>NC_133387.1:74637852-84637852 GCF_047511655.1 Castor canadensis
AAGAGTTCCCAAATACCAAGTCTTCCCACTTGTTTAGACCAAAGTTTTTCATAGAACATCTTTTCTAGGACAAACTCCTATTGGAAGGTTCCCTTGGTCTCTGTTGATCTATTGTAGTTTTATGAGAAGAATTTTCAAATATTATCAATATCCTGTGTGAAAGATATTCTGTTAAGCATTTCTTTTTTTTTTTTTTTTTTTTGTGGTGATGGTGGAACTGAGGACAGAACCCAGGGCCTCAGCCAAGTCAGGCAAGCCCAACACCCCAAGTCTTAACCATGTACTTTTTTTGTTTGTTTTTGCCAATACTTTGGCTTGAACTCAGGGCCTCATGCTTGCTACACAGGCCCTCTACCACTTGCTCCATACTCCCAGCTCAGCCCTTTTCTGTGTTGGGTATTTTCTAGACAGGTTTCTAGAACTATTTGCCTGGGGCTGGCTTCTAACCACAATACTCCTGATCTCTGCCTCCTGAGTAGCTAGGATTACAGAAGTGAGCCATGGGCACCTGGCTTGTTTTTGTTTTTATTTTTTCAGAGCAAAAAGTCATGGTTAAGTGCTTTGGGTGCTGGTTGTCCTGGAAGGAAGAGCTCCACAGACTTACAGAGCTAAGCTGCATAATTTCATTTATCATATGCCTTAGTTACTTGAGTATTTTATGCCCTGGATTTCTCTTTATATAAAATGAGAACAATACCAAGTTATTTCCAAATATTTGTGCAAAACAGAGATTACTGAGAATGTATTGTGAGATAAGAGTATCGGATAATATTTATTCGAGAGCGCTAATCTGATAACTGAGGTTTAGCTCTAATGTTACATAAGTGCAAGCAGCTTCCCATTATCCCTCAAAGAAAAATGAAACAGAGGAAAACAGAAGCAGATATTTGCATTAGATTTCAAACAACTCAAGCCACCTGTGCATGAATATATTTAAGGGGAAAAAAATCTCCAAATAACCAGGAAGCCCACTGAATTCAATTCAATATCCAGTAAATACCTGCAACATGTGAATCAGACAAAGATGAACAGGATGTGATCCATCCTGTAGCATCCAGCTGAAAGAGAACTAAAATTGGGATGTATCTAAAGCATTCATTGGCACACAGAAGTTGTTAAATGTGACTGAGATAATCAAAGAATAAAAGACATTGGAAATGAATCTCAAAGAGCACATACAAATAGTGCATAGGGCTGGGAGATGGCATGTACAAGGCTCTGGGTTTATCCTAAGCACCACAAAAAGAGAGAGAGAGAGAGAGAACAAGGGAACAAGGTAGATTCAAGATTCGCCTGCAATAAGAGAGAAAGAAATAAAGGAAGCCTCAAGATTCAAATCTTTCCTACAGGATCCCAAACCTCTCATAACAGGACTGTAAGTTACTAGGAGTAATATGAAACAAATCAAAGCTTGCATACAAAACCACTGCATCAAAGTATGTTTTTCTTATTTAAAGGTTAACCAGACATGATATAAGCAGGATTTTTAATCTAGCCATACCTGGTACGTTGTCAATAATTGAGTCCTTGAGTTAACATCACCCTCTGCTACTGTCAAATGCAAGCACTGCTTGTTGGGTATAATTCATTAGATTTAAAAATGGAACAACATCAAACCAACATTTTTACTTAGTGAGGCACAGCACAAATTCTCATTAGAAGAAAATTCAATAACAGACAAAAGCACATATGCATTGCGAATCTTAAGTAGGTATTTATTGTTATAACAGGAAAAAAATAAAGCTACAAATTAAAACCCCCAAAAAACACTAAACATAACATTATGACTTAAAGATCCACATGTACAAGTTTATCTCATATTATTTCCTTTTTATATCTGATTTCATGAAATGTATATGTTCTATGAAATTGTGGTCCAGAAATACAATTATTTTAATGATTGTTTTCACCTTATTTTCAAGTAAATAAATGTTGTGCTTGCTTTTGTGCATGACAATACATAAATCTATGGGAATATATTAAAAATATTGGAACAAAGACTACTACAGTATTTGGTTCTATAAATAATTTTTCATCCTTATCCCTTACCTAGTAGATTTTTCCAACAGATATTATTTGACTTGTCCCCCTAATGAATATAGACACAGAATAACAATGTACTAATTTAATATTGAGTAAACTTTAACCAAAGATTGCGCACGTCACTTTTCTTTAAAAAAAAAAAGTTACTAATTATAGGTGGGATGAGTGGAAAATACTTGTTGACTAATTTCTTTTGAGCATTTTTTAGAAGTCAATTATTAGAATAAACTAAGGGAAAAATTAAAGGATAAATAAAGTAGGAAAGAAAGAGCAGAAGACTTGGGTTGATTACAATGGAATAACAAACCACAGTTTTGTAGGGTTTTTAATTTTGCTATTTTTGTGGTTTCACCTTGGCATTAAGTTGTCCTATGTATCCTAACAAGAACAAACTGGTTAAACCAAAAATAATTTTTTAATTTTTTTTTTGTGGTTCTGGAATTTGAACTCAGGGCTTCACAACTGATAGGCAGGCACTCTAGCATTTGAGCCATACCTCCAGCCCAAACCAAAAATAATCTGAAGTATTTACTAAGGCACACTTTAAAATTAGGACTAATACAATTTTCTACCTATAAGTATATATCCCTTTAATTTCTACTTCATCCATTAACTAAATTTTCCTACAACCCACTTTTAAATTCAAGCATGCATTCACCATGTTTAGATGTTACCCTTTCTCTTTTCCTTGAGTGTAAGAAAAGTGTCATAGAAACTCAACATGGCCTGGACCTAAGAAATTATTAACCTAAGATAAGTAAATATAAGAGCCGTGCACAAAGCATATGACTTAGTTTGTGCTTCTTCTATAGGACTTGATGGATGCCTAGATTACTATCCCCCACAACAACAACAACAAAAATCCTTAAAAGATGGAGCCTTTTTACCCCTGGATTTCTTCTTTCTATGCACTTATGAGGCCCTAAACAGCTTAGTTTCTAAAAATCAGATGAGATTGGGCACATTCAGGGTCTTATGACCACAGACTTGCCATTGGATTTCTATTTTGATTTGAAATATTTATTTCTAGTGAAGCAGTCAAGCACCAAACTAAAAGTTCTGCCTTGCCAAAATGGTTATAGCTGGGCTGTACATTGTGAGAGGCAAAGGGTACATCTCTGCCAATGGAAGAGTAGACTACCTAATGACAAGTATCCAAACCAGAAGAATGCAGAAGAGGTTGGGGCCACCAGTGGTTCAGTCCTCCAGAGCCAGCACTCGAGATAGTTACAATTTGCTAAATATGCTCCTAAATTAGAACTATTACTAGTATGACAGAGCTACAATCAGCAATGACTCTCAAAGCTAAAGGAGAAAATAGTCTTTGAAACAGGAAAATACATACAACTCTAGCAAGAAGACAAAAAAAATTAAGAAAGTATTTTAAAATATCATTTTTATTTAGCTTCATTATCTGATTCCCTGGTATAGTTAAACAATATATTGAAATAGATCTAATAGAAATACAAGCAATATTATGAAAACAAGGTCATGCTAAGGGGAGGATGCATATATACGAGAGAGGGAGGGTAAAAAAGGAAGTTAAGAAGGTGAATATGGTTGATGTACTTCCTATACAAGAAATGGAGAATTTTTAAATCTACTGAAATCACCATAAGAAGGGGACTAAGGGAGAAAGGAGAAAAATGGAGCAGATGAACCAGTTGGGGTTATAATACATACATACATACATAGAAATGTCACAGGACACTCTGTGTATAGCTATCTTAAACAAACAAAAATGTCATTTATTTTTCTATACAAAATTGGAAAACAGGAAGGCAGAACAGGCCCTGTGTAGGGGGTTGGTACCAGTGGGAGGGGGAGGATGTAGGGAAAGGGTGTAAGAGGGTTAAAGTGGTGCAAATGCATTGTATACTTGTATGTAAATAGAAAAATGAAAACTGTTGAAACTACTCCAAGAAAGGAAGGCAGGGGGCACAAAGAATGATGGTGGGGGTAAATTCAACTATGATATATTTCATACATTGTAATAACTTTTGTAAATGCTACAACATACCCTCAGCACAATTAAAAAAAAAGACAATATATTCTTTACATAAGTTTTCAGAAAATGATTGTATCTATTATATAATAACTTGACTATGAACAGCAGGGTCCATCAGCTTAATTGCAAAAGACCAATACAGCTGTAAAGGACATGACGGCATTAAGTAAGTGACAAGGTAAGCAAAATGTCTAACCTTATGTTCCACGGGAGGCTTGCATCAGAATCATCTAACAAATCCTTAGAGATTCAGGAGTTCAGTTCCAGACCCACAATGTCTAACTCTCGCAGGGTAGGAAATGCAATGCTACATTTGAACAAGCTTATCAAATGACTTTTATTCATACCCAAGTGTGAATAAGAGTGCTGGACTCCAGTAGAGTTGCACTGCTGATTGTTGTCCAAAAAAATAATTAAAACCTATCCAAAATGTTTATCTATCTTAAGAGGGCAGAGATAAAATCTAAGAATGATACATCTAGAGAAAAATGTCTCTAGAAAGAAGGACTGTGAGAGGTGCAGTTGTAGGGAATGATTTTTATATGCGTTTCTTCCCTAGTCTGTGAATGTACTGCACTAATAAAATATTTAAACTATAAAAAAAGAGAAAAAAACAAAGAAAAAAGTAGTGACAACAAACAATACCCAAAAGAAAGACTGTTGCAGAGTTGTAGGTTACTTAGAGTCTAGGGATTCTACCTTAGGGGAAGAAAGATGGGACTATGCATCTTTCAAATAGATAGTGTGAATACCACTCAAGTAATATATGTAATTATGCCTTGAAAATAAAAATAAAATTATAAGCCAGGCACTGATGGCTCATGCCTATAATCCTAGCTACTCAGGAGACAGAAATTAGGAGAATTGCAGTTTGAAGTCAGCCAGGACAAATAGTTCGCAAGACCCTATCTCAAAAAGAAAACCACCACAAAAAAAGTAAAAACAAACAAAAAAAGCAAAAGACAATAGCAAACTCATGATCTCAAATCTCAGAAATATAATTCCTGTTTGAGTGTATTCTCTCTCCTCTGCTTAAAAAAGACAACAAAGTTCTCCTGGCCAATATTCCAAAAGTTTATTCAGGCAAGAAAAGGTTCAAAAACAGTTAATAAAAAGTAAACTTTTATAAAGTGCTCACTATATGTGGAGAAAGTGACAACAGAAGGTATAGATTAGTAGAAGGTATAAATTAGTAGAAAGTAAAAAAAATGGAGAAACACTTTGGGGGGCACTAATGGGGGACTGAAGTCAGGGTTTCCACTTGAGCCAGGTTCCCAATTCTTTTTGCTTGTAGTTATTTTCCAGATATGGTTGGGCACTTTTGCTAGGGGACAGTTGTGGCCCTTGATCCTCTTACCCCTCTGCCTTCCATGTAGTTCAGACTACAGATGTATCCAACATACTGAGCTTGTTCTTTGAGATATGGTCTCACTGACTCTTTGCTCCAGATGGACTCAAACCCAAATCCTCCTATCTCTGCCTTCCTCCAAGAAACTGGGATCACAGGCATAAGCCATCACACGTGTAAAAAACGTGAATCTTGACTGGAACTTTCCAGTCCTGAGCAAGTACATGTTAACAAAACACAAATTACTTAATCAGGTTCTGCATAGTACTGTTTGACTTCAGGTTAAGAAGCAAATTTGAGTGGCTGTGCATGTAGCTCTGTGTTAAAATGAAAGCTTAGCATATGCAAGGCCCTGGTTCAATTGCCAGCTTCCCCTCTTCCCCCCAAAAAAAACTAGAAAAAAAAAGAGAAGCAGATTTGTAATCTATTGAGGTATTTATTTTTCCATTTCGTTGCAAAAAAAGTCAAAGTGCTATCCTTTAAAAAAATGCCTAAGAAAACAAAGCCTAACTATGCGTTTTATTTATTTGAAGAAGGTATCACCTTTTAAATAGTTGAATCTCCACACAATGGTTTGTCTTGATTATTTTCAGACAGTCCACTATCATATCATAAATATCAGATAAAGTGTAGATGTTTGGAAAGATTTACCTTCATAAGTATATTATAGAAGGGTCAAGATTATTATTTCTTTAATGCCATCAATCTAACTGACTTGCATTCCACTGTGTCCTCTTCAGCACATGAGAAAAGGGTGGAGTGGGGTCTATCCTACTGGGAATTGTGCATAACCCTGGCTACACTCCTGGGATTGCTCTGGGAGAATGTGAAGTGTAAATGTGAACTTCATTTATCATGGGAGTCACTGTAGAGAAAGACTGCAATGAACTAATGTAACCAAATGGAAACAAACTGGGTATAAACATAATACATAATTTCCCAAATAACAAAACAAAGGGTAGATTCACAAAGACTAGTGACATGACTAAATTTAAGCAAATACAAGGTCATGAGTTCAAACCCCATACTGTCAAAAATAAAACAGATGAAAAATAAAAAGTATGGCTGGGGTGGCTCATGTTTGTAATCCTAGCTGCTGCTGGGAGCTTGAGATTGGGAGGACCGTGGTTTGAGACCAGTCTCGGCCAATAGTTTGCAAGACCCCATCTCCAAAATAACCAGAGCAAACTGGACTGGAGGTGTGGCTCAAGTGGTAGAGCACCTGCTTTGCAAGAATGAAGCCCTGAGTTCAAACCCCAGTCCCACCAAAAAAAAAAAAAAAAAGTGAAGAAGAAAATAGGCTTCTAGACTTGACAAGTGATACAGAACCCTCCTAGCAAGCACAAAGTTCTAAATTCAAGCCCCAATACTACAAAAATAAATAAATAATAAATTATTATTTAAAATATGATTATTGATATAGTAAAAGTTTAAATGCATGATTAAAATTCACATTATACGCAAATCTATATCTACCTCAGAGACAGGCTGATCCATGTAGGTTCTACACTGTAATTTAGTGGTGAACAAATTTTGCTATTTATTCTGCTAACCTTGGTTTACCAAAAGACTTGGGCAATAAAAGCAAAACCAGAGGCATCTTATTTCATTCATGTATATAAGAAAATCTGATTATTTGTATTTGAAAAAGTAGTCTGTAGAATTTATGGATAGGCCACAGAGGAGAGGAAGTTTTTTGCATTCCTAGAGATGGGATCCTCTGCCCAAGAATGCTTCAGCAGACAGAGAAGCAGCAAGAATTTGTAACAGGCATTTGACTATTCAGTCCCTCGATTCCAATATCTGATAACGTTCTCCATCCAGAAATCCTCCTTAGAATCTAAACCTAATGCTCTCCTCTTTTCAAGTCATTTTCCTCTTGTTCTCTCTTTCCTGCATACTGAAATTAGCTGATCAGCAACAGATGAATAAGTCTTTTATGTCAATAAAACTTGAAATTTTGCAAGTTAAAGTACACCTCACCTTTATTTGTATTAGGTTATTTCAGCTTTATGGTTACCTTTGTTTATACATTTTTAACAAGATGTTTTATTCACAAAGCCATATTTGTTAAGCTGTCAACATGCAGTAATTAAAATAAAATAAATCTAAAAATGTGTGATGAAAAATGTCCATTGTTTCTGCAAGGTTTCCCAAGACTACATATATTGTTTTAAGACATGATCATATGTTTCTACCTTAAGAAGGGAATCCAAAATCTGAAAATACTGAGGAAACACACACTAAAAAGTGAATCATGAGTCCAATAACATTTCACTTAGTGTGCTTCTATAACAAGCCAGGCATGTTACATGACATACCCCTAATCCTCAAGAAGTTCTCAATCTTATTGAGAACAGACACATACCTAAAATATTCTACAATAACACACACAAGGTAAAAAATGCTACAGAGTCCAGTTTACTGGGCAGGGTAAGAGTGGCAAGAAAAGGCTGAGAAAGACTTCAGTGAGGCGAAGTCTCAGCTGAGTATGAAATAGAAAAAGCAAAAGTGAAAACTTTGAAAGCATAACGAGGCCTAAAACATTGTGAAATGCATAGAGAATTATAAAGTTAGAAGGATAGAAGGTGCAGAAAATGGAAAGAAACAATGCTGGAGTAGCAAGAGTTAAAAACGGAAAAGGTAGTCAATGCCTAAGTGATGGTACAATTTTCTGTACAGCTCAAGAATTAGGATTTTGTACTGTGGGAGATTTAAGGAAAAAATTAACAAGACCAGATGGCTGTGTGTGATTGCCACTGCAAAGGGTAGACTGGAAGGAGAGAAAAGCAAAGAACCCAGTCAAAAGACTGATTCAAACAGAAGCTCTGTCAAGGCAGCATGTAGGTGTGAACTAAAACAATGGAATAAGGACAGAGAAGAAGCTGAAATTAAGGTGTTTCTGAAAGGAAGAATCAACAATTTGATTGGCAATTTGAGGTCTCTGATAAAGAACTGAGGGGAATGAAGACAAACTAGATATTCACTACAGTCATTAACTTAGAAAAGCACCAACAGAAGTAGCAGAGAAATGTTGGTCAGGAAAAATAATGATTTCAATACTGGACAGGCTATGTATGAATTGTTTATAGAGCATCATGTTGAAGATTGAGGGTGGTGTTAAAATGGTGCGTTACACCAACACACAGCTGAAAGTTGAGGAAGCAAGTACAGAGGTGTCACCTTTTCCTAATTTGCAGGTGGCAATGGTGATGGATCAGGTGAGGAGGTTCAATAGCATCTGCAGAGTTAGAGCAAGGCTGGAGATAAGCATGAGGCAGACATCACTATTCATGACTGTGACCAGTACAGTGACCAACAGCCCTCATATCTCAAAGTAATTAAAATTCACTAAAATTAAAACTTTATTTATTTGATCCCCCTTAGCCACATTTCATATGCTCAGCGATCACTGTAGTTAGTGCTTAACATCCTGGGTCACACAGATGTAGCTCATTTTCATCAACACAGAAAGTTCTAAGGACATAGGGCTGGGGTGAGCCCAGGGGTGGAGTGCCTGACTAGAATGCTTAAGGTCCTGGATTTGATCCTCAGGATCACAAGAAAGTTCTACAAGACAGCATAGGCATGGAGCATGTATATTACTAGGGAAATTTGGGAACAGAACTCCAGGAAATAATACACAAAGAGGAAGGAAGGACAGTAAGTAAAGTGAGGAATGAGCAAGGGAGAAAAAAGAGAAAGGAAAGGAAAAAAAATAAAAATCACATGACTTTGACCAAGAGACAGAAGTTCAAGGGGACAAAATACTTAAAAATAGGAAAAGCTGATAAGAGGTCAAACAAGAAAAGGCATGAAAAATGCCTCTACTGAGCTATTTCACCCACACCTTTGCTATCATATTGGACATATGGATGAATTGTATTGAAATTGTTACCAATGTCTTCAGATATACAATGACTCAATGAGAGTCACTCAAATGACAGTTTTAACTTTAAGTAAGAATACAAATTCCCCACAGGAAGGAAAAAGTTGGAAATATGGCCATCTTTCCTACCCTCTAGTCAATAGCTGTCATCCTTAACTATCATCCTTCTGGGAGCTTTTAAGGGTCTCTAATTAAGGTCTATCTCATGCCAAATATGTTTCTTGAAGGCCTATGTCAAATACCTGCATTCAGATATCAAACAGCACACGAAATTCTCTTCTCAAACCAAAAATAAAGCTGACAGAACAATGCTTAGCAGGGGCAGAGGAGACAAGGATAGGGGAGGTTATTCTTCATGGTACAGTTTGCGTTTGGGCTTATGGAAATGTTCTAGAAATGAACAGTGGTGACCACAGTGCAACAATATGAACACAGTAAATGACACTGAAGTGCACACACTTTAAATGGTTAAAATGAACAATTTTGTGCTACACATATTTTACCACAATATTTTTTTTAAATCAAGCTGAATTAAAACATGTAACATGGGAGAAAATCTTTAAGAAACCTCTCACAAACTTCTACACCTGGGAAATTTAAGATACCAAACATAAAAACTGAAAACATTTCCAGCAAACATCTGTTATTTGAAGTAATCTGTGATATTAAGGTGCAAAATATGCCAGGTGCTGGTGGCTCACACCTGTAACCCTAGCTACTCAGGAGGCAGAGATCAGGAGGATCATGGATCAAAGCCAGCCTGGACCAATAGTTCATGAGACCCTATTTCAAAAACACTCATCAAAAAAAGGGGCTGGTGGAGTGGCTCAAGTTGTAGGCCCTGAGTTCAAAACTTAGTACTGAAAAAAAAAGTACAAAATACAGGTTTGATAAAATATTAAGCATTTCTACTGTTGCCTGATGTGGTCAACAGTCTGAGAAAACAATAGAATAAAAATATTTAAAGCCAGTTTCCTAATCAAGGTGGCACATACAAACATCCCCTTATATGCAGTTCTGCTTTCCACAGTTGCAGTTATCTGCCCACCATCAATCTCAGTCCAGAAACATTAAGAGGAAAATTCTAGAAATAATTTATAATTTCAAATAACTTTTAGTATAATATATTGTTATAATTGTTCAATTGTATTATGCATTATTTTTGTTAATATCTTCCTTGTGCCTAATTTATAAATTAAGCTTTATCGTAAGTGTGTACATAGAGAAAAACAGCATATGTGGTATAGGGTTCTGAACTATGCATGGTTTCAGGCATGGACAGAATATCTCTGAACGTGACTCACAGATAAGGTGGGACTGATGTTTAGCCTTTGTCTTACTATTTGATTCTAGGGTCAGTAGTTGCAGTTAGCTGTCAGAATAGGAAAATGTAAATATCAACAGTAAAACCATGGGTAACTAGGTCTGTGAAGACAAAATGCCCACTCTGCAATTAAGGAAAAGCAATATCCCATGAATCACCCCTCACTCATTCCATGGCAGGGCCAGGAGCCAGGCTCAGGGACAGAAAGAACCCTGAAAAAAGCCAGCGGCTACTGCCATTTGTGTTTCTGCAACATGGAAACAGAAAATTTCAGGCTAAAACTTAAATCCACACAGGTAACAGTTCGTGAATATAAAATAGTACAATAAGCCAATGAATGTTTGGTTCAGAATCTTTTCCAAATTATACAATAACTAATCTCATGTGTATTTTAACTTTGACTGTCTCATCAGCATCCAGCATCCAGACTCTTCCTTGTGAATGTATTGGCAAAATGGAAGTAAACACTTGCACATCCATGGATCACACTGTTTCTTTCGTCTCCAAGGATATGTACCCCATATGGAGAACAGACCATCTTAAACAACTCAGTTCTTCTTGCCCACTATTGGAAACTCTGTTCAGCTCATACAGCAATTCTGATGTCACAACCTGACAAATAAAATCAGCTCTTGACTGTAAACTAAAAAAGACACTGGCACAGTGAAAGGACAGACACTAGAAGTGGAAATCAACCAAAGAGAAGAATGAAAGAAGAAAACAAAACAGACAAAAAAAATAAATAAATAGAAGTGATGAGTCATACTATTATTATACTTACAACTTTCAGCCTGATAGTCTGGCACAAACTGCTCATCATTGTCAGGTACCTGAGCTGAAGAAGAAAAAAAAATTGTTTTAAATTAAGAGAGGAAATGCCAAGGCAATAAGGAATGTCAAGTCAGATCTGTCAAGCAAGGTCTTTTTCAGACTGAGATCAAACCTATGATTACTTGCCAATAAGCTCCTACTTAAAATGGTATCAACAGTGCTACTTAGAGGGGGAATAGAAGGGCTCATTGATGTCACCTAGAAAACATAAATATGTCAGAAATACAGTGGCAGGTGTAGTCCCTCTGAATTTCACCTGCCAGATGGAAATAAAAGAAACACAAAAGAAGCTACAGGATTTCTATTTCCTGCAGGGTTTTCTTTTGCCACAGTTGAGCAAAAAGTATTTCAATTCACCTGCTACCTGTGCTTTAGCTGCCCATCTAAATGAGCTTCATGGTTCAACACACATCTCTCTGCATTTTTAGAAATGACTACTCTTGCTATCTTCCATCTTTTGCAAACTACACTATCAAAAGTAAAAATGTCTGCCCTAAAATTGACCAATGTGTGCTACAAAATTTTTTTAAAAATGAACAGATCACATATAACAATAATTTAGACCACATATAAAAAGTAATACATTGTAGTAATTATGATCATAATAATAAAAACAACAAACAATAAAGCAAATGCCATTTTTTTCCTGGCTGCTTTTCAGCAGTAACAAAAAGAATATCCCTATTTCATCAGTCTTAATGTCAAATGACTTCCCTATTTTTAGTAACGGAAAAACACTGAATAGCAAGGACTTAATGCATTAGGCAGCAATAAAAACACAAGCCCACTTTTCCACTTCGAAAACGTTTTCATCACAGCTGATTTAGACATGGAAATAACCTAGTCTTAACTGATAGACTATTACTAAAATAAGTTTTCACAAACGTACAAATACATACACTCTCACATACACAAACTACATAAAATGGAACTTAGGTTACTTTTAACTTGGTAAGCATATAATCAATCACCATCGTAATTGACTTTAGCTTTGATCTTATTAGCTAGCATTACTTTACTAACACTGTATAATTACCAATACTGAAACTTTTACATCCCATCAGTTCATATTAAAACAGATGTCTATTTCTTTAAATGGGCCTATTTGTATGGAGAATGCTAATTAAAATAAATAGTCTATGTTGAAAATGTTTCAGGCTGGTAACTGGATGAGTTAAGAAATAGTCCATACGAAAGGAATTTCATATGAAACAATTCTATGTACAAAAGGAATATGACATCCATAGAATTACAGATTCCTTTTCTCAGTTTATCTAGTAGTATTTTTTAAGTAGCAATACTTGGCTGAATAAAATTTATATTACATTATTTAGAACAAAACTATGCAATATTACATTATTAAGAACAAAATGTCCCTGATGAGAGGGCTGGCAGAGTGGCTCAAGTGGTAGAGTGCCTGCCTAGTAAGTATGAGGCCCTGAATTCAAACCCCAGTACCACCCAAAAAATAAAATGTGCTGGCTGGCATATGGGGAGGGAGAGGAAGAAGGGGAGGGAGAAGAGGAAAAAGGGGAGGGAAAGGGAGAGAGGGAAAGGGGAGCACTTAAGGGACAGAATATAGAAGTTATATCTCAAAAATGCACAGAAAATAGCTGCATGCTAATGATTCGTAAAAAGAATAAGGATAAGAATTGCTATTTCTGTTCTAACTCCTTTCCTTAACTTACTGAATAAATACTTCACACTTAGGCTTGAACATATTACAGAATTTTAACAAAAAACATATGACTCACATTTTCACAGAAGCTAATCTTAAGAAACTGAACAGACCAAATGAAGCAGCATACTACTTAAATAGACAAAGGCTTAAGTATACCTCTAATTTCAAGTTGGAGTAAAAGGAAAGCAGTTAACTAAAAACACAAGTTGGATCTGGATAAGGAAAATATGACAAAGAATTGTCACACTTGTATCATACATTTCCTTTCCTTTTCTTTTTTTTTTTTTTTTTCTTTAATTCACAAGAATTCTGTGAAGGAGCAAACTACAGCTTCCTGAAAATTAGTGGCAAGCCATACCAACTCCAAAGTTGAAAATTAACAATAGAGGCCAACCTTAAAAATGTATGTCTATGTTTTCATTACTATTATAAATTCTGCTTGAAATGATTGCCTTTGGGGAATGAAAATGTTTCCCCACACTATGAAATTAAAGAGGAAGGAGAAGAGGAGGAAAGGAGAAAGGGAGAAAATATATACCAAAAGACCCATAAAAGGCTTTCAAGAAGATGAGGCACGTAGATTTTATTGGTGATAGCTGAAGCGGCTCTATCAGCTTACTGTGCATTAACAGACACGTTGCCAATCCACTCTCAGGATCTCAGCTTTAAAAGGGTAGTAGTGTCTGCACTCTCAGCCATTTGCCTTACCTACATTATTACCCAAAGTTGTTCTTTAGTTTTCTCTATTTTTACTATAAAGCAATACATATAATAGGAAAGAAATTTACAAAATCATGACCAAAATGTCACAGAACCAACAACTCTCACTTTTAACTTTAATATCCTTTCTTAACTAACACTGCCTTGGGGATGGGAAATTTTAAATACAGCTTGTCTTGTTTTATGCCTATTTTTAACTTTTGAATAAAATCATATTTATTACTTATAAAGAGGTTGAGTGTTTAAAAAATTTGCCAAGCTTAGCTGCAGGCAAATTAAAACCCTCTTATTCTTACAAACTAGATGCCTGTTGAGTTTTTCTTGTAAACCTAGGAGGAAAAAAAAGCTGAAAAGTTTCAAATAAAACAAATGTCAAGTATAAAAGGGGTTAATATTTAATTAAAACCAGTTCTATCCACTGTAACAATGACCTGGAGCCAAACAAGGCGGAAGATGTATGAGTCATTCTTTCTGCCCGTGAATGAGACAGCTGATCTCCTCAGCAATTCCTCAAGACAAGCAGGCAGAACTGGAGCTCTGCCTCCATTCACAAAAACACAGTCCAGCATGAGCCATGTGGCCCAGCCACAATCTTTTCATGTCACACCCTTCCAGAGAGCTGAAGCAAGTAAACTTGAACTTGCAATATAAACACAATTTTATTGTTCCGTGTCAAATAGAACTCAGATTCATTAAGAAACACATTTTAAAAAAATGACAAGTACACATACGTGTGTGAGTATTCACACACACATTTAACCTATCATGCTTTACAGAGTAACTTATCACAGAAAGTTGAATGTACAAAACTGATGAAAGGAGTGAATTAGAAAGGGAGGAAGGAAAGGAACGGCCATTAAAGGGTCTGGGGTGCGGCTCACTGGTAGAGTGCTTACTCAGCATACAGGAGGTCCTGGGTTTGATCCCCAGCACCATAAATAAAGAAAAAAACTAAAGAAATGTTTTATATTTCTTGCCTATTATTCCAAGTTTTCTTTTTATCATAAGAATATAGTAGATTATTGCCAACAAGTGCAGGGCCCTGGGTTCAATCCCCAGCACCACAAAAAGAAGAAAAGAAAGGAAGGAAGGAGGGTGGAAGGGAGGGAGGAAGAGAGAGAGAGAAAAGGAGAGAAGGAGAGAGAGAGAAAGGAAGGAAGGAAAGAAGGAAAAGAACAAAGAATGTAATAGATTATTGCTGGGTTTGGAGCATTTTGCTTTGAATTAAAGGGTTAGAAACAAATTTCTCTGAAGACATTTAAATTTTTTAAAAAATAAAAGTAAAACAACAAGAGAGTGAACATTTGCACAGTGCTATTCCTTTTAGTCCTAAAATGAAGCTCCAGGCCATGGAACAAAATAATCATGAGTCTACTAAGCCTAGTCTTATACCACATCCGGTTTTAGCATTAAAATGACTGCACCAATGTAAAAGTATTAATTAATGCAGAAGTATAAACATATTTGAACAGACAAAATAAGGGGCCATTGCCTCATGACAGAAACACCTTCAGTACTTCACATGTTCTTTGTACGTGCTCTCAAAAGAAAACAGGAAGTGTTAGTTGTCTTGAGTCTCAAAATCAGCTTCAATTTCTAGCTAAATTGGCCCGTAGTGACTTAAAAACTTAAGGGAATCTCAGAGCCAACTATTACTTTTGTTTGTACCCAAATATTTTCTCCAATGCTAAAGAGGTCTGACTGTATTATTATTATTATTAATTATAAAATTGTACACAAGTCAAAGAAATAAAGTTATACTCTTAAATGAAAGAAATTACACATTTCCTGTAATTAAATTAGAAAAGCTAAGCAATATTTCATTAGCACTTGTTAACATCTTCTAGGAAAACTAATGTTATACCAAATCTAATTTTTCTATTTAAAATTTTTTTCTATTTTGTAAAAAGACTGCAGATGAAAAAAAATTTCCCATGAATATTTAGAAGTGAAATACATTAACTCTATCTGCTATCTTTAAATCAAGTCCAAATGAGAAGTCTTCCATATTTTACAGTATTTTTGGTGCAGCTAAAAGAGAGGTGGTAGCCATTCCCCTCCAACATACACACAATAGGAATGGACTCTTGCTCAATTCTATGAAATTTTATGGACTTCTTTAATTTAATGCTGAATTCTCAATTCCTGTCCTGTGCAAACAACATAAAATAATGTCATTTTTTAAATTGTTATTCTTTACTGTACTACACAGGTGAAAAGAAAAAAAAACGATTCAGAACACATATCCAATATCATGGTCTATTTACAAAAGAAACGGAATTTTTGAACCCTAAAAATGAGGGTCTTCTGACTGTTATGTCTCGTGCATGTTCTATGTACTGAGCCACAATAACACATATTATTCAACAAATATCATAAAAAAAGATTTTATATATAAATTCAGCATCAGTATTTGAGGCAAATGATATCTCACTTTTAAGTCAACTTGACCATTATTTGAAGCTCACACAAGTGCAAAAGTGAAAAAAACTTATTTGCAAAAGGTAATAATAAATTTTAGTGTAAAAAGATTGTTCTTGGAAATTAAAAAAAAAAAAAACACTTTGAAAGTGAGGCTGTAGTACCAGCATGAAACTTCACCACACCACTGAAAAACATTTTGCCCTGATGGCAGTGAATTGCTGCTGAGTTTTTCCTCAAGATTATTGAAGAAAGGGAACCTAATGGCGTCCCACACACAACAAGGTAACAGTCAAAAGCAACTATGTATTTACCGGACTTTATCATTTCTCTTTAAGTTTTGTGAGTAGGTAAGCTGTGATAAGCAACTTCAGAAGAACGCAATCCTTTAGCTCAGTCAGTGTTTCTCATCCTTCTATTTCTGTCCCCCACACACAAGAGGTTCCATTTTAAGTAAGACTTCTTAGGACACCAGTCACTAATGCACTAAGAAGCTGGTTACGAGCAAGAAGTTGCTAGGCTGTTGCTAGAATTGATATTTGAACTCATTATTTCATGAGATCAAATAATTCCAATTGCCTTTCTGTCAGTAGCAATCCAATTCAGACAAAGAATCAATAAAGAATTGTACATAGTAAAACTACAATGTAAAGTAACTACAGCAATATTTAAAAGAGGCATATCTAATTTTTTTCAATTACTACTGTGATCATTGAAAAGAGTACCTTTGCAGTTTTCTTCAGAATAAGATGATTATTTTTAGTTGCAAGGCTTTCTAAAAAACCTTTAAACTGCAGTGCTAGTGCTTAAGAAGTGATATTGATATGAAGTTATATTCTTCACAAACATATTTTAAATCCCTGTATGGATATAAACTTTTTTGGGAGGGAGTTGGGAGAGGCGCAGCATTGGAGTGTGTTTTTAGAGAAGATTTTAGTAAATTGATAATACTCATTCATCCCCACCCTGGAATAGTCCTGCTTTATCCATCCCAACTTCCCCTTAGAGATAAAACACATTTCATAATCCATAATAATTTACTCGTGACTAATCCATATGTTGTACTTGGTGTAATTTATTAAAATTTTTAAAAAGTAAAGTCAACATGCTAAGGTCTATCATTTCTCAAGTATTAAGGACTTGGATTTTATTTTAAAAAAAAATCACCATATTACACATTACAACTAACTTGATTCTTATGTATAAGATTTTTCGAACTCTTTAACTTCCCAGTGGGGATCTAACTCAAGAGAGAAAGTTGGTTAATTACCAACATCTCTTTTAAAAAAGGTCAAGATGCCTTAAAATTCCATGGTCACTTTCTTGGCTATGGAGCATTATGAAAAGAAATATGTAAACTTTGTAGTTTCCCAATTTAGCAATGTTTTAATTTTCTGCATGTCCAAAAAGACGTAAATGGACAAATCTAGCTACAAATAAACTAGGCTAATTTGGGGATCTCATCTTAGCTAATATTGTTCAGGGCATAGGATAAGTCAAATTAAAATATCTGTGCAAAAAAATATATATATAATGATATTTAATTGCTGACAGCAAAACAAATGGTCTATTAACAGTAAGAAAACTATTACCTCTTTTAAAATTACATTAACAACTTTTTGCTTATATTGTGACTCAATAAATTAATGTAAGCTATTTTGAAGATGTTTAAATTATTCTAAAATGAAATCTTATGCAAAGTTTGTAAATAGTAGCACACCTGGGTATTCAATAAAACACTCAAGATTAATTCCTGAATTTAATTAAGCTTATGAATTTTTTTCTAAGTAAAAGCCTATGATCCTTCAAATACATTAGTCATTTTCTAGGTTTATTTTATAAAAAATAAATCTTCAGATTTAATTTACAGGTATGTTAATAACCATGGGTAAGAATATTCCACAGAGTTTTTAAAGATAAACTCAGATTAATTATTCAATCACTTCTCTAAGCTACAAGACACAAAACAAGTCACAAGTAAAAAAAAAAAAAGTACTAAAACTGATTATAAAATGGTAAGTCTGTCACAGATTCCACACTTTAAAAATTCCAGAAACAGAGTTGCTATGCATACTCAAAATCTGCCAGCAAGTGCACTGACTTGGAATCTATCAGATTTAAACATCTTAAGAACCAACAAACCTGCCACAACAATGAAAAAAGGTATTTTAAGTTATTTTGGATAAGCAAATAAATTCTTTCATAAATAGAAATCTGTACAACCTTCAACTTTGCAAAACTAAGAGATAAAAGTTAATACAAGAACCTCTGGAAATTTTTCATGAAAAAGTTATGATTAAATATATGGCTTATGTTGCAATAATAAGTAATCTGTTGCAATAAATTTCATTTAGAGAGACTGGCAAAAATGACCTTTAAATACAACAAAAACTTCATTAATACTTACCTTTCATTAGCATACAAATACAGTCACCCTTTCAAAAGACTTATTAGGAAAACTATTTAACTTAAATGATTCATAAAGATTGCAAAAGCTTTTTGGAGAACCAGAATATCAGCAAAACAAAGAAACTTATTTTACATGCTAACAGCAACTTGATCAACTGCATTCAAGACCACCCGATAAAATACATCAGTCTGCCTTACAGTAGTCACAGCAACATTTGGGTTCCATTCAGGGACCCCTCTCTCTACTTTTAATCATCTTGAAAATCTGTTCCAAAAATTACAGATTTCCCATAGAATGTGAACACACAAATCACACAATCACATTAAAAATATCTATAACTTTGTCTTTGTGCTTCTCATACAACAAATCAAAAAATTAACATTATACATTTTACCATGCCAAATCCAAAAGGAAAATGTCAAATTATAGATACCAACAAAAATCCCTCAACATTAGACATTTCTGAAGACATAAAGCTTTACTGAAGCAATAAGCTCATTGTTCCTATGAATAAAGTTGCACACAATAAAAGATATAATAGGTTGCAGCATGAAATTGTATCAAAAATCCAAAATGCCTTTAAATGTCTCCTTGCTATATTAAATAAGTCCCAAAAAAGTGACAAAATAGCAAAACTCAATTTCAATAAACATCACACGCATAGTAAAATAACATAGAAAACATTTTTTAAATCCTCCAATCCTCCAAAGATTTATTTTAAACCCATAGATTTCCTAAGTATTGGATACACACCTAGCGTTCTGTGTTGTGAACAAGGTGGAAAGAAGACACTTGCACTTAAATCTTGAAGCATCCCGTCCTGATGAACCCAGAGAAACTAATTTCTGCCATCAGAAAAGTCCTCCACCAGAGCACCAAATAATGATATGCGCTGCTCTAAAGGAAACAGCAAGCCAGCCGGGTTCTGGCTCTAGGAGGTCTCTCGAGGTACAATAATATAAACCTGATCAATTGCAATTAAAATCTGAACAGAGGCTTAGAACTTGAAGTCTTGGTGCATTAGTTCTTGCCAAAAGCAGATGTGATTGTGAGCTGGAAGCAATTTCTCCTGGTAATTTGTGATGACACTGGGTAGTGCAGCCCCAGAGTCCCCAAAGACAAACTCATCAGAGGCTCTAATGTATGCATGACACATGAGGTGGCTCTTTTAGAGCTCAATTAATTGGGCTGAACATTAAGACAGCAAGTTCAGGACTCTTTTTTTTTCATTTCTGGAGTCACTTCCCCCCCCACCCTTTTAAGCAATTTTTTTTGCCTTACCTTCTGCAAGCCATGTTTCCTGTAACTGACTTAGATCTTGAAAGAGTTCTAAAAAACAAGTCAAAGACATGAACATAAAATTTGCAAATCTTTAGGCTTCACAAAATGGAAATGTTTGTCATGAAATTGTCATTAAATTGAATCTAATTTGGGGAGGGGGAGTTGATAGAGAAAGAAGACATAAATATCTCAATAATCCCATCAACTTTTGATGTCTACTAAGCAACACTTTTAAGAAATTACTAAATAATAAGTCAATTAGCTTTTTATTTTTTGCCCTTCTTTACAAATGGCTTAAGAAGTAAGGTCAGAGATGCCACAAAACACACATGTACTAAAACTCACAGAAAGGCTGAAGTAGAGGTAGTCTATTCACGAAACCCTGTCTTAAATATATTTAACTCTTGTCTACATAGTAGGGAAAGATTAGAAAGAATGGAGAGCATTTTATTTCTATCTTCTAAATCTCATATACAAGTTGTTAACAGGACTTGGTTAACTTTCAAAATATTATGTCTTAAGATTTAATGTCTCAAAACTAAAAGACACAGCTTTGAACACAAGCTCTTAAAGGAAACCTCTTGATAGGTTTATAGAACCCAAAGATTGATAATCCCATAGCTTCACTTTATTATCAAGTCCAAAACTTGTATTTTGTCATACTGGGGAGAGAGGGAGGTGCCCAATAACTGTAAAGATCTGAGGAAGTTGCAAAATTCAGTATACCTAACTTATACTACAAACTGAACTTTGATAATTAAATTTAAGTATCTTCAATTCATTATGAATGCCCCCATATGGCTGAAATAATTTATAATCTATTGATCTCCTACCAACAGTTCATAAAAGGAATCTGCAACCTAATTTCAAAAATACTACTGTAATTATTAATTAGGCCTTAAGTATGATTCAGTGAATACTTTAAGGCCTATTAACAAGATGTAGTCATCAAACTCACCCATGAAAATTCTGATAACAGTGTATGGTTTCAGTATAAAGTAGATGGGAAATCAATCATTTATGTTGTTTAACTTGTAATAAAGTTGAAAGAAAAACGTAAGCAGTGAACATTGCTGTTTATTTTGTCCTACCATGTTGGATATTTTAGAATTTATTATCTTAGTGTAGGTGATTAGTTATATGCCATATGGACAAGAACAAATACAAAAGAATGATTAAAAGAAGAATGTCACTCACTGTGAAGTTTTTATTTCCTTTTTTCATTAGTTTGTGACAGAACCATATTGGATACAAGTTGTCACATTATGGTAATTGCTCCAGGTAAAAGTCTCAGTTAAATTCACTAACTTCTAAGTTTATTATTTCTAAGGTAAGATTGAAGTGCTCTCCCTCTTTAGAAGGGTAGATAGTGTAGGTCACTGAGGGGAGGATTCAGCTCAAAATCAAGCCTCACCTTCTGAATCATGAGCCAGATCTCTGTTAATGAATTTTCTTTTCCTGACATTTGTTGGTTTCTCGTTACAATTTCTCCCACGCTGACTCTACAAGGGAAAGATAAAATCCTTTAAAAGAATATAAACCTCAGATGTCACACACATATGCGCGCACACACAACAAAAAAAAGAAAGAAAGAAAAAAAAACCTGCATACATAACATAAGCCTACTGGATCCTCTCTCTGAATAGAAAAATAAAAGTTCACAGAATCCATTCTAAGATTCATTTTCTGCCTTCATTTTACAGTGAAAGCTTGGGCAGAGAATTCAACATCAAGGGAGAGTTGCTTCCCAGTGCCGATCCTAACACTACAGTTACACATATCAGTTATACATATTCATGACATCTCTGCATCAAAACAACATTAAGCTATAACACTTAAAGTCGTTTTTAGGCTGGATCAACACTAAATTAAAATGCAATGACTTTCATTCTTCTTTCAGATAGCACTCCCAAACAAAAAGAGAGTGGGGAAATGAAAAAGAGAGAGAGAGAGAGAGAGAGAGAGAGAGAGAGAGAGAGAGAGAGAGAAATATATATAACAAAACCCCCAAACACTCCATGTAAACAAAAAGTGTCAGCATTTGTCTCAACTTCATTCTTTTCAATGTGGCAGACAAACCCAGCCACAAACTTTGAGTGCTGCCCTCCTTCTCCTCTTCCACTCATCTTGGGCACTTTAATCAGAAAAGAGGGTCTTAAAAACAAAATTATGCCTTAGCCAAATCACTGAAAGGTAAGCTCATTTTGAAGATTGGGCTTCTAGAGGCAGAGTCGCCCTACAGTGGCAACAAGGCAGATAAAATATCTGCAGTCCCAACCCCCTGCCCCCTCCCTCCTCATTTCTCCCTCTCCCACCCCACCCCCGTCGGAGTCAAGTTTATAAACAGCAACTTTCGAACTGATCACTCACATTGGTGACCACGTAAGGCACTTGCTGGTCATAAAATCCATCCATTCCGCAGCTCTTCGCAAATATTAGCTCAGTATTTTATATTTTGAGCATTTAGCTGGAGGTTTCCTTAGGATCTGGACTTCTATCAACCTAGAGGGGAACAAGATGGCTTTTAGGCTTTAAAAAAAAAAAAATTCATGAATGAAGCTCTTGAATTTGCATAGCTAATTACCCTCTGACAGTCCCATTCACAAAAATAACCCTCCCAACACTGCCTCCTTCACCTGGATCCAAAGAGAGCCAAGAGAGTTCACAATTTACATATTTTCGGTAGTAGCAAAAATCCGAACAAGAGGCGATGTATTTATTTACACTCTGGATGTTTCCCTGCGCGGTCGGTGAACCCCGGGCAGCTCTGATTCTCAAACGTGTGCAAAACTAGCAATGGCGATCAACGAGACTTGCTTTGCACCTAACGGGACTAAAGAGACGGAGACACCTCTTTCATAAGGATAGTTTTTGCAACCCACAACCATGCAATTATCTGGAGAGACATAAAAAAGTTGTTGGAAAGACCCACCTGAAGGCCACGCTAGGCGAACGGCTGCAAAAAAATCCCTCCAAATTTAATAAAAACATTAATTATTGCCCAGCACTTCCCCTTGGAAGCCGAAAGCGCCTCTGACAGAGCTCAATTCGGTGGTTTTTTCTCTACTTCTCCTCCAGGGGCCTCCAATCCAAACTGATGGATCGCTGCCTCCCATTGGCTCCACGTCTCTTTCACAATATCAGATTTCGGGCTGTCAATCAGGCGGCTTGCTGCCCCTTCCCGCGGGTCTCCAGCGCCCCTGTGCCCCAGCGAGTGTGCGCAGGGTCGGCACACTGGCCAAGCCGCGGAGGAAATCGACTTCCTTCCTAACTCGCTGCTTATTGTGAATGCGCCCGGGGATACCGAAACCATGTGCACCGAGTCGCCAGTCTTACTTACTGGTGTGTTTGGTTCATTATGGGGCTGATTTCCTTATGGTTCAGGTGTACACGCTGAAGCGCGATCCACAAAGCCCTAGCCCCCCAACATCTGCAGCCCCACTACTCTTGTCTTGACAGGGAGCCCACTGCACTCTCCAGCCTTGCTCCCACTAACCTTTTGGCCCAAGTTCTCCTCTCATTTTTCTACACTAACCACCACTATAGCTTGTGGAATAATTTTTTTAAAAACTCATCCTTGATGAAAATGAGCGCCTGTCGTAAGAAAGTATAGAAGCAGAATTGCCCCACGGTCCACAGTGGAGGAGGGGAGGAACAGAGAGGGACTAGGTGGCTCGGATGCCCTGGGGACCCGCACGTTTCCTGAGCTTTTGTTATGTACACACCGAGGGGAGGGTGTCACTTACTGTACTGGACGCTTTCACTTCCTCTCCAGCTTTGAAACAGCCGGAGTTGGGGGCGAGGGAGCTCGAGTTACAAGGACAATAACGAGGACATTAAGAAAAGAGGGCTGCATCTCTGAAGCCACTTGCCCATGGGGCTTGGAGTTCCAAAGTGCCTCTTCATAAGCCACGATCTTACAAGGGGATGGGAGGCCTTGGGGAGGAGAACAGAGGCTCAGCGGTGTTGAAATTTACTTATGACCCTGGTGGCCACCAGAGCGAGTGCCCAAAGTAACGTTTCCGGCAGCAGTTCCGCCTGTTGAAAACGTGCTGTACTTCTCAATTTCTACTTGAAAGTTTCCTTCCTTAAATGGAACATTGTGGAGACACATGAAAATGGAGTGTGAGCGCAAAACACTCCACTACGGACCCATGAAGGAGGAGCATGATCTAGCCTGTCAAAAATAAGGGAAAAAAAATCAACATTTCCCACTAGGAAAATACCTACAACTGTGGACATCCAGGACAGACACCATGCATGCCCTGCAACCCGTAAATCAGTTTGCAACGTGAGCATCCGAAAACATTTCAGCGGGAATTATATTTTAAGCCTCACAAGGCAAGCATTTCGGGCGCAGCCCGGGTGGCGAGACTGCAATACTGAGATTCTTGTGAGGGTGCAAGCAGGAGAGAAGACAAAAACAAGGGATCCCGCCACTCGGCATTCCCGGGGTGACCCAGCCCCTGTAAACGTAGCAACAGTTTCCAAAGACCTTCTCTGCGGCCCGAGCCTGACGGGTATCCAGGGCAACCGGGAGAGGGCGGAGCTTCGGGTTCGGCCCCCGCGAGTTTCTCCTCGCAGCCAATAACAAACCGTAAATTTCCAGCCCATTGTTGTTTATAGCTGACCCCGCAGCGCTCCGTTAGGAGATTGGCCGCTTTAGGAAAGGGGGCGGAGCTCTTCCCGCCCCTTCAGCCACCTTTCGGCTCCATTCACAAAATCCCGGTCTTTCTGGGTCACGTGGTTGGGGGCGTGGAGGGGCAGGGGAAGTGACACAACAAAGCCTCAAGTTCCCCAAGCCACAAGACTTTTTTATGCCTGGCTTTCTCCTCTTTGTCCCGTCCGTAGAACAAATACTAGATGAGGAGAAGGAGCTTTGAGCCGGGGAGCAATAACGAGAGAGAAAAAATAAATTGGAAATTAAAGCGTTCACTGTCTAGCAGAAAAGCTGCGCAAAAGGGAGAGAATTTTCTCCTCGAAGGGAGAGAGCTTTCAGGAAAGACTAAAACTTTTGCCTGCTGCTTCCTCAAGTCATTGTTAAAAGTGCAAACAGATTACAGAACGATTTCAGTTTTTTCATTTAACACTGCACTTTTCATTTCTGCTTTTGATTTATCCCACAGGGTCAAATTTTTTTTTTAAAGCTTCTTGCAACAATATTCCAGGTTTTCGCTGGCTGACAGTTTTAGTTAGTTTCCCAATTTCATCAGCCCTGGACAGGCCCCTTCCCCTCCTAGGATGCTGGCATGTCCACCAATGCGCAGCCGCTGAGCCTCGGTTTTTCCTATGAACTGCAGGGGCTCTTTTAAAAGAACTCATACCTACACCCTAGGTGACCTTCACAATAATGGACAATGATGTACTCATGTGAATAAGCAGTCGTCCTCGCCACAGCTCTGCTTTAACCCGCGTACAATTTTAAGATGAAGCGTGCCCCTCTTGGGAGGGAATGTTTGAACCATGCCCGGTTCTCTCCCACTTTTCCTTGTGCCTTTTTTCTGCCTTGATATTTAGTGAGACATTTCCTTTCTTGTTTCTGTGCCTTGATACTTAGTGAAACACTAGCATCTGGCTTGGCGCCTGTTTATCTTCTATGCTTAGCTCTGGGAAAAACCAATAGATCCAGGGGCTGAAGACGCTGGAAGAGCTGAAAATGTGTTTTTCAGAAAATGTTGCTGTGGTGGAAAAAGTCTCCAGAGGCAGCTGCTCTGTCCACAAGAGAGGAACGTCAGAAGTTGCACAAAGTTTCCACTACTTTTGAGAATGTCTTAAAAATCAGTTTAGTAAATGCCAGTCCTTCTTGAATGGAAAATTTCATTTTGGCAGGATTTCAGGCGTAGAATGGCAGAGCAGAGGCCAAGAAGCGTTGACATTTATTTACTTGTCTTTTGAAATCCCGTTTGGGTTTTGAAATAAGAGCTCTTGAGACAAAGTAACCCCCTCCTCCAACAAAGTCCATTTTTTGAGTTTGGAAAGTTTTTAACATGCATATAAAGCTATTTAAAGCTTTATAGTTCCTTTGCTGCTATTTTATAAAGTAAAATAATATTCATTAGTGGCTTTTCTGCAGTTAACTTATGGCATTATACTGAAAATGCATGTTGTTAAATAAGTGAATTTCTAAAAACGGTTTAGGAAAAGAAACTAACATGGTACTGCTTGTTTAAAATGATTAATGTAAGTGAAATTTTCTCAATTGAACAATGGCTTATTTTATAATTCATTTTATGCTATTGATGGCCTAGTTTACATAGGGCCTACATTAAACAGAAAAGGGAAAGAAAAACTATTAAATAGCAAAATTGGCAAAAGAAATTAACAAATGACAATAATTCCAAAGAAAAAGACAAGAGTCCTAACAGAAGGGTGAGAGATAATAGTGGTTTCAGTGGGCTGTCTGTGGAAAGGAGGAGTAGGAATTTGACCTAGTCAGAAGGTAAGAGACTATCAAAGAAAGACAGCAGACTATATTCCCTCTCCCACTCTGAACACTGCGATTGTCAGCTGGTGAAGATCTGTAAACTCCATCAAGTAGAATAAATGTAAATAGCTCATGCACTATAGGTTAGAACAGTAGACACTTAAAAGATAAGGACTGGCTGAGTGCCTGTGGCTCATGTTTGTAATCCTAGCCACTCACGAGGTAGAGATTAGGAAGATTGTGGTTCAAAGCCAGCCTGGGCAAATAATGCATGAGACCCTATCTTGAAAAAATTCAACACAAAAACAGGGTAGGTTGAGTGACTCAAGTAGTGGAGCATCTGACTAGCAAGGGTGAAGCTCTGAATTCAAACCCCAGTACTGCCAAAAGATAAAATATATATAATAAGGACAGAGTTTAACCTGTCAAGTTGGAAAAAAAATTTTTTTCACTGTCCAGAGATTTGCAGGTTAGGATAAGCGTCCTCACCTTCTGGTTGGAATGTGATTTTTATAACCTTTTTAAAGTGAGTTTTCAATATCTACTAGACTCTAAAATGTATACCTATTAGATGCAATAATCCTGATCTGGGAAGTCTATCCCACAAAACTCAAAGTAGGAGTACATAGGAAGTATTTATAGAAGGAAAAAAATCTAGAAGCAACTCAATACCCACAAATGAAAGAATGGGTTTAACATACTTTGGAATTCAATTTATGACCACAAGCCTGTTGAAAAGTATGTTATTCCCTTGGTTCTCAAACTTGAGATTACTTAATAAATTCAAATTCAAATTCGCCACATGCCCAGGGGCTCATGTCTATAATCCTAGCTACTTGGGAGGCAAAGATCAGGGAGGCAAATAATGTGTGAGACCCTATTTTGAAAAAAACCAATATGAAAACACAGCTGGCAGAGTGACTCAAGAGGAAGACTGCATGCCTAGAAAACATGAGGCACTGAATTTAAATCCCAGTACTATCAAAGGAAAAAAAAATTCAATTCTTAGGTGTCTCCATAGGCTTGAGCTAGGCTGCAGGAAGCAGGTCACATTCAAATTCTGTTGCAGGTTTTGTTGCAGTTGGTCCTGATATTTCTTTGAAAAACCCTGGGTTGGATTTCTACCAGAACTGCAAAGGGAGGACTGCAGTGCGTACTAGTGAGACATGTTTTATTTGACCCATACAAGGCGAACCCTCCTGGGGAATTCACTGTCAACATTTAAAATTCAAACTACACAAAAATCTACACTTCTAATATGTTTGGAAAAAATCGGAGAGTATGATAAGCCTAAATTTCCACATGACAAATCCTGTTGCAAGGCAGAAAGAAAGAGTTTTTCAAGGCCACCATCAGCAGAAACTGATGGAAAGGAACAAATGCTGCTTGTATGGGATGTGGGCTCTCAATTTTGCCTTGGTTCACACTCTTCCCCAATCCGTTTGTCTTGTTTATGTTAGGTATCTGACCTTTCTAATGATTTATATGTGCCATCTATGAAACGTGACCTAGCATTTCAAATGAAAAAAAGCAACAAACAGTATACACTATCATGCAACCTGTTGTTTAAAAGAAAAAGTCAGTGTACATAAGGGTGGGTGTATACACATATACATATTCTCAAAGTTTGCTTTTTTTTTTTCGCTTTTGTCTTCTAAGGAGCTTTATTAAACAGTTTTTTTGTTTGTTTTGCAGTACTAGGGTTTGAACTGAGAGCCTACACCTTAAGCCACTCCACCAGCCCTTTTTTAATGATAGGTTTTTGCAAGATAGGGTCTCATGAACTGTTTGCCTGGTCTGGCTTCAAGCCAGGATCCTCCTGAACTCTAGGTAGGATTACAGGCATGAGCCACTGGCGCCCAGCTTATTTTTATTCTTAATTAATCACCTTTCTCCCATTACATTTTAACATTATAGTATAATGTACACCTGTTTATGTCCTATAGTCCTTTGGAGGGGTTACAAGTCATTGCAATACCTAAAAGGATCCATCCTTCAAGAACCAATTTTCAACACTTGGAGGCAATATCTCCCCCACTGAGAATGATGTACTTAACATTTATTTTCTTTTTATAAATACTGTATTCACCAATGAATATTAATTTTTAGGATCAAATAAAAAGGCATGGAAAGATATACATCCAGGCTGTCGCAGTGGTTCAAATGGTAGAGTACCTGCCTAGCAAGTGCAAGACCCTGAGTTCAACCCCCAGTACCATCAGAAAAAAAAGATACACGTCGTCTTTCTTCATAAGTTAAGGTTACCACTAGTAGATCTGATTGCATGTGAGTAATAAAACATAATTTTTCTTCTAGCTCCTGAAATGGTTTGTTACAATATGCATGTTTCATAGTCATGCTTTTTAGAAAGCCACTAAAGGGAATAACAAATTAATTTTAGTTTAAATTAAAATTAGTTTTACAAGGCAGCAGAAATTTTTATTTCTAGAATAGCAATATATCTAGCTGGTCATGGATCTTAAGTTTTGAGTGATACATAAAGGTTGAAATAACTGAAAGGGAAGGAACAAAACATAAGTCTTTTATAAAGTGAATCCTTTCTAATTCTTTTAGAATTGAGGATATTAAGTTGGTAACTTTAAAGGAAACATCAGCAGACTTTGCCAATCTGCACTTCTTATGGTGGTTTTCTGGGTAACAGTGAGCGTCTCAAGTGTGGTCAACATGCTTTCTTCAAATGTAAATTTTTGGATTAGTAGCAAGACAAAAAAGACTTAAAAAATTGGTTGTAGAAGTAAAATTTTTTTCTCCTGAGTTACAACTCAATTTAGAGTGATGTAAAGTACAAGCAATAATGCTAACTTTTTATGTGCATTAACCATTAGGAGCAGTAATGTTCCCAGGTCACCTTCCCAAAGTACCTCTCCATCCATTCTTCCTGGAATAAGTTTGCCTTCCTCACTTCTGAACTCCCTCTTGTCAACTCTCAAAACTGGCATTTCTCTATAGCTTTATATTCTGTGTAAATGTTTATCATGGTCTTTTCATTTAATAAACTTCTTAAGTCCCTATGTTCTTTGTCATTGGCTCATAGAAGGTGTTTATTCATGTTTTTAGGTGAATAAATTAATGAAGGAATAGCATACTTCTGAACTATCTTCCTCCAAAATATAAACAAATTTCAAATATTAAACTAATGAATGTGTGAACAATGACTGTTTCAAAAACAAACAAACTCAAAACTAAAAAAAACAAAAACAAAAACTGGACACCCAAAAAAGGCTGGGATAACTGCATATAAATAACTTTAAGATAGATGTTTGCTCTTACAAGGCATGGTATTATATACCTGTAGTCCCAGCTACTCAGGAAATTGAGTGGGAGGATCACTTGAGGTCAGAATTCAAGACCAGCTGGCAAGGCTGATGAGAGTGATTCAAGTGTTAGACCTACAAGTGGGAGACCTTGAGTTTAAAAAAAAATAAGACCAGCGAGCCAACATAGTGAGACCCTTATCCCAAAAAGAAAACCAAAACAAAACAGTTCTTATTCTTGAGAATATATTCCCCTAAGACTCCCTCTTTCCTACTCCCTCCATAAAAGGTAACTATGAAAGGTGCTAGATATGCTAGTTTGATTGTGACAACCATTTCACAATGATTGTGAAATATATCAAAATATTTCATTATATACCTTAAATAAATACACTTTTTATTGCTTAATCATACCCTCAATAACACTGGAAAATAAAAAGAAAAAAGTTTACTCTTAAAATTCTTATCAAAAAACAATAAAAACCTGAACTGAGCTAAATATATTTCTCTAATGTGTAAACTTATTTCTTTTTTAGGCTCAGAAACATATTTCCTTGTCACTTCTAGGGATGTGTAACCTATGTGATCAATAGCAAAGTATCTAAAGTATATAATTTAGGATAATAGCTTGTACTAATATAACTTTTCTCCTCTCTTTCATTCTTCTTTATTTATTAAATGAAGAATTTATACCAGATGCTCTAGAAATTCCTTACAAAATAAGTCCCTTTATTTTCATATTTTTAGTCAATGGCTGTGTTGAGCTCATACCCTGAAAACAACAAACAAACAAACAAAACCAATAATTTGGCATCAGACAGCTATGAATTTGAATTAGAGCAAGATCAGATTACTTCAACTCCCTCCATGTCGATTTCCACATCTGTATAATGGATATAAAACCTATTTCCAAAAATCACTTCAAAGAGGAAATGAGATAAAAAGTATTTCAACCTCCTTGCAGAGTCATTATTTCATAAAAGTTGCCATTATATATTTAGAGCTTTTCTCTAATATATGACAACAAACATCTCTTCTCAAGGTCAGCTCTTTTTGACCTGATGCAGTGGAAATCTGTCTGTTTGACTTTCTGGATGGCTTTTAGGACTATGCTTGACACGGGTTTAAAAGAGTATTATGCATTCCTATCCATGTTGGGTCCTATTCCTTGTCTCTAATATAGACAAGGGATTGTCTTCTGCTCAGACAGGGGACTGACACATCAAAATCTTCTCCCTGGTCTCTGATGGTCAGCTGACTTGATGCCTATCATGGCATATCCATAATCTTGCAGCTAAGATCTCCTTATTGAGTTCAAAAGTCTAGCACAACAGGAGACATACTCTCAAGAAAGTAAAATATAATAGTGGTCCAAAACCAAGCAGTTTCTAAAAAGGAGGCAAAAGAATGGCCTTGTGTCCACCACTTCCTTAAGCCCTAGAAAGTCTCCCCTGAATAAGGGTCACCAATGATATTTAAGTCAGCTTCTTGGTATTTGAAGAACAATGTATCTTTGAACTTTGTAATAGTGATTTCACTTCTTTGTGATCTTTCTGAATTCCCTTTTATATTTAAAATGTTCTTTTTGTCCTGAATTTCTTCTCAAGTTTAAAAATAGCCGTTTGACTACAGGCATTTCATGTGAGCACATCAAAGAAAGCTACAAATCTTCTTTGTATCTGTATGACATGTCTAAATAAAACTCAGGGTTTTGTTCTTGGTTCACTTTTCGATTGTAAGTTGAAATTACTCCCTGCTTCAAATGTGTCAAATAACATCAATGTTCATTGGCTTATCAAATATATTTGGAAAAAAACATAGTCCAACCAGAAATAAGTTATTTATGAATGGAATTCTTTCCTTTCTTAGGACAGATTTGCATGAGACATTTTTGACATCATTTGAATTAATAAAAAAAAATCAGCATTATCAGAAAGTCACTTAGGAAGCAGAACTCCATTACTTCAGGTATTTGCATGGATGGGGCTTAAAAATAATCTTTACGTTTAGAGTTAAAACAAAGGTATTGTTTTATGTGCATACACATATTGTAACAGCCACTCTTACTGAAATCTACTCGGAGTTTTTAAAATAATAAGCATTCTTGGTTAAGATACAAGACCGTGGCATTGATTATAAGTAGTTCTTGTTACTTGACTCATTCCTGATGTAATAGGAATCTGAGTGCTTGAATTTGGACGTTTCCTCATGACAGGAAGAAGCATCAATAGCTCATGTAGTCTGTTATCAATTTCATAACTACTCTGGTTTTCTAATACTTAATCTTGTCAGCTCCTACTTAAGCCTTCACTATTTGGTCACTGATCGAGTACATTGTAAGTTATTCTTTTTCAAACTGTTTACAATGAAAGACCTTTATTAATTATTTTTTTCTGGGTTCTATAAACTACTCTAAAATTTAGCAGCTTAACTTAGCCTACATTTGTTATTTCACAGTTTCTTTGATTTGAATCCTGAAGCAATTTAGCTGGTTGTTTCCGGCTCTGAGTTTCTTCTGAGTTAAGAGTCAAGCTTTAAGAATTTCAGGCTGCTATATCTAGAGCTAGGAAATCTGCTTCCAAGCCCACTGGGGGTAGTTGACAAGTCTCCATTCCTGGTTGACTGTTGGCCATTTACCTCGGCTCTTTGCCATGTGTGTTTCTCCACAAAGTTGATGACCCAAATGGCTTCCTCAGTTTGAGTAAATGAAAAGGGAAAGTCCAGGTGGAGGTAATAGAACTTATCAGGGAAGTGACCTACCATGGCTTCTGTCATATGCTATATTGATCTTACAGAGCAAACTTCCTACAAGGTCAGAGGAGACAACCCAAGAATATGAATGGGATCCCAGAATATGCTGGAATTATTGGTGAGCATCTTGCAAACTGGCTAAAGACCTTTTTTCTTTTCAAAATGTCTATTCTACTTCACATTGATCAAATTTATTTGCTGTCCATATTTATGTAAAACTACTACCACTATTGGACCTGAGATTCCAGGACAGGGATTTTATCTTATTCATAATTATATTCCTGTCACCTAAGAGTGCTTGCCAAATAATAAATATTCAATGACTATTTATTGAACTAGTTAATAAATACATGTGCTCTATTTTAAAAGCTGTTAAAACCAAGGAAATACAGAACTTCAAGGTGTAATATCATTTAGGGATTTGACATGTTAGGGTGAAGATTTGTTTGGTTTAAACCAAACTAAATCCATTATGCTGAAGTTTAAACTTATTTCCTCCATTCAGAATTCATCATCAGTCTGTAGGCATTTGTCATATTAGGAATATATAGTAAGATAGCATCCCCCAAAGTTAGGAGCATAAGCTAAAAATAGAGAAAAAATCGCAAAGACTTCTTCAGAGGGACTTTCCATGATCCCACTTGCAGTTCCCTGGTCAGTAAAAAAACAACAGTTCCCAAATAGAATCACTTGGGCTAAGGTTCTACAACACCAAACTAAAACCCAAGTTTCTTATTTGTAAGCTCAGATCCTTCTAAGAAATCAGCATAGATGGCCAAATGCCACAAAGCCAATAAGATATTTCTTAAATTCTTATAAAGAAAGTAACCAATCTGTTCTTTATTACTTTTTTTTTTTTTTTTGCTCTACTTCAGTTTCTTTCTGCCTATAAAACTCACTCATGGGGTGGGGGAAAGGTGGTCCAAACAATGTATATGCATGTGAGTAAATGTAAAAATGATAAATAATAATAGTAAATTTTGTCTCATTGGTGCTAAAACTTGGTAAAGTTCCACTTGGTAGAGTTATGACAGGTACTAAGAAACTGCTTTGAATAAAAGCCTTGACTTTCAGTTGGGCCTGCAAATGCTCTGCCTCCATTTTTAATGTCTTCCTTGTTCTGTGGCATCTTCTGCTGATCTCCTTGGATTCTAAGAATGACAGGACTGATGGATACACATCTAGGGACAAGAGTGGAAACTAACCCCCCAGGCAGCCACTACATTTTTTATTGTGGTAAGGACTTGCCTGGCCAATCCTGAGGTAATGAGTACCTGGACCATGCCTTTTACCACACTGGAGCTATTTAATAGTTATGCACACCTCTCACCTCTGTGCTACTTCTTCATCTATCTAAACCAAAGCTCTTGTCTGCTCCTCAAAGATGGGTTAGAACACTTTCTGACCTCTTCTTGTGCATGGCCAGGACACTAACACATCTCCTTTCTCCTTTCTCTGACCCTCACCAGTACTTACCTACTTATTTCACATATTAGGGAGAATGGCTAGGCTTACCATGTTGGCACCCCTGGAGATGGGGCTCTGGCCTAGGGTACCTGTCACAGAATGGATGCCTCTTGGTTCATGAATCATTATAAAAAAACAAATACATCTTTGAAACTCAAGTTGGTGAAATTCTTTTCTTTAATTCCCCTAATTCAGTCATTCTCTAATATATGAGAAAACATAGCTAGTATGCTTTATTTCCAACACAGGCCTTAGCTTGTTCAAAGTAAGGAGGAATTTATTACTCTTTTCTAAATCCTGCTTCAGATGCCAATAACAAAACATACAATTCTGCTTTGTTTCATTTGTGCTTTCACTTAAGGCCTTACCTCTCACCGTTTTGATCACTGTTTTGTTCTCACTCCTCTCTTCTCTTTAGGTTTTTTTATTTTTAATGTGGGTATTTATTGTTGTGGTGCTGAGGATTGAACCCAGGACCTCAGGTGTGTTAAGCAAAAGGTCTACCTGTGAGCTACATCCCCAGGCCCTCCTTAGTGTGTGTGTGTATGTGTATGTGTGTGTGTGTGATTTAAATTGTGGAGTCTCCATATGAGCACAATATTCTCATGACTTTTCAGTGATTCTGCTCTCGTAATTTCATATTACCTAATTTAGTTTAGAACTAAGTGATGTCAGTGTGAATTTTGCATGAATAAGGAGTGCAAGTGAATCTATTCAAATTAAATGAAAATTAAAGAATCATGTTCAAGGTCATTTGCTTTGAAACATGACCTGCTTCACAATTAGCATTATGTAAAATTTTTCAGTAATCATGGAAATAGCAAGCGGTCTACTATCCCAAGATGAGTAAAATAGACCAAATCCTAGGGTTTTATAAAAATTTGGATAGAAGCCTTTAAAATTTTGTTACTTTTTACCTGTTCATCTGTAAAATATGAAGAGAGAGGGAGGGCTAGACAAAGACATTTGTTGGAGCTCTGCTTTGCTGTGTTACACGGTGGCCACTTCACATACTGCATGATATCTCTCACCGGATTGTTGGAATAACACTGCCAAGCGGTACCAGTGTCCCATTGGATAGCAGAGAAAGCAGAGGCTCAAAAAAGTGAAAGAGACAGGTGATGGCTAAGCCTATAATCCTAGCTACTCAGGAGGTAGATATTAGCAACATCATGGTTCAAGACCAGCCTAGGAAAAAAGGTTTTCAGACCTCATCATGACCAATGGCTGAGTATAGTGGCATATGCTTGTCACCCCAGCTTTTCAGGGAACTACAAATAGGAGACTTGTGTCCAGGCTGGCCAGGGCATAAAGCCAGACCCTGTCCCAAAGTAACCAATGCAAAAAAAATGAGCTGGCAGAGTGTGGTAGGGCTGGTAGAGTACAGTAGACCGTTTTTCTAGTAAGCATCAGACCCTGAGTTCAAACCCCAGTACCACAAAAAAAAAAAAAAGAAGAAAAGAAAAGTTAAAGGATTTCATCCAAAGTGAAGAGACAGTAAGGAGAAGAACGCTTGGACACATTAAAGAGAACAGTCTGCAAATCCAGCACTCGGGGCAGAGGCAGGAAGAGGAGGAAGAGGAGGAGGAGGAGGAGGGGAGAACAAAAGCTGAGCACTGGTGGTTCACACCTGTAATCCTAGCTACTTGAGAGGCTAAGATCTAGAGGGTTTCAGTTCCAGGTTCTCCCAGGCAAATAGAGTACCAGACCCCATCTCTAAGATAAACAGAACAAAATAGATTGGAGGTATGCCTCAAGCAGTAAAGCTCCTGTTTTGCAAGTGTGAAGTTTTGTGTTCCAATCCCAGACCCACAAAAAGGAAGAAAAAGAGAAACAATTTATGCTTTTTGTGGTGGGACTGGGGTTTGAACTCAGGACTTCACGCTAGCAAAGCAGACATGCCACTGCTTGAGCCACACCTCCAGTCCAACCAGAGTTTGTCTAGGAGGAGGGACATTATCTTGAGATGCTAATAAATGATTCCTGAAGAAGACAAACAAAAAGTTTCTAGGGAAAGTCTGGGAAACTGGATTGAACACAATTAAACCAATTTAAAACAAAGCAAAAAGTCCTCTGGCATTTTTTAGAGCCCTCAGTATGCTAACCTGCTGCCACTCAACTCTCTATTGGGGACTTTTTGGTGGGAGTGGTGCCTCCAGGATGTGGTAGAGAGCAAGGATGAGGCTAGAGACAGTATAACTTAAACTTCCCAAATTTATGTGGTCACCTAACACTTTTTCCCCTGGAAGAAGGAGCTCCAGGGGAAATAGGACTAATGCTCTATTACAATTTGTGAAATACTTGTATAAATTATTAGAACAAAAGAAAGCAGCAGTGTTGAGGGAGTTTACTGTTATGGCTGCTAATTTTACAGACTTTTTATTACCGTGTGGACGTAAAAGATACTTTTTCTAAGGAAAGATGTAGTAAATTGATATCTACTAATATTACCTGAAGTGGCAACTTAGACACACACCTCTTTCTCTCTTCCTTCTTTTTCCTCTTCTTCATCTTCTCCTTCATCCCCTTTTCCCTTTTCTATCTTTTCCTTTTTCTTCTCCTTTTCCTTCTTCCTCTTCTCCTCCTCCTCCTTCTAAGTTTTATAAAAGCAAGGATTTATTTTAGTATAACAGGATCAAGTAGGGACAAGTGGTAGGGGCAAAGAGAAACATGTCCTGCTTCCCACACAGGAAATGGGAGTAAAGACTAGCCTCTGAGGAAGTTCTGTCTGGAAGCGGGAGGGGGTGGGGAGATGACCCAAACAATGTATACACATGTCAGTAAATGTAAAAGGATTAAAAAAAAAAAGAGAGACTAGCCTCTGCCTTTTTTTTTTTAATACCTCCATTTTTGTTTTCCTTTTTACTACCCTAAACCTATACATCTGTTAGATGTCTATACCCCTGATGAATTTTCCACCCAGGAAAGCAAAGAAATAATTTCTCACTGAGAATTCCTGGGAGAGAAGGGCATGGTGGTGCATACCTGTAATCCTAGCACTTGGGAATCTGCAGCAGAAGGTGGAGAGCTTCTAGGCCAGGATGGACTGCATAGGGAGATGCTACCTCAAAAAACAAAACAAAGAAACAAATAGAATTTCAAGGAGAACCTTTGCAGAAATTTGATGGTTCTTGAATAATTCATCAGTTTACTCAGATTTAGGCTTGATGAAATTAAAAAATATATAACTCACATTATAATAAATACATGTTTAAAAAAAAAGACAGTATTTTATTTCACCAGATAAGATTGCAACAATTAAACAAAAATGGCCACTATAATTAATAATACACTGTATTTTTTAGATACCAAGAGTAGATTAAAAAAAAATTCTTATCACAAAAATAATAACGATGTGAGGTAACACATAAGTTAATTATCTAATTACTTCATTTAGCCATTGTACAACATTTATACAATATAGTTCAAAATATCATATACATAACAAATGTATGTTTTTTATTTGTAAATGAAAAAAAAAGACAACAAAGAAGGTGGGAGAGAAAGATTACCTACATTTAAGAAATTATTTTATAAAATAAGAATACATTTTAAGAACAACAAAAATAACAATGTACAAGAGAACATACTTAGAATAAGTCTTATAAATTAAACTTGACAACCTCATAACACAGTTGCCTCACCACTTTGTGAATTTTTTTTTTTCTATGTAAGCACTTGACTATGGGAAACTACTTTTTTTTTGGTGGTGCTGTTGTCACCGGTGTGGAGTCTGTGATCAGAAGATTTCCAAACTCTTTGGTCCCATGTGGAAGAATCCATGGTAGGGCAAGTAAGTGTAAATGGAAATACAAGAAGGAGCATGATGGGGCCTAGGTGGAATCTGGAGGCAGAGAGCATGCTTCTCTCCTCCAGATGCTTTTAAAACTACGCTAACTTACCTGAAGGGCAGAACCATGTGATTTCCATCCAATAATCAATGAGTGGGGAGGGGCATGCTCAGTTCCCAGGCCAGGTTGAGGGTGGTCCGTTAGCCAGAGCATGGTTTACCACATTAAACTTGGAGGCCAGGAGAGATTAGGTGTCATTACCTGGCTCCATTGACCTTGAACTCCTGAATACACCTATGTTCATTCTCAGGTGCCCCACCCATGAGGGAGGAAGTTCCCATTCTTTCTAATTTACTGTAATTAAAACGGAGTTCTTAAGGTGAGTCAGGGAGGGACCTCAGTCCCAAACTTTCCCTAATCCTAACCTGCCCCAGTACTAGAGTTTGAACTCAGGGCCTTGTGCTTGTTAGACAAGCACTTGAGCCACTTCTGTCACCTGGGAAAACTATTATTCTAACTTAAGTTTCTAAACCAAACTAAGTTGTTTGAGTCCTTTGCTCTTCTTCATAGTGCAGGAAGTATAATGTGCTGTGTATTGCATAATACTCTGAAAGTATGGGACAGAACCCTGCTGTCTAATATAGTATTATTTCTGCACAAAGTCATATGGTTGTTTACACAAAAAGTGGCATTCCTGTACCATTCAAAGGTCTACTGGCTCAGATCAGGGTGCACCATCAAAACTATCTTTTGGTTTTCAGAGCATTTTTAAATGTTATCTATGCCTACAAAAATCTGGTTCTCCTTCTGGCCTTGTTTAAAAAAATTATTTTCAATCAGATGCTGGTGGCTCACACATGTAATCCTAGCTACTCCGGAGGCAGAGTCAGGAGGATTGAGGTTTGGAAAATAGTTCATAAGACCCTATCGCAAAAGAGAAAAAAAAAAAGCTTCATAAAAAAGGGCTGGTGGAGGCTTGGAGCCAATGGCTCACACCTGTAATCCTAGTGATTCAGGAGGCAGAGATTAGGAGGATTGCGGTTTGAAGCCAACCCAGGCAAATAATCCGAGACCATCTGGAAAACACCCATCACAAAAATTGGGCTGGTGGAGTGAGTCAAGGTGAATGCCCTGAGTTCAAACACCAATACCACACACACACAAAAAAAAACCCAAAATAAATAAAAATTAAAAAAATTGTTTTCAATTTACAATTTATAAAATTGACCTTGGCTATGTTTTTGGCATCTAAAAGCCTGTCCCTTATGATTCTGAGTGTGGGTTTTAGTGGGAACTGGATGATATCTGCATGAAAAGGAACATTTCTGTTTCTTAGTTCTTCTTGTTTGGGAAGAGATGATAGAATGCCAGCATCTGAGGAAGTAGGATCGAGGCTAAATAGAAAGCAGGTAAAATTCTGGGGAAAAGTTTTGCACAACTACCTATATAGCATGATGCAGGGGTTAGGAACATGGTTGTGTTTCAACTTCCATAGGTCCTGGATACTTGAAGAGACTGCAACTCTCTACTGTTCTTCCCTCCATCCAAAGTATGTGAGGAAATGTGAATGATGAAAACAAAGTCAGCCCTACTATATAAATGAAACTTTTTGTCGTTAGCAAATTATCTGTTCTCGCATGGATTTCTAGAAACACAAATCCTTTCTCAATGTATAGCATGTATTATCAATTTTACCATTACTAGAAAAGAAAAATGGGAGAAAAATGAGGATATGGGAAAGAAATATTAGGCTCTACTTTCAGTCCCATTTGCTACATTTACCGTTGGTTCTAAAGAAGAATTTTAGATAAAGGACTAATGTCAAGAATGGCTGAAATGACACTTAAAAGCAAGGAAAGCCTTAATATATCCATGACCTGAGACAAAAAGTGCAAGTGAAGGCCACAGGCCATCTTTCAACATAACAAAAATTTAAGCTATTGCTCACAGCCCAGCAAAAGCTTTCATCCCAGGCCAGACTGAGTGTTGGAAGCCAGAGGAGCTTGACACGGGCTGTGAGCTTGAGTTATGGCTGCACACAGCATTGTGAAAGTGGGTGGGTGCCAGGCCTAGGCTGGATCTGCCTCAAGCCAGGACAGTGACTGTCTCTGTCCAGTTCTTCAAGCTGGAGGGTGTGCAGGTTCCAATCCTCATAATCCCCTAGGAAATTAAAGCATCTACAAATCCCCGGCCAATGAAAGGGGAAGGAAGGAGCGCAGTAGTTATCTGTGGAGTCCAGACTGTCCATATGCTCTCTCTGAAGGAAATTCAGTATTGTCCTGTTTAAACAAATGCTCCCACTCTATTGTGCTTTCCCCAGCCGAAGCTTGGCTTCTGTCACCCTACGTGTACTACTGTGTCCTCTGTTCTGAGGACATCCTCTTCTGCCATTCCCTTCTTTGTAATTCCCATTTACTCAATGGGGTATCAAACTTTCAAATAAACCTTATGTGACTAAAATTTTTAAAAAAACCAAAAATGCCATCACTAAAAATAAATCAATAAGTAAGCATAAAAGTGGTTTTGTGCTCCCATATGTGTGTGTCGGGGGGAGGGGGGCTGTAAAACAGTGAGTCCCACTACAGAGTTGCTTAAATGTATCACAGTTCTCTTCTATTATTCCCACACTTTTTTTTGTGGCACTGGATGGGGTTTAAACTTAGGGCCTCATGCTTGCTCAACAGGCATTCTACCACTCCGCCAGCCCTCTCTCCTGCATCTTCGAGAATGAGAAGGGGAGAGATGTATACAAATATTTTATATTCATAGTCTCATCCTAATGGCTGGTTCTTGCTCAACACAAGTCTCTTAATTAAATGAAGTGACATATTTAATGAAAGAATTACAAAGAAGGGAAATTTGCATTTCCTATTTGATAAAATGGATACAATATATAGAATTTAAGAATAGTGTATTACTACTAACCAGGAAGTGGCTCGATAAACTATTACAAAAAAAATTTCTTTTAGACTAAAGTCATATATATATATAGTCATAATTCTGGACCTATAAAGGAAAAAGTTGAGATTTTAAAATAAGTATTAAAAACAGGGGTAATTTAGGGTAAGTCAATGTGTATATGTATAAAATTATAAATACAACTTTTGTATATAAAAGAGAGGGTGAGAGAAAGCATCTTCATGACATATTTGTCTTTTCATAAAAAGTTTACTGCAGCTGGGCACCAGTGCCTGTAATCATAGCTACTCGGGAGACTGAGATCAGGAGGATTGCTGCCCTGGGCAAAAAGTTCACAAGACCCCATCCCCAAAATAACCAGCATGAAACCAGAGCAAAATGGAAAAAAGGCATAAAATGGAAAAATGCATGTGTGTGTAGTCTAGGCCAAAACTAAGGAGAGTTATTCTCAGTCTATCTCGATATTTCCCATAGTGGTATTATAACTTATAGAAGGGATGGAACAAACCCCGGGAAATATGTACATGCAGAATTGCCTGTGGTTCCCAGAGAGTTGAGCTGGTAGATAAGTCATAAAAGTCCCAATTCTGGCATTTCAGGTCCTTGTGGCACCCCCTGGTGTGTGTGTGTGTGTGTGTGTGTGTATGTGTGTGTATGTGTGTATGTGTGTGTGTATGTGTGCGTATGTGTGCGTGTGTGTGTGTGTGTATATGTGTGTGTGTATGTGTGTGTATGTGTGTGTGTGTATGTGTGTGTGTGTATGTGTGTGTATATGAGTGTGTGTGTGTGTGTGTGTGTGTGTGTGTGTGTGTTGAGGGGGAAGGAGGAATGAGGGACACTGACTCCCATCTCAGCATGATATTTCCTATGAGACTGAAACTAAAAAAGTCAGTTAAAAAAAAAAATCCTAATTTCTTGCTAGCCAAGCAAGATGAGGCTTAGGGTCAAATTCACTTTGATTTAATGAAATAAAGATGATATATTTCTTGCTTGTCAGCTTAGGAACTAAAAATTATAATTCTCAAGAGTACCAAGTAATAAAAATGTCCTTCAAAAATGTATATAAACATAATTCTGAATAGTTAGTTAAAATTATTTTAGTCTGCTGCAAACATCAAAAGTCAAAGTTCAAATTACATATAGTATATCAATAAATAAATGTTCCAATAGAATGAAATGGTGTTATATGTGGTGAAAACAAATTCGTATTCTATAGGTAAAACTCCTCTACAATTTTGATATATTAAAATAAAAAGCTCTCAAATTTAGTTTTACAAAATGAAGGGATGAAATTTAAAATAAAAAATAATAAAGTATTCTTCAGCACTTATCTGTGTATGTCACTACACATTTGGGAATTTCACCTCTGCAAAGCTTAGTTATCTTGTGAATGAACCTAGTGAATTTGTCACCATTCATGTGGCAGTTGGCAGAAAAATTGTGTATCAATTTCCTGGCTGTAGTCTCAGTTCTGTCCTTAACTTTTCTGATTCTGGTACATCACCTGTAAATTAAAACAGTTGTAATGGGAGATCTCAAGGCTTCAATCAACTTGAATTTTCTTTTATGATGATAATTTTCTCAATTACTTTATTTTCCTGATCATTAGTGAAATGCCTTAGAAACCTCATCTTCACTGTCATCCATGACTGGGCATAAAGTGAAACTATATCTCAAAAATAATCAATATGTAAAAAAAAGGAGTTGGTGGAGCAGCTCAAGTGGTAGAGCACCTACTGAGTGCAGAGCCCTGAATTCAACTCCCAGTACTACCAAAGAAGAAGAAGAAGAAGAAATTTAAGGATTATCAACAAAAAGTACAGTTAAATATATACTTACAGATTTTAGTAAGCATCATGATAATGTGATAGAGTTTCTGAAATAAAATCTTATTATATCACCTAGCAAACTGCTTTTATATAAAGTTTTGCTTAGATTAGAACAATTTTACAAAGAGGCCATGGTTTGTTAAAAGTATTAAATGTTGAATATTTCATTTAATGGTATCATTTTCATATAGAAGGCCAATTTAAATGTTCAAAATATCTTTTAGTGTACTTTAAAAAATATTTTCTGTAAATTTGTAATTTTGGGTAATATACCTCAGAATCAACCAAGGTAACTTAAAAATTTGGATCCTCAGCAATTTTCTCTTGCATTTCATTACTGGAGAATAAAAGTTATACCTTTTCATTCTTCAGTTTGGTGCAAACAGGAAATAAAATCTAAATCTGTTAATATTTTGAAACACAGTTTCTTTATTTAAATTGCTTGCTTGAGCCAGGCATTGTGACTTATGCCTGTAATTCTAGCTACATGGGAGGCTGGGAATGGGAGGGTCGCAGTTTAAGGCCAGCCCAGGCTAATAGCTCACTAGAACCCATCTCCAAAACGGGCTGGAGGAGTGGCTCAAATGGTGGAGCACCTGCTTTGCAAGCATGAAGCCCTGAGTTCAAACCTCAGTCCCACCAAAAGTAAATAAGTAAATATTTCTTATTTGAATGAAATTATTATAATTTCTTACACCAAAAGACCTGAGTAGTAAAGAATAATTATTGTAACAGTCAGATAGACATTTTGTCAAGTATAAAGTCAAAATGGAGTATATATTTTTTAGTTTCATGATAGGTCAGTAGAAATTAAATGCATGATTAATTTTCTCTTATTTTCCTACAAGTTGCACTTATGTCAAGGAATGCTTATAAGTTTATCTTTAGCAATAAACCATATTAAAACATTATATTCATTTTAGATGTTAAGCATAAATGTCTACAAAGTAAAAAGAATTACAGACACATGTGGTAGGTGAATCACTGTTCTCAAGTCTTCACACCTTTCCCATGCTTCCTTGCACTTTGCAGTGTAACTTTGGATTTCATTCCATTACAAACTATGATGCTGGGCTTAGCCAAATTATTTCTTCTGGCAGTGGATTGTAGACAAAAATGATAATGTGACTGCTGAGTATATTTTTAAAGTTTCAGTGGTATGCCAAGAAAATAAAGCAGACCTCCAGGTAGTTGCTACTCCTTTAGTTTAGCCTCCTGAAGACCAAAATATTTGCTCATAAAAATAACATCTTGCCTGGTGAGATGACACATTCCTGTAATCTCAGCATCAGGGAGACTGAGGCAGAAGGATTGGGAATGCAAGGCCAGCTTGAGCTACACAGTGAGAACTAAAAAAACCACTAAACCAAAATACCTTAAACCAACTATTGTGTGCAGCTGAAACCAACCACTGAGCCTCAGCCTGAAGTACAACTCAGGGTAGTTCAGCTGAAGCACAGGTGACAAACAGTTGGTACAGTGGAAGCATGGTATTGATGCTTCTTGTATGTGATTACAACTTTGCGATCACTGATTGTACAGCATTGCTTCAGCAACAGAAGAAACTCATACAAGAGTGAGGAGTAAGTATATTAACTAATGAAATAAATGTCGAAATCATTTGGCTAGAGAATTAATCAAACTTCTGATCCCAATGTCAGCATGGTTGGACATGTCATCGTGATCCTCACATTTTTCAACCATGGTGTTAGATGGGTGGATTTTAAGGTCCACATACATTCAAAAGGCAAGTGTTTTTTCATTCCAAAATTGGTAAAAATGTCAAAAGAAAAGAAATTTATAATTTGAGTGTGTCTAGAAAATCATTATTGTAAGTCACATGCTTTTATCATTTATACATTCATTCAATGGTTAGTTCAGAATAACTGTCTTGAGTATGGAATTACGTCAAGTATCATGAGTGTTCATAAGAAGAAGAGATGAGTTGTACTTTACCTTTATGAAATAAAAAAACTTAATGTGGTATATCAACACACCAAAAAAAAAAGTTTAAGTGTTACAAACTAAGAGCTTCAAGTGAATAATCTCCAGCTGCAGAGATTAGAAACAGCTCTTGGGAAGGAGATGGTATTTGAGTTGGGTCTCGGTGGACATAATTTCAATAGGAAGAAATTTAAGGTCATTTATTGGTGGGAGGACAAGCATGGAAATGGGAAAGAAGAAGGTATTTGAGGTGGTCAGTTCTACTGTTTCAGTGGAGGATTCTGTGTCAGGGAGAGGATGGAACTAGGGCTGAGAAGAGTGAGATGGGGCCATGTTTTTTTTTGAGAACTTTGATTTCTATGTTCAGGAGCCCAGAATTTTTCATGGAGAAAATGACTAACTGCTACAAGACACTGAATAAGAGAGTGTAATGAGGATTTTAGAAAATCTAACTGACAATGTTCTGGGAAAAGAGATGAAAGAGAATCAAGAGAAAGAAACTACAGAACACAGACAGTTCTACAAGGACCCTGGCTCAGAGAGTAGGGTGAGTATTTTAAACACAAACCCTACTAATGTGCATTCATTTTTTTTCCAGAAAGGCAGAATATTGGTAAGATAATACGGTGCAGTTACTAAAAAGAGGTATCCTACTTCCTTTAGGTTATAATAAAACAATAGTTGTTTTGGGTCTTGAAATTTTAATTTGCATAAGAATCACCTGGGGTTCTTATGAAAAATACAGATTTCTGGGGCTCAACCCTAGAAATCTGAAACAGTAGATGTTATGAGTGACCTAAGAATATATATTTTATTTTATTTATTTATTTTATAAAATTCTATCTTTACTTATCTTAGATTTTAACGTTTTTATTAGTATATAATAGTCATACATGAGGTTTCATTGTGATATTTCCATATATACGTACAATGCACCCTGGTTTGGTTCATCCTCTCCATTATTATCCTTCTTCCCTCTTCACCTTCTTAAAATGACTTCAACAGGTTTCCATGTTCCATATTCATACATGTGTAGAAAATACATCAACCATTTTCACCCTCCTTTACCTTCTTCATTTTACCTTTTCCCTCCTACTATTATCTTTCCCTTAGCATGACCTGTTTTACAATCCTGTCCTCCATTGATCAGTGTTGTGTTGCCTTGGTATTTTGCCTAGAAATATATTGTACTTTAATCAGTTAAACTTCCTCCATTACTCTTCCATATCCTTTTTCCCTACCCCTTATTTTTCAACAGTTTTCAGTACATCTCATTATGTCTTGTTCCTACACAGATGTGATATATTTCAGAATTATTCACTCTCTATTAAAGGGTATGTATTTTAATAAGCACCCTGAATGATAAGGAAGAAAGTGATCTGCAACTCAATGTTTAATACCGGTTGGGGAATGTAGGGGTAATACTAAAAGGAAACATTTACCACCCACTTCCTGTTTACTAGACACTTGGGGAAATGCATGCATGCCCACATTATCTTGTTTCGTCTTCACAGAAAGCCTAAAATGTGGCTACTAATATTATTTTCCAACTTACTGAAAACCAAGAATTAGAGGCATTAAGAAGTACTTTGAAATCGTAGAGTTAGTAAAGGATAAAATTCAGGATGGGAACCAAAGATTATCTGACTTGAGAACTCACATTGGAGATATTCATGATATTACAAACTGTAGCTTTTGTCTTTCTTCTCCTTCTTTCTCTTTTCAAAAGTTTAACTGATTGGGACCAGTGCCACATTTAACAAGATTGCCTGATTAAATTTACTCCACTAAAAAATTTCATTCCTAAGTAGAGAAAGACCAGCTGGAACATAATCAGCCATCATAGTGGGATGCCCTAGATATGAAGATGCCTGTCCTACCAAGAATAATACATATGCACATAGCAGTAATTCCAAAATAAATATAGAAAATTTCTACAGCATGTGTTATTATAACCATTTAAGCAAAAACATAAGAACTTTAAAGTGGGACATTATCATTGCCTTGAAGATTTTTTCTCCCTTTCTTAAAATTGACATCTCAAAATAAATTCATGATCTTGAAGCCTAAGATCATTATTCCTTTAATTGTCTAAAGGAATAACCCACAATAAAACACAGTAAAAGTTACATTTAACTTCTCTTCAACTGCTTCTTGACTGGAACTAATGTATTTAAAAAAAAAAATAGCCACTAACTTACATGCATTTCCTATAATACAGAAACAGTAGTACCTTCTGTTTCCTTAAGAAAAGGAATGAGGTTAAAATATGTTATGGGCTATATTCAAGCTTCAATCAACCCATTACTGATGTTAATTCTACTCACTCTTAGAAACAGGCTTAAAAAAAAGAATAATTAATAGATAGATTTTCCCTAAAACTTAAGAAAAATACACAAAAAGTTTCTATGAGTTGAGTATCAATTGATACCTGTCATCAGTTATAGTTTTCCATGTTCAAATCCAACAACTATTCATTGTGATTTTATTTGCTCCTAAAGATACTGACTGAGGAAGAAGTGGTGGCTGTATGTTGTCACTTTTACTTGCTAATGAGTTTTTGTTTTATGTAGTAACATTTTCCCTTTGTCCCCTGACCTGAGATGATCGTATTAGAAAAAGTTACTTTAATCTCAGATTTAGTAATCAAATTCAATTTTCCGAGTTTTATTTTTCCAGGCTTTTTGGAGATGGCACTAGTTTAAAGTTATTCAGAATCAACTGTATCCCACATACTCTGGTAAATTGTACATAGACAACTGATTTTTCTGCTTTTCTCTTGCTGTGTGTCCTCTTACTGCTTCAGGGAACGTACTAACTCACAATTAGAGAAAAATTAAAAAGCCTACTCAGTTCTGTAAGTAGAACAGTTGATATATGATCAAGAACATGTATTTGAAAAATACAGCATATGCAAGAGTTATAGAATTTCTTTTATTTATTTATTTATTTTTTTGCAGTACTGGGGCTTGAACTCAGGGCCTTCACCTTAAGCCACTCCACCAGCCCTTTCTTGGTGATGATTTTTTTTGAGATAGGGTCCTACGAACTATTTGCCCTGTTGGCTTTGATCTGTGATCCTCCTGATCTCTGCTCCTGAGTAACTAGGACGGTAGGTGTGAAACACCGGTGCCTGGCTTTTTGATTCTTTATGACAACCATTCATCACAGGTGCTGGATTTTTCCTTGACAGAAGAAATATTGGATAACTGTTCAAATCTCATCCCACAAATGGCTTCTGATCCATACTTTGCCATACAATCTTTGATTGTCTGATAATTGAACATGTCCTCACAGTTTTTCATAGAAATGGAAGAATGAAGACAGAATGCTAAAATTATTATTTTCCTAAATTTGATAATTTATTGGGAGACCAAATAGGAGCCACTGAAATAGATTAAAACTAATGTATAAATATAAAAAGTGGGTAAAAATAAATACATGTGAGTCAATAATATATAATCAAAAAGTAGTCTGAATCAAGGTACTGTGTGCAGGTGTGAAAAGATCATAAACCCACTTAAAAAAACTTGCAAAAACTTTTTAGGAAAGGGTAAAGGAGGGAAAATAAAAAAGAGTAGAGAAGGGGTGAAATAATGTATACCTTGATATGATCAATGCACATGGCATGCATTTACAGAAATATCTCAATGAAACCCCTTAATATATGCTAATAAAAATAATGCAAGAAAAAAACTCTGCTCTTAGTAAGAGCATCAAAATACCCAGTAAGAACTTAAAACATTGGCAGAACTCATATAAAAAATATAGAAAGTTGATATCTTCTTATATAATAAGCTTGCATAAGTGGAGAGATATAAGACTATTTAATAAGGAAAAGATACTGTTACTTCAACTGAATCTATAAATTCAGCACAAGTTTTTTGTCTAGGACTGGAGAAGTGGCTCAAGTGGCAAGATCATCTGCCTAGCAAACATGAGACCGTGAGTTCAAACCCCAGTACTGCCAAATAAAAATTGTCTGAGAAGAGTATTTGAGATAAAATTTAAAACATAATTTTGTCAATATTAACTAATATAATATCATATAGGCACAAGATAAACACATAATTGGAATGAAAGATAAAATATAGAAATAGAATCTAGCATACATAATAACTTAGAATCTAATGAGGTATTTCTTGATTAGTAGGGAACATAAATAAATACTTCAAATTGGGATAGTAGTCCAATCATTGAGAAAGCATAGATTTCCTATATATTATGTCTTTTCTTCTATTAGGTTTGGACAGACTAAAAATAATGATAGTGACTATCATTTGGTTGAAAAAAGATTTTGGGACAAGCATCAAAAAATTTAAAACACACACACATAGGGATTTGTGCTACTGTCACAAGCTGCCATAACTCAACTTACAAAGAGGGATGGCTCAGTTTGGCTCATAGTTTTGGAAGTTTCGGTTTTGTTGCTTTGGACCTGTGGCAGCACATCAGGGCAGGGATATGTGATGAAGCTAAGCTGTGCCACGGCAGTAACTCAAAAAAGTGAAGGAAGAAGTTGCACTGTCTCCTTCAGGAGGAGCACATCTGCCCAGTGACCCCAATGACGAAAGACCTCCCACTATGCCTCACTTCTTACATTTTTCACAGTCTCCTAATAACACCATGAGTCTTTACAACATGGGCCTTTGACAGACATTTCAGATTTAAACAGGATAAAATTTTAATTTTTAAGAATTATATTAAGAAAAGAATTGTACACATGTAAAAATATGAATAGGAATTCAGCATATTTTTGAATAGAGAAAATTTGAATTTATTAAACAGATAACAGTTGAAGATTTCTTTGATAACTTAAGGCACAATCGTGTGATGGAATAATATGAAATCATTTAGAATGATGACTGGAACATTTATTTGATCTTACTTATTCAATTTACCAACATTTTTGTGTGTATATAAGTGTTATTTTAAAATGTTACAAATATACTTATCTGGAAGGAAATACATAGAAGTTTTAATGACAATTTTATTTTGGGAGTACTAGGATTTGAACTCAGGGACTCACACTTTCCTAGGCAAGCACTCTACCACTTGAATCCTACCCCAGCCCTTAAAGTCAATTTTTTTTCGTGGCGGTTCTGGGGTTTGAACTCAGGGCCTTAAGCTTGCTAGGGCAGGCACTCTACCACTGGAGTCATGCCTCCAGCTAATACACAGAAATTTTAATAGTAATTATCTTCTGGTTGTAACAAATTTTCCTTTCTTAAAAATTCTGCTTAAAGCTGAGCATAGTGGCACATACTTGTTATCCTAGAACTTGGCAGTCTAAAGCCCAAGAATTGCAAGTTCAAGGTCAGCCTGGGCTGTAGCAAGACTCTTGACTCAACAAACCAAACAAACGAAACCAAATTCTCCTTTAAAAAAATTCTGCTCATACTGGAATCTGGTGGCTCACGCTTGTAATCCTAGCTATTCAGAAGGCAGAGATTAGGAGGATCGTGATTTGAAGCCAGCCTGGGCAAGTAGTTTGGGAGACCCTATCTTCAAAAAACCCATCACAAAAAAGAGTGGCTCAAGTTGAAGGCCCTGAGTTCAAGCCCCAGTACTGAAAAGAAAAAAAGCTCATATGAATTTTCCTATTTTCAAATGTAAACATGGTTTGCTTTTGAAATTGCAAGGAGAGCTGGGCACAAGTGGCTCATGTACAGGATTGTAGCTACTCAGAGGGCAGTGGCCAGGAAGATTGCAGTTCAAAGCTGGTCAGGCAAATAGTTCACAAGACTCTACCTCAAAAATACCCAACATAATAAAAAGGGCTGTTGGAGTAGCTCAAGTGGTAAAGTGCCCCAGTACTGCCAAAAATAAAAAATAAAAGGGAATAAGAAATATTCATTGTTTCCTCTATCTTGAAAACTAAAACAGAAGAAAAATTAAGAAAATAAATTGTCCTCCAAAGCAAGCCAAAATTTTATTACCCTCTGAAGGACTTGCCACCCACCTCAATCTTGTGGGATTGAACACCCATTATTGGCACCAGGCTCATTCACTGAGTTGTAGACTATTCAGCCTCATAGGGTAGCAGAGAGAAAGGAAAGCCATTTGGTTCAAAAGATCTTAGGATATACTGTTAACTATATCACATCTATTTTGCCAGGAGGGTTAGGTGACACATTTACACAAGACAGACTGTTTAAAAAAAGAACTTTTAAAAGTATAAAATATCATGTCCCATCTCTTCCCAATTTAACACAGAATAAAATGGAACTGCAGATTTTTCTGATGCTTATCACATCATAGGTATGAACCTCTTCCTCTTTGACAGTCACTTGTATATCCCAGGCCATGCCTTTCCAACCCAAGCTTATCTTTCCTCCTTCCATCCCTTCTTCCTGCTTTTATCTGTGATGTCAGAGATCAAACCCTGGGTCTTGCATATGCTCAGCCTGTGCTATACCCCTGGCCTACACCCTATATTATTCTTTTTCACAAAGAGATGGTCATGTCTAAGAACTCTGTAGCCAGTGTCTCTGAATTGAAATTCTGATTTTTCCTCTTAAGCAATTACACAATTCTGAGTACTCTGTGCATCAGTTTTCTCATTTTCATACAGGAAACAGAATGTTATATGAATTTTCTGATTTTTTAAATGTTACCTCGTTTGCTCTGTAAACACTGTGCTGTTTAACCAAGTACATATATATGCAGCTAAGTATGGTCCAAAGTCCTCCACTTGACTGAGCCTTTGGGGCTTTCAGAATAAACTTCAAACTACTTAGCTTTGCATAAAAGACCCATCTTTGATCTGGTCCTGTCATTCCTCATCTGTTTGTTCAAACTTCCTGGGCTTCTTTCAGTTCTTCACACACCATACACATCCCTCAATGCCCTTGTACACCATAGCCTTCTGTCGATAGGCCTTTCCAACCCTGCCCCCTTTCTGAACAACTCTTCTCATGCAGAACTTAGTCACCATCCTCCGCAGGAAGCTTCCCAAATGTCACCTTAGATTCCCTTCTGAAAATTTCCCAGTGCTCTAGCATAGCACTTAGCAAATCGTATGGTGGTTTTATATTTGTCTATCTACAATAAACTATAAACTCTTTGAAAACAGATACTGTGTCTAATGTTCCAAATTCCTAGCACAGTTTCTTTCTTCAAAGAGTTCCTTTTGTCTTGTCCCTCCACACCTAACAATGATATACAATTCACACTTACTTGTTTATTTGTCACAAATCTTAAGTGTGTGTTTGTATATTGTGGATCCCCTGCCTTTTATCAATTCAATAATTCTACTGGCCAAGTACTTGTCACTTTGTTATATTATTTCTTCAAGGTCAACTCTTTGTTACTCTTCATATTATACATCTATGAGAACATAGGAACAGTAAAGGGTTCTAAGTTTTAGATTATGGGCAGTTTGTTTTCATGTGTGCCCCTTTCACTTTTTTTGTGGTAGGCTGGCTGGTGGTCTGTATAGAATCCCAAGTGAAAAGGGTAGAAGGATTGTGAGTGATTCATACATTGGGTAAGTTGTTCTGACTATTTGAGAATCGGTGACTTACCACTACTACTCTGCTCATTTAAGTAAACAGCCTGTTACAATGTTTTTCAACTTTTATTGGAAAAGACATTCTATAGTCATTTAGGCATAAGTTCCAAAATGAAGACTCCTAAATAATTCTGTCATCTTAGTTAAGACTAAACTAATTAAATTTTTTGGTATTCACAAGAGATAAGGAATAAATAAAAGAAACAATAAGCTAGCATAAAATATATCATATTTTAATCCAGGGCCCAGCCTGCATCTGGAGAATCTGGGGGCCTTCCTCAATTTCACAACAATCTGCCACCTTGCCTAGCTCCCGGCATTAACAGGAAGCCTACAACAACATCACCCTAATCTCAAAGGCCTATATCAACGGGTCTAACTCTACCAGGAGTTTTTACCAGACTCATTCAAGACTATCTGTTCAGAATCATCTGGACATGATTATTAAAAATGCAAATGCCTTGGCACTATCCCAGTCCTCCCAAATAATTTTCTAAGCATTGTTAGTGGAGAGTTATTGTTTTAACACCAGCTACCCAGATGGTTCTTACACTAGAAACCTATTGCTATAGAGGGGGAAAATGCAATGCAACGCCAAACAATTGTGGAAAAGATTATAGAAAATGAAAAATTGTATCAGTTGCATACACTATCAGTCATGAACAATATTTTCTTTTCTCAAAGAATAAAAATCATAAATATTTTGTTACTAGATTTTAAAAATACAGAGAGGAGACAGATATAATAAAGAGATGTAGTGCTTTCTTATCAAATTGTTTCATGTGCACTTTTCTTTCTATACACAAATAGAATTAAAAAATCTGTTCTTTTAGCTTAAAAAATAATTATGACATACTAGCTTCTTCCTTGAAATTAGTGCATTTTTTTAAATGACTTCCTACTTCCAACTTTTGCTTCATTTTCTGGCAACTATATACTTTAAATGAATTATCAGCATGTAAAAATCCGTGAATTTTCCCAGTTTAAAAAGATTTTCTTGATTTTACGTATTCCTCAAGCTACCATTCTTCTGCATCTTCTTCTTCTTTTTGTTTTTGTTTTTTGCAGTACTGGGGCTTGAACTCAGGGCCTTCAGCTTGAGCCACTCCACCAACCCTATTTTTATGAAGGGTTTTTTGAGATAGGGTCTCACAAACTACTTGCCTGGGCTGGCTTGGAACCGAGATCCTCCTGATCTTTGCCTCCTGAGTAGCTAAGATTATGGGTGTGAGCCACCGGTGCCTGGCTAAGCTATCACTTCTTACCACTTCTTTCCATTCCTTCTCTTTAAAGCAAGAGTCTATCAAGTATCTGTCTCTATCTACTTCATAAATTTTCTCCCTACCCATTCTTTCTCCAATTCACCCTAACTTTCCACCAGAATAATTATGTTGCTAAACCTGATAGTCCATTCTTAGTTCTTATTGTATGTGATCTGTCAACAGCATTTGACAGAACAAATGGATTCAAACACAGCTTACTGACATTTCTTTCTCTTGATTTCCAGGACCCACACTTTCCAAGTCTTATTTCCTTACAGCTGCTCCCTCTCAGATTCCTACTTATGGATATTCCTCAGCCCCCTGAACTCTAAATTTTGGGGTAATTCTTGGGTTGGTACTTAGATGGCTTCACTTTTCTGTTGACTTATTAGTCTTACCTAGACTCTAGGCTTTAAGTGCCATCTATATTCTGATTATTCCTAAATTCATACTTGCAACTTGGATCTCTGCTTAGATCACTTGACTTATATATTCAATTGGTCCATTGATGCTCTAATTGGATATCTAATATGTATATTCAATGGAACAGGCCTCACACCTTGCTACTTGTATCCTTTACTTCCTACCTACTTCTCTCATAGCTTTTCCCATCTCTGCAGATGGCAGATACATCTTGAAAATACTTTGAAAACATTCTTGACTTCTCCTTCCTTCTCCCTACTTACCTCTATTCCATTAGCAAATTCTCTTGGTTCTTTCTTCAGATGTATCAGATTCTGACCACTTCTCATCACTTCCAATGTTTCTTCTATAGTTCAGGCCTCCATCATCTCTCATTTGATCTAAGGCAATGGCTTCTTAACTCTTCTTGATAGTTCTGCCTTTATTCCACTAGAACTATGCCCAGTGTGACAGCAAGAGTCCAGGCTGGCCCCTAACTCACAATCCTGCTTCAGCCAGGATTAATTCAGCTAGAATTAAAGGTATGAACCACCACACCCACAAATCCTTTTAAGATGTAAGTCATCACTCCTCTTCCAAAAATCTTCCATTGGTTCTTTATTTTACCCAGAGAGAAAAGTCATCACAGTGCCATGTAAGATCTAAAATGGGATAGTAGTCATTTTTTGTTCCACAACAACTTAAGTTACTGCAAAGCTTCACAAGAATGAAAAAACATTTTTATAAAATAGTTTTTCTGGGTCGGGAATCTGGGGGCACCTTATCTTGTTCCTCTGACTCAGAGTATTGTCCAAGGTGACTACTGGGGCTATTGTCTTATGTGTAGGATCCACTTGTGGAAGACCCACTTTCAGTACACGCATCTGATTGTTGTCAGGCTTCAGTTGGCTACTGGATTGAGGGCTCCAGTTCTCGCTATGGACAAGCTCAGGTCAGCTCACAATATTTGCTGCTGGCTTCTATCAGAGAGAGTGAGCAAAAAAGTAAGAGAAGAAAAATTGGATACGGTTTGTTTGCTATCTAATCATGAGTTTCGCTATATTCTCTTCATTTGAAGGATGTCACTAAGTCCAGCCCACACTCAATAAGTGGGTGTTAAACAAAAGCATAGATTCTAGGAAGCAGGTAACAGTGTGGGTCAACTTAAAAGCTGCCCACTGTGCACACACACACACACACACACACACACACACATATAAATGACAATGCAAAAAAACTATATCCTTCCCATTGCATACCTGACTTTTATCTCTTGCAACTTTCCTCTGGATCACTGTGCTTCAATTACACTGGTTTCTTTGTTATTCCATGTGTGAGTCATACCTTTTCATACCATTTAAGCTAGACATATGAAGGGATTTTTGATTTTTAAAGGTTGAATGCAAGCTCTAAGAAGTTATCTGAAGCAACTCGGATGGTGGTGACCTCATAGGAGCTTCACAGGAGTCCACTGTTGTCTTGAAGTTAGTATTACATTTAGAGTCTTGTTGTTGTGAGTGAGTAAAGTAATATATGACTATGAAACTATAATTTCATGCGTAATGGAAAATATCTCAGGAGTCATAAGGATCTGACTTTGTGAACTATAGGATTCTTTTGGCTGGTTACAGTTGTATTAACAGGTAAGAAGTGAGTCTCAATTGTTGTACAGCTTCTTCATTGGTTAAGATAAGAATGCCATGGTTGCTGCAATGCTCAGAATGATCAAAGGAGAAATACTGTATAAAACTTCAAAATACAAATTCAGATAAGAAGCAGAAAACTATAGCTATGCATTTTTTTAAAAAGAGGAAAACAAAGCTACTACAAAGTTAACAAGATTGAGATTCACAGGAACTTGAAGCAAAGACTACAGACAATAGAGGAAGACTTCACACATGAGGTTTAAAACTTAGTATGATAGGGATGGGTAGAATATGCCATTATTTAAAAAATGGCCCTCAATTGCAATATTGAAAAACAATGTACCTCACTAATGTGCTTTGATGCAACTGAAACAGGAAGTAAAGAAGTCTAAAGGAGAAAAATATTAGAAAAACTCCATTTTGGGAAAATATTTGTTTTGTCAGATTTTTCATTAGTAACTCCTTATAAAGGTTGGTTATGTTAGCATACATTCCTTCAGACAAAGATCAGGTTTGCGGGTTCCAGTGAACTTCATAGATGCTTCATAAATATTAAATAATCAATTTCAACTCAGCAAACAATGACAGGATTTTCAACTAAAGTTCCACACTTTTCCAACCATTACCTTATGTACAGATAAATGCATTTGAAAAGGGACTGAATAGTATGTTTATTTGAAGTAGTTTTTTTATTATGTTATTATCTCTCACAAAACATGTATAGCTCATTTAATAAGAATTCATGTTTTCTACTAAAATACCAATGTAATTTTCACTACTTTAATTGCTAGTATAAGTATCAAATGCTAAGAAAGAATATTTAAAAAGAAGCTATTTTACAATATTATTAAAAGCTCCAGACCTTTAAAAATTCTTGTCTTGTAAAAATCTTCTGTAAGTTAGATTATTAAGGCAAACGTTTCCAATTGCTGTGTAGTATGTAAACAGTAAGGTTTTTAATATCCTATATTAATGTGTAGGAATCATGGTTTTGATTAAATGTATCTAATACTAGCTAATCATATTCTGAGTTCTCTTTACCTCACATTGTTTACCTGACATTTAAAAATTAAATGGAAAGAAATGCACCTAAATCTATGCTACACTTTGAAATTGATAGTTTATATTTGGTATAAAAAGGATAAAATTTATAGTCCTAGGTGACAATTTTATGTAACAAGGCATGAGAATGTAAAATTCCATTCAAATTCCTTTCTTATCACTATTCATGAAAACAGCATTTCTCAACTGAGAAAGCTAACAGTGATATTACATGGTGACATTATTTCAGAAGAGTTGTCTACGATGCAGAATATCTAATTTTTTCACACATGAGTAAGGACTATGCAAAATTTAGCATTTAATTTGCATTCTATGTGCAATATTTTAAAGGGCAAGGTTAAATATTTTTTGAAATATTATAATCTAAAATTAATTTTAAAATAAGAATTTAATATTTATGCACCATTTTTTACCCAAGTCTTCCCAAACAGCTTTGTCAAGAAAGAATAGTATATCTTGATATAGTAAAGATACAAACACTATTATTGCTGCTTTAGTAAAAAAGGAAACTGGAACATGGAATTGCATAAATGATTTTTCTAAGGCAATCCAAATAAAAAAGAAGAGCATAGGAATCATAACCTATCCACAGTCTCAGTATTCCACAGTTTAGTGCTTGATACTTTTAAGTATGGAAACTTTTAGAACAGGCTAACAACATCATGTGCAAGGGACAAAACTGTAACTGCACCATTTTCATGACATTATGGAATCATAGTCAGTGCAGGACCATCCAATTTAATCCCCTGACTTTATGGCTAAGGAAACTTGTATCTAGAAGGATTGTGATTTGTCTAAGACTGTGCCGTATGTTAGGAGCACAGACTAGATTCAAACCAGGCATCCATTATTTCTTATATAGTGCTGTGTTCACTAGATTAATGTGAAAGAATTTAATCAAGTTCTCAGATTCACAGACCCTTTATGTAATGGGATTAATGACACAGAGTGCTTTGTTACTAAAGATTCATATTTTAATATGCTTCAAATTTAATCTGTCTGTTTTATGTTGCTCTTATTCATTGTTCATACTTAAGAGACAGCATGGTTTAAAAATGTGTGTACTTAATTCGGGAAAATAAAATTGTTCACATACCACACTTTACCTTTGATTCTTCACTTTATTTATTTATTAGCAAATAACTACAAACTCTTTTATTCAGCATTATAATCATCTAAAGCAGAAGTCAGCAAACTTTTTTTTGTAAAGTATCAGATAGTAAATATTTTTGTAACTATTCAGTTCTTATGTAACTTCCAGTGTTTGTAAAATCAAAGCAGCCATATAGATAACGTGAGTGGATGGCAGTGGCTGTAACCAATATAACTTCCCTTATAAAAACAGGCCATTGATGCATGGGCTTTGTGACCTTGATCTGAAGGATGGTGATTACAGAAAGGACCACGATGATGGTGTACATGATGATTCAGTGCAGCAGTGTTTTTGTTTTAAAATAAAATCACAAACTTGGGAGCTACAATTGTTCTGTAATGTCTACAGACCTCCTGAATTGGCATATCTTTTTAAAAATAAAACTTATCTTTATCTTCTCTGAGCTTTCTTTTTTTTGTTGTTGTTAGTTATCTTTAGCATTACCATTGGCATCATTCTTTTCAGGAGATAAAACTGAAGAATAACACACATTGTATGCTTTTTCAATTTAAACAAAAATATTTAAAAACCTTCCATGACCATTCCCATCTGTCTTACCGCTCACTTATGCCTTTTGAGAATAACAACAAAATGCTAATAATATAATTTTTAAAAAGGTATACAGCTACAAGTGCGGAGAGAACAGAGGGAGAGAAATTGATAGACCAGAATTCTCAGCATGGTTATGGAAGGTGGGAGCATGAGTGGTGGTGACTCAGCTCAGTGGAGGAGGCTATGTGAAGAGCACTCCAGGGAGGGTATGCATGAGAAATGGGCCAATTCAAACTTCAGAATACAAAACTGTAGAAGAAGGGAGGGTGCTCAGAACTTAGAGTCATCAGTTAACAAGAAAATTAGGAAAGGAAGGGAAAGTGGGGACAGTGGTTTAAGTTTACACAGAAAATGTTAGTGTATAAATTCTTTTCCCTACTAGATCCCCAAATCTTTGGCACCTTCAACATCCCATTAATACCATCAATACTGCCATAAAGAGCAGGAAATGGATGCTGCCTCTGAATAGACAGCCACAGAAATTCAGAGCTCAGGGAAACCTAGTCCAACAGGATCTGGAGGGAAGAATGCAACAGAAATCAAGATCAAGTGACATCCCTCACAGAAAACATAAGATCCTTTAGACTTATTTTCCTACTGTACTCCCCAACTGTCAGCTATAAAGCCACAGGAGTCTTGAGAAATGCATGGCTCTGGAGAAAAAAAAATAGGGAAACAAAGAAAGAAACAAAACCCCCTCACTATGTATTGAGGTATGAGGGTTCCACATACCCAAAAAGTTCCCAAATCTTTCTTTCTCCCCATTTTACCTTCAATCTCTTCTGCTTTCTGACTCCTGCCCACAATTCCTATCAGCTTTTCAGTAACTTATTATTAGATATGATTTTTAGATTATTAGATATGTTACCAACTAGTATAAGAAAGTCTCCAATGTGACCTAAAAGGCACCAAATAAAAAAAAATTAAAAACAGGAACCAAGCTTGCAAAATAGGAACTCAGAGGATATATACTCAAAATAGAGTACAGATGAAAATATTTAATCAACTCTGAAATGGGAACAGAATGTTACTATAAAGGATCAATGATAGAATAAAGAGATATTTCTGAAAATTTAAAATATGACAGTGAATATAAATCAAAGACTGAGAGATATAGAGAGAAAACCTCATAAATTAAAATAAGAACAAATGAAGTAAAAAATAAAGAAAAAAAAAACTTAAGAGGATTGATTTTTGCTTTTGTTTTTAAAGTCTCACTAGCCCAGGATGGCCTTAAATTCTTAATTCTCCTGACTCAGCCTACAGTGTGCTAGGATTATAGGTTTGCCACCATGTCTGGCATCTAGAGAACTAACTTTGATTGGACAACATCCAACAAATAGTTTCTGGAAAGACACATAAAATAAGAAAAAGGAATAAAGTATCAAAGAAACTATACATTTTTAAAGAGAAACTATTATTCTTAAACAAGTTATAGAATCTTAAAATATTTCAGTATTTTCTAGTTTATAATATTTTATAAGAGAATGGTTATAATATATATTAGAGAATGTGATAGTATGTAAGTTACAGCAAGTTTAGAAAATTGACATTTGACTGTGGAAGTAAATTATGGAAAATCCTGGAGAAGCTAATTTTGATCTATTCTGCTTTAGTCATATTCTAATTGAGGATAGTGTATTCTGTGCTGGTACCATATTTTCAAAAGGAGAGACAATCCAAGGGATGACAGTAATGGATAATGGGAAATTTGCTGTATAAGTTAATAATTGCTAGATAACAAATCACACTGAAACTTTTTGGCTTCAAATAACAATCATTTCATTTGCTTATAGTTCTGGGAGTCAGCAATTTTAGCTGGACTGTTCTGCAAGTCTCATCAGGAATCATTCAAGTCATTGTAGTCAGATAGTTAGCCTGTGACTGAACACCTCCTGTAAGAGTGTAAAGATTGGTGATAGCTGAGAGCTGACCTGTCCTCACCACAACAAAGAGGGTAGCCCAGGTTTCCTCACAAGGATGCCATAAGTTCCAAGAAAGAGAGAGTGGAGACTTAAGGTCTCGTGAGGCTCATGCTTAAAACACTCATAATATTAATTCTGCTCTGTCCCATTGGTCAAAGCAGGCCACGAGACTGACCCAAATCCAAAGTTGTGGTGCAACAGTAAGCTACACCCCCCTCTTCTTGGAATGTGTTGCAGAGACATGTACATACAGGGATGGGAAGTTTTGTGACTAATATATTTCAATCCACAAACTATGTCACATGAAGAACAGGTAAGAAAATGAGGCTTGATTAGTCTGCAATAATACTGGAACTGTGGTAGCTATTTTTGGATATTTTTTAAGTGATGTAATGTGGACCCTACAAGTCAAATAAAACACATGCAGATAGAGGTTTCAGAGAGCTGATTTCTGCCCAACACAAAGAAATCCTTAAAAATTGTGAAATTTTCAGCACCAGAAAGCTTAAAGTATATATTGGATCACCATTTGTTTTAAAATATGTCCAAAAACGATTTTAGTATAGAAAGATACCAGGCTATATGGTTTTTGTTGTCTTTTTCATCGCTGGATTCCTATGAATGTTTACCATTTGTAAGGAGTACAAGTCAGTAGCCAGGACTAAATATTTGCCTCAGAATAAATTACCTCAGTTGTGCATTTATGAAGAGGGAGAGAAATGAAAGAGAGGAGGAACAGAACCTTGGGTGATTTTGAGACTCCAGGGATGGAAGAAGAGCAATGACTAACAAAGGGGTGTCAGAGGAAGGGAAAAAATCAGATCACTGATTTAATATAGTATGTCATCTCAGCATTTATCTTTGCATGCAAAACTTTGTAGTGTATGCAGAATATTTATTTCACCTTACATTATTTATGTCCCTCTGATATATAAATCTTTTTCATCTGAAAATCCTATTTATAAAGTTATTACTTGGTTTTGGAGTTATTCAGGTTCAAGTGGCTCTCTCTCCTTACAGTTTTCCATTTATAATAGCATCCTAACTAGGATATCTTTCCTGGAAGGATAAATTACTGCAGCTGTGGGTATAATATCTATGGTTACCTTCCAACCTCCTGCATTTTTAACTGAGTTTATATTCAGGCTCTTCAGAGAGAAATATGACAAAACAAACCAGGAGAATGTTACATTATCTGATCCAATTGTACATTAGTGGCAGGATAAAAACAAGCTAGGCCCATAAGCAAGGTAGACAATTTCCTGGAGACTTGTGTCTCCTGCTTTTCTATTTAGCTTTTACCTGGGATGGACTCCTGTCTCATAATGGTGAAAGTTTTTGATAAAGAGACAGCCACATTTATATGAATCCCTCCCTGCAGATTCACAACAAGACCTTTGTATTGTAAACTTAGTAGATGGAAGACCACAAGAAGAATAAAAATAAAATTATCAATAAAAATTAATTATAAGAAAGCATTTTCAAATGGAGTCACATAGCCTGCAGGTAATCAAACTAAAAGATAAATTTAGTGCAAGCAGGAGAAATTGTGAACAGATCAGTTCTCTGTGGGGTTTCTTCCATCATAAGATTTAGAACTGGATATAGTTTGTATGTGAGTTTGTCATTTTAAGTAAGGAGGAGGGCATTGCTGGTGTTTGGGAAGTTGGCTTGGCGTGGTCTCATGCATTCCTGCTTAACTGTAACCCAACAACAAGCATGAATGCCTGCTGCCTGTTTTTCTGCCTGGAGTTTCCTTGGCTGGTAAAACTGGCACCTCTTTCCTTGAGGAATTTCTATTAATGGAGATGCCTGTTCTAATATATTATTACTCATATTTCTCCATTTTCTCAAGACTGACTCCAGGAATTCACACTTTTCCAGATTCCTCTAGATTTTCATGATGGCCATATTTTGATGGAAATAATTATACATTTTATTTTCTTTTGGTACTGGGGTTTGAACTCAGGGCCTTCACCTTGAGCCACTCCACCAGCCCTATTTTTGTGATGTATTTTTTTCAAGATAGGGTCTCAAGAACTATTTGTCCAGGCTGGCATCGAATCACAATCCTCCTGATGTTTGCTTCCTGAATAGCTAAGATTACAGGTGTGAGCCACTGGTGCCTGGCTTGTATTTTCTTTTCCTACATCTTATGAAGTTTTGAAAAATCACAACAGGTCTTTTAGAATTCATTATTCACTTTTCCTTTAGGCTGCTGTGAGCCTTGGTATTTATCCTTAGTTACCAACAGTTAGAATGTCCAGCATTTTATTTATACTCAGAAAACAGAAAGTAATATTGATATGTAAGATGATCACATTTTAACAACTTCTAATTTGTGTACCATTTAGATACTAATTTGTGTATCTTTTTCTAAAGCTTTACCAATCCATGCTTCAAATAGTAATTGCACATTTTTCAGAATCATAAAGCACCCTCACGGGCTGGAGGTGTGGCTCAAGTGGTACAGTGCCTGCCTACCAAGAGCAAAGTCCTAAGTTCAAACCTTTGTACTGCCAAAACAAAACAAAACAAAACAAGACAAAAACCCTTTGGCATGAAGAACAACCCTCACTTACTTGAGATGTCTGGATATTATTTGTGTTGGTTGATGTTTTTATGTAATTATTTGTGACCAATGATCTATATTCACACAAAAGTTGGGAAAACATCAAATATTCCCTCTGTTCTTCCTCCCTAGTCTTCTTCTTCTTCTTCTTATTTTGACAGTGCTGGGGTGTGAACTCCAGGCCTTGGGCTTGCTAGGCAAGCACTTTACCACTTGAGCCACACTTCCACCTAAGCTTAAACCTTAATGATAATTACTGTTAACTCTTTAACAGGGACCAGAATTTCCAACTCCCCTCATTCTGTTCTTTGGTCTCTCCATTAACTGGCATCATAAGGAGCCATTTATGCAGATCTGGAACAATGTCAATGATGCAAAGTTAAAGGCATGTGCTTTGTTTTATTTTCATTGTTTTTAATAGCTGCAGAATATTTCTATATTTTATTTAATCAGTTCTTTATTGATAGATATGTTTGTTCCTTTCCTGTTTTTCTGTTACAAACAATAATACAGTGATAATTCATTCATACACACACAGAGGCACAAACTTAGATTTATTCTTACTATATAATTCTGCAAGTAGAATTATTAATAATAAGAAAAAAATTACTTGCCAAAAAAGACTATGAATTTGTACCTCTGTTCTTGGGGAAATCTTTTCTTTAGCAATCCATGTGGAAATATTTTTTTATTTATTTTTAAAATTATTTTACTGGGGGGGTACATTGTGACATTTACCAAAGTTCTTATAATATATCATAGTTGAATCTACCCCCTCCATCATCCTCCTTTATATACTTTCCCCTCACATGTCAAAATATTTAAGAATTTAAAAAAAATTATAACTCTGGTGGACAAGAAAAAATTTGGTTGATAATTAGGTAATTATTTACTTATTTTTCTTTTTTTGGTAGTACTGGAGTTTTGAACTCAGGATTTTGCATTTGCTAGGAAGGTGCTCTACTACTTGACCCAACCAACCAGCCCTTTTTGCTTTAGTTAATTTTGGAATAGCATCTTGCTTTTTGCCTGGGCCGGCATGAACCACAACACTCCTATTTATCATTCCCCATGTAGCTGGGATGACAGGTGTCCAGCCATTGGTAGAGATGAATATTTTGCCCAGGCTGGCTTCAACCCCAGAATCCTCCATATCACTGCCTCCTAAGTAGCTAGGATTTCAGGCTTGAGCTACCTTGTATGACCAAAGTATTTAATTTTTAATGGAAATTGCCATATCTATTTGTCATTTGCTATTTTTGCAACTTGATTGTTTATACCCAATTTTGTATTGGGTTTGTCATTTTTTTATTGATTGGTAGGCAAATTTTATAAGTGTATCTCTACAGTAGGCCTATTGTACTTTTTTGCAAATATTTTCTACCTGCCTATTATTTTTTTCTATTTATTTTTCTTATGAAAGGACCCTGCATGTGGCTCCCTAATCACATTCTTTACCTGTCCTACTCCATAGAGATAATCATTGTCTTGAAATTTCTTTCTTATCTAATTCCTTGTTTTAAAATATGATTTTAGCACACACATATATACTCTTAGGCAATACAATGCTGATTTTTGCTTGTTTTTGAACCCCATAAAAGTGAAATTCTGTTAAATTTTATGTATTTTGTTCTTTTGTTGTTGTTCCTCCTTTGGTGCTGGGATTGACCCCAGGGCCTTTGCATACTTTTTTTTTTTTGGTATTAATATTGCTTTATTTATATTAAGTGATTTACATATATTGCTTCATTTAATTCTTTATTAAGTGGTAGTCTTTGAGGTAAATGTTATTCTAGTTTTTCAAATGGAGTCTGCGGCTCACAGACGAGTAATATATTGCCCAAATCATGCAAACAGCAGTAACAATGGAGCTGGCCCATAAGCCAGCTGTGTAGCCTTGTGTGGCCCCTCAGTTGTCTCCTACAGTGGCCTTTCAGACTCGCTTTTTTGGGTCTCAAAGTCAACCACTTACTACAGGCTGACACTCTGTCTTTTCTCTTTTGGTGCTAGGGATTGAACCTGGGGCCTCATGCATTCCAGGCAAGTGCTCTGCCACTGAACGACATGTTAGCCTACATTTGGTCTTGAAGTGACTGCTTTCCTGGAGTATTTTTTATTTTATTTTATTTTATTTTTCCTTTTTCTATTATTATTCATATGTGCATACAAGGCTTGGTTCATTTCTCCCCCCTGCCCCCACCCCCTCCCTTACCACCCACTCCACCCCCTCCCTCTCCCCCCCACCCCCTCAATACCCAGCAGAAACTATTTTGCCCTTATTTCTAATTTTGTTGTAGAGAGAGTATAAGCAATAATAGGAAGGAACAAGGGTTTTTGCTGGTTGAGACAAGGATAGCTATACAGGGCGTTGACTCACATTGATTTCCTGTGCGTGGGTGTTACCTTCTAGGTTAATTCTTCTTGAACTAACCTTTTCTCTAGTTCCTGGTCCCCTTCTCCTATTGGCCTCTGATGTTGTATTCTTAAAAAAAAATTCTCTCTTTTCTTCTTTCTCTTGGAAATTTCAAAATATTACATGTTTTTTGAAATATTATATATTACATTATTAGTGATAGTCACCATGCTTTATCATGGCTCAAATACTTATCCTTTTGTCTAATTGAAACTTTGGGCCCAACTCCTGGTAATCAGTCTTCTACTTTTTGCTACTATGAATTAAACTTCTTTATATTTCACATATAAATGAACTCATGTGGTATTCGTCTTTCTATTCCTGGCTTATTTCACTTAGTACAATGTCCCCCAGGCTCATGCATGCTACAGCAAATGCAGCATTTCTTTCTTTTCAAAGGTTGAATGGCCTTCCATTGTGCGTGTCACATTCTCTTTATTTATCTGTGATAGACACTTAGTTTGATTCCATGTCTTGGCTAGTCTGAATAATGCTGCAATGAGCACAGAATAGGTGTCTCTTCAACATACTGATTGCATTTCCTTTTATGTACTCAGTAGTGGGATTGCTGGATCATATGGTAGCTCTTTGTTTTATTTTTGAAGAACTTACATACTATTTTCCATAAAGGCTACACCTTATAATCTCAGCAACACTATATACTGTATGATGACTTCCTTTTCTCCCTCGTCTTCACCAACATTTGCTATTTTTCTTTTTTTTTTTGGTGGTTCTGGGGTTTGAACTCAGGGTCTCACACTTGCTAAACAGGCACTCTACAACTTGAACCACTCTGCCAGCCCCTCTTTCATCTTTTTAAGGATAGTTATTACAACTGGCATGAAGTATTATTTGTGGTTTTGATTTGCATTTCCCTAATGATGAGTACTAGTGAGCAGTTTCCATGTTCTTTTTGGCCATTTGTATGCCTCCCTTTGATATATGTTCTTTCGGGTCATTTGTCCATTTTTAAATTGGGTTATTTATTTTCTTGCTATTGAGTTATTTGGGTTCCTTTTGTATTTTGAATATTAATACATGTATCCCATTCATCTCCAAAAATATTTTCTCCCAATTCATGGGTATTTCCTCATGCTGTTAATAGTTTCATTTGCTTTTTAGTATGATGCAGTTCCATTTGTCTGCTTTTATTTTTGTTGTCGGTGCTTTTGGTGTCATCATCATCTTAGGTATAACTCTTTAAAAGATTTTGAAATCTACAGTAAGGGAGTAAGCTGCATTAATTCTACTAGAAAGTCAAAGAATGTAATTTTAAAAATCATGCATGCTTGTTTTTTATATAGCTATATATTTAGTAAGTATAGCGGTAGACTAAAAATTGAGGCATGTTACTTTGCTCATCTATGGATGGAGACTAATCATTTTGACCTCTAAAAAGAGAGACATTGAACATTAAGTAATGCGTTTAGAGGAATTTAGGACTAAAATAAAAGTTGAAAAACATGACATTGAAAATGTTTAGTCATAGTCTATTTTTTTCTGAAGAGTTTTACCAGGTGATTACTAGCTTGTGAGCTCCCTAAGGACAACAATCAAATTCTTGTCACTTTTTAATCCCTAAAACTTAGGTAAATGATTGATGCCTCTGTATTTGAAGAAAGTAAAGTGGCCCTAGGAGGAAAGAGAAATGGAATTACAATACAAAATACACTTGAAATGAGACTAGTAAAACTATAATTGAAAAGGTAAACTGGCATAGACTCTGAGCAGGAATGTGTACACAAGGGAAGCAGAACTGGTAAAATAGAGGTCATACCCAGGTTGGGCCAGGACACAGGCAAACACAAGAGAACTTGGTAAGCCCTACACTCTGCTACCCCAAGCAACTGTCTATCTTTCTCTAGTGTTTGTGCCAACTTGTCATTCTTCCCTGATTCTTTGAAACCATGCAGATTTTACAAGAGATCAAGGAATATTTCTCTTTTATAGCTTTGAATCTTTAAATCATATTCAGTTGATATTTGACATACTTGTTGACAGCCTAAATGGATTTTTTAATAGTGTAGCTTAGATAAATCTTTCTTTTGTTGTAGGGGAGCCAAAAATGTTTTTATGGCTAACTCTAGCTTAATAAGCAGCCAGTTTTTTTTTTTTAAATGCAACCATTTAATTTTTAATATGGATTGGTTCCTTTTGGTAATTAAAAACAAACATTTTGTAAAACTGCCAACATATTAATCAAAATAATGTAGGGTTTTGTATGTCAGGCATTTAAGTATGTTTTGAACCCTTCTGAGATGAAATCACGAAATAAAATTAAAACAGATTGAAATAGAGTCTCTTATTGCTTCATGTTTGTAGATCAAAGGTCATGTACAAAGTTCAGAAAAGGCCATATCAAATTTCAATAGATTCTACAGTTTACTTAGGATAATACATACCTAAATGTTTATAACACTATAATAACATGAAGCATGAGGATATAAAAGGACTATGTATCACCTTGATTATATAGGTCCTGAAGGTTTTTTACCTAATCAACTTGGATCAATGATGACCCAAACCTCCTATTTTTTTATTGATAGCAGTGCTAATCTGCTGCTCTTAACTCAAGATTGTACTATAGCTAGACCTTTTTGGCAACTAGAGCTGGAAAGTCCTTGGATTAGTGAGAGACAAAATGGAGACCAAGAGGAGTTTTATATCCTTTTGTGTGTCTAGCAAACTCTCAGGCAATGATTTTCCAATAAAAGAATTTCAGTATCCTTGAACTGGTTTTGCTTTGTGTACTTCTATACAGTATTCTGAAATTTAATTCACTTCTATTATTACTGTACTGCCAAGGGTACTCTAGAATTTCTTTTGTCATCTTAGCCATTATATCAGTAAAATAGAAATGTAATATTAGTTACCATATATTGGTTTATAGTAAAAGTCAACATTTTAACATTCTTATCTTAATATTAAACATTATGTGTCTTAATCTCTTACTAATGTCTTGTGAATATTCTAACATTAAATCCTAATTATATAACATATTTTATCATGTGATCCTGGCAGCTCTTTTGGTTTAATCAGAATCTTAGATCATTAGGACATTAAAAATGACCAGACATTTTATGACTATGTCAATCCCATTTTTTTTTTGCAAAAGACTGAGCTGAGTCCATTATAAGATTCTTAATTCTGAATTTCATTTTACTTAATAAGTAAAGCTAGTTTAATAATATTAAATCATGATCATCAATTAAATGATGTGTTTCAGTGAACTTAGTTTAACAAACTGAATTCAGAAGAACATCCCTCTCTCCTCAAAGACAATGCAGCTTCATTAATTTTTAGAGGCCTAATAGGTCCAAGTGCTAGTAGTTTGGTTTGCATAACATTTGGAAGTTTTAAGCACTTTGAAATAATGTGAAAGTCTATGTGGAGTTTGGAATAAAACTTGAACTACTCTATAGATCTGTCTGCTTTCCCCTGATTGTTAGTTTTTCCACGTGCTTTTGCAGGACTGTGAAGTGAAGATCACTAGACTCTCATTTTCTTTATATGGAGCCACTGAAAGCTCCAAACCACCACAAAGTCAGGAAATGCAAAGTGTGGTCACTTTCCACAACCTATTACAAAATAAACTTGCTTGATATTCTTGCGTTATGTGAGGTTTTAGCAATCGATCTAAAGCACACATTTATCAACAAGCAAATAAGTGAATGTGGACCTCTTCTCCCTTCATTTTCTATATAGAGTTAGCCTGATACTATAGTCAACCACAAACTTTTCTCTGACCCCAAAAAGATTACTATAAGTGTATTGTAAAAAACAACTAATGTGTCTTTTATTCTTGGGCATTATTAATGTGTAGCTTATTTTTCTAATGAGAGTTTTAAGTTATTTTTTACAAAAGACTAGCTGTAGTTCTATGTTTGAGAAATGTAAATATTAACATAAAGAAATTGTTGGACTGAAATACATTATGCTGAATTTGTTGGGCTTTGGAAATATGGACAATTTTATAGATACCCCTGAGCTGAAAAGGTCTTCAAATTTTTTACTTAACAAAAGGTAAAATAAGACTTACATTTTGCTAGTTAACTCAACTTTCCAAGTGAAAATGTGTAGGCTAAGATGTACTTTTGTCTAAAATAAATTTTCTTCTTTAAACTTTTTTGGTTTTTGGTGGGACTGGGGTTTGAACTCAAGACTTCATGAACTCTACTGCTTGAGTCACATTTCCAGTCTATTTTGCTATAGTTGATTTGGAGATGGGGTCTTCAAAAAATATTTTCCCAGGCTGGCCCAGAATCACAGTCTTCATGATCTTAGCCTCCCAAGAAGCTAGAACTACAGGCTTGAACCACTGGCACGGGCTTTATTTAAACTTTTGATATTTTCTATAGAAAAATTTTCATCAATAGTCCCCTAAAATGATCTGTCTGCCTTTGTACCTCTGCATGAAGACTAAGGGACATTTGAAAAAACAGTTTTTGTAAGGCTCCTCAAAGTCTATGATACAGAAGATGGTAAGATTTAAAATTTGTTCTTTTGGTATCATGCCTAACTAAAAGAAAAAGAATCAACCAAAGTAAAAAACTAATCCCTGCCCTCCACCCGTCCAAAATAAGTTTTGTAATTACAATGTATTTGTTGGGAATGTAGAATTTAGGGAAATGGAAAAATTGGCTTTGACTCTTAGCTTTTTTGTGTGTTATCTTGAACAAAATATTAGCTTTTCTAAGCTTTGAAGTGATATGTAAAATTCTAGTCAATGACAGTCTCAACCTTACAAGATTCTTGAAATGACTTTGTGATGCAAAATGCTTAGCAGAGCACCCTGCACAAATACATGATGATTATCAGATAAGTGCTTGCTGGTTCTTATCTTTACCTGCTGTTATGGACTGAATTGGGTCCCTGCAAGATTCATAAGTTGAGCCCCTCATCCCCAGTACCTCAGAATGTGGCTGTACATGGAGATAGGGTTTCTGAAGAAGTAACTGAGGTACAAAGTGGCCCTATGGGAGAGTACTAATCCAATATACTGGTGTCAGTATAAGAAGAGTAGGTTATGTCATAGATGTGCATATAGAGAAGAAAGACCTTGTGAGGACATAAGAAAGCAGCCATCTGCAAGCCAAGGGAAGAGGCCCCAGAAAAAAACAGACAAATATGCCAACATCTGATTTTGAAACTCTAGCTGCCACAACTATTAGAAAATATGTTTATTGTTTAAACCATTCTGTCTATTGATATTTTGTTATGGGAATTCTAGCAAACGAATGTATCTACCTAGGATACCGTTCTCCTCTTATTTTGAAAACATACTTACTGCATAGAGCCAAAGTGTTGAGCTGTGGCTATGCGAGTCTAGAACTGTAATGCCTACAAAAGTCACAGTCATTTGCTCAGGCCCCAAGCAGGGTTAGTAGAAGTCCTTCTGTGGGTCATTTTTGTAGAAGGATGTGGGATTCTCCTGTAATTCTTTACTTAAGATTGTGATCCTAGAACATATAAGGATAAGCCTGGGAGGATTTGGCAGTTACCCAGAGAGAAGCAAAGGTGAGGGGCACAAAGGAAGAGTCCCAGAGATACCTTTCATTTAAGCAACTCTCTAATTTTGTGAATTTCTCTCCAAAAAGTGTTCATTTTAAGTTGAACTACTGTCTGTCACTGTTAGCTAAAAGAATCCAGACTATTTGATTTATTTTATTTTTATAAAACTGAACATTAGAAAAATAGCAGGGGGCGGGGGCTATAACCCAGTGGTAGAGTACTTGCTTAGTATGCATGAGACCTTGGGTTTGATTACTAGCACCACAAAAAAAAAAAAAAAAGAATCCTGTACCAAAAGTTTGATATGCAGTATATTGTGGGTTGTGTTTCCCCACTCATCCCACCCCCACCTTATTGATGGGTGCATTTTTCCATCATGGCATCAAAGGATTGGTTTCCATGCATGCATCATTCTCTTGTTTAGTGTGCCTCTCTACCCTTCCATGGTCTCCTAAGTGATAAGAAAGATTTATGTCTTGTTTTCTAGTATGGTGTTTTACACATTGCTGTGGCTTTTAATGAGTCCTCCAAATACTCATTTGTTAATGGCTTGGTCCTAAATCCATGGTACTATTGGGAGGTGGATGAGCATTGAAGAGATGGATCCTAGGGAGAGGTCTGGTCATTGGAGGAATGCCCTTGAAAGAAATACTGAGACCCTAGTTCCTTCTCTGTTTCACTTTCTGACCATAAGGTAAATGGCTTTGTGTTAGGCAGCTTTCCATCTCTGGGATGACTGCTAGATATAAAGCAACTTATAAGGAGGAAAGGTTTGCTGTGGCTCACTGTGTCAGAAGTTTCAGTCCATAGTCAGTTGGTTCTGCTGCTTTTGGGCCAGTGGCAAGGCAGAAAATCATGGCCAAGTGTGTGGCAGAAAAGACTGGTTGCTTTATGGAAAAGATCGAGAGGGTGAGAGAGAGGGGAAGTGGTGCAGGTCCCAATATCCCCTTCAGTGTCACACCCCATTGGCCTAACTTCCTTCCAAAAGGATCTGCCTCTTAAAGGTTCCACTACTTCCCAGTAGTGCCACAGGCTAGCCACCAAACCTTTAACACATAAACCTTTGGGAGACATTCCAGATTCAAACTATAATAGCTTTGCTTTACCACATACTTCTGTCATGAGATGTTGCTTTGCAACAGACCCAAAAGCAAAGGGGCCAATTGACCTTGAACTGAAACTTCTAAACCTTTTCTCTAGTAAGTTAATTATATTAGTTTTTAGAGGTATTTTCGTATATTAAAAGAAAGGTGATGAAAGCACACACGTATATCGATGAAAGAATGAGTGAATCAATTCCTTGTTCAAAACCCTCCAAATATGTTTGTCACAATTATGATAAAACTAAACTTCTTTAGCATTGCCCTCAAATATTGACCCCATTTCCCATCATATATTTTTTCACTCAGCTGAAGCAAAGTGGTCTTGCTATTTCTTGACACACTAAGCACATTCCAATTCAGGACTTTTGACTTGTTCTTTCTTTAGTCTTGAATCTATCCATGGATAGACTTGAAGCATCATATTTAAGTTTCTACTCCCATTCTCTCAGATGAACTCATAACATCGTTACCTAAAATAGCATCGTGTGTTAAATTTTATCCCTTATCCTGCTTTACTTACATTATTTTTAATAGCACTTATCAATATCTTATGTTATATGTGTATTATCTACTTTTTGTTTGTCTCTGCTACTAGAGACTAGACTGTATGTTCTGAGAGAAGCCACACTGATTATTTTACTCATTGATATATTTCCAGCATGAAGAAGAATCACATAGTAGGTATGCTAAATGAAAGTAAATATTTTCAAGCTTTTCAATGACAGACATAATTTAAAATTCTGTTCTTAGATACCAATCATCTGTCACCCAGTGCCCAGTATCAAAAACTATTTGATTAAGTTATTTTCATCTGAAGGACTTAATTCTATGAATGTTGGAAGTCTTAAAATAGCCTTTGTTTGAAACATTGTATCACTCACTACCCTATTAAGTGACAAAAGAGGGTCTACCCCTTGAACTGTTGATTCTAAATTTAGCATTTTTTTCTTCTATTATTTTGTTTCACTCTATTTTTCATATTGGGTTTTAAATTTTTGGCATATTACAATTTAATTGCATGACATGTCTAAAAGAGTGAGCAAATTTCCCATTTTATCTGGGATCCAACTAGTGTAATCAGTTCTATATGTCTTTTTAAAAGTGTCATAGTGCAAAAATTATATATAACCAAAGAATGTATTCTAGTCTGTTACGTAATAATTTTGGTTAATCATGTCTTTGTTTTTTAAAGACAAATGAAAATCATAATAAACGAGACTCTTGATACTATATATATGACCAATAGAAGTCACTTATCAGAGAAGAGAAAAAATGCATAATTTCACTAAAATATTTATGCTTTGGGGAAATATTTCAGAAAATTATTTACATAATATGATTGAGCATAAGAGTCCCTGAATGGAATTTCAGAAAATTAGTTTAACTGCATAATAATTGTGATTTAGAACTAAATGACTTAAACTCCTAGCATCTCAACTTTCTTATGTATTATCTTCAAAGCAGCTCAAGATACATGAAATGGGGAGCCTTACTCATCACTTCTTTGAACAGCGTCTTATTCATACTTGCAGATGAAGGTTCACCACTTTCTTTAAAAGCAAACACCCGTGGCACAGAATGTCCAGGGAAGTTGATGAACTTCACAAAATGAAAAGTTAAATAGATATATAACTTGTGCACAGTAGGAAATCCAAGCAACGGCTTCATCACTTAAAATAGATGATCTGGTCATGCCATGTAAAATGAAAAAAAATGAGACATTTTGCTTCCTTTTGAATTGAGGCAAAGTTTCCAAAGAAATTAGTAATCAAGGAGTTCTCCATTTGAGTTCAACATATTACTAGCTAAAGGGATGGGAAGAAAGAAAATGAAGGAATCAAAGCTGTGTCCACTATAAAAGGAATCTGAAACAATCTAAAGTACTCAGTGGGAGATATGCCAAATTGCAGTTATATCATGACTTATTATATTCTACTATTATATGCTATGGTTTTGATCTTCAGTGTTCCTCAAAGGGCCATGTGCTAAGGACTTGGTTACCCTTACTGTGCTCAGTTTCTGTCATTTGACTATTGATTATGATTTGTACAAGAAAGTTATCCAAGGTCTTCTAATTTCTTCAATTTTTTCTATTTAATTGGAAGGTGGTGGAACCCACAGGAAGTGGGGTCTAGTGGGAGGAAGTGAGGTTGTTAGTGGCATGCCTGAACAGGATGCTGGGAATTAGTCCCTTGTTTTTTCCTTTGTTTCCCAGGTGAGTAGTTTCCTTAGTCACCTGCTCCTGTCACTATGTACCATGCTGCCACACAGGCAAAGTGATCTTGGGCTGAAATCTCCAAAAGTGGAAGCCAAGATAAACTCTTTTTCCCTTTGAAGTCAGTTTATGCCAGGTACTTGTCACAACAGTGGATAGATGATTAATGCAAGATATTACAAGGAAGGAAGTTTTTAAAAACAGACAATTTTACAGCAAGGTTTTAATTACCTCATACCCACCAACATTAATTAGGGTCCATAAATCAATTTTAAAAGTTGTGTGGACTTATTTATTTATTTATTTGTGTGGTACTCGGGGCCTTATTCTTGCCAGGCAAGTGCTCTATCACTTGAACCACACCTCCAGTCCCTTCGCTTTTAGTTTGTTTTACAGATAGGGTCTCTTGCTTTTGATTGGGTCTGCCTTAGACCATGATTCTTCTACCTCTCTGCCTCTTAAGTAGCTGGGATACAGTCATGCCCCACCATGCACAACTTGAATTTGAGATAGGGCCTCACTAATTTTGCCCAGGCTGGTCTTCAATTGCAACCCTTCTATCTCCATATCCTGAGCAGCTGGGATTACAGGTGGGTACTTTTTTTTTTTTTTTTGGCGGTACTGAGGTTTGATGCTTGCTAGGCAGGCACTCTACCACTTGAGTCACTTGGCCAGCCCTTTTTTGTGTTGGGGATTTTTGAGATAGGTTCTTGTGAGTTATTTTCCTGGGCTGATCTCTACCTCCCAAGTAGCTAAGATTACAAGCATAAGTCACTAGTGCCTGGTTTCAGAGATGTTTTTAAATAACATGATAGTTCTTGGAAGTATCACAGCTTACTATTTATGTTTATCACTGCCTTATTGGTTGTTTTACATTAGAAAAGATTTAAACAGTTATGATTCAATATAATTACTTTCCCTTATAAACATATTCTATTTTATGCATTTCAAAATAGTTTTCTGAAAACTTGTTCTTTAATAGACTACCAAAAATTTCCCTGGCATGAAATGATGCTAAAAATCTCTGATAGTTTAATATTTTGTTTTAAATTATATTCTGATAAATTTGTTTTTCTAAAGCCAACTTAAAGGACAAAATAAAAATTAGAATTGAGGAAAAAGAGTTCTAAAAAGTAGCAAAACTGATACTGCAATGAGGTAAGTACAAAAAAGCATTATTGAAATGAGTATAAACTAAGCTTATAATTTATATATTATAAAATGTGTGGGAATGTAACTATCTTCCACTGAGGCATAGCAGTACAATCCTGAACAGTGATCCTATTCCAGAAGGGAGAGCATTATGACCCCAGAGCATAATTTCTGGAGTTCCCACTTGTGCCTGCTGGAAAACAGGTAGCTCAATTGCCTGAGTTTCCTGTGTGAAGGTCACTCAAGAATGATTAGATTTTTGTCATCTAGTTCACATTACTTCTGTATTATTTGCACATCTTTGCTAAGAATTTCCTTGATAATAGTGTGTTTGTGACAGAAACATAAATATCAAGTGTTTTTTTTTTTAGAAATCTAAAGAAGAAAAATCTTTAAATACAATTTTGGATTTGAAACACTGCAAATATGATGTTTATCAATCTTTATTACAAAGGTACTTATCTGTACTTTTAGAAAAAAATAAAATTGGAATTTTTTCATTTTCTTTCCTAATTCCTAAGGAATTATTGAAGTATTATTTTTTTCTTTGAATTGTTTTTCTTTTTTGCAATATTAGGATTTGAATTCAGCTCCTGTGCTTACCACTTGAGCCACACCTCCAGCCTTTTTTGCTTCAGTTATTTTTTGGAAAAAGTCTGCCATTTATGTCCAGATTGGCTGAAATGCTGTCCTTTTATTTATGCTTCCCATGAAGCTGGCATGACAGGGATGCGCTATGACATCCAGCTTTTATTGGTTGAGATAGGGTCATGTGAATTTTGGCCTCTGCTGTCCTCCAACTGTGTCTAGCTAGGATTATAGCTGTGTGCCATCAACCTAGCTGAGTTTTCTTTCTTTTTTTTTTAAGTGAAAATAAAATAGATTACATATTAACCACTGCATGTATAAAAGCTTTATGGAGCATTGAGAACTCACCTGATGGGTTCTGAGGATAGAAATATTGACAAAGATAAGTTCACACCAGTAACCAAGGTATCAATAGGTCAAGAAATTATTAACTTTAATTCCAAAAACTAGTGGGCTTAAAAAGAGGCTCAATTTGTATAATTTATTTTAGAAAAACTGTCCTCAGTTTCTGTCATTTGACTATTGACTATGTACAAGAAAGTCATCTAAGGTGTTCTAATATCTTCATTTTTCTTTCATTTGTGGTGAGGAGAATACTGGGGTTTGAGCTCAGGACCTCATTCTTGCTAGGCAGGCACGCTACCACTTGAGCCACCCTTCTCCCTATTTATCTTTCTTAAGCTTATGGGATGAGGTGGAGGCCTGGGAAAGGAGAGGCAGGATCATGACGAGATATTTAAAAAGTTCTCTTTAGTTGTGCCTGAAAACTTTATGGTAGAGTACATACCATTTCTTTCTAACCTCAATCCGTTACCAAAATAGGCATTATCGCGTCCTTTAATCTTTCCATTGGGATTTTAAAGATGCATTTTATGAGAGCTTGAACTAAAAATAAATGTTTTTTTTTAAGAATCGAGTAAATATATTTGGAAATTATGAAACTAAAACCACAATGTATTAAGTAACCATCTAATTAATGTTTTTTCTTCCACTGTGATAAACAGCATAAGAAATGCAAGCTGACAACAAAATGTATAGTGTTCACTGAAATAACAATGACTCATTGTCTGTGCACAGTGAGAATGATGTCACTTTCTGAAGTGTGAGTGGCTCTTCTTAAGTAGAACTTTTATTACCATATAGAAAAGATTCTTAATATCAAATGCCCCTCAATAGCCTAAAAATTACTAAGTTTACAACACAGGAGTTTTTGAAAAATATTTTAATTGATACATAAAGACAAAAAAAGTTGTACAAATTATGGGGTACTATGTAATATTTGATACATGTATACATTGTATAATGTTTAAATGAGATCAAACATATTTATCTTCTCAAAAATTTATCATTTCTTCATGGTAAAAACTTGCAATTCTTTCTTCTAGCTTTTTGAAATGTACTTTTTTTTAACTCTTTTTTTTTTTTTTGCTGTTGGTACTGTGGTTTGAACTCAGGGCCTCACCCTTGCTAGGCAGGTGCTTTACCACTTGAACTACATTCCCAGCTCTGTGCATTACATTATTGTTATCTATGATCACCAACTATGCAATAGTACACAAGAACTTCTTGCTCCTGTCTAACTGTAATTTAGTATTTATTTGAATATTTTAGACATTTTATAGTTATTTATGTACAGAAAGAAGCATATCTAAACATTAAAATAACAAGAGAGCAAATATATTAGCTTGGTAGACAGCAAGTGAGGAAAGGTTCAAATCTTCCTCCATATTTATGATCAGGAAGTCTTCTTTCTCTCTCATCAGATGAAGTAAATGATTAGCTTATTCATTATCATTCTCTGCTGAGGTTACATGGTAAATGCCATGTAACACAAAAAAGGCAAGTACTATATCTTTTGATTAATTTATTCTGTAAGATTTCAAAATTATAGTATTTTACATTTGTAAATCTTTTTTACGAAGTTAAGCTGTCCCTTATCATTTCATCTATTGCCTACTCCAGGCCAGAAATATGTAGAGTGTTGTCCTAAAGCCAGCATGCCTCTCCTGACAACTGATTGCTTGGTTTTCAGGAATTCTTCCAATAAAATATTAAATAATATAAACTTATAATTACATAAATTATACTTAAAACAAAGGTAGTGAATACTAAAATCTCATCACTTCCTAATTATTTTGCAATTAATGCTATCAATTAATGTCTCATCCTCTCCATGAAGCAGCTTTACTAATGAGCAACTGAATGGTAAAGAGCACAGGTAAAACACTCACTCTACATAGTAGGGACTAGAGTGCAGCTTCTGTTGCATCTGCCTCTCTCTCTTCTCTCTTTCCAGTTATGTAGTCAATAAATTCTGCGTAGCTGTCAAATGAAAGAGATTATAATTGGGAATTTACAGTGGAGGCAAATACTTCCACCTTTGTCCTCTGTCTCAGCTGATGACCTTGCTTTCTACCGGGAATGCGAACAGAAAGTCTCTGAGCAAACTTCCTCAAGCTCCCAGACCACATCTGATCTACTTTCTTGCATCTGCCCTTTCTCTAAGAAATTATTAGCGTCATTGAATAATGTGGAGTGTTCTCTGGGACTTCTGCATATCATTGTGGGCTAGTTTTCCTCCTTATCTTGCTAAACCATTTTATTTGTTTTCCTTGTCTCGCAGACCATTAAATGTTGGGCACTGAATAGGGGAGCTCATGGCATCTCATAGTTTTACAATCTGCCTATCTATCGATTATCTATCTATCTGTCTATCTATCTATATCTATCTATCTCTAGTATCTATCTGATTTACTTATTTCCATTCCAGAAAGCTCTCTACAACTCCAGATCTCAATGTCTGCTTGGCCTATTAGATGTTTCTGCTTAGAAACTGAATAAACATCTCAAGTTTAACATATCTGAAGCTTACAATTAAGCTATGGCATATCTGTCCTCTATCCAACCCTACCCCAGTTCCTCCAAAGTCTTCCCACTTCAAGAGCCAAATCTTGACCTTTTCTTTCACTCACACCTCAAATTTCACCTTAGAGCAAACCCTTTCAGTGCTCTTTTCAAAATACATACATATTTTGATTGCTTCTCAAACTTCTATTACCACTATTCTGGTGTAAATGACTGTTCAATTCCTACCTCCATTATATCACAGCCTCTTATTGTTATTTCTTTTTCTTTAGTTTACTGAAGTTGGTGCCAGCACAATAACCAGGATGATCCAATTAAAACATGCCACTTTTCTGCTTAGAATCTTCTAATGGCAATGCATCTCACACAGAGTAAAAGCCCAAATCCATATCAGGTCTGAAGAACTTGCTGTGAACTGTACCTTGTCATCCTCGTATCACCTGTCTGCCACCTTTGCTCCAAATGCCTCATATCCTAATTGTTCTGCTCTTTTTTGGCCATTCTTGGCAGTTTCCCAAAACAGGGAAGCTGTGTTTATTTTTTCCTCTGTCTAGAATTTCTAAATGTGCTAATTGAAGTGCTCTTATTTTCTTCAAGGCTTTAACTCAAAAGAAACCTCACTGAGGCTTTCCCTGGCCACTTTTTCTAAAAATCAACCCTCCGTCCTTTCTTTAGCATTTCATATTTCCTTTCTTTGCCATCATCACTCTTATTAATTATATTTAACTTATTTTTCTTCTTTATGGTTTATCCCCCTTTGTATAATGTAATTTTCAGATCAGGGATTTGTTTTTACTTTACTTTTTGTTCAATATCATAGCTTAAAACCTAGAACATTGCCTAATGTTTAGAGGTTGCTAAAATAATATTTGTTGAATAAAAGATGAAATGAAAAGGCACAAATATGGAAATTAAAGCAATGTGGTATTAGTTAGATTTATTTTAGTGCAAATAGTATAAAAAGGGACACTTGGCCAATCTTAACCAAGTTATGCGGAAGTGAATACCAGTACATAGACCCAGAAAGACTGGAATTTTGAGATTTATTTTGTGGAAAATCCTAGTCAATCCAGGGAACTCTAACAGTAAGATTGTGTGGTTTTAACAACAAATTATTAACTCAGTTCAGCAACTCTTGACAAGTCTTGTTCTTCTGTATCCCACTCAGATTTATAGTATGTACAATTATGTTTTCTGCATTGCTAGTCTGTATTTTGACATGAATGTGGGCCCTGACCACTTTCCAGCTCACCACCCCACCCTCATTTCTGACAGTCTGACATGGACTTTCAGTTTCTGTTCTCACTACTGTTTGCTTTTGTCTGTCTCTGACATGAAAACTATAAGAGACAGCATCTTCTTTAACAAACATTTTTACAATTTAGGTAATTGGCCAGTCTAAGAGTTGGCTGTCATTAGACATATTCCCATCACATCATCTGTAACAAAGGCCACATTGTCACATAAGGTTCCTAAAGATTACCTTTCTAGTAGAAGCCATAAACTAGGCATGCCTAATTAGAAAAAAACTGTGGACAAATTACAGCATCAAAATTGGTGTATTCAGTAATGCATAATGACATAAGAAATATCACAATTATTTTAGAAATATCACAGTTATTACTGCATGCTAAGATGGTCAGCCATTTAGAACATATTTATTGAGCAATTTTTATCCTTGTACACTGTTCTAGGCAATATGCCACAGTAGAGACAAAATAAACAAGGTCTTGCTTGTGTTACAGTTAATGTATAAGATAAACAATAAACAAGCCAAGTGAGTATTGGGGGGACAGCATTGCAGGTCAGTGTAATAACTTCAGTAAATATAAAAAATATGATAGAATGGTTATAGCATATTGGATGAAGTGCAGAGTGGTATGCTATAAAACCTGACAGAAACTCTAAAGTGAGAATCTTGGATTATAGTCTAGGTAGGATGGCAACCACAGGAAGTTCTTGCTAAGGGAAATAGAATCATCTTATTTTACATTTTTATTTATTTATTTTTGGTGCACTATTACTTGAGCCACTAGGTCAGCCCTTTCTGTGTTGCATTAGCTATTTTCTGAGATAGGGTCTTATTTTATGTCTGGCTGGCCTGGACCACAGTCCTCCTATTTGTGCTTCTCATCAACTTGGGATGGCAGGTATGTTCTTTTCTGAGATAGGGAGATAGGGTTTGGTGAACTCCACCCCTCCCCACTGGCTTGGATTGACTTCAGAGTAGTTCATTAAATTTTTAAAGCTCACTTTGCTTGCATTTGTTGTAGGTAGGCAAGATTGGAAGACCAGGTGTTAATTAAATGAGATGTTGTGACCTGCAATCATCTTGGTGAGAAACAATGGAGGCCTAGACATGGAAGGTGTCAGTAGAGGCAACAAAATGTGGGAGACAGGATAGTTTTAGAGGTGGAGTTGATTGACTTTGCTGATAGGCTGGGTATGAATAGGTAAGAAAGAAAATTAATGTTAATTTCTAGATTTTGACTTGTTCAGCTGGATGTAGAGCAAAACTACTTACTAAGAACACTGGAGAGTAAGAAGATTGGTTGCATCTAAATATACTTTGATGATTCTCAGAAATTTCTCTACCCTTTTAAATTGTCTTCTATATTGCAGTGGCTGGATACATGGAATCTTCCTTTCCTGGACTCAGTTGTCAGCAGTTACTGGTATACCTTTTGTCAAGGAAGATTCTTGTGTGAGACTTGGAATGTGAACAAGAAAATAAAGCCAGTATTCTTTGGCAGGTATGAAATATTCCCCAAGGGCTTCTAAATATCTTCCTGAGAGTACTAACTTGAGTGCTGTAAGTAACTGAAACTATTAACAGAGGTTTCTGTGTCTTGCATATCTCTAGCTGTCTCTACCCTATCCCAGGCAATGATCGTGTGATTTGCTAATTCCCTGAGTTAAGTCATTTCCTCAATGAGATACTTAGAATGCTTAATATTTTCCTGAAGAATTCTGAGGAATATAGGAAAAATAATCAATACTTCTTATTTCTGGATTTCAAGAGAGATTCCAGGCTTGAGATATAGGTTTTTGGAGTGACTGGTGTTTAAATAATAACCATGGAACCCAATGACATTTATTGGCAGATAAGAGAAATGATGAATAAGAGATTCCTGAAGGTCCAATATTTTTGAAGTTTAAAAAGAAGTCAGAAAAATATACCTATCAAGCAAGAAAGGTTTGGATTAGAGAGAAATGGGTATTATAAATGTTGAGGAAACAAAGTGTTTTGACAAGGAATGAGGTGACTGAAGACTAGGCAGGTTAGAGATGGTTTTGCTGAAGAAAAGCTACCTGGAAAGGTGACTAATTTGGATTGGAAAAGAACAACTTTTTGGCTACTTATTGAAGATAGCAAGATAAGTTTGAATGTGGGAAATGAAGTGCCAGTTCATATGGGGGTCTTTATGGATGTGGCAATTTGGAAGAGTGTGAAAAAATAAGCATTTAGAAAAACAAAAATGTCCAATTAGAGGTGCATGTAAGGTAATCAAAGAAGTTTGAACTTTTTACTGTAGTAATGAGAGCAACTAGAGATTATTGAGTTGATGAAAATTAAAGCAAAGTGGACCAGCCAAAAATAAGGTATGCTGCGTATGATGGTGCACATCTGTAATCCCAGCATTTAGGAGATGGAGGCAGGAGGATTGTGAGTCCAAGGCAGGCTTGGGCTGCATAGGGAACCCCATCTAAAAAAAAAAAAACAGAAAAAAATAAGATAAGTAAAAGTCATTTTGATGGAATACATATGTAGGCTTGGGTGGTTTATTAAATATCAATCTAAATATATCATTTTTAGCAATTTTAGGTTGAACTGACAAGAAGAGTCAGGAGAGAAAACTCAGACTGCCTTTTCTGTAGAGATGGAATTTATTAACACAGAATAATGATCACTCAATGAAATCCAGAATTAAGAGTCACTGAAAAGAGATTTATTTTCAATGAGTTTCTCTTGCTTTCTTATCAGTATGAAAATCTCAAACACATACCAATGTAGGAAGAATATTATGGTGGCTATTTTGTTTCTCATGACCACTTCAACAAAGACCAGCCTTGTTTCACAATAGCTTGATCTACTCCTCTTCAGCCTCCAGATTATAGTGAAGCAAAACCCAGTCATCATGTCATTTAATCTGCAAATATTTTAATATGTACCTCCAAAAAAGAAAATTTAAAAATATCATAACCATAATGCCATATATACCAAAAATTAACAATACTCCCATAATATCATTCAGAGTTCAAATTTCCTTGATTTTCTCATATTTCTTGTTGTTTTTACTTAGTATCCAAATTGCATGGGAAGTTCTCTTTTAGAAAACATTATATAATATTAGTACTCACAAAGTGATCTAAACACAATGAATATATGAAAGATAGCAAGCATAATAATAAAAGAAGTCCTGTGAACTCTAAATTCTAACTGAAGAATCCAGATGTATCAGTACAGTGATCTACCTGTTTTTCTCCCCGCAATCCAAAGGGTTGTGTTATTGTATCAAAAGTTTGCATTATCCTGGCTTTTAAATTTATTCTTCTCTTGCTTTTTTCCCCTTCTTTTTAAAAAAATGGTTTTGCCACATATGTGTGTTCTTAAACAATATGTTGTTTAGTTTTTCTTGTTTTGAAGCTTTAGAAAAATACCACATAATGTAGTTTGCTTTTTTTAAAATTTAACATGTTTCCAAAGTTCATCCATATTGTTACGTGTAGGTGAATTTAATGCATTTTTACCATTGTATTATCTTTCACAGAGTGACCGTCACTATTTATTTACCTGGTCATGAATTTTTCACAGGATATTTTTTCTTTTTTTGGTGGTGATATAGGGGTTTGAACTCAGGGCCTCACATTTGCTAGGCAGATGCGCTACCACTTAAGCCACTTCTCTACCCTTTTTTTGTGATTTTTTTTTTCAAGATAGGGTCTCTTGAACTATTTGTTCATGGCTGGCTTCCACCCTCAGTTCTTTTGATCTCTGCCTCCTAGCTGGGATTACAGGTGAGAGCCACCAGCACCCAGCGCCTATAGATTTTACTAGACTTTTCCATGAATTTTCTGTTCAAGGATATTTAATACCAATTGTTTTCTATGATAAATAATTCTATGAGCAATATATTTCCCATGACAAATTTACAAAAGTTTCCACATTGTGAATCTGGGAAAGAAATTACAACAACAGAGATAATTGTCCTATTCAACTTTGCCAAATAATGCAAATTGTTTTCCAGAGTGATTACACACAGGAGCATTCCCACTAGGACATCACTGGACTTCTCAGTGCAGTACATTCTTACCAAATTTAGAATTTTCACAAATCTTAAAGTTTTTCCATGTAGTTTGGAAAACAGAACGAAGTCTTGGTTTTAATATGTATTTTCTTGAGCAACAGTGAAGCTAAACACTTCCATATAAATGTTTACCATTAAGCCTTTCCTCTCCCATGAAATAACTGAATGTCTATTTTGGGCTTTTTTCTTTTTCTTTTTGGTGGTACAGGGGTTGAACTCAGGGCTTCGTGCTTGCAAAGCAGATGCTCTTCTGCCTGAAACACACCACCTGTCCTTTTTGCTCTGGTTATTTTGGAGATGGGATGTCGTGAACTATTTGCCTGGGCTGACCTCAAATTGCAATCCTCCTTATCTCAGCCTCTCAAGTAGTTAGGAATACTGGCATGATCCACTGGCACCTAGCTATTTTTGGTCTTTTTATGGATCATTTGACTCTAAAAATGAGTAATGTGAAGGTGCTAATATTCTGGAGATTTTCACCTCCTTTGTGTATTGTTTGATGAACAGATTTTTTTTTTTTTTTAGTACTGGGGTTTCTACTTAGAATCTTATGTTTGCTAGGCAGGTACCCTAACACTTGAGCCATATCCCCAGCCCTTTTCGCTTTATTTATTGTTTGAATAGGGCCTTTCATTTTTGCCCAAGACATCCTGGACGATCATCCTACCTTATGGCTCCTGAATAGCTTTGGTGACAGGCACCCACACTACACCCAGCTTTATTGGTTGATATAGCTTCTTGCCAACTTTTTTCCCAGGTCTGGTTTTGGACCACAATTTTCATGATCTCTGCTTCTTGAGTATTTGGCATTATAGGAGTGAGACATTGTGCCTGGCCAGAAATTCTTAATTTTAACAAAATCTAAAAACTAAGTTTAGGGCTGAAAATGTAACTCAATGGTAGAACTCTTGCCTAGCATGTGTGAAGCTCTGGGTTCAATTTCCAGCACTGCAACATAAACACACAAAAAAGAATAAATTCTTTTAGTGTTAATAATTTTGATGTCTTGCCAAGAAATCTTTCTTTTTCAAGTTCATCAGTTATTTTATATTTCCTTATAAAAACCATGCAGTTTGCAGGCTCAGTGGCTCATGCCTAGACTCCCACCATTAAGGAGATTGAAGCAGAAGGATCAAGAGTTCCAGGCCATCCTAAGCTACATAGTGAGACCCTATTCAAAAAACCAACAAACTGGACTGGTGGAGCTGCTCAAGTAGTAGAGCACCTGCTTAGCAAGCATAAGGCCCTGAGTTCAAACCCTAGTACCACCAAAAGAAACAAACAAAACAAAAATCAAACAAAAAAGCCAATAAACAGTATTATTATGACATTGTGGCATTTTAAAATTCTTATATCTTTTCAAAATAATATATTACTACGATTGCTGCACATTCAGTTCATAATTTAAAAAATCATAGAAATGCTCTCAAAATATATTAATAACTTACTTATAAGATTATAGTTTTGTAATTTATTTTTCATTTTTATTAACATAGTTTCATTGTATAGGGAGGATTTGTTGTAACAATTCTGAATAACCTTACATTGTACACTGATTAGATCACCCCCACCATTTCCTCCCAAATCATTTAGTTTATTTCCTATTTTAAACTATGGCTTACTTGCTATTTATTTATTTATTTGAACATGCTTAAGAACAAGTACGATAAACATATCTTCGAAATTAATGAAGATCCTTTGGGCTGCATTATCATATCAAGACATGCAGATAGGCAAAGCTTAAGCAATTTGGAAGGATTTGAGTCTTCAAACTCATCTGAAAAATAAGGACCCTTTAGGCAATATGTAACCTCATTCTAGTTTTCAAGTCAAAGTTGCCAAAATTTCAATAGCTGTTCTAGACGATTCCCTATCCTCTCCTCACTGACAAATCACTTCCCCATCTGTCACACTATGTGCCCTCCACTGAGCTGACTTGTCATTCTATCATTAGATTAAACAAGAATACAATTTAGGTTGGAGGCTTTTATTCTTTTTAATGAAATGATATGATGATGATGATTAACTATCCTTTAGATAATTATCAGCCAGATATTGAAAGATTTCACCTTCACTAATTCTATCAAGGCATGAATGAAAGTTTGCTTAATACCTCTGTCAGCTAATGTATATGGAACACAGTTCTTGCCCAAAATATTTTCTCTTTATATAAGAAATTGATATAGTCTAGGAAGTTTTTGATACATCATTATTTCATAATGTAGCAGCCAAGTTTGTATCAACTCCCAGTCTATATTAAGAAATCATGGTGAAGGGATGAAACTCTGGGATGACTTACTCAGAAACCACTTAGGATGATTCTTTAGTAACTGTAGTTTACAACAATTGAATACACACACACACAAACACACACCCATGCACACACACATTCTCTCACACAGATTCACACATACACATGTGTTCACGTACTTGCACATGCACACACACACATACACACTCTCACACTCACATATACACACGCACACACTTGCACACACTCACGCATATATGCACACACACATGGAAACACACACTCAGACACAGATGATACTGAACTTTTGTTTCAGAATTTGTGATATGTTGGGCAAGTATAACTGGATAGAACTTTATTTTTATTCTGGAAAAGACACAAAATGGGCTCACTAAGCACATTGGTATTATGTGTTTCTATTAAAAGAAACAAATGCTTTCAACTCGATAAATTTCTAGTAATCTGAACTCTATCTTTAGTATACGGCACATAATTTTAGTCTTAGGTACTGTCGGTTTGATTGATATTTTGTCATACTCATTTCAATTATTTCAACCCACTAGCTAAGTTATTTGATAAGCTTGTTGGCTGTTTTAAAATGATTAAATAAATCTTTAAAAACCAGTGAAGTATTCAGGTATTCTAGTAGTTTGAACAAGATTCTCCAATTAGTTTGAATTCACAGAATTTTTTTACATTACCTAATTCTTTCTTGAGTGGGAGGAGATGGTAGAAAAGAAGTGGTATACTGAGGAGAGTAATTTGTGATACATATTTTTATCCTAGTCAGACAATCAAATATTGTTTACATCAAGTTACAGCATCTAAAGAAACATACGTATAATTTATCCAGACATTTGATTCCACATGACTCTAATGAACATTAAGAGACTATGATCAATAGTCCCTTCTGAAAATTGCCTGCTCACCCTCATCTATGTTGTCACAGGGAAGAGAGGAAGAAATTTTGAAGAGCATCAGTCTGGTCCTCTTATCATAGTTTATCAATCCAAAAGTGAGTGTTCAAAATCCCATCTCAGGATTTTTGGAACTGGTGCCCATAATGCTAAATTCATCCATTTCTACTGGCAACTATAAGATACAGAGTATGTGCTTTGTTTGGCTGATCTGAAGTGAAGGAGAGAATAAAGCTGACAAAGAGAAGAGAAAAGTTGAGAGGTGCCAAGGACAACTATGGGCACCGACATGCTGGTATCTTGTGGCTTCTCTTGTTCAAGCACATTCCTATTCCTGGGTTGCATGAAGCATTGTGTCTTGTTATTAACTATGCTTATTGGTTATGAGAGATGAAATTGGGTCTATGACCCTTGTAATCAAAGAGTTCAGCCTTATATGATTACTATTTTCCCAAAGGGCTCTAGAGAGCAACTAGGTTTCATTTTGATTGCCAACTATAGTCCCTGCTGGTAGCCTGTGATACTATGTCAAAGTGAGTCGAAGGGATATATGGGTAGAGAGAGAGGGAAGGAGGGGTAGAAAGGGAGGAAGAGAGAGAGAGAGAGACAGAGAGACAGAGAGAGACATGATTATGTAGAACAGGGCTTTTTAGCTAGAGCACAAATGATATTTTGAGCCAGAAAATCAGAAATTCTTTGTTGTGGGCTCTTCTGTGCATTATAGAATGTTCAGTGGAACATTTGGCCTTTACTTCTGGATGTCAGTATCATCTCCTTACCCAGTTGTGAAGTTATTTGAAGATATTGCCAAATGTCCCCTGGAAGGGAAATCACACTTGGTTGAGAGCCACTGGTACAGAATATTTGCATGGGATGGCAAAGACGTAATAAGGAAACAAGATGGTTTCCAACCCCAGTTTAGTCTGTGTAAAGTGTATGGCCAACCTTATTAAAAGATTATATGTAATGAGCATTCAAATTAGATGCTCTTTCAGTTAAAAGGATCTTCACATATCTGTATACCAGCTATACAGAAACAGAAAAAGAGGACTATTGACTTGATTCCTTCTAATTTATAGTGTCAGTTTAATCCATCCTCAGCTATGCCAACTGTCACTTTGTTACCTCTCAGCAATGAACTCACCCTTAAACACATGTACTACAATAGTAGATTGGACTCTAAACATTTTCCATTATAGTAAGTAGGATTTAAACTGAGTCAGTAGTCAGTTCAGCAGACACATTGAGTGGGAAGGAAGGAGTCTTCTCATTTTCTACACCTGCCAGAGTCTCAGCTCATTTGCGCGACTGGAGAGACTGTTTTCCTGTACCTGCTTGTGAACTTTAGTTTCCTGTCACCTATGTTTTCTTTGTCTGGTCACTGTGGACTAGCTCTGACCTGAGAGACCTAGCAAACTTTCCAGGGAGTTACAAGCACACCCTCTCTAACAAGGTGTAACTCCTCATCCTCTTCGATTCCTGCTAAGTTTCCCTTTCTTGCTACCTTCCCAAAGCCTAAAACTAACCTGCAGAATTTGCTTCCTATCCTTATACCTACTTCCCTATTACAGTTTAATGATTCTTTATATTAAAAATTTCCTGTTCAAATTGCTATGGTTTCTTTCTCCTGGTTGGATTCAGACAGATTTCTTAACAATAAATTTTATTTTTCTTACCCAAATTTGAATGAATTTCTGTTTGTTGTCATCACAAAAGTTGGCTTCAAATAGGCAAGGCACATCAATTGACATTTTTCTGCTTGAGATTCAGGTATTTCTGTGTTTGTCCTTTGACTCCACAGAAACTCATGAAACCGACCTCAAGGCCTACAACTGATGGGACACTCCAAAATGCAGAACACTTAGACCAGTTTTGATGAACACAAGGTTTGACATATTTGTCAATAGTCCCAGGAATAGTTTTGCATACTATAATGTTTAATAGCCACAGGAGAAGGGCAAACCAATATAATTAAGGTTAAGGGTTTGTGAAATAACTGACTCAGAGAAGCTTAATGTGTTCCTATTTCTATTCTAACTCTGTTCAAGTTCATGCATCAAAGAGCTAGGGCAAAGAAATGTAAAAAGAGTAAATTTCCAAATAGGCTTTGCTTGACTTTTCCCTGATGGGTTATTAGCCATGTAGTTTAATTTGTCCATTTGGAAAGCATGTAATTTTCCTAATGGACAACGTATGATCTGGGGGCTATAGGTCGGTGTCTTTCATTAAAGAAAAAAAAAATCACAAAATAGTATCAGTGGTTGTTCAGTAGATTTCACTAGGATGTATGCCTAAGAAATTCTGCAGAGTTAGAGCATGAAAAATGTTAAAATATGGTGAGTAGTGTAGAGAAGATCTTATGACCTCTCACCTATTCTACATTGAAGTGTGTTTAGTCATTAAAATAGAAATAGGCTGAGTATGTGGTACAGTTTCTTTTGTTGTTTTACATGTTAAAGACTCACTGTAACAGTTTGGTTTTGTTCTTTTTTTTGATAAACATTCATCTAAAGGTATAAAATTTGGAAAAACAGATTTAATGGATATAATGCAATATTTCTTAGGAGTTTTTAATATAATAAAAGTTTTAAATTATGTAATGTATGTTAACAAAGAGATTTAAGAGTAGTCTCACAATCAATAATTATGTAATAAAACTGGGAAAAAAGTACCATGATTTTCAGTATAGCTGACTCTTTACAGATAAATGCTTTGTAGAATCCAAAACGATGAAGAGCACCTTTTCATAGAAAAGCTGATTAAACATTCTAGCAGGCAATCAATATAGTATTTGCAAAGCATAGGAATTAGTACCTAAATATTAACCTCCTTAAAGAAAATTATGGCTAGACCATGCCACATTGACATTGAAAGGAGACAAAAGAGAATGGTTGTTTCAATCATTTACTTTTTTATAGTTGAAAATTATAAGATTAGATTTTGAATAACAAATCAAATATAAGAATAAGCTTTTAAAATATTTTTGAGGCATCATTTAGCTGAAACTTATGCTTATATTATGTTGAGGTGAAAAGAATAAAGGCATGAGTGTTTTGGGTGGGTAGAAGTGGAGAAACAATTTAGATTACCACAGAAGTGCTTTCTCCAGCATTAAGTAATAAACAGTATTTTACTATATACTTTATTTGATTTTCTAAAGTAAATGTCTTTATTCTAAAGAACATGTTTTTGAAATGTATTTCATCAGCATTTTATTTAGCTTAAGCATTTTATTTATAAGTAGAATTATATACTTAAAGTATAAATCAAAGATGTTCAGATATTTTAAGAGTCATGGAAATTTGAAATAAAAAGACTGAAAACTACCCAAACAGTAAGCCTTATAGAGCTCAAACATCAGTACAACAAAAAAGACTAAGCATTACAGATTGTTGGTGAGAAATACTTGAATGTGAAAAGTAAAAGAAAAAAAATGCCAGGAGGAAAATATTTAACATCTTAGTCCCACTCCAGACAAAAAGGAACTTGTAGAAAGAACACAAGGAAAATATACACAGAAAAATTCTTACTCTTTATTTATTTTAATAATTAATTTCCCAGTGAGCATAGTTCAACAGCTAATCTCTTGGTAAAAATAACTCAATTATGCTTCAGAAATGTTAGACAACAAGTTGAGATACTAAAAGTTCAAATGTTGTCTACTCCTATTTTTTTTTGAAAATTCTAAAACTCCTTTGTTTTCATAGTACTATAAAGCCAGCACCCAGTGTTGATGAAATGTACAATTCACTATTGTCCATATCTTATACCTGTGGTGACTTGGACAATTTTCTTAGCTCTCTGTCCTCAGCTTCAGTCACCATTTGTAAAAGGAGAAAATAATACTTATCAGCTAGATTACATCAACATTGGATAAGTTCACAGAAAATGCTTAGAATAATTTTGACTCACCATAACCAAATATTATACTACATTTGGTTTATTTTGTTTTTCAACAGTGTTTAGTCTTCTGCACCCATGATGGTGGTAATTAAAGACCATAGGCAAGGTTAGTTCATCAGCCTACATGCACCTTACAAATGGTTTTATTTAAATTATTTTTCATCATTTTATTAATTTTTTTGGTATTGGGGATTGACCCAGGACCTTGAACTTGTTAGGTGATTTCTCTTTCACTTGAGTCATGCCTTCAGCCTCTTTATAAATTTTGTTTTTGAAATAAGATCCTGCCAGCTTTGCTTAAACTGATCTTAGACTCTCCATCTTTCTGTTGCTGGGGTTACAGGTGTGCAACATCACACCTGACTTAATTTTGAAGAAACTATAACGCTTCTCTAGTGGCATAAGTTTTATCTGGATTCTAAAATTAAGCAATCTGGATGAAATTCATTTGCTAAATGAAAGATTTTATTGAGATAATGATGAATTTACACGCAGTTTGAAGAAATGAAGAGAAATGAAACCATTTTCACATGCGTATGTTCATATATTCCCTGTATACAAGACAAAGAATCCTCTGTTACCACAAGAATCTTTCTGGTTTCCTTTTTTATAGCCACATCCATCTACCTACTCCCCATACTTCTCCATCTCTAACCCCTGGTGACCACTAATCTCTTTCTAACTTCTGAAATGTTGTCATTTAAAAAGTTATGTAAGTAGAATCACACGATACGTAATCTTTTAGGATGGCCCTTTTTTCCTACCCTAGAGATGTATCCATGTTGTGAGCATCTGTGGTCACTTCCTTCCAGTTACTGAGCAGTACTTAGCAATGTGCGGATAGCACAGTTTCTACATCCATTCACTCACAGAAGATACCTGGGCTGTTTCCTAGTTTTGATTATTTCAAATAAAGATGCTGTGAAGATTTGTGTACAGAATTTTTGTGAGCATAAGTTTTTATCTGCCCAGAATAGATGAGCTAGTGTACAATTTCTGGATGGTATGGCATTTGCATGTTTAGCTTTGTAAGAGACCTCCAAATGCTTTTCGGTGGCTAGACCACTTTTCACCAGTAATTCATGGAAGATCCGTTTTCTCTGCATCTTTGCCAGCATTTGCTTTGTGACTATTTTTTATTTTAGCCATCTTGCTCTATCTATCTATCTATCTATCTATCTATCTATCTATCTATCTATCTATCATCTATCTATTATCTATCCACCAATCTTCTTTCTATTATTTTTCTGAATGCAGAGCCTCACAATTGCTGGGTAAGTGCTCTTCCATTTGAGCCACACCCCTAACTCTTTTTGCTTTAGTTTTTCAGATAGGGTCTTGTGCTTTTTGTCCAGGATAACCTTGAACCAAAATGCTCTTACCTATGCCTCTGAAGTAGCTAGGATTACAGGCTTGTGCCACCATGTCCAGCTTATTTTTGAGATAGGGTATTGCTAACTTTTGCTGGGCTTGGCCTTGAACTAAGATTCTCGTCTCTCCACCTCCTCAATAGTTGGAGGTGCAGGTGTGAGTTACCATTCCTGGCTCTTGCATAGTGATATTTTTATCGTGGTTTTAATTTGTACTTTCTTGAGGATTAATGATGTTAAACATATTTTATGTGCCTATTGGTGAAGGATTTTTAATATCTACATTGGTGAAGTAGCTCTTTATGTCTTTTGCTCATTTTCTAATTTGGTTGTTTATTTTTATTTTTAACTGTTGAGTTGTGAGAGTTATTTATTCTACAAAGCAGTCCTTGGATAGATACGTGATTTACAAATACTTTACCTCAGGCTTTACTTTACTTTTTGACCTTCATAACAGGGTTGTTGGCAGAAGAAAAATTTGAATTTTGTGAGGTTGCGTTTATGGATTTTTCCTTTTATGGACAGTGCTTTTGGTGTCAGATCTAACAACTCATTGCTTATCTCTATATCATGAAAATTTTTCTATACCTATGTATATTTAAGTTACAGAGTGAGTCTTAGTGTTGGGTAGAATGATCCCTTCTGCATTCTCTTGTCTTCTTTTCTTTACTTTCTTTGTCAGAATTGTGTTAGCTATTGTAGGGCCTATGGTATTATATTAAATCTCGGGACAAATTTGAGAATTGGTATCTTTATTGTATTGCAACATCCAAGTCAATGCATGCATGGTATATTTCTCCATTCATTTAGATATTTGGTCATTTCTTTTACCAACATTTAAAAAATTTTTAAGAAATGCATCTGATATACATTTGGTTAAGTATTTGAATTGATTATAAATGGCATTGTATTTTTAATTTCACTTTCAAATGTTTATATATACTATGCAAATTAAGAATTTATTTTATTTTATTTATTTTTGTTTTGTTTTTTGGCAGTACTGGGGTTTGAACTCAGGGCCTCACACTTGCTAGCAGGCACTCTACTATTTGAGCCACCCCTCTAGCCTGTGATTTATTTTTGGAATTGATTTTTAAAACCCTAAAACCTTGTTGAATTTATATTAGCAATTTTCTTTCTTTCTTTCTAATCTATATACCTTTTATTTTTTTTGCACTATCTGTAATTAAGACTTCTGGTAGTATGCATAGTATGTGTGACGAGAGTGAATATCTTTGTCTTCTTTCTGATCTTAAGGGGAAAATATCCAGTGTTCAACCATTAAGTATCATGTGACTGAAGGATTTTTACAGATGCTTTTTCCAAATCTAGGCTAATTGATACAGTCATATAATTTCTTTTTTACCCAGTTGAGATAATGGATTATCATCATATTAATGCTTATTCAACCTTGCATGCCTGGAATAAATACCATTCAGTCATGGTGGATTGAGTTTACCAATATTTTTGTTGAAGATTTTGTGTGTAAATTCTTGAAAGATAATGGTCTGTAATTTTTTATACTGTCTAGCTCTTGTACCAGGTTAATTTCTCATAAAATAAATTGAGAAATATCCTATCCTCATTTATTTCTGATATAGTATAAAATTTGGAAAAGTGCTGCTTATTTTTAAATGTTTGGTAGAATTCTCCTGTGAAACCTCCTAGAGCTGGAGATCCTTTTTTGTGTGTTTTAAAATGTGGACTTATTTTACTTAATAGTTATAGGACTATTCAGATCATCTACTTACCTTGAATCAAGTTAAGCAGTTTATAGGTTTGAGTAGTTTGTCTATTTCTTCTTAGTTGTCAAATTATGAGCATAAAATAGTCTGTCATATTTCTTCATTATTTTTTAATGGCCAAAGAATCTCTGGTGATATTCCCTATCTTCTTCTTGATATTAATGATTGTGACTTTTCATTTTACTGTCAGTGTTGTAGAAATTTGTCAATTTTATAGATTTATTTTGAAGAGCCAGCTTTTCTTTAATTAATTTCCTCTATTCTCCTATTTTTCATTTCATTGATTTCTTCTCCTATCTTTATTACTTTGGGCTTATTTTGCTCTGTTTTTTGGGTTTTTCAGATGGGAGTTTGTGAGAATTGTTCTAATTTGTAATCTCAACATTTGGTGCTGTAAAATATTTTCTTATCATGATTGCAGCTATATCCTATATAGCTTGCTATACCATATTTCTATTCAATTCTGTGTAGTTAAAATTTTTCTTTTGCATCTTCCTCTTTCATTTGTGGACTTTTTTTCATTCATTTTTTGTTTAATTTCCATGTGTTTAGAAATTTTCTTATTGTCTTCTTTCATTGATTTCTAGTTAGACTCAATTATAACTAGAGAACACAATTTATGGTTTCAACTCTTAAATTTCTTAAGGGTTGCTTCTGGCCCAGGGTTTTGTTTATCTTGGTGAATTTTCTGGAAGTACCTGGGGGAAGATGTGTATTGTGCTGTTGTTAGGTGGAGTATTATATGTATGTAAGTTTGATCCTTTGGGTTGACCCTGTCCTTCCTCATTTTCTGTCTAGTATTACCATCAGTTGCTGAAAGGAAAATTGAACTCCTCACTTATTATTGTGAATTTGTTTGCTTCTCCTTTCAACTGTCAGATTTTGTTTGCTTTATGGGTGTTCGTATATTTGGGATATGTATTTTTGGTTGTTTCATTTATTTTTTAAGAATTATGTCTTTCCCCTCTTTTCTCTAGTGATTTTCTTTGCTCTGACATCTATGTTATTAGATATTTTATAGTAACTGCTGTTTTAAATGAACATGTATATGGCATATTCTTTTTCATCCTTTTAGTATTACATTTATGTCATTGAAGTTGAAGTGAGTTCCTCACAAATTACACATAGTTCAGTCATTTTTTAACTTTCTGACACTTTCTGCTTTTTGATGAAATTTAAAATAATTATTCACATTTAGGGCTTAAGGCTACCATTTTATTATGAGGTTTTGTATTTGTTTTATTTTGTTTCTTTTATTCTCTTTTCTCTGTTTTTCTTTTCCTCTCTTCTTATGGATCACTTGAACTTATGTTTAGGATTTTTATCTAATATATTAAAATTTCCTGGAGTATTCTCATTCTATTGCTTTCAAGATCATTGTCATAGATATTATTGTATATTTATTATGCAGCATATCTATTATATTATATACATTACTTATTCCAGTCTACTAGTATCAGTTTTGCCACTTACAGTGAAATGTGCAATTCTTACTTCATTTAAGATCCTTTTAGTCCTTACTTTTAAATAGCACTATCTAGAGTATTAGATGGTTCTATTTCCTGAATATGTCCCCTCAAATTCATTTGTTAAAACCAAATCACCAATGTGACAGCATTAAGCAGGAGGGTCTTTAATAGGTGTTTATGTCACAGAAATGGAGCCCTGGGGAATTGGATGAGTACCCTGTTAAAAGAAGGTAGGTTAGCCACTCAGTGTCTTCCTGCATGTGAGGACAGTTGCCTCTTCTGCCAGTGTGAGAAATCAACAACAGAAGGTTATTTATGAAGCAGAGAGTAAGCTCTTAATAGATAGCGAGCGAATCTGCAGGCACCTGATACACGAATTTTCAACCTCCAAAATGTGAGAAGCAAATTTCTATTGTTTTATAACTTACAGAGTGTAAAGTATTTTGTTATAGCAGCAGGAATTTAAAAAGGTGGTGCTGGCTCTATAACTCAGAAGTTAGAGTACTGGTTTTGGAAAAAAAAAAGGTGGTATGTAATTTTTGTTTCAAATAGGAAATATACATTATAAAATTCACGAGGTAAGGATTGTGTTTTATGTACACACATTTTTTGTTCTTTCTATTGCTCTTTGTTCAGTGTTAATGCTCCAAGATGTTTTCTCATATAATTTTCCTTTCTGTTTGAAGGACTTCAGAAAGTCAGTGGAATTTTGGTCAGTGAAAAATTGATTGTTTTCCTTCATCTGAGGATATTTTCATTTCCCCTTAATCCCTGAAGGATAATTTTTCTATATATGTTATTCACAGTGGGCAGCTCATTTCTTTGAGTACTTGAAGAATATTGTGTCACTTACTCTGGCCTTCATTATTATTGGTGAAAGTCATTTGAATTACTCTTCCTCTATAGATAATATGTTATTGCTCTCTGATTGTCTTCAGAAGTTAATTATGCTGACTTACTGTGGAATTGTTTGGGATTCACTTGACTTTAAATCTTAAGGTTTGCATATTTTGCTACATTTAGAGAGTTTGCAATCATTATTTGTTTGAACTCTTTTAATCTCACTGCCTTTCTCCTCTCCTTTTGAACTCCAACAATGTGAGCATTGTATATTTGTTTATACTCATAGATTTTCTAAGGTTCTATTCATTTTTTCCTTATTTTCTGCCTGTTATTCAGATTTGATTAAATTCCATTCACTGTTCTCAATTTCACTGATTCTATCTCATCATCTGGGCTAATCTGGAAAGTTTTATTTTTATATCAGGCAGTGACTTTTTCAGTTCTTTATTTTCCATTGTTTGCAGTGTTTTTTTTTTTTTGTTTTTTTTTTTAACAACTTCTATTTCCTTTATTTATTTATTTAATTTTTTAATCTTTATTTTTTTGGTACTACTGGGGCTTGAATTCAAGACCTCATACTTGCTAATCAGATACTCTAACACTTGAACCATACCCCAGTTCATCTTTTTTTTTTTTTTTTGTGGTGCTGGGATCTTAAATTGAGCCCTCAAACTTGCTAGGCAAGCACTCTGCTACTTGAGTCATGTCCACAGCCCTCAACTTCTATTACCTTTACATTTCTACTTCTTTCCTGAATTCTGTTTTTATTTATCAGAAGAGAATTTATAATTGGTGTCAAAGTGTTTTTATAAAGGCTGATTTAAAATTGGATGTAAGATAATACCAACATCTGTTTCATCTCAGTGTTAGTATTAGGTGAATGTCTTTTTTCATTTAAATTTTTATTTTATTAATTCTTAGTATGAAGGGTGATTTTTTACTATATCCTGGAAATTTTGTTTATTTTCTTTGGAAATTCTGGTTCCAATTGACTTGTATTTTTAAATTTTAGCAGTCAGTTATTCTATTAAGTCCTAACCTACTTTTGTGGGCTGTTATTCTAATAACAGCTTATTTCATTTCTATGTGAGAATATGTAGTCTTTATTTTGATGTATTTGGTTTATCTGGTGTTACTGGGTCTTTCACTGATCTGTGTGAATGTATTGAGGGAATTGAACAGGACAGACTTAACTAGGTCAGATTACCTGGTCTTGCTTAATCATGGAACCAGAATTAAGTCCACAGGGACAAAACACTTTCCTTTCCTGGCACTTGGTGTAGTGGGGTACTCCTTGTTTGCCACCCTCCAGCCTCATTGAAATGAACTTCCCAATGCAATGAGTAATCCACAATTCTGCTTCTGACTGAAAGTATAATAAAAAGAGTCCCATTAATAGGACACTATAAGTAACTTGCTGCTGGAACCACAGGAAGATGTAAAGAAGTAGGTCACAGATCTTTTGGCCCAGCTTACTCACATGCAACTTCAAAATAATAAGGGGGGTAGTTATTTAGAGCCTAATGATTTGGGGTCTTGAAATGGTTAATTGAAAATTGTATGGTATACATAAGGAGAAAAATTGTCGGCGTACTCATTAAAAGCTTGGTTCAATATTGTAGAAAGTTGTGGAACTCATCGTGCCTCTCCACAGATGCTCTAGAATGTTTTTACATTCTCAAGGCAAAATACCCAATTCCAACCTCCAACAAGGCATCCAGTCAGTGTGTGAGTGAAACGGGCTGAGAGGGGATGGAAACTCTTTTAGGTCCATTGGATAAAGTTGAACAGTGGATAGTATTGCCTATTCCTGCTAATGAGGAGAAAGAAAGAATTTACAGTGATATGAGGATGCCATTGTAGTGGTGCACAAATCTAAGCTCTGTTTAAAATTTGGAATACATGATAAAATAAAATGTATACCCTGTTGGCATCTACATTACCTAAGTGTGTAATTAACATGGTTACAACATCTAAATAGAAATATCTTCTTTTACCAGTTAAAATAAGAAGAGAGATTACTTTCAGGTCTAATTTACTAATCAGACAAAGAAAATTGAATATTTGGGGGCCACATAAGCTAATTCAAATAGTAAATTTAAAACAGTATAAGATATCTTCAGGACAATAGAAAATTAGTCATAATCAAAGAAATGTGAAATTCAGTTGTTTTAGTTTTCTCAGGCTATACAGGGGCTGGTGCAGACAACAAGGATGCCTGAGGGCATTTGCAGGCTGGCAGTAAACTATAAAATACTCAATTCCCTACAGCCTTCACAGTTTGTGATATGGTCTACACTATTCAACTAATAAAACAAAATACAATGAAGACTGGTATTCTGTAATTAATTTGTTTAGCATGTTATTCTCAATATCCCTAGTCAGGGATAGTCAACAGTTTTTTAAAATTATCTGGAATGGTCTACAATATATATTTATTAAATTATTCAAGGATATTTGAACTCTCTCTTATATACATATAAGGGAGATATGAATACAATATGTATACATATATGTACGTATTGTTACAATCTGATGAGATTGGACCTAGTTCTAGCATAATTAGCAGAATACTATTGATGATATTACTTTTGAAACTAGGAATCAAGCTTAGAGCAAATTTACTACTGTCACGAATCTCCTAATCAGAGGTGGCTGATTAATCACACACAAATCCAGAATTCCATATAGACCCTGAATCTTTGAGGAAAACATGGACTGGAGCAAGTTGTGACTTATCATAGACCATGCTATGGCTTGGATATGGTTTCAGTTTCTGCTTGTAAGTCCATGTTTTGGAGGCTTGATCCTCAGTGTGGATTGGTTGGCTTTTAAGTGGTAGGGTCCAGTAGGAGGCCCTTGAGTCAGATGAAGGCATGCTGTTGAAAGGGATCATAGGACCTGAGTCTTTCTGACTTCTTTTCTGGCAATGTGATCACTGCTTTCACATAAGCTCCCCAAATTACAGTCTTCTATGAGGAGCCACAGCCAAGGAGAAGCCATCACCATAGCTTGCCTTACACCGTTTGAACTTTCAGTATCCACTCCTGTGAGCTAAGCAAACTGCTTTACTTTATTTATTTTTATTGTTGTGCTGGGTGAGGTACACTGTAGCACTTACAAAAGCTCTCAAAATACATCAAATATATCATACTTTCATTCACCCCTCCCTTATTCTCCTCCTTTATTCCCCTCCTTCCATTCCTGGAATAGTTTCAACAGATATTGTTTTTTCCATTTGCATACATGTACACAAAGTATTTGCACCATATTCACCCTCCTTCACCCTTTCCTCACATCCTCTCCCTCCCACTGGTACCAACCCCCCTCTTCCCCAGACAGAACATGTTCTGCCCTCCTGTTCTTTGATTTTGTAAGAGAAAAAAAAAATGACATTTTTTTTGTTTCAGTTACACAGGGAGTTTCCTTGTGACCTTTCTATGTATTTATGTACTATAACCTGAATTGGTTCATCTCTGCCATTTTTCTTCTTTCTACCTTAATCCCCTTCTTATGGTGGTTTCAAAATTCTATATTCATTCTTGTACAGAGAGTATATCAACCATATTCACATGCCTTAACACCTTCTTTTAGCTCCCCCCTCTTGTATGTGACCTCCCTGTAGTGTGACCTATTTTTCATAATTTTGCTGTATTTGTATTAGGTCTATATTCTGCACATGAGAGAAAACATGCAGCTTTTGGCCTTCTGAACCTGGCTAACTTCACTTACGATGATGTTCTCCATTTCCATCCATTTACCTGCAAATGACAAAATTTCATCTTTATGGCTGAATAGAAGTTCATTGTATACAAATACCACATCTTCTTAATCCATTCATCATTAGTTGGGCATCTTGGTTGTTTCCATAGCTTATAAACTGCTTTACTTTAAAAAGTTAGCATGTCTTAAGCATTTTGTTATAGTAATGAAAAGCTGAATACTACAGATCACTAAAAATAAATTATTCTAACTGCTTGTCTTTCAAACTGAATAGCTATTGTGTTTTCTTGACTTTTAGAGAAATTAAATCCTTCTCTTTAGAATGCTGTTAGCTCCAATCCTTAAAATCATTGAAAAAATGTCATATTTTTGAAACTAAGGATTCTTGGGGGAAAAAAAGAGGTCACATTTAATTGGGAACTTGAATAAAACACCAGTCTTAATACCGTAGAAAACTATAATCCAAGCCTGCAAAAATGACATTAGAAGCATTGGATAGTCACACCAGAGTCTCACAAAGCCTATGACCACCACTACTTAATGGTGGCCCTAGAATTTTGAACTGTAAAGTTACCAGTCAGTTATTGATCTCTGATGCTCTCTCTTTTGATTAATAATTTTTGACTTATAATTGAACATTTACTTAGATAGCCTAAATAAATAAATTGTTTACTACTATATTAAAACCTGAAATATCATCATGGGTGATTTCAGAAAAATATTCTAACATAGAAGGAAATACCCCCAACAATTCCCTTAAAAGATGAGATAAAAAATTGTACATATGAGAACATTCCACCAGAGGACTTACAGAAAAAGCTCTTTGTATTAATGAGCAAGTATCATCTCTCTTCTTATGACCCACTATAGAGGTGCCTAAGAATTTACTTGCCACTATTACTAAATGAGTACCTTATTGAACACTTGCCCAAGGATGCCCTTGTAATTGACCTTGTTAACAGAGAGCAGTTCCATAAGCAAGAATGGAGACTTGGTATAAGCAAGTTCCATAAACAGCTACTCTGCACCTAGCAAATAGTAAAATATTCATGGAAGAGATGAATTACAGTTTGTCCCTTGCAATGATAGAAGAAGTAGAAATAAATGTCCCACTATTTGAGTCTGTATTGAGTCTTAGACTTTCAATTTAGTTTGGAAAATGAATGAAATGAATCATAAAGGAACCGCCACATGGAGTACTGCTCTTTGAAAAAATCTCTATGCTCATTCTGAGAGAAAATCAAAGGCTTGGTGATGGTAAGCTTGTGTCAGCAACTAAGATGACTGGATTTGAGCAACTAATGACCTAGTTAGATGTCTTAAAGTGATGATCTAAGTCTGTGACATAAGCAGACATTGGGCCCATTGACAACATACATTACTAACTTCTACAAAAGCCCAACCTATTTGTCAGATGAGCGTGGCTCATGCCTGTAATCCTAGCTACACAGAAGGCAGAGATCAAGAGAATCGTGGTTTGAAGCCAGACAGGGCAAATAGTTCATGAGAGACCCTATCTTAAAAATACTAAACTCAAAAAAGGGCTGGCAGAGTGGCTCAAGTAGTAGAAAAAATAAAATCTTATCAAGGTTTCCACAGGGATGATCCTTGAAGACATTTATACCAAGTGAAATAAGCTATTTACAAATAGCAGTCACAAATGCTGTATGACTCTACTTATTTAGAATAGTCAAATCATAGTAACAGAAAGTAAAATGCTAGTTGGCAGGGTGCTGAAGGAGGGAGAAGTAGAAACTATATACAGCTAATCACTGTATATAGTTTCAGTTTTGCAAGATGAAAAATTTCTGGAGAACTGCTGCACAGCAATATGATATGGTCAAATAATGTTCATTCAGATTGTTATGAACCTGTGTTCTCTAGATTTTCACTTTGTAGTTAATACTACAGAACTGTATACTGAAAAATAGCTAAGAGAGTAAATTTTATATTGTAGTTTTTATCAGGTTAAAAATTAAAAACCTTGATTTTGATATGTTGTTAAATTCATTGGCAGATTAAAGTAAAACTTCCTCAGGGCATTATGCCTATAAAGAACAATTGGAATGAAGAAGATTAAGGCTTGACTAATTATAGATTGCTTATAGTTCTCTATCACTTAGTAGATATACACCCTAAAGTATAGAGAGCTAAAGACAAGAGAATAAAGACTTGCAAACAGTTCAAAATTACAGGAGAGTTTGAGCTGATATTATTGGATGGTGCAGCTATATATTTAAATCTGTACCAACCTCTCAGACAAGTGGATAGTTACCAGCAGAAACCATGTAACTCCTGAATCATATAATTATACCATAATAAAGGCACATTTGAACCCAAATTATATTTTTTGTTTCTTAACTTTAGAATCTTACCTACTTTGTGATGCTGTAACACTTTATCCTTGATTGGGTAGCTTATAGAACGAAACTGTATTTCTCACCATTCTGGAGGCTGGAAATCTGAGATGAGGGTACCAGCACAGTTGCGGCAAGGCCGTCTTCCCTGTTGCAGACTGCTGACTTCATGTTCATCCTCAACTGGTGGAAAAGACCTAGGTAGCTTTCTTCTATTAGATCATGAATCTTATTCATGAGGGTTCCACCTTCCTGTCCTAATCTTCCCAAGGACCCCACCCCAAATACCATCACATTAAGTTTCAACATAGGAATTTTGGTGGATATGAACATTTAGTGTATGGTTTTGAAAATATCAAGAGTTTTGAAATGACAAATACTCAGGAATAGCTGTCATTTGGTCATCTTCCTGTATGAAAGAGATTTCTGCTTAAGGGTTTTATCCTTCCTTATAAGAACAGTGAATACTAATGGATTTGGCAAACATCCGTCAGATTTCAAGGAGTACTGGTGAAAGGTCTATCCCTTTATTTACACAATTAAAACCTCTATGCTAGTTATGAAAATCTGAGACTTCTTTCCACTTACACAATTATTATGAATCAAAGATAGAATTATAACAATCAATAATTATTGCCTTGTACAATTTCATTGAAGGACTTTGTTCAGCTGCCTTCATGATTTTGAGACTTTTATATCAAGTGAGAATAAAAAATATTACATAGAACAATGACTATTGACTATAACATATATAAGGTTTTTTTGTGAGATTCTTACTGAGAGCATTAAGGACAGATCTTTCAGAATAGTTTTGAAGGAAAAAGAATGCCAAGTAAAAAGTATTATAAAGATTTTAGTTATTCAAATGTACATCTGATTATCTGACCAATTCTAAAACATGTATATAAAATGAATGCACATATATACACACATACATCCATTTATAATACTATGTTATAGTATTAATGAACCTTTTTCTTATTGTCCTGAAGTACCTGAGACAGGTTAATTATGAAGAAAAGAGGTGTATTTAGCTCACAGTTTTGGAGACTCACAGTTTAAGATCTGTTTCTCCTATTGGTTTGGGCTCTGATGAGGATGGTGGATAGAGTCACAATCATGGCAGAAATACACGTAGGAACAAATGTTTACACCTTGAACTGGGAAGCAAAGAGAGAGACTGTGGTCCGACAGTTCCTTTCAAGGGCACACCCCTGATGAACAGGGACCTCCCACTTCCTAAAGGTTCTACTACCTCCCTACAGTGCCACCTGGGAACCAAGTTCCCACTGTCGGGCCATAATGCTTACACGTATGTCACTAAAGTTATACTTATTATTTATTCTTTTTGGCAGTACTGATGTTTGAACTCAGGGCCTCATGCTTGTCAGGCAGGTGCTCTACCAGTTGAGACACTTCACCTAACCCTGTTTTGTGTTGGGTATTTTTTGAGATAGTGTCTCATGAACGAGTTTCCCCAGACTGACTTTTTATTATTATTGTTTTATTATTATTATTGTTGTGCCTAGGTGCAACATTTACAAAGGTTCTTAAAATGTATCAAATATATCATAATTGAATTCACCCCCCCTTGACTGCTCTCCTGGAACAGTTTGAACAGGTTTCATTTTTGCATTTAAGCACATCTGTATGCACTGTTTGCATCATATTCATTCTCCCACACCTTTCCCTGCCACCTCCCCCCTCCCACCAGTGCCAACCCCCCCAGCAGAACCTGTTCTGCCTTCCTGTTCTCTGAATTTGTAGACAAAAAAACCATAAAAGATAAAACGAGAAACATGACAATTTTGCTAGTTTGAGATAAAGATAGCTTCACAGGGAGTTTCCTTGTGTTATTTCCATGCATATATGTATCACAAACACGGCTGGCTTTGAACCACAATCCTTCTGATCTCTGCCTCCTGAATAGCTAGGAATACAGGCATGAGTCACCAGCTCCTGGCCTTACAGTCATACTTACCTATATATAGTGATCAACTTTAAAAAGGCTCTGTAAATTCTTTATTAATTTAAATACTATGAATTTGGTGTTTTCTTGCATTTCTTAATTTTTTTCATCCTCTCTTTAGTTTTTTAGGTAGTCCTTTCAGAAGACCATAAGACTTAAAGAAAAGAGGAATGATCCTAATTTTCTCATGAATGAGCTATGAATTATTCTCTGGAACAGATCCATCATATCTAGATAGTGCTTTTTTTATTTCTAGAGTTAAGCATTGACAATATTACTGATTTGCAACTAAATTTTTAAGTCATAGAAAGTTTATACAAATCAAATCTTACAAGGAAGCTTAATATGAAAAACAATGAAAGCCAATCTTCACCTAGAAGAGAACCCTACTTTCTCTACATTTGCCAAATCTTTGTTCTCATCAAATCTGCACCCAAAAGGGCTCTTCGAATTGCTAGCATTTCATTTAGCTCAATTTGAAAAACTGTTAGCAACTAGTTCGAATTTCCTTTACTCACCTATATTTCTAAAAAGAAAATTTAGATTTCATTTGAACAAATCATTTAGAGAGTTTCTAATTAGCCATTTAAAGGAATTAAATAATGCATGTATACGTTGTACCTATGAGGCTGCAGGACCACATACCTTAAAAATAAACCAATATTTTACTTTATATTTCTGTATTAAGGGAGCCAAAATTTGAGATATAGTAGCCTAGAGACTCATAAATTAGATTCTTTTCTATGTGATAGACAAGAGAAAGGATGAGATTCTGAAACCATTTGACTTAATTCAAGTCAAAATAAGTGTAGATACACAAACGAAGTGTGCTATTTTATTAAAATTCAGAACCCATGTTAGAACCCTACTGCATCACAGCATTTAAATCTTAAATCATTGTTGAAAGGATAATGCTGTTTGGTTTGTGTCAATAGCTATTAAACAATATGAAGCTATAAAAAAATTAAGTCCCCTCCAAAAGGTAAAACAAAAGACTACATGAAATAGGGCACAGAGATGCTGTGGGCAGCTTTGCCATGAGTAGTCTGATGCTGTTTTCATTCCTGTTTCATTAGACCCAGATGGTGCAGTTTCTCAACATACCTAGTAGAAAGGCAACAGCAAGATGTTCACAAACTAACAGACTTCCAGTGATGAAAATGTGACTGTTAATTGCAAGGCTTTATTTCCAGATGTTTAGATAGCTGAGTGCTTTTCAGACAGCACAAAAAGCTAGCAGAATAGTTCCAAGAAAGTAAAATAAGAGATCAGAAAACTACTGAAGTTTGAGAAATAAGTTGCCATAAAGGCATGGATATTCAAAAAATCTTGGTGACAAGAATATTTGGAAGATATGTAGAAGATGCACTAGGAAATAGAGCAACCAGTTTAGGCTCCTCATGGAAGAAAAAAACTCATGATAACTTATGTAACTTGGATAGTAATATATACACTATTCCCCCATTGTTGGTATAGATGTTATTTGATATGTTGTAAAAACTTTCGTAAATGCCACAATGTACCCCTACCACAACAATAAAAAAATTAAAAAGAAAAGAATTCAAGAAGAAAAAATTAAATTATTGGTACTTGTTTAAATAAGTAGAATATTTCTCTGAAAAAGGCACATGGTTCTTTTAAGTACTCTTATAAAACATTATTCTTTCACAAATATTCCACCAATTGAGAATATTGCTATGTCTTTATTAAAGGACTGTTGCAAATATCTATAGCTGTATAGGTCTTATAAAAATCAGAATATACATATATATGGAAGGCTTGATTTCACTAGCAGATTTGTGAGCATATCAAGAAATAAATTACAGATAAAGCCGTAAAAGAGTATAATTTTCATGAACTGTGATGTATAAGCAATGTTGACCATACACTAATATCTGCAAAACATTTTAAAGTATAGACCCTCAATGTATGTATATTGACTTTTGATAATAAAGAATAAACCTGTATGTCTTTTTTTCAATCACATTATTCTTTATTTTCTGATTTGGTGGCTAGAAGGAAATATACATCTGTACTTTTATTATAGCATTTAAACTGCATTACAAAATATACTTTAAATATTATTTAAAAGGGGGAATGTGGTTTTGGGGACAGATGTAATTTGTTGAAATAGGCCAATGATCCTGGGATAACAACTGGGATAAAAAAAGATAAGTTATAATAAAACCATAAATTTGAATATCAGAGTATTGTATAGTCTGGGTTAGAAATATGCTAAAGGTTAGAATATCATGTATACAATGTGTACCATATCTTGTGATACTTAGGAACCATTCCTCTCAGAAGCTGCTTCAAACTCAGGCTCATCTCAGCATTACAACATATATCACTTGAAATTTCTTGAAGTGGAAGGTTCAAGAGCAAAGATCAAAATTTGAAAATGGTGGAAATGAATCCCTCACAGGATTTTAGGGCAAAGGAAGCCAAGATATTACAGACACTGTAATAAAACTGATGAAAGTTTTTCTAAAATCCAAACTTACCCAAACTCACCTTTTCTTTCTTTTTCCCCAACACTTTAAATAATTCCCATTACTCTTTCCTTGCTTGCATGACTTGTGGAGATAAATCTGATTTTTTTTCTTTTTAAAATCTTGTACCTGTCAGGGTGAATATTGTTGTCCCCTTTGGTTTCTTTCAATGTTTTCTCTTTGTTTTTGGTTTTCTGTGGTTTGAATATGACATACTTAGATGCAGAGTTTTGGGTGTGTGTTTTACTTTGTGTTTTTTGAGCTCCCCAAATCTGTGGTTTGGTATATGAGATGATATTTGAAAATTTTTGAACTATTGTTATTTCAAATATTGGGATAGAATAATAGAGAATAGCTTTCTCTATTGTTCTCTTGATATTCCCATTGTATATATGTTCCATTTTCTGTTATTTTCTCATGAGTATTAGATCTCTTATTCTTTTTTTTTTGTTGTGTTACTTTTCTGTCATAATGACAAAATACATGAGATAAACAGCTTATAAGGAGGAAAGATCTATTTTGGCTCACATTTTCAGAAGTTTTTGTCCATGATCACTTGGCACTGTAGTTTTGAGCAGTAAGCAACACAGGTCATCATGGCAGAAGTACAAAGTGGAAGAGGCCTGTTCACCTCATGGTAGCTGGGAGGTCAAAGAAACGAGAGAGGAAAAGACCAGAATCATACTATTCCAGAGATTTAATTTCCTTTCACTAGGCTTCCGCCTCCTGAAGGTTCCTCTATCTACCAGTCGTGCCACCAGCTGGTGACCAAATCATTAGCCTATGGACATTTGGGGGGCATTTAAAATTTAAATTATAGCAGTTGTTTTTCTTTGCTTGGTTGTGTTCAATCTTCTGATCATGGTATCAAAGGTACTGTTTATTTTTGTTAGCAGTGTTTTTAACTTTTAGTGTTTCATTTCAATTCTCTTTAATCTCTCTCTCTCTCTTCATTACTAATCTCTTCTTGTTTATTGTTCATTTTTCTATCAGAGCTTTTAAAGTACCAATCAGAATTGCTTTAGATTCCAATGTGGCAATTACAAAATCTCTGTCATCCATACTCATGCCTGGTTCTAAAGCTTGCTTTGCCTCTCCAGATTATGTTTTTTTCCTAACTTTTCGACACTTCTTGCAGTTTTTTTTTCCTTGAAAACCAAATGTGATGTGTCAGCTAATAGGACCTGAAATAAATAGACCTTCAGTGTGAAGTTTCATGTCATCTAGCTAGGAGTTAGGCTGTGTTTAATGTCTTCTTATTTTTGTACTTGTTGTGTTTAGGTTTTTTTAGAAAGTCCTTCTTAAGAAGATTCTGTCACCACTCTCAGTTATAATTATTGTTATTTAGGACTATATTGATATATATATAACATGTGCTTTATATAAAACTGAGGGAATTTTTTAGTGGTACTGAGTTCCTTGAGTTAAACTTTTAGAAAAGGTTCTAAAAGTTTCTAATCGTAGGTGGGTAATTATCATTTAATTGCCTTTTTTTTGTGTGTGTGGTACTGGTATTTGAACTCAGGGCTCCAGATTTGCTAGGTAGAGGCTCTACCACTTGAGCCACTCTACCAGCCCCCTTTAATTATCACTTATGTGCTCCTATAAGTCACTAGCCTCAGTCCTTCCTGCTCCTAATAAGTTGATGTCAGCTATGACTTTATTTATTTATCTGTATATTCAGTTTTTTGGGTTTTGAGTTATCCTGTTATCTCAATTTTTTGGTGGATTTAAAAAGAATTTTAAAATTTCAATTTGTGAAGCCACTTTTCCATTGTGAGCACAAGAACAATTGGGAAATATATAATAAGCACATTAAAAACCCTTCAAGGTAAAAAGGTGTCTATGGCAATATTTGTGAGTACTGCAGCTTACATATGGAACTTAAATTTGTAAAACTATTGGTAGCTTTTGTTGTTTTCTGCAACAAACAAAATGTATGAATAATTTTGAGTTATATTGAAAAATGCCATCTGTATCATTTACTAACTGGTTTCAGTGCAAAATTCTTGCGTATTCTGTGATATTGATAACTAAATTCAATTTTTATACAAGTCTTCTTGTACTAAATTGGTTTTTTTTTTGTGAATGTTATTGAAAATTTGAGAAGTGTATTCTCTTAAATTGCAGCAACTTGAACATTTGTGGAAAGAGTTACAAATCATAATAAAGCATGTACTAGAGAGATATTTCCATCCTATTCTGATTTTAATTTAGTTCTTGCCTTTGTTTTCTGTCTTATGCAGAAGATCAAGTAACAAAATATAATGTAGAATACATTAAATCCCTGCTAAATTTTGAATGTGTCCTCTAAATTCCTGTGTTGGAAACTTAATCCCCAAATTCCTATGCTAATGGTATTTGGAGGGGGGACCTTTTAGAGGAATTAGATGAGGTCATAAGAGTAGGAATACTATAATGACATTAGTGTCTTCATGGGAAGAAGAAGAAAGACTTGCATTAGCATGCTTGTTCTCTTTCTCCATATGATTCCATCCACCATGTTATGATGCAGCAAGAAGTCCCATATTAGACACTAATGCCATGCTTTTGGACTACAAGCTAAATAAATTTCTGATTGTTATTTTTTTGGCAGTACAGGGGATTAAACCCAGGGCCTTGTGCATGGTAGGCAAACAATTTACTTTTGAGACACACTGCCAGCCAAGCTGCTAATCTACAAATTACCCAGTCTCAGAGATTTTGTCATAGCAACAGAAAAATGGTTAAGATAGTTCCTTTGAGGGCCAGATCATTCCCCAGAGGGATGATCGGGGAAGGTTGTGAAGAAGTACCTTTTTCTTACTTTAAAAATATGTGTGTTCATATTTAATATAATTTTATGCTAAGCTTACTCATTATAGAAACAAAACTCACATGTTTATAATAAAATATAAAAATCCTCTTCCAGGTCCCACCAGTTGCTTCAGCAGTAATCACTTAAAGTCTGATGTGTCTTAGATTTGTAAACAGACAGTCACACATTATGCAATGCTAGTTATGTTGCTTCTCTTATAATATGTATATTCTTTGTAATTAGACCCATCTTATGTGCTGCTTTAGTTCCTCTCTGGTTTATTAATCTCCAGTCTTGCCTAATATTCCCCACTGCTCACCTCATTTCAATCTTCATTGCTTCCCTGTTGTTAATATGATATGAGATGCTATCAATTTCCAAAAACAAAAGTTTGGTAGGATAACCCCCTTTTGAGCCCAATGAAACACAGGAGTCAGTGAATAAATATTTCATTTTCCTTTTATACTAGATTTTTTTGAAGAGAGCTATGTGAGACATAGCATTTAGTTGTGCTGGACAACAAGGAGTGACCAGCTTAGTAATGCAATCTTTCATTGGTTGTTTCTTCTCTCTTCCTCAATCCTACTTCCCCTTGATTTCATACCTAAGAAAAATGACACTTGAACTTTTGCTTCAAGTCTGCGCTTAGGGAGCCTGAACTAAGACACCACTTATTTCCTTTTCTTACCTTATTACAGCTAGGACCTGTATAAAATGTTTTTAAAAGTAACGCTGACATAGATTCCTTATTCACCTGAAAATATCTACTTTTCCTTCTGTGTTCAAATAATATTTTACATGTATACACTTATAAATTCAAAGTATTCTAACTACAAAATGTGTTCATTTTTTTTTCTAATGGTGAGTCTAACGCCAATTTTATTTTCCTTTTCTAAAGGATTAGATATTATTGTTTCCAGAATATGTTAAAATTTTCTTCTTATAATTATCATCTTGCATTTATACTTATCATCTTGCATTTATACTTTTTATTTTGAACTTTAATGATTCACATCTCTATATAATTCTTTTTACTGTATTTCAATTTTTTATACTGCATTTCCATCTGATGACTTGAGTCAGCCTTCTTAACTATTCCTCCCTTCCTCCCCTACCCCCCCACCATTTCTCTTTCTTTCTTATCTACTGGAGATTAGATTCTGGGTTCCTGAATGCACACTTTATGTCTTTCAATTTGATGCTTAAAGCTTTTATCTCTGTGGTTTTGCTCTGTGTTCTTTGATTCTACTTGCCGTGGTGCTGATTTACTCTTCACCTACTTATCTATTTTTTTAAAGGAAAGTTTTACTTTGGCAATCATATTTTAACTTGTGCTTGTTTTTGTAGTGGATTTTTTCCCTCCATCCAGTCTTACCTATTTTTATGGCATTGTAAATTCTCAAATCATTCTTAAAAATGATAACTTAAAACTTTAATTCCTCACATTTTATCCTTTTTTATGGGTGTAATTGTTCTATTTATTTTTCTTAGTCTTTCTCTTTCCTCCTGTTGATTTTTCATAGTGACAGATAAATCTTAATCATCTGTTTATTTTTGCTTGAGCAATGAATGGGGTTTCTTGACTTATGCCCAGGAGTAATCAGACCTGCTGAAACAAGATCTCTTGCTTCCATCCTTCTTCTCTTATAGATTCCTTTCATTTTCAGACTGCAGTGATGGTCTCTGAGCATTCCAGGCTAACATAGTACCATCTAGCAACCTGCAAACACTAGCTTCACTTTTGAAAACTTCAGCAAACACTTCAGAAAATAATGTGATTAGCTGGATTTAAATTATATACCAGAAGTCCATTTTAAAAGAACTACTAAGGAAATACATGTTAATCATAACAAATTTCAATCTTAAATCAAGCATGATATTCTTTTTTAAAAAAATTGTCTTCCCACTCTTATTTTAAACTACAAAATAGATTTTTTTAAAAAAGCCTCCTGTTATACAAAGTCAATCATTTTTTTAAATGAGATTTTAAAAATAAATTGTTTCTTTTTCAAATTGCTGTCATTCTTTTCCATGTAGCTCAAGTCTTTGATTTCTGCCTTTTGATACATCATGATATCATAAGGAAGCTTTTATGTGCTGTTAGAATAAATGCTAGGAATTAGACAGCTCTTTTGTTAACATAAATGAATGGAGAAAGCTACAAATACAAAATGTTACCATTTATTTACATATTCTATGTTTGGGGACTCATTCCTGAACATATACGATTAGTAGAGCAAAATACAGACTACAGACTGTAAGAAACTATTTTTTCACTAAGCTCAGATTTACTTTAGTTTGAGTCTTTTAGAAGAGATTGTATATAACTTATAACCTCAAAATAAGGCTATTCTATATGGTCTAATCTATGCAACTACTAAATCTATAAATTATACAAAGTTAACAAACACCAGTGCAAATTAAATTGTATTGATATAGGGTAGGAGGACCCACCTACTAAAAAAGGAATATTTTTAGTACAAAGAGATCACTACCAGCCAGTGAGAAGCAGAAGAATAGTGAAGATCAGCATGAACCTGGACAATTGCATAAGCAACTGAAGAGAAGAGTTCTGACCTAGAGACACAAAGTGTGTTTCAGAACAGGATCAAAGCCCTGACCACAGAGAGAAAAACTGCAAAGAGCAAATTGCCAGAGGAGATCAGAGAAATAAGCTCTCTCCTCTTGGAATGAACTTGCTGAAATTTTGAGGGCCATTCAACAAATGCTTCAAATACATCATTGAAGGGCTTCTTCAGAGGAGACTCTATCCAACAACCAAAAATTCTCTGGTTGAAAGAATAAAAAGAAAGTGCTTTGTTATGTAATAACCTATACTTGCTTTGGAAATCTTTGCAAGTATTGAAATGTCTATTGCATGTGTCTATAAGTTAGAAAAAGGTGTAGAAGGACAAAGCATGTAAGCAAATTTTATGCTAATTTCAAGGGGGCAAGTGCTACATTCTAGAGTGTAAGCTAGGTGATGGATACAATAGGAAACAGGATGTTCTGACAAAATAGATTCAACACACTGCCTTAGATTATTGTGAGAGTTCATGGGTCTATATGACTTAGCAGTTTGTAATTGTACTAATGACAAACTTGAGGCATGCAGTGCAAGGCTCATGTGTGGACATGAGTTTCAGCAGGTGAGCGAGTGGCCACTGAGCATCACATTACATGGTGGCTTTGTTTTCGCATCACACATTGCTAGTGTATATAATTCTAGGGAACTGCTGCAAAAGTATGTTTCTCTCTGGAAAATGACTCTGGAAACAAATCCAGTTGGTAGTAGTGGAGACATTCAAATTATTCATGGTTTTGTCCAGAACCTTAACATTTTGAATAAATTGAAAATAGATTGTCAAATTATATAGCAGCTTAGATATTTGGAGTTGTTAAACCCACCATACAGTAGATGTGGAAACAAGAAAATGTGATTTGTGGAGCTGATTCAGCAAATATTCTAAATAGTCCAAAATTGGCTGTTATTGTGAAAGATAACACGTTAGTAAAATCTGAAAAAGCAATTAACTTGTAATGTGAAATGTAACTTTAGAAGGAAATGTGCTTTTGAAGACATTTATTTTAATAGCTGTATAAATAAACTATGGTTCCATATTACATAGATGCATTGAAAGTCTGAAGATATTGACATTTCTCAGTTATGCTCTATCGAATTTGAAGGAACAAAATTCATGGTTTTTGAATTTGAGAAGGTCTCAGAAAAAGCACTTTACCAGAATTTGAAGTGAATACTATATTTCACTTATAGTTATCAGGAAGAATTCATGATATAGTGGAGATTAAACATTTTACTACCAGATAGCTGTGTTATTTTTAAAGCCCATGCAATATTTTGAGGGGTTTAATGTGTTTCTTTTGACTGCAGGGTGAGATAGGAAATCCAGGTGTATTCTTTCCAATTCTAAGTTGCCATGCTTTCTCTGATATTTTTCTGCACAAAAGAAGTTATCAGTGTCCCAGAGGATCTGCAGATGAGTACAAGCCACTTCAGCTGCTCCTGACTTTATATGTTGGCAGCACTACAACTAAAAGAAGCTTTTGTGCCACGAGATGAGTAAGAGATTGCGATCCATCTACTCTGCAAGCAGACTGGCTTGTCTTCTCTGCCATACGCCCTCAGAATGAGTGGGTTGCAACTGCCAAACCAAACTTGACGAAACTGTAGATTTGAACATTAGCCGAAAAGACAGAAAAAGTGAAATGCTGTTACAACTGCCTCCGGTTTCATTTACCCTTCAACTAAGTACTCATTGATGGGATTCTGTCATTTAAATGCATTTTGGTATTCAAATATTTCTGTAACTCCCCTCCCCCATTCTTTTATACATGAGAATAATGTTTGCAACGTTTTATCTCTGAAGAAATATTAAAAGGGGGGGATATGGGTTAGATAATACAAATCACTTATATTTGTATTCCGGTGACATTTGTTAAAGAGAACTGAAGAAGACCAAGACATCTAAATCTGATGTGAGTCTGATCCCCTATCTGAAGTTTCAAGACAGATGTCAACATAAAGTTCCATTATAAGTTTAATTTCAAAGGGCAGAATTTTTTTATAATATTCCTTGATAGCTAAGATGTTTAATTATTTAAAGAAACCTGAGTTTTTCAGTTAGAGTTCAGGAATCTATTCATTTCTGACCCTCTTTGTGAACACTTGGTCTCTCTATCCCACTCTGTCCCCTACTCCACAATGTGTTCACTATGCGTGCACAGTTTTTAGCACCAATCACTTTGAAATCCATCCTTTCCACTTAGATGTTTGCAAATATATAAATATGCCCTTGAGGTTAGAGTTGCTCATTTTTTCTAATCAAAAACTAGGAGACACTTGGTACATAGTAGGTACTTAAAATTGTATATTGAATAAATGCCTGAGGAATGATTCCCAGATTCTAGCTCTGCTCTCTAGAATTTCTTTGCCAGAAGATCTGCAACAGATGATGGTTGAGTTTTGTCCAAAACATTAATTACCAAAATTTAAGAGGAAGTGAGTTTGTCTTTTTGAAAATGAGAAAAAATTATATTCTATCTCATGTTTATTCTAGCTAATATTTAGATGAGTTTATTTCATCACAGGTTCTGCTTTAAATTCTTTACATATATATTAACTGAGTAAGGATGTTACCATATATGAAAAATGCCATTATAATTCCAATTTACAGATCAAGAAACTGAGCCTCAGAAAGTCTAAGTAACCTCATCAGTCAAATAGACATGGTAGAGCCAGGACTCAAAGCCCCAAAGCAGTCTTAACTCCATTGCTAAGGTTCCTTGCAGCTATGCTATTGCTAGGGTTTAGATCTGAAATGTCCCCCCAAAGTGCATGTGTTGAAGTCTTGGCCTCCAATGCAGCCCTGCTCAGAGCTGGGCCTTTGGGAAGTGAGAGGGTCCTGAGGACCCTAAAGTTATGATTCGATTACTTCATACATGGATTCACAATGTAATGGGACATTGGGAGGTGGTGGAAACTTAGAAGACGATGCCTTGTCAAGGCAAAGAAAAAAAAAAAAAACAAAAAAGGAATGATAATGTTTCTTCTAGTTGGAAAAGGTAGCCATTGTGCGTGTGCCCTTGAAAGGTGTATTTTGTCCCTGGTTCCTTTTCTGTCTCTCTCTTTCTCATCTTTTCTTTCTGACTATCATGAAATGAGCAGTCTCCTCTGCCACACACTCTTGCCACCATTTTGGTTTTGTCTCACAGTAGGTCCTGAAGCAACTAGACCAACCATAGACTAAATTTTTAAAGCCATGAGCCAAATTAACCTTTCCTCTTCTAAGTTGTTTATTTCAGGCATTTTGTCATACTGATTGAAAGCTGACTAGCACAGCTATCATCAGCTAGGTAGAAACATACTTTTAGAATTAACAGAACTGACTTAACAAGGATCTGAATACATCATCCGGAAGAATCTATAGTCAACTATAATGGCTAAAAATATTCTATTTAGGGTTACTTTTCTTTTTCTTTTCCTTTTTTTTTTTTTTTTTTTTTTTTTGTGGTGCTGGGGATCAAATCCAAGGGTTTGTACTGGAAAGTACTCTACCAAGCAGCTACATCCAAAGCCCTGATTTTTCTGATGAAACAAAATAATTATCTCTATTAGATGAATGTGAGAAATTACCCCATTTAGAAAGAAGCTTAGTTTCACAAAAACTTTTTCCACTGACTTTAGTTTATAAATCTGAGAAAGTGTACTACTCTGTTCTTCTACAGTCTATTGTAGCTAAGATAATTGAACCATTGAGCAATCCAGAGAAGCTTTGACAATTCTCATATAGCCAGTCACTTGTGATTTTGTTTTCTGTGTTGCCTTACTGACCTCTCAGTTGTGTTGGCTGCCAGCCCATCCCTGCCAAGGCAAGAAGAGAAATGAATGATGATGATGTTTCTGTGATCCAAAAATTTTAAGTAATGTGGACCACCTTGAGGAGCAAGATTCTGGGACTCCTTGTGACTCATGCATGCAGATCACTGGATTTTATTTCAACAGTGAGGAAAATTTACTATTAATCTAAGGATGCCTTAAAGAGATAGAAGATAGGGGGAAAAAAACTAAAAGTAAGTAAATACTTGGCATCAGTCCCTCTATTGTGAAACAAATTTTGAATTTCTTGGGTACAGAAGTCCATTACAGAACTGGACAAATAATGAATATATATTTAAATATTTTATTTTATGTTTGACTGACATGTATTAATTGCACATATTCATGGGGTTCAGTGTGATATTTCAACACATGCATGCAGCATTCAGCGCTTTTTTCTAAAAAATGCTAATAAAACAGTCAGACTTGAGAGAGATATATCCTAAATTATCAAAGAGTTACTATTTCTTCAGCTTCATCTTCTCTTTGTAAATTTGTAACTCAAGACCTGACAAGATGAATAGTGATTTTCAGTTCAATTCTTTTTAGTGAGTGAGTTACATTTTCATTACTTTGAGTGGTATGTTTTGTTGTAGCTTTTGCAAAAAGTTACTTAAGGTACACTTACCATATATATATTGAATTTTCTTTATTAGAAAATTGAAGCTTATATTACCAATCCAGAACGTTGTATACTATATTTCCATAAACTCTGTACTTTACATAGAAGATGTGATATACAAAAATTATTCATGATGTATTTTTTTTTATTATAAGTTTTCATTATTGGGGAATATTTAGAGTGTATTCTAAATAATGGAAAAGTACTTATTTCAAAGATGGCATTTGCAGACCTTGGTTTATTAGTTTTAAACAACTATACTTAAATGTTATTTAAATTACTACATGCAAAATAAATAATATTTTCATAATAAATCAGGAATACAGTAGTCCAATTAAGTACAGCTTGAATTTGATTGAAATGATTTTCACTGTTCCAGAAAATCAGAATACCTAATAGGGTCTCATTCCAGAAAATTCTGGGTAATTACAGAACTAGGAGCTATGTATGCCCCATGTCATAAAAATCAATTGATATTGGAAAAATCTTTTTTCTTATTTACCTATTGGCATCTTTCTACACTATTTATTCATCACTTGTTTTTGTCATAGGATCTTGGAACACAGGGCCATGATGATTTTTCTCTTACATTCTGGATTTTCCTTTAGTTTATTTTGCCAGTTCTTTGCAGCCTATAACTAGTGATATCTTTAATATCTGTACCCTGGACATCTCTCCTGAACTCTTTTTCCTTGCAGATATTTACTTCAACCTATCTATTTGAGTAATTTATCCTTTTCCTCTACCAAAAACAAAGTTCTAAAATTCAAACCATAGTATCTCTAGTCCTCTGGCAATAGTCTCTCAATTTGATGATACCAGCAGCCTTTTTATTTTTGCTTAAACCAGAAACAGGAAAGTCATCCTTTTCTCCTTCCCTGCCTTACCTTTAATAATCAAGCACTAATAACCCTATATTCTACCTTTCAAGTATTCTTACATTTATTACATTTCTTTCATATCTTCTCTTATCTTCTCTCATGCCAAGAGAAGTTTCCTTAGGAAAGAATTCGGAATGATGTCATGAATATTGATTTCATGCCATCTTATAATTTCATCACACTATCTGTTCATCATAGTCACCAGTTCCTACAAGAAACTGGAGCTTTGCAGTGTATATATTGTCATTCTAGTTCATTTCTTTACTACTCTTGATATCTTCTAAGCTGACTCAAGCATCCAGAAACCCTCTGCACATACATTTTGATTATGTATTTATGAGTATTAACTTGAAAACATGCTTTGTTGGCATGCTGCATGGTCCAACAATCAGATTATATTTCAAATAAACTGTTTTCTCCACAACCTGAAATTATTTCACACTATTGTCTTGGTCATCAAATGCTTAACTGTACATTTGAGGCAAAAGCTTCTGTTCAAACAATTTCCTCTTTCTCCTGGACTCACAAATTGACTACATTTCCCATCCTCTTTTGCAGTTAAAGGCAGCCATATTCCTGAGTTCAAGCCAGTTCTTTTTATCTTTTTCCATTTATACCTGCTCTTTCCTACTTACACACTTCATTTATTAGAATAATTGTGAAAGTACATAGGGTCTTTTCCCGCAGTATGGAGGAAAAGTTTTTTTTAATTTTCTCTGTAAAATATTCTGTTAAGCCTGGACAAATTGTCTCTAATTTATGTGGCTAGAGAATGGCAAGGAGGGTAGAAGTGTTATGGTATCATTTGCAGCAGAATCTCTGCTTTATGCTTGCTTTTCAAAAATATTTATTTATTTATATTTTTAATAAGTTTCTTGTTTTAATACACAGGCTAGCCAGAAAACTTGTGATACTTCTGCCTCAGTTTCCCTAGTGCTGGGATTACAATGTGCAACCACACCTGGCTCCTTTATTGCTTCTTTGGTTGGTTGGTTGGTTTAGGTTTTTTTTTTTTTTAATTAAATTTACTAGATAGCCTAGTCTTGCCTAGAACTCACCATATAGCACCAGCTGGTCTCAGACTTACAATTCTTCTGCCTACCAAAGGCTGAAATTATAGACATGCACCACTATGCCTGGCTCCTTTATGATTTTTTTTTCTTGTAGAGTATACCAAAGTTTATACTTTGTGGTTAGCGTTAGACTGAAAGAAAACATGTTAGACCAAAAATGCATGGAGAGAGATGAAGAGACAGATGTGTTAGACTGAAAGAGGCATGGAGAGATAGATGAGATGATTCAATAAGTCAGCACAGGCTTTACTGAAGGGAAGTGGTCCTGTGGAGGGGTCCCCAGCAAGAGAGCTGGAACCCACAAACACTTACAAACTGGGGGTAACTATAGGAGGTTGGTGGAGAAGTCTCAGGAAGGTCACTGGGAGGGAAAAACCTCAATGGCCCTCTGATCTTCCAAGATAATAGTATAAGGGTGGGCCATTCTTCTAGGCCAGGTGAGGAGTTCCTAAAAATGGCTCAGGGTGGATGTTTATTTCTCTTTAGGGCCTGGTGGAGAGTTTCCAGTAAGCCACTTTCAAGAGGGAGAGGTCCAGTTCTAACATAGCTGCCCTTTTGAGAGTGAATTGAGGTCTAGCAAGTTTATAAATTTATCTGCCTTCATTAAGGAAAGCATGTGAAATTATGAATCCAAAATTAGATTCAGAGTTGTAGAAGGGACTCATGTAAGTAAGGGAGGCTTTAGGCTTAAGCTTCATGGGTTTAATTCAGTGCATTCTGTACCCATGTATTATGACTTGGATATAAAATGTCCCCCAAGACTCATGTGCTACAGATGTGATCCTCAGCTGCTGGAGTTGTTGAAAAGTTATTGGGGTCATGAGGGTGTTATTGGACTATTTGGAGATGGGTGTAGTTGGAGGAAGTGGCTCACTGGTGCCTCTGAAGGGTATGTCTTATTTCTGGCTCCTTTCTCTTCTGTTTGCTATCTGACTCCCATGAGGTGAGCAGCCTCCTCTGTTGTATCTTCTGCTGCCATGATAGTCTGCTGTACTTTAAGCCCAAAACAATGGAGCCAGTGACCTTACACTGAAATCGTGAGCTAAAACAAGCCTTTCCTCCTTTACATTGCTTATATCAGGTATGTTTTTGTAGTGATAGAAAACTGACCAATATACCATGTGGTTTTAGGTTACTTTTTCTCATGGGTTGTAGCCCTGAAGCTTTCTTTTCTATGGGAATGAATCACATTTTTTATTTTCTTTACCCACATTATAGTCCTCTTTCCACTGCTGTTTCCTTGACTTTCTGGTTAGAAGAAGAAAAAGAAACTATGCTACCTTTGATTATTTCACTCGTAGTTGTGAAATATTGTCCAGGATTTTTTTGTGTGCAAATACCAGTATGGTTTTGAAACGTGAGGCAGGGAGTAATAGAATCTATCCCATTCTGGTATAAGATTCCTATTCTACATTTACAAATATAGATTGTTATCATTGTTTGTTGGGCCATCTTCTTTGTCTCCATACCACTAGCTACATAATAATCACATCCTAAGCACTCTCACACTTTGTTATAGCAGATGACTCCTTTGAACTCCAGAAATGATTGTTTACCTCCAACAAGATGTTTCACAGCCATCTAACAAAACAAAATTTTACTTTCCCCTTCTCAAACCTGTATTTTGAATTCTACATGAATTCTGCATTTTAGTAAACATGAGTAATAAATAATATTTTGTTCACGTATTAACTGTTTAAAATAAAGAATATGTGTAAAAAAGTATATCTGTATAAGACATTTGTATAACTAGATAGTTAGTAAAGTAAACAGACATGTTACTGAGCTTAATAGGTCAATACTGGTAGCTTTAAAACCCTTTGTGTGTTCCTCTCAAATGTATCTTCTTTCAACTTCTCAAGTAATCACAAATCTGACTTATCTTTATTTTTCCTATCATTGCTCCAAATATATATATATATATAAATATCTATATAGCCGTGTTTATCTTTGTTTAACTGTAACTCTGTGTTAACTATCAGTTAATAGCTAGAATAAATACATAAAAATAGTCTTAAGTTTAGAAAAACTGATCAATAAAAACACAGCAGTGAGTCCTGAAATTGACATCTATAGGAAAAAATGACAACTAACAGGTGATATTGGACATAGTTGGGCCAAAACTATTGCAGAAATGACATTGGGATAATTAATTATGTGAATGGAATGAAATTTAAATTGAATTCCTATATTACACCATTCATGCAAGCAAATAAAGAAACAAAAGTCTTGGGAAATAGAGGCATCCCACATCAGAAGTGAAAAGAACAAAGAAAGATGTCATCTTTTTACACATGTTGGCCAGTCTGTTTATAATTCTGTCATTAAGAATATGACACAAAGCTGAGAAAAGAACAGATAAGCATAAGAAGAGGAAAATATGGTTATAAAAAAGAATGGACATTTGAAAATCGAAATGGAAGAGAATTGATTTAAGTGAGAAAGAGAAAAACAAAAATTAAAACCAGAAGCTAAGTTTTGGAAATTATAAGGCTAAGAATTTAAAATGTTAGAATAAAGCAGTACTTTCTTAATGAAAAAAATCAGGGTGATAGAGAAAAAAATGTGGTAAATTAAGAAAAATCTAGTACTTTAAAGATAAAAAAATTTAACATTGTAGTGAAATGGAGATATAACTGGATGCTACAGGCATAATTAATTATTTTCTGAGTAAGACCCCAAATGCCCAGGAAATAGTAACAAGACTGGACAAATGGGATTCCACCAAATCATAAAGTTTCCTCATGTCAGAAGAAACAGTGATCAGAACCAAGACACAATCCGCATAATTGGAGGAAATCTTTGCCAGCTATTCAACAGAAAAGGGATTAATACCCAGGATATCCAAAGAGGTCAAAAACTAAATACAAAAGAACAAATAATCCAATTAATAAATGGGGAAACAAATTAAACAGGTAGTTCTTGAAAAAAATTGACTAATAAATACATGAAGAAATGTTCAATATACTTAGCCATAAAGAAATATAAATCAGAACTACACTAAGATTCCATCTCACTCAGTTAGCTTGGCAATAATCAAGAAAACAAATGACAACACATGCTGGCAAGGATGCAGTGGCAGTGGGGTGAGGAACTTTCACACACTATTTGTGGGAATGTAAACTAGTGCAAACACTATAGAAATCAGCATGGAGGTCCCTCAAAAAACTAAAAATAGACTTACCTTATCACCTGGCTATTCAACTCTTGGGCCTCTTGGGCATATATCCAAAGGAGTGTAAATCAGTAAACAAGAAAGATGCCTGTATTTCCATGTTTATTGTAGCTCTCTTCACAATAGTCAAACAGTGTGCCCAAATAACCAATGAATGGATAAAAAAAATGTTGTGTGTGTGTGTGTATGGTATATGTATATTTATATATATAGTGGAATATTAGCTACAAAGAAAAATGAACTGTGTTATTGCAGGAAAATGGATGAAACTGGAAGCCATAATCTGAGCGAGATAAGCCAAGTTCAGAAAGTCAAATATTGCATTTTCTCACTCATTTGTGCAACCTAGATATAAAATGATGAAGATGATGATGATGATAATAATGGCACATGGATGTAATTCGGGACTCTGTAGGGATCAGTGGAAGAAAGGCAGGCAAAGGAAAGAATACTTATGGGAGAAGAGAATTGAAGTACTCTCTCTTTTTCTCTCTCTTTATATATATACACATATGAAGACAATATAATGAAAACTACCAAACACTGTTTGAACAAAGGTTGGGGAGGTAGAGGGAATGGAAATGTAATGTAAGGGGTGAATTTGTTTAAAGCTCACTATACATATGTATGGTATTATCACAGTGACACTCCTTTATATTACTAATGTTGGCTAATTCAAAAATAAAAAAAAAAACTTGAAGAAACAAATGGAGTTAAGTACTCACAGAAAAGAAGAAAAATGAACAGAAAAGCATTAGAATGAGGCCTCGTGATGTGACTCAAGTGGTAGAGCATCTGCTTAGCAAGGGGAGGCTTTTTCAAACCCCAGCACCACCACCAAAAAAAGATAAATCATTCTTAGAATGAAGTTAGGAGGGCTATCCACCTTCCAGGGTATGCTGTCTCCATGTTCTTCTCAGAGATCTGAGAGGCCAAGTACCATTCTTATGTTATTTTATCTTATTGTATACCAGTTTGCAGAAATCTTTTTATTTTTTGTATAGTCCCCATCTTTTTTTTGGCAGCACTGGGGTTTGAACTTAGGATCTCATGCTTGTTAGACAGGCACTCTACCTTTTGAGCCTCTCCACTGGCTCTTTTTTTGTGTTGAATGTTTTTGAGATAGGGCCTTCCAAACTATTTGCCTGAGCAGGTTTCCAACAGTCATCCTCCTGATTTCTGCCTCCTAAATAGCTAGGATTACAAGTGTGAGTTATGGGTGCCTGGATTTATAAGATTGTTTTAATGTACAGAAAACCTTTCACAGGGTATATGCATAATTTGTGTATTTGATAGGTAAATATTTTCTCCCCAACATTCAGGAATAAGAAGTACCCTATTATTATTATTTATAGGCAAATTCAATTTGATTCAGATTTCCATTTGTGACAATCTTTTAGGTTTTTAAGGTGCTTACAACACAGGGAAAGGTTAAGTCATTAGGTCGGGTTTCCACTGTATAACCAGTGAGAAACTTTTCTTATTTTCTGTCAAGCAACAATGCCTCTTAGAGGCCCAGAGATGAATCTCAATCACTGCTGATTCATCCTAACACTGAAAGGAGCCAGGCTTCACATGCAACCTACCTTCACTTCCCTTTGGTCTGTGAGGACAAACAAATTGTGCCTGAATGTGTCACTACTCAAGAAATCACATCCATCTCCCCAAACCTCTTTCCTTCCTAGTTTCTGGGAGATTAAAGGACTGTCTTCCAACTTTACTGCCAACACAAGCTCAAGAACACCCACATACTTCTACCCCTTTCTTCCAAATAAGGAAATAAAAATTAAAAATATATAAATAATCTTAAATCCAGGTAATGGAGTCTTGATAGCTCAGAGGCAAAGGGTTCTCTGGATCCCTGAAATACAAAACTATTGACTTCCCAAGGAAAGAAGCTAAAAACAAAATAAAACTATTTCTTTCATGATTTCAATAGGTTTTTACTGAAATAATGTCAAGAGCTTGAGGAAAAGTTACTGTGTACATATTAGTCTTATCTGAATTTTCTCTCATATTTTGTCAATTTTCTATGAATTCTGTGGGAAATGCTTCATGACAGTTTATTTCTGCAATTGCTCAGACCTGGTCATTTGTATTTCTCTGGTTCTCACTACTCTGGAGACTGCTGGAATTGGTGATAGCACCACTCCTTTATCCTGCATTCCTGTCTTTTGTCCTTGAAAGCTTAAAGTTCGTTCCCTTTGCCTGCCTGTTATTTTCGCTTTGAATATTTTCTTTGCTCCCTTTCTACACTGTTCTCCTCTGAAAAAATGAAAGGAATAAGAGGAGTAAGATGGTCTGACCTGTCTTTTACATGAAAGAAAAAAGCTTTTAGCTTGGCTTTCACCCTCCACCTTCTTTGATACTTCCTGAATTGCAATATCAAACAGCACCTCCTTCCCCCAATCCTCCTGAAATGGCACAAAACCTTACAAGGTAACTCTTTCCTTCCCACTTTCCTATGAGCTACATTGATAGTCTAGTGTGCTTTCATACCCAGCCAAATTATGAAAAGATTTAAATTGCAAACTAATGCCCATTAGGGAAAGCTTCTTTTTTATTGGCTGGCTCTATTTGTGAAAACAGTGACAGCAAATTACCTCACTGTTACCTACTCTGACAAAACTCATGTAAGATTTGTCTTGTATCACCCTAGATTTTTTTATTCTTCCGTATTAGAAAACATTGAGGAGGGCTGGTGGAATGGATCAAGCAGTAGAATCCTTGCCTAGCAAGCGTGAGCCCTAAGTTCATACCCCAGAACTGCCAAAAAAAAAAAAAAAAAAAAGAAAAAGAAAAAGAAAAACATCAAGGAGAAAAGTGCAATGAGATTTACCTCCTAGAGTTTTAGGAATTATTCAAAACTTTGAACCTTTTGTTTTTGTGCTAGAGAATAATTTTCTAGGTGATGAAATTATTCAATTCAGCTACTCTTTCTTCCATGGACTATCACACTACCTAGATAGAAACTGCCTTCTGGAAGACATTTAAGGTTAAACTCACTGGTACAGTGCTACCAAAAGTCTATTTTATTCTAGTGATCAAAATGACTGCTAATGTTTTTAGAAATACTTGAAATAATCTTTACAATCTCTTCAAAATTCTCCATAGTTCTCTGGATTAGTGAGGAAATCAATCATTAGTTGATAATTTATTTTCCCTAGGTCAAAAAACTGTCCATTGCATTAATTTATCCTATTTTGAAATATATAGCCCTAAAATATGATTCTTATTTTTATAAATTGCACAGAATAAACACTGAGAATCATAATACATTTTAGTATTAGACTGAATTTTGGTGATATTGGAGTTTGAACTCAGGGGTTTGAACTTGCTAGGCAGGCTCTCTACCACTTAAGCCATACTCCAGCCAATGAAGTTATTTGCACAAGTAATCAATCTAATTTTTGAATGCAAATTAGGATGATACTATCTACTACATGACCAAACTGTAGGAAGTCACTGAATCATCTGGATGCACAGTAAATAGGTATTCTTGGATAGCACTTCTCTGTTACTTTGTTATTTTTTTACCACTATATTTAAAGTGTCTGACCTTGAGAGTCAGTGAATATTCTCTTGATGCCAGTCTTTGAGCCATGTGCACTGTAATTCAGTCAGAAAGCACAGCATAACTACTTTGAGAGTGGCAAAAATGTTTACATGTTTGAAAAACTTCACTGACCCTGCCTAAACAATTCAGCTTTAAAAACCTACTTTACTAGACATTAACTGTGAGCTCTATTAATAGTACATTTGCTACTTATATGAGGCAGTCCACATTTCATACATCTTTTGTAGATGATTTTACATATTTCATATGATTCTATGAAAGTGTGAAGGAATATTTTTTCTTTGCACTCTATTTTGTCCTATACAGACAATGGCTCTCTCAACCCCTGTCTCTATTCTCTAGATAACTTTGCCCTCTTATCTTAAACAAGCCATGACTTGACATCTCACCATAGACAACAATACATCTTTTTGTTGCGGAGCAATTCAAAAAGTTAGTCACAGTAAATATGGCTCTGGTTTTTATTCTATAGCAAATGCCACAACCTGTATCAACAGCAGAATCACATCTCTGTATTGCAGATAGAAAATGAGAGAACTGGAACTTGCTGTGCTAAACTGCTGAGATCACCATCATGCATTATTAATTAAAATAAATAAGAAATAAAAGAAAAAAGTGACTTTTGCTCTTGCTATTTGAAAGGTCTGTAGTGCATTATCTAGTCATCAATCCAATTTCTTTTACCACATCACACACCAAACTTATGTGACTGACAAAATTTTGTCTATGACCTTGTCACTTTGAGTTTTCATAAATTTCCCCCACCCCAGTGTCTGTCTCATATTCACTAGAAAATCACTTCCCTGAATGTTATATCCATAATCACAAAGCCTAGGAATAAAAGCCAAGCTGCTGTCATTGATGGGTTATTTCAAAACAACTAAAAACAATATGAGCAAATCTGTCATTCGGAAAACTTTGTTGGAGGTGACCTTGGAAGGAACACTTAAGCTATATTCTATTAAGCTACAGTCTACTAGATTCTCAAACAGAAAACTGAAGTTTTTTTTATCAATTGAGTAAAATAGCAGATTTAAGAAGAAAGAGGAGGACTAAAAAGAAGGAAAAGGAGGAGATGAAAGATGAGAGGGAAAAAAACCCAACTTACTGACAAATTCAAATGTTTTAATGAATTTTACCAGACAGTGGAATTAAAACAACCAGTCTTTTAAGTTAAAAAAAAAAAAAAGTGGAGCATATCTCCTATGTAGTCTTTGATTACTGGAAAGTATCTCTGTAAATTCACTGCTCTTCCTTCCTTTAAAGTGAAGAGCCTTATTTCTCAATGCTTCATTGTAGGGTTGGACCCACTTTAATAATCAAAATGGAAGTACTGCTGTGTGACTAGATCAAAAAAAAGGGTAGGTCTTCTTGCCTGTCTCTAGTTCTTTTGTATCACAGTTGGTGGAAGCTAGTTGCCACACTACGAGGCTGCTCAACTCCCTAAAAGGTTAATATGGAAAGAACAAAAGCCTTTCAAAACCAGAGAGCACTGAGTTGCCAGTCGTATAAGTAAGCCACTTTGGGATAGGATACTTCTGTCCCAGTCACGTATTCAGATGACTGCAGTTGTGAACAATATCTGATTGCAACCTCATGTGCTACCTCAAGGCAGAAGTAACCTTATCCAAGCTGCTCCTGAATTCATGACCCGTAGAAATTGTGAGAGATGAAAAATGTATGCTGCTTTTTTAGGACATTAAAGTTTTGTGGTAATAGCAATAAATACGTTGCAATAGAAAATAGTAACAATATTAATATTTTTATCTTTTACTATTTATTCTTTGAGTTAAAAGTGGAGACAGCGTTTATTATTTTGTATCTCCTCTACCACAAAATATATTATTTTACATTTCTTTACTTGAATTGCAAAATAAAAAATATTTAATGGAACGAAATATGGACTAATTGTCATTACACATGGCTTTAGGACACAATGGAGTAAACAGTGTTAAGGATAGTACTTATCTCCTGCCTGGAGCTTGGATGGACAAAGGATAAATACTACAACTATAATATTTCCAGAATGGTTTAAGGTTTATTAAACTGTGTTTAAAAATTTTAATAAATGCTAGTTTCTCTTCAGATCATAAAAATCTTTCGCCTTTTAAAAATTTAGTCAAGGTTATGAAATTTTTTATTCTTCCTTTTCAATTCTTTTCTAGGATTTAGGTTGAGTAAATATTAGAAAACCAGTTATAATGCTAAATGATAAATGCAGTGGGAATGGTTAGGGAGAGAAATTCCTCATAGGCCTGTAATTTACTAACCCACTACCTTATCTTTGCTCATATTTTTCCTTCCTTTCTTATCTTGCTTAAATTCAATGTTTACTCACTATAACAGTTCCCTGGCTTCTAGTCTTTGCTTCCTTGCCTTCTACTCGGCTTACTCTTGTAGAAAAATCAGAGCAGGTCATATGTACATCCAACTTGTCTCCCTTTCCACTCCAACCAAAACAGTAGACTGAACATGGCTAGAAATTACATCACATCACTGTAAATATGACCCAAAGTTTCAAGGGAGCTTTTACTGAAACTTGGAATTCACACTGTATTTTTCTAACCCAGTCACCTTCTGGTTTTTCTTGATGAGAATGGTCTTTTTCTCTCATCAGATCTCCAGCACCTACTCATTTATGCTCATCCTAAATCCCTGATGTAGTATGCTATTTTTCTGAGACCAATGAAGCACTCAGAAGAGAATTTTAAACAGCCTCACAGACATGCTACTTACCTGTCATCACTCGTGCATAGGAACTGTGTTGGCTATAAACTATTTGTGTGCTGAGTGATGACCAACCGTCCACCATGCACCTGTTTCTACTTGCTGCTCAGGCACTGTGTTTTCCCTTTACTATGATTTATTATTCTTTTCTTTTTTACTAAGATTTTCTGGTAAACATGAAATATTATTTAATAATTCCAACATTCAAACAATTCTTTTTGGGTTTTCTCCTCTTCCTGGTCACTGCATCAGTTTTTTCCATTACTAAAAAAATGAATTTCTGAAAGAAGTTATTTTCAGCATCCTCTAATTTCCCTCCCTTTATTCTTTCTTGAATTTACCATATTCGGGATTGCATGCTTATAACTACATGGAAATTACTCTTGTCCAAGTTACTGAAGAACTCTGTGTTGTTTGTATCCTTAGTCCCCACCTACAGACCCACAGACAGATTTGACAGAGCTGATAGGCCTGTGGTCCTGGGAATGCCATCTTAGCTTTCAGGATACCTACCTTGCTGTCGTGATTTTGCTCCTGAGTCACAAGGGGTTCAGTGTTACATTCTTTTGCTGATGTCTCTTCTACTTGCCTATCTCTGAAATGGAAGAGTTCTAGGTCTCAATCTTGGGGCCTCTTCTCCTTTTGAGTTATACTCCATCTTTCCTTTTCATAAAATCTCATCCTGAAAGTGAATCTTAACTAATTTTCAGTGAACTTTATTAGCCTAGGCCTTACCACTGAACTTCTAACTTAGATAATGAAATGCCTATTTGGCATTTTCACCTGCATGTCTAATGCTCTATTAGGCATCTCAAAGATAACATACTAAGGAACAAATTCTTTATATACTTTATTCTAAAAGTTTCCCTTCAGTGTTTCTCATCACTTAAAGACAATTCCATTCTAGTTGCTCATGGCAAAAATCATTGAATCACCCTATTTCTCTAACGTTCTAGTACAATCTGTCAGCAAACCATTCCAGAATCTGACCATTTCTTGCCACCAATCCTTTTACCATCCTGTTCCAAGCCACCATCATCATTCATTGAAATTAATTCTGAGCCCTTCTCATAGTCACCAGCACCTGGCATAGGTCCCTTCTGTCTTTGTTACAAGTGTCAGATCATTTCTTATAAAATCAGATCTGATCAACCTCTGCTCATGATTCTTCAAACTCTGCTCATGATACTTTAGCCCAAGTATCAGCCAAGAGATTGGAAAGATCTGGATTCTTGTTAAAACCTCTGGTCTCATCAATTACAGTTCCCCTATTGCTCATTTTGCTTCAGCCATATTTACCTCCTCACTCTCCTTAAACAAGCTGAACATCACCCACACGGGGACAATTGCACTGGCTCTTTCCTCTGCTAGCAGATTTTCTTCCTTAGGAGACCAATATGACATTGTTTTGCCCATATTGGATCTTTGCTCAAATGCTGTCTTCTCAACATTTTTTTTTTGCCAATTACATGAACACTTTTTTTTGTCAATTACAAAAATTAGTATCAATCCTTCCCTTTTGCTTTTCTTGCTACTGCCTTCTATTGTGTGTATTTTGTGGAATCTATTTGTAGTATGTACCCACTTATTATAAACTAAAAGTCCTGTGAACACAGGGATTTTGCTTTTTATTCACTTTTATATTTCTATCAGCTAGAATAGTACTTGATACTAAATATAAATATTAGTTGTACCTACTATAATTATATCATCAAATTAATAAATATTAGTAATAAGTAGTAGCTGAATTTATATTGTAAAATGTTGTATTTCTTTTATATTCATGGTAGTGTGAGCAACATATATTAGAAAATGTGTTTCCTTTGTACCTTTAGAGGTACCTAACCCCCAGAGGTTGGTAGGTTAGGGCACAGTGATGAACAAAAGTAGGAGATCCAGAATCTTATTCCTATGGCTTCTGAGTTTAAAGCTGAGATTAAAAAATATAGGTGCATATGCCCATATAGTGGGAAAAGTCTGAAAGACAATTTCATGAGCTACACATATGTTGAGCAATTAAGACCAACAAAAAAAAAAAAACAACGTACTTATGGGTAGATTCAAATATACAAGTTAGATGCAGCTTTCACCTTTTAAATTAGATTCTGTGGACCAGTAATCACTGACACTGACATAGTCTACTGTTTTCAAACATATTTTCACTTATTTGACTCTTACAACACTTGGGGAAAGGCAGACACATCAGATTTATCAAAGTTATGTTTAAAAGTTATGTGCCATGCTTAATATCATCTGTCTTCAAGTGAGTTGAGCTGGTGTCTTCTTAATCCAAAATAAATTCATTTTTAACATTCTAAGCATTAATCCAGGCACCTGGATAAAATTGAGTCTACTCATAGAATGGGTCTGCATGTATTTTACATGAAGTTCATGAATGGCTTTTGAGTTGGGGAACTCTATCCCAAGATTCCAAGGGAAATTTAGTGGGATAGGGCTCCACAACTATGCAAGAGAGTATTACTGCTGTAATGGTTATTTAATGACCACAACAATTCATACCAACACTTAGTGGCTTAAAACAATAATAGACATCTTTCAGTTTCTGCTTTTCAAGTATTTGGATGCAGAATAGTTATATGGCTCTGGCACAGAGTCTTTTATGAGGGTTCAGTCAAAGTATCTGCAATCATCTGAAGACTTGATTGAGGCTAGAGGATCTACTTCTAAAGGAGCTGTCTCATGTAGTTGGCAAGTTGCTATTGGTCTTGGGCAAAAGTTCTCCTTTCTTTGCCGTATTTATTCTCTTTAGGGCTTCTTGAGATTTCCTATGTTATAACAGCTGAGTGTACCAGGGGACAAATGGAAGTCTCAATGTCTTTTGTGCCTTAACTTACACACTACATTTATAGGTTCTCTGATTACACAAGTCAGCACTATCACGTGTGGGAAAGCACAGTGCAAGAGTGTAAACACCAGAAGATAAGGATCATTAGGGGGCCTTTGGAAGGCTTCCCATAAATGAATCAATTTCACATTTCTAGCAAGATTATTATATTATTGAGAGAATGGGCATGAATGCTTAGGCCTGGATAAATGGACTTTTTTAATGTTATAAAAATAGGTACTTTGATTCATTACTTATGTTTGAAAAATAGTTTCTTACTTATACTGCCCTGCCTGAATTCAAATACATCTTAGCATTTAATTCTTCAGGAAGCTTGACCAGATCAATCAGTGTACAAGCAAAGATGGAATTTTTCAACTCACATAATAATAAAATATCTATTACTGGCACTCCAAGGGTAGTAACAGTTGCGTAATCCTCATTAATTTAACATTAAATGGCCAGCAAACATTACCTCATTATGTAGGTCCTGTTGCTATAGCATTATCAGTTCAAATGTTTTCTAATCAATTTAAATGTATTTTTGAATGGAAATGGTGAACCCAAGTAATCTGTAGATTTACAATGTAACTTTTAGTTCAGAGGTAAATCCAAGCCTGATCCAATTGAATGAGAATGATTGCTCTGAGAATTTCATTGCTCTTCAAGAGTCACTATTGTTTTTGTTAACAGATAAAAACACAATTATCAGCATGAGGAAAATAATTTGCTCAAGATCCAACTATAGAAATAAACAGTAATCATGATCTAAAGTATCATATAAGGTTTACAATAATCTAGTACAGCATGTACTCTAGTAATCTTCCATTCAACATGAGCAACAGATGGAAATCTATAATCTAGTCAGTTATATTTTTCTGTGATGAGCAACATAGTAAATATTTCAGGATTTTAGGGCACAAGGTTTTCTACAACTACTCAGTCTTGTCCTTGTGATACGAAAACAGTCATAGACAACACATAAATTAATGTTGATGGCTGTGCCTTATACAACTTTACTCATAAAATCGGGCCATGAACTAGATTTAACTTATGGTTTACCACCCCTGATATAGCTCATGGATCCTATGTTAGCAATCTGTGCCTAGGAAATGAACAAGATACTCATTTCTCTTGACCATTATTTGATTTCATGTTGTTTTAGAATGAAATGCATGAAGCAAACACATCCTTGAAAACACAGTTATCTTAGATTCTTGTTTCAAATTCAGTCAGTTTTTAGACAATTTCCTTTATTGTATACTTCTAAGTATGCTTGAGAACAAACCAGAGTTGGGTTTCAAGGCTTCCTCTTACCTGTCCAGGTAACTCATTAGCTGACTGAGCATACTTAAATGAATTACCCACCACATCCTTTGTGCTCCCTTAGATCATTGTATTATTTTATCACATTTTGTTAATTTTTTTGTAGTGATTGGGGTCTTCTGTCTTATTTAGAACACTTTGAAGACTGATATCACATCTCATGTATTTTCATATTTCGTATTGTGTAGCATAAAATATATGCTAAAGAAATATTTTTTATTGTTACTAAATTGAACAACAAAGGTCCTTATCTTCCTCCTTTTCACTTCTTTCTGTGGGTATTTCCTTCCATTATGAGACTGATTCTAGTATCATTTTCATGTCAAAGTCATGTGTAATTTTAAAGAAAGGAATCATGACACTAGCTTCATCTTTTTTCTCTCATGCTTAATAAATTCAGTTCTTAATGATTCTAACATGACATGGTCTTTAGAATCTTCATCACCTTCATCATTCATCACAGGATGTTTTCCCAGTTGTTGGCATCCTTCCTAAGATGCAATGCCCACATCATCATGACATTGTTTAGTTATTCATTATTTTGCACTGACTCCATGCCCACATGGACAAGTATAGGTGGGGGTTCTTCTATTCTTTTAAGTGTTCTGAAATTTAGGTAGGGATGAGTGTTAACCTCTTGGTTTACCAGCAATGTTTCTGCATAATTCTCACCTTTGGCCTCCATTACTCTTTGTAGTGTCTTCAAACATAATGACATAGACTCCTTAGAATCATGGAATATTATGTTTCTGTACCACAGTTAAAACTTCTTAAAATAGTCAGTGCCCTCTTTCAGTGTCCTTATCTATTTTTTATTTAAATCCAAGCTGGCAAGTGAACAGTTTGTCAGATGCCACCAGGACACTTTTGGATTGCTAATGAAGTAAGACTCCTTTATCTTTAACACATAGCACTGACAGAAGATTACTACTCAGCACATGTGAAACACATTTTTAGGTATCCACAGAAAAGAACTAATCAGCAGATTGATGCGTGAAGAGTAGACTATAAACCTTGCAGAAAAGGAAATCTTCATGGCAGATAAGCCTCCTTTGTGATACCTCTATGGACATCAGCAGTTACTTAAGATAAAATTTAATGTTTCTTATTAATCCTGCCCTAGATATTTGTGTATAAGAACTCATTTTCAAAATTTTGTTCCTCAATATATAAATGTAGAAGAACACCACACTGTACACCATAAAGTTCTTAAATTATTATCTGTTCATTAAAAAATTGTGTTCTGGACACTCTTTTTAGTTGTCTCTGTACTAATAGCTTTAATTTTATTTCCATTTCTCTGCATATTTATTTTTCTGTAAATCTTAGCTCCAACTATCAAATTTTATTTAAAAATTTTCTTAAATCCTACTTATAAATTGTCACCTCTAATTTACTTCGTCCCCTCTGTTTTCTTCCCCTCCCCTCCTTTCCTCTTCCCTTCCCTTCCCTTCATTTCCTCAAATAGTTTGAAAACATTAACAGTGCCCACATGGCTTCTAATTTCTTATCACAGAAAGATGTGTGACATAGTTTCATCTCTTCTTTAGAAACAGTCCAACCTTGGCTGGTGGACAGTGCCTGTCTTGCAAGCATGAGGCCTTGAGTTCAAACACCAGTACTGAGAACAAAAAATTATTTAAACTAAAGAAACAGTCCAGTCTTTACTACTATAGAAAAACAACAAACATTTATTAAACTGAATTGAAATTCAGGGCTTCTGTTTGATCTTCATATGAACTCATAAAAGCAGGTAATGATGGGTGAGGTTGATAAAGAACACTTTTCTCATGAGCCTTGTTACCCTTGGCGTCTTGTGTAGCCTTCATCTGTGGTGATTTATAAGCTTCTCTAATTGGTACGAGAATTCTTCACCTCCCATCATTCAGAAGTCATTCTTTTCATTGGTACTCTTCTCTTCCCAAGGCCTAGATCACAGTTTTGGAAATCAATGTTAACATCATGAAATCAATTCACAATCATAATTTTTTTTGGTAAATCAAATGATACCTTATATAGGGTTTCCCCAAAAGTACACATTAACATTAGAGTATATGTGCAGACGATTTATTTTGGTTTGATCTCCAGAGTAATGACACAGGGAAGAAGAAGAAAAAACCTATAGGAGAGTTACTATGGCCATTACTATGGGAGCCAGACGCTAGATTCCACTGGTATAACTCTGGAAAGCTGTAGGCCACATACATCTCAAAAGAAGAGTGGAAGAGAGGAGACTTTTTCCAATGGTGTCAGTCCACTAATAGTTAAAGATTACCTAAAATATGTAACTCTTCCAACACTTTTTATGTATGTATCAAGATGATTGACAGTAGTTGCATCTAATCCCAAGTGCAGTTGCAAGTGAAGTTGCAGGGAAGAAAGCATGACATTCTGGACATTCTGAATATAGCTGAAGCAAATTCTATCATCTGGATGCACAGCAAAGGTTGTGTTAAATATTTGGAGCACAGAAGTAGCTCAGAATAGAATAGGCTAAGGTGAGATAATGCTGGTGAGCATAGGTTAGAAAATATTAAAATGTATTCCATGCAGTAATGGCAAGCATTATTTCATGAAATTATTATGGTCCTGTGTGCATATTTGTGTTAGTGACTTCATGTATGTATGTTCATGTATGACACTGGGTGATGAACTAAGATGTAGTTCTTGCTCTGGTCTGTTTAAAAAAGTTTGAAAGTCACTTGTTCCATGCTCTTTTCCTCTTGCACACATTGACTGTCCTTTGATTTTCATCCCTGTAACCCAGACTCTTTTCTTATTTTTGCTGTGATAATTTTATATTGAGCCATCTCCAATAAATAGAACCATATAGAGCAGTTCCTAAACATTATCATTCTTTTACCATTTCTAAGTGAGTATTTGTAGTCTGAATATCTTAAATTAGGTACAAAGAGGATGTGGACTGGATTATAGTTTTACCCAGAAAGTTCAAAAGCTGAATGATATATTGTACTTACTTATAGTGAGAAACAATGGCTACATTTTGGATAACTCTTTTGATAAAATAAAATGTGGGAAGTATATTGAAATTAAAAAGAATTAAGTCTTGGGAGTCTGAATCCTTTTATTGTAAAATGAGCCCCATTTTATGCGTTTGTTTGGTGCCCAAGGGGAAAAATCAAAATTATTTTTAGAGACCTACAAGTAATGTATACGCCTCTTTTAAAACTTTCTGAGTTTGGATTATGAGAAAGTTTTTTTCTTGATTTTTACACAGGGTTTTTGGCTATTATTGGATATTGTCCAAACAGTGGTAAAATGTTTGAGCCTGGAGGAAAAATAGTAAGGTACATCTTTCACCTTGTAGGGCATTCATGTTGAAAGAGTACATTAGGGCATGTAAATTGACAGCCTTAGATAAATTATTCAAAACCTTCCATACATTTTGGTTGATCAAGAGCAAAACTTTTTTCTACAAGGTGCTCTTCATGACTTTCTTTAGAAAATTCTGTAGAGATTAGGGAAGTAGTGGCAAAACTCTTATTTCAGGCTCAAATATTTCATATTATTGATAATGCAATCACTGAAAGACTCATGAAAAGGTGTAGTTTTGAAGTTTTTATTCTTATGAAATAAAAATAAATACATGCATATGAAGGATCAACTCATCTTTGGCTTAAATCAATTACTTTGAAAATCTTACATTAGTAATACACAAGCATATAAGCATTTTAACTGTAATTGTAAGCCCTGGAGATCGAAATTAGTTGATTGATTTTTGTGCTTTGGATGTAACATTCATGTATCATCCACATGAAACTTTCTTAATACTTGAACATGCCTAGCTTTTAAGTGAAATAATACTTTCTGACTTTCACCTTCTATTACCTAATAAAGAGTATTAGTCACTTCTTTGAAAGGTATGCTTCTGTTTTTAATTGTCAGCATTACTCAGAGACAGATTAGTCAGTAATATTCTAGGTTTGTATACATAGCCTTTTGAACTGGCATGTCATGAAGTGAACTCACAAGGGAGTTAAGCAGAAGAAATGTTGATAATGATAAAAATTCTCTCTGCTGGGAAAATACAGTCATCTGAATGTAAACAGATGTATACAAATATCTATAGATGAGATAGAGAAAGAGAGAGAGAGAGAGAGAGAAAGAGAAAGATTGAGAGAGAGAGAATATGAATCAAGGTGTTATCATTAAGGCAGTAACAAGAATCCCAAACCTCCAATTTTTGGTGAGTTCCTGATATTATAGGCTTATAAGAAAAGTGTATAATATAGATTGGTGCAAATAATCTAAATCTGTATTTGGTTTTTCATTTTACAGAAATATATTGGACTTTTTAAGGGCCAAGAGGCTTTCTTTTACTTCCTTACATCAAGGTACAGTCTAAGTCACGCTACACAGTCCACCTTGTTCCCCCTTCCCCCAATTTTAAGACCTGAAAATTTACTATTTACTTTGTTGTTGAAGAAGGATGGATGGAAAATTTCATTCAGAGAAAAAACTAACACCTATCCCCTTGAAAAACTTGTGTGCTTTCTGAGACTCCACATCCCAAAGGTAGAGAGGAAAGGTTTATGTTTATCTCATTACAATTTCCATTTGGGAGGAACGTAGAGAATGGAAGACAGAAAACGTCCAAATCCATAAACATTTTTAACTCTTACTCTGTGCCAGGTACTGTCCTCAGGTCTTTTTATATGATATCTTATTTTATTACTTAAATATAAGAACTATTATGGTCCTCATTTTATAGATAATGAACCCTGGGGTACTAAGAGTTAACACAAGTTCACCGTCTAGCAGATAGGAAGTAAAAGGGATGTTTGAGAAGGTACCAAAGACATGTATTCACCTCACTCTTCTCACCTGGAGCTTAAATCTCTAGCCACCTGTCTTTATCATGCATACTAAAGTCCTACGATTTAGGACATTGTAGGGACAACTGGAAAATTTGATCCCAAGAGGGCAAGTCTTAAATGCCATAACGTATTTAAAACTTTTTGTCTATTACTTTATTCTTTCCAATTGCATAATTTCTCTAGATTTCCAAGAAGGGTTTCTTGGGAATGGAATCTATTGAATGAGTTGTATGTGTTTGCTGAGGTGGTTCTGCAAACATTTACTTTTTGTTTAATACCAATGTCAAAACATCCATGTGTGCTCCCAGAATCATGCATAGCCAATTATCCAAAATATCTCTTCAGAGCCTGTGCAGTTGAGAGTTAGTGTCCTATGGAATTGCCTCACTTTGGATGCAATCTTGAAGAAGAGAGATATTTTTTCCAAGTTTGTTTTTGCATTTATTTTACTCTCTTGATGAACTTGTTTTTCAAATATTCGTGAAGGACAGTGAAATTAATAGTAATGAGCTCATTTGGAAAGAAATGGGCTTGTGATCATTTTGGCTTTGTTTACAGTAATGGCTCCTGCTCATTTTATTTTAAGGAATTTTGCTTAGGCAAGATGCTTAGTGCAGCAAGGTGGTTTTCACTAAAATAAACTTATTGAATTTTGGTGAGCCTCTGGGACAAAGAAAGGAAAGGCAATTACCTATAAAAAGTGGAATTGTTATCTTTTGGCGAAGAAGAACAGTAGGTGTATGCAACTTCTAAGTGATAAACATGTACATTTCTAACTTCATTTGTACACCTGCCAAATCTCCCCAGCAGCTGTCTTCATTACAGCCATCTGAGCACTAATAGTACAAATCCAAAACTTCCCAAGCAACATGCATCATAACTAAACTTTAAAAGGTTTTTATATCATGAGTTGGAAAGTTTCTGACCATGTGCACAGTAAATTTTAGAGTGTAAAATTTGTGGAGATTTTTATTTCTTTTGTTTTACATAAACATTATGGTTTCAGAAGGTAGCACATTTAGTAAATGAGAAAGAAATGGTAACACAGTTTTTTTCTTTTCCAGTATTAGGATTTGAACTGAGGGCCTTGTGCTTACTAGGCAGGCACTAGATCACTTGAGACACACCACTAGACCTTTTATGCTTTAATTATGTTTTAGATAGGGTCTCATGTTTTTGCCCAAGGCTGGCTTCCGACCACTATTTTTCTATGCCTCCTGCATAGCTGAGATCACAAGCATACACCAGCATTCTCAGTTTATTGATTGTGATGGGGTCTCACTAGCTTTTTTTTGCTAGTGTTAACTAGCAAAATCTAGTTAACTAGATTCGAACTGTAATCGTTCAGATCTCTGCCTCCAGAGTTGCTGGGATTACAGAAGAAAGTCACTCCACCTGGCCAATAACACAATTTCTTTGATGAAACAAAGTATTTGCTACTGATCAGAGATGTTCGCTAGTAAGATTGTCTGGGCCTAATAAGCTTAAAGAGACAATCATATCTTGTCACAGTTTCCTACTTTTAATACATACAGATTTAAGTACCTGATTCCCTATTTCCTTGCTAGGAACACATAGGGAGTATAGTTGGTAGGAAGTACTCCTGCCATCTGATGGAGATTCTCTAAGGCCAAGATCCTAGGCTCAACTCTGACCAGCTCAAGACTTTGAATTCTATGTAAACAGTATAAAAAGACCTTGGAAGCAACCCTGCTTGTTTTGGGTTGCAATCTGGGATCCTCTACTTATTGACTCAGTTGCTTTGATAATTTGCTTTGCCTTTCTGAGTTTATGTATTTGAAAAGTTGTGCTAAGGAATAGCATCAATTGCATAAATTATAACTGTTAAATAATGTAATGTTTATCAAGGACTTTGCATATTACCTGGTACATATTACTAACGGTAGGCGCTTAAGCTGAAGAAACTTATCCTGAGTTGATTTTCAACATGTGGAAGCAAAGGCTGTTTGACAGGCTTATGAAAGGCCTCATCAGAAAGTCTCCTAGAGACTCTTGGGCATTCTGTAACAGTCCCTAGAATGGGCTGAGTAGGTTGTCAGGCCATGTCTTAGAAAGACTCTAGTCTTTCCAAGAAGGAATGAGGCAGATGGCAACAAGCATGTGTGTGTGTGTGTGTGTGTGTGTGTGTGTGTGTGTGCGCGCGCGCATGTGCGGTGCATGTGTGTGGAAGGGGAGTGGGTGATGTGGTGTTTGCATTGATATTTGAAGGAAAAGGAGTACAGAAGTGTATGAAGCCATAGCAAACAGGAATCTTTGTGTGCTAAGTTGTCAATGCTGCTTCATTTATAGTCCAGTGGGATTTGAAAGAGTATTTAGAAAATGATTGTCAGTCTGTTGCTCATTGGTGTTGGTATTAGTCAGGGTTCTCCAGAGAAATAAAACCAGTAGAAAGTTTATATGGTGCAGAGGGGTTATATTAGATTGACTTACACGATTAGAGGCTGGATAGTTCCATAACAGCTGCCTGCAGTCAAGAGAGCTAGAGAAACTGGTAAGTTGCTCAGCCTAAAAATCTGGAAGCCTTTGAATAAGAAAGACCAATGATGTCAGCATATAATAGTGACACCTGAACACCCATGTTCCTAGCAACATTATTACAATAGCCACACTGTGGAATCTGCCTAGGTACCTGTCAACCAATAAACTGACAAACAAATGTGGCATATATACACAATGGAGTATTATTCAAGAAAAATAAAATTATGTCATTTGCAATAAAAATAGATGGAACTGGAGATCATCATGTTAAGTGAAATAAGCCAGACTTGGAGAGAGAGAAATTGTATTTTCTCTCATATGCGGAATCTAGACCTAAAACAACAATAGTAACAAAAACACAATGACATGAATGTAAATGGGGGACTGCTGGGGGGAACCAGAGGAAGGTGGTGTTGTAGTGGGGGGTACAGCTTGTCCCATACATGGTCACATACTATTTCATTGGCCATTTTAACCTTGGGGATGAGGTGACCCTTCTCTGGTCTCACCCCAGGTGACATTCCTCAAATCCATTTTTTTCTGTTTCACTGTAGTACTCATTATCTCCCTTCCCCCTCTCTGCCTTCCTGCCACAGTGGGAGGATAAAAGGAGATGGTGATCAGTGGCTGGCTATGGTTAAAATATTTTATATGGTGATGATGTACGGTATATGAAAAAAATATTTTATATGCATGTATGAAAATAGAATAACAAAATCCATTAAAATTGTTTAAAAAGGAGGAGTGGTGGGGGATAACAAAGAGTGATAGAGGGAGTGAATTTGATCAAAGCACACATTATATGCATGTATGGAAATTCCTTTGTAAAGTTAGGATATACCACTAAAAAAAGGGGGGAGACCAATGATGCAGTCCCAGTCTCAAGTTAAAGGTCATAAAGCTCCTTGGAATTTGCTGGTATATGTCCACATTCAACGGGGAAGAATCACCGCGCTGGTGGGTGGCTCACACCTGTAATCCTAGTTACTCAGAAGCCAGCCTTGGAGACCCTATTTCGAAAAAACGCATCACAAAAAGGGGCTGGCGGAATGACTCGAGATGTAGGCCCTGAGTTCAAACCCAGTATTGAAAAAAAAAAAAAAGCACCCGTTCAAGACGAGCCGAGCTTGTGCGGGCCTGTTGGGCCCTTGCATGTCAGACGGTGCTAGAGAAATTCAGGGCGGTCTTCCCCACTCAGTCAATGGACCCACACGCAACTTCTGTCTGGAAAACTCCTCACAGACACACGCAGAAGTGCAGTGTGCGTTACAAGTTTTCTGTGCATCTAGTCAGGGTGACAACCAAGATTAGCATCACAGTGCTGATGACATAGAGGGATGAAATTGTGTGCGACTGAAGGAAACGTTTTTTCTACCTGAAGGTAAGTAAAACAGGCTTTTCTTATTTTTAAAGTTGATGACCTTTTGGATTATGACATCTCCTGATAGACTAGAAGATTGATAGACTTCCAAAGCTGGCACAGTTCCATGTTATCGTGGAAGTAATTTTTTTGCATTTTGTTTTTAAATTTTAAACTGATGCATAAAATTGTTATATATATATTTATATATATATATATATGTTATTCTCTGTCCCTTTTCTTAAAATGGAGTGATCATAGTTAAATGAGGGGAATGTGGTAGCTTAAAAGTTTATGGAAATGAGTAAGAAAAGATGTTTCATATAAAATAGAGTAATTGTCTTAATTGACATTAGGACTCAGTGATGATTTAGTAAAGCCAATTACTTAACAAAAGTGATTAAAAATTAGTTTATTGAACTTGTTAGATGTCAGGCATTGTCTTCTGTTCTTTCCATATGTTGTCACAATGCATACTCACAAAAACTCTAACATTGGTGACAGCCAATTGAACAAACAAGTGCAGCCAATTGAACAAACAAGTGCAGCAAGATTTAGTGCTCTGTTCTTCTGGGTTTGTATTCAATATCTTCTCATGACATACAGAATTTAAAAAAGCAGACACAACCTCATGCAGATAAACAGGTAAATAAGTCTTAGTTCTTTTCATTGGAGCTCTTTATTTTTTTTTAACTTTATTTTTTTTGTTGGGGCGGTATTGGGGTTCAAACTCAGGGCTTCATGCTTGCTATGCAGGCACTCTACAACTTGAGCCAGGCCTCAAGCCCCTTTGGCTCTGAGTATTTTTGAGACAGTCACCCTTTTTTTGCCTGTGCTGGTCTGGACCCTGATTCAGTTTAAGGTTTCCTGCCATCGCTGGGATGTCAGATGCATAACACTGCACCCAGCTTATTTTTCGGTGTGATGGGATCTGTGAACTTTTTTTTGGTCTGGGCTGGCCTTAAACCATGAACTGTCCAATTTAAGCCTCACAAATAGCTAGCATTATAGGCATGAGCCACTGTGCCAGGTTGAACCTCTTATTTTCTAATCCGACCTAAGTTTTATGAGAAACAAGAATTTTCCATATTTAGGGTTCAGGTAAGTATTTAAGACATTAGAATTACTGACAGGAAGTTACTCTTAGAAAGTACTGTTTATTTTTAGCAAATGACACCTTAACAGTAATTCTGTATATGGTCCGTGGTATACGTTTTTGAAAGAGTCTCAGAAGTTCACATACCTTCTGTCATCAAAGACAGAAGAGAGGCCAGAGCTGTCCACCAGAATTCTGGGGTACTAATTACAAAACTACTGCAACCTAACTTTCTAACTTTGGGCAAGTGAAAACTTTTCAACCTCTTTCTCAATCATGAAAATGAGGGTATAGACTGGATCTTCTGTTAAACCTTTTTCATTTTAAAAATTGCTTCAAGGTCACATAAATAAAACTAACAAAACCCTACTTGAAATAGCTGCTTTTTTGTGTAAGGACATCATCACGGTCAAGAAAATATTTCCCACTGCTGTTTGGAATCTGCTGTGTCATTCCCACAATGTGCTAAAATGAATATTTAAAATTATTCACAAGACAGCATGGCAAGAAATGTTCAGTTGAATTTGTAATTTTATTCTTTTAAGATTTGCAGGCTGTTTTTATATATTGACTCAAATTATGTATAAATTTAAATTATCCTACATTTTAGATGTCACCATTGAATAACAGATACCAGTAAAATCCTTTCTAAATCAATCTGCATTGATTGTTTTTTGTTCTGATTTGAATTGGTTATGCTAAATGTAGATTTTCCTGCATTAATTAGATGCAAAGTTATGACATCACTACTACTACTAATAGACAAATTGTTCTATAATTAATTCATATTGAATGTTTAATTTTTTTCTACTTCTTTCCAGAAGAATGCTTCAAGTTGCCATTATAAGAAGACTTTAGTTTAACATTACAGGGGAATTGGAGTGGCTTCAGACTTTGGTTATATGAGGAAAATATTAGCAAATGAAATAACTGTGATTTGGTTCTTCCTAGCACTTAGAGTCGTGGCTTACTTTGAACTCTAAATTATTTATGACACAGAAAAGACACAGAATAAACAACAGGAAAAACACAGAAATCAAATGCAGATTGTGGTATTTGCTAACTTCAACACTTGGGTAACCAAAACTCAAGTCTGGTGATAATTTATTTATTCTGAATTAATTTTCAAAGAATTGTTATACTTCTGGATGAAAAATAAATTAGACTATTAGCAAATGACTAAGAAAACATCACAAGGAAAATGAAAACAATCATTCTGATTTGATGCTCAAATTCGTGTGTAAAGCTGCCAAGAATCTAAAAATATTTTTTCTTAGAACTTATGAATGCTTGATAAACAGCCAGCTTTATTTCACTGTTACTTAGTGATGACATATACCTAAGAAATGAAAAATCTTACTAACAGGCCTATAAATAAGCAAATACAGGAAAGTTGGAAAGCTAGGGGTGTGTGTATAAATACATATATGTAAATAAATAAATACATGTTTGCATATTTTTATATATTTGAGAAAGATTAAGAAATACAATTAAATGCAAAGCAGTGTTTGTACAAACTGTCATTAATTAGTGCCTACCTATTCCAAACCCTATTACAGTTACATAAAATTGAACTCTTAAATTCTCTAGTCAGATGTAAGGGGTAAGATATATTATAAACACATAGGTAGATATCACAATGTATTCCCCTATATAAATTATATGCTAATAAAATAACTCTCCAGTTCACTTAATCCATTTCATTCTTCTCTGTGATATGCAAATAATTATCCTGTACTTGTAAGAGTTCCTCTATTTCTACTTGTGGATTTTAGACACCATGGACTTGAATCCCAAGATCTGACTGGCCTTCTGAATTCATGGAAGGAAATGGTCACAGATGATGCTTCTGTCCATTGAACTCAGTCAGAAAATCTCTCATTGGTGTCTGTTTCTCATAACATTTGGCTTATTTGTCATGTAGCAAATTTACTTTTTGAAAAAGATTAAGTCAGAATACTTTTTTTTGCCCTGTAATTCCCTTTAAAGTTTCATTATGCATACTTTTTAAAAAATTCAACATTCATTATTTATACTGCTCAAGTTCATGGAAAACTCCCTTTAAATATAAACAGCACATCATTCATTTCAATTTCCAGGTGGTACTGTCCAAATATAATAACTATGAGCACAAGAACAGCTTTATTTCTTTTCTCATTCATCATTGCATACTCACTCTTTCCTTCTTTTACTTCAAAAGAATTTTCATTTTCTTAGGATTTTGGACTTAATTTTGGCTTACTGTAAATCCAGTAAGCTTTCTGCTATCTTGGGCTATTTCTTACAGGAAGTATTTTGTAAACACTAGACCCCTAAATATAAAAGATTTGGTTGTAAATATTTCCCCCCTAATACAGATAACATTACCAATTGTTTGATTCCTGAAATAGTAAGACCTGTTTCAGTGGGAAACAATAATCACTTTTGGAAAAATGCAAAAATCTATTGTATACCATTGACAAGGGATTCTGAAGAAAAATAAGGAACATCAAAGGAAGGTAAACTTTTGTTGAGTTTGCAATTTGAACACAGATCAGTCCAGGGTACACATCCTGGTATTAAAAAGGCTCTGGAGCAGGCAGCATTTCTTTACTTGTAGTTTGCATGAAAAGATGCAGATGAATAAACACATGGATTATAGAATATTAAGGGGAGCAGCTGAGAACAGTGGGAAAGCTGTAAAAGGATGTGACATAACCTCTGGCAAGTCCATTCTGACTTCATTTCCTAGAGTCTTGATTTTCCTCATTGGACATAGGAAGAAAGAAAAACCACAGGTATGATAGTGAGAGATTGGACAGGAATCGAAATCCTTTGAAGGATTTAAGGGTAAAGAGATGAGAGATAAATAGGATGTTCTCAGAAAAGCCTACTATTGGGTATGGGACATTCTAAAATAAAATATCTTTGAGGAAAGGAAGAGCTTAGTTTCTCAGCTTCTGACAAAGGACTAAGCAGTAAAGAAGGAGAGTTAGTGTGAACACACTTTTCGCCTGAGAGAGGAAGCCCAACTCCATGGAGCAATCCCTGTGTGGTGTTATGTTCTGAGGAATAACGACCAAGCACTGTGATTGAGGAAGAAACCTAACTTTGGAGTCTTTGCATGGTGTGTTCTCCCACAGCACTGTCAAGCATCACCAGCAGCACCAAGATCACCAAGCAGCCTGCTGGGCTCTGTAGTGGAGCCCAGAGTCCACTCACCATGGGCAGAATGGGAGATAAGGAAGGGACCATGCGATAGGTAATGGTAAAAGAGACACCAGGATTCTTTCCTGTCCTTTTTGTGTAAGCCAGAGCTTGAGAATCAGCCTTGTGGATGACTTTTGCTCAACTTAATACTAATCTGTATTAAGTTGGTAAAGAAGGCAAAAAGTGAGTGAGTATGTTACAAAATGCATATTGTGATATTTACTCTTTTAGGTATTAAACAAAGCAAACCATTTTATTGGCAAAATTGCCTTAAGTCAGTTTTAAGAAAAAATTGTTGCTTATTAAAATAAAAGAAGAAAAGTATACTCTTCTCTAAAAATCAAATGATATTATAAGTTAGTTTCACTTTTGCAGACTGTTGTGGCTAAATGATATTTTTATTTTGTGGCTGTAATTATTAAAAATTTATTGTAAAAAAAATGAGGATCATTATGAAATTTGTACACATGCATACAATATACTTTAATGTTACATATTATAAAATACATTACAATATTAATATACAATGATGTATATTATTGATATTATACACAATTATATAATATATGTAACATAACATGATCTGTAGGTATACACAATTATATAATATATATATAATATAACACGATCTGTAGGATTTCTAAATCAAGATTTATAAACCAGAAAAGCTCAAAGGAATCTAAGAGCCTAAACTTTTTAGAATTGCAAATAATGTCTCAATAATAGGTAATTCAAGCATGTATGTGACTATGTTTTCTTTTGTCGTTCTTGCTATTTTGTAGTTTTTTTCAAGTATGTGCACACAATGATTCAGGGTTTTACATTTCATGCAAGAAATAAATTAAAATTCTGAAAAAAGTCAACTACTACCAACTCCATTCTTCAATTGTCTCCATTATCATCTGGCATTATTTATTGAGGGAAACAAAATAACCTTTGTTTGTCTAATAAGCGATAACTTAATTGACCTTAAAGTTAATTGCCCTTCTCGGTAAAACTAAGTATTTTGTATGACTATAATCATTTTTTCTAAAAGACTCAGAGTTTTAAGAGTAGTATTGTTTTTTTTTTTTCCTTTTTGATGGTTCTGGGGTTTGAACTCAGGGTCTCATGCTTGCTAGGCAGGCACTCTATTATGTGAGCCACTCCACCAGCCTGGTTTTTTTTTTTTTTTCAAATTTGAACTATATCCAGAGGTTATTCTGGAGTATGTAGGTGTCCGATTCCTAGCTTTAGCATTAGTTAGCTGTAAGAATGTGGCCAAAGACTTAAAGGTCACTCAGGCAAAATTTTAAGAAAACTTTAGTAAAGGGTTCTTCCAGCTTCCAACTGTAAATATTTCCTTATTCTAAAATGAGCAAATTAACATTATGACGGAAATGTAAAAATTGATAGAATATAAATACTTTTGTTCAGATAAAGATACCAGTGAGTAAAATAATATTCAGATATTTAAAGTATCTGTTATCAAGACTTAGAAAAAGAATAAATAGTTTAAAATTAAAATAAGATTACATTAAAAACAAATTATTTATTTTTGGCAGTACTGGGGTTTAAACTCAGGACCTCATACTTACTAGGCAGATGTTCTACCACTTGAGACACTCCACCAGCCCTAAAGCAAAAAAGTTTTTACACACAGAGTATTTTTCCTAATCCAGGATTCAATCTAGAAACGTACCTTGCACTGAAATGTCCTAACTCTTTTATCTCTTTTAGTCAGGAGCAGCAACTCAGCCTTCCTTTGTCTTCCATAGCTTTGACATTTTTGCCCACATAGATATTATTCTCCACTCAACAGTAAAAGTCCTCACATCACATCCATTCCATCTCTAGTTCTCAATAAAACGCAGAACTTTTGCCCCTCCCTTGTTCCATAATTTTCCCTACCATTGTCCTACTTTATTTTTGTCATAGCATTATCAATGTCATTGTTTGTGTTTATATTTATTTATTTATGTATTTGTTTATTTTCTTCCCTATGATTAAGGGCTTTGGTTATCTTGTTCACTGTTAATTCACAGAGACTGAAAGAGCGCCTGGCATGCAATGGTTACTCAATAGGCAAATATTGAATATATTAATCAATAGTTCACAAAAAGCTGAAAGAATGGTTAATTTGAAGAAGTCAAATTCCAAATAGCTCTGGAATAAAACTGAAATTCCCAGTAGCTTAAGGATTTTTGTAAAATCAGCTGCTATTATGCCTTTCAAGAAATATTTTAATTAGAAACATATAGCAATGATAGTCAAAGTAGTCAAAAGGTACTACTGGTGGGATAGCAGAAGAATTGTGAAATCTACTGCGCAGCATGGCAACCATGATTGGTAACAATATATTATATATTGAAAAAGAGTAGATTTTAAATGTCCTCACCACAAGGAAATGGTAGTATGTGAGATGATGCATAGGTTAATCAGGCTCATTTTATCATTGCACAATGCATACATGTATCCTAACATCACATTGACCCACAATAAATATGTACAGCTATTTGTTAATTAAAACTAAGATAAGCTTGGGTGTGATAGTGCACACCTGTAACTTAATACTATGGAGGCAGAAGGCTTGAGAGTCTGAGGCCAACCTGGATTACAAGACCCTGTGTTGAAAAGAAAAAGAGAGAGAGAGAGACAGAGAGAGAGAGAGAGAGAGAGAGAGAGAGAGAGAGAGAGAGAGAGATGGAAGATTGAGGTCTAGGAAGGACTACTGACTTGATGTGCTATCGATTGCTGTATTCAAATGTCTGTTTCCCTTATCTTAAGTTGGGTTTTTAGTTTAGAAGCATTTATAAACTAGAAACATTACTAAAATCTAGTAAAAAACAGAGAAAAGACAACTACGTATTCTTTAACTTACAAATATCTCTGTCCTAAAATATTAGTGCAATGTATTTGGCAGCAAAAATAAAAGTTATTTGTAATAAAAGTCATTTAGAAAACTTCATCTATGCACTTATTAATCCACAAAATGTATTTAACAAAGACTAATGATTGAGCCTTCAGTTTCATGAATAAAAATGAACCACTAATTTTGCCTCTGTGTTTTTTTATATAAAAACAGGAATGGGTATTTTTCAATGACATAAATTCTTGTCTTTAATATAAATTTCTTTTTCTTGAAATAAACGTAGGTCTTATATAACTAAACTGTCTTCTATTCAATTAAATTTATTTTGCCAATTTGCATGTGAGGTGGCAGGTATATATGTGAGTGAACAAACAAGCCACATTTAGACAAAATGTGTCTTTCTCTAAAAAAAGTCTCTAAAAGGTAGAACACACATATTGAGAATAAGAAAAACATATCTATGAAATAACAACTTTAAAAAGAAATGCCAGGTACTCAGAATTGCATATGTTAAGGTAATCCAAAATATTACAAGCCAAAATCCAACTAATTCTCACGGATGTGCAAATAGAGCTCACAGCATGTAGTTTTTATAGAGCATAGAAAAAGTTTCAAATATGTACAAATATTTAAAAAATATTATTTATCCCATCTGCAGCTCTTTATATAATGTTAAGTGCTTTAAATTCTTATTTTGTCCAATATTTCTTCTATCAATTCCATTGTAAGTCACAATTTGTTTGATGACTAGATGCAGGGAAACAAGCTTTGGATATGTTAACAAGGTATCTATCAAACAAGTAGACATTAAAAGCCTGGATTTTCTAAAATTGCAAGGATAAAGAGGATAAAGGAAATAAGAAGGAAGAGGTCTGGGAATTCTTTGGAGAGCACTGAGTTGTGCTAGAAGAGCTTTTAGGTCAGTTATTATCCAAATCCAACATTTTCAACATTGATATGGCTAAGGCTCATTCTTTGCTACCACAGTTACCTTGCCTCTGGACTGTGGCTTTGTTGAGATGTTGTTCATGTGGACTTCTATTGTTCTTATCTCTCCCTCATTTAGAATGATTATTCTAATGCAAGATATGAAGTGTTCACTTTGCACAGTATATAGTCATTATAAGTGTAAGCATATAAGTAATTTTTTTATCAGATAAATATGATACCTTTAATTAATCATGTCATAACACTCATGCATCCTTTTATTGAAGCATTTGCTGCATGTACACTATAAGCCAAGTTTTATGTGAATTGTTGAATCAAATAAAGACAATTTCCACTATCTTTATGAAGAGCATAGTATCTCTGAGAAAGATACTAATTTCAAAAATACACAAGTAATCGTAAGATTGCTTCAGTGATAGGTGATATGAAGTTGAGATATATACTAGCATGAGAACAGAAAGCAGGAAGTTTGCAGATTGTCTGTTGGTTGTCACTTCACCCTTGCCTCTAGAGCTGGAAGCCTATAAACTACATATCTTTGATAACTTTGTCACAAGGCTTCCTTGCTGATAGGAACTACACTGGGGAGGCTTGGGGACAAAATAAATTATTAGACTTAAATTTTTTTTTTCCGCCTTTCTGGTTTCTGGCTCTCAGTAGAGTAACAGCACAAGGAAAAACAAGCGCATAAGACTACAGGATGTAGTGGCTTCTACATGGATTTGAGAAACAGTATAACAAATTTAGGTTCCTAAGTTTCTGCACATTGGTGGCGTTGTAGTTCCAATGGCTGTAGCTATGTCAGTACCACCAATACGATAGCAAGTTCAAGGAAAGTTTTTTCTAAAAAGTAATGTTTAGCTATCAGAAGCTGGGGATATACCCAAAAGACTGTTACTCCAGAGGCACCTGCACACCCATGTTTATTGCGGCACTATTCACAATAGCCAAATTATGGAAACAGCCAAGATGCCCCAGCACTGACGAATGGATTAAGAAAATGTGGTATCTATACACAATGGAATTTTATGCAGCCATGAAGAAGAACGAAATGTTATCATTCGCTGGTAAATGGATGGAATTGGAGAACATCATTCTGAGTGAGGTTAGCCTGGCTCAAAAAACCAAAAATCGTATGTTCTCCCTCATATGTGGACATTAGATCAAGGGCAAACACAACAAGGGGATTGGACTTTGAGCACATGATAAAAGCGAGAGCACACAAGGGAGGGGTGAGGATAGGTAAGACACCTAAAAAACTAGCTAGCATTTGTTGCCCTTAATGCAGAGAAACTAAAGGAGATAACTTAAAAGCACCTGAGGCCAACAGGTAAAGGGGACCAGGAACTAGAGAAAAGGTTAGATCAAAAAGAATTAACCTAGAAGGTAACACACACGCACAGGAAATCAATGTGAGTCAACTCCCTGTATAGCTATCCTTATCTCAACCAGCAAAAACCCTTGTTCCTTCCTATTATTGCTTATACTCTCTACAACAAAATTAGAAATAAGGGCAAAATAGTTTCTGCTGGGTATTTGAGGGGGAAGGGAGGGGGGGGAGTGGGTGGTAAGGGAGGGGGTGGGGGCAGGGGGGGGAGAAATGAACCAAGCCTTGTATGCACATATGAATAATAAAAGAAAAATGAAAAAAAAATGGGAAAAGAAAAAAAAAAAGCTATAGGCTGTTTGCTTTGCCTACAATGTTTTCCCCCCACATTTTCAACATGAACAGACTACGCAAAACCACTCTCTAAGGAGGTATATTTTAGGGAATGGAAGTCCATATGGTTGATGAAAAGAAAAGAAGGGGAAGAAGGAGAAGTAGAAAGAGACCAGCTGAAAAGAAAGGACAGTGATAAAATATGCAGAAAACTTGGACTGGGGTGTGGCCCAAGTGGTAGAGCGCTTGCCTAGCAAGCTAGAGGCCCTGACTTCAATTCCTAGTACGACCAAAACAAAACAAAAAATTAGGACTTCTGAAAGTCCTAATTTGCAGAAAACTTTAGGAATTTCCATATGATATAGAGAAGCCATAAAAGGCTTTGACACATGTACATTTTCAGTTTCTCCTTTCAAAATTTAAACTTTGCAAGAAAAAAATTGCCACACAATATGTGAAAACTTTTGCTCAGATAACTTAAAGTGGAGTTCTCACTTTTTGAGAAAAGGACATGATTTTCTTCGTTCAATTGATAGACATATAATAATGATAGAAACAATTATCATCAAACTGTACATAATAATGGTAGTTTTTAGCATTTGCTCTATGGAAAGTATCATTATACAACATGTACTGGTTAATTCTAATAGAGACCTTAGTGGAAAAGTTTTTATTTTTACATTTTATAAATGAATTAACTGAACTTCAGTGTTAAGTGAGTCTCCAGAAGTCTCTGTCACACTGCTAGTGTAGCATATTTCTTTCCTTACCCAATCATATATTTTTTTGCAGTACTGGGATTTGAACTCAGGGCCTAAACCTTGAACCACTCCACCAGTCTTTTTTTTTGTGTTGAGTATTTTCAAGATAGAGTCTCACAAACTATTTGCCTGGGTTGGCTTCAAACCATAATCTTCCTGATCTCTGCCCCCTGAGTAGCTAGGATTATAGGCATGAGGCACTGTGCCTGGATCTAATCATATTATATTCTCAAAGTAGTTCGTTTTTAATCCCATCTGTGTACATGGTTAAGGATCCCATGCATTGACTAGAAAAGAGGGGCAATGTCTTTGCACAACTGAAAGTATATTATATATAAGGTTATTATGATGGCCACAATAATATTACTATACTCAGAAAATATTCTTAATTTCCTTTCACTTTTTGGACACATAAAAAACCTAGACTTTCCACTATGAGTAGGTTCTGGTGTGAATGGTTCTAGTTAATAGAATGTGAGCAGATATGATATAAGCCACTTAGATTTTGTCTATAAAGGTGCTCTGTGATTATCCATACCCTTCTCCTTTCCGTAGTGTCCTCAGAGGCTATAGACTTAATTTGACAACACCAGATTATCCAATTCATGGGAGAATATGATGTCAATAAGAAATAGATCTTTTGTTTGTTTAACCACTGAGATTTTTTAAACTAAAAATTGGATCTAATGTTAATTGCCTTGGTCACTAGAAAATAAATAACCATTTTGCTTGTTTTAGGGTATTCCTTATTTATTTATTTTTTTGGAAAGAACCTATTCTAATTATAGCCCCTGACATTCTATAATCTTTTAGAATTAATATACAGTTGAGGATACAAAACTGGATCCTGGAATCTGTGTACTTGCAGGAGTAACATCTCGACTCTGTTTTGATTAAGAAAAATCTCTCCTCCTTCTGTGCTCTGAGCGATCCAGTTGCAGTTGGTAGTACATTCATTTCTACCACACTATTTCTCACACTACTGTTTTTGTCCTGAATCATGTACAATGCTGGTGATCATACTTTCAACTTCTAGAAGGGCATTCTTTTATCACATTGTCTTATCAACATGTGTCCATTTAATTCAGAAGAAGAAATGGGGTGGGAAGCAGCTAATCAATGGCACTTCAGATTTAGGGGACAAGAAGAAGATGCATGCAATAGTAACGCCTGAACTGAGCAAGAGACCAGCACTACTGACTAAATAAGGAGTGGACATTGGCAACAGAGTACTTGTTTTAGGGAGAAGGGCACAGATATTTTTATATTTGTTTGCGGTGGACTTGTATGTGTACCTAATAGGGAAAATGCTAAGAATGTAAAAGTAAAACAGGATCAGTTACTATTCTTAAGAAATTCTTAATCTTCAAAAAATCAGCTACTGGTTAAATGGCGATGATACAGTATTAGTAGAGTGATAAGGCAGAGAGTTCTATGATAGGAGTAAAAGATTCTCTGCTAGAAAAATTATCAGGAAGGGCTTTGGTAAGATCATCGAGCTAACCCAGAGGAGAGGAATAGACATTTACAAGGCAATAGAGAGGGTAACTAGCAAGAATATAGGTGTCTTGTAAGATTGTGTCTTGAGAATTGTATTACAGAATGGTTGGGGTGTGAAGTGTTAGAGGGATAGAACAATAAAAGATCAAACTATATAGGCAGATATGAAGGAGACCATTCAGGGCCTTGGTTACAAGGCTAATTGTTTAGGTTTTATAGTGGATTAGTTATGGGGTGCTAGTGAGGGTTTTGAACAGATAAATGGCAAAATATTTATGTTTTAGAAAAATTTCTTATAACATGTCATAAAATCAGTTGAAAGAAGAAAATACTGAAAGCTGCATCAGTTAGGCAGTTGTTCAAACAGTTCAAATAAAAATATGGAACAAAGCTGAGGGGTGGTTCGTGCCTGTATTGCCAGAACTCAGGATGCTAAGGCAGGAGGATGTTGTTTTAGGGCCATCCTGGGCTACATGGTAAATTTGAAGCTAATCTGGGATACATAAGAAAACCCTGTCTCAAAAACAAACAAAAACCCCAAATCAAACAAAAACAACAAAACAAAACAAAGATAAAGAATAAAAAGATGTGAAATAAGTGGAACAGAAATGAGCTGGTGACCAATCAGTTATTAAACAGTGGGTCACATTTCTTTCTCCACCAACGGTTTAAAGAATATGCGTGCACCATACCTCCTCCAACACTCCTTTCTTTCTTCTTTCCATATACATTTCCTTAGATTTATGGATAAATAAATATCTATGGTTTTAAATATCCCTCCATGCCTAGACTTCCCAAATCTATCTGTGTAATCTGACCTATATTTTTACTGCTAATTCCTCAGTTTTTGCTTGAATGCCCCACAAGCCTATTAAACTAAAAATTTACACAATAAAACCTACCTCAACTACCAGCATCATCCTGTTCCACCTGCCGTGTGATGTTTCCCTGATTCACAAGCGTTGAAATTTGAAATAGTCAATAGCTTATATAAAAATATAGGTGGAGTTATGAATCAAAGTGTTTTAAAATTCCTTTTAATTCTCTAAGGAAAATAATTGTCTATCAAATCACATACATTTTAGTACCAGTAATTTATGAAATTATTCTAATGATATTCAGACTACCTGTTTAGTTTTGGAAGTTGATGATGTGATCTTTCATTTGATATGGTTGCTAGATGGACACCACTTGCTTCTGAGCAAGTGACAACATCAAACTCTTCCAAGAACTTTCTTATATTACTTATAGTCATTAGAAAACTTTGAGTTTCAATAATGTTCTCTTAACATCAGTGATATAGCTCATGTCTTGAATAATTTTTTCTTCTCATGAGATGAGGTTTTTATTTCTGTAATATCACTATTAAAAACTGTCATAAATATAGTTTATTATCATGTTACATTGCACTGGATTGGACTTGATCCTTCCAGCCAGGTGAGAGATGGTGTAGCACATTGAGTATGAGAAGAGGGTCGGCTGTGGTATCCTTTTGTTTCCTTCTTGTTTCTTTTACAGAAGTTCTAAGTAACATGTCTGTGCCTCCATTTCCAAATGTGTGAAACGGGAGTGGTGTGGGTAATTACCGAACTCAAAAGAGTTCACTTGCATGGAAAATCATGCCTGCAACAGAGAAAGCAGATGTAAGTGTCGGCCTCTGCTTTTGTGGGTAAAAATTAACATTGCTAATGCCTGTGATGAGCAAGGTTTTGTTGAGTTTTAGCAAACTCACCAAACTACTAGAGTTTGGTGACTCTGCCACTGGTTTTCAGTTGTCAGAAAGATTTCTTCTAGTTTGAATGTTTAGTTTGTATCACTTTTTAATGTATTTTATTCCTTAGTTTTTTACACATTTACAACAGCATATTTTACTATTAGTGTTGTCTGTTACTTTAATTTTGGTGAGTTTGAACATTAGGATCAACCCCTAATGCCATACTACTCCACTGGGCTCTATCCATTGCAGCTCCTTTTCGTGGATCAAGCTTACTTACACCTCCATGGCCTCTCATGACTCCCGCACACTTTTCCAGCCTCTCTCCTGCTTTCTCTCAGCCAAAGTCTATGAAGTGCATGACTTCTGCGATTTCCATTTTAGTCTTTGTAAGGACAGCTCTGGGGAAGTGTTGGCTGGCACTGTATAGAATTACAGACTTTCAAAAGGCCCTATGTTGATTTACTTTCTCTAGAGACCTTTTTGAATTGCACCTCCAAACTAACTTTTCCTCCTTTGAGCATATATCACATTTTATTACCTTGTTTTTTGCTTTATCCAAACATGTAATATGGTCATTAACATACTTAACTCTTCTAATAGATGGCAAAGATTTTAGAGAAAAAAGGTGTCCTTAAATTTTTTTTTTCTTAAAATTGCTGCAGGTTTTTCGCAAAATACCCTTTTTATCTCGTCAGTGGCCAAAAAATATTTGTTGAGCTGTTCTGCAGAATAAAATTAGAAATCAGTTTTGTTCCAAAAATTCACCTTGGGTTTCCACAATTCCATGATCTAGTTTCCTGGAATCTGTGAAGTCGCCATAATGATGTTCCCAGCAACAACTTGAGGCAGGAAGTACCACGAAGCTGAATGGTTCATTCTTAAAGCCAAAAAAATGCAATCTCAAAATATACGCATTCCTGACTAAGGCAGGGTGGCTGATCCAGTATCTCTAGGAGATAGTCACTGAAGTAGGTCGCCTACCAAACTACTTAACAGTTCATTTACAGAGAAAATCTGGCCTAACTGGCAATAAGGAATGACACTTAAGTAATGAATGGTTAACACTTTTATTTCAAAAAGCATGATATATATAACACTTTCTGAGAAAATAATTAAGATACTGTAATTAAATTAATCCTACATTTCAAACACAATAACAATATATAGAAACTTTCAAATGTGAGTTTACTCAAACTTTATTTAAATACAATGCAATTTTATTGGGAGTTTTAAGGGATGATTTTTACCTTTCACAAAATGAAACCTCTCTTACAGATTTTTATCAATTTATTTTCTTAAATTTTACTTTTTTTTAAAATTTAACATGTATGTTACAAGGGTTTGATCTTTTAATGTAGAAAATAAGTTATGCATGAATAATTCTTCAGGTTTTATATATGTCATGAAAGGTATATTTTCCTTTTTATGACCAATAGAAAGCAAACTAATACTAACAGAAAAAGAAATGGAACCATCTAAAAGTCTTGTCTTAATCAAGTAGCACACAGCTTGAGATTCAAAACAGACTCTTCCTTGAAAATTGTAAGTTTTCCCCATCCCCTAAACAGAGGAAAATAGAACAAAATATGGAAGCATTCATGTGATCCATTAGACCTTGCTGGATTTACATTTTTGTCTGCAGTAGAATAAGTTAAACATATGAGGCTTTTCTTTTATTCTGCTATGGGCATATGCCATATTCAAACATTAAAAAGAAAAACAATTTTATAATGTTATTTTTTTCATTTCCTTCTACCACACACAAAAATGATTAGTACTTTTCACAATAAATATGGTGATACACATACACACGGAAATGGGAAAACACATTTATGACCTTTGAAATTTCTGTTTCCACATTTATATCTCTATTTTGATTTCTTAAAAGTGTGGCTATTTAGGCTTATTCTGGAATCTCACTCCTTACAGACTTAGTAGAAGGCAGTGTATGGCAGAGTGCATAACTTTTTCTTCCTCTTTTCCTCCTACCCCTGTAAGTTACTCCAGTGTTAATTTTCACTTCAGTTTCATCCACTTAAAACTTTATACAACTATTTCTACTCTATTTAAAAGAGGTTGACTCAACAACTCACGCACCCACACACATAGAAAAAAGTTTCCATCTTGCAAAGCTAACATTCATTATTCAGTATTTTAATATGCCATAGAACTTTTCATTTAGAATTTTCCTTAAAATATATATTATTCACATGAAGCTGTCATAAAAAAGGAGAGAATATCTTCTCTGATTTCAAAATCATTAAAGTAGATTTTTAAAAACTACTTTCAAACCCCAGGAGTAGTGTGCTTGGAGGGCAAGCACATCAGTGTCTTTACAAAATGACTTGGGAAAAGTCAAATTTGATCCACATTTGAACATTTATTAGTGGTACTGGTGAATCCAACTGACTGAAAATGTGAACAACTACTATTCGCACTAATTATAGCTACGTAGCTACACGGAAGTGAGACCACATCTCACTGTTGCAGTCATTGAAATCATGGGCAGGTTGTTTAATTTGTCTTATTCCACTGTCAGTCCAACAGCTTTCCAGTGCACAGATTGTTAAGAATGATTCAGAATCTGTTGCTGTCTTCAAACTACATACTATAAAAGGTAGCCAAGAAATAATTGCATGTTGTACTGAACATAAAACAATTTGTGGCTTCAAACTATGTTTTTGACATGAGGCCTGCCTGCCCATTACAGAAAAATTTGTTAAGTCGTGTGAAAATATTTATTACCTGTAACCATAGATACACAAATCAATGTGTGTGTTCTGTAACATTATGTCAGTAATACATTTGTTACTGTTTTGAGCTTACTTTTGGTCTAGATTACTGTTCTGCCAAATAGCTTTTATAATATTTTACTAGGGCAAGTGATTGCTGTACTGAATTTGCAATTGTAATCATAATTTCCCTTGGAATGCTAAATTATTCAAAAGCTTTTATTTTAAAACAATTAAACTTATTGTTGGTTGATATTTATCATCCAGTGTTCCTGAACACTGAAAGAATATGCCTTAAACACAATCTTCCATTATAGCACATTACTTGAGAGTAGCTATTTGATATAACAACATTCAGTTGAGTTTTCAAACCAAAGAACTAAAATTATAGCAATTTCACTTGAAATTCATAAATCCATGCACAGGATTGTGTTCAACAGAGTCACTTAATGCTATTTGTTATTCAAAGATGAATGAATCAATAGAAAAATAGAACTGATAAATCATTAGCACTTTAATGCAGAGTAGATAGGAAAACTAATAAATCATGCATTTCAAGCATTTGTTTTCCTTATGGCATGTTTGAAAACATAAAACATGCAATGATGAGATGCAGGTCAATAAGAATGAACAATATCAAAACTGCTCAGAAGCATTTCATTTTATATCATAGGCATAATGAAATACTAAGTCAAGTAATAAGTTCATGATTTCTTTAAATGATCAGAGAATTCAAACAAGCCATGAGCACTTTAAACAGTGGTCTAGGCCATTAGACATTTCCAAATAAACAATTAAAATGTCATAGGGATAGGATGGAGTAGATGAGTAGAAGGAGGCTAATTGCATGCATGATTTGCTCAATGTTAGTGCAGGTACCAATTTATTTTAGAAGGGAACTGATACAATCATTTTCTTTCTTTAAGTACACCGAAACTAATCAATTAAAAACTAGAGACACCTATATTTATAAAGGACCAAATAACCAAGAAATTGGCAATTGAGCTTGGGCTGTGCCTTATGATTATTGTCTATGAAAGGTGAAATTTTTAACCATATTAATTGTGTTATTCTCTTCCAACATTTTAATTGTCATGAAATTAAGTATAAGAATCAGAACTTTGTTCCACAATGGTTCATTAACCCATTTTTCTCAAGCATCTTTTTCTGAATCTTTGTTGGAAAATTCATTAATTAGACACATAGCTTAAAACATCTATTTGGTTACTGGTGTGATTATAAAATTTCTTCTAGATTTTCATGCATGGAGAAATGATTTGTCATATTACTGCAATTCACTGCCAAGTAGCATGTTTTCACTCATTTTTTGGAATTAAAAACCAAACAAAATGAAAAAACTTTCTATTTTTCAGGCAGAAGACAACTTTATGCCTGATATTTTAATTTCTACTCAGAAGAGTTAAGATGCTGAAGAAAAACTATGTAGACATAGCAAGTTATCATAGGCAATTATTTAACAAAACCTTTGAGTTAAAAGTTTCTCCTCAAGTCTAGATCAAAGATCATTGATACACTGATTCTAAAAGGGAAAAGTATAGCAATCTGCACACATGATCATTGTAGCATTATTGATAAGTGCTTATTAATAATTGAAATCATATCAAGAATCACATTTCCCATGATATTTCCTTTTCATGTTTCATAGGTTTTTCTCACAGGTTAGTAAATGGAAATGGGGTAAGATGTGGGTGGGAGACATAAAAATCTATGGGAGTTCATGCAACAAAAATATGTGATATCACTTTATGTAAACTTCGGCTTTCTTCATGCAATGATGCTTATAAAAACGGAGACAATAAATTTTCTAATAGCTGAGTTTTACAGTAGCTCAGTAACAAAAAAGTGTTAAACTGATTCCATGATTTTGCATGAGCAGGAGACTTGAATTTGTTGAAAGATTTCCAGCGTAAATGTTCCATGGCCCAATTATGCTAATTAGATTCTTACGAATGAACTGATACAGGATCATTCCTTGCTTCGGTTTCTTGTTCTTTTGACAAGGGAGCAGAATAATCCGGTTTTTGGAGGAGGGCCCATCAGCATTGGGGCTTGGTTCTTGTGTGTAATTTTTATCTAGGAAAAAGAGAAGAGAGAGAGACAGGGTAGAGTAATCTCCAGCTATAATATCAACTTCTAAGACTCTCTGTTAAGGTTAATATTATTTCATGAGTTACTGAAATACCACAAGGGTAAAATGCAGCTTCAGAGTTTTATTAGCTCAAAATTCTTTAAGGTAGGAAGAAGATGCATTTAAACAATACTCCAATGCTCAGGATACTACAAAACATAAAATTGAGCTCGTCACATTTTAAATATCATGTTATCCCTAACGATACATGTACTATCATACCTCAAGCTCTGACTTCGGGCTGCATGATTAACCAGTATAATTTATTGACCATTAGTCATGTATTATTTATTAAAAGCAGGAAGAGATATACCATTACACTATTCACAGTCCTAGTTATGGTCCAACATTAGGATGTACTTAGGATCCGGCAAGCCTTATTTATCTTCCTAATCAGATTGTTTCTCTCTTTCAACACGAACTGCAAGGCTTAATTTCAAAACAATCATTAAGACTGAGAGTCAAAAGTTAACATGCATAAAAGGTCAGAAATGATGAACTAGCTTTCTAATTTGTTAATTAATTGGTAATAGAATAGAATCAAATATTGAAAAGACTGCTTAAAACACTTGGAAAGACTGTTGTAAAGCTACTCGCTTTGATTTCTTTGATATAAAACTACGAATCACTTTAAATGAGACAACCTTAAAGTAGATTATGTCTGCAATTTTCTCTAATTCAACTCTAAATTAGAGAAGACATTTTATGAATATATGCTATGCTCAAAGCTAATTGAAAGCAATTATCAAAGTGGCATTTTGTCTGTGACTTTAAGATACATTGTAAGATAATAAATGATTCTCATTATGTAATAAAAAGGTCACATCTTGCCTTTGGGCTAGTGACGCTAAGAGTTTTTCAAAAGCAATCTGAGACATTTTCTTTAGCGAAACTGCGAGTAATACAAGAACCATCGCTTATTAAATATCAGTTGTCACCCGTATAGCATCTGCATCAGAGATGAGTATTTCTTTCAAAGAGAAACAGCACCTCATTAAAACGTGTAAAAATATATCTCTTAAAGTGCATACCTGACATTTTCAAGTTAAAATGAATATCCTTCACTTGTCATTCACTAATAGCAATGAAACAAAAAAAAATAAGTTTATCACGTGGACAGGATCATTAAAATCAGAACTAGGGCTTTTGGGTAATGGAAATTCACTTTACAGTCTAGAAAGACAGAAGTATGTGAAAAGCCTGGAAAGAATGAATATTATTTAAGTCTGTTGGAATCAGGTTATACTGGAAAAACTCAATGCTCTTCCTTTTACTGTAAAAATCAATTGCGCTTGTAAAGGCCACTAGGGTAAGCCAGGCCCAAACTCTCTGAATATCTGACTTTATTTTTATTATCCTATGAACTGAGGAATTAATAGCCAGACAGTAAGATGCCCAAGCAAGCCCATCTATACAGATCGAACATGGTTTCTACCAGATTTTCTCCCTTAATATTCACTGTTAGATTACACTGAATCTTAAGCCATTGATCTTTAAATTCCTCTGAATTCTTACTTCAGACAGAATCTATTACAGAGCCATTTATTCACTTCCTAAAAATTTATTCAGCTCCTACTACACTTCAGAAATTGTACCAGTTACTGACAGTAAATAGACAAAATACAATCTTTGCCCCCAAGAAATTATAGTCTTGTAGCAAAAAGAAATTAAAGAAGCATGTTCAATACTATTGTATGTGCTGAAATAAGCTAAGCAGAAAGACACTATATTTTTAGTTTCGTAAATGAAAACAAATCACTTTGTGCATAAAATGTCATTTTAAATGAGTACCTGGGGAAACAGTTGTCAGATTTTACTTGTATAGTAACCTAAATTCAAATGAAACAGCAGATAAATTAGAAAGGCAGGGTTCTGATTCATAGGTGCAACTAAATCCTTTGGAGGGTACGATAGCATTGGGACAATTTGGAAAATTAGGTAATTATTGCCAAATTGTTAAGACTTCAAAAGAAAACTCTCTTTCTATATAAAATGAGCATCAATATATGGCAAAGTACAGCCAAATGCCACATAGCTGTCAACTGTGAGGTTTGGGTTGCTCTTCGTGGTTTTGTTTTTAGGTATTTGAATTTTGTTTGATCATGACTTTGTTTATACTGGTGATACTTTTTGTTGTTTTTGAGAAATCATTTGTTTTTCTTCCTTTAAAAACAACACAGTATCTCACTTAGTGCTCTTTATACAACGTCACTAATACACAGCTTTAGTTTTTGCTTTCAAAGACATGGAACAGTCAGTTCTATTTTCTGCAATTAGCCATAGCTTGTTTTCTTGGTTGTTTATTCTCTCTTATTGTCAGAGAAAACAATTTTCAAAAAATATAACTTTATTTCTGTAAAAAGTTAAATTCACATCCCTTTTGTCTGTTGTTTATGGAAAACAGGGGTGACTTCCAAACTCACTGCATACAGCATCTTATCGAATCTTTACATGTCTATGTATCTTGGGCAGGAGCAAAATGTGCTCCACTAAGATTGAAGTTGGAACAGATCCATGAAGATAGTAGAACATTGCTTTAAAAATGCAGGACAAATATTGTCATAAATGGAATCATGTCCTCTTATCAAAACCCTTTGTTTCTGCAGAGCACCTATTCTTTTGGAAAGCCTAAGTAGCAGAAGAAGGATATTTCTATTACCTCATGACTTTCTGTTTCTGTCTTCCTTTTTCACATTGGCTACATGTAAAAATATGAACTTGGAAAATTTTATTTCAGTTTCATTTTTATAGGTATTCAACATGATTCAAAGGTATACACATAGAAACCAGTAACCAGGTCAAAGATGCCAAGGTGATTTTCCCATTTCTATTATATTGTTAAGGGTGCATAGTGTGATAATTTTAACTCAAAATCACAATATTAAGAATGATAGTGTAAATATATGCAATTATGATGTGTAAATTAAAATTTTTAAAAGAATAATAGTAAGAATAAAATCAAGACTTATTTGTCTCTTACTGTGCAACTTTTATACTAAGTGCTTTGTACATATTACTCTAATAGTGTCTCATTCACCTCTTTGAGCTAGATCAACAGAAGACCACTTGCATAAAAACTGCTGAAGAATGTAGAATTGAAATGTAATTTCATAAAAGGTATAGAAAATAGAGTTTAAACCACACTGCACTTGCAGTACATAGTAAACAAGGGCTATTCTACTTAGAATTAGTATTCTTTCCAAAGACTTTCTTCAGTGCATTTAAAGAAGGAAGGGAGAGAGGTGAGTCTTCTCTGGTTAGAAGACAGTACTTATCTTTGCTTATTGGTAAGTTTTTTCTGGCTCCCTGTCTCCAAGAGTCAAATATTCCCACCACCTTTTATTTTGAAAAGTAGCATTTCTCCTCCTCAGGTTTTTTAAGCACTCTCCTCAACAGTCTTTTCCTTGAGGTCATACCTCCTTATCTAAGATTATCAAAACATTCTGACAAGATTAGAACAGAGGTGGACTTACTTTTTTAAAGGAATTCTCATACTGATGCTAAAGTTTGAATCTGAAATGACCACCAAACACTCATATATTAAAGGGTTAGTCGCCAGACTATGGTGCTATTGGAAGGTGGTGGAACCTTTAGGAGGTGGGGACCCAGTGGTAATAAGTCAGGTCCTTGAGGAGAATATTGGTATCACAGCCTCTTCTTTACCTTTATGTTTCACCACTGCCAGGGGTGAACTGGCTTCCTATGTTACAGGCCACAGGCTTATGCCATGATGCTACACTACCCAAAAAACCAGGGTTGAAAACTCTGAAACTATGAGCCAAACAAACCTGTCCTTATAAGTCCATTCGCACATTTTTTTTTTGTAACAGTTTTAGATAGTTGGTTAACAATTCTATCAAAGGAGAAATTCTATGGTTGATATATTCTCTACACAAGAATGCATATAGAATTCTTAAAGTGGCTAAAACCACCATAAGAGAGAATGAAGAAAAACAAAGAGATGAACTAATTGGGCTTATATATATATATGTATATATACACATACATACATGGAAATATCACAAGGAAATTCCTTGTGTAGCTACCTGTATCTCAAACAAGCAAAAGTGTCATTTTTTTTTTCTCGCTACTACAAAATCAGAGAACAGGAGGGTGGAAAAGGTCCTGTGGGGTGGGGTGGGGTAGGGTGGGGTGGGGAATTGGTACCAGTGAGAGGGGAGAGGTGGTGGGAAAGAGGGGTAGGAGGGTGAATATGGCTCAAAAAATGTATACATATGTATGTAAATGCAAAAATGGCACCCGTTTGAAACCATTCCAGGAATGGGGAGAGGAAGGGATAAAGGAGAGAGATAGAGGGGGTGAATTCAAGTATGATATATTTGATACATTGTAAGAACTTTTGTAAATGCCACAATGTATCCCCACTCAGCACAATAAAAGAAGAATTCTTCTCATCATTTTATTTTTATAATATCTAGTTTTATCCTGCCAATCCTAGGAGGTAGGTATTAACATCTTTATTTATGCTACAGGCCAAAATAATTTGATGAGATTCAAGTTGATAAGTGACTCTCAGATCTCTTAGGCTTCTCTTGCTAATTTCCATTTAGGCATGTTGGTGCTAGCTATTGTCCTGAAATTAACTTCTCTCTGTCTCTGTCTCTGTCTCTCTCTCCCACCCTCTCTTTTTTGAGACAGGGTTTGTTATGTAGCCCAGACTGGACTTGAACTTTTGACCGTCCCACCTCACCCTCCCAAGTTGCTGGGATGACAGGAATGTGCCACCACACCCAACTTTCCTCTTTTTTAACAACAAATATCTATCCCTGTTTTGCCTTGCTTAAATCACATGTTGTGGTGAATTTAAAAGCAAAAAGTTAAACATAACAGTCTAAATGCCCTCAGAGAGGAAAAACTGGTCATTTAAAGAAAAAAGTTCCATGACATCAGACATCTCAAAAATGTTAGAGCTTCCTAGATTTCTTGGTCAATGTAAGGATTATGTAAGAGTAGACTGAATACATCTTGAGTCACAAAAGAATCTAGAGATTTTGCCTCTTCTATATTCTGTAAAATGTTTTTGAGGGTGTTCTCCATCAAAACAAATGTGTGAGCTAAGAAAGAGATTAAAAAAACAACAGATAATTAAACCAAGATCTAGGATGACAGATTTGCAAATATCTAGAGGGAAACTTCAAGAAAAGGCTTTGGACATATAAAGAAGAGGAGTGTAACAGGTAGATTGATATATGGAGTATTTTTTAAATGAAAATGACAACTACTATAAGTAGTTGTCATATAAGGATGACTTTGCAAGGAGAAGAAAGAATGAACTCTAAAAACTTTACAAGAAAGAAAATGTGATTGTGGATTGGTTCTGGTTCTGAAGTAGACATTTTTTTCTAGTCTCAATGATTATACATTTTTATTGATATGGATGAAATAATTAAAAATTATTTTCAGAACACAAACAGCATGGTGACGCTCTGGCTCCACAATTTCCTATCTAAGGACTTTGTGTAAGTTACTGTAATTCATTACCTTTATCAATACTGCAAATACTTTAATATAGTATCTCATGGGTTTCTTGTAAGGATTAAATGGATCAATGTACATGAAATGTTTAGAATAGTACCTGCAGCATTAAAAAAGCATTTAGTAAATGTTAATTATTAGTAGGGGAAACAGAGTAATGTAAGAACGTTAAAAACTACCTTTCTAGCTGGGTGCCAGTGGCTCACATCTGCAATCCTAGCTAATTGGGAGACTGAGATCAGGAGAATTGTGGTTTGAATTCAACCCTGCCAAATAGTTCATGAGACCCCCATCTCCAAAATAATCAGGGCAAAATGGACTAGAGGTGTGGCTTAAGTGGTAGAGGGCCTGCTTTGGAAATGTGAGGTGCTTAGTTCAAAACCCAGTCTCACCAAAACAACAAGAACAATAAAAATTCATCTTTCTATAAGATGAATTAAGTATAGTAACTATAATTAACACATCAAAAAATAATAACACACGATATTATTTACAGAGATGGAGTTAGCTATTTGAAGAAATAGATGAAGAACCAAAGTAGTTGCATCTGAGGAGTGGACCTTGTGACACAGCAATAATGGGACAGAGGATGACTATTGCAAGTCTGTATTTCTAGTTTTTAAAATGTGCATATTTATTTTGGTATAAATGATGAATATTTTTTAAAAAGTTTCCTCTGTGAAAGCCCCTATTGTGCTCTAGTGTCTTAGTTCTCCAAATGGGATCCATAGAAGAGGAAGTTGACATCATTCTTCGAAATACAGACTTTCCCAATCAGATTCTACTTTGTAACAAAAACATTAGGTGATTTGCATATATGTTTAAATTTAGGAAGTCCTGGTCTATTTTTCATTTTATTTCACCTCCTAAGATACAAGACCAATTAGAACCTATTGACTGACTAACCAGTACCTTTTTATACTCACTCTTAAAAGATGACTGAACAAAGAGTAATGGAAAAAAAAATCCTAATTAACCCAACTTTACTTATCTTTATTGTATAGCTTACTTCAGCTTAGTACAGGAATTAAAACTGAATAGACATTTTTTTTAACCTGAGAAGCTGATAGTCTAATGATGGTAACAAATATCCAATAGTAGGATGTGACATATGTTTTGCTACAGAGATATTGTCAGGAAGCAATGGAAGTACAAAATCTTGCCATTTATTGTAGTATGAGGACATGACATAACTAAATCTGAGTTTCATTCTATCAGTCTACATTAGGGGCTGAGTTCTAGACCAGTGGCAGGAAGATCAGATGGAAGGTTGATGCAGTAATTCAAAAAAGAAGTAAAATGGACTTAGTTATGGTGGTGCCAAAGAAAATGGAGTAGGGGAAGAGTTAAGAGATATTGAAAAGGCAAAAATCTATAGGACATGGTAGATTGGATGTGTGGGGAATTGGAAAAGGGAAAAATGCTAGTAAGACACCCTTGCTTTTGGCTTTAGTTGTTATGTATAAAGTGATGCTTTTTATAGAAAGAGAAGTACTTTTGATAGGGGTTAGAATCAGGAAATTGGTGAAGTCAGTGTTGAGTGTGGTATTCTGAAGTTTCAATGTCTTTTGGAGATGTGGGTCTAATATTCAGAACCGGGAACAGGTCTTGAGAGAGATTTGGACTTAATGTGCTAAGACTACAAGTAGATAAATGAATGTGCCGTTCTTCCAATAAATAAATAAATTTTATTTATGGAAAATAAAATTTGAATTTCATATAATTTTCACATTATGAAAAATTATTTTTCTTTTGATTTTTTTCAACCATTTAAAGATGTGAGACCCATTCATAATCCGTTGGCTATACAAAAATAGGCATCTGGCCAGATTTGATCAACAGATAATAATTTCCTGAATTTTGACGTAATTAAATCAAATATTGAAAATTAAATCTAGAATTATGAAAAACAAAATGAAAGAAGAAAATTTTAATTTAAAATCACATTTTATTGGATCAATAGCTGAAGCTGAATAAAAGTGGAAATAATTTTCTATAGTACATGTTTGCTCTACTAAGTACTACCATTCAGAATGCATTCAGTGAAAAATTCTGAAATGAAATGCATATTAACAATCCTCAATTTTGGTAATATACCAATTGATTAAATTTAGCTTCAATGACTAATCTCTTTGATTCTCATTGTGCTGCACTAGGGTGAGCACAACATTGTAGTTCTTAGAAAGTACTCAGCAGGTAGTGTCTTCCTTTTAAGAATACTCTTCTTGTGTCTAGCCAAAATTTTCTTTCCCTGCTTCTTTAAGAGTTTATCATCACTGTATTTTTTTCAGTTCCGTTAAAAATGAATGGAGTTTTCAGAGCCAGTAAATGCCATAAAATATCTGTGGGGAAAGCTTAATTTAGCAGTTATCTGGAACATTCAGTTACCTTGCTTGATTCTGGAATAAGATTGTCTCCTTCCAATAATGGAAACCATTATGAATTCAAGCATGTGGTTGAGCCATATGACCATGGGGATAAAGTCCATGCTAAAGTTTTCAGGTCCATAATAGCCAAATATGCAATCAAGGAAACATAATTTTCTAAAAACTCCTTCCCAATTTCTTTATGATTGTAGCCATTATTTTTTGGAATGGTAATAATTTCCAAATTTAATGTTAAAGTCTTTGATTTAGCATCAAATTCAGAAAAACCAGAATGGAGATTTAAAACAAATTCTCTAAAAAGTAATGTTGGGACATTTCCTTATTGAGGAAACTCACAGAAATTTTTTAAATGTATGGAAAAGGGAATTTTTTTCCTGATTGTGGTGGGCTATTTGGCCATATCACAAGAGAAATAGCTATACCTAGATTTGAAATCTCTTTTAAGATTTTTTTTTTCTCCATTACAAAATATTTTTATGCTCTATGTTGGTTACTAGTGAAGTTCAAAGATATGTGAAAAGCATTTTGACTATTTCCATGTTTCAACTTTAATCCAGTGACTTTATGTTTTCATGGGACATTTTCAAACCTTTAGTTACATAAAAAAACAAACAAAGCAAACAGCAGAGCAAAAGAAAACAATAACAACACAACAACACACATATACAAATCCCCTTCAGTACATAACCAAAATATATTCTGAACTTGAAGATTTACTTTTTTTTAATGAATAATATTTCATATAAAATTTCCTATATGGTCATTTCCACTTAGTGTAGGGGCTAAGAAAATGGACTTGATTCCCACTGTGGCCACCACCACCAGTCAGCTATAAGACCTTGGCCAAAGCATACATGTTTTTGATCCTTAGTCTCTATTTGCTGAAGGAGTGTAACAATAGCACTGCAAGTACCAAATGATGTTATGCATGTCATACATATGCTTGATAAATGTTATGGATTATTTTTTTCTGTAATTATGTGAAGTCCAATGCAAAGCACATTTGTAATTTCTCTCAGAAATTACAGAACTTCCTGAATTCCTTGGGTGACATTGAGAAACTGCACAGTATGGCCATCTGTTATCTCTCTAAAATACCTGGTAGCATTCCTGCCACATGCCAGATTCCGCTTCTAACCAAAGTAAAAAAATGTGGGGCATTTACTAGTCATTAGGAAAGCATTCTTTTTTTCCTTTTAACCAAGGGAGTTTCATTTCTAGACTGCAACAGAACAGCAATCTGAAAGGCTTTTCCCTCAGTGTTACAGTAATTTATGGTAATTTGATTGGATGCCCAATTTTTACATTTTAGCTATAAAAGTTTTCCATATTCTCAACACTATGTCTAGGACATTGGTTAGGGAACATCATTTAGCTGAACTAGTACTGAAATAAAGAGAAAACTACCTGGCTGTTTTCCATGCTACCCATATAGCAAGGAATTGCTCCATCATTTATTCAGTTGATCAAGGTAATCAAGAAGGCTAGCCCATCCTTGACAGTGCCTTTTCCTTAAATCCCATACCAATAATCTATTACTAAATCTGCTTGATTTTATTCCTCAAAGATTTTTCTCTATCTGTTAACTTTTTTTCCTACTACTACTCCCTGAGGTTTGAACAATTACAGAAATTCTGTTAACTGCTCACTCACTGCTTGCCTTCCAGTCTATTCTCTACCCAGGAGGGTCTTGTCACCACACAAATCAGCTCACATGACTATCCTGTTCAAATCTTTCTTCCATTCCACATGGTTCTTACTCTAAAGCTAAAACCCTTTCTGTAGGCTTCAAGTTCCTGCTGTTCAACCACTACTTAGCTGCCTATTCCACTCCACATCTCCCTTCTTTTGTTCCACAGCTATCATGTCTTCTTTCAGATTCTTGTATACTGTACTCCTTTCCACATTGTGCTGTTTTCTCTCCATAGGGTACTCTTGGGGTTTGGTTATTTCTTCCTCATCTATCAATCTTCAGATCCATTTTGAGATTCTTCAAAAGCCTTCCTGGATTTTCTTTGACTAGATCAAATCCTCCCTTCCTTCCTTCCTCCCTCCCTCCCTCCTGCCCTCCTTTCTTCTTCCCTTCCTCTTTGTTTCTTTGTTTTTTTGTTTCTTTCCTTTCTTTCTTGTGACAGTACTGAGGATTGAACTCAGGGACTTATGCTTGCTGTACAAACACTCTACCACTTGAACCATGCCCTTAGTCCTTTTGATTTTAATTTGCTTTTTAGGCAGGATTTTGTGCTGTTCCCTGGGCAGCCTTGAATGTTGGTCCTCCTACATCCACTTCCTAACTGTCTGAGACCACAGACATGTGTCATCATGCCTGGTTTAGATCAAATCTTTCTGTTACACACTCTCAGATTACCATTATCACACAGTGGCGTACCATCACCTTTTACAGTACCCTGACGTGAATCTTTTATTCAGACATTTCATTCACATCATTATTAAAATTTTATATTTGTGTGACTATTTGTATAGCTACACTGAGTTAAAAAATCTCACCTTAAGTTTCTCTTTTCCTTTCCTTTGTAACATTCCGGGAGAGAATGTCAACACCTTTATTAATCCATCATATTGATAAAGTGCTATTGATATTATTAATGTAATGCTTTATCATTAAGTATTTCTGAAAGGAATGTGAAATGAATTACTAATTTTTTGACTTGGCTTTGATCAAATAGTTGTATTATCTTACTAAATTTACTTATTGATTTGAACATTTATGTTTAATAATATCCATTTGTTCACCCCAAAGAATTTTCATGAGTATAATATAGCATACTATGTGAAAGCTTTGAATTTTTTAGGTCACTTCAAATAAAACATGCAAATGTATACTGAATATTCAAGGAAATAGCAACATTATATTATTAAAGTCTATTTAGTTTATTTTCATTAAAATTAAAGTTCCTATTTCTATTTGAGATGGGTGAGATCCTTATGAAATGCTGAACCAGTTCTTAATTAGTGCATATGAAAGTTTAATCTTTCAGTTTTTTAGCAATACAAGTTATTGTCTCTTAATAAAAAGTTTAGAATATATTAGCCTTACTATTCCTAATTTCAACATACAAAATCAAAGAAAATGAAGAGCTGTGAAAAGTATGGGTAAAAAGGCAAATGTGAGAGCAAAGTCATGTACAGTCCCGGTGATCCCATAGTTTGTATTCACAAGAAGGCAAATCTATCACTGCTGAAGGAAATCAAGGCTGTGAATTAGTCTGATGATGTCCGTGGACTAGGAGACTAGCTTTAAAATCCTCTTTGGTACATACAATATTATCCCTTCAGCATATTTTTGGATCACATCAATACAAATGCATAAAGTATCACATATCGAGCTTATTTCTCAGTTGATTTTTGCCCTTAAGTGTTTTTGGGCATTGTGTCCAATTGTGTTTGAAGTTCCTATCAAAGAATATGATTATGATAGGCTATTATCTTTTAACCAGAAAGAAACACTTTTTCAAAATTGAAGCAATGACTACTTATAAATAAAAAGACCAATTTAGGTTTATTCATAATATTTAAATTGAATATATACTAATGCGAAGAACTATAGAAATATAAGTATAATTATAAACAGCATTTGTCACAGCTTTTATAATATGGCAGGGTGAATAAAACTTTTAAAATATTTTTGTGCAAAATGTAATCAAATTTAATCAGCTTGGCATTAATTAAGTGCTAATAATCTACTGCAGTATCTTTCCTAAGTAGTGTGATCCGTTTCCTCTTCTTCAGATCGATTTGTGCACGTTATGGTGTCATCATAATTTTAAAACATATTGAGAAAATGACAGGGCTGCAAAATTAAAATAAATGATTAATGATATTTTTTTCATGTTTTGTACTAATAGGTATTACAGAGCTATAAATTAATAGAGCTGTCAAGCTCATGGGTGCTACAGATCCAGCAATGAACCAAAAAGGAAATTATATATTCCAGAGACACCTAAAGATGACACTTTGGAATATTTTAAATTTTAATTAGTAGGTGCAATTGTTTCATTCGCCTGTAACCACTGCAAATTAATTGGAAATTAGTCACAACTAACGTTTTTTTTTTAACAACCTGAAATGAAGAGATTGGTGCGTATACCTTAACATTCTTGTTTGGAGGCCAGAAAGCACACATGCAGTAAATTGCATTGTCAATTACAAGAACAACAACTGTTGTGAAATCAGGAAAAATTATGCACAGGTAAACAGAACTAATTAATGCATAAGTAACAGGGGAACACACAAAATAATTCTCAACTAAACACTAACTTGTCAATCTTTGGAAAAAAGGGAAGGTTTTAGAAATGCAAATTTATGCAAAGGCATTTACCAGTTAAGACTTAGGCAAAAAGATGCTTTTATTTTAAAGTTTATTTAACTGCTTTTGGGTCATTACTACCACTCACACCTTAAAACGTATGAGAACATGAGAATAACAATCTACTTATTCAAATATATTTCAACATGACAGAAGACTGGTACTTAATTTTATATTCCTCTTCATACTGAAATTTTGAGGCTCATTAAAGAACAAACTACAGTATGTCCTTTAAAAGTTATCACTATTGCGTATTTAAACATTAAGCATAATATAACTTGTAGGCAAAATATATTCACCATCCCCACCTCGCTGATAATTTATGGGTTACTCTTCTCTCATGACTAAAAATACACATGTTCCTTGGGATTTTTTTCTCCTTTTAAAGTAAGTCATAAGATTTGTTAAAAATAGCGTGTCTACCAAGTCAGAAAGTGTTAAGTTACAATAGCTGTCTAGCTTTTAATGAGAAAAATAATAATCTTATTAAATTTTCAAAACAAGATAATTACTAGGAAATCAACCTGGCACATTAAACATTATTTAATAACATTTAAAGTTAATCATTGCAATGCATGGGATGGGAGAGCTAAGTGAAGCAAATTTGTAGATAACTTTTATAGCACTATTCCACCCTGGATAAATTTTACCATAATTTTCTTTTCAGAGGATTACTAAAGATGCTATATATTATGATGAAGTGGTATAATTTTCCAGTGTGAGTTTATTTACAAATGATAATAAACTACAAAAATCACTGCTTTATTTTCTCTGGCAAAATCTTAAAACAATGCCAATCTTTTTGCCATGATAAAATCACATGAGTTTAACATGCCTTCTTAAATTTTTTTTTGGTATTGTTCAAGATTATAGGGAAGTTAGTCTAAATTTAAAAAAAGAAGAAATTCAAGTGCATTATTAAATATAAAAATACTTAATATAAACCATAACATAACTAATGCTTTATTTGTAATGCTAAATGTGATATAAAACAGTTCTCAACATCCCTTTAGTATTTCTTTGTGACTTGCAGTAATTGTTTTTAGAAATAAAGAAAAAGTTTGGAGAAGATTAACTAATGCTGTGAAATCCAGAGGACCCTGAATTAACAAAAGGCAAGACCTTGAACTCTGGCCTTCCTTGTTTTCTATGCATTGGGATCTACTTCTTTAACATAATTATCATCCTAAGTCTTTTTCCCCCCTCACTTCTTACAGAAATTCCATAAAACATTGCTTTCAAGGAGTGAAAAATATTTTTAACTACTGACTACATTTAATTTCTGCTAAAGTGCAAGAAAAGTTGACTATTTCAACTGCAGATGCCAGCTTGCTCAATGTGATGTTTAAAATAGTAAAACCTAGAATGGGTTTTAAATTAAAAGCTGATAAACAGAAGTTCTAACAAAATGGTTAAGATTCTATAAAGCAGAGTGGTAAGGCTGTATAACTTCTAATTTGCTTTTAGTCCTCAGATCTGTGGTCAGTTAATGTAGGTAGTTGATATAGGGAGCTCCACTGACAATTAAAAAACAAAACAAAACAGTGGCAAGCTCTAGCTATTTGTCTGCTTCTTCATTCTCCCATAAGTCTTTTGCCATGTAGTGTTTATATTTAGGCTATTACAGCTTCTTGGCAGAAAGAGTTCTATCTTATGTTAACTTTAAGAATGCTTATTGTACCATTAATAATCAAGAGAAATAAAAGCACACAAACTATGGAAAAGACAGCTAACAAATATCATTATATTCTCTAATACAGTATTATGTGAAGAGCTTATGTAAGTGCAATCCCAAATAGAAGGGAATTTCATGATATTTATGTTTGAATGGAGCTTTGAAAAAGCCATTAAAACAATTTCTCCTTAAAATGGCTTATTTTGCTTCTCTTGCATAATTACCCTCTGTGGGGTTTCCTCAGGTTAGAAGTGTTAGAGCAAGTCAGTGTATACAGGAGTCTTATTGGGCTAGCTGCCTGTTTTTTACACCTGTGTTCTTTTCCTCATCAGTGCACTTCAGAAGCCTGGTATTTCCTCTTCTAAACTTTTTACCCTTAGGCAAACAAGTTTAATGAAATGATGACAAATTTAGGAGTAGAAAAACAGGTTAGGAGCAGTTCCAGTCATATAACTCTTTACTTCATGACTGTGAACATTACCTCTATAGTCTAAAACATTCCTGTACTAACATGATTTACTTGTAAGAGTCTTAAAATATTGCTGCTTACAAAGCAATCTTTAAAAAAAAAAAATCCCATGTGATCAACATCATTAATGATACAGAGCTATGTCCAAAACCTTAATTTTACCTTAAAGATAAGTAAGAGTTATGCATTTTTGATCAACTATTTTCTTTTAAACTACAGGGTACATGTTCTTTCAAATTGTCTAAATGTAAGACACAGAAATGGAACAAAACAAATGAAATTTTCTGAAAATGGGTGAGATTTTAAGTATTTTTGTAAGAGATACTGAAGTGGATGATACATTGTGAAATCTTCAAGTCAGCAAATAGACAGTTGAGGCTGTTAATGTACAGACCTGATGGAGAGAATTCAAGCAAATCTCAAAATGGCCGTAAATGCTAAGCAAAGGGTGAGGAGGCATGAATCCAGTGGCAGATGCCTGAAACGTTAATAGAGGAGAAACCTTCTGTCAGTAGACAAACAGTGGCTTCAAAAGCATGGGGGAAGATTCCTGATGCTTTTTTTCTCTCTGTATCCCCTTGTCACAGCATTCTGGTTGGAGATGCTATTTTAGGAACTACATGGCAGAGAAGGGAAGCAACAAATATGAGGGTCCTAGGAAAGAAAAGAGAGACCATAGAGAGGAGAAGCCTCAAACATGCTACCCTCAAAAGTTGTGTAGGATCTCCTGAGTTTACCCTTGAGCTGAGTAAGCATGGACTGGGCCTTAAAAAACGCTGATTATTTTGAGAATTGAATTAGACAATAAACCACCACAAAGTCTCCAGACAGGCCTCTAGATCTTTTACAGGTAAGATAAGTCAGAATAATACTGCAAAGACCTTGAAAAGTGAACTGATATTGGAACCACAATTCACAGAAAACAGATTAGCATATATGACCCAAAACTAACTACTAAAATAACAACAGTTATCTACTATTTCAGTTACCTACTAAAATAACAACAGCAAATCAATATTGTTTATAGGAATTAAATGATACCAGGGTCTCCTAACATGATATTTAAGACATTCAAGATATAACCCAAAATTTCTCAACATGTGAAGAACCCAGAAAACCTGAAAAATACACATGGGGAAAAGATAGCTAATGATGCAAACCTGAGACATAAGTATTCGAATTAGCAAGTTTTTAGCAGCTATTATAACAATGCCCTAAAAAATAATGGAAGACTCTCTTGAAATGAAGAGAAAGAGTGTTAGGTGAGAAATATAGAGTATCAAAAAGGGAATCAATTGAACTTTTACAGCTGAAAATATAGTTATCCCCTAAAAAATAAGTAAGTGGCTGAACTTAAGAACAGAATAAAGACAAGCAGGAAAAATATCAGTGAACTCGAATTGGATGAATATTTATTATCCAATCTGAATAGTGGAAATAAGTAAGAAAGAAAAAAATGAACAGACTAAGAAGTCTGTGAAACAATTTATCAAGTGGCTAGCATGTATATATGTCAACAAAGTTTTCGAAGGAGTAGAGAAAGAGTGTGTTGTAGAAATCAATATTTGAGGAAATAATGGCTGAAAACTTCCCAGTTTGGCAAAACATAAATCTACAGATTCATAAAACTCAGTAAAACTAAAACAGGATAAGCTCAATGAAATTCATGCCCAGACTCATTAAAATCAAACTGCTGGAAACTAAAGACCAAAAATTTTGAAAGCAGACTGAGAAAAATGGATGTAGTACATATTGAAAATGACCATGATTCAAGTGACTGTGGCTTTAGCATCAGAAACCATGTTATGTAAAAGGTATGAAGGGAAATTAAAGAGGACTCTTAAAATGCTTACAATCAAGTCAGAGTTGGTAGACACAAGCATGTATAGCCGAGGGACAGACTGTAGATTGGGAGGCCATAAAGACATCAACAGAGTCACAGGAGTAAAAACTATGAGGCAAATGCTTCAGACAGATGGGAGTTAAAATAGCTTCAGGAGGAAATTGTTTTTCAAGTTTGGCTTTAAAGGAAGAGGTTTTGTTATTTTTTAAAAGTATGTGTATATTTATATACCTTCATCATCCAAAAAGATTTTGAAGTAACTTGTAAAAATACATGTACCTTAACAGGATAGATAATTACTCAGGCAATCTGAGTAAAAGGGAAAAAAATGAAGGATGTGAAAGTAATAAATTGTAGGTAAGATTAGATGAAAGAAGTGCAAACCATGGGTTCTGGAGACATGCTAGAAGAAGATACACATTTGCTGACAGTCTGCCTGGAGATCAGAAAATGGATCTATTTCTAAATCACAAAACAGGGAATGGGGCAAAAAGGAAATTTGGCTACAACATAGAAGGAAGCAGTATTGGTAGGAATCCTCTGGGAATTGGTCCCAGTGGAGCATGGTAAGCTGGTGCCAATCACAGGAGTGTAATTTCATGCCAGAACCAGATTCTGAATTGTATTCTATGTGACATGAGGAGGCATTGCACATGGAGACCACAGAAGTGAGATCATCACAGTTGTGCTGTTCAGTAGTAATTCTGGCAGCAGTGTGATGGATGGCTTTGACTACAGTGAGAAGCAAACATGATGTGTCAAATAAAGATGAAAAATACAAGTAAGCCAATAAAAGATTGATTTCTGTTACAAAGACTAGACTTGCAATTGATTACTAATATTAGAGACACACTGAAACTCTGAAGAGTGATTGTGTAAGGTAGGAAAATATCCTAATTAAGAGTTGAAGCAGTACAGCTCAGTAGCCTGCTTCTATCCTTTACTGTGATGCCTTGGGCAATTACTTGACTTCTCTGGCTTCAGGTTTTTCTCTTTTCATTTATGATATGAGGATTATAATAATTTGATTGAGTTCTTAGATTTGTAAGGATTAAATAAATAATGAATATGAGCACATTGCACAGAAATATTTAATAAATGTGAATAAATATTTACTTAATAAACATTAAGTGTTATTACCATGGTTCCCTCTAACATTGTCAAGCATTTCTAATGTCTGGAAAAGCTCATTATCTTTCATCTACCTGACACTAGATTGCTGGATCTGGAAAAAATTTAAATTTGTAAAATCTTTCATTTTTAATCTTAATGCCCTGAGACTAATTATATGTAGCAAGAGATTAAAAACAAATGTACACCAAATTTAATAGGTCCCACTCTTCTTTTTAATGAGTTTTCATTTTAATGTGGTGGAATTTGTGGAAATAAGTAAGAAAGTAATAGAGGGGGATGAATATGATCAAAATTCATTGCGTGCATGCATGTATGGAAATGTCCTAACAAAAGCCCATGTCAATTAATATATGCTAATACCAACAAAGAGAACTGGCATTCAAGTCAGAAAAGAGCTTCTCATAGAATGGTTTGTGTAGTAGAAATCAGGGCAGCAGGAGGCTTATGTTCATAGATGATAAAGGGTTTGCCCCAAGAATACTAGAGATCAAATTTCAGGCAGCAAGTCTACCAGGTTTGGCAAGAATATCAGAGCACTGGGGCTGTGGGGCATGCTGGAGGAGTTTAAACACTGGAAGCTGAGATTGAGTAAGTAGGTTCAGGTTGCAGAGACGTATTATGCCAGGGAAAAATGTAAGATGATAACAGGAGATCAGGTATATATAAATCAAAGACATGAAATGCCTTTCAGAGTTATCTCAACTTCAACCATCACTATGATGAGTCTTCATGTTTGAGCTGTGCTCATCTTGCTATTTAGTTTATGTTCTGTTCATGACTTCTATGTCATTCACTACAACATGGAAGAAAGTTTCTGGAGTCCTTTCTACCTTAATCATAGACAAAGCACCAAAGTAATATTGTATTAAAACCTTATCAGGTTAGGTGCCAGGGGCTCACATCTAGTTAGTTACTCAAGAAGCAGAGATCAGGAAGATCGTGGTTCAAGGTCAATCTAGGTAAAATAGTTATTGAGACCCTATCTCGAAATACCCCCCCACCACATACAAAAGGGTTGGAGTTATGGGTAAAGTGCCTGCCTACCAAGTATGAGGCCCTAAGTTCAAATTCCAGTACCGTCAAAAAAATCTCATCGGCATTACTTTTAGAAAAGTTTCACAGTATATAATTAATACACAGCTATGCATATTTCAAAGAGTTAACAGAATGCAGTTTACAGAATATGTCAAATAAGTACATATTTGATAATGCAGAACAAAGTAGCCTACAGAAGTTCAGTTGTACTATACCAAGAAGCAGAAGGATTAAATTTGTGGAGGGTGGGAAAGTATTTCTTTCTTGATACATTCAAATTCTTTGCTTTGAGAATATAATGAATAAAGATAACTCAAAATAACTTTTACATGTATTTATATATGAAAAAATATGTGAATGAATTGCTAGCCAAACTACATTATGTTCAGTAAAAGAAGATTTAGTAGAAAGCATTTTTTAAAATGTTATACTACCCCAAGGAGTATTTAAGAAATTCACAAATTTTAAATGCATTTTACATTGGCAAACTAATGTGTGAGGCATAATTCTGTCTTCTGGAGGTACAAAGATGACCAGAATGATGGTTCATGGCCTCAGTAAACTTGTATCTGTAAGGAACAAACCAATTTTAATTTCAGTGGAAAAAGTGCTGTGATGAAGCTGCAGAGCACCGAGGCTGAGCTGGGAGGTTGTTTGGGGTGGTGGATGGATGGAAGAGTAAAGGGAGTAATGCTCAGGGAAGGCATTATGGAGAAGAAGCATCAAAGAAAGAAACTCAAAAGATGAACTGCAACAAAAAAGGAGGATGGGATGAGGATGGTTGAGGGGTAAGAACATGGCAGGAAGAAAAAGAAGAGATGAACTTGGTGAAACAGGAAGCCTGACTCATATGTCATAAGATAGAAAGTAATGAAAGTAAAGTAGAAGGTATCATGGTGAAACTAGTTTGTTTTTGTAGTAGATATGTAAAAGATGGATTTAGATAGAACAAAACTATGGATGAGAAGATATTGCAGCGACTTTTGCCAGGGTCTGAGAGAAACACAATAGGTGAAGGCTAGGCCAGTGGTTAGGAACGGAATGAAAAAGATTTCTCAAATAGATGATATCACTAAGTGGACGTGTTCACTGGATTTGTGTAAAAGGTGGCATAGGATGATTCTCAGATGTCTACCTTAGGAAACACTGAGTATATAATGGTTCCACCAACTGAAAATTAGACAGGAGACAGCAGATCTGGGATGTAAAAATAGGTCAGTGTTTGGAAGGGGTGGGAAAAGAAATCAAATGATGAGTCTAGTTTAGCTACATTGAATTTAGTTATATTGAATTTGTGTAGTTACTTATTACTTAACAAAACTTTACTGGGCACCCATCAATTATAAGAAACAGGGAATAAAGGAGTACTGGGAGTACAGACAAAAATCAAACTGGACCTAGTCTATGTCCTTCCCTATCCTATCATTCTATTCTTACTATACCCATTCCAAGCAGTCCTTCTTCCCATTATATGAACATATGGATAATTGAGTCAATAAGTTGCATGTGCTCAGGAGGAAGAATAGGTGGGAAAGAAGCTAGAAAAGGGAAAATAGGCTTTAGAGGTCAGACTAATGATAAACTTTTTCAGAACTATTTCAATATACATTGTTTTAGAATTAATATTCTCTTAAATATGCTTATCAACATGATTAATAGTTGTATGGCTAACATTCATTGTTTGTTAACTTAGTGACTGTATAGTACCCAACACAGTATTACTTAACAACTTTCCATTGATTTCTTTTTTTTGAAAGAATTTAGGTTATAAAATATTATAAAGTATTTGAGAGTTAAAAATCAGAAGATGGTGGTGCATAGTTATAATTCTATCCCAGCCCTAGGGTGCTGAGCGGGAGGATCCTGGGCTACATAATGAAACTCTGTGCCTGCCCAAAATTAGTTTTAATAGTTTTAAGCTCTCTAGGTTTTGCTTTTTTTAATATTTGAAATAAGACAGGTAAATTTTATAAATAAATATTGTATTTCTTTTTCCCTTAAGCATGTTTCTATTATGCTAAAATAAAACTTACCATTTTATTATAAAACATACCATCCTAACATATATTTGTAAGTTCAATAGCATTATGTACACTTGCATGGTGAGGCAACCATCACTAAAACCACCCATCTCAAGAACGTGTATTATCTTGATTTTTTAAAAAAAAGTATTTATTGATTTAAGAATCAAGATGTATCTATGGCTTGTCCTACCTTATACATTCTATTTAGAGAAAAGCAGACCTGATCTCCTCTAAAATTATATCTAGAAAAACTCCTTCAAATTGAGTATCAGCTTACAGATATTTAAAACTTAGCAAAGAATTTTAATATTCTACCAATTCTTATGCTCTGTAAGAGAAATATTGTGCTATTTTATTGAAGAAAAATACTCTGTAGTTAAATTATACCAATTCTACAAATATTATATATTCTCTTTAGTTAAAATAGAATTTAAAGTTCAGAACTCCATGTGGTTCTAGGAAAAGCAGAGTGTGCCAGAATGTGTAATAACAACAATGAGCCACAGTCTAGTACAGTTCTTGGCCCACTATAGGCTGCAATACATTTTTTAAATGAATAAGTGAGTTTACAAGAAGATAAAATTAAATGTAAATTATATAAAAAAATTATTAATTAAAAAATTGCAGATATGACAATAAGTGAAGTGAAAGCTTATTTTTCATTGGGAGGAAAATTAACAGTATTATTAAAAGTACTTATATGACATAAAATAAAACTATTCAAAAACATCAATTAAATTTCAATAGACATCGTCTTCTCAAAGTTGGAGAAAGGCAGTAAGTGATTTGCCCAAGGCCACATTCTAGAGGGTGGGATCTTCAGGAAATGCCAGACCATTTCAAATTCAGATCCACAGTGGGAACAGCAAGGAAGGATGCAGACTCTGGAGGCTAGCTGGGTTTCAGTTTCTATGGTGCCACTTACAAGACGTGTAGAATTAGACAAAACTGTTTAGTTTTTGTGTGCCTCAGTTGCTTCATTCATAAAATGAATTAAGTTTTCTGTGAGAAATGAATATGTCAGTACAGATCAGGTATCTCAATATGTACACATACTAAGAATTTAAGAAATAACAAATGTTATCATTGCCACTACTCTTTTTTTTTTTTATTAAAAACATACTGCAGGGACTAACCTATTTTTTTTCCCCAAGAAGAGTGTAAAAGAAGGTATTTGGTTTCATTGTCTTTTTAAAAAAAACGACTCACTCTTTTGTGACTATGGATGATGAGAAATGACCTTTTATTTTAAAGTCAAGAGTACAACTTCCATGACCACTATACAACTTCATTACACCCATCATCATCATCATCACAACTACCACCACTATTACCACAAGTTTACCACTCTGTCTGCCATAACCATCATAACTATGACTCTCCTACCACTCTGCTGAAACTCACCATACCCACAATATCGTCATTATCATCACTATCACTACCACCACCACTATATCCATCACCACCTGTTACCAACATTACTACCACTATCACCACCTTTAACATCTATGTGACTATCAATGTGAGTTCAGAAATGCCATTTGGAGGTCTAAAGAGTAACAGACAAGCTCTAAATTTGGATATTCCAATACGGGAAGGAAAAGGATATTTTTAAAAAGGATAGTTAGAACCAAAAATAGGAGATAGTGAGGGTATAGGAAATAGCCAGTCTAGAGAGATTTCTAGACAAGTTTCTTTTACATTATTGTTATGAAAATAGTGAGTTTGAAGGACTTGGGTTAAGATACATACAAGAAATATACCAATGATAAGCAAGAAGCTATGTGCATGTACAGTACACAAAGTTTAAGCCAATAGTTTCAGAGTGAACTTTTAGGAGAGTAAAATTAAAATTCCCTTTTTTCTTCTAGTCTGTGCTGTTTAGAATTTGTAGCTAACGTTATTTGAATTAGTGGTATAGAGATGGACTTTATCAAAATTTGAATTAGTGGTTGAGAGAATGGGCTCTATCAAAGAATCCTGGGTTTGAGCTTTATATCTGCAACATATTAGAACTGAAGTAAGTTATTTAGCCCCCCAAAATCTCAGTTGTTTACATCTGAATATTTAGATGTTTATTGACAGTTCACATGAAAATTTAATGAATATATTAAACATAAACACAAAACTTGTACAAGAATAAGGCTATCCTTCTGCTATTCCTTAACCAGTTTTATCCCTAACCATAACTACTAAGTGATACCATCATTCTCATGTGACAGTTAACTTCTGCTCAACCCTTTCCCTCATCTACCATCTCCTAACTTAAGAGAGCTCATTAGTAAAATCTTCCTGTTCCAAACTCTAGAACATAGCTCAAATCCATCTGCTTCCATTTTCCTTCCCTGCTACCACTCTTGCTCAATCTCAGATAACTAGGCTAGATCTATCTCCTAGTTGCTATTCAGCACAATCCATTGTCCTCATAGCAACCAATGTCAACTTTAAAAACATAAAACCAGACAATGTTTAAAGGCTCCCATAGCCTCCAATTGCACCTAGAATCAATTCTAACTCTTTACCAGCATTTTTTCTACATGACCTGTCCCCTGTCCATCTTTTCTACTTTACTTTTTACCACTCTCCCCTGAGCTCCAAGCTTTGGTCACACCATCTTGCAATCTGTTCTCTTGACAAAGTGAACTTTTGGCCGTGTTCTTTCAAAAAGTCTCCTATATCCACTTATCTACAGTAGTATACTCAATACTTCATCTAGTTCCTCTTCATCATTTCACCTTACTTTTCTTATAATGCTTATAATCCAAAATTATGTTTATTATATTAGATATGTTTATTATTTATTTAGTCACCTAATATCAGAACGTGTTTTGAAGACAACTACATTATTAATCTTTTTCATGTTTCTATCTTCAATGCCAAGAACAGTGTCTAGCATGTTTTTGAAATGTGATGAAGTATTAATTATATGAATGAAAATCTTGGGAAGGGGAGCAGATGTGTGAAGTCACTATGAAGAAAATCACTATGGTAGAAAATAGTAAGGGGAATTTTTTTTTCTTACAGAGAAGGAAGCCCTCAAATGTCTAAATGGAGGCAAAATAACACCTAATTAAGCAATAAATTCAGGAAGTTTATGTCTCTGGGTCCCATAAATAATCATCTTATACATTCTGAAATAAACTCAATATTTCGCTTAGTCCCAGGGTTTATAATTGATCTATGGTATTTGAAATTAGGCTAATACCCATATTCAAAAGCTAAGTCATTGCCAAGAGCATATAATTCTTAAAACCTAAATGCAATAGCTTTAACGCAGAAATAAGGGAGAAAAAAGGTACTTGCTGATACATCCTAAAGAAGGCAAGACAAAAGATTAGATAATGCGATTGTTTAGTTCTATGAATGTGTGATACTGGGAAGCAAAAATATAATTGACACAGCAATTCTGTACTCACTGTGCACGGGGTCTGCATCCATGGCTCTCCATCGATCTGCATTGGCAGAGACTTGCTGGTCCTGGGGGAAATACTTTATGTTAAGTATAATACTAGAGTATTTACTGTAACAGACTCATATATTATAAGGGAACCAGGGAAAGCAGATATAACAGCAGGGCCCACTAAAAGAGAGATTTTTCCATTACTATTAATGAATACCCTGAAAGGTACCTTGGTCACAACAATATTAAGAGCTTCCTGGTAAATGTGGTGCTATAAACAAAAATTCAGAATGCTAAAGAAAATGTCATGGCTTATGTTCAAGGACACAGAATTCCCACAGCCAGAAGAGACTGCTTGTTTTCACGTCCCCCCATGTTTCAAACTTGGAAAAAAGATGCTGGATGTCTCAGACTTCCCAGAATCAACACTTTATTATAAAGATCTTGTATCCATTATGCGTGCTTTACAGTTTGTTGTTTCACCTCAGGGTAAAAGTAGACCTTTTCTTTTTTATCTACAGATAAAATACTGGGAAAATTCCTTAGAAAGTTTCAAATTTAATTCATCAATTTTTTAAACCATACAATGATTCATTATTTAATAACAATATTACACTCTAGTCCAGGAGAGACTACAAGTCCATGGTGCATCAACAGATTTTTCTTTGAATAATTTGCCCAGTAAATACTTTGGTGCTTCCGTAAACTAAAATGAGTATGAAAAGTAGATGAGGGATTAAATTAGCAAATTAGAATTGGAACATCATTATATGCACTGTAGTTAATAAGAGACTCAAACTCCAAAGAGCCTGATAAGTAAAAGCTCACCAATGCTTAGGAAAATCTGCCACTTACCTTTATATTGAAATAATAACTTTTAATCATTGATCATTTGAAGCAAAAATAAGACCAACGCTACTATCAGAGTCCTATATACTTTTTTGACTTGCTTGTGGTTGTCATAGCAATTACAGAGAAAGAGCTACCTGATGACTACGGAGGAGCACTGAGCCAGCCGCCGGCCAGCACTTTTCAGTCCTGTGTATATTTGGCCCATTTCCATGGCTCCTTCTAAGCCAACCACCTCCAGCAGCTGGTCACTCAAGTCTGAAGGAAAACAGATGCCTTGTCAGTTACAGTGAGTATGCGTATGTCTACAATGTAATGCCATTGGATATTATGGAAATGATGAAAGTCACTTCACAAAAAAGCCTCTCATGTTGAAAACTGAAGGTAATGAAAAGAGGACCTAACACTGAAACTCTCAGTTTAATTAAACCTTGAGGTTCTATGGGAAACAATTTGCTGTCAGCTTATTCTAAAACAAGTGGGAAGAACAAATTCTGAACCAAATAATGCCAAAAAACATATCAGTAGTTTTTAACATCAACAAACTTTTCCACATGTATATATGGAACGTTTATACATCCCACATCAGACATTGGCAGCAAATATATATTTCATCACTATAAATAAAGTCTGAGGATATGCTGTCAAACAGAATTTTGTTAAATTACTTGAACGAGAGACCTAGTTGATCATGGAGCTGAAGATTCTTATTTTATAGGTTACAGACTAGTTTAAAAGTCATTGAGTGGCTTGTCCATAGGTAAAGTTAACTATGTAGAAGTTCAAGAAACAATAGTAGTTTTTTGAAATGTTTTCTCAATGGTAAGGAATACATTTTCTACCAAAGTAATATTTAAAAGCAGACTAGGTAATTAGCACAGTGCAGTCATCATTATTATTTTTGAAAGAAGATATTAGAAAAGAGCCAAAGCTATACATATCATTTGTTGAGTGTTTATTAAATACCTGTCACTGGACTTATCACTTTCTATTTATTTCACTGGCTTTCTCTCAGAACCAGTTTAAGACAGATATGATTATGCCTTTTTACAGAAAAAGAAACTGAAAATTAGAGGTGACTCCTTTTTCATATTCACATACCAAGAAAGTGATAGTTCTAAAATTTGAACTCAACTTCTTTGAAGCAAACACTATGCTAATCTTTGATAAATCAGTCACAAAAAAGAGATGCTTTAAAGAATTATAGGAGTTTTTACTCCCTGCTATGCCAAATTCCTTTCCTAATAAACTTTACTAAAAAAATGAATTATAGAAATGTTTCTGACATAGGGCCAGAAGTTGAACTGTGTGGGCTTCAAGGTCCCTTTCCAACATGAAGATTCACACTCAGCCAGAAAGCACATGTTGACCTCTCCTCCACAGAATGGGGCGGACTCTGCCCACCCCTGGATGGAGTAAGCAGCCATGTGCATATCTAATCCACTCGGAAAACTGAGATCCTTGACTTGGAAGCTGAAGTCTGGGTCACCACTCAAGGTCTTTCCTATTGTAATATTTCTATGTACTCCTGGTGTATTTTCAAATGTAAATAAATTCATATTGTTGTAATACAAAAACAAAGCTGGAGGAGGCAGTCCACAGTGGGCAGGCATGATGATTACCCAAGATAAACCTGTGACAGCTGGATTTATGAAAAGCAAGCAAAGGTGTCTTATATGGAATTCATTTTGTGTAGAGAGCCTCAGTCCTCACCAATGAATCCATTTGATCATGGGATTTGGAGATGTTTGTTAATGGTTCATTTTCAGTGTTGCTCAATCAAATACACTGGAATAGCACTTGGAAACCTCAAAACTCATTATGCCCATGATCATTAGGAAATTTAATATACATGCTTAACAGAGTGTGTGGCCAAGACTTCACATTAAGTGAATGACAACAAGTATTATTTTAAAAATTTTAAACTGTACCTGCAGCGTGAGGTTCCTCCATGCAAAAATCTTTCAGCTACAAAATCAAAAGCTACCAAGTCATAGCTTAAAGTATGTACTGTATTGCTCTAACCTATTTAGAATTATTTCTCATGAAGCTTATTCTGTGTTTCTAGTTTAAATTTATGTTGCCAAGAACAGATGGACAAGGAATAGAAACATATTCTTTCAGCTGTAGCCGGGACTAAAATGTGCTTGGATCTTAGTCTGGGTGTTAATATACGCATTTCTTAGGTATATGTTAACCAGAAAACAACATTAACCCCCCAGATGTGTGATATTTGTAAAACAACAGCCACACCAGCACAATCATGGAATTGAAGTGCACATTTGATATTGTGGGTTTTGTACTGCTTGGTTCCTAAATAGGTGAGATCTCATGGTAATTTTTATAATGATCTGAGGCTGGTTGTTGGGAACTGTTCTATAAGAAATGAAACACTTTTCCACAACTGAGTTAATCTGTGAGTCCTAAGTTTTCCATGAATCACAGGAATTTGTCTATACCCACACCATATTGCAACTGTCTACCACCCTCCTTCTATTTTTTTCTTTCTCTTAATTTGTCTTTGTTTCTCTCCCTGAAAAACTACCCTGAAAATCATTTCTACCACTAATAATCAATAAAGAAGATATATCTCATAAATTTAGGAAATGTGGGGTTTCAAACTAACATGTTCTTGCTAACAGAAAGAGATATTTGGGAATAGTGTCATGTTTATAAACACTGGCAAAAGTAAGTAAATACCATATTCCTTTTAGCTAGGTGTTTAGGAGGAAGAAAAACAAATTTGCTCTCATCATGAATTGGTATTTTTTGATACAGCACGTTCTACAATATCTGTAATAATCATATTATTATCGATTATAATATAATATAATCAATACATTTTATTTTGAGATCAGGGTCTTTGATTTCAGAAAGAGTTTCTATCTATGTATTTTTTGAACCCTGCTGTTATATATAGTATCCTTTGAAAACATCAAAGACTTCTTTACCTCATGTTCTATCTACAATTTATTCAATGTGCCTATCCTTAAAATGTCCTAACCAACCATATGAGCCCACTTAATTGATTTACTACCTGGCTATTGATTCATATTTAAGAATAAGCATAGCAAACAATAGCACATGACCAGATCCACTTCACTGTCTGTTTTATATGGCTTATGAATTAGGAATGACTTTTATATATTTAAAAAATAGAAAAAATTAAAAGAAATATACTGTGATATATGAAAATTATAAGCAATTCAAATTTCATTGTCCATAAATTAGTTTTTATTGGAACACAACCACACTCGTTCATTGTTTTGCCTGTTTGCTCAAGCACTACACTGGCAGATTAGATTAGTTGTGACTGTGACTGTATGGTCCACAAATTTAAACTTTCTACAATTTGGCCTTTTAGATTAAAAGTTATCAACCTCAACTTAAGAGAAACATTAACTGTTTTGGATTACTGAGGTTTTCATTTTAACTCTACTGCTATAAATGTTAAATAGCCTCACAATGAGCTGAAAGACACGATGTCTCAACACTGATTGGACAGTGTAGAGCTGCTTTTGCGACCATGGTATCTCACCACATTTGTATGCCATGAGGTTTACTACAATCCATTTGTAATTTTTTAGGAAACAGAAAAGTTTCTAAATAACTTAATTTCAAAATAAATTAGGACAGTTTAACATTCAACTTTATGCTCACTCATTGCATTCTTGGCTTTTTTGAGTATGAGAAAAGGCAGATGTTGCAACCAGACATGGAGATCCAGGTGCGAGTCAGCTTTACTTTCCAGAGTCATCTGTTAGGCACTTGAGAAATCCCAACAACCTGATTTGAGGATGTGTGTGTATATCCTGAGGTAAATCTTATTTTTGTTCAATTTAGTGTTATGGGATATACTTTTGAAGAGAAAAATAGTAGGCTGCTGAAAGAGTTAAGGTCTTTCCACATGCCTCCATAGGGCACTGGAGGTAAGAGAATCTCAAATTAGGCACTTGCATGTTTAAAATAAAAGTCTGTAAGAGGCATCCAAGGGAAAAGAACATCATCAAAATTGGGTCATATTGGAAGAGGGTCACTAACATAGGGTCTGTAAATTTGAATGGGGGAAAATGCAATTGTATTATCTTTAAATATTTCTTTCAAGTATAAATTTAGTTTCTGTAGTGTAGTGGTTAGCACGTTCACCTCAAGTATATGTTTAGGCAAGATACCATAATTTAGTAGCAGAGACTATGACTGCTACTGATAGATATCACAGATATTTCCAATCACATTATCAGTGTTGAAACTGAGTTTTAAAAAGTAACAGATTTTAATCATTCATAATCCTAAAATATCTTCAGTAATCTCTACTATAATAATTTAAATTTTATTTAAATATGAGTTTTTATTGTATGTAGCATTTCAAAATAGTATTTATGCTTAATATTATTTTGAAATTTTAGTAATTACTGATCCTTTGATAGATTGCAAAATTAATTTGTCAATAAGGAAGCACATACATTATTAAATCAAAATTTTAATAGAATTCAATATAATTGACTTCCTTTTTTACCCTGTACATTTTTCTTTTAAATTTTAAAACATTAGTCTGAGAAGAGTCAGGAAATTATACCAGGATGGCAAAGGGGACTATAACACCAAAATGGTGAGAAATCTTATTTTAAAGTGGAATTTGCTTTTGCCTTTTTTGTTTGTTTGTTTTGTCATTTGCTTTTGCAGTGCTGTGGATGGAACCCAGAGCCTTGCACATAACAGGCAAATGTTCTATCATGGAGCCACATTCCCAGTACTGCCTTTGCCTTTGTCAACCTTTTCCTGGATACTGTTAGTGCTGCATTATTGTTATTACACAGGTAATAAGGGGAATGTATGTAAAATCTAAAAGTGAGAAGCACAGATAGAGAACACGGGAACAGCACAGCTAATAAGTGGATAATATTTATTCATTGCTTAGTCTCTTCATTTTGACAGTTATGCCCTGATAATATGTCTCATTATGTAATTGTTTCAGACTGCCAAATGTGAGGGAACAGAAGAAGATGCATTGCAAACACAGACTGAGTGTGGGTTGTAGCATTTCATAGAATAGTGTGTCCTAAAGGGAGAGGATGGAGGGTTGGAGCAGAGCATGACAAACCCTTTGTGCACGGTACCCAGAAACAAGCTGCCCCACTGCGGGACACGATGTGGAGGCTGCTTGCTCACTCGGCAGGTGGATTTTGTAATCACCATAAATTGCTAATTACATCACCACTTAGTAAGTCCTTATTTGGTTGTGGTAATACAAGACTACCTATGGAGTCATACCTTCTGAGCATATATCAATTGTATATCTTCCAGTGCTGTTTCATTTTTCTAGCAATGGTTTAAAACATGTCCCTGGATCCAGAATAAACTTTTTTTGTGTGCTGGAAATTTAACTCAGGTAATGGTACATGCACACTCAAACACAAAGCTACACCCCCAATTCCCAGAATAAACTTTTAAAAAGCCATATATATATATATATATATACACATATATGTATATATGAAATCCATCCACCAAAGTGAGTACGTCAAGGATTCTTCCTCAACATGTCTACCTCATACCCACTGATTCCTAATTTAGATGTATTTAAGGAGCTGGGTTCTCTGACCTCCACAAATTAGAAGATATAAATTTAAAAGGGAACTCTGTCCCATGATGTATAGTTCCTTTCCACAACATTGGAGAAGCGGAACCTTGAGTCTGTGCCTGAATATTCCTATAATCTTTCAGAGTCCTATAGACAGTGACTGAGCAGAAAAAATATGCAAGAAATGTGTATGATTTTAAAAATGTATTAATAAAAAAAGGGGGGTAGATGGAGCAAATTTTAGCAAAAATTTATCAATGTGACTCTGTATTTCATGGCATATAAATATACAGACAGGCTTTTAATACCCCAAGGAAGTTACTATGCAATCATAAGCCTGTTAACATGAGAGGAAATGGGGAGGGTTTTCTCATATATGTACATATATTGCATGCTTGGTATGAACAGATTCTGTTAAGGACTTTATAGGTATTTTTCCATTTAATAGTTCTCTGAGGCTGGTGTTATTCTCTTCATTTTATTGGTAAGGAACCTCTGCCACTTGTTCAGATTATCACATATAATTGAAAATCTGTTTTTTCACATACATATGTTTGACTTTAAATTCCATGTTACTGTGATACTGACAGCAGTAAGAACTAACCAATTTAATCGTATAGTGGCAGAAGAGAACAAACACTACAAAGGTGTATATATATATATGTATTTGTATAGTTATATACATAGTTATATAGATGTAGATGTCTGTGTATATATGCTCACATGTATATTCCTTTGTAATGTTTATTTTGACTATATAGCACCTTAAAACAGTGATCCTAACAATACTACTGCTGAATTGTTTCAGATGTCATCACCAAATTAAAACCCAGCAAAAAGCTCTTGCTAATGACTATTTCCTATTACATGGGAATCATACTCTGATGAAGAAGGGTAAGAAATGAAAAATGCCTTTTCAAAAAATTTCTATCCAAAATGGTTAAAATGTACAACTTGAAATGACTAGAATCTTGCACATAAATAGATTAACCAGTGTTCTTTGTGAAATATCCCCTTTCCTATTGAAATCTGAAAATGAAGAGTTAATGTGTGTGTGTGTATGTGTGTGTATATTTCATAGTGGAATCACATTCCTGACTTTAAAAATGGCTTTTAAAGAATGGATTTGATCATGTCATTCAAAGCCATATGGTTTTTGGAAAACAACCAGGCAGAACTGGTTTCATTCTAAAATCCTGGACTTTCATAAATGTATCCAAAAGAAGTAAAGAGCAGAAATCACAGTATGGCATTTTGTCAACAACCTCCCCATTGTGAGGAGAGCAGTTCAGGGCCTGAAAATCACTTTGTTACAGTGTACTTAAAAAGTGATTTTCACCATGGGTTATACAACCCAAGAAATCATAAGCATTTCGTTCACGAGACCAGTTTAATGATTCCCACAGCAATCCGTTGCTGCTACAGACAGTGCATAGTATCAGGGAAGGTAAGAGGAGAGCTATGAGCAGAAGCAAGCAGTGACTATGAGCACTGCTGTTTCTAGGTCCTCCAGTCAGTTTGCTGTCACTGAGCTTTGTGGAGGGACTGAAGGCCCTTGCTTGTTTTCTGTGTGAATGAGCTGTTGGTGTGTGGGAATGTTTTCACAGCACATTGCTTTTTCTGCCCTCTTCTGTAAACCAAGCTACTTCACGTGTCTCCTCGTATTAGTGTCATCACTAAACAAAGCAAGTGCTCATGAATGAAGGCTGATCTCAGCAAATTCTGAGTAGCTTCTGGAGGGGCATCTGCACCCTAATACTGATGCCAGTGAAAGGGCAAAGTTGCCAGGGAGATCACCAGCCCATACTCTCCTAAGAATCAAGCAGCACCAGCAGTTAGAAAACAAAACAAAACAATACAAATTAAAATCCAATTTAGTAGGGACCAGTATCAATATTCCTTTTAAGTGACAACATACTCTTCATATTCAACTTGAAGCATATGAAAATTATTTATTTTCTTAAAATATGGAATATAATGATATATTTATTGCTCTTCCTTATTTTAATTTCAGTGGTATATGAAAAAATAAAAATTTAAGAATGTAGTAATCTTGAACTCATAAACTGCTGAAAATGAAGATGGGGACAAACTATAATGATGAGGAATAGTGATTTACACTAAACATTTTCCTATATAACAGAGCTTTTTTGCTATTCAATCTATTCTGCTTGCATATAAATATTACACTCCTAACAAGAGATTGAAAGACTATTATCTTTTGGGTTATTGTGCATAAAAGCATTGCTGGTCAGAAGTAAATCTTACTATCCTGGCACTTTGTTTTCAGAGAAAAAGCTACATGAATAAATAAAATTAAATCTGAGCAACTTTCATTTTGAACTTTTTTGTACCAGTAAAATATAATATTATAACTAAAGTCTTGCTGGAGAACCCTTGAAAACATGTGCAACAGGAACAAACTAGTTTCTGCTTTTGAACAGTGTGTGTGTTTAGGGAGTTTTGTGGTTAATGTAGGACTAAGGACCTCTAGCTCATGAACTGAGATAGGAACTATTGAGGTCTCAAGCACTAAACATACTCAAATTATCATTGCCTCACCATTTTAAGACGATTAGTTTTTGACTTGTCAGTGCCTCTAGAAAAGTGTTATTCCAGCCAGGGAACTCTGCTGAATTTTTTTCAGTTGTTTGAAAGCTTATAACAGATTATGGACAGATGGACCATAATATTTAATAGGCAAGTTAGGACATCTTAGTAGATACCTGAATAGTTCTATTTTGTATATATATATATATATATACATATATATTATATTATATATATTTTTTCTTCCTTTTCTCCCCTTTTCTGTGCAATAAGGTACCATTATTTTATGACCTTATGCCTACAGAAAAAGAATTGTATTTTTGCTTATATTACTAAATTGAATTAATGTTGCCATAAGTAGCTTTATTTGAATGAGATTTTAAAATAAATTTCACTTGTTAGTACTTTTAAGAAATACAATATCCTTTTGTCATATCAACTACAAAGTTAGCAGAGAAATCCATTCCACATATGAAACCACTTAAAAGCAACTGCAACTGCTGCTGTATCCATCACCTCATGATGCTATTAGTCATGTACTACCAACTCTCCAAAGAACATGAATTTTGAAAAAAGTAAAGAATAAGTTCTTGTATATCCATGTGCCAAAGAATTCAGGTAAGTACAAAAAGTGTTTGTGAAAAAGTTTTCCTTTACATTTTACTAAACATGCCATTTTATCTTTACAAAGGATCTGCATTAATAGTAATCCAGCTTTTAGAAAATATAGTAACATTCATGACTAAAAGTAACGTTGAAAAACAGAACTTGGACATTAAAAGTACCTTCACCCCTAGCAACACTAGAGATCATAAGAGAATTTCAAATGCAAACTTTCAGATTTTCAACACTGCACTACAAAACTAAGGACTTTATTTTCTCTTTCAAGGAGTTGCTTTGGGGAAGCCAAAAGCTCTTTTCCATTACAAACATGACCAATATATCTCATTCTTCTCTTACCACCTTGTACAAGATATATTCCTTTTTGTACAAGATATATTCCTTTTTAATAGTTTAAAGTACTATTCAACTGATACCTTTGGTACAAAGAAAAATTATCCTATTTAGGTATATTCTTTTAAAAGTTATTTGCTTAAAAAGGCTTCACTGTATTAATCTTGTAGCCCTTCTTACAACAGAACAAAAGCAGTTCTATGAAAGAAGACTAAACTTGGACAAACCGTAAAAAAAAAAAAAAGCAAAGTTCCTCTCTGTTTTTATCAAATTTGATTGCTGCAGCTGTTCCCAGTTTCTGTATTTTAAAAATAGCCTTATTCAGTGCCTTGTTGGCTAAAGGCCAGAGCGTCATTAGAACATGCTGTACGGAAAACCTCTATTCAGTTACAGATACAGAAATATATTTAAGATCAGTGGGGGTCATCTGCAGCAAACACTTGTAAAGGAAAATAGAATTTTAATGTGTTTGGACTGATCACCACTTTTACTAGCTAGTTTAAAGCCCCTGTGCAGAACCTTCCTATTATTCCCTCTTTTGCTCTTAGATAAAAATGCAGAATGAGTATCAATTTCATTGGAAAAATATTATTAGAATGGTCTGTTTCTCAAATAGTGATTGTATAGTTCAGATAGACATTTCAAAGAATGCTTAATAGAGATTTCTTTTTGACACACTCACAGGCATCCATCCAGGGGAAGGTAGGTATTACTGACCAAATATCTCTCACAGATAGTGCCTAACTAAGGTCACCAAATCTGAAATAGACCAGTCTGACACCCACCCCAGCCCCTAATAACTTTGGGCTGATAAATTCATACCTTTGGGCTCAAAGTCTGTAGGGATCAGGTCAAAGCACTGAATTATTCAATGCAGTTTCAGAGTTGACCTCTACATCTATTCAGTTCTTTCCTTTTCCCTCAACAAAAGATTAAGATTAGCATTTAGGACGAAACAGATTCATACAGGAGTGTCAATCTGAGTTTCAAGTAAAAAGAATCTGATCTGCATGGATCATCAAGAAAAGAAGGAATTTTTGATTCCAGAGGATGAGAGTAGTAAGGAGTTAGAAAGCACAAGTGTCTAGAGAAACTAGGTGAGAAGAGCAGCTTTTATTAGGGAAATGTACACAGCTGTCAAGGTGTGAAGTATCTGAGAGCTTACCTTTCTTGAAAGCTAACATATTAGCCTGCCCCAGTTCTACAGAGGCTAAGAGAAGGCATGATTCTCTTGGGTTAGAGATCTGAAATTTTAATTCCCATAACAATAGCAGTAGCCAGAGTGTGAACACTTATATCACTTCCTACACCCCAAATTTCCAAAGGTGAAGCAAAGAGGTCCAGGGGACACCCTGTCAAACACACAGTGGGATGTGTTATAGAAGAGGAGCCTCTGGTCTAAGGAGACAGTACTTTAATATAAGAATAAACCTATCTGATCTTTTCCAGCTTTGAAACTGTTTAAAAAGTGAAGTCATTATTAATGCTTTCCTGGTCAAATGTGAATGGTTACCATGATGATACTGAAGTAAGGGAGATATAAAAATGTTTCACAATTAGTGAATGCTGGCCAATCAGAGTGGATATTAGCTACAGTAAGTAGCAGGACTTCAGAGACCTTGAAAGTATTGGCACTGACTATTTAATTGCTGGATCTGGAAGTCTGGAAGGTCATGTGGAGGGATGGGGTAAACTTAGATGATTACAGCCAATTGTATGGATATATTTAAATAACATTTGGTGCAGCTATACTGAATAGCAGATGAAAATGGAATGTATTAAATGGAAATATGTCTCTGAAGTTCTGACTTCAAGTCCTAACTTTTGATTAACAACAAGGGTAATCTCAGGGAAGTCATTTCATATTTCTGGGACCAAGTTATCCTATATCTAAAAGAGGAATGGGGCTAACTTTACCTTGTGATTAAACCTCTTGTTTCAATCAATCCTGCAGTGATTTTCTTGCTTATTCTCTTTCTTTATCTCCCAGACTAAATATACTCCATGCATAAGTGATGCAATTATGAATTTTGTGGAAGCTACACTTTTGATGGATCAACATTTCCTTGAGAGTAGTTTGAAAGAGTGTTGGAGGTAAACTAATTAAGGGTGGTGTGACTCAGATGGAAGACATGGGATGACAAATACTGAAGTGGAGAGGGGCTGCAGAATGAGTAGAACAAAAGAACAAACAAAAAGTGGCATTATCTAAGAAATAATTTGATTTAGATAAATGTGAGGTGCAGTTAGGCTAGATGCCTAGCAAGAAGGCCAAACTATGAGCATTCACAGCATGAAGTCAAAGGGAGATAGATTATCTAGGCCAGCACTCTGCAGGAGGCACAGAGCAGGATTGGACTCACTGTGAACCTAGAAGCAGAACTGAGACCCAGTTTGGCCTTATTTGATCAATCAGAGAATCACTGAAGTAATCCTGATGAAAGATAACAAGGAGTTGAAATCAGGTTGTGTCCATGTACATAAAGTGGAAGTTGTAGGAACAGAGCTCACAATGCTGTGAAAAAGCAGGTGAGGGGTATCCTTAAGCATGAGGAGGCCCAGGTTCAGGTTTGTCAGACAAGGTGGAGGTGATGCTTCCAACCAAGACACAAAGAAAAGCTGGGAGAAAAACAAATGGGGAAGTAGGAAATGGGGTAAGTGTGGTTCAGATGTGCTGATATCGTGGGCTCTATGAGACATTCATGCAGAGCTCTCTGTAGAGGAGTGCCCGGAAAACATATATCTGTAGATGTGAACGTTATTTTCAAATCACGTATTTTCATTTTAAACTTGAAATGTTTAAAGGTGATTATCACATATTATGTTTCATGGAGTTTGTGCTTTGTTTTTAGATCTCCAAATGCACGACCTGGCACAGAGTAGGCAATCAATAAGCATATGTTGAATTAGTAATAATGTACTGAATTAAGTACACTTGAAGCTTACAGACAGTCTTCTGTAAGGTCTCTAAAAGAAAGAGATAATCACCTTTAAATTTAGTTTACAATAAATACTAGCTTGGAAAAAACAGCTCAGGATTTCATAGACAATTTCTTAAAGTGGTAAAGGCATTCCTTTTGACTAAAGGTATACTTTGCTGGGCTATCTTTTTGTAGTAACTTTTTTTTTATATTTATCTAGTTCTGTTTAGTTCCTCCCATGCTTAATATGTGTTCATAGTACTTATTACTATGCTTAAACCATTATTAGCTTGATTATTTGTTTAATTGTAACTAAAAATATATTCCTTCCTGATATGATTTTATAGACGGAGAAAAAAATCAGAGAAGATAAATTACTTGTTCACAGTTTTGTAGCAAATGTCTCAGGTTCTTCCCTACACCTCAGGTTACTGATGGAAAGAGTCTTTGGATATCTCCCATTAATTAATAAAATCTTACCAAAGTACTTTTAGCCATTCTCTGTTACAGATGCCTATCTTTACTAATTCTTCTCAATCCTTATAAAAGTACTAATAACTTTGTTATTTTTGCTGACTACTGTAAATACTGAAACCAATCTGCAACATTCTTAGGTAACTTAAATTAGGAATAAGTCTGAAACAAATACAGAAAAATGTTAAATAACTGCCCACTAAAAATTTTGTGTTTTCAAACATTTCCAAAAAATGATTAAATTTTTATGGCATTTTTAAAACTTAAAGGTTCTTTTTTTGAAGCAGCAATAGCCAGGTACTTATTTGTCAATATAAGATGTTCGTAATATCACCACACTGCAAATTTCTAGAAGTATTTTATGAATTTTGAATTCTATTAAATGATTTATTTTTTCCAGATAAGTCACCATGCAAGAGGCACTTATTACACATGTTTTTCAGCATATGTTGCAAGTTTATTTTAATGCTGAAGAGGCACATTATGATCAAAGCAGAATTCTGCCCAATTTAAACTGTTCTAAGCTATTTTCATACATTCACTCATGTAATACTGTAAGATTTACATTAAAATGAATGCTTGTCTACAATTAAGCGATTCAGTCAACATTAAAAAAAAGGTGCAAATGTGTGCAACGTGAAAAAAAAATTCAACAGATGTGCGAATAATCTCTGCTTGGGGGCCCATATCAAAAAGAACAGTATCCAAAAAAAAGGAAAGGAAAAACTTCTAACATTTATTCATTCTATCACCTAAGGTTTGTTTCTATACCTAAGTTAAAGGATACACACACATGCAAAATCATAAAATCACAGAACTTTCTCTAATAATAATTGGATTAACCAATAATAACACGGGCTGTGTAGCAAATAATAAGTTACAAAATCAACAGTAGTTCTTAGATCATAATGGATATTTTGGTTCCTTATCTTCTGATAATGAATACATTCTAAAGCATCAATGATTCAAGTGCATTTAGAGAAAGTTCCATACATATAAACCAGAATAGTTAACATGAAAGTATTTAAATAGAAGTTAGACAGCAAGGATAGATGGATAACAGGAAGAACTTCAGATTGTCAAGGTCAATAGACCTTTAAACCAGTGCATACTTATGGTTGTGGAGTACATAACTCTTGTTCCCATTCGTTTCCTCATCTAAGGGAATGTCACCTCCTCAAACTTTATAGATCATATCCTGCTTATTCATATGCACAGGGGCTCTGGTTAGTTCAGATGGGATAGTTGAGATCAAAGTGCTTCATGAGCATCATCTCTGCTTCAGTGAGGTACATTTTGGTGATCATTGGAGGGAAGTCTGGTCTTCATGTACTTCAGTAGGTGTAAGACAAAGAAAAACTTGATGTTAATTGACAGTCTCCAATACTTAAGAGGATCCAAAGGTTCTTGTCAAATAGCATCCATTAAAGGAATTTAAGTTATTCCTATTCTTTACTCCCCAAGTGAACTGCAAGTTGTTTATCCTTTTGTCATTAACTGAGCTTCTCAGTGTCATCTATTTGAGAAAATATATGATCTGGAAGTGATATTGACTGACAAAAAACGAATGGGGGGAAAGAGTTGATGTTATTGTACCTAAATCGTATCCTTTAATATTTTTAAAATGTAGTTAACACTTATGGAAATTACTGATCTATATTTATCAAATCAAATATTTTAAATAAATGAAGACAATGCTTTTGTTCACAAATTTCTTACATGCTTTGTTATCATAGTTGAAATTTTCACACATGGAAACTTGTATATCGAGACGCCTTGTATATGCATCTGTGTTCAATTCTGCTGTGACTCAAAGCTTCACCTCTTTATGTTATTGTAGTTTTTCTACAAAGTTCAGCCTTGGTGAACTGAAACTTTTAAGGGTGTATAGATATATTTGAGCAAGAATATGATTAACTTGAGGTCTCTGATTAAATCATTGGGCATACTTTAATTCATTAAAAACCACCTCTCCACATACCTTTTAAACTGGAGAATAAAAAAACTGCTGAGAAAATAAAGGCTTTATGATTTGGTGAGGAGTTAATATGGCTCAAGTCATCACATAAAAATCCTCATTGACTCTTTGTGAGAACTAAAAGATTCAGGCTCTTAGTCAACTAGTTAAAGGAAGTTTTAAGAGTTTTTTGAATGTTACAAAGTATACAAGACCTATATTGTCACAATAGGGCATCCACTATTTTCCATAGTAAAAGGTGTTATAAACAGATCATGAGTATGGGACAGGAATGTATGATTTTGTGAACTGATTCAAGAGGAAAAATACCTTACTATGAATTCTTTCTGTTCTTCATCTTTGACAAGTATTATTACTTTTTTTTTACCAGTTCTTCAATATGAGGTGATGAATCGTGTTTGGAAAAGCTTTTATGCACTTGAATAGGCTTTCACTGTGTACATATGTGTGAATCAGTCCCCAGGAGCATTATGTGTTCAAGAAATATGCATTTTTTCTTGTTAATTCAATTCTGTCTCTAGGTCCCCATTACTTTGTCCTATCAGTAAATTCCATCTCAGATGTTTTAAGGGACAATTTTGTCTCTAAAGATTGCATAATATCCCTGAAGACAACGTCTCATCTTTACTGTGTCACATTGCCACTGTTCTTTGTGTCATACAGGCTTGCCTTCTGATGCCAGGAACATTCATGTCTGCAGAAATGTGCTGAGATTCATCCTGGTTTTGATGTCCTTATAAGAATTCACATCCCTTCCAAATGAGGGTGTCTTTCTACCTCTTCAGAACTCTTCCAGGGAGCCAGCTGAGGTTCTACACTCTTCTTCAGACCTACCCACAGTACCCATAAAGGCAAACTTAACTAAAACATCAATTGAAAATTGTGATGAGATCACAACAGGGATAGAGTAAGGTGCTAGGTAATTTGTAGGAAGAGGCACTAAGGAGACTTAAGGGAAGATCTCCTCAAGAAAAGCATATATAAGCCTCAACTTGAAGAATATGAGATCCACTTAAGTGAGCAAGCAGACCATGGAGGTTGTAAGCAGAAGAATAGCATGTGCAAAGGCACAACAAAAGGTGAGCCAGAGCCTAGTGCACAAAATAACCTAGAAGTCATTTGATATGACTGCAGCACAAAAGTGCAGGAAGCACGAGGAAAAGGTATTATTTCAGAATCAATAAGGCAACCAAGGCCATATGACATTATAAATCACGTTCAAGAGGATAGACTTGTGTGAAGGACTATTGGACTCCAGTTAAATATTTTATTCAGTGGACAACATAATCATGTTTTGATGTTGAGAAGTCACATGACCCTTCTGAAATTCAGTTTCATTTTATTTTTGAATTGGCATACATTAATAACATGGCGAAATTTCATTGTGATAATTCCATACAATATACTTTAAACAAGTTCAGCCCTCCATTATATTTCCATTCCTCCCTTTCCAGTCTCTCCCTTTTTTCAAACAGTGTTTGGCGGGTGAAATTCAGTTCTTTTATCCATAAAGATAAAGAAATGCTTGATTGGATTATTAAAAAAATCAAATCAGTATATGCTAAAGCTCAGCAAATTCTGATACAAGTAAGTTTGTACTGCATAGAATCCATTTAATGCAGGAGTGAGTGAGCAGAATCTCTGATAAATAAATTTTACTATGTTAGACAATGATGGTAAAACACAATTTATAGCAACTATTCAATTAAGGGAAAGATAGGGTGCAGAAAACACAAGTAATAAGGTAAAAATGTGTGAGATGGAGTTTACAAGTTTTAGAAATAACTTTTAACTAACTTTTTTCTCTTACTTTATTGTCGCTCTTAATGGGAGTTGAAGATGTTTGTCATACTTTCTTACTGCCCAACACATTTTAAGCAACCTGTGTTTCAGGAATATAATTCTGATTTCAGAAGAAAGTAGAAGCTAACTTCCCTTGCCTCCGTTGGGGTCCGCATGTGACCCATCAGTGACAGGTTGACCAAAGTGTAATCTCTGAGCATGTGACCTAGGCTTTTTCAGGCGCACTAATGAAAGACTTTAGTTTGGAATAGAGTGACTTGAAGAAGAAGGTGTTAGACAGGAATGATTTTGGCAAGGGTAGTGTGGGAATCTTCTGTTTTCTGAGGTTTCAGGGTCAGAGGTTCTCAGGATAACATCCTTTGTCCAGTAGTTCTGTCCATGGGGAGGGACAGAAACAGACAGTGAAGTTTCCTGTGGAAAAGTCAGGTGATATACTTTGTGAGTGGTCCCTGCCTGTGTGGCTTTCAAACCTCATTCTCTGTCTTTCTGAGAGATTCTGGGGTCACTAATATTGACACATTCTTTTTCTCTTTACTCAAGTAGGAGTGGATCTTACTGTTTACAAGTCCTGATTGACGTACATGTCAATGTAAAACCATTATTTGTATCTTGAGGTGCATTTTTAAAAAGTTCCACTCTACTATGAAACTTGAGTATCATAGCACGAAAACATTTAGGACAAGAGTATAACAGAACAAAAAAGGAGAAGTGTATTCCAAAACTATATCTTCAAAGTGAACTAAAATACATTATTTAAATTAATATCATAAAATTTAAATATAATCTAGCAACACAATTTCTCATACGATGTTGACTGTATCTGTAAGCTTTTGTTTATAAGTCTCTACCTTATGGTCTTTTCAGAATAGTTCAGTATAAATAAACATGTAGGCTTTGTGGTACATATTCTGGTCTGGACTGTTGTCCCTTAAGTTAATAAATTATGTTGTCTTGAAAAAAGTCCTTTCATCTGTAAAATGAAATAAAATACCTAGTGAGAGAGTATATTGAACACACGCAGTATAGGACTGTCACAAGACCTGTCTTTAACAGTTACTATTAAATGCCAGTAACAGTAAAAAAAAATTAATTGCAGTTGAAAAATATCCCAAAGATGGGAAAGGAGACTAGTACTCAGGATTCTTGTACTGCTGATGTGCTGTATTAGAAAACCTTAGAATCTTGAAGAGTTACAGAGCAGTCTAGGATAAAGATGTATATTCTATTTAATCTTCATGTTTGAAGCAAGAGGCAGGAAGGATTATGAGTTCAAGTTCTATTTCAAACAACTCCCCTCTCTTTTACTGGATGTAAAAGATTGTGAAATGGTCCTAATTTCTGCCTTTTTTTGCATACCCCTTTCCCTCTTTCCACTAAATTATGGATTAATGTTTCCTTATGGCTGTGCTTTACACATTTGCTACATTGATATTTTTGTAGTGAACAAAAGAGCTCCAAATAAAGGTAGTTACATTAATTTTAGAATATTTGAAGAAGCCAGCTGTTATTGGTTCCTTTTTTCATTTTTTCTGCATTCTGGCTCTACCTTTTAAATTTTGGAATAGGAATACTAGGTGGCCTTTGAGGTTAGCTTGATTTTCCAACTGTTCACTACATACACTGCTAGTGTTTGTTTTATACTATCTAGTGCTCCAAGAGTTGTTAGAAATGAACAGAAATATATCCAAAGCTTCCTGGCTATAGCTATTTTATTTTTTCAATTATTCCTTTTGTTTCATCATTCTTCCTCTTCTTTCCAATCCATCTCTTAATTAGCTTGATTCGTGGTAGCCTATATGTTCGATACCATGAATCACTAAATTAGTGAAGTGATATTGATACAATGGTGTACATTGTTTTTCTTTTCTCTGTAGGGTACATGTCTCCACCAGAATACAACTACAGCTATATACTGATTAGGAAATAACCAGCACATACTGAGGTCATGAATGTAAACCTGACTAACTCTACTACTAATGACAAAAAAACCCTTGAAAAACCATCATTATTTATCAATTTTTAAAATACATCTCTTGTTTAAACATTTATTTGCTTCAAATGAATAATGAAAGGCAGTTTCATCTCCTCCTCCCCAAACCAAAATTAAGTAGCATTGAAATTCCTTCTCATAGAGAGCTATATGACAAAATTAGGTATTTGGAAAAAGACAGACACTGCTTGCAACTATAAAAACAAGATCAAAACATTTGGTGCCCTTTCCCACTTCAGTAGGACAGCAACTGCACAAGGCTATTCTCTGGAGTAATGGTCTTGTCTCCTCCAAAGGCTTTTTTATCTGATATTCAGGAGGTCATACTCAGTCTTCAGCTGCACAGAGCTCCACTCCTATTAATTTACGATGGGGGTTTCAGAGGTTCACACTCGGCAGAATCTGTCCCTTTAAGAAGTAAATGCTGCCAATCTCTCATTTGAAGAAATGAGGATTTATTTTTGGAAAGAAAAACTTTTTATATATTCTATCCTTTTGCTAGTAAGAAATAAAGAAAAGCTTATAAAATAAAAAAATAAAGAAAAGCTTACAAAAGAAGTTGATAGACTATCTTTTTGCTTAAACAAAGTTCAGTTTAATTCCATGTTTTAGTAACATTGTTTTAGAGGATTGGGGGTATGGTTATTTTTACCATTATCATCATTTTGTTAAGCTATCTAATATGTTGAAAAGGTTATTCACCCCATGAATTTTTTTTTTTAAATATTGAACATTCATTGAAAAGAATGAAAGAAATCTAGTTAGAGATGCAGGTGCACTAATAAATGGGTGGTCTTTGGATTATAGTATTTATGTGTGCTATGGCAAAGCTGAGCAGAAACCTAAATGTTGCACATACAAAGTGGTACAACAAGAACATCTGTGTTGGGGAGATTGAACTGGCATGGCTAACACCTCCAGTGCCAGGTGCAAGGGAAATTTCAATACAGCTTGAGTAATCTTGACTGCTAGCATCTGCCTGCATCAGATTATCTCCTATGTTCCTAGTCCACCATATCCGTTAGAGTATTTATATGATACATCTGGTGGTGCAATGGCCAAGCAAGAAGGAGCGATGCCTCTGTTACTGGGGGCAAATGCCTGCCTCTTTAACTGCACACAAAAGCAAATTGGAATTCTTTTCAGGCCCATGGGCAGCTAGCCAACTCTACAAGACTGATTAGCAGATAGCACTCAGCGTGATGGCTGCTTTGTCCTTTCAGTTCAGTTAGTTATGTATCCTTGTGCGTAATATGGAGACATTTAACTCTTCAGTTTAAAATTCTGTTTCTAGATATTATTGCCAGGAAAATAACAGGATTTTATTGTGTTGCCAAAACCGTAACAAAGCTTTAATGTGACTTGGCTCAATCCAAAGTCTCAACATACATTTCACTTTCAGAATGAGCAAGTGTGGAAGGGTGAGAGAATGGTGGAGCTCCTCTTTCCATTAGTCTCCACACATAAAGCCTCACATGTCCAACAACTCATTCTTCACAAGATTATGTCCCTCTTCTCAAGTCATCAAATCCCTTCCCCCTCAGGAGCTGAACATGCCACCTACTGCAGGGAAAATAGAAGTCACCAGGTGGCCACTGCTCCAGCATTTTACTATTTTAGAAACTACACAACTCAGCAGCCACCTTCTCTCCTTGCTTCCTGTTACAGTAGATGTGTGACAGCCATGTCTTTATCTTTATAAAGCAAACTCATATCCTCTTGCTTTATACACCCTCATTTTCCTGATTTTTCCTGACTTTCCTTCTCCATTGGATTCTTGCCATCTGAAATTTAGTCTGCTCAGCATTCTCTCCTTAAAAGAAAACCTCTATTCATGCTTTGTCCCCTTCCCACTATCACATTCACCATTGTTCTCCTTTTTGACAGTTAAACATCTTTACAAACTTCTTTCCTATATTCTCCTCCTACTCACTTCTTAAATTATTCAAATCTGTTTCCTTTCCTCAACATTTCAGTAAGCTTTGTCACACTAATTTCATAAACCATATCCTTATACTGCTAAAATCAAAGGACTTCATCATCCTGGTTGATATTTCTTCAGTAGTAGACAAGTGTGACCATTACTTCTTCAAGTTGTCTGTTTCCTTAGCTTCTGCTTTGTAGTACTCATTTTTCATGTTTTGGCTTTTTCCTACATCTCTAGAATCTGTGGCTCTCCTTTCCCTCTGTATTTAACCACTAAAAAATGCAATTTTGCAGGGCTTTGTCCTGGGTGCTCTTCTTACTATAGTTTTAACTTAGATTCATTTACCAATATGGCTTCATTAACACCATTTTACAAATGATCTGAACATTTTACTCTCCAGCTGAGAGTAGAGATGCTTTCTAAGCTTTAACTCCTAACATCAAATTGGTCACTCAACATCTGCATTTGAATGACTTATAAATACTTCAAGTCCAGTACTTCTGAAGTTAACTTATTCCCAATTCCATACCAAAGTCTATTCATTTTCTAGAGTTCCTGGTCTTTTCCAACTTCATTACCATCTACCCAATTCAGTAAGCTAGATAATTTAAGTCATTTTGACACTTCTTTTTTTCCTTTCTGGGATGTATTAATTTCCAGGTCTTGAGAAACATCTTTTAGAAATTAAGCAAATAATCCATGACTGTGTACTTTATAAAAAACGGTGACAATAGTATCCTTTCTTGTACATCTTTCTGCAGTAACTGCAGAGAATACTAATTGTAAAATGCATCCATTCAAATCTTTTGCTTATTCATATAAGTACTCATGTACTAGTTTAATTTTAAGTATAGGAGTTAGTTTTCTATATCATTTTTTATAATAAAAATGGTAACATGCTTTGTACTTTGGCTTATTCTGACATAATTATATCTTGGAAAGCTATTTTGTGTATGTACAGATTGGACCCATTATATATGTATTTGGTGGGACTGGGGTTTGAACTCAAGGCTTCATGCTTGCAAAGCGAGCACTCTATCATTTGAGGCACACCTCCAGTCCAAGATTGGAGCCATTTTAATTAATGTTGCAAATTCTACTGTATAGCTATCACATAGTTACCTTTCCTCCATTTAAAGTTAGGCTTTTTCCTCTTTTTCTGTTACAATCCTGCAATTAGTATCTCCATACATGGCTCCTTATATCAGTGTTTCTTAAGATGGAAAAATGTAAATTTGAAAGATACTGCCAAATCTATACTCCTAAGTAATGTTCAGAGAAAATTCTCCAAGGATTTGTCACATTTCTGTATGTCTGGCAAGTAAGGCATACTTATCCTTTGTTCCACACTGTCTTTTCAAAGATGTATGGTCCAGCATTGGAAGATATTGTATCTCCTTCCAGAACAAAGGTAAGGCATGCTTAGCTTACTCTTGAGTATAATTCTCCTAAACACAAAGTTCTTTGCATGAAAACCATTGCATAGGTGAGTGGTATCTGAACCTCTTTGTATCAGTCGTCCTTGGGGCACTGGATCTTAGGGAACCAGTGTAAAAATGCTGATATTATGGCCCAGCGACTACTATGAATAATAAATTGCACTTACTGCTGACCCAGGTTTTTTGTGCCTTCCACATTCATGAAACTGGGACAATGGCAGTACAGTTTATACTCTCATCATGGAAGTATGGACAATATTATATTTCTCACATCATAGACAATGATTGATAGTAACATTTTTCTTTTTGTTTGCAAAATAGGATAAATAATGACACTGCATTGTTTTAGTTTACATTTCCCTGGTTATTATGATAGTAAAGTTGTACACTTCATTCCTTTCTCTCCCAGCCCTGTGTAGGATTTGTCTGGAATTCTGAAGCACAAACATGTATATTGTTATGTGTCATTACTATTAAGTTTGTTTAAATATTACTATAAACTCAAAAGATAAATTAAAAAGGTAATTAAGAAAATATACAATACTAAGTTACCACTTTTGTCCCTGAATATGTGTATGCACCAATGATAAGGGAGGTTTGTGTGTACGCATGTGTAGAAAGTAACTGAAAAGATTTTTACCAACTTGTTGGTAATGGTTATCTTTGGAAGGTGGCATTATTATTTATTTAGGAAGAAAAAAGTGTCTTTATTTCAAATTTAGGAAATGACTTAATGAATTTAATGTTAGTTGAATTCATGTAAACATATCAAAATGTCAATAGCAGTTCACTATAGCAATAATAACTAATTATTACCAGATATGGAAAAATAAATCTTAGTAAGAAAAGCGGTGTAAACTATAAAACATGTAAGAATTAATGTCACAATTGACATAAAATATCTTCATATTCAAAGTTTATGTAAAAGACATCACAAAGCAAGAATTTTAAAAAAGAGTAACAATGTACAGTGACTGTTGTAAACTGGCAAGTGATTTTAAAATTCATATAATGAATAGAAAACCAAAAATGTTTAAAAAAATACTGAAGAGTACTTTCCTTATTAGATAGTGTGAGAGTCACTAAAGATATAATCACATAACAAAGATACGACTGTTAGAACAGAAAAAATATCATTAAAAATAATAGAGATCAGAAAATATGTACCATGAAAAGATATCATATATGACAAAAATTGTATTGTGAATCTATGTAAAATGTTTCATTTATTTAGCAAATACCACTGACAGTTGACATTCATGTAGAAAAAAACAAAGCTAAACTCCTATCTTATACACACAAAACAAAATTACATTTTAAAATTAAATATCAGATTATAAAATAACAGCATTAGAAAACTGAAAACATTAAGAATGCCAAAGTGAGAAATATCTCTTAAGTAAAAGAAGATATCCAAATGTTCAAAGAGTTTATAAAATTGGCATTTTGTTCTGTATGAATATTTTTTCTTATTTATTTATTTGACAACTAATAATTATATATATTTATATAATTATATGTGATATTTGATCTATGTATACATTGGAGAAAGACTAAATCAATCTAACCAATATATGTATTACTTCATCAGCTTACTCTGTGTGTGTGTGTGTGTGTGTGTGTGTGTGTGTGTATGTGTTTGGAACATTGATAATCTCTTAGCAATTGTTTGTGGTGAAGTTTTTGGATTTAGAATTATAGGCCTAGATTGAGTCTAGATTATCCAAATTTTGCTGGCAATATACAAAACATCATAATCAGGAATCAGATAGACATATGCCTTGTTCTCTCCATTAGGAGAGATCAGGTTTTGATCTTGGTCACATTAATGCTATAGAACTTCACAGCCTACTTGATCTGGTGTTTATTGACCTTGACATCCACAATGAACACAGTTTGCTGTTGTCATCTAGCTTCTTCATGGCAGACCCTGTAACCAGAGGGAATTTGATTATGGCATATATTTAAGTTTGTTTCTTTGGGGACTACGCTTACAAATATATTTGGGCTTCCTCCAGAGCTTCAGTGTCTGGGGCCACTGGAAAGTGGGTGATACTTAAACCTTCTTTTGTGGTTGTGGATGCCTTTCAGCATTTGTCTTCAAAGTCTTTGGCTCTGGGAGGGACAAGAGCTTTTCTTCTTTTATTGTTGTACTGGGAGTGAGTACACTGTAGCATTTACAAAGGTTCTTACAACGTATCAAATACGTCATACTTGAATTTCCTCCCCTCCACTTCTCTCCCCTTTTTCCCCCCCTCCCCTGATTCCTGCAACAGTTTCAATAGGTATCAGTTTTCCATTTACATACTGTTTGCACCATACTCATCCTCCTATCCCTTTTCCCTGCTGCCAACACCACCACCCCCACTACCCCCCTCAGAACTTGCTCCTCCCTCCTGTTCTTGGATTTTGTAGAAGAAAAAACATAAAAGGTAAAGATATAAGGAGAAACATGATGTTTTGCTAGTTTGAGGTAAAGAGAGCTACATAAAAGGAATTTCCTTGTGCTATTCCCACACATATGTGTATTATAGCTCCAATTGATTCACCTCTTCCCGTCCTCTTCACTCCTCCCGAGTCTGCTTCCCATGGTGGCCATGGCCAGTTTAAAATTTCTATATTCATTCCTACACAGTGAGCACATCAGCCTCATTCAAGTTTTTGGTTTCTTTTCCTTGCCTTATCTCTCCCTTGCACAGCCTCCTCTTGGTATGACCCATGTCCCATAATAGTGCTGCATTTGTTTTAGAGCTACAATCCACATATGAGGGAGGACATGCAGCTTTTGACCTTCTGAGTCTGACTAACTTCACTTAAGATGATGTTCTCCAATTCCATCCATTTACCTGAGAATGACAAAATTTCATTCTTTGTGGCTGAATAAAATTCCATTGTGTATAAATACCACATTTTCTTCATTTACTCATCAGTAGTGGGGCATCTTGGCTGTTTCCATAGTTTAGCTATTGCGAATAGTGCTGCAATAAACATGGATGTGCAGTTGTCTTTGTTGTATCCTGACCCACATTCCTTCTGGTATATCCCTGAACGGTATTGCTGGATTGTAAGACAGGTCTATTTCTAGTTTTTAAAGGAGACTTCATACTGTTTTCCACAGCGGTGTACTAGCTTACATTTCCACCAAGAGTGTATAAGGGTTCCTTTTTCCCACATCCTCGCCAACATTTGTTTTTTGTTGGTATTCTTTTTTTTTTTTTTGAAATGTCAAAAGTTTTTTTGACCAAGTTTAGATGTAATGCATTTTGATAAAAGAGAACATTAGTTGGTCATTTTACATGTAGTAAACTCACACAGTTTTAACTTTACAATTGCTTGTACAATATTTAGCGTCTAGACACAGAGTGCTTAATAAGTGTACAATATAGTACACTTACTGAGTTAGAATTACTTAGAATAGTTGTTTCATCAATAATTATAAGGAGATCATTTAAGAGACCTTTACATGAATAGATATTTAAATGAACTCTGATTCAGTTAAGGTTTACTTTCCTAAGTAGTCAAAAGCTTGATAAGATAGATAGAAAACACGAGCAATTATTTTGATAAAATTTTTCTTTAAGCAGTTTTTTTTTCTTTTTTTTTTCTGTTGTTGTTCATTTATTCACATGTGCATACATTGTTTGGGTCATTTCTCCACCCTGCCTCCCTCCCCTACCCTTCCCCCCCACCCCCCTCAGTTCCACGCAGGTCCCATTCGGCCCTTATCACTGATTTTGTTGAAGAAAAGACATAAGCATGATAAAGAAGATAAAGTGTTTTTGCTAGTTGAGTTAAGGATAACTATACAGAGAGATTCTTACTATTGCTTTCATGTACCCATGTGTTATGACCCATGTTGATTCATCTCTAACTGATCTTTACATTGGTTCCTGATCCCCTGCTCATGTCATTTTAAGGTTTCTGTATTAGCTCCTCTGGAGTGGGGACATCAAACACTTTCATGTTTTGGGTTTTCTACTTATTCCTATATCTCCCGCATGTGCTCTCCCCTTGTCTTGTGATCCAAGTCCAACCACATTGCTGCATTTGCTCTAGATCTAAAGTCCGCATATGAGGGAGAACATACAATTTTTGGTCTTCTGAGCCTGGCTGACCTTGCTCAGAATGATATTCTCCAGTTCCATCCATTTACTTGCAAATGATAAGATTTCATTTTTCTTCATGGCTGAATAAAATTCTATTGTGTACAAGTACCACATTTTCTTGATCCATTCATCAGTAGTGGGGCATCTTGGTTGTTTCCGTAACTTGGCTATTGTGAAAAGTGCTGCAATAAACATGGGTGTGCAGGTGCCTCTGCAGTAACCTGTGTTGCATTCTTTGGGTATATCCCCAGGAGTGGGATTCCTGGGTCGTATGGCAGTGCTATGTTTAGATTTTTAAGAAGCCTCCAAATTTTTTTCAAGAGTGGTTGCACCAGCTTGCATTCCCACCAGGGTTCCTTTTTCCCCATATCCTCGCCAGCACTTGTTGGTGGTGGTGTTTTGGATGATGGCTATTCTAACAGGGGTGAGGTGGATTTGATTTGCTTGTTTTGATTTGCATTTCCTTTATGGCCAGAGATGGTGAGCATTTTTTCATGTGTTTTTTGGCCATTTGAATTTCTTCTTTTGAAAAAGTTCTGTTTAGTTCAGTTGCCCATTTCTTAATTGGTTCATTGATTTTAAGAGAGTTTAGTTTCTTAAGTTCCCTGTATATTCTGGTTATCAGTCCCTTGTCTGATGTATAGCTGGCAAATATTTTCTCCCACTCTGTGGGTGGTCTCTACAGTTTAGAGACCATTTCTTTTGTTGTGCAGAAGCTTTTTAATTTTATGAAGTTCCATTTATTCATCCTTTCTCTTAGTTGGTGGGCTGCTGGGGTTCTATTGAGGAAGTCTTTGCCTATACCTATTTGTTCCAGAGGGTTTCTTGCTCCTTCCTGTAGTAACTTCAGAGTTTCAAGTCTGATATTTAGGTCCTTGATCCATTTTGAGTTGATACTAGTACGGGGTGATAGACATGGGTCTGGTTTCAGTCTCTTGTAGATGGGTAACCACTTTTCCCAGCAACATTTGTTGAAGAGGCTGTCTTTTTTCCATTGTATATTTTTGGCACTTTTGTCAAAAATGAGGTGGGTATAGTTGTGTGGATTCATATCCTCTATTCTTTTCCACTGGTCTTCACATCTGTTTTTGTGCCAGAACCATGCTGATTTTATTGCTATTGCTTTTTAATATAGTTTGAAGTCAGTTATTGTGATAGCACCAGCATTGCTCTTTTTGCTGAGTATTGCCTTGGCTATTCGTGGCCTCTTGTGTTTCCATATAAATTTAACAGTAGATTTTTCAATCTCTGTGATGAAAATCACTGGGATTTTGATTGGAATTGCATTAAACATGTAGATTGCTTTTGGTAGTATAGCCATTTTTACTATGTTGATTCTACTGATCCATGAGCACGGGAGATCTTTCCATATTCTGTAGTCTTACTCAATCTCTTTCTTTAGGAGTTTGTAATTTTCCTACTAGAGGTCATTCACATCCTTTGTTAAATTTACTCCTAGATATTTGATATTTTTTTGAGGCTATTGTGAATGGAATTGTTTCCATACATTCATTGTTCATTGTTGGTTTATAGAAAAGCTAATGATTTTTGTAGGTTGGTTTTGTATCCTGCCACCTTACTGTAGCTGTTTATGGTGTCTAAGAGTTTTTGGGTAGAGTTTTTTGGGTCTTTAAGGTATAGGATCATATTATCTGCAAATGAGGATATTTTGACAGTGTCTTTACCTATTTGTATTCCTTTTAGTCCTTCTTCTTGCCTAATTGCTCTGGGTAGAAATTCCAGGACTATGTTGAAATAGGAGTGGAGATAGTGGGCACCCTTGTCTCGTTCCTGATTTTAGGGGGAATGGTTTCAGTTTTTCACCATTAAGTATGATGTTGGCTGTAGGTTTGTCATATATAGCTTTTATAATGTTCAAGTACATTTCTTCTATTCCTAGTTTTCTTACAGCTTTTAGCATGAAGTGGTGTTGGATCTTGTAGAAGGCTTTTTCTGCATCTATTGAGATGATCAAGTGGTTTTTGTCTTTGCTTTTGTTGATGTGCTGTATTACATTTATAGATTTGTGTATGTTGAACCACCCCTGCATCCCTGTGATGAAGCCAACCTGGTCATGGTGAATGATCTTTCTGATGTGTTGTTGGATTCGTTTGCAATTATTTTATTCAGGATTTTTGTATCAATATTCATTAAGGAAATTGGCCTGTAGTTCTCCTTTTTGGAGGTGTCTTTGTCTGGTTTTGGGATGAGAGTAATATTGGCTTCATAAAATGAGTTAGGCAATGTTCCTTCCCTTTCTATGTCATGGAACACTTTCAGGAGAGTTGGTATTAGTTCTTCTCTAAATGTCTGATAGAATTCAGCAGTGAATCCATCAGATCCTGGACTTTTCTTTTTGGGAGGCTCTTGATGGCAGCTTCAATTTCTTTTTGTGTTAGAGATCTATTCAGGTGATTAATATCCTCTTGGTTCAGTTTTGGGTGGTTGTAAGTTTCTAGAAATCTGCCCATTTCTTCAAGATTTTCAAATTTATTAGAGCATAGTCTCTCAAAGTAGCCTCTGATCATTTCCATGGTGTTATCTCCTCTTTTGCATTTCTGATTTGACTGATTTGGATTTTTTCTCTCCTCATTTTAGTCAGGTTTGCCAGGGGTCTGTCTGTCTTATTTATTTTTTCAAAGACACAGTTTTTGTTTCATTGATTCTTTGTATTTTTGTTTGTTTGTTTCTATTTCATTGATTTCAGCCCTTATTTTAATTATTTCTTTCCTTCTGCTTGTTTTGGGCTTTGCTTCTTCTTGTTTTTCTAAGAGTTTGAGCTGTAGTATTAGGTCATTGATTTGAGATCTTTCTGTCCTTTTAATATATGCACTCATCGCTATAAAGTTTCCTCTTAGGACTGCCTTTGCTGTGTTAAATAGGTTCTGGTAGGCCATGTTTTAATTTTTATTAACTTCCAGGAACCTTTTAATTTCCTCTTTTATTTTATCAATCACTCATTCATCATTTAGCAATGTATTGTTCAGCTTCTAATTGTTTGCATGTTTTTTACTGCTGTTTTTGTTGTTGATTTCTAGTTTTAATGCATTGTGGTCAGATAGAATGCAGGGGATTATTTCTATTTTCTTATATTTGCTGAGGCTTGCTTTGTGCCCTAAGAGATGATCAGTTTTGGAGAAGGTTCCATGGGCTTCTGAGAAGAATGTATATTGTGCAGAAGTTGGATGAAATATTCTGTAGACATCAGCTAGGTCCATTTGTTCTATGGTGTGATTTAGCTCTAGGATTTCTTTATTGATTTTTTTGCTTGGATGACCTATCTTTTGCTGATAGGGGAGTATTAAGGTATTGGAGTTTATGTATGTTTTTAGGTCCTTCAGAGTATGATTGATGATATTGGGTGCACTGAGTTTGGGAGCATATAGGTTGATAATTATTATTTCCTTTTGGTGTATTTCCCCTTTTGTTAGTATGAAGTGCTACCCCTGTCTGTTTTCGGGGACCATTGGCTTGGTAAATCTTCTTCCAGGATTTCAGTCTCAGCCAGTGCTTATTTCTGTCGATGAGGTGGGTCTCCTGTAGGCAGCAGATTGTTGGATCTTCCTTTTTAATCCAGTTTGCCAATCAGTGTCTTTTGATGGGGGAATTTAGTCCATTAACATTCAGTGTTAGTTTTGATAATTACATGGTGATCCCTGTCATGTAGTTGTCTTTGTTGATTAAGGGTTTGATTGTGTGTAGCTGAATCAGTGTTACTCTTTATTTTCTTGCCTTTTCTTCTCCTTTGGTTTGGTATTGCCTGCCCTTTCATGGTTTTGTTTCCTTTTATTTTCTGTGTGCAGAATTCTTGGAGAATCTTTTGTAGTGGTGGCTTGGTGGTCATACATTGTTTTAATTTCTGCTTATCATGGAAGACTTCTACTGTTCCGTCTATTTTTAATGATAGTTTTGCTGGGTAGAGTATCCTAGGATTGAAGTTTTTTTCATTCAGTGCTTGGAAGACCTCACTCTATATTCTTCTTGCTTTTAATGTTTCTGTTGAGAAGTTTGCTGTGATTTTGATGGGTTTACCTTTGTATGTTTTTTTTTTTTTGTCTTTTACAGGCTTCGGTATCCTTTCTCTACTCTCTGTACTTGTTGTTTTAATGATAATATTTCATGGGGTAGTTCTATTTTGGTCAGGTCTGTTTAGTGTTGTGGAGGCTTCCTGTACCTGAATGGGCATAGTTTTCTCTAGATTTGGGAAGTTTGCTGTTATTATTTTGTTGAATATATTATGCATTCCTTTTTATTGCACTTCTCCTTCTTCAATGCCTATGATTCTCAGGTTTGGTCTTTTGATGTAGTCAGTAAATTCTTGCATTTCTTTTCACAGGTCTTGAGTTGTTTAACTAATAGTTCTTCAGTTTTTCCTTTAATTGCCATTTCATCTTCAAGTTCTGAGTTTCTGTCTTCTGTTTGTTCTATTCTGCAAGAATGGCCTTCCATTCTATTTTGTATTTCTGTTTCATTCTTTTTTCTGAGGATTTCCATATCATGGGTTACTTCTGCTTTAATATTGTCAATTTTGTCCTTAATTCATTTCTCTCTCTGTTTATGGAGGTCTCAGTTTCAGTTTGGCATTTATTCAGGGCTTCTATGATTTCATTTATTTGTTTCTTGGTTTTCTCATATTCTTTGTTTTTGTCCTCTTGGAATTTCTTGAGTGCCTCCTGTACATTTTGGTTGAGCATGTCTAGTAACATCTCTATGAAATTCTCATTAATTACTTGTAGGATTTCTTCTTTCAGATTGTTCTTGTGGGCTTTATTGGGCTCCTTGGTATAGTTTATTTTTGTTTTGTAGGAGTCTGATATGGGTATCTGTTTTCTTCATTTCATTCTAAATCCTGTACTACTTTATTTTGGCAGGGAGTGGGGTGTGTGGAGAGGTGGAAAATGGCTTCCTTCCCTTTTTCTTCTTCCCATATTTCCAGTAGGTACATTTTCTGTCCCTGAACTATGTGTAATTTAGTATTAGCTGGGTAACAATATTAATACTAACAAAACCAAGAAAGAAGGATAAAAAAGAGAGAGAGATGGAAAGATAAAAGAAATAGAGAAGTGAAGAAAAAAGAAAAAAATAAAAGAAAAAAAAAATGGGAGAGATGGTGGATGTCAGGTGGGTGGGGTCCCACCGGCCTATGGATGGAGGCCTTTAGCTGAGATGAAATAGCGGGCTTGGTGTGCCTGAAGAGCGCAGGCCGAGGAGTGGAGATCCTGCATGTCTGTTGGTCCCCTGCTTGACATACCTGGGGGGGGGCGTGGCCCAGCGGAACAGAGATCATGGGTGTGTGGGTCTCTGGCTTGGCAGGCCTTAGAGGCCCAGGCTTGCAGAGTGGATATTGTGCAGGCCTGTGCCAGCCTTGGGGGTATGGCCCAGCAGATCAGAGATCGTGCTGGCCTGGGCGGCATGGCCTAGCAATACAGAGCTCGTGCAGGCCTGGAGGGCCCGCCCCAGTGAAACCGAGATCGTGCAGGCCTGTGCAGGCCTGAGGGCGTGGCCTGGGTGAGATTGCTAATGTCTGTGGCTTCCCAGCTTGGCAGGCCTTAAGCGCTTATCTTGCAGAGATCTTTTGGGTCTGAGAGGTGAAAGTTTGGGGTAGCACAGCCCTGGCAGGCAAAGGAGCAGGGCCAGAGGATTGGAGATCCCATGGCCTGTAGAACAGCAGCTCCCTGGGTCTATGGGACAGGGCTTGGTGTGCAGCACCTGCTCTTCTTTTAGTGTATGGTGGTGTGGAGAGGCCTTCCATGAGCTAGGGGTTCAGAGTGCTGATGTTTCAGTTCTCCCTGGTGCTTTACCTCAGTCAACCATGTCTCCAGCTTCTCATCAAAGTCCCTGGATCACGGAGGTCAGGAGGTCTGTGGCTGGATCTCTTCCTAGTGTTCTTGATGGTAGCAATTCTAATAGGAGTGAGGTGGAAACTTAATGTGGTTTTGATTTGCATTTCCTTTATGGCCAGGGATTGTGAGCATTTTTCCTGTGTTTCTTAACCATTTGGACTTCTTCTTTGAAAAAGTTCTGTTCACTTCAGTTGCCTATTTCTTTATTGAGTCATTGATTTGGGGGGAGTTAATTTTTTGAGCTCCCTGTATATTCTGGTGTCAGTCCCTTGTCTGGTATATAGCTAGCAAAGATTTTCTCCCATTCTGTGGGAAAAAAGAAATGGTCTTTTGTTTTGCAAAAGCTATTTAATTTCATGTAGTCTCATTTGTCAACCTTTCTTTTAGTTGCCAATCTGCTTGTGTTCTACTGAAGAAGTCCTTGCCTATGCCTCTTTCTTCCAGTGTATTCCCTGCTTTTTCCTGTACTAGCTTCAGGTTTCAGGTCTGATATCCAGGTCTTTAATCCACTTTGAGTTGATACTTATACAGGGTGACAAAAATGAATTTAGTTTCAGTTTTCTGCAGGCAGATATCCAGTTTTCCCAGCAACATTCTTGAAAAGGCTGTCATTTCTTCATTGTAGGTTTTTGGAGGAGATTTCTTTTTCATTTTCGATGTTATCTTGGTGAAAAGGGTCCTCTTTTAGCCATTTTGAAATATATAGTGCTTTATTATTAACTGTGGTCACCATGCCATGCAATAAATAGTTAAAACTTATATGTCTAGTAAAAGTGGAACTGTTTACTCTTTATTTATTTTATTTATATTTTATTGTTGTGCTGGGGGTGGTATTTACAAAAGTTATTACAATATATCAAAGCTAAATCCACAGCCTCCATCATTCTCTTTTATCCCCACTATTCCTGGAATACTTTCAACAGGTCTCATTTTTCCATTTACATACACGTGTATACACTATTTGCACTGTATTCACCCTCTTACACCCTCTTTCCACATCCTTTCCCCTCTCACTGGTATGAACCCCCCAGACAGGACCTGTTCTGCCCTCCTGTTCTGTGATTTTGTCAAAGAAAAAACAATGACCATTTTTGTTTGTTTAAACTAGCTCTATCTATATATGAGGGAAAATATGCAACTTTTGGCCCTCTAAGCCTGATTAACTTCACTTGAGACAATGTTCTCCAGTTCCATCCATTTACCTGCAAATGACAAAATTTCATTCTTCTTTGTGACTGAATAAAATTCCATTTTATATAAATACCACATTTTCTTAGTCCATTCATCAGTAGTTGGGCATCTTAGCTGTTTCCATAATTTGGCTATTGTGAATAATAGCCAATAAATATGGGTGTGCAGGGGCCTTCATTGTAAGTTGACTTACATTCTTTTGGGTATATCCCTAGTAGTGGAATTGCTGGATCATATGGCAATTCTATTTTTAGTTTTTAAAGAGCCTCTACACTGTTTGGAAGATGGAATTATGAATGATTTCTGTTTATTTCCTGAAATCTACAATATCTAATTTCTATATATTTTATGAATGTATATTACACTTAACAGAAAAGTAAACAAATGTTTTTTAAAAGTACTGAAACAATAACCTAAAGTCTTAGTTGATATCACTCATTGAATGAGAACATAAGTGAGCTGAGAAAAGTACTTTATTCTTTACAGACCAGCCTTCATATCAAATGACAAGAGAAAGGTGGTATTTGAGGTTCTTCAGAGACCAAAGTACATTATATTTCTAAAAGTTAGGTGTAAGGATTCTGAATCTTGCATGTTAAATTTTTAAAAGTGAAAGTAATATACTTCAGTTTTACTTATACATAATCTTTTCCACTAATAATTATCATAATTGTGGATATGTATCCACTAATTTTCTCTGCCTTTAATTGAAATTAATGTTTGACTTTTTTTTTTTTTTGCTTCCTTGGTATAATTGACTTTTTCTAGATACCAAATCTGCGAAGCTCAGACTCCAGTTCCAATCTGAACAATTTCATTTTTTCATTTTCATTAACCTTGCAGAAAAAAATCATCAAAGATATTCTTGGTTCTTAATTTGCTCCAGCATTCTAAACTATTTCAAAGTTTTGAGACCATTGCTAATTCTAAAATAATTAAATAGACCAGATATCAATAAAAGTCTATGATGACCATTGAGAATAACAAAACAGACTTCAAAACAAGCTGAAAGCAAAAAATATGCAAGTAGAAAAAAAAATTTTTTTTCCACATGATTATGTTCCACATAGAGCCCAAGCATTCTTTTCCCTTATTCCCTCCCCATGTGGTTGCTATGTACTTGATGGGTAGCTGGCTCTCCCAGGAAAGTTGTGTAGCTCTGAAAGCACATGATTTTCTACTCCCTTCACTTTCCTTTATAACTTTTCATTGAGATCTAGGTGCTGAGAACTTCATTTTAACAAAGATTCTTTGTTCCTGCCCATACCTTTGTAATAATAAGTACCTGTGCTAGCAAAACCTCCTTCAGATATCTTAACATGAGTATTTAATCTGTTGACTGTTAGTACCTTTCTTTGTATTAAGCAAAAATTTGGTTGCATTTGGCTTTAAAATGAACTTTTACTTGTTAAGGTGTATTCATATGAACACAAACGTATACCTACCTGACAGAGCTTTGTGTTCATAAAACTGTAGTCTTCAAGAGTTCAGATCGTGTAGAATTTAAGAAAAAAGAATAGTCATTTTTGGTCTGAGGTACTCCAATACTAATGTGTTCATTATAGAGAACAGAAAAAGAAATGAGCTTGTTTCTTTAGAGGAAATGGAGGAGTTTGAAATCTTTTCCAAGTAGATAAAAAATTTGAGCTCTAGCTTAACTTAGCTTTGATACTTGTAATCATATTTAGAAGTTCACTTAAAAGTTTTAAATCTTGATCTAAATTAATATATTTGTCTCAGCAGTGAAACCATCTTACAAAAGCACTCAATAGTTAAATAAAAATATCACTCTAATAAAAAACTAGTGAAAACCACAATGATATTTGCTCAACCTCATAGGTGAATGTGTTGGTGGTCTAAGATATCTGCCAACAAAAGCTCTTTTGTACTGTGAATTGACTAAAGGCCAAATGCTAATGGAAATGGAGACCTGATCTGTTTTGGAAGTGGTTCTTGCCCATGATGAATAAGAGATGGCTTGAAGGAAGATAAGGGGAAACTGATCATACTCCTGTCCATTTATGGACTTTTTAAACTAAACTATTACATTATATCCTTTGAGAAAAAAGCCTTGCCACCATTCCTGAGAGAGATACTTTTTTTATAGCTTTATTGAAATATAATTCACATATCATAAAATTCACCCATTTAAAGTGTGAAATTCAATATTTTTAGTATATTCAAAGATATATGCAACCATCACCACAGTAAATTTTAGAACATTTTCATCACCTCATAAAAAAGCCCTATATCCCTTAGGTATTGCTTCCTATTTTCCAGTCTTCCACATCCACCCCAGTCTCACAATCTACCCAATAACTCATAATCTCCTTTCTGCCTCTATAGATTCACCTATTCTGGGTATTTCCTATCAATGCAATTGTACATTATGTGGTCTTTTGTAGCTTGATTTTTTTCACTTAACATAATGTTTTTAAGGTTACTTCATGTTGCAGTATGCAACATTACTGCATTCCTTTTCATGAATGAATATTCTATTGCATCATGATGCCATATTTTGTTTATCCTCTCATCCATGGATTGAAAAAAAAAATTTCTTTTGAGACAGGGTTTTGCTATATAGTCCAAGCTGTCCTTGAATTCATGACTATCCTATGTCAGCCTTCCAAGTAACAGAGATTATAGGCACACACCACCTACCCAAACAAAGATGGACCTTTTGATTGCTTTGCCCTGTTATTGCTATTGTTATGATTTGGATCTGAAATATGTTGAAGACTTTGTCTCCAATGCAGCAGTGCTCAGAGGTGGGGTTTTGGAAAGCAATTAGATTATGAGGGCTCTGATCTCATTAACAGATCTATCTACTCATGGATTCATAGCTTAATAAGATTTATGGGAGGGCTTTGTTATAAGAGTGAGCCTCTCTCTGCTTCCTGGACACAATCTGGCTCTATCATGTACTTCCTGCCATGGTGTTCTGCCTAACCACAGACATAAAGGCAATGAATGGAACCAGTTGATCATGGACTGAAACCTCTGAAACCACGAGCCAGAATAATTCTTTCCTCCTCTAAGTTGATTTCTCTCTGGTATTTTCATCACAGTGACATGGTATCACTAACACAGCTATTGTGAATAATGTTATCATAAACATTAATCTTTAAGTCTTTGTGTGGATATTTGCTTACATTTCTGAGAGGTATTTACTTAGGAGTCCTGAATTGTCTATTTCTGCTTTCATTTCTGTCAGTTTTTTCTTCATTTGATACTCTGTTTTTAGGACATACACATTCAAAATGCAAGTATCATACTGAAGGATTGACATTTCGATCATTACAAAATGTTCCTCTTTTTTCTATAGTAACATTCTTTATTTTAAATAGTATAGCCACTCCAACTTTCTTGTGATTGCTGTTTGCATGTTATATCTTTTAACAGTCATTTACTTTCAAACAATTTTTATTTTTGAATTTAAAGTGTGTCTCAAGGGACAATACATATATAGTTGGGTCTTGCCTTTTTTTTTGTTCTGATCTCTGCCTTTGATTAGGTTGTTTAAACCATTCACATTTAATGCCATTGTTGATATAATTAAATTTGTGTCTGCCACTTTACTTTGTTTTCATAAGTCTTATACTTTTTTTGTATCTCTTTCTTGCTTTCTTTTGAATTAAGTGAATATTTTCTAACATAGAATTTTAATTGCTTTGATGATTTTCTTGCTGAATTTTTTTGAGCAACTTTAATGATGGCACTAGGGTTTATCATCTAACTGTTATCAGAATTAGCTTCATCTTTATATTAAATTAATTCCAGTGAGATATATACATGCCATTCTTATATAACTATTCCCTTTCCATTTTTTTGTATTACTATTTTTATAACTATTATGTCCCAAATGATAGAATGCAATTTTATGTTGCTATGATTATTGCATTATATAAATTGTATCTTTTATTGAGGCTGAAAGGACAGCAATTATTTATGGCTTTTGCTAATTATTCTATTTTCAAATCACTTCTGCATCTCTTCATTTGTTCTTGGTTGTCAAGTTATGATGTGCAGTCACAGTTCTTTACCTAGTACTGCTTTGCTTTTACCCATCTCCTTTGTGCTAGTATTAACAAATGTATCATATTTCTGTTATATGTCCAACAACACAGTATATACATAGTACAATGTTTCTCACAAAATTCTCAAATAAGTTAAGAAAAAAAGGAGAAGAAATCAATTTTATAATTACATAGTTATCTTTAGCATTGATTATTATTATTTTTTTGGTCGTAGTGGTATTTGAACTCAGGCCTTCTTGCTTGAACCATGCTTCCAGTCCTTTGCTCTTTATATTTTAATGTGGACTCAGATTACTATCTGGGGTCAATTGCTTTCAACAAGAACACTGTAATTTAGCATTTCATCTAATTGGGTTTGTTACCAACAAATTGTCTCAGCTTATGTTCATTTGGAAATTATTTATTTTGCTTCCATTTATGGATAATATTATTACTCATTATGGAATTCTTGACTAATTTTTTTTTGAACTCTGTCTTCCCAGTGTTTGCTGGTCTTCATTGTTTGTAATGGAAAATCATTTATTAATCCTATTAGAACTAACTTGTGAGGTATGAGTACTTTTCTCCTCTCTTGCTGCTTGCAAGATTTTCTTCTGTTTTGCCTTTCAACATTTTTACTATGATTTATGTGTGGGGATCTTTTTGTGTTTATTATTTCTGTATCTTTCTGAATTTACTACATGTGTAGATTAATAGTTTTTCAATAAAGTTTTGGGTGATAGCCATTATTTTTTAAACACTCCTCTTTTTTCTCTCTTTTCTTTCTGATATTTTATTACACATATATTGGCATGCTAAATGGTGCTCCATTTTTTTCTGAGCTACCTTTCCTATTATTTATTTTTCAATATTATTTGGATCATCATCTTTTTTGACCTATTTTTTTAAAGTCACTAGTACTATCTTCTGGCAGATCAAATATAATACAAGTATTTGTTATTTTCAAACCCTGCATTTAAATTTGGTTCTTTTCTTATATATTCTCTTTGTTGACATTGTACTGATATTGCCTATCTTGAGCATAATTATAATGATTACTTTGAGGAATTTGTCTATTGAATCCAACAGTAGACAATTGGTTGCAATCACACAGGTTTTGTTACCTGCTCCCACTTCCCACCTCCTTATGTATGCATTATACTTTTTGATTATTTTCAGGTGTCATACTTTTTATTGTAAACTTCACACCATAGACAATATATTGTAGCTATTCTGAGTATGTCCCCTCAATCCAGTGCATACTGCCATTTGCTTATTTGTTTAGTGACAGACTAGATTATCAGGAAAGTCTATTCCACCACCCACTGTTTGGTCCCCTGTCCTGTGAAGCCTCTGACATTGCTCCTCAGAGAAAACAGCTTTAGAAATGCCACGATCACACTGCTATGACAGTGATGTTTGCAGGACTCTTTTCGACTGTCTCTTTGCAGCATTATTTGCTAGCCTATCGTGCTCTTGATTCAACAATGTCTTGGTACATAAATTGCTCGTCAAACAGACCTAATTAAAATTCAGGATCATATGAAGAGAGAGTTCCTGAGGTTAGTGTTTGAGATTTGCTCTGAGTTCAGAAGTGTACTTTCCAGCTATCTCAATCCTGGGTTTATCTCAGCAAAATAGCCAGCTTACAGTTTAGCCTGTATCTCCAATAAATCTACCAATCTCCTCCCAACTGCTTTTCACCATAACCTCTGCTCTTTTTGACAGCACACTTAAGTTTGAGCTTCTCAGCACTCTACTGCCAATGAAATCAGTTGTCGTGGAAAGAGATATGGTGGTTTTTATTTTACAGCCTCATTCATCGCATTGCAAAAATATCTGAATTACATCTATGGCACTGGGTTGGGTACAATGGCACAAGACCACACTGTTTTCTGATTGACACTCTAACTTTAGGTGCTAAGTGCTCTATGGGAGGAGGGACACAGTGGTTTTCATAGATTTTCTTGAGCAAATTTTTAAAAAACTCATTTCATGAACCACATGTACCTTTATAAGACTATTTCCAGAGATTTTGGAGTCCCTAAGACTTATAAATTTTCAGAGACTAAAAATGATTTTTAAGCAATTTTTAGTAGATTTACTAGGGAGTGAATCCATTGGGCTCATTGTACTATCATTAAATATTTTTTTCCCTCCCTATTGGGTGTAGAGATTAGATTTACTTGATCCTGCTCTATGTATCATAGAAATATTTGTCCTTTTTTGTATAGCTTGGATTCAGTCAAGATAATGGAAATAATAATTAAATATAGACATTTAAAAGAGTGAACAGTAGACTATTATGATGTGTTATTTTTAATCAGGTTAAAAAATGATACAGATCACCACATGATCTATCAAGAAGTGATAGTTAGAAAGAAACAAAAATTAGTGGACTAATTAAGAGTATAATTTTCTGATTTATCTACAACACAAAGAACTAAATTCATTCTCTAAATATAGTCAGCCAGGTTTATGATTATGAAATGTGCTATTGTTATAGTGAAGAAATTTATTTTTAGCAGAAGAATTCAGTTTAATCTTATAATTAGTTTCTCTAAAATGAATTAGAAAACTATTACTCTTCACTACATTTGAGAGAATTTCCCTTTATTTTCCCATTTCCACGAGTTACTGATGTTGTAGGTTTTTAAACCAGTTGAAAAGTTTCATTTTGAAATATCTGAAGGTCAGGTTATTACATGGGTATAGACATGCAAGGATTGAGAAAATTTCCAATCACCTCATAAATAACCTTTCAAAATTCCAAGAGAGTATAATAAAGATGAAATAAGTGAAACTAAATCCACACAGACAGAAGCATATCAAAAATTATTACAAATGGTTGAATTTCAGGGGAAAATGGTATTATAAATATATAATCCTTAGTTACTCATTTTTTCCCATGATTCCTAGATTTAAAGCCAGATTCCTTCATTATTTCTGACCTGATATGAAACACCATCTGGCATGTGCATGTTAAGAGGATTATATGCAAGAAAAACAGATATTTTCTCTCTCTCTAACTCTAAGACTTTTTTAAAAGACATGTACATTATTTAGGTTTAAAATGTGAAAACCAAACTGGTAAAGAAAAAATGATTTTTGCTATCTATTTTTTTAAACAAAGGCAATTATACATTGCTTTAACAATTAACTCTTAATTAGTATTCTATATATTCTCTAAAAAATTTTAGTCTCATGATTATTTTTCTTTGAAGAAAGATTATAAATTGAGATTCTTATAGAGAAAATGATAATGTTAAGATTTTAAAATTATGATATACACACATGTCAAACTAAATCTTAAAGCTCATTAAATCTATGTTGACCAAATTTTCTATATAATTATCAAGTGTTTTATCTATTTCCATTTCCATTTTATTTATAATACATGCAATGAATCAATTATGTGAAAAATATATGACCTTGGAATCCATGTTTATGATTACTTTTGAAAATAAAGAATTTCTGTTTTTTTTAAAGATTTATTTAGAATCATAAACTTTTAAAGCTAGTAGCTGAGAGCTCACACAGTTAAAAAAGAATTTAATTTTAAAAATAAGAAAGCTGATGCCCAGCAAACTTATATAACTTATCTATTTGGTGAGAAGTCCAGAGTTAAACTACAGATTTCCTGAGTCATTGTTCATTCTACTTTGGGCTCTGTATTTCCTTTAAAAAGTTAACTAACTTCTGCCCTGAGAACTTCACCTTGGAGGACCTGATAATGCACACACTTGCTCCTTCTGCATGCACACCACAAAGGGAACTGAACTAGATTCACACTTTGAACATTTTTTCTTTTTCTAATTTTTTTATAGAAACAATCACAGTGACTAAGTGTTTAAGTTTCAAAACGGTTCCCAAATATGCAAGCTTCTGCAGAAATCTATAAGCAAAAGTTAAATAGCCAAATGAAACTAGCCAATGCACATAAAAGAATAGATGAAAATAAACCAATTTGAGAAGATTTTTGTACAGGAGAAAGAGGGGGTCTAGTTTCAGGGTTTTTTTGTTTTGTTTTTTTAAACATGTGAATAGACAGTTTACCCAGCACTATTTGTTAAAGAGGCTATCTTTTCTCTAATGTCTATTTTTGGCTCCTTTGTCAAAAGTTAGATAGCTGTAGCCGTATGGGTTTATTTTGGTATCTTCTATCCATTTCATTGGTCTTCATGTCTGTTTTGGGGCGAGTACCATGTTGTTTTTGTTACTATGATTCTGTACTATAATTTGAAATAGAGTATTGTTATGCCTCCAGCATTGCTATTTTTGCTCAGGATTGCTTTGGCTATTCAAAGTCTTTTGTGCTGTCATATGAATTTTAAGGTATAATTTCCTATTTCTGTGAAGAATGACATTGGTTTCTTGATGGGAATTGCATTGAATCTGTAAATGGCTTTCATTGTAAGATATGAAACTTTGAAACTAGTACATTGACACATAGAGAAAACTCTTGAAGATAGAGGCATAGATAATCATTTTGTAAACAGGACTCCAATTGCCCAGGAAATAAGAGTAAGGATTGACAATGGGATTGCATGAAACTAAAAAGTTTCTGCCTATCAAAGGAAAAACTACAAGAATCAAGAGACAACCTACAGAATGGAAGAAAATCTTTTCCAGCTAATCATTCAGTAAAGGATTAATATTAAAAAAAGCTCAAAAAGTTAGACAGCAAAAGGCAAATAAGTCAAGTAATAAATGGGCAAATAAATTAAATAAACAGTTCTCAGAAGGAGTACAAATGACTAATATATACAAAAAGAAATGTTCTACAACCTTAGCTATAAAGGAAATACACATCAAAAATTCACTGAAATTCCATCTCACTCCAGTCAGAATGACTATGAACAAGAAAACAAATAAAAGTAAATGCTGGTGAGAATGCAGTGAAAAAGGAGCCCTCAAACACTGTTAGTGGGAATAACAAATAGTGCACCCTCTACAGAAATAAATATGGAAGTTCATCAAAAAGCTAAAAATAGACCTACTTAATGACCTGTTATACCACTCCTTCAAATGAAGAAGTGTAAATCAGCACGTGCCCATGATGTTCATCACAGTACTACATACAATAACCAAGCTGTGGAATCTCCTAGGTACCCAACAACTGATGAAATGGATAAAAAAATGTGGAATATATACATAATGTAGTGTTTTTCATCCATAAAAAATGAAATGATGTCATTTGCAGGAAAATGGATGGAACTGGAGATCATTATTTTGCATGAAATAAGCCAAGCTCAAAAAGCCAAGTGTCACAAGTTTTTACTCATGTGGAATCTAGGTCTAAAATGACAATAATAACAAAGAAAATGAGACATGACATAAAGGGGGAACTACCAGGGAGTGGAATCATTGGGAGGTGGGAGGAGGAAAAGAGAGGATGCCCAGAGGTGAAGTGGTTTGAAGTATATTACATGTATATGTACGAAGATAGCTTTATGAAATCCACCAAACACTCTTAAAAGTGGGGGAAGAGAAAGAGGGACTAAAATAATGATGGGAGGTGTTAACTTGTTCAAGGCACACTGTATGTATCTATGAAATTTTCATGATATGACTCCCTTGTACTATTAATGATTCTTAAAAAATTTTTAAAAAGATTGTCTAGGGTAAAGTCACGAGAGGTAAGACTTAACTAAATTTCTGTTTCAAGTATGGAATAACAGGCTTATTTGGTTCTTTCTTAATAAAATTGCACAGCAAGAAAGAGAAAGAAGGGGTAGGAAGTGGAGAAAGAAAGTTAGTGATCTTTTTTAATCAGCCTAATCCTTAAGTTGGAGTATATGAAAAAGAAAAACATACAAATACTAAAAGCTTGGAATAGGGCATATAATTATTTATCCATTTCACATATACCTATGTGAAAACATTTATCTATCACTTCATTAAAGCAAAACCACGAGGAAAAATAAAGGAGCACCTAAATTTTGAAATTCTATTTTTTTTTCATTTTTATTAATGTATATTCATTTTATAGGGGGGGATTCATGTGACAATTCTGAATAGGCTTGCACTGTACATTGGTTAGATTTCCCCCACCATCTCCCCACCTCAGCCCTCTTCCCTGCCATAAAATTTGAAATTCTATTAAAATTTTATCTACTGTCTTTTTTTGCATATGATATCACATCTGTCTCAAGATTCTTGATGATCATGTGTACCATCAAAAAAATATGAAGTAAAACAGTAAGTTTTTTCTTGTTGCTATTAAGTTGTATTGTCAAGAATAATATCAATTAAGACAGCATTTGTTAAGACATTGTCTATGCTGAGCTAGCCACTGTACAGAGTTGTTTAACCAACCATATTCTATAGGCTCAGAGCATTTGTGTCTTTTAAGACAAGCATTATTATGTCATCAACTTCAGTGACTCACTAATTCCAGGGAATAGGCTTCCTTGTAATTTATTTTTCTTTTACTTTACAACTGTTGCCTGTTAGACTCCTAGAAAACAGTATAAAAACAGTTGCAGTTTGTGCTGTTACTTCTTCACTTTGAAGTAAATAAAGAGGATGACAACACTGAGGGACAAAGACTAAAGTTGTTGCTGGGCACACTCTAGCATGCAGGTCACTTCCTACTGTAAGCAGCTCTGAGTTAACACAGAAAATATACTCACTGTTATTTTAGTAACTTAACCTCCTGAAATGGCTCTCTGTTGAAATCAGGAGGTCCATCTCTATTTTGTACAACCAAAGGCTCTATTCAAAAGACTACATTTAATACATGTGACTTGTGTGTGCACATCCACACAGGAACACACAGAGTATAATATTGTACTAGGGGCATCATGACCATAAACTTGGACAGTGCCACTCACGGAGAAGAGTAGCTTCACTTACAGCAAGTGGACATGAATAAATGTGACACTGGCAAGTGATTTTGTACTTTGTGGCAATCAGGGAAATCACAAGAGGAAAATGAACAATAAAGTTTCCAGGGTCAAATAAGTACTCAACCCTTGCCATTGCTTAAACATATCAAACATTTAAAAATTATTCTATTATTTCTCAAACTTCATTATTTTTATCATCCCCAAAGTGAACTAAAGTTTAAACTACTAGCATCATTTTTTTCTCTTAAAGTATGTGCTTGTGTATGTTGTACATGTTTAAAAATATTTTTCCATGAATGATGACAATAAATTCTGAAGAAAAACATTTAGGATTATTTATAGTAAATTTGCCCATACAAATTTCATTAAGAAAATTTAAGGGGGAATTATACACACACATATAGACACACAATATATACACATATAGACATGTGATTATATCTGTCTTGTGTCACAATTAGGATTAGAAGAAAACCTCATTGTCTATGTAGCCTGATGCCTACATTTTATAAAGGAGAAAACTAAAACATGTATATGTATAAAAGTACATTCCATAAAACAAGTTAGAACCAATTTTATACTACCCCACATAAGTTCAATTATCCTATATATGAAAATCAGCAGATTTCTTTATAAGAGATGTTTTCCACTTTTAAACATCCTGCATCATTTTACTTGTCTCTAAAATCTGTCATTATTATTAATATATATAAATGCATGTGTATGTATATTTATGTTTATGCATATATCATTAATCTATTTTTCTTATAAAATTTATACCACAATGGAAATGTAAAGTAATTAAATCAAGAAGAAAATTTCTTGGTCAATCTTTAAGGTTATTGCTCTTTGAACAATTACAAAATAGGCCAATCTTTTATTCCATGAATGACAATTCAGTCCTGAGAAAAATGTGTCTAAATGAAAGGTTGTTAATTTTTTAAATTAATTATACTAAGATAAATTAGACAGATTCTATCTCATGACACATTATCAAAATAATTTTGCTGATAAAAATATAGGAACTGGATTTAGCAAAGTGTATGTAATAAATGGGAATGCATATGAAAGTAAATATAACTTGTACATACATGCAATGTAATAGAATTACATTTCTTTTTCCCAAAACATGTAACTGTTTCATAGTGAAAGATGGTGGGATGAGGTGTGGTCTTTGGAAGGTTCATTCTCATTGCATCCATTTTTTCACTATCTTACTTCCTTTGGATTGATCTTAAACCTGAACTTAACATTATTAGGGCAAAACAAATACCTCACACAAGAGTGCCTAAAAACAGGAGAAATGGAGTTCCCGTGCAATAGATGGCAGTACTGTTTAAGAGGCTGTCTTCAGTATCTTACTTTCAATACACACTTCCAAATTTATTCCATCTGAGTTTCTTACTAGAAACATTGCTTCACATTAATGGTGAAGGCATTTTTTTCCTAACCCCTAATATCAATAATATTAATTGCATCCTAGTCACTTGGTATGTTTTTTGGGAAAAAAGTCATTACTCTAGGGAAAAGGAAGTCTTGTCTGAAAAATGGTACATATTTCCAAAAGATTTTTTTTTATAGTGAAATGCCATGAATTGAAGAATTATTATATGAATTAACTTATAAAGTCAGAAATCCTCCACAAAAGAAGAAAAAAGAGTAGAAATTATTTTATCACAAGATAGAGCAATAATTACAGTTTCAAGTACAAAACTGATATGGCCAGAGAAATATTATAGCATTAAAAACATTGACATTTTATTACAGCTCTACAGATTCAAAAGTATTTTAAGATGTTAGCTTAAATTTCATGGTAAACTCTTGAGACTTGTAGCTCACCCTCATTGGTCTTAATTTTCACTCTCTTTGATGTGTTCCTTGCTTATTTCAATTTTCATAAAGAACCATCCTCTTATAGTCAAAGCAGCCTTTGTACTACCTCCGTCTGGGAAGCACCCTTTCCATATTTCCTACTAAGTACAAATACCATTCTCTCCCACCAGATGATGTGTTCCTAACATATAAGTCTATCACAAATATTTTCAAAACATTTAAATAATTGCTATGTAATCATTTGTATATTGACAATTGTTCTGTAACCTCCAGGAGGACAAGGGCTAAGTCTTTGATGTTCACTGTTGCTTGACAGATTGGATTAAGGTTTGAATACTCTTTTATGATAACTGTCTGAGAGATGCTATATTTTCTGACAACATTTTATAAGAAAACTATTCAATAAAAATTAATTTGTTTGCATTGTGAGGCACTGACTGTTTCAGAAAAATTTGAAAATACTTCATCAGGAGGATAATTGCCACATCATAAAATTAATTAAAGTTTGTTATGTATTTATTTGTTATTGCAAATGTATTTTAAGTAAAATTTGATAAATATATGTATTCTTGCATATAAGTATGCATGTGATTGCACATATGTTTGTGTATAATTTCTTGGTATGGAATAAATGGTAATTTCCTACTTATCCAGAAAGGTGAAGGAAGGTGACTGTGGTCTATGTACTTTGTATACATGCATGAAAATGGAACAATCAAACCAGTTAAAATTGTTCTAAGAAGTAGGGAGGAAGAATGAGGGAAAACAATGGAGAGGATGAATCTAGTTAAGATAAGTTGTGGGGGCTGGGGATATAGCTCAGTGGTTTAGTGTTTGCCTCGCATTCACGAGGCCCTGAGTTCAATCCCCAGTACCACACACACACACACAAAAAAAGATAAATTGTAAGCACATATGTAAAGGTAATAATGAATCCCCTTGTACAACTATATGCTAATAAAAATTTAAAAATCTTAAAACTGATTACTGTGTTCTATTTTTCTAAGAATCCATGAAAGTTTACTATAATCTGAGTCTGATTAAAGATGATTGTGTTTACTGGTTTTTAAAAGAGCGAAAATAAATATAGTTGATGTTCAATTTTGGTACTTCTAAAGAAAAAACAAAGTTGTGTTTGAAATGTAGCAATAACATATACTATTTGGTATGTTATTTAAATATAGCAAAGTTATTAAGTCTTCCTTATAATGTTCAACATTGCTTAAGCCTAAGTCTATAGTATGATTTATTGAATTTTATTTTAGTTTGAGGGTTTTTAGAAACATTCTTGTGCCATTCTAGTCTTCCAGGTGGCTGCCTCCTGTCACTGGTCTCCCAGGTTTTTCTGCTGGCCTACCCTCGTTTGCTTCTTCAGCTTGCTATTGTCCTACATCTTTTTTCTTCTCCTTTAATTCCTCTCCTTAACTCTGATAAAGTTAAGCTCTAAGAGTAATATAAGAGAATTCAGTAAAGGAAAGGAAGACAAGAGGCAGATATTAGATAGCCCCTTCTCTGGAATCCATCACTCTAGCCTTCTTGGGGACCTCTACCTACTTGTTCACTTTATACAGTAGACCCATAGAATCTGCAGATATGTGGTTTTAAGGAGACCACCATTTAGAAAAACTGTGAATGCTCAGAATGCACAGAGTTCAGTCCTGTACATTTTTCCCATAATGCCAGTCAACTTCTGCTAAATACATTCTGCCTTTCACCAAAGCTCAGATTTTCATGTTATCACTTAAATTAATCACATTCATTTTTACCTTGCTTTTGGAGCACCATTTTCTTTTGGAAAGGCAAGTTTTCACTAAATTAAGGGGAGGGAAACAAACAGTACATCACACAATTATTGAAACACAACTGACATAGCAGACTGTCTGAGAGCTTCTCCATATATTGAGCTGTGTAATGAATGTGTAGGAATTTAAAATTTTTGTTTTGAAATTTATTTTTTTTTTATTATGCTTGGCAAAAACCATGTGAAATAAATCTGCAAATAAGGTCGGCTTACTGTACTCAATCCTCCTATGCTTTGGTGTTTCAGGAGTTGTGAATGACTACTCAGAATTCCTTCTCTCAAAATCTAGAATATGTTCAAGAGAAAAAAGAAGAAAGAAGGCGTCTAATCCTTTCAGGAATCCAGAGTTGGCTACTTACTTTTTCTTGAAGTTAGAATGATGGGCAGTGTAACTAAACATTTGTATCAGGAGAAAAATCCCATTCCACCATATAGCCTGATCTAGATCCTGGAGATAAAAGCAAGGGAATAATTAGATTATGCCAAAAACTTCTCAAAATTTATGTGATTCCATCTAAACCTATGCAGCATGGAGAGTGACAGGATCAACTCAAATTCCTTGTTTGAAAGGCACAAGACCAACTTTTTAAAGGATACATCCTGTTAAAAGTACCCCAAATCCATTATTTATCAGAAAAGCTAGTATTAAGAGTAAATTGTCTGATTATTTTATTAGCATAGAATTTCATTGCTCTCAAATCAGTGAAGAGGTACTCAGAAGACTGAAAGTGCTCACTAAAGTGGCAACTACCAGAATAATGGGAGTGCCTGCTTTAAGGACCAATTCCAGGCTCCACCCTACCAGCAAGAATTCTTTACAAACCCTAACATACCAGTTTCTAAGATTCAATAATTTTCAATAATTTTAAGATCTAAGCTACATACAGAGCAACAGGAAGAATCTGTTGGCCACTTTAAAATGTCATGTTGTCTTTCCCACACAAATACAATTCAAACTTATTATTTATGGTAGTTATTTTGCTTTAATGGCTGCAAAAAGGAAGAGTCATTTCTTGAGGTGTCTTGGCTAGAGTTGGAAGGCAGAGGCGAACACATGAAGAGCCCTCCAGATAATGCAAGCTTATGTATAAAAACAGGACTTGCCTTAAGCTACATACAGGCAAAGAAAAAGGACATAGAAAGGAAGTGGGGGAGGGTAAGTTTTCAGACAATTCCCCACCCTAGTCTGGTTAGCCAACCACCAATGAAGAGCATTGTGAAAGTTTCTCTGTGTCTCTTTCTCTTTGTTCTTTATACATTAGCCAAGGGAGGATGTTCATACTTGCTATTTTGTAAAGCAAGATTTCATGCCAATGCCCTTTATTCAATTCCTTAAGATGAAATTTTTTTTTTCTTGACATCTCAGTGTCAAGTGTGAGAGGATAAGATTGGGAGAAAGTCTTCCCCCACCAGCTGTCCACATTACACAGTAATGACTCTTCCCTTAGTAAGAGATATGACTGAGTCTTTGAGGGAATCTATAAAGCTTTGGTATCCATTGAAGTGAATAGTCAATGCTCTTCTAAAAATTGCCTAGATGATTGTCATCAACTAAGAATATTAAGTATAAGCCATGTGTATGGGTATGGGAGGGAAGAGGCAGTTCTGGAATAAAATCATATTAATATCATTAAAACTAATTATTAATGTAAAGAAACTGGAGTACAGAGAGAGAGAGGCTGCATCCACAGGTAGATGAAGAGAAGTTCTCCTCCCACCTGTGCACTCTCCTCACCTTCTTCTCATTCCTACCCTTCTGAAAGAGAAAGAAAGCTGGATATATGGCTCCTGTTGTTACACTACTTCATAATTATATCTAACTGAGCAATGTTCTGGCAAGGGCAATTTTAATTCTGAAACTTAAGTTGAGAAGTGTATCTGTTTTAGGTTCAACAAAGGAATCCCTTAATACCTACAAGACATTGTTATCTTCATAGTTCTCTTTGTCAAGCAATAACAGCCCTTATAAGCTATAAACCTCTGACTATGTGTTTTTCCTTCTATGTTTCTTTGCTACAAAATTGTCCAGTGTATAAAGAAAGGAAATGACCTTCTGATTGACCTTGAAATTCAACACAAAACTATTTTTTCTAAATAGCAAAAAAACCTTTTCTAATAGCAAAGAACTATATTCTTCATGAATAGAGTTTTATAAACATACTCTTAGCATTGCTCATTGACTGGGGATGAAGGATAAGGCAATTACTTACAAAATTAAAAGTAAAAGAAATTTCATGCTTTCTTCTCCAAAATTAATTGTTAGATTTCTGAAAATATTTATGAATATTTATGGTTATTAAGCTACTAGAACCTATGTGAGCAGTAAAATGAAATATTTGTTACAAATATGTTTTCAGTGGTCTAAACATTCCAGATGCCAGATATATTACTAAGAATGAAGGGCAATACTTTTGAAAATAACTATGCCAATGGATTAATTTTACAAGCATAAATTTAAAAATCTGAATCCAAATAAGAAAAACATTAGTTCAAAATATTCTCATTATATTTTGCTACTCTATTTAATTTTTACTAACATCAATGCACATTGATACTTTTCAATTGGCAAGAGTAAAATTGCAAGAGACTTATAAAAGGTGGTGGAGGGGGTGTATTCACAATCTTATATCACTGAGTATTCACTTTAAAGCAATGTAATGCTTTTCTGTTTCTGCCCCAACATTTCATAATTATATCATTTTACAAGAATTGTGTAATTTACATAACCACCTAAATTGTCATAATTGCTAGAAAGTGCTGAAAAAGCATACGGTAGGCATTTCAGATTCATTTCTGCTCTCTGTTTTAAACTCATTTGAAATGCCTTTTGCATAAAAAATCTTTTGGTCAACAAAAAAGTAACTTGGATTTGATTTTGCAGGAACCCTCTTTTCTTCTCTTTCTCAGACTGACTTCTCCTCTTCTTCCAGGAAGCCTTTCCCAGGTGGTCATTCTGCCTGAGTACTAAAAGAGTCTCATGAGGGTAAGCAAGCCCCTCCTCTTCTTGGTTTTACCCAAGGAGAAACTGAGACTGGAGCTGTTAACTGACTTGGTCTGGGCCCCTCAGACCATCTCTGCAGAGTAAACCTAAAAGTCACTTTGGATTTTTTTTTTTTTTTTGACTCATATGGTTTGCTCATTCTCCCATACTGTTATCCACTGCATTTAGAAAGAAGAAAAAGGAAAAATCCAAGAATGAATGGTCTCTCAACAGTTTTCTCAGCATGCCATTTCCATTATAATTATCTTAACCATCTGTTTTGCTTGGAACAGGCAAAAGCATTTGATATTAAGAAATTAAACTGTCTTTCTGTACAACAGAGAAGGGCTTCAGAAATGGGACTCTATTTCATGATATGAGTGGATATTAATTTATCAGTAAAGCAGAAGGCCAATATTGATCATTAGTCTCTGAAAATCAGTAGCTCATGTAACTTTATAAGTAAAATTATATAACTAAAAGTCATTGCAACAAATTGTATATCGTATTTGATAAAAGTGTAACCTAGAAACATGATGTAAAACACCACAGAATACTTAAGGATATTTGAAAATGGCAACTAATTTTCTTCATCTAATTCTGGTCTAACTTCTCTAAAAGCTAATATATCTTTAGGTACTTAAAAGACAGTGTATTAATGTTCGGCTTCTTGAAGCTAATTTGGCTATTATATTCAGCTAGAAAAATTTGTAAGAACAGAAGAGATACTCAAAAATAGCAAGCCACATTTCTGGAGTGCTTACCTTCTGCATGTGTTAAGTCTGTATGGACACACATTGCATAAAACACATGCACACACACATGTACACACCCAATTATGCTACAAGTAATGCAGAGTTTTGAAATGAATAAAATTTAGCTGATTCACTTGTTTGATTTTTGCCAAATATTACTGTAAAATATGTATTTTAATCACAGTTTTATAATAAAATTTAAACTCATATACCTATCATTCAGGTATAAACTTTTCAAATTACAGATATTATTTGAGGGAACTAACAATACTTGAAAATCATTAATTAAATGAATTATAATTGTAGTTTAACCAAGCATCAGAGAAGGTAATTACCAATGGAAAAGGAAGCTTATTACTTCTGAAATAAGCAGAGAAGTCAGAACAATTTCCACAGAAAAATGAACAGAATGTTCAGATCAATTAAAGAAAAAACTCGCTAAATTATTATTTCTTTTAAAATTGAGAAAATAATAACAAAATGAAGAGGAACCAGAGTCTTACAATGCTAACACCTCGCAGAGTATAAAAGATTATCATAATGACACTAAGAAGAAAAATGAAGCAGCATATATTTTGATAAAAGGACAGTTTTGTGTGGACAATCAGAATGAAGTTTTACACAGCTGATACACGTTACATAGTCCTATAATTTTAGTCAAATGCGTTTAGAATTGGTGGTAAATCTTTATTTGAAGGAAACAAAATAAAGTTTATACTTTCTAAAACTTCAAGGCAATTAGCTGTTTCATAACTATGAGTTCTATATCAGGAAAAAATAATCTAACAGTTTTCTTTCCTGACATAGATATCATAAACTTATTAGCCATATGATAAGTGTAGGCCTATTCAATTCTTATGCCAGCAATACTAGTAACAAATATATCTAAAAAAATAGAATTAAATTGAAATTCTATTAAATTAAATTGCAACCAAGCCTGAAGACACCCTATACATTTTCAAAATTTAATAAGTGCTTTATTACTTTCTTATGGTCACTTTTTTACACTTCCTTTTAGAAGTGATAATGTGGTATTTACCTCCCTCCATTTTCCTACTTTTTTGCTAAAGTGGAAAAAGTCCAACAAATATTTCTGTAATAGTAAGTCTCATATGAGTTTGCATGGAGAAACTTCATTCTGTGATTGTTTATATTTAAAATATTATCACAAATGAGGTTCATTTTAAAAACTGGGGTAAAACACCACACTCCAGCCTTGCATTTGCCTAACACATTTTTATATAACTAACCCATGGCAATCTATTACTCCGTTTACATATACATGCATACATGAACATGTATTTGTGTATTATTTGTTGATTAATATAATTTGACCCCTTCACTGGGATAAGTAAGCAAAGTGAAATATGAACAGTTAGCTCATGTTTCTCTTTTCAACCCCCGTTTCTTCTTTCCAACTTTTGACTCCCTCTTGGTTTGTCTTTTTTTTCCCTGGTAGTGGGCTGTGAAAATGCTAATAAATAAAGTATTTATTCTTTAAGGTAGTACATTCAATCCCCTCGTGTGCCTGGGTAGTCACCAAATAACCATTACTGTGAGAAAATACTGTGGTGACTAAGTGTAAATAATATATATCTTATTTGTCATATTTTATAATTATTCAACATAATATTTAAGTGTCATTTGAATTTCAGTTCATATGTGAGAGTCATGTAATTTATTCAATATATTCTGACTATGAAACAGAAATTGTTCTGTTAGAAACAAAATAGATTATATGGAAGAACCAACAATGTGGTTACCTAAGCTATGAAACAACACTAAAATGTATAATTGACTTGAAAACAAAGAGTAGAAATATCATCATTTTGAGTTCAATTCCCTGAGATAACATCTAGAGCAAGTTTTTTTAGGATTTTTTTCATATATATATATTTTCTTAATTATCTTTGTATTGTTCAGAGAATATTAATCATTCAATATTGATTTGAACAAAAAGTAATTAAAATTTTTTTGTCACTAGCAGAGATGATTATTATTAAAGGTTGTTATTATATGTGTCACTAAAACACAACAAAATAGATTTTATACTAACACATTTTGAATATGTCTATTAAATTAGCTGGTATCGGTATCCCCTATTTATACAGCCATCTGACAAGTACTTCTCAGAGAAACTTAAGAGTTTCTCTTAAGTTCATATACTTCCTTTTATTAGAAATAAGAATTAATGAAAATTGTTTTATTCTTGCCTTGGTTTAAAAGAATCTGAGGATTTACTTTTGGGGTCAATTATACTAATCTTCTTGGAGTGCATTTTCTAATTTAGTACAAATGACACTCAGGTATTATAGCAAATGACCATTTTCAAATAGTATTCAACAAAGGCTTAAGGTTTTTGTCTTTGAGGTGTGGGTGAAGTGGAGCCTAGGCAGGGACATGCAAATATGATATTCTGGATGGGTGTGTCCAGGTGATGGTTACTTAGTGCTCATGTCTCCCAGAGTTTCTCAGCCCAGTATCCCGGAGTTAAGCTGCCAGGTAGGAAACTTCTTGATGTCATCACAGCTGATGTGAAAGTCCCAATGAACTGTAAGAGCTGGTGTTACAAGTTTAACAGCCCTTGAACTACTGTACTAATCAATAAGCCTTATGCCACATGAAAAGGAGAAAATTCATGTGAAATGCACACAGTACGCACTCAGTGAATTATAGTTATCATAGCTATCATTACTCTAAAGTCAGAGTTGCACACATTTATGAAAAACAAATACAGTTTGAATGAATTCAGTTAAATAAGACAGTAATTCTTAGTAAGAATTACTTGAAGAATTAGTTGATGTACCACATATTAAATTGCGAATACTAGTTTCATTTTTAGGTACTTGTTGAGATAACAGACGAATACGACTTAAGGAAATTAGCATACTTTGTTTTAAGTTTAACTTTTTAAAAAATATTAATTTATTTTATTTTTACTGGTCGAAAGGAGATAGAAATGTCTGAAGCAAAGATTTCATTACAGTGAAGAAGGGCTTTATTTTGTCAGCTATAGAGCATCTTCCAAGGGAGAGAGATGAATGCCCACTCCAATGTGTAACTTTGCGACTGTGTTTGCTGTTTGTTTCCTCTCATTCATTTTGCATCCGTGTTAGGCTTGCATCTGTTTATGTACTTGTCTATTATTCATCTACAGGATAACTGCTCAGCAGTCGTTACTTCCTTTCATATCTTTGCTGCATCTTTTGTTTCCATGGGTTGTTTTGGCAATAAAACCAAGGAAAGGGTACAAAGCATATAAAAAAAAAGTGCAGTTGGAACATCATGTTTTTACAGCTCTAAGAACATTATTGCTTATTTCCAAAAAGTTTTTAAAAATGCTAAAATGATTTCAGCAAAGTTTAAAGCTCATAGGTATGATAAATTTGAAAACTTTGAGTGAATGGAATTTCAAAAGTGTTTTGTGGAATAGCTCACTACTGTTTATTTTTTAATGGCAGACTGCTTCGTGCAATTTTCTGTTTACTATACATTTTAATACCAAAATTTCAAGAAATGCAGTCATAGTAATTCCGTACATTTATATAGCACTTCATAATTTTATTATGTGTGTGCTCATTCATCAAGTTCTCTAATCTTTCTAGGTAGATAATTAGCATCTTCATTTTAAGGCTTAAAAAAAGAGCAACTATGTTAAATGATATGCAAGGTCAAAAGGTCAATGAATCACTGAGCCTAGACTAAATCTACATTTCTTTGATACCTGCCCCACTTTTTATGGGCCAGAAGAATTCTAACAATACAAAGTTACATTAGACTTCCTGCAGATCTAAGGGAACTTGGGTTATGTAAGCATAGCTTTGGATGTGATTCTGAATCAAACCCAGTAAAACTCTATTGATAATTAAGGTTCATTACCCCAGAATTCAGAAAGTATTCATCTATTCCAAGGGGCTCATGGATTCTATGAAGCCATTGTACACCCCAGATTGTATGATTACTTTGTTCTTCTCAAACAATTTTATTTCTTAAGTATCTGATTCAACATGGTGGTTGGACCAAAAGTAATTCTTAATTTATTTTCAGCAAATAAATTGAAGGTCTATAAAATTAAATTCAAGAATCAAAAACAAGACATCTGTACAACCTCATTCATCCAGACTATGCTTTCTATTTGTTTGTAAAAACTTCAAAGACTCCCATAAGGTGACTTGTAGGTTATCAAAAATAATTGTAGTTTAATTTTTTTCAGACACTTGTTAATTTGTTTAACAAACCTTATAATTATGAGAAAAATTCAAAGGCAATTGCAATTTCATTTCTCCTAATGCAAGGTCCATTAAACTTCAAATATGAAATTCCTTAAATTCTGATAAGTACAATGAAAGAAACAAAATTGTAAACTTTTGTAAAATCCTTATATACTGTTTAGACTTGTTGAGTTGAATATGACAGAGTTGCCTCTTACTAGGGCATGGATTTCTATTTAAATGATACAAAAACAATTATTGGTTTTGGAAAGTAAATGGTTTCTCAGATTTAGAAAATATCTAATTCTTTCAATAAATGCCAAAGACCTCCAAATGAACCATTTAATATATAATAAAACCATTTATGTTTTTCATCATAAGGCTGAGTCAGGGTCATGGGGATGGGACTACTCCTTTAGCTAGCCTGGTTATTATGAGATTGAAATATAATTGGTAAAGGAGATTGATACAAGAGTGGAATTTAAAGATAAATCTATAAAGATTTGTCTTTTTTGCCATATTACTATTTATAGAACCTCATCAGAAGATTTTCTAGATCTTATTATTATACAGATATAATTAAAAAAATTTTTTTTATCCTTTTACCTTACCAGCCACTATAGTAAGTTTTGTTTCAAACATTAATGGAAAGAAAAAAGTGAGAAAGTTGATTAAATAAGGTACACAAAAACTCTATATCTTTCCTTATCAATTACATATTGCTAATATACGCCTGTCTGGCCACTAACCAGAAATCACTTTTCTGCCAAATAGCTTTCATTACTTCTCCCTATTAAATTATTTCCACACTGTACAACCTACTGTTGTCAAAGAAAAACTAAGTAATACCCCAGTGGTTGGGTTCCAAGTAGACAATATTTCTAAGAAAACTAGGTAGTACTTGTAAAACAACCCCTTCATTCTGCTCGTACCCAAAAGAATCAAGAAATGTTAACATTTAAACAATTGCATAATTATTTCTAATGTTATTTGATTAAACTATTGTTAAGTGATAAATAACAAAATTATTTTATTTTGGCCCTGCCATTCAAGGTTTTCTTAAGAAACCTAAGCTCCTACTCCTTTATCAGTATCAGATCTGTCATTATGGTAAGACGACTCCTAATGAAAAACAAACTACCTCTCTCTTTCAAGTCTGTCAACCAGAAATGTCAGAAAGTGTCTCTTACCTTTTGTTCCCTCCCCCAAATGAAGACATTCATTGAAAAGCCTTAGCTTCTGTCTTTTGGGTTTCCTATTTATTACAGAAATAAAGACAGAAAAATCAAGTAGCTAGAGGAAACAACTTCCCTGTCTGATATCTCACCCTTTATTTTTATCTTTTAGTCACTACATAATTAACTTTTAATAAGCTAAGTGGCAATGAATGGTTAGAAAGATTACTGGAAATTGCTCCTCCCTTATACAATCAGCCTCAGAGGTCTGGGAATTTCTTTATGTGTTCCTTAATGAATTTGAAGAACCTGGAGGTAAATCATTTCACAGACCTTTATGAGATTGTCTGACTTTTTCAAGTAGCTACAGTCATAGATAGGGTCTTATTGCCCCGTTCTGCGCTGTCTTCCTGTTTGACTCTCACTCATAAATGTCTACTACTGATTAGAAACTCAAGCATTATCACAAAATGGTCTGGAAGTTACTTAAATTGTGTGCTGACCTAGATGTAGCCTCTTGGAGCATTAATTAAATGTATGGAAGTTTCTTCCAACCCACAGGCATCTAATAAAAGTAAGTGCTTATTATTGTCATTGTTATAAATGATTTAATTATTTTGTATTTATACCAGTTTCATCATATAAAAACAACCCATGGCCCAGTTTTCACTTAGTAGTTCAAATATACAATATCTTCTACTAGAAGATTTTAAGCTTAATGTTTTCTTCCATGTCTATCCATAATTCTATAAAGCTTATAAAAATTCTGAGTCATGGTGAGCATTATATAATACATTAAAATTTAATATCTGAGTGTTTTCCTAAACTCAAATCACATAGCTTACTATGAAAAATGACAGATAAGTAATAACCATATAGCACTCTTGTATGCCATATAATTGTTCTCAAGAGAACTAGGGATCTAAGTTAAGTAGTAGAATGCTTGCTTGGCATGTGCAAGGCCCCTGGTTTGACTCCCAGCACTGAGAACAAAAATTAGCTGACTTTTATGCAGCTTATAGACATAAAAAGAAATAATGCAGGTCAAAAGTTATTTTTAATTTAATTTAACTTGAAAATGTTTCATTATAACTGGTGGGCTTTTACCTAAAACAAGAAAATAATTTTTTAAAAAAGTAAAATTTATTTGCCTGAACTCCAGAGAATTTACAAATATAACAGGAACACATATACAAATCTAAGAACAGAAAGGATCAGGACATTAGAAATATAATGTGCAATGAGAAGTGGAAAATATTAAGAAAAATGAACCATCTAACAAACATGATAAAAATGGCTACAAATTAATAATATGGAATATACCTTGCAATGAATAATTTTTGAAACAACAGATACAATAAATGACCTGCAGTAATTTATGTATCTAAACATATTTTATAAAAAGGTCAGTGTGGAGCAAATGGACAATCTTTGGGCCATATTTATTAGCCAGATGATACCTGACAAATGTGAAAGCCTTAGCTGATTCCATTTTGTTCCTGCAGTCCCTGACCTGCCTGCAGGCTGACAATTTTCCTTCACAGAAACCAGTCTCTGGTGGTACTAGTCTTGACCTCCTCCAGTGTAGGATGGGCTCTCTTTGAATTACTGGAGCAGGGTGTGTGCTAGGATGGATACATCAGCCAAACAGAAAGGCCTACCAGGGCAAGTAAGCAGTAGGGCACCTGTTCTTACATTGTCCTTAAAGTGACCTCAAGTGTGACTTTCTGCAAGAGAAGAGGTAATTCTAGAGTCTTTACTTGGCTTAGTTTATATAACTCACAGTAAAGGTCACAAATCCTGACAGTTTTCTGTGCTCAAGAATCAGATTACTGTTTGAGAAGGAGTGGAGAGACTTGAGACCTGCTTCTCTTAGGAATCTGGGTCAGACTTCATTCAGTGATGCCATCCAGACCCTTCAAAACAATATCTTACATTGTGGAAAGACTTTGAGCGAATCCTGACAGTTGTTCATAAATTATATTACAACCTGAAGGGAGAAAAAGTTATTCTGTCCCTTTTATGACTGCAGCTTTTCATAAGGTAAGTCATAAAATTTAATTGGTGACCTCAGAGCAAGGTCATAGTTCTTAAATTCAACTATACCTTTCATAACCTCCAAGTCAATAATAATAAATGAAGATGATGCTAGTGCTTCTAAATTCAATAGAAGTGTCAGCTGCAGTTAATATACAAGAACCACATCCAAATATATGAAAGTTTCTTTTTTAAAAGCATATGAAGCTTTCTGGGTGTCCTGATATACTGAAAGTGTTTGGAATTTGGACTTTATGTAAATAGCAAGCAAAAAGAAAGGTAGGAAAAGAGGAAAAAAAAAGAAACTTTTAAGTGGTAATTTGCTTATTGCTTTGAGGTTGTATAGATGTCACCAAAGGTTTGTGTAATACCTGTTGAAGTACAAAGAGAACTGACAGTTAACAAAGAACTGTGCAGTTGTGACTCCGATATCTGGAAACCCATTGCTAGTGTGAATGGAACTGAGCTTCCCATTACTTTAAGGCGGAGGCAAAGTTAAAAAGTCACTAAGTAGTACAAATTGGTGGTGAGAAGCAAGCAATTTATAGATATTTAAAAATCTTAGACTCAGGTGGATACATTAGCTTCCACTAATGAATAACTATCTCAAATATTCTAGTTATCTTTAAACGTCAAGGTAGTATTCTGGAATTACCTAAAATATACTTAGGGGATCTACCCTGCCAGATCCTGGTGTGGCATTTTGCTCTTCAAAGCAAGTATGAGGTCCTTCAAAGCATTAGTATAACAAAGCATACTGCCTTTCAAATACTTAGTTCAGAGATAAAATATTCCAGTTAAATTATTTCCATTTGATAAATAAAAATCTCTCTTCTAGCCAGGTGCTGGTGGCTCACACCTATAATCCTAGCTACTCAGGAGGCAGAGATCAGGAGGATCGTGGTTGGAAGCCAGCTTGGGCAAAATAGTTCTTGAGACCCACCTTGAAAAAAACCCATCTCAAAAAAGGGCTGATGAAGTGGCTCAAGATGTAGGTCCTCAGTTCAAATGCCAATGCACCCAAAAAGAAAAAAGAAAACTCTCTTCTTACTATTACCAACAATCTCCAATAAGAGAATTTTCTTTGAAGCCTCTCCCTCCAGTAAGTCCACAACTCTATCAAATCTTCATTCAAAATGACCCTCAGTCCAGCATGATGGTACAAGCCTGTAATACAGCGACTAGGGAAGCTGAGGCAGAAGAATGGTGAGTTCAAGGCCAGTCCAGACTATACAGCAAGGCTCATCTCAAAAAAAGAAAAGACATAAGACATAAACAAAATGAACCTCAAAATGCTATGCTCTTTTTATTTCTAGAGCCATTGTTATAATTTGAATCTAAACTGGGATCAAGATAACTGTTTTTTAGTGTCACCTTTGCCATTCAATATTAGTCAAACCACCTAATTTTACTAAATGCAATTGATAAAACCTCTAAATTTAAATTTTCTGTTACTGATATTTAGTTTCTATATGAATAAAATGTTATGGGACTCAGATAAGATTAGTGAGAGAGAGAGAGAGAGAGAGAGAGAGAGAGAGAGAGAGAGAATAAGTTCTAATTTCCAGGGGCTGTTGTCATATAAAGAATAAAGTGACATTATCATATAATAAACTGACTTCTAGCAGAATGACTGGAGCAAACCTTATAAAATGAAGAGAATGTTAGTTAACATGGTAGAGGAAAGGGCAATAAGGTTGATTTTACAACTGACTATTGTTCGTAACAAAAATTTTCTCAAAATTTATATTCTTAAGAGAATGTTTTAGCAAAATGCCACTGTTCTTTAGTGAATGTTTCATCCTCTCCCTATATTCATAAGTGCCTTTGCAAGGTAATTAGGTCATGGGGTGGCGCCCTCATAAGTGGGATTCCAGCCCTTAGAAAAGAGGCCCCAGTGAGGTGCTTTGTCATTTACATCAAGTGAGAGCACAGAAAAAAGATGACTGACTATGAATGAGGATGAAAGAAATTTGTAATTTATTAGCCATGAAATCTATGTTTTTTTTTTGTTATTACAACCTGAGTGGATGAAGGGAGTCATTAAGTTTCAGCTACAATTATTACCAAATGACTTTCATTAGTTTTACTCTTTTTATCTCAAGTGTAGAGAGAGACATGTATGGAGTCATTTCTGGATGAAAGGAGGAATGATTCATATAAATAGCATAAAAAATCGTTCCAAATTTGAAGCTAATGTAGTCCTCAGATGTATTAAATACTAGGGAAATACATGCCTATGCACATATACACACATACTGTGCTAACTTTGGAATAATAAGACTATTAAGTAAATGTCCAGCTGAAAATCTTGCTAAAGGAAAAATATAGAAAGCAAGTTTAATGTCCTGTTAGGGAAAAGACTCAAATACTAAAAGGGAGTTGGACAGACCAGGTAAGCAAAGGGAGTGGAATGTCACAGAGGAAGATTCTGGCCAAGATATGGGGACCTGTCCCCACGTGCCCTTCAACATTTAAACACTGTAGTCTTGTAAACTGGCTTAAGGCATGTAAGCTTTAAACTACTTTAGCTAAAGGACAAATTTGCTAATAAAATCATATTAAGTTTTTCTCCATTCAGTGCGATTTGATGAAGAGAATGTACTGGCCAGATTGAAGTAAAAATAAAATCACTTGCCAATTATTTCAAATTGCAAATAAGAATAAGCATCCCAGTTATACCGTGGCATTCTAAATATAAGGGAGCTTTGTTTAAGGATATTTCTTTACTGGCTTGACTGCAATGCTTAAGCTTCAGTGAGCCTGGGGATCTTGGTATAATAGTGTTTCAATGGATTTTTAGTATGGATATGTTTTTTAAAAAGTAAAATCTAAGTATAAAGCCCAATATTTATTGAGCAGTGATCAGTTGTCAGAGGTTTCTTCAAGTTCATCACATTTAGACTTGACAGCAATCTTGTTATGTATTCTTAAATCAATGGCATTTAATAGCCAAAGGACTATAGGACAAAAGCATTGAGGCCCTTGCCCAATATCACACAGCTGGAAGAGCCAAAATGCAAGGACGTGAGCTATACGGACAAACCCCCATCGCCAATTGCTGTGGAAAACTGTCAGATAGTGTTTAAAATGCTAGAACCACCTTCTGGGTTGAGATTGACATGTAACTTACTTTAAAACTGGGTAACAAATCATAAAACTACATTAATAAATTATTCTCAGCATATTGTTTTAATTGTTCTTTTTAGCTAAGGAACAGGGTTAACTTTAGCAAATGTGACACAAAAATTTGCAATCTGAGTATTTTTCCCACACCTTTACTGAGATACAATGAAAGTTAAAAAAAAAGGACACATGTGCGGTACATAGCATGGTATTTTGATTTATCTATCATCTACCTGTCTATCTATCTATCTATCTATCTATCTATCTATCTATCTATCTATCTATCGAGAAACCATTGCCACAATCAAGCTAATTATCATGTCAAACTCTTAGTTATGTTTTGTGTATGGTGAGTTCTCTCTTAGAAATTTTCAAATATGCAATACATTGTTATTAACTATACTGCCATAGATTAAATATCCCGCAATAGTTACTGTACATTAAGATCTTCAGAACTTATTTGTTCTATATAAGTGAATCATTATGTTCTTTGACTTACATTCACCATATTTATCCTCCTCTAGCCATTGGCAACAAGCTTTTTTTATTTTCTGATTCCACATAGATTGTGCAGTGTTTGCCTTTCTGTGCCTGGATTATTCATTTAGCATAGTGTCCTCCAGATTCATCCACATTGTCACAAATGTCAGGGTTTCCTTTCTTTTATTTTCTTCCCTGTTTTGGCAGTATTGGGGTTTAAACTCAGGGCCTCATGCTTGCTAGGCAGGCACTCTTACTGCTTTAGTTCCTCCACCAGCCTTTTTTATGATGGGTTTTTCGAGATAGGGTCTCCTGAGGCTCGGTTGGAATGATCCTCCTGATCTCTGCCTCCTGAGTAGCTAGGATTACAGTTGTGAGTCCCTAGCACCTGGTGATTTTCTCTCTTTTTAAGGCTGGTGTGTTTGTGTGTGTGAGTGTGTCCATGTGTGTGCTACATTTCTTTATGCATTCATCCATACAGAGACACTTAGGCTGTTCCTATGTCTTGGTTACTGTGAATAATACTGCGATGACCACAGAAGTGCAGATATCTTTTCGACATACTGATTATTTCCTTTGGATATGTACTGAAGAGGTATTACTGGAAATGAGAGTTCTGTTGTTAGTTTTTGAGGATCCTCCATAACTCTCTTCCCTAATGACTATACCAATTTCCATCAACAGTATACAAAGGTTTCCTTTCATTCGTGCCTTTCCAACACTTGTTATCTGTCATCCTTTTGATAACAGACATTCTAACAGGTATAAGGTGATAGCTCATTGTGGTTTCAATTTGCATTCTCCTGACTATTAGTGATGTCAAGTGTTTCTTCATATACCTGTTGGCCACTTCTGTGACTGATTTTGAAAAATGTTTATTTAGGTACCTTGCCCATTTTTAAATTGGGTTATTTATTTTCTTGCTATTGAGTTTTTGGAATTCATTATATATTTTGGATATCAACCTCTTGCCTATGCTGAATTTGACTACATTTTTACTTTCACAATGAGTTCATTTTACTTTCATGTTGTTATGTTATTGGTTGTTAGCATACTTTTTGTTTTAGCATGAAGAATCCCTTTTAGCATTTCTTGTAAGGTGGACCACATTGTGATGAACTCCTTCAGCTTTCATTTGTCTAGGAAAGTCTTTATTGATTCTTCACTTCTGAAGAACAACTTTACTGGTTATCCTATTCTTCATGGCAATTTTTTTTCTTTTAGCACATTTAATCATCCCACTCTCTCTTGGCTTACAAGGTTTCTGTTGAAAAATCCCACTGATAACCTTTTGGAGATTCTCTTGTATAAAACAATTTACTTTCTCTTCTTGCTTCAAACTTCTTATCTTTGACTTTTGAGAATTTGGTTATAACGTGATTCGATGAAACTTTTTATGTTTAGTCTGTTTGGGGCCATTTGAATTTCATGGATCTTGATGTTCACTTCCCGTTGGTATTTAGAAGTTTCTATCATTATTATTTTAAACAAACCTTCTGCCCACTTTTCTTGCTCTATTCCTTCTTCAACTTCCACCATGTATTTATTGTTTTGTTTGATACTATCCCATAAGTCCTTTCTTCACTTTTTTCCCCTACAGGTAATTTCAAATGATCTGTCTTTCAACTCATTGATTCTTTCTTCTGATTGATTAACTCTTTTGTTGATTTGTAGCTCGCTAAGCTTCTTTAAAATGAATATTTTGAATTTGTTGTTATGCAGCTCATGGCTCTCAGTTTCTTTGTGCTTGGTTAGTAGTACTTTATTTTGTGATTCGAATGGTGTCATGTTTCCTTGATAACTAATGATTATTGAGACCTTGCTTTGCTTTGATATCTTATCATTTAAAGAAGTCACACCTCCCTCTTCCAGCCTTTAAAACTAGCTTTGGCAAGGAAAGCTCTTCATAAATTAGCCCACTCAGGGATTTTGGATGAGCCAGCAGATTCATGGGCAAACTTGGTGCTAGAGTCCTTAATGGACTTGCCTAGTGCCTGGGTCAGTATGTAGGCATCACAGTGCACAGATGGCTGGTATCTGTGTCTGTGGAGCTGCAAGTCCTGGATTCTGGGTTTGCAAAGTGGGTCTAGCATTGGAATGTCTAGAATATGAGTCTACTGAAACTATTTTGATTCTGGATACATGGGAGCTGTCTTGGGACCACAGTTCCCTGGGGTTGTGTTACTTCTCCATTATTTTCCAGGTAAAGGGTGTCTCTCTCTATGTTGTACTGCATGGGTTTGGGGAGGGTAGATATGGGTAATGTGTCTATTTTATCCTCTTGAATGAGTTTTTTCTTTTTGCTATGCTCCTTCTAGATGTAATCTGTGATCTTGATCCTTGGCTCTTGCGAAGGTATTTTTGTATGTAGATAGTTGTTGAAATTGTTTTTTTATGTGAAGAGATAAGTACTAGAAACTCTGATTCTGCCCTCTTACTGATGTCACCCACGAAGTCCCTTGATTTTTGTGTCTGTGTTCTCCTTTGCATCTCTAACTGATGCCAGACCATCAGCATGGGATTGTCTAACATTTCCTTTAAGGTTGTACTGCCTCATCTTAATAATTGATCATTGACACCTAAAATAGCTATTGTTTCTCTCTCTATCCTTATTCTTCATATATCTGAAATCTTTCTAACATCCAGTTCTCCTATTCCACCCCATTATGGAATTAGATTTTTAAAAACTGTAATGATGATGGTCAAGGTTTAAAATACCTTCAGTTAAAATGTTTTGTTTTTGGAGTTAGATATTAAAATGACTTCCTTACCATTAGTTGTCCTCTCAGAAACATAAATCTAGTCTGTAGATGCAACTGGACTCTAACCATACTCATGATTCAACTTCCCACTCTCCTTTGCTTGCCTTCGTTCACCTTTCTTCCTTCCCTTCCAAAATACACAAGAGAAAAGGTCCACTTGGGTCAGTTAGTCACCTATTGAGATTAGAGCACCTCTACTGTCTGATATTCTTATGACAGGCTGCATGTTTGTTCACTGGTTTCCCAAATACAGTATACTGATTTGTGACTTTGACTTAAGTACTAAAGATTGCCAGTATCAGCCATGAACAGATTAATAGAACCATATTAAAATAAATAGTACTTTATGCTCAGAAAACAAAGTATGGTTGCCTAGTTCATGAAGGTTATAAGGAAAAATCTTTTGACTTATTTATGGAGTACCTATTATAACTGACAAATATTTCCCTAACATGAAGTTATTTGGAATCAATACCATGTGGGCTTTACTTTTATTTACATAAACTCATGAAGATGAAGGAGTCAGAGGATCAGAAGGGACTGGGAACTGACTGTCTTCTGTAGCTGTAAATTAGATATCCAGTGGTAATAAGTAACTTTCCTAAGATTGTGAAACCAGTAAGGGGCAGAACCAAGATCTGAATTGAAAGAATTACAACTGTCTTTTACTCTCATGTTGCATACAGAAATAAATGTTATGTTCTTTTGTTAAAACTATTTTTTATTAGTCTACATTAGTAGTACATAGTGATAATTCCATAGATGTGTGCAGTTTACTCTGAACAAGCTCACCCCCTCTATGATATTTCCTTAACTTCCCTCTCCTTTTCCAACAGCTTAATCTATTTTGATATACTTCACCCCTAGTACCTTCTCTTTCCCCTTCTGCTGATCACCCCCTGTTATACTCAAGTCTCTTTATTATTATTATTATTATTATTATTATCATTATTATAGATTTCATGGTCTTTTAAAGAGGCTTTCTCCGTATGTTCAGTCCAACCTCACCCAAGGTGTGTGGCTATTTTTTGAAAATGTGGAAAGATAGAAGCAGTTGGTGAATTATGGAGCATATTACTCTATGGAAATTACAATAGACAATGGAGGCTATCCTGGCAAGAGGGAAGAATGCTATTCAGAACAGACCACAGGTGCCGAATCAGATTTGCATTTGAGTTTCAACAATGATAACCACTAGCAAGATTACTTAGCAACTCTGAATCTCACTCAACTTCACATACCCATTTAAATTAGTACACTAATCATACTTCATCAATTTTAAAACTGCCATAATAAAATATGAGGAACTGCTTCTCTATGTTTTAGCAACACCACACATGGAAAGTGTGTGTCACTTATTGTTTCAAGCTACTTCTAAATATTTAAAATGGTTTCAAAATATCCAGAATTGTGTTTCTGTCATTAATTTCCCTCCAGAGTAGTCACTACTACATTGTGTGATCAACATGGTGTGCCAGGAAAATAGAAATTAAAACCTAACTGAGCTTCTTCTCGTGGCAGATCGGCGGCTCACCCTGTGTTGGGTGAAATGGAGCTCCAAGCTATGAGCAAATACACCAGCCCAGTCAACCCGGCTGTCTTCCCCCATCTGACTGTGGTGCTTCTGGCCATTGGCATGTTCTTCACCACCTGGTTCTTCGTTTACGAGGTCGCCTCCACCAAGTACACACGGGATATCTACAAAGAGCTCCTCATCTCCTTGGTGGCCTCACGCTTCATGGGCTTTGGAGTTCTCTTCCTCCTGCTCTGGGTTGACATCTATGTACGAACTACCAAAGGTATCCGCCAGATGGCATCACTGAATTCCTTGCTTTTGTAAATTAATTTTTTTTACTACTGCTAGAAGTGTCCCACCTGCTGCTCACAATAAAGGCAGATGTGTGACAAACAAACAAACAAACAAAAAAACCCTAACTGAGTTTTTCTTTTCTGACCTTATGTTAAGCCTTTTGACAATATCTCATAAAGAATTCTTCCTTAATTTCAGCTCCTAAAGATGAGAAGGCCAACAAAGCAAAAAGTTAGCAAGACTGTCATCTCAATAAATAAACCAGGCATGGTGGTTCATGCCTATAATTCCATCTACAAAAGAAGTATAGATAATGAGGATTGTAGTCTGAAGCCTGACCAAGGTGAAAAAGTGAGACTGAAAAATAACTAAAGCAAAACAGGGCTGGGAGTATGGCTTAAGTGGAAGAGTGTCTGTCCAGCAAGCATAACACCCTGAGTTCAACCCCCCGTACATTTAAAAGGAAAAAATAATTCTTCTTACTGTAAATATATTTTTAATAACTGATGATTTCCCTAAAGTGGACAAAGTAATGTCAACAACTGAGCTTAGCTTTTATACCTGGAAAAGCAGTCAACAGAAGTTGAAGGAAGTGCTACATTTGTTTCATTATAGCAGCTTAACATTAACAATACACAATTTTTTCAGGGCATGGTGGTATACATATATAATCCCAGCTCCCTGTAAACTGAGGCAGGAAGATCAAGAGTTACAGGCCAGCCTGAGCAACATAGTAAGCTCAAGGCCAGCCTGAGCTACAAAGCAAAATCTTGTCTCAAAAAAGTGAGGGCTAGGGATGTAGCTCTCACAGCATTTACCTAGTACATATACGTCCCTTGGTTTGCTCCCCAGCACCACAAAGACAAATAAAAAAAAAGTTAGGGAAGGGGAGAGGGTTATGAAAGAAAAAATAGGTATGAAAGATAATATGATGAAATCTGAGTGTGGTGTCAAACCAATTAAATTAACCTTCGCCTAACACTGTTCTCCATTGCCTGGCTTAGAATTACTTGTAATCAACAAGCTTGAAAAGTCCTATTGAATGATTGATGAATACTTGCAAAGAAAAATTAAAACATTCCAATTTTAAGACTTGGAAAAAGTAAAATAATTAGAGGTGTTTACTGATTAAAATTTTTTAATATTAATCACCCTCCTGTTGCTACTACACATAATGTAAAAGACATAATGTACTACACACAATCAGCAGAGTCACATCACTGTTATGATGATAAAGCCCAAGACATCTCAGTCTATGCAAAACATCACCTTGGCCCCTAATAAAGTGGGTATAAAGTAGAAAAAGGAATTCTTGAAATTTTTTCAGAGAACTGTAAAACAGGAAGCACATCCAGAGATTACTGGGTAACTCTTATGTTATTGTAAAAGTAAACAGGAACAAGGTTGGAACAATGCCCCTTCCTAAGATTTTCACACATGCAAGATAATGCTATATATTTCTGATTCCAGCTTCATTCTACTTACTTCTGACATCCAACTATGCGTGAGACCCTGGGACATTTTTCAGTCCCTATTTTCTTGACATGTCTGTGGGTTTGTGAAACAGCTCTGTAAGCCAAGACCTCTAATTCTATCTCCTATGATAATATTCTCTTAGCTCCTCCTCATTCTCCATTGATTCTCTGTCTTGGCAAGGTTTTGTCCATTTCATTTGATTTTTGAAGAACTAGTTTAGCTAGGTGCCAGTGGCTCAAGTCTGTAATCCTTGATACTCAAGAGGCAGAAATCAGGAAGACCATCTTTCAAAGCCAGCTCCGGCAAATAGTGAGACCGTATCTTGAAAAAAACCTTTGCAAAAAAAAGGGCTGGTGGAGTGGCTCAAGGTGTTGGACCTGAGTTCAAGCCCCAGAACTTAAAAAAGAAAGAAGAAGAACTTCTTTATTTACTTATTAAATATTTTCTATTAAATCAATTTTTTCTACATTTATTTTTCTATTTCATGTTATTTGGGTTTCCTTGGTTGTTTTCCTAATTTCATAAGTTGATTCCTTAGCACATTAATCTTCATTCTTTCTTGTTTTCTAGTATTTATACTTGTTAAGTACTTTCTTGTTTTGTGCTACTTGTATTTCCTATGTCTATTTCTTTTTTCCTAGGACTTGTATTTTATTTATGTTGATTTAAATTATTACTTTTCAGACTTTCTTCCCTAGAACTTATATAATGTTCCTTCTAAATATCAATTGAAGTGCCTCCCTTGAAGTTACTTTATAATATTTTATATTCAATTCCATTTTAATATTTTCTCAACTTCACTTTGATGTTTAAAATTTACAAAACACATGGATATTTGAAATGTTAGGCATTTCATAAATAATATTTTAACTAGGAGAATTAAACAATCTGTTTTATGTGCTTAAAAGGTTACTCTGACTATTGTATTGATAGCAGATGAAATATAGGCAGAGTGTATATCGAGAGACAAATTGGAGGCTATTTGATAGAAAAAGATGCTGTTTTTATTAACTTGCTCATAATGAAGACAGAGAAGAAGTAGAAAGATTAAAAATATACACTGAAAGTTCAAAGGAGAAGGCAAATAAATAAATTAAAAATATACACTGAAGGTTCAAAGGAGAAGGCATGATAAAAATTAAGAAACAAATGAGAGAAGGGTGAGCAAGGGCTAGGACCATGTGATTTCCCTTTGTCTTTAATATATGCATCTCTTCTAATTAAAGAATGAGAATAACGCAAATTAACTACACACATTGTTTTTACCTTCAACAAAACACAGACATAATATTTTTATTAACTCATATATCAGACTTTAAATAGTAAAAGAATGGTATTTTTTATTTATAAAATATTATTTTTCATCTTTTATTTGCAAGCTCTGAAACCAAAGGATGATGATGAGCAAAAGTTCATATACTTAATGTTTAGAGAATTTCTTCTGTGAAAAAGCCTGGTATAAATCCTGTTTAGTTTTCATTTGTTTTGTTAAACAAATATTAATATTATTTATTTAACATGAAAGTTAATTTAAGTTTTAACTGGTAATCAGCATAACAAGACTTCCAGCACAAGGAGGTTACATTTAATTCTTAATAGACAATCAGTATACCAAGACTTCTGTGTTAAGGTAGGGAGATAGGAACTTTGGATAAGAAGAAGCTATGGATTACTTTTGTCAGAGCATTATGTTTTTTGTTTTCAGTTAAGAATCAGTAATTAGTATGGATTAAGTACATTTTATATTTGTTCATAGAGGAAAAACTAAAGATACATTGTCAAAGACTACAGATAAAATGTACAGATAGCTGAAATTAGGGTGAAATGCAACAGAACATTCTCTGTCACTTTGTACTATAGCTTTCTTCTATAATCCAAGAACATTTAATTAGTTCAAATTTGCTTGAATAGAAGAGAACAAAAATTGCTAGAGGGTGAAAAGGATGGGCGGGAACAACCCCAGAGATGGCAAACGCAGCTGGGGCTCTCCAATGGCAACAAGTGTTATGGAAATACACATAAGCACAATCAAGTCTATGTACAGCAGGAACTTGGTCACTGGTACGAGAAAGAACAGACTTTTCACAGTTGATTTAGTTTTCCCATGTTATAAAATAGAATCGTGAACACATGAAGGAATAAAAAAGAATTCATCGCCCGAAGGTAAGTGTACTGCTTCAACTAGACCCACCTGTCCCAAAAAAATAATATCTCATTACTGTTAGGAGTAGTTACAGCTTTTAAATTATTTTATTTTAAACCAAGAAACTTTTGATTCTTAAAGACTAATTTAATCTTGCTCCAACTTTAAATGCAGACTTTGGATTAATTTATGAAATGTGTTCAACAGGTTCAAAGCAACTATCTTATAGCATATATATATATAATATTATATTTTAAAATATATATTTTAACGCTATAGGATTCCCTGATGAATGGCTTAAAAATCTCTTTGAACATTTGTTACTTTCCTACCTGGTGTAAAGCATGTATTTACATAGGCACATTGATTGTCTCCACCCTACCTAATAAATTTTTTCACAGAAAGTCAAAAGTTAAACACAAACTGAAAGAGGAATGTGCAATTGTGTGCAGTAATCATTGACATATAAGAACTTGTTTTATATATTTATCAAGATCGATCACTTAAAAATGCAATACTGGCAGTATAATAAGTTCTGTTAAATTAATCCCAATTAAATCTTCTGAATTTATTCAAAATATAATAAATTCTCATCTCTGAAGTCAATGTATTTAAAATGTTCATTGTCATTGAAATTGCCTCATTAACTATGCAGAATATGAGTGGATAGATAGCTATGAGATTCTCTTTTCTGGTAAGAAATCAGAATTTCTGATATTATCATTGAAACATCAAAATTATCAAAATGATTTATGGTTCACTCTCACTTCTCTTTTTTATCTTTCATCCAATATTAAATGGTATTTCTTAATTTCATAAGCATCTTATTATATAAAACAAACACATTTCAAATTGTTGAATACTTTTGTCTTCTAGATTTGCAATTATGCATGTCCTGACTTTGAAAGTTTATTGCAGATTAAAAACAGATTAAAACATACACAGATTCCCACCCCCCTTCCCAAACCTTGAATTTGCTTAGGAAAGAAATCCATCAAAATAAATAATTCATGTTGGGATGGACTGAAATCTAGTCTTTCAGGAGGTGCCAACAGATGGTTTACATTTATAGAATGCACATTTGCTGACTTCCAAACAGAAATTAAAATTCATAAAGTATATCATTAGGACTCCTTATAAGCAGCATTATGTTTATGATATGAATTTGGATTTTCCCAGGTGAACAGTTTTCCATAATAATTTTACTAAGAAAAAAGTGAAACAAATTGCTTTCCAGTTCCTATTTTGTGTTAACAAGTTTAAAATTAAACTACACTGGTGATCATCCAGTGGCACAAGCCTGTAAACTCAGCATTAGATGGGGCTGTTGCTTTCATGATATTCATCATTATACGAGAACTCTTAGAACTTTTTCATCATTAATATAATACTCATTATTACAACTAATAAAATACAGCAGTGTCTCGAGCCTTCATTTCCTATCACATCACTTAGGTTAGGAACTTTCTACCAATATAATTAAGAGTGAGAATTCAGCTTATTAAAGGTCAGTCAACTAGACATTTTTCGTTTACTTTAGCAACTCTTTGGCTTAAGTGTGACCACTTAATACCATGAAATTATAGTAACATTTCATTTTTAGTGAACCTTGCTACTAACCAAAATGTTAACATTTAACTTGGGTAAGGTTATGATTAAAACTTGCTTTAAACCTACAAAAAGGAAAAATTGATTGCTCATTAAGACTTTGTCTATGTGGTACTAAAGTGGAATATTGTCAATTACACATTTAGTGAAATCAAAAAGAGTCATGAACATCATTACAAAACAAAGCAAGTCTGAGACCTTTATATGCTAAATGTAGCTCGTGGTTTGCTTGATCAAATTAACTAAATAAATGACAGCGCTTCTTTAGAATGGCAGCCTGCAGAATATAAGAAAATCAAGTAAATGATCTGGATACTTGCTGGATGCTCTTAACCATGTTTTAATTGGTTTAAATTATCCAGGAAATTATTTTCATTTCTGTTCATTTTTCTTTTTAACATGTTGGATTGCCCAATGCCAAAATAATGTAGACAAATATAATGGCAAAAATCTGTCATTTCCATTTAAAAAAATAGCCAAAATATCAATGTTTGGGTATCATAGAAATAAAACATCTAGTGTTTTCAGTTGAATTTGTTGCTTTTTAATCAACCATTTTGATAATGTGTGTCCAGCCTCTTCATATTTTTATACAGAAACACCCAAGTGCTGGCATGACTCATTCCAAGCCAATATAACATCCCCTCTTTGTGAGTGTTGTCATGTACCCTATGGTGAAGGGTGAGGGGCAAAAGTTGTGGACATACTTATTCAAGATAAACACTGAGAATTGAGTTGATATTTTTATCTTTTTACTAAAAATCTTTAGTTGGGGGAGTTTAGGAGGAAAAGGACATTATATTTACATCCAATGAATCCATAATCAATTCAATATGTGCGGTGTACATGACTAGATATAAAATTAGGTAGTGCAACACCTTTTCCCTTAAAATGGATATAAGAAGGAACCCTAAACCAACATATATTTATAGCTTTTAATGTTACAACTTTTGATGTTTGCTATAACTTTTTATGTTTAACACAGAAACAATGATCCAGTGATATTTTTGAATTTTGTGTATTGTACTTCAATATTTCTCCCTGTCAGTTGGATTCTTTTACAAGTATAACCAAATATTCCGTAGGCTTATGGTCCATATTATCTCTTGAAAAGCAATTGGCATTAAGTGTCCTAAGAATATGAATCAGAAATAAGTTCTTTTGGGTAAACTTCTTAATTAGAAAATTTAAAAACAAGCCACAAGAATAAAAATATGTATAGTGAAATATGCTTTATTAGAAATAGGTCATAAGATTACATAGTTGAATGGAAAGTATCTCTTGGGTTTAATATGAGGAGGTATGTTGAGGGAATCTGTGGGTGTATAGATTTCTGGGTCTCAGAAGAGTTTGAATGAATTCTGTGTTATGAGGATTATCCTCTGGCATAAGTGAGAAGGTGTGAGGGCACCCCAGAAAATAGCATATCATTTGAATATTCAAATTAGCAAGAGAAACTCAACATTCCCAATGGTGCTGGGTAGAATGAATTTAGTGTTTTTGTGTTGTGTCACTTACCTTGTAGAATGGATGGTTTATGGGTTTATAAAAGGTGTTATGGTCTGAATCCTTGTGCCCCTCACATAATTAATGTGTTGAAACCTAATCTTAACATGACAACCATAAGAGGTGGAACCTTCAGGGATGTGATGAAGTCATGAAGGATTAGTGTCCTTTTACAGAGGTCCAATGGAGCTTGTTTGGTCCTTCTATCTTGTGAAGATGCAGTAAGAAGAAGCTGTTTGTGAACCAGAAAACAGGTCTCCACTAGATACCAAATCTGTCAGCATCTGCTCTTGGACTTTCCAGTCCCCAGAACTATGAGAGACAAGTTTCAGTTGTTCATGAAGGATTTGGTTTGTGATACTCTGCCATTGCAGCCTGAATGGACTGAGACAATGGACTGTGACCTAGCCATAGTCACTGTTTCTAGAGGAGCAGCTTAGAAGACTTCTTAGCTCAGTCAGGCACTAGCCACAGGGTTATTGCAAAGACCAGTACAAGAGGATAAAGGTGAAACACCCAGATACAGAGTGAATATGGCATGATATACTCAGAGTTATGGCCAATTCAGCTTCAACTAATTAGATCTCTTTACTGTGGAATCATTACTGCAGCTTAGAATACTACTTGGAAAAACAGCAACAAACTAGACAAGGGTCACAGTCCAGGAAGCCATTAAAGTCAGAGATCATTTAATCTAACAGTTTCAATTTTTCTTTCCTGTCAAGAGATGGCTTGGGACATAACTCTCCCCTTCTATACCAAGATAACATCTTGTAAGGAATTTGAGGAAGAGGGCAAGTAGTTAAAACTTGCAAAGTCATATACTTGAAAGACTGGGTATTATGTAGAGATTCATTAATTATCATAACAAGCACATTTGAAAATAGATAGGACTATATGTGTTTTTCTTCCCTGCTACTCAGCAGATATAGGTAAATGAAACTAAATTAATTATTAATAAATTAAACTGACTTCTACACACCTGAGTAAACTGTGAGTTTACAACCTTTTAACAGCAGGTAGTATTATTAAGATTTAATCACCAGCTTCATTTTATTATCATTTTGCAGATCTCTTTCTAGACTAATATTTCTAATAGCTATATCCCTTCTTAGTTTGGTGGATATGAGATTTTGTGATGAAACTTCACTTAACACCTACATCTCTACCAAAGCTCATCAATTGCCTTTCATCTTAACACATAACTCGTTTCCCAGTGATACTTATAGATTGCTATTTCTGAATCATGCCATTTTCCTTCTTGCCTCCAGATCTTTGCATGTGCTGCTCCCATCCCTTGCATTCTATGCCTGGCTAAATCTTACATACTGATTCTGAATCAGTACAGACATTACCTGCAGAAAGTCTTCAAGGTTTATTCTGGATACAATTATAAGTGCAATGCTCTTTTTTGCTCTTGAGTGTTATTCAGAATCAAGATTGAGATCTGACCAATTTCAGACTATTTAGGGTTCACAAAGGTCAAGACAAGATCTGCTTAAGTTGAAGATTCCCAGCTCCTGTAAATTGATCTTTGATCTGCCTTTTATTTTATGTACCTATTTTGTATGCACTCATCTCTATTTTAAATCAAAAGACTCCTCTGTAATAATAATAATAACAATAATAATTCAATAATAATAACAGTTATTATTGGTGGTATTGAGACATGCCCCAGGCCATTTTTGCTTTAGTTATTTTTTGGGTAAGGTCTCTTTTTGATCTGAGTAGCTGGATTACAGGTATGTGTCACTATGTCTGGCCTGGAGGCCTTTGTTTTATATGCAACTTGACAAACTAAGTCTACAGTAAAAGATGAGACATACACATCTTCATGTAGTAAAAGATATTTATTCATGACCTTTAGCAGGACTTCAGTAGGAAGGACAAGTAAATGCACAGAGTTCTGATATCTAAGGAACAAAAACTTTAGTGGTGGATATGAAAATTTAATGAGAGAATCCTGAGTGGTGAGAAGTGCAGGTATGGAGTGCAGCTCTCTTTGACTTATGTAGGAGTTCACATGGCTAGAGAAACAGAGTTCCATCTGATCTGGAGCATCTTTCATATCCTATATCCTGGTAAAGGAAAGAACCAGGGAAAGACTTCTTCCTTAGGATTAATGCACTTTATCAAAATATTTCTCTGAAATAGCCAAACCACATAAATAGATCCTAAAGACAAATGAAAATACTTCTTTGAGGGACCTCAGTAGCCTGACTATGGCACATTTAGGAATGTTGTTCTCTTTTCCAGGCAGGCATCCTAAAAGAATATTGATAAGTACTGACCACAATCAAGCATATCACCCAGAATACAGGTTCAACACATTAAAAACATTTTTATTAGCATATATTAGTTATTTAGTGGAGTTCATTGTGACATTTTCATATATGCTTACAATGTGTCTTTATTGGATTCACCCCCTCCATCTTTTTGCTCATCCCACTTTCCCCTCTTCTTGAAACAATTTTAGTATGTTTCATTGTGTTATTTTCTTGCAATACAAAGTACATCTACCATATTCACCTCCTTTACCTCTCTCTTCACCCTCCCCTCCCTCTAGTACCCACCCCCAAACAGGACCTGTTTTGCATTCAGTTCCTTTATTTTTTAAGTAGATATTCATGGTTCAAAAGTGTTTTCCTGTGACAGTGGATACAAGAAATTGTACTTTAATCAGATTAACTCCTTGTCTCTTTCCTTATTCTCTCTATACCTTCCCTATTGTTCAACAGCTTTCAGTGCATTTGTTACATCATCTTCATGCATAGATGTAATGTGTTTCAATATTATTCATTCTCTATCATTCTCTTTTCATCTCCTGTCTCTCTCTAGTGCCCTCAAATATTCCCACTATTACAAATGTTTTATATATATGTGTGTGTGTGTGTGTGTATGTATGTCTAATGTCTAACGTAGTCATTTATGTTACATGTATACATTTATCTTTTAGGTTTAGCTTTCACATATGAGAGAAAACATGTGACCTTGGTCTTTCTGAACCTGGCTTTCTTTGCTTAACTTGATGATTTCCACTTCCATTCATTTACCCGCAAATGACATGATTTTATCCTTCTCTATTGTTGTATATTGACTTTTGTATCTTACTACTTTGCAGAAAGTATTTATAAGTTTTTGGTTGAGTTTGTAGGGACTTTCAAATATAAAATCAAATCACTTGCAAATAGGGATAATTTGACTTCTTTCTTTCCTATTTAAATCCTTTTACTTCCTTCTCCTGTCTTATTGCTCTAGTTGGTACTTCTAATACTATATTGAATAAGAGTGGGAAGGCTGGAGACCCTTGTCATGTTTCAGACTTTAGTAGAAATAGTTTCAGTTTTTCCCTGTTTGGTATGATGGTGACTACTGGTTTACCATATATCAAACTCAACTCTTGTGAGTAGAAGAGATTGTTAACAGCAAGTTCTAAATCCTAAGAAAGCCAAGTAGCTTCTGGTTTTGCTCCAAGTAAGATATCTCACTATTCCTCTTGAGTGACCTTTAGGGAGGTGACATGGCAAGTAAGAATCTTTGAGACAATATAGAAAGATAAAGAAACCAAACTGTCTAAGCATCCAACCAAAGTAGCAGTTATGTGAAGCAGCCATCTTGGTCATTTCAGACCATTTGGGAGATCAGATGACCCTAACAGCCTTAGCAAACATCACTAGAACTATAAAACTGCCAGATTCTGCCCAGTAAAGGTAAAAATCATGTGAAAAGTGTTTATAATTGCTGTTCTAAGCCACTAAAATCTGAGTGGTTTACACTAATCCAGAACTAAAACAGAAATTTCACTGGAAGTAGGATTTCTATAACTGTAGACAAAACTTAAAAACATGTGATATTGGTTATGTGACTGGCAGAATCTGAGTAAATTTTGAAGAGTCTGTCAGTAAATGCTAGGAAGGCTGCCCTTTTCAGGTTCCCATGCTCTATTCGAGTTTATGCCACAGGGTCTTAAACTTCCTGTCTCTGATTCAGTTTTTCCCAGCAGAGATCATTCTAGAAAACATCTCCAAAACTGTCAAAAACACTCACTAAGCCTTGGACATTTTTCAGCTTCATAGGGGGTTTCATGGTCTGGCTTGTGATTACTTCTCTGTACTATTGGCTAGCATATACTTTGCAGTTTTTGGATTTTTTCCCGTATGTTTGGAATGTTTCCTGTTCTCTTACATTATTAAAATTTTCTTTCTCTTGGTAGTCTGAGTTCAGATGTTATACACTGTGCTACTTATCTCTCTGCTATTCTCTTCCCACAATGCTAATTGTTCCATGTAACATATTCTTTTTTCTAACCCGTTTTCCTTTCCTCTTCTTTCCTCTACGCTGTTCAATCCTTTCTTTAGCTAGGCTAATTCCCATATGTTCTTGTGGAACTTCTTTTGGGAAATCTGTCCCCACTTCTTCCAGTTTGAGTTAGATAACCTACTTTTGTATCCCATAATATCCCATTCTTGGATTCTGGTGTTCAAGGCAAGAGCTATGTCTGTTTCTCCCTACTTTTCCTGGATGGAGAATAGTATGGAATGCACAGTAGGTTCTTTATAAATATATCTGGAATAAATGAGCAAATAAATATAAATAATTGAGCCAAGTTCCTGTGTTCTTTTGTCCAAATTCCATGTTTAATCTAACAAGATTTATATAGAACATTTCCCAAACTGGGATGCTAATGTGAATTTTAGTTTGTATCTTGTTTTTACTGTGAGGGAATTACACAGTGCAAGCAGTGGTGAAATGGGGTAGTTCTGGTTGTTGTTGAAGTACCTTCTTGCCAAAGCCCTAGACTAAGTAGGTAAATGCTATTGAGTGCATGTTAGTGCTACATAAAAGGCAACATTTTTCTGTGGTGGCCTATTATCTGCTCCTTCAATTGTTACTTTTAAAAGGCAAATAGCTATCAGTGTATAAAGAAGTCATCAGCCTCTTATAGATGGTATTAAAATACTGTTTTAAGTTGTATGCCTTCAATTATGATAAATAACATAGTTATTTTTGACTGATTGATTCTTAGACTTTTGCTGTTACAGCCAAACTGTGACATTTTGCATTATATATTTTTAGCATCTTTAAAGAATTAAATGTTTTTCTGTTTTTTAAAAATGATTTCTCATTTTGAGATTCAGCCAAATATCTCAAAAATCCATAGCTTCTAGAATTCAAAGAAAATTAACAAGGCCAAATGAAATACTACATGTGGTTTGATGATGTAGCTGTATATTTTAAAGAAAGCTAATACACTGACTATTTCTTAGAAGGGCATTTATAAACAGCTGTCTTTGAAAAATGTTTGAAACTATAAAGGCTAGACATGATGTCAGTTTTGTTGCTATAGGTAAAAAGTTTTCTGTGTCTTTGACTTTTTAAGTATTTCTATTAAGATTTTAAATAAAAAAAATCCGTTAATACCCAACAATGCTCAAAATAAAATATTTCACTCTATCGATTTACATCTGTATATATTTTTACTCTTTAATTATTTCAGTAGTTGAGTTGCCTTTCAGTACAAAGAAATATTCATTGACTCAGCTAAGTGGATAGAACTGTGCATTTTAATACAGACTAATAATCTATAACGATTGTTCTCTAGTCAATTCTTTGATTTTTTTTTTTTTTTGGTGTGGTGCTAAGTTGAACCCAGGACCTTGAGCATAGTAGGCAAATACTCTACCACTGAGCTACACCCCCTGTCAACTCCTTGATATTAATGACAACTACCAACATTAAATGCATTAGTATATAAACCAGATAACATGCTTTAGTGTAACTGGAAGTTCTTTGCTTTGATTTCTTTCTCATATGAGGTGAGTAGTTAGTTTCTCTCTAGAGAGATCTACAATGTATGAGACATGTTTGTGCATGAGTGCATGTCTTCAAGGTTTTCTAAAGTGTGTCAGAATAAAAATGCGGCAAATTATTTGATACTTTTCTTATCAAATCTTAAAAGGTTCTGTCACTGCTTAAACAACAACAATAAATAATAACCTGCCCTCCTTCAAATAGACAGAAGTGAATTGTGCCAATCTGTGGACCAGACCACAGGGAAGAATGGATGCTACCAATTCTTGTCTCAGCACCCGTTCTTTGACCCTGAGACACTGTGTTAGGAATTCAAATATTCAGTTACAGAAACCAAAGGAGAGGTCCTGCGCCTATATGGAAAGGTAGATGGACTCCATGAACCCAGTTGTTCAGCCCTTGCGCTAATGTGACAAACACACTACCAAGTGATCTAGTTACACCACCTGGAGCAGAAAAATTACCAGCCAAGTTACTGAACCACAAACCATGAGTGTAATAAATGCTTGTTGCTGCAAGCTACCAAGGTTTTTGAGTGATTTGTTATTCAGCAACAGATAATCAGAACGTAGGGTAAATGGTGTGATTCTCTGGGCAGACACTCTATTTTGCAATTCTTTTTCACCTAACTGTTTTATAACAATTCTTCTAATGAGGTTTATAAGATAAAGAGTAAGTAGCAGAAAATGACTAAAAGGGTATATAAGTTGAAAGTATTAAGTGTATAATTTGGGGGATAATGAAATAAATTAAGATTTTTACCAGCCAAGTATTACTCAGTTTTTATATTAGTGTTGGAAATAAGTCAGGTCTGTTAGCTTACTCTCTATTTCACTGTGTAGACTTTGTTTTCATTTTGGCAGTACCGCGGTTTAAACTCAAGACCCCATGTTTGCTAGCAGACACTCTACCACTTGAGCCACTCCACCAGCAATTTCTAGATTTTAATACCTCTTCTTTACACATTAAACACACACATACACTCATGCATGCACACAGAAACACACACATACACAGTCCCTCAAAATCTTTTCTCACTTACATCTCCAGACTATAAATACTTTATAAGTCTTATAAAGATATTGTAACTTTTACCCACCACTCACAGGCAACTGCTTCTGGGGAGGAATTAGCTGCAACACCAATAAGTAAGTAAATAAATAATTTATAGGACAAAATACAACACTGATAACTTAGTATCCATAATCATATATTTAAACACAGGGAGATACTACAAACATATGCAAGATTATAGATTTAGAATTCAGTTGGAAGAGGAGACCAAAGAATTCTTAAATAACAATTGAAAAACACATAAAGAATTCTTCTTCCATTTGGTTTCTCTTGAGAGTTAGGAATGAAACTAGTGCAATTTAAGAAATGAATAAAAGAAATATGTTAAAAGATGTAGTTCCTTTGGAGATTCGTAGCATTTCTATTTAGTTTTGAAGAAAGTCAATTTTACTTTTCCCTTAGGAAAAAAATGTACATATTAATTTGGTCACACCATTTAATCCCTATAAAGCATGACATATTAGAACACATACTGAACAACTGAATATAAGATATTTGATGTATCAATTCTGATAGAAAAGATGTTACTGAAAAATAATTCAAACATTAAAACATCAGACAACTTTCATGTTGAAGATGTCTTATGTCTCTAAGATACAAAGGTAAGGTACTAGTTATCTATAATAGGTAAAAGATTACCTTTAAATGCAGCATACTAAAACAGTAAACATTTATCACACAATAGCTGTAGGAACGTGGAAGTGGGTGATCCTGTCTCAGTGTTTGTGAGATTGCAGGTAAGCTCTCACCAAGCAGCTGAAGGTTTCACTGGGTCTAATCTGGCAGCTCACACACATAGTTTTGGCTAAAGACCTTTGTTACTTTCAAAGTGGATCTCTCCATAGGGCTGATATGGCATCTGGCTTCCACCAGAGCACAACATTGAGAGAAAGGAGGAAGCTGAAATGCATTTCATGGTGTGGACTCTACAGTCACACATCACTTGCACTTTATTGAATCTACAGCACATTCAAGGGGAGGGAAATTAAGTTCCACCTCTGACTGGAAGGTAGTATCAAGGAATTTCTGCACATATTTTAAAACCTCCACAGATAAGCTTAAAGACTTGCCAAGGCTGGGCACAGTGGTTCATGCCTGTAATTCTAGCTATTTGGGAGGCAGAGATTGGGAAGATCATGGTTTGAGGTCAATCCAGGCAAAAAGTTCATCATCTCCATCAATAAGTCAGACAGGTGTGGTGGTGCACCCCTGCTATCCCAGCTACACAGAAAGCATAAAGAGGAGGATGGTGATCCAGGCCAGTCATGGCATACAGGTGAGAACCTATTTGAAAATTACCTAAAGCAAAAAAGGATGGGGGCATGGCTAAAGTGGTAGAGCACCTGTCTGGCAAGCACACATTTTGTTGCTGTGAGACATAGTTGGTATGTCTTTGAGGGCTATATTCTTGAAGTGGCTTTCTCTGCATTCACTATTTCCCTTACTCTTTCGCTGAGTCTCACAAAAATCAAATATATACTCCCAGGATGCAACCTCATATTCTAGCAGAGTAGGAGCATTCCAGGTCAAGATGCTTGCTAGACTAAAAGGAATAATGCAAGGCTGAAAACAAACAGGGTTGAATTTTAGTTTATGGATTTAGAACTGCCGATTTTGGTAAATTCCTTTATATTCTTTGTTTTATTTGTTCGGGAAAATTTTATTTTCTTTCCTGAAAAATACATGATTTGAGTCCAAAATAAATCTTAAACTTCATACAGAAAATTTTATACCACAGTTTCTTTTAATAGGTGACAAGTATTTAACTATTTTTCTAAAATCTTGCAACATCCCATAACACTAAGACAGAGAATTGATAGGTAGGCATTGTGGCAAGGAAGAAGTGTACTGACCTTTCTGAATCAAGAATCATTGAGACCTATGCTGCTGGCTGTTTATTATAAGGTTTTTATTGTTTCAGTTGCAAGAGAAAGATATTCTTCAGTTTATTTCATGATAAAGGGATTTCACTTTCAATGTGTTTGTGAATGGTAGAAGAAACAGAACACTCAAGCCAAAACAATGCAACTCTAGCCTTAGGCTACCCTCTCTTGCTCTCATAGGCTAGGACTGTCTCTCAAGAGATCTCTCTTTTTACTGAACACATGCAGCGTTCTTCTCTCTTATTCCTAACCAAGTTGGACTCATAGTCTGTGCTTTCTCCTGGCTTTGTCTGGCATACAGATCACAGTAGCCTCTGTTGCTCTTCTTTATATCTTGTCTTCAGCTTCTAGGTCATTTTAAAGACTATGTCCTCCACAATATGGGTCAGGACCATCCCATCCTATCAACCAATAGCTCCACTTGAGCCACAAGATTTACAAAACACGGACTCTTCAGGAAGGGCAGTGGGAAAATTTGTTCCTTGCAGAAGAGGGTTGTTGGTGATACAGGTATTGTAAGTCTTTGCCTATGCTGAACAGTGACAATAAATCAGTAAATAAATAAAAACTTTTAATTCTCTCTTTTCTACTAATTGTTTATATAATCTTGAGAAATTATTTTATGGACATGTTTGCTTATCTGTCAAAGAGAAATTCATCTGGTAATTTGCTAATTAGACATGTTGAAGACATACTGCTGGTGAAGACATGTGCTAGAATTTCTGGAGTCTTGAATGATGCTTAAGAGGGCTTCCTGCCTACAAGAGCTTTTAGCAGTTGATGGTTGGGGTGAGGTATATAAGCAAGAATTAAAATATGATGTAAAAAGTGTTTTTTCTTTAAATCGAAAGCTAAAACATATACTTCTTGGAGTTCAACTAGATATAAGTAAATTAAAGATAACAACATTTTCCTACCCACCTTAAAAAATTGTTAACATGTTTACTGATATGACATAGCTACAAGCTTTGAAGGAACAAGCTTATATGGACAGGTTTTGAGAACAGAGTCTTATAGGAATAGACTTTCATTTATAAGTAAAGAAAAACTTAGAAACTGATGAAGCAGCAAAAATTTTTAAAAACTGAGCTGAATTATTTAAAACTACTTTATAAGATTCTTACACCCTTTAAAAAAAAGTATGTGGTAAAATTAAAATTCACTTTCCCTAATATTTTAGCAGAATTTGAACTTTGTTTAAACACAGGCAGTATGAGAAGCAGAGCAATATAGCGATTCAAGGTATGGTGCTGATTGCTTTTATGATCGTGGGCAAGTCCATGAACTTCAAGGCCTCAGTCTTCCCTGAAAACATGAGACAATTGGATCAAAGAATCTTTAAGGTCCTTGTAGCTCTGTTATTTTATCGAGTAGTGTCCAATTAGTCAAACAGTTACCTGTCATTACAGAGACTGTGGTGTATACATACATTTTAGCACCAAACCACAATTTAATATCAGGGCACCGAGGCCACAAAGCCTCCTGATTCTGTTCCATTACTAATTTATTAAGGGCTAAAAGCAACCAAACTGAGGATCCTGGGCAGACAGTGGGACCTTTGAGGGGCAAGGGAAGAATCATTTAGAAGGAAAGCATTACCACTCTAAAATTATGGCAACGTACATGGGTCTGACTGCTCTGAAAGAAGGCACTACAACATAGGTATTCTGGGCTTGAAGGCCCCAAATAAAAGCTTTTAGCTGGGACATAGAAGAGAGAAAGGAAAAACAAAAACAAAAACAAACCCAAAATACAAAAGAACCCAGATCCCTATAAATTTCTTCACCAGCATCCCTTTGTGTGTCTCAGCATTGAGGGAGTGGTGGTAAAAGTAAACCATGGTTTTCCAAAATCTAGCCATCTTGTTTCTTTAGAATGAAATCCCAAATTTGCTAACTAGGATAAAGAAAACAGAAGAATATTGTGACCTTGCATGTTTTGATTATTGAAAGATCATGCAGGCACATAAAAATACTAGCTTCATGTTAGCACTATAATTACATGTTTTCATCATCTACTCTCTTTGATGCTTTGACTTAAAACAAACAGATAAGGGGTCATGGGTATAGTTCAAGTGGTAGAGTGCTTATCTAGGCCCCGAGTTTGTTCCCTAGTACTGCAAAAATAAATAAAAAATAATAAATAAATAAATGAATAAACAAGTAAGCATACAATATTTTATATGCCTATTTGTAACTTAACCTGATAAGATGGAAAAATGAGATTGAAGATAAAGTAATTCTTGATAACTATGCCTTTTATATATTATGGTTCATAAACAATGTAAGACCACAGTGCATCTTACACTTAACCTGGAGAACTAGATGACTTAATGGCCTATCAATTTAAAGCACTATTAAAAATGTGTGAAAGTAAACTTTTAGCATCCTAATCAAGCAGGCTAGGTATTTGTTCATGGACTCTCAGTACTGAACCCTTTGTGAAAAGTTCTACATAAATGTCAGATATTGTTATTAATATATGTATATGTATGTACAGGTATATATTTATATATATATATAATTTTAAGTTGGAAGGAAAATCTCATATGATAAACAAGGAATATATTTGTAAATCTGTATAGATAACCATAAAACATAAAAGAATACTTACAGACTATGTTCAGAAAGAGACTTTCCAACTATGTTCCTATTGAGGTTATGCCTTGGAAGAAGCCATACACACAGTTGCTAGAAGATTGCATTGTACACTAGCTATCTTTATTTGCAGGTGGTAAGCACTTCTTAACTGTGTCAACCTCCACTCTACTTTTGTTGTCTAAGTCAGATGACATCTATGAAGGAAAACCTGTTTTCTCAGACTCATTGTTTTTTTAAAACAAAATAAATCCTATCAGAACCAAGTGATATTTATAGCTCATCTTTCTGAATTTTAATTATTTGACAATTTCACTTATCTTACAAAAATAGAGATTGTTTTAGTATCCTTTAACGAAAGCTAGATTTCAATTGAAAATCCTTTATGCTTAGTCAAAGTTTGAAAAGAGAAAAAAGGATATAAAATGTGCACATTTTAGTATTGAGAACAATACTAAATAGTTGAATTATAGGACATTTCTGGTAACAGTCAGGATATCTGACTATTATACCAGAACCAGGAAGTAAAGATGATATAATTCAATATGTTTGTCCCACTATTAGTACTAATTTCATAAAAAGGATCATGATGATACTCATAGGATGTGTAACATGTTTGGAAATCTCATTGCAGATGTAGCAAGAGAGTAAGGACATGGTACCCATATGCAGTTGTAGAGTTGTAGTTTACAGATTTGTGCTCATTGCTTTGTAGTTACAGCCAGTGTATTTATATCAAGCACTGTGGCGCTTTGCTTTATCTCATTGTTGTAGTGACAGTAAGTCTGGAATGCTAGTTTTAAGGATGATTTGGGACATTAGTGGCCTGAATAGCATAACATGGGTGGATCTTTAAGTAACAAGTTTCAGAAAATATTTTTTAATTGAATGATAACTCATTAAACAAATGTTGTGGATATCACAACTGGCTAAGCTCATTTCTCTTCTTGTGAAAGTTGTGTTTTAAAACTGTATCACTAAGTTGTTAATAACAAATGGATCTAAATTCCTCCTTTAATTCATTTATCTATTTTTCATCAGTTCATCAGTACATATTAAGGTAAGTTTATATGTGTGTGCAAAAAACTTTCGACTATTAGTAGTAGTGCACTCACAGATGATCAACATGACACTATGTAGTACTAACTATTTAAAGTTTTACTTTAGGAATGACTTTTCAGAAGACTTTTAATTATATCTCATTATTTTGTGGAAGATTGACCCAAACCTCTGAAGTGATGTCACTTTTGGATGGGCTTTGGCTGAGAGTGTCATGATTTACCATACTCATTTGTAGGATTATTTCAGCCTTTGTGATCTCTGGATTCTTGCTTGCTCCCAAATAGCTTCTCAAAAGGATATGACAATCTCATGCTTCATATGCTTCGTTTGGCTTTTGGCACTATATATGTAGTTGGCTCCCAAAAGGAAATGTACAATGATCAGTTCTTTATTTGACTACAGCATCCAAATTTTATTCTACTTTTCTTCTGAGAGACAACTAATCCCAATTTAATATACCCGGCCAGAACTTTCTTAACAAAATGCAAACCTCCTCAAATCATTTTCTCCCCTAGACATTCAATGATCCCAAATTCAAAGTTATCAGTAAGCACAAAATCCCATTATGAACTGACTCCTTCCTGCTTGTCTTTATGCTATCTTAACACTTGATATCTGCATTAATATCATACAGTTTTCTCACTTTCTACTGATTTTTCTTTTGTATGGGTCTCAGTTGAAGCTGCTATACCAAAACGCTGTGGTGGATGGCTTAAACAGCAAACATCTTTTACAGTTTAGAAGTCTGGGAAGTCTAAAATCGATGTAATGGCAAATTCAGTAGCCGGTGAGGTCCTCTTCCTGGTTTGCAGCCACTGTCTTCCTACAGGATCCTCACTTGGTGTGGAGATAGAGGGCTCATGGTTCTGCCTTTTCTTATGAAGACACTAACAGATCATGGGACTTCAACTTGATGACCTCATCTGTGCCGCAATATCCCAAAGGTCACACCTCCAAATGCTATCACATTGGGAACTAAGTCTTTAACATATGAAGTGGGCTATGTGTGAAGGTGGGCTATGTGTGGAGGGGGGACAAACATTCAGTCCATGGCAGTGTTGTATGTAGGTTACAAATGTGATTTCTTCTGCTTGAAGTTGACTGCTCTATTGGCTTGGATAAATTCCAGATTAAAATTCAGATTAAACATTGCTACCTCTGAAGCATTCCTCTGTCAAGTTTGCACCAAAGTTATTAATACTTTATATGTAACTGTTGCTCTGAATATACTTGACTTCTAAGTATATTGACATTGTAGTTTTATTTTGCTTTGCTTTGTTCTACTTGTAAAATCTTCTGATTTTGAGGTGGGTGACATTTTTCATACATATTTACAGTCCAACTCATACCATAGATAAGATTATCACACAATAAAAATTCCTTGTATGAAAACTTCTTAAAATAATATTTGGTTATGGGTACTCATTCCACAAAGAATGAAGCACAAAGTCTTGGTCACAATTCGACCTGAGTCTGTTTCTGCAGCAGTATAGGCTTACACTTGTCTTTTTACATTTTTCTCTCTAAATGCTTTTCATTCAAAATAGGAAAGCAATATTTAGCAAGCACTTAATTGCAGCATGTGTAGAATGAGTCAAATGGTGTCCATGTGTGGAACTTTTAATAGTTTCAATTCACACAGGGTCTCCTCCTGCTGAAAAGGCCATGTTTCCTATGTCTGAGACATTTGACAGAAAATAAGAAACAGCTAAGACAAACAGTGTCTTTTAACAATTCTTAATAGCCTTGTGTTTAATAATTGTACAATGTCAATGATACTCTTCTAGCAATAGATTAGGAGAATTCCAGAGTCTGGAAACACATCTCTAAACCTAAACATAGTTGCTGTGGCATCTTGATGAGTATAGATTTTAACAAAACGCAAACTGCAAATAACAGAATAAGCTGTCATTCAGTCATGTCTTCTTATTGTAGGTGTTTAATTCTTAACACATAAAGAGTAAAATATTAACTGTAAGAAGTTCAGAACTCTTGTTTATGAATTTAGTTGTTAACCTCATATTCCATAGTGATAGTATTGGTATACAGGGAATATTTTGTTGTTTTTTAAATTCTAAAAATTATATGGCATAACATTCATATAAGGATAAATAATAGTTGAAACTTTACTTTTTTAGTTTGTCACAGTTATGTACACACATAGCTCTCCATTTCTTCTCACAAAGGCAAGTAAACCTTCACATCATTCTTGGTGAACTTTGTAACTACACATTTTCTTACATCATACCCTCCACTCAAGATCTTCTATTTTTTCATATTCTACTTCTTTTGAAAAGTGCTTTTTCAGTTAATAAATACATGATAAAACATGTCAAATCAATTATTATATATTTATATCACAGAATAGTATGATTCCACTATAATTCTATATTTTAAAGTATAATTTTAATATGAAGGAAGTACACAAGGTATATTTTAAGTGAAAATTTTAGTTATGCAATTTTATATGCTTAACACTATCCCACACTTGTACTATATTTACATATGCTAGAAAACTGCTAGGAGACATATTGAAAATTATTAGAAGGATCACCATCATTCTATTCTCTACTTTCTATGAGTTTAACATTTCTAGATCTCACATACAAGTGAGATCATGTGATATTTGTCTTTTTGTGAATGGCTTATTTCACTTAGAATCATGTCTTCAAAGTTTATCCATTGTTGTTATAGGATTTCCCTACTCTTTAGGTCTAAACAGCATGCCGTTGTATATATATATATATATATATATATATATATATATATATATATATATATCACATTTTCTTTATCCATTCACCCACTTATGAACACAGGCTAAATGCATATTTTGGCTATTGTGTTTAGTGCTTCAAGGAACATGGAAATTCAAATAACCCTTCAACACATTAATTCAGTTTGTTTTGATATATATTAAGAAGCGGAATTTCTGATTCATATTGTTATTCTGTTTTTGGATTTTGAGGAATCTCTATACTATTTTTCCATAATGGCTGTATTAATTTACATTCTCACCCACAATGTACAAGCATTTCCTTTTCTTTATATCTGCACCAGCATTTGGTGTCTTCTCTCTTTTTGATAATAGCAATTTGAACAGATGTGAGATGATATATCATTTTGTTTTTAACTTGAAATTTGTTAATAATTAGTGTTGCTGAATGTTTTTCATGAATCTGTTGGCCATTCATATATCTTCTTTTGAGAAATGCATGCAGATTCAAGTAATCACTGCCAAAATTCTAATGGCAGTTTTCATAGAAGTAGAAAAAATAATCTTTAAATTCATATGGAAACACCAAATGAAGCAAATAGGTAAAACATCTTCAGCAAGAATAACAAAACTGGAGGCAACACACTCTCTGACTTTAAAATAAATTATAATCAGCATAGTATGATATTGGAATAAAAATAGACACATCAACCATTAGAACAGGATAGAAAGCCCAGAAACAAACCCATGCATTTACAGTTAATTGATTTCAGCAAATGTACCAAGAGTACATCATGAGAAAAAAATGGACTTTTCAAAAATGGTGCTGGGAAAACTGGATATCCACATACAGAAGAATGAAACTTGTTCCTTATTTCATGACATGTAAAAAGGTCAACTTAAAATGGATTTAAACATAAAACCCAAAAATATAGAAATAGTGAAAGAAAACATAGGGGAAATATTCCATGGCATTAGTTTGGGCAACAATTTTCTTTTAGATATGAGCTGAAAAGCAGAGCCAAAAGAAATAAAAATAGATAAATGTGATCAAATTAAACTAAACCTTTTGTAGAGCAAAGTGAATAATAAATGGATTGAGGGGATAGCCTAGAAAATGGAAATATTTGCAAACCATAAATCTAATAGGGTTAATATTCAATATCTATAAGTAACTAAATAGAAAGAAAACAAATAACCCAAATAAAAATGGATAAATTATTAATAAAAAAAATGAATTGGAAATCTCTACTACTAAACATTACATAGCCGTATTTTCTTACCCTGTATCCTTAGAGATCATGATTGCTTTACATTGAATGAAATAATTTGATTTCTTCCTAGTTCCTCATATATATTTCTTATTAATTTGATGTGTGTACATCCTGCCATAGTTGTATTCCTAAATATATAGTCATTGCATGAGTGCTATATAGTTGAGCAAGAAATGAAACTTACAAGTATATTCAGAGGCAAGTCATTTATTGATTGACCCATAATTACTGCTATAATAGAAGGGCTTTAAATTGACATTGGAGCAAAGTAGCTGGAAGAAAATATAGTAAGTAAATGTCTCATAGAGAAATTGCCCTTTCTACAGGGTGTTTAAACTGCCCATTCTTTCATTTTTTGAAAAACATACTAAGAATAGCAGACTGAGTAAAAACAAAAGAACTAAAATTAAATATATAGCCATCTAACAGTGGCCAAGAAATGTCATTTTCAGAACAAGGTCTCATATATCTCTTTGTGTATGAGGTATTAACTATGCTGGGTACACTGCATCTAGTAATTCAACTGTATATTAATTGGAAACTAACACGTGCCAAAAGACAGATATTAAATGTCTTTTATTTTGAAAGCATAATGTGTATTATTGGATAGCACATCTATGTATGTGGAAGGTTGTTATATAAATAATTTAGAGAAACAAAGAATATGTTTATGAGACCAATCTACATTTAGCATATTTGAGAAACCTTTGTACTTAACATCACTAATGGCACTCAGAATTTTCAGAGTAGGTTCAAATACTTATATAACATTATCTTGTATTTAAAAAATTAAAAAGTATTAAAAAGTAGAATATCTTTGGAACTGCCTTTTCTATAATTCTAGTTATTATGTGCATCAATGGATTAGAATAGGATTTTTGTTGTTTTCTAATTCCCCGTCGTAGACAACAGCAGTTAGAGCTGGTGATCTCCCTGCCTACTGACCCTCAAAGTTTCAATGTCAGAAATCATTATTTATAATTGGTCAAATAGTCCCTGCAGCCACCATGGGAAGCCCTTCAAGAAATCTATCTTATAGATTTCACACAACACCTGTGAGCTAGCCTTGCCCAGGGCTGTGTGGTATCACTTCCTGACCATCCAAAAAGTGTGACTTACCGAGCACTGCAGTCATAGTGCATTGGGAGATCAAGTACTTATAATTTGGAGAACTTGAAAAACATAGCTTCATATGTTAGCATAGTGGCAATGTGGACTGTTTTTCATCTAGACACTAAATAATGTAAGAATACAGAGGAAGTACTACTTGGGCACTAAAACCTTGCATTAAAGAAAATGAGAGAAGCCAAAATTTGCAATTAGATTTCAGCATCACTTATGGCAGCTATTGCTATTTAAAAAGAGGGAAGAAGTCAGAAATAGGAAGTAGGTAAATGTTCATATAATAGAAGAGTTCACTAATCTATTTACAACTGACCTTGTTATTTATACTTTATACTTTCATTGCCTTAAATTCTCATTTTTTCAGATCTTCAAATATGTTATAAAAGACAATTTTTTCATATCTTTCTGGAAAGAAAACTTTCATAAGTTCACCAAACATTAAATGTCTGGGTAATTTCTGAGATTCCAGACTGTGTTTCAATAACTGTAGTTATAAATATATAAGCATATTATAACTTAACATATTTTGGTTATTATTAGAATTATAAAATATGTGCCAAAATCCTAACACAATTTTACAAAAATGATTCAATGGACAAAAGGCACCAATGACATGAATTTCTTTCACCTGCAACTAACACATTAGCCACTTAGATTATATTTCTTATTGGTCACACCTTCCTATATAAAGTGATATATACACATATGGACTTCTAAAAAACATGTTTATTTTTGGTATGTATGGGGGTGGAGGGAAAGAAGGACCATGTGATCTCTACCATCTCTTTTGGTGTTATAATTCTGTGACTGTGATTTAAATATAATATTTTTGTCTATTTGAAAAACAGATTTATTATCTTGATTATGATGGAATATAATATCAGAATGTAGAGTCTAAAATTCAAATATGACATAGAATAAAAGCTAGGCTTTGTGCATGTTGAATGTATCTAATGAAAGAAAACGATGTGTTTCAATATTTTATTGTTTCCCCTACTAACTGTGTTTTCACAATGTTTTAAACGGCTCTTGAGTTCTGCATTTTAATGTTTTTCTTCTGTAAGGTCAGCTTTACATCACTGAAGTAGGGTTTTTGATGCCACTTTCTCTTGTATGCAGAATTTTAAATGGGAAATTTCTAGGAATATCTAAAATATTCTAAATGACTGCCAACTTGGCTGGCATTTGTTAGGTGCATAATAAAAATTTATCAGATTAGTACCCATTTGCTTCCTGTAGCTATCTTTTATTTGCCTCCATTGCATGTTCTACATTACTGATAAAGAAACCAAGTCACTATAAATAACCAAGTCCATGGTTAATGTTTAAAGCAGAGCATCTTTTTAAACCTGGAGCATAGTAGTAAGTGTGAAACACCGAAAGTTATGTATATAAATGTTTGGCACATGGGTCTTGAAATAGAGTTTTCTAGAAATTGGAGTCCCATTATTCTTTAATTGACATGTTCAGATTTAAGGAATCTCAAAATTTTAATTAGTAGAAAGATGTCATCCCTTCACAGAAACCACTTGAAGAACATGTGAAAGGTGAGAATTTAAAACATCTGTTTTTTAAAAAAATTTACTTTATCATTGTTTGAGACATTGTTTTTAAAGGACAGAAGTAGCTAAGGCTTTGGGAACAGCTTAAGTTTCCTCTGTACATATCTTTCTTATGATTTTTTATGTGTCTTATGATATTAGGATTAGACATGGAGGCAATGGAGCCAGGAAGACCATGTGTTTTGCTTTGAAGAAATCATACCTTGAGTTTTTTGAACCAATTTTGAGAATTTGAGTGTTATTAATATTCTTGATAATCTGCAAGGCCTAAAGGAGGTTTTATTTTTAAGTTGGTATATTCCCAAGAGTGATATGGCCTGGGAGAGAAGGTTGTAATATGCTTATTTTAAAATAATTCTTAGTGCCATGCTTACGGTGTATTTCATACACTGAATTCAAAGATTCAGTTTGGGAAGAACACAATTAAGCATTGATTGCAAAGATAGATTTCTAATAAGTGGGCCGAATTGATAATTACTGTCATTTTCTTCTGAGCATTATTAGCCCCAGAAACAAAATATTCCTGACACATTTTAGCTTTTATTTTATTCCTTGCAACTTTTTTTTTATCTGTAATTTTCTTTGTTTCTAATTTAGCCATTCACCTTACTCACATCCTTATTTCTCTCTTTGCCTTCAGCATTATGTCCTCATAGAATAGCCAAAATCAGCCTTTGGTTGTTAGTCAGACTCCATGGGCAATTTCCTCAGTGTTTTCATTGTTTACATGAAAGCATCCAAATGTATAGCAAATAGACCAGCTGGAAACCTCCCCACCAACAGGCGCATCCAAACAGGAGGTTCCTTGATGTGTTATGGTGGTCAGTCTGGTTCTGCTACCAGAAAGAACAGCCCACACCCATATGCACTGTTGCTCCTGAATGGAAGGCTTGTGAGAGCATCCGATGGACTGGGCCTCAGCCAAAACTTAACCCTCAGCACATACAGTGAGATAGAAAGATGTGACAATAACAGCATTTTGGAATACTGTTTGTAGCATGCTGTTCTTTGGCATACTTCTTCAGAATGTAAGAGCAGATTTCTACTCGTGTTCTGAAGACACACTGTTGATTACAGAATCAGCTTTTCAAAATGACTATAGATTTAAAGAAAATTGATAGATTTAATATTAAACTCAATAGTTAGGATATTTAAAAAGTTTAATTTGAAATTTTGCCACAGTGACACATGCTTGGAAAAAAAATCAAATTTTTAATATTTTTGGGGATGTGGGAAGGCCAATGTTAGTAATGGAATGAGTACAATTATACTTGCCTCTAATTAGAGAGGTGCAGGGAAGATTTATTAATAAAAGTAGAGTGCTTAAAAACAGAAGCAAACATTTGAATTCATTTCACAAACAGCCAGTTTCTAAACAAGAATAATATACTTGCATAAGTATGCATTCACATATACATTACACTAAATCCTATTAAAAAGTAAGCACTTTATAACATCTATACATTCTCTTGTGAATATGACTGATATGGGCTAATCGCACATATACACTCAGTAAATACATTTGTTATAAATGATTTAAAAGGATAATCCATTATAAATTTCTACCTAAGTCACAGCAATATGCCATAATGGAAGACCAATACCATTAGGAAATCACTACCTTAGTTTCAGTTTTTAAAAATATCTCTTTGTTTCTCTATCATCATAGTTTAAAGGCAAAATTAAAATAAGTCAGAAAGTGGCCAAAAGCCCCTAATGAAAGCAATTCTATGTATCACATCACATGCTATATTGTAGTCCAAACAGATGCAGATTTCTACAGATTTAGCAGACATCATAGGCAGCATGCAGCCACCAATTTGGAAACAACTTCTTGTACAGACACATTGCAGGAAAGGAGGACCTTGACCTGACTCCAAAGCCCAACATAGTCTCTGGGCGGTGGGGGTAGGGGGGAAGTCCATGTGCCTCATCCCGAGTGTCCTCACATTCAGAAAATAGAGGAATGAAATTAAAATAAAATATCCTATCTCTCTTTGTGAAAGTCATGACATTGAACCCAGAGACTAATTGAATGAAACTGAATTATTTGGTTTTCTTCAATATGAACATTTAGTGTAACGATGACTTGAGACTTTACTTGTGCCCTGAAAATCTACAAAGTGAAAGATGGAAGCTGTTTCAGTCATGAAAGTGTGGGTCATCCTGCTACACTAAGATCTCCAAGGTCTTTGTGGTTTACCACCACAAAGTTTTATTTTTCACTTATGCTACATACACACCAAAGATGTACTGCACCTTTCCCTCCCCGAGACCCAGGCTGACCAGTCCACTCTGCTTGGATCACTGTTGGCTGGCGAGATAAAGGGGAATGGACTCTAACTACATACTGGCTCTTAAAACTTCTGCCTAGAGGAGAATCAGTCACTTCCGCTCACATGCTATTGAGCAAAGGGAGTCTCATGCCAGAGTGGATGCCAACAGGTCATAGGAACAAATGTAACCATTTACCTCAAGGTAAATTTTCCTATCAGTATTAGAAGGAATCTATATTTTGGGGAGTCCTGAAAACTTGGACTCTAACAGAAGCTTGAAACTCTTTCTGACATTATTATTTTGAGGGGATTTTTTTTCTTTTAGTGTAATCACTTTTATGGAACCCAGACAAAAGTCTCATTTAAAAAAATTTGCTCTCCAAAACTTTTCTAGATTTTCTATGGTAAATCTTAGGAATTCATTCAGGTGAAATTTTCAATGTAAGCAGAAAATTCTGCAATTATAAGTGCAAATCACAAACCCTATAAATAGGCGACAAAGATCTTGTTGCCCTAAACGTTTTGCTTCTCTAAGCAGCAAGTTACATTGTCATGTTAGACAACAAAGCAAACACTGGCAATAGAGGCAGGAGCTAAACTCAGGAATTTCAGATGGGTAACTTCTGAAACCTGTTAGGAGCATCTTACTACTCACCTCCTTTTCAATTTCTTCACAAAGGCTCACAATCTCGAAGGAACAAAATGCTCACTTTTGAAGTTTGAATGTTGTGTTTATTACTACTGTGGAAAGCAGTGGAAATATGACAATTTATTTGTTGTTTGTGAAGACTCATTTTGGTTTAATATTTTGGGGTTCAAAGAAGTAATTGTGAGTGCCTTTTAGGAAGATATTAATTATACTGTTTAAATTCAAGAGTCCCTTTCCTTGAGAAGTTCCCTCATTCACTGTATTTTCATCTGTGGTGGATATGAAGTGACTCATTTACTTTGTCTTTTCTCTTTCCTGCTGGGTGTTCCCCCACAAAATGGCGTTGTACTGTCAGTACTGACTCAGAATGTAGAGCGTGGAGAGGCTGCTTTTCTCAGCATTTTCTGCGTTTTCAAGCTGTGAAAAGTATCGCAGCAATACTCCCATTCTGTGTCAGCTGAACTGTATCTGCTCATATTCATGTCTTGGATTGACTACAATTCAAACCTGGTTATTTGTTTCTTTACCAATTGTCACTAAATAAAGGAATATTTCAGCAGCATTTTTCAGTCCCCAAATAAGAACCAATTTTTAGACAAATCTATACAATTCCCTCTTCAGAGTATCAATCCTTAAACCAGCAGGTGAGACTACGTTTTATTAAATGACTCATCCTAATTCAGATCCTGGGGTGGTCTTATGGATGAATTGTGCTGCTCTCCCAAGAAAACCATTTAACCTATCTGCACTTAGAGACTGTCTCTGTGTACCTGCTGTCTGACTTCAAATATGAAATGAAAATCTTCTATCTTGAAGTCAGATTTCACAGTGATGCTGGTTTTGAAGTGGCTACTACTTCATTAAAGAAAGAATAAGACAAATAAGCAGAGTTTTTTTTTGTTTTTTTTTTTTTTTACCACTACTGGTTTCATGTTAGGCCATCTATCTGTACATAATGCAAAATCCTCAATCAAAAAATAAGTCATCCTGTATTCTGGGCTTTCTGGATGTCCAGCTCAAAGACTGAGAAAACTCAAATGCTGCATATAAATCATCCTTAGGATGAAAGAAAAAGGAAACAAAAGGAAAATTTCAATGGATGTGTCATTTGAGAATATGTTTAAAAATAATTATATTTTGCTTAGAGATTTAGCTATCTGTTGAATTTGAACATTATTAGTTTGATATATGCATTATACTTAACCAAACATCAATTCTTGAATAATCTGGAAATAAAGTTATCTCAAATAAAAATAGGAAAATTCTTTGGAAATTGTGTCAAGAAAAAAGCTGTTTACCTGAATTTGCAGGTGTGTGATAAAATTATCTCAGTGCCTAGCTTCTGTTTGTACCTTGTGTGGATGAAGGCTAACAGACAAGTATGATTTCTCTCCATGGCTTCTGTTTATCACTGCATGCTTAGGTCACCTATTGTCTTCTGTCTTTGTAGGATAAAAATTAATATCTTAAACCTGTGGCTGATATATTCTCCATATGTTATGGCACTTATTGTTTTTCAATTAACATGGAAAATGTGTTCAAGAGAAAAAGTCTTAAGACGGAAAGAAAAAATAAATAAATAACACATAAATCATCTGTCATGTCACCACTGAAAATAGCTAATGGTAACATATGGTTTGCCCTTCCAGTACTTATTCCTATCTCTAGCCCTCCTCTCTTTTGAGCCCCCTTATCTTTTCTATCTGCATACTTTTTATTGAGGTGATGTCCTACAATCATGCCTATAATCCTTCCTCCACAGAATTGGTTGAATTTACTCTTTAAAACACTCTGGTTTATAATCTACAATGTTATTCTACTTCAATATCTTCATGGTGTTCTTGCCCAGTTTTTAAAAACCTTCTCTCTGACTTTGTACACTCTGATTTTCCTATTCTTATCTCCTTTATTTGTTTTCTGTTGCTGAAACCAATTACCACTAATTTAGTGACTTAAGGGAACACTTTTTTTTTTTGCCTTTAAGTAAAAAATTCTGAAAGAGGTCTCCCTGGGCTAAAATCAGAGAGTTGGCAGGCTACATTCTTTTCAGAGGCTCTAGAGAATAATCTGCTCCCTTCTCTTTTTCATCTTCTAGAGACCATCTGCGTTGCTTGCCTCTTGGTTCCCTAAAAAATCAGTAACATCAGGCAGTGCCTGCCTCACCCTGTCATCTGGTTGTTCCTCTTATTGTCTCTCTCTTTCACTTACAAAACTTTTGGGATTATCTTGGGGTCTAGCCAAATTATCCAAGATAGTCTTTTAATTTTAAATCAGCTGATTATCAACCACAATTCCACTGGCAAACTTTATTCTCTTTCTGTTAACATGACATATTCACTGATGTGGAAGATTAAGATACAGCTCTCTGGTGAGGGACAGTGCCCATAGTCTGCCTAATACACTCCCATGAATTCCTTAGAGGCAAAGATAGCTCTCTACTCTCCTGTTCCCCAGCTACACCAAGCATACAGACTGTGTGCTGGCCTGGAACAGCCACTATGAGGTGAAGATTGCCATATCTGGTCCAATGAATAACTAAAAATTGTAGAACTGTTGGAATGCCGTAAACAGGAATGGACAAGAACTGAGAAGTACATTAGGATATAGCACAAATTTATCCAACCAAACTTGGTAAGAGTTATTAAAAATACTTTTTCATTATCCTGCCATCAGTTTATGGTGATTTATCAAATATAGACTTTATTTTTTTCTTTTTATATACTTCTTCAGAAACAGGTGATATACTATGAAATGTTTTAGTGGCTGTCTGTTACTCCATTATTCAAAAGTTATTGAATATCTTAGAGGAGATGTCCCTGGGAATTCAGTTGTGAATGGGACTAGGACTGGCTTTCAAGTGACTTACCAGTTTAATGAGAATCAGGCAGGTACCCATGTAATATAGGGTAAGAAGATTTTAGTATAGGTTTCAGAGGGTTGCATTGGAATTAAAAATAGACTAACTAGAAGGAATCACTTAATGTAGTTTGGAATAGGGAGTTTCCATAAAACTTTCCAAATGGAGACAAGCCAACAGTTAAAGGAGCATATCTGTCTCAGGGTATTTTTCTTTGTCTTTTTCCTTCCACTGCAAAGGAAAGATCTTATTTTCCTTATGTCCATCATTGCTTCTCTAACATGTAAACTAGTTTGTGAAGCAGCAGATTCTTTATAGGTATCTACTGGAAGTGAGAATGAATATATATATACAAAACATGCAGTTTTTGCAGAAAAGAAAGATAAATAATAATGAAGTACATCACATCTGAGTAGGAACAAGACACAAGGAAACATGCAGAAAACTGTTAAATAACCTGGAGTAGTGGGAAAAGGGTGAGAAAGTACAGTGGTGAGAGATTACATTGACTTAAGCACAGTGCATGTACAGGTATAATTACCAAGGCAAAACCCTACTGAACAATGAATAGACACCTGCACAATAAAGGGACAAGAATGGAAAACAGTTCATGCTAAAAGGAGGTCACTTATGGAACAGGGAGGGTAAAGAAAGAGATAAAGAGGGGGAATGTTGTTGATGTACCTTCTATACAAGATGAATATAGAATTTTTAAACCTGTTGAAATCACCATAAGAAGTAGACTAAGCCAGGCACCAGTGGCTTTTGCCTATAATCCTAGCTACTCAGGAGACAGAGATCAGGAGGATCATGGCTCGAAGCCAGCTGGGCAAATAGTTTGAGAGACCCTATCTCAAAAAAAAAAAAAAATCACACACAGACACACACACACAAACACACACACACACATACACAGGAAAAGGACTGGTGGAGTGGCTCAAGTTGAAACCCCTGAGTCCAAACCCCAGTATTGCAAAAAAAGAACAAAGAAACAAAAAAGACGAGGACTAAGGTAGAAAGGAGAAAAATGGAGGGAATGAACCAATTCAGTTTGTGATACATTTATACATGGAATTGTCACAATGAAATTCCCTGTACAGACATTTTAAACAAGCAAAGATATCTTTTTTCAAAAATGGAGGACAGGAAGATAAAACAAGTCAGGTCCAGTCTGGGGGGTTGGTACCAGTGCAGGGCGGGGGGGAGAAATAAAAAAAAGTGTGTAGGAGGGAATATGGTGGAGATATTATGTACTCATGTATGAAAATGGAAAAATGAGACCTGTTGAAACTGTTTCAGGAATGGGGGAGGGGAGATAGAGGAGAATGGTGGAGGGGGTGATTTTCCCTAAGATATACTGTAAGCACTTCTGTAAACGTCCCAGGGTACCCCCAGTACAATAATAATATGATAATGAAAAATTTTTAAATGCAGCTTTTCTTCATAGAAAAGGTATTTATATGGATTTGGGCTGTAACTCAGGGGTAGAGCACTTGACTAGCATGAATACGGCTATGCTAAAAAAAAAAAAGGCACTGTATCAAATGACCTATTTGGTAAAATGTTTTGCTTTGTTTTAGCAATATGTCACCATGATTGCCTGAGCTTATTTTATGGAAATTCAATCCTCAAATAACTGTTTTTGCAATCATGCCTTTCTAAATTAGGTATTTTTATTTATAATCATGAAATGAAAAATAGTTTCCTTTTACTTCTTAAGGGAGTTTTTGATGTCAAAAGTTTCTTTGGATTATAGTTCTTCAAATTCTCCATATCAGACAAAGTAGAGGATCATTTTATAATTGATCTACTTTTAAAAGGTTGACTCTAAGTGCATAGTTTTCAGGGGGAAAAGAGAAGGGAAATACTATGTTGAAAAGGCTGTATGATAGGTAGAATCACATTTCTATAACAAGAATCATTCCATCAATTTATCCCAATCCTCTGGAACTCCTTCTAATACACTTTAAGGACTCAATATTAAATGAGTGAATGGCTAAATACATTATTATTAATGTGAAATTTTAAGGAAAAATTAGATTCTATTAAATACAGAAAGCTGAATACATTTAATACGACTAAGGTACTTCATTTAGTCTAAGAGTTATAATAAGTAGCACATGAAAACATTTACCTACATTTTAGCCTCTCTGTTCTTCCCCTAATTCTTTTCTCTCTCTCCTCATCCCACCCTGTAACTACTGATATAGTCATATGGTTTCTCAGGAGAGGAAAGTGTACAAGACAGAGGGGTTCTGAGAAAGAAGAAAAGGGATCATAGTGCATTAGCTCACAGGAGATGCTTTTATATCAGCCTTCCCTGCGTAGCCTGTTATACATCTCCAAGGGGCATGCCTTCCACTCCTGATTCTTGAGAAGGACTGTCCAGCCAGCTATTATTGATCATATGCATTATTTCTGAAAAGATTACTTAGCCACTCCTCCCCAAAACAGAAGCAATGCCCCCCAAATCATGTATTTAATACCATGTAAAATATTTTAAAATGGCATCGTTCCCTAACAAACATGTCACATGGTCATTTATTCCTATAGCAACTACTTCCAAAGACATGTAGAAGAATATATAATTGTACTTTTATGATTTCTGAAAGATATCTACCAAAAATTATAAAATAATTTTAGTGTACTTTTCTAAGGCCATTGATATTTTTAAACCCTGTATGATATGCTTTCTTTAAAAATTAATAAATTTTGTTCCATATTACATGTCAGTATGAGTTTAAATGTTAGCATAACAGTAGAGGGCACCTCATTCTTTCTATTTCATTTCCTTCTCCTCTCCTCTTTAATCTGACTTTTCTTAAACGCTCAATGACAAGATTCTTGTATTGATACCTACAATCGTACTGTTAAAATCAGTTTATCACTTAGTCTACTTTTATTTTTTTATTTTTTTTTTGAATACCATTTGTATAATTTATTGCTGCTTTAATTTTCCCAAAGAATACTCATCATTTATTTATTTATTTATTTATTTATTTATTTATTTTTTTAAACATTTTTTTTTTATTCATATGTGCATACAAGGCTTGGTTCATTTCTCCCCCCGCCCCCACCCCCTCCCTTACCACCCACTCCACCCCCTCCCGCTCCCCCCCTCAATACCCAGCAGAAACTATTTTGTCCTTATCTCTAATTTTGTTGTAGAGAGAGTATAAGCAATAATAGGAAGGAACAAGGGGTTTTGCTGGTTGAGATTGGGATAGCTATACAGGGCATTGACTCACATTGATTTCCTGTGCGTGGGTGTTACCTTCTAGGTTAATTCTTTTTGATCTAACCTTTTCTCTAGTTCCTGGTCCCCTTTTCCTATTGGCCTCAGTTGCTTTAAGGTATCTGCTTTAGTTTCTCTGCGTTAAGGGCAACAAATGCTAGCTAGTTTTTTAGGTGTCTTACCTATCCTCACCCCTCCCTTGTGTGCTAAAGCTTTTATCATGTGCTCATAGTCCAATCCCCTTGTTGTGTTTGCCCTTGATCTAATGTCCACATATGAGGGAGAACATACGATTTTTGGTCTTTTGAGCCAGGCTAACCTCACTCAGAATGATGTTCTCCAATTCCATCCATTTACCAGCGAATGATAACATTTCGTTCTTCTTCATGGCTACATAAAATTCCATTGTGTATAGATACCACATTTTCTTAATCCATTCGTCAGTGCTGGGGCATCTTGGCTGTTTCCATAACTTGGCTATTGTAAATAGTGCCGCAATAAACATGGATGTGCAGGTGCCTCTGGAGTAACAGTCTTTTGGGTATATCCCCAAGAGTGGTATTGCTGGATCAAATGGTAGATCGATGTCCAGCTTTTTAAGTAGCCTCCAGATTTTTTTCCAGAGTGGTTGTACTAGTCTACATTCCCACCAACAGTGTAAGAGGGTTCCTTTTTCCCCGCATCCTCGCCAACACCTGTTGTTGGTGGTGTTGCTGATGATGGCTATTCTAACAGGGGTGAGGTGGAATCTTAGTGTGGTTTTAATTTGCATTTCCTTTATTGCTAGAGATGGTGACTAAACTAAACTAAAAAGCTTCTGTTCATCAAAAGAAATGGTCTCTAAACTGAAGAGAACACCCACAGAGTGTGAGAAAATATTTGCCAATTATACATCAGACAAAGGACTGATAACCAGAATATACAGGGAACTTAAAAAACTAAATTCTCCCAAAACTAATGAACCAATAAAGAAATGGGCATGTGAACTAAACAGAACTTTCTCAAAAGAAGAAATTCAAATGGCCAGAAGGTACCTCATTTCAACTAGACCAAATAGCTGTTGAATTCAGTGACTCATTCAGCACAGAAATTCATTAGACATTGGTTTGTCAGTCAAAGATGACATTTGTTTTGAGCCAGATGGGTTTTCTTGAGGAAATCCTTTAACTGGATGCAGATTTGATTGCATTTTAGCTTTCCTACACTATTAGGCATCAGTTTCATATGGCATTCACAGCCTGCAATATATTTGTATATATTTGACATGATTTTAATCACCAAGGTTTTAAAAATAAAAGATTGCACTTTTCATTTAATTTATCTATTTGTGATATTTTACATTTTATTTGTTTTAACACATGCATCATCTTTTAAATATATATTTGAAGTCTGAAATCTTAGGATGTTTTTCAATCAAATGTTAAGCATTAACAAATTGGGAAAAACATCTTACTTAATTAAGACATGAGTGACAATAGGATAGGAAGAGTTAATCCTTGACAAATTTTTGCTTGAAAATCAGTTTCTGTATTTCTTCTTATCTCCCACATTCTACACATTTTAGCAATTGGCAAGTCCTGAAATTTCTACCTAAAAGAGAAAAATAGCTCTCTTTGCACAGACATTATTCCCAGGAAGACATCTTCATCTATTGCACACACAAGAGCAACATTTATCTGGTTTGCATCCTATCTTCAATCTTACTGTTTAAATGCATTCTCATACAAACAATTCATCATCTTTTTAAAAAACTAACTAGGAGACTTACTGTAATAAGGATTTAGTAAATTGGTCAATCCTTCCAATGAGGACACTAGAACTGCTGCAAAATTGTATTTGCATATTATATAAAGCACACTCATGTGCTTATACAAGAGCTGCATTTGTGTATGTATCTGACATCTTGAAGAGCTAAGAAGAGAGTAAAGAGACTGGCCCACCACCTGACTGAAGATGAAGATCTGGAGAAGTGAGCTACTTTTGCTCTGTAGACTATTGTCTCTAGGAGGGGTGCTCAGTAGGGTTTATAGTGCTTTTGTTAGACTCACAGGACTGACACATCCAACGCCCACCAAAGGAGGGATTTTGGCAAATGGCCCTAATCTTAGGTTGGGACCCTAAATAGCAATACTTAGCAATAAGAAGAAACCAGAATCAGGCCTATTCTCATAAGGACTGCAGTCCTGCTATGATTCGCTCCATCTTTATAACTATATAACAATAAATGAATAGATTAAGGCCAAAGACAACAGCAGGAGTAAATTTTACAAACAGAATGTTAACCAAGGAATTGATTCACAAAAAGAATAGATACTAAATGGCTTAATTTATTTCAATATGCAAACACAGAAGTAAGGTTTAGAAATATATACTTAGGTGTTAAAATTATAGGGAAAATCAAGAAAATGTAACAACAGTCAAGATGATGGTTCCAGAGGTGGAGGGAAGAAGTTTACAATTAGAAAAGGGACATAATAAAAATCTTCTTGAGTACTGTGCTGTTTTCTCTTTTGGGATGATATTTACCTTGTGATAAATCATTGAGTGGATACTTTATTTTGAATTTTTGTGCATATGTACTGTACTTTATACTAAGAATATTGAAGTGTATGTGAGGTCATGTTACTCCCTATTGAAAATCTTCAAATTGCCAGCCTGTATCTACCTCCTCATTCTCATCTAGCAATGTCATCTTTCCCTTTACTTCTTTTACTCTACGTGCATAGAATTGCTTATTCCTCCTCTAAAAAACACAAGAACCCTGTCAACTTCAGAATTTTTCACTTGAACTTCCTCTTCTTTCTGAAGTACACTTCTATTGCCATTATTGTTTCCTCATTGTTCAAGCTCAAGTTAATTAAAGCTTTCTGAGAAATGTATTACTTGTTCACTTATTCTAAACTGACCTGAAAAGCCACCGATTACTAGGTAGCACCTTACTTATTCCTTTCATGTCAAAATGTTCTACATGATGAGATTTGATTTGCAAATTTTAATAATTTTCATTTTTTTCTTAATGTAAAATCTTTGGTGCACTGTTAAATCTATGAGGGTAAGTATACCTTTCCTTTTATTTTCTGCAGTCCTCTTTATTCCCCTTTATTCACTGAGTGAAGCACTGACCAAGAAAAATTATTTTGAGAAGGGACTTTTTATAGTTCTTAAAGATTATGTTATTATAACAGGGGTGGTAGGAGATGCTTAAGATCTCATTATACCATTGGTTATCATGTCTATGCTGTTAGACATTAAAGATATGTAGTTAGACCAGGTATCTGGAATTCTCTCAATATTTTAAATGTGTCCAGTGGCAATATTCAGAATGATGCTTCTTCTTGCTGGCACACTTAAGTGAAATATTTCTTTCAGAGACATTATGAAACAAGGAAAAGAAATGCCTACTTTAGGCAGTAATAACAATACTTTGTAATGACAAAATTTATTTGTAAGCTGATGACAAAATTATTGTATTTTATGTTTATTTTATTTTATTTCTATATGCCCTTTGAAGAATTTTGCTTTAATGTTTATAACTGTTTCCTTTGAGGTTTTCCTTTTCTTTTTTGGAAAAATACCTCATATAATGCTATTGCTACCTTTCCATAAAGATAAAAAATTATTATCGATCCTTTTGTCACTGTTCCACTTCATATTTCATTACATAAAATAACCTACCTACCATATTTACTATTTGAATTTTGATTTATTGTTTCACTTATTTTTTTTCTTTACTGCCTGATGATTTTGCTCAGGCCAAGCATTGTCTTCATCTCTCTGTACTTGTGTTCAAGTTCAAAAATACCTAGTGGATCATGATAACATTCTGTCACCTTGTAAGTTTCAAAATCACTCAGTCAGAACAAGGATAAAAATCCCAAAGGTCAATTGTCTCTTACACTACAACACTGGCTCGACAAACATCTAGTCATTTCCTTAGTTGTGAACATCTTTAGATGTGGTCCAGCATCCTTACAGTGAAGGTGAGCCGGTGATCACAGCAGGGTTTTTGTGAACTTTTTCAAAACTTTCAGCCCAAGAATTGAAAAGCCTATCGAGAAGTACAGTGAAGAAAGCTAACACATGTGGCAGAGAATTTAATATTTTGATAAAACCTGGCATTAGAAAATGTGCCTCTTTAGTCTTTTGTTTTGTCTTATTGTTAATGCTTCCTTATTCCTGTAGAACTAACATCACACACACACACATACACTAAAGGAAGTTGTACCTTTTTTTTTTAACAAATCAACTTTAAATGACTTTTAACAAGTCAACATTAAAAGTAAAGTTAATGTATGTGCCTCAAGTTAACATTATAACTTTCAGATGAATTATCTTCTTATTTTTATTTTTGGGGACCTACTTAGACTGTCAGTGTCCCACATTATGCATCACTATATCCAGTGAATGTAAGACAGCTTATTTTTACATTGCAGTATTTTATAGATTTTTATAGCACCATTATGAACATTTTGATTTCTGCAATATTCCCAGACTTTCTTGTCATAACACACAGCATTCCATATTCCCACTTAGTGCTAAGCTTCATAACATTCACTTACATCTAGTTTTCTGCCTCAGAAGGCCAGGTAATAAGATGCACTTCAGAAAAAGAAATTGCTGGTTTAGTTTTCCACATTACAGTCAAACAGATTGTTTTTTCTTCAATTTCTAGCCAATGCTCAGTTCACACATATTTCCCCTGGTAGGTGAGCACTGCCAGTTTAATGTCCAGTAGTGAGCTTACAGCTCATAAATGTCATTTGACTTTCAGTTTAGACTGAGAAATAAAATGCTTCTTTTAATATTCTGTGAATTTTAATGGAAATCCTGTGGAATTTTTCAACTGCTCAATAAAGTAAAAATTTGTCTATTCATGACATGGTGGGCCTATTTTAAGTCTAATGAAACTATTAAAGGATTTATATTATTGACATGGACTAGTTTTGGCACTATTACAGAACTCTTTCAATATAGGCAGACTATAGCTTGAGTTTATATGGATTCTTACTGTTATTTATAACAGTAAGAATTTACTATGATTTTTATGACTATGACTTTTCACTCACTCAACATACATACATCTCTCATAAAAATACCATTTGGGTTTGATGGACTAAATAGAGGTCTAATCTCTGATAGCTCTTCCCAGGTTTCTTGCTTTATTAGACAAGCAGAAGATTCTAGGGTGATATCAGTTTGACCATTTCTTAAGCAGATAACTAACCTGCCAGCTTGTTTGACTTTGTGTTTCCAGAGTTCTATATTAAAACATATTTCCTAAATGATTAATACTGGTTTTCATGACAAAAGCAGAGAGTGAAAGTGGGTAAACACATAAGGAAAACATAAGAATGGCTGAAACTTAGATTAATTCCAGAATTTAAGATTAAAGATTAGATTGACTCATTTGGTTGTCCTGAAATCTAAGTGATGTTTCTCTTATAGATGATATTCCAACACAGAATTTTGAAGTTCATTCTAAAACAGTTAAAAATCTTGATCAACTATTTACTATATGGAATCATTCAGTAATAACCCAGTAACATTGAACATATACATGTATATATATATGCAAATGTATAAATTGATATTCTCAGTAAAGAAAGATAATAATATACTGTAATCAACAAAATGCTTAGTGGTGTATAAACTAAAGTAACATAAGAATGGAATAAAATGTAAGACATTACAGAGAGGTTTGGAGAGCTGCTCAGTGTTAGAACAATTTTCTAGTGTGTGTGAGGCCCTAGCTTGTATATGTATGTATATGTATAAATACATGGTTTCATATACATATATATAAAAATCTGGTGAGAGATAAGTTAGAAGGGAAAATGATTTTACATTTGATTAATAAGGAGATGCTAATCAATTCTGTAAGAATTTAGCTGGAGTTTTGAACAATTATTGCTTTTTTATTGGATGATATTCATCACAAAATAGATGCTTAATATTAGCCATTAAATGGTTATTCCATGTTCATATTTGGGCATTCACAAGCCATAGGAGACTTTTTCTCAAAATGTTTGAACAATTCAGTTGGTAGGACACTGACATTGAATATTCCCTGGTTCTTTGACTCCACCTCAGAATGATGCTATCCATGCCTTTTCTTCCAAGAAATGTCATGTTGTGTTGGGAACCACATCAACTTTGAAGAGAGCTGAGTTCTTACCCTTATTTCCCTATAAACAACCTTTATGAATTTAAGTAAGAGTTTTACATGCCTAGTCTCTGTTCTCTGAACTACAAAAGGTTGCTATTTTTGAGGATTGGCACAAATGACTCCTTAGGATTACACAAAATTTGTCATTAGCCTACATACTTCCACTCCTTAGCCATTTTTTTTTTTCACAAATACTGAGTTACTATTAGTTTCCAGGGACCAAGCTCAATCCTGGGAACACCAGAGGACACAAAATGGTTATGTTGTCTGTCCTCAGGGTGTTTAGAGTTTGGTAGGAAAGAAAATAACAAAAGTCACATAATGACACTAATAAGTAGCTAATTGTATTATGATTTCATACTGTGATGTCATTTCAGATATGTCCTCTTGCCCCATCATGAGCCTGTACTAGTAAGATCATTCCCTTTCTTTTTTTGTAACCTAAATCATCCTCATCCTTCAGGTCTCAGCTTCATGTCATGTATTCTTTGACTTCTTTAATCTTTTTAACAAGATTTGAATTCCCTTTATCACCAGTTCTTCACCATTTATAACACTCACATTTCTTTATTATAATTACTGGTTTAAATTTCTTTTCTATCCTTCTTTCTACTTGGATTTGCCACATTTCATGGCATGTGATATTGGTACAAATAGTATCAGTAGGAAAATAGATAAATAATTGAAGGATATGCTTAATTTTGAATCTAAGGTATAGTAGAAATCGGTAGCTAACAACTATTTCCACTATCTCAAACTGTACCTCTCTCTAGTTTCCAAAACAGAAAACACTTTTAACAGTATAAAAAAGTGCTTATGATCTTTTAATATTTTTAGACTTCAATTAATTAAAGTCTTCCATAGAAAATGATGTGTTATTATAAGCTTTCATCTTAGACATTTAATTCAAGTTTTAACATATTTCTAATGTATGACTGAGCATATTAATTGAATAGAATCAAATAACAGTAAAGGTTAAAGACTAGAGAATGTTCTAAATGAAAGATGAGCATTTGACTACTACACATGCATATGGAAAAAGAGCAGCTGTAACTTTTCTTAGGATTAAAGTGATATGTTCATATATGTACAAATCAAATACAAATCTTTACCATGTAGAGTACTGAATGTTAGCCAGTAAACCATCTAATTAGTAGGGGAAACTCAATATCAGTAGTTAATATAAATAAAAGTAGTATCAGCCAATTTAAAGCTAGCAAAGTGTTTCTTTTTCCAACGTTAACTATATTCATTGTATATTCTGTAACCATGGTATTGCATTACTTACTTCATTTTTTCTTTTCTTTTAAAATTTTAGATAATCTCTTTAGTTTTCTTCCATTTGAATATCCCCATGATGAATTCTTGGTTTGTGTGGATGTTTCCTTAACATCACCTCATTTTTCTCAATGAATTTATCTAAAGAACCTACCTGCTCCAAAGTAAATTCTTTTTAAACAAGAAAAACTGAATTAACTCTTTTTTATTTTAAAAGTAATATAAGCTAATTTTAGAAAATCTGAAAAAAGTTAAAATAGTGTTAAAAAATCTATTATCTCCTATTTTGGAGCTAATCGCTTTTACTTTTTATATACTTAAAGTGCATGTACATATTGAAAATACATACATAAACCAGTGCTAAAAAGCTAATACTCTATGTAGCTCATATCAGGCTTTCTTCAAGTATTTCTACATTGTAAATGTTCTCAAATTTTATTAAAATTCTTCAACTCATGGTTTTTAAAATTTTGTTTTGCTTTTTTTGTGGTGCTAGGAGTTAAACCCAGGACCTCATGCATGCTAGGCAAGAACCCTACAACTGAGTTATATCTCCAGTCCTTAACCCATGATTTGTAATGATTGTGTCATGATTAATTTAACAATACTTCTAAATTTGAACATTTACTTTATTTACCTTTATGCAATGACTATATTTGTATATAAATCATTTTTTATCCTTTCTAACTTATAATAGAGTTCTTTTATATTGATTATTAAATTAAAGGACTTAAACTTCTTTCTTAATGGATATTTTTAATATTAACATACTATTTAACAGTATGTACTATATGTTACAAAGGCTAGTCAAATTACAACTGAAATTTTTCTTTTACTCATGAATATTTTGTCAAATTTTATCACTCAACAGAGAAAATAGTATGCAGGCATAAATATCTACTTTAATAAGTAATATGTATGGAGAAGGTATGTGAAATTCATCACAAAACCACAAACACCAAACAATACTTTAAAAACTAACAGCTCAATATAAAATTCAAACATGAAAGCACACCTATTAAGGTAAAATGGAGGGGAAGGGTGTAGGTGACATGAGGAGCATGAAAGGGGGACCAAGCACTATTAAATCTTGGGAAGCTTCAGAGGAGGGCTTTTGGAGACTGTGCTAGAACAAGATCTTGTTTCTAGAATAAGACAGAAATAGTGTATCTTCTCAGTGACATGCTTTTCTTAGTTCCTCAAGTAGATCTCTAACTGTCTTATGCTCTTTTGTTTAAGATTGAGAAAAATAGTTTAAGTTTCTTCAGCTTTGGAACTGGCAAAATATCATTTCCTTTCCAGGTTGTTAGAATTAAATGATGTAATCTGTTAGAGACAGGACTCTATCTGTCTTGTTCATCATGTATCTGTAGAAGTTGGCACACACTAGAATCTTCAATTCCATATTTCTAAATGGGTCTATGTGAAAGCAAATACCACATTGATTAGTCACCAACTGCAGGCAAAAGGTGAAAACCAAAGGACCTCTTTTTTTGCACAATTTAAGGAAATCTAGTTTTCTGCAGTCAAAAAAATAAGGAGAGAAGGCAGGCTCAGAACTTAATTATAGTCTTAACTACAAAAGCAACAGAATTTAAAGAAGTCTGTTCTCCTACTCAAGTTCAGAACCCTGAAACGAATAACTAATAATGTAGTATATGGATATCTGGACAGATGCAATTCAGAAATTTGAATGCCCGGTTCTTTCTAAGACACTTCCTCTTCAGGCTGTATTCATCACTTTTCTTGAAAACCAGACAAATTGAGGTCAAATACCAGCATAGCAAGAACAGAATGCACAGAATGCTATGGGACTTACAAGAGAGGAGAGGGGTTGTCATTGAAGTTGCTGAAGGATCTGAGGAGCTGGGAGACTGCACATGGCATGGATTCCAAGGATCTTTGACAATGACTAACCGAGTGCACATTTGCATACAGCAGCTAATTGATATGGAAGCACTCTACTGCGATATAAGATTTAAAATTCTGGCATATACCCTAGAAGATAATGTTAGGATGATTCTTAGAAGCTTGGAAAAATTTATGAGCCCAGAGTGAGGTAGAAAATCCATAACTGCCACAGAAGATGAAGAGGAAGGGATCAAAGACTGGGTATATTGAGCATGACTGACAAAATATGTATGTAAGACTGGCAAACCCATGCAATGAATATAATCCACATGATGGACCATGCACACTCCATTTATCAAACTAGCAATACTTTGAGAGTATGAAAGAGTATTTTAATTTGAGACTGAAGTATACACTAGGTAAAGGACATTTGGAGCTTTTCAAGATTGCTAGAATCACAATCAACAGTGAAATTTATGCCCCCAACCCACACTGATCCCATGATCTCCCTAATAGAATGAAGATATATGGGAATCAGGTAATACGTAGAGTTTTGGTGGGAATCCAGCTCACATGTAATCACTAAATCTGAAGAACCACCACAGGGTCTGTGCCAAGATCCTCCCAAGATATATAATTGGCAAAGGCTGCTAACTGGGAGATCTTTCAGATTGGTTTCTTTTTGTGTATGTAAAGTTATTAATTACTGCCCTACTCACAAGCATTTAAAGAAGACAGGGTGGTAGCTTCTGGTATATATCCATTTATGGCATTAGCCTAGCACTTATAAAATATGGATGAATTATGGTGTATGACAGTAGACAACTGTAAACTTAACCAAACAGTAATACCAATTGTGGTATAAGATGTATTTATTTTCTGGAGCAATTAATATGGCCTTCAGTGTGAAGTACAACTACCACAATAAAAAATGCATACATTTCTATACCTTTCAGAAAGGAGAATCAAAATCAGTTTATATTCACATGGAATGGGCAATAAAATACCCTATGGGGGACTGTCCTGGGGGTCTGTTAATTCCCATAGCTTCCTTCACACTGCAGTGTGGAGGAGTCTGATACTTTATTTATAAAAGTATGCAGAATGTCACATTGGTCTGTTATATCATCCGTTCTTCAAATGTAGACCTTGGTTATTCTTAAAATATTTTCAGATTGATGAGATCAAAATTATTTTCATACATTGTTTTGATATCTGTACTGATGTGCCAAAACTCATGATAGATAAGACTTCTGCTTTCCTTGCATGAAACAAGTAACACTGGAACTGTACTAGTGCTAAATGCATTTTTCACTGTCAAGAATTACAGGGTTTTCAAGTGTTAAAAAGCCATTGTTGTCAGTGCCAGTGACTAACATGCACAATTCTAGCTACTTGGGAGGCTGAGATTCAGAGAACTGAGCTTACAGGCCAGCCCAGGAAAAAAAAAAAAAAAAAACAAACAAAAACATTTGCTAGGCTCTATCTCACTAAAAGAACCTGGGTGTGTGAGCACCTATTATGCCAGTCACTGCAGAGGCTTAAAATATGAGGATCACAGTCAGGCCAGCCAGTGTGAGCAAAAAGTGAGATCCTAGCTCCAAATAACCAGAGCAAAAAGGGATGGAGGCATGGCTGAAGCAGTAGAGCACCTGTGTAGAAAGTGTAAAACATGGAGTTCAAATCTGACTACTGAGCCTCCCTCCCCCCCAAAAAAAGTCATTGGTGAAGGAGAACTAACAGTAAATCTTTACTCTTCAATACACTTTAAAAATATTCTTTGTGGTGAAATGGGAAATATGAAAAAAGCACTTCTGATACATACTAAACTGATAGTGACACCTGATTTCAATCAGTAAGTCTGGCATGGTGTACTCAACTGTGATACCAGCTGTGTAAGAGAGGGGGGGTGTTGGAGTTGTTTTTCATAGAGCACCTTTTTGTTTGTTACTAAACTTTGAAGGGCTACTGACACTGAAACTATGGTTATTCATACCTAGTTATCTGGCAGACTTAAAAAAAAAATAACAATGGAGAACATTTGTTCCTAGCAATAAACTTTAATCTTTAAAATACAAATTGGGAAATTCAAAAATTTTGTTTACCAAATTTTGAAATTAACAAGTGTCATTTTTGATATTGTCTAATGAATTGTGCTGATATTTAAACATTTAAAAAATAGAGAACTGATATTTTTCTAAGTGATTAACCCATGGCGCTATCTAATTATGGGTAGTTATGAGACCTAGTCAAAATTCAAGACACCTGTAGATTTTAATGTAGCAGTAAAAAAAATTCATTGATTTTTTTCATAGTTCACATTTCAACTAATCATTAATTGTCCAGTTTTGACTTAGGACCAAAGAATAATATCCAAAATTATTTGAGAAGATATTAGCATTCATTCTTTTCCAACATGTCTTTGTAAGGTTTGTATTTCTTCACATACTTCAACTAAAATTACATACTTTATATAGCAGGTTGAATGACAAAGCAGATATGAGAAAACACCTATCTTCTATTAGGCCACAAATTAGGAGATTTGTAAAAATTCAATGCAGTGCTGCTGTTCTCACAGTCATTTAAATATGTATTATTTGTATTAGCATGTGATAGTCTTATTATTACTGTTAAACTGGTAAATTTAAAAAATTTTCTCACCCTTAAGCTCTGATATGGTAAATTAAAAGAGACATAGTTCACATAAACAAAAGTTCTTTGGAATCCTCAATAATTTTTAAGAGTGCAAATGGGTCTAGAGGCAAAAAATGTTTAAGAATAACTAAACAACTACACTGTTTGCCACATACAATAAATTGTGTGTGGGTGGGAGACCTTGGTAAGACCATGACTTTTCAAGGCATGAGACACAAATTCTATGAAGAATTAGGACTCAACTTCATATGTGTCTCATGGTCTGCAATGGATCAGAGCTTGTCCTTCAAAGTATAATGCAAAGTACCATCCCCTATGCTTCCAGAAGGAAGAAATGCAGCATTGGTAGGCCTTTGGACCACACTCTGCACTTGTGAGTGCTGCTCTGCCCCCTTACCTACTGACATAAAAGACTTACAGCTTCACGTCAGATACAGAATGGGAAAGGGCTCTGTAGCATGGCAGGCTAAAGTGCATGCAGCCTAGGGCCTTGAGCTGTAGGGCAGAGCCTGTAGTACTAGACATGTGTGTGGTTGGATGCTGTGTGAGCTTGACAGAAGACAATCATGATGTAGTCCCTCTGCACAAGGCTATGACAACTGCAGAAGAAAGCTGCAAGAAACCAAACAGCAGCTCCAGGCATCATACTAGGAATTTGCAAAGATGAAACACTTGACCATGTGATGTCAAGTGACCATAATGTAACTGCAGCACCTACCATAACCCGAGTTTTGTCACACCCACCGTATAAGTCTGTTTTTCATTACTAGAATGAAATGCCACCAGCTGGACAAGTTTATGAAGAAAAACAGTTTATTTAGCCCATAGTTCTGAAGGCTCAAGGACAGGGTAAGGGCACTAGCCCTGTTTCAGTGCGGACCTCATGGCAGATGGCATTACAATCGTGGGAGTGCATGTGTGAGGGGGAAGTCACATCACCAGACAAGAAGTCAAAGGTAGGGAGGTTCAGGGGGTAGGCTCAGGTTTTAATGGCAACTTGATATCTTGAAAACTAACTCATATATGGCTCTAGCAAGAACTAACTTCATCCCTTTCAAGGGCAGTCAGTGCCCCAGTGACCCTAGGACTGCCTAGTAGGTTCCACCTCCTAAAGGTCCTACCACTTCTATACCATCAAACTATAACTTTCATGCACAATGGTCATTACCAGTTTCAGCAGGGTCTATTGTAGCTAACATTGGTGTGCATACCCCATGACTCAGAAATTTTCATTCTGCACTGTAAACCAGAAGAAATACACAATGATAAAAAAAAAAGCTCATGGTAATAGAGTAACAACAGACCCACACTGGAAAAAAGTATACTCATGTTATGAATACTAAGAATAATAAAAATATGAAATTAATCAGACATCAATGAACACATGCTATATAATTCTATGTACACAAAATACAAAAACTGGCAAAACTCATCCATAGTGGCAAGTCAGGATGGTGAGTAGGACATGGGATAGAGTTCTGTGGTATGGTAATGTCCAGTTTCTTGATCTGACAGAGTGGTTATATAGTTTGTCAAGGTTCATCAACTGCACATCTATGATATGTATGTTTTCCAACACATGCTGTAGATCATTGCATGTCTCAAGTTTTGAAAATGATATCATGTAATGAAAGCGAGGCAGGAGGAGGATAGATGATATTTTACTCAGGGGTTCAGAAAAATCTTTCCAAGAAAGTATATTTTCAAAATGACATGTTTTCAGTGACAAAAACCAAAACCAAAACAACTCAAGAAAACCTGAAGGAGAAACCAGGAGAAAATCTTAGCTCAGACAGAGGGAATGTCAAGGGAAAGGCCCTGAGATAGTGTCATGTTTTTTTTGTATTTCATGAGCATCAGAAAGGCCATTTGGGCTTGAGTGGGCTTGAGTGAGAGGGAGATCTGTCACAAATCAGATGGGTTAGGCATACATTAAGCTATTGAATGAACAACTTGTGTGCACATTGACATTTCTAGTCTTAACATGATTGCTCTTTGTTGTCTGACCATGAAGTACACATGGCCTATTGTGAAGTGGTTTTTAAAAACCCATCAATAAGCCTTAAAAATAAAACAGATTTAATACAAGGATAATCAGGTTGCTCAATTCAAGAGTTGAGTCATATTTCATTTAATCTTTAAAGTTTTGTCCATCCTACACAATTCCTAATGAAGACAGAAACCATCAGTTAATCAAGAACATAATTAAGTTGAGAAAAAAAGGTGTTAAGAAAAGCATAATCTGTTCATGCACTGTCATTTATGGAAGAAGAGTTACAGGAACATTTCATACATGCATATGAAAATTTTCGGTAGAAAAAAGTCAGTCTTAAGACATGGCATCAGCAACAATGGAAACCAGAAAATAGAAAGTCATTCTTTAAAGGGTTATATTACTTTTAAAGACATAATTACCTTTCCATGAAGAATAGGCAATGACATTTGAGATGACAGAACCATATTATCAGATGGCAAAAGAATAAAAACAATGATTTTTTTTTCTATTTTATGAGACCCTAGATATGTATACTCTAACTCTGTGATTTTTATTTTTAATTTAAAAAGGGGAGGATTAACATAATCACCAATAATAAAATAATAACAACACATGCAAGAACAACAGAATGCAAGTTCAAAGTCTGGAAACCATGCAGAGTTCTCCTGAGAACTGCAAATGACAGGGAATAAGACACTGACCCTGAATGCCTAGAAAAAGCTGCTTCAAAAGCAGGAGACACAAAACTTTAAACAAAAATCACGGACGTCCCTCTGTCTTCTCTTACTGAGACTACACTAAAGTGTTGTAGATCTTGTTGACAGTTATAGCCACATCTATTGGTACACAGTCAGCACCAGTTTGAAAAGAGTATTGCAGCATAGCTAGGGCCCATTACCTGTCCCCTGTCTTGTCTGACAATTTATTTTCACCCCAGCAGGCAGCACGTCACAATGTCATTAATTTGCTAGGCGGCTTATACTTTCCATGCAGACTGCTTTTGAAAGGGCTCCTATAACAGCTCTGTGCATCACCAGCAATGCACTGTACCTCCGGGAGGGCCCCAGAAATTTAAGAGTAAAAGGTACAACCTGAACTGGTTACTAAGGTGACATAGACTCTGCTATAAGACCAGTAGGGGTGGTTGTCGTGATTTGCTCATGTGAGTCCCAGGGAATCAGTACCAGAGACTCCACAATTTTAAGAAAGTGAGAGACAGCAAATGTGCATCCAAAGGGAAGCAAATACTGTGTTCTATGATTCTCTCTCAGGAAAAAGCAATGAATGTGCATATAAGATGTCAATAAATAACCTGCATAAGTGACATTTTTCAAGCATTATGATTCCTGAAAAAAAGAGCAGATTGTATTCTAATTAACATGTATTGGGACAAACATTGTGATAGGAACTGCAGCTTTTCTCAGGAGGGATTGTAGAAACAACAGATCAGTCAAAGGTGGATCAAACGTTGGTCAGAACCTGATTCTTCATTAGCGCTCATTTAAAGAGTTCAAGTCTTAAGAACTTCACTACTTTAATCAAAAAGGAAAACTTTCCAATAAACTGAAATATGGATCTTATTGATTTTTTTCATTCTGTAGTGTCAGGATTAATTCCTAGAAAGGATAATGCAAGCCTAGCTGGAGAATGAATGACCCATTGATCTCTGTCTCCTTCTCATAAACATGAGCCAAATGTTGGAAGTGCTTCAAATATTCTAGAATAGAAGTCTTGTACCTGTTTTAAATTTTATAGAACAATAATAAGACTATCTTACTTTTCTATAGTAAGTTACTACTTAAAACACATTAAGATGCACAAATCATCCTATGAGATAGACAAGTCAGAAATGTTTATCTCCATTTACATAGGTTATAAGACAACCTTGGTCAAGTTAATAACTGGTTTGAGGTCACAAATTTCTTCTCCTTACTACAAAAGCAATATCCATGAATTTGTCATTAGCAAGTTAAAAACTAAAGCCTGTGTATATAAAATGTTTAGTAGACTTTAATGTTCATGTCAAAAAACTTTCCTATCAAGGGCTTTTGACTTGGGGAAAAAAAAGTAGGAAGAAGGCAGCCTGGGGTGACATGAGAATTCTGTGTAAAATAAACCAATCAATGTGATATCAATTTACTCTTTTTTTTCTTGTCCACCAAATATAATTCTTTTTTTCCACATACCTCGTGGAAAGTGATGAAACCAAACCAAATTAAAACAAGAACAATTAAAACTCAATACAGGATTGGAACAAATTTTATCGTACACTCTCAGAAGTTACTTTCTCCTGTTCCATAGATAGGTGTAACTCCGCTACAACAGTCAGTCAAGAGAGTGAGTTCCTCAATAGGGTAGCAAGCATCACTATAGGATAGTGATGAAATCTGAAGAATATATTATTCCCTAAGGATGACAGACGTGTCAAAGAGAAGGAGATGAAGACAGGAAAGAAGAAATTCACTGCTTCCTTCTCCTCATTCCTCTCCTCACTTCCCTTGGGATAACGACATTAATGATTTGTTCCTTACATGACATTATTCCATTTTCTCCCATCTGGTTGACAATGAAAACAAAAATACTTGAAGTCTCCCCCTCCTCCCTCCTCACTGTTAAAGTAATGCTTTGGTTCTATGATTAAGAGAACCAAAATAACTTGTGTTAACTGATGTGAGTTATCACAAACACATATACAGGTATACAATACATGCAGTCCATCACAACACATACAAAACATTTCATCTGAGTATTCATTAGAAATTTATTTCTGAAAGTCTGCCACAAGGGTTTTATATGCCAATTTTTTCTTAGCTTAATTCAACTTTTATTCCTAAGCAAATTAATTTACTTAATTTTTGTTTGTTTACAATGTTTCGTATTACAGAATGGTTTCTAGACTTGGAAAGGAAGTTAAATTTTAGCATCTACCATAAACAGCATACTCATTGGCTTTCTTAAGAATGTAAACACCTGTTATAGTTCCTTGTTGATTGCTGACTTTTATGTGAACATTTGGATGTAAAGTAATGTTTGCAAAGATACCATACATAAAATATTCAAAAACCAAACAGCAGAAATAAAAAACAAAAAGGGGAAATTTAAAATCATTTTCTTAAGAAAGAAAAGTGTTTTAAAACTCTTCGGAAGAAAGTCTTCACTAATAGAAGGGTCAGAAAATATATTAATGATGAATCTTAAAATAATGCCTAGCTTCAAAAATGTACAAAACCTAAGATTCAACCTCTAATTCAAAATACCACTGTTAATATGTGAGCATATGTAGACAGCCTGTCTGTGAGAGCTCCTCACGTCCTACATATATTTTAAATTGCTCCCTTTAACTTTGAGTCAGATGCTTGCTCAATTTCCATAGACATATTAATCTTTTAAGGATTATCCTGTCTAAAAATTGGTAATACAAGGCTGAACAGATCCAAATTTACCTAAAGTCTCTTGTCTGCTTTCGTGACCGAAGACACCAAGATAAGAGGAAGTAAGATATTTTAAAGATTCTAGGAACAGAAATTCTTGCAGGCAGATCACCCTGTGATGGGAGTGTTCCCCCAAATGGAAGTAATTATCCCATGACAGTAATGGAGACTGCCCCCCTAAACAGGAGCAATCATCTCATGATGGGAGTTAAATTGTTCTTTCAAGTGATTCCCTGGAGCCTGCAGGACCTTGTAGAACCAGACCTAAGATGATTATCAGTCAGACCACATTTTGTCCAAGATTGCTTGGCTATGCACACTTCTTTCCCACCACTTTTGTTCCTTTCCCTTATAATCCTGGAGCCCTTGTCAGAACTCCCAAACACAGTGTTTAGGAGGCTGGAATGTCTGATTCCCAGTGTGGTACACTGCATAATAAACTCCTTTCTTGCTTCACCAACGCTCATGTTTCTGTTTGACCTATGGAGGCAGCTTATGTTAGAATCTGCTCTACAGGGACCACCTCCCACTTCACCTCCTCCCTCCTCAGGCCTCTGGTCTAGAACTTCAGTAACAAAACTGACTGATCACTAATTAACTTGTTTTATTATTGTTCAATGACTTACTAAAGATATTTCAGAATTCATTTGTATCTGACTATGGATAACTTATTTCATAGCATAGGTAAATATGAAATGAAATAACTCAGATCTTTTTTTCATTAAAGTCACATTTTTATGCACACAATCCTTTTTCTAAAATTCAAAAGATGTTTAATCACAAATCCATGATATTTATTTTTGCAGGAAATCTAAAACTGGATGTTGTTGATCGTGGTAGATTTTTCTATCTCTTATCATTCTCCTAATAGGATACTCTAAGAAATTGAGCAACATGGACTTAGTAAGAAAATATGTGCTATGTAGTTTTTTGATAAAGAAGCATTAGTAGGGGAAAAAATCACTATGCTAAGGATTTTGCCTACCAGAAGAGACATGAATTTAAATTATCTTGCATAAGAAATAATTGTTATTAAATATTTTTTTAAAATACTGCTGTGTTTGTGCTTCATTCACAGAAATTGAGTTTTACAAATAGCAGCTAATTCTTTCATTAAATCAGAACCAAATTACTAATTTCAGTATTAATGGTTAGCTTTGACATGTTTAAAAAGGGTAGAAAGTACTTAATAGACCTGTCTCCAACCCTGAAATGAACAACTGTTCAGGGAAATGGAATTGTTCAAAGATACATTTTCTTTCTGCCAATCTGTGAAATACAATATAATTATTCTCTTTTAATGAATCGCTCGAAGAGGAACAATCTTTCAGCACTTGAACAGGTAAAATGTAATGATAATGGGAGCAGCTTTGTAAATAAAAGGATGAAATGAGATTGTTATTTTGTACTATATTATGGGATAATTAGACTAACAGTGTGGCATTCATCAGGCATTTGAACTTTCTCAAAAAAGCTCCCCAGGGCTCATTTAAATTAGTCATGTTTATCCATGGAGATTTTTAGCCTTATTTCAAATGACTGTCACCTTATAATATGCAGGTCTCAATGTTTAGCTTAATCTGATTAGTAGCTGATGCTGCTTAAAACAGCAGCCAATAGACCCTGCCCAAAACAGACAAAAAATTTTTAAAAACCCTGACTTAAATACATAGTTTATCAAAGAACAATGCAAGTGTCTTTATTAAGCCAGCAGAATGATTATTCAATCCAAAGGGACTGTGATCTATATGAATCTCTACCCATTTCCACAAAAATGGAGAGGGCTGGGTACTATCCAATAAGCTACCATTCATATGTTAATTAGCTCTTTATAATAAAACACGATATTCATGGAAACCAAATTCATGGCAATGGAACTCCAGTGGCTAGCTGCTTTGGCTAACTCAAATTTATTATCCAAAGATAATTAAGAAGATGATAGGATTTGATTCTTTTAAGAAACAGGTTTCTTTGCATTCTACTGGGCCCTCCCCTCTCCCACCCCAGCACCTCTTTGTTATTATATAAATGTGTGCGGGGAGAATCAGGTGCTAGAGTGTGGCTATTCATTACATAAATAAGGTATAAAAAATTTATAAATAAAAGTTTGATATCTCTATAGTATTACTTGAATTATATAAATAAAACATTCCACGAGATGTTGCATTTGAAATTGTACTTTCTATTAGGTTATAGTTTTTCCTGGCTATTAATTTCTGTATTGATAGAAAAGAAATCTTTAAGACCAATGGAAAAAATTAGAACCACAACTTTTGTCTAATACTTAATATAATTGATTTCAAGTCTTCTTTGGTAGTTCTTTCATGTTTACAATTGTTAAAAATATCCTCTCTTTTATTTTCATATGTCCTGATGATAGGAAAAGTCATTGCAAGTTCCCAGGGGGTTAACTATTAACTGAGGTTCAAATAATCCATCACCCTCAAGGGCAAGATTTCTACAGGGATTTATATTTAGGAGATACTATGGATGGCCTCAGATTTGGGGAATATGAAACTTTCTGTAACTGCTATTTGAATGTATGCTTTACTAAATACTTAACTTAGTTGAAGCTTATATTATCTGCCAATACTTATTTAACTTAAATATCTCTTTTATATTTTCACCACTGCATAGGCTAAATCTATTTAAATTTTTCATGCAATCTAAACCTGGGAAGAAAGCCTGCCATTATTTTCAATAAACAGGATTGGACATATGCCAGAGAAACAAATAAGATGATAATTTTAACATTGATATCAGACATCAACATCTACAGAAAATGACATATTAAAGAATTTAGATTTTTCATCCTTTTTTGAATGTACAATTAAAATCAACAGCTATAAATATAGAAGGGTTCAGGATAGCACTTAGCATTTTGAAAACAAAGAAGGTATTCTACCTCAGTAGTTATAAAAGATGACCAACTTCAGTCTTAATTAAAAATTTCAAATAAACACATCCCTTTCTTTCTTCCCATGCATCTACTAAATTGATTGCTATACTATACATTCAAAGTGCAACTGTTACTGAAAATTCATTTTTCTCATTTTCCCAGATTCATTTGTTCCTATCTATCTTTTGGGATTTGATCTATTTTAAAAATTTGCAACTTGTTTTTGGGAGTGGACACTTATAGCTAAAATTTCATCCATGTATTAGAAAACAAATCCTTTGTGTTATGATGTAGCTCAGTGGTAGAGCACTTATTTAAGGTGCTCAAAACCCTGTGATGGAAAGGAAAACATAGAAAGAAAGAAAACATATCTTTCCTGTTTAAATCATTACTTGTCTATTAGATTCAATACCTAATGATTTGGCAGTCTTACCAATTCTACCACAAGCAGTTCTAGAATTACACTGTGTGTTAGACTATTTTGTCCCTGTGACAGAATGCCTGACACAAATAACTTAAAGGGAGGACTTATTTCAGCTCAAATTTCCAAAGTTTCATGGAGAGGGTATAGCAGAGAAGCTCGTGTAATGGCAGCCAGGAAACAGAAAGAGAATGAATGCCTGCACTTCCCTTGGCAGGCATTCCGTATTTCTGGCATCTTCAATATCCTGGGGTGTCTCCTTGTCGTTTAGCTTTCAACCTCATGCATAATTCTTCTAGGAGCAGCCTGCAGGAGCTATGACCCTGTCATACAGTGCCTGGTCCTCTCAGTCTTCCCTTTGAAGTCTGGTGAAGCTTTGATGACCCAGTAATTCTTGCAATCTAAATGACACAGAAACTTTGCACCAGAAAAGTTGGGTCATTATTATGACCAACACTGATCATGTTATTAAGTCTTTGGAACTGGTCTGTGGGAAGAATTTGGAAAAGTTTGGAGAAGCCTGCTAAAGAAAGTCTAGAATGCTGAAAAAAGAGCTTACTGGGTGATTCTGGTGGGCGCTCAGAAGACCAGGATGCCTATAGGAACGCAGACAATAAAGACCATACTCATAACATTTCATATCAGAACAGACTCTACTGGGAATTGCATTAGAGGACACTTGTTACATTCTGGCAAAGAACTTGTCTACATTTTGTCTGTCTACATACTTTGTGGGAGGTTGAGTTTAAAGGTGATGAACTAATTAATGCGGGGGAGGACAGAATGTGACCTGGTTATTGCTAGCTGATTTTAGGCAGGTTTAAGTGAGAATTGAGAACAGAATTGAGAATTGAGTTGAGAAGAAAAGCTTAAGAAACCTGCAGTTTGGTCTGAAAAGCTAAGGAAGGCATAGTTTTGGAAGAGATTTATGCCATTAAAAGAAGACAAAAAATGAAAATAAAAAATTAAAAAAGGGCTGGAGAGATTGCTCAGTGGAAGAACACTTGCTTAGTATACATACAGCTCTGGGTTAAATCACAACTACAAGAAAGAACAGAAGGGCAGGAGGGAGGAAGAAAAGGAAGCTGTAACATTAAGGTACTGTTTTGCTCTTCAATAAATATTTTGACTATATCATTAAAAAAAAAACAGCCAAATATAGGAACAATACTTTGATTTGGAACAATAGGAAAGATGCTTTGAGGACATCTAAAAAATTATCCGGACCCCACCAAGGCTCAAGACAGGCTCAAGGGTATGAAAGTATAAACTCATTTGAAAGAGTTTCCCTTAAGAAGAAAGTACCTCCAAGGTGCCTCACCCAAACAGGAGGCACACACACTCTCTCTCTCTCCTTCCAGACCTCCTTGATATAAATTGCTCTGATTCGCCACACACTCCTTGCTACCATGGACTGAAAACTTTGAAACTATGAACCTAAATAAATCTTTCCTCTTTTAAATTGCTTTGCTCAGGTGTTTGGTCACAGCAGTGTGAAGTTAACTAATACATACTGCATGCTACATTTTACTTTTAAGGTTATATTGTATGTCAGATTTTTAAAAAGTGGCTATGAAACAGGGGAAAAAGATACAATAATAGTAGCCATAAAGGCATATTTTATTTAGCTCCAAAAGGGATCTAAAGATATCTTTAAAATTGTCCTCTATTGCTTTGGTTGTTCCTAAAATATTAATTTATTCATACTTCTCATTTCTGCTTTCCAAATTTCTAGGAGACTTTCATTTTCTGTGAGGTTTTTACAGGGGTATGAAAAATAGAAAATTCATAAGTGTTTCTTGATAAAATTTATGTTTTTATGGGAAAACCAAAGCTAAGATAGGAGCACCTTGGTCTTTTATTTTCAAAATAGCATAAGTTTTTCATATATAGGAAATGACTTATATTATCTAATTTACTTTTATTATTGTTTTACAAACCTTAAAAAAGCATGCACATTTAAAAATATATTAGAGTTCCATCACATTAAGATACCCAAGCGTATTAGGTAATCTAAATTGCAAACAGCAATTTTGATATTATGTAGTTTTATTAAGTATGTGCTACTATTTGCATTACCCATAGCTGAAACATTTCAAAGAAGGCCTTTAAAAAACATACAATTAGGAACTCATTTTGAGACATCTCCTTAAAGGTTACTAGATAGCAAATGTTTGGATCTATTTATTTTCAACCAATGAAATTATCATGGTATTAGTATATGCATATATTTTTGTGAAATGCAACATCTCAAATGTCATGATCTTTTCTGAACAATTTTAACATCCAGGTATAATACTGCTGCATGAAATCCTTTTCTTGTTTCTAAATTTAATTGATTTAATCACTGAATTTAAATGCTTGGAAATTGTTCTGCTTGCCGGGATTTGAATGCCAAAGACATCATCTACAGTTCTAAAATGAATATTGCATTTATATTTAGACAACTTCAAACACTGCCTTCTAAATTACCCTAAATAACCCATACAAATATCTGGAAAAATTAGTAATAATGGATGACAAATGTTCTTGGTCATCGACTTTCCAATATGCACGACTTCCGCAAGGTATAGAAAAATGTCAGTCTTACAATTTCAATGTTCTTCATGCAACTATCAGGTAATACAATGTATAACACATAAATTAAAATCTCTCTTTCAGAGCTCACCACCTTCATTTTAAAGCTAAAGACATTGGAATTAATTATTTAATTTCAGAGACACAAGAAAATTTTAAGCTTTGCCAAACTTTCACAGATATTCTCTCATTTATTCTCTTTGATCAATTTGATTTGGGTTGAATTATTATCTTTTATGTCTTCCTAATTTCTTGGAGTTTTTAAAAGAATTGATAGTGATAAAGTCATGTGATGTAGAGAAACTCCTTGACAGCCAATTAGATATACAGCCTCTTCTTTGTGGCTCATAAAAACAGTCAAACATAGTCTTCTGTAGTACTACATTGTACCAAGGAATCAAAGAGGGATGAAAGCATATTAGGTGTAAGGTATATCGAAAAGCTTACTCTTGAAGAACTAATGCATAGTAAGTTTTATGCAAATAGATGATGATGAGTAAAAGTAATATTTGCACTAATTATTCACACATGGGGCTATGCAGAAGACATGAGGTAATGGGAATTACTATGGTAGTCTGTTGTAGTTGGTAAACATCAGCCTTTCTTGTCCCACCTTCACAATTTTTGCCATATCTAATTATCTCCTGTGTATTTTAATATATTTGTTTTCCTGTATTTTTACATAAATGGGCTTATTTCAGAAGGAAATTTTTGAGTTTCACTATAAATAATAAAAAAAACAGCTTTCCTTAGCTCAAAGAGAAAATAACTATAGTTATAAAAGCATTTAAAATTATTAGGGTTTAATACATTCATCTCTGTACCTGCTAAATCATGTCATGTTCATCACTGAGTGCTTTTTGGCTTTTGAGATATGCTAACCAAATAAAAGAATTAGGTTTGGTAAATGTAAATGAGATCATTGAAAATTTCTCAGATGACATATGTTAATCAGTTTTTAAGATAAACTTTCCTATGACAAGTACCTGGCTAGCTGTACCTGTGTGCATGGTAGACAGTCACCTACTTAATGAGGTTTCAAGCAGCAAGTCCAGCTGCTCCTGGCAGCACCTCCCTTAGTTTCTGGCAAATGCTTGAAACTATATGGTTTGAATGTAATTACTTTTTCTCAGTAGTTTTCAAACTTTTTAAAGCAGTCAACAACTGCTTTTTTTTTTAATCTATAAGAATAGCTCTGTCTCAGTGAAAACAGTTGCAATAGCCTAGCCATCCTGCTTTTTTCTGATTTCCACATTTTGTTTTGCTTGCATGATACTGTGCCTATCCTGATACAGACAGATAGGTGCTTAAGTAATATGAACTTTTTATATCTTATTTGGCCATTTGAACCATTCTGATTTAATTATTGAAAAATAGCACGCTGATTTTTCTCTTTAAAGCTAAATCAATTACAAATACTAAAATGGGTTTCATTCCTTGAGAGGTCCTCATTCTGAGTAAAACATACTTCTCAAAAGTGCCTTTCTTAACATAGTTTTTCATCTCTGTCCATACAAAATTATGATATAGTGGTATTAGCTATCTTATTCATATATTCAGATTTATTTTATTTTGCACATAAACTTGAAATCTTCTAATTTATATTTGATATAAATTGTATTTGGATAGCTGCAGTTGTGAATATGTTTACATCAAATCTTTTCTGACAGAAGCTTGCTTGTGTGTAAGTTAAGACATACCTAATATTTGTTGGAGCTAGTTAACAATTGCAATTTCATTATGAGCAAAACTGCTATTAAAAAGTGATCTTCATTTTCACTTAAAATGTTGATCTTTGTTTTCACTTTCACTGATTGCTGTGTGCTATTTGGTTCTTGTGCCACACAAAGAAACATGAATCTCTTAGTCTTTTTAACTGCATGGTTCACATACACTATGCGGGTAATGTGCCCATTTGTACAATATTCCTCATTAATTATGCAAAGTGATGCTCTATTAAATAACTACTGCAGAGCTCTAGTGTTTCTAATCAATGCCACAGTTACTTATTAAAAATAAATAATATAACATCGACATATAAATAATATGTGTATATGTGTAAATGTGCATGTATGATATGTATAGTTATCTGTCTATCTATCTATCTATCCATCTATCTATCCATTTACACATATAAAAAGAGAAAAAAGAAGAGGAAGAGGAAGATCAGAAGTCTGGTAGCACAAGTTAATAATTTAAGAATAGCTAATATGACAAAAAGTTTGTTGTTTCTATTAAAGATTTTTTTTATTGTTCCAAAATATGGCAATATATTTGAACCAAGTTTTTACAGAACTACTGAAGAATTACAATTATAACTCAGTGGAATATAATATGAAAAATAATGTTTTAGCTGAAGGCCTTTATGTCTTTTAAAATGCAAATAACTCTACCTTCATCTGCAATCAGTCATTTATACATTAATGTGAATGAATTTATTAGACATCTTTCTCAGGTTAATTTAGAAGAGAGGGAGGTAGAGATGAACTCAGCAAATGCATGACATGGGAATGATTGAATATTAAAGAAGAACAACTATTTCACTGTTTTGCTTAAAGACTGTGCCATTTAGGTTGTAATAAAATCATTTGTATGTATAAACACACACAAGCAAAGAAAATGTCTATTAAATTAGATGAATGTGAGTATGAATATGTTTCAGAATTGTAACAAATGCTTTAGTATATTTCATTGGGATGATAATATAATTAAATTACTTATGTTATTCTCTCTCAAATTAAGTCTATGACATTTCTTTTAATAAATTAAAAGAAAATAATTTAATGATACTACATGGACTTTGCTATATGTTTTCCTCAACCTTACCTCTTAAGAAAAACCCTGTGTTTTAGGAAAACAAGCTATCCCTTGCAGAATGTACTAAAGTTCAGTTTACATGATTCAAATTTTTATAGAAGCTTATTTGAAAAGTTTGATTAAATATTATAAGGAATTGTTCCCTAAAAAAGAAGTGATATTAGTAATTTTTTCATCTCTTCACTTATGTATTTTCTAGGTATAGAAGTTATTAATTTGATTATAGTTTTTAAATGCTGCTATATTTCATTCTAAAGACAGTAATGTTGGTAATTCTGTGTAAATTTGAAATATATTTAAATTTAAAACACACTTAAATTCTATGTCAGGAATTTAAAAACAAAGTAATAGAAATATTACTATTCGAGAAAGGGACATATTCAGCTATTTTAATGAATTTCATATTTTATTAATGTAATAGAATAACTACTAAATCAAAACTTAGAAGCCTTTTGATATACTTTTGGCTATTCTGTTAAAAATACATCAAAATGAAAAATTATACTATATATATATATACAGTATATATAGTACATAAATATGTATAATTAAATTTTTTTTTTAGATTGGGTTTAGTATAGCCCTAAGTTAATTTTAATACTCAGAATTTTTTCCCTGTCATCTCAGAAATCTACTAACTTTATCCTTTAATTGGTATCTAAGTAAAAATAACATTAATATAGATAACTTCTAAAAGTTCTTATTTTTCACTCATTATTTTCTTTATATAAGAAAAGTCTCTCACTTTTTCTATGTATTTCTTCAAGTGCCATTTTTCCATATTTCATGTAGTTATATTGTATTCTAAGTATAAAATTTTAATTGATTTGTTGTAATCTGGCTTGTATTAAATTACACAATGTATATATTTCAGAGGAATCAAAGCCTCTTGTCATTGGCATGTTTTAATAGCTTTTCTAAAGAAAAATACATAACATTGTCCCCATCATTTTGGTCTCATGATACCAAAATTCCATATAACAGAAGACAGTGCCTACTGCTGAAATTACACATAACATAGAGCTCTTGCTAATCATCATTAAGGTCATCAACCATTCTCACATTTTTTAAATTTACTTATTTCTTTACTTATATTGAGCTTTTAAGGCTGCAACCTCTTCATAGTTTTTTCTTGCTGCACTGAGTTTCTATTTCACAATGCTGTCAATGGTATTAGGTAAATTCTAGAAGGTAAAATAAATATTATAAGCTAAAATACATAAATTATGAATAATATCAATACTTCAATGTCTTTGTTTATAAAATCTTTCAATAAGAATGAGACATTGGGTCCCAGTGTGAACTCTATTGCAATAGAGTTGAAAATTCTGCCCCATTACACATCATTGCCTATTTCTCAGGCCTTTGCTCTGTGCTTCCCAGGTCTCCCCATTGTTGAGATTAGCTTTCTAGAAAAATAGCAGTAGATACCCAAAATTTATTGTGAGATATTGAAACATTCTAATATAATGGTATTTAGAACAATAACTTAGCATGAAATAGCTTCAATGTCATATCTTGACTAAAGCAAATCAAACCTCTTAGCACACAATTTTATAAATACCTTAACATCCTGATCAAGATCATTACATTCCAGAAGTTAACTGTACAATATATGTTATTTTATTATTGCTTATTACATATATATTATGGATTTTATTTTCTCTTGGGAAATGCTCTAACTAAAGAAAGTATAAAGGAGAAAAAAATAAAAGAAAAATATATGATTTTAAAATCTACTGTTATATAATTTTGTCACACATGGATATCTGATAATATGAAAAATACAACATATGCACATTATAGTACAATGGAAAACTTTATTTTTAAGGTAACCTTTGGAATCAGATTAATAAGCAATTTAAGAATGAATTGTGTAAAACCTTACCTTGACTTGCAAACTTCAACTCTTTGGCATCTGTGAGTGTGGGCCTTTTGTCAGACGCTTTTTTCTCTATTCGTCGATGGCTTCTTCTTTTCTTAGACTCTCCCCAAAGATTGGATCCTCCGTGCATGCTTGGTATATTCAAGATAGCAATTCCTTCCAGAGAGATGTTTATTAAATCTATCTGCACTCCATCACACTGATCAGTAAAAAGAAAAAAAAGAGAGAAATTATCTATGGTTTCTTCTCTTTCACTTCTGTACCTTTTAGTAAGAGTTTTAGAATTTTTAATATCATTTCTAAATAAGCCTTTCAAAAACACTTAAATGCTTACCCTAAATGTCAATGCAAAAGATAAAACAGCTACTAATATTAACCAGCTATCATCAATAATTCTTAACAATGATCACGTTAAATTATCAGTATACCTTTGTTTATAGAAAACTTTTAAGAAAGAGATCTATGTCTGCATATATAACCAGCTACAAATTTTCAGGGTGTTACAGGATGTAGTCTTGGAAGTATGGTTAAATTTCAGGTAGAAATATTAACTGATTCATAGTTTCCCCCCCGCCCAGCCTTTTTTTTTTTTAGGTAAAGAATGCAGTTACTTGAAAGACTTTCATAGAAGGAAAACTGAAGTATAAAAGAGCAATTCCAGATCTCAATCACTCTGGAGTGACCAAGGATGTTTTCTTGGGCTAGGTTAAATTCTAAGCAGGACGTCAAAGACAATAAGAGGCACAGTTGATAAAATGAATATGAAGGGAAGTGATGAGAGTAGCACCGAAAGGAATTTCCAACCCAACATTACTTTATAGTTGCTTTAATAATACTTTGAAACAAACCAATCCGATGGAGCATTTTTGTTTGCCTGGTGACAAAAACATCCTGTTGAATATGAAAAATACAGAACTCTCTGAGAGTGCTTTGCTATAACCAAGAGGGTCACTTTTAATTTTTTGAGTTTTCTGTTCATTTTTGCTGATGGACATGTATGGAGAGTGCCAAGGCAATTTTGTGCCAAGGTTTTTTCTTTTTCAAATGACTATGAATTTATTTATTTGCTTTAGGTTGTCTAAAATGGTAGTTGTTAGAAACCTATCTCAAAAATTTTTTCCCATTGTAAGTCAATAGGAAGAAAGATATAAACATATAACACTATGGTGCAAATAATGTATAAACATGCATGTGTATGCAAATATGATACCTGTTGAAATTGTTCCAGGAATTGGGGAGGGATGAAAGAGAGCAGTGGAAGGGGTGAATTCAAGTATGATGCATTTGATATATTATAAGAACCTTTGTAAATGCTACAAAGGTTGTACACCCACCCAACACAATAAAAAAATAAATAAACATAGGACTCTGTCTTTAAAATACATTTGTTAATATTTCATAAATTGAAGTATATCTGCAGTGGGATTGTCTCATTGACCATATTTTATTGCAATTAAATCCATTTTTCATGGAAATCATAGCTTTTAGGACTTAGAAGAAGGCAATGCTTCACCAAAATGATAACAAAACAAAATCTTCTCTTTTTCCACATTCACCTCATCATTCTGAATCTAGGATTGCATCTTGTTCACCAAAAAAAAAAAAAGAAACTGTGAATAAAGCAACACATCTTGAGCCTACTTGGCAGGGGTAGAAACAAATTCTAGAGAAAATGCCAAGTTTTCATTCAATTTGTTTCAACAGGGGTGAAACCAAAATCTGGCTGATTTTTTTTCCCCAAAAACAAGTGATTTTTCTTCCTTTCCATGTATTAAATTAAGATGATTTCTTTTTACTAAAGAATTCTGCTCATGTGTATACTCACTCACCGCTATATATTCTAGATAAACAGATATTAATTTCATAATTAAAAGTAATCTTGTGTAAATACCCTGCAGGCCTCAATGAATCAAACACATACTGTGTGTCAGGCCTCCCACTGTCTTCAAGTGGAAAGTACTGGCTGGATAATTAGATAGTACATATTTTTTAACCTTATTTGCATGCATATTATATCTTTTGCACACTGACAAGCAGCAGTAACAACAAAAGTCAGATTACCACAGGGAATTCCCACAAAGAAGTCTTCATTCCTTATAATTTGCAGCCTAAATTAAAATAATTTGATCTTTGACAAGGATGAAATGTCAAGCAGAAGGGGGTCCTCTACAAGCCACGGCCTGTGGCTTCTGAAATCTGCCTAATTTATGTCAGTCACTTCTTAATACATATTTAAGTATTACACGAAAAAGATGATAAATATGCAATCTGACACCTTTGGTATTTCCCTGCTGTTAATTTATAAAGGTCTGGCTTCCCCCAAACTGACTAAAATCATTTAAATAACAGAAGAATTCTGAAATAAGCTAGAGTCAGGGCCTGGCTTCCATTTTCACTCAATATTGAACACAGCAGGTAGTACACTAAGACAATTATTTGACTAGGCCTTAGAACCCCACTGTGACAAGTTACTTCAGAATTAGTGCAGGAAGATTCCTTTGTTCATCTGCAGAAGAGGGGAGCATGTTACAAATAGGCTTTTTTTCACTTTTTAATTGAAGTAGTGACAATGGAAAAACACCACTGAAGGCCATTACTCATGTTTTCACTCTTCAGAGTCATGTCATGTTTGGATTTCAGGAAACAGAGTAAGTTGTTCCCTGACAAGTGAAAAAAAAAAAAAAAAAAAAACCTCAAGGAGTCCAAAGCACAAGAACGGAGGGAGAATACTGATGTTCCTTTGAGAGCAGAAGAGTGTACGTAAATAAATTGCTGTTTATTAATGATTTGTTTCCACCAGATCTTAACCTCAGACCACCTTCCTCTGCTTTCTTTCACATTATGTCATCAGTCTGGAGAGTTTCAGTGCTAGTGCTGATGGAGTCCAAGAATGGAGCACACCAGTTGAGTAGATGAAAATAAAAGCTGAATTGAAGGCTATGAAACATAAACAAGTTATAATATTGTGTCAGATATTTTCATATGCTTTGAAGATTTATGATTTTTAAAAAGGTAGCTACAGAGGAAAAGAATATAAAAACTAACAAGCTAACAGCCTCAATAAATCCTGAATATTTTTTTGTATAGAAAAAGGTCTTTAACAATTGGTATTATGGAAGCATTTAGAGTGCAGTGCTGTGATGTCAGTGTTTACTTTTCTTAGTTTCAAAGTGAAAAATTTTACTCACAAAACAAATTTACGTAAAAGAAGGTTGAATTTTTTTGCCAGTGTATATAATCTTAGTTTATAAACTTTATTAAACTTATTTTATAATAATCTTTGTATAAATGGTACATTTGATGAGATACAATTAATGATTAGTTATAATTTTTCCATAATAAGTTGGATTCTTGCCTATATTATATAAAAATTATTTGCATTTTAATTAGTAAATCATAAAACATCGCTTTACAGGTAATGTGAGTGTTAGGACATGTGGGCAGGAACTAGCTGGGAAGTAGTCCTATTACCATTAAGAATTCTGCTTTCCAGGTTATTCGGCAATTGAAATTTTCACTTTCAAATTCTCATAACTGACTATGTCTCAGATGCTTTTCTTGTCATTCGTTAATTCCTGAGATAATTGGGTTTATAGAGGTACTTTATTGCCTTGACAAATCTCCATATTTTTTGGAGAAATATTCTTGTCTTTAAAATTTACCATCCTTTCCAGTCTCACTGACAACCAAAAGCCTGAAATATCTACAGAGTGGGCTTTCCTATTCTTTTGCTAACTTTGTCTATACATAAAACAAATGAAAAATTATGATCTTCATAGCTTGCATTCTTGATGTTCACCTGAGGTTATTAAGCACACAAACCCCTCCTCCTAGTTTACTACAGACTTTAAAGTATTTTCTTGTTATTTAAAAGTCTTTCATCTTATTTTTAATCTTTAATAATAAAATTAGAAGATAACCTAGATTCTTAAAATTTTTACTTTGTTAATAGCTATCTCTCCCTCTACACATATGTGTGTGTGTGTGCGCACACATGTGTGCATGTGTATGTGTATATTTATAATTGATTTATTTCCTTGTGTTTAAACATTTTGGCAAAACAATTCCTTTTTTTCTCTTAAGTTATTAAGAAAATGTTCAGCTCTGAAATGGAGATATGATAGCTCTATAATTCATAGTATTTTGATGAGACTGCATAATCAGAGCATGTGCCTTGCATGGCACCAGACATGAGTTAATAACAGATAAATGCTAGCCATTATTATTGCAAGCTACCATCCCAGGTTATTTATTTTATCCCAAACATTTGATCCCTTCGGAAGGTGCTCCCTGTAGGAAAGAAGTTTGTGAAATAAAAAGACAGACAGAAAATGATTTGTTTCTGAAGAAGCTGCCAATAACACATATCCATGCTTGAGGTTCTGTTGTTACTAACGTGGTTTATTCCTTGTTATATATTTTTCAAACCAAAGTTGGTATGATGTTAGGCCACATAGGAAGCAGTAGCAAACAGAATCAAATTTCCGAATAGCTGTTTTTGTTATATTTAATTATGAAGTAACCTTGAGGGTAGAAAGACATATTCTACTAATATGATAGACTGGATTCATTAAAATGTGAGCAGAGAGGCAGATTTGGGATTGCCAAACACACACACATACACACACTCACCTACCCACCCACCCACACACCCCAAGATATACAACAATATAACAGGGAGTGCACACAGGGATGACTCCAATTTTAAATGTTATTGTAGTAGTTCCCAGAACAAGTTCATAATGCAGAGCCAGAAAGGCACATTTGGAAAACATGTAGAACTATAATTCTAAGAGAAATAATCTAGTTCTAGTTGTCCAGATTTCTTGGAGCACATCCTATATTGCCTTTCTATAAAATGTAAAGATCTGTAGAATAAAACCACTTATTTTTATCATACTTAGAATGTTAAAAAATGTTTCCTACATTTATATTCATTGAAATGTCCAGTAATATAATACAACTTTTATTGAATATTTTTTGCTTTGTGACACATAATTCTCTATGAATTGACAGCTTTTCAATCTATACTCAGGATAGCATATACGAGGATTTAAGCTTTCCAACAATATTCAACCAAAACCATACTACTAATTTTTATTATTTTAACTTCTGTTATAGATTCTCTTTGAGCATAGTTTTCTGAGAATAAGAAATGCACAAAATCCACCACATAAACCATCTTCATAAAAGTAATGATTTTGTGTGTGTATATATACATATATATATATATATATGTATATATACATACATATATATAATGAGAAAGAGAATAAGATTGTATTAGTGGGTTTGAGGCAGAAGAGAGAGGGAATGTTAGAGCATGAAAAATATTGAAATAACCCATATTATATATCAATATAATGTCCTGCATTGTAAGGTACTGATTATTAGAGGAACATGGTAATAGAGAAAGAGTAAGCAATGGTGTATGATATACTAACTCATACATGGATACATCATCATGAATAAAAGTCACAGGAAGTCCATGTTGAACCCAAATCCTTTACCTTCTGTGATCAAGATTATGGTCTAATTCACTTATGAAGGATCTTCCAAATTCCATAACCATCCAATCCACTTCTAATACTAAATCTTTATTTCAGTCATGATGTGAAAAAGGCACAGAAAATTACCTTGATAATAGTATCATTTTTGGTATTGTTATCTATAATCACAAATTAGAAGGTGAGGTTAGTGAAGAGATTTGCTAGACCATTATGAACTCACGTGGTCCATAACTACTTTGGTTTGCCAAATTATTACCTGAAGATGTGCGAGTCATGATTTAGGTGTCAATACATATTTTGTACATTTATTTTTAAAAAGAAAGGTGTCAAAGTCTCAGTTTATATCAGGTAATTATTAACTATTCATTTTTTGTAATTCTGTTCCTTTGTCTTTGTTTTTATCATTCATATAAAATATAACTGCCTTTTTTTTTGTTGATACTTAAAATTTCCCAATTTGTCACTTTCTTTAATAATGTCTTCAGAATTTTGATTCCCATAGTGTCTTTTTGTAGACCTATTTGTTCCAATCCTTTTTAAAATGTGTCTTTTCTTATTATTTTTGCTCTCTTTCTTGGCATTTTCCCTTCCTATACAGATAATGGGGAAATAGCAACCTTGGGAACTGAGAAAACCTAGTTAATGAATGGCAATGGAACAGGGAAGTGTGTATTTTAACGTTTATTCATGAAAGCAAGTGCAGTTTTAGTGAACTGTGTTTTAAAGGTTATGAGGCATTGAGACCTGAAAATAGTAAGTTTTTTTATGTATCTTGCATTTTTTTCATTCTTTCAACTACTTTTTTATCTGACATTTTTCTCTCCACACTGTGCCCAGAAACTTCTTCACTGATTTCCCAAGTTGTGTTCCAGTTCTCATTCTTTTATCCTATGTTAAAATGTCTCAAACCCACACTTAAGTTTAAAACTAATGTTTCACACATGCTACCTTCCTCATGGAGACAGGAATGGCATTTTAAAATGTTGGGTAAATCCCTTTGAATTTCTTAAAGTATATTTTATTACATGGGCTACATCATAAATGTATAAAACAACCAAACACAAGCCATTTTATATAGTATTACAAAAGCAAATTCATTTTTCTTACTTCTATTTCTACTGATTCATGTAGCTTCTTGCAGGTGGCTGAGAAAGTTTCAGATGTGCCAAATTCAAAATACCAAAATTTGTTCTTCATTCTGAAAAAGGAAAGGAAGAAGCAGCTTAGGTAATTATCAGTAACAAGAATTTTTTAAGTGGCCTAACTCTGTCTTGCATTACAAGTAACAGAAAAGGTTGGAGGACATATGACATTGATAATGTAATGGATGATCACATAATTTCCAAAGCTTAAGTGTTGGTGTCAAATTGTATGATAGCCCCTAAGGGGACTACAGGAATGTGTTGATTTGACAGATACAAGTACATCTTGACTCTTCTATCTATTGGTTGATCAAAGTTTTAAAAATGATTTTAGTGCTTATGATTCTTCTGTCTTTGGCAATTTGATTTTAGAACTACCCATTCTGTAATCATGAAGAGAAAAATATATTCTAAGCTCTTCATGGGACAAAAGAGAAAATGCTTAAAATGCTAAATGTTTGTACATGGTTATGAATTCATTAGAAATAGACATGATTGGATAGCATATTAAAAAGAAAAAAAATACAGTGACTATCCATAAAGCTAAAATATAGTAACTTTGAGGTAACCATTAATTTATCTTAAAGACATTATCCTCTTCCATACAAACAATTTTAGGAAATTATGACATAGCATGAAAGAACAAAGGAAGCAATAATAATATCAATATAGCTAAATTTGCAGATATAGCTTATAAAATTTTAGTGTTTAATCTTAAAATAACATTATATTTTTCTACCATGATTCAATGGTCATATATTTAGCTCTCTGCATCAGGTAATTAAATTTACGATCACTTAATGTAACTTCACGAAGGGTGAATAGGTTTTTATATTATCCAGTAATGGATTAAAAAATTTATTGTTATGAAAAAAATACAGTTTTAAATTCTGTATATTTCTAGTAAGGGATCATCACCTCAACTAGAAAACAATACAGGTAAAATAGCAAATATATGTAAATGTATAAAGGCAAAACAGAAACTTTTTTGTAGCATTTAAGGATGTTTCTAATGTCAAATTAAATGTTGATATCTGCTTCTTAATGTAAAACACATTGACAATTAAGACATTTCACAAGGGTGTTACTACTTAATCAAACACTATTATTGGTTTTTAAAAATGACAAGGAACCCAATACAGTGCTTCCTACTATGGTATTTTGAATAAAATTTCTGTTATGAAATAATAAACTATAAAAGTAATCTAACATTATCCATCTGACATATTCAATAACATTTAGACTCACAGAAGTTTTATTTGCTGCAAAAATTTCACAAGCCCTTCTTGTAACAGTCACAATTCAGGACAGTAATATGAAGACCAATGTAGGTTCCACATTTCATAGGATTCTGGTGCCATGAATCCTTATCCTTTCTGTAGAATATTTTTTATTACTTTATGGCTTGATTTCACAAATGTGACTAGAAACAAGTAACAATAGCTACTAATATAGAACAGAGGTAAACATTTAATGGCAAGATCTGTGGACTTGTGTCTGTCTACAAATTTACTGTGTCTGTCTACAAATTAGTGCAACCATCTACTTTATGTAATTTTCCACACTAGCTGAAGTTATGTAAAACTAAAAATAATTCCCCATTGATTCTTCATTCTTATAAAAATTGCATCTTTCTATACATTAAGAATAAAATATTGGTCTGTGTAAGAAGGTCTCATGATATTGTTAGTGGATATTTTATGACTGTCTGGAATTATTTTTCTAGGAAGTCATACTACCTAGCACACTGAGCCACTCCACTAGCCCTGGAACTTATTTTTCTATAGTCAGCAAGTGTACCATTTTTGTTTTGGGCTTTTCTCCAAACCTTCCTGGTTTTAACCATTCATTTAACAAAGGTTTAATGAAAGTATTCACCTCCATATGCTACTGTTAAAAGTTCTAAACATACAAATACAAATGTAATTTTAGTTTCCCAGAAATGAAGAATGTCATAAGATTGCAAGCATTAAAGTAACAGCAAAAAGTTAGTGACCTAAATGTAATATGAGCAAAGTATTATAGTAACACATTACAATGACTCAACTAATTTTGCTTCAGGAATCTAAACAGTTCTAAAAATGAATGTGACATTTTAATGGGTAAGTAATAGAAGGCAAACAGAGAGAGAAGAGACAAGTTCTAGGTATTTGTTGCAGTGCAGTATGATGTAAGAAGTATAGACCAGCAGGTGTGGTAGGGTCTGTTTCAAAACATGTAGGAGTTAAAAGGTTTGGATTTGATCTTGTAGGTTAATAAGAGGTTGACAGAGTACACGAGCAGTGCGGTGACATGGCCAACTTTGTTTTATGGTCAAATAAGACTAGCAAGAAGGAGAAAATTGGGTTGGCATGTTGAAATGCTGGTATTTTTGACAGAAATGTGGCTGTTGGAATGGTCTAAATACCATTTAATTGAAGCCCTAAACCAAGGGGCAAGGGAAATGGAGAAAAAAGGCTTGATTCAAGAGACATAAATGAGTTGGAGTCTGTAGGAAATGGTGATATTTGATTACATTGATGAATGCCATACCTAGGTTATCTTTGAATGCATACATGGAAATATCAGTGCATAATTCCAACATGAAAAGGGTCATGGTTTCATATTTTGACAAGTTCTGTAACCTAATGTGTATTGCATTGTAGTTGCAAAATTAAATAATATATGAGGTTTTGGGTTGCATACAAATGATTATTCCTTATTTTTTTCATTCTACAAAAGTTTGGCATATTTTAACTAGATAGTGTGGAGCCTGGATCTGCTAACTAAGATATACTTACTTTAACAAACATATCACAAGAAACAGAAATTCTCAGAATTTACATTCAGCCTTCATTCACCATATTAGTTAGCATTGCTGTCCATGTGCAAAAGCTACTTTAAATTCTCCATTATTACAACCATTTTATGTTTCACTTAGATAAATATATGGAGGTAATAAAGAGCACATTGAATCAGATTCCACATGACAAATTAAAGGCTGTTAAATTTTATATTTTAAACCAAACTGGTTCTTACGTTGTAGAAATGCAAAAAAAGCACATTTAAGCATGTATTCTGTCTATTTTTATGGCTCACATTAGAAAACGACCCAAATAATTCAAACTCAGATTTGTCAGAGAAAACACATAGCTGTTGACTTTAAGAATGTAGTAACTGGACATTAGTCCATTGCAAAATGGTCACACTGAAATCAAATTTATTTTATTAGATTTTGTGACTACAAGTAAGATGACTAATGTCCTACAAACTCCACATAAAAAGGTATTTATGCAATTATAATTTTAATTAATATGTTAAATACTATTCCAATGAATTTAATTGTAAACCAACAGGTTTCAATTTAATATTCAAAGTGCTTGGTTAACAGATGTTCAGGTAAAGCTGATGAAATTAGCTCCCATTTACTAGGCATTTCCTTATTAAGAGTTAATTTTGCTTTTTCAGTATATCCTCAGAGAAATGTGAACTATCTGACTTTTGTTCAAGCCAAATCATTTTGTTATTATGAAATTTAGTTAATGTTTATTTCTAGAAGTTTATAGCTTTCAAATAGGAAGTTTAGTTTCTAGCAATATATTTTCCTTTTATATTTTTCCTAATTTATGTTTTTTTTTAATTTTGTCTTTCATCTGCGAAGTAACATTAATGCTTCAAACCTGAAACAAACAAAAAAAAAACCAAAAAGCTTGAAGTGCCAGTGCATTTTCTAAAAAGAATACAAAAAAAGCCTAATTAGCCATGAAGTTCATTTCTAACAAAGATGCATCACAGAGGGGTATGGAATACCTCATTTATCTTACTGTAGAACCTCAAAGTCATAAACACAGAGAAAGTTTTAATTCAGTGAAATTAGTCTTAAATTAAAGGTCATCCTTTTATCTTGCAGGTGCACTTTTTTATTCTGATATTCACAGATTATTTAATATGTATAAAACCAAAAAAGTCTTCCCAGAGATTCCTCCATCCCTTTTCAAGGCTCAATTGTATGGGTAACTTGCCCAATATATGAAAAATGAATGCTTTTGATCTTTGCTTTTCAAATGAAAGCAAAAATATAATGTCTTAAATAGCTTAATTAAAATGGAATTAAAACAGTAAGTTTTTTTACTCATTAAAGATGTTCCAAAAAATCTCATCCTTTTCCTTAGTTTTGTTTCACTTCTGTCCTGTAACTAAAGTATGTCAGCAGTCTATTCAAATTTGTAAATAATTCTCTCATGAAGAAAGTTTCTAACAACTCAATAACTTTATTGTCATACTAAACCTCAGTCTTAGAATTCTATGGTATACCCTGAAGCATAGCAGGAATTGGACTTAGCTAGCCTTGTTGCTGTTGGGATATGTGGTGGTGTTGAGTTATAGTAATAGTTTAAGTGTTTAAAATAGTATATTTATGTCAGAAAATCAATTCAGCTTTATTTGTTTTTCATAGCCAAGAAACATTCCAGTAAATATTGGTTATAGAGTTACTCATTTGTTCCTACACGTATTGAGGTATTACTTGTAAACAGAAGAGTCCCAATGGGACCTGATTTCACCAGTGAGTGAGCAGTGTGTGAATGCTGCAGCTCTAGGAAGGAGGAGCACTCACAAGAGACCAGTGACAGGTGGAATGTGACAAGCCAGCACAGGCTTGCCAATGCAAGGACCGTAGGTCAGTATGAGGCAACAGCAGGGTGAATTGTAGTGTCTGTTTTTCATCACTTCTCGGATTGTCCTGGGAAACAAAGTACCATGTACAGGGATATAGTATAGGCACTTGTTAAAAACTAAGTCCTGACCCAAACCTAATGAAATCAGCTCTATTTTCTTTTGACTGGCAACTAAAAATTCAGAATCAAATAGTGGAATGAGTGGGAAAATTTACAGCAATTTATAGAAATAATACCATGAAATAATTTAAATATATGAAAGCTAGATTTTCCTTATAGAAACTTAAGACTACAATTTGGTAGCAATTCCTATCTATATGCACATATCAGTGGTGAAAGGGACCCTATGTTCTATATCATTAGAAGTTATGTAAAAAATTCCATTTTATTTAATCTCTCAAGCTTGCTTTTTTCTGTTGCTGTTGCTCAAAGCAATTGATATATCTCTCATAGTAAGAGAATAATGTTGATATAACTGGATGAGAAAGAAATGCTGCCATAAAGACTACAGTGAGGACATTCTATATTCACACTGATAAGAGCAAATATTTTTCATGTTTCTAGACAACAGGTAGAGATGCACATTTTTTCACAAATGACATAGAAAAATGCTTGCATCTAATGTTCATTTGTAAGATGTGCTTGTTAAGTCCCAGGAAGACAATGGAACAGCTATAGAAACTTCAGACTGAATCATATCACACTCCATCTTAGTTTGTAAAGAAAAAGATGGATATTCTAAAAATACATTTTTTAACCTGAATTACTTTCACAAGACTGAAGAAACTTTTTATATATAAGCATATGAAAATACGCACTCAAAATTCAAGTATTTTAATTTGATTTCTCTGTTATTTTGAAATTCTCTTTAAAAAAGAAAAAAGTATGTTTATTATATAAGTGTTGTTATATATAAAATTTTTCCTTTAATAGTACTTATTAGTTATTTGCTACTTAAGTGTTTGATCTAATTAATAGAATGAAAATGGAAAAAGTGTAAAAGCTGTAGGGTTGCCCCATTGCTGAGTCCTTACCAAAGAATTCATAGCAAACCATTGGACCCTGATAAATTTATGATTATTTGAAATGCGAAATTAACTCTATAAAATGTTTAAACAATGACCAAGTATATTTACAACTGAATAACTTTCAAGAATAATTAGATCTTTAGATTGAACTTTTTTGGCATTAGAACCATGCCTCCAGCTTTTTTTTTTTTTTTTTTTTTTAAGGTTACTTTTATTGAAGATAAGGTCTCACTTTTTTGCCGGGGCCAGTCTGGGACCAAGAGCCTCCTGGGTACCACTATGCCCAGCTTGTTTGTTGAGACAGAGTCTCACTTTTTGTCTTATTGGCTTTGACCTGCAATCCTCATTGAACTGCAATCCTACCAATCGCCACTTCTTGAGTCGCTGGGATTACAGGCAGAACCTGTGCGTGTTGGAACCAGATTTATGATAGTAATAATTGCTATTTTATTGAGCATGCCACTGTTTTATATAATCCTAATGAAGCATTGAAATTACTCTCTCAACATTTTATGGGAAATAGCAAAGTCTAATTTAGGAAATCTTAGCTTTTTTTTTTTCCACTAAAATCTCTCATTAACTACAGTAAATGATTGTGGCATCCCCTGAAACTTTTTTCAAAACCATAAAGAACATGGTATAGGTCACCATTAGCTAACACCCTTGTTCAGAGGTCTTTTGAAGTGATTTCATTTTGCTCCCTTGAAACAAGCCAGCTGCAGATGACAACACAATCTAGAGCTGACAAGTATAACAAGAGAAGCATGCTGTGGGTTTCCAGGAAGACTGAAGCTCTACCCTGCATTTTCTATTTTTGTGTGCTGTCGAGGGAGGATGCCATTATGATTGGAGATGAGCAGTTATCTTGTCCTATGAAGGAAAAAGAAAGGGAAACTCAGATATGTGGACCTAGATTCCTGGGCAGAGTGGAACTGCTTAATGAGCTACTGTGTTTCTGACTATCTTAAACTTCTTTCTTCTCTCTCCTTTCTCTCCTCTCCCCTGTTTGCTTATGTGAGATGTATAAAGAGACTCATTATTTATTCTGTCTATTCTGTTACTTGCAGCCAAAAGCACACTCATAACACAGCTCACTATAGCTCAGAAGAGAATTTACTTATATTATTATCAATGAGATATTTGAAAAGCCTAAGTGACATGATATATTTTCTTATAACACTATGTTCCTAAATGTGAAATTCAGTAGTGACTGAAGTAAAAGAGTTTAAGTGAAGATTCTTTTGTTCAGCATAATTCCTTGTACTTATCTTGTGAGTAGATATGCAAATATCACTGAATACACCTTTCCGTAACTGATTTGCTGTTCCCTCCAAATTTTCTAAGAATTATTTGTACATGGATACACTGGAAATAATCTTGGAAATAAACCATAAAATACTCCTTTGGAACTGTCCTCAATTTGCATTTGATTCTTTTTTCATAATCAACAAAGTCTGTGCAGACTAGCACGCAGCTAGCCCATTCATACCTCTCACCACCCCCATCCCATATCCAACAACATAGAAATAAAGTCACCTTGGGATATTTGAATTAATAAAATATGCCCTGATGTCTGAGATTATCTGTAGAAATAATTTTATGTACACTATTTTTCAGAAAAATAAATGGGACCAAATAGATTCTAGCCAAAAGTGATAGCAAAATGTAATAAGGCATTTGTGTGCTTCATATAAAGAAAGGGGCAGTTCATTTAAAAAATCATCATGTTCATAAATAGAAATTTTCCATCATTAAAAGTTACCTTTAATGTTGGGAATGGTGGAAAACACCTATAATCTCAGATACTCGGGAGGTAGAGGTAGGAGGATTGAGGTCTGAGGCCAGTCTGGGGCAAACTGCGAGACTGTCTGGAAAATAAACTCAAGAAGGGCTGTGAGAGTGACTCAAGCAGTAGAGCTCCTGACTAGCAAGCACAGAGCCCTAAATGGAAACTCTGGTACTGAAAAGAGTTGCTTTTAAAATGTTTCAAAGCACAAAGAGGAGGGCAGTACAAATGTGGGAAACAGCGTGCTTCTGGGCTTGACGCTGGGCATCTGGGGAAGCCAGCAAGCATTTCTCTCTGAAGGGATAGGAATTCATTTATTCAACAATCTGAGCACCCACTCCTGGTGTGAGGCATTAGAATTACATTTATACACAAGATAGAAGTTTCTCCTTGAAATAAAATTTACTTCTTATGAGGAAATTATTTTAAATGAATGTGGTAAGTGCTAAAAAGAAGCTGTTAAGAGTATACACAATAAAAGAGAATCGAAAGACTTCCTTAAGGAAGGAAACCGAATGGGCTTTCCAAAGGTAATGGAGCTCCTCGACTCATGATCATTCTTTTGCTCTAGTTCTGTAGTCCCCACCCGATTGAGAAGTTAATTTGCTTTTCTATAGATTTCTATGACATGAATGGGGTGTCTTGAATTATGGAATTGTGCATTTGAATTATTACCACTTCCTCTCTATATTAATTGGTACATAAATTTTATTGCTGATAAAATTGAGCATGCAAATAAGAGCCCAATCACTTTTAGGGGTCATGATTTAATCATTTTTCTGCATTTACCAAGATGAGAATGAGACTCTGGACTAGGCATGAGCACATCGCCAAGATATTGTCCACTGGTGGACTTGCTGGAAGTCCAAATAGCCTACTTCAGTTGCAGAAACAAGATGGATGATAGTAATTGCTTATGTTTATTTAGACAGTGAAATAATTTCTAGTTACATCTCCAGTCTGTCATTCACAAGTTGACTATCTTGGATTTCTTTCTCCTCTCTTCTTTCTCTCCTCTGCCCTTTCTGTCTCCCTGTTCTGTGCATTGTTTGTTTACTACATGCATTGTCAATAACCAGGTATAATAGTAAAAATTCTTTTGTTTTAATAGTTATTTAATTTAAAATTATTTAATACAGTTATTTAGTTACAATTCTTTAATTTTAATACAGAAGCACCTACTAGGTTTCAGGCAAGTTAATTACACATAGATGTTTCAGTGGTTTTACAGTCAAGACACCTGAAACTATGTCCTGTTTCATGAACAACTCTTCACAACTATAATATAAATTGGTAACTGTGTGTAGTCAACAAATATCTGAAGGAGTCCCACATTATGAAAATAAATAACCTTATTTAATAGCATTTTTTAGCATATTCAAATATGAATTCATATGTTATATGAATATAAAATATATAACTGGGCAAAAGCAGGTCAACATAGGGAATTCAACATGAGGAAAAAAACATACACATGCAAACACATATATGTGTGTATGCATGCATTTGTATAAACACATTTGCTTTTATCACTGAAAGGCCAATAAATACTTTTTTATTATCCTTAGTGTTGTAGAATAATCTTAATTCAATAATATATAACATTAGAATATATTTTAGTCTGCTATACTTTCACCTGTCTCTGTTAGCCAAGTTTTGGATGGCATATTTTGCAAAACTTGCAAAACTCAAGGAAAAATTACACCTCTTCAGCTCCTTCACACATTATTTCCCTTACCTATATTCTGTGAAGACTACCACAGCTTCACAACTTAAAAAAATACTACTAATAAAACTTGTTTCTATTCTCTGGAAATTAGTTAAGTGTTTTACCTTTTGTTTTTCTTCACACACCAGCAGTCTTTTTCCAATTCTGTAACAAGAAGCACAACTTTGCATTTTGAGAATGCTGTTCTCTTTAAAACTTCTCTCACATAAGAGCTAAAAATAGGAGCCATTCTCTTTTTCCAGTGCTATAGAGGAGTGGTTATACAAACATTAATTTTCTTGCAAAAATGATAATGGATAGGAATCAGACTACTTGAGTTATATTGAAACTATTGACATATTTAATCAAACTGAAGAATTATATAATCTAACACATGAATCACTAAATCCATTAATATTTAGATTACATTTTTTTGTCACTGGTTTATATCTTGAGGGACCTAGATATCTCCCTGAAATATCATGATCTGTTTTTGTTTCCAGTTATGATGTTATAATTTATATAAAATATTCAGGCTGACTTGTACATAAACTAATTGACAGATGTAGGCACTATCTTTTGGGGATTAATCATTATGCCAGTATACTCAGATCCATGAAAGATAATTCTAAGATAGATGTGAAGGAAACATTTCTTCTCTTTCTCTCTCCAATATTTTCTACTGTTTTATTTTTAAAATATGCCTAGCACATATACTATTTTTCCTGTTTGAAATTATGCCCATATAAGCAGATAATAAATGGAGATGAATTCTAATTGGAAATATTTTTCAAAGAGAAAGCTATTTTCAATATGTTTTGCTACCAAGCCACCATTTTTTTCTTGTATTAAAGCAACAGCAACATGCTGCATTGGCTTGTAGACTTTAAGCAAAATGCTGTCTGTGTTTCCCCATTGATTCAGGACAAAGTGAGATCCTTGTCCACAGAAGTAGTACCACAATCTGAACTTGGATACAATATTTAAGTCATTTGCTCTGAATAGAATTACATATTTATGGTCGCTAGTTTAGGCTAGTGACTCATTTAAAAATGTTTCCTCTTTTGGACAGGCTACAAAGACTAGAGAGAATACCCACTTGTTATTTTGTCCCTGTCCATGAGAAAACAAAATCTCTCTTTTCAGTGCATGCCCAAGTATTTACAAATAAATCGTGAAGAATATTCTTACTTATATAATATTTTTGTGACTCTAAATTTTGCCAGAATTTATTGTTCTGAATTCATGCAACCATATAGGAGGAGCAGGATTTTTATTCATATTGAGATATTACACTAGAAATTTGAAACCTAGTTCTTTGAGACACATGAGAAGAAAAGGCGACTTCCTTAGGAACATGAAAGGGAAGACCAGAGAAGAAACTGAATTAGTTTTTCTCATTCATTCATTCAACAAGTATTTATTAAATCCCTCATTATGCACTAAGCACTTGTATAGTGATAAAAATTCATAAATTATTAAAATAAAGTTTTTTCCTTCCTATTGTTCATGGTCATTATTTACCTAAATATAAGAATAGATTAGCTATTATCACTCAGGATTAATGAACTACTCTAGTTAATGAACTCCCTCCAGTTCTCCTTTTTCTAAGAGCAGAACATATAGATACACAATAGAACCCCACCCCAAATGCAATCAGCCATTTTCAAAAGTAGTCTTTGTAAGTAATGCTGAAGACAGTAGAAGAATGCTTAATGAGCACCAATTCTTATTTCTTGCAAATTTAGTCCCACTGCATCAATGGAACTAATCACTTCTCCCTTCCAGAGGTAACCCTCTTCATCCACCCCCTGGAATCTGTAGTAGCCATGTGATTTACTTTAACTCATAGAAGGTTGCAGAAATGATGTCCTGCAAACTATAGAGCTTAGACTCCTGGGGGTTACAAATGCCACTTTATTCCTATCGGAGTGATATCCTGTTACTTCCATGTTAAAAAGCCAAGAAGAAAAGTGACATGGAGAGGGAGACCCAGAATCCTTGGCTGAGCCGAGACTCCAGTTTGCCCACCAGTTTTCTCTAGTTGAAGAACTGCTTAGCATCCACAGAAACATGAGAAGTAAATTATTACTGCTTAATATCACTACATTTTGGTGTGGTGTAGTTTGTAGGTATGGATAAAAGATACAGAAACTGATTTTCTACCAGACTCTGTGCTACGCATAACCTACACAAAAGCCAGCAAAACCTCCATAAGTTCTGCCCATTGTATCTACCTACAGTGCAAAAGAAAAGAAGAGAAAAGCTATGGTGAAATTGCTATGGTAATATGTGAAAGTAGGAAAAGTAAAAATAGTTCATGAGCGTTTATAATTATTGGGAAGGAAGCACATTTATGTCACAGGTGTCTGCAAGCACAAGGGCCCTGTGGTAGAAGGAAGATGCCCTAAACTCAAAGAAAGTCTGCAAGCCTGGAATAGAGGGTGTTAGCTCACTTAGAGATAAGATCCTGCTGGTAGGTTAGGGCCAGATATTTAGCTGTATAGCAGCTTTTAGCAGCAGTTCTGCGAAAACAATACACGGAAAATTTTGTGTGTCTTGGTATTTGTGTCTTATACCTTATTTGCTGCATCCTGGAAGTGGCAGTAAAATAGGCTTCTCAAAAGTCAGAGATGCAGCTCTTGAATTTCATTATGAAAACTTCTCTCATATCCAAATGCTCAGAGTTAAAACAAAGCAAACCAAATAAATCTAATAATGAAAGTGAATTAGAGAGAAATGAGCTTTGGTAATCATGGTTGTATTTGTCTTTCAATTGAACAACTAGACTACAAGAATAGGATAGGGTAGTAAAAATAGAAATATAACCAGCAAAGCAACAAATTTCTATTTTGTGGATTGATTGTACTATGTGGTCATCAGTTTTATTAATTCAGCATAATAGAAAGGGTATGCAAAATATGGAAAGCGTAATGAAATTTCTCAGACTATATTGTTTTTCACGTAAGAGTTTTTACTGAAAAAAATCTATCAATGATTTCAAATTAGATAAAAACTAGTATAATATTTCTTTTAGAAACAAAGTCTTGCTTTCTTCTAACCTCTAAAAATGTAGACATGGCAATTAACAACCCAGAGTTTCCCTTTCCTTGCTTACAAGTTCATTGTAAAATTATTGCCCAGGGTTGAGTAACCAGTACCAGGAGGCATTTTGGGGGAATTATTGGTTTAATCTCTTAAAAGAAGGCAAGTGGGATTAAAAAAGGAAGAAAGAAAGAAAGGAAAAATTCTGAATTCTTTTTGTTACATTCAATTGTCACAATAGAGTAATTTTCTCTCATCATCCATAAATCTATCATCTTGCTAATACTTATGTAAAATCATTTTCATTGTAGCACATAATATATATTAATAAGCTACTAGACTTTTTCTAATATTCTACTTTCCTTTCCACTTTACATTTAACAATCATATAATAATCACTGTTCTGCTTGCAAATGAATCATATGCAATAGTAAGGAAATAGCTAAGAGGGAGATGCCGCCCGTGAGAGATTTAATCATAGGAAATGGCTGACTTTTTATTTCCAATAACCATCTGCACTCATGGTAAATCAGGTGCTAATGAAGATCAGGCCCAGACTGCACCGCAGCATAAATCTCAAGACTCAAAAGTCATGGAGCAACAGACCTCAGAAAAAACAGAATTTTCTAAGGAAATGTACCAGGATTATCATATAGAAGGTCACCATCTGCAAACGTGTCACATAAATGAATATATTTGGTAGTTACAATGACACTGGCTGTAAATATCAAATCTCTACATTATTTTTGAGGCATATAACTTTCAAATATTATGATCACTTATGGTTTTCTACCACCTCTTAGACAGTCAACACCTTGAGGGTAGGGGTGCTTCATGCCAGTATAATTTTTATCTCCTTCATGGTGCTTCATAAGTACTCAGTACTTGGAAAATAATGATGAGAATAAAATTATATATTGTGGAATTCCACTTTTAGGGCATGAAAGTAACTACAGAATTTTCCCCCCAGTGGATAAGAAAGCCAAGTTTAAATTGGGCAGAATTTGTAGCTGACATGGGATTTGATTCGAGTGCTGTCTTCTGAGATTCAATAAAAATGACTCAGAGTTGTTTCTCAGCCATACCCAAATCTATGTGTAGCTCAGTTTTGTTGGTGTGATATCCATAATAGGAATCAGAACAGAGGAGGGAACCTGCAAAGTCAAATTCCATTTTCCCAAAACATTCAAGTCTGAAAACCTGGCAAAATAGTAACCTTCTGCATGCCAGAGTAAAATCTGGACTGTAATCAATCCTGGTTATTATGAAGGATTATATTGTTAGCCATTTGTAAATAATAGAAATGAAATTACAGTAAAGCTGACTTCCGATCTCCATGAACACCTGAAACACACTGAGCACTATACCACCCCAGATTAATTTTCTTTACCTGTTTCCATGTGTGCACAAATCCCAGTGAAGTGATAAACTCTTTTTTTTTCTTCTCACATTGGTAAAAAATAAAACTGAAAGTCACTAAAAAGAAATCTAGTTTCTAAAGCCAATTAGACTGTAAACAGTTTTATAAATTGAATGAGGTAAATACTTAGAGTAGTTGTTAATTTTTTGTGGATCACAGATACATGGAGAATTTGATGAGAGTTGTGAACCGTCTTCCCGGAAACATACACAGTAGGTATCACATTAGGTCTAAAATTTCAGGACTTTTTCAGTTTTGAAATCTGCTCACAATGTCAAGACTATGTAAATTCAGGTCAACAGTTCTGACTGAAGTTGTGTCAGCACACATGAGGGTTAGCAAAGATCTTAGTAGTATGCATCAGAAATAACAGATGCTGATTGCAGTTTATTTTTTATTTCTTTTTCAATGTTAGCTGAAACCAGAATTTGTCATGCTCGATCACAAATACAGTTTTGAAACTGTGATTTCATATGTTTACCTGAAATCCACATGAAACAAAACAATGATTCAATGAAACAAAATAATGATTTTTTTCATTTAGAAGTGAGACAGACAAATCTTACCATTTAATGATATACAGAGTTTATTCAGAGCATGTTATTCAGTACTAATAAGAATTTACAAGATTAGAGTTGTTTACATTTGATGAGTGGGTTTTAACCATTAGAAGCTAGTTAGCCCATGATCCTATCTCAGGCAAATTTATATTGCTACATCCCAAATATATTGGCATTTGACCTAAAGAACCTAATTTGCTGTTTAGAAATGATCAATCGTATCTGTGTCTTAAAAATGTATTATTTTTACATTGACTGCTTCCTTCTCTTTCATTTATCTTAACAAGTGGCAAAAATTGATCAATTTTTGTTTCATAATACAAATTATTGTGCTTGAGGCCAAATCCAGTCTGTTCTCAATTCAGCAGATAATATGAACTGAGATGGGATTTTTGTAGTATCTAATATTATTACTAGGCATATTTTAAAATTCTTTTCTAGAAAGAAACATATTTGCATATTTACATACCTCATTGTATGTAAGGTGTATGCTAAGATGTTATGGAATATGATACAGTCATTTCAAAACTGGACATTTAAATTACCAAGTCAGAGCCTCCAGAATTGTCTTTGATTTTGTACTTTGAGTGGCAAAGTTCAATCAGTGGCTAAACCGGGAACTTGAACCCTTGATTGAAGATCACAAACAAAACTAGGGGACACCTGCAAAGGACTTGCACAGGATAGAGAGCAATCTTTTGTGGTTCTGAGTCACTGTTATTTTCAGGCTTTGTCACTTCATCATAACTCTCTCTTTGATATTCAAAAGAAGCTCTGGCCTGCCTTTTCCAATAATGTTACTCTGCTTCCAAACCGTTATTCGAGAAAGAATCACTCTTTTGTTTGCTTCAATTTGTGAAACAGTAACTGTTGTACTGATTTTAAAAGAATGGAAATTTGCAACCATAAGGTATATAAATCTTGAGATTTAGAGTTAGTTCTGTAGAGTTAATTCTTTGTCCAAAATCAAATTTCAGTTCAGTAATTAAAAATGGTATACCAGGAACTAGAGAAAAGTTTAGATCAAGAAGAATTAAGAGTATAAGCAATAACAGGAAGGAACAAGGGTTTTTGCTAGTTGAGATAAGGATAGCTATACAGGGAGAGTATTGCTTATACTCTTTTCAACAAAATTAGAGTATTACTCCAGAGGCACCTGCACATCCATGTTTATTGCAGCACTATTCACAATAGCCAAGTTATGGAAACAGCCAAGATGCCCCAGCACTGACGAATGGATTAAGAAAATGTGGTATCTATACACAATGGAATTTTATGCAGCCATGAAGAAGAACGAAATGTTATCATTCGCTGGTAAATGGATGGAATTGGAGAACATCATTCTGAGTGAGGTTAGCCTGGCTCAAAAGACCAAAAATCGTATGTTCTCCCTCATATGTGGACATTAGATCAAGGGCAAACACAACAAGGGGATTGGACTATGAGCACATGATAAAAGCGAGAGCACACAAGGGAGGGGTGAGGATAGGTAAGACACCTAAAAACCTAGCTAGCATTTGTTGCCCTTAATGCAGAGAAACTAAAGCAGATACCTTAAAGCAACTGAGGCCAATAGGAAAAGGGGACCAGGAACTAGAGAAAAGGTTAGATCAAAAAGAATTAACCTAGAAGGTAACACCCACGCACAGGAAATCAATGTGAGTCAATGCCCTGTATAGCTATCCCTATCTCAACCAGCAAAAACCCTTGTTCCTTCCTATTATTGCTTATACTCTCTCTACAACAAAATTAGAGATAAGGGCAAAATAGTTTCTGCTGGGTATTGAGGGGGGGAGCGGGAGGGGGTGGAGTGGGTGGTAAGGGAGGGGGTGGGGGCAGGGGGGAGAAATAAACCAAGCCTTGTATGCACATATGAATAATAAAAGAAAAATGAAAAAAAAAATTAGAGATAAGGGCAAAATAGTTTCTGCTGGGTAGTGAGGGGTAAGGGCGGTAAAGGGAGGGAGTGGGGCGAAAGGGGGAGAAATGACCCCAACATTGTATGCACATATGAATAAAATAAAATTTAAAAGAAAGAGTAATAGAGGGGGTGAATTTGATCAAAATATATGCATGTATGGAAATATCATATTGAAACCACTTTATACAATTAATATATGCTAATAAAATAATATTTTAAATAAAGTTTTGAAAACAAAAACCTCCTAAATCTTCCTCACCTTAGCTAATGGCAGAATGAAGTTCAAGAAAAGGAAAGGAAAGAGAGGCAACTTTGACACTCATATCTTACCAAATAGTTCTTTTCTTCTGCGCCATACTGCTACTCATATTCTCTGAACCCTCTGATGGGGTAGGAGCAGAGACAAGAAGAGTAGGATAGTTTTAATCTGCTTGCAATGTTGTCTTCTAGCTTTGCTATATTTTTAAAAATCACTTTCCTCTTGGACCCTTGTTTTCACTCTTCAGAGATTCTTCCCTATATGACCCTCCATCTTTCACCTGACCCAGGGGCATTTTTAACCATGGCCCCCTTATAATCATCACTCTGCTGGTCCAACTTGACCTCCAAATCCTCTGGACATTTGTTAATCTTACTCTCAAAGTTCCTTTGCTCTTCCTGAAAGATCTAAGACAGTTCCCAAAGCAGCTCATGTTCTCTTCTCTCCATCCCTGCCCTTCCTCACACATCTAGTTCACATGCTACATGTGTCACTGGTAAGTCAGAAACTACTGTACATGCTCGAACTACAGCCCACTAGTCTGCCATCAGCAGCTTTCCATCTTTTATTTTACCCAGATATGACTCACATATGATGACTTACAAGGCAGTGGATGCATATTAACATTTCCATATCAACTCTTTCACACTCGTCCTATGACTTTGGGTTAGGAGAGGTTAGCAGGAAGTGACCCAGGTTAGGAAGGGTAAGGTGAATGAGCTTGCATATATCCTTATAGAAACTAGTCTTCAAAATCCTTCCAATTTCCACTCAGGAGCTCTTTAATGGCTTTGGTGTGCTTTACCAGGTCTCAAATTGTTTCTGCATTAGCAACTGTCTTTACAATGTACCTCATCTGAAACTTCTGTTGTAATAATGTATCTCAAATAGAAATGAAGTCTTACCAATACCAGCTCTCCTCCACTTCCTCATCCTTTGCCTCACATACTGATGACAGTCCTTCAATGACTCGATTTGAATTTAGGAAATAAGCTAATTAAACCTATAAAATCCCACATGATCTAGATCCTGCTTGTCTTAACAATCTGTCAGAATAACAGCTAGACACCCAGGTCTTTGTCTTATATGAATACACCTTTTTGTCTAACAGCAAGCTTTCTCAGTCTCAACACTATTGATGGTGAGGGACAGTCCTGTGCATTGAACAATATTTAGAAACATTCCTGCCCTTTTCCAACAGGATGCCAGTAGCAGTCCCTATCTTGTCATGACTATCAAAAATGTCTCCAGACATCAAAATGTCCCTGAGAAAAAGACAAATTGTCTAGCTATTGCCTAAGAAAGGCAATTCTTATTATTCACAAATTTTCTTACTTACAAATAAGATAATGATGGGGTGAATAATAATCAAAGTGCATTGTGGCATAGTGAAACCCACCCAAAACTTACGAGAGGGGCACTGGGAAAAGAAAAAGCAACAGAGGGAGTTAATCTGATCAAAGAACATATATGAATGTATGGGACTAGCACAATGAAATGCCTTTACACAATTAATATACAGTACTTTTTAAAAAGAAAGCTCACAAGTGATTCTCCTTCTGCTTAGAAGTCTCTTTCCCATTCCTCACCTCTGAAGCTCCTATTCATCATTACCTCTGAAAAACTTCCAAACTAAAGCAGTTCTTGTGATAAGGCATTAGTACTTCCCCTTTTCTTTGTGACGAGTCAGGTGTTTATATTTCTCCTCTTCTCCAAAGAGAAAGTTTTTGAGATTTGGCTCATGACACATGTCACACACCAAGGTCAGAACTAAATAGGGCCTTTGATAATGCAACTGAAAGCTAAGGAAAAGCTAAGACTCTGCTGGAGAGCGTTCCAGACAGTGTAACACTGTGAGTAGAATGGACAAAACTGAGTAAGTGATAGTAAGTTCCACACATACTGAACTTGCACCATGTGCTGACATAAAATAGCAATTAAGTTCTTACAGTGGATTAGCTTCCAGTACTACCTTCACTTCACAAATGACAAAGCTGAGATATAGAATGAATTGCTAGTTCAAGGTCAGGTATTGACTTCATTGTTGAGTTTTCTCAAGTCAGGCAGAAATATCCCTCTTTCTTTATACCTGCTATTACATCTGCCTGGAATTTTCTTTCCTTAAATAGCCATATGCATTTGTTTTTCACTTTCCAGGTCTCTCTTTAAAGGCACCTTTCTCAAGGGAGACTTTCTGATTGCCCTATATAAATGTGTAATATTGCCTTACTCTGGCCTTTCCTACCTTGCTTTCTCGCATAGCATGCTCTGTTGACTGAAATACAGCTCTCTCTGGGTAACCATGGTGGGATTGATTCCCAGATCCTTCACAGATTATGAAATCTGTGGATGCTCAATTATTTTATATATAAAACTGTATAATATCTACATATAACTTATGCACATCCTCCCTTATGATGTAATATGATGGTTAACGCAAATGCTATGTAAGTAATTATTATACTATAATGTTTGGGAAGTAATAAAAAAGTCTGCATGAGCAGTTCAAATGAAAATTTTTTCTCATGCCTTTGAGTGCAGAACATGCAGTGATGGTGCGTCAACTACATTAAGGTTTTACTTAATGCTTATCTCTTTGTCCCGAAAGATTAGAAGTTCCTTGAGGACAATGATTTTGTTTCTATGCTATATCCTCACACCCACAGCCTGTCTCACTTCATCAACAGTTAGCAAAGGAAGGAATGAAGAAAGGTACAGCCTCAATTCTAGGGTCTTAGTATTTGAAGTAAGCCAGACACTACAAAGTCCTGGGTTGAAAGGTGGACTCCAACTTGCTTTTAAAAGCATCTTTCAGATGCTTTATTTAGTTTTCTATAAAAATGTGTATGAAACACAAATGGTATACAAATGACCCAGGTGTCTTCTTGCCTCAGGGCACTTTTGTAGTAGGCTCTCAGGCAGAAAGCAGGTGGATACCCTGCTTACACAGGTGGCAGGTCTGCCAGCTTAGAGGGAGCATGCTTGCTCAGATCATCCACAGCAGCTGTGACCAAAACCGAGACGCCAATAGAATTTCTCACGATACACCAAAGTCATCTGCTATGATAACTCACCATTCATGTTTCTCAAAACTCTTTAATTTGTATAAGTAAGCTAAATCTACTATGCTGTTTTAAATACATTTTCCACCTTTCTTGTCTCAAAAAGTATGAAAACAAGTGTACACTGTCATCACAAAAATAACTTTAAATCACATGAAATTTTTACCTGCTCACCACCCCTCAAAATTAACAAAGTTGCTAACTGTGCAATTTTTTCATTTTAAATTAAATCACAGGAATAATTTTCCTCTCTCCCTAAATCCATTAAAAGGCCAGTACTTTATAGCTGAGATGACATTGAGTGATTTGCAAATTAATGAAACTATTGTTACAGTGCTTTAAATTTTAGGGAACAGAACTATAAAAACCTTATAAAACCCTGTCTTTCCCAACCTTTGCACTCTGAGCAGCACACATGTTGCTTATTTGAACACTAACCTGTGTAAAGACATTTTATGAACACTTTTGAGCTAAATGACTTTCCTAGGATGATTAAGGGTATATCAATATTTTCACAGAGGCAGGTTAGTGCCAACATCAAAATGCCATCTTATTCCATGAAGCAGAAGTGAGATTTAAGTGACCATTCTTAGGAGAAAGATTTTGCTGATGGTATGAGAGTTTAGGGTCCACGAGAAAGTTTAGGAAAAAACCACCTTGTGTAAGTTCATATAGTGAACTTTGTAACTTCAGCCAGTTTCTGGAAAGCATACAAACAAAAGTCTCTGCATTTTATAGGTTCAAGAAATATATTATCACATCAACCTAATAGGGAGGTTCTGAACTATGAGAGCCCCTAACTTGAGACAATTTTGTGTCATGATATTCTCAGCTCTGTCTCAAGGGATTTCATCCTTTGACCCATTGTTTCCTCATTAGGCTGTTTCAAAGTCAAAAGGGACAAAAATAGGGCTGAACAGCCTGCCAGCCAATGTACCTTTTATAAATCTATCTCTAAACTTGTAGAGAACTCTAACAATGGTTTCATTAATTTAGCAATCACTCAATGTCATATCTATTATAATGTACTAAGCTCTTAAGAGAGAAAGAAAAAAGAAAATTGTTTTATTCCCATGATTTAATTTAAAATGAAAAATTGCATTGATGGTAGTCTTGTTAAACTTTTTTGATTTGCTTTATGATTTAAAGTATGGACTTTCTTTCCTTGAGGGGCATGCATTACTCATTTATTTTAAAATTCTCCTGTGTCCTCCTTGAAGAGATCTAATGCTTAGCTATGATCCAAGTGATCCCATAGTTAGCAAGATCCAAGTCTAACAGATACTTGCCTTTGTATTGCTGTCTAGTACAATTCTATGTTTCTAGGGTGGGTGTGAAAATACTTAACTTAGTGATTTTAATATTTAAAATGTACTTATAACATGGTAACAAATGCAGCCAAAAAAGAGGCATATCGAAATAGTGAACAATATACCTAGTCAAGACCCCATTATCTGTGGGAACTATGAAACACCCTCACAGACATCACTGAGTGTATACCTGACACTGGCTGGATCAGTCTCTCCCATCCCTGAGATCTTCCAAGGATTTTTATTCTTGCAAGTTCCTAGCTCCCAGGGTGGGGTTTTCTCCCCTTGTGTATGTGGAGGATCCTTCACAGCCATGGGCTGGGGTTGTCCCTCAGAAGAATCTTTGTAGCTCTCCTTTCCTCAGAGTGCTCCTTTGATGAGGTTCTAAGGTTGCTGACTTTCCAATCCACAGCATTTTCCTAGATTGGAAATTTCCTAGATTTCCCAGGCTACCAAGAAATCCTATGTAATTCTAGATTGCAGTTGAAATACCTGAGTGATTCAGTTAGATACTTATGAGATAGTTTAGACTTTATGAGTGACCCAATTAAAACTGTTAAGATTATATCGCATTGCAGGTGAATGACTTCTACTGAAAGCAGAACATAACAGAAGACAAATAATTTAATTATAGACTCTTAGGGCTTCTTTCCCACCCTACTGATTTTGAAGTTGACCTGTTTATGAACTTTTTATTCCCTTTGGAGGTCCATTCATTTTGAAGAGAAAAAAAAGATCACATTCTGATCTATTTGCCCACATAAACAGAGTTAAAAAATATAGTAATGTTAAATTCTTTCTTTTGAATATTCATATCTTAGTTTGGCAAGCGTATCATGATTATATAAGATGCTAACTTTAGGGAAACATGGGCAAAACGGATGCAAGAATTCTCTGCACAATCTTTTTTAAACATTCTATAGATCTAAAATTATTCCAAAATAAAAATTTTGTTTAAAAACTTAGTGAATGGTAGAGGGGTCTCTAGTGATTGAAAATGCCATTTATATTCTAAACAATGACACAACCAATATTTGAGGAGGATCAAAAATTGTCTAATACCTAGCCTAAACACATTGACAAATTTTATTTGAGACCAGTATCAAAAGTCTCAATCAATGTATCTTTTTGGGCAAGACACTCACATTTTGGGGGAAGTACCAGAAATTTAAAAACTCAAAGGGTCTAAAAGATTCTTTGTTTTAAATACTTCAAAGTACCTACTTATTTTCTTAGGGTTTCCTTTCTATTGGATGATTATGCAAATATAATTGAAACAGGAGGAAAAACAATGTATGTTTTTGTTCTTGTCCATTATAAATATTTATACATTGTGCTAAAGTAGTAAAGTGGTTGTTAGCAAAACTGACTTGGAAGGATAGGAGGACATTTTGATTAAAACTAAAGTGCAGCATAATGAGATTGGGAAAAATGTCATCTGAGGGAAAAAATTTAGATTTTTTTTCCAGTTTTTACCAACATTATTTTTGAGAGTACTGTAGACAATTATGCCACATACACATTTTTAAGACTTTTTTTTTTGCATTACACTAGACTTCTTCATTTTCTAAATTTGTTATTTGTAAATCGAATTCATTTCTCTGGCTTCATTTTCTTGTCTCATTATGCTGAATTCAGCGAGTGTTTGTTTTGAAACCCTCTTTAAATAAGAGCTTCTATTTCTTTTCATCAACTGTAAGTCCTTAACCATGTACAAAATTATTTTTGTTGAACCAACTTTCCAGTTCACACGCCACTGCTACTCGAAATTCTATGATGAAATTCATCATTAGGTAACTCAAAGAAATTATGTAGGTTTTTTTTTTTTTTCCTACTTTCTTGTTTTTTCTTGAAAAAATTTGGTAATTCATGGAATAAGGGAAGAGAGTGGGGAGTGTTCTGATTAGTGTGGAATAACCACTAGCTGTTGGCTTCAGCTAGCTTTAAGCGATTGAACTTACTTTTCATACAATTAATTCCTCTTCTAAATTCATTGTGGGGCTCTGGCAGGCATTTGTTTTGGTAATTGTGAAGCCCAGACCAAGTGCCAGTAGAAACTGGATACTTTCAAGCCCTGGATATTTATCGTTCTGTCCTTGTCAAAGTGATCCAATACGTGTTACATGTTTAAGCTAGGTCCCAGTCTGCAGATATTTCCCTTCAGTGATTCAAACAGTTTTCACTGCTCAGTCCATGTTTTGTGAGCTGAGTATGAGTCAGTGATAGTCTTTGCCTTGCATGCTCAAGGTCCTGGGATTCAATCCCCAGGTCTGAAAAACAAATAAATAAATTTTTAAAATACCATGTTCGTATGAAATTATCACAATGAAACCCTCTCATATTTATTAATGTTTGTTAATTCAAAAATAAAATAAAATTAAAAATACCACGCTTATCTCCAATGATAGAAATATTTTAAAATTATGATTAATTAAAAAAAGAATACATACAATATTTAAAAGTTAAGTGAAGAAAAGCCAGGCAATCAGTGGGTTTTCTAAAGAAAATGGAATTCTTTTTTATTTATTATTTATTTTTATTTTTTTTTATTATTCATATGTGCATGGAATTCTTGTCAGTGTGAATTCTGTAAACGATATCAGGGTGCTACAAAATACAGTAAAATAATCATAATCACACTGACTATTATGTCAGGAGATCCCATTAGATTAGAAAATAAACATTACTCTTATTGTTTACATTTGACTTTGCTTAAGTATTCTAGTTGGGTATATATTAGCTCTCAGTATGGCCTAAATATATAATAACATGAGTAATAATTATGATATATATAAAGTTAAGCTTGTTAATTTAAAATGTCTTATTTTGTAATTATTTGAAAGTGAAATTCAAAAACAAGAAGCATTGTTTTCATCATAAGATTGGTATAATTTTCTGAGAATCTATTGAGTGTAATATGAATTATATTTTAATTTATTAGACATTGTGTTAGGCAGAATGGTTACCCAAACTTGTGAGTATGTTTTGTTCCATGGCTAAACAGATTATGCAGATGTAATTAAGGCTAGGGACTTTAAAATAGGAAGTCCTATTATCTAGTTAGATAAGCTATTCAAAGCAGAGAACTTCCTCATGCAGGAGCAGGAAAGGAAGTCAAAGAGATTATTAAACATTGGAAACTTGAGTCTTCAGCTTGGACCCTGATATGTAAAGGCCTGAATATAAGGACAGAGCTCATGACCTAGGAGAGAAAGACATGATCAGCCTGGACATGGGGACCTCAGTCCTGCCACCCCAAGAAGCTGGATTCTGCCAGCATCTGTAGGCAATTGGTATTCTCTTCCCAGAGCCTCTGCTAAAACCCCAGCCAGCTCATGCCGTGGCTTTGACCTTGCAAAACCCAGAGCAGGCAAATTAGCTAAGCCTGATCAGCAGAAGCTATGATAATAAATTTAGGTTGCTAGGTTGTCTCAAATTGTTAAGTGTGTGGCACTTTGTTACAGCAGTGGTAACAAACTAATACAGACAAGGTGATCACTGAAACAAAACAAAACAAAAATGGACCAAACTACCCCCCTAAGGTTCAGCTTCCCCTTTAATTTATATTGCCTTAAATAATGACCGTTGAAAATAAAACTGCATTTGGTCCTTGTTTTCTTATCATACTGAAGGGTTGCAAATCCATTTATTTTAGGGTAAACTGCTCCTTATGTCTGAGCAAGAAATATCCCTGGGCTGAGTTTGTCTTTTGCGAGGGCCTCACTCAGCTTCTCTCTCAAGCATCAATTCGCTTTCCTCCTGCCCAGAGCAAAGAATCCTTTAGAACAAAAGTCATGGAGCTTTCAGTCACCCAGGCTATGCTCCAGGTAATTTAAAAACCACACTCCTCTGCCCTGACAGACCTCAGGCCACTCCTAGAGCCTGAAGATATTCTTCCCTGAAAACAGGAATGTATTGTCTGCACCTTTAGGTCCAAGGATTGGCCAAGGGACCACCATGTGTACAATGAGGCCCCCTGTAGCTGTGAGGAAAGCTCTTCACAGTGCCTGGTGGAGCTGGAGTGGGAAAGGAAGAGAAATCACTGGCTGAGAGCTGAAGGGGTCACTCTGTGTGTACTGCCATATTCAGGTGAGAAACTCAAAGCACTGAAATGTGACCTTCTAGATGTGACAAATTCATCAGAGAGAGCTTGTTTTGTTTAATTCTGTAGATGGATTTAAATATTTGATATGTATTATGTATGCTTCTATTTGCACTTTTCCCCCAGGTCCTGGCAAACTTTAGATATTTCCTGAGAATGATAATTCTAGTATCTAAGACATACTGAGTGTCTTATCTTTATTAGATGTTAGGCATGTTCTATTTATTTAATTCAGATGGATCCTTTGAGGTATAAACAACTTGTATACGCACCTTTGATGTGAGAAAACAAAACTTGAAGAGTAGAATGACCTTGTTAATAAATCCTTCATTTTGTCACCCAGATTTCACAAGAAATCACTCAAGAAGTGGGTGCCTTTCCCAGTTTTCTCCTGTCTGTAGCAATCTCACCACAAAGTTTTCTGGATTGAAATTTGTGTCAAATAATTTCACCACAGGTTTGGTTTCTGTTTGAAAGTAGAATAACACCCAAACATAGCAACCCAGAAGGCTGGTCTTTTCTGCAAACTTTTTTTGAATGTACCTTTCTGGATCTGAGGAATACATTTTCAAGTTTTGCCATCATTCTTCTCCACTGTATTTATAGAAACAATTTAGTCCTAGCAATGAAAATAGTGATCTCAGATTTCACCTCTGATAGGCTGCTTGCATATGCCCAGATGGTTCTGCTAAGATGAGACGCAACAGGAGAAAGCATACTCAGAAGAGGGGAGTAAGAGAAGGTGTCCCTAGACTTTCTTACCTGCAATCAGCAATTTATAGAATTCTTGTGCATACACACAAAAGGTGGCATTTTTGTTAAATGATTATTCAACAGTTCACATACAATGTAGAGAGGAAGATGCCTCTGTATTTGCTCAACATACTCTTTTCCCTTGGCATTTCTTACTATCTATTTGCTATACTTTGTATTGGGAATGTCCTCTAAAGGCTCTGGTGTGAAAGGCTTGGTCCCCAGCTTGGCATAATGGGGGACAATGGAAACTTTAAGAGGTAAAACATAGTGGGAGTCTTTTTAGACTATTAGGGTGTGCCCTTGAAGGAGATTATGAGGTCCTGGTCTCTTCCTATTCTTTTCTTTCTTTGGCTTCCTAGCAGGAGATGAGAAGTTTTGTTCTACCATTTGTGCCTTACCACTACCATCCAGCATCTCTATGAGAACCTTGAAAGCACTGGGTCTACTTGATTGTAGGTCAGAATTCCAGAACTCTGAGTCAAAATAAGTCTTCTCTCATTATAAGCTGATTACTTCAGATACTTGTTATAGCAATGGAAATCTGACTAACATACCATTCTCGATGATCTTAATAGATGAATGTGTGTGTATGCACACACATCCCAAAGTGTAAAACTTTAGCTTGCCATATGTAAAGAACAGAATGATCCTACTTTTATACATTCCTACTATTAGGCATAACCAGTTAGAAAAACTTAATATTTTATTATAGCCAATACTTAGGAATTGGAGAACTAAGTAGATGTCTTTTAAGAGAAGAGTAGTGTGGATGTGGTGGATCATGTCTGTAATCTCAGCTACTCAGGGGGCAGAAATTGGGAGGATCACAGTTTGAGACCAGCCCAGGCAAAAAGTTAGAGATCCCATCTCTATCAATAATCCAGGCATGGTTTTCATGTCTATAATCACAGCTATGTGGGAGATATAGGTATGGGAATGGCACTCTGAAGCTGACCTCAAGTGACAATATGAGATGCTCTCTGAAAAAATAACTAAAGCAAATAAAGGGCTGGCATCATGGCTGAAGTGGTAGTGCTGGGTTCAAACCCCAGCACAATAGAATAGCTAGGGAGAGAGAGAAAGAGAGAAAGAGGGAGGAGGAGGAGGGAGGAGAGGGGGTACTTATGAGTTTTCAATACCATGGGCTTTCCTTTGTACTGAGAAGACATAACAGAAATTGCCTGGGGGGATGAAAACAAACACGTGGCTAGTTCAATGCTTGAGTTTTTGCTTGGCCAACAGGGGTCTTTCAGGAAACTGAAAACATGATAAATATGCTAGCCAGGGAAGAAACTGAATGAAATCATCCATGTCTGACTGCCACGTTGGTAATAAGTTGATAGTTCTGAGCAAAACCACCTTTTCCTTTTCGTTTGCAGTAGACTGCAGAAAAAGTCCTGTGGCAAAAACAAGATTCCACACCAATAAAATTTCAAGTCAGCTGCTCTTGTGTACAGAGGTTTTTCTCTCTCAAAGAAGGACATCTGACAGGTCACAGGCTCCTGAATGTCACTCTCATTTCTGCACCCCTTTCTTTCTGGGACTGATGTCTTGGCACTTTGCCAGTTCTGAAGGCAATGCCTAAGAAATCAAGGTTTCATTTGAACATCAAATGAGATTTAGAATCAGTTTTGACCTTGTGGAGCAGTTTAATCAGCTGTAATCATACTTAGTCACATAGAGAATAAAATCCACATCTGTATAGCTTAAAGAGAAAGTCCTGTCACTTAGAAGAACTCAGGAAGTGTGCATTGGTTTCCCAAAATCATCAGGGGTCTAGATTACTAACTCTCTGTTCTGCCACCTTAAATATATGTGGTTGATATCTTCAACTCAGGGCTTTGCACTTGCTAGGTAGGTGCTCTATCACTTGAGCCAACCCTATAGACCTTTTTGCTCTGCTTATTCTGGACTTTTGTCCAGGCAAGCCTCCTATTTTACCCTTCCCATTGTAGCTGGGATGACAGGTATGTGCCACACATTCAACTATTGGTTGAGATAGGGTCTCCAGAACTCCCTTCTCTGGGCTGGCCTGGAACTGAGATCTTCCTGATCTCAGCCTTCCAAGTAGTTAGGATTTACAGGCATAAACCACCAGTATGACTTTCTTTCTTTAAATAAAGTTTTATTGAAACACTGTGACTCTATATTTTTCCATATTGTCAGTGGCTGCTTTCACCTTCTATAGGCAGAATGAAATAGTTTATGAGACCCTCTTCTGCCCACAAAGCCTAAAATTTTTATTCTGGATTCATAGAGAAAATTTCTACTGATCCTTCATGTAAAATATTAAGAACATGAATTGTATTGTAATACAATTTTCAAAATATGAAAATAAATTTGTAATATGTTAATGCAAGAGACTCTTCATTAAGATCTAGTGGTAGATCTAATAACTACCGTGATTTTGAAATAGTAGTGAGTATAAGCTGTATTTCAAGACAGCTGCAACAATCATATACAGTATGAAAACATCTAGCATTTTTTTTGGGGGGGTGGACAAAGTTCCACGTACTGCTAATGGTACTGGTGGTATTGTCTTTATTTATTTATTTACTCTTTTTTGTCTTTATTAAAGTTGGAGGAAATGATAAATTTTAGTGAGACATCACAAACCCTTTGAAAATATTATGTGCTTTGTGAATTTCTAAGGGTGTGGAGTGTGAGAGTTATTTGAACTTATTTGAACACAAAACCTTTTAATATATCTGAAAAGTACAATTCCACATGGCCTACAGAAAATTCTGCTCTGAACTAGTGCTTTAGGCCTGGAATCCTGTAATATGATCATTTATAATCATTGTTTGAGCTAGAGTTTTAAATCCAACTCAGTTCCATGATAACAGCTGTTGTTTTCTTTAGTGATGTATTTCACTTTCAGATATGATTTTTTTTTTAATTTCAACTTCATACTTTTTTTCTAAGCAAAAATCACAGTTTAAATTCCCAGAATGAAAGGAAAAATGAGTAGTCTCACACCTCCACGATCTAGGGCGATTGTGGCCTTTTACCCTAACATGTGAATCCTGTATCAAGTTCCATTCCCTTCTAATTAAGTAACCTTGTTTCTTAAGAAAGACCTGTGGTGATAAGGTAATTTTACCACAGGAATCATGACACAACCATGTGTCAGTTGCTGAAATGGTTGCACAGGTTTTAGTGAAAATCGAAAGAAAGTGGCAATTGTCAGTCCATAAATTACTGCTGTCCTTGGTCTACAGTGATTACAGCATAGCTTCGGCTAACATCTCTTTGGTGAACTCCAGCACACTGGCCTTTGAAGTTTATCAGCATCTCTCCCAGCATCAGCCTTTTCTAAATCCTCACATATTTTGAAGGGGAGAGGGAAAAGGACAAAGGAGGGGAAATGAAAGGAGAAGCAGATTCATAACATAAATTAAATTTTAATTTATTCAAAACTATCTATTTAGTAGAAGTCTTCTATTTTATGATTTCTTTAGTGTTTTCCATTTTAATGAAAATTAATGAATGTAGAAAGCAAGAAGATAAATTTTGTCCTGTGAAAGCAAACTACATGGGAGACTCATGGAAAGCCATGTTTGACCAAGCTATCAACTCAAATGATTGGTCATCAATAATGTTAAAAGGTAGATACTTTAATATTCTTCCCATTTTATAGATTAGTATTGTAAGTTTAAGTGATTTCTTCATAAATTTTGATGGTTAGGATTTGATGATGGATTCTCTTATAAATTGCATAAAATCCTACTGTATAATATTAAACAAAAGAATGTGCCTATGGGTTTGTATCTTTTGTTTTTGTTTTTTTTGTGACAGGATCTCTGTCTGTATAGCCTAAGTTGGCCTTAATATCATGATCTTCCCGCCTCAGCCTCCTGAGTACTGGGTTTATAGGAAGGCACTACCATGCCAAATCCTTTTAAAATATTAAGCAAATGCACATAAATATGTAAGGAAAAAAGACAGAAAGGACTAAAAATACAACAGTTCTTATTCCTGAATGAAGGGATTATGAGTCATCCTTTTAATATATAAAGTTTGGTGTTTCATCTAAAGTTTCTACAAATATGCATTGGTGGGTTTTTCATAAACTTTATGATGCAAAGATGCTTGTGTACTTTTTAAAAATTGTAAGAATAAGCAAATTGATGAGTGCCAAGGTTTAAAACTGATCTTTATTCACAATATGACTTTTAAAATCCTTTCGGTGAGAAGTCTGAACACTGTCCCGAATGACACCATTTCAAAGCCATTTACAAGAAGGTGGACATAGTGATGACAACAGAAAGGAGCACAGAGATGAAATCAGAAGCTTACTGAGCTCTCTTCTCCCTCTTTTGCCAACATGGGATGGAGAGCTTTTATATAGAATTTCAAGTGCAGTCCTTTACTCCTTTGTTAACTCACTTTAAGTCTGAAGGCAAGCCCTCTTGGAAAGATCATTTAAAACACTCCCTGCCCTTTCATTTTAGCCTCCTCTCACCTTGCCAGTTTGAAGAGTAAATCACGAGCCATTTTTATTGTTATTGTTGAAGCACATCTTTCAATATTATCACTGATTTAAGAGTTGATGTATTTTTAAAAGTCAGACTAATATGGTAGCATTTTGGATGAACCCTCTTTTGTGTGTCTGCTTCATTCCTTTGTTGGAGTTACACATTTTCTGTGTGTGGGATTGAGGAATCATGGAAAATTGCCACTTGTGTGATAAATTACTGTTTTCACCCATCAAACATCGAAAATGCTCCATGCGAGCTTTGCACACCATTATGTTGTCCCATCTAGGACCCTTTGAAAGTCAGCAGGGTGCATCTGGCTGAAATTCAGTCAGGCGATTAAATTTATTCAAGCTTGGTGAACTTGAGAGCTTTCAAAAGGAGAGGCGCTGAAGGGATGAGATTATAGTCCTGACAGGGCCCTGGAAAGGTGTCTGACACCTGACGACTCACAGTGAGCCATGCTACCTGCTCCCATTGATTTGAACAAAGTCTTTCTCAAGAAGTATTTCCACTTAACATTTCCTCTCAGGGAACCTGTGCGTTGAAGATATTTACGACTTGCTTTCAGCTTAAAAATAAATCACCTCTAATTCCTCTAAGCGAAATCAATCAAAAACCTGTAAAAAATGGACTGGTTGTTTGGTCGATTCTGGCAGAAAAGTAAACAGCACTTCAGCTTTTCTCCGCCATTAAGGCCTAAATGGCCTAGAAAGTAAATCAATATTTCTAGTCAGTCCTCTGGCTATTGTTTAGCCAGGAGATATGGATTTTCTGTGGCTTACTGCACTCCTTCAGGACTAACCTGTAATCCTCTGAGAGGAATAATAAGTTCGTTATCTAGTTCAGCTCTCTGTTGCACATTTAAATGGACCACATCCATCAGAGGGCCTTGTTAAAGTTAAAGGATGAGGGAACCCATTCAACCTGCTTTATAGTGAAACACTTTCGACATAAGGTGGGGGAGATTATAACTCAAAGTTCTATTGGTTGGCAAATGATCTAAAAACCCTAAGAGGGCATGAGGCAATAATTTGAGTTTGAGGAGGTATGCAGTACAACTGTTTCTAGACAAGGAATAACACTAGCCTATTTCTGGGCAAACTGTGACACAAAGAAGGCTACAGAACCTTTCAGCACTCTTACCAGTCCCTCTCAATATTTCTGTTTCAATACTCTTGTAATTCTGAACAATAAAAGTAGCTCAGAACTTCTCCTTTTTGATGCTGCTAACCAAAATGCCTCTGTCTCATCAGCAAATAAAAAAACTCTCATACTTTTATTAATTTAGTTACTTATAATAATTGTTCTACGGTTTGAACTCAGGGCCTCACATTTGCTAGGCAGGTGCTCTCACGACAGCCACTCCCTCACCCCTTTTGCTTTAGTTATTTTTCAGACAGGATCTCAAGTTTTTGCCTGGAACTGGCCTTCTGCCATGATTCTCCTACCTGTGCTGTTTGGATGCTGAGATCACAGGTGTGTGCCACTATGCATGGCTTATTGGTTGAGATGGAATCTCACTAACATTTTGGTCAGGCTGGCATCAAACTGTGATTCACTAGATCTCCCCACCTCCTGAGTAGCTGGGATTACAGGGACAAAATAATTCTCTAAAGGAGTTAATGTCACTTGCCTTTTACTTTGATGAAATTCTCCTTTAGATCCCATCCATGTCTCCTGATTTAATATAGGGAAATGATAACGTAGGAACAATTTATTTTTTAACTATTTTATATTCTTAATCCTTATGTCATTTGATAATTCCCTGATAAATGTCACAAAAAGATGAATTGTGAGCATTTGAAAACTTAAGTTTAGATATTTGTAACGCACAGATATTTCTCCAATAAAACAACCACAATAACAAAAGAGAAGTGAGATTTTGCATCCAAGGGTTGCAGGTATATCTCATGTCTTGGTCAACATTTCATTTAGAGGTCTTTCTCACAATTTTATTTAAGTAATATTATCATGACAGAATTGATAAAGTGAAATATAATTATTTTAGTAAAATAGTTACAACTGGATTTAAAAGATAGAACATGAATATTAAGCAGACCTATTTAGAAAAGAAAGTTATTAAAAGTTATATTCAGGAGCTGGCACCTGTGGTTCACACCTGTAATCCTAGTCACTCAGGAGACAGATTAGAAACCAATCAAGGAAAATAGTTTGTGAGACCCTATCTTGAAAAACGCTTCACACACACACACACACACACACACACACACACACACACACACACACACACAAAGGCTGGTAGAGAGGCTCAAAAGGAAGTCACTGAGTTCAAGCCTCAGTACCACAAAAAAAGAAAATAAAAATAAATTAATAATAATAATATTCAGCTAGACTAGGGAAACTTGTTCTGTAGAGACATTTTTGCTTCTTTTCTCTTCATTTTCTGGAAAATTTGTTTTAGAGAGAATATTTAATTATGTGGACATCTGTTATGGAGAAAAATTAAATTCAAGAAATACCAATATAAAACTAAAGTTTGACTTATCTCTACTTGCTACTTAAAAGTAGCAAGTAGTAAAGTAATCTGTTAATGATTAATTCACTTCTAAGAATTCAATTAACATCCAATTGAAATTTATCTACTTTGTTTTTCACTGTGTCTTAAATATGGTGAGAGCCTGGCTATGTCTGATCTGGCTTTTACAAACCAGGCTAATTTTCTCTTTCCATTACCTGTCATATTCTTCATCTTACTTGAGAGATGAGCTGCCAAAAAAGGTAAATAGTTAGTGGGAAAGAGAAATTTTGTGTCTTTCAGATATGATCTATTGATACTTGATTTTATACTTTCATGCTTTTAATTCTTTATAATGTTCATACAATTAAAGATAAAATGACTGCAAGATATTAACTATATTCTAACAATAGGTTGGAAAGATATAGTGAGAGGCTGTCCTAATCATTTAAAATGAGAATTAGACAGAAATAATGGAATTTATTTGCAAAATTGAGTTGATTTTTTATCCTAATTGTACTTGAACATCATTATTAAAATAATCTTTAAAAATTGCTAAACTTAATATTGTTTGAAAACTTATTTGCAAACTTAAACTATTTGAAAATTTGCATAAGAACAATAATCCTTAGTACATTTACAATATAAATTCAAAGTGTTTTTGGAAACAATATGGTCTACATAACCCAATATATAGAACACTTGACTGTTTCTTATTTTTCAAGATACATTTGATATTGACTTATTTGAATTTTTAAATGCATAAGAATTTGCTTTATTTTTGTTCTGATGTTTCTAAAACACTAATGGACAACTGTTATACCAATAGGGTTCAACTTGTCAGTCTTAATATATAATGATGCTGACACAAACAAGTAGCCAGCATCTATTCACTTTAAATTGTGCTGGGTGGAGGTACATTTTGGCATTTACAAAAGTTCTTACAATATAACAAATATATCATACTCAAATTCACCCCTTCCACCATTCACCTTTATCATCCCTCCCCCTATTCCTGGAACACTTTCAACAGGTCTCATTTTTCTATTTACATACACGTATACACAGCATTTGCATTATATTCACCCTCCCACACCCTTTCCTCACCTCCTCCCCACTCTCACTGGTACCAATTCTCCCAGGCAGGACCTGTTACACGTTCCTGTTTACTTTTTTTTGTTTCAAAAAAATAAAGTTTATATAATATGAAAATGTAATCACCTGTCTACTAAACATATTTTATAAAATATTTTTAGACTCTCATAATTATCAATGAATGTGCATTTCATCACATGACCATTGAAAAGTATATAAATAAATGCATAAGTGAGTGAACATGTATATCTACATATTAACATTATTACTTTGTTTCTCCAGTACAAACTTTAATCATATATTAGTGTGATCCTGGGGTCTTTGTAGAGCATCCACAGATACTAACAGAGTAAATAATGAGTAAGGCAGATCTGGTGCTTTTGTCTTAACTTAATGAATACTGAATAGAGAATGGTCAGCAATAAATGATTTTGCTCAACTCCTGTTGAAAATTCCAAATTCCATTGTCAAGAAATGCTTCTAACACAATTACCACTAATAAGAAATAATTCAAGAGTATTTGATTAATCACATTCAAGTGATTAGAAGACCTTGATTCTAAACATCAAGATAAATTTGGGGTGAGAATTTCTCTGATTTTCTCCCATGTAGGAGATAAAACTCATACAAAAAACTTTATTCTAAGAAAAAAGAATTTTAGAGATAGACTTTACCAACTATGGCCTGAAAGTCCAAAGAGAATCTCATCTTTCTCATTAAACCAAGTTATAATCAAAATGTACTCAGTTAATAATATATTTTTGAGGTTATTAATGTATGTACTGTAAAAATTCTTTTTAGTTCCTGCCATACAGTAATTTATATATATCCTTGATTTTTGCATCTTGCACTGAAAAGTATAAGTATACAATCTCTAGACTTTATAGAAAAGTTTGCCAACCTATGTTCCAGGGTATCACACTACTCTCTAAGCATCATAAAATATTTATTTTGTTAATTTAGCTGATACAACATCTTAGGACCTTTATCTTCTCCCTTTTCCTCTCACCATGTTTACCAATCTTATTGGTCCACTCTTACTGATGGCACAGACAAGGATAATGTTCTTATAGTGTTTAATGACTTCATTATTTCTAAATCACAACAAGAAACTGGGTGTCTATGGTGTGGTTCTAGAAAAACTAAGCAAACTCTCTGAATTGTCTTTTATAACTTATCATATGAAGCTGAGGACACAGACCCAAACAAAGAAGAGAATATAAGCATAGCCATATGGTAAATTTAAAAAAGAAAGTACATATTTATAATTTTTATAAGTTCATTTCTTTTTATCTTAAATAGAAAAAAATCACCCTTTTTCATTTAATTCATAGTGGTATCAGGAAAACAGTGATGGAAAAGAAGATCAATTAGGTCATTTAGTTCCTTTCCAAGGTTCCAATTTTCTATCAGAATATTAACTTTGGCCTGTCCAAATTTAAGTGACTTAAGAGATGAGTTTCCACAACTTAACTTAGGAAGATATTTCTAAATCAAATTCATCTATACCAAAGCATCATTAAAGACTTTGCTAAAGAGTTATACTAAATTGTTCTCTGCTTAATTGCATCTCATTTGTCCTCTATTCCCCTTGGCTACCCAAAGCAAACTTCTTTTTCTTTGACTAGATTTATTTTAGGCAAGTTCATCCACATACATTATTGATAAAGAATATATCATTAATGGCTTCTATTTATTAGATGTATTATTACTGAAGTATTTATAATCCTTTGCATAGAAACTATAATAGAAAGGAAACTCTTTTCTTAATAAAATAGCCATATTTCATTAAAAATTTTCTTCAATTCAACAAGCGAGTAGCTTATGTGTAATTTTTACAGGTTATAGTTTTCAGTAGCTTGAACCATGAATGCCCATATAAACTGCTATTATATCTGCACTTTTCCCCGTCAGTGTTCGAGTTTTTATTTTCTGAAACCTCAATCACATTAAGCTCTTCTTTTTCTGCAATAAAGCATGACTCCCATAGTCCTCATTGATTAAGTCTAACTCAAGAAATTCAAAGGATGCAACATTCAACAGCATATTGTTTTCTTCATGTTTAATTAATGGATATCCTGTAATACAATCTTGAATCCAAAAATGAGCTGATTAAAGAAGTATTAAGAAAATCTATATATATGACTAAGTCAATCCATCAGTGTTTTGATCAGAGGGTCAACTTTTTCAGTATGTAGCGAATACCACTGCCAGGAGATAGTAATGAACTATGACCTCTGAGAGTGTTGCAACAGGAACTAACAAGGAAACATTTGCTATTAGAGCAAATAGACTCCTAATCAACATATTATCGATCCATCATTTTTGTCAAGGTCACTTTGTGCTTTAAAAAATGATTCTACACTAAAGCTTTAATAGGAAAAGTGGACTAATTTGATTTAAAGAGTAAATGCTATTAATTATGAAAGACAGTCAATAAAAAGCTTGTTCTTCCAAACATAAAGGCAAATCTTACAGTGCCTTTGATTTATGGTAATGAACACAATGATGAAATACTTGCACTTGCATCTCTTAGTCCCATCCCACTTTTTGCAGTTTTACTTGCTTACACATTACAAAAATCCTTAAAATAACCTCTGCAATTCCAAGCTAATTTGGAATTGTCACAATGCTTTTTATTTTCAATTTTTACATTATTTTCAGGAGAAACATTACAGATGAAATGTTAGATTTTTGTAGTTAAAGGTGTAGGTAAAAACTTTAGCTTATTGTAAGTTGATGTTCTTGGGTATCATGAAGTGATGAAATTTAAGCAAGAATTATAACATTCTGAAATACAGGTAAGTAAAAAAAGTTTAAAAGCTACCATGTCTAAATCATATTTCCAATATATAGAAATATATATAAATCCCAAACATGCAATATTATATATTCTTGCATGTAGATCTATTAACATCATCATTGAGTTCTTTTATCTATTTTTCACATTTCATCTGCAATAAGTGAATATATAAATAATTTAATGAATAACAAAATAAACTTGTTGAATGTAAAATAAATAAAACTCTTGAACCTTTATAAGTAACCTGTTTGGATTACTAGTCTCTCCAAGATAAAAAGAAAATACCTTTTTTATTCCCTAAAAATGATTTCATCATCACCAATGAAAGCAATTCTATATCTCACTTCTATAAGATTAAATTTCTTGGTTATAAAATATGCATTTGAAGTAGTGCTTTCAATATAAGTTTTCCTATTGTGAGTCATCAATATGTGAACTGAAGTTTGCTCTCCTGGACTGTAATTATGTGACTATGTCACTGGAGAATGGCAGGGCAGGTCAGTTTCACATGTCTGTTAGGATGTGATTTTCTTCTTTTATGAAAGAGAAATGTATTGGTTAAGAAACAATATATTTTAAATATACCACCTATATGTGAATAAATGCAAAGTATCAAAGTTTACTTTCTTTGGAAACTGTTACTTGAGAAATCCCAATATTTTTATAAATTTCACTGAAGACTATTTTCTTGAAAAAACAATTAGTGACAAGGTAAAAATATAGTAGTATATCACATAGGAAACAAAGGGCAGAGAATTCTAGCTTTGCATGTTGATTATCAACAATATTTTGGACCATCTGTTGAATTATTTAAAATATATTTTGTAAAAAAAGAAAAACTATGATGGGTTAACAGCAAGAATCTCTTTAATTTTTCATTTATAGGCATCATTGGTTAAACTTTATGTTCCGAGATTTAATGCAAAGATGATACCCCTGGTCACCTCAAAGCACAAAGACTCTTAACTTTATGTGGCTGTGGACCAAAAGTCAGCCATGATTTTGCATTTGTTTATAGGGCCTCTTCAAAAAGCATAATGTTCAATAACTTTGATAATATGTAGCTCCATGCAGAGAACGTTTTTAAAGAAAATCATCATTTGATGTTAAAAATGCTGCAAGCTCTGTGCTTTATACTGCTTCCGACTACATTCGCACTGGAGTGACAACATGCTCGAATCTACACCCATTCCTCTAATAGCTAAAGATATTTATCTATTGAGCTCATAGTGTAAGTAAAAGTGCAAAGCAGGGCACAATGAACCCATAAGGGTTTTACAGAATAAAAGAGGCAAATATGTCATCCTCATCTCTTGTGATCTTACAGATCAGAAGAAAGATAATGCCCAAGCTTATCTAAGATTGAGAAGGTGTCTACTAATTCATTTCTATACTTTATTATAAGATTATGTTATATAGAATATTGAAGAGATAAAGTATTCTTTTTTCTTTCTTTTTAGTATTTGTGTAACTTTTATTTTCGTTTTTTTCTTTTCCTTTATTGTTGTGATGGGTATGGATACATTGTGTCATTTACAAAGGTTCCTACAATGTATCAAATATATTCTTGGCAAAAATCTTTTAAGATCTCTCTCTCTTTCTCTCTCTCCCTCTCTGACTTACACTAAAAATTGGAATATGGGAATCGCTATGACTTTTATATTTTCTTGAAATTTTTTGCATTAGTATATAGGATATGATTTGAACTTCACTGGTGACAAAAGATTGGATTATTGCCACTAACAATTGTGTTGTACTATACAAACAGCTGAAGCTACAAATTTTATTTTTGTTAGTACAGGGCTGAATAAGATTGTGAGTGCACTGAGCTGTTCTGACTTTAACCACAGTGGTTGACCTACTTCTAACACATGCTATATTTTGGGAGTATGGAAGCACCAGTATTTGTACCTTTCTCCACATCCATGATGCAGTCTCTTCAGCTCCTGTTATCAGTTAGTTCTTTCCCCCTTTATTTCTTTTAAGGTAGAGAAGATCACTTGTATCGGAGTCCAGAACCGCTATGTCATTTGAAGAACCAAAGCTGCTGTACATTTTCTTTGGGATTACGGAGTCTCTTCAAAACTTCCATCACTAACACCATGATCCATAAGACCTTTCTATATTATGTATTTCCTTCCATAATTATAAACTTTTCACTTTTGTCATGTTTTGTTTCATGTTGCTTTTCTATGCTTAGCTTTTATGGGAAAAAGTGGCAAATTAGAATATTTATTGTATGGATATTTTCTTGTATCAATTGTAATCTTTGGGTCATCTGCCTCTTTTAGAAAGATTAATTGGTTCTGAGTGCTCAATAATTCAGTTTTGGTGTCAGAGAATCAGGAGCCTTATTTTGTGTTTATGTCTTTAAAAATGAATAGGAGTACAATAAATTTGATTTCAGGTGGCTAAAATTTTGTTGTAATCTCTGAACACTTAGTGTTGGTATAAACATTGGGAATCACTTCAAAGAATGCCTTACACATTACAGAAAATGTGTTATAGGCAATATAAATGCTTACCAGCTGCAGTTACCTAACTATCTACTTTGGTCTCTTCTTCTTGAATGATTGTGATCAATGATAACGAGTGGTTGAAAAGATGAAAGATGAAAAAAAATGAAGAAATGCCAAGTTTTATAGTATCCATTGTGAAATATTATGCTAAACCACATTTACCCATAAATATATGGTCTCTTATGTTTCCTTGAGCAGAAGCCTTGAAAATATACTTGTGTATACAAAATGAAAATTAGGAGAATAGACACCTCATAAAGAACATCAGTATGACCTGTAAATAGCACTAAAGATATAATTGATTTAAAGCACTGAGTAACTAACAATCAGTGTTTTGTGCACATACATTATTATGCTTTGACAAACTCACATTATCATTCTATCTTTCTATAAAACAATGAGGCAAAGCTACTAAACTGTAGTAGATTCATAAAAAAGAAACCTACCTGGCATGTGGAAAGGTAAATCTTGGTCTCTGTTTTTATTAACACTTTGCTCCTCTCAAAGGAGCAAATCATCCACAGAAGTAATGGTGTAATAATTTACTTTGACCAGCCAAATGTTGAGAGTGTACCTGAGATAGGAACTGGAAGCACACACCATGGGAAAGGACTCAGAGTGGATTGTGATTAGTTCATTGGAGGCATTTAGTAGTTTAGTCTTGGGATGCTAACACATGGTTTGTGACCGAAAAACAAATTCAACAGTTTAAAGCAATACAACACCATGTAAAAAAACATTACTCTGAAAGTCACTAAAGTTCTCAAGTTTGTTGGGCATGATGGAATGATGTGAGAGAGAGTAATGATGGATTTCTCAAGTACAAACTTAGCAAGTTATGTTGACATTAGAGATGCCTGTAGATTCTGAAGCTGGGTAGACTGTTCACATTTACCCCAAGTGGAAATGCAGCAAAAGTATGGTAAAATTAGTAAGGGATTTGGAATCCATGTTGACAAAATAGGAGGACTACCACTGTAATCACCATCATTCTGGATCCTAGAACCAAGTACTTGGGAAGCACTTTCACATACTTTAGTACATAAAACAATATAGCAGTATCTATTATTATAAATAAATGATAGTGTCTAAAAAGATAAAGATCTACTTTGGAAAGGAAAATAAAGAACTGGCCCATTATGTTTTTAGTTTTCAATAATCCATAACCTTATTTAGGCCCTAAAGTCTAAATTAATTAGACAGAAGGAGTTAACTTACCTGATACTAGCTAAATTAAGAAAAGTTGCATTTTATTACCAACTACTAGAACTACTCAAAGTACCCTCAATCCTGAAAAAAAAAGATATACTGACAATGTGAGCAAATAACTTTTAAATGATCCAACAGTTAAGTACTAAAGTTTCAGAAAAACGTAAATAGATCACTATGTACAGTGACCATCCTATGTGTACACTTCTACACACAAAAAAACCCTCATCTTGAATTTGGCCCAAGATAAAAGAAAACTTAAGAGCTGATAGTGCTTGAATTGAGACAGACCATGGGATGATATCCAAATTATGTGTTTCTAGAATGGCAAAGAAAATCTACTTCAACAGGGTGTTCTTTGAAAAAGCCATTCTCTTGAAGTTCTCAGAAAGAGACAGAAGAGGGCAATGAGTGTTCTGAAGTCTTTGAATGCAATGAAATAAGAAAAAATAATCTTTATAGACTGCCAGATTTTTCCCTTTTGATATAAGAAATACATGAAGAATAATATTAATGGAATTTTAGATTATTATAAAACCACCATGAATTTTGGCAAAAATATATGTATTTCTTTTCAAAGTATTTTAAGAGAAGTTCTACATAAGTATTTAACAAACTATCACCAAAAAAGCATTTACACACTAAAATGCATATAAAACTACTTTCTAAAAAATTCATTTTGAAGTTCCATATAATCCTCTTTCATTAAATTGCAAGTCTGTGATAAATACCTTCTTATGGTCTTCCTTGAAGTCAATACCATCAGTGAACATCCTTTTGATTCTTGATATCACCAAACATAATGCATCTTCAGTAAATAGGATTCTGACAGACTTCCTTGCATTATGTTTAATAATTTGACTCTTAAAGAAATTAGCTAGTGATTTCTCAGAGAAATCACCCAACTGATCCAATAAAAATTTGGGTATTTCAGTCCTCTTCTGCTGTTTCTTCCCTGGCCAACTACAAGCAAATACTCTGGCATTTGGACAGATACTGGTGCCTGTACAGAAAGCACCATATTCTCCAGAGATCTGGCAAGTAACAGACTTCAACTTGCCAGTGTAGAAATAGCATTAGAGCAAGACTAATTGCTGGAAAGCCTGTTCAGAAAGATTTGTCATTCAGGATGGTAAAAATAATCCCACTTTTCAGAGTACATTCAAACTTTTTTTTTATTTCTAGTATTTAATAGAGATCAAAACACTTCCATTTCCACGAGTGAATGTGTTTTATGTAATGCAGCTATTTCCTTTGATTTGAGTTCAAGCAGTGAAGCTAAAATGAAAAAAAGTTCTGTCTAGACTTCCCATGTTTGTTCCTTTTGTAAGATAAAATTTATTAAGCCTGAAATGTGGCTTAAGGAAGTATTTATATGTACCATAAATATCTTACTAAAAAGTGGAAGTGCCAAGAGAGTGAAACCTCTTACACTTACAGTTGAAAATTCAGTAGAGTTTAAGCAGGGTAGACTGTTTCACTGGGGTCAGAGATTTATAGAAAAGGGTGAGTTGTAGGAAATCAATGCACTAACCTATCCTTGAATGCTTCCCAGCTCTCCCTGTACTAGACACACTATCTTCTTACCTACAAAACTTAACACCAAATAAACCTGCTTACAGAAGTAATGTACAGAACCTCTTGGGATCTTAACCACCTGATTCTGCCAAGAACAATATATCTAATGAAATCCATTGTCTCTGATTATTCTAACTTTTGGTTCAAACCTCCAATTTTTTTTACTGCTTATTCACTTATTCATATGTGCATATATTGTTTGGGCCATCCTTCACTCCTTCCCCCAGTCCACTCCCTCTCCTCCATCCCCCTCACTTCTAGGCAGAACCTGTTCTGTCCTCTTCTCCAATTTTGTTGAAGAGAAGACATAAGCGAAAGTAAGTAAGACATAGCATTTTTGCTAGCTTGAGATAAAGATAGCTATTCAGAGAGATTCCTAGCATTGTTTCCATGCACAAGTGTATTACAACCCAAATTGGTTCCTCTCTACCTGACCTCTTCACTACTTCCCGGTCACCTTCCCATAGTGACCTCTGTCAGTTTAAGGTTACTATATTAGCTCCTCTACAGTGGGCACATCAAACACTTTCAAGTTTTGGGTTTTCTACCTTTCCCTATTCCTCCTGTACATGTTCTCCCCTTAGTGTATAACCCATGTCCAATAATATTACTGCATTTGTTTTAGGTCTAAAGTCTGCATATAAGGGAGAACATACGATTTTTAACCTTCTGAGCCTGGCTAACTTCACTTAAGATGATGCCCTCCAGTTCCATCCATTTACTCACGAATGATAAGATTTCATTCTTCTTCATGACTGAGTAAAATTCCATTGTGTATAAATACCACATTTTCTTAATCCATTAGTCAGTAGTGGGGCATAGTTTCCATAACTTGGCTATCATGAACAGTGCTGCAATAAACATGGGTGTGCAGGTGCCTCTGGAGTAACTTGAGTCATATTCCTTTGGGTGTATCCCTAGGAGTGGTATTGCTGGATCACATGGCAGATCTATGTTTAGTTTTTTAAGAAGCCTCCATATTGTTTTCCAAAGTTCAAACCTCCAGTTTTTAAAAGAATGTTCTCCCCTAGAGTTACAATCATAATATAAAATGTCTTCTACTGTGTAATGCCAACTTGAGATAGTTTTATCTAAAGAGAGTTCAGATCAAGTCAGTTTCTTCATTCTCAACCTTTAATACTAACGAGGACATAGTTTCTAGATTTCCAGCATTTAGTTTCCTTATCTACCATCCCACGAGCTTGAGCAAGCATATCTGTGATTTGTAACTCAAGAGAGCCAACATAACCACAGTAAATAAAAGAGAAACATGTTATGATGTTAAGCCATGTGCACTGCTTGGCATTCATTCAGTTCACTGTAGCTGAAAAAATAACTGTGAGGCTCCATATCCCATTAACACTGTGTTAATTATTGTCATTGTCTCATCAGTGGTTTGTTTATGACAGCTCTGGCTGACAGGAATAGTGGGATGTTCTGTCAAGGCCATCACCTGATGAGACTTTTATTGGCAAAAGATCTTTCTTTTCTTTACTCAACTATGTTAGGGGAATCAGTGCTTCATTAACTCTATGCAAAATCACTTACAATAGGCTAGTTTTTAAGTGTTTCAAATAATTGGCATAATAGTCCCCTTCTAACGTTATAGTTAACCAATTCATCCTCTAAATATGAGAGATCCTTCCATCTTTTCCAGGTCAGGAGTCTCACTCACTGACAGTCAAATGTCAAAAAGAAATACCATCTCATTGGGGAAGATTTTTAATACTGATATTAATACTGAGATCTGTGGATAAAAGAGGCAAAAATTCATTATCAAGAAAAAACCTCCGCACAATGTAGGCACACATACATATGCACACATTTTCCCACTAATGTGAATCACTGTCCTTTTCCTTTTGGGGTATGTGTGGAAAAAACTACATCTCCCTCCAAAGGAAGGGCACAGGATACTACAGGGTACTACAGATTCTTTGGCGGGTATTGATAATTGTTGTTCTAATTCTCCTTCTTGCTTAGATTATGTGCTACTCTTTTGATTAAAATTATTTATGACAGTTTAGCTATTTCTGTAGGTTAAAATATGTCAAGCTTAACAAAAGTTACTTACAATTTCAAATTCATAGAATGAATCTAATTTAATGATAAAAATGACACTCCTACCCACATTAATGCCTAATTTTAATTCCAGGAACATATTTTCCTACTAATTTACTAATTATGATTTTTTTATTTATTTATAGATAATAAAATTCTTATGACCCTAGATGTGGACCCCAGCCTGCAATTTAAACTTTGCTGCCTTCTTTAACTTGCAATACTATTGTGAGTATATGAAGTTTTTGACAATGACAGTATGTAAAAACAGTTATCAAAATGTGAGATGAGAGCTTACTATCCATAGCACAGAGCTGGGCCATAAGTAAGTATGATGAATATGATGATTAATTTTATGTATGAATTGATAATTGTATGATGCCCATCTATACAATAAGTGTATATGCTACTATGAAAGCAGCCATTTATAGATATGACTAATCTTTAAGCCAGTAGATTATGAATAAAGCATGTACCCTGCATAACTGGTGAGCCTCATTCAAGCAGCTAAGACCTTAAGAAAAGAGACCAAGGACACCAGAAGAAAGTTTAATCTGCAACATAGAAGTTGTGCTGGAGTGTACAGACTTTTGGTCTTCTCTGAATGTCTAGCTAGCCATGTTGCCCTTCAGATTTTGTACAAACCAATCCCACAATCACGTAAGTCAACTGTTTAAAATCTATTTATCTATTTATCTATCTATTATCTAATTAATCAATTTATCTACACAGTAGTACTCCTCAGGATAGTGGGGATTGGTCTAAGGTCCCCAACATATACTGAAAATGCTCAAGTCTCTTATAAAAATGATACAGTATTTGCATATAACCTATGTACATCCTTCTGTATACTTTAAATGATCTCTAGATGTCTTAAACAAAACCTAATACAATGTAAATTCTATGTAAATAATTACTATACCTTTTTTAGACAGTAATGACAAGAAAAAATTCTGTACATGCTCAGTACAGATGCAATATTTTTCCAAAAATGTTTGGAAATTGAATCCACTTGATGTGAGACCCACAGATGAGGAGGCCACGTGTATATCTTATTGATTCTGCTTCTCTGGAGAGCCCTTGCTAATACAGTTAGTGTTTGTTGGAAGAAGTTATATGCACTTACATACCTATCTTAAAAACTGAATGCAGACTCTTTGCCTTACTAACAAAGAGCTGACATCTTGGAGCAAGGTCTTCTCTGTCATTGCATCATAATTATTTTCTGCTCCTGGAGCATAGTGAAGTTCTGCCAGTAGATACCACCTCCTCCTTCTAGTCTTATGCAAGCATGAGAGTAATTAATCCTCATGCTTACTTGAGTTTGGTTTGGCTTCGGCACAGCATGCTTTCCCTAGCAAACCATAATTGATTCTGAATAATTGATCAGTGACGAACATTCAATTTTCTTTATCTTCTCTTCCTCTCATTCTCCTATGATATATGTTTTCTTTGGGGAACCATTTTCCACTTTAAAAAAAGCCCAAATGCAAGGCCTTTTAGTGATCAAATCAATTTATGCTGCTTTCTGCCAATTCACATCAACTCCATGAGACTCCTCTTGGAGAACTCTTAGGGAACCCTAATTAGTGTGCCATTGTATCCATTAGTTTTCAATAAGGAAATAAACTTCTCATGTAAAGACCTCGGAAACTATTTACATGCAACTGCCTTGCCATTTATCTAACCACTACACTGACTTGCTTTTTTTCAAATATCCTTTGATGAAAACTGTTATTTGAAACCAATAAACCTTACAGGAGTCATGGAATCAAGCTGACATTCACCTTAAATCAGTAGCTGTAGTACTCACTTAAGTTTTGCTAATTCGCTTCATGAATATTTGCTTCACTTATATATATAGTGACCCATTTATCTAATTGGTACAATTCTTTAGCCATCAGAATAAAACTTCCTACCAAAATGGAAGTAAAACTTCCTTTGAGGAAAGTAGTTTTCAAAAAGTTCATGTAATTTGTCATGTCAGAGAGAAGTGGGTAAGCTTCGTGTATAAGCACAATTAAGCTTGCTAACTTAACAAGGTTGTATAACTACTTTCCTCTCATGGTCAAAAACAGAGAGCAGAGTAGGGTAGGAACTGCTGGATGTTGACGTTTTGAGATGCATCACACATATGCTTCAGACACCTTAGTTTAACTGAATGTTTCCTTTGCCATGGCCTTCCTTCTCTTCTAACTTTATGGAATAAGAAATGTTAGCATTACCCTGTCTTCATTGTAGGCCGTGCTATCTCATCCACACCTTTACACTATGCTGGGATGCTAATGTTTAAATAGATAACTCCACAAAGAAACTTTTTCTCCTTCTCCATTCTACCTAACAGTAAATTAGCATATGCATGCAAATGCTTACCCTACTGTACATTATTCCTAGAACAAATTATAACTCAGTTTTCAATTTAATTCAGATGCATGAAATTAACGTTTACTAAGTAGTCCTTATGGGATGGAAGCTGAGCCCTATGGTAGAAGCAGAACTTCAAGCCACATTTTACAACAAAACTTCTCAATCTAGTGGTATCCAGTGGTTTTCTCCGTGACTTCACTTGCACCTTACAATCCCTTCCAAGTGGGCTCCTCCATTACACCCGAACTGCACTTTTCTGCTTTTCTTTTACCTTCCTCACAATTTATTCTTGAATTGCTCTTTCCTTACATGTCTGTGAACCTACATTTCTAGCTTTTCCTCCTACCTTACTGGCTATTCCTTCTTAGTCTCCTTTGTTCACTCCCCACCCCACCACCAGCTCAGCCATTAAAAACCAGTGAGACACAAGTTTTAGTCTAGTACTCTGCACCCACATTCTCTCTTGGGATAATCTCTGAGTAATCTTACATACTTCTGAAGCTGAAACATAGAATTGGTTCACAGACCAATGCATATCTAAAGCCCCAAACGCCAACACATAACTAGATGTCACCATGTAGACTTAATATCAAATGTGTCTAAGCCCACATTCTTATATATACCTTGCAAATTTGTGCCATACAAGATTTACCCAAACTGGTAATCTTATTCATTATGTAGATAGCTATATTTGCAGGCAAGTAAGGAAGAAAAATTCTTTTTCAACATTTTTTCAGATCACATTTTGGAAATGAAAGTTAGTAAATAATATGAACTACAGTATCACAAAATCCTGCTTTCTAAATATAGATTCCAGTCTTTATTAACTTTTAAATAAATCATTTAACTTATGACTTCTGAAATAGCTCAAGTTACTTAATCGTGAATGTCAGTTTGCTCAACTGTTAAATTCAGATAATAGTAGCTATGACATCATCTTGCAGTAAGAATTAAATGAGATAGACTTCCTAATGGGAGACTTCTTTCTCCTCATTTAAGAAAAATGTATTATAAGTCTGACAGGTCTCATTAGAGGTATTGAAGATAGCAGAGATAATCAAGACAAAGTTTCACACCTTGTATAGCTATAATCAAGTTAGAGAAGAAAGTAAACATATATGTAAAACAACATTCACGAAAGCTATGTATATTGTGACAGTAAAATGAAAGAATTCCATGTGTGGGAGAAAAGAGGAAGTGAGCATAGCTTTGTAGGAGATGATGCTTGTGGTGGGATCCAAAGAAGCTTCCCATGCAAAGAGATGAGAAAAGGCCATCTAATCCAGAGGCATCAGGGAGGAAAAAGGAATTAAGCAGAAAAGAACCTGGCATCTTTCAGGAATAGAGGAGAATCCAAAATGGGGCTGGTGAATCAATACAAGATTAGTCACAGCAGGAAGTTGCTACAACTTGTAGCTTGCAGATGCAAAAGGAGGGGGTAGTACTGCCATTGTCAGAGAAAGAGTCATTCCACCTAAGACAGAATTTCAGTTGTTTCATCTAAGGGAAGTCAGATCCAATGAGGAGATACTGCCTCCAATAGAAGGAAGGAGATAACTTTAAATTCCCCCTCATTCCTTTATCCATTTTTCCACCAGTGGTTGAACCACATCAGATGCTAGATGACAAAACAAGCTGGCAAATACAGTCTAAGAATTGTTTCCCCAATATACTCAATAGAAAGGGCAAATGACAAGGAGACCAATAGTAAGTTGGATCAGAATTAGCAGAAGTCACATGAAGTCATTAAGGTTAATACCATTAATATTTTACAAGAAAAGGAAATGAATTCAGAAATGTTGGGTTTTTTGTGTGATATAAAGAAAAATACTGCCTGATCCTGATATAAAGAAATGAGGAAATCAGATAAAAGTGAAGGATCTACATGTTGATGTTCTAATCAAAACCACACTTATAGCCTGCCTCCATGTGACTTCTTGAAAGACGGCTAACTGTAAGAAACCAGATAGAAATTTCCTTTTTGGCTTTTGTTTCTTTGAAGAAAAAAAAAAATTACAAGCACTTAGGGTGAAGTAAACTGACCCTCTCTGGGCTGTTTAAATCTAGGGATCTTGGAAAATTTTGAGAATAAGAGAAATTCTCTTATTATAGAAACCTCTAGAAGATCCTAAATTTTCTGATATTAAGTAGCCTCTTGAGTAATTAGTTGAGGTGATACAAATAAAGCCATATTGTATATTATTTTATAAAGTTCTTCAAGTTATAAAAATTTCCCAAATACTATGACCAGTTTGAATGTAGGAGTAAAACAGATTGAGAGATTGATCTATGTTTGGTGTTTTCAGAGAAGACGTGGAAAATGAAACAGGAGCAAGTTGTCTGTAGCAATGGAGAAATTAGCTATGAGGTCTGTATTTAGCAGAAAATTTAGTTCAAGAAGATGATTATACCTGAGTTAGAAAATGCAGAGGTTAATCACCTGACTTCTATAGGAGATAAAAGAGCAATGAAAAAGGAGTGAAGGAGACAGTTAAAAGTATATAAAGCAGAAGTTAGAGAGTGAAGACAATGATGTATTCTAGTATATGAATGTGACAGAGAGTGGCTGGGCAGAATGGAAGTGATGGTTCTTTTAGTTCAGGAATTCTGGAAATGACAACCATCAAGAGTTAGATAGTTGTCCTCATGGTTTTAGAATTTGTCCTGAATTTATTCATGAAATGTAGTAAGTGCATATGATATCTATTTATCAGTTTTCTCCAGTAACATACAATGTCAGAAATCTCAGTGGTTCATAATAATTTTGAGTCTCTTTCTCCTAAGCCTGTGTTTGATGGTATTTAACTGATCTAGGATAGGTTTCTGAATTTAGATCTCTCCATGTATGTTCATTTGGAGAGTAGACTAATAAAGAAGAAATTACTTGGCCTATACTTCTCATTGTGAATGATAAGAGCAGAAGAGGCAAGCCTAACTATACTAATAAATTAAAGCTTTAACTCAGTTTTTATCTGTTATTACTCTATTGGTCCAAATAAATCTCATGATTCAAGTGGAAATTAATGAGGGATTGAATTGTTTTATAATGTGTTATATTAACAAAATCACATGACAAGATCTGTGGTTAAAGAGAGTGAAGAGTTCAAGATATGAAGCAAAAAAAATGAAGACAAATGTTACAAAACAATCCTTTGAGATCATTGGTAAATAAATTGGGAGTCACAAGACACTGGCAAGAGGAGAAATACAATAGATAGAATCAAATTCTATGTTTCAAAGAAAACATGATTCTATTCCCAAATTCTTCAAAGCACAGAAGAATAGCATTCTAAATAAAGCAGCAAGACAATGTAAAATTGAGACCACCATCCTCCACCCATTGTGAACCAAAAAGTTCAGTTGAAGGGGGGTATAACTCATAATTACTAGCCATTAGAATTTAGCTTGTGCAACATATTGCCGAAGAAGACAGAATATATCATAGCAAATACAGAACAAAAGCTAAAGTTATGATATTTCTTGACAATGTAAGCCCATCCCTCTTTCAGTGTTTAGCAAACATTTATTGAATTGAAATCTTGGTCTCTGAACATAAAAGAATAGCAAAAATTGGCACTTTACAGCTTGTGAATAATAAACCCCAGGTTTCAGCTCAGAAGAAGGGAAGACTGCTAAGTCAATTAGTATGGAAATTCTTCGGGTTTTTGCCTTGGATGGAGTAGTCACAGAAATAGGAGACCCAAATTAATAAGCAATTGTGCTTTCATGAGCCTAGCAATGGTGAGGAACATGGGAAGATGATAAGACAAAACAATCATTTCCACAGGGTGAAATTGACCACAGTTTTAATGTTACTTGGTTTTTGGCTAAATGAGAGACATTTGGATAATTTATTATATAGAGGTGAGGACAAAATAACATTGGAGGATATATTTAATAACATTCTAAATTCAGGGAACAATTATCATTTCTAACTTATTTTGTATTCTAATTTTTCTACTTCACCAATTTTTAAAAATTAAAATGTAATGTTTCAAATTTAGTATTTTTCTTGTTCATTACCCAATGATCATTGGTCATCAAATATTAAAATAAACTAAACATACAAAAAAACACTAAGATTCCACAAATAACAAATTAATTAACAATTACCCAGAGTCACATGTCGCAGGTATTTGTCCTGTATTTTTCTTAACTTTTAATTACACCAAGCTTGTTTACATAAGTTATGTACATAACTATATATATACTCTTTTCTTTTTATAGTCTTTCAGAGAAGCTTAACATATTTTAAAATTTATAATAAAGCTGTATATTTTTATAAAGTCTGGTTCTGTATAACTTTCTATTCATTTTGCTCCAAATTCATCTCATGTGTATATTCATTCTATTTCCAAACTTTTTGCTATTCCCATCACTAAGACATTTTTATTCAGCAAGACATATCTAAAATAGATTTCATCTACATTTACTTATATAACCAACCATATTTATAATTTATATTTCCAAGCACATTTCTTTCAAGAATTTTTTTAAAATTTACCCATTGTTAAAATGTTTTGAAAAGTGAAATCTTAACTATGGTAAACACTATGATTGAATAAATTTGGCTCTATAAAAGGGTTAAAGTGACTGTCACACACATAGGCATACTATGTACCCCGTAAACAAAATGAAAAGAAATTTGAAAATAGGAGTAAATATTTACAACATAAAAGGCACATAGTTTATGTCCTTAATATAGAAAGAAGTCTGACTAATTGATAATAAAAAAGAAATTATAACAAGAGAAGTGATAAAATCTAAGACCAGATAACTTCTGACAAAATAAAAATGCATTGAAATTTATGTGTTCAAATATGTAAAAATGTACTCAAATATTTGTATCTTCAAATGCCAAAAATGCTTTTGTTTAATAATAACAGTAAGTTATATCTGAGATACGGGAGTATAGATCTGTGGATTAATGTAAAATCCCTAGTGAATCTTTGACAATAAACACCAATATACTTAAACTCTATTATTTAACAAGTCTTTTTGTAATCAGAGTCCTGCATGCAAATTGTTGATGTAACAATTTGTTGCTATAATAATTGTAGTAACTTACTTCACTCTATGAATCTTAGCTTACTTTTCTGTACAATGGAGATCATAAAAACTACCTTAATAGATGGTTGTGAAATAAACAGTATAGCAATGTATATCTTAGCATGTTTTCTGTCAAATAATAACTATTCTTTAGATGAAATCTGCTTAGCATCTTAGCATTCCCCTCATATCTCTTTCTTTCCTCTGTAGAATATTATAAATATAAACAAAGCTCAATGCATGAAGATGTTATCCAAAATATCTCTCTAGCAGAAATTAAGAGGACATTAACTTAATACATTATGTCACATTCACACAATGAAATAATAGTAAATTTAAACAATATTATAGAAAATTAATGAAACATTTTAGTAAAGATGCTATTGATATTCCAAGCAATCATATTGTGTAAATGGTTTATGTTTTATTATCACAGTTTTGTTTACATGAATGTGGGGAATAAGTGTGTTTAAAGGCAGGTATTTATGTGTGCAGTTCATGCATGAGCATAATTCATATTGCAACTAGAATAATGTTACAAAAGGAAGATGCTGTGGAAAAGCAGGCAATAATGACATTGCTTTTTAAAAGGAAGTCAGGTCGAGCTTCCCTGCTAAAGATGTCTTTGAATGGAAACATGATAGAAGAGCAGGAGATAAAGAGTGAAAATGCAAGGAAAGAGATAGGGAGAATCTCTGAGGTGCAAAGAAGCAAAAGAATTTGGTGTGGCCTTATTAGATCAACCTAGTACTGAGTGAGGCCTGAGAGGCAGATGTGTGAGCAGGGTTTATCAGATGTTATTAAGGACATTTGAGGAACTGATTGTCTAGGTAAAATGACCTGATATCTGTTAGAACAATACCACAGATTGAAAGAGAGCAAAAGTCAGTAGAAACTGATATTATTTAACTAATAAATAATTTATTTATCATAATGATAGAGAGTGAGAAGTGACAGCAATCTGGATTAGGATGGAGTTGGTAGAAATAATGAATGGATGGATCTAGGAGCTACTTACAAGGAAAACTAAAATGATAGAATAGGGAGAGTGTGTGCAGATAATAATAAAATCAATCTCATGTGGCCATGAGGATGGGGAAAAAAAACAAACCAAAACAATAACATTCTTCCAAGCATTTTGTACAAAGCTAGGCACTGAACTAAGAGACTAATATTGGGTGAGGAGCTGGTGATGGTGGCTTGTAGGACCCTAACTTGCATAACAAGATGCTATCACAGAGGTGGAATATGTCAAACACGGTCAAGTTTGAGAGATAAGGTCAAAAATCCAACTTTGGAAGTATGGCTTTGAACTACTTTCAAAATACTCAAGGAAAGATGGCAATGAGAACATTAGAAAATGAGGCTGAACCTGGTGAAGCATTCTGGTTCATATATTACATTTGGAGGGTTACATACGAAGTCCATAAAGATAAAAGGTGAAAAATCCAATAGTGAGTATTTTCTCCAGGAAAAGGTGAAAAAGCCTAAATGAGCACTGTAACAGTAATGGCCAGATATAGGCTATCATGGAAGTCAAGTGAAGAAGGTGTTTGAAGAATTACGCAAATATAGTGAATCCCAATGAGATATTATACAACATCTACAGTGAAGAGATCCCACCTAAGAAATTGAGAAGGATAGCCTTGGCCCCCAAAGCAAAAGTGGTAGAGCAGGGTGTAGTAGTAATCCTAGCTATTCAGAGGTGGAGACAGGAGAGAGTAAATTGAAGGCTAAACCAAGCAAAGTTATAGAGAGAACTTAATTCAAAAACAAAATAAATACCCAAGGGCTGGGACATGACCCAAGTGTTAGTCCTGAGGCACTGGGTTCACTCTCCAGTACCAGTGACAGTGGTAGGTATGCAGACAAGTTTAGGTCACACTTGAGTTGTGAAAATAGAAAGTACAGAAAATGCCCTCAGGACTTTGGCTTTGAAGTGGAGGAAATTTATAAAAGATATTAGCAAGAAAGACATAAGAAAGGAAAATTTGCGTAGAATTCATTTTTTAATGGGAGAGTTTTAGGATATGAGGGGCAGAGATTTGCTCTGAGAAGTTGGAGGTTTAATCTATAGTAACACTTGTTCAATATGTCAAAACCCTAATTTATATTCAACAAGATTCATTCTGTTTTTAACATATCAGACATCCTTCAAGTTTATAGGGCAATGGTCTTTCAGAACATGATTTAAGAAAAGAAAGAGTAAGTAGCATCTAATAAAACATGTGAAGTTTTAACAGATAGTGATAAAAAAGATGAATTATGGAAAACTGTGTATCTTTTCCAGATGCTTAGAGCTTAGAAAGTGGACCCTCATTGTGAGAGATGAGGAAGGCACAAGCCAGAGGTAAGTGAGTACAAGGAGTCTGAAGAGTATAGGCATAGTTTATTCTCTGAAAGCAAAACAGAGCAGGCTTCAGTAAATTAAAACCTTACTTGAACAATTAAAAACAAGACAGAGATGAAAAGACTCCTAGAGTGTTAGAAGAGCATTTCAATACTACCCACATTGAAATCCTCCTGGAGATGATGCAATACAGGAGAGATGAAACCAAGCACTAGGTCTGGTCTTGTCTCTGCCAATATTAAAGAGGGGTATACTGAATAAGTCATGTAACCAATCCTAGTATTAGTTTCATAATTTGTGTATTTAAAGAGTTTCCTAACATGTATATTTAAAGATTTTCCCAACATTGTCTGTAAGTCTCTTAAAATATTAAAATTCTGTACTACTATTGCCAAAAGAAGAGGAAAGAAATACTGGAAGAAATAAAAATACATTGATTTACCCTTAAGTATCTGTATAGCATGAGGTTATCAGAACTTCTGCAAGTCTCTGCATAAATGGGGAAAATGCTCCACACATTCCTTGACTTATTACTAAATAGGTTGGCAGGGGTGTGAAATGACATTCTCCAGCCTCAGGGATGTGTGAAGGGCACTTAACATTTCTGACAAGTTGAGTCATTTGACATTATTCCCTGTGTAACTTATCTATTAAAATCCTATCTCTTGGGCACATAATTTTTAACAACTACATAAAATTTAAATACTTTGAAGAAGGTAGCTAGTCATTTTGAGACTTTTTGACATGATCTATGTTTAAACAAAAAATTTACTATGGAGTCTCAGTAGAGAATAGGTTTCAAAGTTTAAAGATATATCTATAGAAGTAAACACGTTAAAATAAGCATATAAAATAGTGGATATATGAAATATATATTGTAAAAAGTGGTTATATCTATGTCTATTCCTTTCTTGAATTTGACTGTTTTCAGGTGAATATTAAAATTAGCTTGGCTTTATGCATCACAGCAATGATCAACTTTAAATCAAATGACACTCATGCATTTTTAAAATAAGGCTTTGCTTTGATTTCATTGCACCTAAGTGAATGAAACACTTAGGAGTTTCATCTCAGTTTCTTCTTAATTGTGTTTTATAGTCTGGATAACATTTGAAAATTTAGCAGGTAAACAAGACCACTCCTATTCTTAACCACTGATTCTTAACTTCTTAAACATTACACTGTATAAAATAGATACTTTCAACATTTGTGTACAGTATGGATTCTGACAAAAATCTTACCCTCGACTTGAAATTCTTTCTTAAAGGGTTTAGATTAGTTCATTTGTACATTTTCAAGTGCATTTATTCAATATTTCCTTTGTCTGGTGATCTGCTCAAAACTTGCAATCAGTGTTTCACATATCTAATGGAAGGAACTGAGGGTACTTTATTTGTGTAATAAATGTGACCATGGGAAAGACTTAATTTTTTTGTGCCTAAAAGGTTTTGGTAATTAGGGGTTTTAAGAAACTCCACTCCCTCTAAAACTTTAGGGGTCTACATTTTTAAAGTATTATGATCATCATTAGCTCCATCATTTCAAAGATTTCAGATTGTTTGCTTTTAGATGATTATAGGCTGATTCTATAATTTAACTGAAAAAATCCGCAAATAATCAGCAACTTTAAATGTTTACATAAAACACTCTGAGAAAGATGGCAAAACGTGCAGTTTCCTGGCTGTATGAGTTAAGCTATAAAATTTTTGATTGTCAAGAACTGTCAGAATTCTGAAACATTCACGAATTCAGAATGTAATATTTGAGATATACTCTTTTAATAATTTCTTTTTTGATATATAAGCTAGAAAAATTATTCATGAATCTCAACAGAAATATTCAATAGAGATCATTTACACAATTTAAGGAACTTTAAAAACAATGATCTGTAGTTCCTTTTTGCTTAAATTTTTATGTCAAGAAAACTGGTAAGTATAATAAATTGTTTTTGGTAATATTTTTATCATATTTGCAAGCTGAATTTATTTAAGCTGGTAAGTAACAAAAAGTAAACTTCAGTAAAGACTTCTCTGAAACTTTTCATGAACAGGGTTGTCTGAATATTTATGACTTTGGGATATATGAAGTTATGTATCTTTCAGTAACAAAAGAGAGAAGAGGAAATAAAAAATTTTCAACTGGGTGAATGGAAAACTTCTTGAATTTTACTATATACTCATTTGTTTATAAAGAAGAGTTAGGGAGTTACAGTAAACTCAGTGTTTGTTTATATCAAGGTTGTCATTTACTTATTTTCAAAGGCAATTTTTATAACACAGTGGTGTTTGTAAGAATCTGTGAAAATTTCTATGTGTCTTCATTACTTAGCTTCAGATTATAACGCCTCTAGAGTTTTCCCTGGAAATTAACATGCATGCACATACATACATATATGTACACATACATATGCATTTATGTGTATGTGTATTGCATATATATATTTGTTTGATGACAGGGTATATAATATCAGTCCTGTAATTGAAGCAATACATCATATAACGCAAAGTGAGGTACAATGTCTGATACAAAGTGACCACTCCACAAATGTTAGTTAGCATTACTCTTATAAAGCAACTAGAATAAGTCTGACAGTTTATGTCAATCTGTTTTTGAATACATAGTCATTCTACTATGAATCATAAACTATGCTGAAAAATTGGTTAGGTTTGGATTTTAAATACCTGGGTTTAATCTTGCATAGGTTGCTAATTTCATTAGGATTGTTACCTCTCTGAGCCGGTTGTCTTAGGTTTTAAGCAGGAACATCAAGTGTTACCTCACAGACTTGTTATGAGCAAGAAATTAAAAATAAATGTAATAATATATATGAAACAGTCTAGCACAAACTGGTCACATAGAAGTCATTCAGTAAGAGTTAAGTGAACCTGAAATTAAGAAATGAGTTTGTTTCTTGAAACATAAATATTTGTAAACATTCAGAATATTCTTGCCCATATGTTCTGCACTGCACATCATGGAGACTGGGCTCATTTCCATTAAGAAGCATACCACTGAATATGGTTAAAATTCAGATATCAGAGGATAAGCATTCAGGCTCTTTACTTTGAGACAAGGAAGTATCTATAGTATAAAAAATCTTTTGTATAATTATTAATTTTATTTGAAAATAATTTCATTATATTTAATTATATAGCCAAAACAAATTTCTGTAAAATTATCTCTCTTATGGGGGAAAAAGAAAATAGAGTGAGAAAGTAGTCTGAGTAAGTTCTACTGTTAACCTGGCATATAAATGACATATAATACATTTCTTAGTTCAAAGTTATAAAACCTAGGAATAAAACTGTGTTGTATGCAAAATTTTACTAAGACATAAATACACTTATAGGGACATAGAGGAACATTAACTTGTTTAATTCTCAGTTAACACTATTCAGTTTTGTAGATATAAGCTGTGAGTTATGCAAAAGCTCAAGTCATCATTCTTTTTGGCTTTTAATTAACAGGGAAGGAAATCGTGATAATCTGTTTATATTTGTTATGTGAGTAAAGAGAATGTGAAAAATGTTATTTTGGGAGGTCTTAGTGATTATCACCAGTCTCAATGTTATCTTTGAAGCTGTGTTGAAATTATTCATGATAGAGTAGCTCAATTTTAAATATATATATATATATATATATACACACACACATACACACATGCATTCATATATATGTATATGTATGTATATGAATAAGACTGATAGTGATCTAGCAAAGTTGAATGAATAATCTTGAGTAGAGGAAACAGTAGACAATGTCACTAGACGTATAAACATCCAGACTCAGACTCTCAATATAAACATGAAAATTATATGAAAAATGAATATTAAACACCAAAGCATTGGCCTTGTTTTGTTCAAATGAGTCAATAGTATCCAAGACTTATGTTCCACACTGTGGTCCTTGTTCTTCTGAAGAGAAATATGCTTGGCCTGATCAAAGAGCAAAATAGGTATTGCATCAGCTGTTATTTGGGATATGGGAACAGAACATCTAACTTCCGCAATCTCAACTTGTATGTAGAGCTTTTATTTACCAGACATGTCTGATGCTTTGAATACAACCAACTTGATACTTCCAAAGGCTCAATATCAGTATTGTTGCTCATTTTAACATATTTAAAATTTGTTATTAAAATACAACCCTGGGCATAGAAAACTGATGTTTGAAGAGTCATATTCTAAACAACAAAAATGAGAATAAAGAAACTAAATTGGTTTCATAGACGAAAATATTATCTAGTCTGTGTTAAAGTTGAATTCAGGTGGTAGTATTTTCACCATGTGATGGCAAGATACGTTCTTGGGTCTTTTTCCACTGATCATCAGTCTTATAAGGATAAATGCTCTTGTAAGGATAAATGTTCAAGAAAGTTTTCCAATTTCATTTCAATTTCTTTGTCAATATAACTTCTAGAAAATTACTTTAGAAAAAAGTTGGGTAGAATGTCTACTTGCTTCCTAATAAATAAGCAACTTTTTTGGGTCTATAGGTCTATAGCCTACTTATATCAAAATATCTTTCAGGTCTTTTTTTTTTTTTCTCTGTTCTTCCTCAATGAGTCCTCAGATTTGAAGGTGAAAGTGATTGTAATCCTCCTTCAGTTTCTTTGGAAATTACTAAAGACATGGACTAAATACATTAACTTTCATTTATCTTAAACCTGAAATTTAAATTTCAAGCATATACACCTGAGTTACTGATTTACTTCAATTCAAATATTAAGTACCTAAATCCTTCTCTGGATGAGATGAGAAAGACTTGCTCAGACTTTACAAACACATATGTTCATTTACATGTTGAGTACAACTTTTTATAAATCATTTGGTCTTTGAAAAGTTTCCTACTATATTAGAAAAGTTAATGAAACTTTAGAGAACATAGGCTTAGATGCTCAAATATTTTCTAACAGTCAACACTTGTGCCAACCATCTGTTAATTGTTTAAACATAAACAAAATGATTTTTCAGCTTTTACAAATAATAAATAGGTAAATACACAGTGATAGTCATGAAGATAATACTTAAGAGTCAGGACTTTTCTCAGACTTAAAATCACTTATTTATTTGTAATAATTTATTTTTTAAAAGTACTTTGTAAATGGTTTGTTACGTTTATTATATAGGAATATATTAATCACTCCTTTTACTTAGATAATAGATAATGTGTGTTCTAAGATCACTTATTTAAATGTACTGGGTCAATTGCCTCTAGAACTTTTTGCTTGAAAAGAAGGAAGTGTTTTGTCTTTCAACCTTTATCAATGGAAAACATTTCAGTCAATCTCAAAATGTAATTTCTACAGATGCTTTGTTGGGCAGAGCTCTTTTTAAAAGGTCTAAAATAAGAATATGTTGATAATGGAAAACAATGTTTAGTATCAACATTGAATAGGTACAAAGAGCACTGTTGTAATTAGCCATACTTAGACATGTAGCTAAAGAAAATACACCTCTGGGAGAAATTCTAACTTCTGTTACTATTTTCAACCAAATATGGAACTCAAAAGTACCTATTTCAGTGCTGATATTAAATGTCTCACCATGTTTCTATTATAAACCTTTCTTTTAGGAGTTTATAACTAGGCCATAAAAATTCACTTCAGGTTCTCCTTAGCATCCAAAAATGCTATTATAGTCTCCAAGGAAAATAATAAGCATATTTATAGAATGTATATAAAATATTGATATATAATGTTTACCTATTTTAAAGAATGCACTTGTAACAACTAATTTCCTTTATCAATTTGCTGAATCATATTACCTTCGTCAGTTCCATTAACCTAAAAGGAAAAATACAATTAAATTCATGTCCTTTCATTTGTTTCTAATATGATTAATCTAGTATCAACAAAGTGTCACTGCACTTCAGAATTTTCTGGTCTGTAAAAACTTATGGAACAGGTCAATTCCTTTTAGTGGGAATGAATACTTACTTATTTTTCCAAAGTTTATTTTTGTGTTGTTATTATTGAGAATTTCAGTTGCAAAAAATGTACAAAATTGAAAACTTAGTTAAGTCTAAGAAATTGAAGAAAAAGAAGTCTAAGAAATGAAGAGAGTTAATGAGGAATACATATGTTGTCTTAGTTGACTTCTTTAGAATCAGGAAGATTTGAAATCCATGGACATTTCAATTAGGTAAAAAGGCTATCCAATTTTTCCCCAGTAATTCACATATACCAACAAGTGAATATAAAGCATAAAGACTTCCCTAGCTTTATTAATTTCAAACATCAAAAGACTCGCTTGAAAAGAAATATTTTTTCTTTTTCTTTTTTATCCTATTCTTTTCTTTCTTTCCTTGTTTATTTTATTTTTGTGACAGGATCTTTCTATGTGCCTAGGCAAAAGTCCTTATATACTCAGGGCTGTCCTTGAACTCGGCAGATCCTCCTAATTCAGCTTGAAAATATCTTTGCGTATTTTACTTAACAGTTTGTCTTAAGATTCTATTTTCCTCACAGGAGTATTGTTTTTTTCTTAATTGTCTAGAAGCTCTCCCCAATAAAACATTTTTCATATTTAATTTTGTAGAGGTCATGAATTACTGGGTCATTTTAAATGCCGTAGGTAGATCTGATTCTTCACAAGTTGGTAATAATGATATTGATGATAAAGTAATAACCATACAAGTAATACTAATGCAAGCACTATTTATGTGCATATTCATTATCACTGGTGTGCTGTTAGGTTTTTTTATATTTACCATACCAATTCCCAGGCAGAATAATCCTATGAGATTTATCTTATTCGTACGTGGAAAGTAGACACTCAGGATAAAATGGCTGATGAAATGTTTTCTAGCTAATTCTATTCTGAAGATGAGACCCACATTTTATAATCAAACTGTATTCATCTCTCTAGTTTAAAATAAAAACATTATGTTTTGGTTAAATTAAGTGTTCCAAAAGGGACAGAATAACTGACCTAAGATATAGGTGGAAAATTAGGCAGTAAGATAGCCAAATTACTGGACAACAGATAAAATAACAGAATATCTATTATTTTTCAAATTCAGAATATATTTTTGTCATTGCAGAAACTAGCTTTTAAACTTGCTACACACCTTGCTATTCCATTGTGAGATGTACGATAAAAGACATTGGACTCTCTTTAAGTTAGCTGTCAAAAAGAATAATGTTATTTACTTTTCAAATCCTCAATGGAATATTAATTATATGAAAACTAATGAAATTATTTGACCTTTAAGAAGTTTAAATGGTCTCCTAACTTGTGAAAAGATATTGTTAGTCTACAAAACATGTTTGCAAATATCATCTGGCCTGTAATTAGTGTAAAAAAGCCAATGAATCTAGGTACAGGTACATTTTTTATTTAACTGTAATTACTGCTTTGTAGTTCATAAAATTGTTTTGTGTGTATTTTAAGAAGCTTAACTATGGCTTTGGAACTTTTACTCACAAGATTGTGATTCAATATAAAGTTAAACTAAAATTCAGAACAGGAAAAATTCTTTTAAAAAGTTAACTGAAATCATTGACATTTCACACAATGTTGATTACTTTAAAAACCACTGACACACGTTTAATATTTAAAACAGCTCTAACCTTTTAATTTTGTATATGGCAATGATTGAAACTAAAACTCCTGATCTCCATTCCATCAATCTTTCTTTCCTTTATTATTTTTCTCTTAGTAAGTTGTACTTCTATTGTTGTTTCTCAGGCCCAAACCTTTAACTTTTTTATCATTTATTTCTCTCATATTCCACATAAAATCAATCAGCAAATTTCATTAATATTAATTTCAAAATGTATCCAGAATTCAGACAATCTTATCACTTTCACCACCATCTGTTTAGTCCAACTAATATTCCTTGCCTACATTTGAGCAATAGACTCTTAATCAGTCTCACCTTTTATATTCTTGTGCTCATTCCCTGACTATATAGCATACATTTTCCAAACCCACTGTTCAGTGAATCCTATTCCTATCACTGCTCCTGAGACCTTGCATGACCTGACTTCTGCTGTTTTGCTGCTTTCATTCTGCCTGCCCCAGTTTTCTTTTCACTCACTCTACTCCTGCCACACTGGTCTCCTGGAGTTTACCACATGAAGCCTGAATCTATCTGTCCCTGAGTCTTCATGCCTGCTCTATCCGCACTTCAAAATGTCATTTCTCCAGATTTCTGCCTATCACATCCCCTCCAGTTGCTTCTCTGCTCAAATATTATTTGACAAAAAGCCTTCAGTGACCATCCTTTAAAAAGAGTTAGCTCCATCATTTTCTGGGAATTTTGTTGTATTAATACTAGTCATCTCTTATATACAATTTTGTATCACCTATGCTATTTCATAATCCTCAAAACTATTCTAAGAGCTAGAGTTTATTATTTCTTCTATTGAAGACTGGAGAACCTAAGTAAATGACAAAAGTTTATATAGCTCACAGAAGGCATGGCTAAAATTCAAACTGGCTTTCTGTTCTTTATTATTCACCTAGGCCCATTTATTGTTAACAACTGTGTCAACTTCACAAACAGGAAAAGTGAGGCTCACAGGTTTAAGACAATTGCCCAAGATCATATAACAAGTGGTAAGTGGTTGGACTAACCTGGTGATCACCCCTCTATACCACACTATACCACACTGCCTTCCTAAGGAAGTGTTAGTCACCAGCCAAACATAGACCATGTGCTCACCCTCACATTCATGGGCTTTGTTTTTGCTCACTTACTCAGTATCCTGTAAATAAATTCTTATTTAAAATCTAACACTTGGCTGATCTACAAATGCAAGAAAATTACACATATGATATTGTATAGTAACAACATTAACCCTATTCCGGAAGTTACTTATGTGAGAGTTAAGAATTATATGATTTCCAATAATTTTTCCTTCTTTTAATCTTCTTAGTCCCTTTGTTCAATGTCTATACTTGATACTTGAGTTAAAATCTTTCTAAAATGTTAATTTATACATATCTTGAAAATATTTCAACCATAATATAAGAGATATTCATTTATAATCTTTGCAATGTGCCATTACACCAAGGCCACAATGAAATTCTTACTCATTGTCCATATACTTAAGGAAAGATAAAGATCAATTGCACAATGCATTTGTTCTATATACACATCAGCCTGTATACATGCAAATGAATTTAATAATTTTCAAGAGTGAGCATGCTGCTTACATACATTAATTAAATATAATCCAGACATAAAGGACATACATGTAAAGTTTATACAAAGACACGTCAAGCTACTATTGGTAAACCTACTTTCAATACATAGAACTGATAAACTACTAGCAATAATCCAGTAGTCAGTATTGGCTACAAAGTCATTGAAATTCAATTTAATTACAATAGTATTGTCTCTTGCTTTGAGAATAAACATTTCAGCTTTGTCTCAGCATTTATATAACAGCAGGAGATAAGACAAGTTATCTTATGACAACAATCTGCAGTAAGTCATTGATATTATCCTGTAATTAAATTTGCATTAAAGATTAGTGATAGTGTTACTTGTACTTAAGCAGTCCAATTCCATATCAGAATATATAAAAGTGAATGTTAAAATAAAACACATTAAGTCAGTATTAGTAATGATAATTGTGTTCTATTCCTTTCAAATTATCTCAAACCAAAGAACGGCAAAGCAGTTCCATTAAAATTTTGGGAAGGAGATCCAAGGTGGTGACTGGGACACAGTCGCAGACCTCCTGAGCTCCATGATCAAGGGACTTTGATGAGAGGTTATAGACACACTTGGCTGAGGTAAAGCACAAGGGAGAGCTGAAGCATCAGCACTCTGAGCCCCTAGCTCATGGAAGGCTTCTCCATGCCACCATACACTAAAAGAATAGCCAGAGCTGCATGCCAAGCCCTGCTGCTGCTCTGCAGGCCGTGGGATGTCATATACTCTGGCCCTGCTCCTCAGCCTTGCCAGGGCCGTGCTACCCCAAACACCCTCCCCTCAGACTGGCACAATCTCCGCCAACCCTGCCCTCAGGCCTGCACAGGCTGCATGATCTCTGTTCCACTGGACCTTGCCCCTAAGACCTGGCAAGCCAGCGATCCACACACGCACAATCTCGTTCCACTGGGCCATGCCCTCTGGCCTGCACGGGCCTTCACGATCTCCACTACCCTGGACTGCGCCCCTAAGGCCTGCCAAGTCGACAATCTCCGCTGGCTACACCCTCAGGCCTGCACAGGCCTGCATGATTTCTGCTGTGCCAGCCTGCGGCCCTTGGGCCTGCCAAGCCTGAGATCCACATACATGATCTCCACCCTGCTGGTAACGTCAGGCCTACACAGGCCTGCAAGATTTCCACCAGGACTGTGCCCCTAAAGCCTACCAAGTCGGCAATTCACAGACACTCACGAACCCCACTCCGCCAGTCTTGCGCCCTTCAGGCACACCAGACCTACACTCCAAAGGCCTGCTAGTTCACCTCAATGAAAGACCTCCGGCTGTAGGCCCATGGGATCCCACCCACCTGACACCTGCCACTGGAGGGCTCTAAACCTGCTCAAGAGACATGCACAGACAGGTCTGGCTGCTAAAGAACTAACATCAGAACAACTAAGACTGCAGTTCTACTGTTCCAGAACTGGTTATTTTTTAAATTTTTTTCTGTTCTTTAACAGTTTTGCTGTCCAGTTTGCTGTTTGATTATGCACTATCTCTCTTTTTTCTTTTTTCCCCCTCTCTTCTCTTTCTTTTATCTTTCTGTCTTTTTATCTTTTTATCCTTCTCTCTTGGTTTTGTTAGTATTAATATTGTAACCCAGCTAACACTAAATTACACATAGGCCAGGGATAGAAAAAGTGGAAATATGGGAAGAGGAAAAAGGGATGGAAACCATTCTCCCCCAAAAGTAAAGTAGTACAGGATTTAGAGCAAAATGAAGAAAATGGATGACCAGATCCAGACTCCAGCAAAACAAAAATAAATTATACCAAGGAACCCAATGAAGCCCACAAAAACACCTAAAAGAAGAAATCCTACAAGCAATTAATGAGAATTTAATAGAGGTGTTACTAGACATGGTCAACCAAAACGTACAGGAGGCACTCAAGAAATTCCAAGACAGCAAAATTAAAGAATATGAGAAAACACAGAAACAAATAAATGAAATCATAAGAACCCTAAATAAATACTGAACTGAAAAAGAGATCACCATAAACAGAGACATAAATGAATTAAGGGCAAAAATTGATAGTATTAAAAAGGAAGTAACCCACAACATGGAAAACCTCAGAAAAAAGAATGAAACAGAAATACAAAACAAAATGGAATGCCATTCCAGCAGAATAGAACAAACAGAAGACAGAATCTCAGAACTTGAAGATGAAATGGCAATTAAAGGAAAAACTGAAGAATATTAGTTAAACAACTCAAGACCTGTGAAAAGAAAATGCAAGGACTTACTGACTCCATCAAAAGACCAAACCTGAGAATCATGGGCATTGAAGAAGGAAAAGAGGTGCAAGCAAAAGAAATGCATAATATAGTCAACAAAATAATAACAGAAAATACCCAAATCTAAAGAAAACCATGCCCATTCAGGTACAGGAAGCCTCCAGAACACTGAACAACCTGACCAAAATAGAACTGCCCCATGACATATTATCATTAAAACAACTAGTACAGACACTAGAGAAAGAATATTGAAGGCTGTAAGAGAGAAAAAACAAATAACATACAAAGGTAAACCCATCAAAATCACAGCAGACTTCTCAACAGAAACATTTAAGGCAAGAGCATGGAGTGAGGTCTTCCAAGCACTGAATGAAAATAAATTCAATCCTAGGATACTCTACCCAGCAAAACTATCATTAAAAATATATGGAACAATAAAAGTCTTCCATGATAAGCAGAAACTAAAACAATATATGACCACCAAGCCACCAGTAAAAAAGATTCTTCAAGGAATTCTGCACACAGAAAATGAAAGCAAACAATACCATAAAAGGGCAGGCAATACCAAACCACAGGAGAAGAAAGGCAAGAAAGTAAAGAGTAATATTGATTCAACTACACACAATCAAACCCTTAATCAACGAAGACAACTACATAAGAGGGATCACCATATAATTATCAAAACTAACACTGAATGTTAATGGACTAAATTCCCCCATCAAAAGACACTGATTGGCAAACTGGATTAAAAAGGAAGATACAGCAATCTGCTGCCTACAGGAGACCCACCTCATCAACAGAAATAAGCACTGGCTGAGACTGAAAGGCTGGAAGATTTACCAAGCCAATGGTCCCTGAAAACAGGCAGGGGTAGCAATACTTATCTTGGACAAAGTAGACTTCAAACCTACATTAATCAAATAAAGAAGGACAGTCCATACTAATAAAAGGGGAAATACACCAAAAGGAAATAACAATTATCAACAAAATGCTCCCAACGTCAATGCACCCAGTTTCATAAATCATACTATGAAGGATCTAAAAACATACATAAACTCCAACACAGTGGTAGTGGGAGACCTTAATACCCCTCTATCAGCAAAAGATAGGTCATCCAAACAAAAAATCAATAAAGAAATCCTAGAACTAAATCACATAATAGAACAAATGGACCTAGCTGATGTCTACAGAATATTTCATCCAATTTTTGCACAATATACATTCTTCTCAGCAGCCCATGGAACCTTCTCCAAAACTGATCATCTCTTAGGGCACAAAAAAAAAAAGCAAGCCTCAGCAAATATAAAATAGAAATAATCGCATGCATTCTAGTTGATCACAATGCATTAAAACTAGAAATCAACAACAAAAACAGCAGTAAAAAATATGCAAACAATTGGAAGCTGAACAACACATTGCTAAATGACAAATGGGTGACTGATAAAATAAAAGAGGAAATTAAAAGGTTCCTGGAAATTAATGAAAATTAAAACATGGCCTACCAGAACCTATGGGACACAGCAAAGGCAATCCCAAGAGGAAAGTTTATAGCCATGAGTGCATACATTAAAAGGACAGAAAGATCTCAAATCAATGACCTAATACAACAGCTCAAACTCTTAGAAAAACAAGAAGAAGCAAATCCTAAAACAAGCAGAAGGAAAGAAATAATTAAAATAAGGGCTGAAATCAATGAAATAGAAACAAACAAACAAAAATACAAAGAATCAATGAAACAAAAAGCTGGGTCTTTGAAAAAATAAATAAGAGAGACAGACCCCTGGCAAACCTGACTAAAATGAGGAGAGAAAAAATCCAAATCAGTCAAATCAGAAATGCAAAAGGGGAGATAACACCATGGAAATGATCAGAGGCTACTTTGAGAGACTATACTCTAATAAATTTGAAAATCCTGAAGAAATGGGCAGATTTCTAGAAACTTACAACCACCCAAAACTGGTGATATTAATCACTTGAATAGATCTATAACACACAAAAAAATTGAAGCAGCTATCAAGAGCCTCCCAAAAAAGAAAAGTCCAGGACCTGATGGATTCACTGCTGAATTCTATCAGATGTTTATAGAAGAACTAATACCAACTCTCCTTAAAGTGTTCCATGACATAGAAAGGGAAAGAACACTGACTAACTCATTTTATGAAGCCAATATTACTCTCATCCCAAAACCAGACAAAAACACCTCCAAAAAGCAGAACTACAGGCCAATTTCCTTAATGAATATTGATGCAAAAATCCTGAATAAAATAATTGCAAAGTGAATCCAACAACACATCAGAAAGATCATTCACCACAACCAAGTTGGCTTTATCCCAGGGATGCAGGGGTGGTTCAACATACACAAATCTATAAATGTAATACAGCACATCAATAGAAGCAAAGACAAAAACCACTTGATCATCTCAATAGATGCAGAAAATGCCTTCGACACCACTTCATGATAAAAGCCCTAAGAATACTAGGAATAGAAGGAAAGTATCTCAACATTGTAAAGGCTATATATGACAAACCTACAGCCAACATCATACTTAATGGTGAAAAACTGAAACCATTTCCCCTAAAATCAGGAACGAGACAAGGGTGCCCACTATCCCCACTCCTATTCAATATAGTCCTGGAATTTCTAGCCAGAGCAATTAGGCAAGAAGAAAAAATAAAAGGAATACAAATAGATAAAGAAACTGTTAAAATGTCCTCATTTGCAGATGATATGATCCTATACCTTAAAGACACAAAAAACTCCCCCCCAAAACTCTCAGACACCATAAACAGCTACAGTAAGGTGGCAGGATACAAATCAACTTACAAAAATCATTAGCTTTTCTATACACCAACAATGAACAAATGAGAAGGAATATATGGAAACAATTCTATTTATAATAGCTTCAAAAAAATCAAATACCTAGGAGTAAATTGAACAAAGGATGTGAATGGTCTCTACAAGGACATGAAGACCAGTGGAACAGAATAGAGGACCCAGATATGAATCAACAGAACTATACCCACCTCAGTTTTGACAAAGGTGCCAAAAATATACAATGGGAAAAGACAGCCTTTTCAACAAATGTTGCTGGGAAAAGTGGTTACCCATCTGCAAGAAACTGAAATTAGATCCATGTCTATCACCCTGTACTAGTATCAACTCAAAATGGATCAAGGACCTAATTTCAGACCTGAAACTCTGAAGTTACTATAGGTAGGAGCAGAAAACACTCTGGAACAGATAGGTATAGGCAAAGACTTCCTCAATAGAACCCCATCAGCCCAGCAACTAAGAGAAAGGTTGAATAAATGGGACTTCATAAAATTAAAAAGCTTCTGCACAACAAAAGAAATGGTCTCTAAACTGTAGAGACCACCCACAGAGTGGGAGAAAATATTTGCCAGCTATACATCAGACAAGGGACTGATAACCAGAATATACAGGGAACTTAAGAAACCAAACTCTCCTAAAATCAATGAACCAATTAAGAAATGGGCAACTGAACTAAACAGAACTTTCTCAAAAGAAGAAATTCAAATGGCCAAAAAACACATGAAAAAGTGCTCACCATCTCTAGCCATAAAGGAAATGCAAATCAAAACGTCACTAAGATTCCACCTCACCCCTGTTAGACTAGTCATCATCAAAAACACCACAAACAACAAGTGTTGGCAAGGATGTGGGGAAAAAGGAACCCTAGACTATTGCTGGTAGGAATGCAAGCTGGTGCAACCACTGTGGAAAAAAATTGGGAAGATTCTTAAAAATCTAAACATAGGCCTACCATATGATACAGCAATCCCACTCCTGGGGATATACCCAAAGGAATGCCTCACAGGCTACTCCAGAGTCATCTGCATACCCATGTTTATTGCAGCGCTATTCACAATAGCCAAGTTATGGAAACAGCCAAGATACCCCACTACTGATGAATGGATCAAGAAAATGTGGTTTTTATACACAATGGAATTTTACTCAGCCATGAAGAAGAATGAAATCTTATCATTTGCAGGTAAATGGATGGAACTGAAGAACATCATTCTGAGCAAGTTTACCCAGGCTCGGAAACCCAAAAATCCTATGTTCTCCCTCATATGCAGACTTTAGATCTAGGGCAAATGCAGCAATGTGGTTGGACTTGGATCACATGACAAGGGGAGCACATACAGGAGATATGGGAATAGGTAGAAAACCCAAAACATGAAAGCGTTTGATGTCCCCACTCCAGAAGAACTAATACAGAAACCTTAAAGCCACAGAGGTTAAGTTGTGAAGGGGATCAGGAACCAGTGTAAAGATCAGTTAGAGATGAATCAACATGGGTCGCAACACATGGGTACACGAAAGCAATGTTAGGAATCTCTCTGTATAGCTGTCCTTAACTCAACTAGCAAAAACGCTTTTTCTTCCTTATTATGCTTGTGTCTTTTCTTCAACAAAATTAGTGATAAGGGCAGAACAGGACCTGCCTAGAAGTGAGGGGGGAGGGGGCAGGGAGGAAGAAATGACCCAAACAATGTATGCACATGTAAATAAATGAATAAAAAAAAAATGGGGGGAAGACATTCAAATCCCAGTTCCACCAAAAATGAAAAAAAAAAACAAAGAAAGAAAAAGTTAGGGAAGATATTTTAAAAGGAAAAGATGCAAGTATATAGATTACTAAGATTCAGTTCTAACCCAGTTAAACCAACCTCTGTTTTTTGTTTTGTTTTGATATCTAGATTTAAAGCAGTTCTGTGTTACGTCATACTTACATGAATCAATAGAAAACTGAATACACATTTCTAAAAGTAATATATCTTAGGCTAGTTATAGTACAGTCAAACTAAACTTTAATGAATAATATGACCCAATTTACCAATAGACCAGAAAAAAGTGGCACTGTATACTATGAGTGATGGAAGCTAATTGTGATAGAAATTTTCTATTTGTGCATAAAGGATATGACTGGATTTAGAAATCTGTAAATTAAACAAAGTTATTTGAAAGCATGTAGTCTGCATGTAAGACTTGGAAATTGAACACATAGTGCTTTATTATAATTCCTAATTTGTAAGGAGTAATATTCATGTGTATCTAGTATATAATGTGAGATCAATAAGTGTTTATTGAATGAATGCATACATGGATGGAATGACTTCATTGGACAAAAAAAGCCATGCACCATTGTAGTTAAGGGACACAAGTAAAAACAATAAAAATTTGGAAAGTGATAGGTCTAACTTTACTTGTACTACCTTTCTGCCTTATCCCAGTTCTGAATGATTTTTTTCATAATGAAATGTGTCAGCTTAATTGTGCTAAATCTGTGAGTAAATAAAAGAGAAAGAAGTAGGTTAAAGACACTACTGACAGCTCTCTTTTGAGTCTTGAGTTTCTTGAGTCCCTATCAACAGACCCACTAACTCTGCATTAAGCAATACCATTATGGAAATATTAAATTTACTTACAAAGAATGGTCATATTTCTTAATTTAACTTTTCATCACTGACATATTGTATAATCAGTAAAAAATTTAACTGACTTTAAAAAAATTATTTGAAACATTTAAACATAGCTATCTGCAGAGGAAAAGCCTGGGATAAATGAAATACTAATTAATTTACTTAATTAAAATTTTATCAAATTAAGATATTCAAACTATTTCCTTATTGTAATTATTTTTAATTTTAAACTTATTTGGATTTGTTTTCTCTTTATGTTTTATAATATTTTATTCTTGGTAGAGCACCTGCTTTGCAAGTGTGAACCCCTGAGTTCAAACCCCAGTCTCACCCAAAAGAAAAGTCATAACATTTCATTTTTATTTGTCTAATTTTAACAACTCATATCTTTCAAATGTGAAAATTAAAACTGATGACAATTTCATGTAGATGTTAAAATGATGGAAAAATAAATGGATTTTTCACCTTGTCATTTCTAATAATAAAGTTGCCCTTATAGATTATTTTATTTTGCACATCTGTGTGAATCTTAATGTTTTAGATACTATCATTAGGTATTTTTACTACATTTTCATTATCTTCTCCTTAGTCTTGTTTGAAGATGATAGCATGGATTTTCCAATGAAGCATGATTAAATACAGCTGGATAAGACAGGCAAAGTAGCTCGATGCTCTGGTTTCTTAAAAGCACTTACTTTGACAATCCTAAAACCTCACTGAATAAGGATTTTTCTTACTAACTTATGATTTCAACTCAAATTTTACCTGTGGTCAAAGAAAATCTTCAAGCATATAATTTTTGTATTTTACACAATACCATTTATAGGTTGAAAGTATTTTCATCTTTTCTACTTAATTTTTTAAAATTAAACCTATTAATCTTTCAGTGTCTATGTATGTATTTATATTTTCATTTTATTTTCAGAAAAATGTTTACAGAATTTCATAAGAATTATTTTATTCTTAATCTATAATTAAGTTAATTGTATGCAACTTATAGTCTTTCATTGTAACAGCTTCAGTAATGTTTTCCATCATTATCTGTAGGTCAGTTATAAATTTCAGGGTTTGCCTTTTACATATTTAAGCATTTTATTGGCATTTTTCCTATTATTTTTCTGAATTGAAGTAGTCTGAGGCCATTCAGAACTTTTAGTCTTTATATAAATTTGAATTATTTTTGCACAATAGAAAAATAGAAGTCTCTGTTTTTCCTCTATATTTCAAATCCATATTATGTGATCTGGCATGTGTTAGTGAATCACTCCATCATCTCGGAACATCTCGGATATTTGATCCTAAAAATCTGAACTCAGTCTGTAGAAAGTCCAAATTAATTTCTTAAAAGTTTTCTTGAATCATCATCTTTGTGTATACTTTTAAAATTTTCTATTTATGCAGTTCCTTTTTATCAGAACATTAATTTTATATAAGTCCATTCATTTGTTCAACTGTCAATCAGAAATAATAGGTATCCAATGTTAATTATTTGCTATGTACTTTTCTAGTATGCTTTGATTTTTTCTGCCTTTGTATATACTTTTGTAGATAATCTTGTTGCATTTTCTTTTATTTTTCTTACATTATTAATTCTGCTGTCTGAATCCCTTATGATTTCCCTGGGTACCTTTCTGTGCTGCTTCTATTTTGACTATGATTTCTATGGCTGTTTCACTTTATATTTCACATCTTTCCATAGTCAGGTTTTATATTTACTCACTGTATATTCTAGGGTTTGAATTTTGGCTTTGATATGCTGCATTGAGGTCTTTTGTTAGTCTGGAGGAGTTGGTCGTTCATGATAATAAGATTATTATGACTACTTTCTGCTCATAGTAGTATTTTTCTGTTGGGTTTTGTGAGTTTGACATTTTTCCTCTTTTTCCTCCTTTTGTTTCCCTGTTCAATTTTTCGTTATTGCTCTTAAACAATGTATTTCTTGGATTATGGGGATGACTATAGAAAGCTAGTACAGGCAATCAGGGATTCTTGTACATTAACAGAAAACTTCTTAGGACAGAAAATGGTGTGTGTGTACATCACATTTTACCACCTTTCTTTAATTTTGGAATTTACTAATGCAGCTAAAGGTAAGATCTGAGAGCAAAGGCCCAATCTCATTGAAATGCCTAGAAAAGAGACTGAAAAGAGTAGAAAGTACCCCCGCACATCTACTCTACTGAAGGCTCTTTGTACTATTAAAAGAATATATATTTTTAATGTGAGCAAATGGTCATTTAACACATATAAAATAGAGGAATAGAATAATAAAATCAGAGGCCTTCACAGATATAGGAGCCAAGAAAGTTATTTTGAGAAGAGAAAAAATCTATTTTGAGGGAAGAAATAGGAATTTTTGTGTTATTGCTGCCTTTTTTAGGAAGGGGGTTGAACTCACAACCTCATGCTTGCTAGGCAAGTCTTCTACCAATGAGCCACACCACCAGTCCTTGTGTTACTGCTAATACAATACTCATTTATTGTTATGAGCTCAGTGGTGTGCCCCTCATTCTAACTCCTAGTGAGAGATTGGGAGTCAGGAGCAAGGCAAGCAGGTAGGGTAAGGGTCCAATAACTAAGTGAGAGTCACACAATAAAAGAAAGGAAGAAAGTTAGTCACAGAGTGTTTTTCACTCCTGTCTCACCATAAAGCAAGTGTTCTGGAATGGATCATCAAAACAGGATGACCTGAGGTTGACCTACACAGAGGCAAAGGGCAGGAGGAGAAGAAATTTAAGGATTATTCCAGGGAGTTTGAGAATCAGCCCCTTCAAACCCCATTATTCACTTAGGACCTGGTCATAAACCAATAAACTTGATTACCTAGTTAGCATACAAAATTGAGTAACCCCTTACTCTGGTGAATAAAAACCCCTAGACACAACAGTTATTGGCAACACACTTGTGATACTACCCTTCTCCTAGGACCTTTACTCTTTCGCTTAATGAACTTTCCTATCTGTACATTCACCTTTCATTGCCTGTGAAGTTCATTCTTAGGCTTCCTGAGATGAGAACCCAGAACATTGACCCTCCCTCTGCCTAAATACTTAAGGAAGTAAGGTTGAGTGGAGGCTTTTGGTCCTGCACAAATCTCCTGTTTCACTAATGTGATGGTGTGAGGAAGTGGACTCTTAGGAAGTAATTAGGCCATCAGGGCAAAACCCACATGAATGGACTCGTGTCCTATTTTCAAAGCTCCATCCCTGTTTCTTGTGGCTCTCCACTTTATGAGGACACAACACGAAGACAGCCATCTGCAAACCAGGAAGCAGGCCAACAGAAGAACAACTCTGTTGGTACCTTGATCTTGACCTTCTCAGCTTCTTGAACTGAGAAACAAGTATTTGTTGTTTAAGCCACCCAGTCTATGGTAGTTTAATACAGGGCCCTAGGCTAGGACACTTATGATCAATTTAGTCCTTGTAAGAATATACAAAATGTATCTGAAGGGTCTGACCTCCTCTTTACCCTCAGTCCCCACTACTTTCTGATGTCTCTAGAATGTTTTAAAAATCTGTTCTGGAGAAACTCCTGAAAATCTACTAGTTTTGACAGGTAGTGGTATGGCTTCACCTAGTAAGTCATTGCTTTTACTGATTAATTGTTCTTTCAGGACTTTTTAACTCTCTACTTTGTGTGGTTGGTTACTATTAAAGCATGAAATGTATTTTTCTGTGATTGATTTGGGGCCCTAAAAAGATAAGTTAAAGGAACAAGGTGGAAGCCCTAACATATTAGAGTTTGTAATTGACATCAAATAAAATTAAATGAATAATGTTTTAGAGACAAAGCCTTTGGTGCCTTATTGGTTAATCCTTATCTATAATTAACTATTTATTTAAATTTGATTTTGTGTTGGTAAGTCATTATTACACAAAAATTTCTGACAATATTTTAAACAATATTGCACTTAATACAAGAGTCAATACAAAATTGTTTTATTTGCAGATGTTATTTGTAAATGTATATTTTGCTATGTTTTGTATTCATTGGCTATAAAAAGACTATGCAGATATGACTCAGTGGAAAAGGAAAGTGCTTATCCAAAAGTATGAATATAATGTCTCTCTTCTTAGTATTTACATATTTTTATTTCTGTTGAGAAAAGATAGACCTCAATGTGGTGTCATCTATAGAGACAAAATTCCTGACTAAGAAACTAATTATTTCTCACTGAAAACTATATAAATTGTTGCCAACAAGTTGGAAACATGTTTCTTTTTTGAGTTTCTGCCCTTGTTACTGCCCTATCACCCCTATAAAAAAGTTGTCTTTGTTGGGTAAGAATGAATCCAGTTTGTAGAACAGGAGAAGCTGACATAACTCTCCAAGGTTGTACTTCCTGTGGTTCATGAAGGAGAACTAGGAATGTCTGCCCCTCTCCTCTCAGCATTTCTAGCTTCCTGGACATTTGTCTTGGCATACCGTCCACTTAGGGACTAGATGCTCTAGTCCTGACTGCTCTCTGGCTTCCTTTCCAAGGAAAAACATATCACAGTGTTTTGTTTTTTAAGCTAATTTGATAATTAATTTCTTAAATGTTATTGAGTGTTACATTCATATTTCATTTTACTCTTAGGGATTTCCCATGTCATTTGTAAGGCGCACACACAATTCTAATTACAAAATTCATTAAAAATAATTTAGCTTGACTTCAAATTCTAGGATTTTGGCCTTTGTTTTAGTAAGTGAAGTTGCAATATCATATTATTTAAAGTAGTAAAACCCCCAAAAGTGGTCATCATCTTCAAGAATATTTTAATTAACCTTTGAGTGAAATTCCCTAGGTGAAGTTTTAAAATGTATATCATTGCTAAAGTTCTTTCATTGTATTCACTAATTAATAGAATTAATTTCATCTTCCTTACTGAACTTAACTAATTTGATATTTGGACTTTTCTTTCTCTTTCTGCCCCGCCACCTCGCTTTTATTTGTGTGTTTTAGTAGTGAAGAACTGCAAACGCAGCAAAGTGTAAATTTTACTTTTTATACACAAAATTTCTTTTTCTGAGAGCTAAGACTTAATGATTTACACAGATGCAGTTCATTTTTAATTATGTAAAAGGACTTGAACAATAACAAACCATGAAAAGTTGTTATAATTAAAAATTAAATTGAAGTTACTAATTCAAGAACCAATTACAGAAGAGTAGAGATTCAGTAATGTAATTAATATAAATGACTAATCATTCTAAAACTATTCATACTTTGTATTTATTTAGAGTTCTCTATATACTAACTTGTTAGCTTACAGGCCTCTGGATTAGAAAAATAAAATTAAAACCCAACTGAGAACTGGTATTAAATCAACAGAAAATGTACTCCGTTCTTAAAAGAATGCTAAATGTATTTTTTAAAGTTTCTCATTAGAAATTATTTACTTACCACAATGCACGTGCCATCTTTATCTAACTCATTTATTATTTTGATTGCATACCTACTAAATATGTTTTCAACTAGGATAATTGTGTTAATTTGCATCTTGAAAGGCAATCTTTTAAGACAGAGGATTGTCTGAATGGTAATCTCTGGTGAGTTAGAAATATTTTCAATTATTTATCATGAGATTTTTAAAAGTTAATTCCCCACTTACTCTATAACCCTAAAATTTTCCCCTAAGGGCTCTCTCTTAAGTTCTTCTTAGGAAATGACTGTAAGATTGTGCCTTAGAGAATTCTATGAAAAGCATTTTAAAGACAGGAGTTATTGCTCTTTAAATAACTGAAAAATAAGACAAAGAAATAAAAGCTGAGAATTTAATATTTTCCCCTCAGCACAGGACAGATAAAATTGCAAATCTTTTCTTAAAAGGTTACAGAATAGCAAAAACCATGAATATGTCATAATACCTAGGTAATAAAGTCTTATTATCAATACTGAAGTTTAGGAAGTATTGTAGTTTCTAAAAAAGTTCCCTCTTCCCCTGCTTCCACCCCCACCACAAATATCTACCCAAATCAAATAAAAACTCAGGGGTAGTAGGACAAATTAATTTGAACTTTGCAGATTGCTGATGCAAGTTGTCAGCGTAACACTAGAATCTAAGTCAGAATTAAGAGAACAGGGATGGTGTTTTCTACCTTGTTATCAGGTTGTGGGTTGTCACTGCTTTGTAGTGAGTCTGATGGAGTTGCATTAACAGGTCAAAAGAGCAACACTAGCTGATTTTTTAATCCATCCTACCAAGCATGTGACATTTGGAGAAGACTTTGTACAAAAAGCATTAGAAACATTTTGTTATTTTCATATTCATGTTCTAAAAAGGGGAATAAGGAAAAAAGAATGAAATGCAGACTCTCTCATTAATGGCATATTGTCAAGCCAGACTTTCTTTTTATTATGTGTTCATTGAAAAGAATTCACTGCCCAAATCCTCTGAACAGTTAACATAATAATTTAGATAAAAACAGAAAAAAAGTACAGTGAATCTTAATTCTTCCACTGACAGAGGTTGAAGCATGGGTGAGATTTCAGTGGACTATACTTATGAGTGGTCATGAATTATAGATGACAGTAGTGTGAGATGCATTATTTTATATCAAATTAGAAATAGACATTGTGAAGCAAGATGTCCTTCTAGCAATCTGAGAAAGTGTTGGCAGCAAGAATAGGTTTCAATCCAGAAAAATATTCCTTAAAAAAAATAGATAATTAAGTATCACCTAATTATCTTTGATATACTTTTGAAAGGTTAACACTTCCATGTTTTAAAATCTAAAAAATTTAGAATCTACTCTCTAACCTTTAAGTTTCTATTGTTTTTTTTTAAACATTTCAAATCTTACATTAATGGAAAAATTATAAAATAATTGGTTAAGCCTAATTAAAAAACAAAAAGTTTTAATCCTAGCTCTTTCCAAGGAAAGAGTGCTTTGTATTTAGCTGGAAACCCAGGTAAGACTTCAACCAATGTGTCCTTCAGGGAAAGCAAAAAGGAAACCAAGCATGAAGCAGAACTGGATTTTCTCAAGGGATGCTTGCTTTAACCCACAGATGCTAATCTCCAAATTGTTTCTTTTTACCTCCTTTCTGTACCAGACACATTTTTAGTATAAATGGATATGTTCTCAGTGTCAATTATATTTCAATAGAGATAATAAGACTTGTCGTGACACTTGTAAATGTTTGAGTAAAATTTCAATATAAAGGCAGAAAAATACTTTTATTTTTATTGAAACAAAATAGTATTGGAAAATATTTAAGTATATGATGACCATAAATACAAAAAAGACCTGTGTTTTATTTATACACTGATGAAATAAAACGCAACAAATAGAAGTGAAGTTCCTTGTGTCTTGTTCATCCATCCCTCACCCTTCCTAATCCTCTCCACATAGATAATCACTTTGTTTAGTAGGGTATTCTTAATTTCCGTGTATTTAAGTTTCTTCTATGTATTTATGAACCTCTAAAGAATACAATATGTTTATAAGTTTTAAAACTTAACAAATACAAAGACTTGCATTATTTCTAGAGTTTTCTCTCAAGATCCAACACCTGCATTTGTGAGATATTTCGAGGCTGATGGATATAACTCAAATCTTTCATTATCATGATTGAATGATGTTCTATTACTAGAACTTCCTACCACATGGATTTATTTATTCACTGTTGATGGTAAAGTGACTATAATTTGTTTTGTTAAGTATAAATTATGCAAAGAATGATGACCATTCTCCTTGTACACACAATATTAATAATTCTCTACAATACATAATACCCAGGAATGGAATTATTGGGTCTTAGCCAATACACATCTTTAACCTTATCTCTCTCTTTTTAAATGTTGAGTGGCTTTTAAGAACAAAATGCTATCTATAACAGTATATTAATATAAACTTAAAGGTAAACTCATAACAAATAATGTATATTGTTTGAAGACCAATATCTACATAAATAAATGTAGGTAATATAAACTGGAAGAAAACACTTTAAGTGTATGGGTGTCTATGGTACAGTAAGAAAGGACAAAAACTAACCAAGAAATTAAATATCATTAAGCAGGCCCCATGCATGAACTGGTGAGGACAATGTACCCCGAAGCAGCAAAGACTGGGATTGATTGTATTTTTCCAATTCCATGCACCTGAACCCAACTAGAATCCAATACCTTATAGATAAAAGCCCAGAATGGAAAGGCCCATGTATCCTTTTGTTACACCTTTATAAAAGAATTTATGAACAAAGAATTGAGTAATACAAAAATAGAGAAGTGATGGTGGTAAAATTGTGCTTGCAATTTTTCTTTAAACTTTTTATTTTCAGTTTGTTGAGAATTTGTTTGCCCTATAAATTAAATTCCTGGGGTGGGGTTGGGGAGAATGAAAGACTGATTTTAGCTCATGATCTTCATTACAGTGTTTCAGTCTCTTGACAAGATTTTTTTCACTGTTTATATCAATGTATATACAATAGACAGTGTTTTAAGATTTGCCTTTGTTCCTTCTCTATGTCAACACTTAGTATTGTCAAGCTAAATTCTTATCATTTTGATAGTTATGAAATGGCAGCTTGTATTTTGGTTTGCTTTTTTCCCAATAGAAAATAATTGACAGGATTTTCTTATGTTTATTGGGCATTTATTTTTCCTCTTTTAGTGTTCTGTTTTTATTGTCTTCTTCCTATTTTACTACAAAATGACTTGTCCTCCTTTTAATTTCAGAAGTCCTTTTCATAATCCAAATACAAATTCTTTGTTAGTCATAGATTTTACAAATCTCACATCTCAGCATGTAGCTTACCTTTTCCCTTTTGTTCAGCTGTTTTTGGATACACAGAAGTTTTCAATTTTCATAAAGCAATTCCCTTTAACTTCTGAAACTTTTCATAGTTTGTGTCTTAAGAAAATTTTTCTCATTCCAGACTAAAATTTGTTCTCCTATGTTTTCTCTTAAAAATGTTAAAATTTGTTATTACATTTAGATCTTCATTGCACCAAATTATTTTGATAAGTCTAAAGAAATAAAGATTGTGTACATTTTTGTATCATTCCTAAATCACAAGTAATGCTTCCAATTTTTATCATTATAGGTCAGACTTGTTAATTTTTTTATACTGAGTCACCTTTTATTCTCAATATGCTAAGAAATTTTATCAGGAGTGTTGTTGAATTTTATCTATTGCCCTTAATATTTATCTTAATGAGATGTGTAATAAACTTTTTGATATATTGATTGCATAAGAAAAATCCTGATGTTGAGTCTTCCTTGTATTTTGGAATAAAACAGAACCTTGTTTGATGTAGTAGATATTTTAAGCAAAATAGGTGTGTATACAAATCCTTATATACACATTAGGATTGCATTTCTTAGATTTGCCTAAAATTTTTCCTGTATGTTAATACTTGAAATTAGTTTTAAATTTTCCTATTTCATTCAGGTTTAGATTTTTTTTTTCAGGTTCTGGAAATTGGACCCAGGGCCTTGCATGACTTGGATATTTTTCTTTCTTTTCAGTTTTTATTTCCATTAGCATATTGCTGTACTGACGGCACATTGTGACATTTATAAACGTGTCTATGATATTTCTTAGTTAGATTCACTACCTCCATCATTCAAAATTAATATTCTTTGCCAAATCATTGCAATTTTTACGCACTCTTACTGTCAACAATAATTCTCTTACTTTATTATCTAATTCTGGAATCCCATTGCATGCTCCTCTACTTACTATTTAATTTCATTCTTTTCCAGTGAAATTGCTTTATCATTCATTTCACTAATACTCTCTTCACTTGTGTTTAATATGTTTCCTTAACTTCTATTGAGCATTTTTTGGGGTAAATTTCAATAACCATATTGTACATTATAGACATTGAATTTAGTTTCTAAACACACTGATCTTTAAAAAAAATCATATACTTTCCCCACGCTTTAAATTTATGTATTGTTAATATTTTAAAAGCTTACATTAATACCTGACAATTTTAATATAGGTATATTTTGGTCTTAGCATGTCTTGTTTTGCTTTTTTGCTTTGAGTTCATAGTAATTTATAATTTATATTATCTACTTTATAATTTTAAATGAAAACATCATATTAATTGTGGTCTTTTCTGATTTTACAGAATCAGAGTTGAGTGCAGGGTTGAGAAAGACCCTCTCCAGATACAATTTATATTTAACTTTGCCAGGTGACAAGTGGAGGTATCAACCTTGAATTACATTAAAGCTTATTTATTTTCAGACCTCTAAGACAGCACATGTTCCAGTCCCAAATTTGCATGGAAATCTCTGATTTTTAGTCCTTCCAAAGTTTTTATTATATCAAGTTTGTGATGAAATCTCTACCTCACTCAAGGATGACCCTAGAATTTGCTGGCCCGGGGAACACAAAATTAGAAGCCTCTAGAGTGAGTTAGAACTTATCTGGCCCTTAGGCCACAAAGTTCATTGGGATAGCAGTGGCTCCTGGTGTGTTAAGAAGGAAAGCTTCTGAAGTGAATGCAGCCCCAAAGCGGACAAGTGACTCTTGACTGACTCAACATGCTGCTGTTATGGCAGTTTGTTTTTCTCTGAATAGTACTGGGGAATAAACCCTCAGGAAAAAGCTACTCACTAAGAAGACCTGGAATAAGACTGGAAACACAAGAAATATGAAAAATTAAGGCAATATGACTCTACAAAAGTTCAGTCCGTAACTGAATCCAGAAGAATGATGTTAGGAGGACCATGGACTCAGGCAAGTATGGGTAAAAGCATAAGGTCACACCTAAAAACAAAACAAAACAAAAACAAAAAAACTCCTAATAAGCAAAAAAACTAAGCAAAAGCAAAAAGACTGGAGACATGGTTCAAGTGGTAAAGTACTTGCTGAGCAAGCATAAGGCCTTGAGTTCAATCCTCAGTACTGCCAAAAAGACACACACAAACTGAAAGTGAAAGGATGGGAAAAGATATTCCAAGCAAAAACAATCAGCAATCGTGATACTCATATTGGACAAAGAAGATTTCAAACCAAAATTAGTCAGAAGGGATAAAGAAAGACATATTAAAAGTGAGAGAAATCCAACAAGAAGATATAGCATTTATAAATATATGCACCTAATATTGATACACTAGTTTATAAAATTAGCATGCTAGACACTATAGGACAGAAAGATCCAGGTGTGGGTGGTTTTCATACTGCACTCAGACTATAGATCATTCAGACAAAAAAATAAAGAGGCTTCAGAACTAAACTACACCATATATCATACCTAACTTAAAATTTACTTAACAGGCAGCTATAGAATATTCCATCCAAGAGCTGTGAGTAAACACTTTTCTCAGCAGTTAATGGAACTATTTCCAAAATAGATCACCTTTTGACCTTACAGAAAATCTGAACAAATACAACAATTGACATAATTCTTTGCATTTTATCAGATTATGATGGAATAAAATTAAAAATTAACAGCAAGAGAAACCACAGAAACAATACATGGACATGAAGATTGAACAATACCTTTTGAATGATCCATGGCTCATTGAAAACAATCAGGAAAGAAATGAAAAACTCCTAGAATCAAATGAAAGTGAAAACACAACTAACCAGAACTTTTGAAAGACAGCAAAGGCAGTTCTAAAAGTGAAAGTTATAGCTGTAAGTGCCTGCATTTAAAAATTAGAGATCTCTAATAAATTATGAAATGATGCACCTGAATCTTTTAGAAAAATAAGAACAAGATAACCCAAAATTGGCACAGTGAAAGAAATAATAAAGATCAGGGTGGAAATGAATCATATGACGAGCAAAAGAACAATACAAAAGATCACTGAAACAAAGAGTTGATTGTTTAAAAAGGTAAGCAAGGCTGACAAACCTTTAGCCAAACTTATCAAAAGCAAGAGAGAGGATCCAAACAGATAAAATTAGAAGTGAAAGGGGAATATTACAAAAGATACCACTGAAATCCAGAGGATCATAAGGGAGTATTTTGAAAACTTATATTCTAACAAATTAGAAAACCTAGAAGAAATGGAAAAATCTGTAGACATACATGATATGACTTACCAAAATTGAGTTGAGAATATAAACAACCTAAATTGATCTCTCACAAGCAATAAGATTGAAGCAATAATGAAAAAAATCTCTCAACAAAGAAAAACCCAAGACTAGATGAATCTGTGGTTAAATTCTGCCAGACTTGAGATATTAGCATGCCCCCTGAACTATTTCATAAATTAGAATGTGAAAGAATACTTCCAAACTCATTCTATGAAGCCAGTATTAACCTGATAACCAAACCAAATAAGGATGTGATGAAAAGAAAAAACTACATACCAATTTCTCTGATAAACATACATGTAAATATCCTCAAAAAATCCTTACAAACAGAATTTGACAACACATTAAAAAGACCATACAACCATAATTAAGTTGGTCTCATTCCAGGTATGCAAGCATGGTTCAACACGCACAAATCAGTAGATGTAATACAGTACATAAATAAAACCAAGGGCAAAAAGCACATGATTGTCTTAATAGATGAGGTTTTTTGTTTTTTAAACAAAATTTAGCATCTATTCATTATTAAACCCCTGAAGAAACTAGGGAAAGAAGGACATAGCACAACAAAATAAAGGCTATATCCAACAAGCCTACGTTTTTCTCAATGGGGAAAAACTTAACCATTTCCTCTAAAGTCAGGAATGAGCAAAGGTGCTTACTCTCTCCACTCTTATTCAATATAGCACTTGATTCTTAGCCAGAAAAATCAAGCAAGAGAAAAAAAGGAAAAGGAATACAAACAGGAAAGGAAGAAGTCAAATTATCCTTATTTGCAAATATTATGATCCTACTGATCCTAAAGTTCCCTCAAGAAATTCTTAAATCTGATAAACACATTTGGAAAAATAGCAGGATACAAAATGACCATTCTAAAATTAACTGTTTTTCTTTTAAGAAAACATGAAGCCAAAAGTTTAATATGCAGATGTACATGAGCCAATTTTTACTTTATAGTAACATAAGCCTTTGGAGAGGGAACATGGATTTCTCTATGGAACAGTCATTATTAAAATTCGTACCAAGCCTTCTAACATGATACTACTTATAATATCACCATTTGAAACTTGTTCTATTGATGACTAGCTGTCATCTTCACACATTCACTTATCACAAGGTTCACTGAAATATTCAATGGACATATTTGGCACTATTTAATTTCAATGACAACTTTTTTCCATAATTTTTTTTTCAGCTTGGGAAGGTGAGCTTTGCTGATGGTATCTACTTGGTGGTCTCAGAGCTTTTCTATATACCAATAGCAAATGTGCTGAGAAAAAAGTCGGAAAAACCACCCCATTCACAATAGTCTCCAAAAGTTAAATACCAAGGAACAAACCTATTTAAGTAGGTGAAAGACGTCTCCAACGAAAATTACAAAACCTTAAAGAAACAGAAGTTACTAGAAGATGGAAATATCATATACATGAATTGGCAGAATTAAAATTGTGAAAATGGTTATTCTAAAGAAAGTGATCAACACATTCAATGCAATTTCTATCAAAACCTCAACAATAGTCTTTACAGAAATAGAAAAATTTATCTTAAAATTCATTTGGAAAGCACAAAAGACCCTGAATAACCAAAACAATCCTGAGCAAAAAGAGTCACACTAGACGTATCACAATACCTGATTTAAAATTATACTACAGAACCACAGTAGGAAAAAGTCTTGTACAGACAGTGAAACAGGCAGAAAGACCAATGAAATATAATAAAGGACCCAGAAATAAACTCAAGCTGCAAAATTCACATGGTTCAAGACACATGTGTCAAAAAAAAGCATTGGAGAAAAGACATCGTCTTCAACAAATTGTTCTGGGAAAACTGGTTATCCATACATATATGACTGGAACTAGATCTCTATCTTTTACTCTGTACAAAAATCAATAAAAAAATGAAACAAAAGCCATAAAGTAGGATCTAAAATTTAAAACTACTACTAGAGAACACAGGGTAAACACTTCAAGATATAGGCATAGACAATGACTTCTGTGAAGGACTCAGGAAATGATAGTGAGGATTGACAAGAAGGATTGCATCAAAGGGGGTTATCTCTTTTTCATGTAATAAGGGATTAATATCCAGAACCTAAAGAACAAATAATATAATCACCAACTGGACAAATGAATTTGAGAGAGTTCTCAAAAGAAAAAGTAAAAATGGCCAAAAGTAAACAACAAAAAAGGATCACCATCATTAGACATCAGGGAAATGCAAATTAAAGCTACACTGAGATTTTACGCCACCCTGAGTCACAATGACCATCAACAAAGAAAAAAAATCAAATTCTTTTGAAGATGTGAGGAAAAACATATTCCTATACACTGTTGGTGGGAATGTAAATTAGTTTAGTCCCTATAGAAATCAGAAGAGCGTTTCCTCAAAAAACTAAAAAATAGAACCACCATATGATCCTGCAATACCGTTCTTGATATATACCTGAAGGACTCTTAAGTCAGTATATAATAGAAGTAACTGCATGCCATGTTTATTGCATCATTATTCATAATACCCAGGATATAGAATATGACTAAGTGCCCTTCAATGGATGAATGGATAAAGAAAATGTGGTGTATATATGGAGTTTTATTCAGCCACAAAGGAAAATAATATCATGCCATTTGCAGGGAAATGTATGGAAAAGAGAGCATCATTAAAAAAAAATAAGCCAGGTTCAGAAAGACAAATATCACATTTTTTCCTATATGCAAAATCCATATTCAAAAATCATACAAAACAAAAAGCCATGAAAAAAATAGAAGGGGCATTATTTGGGAAGAGGAAAGGGATAAATGAGGAAGGGGAGAGGTAGTGGGGGGTGAGTATGATCAAAAAACATTATACAGATGCATGAAAATTTCATAACAAAACCCATTAAAAATGAAAAATAAATGATCCATTTCAAGATCTGAAGATTTATCAGCCCCAATCCTTTTTTCCCCTTTAATCATTCACAGTACTTATCCTATGATAAACCTCTTGTACACATATTAACAAAAGAACTTACAAAGAATCATTAGAGATTGTTAAGAACACCTCTATACTAACAATCTAAATAACCTAGAAGAAATGGTCAAATTCCTAGACACATACACCTGAGCAGGATTAAATTATGAATAAATAGAAAACATTGAGCAGACAGATAAAGAACAACAAGAATCAGTAATGAAAACTCTCCTGTTGAAGGAAGGCCAGGCCCAGATAGCTTCACTACTTAATTGTACCAAGTATTTAAAGGAGGACTAATACTGACCCTTGTTAAATCTTTCCAAACAATTGAACAGGAGGAAATTCTTCCAAACTTATTCCATAAGATCAGTATTATCTCACATACCAAAATCAGAGGACACAACAACGGCAGAAAAGAAAGTTACAGACTAATATCCTTAATGGTCTCAGACACAAAAATGCTTAACAAATACTAGGAAACTGTATCCCAAAGCACACTAAAAAGATTACTCACAATAACCAACACCCCAGAACTCAACATATACAAATCAAGAAACGTGATATGGCATATCACTAAATGATGAATAAAAACCATATGATCAACTCAGGAGACTCACAAAGGGCATTTGATAAAGTCCAACAACTATTAATGATAAAAACACTGGACAGCTTACATATAGAAGGAATATACCTCAACATAACAAACAATCCAACAACAAACACCACGTGGAGTGGGCAAAAGCTGAAATTCCTTTCTCTAAATTGTGGAAAAACACAAAAATGCCAAGTTTCACCATTTTTATTGAACATTGTACTATGAGTCCTAGTCAGAGCAGTCAGGTAAGACAAAGAAATAAAGGGCATTCAAATTGTAAAAAAGGAAGTATACTGTTACTGTTTTCAGATGGCATGATCTTATGTATGGAAAACTCCAGACTCCACTAAAAAATACTGATCTAATAAATCAGTTCAGCAAAGTTGTGGGTTGCAAAATCATAGAAAATCCAGAAGCTCTACTGTGTACCAGTAATGAATTATCTAAAATAGAAATCAAGAATATAGTCCCACTTATAATAACAAAAAAAAAGTTAACTCTAGAAGTAAATTTAGGCAAGATAAAAGAGATCTATAATGAAAATTATAAAACACATATTAAAGAAATTAAAAAGAACGCTTAAAAATGATATCCTATGTTCATGGACTGGCAGAATAATATTGTTAAAATTTTTCACAATATACCACACAACCCACAAATTCAGTGAAATCCCTGTCAAAATACCAATGACATTCTTCACAAAAATTTGTAAAAACCACAAAAAGAAACAACAGCAGCAGCAAAAATTATGAATAACCAAACCCATCTTAAACACAAAGCAGGAGATATTACATTAGCTGACTGCAAACTATGCTAATCAAACAGCATGGTACTGGTACAGGTACAGACACACAGACCATGAAACAGAATAGAGCACCTATAAGGCAACACACGTATCTATAGTCAACTGATGCTTTTTTTTTTGACAAAGATACTAAGAACATGCACTTGTGAAAAATAGTCTTTTTGACAAATTGTGCTGGGGAAACTAAATAGCCACATACAGAAGAATGGAACTAGGTCCCTATCAAATAGGTTCATTTCTTAAAAGAAGATATACAAATGCCCAAAAGTTACATAAAAAATGTTCAATGTCATTAATCATCAGGGAACGGCAACTCAAAAGCTTGACAGATCACCTCACTCAGTTAGAATGCCTATTATCAAAAAAGCACGTGTCAGTGAGGAAAGGGAGAAAAGGCTACCCTGTGCACTGTTGGTAGGAATGTAAATGAGTAATAACCGTTATGTATAGAGGTTCCTCAACAAATGAAAAACAGAACTCCTGGTAAGCCTATCACTGTTGTATATTTAAGGGTAAAATCAGTATGTCAAAGAGACATCTGTACTACTATATTAATTGCAGCACTATTCACTATAGCCCCAAAATGGAAACAACCCAAGTGTCCATCAGTTGATGGATGGCTGAAGTAAATGTAGTACACATATACTATGGGATATTATTCTGCCATATGAAAATAACATCTTGTCATTTGTAACAACATGGTTAGAACTCAACATCATTACATTAAATGAATTAAACCAGGCAAGGCTGAAGGAGTAAGAAGTTCTGTTTGCTATTGCAGAGTAAGATGATTGTAGATTACAGCAGTGTACTGTATCTTTCAAAGAGGTGCAAGAAAAGAGTGAATATTTTCACTTCAAACCAATGACAAATATTTGAGGAAAGAATGTATTTAAACTGGTTTAAGTAACACACAAAGAAGATTATATATATATATATGTATTAAAATATCACATGGAACCCTATAAGTATGTGTAATTTTTAGCTTTAAGTATCTGTTAAACATAAATTTAAATTAAAAAATTAAAAATGAAAATAATAACTAACAGTGAAACATTACTCAAAGAATCAATGGCTACCAATGTACATAGAAAATATTAGAACTTAATAATCATATCTGTAAATGCTAGATCAGATCTGTTCTTTTTAAAAAAGAGAATCTGCAAGAAGTTTCAGTAAGGCACTTTTAAAATTAGGATATTGTTTACTGGTGGTGGTGGTGAGTTATAGCCAAGTGTTAAATGTGACAGTGTTGACAATGCTTTACTGTGATCTCTTTTACACAATGCCAACTCTCTGGTTTTGTACCTTTGTATTTACTTACCCCTTTCAGACAAAACTGTTTCTTTGTGAACTGTCTGTAAGCCTTCTGAGATATAAATTCCAGGTTATTTTGAATTTGTGCCTGTTTATATCAATCGCCCACTGAAGACATCACACATTCTTCAACCACCCCCTACACTTGGAACAGGCACCCAATTAATACATGCCAGGCAGGCCACCTTGCTCTTCTCCTTCAAAAACTCCTAAAAAACCATCTGCTCTGGGAGGCATTCCAGCTACAATAACCACATACTACTTTCAATTGCCTATAATATCTGTATCCACTTTCTTGAGCACTACTTACATATTTTACCATTACAAAACCCATAAGGCAGGATATTTTCAAAGTAGTAGAATGGTATTTAACCTCCTCACAGACATCTACATTCCCTTAGAGTAATAGCATATTCTTGCAGGCGTTTCTTTCATGACAGAATAAGAAAATATGAGCTTCAAAATAGTAAGAGAATTAGCATTGACTCTTGGATCAAGGTTTAAGCCAACCCAGTTAGATTTTCTGATTAGAGTTTAGTGCCAAACTCTCATGGAGAATGTTCAGTGAAACTGTCTAATTGGATTTTTGTGAACACACTATAGTGTAGAATATAAACAATATAATGAAATATTTTTAAATTAATGTATCTAATTTTTAAAATTGATTATAGGTTACTTGCTAACCAACAATTTTGATCTCATAACATTTTTGTCATATGGAATAAAATAACAAAATCTTGATAAGAACATGTTTTATCATAAAAATAGAAATCAAAATTTTATTTTTAAGAATTAAATTCATATGTCATTATGCTGGATAAGACCAAATACCTGAATGCCTGTGAATCCCTCCCAATATGTCAACATCATGTATATCTTCCTGAGAATGTCACTCTTCAGGTAACAAGTAAAAGACATCCATTTCTGATTCCTGCAAAAGTCAGGCCTCCCTGAAAGGTAAAGAGCCTTTCTTTGTATTTCCACAGGAGGGATTTCAGATCAAGAGACAGGTAACAGAGGACAGGGGACAGAAGAATTGATATACAGAAGTTAGATATTAAGGAGACACAGTGGGAGATCTCTGCTAAACTAGAAGGGCAAATCCCCATGTGTGGGTGGTGAGTAGCCAAGTAATGCCAAAATCATGGGAATAGAGAAACAAGAAATTATGTGTAAGCTCTGGTCCCTCACATTCTAGGTTCAAGTGAAAAATAAAGAAAGGAAAAGCCAAGTAGGATGAAGCAAGCAAAAAATCCGAGGAATGCCCTTGGGAGACCCTTTCTGTGATTAAGAAAGACAATGCTGTTTTATACTCCTATGTCTGATATATATGGTGAAGTAGCAGTGACTAAAAGAGGTGTCCAGGCACATTGATATGAGGACTGCTCTTGCAAGATCTCATATACCTTAGCATGGTGGAGAAGAAAGAATCTTAGACCTTCTCACAATGTGCACTCGAAAGTGCTAAGAGGATGAAACAGGAGGTGACACAGGTTAGGACAAGTAGTTGGTGCTGGTGGGATGTCCATAGTACTGTTTCTCTAGAGGACCCTAATGTACCTATGTTAAGAGGAAATGTGATATGCCCTTTGTACCTAGGCATTAGTATGGGAAGGAAGAAAGGAGGGACAGGGGTGGGGTGCAGAGAAAGATAACTAGAAAAAATGGGTAGTTACATGAGTGAGAAAACATTTTGAACCAGAAAGACCAAAATACTTTTGACAAAACCAGTTGTTTACTCCATCAGGATGATGACTCAAAACCAAAATGAAATCAGTTGTAGAAATTAATGAAAATTACTCTTTTGCACATATATATATAATACTGTATATTTTGCTACCTGTGCTAACAAAGTTATTGTCAAAGGTAGGAAGTTTCTATAATGATGTAATTTACTCAACTACTCTTACCATTAACTCTACCCTTCAGACATTTAAATAAGAACAGGAGATCACTGAAACTTCCCTGAAAAGATAATAAAAGTCTAAAGTATATATTATCTGATGCCTATTAAAAGCTTACAGCATTTGAGGCACATGATAAACAATGCAGATACAATAATTAATAAGACATGGTTTTTGCTATGTTTTAAAAAACTTAATAATTATTTCCAATTATCATCCTAAATTAAAATCTATCAAGAGAATTTCCACTTTCTTTCCTCGTTTTTAAAAGTCATTCACAAAGTTTGTTTTGAATTTTATTTGGATTTATTTGGAAAGGTACACCTGTTTTTTTGACTGTTTGGAAAATATTAATTATCACCATCAATATGCTTGCAATATTTCCTGCCAAATGGAAAAGAGCATGCATGGCATATATCTTTGGGCTTACACATCCCAAGATTGCATAAAATATTTCACAGAAAAGCAAATTCAAACCTCTAAATCAATATGCATATGTTATTTCTTTATTCACACAATAATGATAAGGTCAATAGTCTTTTCAGAATGTAAAAACAACTATGGCAATTACCTTGAATTTGTTAACAACTTTATCTCATATGAATTCCAAACTATTCAACAATAACTTTAAAAATAGCATTTATTTTTAAATTAAAGAAAAAACTGTGACCCTAGAATTGCAAATTTATCCTTTAGGAGGAAGTATTTACGCTTCATTTCATCTATTTAGCACCCCCTCCATATGTATACAGCAACTCCTATGTGGATAAGTATTGTTTGGCAATCGTTTATAGCATGTCTTGATTATGGCATTTTTGATTGAAATTTTCAGATAAAATTCTGTGAATAGGAATTTAACACAAAAAACTATAAAGACGAAAAAAATTAAACAAGTGAGATTGACTGAATTCATACCATCTGACGAAAGTGACAGACAGTGTATGAAAATGAAACAGTTAAAATGAGATATCATGTGCTCATATGTGCAAATGGCTACAGCAATGACTGCAAATACAATGACTCCATGCTGGGCTCTGTTCCTACCTTTTTATCTTCATTAATTAATTCATTTACTCTTTTCTACTCTTTGAAGAAGGAACTATTATTGTCCCATTTTATAAAAAGGAAACTGAGGCACAGAGCGGGTCAAGCTGCTGGCCCAGTGTATCCAGTTTGTAAATGGAAGAGCCTGGATTTGGACTTAAGATTGTCAGATTCCAGAGTATGTGCTGTTCCCACTACAGACATTTTAAACTTCAAACCATGTGGTGCTGAAAGGTATTGTCTTCTCTAACAAACAAACAAACCAAGCTGAGGTGGATAAGAAACTCGGTAGCTCTACAGACTCTATTCCATATATTGTTCTTGCTGGCTATTTTGTGTAGCACATAAGGATTAACACTAAAAACTAGACTGTATTACATCTTGCTGAGAGTTTCAGTTTCTCCATTGCTCAGAATTCACCCACTGCTTAGGATTAGGACTCGACTTAAGTTCCTCACCCGCTATATTTCATAACTATATTTATTGCAGATTCCCAAATCACAGAACCTAGTTTCCACTCCTTTCATCTGCTCTGAAATCTATTCATGGTCATTTGAATATTTCTCTCACCATTATAGCTTTCTATCTGTCACTGATGTGGCAAACTTTCTCTGTAAAGGGCAAGATAGTAAATATTTTTAGGCATTGGAGTCATATGGTCTCTGTCACAAATCAGCTCCTCCCTCTGATTTAAATGCAGCCGTAAGCAACAGAAAAAGCAGTCACCTTGGCTGCATTCCAACAAAACTTTTTTTTCTTCTTCTTCTTCTTTTTTTTCCAATGCAAGCACAGGGCAGGAATTGGCAAAAGGACCATGGTATGCTGACCCCTGATCTATCTTATTATGCAGTAGTGAGAAGTGTTTACATTTTGCTCTGCCTTTTTGGAAAGAGTGTAGTTCAAAATTTTGCTTCCACATTTAGAGAAGTCACTTAATGCTATAGCATTCCCTGTGTGTCTTTCAATGTTGCATTCTTTTCTGAAGTATGATTTTGACTGGAAAACCATTATTTATTTATTGATTTGCTTTTTATTTATATGTTTTTTATTGCTGTGCTAGGTGGAGGTACATTGTGGCATTTACAAAAGTTCCTATATCAAATCATACTTGAATAAAACTATTTTAAGTCAATTCTTGTGTAGCCAGTGCTTTCACAAACACTCATGTTTGATGGTCACAGTAACTATGGTTAGTTACCAAACCATTCCAGTTTAGAGAGGTGGTAACTTTTACAACCAGGAATTCTAATTCTGTGCTTTTTCTTACACGGCACAGTCTTTCCTTTGCATAGAAAAATGATATGTGATTATTGTCAATTATTAATATTTAATAATAAATGTATAATAATTATTGAGTATTAAAATTTTCAAAAACTTCCAACTGTATTTTTCACTTTTTGAGAATCACCTAATATGTCTAACACACTTTCCTAAGTTCCAGAAAATTACTGGTCTCCTCCATTACAATATCAATGCACTTGGGTCAGATATTACTTTTGCCAGAAAATTGGGATGGGACTCAAAGAGAAATAAATGTTATTGTATTTTCTATGTTACAAGCATTGTTTAATTTAATTTAATCTTATGTCAAGTCTGAGAACTAGGAATTACTATTCCTTTGTTACAGGTGATGAGATGGAAGCATCCAAATTCCAAAGAACTTACTCAAGGTTCACAGGTAGGAAGAATTAGAATCAGAAATCAGACATACACAGGACTTCACATCTGTGCTTTTCGTATGACATAATGAAGTGTTTTGTGGCTGGGTTGTCTATGAAACCCAATTTCAGATCCAAAAATTTCCAAACTATCGATGTACTTGTTTTTATAAACTCTGCTTAGAATTATCTATAATTCTTAGTGAGAACCAGGAAAACTTGCTTGCATAATTTGAAGTGAAGTTAAAAATCACAGAAATAACTTCAATATGAGTTTTATCACTGTTTATGTGCTAGAAAACTTGGAACATTCTGAATGAAATAAAAATGCATTTCATTGGTGTGGAATTATGAACATTTGTCAGAATTGTTTTGTGCAAAATTCCTTAGGTTTTTACAGCTGTATAAATGCTCCCTCAAAGAAATAAGTGCAGAATGAATAAAAACAGATGTGGCATTTTTGCATATTATCAACAAAATCTCTTTATTTCATCTTGCCAATGTCTTACCATAACTTCATTTATGTCATAATTCTACACAGAACGAGTGCAAAGAAAGCACATGACATTTGCGGTACTTACAATGGCTTTCAATATGGCTTTCTGGTTACTATATTTCTCTAGGGATTACTTTTGCACAGGAACTAATTTTGTATGTTCTCTAACTAAAACCCCAAACTTTCATGCTGTGCACTCCAACTTACACCAAACGTTCTCCAGTCTATTAAAAGTAATTGAGTCAGAACGTTTGAAGGTATTTTAAATGAATGTGCACTGAACATTCTCCATCTTGACTCAGGAAATAGATTTAGGGAAGTTTTTAATACCCTGGGAACTTTAAAGAAGAGGAAATTACTTTTGGTTATTTAAAGTTAGAGAAGATTGTGCTTAGACCCATAAGACAATGTGCTATCATCAACCGTAAGGTAGTAAAAAAATCTTCCTCTAAAATTTCACTAGTGGTTTTGCTCTATAAACTGTGTTTTCACTGTTGATATTCAAACACTATAATATTCTTTTGCAGGACCTAGTAATTCTGTGGAATACAAGTTTAAAAATCTAATCATTTGCAGTATCTGATACAAATGCAAACTATCAACAACATTAGAAGTTGGAAATAATATTAATGAGTTCTTACATTATTTTTCCAGTTGTTAGTTTTCCAAAGAGTCATGCTAGTTTTGTATTAATTCAATAGAGTAGCTATATTCTCTTAAAAGTTCTCACAGAAATATTTTATAGCTTTTAATTGTTTCAAGTTTATTTGAAGGATTAAATATATTTTAACAAGCATCTGCTTAAGTGACATGATTATTTTATTCTAATCTGAAAACCTAATTATCACCTTCAAATGGAAGACAAGGAACAGCTTTAGAGGCAAACTAATGCATCCTATCAGTGGGACAGTTTGTCACTGTCTTAAATAATCATCGCTTTGCAAATAAAATTGTCATAAGCTTCACTGAATAAGAAAAGAAATATAATCCCTTTGCACTTCTATACATTAAAATTAACTTCCCACAGGTTTTAAAACTATTTACTCTGCTCTCTCTGGGCTGGATCATAACGTAAAAATGACAGCATTAACTGCTTTTTAAAACACAAAAAGCAAATCTGTCTCACATCAACTTTTAAAAATAAACAGATTTCATACACTACAGAGATATGTCAGATATTTAATTGTACACAAGTTAAAAGTACACTGTGTGTTATAATAATGGGAAATCATGGTGTGCCAGTAATGACAGCATGCAAAAGGGCCTGTATCTTCAAGAACTAACAGATATTATTAATTACCTAAAACAGACATTTGCCAATCATTTCTGTTCATTACATAGCTTATAAGTTTTTAAAAATGTTTTCCTTAACTGCTTTCATATTGGCAATACACGAACTATAGTCATAAGTGTATCTAAAATGTATAAAATTTGTTAAAGTACTTTTACAGAAAATATAGGATTGCTCATATTTTTGGACTCTGTAAATTAATATTCTGCAAGGTCACTACACACTTTTAAAATCACAGATATGTTGAAAGAAATCTTACAAACAATAGAGTCTGTGTTGTATATCATAATAATGCTATCATTTCCACATTTAATTGCTTACAAAAAAATAAGTTCTTTTGAAGAATGCCCTTGGTTCTAACTAGAAAATTATTTAACAATTTGGCCTTTATGTAATTAGTAATCCTATAATTAGGAAAGAATATTAACTTTTTGACTTTTAGTCTCACTGAAGCAAAGTCCCTTCTACATTAGGTTAAAACTGGTCTTGTTTAGCAAATGTGATCAAAAGCACCTTAATTAGTAGCCAAGACTGAGGCACATCCATGGCCTTTGACCTCCCAACACAAACTACTGAGATTTTGGCATTTTATAACAGGCATGCACTGGCAGGCATTCAAATAAATCTCAAATTACACTTTGCTGAGAGAAATGCACACTTTCACATGAGAAGGACTACTGATGGCAGTAATCTCAGCCCTGGCAAGGCGGCACAAAGCAAAACAATGACTTTGCCAGTGCGTGTATTAAGGCAGGCCTCATCCAACGTTCTCCACAGAGCTTGAACGTCTTCAAGGCTGAGTGCATGTGTGCTTGCGCCCTCTGCTGACCGGATTCTTTAACTTCCTTCAAGTTTACAAAAATATGAGGCCCTGAAACTCCTTCCTTTACTTCCTAATAACCTATGAGCAACTTAATAGGAGTTTATGTTTTAATCTGAATTCCAGAAATCTTAACAACATATTTCTGTGAAGATCACAGTAGAATTATATTCCTAAATCGTTTATCCTAAAAAAATTAAATAATAATAAATGATTATACCTAAGTAACTTTTCTTGATAAAATAGTCCAAATAAAAATAAGTAATTTAGGTAAGTGTCAAATAAATATACCTGGTAAAACTAGTAATTCATAATAATTGTGCTTAATACTTTTATTCTTATTATATAAAATATAATTTGCTCATGATTTTAAGTCAATCTCTTCAAAAGTCTTAATGATAATTATTATGTTCAAAATAGTAAAAGCCACTAAAATAACCCAGTTATCATTACTTTGGACTTTACTGATGCTCCAGTTTGCAGATAATGTAGCAAAAATGATTCCTTTATTGCAATAACCATTCAACTTAACACAGACATCTTACTATGGACCTGGCCTGGATGTTACACTGATGATATCTATGCACTCAACAAATATAGGATTAAAGTTACTCTCTTCACCCTATATACCACCTTTTGTTCTCCATTCCTGTATGGCCAGTATTCTGCCTTACTTACCATTTCTTTCCTTTCCAGATTCAAGGACTTACACATTACTAAGTAAGGTAATGACAACCACTTTTTTTTTCTCCAAATGTTTTCTTAGCTTTATCACATTCTTACTGAAAAATCTACTGTTTTCAATGTTCATATTCATACTTGTATAGAAAGCACATCAAACATATTAATCCTCCTTTTTACTGTCTTCATTTATCCTCCCCCTCCTACTAACACTCTCTCCTTAGCATGACTTTTTTCATGTTCCTGTCCTTTATTGTTCAGGTGTCTGTTTTTTTGTTCAGTGGAGGTTTTTGCTTTGGTAAATATATTTGCTTGGTAAATACATTGTGCTTAAGTCAGCCTAGCCCCCCTCCACTACTCTTCCTCACCCTTTTCCCCTTATCGTGTATACGCATGAATGAAAGTTGAACAATGAAACTTGTTGAAAATGTTCTAAGAAGTGTGTTGGGGGGGAGGGAGGAGAAAGGAGAAAGATAGAGGGAGTGGATCTAATTAAGATACATTATAAACACTTGTGTAAATGTCACAATGAACCCCTTGTACAACTAGAATAGGCTAAGAATAAAAAATCAAAAAATGAATAAAAGAATTGAAAAAACCAAATACTTAGTTTTAAAAACTATAGTTTTAAGGACAGGCCAAGAATAAAGGCTATGTTTCCAACAGGAGTTCCCAAGTTCTTTGTGTTCTGAAAAGCTCTTTTAACCTTCCATTTATAACATTTCATTTTCCTCTCTTCCTCCCTTGCTTCCTCCCTTCCTTCCTTTCTTCCTTCTTCCTTCCTTCCTTCCTTCCTTTCTCCCTCCCTTGCTCCCTTATTTCCTTCCTTCTCTCTCTCTCTCTTTCTCTCTCGATGTCACCATACACTGATATGTTTTAGGCCACTTTACCTTAGCACATGTTATTTGTTCTATTGGCTCCACGGGGGCTTATAAAACTCCTATTCTCTTGTAAAACCATGACCTTGCCGATCAGTCATACCCCATCCCCTTTGTATCCTCCATGTACAACACTCCAGCATTAGTCCCACAGTATTGTCTGTATTTGTTCACATGTATCTTTTCCCTACTGATCCATACTGGCCAGAATGTGTCAAATCATCTTCTTCCCTGAGCAATAAAATCTTTTCTGGCTCATAATAGCCATGTGATTGCAAGGAACGTAATTCTCAATAGCTGATGAAAGTTATTGTTTCAGTGGCAGATGTAGCAAAAACAGAGCCAGTAGGAATAAATCAGTACTATCCTTTCTCTTTTGCTCTTTCAGGACACCGTGGGCTCAGAAATGTACATCCTAGAATTATTTTTACACTTTAACTTAAGTCAATTTGAGGACAAATCTGAGATACAAAAAAGTTTGGACAAAATAGTAATGGAAAAATGAAATCAGGATCTGAAAATTTTATTCATCTCTGGATCCAACTTGACCTGTCCTATCATATTTGTCTTGAACCAAAAATTCCTTTATTTTAAAAAGCAAATTAAGATGAGTTTTGGAAAATTCTTAATGGATTGATTTTTTTTTCTCAGCAAGGACTTTTCTTACCTTTTCTCTTAAAATCATACCCCTTCCAAGCATCTAATTGTCATCCCCTTTACTCCTCTGTTCACTGGGAGGATTTTGTAGGGTTAGTCATCTGAGTGTTTATACACCCAGAACTTAGAACTTATGAATGTAAACATTGCCAGTATCCAGGTCTGGCATTAGAATTTATATTCTTTACTGTTCATCATGTACAGACTCTGTAAGTATGGCCCAGAAGGTGAATTCAAACAATAACCAAAGGGGCAAGATAAGGAAAGGTTGAAAGTCAGAGTCCTATGAACAAAAATTAAATTGAACCCCATATGGTAGGATTACAATAGGACATAAGATCATGAATCACCATTGCTAATATTTATTTAGTATTATTTGCTTGTCACTGTCAAAATAATTTTCCTCTGCTTTAATTTTATTCATGCAAAAAACTACCAAAGGCTGGTGCTATTAATCTAAGTGTTATGGAGGCATATATAGAAGATATAACTTCAGAACTAAGAGAGTGAGTTCCATGGAAATAGGAGTGGACATGGAGAAACAAGCAGGTATTTTAGATGCATGGTTTACTCCTCTATCTTAGGAGCATGGGCTTTTCTTTTGCTATTATGAAATGTTTGCTACTAGTATTTTTCTTGGTAAATAGAAAATAACAGTGGTGATGGAATAAAGTTTCTTTGATGACTAAAGAAAACATGGCATGGTAAAAAGAACTTAATGACTTGAAAGAGTTATTTCCACATAAATAGTAGCCTTTACTGTAATAATAAATTGTGACATTATTCCCATTAACTGTAATCTCTTTTGAATGGAGAGCCTGATATTACCTATCTCTCACATCCCTGGAGGTTTTAGAACATATTTTTATACTCCTCCAATTGAAAAGTGGTATCTATATCCTCTCTTGGTTCTGAAGGAGCCCTTCACAGCTTTAATCAATAAGAATTTAGTGAAGATGACAGTGTGCCTTCCCCAAACCTAGGTCAGGAAAGACTGTAGAGCATTTGCTTGTTTTATTAGGGTCTTTATTTTTGGAGCTATGGGTCTTCATGTCTGAAGCCCAAGTACTCCAGACTTGGAGTACTTTTCATCGCAGTGTGAAAAAGCCAGGGCACTTGGAGAAGCCACATGTCACTGCTCTAGTTAAAGTCTCAGCCAACAACCTAAAAACCACCAGACATGACAATAACAAATAACCAGGTCTCCAGATGAGTCTAGCTCCTCCCTATTCAATTACCTCCAACTATTGAGAGTACTTCCAGGTGAAAACCCAGGTATCATGGGGCAGAGATCAGCTTGTGACTTGAATGAATTTCTGACACACAGAAGCTATGTATATTGTAAAATGGCTGTTTTACAATGTTAAGCTTTGGAGTCATTTGTTATGTAGCAGTAGTAAACAAAATTAATATAGGTGGAAGTAAGATGCAGCCATAATAAAATCCAAAACCACATGACATTCGCTTTAGAACTGAGGTAGGCAGAAGGTAGAAAGAACACAAATACAAACCTTTCAGAGATGCCACAGCTTGCAGAGACTTGGAGCAGTATTGTTGAAATGAAGAGGAAATAGAACCCTTATTATATGGGGACAGTTTGTTATGGAGCAATGACAACTGGGATACACTGGCTATTCTTTTGATGTTTTTGGCTTCCTTATAAATTTGTGCAAAGTAAAATATCAAAAGTAAAATAATGTTATAGCATTGTTAGCATTTTCTTACTAGAAGCCAAAGTGAGAAGGGTGATGCTCTGAGAAGTTGGGATAGAACATTCACAATAAGTTAAAGTTTTGTCCTACTTTCTAACTCTTCAGAAATTTTACCCATTAATGAAATATTTTCCTCCTCTTTCAGTTGATAGTTCCTATCAATGTACAGGAGCATGAGATTTGCTTGAGTGAGACCTTTTCTTTGTGGTTCATGTAGAAATTCAAAGCAGGAAATACAAACTTCTAAATACTGCTTATATGAATATTACTTGTTTATTCAAAGAGCGATGCCCATAAAGGAATTATTTTTTCAAAGAAAATCAGCCATTCAAGGTGAGGATTTTAGAATTAAATATGTTCAGTCAGAAATGAATGCTGAACATATTACATGTACTCCAAAAGAACAGCATTAGTAACTGACACGTTGATGGAGCAAGGAGCAGTTGAGAGCATCTAATTAGTTCCAATTAGCCATGTAAATGGATTACTTTCTAGGTAAGATTACCTAATAATGAGGTGATTAACCTCTTTGGAAAGAGTTCAAGACAGACTTATTTTATACTTAGTATGTCCTATAAAGAAGCGATACATCAGGGGTTCTCAAAATGGTTCCCTGGGGTGATTTCTACCAAGAGTCAATCAATTCTATATTAGAAGAATCAAAACACACTTTTATTATAATGTTGATATAGTGAATTCTAACTTTAGAGACTATAAACTGCATATTTAAACTTTATATCAACTCAATGAGCTTATGTGGCACTATTTATACTAAGAAAATAAAAATTGAACTCTAACCAATTGAAAATTCTGTCCTATAGACATCCCACAGATATCAGAAGACAAAAACAAGTCATTGTCATCAAAGAAGGTCATAAGCTTATTCCCCAAAGTAAGCTGTCCGTTGTCTAATTAGTTTAGAGCATTTCCCAGAACACAGCTGGATTTGTTACGGTTAGAGAGACTAGTGCTAAAGAAGAGGTAGATGTGAACACTGAGCAGGAGCACAGTGCTCTTAACACAAGACACCGGACAAACTGGGAGGTGGTTCTTGTTAATAAGAGCTTTAACTATTGTCTAAACTCACCTCTGGTTTCATTCCTTTAAATTTATGATCTGTTTATTACAGATTAATTGAAATTATACAAATATAATAAAATATATCACATATATGTTGAATATTATTAGCTTTCAATTTGTGAGGAATGAGAAATAGTTTACTTCGTATTTTAATTTGACATATATTTTCCAAAAGTTTTCTTGTAGCTAAAGAAGCTACAATCACAAGTAGATTTTTTTTCCTAAGATTTCTTTCTTATTTCTTACTTGAATTATTCTTGGGATTATTTTCTTTGGAGGAATCCTCTGAATCATCTACAGCGAGTTCATATATCCTGTTTACTATTATCATAGGAAGTGACTGCGAGTGTGAGTGTGTGTGTGTGTGTGTGTGTGTGTGTATGAGTGTGTGAGTGTGTGTGTTGGTGTATAAATGGTTGAATAGAACACATGCAAATTCATTTAAAAACTAATATTTAAACCATTTGCATGGAAAAGTGCAAACAGAAACTAGAAATAAGTATTTCTTTTTTATATCAATTGGGGAAGATATAAGTAACTTCTACTTCATCATGCATACCTTATTTTTCAATGGTCACCCTAATTTGGCAGACCCAGGAGATACATATAGTTACAATTAGAGTTTTCCTGCACTTATATTATTCTGCAGGACTTAATATTCTCTCTGTAACTGCAAATCGTGTTTCTTAATGTGCTTAAATTGTAACCTCAAGTTCAGTTTCTTTGTTTTCTTACAAAAATCTACAAATACAGCATTTAGCTGGGAGCCTACCATATAAACATGGCTTCTCAGTGAATCTTTGAAGAATAAAAAAATCAACCATATCAATACCAGATAAGTAATAGTTGATCCAAGCTTCAGGATGTTCATTGATTTTTTTGACTTTCTAGTGCTGTTGCAAAAGAAAAGAAAAGAAAAGATAAAAGAGAGGGACAGAAAGAGTAAAAGGAGGGAAGAGCAAAGATGGGAGAAAAGCTACTGAATCTTGTCTTTATTTAGGTACTCAATTTCAAATAGAAATGTTATAAACATGTTTTTGAATAGCCTGACAAAGAAGTAAATGTTTAGGTTTAAATATACCGGGAAATGATGCAGAAGACTGCAGGTAAGTCCCAGGGTGCACACAGTTCTGACTCACTCAATCATTCACAATTCCATCTGCTTAGATCAAATAAAATATCTAAACAAGTGTCAACATGTAAATGAATCTATGTGAAGTGAATAGCATAGTTTGTAAGGTTTTGGGATATATTTTGAGACAGGATCTCACTAGGTAGTCCAGGCTGACCTTGACTTCTCCATCCTCCTGCCCAGCCTCCTGAGTGCTGCGCATACAGGAGTGCACCACAATGCCTGGCTTGTAAATTATATTAAGGCAGACACAGTATACATACGTAAAATCCCAGCATTCAGGAGGCAGCGATAAGAATATCGAGAGGTCAAGGACAGCCTGGGCTAAATAGTAGTTCCAGAAACAAATCCTGTTCTCAACTTGAAAGTTATAATTCTCCACATTTAGTAGATAATAGAATATATAGAAAATTATACTTTTCAAGTTAAGACTAGAGAGCATTTATATACCATGATAAAGAATATGCACATATAAAGTTGGCATATCTAAATCAGTAAGAATGATTTATGAGCTAGTTTGACTAATAAGACATTTCCTTTGGTGGTATATCCCTCAGATTGATATCATTTATCCAGAATGGAATTTAACTGACTTCAGCATATAGCTTAATATCACAGGTTATGCAACTTACAAGTGATAGTATGCCCACATACAAATGTATATAGAGAGTGATAATTTATGCTCAATCATCAGCTCAATACTATCTCATTAGGTAAACATTAATAAGTGGTTTATAATTACATATTGCTAACCTATAAAATTGATAAGAAGCACAAAACTAAAAGCCACAAAACTAATCCATATTTGTGTATTGTTCATTATCAGAGGATAGTGCTCAGGGATTTGTCTTGTAGAATTTGTTTGTTTTGAATCACTGCCTCTTTGAGGCTAAGAACATGAAGACTGAGAAGACAAAAAGATATTATTAATGCCTGAAAGAACCGTTATGTAGACTCAAGACTCATTCTAAGCATGTTACAACTGTATTTTTTCTATTAGTTTTTTGGCAAGAGAAAAAGCATACCCTATAAAAGCAGTAAGATGTCTGGAAGACAAACTATGAAATAATAAATGAGTTTAACAAATAAATGCCTATTGAGTGCTCATTTTTTCCCATGCGATATGTATATACTAAACGCCCAGAGAAAAAAACAAAGATCTATTCCTTGAGTTCACAAAACCTATTTTGAGGAAAAAATAATTCTAGAAGCACTCCACAGAACAGTTAGTGTGATTCTGAAGGTACAGGTAAATTTCTTAAATTCATGTGTGTTATTAATTTCTTGAGTAATTTGGGGAAACATAATCACAACATAGATTCTGAGTTACTTTGTCTTAAGGTTGCATAATAATATCAGTTATCTAGATTTCTTCAAAGAAAAACCAGAAAAGAGTACAAAAATGAAGCACGCGCCTCCAAACAGGGAACTGAGAAAGCTGTCTAATTCTGAAAATTAGAGATACTTGAAAAAAAGCCATGTGGACAGAATGGAATACTCATGATTAGGCTTAGTCTTGCTGGCTGATCCTTCCTGATTTATTCCAAGAAAATGGTTTTAAGTATGATATATTAACAATTTCATTTGATTCTATGAATTCAAGTTTAAAAAATCTTTGTAAAATCATCAATACTTTTTCGTCCAGCTAATTCTATTTTGTATACTGTTGCAAGTTCTTGTTAATGTTGCATGTTTATACTCATGGAATTCAAGGACTGTTTTGTATTTTTTTCTAAATCCTTATAAGCCCTCATCATTGTCATTTTAATGAGTGCTTATTTTATAGTATCAATGAATAATTATTAATATTCTTTTGTTAAAAAGTAAGAACTTTAAATGTTCTATCTAAATAAAACCAAGGAAAGTGAAATAGATGTGAAAATAGAAGAGCATAAAAATGGCTGCAAATATTAAAAATCATGTTATATAAATACTTTAAATATCAATATTATATAATACATTATAGTAGCAAATCTACAGATTATTTTGTTTTGAGTCTAAAAAATGGGAAGTCATTATGTAATTCAGTTTTATCTTAAAGTTTAGAAAGTTGAATAGCATCTTTCCTTTTAGCAGTTAACTTAGACCTACCTAGAAACTTGGAAAGAACATGATATAAACCTTTTAACTCGCACGCTTTTAAGCACCAGGAACATCATTACCTTTCCCAGTTCTTTCAATTTCTTTCATAAGAACCATAGAGAACAGAACTCATATTTTGGTAATTAATTACCTTATGATAATGTTAGAAATATCATGTTCTCTAAAATATAAATGAATTTCAAGGTGAGCACACTAGAGGCTAATATTAATTCCATATGATTTATTGTGATAAGAGATCTGATCTGAAACACCATTATTAGGAGTACTTAAAAAACTCACTTGTAAATTCCTGCAAGTATGCTATGACTGAGGTTGTCTTAATGTTGAAATCCCAAATCTGCCCTTGTATTTCTAAAATTGCTTATATACAATATGTCTTCCTTATAGAAATTTGTTAGAAAATGTTCACATTCTAAATATTTGTATTATAGCTTAGGAAATTACCTAAATGCTTAGAATGCTAGGTGAAGACAATGTACAAAAGTATAGATTGATAGGCACATACCTAATTTTCTTGATAATATACGAGCTTTTAGGGATGAGTGCCATCTTAAAAATTATTTGCCAGTAATATATTTAGCATCTATTATAGGCCTGGCTCTCTTTTTAAAATTTTTCCAAGTTTTATTGAGAATATAAATCGGCAGACTGAAATTCAATAAAACCCAAACAGAACAAGCATAAACTCCAAAACTGTACAAAAGCTATCAATTGTTTAGAAATAAATAACATAGATGGTAAAAAATAAATATATATAATAAAAATATATATGAAATAAAGACTGGCAAAAATGAGATTGAAATATCCTCCTAATCCTCTAATCCTTTTAGCAAGTCCTTGCAGTACTTTGTTGTTACCTCATAACATTCCTTCCCCACTAGGTCATGACCTCCACAAGAGCAGAAGACCCTATCACCATCATTGTAGCATGCCTCTCATAGATAGGTCCTCTCTAGTCCTAGTTCTGCTCTATGTCCAATTCCCTTTCAAAAGTGACGGATTACCCACCAGATTTCTCATCTTTCATATTGCAAATAAGCAATCTGGCCTTCTGATGCTACCTGCAGAGCCAGGTGGGATGGAGACACTCCCCTTCCCCCCCATTCAACCTTCAGTGGATTGCTCCATGGAAGGGACCTGGGGTCAATTTTGTAACAAAAAATATTGCATACCCAACATCTCAATCTCTGGGGCAAATGACTGTGTGTCTACCGGCCCTATATTTTATCATGTTCACTCACTTCACTCAGAGTTTGTGTAAAGGACACTTAGATACTTACCCCATGTAGAGTGAGGCCACAGTGGCAGACAAAGGCAGCCATTCAGGAATGGTATAGGGGTAGGGGGACAGGAGAAGGTTGTTGCGTGTTTTTCAGGAGTCCTGAATAAGTTTGAGCCTATATAGGTCCAGCTCCTCTCCTTAGTAGCACTTAGCAAATTCAGAATTTTTGCTTATTATTCTTATGTTTCACATCAAAGGCAACCTGCTTTCATCTGCCACTGACTCTTCAGTGTCTAGCACAGGACATGGTTAAGGGCACATGTCTGGGAAGTGGAAGGTATAGCTAATAGCCATGAGTCCTGGAGGTCTGACTCATGATCAGCTTTCCTTCCTGACACTGCTGTTAGTTCATTCTGCTACAACAGGTTGCCACAGACTTAATGCTCTCTGTATTGTGGACTCAAAAAGCCTTGGTTGAATGAATGGAAATTAACAGGCTGACTTTACTCTGAATAGTAGTTAGGCTCTTTCTGCCTGGAATACACTTCTTTCTCCATGCATCTGCTCAGTTCCATTTTAACATTTGAGGAATTATTAGTTTTTATATACTTACTGGGCTCAAGGGTCATTTCCTCCAGAAAGTCTGACCTTTCTCTTTTGGGACTTCTCTTCTCCATGGCCACCACTCACAGGTAGAACTCTTAGACATTAGATAGAGAAGGTATTTTGAGCATAGAAACAAGACCTAGTCTACCTTTTTGTGGTCATCACCTGGCAGTATGGTGCTGGATTAGGTTCAGGCACCACTTATAAAAGATATTATCTCTTAGAGAAGAGACCCATCTATGGAACAGATAGATTCTGGTTGAGACTTCAGCTCACCACTTGATAGCTTGGCCAATGCCTTTTTACATGTTTGCTTGCTGGTCATAAAATGTCCCGCTGAGTCCAAAAAATAAAGTTCTAAACTACCAGGACAGTCATTACTTTGACCCTTTCAGCAGAGAGCAGGGCCACACAGGTCCTTTAATATCCTATACTTGGTAGCCCACCTGGGTTAAATGAAGGGAGAAGTTACAGGGGGGAGAGAATATTCATCCTTTTCTTTCCAAGTCTATTGTCCCCCTTCTTTCTGTACTCCCAAGGCTAATTAAAACTAAAGGCTGATACTCTGTTTTGGAGGTGTAAATCCTAGGCCTTGGGAGGAAAAATTAAAAAAAAAAAAAAAAAAAAGGGAAGACAGGCTGAGGAGAAAAAGAAGTAATGCACAGTGATACATTTCTAGGCTGGGGCCACTTCATGCCAAGCCTTGAATAACACAAGAAGCATGTCTATTAGTTTCTTAGTAGGTCTCTTCATCAGCTATATTGTTTTGTAGACTTGGTGCTTTGCAGCAATTCATGCAAGGGAATAAAGAAGGCAGAATTTATCTGGCTGTCTCAGTTCCACCTCCCGTTTCCCACTAGTGAAATTTTACCCAATAAGCATTATTTACCCTAGAATTCTGGGTTGCTAGAAACTATTTGGGATGCAAGATCCCATATCCTGTGGTGAAACATTCCATTCAAGTCTGCAAGTGGTGGGAAGAGACAGCAACTTTGGACACATGGCCGGTGAGCTCCAAGGAGAATCTAATGTGGTACATTTCATGTGTTCAATACTTTTTCTCATTTTCCAGAAGGAAACAAGACATGGTAATCAAAGACCTTTCCTCAGGTTAGTATAAGTGATAAATCATAGGTTTAAACATAGTCTGGACCTGGAATCTGTGGAAGAACTAGACAGAGAACTTGGGATTTATGAAGCAAACAAGAGAGTAACTAAAGGCTTTCAAGCTGGGAGTGACATGAAACTAACTTTTTAAATGCTCCCAATCAGCTCTGTGCTCCATCTTCTCATCTGGTAAACTCAGCAGAAGTAGGTGAGAGCATACAAGATAGTTTTTGAAGGATTTCAGGGGATCTGTCAGCCCTCCCTCATAACCTTCTTTCTTCAGCTAAGCCTGTGACTGCCAAAATGTAGGGTTATCAGAGACAGGAAGAGTCTGGGTAGAGAGGTCAAAAATGAAGGCAAGAGGAGATTAACCTAAAAAATCAGGAGAACTTTTGCAAACACCAAAATGTCACAATGTACCCCAAGCACAACAATAGAAAAAAATCTTAAAAAAAAGAGGCAAGAGGACAACCCACCTTATATTGTTGGTCTGGGGTCTGGCGAGCCTGACAGCTACTGTGAATACTTTGGTGATGCCCGAATGGTCAGATCTCATGTACTGTTGGTGACACTGATCGCATCTGTGTGATCCATGGCTGGTATGTATGCAGCTAGGACTTTCAGGGTCATCAAAATAGAAGAAAGACCACATACCACTTTCCCACCTGCACCTTCCTGGCTCCTCTGCCTCCTGCTTTATCTCAGATGGAATTGGCTGCACATAGGGACAGTGCAGGGGTCCATAGGGAGGGCAGTCATTATGGTGTTGCAGAAGAGTGTTCCGACACCACCACCCACCCAGTATTCTTTGAAGTCACCATATAAACATGTGACCTTGTGCCATTCTACAAGGCAGTATCTATATAATTTTTGTTTCAAGTAAACTATTCCCTGAAACCTATTTATAAGCATGATGTACTCATGCCTCAAATTTACAACAAAGTTTTAGTGAGAACATTGAGGTATATAATGTTTTTGCACATAGTATCTAGGCATATATTGGGCAGTGAGGAATGTCATAAATTAGCAGTGCAACTGACAATAAATAATTAATTAGACATATATGAATAATAGAAACCTTTATTATTAAGAAGAATTAAAATTATTTTGAAGAAAGAACTCATTAACCTCTAACACTTGAGAAAGGGTCATAAATATTGACACCCTTAAATGTAGGTTGTCAAATTTGATTGTCACATAAATGAATCGATATAGCTCTTTATATGTTTAATTCTTTTCCTTCTCCATTCTTTGTTTCTTTCCCTCTCTTTTTATCACTCACTGTCTTTTTTTTCTCTGTCTTTCTGGAAGCAGTTTGGGAAATAAATGACCACACATTGTTATCCTCCCACCCCTGTGTATTTCTTAAAGATTTCCAGGTGCTTTTACATTGTGGGATTCTTGAAAGGGGTGCAGTGCATACTGTACTTTCCAAACAGCTTTTATTTTGGTCTGAAACCTCTTTTAATATATGAACATAAACTAACAAAAGCTTCATGGAACAACATTTGTGAAAGCATAGGCCATTCTATTTTATAAAAATGGTTTTATGTGCACTAATAGTTATATTTTTTCATGCTGCTCAAGGTGAATCATCAAGTACTGAAATCCATTGTGTGAATATAATTTCATTGCTACACCATTTTATCTTCACATATTGAATGAACTGAAACTAAATCTTATAAACTGCCTCTTCATTTTAGATACAATGAAAATTTAAGGCTATAAGTTTTTAATTAGAGAACTTTTGATTTAATTTTGTAATGTATCTGTAGCAAAATTCAAGCAGTGCAAAATGGTCTACAAGAAAAATCCAGTTGTCACAACCACTCGGTTTCTTCTCCAGAAGCAACTAGGGTTACAAGACTTTTCTGAATCCTTCTAAAGATATTGTGGGAACACATAAATATATACCTTTTCACATTTCCTTTAAAACAAAAATATAGCTTTTTGAATTATGAGAAAATAAGCAAGCATAAAGTCATGATTCATGATTTATAGGGTAAGAAACAATTCAAGGCAATAGCTGAGGTAGGTGTTAGGAATAAGCATTGATTTGTTTTACTGAACCATTTAAGCAAATTTGATAAAAGCTCAAATAGTATCTCACTAATCATGAAAACTGTTTACTAAGATGATTCTTGCATAAAGTAGCACACTCAAGTCTACAGTTGAAAAAGATCTAAAGCAATTTTGGATGTACATTTTAAAGGCATTTAATAAAAATGAATCTACATGAAAGAAAATTATGTCAATGTACTAGTGTGTGACAGAATTGGAAGAAATGTAAGAATTTTCAGGGACACTTTGCATTTTGGAGGAAAAGAAGTTTGCCTATTGCTATCATTGAGGAAACTAATTTTGTTTGCCATGGGTTTTTTTGTGAAGTAAAATCTTTAAAATAATTTTTATTGGCATTGGTATTACTCTAGCTTACTCTGCATTTAGTTGAGGACAATATGGGACTGATAATCCAAAAATTAGAGGATTTACAAGATAACTATATAATATGAAGTTACTCAGCATTTTAAAATCAGAACCCCATATTTCTCCTTGGGATTAAGAATAATCCCACTTACATACTAAGCCATATGAAGACCTCTACTATATCTTAGTAAACTATCACTTTCAACATATACTTGATATCTTTCTTTTTCAGAACACAAGAATAGAGATGACCACATTGCATTTCCTTTATAGTCTCATTAAAATATAGAATAAAATTTAATTTATACTTACATCTTAATATTAAAACATACATTGAACCTCATTACATAAAAATAGTTTACACCATACAGTGATCTGTTACTATGACACAATTCGTCAACAGAAACTATAATCATCATGTTTTACCTTACCTACTATTGAATTTCTCTGGGTGTTTTTCTCTCATGATGTGGAATCTGTGTGCAATGGAGGCGTCCTAAGAGGAAAAATAGGAAAACAAAAACAGGAAAGTTTGTGATCCTATTATCTTGTGGAAATAAAAACTAAAAGTGAAAAAAACCCAAACATTTTGTTGTTGTTTTTTGGCATTGAGTTAGGGGTTCAAACTCACAATCTTCCTACCTCAGTTTTCCGTATGCTGTGATTAGAAACATGACCATCATGATCACCATATTTTATCATGACCAGCTCCACAAATTAACTCCTTCACACTATCATTGTTTAGAAGATATTCTCAAATTAGCAAAGATGTATAATCTATGTAAATTCCAGGCAAGTGTGGTTGATAACACTTGTCATGGTTGATTTCTTGTCACATTTCATCTAGAAGTTGATTTCTATTTAAATTATATCTCTGCTTTAATAACTGGTTTTGGTCTCATGCTCAGCATATATATAATATAACACATATTATCATAAATGACAAATAGTAGTTGAAGGAATTGCTAAAGCAGAGTTAGAAGAATGATCTAAGTGGAAAGATGATTAAGCAGAGAAAATCCTAGTCCTTTGATATTAATTGTAGGTAAAAAAGAAAGTGTAAGGATTCTGATCCAGTAAAGGCAAGTGTGATGCTTGATTTGAAAGTTTGCTCAGTGTGTGACAGATGTGTAATTAATAACTGTTCATACCACAAGCCACTTTCTGACCCATCTTGATTAATGGAGAAAAACAACACAACAAAGAGAAAAATTTATTTTTAGAAAATCAGTGGCAAGTATAACTGAGCTCCGCGACTGCAAATGCAATAGTTCTGAACCCTAATGGGTGTTTCTTACTTTTAGGAAATTTATTCAGAGTTTTTCTTTCATTCAGAAATTACAATGAATGTGCGACATTGGTAGAATATTGCAATCCAAGCTTTTCAAGCACAGACTGCCCTGATAGTAAACAGACCTGTTATTCCAAGTAAGGAGATATTTTACCATTCTTCATCTACACATAATTAATCACTCAAATGAGAGACTAATATATTTACCAATCATCTCAATAGAAAAAGGATATTGCTGTGATTCAATGTTAATTTTGTTTTTTAGTGGAGATAAAAGAAAAAGAAAAGCTAACACAGAGGAAATAAAGAAGTTGCGTGTCTGAGAGAATCTTGAAAACACTAATCAAGGATTAAAAGTCCAATGAATGAAATGAAAAGGCTAATGTGCTTATTCAAGCATAACAAAGCATGAGACCCAGCAAGAGAGGGACCAATGCCCACTGCAGATGGCAGAGCTGTTTTTCCCCGAAAGATAGTTAAATGTAATATTTTCTGTACAAACATTTTGCCTCCTAGAAATTATCAACTCACTGAATTAAGCTGCAAATTAAATGGATACAAATATATAGATTATATGTACCAAAACAACACTTACAACAAAAATTACTCAAAAAATTCCTCTACGGTTTAATTCTCCTGGTTTGCTAGGCTAGAGGAATATTTATTTAGATGGGCCGCTGTTATTAGCTCTCACACTTAGTCATAGAGTTTTTTTCTTTTTTAAAAACATCTCACTAATAAGTCATACTGATATCATATTTTAGGTTATAATGTTATCTTAAAATAATGTGAAATTATAGAGAAACATGAACTGGTCTATGATTTTTAATTAATTTTAAAGAAGCATGTATCCCAACTTTATTCTTTTGCATTTGGGTACAAAATTAATTTGGAATAGTTTCTAACTACATACACTCAGCAGACCAGTTAAACAAAAGCAAGGGAATATGAATGAAAGATAAAGGATGAATGATCAATATTGGTTACCCACTGGAACAATATCATTCAATTTACATCTGCTTGAAATATTTGTTTCTGCTGAGTTGGGGAAAAAGACTTTTAAAAATAGATTGTGTAGTATAATTTTCTTTACAAGTGTACATTTTTACACTTGTCCTCTCTAAAGTAACTTAAACAGGCCAGAGAAAGAAGAGGAGAGATATCAAAAGACTATTTAAATACACAGGACTAAATGAGTGAACACTACAACACCAAACAGACAAAAATAAACTTGATATTAGCTCTATTTCTAAGAAACTCAAGCAATGAATCATTTAGTAAAATGGGCTGGTGAAGACAGGGGGTAAAGATGTGTATGGAACATTAGCAGGCCTTTTTCTTGTTGAATGGGTTCCACCACAAAGAGAGAGCTGGCTTTACTGAGTGCAGGATTGATAAGGGACAATGACAGCAGGTGTTCATTTGGTTGAGAATTCAGACCAAATTCACATGGGACCTTGTTCTTTGGCATTACCCCAAAGATCTTCAAAGAGTACTGCCAAATGCTACTGTACAGTACCAGTAGCCATATTTCAGGGACACTTAAGATTCTCTAATGAGAGACCACATAAGAAAAAAACAAAAATGGCATAAAAAAATAAAATTTAGCATTTCTGCCTCTATATAGTATACTTTGTAGGAAACAGAAATTAAATCAGGATCACTCCTGCTTCTTAGAATGGAGAAACTGAATTCAGACAGGATTTCCAAAATCAAGCCTTACAACTTTGAACAAAGTGTTTATTCACTGAGAGTCAGACCCTGCTTATCTTTGAAAGAAAATACTTCTGCTCTATTAAGGAACCATGATGGAGATTAAATAAAATTGTTTTGTATGGCAATTGGAACAGTGTTTACACAGTAAGGACATTCATGTTTTATAAACATAATGTCATGTTAAATAAACATTTATAAAATTTTCTTGAAGGTCAAAAGGAGTGCTGAAAAGTATTTAAATTATACTGTTATCAAATATGTATTTTCTGACTTAGGTTGGTTTTATTATTTCCTGAACTTATTAATATTTTTATTTTAAATTAATTAAATAAAAATCATATCTAAGAAGTAAAAATAAAATCAGACTAGATTAAAACAAAATAAATTTTAACTTCATAGTACTATTTAAACAGCAATTTTCAGAATAACTATTCAAAGTAATTTTTCTAGACATATATATGCCAATATAAAACTGTTAATATAAGAAAGAATCACCTTTTAACTATATATATTTCAAATACTCTTTCACACATATTCTTCATTTTCTTGTATGGGTTTATTATTATTATTGTATTATTATTATTATTATTATTTATTACATTTTAAAATAAATTCATCTTCAATCTCCAAGTTGACATTTTAGGATATTAATTTGAACAACCTCATCTTTTTCTGTGTTATAATATTTTAAATTGAATGAATATTCTATAGGTGCTGAGATATCTCAGTCTATAAGCAAATGTTAACAAGAGGGGGGATATTATCAATACCAAAGTGTTTATTGAAATATAAATATATCTGCCCAAATTTTGTCATAGGTACTGTCTCATTCACTCCATTTAAAGAAACTTTCATAAAAGTTTTTATAAAATTTTCGTATAGGTTGGTCTTATTTTTGATTATTTGACCATAGAAATTAAATGCCTGCTCAATTTCATTCCATTTCAAAATAGCATATAAATTTAATCATTTACAAATAAGAATCATCAACAGAATTATTCCAAAATGCAACATTATAATTTAAAATTAATTTTTGCATACTGTGAGTTGTCACTGATGAAATAATTCAATACTTCGTTGGTTTTGGAAGAGTAATTTCCTATTTGTCCCTGTATACAAGTTTATTTATCCTCCAGCAATTACAATTTGCTACAATGTTCAAGCTTTGTGGGCTCCTTGGTTTTTAGATCATAAGTTCTGTTACCTGGGAGATAGTTAGAACTATGCCTGTCAGGTACAAAGAAGGGAAACAAATGTTACCCTTTATTATTGATATTCATTCATTATGGTTTTGAGATTAACATAAGTTTTTCTTTGTCATATTGATATCTTACATTAAAATATATAATTCCTTAGGCCAATCTCCTTAATGAACATCTATGCAAAAATTCTCAATAAAATAATCGCAAACCGAATCCAACAACATATCCTAAAGATCAGACACCACAACCAAGTCAACTTCATCCTAGAGATGCAGGGAAGGTTGAAGATACGCAAATCAATAAATGTAAAACAGCACATTAATAGAAGCAAACACAAAAACCACTTGATCATCTTAATAGATGCAGAAAAATCCTTTGATAAGATTCAAAACCACTTCATGATAAAGGCTTTAAGAAAACTAGGAATAGAAGGAATGTACCCCAACATGGAAACTTACAGCCAACATCATACTTAATGGAGAAAAACTGAAACTATTTCCCTTAAAATCAGGTATGAGACAAAGGTGCCCACTCTCCCCATTCCTGTTCAACATAGACCTGAAATTCCTAGGCAGAGCAGTAAGGCAAGAAGAAGTAATACAAGGAATACAAATAGGTAAAGAAACGGTCAAAGTATCCATATTTGCAGACAACATGATCCTATACCTCAAAGACCCAAAAAACTCTACCCCAAAACTACTAGACACCATAAACAACTTCAGCAATGTAGCAGGATACAAAATCAACTTACAAAAATCAGTAGCCTTTCTATACCCCAACAATGAGCAAATTCAGAAAGAATATATGAAAACAATTCCATTTACAATAGCCTCAAAAAAAAAAATCAAATACCTAGGAGTAAACTTAACAAAGGATGTGAATGACCTCTACAAGAAGAACTACAAACCTCTGAAGAAAGAGACTGAGGAAGACTACAGAAGGTGGAAAGAGCTCCTGTGCTCATGGATTGGTAGAATCAACATAGTAAAAATGGCTATACTGATGTCTTTTTTTTTTTTTTCCCAGTACTGGGGTTTGATCAGGGTCTCACACTTGCCATTTGCTAGGCAGGTGCTCTACCACTTGAGCCACTGAGCCAGCCCCACCCCTGTTAGAACAGGTATCATCAAAAAGCACCACCAACAACAAATGCCGGTGAGAATATGGGGAAAAAGGAATCTTCATACACTGTTGGTGGGAATGCAAGCTAGTATAAACACTCTGGAAAACAATATGGAGGCTTCTTATAAAACTAAACATAGATCTGCCATATGATCCAGCAATCCCACTCCTAGGGATATACCCCAAGGAATGTGACTCAGGTTACTCCAGAGGTACCTGCACAACAGAGTGCTGCTGTTTATTGCAGCACTATTCATGATAGCCAAGTTATAGAAACAGTCAAGATGCCCCACTACCAATGAATGGATTAAGAAAAGGAATTTTACTTGCCATGAAGAAGAATGAAATCTTATCATTCACAAGTAAATGGATGGAACTGGAGAACATCCTCTTAAGCAAAGTTACCCAGGCTTAGAAGGCCAAAAATCATATGTTCTCCCTCATATGTGGATTATAGACCTAAACAAATGCAGTAATATTATTGGACATGGGTCACACACTAAGGGGAGAATGAATACAGGAGGAATAGAGAAAGGGAAGGAAACCTAAAACTTGAAAGTATTTGATGTGCCCACTGTAGAGGGGCTAATAAAGTAGTCTTAAACTGACAAAGGCCACTATGGGAAGGTGATGGGGAAGTAATGAAGAGGTCTGGTAGAGATAAACCAATGTGGGTTGTAATACACACATGTATTGAAGCAATGCTAGGAATCTCTCTGTATAGCTATCTTTATCTCAAGCTGGCAAAAATGCTGTCTTTCTTATTATCTCTTATGCTTTCTCTTCAACAAAATTAGACAAGAGGGTAGAACAGGTTCTGCTTGGAAGTGAGGGGAGTGGGGGAAAGGGGTAGGGGGGTGGTGTGCAGTGGGGAAGAGATGGCCCAAACAATGTATAAACATATAAGTAAATGAATAAACAATAAAAACTATATTATTACGACAAAGCACTAGGGGAAAGCTTTATTTTGGTATTCAAAATTTTGTGGACTTTAGAAAGGTTATACCATGCATATTTGATAAATAATGTAACAAACTCAAAAGGCCCAGGAACAGCACACTGTAATTAAATTCCAAATAGATATTTTTGCACTAGTACATAAGCACATTGACTCAAGGAAAGACAAATTAACATTACAAAGAGCATGTCAGTTCAGATTATATTCCCCACCAAATAGCTCTGAAACTTTTGGTTTTCAAGGCTTTGTTAGATTTTGCACTTTTAGATAAGACATTGTGAAACGTAAGTTATATAATAAATTCCTCATGTACAATAAACAGTCTTTGCTTTCCTGACAATGTTTTCTTGCAAGTACAATTATAGCGAGTACAATTTATATAAGGCCTTATTTTTGCCCATTAAGATTTAAGAAAATTATAGCTGTGTACCCGTGGTTCAAACTGCAGTCCTAGCTACTTGGCATGCTGAGAAAAGAGGATCATGGTTCTAGGTCAGACTGAGCCAAAAGTTAGTGGGTGAGACTCCATTTCAAGCAATAGCTGGGCACAGTGGTGTGCACCTGTCATCTCAAGGGACCTGAGAGCCAGATCATGAGGATCACAGTTGCAGGTGAGCCTGGGCCAAAATATAAAGTTCGTTAGATCTCATCTTGATAAAAAATAAGGGCATGGTGGTACTTGCCTTTCATCCCAGCTACAGCAAGAAGCATAAAATAGGATTGCAGTCCAGGTTGGCCTGTGCAAAAAGTGAGACTTTATCTCCAAAATAACCAGAGCAAAAAGGGCTGGATGCATGGGTCAAATGGTAGAGCACTGATAAAGTCATAAGTTCAAACCCAGAACTGCAAATGAGACCTGTTGAAGCTATTCCAGGAGTGGGAGGAAAGTGGATAAATGAGAATGATGCAGGGGGTTAATTGAACTATGATATATTGTGAGAGCTTTTATAAATGTCACAATGTACCCCCAGGATAACAATAACAAGAAGGAAAAGAACTGCCAATAAATAAATAAACACAAAGAAAATTACAATATTAGCTATAATTTATATTATTTCATAAGCAGATTTATATCAAATATTGATACCTATTGGTCTGGCTTGATAAATAGTTAAAAGGTTTTCTTCCTTATGTTCTAAAATAGAGAATAGTGCATGAGAATTATTTGTTCTTTGAAATTATTAGAAAATCACTTGCAACCATTGGTCTAGGAATATTTGGAGGAATTGACATTTTAATTTTCTTAATTACCCTATTTAGAATTTTTTATCTATATATATGACAAAATATCATTTTTTAAATGAAGTTATCTGTAGTGGGCCCAAGTGGTGTCTCTCCAAAGACAACAGCTTCAAATCTCTGAATCTAGTCGGTTTTTTGCAGAAGCAATTAAGTTCATGATTTATTTTCGTGGGACTAATAGTTCTACCTTGCACTTTATTTTGGAGCAGAAATGTCTGTAACTGTTAAATTGTGCTTGTTCCACCACTGTAATTTAACAATAGATTATTTATTTTCAAGTTTTGTGGGTCCATAAATGGAGAGGAATTTTATTCCAAGATGGATCATATCACTTCTCATTGTTAAGGTTTGGATTTTAAATGTCCCCCACAATGGCTCATGTGATAAAGGCTTGGTCCATAGGTGATAAGACCATCAAGAGGTAGTCGAAATTTTAGGCCGTGGACTTAGTTGGAAGAAAAAGGTCATTGGGAGTATGCCCTTATAGGAAATAGTGGGACCCTGGCTCCTTCCTTTCTCTCTCTCCTCTTCTCTCCCCTATCCCTCCTTCACTCCTCGGCTGCCGTGATGCAAGCAGCTTTTCTCTACTGTGTGCTTCCCACCATATGTGCTATCTCACCACAAGCCTAAAGGCAATAGGACAAGGCAACCACGACTGAAACTTCTTAAGCTCTGATAATATTCAGATGATATTTTCTAATTCAGTTGAAGGACTGAGGCATCTCAAGATATCAGGACATTGTAAAGACCTGAATCTTAGGGGGCCAGAGGATAGAGTGGTGGGCCTTCATACATCAGATCCTAACCCTTAGAAACAGGAAATGTGAGTTTACATGGTACTATGGTTTCTAACCTCGAAAACTCAAATTGGATGCTTAATTCCTTCAGGAAGCCGTGTTTGGAGGTGAGGCCTGGTGGGAGGGGTTTGAGCCATGGGAATGGAGCCCCCATGAATGGATTAAGGTTTTTCCACAGGAATGAGTTAACTATCGTCGGAGTTTGACCCTGTTTTCCTTCTTCCACATGTGCCAGCTTACATTCTCCTTTCCACCATTAGCTGAAGCACACAGGCTCTTACAAGAATCTGAGCAGATGTCAATGTCATCCTCTTGGACTTTACAGCCCAGAGCTGTGAGTCAAATAAATGTCTTTTCCTTTCGAGTTACCCAGTCTTAGGTACGCTGTTAGAGCAGGAACCCAGGAGCAGCAAGTTGCACATCTGGGATTCAGTCTGCTGGAGTATTTCATTGATTGGAACCCACCGAAAACTTCTCTTAGTCATCTTTAGATTATAATGCAGAACAATCACGGCATTCTTTAGAATTAACAACCTGGAGACATGAGGAAATACTTGACTGGGATATGGCAAATCAGAATAAAGCTAACCCCTGGGATTGGATATAGGATTTTCTGAATGGTAGATGTAAATTATAATGCAGAGTTTTGAGTGTGGAGACTTCTCTAAAAAGGAGGCATAATTTATGAGCAGGCTTATTGTGAATAATATTTTAGGTACATTCTATCAGATAGTGGCAAAAGTTATAATTAGCCTTTGGTTTAAATTATTACTGTCAGATTTTATGATTTTCCCCAATCACTCAGTAAAGTGGTCAGAGTCATGTCAATCTGGGTGGCATGTTGCAGAAGGTAGTGATGCTTAAATGTGAAATATGGATTACATGTGAGATAAGACCTGCCCCCACTTTAGAATCTTCCTAAGTCTCTCCCATTCATAATGAATCCCTTTGAAGAGCGATCCACTTTATACTGAAAGATGGGTCAGCATCAACATCTGCCCAAAACATGGTGCATTCTTGTAATTGGAGGAAAGTTCACTGTTTTCAAAATGAATACCAAAAGCTCTGTGGAAAATGACATAGGATCATGAAGTAAGTGAGTAAGTAAATGGAGTAACTTACATGGAGTAAGTAAATAGAGGCTATTGCCACACACAAGTACAAACGGAAGGTGTGAGGTATTCATTACCAGATAAACAGGAGAATTATATAGAATAGGTGGCTTTGAAAGGAAAAGACATCCAGTCTTAGGCAACTTTTCATGTACGTATCCATGAATATAAAAATTTCAATCCAATTCCTTGTCTCCTATCCCCTGATGGAAATCTCAACTAACAAAACCAACAAAAAATATGAGGGCAAGAGAACTCTAATATCGTGTATGTAAGACACTGCTTGTGTGGACAGGAGGATAGAAAAGGGTAGAAACATGTAGAGAGGAAACCAGAAGTAACTGAGAACAGGGCTCAGAACCCATAAGTCTCAATACTTGCAGTAGAATAAAAAGTCATGCATACATAGACATCTAGAAGCATCAGTTCCAAATCTGTGGAAAAGAACTGAAAATTAATAATTATAGTAGAAACTGGAATAACAATGTAAGCATAAATTAAGTGGATATATGTCATATGTATAACATTTTTATTTAATTAAATTAGACAGTTATTACATGGTACCTGGAGATAAATACTACAACACTTTCTCAGTTGGAAAAAGGAAAACAGCTAAAATATTGTTATTATTTCCAAAATGTGCAAAGGATTAATGAGTTTCAATTCTGAAATAGACCTAAAACCATAAAATGTGATGGGAATATTTTATGTTTTAACAATCTTACTGGAAAATATTTTTATTTTTCATATAAAAGAGCTAAAAAAACTGGGCAGACTAGTTTAGCATACAAAAAAAATTGACTTTCATGAATCTAGAGACACTTTCCAAGAACAGAACATAAATCCTAAGTCCCTCTTGCTCTTTTTTGCACAAAACACATGGTATTGGAATTGCCAGAAACTTCTGGAACAATTTCTTCACAAAATTAGTCTCAGGCTTTGTGAATAAACTTTTATAAAGAATAATAATCCTACTTATATGCTTACTGTAATCACAACTATATGAATTCTATGAACAAAATGCTCACTTAAATATAAATTTTCTTCTTCCTAGCAAATTTCTGGCTTATTTTTGTTGAATGAAGCAGCTCAAATTTCTCTCAGAATACTTTCTTGTTTTATCGAGGCAGCGTCTTGCCATGTAGTTCAGGTTGGCTTCAAACTAGTGATCCTTGCTCCTCAGCCTCCTAAGTACTGGCATTCATCACCATGCCCTGCTCAAAGCACTTATTTCAATTAAAATTTTCTAGATTTGCTAGCCAAAACATCTCAAATGAAGTACATTAAATAGAGTACACAATTGGTAATTGCATTTAAAAAGTAATCCAAAGTATTACTTTGTTATTTCAAGTTTGATACTTAATGGGAATAACCTAGAGTGATCATGAAAATCCATGAAAGTTCAACTCATAGCAGCTTTAATAACAGTTACTCATGAGCTCAGGAGTCCCCTTCCTAAGATCAGAAAGAAAAAGTGTGCTATTTATACTAGAAGTGCAGAGGTTGGTGCTTAAATAGTAAAGAAACAGTTAAGTGAAATTGTTACAGGAAAAAAAAAAACAAAGTAAAATTGTCTCCAATAATTTCATGGAAGCCATGATGGACTTAGTCAAGGGATAGAACTCAATTTATCCAAACTCTGATATCAGCCTGAAATTCTTAAGATGGGATGTGCTGCTACAGTGATGACCTGTAAAAAGAGACCGTACATATTCATCTTCATTCTGAAAACTCTCTGCTTTGGGTCTGCAGAGAAAGATGTCCAATATGTTGAGAAGATACTCTCCTGGTGCCTGTCGGGAGAGAAGCCAACACACACTCACATGTAAAGTTTAGGATAGGAACCAAGTCCATGGGAGCAGGCCAAGTCCAGCTTTGAGGACCTTGAACATTATACGTGATGTTCACTAAGGGACTCAAGGTAGGGACTGATTTAATAAACAAGGAGTGTGGAAGCTTGCTTCTGTTTGGGCAGGGTAGTAGGTAGCAGCATTTGGTTTGCAATCTCATAAACAGCTCCCCTACAGCTATGTATGTACCATCTTGACACTGCTGCTTCCTCCCCTGGAAAATGGAAATAACATGCATTTACCTTGTCAGATTGCGATTAGTATTGATTATTCTTATAAGGTTCTTTGTCCCTCCCTATAAAGCCTGAAGTAAATAAACAATAAAGCAATTATTATAATGCCTGCTCACTAATCAATTATAAGCTACTAGTAAAAAAAAGTCACAGAAGAAAATCAATGATGTTTCAACACAGTACCCATCTACTTCCACAAGAGCTACCTGACTATAAAATATCTAACCAAAAGAAAATCACAAACCTAGAATATTTCACAGGTTCTGACACTGTCCATTGATTAATATAGGGTACCAGTGTGTTTTTCAAATTTCTGATCTTGCAATACAATTCTTATCTCAGAATTTGCATTATTCTTTCCCAAATAGAAAAAAATGATAATATATAACTCAAATAGCTAAAAATTGATTAATTATGACACTTGCTTGAGATTTTAAATTTGAAAACATCAGGTCAGTACCATGGATATTAAACCATTCTTTCCATAATAAATTAGATGCTTAACTATATTTCAGTGATTTTTTTTGATATCTATTATCATCAATCAAGATAATTTTTCAGATAATGTAGAAATGTTAGGTTCATCAATTACATTTATGACTGAGTTTTATTTGATCACTACAATATTCATTTAATTTGGAAAAAGCTGCAAATGTGTTGAGTACTTTCACACAATTTTAGAAAATCTGCATAGAAAGTCTCCTTGGTTTTGAATACATAGGAGGTTGAAATGTGGCAGCAATTCTCATAATGTCAAGTTAGGCATATGAATGAGTTTGCAAAATAAATCCAAGTCAAATTCTCCTGTGAGACCATCAATCATTGAATTTCTATTGGGAATAACTGAAGTATGAATGGCAACCAGTAAACTGGGATGCAGTTGGAGAAACAGATAATGATACAGATAGCACTAGAGGCTAAAAGAAGACTGGAAAGAAGACTGGGACATGAGACAGAAGAAAATGAAACAAAAAATCTATTTACAGTAGGAGTGGAAATAGATCTCAGAGGTGAGAGAGAAGAAGCTGCAGGATATCCTGGAAGATTGTATTGGAACAGGGACTTTAATAGTTTATTAGAACCAGAACTAGAACTAATTTAACTTTTATAGGAAAAATTTGAAAGTAAGGGTTGCTATAACATTCATAAACTCAGTGCTAATCGTATCAAGGGGACATGCAAGAACAAGATGCAAAGTACAATTATATAGCTTTGAACCCATCTAATATCCTTGGTAAATCTATAAGAAATTGTATACATTTTAGAGAAAAGCACCCTGAAGCTTAATTATTTTTATGACTCATTCATATAGTTGAAGTTACTATGTTGAAGTAGCAAATGAAAAAGCAGAATGTATGTGTCTGTATGTAGTTTATAGTGATGCACTGTCTCTAAGAATTATTTCCAAAAAGATTCATACTTTTACAAGAATTGTTTCCTAAATTTGATTTATTTATGTTTTGAAAAGGAATCATATTAGCAGTCTGTCCCAAAGCAATAGCATACAGAATATGTATTTGACTAATTTCATTTGTATAGCCATAATCCTGGTTAATAAACAAATAAATCCTAGATTTCCTGGGTTGCATCATAACTAGGAGTGGTTATCTATGTATTCTCCTGTTCTCCCTTTCTACTTTTCACTACTACCACCTTATTCACAGGAAAATGGATGTAATTCCTAAGAGATAGTGGATAATTTGAAAACATGATGATAAAAGTAATTTCTGAGAACTGCAGGAGGACAGTTTGGCCCTTTAAAGCCAGGGAAAAACCATACTACCAACTTTGAACTGACTTCCTCCAGATGTCCTGTTAACTGGGAAGAGAGCCTACAACTTGTAATTTTGTTATTGATCCATGAAGCCAACACTATCCTGACAGAAGCATGCATACCCATTCCCCAAACTTCTCATTCTCCTGAGAACTTAAAGATAGGGATTCTGTGAATTGAGTAATGGTGATTTCCTTTAAATATTTCATTGTTATCTCTCTCTAGGGTTAAAATTATAAAACTTTATACAGAGCTATGTGATTTGTAAAGGATCTTCTGATAACATATATTTCTACTTCATTAAGTTTGGTAAATTAGATATTTGATCTTTTAAAACAGAAAAAGGGCAGATGTCAATGTTTTTATTTTGGAAGGAAAATATCTAGGTTTCAAGAACTTTCCAGAAATTATGTAGCTTCTCAGGAAGAAATGAGGTTAAATTTAATCTTAATTTCAAATCCATGACTGAAGATTCTACTTCCATGCTTAGCCCAGCACTATGAGTCATTCACTTGATGTTAATTTTAATGAGTAATCTTCTCTGCTTTTCTTTAATGTTTTGCAACATTCACTACCACTAATGGTATTCACATCTATCCTGAATTTCTTAAATCTGCTCATGTCCATAATTCTATTCTGACTTAGTGGTAGGTTTCATTTAATTAATGATGTTGGTACTAGGGAATGTTAGAAAACAGTTATATTGATTGGTTCTTGTTAAATGATAATGTTTGTGGTTATATTTTGGTCTAGAGAATAAATGATACACTATTATGAAAACATTGTTTTCAAAAGAATCGGATCAGTAAATCAATAGCTTCAGACCATAATCAGAGACTATAATCACAGACTTCTGATTTATCTAACTTAATTTAGAAGACTCAAGTCCAAAATCCCTCAGCAAAAAACACCTCGTGCTTCTATGACACAAAGAACATCATAAAAAGTGACTTCAGAGTTTCTATGTTAGTAAACTAATATTTGAAGAAAATAAAGACCTATGGGTTGAAGGTGTGTCTCAAGTGGTAGAGTACTTGCCTTGCAAGCAAGATGCCCTGAGTTCAAACCCCAGTACTGACAAAAAAAGACTTATAACATCATCCTTTCAAATGATTAATATTAGAGTCTCAAGACTTTAGAAACAAAATTACTTTGCTTCTATTGTAATATAAAAATTAAAATCTATTCTTAATCTAGAAAAAAAGTACTAGAAAAAACTTATAATGCAAATTGCTCTTGCTAATAGTTGGTTTGACTGCCACCAAATGGAGCTAATGAAGCTGTAAGTAGTCTATTGTAGACTTTCCTATGGGCCACAGAGAAAGGAGCAAGAGTGTCAACAGGTTATACGCACAGGAGGAAGAAGCAGTCCTGTAGGAGAGGGGTCAGCTGTTAAATCTGGGACAGATGTCATGGCTGGAGTTGAAAGCCCTCAGGGAAAAATCCCAAAATAACAATAAAAGAACATATATCAAACATTGCTTTGGTAACATTTAAAATATATGATCATATATCTCCAACTTCAAAATAAAGGGCTAGTCTTTATGCAAGAAAAGTATTTTACAATTTTAGCTTATTTGAAGATAGGTGCATAAATTTATCACATTTATTAGTATGATACTGATTACAGGGATGCATAGTAGACATATTAATTTTAATTCACACATCCATGAACTCCCCTACTCCATGAAGTGTTCATGGGCAATCTGTAGTAGGAGTGGTCATAAAATCTTATACTTCTAAATATTAGCCACATTCCTTTTTTGAGTAATGATTACACATAATTTAGTACTATATGGTCTACAAAAAATTTTGATAACAGTAAACTGTTATCAGGATGAGAGAAAAGATCAAGTTGGCGACATAACATGAGTGGAAACAGTGAGTTCAAAGTTGGAGAGTCCAGAGTGGCAATGGTCAGAGAGGTCCTGCTGTACCCAAGAAAAATGTGAACACAGATCAAAGGTTCTGTTTGGGCTACACTTTAAATTCAAATTTTCTCCAAAAAATGACTTCAGAAGTTATTTCTTTATAAGCAGTTCAGGCATTTTATTTATTGATTCATTTTGTAGTTTTAATATTTAAAACTATTGTTCTGAGAAACCTCCTTCTGCAAACATCTATTTTTCATGATAAAATATCCAAAAAGAAGGAAATATGAAATATTCTGTTTAGAAAAGATTGAGTATATATAGCTTTAGGTTTTTGAAGTTGTTAATCAAACCTTCTTTTGACAAGTATATGGACTTTTTTGCCAATTGGCTGAGATGAAAGGTCAATTTTCCACAGTTAATATAGACCTGATGTTTCCTCAAAGTCTGATCTAACTGGGTTCTGATTTGAATTTTGAATGTGCAAGTCTTCTGAACTCAAGTTGATCAGCAATACTTCACACAGACTTTGGCTGTGTGGATATATTTGACCTTCTCCATTCTTCTCAAGCCTGCAAGGTCTTCCCTTCCTGTATGCTCTTTTTTCTCTCATCTGAAATCACTTACTCACCAATAATATAAACAAAAGTCTTTCAATCCCTTATGCCTGCAAAATGCTGTCAGTTACCTTTCTGCCTTTCACCCAAGTTTCTTAAAAATAGTGACTAAAATTTCTATCTTCATTTCCTAACTTTCCTTGACTCTCTAGGTCCACTACCATATGGTTCTCTCTTTTCTTGTTTCTAGTCCTGAATAGGATGTTTCTCTTGCTGCTTCTGGTAATACCTCCCTGACCACTGCAACCCCACATTTTTCGTCAGTGCATTATACATTAAAATATGAACCTCTTTCCAGTGTCACCCTTCCCTTTTCTGCCCTCCCTTCACCCTCCTACTCCTCTTCCCTCACTCTCTCCCTTCCTCTCTTCCTTCTGTCTTTCCATTTTTTTCTTTCTCCATTTTTAATACTCTTCTTTGGAGTTAGATCAGACTAATTCCTGGTTTTTCCAGGCCATTCTATCTCAATTTATTTAACAGGCTACTCTTCTACTATCTGGCTTTTCAATAATGACCTTCCCTGGTATTCTTTTTATATACTCTTTTCCTAATGCTACACAAGTGGACCTGAAAAGACAAGGCTTGGAATTATGTAAGGAAGATGAGACTTTATTCTAAAAGTAAGAAAAACTGAAGACAATTACTTTGATACTGTAAGGATGATTTTTTTGGTGGGAACAATATTGGAGAGATAATAAACTTAAACTATAGCAGTAATAGTACAGATGGAAACAAAATTACTAGTTTATGAAACATGAGTGGTAAATACTAGGCTTAGTGATTGACAGGAGGCTGACTAGGTGCACCTTAAGGGAAGGAAGAGATCAAATATGACACCCTAGTTTGTGGCTTGGGCAATTGCTAATGTGTTGCTCCAAATGAGATAGGGAAAAAAAAAAAAGCAGTAAGTTCAGCAAAGTCCTTTTTCATCACATTGAAGCATTCTGCTTGCTTAACTTTTTATTGAAATGTATCATTTTTTTCAAATTCACAAAATGGCAAATAGACACAGCCACATGCAGATAAAACAAATAGTACATTTGCATGACCTCTGAAAGTTTACCTGTCATCATGAAAAGATGAATTTTAATCTTTTAACATTTCTTAGTGAGCTTTGATTCATGCTGACTATATGTAAGAATTATATACACACAGAAAAATAATAGCCTTCATCAAAACATTAGGAAAAAATGCCATTATCATTGTAATACTTTCCTAAGAAAGTAATAGCACTGACGACTCTAAAAGTAAGATCCATGGGTCTTTTCAAAAAGTAATAGGTGCCAAGAAGTCAAATGCTTTTGATAGTTTATAACCAATAGTAATAAAAAATACCACAATGATAAAATTAAATATTTTAAGTGTGTGGAAACCAATAAGTCAAACTTGAATGGATTTGGGAAATTCTTTAATTGTATATTTATTGATTGTAATGTATAGTCATAAGTACAGTCAAATATTGCAAATGATAGAACCATTTATGTTTACTTATGTAGACTTAAAAATTTTAAATACATTTACTTTGAATGCTTTATCTATGCAGTTTGAAAGGCATATTTGCTTACCATTGCTATTTCTGATAAAGTAGTTGTCTGTTAGGTTTTAGCAAATTGGTTCTTTGATTAGGCTCAAAATGTGTATTCAATTAGGTTTATTTGAATAGATTATTGATTATAAGCAGAGTTTCATGTTCCATATTACTATTTGAAGGTTAAAAGAAAGAGATGGCAATTTAACACTTGATAAATCTATAGATGCTAAAAATATAAAGCCTTCTCAATTCTGGACCTGTTCATCAGGAAAATTTCTCACATACCAATACTAAGGAAGAGAATCATCACAGCCTTACAAATCATATGTAAGTATACATCAGAGAAATTAAACAAAATGTAATCTTAATTACACCCCATAGTTCAATATGAGATCTGTGCATACATACATGTAGGACCAAAAATCTCCGTGTTATTTTGGCTTCAATGTATTAGCTTCAATGTTTAAGGGCTTTGAACCTTTGAAATATATGTTAATACTCACATACACAATGATAAAGAAAATTCCCTTGATTAAAGCAAAAAATAATTTAAATTTGTTGACTGTGTATTAATTTAGAATTTTAATTCATTTATTATCTAGCATTTTTATCTTATGTGTTCATGCAGTACTTTAATTTATTAAGTATTTTATAATCTGACCAGATTTTAGATGTCTAATTCAAAATCTATGAACAACTTGAGACAATCTCCATGTAATCCTTTAAATGGGAGAATTTTTCCGCTTTGTGTTGATCTTAATTTAAGTTCCCATTATCTAAAAGAGGTAAGAATTAACTAGCTTTTGCACATAGAATATAAGTTTAAGCTAAGCATTTTAAAATTTATCTTCCAATTTAGAAATGTTTCTAAAATTGGCTTTCACTTATTACGAATTAGAGCCACCTGAAATTAGTCTTACAAAGAAAATATTATGAGACATAATGGATTGAAATGTTTTGCCAGGCAAAATATCACTCAGTCTCTGACAACAAATATGCAAAGTGAGAAGGATGAAAGATCCTGGACTTTTTTTAAGGTATTCAAAATTACACATTTGTAAAATACTGCTTTGCTTCCCATGACTTAGTTAAATCCATTCTATGTTTGTCAATTTATATGGTGCTCTTTTTCTCTAACATGAAATGAAAAAATAAAGATGCTTACTCAGAATCTAGTACTACTAGTATTTATTAGACTAATGGATGTGTAGGATATTTGCCTTAGTGGTAAAGTTACTGTCACATTGTTAGTACTATCCTACTTCAGAAAAGCCTTTAAGAAAAAGAATGGTTTAAGAGGTAGCTTAAAATAAATTCATAGTATTGTGGATAAAACTCACAGTTAAATTATGTTTTATTATTTAAAAGAAAACCCAAGTGTATTTCTATTGTATTTTAAGTTGATCCATGGGTTTCTAAACATAGTACTCACTAATCAGTGGCACCATGGAATTCAGAGACAAATCCCTCCTGATGTACACAATGGAAATACTTTAAAAAGTGAACACATAAGAATCCATAATACCATTACACAAAGAGAACCATAATAATGGTCAACAAATGGCTTCTTTAAAATGCATTATTTGTCACTAAGTATAATGCCATTATAACAAGAAACCTTTTGTGCTTTAAAAGGGTATGTTTCTTAGTAAAATATTTATGCTTTTTAGAAATTACCAGACTATATAGCTCACCCACAACAATTTCACTGTTATTACATAAAATTGTAAATTATTTCTTGTAAATTATTAATGCAGTTGAAAAAAGAATTTTTCAGGCTTATCGTCTCTTGAAAGGACAGCGAAATAAGATGAAACAAAACCAAGATGACAATTTCAGCATTTAAAATCTACACATGATAATTCAAACAAATGTTATGACATTTAAGATAATGAAACCCTTCATTTATTCTACTATCTAGTATGAGTTTTATTTCACATATAAGGAGTCAGAACAGATGTCCAAATATTGCAATGCCAAAAGAAAGTTAGGGCATATCTTCATTAATACCCCCAGAGCAGCCTGCAGTGTCTCTTTAAAACTGGCATGCATTACTTCAAAATAACTATTCCAAACCCAGGCTACGGAACACAGCTAGACAAAGAATTCCCAAGACAAAAAGAAAACAATAAAGCTCAGTATAATCCTTTTAGCTGTGTGAGTTGCATATTATTGACATACCATTCATTGCAATCAGTAAGTGATTAATTGCAAATTTGTTGCTAAATTGACCTCAAAAAAAGAAGACTACAAGCAGCATGCTACTGTTAAAGAGGAAAAACATGTTAAAAATTACTTGGAGACTTTTTACAGTTTATTAATTCTAACCAATATGCGTATTGAAAACACAGTGGAATAATGACTTCCTTAAATGGCAGAGGTATCCATTATTGTGGACATTCAAATTAATATTTAATCTACTGACTTGCGTTTTTAAAAAAATTTTCTTTGCTTACTTTTAATAAATAAATAGTTCATTTTTAATCATATATTTGTGCACGGTTTATCAATTTCAAACATAGACTGCAGAAGTAATGTCCATATGGCCAAACTTATAACTGCCTGAAGCAATTTGTTCTTGGGAAGATAAATCTCAGAGATTTATTAAAATAGACAGGTATGTAAAGGTATTTGCTTTCGCAATATACTTGGTTGCTATTTCCATAGAAAGAGCATCTTTGGGTTTTTTAAAACCCCAAAGTGATGGAAAAGAGATGGGGAAGGGAAGTCAGAGAGAGAGAGAGAGAGAGAGAGAGATGTTTTGTTGAAAAGGATCTTTTTTTAAATCAAACTAATTTTCAAAGTTATTTCCTGAAAAAAATTTACTGACCACCTACTATATGCCATGTTATGTTCAAATCCAAGATAAGGTGGATCCCAAATAACAAATTAGATAAAATCTACACCCTTGCTTAGGAAAATCAGAACATTGGTAAATCTCTTATTCCCGTTACTGTCTTATTTTTCTTGAAACTTACTGGGAATCAATCAGTGACAAAGAATCAGAGACATTATCCTGAAAGTCTTGAAAGCTGAATCAACATTTGCTTCAGTAAAGCTGGAAACAGAAGGTAAGAGTACAGTCGTTTCCAAATTTATAATAATCTCTTTACTACTAAAGTTATTTTGGTGATTATTCATCCCATTTCACATGGGTTATCAAAAGGTAGTATACTAATAGACTGTATTCTAAACATATGTGGTATTTCCAGATATAGGCTGCAAAAAGTAACAGAGTGGTAAGAAAAGTGAACTCTAGTTTCAGCACTGGTCCACCAGATTGAGATGTCATTATACTTCTGAGATGTCTTTATGAAGTTCTGAAACTCCACTCCTCATACCACAGAGAATATCTTTGTTAGCAATGTGTTTCTGAGTTTTCCCAAGGGGACATTTAATAGAATGTATCAATATCATATAGGTAGGACCCAGAAATAGAGAACATCAAAAGTCTCCACTGCATAATCCAGAGAACACCAAGTGGTAGGAAACTAGTGGACAAGAAGTGGAATTTTATTGCATTATACTGAATAACAGGAACTCATTGAACTTTTTAAGGTTGGTTATTGCTATAGACATAGTTGAACAAACAGAGATCCAAGAATGTTTTAAGTTGTACAATATTGTAAATTCACCAAGCAGTTCAACAGCCTCCTGTTTTCCAGGAGATGGCTATCTTACTGACAAAGATCACTAGATGTTGAAAAACTTGCTTTATGTTACTGAGTGTCAAGCTTGGAAAGACAGTTGATAATTCTAGCACTTTCAAAGCCCAAAGCACGTCAAATGTGGTGCATACCTGTAATCCCAGCTGCATAGGAGGCATAGGTAGGAGGATGGTGGTCCAGGCATGGCTGAACAAAAATGTGAGATCCTATCTGAAAAATAACTAAAGCAAAAATGGGCTGGGGTTGGGACTCAAGTGGTAGAGCACCTACATAGCAAGTGTAAGACCCTGAGTTTAAATCCTAGAACTGTCAAAACAAAACAAAACCAAAAGATAGAAAGAAAATAAAATTCAATAACAAAAATAAACCTAAACATTGAGCTTTGTTTTGTACATTTAATTTAATCAATATAATGTGCAGTTTAGATATTCTTAACTATTTGTAGATTTTTTTTGTTCCACTTTCATCCTTAGATTCTTATCATTTAAAAATACATAGGAAAACATCATGGTCTATTCTATTTGAGAATTTTGAGAGTAGCATAGAAATATCCCTTTAAAAACATGTAACCATAAAGGAGGTGAATCTAATTAAGATATATTGTAAGCACATATGTAAATGTCACAGTGTATCTCACCTGTAAAACTATTTTATGCAAATAAAAATATGTAGCATTTTTATTCCTCCTTAATTTGTGAACATATCTTTTACAGCAAATAAACATTATCTTACAGAAGCAAATTTGTTACTTTGCACATTCTCCTTAATAGCATTTGTTAAAGATGCTTACTTTGCTTAAATGTATTTAAATCTCATTAAAGCATATTCACAAACTTAAGTGCTCCATTTTTTTAAATTGCTCTGCTAAGGATACATTAATATAGCCAACTTAATTAACACATCATATTATATAATCACAGTGATACAAATTTAAAAGAAATGTAGGAAAGAGAATAAGCCATGGAATTTTAAATACTTGAAAGGTTTTTAAAACTTTCAGGCTCAGAAATCTAGAGAATAAATTTTCACACAGAACCAGGGGCAGAATGAGAGTCTTCTGAAATAAAATGCAGGCATCTTTTTATTTTATGGTAAATTATCTGCGTTATAGTCTGTTCAAAGTAATTTTGAGGAATTGCCAATTAAGTTCTTTGTCTTGCCTCAAAATGTGTACTCCTCTATCAATTGAGTTCTAGGATTTAACCATAACCACTAATAAGCATTTTATTAGCAATGAAAAGAGAGCCAAATTAACTCATATCTTGCAATGAAGAAAATATTAATTTCAACACACTAAAAACTACCTATCACTTTATTTAGTGATGTACAAGTTTCTTCACTGTCCTTAAGTTTACTGATGGCTCCAACGTGGGGAACAGATAAATATTTTTAGGGAATATCTAGAGGAAAGAATTCTTTAGAACTGCAGTTGGAAGAAAACTAGATGTTAAGAACAAAGAAAACACACTGGATGTAAATATGGGAGATTGTAGAATATAAGGTAAAGAGATTTAAATTCATCTTATTAAAATTTGAGTTCTTGAAAATTGTTAAAGAGAAGGAAGAAAGTGATATTTTCTAGAGATAGACCTTATGCTAAAAAGATACCACTTTGAGCCTATTTTGGAGAGCTTTGCTATTACAAAATGTAGCAAAGAATATTCTAAGTATATTTATGATCAAGATAATTTTCTGTCCTTTTTACTGTTTTATTCCCAAAATATAATTTAGCTCTGGGTTATTTCAGGTTGGCACTGAGAAGTTGATACCATTCATTAATGTAGCTTGAAGCTGAGAATTACCACCTTTGGGCAGGAAGCAAGGCTTCATTTGATTTTACAAATATGGTTCATTTTTCAGTATATGCTGCTTATTTGGAGTAATGTCAAAAGAAAGAAGGGTGCAGTTTCTTGCTACACCATTTACAAAAGCATCATTGTTATTGCCTATCAATACCAACTTCAAAAATGTTTATTTTAATTTGTTTAAGCTCTTTTTTGGACCAAGTCCTCTTGAATGCCAAAATGAAAACATGACAGACAAGATATGGACTAATGTAATCACAAAACCATAAATGTGGGACCTCACAGATCATTTTGCTTGCAAACTCCTTTTACAAGCACAGAAACTGAGGGAAATACAAGAAACAGGAAGATTTACAAATATTTAATGAGCTGGTGGAAGAGCTATTTCTCAATAACTTTTATATGAAGTGCACTGGTTTTTTTTGTTGTTAATGATTACCTTGTGTTTCACTGATGTATAAAAAGGCATCACCAAAAATGCATCATAAAATTAGCAGTACACACTACTCTATTTCTTTTCACACACATAGAATTAAAACGAGTTTTGCATCTGTATTTATTGATTAACTATCTTTAGCATGTAGTAGTAAAGAAATCAAATGCCTTTTGGACAGTAAGTGCCAGAAACTGCTCAAAGCATGGTCCAGAGATGTAAGATAAGGGATAAAATGGCTAAATGTTTTTCCTCATGTTTGAAACATGCTTTCTATAAGTACTGTTATAGTGAATCAGAATCATGTATTTTTCCTCTGGTATTAACATTGACAAGAGAACATTTCTTCTCCCACAGGTCAACTTCAAATGTTAGAAATCTGAATAAGCTGAATCAAAATTAATTTCACCCAAACAGCCTTTCTTCTCTTAAAGAGTTACTATTCTCAAATTTGTTTTGACTTTTAAAAATAGGTACTTTTCTGTTTCCTAGTTTTATATTCTTTGTAATTTAGAAAAACCTGTACATGTATACCTTTATTTGGTATAAATCAATGCTAACTTTTAAGAATCAAACTATGGCCCTTTTTTGTATTTCAAAATGTATTAAAATCTTTATTCTTTAACTGTATTGACATAGACTACAAACTATCTTAAGTATCATCAAAGTTTCCATATAACTTTTATCAGCTTGTTAATTAAAATTACTTTTGCTCAGTTTTTATTGCTTTATTCATTAGACCCTTGCTACTGGAGTAAATGTTACTACTGGAGTAAGGTTTTAGGACAGGAAAAAGGTTGAGCAGAATTTCTTGTTTTCCTTGTGATATTATCTTTCCTAAGGTACAATAATCAGAATGTAAGTTGCATTTCTACTAATACATCTCCATGTTTTTTCAAAATGTAACACATCCCCATATTTTTCAAAATCTATTCAGTTTTTACTGTTTTAATTTAACTATTATCATTAATAGCAATAAAAATAAAAAAGTTTATAATACTGACTATTGCTTAAGATGCACAATCTCATGCTTTTGCATCATAGCTGGATGTGGCTTTGGTTTGAGGAGTTGCTAATGGGAAGTAGTTCAAAGGATCTGGGAAAGTTTATTGGAGAGGATTTGAATGACAGTGAAGAAGATATTATTGGTAGAAAAAAGGTTTCCTTGTTGTATGCTGGTGAAATGTTTACCACTATCATTTCTTCTTGTTATATGGAAAATTGGAAAAGTACCCAATAAACTCATGAAAAGATCTGTGAAAAATTCAGGCAACATGTGAAAAATGCTCATTCATAAAATCTAGAAACCTATAATAAAATACAAAGAAGACAGGAACGATTTTTATGTGTTTTAAAGTACAACTAATAGAAAATGTTAATGACCCACAGCTTCATAAATTGAAAAATTGTTTTTTCACTTGGTTTCTCCTCAACAAAGTATACTCAAGACAAAAACTTACTTCAGGAGAGTAAAGGTTGGTCAATATAGTAGAGATACTTTCAATACGTGTACAAATATGGAGCATAAAAATCTGCTGAAGTCATTTAAAGAAGGGAAGTAAAAGATGAGAATAATGTGAATAATAGAGTGGATGAACAAAACTATGGTAGAATACATCTATATATGGAAATGTAATAATGAAATGCCCACCCCACGTAGGCATCATATATGAATAAAAATGTTCAAAAAATGACTTCAGGGAAAAGATATGATCCAGCGCAAGTGTGAGTAACATCACATGACTTACAAGGAGGAAAAAGGACAAGTTTGTAACTAAGATTGTTTGTCAAAACCTCAAAAAACATTAAGGACCAACCTCGTAGGGCATCAAAAACCCTTAATTGGAGTTTCTTTCAGTTAATAGGTATTTAGGAATCTCAAGGGCATTGTCTCACAGCAGTCTCATAGGCAACCCCATGTAAAAACAGGTTTCTCATTACGGGTATCTCTTTCATGAATTGAGAGGCCAAAATCTTCCATAAAATATTGGCAAACTGAATACAACAGCATATCAAAGAGATCATAGACCATGACCAAGTCAGTTTCATCCCAGGAATGTAAGGATGGTTCAACATTCTCAAATCATTAAATGTGTGTAGTATATTATCAGAAGCAAAGACAAATACATCATGATTATCTCAATAGATACAGAAAAAGCCTTTGACAAAATTCAACATCCTTTCATGATAAATGCTCTGATGAAACTAGTAATAGAAGGAATGTACCACAATATAATAATGGCTATACATGACAAACCTATAACCAACATCATACTATATATGGAAAAACTGAAACCATTTCCTCTAATGACAGGAAACAGACAAGGGTATATACACTCTCTCCTCTGTTATTCAATATATTCTTGGAATTCATAGTCAAAACAACAAGACAGGAAAGGAAAAAAAAAGTAATACAAATAGGAAAGAAAGAAGTCAAACTATCCCTATGTTCAGACAACATGATCTTATATCTAAATGACTTGAAAAACTCCACAAAAAGCCTCCTAGACATCATAAACATCTTCCACAAAGTAGCAGGATACAAAATCAATGTACAAAAACCAGTAGCCTTTCTATACACTAACAATGAACAGACTGAGAAAGAACATAGGAAAACAATTCCATTCACAATAGCCTCAAAAAAAATCAAATATCTGGGAATAAACCTAACAAAGAATGTGAAAGACCTTTACAATGAAAATCATAGACTATTGAAGACAGAAATCAAAGGAGACTACAGAAGATGGAAAGATCTCCCATTCTTATGGACTGGCAGAATCATTTTCATGAAAATGCAATCCCCATCAAAATTCCAATGATGTTTATCACAGAGATTGAAAAAATCAACCCTCAAGTTCATTTGGAAGCAATAAAAACCATGGACAGCCAAGGTAATACTGAGCAAAAAGAGCAACGTTGGACGTATCACAGTATTCAACTTCAAACTATCCTACTTCAAGTAATCGCAAGAAAACAGCATGGTTCTGGCAAAAACAGTCACAGAATAGAAGACCCAGATATGAATCTATACAGTTAGGCCCATCTGATTTTTGACAAAGGTGCCCAAAACATACAATGGAGATAAGAAAACCTCTTCAACAAATGTTGCTGTGAAAACGATATCTGCTTGCAAAAAACCGAAACTAGATCCATGTCTTTCACCCTGTACAAGTATCAATTCATAGTGGATTGAGGACTTTAATATAAGACCTGAAACTTTGAAGGAAAGAGCAGGAAATTAATTGGTATAAGCAATGACTTCCTAAATAGAACTTAAATGGCTCAGCAACTAAGAGAAAGGATTGCCAAATGGGACTACATGAAATTAAAGTTTCTGCACAACAAAAGAAATGATCACCAAGTTGAAGAGGCTGCCTACAGAATGGGAGAAAGTCTTTGCCAGCTATACATCTGACATAATAGGCAGAATATACGTGGAGCTCAAAAAACTAAACTACCAAAAAAATCAAGGACCCAGTGAAGAAATGAATTGAACACAGCTTTTTCAAAGGATGAACTCCACATGGCCAAAAAACATATGAAGAAACTCTCAACATCCCTGGCCTAAAGGAAATGCAAATCAAAACCACCATCAAGATTCAACCTCACTCCTGTTAGAATGACTACATGAAGAATACAATCAGCAACAAATGTTGGCAAGGACATGAGGAAAAAGAAACCCTCATACACTGTTGGTGAGAATGTAAATTAGTACAACCACTAGGAAAAAATATGGAGGTCTCTCAAAAAACTAAAAATAAAACTGCCATATGATCCAGCAATACAACTCCTAGGGATATACTGGAAGGAATGTAAGCCAGGTTACAGTAAAGGCACCCAACACCCGTGCTTATTATGGCATTATTCACAATAGCTAACTTATGAATACTGCCAAGATGCCCAACTACCAATGAATGGATTAAAAATGTGGTATTAATATACAATAAATTTTATTCAATCATAAAGAAGAATGAAATTTTGTTGTTTTCAGATTAATGGGTGGAACTGGAGAACATCATCTTAAGTGAAGTTATTCAGGTTCAGGAGGACAAAGGCAGGATGTTTTCTCTCATATGTGGAATATAGACCTAATACAAATACAGCAATATTATGAAAACAGGTCATGCTAAGGGGAGGTCACATACAAGAAAGGAAGGATAAAAGAAGGAAGTCAAGAAGGTGAATGTGGTTGATGTAATTCCTATGAAAGAATGAATTTAGAATTTTTAAACCTGTTGAAATTACCATAAGAAGGTACCTAAAATAGAAAGGAGAAAAACAGAGGTGATAAACTAATTTAGCTTATAATACATATATACATGGAAATATCACAAGGAAATGCCACATATAGCCATAACAAAAATGTTATTGTTTTTACAAAATTGGAGGACAGAATGGCAGAACAGGTCCTGTCTAGGGGGTTGATACCAGTGGTGGTGGGGAGGATGTGGGCAAAGGGTGTAGGATGGTGAATATGGTACAAATATTGTGTACACACTTATGTAAATGGAAAAATGAGACCTATTGAAACTATTCCAGGAATAGGGGGAGGGAGGAAGACTAAAGAAAAATGATGGAGGGGGTGAATTCAACTATGCTATATTTGACATATTGTAAGAACTGTGATATAGTTGATATTTTGTAAGTGCCACGAAGTACTCTCAGCACAATAAAAATAAAATTAATAAAATCTAAAAAATAGAAAAATATCTCTCAGGAGTACATAAGGGAGTATGGCTATCATCTAATGGAGAAGACCTTTATTTTCACACTTAGAAAGCACCCAAATATTAAAAGAGCTCTTCTAACTTGGCTAAGAAGGATAAAGATGGCCAAAATGAAAGAAAGGTTATTAATCCATCAACCTATCACAAGAAGTCAATTGGCAAAGAACACTGCTTAATGAAAAATATGGGATATCTTTGTTCTGGAGAGAAAGAATGGTGCACATAGCAGAACCAAAGCTTAGCGAATTATTTCAGGAAGCCAAACTGTTTTGTAAACAAGAAACTGGCAATATGTATCATGCTGGATTTCAAAAGGCTACACACCAGTGATCACCGTGTACCTGCAATTCCTTATGTTTTGAATAGGAACATCTATTGCTGTTAACCATACTATTTTATGTAATGTGTGTGTATAGAGCGCAGGTGCACTCAGGAGCCTTGTCCATGCTTAGATCTGATTTACATAATGAAGTTCTGGATTTTGAGATTATGCAGCATTGGGGTACAATGTTTAGGGGTCTTAGGAGATAGTATATTTGGGATATAGGATGGCAATAAATTTTGAGGGCAAAAGTGTAGATGCTATTGTAGCTTGTCTCAAAAGTAGTGGTCACTTATTCATTTGTTCTCTACCATACCTCAATAAAATTCTCTCTTCCTTTTAAATCTGGGCTTGACTAAGAGGATGTAGTAGCTTCCACCTGTTACTCTTAGAAAGTTTGCCTGGAGGAGAATGCTTGCATCCTTATAAGAAGTTCAACTAACCTAGATCTCTATATTATGAGAAGACAGAGACCTTCTCATTCAGGAGAGAGAGAAGCTGAGAAGAACCAAGGTACTAGATATGTGGATGGAGACACAACCTTGGAATTGGATCCTCCAACTCAAGCTATCAGAACTAGTGCCCATGAATCAAAGAAAAAATACCCAGATGGGAATGTTCCAAATTCCTACCCTAAAAAATTGTGAGAAAAATAAAATGGCTTTTTAAAGACATTGCATTTTGAAATTGTTTATTATCCAGGAATAGATAAGTCTTAAGTAAGTCAAACAACTCTACTGTCATTTTAGTATTCTGAAATGCTTTTGTTAATAGTTATTTTTCTAGTAAGACAGTGTTGTTTATGAATGTTAAAACTAAAGTTATAACTGGTATAAATATAAAAATAACAAATTTTGACTAGATTGACAACCTTAATTTTAGGGTGGATTTAGGTTGTATTAGTTTTTATATTAGTTTTTATAATTCCAGATAAAATAATAGTTCTTGGAAACATGACACAGTCTCTACCACCACTCTTACCACACCAAGTACAAATCTCACTTGATGCTTACAGTAGTAATTCAAAGTCCAACATAATTTCTACTTTTTGGAATAAAAAACTCACAGAACAACATAGTCATTGTTCTGACTCTCAGAATTCCTTTCGCCTTCACCAAGAGAGTTCCCACCACTCTCAGCTTGAACACTTCCCCGTCTTCTAGAGAATCAATTAACATGACTCAACACCAATGAACAGAGGCACCATGAGACAGCTTAACATTGAAAGGCCTTGTTTGTTATTTTTTTACTTTTTATATTCACAGCAGAAATAACTTTTTGTCTTTTTTTCCTCTTCTGTGTTATGTGCCTCTCCAGAATGCACTTTCTTACTTTCTGAAAGTGAGAAATATCTATGTGGCTGTACTTTTGCCATTTTTTAAGCTCAATTACTCAAGAATTTACTTCTTACCTACCTCATCAGCTAGTTAAGATCTGTTGGACCTGATACCAATTGTTCCTATGAAGAGGCATTGTGATAAGTAACAAACGGTTGATATAGTCTGAAGATAGTAATGTCTAGGTGGGGTAGCTTTTTAAAATCCTTCAAACAACTAACTTCATAACTGTGTTTATTACCCCAAAGACAGATCAATCAATCTTTATCTATTTTATAGTCCTGATAAGGGGACTATGAATTTAATATACTGCTTTCTTTCTTCTCTAATACCACATGGATTACTTATATGATCTCACTTATACATATTTTGGATTTATATCATGATTTATATTTTGATTCATATTTATTTAAGACTGTTAATGATTTCATTACATTGGAAGCACCCCTGGGGCAAGAAGTAGAATTTTACCTGCATTGTCTTTTCTACAGAAGAGGTTTTTAAAGATTAATGCAACTAAGATTGACTCCTAGACTTATTCAGTGGATCTTGACTACAGCTAAGAATCTGCAGTCCACTTATTTCTAGCTTCCAGTTGTTTCTGGTGCAGATGGCTGAGAAACTACCCTACAAAACAGGACTACAGACAATGGAAATGAGATTCCAGGCAATGCTCAAACAGTAATGAGATGGGAAGAGACTAGATGGCCAAGTCCCATTAGAAAATCTTTGGAAAAGTTCAAAGGAGAGTTAACAAAAGACTTATCTAGACAGTGACATTAAGCATAGAAAGGAGGGGACAGATGGAAGCTAAACTAGCTATTAACAAGTTCCTGAAACTGCTTTCTATTAAAGCTGCTTTAGAAAATGAAAATGCAGTGTTGTAAGCACTAAAACAAACACAACCAAAAAGATGTTTTCTTAACTGGGAAATTATGATGTGCAGTTATGTTTGGTATCTAAATGCAAATTTTGCATGTAGGCTGCATTTATGGAAGAACCGAAAACAACCACAATATACTACATCATAGTAGAAACAAAACAAACTAGCTGCACTTGGCATAGTAATGATAAGCCCTTTAAATTAAATCTTTATGCAGATTCTATTTTATACTCCAAACTTTTCATGGAGCCTGTGCAATTCTGATGTGTAAACCAACAAATAGATATGCTCTGTGTATCGAGTAGCTGGTTTGGGTACCAGCTGGCTTGGCTGTACGCCTTTCTAATGGTAATGAAGTCACACAGCTGCTAGGACAATCAGCTGGAGTTCAGATTATCACTAGCTAAATGGATATCCATTGACTAGCTTCTTATCCGTACTCATTAAAGTTCAGTATTGACAAATGAAGAGTGGGAGAGGTTGAAAGCTCGGAGGCATCTAGAAATGAACTTGTTGACTTTTTCCTCTATAGCTGTCTCCTTGTGACTCCCAAATATTATTCATCTATTTGTGATATGTGATTAACAATGCTCTGAAAATTCTAAGCACTCTTCTGCTTACAGTTTTTAACATGAACAAAAGTTCAAAAGAAAGTAATCACATGGAACAAAAAGAAATTATTAGTATATGAAAACAAAAATAACTATCAAAAACATTTTTTCTTCTAAAATAAATAAAAAATTATAGTTGTCTTGAAACTGCTTTTTATTTTACAGGTTCATATGGCTTTAGTACATACCTTTCTAAGCTTTGATACTATCTACACCAGTCAATATGTTACAAAATATTGAATGGCTTCTCCTTAACCAAATAATTTAGATTAATCAGTATGGTCTGTGGTGTTGCAGTTGATCCTATAATCAGCCCTTGTATAAGTTAAAGTTTCCCAGATTCTCAAAGCAAGAAGAACTAGGATACAACACTTATTAGGCTTGAAGCAGAGAATGACCATCATTTTATAAAACAGCTCTCAATGTTGTTCCTGTGTCCCATGCCATACTCAAAGCATAGAGGTCAGGTATGATGTCTCATGCCTTGCTTCTCCTATCCTGCTTGGTTTGTGTTTTTTAAATTATTGTGTTATTTTGCTTCAAGATTGCCTCAGTCATTTCTTCCATTCATTCTCACCCTACCTTATCTCACATATGACCTTCTATCAGTCATAAGTTCGTTGACTTGGGAATATCTTAAATATGTTCAATCCATCTTTTATCTGTAAATATCAACTTAAAAATGCCTGTTAAATGTATATGTGTACAATCATTTGCTTTATATTATGATTCAATAGTTTTAGACTTTTCTCAAATCAGAAGACAAATTTTAGCAGACTTCCCTTAAGACGATAGGAAGATGGAAAATGCTTCAGTTGAACAAAATGTGACAGTATCACACAGCCAGTATATTTGCTTCTTTACCATATCATCACATAAATTCTCCATATCTTTGCTTGAATGATGATATACTTTTGTATTTTCCAGCTCTGTTTACTGCCGATTTTAAGGACAGATCAACACTCCTCCATTGCCAAGAGTGATTTGAAGTGTTCTCACTTTCAGCCATGCCTACATATTTCTGTAGGTCTCCGTAATATTTTTAAGTGTATGTACTAAAAAGCAGGCTTTATGGCATTTCAATATATGTTCTCTAGTTCACAGTGTGCATCACAAAATGCAATATACTATGACTAACCATCTTTCTTGGTAACTCAGAAGAGATATTTTGGCAGAATTGTTTGATTAGAGAAGTTTCAGGCCTCCCACAAACCAATGGATATAAACTCACCCACATGAAGGATGTTGTTCTGACTCAACAAAGAAAGCTCAGAGCAAGGTAAGACCTTCATGTGAAATACAAATTTTAAGGAGGCAAAATGGTACACTCCCACAGTCAAAACAACTTTTTATTAGTTTTCTTAAACTTCTTGCAGGGAATAATAGGTTGTATATCTTCAAAACCATTTATAAAAGTAGGTGGAGACTATGCAAATAAAATTTCACTAGGTTGTCAGCACAGAGCTGCAGCAGGAGTTGAATGATCTAGCCAACACTGGCTGCTCAAGCAAGTCCCTTAATCTCTTTTTATCTGATAAGTAAAATAGGAGTTTCACTTTCATTTACTCAACACTCAGAAAACAACGATGTGCCATGGACAGTTCAAGGCAGTGGGACATAGATTTGGTAAGCTGTGCACTAGCCTCTGAGGTGATAATATCTTGGGGTCCCTTTCCAGTTCAGGATTCTAGAAATGGGTAAGTAGAGGCACCAGTATTCCACTGAATTTTTCAGTGGGAAAAAAAGAAGACTGATTCCTTATGTCATCTGGTATACCCTGATGTCCTGTGCTCTACTGTATTTCCCAGCAGGTTGACAGTTGACTGGTTCTGTCTAGTGGCTCATAAGTGGAGGTTATATGTATCATTTCTGGTTTGTAGTAATTACATATTTTGTATTCCTTCTTTTAGCCTTCTTTCCCTTTTAATTTGCAGGTTAGATGATGCACTCACAAAATAGTAGAAGCTCTAGCTATCAGTGCCTGATGCTTGAGTTGTTTAAATACAACATCCTGGACAATGTGCTAGGTATGACTCCATTGTGTTAAGCCATAGAAATTTGAGTGACTATTTGTTGTTGCAGCATAACCTAGCTTTGTTTGCTTAATATAAGTCTTACTCACTGACTTCAAAAGTTAAGAGCTTGCATTTTCTAGTACTTTTCATGACCAACCTAAAACCTGGAATCACACTCGCTGTCTCTCAAAGTTAAGAGCAGCATGTGGGCTCTGATACTTTCTCCAGGAAATATTGCAGTTGTAGTAAAATATTTAAGGAGTGGTGGAGTGGGTCAAGGGGTAAGAGCACCTGTCTAACAAGTGTGAGGCCCTGTGTGCAAGCCCCAATGCCACCATAAAAATAAAAGAAATGTGTATTTGTCTGGTAGAATGGCTCAAGGGTAGAGTACCTGCCTAGCAAGCGCAAAGCCCTGAGTTCAAATCCTAGTACACCCAGAAAAAAAAACCTGCCTCAAAAAAAGGAAAAATACTTACTTCTCTTGTGCATACTGTCAGGATATTTCTGCAAAGATTTAAAAATGCCGAGTAAAAATCCCAAAGTCCCTTTATTAATCATCATTACCATGGAGGTACACACATCCCTTAATATTTAAATATGTTAAGTCATAAAGTGTTTTTAGATGTTTTCATTTGTAAGAGATTCACATGGTGTTCATATTTTTACTGCCACTTGGAAATGTTGGTGCATCCTATGTCTTTCACCCTTTCTTTTCAGGTATCCATGGAGGGCCATATGTTAACCAATGTGGTGCACCCAGAAGCAGGTTTTCCTGTGTAAAATGTGATATTTTATAGCATTCCATGCACCATCCACAGACATTCCATTATGTTGGCACAGGTCTGACCCACTTGTAAGTAGGCGCAATGCCAAACACACAGATGGCATGAGGGGAAAGTGCCAAAAAACATGTGAATCAACTGTGGATATTGATGGCATAATTCCCAGACATGGAAGTCCAAACACTTGTCCATCCTAAGCTTATAGTGCATACTTACAGACACACAGATTTGCCAACAATAATCTAGCACTGAGTTAGGTTGGTTTTTAAAAATATTTTAAAAGCCATATTTGGCTCCTGAGACTAGCTCCAAGGCAATGATTCTACAAAAGTGTTTTGTCTTTTATCTTTACCCAGGTGATATCTCAAAAGACAATCAAGCAACATATTAAAAATATACTGCTATCTACATAAGGTAAAAATAAAAGGAAAAAGTACATCTTGCATTTATTTATAAACTGCACAATCTAAAGAAGAGAAAATTGTTGATAATGTATATACTGGGGTCAAATACAGTTATCACAATAAGCATCAAATTATGACAGTATTAAATATTCATTTTTGACCCATTCTACTGTTTGAGCAAGAAATTTAATGTGGTTTGTAAAATAGGACACTTTTATTATAGAGTCTGGACCTGTGATCACATAAAATATATAGTATCTGATTTGAGGATCTTTAAGTGGACCAACAACTTAAGAAATCCCTTTCCTGCTGTTTTGGCAGTTTGCCAGAAATTTCTTAACTTATTGCCATGTAAGTTGAATTATTATATTTCCTGAAGGTTCTTATTTAAAAAAATATTTGGGAAAGAACAAGTAAGTTTCAGATATTTGGGTAGGATGAGGTGAAATCTTTGCAACAAATGCTCATGGGACCTACTGTGAAAACTTCCAGAATCTCTTCAGCTATAAGGTTTAGTAAGTATATATTAAATCCATTTTTAGGTATAGTATCTATTAGATAAGTTGGTTTATATATAGTATCCATTAAATAAATTGATGTAGAATTCTTAGAGGCAAAGTTGAAAATACTTTGAAAATTAATTTTGGACCTAGTTTATGTTATCCATATATTACTCATATACTGCCCACATACTGCTACCAATGTATTACTCATATGTTAACACGTATTATATTGCCTACATATTACCCATTAGTCACATATACTACTCAGGTCTCTTGACCCCAGTGTTTTTAAAATAATCCTATCATCCTGACATTTTTACAGAGTTGCGTTAGTTCAATTATGTCTGTAGTTGAAGATGTGAGTAGGAGTATTACTTTTACTTTTCAGATGAGCACCTAATAACAACAGGTATGTACACTCAATGCTTTAATCTAACATAGCACAATCTGTTCTTTCTAAGTGAGTGGAGAAATCCCACCACATTTCATAGATTACTTAAATTCCATAGTTTTCAATACACACGGACATTTAGTCTCTTCTATGATTGGATATCTCCCTGGTATTTATGTCTTGATTCCTGGCTCACTTAGGTCCATTGCCTATAAATATATCTCATTTACAACACGCTGGATATACACTTCAAAACAATATCAACAGATTCATATTTGAAAAAAAGAAACATAACCACAGAAAGTGATGTCTAAGAAGATCATGCTATTCTTACTTTATTTGGGAAAGAACAAGTAAGTTTTGGATATTTGGGTGGAATGAGGTGAAATCTTTGCAACAAATGCTCATTGGACCTGTTTCATCAGACTAGGTGAAATTATTTGGTTTTATTTGACTATTAAGAAGGATTTGAAAAACTAAAGTATATCCAATGAATTACCCAGAGGATAAAGCGTTGCCTGTCAGACTCTGTTTTTCTTGTAAAATATAAAAGTAGGCTTACTCTTAAATTTAATGTTTGCATTGGATAGATCAGAATGCCCTTAGCTTGCTTGAAACTTCCTTTTAAAACCTCAGTCACTGTGTGTGTGTGTGTGTGTGTGTGTGGTGTGTGTGGTGTGTGTGTGTGTGTGGTGTGTGTGTGTGTGCGTGTGTGTGTGGTGTGTGCGTGTGTGTGTGTGGTGTGTGTGTGTGTGTGTGTGTGCTGTGTGTGCATGTGTGTGTGTGTAGTGTGTGGTGTGTGTGTGTGGTGTGTGTGTGTGTGGTGTGTGTGTGTGTGTGTGTGGTGTGTGTGTGCGTGTGTGTTTCAGAGCATGTCCACATATATCTCAGCTGTTAGATCATGGCTTCCATCCATTCCCCAAACCAAAGAAGCAAATACAGTATTACGTTGTTTTCTCAAATTATAATTAAACTATTCAAACTATAAAATTTCCTATTTTACTATTATTCCCTGTTCAATAGAATTGAATCTCCCTGTCCCTTAATTATACTGCACAACTCAATTGTAACACAGCTTATCATAACACAGGTTTTGAAACACAGCAAATTAAAAGTCTCTCTTACAGCTAAAGTTTACACACAAAAACTACAACAGTTCATTTGAAAGAAACAAAGGAGTTGCCTTATGATCACTCTATTACTCTCTTTTGATGTTCTTTCCTTCTTTCAATCATGTGGCCATTTATTCACTCAAGAAATAACTGTTGAGCATTTACTAAGTGTCCCGAACTGGGGCATATACAAAGAAGATATGGCATGTAGCCAAATGAAAATTCCTCTTTGGTACAAGATTCAGAATTGAAAAGATTATATAACTTTTGCAATGAATACATGAAAGGAGATGAGGTATTCATTCAAGGTAGAAAATGACATCCATTATAAAAGTGCTATTAATAACAGCCTTTTAATATTTAACAGAACAGAGTGATTAAGACAGAATCCATACTTTATTATTCTATCTTCTACATGTATTAAGTAGGTTTGACCACATTTGAGGGTAGTATGTATAATTAAGAATAAAGGTAAAAAGTTTTTTAAAATCCATATGGGAGATAGTAGATGGTTACACTCATTTAGAGTTACCATGTTTTTGTATCTAATTCTATTGAGTATAAATTTTTTCATAGTTCTCGCTTTCTCGCCAAGTTAAAATGAATTAGTTATGTGAGCATGATCAGAGTAAAATGAGAGTTTATTTACTTAACTTTAATGCAGAGTCAAACAGTCTAATTCTGGGAGTATGCAATACTCAGAGGATGATTAGCTATCTTTTCATTGTTATTCCAATATAACTTTATTAAAACAAGATTTTTTACAGTACATTCATTGCATTTAAGTACTATATTCAAAGGGCAACATTTTTATTACAGAGAGCTGTCAAAAATTTATATTGACATGCAAATGGAATACAACCTTCCATTAGATTGGAATGTTTTTTATGTGTAGGAAGTATATGTTGTTCATCCTTACGGAAACCCTAGGAGCTGGAATAGTGTATTGTTTAATGAGAAGGTAGTTGAATTAAATTGAAACAATTTTTAGATGGTTATCTAAATATAAAAATTTTTTTTCTACTAACAACTTAAAATGTTCTGTCTTCTCTTTTGTATCACAAGTTGCTGTTATGACTTTTGGTCTACTGAAATTTTAGGCAGTCAATTATCATAGAAGTAATCCGATTCTGTTCTAAAGTGTTCCTTTTTTATCAATATAAATTAAAATCTTCAAATCTATAGATAAATGATAGATGTTAAACATTTATAAAATGCCAATAAAACCCATACTAATTAACTTAACAGTAGACTGTATTTGAGTACTGTTCAAATAGCAAGGTTTTCATAATTATAGCCAATTAAATTATTTCTATATTCTTTTTCCAAATTGTTGTGTATTTTTTAAAAACAATGCATAATTTTCTTATTGATTCATGTAGTTATAGTTATTCCAAAATATACAAACAATAAATACAAGTTGTTTTCCAAAATTAGAAGTTTTAGTCCTGAATTGACAAATAAAGACATATGAGAATAATTTTCCCCTTTAAGTAATTTTTTAAAAAATAGGATACTGACTTTCTGAAGTGCTACTGCAAGCAGACCTCTATATTTACCAATTGCAATATTTGGATGATATTATGATATTTCTAGCTATTGACCAATTTGAATACAAAATTTATTATTTAATAGTTAAGTATAAAAAAGCAAAGGATTAAGTCTTTTTATTATTACTAAAACATATGCTTTTCAAAATCACAAAGATATTACTTAACATATGTTTAAATATTACTTAGTATCAAGTAAATGTACTAATCACATGCTGTATCATATATAGTAATAAAATGAATGTTTTCGATTAATTGTTAAGACAACCTTATAGGAGGGAAAGGAAAAGGGAATGATGGAGCGTCAGTAATATTGCATAACATAAGATGTGAAAGTAGAGGATATAAGGATGTGTATTGAAAGCTGCTGAAAAATGGTGGGGGGAGTTAAAGGAGTGAAGGAAAGTAAAGGAAGGGGTTGAACAGACTAAAGTACACTCATGGTGGGCATACATTGAGACACCCCTTTGAACACCAACTTAAACATTAATAACAAAAACCAGTACTATAATATAGGTACAGTGTGTGTGGGGTACTACTGGGAGGTGGGAGGGTGAATGGAGATTAAGGAGGTGGTATATGGTAGATGGACTCCATATATGAGACAGAACTAAGAAACCTCTTGCAATTGCTTTAAGTGGAGCAGGGAGGGGGTTGAAGGGGAAAAATGATGGGGCAATGTACATAATGTACAATATAAGTCTAATTGGAATTGTTTATGAATCCTCCCTTATATAATGAATATATCTTAATTTATTTTTAAAAAAACAAAAAAAAGAAAGATAAAAACAAAAGGAGAATTAAGGTTAATAGACTCAAGACCCATTGTGCAGAGCTGGGACAATCTTTTAGTAATTAAAAAGTTTTTAACCGTAAGGTTAGAGGGTTAGAAAATCAACATCAATAAAAATTTAAAAAAATACTGTCCAGCACCAAAACAACAAATAAAGTGGAAACACATTATGACTTAAATATATTATTATTTTATTGCTTTTATTTAATCAACAATTACAGGGAACAATTATTTAAATTTCTGAAGAAAGTGAATATGGTAGATCTGTAGTTATTTTCCAGGAAAATAGTTAAATCAGTGCAATTTTTAATTTATGAGATTTACTTTCTGTATCATTCCTAAAGACATTTTGCCTAACTTAAAATTACAAAGATTTTCACATGTTTTCTTTGGAAGTTTTATAGTCTTAGTACATATCGTTACTCTGGATTTTGGTAACTTGTACATTTTCTCATATTTTTGAGTCAGTATGGCTATATTTTGTCAGTTTTGTCTATCTTAAATAAACAATAATTCTTGGTTTCATTAATTTTCTCTATTTTGTATTTTATACTTTATTGACTTCTGCTCCAATGTTTATTATTTTCTTTCTTCTGTTTGATTTAGATTAAATTTGCTTTCTTATTTATGATTTTTAAGGTGTATACTGAAGTGATTATTTAAAGCCTTTTTATTCTTCTGATGGGGGCATTTATAACTGTAAATTTTCCTCTAAACACTTCTTTGGTGTATCCCATAAACTTTCATATGTTGGAGTTTCATTTTCATTCAGTTCAAACATTATTCGTGTGTGTGATTTTTTATTTGATCCATGGGTTAGTAGCAGCATTTTGTTTAATTTCTACTTCCTGGGGCTTTCTGAGGTATCTTTGTGTTTTTGTTTTTAATGTAACTTTGTCATGATCAGAGCAACATTTTGTAAAATGTCAGTCTTTTTACATTTATTGAGACTTGCTTTAACAAACGATTTCCACTAGAAAATGTTTCATGAGTACTTGAACCCAATGTACATTCTGTGGTCATTTTATAGGGTTCTGCACACCCCAGGAAATCCTACCAATGAGGTCTTTCAGGTTTTGTTTATTTGGACTGATCTTTCTTCATATCCATTAGTAGATGATTATATTGCTGAATATATTACTCTCACTTGAAAGATTTTGTTGTCTTTCAGCATTTGACCATATTATTCTACTATTTTTTTAACAATTTGACTAGATGCCTCTCATTCTGGATAGCTTAGTATTTATCTGATTTGGGAATACTTGATTTCTGGAATTTGATGATTGCTGTTTTTCACCAAATTTGAGATTTCCACTATTGTATTGAATCATTTCCTTTCTTACCTTGTCCTCTCTTTCTGGGACACTCATTACATATAAACTGGTAATCTTGGTATTGTCCTATATGTCTCTTACTTTTTCTTCAGAGTTCCATATTTGTTCTATTGATCTGTGTTCAAAGTAATGGGTACTTTTTTCTGACATCAAAGACCTGCTTTTGGGCCATTTTAGAGAAATTTTTATTTTCCATTTGTTATACTTCTCAGTATCACCATTTTCATTAGTTTCTAAATGAATTTAATCTTTTTTGAGTCCTATGTGTACCACATAGGACTACACAGTCAGCTCATGAAACTGTTATCCTCCCTGTTTGCTTCCTCTGAGATGCATGCTATCTGCCAACTCAGGTGAGCCATCCATGGTTGCAGCAAGCCTGACCCTTCCTGAGTGAACTACCTTATGGACACATTTGAGGAAGAGGAAGGTAGGAGCCTCTGGTGGCAAAAATGGCATAAACTTGCACAGTTTTTAAGTTTAAAAACTATTTTTAAATAATCACTTCTCAGTTGTTTTGTGTCTTTGTTTAAATTCTAGAGTAAGTAATTACTTGTTTTTAATTAGTTTCTACTACTTTATCATTTTTTAAGGGAGAAAGATTCATCAGTTCCCTACTTTATAGTATCATCCTTTGACTTTTGACTGTTACATGTAAGATTATTTAAAAATAACAAAAGTTTAGATCAACAAAACTGTCTTATCACTGTGCAGTTGAAGAAACCAAGAACAGACTGAATACAGAACTGGTTCAGTTCTGCACTAAAATTTAATGATGGAATTGAATCTAAACCCAACTTTTTAACAACAGCAACATTCCTTCCATGACCTTATATTTCCTGAAGCCAAATGATTTAAATTACACTTATTAGTCAATAACTATTGACTATAAAATAAACTCTAAATTTCAATAACAGGAAGCTATGAATCCAGGTCAAATGGATATCCTTTTAAATATATTTCTTTCTTACATAATGAATCCTTTTTAAAAGCATATTTGAAAGTAACCATTTTTCTTTGCAGTCATGACTTCTGTGAAAAACACTTCATTTTGATATGCTCTCTTTTGACCGAAGGTATCAAGAAACCATTTATTTCTTTTGCCCACAAAAGTTGTGTCAAAATGAGATGATTACATCTCTCCACTAGCTGGTACAAGACCCATTCCAGGCACGCCTTCCAGATGCAGCCGTTTTGATTCGCTAAAAAAAATGAGTCCATGACCTATGGACAAATAATGGTGTCTTCATATAGATCAGTAACCAGTTCACAATAGAATCTTTCATACAGTAAGCTCAGGATTTTTGAAGATATTTATTCTAAAATTATACTCTAAATAAAGGCCACATATAAAACAAATGCTTATATAATAATTTATGATACAAATAATGTCAATGAAAGAGTCATATGGTATATTGTTTAGAAATCATTATATATTCATCATATATGCATATGCTCTGAAAGTAATTATAAGGCATATGGATATTAAACTACTGCTGAATTGATTTCATGTATATTGCATGTTGTAGCAGAAAGATCTGAGTATTAAACTTAGATTTAACAGCATTTGAAACCAACTCCACTACCTTTAAGCTGTATGATTTACTGCAATTTAGTCTCTTCAATTTTAGATTTCTAATTTTATTAATAGGAGTTTCCAATATCTTCTCTGTTACTGTGAAACTGAGTTACATACTATATAGAGAATATCAGGTTATAACACATAGACCCACTGTTAATGCTGTCTGTCTTTCTGTATCTCCTAACTCTGTGTTAAGGTGTATAGGCATGTCAAATAAATTGATAAATTTGCACCTCCTTATACTGACATTTTGGAAAGCTTTGCTTCATGCTGAGTGTGGTGGGACACACTTGTAATTTTAATTACTTAGTAGATTGAGATTGGGAGGATCATGGTTAGAGGCCAGTCTGGGCAAAAATGTTAGTGTGACTCCATCTCAACAAATGAGCTCGTAGTACACACTTGTAATTCCAGCTATGCAAGAGCCATAGGCAGGAGGATCATGACCTTAGGTGGACCCTGAGCAAAAATGCAAGACTGTATCAGAAAAATAACTAAAGTGTGGCTCAAGTGGTTGAGCAAATGCCTAGCAAGCACACAGAGCTGAGTTCAAATGCCAGTCTTGCCAAAAAATAAATAAGTAAAATATAATAAACATTTGTTGAATGTCTACTTAGTGAGAACTGAGAAACTGTCCATTAAAGTTTTTATATTTGATATATTTGGGTTATATTAAAAACATAGATATATTTCATATGCTAAGGTCCTTAGAAGATTTATCAATAGTTTTACCTTAAACTTGAAAAATCCCCACTGTTCTTGGAAGATGGTGTTTCCAGTAAATTGGATTCAGCTCCTTTCTTTGACTGGTGGCCAAGAGAGTAGCAAAAGCAACTGCCCTTTCCTGGCTGATGGTCTGGAACTTGTCTCTTGTACTAGCTTCAAGCCCTGCATACATCTGCAATCTTCAATAATCCCAATTTGAATGTGTCATCTATTTCCTGTTGGACTTGTAAAAATATTAGAAAATTTCTTCTGATATTACCGATAAAACATGTAACTGTATAATATATAAGAATGTCCTTAACAGTGACAGAGGCACACTAAAATACTTGTTCTTAGAATGACATGATTTCTGAAATTTTCTCTATTCCACACAACAAAGTAGGGAGAGGGGAAGAACACTGACATGTTGATCATTTCTGGAGCTATGCTATGAGTAGGTGCCATTTGTCACCATTGTCTCTCCATTGTGAGGTACAATTGAAAGCTTTCAGAATAAAAGGTTTTGAATTTTTTACGAAAGTATTGCTATCTTTATCTCTGATGAGTTATTTAATTTTTTTATGTTTGTTGGTACTGGAGATTAAACTCAGAACCTTGTGCTTGCTAGGTAAGTGGACTACCACTTGAGCTATGCTCCTTGCCCTTATTTTGAATTATTATCTCTAGTTTGGTGTCCTTGCCATGAATATAAATATCACAACCACTTCTAAGTCAAGTAAGTCACTCTTTCCTCATTTGTTCATCATAACCATCATAGTAACAATTTCCTCATTAGTTACAAACTCTTTGTGAATGATTCCATACTTCATCTTCATTTGCTCCAGAGAAGTTGGAAAGGTGCAATGTGTCCTTAGTCCCAGATGACAAAGAGGACACTCCCACTCCTAGTGGTTCAAGTTACACTCTTCTTCAAATAAGAATGACTGTTCTGAAAATTATACTCTTTTGCTACATTTATATTCTTTCTTGAAAAGTGTGTTATCAAGTTGTCTTCATTAACAGTAGAAGAAAAAAAAAAACGTTCTGCCCAACAAGGGACTCTCTCTTGTTAGGCTAATGATTGGGTACATGTCCTTGGCAGGTCACTTAAGTGACTTGGTCTAATGACCTTTAAATTAGAGACATAAAACTCTTGAGAGTAGACAATATGTGCTGACACAATTACTATAATGGATGAAGAAACACTGACAATTAAAAAAAAAATCAGTAGACTATGTCAAATAGTTTTATTTGCACAAAAGAAAAATTTTAATTTGGTCTTATAAAATTATTTATTTAATTACTATCTTACCATATTTTCTAGTACTTATTTGAATGCTAACATCACACTTAGGTACACAAGAGTAAATTGTGAAGTAAAGAGATAGTATTAAAAAGAACCATAAAAGTACAGAAAGGGAAAATTTTAGAATTTTAAGTTATTAAGAAAAATGATTTAATATGACTGCTTACATATGCTGAAAAATAAATGCACACTCACAAAAAAGCTAGGTAGAGTACATGTTGTATTTTATGCAACATTATTTTAAAATTTATTTTGCATATAAATACTTTCCCCACCCCTAATTTTTTCTTCATGTGTGTGTGTTAAATACTTTGAGGAAAAGTGCACATTCTGCTAATTTTCATGTGATTAAGTATACACTATCAGGGTCAATGTGTGCTCATTCTTTGTGAGAAGTGGTTTAAATCTTAGCATATGGACATTCTGTGCTGGGTAATGTTCTGTCATGGGAGGTGGGGCTATGTGGTACTTTGCATTGCCCTTGCGACATAGCAACATGACTGGTCTCTAACAACTAGAAACTAGTAGCATTCCCCACCCTGAAGTAGTGACAACCAAAAATGTTTCCAGACGTTGCCAGAAGTCATCCTGAGGCAACATTATGTCATTGAGATCCAAGACCATAAAGCAATAAGTTTTGCTTTCCATCTGTATAAATTCCAAGTATTTTCCAAAGGATTACAACACAGTGGGAGGAAAGAGGAAAGTAAGAAAACAAGAAGGAAGGAAGGAAGGAAGGAAAGAAAGAAAGCGAGCGAGAGAGAAAGAGAAAGAATTTCAGGAAAGGAATTGTGAAAAGAGATAGTTTTTTTGAATAAAATCATTTTCTAAGATAAATGATTTTATGTAAGGAGCTGAACATGAGGATCAGTAAGAGAGTACGATAACAAACTGATGTTTAAAAACTCAAGTGGTTTATAAAGCTTAGAGAAATGGTAGCAAAGCAAACACTGGATTTTCATCACATTTGATCTTTTTAAAATCAAAAGCAATTCATATTAGAGAAAGAATAAATTTTTAAAAATTCATAACATTTAAACTAAATTGTTCACCACACAAGCACACACACAAACACTTTGATATAAGTAAACACTTTACTTCTCACTTAATTGTTTAGTTCTTTTGGTTCTTTGTTGTTGCTTTTTCACCTAAAATTAATGTCAAGTCTGATTCCTTCAAGTGCTATTTGAGTATGGACCTATGTGCTTTCCAATCCTAGTAGCATGATTATGTTCAATTCATTTATTTAGTTTAATGACCTTTATATTATTCTAAATGTCCTCATCAATTCTGTTTAAATCTGGTCTAACACTACTTTGAATTTGCTCACTATCTTAGCCTTGATCTCTGGTAGCTTTTTTCATCTCTTGAACCACAAAAATAGCCAGATTAGATCATCACATCTTGCCTATCCAAAGGTGTAGGAAGGTGAATGTGGTGAAAATACTGTGTACACATGGATGTAAATGGAAAAATGAGACAGTTGAAACTACTCCAGGAATGGGGGGGGAGATAAAGGAGAATGATGGAGGGGGTGAATTCAAGTATGATATAGCTGAAGTACTGGAAGAACCTTTGTAACTACCACAATATACCCCCACACAGCACAACCATAAAAAGAAAAAAACAATGGTATGTCTCTAGTTTAAAGTGACCTGCCAAGAACCTGCACCAGTCATAAGTGGAATGAGAGGTAATACTTTATGGAGCACAATTTATTGATTAACTGTATTCCTTTTATAAAGAACAGAACTGAGAATACAATAAATCTAAATAATTTTTCAGAACTTATATTGATTTTTCTTTTATATTACGGTTATTTTAAATTTTAGTAGTTCTATAAAAAGAAAAACAAAGAGCAAGTAAAAACTGAAAGTTAATATCCAAATTGGTGGTGAGTTAGTAATTTTGTAAATATTATCCTTGAAGGCTGCACTAAACAGATTAGCTTTAGAATGGACTTTAACTCATTTTTTTCACCACGACCCTTACAAATCAGTTTTTGAAGTTTCAAGAAAGAGTAGACGAACACTGTCATATAATGCTATAATTTTGATTGAGTTTAATTTTTTTCCTGTTGACAGGAACAATCCCAATTTTCCTTAATGAAATATGATTGTAATGAAGATAAACATGTGTAAAATAAAACCTTCTATCACTAAATGAATTCCATGGTTCAGTAGGAAAAATATATTCATGCAAAACTGCTTCTTAAGCAGCAACTTTTATTTAACTCCCAGAGTGGAGAATTATCAATTCTTGCCATGCAGCAACTCAATAAAAAGAAAATGTGCTAGCTATGATCTTTTGCTGAGGTGCCAGGCGCTGGCACTGAAAACTTCTTGCTATATGGAAGTGAGATGGAAATTTTTACTGTGTGAACCTTGTACTATGTAATTTTAAATGGTCTATTAGTATCCAGAATAGCATCTTTGGGGAAAGTGAAAAGAAATACCTTAAAGAAAATGACTTGCTATAAAGTACAAGTTGTTGATGGATTTCAAAAATTATTAGCAGTCAGGATAATCTCTAACTTTTCTCTTTTTGTACATAGTTTGTGTTTATTTGACAAGTCAAAAATCTTAAAAACCAGTCGCTATAACTTTGCTTTAACAGGCTTTTCCCACTGCCTTGACACCTACTTTCACCTTTACACAATAGCCCCCCTCACAGACAATTTTTGCCCTGATGCAGCCTTCAGCAACCTTTCTATGACTGAGTCACAAATCCCTAAACACAGGGGATGAAATCACCGACAGGGCCTTACATATGGTGGTGTGAATGCACTATAATAATTGCTCTGTAATTGCATGGTAATTATTGACCATTTAAGTACATTTAAGAATAGGGTGAGTACTATGTAATCAAAGACTAATTATCTGATTATTTCTGTCTTTTAAACTGCAGGCTTACAAGATATAAAAATTGCAAGTAACATGGTGATTAGTCATTGAACTACATGGTAACTTGAAGCATAATTATGAAGTAATCTGTAAAAAATGTATTTGTATTGTGGTTCTCCTGAACAGTAATTGCAGAATAGCTATATTTTAATACTCATTTTATGAGGTGATAACAGAAAAAAATAAACAATCAATATATTATGCTAATAAAGCATAAATACCTAACCATAACCAGAAATATTACATGATTCATTGAATAAACATGTGAATGTTTCACTTGACAGGTATATTTATAGCACAGGTAATTAATATTGGAAACAAGAATTGCTATGGCTTGTATATAAAATACAGAAGTGCCATTGTACATTTCAATAGTTCTTGAGAATTTTCTTGTGTATTGATTCAGAAAAATTGTAATAGGGCAAAAAACTTGTCAGGGAAAGCAAACAATTTAATGTCAAAAGAGATAGAGTTCAGAAATTGGTCAGTTACATTGGGGTTTAGTGACTGGACTCTGATTAAGAGTAGACTTAATTTCATTTGTAATCAAAGGGATTCAAGTTGCAGCCATTTACACCCCTCAGTGTTTTCTTCCTGAAGTTACTTAGTGAATGACAACTGTATGGATAACCACATGTAAAAATGCTGAAACACACTAAAGATGCTTCTCTAAAATTATTTTTTCAAAGTTTCAGGTTTAAATTTGAAGAGAAACATATAAAGGATCCTCCCTAAAATTTTACCGCAAATAATGTGAATGTAGAAAATCCAAAAGAATCAGATATATATGTAGTGAGAAAGATGGGTAACAAGAGAAGGGGGAAACTCTGCTTTCCACAAGATTTTCTCATAAAAGGTGAATATCAACTATTTCATTGAATGATTTTGTAAATTAATAAAATCTAAGTAAGTAAAGAACTTTTTCCTTGGTAACATTATTGAAAACACTATGAATACAAGCCCTGACATAAAGGTCATGCTGGTTCCATCATGAAGCAATTATAATGTTTTGTTTATAAAACATTGTGAAATTGTGGGAAATTAATATTCTCATTCTCCATAAAAATGTCTTTAAGCAAAAGATTAAAATCACTTATCTAAGGGATAAAGATGACTTCCTTGTATCCAAAGAAATGATAATATGATCAACAGGACTTGGTTATTTTAAAATTCTTTTTCACATTTTACACTGACATATTCATTCTTTTTTAATTTAGTATTTGTCTATTCCTCAAAATGTTTCATTGACACAGTACACTTTTGAATATTTTGCTTGGCTTATTTTATCTTAATCCTCGATTTATATTGTTTTGACTAATACGTTCATTCTCTGTGGAATTCTGCACTATAATAAATTGCAATATGAAGGACTTTCAAATATTGTCTTGTACAATTAGCTCAATACAAATGTGTAGTCAAGTGGAATGCCATTAGTAGTCACTTATGAACTTGTTAATCTTTTGACCTGAGCAGCTACTCATAAAGTAAAGTCTAAAATGGACTGGAGTAGATTTATTTGATCACCATTGATTAATTTATGTATCACTACTAAAGTCTCTCTTTTGATTGAGAGCTCATTTGTGGTCTCTATCTTATATCAAAATGTCAATAGTCCATCTTAGGCAAGAATGCCATTTTATTAAGGCTATATTTTCTAAGGTAGCAACTAAAATGTTGATTTGTAGTTGCTTTACCCAAAATAAAGCATTACATTTCTAATTTTAAAGTAAATGACTACATATTGTTTTTTGAAACACAAAAAATAGAAGATAATAAAGCTCATATTTTGAATAATGACTTTGTTTATTCTGAAGAAATTATTACATAATTGACATAGCTCCCATCTTATATATGCAATAACTCATTTTACATTTTCTCTTCCCTTGTTCATTTGTTTTTAAAAAACCCCTTTATTGTGCTATGATTGTCATATAAATAATTATATGTGCCTCTTTTGATCAGTTCTTATACAACTTACAATTTTATATCTGTACCTCCTTTATAGAAAGGAGAGAGTAGAAAATAAATAGAATATGTGAAACATAAAAAATACTTTATGTTTTAAGTGAGCCTATTTATAACATATTTGCTTCCTACAAATGTACAGCTAAAATCAAGCTACCAAGCATAAGAAATATCTGAGGAGAAGGGTACCACATACAAGATATATAGCAAGGTGGTTCAAACTGACTGTTTAACAATCTTCCTAACAATAGTTATATAACTTAAACTGGGCTAACCGTCTTTTGTCTTCCTTTTTCTCCTACTAATGCATTGTTTTGATTAAGATACCACTTGTCATAAAATAAAGATGCTAGCAGAAAATATCATTAATGTATACAAACTGAGTCCCCCAGCTTATTTTATGTAGGCTATTTATAACATAACTTAAAATATATAATATAGTCAGTATACCAGGAAGATTTAACAATCAGAAATATACATGCAACCAATATCAGAGTATGTAATTATTTAAAACAGTAGCAGATATAAAGGGAGAAACAGAAAATGCAATAATAGTAAAATATATCAATACCTTAATTTCAGTAAAGGAGAAATCATCTTGATAGAAAATCAATATTAGTAAGGAAAAGATTTGACAACACTATAGAGCTAATGGTCCCAATAGACATATAGAATATTCTGTACAGTGAAAGTAGAATAAATATTCTTTTAAAACACAAACAACATTCTCTAGGATCAATGACAAACTGGTCACCAAAAATAAAAAAAAAAGAAAAGAAAAAACTTAAAGCATAATAAGATTATTTATTGCAAGAATGTTTCCTGACTACAATGTGTTAAATCTAAAACTCATTAGTTGAAGAAAACTGAAAAATTCACAAATACATGGAAATCAGTTAACAAATTTGGACAACCATTAGTTTAAAAAAATAAATAAAAGAGAAATTTAGAAAATATGTTGAGACAAATGAAAATGAAAATACACCAAAGCTTACTGGACAAAGGAAAAGAAGTACTAAGAAGGAAGTGTATGACAACAAATAAAAAAGAATAAGAGTTTCAAATAAACCTAAATTACACTTGAAAAGAAAAGAAGAAAAACTGTATCCAAGGTCAATAGGAGAAAAGGAATAATAAAGATCAAAAGAGAAAGAAATAAAAGATAAGAATCTAAACAATCAACAAATTAAGAATTGAATTTTGTTTAAAAAAGATACACAAAATTGGTAAGCTCTTATTGGAACATTCAGAAAAAAAAGAAAATTCTAATTAAAACCAGAAATGAAAGAGTACAAACAATGCCACAGAAATAAAAACAGTATCTGGGAATATAATGAAAAATTGTGAGCTACTGAATTAGGCAGATTAGAAGACATGTATAAATTCCTAAAAATTTAGAACCTTGTAAGACAGAATAAAAAAATACAGAAAACATTAAAAGAGGAAAAATGAGTAAGGAAGGTGAATCAGTCATAAAAATTATGCCAATAAAGAAAAACCAAGGACCAGATGATTTCATAGGTAAATTCCACCAAACATTTTTAAATAAATTAATGTCATTTCTTTTCAAAAATTTTGAAAATACAGAAGAGTTGGGGAATACTTCAAAACTCATTGAATGAGATGAATGTCACCTTGATACTAACCTCAGACAATGACAGAGAAAAACAAACAAAAAAGTCACACCTCTGATGAACTTGGATGTGAAAATTTTGACCAAAACAATTAGACCAAATTAAGCAGCATATAAAAACCATCAAACACCATGACCCAATGGAATTCATCCCTAGGATGCAACATATGTAAATCAATGAATGTGATTTATCACTTTGGCAAAATGAAGACCAATAATCACATGACAATCTGAAAACATGCTAAAAAATTTGACGAAATTCAATACCATGTCATGATTAAAAAAAAAAAAAAACCTCACTAACTTATGTGTAGAGTAGGTATAGAAGAACTTATCTTAACACAATAATGGTCATAAGAAAAGCCCACAATAAAATACCACACAGTGAAAGACTGAAGACTTTTCACCTGAGATCTGAAAGAAGGCAAAGATGCTCATTCTAATCACTTCTATTTAATATATTACTGGAAGTCTTAGTGAGAGCAATTAGGCAAAAGAAAGAAAGAAAGAGAAATAAGGAGAGAAAGAAAGAGAGAGAAGAAAGGAAAGAAAAGAAGGGAAGGAAGGAGAGATGAGGGAGGAAGGGAGGGGGAGGCAGGAGGACAAAGACAAAAATGAAGAAGAGGAAGAAAAGGGAGAAGGAGAAGAAACAAAAAGCATTCAAATTGGCTCTCAAGGAAGTAAAATTTTCTATTTGCTGATGATACACTCTACTATACATAGAGCACTAATGATTACAACACAAAACTGAAAGAACTCACAAATTGAGTAAAGTTGTAGAATATGTAATCAAAACAAAAAAAATCAACTTCATTTCTATAAATCAACAATGAACTATCCAAAAATCAAATTAGAAAAATAGCCCAATTTATAATAGCACCAAAAAGAATCAATATACAGGAATAAACCAAGTTAAGGAGGTGAAAGATTTACTAAAAACAGAAATGAAATTAAACAAGGCACAAACTGATGCAAAGCCAACATATGATCATGGATTTGAAGATGTAATAGTATTGAAATGTCCTTGCTATTTAAAACCAATATACATATTCAATGATTTCCTTATGAAAATAACAAAAAGAAAAATAAGGAAAAGATGTTTAGATTCCTTTTTGTTTAAACATGTTTTTAAAGAAAGAGAAACAAAAAGGTGTACAATCCTATGGAACCATGAAAGAAATAAACATAAAAAAACCCCACAAATAACCAAAGCAAATTTGAACAAGCTAGAGGCATTATACTTCCTATAATAATTAAGACAGTGTAGTAGTGATATAAAGACAGGTCTACAGACCAATGAAACAGAATAAAGCCCAGAAATTAATCCTCAAATATAAAGTCAACTGGTCTTTGGTAGCAAGGATGTCAGAAATATATATTAGAGAAATGAGAGCATCATCAGTTAATGGTGTTGGGAATACTGGCTATCCAAATTCAAAAGAATAATATCTGGCCATTATCTTCTAACATAAAAGGTCAAAATGGATTAAAGTCAAGCATAAGATCTAAAATTATAAAATTCCCAGAAGAAAACACAAGGAAAATCTTTCTTGCCCTTAGTAATGATTGTTGGATATGACACCAAAAGCAAAGACAATAAAAACAAAAATAGTGAGACTATTTTGAACTAAAAAGTTTCCAAGTAGTAAAGGAAAGAAGGACACAATGAAATAAATAAAACCTCTTCAAAATGGGATGAAATATTTGCAAACAATGTAATTGATATATTGTTAATTTCCAAAATTCACAACTCAAAGGCGTAGAAAGAAAACAATAAAATGAGCACAGAGTGGACACAGGACTTTAATGCACATTTGTCCAAAGACAGCATAATATTGGTCAACGGGCTTATGAAAACATGGTTATCACTGCTAGTCATCCCAGAAATGCAAGTCGAAACCAAAATGAAACATTGAATCACACTGTCAAGATGTCTATCATAAAAATTCATAATAATAATGCAACTTTTGGTGAGGTTGTAGAGATACTGGAATTTTCATATACTGTTGGTGGGAATATAAAATGGTAGGTCCATCATAGAAAAATATTATGGAATTTTGTCAAAAATTTAAAGTTAGAAGCATCAAAAGATCTAGCAATCCCAACTCTGATCCAAAACAATGGAAATCAGAATCTCAAAAGATATCTTTTCACTCATGTTCACAGAATCATTATTCACAGTAGCCAAGACATGGAAAAAATCCCACAAATATCCATTAGCAAATGAATGGATTTTGAAAATGTGGTATTTATATACATTGGGATAGTATTCACCTTTTAAAAAGAAGGAAATTTTACCATTTGTGACAACATGGATAGACCTGGATATTATGCTAAATGAAGTAAATTAGTCACAGAACAAATACTGTGAGTTCTCTTGTGTGATGCCTCTAGAATAGTCACATATGTAGAAGTATACAACAGAATGGTAGCTACCCAGGAATGGGGGATAATGATAAAGGGAATTGTCTAATGAGTATAATGTTACAGTTATACAAGATAAATAAACCCCAGAAATCTACCGCAAAAGCAATGTCGGTAGCTAATAATATACTATCCATACTTAAAATTTGAAGAGTAGATCTTCCCATAAATCTGCATAGAAACTTTTGCAGGTGCTCTGTATGTTTACTACCTTGATTGCAGTAGTGATAATGTGAGTGTATACACATATTAATATTCCCCAAATTTTACAAATTAATAACATGCAGGTTTTTGTACAGGATTATAGCTCAATAAAGCTGAGGAGAAAACAAATCAAATATCACAGTGCTATGTTTTTCTTGAGCTATCCATAAAATAAGTTATAAGAAATATTGCAAAGATTAATAAAGCTTAACAAAAAAAAGCAAAACTTTTGTGACAATGGTGAATTTGTTAAGTCATTGAACTGTACTCCTATAATATGCTAATTGCATGGTATGTAAATTTTATTTCCTATGCCTGCTTTAAATGTATTGATGACATCAAAATTTGAGCAAGTTGCTTTCAACTTTGTCTGTAAGGATTTTTTTTTATAATCTCATTTGTAATTGCAAAAACTCATGTATTATGTAGTCTTCTTAACAAACGTGATGATTCAGTAATGAAAAACATGGTCCTAGAGTTGCCACCTGACCCTTGAAACTGCACACTGAAAAGGTTTTTACTTAGTACATGTCCTTTATTCACCTTCACATTATTGATTTGCATCAATACTTAATCAAATCCGGAGGTGCATATTTAACACTAACTGAAGGATCAGAGCATGGGAATCAGCTTTCAGGGGTATTTACTTCAGAGTATAGTACTCAGGGCTTGTATTTTATCATAATAAAAGTATCACATCATACTTATCATAATATGCCTTTTTAATTCTTTGTAAAAATTTGCAAAATAGTTTTTACCAAACTTTAGTGATATAAATTTTCATGGGATTAGCACAAAAACTCATTGAGTATGTTCCTATCATTTACCTGTCACCTACACGTGAATTTCTCACTCAGTGTTTTCACCTAAGTGAAATATTTGTTAACATGCACAGACAGTGTACTTGATCTCCAAGATGTAGGCAAATGATTTTATGCCAGAATCAACAATACCACTTGATAAAAGAATTTTCCCATATGTCATTTTTTGAGGTATAATATTGATGATTAACTTTGCAACTGTTGCTATAATACTCTTGCCCAACGTGTGACATATTTACTATGAAGATGTAATTTAATGATGACTTAGAAGGGCTGGTCTCTTCCTTGCCTTGGGCACAAATAACAGTAATTTATTTTGTAAACATTGTATGACAATTGTTCTGAAATAACTCAATTGGTTTAAAGGAGAGGTTATTGTGCTTTGTTTGAAAATTAAGCAAAAGTTCATGACCCAAATTGGCAGAGATATCTAACCTAAAAAGCTCTGGGGTAAGTTAAAAACCCATAAATTCAATAAAATCTGATTTTAAAAGATTTTGTCTTCATAATTCCTATCCTAGTCTTCTGTTTTGACTGTTTATGCAAAGTCATCGCACTTGCTAACTTGCTTATCTGAGATTATACAGATTTACCTTCCACAATTTGTAATGTAGTTTAGGTCCCTGTTTGGGTTCCAACTCCATGAGTGATTTTCTCATTACTTTTATATTTCATTGTTTTATTTTGAGCTTTTGCTTCATTTTGAATAAATTGTAGATAAAATTCAGCCTAATAGTAACAGTGCTAACTACACATGTGAAACACAATCAATAATTTGCAAATGAAATGAAAATATTAGCTGAGAGGAAATTTAATCTGATATCTGAATATATTATAAGAAAAACTGATCAACAGTGTCTTTTTAGCACTGATATAACCTTTCAAAGGCAATGGTTATTAATAATAGAGTAGGATATTTATGAAAATGGTGACTAATCTTACTTTTCAAATTTGTACAATGTATCTAAACAAAATTAGTCGGTGGCCAAAGCCACCAAACATCTTGTTGACATCTGAAAGACTACAAAGAGCCATAACAGCCCATGGCTCGCTCACATTTTAAGAAATATTGCATTGAGAATATTGTTTCTTTAAGAATTTTCTAGACACCTTCACATAACAGGTTTGTGAGATTTGAGATTCCTTCACTTGTGGGGAAAGAGAATAACCCCAGTGGCAGGTAAGCAGGTTGATGACAATTATGATTTTATGATAATAAAAATGAAAATCATTCACAAATATAGGTCAGTTATCAATACCACTTTCCCTATGAGATACACTGAAGAGCTTCGAAACTACATCAAAGCATTTGGCAGTGCCTTAGAACCAAAATAGAAAAGTGGCACTGTAGTCAGTCTATCTTGCTACTTGGGAAAAGATGAAAATGGAACAGCACTGAACTGAATGCACTGAAGACAAATAACAACCAGATGGAATGTCAGTGAGATACCACCATGCACACATGGATAGAACAGCAAACGTAAAAGTAAATATTTGGGTGGTAGAGGTCATATTTTGAAAAATAGCCTAATAGCTATTTGTGGAGAGCTACATAGAAACAATCTTATCCAAAAATTTCCCAGAGCACACGAAGCAGTTATTCTCTCTCTTAGTCTCAGCAACTACAGGCTTCCTCTAGCCATATCAGTCTACTCTTAGATTTATATGAAAAACATTTTCTTCTTTACTGCCAACTTGCCTTTTTAACTTGGCATTAGGAAATCTGCCAAACAGATTACCAAATGCTCTCTTTTTTTTTCTCCATAGTGCTTTTAGGTTTCTATGATTCCCATCTTAAAAATCTTTTTCTATTTCATTGCATTATCATCTCCTATTATGAAAAGTATGCTGGACCCCAAATATGTTATCAGCCTTTTGCCTCCATTTGGATCAAATTTAAATACATTTTCTTGTGGCAGTCAGATTACCCTTCCAAAAATACTATTCTTTTCCAAAATCTTTTGGAAAGATGGTGGTTCCACATGAATTTCATCTTAACCTCCAAATGTCTTATGATTGATTTCAATGTGCTCCACACTGCTCTTTTACAACTTTATTAGGATCATCTACTTCTCTCCTTTTGAGAATCTCTGTCAATTCAGAATGGTCACTCTTCCCTGAATAAACCTTGTACTGTATGTATTCTCTGCTTCATATATTTATTCTCACCATTCTTACTGTCCCCCGCCTTCCCAAACCCTTGTAAAGTTTATTTTCCTAGTTAATACACACACACCTTTAAATTATCCTACAGAAGGAGATTTTCTGTATAATTTTACTAGCTTTGCATTTCACTACTTTGCCTGCTCACCTGAACCAAGCTGTAGCTGCCTCTCCCCTGAAGACACAAAAGATTCCAGGATGCAAATATGGATATACAGCTTTTTCCTGTCAATGGTCCAAGCACACAATCTCAGAGTTCTTTGTTGACAAGCCTTTTGATTGGAAATATCTTCCTGAAACTTCAGCTGTATCTCTCTGCTCCTACCACATTGTAGCTTGGTTACTAACTGCAGATAGAGGACTTTGGGGATTTTTATCTATTATTACTCAAACAAAATGGTGGCTATAAATGGTCTGCTTCCAAATATTTACAGAGAACCTAGAGAGTTGCATTCCAGTCAACTTTCCTAAGATGACTGAAAAAACAGTGAACAGGCCAGTTTGGGTCATTTAAGAATTTTGAGATAAAGATAGGCCTTTGTGTGTGAACTCTTTTCACACACATGAAACACATGTGACATTTTACTTGTCCATATTATTTTCATCCTGTCTTAAAAACATTAAAAATTGGAATAAATTCCAAGTACACAGTAATGAGTCAATATCCATTTTGTAATTTTAATAGAGTTAAAAGACCTCCAGAAAAGAATGAAAAAGAGAATGTTTAATGTTGTTCTCCTAATGCCAGCTGCATGAACCTGGAAAAGTTAACTTCCCTGAATGTCAGATTTTTCTTCAGTAGAATGAGAAAAGATTAGTAGTAACCTTGCTCATAGAGATGTTTAAATAATTAAATTAAGTATTATTTTTGCAGAACATGGAGAACAAACTCTTACATGTAGCAACTCAATAAATAATAGCTAGTTGTAAGGGTACAAATTTAAAAAGCAGGACTTTGTTAGTTCAAAAGGTATTGATTAGTTATAATTCCTAGAAAGGAAGTGCCATAAATCGTTTTCAGACATCTGAGTACACCATAAGGAATTATAATTATAATTATACATCAATAATGGAAACAGAAAAAAACTTTAAATGGGAGTATATTATTTCAGAGGGAAAATGGAAAGTGTGCTGCAGGGTGGAAGGAGGAGATGATCAAGGTATGCTATTTATATGTATATGGAGAGAGCATAAAAAAGCAAATATTAATTTTAAAAAGGAGGGTAGGGAAGGGTGGTTAAAGGAAAATAATAGAGGAGGTGAGCTTGCATCTATGGAGTTTTCACATGAAACCCCCCTGTACTATTAATGAATCCTAAATGACAACAATAATAATAATAATTCAAAAAATAATTTTATTGTTATAACCTATGAATTTCACTCATATTCTATTCATTAGATAACTGATTCATAGAATAATCTAGTGAACAGATTAACTAAAATTTCACTGCCATCTATTTTTAAACATGTTACATTGATATTAAGATTTCTGTTCACTTCTCTAGAATTTAGTCATTAATTTTGAATATTCAAATGATGAGATAATAAAAATATTGCTTGAGTTACAGTTATGATGCAATCATTCAATATGTAAAAATAACACTAGGGAAATTTCAGCAGAACATCACAAGAAAGCTTTTGGTATGGTTGTGATTATAAAATAATGGTTTCAGTCTCTTGAGACTGAACTAGATACAATTACTAAAAAATATGAACAGACTAAACTCATGTAATTAGGATTACATAATATAAGTTTCTATGATTTTGTGTTTGTAAATGCTTCTAGAGTAGCCATGGTTTTCATCAATCTTGTAAATATTTTTTTTCAGGAGATACATTGCTTAAAGGACAAAGTTGAATAAGAGTAAAACAATTTTATTTATATAATGGAAAATCTGCACCATAGGAATTTAAAAATTGTTATTACATATTAATAAATTCATTTTTGAGTATTAAAAATGTCAAAAGCATGTTTTATTCTCACAAGTCTCTAACATTTCACAATGCAACACAAAATTCAATGTCTAATGGAAAACTATTGAGGTTAGTATTCTTAAAACATAATAAACAAATTAAATCATATTTATGATTACATGAACAGTGAAGAATGTGGTAGTCTGGACAATAGCAATGGTAAATTCTGACATGCTGAGAAATCTTCAAAGACAGTGTGTTACATTCCTCAGCAGGGTTGTTTTCTCTTTTATAAAAACCCACCTTTGCTTTCCAGGCCCATAACACTGTGTTTTTCCCCTAAATCAGACTTTATCCTTTTCTGCTCTCTATGCCTTCTCCCAAGTGCCAGTTTTCCCTCCCATTAACTCCTGCTCGTATTTTTACTGTCAAATGCTTTGTAATAGCAATGCCAAAATATGTCTCTTTTAAAAAATCAGTTTTTAAACATTATCATTTTCTTTTTACCTGCTACTACTTCCTCCTTTCAAACACCATCTTCTTTAATCTGCCTCCATTGTTCAACATTCTCTTTGTCAATTTTTTTCTGAAATTTTGTTTCCTCTTTGTACTGCTTTCTATGCTACCGAAGTAACTAGGAACATTTACCTATTTTTCAGTTGCCCAATCTCTGGGCACCATCGGTCATCAAGAGAGGTCATATAACTTACAGTAGGAAAGAAAAAGAAATGTTAAAGGAGGTAATACCTGTGATCGCTAGTCAAAAGCCTACAGGAGATAGTATACAGTTCATCGTAAAGTCATGGAGACTAACATCCATCCAACTATAGGTCTGTGAATGAGGACGATGTGGAGTACAGAATCTTGGCCACTCATGCTAGACACAAATCTTGAATATAAAAAAAAAAAAACTATTGTTGCTTTTAACTCACTTAGGTTTTGAGAAATTGACACCTTACAAGTGGATGCTGTGATGATTTCTTTAAAAAGAAAAAATATATATATGAAATTTGACTTAGCCAGTTTGGTCTAGGGTGGTATAGAGTGAGGAAACTTATCAATCAGTAGAATAAAAGGCATGGATAGAACAGAAGTGGATGGTGTACTTAAATATTGGGAGCTGTAGGAGAAGAGGTTTAAAAACAATGGAAGTAGTGTATGTAGATTCCCAATGGTTGTGTTTGGCAAGATATCCTAAGAAAGAGAGAGCACAAAAAAGAACTGGAGAATTATCAAGTAGCAACAAAACATAAGTCAGGAGAATTCATTGGAGCTGGAAGAGGAAATGACTCTTCAGCCCATACAGCAAAAGGTAAAATAGAGAAAGCTTTAGAGAAACAAAAGTAGATGAAAACAGCTTCTATAAAGAAAAAAATTCGATACAAATACATACCTATTATGAACTATTTTCATTTATTAAATTTGTTTAGGACAAGGAGGTAATTCATTTCCCCAATTAGAACTTCTGAAATGTTAAGAATTGGAGAAAAAAATAGGCCAAGGATATGATACATGTCAATGTTTTCAGTTGGAAAAGATTATAGGTGAGGGGGTAAAGCTTCATTAGTGTTCGCCACACATCTCAGAGCTGGAAATCTCACAGTATTTGCACGAAAAAATTTAAGCATTGCCACTAGTCAGGCTTTCTGGAGGACTCCCTTCTTTCCCTTTCTGGAAGCATTTATTTTGGTCATCTTGCTCCTCATCCATCCCAGTATATACTGTGTGAAAAAGAGGGAAGACATCTTGGTATTTTTGGTTATAGAACCATATAAAGAACTGATGTGACTACTTCTACTGCCTCCTGAAGAAGAAACATTTGTGCATAAACCAGAGTCTGTACTTTGACCAGTCTCTAGGGAATTGACTGGGATTATCTCCTTTGAATAAGCTATCATTATACTAGTTGTGGGGCAGATATTAAACTGAATGCTGACTCTGATAATTGTTAGACATGCTCCCCAATCGTCTGGCTCTTCTAGTGGGTACATGTTAACAAAAATTTTCTTGTCCTCTTGAGTTATAGTATGTGGTTGTGGACTTCCTTTAGCAATCAAATGCAGTTAGAAGTAATTAGTATAAACTTTGGGTAAAAACCTTTAAAATTCAGAGTGGAATTAATCATTTTTCCATTCCATTGCCATAGTGAAGGGAGTGATAACAGATGAGGAAGTCTCTATCAGGCTGGGTGTCTGGTTTAGTAAAACCAGACTACAACCCCCTCTGGCCTATGATAGATACACAATATCAGCAAGAAACAAAACAAAACAAAAAACCAAAAATCTTTGATATTTTTCTAACCCAAATCCCCTTCGTGGTGTCTTTATAGACTAGCCTGTCTTGGCAAATATACATGTTCTTTCGTTGTCACTTGCTATCTGTTTTTTATCTGGTAACTTGTAAAAATGTTTGCAAGTAGAAAATAACTCTGTTGTATTATATCGTCTTCATTGTTTGTCAAATCTTACTGAGAGTTTGATCACAAACCTGGGAGGAAATAGGATTTGTGTGGAGCTTAAGTGATAGGTATACAAACAAGTAAAGTTACTTGCACATGTATGGAGCCCAACCAATATGAATTAAATTTCATTTTACCTAATTTTTAGGTTTTCACTTTTCAGTAGGCTGTCCCACAGGTTATATTGCCCATGCTGAGTGAATGGTGAAACATTTTTTTTGTTTTTTGTCTGAAAGTATCTTTATATCACCTTATTTTGAAAATATTTTTATTTTTAATTCACATATAATGTACATTTTAAGATAGTGTTACATTTTTAATTGGCATATAATGTGCATTTTAAGATAGTGTTACATTTTTATACATATAAATGTAACACTATCTTTAGAATACCTAGCATATCTGTCACCTTCGGCTGTTGTCATTTCTTTGTGCTGGGAACATTCAAAATTGCCTCTACTACCAGTTTTGAAGTATTTAATTGCTGTCAATGAGAGTTACTCTAGTGTGTTACAAAGCATTAGAAGTTATTTTTTCTGCCCAAATGTTTTCCTGTATCCATTAGCCATCTTTGGTCCATCTTTTCCTCCCAGATACCATTCTCAAGCTCTGCATACCACTATTCTATTCTCTAGTGAGATCAACTTTTCCTCGCTTCCATGTAACATGGAATTTGTTAACATGGAATTTTGTTAACATGTTAATTTGCTAACATGGTATTTGTCTTTCTATGCAGGACTGATTTCACTTGACATAATGTTCTCCAGTTTCATCTATGTTTCTCCAAATGACAAAGTTTCATATTTCCACTGCTGAATAATATTCCATTGTGTCTACACCACAGTTTCTTTATCCATTCAATAGATACCAAGATTGATTCCATATCCTGTATTTTATGAACAGTGCTACAGTGAACATGGTAATGATGATGTCTTTTCTACATACTAATGTCATTAACTAGAAATTGAGCCAGCAGTGAGATTTCTGAGTCATGTGGTATTCTTATTACAAGTTTTCAGAGGAATTTTCATACTGTTTTCCATAATGGCTGTGTGAATATCTACTTTTATGAATAGTGTATGAGGATAACCCTTTCTCTATATTGTTGCCAACATTTTTATTTTTGTGTTTTTATATTTATTTTTGTGTTCTCACTCTTACCTGAGTGAGATGCTATTTCACTGAGCTTTTGTTTATTTTTCCTGATTATTAGTGATTTTGAGCATTTTTCATATGTATACGTTGGTCATTTGTATATCCTATCCTGAAAAATGTTTCACCCACATTTCAATCATTTATTTATCAGTATTGCTGTTGAGTTATTTGAAATCCTTATGCATTTTGGAAATGAATCCCTTGTTAGATGAATAGTTTGTAAATTTTGAAATATTTTCTCCCATTCTGTAAACTATTTTTCCACTTCTTTTATTATTTCCATTGCTAAGATGATTTTCCATTTAATCACATTTGCCAATTTGTACTTTCAGAGTAATATCTATTTCAAAAAAATCTCTGTTCAGAGCAAAGTCTTGAAATATTCCCCTTTCTTCAAGTAGTTACAGTTAGCTCTGTGAGGTTTTCTGCTGGAACTGGGAACTGAGATTATGACTTTAACCATGGATTTAGAATTTTAGGCAAGCAGATCCAAACTGAAGAGAAACATTGAATTTAGAAAATACCATTCAGAAAACTCAAAAAGAATTTACTCATAAAGATTAATTAACCAAGAAATGGAACAAGAAGCATGACATTGGTAATGTTGTCAAACTCCTAACTCAAGCTAAAGCCATAAATACTCTTACACCAGCTAGAGGACTCATTATGGTTTCATTTCAGCTTAAGCTAGCAAGAGTGGAGTTTTAGTCATGTGAATCCCAAGCAGTGCTAACCAAAATGTGTTCATTCTGTAGCATTTTCATTTTTTCCTAATTTCATAAAATATTTTTGAGTATGATTAAAAGAATTAAACTTTACACAAAATATGCTTTTTCTTGATTTATATCTGTAGCAATCATTATGTACTAGAATTTGCTATAAATTCAGTGCTGAATATGGGATGATCAATATGGAATAAAATATGGACATGGCTATAAAAGGTCAAAAATTTCTTCTATTCTTTTTGAATTTTTCTGTACTCTCTGATACTCAATGCAGAATAAATTGAATAAACATTCAATTTTGACTGAATATTTATTACAAAGTCCTTCACATCCTCGGTGATTCCACAATAAACCTGCTATACCATGTGCCTGTAAGAACTAATGTAATCATAAGAAATTAGGCTTTAATTTTCAAAAATTTCATTTCTGTATACACAAGGTAAAAGATGCACACTTCTTTCTGCCTTTCAAATAGAAATGGTAAATGGACTAAAATGAAAATGTATGACAATTATATTATGATAATGTGACTAAAGTATTAAGATGAATTGTTAATCAGTACTTAGCAAATTACAACTTTCCTATGGAGAAAATAATACCTTACATATATAATAAATAACATTACACTTGGGCTAATATGGCTGTAAGTTAATTATAGACTACACCCCTGATTTAGTTTCATTTACCTAAGGAGCTGTTCTGACCCTGCTGCAGATCAATTACCTCTTCAGGAATGCACTCTCATTTATCATTGTCACTTGCTGCAGCAATATAGTGCTTAGAAAGACTGTAAGGCTTTCTTTCATGGTAAAAAAAATCCTTAGCTGTAATACATTTTGCAAGTTTAGTCATTAAAAGCACACGGCAGCTAAAACCAGGTAAGATTAAATTAGCTATGGAACATTAGGAAAGTTCATGTCCCAGAAATTAAATGACTAAAAGAAAACCAAGACCCTGTTAAAATCATTCAAGTCAGACCAAAGATTCTCCTAGACTTTAAAGCATTTCAGTTAGAATTCAATGTCAGAATTATATGTATGGAAATGTAATGCACATTATGAATTATTTAGTATACATTAAGCAGCTCTTAAAAATATTATTTTATGAAATTATTAGAAATATACATCCTATCATACATATTCTATATATACAGATTTACAGATGTTTTGCTTTAATTATGGTGGTAAAGTTTTACTGTTTATTTTATTTAATAATGAGAATATTCTAAATGAAATAGGAACAAAACTAAGAGATAAGGAAATCTACAGCTTCAAATATTGTAAAATATTCATTCATAGGTAAATGAATATCTAGTATCTATTCACGAACTGTCACGTGCCCATGTGTGAGCAAAGAGCAACCTATTTGAATAATTTACATTCCTTGACTTTGAGAACCCAAGAGTCTAGAGCAGGAAAGACAAACATGCAGAAGACTGAAACTAATGTGTAAGATATGATTAATTTAACAAAAAAAGCTATATAAAGAATAATACAGGGTATTCAAAAGGCTTTTGACACAAGAGAGGCCTGAGGAGGTTATTGACAGATGAACAAGAGCTAGCCTTCTAACTTGTGAAGGCAGAAAGGGGAGGGGGTAGGTTTGAGGAGAACTGGAAGGGGAGATGGGACTTGTCAGAGTTGATGATAGGATCAAGGGAACGGAGTCAAGATACAGAATGTCTAAACTCCAGGAAGTGTTTGCAGAGAGGCTGAAGAGGAGCCAGGGCCACAATGTGGTACGAAACTTGGATTCTTCTGCAGGATTCGGGGATCTGAGTGGCTTGGAGGAGCCAAGGACCTGAGAATCAAGACTGGAAGCAGAGAGAACAGTGAGGAGGCATGGCCAGCAAGGAGAATGAGAGATACCCAGGGGCTAGGACAATAAAAATGAAAGAGCTAGCAAAGAGTCCAAGATAAATTCAATAGCATTTTTTTGTTTCTTGTGAGAATTTGTGAAATGCTGAGAAGTGATCTAGATGAATGATCTAGAAGATGCAGTCATCTGCTCAGAAGGTGACAGAAATTCTGAGAAGGACTCATGAGATAATCCAGACAAATGCAGTATTGAACAGAGCACAATCCTGAGGTCCTCAGTAATGAAAGCACAGGTGAAGTTAGACAATCTTCTAGAAGGTGGTACAGACCTAGGAAGGTGGTACAGACCTAGGAAGGTGGTACAGACCTAGGAAGGTACAGACCCTCTAAAACACCAGAAGGTAACGTGTTGTGGAAGCACAAGGAGGAAATTAAAAACAAATTCAAGAAATGGAAGGGGAGCCAAGGCTATGCATTGCAAAGCATTCAGAGAAGCGCACTGCTGGACTGGTTAGTCTGATGTCAAGGGTGTCATAGCCATGGGCTTTGCAAAAATGTGGTGTGGGAGAGGTCATTGGAGGGACCAAAAGACACTATGCATTGGTTCAGCAAATGGGTAACAAAGTGGGGAGAGCTGAAATCATTGTTTCACACCAGCAATTGCCTAGGAATAAAGTTTTTTTTAAATTGATATATTTTCCATTTCACTCTTTCCTCAAATAATCTATACAGCTGTTTGAAAACTATATGTGATATACTAGATCTAATTAAGGTACTGTATTTTTTTTATTTTTTAATTCATTTATTCACATGTGCCTACATTGTTTGGGCCATTTCTCCCCCTACTCTCTGCCCCCTCTTTCTCCTCCCCACCCCCCCTCGCTTCCAGGCAAAACCTGTCAGTCCTTATCTCTAATTTTGTTGAAGAGAAAACATAAGCAATAATAAGAAAGACAAAGCATTTTTGCTAGTTGAAATAAGGATAGCAGTACAGAGAGATTCTTAGCATTGCTTCTATGTATAAATTTGCTACAACCCAAGTTGATTCATCTCAAACTGACCTCTTCACTAGTTCCTGATCCCCTTCTCACATTAACCTCTCTCACTTTAAGGTTTCTGTATAAGTTCCTCTGCAAATCAAAACCACACTAAGATTCCACCTCACCCCTGTTAGAATAGCCATCATCAAAAACACCAACAACAGGTGTTGGCAAGGATATGGGGAAAAAGGAACCCTCGTACACTGTTGGTGGGAACACAAGCTAGTGCAACCACTCTGGAAAAAAATGTGGAGGCTTCTTAAAAATATAAACATAGATCTGCCATATGATCCAGCAATCCCACTCCTGGGGATATACCCAAAGGAATGTGACACAGGTTACTCCAGAGGCACCTGCACACCCATGTTTACTGTAGCACTATTCACAATAGCCAAGTTATGGAAACAACTAAGATGCCCCACTACTGACGAATGGATTAAGAAAATGTGGTATCTATACACAATGGAATTTTATGCAGCCATGAAGAAGAATGAAATCTTACATTTGCAAGTAAATGGATGGAACTGGAGGATATCATTCTGAGCAAGGTTAGCCAGGCTCAGAAGACCAAAAATTGTATGTTCTCCCTCATATGCGGACTTTAGATCTAGGGCAAATGCAGCAAAGTTGTTGGACCTGGGTCACATGATTAGGGGAGAGCACATACGGAAGGTATCAGGATAGATAAGAAACCAGAATATACAGGGGACTCAAAAAACTAAACTCTCCCAAAATTAATGAACCAATAAAGAAATGGGCAAGTAAACCTAACAGAACTTTCTCAAAAGAAGAAATTCAAATGGACAAAAACACATGAAAAAATGCTCAGCATCTCTAGCCATAAAGGAAATGCAAATAAAAAACACACTAAGATTCCACCTCACCCCTGTTAGAACAGCCATCATTAGCAACACCACCAACAACAGGTGTTGACAAGGTTTGTGGAAGAAAAGAAGCCCTTATACACTGCTGGTGGAAATGGAAAAAAATTTGGAGGCTTCTTAAAAATCTAAACATAGACCTGCCATTTGATCCAGCAATACCACTCCTGGAGATATACCCAAAAGACTGTGACACAGGTTACTCCAGAGGTACTTGTACAGTCATGTTTATTGCAGCACTATTCACAATAGCCAAGTATGGAAACTGGATTAAGAAAATGTGGTATTTATACACAATGGAATTTTATGCAGCCATGAAGAAGAATGAAATCTTATCATTCTCAAGCAAATGGATGGAACTGGAGAATATCATCCTGAGCAAGGTTAGCCAGGCCCAGAAGACCAAAAACCATATGTTCTCCCTCATATGCAGACTTTAGATCAAGGGTAAACACAACAAGGGGATAGGACTTTGATTACATGATAAGGAGAGTGCACGCAAGAGAGGTATGAGGAAGGTAGGTAACCCAAAAAAAAAAGATAGCATTTGATGTCTTCAGTGCAAAGGAACTGATGCAGAAACTTTAAAGCAACAGAGGCTAATAGGAGAAGGGGACCAGGAACTAGAGAAAAGGTTAGTTTGAGAAGAATCAACTTAGAAAGTAACACATATGCACATGGAAGCAAAACCAGGAATCTCCCTATATAGCTAGCATTACCTCAACTAGCAAGAGCCCCTGGTCCACCTTATTATTGCTTATACTCTCTCTACAACAAAATTAGAAATAAGGGCAAAACAATATGTGCTTGGAACCCAGAGGATGGGGGGGGAAAGAGAGGAGATGGGGGGAAGGGAAGGGATGGGGGAAGGGGGAAGTAATGACCCAATCATTGTATGCACATAAGAATAAAGGAAAAAAAGACCCAAAACATGAAAGTGTTTAATTAATGTACTTTAAATTAAATAAGACATTTTCTTTGTACAGAGAAAATAATTCTCAAAAATATGTTTAGGTCTGAACATTTTAAAACACAGTATTATCTAGTACCAAAGAAAAAAATGGAACCATACTAGCAATTAGTTGCTTAAAGAAAATGCAATTTTTGCAAATTTGTTAATATAATAAAAACATCTATTGTGTTTCATACTCTGATTGGATATTTTACTTTTAGTTTTGAGTGGATGACATCAAATTATAGTATCAATTATTGGTTCTTATATGATGCTTCTCTTTTGAAAGAATTTCCATTTCTTATATTTTATACTTAGTGTAAAATTATCATTTAGTAGAGAATAGATTACTGACACTGTTTTCTCTAAATATGCTTATTTATTAAAGAGTTTAATATGGTCCAGTATTGAAAACAGGATCAGTATGTAATTATTAGAAAATAGATGGAATTAAACTCATAGTATAATTTTATATGTAAAAGAAATTGCTTTGAGATACAGTTATTAAGTGTGTGAGATTAATCTTTTTTGTATTGACAATTTGCTCAACTATTCTAACTCTTTTTTGATATAAATAAGCTCTCTCAGAGGCTGTGTCCCAATAGCATCTTTCAGTTAGGATGTGAAGTTGCTTTTCCAGGAAGAATATCTTTCAACAGTCTGGGATTAATGTCATCATAGATTCCTTGCTGTCACAAAATTAGAAAAATATATGATTGAGAATACTGTCTTCTGTAATGAAGATTATAGGAAGATGTAGTCTTGTAGCCCCCATTTGATGACTGTCTTTATCCTTAACTTTTAGTTTCTCAATAGTAGAGTTTAGTCTTCCTTAGGGACCATATAACAATTATTATCATAAATAAGACAGAATTATCTTTAGATCAGCAAAATTTGAACAAAACCATTTTAAATTCAAGTTATACAAAGTGGTAGTTTTAAAAATTATATATTTATAATAAAGAGGTAGATGAGATGAACAAATAAAAATTAGATTAATCCCAACACTCAGGCCTCAGACTGAGACAGGAGGATGCTGAGTGTGAGGTCAGCATGGGCTAAATAGTGAGTTCAAAGTCAATTTTAGCTACACAGTGAGACCCTATCTCAAAAAAAAAATATATATATATCAAAACAAAAAACAAACTTAAAAGACAGAGATTAGGAGAATTGTAGAGAAGTGTAGGAGGATTGATGCCCCTGGGCAAAAAAAAAAGAGATCCCACTTAAAAAAATAACTAAATAACTAAAAAACAAAAAAAACCCCAAAAAATGGACTATTGTTAAGACTCAAGTGATGGAGCACCTGCGTACCATGTTCCAGGCCCTGAGTTCAAATTCCAGAGGTGAAAAAAAAAGGTAACAGTGAGATAAAAATTGAACATGTTTAAAGCTCAATTTTCTTGGCCTGAGGACCAGACAAAAATTCTACCTTCTTATCAGATTACGACCATTTCTAAATTTCTACAGTTCAGATATCCCCTTGATATTTTCAGGAAAGGCACAGGAAAAATGTACAAGGTACAAAAGGGCTGAGAGCTGAAGAAATCCTGGTGGGTAACTATTCCACTAACTTGAAATTTATGGATATGAGAATTAAATAGTCATATTTTCTCCTACACTGGCAGAATAAGAGGCTTTTAGTGATGAACCGAGGCTGGAGGACATTAATCACAGGCATGAAGATACCTGTTTGATAGGGCACTGTAGTGGGGACATACATAGGGTGGTAAAAGTCCACTTGTCTTTCTCATAGTTTCTCCAGACTAGGGGAAAATGTCCACAGTGAGCACTAGCTCCGACATCAGGAGAACTGATGTGGACAAGGATTTCATTTTCACATTGGCTTTCTGTTTTTACACATTTTGTGATACTGATTTGTTTTTGGATGTGTTCTATAAAAATTCAAGGCCATTTCTTGAAACCGTTGTGACTGACTCTTAGTGCCTTGGCTGTTTCAGCTAACAGTGCTGACTTCTGTGTTGAAGAGTGTCCAAACTGGAACTTACTAGGATGATTAACAGCTGCTACAAAATCAATACTCTATGTAGGGAAAACAGAATTGGGCTAATTTGGTTTTACAGGAGCACTATTTTGTGACTGAATATCTATTGATGTCAGAGAGCCAAGGGAAATTTATTTTAGTAGATGTATTTCCACGGATGTAATCCTTGGGCTTTTCAGACTCAGACTCAGAAATGTAGGAGGTGGGGAAGAAAATTAATAGGTCTTAATTTTGCATAATTTTATATGTAAAGACGATCACTGTTACATTTAGCAAGAAACAGATTTTCTTAAATCTTTCATTATTTTAACATCTATTATGGTTAAAACACTAAGCCCTGTTGCTATAGCTATGGTAGTCTGTGTCAAAGTGAATATTAAGTTCTATTCCCCACAAATTAAATTGAAAGACAATACAGATGTTTGTGAATTTTTGTTTATATTACAATGCATGCAATGTTCTAATTACAGAACAGTATGGTGGCTTCTAACATATTCCTTGAAAGCAGTCATATTTGTTTTTGGAGGACTAAATATGCTTTATACTAACTTAATATTATAATAAACAGCAAGAGAAAATGCTGACTATTTAAAGTGAAATAAATTAGCTCCCTGAAGACTTGCAGAGTGGCTCAGGTAGGAGAGTGCCTATCTAGGAAGTGCAAGGCCCTGAGTTCAAACATCAGTTCCACCAACCCCCACCCTCCACAAAACAACAAAGAGAACCTCCCTGAACCATTGTTTATTTGTATCTTTTTTATTCACAAGCAGGGAAGATGCATGTGTGTGATGTTTTACTTCCAATATGCTGGAATTCACCCTCTCTTACTGGCACCAAGTTCATCTTTGTATTCATTGTAATGTTTAACTCAGGAATTGGAGTAGATAACCCCAAAATATCAGTGGAATAAACTAATAATTGAACTTCTTCATGACTAAAGTACTAATGAACTGTAGATGTTACATATTCATCATGAGTTAACAAATGTTCACTTCAATGATGTCATTCATGAATCCCAGTTAATGACTCATAAGAGGGATATTTTGTTATCTGGTTAAATGTACTCTATACTGTGGATAATTACCTATGTTAACACCGTTCCTTTCCTGACATGCCCACAATTCTCTTTCCTTTGTAATATGGTATGTGTTACATGAATAAAGAGTATTCATGTGTCAGGAAAAAGGAAGACTTAAAGATATTTAAAATGATACTTTGATAGAATATCTGCAATTAATTTCCTTTCACTGTTGCATTCCATAGTTAACATGGGATCTCTTTTCCTTTTTGTGCAGTGCAGTCTGTTTGCAGTGGAGCTATGATGGAGAATGGATATTTACACTCCTCACACATGTGGGCTTTCTACTAGCATTTTAAGGAGAAAATTGACCTTCCACCTCAAAGCCACAAGCAAAAGAACATGACAAGACAGGCTCTGTTTTGTTATGGACTGGGAAAGCCACAGCTACCAGTAAACTCAGAAAAATGGGAAATAAAATTAATGAGCCTGTAGATGGGAGACCTGTGGATGACTAAAGCCTAAATCCCTGAAAGGGAGGCATCCAAAGAAAAGTTGAACTTTAAGAAGTAAATAGAAGGAAGAACTTGGGAAATACAAGAATTTGCCATAGGTAACTAAAGCAGCTCAACACAGATGAATTCACTGTTCAGCACTGTGAAAAATGACCCTGTGCAATGAGTCATGTGTCACTTTCTTTCATGTTTTCTTGCATTTTAAAATTGAAAACTCTTATCATTATTTCATATTCACCTGTTTATTGTTTCACCCCCATGAAAATATACAGTGAGGGAGAACTGGTCTTGCCTCCTGTGTTCTCCAATATTGATTCATTTTACCTTCTGGTCTTTAAAGAGTATCCAGCACATAGTGACTATTAATGTATATAAACAAATGAAAGAGTTGAATAAATGATTGAAAGCAAAAGACAGAACAAAACAAGAAAGGATCACAGTAGCAGCTTCAGTTAACTCTAAGTAACTAAAACTACATCTAATTTCAAATCAGTATTGAAACAATTTAACAAAAGGCAAAGATGAGGAGTTGGTTAAGAGTTAAGTATTTGAATGAGAATTTAAGCATCACAGCATGGGTTCACAAATATTTAGATATTTTAAAATAAATACATATGAATACATATGTATTGAATGAAATGAATGAATTCATATGAATACATATGAATAATTAGTCATTTCTTTGTATATCTCCATGTGCCCAATATAAACCTTGTCAACATTTTGGTATATATGTATTTGAGGATTTTTTTGATATGTCCTTAGGGATGGAGCTACACAAACCCACTTATACTTAATTACTATTGTCAGCTCTAACATTTGCAATTTGTTGGGCACTAGTGCTCAGTGTTATAAACTTCAGTTCTCCCTAACCCATTGAGTTCTCACTACTTCTTTCAAGGAGTTCCTAAATGATCCCCTTTCACAGAAGAACAATGGAAGAAGCAATGTGTACTTATGGCTAATTCGCTTTTGTCATCTAACTTTGTATTTTTGGAATGTCTTCTCCAGTTATATATTATTTTTAAAATTAAAAATATTTAGGTTCTGAGCAATTGCATGGTATTAAGGAAATTGGCACACAGGCTTCTGTAGTCTTTTCTCCTATGGAGTAGATACATAGACAGACATAAGATTTAATAGCTCAAAGGGTACTGATATTTTTAAATTTTAACAGATATTATCAATTTATTTTCCAAAAGATTATTCTAACTTATAGGCCCATCACACGATATAACTGTGGCCATTTTAAATATATAGACATTAGATAATTTAATCTTTGTAATTCTTAATAATCAGACAGGTAAAATATAGTAATTCCTTGTATAAGTTTACATTTTTGTTCTTAATTAAAAACATTAGTAACCTTAAGTTTTATGGAGGTACAGAGATTTGAATTCATGGACTGGCAGGCACACTACTGCTTGAGCCACAACCCCAGCTTTTTTGCTTTGCTTATTTTTCAGGGAGGGTCTTGTGCTTTTGTTCAGAGCTGGTCTTAGACTGCTACCTACAGCCTCCCATGAAGCTGGGATGACAGGTGCACATACCATGCCTGGCTTATTGATTGAGAAGGGCTCTCACTAACTTTTTGCTTGGTCTTGCCTTTAACCTCAGTCCTTCAAATCTCTGCCTCCGCAAATAACTGGGATTACTGACATGACCAACTATATCCAGCATAAAAAAGTCAACAATCTTTTCATCCATTTAATATTTACAGTATTTTTTCATAGTTTTGGTCTATATTTCTTTTAGATGCTTGTATTTTAATAAGGAATTCCATATGTTAGCTTATTAATCCCATGTTGATTTTTTGTATTGAAATAATTTTCTATGATATTAAACAGTTAGTGAGCTTTAGCTTTTTTTTTTTAAAGGAAAGATTAAGAAAATTTAACTGTAATTTCTTTATTGTTCATGGGTTCAAGATTTCCCGCTGGCCCAGAAAAGTTTCTCCTACTCTAAGGTGACAGTAATACATTTTCATATACTCTTCTAATGCCTTACCTGTATATTGCTTCCATTTGTACTTTTAATCTAGTTGATATATACCTCCTGTGAATATGAAGCAGAAATTAAAACTTATTTCCATTCAAAGGGATAAACAGTTCTGGCACAGAATTTATTGTACCTTTCATCCTCACTCAACGATCTGAAATTTCAACATCTAGCAAATGTGATCTTCCCTGGATAATTGTAGTTTATTTAGTTTAACTTTACGTTCAGTACTCTTTATCTATTTTTGTTTCACCCTGTTTCAATTACAATATCTTGGTAGTATTTAGTACACAGTAAGGAAATTGCCCACTGTAGAAACATTATTTATTTCAGAAAATTATAAAGATGTTTTTTGACAATTGCAAATTACAATTAATCAAAACCACCACCACTAATCCTATTAGAATTCCTGGAACCAATAGGCTAAATGTATAAATTAATTTGGGAAGATTTTTCTCTTAATAATATTAAATCTTCCTCTACAGGAACATAAGATAAATTCTCATTATTCTGGTTTTATTTTATAACTTTGCATGACATTGCTTTATTTCACTTATATAAACAGGGTGTTTCTTTTATTAAAAGTAAAACTTCCGATTTTATATTTTTACTTATAGTTTTAACTAAATTTTGCTTATATCAACATAATAAGGTGCTACAAATGATATTTGTGGTTTTTGAAAAGTTATCTTTCTAGCATTTACCACCTTATATTGCTTTACTAGTTTTATTTTAGTTGACACATATTTACCATGACTATAATAAACTTCAAATAATAAACTTGTTTCTTACATTTCAGTATTTATATGGTACTGAAAATTTTCACTATTCGGTTGGTTCACTTTTCTGAAAGTTTTCCAGGATAAGGACAGAAAAATCTTTTCCTTCTTCCTGATTTTATTTCTAATGCTTCCAGTCCTCCATAGTTAATCTAATATAGCTATTGATTTATAGAAAAGGTAAAATGTTTCATGTTTGCTCTAATTATAAAATGTAGCTATCTCAGGTTTTCTATATATAAATGTAATTGTCAGAATTCTGACCAATTTGGCTTTCATGAAATAAACCCTACTTGATTGAAAGACTGTGCTTTTTGCAGTGCTGGGGATCAAACTTGGGCCTTTGTGCTTATGAGACAAGAGCTCTATCTCACTTAAACCCTCAGCCTAGGCAATAGGTTATTATTCTTAAATAAATTATTTGAATTTATTTGCTAGTTTTTATTTGTAATTTTTGCATTTTTATTCACATATGAACTTTCATTTGGGAGTTATCATTATGAGATATCATTATTGAGTTTAGCTAGTAAGGCAAAGTAAACTGGAAAACTTCCCATTTTCAAATGCAGATGATTATTCCTGCTCTGAAGGGTAAATGAAACTGCACCAACTTTTGTAGTTTTTTCATTACTTTTGTTTTTTTCCCCTTTTGAATACAGGATGAGAACAGAGGTTGTTACATATGTGACAGCCTATAAGCAATACTGGGATAGCTAGGAGCTTGTTTCCACTGCACACTGCTGGACAACATCTCAGACACTGACAGAAAACCTGCAGGTGCTGGAATCAGCAATTTGGCATTGTAACAAGCCCTCAGGAAGTCTGATGCAAGTTTAAACTTCAGAGTCACTGCTTTAGACATGCTCCCACTTCCTCTTCAGCAAACTTCACTTATTCATGTTTGAATGGAAAAATATTCCATTTCTTCTGCATGACAAAGTATATTGACAGAAAAACACAGATTATATACTCATTATTTTTTAAATATTTTCCATAGCAGTGTGGTTATATCTTCAAATTTATTATGCTGTGTATTTATTTATTTATTTTAAGAAATATTCTTGCCAGTTTTTTCCTGTATTCTCTTTTCCTGGGGAGGAAAAAGCTTTCCTTGGTTTTGGATATCATAATTTTGTTTTTTCTCAAGTTTCTTTTACTCTAATTACAGCCTAATGTTTTTACTTATGCAGTGGTTTTTTTGTTGCTATTTTTGTTATTAACTGAATATTTGGTTATTTTATCCTTTTTTAAAGAAAAATAATAAAACCACTCTAGCTATAAATCTTTTTCTGCATAGCTTTGACATTATACTTAACATCAGAATGACTCTATACGTATGTTTACTTCTAAATAACAATAATTCTGTCTTTAATTCCATTTTATCTGAAAAATTAGTTAGAATAATCTAATGTGAAATACTTTCATTTCTAATTAATTTTGGGTCACAGATTTGCCTTTATTTTCATCTTTTTTGGTATTGGATCAAATTGTCATTTATAACCCATATATATTTATTATTATTTTATAAGAAATACTTTAAATAATTTTCTTGAAATATTGGCTTTTTGAATTACTCCATTTATCATTCTTAGTGTTTTATATTGTCTTCTTTTACCATTTACTTTAACCAAATTTCCAAGATATTCTGTCTTTTAGACCCTTGTACAAAACATTTTCTAAATGTATTGTAATTTCTATATATTCATAAATAATGTATATGGAATACATATGAATATGTATATACATATATATTTATGTATGTACCATATACAGATAAATAATTACTCTATACTCATTATCATGTTTGTGCTAATGAATTTTCTCTCTTGGTTTATATTATCTTTGTTTCTAACTGTTAGAATTAATGTCAAGATGGCTGCTAGAGGGAGGAAGCAGAAAGCGAGCCTCCTATAGTGAAATCTTGGAGAGACGCTGGAGACACACCTTGCAGGCCAAACCACCAAAAAGAGGCAAAACTTTGACCCCTCCACACCTCCAGCCGGTGCAGAGAATCTCCACTTCACGTTAAATGGAGAAACAAGGAGGACCCCTGGGCCACCAGTTGCCCGTGCCCAGAGGGCTTGGGAAGACGCGGACAAGATGAGCTTCATGGTACCGCGGTAGTCCCACAGACAAGCCTGGGCCAGAGCAGCATAGCCCCCTGGACAGACCGACCTCCACCCAGGGAAAAAAGAGAAACTGACTAATAAGCAATAAGAACAATAAAGAAATGCGGGAAAGAGGGTGGGGCACACTGAGCACCGAAGATTTGGGGAAGGGAATCCTTCCCGGAACTGTAAATAAACAAACTGGGCGGGACGGAGAGGCTCCAGCAGGAGTAGGGGCACGCGCCCAGCAACCAGGAGCGGGAAAGCTTGTGAGAGTGGCGGAGGGAGGAAAACTCCACAGGAGAGGAGGGAAGACCCACTTCCCACGTGAACTGAGAAAGCGGGTGCACTGTCACCTTCCCCAGTGTGCTTAAAAAGGGGAAAGCTTATAGCAGAGGCTCACGCACAGGAGAACCCTGAGTCATTAAAACAACAAGTTCAGAAACTAAGGAAAGAATATTGAAGGCTGTAACAGAGAAAAAACAAGTAACATACAAAGGTAAAACCATCAAAATCACAGCAGACTTCTCAACAGAAACATTAAAAGCAAGATGAGCATGGGGTGAGATCTTCTGGGCACTGAATGAAAATAACTTCAACCCCAGGATACTCTACCCAGCAAAACTATCATTCAAAATAGATGGAGCAATAAAAGTCTTCCATGATAAGCAGAAACTAAAACAATATGTGACCACAAAGCCACCACTACAAAGGATTCTTCAAGGGATTCTGCACACAGAAAGTGAAACCCAACTTAACCATGAAAAGACAGGCAGCACCAAACCACAGGAAAAGAAAAAGCAAGACAGTAGAGTGTAACCTCAACTTAGGTACACACAATCAAACCTTCAAACAACTAATACAACTAAATGACAGGAATCACCAAATACCTATCAGTACTAACACTTAATGTTAACGGACTTAATTCACCCATCAAAAGGCACCACTTGATGAAATGGATTAAAAAGGAAGATCCAACAATTTGTTGCTTACAGGAGACCCATCTCACTGACAGAAATAAGCATAGGCTTAGGATGAAAGGCTGGAAGAAGATTTACCAAGACAATGTCTCCCAAAAACAGGCAGGAGTAGCAATACTTATCTCTGACAAAGTAGATTTCAAACCTACACTGATCAAACGAGATAAAGAAGGACATTCCATACTAATAAAAGGGGAAATAGGCCAAAAGGAAATAATAATCATCAACCTGTATGCACCCAATGTCAACGAACCCAATTTTATCAAACATATCCTGAAAGACCTAAAAACATATATTAACACCAACATAGTGGTTATTGGAGACTTAAACACCCCATTATCATCAATAGATAGGTCATCCAAACAAAAAAATCAATAAAGAAATCCAAGATCTAAAATACGCACTAGATCAAATGGACCTAGTTGATGTCTACAGAACATTTCATCCAACTTCTACAAAATATACATTCTTCTCAGCAGCCCATGGAACCTTCTCCAAAATAGATCATATCCTAGGGCACAAAGCAAGCCTCAGCAAATATAAGAAAATAGAAATTATACCGTGCATACTATCTGATCACAATGCAGTAAAAGTACAACTCAAAAACAAAAGTAAAGACAAAAAACATGCAAACAGCTGGAAACTAAATAACTCATTACTTAATGACCAATGGATCATCGATGAAATAAAAGAGGAAATTAAAAAGCTCCTGGAAGTCAATGAAAATGAAAACACAACCTAGCGGAACCTATGGGACACAGCTAAGGCAGTCCTGAGAGGAAAGTTTATAGCCATGACTGCATATATTAAAAAGACTGAAAGATCCCAAATCAATGACCTAATGATACATCTCAAACTCCTAGAAAAACAAGAACAAGCAAATCCCAAAACAAATAGAAGGAGAGAAATAATAAAAATAAGAGCTGAAATCTATGAAATAGAAACCGAAAAAACCATACAAAAAATTAATGAAACAAAAAGTTGGTTCCTTGAAAAAATAAACAAGATCGATAGACCCCTGGCAAACCTGACTAAAATGAGGAGAGAAATAACCCAAATTAGTAGAATAAGGAATGCAAAAGGGGAGATAACAACAAACACCATGGAAGTCCAGGAAATCATCAGAGACTACTTCGAGAACCTATATTCAAATAACTTTGAAAATCTTAAAGAAGTGGATAGATGATCATCCAAAACTGAACCAAGAGGAAATTAATCACCTGAATAGATCTCCCATACTAATAGATTGGTAGAATCAACATAGTAAAAATGTCTGTACTCCTAAAAGTAATCTACATGTTTAATGCAATTCCCTCAAAATTCCAATGACATTCATTAAAGAGATTGAAAAAAATCTACCGTGAAATTTATATGGAAACACAAGAGGCCACGAATAGCCAAGGCAATAGTCAGTCAAAAGAACAATGCTGGAGGTATCACAATACCTGACTTCAAACTATATTACAAAGCAATAATGATAAAAACAGCATGATACTGGCACAAAAACAGCTATGAAGACCAGTGGAACAGAATAGAGGACCCAGATATGAAGCCACACAACTATAACCAACTTGTCTTTGACAAAGGCGCTAAAAATATATGATGGAGAAATAGCAGCCTCTTCAACAAAAACTGCTGGGAAAACTGCTTAGCAATCTGCAAAAAACTGAAACTAGATTCATGTATATCAACCTATCCCAATATTAACTCAAAATGGATCAAGGATCTTAATATCAGATCACAAACTCTAAAGTTGATACAGGAAAGAGTAGGAAATACTCTGGAGTTAGTAGGTATAGGTAAGAACTTTCTCAACGAAACCCCAGCAGCACAGCAACTAAGAGATAGCATAGATAAATGGGACCTCATAAAACAAAAAAGCTTCTGTTCATCAAAAGAAATGGTCTCTAAACTGAAGAGAATACCCACAGAGTGGGAGAAAATATTTGCCAGCTACACATCAGACAAAAGACTGATAACCAGAATATATAGGGAACATAAAAAACTAAATTCTTCCAAAACTAATGAACCAATAAAGAAATGGGCAAGTGAACTAAACAGAACTTTCTCAAAAGAAGAAATTCAAATGGCCAAAAAACACATGAAAAAATGCTCACCATCTCTAGCAATAAAGGAAAAGCAAATTAAAACCACGCTAAGATTCCACTTCACCCCTGTTAGAATAGCCATCATTAGCAACACCACCAACAACAGGTGTTCGCGAGGATGCCGGGGAAAAAGGAACCCTCTTACACTCTTGGTGGGAATGTAAACTAGTACAACTAGTTGGAAAAAAATTTGGAGGCTACTTAAAAAGCTAAACATTGATCTACCATTTGACCCAACAATACCACTCTTGGGGATATACCCAAAAGACTTTGACACAGGTTACTCCAGAGGCACCTGCACACCCATGTTTATTGTGGCACTATTCACAATAGCCAAGTTATAGAAACAGCCAAGATGCCCCAGCACTGACGAATGGATTAAGAAAATGTGGTATCTATACACAATGGAATTTTATGCAGCCATTAAGAAGAACAAAATGTTATCATTTGCTGGTAAATGGATGGAATTGGAGAACATCATTCTGAGTGAGGTTAGCCTGGCCCAAAAGACCAAAAATCGTATGTTCTCCCTCATATGTGGACATTAGATCAAGGGCAAACACAACAAGGGGATTGGACTTTGAGCACATGATAAAAGCTTTAGCACACAAGGGAGGGGTGAGGATAGGTAAGACACCTAAAAAACTAGCTAGCATTTGTTGCCCTTAATGCAGAGAAACTAAAGCAGATACCTTAAAAGCAACTGAGGCCAGTAGGTGAAGGGGAACAGGAACTAGAGAAAAGGTTAGATCAAAAAGAATTAACCTAGAAGGTAAGACACACGCACAGGAAATTAATGTGAGTCAACTCCCTGTATAGCTATCCTTATCTCAACCAGCAAAAACCCTTGTTCCTTCCTATTATGGCTTATATTCTCTCTACAACAAAATTGGAAATAAGGGCAAGATAGTTTCTGCTGGGTATTGAGGGGGTGAGGGGGAGAGGGAGGGGGCGGAATGGGTGGTAAGGGAGGGGGTGGGGGCAGGGGGGAGAAATGACCCAAGCCTTGTATGCACATATGAATAATAAAATAAAATAAAAAAAGAATTAATGTAAAGCTGCTTTGTTTTTGTTCTTTCTCTAAAAAATGAAAAGTTATGAATTTTCCTTTGAAATTTCACAGTATGTAAGAATAGTATGAGTAAATATTCCGTATAGTTTGCCAGTTCCCATTGAATTTCATCTTGGATCCAAGAATTATCCAGGAATCTGTTCTAAAATTTTCAAATGTTAGGATTTTTAGATCACTTTTTTATGTATTTCCCATATGATTGAATTTTATCAGATAAATTTGACTTTAAAAATTGTAATTTTTAATGAAAGTGATATTCCTTGTGGTTATGGATTTTAATACATCTTTTATCAGTGTTCAGAAAATACACAAATACCCTGAAGAACGTAAGCTTCCTGATATCTTCAAAAACCAATGCCTGAATAAGACACTCAACCCACTTGTTCAGTGAGCCTATCATGTGTGGAGACAGAGTCTAGGAACACTACTTCAGGTTCAGTGTGTTACCTTCTAAAGACTTCACAGACATCTGTCAGCTCTCATGGTCCTTGGATTTGCTGGTTTCCATGGCTAAGGTCTTACCACCCAACTTTTCAACTCATCCGCCAGGGAGAAATCGCTCACCTAACATCTCAGCTAAGGTTCCACACAAGGCCCCTGAGCTGCCAGCTGTTCCCAGCATCCACTTGACTCAGGATAGTCACAGTGACTGAGGAAAGACCTTCCTTATGCTTTCTCTTCTCAGAGGACTCCAAAAGTTCTCTTGAAAAATAATAGATTATTGTGGAAATGTGAGTTCGTATGTGGTCTCTGGCACCAACATTATCTAAAACCATTTTTAATGTACTAGTGATTTAAAAATAAATAAATGCGTAGTTATCCTAGAAATTTCATTAGCAAACAAGTTTTTTTTTCCCTGTAAGTTTCTATAGCATTTTAGGCTAGAGTACCCAATGAAATATATTTTCTAGCATAATTTACTTCACCAATTACACACACCAAGTTTATTGAAGAGTCTCTCCCTATGTGCTACATCCCAGTATGTCTCCAAAATCTTGGTTGTCCATTACATCCACATTTATTAAGGATATAAGACTATAGTTTTCTTTTACTAAGATGCCTTTATCTGGCTGTCTTTGTGTGAGTGCTCCCTCCTCTTCTAGTTCTTTGAGGAATTGGAGAAGATTGGTGTTTGACAGAATTCACCATTGAAACTATCTGATCCTAGTCAGGTGTTTTTGTTGTTATTGTTGGGTGATTTTTAGAGATTAATTCAATCTCCATGTAGTTATAGATCTCATCACACTTTCTTTTTTTCATGATTTATTCTTGGTAGGTTCCATATTTCTAACAATTTATCCATTTCCTCTGAACTCTCCAAGTTATTGGTGCACAATTGTCCCTGACAGTCCTTTATATATTTATTATTTCTTTGGCTTCATATATATTTTCTTTAATTTATTATTGCATTTACTTGAGTCCTCCTTCTTTTATTCTTATTCTGTCCAATAATAAGTCAATTATCCATTTTTCAAAAAAGTTTGTTTTTTTTATTTTAAAAATGATTTTATTTCCTTATCCTGCAAATTTGTCATCATCCATCTTTTCACTTTGGCTTTAGTTTATTCTTCTAGTTTTGTTTTATACTTCTTTAACATTTTAATGTAGGTTCTCAAAGCTATGAACTTTTCCTTTATTACAGTTTTGCTGCAACCCACAAGTTTTGGTAAGTTATATTCTGCCATAAAAGAAGGAACAAAAAACTGCCATTTGCAACATTGTGGGTAGGACTGGAGTTCATTATGTTAAGTGAAATAACCAGGCACAGAAAGACAAGTGCCACGTGATCCCACTCATATGTTAAATCTAAAAATAATAATAATAATAAAATAAGTTGATCTCATGGAAGTTAAAAATAGAATTGTGGTTACCAGAGACTAGGGAGTACAGGGCAGAGTGAGGGATGGGGAAAATTTGAACCATGAGTACTAAGTGGCACTTAAATTGGAGTAAGAACCCTGATGTGCTATTGCATGGTAGGGCGACTATAGGTAGTGGCTAGAAATGTATGTCTCAGAAATCTACAAGAAAGAATTCTGGAAGTTTTCATCACAAAGAAGTGATAAATGTTTGAAGAGATAGACATGTGTAACTTAACTACATTGTATGCATATATTAAAAAATCAAGTGGTGGCCCATTAATGGTACAATTTTTTTCATTTTTACGTTTTTATGTAGTGTTAAAAGTAAGTTTAGAAAACAAAAGTCTTTCTTTAGAGAATCATGTTTCCTGGTCCATTTTCTCCAACTTTAATTCTGATTTTGCCAGACTTTTTAGAACCTTTCTACTTAATTTACCATGGTATTCTTGAAATAATCTTTTCCTTTGTGTGCTCAAACATCTTTTTCTTTTATTTTCCTGGTTCTTCATTTGTCAGTGCTTTCAAGGAAGGTTTGTAGGACCTCTTCTTCTTCCTAAATTCTAGGTAAGAGTAAACCTCAATACTTTGTCCTACAGTCCAATGTCTTTTCTTTTTGAACTATTTCCCTAATAATTTCATCAGTCCCCATGAAGTATATGTTGCAGTAGATGGAAAACAATGGATAAAGTTTCTCATACTTTTTTTTAGTAAATATTTTTTTAGTTATTGTTGTGCCAGTTCTTACAATGTACTATAGTTGAATTTACACTCTCCATCAACTCCTCCCAATCTTGAATGTGCACCCCTTTGTAATGTTGCCTATCTTCTATCAAGAGTTAGGTCCTGTCTCTCTACATCCTTGTATCTGAGCTTGACCGTGTGACATTCTTTGGCTAATGAAACATTAGTGAACATGATAAACACAGAGGCTTGGATGATAATGGAACATACTGATTGATAATAATAAAACAGTTGTTTTAAGTCACTGAGTTGTATGACAGTGATTTATACAAACATAAATAAATAATAAATATGCTGATGACTCCAACTTATCTCCAATTGGCACATTTTTCCTAAGATTAATACTTAAATATGCAACTATAGCCTTGGCATTTCACTAATGTTCATGTAAACTTAACCTATTTATATCCTCCACCAAGACTGTTTTATCCAATCAATACCATCTTAATGAACGAGACTACTGTTGTTGTTAAACACAAAACCTCAGGATTAATATTGAAAACTTCACTTCTTTCCATCCTGTAGACATTGTTTTAAAAATATTTCTTCTTTAAAAAATTTTAATTTTATTCATATGTGCATACAATGTTTGGGTCATTTCTCCCCCCTTCCCCCGCTCCCTCCCTTACCCTCCCATTCCCCCCCTCATCCCCCCTTACCCCTTGCTACCAGGCAGAATCTATTTTGCCCTTATCTCTAATTTTGTTGAAGAGAGAGTATAAGCAATAACAGGAAGAACCAAGGGATTTTTCTAGTTAGATAAGGATAGCTATACAGGGAGTTGACTTGCATTGATTTCTTGTGCATGTGTGTTATCTTCTAAGTTAATTCTTCTTGAACTAAACTTTTCTCTAGTTCCTGGTCCCCTTCTCCTATTGGCCTCAGTTGCTTTAAAGTATCTGCTTTAGTTTCTCTGCATTGAGGGCAACAAATGCTACCTAGTTTTTTGGGTGTCTTACTTATCCTCATACCTTCCTTGTGTGCTCTCACTTCATCTTGTGATCAAAAGTAGGTCCAATTTTTCCAGTATTCATGAATTTTGGATTCCTCACCTGTCCCTTTTTCACATAAACTATTGTAATCTGGCCTTCTGCTTTCACTCTTGTGACTTTCCACATCATATTCCATGTGGGGATCAGAAGGATTTTTAAGGATTTTTTCTTCTTAATCAATCTTCCTTTAAACAACTTTCCAGATTCACAAATTTTTCTCCATGAATAATTTTGAACCTAAAATATTATTGATAGACAATTGTCTAGTAAACCTGCACATTTCTTCTCACATTTCATCTTTCCTTCTTTTGTTCCTTCCTCCCTTCCTTTCTTTTGTGTGTGAGTGTATGGAGAAGGGGAGGGTGGGTAGGAGTATGTGTGAGGGGTGGGGGATGGTAACTGGAAACTGAACCTAGGGCTTTGTACATGCTAAGCAAGCAGCCACTTATTTTTATTTTGTTTTTGAGGTTGCTTCTCTCTACTGCTTGCCTTGGGTGGCCTCAAATTTGTAATCTGCCTCCCTCTGCTTCCCAAGTAGCTGGGGTTACAGATATGGACCCACCACTCCTGGCTTTCTCCTCATATTTAATACTTATTATTTGTAATATTTCCAACTGCAATTAGGCAAATTTTAGTTTTTACTATACTTACAGAATGTAATTACATATAAATGGAAAACATGATTACAAAAAGTCGATTTTGGTGGAAATAAGTAAAATGCTTCAGGACGAGTTGATATCAATACAATGCCAAAACTTTTTTCTATAATTACATATGAGACAAATAATTTTTTTTATAGAAGATAAAGTCCAAAATTGGATGATTATATTGGTTTGGTCTCTGATGAGGGTGGTACGTCATGGCAGGATTGTGTGTAAGAGCCAATGGTCACATGTCAAGCCCAAAGCAGAGGGAGAGAGGGAGAGAGAGAGAGAGACAGAGAGAGACAGAGAGAGGAGCACATCCAACGATCTAAGGACTTCCACTAGACCCCATCCATATTGCCCCCAACAGTACCACCCTGGGGACTGGAAACCAAACTTTTTTTTTTTGTAGGGGTGTTTTTTTGAGGCAGGGTCTTGCTCTGTAGCCCAGGCTGGTCTTGAACTCACAATCCTCCTACCTCAGCCCCCTGAGTGCTGGGATTACAGGCAAGCCAAAGCTCTTAACATGAGGACCTTTGGAGGGCTTTCATGCCAATATCTAAACCACAGTGTGATATGGAGAAAGCATTGAGATTTGCTCCCTTCCCCTGCTACACACCTGTAACAATGCTAGGGTCTCCCCGCTGCTGAAAAAATATAAAGTTCTTTTTCCTCTACCACTTCCTCAGCTCACCACCACATGTCATCACTACAATTTTCTCTGCTTCCTCACACCCACTCACTGTTTAATCCTCCTCCATTCGGCCTCCCTGACTGCTGTGCTTTTAACCCTATTCTCTGAAAATCACTGCCATCCCCTAGAACCACAGCTGGCTTTGGAGCAACCTCTTCCATCCTTTTCTGCTCTGGTGTTTGACCTATTGATCAACCCTTCCTTCTGAGAACTCTCTTTGCCTTCCTCTTCCTCAGCCCATCTTAGCATCATTTGTGTTTTGCTTTTTGGTGGTATTGGGGTTTTGAACTCAGGGCCTCATGCTTGCTAGGCAAGCACTCTACCACTTGAGCCACTCCACCAGTCTTTTGACATCATCTGTGTTCCCATGTTATTCTACCACTTGGTTGCAAGACCCAGGAGGCAGCATCTGTGTTTTCACTTTGTATCCTTGGCCATGATGCCTGGGTTATTAGCTCTTAATAAGCATTTGCAACTAGAAGTCAGCTGAGCTGTGTGTGTACACTTGTTTCCAGAACAGAACTGTATGCACCCAGATTCTCTTTCCTTTCATTAAATGATCAAGAATCTTTTGCCCGGCACAGTGGCTCACACCCATAACCTAACTACTTGGGAGTCAGAGATCAGGAGGGTCAAGGTTCAAGGCTAGCCCAAGCAACCAATAAACTGGGCAGAGTGGTGCGCCCCTGTCATCCCAGCTACGTGGGAAGCACAAACAGGAGGATCAAGTTCCAGGCCAACCCAGGCATAAAAGTGAGACCCTATCTACAAAGTAACCAATGCAAAAAGAGCTGGGATGTGGTTCAAGTGGCAGAGCACCTGCCTAGCAAGTGTAAGGCCCTGAGATCAAACCCCAGAGCTGCAAAACAAAAACAAACAAAAAAAAACCCTTCTCATTATTCTTCTTCAGAACTTGGAACATACAAAGATTCATTTACCAGGATGTGGTTGTTAGGCACCCTGGGAGGGTTTGGCATAGGAAGGATCGGACAACTTTAGTCTCAGAAGAACAGGTGTGACATTTTCGCAGTTGAGGTTGTCATCAGAAGCCTTTGAGGACTGGTTTCCTGAGCATCCTTAAAGGTCTCAATCTTCACTTGCTTTTACCCTTATCTAAGTAACCTTTGATACTGTGTGGTTATATCATATTAAGCACATGTCGCTTTGTCTGAAGGACCTTAACCACTGGTAAAAGTGTCTTCCCACATTAACCGCACAGCAAAGGTGTTAGGTGAACCAGGTGGTTATTCTCACTGAGTGGGTTGGGTATACATAACAAGCTGATTGCACCGTTCCTTGCACCAAGTTGAGTGTGGGTTGGCCCAGACCAGTGACTCTGGGAAGTGAAGTCTCTCTCCGCTTTCCCATTTGATCTAAGCCTGCCTCATCGGAGCTTGGAAAGTTTCCAATGGAGTGTCAGGCAGGCCACTCTGTGTGTCTAACTGTGTTCTAGGCCACCCCAAGCTGCGTCCCTGCCTCCTGCCTCCTCTGCATCCAGGCTTTCCCAGCCTAAGACAAATAATTATAAATAATTTTTTTAATGATTGTGGAAAGACTAGGATTTTGCACTCTGATTTCCTCTTTCATGTCTTTTGATCCTTTGAACCACTTTGAAGTAACTGAAATTGGAAGTCCTTGATGATCATTATGGAGCATGGTTTTTACACAGAGTTGGGAGAATACTAGTGACTGGCCCATATTCAAAGAAAGGATATTAGGTTATAAGAATCCATTGCCCCCTTCAGTTATATTTATAGCTTTAAAAAGCAGTATTTAAAATTTCACATATTATTGTCATGACAGCTGTTTTAGATATCCTTCAATTAATATCTGACTGTCATTTCTGGAAAAAAAAAAAAGCTTGCTCCACATAAGCTGCATTACTTAATTTTCAGATCATAATCAATCAGTCAGTGGCCTGACACCTAGAAGAAAACTCTATGTCACAACTTCCAAGAGCCTTGAAGATACAACAGTGCATACTTCTCCAGCTGCCTTTCATGTCAGTATGCCTGTGTTCCAGGCATACTAGCTGGTTGTTTTTAAAGACACTAAGCTTTTCTTGCCTTGAGCCCTTCGCACACAAGTGCATTTACCTGCAATGTTCTTCAATCTCTTTGGTGTCCTGCTCAACAGTCTTTTGATTTCAACTTAAATGAATAATTTCCCCGACTATCAGATCTATAGTTGATGACCCCTGTTCTAGGTCTTGGTAGCTTTTGTTTTCTTTCACATCATTGTTCATAATTTTCAAAAATTCTGTATATGTACTTTTTTGTGGTTGTTACTGTTGTTTTGTTCAGTATTGTTTATTTGACAGTAATGAGATTTGAACTCAGGGCTTTACACTTGTTAGGCAGGTGCTCTACCATTTGATCCATGTCCCTAGCCCTTTTTTGCTTCATTTATTTCTCAGATAGGGTCTCACACTTTTTTCATGGACCAGCCTCAGACCCTAATCTTACAACCTGTTCCTCCCATGTAGCTGTGATTACAGGTACCTGTAATCTGGATTGTTTGTTGAGATGGGATCTCAGAAACTTTTTGCCTGGGCTTGGAATAAGCCATGATCCTCCCAAATTCTACCCAAGTAACGAGGGATTAGTTAGCTCTGAGCTACCACTTGTAGCCCTTGTATATGTATTTTTTAATGAATGCTACCTTCTACCATTTCACTCAAAGTTTTATTAATGAGCTCACCTATCTAATTCACTCCTATAACTCTAGAGCCTGGACAAAATAAGTACTTAAATTTTTGTTTATCAAATGAATAGAATCAACTACAAACATAAAATTAATGGTACGTGAACTTCTTATGATACAGTGGGTAGGAAGTTTTCCTCCTGGGAAGTCTGACATTATCTGTAGTTACCCAACTGAAAAATCAGAATAAAAGTTGGCGAACAGCAGGTTTGCTAATTAATTTCTATGACCCCATGCTTCTAATAAGTAGCTTCACTATCTCCTCGATGCGATCTCAACTTGCTATCACAGAAGCTACACAAGCTTCTTTTACTGTGTTCACTGCTGATCCTCAAACAGTTTCTGGTACATGGCAGATACTAAACACATGTGCTTGTATTTGTGGACCACTACCATGGGAAAATATCTATTTTTAGAATGAATTTATGCTTTTATCTCATTTTCAAGGCTGGCTAAATTGTAAAACGATTATGAAAAAGGAATCAGCAGAGTATCTACTTATTTCCCAATTTTCAATTCTTCCTGGGCAGAACAAATGCATTTCCTCAGGTTCCTTACAAGGAGCTACAAGCAAGTAATTGAGGTCTGGTCAGTGTGTTATGAGAGGGAACAACCTTATGTGTTCCATTTCTGGCCTATTAAAAATAAATATAACCGCAGAAAAATCCAGTGACACTTCCTTTTGTTGTTCATTTGTTGACTAAAGAAGGTTCTGTGTATTTGAAGGAGGGACCCTGGTTACTGAATGACAACCAGCAACTGAGTTTCTCTCTAAATGTCCACCCATCCTGACTGGTCATGGGAGGGAGAACTAATTTTTACTTGTTATCACACCTCTGATACTTTGAAGTTGTTGGTGCCAACACGTAACCTACTCCGATAAATAAAGGTTTATCATAATGGGTATAAACATGATATTTATCTTTTACTTTTGGCAGTACTGGGGTTTGACCTTAGGGTTCATGTTTCCCAAGCACAGGCTTTACCATGCCTTCAGCATTTTTTGCTTAAGTTATTTTTCTGGTATGGTCTCACATTATTGCCAGGGGCTGGCCTCAGACCTGGATACTCTTAATTCTGATCCCTTGAATAGCTAGGATTACAGGTTTGGTGATTGAGATGGGGTCCTAAATTTTTACTGTCTCTGTATTTGACCTCAGGTTTCCTAAAATTTGTCATTTTTTTAAATCTAGAGAACTCCCTTTTAATTTTTTTATCGTTTTTCCTTTATTATTGTGTTGAGTAGATGTATATTGTGGCATTTACAAAAGTTCTTACAATGTATCAAATATACCACCCATGAATTCACCCCTCCCTGACTCTCTCCTTTATGCCCCCCTCCAAGCATTACTGAAATGGTTTCAACAGGTATCATTTTTGCATTTATATACATGTGTACACATTTGCACCATATTCACCCTCCTACACTCTTTCTCCATCACTTCCCCCCTCCCACTGGTGCCATAGGGCCAAGTAGTTCACTCTCTGCTGGAACTTACAATGCAGATCTGGCTAGCTTCAAATTCATGATCCTCCTGCCTTAGCCTACCAAGTACTGCAATTACAGACATGTACCACCAACCCAGCCAAAAGGCCTTTTTTTGTTATTGTTGTGACTTTGTGTTTTCCTTTTGAAGTGCCTGTGATCAAACCCGGGGCTGTGTGCATGCTAGAGAAACATTCTAATGAGTTACATCTTCAGTCCAGATTTCTTGAAAATTTGAGGCAAAACTTTTTGCAGACTGTGGAGCACTGGTGGACAATGGCTGAAATAATGAAAACAATACTGACCACAGAGTCAAAGTTTGGGATCACATTATAATTAGTGTGAGTATGGATCCTAGAGATAGGCATGTGATCATCTTCTGTGGTAACAGAAACATGAGACACATCCCTCATTCTTCAACTTCAATTTTTTTTTTCTTTTGTGGTGTTAAGGGTCAGATCCAGAGGCCGCATGTTTGCTAGATGAGTAATCTATCATTGAGGTACAATGAAATCACATTAACTTTAAACATTTTATGCATTCAGGAATAGTTTGAGATAGATTATTTACTCTAGATTCACTGACTGAAGAAGAGTAATACAAACTGCTGAGTAAAAGGCATCTTGAGGGTGAGATTTGAAGCATGAATTCTCTATAAGGTCTGTTGCTCTGCTTGTAACTCTGTCTTGTTTCTTTGTCTTTCTGGGACAGTGGTAAGTCTTTCAGGAAGGGATTGCCTCTCATTGCACCCCTCTACCCCATGGCATCCTCAAAGGAGCTCCAAATCAAAGGGAGAGGGCTATCACCTAAGAAATCTGCATAATAGAACATCTGCAACAATTTTTGTGCCAGCCCTATACTATGTGCCACTCATTTCCTCATGTATTTATTCATCTATTTTTTTTCATTATTACCATTCTGTTTTAATTATCCAATCCACATGTTGCTTGTACAATTTGCAACACTCCTTTCATTATTATTAAATTAATGTAGCTATTTTGTCAAAATATTTTGGAATAAGTTTGTCATAAAATCTAGGTCTAATCTTAGTTAAATGTAGAGAAAATGTATAGATTAAATTACATACTGTATCAAGCAATCTTATGGAAGAAAAGAAAATGTCTAATTATTCTGATTTTTATGTTTTTGCAGAGTTTTAATGCTTCACTCTTGAATTAGTCACATTAATCAAAACATATTTTCAATTGAGAGTGATTTTTTTTCAGTTGGTAAATATATATACACATACATAATTCTTATTTTTATTCATTTTGTGCTTATTTTTTATTTTCGCCCTAAATTATTTATAATTTTCATTGTAATATCTTTATAAAATTAATTTTACAATAGTTCTGGTTAACCTTTTTCAATAATCTATCCTTTGGTTTTGGTAACACTGTGTTTTTTTATTATTCATTTATTCATATGTGCATACATTGTTTGGATCATTTCTCCCTCCTGTCCCCCTCCCTCAGCCTTTCCCCCCTCCCCTCCTCACTTTTGGGCAGAACCTGTTCTTCCCTAATCTCTAATTTTGTTGAAGAGAAGACATAAGCCTTTTTGCTAGTTGAGTTACAGATAGCTATACAGAAAGATTCCTAGCATTGCTTTCATGTACAAATGTGTTACAACCCAAGTTGACTCATCTCTAACTGATCTTTACATGTTGACTTATTTTCTGTCTTATTTTTATTTTAGCATTTCTTCTGATTAGGTTTGTGCTGTTTCTCTTCTGCGACGTAGTATGTTCTTGTGTTTAAATGTTTCTTTTGGCTGGTGTCAGGATGGCTCAAGCTCACCATTATCTACGATTTGACTCAGTAGTTCTCTATGTGTGAGGACTTAGCCTAGGCATCCCTGACCTCTACTCACAAGTTGCCAGAAGCAAGTCTCCCTTAATCTTAACAATTAGACACGTGTCCAGACATTGCCAGACATCTTCAAAAGTAGAGGGGATTATCCTCTACTAAGAACCACTGAAAATTAAACAATGATATATAACAAATTGAGAACCGTTCAGGAGATACTAGGACCACAAAAAAGAAAAGTGGTAATGTGTAACACTTCAGCCTTGAGCTGCCTCTTTCTGTTCCAGCTCCATGGACACCAAAATGCTAGCTGGGTGGAGCAAGCTAGGAAAGTAAGAAGTTTCATTCTCAGTAGATCAGAGTTGATTTTTAATGGAAGCTGGGAAATTTCCATGGGGGTTGTCTAAAATAGTTGTGATCTCTGGGGCAAATGAACAGAGAATGTAATTGTCGAAGATAGCCTAAGTTTGCAAAATTGATCAGGCAAGCAGCTAACAAGCAGATGAGCTAGAAATTTAAAAAGAGGACTGTTATGATTTTTAAGGTAGTCATAATGGACCATGATAAACCACTACATCTCCCTGGCTGTCTGAATGGCTTTACATGTACTCTGGGAAGAGCAAAGGTAGTCTTATTTATCATACCATCATTCTTTAAATGAGAGGCTTCATGCATGAGCAGAAAAGACAAAAGAAGATTCAGAATATATAAAAAGCTTAAGCCAATTTATAATTGTTTGAACTTTGGATATGATCTTCAAAGAATACATGCATCCATATAATAATAAAGGGAAGAAGACTCACTAGCTTAAATTGTTTCAGTACAACCTCTGGTCCATCATGTTGATACATGATATCTAGGAAACCAGTATTAAAATAAAACAAGTTTAAGAGAAACAAAAATGAGACTGTGATATTAGCATCCACAAGAGAGAAAGTCTCCACAAGATAGGTCACTATACACACAAATAGAAATAGTAATATCCCTGTGGAGAATGAAACTCTAGATTTGCTAAGATTTATTGTCTATAATTTCCAGTTTTCAACAGAAAAAATAATCAAAGGAATAGGGAAGAGTGTTGCAAATTTAGGAAAATTAAATAAGCAAGCAAAAAAACAAGGTTTGATGGTCACCATATGCTGTCAGGTTCTTTAATGGAACCCAGATGTTAGATGTAGCAAAAACTTCAAAAATGGCTGTTATGAACATGTCAACAAAAAACTAAAAGACACTATGTTTGAAGAATAAGACAAATACAACAAAGATGAATCTTCAAACAGAAAATGCTGCTTAAAGATCTAGATATTATAAAGAAGAACCAATTGGGAATTCTGGTGTAAAAAAGTTTAATAACCAAACAAGAAAAATCCTAGAGAGATTTAAGAAATTGACATGATTTATGACATCCAAAAACTGGAGGAATAAAAATGAAGACCAGTTGGTGATGGGACAAACAGTATGTGATGTATGTGGTTTATATACTGGACTACTACTCAGCAATAAAAAGGAAAATAGTGCTCAGATAGTTTATATAGGAGAGCTTCAAAATTGTTATGCCAAGTGAGAGAATCAAGGTGAAACATAGTGTCCATAGAAGACAAATATTACAGGCAGAAAGTAGATTGATTGTTCTCTGGAGCTAGGGAAAGAACCAAACTGATGACAAATGTGGTGAAAAAATATTCTAGAGTTGTAAAAAAGAATAAAATCATGAAAAGGGTGCCTTAAAAATGAATGAGCTGTATTTAAGTTATAGAGTAATAAAGTTTCTAAAATTACTGTATTTCACACCAATACAAATGGGAGGCTTTGTCAGGAGTACGCTGTACTACATTTTTCTTGAGGATAATCCTAATAACTTTTTAGTCTTAATAGCATTTCATTTATCCTCAACTGTGTACTACTCTTTGAGGCCCTTGTATAATATCATTTGTCACTCTATGATACAGAAATAAGAAGCAATATGACACAGGTAAATGAATGGTCACTCAGATTAAATAATTTTCTCAAGGACTGTTATCAAGGTTGCTTGACTATTTAAATTCATAGACTTAACCAATGTTTTATAGCCTATAAGTGTGTGCATGTGTGTGCATGTGAGAGAGACAGAAAGAGTGAGAGAGAGAAAGAGAACAGAGAGGAAGATGAGGGATGAGATATAAGATTTATAGTAAGTGATATACATCAAATGAAATACAATGCTGTATATATTTTCAGCCTTCATGGTTATTCACTAAATAAACATAAATAACTGATAAGTCATTAATTCCTTAAGAATTAAATTTTGAATAATTTTCAAGTACTGTTTAACATTTTACTTTCAACAAAAGAATCTAAAAGAAATGAAGTCGGCTATTTGACAACCACTTAAGAATAGTAGCATCTTTTTCATAGACTTTTAGTAGATAATAATGGTGTATGAAACATAGATCTGAACATAAAAAATTGATTTAGTGTTTTTGCATTTTCATTAATATGGAACATTAACTTATACTCTAAAACATGTGAGTATTTTATCAAGCTTTCCAAGCTTCATGTTAGTAGCACAAGTGGTCAAGCCAATACCAAAGAATATAGTTTCTTTCCTTTGTTTAACATATGAAAAATTTATCAATTGCCAATACCCTAACTTTAAATAAATTCATAAGCTTTATTATTGCCCATTAGAAGAGGTGTTTTGCTGACACAAAGAAAAAATACATTATTTATAATCAGTAAATCTTCTTAGTGTAAGAGGGAGTGATTATATAGGACAGGTTAAAAAAATAAGATTTAGTGGAAAATCTTACCACGCCAATGGAGAAGTAATTATTGATGATACTGTAAGGCACTGGGTCTCCCTTCTCATCTTTGTCATTAGGGATGACTTCAAATTTCCACCTGTCCAACATGATTTCTGTGCTGCTTTCAATGTCTTTTAGGATTTTCATCAGATTCTCTCCTTCATAACCTAATGAAAAAAATTATCTTGAGACAAAAAATAATAAATGCTGTATTTGTATATGTTTATTTGTATTTATTACATGCATTACTGTAAAGATAATTAATGCACTTAAAGCAAATTCTAATAGCAAATGAAGAATTCAACTGTGATAGATCTGACATACTGCAAGAACTTTTGTAAAAGCCACAATGTACCCCCACCCAGCACAACAATAACAAAAAAAAAAAAAAACCAGAATCTCATAGCAAGATTTTACTGTTAGCTTTCATTTATAACATATATATCTTTCCTGTGGTATAAATTATTATTATATTCAACTGCCAAATGAAAATTTCTACTGCATGCTTATAAACTTTTGGGCCAATGTATCTGAAATGTAGTTGTTTATCTACCCACTTCATTGTCTTTCTCCTGAGCATCCTATCTCAGACAGATACTATCCTACTCACAGGTGCTTTAGTCAAATACATGGAAACCATGTTACACTTCACATTCCCCCCTTATTTTTACACTTCCCAACCAGTGATACAGAAAAACTTTCAATTTAAATAAAACATACTGCCTTTATTTTTTAACCTTATTTCATTTCAATCCTTGTTCTATCTTCTCTGGATGTCCCTATTCTGTTTGACTAGCTTGCTTCAATGTCTTCATCATGGTTCTAATTTAATAACACTTGTTTCTGGAAGTCACCCTTGCAAGATAATGGATCAGATGCCTACCATCCTATCCACTCATTCAGCACAAAAGCAGCCTATCTTTGAACCTGCATTATAGCCATTTGTGTTTTTTCTCACTATATGTTCCTCTTGCCAGGATTGCCTATGCTAAATGCTAAACCAGTTCATATCTTAACGGGTATTCTGTAGATGGTAACATAGCCCAAAAGGAGAGTGTTTACTTAATTTTACACTTCCTAATAAATTTATCTGTAGGGATATAACAGTATTTTCAGGACTGTAGCCTAGCTCTGCCTGAATTACTTACTCTGTCTTAACCTCTCTCAATATTAGTTTCCTCCCCTATCTTGCTTTAGGTTTGTTGTTGTTAGGATTAGCTGAAATAACACATAAAAGGTCTTAATACATGAGGCCTAAAATATATACAATAGAAAGTTCTCAACAATATAATATTACTGAGGATAACATAATAATTTGAAATGCACCAAATTAAATAATCTGTATTTACACACACACACACACACACACACACACAAAAGCAATCACATATTTTAAAATAATATTTTGAGTTAAAACAATAGTTTCAATAGTTTTTTTTCTGTGTCTAACTTTGACTTGTAACTTAATAATTTATTTGTTAAACCAGGAAATGCCAGAGGCTTTGATATCATGATAAACAGAATGAATGCATGTGATTGGAAAACTCATTTGTCTAAACAAATAAAAAAAGGCATTCTTGTATGCCAACACTCCTAAAGAACCATAAATAACATTGAAGATATACTTGTTCAATTACCTAAAAGAATGTGAAAGCAGCCAAAAACTAGAAATACTACTTTCAGAGCCCCTTATCACCTATTTTACACAGATTTAAAAATAAGTATGCACTATTTAATACAGAGAGAAAGAGTTAAAATAAACAATTACATAGAAAGTATCAAATATTATTTCACAAGATATCATATATTGTCACAGAATTAAAAAATATAAATATCAATAATATGCATATCATTGAATTCCATGCCAAAATATCACATGACTGAATTAGCTATATTAGTTTACATTTCAGATAGCTCTTAACAATTCTATGTTCACTAGCATTTTCTTCTTAATTTCTTATTTATTTTAAGAAACATATGTAATAACCACCACAATAAAATTATATGTGTATATATTTTCCTATGGAATTAAATTAAAAAGTTTAATATATTAACTAACTTTCCAAATTCTGTTTTTGTTTCAGAATACACACAATGTTTTTCAGGTGTAAGTTAACTCGCATAAAATTATAAGGATATATATCATTTCCTTGTTCAACACATAAAGTTACAGGCCAAAGTTGTACATAGAAAAAAATAATTTAAAATATTGTCCCAATTCAAAATAGTATTTTAGGAATAGGTGTATATTATATAATAGGGATGTATAGTACTGTATGGGTAATATAATATGGATGTGTAATATGTACTTAAACACACATACTCAAAAGAAATATGAGTAACTAATAAGGCTTTGAGTCAAATGTTGAGCTTGGAATTAACCATGTCTAGGCAGCAGTGTTCGATATGATACTGTAGGAAAGCCACTAGATAGGAGAAAACACAAAAGGAATGAATTTAGTGACAATTACCATAGCGAGATTGCAGTGGATCATGCAACTGAAAATATTTACCACTGGGTGCATTTTCAAAAATTTGTATGACTAAATATGAAAAAGGATGGGATCAATTAGTCTTTCAGCTGAGTAAAAATGGAAAGAGACAATAAATAGACCTATTTTGAGACTAACCACAACTGGAGTTGAGAACTACTTCATAAAGATGAATTCCAAATTGCAGTTCTCCATCTAATAAATATTGATAATCTTTCTTTGTATGTAATTGTGTCTATGCTTGAATAATATGCGATTTTTTTTTTTGGCAGAACAGAATGGGGTCTGAACTCAGGATATCCTGCTTGCTAGATAAGCACTCTACTGCTTGAGCCATGCCCCTAGCTCTTTTATGCTTTATTTTTCAGGTAGACTCTCATGATTTTGCCCAAAGCTGGCTTTACACTGAGGTCTCCGCAATCTCCTCCTCGGAGTACATGGGATAACAGGCATGTGATGTCATGCTCAGCATTAAGATACATTTAAAAAAATCAAATCAAACCCAATAAAACTATGACTGTACAAAGTACGCACACAAACACTGGCAAAGCTATTTAATAGTTTCAGATGAGCTGTTCTCAGCATAACAACCTACAAGGCAGTCACTGTTTTCTTCAAGCTCTGATGAGGAATCTAGAACCTCAGGTAAGAAACAGTCCTACTTGCACACGTTTTTTAAGATAGCACATGGTTATTCTGTTTCTTTAATTGCTAAACTTGGGCATTTTGATGCCTTTTTTTTTTTTCCTAAAGCTCTTTTCCAATTTTCTGGTAAGTTCAGTAAGTCTGTGGCTGAAATGTATTTCCAGCCTGTCTGCTTGCTTCATTTATACCACCAAAACCCTGGTCCAGTCCTTTTATTTTCAAATAGCACAACTGTAATCCAAGCTTTCATTTATACAATTCTACTTTTTCATGTTTTCACATTTTCTGACCAGTTTATTTTCACAATAAGTAATGTATTTTTTTAAATGTTAAAAATGTTAAATGTTATATAACTGCTTCAGAGACTCTTTGAAGCTTTACTATGTGCTTCAAATTCAATCAGCTAAAACTCTTACTGGGACAAACCTCTGGTTCTCAAATATCTTTCCAAATTCAGTGTTGATCAGCCCTAACTACCCACCACTTTGCTGCTGCTTCAATAACCCCACCAGCCTCTTTCAGTCCCTTTAACACAAGAAACTGGTTTTCTTTCCTTGTCATATTTTAGGACCAGCTTAAGTGTGCCTTTTCGAGGAGACCTTCTTGACCTTCTAGCTAAATAGCTCCTTTCTATTCATTTTTTTGCAGTCCTGATCTTATTTTGTAACTATATTGGTGTATGGTTTAGATACTAGATGAACACATAGTCTCCAAAGGGTAGAAGCCATTTATCTATATCTCCACTCTATATCTAAAACTTAGAACTGGTCAACACATACTAAGCACATATACAGAATTCACCACTAATCTTATGCCTCGACCTAAGCTTCAATTTTTGCCTTCGTCAATCATATCTTTTATATGTTTTATATGCATCATTAGATTGTGAAAAAAGACTTCTCTATGTAACTTGAGATTCAAGATTAATGCTAATTTGGAAATATTAGATAAAATTAATTTCCAAATATCAGATATGTGCACCAGAAGAATATAATAGAACACATACATCTTTCCATTCTTTTTCATTGATAGACATGAACAAGACCTGAAAAAAGAAGCATCTCATAAACAATGGTCACATCTTTATCTCTGTAGATTCTCTGATACATAAATCAATAGATGGTAAACATCCTTTTACTACAGTATATCCTTATGGAAATGCAAAGTAAAATGTATGCAAAGTTTTTAACTTGTTTCCAGTTTTCTCTAACATGATAGATATTCCTGAAACAAATAGATGTGAAAGTTTGTTGAAAATCAGAGTTACTTGGAGAGTCAATTTAAAAAGACCATACCTTGCTCAGGTCCCATCCCTAGGGATCTCCACTGAGCAAATTTAGGTTAGGTTCAGACCACTATGTTTTTAACAAGCTCCCCAAGGGCTCTGATTCACACTGTCTTTGTGGACTCTTTCATACTTCCCTAAGTGAGTTTAGATGCTAAGAATATTTAACATTCAGTTGTGGCTTCTTTAGCAAAATCTAATAATGTTCAGTAATCTTCATATAACTACAGTTACTGACTTCTCAAAATTTTAAGACCTCATCTTGAAGTGTTCTCTTTACACACTTTGCTTCATCCATATTATTTCATTTTCATTTCTTAAGTATGTCAAGTACTTCACCCCAGCTGAGTCTTTGAACTTAATGTTTCCTTTCTCTTCAAAGTTCTCACTCAGTTTGTATAACTGTATCATTATCTAGCCATTAGGCTACCTCTATGTAGGTGAGGCCTTTCCTTGTACTATTACCAGTTTCCTCCTTAGTAGAAAGTCTTATGTTTTCGTATGACTTCATGCACCACTAGAGTTTAAGTTCCTTTTGCTTTCCTCCTCTCACTACTGTATCTCAAATGAAGACACATGGCTACAGGATTGATTGTTTCTTGTTACTTAATGTATTCATTCCTGGGGAAGTCAGTCATTAGTGTTTTATCTTTCTTCCTTTTTTTGTTATTTCATCACATAACTCATAAATTAAAAATTAACTACCTTAGAGTTCATCCATGTTTACTTCATTTTATAAGCAAGAAAAGCAAAAACTGGAGAGGTGTGAAAATTTGTCCTACTAAAGTCAACTCTATAATTAGTGTCTAATTAAAGCCCAGCATCCTAACTCTGAGACCAGTATTTCTCACTTTACTCCAGACTATTGCTTAAAAATCACGTATTATACATACAACAGTTCTCATATTTGCTAATATCGTATCACAATTATGCAGTAATGAAATGCAGGTTGTTTTTGAAGGTGCTGTATTGTATTTCTGCTTTTTATGTGTGGAGCTGTTTTACCTCCTCCCCATCGCAGGCATCGCGCTAGGTCATTGCCAGTCCCAAGAGGCAGAATAGCAACTGGAGGATGCTTGACTACATTGGCCTTTTCTGTGGAATTGAAAAATAAATTAAAATAAAGTTTTGAACCCAGAAAGAGCAACAGTAAAAAAAGACAACCTTACAGTACATGAAAGAATTCTACCAAGTACTTAGAAACAGAAAAAAAAAATCTGAATTTTATGCCTAAATAGAAATACAATTATGACATTTAATGTGTTTGCAGCAATTGATAAACTATAAGTGAACACTGTTAGTCACAAAGTATCAGGAGTTTTCAAAACTCATGCATGAGAAAAGATCTTTAAATATCTTAAGTCAACTTAAAATGGTACACTCTGTGTGTGTGTGTGTGTGTGTGTGAGAGAGAGAGAGAGAGAGAGAGAGAGAAGGCCGATAGGCACATGCAGCACAGGAATAGGGATGCAGCCACGGTACATGGCTAGGTTCCTATATGAAGACTGTTGGCAACGTCAACTCTAGGTACATTTTTCTTTAAGTAGTAATGTATTATAAAACAGTTGAATTCTTAAAGCAAACACATTGCTAATAATGTCCTTCAATTGTTCCTATGCACAGTGCTGCTTTGAATTGGTGCAATAAGCACAAAATTGATGTTGGATTACCTGAGCTCACCAGGATAATTTTTTATGAGCTTAACCTTGTATTACATAGCATTGTATTTAAACCAGAATAGATCTCTGTCACTGAAATTCCAAACGCTTTTACATAAATGATCATGTGGCTTGAATCTCACAAACACATAGTATTTCTCTCTCTCTAGCTGATCAAGGTCAGAGTGTGGATGTGTGAAAGAAAATAGGGCTGGATAATTTAGGGACATTGGACAATGATGTTCCACAGATTTGGGGGCCAAAATAAGCCAGATAGTTCCACAATTTTCTCTCTAACATCTTCACAAAACAATGTTAACTTGATAATTTTTCTAATGATCAAATTCTAGCTTTCTTCTTAGCTAGCACATATAAATGCCGCTTACATCATAAGTTGAAAGGCTAACATCACAATTCTGATTATTTTATTTGTATCTCAATATTTGTAACCCAAATTGTTAGATTCCTGTCCAAAAAATATGTTTTATTCAAATAACTACAATAGGAAAACTGAGGGGGAGAGAGCCTTAGGCTGGGACAATAAAAGCCACCTACTCTCTGACATTTTTAATTTGGATATTTTCAGTGTATGAAAAGATAGAATATTCTGATCTTCATTTGTTTCAATGTAAAAAATAGAAATAGAAATTTGTTTCAATTTATATAGAGAGAACAAAATTTCTCCCAAATCAATTCTTATTGTTAAAAGGACTGTTTTGAACAAAACAATTCATCAATTAATAACTGAAATGAGATCTAAAACAGTAAATATTTATTTTGAATTAATCTCCTTATAAATGTCAATTCATGACCTGTTTTGCCAACTAGTAATCAGTTCTAACACCTGAAAAATTTGAAATCCCAGCTCAATTTTTTCAGAATTCACAAATTATTTCTTGTCCTGCACGCTCACCTTTTGTCTTTATTCATACACCTGTTTGTGTGTTTATATTCTCAAACTGTTTTAACTAGAGAGACCAACAGAACAAGGCTAAAAGGTGGGTTTTAACCCCAACTCTGCCACTTTACAATTGTAAGACTTTGTTTTACTTATTTAGCTTCTTCTTTAATTCTACCTATGTAAAAGATTGATAAGGAAAACACAAGAGTATTTAAGATTATCAGATTATCTGATAGTAGGCAATAAAAATAATGAGCTCTGATGAAGATGATTGGAGGTATGAAAGCAGGCAGAGGGTATGAATTTGATGTTTCATATTCGAATATGGTAAATGTATTTACTTGCAAAAGAATTTATTAAATCTGCTCAGAACCCTCTGTCTCTCTGTCCAAGGCAAAGAAACAACCAGACCATCTAGAGCCTGATTTGAAAATAACTCTGAAGGATTAGCAAACACTAATGAAATTGGAAAAAGTTCTAGTGGAGAAATGGAATGGAAAAGCAGGTTTTTTTGAGGCTTTAAAATTATTGTGTCAGTTAATTCTGAATTAAAGGAGCATAAACCCAATCAGTATAAAGTGTGCAACTTGCAAGGTGGTCAATTATATCACTATTGATGCTGGTGAAAGGCAGATGATTCACACGTAGATGAATGCATACACATAGATATAGATCGAGAGACATATAGCAAGCAGAATTGAAGGTTCCTACCCTCATCAAGCCACATCAAATGCATGCATTCATTACCTATGCAATCCAAAATCCAGCCCACAGTTCCATCTCCACCACATGCTAACACTCGGAAGTCAGGAACATCACGGAAAAAGTTTAACCTGAAAAATAAGTACGTCAAGGAACGTGACTGATATTTTAAAGTGAGCATATTTTCTCTTTTCTTTTTCTTAGAATTTTATCAGTGAAGTACATTCTATTTTATGGAAAATGTAAAATATTCCAATGACATTTTACACACCATTCTAACATATTTTATAATTATATATTCCAGGTTCCGTACTTTAAAATATTTGTAATTATATGTTCTAGAGTCCATAACAAATTCATTTTATTTTTATAAACTCTCAAATCAAAAAAACCAAATATAAGTATATCATTAAGATATACTCCCAGATGTTATCTAAATTCACATAGTCCAGAATGACATGTGTTATATTATTTCACTTAATAATTTTTGTGAATAAATGAATAATAAAAAAACTTCTCCTTTGAATGATCACTTAAGTATAAGTAGCATGTCAGTAAATATGTGTTTAACATTTTCCTGCTTTTTCAATTACTGGGGAAATTGATCAGACTATACCTGGGGTTCTAGCCAACCTTTTCAGCATTTGCTTCTGATGTGCAATCTGCACAAAGTTGCCACTTCACCTTGTCTTTTGACCTGGTCAATAATGTTTGTCACCTAGGAACTGAAGCCTAATTGCTGGGTCAGCTGTGATAAATACCCACTGCTCCTGCTGCCACTGTGCACTCAGCGTGCTTATTAATGCAACCTACCTTGGGAAAGTCACAGAAGCAGGTAATGCGGCTTGTTATGTAGTAATACATGCCTATTTTATTGCAAGAAAAGAACTGAAACAGGACAGAAAAAAGTCCCTCTTTCCATGCTTTGCCCTGGAAATAACCACTGGTAATAATATAGTATGTGATCAACCAACTTATTTATCTATGTACTGTATATATTCATATATGTGGGTAGATTTATGTAAAGCTTTATTAACACATAGCTTTAACACATGATTTATTTTTTGGTTAAAACTTGTCTAAGACTATGCATTTGCTCCTATCATATGCATATGGTATGTGTCAAATCATGCTGCTTCATGATTGTTAAATGTTACATGATGATTTATAACAAGTGAATGTATTCCAACATTAAATAAATCATTCTTTGTATGGACTTTTAAACTTTCTCTAGCATTTCACTATTATAAAAAAGAACTGTAGGTTATATTTGAAGCACATATATGAGAATATGTGTATGTGTTTGCAGTCTACTCTAGAGGAAAATGTTCTGTTACATCATTATAGGCCTCTGAGTGTGGAATGTGTACCAGTTTCTTCACAACCCCAAACAGAATATTTGAACAAATACATGACATTTCTCCAAGAATGAGTACAATACAGCATATTGCTGTTTTTTGTAAATCTCACTTTGCTGTTTTCTAGTAGGTTGAGCATATTTATGGGTTTCCTGGAGATATGTAATCTCTTCTGGGAACAGTATCTTCAAAGCCTTGACTCTCTGTTCAATAGAGTTGTCTTTGAATATTATCTTATAAGCCCACATGTTGTAAGCGATATTTTACAATTACATTGAAATCATTTAAAATGTTTTGTCAAAGCTATAGAATTTACTAAAAGTAACAGAAAGCATGTAAAAATTAACTAAAATCAAACACCTGATAATAATAGCCACAGATATTTAGAACATGAAACATCTACACATTTCCTTGTATTTTGTTATTCACCCCTTGTTAAGTATGTTAGAATGCATCCTTATGGTCTGTTACCACTTGGTTTGCTTTTATTGCACATACTATAATAAATGTCTATGTACTAATTGTTCACTCTAAGAAGTAGAACATTTCCAGGAACTTATACACATGCATGTACTTCTTCTGTATATCACAGCTTCTTCCTCATTCACAAAATGTGAATTCTGAATATTGGGTTTACATGTGTATGACATGATCACCATATTGCTTTCTGCTTTTTCCGCTTAGCAATGGTACTAAGATCCATCAACATTGCAGATGAAGTCCTTTCCATGTGTAACTGTTTCCATTTATTTCTACTGGTATATGAAATACACATATGAGAAAATGCCTTTTAAAATCTATATCAGTGAGTATTTGGACTGGTAGTTTTTACATACTTCCTAGTGCTCATGAGCACCAGGGCTATTTTCAGAGTAATGTATGCTAATATGCAGCATTACAAAGTGATGCCAATTTTTTCTCAAAAATATTGTGCCAATATACAATGGATGTATGGCATGGAGTCCATCTTCTCTAACACTTGAAATGTCAGTCATTTTTAATTTGCTTTTCATGAAATGAAAATTGAAGACTGATAAAAATTCTGTACTTGTCTAGCCTATGAATGTCTTGAGTTGTTTGCAAGTTGAATGTTTTTCCTTATATATTCATTAATAAGCATAAGAATGAATTTGGTTTTAATGCATTCAAATTTGTCAATCTTTATTATTATATTAATGGATAACACTTTTAGCCAATCTTATTTTTTGGCAGTATCTGTATTTGAACTCAGGACCTCATGAACACTCTACCACTTCAGCCACACTCACCGTCCTTTTTCCTTTGTTTATTGTTCAGATAGGGTCTACTTTTTTGCCCAGATCTGGTCTCATATGCCATGATCCTCCCATGCTCAACTCTAAAGAAGCTGGGATTACATACAGCCTGAGCCACTGTGTCTGGCTTAACCAGTCTGGTGTAAGAAAAACTTCCTTACTCAGAGGTCAGAAAGGAATCCACATATATTCTCTTAAAATTTCAGTTTTACTTTTTTGCAAAGAAATACTTAATTTTTAATGCCAGCTTTCCTTCTTCTCTACCTCTTTCCCTCCTCCCTTCTGAATTTCTTCCTTCCTTTCTCCCTTCCTACCTCCCTCCTTTCCTTCCTTCTTTCATTTTTCTTCTTCCCTCCCTCACTCCATCTTATTTTTGTTGTAGCACATCAGGCTTTATCAACTTATTTTTATCTATCTTTTCATTTATTGAATTATTCAATTTCTATCATGGGAACTCTGACTCTGTGCATTTCTTTTTGTATTCTCTATTCTGTTTATTCAAGGATTTATCCATCTGTGCACCATTAGCCTACTTTTCCAACTGCTGTAATTTTCCTGTAAGCCTGTGTCTCATAGGACATGAAGACTCTTAACTATTATTTCTTAGTTGTTTTTTTAAATATGTTTGAAAAGCAAATTTTCATATTCACAAAAATAAAAATAAGATAAAATAAAAACCAGTTACTGTTTTGAATGTAGTTAGATTAAACCTATATGTCAGTTGGGGATGTTTGCATGTCACATTTCCTTTTCCATGAATATAACATTACCCAACTTTTTTAGATATTCTTTAGTGTTCAATAGTTCAAAATTTTCTGCTTGCAAATATTGCATATATCTTTTGAGATTTTTTTCTTGTTTGGTTTCTACTTTTTCTTAGTATTTTAAGTACTTTTAAAATTATGTTTGCTAATATTAATTTTTGTTGCTGATGTTATATTAATAAAAATGGCATTAATTTAATAATTAATGAAAATGGTAAAAGTAATAGAAATGGCCAATGTTTAAAATTGTCTTTCCATTGTATTCTCCTGGATGGAATACCAATATATTCTTGAGCACAAGTATTCATAGAGATCAATATCTTCTTTCTTAATTGAAATGAAGTGTTTTCAGTATTTACCTAATTATGGCATTTGTTAATTGACATATTTTATGAAGCTAATAAAGTTCCTTCCTTTTTCCCTTGCAGTATTTTTTTCTTTCTTTCTCTTTTTATTTTTTCATGGGACTGGAGTTTGAACTCAAGGCTTTGTGCTTGCAAAGCAGGCACTGTATCGATTGAGCCACCATCCAGAATTTTTTTTTCCCTCCATATTTTGAGGTGCTAGATGGTGGCTCCAATTTAATTGGTCAGTTTGGAAATATATTTTTAAATTTCTGCATTATGAATCTATTCTTGCAATACTTTCAAACTCTGCTACTATTCAGCAATATTTTTTGTGGAGAATTAGATTTTCCTGGCTAAAACTTTGTTAGAAATTCTGTAAGTATATTCAGGAACATAATAGAATACTATTTTTCTTTTTCAAATCACTTCTAATTTTTATCAAAATTATATTAACTCATAAAATAGGTAGCAGAGACTGTCATAATTTCCTTTTTCTAAAAAATTGTATGATTTTGCAAGTTTCTTTAACATTGGTAACATTTGAATGAAAACTATTCAATTTCTGGTGAGTCTTTTTTTAATAGAATGGTCTTAAATAACTGCTTGAATTCCTTTAATAATTATTTTTAAATTATGCTTTCTAGTTTTCCTAAGTCAGTTTTGCCAATAATATTTCTGTATCAATTTGTGTATTTCTCTTAAGTTTTCAAACATTTTGGCAGTGAAGCCTAAGAAAGCTTTTAAAAACATGCCAGTAGCAGAAACATTTACCATAGAGCTGATTGTTTCTGGTGAAAGCCTAGCCATCCATTTGACTCACCATCGTTCTTCTACTCCATGATGATCATTCATCTGTTATTCATTCTTGTTTTCTTTTAAATTTGTCATCTTTGGTTCTTCAGCAGCATCCTACCCCCAAACATAAACCCCATGTGACTGTCAGATGAGCTTACTCTCTCCAAAATGATTGCTAAATGGGTTGAAAATTGACCTGTCTTTATCTTAATTTCTTAATCCACTCAATCCATGCAGTTTTCCCTTGAGATTCACTCATTCTTTATTTCATGCACTCATTGAATAGTAAGACTTGGAAAACTTTGTAATCTGTCTGAGCCTCAGTTTGCTTATCTTTAAAATGGAATGGACACCACTTGCTTGTGGGGCTGCTTATATACACACAGGTAAAATATTTATATGTTACCATTAAGTTATTACTAACTTAATTATCTTTTTTGCTTCATTAAAAGTACATTTATCTATTGTAGGTCAGGAAATACTCTTGTATTTCTCCAACACCCTCTTCCCCAGTATTATCACAAAATAGTCACAAAGAGTTTTCTATCAGACCTGGATTTTACAGTGAGGACAGTTCCACCAACATCTTGAACAGGTAACCAGTAGACTCTTGGGGAATGTGTGTATACTACTGGGAAAGGAAGGTGCAGTTGTCATCAAGAAAATCCTAGTTATTGGGAAGAGTCAGAATTCAGAGTCTACATGGCATAAACTTTTCTCCCAAGAAGTCTGAAAGACCAACAGCTGTGAGCTTCAGATTTCATAGGCCACCCTTCTAATTAGGAGGAATGAAGGAAGTGGAGTCTAGAAGGATGTCTCTGCAGAAACTTCAGTACTGTGTAATATCCTTTGCATTTATCATTTTCAGCAGATTCTCTTGAGAAATTGAGTATAAACACTTTACAATGAAATAATCATGGTATGCTCCTGAAGTTATGCTATTTAATGGATATTTTAAAAATTAAAACCTCAAATGATTTATGAAGGAGATTAATATTGATTGAATTTTCAGTGTTGACCATCACAGCATTGTTTCTCCTTTGCAGTTTACTATTTACAATAGTTACATTGGAAAACAAAACTATGCTAATGAATGGGTTTTAACAGTTCTGTGCAGAGGCCCAATAGCCACCACTACAACACTCCTGAAAGTTTCTATTACGCGAGATGAGAACATTCCCCAAATCTCCTCAACAACACTTCCTATAGTTAACATTGTATTGTACACTTGATAGATTGAAAGATGTCTCTCATGTTAAGTGTTATCACAACCAAAAAATGAGTAGTAAGATTGTAGTGCTAAATATCACTAGAAACACAGCCACCTATTTTCACCTAAAAAAAGAGTCAGATGCTAATTGTCCTTTGTAAATAACTGTTAGGATATAAAGACTGCAGACAAATTAGTAGGTTTTTATTTGTGCCTGACAATGGTCTTTTAAAATCACACCAAAAATATTTTAAGAAAGAAAAGGATATTACAGATTTGATCCCAGAATTTTGGAAAGTGTCTCAAATGAAAATATGTGGGTATTTCTTAAGATTCCAATCTTAAAGTTTATTGTTCAAAGAAAGTAAGATATTGCCATGTGTATATGACATTGATTGTCAGATCACACTGAACATATAAAAATAAAATAAATATTATGTCTATTAAATGGTGCACCTATTATATATTATAAAAATATTTTTTGATACCAAGAGAAAAATCAAAATAAGCTTCATAAACATTTTATCATATTAATGCCTAGTGAATGCTCATTTTAATTGTATACATTTATACCCTTTCATATTGAAAAAACATGAAGCTGAAGTTTCAAACACAATTTTATCACATATCACCAAGTCTTTTCTTGATTCCCCTCCTCCTTGTTTAGAAAAAAAAAAATTTACTTCAGGAGTTTACCTTAAGAAAGGCCTGAATTCTGATTTAAGCATTTCAAAGCAGAAACGAGCATATTTATCATTTTTTATTCTGCTTAATTCATATTCATACTTACATATAACTCTGTTCTTAAAGTTATAAGATTAAATGACTTCACAAGTGCCTCATTAAATTCAGACTGACTTTTCTGGTCTGCAATGTAACTACTGTTTTTGAGAATATATTGGTCTACAAAACCAATTCTTAACAACTTCTCCTTTTTTTTTTTTTTTTTTGGTGGTCCTGGCTTTGAACTCAGGGACTTGTGCTAGCTAGGCAGGCACATATCACTTGAAGCCTGTCCATAGCATTTTTTTTTTTTTTTGCTTTCAGTTATTTTTCAGAGAGCGTGTTATGTTTTTGAGCTTGTGGTTCCAACTACACCAAAGGTCAGAGGTAGGAGAATTATTCCATGTGAGGTCAGCTCCAGGCAAAAACACCAGACTCTACTTGAAAAATGACTAAAGCAGGCAAGCACAATGACTCACACCTGTAATTCTAACTACTCAGAAGGAAGGTGAAGATCTGGAGAATCACAGTTCAAGACTAGCAAGTAAAGGCCCTGAGTTCAAACCATATACACATGTTATACAATCCATACAATGTCCTTAGCAAAGTGACTATAAAAGATGTTTCACATGCAACCATTCACTTATTTAACATGCAGTTATGAATTACAGCTGTGTACCAGGAACTGAGCTAATTTCCCCAGATTTAAAAATATGTAAATTCTTGCCTTCAACTATCTCCCTTGATTAACTGAAGGCAGACAAAACCCACGCATTTCAGGTTACTGTGGGATGTTCTTTGCAGGTAGTTAATGCAGATTAGGTAGAGATGAGAGTCTGCTCCGTAAAAGTGAGCACTTAGGAGCTGAGTCCTCAAACTAGGGAAACAGCTAATTAGTTGTTAAACTGAGGAGCCAGTTGTGTGAGAAAACTTGACTTTTGTAGCAAAAATCAAAAACAGTTAAAAGGATATAAAAAAGACTGGTCCTTTCACATTAGCCTACTAATATTTTTGTGTGTGTGCAATAATAAAACTTTATTGTTTTAAGCTGCCAGGTTTGGGGACAACTTAATACAGAGGAACAGATAGCTAATTCAATACCACTAAATAAATAATAATTATTTAATTAATAATAATTATTTATTTAATAAATAAGTAATTTTTACAATAAGGATATCACCTATAAGTCTATCATCCTAATATGCTTTCCATCTTTGCATATCCACTTCTGTATGGAAATGCTTTATGTAATTGTGTCATAATACAATTGTGATTTATTTCATTTTTTCATTTTGTAGTATATATTTCCCTTGGTATGCTGTCTTCATGGAAAACCTTTTAATGGTTGTGTAATATTTAATCATGTGAATATACCTCATTATTAAGAGGCTTTTATTCTTTGTAGAATGTTCTGACCATTTGGATAAGCGATGAGCTCTAAACAGTGACATTTAGAGCTCTAGTATAACTGCAATTCATTCACTGTTCCTATGTCCCCAGGTAATAAAGTTCAGATTTTTCAATGTATTTAAAGACATGATGCATTTGTTGACATATGTAGAAGGTGACAAGGGAGTTGTAATACGTCAAATGGCAGATTTCTTCAGCAAGGCAAGCAATTATGTGATTTTAACCCTGTCAGCATGTTATGTGTTTTATTACTTTTGTTAACTTGTAGGTCTTTAATTTGGAAGTAAAAATTGACTCTCAATCTCAATCAGTTCAGTGCCCAAGGCAGAGTGAGAATTACACTTACATATTTAATCAGAGCCAAGCTTGCTGCATCATCTACATTATATTTTATAATTAATCATAAGAAGAGGCAAGTTGAGTGCTTCATTTTTACATTAGTAAAGCAAAAGACCTTTGAATTTTTTGAACTCTTCTAGTAGAGCAGGACTGAATTTTGATGGATATGTTCATTGTCTTTTGGGGATTTTGTTCAGGTCTATGATGTGGTTCCATAACAAGAGACATATGCAAAAGGTCATGAGCTCTAATTCAAGAGACATTTTATTCAAATAAAAATATGGTAGAAATTGTGTTATCTAATATGACATTTTAAATTAAAAAAATAAAACATATGCAAAAGATAATATATATCTTCTATATTCCACATTAATTTTAATAAGAGAATAATTTCAAGGATTCACTATTGAAATATCTGATATTTGGAATATTTGAGTCTGTAGGTTTTTAGTTTTACCTATGTTTTTTATAAAGTATCTTCTCAAAAACAATGTATTATGCCTAATTATGATGAACAATATGGAAAATAATTTACCTATATTTAAATATCATCTCATATTTTATTTTAATTCAATAAATATTTAATTCAATAATTATTTTTACTTAAACTTTTTAAAAGATGATGAGACTAAGTCATCTGTACTTTCTTGAAGCTTAGAGTCAGAAGGGTATAAGCAATGTTACAAGTATAATAAAACTTGATAATAACTTTTCATAAGTCACACTAGCAAGTGGAATTGTTATAAAAGCAGAGGTGTGTATATTTATTTTAATGGTGTAAAATGAAAAAAGTTATTCTATAAAGACAAGAAAGCAATTTATATTTGCACTGCAACTTTTCCAACCAAGTTATACTTCCAAATAATCTATGCAATTATATAATAATATGCATCATCAGGAAGAAAACAGCTTTTATGATGTGATTTTAATGTCATCCTTGAAACACAGTAATCAGGATCAGTGAGAGAAATTTATGTAAAGATATAATAGAAACAAACATGCACCCATTTCTGTCTTGGAAACAAAGATAAAGATGAAAATATCCAGAGTTTCTTTTTTTTTATTCATTTATTCATATGTGCATACATTTTTTGGGCCATTTCTCCCCCATACCCCACACCCGTCCTCTCTCTCTCCCTCCAATCCCCTCTTGCTTCCAGGCAGAATTTGTTCTGCCCTTATCTCTAATTTTGTGGAAGAGAAAGTAAAAGCAATAATAAGAAAGGCAAAGCATTTTTGCTACTTGAGATAAGAATAGCTATACGGAGAGATTCCTAGCATTGCTTCCATGTACAGATGTGTTTGCACTAGGTATAGTTGCAATACTTCAAGAAAATTATCCATATTTTTAAATGAAGTGCTTGAAATGGAAAAAATAAATATAGACTAAGAGAGAAAAGTAAAATAATTTGGTGTGTAAAGAGGAAAAATGTAAAAAAGAAAGAAAAAGAATGAATAACTGAAGGTTGAGGTGGCAGATAATATAGTATTATATAGTAATATATAGTATATAAAAATACTTTTATATATGTGTTCTTAATATGTGATATAATTATAGGTTATATATTATTATTAACCTTATATTTTATTAAAAGTTAATCTATTATATTATATATTACTGTATATAACATAGGCTACCAGAAGAATTTTTAACTAAATCAAAGAAGCAAAGTCCAGGGCAGTAATATTCTAACATACAAATCATTTTATTGTATTAGACTTATGTCAAATCACAGTGAAACAATGGATGAATGAGCAGCTTTTGTTGGATTGAATGGATATCAATGTGGGAAAAGTATATCCCAACACTACTTCATCCATGGCTGTCAAAGTATCTCTAGGAAAAATGTAATTTTGAAAGTTGAAAAGTCAGAATTTAAAACAATATGTAAATGTAAAGAAATATTTTAGTAATCCTGGATTAAAGCTAAGTTTCATCTGCAAATTATAAAAGGTTGAGAAATTATTCATCATAGAATTGGCAGGTGAGATTTTAAAATGTTTATATGGATTTTAAAACAAACAAACAAAAAACCCCAAGAAAACTGAGCACACCAAGACCAAATTTGAACAAATGATTTGCAAAATTTATAAAATCATGACACTATTATTTATGTGATGGGAACTTAGAATTAACAGAAAACAAGACAAATCAAAAGGAAAATGAACAAAAAAAAATAATACCAGAGCTTAGGATAAGAAAAGATACATGTTTGGGGCATCTTTTGTTTTAGCCTTATTTGATTGTAGGGAAATATCCTATTGGATAGAATTTTGGTAGGTTTACCAAAGAAGGTAATGAACTGTACTGACTAAAACAATAGTGTAGTCATTTGAGCATGACTAGGCCAGTGAGATAGGTTTTTTCTTTTTTTCTGAAATTTTATTCTTTAGCAGGGAGACACAAAGGTAAAAATTGGTTATTGACTTATCAATATGCAGCAATTTACATAAATAGTAGTGCAAAGGAGAAAACAATTATCTATTTATGTAGATTAATAACTTTAGGAAATTAACTTCAATTGTCGACTACCTATATGGTCTATGACATTGATTGTGCAGCACTTGATCTACTAGATTGGTAGTTCTCAATGTTGCCTATACTTAGGAAGCTTTTATTTCTTTATTGTTGTGCTGGGTGGAGGTACATTGTGGCATTACAAAGGTTCTTACAATGTATCACTGCATCAAAGATATCATACCTGAATTCACCCTCTCCACGGCTGTCCTTTGTCTCCCCTCCTTTGTTGACTGAATCTCAGATATTCTGAATTTGTTGACACAACCCACCCAGCCTTGGTATTAACCCACACTTACGCCATGTAGGAATTTTTCCATTTCCAGTTTTTAAAGATTAAAAATTCTAATTACTCAGGGCCTCCTCTTCATGACAAAACAAGAAAGGGAAGGTATAGCTAAACCAGTACAGTTACATTGGGAGTAACTCAGGACAGGAGAGAATGTCCTCTGGCAGTATTTTAAGAAATACAGATTGCTACTCACTTTTTCTAGACAGAGTAATGTCTAGTGTTTAGAAAACACATCAAATCAATAATATCAGCTAACAATATAACTCAACTATCAAAGACTTGGAAAGAACAGGAATGGAGAATAAGTGACAAAAGGAAAAAATTTTAAGTGGATTTCTCAAAAATAGGTTTAAGGTTATGCTACGAATGGCCTAAAAGAATACCAGGCAGGAGGGTTTCTTAATCACACCCAGGGACCATCCAAAAGACTACTATCCTTGTTGGCAGTGGTGAAGGTTATGAAAGACACAAACAGCATGAGTTTTTCCTCAACAAGAATGTGGCTACCAAATCTGGTGTACACAAATGTCATCAAAGGAACAAGTTAGTGAGTCACAGCATTCAATGTACCTCAAGGGAACTAGTCAATTACTTAGGAGCAGCTAACTGCACTATATCCTTTCCCTACTGGAACTGTGGCATCTTGGCATAGTGCACTACATATTTGTTGTATCAATTGTCATAGCCTTTAAAACTACTAATTGAATGTCTTAAATAGTTATGCATTTGCTGTCTCCTAGATGTTTTGAAAGAAAAGGAAGAAAAGCAGTGGGCTGATGTCCCTGGAACTGAAAGACCTTCAAATATGTTATATTGAGGGAAGCAGCTAGTCAAATATAACACTGAAGTAGCCTATTAAAGACTCAGTCACTGAGCCCATGGGATTATCTACATCATGTACTATTCAATAGATGTGGAATATACACTGAACTACATGGCACCATCTTACCCAGATCAGCATACGTGGTTCTGAAACCACAAGGCAAAGCTTGTGTGATGAAACTTACAATTGCAATTAATATCCACTATAATGGTCAACTATAGGTGTCAACTTGGCTAGGCTGCAGGGTGCCCACATACTTGATCTTGACCAAACTTTGTACTGAATGTCTGTGAGATTGTTTTAAGATTAGATAAACATTTAAATTGGTAAACTGAGTAAAGCAGATTGCCTTTCATGATGTGGATAGGCTCATCCAATCCATTAAAGTTCTCAGTAGAACAAAAGTTTGAACCTCTCCCTAGTGAGAAAGCATTCTCCTAGAGAGCATTTGAATTGGGATATCAACTCTGCAGATTTTGGACTCATCAGCGTCCATAATCTCATAAGATAATTCCTTATGGTATCACTTTTTTCTCTCACTAGATAGATGATAGATAGAGGATGATGATAGATAATAGATAGATAGATAGATAGATAGATAGCACATGGATAGATAGTAGATAATGTATATATGTATATATATTTATATATCTTATCAATTCAGTGCTGTATCTCTAGAGAATATTGACTAATACATACACATTTGAACATTTTGTTTCCCATTCTCTTATACTTCAGCTCATGAGGTTCAAAAGACTTAAAAACAAAGAGACAAGCTACTATGAGAGACAATAAATTTTTCATTGATTTAGAAGCTGAAACTATCAGCTGGGCATTTATAGGTTTTTTTAATACAATTTGACAAGTAGACACAAAAGGAGATATGATATTTACTGGTATAATTGAGTCTAATTACCCATGGAAATTGGTTTCTTCCCTACAATGGGTGTGGGAAGTACTAGTGATATCACTACTGCCATCATCCATGTAGCCACTGTGGAAATTGGTTTCTTCCCTACAATGGGTGTGGGAAGTACTAGTGATATCACTACTGCCATCATCCATGTAGCCACTGTGGCCTAGGTTACAGAGAGTAACAAGCAATCCCAGTTGTAGTGATGTAACACTAGAGAGGGTTTTTAAATCATTCATCCTTAAGGGATTAGGGTAACAAGGGGACTCTTTCTTCCTCTCTTCACTCTATGAGATGATATATGCTACTGAAAGACAGTATCTGGTATATTGCTGATCATTCTGGCAAAGGAAAAATTGGGGGATGATAGCCTTCTCTCCATAGTTTAACATCAAAGAATGCCTTTGTGGCCATTCTTAATACTTAGGTAAAAAGAAATTCAATAAAATCAACTATCCTACAGGAAACCTGAAAATATTTGATAGACAGCACTAACACTGTCATGTGTCAACATGCCTATCAGCAAAGGTACAAGTGATAAAAATTCTGCTTTATAAGAACAATCCTACCAATGTCTCAGACCTAGCAGGTAAATACAATTAAGTCATTCCACTAAGTAAAAAATTCCAACCAGCTGAGAAACAGGCAGGATAAATGTTCTAATTTCCAGTTACAGCTTTCAACCAGATGTGAACCTAAGACAATAGATTTCATTCTTTGTATTATTAAAAATACTATTTAGTTAAACTCATGTTGTTAGTTAAGCTTGGAATTTTCTTCTTACAGTTCTGTATATTGAGACTCAATGAATGAAGAAAGAATAGAATCGTAACTACAAAGAGTTTTCCAGAGAATCAGAACTTGAAGCTGGATAGAGTAGCTATTCTAAAGCTCATGTTTCATTTAGGAAGCATGAAGGTTTTTTTTTAATAATAGAAATATGTCATGTGATATAACATTTTATAACTTAAATGATCAGAAAAGAAGGGATGTCATTCTGTCCCGATTGCTGGACACTGGTTGGCGTGTATTATTTATTTATTATTTATTTCTAGCAAGAATTCATCTGACTTTATCAATGGCTATAATGTCCTCATTGGTTTTGAGAACATAATGCATTCAGGGAGTTTTGATAGGAATGTCAGTCAAGATGTCAAATCCCATATGAGTCAGGACTGTAGCATGACAAATACATATGTTTCTCCCTGAGCAGAGAAATGAGAACATCAGAAACAACTGCAATCAGTTCCTGTCAATTGTAGCTTCCATGGGGACTTTGTGTTTTTATTTTTGCTACCTTGTATCTATAAATTGTTCTGACTCCTGTGTTTTTGAAGACATCATTCTTTATTTTTCTAAAAATTCAATGAGCAGCTTCATCATCTTTTAGTAAACTTTATGTGGATGTAAGAGTTGCTTATAGAAAAGTAACTAAAATTTATACCATTTGATGTTATAATTGATCAGATATGCAAATAAAAATGATAAGAATATGTTTTCACCTATCAAAAGCAACAAAAATAGAAATTAATGTAGAAAGTCAATTTAAGGGAGGCTGTGGGGAAATAAACACTGTATACTGAGGTTAGGATTATAGTTTCATGGAAATTTTTGGATAGCAACTTGGCCAAACCAGACACAACTAAAATTGAAGATATTCACAATGAGGCAATTTTATCGATAAAAACTCATTCTTATGGAAATGTTTGAAGATGCTTTCAAAAACAAATAAAATGATAGATCATTTTAGCATATTTGGTAATAAATAAAAAATAGATGATCTAAATATTTATCAATAATGGACTAGCTAATAGATTTATGAGATATCATAGCAGCTCTTAGAAATAATGAAATTGTCAACACCTATAGAAATGAAGAAATTTCCATCATATGTTTTTGATTAAAATAAGGAAGTTTCAGAGCAATAAAACGTCTATACTCCAAGTCATGTAAAGAAATCTAACCACCATATATGTATATTTTTGAATATATTGCATAGATAGATAGATAGACAGAAAGACTGATATTAGTTCATATGTGTATATTAGATACTGTTGGAAGATACACTCATCTCAGTGTAATTCCTGAGGAGTGGCACTTCTTGAAGTGAATCCTATAACTCATTTTTAGAATATTCATTGTATCGTCTGGGCTTTTGACAATAATATATGCATACATATAAAATTTTCATTTTTAATATATTAAAATAGAGTAGAGGATAACCGGACACCTAAATTTGAAAGGCTGAAAGAAAACATGTAATACACGTTAAAAGTGTAGTGGCAAAAAAAATGAAATGAATAACCAGTGCTAAAATTAATGTCATTACAATATATTTATACAGGGTTACTAAGTAATATGTCAAAAAATATTTCTATAAGTAGTATCGATAATGACATTTATTGAAAACATATTGTGTGAAAAAGACATTGCTGATGCTTCACAGGTGTCATCCCAATAATTAATTTCACAGCAGACGTGTAAGGTAGGTCTTTTTATAGAAAAGACAATAAAGGCACAGAGGTTAAGTTACAAAGGTAATTTAGCATGTATGGAACTACAGGGGTGTTGGAATGGGTAAACTTTTGATTGTACATTTCCTTAATCCTGAAGAATAAAAACTATTTCTTTGAAGATCAGAAAATATTAAAGTGCAAGAAAAGAGTTATGCGAACTGAGCTTCTGAGCCAGTATCCAGCCTTTACTTTGACTTAGCTTTGCTACCTTGGGACTTTCTGTCTGTTGCTCACCCACCTAGCAGTTCAGTCACAATCTTTTACCTTCTATAGTGTGGAACTTGGTAAAGGCTATGATCTGAACTAAATTCTGTGTTGAACATGCTTTCTACAGAAAGGAGCTTCCATGGGTCACTGCTCAGCATTGGAATCCTGCCCTGGACAGCTGGCAGCAAGGAAGTAGAAGAAAGACAGGAATTTAATTCTTGGAGATTATGCTATTTAGTAGTATTTTATTAACATTTATTTGGCACAAGACACACTGGTGTAAGTTATATTGTGAAGGTGTACAAACAACTTCAGTATTTGGTTTCTAGTTTCTGAGAATGACCTGTAAGGCTTACTTTAAATCATCCTGATCTTTTTTTTTTTTCCCTTTTTCTTTTATTATTCATATGTGCATACAAGGCTTGGTTCATTTCTCCCCCCTGCCCCTACCCCCTCCCTTACCACCCACTCAGCCCCCTCCCTCTCCCCTCCCCTCAATACCCAGCAGAAACTATTTTGCCCTTATTTCTAATTTTGTTGTAGAGAGAGTATAAGCAATAACAGGAAGGGACAAGGGTTTTTGCTGGTTGAGATAAGGATAGCTATACAGGGCATTGACTCACAATGATTTCCTGTGCGTGGGTGTTACCCTCTAGGTTAATTCTTTTTGATCTAACCTTTTCTCTAGTACCTGTTCCCCTTTTCCTATTGGCCTTAGTTGCTTTTAAGGTATCTGCTTTAGTTTCTCTGCGTTAAGGGCAACAAATGCTAGCTAGCTTTTAGGTGTCTTACCTATCCTCACCCCTCCCTTGTGTGCTCTTGCTTTTATCATGTGCTCATAGTCTAATCCCATTGTTGTGTTTGCCCTTGATCAAGGGCATCCTGATCTTTTTAAAGCAGAGAATGTATACGGTTTATACAGCATCTCTCTACTTTCACATAGTCTAGTGTTTACTCTCATGCTGAGAAAAAGGAGGTCAGTGAAAGAAGATGACATTAATTATTTAATTAGGCCAAACTAATGATGATTTATTTTAATAAATATTTATGACATCAAAAATATAAGGTTTATATTGAAAAACTAATTTTATTTCAGGTCTTACCTATTCACAATAGAGTATGAGAGTGATATTTATTAGATTTTGTAAGTATTAAATGAAAAAATTCTATTATGATTTCTAGTCTTTGCAAACTAACTTCCTTTTTACTCTTCAGCAGATCTATATTTTGCATTTAATAAGCAAAAGAAAATATTTTTTCAAACACATGGTTTAGCAGCTTAAACCCCTGCCTAGTGTGTCTATGTGTGGTATTCCTATTTGTATCGTTACTAGTGCTACTTCATATTGTTTAGAAGAGAGGATAGTCTACTTGAAATGAGCTGTTAGCCATTTTGAAAAAAAATGGTTTTGTATTCGTTTCTCTTATGCAGATGAAATTCATTTTTTAAAAATATACTGATCTGGCTGCTGAATTCAAAAAAGCATTTCTAGATATATCAGTCTGCTTACTTAATTAGGTTTTAGTAAGGGAGTTGATAGTAATGATGTTATCCTTAGACTCACCCTGGCATTGGTCCATTTCCAGCAAGACTGTAAACCTGACGAGGATTTAGTAGGTACTGAAATTTTCTGTAAATTCTACAAAGGTGAAAGTATAAGAAAAAAAAAAGTTTTTAGTGATAACTGATTATAAGCTTTAAAATAGCTAACATTCCTTATTGTTATAAGTATGCGTAGTATTGCATCAATAATATTAGAAATATAACAGCTCAATTGGAGCAAATGGTATGCAAAAAAGACTTAGCCATTATAAAGGCAATGTAACTTAGAAGTTAGAAATAATTTTTGCATTCTAACTATGCATATACATTTAAAATATTCTCCAGTGACCTACTGAAAGTTATTTAAGTAACTTATCAGATTTCAAATAAATATTAAAAATATTATAGTCTAAAATTTCTTAAATGTCTTTTCTCAACAGATAGTTTTGAGTATATTATTCTTTCTATAGAATTCAATATTAAGTTACAGGGCAAAAGTAATGGAGATAAAAATCTATCCCATGTATGACTGGCATTGTATACTTTGTGCACACTTTATTTATACAAGTAAAGAACATAGCCTCACTTAGTCTAATCATTTCACACAAATAATTGTCTTGATCACTAAGCTCATAGCATTGTTAAACTATAGTCAAATAAATAATTCATTTTTCTTAAAGAAATACATATTTGTGTAACAAATGGAACAGAAATTTATCTACATATATTCCATAAGGTCAGAATTCTTACACAACACATTAAAACTGATTTAGCTTTATGAGATTACTTTTACTATACATGTGAAATAATACTATGCAGTTTATGAGCATTTACTCATAGAAGCTCTACAGTCTTCATGAATGTTATCTACTCCTCAAATCTACCATAACCCTACATTCTAGATCTTGATTTAATATGTCACTTAGTATCTCAATAAAAACTTAGTCATTCCCAATAGCTCTGTTCTAAGAAGCTGAACCTTATTAAAGCACAATCCTGCTTCTCTAAGAAAGAAATGCCTGTCAACCCTGCCTGGTTATTCCTACACAGTGCCTTACTTCAGGCTTTTGATCCTTTCCACCAGCTCTATTAATTTTTTTTTTTTTTGAGACAGAGTCTCACTATGTAGCCCAGGTTGGCCTTGAACTCTCTGTCCTCCTGCCTCACCCTCCCAGGTGCTGGGACTATAGAGAGAGCCTATTTCTGGCAGTTCTATTAAATTCTTAGAAATCCAACTTCTTCTTATAGTGCCATGTAAAAGTGCAGTCATGTTGTCTTCATGATGAAACTTCAAGGGTCTCATCAGTCACAGGATGAAATTCCAGTATCTTCAAAATATGGCCACAATCAACTTCTTATGTTTCCTCATTTTCCCCTTAGACTTGATCTTCTTGAATGATACCATGTCTATTTTACAAGTTTTTCTCCCTCCTTCAACTAGTGAACATCTATGTATGTACATGATACCAATTAAAAGCTATTTCTTCAAACACTTTGCTGCTTTCCAGGATATTTCTCTTCTCAACTCCCATAGCACCATTACTTTAAACACTTCTTTAACATTATTATGTGGCATTGCAATCTATCTGCTTACTTGCCTTATCTTACACATGACTATATCTTATGTGTTTTATCACCAGTTGCAAGTATAGTTTGGATTCACACAGTGGGTTCTGTTTGAATGAATGATATGTGATTGTTTTTCACATCTGTTAGTTGGTATGGATTCTGTGAACTTTTACAACTGATCTAACATATCCAAGTTAAAAAACCAAAAAATTTTAAAAGGAAAACACTGCGTGGAACCTCACTATGAAAGATACCTCCTATGCATACAGAAAAAATTATGTTTACCTTCCTAATAGATCTCCTTTAAAATGTATTTACATTTTATTTAATTTTGAATGGCTGGAGTCAGGGTATAAGAGACAAAACACAAGTTAGTATGCAGCACTTAAATTTGTCACCCTTTCTCCATTAAGTTTAACTAATTTATGATCAATTCTATATGATATTTTTAAATTCAGTGAAAATATGAGAAGACAGATATTGAGGGTCATTTTATCTCATTTATGTTATCATAATTGAGAGGAATATATTTTACATTGAAATTATACTTTCAATTTTTATTCCATTAAGACTTCATTTGTCTTAATATCTGACATAGACTTGTCTTAGCCGATTCCTTGTGAAAAGTTTACTTTTTTGTTTTTAAGATCTAGAATATATTTTTGATTTTATTTCTTATGTTTTGGGAAAATCTTATCCAAAAAAAATTATTGTCTATCCCAATGTCCTTAGTCATTTCCCCTATTCTTCTAATAGTTCCATAATTTCATGTTTTACATTTAAGAATTTCATCCATTTTGAGTTAACTTTTATAACTTGCAAGAAATATAGTTGTTTTATTCTTCTGCAAAATTTCAGCACTATTTATTGAAAAAAACTTTCCTTTTTCCAATGCATGCTCTTAGGACCTCTGTCAAAAATTGGTAGGCTATAAAGTGTGCATTTACTTCACAGCTCTGTTCTGTTCCGTTGTTCTTGTGTCTGTGTAAATCTGGGTCAATGTCATGCTGTTTTGACTATAGTGTTGCAGTATTTACTGCAGTTATTAATGTAAGGCCTCTTGCTTTTGTCTCTTTGCTTAAGATGGCTTTGGCTATTTGAGGTTTTTTCGTGGTTCTGTATATATATTTTTCTGGCAATGTAATAAATATTATTAGTGTTTTCATAGGGATTTAATTGGTCCTATAGATTAATTTGGGTAGTAGAGACTTTTAGCCAATATCGACTCTTATACATAACAAACATGGAATGTCTTCGCATTATGGGATATCCTCTTCATCAGTGTATCATAATTTTGATTGTAGAGATCATTCATCTTTATTTTTTTTTGGTGGTGGTACTAAGGTTTTGGACTCAAAGCCTTGGGCTTGTGAGGCAAGCATGCTATCACGCCTAATTCCTGACATGTATGTATGTACACATATATACATATATGCTTTCTTGATTTCTATTACATATAATTTGCTATTGGTATGAAGTATTACTATTAGTTTTGGTATATTGATTTTGTTTTCTGCAACTTTGCTGAAATAATTTATTAATTCTAATACTTTTTTGAGGGATATTTGGGGTTTTCTAATATCTGAGCTCATGTCACATGCAAATAGTGATGCATTAACTTTCTTTAATTTGAATGTCCTTTGTTTCTTTCTCTTATCTAATTAACCTATGACTTGCAGTACCATGTTCAGTTAAATTGGTCAAAATAGATATTCTTGTCTTCTTCCAGACCTTATAGAAAAAGTTTTAACATTTTCTCCCATTCAGTGTGATGTTACCTGTAGGCTTATTATAAATGTCCTTTATTGATTAAACAGCCCAAAGTAAAGTACACCCACAGTGGGCATAGATTGAGACACCATTTTGAATGTCAACTTAAATATAAATAATGCAAACCAGGACTGTAAAATAGGCACAGTGTGTGTGTGGGGGGGGATATTACTGGAAGAGGGGAGGGTGAAGGAAGGAGGTTAAGGAACAGTATATGGTTGATGGACTTCATGTATCTAACTGAAAAAGAAGTAAAAAACCTCTTGCAATTGCTTCTGGTGGGGAAGGGGCTGAGGGGAAGAAATGATGGGGATAATGTAAATGATGTATAATATAAGTCTGATTGGAATTTTATCTTGAAATCCCACCGTATAATTTCATTAAAAATTTTTATAATGAAAATATAATAATAAAAAAAGAATATCAAGCAGTAATGAAAACGTGAAATTTTATGAAACCAAAAACATATTCCTTATTATGGTGAGGTATTTTCCTCTTCTTTACCTAGTTAGCTCAGTGTTTTGTCATGAAGTGATGTCAAATCAGTTTACCTCACCCCATGAAAATGGCTATTATCAAAAAGATTAAAGAAGTGCTGTGAGGATGTGGAAAAAAGAGATCTCATGTACATTGTTGGTGAAAATGTAAATTAGTGCAGCCATTATAAAAAACAGTAAGGAGGTCCCTCCAAAAACTATGATTCAACAACAACACTACAGGTATGTATCCACAGAAGTAAAATAAGTGTTGAAGAGGTATCTGTACTGCAATGTGCATTGCAGCACTGTTTAAGCAGCAAAATCTAGAAACAAAGAGTCCCTCAATTGATGAATTAGTGAAAGAATTGTGATATATATTCACAGTGGAACACCTTCAATCATAAAAAAGAATGAAATATTGTCACTTGGAACAACGTGAATGGAATTGCAGCAATGATGTTAAATGATATAAGCCAAGCACAGAAAGAAAAGTAGTATGTGATGTTGCTCACATACAATCTAAAAAAATTGATTTCATAGAAATTGAGAGTAGACTAGAGAAGCTGGTGTAAGGACAGGGTGTGATGGGGAAATGATTACTTGGAACTAAGTTAGTTAGAAGCAGTTAATACTAGTATGCTGTTGCCAGTAGGGTGACAGTAGATAACAGTGAACATCTTAAAAAGTTTGAAAAAAGAATATTGAAAGTTTTGCCCCAAGGAAAGGCTGTTTCATTTAAATATTGCACAATATATGCACATATCAAATATCACGATACTTCAATAATATGTAGAATATTTGTTTTTACTATTAGTTACATAATAAATCTAATTTAAATAAAAGAAGTCTGAAATATATATACAACTGACAGACTATAAGTAGTACAGGAAAAAAATTTTAGCATCATTAGTTACTATTTTATTTTATATCTATAAGTGAGTCAACTATTCTTTTTATCAAAGTATTATTCAAAATTTAACTATTAAGCTATTATTTACTTGAAACAATTTATATTATGTGTAGCTGACTAAAAGAAAAACAAATCTTTTACTTTCTAAGCAGAAATAATATTTTGTTGATTAAAAATGAAGAATTCTCTTAATTTCATTGAAATAAATTCAGAAGTTAAATGGTAGGAGAGGAAATTGCTTTTGAAAATTTCATTATTTGTGGAAACATTTCTACTTTGTTATTTGGTGAACCACAAAGGAAACTTGTTTTATTTTATTGACATAATGTTAGTGTGGGCACTTTTATCTGTTTATTTTGTGTTGAGATTAGGAAAAGACATATAGACAGCATTTAGTTAGGTGTATCTGCCTTATTGTTTATGGATGTACAGTATAAGATTTATTCTTTGATGTAGTGGTTTTAGTATTCAGGTTAAATATTATGATTTAATCATTAAATTATTATAAAAGTGAAATTTTGTGTTATCGAGTAGAATACTAAGATAGCTGACAATTCAGTTTGTTATTATTCAGATTGAAGACTCTGTGCTTCTCCAGGAAATATGACTTCATGTGCTCTATAATGCACATGCAAAAACTCATGGTAATATATTTTGCCTAGAAGCTGAATATAAATTTTGTTCTTCAGTGCTGGATATGATTTACTTAAAGTCACCTTGTTGACCATTTAGAGAAGCAATTTTTATTTATCAGTATTTATGAAGCTATGTTGTATGCAAAGCTCTTTTTAAGGGCTAGGGGTGATGGGGTGGTTGAAAAAATGCAGATACCTGAATTATGATAATAAAATACATACAAAAGGCAATTACACTAAAATTTTCAACTACAAAAAAGATATTAACAATATACTGTATATACACTCCAGTATCATGCATATATCACATTAAAATTACTAAAGAATGAGTCACAGTGTTTTAAACCTTTTTACATCACAATTTTACTTTATATTTTTATAGTATGATATAGAAAATAAGTGATTGATATTTAAAAGCATACCGTTCGCCTTGCTTCCCACCACTTTTGGGGTTCACAAAGACTAAAAGTGGATGAGTGCCAGGAACAGGAGTGATCTAGGAGAAAAGTTGAATACAAATTACTAAGCATATGGCATATGAAGACTCCTGTTATTTCTGCATCATGAACAACTATTCACAATGGTTCATCTCTACCAGTCCTCTTCATTACCTCCCGGTCACCTTCCGATAGTGGCCTCTGCCAGTTTAAGATTACTTTATTAGCTCCTCTACAGTGGGCACATCAAATACTTTCAAGTTTTAGGTTTCCTTCCTGTGTGTGTTCTCCCCTTAGCTTGTGACCCATGTCCAATAATATTACTGCATTTGTTTTAGGTCTATAATCCACATCTGAGGGAGAACATGCGATTTTTGGCCTTTTGAGCCTGGCTAACTTCCCTCAGGATCATGCTCTCCAGTTCCATCCATTTACTTGCGAATGACAAAATTTCATTCTTATTTGTGGCTGAGTAAAACGTCACTGTATATAAATACCACATTTTTTTAATCCATTCATCGATAGTGGGGCATCTGGGCTGTTTCCATGGCTTGGCTATTGTGAATAGTGCTGCAATAAACATGGGTGTGCAGGTGCCTTTGTAATAACCTGAGTCATATTCCTTCTGGTATATACCTAGGAGTGGTATTGCTGGATCATATGGCAGTAGATCAATCTGTTTTTGAAAGTAAATTCAGAACATCCTTACTGCAGTGTTAATTCTTCCCTAGAAAGTACCCTTAAATATTTAATGAGATAACTATAAACAATAAATTCATGATATCATGCCCTTTCTCTCTGTCTGTTTAAACAATATAAACTAAAGTACTTGACCAATATATTTTCTTCTAAATCTTAAGTGAAATGGCATTTTTAATGAGTGTGTTTAATCAGAGATATTTTAAATCTCCACATGAGCTAAATGAGAAGATTGAGTAACATATTCAAATTTTCTACTATTATCTAACTAGTTCTCATTACAGCCTACCATTGTGTCTGTCTCCATTTTACTTTCTTTGGAAAAGACAAAAGATTTGCCTCTTTATCAGCTGGGATTGAAGGATCAGCTGGAGTAACCTCTGCAGAAGCCTCTCAGTTCTCCCCTTAACAAATGTGCTCAATTAATGTACATCAGGTGTCTACTACCTCACAGCCATTGTGGTACAATAGGTGACATGTGCTCCTCTCACCTACTAAAAACTAAAATGAAGAAACACCAAAAATACCTATATCTAAAAACTAGTGTTCAATTTCTTTTATTTCTCTTCCTAGTACAAAACTATAATTTCTAAATTTATCACATGCACAGTAATGCTAACATATGTATAATCTAGCTGAAATTTTAGCTCAGTTTGAATTGTCATTCTTTATTTTTAAAATAGAGTTGAGAATCACAAGGGAATTGAGGACTTCTGAGAAGAGTATTAAATCTGCACCTAAGAAATCAATAGGATCATTTTTCCTTTCCTCTTCAAATTCTACATTCAGTTAAGTACTATATGAGATTATACAAATTCACCCCAGGTCCAATATTGGAATTCTTTTGAAAGTATTTTTGAAAACTTTCATAGATATTTATTTATTGTAATATTTAAAGGCATGACTATAAGTTATCAAATAAAGGTCAGTAGCAATTCTGTTCTCGTTCCACATTATTATGAATGAACATTCCTGTAGAATAGATTATAGCCTAGAGTATCACAAAATAACATACAAAATCTAGATATCACCTCTAGGCATCATTAGATGGAGAAACAGATCAATGGATTACAAAAATAGAATTTAATGAATTTAGAAAGATGATAATATTTCACGAGTAACAGTCATGCAGAAAATACGAAAATACAGGAAAAATAAAATCAATGAGCAAGATTTTATTTACATATTTCTTTATCACAGATAGGGCTTATAAAATAGGATAAAATAAAAATAAAATGTTATCAGGTACCATGGGTTCGTGCCCTTTTGATGATGCTACTAACATGTACTTGACCTAACAAAAAACACTTAATACCTATTACAACCCACATTTAAGAGTTGCTAGGTAATTAAATATCAGCACCACTGAGATTGGTGTTAGCACATAAGGTTGTTAAATTACAAAAGTTTAAGGTACACCTGGTATGTTTTTCCATGCTCATTCAAAAAGCCTGAAAGTTGTGCTAACCTTTGCTACTATAAAAAGAAGGCCCATCTAGTTGAATAAATCTGGATGCCAAGCACAGACAGAATTCTTAGATTTGAAAGCCAAAGACACAAGTACAACATAGTCATTTGCAAGTTTGGCAAGTTAAAAACAAGGAGCAACTAAGTGCAATAATAGTCTGAAATAAGTAGCAATATCTAAGTAGCAGAGTCTGCTACTGGCACTTAATTGGAATTTTCCCCATTGCCCTGTGTAAAAAATTAACCAGGCATATTGTTAATTTAGAAAAATTTCTCCCTCCTTCCTATCACACTTATATTTTTGGAAGCTGCTATGCTTCCAAAACACAGGAACACCTATATTTATCTTTTGAAAATCTTTAAAAAGTTTTAACTTTTGGGGTCTTGTCAGGTAGAATAAATAACTATATAGAAAAAAATGCTTATGTTTTATTTTCCAGGGAAGATATACTGGAAGTTGCTAGGACTGACTCTATCTTTACACAAAATGATGAGGTTATATATGCATACAGTGTGTGGCTGCCTAAAGCAAAAACAAAACAAAACAAAAAAACTGGTCATGCTAAGGGGAGGTCACATACGAGATGGGTAGGGTAAAAGAAGGAAACTAAGAAGATGAATATTGTTGGTATACTGTCTATACAAGAATGAATATAGAATTCTTAAAACAACTGAAAGCACCATAAGAAAGGAACTAAGGTAGAATGAAGAAAAATAGAGGAGATGAACTAATTGGGGTTATAGCATATATATACATGGACATATCACAAGGAAACTCACTGTGTAGCTACCTTAATCTCAAACAAGCAACAACTGTCATTTTTCTCTTTTCTTTTTCTTCTACAAAATTGGAGAACAAGAGGATGCAACAGGTCTGTGGGGGGAGGAGGGCTGGTACAAGTGGGATGGGAGAGGTAGTGGGGAAAGGGGGTAGGAGGGTGAATACTGTGCAACATTTAGCCTTTACTTATAAAAATGATACCTGTTGAAACTATTCCAAGAATGGGGGGAGGATGGGAGATAAAGGAGAGTGGTGAATGGGATGAATCCAACTATGATGTATTTGATACATTGTAAGAACTTTTACAAATGCCACAATGTACCCCCAACCCAGAATAATTATAAAAAATTTGTTTTCACATTAAAAAAATAAAAAAGAAGAGACCTCAGAGTAAAGCAACCTTGCTTGTGCCTTGGTCTTGGTCACTACAGACTCCAAAACTGAGAAATAACTATTCTTCTTAAGCCACCTCATCTATGGCATTTTGTTATTGAGGCTCAACCACACAAAACAGGTGTGTTGTATGGAAGCTCAAAGCATAATCCTGAATAGACAGAAAGAGACTTTCCATCTCCTTCCTTATGACAGCATGCAATTTGGAAATCAGAAGGACCAGTAGTCACCACTGGTCATGAGGTAACCTCAAAGATGCTATACATCAAGTACACCAGTCAGGGTGAAAATGTGCAAATGTCTTAGTCCTGGAGCCTACTTTTGGACTTCATTTACATTAGAGAAAAATTGATCACTATCTTGTCCAAGGTACTATTTGGTTTCACTTGTTCATTATTTTAGTTGTTTCCCTGCTTTATGCTTCATAACCTAAATGTGATTAATGTGAATGAAAGGCAAGTTTTTGAATAGCCTCTATATTGTAGCTCACATTCTGCTATTTTCATTTTTTATTATGGACCTACTCATTTTGACTCCATTTTTTTGCAACTTAAATAGTCTTGGATAAAGAAAAATAAATATTATTAGATGTGATTATTTCAGCTAACTAACTCAATCTATTTGATTTCAGATCCTGGTTTCCAGAGGTCAATCAGGCAGAACTAACCTCCTCTCCTGCACAGAATTCAGTATAGGGGAACTGATTTGCAATGTAATTTAAATCGAATCTATTGATCAAAGGGATATAAACAATTTTCTTCATTTCAGAGACTCTTTATACCTGATTTTGGTGAATAATGTTTTAAGGAAATATCTTACAACTATATTTTAAATTTTTTATACTGCTATTTTTTGAAACAATCTCAAATTTTTAGAAAGAACTATAAAAAGAATTTTTTTCCTTGAACTATTTAAAGTAAATTGCCAAAATTATGCTTTATCACTTTCATTTATTTTAGCACCGCCTATCACAGGAAACATGCTCTTAACATATATTTGATATAACCATTAAACTCAGGAAGTTAATCTGATTCTGGACTAGTTTCTTTTGTTTAAAACATGTTAAAGCAAGTGGGATCTGAAGACTGGGTAACATTCACATATGAATGAAATATTCAACCTTATTAATTCTCTCTTATACTGTATCTAATCTATCCTGAAACACAATGAAATTCAAATTTTTGCTTTCATATAAAAATTTGAAATCAATGTAACACTCAGGTTTTCTGAAAACTGAGGTGTAGCTATCCTAAAATATATCTTTTTTTTCATAGTTTTTGATGGGATGGAAAGCAAATTTTTTTTTAAATATAAATATATTTTTAAAAATTCTGTCAGCCTAAAACTGTTCACTCTTGGAAGTGCATATTCACTCAGCATTTGACTTAATCTCGAAGTGAAACCATACATAAAACAGATGAAAGCCAGGTTGGTCTTTTTAAAGAAGGAAGCAGCATGTAGTCTATTCTTAGGCTCCCATCACCACACCTGTGTTTGAAGCATCTCTATAGAACCTTCATCTTCAAAACAGTTTTTCAAAAGGATTGAGACAAGGTAAACCATTATAAGAAAGAATATGTTGAGGAGAGAAGAAAGAGTTTAGGTAATACTTTATGTGTGGTACTTAAAATCTTGAATAATGTTTATTAATTAGCTTCTGAAAAACACTCTATTTTTTAATATTTCTGTTATTTTTATTAAAATATCTCAGATACACATATGAGTAATGTTTTTCTTTAAAAATATATTAGTTTATTAGCTATTGAATCTTTTAGAAAAAGACTGGTCATGTTGGACTCTTCTCCATGCCAAGAAGAATTATACATGTGAATCTCATTTATTTACATAAAGAGGTAGTTTAATACAGAAAATTTAAAGAGCATGACTTTGGATTCCTACTGAATGTGAATCCCAGTTCAACCACTTCTTCCTAGGTAAACTCACTAATCCTATCTGATGAGTATTAAGCACCATCAATATGCCTTTTACTTTCAAATTCATGTCTGTTCTTTTCCCTGAATTACAGAAACACATGTAGATCTGCCTACTCAACATCTCCTTTTGGATGTCTAACAGCATCAGAAATTTCTTCCTAATCCAAACTCTTCACGACCTCAGTCAATGGAAGCTCCATTATTTCAGTTACATGGACCCAATCACTTTGGTGATGTCCCTAACTCGTCAGCTTGGTACAAGCTCTACATCTATTCCATTGGCACATCTCTTTGATTCTGTCCTCAAACATTTGCAGACCCCTTTGCTTTGGTCCTCAAACATTTTTAAATGCCTTTGATTTGGTCTTCAGACATTTCTTTCACTCTACTCCCCTATGCTGAAACCCCTGCATTATATAACCCCTAGATAAATGTGGTATTTATCTATTGGAAAGTCAATTATACAACAATCAAGTCTTTGTAAGCATGACTTTTTAAAATGTCATTAAAATCATGTCATTCCTCTGCTTAACCTCCAGCCCCAATGTCTCCTGATCTTACTCACAACAAAAGTAAAAGTTCTCATATGAGGGAGAACATAAGATTTTTGGTCTTTTGGGACAGTCTAACCTCACTCAGAATGATGTTCTCCAATTCCATCCATTTACCAGCAAATGATAACATTCCGTTCTTCTTCATGGCTGCATAAAATTCCATTGTGGGGCATCCTGGCTGTTTCCATAACTTGGCTATTGTGAATAGTGCTGCAATAAACATGGGTGTGCAGGTGCCTCTGGAGTAACCTGTGTCACAGTCTTTTGGGTATATCCCCAAGAATGGTATTGCTGGATCAAATGGTAGGTCAAAGTCTAACTTTTTAAGTAGCCTCCAAATTTTTTTCCAGAGTGGTTGTACTAGTCTACATTCCCACCAACAGTGTAAGAGGGTTCCCTTTTCCCTGCATCCTCACCAACACCTGTTGTTGGTGGTGTTGCTGATGATCATATGTTCTCCCTCATATGTGGACATTAGTTCAAGGGCAAACACAACAATGGGATTGGACTATGAGCACATGATAAAAGCGAGAGCACACAAGGAAGGGGTGAGGATAGGTAAGACACCTAAAAAATTAGCTAGCATTTGTTGCCCTTAACGCAGAGAAACTAAAGCAGATACCTTAAAGCAACTGAGGCCAATAGGAAAAGGGGACCAGGAACTAGAGAAAAGGTTAGATCAAAAAGAATTAACCTAGAAGGTAACACACACGCACAGGAAATTAATGTGAGTCAACTCCCTGTATAGCTATCCTTCTCTCAACCAGCAAAAACCCTTGTTCCTTCCTATTATTGCTTATATTCTCTCTACAACAAAATTAGAAATAAGGGCAAAATAGTTTCTGCTGGGTATTGGGGTGGGGGGAGGGGGAGGGGGCGGAGTGGGTGGTAAGGGAGGGGATGGGGGCAGGGGGGTGAAATGAACCAAGCCTTGTATGCACATATGAATAATAAAAGAAAAAAAAGTAAAAGTTCTCATGTAAGTATTTCAGAATATATACCATCTAGCCTCTGTTACTTCTATGAACTATGCTTTCCTACTTCTGTCTTGATCATCCTACTCCATCATGTAGCTCTTCTTATAGATGCTAGAACTTGCTGGGCATATACTTGCTTTAAACTTGGAACTTCCCACCTCCCATAACTACACATGGCCACATGCTCATCTATTTTATTATTCAATCAAGTATCACCTTCTTAGGCATCTTACTTACATACAAACAACACCAACTCTAGCCCTGATATTTGTCTTACTTAGCTCTATTTTTTTATATCATTTGTCACCTAGCACAATATCTTTATGGAGATATGGATTTCTGCAGTACTTAAAAATATAGAGCAATAACTCTGGACTTAGGGAGTTAGAACAATGGTAATGAGTTGACTATGAGTCAACAGGATTAAGAGTGAGTAAGGAAGGGACACGCACCACACGCGCACACACATACACAATCGTAATCAAAGAAAGGAAATTAGTTTACATATGTACTACAGTTATGCATAGTGTGTGTGCATGCTTAGTTTATAATCTTTGTGATTACAAAAATAAGAAAAGAAAGACAACAGGGAAAATCACTCATGTGGTAAAAGACTCTGGTTCAATTTTAGATATGAAATATGAAGCTCCTCCTTTTTTCTTGGGTTTCAGTATTACAAAAAAATTCTTTAGTTCTTCAATGGTACTTTTAATTGAAAAATTTAAAGAATATTTACAAGCAAGACAATTTTAACCTAATAGAGTTGAAACAATTCTTTTCTTTTTTTTTTGCTTATTTGTTCACATATGAGATATTTACCTGTATTTTTATATCTCTTATATGTTAAAATTGTCCTTTCATTTACATTTGATGGTATGTATTAAGTGTAAACCAATGGTGTGAGCGATGACAAAGACAGAGTGCCTAACCATGGCTCTTTGAAGTCCCCCAGGACTTGGGTTAATTAATGAGACTCATCCTAAGGTTATACATGATCTATTACTTCCTCTAATTAGAAATAATAATCCTGATCATTATACTGGTTAGTTGAAAAGAAGTAAGATGAATGTGCCTGACTGTGATTAATAGTCTTCAAGCAGTGTAGATCTCTTCTGTCACAGAGTTACACACAAACTGTGCTGCAACTCCGTGCTTTTCCATGACATATATTTTTTAAAGCTCACAGAAAAGTTAATTTTCTGGTAGATATTTTCACATTTCCTGATTTTAAAAAAACAAGCATTTTATCATTTTAAACCTGATAACTACAACACAGCGCTACATATTTTTATATGAAATAGCTATCCAGGAATTTATTCATTTATATTTTTGCATTTTCTCCAAAAATATGTGGATACCAACTTAAATCCATAATGAGAGGAAATAGAATTTTGCACATGATAATATTCCAATTTATGAAAACTCAAAAAATTATGACAATTATAATTTTACTTATTTTTTGCTCTTTTGTTAAGGCTAATGTCTTCACTTTGCCTACTGACAACTTCAGGTGACACTTTCATATGACAAAAAATGTTATGCAAAGTTATTATCTGCTTAGAGAGAACTACACATCCAGAAAATGTTAATGACTTTTAATGGGACTAATTTATTGATACCAAAATCAAATATTTCACATTCCTTTTTAAAAAAATAAAAATAGAAAATATATTGTTATGTCCATGTAAAACATTTAAAATATTCTGAATGTACAATTGAATTTGGGACTTGAAATCTGACAAAATTCAAATGCGATTACTTAAATCTTAAGAAATTGAGACTACAGAAGTTCTAGTGAGTACATGATTTTTATCTCAAAGCCTGGAATAATATTAAAATATATGGAAGAACAATATGGGCAGAAAGTTAACAGTTACATATATGTTCGAATTTGTTAAGCAAAACTGCAGGGTGTATTAGGAGTAAAGCATATAAAATATAAGTCACAAGGTCTTCATTTAAAACCTTGGCTTTACAACTGACAAATGGCTGGCTTTGGGAAGTTATCTTACTTGTAAACATCAATATGGGAATTTTTTGAACTTAGCAGTAGCAATGTTTATTGAGGGAATTAAACAGAATAGCAAGTGTAAAATAGGTCCAGCATGTTTAGGTTACACTGAGGATTAAGGAATGATACATGACTCCCTTCCATGATGAGAAATACGCCCTAAACGTGTTAAATACACTTGGAGTTTAAAATTAGGCTTTCCATTAATTAATTTCACTGCAAAACACAAAGTCATAAACAATTTAATCAAATTTTTGAAATTTATATAGTAAATTCCAATGTGAATTTTTTCAATGAAAATTTCATAAGATCATACAGTAAAACTTTTTGCTATTAAAATGGTGGACAGATTTCTTATGTGAAACCATTGATGGGATTGCTAGATACATGGATATGTGCTCCAAAAATTACATCTTGGATAAGTCTTTCATAATTGAATTATAGACATGCAAATATAACACTTGTATATTCAGAATTTTCTTTTTACATGTGAATTTAATAATTATGAAAGATTTTCTATTTGAATTATTTTGCTAGATTAAAACCAGTTACTTCATTATGAACATAAAAGTAATTATTAAAGTTTCACTGAGCTATTTAGAGGGTGAAGAAGACATTATTAGGCATATAAATTGTAACCTTAACTGTGCTTGCAGATTAAGGGATATAAAAGACATAATCCATAGTATCACAGATAAAATAATGAATGAAAAGTAATTAAAATCAATGAACATTAGAATCTGTGTTAAATACATAAGTGTGACATAATACTCTGTTGAAAAGCTTTACTGGACAACCTGAAACTTGTTTGAAGGAAGGAATAAATAGTTGAAAGGAATATATAGGTAGAAAAATAAGAAATTAGCTCCACAAGTCTTTAAATTAAGTCAATTTTGCTGTTTTCATGTTAGAAATACAGATAGATAAATACAATAGTCATTCTATAAAATACATGAGTTATAAATTAAATGAAATGTTATTTTAATTTCAGAGATGAGATCACAGGTATAATTTACAGGTTTTTAAAGTACAGAAAAACATTTTCAGCAACATGTGTTTACTTAACTAGAAATATGTACTGGTTTGATTTTACTTAAAACATTTAAAAATATAGATACATTCTAATAAATAGTTCATTTTTAGTAATTTATTTACGAGGAAAAGTATTCACCCAATTTGTATTGTTCCTAAAGACATAACTTTCTTTTTTTAATTGTTTTATTATTCATATGTGCATACAAGGCTTGGGTCATTTCTCCCCTCTGCCCCCACCCCCTCCCTTACCACCCACTCCACTCCCTCCCTCCCCCCCAACCCCTCAATACCTAGCAGAAACTATTTTGCCCTTATCTCTAACTTTGTTGAAGAGAAAGTATAAGCAATAATAGGAAGGACCAAGGGTTTTTGCTAGTTGAGGTAAGGATAGCTATACAAGGATTTGACTCACACTACTTTCCTATGCATGTGTGTTACCTTCTAGGTTAATTCTTTTTAATCTAACCTTTTCTCTAGTTCCTGGTCCCCTTCTCCTATTGGCCTCAGTTGCTTTTAAGGTATCTGCTTTAGTTTCTCTGCATTGAGGGCAACAAATGCTAGCTAATTTTTTAGGTGTCTTACCTATCCTCACCCCTCCCTTGTGTGCTAAAGCTTTTATCATGTGCTCATAGTCCAATCCCATTGTTGTGTTTGCCCTTGATCTAATGTCCACATATGAAGGAGAACATACGATTTTTGGTCTTTTGGGCCAGGCTAACCTCACTCAGAATGATGTTCTCCAATTCCATCCATTTACCAGCGAATGATAACATTTCATTCTTCTTCATGGCTGCATAGAATTCCATTGTGTATAGATACCACATTTTCTTAATCCATTCGTCAGTGGTGGGGCATCTTGGCTGTTTCCATAACTTGGCTATTGTGAATAGTGCCGCAATAAACATGGGTGTGCAGGTGCCTCTGGAGTAACCTGTGTCACAGTCTTTTGGGTATATCCCCAAGAGTGGTATTGCTGGATCAAATGGTAGATCGATGTTTAGCTTTTTAAGTAGCCTCCAAATTTTTTTCCAGAGTGGTTGTACTAGTTTACATTCCTACCAACAGTGTAAAAGGGTTCCTTTTTCCTGGCATCCTCGCCAACACCTGTTGTTGGTGGTGTTGCTAATGATGGCTATTCTTTCTAATCAAAATGGTTCTTCAAAGTCAAACTCATAGTAAACATATATATGTCTATTTATATATATGTGGAGAAAGAAAGAGAATGTATAAAAAAAGCAAACATATTTGTAAGCAATAAATGGGGCTGAGGATGTAGCTCAGTGGTTGAGTGTTTGCCTAGCATGCATGAGACCCTGGGTTCAATTCCCAATACCAATTTAGTACTGATTTGCAAAAACTTTCAGAATGACAAAGGATTTTTTTGCCAATTTAAGTTTAGATAGAGATAACATCATAAGTGATTAATCTAACCAGAATGTCACACTGTCAATCAACTATAAGATTGATATCTTGATAAATTAATGACAATTCTTCTGAAGTAGTCTACTGAGCTAATATAAATCTCAAAAAATGTGTTGATAAGTGAACATATGCCCTTCTCAGAGCATAAAAGTGACAAATATGAGAACCACTAAAATCTGTATTTCAAAGCTCGTACCTGTAGACCTTGTCCATCCACAGTCACAGAGTTGGCTCTTTGCATTTTGTTCCTGTCGGTCACTTTATTTGGCTGCTGAGAGCCACTCTTTTCCTTTTTCACTGTTGATTGTCTTTCCTGTAAGAGAAATAATCTTTTATAAAAATAATTTTTTAAATTAAAACACAACTCTTTTACTGAAAGAGGAGACTAGCAAAAAAAAAGTTTCACCATTACAAACTTGGGGCCAACTTCTTAATTTGGAGCTCATAGAAATAATACAAAAAGTGTTACTTTCAACTGGCTCAGTATATGTTATAGTTGCATGATGAAAATATCAGCAAAAGAAAGAAGGTTAAAGAAAGCCAATTTGTAATAATCTCTATGTGCCCAATTCTCACTCCTTATCAAAAGCTTTTAAGGATAGCTATAATTGATCATTTTCATTAAGAACACAACAGATAAATAGTATAGGATTATAATTTAAAGAATTTAGCAATGAATGCTAAAATTAATACTTATAAATACATGCAGTATTGGAAATAAATTCAAATCACATGATGGATTTTGAAACCATTATTTGATCAGGGATGGCATTAATGGAAGACTCACATTCAGTCCCAGCTAATTCCTTTGCTCTACATAATGAAAAAAAAAGAAAAAAAAACTCATATTGTAGATGTTGTCTAGCTGGCTCTTTTTTCTACTTACTCTCTTTTTACTTTCTCTTCAACTTTTTTTTTTTTTTTCAGTACTGGGGCTTGAACTGAGGGCCTTCACCTTGAGCCACTCCACCAGTCCTATTTTTGTGAATGGTATTTCAAGAGAGTATCTCATGAACTATTTGTTCAGGGCTGGCTCTGAACCATAATCATCCTGATCTCTACCTCCTGAGTAGATAGGATTACAGGTATGAGCCACTGGGCGCCCAACTCTTTAACCCATTTTTATCATTCACTTCAATCAACTTTTATTACCACTACTCCAGCTTTCCTTCAAATCATCAAACACCTCCTCCTTGCTAAACTAATGTCAGTCTTCATCTTTTCAATGTTTTTATCATTTTCCAGACTTAATCTCTTCGTAGGTCACTATCTGCTCCCCTGTAGGCTCCCCCTGATTCCTCCTCCAGCGTTGCAATCCATAACAAGTGACCTCTCTCTTGCACTTCTCATCTTTACCAACTTCACAGGTTCTCTGGGTAACTTCATTTTTCCCCCACAGCCTTCACTTTCTATCTTATGAAGACTTCTAAATGTATAATTCTCATTCCAACCTCATCCTTGAAACTTAACTCCCACATACAAAAGTCCTTCCTATCTCTCCACATGACTGCCTAAAACACATGTCAGTCCTTTGACAACTACCTGCCACCTCCAGCATGCCATGGAGTAAGGGAGAATTAATGGATTATTGTAACTATAACCTAATGTATCAATCTCCTTCCATCTTTGTCTCCCTATGGTCAACTCTCAACACAATAGCCACACTTATTCCTTTTGCACTCCAGTCCAGCTATTCCTCATTGTTCTTTGACCACAACAACCATGCTTTTAATTCAGGCTTCTGTTATTATTCTGCACTCTGCTGGGAAATTTGCCTCTTGTATTTGTGGAGCTTGATTCTGATATCAGGTCTCAGTGAAATGTCAAATACTTCCCTATTCCTTTTAGCCTCCTTTTTAAATATTACTTATTACAACCTGAAGTGTTATTTATTTGATTTAATACAGAATTTCCCACTTTAATTAAAGTTCCATTAAAAAAAGCACTTTCTTTGTTTTACCACTCTACATCTGATTCTAGATCAGTGCCTGACAAAAGTCAGGATAAGTGAATAAAAAATGTGGATGAAACTTAACATTTAATAAACATTTTTTAAAGAAGTGCCTCAAGCATTGTGCTTAGAATTCTTGGGCCATATCAAAGCTCCATGTGAAAAACTGTCCTGATTGATTGCACATATTTCATTTATTCAGGTATGTATTTGCTACCCCCTCCATCTACTTGGGAGAGAAGCATTTTAATTTCTTTAATTTAGGAAGATATCTTTAAGCAGATTTAAAACTGAGACTTTTAAAAAATGTATTAGGCTAGATGAATCAGAAATCTTCTTTGACCAAAATAAATGCTAATCCCTTTACCTTGCAATTTCATGGTGCAAAAACACTGAATATATTTTGAGTGTGGCTGAAAATGGACAGAGTAATAAGATTCCTGATATTCAAATTCTTTGGAAAATAATGTGCTACCATATAAGCATAATTTCTGACAAAAATACTGATTTTAATGAAAGCTCCTTCCCTCTAAGCTTGCAAATTAGAATTTTATCCACAGACACTTTAAAACAATATAACGGGTAAGAAAAATGAATTATAGGATGAGGTTTTGAAATGAGAAAACCTGAGTTGAATCCCCTCTCTGCTCCTTAGGTATTATGCAATGTAGAATGCTTACTCTTTTACAAAACAGAGGTAATGTTACCTCAGAGTTGGTTAAGTTTAACAGAAAATCTATAACCTTTAAAATGTACCTCTATTAAACTATATGCTCAGTAAGTGAGGGTTATAATGAATACAGTTGGTATTTGCACCAGTTTATGTATATATACATATATATATATACACACACACATATATATATATATATGCAATAGTGAAAATTTTAAGACATGTAAGTATGTGTTTACAAAGAGTTACCAGGTCCTGTATTAACTTAATTTTGTTCCTGGCCATACATAAAACTAGCAAACTAGAAAAACTAGAACTAGCAAAACTTCTGTGAGGTATAAAACTCCAACTAACAGAGGAAGCAAGTGATAACTGGATGCTTATCCCTTCCAAGGAGTTGTACCTCTGAGCAAGTCAGAGAGAAGACAAAACCAATGCTTTAGAGTACAAAATTGTAAATAAATTGACAAAAAAAAAACCCCAAATTTAAAACCCTAAATTGAGTTTTTAATTCAAGATCTTATTTTGGAAATCTAGAATGGTAAAAAAGGGATATATAATAAATAAAATTTTAAAATCCTCAGTAGAAGCTGGGGATGTAGCTCATTGGTAGAGCATTTGCCTAAGATACTCAAGACACTTGATTCAAATCCCAGGCAGTGAAACAAAGCAAACAAAAGTTCAGTATATAAATCCCTATGTGTGTTTTAATACATGATTTAGCAAATACCAAAATGATAAGAATTTATTAACACACTCATATTATGAAAACTTGGTGATGTCTCTGGGGGAAATGGTAGTGGGTGGAATTCATAGAATTTATCAAGTCTTAAAATTTTAAAACAAGAAATACAGTCATTTTCTAATTATAATCACTTATTTAGAGTTTATGCCAATTTATATAGCAGTCTCTAGAGACGTTAACCATATTGTGTGTTAGCATCATAAGCTAACAGGAGGGTAGTTGGATACATTCTCCTGTTTTCACTGAGAAAATCCTTACTTCTTTTTTTTTCTTTTTCATATATTGGACAGGAAAGGGGTCATACTTTCATCATTAGAAAAATCTACTGTCCAGAGGGATTTCACCAGCTTGTTTGGGGTTTTAATTAACCCTGACTGGTAAAGCTCTATTATATTTAAGAAAGTTAGCTCCCAATGTCAAATTGTAAAACTTTCAGGAAGAGTTGATTAACTGTATTTTACATCATCATTCAGGATAAAACTGCTCTATAAATTATAGGAAAGTGTTCACCATTTAAACTTCATTTTCTTTTTTAAGATTTTGGACTCTAAAGCACAAACTAAATTACATTGTTAAAATTAAGACAAATTTCCTTCTGCCAGAAAAATTATCCTACATATTAAAAGAGTTGGGAATCAATAGAAATTATTCAAAAACTGAAAAGAACTACACTAAAAAATCATGAAAGAATATAGCACATGTAACTACAGAATAGAAAATCGCTATTGATATTTGAGAATTTCCAAATTATCAACCATTTGTGTTTCCAATGCAGACATTTTAAATACAGAATTGAGTGTTTTGTGATCCTTGCACTCTACAAGTCACACAACAGATCTTACTGGGGAATACATTGTATTAGAATTCAAAAAGAATAATCGTCATCATAAACAGAGAAGAAAAGCCAAAGAGACCATTCACAGAAAGCAGAAAGATGAAATAAATGAAATAAAAAGATCTCACTTTAAATATGTGCTCTAAAAAAAAGCTTTTTCTATATCACGCTGATTCTCAGAGGTAGAGTATTTTTACGTTGGTGAAAACTGCTCTTGCAAAAGAGTTGTTTACCACAATACTTAGACCTGCTGCTATCGATCACTCAGAAATGACAAGCAGCAAGTGATGATTACCTCAAGCATGAGATTTTCTCCTTTTTGTCCAATCTCAGCATGAGACAGGCAGCACAAAGCACCTGGATTGGTAAACAGCTACAAAGACGAGCTTTGCTGCCACTAGCATTCTCTGCTCAGATCCTGGACCTTGCAGGTGTCTGCCACTGTACAAGTACCCTGGATGGAAAAAGGGCCTCTTCTGCTGTTGGAGGTAGGCCACCAGAATCTCCCAGAGATCTTGGACTCTTAACCCAAGGTACCACATGAGTTCCCAAATTCATCCAGGCTCAGGAAAGTTAGCAGCTCTGAGAACACGACTCACTTTCATGTCAGAGCTGTGTGATTAGGATGGACTTATGGGAGGATTTGAATATTTTACTGGACAAAGGCAAAAACTTCATGTAAAAAATGATATGAAGGCTCTAAATCTATTGGAATATTGGAAAGTGGCAGCATAATTAATTGTTGACTAGCAAAGTAGTCATGACTTAAAATATTTCATAAATTTTAAACAAGAATATCATAAATGATACATCATAGAGGCTAAAGAGTTACATTTTCTGGTTTAGATACATACCTATTAAAACACAAAGAAAAAATTGGGGGCAAAGGCCAAAGTATGGACTTTATAGACAAATTCAAATTTTATTTCTTATAACTGCACAAGCTTGGGCAAATTATTTACCAGGCCATGTCATCATTAATTTCACGTATGAAACAGATAAGTTCATGGAGGGATTAACTGGGAAAAGTAGATAAAGGTAATGGTATAACATAGGCACTCAATAAATGGCAGTGGTTTGTAAAGTATGAATGAAGCATTATTCATATTTTATTATTAGATTTATTATGGTATGTAGCTAGGCCAGAGTCATTAATGGTGGGTGTCGTCGTAAAGAAGGTAATTTCTTTACTGTAAGCTATCTATTTGCTTAATAAGTAATTTTATATGGGAATATCAACCACAAAATTTCTTTTAAAGGAATTGTGGTTGGATAGAATGAAATATTAGGATCAAGATATTCTATGCCAAGATAATTTAATTTTGAATATGCACTGGCATAGAGCAGCAAAATTACAAAATTATATTGTGTGTGTGTACACCACTATACTTACATCACATACATATATATATGTATTAATTACATATAAAAGCAGACCTGTACCCTACCTCAACGTTACTCATATTTCTTTCTAAAACATACTGATTGCTGGTCACAGAAACCTGAGGCTTAAAAGATAGCAGGCAGCTCTCTTGTAGGCTCACATTAATTGCCTCTCTAAAAGTTAAAAGTTCAATATAATAATGTCTGTGTGGTCCCCAATGTGTTCTACCAGTTCTGAGTAAATCTTATTATCTGCTTATTGTAACTGTGTATTGAATTATTACTCACCCTATTGAACTAGGAGTAAAAAATGAAAGACTTGTTGCCATGAAAACTAAGTTGTATGTTTTGGAAAGATTCAATAATACAAGCTAAACAAATGAGGGAAACCAAGTGTACCAGGAGCAGTCATGTTTAGATTCAACACCTATGCTTTGAGAATTATTAATAAAAATGGACAGTATGTTGTACAAGTTACTTCACAAATGTCCTTGGGATTTTGATATACTTTAAGACAATTGAAATGATAAGACTGTAATATATGAAAGAAAGGCTGTAAACCACTTCCAATTAGAAAATGTGTCCTAATAGAAAAGCACCTGATCCTATGTCAAAAGTATAGCCAATGTTTACACAGATGCATATTTTAAGTAAAATGGCTAAATGCATGTAATATCTAGGTTTTTCAGCAAATGCTTTAACCACATTTTCCATTAACCTAACAGCAATTGTTCCTATTGATGGAAGATAATGTTGTTTGATTGAGTATTATGTGTGTGTGTGAATACATTTATGTATGCGTATTTACACACTCCCTTGGGCACAGATCCATATTTGGGTTTAAGGAAATGTTTTGAACAATGTTGAAAAATTTACATGGTGATTTTGAGAGAGAGTGGAAAGTTCAAATTAATTTAAAACAATATGTCTTGCCAGGAAAGAAAAGGAACACAAAGAAAGTCCCTTTCAGATGTGGAATTAATTCCCTTAGAGTGATGAATGCTAAACTTTTCTAATATTTCTGTGCTTAAATGAATGTTTCATCTAAATTCCCTACTTTGTAATAATTATGACAATAATGATATCTTAAAGACTTCACTTAACTAATGCACAAGTATGTATTTGGTTAACATGAGTTTTATTTAATTCATTGAGACAATCTATACTTATTACAAAACTATTTTTCGTGGGGAGGGGAAAACAGTTACACTTTTTGCAATTATATTATTCTCTAATTAAATTCATATTTATAAGTTATGGTCATATATTATGAATAAACTTTCCCAAGCAGGAATTTTCAATTTTAAGGCAAAAATATCATTTGGACATTTTCTATGGAGATAATGACAACTGAATAGAATATTGCCACAGAACAATGAGGAGATTTTGCTTCATCAATGCAAAGGTAAAGCTAACATTTCACTGGAAATAAATGTTGTGTCAATGATTATGTTTAATCTTGAAATAGAAGAAATATATTCTGTGACTGCAGTTTATTCCAGTGACATTTTATACAATGTCATGTGCTACATGGCTAACACAGATGTGCTCATTTTACAGTGATGGGCACTTCGAAGTGAGCAAGCCTTCCCCAACATTCTATCATCAAAGCTACACTTTAATGGCATTAAAAGATTGAATTCTTTTGGATTTTCTATCATGTATTTACATTTTAGCCTAACAAATAGGAATGACACATTTTATATACTGGTCAAGCAGTTTACAAAGAAGTATTATTCTCTGTACAGTGTATGTCACATAATTTCTTGTATCCCAAATTTCTGTCATAAGTGCAAATTGGAAATTCTTTAAATTTATCCCACCACTGAAAATATAAAGAATCTCTTTTCCAAGTCTTATAATATGGAAAACTAAAATACAGTAATTAATGTTAGTAGGTCACTGAGCCAACCCAAAATGTTCTTTATAATAACACAAGACATATAATGACCTTTATTGCAAATGTGAAAACCATTTTTTGCTTACGCACCTCAGGAACTGAAACTCCTGAAGTGGGCAGAGTCTGCTGAAAAAGAGAAGTTCGCATTAAAGCTGAAAAATGGAACACTGGAAACAAAAATATCAATGAATATTCTTAAATCACTCTATTTCTGTGAAATAAATGAGTAAATTGAAAATACATTCCCTTGATGTGATATTAGTTCCATTAATTAAACAGGTATTTTACATTAGATAAGAAATGCTCTCTATAAACAAATGTATGAAAAAAATAAAGTCTATTAAAATTTTTGAAGGGAAGGTGATAAAAATAGAGGGCATGAATTTGACCAAAGTACATTATATGTATGTATGGAAATACTACAATGAAACCACATACTCTCAGTACTTTTATTATGCGCTAATTAAAAAAAGAAACAAAATAGATCATAAGCGAGGAACAAAAAAGGAAACATGAGACAATGTATAGCAACGATCTTTTTAACAGAAAGCAGAAAATAAATTACAAAAAGTCAAGAACTTTTAAAAAATCAATATAATAAACCTTTAGCCTGACTGATTAATTTAAAGTGAAGAAGTAAATTATGACTATCAACCTTAAGAGAGAGGACATTAAATGAACAGAGAAAAAAATAACAAAGGAATGTTTTTAAAATGTCACTTTTAAGGCAATTGTTACTTAAACAATATTCAAGAGGCTTTTGGTTGTAATTTGAAAAACTAATCATTTCTTAAAGAAATTTAGAAAAGTATCAATTTAACAAATTAAGCAACTTGTTTGAGCCTCTAAAGGCTTCCAAGAAAAGGCTATATTAAATATTCTGCTTTAATCGACAACAAAACATTTCTGAGATGTTGTTTAACTCAACGGTAGAACAATAGCCAACCATGCTTGATACCCTGAGTTTGATCCTGAGCACCACCAAAAGAAATTTTCTTGTAGTGTATGTAAAATCCTGTAAAGTATTGTTTTCATGAATGTTAAAAAATAACTCTCAAGGATTGACTATAAATAAAGTATATGTGAGGGTAGTGAGAAAAAAGAAGACAGAGTAGGGTAGGTTATGAAATTATCCAAAATACAACTTCATCTATTACAAGTACATTGATAGATATCATGGACCAACCTCACAGACACCCCATTGCACTATCATGTTGCATTTGTATTTCATGAGAAAAACTCATCTCCAAATTCCATTATCCTTCACAAACAACTGCCAGTAATTTCTTTAAATTTCCCCTTTTCCCAACCCACTATTTCATGTTCCAGTCTACCTCTCAATCTTTCCTAAAAATACTGAGTGTCTTTTGGACACTGACCACTTATAATGTTGACTTCACTTCATGACACACTGGAAATAAGAAAAAAATATTCCACTAATATCAGTAGCAAAGTAATAATGTATTAATTAAATAGCAAGATTTTTACTTGACAGTAGTTTAAAAATAAGAGGTTAAATGCACTAATGCTAATTTTCATGACAATGCATTTTTGATTATAGTCTTTCTGAATCATGTTGGAAAGCTGTGTGTGTGTGTATGTGTGTGGTGTGTGTGTGTGTGTGGTGTGTGTGTGTGTGTAAGAAATAAAGAAAAGAATATTAAATTTCAAAAACCTAAAGTCTGTGAGACTTTTAGAACATAAAACATAAATTTGTAAGATTTGTTGAAATTCACACACACATGGGATGAAGATTCCTCATGGTGTGGGGTGGTAGGAATGTTGCATGGGAACCTGAAAGTTCTGGGACATTTGTGTGGCCCTAAGAAAAAGATGAAGTCAATACATTCCATACTCCTTTCCAGATCCAAGCAAGGTCATCAAGATGGGCGCAAGTTAGAAAGCACAAACATTACTTTACTACCTTACCAAGTAGAACACCAGGAAGGCAGCAGGAACCAAAAGAATAAACAAAAGAATACCTACATCTAAAGGAGGTAAAATCTCAGAAGTCCTAACAGGTGTGTAACATGAGATCCACAAAAAGAACCCAATGCATCTAAAGACAGCACAGACAGAAAAGCATTGTCAAGAGACTCCTATAGAAGTAAAAGCCATTGTTTTGAAGATTGACTGACAAGAGGCAAGGAAGAACATTTGTTGAAAGCTTTGTAATTTTAATAATATTCTTGACTTTTAAGTTCAGTTCAGTCTGCATAATATCTGGACCATGCGTGGTGAGCAAAACGTACTGGTTTTTATAAAGCCATATCAAAGCTGTTTGCCAGTCTTACCATCTCCCTTTATTAGCCTTAGGTTGAAGGTAAGGTCTGAATGAACATTGCAAGTTATCAATGTACCCTTTCTATCTTCATCATAATAGATAAATGCTTGCTGTCCCTCAAATCTAGACTAGGGGCCTTCTCCAATGGATCCTTACCCTATTTTATGCCACAGACCCCGAAACTCTGAAATTCTTAAGCAACCAAAGACAGACACTCCTCAGACAACGTTCAGAGAATGAGTCTCAGTTACTTTCTGATTTGGAAATGTGTATGCTCACTGTACACATCTATAGTGAGCAATTCATTGGAGAGACAAGTGAAAAGATGATGGTTATCCAAATAGTTCAGAATAATAGTCAAGTGCAATGCAAGCACCTCAAATAGAGACTTAGAGTCCTATTTCTAAAGATAAGAAATTATGGGTAAGCTAGACTGATGGAAAAGAAAGGCAGAGAGAGATAGAGAGGGACAAGTTAATGTCAAATGAGAGAAATGATTTTTTAAAAAGCATATTTCAGATGGGCAAAATCCCATACAGACAGGTGCTACATTTTCCCAATGTTTCCTCTTGGACTAGTGCCTGACGATGGAGAAACACAAAGGTCTAAAATGCAATAACCTACAGGTTCAACAAGGTAGCTCAAAGGCTGAGAGTATGGCTCATGTGATACCTTGCTTGCTTAGTAAGCAAGGCTCTAAGTTCAAACCCCAATACCACCAAGAAAGAATACACCTGTATGAAATGTATTTAGTGTCAAAAAAGCAAAAGCAAAGATTATGTCATATTGGTATACGAACATCTCATTTTAGACATTAAAAAAAGACACTGTGGGATAAATTGAGACCTTACTGTCCCTTTGGTACCGATTGTGTTCAGAAGTGGTGATCTAGGATATCCAATGATAGAGACTTCCTCTTTCTCGGAGCAGTAGCTAATGGATGAACTATTATTACGTACTTAGATGAATAAGGTTAGCAGAGAGGTGGCAAGGTGAAGAAGGTAAGGAAGTAAAAATCTGTCACTACTCTGAGCATGGGAAAGCAGTGACCAAGGGTGAGAAAGATGATCCTATGAAACTGAGGACCAGCTGGGGCTAGAAGTTATAAGTATGTAAGAGAGGAAGCCACAAGCCCTGAGAATTTTCCCCATCAACACTCAAAAACACAAGAAGTTCACTGAAGAGTGTAAGGATGGTGAAAACAGCACATAAGAACTCACTTTCGATCAAAATGTGCAGGAAAGAAGGATTTATTAAATCAACGTGCCCATCAGTAGCTGATTCTTCAGTTATAATAAGAAAACTTTGGCACTTAGGTTAAAAAAGTCAGTAGTAACTTGTTAGGAAATAATTTCAGATAACATGTTTCTTGTCTTTTACTCTTCTGTACGTATTTTTAAATATCAAGGATGAGCAGAGTAAATGTTTTAATATTTTGAAAATCATCATGAGGATACAATTCTAAATGTAATATATTTTAATCAGAATTAACACAGGAACTGTGTATTTTTATTTAATCAATTAGGAGGTGTGACTAAAGAGGAGTATGATTGATTTTATTTAATCAGTATCTTTTTAATATTAAATAGAATACACAGTACAGATAATTAGTTTAAAAGATGCATTTGCCTTTAGGGCACTTATTAAGTTCACTTTAATATCAAATAATTTTTTTAAATTCTATTATTCTTAAGTGTTAGGATATTTCTTGTCTTCTTGGTTTCTAATGTGTAATCATTTTAAATTGACAATTTAATCCAAACTGTCACAGGACAAAGAGAAATCTTTTGTGGAGATAATTGGAGATTTGACTTAGTTAAAATAGAACAGAAGCACAATACTCATATTAAAAAGACCATCAGTTATTTCAAGACTAAAATAAAATTAACAAAATTAGGTCCTATGTTTACATAAGAACATTCAGATTTTTAAAGTACTGCTTTCCCATTTATGGCTTCACTTTATCCACCCACAAAGCTAAGACAGTCCATTTTTCAAATCGAGAAACTGCAAATTGTAAGATTAAAAAGTTAGCACTCAAAAATAAGTTTGGTAACAGAATAATACTTCTCTGACCAATGCTCTAATATTCAAATGACAAATATATGATTTAAAAACAAAATTAAGTTACTTTGTTTGAGCTTGGGATATAACTCAGTGGTAAAGCAATTGCCTAGCATGCAGCAGGACCTGGGTTTGTCCATTAATATTACAAAATAGAAGAAAAACATTAGGTTTTAAAGCAGGTCCTTTTTAATAAAAGATTTGGAAATAAAATTATTTTAAAGTTTAAACGGATGCAAAATATTTTGAGCCAAATATTCATATAATATATATTAATTTATATATGTAACTTGCATAGCATTATGAGTAAATCCAACACAGTGACTTTTCTTGCAGTAGTAACTTTAAAGTACCTAAATAAAACTATTTTAAATAGACTGCTTCAATTGGTTATTCCCAACATTAAAAAAAAAAGGACAAATGTACTAAACAGAGGTTTTTCAAAGGAAGAAGTCCAAATGGCCAAAACACATAACGAAATGCTCAACATCCATGGCCATGAAGAAATGCTTAATCAAATCACATAAAAATTCCACCTCACTCCTGTTAGAATGGCTACCATCAAGACCACAAATGACAACAAATGTTGACAAGGATGTGGGGGAAAAGGAACCCTTACACGTTGAAGGTAGGAATCCAAATTAGTACAACCACTCTGGAAAACAGTATGGAGGCTCCTCCAAAAACTAAAATTAGAACTGCCATATGATCCAGCAATACGACTCCTGGAGATATACCTGAAGGAATGTAAGTCAGGTTACAATAAAGGCATCCCCCACACCCATGTTTTTGCAGCAATATTCACAATAGCTAAGCTATAAAACAGCCCCACTACTATGAATGGATTAAGAAAATGTGGCATTTATACAGGCAACTTTATTCAGCCACAAGTGAAGTTAGTCAAGTTCAGACGACCAAAAATTGCATGTTTTCTCTCGTATGTGAAATATAGACCTAATACAAATAAATATAGTAATATTATAAACAACAGATCATGCTAAGGAGAAATCACATGCTAGAAGGAGGATAAAACAAGTTAAGAAGATGAATATGGTTGATGTACGTGAATGAATACAGAATTTCTAAACCTGTTGAAATCATCATAAAAAGGGGGCTAATGTAGAAAGAAGAATAATAGAGGAGATGAACTAATTCGAGCTGTAATACATATATACATAGAAATGTCACAAGGAAACTCCTTGTATAGCTATCCTAAACAAACAAAAATGTCATCTTTCTTCTTTTACAAAATTGGAGAACAGGAGGGCAGAAGGAACAGGTCTTCTCTGGTAGGTGGTGGGGGGGTGAGGAAGGAGGGTGGAGTTGGTACCAGTGATGGGGAGATGCAGGAAAAGTGTGTGGAAGGGTGAATATAGTGCAAATACTGTGTACACATGTAGGTACATGGAAAAATGAGACCTGTTGAAGCTACTCCAGAAATGAGGGAGAGGGAATAAAGGAGAGTGATAGAGGGGGTGAATTCAAGCATTACATATTCTAAGAACTTTTGTAAATGCCACAGTGCACCCCCAGAACAACCATAAATAAAGATTCTCAGTAAGACACTAAAAAAACAAAATACATAACAGACAAAGGGAAAATCATGATAGAGAAAGAAAATTGTCTTCATAAAGTGACATACTACCTTGGCTGGAGAAGAAAAGTTACTCTTCATCACACATGATAATAAATTATAGTGAGGACATCTCTAGGATATAGAAATTAAATACATTTTGGTGTCCACACATTTTATTTCAGTTTCACAGCTGGTTTACACTTTAGAATTTTGTGGGCCCTTAAATGTAGATCCTCAAACAAACAAACACAATGCAAATTTTAAAAAGTGAGAGAAAAGATTTTTATACTACTATTGTCTTTAGTAACTTTTTAAAACTTTCTATTTTTATCATGTGGATATATTTTTTATTCATATATCTTTTTTTTTGGTTATATTTGCTGGGGTTTTTTTTAATATTATTGTTGTACTGGAGGTACACTTTGACGAAAGTTCTTAAAATACATTTGAATTCACCCCCTCAATCATTCTCAATTTTACCCTTTCTCCCATCACTAGAAAAGTTTCAACAGGTCTAATTTGTCCATTTTCAAACCTGACTATATTATATTTCCTCTACATTCAGCCTCCTCTTCCCTTACTTTATATTATCCCTCTTCCCACTGGTACTAACTCCTAGACAGGACCTGTTTTAGCTTCCTATCCTCCATTTTTGAAAAAAGGCATCTTCTGTTTATTAAAGACATGTTATTTCAGTGTGTAATAAATGCATCAAAATCTGAAGCATCATACATTATTTTCTCTTTTCTATAGATAATTTGACTTCTTTTATTAAAATGTAGCTATCAAAAATAAAACCTTTTATAAGGCACATATATTCTAATATTATCCAGGGTCTCTTAAATAACCACTTCTCAGGTGAGTCAAATTTTTAAATTTACATTAACAGAAATATGATGGCAAGACATTTTGGACTGTGATTATTTCTGTATCTTTGAACCATAATTATTCACCAAAATATTCTATTATTACACTAGTAAATCTGTTTGTTTCTGCCCATTGTAGAGTTTTGTCCCAAGAGTATTGGACTGTACTCCACTAGTGTGTGTGTATGTGTATGTGTGTGTAAGTGTGTGTGTGTGTGTCCATAAAGAAAATACAACTGAATCTTCAGGAGCAGTGTACCTACTTGCCATGGATGTTTGAAAACTTAAGGGACACTAAATGTTTTCAAGAAAAATATTAAGCATGTATATTTATGGTGATGTCCAAATCATTTCAAACAGATTTCTAAAAATAAAAACATTCCAAAAGAAGAATTAAAACCCTTTCTAGTGCTGTTGTCTTGCCTACTTGATTCATTTAGAAAGGATTAACAAACATAGCATGATTAGTTCTCATGAAATCATTAGAAGTCAATATGATAAAGGAGTGTTATTCGATTTACTTTTAAGATGTGATCCTAAGTAATAATTTTTGTATATTTGTAAACTTCTAAAATGTACTTTAACAAAAACTGCTCAAAAAGAATACTGTTTGGTGTATTCTATTTTCCTTTCCAATTCTATGCTAGCTACTCCATTGTTTTTTCTTTTTGTTTCTTTTATGAAATGCTGTTGTGGATCCCTTAAATTTATCTCATGTGTTGTGAATTATTAGGCACTACAGCATGAATTTAAACAAAATAAGTTTATGTCACGGCTTGAGTAAAGCAAATATTGTCTCTGCCACTTTCAAGTGGTGTCATGTTGGGTAAATTTATTAATCTTATTAAACTTTACTTTTCTCAGATGTTTACTGAACATCATAAATATACCTGACTGTAGTTCTAAAATGACAATGGCTCATTTCAGTTATTTATGCTTAACTCTTTAGTTAACATTAGAACTGAAAAGATTCCCTTAGTTTTCACTGCCAGCTTAAGAGCTCAGCAAGAATGGATCAGTTAACATTTTCATCATCTGAATTAATTTTTGTGGCTTATAAGTAGATAAGAACTGACAGATTTATTTTTCAATGAAAACATTCATGTTGAGGGTATTAGAACACAGAGACAATGAATTACGCAAGTCGAAGGAGAGATCAAAGAGAAAAAGTAACAGAGAAAAGGGCAGAGGAAAAGAAGTGGGATTCAGAAGGAAGGGAGAAAGAACAAAATTCTCATACTGGTTTCCTGATTTCTAATTTCCTTCAAACTTAAGTAAAACAAATGATGAAACAGAAGAGAGCAAGACGAAAGGAGCTGATCATTAGTGATCATTTCCGAAATGCATTTCATTGGTGGCTATCCTATCATTTTATTTTTCAGTACTCTGCCTTCACACGTAGATAATTAATAGATACCTACTTTTGGGTGTGTACATGTAGTGCTTATGTCTGTTTCAGATATGGAAGGGTCTGGATGTAGCAGCTAAACTGGAAAAAAACCACCCAAAAGAATCTGACATAATAGATTAATACCTCTAAACTTACAAATTTTATGTTCATAAAATTAACTTACAATACTTCTTATGCCCATTCTTTCTCTCTATAAAACATATTTGCAATTCTAGGAATTTATCATTGTATGGTTAGTGTACTGCTGCTTTTCAGAACACAAAGGAATCACTGTAGGTAATGAAAAAATATTGATACTATTTAGAGTTAAAACTTAGTTTTCCTTTTCACCATCCTTGGAAAAGACCTTGAATTATAAACAAACAGTTTGTAATAGAATTCGTTCTCATCCTCTCTCCCATTAAATATTCACTGATCTCATGCCAAACATTTTCTAACCAGGTTAAAGTCCAGTAGTTTATTCATGTTAGTCTACAATTCAATTGAGTTAAAATTTTACACTGACTGCCAGTCAACCTTATCATGAACTTTCATTATGTGCATGTAATTAATTGGGTCCAATGAACAATATCAGTACTGAGTTATAGACTCTTTTCCCCTGACCATATAATTAGAATATAATTACCCACAGGATATCAGAATGATGCAGAACCTTTCCTCTAAATGCGCCCTCATTAGGACACAAGTCTCAATGTACATTTATTCAATCAGTGTGAATTAATTAAAATGTTACTGAAATAAAAGAGGATAAGCAATAAAAAGTATGTGACATCTATTAAGAGACTATCACTTGAGATCTGCCTGTCTGGTTTATAGTTAAACCTATTTAGCTCAAATAGGAACTTTATCATATAATGTGAGGTACATCCAGTGTAATACAAAATCTAAGAAAATGAACCAGTGTGTGTCATTATCTTTGAAAAGAGTACAGTACACAGAGATACAAAATCTTTAAGAATTAGGTAGGACTCTGGGGTTCCATGATTCTCTGATAATTGCATAAAAATGATATCATATATTTGGTATATAAGCAATTATGCTAATCCTATGTATTTATATTAGAAATCTAAATTATATATCTGACATATCTGTTCTTACATGGCTTAGAAGTTAATGGCTGGAAAAGCTCAAATACAAAAGTACTAATATTTTTGCCTTTTAATAAAAGAAACTGAATTACTTAAGCTACCTTAAGTTATTTCAATAACATATTTTTTTAGCAGTACACCTACATGCAACCTAAGAATACATTCTTTTAAAAAGGATTCATAATACATTATACCACACATCCAGATTATTTAAAACATAGTAAAAAATAGTGCACAAGGAAGCTAAGGCACATGTGATGTTACATCTTCCCAGAAAGAGACCATTGATTCATACAAAAGTGTTTTATCTATGCGCTATTTATCTTTGTTTCTCTACTACCTGGCATACAGTCACATTCAACAGAACTATACTGAATAAATAAATGATCCTTATATAAAGAAATAATCCATTAGTTAAGAGCAGTGTCATAAATAGTAGCAAAAACTTCAAAGAGTTATTGTAATAAAGTAAGATATACACATACTTTCAAGCTTTTAGTGTTATCAAATAGTCCTCAGAAATGTTTAGATATAAAAACAGCTTTTATAAAATTTGGTTTGGATATAATTTGGCATTCATTTTTACAAAAAGACCTGCACTAATTTACAATGGAAATTTGGATAAGCACTAAGACAAATTACTCCATCTACAAATTTCTATTTCCATGTGCTCTTTAAGGAGCAAACTCTAACCAATTTACAAATCATCAATAGTCTTTCAAGAATATCTAATATGTTATAAGATTATATAGTTATAAAGTTCTAAATTCATTTTATTTATATTCTGATATAGTATTCCATTGAGATATTAGACCTATCTTGATGGAGACCAGAAATATGAGGGAAATAATAGGGCCACCATGATACACAAACAGGTAGACTATCTCACAAAGGATTATTTCATTTTTAACAAAAACATTATTTTTTAGAATTTCAGTAAGATAAACATGTAGATATAGTTGCTCGATGAAAGCATAATATTTCAGTAGGATTCATTAAAATGCCACTTTAAGAATAATTGCCACCAATAACAAAAAATTTAAGTAGAATATAATATTTTTAAAGTATAATTTTACTGCAAGCATCAATTCTCATTTCTTATCTAAACTAAGAGTGGACATTTATGATATATCAAATGAAAGACTATACTGTTTAAGTGATATTTTAAAAATCAGACCTTATACTTTGAAATCAAAAGGAACATAACTTTATTAATCTGAGAATTTGGAAATGTTACCAAAATTCATTTTAAATGTGGAGCATTTCACAATACCATATTGGACATTTTATACAAGCATAACATGATATAAGCAAGCTTTTCAAAATTTAGTAACAATTATAAAATGCTTCCAATACCATTTCAGAAACTAAATGTGATGCTGTTAACATTCACTAATATTTTCATCATCACATACTTTAACTCAATTTTATTAGCTTATACCAATAAAATTCAATTAAGAACTACCAGTGATTTTTTTAAAAATATATAAACTTTCTTGTCCTATTTTAATTTTTACTTTATCATTCTATGATACATTTTCTTCTTGACTCAGGAAAAAGATTAATTAACTAATCAGAATAAAAAGGGCTGAGGGAATATTATTTGTTCATTCATTAAATATTTGTTGATTATGTAGTTTCTGTCAGAATTCAATTAGGTTCTAGGGATGGAGAGAGAAACCCTTTTGATGTGCGTGATGAAATTATAACTGTGCTGTTCAGTGAGCACAGGAACATTTACTATTTTATATTCAGTTATGGGAGGTCTCCGTGGGTTCTCCAAGAGGGCATTTCCAACATGGAGCAGAGAATTTAGATTTGCATGGGGTTGAGCAGTACAAGCTTCCACAGACATATTCAGAAGAGATAGCTGCAGTCATGGAACTGGATGAGGCAATTTAGACAGAGCATAACAAGATGCAAGTGGAACCCAAAGTGGAAGCCTAACACATATGTAAGAATGTAAGAAAAACTAGAAATTTAGTGGTGTTGAAAAAGGGTGGCTTATAGAAGAAAAGTAAAAGCTAGAAGAATAAAGTGGATGCATGTAACAGAATATGAGAGGAGAAATTCTCAAATAGTACCAAACACTGCAGAGGATTCAAGTAAGATCACACTCAAAGAGTGTCCCAGTGTATTCCCCTGGTAGCCCAAAGCAGATTGTTTTCTACCTTGCCAAAGCACTCATTGCTGCTGTGAGTGCCAACTACTGAGAGTTCACCAGTGGTCACTATTTTCTGAAGAATCATCCTTTGCTCACAAGAGCAGATTTTTCCAGGAATACTTCCCATCACAAAAGAGATCTTTGCTCTTTTCTTAGAATTCTGAAATGATCCCTCTCTTTATTTTACACGTGAGGCATTTCACAAGCTCATCTTTTCAAAATTTAATAAAGATGTAAACTGCTTCAAGAGTCATTTCAGAAGCTAAATGTGATGCTAATTTGACATTCACTGATATTACTTCATCATCACATACTATAAACTCAAGTTTGTTAGCCTAAAACAATAACATTGAAATTGTGGTATATGGGTTTGAAAATGCCAGGACCTTGTCTTAAGTTAAGAACTATCCTGTGGTATAATTGTTAGTTCAAACTCCCAGAGTTCAGACCGGTGACAACCTATCCCTAAGACTACTTGCTTCCTTTGCATAACCCTTGTTTCTGCTTCTATCCCTTCCTTAAGTGTTGCTTTGAAAAAAATCATCTTCTTTTCTATAATACTCATAAAGCTAAATCTCTGTTACATTCATTTTTCCTTGAGAACTGAAACTAAGAGAATGCAACTGAATTTAGGATGAAAGGCAAGAGCAGTTTGGGGATGCATTTTATAGTCAGAAGTTGACCACAAATATAGGTTGAGGAGGAAAGAAGATAGAAATTTGACACAGTGAGTCTGTCTACACACCTACATACAATTATGGCTAGGTGATGAGCTAGACAAGAGTCAGATCCATATGGAAATACAGAAAAATAGCATTGCACATGGGAAAGAACAGCTCCTCTGCTAGAATGAATTCTACAACACATGAAGACTGTGGAACTTAAATCATACTTTTAAATGCAAACTTAAGCAAGCTTGTTGAAAGATAACTTGTCTGAGTTTTTCTATTGCAAATTGTGGAAATAATGAATTATTAAAAATCGTGACAAGGGTCATGAAGGGAGGAAAAATAAGTTCTAGGAAAGAGAATGCAGAATATTAGAATGAAAAAATTAGAATAATGCAGGCATTGAAAGATTCAAGGATGTTGAAGAAATAGTAATCAAGTAAAATAATCAGAAAATATTTTTGGTTGTTATGAAATAAGAACAATGTAATAAAGAATTGAGCATCAGGTATATAACTATTCCTTCAGGATTTGGGTTCCTTAGACAAAAGACGTTGAAATGGTTAAGACTCTTCAGAGTGATAACAATAGAATTTCAAGTGATATATTTCATGTTTTAGACTAAACAGCAAGGAGTGGGCATGGAGGCCTCAATAAAGCTATCATTTTTCCATGTAAAGGAAACTCAGATTGAAGTAGGGTTACATACAGGAGTAAGACAGATCACTGTACTGTCAGTGAACTTGATATGTGTACCAACAGTTACATATAAATTAATTCTTCCTCAGAATTCAGGTTGAAAATCGAAAGTAGGAAAGCTATATTTAATAGTAAGATGAAGGAAAACATTATATAAATATTTTATGATCACCACCGTTTCAGCAGGGATCATTAAAACCACAAGTTACCTTTGCAAGGTGGATTTTATCCTTAAGTGTCTAGTGGTGGTTAAAGGGAGTCTGGTTTTGATGGCACTCAATATTTAAAAATTAGGAGCTGGAAGTGATATAACACATTTATATCTATTCTAAAGGTACTATATATGGGTATTTGCGCTATCCCCACTCCAATCTTCCTTCAAAAGGTGCAAGTAGAAACACTATCACAAAAGTTCACATATGTGAGCTTTTATGCCATAGTTTGTGGCAACTTAGTCTCAGCAGTGCTTAATGGAAATAGCCAAATTTTACACATTCTTTCCAATACAGGGTATTCTCATCCTTTATAATTTCCAAATATTATAAATTATTAAAAAACTTGCCAAAATGGATAGAAAAAGTAAATCTGAATATTTTAATTTGTATTTCTTGATTACTTATGAGGTTTTAAATTATTTTCAGCTATGTACATTAATTTTACAAATCAGAGGTGTTTTTCATTATGATACTTATCTTTATACTGACTGATAGTTTTTAATCATTATAATTTAAAAGAAAGTTCTGATTATTTAAATCTGCCAACATTTACTTTTTCCTTTAGGAAAAAGATTAAAAGATTTTGTCAAAGCAGCAATGAAATATTTAATCCGTGTTTGGTTTGTTTTGGAATATGCATAACCTGGTATTTACCTTATGTTACTTTTCCATGTAGTTATATGATAATCTCAACACAATCTAGGCCCCAGCATATTTGATACGTGACTTTATTATGTACTACATTTTTACAGGTGGCTTAATGTCTCTTCAGACTTTGAACTAGTTGTTAATATTTTCTAGAGCCACTTCTACATTATTTTAATAATGTAACTTTAATAAATTAAACATACTTTTAAGTTTTTTGAAAAATAAGTCTTCCTATTCTTTCTTTTTCTTTCCAATTTTATGTTTGTATACATTTATCTTTCCAGGAAATCTTTGGAATCATTTTGTCAAGCAAAAAATATTGCATAGAAATTGCCCTGAAGAGAGGAGTAATTTTCAAAAGATGCGGGTTCTTATTTTATTCATTTTGATTTTCTTCTCTATATATGCAGACTTAAGATATTTTTATTTATTTTTGCTTGGGAATAGAATGATCACTTTCCACCTGCTACCATTCTCTTTTGAACCATTCAGTACCGTTCACTTATGCACATTTACGTCTAGTCTAGTGGTATTGTATCTGGATATTTGCCTTGTCCCCACCCCAGACTTCCTTTGAAAAATGCAAGTAGAGATTTTTTGAAAAAATAGTCTTCAAGACTTAAGATATTTTCTTAATCCTCTCATCTGAATTGCTGATTTGCTTTCCTTAGTGTTGATTTCAAATGATAGAATTGCTACTTTTTTAATATACGTTGAACTAGGGAACACACAAAAAAGTGAGACAGAGATTACTTTACCATCTAGATAATTAACATGTAGACCAACAGATACATAGGAATTACTTCTTCCTCAATTTACAAGTAAAATTGAAAATGGACAAACTGTATTTAATAGTAAAATGGAGGAGAACATGATTCTGATGTTGATATATTTTAGTTTCTACTAAAGTCTTACTTTTACCTTTATCTTATCTTTTTTGACACCCCTTTTTAACTCTCTAATGATTTCTCTTAAATTGATGTATTTTAGAGTCTGTTTTCTTTAGTATTCTTGATCATGAAAAACAATTGCTATTACCTTATTTTTCTTTCTTTTCTTTTTTTTTTTTATTTTTGGTGATAGTGGGGTTTGAACTCTGGACCTCACCCTTGCTAGGCAGACACTGTACCTTGTGAGTCACTCCCCCAATTCACTATTGCTTTTTTCTTTTCTTTTTTTTTTTCTTTTATTATTCGTATGTGCATACAAGGCTTGGGTCATTTCACCCCCCTGCCCCCACCCCCTCCCTTACCACCAACTCCGCCCCCTCCCTCTCCCCCTACCCCCTCAATACCCAGCAGAAACTATTTTGCCCTTATCTCTAATTTTGTTGTAGAGGGAGTATAAGCAATAATATGAAGGAACAAGGGTTTTTGCTGGTTGAGATAAGGATAGCTATACAGGGAGTTGACTCACATTAATTTCCTGTGCATGGGTGTTACCTTCTAGGTTAATTCTTTTTGATCTAACCTTTTCTCTAGTTCCTGTTCCCCTTCTCCTATTGGCCTCAGTTGCTTTTAAGGTATCTGCTTTAGTTTCTCTGCGTTAAGGGCAACAAATGCTAGCTAATTTTTTAGGTGTCTTACCTATCCTCACCCCTCCCTTGTGTGCTAAAGCTTTTATCATGTGCTCATAGTCCAATCCCATTGTTGTGTTTGCCCTTGATCTAATGTCCACATATGAGGGAGAACATACGATTTTTGGTCTTTTGGGCCAGGCTAACCTCACTCAGAATGATGTTCTCCAATTCCATCCATTTACAAGTGAATGATAACATTTTGTTCTTCTTCATGGCTGCATAAAATTCCATTGTGTATAGATACCACATTTTCTTAATCCATTCGTCAGTGCTGGGGCATCTTGGCTGTTTCCATAACTTGGCTATTGTGAATAGTGACGCAATAAACATGGGTGTGCAGGTGCCTCTGGAGTAACCTGTGTCACAGTCTTTTGGGTATATCCCCAAGAGTGGTATTGCTGGATCAAATGGTAGATTGATGTCTAGCTTTTTAAGTAGCCTCCAAATTTTTTTCCAGAGTGGTTGTACTGGTTTACATTCCCACCAACAGTGTAAGAGGGTTCCTTTTTCCCTGCATCCTCGCCAACACCTGTTGTTGGTGGTGTTGCTGATGATGGCTATTCTAACAGGGGTGAGGTGGAATCTTAGCATGGTTTTAATTTGCATTTCCTTTATTGCTAGAGATGTATATCTTTTCTTTGATATAATAAAATTTCATGTATGCTATCAATCTAAATTTCACATGACATGCTTCTATTTAGTTGAAATTCTTTGTTTTAGTTTCAAATGATTATCATTTCATTTTGGCAAAAGGTAGGCTTTTAATATTAAAATGTACTTTGGCCATAAGACATAAATCTGCATTGGCCATTGTCATAAAAAAGGAAAACAAAGAGGAAACAAATTTTGTCTGCCACACTGACTATTGCAATATTATTGACATGCAGTCCACTAATAACACGATTTACAGAGAAACAACTAATCTCAGGTTTAAATGATAATAAACTGTAAAAAGTGGTTAAGGAAACACTATCAAACTAGAGTGGTGGGGTAGACGAATTCAAGTATGATATACTTGATATATTGTAAGAACTTTTGCAAGTACCACAATGTACCCCCAGTACAATAAAAATAAAATTTAAAAAAAAAATTTTTAAATACCTTGTATTTTCTCCTTCTTGTGAAGGCTACTAAGAACTCAGGACAAAAAAAGCAGTGTGAGCTACCTTTGTCAAATTCTTAGGGTTAAGTGACATTGGATTTCTAATGTGCAATTTAATTTTGGTATTAATTTGCTACACTTTATTTTGCTACATATTATATCTTACATGACTTTCCTTAAGTACTGTTGGCAAGGACTTAAGTGGTATTTATATACAATGGAATTTTATTCAGCCACAAAGAAGAATGAAATTTTGTCATTTGCAGGTAAATGAATGGAACTGGGGAACATTATCTTAATTGAAGTTAACCAGGTTCAGAAAGCCAAAAGCCACATGTTTTCTCTTATACATGGCATACAGACTGACACAAATAAATACAGCAATATTATGAAAAATATGTCATGCTAAGGGGAAGTCACATATGAGAGAAGGATTGCAAAAGAAAGAAGTTAAGAAGGTGAACATGGTTGATGTACTCTCTATATAAGAATTAATATAGAATTATTTAATTTGTTGAAATAACCAAAAAAGAGGGGAATAAAGTAGAAAGAAGAAAAATAGAGGAGATGAACCAATTCGGGTTGTAATACATGTATACATAGAAATGTCACAAGGAAATTCCTCATTTAGCAATCTTAAACAAAAATATCATTTTTTCTGTTACAAAGTGGGAGAGCAGGAGGGCAGAACAGGTTCTGTCTGGGGGACGAGGGGGTTGATACCAGTCGGAGGGGGGAGGATATAGGGGAAAAAGTGTAGGAAGAATAATATAGTACAAATTTTGTGTACATGTGTGTATAAATGGAAAAATGAAACCTGTTGAAATTAATCCAGGAATGGGGGGAGGGGAGATAAGGAAGAATGATGGAGGGGGTAAATTCAAGTATGGCACATTGTAAGAACTTTTGTATATGCTACAATATAGTCCTAGCACAACAATGAAAAACAAAAAAATCACTTAATACATAATCTCAAATCCTCACTTTTGAGTCAGAGACATACTTGAGGTTTTTATTTTATATGAATCTACTTTTTAAAAAACTTTAGCTTTTTAATATTTTTAATCTTTAGATAATGCTCATGTACAGGTATATGTTTTTTATTCCGTCAGATTTCTTCTTCACTGGACTTTCAAATTATGTCTTTTTGGTCTTTTGTTCATCTTTCCTATAAGTCATGATAAATCTAACTTTGCACAAGTTTGTTTGCTTATACAATTGTTATAACTTGCCCTTGATGCAGCTATATTTTAGGCAGAAAATATTGAAACTTATAGGAATACTTTTATAACATATTAAAAGAACCTTGTAAAACATAACTGTATCATATTTATGTAAGTAGAAGCAAATAAAAATGCTCATAGTACATGAACATTTTTGAGACTAGTTACTTCTCTTAAATATGTATATATATATATATATATATTTATGCTTATAAATATGGATTCTTCAGAACCTAATAAAGTCAATCTAACCAGGACAATGTAGCAGATAAATGTTTCATCTCTCAAGCATAGATGAGTGTTGTTTGTGTTTCCCCTTCTCCTGTCTACCTCCTATAAAACATGTGTACATGAAAAATATGCCAAGCCAAAATGAATGTAGATGTACTTTATAAACATTGTAACACTCTAGTGCTAGATGTGTTCCTCACTGGAATTTGAGTGTCACAATGTAATTCTATGCATTTTAAAAATTAAAAGAATAAAAAGCAGATATCCCTTATGAATAAGACCATGGAATTGAGTCTAAGTTAGCTTTTCAAAATATGGGAAAAATGAGATTCCTTTTTGCCTGTCATTACTATGATGACAATTATGAATTGATCTATAATGAATATTAATTAAATGAATATTAAGTAATGACACTGATGAAACATTTATTGAGAACTGACAATGTACTTTATCCCTACTCTTTTGACAAAAAAGAAAACTGCATAGGCACAAAACTTTAGTAGATCACATAAAAGATTTCAAGAAAATACATAACTTTAGTGTAACTAGTTAAAGGTTAAAGAGGTAAGCGGAAAAGAAGGATAAAGCAGCCAAAATGATATAAAATAAAAACTGAGGCGCAGTGCAGCAAAACACATCCTTAGTCAAATGTTCACACCTCCTCACTAGACTCTACATTTGGGGAACTTCTATTACTAGCCTACGGAATAAAGTTGCAGAGAATTCAAAATCCAAATTTCAGAATCACAGAGAACTCAGCTGTCTCCTTCCCTCCTCCCATTGGTTGATGCATAGTGTTGGGGTTGTCATTATTAACTCTCACTAGCTAGAGATAAGTGATAGAAAAAACAAAAAGATCCCATAATTCTGGCGTGTGAAGAAGAGACACACACCATCCCTTACTCCCTAACAGACCTTCTGACATTCGGAGGAGTAATGACTTAGTTTAACACATGCTCTAAGGAAAGACTTCACATATTCTCTGCTATTTAAGACTTACTCACTATATTTACAATGTATAATTTAGAATTCTTAAAACTACGGAAGAGTAAGAAAGAACGGAAGAGGAAAAGTTAATACGACATATGGTTCTTTCAGGGTGTTTTAAGTGGGGATGCGTAGATCACTGCTTCAGTAACACCACAACTTGGCCACACGACAGAGTTACAGAGAAGAAGAAAGAGAGGCAAAATGGGGACCATTTCAACCAAATCTAATGAATGTATTTTGAGTTTATATTTTTCAAGTGGTATTGTTTTCCTTTCTGTGACCGAAGGAGCTTCACTACTTACCTTGTTGGCTTTTTAATAAAATTAATTCCTAAAGATTGACTATTATAACAAAAGAAAGTATTCCAGGAAAAACAAAGCACAATTGGTCCATAAGAGTTATAATGCTCAATATGGTCACTTTTTTTTTTTATAAAATCACTTCTTGCTAATGAATACTATTTTTATTGTATATATTCTGATGATATGTTTCCTTAAAAATTAGATAAAATAAATTCAAAATAAACCCAAGTCAAACTTTGTAAATTGCCAGTTATTATTTTAAAAGAATTATTTTTTTTTCATTTTAGAAAACAATCACATCACCATGTTCTGATTTTGGAATTGGGTTTGCACTACAGAAGGAGCTGAACACTGTAGAATCTTGCTTGTTTATAGAATGAAATAGAACAACATGAAAGAATAAAACATTGCAATATTTATTAAAGATTAGACAGAAGAAATCACTGTTTATAATTATATTCACTAAGGTGTTACTTATACTAATAAAATAATAAATTGGAAAGATGTTAGACACAAAAATTGTTCAAAGTAAATTGTGATATACTAATTTAATGAGATCTGCAGTCATTACTAGGGATATTTTATAGTATATGAAAATATAAGAATATTATATTATATTATATTTATTTGTTACATGAGAATGGTATATTCTCATTTATTCAGCTTATAAACTGAATGATATATTCAGATTAATTACAAAAAGTAAGAAAAATATCTAAAAATCAGAGATTCTATTTATATATTAATAATGGTTCTTATAACTGTCTTAAGAATTGAAATTTCTTCATTTAGTATTTTAAATTTTACTCAATGAATATCTAGGTATTTTATAATAAAGGTTAAAATGCACTTTTTAGATTCTAGCATAATACTTATAATAACAGATGACATCACCTGAGCACTTACTACACACCTGGCATAGTTCTAAAGCAACTTGCATAAATTAATGAATTTCATTTCATTTAACAACTGGAATATAGAGAAAATGTTAACAATTTGCCTCATATCATTAGCTTAGTGAGAAGCCATACTTCAAATATAAATGGGTGGATCCTGCCAAATGCTGTTACTCTCTTCCACCAGCAATGTGTGAACAAGTTGCTTTTTAACAAAGATCGACTTTTAATAGTCTTAATTATTCTGGTGGGTACACAGTATGATCTATGACAATTATGTGTTTTCATGGCAAGCAATGACAGCGAGCTTATATTCATATGTTAATATATGATTTGAATGCATGTTTTTCTCAATTGCCTGTTTAGGTCTCTTGTCCTTTTGAACTTGGATGCCTGCTTATTGTTGATTTATATAAATTCTTTTTATATTTCAGACACGAGTCATTTGTCAGCATTCTGGAACTATTTAAAGAAAATGGTTTTCCCATGGATATAGAGTTCATGTTAGAACTCTAATTTCTAGTCTTCTGTTTTTTATGGCTGCTATTATTCATGCTTCTTTCTTCTCATTCTGGAATATTTTACCTCTTTTCTAATATTTTTCAGTGGACTCTCTGGAACAACTGTTCAAAAAAACAAAAGCAAATTATCCTTTCCTCTATAAGGCTTTGTCACTTTTCCCATGACTTAACTCCTGAAAAGAGCATGCACCTTCTGACCCATTACTGGTTCTATAGTTACATTGGAAATCTCTCGACTTTCCATTAAAATCATCACTCTTCCTGTTTGAAGTTTCTAATCACCTGAGATTCATGAAATCTATTAGTTCTATACTCCACCCTTATTCATTTCTGTCACTTAGTAAGAATGTCATCAAGACTCTGAAATTATCCTGGGTGGTGTTAAGGGCAGCATCCAATAATGACTCTCAGAGCTCCTTGATTTTCTAACATGTCATGAACCTATCTTGCACATCAGTTGAGTCACCGGAACTCACAGCTTCATATTGGATCATGCAATCATCTGGAACTAATCTACTCTAAAATTAAGTCGAATTCTAATATTCCACTCTGTTACAGTCTCCCCCCTAGCTCCCTCAATTTCTTGCTCTTGCTATCTTTTGACCATTCACATCCACAACTCCATGTTGACACTTTCACATCTCTCCTGCTCTATGGTTTAAATTTATTCAACACCACATGGACAGCAATGTTCTCGTTCTACAAGCAAAACTGATTTTGATAAAACTCATCACCTTCACAAGACAGGGCAGACTTTCAATTCACTCAGACCTTGCTTTGTCTACCTCCCGAGCCTTACCTTTATACATAACTCCCAGTAAATATTCTGCAGAGGAGAGGGAGGAAAAAAGAGAGGAAGGAAGGAAGGAAGGAAGGAAAGAAGGAAGGAAGGAAGGAAGGAAGGAAAGAGAAATCTAGCACTGCACATATTGCATCTAAAAGTAATGAACATTGACTATTAGAAATGATCTTACAGATACTTTAAGGACATAGTAATAATAATTAGTGCATAAACAGTGGATATGAATCTACCATATTAGCCTTAAATTTAAAAGATTGGCATACTAACATTATATCGTATGTAAATTTTCATTTATCAACCTTAAAATATTGATCTGAGAAATATCACCACATAATTAGTCCCTTTCTAAGAAAATGAAAACTTTGCTTTTAAATTGTCTTATAAAATAATAATTTTAGACATACAAGTAAATAATATATATCCCAAGACTGTAGTCAAATATGGGTAGAAATGTAAACTAAGTTCTAAGCTTCCTTAGTGCCAAAATTAAAACCTGAGAATAATTAATAAGTCTTTAACAGAAGCTCTTCAGTGCTGTTTAATTGTTTACAAATGAGGGCCTATTTAGTTTAAGCAAAACTGTGAGGGGCTTAAGTCACACAGATTCTGTCTAGGGTTAGGAGAAAAACCTAGACTATGGAAAAAGGAGTGGCTTGCATACACATCAGAACGTGTTCCATATAAGATTATTCAAAATTCTTGTAGTATCATATGTTAAAGAATAGAGAGCAGAAATTTCATGGTGTGATCTATAACAATCACCAAAAATACATTTCAGTTAAAGGCAGAATATCTGTTTTAGCAATCAATTGGTAATAGTTAACGGTGTTTTATAGAAATTAAGGTCCTTATCACAAGAGCCGACTGAATAGTTGGGATTCCCCTTACATTTGTTTGTAGAACAATGGAAGATATAACAGAAATCTATGTTTATAAAAAGCCTTGAATTCTCAATATGGCAGCAAATGGACTATACCTTTGCTTGAAAATTTTTCAAAGAATCCAGTATAAGCACATTATCACCATCATGGAGCAATCAAAACACATATTAAAAGAATTTTAAGTAATATATGTTCATGCTAACACTTTCAAAATATGCACATTCCAATTGCAACCATAAGAAAGCATGATTATATCTGATTCATGCACTCATTGGAGGCACTTAAATGGAAAAAATATACTATAATCATTTTATTTTGGGAGCAGCTGATTTTAACACATTTTATGGCCATATTTATTATTAATGATACCAGTAATCTGTGCAAGCATTTAATGCTTGTACAAAAGCTTGAATAATGGCTGCCCTTGGTGTAAAGAAGATGCTTACCCTGCTAATCTCCATAACAGGTAAGCAAGTATCTACTGAGAAATAAACATAAAGTGAATAACAAGTATACAGAACATGTGAAACTGGTTGTGCAAAAGAAAATTTTAATGACACTTGAAAAGGTATTCTAAAATATCAAAGGACTGATGACATAGTTTTGTCCTTGTAGTGGTATTTCATAATTGTGCAAGGTTATGTGACCTTTGAGCAGGATTAGGGATTCATACTGAGTTTACATAGTGCACTCAATATCCAATCTCTGACCACAGACTCAAAGGCAAGGAAAAATTCAATAAAACTAGATGTTTTAATTTTTTCCTTGTACATTTTCTAGAATGTGATAGAGATGATGCCAATGGTCATTTTGTAATAATTGCATCTTAACCTCCTATGCTCTTCATAGTCAACATTACAAAAGATTGGTGCATACACATTTTTAAGGAGGAAACTACCGGTGAAGAATAAAAAAATTAAATGAGATTATTTGTGAGTATTAATGATTTCCTTTAAACAAATGTTAAGACTTTCCAGCAGGTGATTTAGTGTGGGACTGTTCCTGGGAAGTTAATGAGAGCTCACAGTCTGAAAAGGCTCAATGGCTATCAATTTGAGCAGATTAAGCAATTTTGTAGGCAGAACTACTTCATTAATTTGTTGAAAGTATAAGCAATTAAATAGTTAATGGGTGCAATAGTCAATGTATTTACTCCATTATTCAAAAGTGACCTTTAATTCTTACTTAGCAAGATGGAGAAATTTCTAAAATGAAGTGATTTAAGCAGATTTATTAACATATACAAGACTCCAAAGGCTTGAGTGAACAGGTGTACTTAGAGAATTACAAGTAGCTCAATTATCCTTGATTTCTAGTATGTAAGGTGGTTTGTAAGAGATTGGGTGGGTTGATCCTGTTAAAGAGCCTTGTTTACCATAGTAGAGAGTTTGGAATTCAAATAAGGACTCATCGAAAACATTTTATGCATGAAAGAGGCATGCAATATTTGCATTTTAGAATATAGACCCAGGAAGCAAGTTGGGGACATATGGAAAGGAGGCAGTGCAGCGAGAATACCACTAGCACAGTCCTATAGAAAATTCTGTCAGGATGGCGTATGAAGTAGTTACAGCTGGGCTGAAGGAAAGAGAAAAGATTGAAATCATCACAACAGGATACTTAATGATTAATTTGATATTTAAACTAAGGTATCCAAAATGATTCTTAGTTTTCTGGTTTGGGAAAGTTGAACTATGATAAAAAATAGAAAGTGCTTGGTGAGATTTGGAGAAAGTATGGAAAAAAATAAATTTTTTGTGTGGCTCTGGAGTGGTAACACTTAGATGCCAATTCTGGACTGACATATTCTAGTCATGTAACACTAGGGAACTTTCTTATTTCCTTTACTTCTCAGTTTCTTCAGATGTGAATTTGAGAAAATTACTATATTCATTTTATGGAGTCGTTGTGAGTTGTAAATGAATTCATACATCTCATTATAACTGCTACCCATTCTCTCTTAAAACCTGACATTAACCTTGACTCTAATAATTTTTGGTTCTACTGTAACCTGCAGTGCATTCTTCCTAATATACTGTGCCTTGCTCTTCATGTTCTTACATCCTGCATTTCCCTCCTTAAATTCCATAGCCAATCCTTATAATTGCTGCTGTGCATCCATTCTCAACACCCTGGCTTCTCCCTTTTCATTGTATTCGAAAAGGCAGAGTCTCATTAAGACGAGGCCGTGCCTATTCTATTCCTGGAGCTGGAATGTAGCTGGAGAAACATAACTGAATGCAACTATAAAAATATACTCATCCAAACTTACTTGTCCTGGAGTTCTAAATATTTGATTGTTAACTAGAAGTGACTGCTCTTTATTCCTCGGAAGCCACACTGTACTTCTTGAATACGTTTAGTGGCTACATTCCTACGTGACTGGTGCATAATTTCTTTCCAATGCTCAAACTTCCTAAATATCTCATGCCACCATCGCTTTCAGTCAATGTCCAACTTCCTATTTCTCTCAGAAATCAGAAGTGTCTTATGTCCTATTGTTGCCCTCTTCTCATAGTAGCTAGATTGTTCTTTTCAAAAACAATCTAGAAGTTAGATTACTTCTTCTTCTGTTCAATATCCCTAATGGCTTACCACTTTATTCAGAATAAAAGCTGAATATCTTACAATGCCCAAAATGCCTCACAAAAAATGAAAATCTGTGACATCTTTGACCTTCTCCTGTACAATTCCTTCTTCTACATACTCAGATCTAACCACTAATTTTCCGGATTGTCCTTCAAGTATGCCAGCTGTCTCCTGTCAATAGAGTCTGTGTTTTTGCTGGCTCTTTTATCCCCTGAGAGCCACATGGAGATTCCTTCAAATGCTTCAGCTCTTCACCCAATTATCTCTTCAATGAACTCAAATGCCTCCTTATACCTGCAGCCTCAATTTTTTTCTTCTATTTACCTACTTTACTTGTGCCATTTATATTGAAAATACAAGAGGTACTTTGGGTTGGATATATTTAAGGTATAGATGATAACATGCTGATATGGGAGACTATCATTTTAGACTGAAGTCCTGCACTAGGCCCCACAGATCAGGCCAAATATAAAATGGAGTTACTCAAGCTAAATGCTACATAATCAAGCTGAAACTTTAAGGAAACAGATTCTAAAACAATGCATTTTCCTGATAACAGGAGAATCTAGTTTATGTGAGTCAATTTAAAGCAGAAGAAATATTTATTTAAAAAGTAACCTAATGTTAACCAAGCAGCTTTGTACTTTTATTGTTCTGTTATCCCATTCCCACTTTACAAAATCCACTTTTCTGATATTGTCCAATAGGAGCTCTCATTCTATCATGCAGAATGGAGGTTGCTTTGACTCATGAATCACAAATAAAGTCCAATTAGATCTACAAATAAGTTAGGCGTAACTTTATTATCTGGCAATACACATACACAAAATGAAGTGATTACCACTGTCAAGAAAATTAATAGATATTCTTCTCAAAAATTAGTCTTGGCAAATTTCCTGTGTAGAACACAGTATTAACTATCGTCATCAGGCTCTATATTAGATCTCTAAACACACAATCAGAACTTCATATGCTTTGGATATATTCCTTTCCCTTATCCCTAATTCTTGCCAACCACCACTCTGTCTCTATATATTTAAATACAAATAGGCACTAAATAATTTACTTATTATTTTTTGTCTACTTCACCCCACTGGTATGTAAAATCAATAAAATGAAAGATTTGCTTTTCCATTCTACCATTTGATTCTTACCTATAATACTCTAAAAATATTACTTGAATCAAGTAGTTAATCAGTATATTTAGCATACTATCTGGCATATTGTACTGCTGAGTAAATAAGACCAATCATTATTACATTAGTTAATAATATTTTGTTTATGTTGCACTGAAAATAGGATGGGCCCTCCTGGTTGCAGCCCTTAGAATGTTTGAGTTCAGAATAGAAGGATGAATTTAATACAAATTAACATGAAAATGAAGTTGACTACATAAGATCTCACTGGGAAGAATATTAAGAGTGTAAAGGTATGACAGGAGAAGCTAGAAGGGATGTGCCAACATGGAGCAGGTTGACATTATAAACCCAGGAAAAACATTATAGGAAATACCCAGACAGCCAAGCATAAGTGGCTTATGTCTATAATTCTAGCTATTTGGGAGACTGAGATCAGGAGGATCAGGGTTCAAGTCAACTGAGGCAAATAGTTCATGAGACCCTATTTCTAAAATAACCAGACTAAAAGAGACTGTAGGTGTGGCTCAAGCATTAGAGCACCTGCTTTACAAGCAGAAGCCCTGAGTTCAAACCTCAGAGAAATAAATATAGAAAGACTAAGGAGAGTGCAGCATAGTGGAAGACACTCATAAAAGATTAAATGGTCAAAATTGTCAAATATTTCAAAGGAAAGCACCACAGAAATGATAAAATAGAAAATGTTGAGATACAAATCATGATTAACATCATAGGAATATTTAATCATTGAAAATAAACCTTTACAATCAAAAGTATCTAAATGTAGCAATGAATGGGTTTGCAAGACTGTGAGAAGCCAAGAATATCCATGTAACTTGTTCTTAACCTTTGATTTTTCTTGAAGAAAGAAGCAATAATAAAAAGAATTCACCTGTGTTTGACTCTATGTGAACTCATATCAACTGAGTAGGGTCTCTACATGCAGTTGGAGAGTAGAATGATAGAACAGATTTCTTCTAAGAATTAAAATCTGAGATCAAGACTGCATCTAAAGCAGACAAATTCTTACACTTTTAAAGAAGAATAAAAATAATGCAAAAATTCTAGAAATCCTTTTTCTCTAAAAGAACCTTTAAAAACATAAAAATGACAAAGTAAACTAAAATATGAGGTATTTATATATGTATCTCATTATTTTTAATTAATCTCATTTACTTAAAGATGGGTAATAAATCTTATATGATGAAAGGAAATTTAGAACTGGTTATTGTTATCCTCAGCAATATGGAGGTATCTTCCTTTCTTCTATTTCTGTACTTGGGGAAAATGAAGACTTTTTAGTAATTTTGTTAAATAAAGCCATTTAAAATACAACTAATATTTCATAGATCATTACAAAATGAATCATAAGTGGGTGCAAATTGAATAATTTGATTAATTTCTATGTTGACCTTTTCAAAAGTATTTGTCTAACATTTCTTAGTTGCTGTATTTTTATTATAGGAAACGAAAGTCCCAGCCACTGAATTTCTACATTGTTTTTAAAAATGAAAAGTGTGCTATGGAAATAAATACTTTGCATTTTTAAATAATTTTCACTTTAGAGACAATTTGGATTTTGAAAATTAATATTCTTTTTGGCTATCTCCTCTTCTTATCAAGGTTTGTTCTCAATTACTTTCCTCATGCATTTTTTAATTCTGTATTTACTGAATTCAGCAATTATTTTGCAGGTAAATTTATTCTTCAATAAAAAGATAACTAATGGCACTGCATAACTTTTTCCAGGGTATGTGTCATTTTAGGTGGCCTCTGACCTAAGTAAGAAAACTAAACACTAAAGAAAAATAGCATGCTGAAAAATGCGCACCCTAGCACAACTGCACATAAGAGTAACTTTGTTATTCGGGAAGCTAGATCTATAAAATATGTAAAATGTAGAAATGTCCTGCCCAAACAATTTCTGGTAAGTACAGCATGACTAAGTGATAAAACCTGAGTCAGCTTCAGTTCCAGCATACCTCACTAAAAAGTGTATGGTGACATGAAGGAAAAAAGAAATATAGTGAGCAAAGGTGTTCTGCTCTGAAGTGATGACATAGTTTATAGCTATATAGTTCTGCTCTGACTAATAAAAAAACAGTTCTAGCACATTGATTAGTCAGAAGATCCTCAAGGTACAGCAGAACGATAAGGAAAACTCACCAGTACCACTGGACAGATTGTTGTGGGTGGTAAAATATGGTCCTTCAAAGGTCCACAGTCACACTCAGGTTTTAGATGAGAAGCACATTTATTATGCAGCTAGAAAAGGAAAAAGATGGGCAGATTATATTTCATCTGAGACACAACAAATACATTAAAGAAACATTAAAAGTATTGCAAGAACAAATAAACACGATCATAAAGAGATTCACATTACATTTTCCCTTTTATATCTACCTTAAACAAACTGTTAATGTGACTTCCGTGACATAGTACATATATTAACCAATTCTCATAAAGTTTTAAGTTAAAAATGTATTTTAAGGTTCACACCAAATAAGCCTGATTTCTTTATAATACAAATTAATGTCCATTACAGTCCTTCCTTTGCTTATCTGTTAGCATAATCTTGAAACCACTGTGCACTGTGGATTTTTTTTTTGACCCTCCTGTTTTCTCAAAGTCACTCTAAAGTGCACAGCTCAGTATGGGGCATAATTGATCCCATCATTAGTTTTAACTTTGTAATTCAATATGTAAATGTAACCCGAGATTCATCTCAGTAGGAGCAGGATATAAATAAAAGAAGATGATTATGATTATAAAAACTTATCTTTGTATTGTATTTATCAGTTCAACATTAAGTTAGCATATAATCATATAATGTGCTATTTATGATATGTTATAAACCCAAATTGATATTTTTTTCAACCTTGTTCATGAGTTTAAATTAAGGTGTTATGACATAGTGGATTAATTAGTGATGTTTTTACATTGAGGTTGTAGACTTTGTTGGAGTTACACATATTTGACAAAATAATACATAAAAGCATCTAGGAATCTCTCCCCCACCTCATTCAATATCAATTTAATATGAAATATTCATCCTTTAGAAAGACTATAGATTGTAATACTATAGTATGTCTCTTGTTCAAAACAAAAATGAACATAGCATTTCTCAGTTTTGAACTGAAAGTCATCCCATTTAAGCCTAGGCTTCATTAACTTACCTTTGTAAGCAATTCATTATCAACCAAACATAGAAATCAGGTATGTTGATTTACCATTGGCAATGAAACTTTATTGAAGGGATATTTCTGTGGTTCTAGAACTTAAAACAGTTGTCACACTAACTCCCTGCTTCAGAGTTCAATCTATTTGCACTATAATAAGAGCATATTAGGCTGAATTATGTGAAATACCTATATGCATTCATCTGTAATTAGCATCCCTACTTTACAATAGCATATAAACCTTTCTATTACAAAGTAGCTTAGCCTTTTTATTAGGCACAATTGATCTTTGTCAAGAGGCAAGGGGTGTTAAAGTAGCAAATGCACCACAGAACTAAATTAACAGAAATGATGATTGGGAAAATTAAAATACATAGTTTCCTTAAAATAAAATTTAATTTAAAATATATTTCTAGTTTATTGGGCTTAACTTTTATAAAACAAATTATGGCCTTGCATATTTGCATCTAAATGTGAAAGATTCTAAAGTGTGAGGTAAATGGTATCCCAAACATGTTAAAGTCCTAACTCCTGGAAACTGAGAATGTAAACTTTTTTTGGAAATAAGGTCTTTATAGATGTAGTCATATAGATAGCATTATACTGGATTAGGTTAAACCTTAATCCAATGAATAGTGTCCTTATAAAAAGAAGAAAATCCGGACAGACAGACATAGAAAAGAAAAAGCATGTGACAGCACAAGTAGAGAGTTGAGTGAGGCCGAGGATTTCTGGCAAATACCAGAAGTGAGAATAAGGCAATGGATTCTTCACTAGTGACTTCAGAAGAGATATGACCTACCTACTTGAAATTTTTATTTTGGACTTTTAATCCACAAAATTATGAAAGAATAAATTTCATTTGTTTTAAAATACTTAGTTTGTGGCATTTAGTTATAGAAGTCTTAGAAAATTATTATACCAAGCACTATGAAAACTGAACTAAAACCAAAGGCAGACTATGTATCTTAGGCTCTTCTGTACATGATTGTCACAGAGAAAAAGCTTTTGCTGTTTGATTTTTGCAGAACTACTTTAAAATTAGGAAAGCAGATTCTAAGAACTTTTCAGAAGTAGCAAAAACCTAAGATGATAATAGCTGTGTGTACAGACTGAGAATGCACTGGTGTGACAGTATAAAGTCACACCAATGAAGACCAGAGAGGAATACATCTGAAGGCTTCATTCTCCTCCATGCCTCCATCCATGCATTTCTAACATGAATAATAGGTAAATTCAATGACAACGCTTTTGGCTTTAAGCACACATGTAAATAACTTAGTACTCAGTTAATAAGGTGATAAGCATTGACTGGATATGTAGAACTCTTGTGCTAAGGTTTGAGGGTGTCATAGTTCAGGAGTTGATAATGAAATACTGGCCCTTGTAGGGCTAAATAAAGTCAGTATGGAAATTTCCAGTTTGATTATCAGCATGGCCCATATCCTTGAGTTTTGTCTGTGAACCTGTAGTACAGACCTATGGAAGTGCTAGCATATAGAAAGGTTTGTAAGAACAGTGACTACTTTATCTCCAGTGAAACAGGTACACACAGTGAAAATAAATTCTACTAAACAACAGATTGTAATAACTAATACTATGCAGGAATACTTTATGCTTCCATTAAGTCTAGAATCTAGTATTTAGTAAATATGTTTGAACGGCCATTCATCTCAGAGCATTGTAACTGGAAGAGTCAAAGCAGAAGGCATCATGCTAAAATAATAATCATTACATAAACTGCAAGTCAAGTTTGCACATATAGTTAATCTATCACATTACTCAGAGACACTTCCAAACAAAATCTCAAATCTGAAAGCCAATGAGAAAATACGTGTATGCCAAGAATTTGTATCAAGCATAAAAGTGGACTTCATTGCTGTTGTGAACCTAAGACTGTTTTAAACTATAAAACTTATTTAAAAAGCAATTATCAACACAATGGAAATTGTAGAATTCCAAACACAAATAATTCTTCTTTAGATTACTGGTAATATTTTGTTTTCTGATCAGGTGCTACAGACCTGGAGAGCTCGTTTGTGCAAAACCATTGAGCACTACCCTTAGACTGTGGATATTTTTCAGAAAATAGATTATTTTTTAATAAAAATGTAAAAAAGGAAAACACAGTGAATATCTTGAACAGTAACAAGTTGCCTAAGTTGGTGTTATGGCTTGAATATGTTCTTCAAATTTCAGGTGTGAGAAAATTAATCCCCAAATTTATATTTGGATGTCATTTGGAGGTGGGGTCTTCGATGAATAATGGAGAGTAGATGAGGTCATGAGTGAGGGCCCTCCATAATGGGATGAGTAACCTTAAAAGAAGAGGAAGTTGGAACCAAGCTTGAAAACATCCTCTGTCTTCCCATGGAATGCCTTCTGCCATGTTACAACAAAGCATGAAGGCCTTTACCAGATGTGTTCCCTCAACATGAGAACTCTCAGATTCTAGGATATAAAAAAAAAATCTTTGTTAAAAATTACCCAATCTGTGGTATTGCATTATAACAACAAAAATGGATTAAGACAACTTCTTATCATGTCATCATATATGAAAAAGACACAGTAAGTATTTGCAGTGTCAATAAAATGCTGAAGACTGATAATTGTCTTCAAGATAACCTACACCCCAAATCAGCAAAAGCCCAGACACAAATTCCTTACCTATCCATATCTCAAACTAGCAAAAACACTATGTCTTTCTTATTATTGCTTATGTCTTCTCTTCAACAAAATTGGAGAAGAGGGCAGAACAGGTTCTGCCTGGAAGTGAGGTGGGGAAGAGGTGGGGGTGGGGGGCAGGGGAGAGAAATGGCCTAAACAACGTATAGACATATGAATGAATGAATTAAAAAAAGAATAAAAATAAATCAGATCATGGATGGTTCCTGGCTTAACTAAAATAACAAATGGTGTACTAGAGAAAAGTAAACCCTATCTGGATTTCAAAATCTTTTAAAAAATGTTGCTTACAATTTTCTTTGTAGTTTTAAAAGACAAACTCAGATCATTATTTTTGAATGTCCAGAAATTCTCATTCACGTTAACAGACTCAGTTCCATATCTAGGAAAACCATATAATGAGAACCAGTTTTTCCTGGAAGTGATTAAACACTTGGAAATAATTTCAGAGTTTATGACAGCTCCCAGTAGCACCTAATTTAGAATCAGATCTATGTGTATTGGAAAAATCTGTCTGAAACTTGGAAGAAAAAGAACGTGTGTGTGTGTGTGCAAGTGTAGGAGGTAGAGTTGAGAAAAGAGTGAGTGTACTCTTCAGTGAAGAAAACGGTAGCTACTGTCAGGGAAAATAAAAAATAAATGTTGTTCGAATTGAGAGATGAACAAGAAGAGAAAATAAATCATTCAGAGAAAGAAAGCATGTTTGCTAGTCAATAATCCTTTGGCCCTAATATTTTCTTAATCAGGTACATACTCAATGCTAGCATTTGCTAAAGCATAGAGGTTTTGGAAATTTTAAGCATGTGGTTTAATATTTTCAGGAAAACAGCATCCTTATGTGATATGAAAAGTTAAAAATTCATACCTATAAAATAGGCATTCTTCTATTAAGATCAAATAAAATGTATTAACCCACCCAATCAAGGATCATTTATCTCAGCTGGTAACAATGCACAACATAATCTAAATAAACTGTGGAGGAAATTCACTCAATGACCAGGCAGAAGCCCTGGGGGGTGAAGGACAGAGAAGGTAAAGGAGAGCTGAAGAGAATAAAGTGAATATTTGATCTGGCTCAAAGGATTGAAATGGAAAGAACAGAAAAATGGCAGAAGAGAGTTTACCACTGTTCTTACCCAGACTTTCCCTGTTTGCATTTTTTAAGTGTTAGATTTACAAAAAGAGATAAAGTTTCATTCTAAGAACTTATTTATATAACTACAAAATGGCAGATTATTGTAATGCCGTTATCAAGACACCACAAGCCCTATCAGAAAAATAAGTGTGAAAATAGATTTTAAAAAAATACTTTTAAAACCTTGTTGCCTCTGTGATCTGTGATTAGTAATTCAGGATGATATCTTGAAAGAAAGTTTACAAAGGACATGTATTTGTAATTAAACATTTAATAGTAAAAATAATGCCATATCAGTCACTAAAATGAAATTATTGAGGATTTCTGAACCCAGCACTCTGCCAAGAACTTCAGGTTATGAGGAAGAAATGTGTGCCATAGACCTGAAGCTAAAGTGGACAGTCATCTACTTAATACTGTAGACAAGTTAGCATGCAGATATTAAGACACTGGAGAAAAATTCAGTTGTTGTTTTTGGTATAGGGTAAAAGGATAAAAGGTACTTAGAAAAATTAAATACTAGCATCAAGGAAATTTTCAAGAAATTTAGAGAACTTAACTTGGTTCTTGGAATATGGTAGAACTTAAGGCAGATCATTCAAGGGAATGAGATAAGTTAAATAGCAGGCAGGGGAAAATATAGCCTTCCCAACGGATTGACACCAGACTTGCACAGCCATACCAAGGGAGAGAGGCTGGAAGGAACATAGGTGGATGTGTGCTTAGGTTTCAGACTGAGTTTTGAGGAATGGAAAACCAAGTTGTGACAGAGGGTGTGATAGAGGGTTTACAGGGCTGCTTTTGTCATTACAGACTATTATAGGTTGCTAAAGAAGGCATATGATAACAAATTAGTATTTTCAGAAGGTTTTTTTTGGAGGTGGTATGCAGCCTACACTATAGGAAAAGTACCTTCTGTCAGGGAAATAAGCCAAAAGAGTCTGACTCTAATCTAGTCAGGAGGTGCTAAGAGCTTGCATTAGGGTTGTGAACATGAAGACAAAAACTCAGATCTGAGAGGGAAATTTTAAAGAGGAAATGTCAAGGCTTGGAGATTGTATAAATAAGATATAAAGGTGAAAGACAAAAGTAGAGGAAATAGACTTCTAACTCTATTTTGAGAGTCAGGGGTTAATTTCCAATGCCTGGAAGCATGATGGCAGAAGCATCTACCATTAGTGATAGAATGAGAAAGTTGAAGCAGTTCTTCTTTGTGATTATGAATTGATCGTGTTGGCTTAAACTTTAGTGAGACTCAATGCCACATAATTCCAGATCCTTTTAGTATATTCAGGTGTTGATCTGACTTAACTTGGGCTTTCAGAGGTAAGACAGAAATGGAAGAGCAGCATCTATTGAGCACCCCTTGGACACCAGGTTAGTTTTGGGCACCCATATGACATTTCATCTCTTACCCCATAGCTGTTATGTACTAAGCACTTACTATATACTTACTTTATATATATACATATATATATGGTCCTTTCCTAAACACATCTACACAGATTTTTTACCCACCTAATTCTCATAACAATAATATAAAATTGGTAACATTAACTCCATTTTATAAATTAGAAAATTCCTAACTGGTTACACCCATGGCTCAAATTAGCACAAATTGTGACAGAGACTATCTTAAGAGTCTGGATGTCTTGACTTAACATAAAACATTTTCAAAACTCTTGTTTAAAAAAGAAGTAATGGTCTTTTGAAAAACTTTGATATGAAGCTAAGCTTCATCATCTGTTTCTCTCTGCAATCAATTCCTCGCAGAATGCATTCAGGTAAAATCTCCTAAAATTCAACATTTGCAGCAACAAATCCCATCATTTTCACTGTTCTGTAGCTCTTTGTATACTCATAGCACTTTCTGTAGAGTATGAGTAAGACAGTTCTATGGAAGTAGCCATTTGCCAAGAGCAGATCAGCTTTATACTAAAATTTCATACAATGGTTCAAGAAAAAACTATAAATACTACTAAACACATAAATATTATCAAGGAAATATATTGTGTCAGCCAGTTACAAAATCAGTAGATTAATGTGTGTCCCTACTAAAATGCTAAAAATAATAAAACTACACAGAATCTTAAGTCTCTTTTGAAGAAAGACTATATTATTCTGGATATATGATAACTTTTTTAAATTGTGCAAGACTTGTTATCAAACAAGTGTTTTGTTTTATCAAAACAAAATACTTGGAATGCCTTTTTGGCAAATAAGGCTGAGGTTTTCTAAAAGCCTCAGGACTTGGGAAAGCTTGGTAAGAGAAGAGTTTTTTGCTTTGTTTTTCCTGCATCTTCCTCAACCCCTTCAGAGCTCCCTGCTTAATCTTTCTTCTTGAATGGAACTTGGAAGTTGACTGACTAGTTAGTTGATTGATTTAGAGCTCAGGGATTTACAGATACTTTCCATTTCTGATGTGCTTTTCCATAATGAGAAATAGAACCATCTTCATATATTCCTTGAGCTTTGTATAAGAGAAATGTCAGGGGCATATTGTGTGAAGAATTTATCCTGAATAACACCTTCTTTCTTGTAAAAGGATGTATCTCATTTCTTGTACGGGGAAGTCCAGCATCAAGACTAAAGATAAATGTGCAAAAGGTGATTGGTAAGCCTAGAGGTAGATTCCAGAGCCACAAATAAGAGGAACCATTAAGACAAAACAAGGAAAATGAGGTAAATAAATTGGAATATTAAAAAAAAAGAAAGAAGGAATTTAAAAATGTTTGAGTAACAGTAAGAGGCTATTAGTAATAGTAATTTTGAGGAGTGATCCCCATAGAATGGAAAGGGAAGGAAACAAGTTCAAGGAGACTCAATGGGGGAAGAGGGAGAAGACTCAAATAGTGAAAGTCTAACAGCTCTATGAACTTTTGTGTTAAGAGGGACACCAATGCAAATTTTAGTGTTCAGACAATATTCATTGATGAACATTATTTTAAGATATAAAAAATGTATAAAAAATTATAAACCTAGGACAACCTAGGACATTTGAAGTTTGTAAGAAATAGGAAAATAGTTTGAAATGAGTTCTGATATACTTTAATCTCAGTTTATATTAAAATGAAGATATAGTTAGTGAAAGATGAACTATATAGCAAAAATGAGAAGATAGGCTTCCTGGAAAATCTAGAAACAAAATGACACACTTTGTAGATATTTGGCAAAATATCTACTTTTTGATATGCAAATTTTTTTTAAAAGTGAAGTTGTCATGGTCTTCTTAAAACTGAGAATTCATGTTTGAGTAAATCATGTGTGTAATTTAAATCATTGTTAAACATTTTATTATAATAACTAAACACTTCCAAAACTGAAACTCTTTCACAATTGAGAAAATTTCAAAATGCAAATGTAGTTTAACTGAGTAATAGCTGAATATGATTGAAGAAGTATATTCATCCTTTAAAAAGTTCTTAATTGCATTTTTGAAATGTAAGTCAGTTGTTTTTCTCATTAAGTTTTGTGTGTGTATGTGTGTGTGAATTATATCATTTCACTTGTGGGCTGGGAGTGGAACATTGAGGTATTACAGAGAAACTGATTTGCTTCACTGATTCACTGCCCCCTGCTGGTTTATTCTGACAAAATCAAGAACATTAGTCCTAGAATGGGAGTACTCATACTCCTGGTAAAAGAATAACAAAAAAATCTCCAATCCCATATATGGTTGTGTCCTAAATTATTGAAAATAGCTGTTCTATAAAATCTGCACAATAATTAATGTCCAAAAATTAAACATAAAATATTGAACGTACCACCTAACAACCTCATTTATTCTAAAATTTATTTGAAGCTGTTTTGATAAACATCTGAATCTGGTGGAGAAGACAAATATATTTCTTCATTGTCAATACTAGTAATAATTAGCATTTTTATGGTGAAATCTCTTACCCCTAATTGAAGGCGCAAGTGACATGTTAGGAAGAAGGGTTGAATGAGTCCTTAGAAGCATTAAGACCTAAAATATGAACCTCTTTTACTTACTTTCTTTCAGCTATAGCCTTTTACTGCCTTCCTGGGAACCTCTCAAGCTCCGTGGGATACCGTTTGAAAACAGTATGATGGTTTCATACCTAAGAACATTGTCAGTTCTACAATTCTGGATTCAGTGAGAACAAATCTGACCTGCATCCTATCACTTGGAAAGCCAGATAAAACAGGAAGCTTTGATGGATCTGTATTATCCATTTTAATGTCTGGGAAGCCTTTCCTGGGTAGGTCTATAAGACAGTATGGGATACACAGTATCTATTGAGAATGCATTAGTTTGCACATGTTACTCACTGTGATCTGACACCAAACACAGTGCAGTCCTGTCAGCCCCTGGTAACATTTAACTGTTTTGTGGCACTTATCACACTTTGTTGGGCAGTTGCCTTCAACCCAGTAATGGTGCATGACCTAGAACAGAACAACAGCACTGTGGTAAGAGGAGGCATCCATAATCTCACCCTCAGAAAGCAAGCATGGTCACAAACTTACATCAGTGTTCTTTTTGGACTTCACATAGGTCTTGATGCAAGAGGGAGGCGCTCTAGCCACACAGCGTTCATGGACTGTGTACTTACAGACTGAAAGGAAACAGGTACACAAATTCAGAGCTAATCCTGGTCCTGATTGCAATTTTATAGGGAAAGAATGACATTAACAGAACCTCATTTCATATCCACTGCTCCTTAATCAATCCAATCAGCCACATCAAGGAAAAATTTAAGTCGACTGTTTTTACCATGGAATACAAAAGACCAATTAGTACAGGAAATATTATGCATGTGAAAAACCAAGACTCCTCTATCATGGCATAGCAGGAAATGCTTAATTAAATCAGTCCTCACTCAAATTTTTCACAATAATTCCCAGATGACAAAAATACTAAAGACAAATTGATGACTGCCAAATGGTTTGGTGTCATTTGCTAGAAGGAACAGATCTATATTTTGCAAAGTATAGGCATGACAGCAACAGGAAGGCATGGGAGTAAAGGCTTACAAGTTCATGATATTTTGTCTATTGATTTATCTAAACCTTAAATGTCTGGTTAGTCTATTTCTAGCAAATAGATTTCATCGTACATGCCAGACCATCAGTAAAAGCTCATCCTTCATTTTTCACCATGACATTGTTTGCCCAAAACAACAACCATTACTAGGCAACATATAGTATACATAAGAATTTATGTTTATATGTGGATTTAGATTGATAAGCAAATCTACATAAGTGTGTCTACATATAATCTCTGCCATACAAAAAACACGTACGATTTTTGGTATCTTCCCATTTTTTATAGTTTGAGTCTGAATATAATTAGGGTCATAAAGGTGTTCTTTTAATAAGGTGCTGGTTCCAAGTTACTAGTTCTAAATTCATAAATATATAGGATAAAGATTTAATATTTAAAAACTAAATAGTCCTCTCCATAAAAACAGAAAGGGAAACTAACCACTTTCAGAAATATGAATGAAAACATTAAATCTGCATATTGTTCATGTAGTAAAATTCTTCAAAATAGTCATATCTGTGAAGTTTTTTGAAAAACTGAAGAGGAAAATATACATTTTCAGCTCTTCTATATTAGCAATGATGTTCAGAATATTGCATTCACCCCACTACTCAGTGAAAGTTATAACAAAATTCTTAATCTTCATATAATATCTCACCTTAACTGAGTTATTTTTATAAGGTCCTATCAATAAAATCTATCAGAAAATATTCCCTTCCCTAAAAAAGAAAATCATAGAACTTCAGATACAAGGCACTTCCTAGTGTACGGAGTACATTCCAGTGTAACTAGCCTGTCAAATATTGTTGTGAGCAACTTTCCTCTTATGTGATATGTGACAAATTTCATGTGATTTTATTAAAATCCTTAAACACTTAAAAAATTATATGCACATGTGGCACTAAAACACAGTTTTAATGTCAAATATTACATGTGAGAGAAAGTAAATTCCCACATACTACTAAAAAAGCTGTAAGATGAAAATTAAACTCTGAAAATCTGTGTTATATGGAAGTCACACTTTAATGAGATAGATTTAGTTAAATGCACAAAAGTGGGCTATGTTTAATAAACCTGACAGTTTTAGAAACTTTATCTAAAACATAAAAGCGCGTGGGTAGATTGCTGAGAGAACCTCAGGCTTAGTGAAGAGAGGATGGTACCTGTTTAGCAGGAAACTCAGGGAATATAAATTTTTTTCAGGTAGATATGTTATAGGATTAAAAATACTTAAGTGATTTCATAAATTGTTAGATACATTTTTAGAATATTCTAATTGGCAGTACTGACTCAATAGAACTTGCAAAAAGAAGTGAACTGAAATTAATACAATAGACATAATTCATGGGGGAGTAATGTTTTGGGTTCCAACCTCCATACACACATATGAAGATTTTTTTTTTTTGGATAGCATTTTAAATAATAATAAGCTGGAACTATAAAAGTCTTAATTTGAATGCAAATCTATTTTTAATCAATTCCTAAAAGTTTTTTTAAAATCTTGAAGGAATTGATTCAGGATAATTAAGTTCACATGAATTCAGTGGCTAAGTTTGGGGGGGTATACTATCAATATAGATAAGATATAAATATGAGAAATAAGATAAAATATGAGAAATTTACAATGAAAATTTCAAAGTAATCCATGAAGAAATGGGAATTGTAAATAAATTAAACTACAGCGGAAAGAAAATGGCTAAAGAATTGAAAAATAAACTGAATTTTTTTTTTAAAGAAAAGACTTCCCTAAACTTAGAGAAACATAAAGTTAGGGTGACACAGTCAATCAGAAACATAACTCATAGGAACAGGGAGTGTCTGGAACATTTCCTAAGCCTTCATTTACGTCTCTATTGATGAGAACAGCACTTCTTCTCCCAGACCAAGCATAGGTACTCACAGGAGCAGCAGAGGCCCTGCTTCCCCACGCCAATCAGCATGTTTAGGCAAAGATTGCAGTAGGCAGGTTTATTAAAGTGCTTGAGCCGCCACACATGCTGTCCGTCATCCTTCACATTCTGCACGGGACGCAAGAGAAACAGATTTCGCTTAATGAAATCAACAGTAGATGTAAGTGCCAATAAAATTCAGAGCTGGACTGAAGCATTATGAAGACAATCTGTTATTTCATCTCTGACTTTCTCCAAGATCGCCACAGCGTCTTCAGAAAAACACATGTGTTCTAGTGGAAGGAGATACTGCTAACAATTCTCGGATGCTATGGCAACTCACAAATTCTTGTCTAATGTCAACAGTTCAACAGCTCACCCCCAAACACCATAATGACCTGCCAAGCAGAGCACTCCTTAAGAACAGGGACATGTGTACCTCACCCTCAAAGACTTTGTACTTAGCAAAATTCCATAAACAAATGAATAAAGAAAGAGAAATACTCTGGAGTATAAGAGCCTGGGAAATGAAAACTTGCAAAGACATTGTTAACTCTAGCTTGGTAGAGGAAATATGCAAAGTTCAGGATGGTGGTTGGTTTTCTAAGAAGGTGGAGGGATGGAACTGGATGGGGAAAGCAATATTTAAGAGTAAGATAGGGGGATATTCTAGGGCTTCATTTGGATATTCCTAACATGTCATAAATTACAATGATGTATTCTGCCTCAAGTAACAAATTTTCATAGATAAATGTTTCCAGGGCCTAATTAGATTGCCATTTTGTTAATTTCTCTTGCAAAATATGAATGATTTTATTCTCATAGAAAAATGACAAAAATATTAAAACTGTAGTATTATAACTATAGTTACTTGCCACAAGGAAACCTTAAAGCTTATATTAATTCACAATTGTTACCAAAAATTCTATTTTTTACTATTCTAAGCTATTGTTCACTATTCTAAGTAAAACTATATAATAGTATAACTGCTTTTCTAATGGTTAATCACATCTGCATTGTTCAAGATTAAAAGAAAAGGAAATAATAAGAGGCTAATTAATCTTGAACTCCCTACCAGAAGGTCAAAATATTAATGAAGTTATTATATATCATTTCTTCATTTTTTTCATTAATATGTACCCTTTGCTCTCTACTTACCTATTCATATAAAACTTAATTTCAGGCATCATTCATTGGTATGAATGCTAACCGTTCATTCGTATTGCTAGTCAAGAGATAACTCACCAGATTTACAATATTAGAGAAAATCTATAGTAACTGATTGTTACCTTACAACCAGAAATGTCAGATTTGCATCATAATATGAATCATTAATAAAAATCCTTCCTGGGAGGTAATTCTCCATGGTTCTCTTGAAATTTTTCATGATTTACAAGCAGAATCATTATCTCCTTTTTTTCCAGGCAATCTTTTCAAAGATACTTAAATAATAAACATCCTCAGAAAATAGAGATATGTCTCCAGAGGAGAGGGCAGTCTGACTTTCTGTACACACTAGTAAAGATAGTCTCTTGCTTCTAAACAAAGGTTAAGCACATTTCTATATGGCATATTATAAGAAATTTAGTTTCCCTAAAACAAGGATTCCAAACACTGATGCTGTACACTACAATTACTTGAGCCACAGGTCACCCCAAGAGATGGGCAGAAAGGCAAACTCTCTGAAAACCAAGCTTTTACTGCTAGCTTTCATGAAAGCATTAAAGCCCATCGTCTCTGACCCAGGAATCTCATGTCCTCTGCCAGCATCCAGGGCAGCATGGGGAGCTGACACAGTGACCTGCCAGTAGGGACAATCTCAGACCTTTCATGGTTCTCTACAATGTTCATATGTACCATTCTGAAAAGAGACTAAAGCTATGAACAAAAACAGCAATGCAGAAAGGGTCATGGAGACAACTTCAGATGACACAGTTCTTTCAATTATCTTCCAAAATTTAAAAAAAATAGACTTTGTAGTAATTTGTGGATCTAGTTCTGATTTAAATGACTCTTAAGATTTCTGGTAGATATACCATGGGAATAGGACACATTATGTCTTACTTTGCTACATTTTGCAACCTATCGATACTTTTTAATTGTTATTGTCTTAAAAATTAAACATTCTGATGTAAAAAGTTTAAATATAAGGTGATTAATTTTTTAACTAAGCTGACAAACTTTAAAAGTAGCATGTAAGTGCTCAAAAACAAGTAAAATTTTCGTCGGAAAAATTCTAATTTTTATATGTATTGCTGTTTTTGTAATCCTTGTCATTTTATTTTTAAATGAGTGTCCATTACATGTGAACAAGCCTCATCCTGGTGGAGAGCACATATGGACTAAGTTAGCTGGCATTTTCCTTATCAAAAAACAAACAAGTCTGAACGTGGGTGTTCTGTCAATCAGAACACTTAGCCATGTTACAGGCTGCAACTGATGTACAAATCCATTACCCAGGCATCAAATGCTTTACCAAAAAACAAATTAAATAGCTTGATAGCTCTTAGCCGGATGCAATGCCAGAATATGCAAGGGATGAAATATGTATGTGACTTCTTTAAGAGAAGAAATTGAAACTAGGAGCCAACTACTTCTCAGCAGTGCAAATTATACTCCAACTCTCTGTATTTTCATGTCTTGTCTTGTTTCTCTTATTTAGCTTGTCAGCTTAGTGGGGAAAGGGAGAATATGTCCATTTCTATATTATATCAGGCAGTAAAGCAAATTCCTGTTAGTAATTCTATTACAAATAAATATTTATTACCAAGAAAGAAATTCATATTTATTTTAAAAAAGAAAGAAAGAAATGGATGGGAGATCCAGAAAGCTTGATTCTTGGCCTACTATGGAGATGTGAACAAGCTGTTTCACCTTTTTTCCCAATTTCCTCTCCAATAAAATGAAAGTACCCACTTTCCTTTCCCAGGACGTGGTGTTGGGTTTCATTATACAATACCTGTGAAGTTAATTTACCTTCTTGAAGACTGGTGTTATATAAACAGCAAATATTATTACCATCATTGGGTTGAGTTGTGTAACATTCCAGCATTTAAGCCAAAAGAGTTGAGAAGGGGATTTGTAGGTTTGCTGTGTTTTATTTCGTTTTTAAAAATGCTCTTTTTTTCTTTTCATTACAAGGGATAACATTATATGTTACAATGAAGAGGCTCAGCTCTGTGCCTATGACCAAGAGAAGTGTTCCATGAATCCCAGGTTACTGCACAAGAAGGAGATTCATATTATCCCTCAACTCTCAATTTCCCAGAAACATTTTTCTTTCCATTCTCAAAGCAAAGAATTCCCTGGGGTACTTTTTAACACCTTTCTCATTATCCTAGAGATTCCTAAAGTTTTAGTTTGTCCCTAAATATTTCCAATAAAACAGATAATAATCAAGTGAACTAGGTCTATTAGAAGTAACATTTTCTTCTTTTTTGCAAAAATCGTCAAAGAGAAATGTCACTGACAGCCCATCCCCAACGCCCCTACCTTGAACCATCATGATGAGCTGAGTTAATTTGCAGCATAGAAGAGCTAATATTACAGATTTGTTCCAACTCACTAAATAATAAGGGCCATTAAACTGCATTGCATTTTTCTTTGTTGTTGAAGGCCTCCAAAATATTACATCAGTATAAAATAAACTGTTCTTTAAGACAGAAAGATGAGCTGTATTAGGCCTAGGCAAAGAGAATAACAGGAAAAGTATTAAAATTATGGGTGCTGTTATAATCAATTGCTAATTTCAGACCATATTTTCTCAGGTCTGGCTGGGACCCTTCCATGCCTAGGACTCAAATGCAAATTCTCCAGCAAATAACTTCACACAGTAATCGTCTTTGAATGGAAGCTCAAGAATTGTCTCATTTCTTGGCTTTTATAACACCTTTTTATATTAAGCCTTGTGTACAGAAGAGCAAAAACTCTTAATCAAAAACTAATATTTTAATAATGGAATGTGAAACATTTCTAAAGAAAATTTAGTTTATTAAAAAAATGTGATCTTCTACTCTTTACCACTTAGGAATCTCATCAGAGAACACATTGCAGTTCTCTTTATTGGGTCAAGAAAAAAAAAAGTGTCCTAGACCATCTCAATCATAGGCAAAGTTTATATTGCATATAAGGACTAAGATTTGCACTCACTGAACACATATATTTGAAATGAATATATTATTCCATTCAAAACTGATAGAAGCTGGACGTCTGCACAACAATCCACAATCAAGAAGTGAAGGTTCTTTATTTCAAACAAGGGGACTGTTTACAGGAGTATTCCTGATTTTATGATAATAGGAACCTGGGAATTTTCCCCGTAAAATTTAGTGAACGTGCAATATTACAGACTTCAGAACTGAAGCGTTACTAAACATCTTCTTCACCTGGGAAAATGGTTAGTTACACGTTTGTAACTAACTTGCTGTTCATTTTCCTAGAGAGTAACTGCCTAGCACAAATGCCCTAGTCAGGTAATGAAAGAACCAGAGTGAAGAGCAAACCATTAGAGTCCATTGCTCTGTGCTGACTCTCCGTTAGTGAGCTCTCCTCGTCTTGATCTGGTGTCCCATTGTGCTAAGAGGTATTAGATTCATTTTTCTTAAATGACTAAAAATAAATGAAAACTTTCTGTTTATAATATGACAAATTAGTGACAGGATAGATCAGCAGCTGGCAACAACTGTGGCCCTGGGTCACATCTGTCCAGCAACCTTTTTTTGTAAATGATCTTCCATTGGAACACAGCCGTCCTGGTTCATTTATACAGTGTCTATGATTTCTTTGTGCACAACAGCAGAGTTGTGATAGATGCCTTATGGTCCCAAAGACTAAATTATTTAATATCTGTTCCTTTATAGTCAGTTTCCAATCACAAAGAAGACACAGCTATTAACAAAGAAAAAAATTGTCAATCAATGAAATTTAAAAAAAAAATTCAATAAGATGAATGCTAAAAAAAGAATGAATAAGTCTGTAGTATAAATTTTTTATTTTGGTCACTGAAATCACAAAGAAACTCAAACACTCAGTTTTCCTTCCCAGGTAAGAAACAGGACTTTGTCTATTTCTGCCCATTTTATCTTGGGTTTCGTTAAGTTTGCAGACAGTCTTTGATGAGAAAAAAATGACTCTTGCTCCTTACTAATTTCATGTAGAATCAGGTTCTGAAAAATTGCATTTCTGATTTTGGCACAAAATAGATAATATTTAAAACGGAGAAGCTTTTAAAATTATTTTGATGAGAAAAAAAAACGACAATGAACTCATCACTGAGTGTCTACATTGGAAGGGCATCTGGCCTTCCCAGGACACCACTCTTGTCTGTGTAATTTGGCTGGTTCAACTTGAGCTGCTCTCAAATACACTGTGCTATTTAACATGCACTATCAATTAGAATCTATTCCCCAAGCTCATAATTGACAATAGACAAGAATATATAGGACAAGATAACAAGGCAGGCTTCACAATAAATGACCACTTTCAAGGTGAAGCATCTAGATTTTTCAATTTAATAAGCAAAAAGCAAGGATGAGGGGGAATGAAAACATGGATCAAATTCTCCACAGGCAATAATATAGCACAGTAACTGCCTACGGTAAGGAAATAAATCCCAATTTCTAAAAAAAAAAAAAGTTTTCATCACTCAATTGTCTTCGTGTTATTCTGCTTTTAAAAAACACCATGCCTCAGATTTAAAAAGCTATTTCTAACATGCTCGGTTTTAAGACCATTACACATAATTACAGTGATTATGCATCATTAATAAAATTAAATTTAAAACATGGTTTCTTTATTTTTTAAATATTATGAAAGGGCAGAGAAATTTCTTCTTTTACAATTGTTTTTAACAGAGGAAAAATATCCAGTCTTCATTTAAGTTGCCCTCTTCATTTTAACCAATGTAGCCCTGCCATCTTGTGGCCACAACTGGAAACACAGCTCTGGATCATATCTCTCATTACTATTATGAAATCCTAAATTGATTTTTCCTGTTAAGCTCCAAACAATCCGTTTGTATTAACCACAAAATTTTTATTAACTTAAAATTACAAATTATTCTTAAGAATTTCCATCCAATTAAACTTAGGCTACATCAGAAACTAATGCAGTATCATAATTGTTTAGAATACTATTAAACCCATACAGATTTGTGTATATGCTATATTTTTGTTTTTGTTTTTTGAGATAGGGCCTCTATACATAGCCCAGGCTGGCCTGGAATTCAGGATCCTACTGCCTCAGTCTCCCAAGTTCTGGAATTACAGGTATGAACCATCACACTCAACTCTAACCATGATGTTTTTGAAATTTTATAAGAACCTATTTAACAAATTTAAATTTCAAGAATTTCTAAACAATAATATCTGAAGAAAGATACCATTTCAAAAAACTTTTTGGTATTTAAAACACAGGTGTCTAAATCTGTCTTTTTGTACTGTGCTGGTTTTTTTTTTTTCTTTTTCTAATTTTCTCCCGTGCTGTGGCTCAAGCCCAGAGCCTCAGTTACACTAGACAAGTGCTCTACCACTCAACTATGACCCTAATTCTAGACTCCCAAACATTTCACTTGTACATTTCTGCCTCTTTTCTCCTTGATTTATAATATAATTTCAATAAATACTTAACAATGTAAAAACTTTAACTTCTAAAACTACAAAATTCCCTTCTGGGGAACCATTCTGATTGAAGTAATCTAACAACTATTTTTCAAATTAAGGTATACACTGAAATACTGCCATTTTGCCAATTTCCCTTTTGTTTACTTCAATTAGTTTGATTTGCATAATGCTTTACTCATAAGATATGCTGATTAATTAAATGAATATAGTATGAAGGTACATAGGTTATTGTAAAAAGAGCCTAGATTATGTATAGTATAAAAACCTAAGTTATAAGTGTTTTTCTTTATTTTGAGACAAGACCTTACTAGGTAGCCTTGGCTAGCCTCAGATTTACCCTCAATCTGCCTCAGTCTCACAAGTATGGGAATTACAGATATGCACCACAATGCCTGGTTTATTAAATTTACAGTGTATAAATCTGTGTTTGTGGATAATAAGATCTACTTGCATTATTTTTATAATAAATTATTTAAGGGTAATTTGCCCATCACATTTTAAAATTTTACCATGGCTACAATCCTGTGGCTCTCACGAAGGGTGAGACAGAAGTGACAATAGAAGGACTGGGTGTCTTGGTGCACGTCTATAATCCTAGCTACTTGTGAGATATAGGTAGGGTGATCAGGGTTCCAGGCCAGCCATAGTAAAGTTAATCCAAGAATTTATCTTGGATAAGTTATGCTTGGATAAACAAATTAAAAGCAAACGGACTGGGGGTGTGTTTCAAGTGGTAGAGCATTTGCCTCATAAGCACAAGGCCCTGAGTTCAAGCTCTAGTAATCAAAAAAAGAAAGTGATAATAAAACAATTAGAAAATATAGATTAAAAGAAGACACAATTGTTTATCTCCTGGAGCTCATTTATTTATTTTTAACTGTAAGCCCAATGTATTTTCCTAATGTCATATGCACAAACATATTTTATGTACACTCACATGCTTCTCAAAGAGACCATAAGAGGATCTGAAAGCTGACTAAAAAATTGGTGTGCTGAATAATTGTGGTAGAGACAAAAAATTGTTTTACTACTAGCAAGAAGCATGAAAAGTTTTGGGGTTAGCTGCAAAGTGGTAGAGACTATATTATTGCATCCTTAAATATTACATGTGCCTTGGAGCTTTCCATCCCTAATCTTCTTTGACTCTGTGTTTACATGTAACCACATGCATGTTATATTTGATTGTTATTCCACAAATAATGTTAAATTTTAAAAATCTAGTAATGACTGTTGATGCAATCAGACTTTTAAATGAACAATTGCTAAAATTCATTTCAAGGATGATTTGAGAGATTTGATTTCAAAGTGATTATTATATCACACTCTTATTTTAGGCTAATCTATTTTAATCTTTAAAACCAGTATTTCATTGCCAATACAGTTGGAACTGGTGGAACTGATACAAGAAGTCTTTTGACAGATTTAGAATAAGAATCCAGTTGATCTGCAGCTATATAAGGAAGACTTCTTTTTGCAGATATGTATCTCTTCTCTACCTTAGATATATAATTTCCTCCTTCTACTATTGGCTATCAATAAAATAGATTATCTTCATAGAAAGGGGCATATCAAATGGGATGGAGCACCACAAAAACCACAGAATACAATTATATTGGGGAGTTTCTTGTATTAAATGATATAAAATGGTCAATAATTTTTAAAAATTAGATTGTACTTTAAAGAAAAACAAAAGAGAGAAATACATATATTTAATCCCAAAGTATTACTTTAAAGGGATCAATATGTTTGCATTACTACCTAGGAGCTGCTGTTAAATTGCACTATGGCATATTTACTAAAATTTTCAGGTCTCACACATGCTTAATGGTAGAAAATGACCAGATCAATTTGTAATCAAAAGTTGCAATAGAGAACTGACTTATCACCAGGCTGCACTCGTCAGTATAAATCCTTACATTTTCCAAGCCCAGGAGCACAAGAAGTGGGATTGTTGTCATTCCCCCTTGGATCCACTCCTCCAGAGAGACAGTGCCATCATGGTCATAGTCTATTTCTTCCATCATTTCATGGAGGATCTGGAGAACAGACAAGGGAAAATTTACAAAGAATAAATAAAATAAACGTTATCCAATACAACACATTACATTGAACTGCTTATAACAAAGTGTGACTAGTAACTACGTGAAAAGTTGGGATACATGTCTTCGTAACTGTTACATTAATCCTGTTACTGAGAAAGTACTGACTTTGTTATGATTTCTAGAACCTGACCACCTATACTTACCGACTTTTAGAAATAAGTGCTTAACTTTTTAATATTTGTCTAATGATCAGGACAGCTAAAATGTAACTTTAATCTAAGAGTGAAAGTGGTTTTTAATTACTTTCCCAAGATTATTTTTTAGGTTCATATATATGCCAGAAAATGTCTGAACAAATTAACTTCATGGCAAAGAGCTCAAATAATTCTTTGCTAAGTAGTAAGGGGTGAAGGAATTAAGTGGCTTTTAATTGCCTATAAGAAACTTAATAGAGCCAAAATGCAAAATGATCTAATCATATTTGATTCAACTTCTTTTCTGAAGATAGTTTGCACGCAAAGGGAATACATTTACTTCTGTGGAATATGGTGATAATGCTGATACTTCAAAAGGTTATTGTGAGGATTAAATGATTTAGTGCATTATAAATAAAAGCCCTCCTTGGCACATGTGGTGTCATGTTAGTGTTGCTTATGCAAATTATGCATAAGTTCCAACCATATTGCTCTTGGCTACGAGAAGGCAAAGTACTTCTTTCCCACCTAAGGACACTATAATGGTAAACAGAGTAAGAACTCCAAAGACGAAAGGCACTCACTGCCTTTCGAGAGCATGAGAAATTTATACACTTTGGACAAAAAGAAATAAATGCAGAGAGCATTAGAACAAAATTTTGAAAAGGTGCAATAAATGAAATACTTCATTTGTTGATGGAAGTGTGATTGGCTTAAACAATCCTGTGTTTGGTTTCCTGGTATCCTTTTTGAGAAAATATTTGAAAATCATATTATTTTACTTCATAGCACATACTAATCTACAGGTATTGGAAAAAAGGAGACTTTTTGGGGGAAGAGAATGATGTTGTGATAATTATTTCATTATTCTCAAAGTAAAAGATAATAGAAAGTATTTGGAATTTGAAAAAAATAACATGAGATCTAGTTGAAATGTTGTGCCTCTTGAGAGCATGCTGATGAATTAGAAGAAAGAAACAAATGAGAAGAGAACTCTGAAACAGAGTATTTATTCCAGATGGCCGTGTTTTCATTTCTATACCTAATACATGCAATGGTAAAGCTGGGTGAGTTTGATAAAAGCTCCTTCTAAAGACATTTAAATCTGCTGACTAGTTGCAATCAACCTCAAATGTTCACTTCTCTTTACTTTTGCAGATTTAACAGGAGTGTGTAAGTGTGAGCCATCAAAGTCTTAGGTGCTAGGAGGCAGTTACCACAGAGCAAACACAATGCTCAAGGTAAGGCTTTTATGTTGACATCCTACAGTTAAATTATCCAGAGGAGAGGCAGATTTATCAGGAACACATACAGTAAATACTGCTATGGGTACTGTTGCATTCGCCTGTAGGTATTTGTCATAGCTAGGCTATCTGGCAACTAGCTTCTCCCTTCTTCAGAGCATTCGGATCTCCTTTTGCTCAAACCTACATAACCAATCAACAGAAATAATTTTGCTGGAAAGTGGTAGTGCCATTTCTGCTTTTAAAACTGACAGGAAAAAATAAAACTGTCCTTCCCTTACTGCCACAGGAACAAGCAGGACTGATAGAGAGATGACCAATCTTTACAGGTAGAAAGGTGAGTAGGATAGGAGAGTAACATAACCAAAAAGGGCAAAAGAACTTATAAGAAACCTTCTAATTTCAGTAAGTAGAGTATTAAAGTGACTCAAGAAGCAAATTAAATACATGTCACCATCTACTTCATTATTCCATAAATAAACTGCAATTTGTTAATGATGGCTATCACTTGCTATGAGCATAGCAGGTACATTTCCACAACAAAACGAATGAACAAACAAAAACGTTGCATTACAACTGTAAAAGTCCAATCTCAGTAGAAATGGTACCCCCTTTGCACAGGGCTTACATTTTACTGTCTTTGGTTTAAAAAAAAAAAGTGAAATGCTATCACATAATCATTACTGTATCACTAACTATATAAAAGTGAACGCTAGTATACAAATACATTTCTTGAATTTATACCAAATGCAACTCATTAAAAAAATTGATCTGCATTTGCTTTATTAATGGACACTTTGCTAAATTTAATTATCTGAAAATAAAACTAAAATCAAATGTATCACCTTCCCCCAAAATATTACTTAATGGCTAAAGTCAAAATTCTAAAAAAGTATGTTTTAGTAGGCAACTGAATAAAGGGGGGATTTTTAAAATTTATATTCAAAATAAATCTTATTCATAAGAATAAAATAAGAAAATAGAATGCTTATAAATTACTGCTAATAGTTTTAGAAAACTCTCACTCAGAGTCCACTTTGACGTTTGATTTGAAATAGTAACTTGGACAAAATCAAACAATAGTATTAAATTAGGGTCCCAGAAAAGATTTTTAAAAGAAAGAGGCTTCTATAATGTAATCAACAGTTAAATCATTCATACACCTACTGGATTAAGTTCTGTGACATCCCATTCAAGGTATTCTGCAACATGCATCATTTGACTGATGATATTTTCTAGCTCCTGGAGAAGGAGGGAGAAAAGAAAGAGAAAAAGCAGGGGGGAGAGAAGGAGGGGAAAAGGAAAGAATATGAGTAAGATCCTGTTAATCTAAGTCTTGGAGTTCAACATAAGTCATATCATCAATTTTATATAACTATATATACATGTATAGAAAATCCTATGTAGAGATTTTATTGCCTATACAGAGCTTAAATGTAAATTCATCCTGTACTTTGTCTAGAAACCTTCACCAGGAGAGGGCAGCACTATTCCAAGAAAGGTTTCCTTTTCCTGGGAAGGAGAGCCTGGTGAAAGTAAGAGCACTTGTATGTTTTCACAGGATGTGATTTTTTTTTTTTAAATCACTGACCCTTTGGCTTGAAAACAGATGTGGAAGGAAGTGTGTGAGGGCAACTGAAAGGTTTATTTTGATTTTGATACACAGAATATATATTGACTGTCTTCGTGATTTACTGGGATAATTTACTCTGCAAAGAGTGTGTTCTGGGTCAGGGTTTGGAGGCTAAGTATATGTAGAGTTTATTTTGGGAGAAGGTAGAATTTTAGTTTGAATTTTCATATTATGCTCCTCAAATGTCCACTCTTTGAAGAACTGCTCGTCAATACATATAGCTTGGTTAAGTAAATGAAAATATTTTTCATACATATACTTAATCTTTTAATTTTCCCCTATCTCTCCCCAGAAAAGATTAAACAAAAATGGCTTTGAAGAAGTTTGTAATTTTAAATGTAGAGAAAATATAATTTTAAAAGTGGACTTTTACAGTATAACTTAAAATGCAAGAAATATCCAAAGAATAAGAATTGAAAGTATATTTATCAAAGACTATTTTGCTAGAATTCTTAATCTAATACTTGAAGTCACTGTTCATCAGATGGAGAAGAAGATATGCAAAAAAGAACTGGATTGACGGAAGCCATGGTTCCTTCTGCGAAACTAACGAAAACTATATCCCTCCCCAGAAAAAATATAATTATGAATACAGGAACAATGTAAGATAGGTTGTCCCAAAATACAAACATTAATGACTTTCTTAGAAACTGGTAAATTTTTTAATTTGCTAAAATTGTGTGTGTTAGTAATCTCTCATATATGCTATTGTTGCTTCTGCACACATTAATAGCTTAGAAAGGTTAAAGTCACAACATACATTTTTTTGAAGAACAAAACCTATTTTCATGGTCTATTACATGGGCATGTGTTCATTAGATAAGTCATTAAATGCTTTCAAACTCAGTTTTCTCAACTGTAAAATAGAAATGCTAACATTATCTAGTTCAGAGGTGCTTTGAAAATTTCCAATGCTATCATCTAAAATATATTTATCTTGTTATTCGTATATTGCAAGTGACCAATAAATACTAACCCTTATTATGAGATATATTAATCATTTTCCAAATTATTGATTTTTAACTCTTTTGCCTCCAAAAGGTGAACTGCTACACCTTTAAAATATCAAGAAAGATGACTTCAGAAGCCGCAATTTAGAAAAGATTCTGAAGGAAGTATAGTGAGACAATAGATTGTGTAGAAAAACATTCTAGGGATGAAATCCAAGATTTAATTACCCAAAAAAGTCTAACCATAAACATATACATTTATTCTTAGCTCACTGTTCAATACTGGCAATAAAATCACAAATATTGCTAGTAATCTACTATATATGTTCCCCCAAAAAGGCCATCAACCAAAAAAAAAAAAAAAACACATTTGACTGAATTTTCAAAACAGCTGTCAATCCATGCCTAAAAGCCGAGCTAAGAAACATTATTTTCAATTTAATTAAAAGTAAACATCTAATAAAACAACCTGCATTGATATGTAATTTTCATTTCTGTAGTCATGAATGCTACAATAAGCATATTGAAACACCTACAGGAAATCTAAATTCATAACTGTGAAATGGTACCAGAAAATGAGCAAATTTATTGTGTACCTTAACATTCCTACATGGAAAACTAGAGACTAGTAGGCACTTAAAAGTAATGCATGTGAAAAGTTACTGAAATTTAAAATAAGAAATCCCACAATGACAGCAAGAATTCAGAGTGGTGGTCATTTACTAGAGAAGAAATTGTAACTGTTCATATCTGTCTGGAGAAGCCAATATACCATTATCCCACTCAGTGTTTCATAAATGTGTCTCCAATGTCATTGCTCTGTTTTAAAAGTCTGTTTGGACTGTACTATATGGAAGTCCATTAGATGACAGAGAAACTCAGGAATAACTCCAATGACTGGACATAGTGTGTATTTCCGTCGTAGTTAAATACATCATAATATTTACAAATTTGCCTGCACACTTTCTTAGTCTGTGAGATTCTTGTCACTATTCTTATTTTCCTTGATAAAATAAAAAATAATATAATATGCAAAATATTTTATTAGCAAATATAAAAGATTATTAGATGAAACCTGAAATAGAAGAACATATGATATGCTGATATGTGTGTTGGAACTGGGCCTGATTTCTATTTCTCTGTAAGTTATCAATGGTTTCCATATTTTATAAATAAAATAAACATTTGATTATGCTTTTTGGTTAATCCTAGAAATGGTATTTCCTTACATTATTTTTTAACTTAAACTATTGAGGGCAAGCTGCATATAAAGTTGCATGAGTTCTTCTAAAAGGAAGTTTGTCAAATCAATCTGTAAATATATTCACTTATTTAAACAGCATATGTAACTATAAATACTTTTCAAAAGAGGGTAAATAATAAAATTAATTGATTTCATGATATCTTTAGATTCTATATATTCTCAATATTTTCCTTATCTCTCTCATTGCTTCTAGATCAATGGTCTCAACTTTGTTGAATGTTTTACTCAGACAAGTTTGAAGTCTTCTTTTTTTATCTAAGTGTAGTGTGGAAAAAGAGTCACGTTTTGTAGTAAAACTATTCAATAATAGAATAATCACAAACTTGTCTCCTCACACAACTATCTTCCAAAAAATGATGAAAATGTTGTGTGAGTGGTTATAAATTACATTAAGTGTGCCTTCTGTGGTAATCGCTATAAATTTATTCGTTGCCTTTTCAGAACAAATATTTTGAAATTTACACAGAATATTTGAAGGAAAAAATTACCGAGCTGTCAAGGAAGCCATTCCCATCCGTGTCATAAAGGCGAAACATAACTAGAATAAAAGAGGTGTTAAAAAAAAAAGATTACAGGTGAACAAGATCAATGTTAGTTTCAGGCACATTCTCTAAAATTTAGTTTCTGATGAAAACAAGTACTAACATACCCTCTGTCAAAGCAATTATTTTGTGAAATCATTTCTCAAGCTAAATTGACAATGAATTATTCAGTTAACAAAAATAATAGATTTCAGATATATAGTCTATTGAATTTGTTTATACTTAGGAAATATGAAAAAGTATTATTGTTTGTTCAAACTCAGTATCATTAGATCCTTAAATATAAGCTCTAATTTAACAGGAAAGAAGGAGCTGAAATAGTTATTCAGAGTCTAGAGTTTAAACACAGAATGGATATGGGAAAATAAGTGATATGGCCATAAAATTGATATTTGGTGAAGATGGCCAGACATATGCGTACAGAAGTTGCAGATTGCTATTCAAATACAAAACTCTTCTTAAGGTCTATCCTCAGACCCTGGGGTACATGATAAGGAATTCTTTTTCTGAAAGAAGATACCATACAAAATTCATTATTCATAAGACTATAATGGTTTGCTCAGATCTGTGGTGGAGTTTCATAGGATAAGTAATTACTGAACTAATCAAGGAGAGAATGGAGAGTGTTGGCTCTGTGTGAGTGATCTCAGTAAAGTAGAACACGTGACCAGCTTGAGGATTTCCTTGTATAACTCACAGACCATTAGAAGTTTATAGAAGAGGCTGCAGGTGCCATTTTGAAATAAACAGAGAAGAATGACACAGCTGTAAAAACAAAAGTGCAGAAGTGAGAGTTTGGGTTGAGTTTGTATAATTTCCTGGAGGATCTTGATGTCTGGGATCTATAATATCAACAAAGCCGCTGATAACTAAGAGGCATAATTATGCAATGACCTTGATCATATAGCTGTGGCTAATGATTATTCCTGTTATTTAAGTGTTGTTATATTTCACCAATTCTAAGATATGACTATGTATAAGACATAAAATTAGTCTGTATATTATAAAAAAAAGAAAGTAGCCAACTTAATTATGGCATTCTATTTTTTACAAGAGGTAAAAAGATATTAAAGATGTTACCATGTAAGTGAGTCTTTTTGAATTCATGAAAATAAATTTTAAGTTGGCTAAAAGATTTAAATATCTTTACTTGCAAATGTTAGAGATCATCCCCTATCACATCCTCAATTTATAAGAATAATGTACAGAAGAAAAATAATACCTACCACAATGTTGAGAATGAGCATTTCAAAATTTTGCAGTGTAGCAGAAAATGGTAAAAAAAAATTATTTGGAAGTGGCAAGAATATACAGACCATTGAGAGATTGTGCTAACTAAAGGAACAAGGCAAGGCCTTAAGAAAGCTATGTTTTAGAATGAGGGACAGTATGGCACCATCCTTGAATAAATGTCTATAAACCATCTCATATCATTAAGACACTTATTGTGGGGCAGGATGGGACAGGAAGACCTTATAAGGAAAAGGAAAGTTTAAATTCATGAAATAGGAAGAAGAGAATATAAAGATATGGCTGAGAAAATTAGTGCTCTGTGAAATTTAAATAATTAAAAGAATGGGGGGCAAGTCACCACAAAAGTCTGAAATATGTTCCATGAGGAATGAAAGATGTGAGGAAAAAATAAAAGAAGGTGGGACAGAAAAAAAAAGAAAGAAAAAACAATAATTCTAAGATCTGTTTTGGAAGTTTGACATCTAAATAACACTGGTTTCAAAATATATAACAACATAAAAGGGATAAGGATAATTAGCAATGAAAAGATTTAAAAATGCATGAACAGCACAAGTTTTCAAGCCAAAATTGATTGAGGATAATTTGAGAATTGGTTATAGAAAGAGAGAAAACTAATCAAATAAGTGGGGGGGGAGAGGGAGGAGTGGGAGTATGAGAGGGGGGAGAGGTAATTATTAACTCCTTTTTATAGTGGTACTGGGATTTGAACACAGGGCTTCATGCTCCCTAGGAAGGCATTCTAACACTTGAGCCTCTTCACCAGCCCAATTATTGACTCCTTAGAAAAGAAAAATTGTTTGTGTTAATAAATCTCTAAAATATCTCTAAAACTTTGTTTATAAATAGTGTAAACATACATATGTGCATGTTTGTAAATGTCATGATGAAACCCCTCACTATGTAAAATTTAATATACAATGAAACTTTAAAACCTAAAAGAAAATTTTAAAATAATATTGATTAAATTAACATATATTCTTCAAATAACATAATAAAACTACTTCTTCTCAATATTTAAAAGTAAAGGCATGCCCCAAGTTCAAGAGAATCATTGACTAGGTAGCTCTTGCTTTTAGATACTAGATACGTAAACAATGAAGGAAAGGAATGCAAAACAGGTCATGTTAAGGGGAAGGTGTTAATGGGAGGGGGAGGTTAAATGAAGAGGATGAAAATGTTCAATGTATTTTTTATAGATGCATGAATATGGAACATTGAAACCCGTCCAAGTAATTTTAAGAAGGGGAAAAAGAGAATAGTGGAGGAGTTGAACCACTATTGTATACAATACATTGTATACATTGTATACATATGTGGAAATGCCACAATGAAATCCCCTGTAAAACTATTATATACTAATAAAAAGCTGTTTAAAAAGATGAGAAAAGATCAAGATCAAGGGGTGAATGACACAATATAGGGAAGTGTACATTCAGAATATGCTCAACAAAAATCGAATTTGTTTTATTCAGTATTTAATTTCCCTTTTAAAACAAAGAATCTCACATAGGGTATAGATTATCTATCCAGTAACAATTACTGAATGTCCTTTGCTCTGGTTAGTTGTATTTACAGTACTTCTAGATTCACTGCCAATAATCTGCATTAAATACATTTGGTGCATTCTTAAAAAAAAAATCAATAAAGCCCATATAAGTTTATGGATGATTAGATGCCAAAAACAAGCCCAATGTTAAAATTATTCCACAACACCATGGCTTCCAAAGGTGGGTAACTGCTACAAATTTGCAAGCTGATTTAGCCCTCATTTTTTTCTATTTTTATGCTCATGAAATTTCACTTTATATAGAAACAATTATGTGCCTACACATATATTTAGTTAAAAGATTAGAGTCAAGATATATTATGTAAGATAAGGGAATTATTTTTATAATTTTTTCTTTTCTAAATGATTTGAAAGTTTCTTCTCTGTCTACTTTTCCAACCAAATATATCACTATACATGCTATATTGTTTTTTCACTTTCCATAATATATTATTGATATGAAAATGTTAACATAAGACTTGTGATTAAATATAAAGTATGTATTCCAGAAGCATTTAATATGAAATTTCTTTAATACACAATTTTTTGCTGTTACATGTATTTCAAAACCTACTTAAACTTTAAGGCTAAGAAAAAAAAGGTGCTTAGCGTTTTGACATCCAATGTATTGAAAAACACTTCTCCTCTTTTTTCCCATAAGAAAAATAGCAATTAAAAACAACAAATGGCAGTTTTTCAAAATAAAAGGGACACTCACTATAGACTAGGTCAGAAATTATGGATTTTAGTCTCAGCTGGAATAATTGAAGGTAAAATTAATAGCGAGCTTATCCTTGGGGCTTTAGTTTCTTTTATTGGTGAACTATAGGAAGGGTAGCCAGATAGATGATCTTCAAAGCCTCTTCAATGTTCAATTTCAGTAGTTGTAGGATAACACTGCACATAGCAGTAAATTTACCATACAGATTACTCTTCATTATCATCATATTGATTATCTACTTTCCAAAGGCTTTCATGTTCATTTCTCTTCAGTGACACATTTTTTTTAAATGTAAAATATGGGAGAGAACAAAACAAGTCCTATCTGGAGATGGCAAGAGGATCTATTGTGAGGTGGACTCTGATGCAGATGGGAGTAGATCAGAAATACAGTAAGAAAGAAAAATTACAGATTGCAAGGTATAAACAATGGCATGAAAGTGGAAAAGTGCAGGGCTTATCTAATGATTGAAAAGTTAACCTGTGTAACACTGTTTGTGCATGTGTGTGCAGGTAAAGCAAAAGGCAAGATGGAAAATGTAGATCAAATTGTGGAGCCAGATTAGTTCACGATGACAAGTTCAGGGTTTAAATTTCATGTGTTATTCAGCTGATAGCTATCAAAGTCATATTTCTCCCTGAGTCAGAAGGGCAACAGTAAAGAATAGAGATAGTAGTTGACAAGGTTTTAGATGACACAAGATGGAGTATAAGAATTCATGCCCAATGAGTGAGATGATGATTAAACAGGTAGGTATTTGAACAAACAGAGAATCGGGATTACCTTTATCTGGCAGAATTTAAAGAAACATTGGGCACAGAAAGCCAGCTGAGGACTTGTGAAGAGGAATGATCTCTAGAATTATATCTTTATTTCACTAATTGCTGCCATCTCAGTATGAGTTCATAAATTGGATAACTGAAACTAAGTGTGAGAGAATAACTGATATCATGGATTATATGAGTATTATCATAGATTATAGGATCAGTTTAGATTTGAAGAGAAGGTAGAAGCCCATGTTCTTGAGTACTATGCTATGCTAGGCTATGCTATACTATATTTAAATTAAAGGAGGAAGAGTAGGAAGTTAAATGAACATAGGTGATGGTCAAAGTAATATGTTAGAATTTAAAATTTTATAGAAAGAGCAGTTCCTGTGCTAGTGGGAATGCAAGCTATTACAGCCACTCTGGAAAACAATATGGAGGCTTCTTAAAAAACTAAACATAGATCTGCCATATGATCCAGCGATACCACTCCTAGGGATATACCCAAAGGAATGCCACTCAGGTTACTCCAGAGGCACTTGCACACCCATGTTTACTGCAACGCTATTCATGATAGCTAAGTTATGGAAACAGCCAAGATGCCCCACTACTGACAAATGGATTAAGAAAATGTGGTATTTATACACAATGGAATTTTACTCAGGCATGAAGAAGAATGAAATCTTATCATTTGCAAATAAATGGATGGAACTGGAGAACATCATCTTATGCAAAGTTACCCAGGTTCAGAAGGTTAAAAATTGTATGTTTTCCCTCATATGTGGATTTTAGGCTTAAAACAAATGCAGTAATGTTATTAGACATGGGTCACATGCTAAAGGGAGAACATATACAGATGGAATAGGGAAAGGTAGGAAACCCAAAACTTGAAAGTGTTTGATGTGCCCACTAAAGAGGAGCTAGTACAGTAACCTTTAAATGACAGAGCTCAATATGGGAAAGTGACTGGGAAGTAGTGAAGAGGTCTGGTAGAGATTAATCAATTCACGCTGTAATACACATGTGCATGGAAGCAATGCTAGGAATCTCTCTGTATAAGTGTCCTTATCTCAACTAGCAAAAACGCTATGTTTTTCCTATTATTGCTTATGTCTACTCTTCAACAAAATTGAAGAAAAGGGCAGAACAGGTTCTGCTTGGAAGTGATGGGGTGCGGGAGAGGGGGAGAAGGTGGGGGCGGGAGGCGGGGAGAGAGAGGAAGTAAGGGGAAGAAATGGCCCAAACAATGTATGCACATATGAATAAATGAATAAAGAAAAAAAAGAAAGCAGTTCCTGGAAGTTACAAGACTTATGGTATTACAATAAAAGTAGGTGCCTAAATAAAAGGCAGGGGAGGTCACAGAATTTGAGGTATGAAAAGACACTACAAGAAAACCTTAATGACTTCCCAAAAGGTACTGAGGTAGGCTTAAGGTTTAGAGGGCAAATCAGTCCTAGAATCACATCCTCGTCCATTCATGGGAATGGCTGATCATTGATAAAGCCAGGAAAGATAAAAGTTGGCCGCTTCCATAACTGAACGCACATATGGTATATGCAAAAGTACACACTTTCCCAGGGAGGAAGTTCATAAATACCTTCTACCTGATAACCCCAGGGAAGGAAAGGTCCTCAGAGAAGTATTTGGATTGGGTTTGGGAAAACAAGTTAAAGAAATGACTTCTCACAGGTAGAAAGTTCAGGAACTTATCTTTGTTTCTTTTCAATGGAATGAACTTTATACTAAACCTACTGTAAATACCTGAAAGGAAAGGCAGAAGGGAAAAGTGTAAAGGGCAGCAAGCACTGAATAGATCTATGAAATGTTATTTTCCTAGAAAATGTATTCCTTTTGTAAAAACTGACAATATTTATGTTATCTAATAAGCCAGCTAAAAGAATCACTGCCGTGATTTAGCAACTCCAAGAAAATCAATTTATGTCCTATGAATTGTTTGTATGTATGTGTGTAGAGGGGTTCACTGGAAAGAAGAAATTTCATAAGACAGGGCTTTTTAAAATGTGGCCCCTGGACCAAAAACATCAGCTTCACCTGCAAATTTGTTAGAAATGCCAATTCTTGCATCACACTTGATGACTGCTGAATCAGACATCCTGGAAAGTAGGGTTCAGCAATCTGTGCGTCTACAAGTCCTGCAGGTGGTTCTGACAGTGATGAAGTTTGGAACCTCTGACCTAAATCAATGTGTATGTATTCCTTTCTGCTTAGCTACTTGAAAGGAAGACCCAAATTCAATGTTCACCTGAACAAGATAATTATTTTAGGTGCTTCATTACACCTATTCTGTTCATCATAATTGGCTTTTCTTCTTTCTGCTCTTCTGTTTTATATTGTGCTTAATAAGTCATAACCCTTTGGAAGTGAGTATATTAAACTAAACAGTGTCAAATACTTTTAAAAATATTACTGAGAAAAAAAATTTTTAAGCTATAAATCAAAAAAATACATGAATGTTAGGAGTTTGTAAATGTGCAGTTGTAGAATGGTAAAAGCATATGGTAAACTGCTAAGAAAGTGGGCGAGGGAGACAGACTGATGTAAATGATGTGGGGAAATGTCAGGCATGGTCATTAAAAAAGAAAAGGTGAAAAAAAAGTCATGATGATTTTGATGGATAGCCAGAGTAATAACCACCAAATCCGGATAGCAGAGAAGGAAATTAAAGTATCATCTACTTTGAGGAGTCTTAAGGAAATTGTAATAATAATAATAATACGTTACCATACAAGTTAGCCAATAAGAAGAGTCTGAATTTACCTGAATCTGGTGTAAGCTTAAAAACAAACAAACAAAAAAAAAAACTGAAGAAGAGCAAAGAAAGAAAAGAAGAGGGGGGTTGATAACAGTGAAGGAAAGTAAACGGCAGGAGAAGATGACTTGATTAACGAAGTGGTTAAATAAATTGTGAGTTAACTTTCTGCCTGTGATTGCGGACAAAAGCTATGTGGGTTAAGACCTCAAACTGTAAAACAAAAATTGTTGTTCTTAGGAAATCCACCTTAAAAACCACATAATATGAATTGACCTAGAATAATTAAACTGCAACACTAAAGACCATTTTGGGGAAGATTGATGGTGTCTTTGTTCATTCTCAGATCTGGGAAATATATTTATCTCTCTATTTTCATAATCATCCCAAATATGGTCTTGATAACACCTGAGCAAACTTTCTCTCTGGCCATGACTTCAATAGAAATTCACTGAACATTAATATTTATTTTGGAATGAGAGAGATTTCTGTTGGTTCTTAGGAATACAAAATAAATCTTGAAGTGCAAATACTCAACATTGATGAATAATAAATACATATTTAAAGAATGATGTTCATATGATTTATTCATAAGCTAAGCAGGTGTGACTCTTAAATAATCATATTATAGTGAATCTTCATTGGTAGGAGAAATATTATCAAAAAGATACCACTAGATTTAACTAAAAATGCTTCCTAGTCACAATCATGAAATAACACATTGTACATTTGCTTTAGAAATATTAAAGTTTGGATTCACTATCTTCACTATCATTTTAGTAGCAAAAAATTTATAAATTCCAATATAATCAAGTTAATTAGATCATTGAATAAACTACCCACACTATACTTATAAAGAACTTTAAAGAGAGAATAGATTATCTAATGACCAGGTTTAGAGTAAATGAAAAATGCTGCTTGCATTGCAATGAGTATAGCTTGCCACCAGAGAGAGCTCAGTCACTGTATTTTATTAAAGAGAATAGTATGGTATTTCCAACTAAATAGAAATTCTTTACCTGAAACATTGTAAAAGAAAAATAAAGTTATTGTTTAACTACTTATAGCACCCACAGTCAAATCCTATAAATGAGACTCTGAAGTTTAGCACTTGAGAAATTCTCTCTGCCAAAGAGTGTGCTGGTGCTGTGGGCGGGCAAGGAGTATTAGTCCCTGAAGAAGGGTGTAATTTGGGTATACGTAGGAAACCTGCTCAGTGATACAAAGTCCTAATAGCACCTTATTGACTCAAAGGAACTGAAGAAAAAAATTTTAAACATCATGTAATAGAAAAATATGCTTAAAAATCATCAATAATAAATGGAACTTGATAAAGAATGTGAAATTGATAAAATTATCTGACTCTTAGTAGTAGGAATTTTTATTGTTGAGCAAGGTCAATTAATTTAACAAATAATGTAGAGAACTGGAGTTGAGGTAATTAAAGTGCATAAATTTGCAGTCCCTCTCCTTCCCCTACTCCCACCCCATACCAACCATGGCAAATAACTTAAAAAAACACATACATTCAAGTTTATCCTCAGGTCTTCCTCTTTCAAGGAGAGACAGGTAACAGACAATGTCCTTCAGATGGATTACTTCTGGGGAACATGTATTTGCTGGAGAGGTACGGGGAGGGGTGATGACGCCTTTATTCATTCTTAGACCTGGAAAAGGAAAATTGTCTTCACATCTTTAAAAGTGTTCACTATGCTCTCGAACATAAAATGAATAAACAAAATAGATAACACAGATAAGGTAAACACCTTCATGTTTCTTAAACATAGCATGACAAATCGTTTGGAACGCCACTATAGAACAGTCACACTTATGCTATGACTGGTGCAAATAATAGGATTCCTGGGGACATGGAGCTGAGTTGCCTGCCACTGCATTGTGTTAGGGTAAAGATCCTACTGCCCAGGTGAGTTGATACACAGATTTAATGTGTGAGGAAGTACTTTCTATCTGATCTTACTCTGTGCTGGACAGTGAAAAATATGAATTGACTGGAAAGATACAAAAACTACACTTTTACAAAAAACTGAAGAAATGTGACTCTGTAATGATTTATATATTGATAATAGGATATCACACATTCATAAAAATAAGTATGTATGACAGATATTTGCCAGCACTATAAAAAGATGTCTTTTCTGCCATCAAGAAATTTGTCCATGAGTAAGAGTGAAGAGAACATAAACAAAAATCTGGACAAACTAGATGTATACTTAGTTAAAATGTAAAACCATATGATTGTAGCTTGACTACAATATGGTCCTCACTTTATTTGTAAAAACGTATTAATTGTCCTGTTCCAAGACAAAGCTTAGATACACACCTGTGCACAACTACTGCTGATTAGATTACCTGCCTGATGACAATTTAACTAAAGATTGTCAACCAGAACTTTTAGTTCCATCCTACAGAGTACCTGTGAAGCCAAATCATGTGTCTTTGAGAAGGTCTATAGATTAATCTCAATTATACTTTGAGGTACCTTTCACAACAAAAGAGGTGTTGTGATGGAAGGTTGGATGGATGGTTAATGGTTGAGTGGCTACTGGACTCCTAATCAACCAGAGGGTACCAGAATAGAGAGAATAATAATTCAAACACATGAAGTTTTGCAAGCTTGTGCTTATTTAGTACAATTCTACCTGACTGTACATCTCTTATGAACTCCATGTCCTTCTGTTTATAAGCTTGATAGACTTCCTATTATTTATCTGGCAATATCAAGAGTTCCAGGCATATAACTTAATGCTTTTGGAAAAGTCTTATATTATCACTGCCAATGTTGCTCCTAATAATAGATCCCACTTATTGAAAGTCTGATATATGGCAAATACCACGTTGGGCTTTAACACGTGGCATCTCTTGAATCACACATTAACCTGTAAGGTATATTGCATTATTCCCATTTTATAGATGACAAATAAGTTTATGAACATAAATTTCCCAGAGTTTCAATGCCAATAAGACAAATTTATTCCCTTTATTCTACATAGAAGCTTACACATTATTTTTCTTCAGGGCTGATTATAAGAGAAAGTAAGAAAAATAACTTACACTTTAAGCAAGCACACACACACACACGATTAGTGGATATCATAACTGCCCAAATACTTTCTTTTCTTTGTTAACCTACAACTATTCTATTATATCCTATTTCATCCTTAAAATTTTGTCAGAAACAAAATTTTGTCAGAAGCTTTGAATTGAATTCCCACTAACAGATCAAAACCAATTTTCTTTATTAAACTTTTACTGCAAATGTACCTTTATATTTCACATTAATTCTACTCTTGTTTATGTTATGAACCAAAATATATGTATGGCAAAATGAATTTTACTTTAGATAGATATATCACTGTTTAACAAACACAAAGTAATAGTTACTTTTGAAAACAAAGAAGACAAGTATTGAAGATAAACCTCAACATTAAAAAAATGCCCCAAATAATTACAACTGGCCAACTAAAGTTTTGCCAGCTATGGGAATTCTGAGTTCCAATTTAAGATAAAAGAGTTTTTGGCGCTGACTCTTGACATAACATGACTTCCAGATTTGGAGAACACGGTCTGGTAAACTATGACCTAACTCATCCTGCCTGAGGAGCTAATCTTCGCTCCCAAGCTTTCCCCCATGATATTGAAGTGATTTTAATCAGCTCAGCTTAGCTCTTTAATACAAAAACTCAGAATAAAACAAGGAAGAAAGAAAAGAACATGTTTTATCATTTATTTGAAATAAACCTAAACATATTATGCATTTCCATTTATTAGAACATACAAAAATAATTTGTATTATAAAACTTAGGTGCATCACAACACTGTATTCAATATAAGTAACTGGAAAATGGAAGGACCGTTTAATTTTTATTTGCCTTTTCTGTATGTAAAGTATATACTGAACAGGAGTCTACACACACTCACACTTAGTAGCTCTTTTTGAAGGAATATATGACTGTTCAGTTTTTTTGTTTGAAAACTATGAGCAAATATTTCCCTTTTTATCTTGGTGATAATTTGTTAACTAAAAGCTTTATCACATATTTAATGGTCACAGTTTTACATTAAAAAATTGAAAGTTTATCTTTTTAAAAAAGAAATGAGCTTATATCCAATCTATATACTGAAAAACTCTTCTAAAAGTTTAATTAGAGATAAATTTGATAGGCAAAATATGAACTATTTATAATGATTTATAAGGTGCATTAAAGAAAAAGATAAAGTGCTGAACACATTTTTCACAATTTGTTTGAAACAAAAATTACAGAATTTGACTTTATTGATGTTTGAAGACTATATTTTTAGAGAAGGTTTAGGTGCACAGCAGCAAAATTGACAATGGCCCAGATGTTTCCCAGATATGGATAATTAAGAATTAAATCACTTTGATATAGTACTGTCATATATCATAAGATATTTATTCTTAACCTCTTAGCCATCCAACTATACTTGTCTTAGGGTAGTATTATATTTATTTTTATTCTTTATGCTTAAATAAACAGGTAACAAAATAAGGAAAATTGGGTTACAAATCAATAAGGAATTTAAAATAGTGATTTTTTTTTTTTGTAGAGAGGCCAGATAGTCCCTGAAGATAGACTGAAGTAGGAAAAATCCATCTGAGAACCTACATTGGGTTTCATCTGTGTGGACATGAGCAAAAATTCCCAAACATGCAATTATAAGTAGCAGATTAAAAGAAGTACAGGAATTTAGGAGTAATGTTCCAGGAGCAGAGCAACCTCTCTGAAAGAACAGTTATGACCTCTGGCTGTGTGTGTACAACACTTTTGCAAAGTGGTCTTTATTTGACCTACAGTTCCACTTGGGAGATAAGAAGGTAAAAAGTGAGCAAAGCTTACTGGTCACAAAGTCATCAATTAGGGGAGTCAAGAGCTGAAGAGTAAACTTTGAGCTCTCTTCAAAAGCAATAAAAACAAGATATTTCTGTGTTACCATTGTTCATTGAAACTTTCTGCAGTGATGGAAATGTTTTAAGTATGCACTGTTCAATACCATAGCATTAACTACCTAGGATTGTTGACCATATAAAATATGGCTGGTGTGACTGAGAATAGAAGTTTGTTTTACTTAACTCTTTATTAAGTTAAACTTAAATAGCTATGAGTGGCCAGTGGCTACCATATCATACAGTGCCAGTTGTATCTTTCTGCCTGTAGATAACTGCTAGTTGGTTTAAGTCAGGTGTAGTGGTCCAGGTCTATAATTCCAGCACTTGGGAGGCACAGGCAGAAGGATTGAAAGCTGAAGCCAGCCTAAGCCACATAGTGAAGCCCTATCTCAAACAAAGCAAACAACAACCAAAAAAAGTTGACTGAATTACAAATCCCAGTTACTTGAATCTATCTAAAATAGGACAAAAAGTATTAAACCACCACATAATAAAAGAGACCACATATTTCTCACATTGAAAAGAAATCCCTATAATACTCTAAATTTAATTCTACTCTTTCAGAAACTTTTATAAAAAAAAAAAGCTAAGGTGAATTTGATCTTTATACTATCTATTCAGACCAAAGCAACAATTGACGTTTATTGAGCATTTAAAATGGATATAATTCTATTCTGAACAACTTGCATCCGTTATGTTTTAGACTCACTATACCTAATAAAATGGCTACATTTATTTTAATCATTTCATATTTAAGAAAACAGAGGAAAAGAGAAGTTGCAAGGCATGATTTAAAAGACAGTATGAATTGTGGCTTTCTACTTTCAGCATGATTCTGTGAGGCTAGAGAGTCTCCATCAACTGACTCTCAATAAATGACCTTTGGTTTAAAAGGTACAATGATTATTTTGTAAAACTTTGGAAGGAAATTGAAAATCCTAGTCATGTTTGAGAGCTCTAAATTTTCATCTTACAATTACCCACACATTGGTTCAGCTACTACAATACATGTTCAGGAGTGAGTGTGTCCATGAGTGTGTATTCATTTATAAATATACACAGTTACCAAATTTCTACCAGGAGTTACTCATAGTCAAATGGATCATGGATGATATATCTTATAGCTTACCTGTGATTTTAAAATAGAGGAACAAGAAGAATGTTCGTTATAAACATAAACCCAAATAAATATTTTAGACCTTTTCTATTAGTCATGAAAAATCAGATTCTAAGAAATGATAATGAGAAACTAAAAAAGCAAATGGAAACTCCATTTCCACGGAGCTTATTCCAATGATACTGACCAAGTGCTCAACATCTTTGTGTGTGTTCTAGCTTCTACGAGTTTCACAGACATTAAACAGTGTTGTGGCTCCTCTGCTCCTCTGCAGAGTACTAAATACATTATTTGCCTTTATTAGAATATAGCAAACTATAAATATTCTTGAACCTGAGGTACATAATTTAAAGTACAATTATTGAGGCAAAAATGAAAGTACAAAAATCTCTTTATCCTGGGTGAAGAAATCTTATAATAAAATGTGGAAAAATTTGAAGACCAAATTTTATTGAGACTGTTCAGGTAAAAGAATAAAAAACACTGTATGATGAAGTTTGGCATATTAAAAACTATTGGCTAATTAAAGTATGAGGAGGACCCATCCTTTATTGACAGTTGAAATTGGACCTTGAAATTGCTAGTTTTCTCGGGTTGCAAGCATAAAATATTTATTAGAGTAAAATAATATGTGGATTAGAGCTAATTCTAATAAAACTTAGAAGTGTTAATTTGGTACTAAAGAGTTGTAAGAAGTAAATATAAATTAATGTTAATTAGCTAATAGATAGAAATTCTTATTTATAGAGCATTTGTATTTTGGTATGTAAGCTTACTGTATCAATAATAAATGTTATATTTACATTAATAAATATAGCAACATATTTTAAATGCTGACTATTTACCATAAATCTCCTGCCTCATAGTCACATAAGTCTGCTAGTCTTTGGTTTACGTTTGGGGAATCCCTGTCTGTGATTGTTTAAATTGTGCAAAATGAAGTAGCTTGTTAGCTATGAAAGATCTATCGACCTGCATCAACCCATCCTTAAGCAGTCCTTATAAGCATAATAGTTTCTCCTCAGGACAATTAATAATGTGCATTCCAAGATCATTTGACAAAAGAACATTTTTCCAAAGGTTTTCACTATACAATTTTCTGTTCTTAATTCACTCACCTCCTTATGGAGAAAAAATTAAGTACTTTGTGGTGTAACTGGTTTCATGGGAAAGAAAATGAACGGAATTTTGCTTTGGGTACAGGAGCTTGTTAATATGCATGATTCACAGTACAAATCTAGTAAGTATTTTGCTCTATCAAATCAAGGATGGAGAACCAAAGAAAAGGTACATTAACTTTTTTCAAGGATAGTTATTATTATTCTCAATCTTAAATATCTTCTGGACCCTTTTATTCCTTCATACTCATCCCTCTTAATAATAACTTCTACATCACTGGCAGTGTGATTATTTTCTAGCTTAAACTCTTATAATGACTCTCCAATTTCTTCTGGACAGAACTCATAACTTAGCATGACAAGCTGAACTCTTTCCCACAGTGTCTGGCTTCCTTTCTCGCTCTTCTCCTGCTGTTCTATAGTTTGTTCATCTGCACTGACCCAGTTGGAGTCAAGGCATGGCCAAGACTTCTCACTCCTTCTAAGATGTCTACCTTCCTCCAAAGTGCAATTTACTGTTCAATTTGCTGGGGATACAACAGTGACCAGAATAGATCTTTTCTCTCATGATTATTTACAATTTGTGTTGGTCAGCTTTCCATCACTATAGCAAAATACTTTAGATAATTGAATTATAAGAGAAAAGACTTATTTTAGCTCACAGTCCATTATCAATTGGTACTGTTGCTTGGGTCTTTGGTGAGGCAGCACATTATGTCTGGAGTGTGTGGTGGAGCAAACCTGCTTATCTTGTAGCCAGGAAGAAAAATGAGAGACAAAGGAAGAAACTGCAGTCCCATAATTCCCACCAAGAGCATGCCTGCAATAACTCAAAGGTCTCCCAATAGGCCCCACCTTTAAAGTTTTCACCACTTTCCAATAATGCTACCTGGGGACCAAGCTTTTAACATATGGGCCTTTGGATGTCAAGATCCAAACTACAGCAAACTCTTAGTGGGGGGAGACAAATATGTATAATATGTCAGATGATGATGAGTACTATTGGCAAAAATAAGTAAGGAAAGGAGATAGAAAGGACAGGCAAAAGCTGAGATGACTGTGAATGAATGTGGGCTTCTCATGACTCAATGGAACTGGAGTGGGATCACCAGGAAGTCACTACTGTTGTTCCAGAGCAAATGATGGTCACAACATTGTAAGTATTGGACATGGCATGTAGGTTGGATGGGGAAAGAAAGCCTGGCAAAATCAAGAGTCCTGAAGATTCTTTCCACTTGCAGAAAAAGAGAACTTCTCATTGAAAATGTCTATAATGATAGTAGTGCAAGTGATAGACTCTTAGGATGGAAATGAGATCAGAAGTTGGACTATGAGCACATGATAAAAGCGAGAGCACACAAGGGAGGGGTGAGGATAGGTAAGACACCTAAAAAACTAGCTAGCATTTGTTGCCCTTAATGCAGAGAAACTAAAGCAGATACCTTAAAGCAACTGAGGCCAATAGGAAAAGGGGACCAGGAACTAGAGAAAAGGTTAGATTAAAAAGAATTAACCTAGAAGGTAACACCCACGCACAGGAAATCAATGTGAGTCAATGCCCTGTATAGCTATCCTTATCTCAACCAGCAAAACCCCTTGTTCCTTCCTATTATTGCTTATACTCTCTCTACAACAAAATTAGAGATAAGGGCAAAATAGTTTCTGCTGGGTATTGAGGGGGGGAGCGGGAGGGGGTGGAGTGGGTGGTAAGGGAGGGGGTGGGGGCAGGGGGGAGAAATAAACCAAGCCTTGTATGCACATATGAATAATAAAAGAAAAATGAAAAAATAAATAAATAAATTAAAAAAAAAAAAAAAAAAGAAGTTGGTCATTGTGTTAGCAGAGAAGTGAGAGACTAGGTACCTGGCATTTACAAAGAAACAGAAGACACATCAGTTTAGGAAGCTGAACAGATATTTCATTAAGGATTTATTTTAAAAAACAGAAGTCCAAATGAGAACAATAGAGTTTATCATCTCACATCTAAATAAGTGATGAGAGGAACTTACATTGCAACTAAGTATTATGCAGAAATAACTTAACTACTTTATGAAATACCAGATGGATCATCAGTTATTCCAAGTCAAACAATCATAGCTATACACATGCACACATTCATGCATAAACAAACTTTATGCCTGGTTATAATTTTTAAACTTTAGCTAAGAAAAAATAAATGTTTTATTTTTATTATCTCTATATTTGATTGCTATTTATTAATGACAACATTTTTTCCCTTTTTCAATTTCTCTGCTGGGAAACTCTTATTTTTCACTTGATATTTAGAGTAATTTGAGCAGCTATCATATTTCTGCTGGTATCATAGTAATGAACTATGGGAATCAACAAATATATCTTATGGAGACAAGACTATTATCAACCAAGGTTCTAGGAATAGAAACTTACTTTTTCAGCTTCTGAGTTAAGGATACTTCAGCCTGAAAATTTTATTGTGTTATAATGTTCCTTGTTCCTCAGGAAAAACTATCAAAGGTATGGCTGAAAAGAATGTAGGATAGAAAGAGTCCTGAGAAGGACATTGTGCACTTGAGTCTAAAATGTGGAGGTCAAGCTTTGAAAGGAGTCAGAGTTAATTTATTACTGCTTCAAGAGGGTTACACAGCCTGTATTCCTTTCCAGTAGGTCTGTACAGAATATGAGACTGACCCAAAAGCAGTACATCTTAAGAGAAAACATGACCTTCTTTTTTCATATTTTGAAATCTGGTTTGATTTTTACTCCTGCTAAACTTAACATCTTCTTTTAGTTCCTAATGTATGTTCTTAGAAGAAAAGGAATTCTGAGATTAATTCTTCATAAAATCACCAAAGTTATTAGAATAATTCTTTCTTTCATGTCTGATACAAGCACATTTATCTGATATAGATAAAATGTTCCTTTTTCTTTCACAAAACTCAAGGGGAGTATTATTCCATGTAAAATTACATAAAGGTCAACTTTGCTATTTTGTTCAGTTTAAGATGTATGTAATAAATTATAGCATGAGGAAAGAACTGGAAAGTTTTAATTTCTAGATTAATGTAAGAGATTGTCTCATATCAAAATGCTCAGTCCAAACCACTATGTAGCTCTGATACCACAATTTAAGGTCCAATATTGAGACTTAGGCTGATAAAAATAGCAAGTATGATGAGCCATCTCAATCCACAATTTTATCAGGATTACTTAAAAAACAGAAAATATATTATGAGAAGAGAAAAATTATGTAAGCATGCTAGTTGTCATACATCCTCAAGCATTATTATGTGAAAGCTTGATTTTGAAAAGCTTTTACTAACATGATATTATTCTTGGAAAAAATATGTCATTAGCAGAGAAAAAAGCCTTACAACATAAGGAGTAAAAAATCTCAACACTTTACAGATTGCCTAAACTTATTTATGGTTTATCCACCTATTTCTTAATTGCATATTTTAAAACTTTTATTTATCACAGTGCAAGTATTAAACTTCTCCTCGTATCTTTGCTGGCATTGCTATATTCTAGGTTAGTACTCTTCAGACCAATGGCTCTCCTAGAAATCCTGGCTTCCTTTCTTGGTATTTGTAAGATCAAAATAATTTTCATAATAGTACTAATAAATACTTGAATTTTTTTTCTTTCTCTTTTTCTCTTGTGGACAAATAGTGAAGTTTTCAAGAGGCCACATGATATGATATGACAACAGAAACACAGGGGCAAATATGATTATCCAGGTTTTTCCAATAAAGCTAGGCTTTGAAGAGGTTTACAAAGATGTAAAACAGAACCATACTTCAATGTTAGTTTGGATTTGCTCAGTCATTTTTTTTTTAAATAGATTGATTTCTTACCATGTGATGGGTTAATTTTCATTATTTTTAAAAGGTTTCATCTTTTTTTGTTGTTTGTTTTGTTTTTGTTTTGTTTTGTTTTGTTTGAGACAGAGTCAAATGTACCCCAAGTTGGCCTGGAACTTGCTTGTAGCACAGAGTGTCCTCAGACTCATGATATTCTTATCTCTGGACTGCTTGGATTATAGGTATACCCCATCACATCAGTTTAGAATGTTTCCTCTAAATGTCACACACAGAATAAAGTTCAGGCAGGTACTCAATCATTTGAAAGACCTCAAAAAGATCCTTAGATCAAAAAGTGAAAAATGCTCTGAAAGACTACATTTCTCCATTGAGAGCACAATGAGCTTCCAGCTCATTAACACTGACCAGGTTAATGCACTCTCAAAAGAGGTCTGAGGTGCAGGATCACAGGCCTCTCCTTGGACTCCTGATCTACAAACGCCAGTCAAGAAGCACCGTCTCCACAAAAGACCCGGAACTAGATCTGTCAGACAAAGCTCTCCTCTCAGAACTGTGTCACAGTTCAGAAGTCTAGTCTTCTGGGTCCTGATGACTCCAACCTAGGGCAGAAATTGATTCCTGGGGTTCTAGCTACCTTACCTTATTTCCCTCTTTTTGTTTGTTCCATCCTCCAACACCTTTTAGTCAATTCCCTATTTTACATTCTTTTGTGTAATATAATGAAATTTCTATTTTCCTGACTGGGTGGAGATTGATAAGTTACCAACAGGTATTAATGCATTTACACATCTTAAAAAGCTACCCACAATGAGAGAACCAACCACCTCTATAGTGCAAAAAATTTAATTGTCTAAGAGAAAAATCAAAACAGTTTTGAAGTTACAAATCTAAAACTATGAGGGTATAATGGTAGTAAGCACATGATTTTAAACATTAAGTTTCAATATTTTAAATAATTTACAAAATTACAATGAGTCATATAACAGAAATTTTTAATCAAATTATCATTTCACCTTTATGAACAATTGACACTGACTGAGCTTTTGAGATTTTTACTGTATATAAATTTTTAAAGTAAGTAAACTTACCACCTGAAAGAAGAGCAGGCTTACTTTTTACCATTGGACTAGAATGAGGAAACTTGTTGCTAAATGACATGAAAAGGTGTGCAGTGAAATCATCAGGAAGCTCTGCTTCCAGGAATGTCTTCATGAATAGCTTGAAACCTTCAAAATCTATTGTCTGAAAAAAAAATTTAAACATGTATTTTAAGATCTAGCCAAATAAGATTATGTGATCTGTTGAAAATTATTAGTAGTAGGAATTACCTTAGATATTTACTGTTGCAAAAAGAAGATACCAATTACAGAAAAACTTGGGGAAGTCCTACATTGACACTGGCAGTGGGTTATAAGTCTCACTTTTGGTGGTGTAGGGAGAAGGAGATTTTCAATTAGATATTTCTATTACCACAGAATTAATATGACCTTGAAATTTTTAATATTTGAAAATTAGTTTCTTTCTCTATCAATTGGGATTGTTATTCTCAATCTGACAGAGCTATGATGATTAAATCAAGTGACTAGTGGGGAAAATGTAGGATCATATATTCACATCACAGGCACACAGAAAGAAAGGGATGTATCATCTCCTTTCCTTGTCAGTAATGGTTATCTCTGCTACTAGCTGTATAAAGTTGTCAACATTAATGTTTCAAGTTGATAGTAAGCTTGATTGATGTAACATTCCAAAACCCCATATGCAGGCTTTCAAAAAAACTTATTTAAAGGTCTTGCAAACCCTTCATCATTATACAACTATGTTAATTAGCTGTTCATTTGTTGACAATTGTAGATGAGTCTCATGCCCATCTAAAGAAATGGCAATGGAAGCATTTCTAACCTCGAGCTTCAAAGCAGCCACCAGAGAACTTGCTTTCTCCCAGCACAGGAGAAAGACAGGTTAGGATCTGACTTCTGCCGGTAAATTAAGCACAAGTGTGTGGTTGCTTTGAGGACAAATGCAAATGAATGGTATAACATTTGACTGGGTCAAATGCCTGCAATTGAAAAAGCAACAATATATGAGTGATATCTGGGAAAAAGATGATCATGTGGAAGAGAAGGCCTGTGGAATTGTCTTGCATCCTAACCAAAATGTAAGGACCAGAAGGCCTAAAGACAAGAAGCTGGAAAAAAGCCATATTGGTCAAGAGCAAGAGAGGTCAAGGGAAGATGGGTTTCTTAGGGAGCTCTTGAAAGACCATTTATTTTTCTTATCCAGATAAATGTACTGAGATGAAACTAAAAATAGGACAAAAATGAAACTTGGCAGGCTGATGTTTTAATTTTCCTCAACTCCGAGCAAGTGAAAATAAAATTAATTTTACAAACTCTTACTATTGAAATGGAAAAAGAAGCTGTTTTTCTTATGTAATAGAATTGGGGGAAAGTGGTAGAGGATGATCACCACCTATTATTTATTACTTACTATTATTGTATCATTATTATATTATTTTGGATAAACAAAAATGGAATAGATCATTCAAGGATACCATTAGTAAAAGTACATTTTTAAAGATTGTGTCATTTGCTAAGTATATGTACTGTGTTTGCTTTTTTTTATTTAATGTAATCTCAAGCAACAAAAAAAGAAACTAAAAACTTCATTTTATTAATAGTTCCTAGATTCTGCCTACACCTCAATCTGACATTTTCAGTTTAGTTTTGTTTTGCTTATTCATTCTCACAATTAAGACATTTATACTGGTAGCTGCAAAAAGACTTCATTTTCATCCAAATTTAATAAAACATCAGCACCTCAGAATGTTGTGAAATCTGCAAGTAAAATGACTTACATAACTAAAATCTATGAATAATATAAAAATATGACAAATAGTCTTAGGTAGGAGAAGAACTTTCAAAAACCAATTTACCACAATGAACACCATCAACATTTCTAAATGTAAAGATGAAACCAACAGCCAGCCCAATATATTGAACTAAAGTTTGGAGAAGTTGACCTACTCTTACTAACAGGATTCCTTAGAGATTGCTCATTAAAGAAAAATAATTCACACTCAGTTGCATGAGAGACCAGCATTGGTGTATAATCTGCAACATGTATGAAGCTCCATGTGGTACCAGGATTTGATTTTATTGCAACCTTACAAGAAGTCTGGGTGATGAAAATATTTTTAGGCATACTGGTTAGAAGCAAGACTTATTGGCACCAATTCATTCTGTGCTGGAAGTATGTGGTAGTTATCATTTTGTTCAGCAATGTAACTGATGATAAGGCCACTATGGGAAGGTGACCAGGAAGTAGTGAAGAGGTCTGGCACAGATGAATCAATTCGGGTTGTAACACACATGTGCATGGAAGCGATGCTAGGAATCTCTGTGTATAGCTATCTTTATCTTAAACTAGCAAAAACGCTATGTCTGTCTTATTATTGCTTATGTCTTCTCTTCAAAAAAATTGAAGAGGCAGAATGGGTTCTGACTGGAAGCGACAGGGGTTGAGGAGGAAAGGGAGGAGGCAGGGGGTAAGGGGAAGAGATGGCCCAAACAATGCATGCACATATGAATAAATGAATAAATAATAAGTGACTTTTAGAAAGTACTGGAGCCATAATTAAATTGAGATTAATCTCATTCTTCAGGCCAAGGTCTTTGCACCATCTTATACATGCCTTTCTTCCCACTCTACAATCATACAGTCTATTTAAACACACCAGGAGAAGGTATAGGTTCTCACTGCCACACTGGGAGTGAATCATATTGATGGAATAAATAAATAAAGGAGGGGAAAGTTGTATTTAAAACAAAATAAATAAGGAGCATAATCTTTGAGGTCAGACCACCTAGGGCCACTCTTAGATCCAGCACTAGCTTTGTGATTGTGGACAATCTATTTAATCTTTATGTGCCTTCATTGAAAAAAATGACAATGACAATGCTACCTTTTGGCTTCTTAGGAGGATTAGATTATTTATTTATTTATTTATTTATTTATTTATTTATTTTGGAGGGGTACTAGGGCTTGAACTCAAGACCTTCACCTGGAGCCACTCCACCAGCCCTTTTTTGTGATGGGTTTTTCAAGATAGGGTCTCGCAAACTATTTGCCTGGGCTGGCTTCGAACCACGATCCTCCTGATCTCTGTCTCTTGAGTAGCTAGGATTATAGGCATGAGCCACTGGCACCTAGATTATTTATTATTTTTAAAGTAGCAGACTGACATATAAGTAGTTGAACAAACAAACAATATTTTATGTAAAGAATCATCAGTTTAATGTTCATAATTCCAAAAATTATTAAAGAATAAGCCTTCAAACCACATATTTTTATACATTGTTTTACAAGCTCTTAAAGCTTCTTAAACATGGTTCAGTGGGTTCAGTGTTGTCATTCTTGTTTAGAAAGCTGGTGCTAAAATCTGAACTTGTAGAAGCAGTAAAGGACAAGAAATTCCCAGAAGTTTTACTGTACCTTTGGAGTACAATTAAAATTTAAAATAGCTGCTTCAAGCTGAGAGTTTAGTTTGCTAACACAGCAAAACACAAACACACAAAAGCAAGGACTTTATAATGCAACAATATTGTTTAGATTTCAGTACTTGCAGTTGCCCCTGAGTGACACTGGGCAAGGAATTTATTTGCTCTTCTACAAAAAAGACCTGCCAAATCCCAAATGTGTGCTCTTTACAGAACCTTATACACCCATGAAGATCCACAATGAAATCAGCAACTGTGACCTAATGCTGTAAACCAGAAAAATGGCCAAGTGAAATGTAAAAATGAACCTAAAGAACAATTCAGTGTGTCTTGTTCCTTTATTCAGCTCTTAGGAAGACATTCTGCACTTTATTCGTGTTCCAGTTCTCTTGCTCATCAAGCAAACAACTCAGCTTAGTTTTATTTGCTAACATCTCAAAGTCTTAATTTCCTCTACATAAAGTGATATATGAGACCAGCATTTCGGGTTTGTAGTCTGAATATAATAAACATTGATGGAAAGCACTTCACATACATTTGGACATATGATACATCAAACAAAAAAATAATAAAAGTATGTAATTAGAAGGAAGCACTGTTGTTAGAAAAGATGGATATTTTTGTCTTAATTTGACTTTATATTGGTCTAGAAAACTGTAAAGTTCACTGAAGCTTCACAAATCAAAACTTCAGGGCTTGATTGTCCTAGCTATTTTGCTGTAATTGTTGTAAGTGTTCAGTATTCAGCAACATTGCAAATATGTATTTCAAAAAGTGAGAATTTAAAAGCAGATATATTATTTGAAAAAAAAGGCACTACAGACATAATAATGGAATATGTATTTCTTCAATTCCTCAATGACTTTTAAAAGATGTCATATTATTTATTGTTAAAGTGTTACTGACAATGTAAATTTGTTTCTCCAACTTCTTCACTGAGTTCTAGGAGAAATCTCTCCCTTCCATTTTCTGGCACTATATACAGCATTGTACACAGAAGCGTATACCCAAATTAACTGTGTACCCCAAATTAACTGTCTCAGTATTTCTAAGTCAATAGGGAATTGATCTTCAATTTCTTTCTCGAGCAGCCTATTCCCTTTCTTTTCTTCTTTGTAAAAGATTTTCACCTATCTCTTGAAATTTTATCATGTCCAAATCATTAGATATTTGTGATAAATGGACAGTGTTGTCACAGCTTTCTTAACTCATGAGTTAGTGAGAATTTTCAAGCTTGGATAACAGAGTTTCTGCTGTTGTTAGAATTGGTTTCAAAAGATTGTGACCTGTAAATAGAATGAGATCAATTACATGTGTATTAATGGAAACAAAGAGAAAAACTAGGTTAGACTTGATTGATTGTTCAAAAATTGAATTAGCTGAAAACCCAAATCCTTATATACACAATGCTTAAAATTCTGAAAATTGCCTTTTACTTCTTTTTCTTTAAGAAACAGCCACAGATTATTTGGGGAGATAACATAGACAATCTATAAAAACTACAGACTCAGGGAGCTGTCAGATGTTGCTGCCAAACTGGCATAAATTCAAACCCCATTTCTATATGCTTTTCATTATTACATTTAGCCATCTGTGTTCTTTGATTTTAAGTTCCTTTTAATACTAAAGAAATAACACTACTATTCATTCGAGTGGATTTAAAGTGAGTGAAAATAAATGTCATCATTGTGTTTTAATTCCTTTGGGCAGTTTTAGGATGAGGATTATCGAACACTCAGCAAAGGTTCACTGAGCACCCACTTTGTACCAGACTATGTTCTACATTTTGGGGGAAAGATGTTGTTGGAACACATAAATATCCTTCCATCGGGGAGCCTTATCTTCTAATGAAAGGAATGAGGAAACATAACAAGAATAACAAAAAGCTACATGTATCATCTTAGAAGGTATTAAGTGCTATCAAATATGAAACAAAGAAGGAAAAAGATTTATGTAATTGTGAGTGGTGCTTACATTGTTTAAATCTCATGGTCACAGAGCTGTCCTTTGAGTAAATATTTAAAGGAATGAGGGAGTTTTACACATATTTGGAGAAAGAACATTCCAGAAAGGTAAAACAGCTAGTACAAAGGCCCTGAGGTACAAGGAAGGTCTTGCTTTGGGATCCATTAGGAGAAGCAGAAGACTAGAGTAAAAACGAGGAAAGAGTGAAGCAGAAGATAAGGCCAAAGACCCGTTCTTTGTATGCAGCCTGGGGCAGATCATGTAGATAGTGGATCATCAACTTGGAGTGAGAGGAACAATGATTGGAGGGATGTCAAAGGGAAATCACGTGATCATGCTCATTTTAACTCAATTGTTGACCATAAATACACTACTTTACATAGAAGAAAAGAGAGTCCATGTTGTGATTTGACATTTTTCTGACATTTTTGTGGTTTTAAAAACCATTTAATCAATTAACAAAACATATCATTGAACTATGATAGATTATGTAAATTTCAATACCAAAAACAAAGTAATGACTTTAAATCATTTATTAACAAGTGCCGATGGAGTGCCTAGGTGTGTGAGATACTGTATTAGCTACTGACCAAGACAACCATGAGGCCATGAGAGCGTGAGAGCATGACATGAGGTCATTTAAATTAGTAAGAATTTCCCTTCCACCATTTCTATTTCAATTTGGCTTTCTATTTACATATTAACTAATTATGCTCAAATGAAAATTGACATGGAGACTACTGAAACAATGTGTATTTATGTGTGCATAAATGCATATACATGATATATTATGATATATGTAGATTTATACTAGATAACACAGATAATTTTCTGAGATGGAAAGCATACTTTTTGGCAATACTGATATTAAAACTCAGGGTCTCAAACTTGTTAGGCAACCACCCTACCACTAGTAGAGTAGTTAGAACCCTAGTACTTTTTGCATTAATTATTTTTCAGGGAAGAGCTCATCCTTTTTGCCAGGCCAACCTTGGAACACAATTCCCTTACCTACACCTCCTGTGTAACTAGGATTACAGGTATGTGTCACCATGCCAGCATACATTTTTAATACTAAAACACCTCCAGAAAAAATTGTGTTTTTAAATATTTCATTTCTTATGCTTTTCTTATATTGTGATTGATTGCTCATTTCTTCAAATTTCCAAGAGGCCCCTAAAACTGCCATGTTGCAACTTCTATAAAGAGAAAGAATGAAAAATGAAAACACCTTGAATTTTTCTTTTTAATGCGTCTTCGTAAATGAAATATGTTTTACTACCCCAGAAGCGAATAATCCACAAGAGTATGGACTCCCTAAAATTAGTTTTACCTAAGACTAGCAGTTATATAGTTGGGGGCATTACTTGCAGATTTAAATATCACAAAATGACAAGCTGTTTCTTGATTAAATATATTAAGGGCCAAAGCAGAGAGAGGTTAGAAAAGATTTTAGTAAAAGATCATACATGGCAAGAAAGACGATGATGTTCCAAGTTATTTTAACAATTACACAATTTAAATAGTCAATCAGAAAAATTTTAGGCAGAATATTTTAAACATGGTTTTCACTATGTCTTCTAATCAAAAGTCTTTACTCAAGTAACTTGTGCACTTTAGATGAAATCTTTTTTAATCTGATGTGCCTCTATCCTCTCAATAGTATCACTAATAAGAGTTCAAACATATACATGAATAAGCATTTATTTTCTTCTTGAAATTGAACTCCAATAAAGATACCACAAACACATACATATAAGTATACTCAATTTCAATGAAAAATATCACTTTTTTATTATTGCTTACTTGTGTGATCACATTTAAAGAACATTTCCAGAAGGGGCATTCATGGTGGCCTGTGTGCAGGCATATTTGCACATGCAGCTTTTCCTCCCTGCTAGACTATAAGGTCCAACATGACTTTACAACACACTGTACTTAACATCATGTCATTTACTTCATAGGTCATCATTATATTTATGAAGTATGAATGCTGGGATGTCTAAAAGAGTAAAATTTTACTTAGTGACCTCTTTGTAGTCAATGTAACAAGAAAGAAAATTGGTCCAGATGAGATGATAAAAATTTGTAAAGTAGAATAAATACAAATAGTTTCTCAGCAGGAATATAGCCCTTCACTTCTTAAATTTCAAATGTTATTATTTTGAAGTATAACAAACTGTAGCAATATATTTAATATTTTAGCAGATTAATACAAAGCTAACAAAATGAACAAGGGCAAAGTGATCAAGGGTTTCAAATCCTTACTATTCCATAAATTCTGTTACTTTAAAGTCACCAATGCCCAAATCTATGAGAGTTAGCACAGTGAAAAACATCAAGTTGAGAAGAAGAATAAAACCAGGAAATATTGTTAACATCTCAGCGTGAGGCACTAAGATTTTACCACTGGACCAGGGAATTTACTGTTTTCAGAGCTTGAGTTGAAGGTCTAAAGTTGAAACTCTAAGTTGAAGCATTTTGTCAGCAGTTTATAAAATAGATTGAATAGTTTGACACTCTTTATTAGCAAAGATCATCTTGACTATTTCTGCTTCTCCCACAGAGCAGATTCAATATCTAGTGTAAGTTTATCCTGCAACAATAAGATGTGTTCAATTCAACAGGTCTTTTCTTTCTTTCCATAAGATTATGTTTCACTGGTAGTGTTTTTCTTCCAATTTCTTTCTTCAAGCCTCTATTCTTTCCTTTTATTTTTAATAGAAAATGATTTTCTCCATTATCCCTAAATAGGAAGATGATATTAACAATTTATTTAAAATGCTAGTTGCATACAAGAAAAGCATGATATAAATGTTGCCATGTTTTAGGAACTAATCTAAGAATGGTATGTGTATGCTATGATTTAATCCTTACAAAAACCCAATGAGTAGCTACTGCTGTTACTCCTATTTACAGACAAAACAAGGCTCAGAAATGTTCTCAGCCAATATAAAAAGCTCCTAATTAGCACCGAAAGCCTAAATATTTCCAACTTCAGTGATTGTTATATTATAGGTAATCAATACATAATTTTAAAGACTTGTTTTCCAATATTCACACAGGGTAGAAGATTCTTTGCCCCTGGTCTAAGTTAGATTCATTGAGTAGTATATCAATATGCCTACAATTTCAGAGAAAGGGATATACATAATAAAATGTAAAAAATAAAACGTAATGATATGTCTCTATTCAGTTGCCCAGTTTTGAATAAAATTTGTAAAATTTTGCACCCTTTGACATTCACAGTGTAACTTACTACTTTGCATTGCATATCTGAAATGCAATCTGTCATCATTACAATTCCCACCATCTTCACTTGACTGCATTACTTCAATAATTGCCATTTAGTGTTATACTCGAGTTGGATGTGCACATTGCCATTGGAGATATTTTCTAAGAGAAAGATTTAACTTTTTTATTATAAAAATATTATGATTTCCTTTACTTATTAAAAAACCCTTAACGTTAATGAATATTCAAACCTTTCCACCAAAATAGCTAGATTAATTTTCCTGTTTATTCTTCTGCTCATGAAAAGCTATTCTTGGTGATGAAAACAAACAAATAAAAACAAGGGACAAAACCCTAAAGGTAAAGACTAAGTGTGACAAAGTAGCCTTAATTTTATTTGTTGTTGGCAAAGAGCAGAAAGATCACTTGAAGGAAACAACATCAGTTTGTTTTCTATAACTAGGTTTTTAACTCCTATTTAATTAATGTTGTTAAAGAAATGAAAGTAAAAGAACTTACATACAATGTTTCAAATGCACTTAATGTTGGCTCTTATAACTAAAGATAGTTTCTAAGCTATTTGCCAAGCTCATTTAAGTTTCTTTTCAAAATCTCATTTGTAAAGTAAATAACTAGATAAATTTGCATAATTATATTTTATGTACTAATTATATTTTATGTACTAAAAATATTTACCTATATTGTTTCTATTTGATTATGACAGTAGATTATAGTGGAAATGGCAGAATTTTGACAACTACTACTTAGTCACTTAAAGCTGTCAAATCATGAATCAATCACCAATGTAGAAAAGGTGTTCCAGATGGTACTTTTTTCAAATTCTGACTGTTTTCATAGATTGATATATCTATTTTCATGAATCTTGAGGTGTGATCTGTTACAATTGTTAGAAACCTAGGAAAATCTTTGCGTATTCATTCATCTTATGGAGTTATGATATTGTTAATTAATCTCATAAGTACATAAACACTTTCTCAGATTTTTGCACCTTGTTTCATTCTATGCTAGAGCCATTTTCTGAAGGTTAAGAAATAAAAAATGAGGCCACATACCTAAGGGAAAGGTACTCTATATTCTAAGAATAATTTATATATGGTCAATATCAGATTAATAGCACAAAATTGTAGTAAGCACTTTATTTGGTCTGGTAATGTGCTCTCAAAACTCGTCCATGGCTATAGTTTTGGTGCATGGATGCTCATAGGAAAAGAAAAGGAAATGCTGGCTAACATGTTACTTCTGTTTCTTGCTAATGAGGTTTCTTGGCACTGACAGTTGTGGTGAATGGAGCAAATACAGCAGTACGGTAACTCTACTACTAGGATAGCACTAGGAATTTTGGCTTAATTGGGCAAGAGAAGCAAATGTGTCATTCCCCCACTCCTACCACATGGTAGAAGGAAATTATTTCAGAACTCAAAAGACAACAGAGATGTATTTCCTGCTTTAAAATTGGAAAGTGAGACTCTGAGCAAGTTAAAGGTATGGGACTATTTGGTGTTATATCTCAGATATCCTCAATTTCATCTTTGGTACATGATCCACAACTTGTTATAAAATCATGTTGTTTGCTAAAGTGTGACCATAGTCACTGTTACTGGACACCAATGAAATACCTCATATGAGGTAGACAACAGGACTAATCATTTTGCATGCACATTAGAATTTATACCTTTTAACAATCCAATATAGCTGATATACTCTGCATTTTGTAGGTGAACAAACTGAGGTTAGGAAATGCATCCATAGTCTGCTATGGAAGTACACGTGGGATTTGATTTCACTTTAGGCAGATTCCTAACACCACATACTATTGTGTATTATACTTTGCTCATGCTTTCCTCAGTGGAAAAGGTTGAATTTGGTTCATGAGCACTATAAATTATAAATTCTGAATTCTCAGGTTCTTTATTAAGGAGTCAAACACTCCTATTTGAATATAAAAGTTGTATTTGTTGGCAGAAACTCCAGTACAGAGTATCAATTGCAAAGACAAGAGGGGGCCCAGGAGCTAAGATATCATATCTGAGCCTGAGGTCAAAGATCAGCACTGAGAGGAGACATGTGCAGAGAAAACCTGACACTCAGTGAAGAGTGTTAGACAAAAAATGCATAGAACAACGATCTATGCAAAATTGCAATTCTCCCTACCCTCGGCAAGCCTCAGCTTTGCCTATGCTTTCCATTCTGCAGATATGTTTGTCTGATGAAGAATATCACACAGAACAAAGACAAGGCAAGTAGATAAATCCTGCTGACCCAAAGAGAAACTAGCACTAATTTCAACCCTGTTTCTTTCAGTCTGAGTAGGGATGCAGGTAGTACTGAAAGTGTGTGTTTGTGGACAAGGGGTGCTTGGAAAATGCTGTTGACCAAGGGTGCTCAAAAGCTTCTGCTTGAAGGCAAGGGCCTGGATATGTAGATACATAAAACAACTATTTACCATGAGGAGTTACTCTTAAGTATAAAGTCTACATAGTCTGTATTTGGAGAAAGAATAAATTTCCACAAAGGTAAGGGACAAGACAGGGGAGGGCCATCCTCTGAAAGAAAGGCAACTGAGTATTATCATAGTCACTGAGATGGCATTCAGTAGTGCCTTGTTCTGGGGGACTATACCATCTAAGGACCTGTGTCTCAATCTGACATCATTCTGATACTATACATATCGGGCATTAAATCACAGAGCTTGTAATTGAAACCATCAGGATATTGAGAACAACAAGTAGCTTGAACACACCCAGTATTTCCCAAGAGAAACCGCATTGTGGTTTTAGACAACTCATGCATTCTACTAAGAAATATTATAAACTGGTGATGACAATTAACACAACTATTCTACTGTGATAGAAATATCTATTTAGGGCACTCAATAATATCTGGTAATTAGATGCCCTCAACTGAACTTACTTAAAACTTAGTACAACAGGGAAGGCACTGGTAGAAGGTGATTGAAGTGACAGATTGGTTACTTTATTCCTAGTAGGGCAAAATCAACAGCCATTCACATACTACTCTCTCTGAGAATCTAACGTAGAATTGTAGACAAAACAAAATAAAAAAGGCTGTACTGTTGTATTTTGAAGGCAATTTTTTAAATCTCCCATTGTAAATTAATAAATTAAGATTTTCATTAATAAATTTACTGGAGTCTGATACGTCTGAGTGAAAGTAGAAAATTAAATTCTCAAGTCTAGAAATCTAAAGCCTAAACTGTGAACCGTTTTTGATTCTATTAAGGTACCAGTTCCTTCATTTGAAACATCAATTTAGAAAAATTTCTGTCATACCTGACCTCAATTATAACTTTATGAAGTATAGGTACTCTAACATACTATGAGAACCTTATTATTACAGAAATATAGCTTAATGAAATGGATGATAAATTCATAACTTATATCAGAATAAAGGAGGAAAAGATAGATTTTAGTAGAAAAGAAATTGTCTTACTTGGTTAAGAATGTCTTGTTTCTGTGCATGCAAGGAAAGAAAGAATACATGTATTAATGGAAAATAATTTATACTCATTATCTCATACCTCTGATAATTTTAGTAAAGGTTCAAATTTACAGATTAATTTTAAAACATAATCTAGTTCTGTAAGTCTCAAAATGTATTTCCTAAATTGTATCATCAGCCTAAACTTGGAAACTGATAGAAATGCAAAATCTTAGTGTTTCTTCCCCAGAAACACTAAATCAGGATCCAGACAAGGAAGAAGTAGGGAGCAACCCATGTTTTTATAAGACCCCCAAGTAATTCTTATGCAGGCTAAAATTTGAGAACCATCGACTACATTAATGTGTGAGTATAATGAGCCGAGCTGTTCCTACTGACATGCGATAAATATAACAAACAACACATATAATATGATTAAACCTTCTAGCGAGGTCAGCAAAAATATAACAGTGTATATAAATGTATATTAGACTATGAATATTTATTCCTCATTCTTAATGATGCCTTCTATTTGAACAATACACCAAGTTTGTTTCCATGCCTTTAAAGAATATACTGTATATTATAGATATATAGTATATGGATAGATACATATATATGCACACACATACATTTGTACATTTGCCACTTTCTTCCTACTTTTAGATATCAATGGAACAATTTGGAATTGAATTGAAAATTCAAGAAAAAAAATTTGCATGCAATTCCAAACTCCTTCTCATATACCAAATCCCACTTCTTATGAGATCTTTACTTGTCCTGACTATGTGTTACTGAAAAGCCTCACTATGATCTCACTGGATCTTTGCTACAAACTAAGTGTATTCATACTCTTAACACCATATTATTCATACAAGATTAGGGGAAGACTAATAGGAACCTTTTAGTTCCTGAGGCTTAACACAGTAATAATTATGTAGGATAGAATTGTCTACCTCTCTATGGCAAGCACTGTCATTTACACTTTCCCTTCCCCCTATTCTTCCCACTTACCAGGAATTTCCTGCTCATTCTATGGCCTAGACAAGGAAATGAAGAGTAAAGGACATCAGCCTTACGTTGGGACTCTAGCCATCTAAGTTTTGATTGTGATCATCCTTATGAACCCAAGGGTTAATCTGGGAAACAAATGTGTTTATTTTCAGACATGGTAATTTTATTCATTTGGAAATCTCAGGCCTTTTTAAGATTTTTATTCTTAGAGAAACTTTAAAACCATTGTTTAAATTTCTATTCATTTCTGCAACTAACAGTTATGATAGTGTCTTAAAAGGTACAAATTTAAAATACATGATTCTTCCATATTTTGTACTTAATATTTTTTCATTATTAAAATAGACCTAAGCAGTTCACATCTTCTTTGAGTTAACTTTTCACATACAACTTTTAAATTCAGTAACTCAAGTGAATTATAAATGAAATAAACATCTATCATTTAAGTAGCTTTACCTTGTAAAGGGAAATGAAAATTAAGGTGTATTTACTTTATTCTCCATTTGCAAATAAATTTTATGTGGATGATATAAATTATTTTTATTTTGAAAACAAGATATTAGTTATCCATTCTGTAATCATGGTAGATTAATCACTTTCTAATTTTTCTTTTACAACTGTTCATCAATAATTAGTCACCAATACCAACCAATTTAGGACTAACCTTGATTAGTCAATACAGAGACAGGGAGAAAGAGAGAGAAACAAAGAGATTAAAAAGTAGTATTCCTTTTCTTTGTTTTGTTTTGGCATTACTTAGCTCTGAACTCATTGTATCATATTTGCTAGACAAGTACACTACTACTTGAGCTATACCCCAGAGAAATATTGAGTATTCCCAAATACTTTCTGTTGGCTTTTATATAACACATAGATGTTTAAAAAAACAGTGATATAAGGTTTAAAATGTTTTCCTGATGGAAAAATTCCTGTCAATATTAAGATCAGAGAGTGGTTTCCCTCTTAAATTAGAATTTCTCTTGGGTTAAAATCTAGTTTTCTGCTTTTCAACTGTCCATTATCTTAATAGTGCATTCAAGAGATCTGTGCATTGTTGGAGAGGTATTACATTATTGAAAAGGCTGACATCATGAGTGTCTAATAATGAATCCAGTAATTACTACAATAAATCCAGTGTGCAATGACTGATGAACCTCATGAATGGATACTATTAGTAAGACTAAACGAAGAAGAAATCACTGAGGCCAAAAGACTGCAATGCAAACAAGGCCTTGTTCCAAATAAATATGTAGCCAACAGCATCTTTAGGGAGAAAAAATTTTTGATCTCCATGTATGGATTACATTAAAATGCACGGTTTCATGCATTATTTTGACAATACTAATGACATTTTTTTTAATTTATAGCAAATCAGTACAGTTGTCATCCACACTCTTCTCACTGTGCTTGCTTGGACTTTGAGATTTTCATTTCTACAAGTTCATCTTTCAACATTATTTCTCTTATTCTTCTGCATTCAGGAAAATAAAAAGAGAATACAGACCACTTACATGGTTTATTTCCTAATATAGGAAAATGGGAATAGTCACTAAACCTATCAATTGTTTAAAAAGAAAACAAGTTGTAGGTTAGCTTTAGTAAGTCTAGTAAAAAATAAAATTAAAAAAAATTACATGCAGCTGGGCATAGTGGTGCACATCTGTAATCCCAGCGCTTGGGAGGCACAGGCAGAATTGGAAGTTCCAGGCCAACCTAGGCTATATAGTAATACCTTGCCTCAAAAAACCAAAATAGCTAACTAGATATATAGTGAATAGATACATAGATTAGATAGATAGATAGACAGACAGATAGATAGATAGATAGATAGATAGATAGAAAGAAAATATAACATAAAAACAGCTATGAGAACTACTGACAGGAAATTAAAAAACAATATGAATGTTTTGAGGTTGACTTTAGAGACTGGACAAGAATAACTAAAAGTTCTACATACATCCGGAGAAGAATAATATTGGAAGTTATCTAAGAACTACACTCTTGTAAATATGCAAAACCAAACAAAACAATTAGGAAATCATGTTTTATTCTTTAATCTATCTAAATAAGATATATTTTCTCATAAACCTATTATGATTATCTCATAGTAAATCTATCTATTTAGATAAAATTACTTTCTACAAAAAGTTTGTGTTTATTTCTATATAATCAATATTAGTGGTAAAGCTATGAATAAACTAACAGTAATGATGATCAAGCACTCAACATGTAACATCTCCCAACTGGTATTAAATAATTAGAAAAGAAAAGGAATGCTTATATAAGTATCATGTTCAAAAGTAATTAACAGGCTAAGCAAAGTTTTTATAAAGAAAGAATGTCAGGAACTCAAAAACTGATTGGTAAAAGGATAAACTCAAAATAAGGGGAGAAATTACTCTTCTTTGGTTAGTTCCTTAAGATAACAATACCAGTTGTATTTATTACAAAATTTTTCTTTGTTTGAGAAAATAATTCCCTGAAAGGAACAGCCCTATGGTTCACCTCAAAGTCCATTTATGGTTAAAATCTATACGTCACAGAATAAGAATCAGGCATATTCTACTCTCCTAGATATAATGTTTCCTGACTTCTAGGAAAAGAAATCTAGCACTATATTTTAATGATCTATATTTTTTCAAACACACGCTACATTTAACATATCTTCTAGAATAGTATTTTGTTATGAACTTTTTTTTCTTTATGCATGGTATATGATAAATGGTTTATGGTATGTGAGATACATACATGTATGTGTATATATACACATGCATATATATGTACAGAAATATATTATGTGTGTATATATATACACACATATATACATATTTTCAAGAACTCTTCATGAAGAAATATCCCCGAGCATATATATTTAATTGATATAAAGAAAAAAGAAGTTTTACCCCTTCAGGATTATACTTTGCAAGCACACCATTACCATGGAATTCTTCAAGAACATCCTTCAATTTCTTTGTAGAATCTATGGGAAACAGAAAGCACACAAATTGTTTATATGTGCCAAATGTATTTATGTAGCCCAATCCAGAAACATGTACAATAATTTAACAATAGACATGTAAAATGTCCTTTAACATTTTGAAAAATTATTTAACCAAGAAATGACAGATAATTTAATCAGATAATGACATAGAAAGAAAAGGAACAGAAAAAAACTTATACCTTCCCAAGTGTACTTCTCATGAATGGAACACTGCTTATCTAACATATGAATTAATGAAAAAATATGTAAATATTGCTTTCTTTATAATTTTTATTTTTCATGTATCACTTCATTAAATAATAACATAAATTCTGGGACCTGAGTGGTGACAAAAAATATCATATTAATATTGAAATGTCATTAATATAAATATAACTAGGATTAAAATTATAAATTGATATAAGAATATGCATGTAGTCAATTAAAATGATGCTCTCATAGAAATTCAACTTATGATCAAGCAGTCTCAGACCTACAATGCATTTAAGTAAGACAGAAACAGTAATTGACAAAGGTAAGTCATCTAAATATTTCATTGTTTAAATAATAGTGAGAAAAAGCAATCATCAAAGTAAAATGTTGTATGTAGATTTTTCAGTTTTTCTTTATGGAAAATAACAAATGTAATTGTTTCCAAGCATCTGAGCACAATTTTTCTGGAATTTTTTCAAGACTCAGTATATTTGAGCTACCATGGAATAGTTCCCAGTTCCAAAAAAAACTAATTTTCTAATAAACTTTTGACACATACTATTGGACAACTCACTCTTAGGTGCCCATATTGCTCATGTCTTTCTATTGTGAATTATATTTTCATTTAGAATGCATAATTCCTTTGCTTTATATTGTAAATTCTTTGGGTTTGTATATCTGGGTATGAGACAGAACTTTTTTATCTTTGATTTTTAAAATTTTTTTAAATCATTTATTCACATGTGCATACATTGTTTGGGCTGGGGATACATTGAGGAATTTACATAAGTCCTTACAATACATCAAATTTATCATACTTTAATTCACCCCCTCATCATTCTCCTTTATTCCTCCCTACCCCCATTCCTGGCATAGTTTCAACAGGTCTCATTTTTCCATTTACACGCACATATACACATTGTTTGTAATGTACTCACCCTCCTACACCCTTTACTCATGTTCTCGCCTCTCCCATCAGTACCAATCCCCCCAGTACCTGTTCTACCCTCCTCTTCTCTGATTTTGTTAAAAAAAAAAAAAAAGGACAATTATGTTCAGCTAAGATAGCTACACAGGGAGTGTTCTTGTGACTTTCCATATACACATGTATTAAAACTCAAATTTCTTCTTTCTTCTATTTTTCATTTTTCTACCTTAGTCCCCTTCTGATTTAAAATTTCTGTATTCATTCTTGTATAGAAAGAAGTAACATAAAACTCACTGCCTTAACCTTTTAAAGTATATAATTCAGTAGCTTTCAATATAGTCTCAATGTTATGCATCCATCACCAATGTCTGATTCCAGAATATTTTCATTACCCTGAAAAGAAACAACATACTCATTAAACAGTCACTCCCAATTTTATCACCACCTCTCCCAGTCCCTAGTTACCACTAGTCTATTTTCTGTGTCTACAAATTTGCCTGTGCTGGACATTTCCTGTAAATACAATCACATAGCATATTGCTTTTATGTCTGACTACTTTCAATTGTTTTCATGTTCCATCCATGTTGTAGCATGTACCAATGTTTCATTCCTTTTTACAAACTATTAATATTCCATGGTATTATTTTATTACTTTTTCTCATCAAATATACATTTGGATAATTTCTAGGTTGGAGCTAATATGAATAATGAAGCTATGAATGTTCAAGTATAAAAGCTTTTCTGTAACTACATGTTTCAATTCTCTTGGCCATATGTGTTGAAATAGAATTGCTCATTCCCACTCCATGTTTAACATTGTGAAGAACTGCTGAATGCAATTTCACAATGGCTGTTCCATTTTCCACTCTCATCAATATTCAGTAAAGGTTACAATTTCTCCTTTATCTGTGGTAGTCAGTGATTAGATTTTGCATCTGATTGGTCATTTGCTAAAGACTGATGATGTTGAGCATCTTTTCATGTACTTCCTTATATATTCTTTGGAGAAAGGTCTACTCAAGTCTTTTGTTCTTAAATTTCTCTAGTGTACATGTGTATTTGCTTGAAAATTGTATAGCTTCCAATGCAGTTTTTGGTTAAATACTTTACTAGCACTTTTTGTCTATAATCAGAATTAATTTATTTATTTCTATGTCCCTTGCTACATTGTAGGTTGCTGTAGGAGAGGAAATGTATATATTCATTTTTATTAGTTTTCTTACAACCTTGAAATACTAAAATTGTAATATAGATTAGGAATGAGCTGGAGGTGTAGCTCAGTGATAGCAAGCTTACCTAGCTTGAGCAAGGCTCTGGTTTTGATCCCAGTACCATCATTAAAAAAAAAAAGTGGAATTAAATTAGTCAAAATTGTTCCTGCTAGGCACATGGCTCAAGTGTTGGAGCAACTGTCTGCTTAACAAGTGTGAGTCCCTGAGTTCAAGACTTAGTGGGGAAAAAAAGTTCTAAATTACAACAAATGGCAACTGCTTTGACTTGGGTGATGTCAGAAATTTACATTCCAGGAGAAAGGAGACTGTACATTAAAAACATAGGTGAAGCTGACCCTTTATCCCTAAATCCTTCTCATATGATAAGGTAGTAATCTAAATTAATAGAACCCCTTTTACTTCTTGCTTATAAAAGTAGATGCAGACCTTTCTGTGCGTGCTCACAGAGACATACTTACATGGACACATAGGTTCTGGAATTTCATATCTCAGTAGACTAAATTAATTTTAACCATATTTTAGCCCCATGATAAAAAAAAAGCAGAAGAAAATTTTATTATATATATATATATATATATATGAACAAATAACATTCACAAACAATTTATAAATGCCTCAAAGAATAAAACATTTTAAAATTATTCACATCTTATTTTACTGGTTTACTGGTCATAGATTATATTATTACTAGTAGGGAGATGATGAGTAAATTAAGAGCCAAAGGTCTTAATACTTAACTGGGACTTAACTATGATCTTGGTTTGAGGCAATTCAAGAAACTAATTCATATTCAAATGACTCACCATGGATTCAACTTGTTCCTTCTCTAAATCTCAAATTGCATTCCAACATCTTGACTGGAAGTTATTCTCTATCTGATCCTTACCTCACAATCCAATTGGATCATTATTTTGTTCTCCTGTCCTTGCCTCAATAAACTTTCTTAGGCCCTGTTTCTCCAAGACTGAAGACTTGACTTGTTCAACAAGTCTTCTGAAGATTGGGATTTTGGTATGTTATACCACAGGGTCCAGAAAACTGTAACCTTGCAACAGAATTCTCTATGTGAACTGTCTATCAATCTGTTTGGGTTCTCAATTTCACTAGACTGTGAAATTTTTGCTATTTTCTCTACCTTCAAGGGATAACACAACATATATCTTAGCTTGTTATTTAGCTGTTTTTCTGGATTTCTTCCTATGATCTATCATCATAAATATAAATATCTTTTTGTTTACTTCAACTCTGGCTTATGTTTTGTACAAAACAATATTGGGGAGATAGAGGAGAAAGAGTTCAGGACAGGATCTGACCTGCCCTTTAGGGCAAGACACTCACTAAGGAATTGACTCCTGGATGACAAGACTGTAAGACACTGTCAGTCATAGTGAAGCTAAAATCAGAGCTCCAAGAGAAGGAGCAAACTGACAGATTCTGGGCTCAGCAATGCTGAGAAATGTAGGCAGGCAGGCAGCCAGACAGACAGCTGTGAGCTGGGAGATCAATTCACAATTAATACTTATCCATAATGAGATAAAGGTCTTGTGACTAGAAAGATTGGCAAATGAAGTGCTAGGCAGCCAGGTTCAAGCAGCTGTTTAATCCTTGGGATAAAAGACCAGGATTGATGCTTTGCATGAAAGATTGAGTCTTCTAGAAAGCAAAGAGGGGTCATGACATGGGTGCAATTCTAAGACTCAGAGATAATTCCAGAGACACTTGAGAACAGTGGATACCAATTGCTACCTTCAGACTGCCACATTCATCTTCCCAGGAAGTAATTTAATATTAATAACAACAAAGAAGGAATGTGCTTATTTGAGCTTGTCTTTTCCATAACCATCAGAATCACTTAAGAAGTGATGAAAGTGGAAGTCATTCTATTAAGCAAACACCATTGCTTTGTGAGGACAGAGGAAATGTGTGTGGGAGCTGATGGAGCAGTTTTTCTCTTCTGGCTTGTCTTCCCAGCACCTGTACCCTAAAGTGCCCAAAATGAGAAGTCTCTCATTTTGATTGAGTCAAGTAATAAGCAATAGCATGAGAGTCAAACTAGTTATATTTTAAGAATGAACATTCAAGTATTATTTACTTTTACAATATTATAAACTTTACATAAGTTTCAAGAAGATGAAATTCCCTTTATATTACTCCAATATGAAAATAAGTTAATAAACGCATTTGACGGTGTTTAGAAAAATCCCAATGGTACTTCAACAGTGCTACATGAAAAATGGAACATTTTTATTTTATCTCTCATCTCTTTCAGCATATGTTACATGTTGAATGGGCTTCTTTTGTGATTTCACTGCCTCTTTCCTTCCTTATTCCAAAGAATACTTATCAGATTATTCTCAAAGCCTGCATGGAATAATAGAGAAATGTAAAGCCAAACAGATTTGGGTTTGAACCTTGGCAGTAGGATTCTTGGCTGAATATCCTGTGCATATTTCTAGCTTGTCTGTGCCTCAGTTATCTATTATTTAAAATTCAACTGATGATATGGACCTTGTAATTCTATGTCTAGCAAAGAGTCTATTGGCTGATAAATTTCTATTCCCTCCTTTCATCTTAAACATAACTTTAGACATATCATTGTCTCTCTTTTTTCCTTCAGATTTAAGTATAAACACCTTCCTCTTGGCATTATAGACAAGCACAAAAGTGACCAAGATATTTATATCAATAATTTTCAGTGCCCTCAATAGTTAATATTCAATATCCAGCCATCTAATTCCCAAGATAAAATTTGGAGTTCTTCCTTTGTTTACAATGTTCTTTTGCCCCGGATTTCTTTCAGTGTCAAATGAAGTTCAAGCATAATATATGCTATAGTTTATCTGCCATCCTTTCCACAAAACCTCTCAGTATCTCAGTAAGTAAGAACTTATTCTTTCTCGAGTGCCTTAGAATAATACTCTTAAAATCTACATCTGGCTGATGCATCTGTTAACAATATTAGTTACACTTTGCTTGAGGATTATCAACATTACCACATGAAGCTACAACTTTTTAGTATGCAATATTTTTGTTATCTCATTTAAATCTCAGAATCATTTCACTAGCATGTTTCCCACTTAACACATGAAGAAAATATTATCCAGAATTGCATAGCTAATTATCAAATTGCTAAAAGAACTTAAAGAAGGGATTGCTCTTATACATGACCCAAATTTAGTTAAATTATCAAATAAAGAATGTATCTTCTATATAGGCAAAAAGTAATAAAAACACAACAAAGAGAATCATATGGATTTTTCTTAAAGTTTTTTATTGTGTTTTACTTTCTGCTTAGGAATATGTATATTTGATAATGGAAGTAGAATATACAAACATAAATATGGTTGTCACTGTTTTGAAAACTTCAAAGTATATGCAAATTTTGCATAATGTATGTGTTTCATGCATTAATACAAGAATGAATTCTGAAGAACAAATATGAAATTATTTATGCTGTATTATTAAGGGAAATCACATAGAAATGACAGAGGATTATGTAAAGAAAGTTAAAAAAATATATTCTGCAAATAATACATCTTCATTATAGCTCATGAGAAAACCTGGTCTTGTTTGTTCCAAAATAAATGTATATTAAAAGCCAAAGCTAGCGGAGCTGATGGCTCAAGCCCGTAATCCCAACTCCTTGGAAGGATGAGATAGCAAGGACCATGATTTTGAGGCCAGCCCAGACAAAAAGTTTGCAAGACCCAATCTCAACCAAAAACTAGGCTCAGGGGCTTGTGCCAGTCATCCCAAGCTATGCAAAAGGCTGTGGTTTAGCAAACCCTGGAAAAAAAGTTTACAAGACCCCATCTCAGTGGAGAAAAGATGTTTGTGGTGGTGTGTATCTTCCATCCTAGCAATTGTAAGACATGTAAAATAGGAGGATTGGGTCCAGGCTGGCCTGGGCAAAAAGTGAGACTCTATCCCCAAATTAACCAGATCCAAAAGGCCTGGAAGCATGGCTCAAGTGGTAGAGCAACTGTCTATCAAGAGCAAAGCTCTGAGTTTGAACCCCAGTACCAGACACACACACACACACACACACACACACACACACACACACACACACACAAGCCAAGGCTCATATTATTATCACCTGTGTAGTAATCATAGACGAGAGAAGACCATGCTATATTCCACCATTAAAGCTGATGCTTCCTAACACAAAAAATGTATTTGATGTTTTTATAAACAACATGTTTTTAAGGGATTGACTGTAAATTCATAATCTAATCCTTTATTTAGTAAAGTAGATAGTGCCATGTTCTCAGCTCAGTGAGGCTATAGGAAAATGACAATAATAACAATTACATCTTCCTCTGTTTTTGCCTGCATCAGTATCTGGTGCATAGTGAATGTTCATTAACTTGTCCTTATCATCATCTGCACTGCCAAACTTACGCTGGCCTCTAAGACTTTGTTTCCATAACTTTAATTTCATGTTATCCTCAATTTTCCCCACTGTTTTAAAACATTTAATGACGATGTTTTAAACTTCCTGGTTTGAACCAACAAGAATGTAATCTAAACTGTTTTGAAGTTACATTTAACATGCCAATTTAAACTTTCTTTATAGAAAATTCACTTCTGTGGGCAGTGGAATAAAGTACTAAATTAAAACACTTACCAAAATGTAATTATGAGCTATAATTTTGAATATGTATGCTATTAAAAATTTTAAACCCACACTAGTTCAGAAGATGACAATTTTATCTTATTTTTTGTTACAGTTTTTATGTGGGTTGCAAAACACTTACTGATAAACAGACAATCTGGCAACAATACAGTATTCTCTAGTCACAGTGCTAATAACATCCTGTTTTAGAACAATAGAAAATTACTAAAGTTTCCAATTAGTTTCTGAGCATAAAATCTTTCATCTCTCTGAACATTAGAAGCAAACAATATTCAGCAATATGGAGAAACCAGTACTTATCCTGCTATCGCAGACCCTGTAAGGATTATAATTTGTTCACATACATATTTTAAAGAACATAAACTTCCAGAATATTGTCCCAAATCTTAAATTCTGAATGGAAGTCACAGAAATGTGCAATATTTACCTTGTAGCTTTACATGTATTTAATCATCTTTACTATAGCTCAGGAGGGTGTGAAGTTTTCAATGTGAGAAAGAGACTGTAAAATGCACAAATAATTAATGGTTGAAAGACTTCCTTTGAGACCTTAGATAATCAATAGGATAGTTCTCTCAAAAATTGACCTTTTTTTCCCCCAGTCTAATAATGAGGACATTAGAAGAAACTATACTTCAGGATTCATGCAGGCACTCTATGAATCTGTGGAAATGAACTGTTTCCAGATAAGATCTGCAGTCCTACGCTCAATAAATGTTCCCCTCTCAGTATTGTCATCTCTAATTTTAGCTTCTCTCAACCACTACACCAAGTTTTAACAAAAAGTTCATACTGAAGAATTTGGACATTTCTAATCTCACTAATAGGTAAACTGATTTAGAAAGGGAAGAATTCCATCTCAGAAAGGAGCTTGGTTTTCTGGCATGTCAAGCTCCACGATGGTATCAGAATTTCTAGCACTATTAGTCCTAACATTATATTTTAATATGTATTTGGAATTGTACTTAACACTCTGAAAAGTGATCAATCTTAATGATCACTGGTAATGATATACTATCTGTGTGAGCACAATTCCTTAGTTCTTCCAAATATTCCTGTCAAATTCAGAGGGGACACCTATGGTGGTGTTCTCATGAGCATCTCTCAGAAGCTACACTGTAATATTGAAATGTTTACTTTAAAAACTTCCATTAAACTTTGTAATAATTGGTTACTTGCTCCAATACTACCTAAAATGTGTAGGCTGTTTGCGGTGAGAAGATTTCTGACACTATGCATCTTAGCTATGTCTCATCCACTCATCTGATAGGACCAAAGATAGCACTATACTGTTTAAACATGTTAAGATTTTAAAAAGAAGGAAATTGATTAGGGTATTGATTTTGTAAAGGAATGTAGTTACAAAGCAAGTCTGAATTGGTTTGAGAGATTTATGTTTCCTGCAACATTGCATAATTTAAAAACCAAGTGTGTGCAGCTTAAGCAAGGGAGGTTGCCACACTCTCCTGGTGAACAAAAGGGTTCCTTTTTTCATGCACTTCTACAGGGAGAATTCTCAGTCATGTGGACATTGTTCCTTTCTTTTTTTTTTCTTTTATTCATATGTGCATACAATGTTTGGGTCATTTCTCCCCCCTTTGTTCTTTTCTTAAATAAACATAATCTCATAAATTTATTTATTAATTTTAAAATTTGTTGAGAATATAAAAGCTGCCAAAGATAAGCTAAAGCTATTTATTAATTAACTGGGTCCAATGAAAAGAATTACTACAGATCTGGTTTTTTAAAACAGGTATTTATTCTCTTGGAGTTCTGGAACCCAGAAATCAAAAATCAAGGTGTCACAGGGTTGGTTCTCTCCGAAAGCTGTGAGGGAAAATCTGTTCTATACCTCTACCTTAACTTCTGACAGCTGCTGGAATCCCTTATTGACTCTTGGCTTGTGGATCTATCAGGCCATCTCTGCCTCTATGTTCTCATGGCCTTCTCTGCTTCTGTTTTATGAGAAGACTAGTCACTGGATTCAGAGCCAGCCCACCCTAAATCCAGAATGATCTCTTGAGACTCTTGACTTAAATGCATTTGCAAAGCCTCTTACCCAAATAAAGACACACAGTATCCAGAGGTTGTGACCTGAGAATATGAATATATATATGTATATGCATTTTTACAGAGGGAGAGAGAGAGAGCACAAGAAGGTACTCAAATTGATCAACTTAGTTACAAAACAGATCCTATACATCACAATTAAGCATGAGAAAAAACTAGAGTTTGTCACTAAACACCACAAAATTTTATGAACAGTGCTACACAGAACAGATACCTTTATCTAGTGTGTACTGAGTTGTTACATTGAACAGTAAAAATGTAGACAGAGTTTTTCTGGATTAGCATTACAGAAGAGTTTACTAAATTTAATCATTACTTACAATAAGAAGACAAAGCATAGAGCAGACCTTTAAAAGTAAGATTTAAGTCATGCAGATAAAAGTAATTTGGCAACTGGATATAATTGTGATATGAGTACATGCACCAATATCACCACAGTTATATTGACTGAAGCAAAGTGAATGAAAATGATGTGGAATGCCAGTGTCAACTCTCCTGTTGCTTTCTCTGGCATCAGTTGATAGCACACAGCCATCCATTTCCAGAGACAAATGAACCAAGAGGAGAAAACCACCTACTGGTCCCTTGTATTTGGGCATGGACAAACCATAAGTGTTTACTTCCTCCTTTCTCACTCCACAGCCAGCTCCGTCCCATCTCTCTTCACTTTCAGCAAGCAGCAGTATTGATTATATGTTCTACTTTCCTGTTTTCATCCCTAAAACTCAATTGGGTCCAGAGTGCTTTTTATTCATTGTGTCTTTAACATATATAGTCTCCATTTCTGCTTAAGAAAATGCAATTTGTCCATGACACTAATACTGCACACATGTGCACCAGTAAGCACACAAAATGCTAAATAATTGAAACAGATTAAGGGAAGTTGGTGTTTTAGTGTCTTTTATGCAAGTCTGTTGAATTCTATATACGTGTTTAAATATTTATTCTTATATGAGAAATTTTGCTTGGGTGCTTTTATAGGCTGGGAATGCATTTTTCTCTATTAAAAGTAATGGCAAACAGGCCCTTCCTATTAAAAAAAAATCAATAATCAACACAAGTTCAATAATACATTCGGTGTAGATAATGATCAATATGTGATTACATCCACTAAGTGAAAATAGAAAATATATAATCAATAAATTCAAAGTAAATGAAGAATCGCAAAGAAGGTACTGAAGAGACTATAAGAGTTAAGTAAAGTCAAGAAAAATATTGGAAGTTAAGCAAGCAGCTTAGATGGTCTAATGAAACCTGAACACATGCATTCCTCAATGTCAGGTGTTTTAAATAAGGGGCCCTATCTTAACATTTATAATGTAAAAGTTAATCAATAATGAAGGGCAGAAAAAGATATGACTAAACTACCTCCATCCCAGGGAAAGTTCTGGAAGAAAGCACAGGAGTTTTGCAGTGAACAGAAGATGAGATCACCAAGAGACATAAATGGGCTATAAACAAAGATGATTACACTGGCTTACATCCGAGGTAAATTCTTTTGTAGTGCAACCTGTCATACATCATGATAAAGGCATCCTAATATTAGACATTTACAGTTTATGACCCCACAGGTTTTTTATAGTCTCGTTACAAAGGGAAAAATTTCCCTAGGCAATAAGCTCCTTGTCCTAAGGTTGTGACTTTTGTAAATGAGCTTGAGATCCTACAATTTGTGACAGCCAGCTGCCGTGTTTATTTTTGGACTTCACTTACATTAGGATTATTTGACTTCACCTTCAGAATTGAGGGGTATATAGGGGCCAGTTACAAGTCTGTATGAACAACTGGGCTGAAAAGATTTACAAGGCCTAAAGAAATCTCATGATGGCTCTATAATAGGAAGACACCAGAACAGATGAAGAAAGTATTTTCTCCAGAGAAATGATGATGATCCGGAGAAAAAAACACTTAAATGAAGCAAATTCCAAGAACTTTAACTCCAACTGTTACCTTGTAAGGGCTCTGCCAAAGGCATATTGTCCAAGAACATAAAAAAATTTTAGAGAAGATTCTACATTGATTGCGTATTTGTTCTGCTTAAAATGGAAATTACAGAAAAATCATGAAAAAGAACTGTGAAACGATTGTTAAAATCTTAGGTTTCCTCTTATTCATATATGTTTGTCATTATTAATTTTCTATGGCATACTGATTTTGCTTGAATGTTGCTGTGAATATCAGTTACCAGATTAATGACTTTGAAATAACTGATCCTTTGAACATGTTATTTAAATCTTAGAAATAATTGGGTATCAATAATACTTTTTTCAACCTTAGAATCTATATAGTCATATGCAATAATCTTTTCAAAATTATTTGATTTTCTAAGGAAGTCTGAGTTAATAAAGACAGATGGCCAACTAAGTGAAATTGGCAGAGAATTTATCTAAATTTGTGAGACTTTTGGAAAACAATTTGTTCTTGTCGTAGAATCAGTTTCTTACCTCCCTTCCTTTAGTCTTCTTTCCATAACAGATTGCTTTACATCCTTTGGCTATGTCCATATCCATGTCCAGATTGACATCATACAATGGTACGTGTTGCTTGGCTCTTAAGCTAGAAGTGGTTTTCATGTTTAAGAAGAAGATCATTATAATTTTATGAATATATTGTTAATGATGCCCATTTTGCAAAGAGAAAAATATTAAATATTTTTAAAACAACCATCATACTATACCTGGTAATAACAATTATCAGTGTGTTTATATTCTCTGGGACATTTGCAATCAGTACACAAAGGTCATATTTAGAAAACTGGGATTGGAAATGGCAAAACTGAGATTAAAGTTGGCGTGTCACTGCCACTCTGCTTTCACTGCGTGTATTTTAAATGGTTTGTTCATATCAATAAATATATATCCTTATCACTGATATTATTGGTTGGATAGTGTTTCCTTGTGCAGTTGTACCATAATTTCATTTACTAACCAGCCTCTTGTTTTTGAGCATTTAAATTACTATGACTTTTTATTTATTTTAAAATTGTAAGAAATTATTGGAGCATATTTCATTCTACTCTTAATGCAAATTTCTAAAATCATCATAGCTAAGTCAAAGATTTCACAAATTTTAAGAGCTTTTTTCTTTTTGTACAACCTGCTAGTTTGATGTTTAGCAATATTGAAGTAATTTAATATATCATAGTTGTGTACAATAGGAAAATGTTAGCTATTATTAATAAAATCTGGAATTAATTTATATATGGAGCAAAACTCACATTGTTATCTACAATGATCAAATGTTTGAATGAAAATGCCACATTAATTCAGATTTCATGTTGCTGTGAATTAACTAAGTAAAAAAGTAGATCTAAGTATCACTAGTAAATTCTCTGTTTTATCTGCTTTGCAGTAGAGTGACTGAGACCAATCTGAACATCATTTTATTAAAAACACAAGACTATAGAAGAAAATTGCTCTGATGCAAAGAGAAGACAGGATTCAGAGTTAGGGGACCTGTGTAACTAGGGCAAGTGTATTACTCAGGCATGATGATGAGGATGAGGGTGATGATAATGATTGTTTTCACCTGTAAATAAAGATGACAATTTGGGCAATCTCTAAATCTTTCCAGTTCTAAAGTAGTCTATACCCACTACACAGCAAGTTCTTTGAAGAAAATGAGCATTATTTATTTTCTTGGGTTTTTTCCATAGCACCTAGTGCATAAAGGACGTTGCATAAAATAGCCATTTTTATGTGTTCACATTAAAACCTATTTTTAAATGAGCACACTGGGATGCTTATTAATCAAATCTCATTTCATAGGATTGTGTAAAAAGAAAATAAAAATTGATTTTCCAGTACCAATTACATCATATTCTTTGGCAGATGGAACTGTTCTTCCAGTTTTTTAATTCTTTTTTCACAAAGAAAAGAGAAAATAGTTAATTGTAGTCTCATACAATGTTATTAATAAGAAAATGTTCAGTCAACTAAGAAATAATTGGTTTTATATTTCTCATGATCAGCTAAAACAGAACCAAAGGAGGTGACTAACTTTCTTAAATTGATAAATTTGCATTTTATATATAGTTACTATTTCATTTTGTCACTTTGAAGAATAATGAATTACTTGGCAGAAAAAAGAAAATATGTGTCATTATTTTTATGTCAATTGCTTAAATGAACAAAAAAGAGGAAATTTTGAAAGATTTGTCATCGTTCACTAAGAAGCCGAGTTGCCTGTTTTAAGATTATTCCATTTTTAATTATAAAAACATTATAATCACCATTTAATATGAACATGATTAAAGCTACCTGATCAAAATAATCAAACTATAACAAAGGATGCAAAATAAAATCTAATGGCTCCTACAAAACCCAGAAGTAAATATTTTTTTCTATTTAGCGTTTTCTGATTTTTGTCACAGTGTCTATTGATTCTGTGCCATAAAAGGTGACAAAATGCTTCCAACACTCAAAAACATGTTCAAAATTTTACTGGCTAGATGACTGGTTTTAGTTCTTCCAACTGACACTTTATAACTGTAACTCACTAAAAACACTATTTCTGATCCTTCAAGTCCCAGACTATTGATTTTGTGTATTCTCTGGAATCTAGGAAATTGGTTTGACACACTTTTTTTTTTACAGTTTAACATATTCTAATAGCAAACTTACAAGAACAGCATAGAAGACAGACTTGCACGAAGGACAATTCGGAAAAGTAGAATGAACAGATGTAATCTGCTGTACGATAAAAATGTTCCAAACACTATTTAGTTGCCATTAATAAGAAATTCACTTATTTTTTAAAAATCTAAATGTTGGCATCATCCAGAAAAATTTAACAGGTTTCTTTATAATTGTTATAAAGTTGAATTGCTAAAACTTGTTCACTGAAACATTTGACTTGCATCATTGCTTTACATCCCCACAATTATGTTAAAAACTCACACACAAATGAAAATGGAAAAACTGCCAATACCTGATTCCTGTCCCTTATTTTTCCACTTGCAATCATATACTTAGGTACCTTTTGACCCCATGGGGGGGGCGGTAAAAAAAAGATATAACATTTAGAACTACCCATAAAAGGAAGAAGAGGAAAAAAAGCTTGTTTAAAGAATGAAATGTTTCCCATCCTGGTGGTTCTTTAGCATGCTCTCCACGTGGTAGCTGGATGTCTTTTGTCGTAATTGTCACACGTTGGCATGGACAGCACACAGGTTGGTGTCTTCAAGAAGGCCAACCAAATGGGCCTCAGCTTGCCTCCTGCAAGCACCAGTAGCTGCGCTTTGGAAGCGCAGATCTGTTTTGAAGTCCTGAGCAATTTCTCGCACCAAACGCTGGAAGGGGAATTTGCAAACCAGTTCTGTGGACTTCTGATAGCGCCTAGTTACATGGTACCAGGCCTGTAGCGATGAGGTTTCTTCACCCTCCGGTAGAGGGCGCGCGCTTGCGAGCGGCTTTTGTAGCCAGTCGTTTCCTGGGCACTTTACCGCAGGTGGATTTGCGGGCGGTCTGCTTAGCAGGAGCCACGGTGCAGAGAGCTCCTCATTTACCCCTTCTCGCTCGACTGGAGGGAGCTGGAATTGGACAGCGGGCTTGACACACATTTCTTACTTCATCATCACTCTTTTGTCCAACGTTGATTTTTTGTGTGTGTGGTGCTGGGGATCAAATGCTAGGCAAGCATTCCACAACCTGGGTGCACCCCCAACCTTCAAATGTTTCTTAACCATATCTTTACTTTTGTGCTTGTACTATTCAATGGAGCTCCCTCCTCTCCTATTGTTAGTGTTGAGGCTGGGCACACGGCCAGCATAGGTGTAAAAACAGGGCCTGGAATGAAAAAGTGATCTGTGCTGATTCTAAGCCGGTACTTCAGTATGGTGTGTCTGCCTGCTTTCTCTTCCCTACTTTTAAAAAGCCAGCTAGAAAATGAAAGCTTCTGAGACCTAGAGTGCAACATATAAGAAATGGCAGTCACGTGATAAAAATAAAAATAAAAATCTCTATTCACCATCTGATGACCTGGCGTCTGGAACATTCTGCTGGATATTTCATGAAGTAAGGGCATAAATGTCATTGTTCTTCAAATCACAGGATTTTTGGTTTCTTTATATTAATATTTTAACCCACCCTAAAAAAGCATGCTTCACTATTGTGCCTCTTTTTGGATTTAAAATGGCAAAATCTCTTTGCAGCATTTTTAACAAAAGGCATAAAGTAATTTTAAATTCTTAATCAAATACTGTGATTGGTATTTGAGGGGAGGATCTTTATTGGTAGATTACATCTGTGCCACTGGAAGGCGAATATTCCAAGCATTAGTTAGATTCCATTTTCTGATATTAACCGCTCAAACCATGCCCCATAATTCTGTTTGCATGATAGCTGAATGCCTTCCTTTACTTTTATTGTGGTATTTATTCAATGAAGTCTAGACTTTCTGTCCTTTTGTTCTGTGTTCAAAGTAGACCTGTAGTTTGTCTGCATTTGGATTATAAAGTGTTCAACCACATAAATTCTATCATGTACCATATTTATACATTGATATCAGAACTTGAATTTTGAAAAGTCCTGCTAACATCTGATGGTTGTTATGGTAGCAAAGACTTATCTTGTTTTGTGATGTAGGATTATTTTAAGTATCACTAGCAATAATACTTGGAAATACTTTTTCCATTCTGATTATCTTTTCCTCTTCCATTATCTATTTGTTGCAGACTCAGTCATTTTGCTTCCTGTTTTAGTGGATTTCTTTCAATCTGTTCATAATGAGTTAATGTCAATAAGTACCTCTGAGTCCCTGAGTTAACTTCTTTCATAGTTTTCTAAGTCTGCTGACCAAACAAAACAAAACAAAACAAAACAAAAAAAGAGGAAAAGTAAACTTTCCTTACAGTGTGTGGTTAAGCAGAGTGTAGACTGATTCAAGGTTCAAAACTAACCAAAGAAGGCAGAAATATTTTGAAATGAAGTGAATCAGTGTATTGATATGGAGCTTTTTCTGCCATAATTATCTTTCAATTCAATATTCACCTTCTGGATTCTCCTTCAATACACTTCGGCTTTTATTTAGAAATTAGCATCCTTTCCACAAGTCAGATAAAAGAAAAAGCACTGTAAAAGAAAAGTGTGCACCTAACCTACCATTACCCCATCCATGACTATTGTGATTGCTTCTTCCCAACCTTTCAGACCCCTCACCAGTTAATAATTGCTTCAAGCCAGTGGTTTGTCAATTAAATCACTTTTATTTTCCAGTTAATAGCAATTACTCAGAGACTTATTTTTTCATCAGGAAACTGGAGCTGGCACATCTTTATTTAAATACCCTATTCTACTCAAAAAACAATGCAGCTATTTATAAGCACATTAATATTTTTGGTAGAACTAGGGTTTTGAACTCAGGGCTTCATGCTTGGCAAGAAAACTCTCTACAGCTTGAGCCATGCTTCCTGCCCTTTTTATCCCAGAGATAGGATCTTGCCATTTGCCCAGTCCGGCTTGTACTACAATCCTCCTGTTTCTGCTTCTCATCATCCATGGCTGGATGACAGGTGTGTGCCACCATTCCCAGAGTGTTTACATTGACACAGGGATCTATCAAACATTTTTGCCTACTCTGGCCTGGAACTTTGATCCTCCTGATCTCAGCATCCCACGGAGCTTGAGATGACAGGCACATGAAACCATGCCCAGCTATTGGCTGAGATAGAGTCTTCTGAACTTTTCTTGCCCAAGCCAGTCTTGATCTTCAATCCTCCTTCTAAGAATCTAGGATTACAGGAATGAGCAACTGGCATCCTGCCTTGTAATACGTGTATATGACATTTGTGTTATTGTGTAGAGGTCTATGGGTTTATTCTTATTACCATATCCTAAAAAGTTATATTTATCAAAACAAATCCTTACAAGTATTTTGAACAACAAATTTTTTTTGTATGATGGTCATGACTAGTTGAATCAGGAAGTGCCAACCTCTGTTCCCCATCTTATGGGTTTTTTTCTTCCTTAAGGTATGGCAGTTTGATCAGCTTTAATCCTTAGTCGTTAACAAATACCTGGCCTAAAGTAGAAAGCATTTTAAACATTTAAGAAGTATATGATTGATTAAGGGAAATATTGAGGGAGTTAAATAGCAAATATTAAGGTCCCACCATGCTTTGAATTTAATATGCTGTCTCTTCCATCCTGGAAAAACCTGTTACCAGCTACCTATCACCACCAATTTGTCACTGTATCTCCTGGCCCATATTTAATATTCACTGTTTCAAGAATATTTATTCATTGCCTATTCTGTCCTTTTCTCTAGCATTGGGGAAAAATACAGAGGAAACAGAAAGTCATCTTTACTTCCTTGGAAAAATGTGTGGGGAGCAGATAGGAGGAAAAGAAGACAAACATTGTACTCATAAACAATGAAATTATATTAGAGAACGGCAGGTGATGGGGGAAGATACAGTACTCCTGGAAGGGGAATTAAAGAGGGAGCCCAGGGAAAGTTCGTTCATAGGAGTGACTGAGTAAAACCCAAGGGAGCGGGAGCCTCATACCTGGTGTGAGGACCATTCTGAGTCAGTGTGAAGGCAGAGTAGAGAGTGAGGAGTGGGGATGAGGGGGTTGTGACTGTCCTGAAGTTTATAATGCAATAACATTCCTCTATATTGTTCTCTTGAAGAGTCCATGTGACTCACCTTCCTTTATAATTGCTCATTTGAGTATTATTTAAGTTTTCTATAAGTTTTTGAAAGCTCAAATCATATTCAAGTTTTCTTGGAATCCCTAGTTGTATTTATTTCAGTAAAAACGATATAGTATGATTGTTAAAATTATTGGAAATAAGAATAAAAGTGTTCATTGACCAAAATAAGTGAATTTTAGGCACATAAGGAATACAGATTCATTCAAAATATGGAACATTTTTATACCTTGGGGAATACATTTAGCTAGAATTCTTTTGTCATAAGATATTTGTCAATATCATTTGTCATATGGCATAAGTGAAGGAGAAATGAATCTGTTCTGAATTTCTGATCACAAGATGTCTGAAAGAATTTTTGAAGTGTTTCAAATGTTTTCAGGTGTGAGTGGAATGTAAGTAAATTCACCTTCTCGGTGCTATTTGCCCTTGCATCTGAATTCCCTATCATTATGGAAATCATTTCTTTCTGATTTTCCTATTTGAAAGTAGGAGATTGTTGGAGTTGTTATGTATGTTCATTTTTATGTATAATAAACTACTTACTATAAAACTCAAACACCTGAATTATTATTATTAATGAAATTGGAAGTACAAATATCTTTGCATCCTCCTCAACAGAGTTTACATTTATAAAAAGAGAAAAGTAAATACCAAGAGTGTGTAATGCAAACACGTTATTTTCCAATGAGTACAGTGAGACACTTGTAGATTCAGGCAGTACTAAGGTTTGAACTCAACTCTTTGTGCTTGCTAAGGAATTATTCTACCTCTTCAGCCATACCTTCACCCACTCCCATGTTTTGCTTTAGCTATTTTTCACATGGGGTCTTGCATTTTTGTCCAGTGTGGTCTTAGATCCCTAAATTCCTCCCTGTGGTTTTCCATTTAGCTGGAATTACAAACATGTACCACCATCCCCACTTGCAATGGAATCACATTAATATTTTACCTTGGAGGCTTGGATCACCATCTTTCAGATCTCCACCTCCAGAGTAACTGGGATTGCAGTCGTAATCCACCATGCCCAGTCATAGTCAATGACTAGATCATGGCTTCCAATTAGGAAATGAAAGAGATCTCGTTCATAGTAAGTGATTATTTTAGTTATTTCATGTACATAAAATTGTAAATTTAATATATAAATGAAAATGTGTAATCATATTATACCTGCATTCAATTAATAATCTTTAGTATTGTGAGCACTTATGTCAACACTCTTTTCATAAGTGCTACCTGTGAGGTAACTACTCCTGTCTTTTGTGTTTGTATTGTCACTTCCTTAATTTGTTGTAGACATATATCTTAGGTATGGGTTCTTAAGCAATAAAATTTTTGCTTTCATATGGATATGAATATATTCAAGTTGAATTATTCTAAAATTATTATCAAAATTATGTAGTCAGGTATTATAATTACTTGTCAAAGTTATGTTCATGGGATTTATTAGCTGTGATGAGTCTAGTTTTAGTTTGTTCATTTTCACTGGTCTATATCATCCAAAGTTTACTTAGCAGTATACTATTGATGGACATTCTACTGGTTTAAATATGATATTTCAAAAAGCAATGCTTCTAAAAATACATTCCTGCAGATTCTGGTTATAGACGTGCAAGAGTTCTTTGAGAAATGACTTAGAATAGAATTGCTAAATCTGGTGTAGGTAGATTTCCACTTTATAAGAAGAACAACTCCATAAATTTCCTTCCAAAAATGTAGTTATGCCAGCATACACTTATCAGGAATGGGGTTAGAGGGAGATAAAGGAGAATGATGAAGGATGTGAATTCAAGTATATTTCATATATTGTAAGAACTTTTGAAATGCCACAATATACCCCCACCCAGCACAACAATAATAATTTTAAAAAGCACTTTAAATAACAGTGTATAATTCTTCTCCCCAATATCTTCACTAATATAATAATAATAATATTACTAGATATTATCAATCTTATTAAAGTTAAATGAGCTGAGAGATATACAACATTTCCCGATGTAGTTTTAATTGGCATCCAATGGAGTACTAGCAAAGCTGAAAACCTGTGCATGTGATCACTGACTATGCATATCACCTGTTCCTAGAAACATCTGTAACTCTTGTTCTGGTTTCCTTGGAGTGGATTATTGCTATCTTCCTGATTGCTAGAAGTTATTTTCATATTTAGGATACACTAAACCATTGCCAGTTATAGATGCTTCCTAGCATCACTTTCTGTTATTTGACTTCTTTTCACTTTCTCCATGGTGTATTCATATCAACAGAAGCTCCTTATTATTCTATAGTCAAACATATAATTATTCTCCCTTACAACTTAACAATAGGTTCTCTCTACTTTAACAAATCCTTTCTTAACACCAGGTCCCAAATAAAGTCTCCTCTATTATTATTAATTTTTTTGCTTTTCCAATGCAAGTCTATAATGTAACAGAATTGCCTTTCTTTGACTATGTTTATACACACATATATATAGTACTCCATATGTATGTATTTATAAATACATATATATGTATATATGGAGATAAATTTGTTTATTTTCCTACAGGAATGCAGTTGGCTAGCACAATTATTGGTTTTTCTACTTTTCTTATTAACACCTCCATCGTACAGTTTGCATATATACAAAAGTCCATTTCTTGATTCTGAATTTTACTACTGTGTCTGTTCCTTTCATAATTTCACATAATGTTTGTTGGTATAGTGTTGAGGTATATATATATATATACCTCACTATTTCATATAGTACTTTTGTCACCTTGATGTCCTTCAGGACAAAATGTACCATTCTTAATTTTTTGATATTTCATTTAATTATTAGGGTCCATTTCCTTGAAATATCACTTCCTTACTTTCACTAAGATATTTATTATAGTACAAATAAAACCGTACCTTAATTTGTGAGGAATTGATTTTTTTCAATATTAGATCTATACAGTCACAAATGTGTATTATTTTTCCATTTATGTCAACTTTAATATTTTCCACAAAGTTTTATAACTTTCTCCAATAAATTTTCAGATAATTTTTAGAAATATTTTTAGGGACACATTTTTTTTCTGTTTAAATGACATCATTATTCTATTTTAATACATTTTCTAGATGTTAGTTTAGAAAAAAAAAACATGAAATGACTTTTTTTCTGTATTGTTCTTTCTGGCATCAACCTGGTTACCTCAATTACTAATTCTTAAAATGTGCCCAAACTTCTTTGCATTAAAAAAAAGATCAAATAATACATGGGTAATTTCATCTTTCAATTTTATGTCTTATATGGCTTGGTTTTTTCCTTATTTTACTGGTAAGAATCTGCACTACAATGTTTAACAGAAAAAGTACTGGTGGATGTCCTTTCTGAGTTCCTGAATTTAAAGGAAATATGTTTGCCATTGAAAATAATCTTTGTTGTACTCTTTTGTTAAACACTTACAATTTAGTTGAAAACAGTTTCTTATTTTCCTGTTTTAAAAAGAAGAGTCAATTATGCTCAGTTTCATTGAATGATTTTAATGCTTCTCTCTTTAATAAGAAATTATGTCTTCTTTGGCAGTACTGGGGTTTGAACTCAGGGCTTTGTGCTTGCTAGGCAGGCAAGGCACTCTGCCACTTGAGCCACTCTGCCAGCCCAATAAGAATTTCTTCATATAAAATTGCATTTTAAACTTTAAAATATCCATACATTCCCAGAATGTATGTAATTACATTATGGCACATTGCATTTTTCGCTTATTGTATTCTATTTATTTATGCTTTTCAACCCATGTTCTTTTCTTTTTTTTCCCCAATTCCTTGCATGCTGTATCTTCAAATCTATTCTTTGGTTGCACTAGAGAGGAGAATATGTGATGACATATGTTTCATCAAATCTGAACAATAAAAAAACACATTGGAGTTTGTGATCATACTCATCTTCCTTCCACATGAGATGACATTTTTTCTTAAGATGATGATATATTCCTAACAATGCAAGAAATTATTAGTTTTTTTATGCATTTAAGATCTGCTTAATTTCCTGTGATTAACCTAGTCTTGAAAGCAACCTTGTTTCTTGTACCTTTCCTGGGTTAGCTTTTTTTCCCCCTTCTTTCTTTCTTTTTTTGAGGCTTTGGAAAATATCCCACTTCTTGTGAGTTCAATAATATACCTCAACACACTTGTTGGATTCTCGCACTAGAGCAGTTACAATAACCAAAGGTTCTGTATGTATCACACTAGAGGTTGTGATGAATTTCCCTGCTGAGTATATGATTGAGGTAACAATGTATCCTTTATACAAAAAGAGCCAAAAAGAGTCAACTAAATATTAGGAGTGACTTTTATCTGTATCTTCCATGTTCCCTTACTTTCAAAGGACTAGGATAAAAATGTAAGAGAAAAAACAACATGAGATAAAAAGCATAGTTCTAGAAATGTTTATAAATAACAAATTGCTATTTTTAAATCATTTGCAAGTATTATATTAAACATATCTTGAGAAAAATATAGAAAATAGCTGTTAAACCCACCTGCTCTAGGAAATGATGTCATTTTTTTTCATTTTTCTACTCCTCTTGTCTTTCCACTTATTGTCGCTCTAAATGTCTACTTCCACTTAGTTGTACTCAAATGTGTGTTTACCAAAATACATCAATCATCTCTTATAAAATATGATTATTATCATAGTATTATTACATTTATCATAGATAAAATTACAAATAATTTTATTTGATGTTTTATAAAATATATATTGATATCACAATTAGTGGATTTTATACTTTACATTTTAAAAATAAAATATACCAAACTTATCACTAACACAGCCAAACTCTACTCAACACAGAAAACTACTAAGGACAATACAGATTTTTTAAGACATATTATATTTGGCAAGAAGAACATTAGGTAAAAATAACATTCTCCTTTCCATATGATATCTCTCATATAATGAATACATTATATAGAACTGTTTGTACAAAAGTTTCGCAAGTTTCCACGCCACATTATACATGCAATATGCAACAATATAACAGAGAAGATAATAGTTTTAGACAAACAGTTTTTATAACACTGCTTGGTTTGATAAAATATCAGTCTTTTCAATGAACACACTGCTTTTGTCTAGGCAGTAACAGTAGTAAAGTTAGTTCATAAGATGTACATATTTAAATTTTTGCTATTTAGCACCTTATTTCAAAATTAAATTATTTCACCCATAATGTAACCGTTTAAATACAAAAGCCAAATTTAGAAGCCTCCTACCAAATAATATATTAAGGGATTATGTCTAAAACAGTGTATTTCTTTTTTCCATAATTAAGGTGAGATTATAAAGACACTTGGTAAATTTAATTCCAAAGAATGACAACATCTTAGAAAGAGACATGGGACATGTGAGTTTTGCTATAGTTTAAATGTGTCCCTTGAAATTCATGCATAGCAAATGCAATACTCAGCACAAGGATGTTGAAAGGTTCAACCTTCAAGAGGTGAGTAGGTCAGGAGAGTCTGCCCTAATGGATGAACTGATGTCATTAACATGGGAGTAGGTTAGTGCTCATGGGAGCACTTCTGACCAAGAATGAGTTTAACTTCTTTTTCATTTGCATATGTGCACATGCTTTCTCTTCCTTCTGCTTCTTGGTTTCAGACAACACAGTGAGAAAGGAACTTCCCAGATGCAGACCACTTGACTTTGGAATTTCCAGCTTCTAGAACTGTAGGAAATAATCCCAATCTCAAGCATTCTGTTATAGCAGAATGGACTAAGATAAATATTTCATCACTGAAAGAACCCATGAGTCATAAAGGTAGGTAAAGAGAAACGAACAGAAAATTTTTAAAAATCCTTAAGGCTAAATGTGGTTAAGCATGCTGATTTAGTCTTCAGGACCAAGACTCAGTAGCACTCTTCCAGTGGTTTGTGAAGATACTCACAAGAAATATGATGTGTAAACAAGACCAAGAGAAGGCCTCCTTCTCCCAGATGGCGTAGGTATGTCTTTATTGATAGCTTTCACTAGGGGTCAAGTACAAATAATGCATAACTCCTTCACATAGATCAAAGGATGTCTGTTGCTGGGGAACTGATAGGAAAATTTCAACTGCCCAGAGTCCATTTTGATTTAACTCTAGTGTTTTCAAATACATTTCCTCCTACAGGTTTTAGTAGTTCCTCTAGATATTACACTAAATATATATAAAGATAGATAGATGATAGATATGTATAAATAAACTGTATAGACACTATATATACACTATAAATATATAAATATATCATAAACTACTGATGTCAATCTTTTATCAGTTTAAGTAAAATGAACTTTTACCATCTTTCTCATGCTTTTATTCTCCCTTGTTAATAATATTTCTGCAATAAGGGATAATAATCTGCAAAAAGGGATATCATGAAAAATGAAAACCAGAGTATCTTGAAGGATCTTCCTATATCCAAATAAACTGGAAAATTTAGAAAAAGATAAATTTCTATATGCATATGACCTACCAAAATATAAACCCCTTAACTAGCTCTATAACAAGCAAATCGAATGGAAAAAAAAATTCTAGGATCCAATGAATTCACTGTTAAATTCTGTCAGAACTTTAAAAAAGAACTAATACCAACACTCCTCAAACTTTTTAATGAAATGGAAAGGGAAGGGACACCAGCAAATTCATTCTGTGAAGCTCATGCTACACTCATTCCAAAACTGGACAAGACACAACAACAGCAAAAAAAAGAGAATTATAGACCAATCTCATTAATGAACACAGACTCAAAAATTCTCGGTAACATACTCGTAAACTGAACTCAACAACACAGCAAAAAGATCATACGCCATGATCAAGTTGGTTCTGTTCCATGGTTGAAAGGATATTTCAACATATGTTAATCAATAAATGTAATGCAGCATATAAACAGAATGAAAAATCACATAATCATCTCAACTGATGAAGAAAAGGCATTGACATAATTTAACACCCTTTCATGATTAAAATAATTTAAAAAAACCTCCTAAAAAGTAAAAATAGAAGGAATGTACCTTAACATGATAAAGGTCATATGTGACAAACTTACAGACAATACCATACTGAAGGGGAAGATTGAAATCATATCCTCTGAGTAAGGAATGAGACAAGAGTGTCCACTCTCCCCACTCGTATTCACTATATTACTGGAATTCCTATCCAGAGCAATAAGGCAGAAGAAAGAAGCAAAAGAGATTCAAATAGGGACAGAAGAAGTTAAGTTATTCCTATTGCAGATAATATAATTCCATACTTAAATGACTCTAAAGATTCTACCACTTTTGACAGTGTACCAAGACATAGCACCAACACACAAAAATTAGTAGTTTTTTTGTATACTATTAGTGAACAGGCTGAGAAATGAATCAGGAAAACAATTTAATTCACAATAGCATCAAATACAAAGACAAAACCTAGGTATAAACTTCACCAAGGAGGTGAAAGACCTCTACAATGAAAACTACAAAACCTTGCAGAAAGAAATTGAAGAGGACTTCTAAAGATGTAATAGTGTGAAAATGGCTATACTACTGAAAGCAATCTATGGATTCAATGCAATGTGCTTCAAATTTTCAATGTTATTCTTTATAGAAGCAAAAATCAAATTCATAGGAAAGCATAAGAGATCCTGAATAGCAGAAATAATCCTGAGCAAAAAAGAGCAACATTGAAGTTATCTCAATAACAGACTTCACTGGAATTATCATATTAATAGACTACAGAGTCATGGTAACAAAAATAGCATGGTACTAGCATACAAACACACATGAATACCAATGGAGCAGAACAGCAGACCCAGTAATAAAACCACACAACTATAGCCAACTGATATTTGACAAAGAAGCCAAAACCATTCACTGAAGAAAAGACAGTCTCTTCGACAAATGGTTCTGGGAAATCTATTTACCCACATGCAGAAGATTGAAATCAGACCCCTCTAACCTTCTACAAAAATCAACTTCAAATGTATCAAAGATTTAATGTAAAAACTAAAACCTTGAAACTATTATAGGAAAATAGAGAGAAAACTCTGGAAGATATAGGCATAGGTAATTATTTTCTAAATAGTACTCCAACTACCCAGGAAATAAGAGCAAGAATTGACAAATGGAACAGAATCAAAGTAAAATGATTCTGCACATAAAATTAAATTATCACACTCAGGACAAGACCCACAGAATGGGAAAAAGGCTTTCACACATTACTTAACAGATAAAGAATTAATATTCAGAATATAAGAAGAATAAAAAAAAATGAAACAGCGAAAGAACAAATCATCCAATTAATAAATTGGCAAATGAATTGAGCAAACAATTCTCAGAAGAAATACAAATGGCTAATAAAATGATGAAGGAATGGTCAGCATCCTTAACCATAAATAAAATGCAAGTCAAAACTACACTGTAATTCCATCTTACCCAATTCAGATTGGCAATCATTAAGAAAACAACAAAAATGCTGGCAAGGATGCAGGAGTAAAAAGGAACCCTTATACCCTATAGATGGGAATGTAAACTAGTGCAACCACTATGGAAATCAGGTTTCTCAAATCTAAAAATAAACCTAATTTATGACCCTGAGATATCACTCTTGGGCACTTATCCAAATGAATGTAAATCAATATAGATGAGAAATACCTGCATATTCTTATTTACTGCAGCTCTGTCCACAAGAGCTCACTTTAGAACTAATGAATAGATAAAGAAAATGATATGATATGATATGATATGACACACACTCACACACAACATGGAATATCACTCAACCATAAAGAAGAATGAAATTATGTCATTTGCAGGAAAATGCATGGAACTGGAGATCATCATGTTGAGCTGAATAAGCCAAGCTCAAAGAGCCAAATATCTCATGTTCTCACTGATTTGTGGGATCTAGACCTAAAATGATAATGATGATAATGGAACATGAATGTGAAACAGGGGTGGTCTGTGGAGGATCCAGGGGAGGGAGAGGGAGAAAGGAAAGGAAACTGAGGGGTGAATAGGATCTAAATATACTACATATATGTATATAAGAAGGTAGCGGCAGCATAATAAAACCCACCTGACACCATATAAAAGTGTGGGGAGGCAAGAGGGAGGAATCAGAACGTAAAGTAAGAGGTGAACTTGTTCCAAGTACAAGCCAGCCATGTATGTATGTATGGACTTATTGCAATGAAAATTATGCTAATACAAAAAAAAATTTTAATAAAGTTTAAAAATAAATATTTTCTCTACATACCTTTGGTACAAGAGAAATGAACATGCTTCTGGGTACAAGGACATATAACTCAAATGTCCAGAGCAGCAAACGTAACCATGGGAAAGTTGGTAGAGACAAAGTAGCAACTGAACTAATCTGTAAGCTTTCTGTAAGTGGTGCTGTGCTAACATATGGCTTAGGAAACTTCATATTTCTAGTAGTGTGCTTACTGCATGTAAGTCATTAAACCTAGCAGTGTTTTTTAAAGGATGACTTTTATGTGTATGTTAATGGTGGCAAAAGGGTGAGAAACTAACATGGATCTGCTTGAGAAGATACACACTAGTCCTTGAAGAGAAAAACAGAAACACAGAAATGACAGGACAATCAGCTTTATTTTGCTGATAATGCATAAGTATACTTAAGTACATATAAAATTATTTGGCTCACATCTTACAAATTATTTAATGTGCTTTTCTGAATGTTTCACAGAGGTGGTCTTCATGAAGTTTCTAATACTTTCTGTTAGCAATTGAATACAAAGACATCATTCTTCATATTGGCTATTCTGTCATTAAATGTTCCAAACTGATTTGTTCCTGTGGCAAACATGATACCTATCAGAGGTCATATTAGTATTTGGAATTGTCTAAAGAATATTCTGACAAAATTTTCAATAGTGTATTCCTTAAAATAGCCAGCTAGGTAGGTGGGGTTGTTATTACTGTTCCAGAAATAGATTTGACTGCAAATGTCAGGGAGCCTTAACAGAATTCTGATTGATAGTTTTACAGTCATTTACCTTTTTTCAGACCTATCATTTCCTTTGCCTTCCCAGAGCAAAATGTTCTAACAGTCACCAAATATGAAAATGAGGAAGCTCTGAAGCTTATTCACCACCCTAATCCCTAAATCCAATTAGCATTCAGCCTTGTCATGTAGCTACCCTTCTAAGGCTTTTTCAGCTACAAGCAGTTCTGGGCCTCTGATTAAAAACAGTGGGTGGCCTTGATCACATAAGGTGCTTCTTATAAAATCAACCTAGCAGAGAAAGAAAATAAGATCTAACAGGATAGAGGCTATGTAATAATTCAAAAGGGGAACACATTGACATATTGTAAGAAGGACATTTTCATCTTAAACAATCCACTGACCAATTAAATCAAGAAGATGGAAAAGCATATGCTATTCATATTTGTGAAATATTATTTTGAACAGTGTGATCCAAAGAGACCTCAATATGAGAATACACAATAACTATGCTTTCTAAATATCACATATACTATCCAGAACTATGTTAATTATCTCATTCATCTTCATAGTGATCTTCTAAAATTTATGTTGTTTTCCTCATTTTACAAAGGTCAATGAAGATCAGAGAAGCTAAGCAATTTATCCTTGTTTGTGGATCCAGTAAGTACAGAAAAGATTTCAAATCCAGGCATCTTTAATCCTAAAGATCAAAGTATGTTTGGAGAATTTTTTGTTGTTCCCCAAATTTATCATTGTATAATTCTATCTTATAATTTACCAATTAACTTATTTGCTTCTTTATAACTGGACTTTCTTTAAATGATCCTGCAGGGTCTGTGAGATACACATCTTAAAAGTAAAATCATGCACAAATTTATTTGTCTATAATTATGTACAAATATGAAATAATCTTATTGCCATGAATGAAAGGACACTACCCAATTAACAAAACAAATACAGATGAATGCATAGATAGATAGGTTTGTCAATGTACAACAAAAGACTGTTAGAAAAAAACATTAGGCAGTATATTGCTCAATGCACCTACCAAGAAATAATGAGAAAGGTCTCAATATATTTGCTATAGAATTAGTTCCAAGACTTAAGTAAAAATAATAGAGCACAGATGATATATACTTTAGAGAAGTTCCGCTTAAGAAGCAGATGTCTTCTGTGCTTTAGCAGTAACTAGATGCCCCACTCCAATCTCTAGTCCTCAGGTTTTTGTCTGTATTTCTCTTGTGCTTACTCATGTGTCACCTCATGGCCCTAGATTAAACAGGTGTAATTTGTTAGTGAGGGGGGACAGGGAGCTCTGGATTTGGGGAGCTAGTAGGGTGAGATGGGACACTTCCAGGTGTGTGAGGTAGCAGTTGTGTGTGGGTGGTGGGGTCTCAGAGCACAGCTAGTAGGTTAAAAAGCACTCTAATGCTTTCAAAGACTGTACTTTTCCCTGTTCAGGGAGTCCAGTGCCTGCTCTAGTTTGTCCAGACTAGCATTTTTGTTGTTGTTTTTACCCATTTTCCACCTAGGCCTCCTAGGGAGTGAGAGGAAAATAGCTCTTGTCATTTGTGTGTACAAACAAAAAAACATACTGACGTGTTGGGCAGTACGTTAATGGCCCTGGTTGGCTAGGCAGCTTCCTCAGACTTAACCAGATAGCCTGCTTGCTTGCTTGCTTTCCACCCTATCTTTGGTTAGAGACCCTTGTATGAGAGGCTTCATCCCCCGAAATACCTCATTGATCAGGGCCTGGATGTGTGAGACTTTAATCAGCAAGCTTAGCCAAAAGTTTTCTCTAGGGTCAGATGAATTTGCGTGCATACTTGGCTTGGCTTGGCTTAGCAATGGGCTTCAGTGGTAACACTGTTTATAGTAAAGATCGAGTAGCTTCATCCTCTTCCCTATTAGTCTAGGCTCGGGTCTGGGACTCTTTTAAGCCCACATAGCTCTACGTGTCCTCGAGATTCAGATGTATCTGCACCCATGCACTGAACTGGCCTGTGCTGTGGCCCTCAGAACTGAACCTTGTTTGCCAACTTGGCTAGTTTCCATGCTGGCCTTTCTGCTCTGGGTGATGGGGTGCAGATGACAGGTCAAGGCTTGCCTACCCCCATGAAGCTGTTGTGTTCACAGGGTGGTGCTCATAAGTGGCTCTTTCTGGGAGCAATTCAAGTGCAGACAGAAAACTTAACTGGCTAATAAAAACCGAAAAACACAGGCTGGGAGGGGTGCAGGATAAAGTAGGTCCAGGTCCCTGCCCTCACACCTGCTGCAGATTCTCACTTTTAGATGTTTAGTTAGAGATTGGTATCTCTACCTAGTTCTTGGTCCCCTTTTCCTATTGGCCTCAGTTGCTTTTAAGGTATCTGCTTTAGTTTCTCTGCGTTAAGGGCAACAAATGCTAGCTAATTTTTTAGGTGTCTTACCTATCCTCACCCCTCCCTTGTGTGCTCTTGCTTTTATCATGTGCTCAAAGTCCAATCCCATTGTTGTGTTTGCCCTTGATCTAATGTCCACATATGAGGGAGAACATATGATTTTTGGTCTTTTGGGCCAGGCTAACCTCACTCAGAATGATGTTTTCCAATTCCATCCATTTACCAGCGAATGATATTTTGTTCTTCTTCATGGCTGCATAAAATTCCATTGTGTATAGATACCACATTTTCTTAATCCATTCATCGGTGGTGAGGCATCTTGGCTGTTTCCATAACTTGGCTATTATGAAAAGTGCCGCAATAAACATGGGTGTGCAGGTGCCTCTGGAGTAACCTGTGTCACAGTCTTTTGGGTATATCCCCAAGAGTGGTATTGCTGGATCAAATGGTAGATCAATGTCTAGCTTTTTAAGTAGCCTCTAAATTTTTTTCCAGAGTGGTTGTACTAGTCTACATTCCCACCAGCAGTGTATGAGGGTTCCTTTTTCCCCGCATCCTCGCCAACACCTGTTGTTCGTGGTGTTGCTGATGATGGCTATTCTAACAGGGGTGAGGTGGAATCTTAGTGTGGTTTTAATTTGCATTTCCTTTATTGCTAGAGATGTCGAGCACTTTTTCATGTGTTTTTTGGCCATTTGAATTTCTTCTTTTGAGAAAGTTCTGTTTAGTTCACGTGCCCATTTCTTTATTGGTTCATTAGTTTTGGGAGAATTTAGTTTGTTAAGTTCCCTATATATTCTGGTTATCAGTCCTTTGTCTGATGTGTAGCTGGCAAATATTTTCTCCCACTCTATGGGTGTTCTTTTCAGTTTAGAGACCATTTCTTTTGATGAACAGAAGCTTTTTAGCTTTATGAGGTCCCATTTATCTATGCTATCTCTTAGTTGCTGTGCTGCTGGGGTTTCATTGAGAAAATTCTTACCTATACCTACTACCTCCAGAGTATTTCCTACTCTTTCCTGTATCAACTTTAGAGTTTGTGGTCTGATATTAAGATCCTTGATCCATTTTGAGTTAATCTTGGTATAGGGTGATATACATGGATCTAGTTTCAGTTTTTTGAAGACTGCTAAGCAGTTTTCCCAGCAGTTTTTGTTGAAGAGGCTGCTATTTCTCCATCGTATATTTTTAGCTCCTTTGTCAAAGACAAGTTGGTTATAGTTGTGTGGCTTCATATCTGGGTCCTCTATTCTGTTCCACTGGTCTTCAAGTCTGTTTTTGTGCCAGTACCATGCTGTTTTTATTGTTATTGCTTTGTAGTTTAGTTTGAAGTCAGGTATTGTGATACCTCCTGCATTGTTCTTTTGACTGAGTATTGCCTTGGCTATTCGTGGCTTCCTTTGTTTCCATATAAATTTCACGGTAGATTTTTCGATCTCTTTAATGAATGTCATTGGAATTTTGATGGGAATTGCATTAAACATGTAGATTACTTTTAGGAGTATCGACATTTTTACTATGTTGATTCTACCAATCCATGAGCATGGGAGATCTCTCCACTTTCTATAGTCTTCCTCAATCTTTTTCTTCAGAAGTGTATAGTTTTCCTTGTAGAGGTCTTTCACATCTTTTGTTAGGTTTACACCTAGGTATTTGATTTTTTTTGAGGCTATTGTAAATGGAATCGTTTTCATATATTCTTTTTCAGTTTGCTCATTGTTAGTGTATAGAAATGCTAATGATTTTTCTATGTTGATTTTATATCCTGCTACCTTGCTGTACCTATTGATGATGTCTAGGAGCTTCTGAGTAGAGTTTTTTGGGTCTTTAAGGTATAGGATCATGTCATCTGCAAATAGGGATATTTTGACAGTTTCTTTACCTATTTGTATTCCTTTTATTCCTTCTTCTTGCCTAATTGCTCTGGCTAGGAATTCCAGTATTATGTTGAATAGGAGTGGAGATAGTGGGCATCCTTGTCTGGTTCCTGATTTTAGAGTGAATTGTTTCAGTTTTTCTCCATTAAGTATAATGCTGGCTGTAGGTTTGTCATATATAGCTTTTATAATGTTGAGGTACTTTCCTTCTATTCCTAGTTTTCTTAGAGCTTTTATCATGAAATGGTTTTGGATCTTATCAAAGGGTTTTTCTGCATCTATTGAGATGATCAAGTGGCTTTTGTCTTTGCTTCTGTTAATGTGGTTTATTACGTTTATTGATTTTCGTATGTTGAACCACTCCTGCATCCCTGGGATGAAGCCCACTTGGTCGTGGTGAATAGTCTTTTTGATGTGTTGTTGAATTCAGTTTGCCATTATTTCGTTGAGGATTTTTGCGTCAATGTTCATTAAGGAGATTGGCCTATAGTTCTCCTTTTTGGAGGTGCCTTTGCCTGGTTTTGGGATAAGTGTAATACTGGCTTCATAAAATGTGTTTGGCAGTTTTCCTTCCCTTTCTATTTCATGGAACAGTTTAAGGAAGGTTGGTATCAGTTCTTCTTTAAAGGTCTGATATAATTCAGCAGAGAATCCATCAGGTCCTGGACTTTGCTTTTTGGGGAGACTTGATTGCTGCTTCAATTTCATTTTCTGTTCAGGTGATTAATTTCCTCTTGGTTCAGTTTTGAATGATCGTATGTATCTAGAAATCTGTCCATTTCTTTAAGATTTTCAAATTTATTTGAATATAGGTTCTCAAAGTAGTCTCTGAAGATTTCCTGGACTTTCATGGTGTTTGTTGTTATCTCCCCTTTTGCATTCCTGATTCTACTAATTTGGGTTTTTTCTCTCCTCATTTTAGTCAGATTTGCTAGGGGTCTATCGATCTTGCTTATTTTTTCAAAGAACCAACTTTTTGTTTCATTAATTCTTTGTATGGTTTTTTTGGTTTCTATTTCATTGATTTGAGCTCTTATTTTTATTATTTCTCTCCTTCTATTTGTTTTGGGATTTGCTTGTTCTTGTTTTTCTAGGATTTTGAGATGTATCGTTTGGTCATTGACTTGGGATCTTTCAGTCTTATTAATATATGCACGTAAGGCTATAAACTTTCCTCTCAGGACTGCCTTAGCTGTGTCCCATAGGTTCCGGTAGGTTGTGTTTTCATTTTCATTGACTTCCAGGAACTTTTTAATTTCCTCTTTTATTTCATTGATGATCCATTGTTCATTAAGTAATGAGTTATTTAGTTTCCAGCTGTTTGCATGTTTTTTGTCTTTACTTTTGTTTTTGAGTTGTACTTTTACTGCATTGTGATCAGATAGTATGCACGGTATAATTTCTATTTTCTTATATTTGCTGAGACTTGCTTTGGGGGCACCTTCTTTTTTTTTGGAGGTACTGGGACATGAACTCAGGGCCTTCACCTTGAGCCACTCCACCAGTCCTATTTTTGTGAAGGATTTTTCAAGATACGGTCTTGTAAACTTTTTGCCCTGGCTAGCTTCAAACTCTAATCCTTCTTATCTCTGTCTCCTGAGTAGCTAGGGTTATAGGCATGAGACACCAGCACCCAGCAAGCATCTATAAAGCATATTAACTTGCCCACAGAAATCTGCCATGTTGAACTCCCCCATCAATTGAGATTCTTGAAGAAAGATGTCACATACACATCACATTTGAAATAATATACATTTTAATATATTAATTTTTTTAATATATTAATTTTAATATATTTTTGAAATAATATACATTTTAAAGGAAAGAGGAAGGAAAAAACATAACACTCAGAGTCAGAGAAACTTCTCAGAAGGCAAAGAAAAAAGTGGATTGCCATTCTACATAAGTTTTATGATGACAATTTAAGAAAAATTATGGAAGCCATTGTGGCAGAAGCCTATTGGAAATTTTATTTTCGAGATAGAAATTACAGGTAAAATTAAGTAGATTCAGCAGTGGTGGTCCACACTTATAATCCTATCCTTTAGGTGACTGAGGCAGGAGGATCAATAGTTCCAAGTTCACCTGGGCTACATAGCAAGTTCAAGACCAGTTTGGGCAACATAGCACGACTCTCTCAAAAAAAACAAACAAAAAAACATAGATTCAGAAAAGGCAGAATTGTATTGCTCTCTTCATCCTGCCTGAGTAGGACACGAAATTTCCACCACTGGTGCCTCTGATAAAAATTTATGGCTTTTTTCTCTACACCTCTCACTTGTAACATTTAAATACTACCTTACCCCTTTCTGTTCCTAGCTGCACTGACTGTGCTTTGCCTTCTATGTCTGAGTTCTTGAATCTCATTAGGAAATTCAGCTTTCAGAATATCAGAATTTCATAAATCAGAAATGACTAAAGGACTGAGGAACACTGTGCTATCATAAGCTTATACAGTCATTGACTCAAACTGCAGATTCTATATCAGACATGACTTCACTGCTTTAGCAAATTACAACATGTTTTAGTACCTGATATACAGCTATTGACCTGGAAAACTCATTTTTCTCCATATTTGTCCATAAAGTCAACAGAAGCAGTTTGCCTTCTGCCTTCAATTCCAGCAATACATTTCTACTGTCCTGTCTCAGTGCTATTTCCACTCTTCAGTTCTACATCATAATTTAGTTTGTAGAGATATTGGTTACTTTCCCTTCCACAAGATATCACACTGGTCCATTACATTGATTATATTCTGCTCACTGGCCCTAAAGAGTGATAAGTAACAACCTTTGTAGATATATTGGTACTCATTTACCTATCAGAGAGTGGAAAAAGTCTGACAAATTCAGGTACCTTCTCTCTCAGTGAAATTTCTAGGGGTCCAATGGTATAGGGCTTGTCAAAATGTCCCTTCTAAAACACAGGCTAAGTTACATATCTGGCTGTGGCCAATGATTTGGTGAGATGATCAGGAATTTGGCAGGAATATGATTAGAAAATTGATGATAAAAAATTTTGGAATATGCATGTGGATAGACCTTGAATAAGCAAAAAACATAAAGATGTGTGTGTCCTGTATGAATGATAATGAGATGGTGACCAAGCACAGAAGAATTTAATAACTAAGGGATATGGTAAGCCTTTCTTTGGATACCAGTCAGTCTCTTTTCTAGCCACCCCTTTCACCACCCTACAGGGTCATGCACAGAGTGACCATGCTGACAGGGATGGGGATTGTGCTTGGATTCAGCAACATGAACTTCCACGCACCAGGGCTGATCTGACTGTGGTCACCTCTGAGTGCCCAATCTGCCAGCAACAGTGACCAACACTGAATTCCCAGTATGACACCATCCTCTTGAGGCAATCAGACAGCTGCCCTGTGGCAGGTGGATTGCACTGGATTGCTTCTATTTTAGAAGAGGAAGCATTTTGCTTTTACTTGAGTAGATATTTACTCTGAACATGGATTTGTCTTTAATGCCTACAATGCTTCTGCTAAAACAACCATCCCCATCTGTAGACTTCCAGAATCCTTATCCACCATCATGGTATTCCACACAGTGCTGCTTTTAATCAGGGAAATCACTTGGAACACATACACAATAAAAAACAACAAAAAAAACCCACAAAATGTTCAGCAATGGGACAAACTCATAGAATTCACTGTTCTTACCATTGTTCTTCACTATTCTGAGAGACTGGCTTGAAATAAAATGGTAAATGGAAGTTTAAGGATTTACTTACAGAGCTAGGCAGGTGGCAATACCTTGCAGGGTTTGAACAAACCTTTGTAGAAGACTGTATGTGTTTTGGATCATTGTCCAATATATGGTCCAGTTTCTCCAACAGCCAAGATGCATGAGTTTAGTTATCAAGGCTAAAGATGGAAAGAATACCTCTCACTATTACCCTGAGTGATCCACTAGCAAATATTTTATTTCCTATTCCTGTGGTTTTGTACTCTGCTGGCATAGCAGTCATAGTTCCAGAGGGAGGAATGCTTCTCCGGGAGACATCATTTCCCTTGAACAGAAAGTTAAATCTGCCACCAGCCACTTGAACTTTTCAAGGCACAGGTGAAGAAGGGAGTTGTTATGCTAGCTGTGCTTGATCTTGATTACCAGGGGGAAACTGAACATAATGAAAGTAAGGAAGAGTATATGTGGAGTACAGGAGACTCCTTAGGGCAGATCTTAGTATTACCATGCCTTGTGATTAAGGTGAATGGAAAACCATAACCAGGTAATGCAGAGAGGAATAGTAATCACCCCCAATTCTTCAGGATTGAAGATTTGGCTAATTCCACCAGGTAATGAGACATGACTGCCTGAGATGCTTGCTGAATTTAAAGCATGAAGAGTGAAAAAGGATGTTATAAGTGATCCGTTATGAAAATAAGGAAACAAGGACTGTAATTTTAGTGATTGTTTCCTGCTCCTTTGATTATGACTATATTTGCTTCTTCTCCTGATCTTTTATACATTGTGGGCATTAATTTCATACCATAATAAGCCATTATTAGTCATACATCACAGTACTTAAGGTACAGTATATCAAGAAGAGCAAACATCACCCAAGAGCTTCACTTCTAATACTGGAGAAGGGTTAGTGAATTTTTGTTTGTAGGTAGTATGGATTTATTGTGCTAAGTAGAATTATGATCATATTATTGTTTTTATTTAGAGATTAAGAATAGCTTAAGGGATGAGTATGAATAACAAGTTGACATGGATGGACTTGTGATAGGTTTATGTGTCAAATGGATTGGTCACAAGATACCCAGATAGAACTTTGATTATAAGAGTATTTCCACATAAGATTAACAGTTAAATCAGTGACTCATACAGTAGATTTCCCTCCCTAGTGTGGGCGAGCATAATCTAATACATCAAGGGCCTAAATAGAACAAATATGAAGGAAGAAGGAAGTCACTTTTTTTTCTATCTGATTGACTTGAGATATCATATCTCATATTCTTCAGCCCTTGGACTGATATTTACACCAGTGGTTCCCCTGGTTCTCAGGCCTGCAAAGTCACACTGAATTATACTACCAGCTTTCATGGATCTCCAGCTTGCAGACACCAGACCATTGGACTTCTCAGTCTCCGTAATGCTGTGAGTCTCAGTCTCTCTCTCTCTCTCTCTCTCTCTCTCTCTCTCTCTCTCTCTCTCTCTCTCTTTCTCTCTCTCCCCCCTCCCTTCTTTCCTTCTCTCTTGTTCTCTTGCTCTCTCTCATACACACAGAGCACACAAGGGTGTTTAGAAAACAACATAAAATATGTTGCAGTTGATGTCAAACTCTGCCATTTTTCCTCTTACAAATAATGATCCTCTTAAAGCAAGAGTTTGCCACTTTGTTATAAGTGAAAGACTATTAAGAATAGTATTTGCACAGTTGATTTAATTTCCAGTTTACAGAATCATTGCCACTACTGAGTGCAATCTCATGTTAAAAAAGTCATGGGTGTAGTCCCTTTTTGCTTTCCTCTCATTATTAACCTTGTTACTAATTTTAAAAACACATTCATTTTTTTTTTCTGTAACTGTCCACTGCAATCAATGGACTATACTGGGTTCTTTAGTGTTGAAATTGATAGATTTGCCAAAATCTTGGCATCTAAATCTTGTCAGTAGTATGTTTTTGCTTTCTATCAGTTTATTTTTGAAAATTTTTCAAAGCATATTTTTAATCTCTGTGACTCTGAACATTTAAAAAAATCTGTGCTTATTAAGTTTCTTAATATGATTTAATTTATAAAACAATATTGAATTGAAGTTTACTTAATTATGGTAGAGGACAATGTAATTCTTTTAGTAATATTTTCAAACAGAAAAATTTAGACACTAAAATCATAATCACTGTCTTGCAAACTTCCTGCATGGATTTAACACATGTTAAAATGTTGCATTTTTCTTTAGTTTATTTATAAAAATCAACATGCAAATTGCAGATCTACTAAAATCTTATAAAAATTCTTCTCATGCTCCCTGGGCATAACCAAAATTCTAAAATTGGAGTTGATCTTCACCATCCTGGTTTTTACACATTTTTAATATATTTATGCATATATAGAGAGACATTATTTTTCTAATATGAACATACATGTTTCACTTTCATAAATGTTTTCAAAATTTTCTCACACATTTAAACAGAAAATTAACTATGAACATAATTGTTAAGTGAAAAAGGGATAGTCCATCAAAAACTAAAGCAGATGAGAAACATCTGGAGTCTGTGAGCTGAAGTCAGTTGCAATTTAAATAGAAGAATGAATGCTGACCTCTTGGAAAAGTGGTCACCTGAACAAACATTGAAAGAGAAGAGAGAGAAGGACTTATTGTCTTCAATCTGTTAAGACATTGGATACTATCCTTTTTGATGTACTTTTAAGTATTTAGTATGGCCTTTAAAAATGATAGATACCACTTTTTAAATTGAATGGCCTTATTTGTTCGATACAAATAATCAGTATAACTTTTTACTTAACAGAGTCAGAAATAGTTCAATTATCCCTATTATTATTTGATAGTAATTAAGCATGTTTCTGTCATAAGTGAACCTCTTCCTCATTCTCTTTACAACTATTAGAACTTTAGTTTGCTCTTTCAAATATAAAAGATAATTGTTATTTTTTTAACCACTCGACAATTCATTACATTAATAGTTGTTTCTTGGGTTGTTCTTTAGGTTGAGTTCACTTTTTGTTCGTTTGGTTTTTATTTTTACTAGCCTATTTGTGCTGAAATTTGTAAGTACATATTTTATTTGTCTTTACTCTTAAAAGAATTATTCATTTATAAAATTCTACTTTTTTGGTTAGTTTTTGAGGACTTTGGTTTATTTTCTACTTGTTTTCTGATTCTTCGTATTGAAAAAGAAATTGTCATCAAGCCCTTTTAAAAATTAGATACTATACCCTTTCTCTCTAGTTGCTTTTATTATTTTTTTTCCTTTTCCTTTAATTTTTACAGTTTTAGCATTATATTTTCTCTCTATGAACAATTATACATATGTTTGTATCAACCAATCCACCTCTATTCATCTGTCCACTCATCTTTCCATTCATCCATCCTTCCACACAACTGTCTCTAGCCTTCTATCTTTCCTCATCAGCACTGGGTGCTTACTTTTAATTAGAAGATTGATATCTTCCTTCAATTTGAGATAATTATTGGAATTTGTCATTTCAAACATAACCTTTCAACTTCATTCTATTTTTCCAGGACATTTAATAATCACACGTTGCCTATTGCCACTCTTTTGCTAGTGTGTCTTAGCTGTTCCTTTACTATGTTAACTTAATTTGTGTAATATTTGAGAGATAATCTTTCTACTCTCTTCCAATTTGTTTCTAATGTTGGTATTTTTCCATCTATTGAGTTGATAGTGTTTCACACACTATATTTTATTTCACACAGATTTTTGTGGCTGTTTTCAGATATACCTGTCATTGTTTAATATCTGTTTCTATTAATTCATTGTGTCTTATGGCTCTCATGTATTTGTAAATTCTTATTTCTTTTTCACTGTGTTGAAAATTTTAGTCATTGTAAAATTATTGTTAATACTTTCTATAGAGTTGATTTTTATTGGAAGTTTTCTTTTTGATTAGTTTTATTGGTTATTATGCCTTGATTTTTAGGTACATTTAGAGTGGAAAATATTCTTCTCTTTGTATAATTTTCACTCTTCTTTATAGAAGTTTTGCAGATACCACGATTCAATCCTAAAGCCTACTGCCTAAAAACATAATTTATGAGGGTGAATTGTTATCTCCAGGACTGCAACATGGAGCGTCACTATACAACTCCAATGGATCATTCATGTAGAGAACAAAATGAGGGATAACCCTGAGAACTGTGTAGCATCCCATCTACACACTGCAAGCTGCTGCCTTGGGAAACACCAACAGAGAAATGGTAACACTACAGAACAGGTTATAACCCAGTGGGTGGAATCATCTTTGGAGTCCAGCTGCTTTGTTCTCCTTCTGGGAATATACTGCCCCAGGATGCAAATGCATCATTTTAAATTTATTTTTTCCTGTCTGGTTAGACTCACCATAGCACTTAGTTTCTACCTTTTAATCTGCTTTTGGTATCTCTTCTTTTGTGGGGGTCCTTTCAGTTTCCCTGGATATACAAGATCTGAAACTTTATTCTCTTTCATTTGAGTCAAAAGCAAAATCCTGGAAGCCTACATATTTTGTTGTCTCTATTAGTTATGTTTCTCTTCAGTTTTTAGTCCCTAAAAATGACTGTTTAACTCTTTAGAGAATCCATTTTTTCTATATTTAAAATATCTAATTTGTCAACACTGATAATTATCTAAAAGGATACAAACTTATAATTCAATCTTTATATGAATTCCAAGGAAATAAACTTTATAATTTTTTTGGATTTAGAAACTTTCCTAAACCTGTGATTCCTCCTTCCAAAGTAATTGTACCAAAAGTAATGGTTGATTCTAAAAAATATGTTTATATCATTTGGTTATAACATATTCGAAGGGCTGGTGTAGTTGTTCAAGTGGTAGAGCATCTGCCTAGCAAGCATGAGATCCCGAGTTCAAACCCCCAGTACCATCCAAAAAAAGCATATCCCATACTGGAGATGTGACACAAGTGATAGATAGAGTATCTACCTAGCAAGTGCAAGGCCTTAAGTTCAAACCCCAGTACTAACAACAACAAAAAAAAACATAATCCATATTTATAATTACGTTTTAGAAAATATACTAACCCAAATCATTGCAAGCTCCAGGCTACTAAATTTTGAATCTTTCATTTTTGTTAAGTCTTGAAGATTTTTTTCTTTTAATACATTTGTACTTCTGAATATTGTCTATTCAATTCATCTGCCCATTTATAAACTTGGTTATTTGTTCTTTTGGTGCTTAATTTTTGTGTATCCTGGATAACAATCCGTTATCTGGAAAATAGTTTGCAAAGATTTTCTTACATTCTGTGAACTATCTCTCCATTCTGGTAATTGTTTCCTTTGATGTGCAGAAGCTTTTTAATTTGATGCAATCCTATTTGCTAATTCTTGGTCTTTTTTCCTGGGCAATTGGAATCCTATTAAAAAAATAATTGCCTGTACCTATATCTTAAGTGTGTTCCTCAGTACTCTCTCTTCCTTTCTCCCTCCTCTTTCCACTGCTCCCCTCCCTAGACAGTCAGCCTTTTGTGTTCATGTTCCATTCTTACTTTATTGTCATTATTTTAAGTCTAGATTTTACATGTGAGCAAAAACATGAAATATTTATTTTTTGGGTTATCTCACTCGACATGATCATCACCAGTTCCATACATTTTCCTGCAAATGACAATTTCTTTTTTCTTTATATCTGAATAATGCTCCATTGTATATATATGTCATATTTTCTTTGAGCATGATCAAAGTACATTAAATATTCATACGTATATGTGTATATATATATATATATGAAGATAGCATAATGAAACCTACTAAATACTATTTAAAAAAGAATGGGAGGCGTGAGGAGGATAGTTAAGGGAATATAATAAAAGGAGTGAATCTAATCAACGTATGTTTTACACCTCTATAGAAATATCACAATGAACCCCCATGTACAGTGAATACATGCTGATAAAAAAAATTTTTTAAATGTCACAAGGAAGTCCTTAATGCAATAATTTCAGTATTAATTGTATATACTCAGGAAACTAAGATTCATAACTCTTCATTTTACTTCAAAAACAATTTAAATTAAATTTTTAAAAATATAGATTCAAAATGATACAGTATTCTTTTCTTTCCTCACCACAAACTTTCATACTAGCTGATATTCCATTAGTGTTATGATTCTAATTAATCTGCAGTTTTCATCAAGACATAACTTTAACTCACATTGCTATATTGTGAGATTCAACAATATTTTTAAAATCTTCAAGAAATTGCTATTTACATAATTTTACCTAATATTCTTTGATATATAAGAAATAAATAAATAAATATATGAAGTATATTCATATGTGTATATTGATTATATGTATGACTGTAGAACTACACTAATAATCCTGCAAATAATCTAGGTCTTGTACATATGTAAATAAAACTTATTTACTCATATGCTTTTCCTATTTCTTTACTACTAGCAATGTAAATAATGTGATTTCAAATAAACAGAATAGTAAACATAAATGGGCAATTAATAATTGTTCCCTACTTTGTAAAAATACGTGACTAACACTTACACTCCTATAGTTTGTAAGGTGAAAACACTGAAGTATGGCATTATATACATGCTTTTAATTCAAGTAACACTTTCTTTGTAGCTACGATGTCACTCTGTATTTTCCCACAGTACCCTGTAGTGGTCACATCTTATCATAAGCAACATATGTAAAGCTAACAGGACCTAATAAACTCCTTTTTGTATCTAGATTCCATTTTGTGTAGGAGCCCACCTAGCCTCACTTACTTTTCTCAGACCAGACCTAGCTAGTAACTTCTCTGCTCTGATAAACCCTGGTACCCAAACAATGAAAGAAATGTCTCCAGGGCAAATTGCACTTTGCCCAACATGCAGGTCTAATAAGGATACCCACCATACCATTTTTCAGAGAGATCAATGACCTCCATTCCACTCCCCACCCATGTTCCTACAACCCTGCCTTACAAAAGCCATGAAACACTCACACCAATTATCCCATGGTGTAGATACTCTTCATGGCATCTGGTCCTATCCTTCCTTGGCAAGTAAATAAAACTTGGCTTTTGCTTTTACTCCAGCCTGTATGAAATCTTCAAACACTGAACAATTATAAATAATGATACTTCTTTCTGCCAGAGTTGCAAACTGGCACTATCATTCCTGGAGACACCTGCTATTGAAGTAAAAACAATGAAGCTCTTGGAGAGAAAGTCAAGAGCTGAAAGATAAAGGCAGTTTCTTAAGGGCATAAAGCTGTACCTGAAGCTTGAACAATCCTGGAAATTTTCAGCTGAGTCTATAAATTCTCTCCCAGTCTCTCTCTTATTGCAGAAGACAATTAGGGTTTAGTTTCTCTCTAACTGTAGGACTTGTACCTCACAAATCATGTATTATAAATGCCTGTTCTCTCCTCTGTGTCACCCACTGTACATTGAATATGTCTCGTAAGGATGCAGTCATGTCTTATTAACTATTTTAAGTACAGTTTCTACCTTAATACCTAAACTCACATATTTGATAAGAAGAATGAATGAATAAGTGAGTACTAATTTTCACAGATATATTACTATAACTATTAGTAATTAAAAATTACCAGCAGATAATGCTGAGTTGAATATCTTCAGTTGGTAGAAAACAAATATTATTTTCCTTATATCCCATGGGAAAAACTGAAGCACTGGTTGTGAAAAATGGTTATAAACTATATAGAGTCAAATCCCATTGATTAGATAAAAATCAGTATTGATGTATCTTGGACATCACATAAATGAGGTAGAAAGTGATGGAATTGAAACTGAAGTCCTGGAGATATTTCATACTCACATCTTTTCATCTCTGACATAAAAGATTCTGCTTTTTATAACTTCACCCATCAGATATGTTATGCTAGCAAACATTTGAGAATTATTACATTGGAGTGTCCATAGCATAATAGGGAGAGAGTCATAAAGCTTTGTGTTATGAAAACTGTGCCCTTGAGCTAGCTTAATTGCAATATTTTGTATCAGTTATTATACATTGATATTATTTTAAAATAAGTAATAGATGGCAAGACACCCATGTGTCATGCTTCAACAAGCAGCTTCTGGGAATAAGGATGCTTTCTTGCAAAGCCACATGTCATTTGTTAAGAAAAATGAAAATTGACAACCATTCATAATCTAATATGCCACATTCGAATATCTTCATTTACCATAATAATGCTCTTTAAAGGCCTTTTATTTATTTATTTATTTATTTTTCCCTTTTTCTTTTATTATTCATATGTGCATACAAGGCTTGGTTCATTTCTCCCCCCTGCCCCCACGCCCTCCCTTACCACCCATTCCGCCCCCTCCCTCTCCCCACCCCCCAATACCCAGCAGAAACTATTTTGCCCTTATTTCTAATTTTGTTGTAGAGAGAGTATAAGCAATAACAGGAAGGGACAAGGGTTTTTGCTGGTTGAGATAAGGATAGCTATACAGGGCATTGACTCACATTGATTTCCTGTGGGTGGGTGTTACCTTCTATGTTAATTCTTTTTGATCTAACCTTTTCTCTAGTTCCTGGTCCCCTTTTCCTATTGGCCTCAGTTGCTTTTAAGGTATCTGCTTTAGTTTCTCTGCGTTAAGGGTAACAAATGCTAGCTAGTTTTTAGGTGTCTTACCTATCCTCACCCCTTCCTTGTGTGCTCTCGCTTTTATCATGTGCTCATAGTCCAATCCCCTTGTTGTGTTTGCCCTTGATCTAATGCCCACATATGAGGGAGAACATACGATTTTTGGTCTTTTGGGCCAGGATAACCTCACTCAGAATGATGTTCTCCAATTCCACCCATTTACCAGTGAATGATAACATTTTGTTCTTCTTCATGGCTGCATAAAATTCCATTGTGGATAGATACCACATTTTCTTAATCCATTCATCAGTGGTGGGGCATCTTGGCTGTTTCCATAACTTGGCTATTGTGAATAGTGCTGCAATAAACATGGGTGTGCAGGTGCCTCTGGAGTAACCTATGTCACAGTCTTTTGGGTATATCCCCAAGAGTGGTATTGCTGGATCAAATGGTAGATCGATGTCTAGCTTTTTAAGTAGCCTCCAAATATTTTTCCAGAGTGGTTGTACTAGTCTACATTCCCACCAACAGTGTAAGAGGGTTCCTTTTTCCCCACATCCTCACCAACACCTGTTGGTGGTGTTGCTAATGATGGCTATTCTAACAGGGGTGAGGTGGAATCTTAGTGTGGTTTTAATTTGCATTTCCTTTATTGCTAGAGATGTGTTTTCTAGCCATTTGAATTTCTTCTTTTGAGAAAGTTCTGTTTAGTTCACGTGCCCATTTCTTTATTGGTTCATTAGTTTTGGGAGAATTTAGTTTGTTAAGTTCCCTATATATTCTGGTTATCAGTCCTTTGTCTGATGTATAGTTGGCAAATATTTTCTCCCACTCTGTGGGTGTTCTCTTCAGTTTAGAGACCATTTCTTTTGAAGAACAGAAGCTTTTTAGTTTTATGAGGTCCCATTTATCTATGCTATCTCTTAGTTGCTGTGCTGCTGGGGTTTCATTGAGAAAGTTCTTACCTATACCTACTAACTCCAGAGTATTTCCTACTCTTTCCTGTATCAACTTAAGAGTTTGTGGTCTGATATTAAGATCCTTGATCCATTTTGAGTTAATCTTGGTATAAGGTGATATACATGGATCTAGTTTCAGTTTTTTGCAGACTGCTAACCAGTTTTCCTAGTAGTTTTTGTTGAAGAGGCTGCTATTTCTCCATCGTATATTTTTAGCTCCTTTGTCAAAGATAAGTTGCTTATAGTTGTGTGGCTTCATATCTGGGTTCTCTATTCTGTTCCACTGGTCTTCATGTCTGTTTTTGTGCCAGTACCATGCTGTTTTTATTGTTATTGCTTTGTAATATAGTTTGAAGTTAGGTATTGTGATACCTCCTGCATTGTTCTTTTGACTGAGTATTGCCTTGGCTATTCGTGGCCTCTTGTGTTTCCATATAAATTTAACAGTAGATTTTTCAATCTCTTTAAAGGCCTTTTATAAAAATCATTCATTACCAAGGATAATTCTATGTTTCTAGAATAACAAGACTCCTATGAGTAGTGTTCATGTAAAAAAAATCATCATTTCCTGACTGTTCCCCCAAATACTTCTTCCATTTTGTTATTTTTTTTAACTTTTACTGGTGTTTGAACTCAGGGCTTCACACTTGTGAGGTAGGTGCTCTACCATTTGAGTAATGCCTTTATCCTCACCTTAAAATGTTTTTACTTACTATAAGGAAAATAGTTTAATTGGGCCTGGGTGTACAACTCTGTGGTAAAGCTCTTGTCTAACAATCCTGAAGCCCTAGCTTCAAACCTTAGTAGGGCAACAAAGAAAAAAAAAGTGAGAAAAAAGTGTCCTATTCAAAAGTAACAAATAATAAGCATTTTGAACAAGACATATTGATTAGCAAGTTGGAGTGATTTGGAAAAACAGTATCATTCAAGAACCATGAATTAATAATTCCTAAATATTTATCTACCTCCATTAAAACCACAGTCCAAATGAGAGAGAGAGAGACAGAGACAGAGAATGAGAGAGAGAGAGATAGACTTCAATAGTAAGAGTTTCAAGGACAGAATTGGAACATTGTACTTGGGTCTGTAGACAGTGAAGGAGTTTTACACAGGATAAAGACTTGATAAAAATGATAACTTGGGGAAATGACTTCAGCAGAAGCAATTACAAAAAGGAAGAAAACATGAGCAACCACTCTTACAGTACCTAAGTAAAAAACTGGTAAGAGCTGCAAGTTGGTCTTTAATTCATTTTCTGATGACAGAAGCTCTTTGTAAAACAGTGGAAACAACTCTACTAGAATAGAGGGCCTCCAAATCAGATGTGTAACCTTGTACAAGTCAAGAAACATACCTAGCCTTCAAAGTTCTCAGCTGAAACTGGGAGGGCAAAACATGACAACAGAACAGGTACAGCAAATGACTCTCCATTCCAAAATGCCTCTGGCATATCGGCTATACTCCATTTATGCTTGAACTTGCTTGAATTTTACAAATGGTGTGGAGATTAAAACATTTAATTGTAGCAGAGGTTAAAGAGAACATCAGAACAAATTGCAAAAATGATAACTTTAGTGTAGGCTGAGTTTGCTCCTAGTTCTCTTTATAGTTATTGTAGAAAAGAATATTAAACTACTTTCAGAATCTCATAGGCATGTCTATCTGGAAATTTAAGGATTCTGACTATATTATTTTAGTAGACATTTAAGTTCTATGTTTTCTATAGACATTTAAAGTTGTGATTTCATTTACAATAGTTTGCAATACTCAACAGTAAACTATCATCTTAAGAATTCTCAATCTGTGAGAATTATGGCTTAAATATTAACTAAGACCATGCTTACAAGGTCATATTAAAAAGAATGAAGAAAACTGCAAGCATAAGACTCCAAGTTAGCATGAAGTTAAGACCAAGGCGTGGGTGAACTATATAGGCAGTGTCACCATCACCAAAAACACAGAGTTCATATTTTAACTTCAATCCATGAAGGAAATGTAAAATTTTGCCAAGGAACATCTAACAAATTTGGGAGTTCTCTGAAAAATTTTCACTAGGAAAAATTAAAGGGATTTTTTTTTGTCAGAAATATTTCTATTAAATTTTGTGTTAATATGTTTGGAATATGAAGTTGAATATCCACTTGACAAACATCTAAAATCAAATTTCTATAATAATTCTGTGCAAACAACAGAGCAGCATTTTTGGCAATAATGGGGCAATGAAAGAGAAACATCTAAAGTAGCTCAATGGTAGTGGCTTGACCAGCATGTAAGAACCCTTGGGTGACATGGGGAGTGTGTGTGAGTAATGGGGTGAGGGGATGAGACTTAAGTTCTTTCCTGAAGAAAATAACAGACTGTTTTCTTTAGACTACATGTTTTCAGTGAGCAATAGATTCTTTACTTAGCCTTCCCTGGAACATTTTAGGGCTATCAGGGTGTTGCATTAGCATGAAAAAAAACCTCTATAGACTTCCAATCTCAAACTTCTAGGACTGTATTTCATACTCTCATTTTCAGTAAATCCACTGCACAAACAAAGCAGAATTAAATAGATTTGGGTTCTATGTTAACTCTTTCAGATCACTGAGGTTCTATACAGTTTAGTTACTTCCTGGAAACTTGAAAGAATTTATGCATATTGCGAACATGAATGACTTTATTTAGTTAGAAGTTGCAATGAAACTAAGAAATAAACTCCTCAAAGGCTGGACTGAGTTGTCTTTCTTGTCTTTATTCCATTAAAATGATGGTGAATTGTTCTTTCAATTTTGAGTGAATTAATATCTTTCCTTAGCATACACAGTTTTTCTGTCCAATAGAACAAATAAATTTATTCCATAAATTTATGGAAAAATATAAATTTATAGAAAAAATAAAGATATCCTCTTTATGTTTTCTACCCCTTATTCCTAGTTCTAATTCCACTATAATATTCTAAAGTCATTCTTTAGTATTAAATCATTTTATATGCAGAAATATTAGCACACTGAATTCTGAAAATAGAAAATATCCATAGAATATTCTAAACTACTGCTCCTGAGGTCTCAGATAAATTTTCTCAGTTTCACATTTTCTGTTGGAATCTAGATTGTCAATACCCCAGGCTTCAATCTTTCAATCTTCTTCACTCTATTAATTCTTCTCTCAACTCCTACATGCTATTTTTAGTATTAAAAGCTCTTTTTTAACACAATATAATTTCAACAACCCAAATGTCATGTGTGCTTGGTTAGGTTAAATTTAGCCCTGTGAAATTACACCTTAGCAATTTTATGGCATCAGTAAGTGCTTCCTCTATCTTCCCTTATCATCTCTTTTTTATCCAACTCACAAGTAGCATAGCATTGTAATTTCTTCCCTTCTAGTAAATAAGGCTTTGAGGACACATGATCTGAACCAAGGTGAAAAATAAACACAGTGATGTATTAAAAATGATCTAAAAATAGAATAGCAAAGCTCACGAAATCCTGAGAATCAATGCTCATGGCAAAAATAGACTTCTCTAACGTCTTCAATGCCTTATTTAGAGTGTTCAAAGACTTGTGAAAAGCGTAGGATAATTTTATTAATAACTAAAATTATTTCAAGGACTTTCACTGCCTGAATCTCTAACATATTCAGTGCTCCCTACTTCTAACTACTTCTGTTAGCAAATCTTAGGAGGAAAGAAAGAGATATATAGGTAAGCAGTTGTTAATAATGCAACATTTAATTTTTGTTTGAATTGCAATAAACAGACTACTCTAGTATTTTGAATGTCTATCAGGCATATCTCTCTAGCTTTCTCCACAAAGGATGGCTCTTAAGAACATCAAGAGTGAATACCAGTGAGGGACAGAAATGACATGAAAACAAAAGCATGTGGCAGCTTATCTCCCTGAGGCCGGGCATGCCTGGAGGATCACGAGAATGGAGGAATCCAGAACAGTCCAGCAGCCACCAGACACATTCTCTATAAAACCATTTATCTCATCTCTTTCTCATTTAATCTTTTTGCTTCATCTTAAATACCTTTTTCTATTTTAAACTGTACATACTTGGACTTTAATTCTTAACTAAAAGGAAAGCTATGAAATTTAACATAGAAGTTAAATCTATATTTATTATCATAACTTAATCCTCTTTCATGTTTTCAATCTCTCTTGTTTTATGTCTTTTGTGATCATTTTCTTTGTTTTTCTCTGGTGATTTTGAAAAAATCTGCATTAAATGATCTTCAGTAGTTATGATCCATTTGTTATATTACTTATAGAAATTTTGTTGGTGTGAGCTGAGAACTGAATCTATTTACTCATATTTTTAATTTATATATTATTTGCTTTTGAGGAACAATTTTGGAAATTTCTGTACTACTACCACATTTTTTAGGGAGGGGAGGTCTGTACGAGAGCTTGAACTCAGGGCCTTACTCCTGCCAGGCAAGCACACTACCGCTTGAACCACTCAGGTGCTTAATCTCCTTTTACATTTTAAATAATTACTTACAATATATGTTACTTATATTTGATTTTACTGATCACTTCTAAGCTTTTCTCTGCTATGAATTTTCCTCAACTCTTTAATTTGATTTATCTCTTAATTGTGGGAGGACCAAAGTGAACATTGTAATTGACTCTTCAATTTTTATTCTCAGATGCATAATCCAAGACAACTAAAGATTGGTTGAAAGATGGCGGTGTTAATTCAGTTCTGTTCATACTTCCAAGGAGCTTCAAAAGAAAATAGTTCCTTTCCTGAAACACATCCCCAGGAAAGGTCTTATTTTTTTCAACTTCTAGACATTGACTTCAAGCACTGTAGCTACCTTACTACCAGATTAAGGTCAAACCAGTACCAAGAATAGCAAAGTGATGGAAAAAGCCAGAATTTTTAATGAAAATATTCAGGTATTTTTATAACTCTGCTGTCTATATTACTTGTTAAATGAAAAGACTAGTTGTGCAAATATTTTAGCCACTATGAGCTAGAATACCTGTTATTTCATTCTCTATCAAAGTTGCTATTTTTTTCATCTGTTTTTCTCCACTCTTATCAATATTGAAGCTTAGAGGCTATTGAAGTTACTATTGATGCTGTTTTTGCTCTCTGGTTATTGTTAAACAGAAAGATTTGTTGTCACTCACTAGAATAGCACGTAGATAAAGAGTAAGGGGACTATGGAACTAGATGGACCCAAATTCTACTTTTCCCTGCAAATAAAAAATTTCCTGCCTCTATAAACCTTAATTTTCTTGGTCAAAAAAAATAGTAAAAATTCCACACAGAAGAAAGAATTTTGTCATTTGCAGGTGAATGGATGGAACTGGTGAATTTTACCTTAAGTGAAGTTAGCCAGGTTCAAAAGACCAAAAGCTTCATGTTCTCTCTCATATGTGGAATACAGACCTAATACTACAAGCAATATTATGAAAAGCATCACACTAAGGGAAGGGCACGAACAGGAGAGGGAGGTAAAAGAAGGAAGTTAAGAAAGTGAATATGGTTGATGTACTTCCTATACAGTAATGAATATAGTATTTTTAAGCCTGTTGAAATCACCATAAGAAGGGGAGTAAGGTAGAAAAGAGAAAAATAGGGGAGATGAACAAATTCAGGTTATTATATACATATATATATGAAAATGGTACCAGAAAACTCCCTGTGTAGCTACCTTAAACAACTAAAAATGTCATCTTTTTTCTTTTACAAAATAGAAGAACAAGAAGGTGGAACAGGTTCTTCAAAGAAGCGGGGGGCACCAGTAGAAGGAGGGATAAGGGAGGGAAATGGTGAAAGAGGGTGAATATGAAGCAAATATTATGTACACATGTATGTAAATGGAAAAATGAGACCTGTTGAAACTATTCCAGAAATGGGGGTAGAGGGAGTAAAGAGTAGAATGGTAGGGGCCAGGGGGGGTGAATTCATGTGTGATATATTTGATATATTGTAAAAACTTTTGTAAATGCCACAATGTGCCCCCACCCAGCACCCAGCACAATAAAAATAAATATAAAATAAAGTAAATTTTAAAAAATTATAAAAATGACACTGTCAGGTAAATTTGATGCCAAGATTAAATGGGATAATGTGAGCAAAGAACCTAGCACAATGTTTTACATATGGAGAAAAATTATTACAGATGATATCTACATTCTCTGTCAATACCTTCATTATAACAACCACAAAGAAATGTTAAAGCATTATTTGTTACAATCAATAGTGATTTCCTCTACACGTCATTCAAGAATAAACTCCTAGTGATAAGTTTGACTTTGATTTCTACACAACTAATAGGACACACGTAAAGCATAAAGCCTCATAGACTATTGTTATAATTTTCTGTATGTGTGATGTTCCTTTTCATAATATATATCAACATATTTTTCTTCTCTTCAAATTTATACAAAAACTCAGACAGGCCCAGTCTTTGAGATTTGGGAAATAACCTAAGGACTAAGGACTAATATTTTGTAATCTCTCTCAGGGAAATAAAACCATAAAGGAATGAACTATAGCAAAATAGTCAAGAGAGGTTTTAAAAAAAAATTAAGAACTGGGTAGACATTTGTTTTTTGTTTTTCTTTTTTTTTTTTTTGTAGTACTAGCTTTTGAACTCAGAGCTTCATGCTTGCTAGGCAGTGCTCTACCACTTGAGCAATACTTCCAGCCCAACATCAAGTTTTAAGATGCAAACTTTTAAGTTTGTTTTCTCTTTCTTTTTGAAATGTTTTATATCTGTTCTTCTATAGAATTGTATTCATTTTTAGAATTTGGGCCAGAGTCAGGTGATTTAATTAACATACATATTTCCTTCATGCTGGGAGATGCATGTTTTCATCTAAAATAAGCATAAATGAAAAAACGTTTATATTATATTGTCAAAAGCAATTGTCTACTTAGTGTCTTTTCCATATTCCCGTTACACATATGGGCAATAATAGAGTACACAGTGAAGTCTATTTTTAGTCAGTTCTCATTGAAACATAATAATACAATGTACATGTGCATGCAGAAGTATATAAATTATGGCATGATGCTGACAGCAAAAATCAATTCTGTTACCAAAAAAAAAAAAATCAATAGGTTTCTAAGCCTAATTCTAAATTTCTCTACTATGTGCTAATATAAGAGAGCAACCCAGATAACAATTGGGAAAAACTCCAGATTTTCCCTTGGGTACAGAAATCGTGACTTCTGGTAGGAAACTGTGATAATACCAATGTTCCCGAAAATTAGAACATGAATTCTTAAGAGCCTTAAACCTCTGTACACTCACAGAGGGAGAGTTAACAACTAGGCACATTTCTTTCAAAAATATCAAGGGAAATTAGACCATTGTATAATCCTCCTACAAGTAACTATTCAAAGTAGTTTGAAGGTATTTTCCAGAAATATAAATAAAATGGATATGTCAGAGGAGGTCCACTTTCTATTCATTATGAATTCAGATGCTTAACTTTGCCCCCTCTCATGCAGGCAGTTCTTGAACCAGCAGGCTTTGATAAAAAAAAGAGAGCTATAGGTACCAAGGTGGAGTAACTTTCTGTGTTCCCAATAACAAGGAAAAAGTGCTCCTTAGAGTCCTGTAAATAACCTTTTCCCTCTACCTTACTTCCATGTTGGAACAGTGAAACCTCTGGGTAAAGGTCAGAAAAAAGGAGATGAAGAAACAAACTGTAACACAGCTACAACACAAGGCAAATACCACCAATAATAATTGCTGCGTGGAAAACAAAGTCAAGATCAAAGAATATAACTACTTTCAGTCAGAATATTTTATCATCCAAGATTCTAAACCCAACCTTTAATTGTGAAGTGGAAGTTCCTTCCTTGCAAGTGAGAAGCAGAGAATGATAACAATAATTCTGTTGAAACTTGCTATGAGTTGGGTAGAGTTGGACTGTGTCCCCCAATAGCTTTTGATTGACATTTTATCTGCTTTGTGAGATATTCTATTAAGAGAATAGAAACTTAATCTTACAATTGTTTTAGAGATGAGACTCTTAGAAAATGATTAGGATTAAAGTCATCAGGGAAGAACTCTCATGACTAAGTGCTAGTGCCTTGTTACAAAAGGGAGAGAAAGCAGAAGAGATACTACATGGGCTCACTCTCTCTTGCTGTGTGATAACCTGCAGTCTTGGGACTCTGTAGAGGACATCACCAATCTGGTACCTCCAGGAATGTGAAACAAAATATTTGTTAAAACATACCTGGTCTGTGGTATTTGCGCTATTGGTAACAACAGAAAGCAGGTCAAAATAACATTTGGATTAGTGTTGGCTCAAATCTACATATTAAGCATGGTACAATTTGAAGAAAAAATAAAAATAAAGTGACTGTATATTTGAATAGAGCTAGACATGGAGAACTGCTGTGCCTCCACAGGACACTTTTGGCCCAAATTTTATGGCTAGACATTTAAGAAACAACTCAGGTATTTATGGATGTACAATGAGCTATCTGTCCTCTCTGTGCCATGTTCAACTAGATTTCACGAATATCTCTACCCCTATTCCATAGTCACCTAATTATTTAGATATTAAACAAAACAAAACAAAACAAAAGACATTGTGAGCCAGGCTCTACTGGTTTAGTCCTGTAATCCTATCTGCTTATGAGGCTCAGATCTAGAGGATTGAGGTTGAAGGCCAGGCTGGGGAAATAATTAGTGAGATTCCATCTCCAAAACAACCAGAGCAACATGGACTGCAGGTATAGCTCAAGTGGTAGAACACCTGTTCTACAAGTGAAAGCCCTGAGTTCAAACCTCTGTCCCACCAAAAAAAAAAAAAAAAAAAAAAAAAAGTGGTGTCTTTACTCCCATTTCCTACATGGGGAGCAGTCAATGTTTCTCCCTCCTTCCTCAATTTCTCCCTACTTTATCCTGTTATATAAAGTAAATCTTTGCTAAAATTAAAAAAAAAAGTATGTTCATACTGAAGTCAATAACAGAAATCAAGTGACATCTTAAAATCAGAATAGCTTAATTTGCATCAAGGAATCATCTAGCTCCTAATCTATCCCTTTCTATATGTGATGACTGAAGCTACTTCCTCTATTAACCTTAAGCATAATTGATTCATATGATACCTACTTATTGAATGCCCATGTGTTAAAAGCTCTTTTTATAACTTTGATATTTATGTGACTTATCAATTTGTGAATAAACTATCTTCAATAATATGAAATGATAAAAGTAATTAAAATGATAAATCCATAAATCCAAATCACATTAACTGTAGTAAAGAAAATGAAGAGGGTACAGAGATAGATGATATCAGGAACTTGAAGTGGCCTCTTAGAGAGACTGGTATTTACACTAAAAATCAAAGATGAAAAGGAAACAGGCAGAGAAAAAAACATCAAAAGGTAAAAAAACATCTAGAAAGAGAATATGATGACCAGAGTATAGGTAATCACAGTGAGCCAAAGACAGTGCCAGATGGTATGAAAGGTAGGCCACAGGTTGCCCATGTAAACCTTACAGGGAATGGCAAGCAAACAGAATCTTGTTATATATACGTATATATATATATAATGGAACTTCGTGATTTTATGCCTGGGAATGACAGATGATTTATATCTTCCAAGAACTTTTCTGGCTTGTCAAAGAACATATTAGAGAGAATTGCTGGACAATCAAGAAGGAGGATGCTGAGGTAGTTCAGAAGAGAGACAGAGGTAACTGGGTTTACAATGGAAACAGCAAAAATCAGAAATAGGGAAGTTATTTTAGAGAATTGACTTGTTGACAGTTTATATTTGAGAATGCACACAAGATCAGCACCAATTATGAGTACTGACTTTTTAAAAAATTTTTGAAAAGAATCCAATAGCTAATGGAAAGAGCAGAGTTGTATTTTAATTTTTTATTCTACTTTGATGGGGCAAAAAGAGAGTCAATAATGTAATTTTTGAATTGTTAAATGTGAAATTCCAGTGAAGCTATCTAATTGAAGATGTCAGCTAGACAGCTGCATATTTAGAGCTAGAGCTGAAAAGAAGATTGATTTAGAAATATACATTTGGGAGTTAGTGTCACATATGCTATATTTAAAGCCTTGGAACAGATGATCACATAGGAAATTGAAGTTAAGTTTTAAGAGGGAGAATAATCCAGGAACCAATCAATATTTAGAGGTCAGGTTTAAAAGGAAGACTCTAAAAAGGAGATTGATAAAGATGGTTCAGAATTGGGCTAAGCAAGAGGAAAATTAAGCCTGGAAGGAAAAGAGATGAGTGTTTTCGGAAGGATTGGTTGACTATCTAATGGGAAAAAAATTAAAGAGTTCGGGTAAAATAAATACAGGATACAACCTTAGGTTTAATGTTTCAGAGATTGTTGAGAGATTAAGCCAGTCAGATAAATGGAAGAGTAGAGATGTTAAATGTAGCTCTTGAAGGGCAAGCAATTCTAGGGCACATTGTAGGTCAACAGAACAATAGTGAATATGGACTAGAGGGATTAAGTAGGTAGGGGTGAGAAAGTCCTTGAAATCAACAAGCATGGGAACTACTGAGTTTGTGGAGGGATAAGTATAAACTATCAAATGGCAAGTAAAAGTCTTAATTTCTTCTACAATTGCTCTAACAAGTGAAAAAAAAGTACAACTTGAAATTCTGATAATGAAGATTTATTTCCAGAAACATTTTTTTTTTTCATCTCAGAAATCAGAGATTTCTTCAGCTAGGCAGTGTAATATACAACTGTAATCCCAACTACTGCGAAGCTGAAGCTGAGACAGAGAGGCCAGTCCTGGTAAAAAGTGAGGGAGTCTATCTGGAAAAAAAAAAAAAACTAAAGCAAAATAAAAGGGCTGAGGGGGTGGCTTAAGTGGTGGAGTGCTTGCCTAGCAACCACAAAAACTTGAGTTCAAATCTCAATACAGTCAAAAAAAAAAAAAATCAGAGATCTTCCAATATAATACTACTCAGTATCTCAAGTACGACAGGATGATTGGGTCCATTTTCTACTGAATTTACCAAGAATTTAACCAACTGGTATACTTTTTCTGTAAATAATACATTTTAAATTTAAGAATCAAATTTGTGTTTAATTTTCTCATCTCATAAAATTGTAGCGGTTCAAGATATCTTTTCACATTAAGAAAAAATTAAGTAAAAAAATTTATGAAGCTGTAATTAAAGAAAAGAAGATTTCAGTATAAACTAAATTAAACTAGGCAGGAGACAAAACAACAAAATTAATGAACCGTTAAATTACACATAAAATTTTTAGTTTATTCTCTTTAATCATTTCTCTGGTCTTCTCAATTACTACTTATTGTTGTGCTAAATGCGGATACATTGTGGCATTTGCAAAGGTTCTTACAATGTATCAATATATCACACTTGAATTCATCCCCTCCTCCATTCCTGTTATTCCCTCCTTCCCTGATTCATGGAATAGTTACAAAATGTATCAATATTGCAATTACATGCATGTGTATACATTTTTTGCACTGTATCCACCCTTCTGCCCGCTTTCCCCAACACCACCCACTGGTGCCAACCCCCACTCAGGGCAGGATCTGTTCCACCTTCCTGTTCTCCAATTTTGCAGAAGAGAAAAGATTTTTTTTAAATGACCTTTTTGTTCATTTGAGATAAAGGTAACTACACAGGGCGTTATCTGGTGGTACTTCCATGTATATACGTATTATAGCCCCAGTTCATTTATCTTCTCTAATTATATGCATTCTTCCTTAGTCCCTTTCTTGTGGTGGTTTCAGCTAGTTTAAGATTTCTGTAGTCATTCTTGTATAGAAATTATATCACCCATATTCAAGTTCTTAATTTCCTTCTTTTACCTTACTTCTCCTGTGTGAGACCCCCTCTTAGCGTAAACAGTATTTCATAATTTGCTGCATTTGTATTAGGTCTATATTTCACATATGAGAAAGAACATGGGGCTTTTGGTCTTCTGAGTCTGGCTAACGTCACTTAAGATAGTGTTCTCCAGTTCCAACCATTTACCTGTGAATGACAAAATTTCATTCTTCTTTATGGCTGAACAAAATTCCACTGTATATAAATATCACATTTTCTTAATCCATTCATCAATACTGGGGCATCTTGGGTGTTTTCATAGTTTAGCTATTGTGAATAGTGCTGCAATAAACATGTGTACACAGATGTTTTTGTTGTAAGCTGACTTTTTCCTAATGGCAACTGATAAAGGTGTTTTCTTAACTTAAAAAAATTGATCTTATTTTACTAAATTGAGGATACTTTTACTATATCAAAAATTAGTCTCATCAAAGGGAAAAAAAATTACAAAACCTGAGGATTTTAATTGTTTAGCAAGTTTCAACTAAAAACTAAGAGTTGACACCATGCTTTAATATGTCAGATTTAAAATCAACATCTGCACTAAAATATGATTATTTTCTTCACTAATAAAAAAGGAAAACAAAGTTTAACATTCAATATCTCTAAATAAACAAGTCTCATCAAAGTAAAAACAATAACAAAAATGATAAAGCTCTGGTAGAGTAAAACAATCTAGAAGAAAGAAAGCTTCCTTGCTTTTCTATATTTTGCAATTACCAGGAAAGAATATAAAAATAAATTTAATTTTTTCAATTGCTTTTGTTCACCAGCTCCAATAATATGACCTGTTTCTACACTGACTTTTCTTTTAGGTCATATCATTTCCCTCTACATAGTTATTTCTCCATAAACAGGTGTCAATTGATAAATTAAGTAAGATTCCATGTTAGAGAATATAATAACTTGGTTTATTTTCTCTCATAGAGGAAATGAGGGAGGAAAACAGAATATAAAGAAGACAGAAAATGGACTGGGGAAAGGAGAATGGGAGATAGATCATATTTACTCATTTTGTGAAATAAAGTTATCAAAAATATTCTTATTCCTCATCAGAATCCAGAAAGCTATATTATATTAGTTGAAAAAATCATTTAGATTCACAAAACTGTCTTCATTATTCTCAACTTTGCGGTATTTTTGTATATGGTTTGCTTTGAAACAACCAAAGTGAGCTTTATCAGAGATTAGAAAACATTAAATTTATTTGTGTTTACCCTTTTTAAAATTACTAAATTGACCAGCTCTTTGTCTTTCATGATCATAGTACATGAAGTTACTTAAAGCAGAATTTGGGGATTGTCATTGATTATACTATTGATTTAGACTATTTGATTATTTTAGTAAGATCTATTGCATACTGAACATCCCCAACAGAAACAATTGATATGTGAACATGTGTACTCATATACGTATATACATACATAATATGACACACATAGTCCTGCAAATTACAAATGCCAGGCAAGCAGAAATAATATAGCACACTCATTTCTGTGTGTTCTGGAGTGATGTGAAATTCCTGGCACCCGCAGGCTTGAACTGAGGTGTTCCTGTCTAGACCACGGCTGTGGTTCATTTATACTAACACGTTCAGCTGGCTACTAGTTAACAACGCAATGCTTCCACTCTCCAAAAACACACTGTAAAATGTGCACAATTTAAATAATCCAGGGGATTTCTGTTTTCCTTAAAATTAGCTCAACTCAAAACAAAACCATAACTAAATTCTTAATCCTGCAATGTGTTACAATGTAAGGTAGAGGACTGAAAGAACACAAATACCAAGATATCTTAGGCTTCTTGGCTAATTCACATATTTTTTTAATTTTGGCTTGTTTTTATTTTGTTTTATTGGACATATTGGGGTTTGAACTCAGAGCAAGCACTTACCACTAGAGCCACTCCCAGAGCCCAAATTCACATCAATTGCATTATTTCTCCAAACTTCCCTTTACATGCTCACTGGCTTATCCCTTGGCATTTCTCCTTATTACTTCTGCCTGAGGCAACTCCTTGATTTTGCCTACCTTGCTTCTGCACACAGTAGCAGTGTTAAACTAGCAGTCAAAGTGAGACAAGCCTTTAAATGCTTACTCAAAAAATTAGGCAGACTTTACTGACCTTCCTACCTAAGCCTGTGAACAGATTCTGCCTGGGAGAAATATATCCCTTTTTGGAAGCCTCTGTCAATAACCTCTGATAATTTCATGAGTCTTTTGCTGCTTTCAAAATGACTGCAAACTCCCTGCCCATCAGAATTCTCAAACCTGCCTTAGGGTACACTGGAAACACATTAAAAATTATTCATTTCTTAGCCAAGAGGATTTAAATACTGTACTTTTATACTCTCTCTTCTTAGTCATATCAAACATTTCTGTGTTTTATGAATAATTTGAATTTATGGCAGAATGGAGCTTCCTGATCCCTTTATTCATTTTCTTTCTCTCTAGTCTTATTCCTGTTGAGAAAAATATAGTTTGTTTGTGCTTTGATTTGTAGTTCATGATTACTGAAAAGATGACATATCAAGATCCAGCAAAGCAGAAAGATCAAATGCATGGATTCTGATTTGAATCAAGGCTCTATAATTTAAGAGCTCTATGATCTTAGAAAAATTATTGACATTCTCTGGTCTCCAATTTCCTCCTCTGGCCTTACATATTTGCTATAGAGATTAATATGTTAATGTAGTTTAAATATAGGCACCTTGAATAATATCATCTGTTATGAACTCACAATAAGCCCTTTATAAGTATTAGTTATTATATTTCATCTAATATCCAAGATATGCTTTGAGTGATAAATATCATCATGTAAACATTCAGCTTGCTTTAACAATGCACTACTCTGAAGACTGTAGATTCAATGGAGCATCTTTTGCTCACATGGAATGCTATCATGAGTAATAAATGCTGACACAGGGCACCAAAACAATGGTCTTGCCAGGTTTCGCTTTGCAAGCTTCAGACAGGATGGAGCCAAGATGCTGCAAAGGACTACAACAAGAAAGAGGGAGAGAAACAGAGGAAGAGAGGTCACAGAACAAGTAAGTGTTCTTCCTTTGTACTCTTAAGTGTGCTTTTGATCCTCTACTCATTACATTCCTTGTAAAACACTGACTATATCTTAACTTCCTTTAATCATTGAATGGAATAATAAATACCATGCAAACAATTGGAGGAGGCATTGCTCAGGATTTTTGAGCTGTGGAACAGTGACAGCTCTTCCTAAACATACTTGGTGAAAGATTAAGCACTGATAATCTTGTTGAAAATGTTAGTTCCATGATAGGTCTTAATCGTAAACAATCTTTGATGTTTTTCCAATTAAAATGCTCAAAGCTGTCACTGTCATTTGATAGACAGCTGTCAGACCCCTTCCTGTACACAGCTTGAGTGGAAAGCTCCAGCAGAACCTTTTTTGCTGATTGGCTGAACTGTCATTATGGTAGCTCTGCTGCTTTGAACATTTTAAGGACATCTAGAGGAAATTCCACTCCAGATGAGACCACTGTGACTGTGGCAACTACTGAAGGCATAACACGTGCATCCGGAGGATTTGCCCCAGTCACTTCTCCAGACAGCTTTTACCAGCTCAGGGAAACATCACTTTGACAAGATTGGGTGACCTCTCAATGATCCTGCGCATATTGCAGTTATTGTCACTAGGGGTAGAGCACTATCTTGTGACTGAGATTGTACCCATGTGAGGCATGTTATTGTGCCCATGTGAAGCTTGTAATTCATGGAACCAGAAGATGTGATGGCTAGTGGAACTAGAAACTGTGTAGAAGCATACCATACCCTTTTTCTAGCCATATAAACAGTCTGTTTCTCATTTGTTGCATCACTCCAGGAGGCCTCCTTCCTGTGCACTGCCTCCCTTGTGCTGCAACATTAGGCTCCAATAAAGGCTTCTCCTGATTGGCTCTTTATTGCATGACTGTGATCTGCATCACAGGTAGAGTGAACTGAGCTGGCTGCATGAAGAGAAGACGAGATCCTGGGACTTCCAGCTCCTAGGCACCTAGCGGCAGGAGCTAGAAGGCAGCTGGAGAGTGACGCCTTGGATTATTGGGCTGTCAACCCTTGGTTCATTCATTCCAGGGAACTACCACTGAGGGCTAAAAGCTGAGAGCCCAGATAAGTTGAAACTTGAAAGCTGCAACACAAATTGCTGCGTGCAAGGCCACTGGCACTCAAAGTTCAAAGCAATAAACTTTTGACTTGATCACCTAGAGTGAAGTCTCTGGTTTTTAAAATTTGGAGTCTTAAGCTATAAGGTGATAGCTTTGAAAACCCGTATCAAAAAGGCTGTAACCTAAGCATCTAATGGCAAGACTCTGGCTTTGAAAGACTGGAGACATAAGCCTTTCACTCAGTTAAAGGCCTCGTTGTTTGAAGGTGGTCTCTCCCACTGCCAGCAATAAGCGAGCTGCTCCTCACCCATTTCCAATTTCCATCCAAAAAGAGCAAAAATGCTCTTAGCAGTTTTTGATGAACCCGTTTATACCACTGAAAGTTCCAGAAGCCTCTACTGAGGCATTTATACTAATGACAAGAGATGTGTGAAGCACTTTGAGAAACACAAACAGCACAGGTACACATCAGACGCCATCAGTGGACTTTCTGAAGGATTTTAAACTTTGAAAATGTTATTACTACAAAGTGAGGACTAAAATATATTATGTGTGTTTAAATGAATGATCATTGGAGGAAGTTTCCTATAGGAAACACTATATAAATGAGCTTGCTATAAATGAACTTCTGTTTTTATTATACAATATTTAGAAAGAAATCTGGGGACACTTTACGGAGAAGAAAGGTCCATGAGGGGTAAGGTGTAGGAGCAATGCAAGCAGAAGCTCTGTGTGAACAATGATGGGTAAGTAGGATAGTTTATGTCACATGTCACTAGAAATCTCAGATCTTCCAGTCTGGGCAATATTCTTCCTTTATAAAATATAGTTTGGCACATGAGAAATAATTGTTGCTCCTTCAGACACCTAGGGATGATTTTTAAAAAGGCTGTGGGATTTGAAGATAAATTGTATCCTAAGAGTTAAAAGAGAAAAATTGAGCTGTTTCAAGCCAGAGGATATTTCTTACACAGTCTCACAGAAGCAAACTGCAAAATTCAACAGGTAATAAAACTGGAAATATGTATTTAGGAGAAGCAGAGATATTGAAATACAGGAAAATAAAGATAGCATGAAAAAAATTTAGAACATCCTAATAGTAACAATGCAAGTGATAATTAACTTACATATGGTGGTTTGCTGCTTACAATGCATCTCCACACACAATATTTTACTTGACTCTTACAACAATCTTTAAGATAGTCTTCATTATTTTCTTAATTACACAGTAGAGAAAATTAAAGTTTAGAGCGATTATGTAACTTCTTAAAGGTCAAAACTAATGTTAAAAAAATAAACAGTAGAGACAGACCTAAGCAAATTAATACCTCCTCCCCAAAAATCAACATTGGGTAATATGTTCATAATTTTTTGTCACATAGTATTCCTTTTTTACTATGGATTTTCCTTTTCTCTATAAACAGGTATTTGTCTCCTGTATGGTTACTCTACTCATGTTTGCACTGATCTTCCCTTTTTCTTTTCATAGTTAAGATTCTATGAAAGTAGCTTACATATATTCTCCTGACCTCTCTTCTATTCTACTCATCGCACTGTACCCACTATTGTAAAAATCCATATAAAACTCAAAATGGTGAAGAATCCATATGCATTTTGGTTATTATTTTAGCTTAGACTTCACCTTCTGAAAACACCCTTCTTTAGACTGTGGAACATCATTCACTCATTTACTTCCTCCTTCCTATCTGGTTATTTTTTCCCAATGGTTTTCCCTGAATCTTATCTTCCAGGTGTCTTATAAATACAATGTTCCCTACTGTACTGTCTCCTTCCTTCTTTCTTAATGGGCTTCCACTAAACCTTTTCATCTAAGCCCACAATTTGGTAACAACTCACATGCAAAGGAACATACATTCTATTTCCCTGACTCTAAATTCCTTCCTTGGATCCAAATCTACATGTCAGAGTTCTTAATTTACACCTCAGTTTGAAATCCTGTGAGATTCTATGGTTCAACTATTCAAAATCAAAACACTCTATATTCTCTCAAACCCTGTTCTTTTTAAATTCCTTTTCCATACTGGATGAACCACATTGATTTAGTTCTGCAAACTAAAACAGCCTATCCTTTTTCCTGAGTTTTCATATCCAAATGGTGATTGCAATTGGTTCATTTCCTTCCAGATATCCTCTCCAATATCTGTTTACCTCTCACTACAGTGCCTAACTCTCCATGTAACTGTATATCCAACATACTATACTAGTGAAATGTCTTCCTAATTGATTTGTACTCCCCTTTCCATTAAAGATATTATATATTTAATTTCTCCTGGAATTCAAACCTTATTTCACCATCACCCAAATTAATATCCTTAAAATCTCCCAATGTTGATACACAGTCTTTTACTAGTGGACTTCCTGGGTTCACTTTTGTGACTGTTGCTTTGGGTTCTTCACCCTTACTTTCAGCACATATACATATCCATGTATACACATACATGCAACACAGAAACATACATGTACACCAACATGCACTTCAAGTTCTTCCCTAATGTGTAAAATTTTTCAGGTCTCTGCACTGTTCCAATACCCACTCCTCTCTATACTTCTCTTATTTCTACACAATGTTTTCACTTAAAATTAAAATCCCACTCCCCTCTCTAATTCTGTCAATTTGAAGAGTTAAAAGTTTTCCAAGAGTTTTGTTTATATATATATATATATATATATATATATATATATATATATATATATATTCAAAGGCTCAATTTCATTGTTTTATCATCATTTGGAACTGTGTGTCTCTCTGTACAGACTGGAAGTGCTTTGATTAAAAGATTCATTTCTATATTTACCAGAGACAAACATAATGCTTGAAAGTAAAAGTTAGTAAATATCCTTTGCTTACTAAATGATAAGGTAAAATTGAGTTCCTTTAGTCTGAATACTCACTTATTTTCTCTTTTTGGTTTTTTTTCCCTATGCCAATTCCCACAATAATGCACAGGTAGCAAAGAAGCAAAGAAGGAAATTTCTAGTGAATAACAATCTTTGAACTACAAATGAGTAATGATGAAGCACACAATTAAGATATATTAGTCTTATTAATAATGTATTATAATTTGCTTCAATAACATTGTTAATAAAAAATAAGAATTATTATTTATACTAGGGATTATTATTTTTGTTTTATATATGAAGACATGGAAGCCTGAAGAGATAACTATTACTTGCCTAATAGTCCCAAATAAACAGTAGGGCTATATTTTATTTACTCCTGCAATACTTGTCACATTTGTAGTTTTCACCAAATATTTCAATTCTTCTGATACTGGAAAGATAGAAGGAATGTGCTTTTTTACATGGTGGAGTTAAATGTGCTCATATAAGTTGTTTAGACCAAAGAAATGCAAGCCTGTCACTACCTGAGAGAAGGTCTAAGAGCAAGTGCCCACTTCACAAGCTTTTCTCTCTTTTTTGCCTCTCTCTCTCTCTCTCTGCCACAGCAACTGGCAATTTCTAGAGATAATGGCTGCTCTTTCTGACTTGGACTGAACTGAGGACAATATAAGATTAAACTACTTGCTGACTCAGATAGAAAAATGTAATGAGCAAGAAATAAAGTTCCGTTCTGTTACATCATTGAGTTTTTTTGCATTTTTCAATCATAACCTAATGTGACTCAACTTAACTAATACTACACAGAAGCTATTAACTTTAGTATTAAAAGTTTGGCCACAAATCTAAAGAAAACTGATATTTTTGCAAACCAAAATGTTTAAAAAAATAGGTGTTTAAAACTCATCAAAACTTACATGTCTTTAGAGCATAAGGAAATGGAAATTTAGATGTTCATAACTTTTACTTTCTATACTGTTTCAAGACTTAGGTATCAAAAGATTTAAAACATATGGACAAACAGAAAAACAAAGCAATAAGAAAGTCAGTTTGAGGCATTTCAACAAATAAGAAACAGAGCCAGAGGGGATTATGCAGCCAATATACATTTGCTAAGCTAATCAATGAGAATCAGAAAAAATGGGGTCAGCGATTAGAGAGACACATCTTATCTAACTTAGGGTTGCAGATTCGAGTTTCAGACCAGGTACAAGTAAAATTCAAGGTGTTTGAGGTAAATCAAGATATTTCATCTAAATAATATAATTGGGAAGTTATAAAGCAAAAGAGGAAAAAATATACCCTGAAATTAAACTATCCCGAAGTCACCACTATCATAACAAAGATGTATAGAATTCAGAGCACTTTACATACATTTTCACATTCATCATCCATAGCAGCGTGATCCTGTGAAGACATTAAATATAAATCACAGTACTAGAACTCAAACCTAGTTTGATATGACACCAAATTATGTGTTCTCAGACACTCTGCTAAATGGTCCTCTGCTGGCTATCTTTTTGTCTTATACAAAGAAAATGATTATGAATAAGTGGGTAGGCCTCCCAAAATAGAGCTAATCTAACGCAGAGCATAGGACAGAAGTAAAAGCTAATCTCAGCATGATAAATCAAAAAGAGTGCTGGCTTGTGATCTAAATTTGCTTAACAATAAATTAAACACACACATGGGCAGATTGAGTTTTTCTTCCTCCCTTCTCCTTATCTCATCTTGTATGAACCAAGCACAAAACATATATCAAAGACACAATTTGGTCTTCGTGCTAGAATGAAGCTTCGTGCTAGAATGAAGCTTTTAAAATAGAAAAGAATTTAGCCATGTCTTTATTTACAATTGCTTCATGATTTTCTTGTGATTTCTTTCCCCTTCCATGTGTGTAGTTTTGTTTATTTCTTTTTGCTTTTTTTTTTTTTTCTTTTTTCTGTTCTGGGCATCTACCGCAGGACCTCACATATGCCAGGCAAGTGCTTGACCACTTAACTATATTCCCAGTCTTCCCACACACATAGTGAAGGAATAATGAGGGAGACTCTGTGCACAAAAGGAATGGGTATAGTAGAATTGTCATGCTTACCTCTACATTACACAGAGCATCACTGAAGTTTTCACATGGCCCACTCCAGCACACCACAGTGGGAGATACAAATACATGTCGACACACAAATACAGCCAATATGAAGATTTGACTGACATTTTTATAAAGTGGTGCTAGGGATGGAACCCAGAGCTGTGCACATACTACATACCCTACAACTGAGCTTCATTCCCAGCCTTATGATGGACATGTGAGACTGAAAGATCTCCTCCATACTCCTCAGAGCCAGCCTTAAATAAGCATGGGTCCTTCCACCAAATTCCATCTCCAGGGATTTTGGCAGAGCAGCAACAAACATGGACCTCATAGTCAAGTAATATTCAGACGAGCATCCTTTCAGCACTGTACTTCTTTGCATGCAAAAACCCTCTAAAAATAACTTTGCCTGATAGACATATTGATATCACAATCCTGGACTCCAGCTCTTCTGCTTCTAGGAGCATCACTAAGAGCCTATATAGTGACATGTCAAGCTTCATATGAAACATAAAGAATTTATCCATGTTTTGACTTTTGTTGTCACTTATCATGCAAAGGATCCATGCCAGCTAATCTACCAGAAATATTTAGTCCTCAGGAAGATAATTTACCTTCTTCCCAGGATTACTGTGAGGTTTAAATGAGGCAGTACTTTCATGTTGTTTATAGTAGAAACCTAAGTATCTGTTATTTATAATGATGATGATTGATTCATTAAATCTAACATTAAACAACATTTGAGGTAGGAGTCTACCTTTTTTCAAGTGAGAAAGCTGTAACATTCCTGTGATGGTTAATCATGGATTGAGAAGGATCTAAGAGATTTTAATAAAGTATACCTCTGGATGTGCCTGTGGGTGTGTTTTTGGAGAGGATTAAATAAGGGGTTAAACACCTGCCCTGAAAATGGGCAGGTCATTCCTTAAACTGGGAGCCTAGACAGAATAAAAACAGAAAAGTAAAGAGCCTTCTGGTGAAGGTATTCACTCTCTTTGATTTCTGCCTGGTGCTTTTCTTTGGTATGCCCTCCTCACCATCATGGGCTAAAACCTTGGAAACTGAGCCAAAATAAATCCTTCTTCCATTAAGTTGTTTTGCTCAGGTATTTTATTATAGCAACAGAAATCTGACTAACTGGATTCCAAAGGTCATACCACTAACAAGTAGAACACATCAAATACTAGTGTCCTACAATCCTGATGTTTTTTCCACTAAGCTATGCTAAATGACTCTCTCCAGTGGAAGAAATTGTGCACTGAATCTCAATACTGGGCACAATGGTTCTCAATTCCCCATAATTTTGCAACTCTCTGCATTGCCAGCTGCTATAAGCAGTATGAAATTTATGAAAGTTTGGAAATGTTCTCACCATAATAACAGTATTTTTCAAAAATAATTTAAATGCTATATAACACACTTTATATATGGCAAACAAAAAGCTAATCCAAAGTGACAATAGGTGGGCAGATAATGAATCACTTGAAAATATCATGTAGGTTTTAGATAGAAGATATTATTATTCATGCAAAAACTTGGAGTTCCTTAACCCTTTGTTGTGTCATGAAACCACAGCAGGAAGCAGTCAGGCCCAGAATGTGATAAGCTTATTTCTCTACACAGCAGGAGTGAGAGCTTTCTATCTTATGACAGCAGTTTGGATGACTTTATATAAAGAGTGGAGAAGAAAATTACACTCCCCTCCCACATATCAAGGAAATGGTTCCCATGGAGTGACTCAGCCTGAAACTCTAAACAGGACCACAGTCACGGCACGCTGTAGGCAGCCACAGCAGGCTCCACATTAGCTGCCTTCAGTATTTGTGGGGACAACACAGAGCAGAGGCTGTCAGCAGCACCAGGAGCTTCTACCTTGTGAGAAGAATCCAGTCTCCAAACAGAAAAAAAGGAACCAACTCTTCATGCTCCAAAATGTGACACTTTTCTACTTGTTTATAGCAATATGTTCAAACAATCAAGAGCACACGTTCATTCCCTCGACTAATAAAATGGTTATAAATAAAATAATTAGAAACAGTCACATCACAAACAATTTGCCAAGCATTCGTCTCCTTATTTCACATTTATAGTTCAGTCACTTACTCTTCATAACACTGGGCTTATGTAACATGTTCACTACTTGATTGTTTTGTATGTACAGAAAATGAGACACAGAGATGGTAAGTGTCTTGCTCAAAGTCAGATGTCTAAAGGAAAGCGGAACTGGGATCTCAACACAAACTGTCAGATGCACCAGTTATCTAACCAGGAATTCTGTATTAGTATTGAAAATCTGATCTTTAAGTATCTCTGATTTATTGATGGTGTGGAAAAGTATAGTACTCTTGTAATCTTCAGATGATAACCATGTTTCCAGTTATTTTTTGACAATGGCAATTTATTACACAAGAGTTCATTCTAATTGTAATACTCCTTGCCTTTAATTTTATAGAAAACTTCTTGGAGGAATAAATCTTGAACATTTCATTTTGTCTTGGCTATTTGAAAAGAGCAGCAAATGTAATTATCATGAAATTGGAAGTATACTTTTATTCAGTTAATTTGTAATTTGTCTACTCATAAAATCCATTTGAATAATTTTCTTTTATTCATGGCATCACTTTATACTACCAAATCACTGAACATTTTTTAAACTTGTTCTTAATACATTGCAACTTTTATTTAGGATAATTTTTATTGCCTTTGGTGTTAGGCATTAATTGGTCACTATTTCAAGCATTCTTATAGTATTCAAGCTTACAGTGGTTTGACTTAAAAACCTTTAGACTTTATCTTGATGGTACAAAAGCAGCGCAGGTTCAGTAGGAGCCTTGTTTCACAGTTTGACCTTTTTCCAGGCTAATAATATGAGTCTAATATTCTCTGGTGATGTTACAGCTCCTAGTCTACTACACCACAACAGGGTAAACAATGACATTCTACAGTGTACTGTGTTGCTAAGTTAATGGTGTTCAGTAAGTTGGGTGAATTAGATGCATTTTTAAGTTACCATATTTTCAATCAAATGTGGATTGATTGTGATGTAAATCATTTGTAAGTCAAGCTGTGCCTCAATATTCCTTAGCTAATAAAATACATGTAGTAACTTATAACATACCTAATACTTTAGAAAAAAATCTCTCAGCTTACCAATTCAAATGAAATTTCTATATTTGAGCAACAGTAATTATGGATGATATTTCAGCTATGATAGCAATAATTTTCCTAATTTATATTAAAGCTTTCATAAGCATTTCTCCTGTAAGTACCCAATCACTAGAAAAATATATTCTAGTATTTAAGCCATGTTCAACATAATATTAAACTAAATTCCGTTTTCTTTTATTTGAAGACTTTAATCATCATAATCCTATCTTCCAAGTCAAATTTGACCTAAGTCAAATCTCTCTCTCTCTCTCTGTATATATATGTATTATTATTATTTCTCAAGCTCTTCTTTGTTGTTTTTAATGATGTAATGTTATCTAAATCCCCATAATTATATAGTTTATTCCAGTCAACTGGCCTTACTCTACTCTATTTTTTCATTGCTAAAGTTGGATCTGAAATGTTCCCCAAAGATCCATGTATTGAAGACTTGGTTCCCAGGTTGGTGCTACTGGGATGTGGTAGAAACTTTAGGAGATGGGGCCTTGTGGGAGGTCTTCTGGTCATTGGGGGTATGCTCTTCAAGAAGCCATGAAACCCCAGTCCTTTCTTCACTCTCTTTCTCCCTTCATAACCATGGGGTAATTAACTTTGCTCTGCCATAGTTTCCCTGCCATGACAGGTCCAAAAGCAGTGGGACTAACTGACTATGGTCTGAAAGCTTCCAAACTGTAAGCCAATATAAGCCTTTCCTTTTTATAAGTTGATTATTACAGTAATGAAAAGTTGACTAAGGCACCCATGCAACATTCTCTCACTCATCAAATTAAACGACTTGAAGTATGGCATTATTCATAACCCTTCAATGACTCCTCACTGCCTGACTAGGTTAGCAGTGCATATTTGATTCATCTCATTTCCTCTTCACCTGATTATCTGTGAATCATACCAAACTGAATCAAACGTAACAGATTTTTTTCTGTCTGTATATCCCTGTTTGTCTTCTTTCTACTACTACAGTGTCATAGTATCCTGTCCTTATTTCTATTACAGGTACAATGTTTTTCAAGCTTCATTTGAATCAAATATCCAGTTTCTTTTCCTATCAAGTTCATTTTTGATTTAACTTATCTTTTCTCATGATGATGGAAATATTATGTACTCATGTATGAAAATGGAAAAATGAGACCTGTTGAAACTATTCCAGGAATGGGGGGGAGGGAGGATAAAGAATGATAGAGAAGGTGAATTCAACTATAATATATTGTAAGAACTTTTGTAAATGTCACAATGTGCCCCCAGTACAACAATAAAAACCTTAAAAAAAAAATCAAATTGAGAGAAAAAGTCTCAAGTCAACTTATTTGTGAACACAAAAGACACACCTATAATAAACATGATCTGTGATCAATTGTAATAAATGATACCTTGTTTAATAAAAATGCCAAATAAAATCATATAATCAAACACCAATACTCACACTCAGCATATTTCTGAAGTTGGGAAAATTCAGAGGGACTGAGGTGGGCCCATTTTTCCTGGTTCGTCATGGTGGAGATGAGGGGCTCCCTTACATATCAGACAAGGGATTCCTTATTCAGATGTTGGGCAGAGCTCTATGCTTCAACAGTTCCACATGGTATGTTTCATGATAAAATATCTCAAGGATCAAAATATGCAATCTGTCCACACAAAACTTCCGTGGATGTTTGTACTTTCAATAATGTGTTAAAGCACTGCAAAATGAAAAATATAAAGATTAAAAGATTAGCATTTTTGCACACAGGAAAATGTTAAGGATTAAATGTTAAGAACAAAATACTATAGGTTGTCAATTTCTAAATAATATATTCCAGGCTTATATTATTTCATATAGTATAGCTGCTTTTTTTGTTCTTTAATGGTATTTTATGTACATTTCCCAATACGGATCATATAACTAAAGAGTACAAAATGTGCAAAACATTTTACAAAGTCTAACTTTATAAAATTGTTATGTTAGGTTTTATAAAGCCCATATTCTAAGAGTAACAAGAACATCATTATTATCAATCTGGACGCATCAATTTTTTAATACCTAAATATTACACTAAAAAACCTAGAACCAACTTTCTAAAGGAGTCTAGATAAGCATTATAACTTCCTGCATATACATTGTACTAATTTAAAGATTTGCAATAATGGATTGAATGGTGCATAAGAGTAGTGCATATATTTGCCATCAGGTAAGTCAGTTTTAGTGATACTATAAATTTTTTCTACAATTCAATAAAGAGAATAAGTTTAGCTTTATAGTTTTAAAATTCTAATAAATTTGTCATGTTAAAGCAATTCCAAAGATCTGAAAGACTTGCTTCATGATATTAGTTGAACCTAGTGTGAATCATGCGCTCAAGTAAATCCCGAGGTTGTCATGGGCTTAGATTCTTTGGAAAAACTGTAAAGATCAAAAGTGAAACCCACCTGTTTTCAACATTTTATCAGCAAGTGTAATCAATTGCGTAGTAATTAGCTAGACTGGCATATAATCTTTATAGAAAGTAAAGTATTTTTTAAAAATCAGTTGGGTTTCTAAAATTATATATTTGGAAGACTTTTTTATGCAGGCACCATTAGCTAAAATTATGGTCCTTATTCCAACAAGGCTTATATAAGTCTTAGGGTCCAGCCTAAGACTGGCTTCTTTTTCCTATTCTCCAATATCAACCCAGGACCTCACTGTCACAATCTTGTCATTCCTGCTTTGGGGATAAACAAACAAACTAACCATCACTACCACCACCAAGATATCCTCTTCTTTATGATCTCATTTCTTCAGGGTGCTAGCAACTCAACTTTGCAAGGTGGTGGTTTGCTATTTAATGAGGGGAAAAATGATTCTGATGTTTCGACAGAGGACAAATTACACAGCACACTAAAAGGAATGGGGGCATGTGATGACCATTTCTGGGTGTCTTCTATCTTGTTTGCTCCTGTTTATCTCATCCTTCACACTGATCTCATCTTAACTTTTTGCACCTCTCCACTTGAGTGCAGTAAGTATATAAAATGATCTCTGCTCCCCTATCCAAGGGGAGACAGATGATCCAGTGATATTTGGCACATTACATGCTGTCTCCTGGGTTTTAAATGTTGAATGCACTGATTCAAGGACAGGGAGAAACAGTTGTGCCTAAATCATTTCAGAAATAATTGAATACCTGTCCCTGTCTGAGCCTGACTCTCAGCTATCTTATCACTTCCAGAAGCTAGTGACATTCTTTTAATAAAGGAATAAATGCAGACAGATAACAATAAATCACACTGTACTCAATATAAATGTACAATAATTGTATGTTAATCAAATTATTTAAAGAAATATTGTTTTAAAATCACAGACTAGGTAGGCTCAAATCATTTCCTGATGCTTACAACACAAAAGCACTAACTGATAATAATGGCAGTTCATTTATTTATTCAAAAATGTTAATTGAGGCCAAACACAGTGGCACATGTCTATAATCCCAGCTACTCAGGAAGTAGAGATTAGGAAAATCATGATTTGAGATCAGCCAGGGCAAAAAGTTAATGATACTCCCATCTCAATCAATGAGTCAGGGGCTGGAGGAGTGGTTCAGGTGGTAAGAGTATCTGCCTATCTGCCTCACGCATGAAGCCCTGAGGTTCAAACCTGTGCTAAAAATTTAAAAAAAATCAATAAGGCAGGTATGATGGTACACCTCTATCATTCCAGTTATTCAGAAGGCTTTAGCCAGCTCCAAGCAAAAACAATATTGTGAGGTCTTGCTGAGTAGGCAATATTCTTGTAAAGATCTGAGGATCTTAGCTCATCAGTCAACTGAAATTTGAGTTTCTTGTGTTTCAATAGCTTGGGTGCAAGTGGAGAATTGTTTCTTATTCAAATCTTTTAAAGAGTTGAACTAATATATCCAAAGCCAATGAAAAGAGAAATACTGCTTGTATAAATATCAAATCCAGAAACAGCTATGCTTCATACCCAGAAGGTGGTGAAAATAACAGCAGCACTTTGTTATAATCTCTGCCTCTTCATACACTGATAGAAAGAATGTGACAGTATTCAATTGGGAATCCCTATGGTGTGTTCACAGATTTCCTATTCCCCAGCAGAAGGCTTTCCTTGGGCACATAAAATGAGTGCCAGGAGGGATCCACTTACTGGCTTTTGGAAAGCAGTCTAATTTTGGCTTTCTCATTTATTCAATAGATGTACCACTTTGCTTAGTTGGTGGCAGGAAATTATTACGTTGGAGGTGTGGAAGAAGGCTCTTTGGCATGGGTCAAAACACATTCTCCATAATTAAGGAAGGAATTCATCTCCTTATGAAGTCATTAGGCAATATATACATAAGTGAATCTGATAAATTGGATGCATGATTTGTTAGTCACATTGAGAATAGATTTTTAAGTAATTTTTAGAAGTCAGTATGTCATGACTCTTATTGAATAAGAGTTAGTAAGCATTAAGGCACATCAAAAAACGTATGTATATAAACTAAAGAGGTTAAGGGACTAAAATTGTTGACTAGGTTACAAGGATTATAAATGCCACACTGTAAAGCAAACAGTGGAAATAGTGCTAAGGTTGGGAGAAGATGAAGGGGTAAAGTAATCATCATGGAATTGCTGAAGGGAAAGTAGGATCAAATAAATAGAATATGAATTCTATTTATAAGCAATTAATCATTTAATCCTGAAAAGAAGTCCAAATCTGAGACCCAAGGGGTTGTTTAACACTGTGGCAGATGCTGGGGATGTAATGATATTCTAAACAGATATGGGACCTGAACTCCTGGATCTTGTTTATATAGAAAGAGTTTGTTAAGTAAACCAACTACAGTAATAAATAATTAGAAACTGTAGTAAGCTATAGAAGAGAAAGACAGCAGAGTTCTGTAAAGGAGTACCAGATTTCCTGATTTAGTTTGGAATACTCAAAAAGAATCTCTGACCTGCTATTTTGCTAAAGCCGTTCATGGTGTCTAGCAGTTTCTTACTGGAGTTTTTCAGGGCTTTAAGGTGTAAGAATAGTCATCTGCAAATAGGGATAGTTTGACCACTTCCTTACCTATTTGTATTCCTTTTATTTCTTCTTCCTGCCATATTGCTGTGGTTACAAATTCCAAGTCTATGTTCAAAAAGAGTGGAAAGAGTGTGTACTCTTGTCTAACTACTGACATTAGGGGAAATGGTTTCAGTTTTTTCTCCTTAAGTATGATGTTGGCTATAATTTGTCACGTATAGCCTTTATTATGTTGAGAAACATTACTTTTATTCCTAGTTCCAGCAGAACTTTATTATGAAATGATGTTGAATTTTATTGAAGGCTTTTTCTGCATCTATTAAGATGATCAAGTGGTTTTTATGTTTGCTTCTGTTGATATGCTATATTGTATTAAATGATTTGCATATGTTGAACCATACCTGCATCCCTGGGATGAAGCCAACTTAGTCATCGTGTATGATCTTTCATACACTGCTGTTGAATTCAGTTTGAAATTATTTTATTGAGGACTTTTGCACCTATGTTCATTAAGAAGATTGGACTATAGTTCTCTCTTTTTTTTGATGTGTCCTTGTCCTGTTTTGGGATGATTGTAATACTGGCTTTGTAAAATGAGTTAGGCAGTGTTCCTTCAGTTTCTATTTTGTGGAAAAGTTTAAGGAGTGTTGGTATTAGTTCTTCTTTAAAGGTCTGGTAGAATTTAGCTGAGAATTTATGAAAATCAGTAGACTTTCTATACCCCAACAATAAACAGATTGAGAAAGAATACAGGAAAACAATTCCACTTAAAATAACCTCAAAAATATCAAACACCTAGGAGTAAACTGAACAAATGATATGAAAAACCTCTACAATGAAAATTATAAAACATTGAAGAAAGAAATTGAAGAAGACTACAGAAGATGGAAAGATCTCCCGTGCTCATGGAGTGGTAGAATCAGCATAATAAAAATGGCTACACTACCAAAAGCAATCTGCATGTTCAATTCAATTCCCATCAAAATCCCAAGGACATTCATCACAGAGATTGAAAAATCAACCTTAAAGTTCATCTGGAATTACAAAAGGTTGTGACTAACCAAGACAACACTGAGCAAAAAAAGCAAGTCTGGAGTTATCACAATAGCTGACTTTAAACTACACTACAGAGCCATAGCAATAAAAACAGCATGGTACTGGCAAAAAATAGGTATGAAGACCAGTGGAACAGAATAGAAGACCCAGATATGAATCCATGCAGCTATGCCCACCTAATTTTTGACAAAGGCGCCAAAAACATATGATGGAGAAAAGACAGCTTCTTCAACAAATATTGCTGAAAAAACTGTATATCTGCCTGCAGAAAACTGAAACTATATCCATGTTTATCACCCTATACAAATATCAACTCAAAGTCAATGAAAGACCTTCATATTAGACCTGAAACCTTGAAAATAGTATAGGAAAGAGCAGGGAATACACTGGAAATAATAGACATAGGTCATGACTTCCTAAGTAGAACTTCAGCAGCCCAGCAACTAAGAGAAAGTATGGACAAATAGGACTACATGAAATTAAAAAGCTTATGTACAACAAAAGAAATGGTCTCTAAATTGAAGAATCCATCTATAGAATGGGAGAAAATCTTTGCCAGCTATACATCAGATAAGGGAATGATAACCAGAATATACAGGGAGCTCAAAAAACTAAACTTCCAAAGAATCAATGACCCAATAAAGAAATGGGCAACTAAACTAACAGAGCCTTTTCAAAGGAAGAAGTACAAATGGCTAAAAACCACATGAAACAATGCTCACCATCTCTGGCTATAAAGGAAATACAAATCAAAACCATAAGATTCCACCTCACTCCTGTTAGAATAACTACCATCAAAAACACAAAGGACAACAAATGTTGGAGAGGATACAGGGGGAAAAGGAACCCTCATATGCTACTGGTGGAAATGTAAGTTAGTACAACAATGTAAGGAGTTAGGAGACTCCTTAAAAAACTAAAAATAGACATGCCATGGGAGGCAGCAACAACACTCTTAGGGATATACCCAAAGGATTGTGACTCGGCTTACAACAAAGGCACCTGCACACCCATGTTTATTGCAGCACTATTTACAATAGCCAAGTTATGGAAACAGCCAAAATGCCCCATTACTGAGGAATGAATTAAGAAAATGTTGTATTTATATACAATGGAATTTTACTCGGTCACAAAGAAGAATGAAATTTTTTCATTTACAGGCAAATGGAACTGGAGAACATCATCTTAAGTGAAGTTAGTCAAGCTCAGAAGGCCAAACGCCACGTTTTCCCTCATGTGTGGAATATAGACCTAATACAAACACAGCAATGTTATGAAACACTGGTCACACTAAGGGGAGGTCACCCATGGCAGGTAGTAGGGAAACTAAGAACTTGAATATGGCTAATATACTCTCTATAAAACAATAACCTATTGAAATCTTAAACTGACTTAACTACCTTAAGAAAGGGACTAAGGTAGAATGAAGAAATTAGGGGAGATAAACCAAGTGGGGTCATAATACATGCGTACATGGAAATATCACAAGGAAATTCCCTGTGCAGCTACCTTTATCTCAAACAAGCTAAAATGTTGGTTTTTGTTTTATCCTTTTTCTTCTATAAAATCGAAGAACAGGAGGGAGGAACAGGTCCTGCCTAGAGGGGAGGCCTGGCACCAGTGGAAGGGGGAGGTGAAAGGGAAAGGGGGTAAAAGGGTGAATACAGTGTAATAAAGTGTATACGCATGTATGTAAATGCAAAAATGATACCTGTGGAAACTACTCCAGGAATCAGGGAAGGGGGTTATAAAGGAAATGGTAGAGGGAATGAATTCATGTATGATATATTTGATACATTATAAGAACCTGTGTAAATGTACCCACACCCAGCATGACAATAAAGGAAAAAAGAGCAACATATAGAGAAAGGATTATATAATCTAAATGATAAAAGTTGATTAACAATTATATATAAGTGAGTATAAAAAAATTCTGAGAAAAAACCTAGAAGTGAGGAAAAAACAGAAATATCAGATGATCTGTAAAGATGGCAATTGTGATTGGGCCCTAGTGAGTAAAAAGCAGAGTACAAGAGTAGGTAGAAAAACACCTTAGAGCAATGTTATGGAGATTGATAAAGGCCATATTAAGGATATCACAATATTAAGTTTATCATGAAGACACTGAGGTATTTTGTGCAGAGTTTAATTTTTTGGTGTACATTTTAAGAATATGTATCAATGGTAGGTAAAGAACAAGGACAGAAGTAGGAAGATCAACTAGGAGACTACTCCAATACTGAACTAGCAAAAAAAAAAAAAAAAAGAAAGAAAGAAAGAAAAAAAGTAAAAGGTTGACATCAAAACCTATTTTTAAAACAGAATTTCATAATAAATACATTATATTGTGTAAAGGATGAGGGCATCAAGAACAGGGCTTGTATTCCTGGTTTAAGTATATGGAATAAAATGATAGAATTTAAACAATTCTCAAATACTAGAATAGTACCAGGCTTGACAAGAACAAAAATTTTCAGTATTTTATTTTGTCATATTTGAAATTTTGGATGTGTAGTAGGCATCTGAGTTGAAAGTACTAGAGTATGATAAAATTGAGGGCTAAAATACTATATGCTCATGTATGAAAAACAGAAAAATGAGACTTGTTGAACCTATTCCAGGAATGCTGGAAGGGGATGAATTCAACTATTGTAAGAATTTTGTAAATGTCACAGTATACCTACAGTTAAACAATAATATGATAATAAAAAAAGAGATATGAGCTATGATATTCTTGATTATGAAGTACAGGTGATATTTGAAGATAAGGAATGGTTAAGCTTGTCCAGTGTGTTCACCATGACCACAAAGCTCTTACCATAAAGTCTTGCTATTCAGCTTCAAAGACTGCAGCCAGCTGACAGCTTCTACAGAAGACAACTCAGTTTTTGAACCGAGTTTTACACTTTCCAGACAGGGTCAATGATAAAAGATGATAGTATGTGGTGTTTCTGCCCAATGCGGGGACTCCCTAAGCATCTGTACGTGTTCCAAAGCTGCCCATCAGGTTAGCTGAGCACTTCTCAGATCAGCGTTGTGTTGGAGGCTATTCCTAACCAATCCTGCATCTTCTCTCTCTTCATAGGTGTCAGTTCTGCATCATTGAAGCCTTTCTCTGTCCAAGCTTGCTTGCTTTTTCCTCTTTTTATTTTTTATATGAATAATTTCCTGTTAAGCTTTTACATGCTTAATTCCATTTCAGTGCTTTCTGGCAAAGGATCCCAGTGCAAAACAGATGGTACACTTAAAACGGGTAATTAAGAGTTGAATGAATTATTTAGGAACTGTAGATAGGTGTTAGGAAAGCTAATGCTGGCAGGTGTAGTATCCTACACCAGCAATGGTTGGGAGCTTACCTACCTGAAGGTACTAAGGATGTATCAGCTAACAAATCCCCAGTAGCCCTGTGCAGGGGACAATCTGATAAGAGCTACTATGGTATGAATGTTTGCCCCTCTAAACTCATGCTAAAATGTAATTGCCACTTGTAACAGTATTAAAAGGTTGGACCTCTGAGAAAACGTGAGTTTGACTTCACGTGGCCTCTTTTCCCTTCTGCCTTCCACCATGTGATAACATAGCAGGAAGGCCTTCACCATACACTGGCACCTCTATCATGGATCATGGGTCTCTCAGCCTCTAAAACCATAAGGAAATGAGGATGTGACTAATGTGTCAAAGTCAATAAAAAGGTGATCGAACATCATTTCCAGAAAACATGAGAGGAACAAAATCTGAATGATGTGTACAGATACAAGTAGGTCCATAGATATAGGTTTTAGGAAATGGAAAATTCCTAGGTGATAACTTCTATTTTCTCAACAATGTACAATTCTCAGTTAGCAGCTGAGAATTGAGTTGGGAAATGATGGGGGAAGAGAGAAATAACAGTGATAAAATATGAAAAAAAATTGTTTAAAAAGGAGGGAAAGTACTTTCCATGAAGGCATGTAGTAAAAATGGCACAGTTAAAAGTAGGTTGGATATCACTATTGATTAATTTAGAACTATAACATCTGTGTTTAAATTATTAACTTATAGGCTTAGACATCCAATAGACAGTCATATTCTTACCATCTTAAATCAGATAGACCTATCCTCCCATTTAAATTCTGAGCTATGTTTCTTCCCTGCATGAAGTGAGTCATTTAACAAATCCCAGCCTCAATTTCCTTTCCATGAATGGTGAATAAGTTAATTGCCTCAGAGAGGTATTAGCATTTAATGAAATAACATATGTGCAATATATGACAAATAAAATATTCTAAATAAAGCTTATTTTCTATTGCTTCTGTTATTGAGGGCATAAAATGTATTTGTAGCACTGAATTTGGACAGGCACACAGTATGTCTGATGGAAAAACACTGAACATCTACAAACCTTTCAAAACACTATGTGGATGGCTTAATATTAGATTCATAATTGTGTTATTTTGTCCCTCTGCTAATACATAAAATCTCTAAAAGAAATCATTCAAGGGAAATCTTTGGTGATGCAAAACAGGGAACTATAACAAGGTTTGTACTGTGTATATTTTTGAAATGAGAGTTTTAAACTTGGATCATTTTATTTTATTTTGTTTGTGAATGTTACTTTAAGTAGATTTTCAATTCTCTTTTTTTTCACATATGACAATAGATTCTGGCAGGTTAAGTGAAAATAGGTACCATGTAGAGGATTAAGAATTTTCTCAACCTTAATCCTCAATGTGAAGTGATCTGGCAGATTCTATTTTCTAAGAACAACAATAATGTTGTTCAAATCACACGGTTTTCTACAACCCTGCTATACAATTTTAAATGATTGTATCAATGTCTTCTCCCTTTGCATCTGTGGGTAACATTGTGCTTTCCTTAATCAATAACTGATGGGACAAGTAATGCCATCACATCATTTCCTTGTTGAGATCATAGAAACATCACACATTTCAATCTTACTCTCTTTCTTAGGAGACTTGTTCGTAGAAGCTAGCCCACATATCCTAGGAAAGCCCAAATTAGCTCATATTAAGAGAACACCTAAAGATTCCATCTATAGGTATTCCAGGCAATAGCCTATCTGATGTCTCTGTCAACAGCCAGCGTCAACCCCCAAATAAATGAGCAAAGATGCCATCAGATGATTCTACCCCAGCTGTCAAGTAGCTCCATCATTCAATCTTGAAGCCCTCCCAGCACCATATAACTATGGAAGAGAGATCAATCAATCTACTACACTCATGATAAATTCCTGACACACCAAATCCATTAGTGCAATGAAATGGATGGTTTACAGCATTAATAAATGGTGGCTTGCAATGCAAGTTATATAGGACATTTGACACACATAGGAAGAAATTAAAATATTACTGTTATTGTTACGTTTTAACAAATGTTAAATGAGGCTTGTTTGTGTATGTATGTTGAACTTTTAATTTACCATTGTTATATTATATGGTCAGAATCATATTATCTATCAGCTCTTATTTTCCTCTGAAGTTAGGAGTTGTTTGCTTCTTTGGAAGCTGAGTACAGAAATTTAACCTGGGTTTTCTTCCAACTTAGGACTTTACACCTATGTGTTGCTTAAAATAAAAAAGGGGGGGGTGGAATTTAGCATTACTCATTTTTTTAAAAAAGCAAAGATTCTGATTCCAGAAATAGAAATCTATTTTTATAGGCCACTTATTTTTTGTTCTTTGAGAGGGAACAAGGCCTGGCTATGTTTTTATAAAGATTTTCAAAATACTAATACAAGCCCAAATGAGGATAGAAAATGAAAAATGTAAAAGGAAAACAGATACCTCTTTCCTTCACCCTCAGGATGGAATACTGATTAAGGAGGAGTACAAGTGAATGACTTTCTCAATCTGTCTGACCTGGGGTGTTTTCAGCAGAAGCAGGTATTTCCTAGAATAATGATTATTGCACGATGACAAATTTATTTTTACAGGGTTGTATACCCAACTAAAAAAGCCAAAACTCTTGAAAAATAATTCTCCAACTATGAAATCCTTTCCCAAGGAATCTCAAATATAATACATATTCAGTATTTGAACTGAATTAAGAATACATGTGCTTACCAATGATACATTTTCCTCTATTAATTAAAAGATAATAAATTCTGTCTCAGCACTTCCTGGAAACTGATTATGGCCAGCAAGGAACTAATAGCTTTCAAACTTTGAATCCCTAGAAAATAATCTACTTTAGTGCTATTATTCAACTTCAAGACAGAATACACAACTGCCTGTGAAAAATACCATTGAAGTTAGCTGGGGGACTTTTTACCGAAAGATACTTGATGTCTGCTCTGGGAAACAAGTAATGTTTCAAATAAATCGAAAACATAAAAATGGAGATGAGTATTCAATTTATATATAAGCACATAGATGACTGCAATACAAAAACACCATTTTGGCTATATATAGCTTTATTTTCTTCTAAAAAACCACTACCTTAAACTTTCCACATTCATCCTGCTTCAGCAAAAACACTATACTGAAAGGCATTTACAATGTTTTTTCTCCTTGGGTTTTTTCTATTACTAGTAGTAATAGAAAAGATATAAAGTACTGCCTTTCTCTTATTTCTTGTTACTTATCCAAGAATATAGGCATAGAGATTTTTAAACCATAAACTGCAATACATTTTATAAGTGAGTTTGAGAAACTTTGAAACATAATCTTTTTTCCCCTCTAAAATTTGTCTAAAAAAATGGCAGTTAGTATAACTTCTACATGATATTCTAAAAGCAAAATATAGTCTCCACCCCTCTGGCAATTTGCATTATTTCACATCTTTATCACAACCTTTCTCACTCTTTAATAACAAGCCCTCTTTCTCCCATTATCTGCCCTGCACTCAAGGAAACCTCTCTAAAAGTACACTGTTAATGTGATTCCCTCATTTGGCCTCTTTTAATTTTTTTTGTTACTTATATGTAATTCAACCATAAACTAAACTGGTTAAGCATATGACATTTTAGCAAGGTCAGTTTAGAGCTGAATGTGTCTCCAGACTTTAACTTAGGTGTTTAAAATTCCTTATAACTGATTCTCATCTTGGGCAAAAGGAAAGCACAAATGATCTCTGGAGGGTGAAATCTGTTGAGGGTGCCCAGTGACTGCCACATATTCCATGTTTATTATACTGGTGAACTGAAAGAGGTATTATGTATATACATTATACTTCTTTCTTAATCCATGGAAGTTGATCTCCAGAATTACAAAAGAACTAATTAAATAATAATAACATCTGTGTACCCTATATGTTAAAAGCCTAGAGAAAAGAAAAGGAAAACCATTTAACTTCTTTTATAAGCAAGGAAAGATTTAAAAACCCAAATTCTGAACTGGAATAATTGCATGATAGGAAGGAATGCATTCAAAAGAACCTGAGTGCTGCCCTAAAAAGAACGGAAATTGACAAACTAAACCATAAAACAAAGGTTCTGATGTAGATTTCTAAAAAGGTAGTAAAAATAAATGAAAAAATAATTTCAAGGGGTGAAACAAGGTTGTAAAACAGGTCGATGTCAAAAGGGATTGGTGAACAGCAGCTGCTTGGAGATCAGTGGAGAAACAGTGTACCCAGCTTTTCCAGAATGGCCTAAATAAGCAGAACATGGAAATCCAGGGAAATTGAGGAAATCAAGGGTGATTTAAGAAACACTAACTTGAATAAACCCTAAATTGCAATTGACTTTCACTAACAGATTCCTTCTTCAAGATTCTATCAGAAAGAACATGTATATCCCCACTACTTATATAGATTTAGTCTTGAGGCACTTGTTATAGATATTCATCTAGGAAATGCTGGAAAAGGACAAGGAACTGAAAGTTCTATTAGTAAATATGTATTTCCATTAACCATTAGAAACAGCTGACCCCCAACACAAATGACACACAAGCATGTGTGTAGGCACACACACATGCACACATTGTGTCAGAGGCTGATTCAACATTTTTTAAAATGGTGATTATGTTTAACAGCTCAACATAATTAATCTTTTTTTTGTTGTGCTGGGTGGGGTGCATTGTGGCATTTACAAGTGTTCTTACAATGTGTCATACTTGAATTCACCCCCTCTACCGTTCTGCATCCCCTAATCCCATTCTTGGAAAAGTTTCAACAGAATTCATTGTTCCATTTACATACATGTGTACACAATATTTGAACTATGTTCACCCTCCTTCACCATTTCCCCACTTTCTCCCCAGTACCACTGGTACCAACCTCATCCCCCTCCCAGGTAGAAGTTATTTCACCCTCCTGTTCTCCAATTTATATAAGAAAAAAGAAAAGTAAAGAATGACATTTTTGCTTGTTTAAGTTTGCTTTTTATTTCCTAGTTATAAGTGATTAGGCTCTTGAAGCAAAATCTCATATGTTGCCTTATTTACTAAAAAATCTTTCTGAATACAATATTTTTGGAAAACTTAAATTCTTTCCATACTTAAATTTTTTGTTCTCATTTTAATTCCAAAATATTAACATCCTACTTGATATTGATTAGATATGACTTTTTTATAATTTGCTTTATGTTTCTGTGAAGAGTGGTTCATGTGCAGCTTTAAACAATTTTATCCTGAGAAATAAGGGATAAACAATATAATACAAATGGTTAATGTAAGATATGTATGACAACATGCAAAAATATCAGTATCTTAAAGTAAAATTAATGATATTTAATGCCAGTGTATTAATGCCATTGTATGGCAAATTATTTAATGCCATTGTATGGCAAATTATTGGGCCAAGAATTAACATAATCTTTAACCTATAAGTGTACTTGAATCTCTGAAACACATACTTCCACCACATTTGATGATACACAAAATCAGATATAAAATTTTCTTATAATATTAAAAATACTTTTTATAAGGGGATTCAGAAGTAAACAAATTTTAATATACAAACCTTTCTTTATAAGCATCAAGAGGCTTGTTTCTAAGAGTTGAAAAATTCTAGATTACTATTTGAACAGTCTCAATGCAATAGAAAACACAAAGATCCTGAACTATCCTTTGAAACAGATTTTTCACTGAAATACAAATGTAAAAAGTATACATTTACTACCCAGTAAGCATACAATTTTCCACAATCACAAAAACTCACACCTTTTAAATTCTACATGTTAACACTGCTGTTTATTTTTCTGTACTTCCCTTCTTCTTACTGCATATGCCATCCATATAATATAAATACTATTTAGTATCATTTTATGTTTTAAACATTATATAACTTATATGACACTGCTTATTTTTTTTGCAACTTACATTTTTCATGCAAGTTTTTCAGATGTATCCATAGTAGCATATGTGGCATTGGTTCATTGATTGTCATTGCTTTGGAGTAAAAGTATTCATTATGTAACTATATCCAACTTATTATTCTAAGCTTCTATGCATAGAAATTTAGGCTTTATCTCCAATTCCTTATTATTAAAACTAAAAGTGCGATTAACATTTCATATTTGTCTCTTGAGCACATACTTATGCATCATGATATTGCTGGATTTTAGGATGTACTTTATAATATGCTGCTAATTTCCTCTTCAAAACGGACTTATTTTAGCCAGCTAGTTAAGTTTTTACCAGGAAGGATGAGGGACACACTTTTAGGAGAATCCCCCAAATTGTCCTTTTGTAATTTCTTTCCCTAGAGTGTAAGTAGAACCTGTGACTTCCAACCAAAAGAACACAGTCACAGGCTGATATAGATTACATTATATGACACACATAATGAACTCTTGAGAGGTAAAGAAAATATTTAATTGGTTGGCTTTATTTCATCAAAAGGTTCAATATCTTGAGTGGATTCAATCTGATCACATAGTGTTTTTTAAAAAGGGTCTATACAGAAGCTTCTTAAAAAACTAAACATAGATCTGCCATATGATCCAGCAATACCACTCCTAGGGATATACCCAAAGGAATGCGACTCAGGTTATTCCAAAGGCACCTGCACACCCATGTTTATTGCAGCACTATTCATGATAGCCAAGTTATGAAAACAGCTAAGATGACCCACTACTGACAAATGGATTAAGAAAATGTGGTATTTATACACAATGGAATTTTAGTCAGCCACAAAGAAGAATGAAATTTTGTTATTCTCAAGTAAATTCATGGAACTGGGGAACATCATCTTAAGCAAAGTGAGCCAGTTCAGAAGGCCAAAAATCATATGTTCTCTCCTTCATATGCAGATTATAGACCTAAAAGAAATGCAGTAATATTATTGGACATGGGTCACACACTAAGGGGAGACCATGCATGGGAAGAATAGGGAAAGGGAAGGAAACTTAAAACTTGAAAGTGTTTGATCTGCCCACTGTAGAGGAAGAAATAAAGTAATCTTACACTGGCAGAGGTCCCTATGGGAAGGTAATGAAGAGGTATAGTAGAGATGAACCAATTCTAGTTGTAATATACATTGCATGGAAGCAATGCTAGTAATCTCCCTGTATAGCTATCTTTATCTCAAGCTATGAAAAATGCTATCTTATTAAATCTTATGTTTTCTCTTCAACAAAACTGGAGAAGGGAGCAGAACAAGCTCTGCCTGGAAGTGAGGGGAGTGGAGAGAGGGGGAGGCGGGTGGACAGTAGAGGGGAGAGATGGCCCAAACAATGTATACACATATGAATAAATGTATAAACAATTAAATTAATTAATTAAATTAAAAAGGGTCTGTAAGCTGGAGAACTGAAGAAGCAGTTTGTCTTTCTCTCTCTGTCTCTCTGGCTCTTGCTCTCAAACAGAAAACTTTTATGAATCCTGAAGTTTCAAGGAAATAGACTCTGCCAACAACCTGAGGGAGAAAAAATTTATCTCTCTCTAATCAAACCTCCAGATGAGAATACAAAACTGCAAATATATTGATTTCCTCCTTGTCAGACTGAGAATTCAATGAAGCCATGTCCAAATTCCTGATCTACAGAAACTGAGATAATGAGTGAACAGTTATTGTTTGAAGCTGAAAAATGTGTAGTAATTTGTTAAAAAGATTTAGAAAACTAATACAGTGGTTATGACATGGCAACTTATTTTTGCTTTAATTTGCACATTTCAGATTCAGATGAGCATCTTTTCATAAATCCCTTAAATACTCAGATATTGTGTTTAGTACATTGCCTATGTATAGCCTTTTTCCACCTTTTCATTGGAATAGAGTTATCCCTTGGTATCTACAGGTATTAGTACGAGGATATCCTGTGGAAACCAAAGCCTATAGATTTTCAAGTCTTAAACAAAATGCCATAGTATTTATCCTACATTAATTTTCTCATATACTTGAAATATCTCTAGATTGCTTCTAATTCCTAATACAGTACAAATACTATGTAAATTGTTGTTCTATCATATTGTTTAGAAAGTAGTGGCAAATTTATAAAAAGAGTCTGTACCTGCTCAATACAGACACAATTTCATTTTCCAAATATTTTCAGTCTGCAATTGGCTAAAACCTGTGGACAAAGAACCTGTAGTTACAGAGAATTGACTGCATTTCCTTTTTCTTTTTCTTATATACGAGTTCTTCATATGACCTCTTTGATGTAAACATTATTCAGTCAGTGATATCTTTATTATCGGGATTTAAAATTTTACTTTATCTAAATGTACAAATTTTATTTTATACTATATTATATATTTTAGTACTACATGATGCTCTAAGTATCTCTACTAAGTAATGAAGTCTAGAAAACACAACCATGAATGATTGTTTGACTATACGCTTTGTTTAGCTGTGACCTTTTAAAATTAACACACAAAGGATGTTAGTCTTCTGTTATCAGTATGGTTCCACTACTGTCACACATTACAAAATTTTTTATCAAATTCAGGAGTCGGTTAAAGAATGAGCACGTGACTTTTTTTTAATATTGACATACAATACTATAAAACATACCCAGGACCATAAAGTAGGGCTTGTTTCTTTGTTTCAATTTGCTCAATAAGATGCTGTTTCATTAGAAACAACTAATACTTGAATTTGTTTGTGCTCTTTGGTTAATTGCCATAACCAGGTTGTCCACAGCAAATCTGTATGTTCAATAATGATAATTAAAATGTCTTTAAATATCAACAGGCATGACAATGTTTTTCCTCATATTTGTTTTAAGATATGAACTCATTTCTTCTGATAAAGCTAAATGCATAAAATACATTTGAAAATAGAAATATATGTGAGCCCAGTGAAAGATGTATAAAGGGAGCAGGAAACTATACATTAGATGTGATCCTTCTCTACAGAGCAAAAATGGATGATTTGTTAAGTGGGGTGCCAGCTTTGATTACTTCGCCTGTAGAATGTGTGTTATGTTTAGTTAGTTGGCAAAGTAGCATGAGGAATATAAAGTTGGCGTGGCGTCAAATGGCAGCAGATCAAGGAGTAAAAGGAAAAAAAAAGAATCATTTGAATAGAAGAAAGTTAAGAAATACCAGTAGGAACATTGGGTAAGTGACCAACAGAGAAGGTAAATCAAGCAAATCATCAAGACAGCTTGTAAGAACTAGAAGGGATAGGCAGATATTCAAATCAAGCATTTGTCAAGTAACAACTGCGTCTCACTGTTGTAGGTTCTGGAGAAAATCAACATGATTAACAGTGGTCCCAGATCTCAGTGATCTCATAGTCTATTTACAGAGAAAGAGCTAACCACATTTATCTTTTCTTGAGGCAGCTTCAATAAATAATAGAGTGATTTCGAAGCACAGAACAGAAAGTGTGATTCTGATTGAGGAGATCAGGGAAAGCTACAAAGAGCAAGTATAATAAAAGTTTGACCTTGAATTACAGGTTCACCAGAAAGAATCTGAGAGAAGGCTTTTTAGGCAAAAGGAACATTATGCTCAGTAACTAAGAAATGAAATAGGCAGAGCGTATGGGCTGTTGGCTGGGTGTCAGGAACAGAAAATGAAGGTCTGGGTAAAAAAGAGGTATGGACTGGACAAGAGATATGAATACCAAGCAAAGAGAGAAGTGAAAAGGAGGGAATAGTGGAAGTTTCATTGTTCCTAGGTTCAATGAGACTTGATTTCTCTGTTATACCTGAAAACAGACATAGCATGTTGTTATTACTTCATTACATATGTATTTATTCATCCAGAACTAGACTGGATACATGAATGAGGAAGAAAATATAAAAGCTTGGTTCCAAAAGTTCACCAAGAGACCTGAGATAGAAAACCACTGTTTTCTATCTTCAGAATGTGCAACAGGAAGCTAGTGAAAGAGTAAAAACAGAAGCGACGATATAAAAAGGAAGTCTCAGAATGGTAGGAAGGACACATATTCAAGATTTTTGTTTTGTTATTATGGTTGTTAGAATTCACAAATTTCCTTCTCCATTCTTTTACCAAACCACTGATGATAACAGCTATATTCTCCTGCAGCAACACGTATTTTGTGACTTTTGTTATGGACTTTTCATGCTGTTTAAAATTTTCCTTTCTTCTCCTAACTCCTTTCCAAAATAAGTGCAAACAATTGGTACCCATACCTGCACATTTCACAATTGTCAGAGTCAAGGATGTCATTTGGGTTATCATGCCACTTACTTTAAACACTATGAGCACCTGAGTGGACTTAGCATATATCCAAAATTGTACAAGTGTAGGAGCAAAAATTTACACATTATGACCAGAAGACTTTAGTAAGAAATAAAGAGCGACTTGATCATGTCTAGATACTTGTTTTCACTGTCACAAATAAGATGACAAAAAGAAAACTGTTTCATTAAGCATTGAAATAATGGAAAGTATAGTGTTCTTTTTCATAATTAAATAATGTATTTTAACAGCCATGTGCCAGGTATATCTCATATTGACTATCTTTTTTATTATGCAGGACAGCTAATAGATGCTTAAAATCTAAGCTATGATTTCTGTCATTTTAAAATTTGTAAAATTTTAGAACATAAAGCACTTAAAATGTTTTATATTTCAAATCTGTAAAGGAGTAGTATTTCTTACAAAAGAAAATTAACATCCATTCCTTATAATTCATTGACTCACTTGTAACACAAGTGCTTCTTGAAACAAACTTGAACACTGATGATAATCCCTTACATGCATATGTCTTCCATTGCTTAGTTCTATGGTATGAATGCATGAGACCTAATAAGTTAGTACACAACAAAGCATTATGTGAATTGTAGACAAAAAGTAAATTGGGATAAAAATGGAAATAATTTTAAAATAGTATGTTAGTACAATTTTCCACAAAATTTTCATGTTCGTCATATTGCAAAATTGGATAATACACAAATCCTAAAAGTATTTAAGTGGCAAATAATCTATAGAAAACCTTAAATAGGTGTTTTTATAGTTAGCTATGTTTTGTAGTATCAAAGGGCATACTTAGGTTGAGAGAATTGTATAAGACAGTCTCCTTGCTGAGTCTTTTCCCTCAGACATGTTGGATTTTATGACACTTGGTACACTTAGTTCTAAGTTTTGAGATTACAGATTTTTCTTCAGATTTAAAAAAGATTCTGCTAGACTGTTTTATGTTGCTATAATAACATACCTGAGTCTAGAAACTTATAAAGAAATGTACTTCATTAATTTTGGGAGGTAAATGCCAAGACCAGAGGGCCTCATCAGATCAGTTTTTGGTGAGGAACTATTGTTGATGTGTACAAGAGGCCAAATACATGGAAAGGACTTAATTTATAACTATCCATTCTTGAGAGAATTAACTCCTTCTGTGAAAGCGGCATCAATTTTGACTTAATTAACTCACACTTGCCCCACTTTTTGAAGGCTCCTTCACATCTCAAATAGTTATACTGGAAACCAAGCTTCCAGCACACAAATTTTGAGGGGACATTCCCAAGACATAGCAGATGCTACATACTTCCCTTATGAACAGTGCATATCAGATTACAGCCCTCAGCAATTATTAGTTGCTATTAATAATTATTTTCTTAGTGGTGATGTAAAAACTCTAAGGAGAATTCAAACTGGGAATTCATAACCTAGGTGGTTTTCACACAATCCCTTTTTTATTTCTACATATTGTCATATGTTTGCAATAAATGCTAGACCACTGGAATTCTCTGACTACCACATTCATTATATGAATCATAGAAATTTATTTTTTACTAGTCATTTTTATGTTTTATATTCAGACCCTAAGGCAACCAGCAAGATATATAAAGCTAGTTCTGCTCGGTTACATGTTCAAAAAGAAAATACAGCTATTAAACAAACTTTACTATGAAAACACATATTAAAATGTTTGACTTTCAAAATAAACCATATTTAAGGAATTTCTTATATGGTTAAGAATAAAAACAATAATTGTCCATGCACAATTTTAAACATAACAATAGCCAGCGATTTTTCATTACTTAAAACATTTTAATCATGAAATAGTCCTATACAAAAATATATAAAAATATCTGAAAAATTGAAAGAAGAGTAATAAAATGCAATCTCTTATACCCACTACCATGTTTACACAAAAGAACATTATTAGGACCTTAGAACCCTGTTTACTTCTCCCTAATAGCAACGTTCTCTATAATTTCTCTAACATTGTGTTTGTCATTGTGTAGTTTTTCATCTGTGACTGTCATAAATAATGTACTATTTAGATTTGTCTTGTTAACTTTTAGAAGGAGTCACACATTTATTCTTCTATGCTTGCTGCATTCCCTTGGTATTGCTGTTGTTGTTGACATTCGTCTACGCTGGGCACCGAATTGCAGTTCCCTCATTTTCACTGCTGTACTCCATTCCATTACCTGATTATATAGCAACTATGCTATTCCACTGTTCAAGAACTTTTTTTTTTTAGCTTCTTACAGCTGTTTGCTTTGAAGGAAATGCTGCTGTGAGCACCCTTGAATTTGTGAGGTAATACCAAACAATTTTACAAGTTTTTTCTTGTGTCAGTTTCCACTGGTCCATGTTATCAGGAATACTAGGTAATAACATATGACCTTTTCTTTCTTTCTTTTCTTTTTCTTTCTTTCTTTTCTTTTTCTTTCTTTCTTTTCTTTTTGGTGGTTCTGGGGTTTGAACTCAGAGCTTATTACTTGAGTCATGACCCCAGCCCTTTTTGTTCTGGATATTTTGAAAATAAAATCTCACTTTTTGCTCATGCCAACCTGGACTATAATTCTCCTATTTCACACTTCCCATCATCGCTGGGGTGATAGGTGCCTACCACCACACCTAGCTATCTTCCATTGGAAAGAGGTCTCTCAAATTTATTGTCCCAGGCTGGCCTCACACCACAATCCTCTTGATCTCAGCCTCCCAAGTAGGTTAGATTACAGGCCATGAGCCACGGGTGCCCACCTGACATCTAGTTTCTTATATTTTGTCAACATGGTAGGCATGAAATGATACCCTATCATAATTATAAATTTTATTTCTCTGATAATTAGTGAAACTGAGAAACTTTTCACATTTTTTCTTCTCTGTCTATTCAGCTATATGAAAGTAGACTGACAAATGAAAAATGTATCTTGTTGGCCTGTCACACCTGCAGGTTCTGCATCCATAAGTTATATATCTGCAAATTCAACCAACTGAAGACCAACTGTGGGTAGAAGATATTCTTTTTTTTTAAAAAGTATGTCTGTAACAACTACATATGAATTTTTTTCCTCTTTGGTGTTTTTAGAAGATATAATATAGCAAGTATTTACATAACATTTACTTTGTAATTAGATAGAAGTAATCTAGAGATGATTTGAAGTACCCAAAATGATGTCTGTAGATTACATGCAAATACTATGCAATTTCATATAAAGGACTTTAGCATCTATGGCTGTTGGTACCCATAGGGGTCCTGGACCGGTCACCTATGAATCCTGAGGGACAACTGTATGTGTCAGAAACATAATGTGATGACTTCATATACACTGTGAAATGGTTGCCACAATCAAGTTAACTTAATGCACACATCACCACACATGATTATCATTTTTCTGTGTGCCTGTGTGTAAGGACACATAAGATCTACTCTCTTATTCAAATTCAAATAAACATATATTGGTAGTAATTAGCTTCCAAGTTGCTGGTGTTATAGTTTGGATCTTAAATGTTCCCAAAGTTCACATGCTAAAAGCTTGGTTGCAAGCCTGTGGCACTATTGGGGCCTACTGAAGGAAGTTAGGTCATTGCTCGCTCTCCCTCCCTCCCTCTCTCTCTCTCTTTCTCTCTCTCTCTCTGTTTGTAGGCTACCTTGAAATGGGCAGCTTTGCTCCACCAAGCGTGCTGCCATGATGATCTGCCTCATTAGGATCCCAAAAACAATGACCATGTACTGATAGACTGAACCCTATGAAACTAAGAACCAAAATAAATCTTTTCTCTTGGTAAATTGATTAGCTGAGATATTTTGTCACTGCAATGAAAAGCTGATTAACACAGCTGATGATTTTTTCTTTCATCTCCACACAGAATAATAGCTAAGAATAATAACATAAAGTTATAAAATGCTCTCTATAACTAAGGTATATTTTTATTTAGGTTACAACAACTTTCTGGCTAAGAAAATGTTTCCATTTATATATAAGAAATTGAGAAGGTGAGTTTAAATTATTTTTTCAATATCACACACTTAATATAAGTAATGGAGCCAGAATTGGAACTCATGGAGTTCAACATAGGAACCTCAACTCTCAGCCAATTTCTGTTGATATTCTATATAGAGTAAATGCCTTATGTTTCTATTACAAAATCTAGGATTCAATGAGAAAAGAAACAAAAGACTAAAGAATCCCTATCACTTCTCTGTATAAATCACTTTTTGTCTTTTACTTATAATGCAGTTTTACCACCCATTGAACATCATCATTTTTGAATATTCATACTGTCTCAATTACTTTAGCTTTACTCTCTTAAATGTATTCCATGGACCACAATGGCAATTAACTTAATTTTAATTTCTAAGCTTTCACTTCAAAATGGTCATTTAAAAATGATTTAATCATTTTACACAGATGCTGTAAAAGGTAACAATAAGAGCACTAGTGCTATGTGTTGAGAAGCATAGATATGGATATGGGAGAGTCCAAATAAAATGTTCAATATTTTAATAAGATGGTTTTTAATTTATTTTTATTTGATGGTCCAGAATTCCCAGTCATCTTATCTTAATTTACACCTTCTCAGTATTACTGAAGTTTTAAGACTTTATATTTATTAGGCATTTGCTACTTCGGTTAGTCACAATTTGTAAATTGTGTTTTAAGTAACTTTATCCATTTTTCAAGGTGTTTTAAATTTTTCTTTCTAATTTTCAATATAATTTTTCATATAATATATTAGTTATTTGCAAATCCTACATTATATACTTCCTCTAATTCAGATTTCAAAAGACTTCAGTTGTAGCTTTTAATTATGTCAAATAAATTAATAATATTTACATTAAGATTACATAAAATTTGGGAAAGTTTAGTTTCATAATTAACTTAGAACAATGTAGCTTTAATATATGAAAAAATTTAAACTCACTACAACACAAAAAGAAAGAACATATGCCAAATTTTATAACTGTATAAATAAAAAGGATATTATAATAGAAATTAAATATAGTTGTAAAAATTTTAATCTATTTTTAATTTATAACAGTCATGAATATAAGGTACAGGGTGTTATTTTGATTTACAAGTACATTATAGAAACATTCAATCATGATAAATTACTTTTTATGGTAAGAGTTAAGTTTTGATTAATATTATACTAAGTTTAAAAAATACTAAGTTAAAAGTGGGACATTGACTCTGAAAAATTAATTTCTAAAAGGATTTTTTTGACCAATTTAGTTTGCTTGTGGAAGTTGTATTGTTTTTATTAATGATAATAGTTTTGAGTAAGTAAATTTCTGTAGTTATTTCTACTTGTTAAATCACTGAAAGGCAGTATGCCGAATGTTTCCAAATTTAAAGCCAAATAAAACACACATACATGTATACAATCATACTCATATAATCAGGATTGACCTGTTTTAATGGCTCATAAGAGCACTAGAATTACACACCACCACTCAATAAGCACTTAATGTAGCATGTTACCATATTTTGGTGATACAACAGAAAACAAAACACAGTATTTGAAGTTGAGAATTATACGGTCTGGTTGAAAATGTAATGTACATATGTACATGTATTTCATATATAGAGATAAATACAAACAGAATTATGAGTTATATTCAGGATAAGAAACAATCGAGTCTGTACATCAAGGAGAAGACTTCACAGAAAACAGGTTTTTTAGAAACTCCTATAGAAGCATTAGGAATGAACCAAGCCGAGGTAACAACATATATAAAGACAGAAAAACGTGTAACAGCCAGGGCCATGACATGCCATTTACTAGGACTGAGCAAAGGCTATAGGCAAAGACATAGATGGGGATGGGGAAAAAAGAGCCAGAATCAAAACTGAAGTCTTATGTTCTTATTCTTCAGGTGATAGGTTGCTATTATTTTTCTAATGTATGTAGGAGAATTTCAATGGTTTATCCATAGTCAGAATTCTGCTGACATTTAAGGAAGAACAGCTAGTGAGAGTGCTTTGCATGGGTGCAAGTAGAAATATATCACAGTAGACTCCAAGATCACAGCCATGCAGAGGAAGAGGAAATGGAAATTCTGGAGATATTCCAGAGTTAAAACTCTAATGAATTAATGACCTAATGAAGAGGTGATTAAAGATGACTTCTAGAATGTTAATTCTCTTCATAGAACTCTAGAAAAGCAATTGATTTATGCTCAGGTTAAGGATAAATGAATTTAGTAGAAAATATGTTTTCATTTATGATATCTATGAATTCAGTCCTTGCTTATTTACTCACAGATTAATCCCATTTTTCCTACTACATATCCCTGGCTCCTTTGCCAAATGAATGTAGCAAACTGTTTCATAGTTATGAAGGTAAAGAGAGAGTACTCAAAGTATATCTTTCTTGCTTGGCCAGGTGTGGAGGGAGTATTTTATGAAAGTGACAGAATCTCTATGGTTCTAGGTCCTCACTTTAATGCCCATCCACTGTGGCTTAAGCCTTCCTTAAAACAGCCTTGACTTGGATTCCTGTTAAACCTTCTGTGTCTTTAGCCCTAAAATAGATGTGGATTCCTATTCATTTTATTCTGTTTGGCTTCTCTTTCTTTGTAAGCAAAAGCCTGAAATAACACCTGGATCATGGCTAAACTTTGATGGATAATCCATGGAATATTCAAGGTACCATATACAATGAGACGGAATAAATACAGAGCAAGTTACAAAAGGAATTCAAAGACATGGTAGTCATCATGTATATATGAATAACTGCTCAGAAACTGGGCAGTGTGGAAAGAGGGTAAAGGATTGGAGGAAGTTGAAATAGAGAGGAAAGGTTGGGAGATATAGGAAAAATTTTGGAATGAATTCATGAAAAAGTAACATTTAAAAGGACCACTAAAAGTATCTATAATCTGCAAGAGCAAAAATGGAAAAAGAAGCTATTCCATGCAATATGTAAGAAAAATACAGAGATGAATATAAAAAGTACAGGTAGTGATGAAGGGAGTATAGGAGATGGTAATGGGGAAAGACTGAAGAGTATAACAGACTTTTACTTTTTAAAAGTCTTTTTTCTTTTCTTCTTTCTTTTTTTTTTCTTTAACTAGAGATTGAACTAAGGACCTCATGCTCCCTAGACAAATACTCTACCACTTGAGCCATACTCCATTACAAGACTTTGATGTTAAGAGCTCATTTAGGTTTGTATCCAAATTGATAGGAACAGATAGTTTTCATATATTTCCTTCCCTTGCACTTGTATAACTTCCCCCCATACAGCATTCCCCACCTAAGTGTTATGTTGGTCATAGTTGATCAACCTACATTGATGACATAATCACTCAAAGTTCATAATATATATTAGGATTCACTATTGCACATTCTATGGATGTGAAAATGTATAATGACAAGTGTCTATCACTGTAATTATATATAAAGCAGTTTCAATGCTCCCCAAGCCCTCTGTGTTCTGTTTTTTTAACCAGCCCTCCTTCAAACTACAGGAAATACCAATATTTTCACTTGATCCCAACTTTTATCTTTTCCAGAGTGTCACACAGTTGTAATCATATAGTAGGTGACCTTTGCAAAGTGTCTTCTTCCACTTAGAAACATGTATTTGAAGGTTCTTCCCCTACATTTTCACAGCTTGGTGACTCATTCATTATTAGAATTCACTAATATGAGTATGCCAAATTAAATGATTTGGACATGATATACTTTACTTATCCATGGATCTATCAAAGGACATTTTAATGGTTTTCAAGTGTTGACAATTATTAATAAAGCTTTTATGAAAATCTGTATGCAGGCCTTTATGAGGACATAAGTTTTCAACTCCTTTTGGTAAATATCAAGGAGCACAACTGATGGATCATATGGTAAGAGAATGTTTAGTTTTGTAGAAACCACCAAATTGTCTTCTAAAGTGGCTGTACTGTTTGCCTTCTTCCCAGAAATGTGAGATGAATGAATGAGTATTCTTGTTTCTCCAGTCTCCAGCATTTGTGTTGTCACTGTTTCAGATTTTGATCATTCTATCTGGTTTATAGTCATATCAAATTGTTGTTTTAATATTCGTTTTCTTATGAACCCTTGTTCCTTCCTATTATTGCTTATACTCTCTCTACAACAAAATTAGAAATAAGGGCAAAATAGTTTCTGCTGGGTATTGGGGGGGGGAGAGGGAGGGGGCAGAGTGGGTAGTAAGGGAGGGGGTGGGGGCAGTGGGGAGAAATGAACCAATCCTTGTATGCACATATAAATAATAAAAGAAAAATGAAAGAAAAAAAAATATTCGTTTTCTTATGACATATGAGGTTGAGCACCTTTTCATATCCTTATTTGTCATCTGTGTATTTTTTTTTGGTCAGTGTCTTCTAATTTCATTAGCTCATTTTTAATTTGATTGTTTGCTTACTGCTGAGTTTTAATGGTTCTTTATACAATTTAGATAATAGTCTTTAACCAGATGTGTATTTTTTTAAGTATTCTTTAAGTCTGTGGCTTGATAAAATTTTCTTAACATTGTCTTTCTCAGAGCAGAAGTTCTAATTTTAATGAAAATCAGTTTATCAGCTTCTTTTATATAGTTGCCTTTGATATTGTATCAAGAAAGTCATTTCCATAGCACAAAGCAAGTAGGTTTTCTCTTAGTTATTTTTAGGAGGTGGATGAGTTTGAATTTTATATTTAGCTCTATGACCAATTTTGAGTTAATTTTTGTGAAGAGCATAAGGTGTGTTTTTAGATTCACTTTGATTTTTGTAAGTGATCTCTTCTGTTCCATTTGCTGTAATGACTATCACTGCTGTATTATTCTGATTTCATTTCTTTGTCAAAGATGAGTTACAATCACATGGGTCAGTTCTTTCCATTGATTGACTTATCTGGTTTTTTTTAAACCAATATTACACTCTCTGGATTACTGTAGCCTTACAGTAAGTCAATAAATTGAGTAGCAGAGTCCGTTAACTTTGTTTTTCTTCTTCAAAGATGTGTCACTGTTCTGTGTCATTTGATACTCCATAACGCCTTTAGAATTATTTTGTCTACAACCATAACTTCCTGTGTATACTAATTTTATTTAACTGTGCCAAATACTTGAGCACAACAATTTACAGGAGGAAAGATTAATTTGGGTTCACAGTTTCAGAGGTTTCAGTCCATGGTTGCTTGGTTCCATTGTCTCTGGGATGTAGTAAGGCAGAACATATTGGCATAGAAGATATTGTGGAGCAAAGCCACTCACCACATGCTGGACAGAAAGCAAAAAGACTAAATAGGGACCAGGGAAAGGGTATATCCATCCAAGGCACACGTTCTTTGCTCCCTGTGGCCTACATCCTCCAACTAGGCCAGCCAAACCTAGTTTTATATTACTTCACAATATTGTCATATTATGAATCTGTCAAGGAAAAAATCCATTAATAAGGTTGGAGCTCTCAGGATCTGATAACGTCCCAAAATTCCATCACCTGACAACCAAACCTTTAACATATGAGCTTTAGTGATATATTTTAGTTTAAAACCATAAACTTGTTAAGATTTTTATGAGAATTGGATTAAGTCTATTGATCAAGTTGAGAAGAAATGGCATCTTCACAGTATTGTCTTCCTATCCACAAACATGGAAGAAGTATACATTTATTTGGCTGTTTCCTTGATTACTTTCATCAGAAATTTGTTATACTTTCTGTGTAGAAATCGGATATATGTTCTGAGATTTATAGCCAAATATTTCTTTTTGTTTTGGATGATAATATAAATTGCTTATGGTTTTAATCTTGAAATCTACTTGCTCATTACTATTGTATAAGAAAACTACAGAATTTTACATGTTAACTTTTTATTCCGCAATCTTGTTACAACTTTTTATCAGTTCTAGAAGTTTTATTTTACTGATTCTTCTAGATTTTCTACACATATAACATGATTATCTGTGAACAATGATGGCTTTGTTTCTTCTTTATCTGTATGCTTTTTATTTCATTTTCTTGTCTTATTGCATTTACTAATAGTTTTAGTACAATGCTGAAAAAGAATTGTGAAAGGGGACACATGCCTTGTTCCTGCTTATCTTAATGAGAAATTTTCAAGTTTCTCACCATTAAGAATGATGCTATTTGTAGGAGGGTTTGGTCTTCTTTTTTCTTTTTTTTGGATTCCTTTTGAAGTTAAGGAAATTCTTTTCACTAAGAATATTATCATGAATGGGTATTGAATTTTGTCAAATGCTTTTCTTGTACTTATTGCTACGATTTTTTCCACTTTTGACTGTTGTAATGGATTACAATGATTAATTTTCAAAGGCTGAACCAGACTTACATGCCTGTGATGAATTCCATTTGCTCATGATATACAATTCCTTTTATATATTTTGGGTTTGACTTGAAGATATTTTGTTGACAATTTTTATATCATATTCATGAGATAAATTGGTACATAGTTTTCTTTTGTGGTAATGTCTTTGTCTGATTTTGCATTAGAATAATACTAATTATCTCTGCTTCTATTTTCAGTAATAGAGACTTGTATGTAATGAGAGAATTTGCATCATTTTTTCTTTATATGTCTGGTAGAATTCAACAGTGGCTCATTTATGTTTACAGTTTTCTGTTTGAAGTATAGTAAGTGTTGATTTAATTTCTTTAATCAACATGTGACTATTCTTATTGGCTATTTGTTATTGTATGTGTTTGGAAAATTGTGTGTTTTAAGGAATTGTTCCATTTCATCTAGGTTATCAAATTTGTGGTCAATTTGTCCATAGTATTATGTAGTATCATTTTAATGTCAACCTATCTATACTAGTTTCTCCTCTTTCACTTCTTGTATGTAAGTACATTGTTTTCTTTTTTTATTCATTAGCCTTGCTGGAGGCTTATCAATTTAATTGAACTTTTAATGTTATTGATTTTTTTCTCTACTGATTTCCTATTTTCTAGTTTACTAATTTTCCCTATTTATTTTCTTTTAATTACTTTTGACTTAATGTAGGCTTCTTTTTCTAGTTTTCTACTTTGTGAATGTAGGTATTGATTTTGGATATTTCTTCTTTTCTATTATATGAATTATATACCATACATTTTCCTCTAAGCACTGCTTGCTACTCATCCTCCAAATTTTTGCTAAGTTATATTTGTATTTTCATTTAATTCAAAAGTTTTAACCTCTCTTGAAATTTCTTGTTTGACTTATGTGTTATTTAGAAATGTATTATTCAGTTTCCACTATTTGCAGATTTTCTGGTTATCTGATATAGATTTCAACTTTATTCCCACTGTGAACGGACAGCAGACATTTTATGATAGCTATTCATTTAAATTTTGTAAAGCATGTTTTATGGGCCAGAATGTGGTCTATATTGTTAAATGTTCTGTATAAACTTGAGAAGAATGTGTATTCTGCTGTTGGATGAAGTAATCTGTAAATGTCTACTACATATAGTTGATCGATGCCGATATTGAATTCAACTACATCATTATTGATTTTCTGCCTGCTAGATCTACCCATTTCTGATAGAGGGTAATATCTCCAATGTGATAGTGAATTTATTGTTTCTCCTTACACTTTTTTTTGTGTGTTTTTTGGGTTTTTTTCCCCACAATAGTTGGGGCTATGTGGTTACTTGGCCACAATATGAACAATATGGATAGTTACATCTTGTTTGAAAATTGGCACCTTTAACATTAAGTAATTCTCTTTATCCCTGCGAACTTTCCTTGCTTTGAAGTTTTCTCTGCTTGAAATTAATACAGCTACTCCTGCTTTCTTTGATTATTGTTAGCATTATATATTTTTCCTGTACAAATACCATTAGTTTCACTGTGTCTATATATTTTAGGTGGATTTCTTGTAGGCAATTCATAGTTGAATCTTGTTCTTAAATCACTCTGAAAGTCACTGCTTTCTAATTAGTGCATTTAGATCATTAGTTTAAGCTGATTACTGATACAAGAGGATTAATAACTACCACAATTGTTATAATGTTCTATTTGTTGCTGCTGTTCCTCATACCAGTTTGTGTTTTCCACTTTTTGTTGTTTTAATAAACATGTTATGATTCTATTTTCTCTCCTTATTTTTTTTAAAATATTTTTTCAACCTTTATTGGTTGTTGTACTGGAGTCTGAAATAAGCACTTACAATTAATCCATATCCAAAAAGTAAGGATTTGAGAGGATTTAGGATAGCATTTTGCTGATAGTTCAGAACTCTGATTGGAGCTCCACAAACCCAAAGGAATGTGGAAACTGAGGGCCCAGGACTCACAAGCAGCAAGAAGCAGAAGTCTGCTTGAAACTAAACCAATTAAAACAACAGAATAAAGGGTAAAACATTTGCAGGTTTGTACTTTCGGCTGTGCACCAGAGCTGAGAACCAGAGCTGAGCAGGGAGCCCAGCGCCAGCTGAAACCTTCAGCATCAGAACCATGTGGAGAGGTCTGTGTCCAAACAACAAAGGCACCCAGCAAGCAATCTACTGAGGAGAGCTGTGGGACACAGTGAGCAGAAGCAAAACCTCACCATACTGTGGCTCAGAGCAAAAGCCCTCTCTTAAGCCACAGCAAACTAACCTGGAGGGCATGCATCCCACCCTGGAGCATGAGTGACTCCCATATCTGCCAGCAAGATCCCCACTTGAGCTTGTGCAAACATCAGCAGAAGACCTGCAAGGAACAAGTAACCAACAGGGAAAATGTTCTGGGACCAGGCAGAAGCCAACAGAGGCCATAGGGAATTGGTCACAGTGTGGCAGCACTGTCATCCAGAAGCTGCACCTTGAACGCCATCAGAGGTTGGACAGCATATGAACAAAACACTGTGCTTAATGCATAATGACAGTCTGTAAATTCTGAGGACCTTGAAAGAGGGGAATAATGCAAATGTGAATGGGATGAGGCTGGCCAGTGGTTAGTACAAACTCCAAAGCATTATATCTACAAACACCCCTCTCTCTGTAGCAGCAGTCACCAACCCAGAGGCAGGCATCCAGTTTACCTGACATCTAGTGTACTGAAAAACTTTGACACAGGGGGATTGGGAGAAAAGCAATGGAATAGAAAATTCACAACTTTTACATAAAATTTATGCTCCTTGCTGCTGAAACTGTGATGTAGATCTCTTACTCTTTTACTTGCAGCTATTTTTTCTGTGTATTCCAACAGTGGTTTCGTCTTCTTGCTCCTTAATTCCCACTTTGACCTCCTTACCTACCTCCCCTCTCACTGCAGGCATTCATGAGACCCCCATAAATCACCTTCAGGTTTACAACCCTAAATATCTCTCCCCCTCCCCTTTCTACTACCCTCCCCAATTCACACTTTATACTTGTGGACCACCAGAACAACTCCCAAGCTATCAATATCCTTTTTCTTTGTCTATCCTCCCTCAATACTCCTTCAATACTAATAATTCCAATAGATAAAGGGATTTCCATATTTCTTTTTGTCTCTTTTTTTGTTCAGTTCTGGAGTTTATATTTGTTTGTCATTCTGTTCAGTTTCTCCAATATTCTCCCCCCATTGCTCCCCTATTTTAATACCTACCTGATCTCTTCTCCCCATCCTACTCTGCCTAATTAATACCTTAAATTAGCTCAGCCACCACCTCCTCCTGCTAAATAAACTTCCACCTCTTATTACCTATTAGACCTGTGTCTCTGTCCCATTGCATCTCCTACTGCCTTTAGCCTTCCAGAACCACAAAGATTCATCATTGCTCCAACTGAAAACCAAGCCTAATGGAGCAGAGCAGTAACTGTTCTTCATCAGGGATCACTGTAACTTCAAGGTTGAAGTTCAATAACTGAGAACACAATCGTAGCTAAACCTTCTTTCTCTATGTGGAAGAGGGGTTAGAATTTAACATCTTGAGAATAAGAAGCTAAAGGGATTAATACTAACCCACTACCTCCCCATCTTGAGACAAGACAACACACCAAAGCTCAACCACTGCCCAGCCCTTTACAACCCTTCATAAAGTCCCAACCATGGGGGCACAAGTGATTGGAACCACAAAAAGAAAACAACTGCAGATGTGCAAATCTCAACTCAGAAACATGAAACTGTAAGGCATCAGCTCCCCCTCAAAATCCAACTCTACCACTAAGGATCTAAAAAACAACAAAGAGAAGGAAATATCAAGTACTTAATTCCAAAAAATAATAGAAGGAATAGTTACTGAGCTCAAAGATGAGACACAAAAGCTAGTGTCTGATCTCAAAGTAGATATGAAAAATAACTAAAAGGGCTCAAAGAGAATTCAAACAAACAGAGAAATGCAATAAAGAAGACCATTGAGGAATATGAGAAAGGAACTCTATAATAAAGAAACAGAAACACTTAAAAAGAATCAATCTTAAATGAACATCTCAACATACTAAATAAAATCTCAATCAAAAGCTTGGTGAACAGAATGGGGCAAGTTAAGAATGGAGTACCAGGAACAGAAGACAAAAGGAGAAGCTAGATCAAACAGTAAAAGAACAGGAAACAATCCTAAGAAAACATGAATGGAACATGCAAGACATCTGGGAAACTATGAAAAGACCAAACCTATGAATCATGGATACAAAAGAATAAGAAATACAAACTTAAAGTATAGATAGCTATTCAATAATATAATAGCTGGAAACTTCCCAAATCTTGGTAAAGAGAAGTACATCTAGGCACAGGAAGCTTGCAGAGTACCAAACTGTCAGGACCAAAAAAGAAAAATCCCAGACACATCATAATCAAAACACTAAACACTGAAAGCTGCAAAGAGAAAAGACAAGTCACATCTAAAAGCACACCCATTAGAATAACAGCAGATTTCTGAACACAAACTCTAAATGCAAGAAGGTCACTGAAAGCCATCTTTCAGTCCCTGGCAGGAAACAACTGTGAACCTAGACTTATCTATCCAGCAAAACTATCCTTCCTAATTGAGAGAGAAATTAAAACCTTCTACAACAAGGAAAAACTAAAGGAATTCATAAGTACCAAGCCAGCACTGCAGAAAATACCTAAAGGACTTTCCACACAGAAGAAACTAAAGTGAGACAGGTAGACACAAGAAAGAATAAAACCTTTCAACCAAGCAGACAAGCAAACAAGGAATAGGTAAAAAGTAAACAACAAGGGAATAAAACTGACTTGAAATACCACGTACATCTCAACACTGATAATAAATGTAAATGGTGTCAATACCCTAATCAAAAGACAGAATAGCAAACTAAGTTAAAAAAACAAGACCCAATGTTATGTTGCTTACAAGAGACTCATCTCACTGAAAAAATAAACACTGGCATAGAGTCAAAGGATGTAAAAATGTTTTCAAAGTAAATGGAACCCACAAACAGGCAGGAGTAGTTATACTCATACCTGACAAAGTAAACTTCAGACTAAAACCAGTCAGAAGAGATAATGAAGGTCACTTCATATTAATTAAAGGAACAATTCATCAAGAGGAAATATCATTTCTTAACATATATGCACCAAACATAGGAGCACACAACTACATTAAAAAAATAATACTAATGGACCTAAGAACACAGATAGACCCTAACTCGGTGATAGTGGGAGATCAGAATACTCCATTGTCATCAATAGGTAAGTCACTCAGGCAAAAGATCAACAAAGAAACTTCAGAGCTACTGTATACGTTATACCAAATAGACATAATAGATATCTACAGAGTATTTCACTCACCAGGCAACACACATTCTTTTCTGCAGTTCATGGAAGTTTCTCTAAAATAGATCCTATTTTAGGACACAAAGCAAGTGTCAACAAATTGAAGAAAACTGAAATAACCCCAGGATTATATCTGATCACAATGGAATAAAACTAGACCTCAACAACAAAAGAAAATACTCAAATACACAGAGACTGAACAACACTGAACCAGTGGGGGACTGAAGAAATAAGGGAAGAAAAAAAAATTTCTATAAATAAAAAATGAATATATAACCTACCAGAATCTGTAGAACACAGCAAAGTACATGCTAAAGGGAAAGTTTATAGCTTTGAGTTCCTACATTAAAAAAAAAAAAACAGAATTCTAAAATAAACAACCTAAAGATGCATCTTAAGCTTCTAGAAAAGCAAGAACAAACCAAACCCAAACTAGCTGATGGACAGAAATAATAAGGATCAGGGCTGATATCAATGAGATCAAGACCAAAGAAACCATACAGAGAATCAATGGAACAAAAAGTTAGTCCTTTGAAAAGATTAATAAGATCTACAAACCCTTAGACAACATGATAAAATGGAAGGGAGAAAAGAACAGAATTAATAAAATCAAAAATGAAAGGGGATATAACCACAAATACTAACAAAATCTAGAGAAGCATTACAGAATAATTTGAAAACTTGTATTCAAGTAAATTGGAAAATCTAGGTGAAGTGGTTAAATTTCTAAATGTAGATAAGCAACCAAAATTGAACCAAGAAGATACTACCCACCTAAATAGACCTATTACAAGCAATGAAATTGAGGTAGTAATAAAGAGTCTTCCTACAAAGAAGAGCCCAGGACTTGACAGATTCACAGCTGAATTTTTCCAAACATTTAAAGAACTAATGCAAATACTCCTCAAGCTTTCCCAGGAAATAGAAAGGGAAGATGCACTACCAAACTCATTCTATGAAACTCATTCCAAAACCTAATAAAAATCCAACAAAAAAGAGAGAATTATAGACCAATATCTTTAATGAATATAGATGCAAAGATTCCCAACAAAATGCTGGCAAACAAAATTTAACAACATATCAAAAGGATCCACTTTGATCAAGTAGGTTGCATTATTACTGTTATTTGTTCCACTTATATATAAGCATTTATAATATAGATACATTATGTATCCATAAGCAACAGAATCAAATATATTGTATTTTGAACATACTGTTATCTCTAAATTAAGTTTGATTTTATTTTAACTTCACTATCCTCTCTTTGTTATTCTTCCTTTTTTATGTTGATCAGAATTTCTGAGCTACATTATGTTTCTTCTGTATGAAGAACATTAACATTTCTCTCAAGACCTGTTTACTAATAACACACTCCTTCAACTTTTGTTTGTTTGAGGTTAAGGCAGTCTTTATTTCTTCTGTACTTTTGGGAAGGACAATTTTGCAAGTTTCAGAATTCTAGGTTGGTGGAATTTTTTATGTAAATACTTTTAACTACTTCATCCCATTCATGTTTAAATGGTTTCTCAGATCAAGTTGTATGTAGTACTATGCCCTTCTATAGATAATATGGGGCTTCCACCCTTTGACTTCCTTCAAGTTTTTTCTGTATTCTTTTGTAGTTTCAGTAGATGCCTGCGTGCAAGATTAGTTGTTAGTTGCTCTTGTTTGACAATTATCCTGCTTGGTATTCTTTTAGTGTTCTGGATCTGTGGTTTCATGTGTGATATTAATTTGAGGAAATTACTATTATTTCAAACATTCTGCCCCTTTCTCTCTGTACTCCCCTGTTATTCCTATTATGCATATGTTGCACCGTTTATAATTGCCACCAAAATTCTGGGATATTTTGTCCTATTTCTTTCAGTCTTTTTCTTCTTTACTTTTCACTGTTTAGTGTTTCTAGTGATGTGTAACCTCAAATTCAGAGATTCTTTACTCAGCCATGTCTGTACTACTAATAATCCCATCAAAGATATTCTTTATTTCTGTTACATTGCTTTTGCTTGTTATCACTTTTTAAATTTTGCTTTTCTTAGGATTCCCTTCTCTTTGTTTACATTGCCCATCTGTTCTTTCAAGTTATCTACTTAACCCGTTACAACCTGTAGCATATTATTATAGTTGCTTTAAATGACTGTTGTGATCATTTCAATATCCTTCTGCTTACTCAGTTTCTTCACATTGTGGGTTTTTTATTTATTTGTTTGTGTTTTGATATGCCATTTGATTTTTATGACATCTGGATATGATATACCAGGGAAAGGAACTGCTATAAATCAAATAGCCCTTTTCTAATGTGGCAGTAAGGTGTGCAGGGGGTGAGGTGTTCTGCATTCATGATTAGCTCTCAGTTCTTTAGAAAGTCTGAGGCATAGATTTGAGGGAAAAAAAGATATTTTCATAAATATTTATTGCTTAGTTTTTGATATTGTGTTATCAACATCTTAATTCTCATACAGAACTTACCTCACAGAAGAGTGAGAAAACTAATCTGGTCTTCTGTTCTTTTATTTCTAACAGTGCTATGTTGAGAATTCAGGGCTTTTTACAAGGTGATCTACTACTTGTGCCATGCCCCCAGCCATTCCTTTCTATGTTTATTTTTTGGGAAGGGTCTCATGCCTTCTACCTGGGCCAGCCCTGGACTGAGATCCTCCTACATATGACAGAGCTGACTTTATAGGCATTTGTCACCATGCTTGGCTTGTTTGTTGAAATGGCCTTGAACTTGGTCAGTTTGTCTGAACTGGCATTGGACTGTGATTCCTGACCTCCATCTCCCAACTGATCTCCATCTCCCCAGTAAATGAGATTACAGGTATGCATCAGCATGCCGGACCCCAGTCTTCTTTTATATGTTTGTAACACTTTAAACAATTTTAAATAGTTCATAGGTTTAAATGACAAACAATAGTTTGTCACTTATTATTCTGCAGAGAAATAAAATTGACAAAAAATAACTTTGCTCTGAAAACTAAAATGAGAGTTGCTATCAATCAATTTCAAGTTATAAACAAAATAAATCCATTCACAGACAGGATGTTATACAAAAACAATCAGCAAAGACTGTGCAGAACAACATGGAAATTCAGATATTGATTAACCTCAAGGCTGGATTTATTTTGTTACTATTACTTTTAAAGTGTGTTTTTCTATTACTTTTTAAAAGTCTCCCTGTATGGAGACTGCCAAAGAGATGGTGATTAGTGCCAAATAAATGGGTTTTCAGTCCAATTACACATCTCAGCTTATTATTATTTTAAATGTTCTGAAGAATATCCTCAAATAAAATAACTTTTATTTCAGCATTTATGAGTAGGAAATAATCTTTTTGGATGACAGGGATGGATACTATTATGTACTAGTATTCATTATTTAAACTACACTAATAAACAAAGATTCTATGATGCCTAAATTATTCCCTAATAATTATGAATAATATATGTAAATCTGAAGCCAGAAAATAACACATTTCAGATGAAGTTAAGCAAGGATTTTCACAGAACAGTGGGTCTCACCTGGAGATAATTTTGCCCCCAAGGAGATATTTGTCAATATCCAGAGAGAGTTTGTGACTGTTGCTGAATGGGGATAGGGTGTGGGAAGTCATGGCTAGGGATGAAACTGAACATCTAGCAAACAGCATCACGTCAAACGGTTGGTTATCCAGATGAAAATGTTAATAGTGTTAAGAATGGTAAGCCATTCTGAAGCATTGCAGCACAAGCTACTGCATTTTAGATGTTGAAATGCATAAACTTAAGAGGATTATATTTTATGATGTTGGTGATTATGTTATAGGCTGCCTGATTACCTGAAGATTGCAGTCCTATTTTTAAATACATTCATATAGGTATTAAGCAGTATTTCAATCAATATCCATTTTCTAATTAAACTTTTTCTGAAATGTAATACATATTTGTGTCAAATGCTTTGAGAACTAATTTCCAACAGCATGCAAAACATTTTAAAATCAACTTTTCTATATATTTACAATAATAAATAATTGAAATATTACATTTTTTAACCAAAATAGTACTTCCTCAATGACCTCTTAAATTTAAAATCTAATTTTGTGTTTTCTGAAATTGGACCACTAGTTTTTCAAATTCATTTGCTGAGAAATGTTTGAGAAAATTAATAAAGCTCTAAATACTTATAAATTATTAAAAAACAAAAGTAATTAACCTATATAAATATCTCTAATATATCATAATTTCTGTTTTACTTTTAATAGACTATGAAATGTAGACTCAGTTTATTCCTTTGAAAAATATCTTTATAAATGATATTACCAGAGCAGAGAACATACAGTTCCTCAGAATCATAATGTAAGAACAAGTAGTACTGATTCTTTAGCTGGTGTCTAATTCTAACTTAAATATCTGACCAAACAAAACAATGAGGTGTTCAGACACACATGGCTAACACAATACTAAACACGGCACCAGAAACAAAGAGTGCTGCGGTATTCCTCCTGTGTTACCTACTCGTTTCAAAGCTGAGTTGAAATTCCAGTAGAAGTGACTCAATTCAATAACAAAAAATAGAGACTTAGAATCAGACAGAGCTAGATTAAATTACAATCTTTGCCCCAATTACCACCTCTCCTCATACCTGACCCATCCTTTCCTGGCTCTAGTCTATCCATGAGCCCTCCTAGCATGAAACTTTCATTGACAACAATAAGATTTTATGGAAGGTTTTGTGGTAAAATACAGAAGCAACCTCTATTGTTCACATAGCCAAAGCAAAATGTCTCCTTAAACATCCGCTTGGTCAGTGGTCCTTTCTGTTGTTGTGCCCATTGTGGGCCTCTCTCCCTCTTGTCTGAAGAGTCTCGCTTTGCAGAGCTGGGTAGAATAGCCCTTGTTCTGCCCTTGCCTGTGCCTTTTCACCTTTTCCCTTTAGCTCTCCCCACCATTTTACTTTGCATGAGTGATTTCTTTTCCCTTCAACTTCTCCAATTGTTCATTCTCCCTTTTTAGAAAGGAGAGAGTAAAATTTTCCTCTTAAATGTAACATGGGAACATAGTGCCTACCGCCAAAAGTTGGGGGAATTAACAGCTTCAGAATCTAGCACAGTTGGTATTGTATATTTAAGCCCTTAATCAGTGTTATTAAATTCTTGGTTCCCTGCTTCCTTGCATGGATGCAAATTTCAAATTCCTCAGGGTTGATGAAGACATAAAACAGCTCCACAAAGATATTTGGAAAAAGAAAACCTCACCATTGTTTGTCTTGGGGGTAAAGACAGAACATTTTTATCAAACTGGAGGGACAGTCCTTCTTATGTTATAATCTAAATATTGCCAGAATTCTTCATAAATAAATGTTGAGAATTCTATCTTGGTTTGACAATTGCTAAAATAACCAGGTCCACAGAGATGAGGAATGGCATTTTGTCAAAGGGAGTATTATGTACAAAGAAAAAATCATGTTCTCATCAGGGTGAGCAAAAAAAAAAATCTAAAACAGCCTATATAGTTTTTAGAAAATAAAATTCAAAACCAGGTATAGTGGCTCATGCCTATATTCCTAGCCACTCATGAGGCAGAGATCAGGAAGATTGAAGTTGGAAGTTCAGGCAAAAAGTTACCAAGACCCGATCTCAATGAGTAATCTGGGCCTGGTTGTGCATGCCTGTCATCTCAGCTACAAGGGAAGTCATAGGTAGACCATTTGAGGCTAACTGTGGGCAAAAATGCAAGAACCTAATCTGAAAAATAACTAAAACAAATAGGGCTGCTGGTGTGGCTTAAGTGCCAGAGCACTTGCATAGCAAGCACAAGGATCTGGGTTCAAACCCCAGTATGAGAAGAAGAAATAAGAAAACAAAATTCAATTAAAATAAAACTCTAGTTTTTGCTGCACACGGGGGTCACTTTGGAGATTATGAGATCCTGTCATGTTCAACAGGATTAAATAATTAAGGCTTAAATCAGTTCGTAATTTCTTTTGTATTTTAAAGCTTAAAGTTTTCCTCACTTTATTATTAACACAGTTTTTGTAGCTTTATAATTAAGTATACATCCCTCCAAATAGAGGAGAGTCCTTTCATTTTTCGGAAAATGTTTCAGCTTCAATGCTGTATCACAGTCTTGTTATTGACACTCATTCTTAAATACATTAATTAATTCATAGCAGTTAAGCTCTTGACTTCTAAAAAGAAAGGAGTATCATGTCAATGAAAGTTTCTTTGAAACTTCATTCTCACTGATTTATAGAAAAATATGTTTTTAAGAGGGAAACTATACTATACGCATTTACTATCTTGAGTATTTCTTTGTTCTAAGCATAATTTATCTTTTTAAATGACTATGTACCCAATACCTGCATACTATTTTAAATTAATATGTGAAATTGCATCTCTCTAGACAGTGTTGATGGCGCTTGACACATGAATAAATACACAAGAGATTACTCACTAGTGTTCCTGTAGTGACAGGAATCTAGTTTATGATTGAGTTTATGATCTGGCACTTGAAAAAATCTCCTTATGATATTCCTCTTTTACCAACAGCTTGAATACTGAGACTCGTAACTGTATGTTGGGTGTCTTTTGGCTCTACATGTCTTTCCTTGAGTCATCTCATTGGCATATATGGATTCTAATGTCACTTACATGAAAAAGTCTCCTACACTTACCTGCAGCCTGTCCACTGACATCTAAGCCTGCAGCCACATACCAACTGGAGATGTTTATCAAGGTATCCAATAAATACCTCAAATGCAGTGCCCGCTCTACTCTCCTGTTTATTTTAACTCATTGCTTGCTGAAATCGACACTGTATGCACTCAAACAACACTTATTAATAACTGAAAATAAAATAAATAAACACATGAATTCATGAGTCAATTGTTTAGAAAATACCTTTGCCTTCTGCTCAAGATTTTTCCCACCATTTATGAGAAGTTCTTTTCCCATTTCTCTAATTATGGAAATCTGACAAAATTTAATGAATGTGACATTCTCCTTTTTATGTATGTTTGTTAATTTTAATTGATAAATAATAATTGAACATATTTATGCAGTACAATGGGATATTTCAATAAATGTATACACTGCAGAATGATCAAACCAGTCTACTTAACATATCCATCACCTCACATGCTTATCTTTTTTCTGAGATGAGAACTTTTAACATTCACCCGTTTAGCAGTTTTGAAATATAAATTTAACTATGGTCACTGTGCTGTGCAATAGATCGCCAGAACTTACTCTTCATATTTCTAAAACTAAAATTTAGGGAAGAAATGGGGCGAGGGGAGATAGATGTACACCAAAGATACAAAGTTTGACCTTCTTGGGGAAATATCTCTCTAGCTATCATGATTCCCTTGTACTCCAATTTACTATCTTCAAGGACAGTCCTATTGCATTTCTGCTTATGAAATGCTCATTGTCATCTGTTTAACAAACCTACATGTTTGGGATAGCAATACTCCCTAGATTAACTGACAGGATGAAGACTCATGTTTCTTATGAAATATGCATAACACAGTGCTGAGAAACATTTCAGAAACACTCAGACCACTCACCTATCAAATTACTAACAAGTATGTCATGCTCCCAGCAAAACCATTCAGATTTTATAAAGACATCAGCATATTTATTATACTAATTGTTCTGTACAGGGAGCTATAAACATGAATGCCAAGATATAAACATTTGCTGATCATTATCAAAATGAAGTTTCATATTTACTCACATGGTTTTCATAATTTTAATTCTTAGACATTTAAAAAAGAAGTATTCGCTTAAGGTTTTCTTGTTAAAACTTCTGTGATTGATAGGGAGGGTGTGTTTCTCCAAATAAAGCTCTCACTGAGACAGGATTGGCTTTCTCAAGAAAATCAACCTCCCTAATTTCTTGGTGAAGCAAAGGACAAAATGAGGATTCACTGATCTAAAAATAAATGTTTCCAAAGAGTGAAGAATCAAGTATCATAAGTGATCTCTGGGTTTAATATAACCCCATAACCTAACCATGTTGTTCATTAACAATTTCTCTAATAAAATGCTGTTTCTAAATAAGAAATGTATGGACTAGAGATAACAAATGCATAATATACCTGCTACCACCAGGCATCCTACTTCCCAACACTCAAACCGCATGTCATAAATAAATGATGAAAATATTCTGCTGTTGAGCCCAGAGGCAGCCTCAGGTTCCCTATCCACACAGTCTTGTCAACCAACACCAACAGCTGATGGATGCTGGTATAGATGATAAAACTTGCTACCAATACCTGCTTTGGAATCATGGGCTTTGCAGAAAGTAACTTCACAGCAGTGTGCATCTTATGTCCTACTGTGCTCTCACCGCCTAAGTAGGTCTAGGTAAATGTGGGTTGAATGACGAATGTTATCCATCAGTGAATGCTTATATACTACAGTGGCAGCATCATCATAATTATTTAAGAATCCCAAGTTTCTGCAAAAAATTCTGAAATTGAAACTTGCTCATTTTGTTGACATTGTATACTTTCAGAATTGTGGGTTCTTTAGGTTCCCTTGCTCCTATCAGAGCCCCACTTAGCTACCAGGAAAGGAAATCTGCTCTTTAAAATATTTACATTATATGCAACATGCATTTACCTGAGAAGCTTTTCCTACCTAAAAATGGACATAATAAGAATTTAACATTGAAATAAAGTAAGAAACAAATATTAATTGATAATTATAACACATTAAAATGGAATACCTTGGCTCTAAGGCCAAAGTGTATGCTAGAAAAAGTGATCAAAAAGTAGAATCAAGGACAAGAATACAGCCAGGTAATGAGAAATACAAAGAACTGAGAAAGATGAGAAAAGTGTCCCAGCAGAGAAAGAAAACTTTACAAAATGCTGCTTAAACGCCTTAAGGAATATTTTTTAATCTTCAGAAAGTTCTCATGTGGTAATAACTCTCTGGTACAGAAGATAAATGCAGGTATCTCCTCTTACTTTCCACCTCTGCAGCTGTCCATTCACATCCTCATTCATTTAGCCCATCTTTACTTGTTCAAAGTTAAGGGACAAATAGACATCTTCAGCTGTTCTTAATCATGAAAATAGATTGGTTAATAGTACCATAATCAACATTGTCTTGTAATATGAAGCAGATTCATTTCCCCATATGCTAATGACAATGATAAGGGAAATAAATAATTTTAGAAAGTTACTTAATTATAACAAATGATGGAATCTCAAACAAGTCACATTTTTTAAGCGTATACCTGTGGTTTTTGTAGGAAAAGATTGGCATGGAAAGAATAAAGATAAATATCTCCAACCTCACATCAACTGCCCTAGTTACCTTCTTATCATGGAAGACATAGACTTTATGTATATTCACACATATTACAATGATATGTACATGCACAATAATTTATAGAGTTCTAAAGTTTCTAGGCAATTACTCTTACAATCTAAAATATAGATTCACTATGATGAAGATCTTTAAGTAAAAACTAAGTATTGCACAGTTTCTTTGACTTTAAAGCAGGTAATACTGTGTCAGGTATGGTGGCTCATACCTAGAATCCCAGCTACGTGGGAAGCAGAACAAAGTTCCAGGCCAGTCTAGGCAAAGTTAGTGTCACTGAGACCCTCCCTGAAAAACAAATTCAAAGGAAACAGGCTAAGGGAATGGTTCAAGTGATAGAACCCTTGCCTAGCAAGCATGAGGCCCTGAGTTCAATCCCAGGAAATGCAAAAATTATAATAATTTTAATATCATATATTATTTACATATTATCATTCAGTAATGCCTATATTTATGATATTAATAACTTCTTTTAAAAATATATGAAGTAATAATTTTATTAATCAAAATATAGAAAAAATAGATGGCTGCACTACTAGAAACGAAACATGCTACACAATGGTGATTTATATATATTTCTGGTAATAGCAATCTTTGAATAAAAATTGTGCCTGGTACTCAATGTATCCATCAAGTGTTGAATTTCTCTAGTTGAAGAAGAGATATACTCAGTCACCCTGTGGATAAACTTCTAGGCACACAAACACAAACGTACCCTCAAGTAAGTTGTTTTGTAAATGCACAGCAAATCAAAGTCTGTGATCCACAGATCTGCTTCAGGCTCTTTTGGCTGCTTCAGCCATTTCTCTTTAATGAGGATTTATTAGGCCACAATTTCATTTAAATAGACATACATTTACCATAATGCAATTTTTCTGGAGACAAGTTAGTTGATAGCTTAGCACTGGAAACAGAATGCATTGCCCACATTTTAAATTAAATCCACTAAGATAAATAATATGAACATATTTTTATTCATTTGCATTAACATTATCAGATGCACATAATCTCTGAGGAATCCAATTTTTCTATGTTCAAAACTACCATGGATTGTAGTGAGGAAAAACTATCATGCTTTTTTATAGTATAATACAGGATATAATATAAGCGACTGTATATAATACAGACACATACACACACACAACCCAAAGGGATAGTTAATTTCCTTTATGTGAAACAACTTTAAAAAATGGGAAAAATATTGCTACAAAAGCATAAATTCATGTGAAATGTTACTTTTTTTGGTAACAATTGAAAAAAGTAATAATTACTTCACAATTTATTGAATCCTGAGCTTCAAGGCATTATTCAAAAATCAGTTCCTCCAGATAGATTTATTATTGGATGTATTATAAAGTCTTAGTTGAAATAGTCCCCTGAATATAAATTTTCAAGTTGTTTTTTCAAAGTTAGTAGGTGGAAAAATTAGATTTGTCATATTTTCCCTTCCCAAAACCTCTTTTATGTTTTCGCTTTATGGGAAAAACAAGAAAAAAATTCAAGTTAGATATTTTGCATGATCCAATAAAAGAATATTTACATGTTCTCTGTTATAAATGATAGTCACTAACTTGTTGTATTATTAAGTAGATGGAATGAGTTCAGATGAATTTACCCAAAAGCCATAGACAGAATATAAAGCAACATTTTATAGCAACAGTATGGTCAACATCATATTAAGGAAAGTGGTTATGGAGAAATTAAGCTGTCTGTATGAGCTTCAGGTAAGTTTCATTCTAATAGAGTTCTTTGCCATCTAGAACTTTCTGCTCTTTTCTAATGTCTGCCTAGACAGTCAAATATAATTTTCCCTATTTCAAAAGAGAAATTTTGCTCCTTTTACTTTTTCATAGCTTAGATTCTGGGAAAACTTTAGTCACTCATTTTGTATAAGTCATCATACATATTTATTAAATCACATAGTTAACTGGACACTATATATCTGGAAAACAATTTGTCATGCTTTGTGAAATAAAAAAAGTTTTATAAACTATAATTTCGTATAATGTTTATTGCTTTTTCCTTCATTCACTTATTAATAAAAATAATTAATATAAAACTATCATGATTATCATCATTCTTATAAACAAAATCACTATGAAATTGTTGTAGAAGTCTTAGTTGCAAATAAAGATCATTATAAAATGTATGTGAATTTATTTTTGCATGCACGTTGAGTACTGAATTTTTCTATGTGCGTGTATATATACATGTGCATGTGTACAAGACAAATTTTCTAATATGAGATTAGGGTAAAAAGAAAGTCTCTCTCCTAATACACTGTGAAGCATCATTTGAGTAAATAAGACCTTTATATGTATCGTGTCTACAATTTTATCTTTGTAGACATGTGAAGCTAGATTCAATCAACTTAACAGATCTTTTAGTTTTTGATATTAGTAGCAGGGTTTATTTGTAATCAGTTTTGCATTGTTGCACTTATAAATTGCATTAAGTTCAAGCCAGTGCAACCTTGATGACTTTTGGAACTTATTCCCTACAGAACTGACACCTTAGTATGGAATCATCATGCGTTATGCTTTTATGCTATGTTCCAGTTATCTGCTGCACTAACTAGGAGACATATTTTGCACATCTTTATAAAACAAGAGTTTATTGCAAAAATGTTATATATTCAGTGGAAATATTTGTATTCATTTAAATTAAACCATATATTAAAATCTGATCTATATTTCAAGTAACGTTTCTTATGTATTGTAGGCTATTTAATCAACATTTGTAACATTCACAAAATTTTGTTTCAAAAAGGGAAAAATATTCAATGTCTGTGATTTCTATGTCTCTTGCATTTTATGTGCTAAGAACTGTGCAGAGTGTGGGAAGATAATCATGAATATAGTTATATATTTTTAGACTTATCCAAAGCTCTTTCCTCATGTAATACTGTTGGGATGCTAGGGAAGTTTCATAACTAATACCACATTGTTATTTTTTCCAGTCTCCAAGGATTCATGCATGTGGTTTACTCCCTAAAATATTATTGATGAAGTTTGACCAATTTGTGGTCTCATTCCTACTCAAATATTCTTTTGAAATATTCTGTGCTGGGCAACTACTCTGGCATTGCGTTCTGTCACACCTGTATACAGTTTATGCTGGGTCGTCTATGTCAGTGGTTTATAATTTGTGTATAAATCCTTTCATTTTGCCATGTTCTCAGAAAATCAAATTTGTCACAAATGCTTAATAAATGATTATTTACCAAGTTAACTTCAAGGTTTTAATTTTCCTGGAAGATAATTAAATAATTCTCTACACTACAGAGTTGTGAAAATGGTAGTCTTGTGAAGTTTTTGAAAGTATGTTATAAGAGAAACTCATGCATGGGAAATTAAATCAAATGCCTGGCTTTCAGAGGCTGAATATCATTTCATTTTATTTTACCTTTGTATCTCTAATGTCTATTTTTTGTGGATATGTGTCCAAAAAGCAGTCATATTTGTATTAAAAATTCATATAGGAGGACAAAAGTATATGTTTTTATTCAAACTCTCTTACAGTAACTTTGGCATTACCCAATAACAAAAAACCTAATATTTTATCAATAAAATGATACACAAAAATTGTCAGCAAAATTTTGTTATGTCCATAAACCAATTTGACAAGAAAAAGATAATAATTTATATATTAATAGTTTCTACTTCCACTTTTTTCTTTATTTTATCTGCTTTCACAAATGCTAGTGTACAGTAAATCTTATTAATTGCTTTTTTATCATTCTCTTTTTGTAATTTCTCTAATGTGTCTGAAACTTTAAAAGACTGTCAGCAACCAAACTATACATTTTATTGCATAATTCCCAAGGTCGTAGAGTCCTTATAAACTACACTTTTATTGAGTATAAAAAATTCAAAGAGCTAGATAAGTATTATTTATTATCATGTGACCTATTAAAAACATCTTACAAACTAATTTTGCTCTTGTTTATTGAATTCATTATGAGTCTTGCATATGTTTTAATGGGCTATATGTCACAAGATTTACTGAGCCATTCAACTTTGTATCAGAAGTCATTCACCAAGACCAACATAAATGCTGCAGTTCTTTTTTTTTTTTTAATTTTATTATTCATATGTGCATACAAGGCTTGGGTCATTTCTCCCCTCTGCCCCCACCCCCTCCCTTACCACCCACTCCACCCCCTCCCTCTCCCCCCCACCCCCTCAATACCCAGCAGAAACTATTTTGCCCTTATTTCTAATTTTGTTGTAGAGAGTATAAGCAATAATAGGAAGGAACAAGGGTTTTTGCTGGTTGAGATAAGGATAGCTATACAGGGCATTGACTCACATTGATTTCCTGTGCGTGGGTGTTACCTTCTAGGTTAATTCTTTTTGATCTAACCTTTTCTCTAGTTCCTGGTCCCCTTTTCCTATTGGAAAACCATTATGTTTTAGGGCTCAAAGTCCCATGTATTTATTAAATATATACTTATGGTCTCATGTTACAAAACAGAACAAAATGTCGCACAGATTCTTGATATATGTGTTTCAATAGAGAAGTAATATGTATCAAAAAGATAGTTCAAAACTCTTGGTAATGTAGTTCTTCCCATATAATGACAAATAAAAGTGTTCTAAATATATATATTTTAAATTTACATGAGTTACAGGATATCCTGTTTAGATATCAGATATGTCTGTTAGCTAGTCAAGTATATCTGATGAAACAATTCAATATGTTAAACCTATATAAATAAATGTGCTCAAGCATATATTACTTGAAAGAGATAATTTCTATCACTTCAGATAGGAGTTTGTTCTCTAAACATAAAACAGTTAGTTCTTTCAAGTTATTTTGATATTTCATACTTTCTCTTGTCAGAATATCTTAAATTAATTCTTGCTCTCTATGTAAATATTTATGTGAGTTAAAGGTTCTAACCTTAAGTGGCTAATTTTTTTTCAATATCTGAAAAACCTAAGCTATAAAACCCAAAGAATTTTCCTATGATTCTGTATAAACAAACTAGTAAAATCCCTTTCTTTTTATTAAACAAACATGTCTGTATTAATGACCTGTATAGCTAGAAAGAAAAGTCAAATAAGATATTCATTCTTCTCCAAGATAAATTAATTCTAAGTTGAAATAATTCCATGACAGAAGATGTGTGTGATAAGTTGAAATTCTTTCTACGTGAGATAATCCAGAAGCTGCTCAAAGTAACTTGAGTGTCATTTGTATGTCTGATCCTTATTTTCTCTTGTAAGAGGGCTCTAGTTTTACGAAATTACATTTAATGAATACTTATCTAGTTCATCATGCAAAGCATGCTCAAAATCTTCTTATTTCCTAGCAATTTTCAGTTTCACAAGATGTCAGTCTGTTTGTATATTAAAAATTATGTTCCTCAGAATTTTTGTGAGAATTCATAAATGGGGTACTTAATTTCTAATGGAGAATCAATGTAATTTTAGGGAAGTGAAACTTAATCTCGAACATCCAGAATATGGGAAAGGTACTTCCAGGCAGAAGGATTGAGTTGTGAGTTTGCAAGTCCTAACATAAGGAAGAGCTGAATTTTTTCCAGAATAACCTAAAATCTTTATATAGTTTGTAGATGCTGGTAGGAAGTACTAGTTACTCAAGGTCACATTGGAAGAGTAAGCAGAGCTTAATCCACAGGACGGTGGCAAATGTTTGTATTGCATCCTAGTGCTGCAAGGAGCCCCTTAAAAGACATTGAGCATGGGAATAGAAACACAATGTGTGATAATTTAAAATTCTATGTGTAATTTTGAAATGAGCACTCTTCATAAAAAAATACATAATTATCAAAATTTACAATGTCTCTAGGAGCCTCATAACAAGCTCATAACCTTTACTTTAATCACCATTAAAGTTCCATGTATAAATTTATATTTGTTTATACAACCACTTCATACATAGGGAATAATGCTTTGCTATTACAACCATATCCCTGCTGATGTTTACTTGATCTTGTTTCTAGCTTTATGTTATAACAAACAATGCTGCAATAAATATTCCTTGTCATACTTTTTATTGTATCAGCTTTATTTTATTGAATACATAAATAACAATGGGGATGTTAGGCCAAAGGGTACAGAAAATTTGAATTTTAATAAGTTATATCAAAATGCTTTCTAAACATTCCACAAAGTTGATGACAGGTCATAAGGCAAACATTTCTTTACACACTTGCCAACATTAAATGCTATCAAGTGTTTTAAAGTTTGGATGTTACTGCTATTGTTGGTATTCAGATCATCACTTTGTTTCTATGCCATCTATTGAGATTAAGCATATTTGTACATTGATGGTCATCTGAATTGCTTCTGTAAATTGATTGTTTTTTTCATTGAATTAATTCAATGTCTATGTCTTCTTTTTTGAATTATTTCTTAAAACTTCCTTGAACACTATAGAAGTGAATTCTTTGCCTATTATATGAAAACAACTATTTTCTCCCATAAAAATCACTTACTTCTGATTTTTATTAAGATAACTTTTCCATAAAGGTGTTTAAATTTTCTGTGTAATTGTCAAAAGAACATTCTTCCAGTGTTCTAAAAAATAAATTGGGAGTTAAGAAGCACTGAACAATTAAATCATAAACACCAATATTTGAAAACAGATCAATGGGTCACTAGATGTCATCTCAGGGTAGAACTGGCTGTTGGGTACACACATTCTCCTGGAGATTTTAGCATTTGCTGTGTTTGTATACTTTTGTTCTACTTCCTATTGACTATCGATCTGGATATAATCAACCTTCTAAGAATAATGGTTAACTTGTAGAAAACTGAACATAACACCAGTAATTTCATTTATTTGTTGCTTGTTTGTTTGTTTATTTATTTGGTGATACTGGGGTTTTAACTAAGGACTTCACACTTGCTAGGCAGGCACTCTACTACTTGAGCCACACCCCCAGCCCTTTTGGGTGTGGTTGTTTTGGAGCTAGGGTCTTACTTTCTGCCCAGGCCCATAGCTGGGATGACAGGAGCACACCACCATGCCCAGATTTTTTTCTATTAAATAGGGTCTCACTAACTTTTTGGCCCGGGCTGGCCTAAGCCCACAATCCTCTGTATCTCAACCTCTTTGAAGTAGCTAGGATTAGAGGAGTGAGCCACAGACACCCAGCTAAAATGCCAGTGACTTAAAATGATATACTTTCAAAAGATATGCAAATAAGTTCTATACTATAACCCAAAGGTGAGTATTTATTGCCTTGTATAATATTCACCACTTTCGTATCTTTTGGCAAATCCCTTTTTGCTTTCTTTAACTGACCAACTATATAAATCTCATATGTCCTAATTCTCTTTTGATTTATCACTGTCATCTTAGTTCCTTCACTGAGTTGAATAAAATCTTGGAAATAAGTTCATTTTGTATTTCATGGAAGTATATTTTCTTTTAAATCTACTTTAATAAATGTGTCCTAGGCAGGAGATTTTGGTGATCTCAAATGGAATGATTAAAAGGAAGAGAAGTATATTTTGAAGATAAAAAGTCAAAAACTGAATATGGACATATTTGAGAGTCTGGAGAAGAATCAAGGATTAGAGAAAAAGAGGGAGAAGAAGAATATGTAACTGATGGTGGTATTCCAGGAAAGGGTGATGTTCAACAGCCAGAGTACATGCCAAAGGCTTGGATGACCAAAATTTTGAGTGTTGGTAGGGTGGCTATACATTAATAAGCAGGATTGAATTTAACACTTAAATTCCCCTGTTGTGTTTCTATATGATATATGGACAATTGATCTCTGAGAGTTGGCTAAAAAAATAATGTCTAAAGTTTTAAGAACAATAAAATGAAATGAGAGCTGGGGTGTAACTCAGTAGTAGGCACTCATCTGGCATGCATGAGATTCTCAGTTTGATCCCAAGCATCGTCCCTAAATCGATGCCTTTTTTATAGTATAAAAGCATGTTTTTCAGAAAAAAATGCACTAAGACTGCTAGAGTGAGCATTTTGTTATAATCATGAAGATTAGCTAGATAGATGGAAATCGATAGATGTAGATAGATAGATGTTTTTCTAATATTTATTTTATCTTCCTCTTTTCTTTGTCTAACTTCTTGTTTTTCCAAGGAAAACAAATCAGTACTTTCTATAATTTAACTCTGCTTTTATTTTCTGCATATGACACATTAAAACATTAAGCCCCATTTAACTATCAACTTTTCCTCAGTACTAAACTACTATAAGAAAACACAAAGTTCATCTTTGAATGACCATGGACTTTAGTCTGTTCCTTATGCCTAGGCAGAGCATAAATACAAAGCCATGTCAGGTTAACCTTCTCTCCTACCTTAGAAAGTTTTCACACAGCTTCTTAAAATATCTGTCTTAATCCTGCTCTGCTTCCCAAATGGAGCTAAATATGTCCACTGATAGTCTGACTTTCTCTGAGGCAGCACTCAATTTATCACTGTGCTCCTAGAGCACATTTTCCAAATCCTGACAAAAACATCCCAGAAGCTTTTCAGAGGGGAAAATAAACCCTCATCCAGGCTCTGTAAATTGCCACCAAGTATAGCCATGAATAAAAAGAGGATCAATCCTGATTCATGCTTCCATGACCACTGCCCAGCAGAGCTTAGACCAGAGGAAATTAGACAGAAGACAAAAAATATTAAACATTTTCTTTTTTTTTTAAAAGAAACCAATTACTGAAGATATCTGAGTAGAACATTTTGAAGATGTACTCCACCAGCTCTTCGAAAACTAATTTCTCCAAGTGATTTAAAACTTAAGGAAAAAACAAAACAAAACTATGGTCTTGGAGCACAAAAGCAAGGGCATTTTTGCCAGAAGGCCTTAGTTAAAATGTGCATGTCCTTAAAATTCCTAAGAGCACAGGAAATGCATTAGCCATGGTTGGTTTAGAAGACCTACCTGAATGTTCCTGTGCTTGAATAGGAAGGAAAAGAGAGATATCTACAGTGCACAAAGTAATCACCCACATTCATTGCTATCATCCATTCACAAATATTAGAATTCTATGAACATTATACAAACAAATCCATTCTGTTCATGAACCACTGCATACAACAGATATAATAAAGCTGCATACATACATGGAACTGACTGTATATACCTCAAAATACATAAAACTGGTATAACAGAACCTTGATTTAAAAATGGAAGACAGGATGGGAGAGAAAGGGATGCTTGCTGGAGAGAGTGACAATGGGGCTGTTACTAGAAAAGACAAATAATTTAAACAGAAAGAAATTGTGTTATGAGAAAGGGCTCTCAAGAGAGAAAAGGGAAAACATTCCAAGCAGAAGAATTCAAGGAGTCTAAAATGGCAGACAGAGGGACTGTGTATATGGATTGGCATAGTGGGAGACTAACAGAATACTAACAGACACTGCATGCAGTAATGCTAACTTTGAACCATGGACTATGCAAAGAGAATTAATTGGATTTAGTGCATAATGAGATGGAGAACATCATCTTAAGAAAAGTTAGCCAGACTTAGAAAACCAAAGACTGCATATTTTCTCTCATATGTGGAATTTAGAACCAACACAAATATAAACAATATTATGAAAGACAGGTTATGCTAAGGGGTGGTCACATAGGAGAGAGGCAGGGTAAAATAAGGAAGGTAAGAAGGTGAACATAGAACTTTTAAACCTGTTGAAATTACCATAAGAAGGAGACAAATGTAGAAAGGAGAAAAATAGAGGGGATGAAGTAATTTGGGTTATAATACATACATACATGGAAATGTCACAATGAAACACCCTGACTAGATATCTTAAACAAGCAAAAATATCATTTTTTTATAAAAACAGAGAACAGGTAGGCAAAACAGGTCCTGTCTGGTCAATGGGTGTCAGTGGGAGGGGGGAGGATACAAGGAAAGGAGGTTGAGGGGTGAATACGGTAGAAGTATTCTGTACACATGTATGAAAATGGAAAAATGAGACCTGTTGAAGCTATTCAAGGAATGGGAGGGGGGATAAAGGAGAATGATGAAGGGGGTGAATTAAAGTATGATATTTTATAAGAAATTTTGTAAATGTTCACAATGTAACCCCAGTAAAACAATAATAAAAATTAAGTATAATAAATAAAATAAATAAAACAGTCATGTGAATAAGTAGCTATTCTTAATCACATTGAAAAGTCACAATTGTGATTAAATAACTCAACCAAAAAAAAAACACACAGATAGTAGGTTTTAAAGTGAGAATTTAAACTAGGTAGTTTTTAATCATTGTGCTGTCAACTGTGACAAGCTAAGAGGAATCTTTTTTTTTAATTTGGCCTGAATGACAGACCAAGGTAAATATACAGCTTATCTAAAAGGAGAAAGGAAATATTTTGAGAAAGGCTGTGAGAAAATCAGAAAATACTTTAGGAAAACTCACAGTGACAATAAAAAAAGAAAGAATCAAGGAAGGAATGGATTAAAAAATGCAGGACCAAAACTGAAGATAGAGCAGGTTAAGAGTACACTTGAGTGAAATATAAGAATTTTAAACTGCATGGGAAATGAAAAGGAAGGGTTCAATGTGAGAGACAACAGAAAGAGAAAAAAATCAAGTAACGGAATTTCAGCCAGTTAACATGGAAGCTGGGAAGATCTGGGAAGAGGGAATATTCCAAGACAGTCTCTGCGTTTGAGAATAGAGGTTGGTGGGATGCAGGTAAGCTCAGTCCTGATACAATTCTTAAGGGTCAGTAGAATCTATCTATCTACCATCTATCTATCATCTATCTATCATCTATCATGTATCTATCTATCATCTATCTATCATCTATCATGTATCTATCATTTATCTATCTATCTATCTATCTATGTATCATCTATTGTCTATCTATTCTACAGAGAGAAAATTCTAGTAGCCACATCAGAATGGCTCCCAAGTCTCTCAAATTCTTCATGTTTAACTTGAATTTGTTAGCCTCTCATAAATAACAACAAACAAAAGGAATCTTGCTCTAAATCTCTCTCAATTGTTACAAGGCATGGGCTCTCCTCTTGTAAACACCAGAAGTCCAAAATCTCAAGGTCATTGTTATTTTCTCTATCTCATTTCCTCATATACTCACATTCAGACTGACACAAGTCCTGTCAAATTGCACTTCATAAACTGTGCTGTAATTTTTCTTTCTCACCATTTACACCATTAATACTAAAATTCAAGCAAAATTATCACTCACCATTATTACTATAATGGCTTGCTGACTGGCTATCACTTCCCATCCAGCTGACCTACAATTTATCCTGTGCACTGCAGCTAATGTAATCTCATCAAACCCACATTTTGTTCACATTTCCACATGCCTCTTAAATCCTCAGTTATTGCCAGTGTCTCAGGTTAAAGACAAAACAGCCTTACACCATCTGACTTCTGTTCATTCTCATATCATGCCCACTCCATCCAGAGTTGTATTTTTTTCAGCTCTGGAGTTTGCCTTGCACTAAAGTCTTTTCATATGCTTCTCTACCTTCACTCTCTTCTGTGTAGTTAATACTGACACAGCCTCAGAACTGAGTTTATAATCACTTCTTCAAAAATCCTTTTAAACCCTCTGGATTAGATCAAATGTATTTCTATATTTAAAACATTTCATTTTCACTGAATTCTAGGAACTTTTTAATTTCTTCAGTCACCCACAGGTTTCCAGCAGTGTGTTATTCAGTGTCCATGTGTTTGAATATTTTCTGTGATTTCTTTTGTTGTTGAGGTCTAGTTTTATTCCATTGTGATCTGATATCATGCATGGCATTATTTTGATTTTCTTGAATTTGTTGAGACTTTCTTTGTGTCCTAAAATAGGATCTATTTTGGAGAAAGTTCCATGAGCAGCAGAAAATAATGTGTATTGCCTGGTTGTCTGGCAAAATACTCTGTAGATATCAACCTTGTCTATCTGGTCTAACATACAGAGTAGCTCTGAAGTTTCTTTGTTGATCTTTTGCCTGAATGACCTATCTATTGGTGAAAGTGGAGTATTCAGGTTTCCCACTATTACTGTGTTAGGGTCTATCTGTGTTCTTAGGGCCATTCGATTGTTTTTTTAATGTAGTTGGGTGCCCCTGAGTTTGGAGCATATATGTTAAGGATTGATATTTCCTTTTCATGAATTGTTCCTTTAATTAATGTGAAGCAACCTTCATTGTCTCTTCTGATTGATTTTAGTCTGAAGTCTACCTTGTCAGATATGGGTATAGCTACTCCAGCCTGAATATGGGGTCCATTTGCTTGGAAAACTTTTTTTCACTCTTTGACTCTAAGCCATTGTTTCAATGAGATGAGTTTCTTGTAAGCAACATATGGTTGGGCCTTGTTTTTTTTTTTTTTTTTTTTTTTTTAACACAGTTTCTATGTCTTTTGATTGGGTCATTGAGTTCATTTACTTCAGTGTTAATATTGAGAGATTCCGTGTTATTTCTAGTCATTTTTATTACCCTGTTGTTTAGTTTTACCTATTCCTGTTTACTAGTCTGCTCACTCAAAAGGGTTTATTCTTTGTTGAGTCTTCCTGTCTTGCTCTTGTTTCTTCTTCTATATGTAAAAGTCCTTTAAATATCTTCTATAGTGCTTGCTTGGTGGTTGCAAATCCCTTTAGTTTTTCCTTGTTGTAGAAGGTCTTAATTTCTCCTTCAATTAGAAAGAATGGTTTTGCTGGATAGACTTGTCTAGGTCAACAATAGCTTTCTTTCAGGGCCTGAATTATGTCTTTCCATGACCTTGTGTTTTGAGTCTGAGTTGAGAAACTGTTATTTTAATGGATTTGCCTTTATGTGGTACTTCTCTTTTCTCCTTTGCAGCTTTAGAATTCTTTCTTTGTTCTGTGTGCCGAGTGTTTTGATTATGATGTGTTTGGGGGTATTTCTTTTTTGGTCCTGATGATTTGGTGTTGTGTAATCTTTCTGCACATTGGCAGATTGCCACTCAGTGGATGGGCTTGGATTCCAGCTCTTAGACAAGAGAGGTGGGACTCCCTGCAAGGAGCACAGTGTGAAGTGCTGGGCTGCTGTGCATCTTGGGGAAGCAGGGCTTCTGGTGCCACCTGCAGAGTAGTAAGTTACAGCTTACCTCCCCTTAGTGAGGAATCTGGCATTCTTGCTCTTTCACAGGGAAGTAGAGTCTCTCATCAAGGACAGTGGGGAGGAGAGCTGGACCTCTGTGCACCTTGGAAGGCCAGCTTCCTGTCAGCTGCAGAGTAATAGGTTGCCACTCAGTGGGGGAGCTGGGGTTCTAGCTCTTAGACAGGGGAGACTGGATTCTCCTGTAGACCAGTGCAGTGGGAAGTGTTTTACCTCTGTACACTTTGGAGAAGCAGGCCGTTTGGTGCTGTCCACAGAATAGCAGGTTACAACTTTCCTCCTCTCAGTGGGGAAGCTGGCTTTCTTGCTCTTTGAATCTGGTGTTTGTGCTCTTTAACAGAGAAGCAGGGGCTCTCATGTGGTCAGGCACAGTGGGAAGCACTTGGCCTTTCTGTGCCTTAGGGAAGCAGGTCCCTTGGCACCTGCAGAATGGCAGATTACCTCTGAGTGGAGGACTTGGGTTTCCACTCTTGGATAGGGGAGTGGGGGCTATCCCATGGGAGGGCTTGGTGGTTAGCACTGGGCTTCCATGCTCTGTGGGAAGGAAAGCCTCCTGGTGCCAGCAGAATAGCAAAGCCTGGGGTTCACTTGCATGTGTGGCAGTGGGCTCCTAGCACTGAGTAGCAAGTTGAGGGTGCCTGTGGGGCAGCAAAGCCAGCAGGCTTGAATCATCTGGTGCAGATGCCCTTGGGTCTGCTTGCTGGCACAGGAGCCACAGCAGATGATGGAGGAGCCAAGCCTTCAAGCAGCGGGAGTTCTGGAGCCTGATTGCCATCATGGGCTTCCAGGAGCACTGTACAGTAATGCTGCTGTAGGCACAGGGGAACCAAGCCTGTAGGCAGTAGAAGCCCTAGGGCCCACTTGCTAGAGCATAGGCTCCAGGAGCCATGGCACCTGGTGCAGGCATGGAGGAACCAAGTCTTTGGCCAGCAGGAGTTCTGGGGCTTGCTTTCCAAGCATGGGCTCCAGGAAGGCAGTACAGTAGCACTGCAGGCACCAAGGAGCCAAGCCTGTGGGCAGCAGAGTTCTGGATCCTGATTGCTGGCACAGTCTTCAGTGGTGCTGCTGCTGGCTCTGGAGAACCAAGGCAATTGGCTTGCACCTTCTATTACCCATGGAGCAGTGGGAGCTATGGGTCCTGCTTATACAGAGGTGCCAGTTTCCCTGGTGTTTCAGGACAAAGGTATTAGGTCGTGTAGTAGAGGGGAATAAGGAACTCTGAGTTCCTGTGTGTGCTGGAAAGCAGCACTTACTGCCAAAAGCTGAGTATTGGAGCCTGGAGCCTGGAGCCATACGGAGACTTCAGGGGTGGGGGACCAACAGTGTTAAGCTGTGAGTTGTCCTTATCGTTCTTCTCGTGCTAGTTGCTTCTCTATTTGTGGATTTGGAGAGGGCTATGATTTTTGCTGATTATGGGACCCCGTGGGTAACTTTTGGGGTCTCCTGATCTTCCTTTTTCAGGGTAGTTAGTCACCTTTGGGCTGTAGACATGTCAGGTGTGACTTCCAATATATTTGTGAGGTTATTAGGTTTTAGTTTGGCTTTTGCTACACTTTAATGACAGTAATTCACATTTTATTTGCTTCAAGGCTTTGGTTCACCACTCCACTGCAACTACCCCTTTCCAGGTTAGCAAAGAGCATGCTTGGTCCATTCTGTGGCCTATCCATGGTCATGTGGCTGGTGCCCTTGGTAACCACTGACATGCTTCAGCAGCCTTTCTTCCAACACCAGGCTGCTTGGCTTCCAGAGAAGCACATTCTCTTACCTTTCTCCTACTCTTCTTCTCATGTACCTCTGCAGATTTCACTACCTCTTCTCTATAGTAAGAAGATTGTTTAGCCTCAGGCTTATGTTGGATGTCTTCTCCATTTACACTCAATCCCTGAATAATCACTCCAGCTTTCAGGTCAACACACAACTCTATTTTTATTTTCAACAACTCTCCTTAATTTTGTCCTCATCTATCCAACTGCTTACTTAACATCACCACTTGAATATTTAAGAAGCATTTCAAATGTAAGCTGTTTGTAGAATAGGACATACTTTAAAAATAAATCTAAAATAGCACATTATTTAAAATAGTACCCACTCTCCATCACTCTCTTTCCTTTTGCCCTCACTTGTTTCTTTATTTTGCATAAAAATTATATTACATATTTAATCTTTACTTTTCATCTCCTCCAAGAAAATATAAGTTCTTGAATATACTGTTTTAACAACATATTACCAATGCCTAACATAAAACCTGGCATTAAGTAGATCCTCAAAAGATCTTTGTTAAATTAGATAATAGATGATTGATTAATATCAATTACTCATTAAACTGAAATTTCACTGGGGGCATAAACTCTTTATGTGTGTGTTTGGCATTGTTTTCTAACTGCCTGTCAAGTAGTTGTTGCTAAATACTTTTTGATGGCTTAAACAAATAAAATATTATTAGGGTACTGCAGTCACACCAATGACAAAGGAGAATAAAGTTGTAACAAAGAGGAAGTTATCAAAAAATGGCAGGGTGAGAATGACAACAATTGATTATAGGTAAATGTATTTCATAATTAGGAAATATATAATATATTTTAAAATCAGATTAAGTATTATTAATACATGTTAAGATCAAATTTGAAATTGCATATTGAAATTATAACTGTCTAAAGAATTAGTAGTAAAGATCAGCATAATATAGTAAATATTATTTCTAAACAGAGTTCCTTTAATTCCATATAGCAGCATACATATACCAGCCAAGGCAAAGGTAGCTTGAGACCCTGACTCAAAAACAAAATAAAAACGAAAGTGCTAGGGACAGAGCTCAAGTGGTAGTATGATTTCCTGGCATTCACAAGTCCCTGGATTCAATCCCCAGTACCATCCCTATTCCCAGTTTGTTGCTTTAAATCTTAAAAGAAATAGGCTAGGTGCCATGGCTTCCACCTGTAATTCTAACTACTTGGAAAGTGGAGATCAAGATGTTGATGATTCGAGCAAGCCCAGGCAAAAAAGTTAGGGAGATCCCATCTCAGCTGGGAACAGTGGTGCATTCCATCATCTCAGCCACATAGGAAGAATTAATGGAAGAACTGGAGTTCAAATTGGCTCAGACATAAACACCAGGCCCTATCTAAAAATAACCAAAGCAAAAAGGGCTGGGCATGGCTCAAATGTTAAAGCACCTACTTGGCAAGCTTGAAGTCCTGAGTTCAAACCAGAGTACCACCCAAGGAAAAAATCTTAAAGGATTGGCCATTTTCATTTTCATCTTTGTGAGAATAGTCACAGGTATGAAAACTGGAAGAATGGGCCATTGCTTTCTTCACGAGTTATAGTCAAAATATAAATGGTAATATTTTTTATTTGTTAGAGTAAGAGAAATAAGAAAATAAAAAATCATTGGTAGGCCTGAAGGTGAAATGAGACTGTAATATAATTAAAAGACTGAGTAACATAAAGAGAATGCTCAATTCTTTAGTTTTTCTCCTTCATCTTCATATTTTATGTAATGATTCATATGTCTGAAAATGGACAGCAAAATAACACTGTGAAAGTAAGCTTCAAGGTTGTCTCCATGTAGGTTCAAACAACCCTCTTATTTAAAGATGAAATTGGGAAGTACAAGTTTAAAAGGGCCTAGCAGAATTTTTTTAAGCATGAAGATTTAATAGCTTGCACCTTGGTGAGTATGACACAGACAAAGAGAAACAGCATAAGCCAGGCACAGTGGCTCATGCCTATAATCCCTTATACTAGGAAATCAAAGATAGGGAGGATTATGGTTTGAGGTCAGCCTGGGCAAAAAGTTAGTGAGACCCCCATCTCAATCAATGAGCCAGGCATGGTGGTATTTGCCTGTGGTCCCAGCTATGTGGAAGAACAAAGGTAGGAGAATTGTGGTCTGAAGAGGGTCCTTGGCAAGTATGTGAGAACCTCCTTTAAAAATAATTAATGCAAAAAAGGTGTTGGGGATGTGGCTCAAGTGGTAGAGCACCTCTTCAGCAAAGTCCAAGGCCCTGAGTTCAATCCCTAGTACTGTCAAAAAAACATCAGGAACACCATGGAATTGCAGCAGACAGGAAATGTTTCACATAAAAGAGCAATGAATCTATGAGCCAGTCCACTAAAGACATTTCTATCATCCACTCTAAAAACTAGTTAGAACATAAAAACTGGTTCAGATTCTAGCACTGGCAGGAATGAAGACCATGACTCAGTTATGTTTGGCATTCACTTTGATTCACTCTCATACTAGCAAATAATCCTTGCAAAGAATAAAAATAAAGACTTAATCCTTGTAAAGATTAAGAACACAAGTGAGTAGATCCTCCCTGAGGCTTTGTCTTATTCCACACAAGGGCATTTCCAAAATTCCCTACTACCAGCATCCCAGGCAGAGGGAGGAACCCTCCTGGCCGGCAAGTTCAGAATGTGGGAATTTGATCTTTTACAACCATTTGGATGGGAAGCCATGACAGCACTGAGAGACCAGCCCCTTTCATTCTGTGGCTCTAAAGAATAAAATTTGTGTATTTCATTTTTGGTGTTTCATCAGACCATCCAAACTTCTAGAACAGTAGGGCCGGCTATGACCTATCACAGACTCCACGTGGAAAGAGGCAGGTGGCGAAGCTCATCTCACACATCAGAACATGACTTAGCAAAGTGGAGTCACTGATCACCTAGCAGAGACCAAACATTCCCTGGGTAGTCTCAGGCTAACAATAAAGTTCACTCATTTTAAAAGAGAAGAGTAAGCCCTCAGAGGGATCGATAAATAGAGTACACTTGATCTCCTTCATAACTAAAATAGAAAGGGAACAGTGCTAATCTTATAACAAGGGAAAAAAATCCCACTTTTGGAAAAACACATAAGGCACAGGGAATTTTGACTCAATCAAGGTAGATGTAATATTCAACTTAGATCTATCCAGGAATTCATTTACCCAAACTCAAAATTAGTTTTTCTTTCTTTTTTTTTTTTCCTGTATGGCCTGGGGTAAATATACAGAAATATATTAATCACTTTCATTAATGTCTACAACCAAAAAGGGAGAAAAAAGACACAAGTTTAAAAGTCCCTAAATGCCTTAGTTTATCAGAATTCACCTATCATAACAACTAATGGAATTTCCCAGTCTGAGAGTCTTTTCATTCTATAGCTTTCATTTCCTTGTAAAATTACATTAAAAAAAAAGAAAAAGCCCTTAGAGGTAAAATTAATGAGGACACAAACTATATTGTTAGGCAAATTGAGTAAGTATAACTTCTTTTTTTTTTTTTTTTAGGTCACAGCTAACCATATTTGTATTGCTTAAGTAAAATCACATAGAAAAGATATATTATAAATTCAATAGAAAAGATATATTATAAATTCAAAAGCCATTTCAGGGACAATCTCATTCTATGATTTTGACAGCTAGAGATAAATGAAAGCTTATGCTTGCAAAATAGAGTCGTATACGGCTATGGATGAATCTGGTTGAAGATAAGGTTTGATATAAATTATGTTTTCCTTCTAAAAATGCCTTCATTTGTCTCGTTAGGTAAATTGTTTCTTTGGAAAGAATAAGAAAGTGATATAGGATTATAAGAAATCAAGGACCTGAACAAGTGGCACTGAAATAAGCCGCTGAGAAGTTGACAGCCTGGGGCACACAGATGAGGCTATATTCTATTCTCTCTTTAGCCTTCTGTTTACTTCCTTCAAATCCTCCCAGTCTCCATGCTTGGTACTGTCAAATCCTGAAAACAACCCTGTCTTTCCTCCTCTTTATATTCAGGTTCACAACTGAATACCAAAATCAATTTATAAAATATTACAAATAAAGCAAATGTCTACATCTAGGTCAAGCTCCAAAATTGTTCATAAAAAGTTTTAATAACCACTCTTGTCAAATTAAGAATAATCTCATTCTTTTAAAACAGAGAATCATGATTAAATATCATCTCCAGAATAAGCAAATGTATTTATTTCTATTAGGCACCAAGTAGGGAAAATACGCTAAGTGACAGGCACTTTTTCAGAAGCAGTACAATTCATACTGAGACTGGACAAAGAGAAGGTCTCATGCATTTCAGGGAGATGGTCATGTACCTCTTTAACAGAATAGACTAAAACATGAAAGTATTATTGAATCTGGGAGATGCTTTATAAGGCAACTCATCATCTCCAAGTAAGAAAGCAACATTATCATAGCTCACTTATTTAATTCAATGTTTTGTGCCAGGTACTGTTCTGAGCATTGGAAAATAATTTTAAAAATGAAACATACAATGGAAGTACAAGGTGAAAAGGTAGCACTGGCAGTAAGGACACTTAAGTAGCTTAATGTCAAAGGAACACAGGATCAAAAGAGAGTAGAGTGCCGATAGACACTGCTGAACACATAAGAGGGGCCATGTTACATAGCATTGTCTGAAAGCAAAAAATACAGAGAAGGTAGGGGTTGGTGGAAAGTGAGGTTAAAGTCTGATAGATAGTAACAATTTTTAAATTAAAATCCAAATTTAATTTAAATGTTTAAGTATCAATATCAAAGTTAAAAATAAATGACACAAAGAGAAAGAGGTTAAAATACACAAGTCTCTCTTTTCTTAAGGAAACGTGAAGTGTGTGTGTAGCAGGGCTTTAGAAGGCTGCTGTGGAGCATAGGAGGGAAAATATATCATGGGCACTTACGAAAATCACCAGGGTCAGACTGAAATGGAAGATCATAAATGTATTATGACACCAGTTTTCATGGTTTTGTGATTTTCAATAACATTCAACACCCCAAGTGAAAAAACAAAGCCAGATTGCTCAGTTAAGAAGGGAAAGGATTCTGCCAGCTGTAAAACGGAAGGAAAAGAGTAAAAGGGAATGAAGATTTGGCAAGATGGTTATTTAAGTTGTGTACTGGATCATGTCTGTATAATAACAAGAAAGAGCAGAGTTACTGGAAGAAAACAAAGTATGTCAAGGTACTGGTAGTTGCTAGAAGGTATAGAGAGCAATATGATTACTATATTATATTTTGTGAGTCCAAAGACAAGAAGTTCCCAGAAATGCCAAGATTCACAATGAAGTCATTGGGCAATGGTTTACCAGAAATGGGGAGGAATGTCAATGCAGGTATGATGGTGAAGGGATTTATGCCAAAGCCTTGCCAACCTATATACTTTAACCAGTTCTAAACTGCCGTTCAGATTTCTAAATCAGAAGAAATAATAAGATGATAGATAACCCTAAGTGTAAAAGTCAAAGCAAAATAAAACAATACAGCCTGGTTCAACTCTACTTGCATGTTGTATTCCACATCACAGCAGCTGAAATAGAGTTACACATTGAGGTAACTTGCTGTCATTGTAAATTCATGACCATCAACTTAAATAGCCTAGATCATGATATATGACTCTGGTAAATAGCTCCTTAAACCTGTCCAAAGCTTCAAGCTTCCTCTACTTTGATCTAACTCTACCAGGAAATTTAAATTCCAGAAATGTTCTAACATTAGCACTTCAAAACCTACTCTGCTTGTTCCTTCCCCTTCTTTCTACTGTCTTTACAAACAGAGGGTGTTCCTCTGGATGAAAGTCAATTTAGATGTCATGTTTTAGATCTTATCAATCCCACATTCTTAGAGATCCACCAATCATTCCTTTTCTTCATATAATTTCAATCACTTTCTCCTCATAGATACTTAAATTTCCTCTAAAAATTCTTATCTCAGAAAAGTAAAAGCTTCTTCTACCTCCGATTCTCTAGAAGCAGCTCTATCTTTCTTTAAACCTTCATAGATGAGCTTTTTGAATGAGTCACTCAGCCTCCCTTTGCTGAACTCCTACTCACTCAACACATTTTCATCTGGGTTTCTCCCCCTACCCCATGACTTCAACAATACATCTTTAGCTAAAATCACCAATGATCTCCCTTTGTTCAAATGCAATTGATATTCTTCAGTCCTCATCTTATTTAATCCCTCAGCAGCATTCAAAAGAGACAAATACTTTGTCATTCTTCTATTTTTCCCTGGCCTGCAGAATGCCAGATAGCTGACAATTACATTTTTACTCTTTGAAAGCTTGTCTATTCTAATCTGCTATAAAAATCTTAGGGTGCATCAAGATTTATCCTTAAATTATCTTTTATTTCACTCTAACACTCTTTTCCCAGAGATTCTGACCTGTGCCAAAGGTTAGGTGTACATCTAGGTAACTAAATTAATATGCCTCATTCCTCATTTCTTGTTTTCATCTCTTTTTCATTATAGCTATCTCTTCATGCAAGATTTATGCTTACATAAATGAAAGGAATACTGGTTTTATAGCAAAATGAAAGAATAATCATATACTTTTTTATAGAATACATAAAATGGATATATTCTTAGAAGTACTTTTATTGTCCTTTTCTGACTGAATTTCTAGTCATTCCTCAAGACAACTCAGGTTCTAAATTTTCTGATTAATTCTTTAGTCTCTTGTTCTTCTATAGCAACATGTGCCCACTTTTTACTGAAGCATTATAGCACATGGAGTTTTAAGTTCTACATCTATGTCGCTTCCTCCAACTCCCAGTTTAGGAGTACCTTAGGGTCAGGGTCAAGGTCAGTCTTTATTCATAATTTCCTTTCCATAATCTACTATTCTGATGTATGGTAGTTGCTCAAATTTTTTAAATGAGTAATTGAATGCTAATAGATCAGTACTTCTTAAACAGCACTCTAGGGTTTTCAAACGTGTATTTATAGATACTCCCAGAAGGACAGATTCTGTGATTAAATGAGTCAGGGCAGTTTGTATTCAATCCTACTCCTAGAGATTCCAACAAATGCTTTGCCTGTAAAGGACTGTACGGAGTCCTTAGAATTAAAAATATATATATTTAACTTTAAAACTTTTAAAAGGAATGATTTCTTTCTATTTTCTTCTTTTAACACACATAGTATCATTCTTCATCTTTTCTTTATCTCAGAAAATAATTTAAATTTTAACTCATTAAGACCACCAAAATAAATGTCAAAGAACTAGAGTGTATGGTACGTTCTCTTTGTCTAAGATGCTCCCTGGCTATAAGGTACAAGTGTTCATTTCTTCAATGTGGGGAAGAAATTTTGATCAATATAGCATTCCTATCATATTGACAAATATATCACCCTTAAAAAAATGTTCTTGCTTTCTTTTCCACAAAATCACTAATACCAAGAATTTAAGGACATTTACCTACCCACAGAGAATAACAATATTAAAGCCCCATTCAAGCCTTTTTTGTTGTTTTTATAAGTGCTTTTATGAAGCTAACATAGTTATTTAAGCACCAAATGTACCACCAAGTAGTCACTCAGGTAGCTTGGATGACAGAAGCATTAACAGAAGCATTAAATTTCCACTTGAAGATCAAAATCTGTACCACTTCACTTTCAGAATGTGTTTCTAGAAGAGTTTGGACAAAACACATTCAAAACTAGAGACCCTAAACAAAATAGCCCTCCTCTGAATGGCTCTAATGCCATGATTTCTTTAATGTGTGACAGAAAAGGAGCCTCTATTTGCCAAATAGAAAGTTCTAACATAAGCTGAGGCAAACAATCTTATGTAACAATACAGCACCCTTCCTGGTAACCAGAACTCTTATTAAGAACAACATGATAGCGAAGTGACTCATCAACTTGTGTGATCTTTCTAGACTCTAGTAATTTGGGACAAGTGTGGGGAAGTTACAGATCCTTAATGTGCAAACTAATATGACAGGAAAGAGAAGTTATTAAGCAACATTAAGTACTTGCATTTTTTAATCTTTAAAGCTGCCCAAAACTGAATAATCCTATAATATAAAGGGAAAGGGAAAAGCAATGTAGGAGTCATGTTTCTGACTAAATGAAAATGTTTTGCTCAATCATTCTAAAATTCTGATTGACCATGAATTCATCTGTATTGGTCTTAAGAATTACTTCAGGAATGAAATTCCCTTGAACTTACTGTCTCCTTTTGTATGTTTTTTATTAATTTTTGTACTGGGGATACATTGTGATATTTACAAAAGTTCTCACAATATATCATAGTTGAATTCACCCCCTCCATCATTCTCCTTTATCTCCTCTCCCCTCATTCCTGTAATAATTTCAACATGTTCCATTTTTAAAATTTTCATTCATAGGTACATAATATTTCTACTACATTCAGACTCCCTTATACTTTCCTTACATCTTCCCCCTCCCATTGGTACCAACCCCAGACATGACCTGTTTTATCTTCCTGTTATCCATTTTTGAGAAAGAAAAAAAGGCATTTTTGTCTGCTTAAGATAGCTGTACAGGGAGTTTCCTTGTGATTTTCCATACCATACAGACAGAGGGTGGGAGTGGTCCTTGTGTGTCTAGAAGTCAGTTTGTTCCTGGGTATTTAGGACCTTCTATTCTCAGCATGGACAATTTGCTCTACAGGAGTGGACTTGCCTAGTAAGTGTGAAGCCCTGAGTTCAAACCCCAATTGCTACCAAACAAACAAATAAATAAATAGATAAATTAAATAAATAGATAAACAAATACTTAATTGCAACTCATCACTAGCAATTTGTTCATTTCATAGCATTATGACAATAGCAATAACAAACAAGGTATTTGTTTCCTGTCTAGGTATGTTTGCTTGGGTGTTTCTTGCTCACTGGAGAGATTGTGACTTTTATTACTATAGAAACCTGTCTGTTGTCCTTCACTGATGCTGGCATGGTGCCTCACAGAGTAGTCAGTCAATGGCTAAAGAATGAATAGGATACAGGTCATGGTGTTAGTGACGCTGTCTCCTAAGGTGAGAGACTTAACATTTCTGTTTACATGAACCTTAAACTTTCCAGAAGTAGCTGAGTATTACAATTTCCAAAATCCACATGGGGAAAAGCATGACAAGTGAGAATTCCACAGCCCTATTTCTTTTCATTAGCCAGCAAAGGGATTCCTTGATGAAAAGCCAAGAAAGAAATACTTCCTTATATTCTCTGTATCAGCAAAACAAGATGCTGAATAAACTACAAACTCATATTTTCTGCTCTAAGTTCTGTTTTCAGGTCAAGGATTCTGTATTGCTTTCCACAGCACTTCTTTTTCTTTCTCCTTTCTGGTTCATAAAACTCAGAGGTTGTTAATCTTGGTAATAACAGGTTCCTTCACTTAAGAGGTCACATTTTTCTCAGTATCCTTAGGTACAAATAGCAGAATAGTAAGTATAGAACAAAGCACAGCATCATTTGCTACACTAAATGGATGATAAATCTGACTATATTTTAAGAATGATAAGAAAATTGAAAGGCCTTTTATGGCTTCAGGTAAGAGAAAGGGAATTAAAATCTCTGAGGGCTAATTGTGTACCAACCACTTACCTGGGTAGTTTAAGTGTGTTATGTTAGTTTAGGTGTATCTATGTTAACAGTGACCTCTTTCTTTGTAACTTAACAAAAAGAAAAAAAACTTTTAAGCAATATAATATAATACTAAAGTAGGACTGTTTTATACTTAGGTTTTGTTTAGAACATTTTCCTTAATACCAATACTTTATCTAAGACAGTATCCCATGTAAATTGAAATTGTGTATCACAAGAAGAAATCTAAAGCACCAAATTTATTTTCTGAAGGTCAACCATGTAGTAAGGATTTGAGTCCAGATAGCTTGAATGCAGAGACCAGTTTTTACCTTCTAAACTATAGTACCTAAGAAGGGAATGATGAAACTCAAATAAGCTTCTTAGCATATTGAAAAGTTTTGATTTTTCTGCACTATTATCCACAACTCCATCTCATCATGAACAATCAAAATTTGTGATTCCTTAAAGGCAAAGAAAATATGCTATAAAACAAGTTCCAGTTGCCTCACTGGGTTATTTTCACCCTATGATTACTATTGGTGAAATTCCAAAGACATTTTACATAGCTGCCACTTTTCTCTTCCCATCTGATTATGATTCTTAATTGATAACTCACCTATGTGGGTTAGAAAAAAATAACTTGGAATGATTTAACCTAAGATGGCACTTTATATACAGTATTATACTTAGAAAGGCATTGGTTATGGCCAGTTATGGTACTTAAATAATTATTAAAAGAAACTTATAAAATCCCTAGAAAGTAGCATTCAAATAATCACATAAACTAAAAATGGTTTGGGAAAGCAGGGTTGGGGATTGATTTTTCCCTCTACCAACTATCACTTCTTTCTTCTCTAGTAGCACTTTTCTGCTTACAGATATGATTGGTTAGCTGTGACTGAATTAAAATCTTTTAAAATGTTTTCCTCAAAGGAAATAAGAGTTGAAGAAATAATTAAAAAGCATGATTTCACAACTTCACACTATTGTCCCAGAAGAGCAGAATGTCTTTGATGGCTCACTTATTCTAATATTTGTTTTTGCTGTCACTCTAATGATACATTAATACCTAGGCTCTAGAAATTAGGTATCAATAAAAAGACTTCCATTTTATGAACTGGAAATAAATATAGCATCTGTCAGAGTCTAAAAATATCATCAAGTGTATACTAAATGTGTAATACAGCCATCTCTAATCCAAAAATCCGAAGTCTGAATTGTCCCAAATCAAAAACCTTTTCAAGTGCACACCTAGCCTCATGTGACACGAAAACACATGCATGTTAATAATAGCATATAAAATTACCTTCTGGTTATTTGTATATGGTATATATGAAGCAATTTTCATGTTTAGATGTGGGTTCCACTCTCAAGATATCTCATTATGAATATACAAATATTCCAATTCTTTGAAAATCCAAAATCTGAAATACTTCCAGCCCTAAACATTTTGGATAAAGGGCATTCAATCAGAAACACAGAAATTAGTACATGTAAACTCATGTAACTTTTTACCCATCATGAATTCTTCTTATTAAAATATACTCTCTGACTCAGATCTTAGATCTTGCATTTGAAAAACAGATTCTCCAGGCCTATTTTTGGGGAGGGAAAAAGGATAAATACTGTGGAAGTGGATCTCCATTTCCCTTCAGGGGACTGAATTCAGTTTAATAAAAGAAATGTTTACTGAGCTCAATACTGTGTTATGCTAAGCGCTAAAGTTCCAAACATAAATACATCTTGATTTGCCTCCTCAGTGTAGAAACCAGACAGTTTTAATCTTCTGTAGAATACTCAAGGCAAGCACATGTTTTGATGGAATCACAGACATTTGGGTCATTGGTAGAATCCAAATAGAATCCCCAAAGTGTGAAACACTAAGCTTGGGGGACAAAGATGTGCCATGCAGTGAAACACTTAACTAACATACAGACACAAGAAATGTACATAGTGGCGTTATAATAAGCCAGTGATAGGTAATAGTGAATTTAGGACCTTTTGTTTAAAAGCATGGTTTCTAAAACCATACTGTCTGGAATCAAACCCCAGCTCTATTTCTACCAGTCTGTAACTGTGGAAAAGTCATTTAACCTTATCAATCCTGAGTTTGCTCTTTTATAAAATGGGAAGGGAGAATATTAATAAGATTATTAAATGAGATTATTGTCAAGATTAAATGTATCTGACACTTATAAAAGCAAGTGCCATGTAGTAAGCACTCAATAAAAATTGCTATCATTATTTTTAAGCTGTAAGAGAACGAGAGTCAATGGCAAAAGAGTCATTTTAATATTTCATTTAAAAATCAATACTCAAAACTCTATTCCCAATCTCAACAAGAAATGTCAGAAATAACAAGAGAATGAATCATGCTAACAAGGTGAGTGCATTCGTAATGCTCAGTCACCACTCACATATCTGACAGCAACTCAGTAGCATCAACTTTGCTCATGGGGGATATTCATGTATTTTCTGATTTCAGAGGTAACAGTTTTGGTGCTCCTCGCATCTATAGTGATTGGCAATATGCCAATCAAAAATAACTGAGTCAAGGACACTGTGTTTCAAATTTACAATGTGATACAAATTGCCTATTAAAAGGCAAATCCTTCATTTCAAATTGTTGACTCAGATAATCCTCAAAAAAGAATTTCAGCTGTTTAAATTTAGCATGCTGAGAAAGACCAATCCTAAAATATTGTTTGGCTCTATGCCTATAACATTTTCATTTTATTCTTTGTCAGTGTTTGTCTTCTGTGATAAGAAGACAAGTGACAGTAGTCATGCTAGGCTCTGAAACACTTCACATTTTAACTCCTAAATGAACCATTTTGTTTTTACCCACAGTAGTTAAAGATGGCCTTTGCTTTCTGGCAAATTTACAGGAAATGATTCTATAAGAACCAGTGATATTTCCATGCTCTGTTCTACCTCTTCAGTCAACATCTGGCCTTTCCCACACTTTTCTTTGAAACATCATTTTTTCTCTTTTTACTAAAATATGCAAAGAAAATTGTCTGAAGATAAGCCTAGTCTAACTTTATATCAGATTCAACAACTACTTAAAGAGATATTTAGAGTATGGGCTTTATCCATGACTTTAGTGATCTTGATCCCACACACAGCTCAAAGAATTTGTTTTTTAGTGTCCCTCAGTACAAATCATCTGTATGTATGTTTATACTAGCATCCTACCATGCGATTCCTTTTGTTTTCCTTTTATGCCCCTTATTTTTTGAAACTTCCAATTTCTTTCCTCCCATATTAACTCTATCATCTTTCTTCCTGGCAATGACCCCAGATTCATTCCCACAGTGTGTGAATCCAAAGCAGAACCTGAAATTGTAATGGTGACTATGCCAAGTTTGGATTTGGGGTCAATTTATGTTCCAGTTTTGATTGTTTCAATCTTAGATATCAACAAAGCAGGAAATCTCTCTTACCTGGCATAATCTTAAGTACTCACAACCCACCGAATCCACAATGTGATACGCTTAGCCCACCTGATCCACAGTGAGTACCATTTTAATAAAAAAGTACCATTTTAATAGCAAAGAGACTAGGGTACAGTCAGTCACACTTAGGGACTAATCCTAGCCCACTATTAACCAAATATGTTGTTTTCAACAATGATTTTATTCCCTTTGGGATTGAATTTCTTCTCAATGGGAAAAAAGTGTCATCTCCCTTTTATTTCTGTTGTACCATAAATGAGATGAGATATTTAAAGAAGTGTTTGACCTGGAATTAATGCACTCAGAGTAATTCTCAACTATTCACATATTCTGTGATGACCAAATCATACATGGAAATAACCCAAGGAGTTCTCAAGGAGGTAAATTATTTTATTGTCAATAAAAAACAGTGAATAAGTATATAGATATGGTACTCAGACTCATAGTTGAGGTTAAATTTCATGTTGGTGTTTTACAAGAGAAAGTGCTATGGAAGACAGCAAGACAAAAGGAGGCTTGTTCTCAGCTTTGCCTGAAGCATCATCTGGGCAATGTGCTCCTAAAATAAAGGTATTCCTTTTAAGAGAATTCTGCAACTGTGTCATGCATATGTAAATATTGCTGTGTTCCTGAGGCCATTCAGGATAGGACAATCTCAAAATGTCATTTCAAGCCTATATATCACATCATAGTCATTATTAGTAGGCAAAATTAGATTTAGGGACTAGCAGATATCTTTGCCTGACTTGTCTGGCTGAAACTCCTCTTTCTTTAAATATTGTGCAAGGAAAATCATGAGTCATAGGATCTTTGCCTAGTTCAGACATTGTCCCAACAAATCTGACCTATGATTTAAGCATTATAATAATTGTTTATTTAAAAAATAATTGTTGGCCATCATCTTCCAATATGTATGAGCTTTTTTGCCCATAGGATAAAAAAAGTGTGAAGCAAATGCATTGCTACAACTCAACTCCACCTCCTGAAGTTGTTTTCTTTAAAAAAATCTTAACAAATTGCTATGAGTGCTCTTAGACTGATTTCTCTTCTTGTTGGCTGCATAGCTGAAGTTCAAGTATTCATGTATTTTAGAGTATTGTGGAACTACTTGAGAACTCACTCCTTCTAATCTTTACATAGAGATTAGATCTTTTCTTTTTTATTGCAATGTAAAATTTTTACTTGCCCTCACATACGCAGTCTCATAACAAATACATTCCCTGGATTATATTTTACTCAGTGATTCACAAAGTCACATGTAGAGTTTATGCACAGAGAAATTTCATGTGCAGAAAGGGTAGCCTGTAATAAATTGGATATTCCTACAATAACCATGCCAAAAATACTAAGTAAGCTTTTATATTAGAGATCATTGAGATAAGTAGCTAATTAGACAAAACAATTCAAATTACATCCTGGACATGTTCTATTTTTGGTGAAGTAATGAAGATTAGGTAGTTTAGAGAAAGACTAATACAATTTAAAACTCAAATGATAGTATAAGAGTGCCCTTAATTTCCTCTCTTCTAATGATGGAGAATTTCAGAAATACTTTGCACTTTCACAATACTTATTTCAAAAGTTTGGAACCACTTTATACTACACAATTTATGCTAACATATGTAAGTGTCTGGTTTAAAATACTGGATTCTGTTTTAGGTAACTTCTGTTTTTACATTAATCTTTCTTTGAAAAAAATAGTAATACAATAATTTCACTAATGACCCTCCAACTAAGTCTAACATTTTTGTGTAACATCCTTTCTACTTGAGGAACTTCCTTCTTATTTTCCTCTTTCTTTGTGTTTGTTTTTGCTTTTGGCTTTTCTTTTTTTATCAATGTAAAATATCTGGTCTATGTGAGAGAAACTATTTGTTCCCCAACCTTTTGAGATTAGTTGTCTCTACTTTCTCTTTTAGTGAAAGACCTTTCCTACCCTGCCTGCATTCACGTTTGTTCATTTGCTTTACAATGGGCTGGCCCTTACTGACCTATTTTTAAGAGTTGGCTATCTGCAATTTGAGCAACCAGTTGAAGTTGTTTTTTGAAAGTTTTTTAAGCCTTCATTTCCTGCCAGTGGGCACAATGCTGCTTCATTTCTAAGTATAGATCCATCTATGTAAAAATCTCCACTTTGAAATCATAAGGAAAACACTCACTGTTCAAGGGGAGGATTAGGCATCTGTAAGAAAGTGGGGGAGCCCTCCATCCCACCCACTAAACGGTATTTGCATGTTTATCTAATTATCAGGGTTCCCCAGGCTGTTAGCAGTCATCTACAGACCAAATTCACATTTTATTTCATTTTATGAGATAAATCAAAGACATTTTTGTTTTGTGTTGTTTCCTTGTTTGTTTTACAGATTAGAAGATCAATCTGGAATGAAACTTGTACCAATTAATTAGGGCATTTGAAATCTGAGCCACCTCTATAATTTTTTTTTCTTCTTTTTGAAAAGGCAAGCTGCCATCTCATCCTAACTTTCGGGTGACCACTCTTGCGATTAAATCTGGGACACATTTACCAATATTGTTGCCTAAAAATCACAATGGACTGGGCAATTTCTGCAGACCTAAACAATCGGTATCCATCTGCAAATGACAGAGTAAAGCGACTATCACATAACTAGGACAGGAGTCAAGGAGACAGACCGATTTCACATTTCACGGAAAATTCAAAGCTATGCTCTTCTAACTTTCCAGCTTCCCTTCCCCCGCACACATACCCAGAAGCCAAATTGCCAGCCCTGACGAGTTGAACTTACTGCAGTGTGATGCAGGCGAAGGCTAGGCGCATCTCTGAGACGAGAGCGGCTGCTTTCCCGGAGAGGAGCTGGGGCTCGCCAGCCCTCAGGATCCTTTCCAATTCACACGCTCTCGGCTCAAGAAGAGGCTCCCACACAGCTCGGCTTCCCCTAGGAGTGGAGCTTCAAGAACTCTGCTCCAGCATCCTCCTCCCTACTGCCACCCCCTCCCAGCACGCGCGGCCCATTCCAACTAGTGACTGAAAGATGGAAATCAATCGACTTCCAGGCAACAACCCAGGCTGCCTGCAATCCTCCAGTCCCGAATCATTTGCAACTGAAAAGCAACGGAGGTTGAAAGACGTAGGCTTCCGGAGTCTAAAAGTCAATTTTGGCATTCCTCCCCTTCTATCCCTCCCTCCCCCCTACACACACATACTTCATCACATCTCACTCCTCCCACTTCATCCTCCTCTCCGCGGCCGCCTCCAATCCTCCAGTCTCCCACTCAAGCTAGGTATCGCAAATGGTTATTTCATTAGCCATACCACTAAGCATCAAGAATGAAAATGAATATGTTAGAAAGGAAATACCTGTTGTCCATGACTAACGCTCTTCTCTCATCACTCTGAGTCCTTGGTTTTGTATCAAAACGCATTGATAGTAGAAGTCTGTGCAGTGTGTGTGTGTATGGTGAGGAGGAGGCCGTCTGCAAGGCTGCAAGCAACAGCCCTGCCTATCTCTGGCTGCCGCTGCTGATGCTACTATTGCTGTTGGAGCACAGAGAAAAATGAGACAGGGAGACAGGGCTTCACAGCTGTTTAACTGCTGGCTGAGTTATAAGTCAGCAGGTGGAGACTGCAGGTACAAATAGCTGTTATTGAGACTTATAGGTAAGACTCACTGCAATTACTACCATTCAGTGGACATTTTCCCCTCCAGCTGGAAACCTGTATCTGATTTCTAACTTTCCTTTCTGTGAACTGTATAGTCTTTGATGGGTCTTTGTTCAGAAACCACCTGCCTCATCTACTTTTACTCATTGTAGCAGGTGCACACTTTGTTGCTGCGTTCCAATTTGGTAACCTGGGAGCAGGCAACTAGAGGGTGGATGAGAAACAAGTAGAAAGGTCATTGAATATTAAGAAGATTGTTTATGTAACCAATCAGGACACTGATAACAATGATGACTTAGAGCTGTGCAGGTAAAATAATGTATTGGGGAATAAAAATGTAATCCAGTAAATAGCAAGTTATTTGACACAACGGGCGCAAAACCTGACAGCTAGTGAGGACCAAGTTTATACTTTAAATGCAGGTTATGTCGGTATATGTGTGCCTTAGTGATTCTCAGCTTCCCTACAAGATACCTACTTTTATTTCAATGCATTAATATTGCTCTATGAGCTACAAACTGCTGAAATCTACTTGCTACTGCTGTGTATAGACTCTTCCTTCTTCGCCTTGGTTACTCATTTATCTTCAACATATTCCCACATAAGGTGATATTCAGCAGAAGATAAAGGTCGTCTAAACCTCCCTAAAGTCTAGCAACCTCCCAATGTCTAACATCACTTTCCGTAGAATAATTTTTGCTCATCTTCTTTGGTAGATTGGGTAATCACGAGCAACTTCTAAATGCATACACACTTACCGCTTAACAGTACTTTCACTCTACTTCAGTTGTCTGAACCAAAAGTAAAAATAATTCTTTATTTTATTTGTATTGCACATTTATAATTATTTCTGCCTTGCTCTGAGTATTTTTCATGCTTGCTATATATATTTCCAAGTTGTGAAATTTTGTGTATTCAGAGTTAAATTAGACAGAGAGAAGAGGCATAGAAAGAAGAAAGACCCTGCAAATAAAACAAAAACCCAAAAGGAAGAAAAAGGATTTGCTTATATAAGAAAATTACTGCCTTTGGCCAAACAAAAATCAGTTAACGAACAAAGGATTTATCAATTATCCAATAAATAGCAATTTGCAAAGCCAATTTACCCATAATTGTAAAGGAAAATATCACAGATTAATATTTTGCTTGAAAACCACACAATATAGTAAATGCACACTATCCAGAATTTTTAATGGTCAAAATCCTAATAACACAATATCACATATTTTATCTGTTCAATAACAATTATTTAAAACATAATTCTTTTAAAAATCTGGGGTAACTTCTCAATTTTTATACTTGTAAACTCTTCAATGTGATTACATAATCTCTACTACCTAGAAATACATTCTGATAAAGAAAGCTACTTAATCCACAGGTAGTATTATTTTAAGCTTATTCTGCCCCTCAAACTCATCTCTTACTCATTCTGCTAGATTCTAAAATTGCATACTTTATCTCCTTTTTTGCTTTTTTTTCTGAGACATGGTTTTCATATGTAGCCAAGATTGACCTTGAACTTGAGATTGTCCTACCTTAGTTGTCGGTATGCTAGAATTATAAACCTGTGCCACAGTGCCTGGTATAGTTTAGCATTTAGGGCATTACCTCTACCTTTACTACTATTTTGAAATTCAAACATTTTAAGAAAGAGCACTAAACATTATTAAGAGATAATTTTGGGGTATTTTTATTGCAAACGGGCAGAAGGCTAAATATCTGGTCTGGGTATAGATGGATGAACCACATAATATTGAAAATATTTGGTAATGTATATTTAACATCATCTAAAATGTATATTTAACATTGCATTATTGAGATGTAAAGAAGAAATATCTCTTTTGCCAAAATTACAAGTTTTGGTAATGGAGGAAGAAAATCTTCAGTTGAGGACTGATGGCTGATTCTTAATTCTTGACTCTTGCAACTGGAGGATTTTCCATTTTATGGGGGAAATTTACAAGACCTCTACTTCTCTGAGATCTTTCTATGCTCCCATCACTGGATTTCAAAACTTTCAAGGGATCTTTGTATAATTAATCTGAAAAAGAATGGTAGAAAAGTGAACTTTCACTTTAAATACTCATTAATAAAAAAAACTTACAGAATTGTAGAAAGAAATAATCTTAATTTTCATCTAATTATCTTCTATCAGTAATATGTATATTCAAGATCAAAGTTCTTTAATTTAATGATACACCTTTACTGCAGAAAACCAACAGTTTGTAAGGTCTACAATGGCAAAAAGCATGTTTGTGTGCTTCACTCCTGAATCTCTAGCATCTGTCAAAGTGCTTAACAGGAGGTATGTGTACAGTATTTTGAATAAATAAATGAATGAGTAAAACAGGAAATAATTTATGAGAATAGGACTTTAGGATGATAAATTAACTGGGAATAAGAGTGTTTGAATTCTTTCTGTCTTTTTTCTGCTGCTGCATAACTGTGGCACATTAGCAGAGTGACTCAGTCACCATGGTCTCTAAGTACCTTTCAGATTTATTACTCATGAACTCCACAATATGCATAGTAAATGTTTCCCACAGTACTACTCCAAAATGAGCGTTTACTCTCCAAATGTAATCAATAGAATTCTCATTTCCTGATCATTTTGCAAACCAGTAATATCAAGGATCAACTTGATCTCTAAGAAAAGTACACCATTTCCTTTTCTCCACCTTTGAATTCTAAATCTGTACATAGTCTTATGGAGACCGGACTAAAAGCTTAAATAAAAAGGGTTGTTACACTATTATGTGTAAGTGCGTATTCCTAAAATATTAGTGGCTTTCACTGAACTTTCATCACTCTCAAAAAGGTTATTCTTAAAAAAAAAAAAAGAAGAAAGAAAGAAAAGAAAACGATACTTGCTTAGTGAAGTTTCAGTAGATATAAATCTACTTTTTTTATGGTATTGGGATTCAACCAAGGGCCTTGCACATGCTAAGAAAATGCTCTATCACCCAACTCCCAAAATCTTTTTTTTAATTACAACTTTTTATGAAAACTGATGCTTGATGTTAATTTTACTCAACAAACATTTATCGACCATCTATTATGTTCAAAGTGTTAGAAATGAAACATAATTCAATTGGTCATAGAATCTGCTTTTATTTACTTTTCTTTTTTTTAATTATTGTTGTACTGGGAGCATATCGTGATATTTATAAAAGTTCTTAAAATATATTATACTTGAATTTACCCCCTCCCACATTCTCCTTTATCCCATTACTGCCCCCATTACTGAAATAGTTTCAAAAGGTCTCATTTTTCCATTCACATACATGAGTGCATAGTATTTCCATTATGTTTACCCTCCTATTTTACTCACATGGTTTAATTCTTCATCAACTTTGACTTAAGTGAAGAAAAAAGAACTACTTTCTAAACTGACTGTTTATAGGAAAACTTTTCCACTGGTTTTTAAATCTATGAATCTCTGGGGGAGACCCAGAAAAAAGCATGATTTTATTATATCCCCTTTAAAAGAATAATGATCATAAGTTATTGAGTTTGGATAGGCCCTTCGACCTCATCTGATTCAAGTCTCATCTTTTACAGCAGAGGAAACTAACAAATAGATCACTGTGACTTATTGCTGGAAAGACCATTTCTTCCCAAGGTACTCCCTGGCGCTGGCAAGAAAGGGACACTTAATTCCTAACTAGGTAGATGCCTAGCTATATGACCAAGGGGGGATTGTCTTTTCTCTATACCTCAGTTTTCTCACCTTCACAACAGGGATAATATAGTACCTATCCTGGAAAATGGTTGCGCATGTACAGGAAGCTGTCACGTTTAAAAGCACACAGCACCGTGCCTGGCACAGGTCTGCAAGTGTATGTCTGTATACATTAGTCCACACACTCACACAGTATTAGAAAACAATCACTTCTCATGATTAGTGTTCTCACTTTGATGAAATCATAATTTCTGGTTGTTGAAGTACATAATTCGCAAATTATTTTTCATTTATTTTTATCGATAAATTTATAACTGAATGAAGAAAGAAGAATTTAAATGATTCACTTAGGAGCAGCAAGCATATTGCCAACCTTGGAGGAGGCAATTTTTAAAGTGGAAAAAGAGAATTCTTCTCTCTCTCAAAGAAGGTAAGTGGTGTTGTAAAGTGGTCTGATCCAGTAGTGATAAATGACACCAATTATTGAAGAAGCTATTTGGTCAAACTTTCTTAGGGAATCACAATATGTGAAGTACTAAGCTAGATACATAATTACAGAACCACAGAAAATGCAACAAAAAATGATTTAAAGCATGAAATAGGAAACCTGTAGTTTTGCAATTGGCGTTTTTTGCGGGAAATTAGCAGACTGTAATACAGAACAGCCATTTATTTGGCTGTCTCCATGATGGATGCAGAGTACGATATAATTGATTTAGCAATGGTTGTCCACATAGAGTTCCTGAAAATGCCCATATTTTATAATGCATGACCTCACTTTATTATTTAGACCAGCAGCTTACAAAAGATAATGCATACATATTCTACAGTGACTTTTGCTTTCTTCTTTTTTCTAAAAAATCAAATAGGAGGTTTAACTACTTTTTCTGTGCCCTGTCTAACCCTGGAAGGACATCTCATCACTCTCCCCAACACTTAGAGGGAAATTTTGTTTTCTCTTTACATGACTTACAAGCCAAATTTGCACAGAGGCCTGGAGAAAGAAAGCACTCAAAAAGTTTTCAATTGTACTGATATGGGGTATAGTCAAATAATCATTTTATTTTTTCTTCTTTAATTAATTTTTTGTTTACTAGCATATGTTAATTGTATAGGGGAGATTCATTGTGACATTCACATATGTGCTTACAATATATCTTAACTAGATTCGCCCCCTCCATAATTCTCCCTCATTCCCCTCTTCTTAGAACAATTTTGACAGGTTTCATTGTCCTATATTCATACATGTATACAAACTACATCCACCATATTCACCCTCCTCATCCTTTCAGTTTAACCCCTGTGTCCTCTGGTACTCACCCCCCTACAGAACCTATTTTTCCATCCTGTCTTTCATTTTTTTCAAGTGTCTATTGATTGTTCAAGGGAAGTTCTGGTTGTTATTTCACAAATATATATTTTATAATTTAATAAGATTAAGACATTCTGTTACTTACTCATCCTGCTCCCTTATTATGCCATTTTTAAAAGAGAACAGATAATCTCAACTCAATAACTAAATCTTTAAAACACCCTCTATAAATTTCAAGCAAATAGATATTTTAGCTTAAGGCTGTTTAAATGATTAAATCTTGTTCATAATGTTTACAGTTTAAAGAACAATGCTTTAAGGTAAAAGGCAGATTTTTTTTTTTAAGTTTGGGACTTGAAAAGCTTTTTATTTTTATTTTTTTACCTTATATTTGTAACTTAACCTGTAAGTAAATTTTTTATTAAATTGAAATACAGATTTCTGGAGTGGCAGGAAACCTGAAAGGAGTCTCAAAATGTGTAACAACACTAACAGCCACCTGCAGTGTGCATTAAAAGTGAATACACATATAGATTGGTTTGGGGGTAGATTTAGCAGCAGTTTGCTGAAAAGACAGATGCCACATGGTTGTGTAAATTTCATAACAAAATCCATTATCCTTATTTTTCCATTGTAAAATTAGCCATATATGTGGGATGTGTTCTTGAAGGTAGTATGAGAAACTGAGAATACCTTTCTTCAATTAACCTTCTCAGTCTATACTGAGAGTGAGGAGATAAATATGGATATTACAATAATAAAGTGTGTTTGCAAAAGAAAAGCTCATTCTTACCCTTAATTAAATGTCTTAAAAATTGAACTCTACTGTTCTTTGTGATGACTTTCTATTGTACAGTTTTTCCTGCTTCCAGCCTGAAGAACTGAAGGAGGAAAAGCTTAATCATCCATGTGACCCACACAGCCCAAATAGCAACAGCAGCTAAGCCAATTCATTTGATCCTACAGAGAGTAATTTTTGTCTGCATATTGTACCCATATTTTTAAATGTCAGATTCCCTAAAAACTTAGCATAAAGCAAGATGCCGAATGGGAGGTGATGTGTGCAATATCAGTTTTTCTAATCATTCTTATATAGTTTTTATGGCTTCTTTATTTTTATTAACGATACCAATATCACAAATTATTTGGATTCAGCTTCATAACTCTTCTTGGAGTGTTGCAAAGAGTGTTAATAATTTGTAGGAATGAAAATAGAAATATTTTTCATTTGAGGCTTTAAAAATAGGAACATACCAATCTGTTGTTTAAAACTTAATTTTCTTGGATAGTATACAAAATTAAAAATTCAAATGATCTTTACTACATGTCATCTTGCAAAATAAGTATAAATTGCACAATGAAAACCATGAGTAAATATGTATATATACTATATTTTTAAAATCAGTTATTTTGCTGGTAGAATGGCTGAAGTGGTAGAACGCCTGCCGAGCAAGTGTGAAACCCTGAGTTCAAATGTGAGTACTGCTAAAAAAAATTTTTTTAAAAAGTGAGATCAATTATTTCATCAATTTGCATGACCTTAATTCAAAGATCATATTTGCCCTGGATGATTTACTCCAAATAGCTTTCAAGGTTGAATAGCTATGTGAAACACCAGTATATAAGCAGTTTTGCATCAAAACTGTAAGGAAAATTGTCACGTATTGTGTTAATTTTAGGAAGCTGATATGTCATGATGCTTTACCCAAGCAAAAAGGTATACTATTAATAAGTACAAAGCCAAAAACTCATAGGAAAGCATTTATTATTGAAAACATTTCCTCCAAAATAAGAAAGGACTAGAAAAGCATATTCCTTTATGTCGACTTTTTGTTTTCCCTTTTACCCAAAAAAACTTGTTCACTTTTACTAAGAATAAGTACTTTTATGCTAATCTGTAACCTAAGAGATATATGATAAACAAATGTCACCTCATTTAGCTATACAACTGTCTTATAAGATAGATACTACTCTCATTTTCAGGAGAATAAACAGAATTGAATGAATTTATCAAAGGACACAACCTGTGGGTGAGGCAAACACTAGATTTCCTAAATTGCTCTGCTTCATTACCACTCTAATTCTAACAGATAAATGTCACTTAAATTTGAAATGAGAATGATTAAGGCAATATGGCATGTAGTTGATTAATTTATGCTTAATCATTGTACCATGTAAATAACACTTGAAATATCAATAATTAATATTAGCTTATAAGTTACCTGGAGGTAAAGTTCTTAGTCAATTGCACCTAAGACCATTTACAACTATCAAATGATTTCAAATATAAGCTAGGTATGTGCAATTTAAGGACAATTTAATACCATAATTAAACTCCAGTTTCAAGTTTCCTTATTTTTTCTTGTTGTACTCCATTTCAAGCACATCTACTGCAATTTTATAGCTTGTGTCAGATATATTTCATGCCAAAATAAGAAATAACTATATAATGTCATTAACTTATTATTTAATAAATGTAGACATAGCAAAACATGTTCTATTATTATAGTTATCAATTTTTTGTGGCTCTTTTCAATTATACTACAACTGATTGATGGAAGGAGCATATCTTATTTTACTTTATATCCTTAATTATTTGAAAGCTGTATGGAATTAGAAATATTATAAAAATAGTCAGTCACAGAATTAATATAGTTTTGCTAGGACCTGTCCAAATGCTGAAAATATTTTATACAGTTGATCCCAAGTATTATAAATTTTATTGTAGACTGTTAGAATTTAAATATTTATATTTTCTCATTTTTTTTCATAATGCTGGGGATAATTATATAGCCTATTTGTTGTTTATCGCTTAACTTTTGATAATGTAGCTGACCGATAAGCTGTATAAGGAGCTAGATTTTAAGAGGTTTCTTGGTTTTTGTCATTTCTACCACTATCTGGTACATCATGACTGAAATTCATTGATCAATTAATTATCTAAGCCTAAATTGAACTAACAAATTCAGCAATAGTTCGTAAATCTCTTCCTTTTCTTTATTTCTCTTCAAAAAACAGACTGGCTTTTCCAAGTCTATAGCATCTGAGAAAGATGTGTTTGTCTACCTGAGGTTTTCATAAGACCTTAAGCTACAGGGCAGCAGCTGGGTACCATGACCAAGGGCAGTCAAATTGCAGCAACACTGATTCATTTAACCTCAGATGAGAGACCAAGGATATGAAAATAGAAACAAGGGCAATTAGTTAATTTAATAAACCATTCTCTGATTTGCATTTTCTGACTATGTTTGCATGATAAGATGTTAAGGCATTATATGTCATTAAAAAAAGTATAAAAATTCCAGAAGAAAGAAGTGGATAACTAACAGCTAACTCGTTTGAACTGAGTTCAAAACACAGCTAATCGTTTTGTACTTTTTTTTTTAATTCATATGTGCATACAATGCTTGGGTCATTTCTCCCCCCTACCCCCACTCCCTCCCTTACCACCCACCCCACCCCTTCCCTCTCCCCCCCCACTCCCTCGATACCCAGCAGAAACTATTTTGCCCTTATCTCTAATTTTGTTGAACAGAGAGTATAAGCAATAATAGGAAGGAACAAGGGTTTTTGCTAGTTGAGATTTGTACTTGTTTTAGTTTCTATTTTCTTCTGTGCAGTGTCCAGTATCTCTTCTTCTCATGACAAACTCTGTCTTTTAATACAATTTTGTTAGAATGTAAATTAAATCATCTATGCTTCCAAGGCCTAGGAGACCTATGTTAGAATAAATAGACTGTGTCCTTGGAAATCTGAGTTTCTGTCCTGGGGCTGTGGCTCAAGAGGTAATGCACCTGCCTAGCAATGGAAGACCCTGAGTTCAAACTCCAATACTGACAATAAAGGGAAAAAAATCAAAAGGAAGGAAGGAAGAAGAAGGGAGGGGGAGAAAGAAGGAAGAGAGAGAGAAAGATCTGAGTTTCTTAAACTATGTAAAACTACTGTTCATGATAAATTTATATTATGGTTCTGTCTAGATCTCCAACTGGCCTATCTCCTATTATTTCTAAGCACAAAACTATGGTGATTTCTTTTAGTCTGTCAATTACTTCATATTTGTTGAGCAATACAGTTTTGCACCAACTAGCCAGAATCTGTTTAACTTGCTTGCAATATAACATTAGCAACCAGATGAAGCAGTAATTGAATGCTTAGAGTTTGCCTCAGAGGATGAAATTTATGTGGGGAATCCATGGTGGTGATTCATTTGGTGGTAATAGAAGAATGTATTGGAATAAAGAGAGACAAGCACCAGGACAGGGCAAGGGCTGTTTTGTAGTTTGTGCAAGAATCTAGAACTGAGCCAGGTGCCTGAGGCTCGTCCATGAGGCTTATGCCTGTAATCCTAGATACTTTAATGCTGACATGTGAAGGATGGAGGTTTGAGACCAGTCCAAAGAAATAGTTCATGAGACCAGAGCAAAATGAACTGGAGGTATAGCTCAAGTGGTAGAATGCCTGCTTTGAAACGATGAAGCCCTGAGGTCAAACCCCAGTCCCAAAAAAATAAACAAACAAACAAACAAAACAAAAAAAGAATCTATAACTCTCTTAATGGAGTTATGAGAAATGTTTAATGTTATATACATTCTGCCAAAAAATTCATCATTACTTTCTTCCTTAGCTACCACTAAGTAGGACTAAGTGGATGCCAATGTCTGGGTTAAATACTACAGCAAAAATTTATCAAAGTGTTTATTTTATCATGTATGCCATTTTTATGATGTCAATGTTGACTCCAGCCTCCATTTCTCTTGTAAGGTGATTAGTGTTCCATACATATGAGTGCTGCACACATACACCTCTGACTTACCTACAGACCATCTTTTATATTGCCTTACACAGAACAATCTCTGTTCCTTTCAAGTTGTCCTTCATTGTTTTAAATCATTGTCCCTTATTTATCTTGTCAAAGATAATATTCTTATTTCCTTAAGACTTCATGATTCTTTTTAAGACTCCTGCTTTGTTCAGCTGTCTTACTCAGAGCAGATGACCTTGTTTTCTGCTTCAGCAAGAGCTGTGATTCTGTCGAGCAGCCCACTCGCCTCACAGGCTTACAGGTAATGTTCCAGAATGTGGATCAGTGATTCCTCCTACAGCACTGTCACTCACTGTCACACCCTTATTCTATTCAAGGTGCCTTTTCCTCCTCACTCTTCCTTACTTTGCCTGGCTCATAACAACTCTTTGTTTCATACTCAGTTCAAGTCCCTTATTCCCTCTGAAAAACATATTTAGCCCCCTCCTGTCAACTCCCATAGCACCTGTAACTCAGTCATTGCAATAAATTTGAGAATTATAGTTATAACATTTCTTATAAAATCCCTATTAATGTTCCTGTTACTTCCATCAAAATATGAAACTTCATGAGGTTAGGTATGATGTTCACCATAATGTTCATTATCCTTGCACAAGTCAATTGTGCCTACGCACTGGACATGATGGTAGGCACAGTAGATACAAGCACAAATGACACATATTTTCCTGACATTGAGAACCTTAAACTAGGTGGAGCCTGAAGAGGCATTCTGAGATCACAAAGGAAGAGGGTGATTAATAATAGCAATAAAAATACCAGGAGAGAAAAAGAGGGCAAATTAAGTTAAATAAAAATGGGAAGAAAATGGTATGGATTTTTTCTTGAGTAGTTGAGATATTTTCAAGGATGAGTTGTTGGACGAAAAAAAAATGGTAGAGTAAGCCAGGCACTGGTGGCTCACATGTGTAATCCTAGTTACTTGGGACGTTGAGATCAGAAGAATGCAATTGGAGGCCAGCCTAGACAACAAAGTTTGTGAGACCCCATCTCAACTGAGAAAAACTGTCATTGTTATGGCAGAAAGCATAAAATAAAAGGATGGCAGTCTAGGCTGGCTTGGGCAAAAAATGCAACTCTATTTCTAAAATAGCCAGACCAAAAAGGACTGGAGACTTGGCTCAAATGGTAGAGTGTCTGCCTAGCAAGCATGAAGTCCTAAGTTGAATCATAGTACCACACCTCCTCCTCCTGCCTTACATAAAAACAGGTAAAGTCTCCTGACTTACACTTTCAGCCCCAACACGTAAAGAGATTGGAAGCTATCAGTCCCAAATTCACATTGAGAAAAAACTGAAAACACTGAATACCAGTGATCACATTTGCAGTCTAGCCTGTGAAAATAATTCACAAGACCTCATCTTCAAAATAACCAGAGCAAAATGGACCGGAGGTATGGTTCAGGCGGGAGAGCGCCTGCTTTGCAAGCATGAAGCCCTGAGTTCAAAACCCAGTCCCACAAAAACAAAACAAAACTCTGGAGGTTACAACTGAAAGAGTGCAAGATGTAGCCTCTAAATGCAGAATTCTTAGGAAAAGTCAACAACAAAAGGGGAAAAAAGAAACAAGAAGAAATTTAATCCTGAGCCAACAATACATCAAACAGTAAACATAGCCCATCTCCTAACCATTTTAGCATGAAAGCCCAATTACTTTAGTCTTAGTACTAGACACTGTGTGCTTGCCTTGCAGTAAAAAATTATTAAATAAGAAATTTAGCATTAATTTCAGTGGACTTAAAGATAAAAAAGAATTCACTTGAAATGAAATGAAAAGAAAAAAATAGATAGAAATTGATGAGTGCTGGTGGCTTACTCCTATAATCCTAACTACTCAGGAGGCAGAGATCAGGAGGATTGTAGTTCGAAACCAGCCCAGACAAATAGTTTGCAATACCCTATTCTAAATATCCAACACAAAAAAGGGCTGGTAGAGTGGCACAAGTGGAGGAGTGCCTGCTTAGTAAGTGTGAGGCCCTGAGTTCAAACCCCAGTGCCATAAAAAAGTAAAAAATAGAAATTATGTGATGTATGCTCTCAAGCAACAATGGATTTAAACCAGAAATCCACAGTAGAAGTATAATTGGAAAATCTTAAAATATTTGGACCTATAACTAACACACTTCTAAAATTATGTGAGTCAAAGAAATATGGAGAGATATTTTTAAATATTTGGAATTAAATGAAAATGAAGGTATAACATATCAAAATTTCTGATATACAATAAAATGAATGCTAAGAAGGGAATTTACAGCACTGAATTCATATGTTGTAAAAGAGGAAAGATGTAAAATCAATAAACTGAACTTCCACCTTAGGTGACTTGATAAATTAGAGTAATATAAATGTAAAACAATCAATAAAACATAAAAATTAGAGTAAAAATAGACTCTACAACATAAAATTAATAGAGAAAAATAAGGTAAAAATTTGTTCTCAGAAAACAATAATAATAAGTTTCTAGCTAAGCTACTCAAGAAACAAAAGAGTTTTGATGCAAATTATTATATCTCTAGTGAAACAGAGGACATCACTACCAATCTTGCTCATAGCAGAAACGGTCATAAAGGAATAAATGCTATGAACGACTCCATAGCTACAAACCTGATGACACAGATTTGATAGTCCAATCCCTTGAAAGACGTAATCTGTCAAAACTCATATCAGATGGTAGAAAAAAGTATTAGCCAAATGGATCAATACTCATTTGTAATGGGAAAGAAATTTCCAAAAGTAGGAACAAAGAACTTCCTCAGCTTGATAAAGGACATCTACAAAAACTCTACAGACAGCAGCACACTTACTAATGAGAAAATAAATGCATTCCCCTTAGACTGAAAACACAATATGGAATGTCTCCTGTCATCACCTTTACTCAAGATTGTGTTGGAATTGCTAGTTAATGCAATTATATATAAAAGGAAAATAATAGGTATGGAAATTGGAGAGGAAAAAACTGCCCTTGTTTATAGATAACATGATTATCTATGTGGAAATCTCAAAAAAGTTGACAAAATTTCCTCCTGGAACTGATAGCAAATGCAAGAAGTTTGCAGGATAGAAGAACTACAGGATGTGTATGGTGAAATCTATGAAACTCTAATGAAATACATCAAAAAAGATCTAAATAAATGAAAAGGTATTCCATATTAGAAGACAGGAAGACTCAGTATTTTTATGCCAATTTTCCCAACTTGTTTTATAGAGTTAATGCAGTCCTAATAAAAATTCTAGCAAGTTATTTGTGGATGTTGACAAAATGATTCTCAAGTATTTGTGAAAAAGTAAAAGCCCCAGGACAGCAAATAATACTGAATGCCAACAGAACTGGAGGACTGACATTGCTGGAGTTCAAGACCTATTATACAGCAACAGGAATCAAGAGGAAGAATAGCAATTAAATCAATGGAGCAGAATAGAGGCCCCAGAAATCCACTCAATGAAGTTTTCTTAATGGATCTTTGACATGGAAGTAAAGGCAATTCAATGTAGAAAACAGTCTTTTAAATAAGTGTGACTAAGAGCATCGCACATCCATTTGCAAATACATATTCACATACAGACCTTACACCTTTCACAAAAATTGATTCACAATAAATCATAGACAGAAATGGAAACTACAAAACTGTAAAACATGTAGATGATAACAGGAAAAAAATTAGATGATCTTATGTTTGGCAGTGAGATTTGTACATATACTGCTACAAGCATATTCTATTCAGTGAAAGACGTAATTAAGAAAATAAAAAAACGTGTTACAGACTGAGAGAAGGTATTTGCAAAGCACATATCTAATAAAGCACTTGTATTTAAAATGTACAAAGTACTCTTACAATTCCTTTTCTTTTTCTTTCTTTCTTTTTTTTTTTATAATACTGGGGTTTGAACTCAGGGCCCCACACTCACTAGGCAGGCACTCTACCACTTGAGCCACACCCCATCCTTCTTGCAATTCTTTAACAAGAAAACAGCCCAATTTAAAAATGAGCAAGTGATCTATGCAAACATTACATAAAGTAATGTATACACACGGAAAAAGAAGATATATAAATAACAAATAAACATACACAAAGATGTCTAACATCATGTCATTGGGTAATTGCAAATAATAACAGTGAAATGTCATTAATTATATACTTATCAGAATGTCCATAGTCCAGGAATCCTTCACAACCAAATCCTGGCAGGAATGTGGGACAACCATAATTTTTATTTGTTGGTGGTGGGAATGCAGAATACTAACATGACTTTGAAAGATAGTGTGGCAAAATAGTTTTATCACATGATCCAGCAATCACATTCCTAAGTATATGCCCAATTGAGTAGGAAACTTACATCCATATATAAACCTGCACATGAATGTTTTATAGCAGCTTGATACAAAATTGCCCCAAACTGAAAGCAATCAAGATATCCTTCAACAGATGAAGATATAAGAAAATTTAAGCAACTCAAAAAATAGCTGGCATAGGCAGGAGGATCACAGTCTGAAGCTGGCCCCAGGCAAAAGCCAAGACCCTAACTGAAAAACAAAACTAAAAGGGGCCCCAGGCCCTTTTAGTGGTAAAGCACTTGCCTAGCCAACTCAAGGCCCTGAGCTCAAACCCCAGTACTAACAAAATCAACCTAACAAACACATGAATAAAACAGAAACATTCTGAAAGGCTACAGTACTAAGTAACATTCCCAAAAAGGTAAGGAGGTGAGGAGTGATGAACAGGTGAAATTTTTAGGGTGTCAAAACCATTCTGTATAATACTGCAATGGTGAGTACATGAAATTATGCACTTCTGAAATTCCATGGAATTGAACAACACAAATAGTGAACCTGAACATAAGCTGTTGATTTTATTTAATAATAGCTATACCAACTCATATCACTCTATTATTTATACGGAAAAGATGAGTATTTGTAATGCCAGATAAGTGATGGAAAATGGGAAGAAAAAGGAGGGGGGTTGAGGGTACTCTCTGTATTATTTACTAGATTTCCCTATAAGTTTATGTATTTCTAAAAAATAACATAAAAAATAGTTGATGTCTATATCAAACTGAGAATATAATTAGAAAAACAGCAGGGCCTATGTAGAAAAATTCAGTTGCTTGTATGAGACAATGATCCTCCATCAAGGGCTATTTTACTCCCAGATGACATATGCAATATTTTAAAATATTTTGGACTGTCATGATGAGGCTATAAACAGTGCCACTAGCATAAAGTAGGCAAAAACCAATGATGCTTCTTACCATCTTCCTACAATGCTCCTCACAACAAAGAATTATCTGGTCCAAAAACATGCACATGTAGTACAGTGGTTGAGTGGATTTCAGCTAAAATGATGTATTTTGAAAGACCGGGGCAGAGCGCAAGAACCACAGATAATAAATCATAGATAATTTTGACAATCATGCTAAATAATTGAAATTTATTCTAAAATTTCAATGTGGGTATAAGTTAAATATATTTTGTTATTTAAATTTACATTGTAAAAAGTGACTTTGGCAGAGCGTAGAACAGCTGTTCTTAACCCCAATGTCTTGACTATATACAATATATTTAGGAGGTATATTGCAAACTATTTATAATTAATGATTCAATTAGAACTTTATGAAGTTTTACAAAAAGGAGAACATAATAAGTGTAATGGAGACTGAAACCAAAAAAAGTAATTTTCTAGCATGAAATGCAGCATGATGTGTACTCATATAGGAATATTTCATAACTAAATTTGGAATAAACTTTGAAAAGAAAAGACAAAATTGAGTAATTACAAACTGCTTCTTTTATACCTAAGTATTTTATTTTCTTTAGACAAATTGTAAATGACACTATGTTTTTATTTTGATTTTCATATGTCCATTGTTAATACATGCAAAAAAATTATTTTGTGTTTTAATCTTGTTTCTTGCAATCTTGCAAAACTTGCACATTTTTCTAGGAGACTATTTATTTGTTTTTAGATTGCATAGTATTTTCTGTGTTTTTAGATTACATAGTATTTTCTGTGTAGAGAATCATACCTTCTGAATACAGGGACAGTATTTTTCTTCTTTTCCATTTTTCATGTATTTTGTTTCTTTTTCCTTGTCATGTGAAAGTGACTAGAAGTTCTGATATTACATTGAATAAAAGTGAAGAGAACAGAAATCTTTTCCTGATCCTCACCATTCAGTCTTTCACCATTAGATAAGTTGTTAGTTGTAGGATTTTGTATTTCATCTTTGTCAAGTTGAGGAAGGTCCTCTGTATTCCTAGTTTTCAGAGACTATCATGATGAGCATTCAATTTTTTGAACACTTTTTCTGCATTTATTGAAGCAATTATATCATTTTTTCTTTATCTTGTTGATATGATAGAATATATTTCATATGTTTTTCACTCATTTCAAGAGACTGTAATTATTTTTGAAGCAGTTTTTTTTTTCATGGCCACATTAAAATCCTTATATGATACCTATTTTGTCAGTCATGGTTTTTTTGTTTTTGTTTTTGTTTTCTTTTTCTGTGACAAAATACTTGACATACAAAACTTAAGGGAGAAGGATTTATTTTGGTTTACACTTCAGAGTTCATAGTTACTTTGCTCTATTTTTCTGGGCCTTAGGTAAGGCAGAACTCTATGGTACAAGGGCCAGCAGAGGAAAGCTGCTCACCCTTAGAAGTTAGGAAAGAGAGAGACAGAACAAGGGACCAGGGCCAAGATATAGGCACATCCCCAGGGACCTACTTCCTCCAACCTGGGCTGACCTCTTAATGTCCCATTCAACTCTGATTAGCTGTATGAATCTAATCTATTAATAAAATTAGTGTCCTAATGAGCCAATCACCTCTCAATACCGTCAGCAACTGCAGACCAAGCCTTCCATACATGAGCCTTCTGGGCGACATTTCATATCCAAACCATAACTCCTACACCATTTGATTCATTTTGATCTTGGCATCTATTAACTATTTTCTCATTCAATTTGAGATTTTCCTGGTTCTCGGTATAATGATCTTTTTTTTTTCCTTGAGACAGACAGGGTATTGTTCTGTAGCCTAGACTGGATTTGAACTTGCAATTATCTTGCCTTTGATTGCATGTTTGAATGTTTGTCTCTAGACAGCCTGCCTTCGTTGTCCCATCTTCCATAATCTTCTTGCTTTTTTGTTGCTGCTGCTATTTTTGCATTATGTTTAGTTTTTTTTTTAGTTGTAAAGTGGAAGAATTTGTGAGGAATGAGTTGTTTTCTTATTGTCTTGAAACCGTTAAGTCCCGCATTTCTAGTTTGTTTTTTGTGTTTACAAATTTGATTGATTCATCAATTTTTATTTCTCATGCTTCTCTTTCACATGTTCAATCTTTAATTTTTAAAATACATTTAATATGTTTATTGTGTCTTTTATACTTTTATACTCAGTGTTTAATGGCTCTATCTCTGAATCCGATCTCTATTATTTCTTCTGGCTCTTGTTGGCAGTGCTTATATTCTTTCCTGTGTGTTTTGTAAGCTTTAGCAACCTGCTTACTTTCCCTTAAAATTTACCATGGAAATTTTTATTGCCTTTATAGCTTGTGGTTCTCCACAGAATTTCATTTGGTTCTATTTGGAAGGGTCATGGTGGCCCTTTTAATCATTTGATTATAAATTTTGAGCTTTAAGTTTTAAATTGCCAAATTAATGATAGTCTTGACTGCAGATTTTGAAGGAGAGGGTTTATCATTACAAATTTATTAGAATGGTTCTTTTTTCTTTCTATAACAAGCATCAAGTTTGAAGACAGGCAATTTTTCTTATGGTTTCTATTATTGAAGTGGTTGGGTGGTGAATATTTCTACTTATCTGTTTCAATGATTTAGATTTTAAGAATTCCAATTTTTTCCATGGATGGAAAGGATGGTGATCCCTTTGCTATACCCTACATTCTATCTCCTGAAGATATGAAGCATCATGTCCATCTGTTTTAGCAAATGTTCTCAATATAGAGATCTCTGCTCACCTGTCTGCTTCCTTTCTTCTCATGTTTGGGTCAGTTTTATTTCCAGATTAATTATTTAAAATTAAATCATTTTATCTAACTTTCTTATTTGTTTTTCAAAAGTGAGTATATCAGAATATCTGTGCTACCATATACCATCTTTATCTTTTTAAATGTATACTCAGACCTATGAGGATGCTAGCTAAATTTGATTTTATTTTTTTTATTTCAGTTCTCTAAGAAAATTTTAAATCATAAGCATTTCTATGCAAATGCCTACAAAAAATCCTACATAGAAGTTATGGTAAAGAAATATTGAAAGAAAGGATTTAATCTACTATTAAAAAGATGTGATGCCCTCTTGCTTTCTATGAAAAAAATAATATACTTTTCCATAGTAAATGTCCTATTTTCTCTTCAAGCTATAGTTCATGCTCATGGAAAGAAGTCAGAGAAAAGACACAGAAAACTCAAAAGAAGGCTCAAAGCATATAAACCAGTTCTATTAAGTAGCAGCCAATTTACATTTTTCTTGTTCTCCTTTTCTAAATATTCATGTGCAAAATTTTGTTCTTGCTCTAAAATCCTTGAATTTGAGTTCAATTTACATAAATTACATTGTTGACTAGTTTGTTTGAAGGCAATTTATAGTCAATTCTGAGTCAGTCTATAAAAAAAGCAAGATTGCTATAACAAATATGTCCCTCGTAATGCTATGTGTAGATGATAAGGCTAGTATAATAATTGGAGTGACCTGGGGTAGAATTTGAAAAACCTGATTAAATGTTTTCTTTGCAGTAGTCCCCTTAACTTGGAAACAAAAATCTATTTTAATTCTCACTTATTCATAACAGTTAATAGATATACTAATGTATATATTAATTCTTTCAATGAGTATGTTAAAACAAACATGTACTGAACAGCTATTATTCACCAGTTGCTGGTGATTCAGAAGTGAATAAAAATTTCTGAATTAATGCATCTTGTATTCTAGTAGGTGAGTTTATATAAGCATATTTAGTAATAGTTAAGTCAGCATAAGGAATTATCAACTATTCAAAAATGTTAACCTTCTAAGCACCTAGGTATCCTGCTAATATTATAATTAACCAAAAATTTCTGAGAATTTTACTTAAGCCATTATTATCTCAAAATAATAAACAAATGAGTGTATTCTCTTCTGTGACAGATTGAAAACTTATTTCTTTGATTGCACATTTAATTTTATTTTCATTTTATTTTATTTCATTTTTTTGTAGTGCTGGGTATCAAACACATGGCCTTGCTAGTCAAGTGCTCTACCACTTAGCTTTATTACCAGTCCTCATATTGCTTCTTCTGTTATGAAATGTCTTTTCTTTCACAACCAGACTTTTTAAAATAGTGATGAACATATATTGTGTTAACTTCTTCAGTATTCAATCCACTGTTATCTGTACTCTGAGTTGAATATGACACTGAAACTGCTCTTTCCAATGTTACTAGTGACCTCTCTGTTGAAATCAAATTGAACAGTTCTTTATCCGAGTAATCAGTAGTCCTTTTGAGTGAACATTATCCTTCCAGATTGTTATGTATTTTATTAGTCCTGCAAGACAAAAAAATTATGCTTTCCATATCAGGTAAGGTACATGAAAGAAACAGGAACTACCCACAAGTTCCAAGCACAGGCCATTTAATATATAGATAACTGGTATTCGAAATGCAATTTAAAAATGAGATATACAAAAAGCAGCTATAGCCCCTAAGATTTATGAGTCAAAATTATCACCAGAAAGTAAGAGATCATCAAAGCTACTGTGCTGCCCACCATGGGGCTTCCAGTTGTTTTCCAGCTGGTGTGAGTATCCAGCTGAGGGAAAGTGCTATGTGGTTGTTTTAGAAGCACCAAAGACATTCTTGTTGCTGGAAGAGTGTTGAGAGAGACAAGAGGCTGGAAGAGAATCCCTCCTACTCTCCTCCGACCTTCAGTCTCATATCATTATATCCCAAATCATAAGGAAATCTTAGAGTAGTTTGCAGACTTCCCATTTCCAAAATCAAAGAATGTATGATAAAATTTGTGACCCTGGCATTGAAAGATACTATCCACAATATTTTACCCTAAATCTTTGCTTCCAGATTAGTTCACTTCTAAAGTACCAGCACTTATTTTCTGTTAGATTATACTCTATCACCAGAGCACATTTAAACTTTCCCATTATGTTCATTATATCATGATAATTTTGCAGCCTTGGATAAAGTCCTGCTCCTTCACTGGAAATTGTATTGATCAGTCCTTTAGTTCCTCTCTCAAATTTGATTACCTAGAAAGATTTCCCTTATGTCCCCAGTTAAAATTTTATTCTTTGCATAGTGCTGGACACATAGTCTATGAGAACTTCATATGTAGAATGACAAAATGTATTTTGTAGCTACATTTGTATCTTTTTCAAGATCACTATAGTCTGCTTGCTCAAATAATTATGTTTTGCTAATTCTATCACTCCCCAAGTTCCTCCAGAGTAGAACTGCTATCTTACTGTTGTCTGCAGTTCCCAGATGTTAAGTGCTCCTTAATTGATGAAATTTTCAAAAATGGATGTATACAAAGATAGAGAAACAACAGAGGTCTATCATGATTAATATTTCAGAGATAAAAATATCTAATTTTCAACAGCACCGGAAGTCTGTCTGTTTATTACTTATTTATTTTTTGTTATCAGTTATGACACATAAGCCAAGAATTGTGAAAGCCATCTCCCTAACTATGTGACATGCCAATATATTCCTCTCTAGAATCCACCTACTAACACTGTAAATAAAGGATGTCCTGTAAGCTGTAATTTTTTTCTACAATATAGTAAAAAAAAAAACTATGGAACTAAATATCAATTTATTATTTTATGTTTGCAGATGATCAGTGTCCTCAGGAAAAAGTGACATTTGAATTTTCTATCAGCTTTGTATTTGATAAATGAGTATTCAGTGCTTCAACCTCATGAATAATCTGAACTTCCATTTGGTCAGCAGAAAAAAAATTTCAAATATTTTTTCTCTTGATATCACAACTATTCAAGCAAATATATTTAAAAAGTTCCTTCAGAAAAGTCACTTTAGAAAAAATTCTATGTTAAATCTTATTTAGATGGTATTATAAATAAACATTTGTATCATAGAATTATGCCATAAGAACAAGCACGTATCACATAAATTGCTAGATTATAAATTCTGTGTCTACAGAAAGTCTTAATATGCTATAGTTATCAATCCATAATCTTATAAAATTAAAAGTTACCTTAAATTTACTTGCTTTTTACATCATTTTGAGGTTAAACTACTGCTCTTTGAATATACTGATTGGGGATACCAAATTAGAGAAGATATGAGTGAAAAATAATCTCTACATACTAATTTTAAGACTTCAAAGTCATCTTTTTGTATATATTCCACCAATCTTTTTCCTGTTAAAATCCCTAAAATATTATTCCTAATATAAAAAGTTTCATTGTGCAAAATTAATAAGCAGAGATCTATATTTCAGAGTGTTCTCTTTTTTAATTGAAATTTTTTTAGGATATATTCATTATACAGTGACAATTCCAACTGGACTTATATTGTACATTGTTTACATTTCCCCCACCGTCTCTCCCCCTCAATCCCCTCACCATCCCACTTAAAGCAATTGCAAGAGGTTTTTTAGCGCTGTTTCATATAGGCATGTAAAGTCCATCAACGATATACCATCACCTTAATCTCTTTCCTTCACCCTCCCCCCTCGCACTAGTAACCTCACTCACCCCACACACACACACTGACACTGCTTATTTTACAGTCCTGGTTTTCATTATTAATATTTAAATTGATGTTCAAAAGGGTGTCTTAATGTATGCCCACTGTGGATGTGCTTTATTTTGGTCTGTTTAATCCCTTTGAATACCCTCCCTTACCTCTTTACCTCCCACTCCCATTTTTCAACAACTTTCAATACACAGTTTTATACAGTCTACCTTCACATCTTATAGTATGCAATATTACAGATGCTCTGTCATTCTCATTTCCTTTCCTTCTTTCCCTGAGTTCCATAGAGTAGTTACACTGTTACAAACATGCCCTACATCTGAGTTTGTATATGCTCATGCTTCAGAATGTTCTCTTAAGTAGATGACAACTAGACAAAGCCAAGCAATTATAATAAAGAATGTTTGTTTCAATCAATTCCTGAACTTGGTTTAGAACGCCATGTGGTATATTGATCTGTATTTGACATCTGCTCAACTTCTTAAATTCAGTGCATTTTTTAAAATCAGTGATTGAAGCAAAAACAAATAAACCTTCTTAACTGAATTTCTTTCCAGTCATAATTTTCCCTACAGCCTAACGTTACATTTAGTCTTGTGCTTCTAAAAGCACATTACAAGCATGGAGATAAGCCTTATAGCCAATTTGAGTATTATTGGACAGGAAAGGATTCAAAGGCCTGCTTTCTTCTGAGAGTATCAGCTGACAAATCAGTGATACCAGGTCCTGTCTTTTTGTGTGTTCTAATGAGCCTCCAAATGGTTTCCGAATTTAAAGTGGCTTTGGCAGCCTTATCGATCTGTGAATGCTGGCTGTTTTTAAAGGGAATCACTAACAAAGAAGACAACATTTATTATGAAATGTCTGAAAGAGATGGGTGTGTCTGACTGTGCCATTTATTGAGGAAAAAAACAAAATTTCTCTTCTACCAACAGCAAAACAAACTGGAGGATCACAAGAGTCTTCCCAAGGCTCAGATTGTCTATCAAAGTTATTTTTCCTAAAAATATTCCAGCAGACAACTTTTGGTAAAAAAATGTTTATGTAAAAGTAATTCAATGATATTATTATGTACATGTTCTATTAAAAGAATTCAAATAAATCCTTTCATTGGTAATTTATAGTTAGGCTATGATAATCATGAATAATAGCAGTAATTGCACATAAAAATAGGAAATTGTAGTGAATGTAGAACAATTGCTGTGCATATGATGCTCTTTAGCAGACTTCAATATATTGTATATACAGCAACAATATTTCTTTTCTGTAGGATTTTACCTTAGATTCAATACTTCCTTTCCTAGAAGGAAATGATTTTTTTCCTCTTTGGCCCTCTTCTCACATTGCCTCTCTCCTCCCTGCTTCTCTTCCATTCTCTTTTATCTTCTTCTCATCCTCAAAAATTTCATGGAACTCACTTGTATAGAAAAGTGCTTCACAAAAATGCTCCCAGATGTCATCCTGAGGTCTTGTTAAATACATGTTCTGATTCAATAGGTCCTGGAAAGTTTTCATTTCCAAAAATTTCCCTGGTGATGCTCATGTTACTGGTGTGTCAACTACATTTGAAGTAACAGAGCTAAGACTCTCAGAAATGCTAAATTAGGCAAAAGGTAAGAGGGAGCTAATCAGGAAAGGTTGACTATGAGACTGACAAAGAGAAAGGTGAAGTGGGTGTTTTTTTCAGAGCCATGAGTTTGCACGATGAGGAGTGTCTCCAAGCTTTTAACGTGTTTGATGAGAAAGCTGGTGTTTTAGCAATGACAGAGATGTCAGTATTATCAGTGAATTGGAGACAGAAAATGGCTTCCATCTTGGCATGACTGTGGCACCAGCATGGACATAGGAACAGGTCTATAAACAATCATACAGTTCTGTAGTGAGGAAGAAGATTCGGACTTAAACCTATAGACTTAGTTGATATCTAAGCAATACCACTCTTGGGAATATACCCAAAAGAATGTGACATATGTTACTCCAGAGACACCTGCACACCCATGTTTATTGCACTACTGTTCACAATAACCAAGTTATGGAAAGCCAAGATGCCCCACTACTGACAAATGGATTAAGAAAATGTGGCATTTATACACAATGGAATTTTATGCAGACATGAAGAAAAATGAAATGTTATCATTCTCAGGTAAATGGATGGAATTGGAGAACATCATTCTGAGTGAGGTTAGCCTGGCCCAAAAGACCAAAAATCATATGTTCTCCCTCATAGATCAAGGGCAAACATAACAAGGGGATTGGACTTTGATCACATGTTAAAACAAGAACACACAGGGAAGTTATGAGGATAGGTAAAACACCCAAAAAACTAGATAGCATTTGTTGCTCTCAACACAGAGAAACTAAAGCAGATACTTTAAAGCAACTGAGGCCAATAAGAGAAGGGGACCAGGAACTAGAGAAAAGGTTAGTTCAAGAAGAATTAACTTAGAAGGTAACACACATGCACAGGAAATAAATGTGAGTCAACTCCCTGTATAGCTATCCTTATCTCAACAAGCAAAAACCCTTGGTCGGTCCGATTGTTGCTTATACTCCCAACAAAACTAGAGATAAGGGCAAAATAGTTTCTGCCTGGTAGCGAGGGGTTGAGGGGGTAAGGGAGGGAGCAGGGTGGGGGTGGGTAAGGGAGGGGGCGGGGGGGAAGGGGAGAGAAATGACCCAAACATTGTATGCACATATGAATATAATAAAAAAGAAAAAAAAAAGAATGGCATGAAATGAAAACATTTGAAGAATAGAACATAGATGACACCCATACTTTGGGTCTGAGCAATACAAAAGACAGAATAGGAAATAACAGAGGTAGGAGGATGGCCAAATATCAAATACCTGAAAAGTGAAAGAGATGAAGCTTTAAGGTAGGCACTGATAGGAACTATAGGTAGTCTGATAATATAAGGAAACAAAAAATGATTTTAGCTAAGAAATTCTTTTAAAACAATTTTTTGGAATGTTCAGGATCAAATACCAATATTCAAGTAATGAAGAGAGAAAAGCAAATGAACAAAGCAGACATAGAGTACATTTTTTAATAAAAAGCCATCAGAAAGAGATCGTCTGGTTCAGACAATGATTCATGTGCATGTTTTCTCTGAAATAGGCGAGCATGGATGCTTGCTAGAGGCAGGTGAGGTCACCAGATAGGAAGAGCCTGATGGTACAAAGAAGATTGGGAAAAAAAAGATGGACAACACTCTCTGTGAAAAATAGACTAAATTAAATCAACATCACCAGTGAAACTATTAATATTTGAATGAAGAGGAGCTTTTATTTTAGAAACAAAGTAGAAAGTAGGTAGAGGATAAAGACAGGTTGTGAAAGCTTCCAAAGGGTACAGTAAAGTGGCAGATGAGTATTAAATTTTCTATTCCTGTTTTAATCCTTAAATGCTAAGCTTAAATTTGACTTGCCTGTAAAGATTTATCTTTATGGTCTCAAAAGTAAACAGAGAAGAAAGAAAAAAAAAGAACTGGGAATGGAAGAGACCAGTTAAGTTTGCATGTTAGCAGAGGGCAGGTCTGTTTGCTCACATGGCAATATTTTCACCTTCTTTTAGCAGATCTAGACTCTCCTGTGGTATACTCTCCCTCTCCCCTTCCCATGTGGTCCTCTTGAAATTGCCACTCTCGTCTTCATGTTTCCAAGTCAATAAAATTTGTCTGTCCAGGCTTGTGAACTTTGGGCAAAGTTACATAGGAACAGAGAATGAATAGAGCTAAGTATTTCCAACGGTGGCCCTAGGGGGGCAGATAGGCCTTTAATTCATATCAAGAGCAGGGAATGATTAAAGCTAAATCTTCAATTTTGATTTTTCTAATTTTCTTCTTTTATTTTTTAATTAAAAGTTCAACAAAATTGGTCTGCAACAAAAGAACTTTAACTACACATGATTAAATCCTCGAGGTAACAATGTGACTTACTGTTTGTCAGTTTCTTAAAATCAAGAGTTCAGGAGACATTTACACATTTACTCATTCTTTCTGAGAAATAAATTCAAGCTGCCAGACACAGTTAAATGTCCTTGTATCCTGTGTGAATATCTTGTATTATATTTAGTTTATATATACACTTCCCCCACCAAATGTCAAGTGTCTCAAAGTCAAACTATGTCTTAATATTTATAGTCCATGCATTTAATTCTATGCCAATCATCAATTAGGGCCCAGTAAATATGGATTTTTCTATACTATTAAATATACAGTAATAGGTGAGACCTTTCTTTCCTACATACTCTATAGAATGACTCAATATTAGATCATCATTTTCACTTATTATTGATGTATATAAATATTTAGTGGTTTGTGAAATAACATGAATCTGCATGTAGTATTTTTATCCTTAACTTTGGTAATAAGAACACTTGTATGCAAAATCTTCTACAAATAATTCTCAAATTCTGCAAAAATCTAACAGAACAAAGGCTCTGTCAGAATGGTAGTGCTGGCATACTCAAGAACATTTTCAAGAACATTTCCAAGAACATTTCAGCAGAATCAACATTCCTGGTACCGCAGAAACCTGTTAGCTGGTAAAACGTGAATGGTTGTTTAAGAAAGGTAACATACATGGTTAAATGATTGCCTAAAATTGGAGACAGTGCTCAGTAATGAAGGCAGTGAAATAATGGACTGCCTATGTTTGTCTACAAAAATTATTGACCTCATAATCAATTTTGTTTTTGAAAAATTTTGAGAATATTACTGAAAAAAGGAATTTCACTTTTATGGAAATTCATTTATATAATCCCTCATGCCAGTTAAATTTTCCCTTATAATGATTTCCTTGCTTAAGTGTTATAAAAAAGAATACTTATCTGATTGATTTTTATTTACCACACACACACACATGCACGCACACACACACATATACCAATCATATGTACATAAATCTATGAGAATCTGCCTCTTCACTCATCCCTGACAACATAATATATGTATAGCAGCCCCTATCAAAAAGACAATCACATTCACATGTGTACATAGTTTTTCTAACTCCAAGTTCATTGTACTTCCATAATTATATATATATATTTCTAATATATATTATTAATAATTATACATATGTATACTGGAAAGGTGATTAGTACCAATTTCAAGGTACTGTTGCAAAGATTAGATAAAGCTGAGCATAGTGGTATAGACCTAGAAGCCCATCACTTTTGAGGCTGAGTCAGGAGGATCTTGAGTCTGAGGTCAGCCTAGACTATATAGTGAGACCCTCTCTCACAAAAACAAACTATAAAAGAGTAAATGAAATAATGTAAATAAGATGTACCATCGGTACCTAGTGTGTCTTTCTTTCTTTTATTTGATCATTTTTTACATTTACTTACATGTGTGTACATTGTTTGAGCCACCTACCTCTCCTCCCCCAACATCACTTCCAGAACTTGTTCCACCCTCTTGTTCTCCAACTTTGTTGAAGAGAAAACATAAGAGATAATAAAAAAGACACAATGTTTTTGCTAGTTTGAGATAAAGATAGCTATACAGAGATTCCTAATGTTTCTTCCATGCACTTGTGTATTGCAACCCATATTGGTTCATCCCTACCAGACCCCTTCACTACATCCTGGTTCCCTTCCCATAGTGAACTCTGTCAGGTTAAGATTACTTTATTCAATCCTTTACACTGAGCACATCAACCACATTCAAGTTTTAGGTTTCCTTTCCTTTCCCTTTTCCTCCTATGTGCATTCTCCCCTCAGTGTTTGACCCGTGTCCAATAATATTACTGCATTTGTCAGGTCTATAATCCGCATATGAGGGAGGACATGCGATTTTTGGCCTTCTGAGCCAGGCTAACTTCACTTAAGATGATATTCTCCAGTTCCAACCATTTACTTGCAAATGACAAAATTTCATTCTTCTATGGCTGAATAAAATTCCATTGTGTATAAATCTCACATTTTCTTAATCCATTTGTCGGTAGTCAGGCATCTTAGCTGTTTCTATAGCTTGGCTATTGTGAATAGTACTGCAATAAACACGGATGTGCAGGTGCCTTTGTAATAACCTGAGTCACATTCCTTTGGGTATATCCCTTGGGGTGGTATTGCTGGATCATATGGCAGATCTGAGTTTAGTTTTTTTAAGAAGCCTCCATATTGTTTTCCAAAGTGGTTGTATTAGCTTACATTCCTACTATCAGTGTATGAGGGTTCCTTTTTCCCTGTATCCCCACCAACATTTGTTGCTGTTAGTGTTCTTGATGCTAGCTGTTCTAACAGGAGTGAGGTGGAATCTTAGTGTGGTTTGATTTGCATTTCCTTCATGGCCAGGGATGGTGAGCATTTTTTTTCATGTTTTTTGGCTATTTGAATTTCTTCTTTTGAAAAAGTTCTGTTTAGTTCAGTTGCCCACTTCTTTTTTGATTTATTAATTTTGGGGTAGTTTAGTTTTTTGAGCTCCCTGTATATTCTGGTTATCAGTCCTTTGTCTAATGTATAGCCAGTTAATATTTTCTCCCACTCTGTGGGTGGTCTCTTCAGGTTAAAGACCATTTCTTTTGTTGTGCAGAAACCTTTTAATTTTAGGTAGTCCCATTTGTCCATTCTTTTTCTTAGTTGCTGGGCTGCTGGTGTTCTACTGAGGAAGTCCTTGCCTATACCTATTGCTTCCCAAGTATTCCCTGCTCTTTCTTGTACTAACTTCAGAGTTTTAGGTCTGCAATTAATGTCCTTACTCCACTTTGAGTTGATACTAGTACAGGGTGACAGGCAGGTATCTAATTTCAGTTTTCTGCAGGGAGGTAACCATTTTACCCAGCAACATTTATTGAAGAGACTGCCTTTTCTCCATTGTATGTTTTTGGTGCTTTTGTCAAAAATAAGTTGAGCATAGCTGTGTATATTCTTATCTGGGTGCTGTATTCTGTTCCAGTGGTCTTCATATCTGTTTTTGTGCCACTACAATGCTGTTTTTATTGCCATGGCTCTGTAATATAGTTTGAAGTCAGGTATTGTGATACCTCCAGTATTGCTCTTTTCATTAAGTATTGCCTTTGCTATTTGCAGTCTCTTGTATTTCCAAATGAACTTTACGGTAGATTTTTCAATCTCTGTAATGAATATCATTGGTATTTTGATGGGAATTATGTTGAACATGTAGATTGCTTTTGGTAGTATAGCCATTTTTACAATGTTGATTCTGCCAATCCATGAGTACAGGAGATCTTTCCACCTTCTGTAGTCTCCCTCAATCTCTTTCTTCAGTGATTTGTAGTTCTCCTAGAGAACTTGTAGAGGTCATTTACATTCTTTGTTAAGTTTATTCCTAGGTATTTGATTTTTTTTGAAGCTATTGTAAATGAAATTGCTTTCCTATATTCTTTCTCAATTTGTTCACTGATGGTATATAGAAAGGCTACTGAATTTTGTAAGTTGATTTTGTAGCCTGCTGCATTGCTGAAGCTGTTTATGGTGTCTAGGAGTTCTGAGGTAGAGTTTTTTGGTTCTTTGAGGTATAAGATCATGTCATCTGCAAATAAGGATTCTTTGACAGCTTCTTTACCTATTTGTATTACTTTTATTACTGCTTCTTGCCTTATTGCTCTGGCCAGGAATTCCAGAGAACAGTGTTGAATAGGAGTGTGGAGAGTAGGCATCCTTGTCTTGTTCCTGATTTTAGGGGGAATGGTTTCAGTTTTTCCACATTAAGTATGATGTTGGCTATAGGTTTTTCATATATAGCCTTTATTATCTTGAGATACATTCCTTCTATTCCTAGTTTTCTTAGAGCTTTTATCATGAAGTGGGGTTGAATCTTATCAAAGGTTTTTTCTGCATCTATTAGGATGATCAAGTGGTTTTTGTCTTTGCTTCTATTAATGTGCTGTATTACATTTATAGATTTGCATATGTTGAACCACCCTTGCATCCCTGGGATGAAGCTGACTTGGTCATGGTGAATGATCTTATATGTGGTTGGATTTGGTTTGCCATTATTTTATTGAGGATTTTTGCATTGATGTTCATTAAAGAAATTGACCTATAGCTCTCCTTTTTGGATGTGTCCTCGTCCAGTTTGGGGATGAGAATAATACTGGCTTCATAGAATGAGTTAGGCAGTGTTCTTTCCCTTTCTATTTCACAGAAAAGTTTAAGGAGTGTTGGTATTAGTTCTTCTTTGAAGGTTGGTAGAATTCAGCTGAGAATCTGTCAAATCCTGGACTTTCTTTTTTGGGAAACTCTATTGCTTCTTCAATTTCATTACATGTTATTGATTTGTTTAGGTGGTTAATATCCTCTTTGTTTAGCTTTGGATGGTCATAAGTATCTAGAAATTTGTCCATTTCTTCAAGATTTTCCAACTTATTGGAATATAGATTTTATAGAACATAGTCTCTGATGAGTCCCTGGATTTCCTTGGTGCTTGTTATTATCCCCTCTATGTTGTTTCTGATTTTACTAGTTTGGTCCTTTTCCCTCCTCACTTTTAGTCAGTTTTCCAGGGACTTGTCAATGTTGTTTACTTACAAAGAACCAGCTTTTTGTTTCATTGATTGTTTGTATGGTTATTTGGTCTCCATTTCATTAATTTTGGCCCTTATTTTTATTATTTCTCTCCTTCTCCTTGATTTGGGTTTTGCTTATTCTTGTTTTTCTAGGAGTTTGATATGTAGATTTAAGTCATTTACTTGGGATCTTTCTGTCCTTTTACTATGTGCACTCATGGCTCTAAACTTTCCCCTTTGCTGTGTCCCATAGGTTCTGGTAAGTGGTGTTTTCATTTTCATTTTCATTAGCATTCAGGAACCTTTTGATTTCTTCTCTTATTTCTTCTATGACCCATTGAGCAATGTGTTATTCATCCTCCAATTATTTGTGCATTTTCTGCTGTTGTTTTTGTTGTTGAGTTCTAGTTTTAATGTGATCAGACAGAATACAAGGGGTTATTTCTATTTTCTCATATTAGCTGAGGCTTGCTTTGTGCCCTAACATGTGATCTAGTTTGGAGAAGGTTCCATGGGCTGCTAAGAAGGATGTATATTGTGCTGTCGAAATACTCTGTAGACAGAGTATTTAGTAGTTAGGTCATTTGTTTTATGGTATCATTTAGTTCTAGGATTTCTTTGCTGGTTTTTTGTTTGGATAACCTATCTCGTGGTGATAGAGGGGTATTAAAGTCTCCCAGTACCATTTTGTTATAGTCTGTATGTGCTTTTAAGTCCTTTAGTGTATGTTTGATGAAATTGGTGCACTGACATTGGGTGTGTAAAAGTTGATAACTGTTATTTCCTTATGGTGTATTTCCCCTTTTATTAGTATGAAGTGTCCTTCTGTATCTCATTTGACCAATGTAAGTTTCAAGTCTACTTTGTCTTATATAAATGTTGCTACTGCTGCCTGTATTCAGTGGTCACTGGCTTGTTAAATCTTCCAGCCTTTCACCCTAAGCCAGTGTTTATGTCTGTCAATAAGATGGTTCTCTTATAAAGAACAGATTGTCAGATATTCCTTCCAAATGGTGTCTTTTGATGAAAGAGTTGAGCCCATTGACATTCTGTGTTAATATTGATAGATATGTGGTGATTCTTGCCATTTAGTTGTTTTTGTTGTTTAAGGATTTTATTGTGTGCATCTAAATCAGTGCTACCGCCTGATTACTTGTCTTTTCTTCTCCTGTGGTTTGATACTTCCTGTCCGCTCTTGGTTTTGTTTGCTTTAACTTTTATGTGCAGAATTCCTTGTAGAATCTTCTGAAATGGTGGTTTGGTAGTCATATATTATTTTAGTTTCTGCTTATCATGGAAGACTTTTATTGCTCTGCCAATTTTGAATGATATTTTGCTGGATAGAGTATCCTAGGGCTGAACTTATTTTTGTTCATTGCCTGAAATACCTCATTCCATGCCCTTCTTGCTTTTAAGGTTTCTGCTCTGAGAAATCTGCAGTTATTTTGATGGGTTTACCTTTATACATTATTCATTTTTTTCTCTCTTCTAGATTTCAATATTTTTTCTCTGTTCTCTTGCTTGATTTTAATGATAATATACTGTGGGGAAGTTCTATTTTGGTAAAGTCTGTTTGGTGTCCTGGAGGCTTCCTGTACCTGAATAGGCAAAACTTTCTCAAGCTTTGGGAAACTTTCTGTTATAATTTTATTGAGTATATTATGTATCCCTTTGACTTGCACTTCTTCTCCTTCTTCAATGCCCATGATTCTCAGGTTTGTTCTTTTGATGGAGTTGCTGTGTTCTTGCATATTCCTTTCATATCTCTTGTGTTGTTTGACTAAAATGTCTTCTGTTTTCTCTTTAATTTCTGTTATATATTTGAGCTCTGAAATTCTGTCTTCCAGTTGTTCTAGTCTGCTGGAGTGGCCTTCCACTGAGTTTTTTTGTTTGACTAATGTGATGGGAGTTATTATTTTGGCTAGAAGCAATCAGAATAACCCAAGTGTAGCTCCAACATCTCCAGGAGGTTTCTCGAGTCACAGAGCTTAGGATTTCTGATTCCCTACCTTAGCCATCCTCTTGGATCCCTCTTATTACCTATTTTTTTCTACTTTTCCCTCATCCCTGATCTAATGTATATAAATATGCAAATAAAAGTACAGAAGTACTCAAAAAGGCACACAAGTTTATGCAAAAATATGTACAGGAGCAACCTAGATACTGTGGGCATTCCACAAACAGGTCTCTAAATCTGTAGGACACACAATATCAAATTGCTTTTAAAAGTGCATATATTGCCTATTTTCAAATTTCTTGGAAGGGACTCCTGAATGCAATTTTAAAGAATCATATATGAGATTAAAAAGACTACATAGAAAGTAAGGCAAGTTTAGAATAATCATTATTGTGCATGTGAGATGGGTTGGTTTTAATAGATAAGCTCTTAATTAGCATGAGGAGTTTTCCTTATAACCAAACTAATTAAGTAAAACTTTCAGCTGCATTGCTTTTTTTCTCTGATGAAATAAAATATATATTGAGATCTGTATAGATAAAGACAAATGTGTTTCTAAAATTATGTGAATTTTTCTCTAGAAGGCATATTTGTTTGCAAACTCATCTTGCCAAGAACAAAAATCACTACTCATATATCTAGCATTTCCTTATATTATTATTTTACAAAACCTAAAACTTTGATGACCTTATTTTTGTTTAGGTATTTATCTTTGGACAATAAGATGAGATTCCAGGTGTTTCATTCTATGGTGATATAGCAGGATATAAATTGATGTGTAATAATTTTTAGGCTATTTCAGACTGAAAAGTAACAGGCTATTTCAGACTTGAAATTAACAGTCTGAAATAAGATCTGACAGGAAAGAACATAAATTTATTTTTGAATTCCCAAAGTGTACAGATCATACTTTTTGTTCCAGTGAGGACAATGATTTAAACACTAGATGTTAAGAAAACAGTTTTCTTTTTATTCATGAAAATTTATGTGGTGAATTACGTGTTCTTGCCCAAAGCAGAAACCAAGTAACCTTACTAGGTCAAGGGCACAGGAGAGATTACAAATAGAATTGCTCATGTCAAAAACATCATACATTTTCAAGCACTTGCATAAAGAAACCAAATTATTCAAAACGAGTGCTGTGTATAATGAAAAAGAAACTAGATTGCAGGCCTTATAAAAAGATTGCCTTATCCACAAAAATGTTTGAGATGGGATTTTAGACAGAATTCTATCATGGTAGGATCCAGCTAATTAATTAGCTGGGTGAACTGAATAGGAAAGAGATGATTTTTTTTAAGAATGTTAATTTAAAGCACAATTTCTGGCCAGACAAGGTGGTGTACATCTTAACTTCAAAAAGTGAAGCAAGAGTATATTGAGTTTGGGCTATATACTGAGTTCAAGGCTAGCCTGGGGTGTAATCCCAAAACAAATAAACAAACAAAACAAAACAAAATTATCATATTCTGAGGCTCCTGGACTTAGGAGGTACTTAAGTGAATTCATGGGGAGTGACTGTGCACAACAGAAATTTTACATGTACCCTCAAACGTATGTAGGTATCAGTGAAGAATGGTTTATAATTTACATAAAATTTTTGAAATAAAACTTTTAAAATCAAGTTTGTTACTTATTCTGGGAAACATGCCAGTAATTACAAAAGGAGTTAATTCCTAATCACATAAGATTGCATAAAAACGTAGAATGCATTCTTTGTTCTAGGATTAAAAATAATGGAGTCAGTGAGAGGTTGTGATAAACAATTTGAACAGAAATTAATAAAACACACTTTAAAACAGAATAGATATAAAAAGATACAACTTGAACTTCATCAAAGTATTACTTGTAGCTCATCCCTTATTAACAGTTTAATTTTAGAATCTAATAAGTAATCATTTCTCTGGATCTGTGCTGATTTGTGCTTATTAGTTCATAGACTGATCTTTGAACTGAATGAAAGACATCAATTCAAATTTACAGAGTAATATAAATTGTCAGGTAACGTTTTCTCACCCAGAAACTATTGGGCCATACTCCAATTTCCTTGTTAGCAGAGCCACGTACAGTATAATATATATTATATATAATATGTATATTATTTATATACTAGGAAAAACAATTTATTTAGTTAAGATAGGTTGTTTTCTTCACCCTAAACTATGAATCAAGGATGTCCTTCCTAAACAGGTAGTCCTGTGACTAATTGGCAGAAACTAATCTACTAGTGGATCAGAATGGCAGTATTCATTCTCTTTCAACAGAGAAAGAAGGGGTAGGAAGAGGAGCATGCATGACAAATTTCTTCTGGACTTGTTATGCATACAGATAAACACAAAACAAAACAAATCAAAAGTGTCAGGCCATCAAAGAGAAGAATTGGAAAACGTACAGAATTTGTCCCAGTGCTTTTCAAACAGGTTGAGCCTCTGAACCAATCCGAGAAGAACGTGACTCCAGGCCTTTAGTTTGAGGAAAAAAAGGAATAATTATTTTTGTTCTTTAATATACTCTGAGGTAAGATTTCTGTTAGTTTCAGTGAAAAGCATATGTAATGAGTGCAGAGTATTTCATCTTCAGGCTGTCTTAAATAGAAACATTCACAATAAAACCTCCAACCCTCTGCCACAATATTGTTTCAAGCACAGATAAACAATACCTATCATCTGATTATAATTATTATCACCACTAGGAATGTAGAAGCATATACTATATGTATGCAAGTTTTAAATTTCAAATATAATATTAAAAAGAACTATATATTAAAATGATAATTTAAAAAAGCCTCTTAGGCATTAGAATGCCAAATAAATATAAAAGTGTATTGTTAAAAAACAAATGAAAAGACAAGGAAGTGTCAAATGTCAATGTGTCAATTACCCAAGTTTATTTATTATACTTTGGTCACCATTTAGAATTAGCCTAAATCTTATTCTTTAATAATTTACCAATGTCACACACAATATTCTCCTTTTAGTTAAGTGAGAAAATTTCATTAACCGCCTTATTACGTTTTCCTGTAATCTTCCATAAGTGTAATAATCTAAAAGTAATATCTTGAATTTCATGGGAAAATATTTTACTTCTAATATTACTATGTTGTTATGGAATGAAATGTTTTCTTCTTCATGTATCAAACTGAATATATACTAAGTATTTCATATATGATTGAGCAATTAATAAGTAAAGTATCATTAACATATTAGTATTCTTGACAGCTCTTCTAATTTTGATGTCGAGAATGTATACACTGTCTACAAAGTACTAAGAAGTTTTTTATTATAAGTTTCTGCATTTTTTTCCTAGTTGACTTTGTAGTTTAAATTTTATAGGTGCTATAACATTATCTGTGTAATATTTCCATGGAATTTAACTTTGATTTTTACACAGTTTTAATAGGGAAAATTGATGAAAAAAAATTGAAAATTGATGGTCATCCATGTCTTTATTTACCACCTTTATTTAATTCACACCTTTCCACTTGTTTTTACACTGACTTATTGCATTTCTCTGCATCCTGATCATGGTAATCTTCATTTCAAATTGAATTCCTCATCCAGAACATCTGTGCTTTTAAAATATAATATGGCTCAGTAAGTTTCCTCACCATTACCTTTTATTATTTTTTTGTTATTGTGCTGGGTGGGGGTACGTTGTGGCATTTACAAAAGTTCTTACAATGTGTCAAATAGATCACACATGTATTCATCCCTCCACTGCTCTCTCCTTTATATCCCACTCCACCAATTTCTGGAATGGTTTCAACAAGTATCATTTTTGCATCGACATACATATGTACACTATTTTTTGTACCATATTCACCCTAGTACCCCCTTTCCCTGTGATATCTCCCCTCCTCCTGTACCCCTTCCCCTGGGCAATTCTTCTTCCTCCTTCCTATTCTCTGGTTTTCTGGAAGAAAAAAGGAAAAAAAAATGACATTTATGCTTGCTTAAGATAAAGGTAGCTACACAGGGAGTTTCCTCATGGTATCTCTCTATATATGTATTATAATCCCATTTGGTTCATCTCTATTTTCATCATTCTACCCTAGTCCCTTTCTTGTGATAGTTTCAATCAGTTTGCCAATTCTATTTCGTTCTTGTATAGAGAATATATCAACCACATTTATCTTCTTAGTTGCCTTCTTTTACTCTACCTCTCTCGTATGTGACTTCCCCTAAGTGTGACCACTTTTTCATAATATTGCTGCATTTGTTTTAGGTCTATAGTCTGCATCTGAGGGAGAACATGTGATTTTTGTTTGGCCTTCTGAGCCTGACTAACTTTGCTTAAGATGGTGTTCTCTCGTTCCATCCATTTACTTGTGAATGACAAAATTTTATTCGTCTTTGTGGCTGAATAGAATTTCATTGTGTACAAGTACCACATTTTCTTGATCCATTCATCTGTAGTGGGGCATCTTGGCTGTTTCCATAGCTTGGCTATTGTGAATAGTGCTGCAATAAACATGGGTGTGCAGGTGCCTTTGTTGTAACCTCACCCACATTCCTTTGGGTATATCTCTAGGAGTGGTATTGCTGGATCATACAGCAGTTCTATTTTTAGTTTTTTGAGGAGCCTGCATACTGTTTTCCATAGTGGTTGTACTAGCTGACATTCCTGCCAGCAGTGTATGAGGGTTCCTTTGTCCCCTTGCATCCTCACCAAAATTTGTTGTTTGTTTTCTTGATGGTTGCTATTATGACAGAATTCTCACCATTATTTTTAAATTATACACATACACACACACACACATACACACACACACACACATACACACACACACATACACACACACACATTAGACTCATGTTTCCCAGTGTCTTGGGTCACAAAAGAATTCTTGTGATCGCACATGTGGAGAAACTGAGAGGCTCTGAAGAGGTGTGACTTGCCCCAAACCACTGAACTACTGAATACTGGAAACAGGAAAATCACTCAGGTCTTCTGAAAGTTCATTTCTAAGCTTCTTTTTCATATTGTTTTACGGTTGAATATGCACTAGTTGGTAAGTCTCCTATAATATTTGAATCAAGTTCCTTAATGAATCAAGTTTTTATATACTCTACTGGTTATAATTCAATAAAATCATCCACCTTGTATTTTTTATCCGACAGAAATAATTTAAAATAAAACAGCATATCAAAACAGAAATAACCAATTCCAAGAAATATTCTAAGGGGATATTTTAAAAGAAATTAATTAACATTTCTAGCTTGTAACTCAAGGGAAGTATTAAAGAAGGGGAGGAAATCTAAAGCAGAAATTCATGTTTATTGTGCACAGTATGAAGGACTTTTACTAGAAAAGGGAAATTCTAGTTTTGTGATGAGTCATCTTCTTATTTTACTGAGCATCTTTATAATGTTTCAACTTGTTATGCTTAAAATTAAAAAGTATAAGGTCTGTTTAGATATCTAAGAGCCTAGCAACAAGAGGATTGCTTTAGGCCATTTGTTACTTTGCTTGTAAAACAAACTCCTTTATATAGAAATGGAAAAACAAAACTGTTCTCTTATGAATCTTTTAATTTATGTTTCTGGCATTCCACTTGTTTCTGGTTGAATTATCACTAACATGTAAACTTTTTCTTAAAGATTTATTCCTGCATCCTTACCTTTGTGAAACATACAGAGGAAGTATGCATATATTAAACTGCAACTCTTAGGTTAGAATAATGAGATTATGCCAAGCAGTTAAGAATCAATTTCATGTAATTATATGATCATATAATAGTATATAATGTATGACATCCATAGAAGAAGAGCATTCTCCCAGGGTTAGACATGTGAAGAGCATTAAAAACAAATGTGTTTATTAACTTAGTGTAATAGGATAATACTGTTCTAAGTTAGTCATAAAACCCAAATACTGTATAACTACATTTATGTATAATTTCCAGAGTAGGCAAATCTGTGGAGACAAAGTAGATTTGTGTTTTCAGGGCTGGGGGATATTTGGAAAGAAAGATAAAATGAATGATAACTGCTCCAGAGTTTCTGATCCTGATAAATATGATCTAAACTTGCATTCCATGATATTAACAACTCAATTAATATACTAAAAATTGTTTTATTATATAATTGCAGACTTTGAATGGGTAAAATGTATGGCAAGAGAATTATATCTCAATATAGCTATTACAAAAAAATAAATAACTGAATAACTAAGGCCAAAGGCAACATGAGTGAAACACATTACTATGTAAAATAATACCAAGAGTAACACATGTTGCCAAGGGCCAGCAGCTCACACCTATAATCCTAGCTATTCTGGAAGCAGAAATCAGAAGGATGACAGTTCAAAGCCAATCTAGATAAATAATTCTCAAGACCCTATCTCATAAATACCCCACATAGAAAAGTGCTGGCAGAATGGCTCAAGTGGTAGAGCTTCTGCCTAACAAGGATGAGGCCCTGAGTTCAAACCCCAGTATCATCAAAAGAAATAAAAGAATAATACATATTTTTTATGAAGTTTAAAAATCAGCAAAAGTCAAACCTCAGCAATATGCTGTTAGAATTATACATGTGGCAAAAATCAAATTAAGAATTTAATGATAGGCACAAAATAAGAATATGCCAAGGAACTTAGTAGGGTCAAATGATGGAGGAGTACCCAGAAAAATGGAAGGTACCATCATTACTATTCTGATTCTTTATTTAGGTATTGGAATTACCAGTTTAATTATTATTGCATTATACATATTATATATTTTATGTACTGCAGTCTTTCAAATTAATGTTTATTACCTAATATTACTGAAATTAAGAGAAAACTAAGATAACTGAGAACTATTCTTTTCCTTTTCATTCACATTGAAGTCCTCATTAGAATTATACACTGCTTCTGCTGCCAGTCCTTGAGACTTTCATTCTTTCACAGCCAAAGTTCTACCTTTACTCTTGATTTCATTACTATAAACAAGTATCTCAAGATATCATTAAAATTTCCTCCAATATTTTTAACTTACCAGGCACTTCCCGTCTTTTCTACTCAGGATGTAGCATAGTTGACAGGATTCAATTTCTAAAATGAAGACCAACTTAGAAATAATATTATTTTCTCACCTTGCTTATTTCTTCAACACATAAATTAGCCTTGACTTACTGTCTCTATTTCCTTAAACTCATTCAATCAGTTCTTAGTAATATACTGCATACACTCATCGTTTCAATAAAATGACTCTGTGAGGTTTACAAGAATTAATTTGGTGATTATTCCCAAATCCTACACATTCTATTCTTTCATTACCTCATTTAAAAATAAAGATTCCTTGGAAAGTACCTCAACATTGTAAAAGCTATATATGACAAACCTATAGCCAGCATTATACTTAACGGAGAAAAACTGAAACCATTCCCTCTAAAATCAGGAACCAGACAAGGATGCCCACTATCTCCACTCCTATTCAACATAGTACTGGAATTCCTAGCCAGAGCAATTAGGCAAGAAGAAGGAATAAAAGGAATACACATAGGTAAAGAAACTGTCAAAATATCCCTATTTGCAGACAACATGATCCTATACCTTAAAGACCCAAAAAACTCTACTCAGAAGCTTCTAGACATCATCAATAGCTATAGCAAGGTAGCAGGATATAAAATCAACATAGAAAAATCATTAGCATTTCTATACACTAACAATGAGCAAACTGAAAAAGAATGTATGAAAACAATTCCATTTACAATAGCCTCAAAAACAATCAAATACGTAGGTGTAAACCTAACAAAAGATGTGAAAGACCTCTACAAGGAAAACTATACACTTCTGAAGAAAGAGATTGAGGAAGACTACAGAAAGTGGAGAGATCTCCCATGCTCTTGGATTGGTAGAATCAACATAGTAAAAATGTTGATACTCCCAAAAGTAATCTACATGTTTAATGCAATTCCCATCAAAATTCTAATGACATTCATTAAAGAAATTGAAAAATCTACTGTTAAATTTATATGGAAACACAAGAGGCCACGAATAGCCAAGGCAATACTCAGTCAAAAGAACAACGCTGGAGGTATCACAATACCTGACTTCAAACTATATTGCAAAGCAATAACAATAAAAACAGCATGGTACTGGCACAAAAACAGACATGAAGACCAGTGGAACAGAATAGAGGACCCATATATGAAGCCACACAAGTATAACCAACTTGTCTTTGACAAAGGAGCTAAAAATATACGATGGAGAAATAGCAGCCTCTTCAACAAAAACTGCTAGGAAAACTGGTTAGCAGTCTGCAAAAAACTGAAACTAGATCCATGTATATCACCCTATACCAAGATTAACTCAAAATGGATCAAGGATCTTAATATCAGACCACAAACTCTTAAGTTGATAGAGGAAAGAGTAGGAAATACTCTGGAGTTAGTAGGTATAGGTAAGAACTTTCTCAACGAAACCTCAGCAGCACAGCAACTAAGAGATAGCATAGATAAATGGGACCTCATAAAACTAAAAAGCTTCTGTTCATCAAAAGAAATGGTCTCTAAACTGAAGAGAACACCCACAGAGTGGGAGAAAATATTTGCCAGCTATACCTCAGACAAAAGACTGATAACCAGAATATATAGGGAACTTAAAAAACTAAATTCTCCCAAAACTAATGAACCAATAAAGAAATGGGCAATTAACTAAACAGAACTTTCTCAAAAGAAGAAATTCAAATAGCCAAAAACCACATGAAAAAATGCTCACCATCTCTAGCAATAAAGGAAATGCAAATTAAAACCACACTAAGATTCCACCTCACCCCTGTTAGAATAGCCATCATTAGCAACACCACCACCAACAGGTGTTGGCGGGGATGTGGGGAAAAAGGAACCCTCTTACACTGTTGGTGGGAATGTAGACTAGTACAACCACTCTGGAAAAAAATTTGGAGGCTACTTAAAAAGCTGGACACTGATCTACCATTTGATCCAGCAATACCACTCTTGGGGATATACCCAAAAGAATGTGACACAGGTTACTCCAGAGGCACCTGCACACCCATGTTTATTGTGGCACTATTCACAATAGCCAAGTTATGGAAATAGCCAAGATGCCCCATTACTGATGAATGGATCAAGAAAATGTGGTATCTATCCACAATGGAATTTTATGCAGCCATGAAGAAGAACAAAATGTTATCATTCGCTGGTAAATGGATGGAATTGGAAAACATCATTCTGAGTGAGGTTAGCCTGGCCCAAAAGACCAAAAATCGTATGTTCTCCCTCATATATGGGCATTAGATCAAGGGCAAACACAACAATGGGATTGGACTTTGAGCACATGATAAAAGCGAGAGCACACAAGGGAGGGGTGAGGATAGGTAAGACACCTAAAAAATTAGCTAGCATTTGTTGCCCTTAACGCAGAGAAACTAAAGCAGATACCTTAAAAGCAACTGAGGCCAATAGGAAAAGGGGACCAGGAACTAGAGAAAAGGTTAGATCAAAAAGAATTAACCTAGAAGGTAACACCCACGCACAGGAAATCAATGTGAGTCAATGCCCTGTACAGCTATCCATATCTCAACTAGCAAAAACCCTTGTTCCTTCCTATTATTGTTTATACTCTCTCTACAACAAAATTAGAAATAAGGGCAAAATAGTTTCTGCTGGGTATTGAGGGGATGGATGGGAGAGGGAGGGGGCGGAGTGGGTGGTAAGGGAGGAGGTGGGGGCAGGGGGGAGAAATGACCCAAGCCTTGTATGCACATATGAATAATAAAATAAAAAAAAAGAAAAGAAAATGTTGACAATAAATAATTTAGACATAAAAAAAAAATAAAGATTTCTTGAAGCCATAGAAATATGTTGATGTGACCTTAATGTAATGAGACTTATAACCCTGCAGCAGAGAGAAGCATCAAACAGGCAACCACGGACCATTTTAGTCACCAGCTGTAATGAGTCCTTTAAGCAGCACCTCGTGGTATGATAAGGAATAAACACAGGGGGAGCTAACCTATATTATGGCCATATGCATCTCAGTTAGCTGCTAATAGTTAGATTTCCCCAGGTCTAAATCCTACTTCTAGAAATTCAGATGTAATTGAGTATGATGTGGGTATTAAGTTTGTTTTTGCTTGTTTTAAAACTTCCCCAGATGATTCTACATGCAGCAAAGGCTGAGAACTGCTTATGAGAGCACTGGATCTTCAGCTATTGGTTCCTAGATTTCTGACAGCATCATTACCTGAGCACTAATGAAAAATAAGAAACAGTAATGAAGGAGGTGAATATGGCCATAGAACATTATATGCATATATGGAAATATCATAAGGAAATCCCTCACTTTGTACAATTAACATGCACTAATAAAAAGGAAGGAAATGCAAACTCTTAAACGTTCATGCTACCAAACAAGGAATTCTAGGAGGAGAACCCAGCAATTTGTGTTTTACTAAGTCCTGCATGTAATTTATATGTTGTTATAATTTGAGAAACAGTTCATTAGGGAGTCAAAGCAGGTTTTTCTGGAAAAGAAAGATATCTATCCTGAGGGTTCAAATTTAACTACATGTAGGGAGGAAAGAAGGTTTGGGTCTCCTCATTGAAAGTCAAAATCTTGGGTGTCATATCTGACTCCTCTACCTCCAAATTGAAGTCTTCATTATGTTAAGATTCTATATTTCTAACAAGCTGGCAACTGATGATCATGGCGTTGACCAAAGGAGTCCATTGTTAGTGAGGGTGGAGAACATTTCAGGTATGTAAGTACAGAGGTTGAAAAAGCTTGAAGAATTACACTAATTACAGTCTAATAGAGAAATGTGAGATAAGGCTGAAAAAGAAAAAGTAAACTCATTTAAAGCTTTCCAAGGAATACCAAGGATTTGAATGCTATCTTAAGTTAAAGGAAGTTATTAGTAGACTTACGAAGTGCAGCAATGTAATTAGATTGGCACTGTAAAGAATTACTCCCCTCACAGCACGAATTTATAATAAATTGGAAGGAAAGCAAAAGTGAAAATTGGAAGATTAATAAGAAGCTATTATACTTGTTTAAGTGAGTATGATTGTTTTTGTATTAAAAATATGGTGGAAAGATAAAGAATGTGGGGGTATTTTTGACATCTTATGGAAGAAGAGCCAAAAATTCTTTATGTATTGGATATGGGGGAAATGCAAAAGGAGATGTGAATGATATATGCTTACCAAAATACATAAAATTGCAGGCTTCCACTACATATCTAAGTGAAGATAACAAGTAAATCCTTAACTATATGGGTCTGGAATGCTAAAGATGGGTTAAGATTCAAATTTGGGAGACTACAAACTATACCCAGGTATGTAGATATTTTTACATATTTGCTACAAACTTTGCATAAAGCATACAAAGATAAACTGATCTCAGTTTTAACTGAGCTCAAAGAAACATCAACATTAAGAGATGCAAAAGAAGAAGAGTAGCCAAGGAGGGCATTGTAAAAAGAGTAGCTGCTACAGAATTAGGAACACCTCCCAGAAGACTGTGGACCAATAAGAGGCAAGAAAACAGGGTTTCTGGAATAAAGGTGAGAACAGCACTTTGAAAAGTGACTAAGAGGTCAAATAAAATTAGCACAGGGAAGTGGGCATTTGATTTAATACAAAGATGATCTGTAAGAGCAAGTCTAATGGAAAAGATGAGGCAGAAACGATTTGTTTTACAGTTTCAGAGTGACTAAGAAGAGAGAAAGAGAGAATACATTGATATTTTTTGCAAAAAGTTAATGTTTCATTATCTCTTTCATATGCATTTCATTCTCTTCTAATTTCTTAAATGTTGAGCTTCCTCTCATCCTGCATTTTGCCAAAATCACCTGAATGACACCTTTTCCTTTAAGCGAAACATCCTCAGAGCTAGTTTTTTATATTCAGCTAACATCTTTCTGGAAACTCCACTGACTGAGGAATAGCAAAGCCTTATTTAGACATCTCAGAGGAAAATAGCTAATGTCAACAATCTGCTTTAGTGAAGCCAAAAATTTCTTGACCAAGAAGGTTCTGGAAGGAATGACTCCAATAGCTGAATGAACAGATTGAAATTCACAAAAACTTCAACACATGAAACGAACAGGAGGGCAATGATAAAGTCAGTTAAAACCCCTGACTGAAACTGTGCTGCTAATGATAAACATAATCTACTCTTTCTACAGAAGACTTTCATAGATGACACATAGATATGTAGGAAATTAATGTCAGTGTTCGTCACACATAATATGAGAAGAAGGTATATCTGAATGGTAGGCATACCTTAATTTTATTTTATTTTAGCCTCTCAGAAATACCTACTGGAATTGCACTGGAGAAGTAGGTCTGAGATGTCTGTAGTCTATAGGAGAGTAGTACCTGTAACGAAGAAAAAGTGATCATCCAAACAGAGGTCACAAAACAAAAATTGGCAAAGCTCAAGTAATAGCAAGACTTATCAAAATATGAAACAAACTGCAATTCAAAGTATACTAAGTGCCATCTCAGGTAACTTTAAGATGATATGTTTACAGAAGTACAAAATTGAATGCAGATCAAGAGATTAAAATAAATGCCTTTGCCATTCATGTGTGGGATTCTTGACACATTTCAAAGAATTTTTAACTCAGCATTTTATGTAATAGGATCCTTCCAAACCCACAATGACTTGCCTTCCCTGCCGGTATCCCCTGCCCCCCACCCCTGTGACTGCTGGCCACAAAGAAAAGGACTCACTAAATTGGTTAAGAGACCAAGTACTATTGATAGGTAGCAATTAGACATAAGAGGAGGCCAGACGAGGAGAAAAGGAAGAAATAATTATAATTCAATATCTGCTTAAGAACAGGTAGCCAGAGCCCAGGGGTTATCAAAAGATGCTTTGAAGTTAGCCACTATCCTGAAGCTTAATTCACTCTCATTTTTCCAGTAACACTATCACATCACAGCACATCTATGTTCTGCACTTTAATTATTTAGATAAGGTTTCACTCAATATTTGGTTAGGATATTAGGAAGCCTTTGTTAATATTCAAAACATGTTGCAGAGTAGTATCTTACAAATAGGGCTATATTTTTAGAAGATCTGAAAATGAGCTAAATAATTCCATTTATCCAAAAATTAATATACATTCTATTTTATACCAGAGGCTACATGAATAAAACAACTTCTCAGCCTTTAAGAAGCTTTTGGCAAAATTCCATTGTCTGTTCAAAAACATTGTTGCAACATCGCAGATCAGTGCAGTGTTAAAACAATTGAACACAGCAGAGAAAATGCATGGATCAGGAAATACCAGAATAAAGGTGAATTTTCATTTGTGTCTGAAGTACGAGACTTTTCTAGGGTGGAAAAAGGGAGAAAAGATTTCTCTCTGTCTCTATCTCTTGCTCTCTGTGTCTCTCTTTGTCTCTCTCTCTCTCTCTCTTTCTCTTTCTCTCTCTCACACACACACACACACACACACATACACGAAAGACACACAAGACCAATTAACATTTAACACCAGTTAACATAATGTAGCATTCCTTCTAAACCTGTCTTCACAAATCCATTGCAAAGGAAAAAGAAATCTGTAACCTAAACCTAAAAGCCATCAGTCATATACTAATATTTTTGGATGCCATGAAAGGCTGAAATCTGAATATAGTAAGCATTTGTAGTTTTATAGTTTCATGGTAGAAAATTCAATTTCAAACTATAGTGTTTTATTAAATATTTTGCATAAATAGCATAAAACATACTAAGATTTCTTAGCCGGATTCAATGCTGCCACAAGTGAAGCATCAGATAGAATTTGAAAGTTCCTGAGACTCCTTTTTTTTAAAAATAATGACATTATTTATGGAGCCTTCTGGAATTATCCCAAGAAGAAAGATTTAGAATGCTTCTTTGGTCTGTATAAAGAGTTATTTTTTCTGTGTTGTCAGTGGAAAGGAAAAATAATATGATCTGGTATTAGAGACAGTTTCTTATATAACTAATTATAGTACAAAGTAGAATGTGATAATTACAGTTCAAATGAACATGACTAGATAAGAAATAGATTAATTCCAACTAGGAATATTGAGAAAGACTTTATATAAAACTGCTTAAAAGGATGGAGAAGTCTTATGAATGTATTTCCTGAAAATAGCTATTATCTACCTACAATGTTTTTTTAAATTTCTTTCCGTGTATTTCATAGTGCTTTCATTTTGCTTTGTAAGCATTTATTTTTCACCTGAGATGGGCACAATCTCTTTTCATGCCTATTTGTATATATTACAGAGTTATAAATAAAACAAACATTATACACACAGTGCCTAAATTTATAGAGTTTCACATTAAAATGATTGGTCTCATTTATGGAGTTTTAATGAATGCTATACGTGAATACAAATATATATTGAAATTTCAAAATTTAGCTCACATCCATAGCACTGTGAAAGATAAATTTTATATACATCATTTAAAGTACTTTAATCAGAAATATATTTTACAAGCTGGAGATGTGGCTCAAGAGGTAGAGCACCTGCCTAGCAAGTGCTAAACCCTGAGTTCAAACCCCTTTACTGCTAAAAAAAGAATACCTTAGGTAATAATAAATAATTATTTGATAATACTTTTGTTTATGTAGAATCTGCCTTATTGTGAACTCTGTTATATTGTACATGTATAATTTAAACGTGTTAATTTGAACTTCTTATTTAAATTCAAAAATTTCTTGTATATTCAAATAGCAGAATTTGTGCATAACAGTTAAATAAACATGCAGTCAAGCCTGGAGCCCAAATCATAGGACACATCCTATGTGACGATAGGTATCTGTCTTCATTTAAACTGCCAAATTTTCCAGTAGGTAGCTAAGAATGCCTCCAGCAGATCTTCTGGTCTTATAAGTATGGGCTTTAGCATGGAGAAGTTTACATTAAAAAAAATTGAGAGACTAGAGGGCAAATAGTGAACACAAAAAACTGAACTAGGTTTTCTTAATTGTAAAGCTCAACTTCCCGTCCCCCCCCCATACTTCTTCACACACACACACACACACACACACACACACACACACACACACACACCGACCAGGATATATTAATAAAAAAGCCAAAAAAAAGCTTAAGCTTGAGAAAATTATTTGTTCAGTATTTTGAGCTAAAAGGACCTGATTTTCATCCATTAATTATTAGTTTTATTACCAAATGGGTCAAAGATTATCTTCTTTTCTTTTTATTAGGATATACTCATTGTGCGGGGGGGGGGGGAGACTCGTGACAATTTCAAATAGGCTCATATTATACATTGATTAGATCAACACCATTGAATTTCATTGCTTCAGTTTTTCTATCTTCTATGTACATTTCCACAGAAGTATTATGGACATCATTGACCATTTTCTGCATCTCCTCACATCTAAATGTAACTTTTCATGAAGTAAGATTCCTGCCACCTTGTGGGCACATAGCTGGATTCTGTTAGGACCTTAGCTTATTCTTATCCTGGAATCTCTCCCTTTTCCACAAGAACCTGCCTTTTCTTAACATTTTATTTTATCATTTTTACATTTACTCACATGTGTATACACTATTTGGACCACCTCCCCCCACCCCTTCTGCCTTCTTGTTCTCCAATTTTGTTGATGAGAAAATAAGAAAGACATAGCTTTTTTTCTAGTTTGAGATAAAGATAGCTATACAGAGAGATTCCTAGCATTGCTTCCATACACTTGTGGATTGCAATCCATATTGGTTCATTTCTACCAGATCTCTTCACTACTTCCCTGTCCCCTTCTCATAGTGGCCTCTGGCAGTTTAAGATTACTTTATTTGCTCCTCTACAGTGAGCACATCAACCAGATTCAAGTTTTAGGTTTCCTTTCCTCTCCCTATTTCTCCCATGCCCATACTTCTTTTAGTGTGTGACCCATGTCCAATGATATTACTGCATTTGTTTTAGCTCTATAATCTGCATACGGAGGAGAACGTGATTTTTGACCTTCTGAGCCTAACTTCGCTTATGGTGATGTTCTCCTGTTCCATCCATTCACTTATGAATGACAAGCTTTCATTCTTCTTTGTGGCTGAATAAAATTCCTTTGTGTATAAACACCACATTTTCTTAATCCATTTGTCAGTAGTGGGACGTCTTGGCTATTTCCATAGTTTGGCTATGGAGAAATGGGAAGATGCACACTGCACCATTAGAGTTTTCACTGAGAGTAAAAATGAAAAACAGAAGTTTTCTCTAGTATTTCTTTCTCACTTTATTTTTTTCATTGTAAAAGCATTTGTATTTTACTTTGTTTATTTATTTTTTACATCTTTTGTTGTCATCTACTGGGAGTACATTGTGACATTTACCAAAGTTCTTGCAATATGTCAGAGTTGAACTCACCTTCTCCATCATTCTCCTTTATCCCCTTTTCCTCCATTCCTGGAATATTTTCAACATGTCTCATTTTTCCATTTACACACATATGTATGTACATAATATTTCCACCACATTTATCCTCCTGCACCCTTCCCTATAACTTCCTCCCTCCAAGTGGAATCAACCCCCATACAGGACTTATTTTACCTTCTTGTTCTTCATTTTTGCGAAAAGGCACTTTTGTTTGTTTAAGATAGCTATACAGGGAGTTTCATTATGACATTTCCATATGTGTACATATTATATCCTGAATTGTTTTATTCCCTCAATTTTTTTAATCCCTTCTATTTTTTTCTCCCACTTCACATGAAAATACCCAAGTGCATAGGAATATCTAAATATATTCCACATACAGTAATTATATACCTAGGATTTTCTTTAGGCAAAATAAGTCTGATGTCCAACCCTGAGTAACAGCATAATCTATCTTTTAATAACTTTTCCACTAGTGATCACATCTTACAGTATTTTCACAGTAAAAACCAACTCTATTATCAATCATTTTAGAACATGATCCTGAGTTACAAGTAAAAGATCTATCTTTTGGAGACCAATTTACTTTCTAAATGCAAACACTTGATAGCAAAAAGTATCCTTTTATCCTTCATCTATTATCTTATGAAGTCCAAAGATCAATTTAGGAAAACAGAAGATTCATATTCAATGCTATTCAAAATAGTGCTTAAAGAAAGAAAATATAACAGATTGGAAAATTATGATAAAAGAAAAAAAGAACCTGAATTTTTCTACACTATTTGATTACAAAAGAGATCCTTTGTCTAAAATATTAAATGAAGCCAAACATTAGTAGCCCTTATATTAGGTACTAGAACTATAAATAAACTCCAGATTAATTTTTTATGAGATTAACCTAAGAACTGCATTATTTTAAAACAAAATATATTTCAAAAGTATGTTCAGGAGACTAAAGTTGTACAGGTAAATTACAGTAAAAATAGTAAATAAAAAACCTTTTATGTTATAACTTGAGAAAACTGATTCGACAAATAGCATTTTGTATAATGAAGTCTGAGGCAATCTTGTCAAGCAGTAGATTGGCAATGAAAGTAGTAATTTCTCTGTAAAGTTTAATTTGATATTATCTAGTATCAATCTGTGATACTGTTATCAATGTCACACAGTGATCCTTTTTTATCTATTCTAAAGCCAATATGAATCCTGGATACTCAATATCATAAATCCAGTTATATTTTCTTCCTCCAAGAGTTTATAACTTATAATAACGAATACTTTTATTGCTTCAAATCAAGCCAAATATTGAAAGAGGGCACTGGTAACTGGCCTAACCATTTTATCCCTCTCCATTTTCCATTTTTATCACTTTCTGCCACTTTAATTTTTGTTTTTCCTCCTGAATGTCTTCCTTCCACAGTCACCTTAGAACTTCAGGAAGGACATGATAAATGGATAAACATCTTATGACAAAAGCTGAAAGTGCTCCTCAGACAGCAATGGCATTTTCTTATCTTGACCCCCATGCTGCCCAATCAATCTGAGATATGACCAAACCACCCACATCTTTGATCAAGACATCTAATTACACTTACCTGTCTATGCCCAATTCTTCCTGTATTTAAACCTAAAGTTCATGCCAGTACCCCAAAGACATTCATTGGGTCACTGAATCTGCTTATCTGTCTTCCTGACTTGGCTGTTTAATTAAATCTCTTTTCTCTGCTGTATACAATTGTTTTCTTTTTAAAAGTTGCATTAGGGACTGGAGTCCAGTTCAGACTCCTAGAGGTGGGGATTTTCATCCTTAAAACTCTACTTACAATGTAAGTCATTGATAAATACTTTATTACCTAGAATCTCAGGCAGAAGGGCTTAAGACAAACATTGAAGAGTACAACATCTCAACTTATAGACTTATGACATGTTAAAATTCTTTTCACTTACTACATTCCAGCAATTTCATTCTTTGTGAATAGTCTACTGAGCGGTTGAACTAGGTATGGCTAAGGTTGAAGAGCAATGCAAAATGGAAGTTTCTGAAGACTACACTGCTTATTGTGATATGCACTCTAGTTTACAAATTAATTTTTCTAGTTTCTTTCTTTTTTAATTAATTTATCTTATTGTTTTGCTGGGTATGGGTACATTGTGGTATTTACAAAAGGACTTACAATGTATCAAATATATCATACTTGAATTCACCCCTCTAATCATCCCCCATTCCTAGAGTAGTTTCAATAGGAATCATTTTTCCATTTGCATACATATATACACAGTATTTGCACTATTAGTCCATCTTTCCTACTATGTCCAGTTGTTTGTTTTTCTGTTTTCTTTTTTCCCAAAATTTTGGCTATATTTTGAAAACATTTGCATTTTCCTTGTATTGTTTTGAAGATTTATGTATGTGAAGTGAGAACTCTCACTTCATTTTCATCTCTCCATCTTCATTAGGGCACTTTCTGGTAGAACCCCAAGATTCTTCTTTTATTATCATATTGTTGTACTGAAGGTACATTGTGGCATTTACAAAAACTCTTACAATATATAATAGTTGATTGTCTATTAAGCAAAACTTTACCAATTTTTTTTGGTTGTACTGGGGGTTGAGCTCAGGGACTTTCACTTGCTAGGTAGGTGCTCTACCACTTGGGCCACTCCCCCAGCACTTTCTGTGTGTGTGTGTGTGTGTGTTGGGTATTTTTGAGATAGGGTGTTATAAACTGGCTTCTAACCTCAATCTTCTTGATCTCTGCCTCCTGAGTAGCTAGGATTACAGGCATGAGCTACTGTCACCTGGCTAAAGTTTTTCTAATTTAAAAGCACCATATTTTGAATTTTGTTCAATGATCCTGCCAGAATTAACAGTGCTTGCAAAGTTGGTCAAAATACACTCTGTTACCAGGCTTAGGTATCACCTGTAGAAGCACCATGCAGATATGAGGAAGGACACCTGCCTGGCTACGAAGAGTTTGACTAGAGTGATGGGTTCTAGCTATTAATTCCTAGTTCATCAAAGCTTTTAAGCCAAGATCACTGTTCTTGATGAAGCCACAACAGAGAAGTTAACAAAGTATGATATAAAATTCCAGGGCATTTTATGTAGCACAAAGCTTTTCTAATAGGAAAGCTTTTTTTCAGACCTTTATATTGGCCTGGCAGATTTTATTTATTTTTCATTTTATTCTATTTTATCATTTTTACATTTACTTACATTTGTATATATTATTTGGGCCACCTGTTCCCCACCCCTGCTTCTGGTCAGAACCTGTTCTGCCCTCTTGTTCTCCAATTTTTTTGAAAAGAAAACATGAGAGATAATAAGACAAACAGTGTTTTTGCTACTCTGACATAAAGATAGCTATACAGAGAGATTCCTAATGTTGTTACCATGCATATATGTATTACAACCCATATTGGTTCATCTCTACCAGACCTCTTCACTACTTCCTAGTCCCCTTCCCATAGTGGCCTCTGCCAGTTTAAGATTACTATCTTTGCTTCTATACAGTGAGCACATCAACAACATTCAAGTTTTAGGTTTCCTTCCCTTTCCCTATTCTTTCTGTGTGCATTCTCCCCTTAGTGTGTGACCATGTCCAATAATATTACTGCATTTGTTTTTGGTCTATAATCCACATATGATGAAGGACATGCGATTTTTGGCCTTCTGAGCCTGGCTAATGGATGTTCTCCAGTTCCATCCATTTACTTGCAAATGACAAAATTTCATTCGTCTTTGTGGCTGAATAAAATTCCATGTGTATAAATACCATGTTTTCCTAATCCATTCATTGGTAGTGGGGCATCCTGGCTGTTTCCATAACTTGGTTATTGTGAATAGCGTTGCAACAAACATGGGTGTGCAGGTTCCTTTGTAATAACCTGAGTCACATTCCTTTGGGTATATCCCTAGGAGTGGTATTGCTGGATCATATGGCACAGCTATGTTTAGTTTTTTAAGGAGCCTCCATATTGCTTGCCATAGTGGTTGTATAAGCTTACATTCCCACCAGCAGCGTATTAGGGTTCTTTTTTTCCTGCATCCTCACCAACATTTGTTGTTGTTGGTATTCTTGATGGTAGCTATTCTAATAGGAGTAAGGTGGAATATTAGTGTGGTTTTGATTTACATTTCTTTTATGGCCAGGGATGGTGAACATTTTTTCGTGGTTTTTTTTTGGCCATTTGGACTTCTTCCTTTGAAAAAGTTTAGTTGCCCACTTCTTTATTGGTTCTTTGATTTTTGGGGAGTTTTTTGAGCTCCCTATGTATTCTGGTTATCAGTTCCTTGTTTGATGTGTAGCTAGCATAGATTTTTCTCCCACTCTGTGGGTGGCCTCTGCAATTTAGAGACCATTTCTTTTGTTGTGCAGAATTTTTTAATTTCATGTAATCCCATTTGTCCATCCTTTCTCTTAGTTGCTGAGCTGCTTGAGTTCTACTGAGGAAGTCCTTACCTATACCTGTTGCTTCCAGAGTATTCCGGGCTCTTTCCTGTACTAACTGCAAGGTTTGGGGTCTGATATTAAGGTCTTTATTCCACTTTGAGTTGATACTAGTACAGGGTGACAAACATGGATCTAGTTTCCGTTTCTTGCAAGCAAATATCCAGTTTTCCCAGCAACATTTGTTGAAGAGGCTGTCTTTTCTTCATTGTATGTTTTTGGCACCTTTTCAAAAGGCATGGCAGATTTTATGAAATCCAAATTATGGCCTGATGGTTGGGGGACTTCTAAAGTGGTAAAGCACCTGCCTAGCAAACAAAACCCTGAGATCAAACCTCAGTACCATCAAAAAAAAAAAAAAGTTTCACAAAATAGGGTCTGAAAGCTTCTTCTGCATGATCTGCTTCACCTCGTCCTTACTTCTTTTTGTCATGGACTGTTTTTCTGGTTTTTTTCCGGCTGCGCTGAGGTTTGAATTCAGAGCTTCATGTTTGCTAGGCCGGCATTCTACCACTTGAGTACACTCCACAAGCCCCCATCCCTACTTTTTTTAAGCAGGTGTGATTCATGAATAAATATTTCTAGCCCTTCTAAACTTTGACCTTAGCCTCTGCTATATGACAAGAGAGCCTATATCAAACAAACAAGCAAAACCAAAGTCCATACCCCCCCACACACAATTATAATGGAACATCTGTCTCTGTTTTCACAGAAGATATTAATGTTTATGGAGTTTCTTGAAAGCAGATGCAGTTATATGTGGGTGTATGTGTGAGTGTGTGTGAGCATTTGTGTGTGTGTGTCTGTGTGTGTGTGTGTATAGGCAAACAAGTAGAAAACATGATAGTATCAGCAGGACCAATAAATTTTCCTACAGTTATTCAAGTGATACTCAGTTTTTCCATTTAAATTTTATTATGTTCATCAAACATGAAATCTTATGACTGCTCCTTTATAAGCTGTTACACAGGATTCTATTGGTTGTGAGTGACAGAAATTTCACTAAAATAAGCTTTGGAAGATGTGGACTACAATGGCTCATTAATCCAACTATAAGTCTCAGGGCTACCAGACCCAAGAAATGAGGTACTTGTTCACCTGTGTGTTCTCACTTTTTCCATTTCTCACATTTGTTCTCTTGACCTGCTTGTTTCAGTCACTCAAATAAGCCATCTTTATAAATCTAAACTTATTGACTTAAGAAGTTTCTAGTATCTCAACTTTTAGGTTCTTATCCCAAAATAAAGAAACCTTTTTTCATAACTCTAACTTTAAAAATTCATGAAAAGGCCTTTAATTATTTTTCTTGCTTAATGTCTTCTTGTGTGACATCAGAGGAAGACTACTAATAGGGAAACCCCATACAGAACTTCATGGTGTCTGTGAAAAATGGACTTGGGGAAGACCAAATAAATATACACAAATACAAAGGATGGTGAATATACTAGCTAGGAAAATCAATTGATGTCCACTTTTATTCCATCAATAACTTAGGGTAAGTTCCTATTAATTATTACTTAAAAGAATTAACTGATGGGCTACAATAAAAACTCAGTAGAACATTTAAAAATTGTCCATTTAGTCTACAAATTACAAAACAAATGAATATTTGAGAACTCAAGAATTGCTTAACTCCTTTATGAAAAAATAATCAGCAGTTTGTTTTAAAACTGAATTCAAATTTGAGTGAAGAATGGTGGAATATTAGAGTCTTGAGACACAATTTACTTTCTAAAATTCAAAGATAATTTTTTGACAACTGTTGGATGTGAGAGGGAGTAATAGAGAATGATTTGGTTGCCAGATACGCTTGTTCCAGAGCTCCTGGCTTTATGTAACGCTGTAATTCCTTTCAGGAGTTAATATTTGTTGAGATTTTTAGGTTTTCTTTGAAGTAGGTGGAAGATTTATTCTAATTTGGCCAATATTAATAAAAAAAATCTATCGGGCTGCAGCCACTTGGGGTACTGACAACATGTGAAAAAAATACAGCACAGACCTTGTGTTGTAGTAGCATGTAGTATAATTAAGAAGGCAAAAAGTAAAAATAAAGTAGTATGTGTATATTTTTATAATAAGGTTATATTTAAAATCCACAATAATAAAAATTGGTTTTATTTGGGGAAAAGTGCAAATATGGGGACAAAAACAGATTTTATATTGGAGGTGGTGCCTTATGAATATTTGGAAGAATTTATTTTCTTATTAGTAGAATTAAGAGTAAGAATAAGGCATAGAGTCACAAAGGCACATGGTATTTTGAAGAACTGTAAGTATTTTGATAAGCAGAGAATAAAACACTTGATCAGAAAAAGAAACAACTTGCAGGTTTTGTAAAGAAAAGGTTAGTTCAAGAAGAATTAATTTAGAAGGTAACATACATGCACAGGAAATCAATGCGAGTCAACTCCCTGTATAGCTGTCTTTATCTCAACTAGCAAAAACCCTTGGTCCTTCCTATTATTGCTTATATTCTTTCTTCAACAAAATTAGAGATAAGGGCAAAATAGATTCTGCCAGGTAGAGAGGGGGTAGGGGAGGAGAGGGAGAGGGTGGGACGGAGAGGGAGGGGGTGGGGGAAGGGGGGAAATGACCCAAACATTGTATGCACATATGAATAAAATAAAAATAAAAAAAAGAGTATTGCAATTTGTTCTAATTGCAATTGAAAATTGGAAAATAGTTGTTGGATAAGCTAGGAGGAAATAAAAAAAACTAATTTCATTTTACTGGCAAGGATGTAGAGGAATGCTACATAAGAAATTATTGACCATTAAAGGAGATAGGAGGCAAAATGTATAATTTCCTTGAACCAAATTGATGGCACCCAAGATTGAACTTCAAGCCTTTTGTGATATTCATGATTCTATTGGTTCCAAGTGATGGAGGCCCAATTAAAACTAGCTTGAGCAATAGATAGTATTGGCTTACATAATCTAACTATGGATACAATTTGAGTAACATAAGAGAGATAATATGCATGGAGAGAGAATATGAATTGCTTCATGTGAATAGTGAAAGAAGAAACGGTTTCACAATATTTCTTTCTTGATGAGTGGATTTGTCATGTTCACAAAATCAGAAGAATGCAAAGTGAGGGGCAACTTGGCAGAAGCAAAATTGGATTTATATATGTAGAATTTAAGATATACTACACATGCAAGCAGGGTTTTTCATAGAGAAAGTAATATATATTGACTTAACTAGGATGAAATTAAGTAGTTTTAAAAATACAGATAGAGGGGACAGTAGTATATTGAGAACAGTTGCATTGTAATAAGTCTATAGTTAAGAGTGAGGAAAGAATTGTGAAAATAAACATTTAAGTATGAGTAAGAGAACAATTTCTAATATACCAAACTAGAAATCTGAGCATATTTTTATATGAACTATTTATTTCATGTAGTTGGAATTTACTAAAAAGTTCTTGTAAAAATTGCTGACAGAAAGTTGACCACCATTTGCAGCATGATATCTAAGAAAAATGTGATACAAATTTTAAGACAAATATTAAATTGGACAAAACAAAACCATCTATCTCTAATGGTGGATTAGTGGTGGATTATATTTATCATTGAAGTGAAATAGAATTGAGTGACATTAGCACTGCCATCATGGTCTGTTAAGTTTACATAGGCCTGAAATTAAAGAATATAATACACTAAAAATGTTTCATCATTCTAAATTCCCATTTGACTCTTCAGTGATCTCCATCATTTAGAATTAGTCCTACATGTTGAAAACTATTTCCAACCCACAAATAAACATACTCCTAAATGACCATTCCTACTTTCCTCTTTTGATTACATTTTCTTCCACCATAATATGCCTTCCACAATTTGTCAACAAAACTATATCCTCACCGATTCAGATGGTTTGGCTGGGGTCTCTTTCACCATGAAAATTTTGCTGTGATATTTCATGCAAACTGCTTCCTTCTACTTCCTTCAAGAGAAAGAAAATTTAGCTTTTAAATTTGTCTCCTAACTAGAGGTATGGTGGCTCATGGATTAAATCTTAAAATGCTTTTTTTAAAATATCATATAGCACAACACAATCAAGGTAGAAAAAGCTTACAAAATAACGTCTAGAAATGCACACTGGTAATATCAGAATGGATTGGCATTATTTTCCTTACTCAAGAAAAATTTTGAATATGACAGCAATGGTAGAAGTTTTTAGGGAGATATTCAACCAGTGCTATTTACTGTCTAGTTTGTGCACCTCCATTAGAACGGAGTGGTCAGATGAGAGATTTATTTGTATTTTTCTTGGCCCCATTCCACTTTCTTTCTTCTTTTTCTTACTTTTTTTTTTTTTTTGGTTAACTCAAGCACAGAGATGTTGTAAATTTCATTAAAATATATAAAAACCACATTACAGAATATTAAGTAAAAATCAATTGATATAAGACTCTTACTATCTGAAACACATAAGAATCTCATCTTAAGGAGCAAATTTTATGCATGAAAGACACTTTTCAGAATGGATTCTGACACACTTTATTCATTCTACATACAACGCAAACCATTGCAATTGAGCCAGTTATTTGAAATGAACCGATTTAGTGATATGCCTGCTTGTAGTTACTGATTCGCTTAAACTGCTGAATTAATTTTAACTTTTATTTTTAGACTGAAACTTAGCTGGTTACTGCAGGTGTTTTTTTAACCTGGGAGACAGAAAAGTGAATAAAGTCAGTCCATATGTGCTATGGAAAATCTAAGAGGACAATGCATAGGAAGGTAAAGAAACTATTTCTTTCATAGCATTGGTACCTTCTGACTTTAGAGGCATGCATCTGACTTTTAATTAGATGCATTTTTCTAATTAGAAATACAACTTTAGATTTATTATTTGTAAAATTTAACAGAGCTTAAAAAGCTTGAAATTAACTTATTGAAGTACAATCTTGTTAAAAATACTGAGTCAGTAGAGTACATTAAACTAATGAATTCCACTGGAAAATTTTATCCAGATAAATAATTACAGCAAAAGGCATTGAGACACAGAGAAAAGGATATATATATATATATATATATATATATATATATATATATATATCCTTTTCATATATATATTATATATATAATATATGAATATATTATATATATTATATATTCATATATAATATATATGAAATATTATATATAATATATGAATATAATATTCATATATTATATATATAATATATATATATGAAGGGAGAGAGAGAGAAATCTAGTAGTTAAGGTTAGTGCAAAACAATAACTTAATAATTTCTGGGGTTATTGCATATTCCTATTTCTGATAAAGACATGGTGAAGACAAAGAGACAGTCCATGCAGCCACACTCTATACAGTAGAGAAATGGAAAACTGAAAATATATTTGGCCACATTCTGTTCAGTATTATCAGAGGTAGAGAATTAATAAATATTTATATGACCTCTTTATGTTTTTTTATTTCAAGCAACTTTGCTCTTCTTTCCTCCCTCCTTTTTTCAACAAAACACTAAAATATAAGAATAATGAAAACATTCTTCCAAAGACTTACTCTCATGTTAATCAAGAAACAGTAAGCCTGCTCTCAGCTGAGAAGTAACAATTGACACATGAGTTCTTAACTTTAGGAATGAAAACATTCTATTGGAATGATTATAATATTTTTTTAAATCAAGGGTCTACTATGTAGTCCAGACACACTTTGAACTTCTGAACCACTTGCCTCAACCTGCTGAGTGCTGCAATTATAGACGGGCACCACTATGTCCAATTTGAGTGATTTTTGATTCATTATATTTGTGGGTATGATTACTTGAATCAAGCTAAATGAAACATTGCTGTTTTCACAGTGAAAAGTAAGTTATTGATGAAAAAAATCACCCATGTGTATTTCTTTTAAAAATTTCATATGGAATAATTTCATAGGTTCTCAAGAAAGTTCTTTGTCAAAAAATGCTTTTCTGTGTTCTGTCTTTGATAACTAGAAATCCAAAGACCTTTCTGTCTTTTCCCATTCATTTTTCTAGGCTTTTGTTTTTACCTTGAGTGGTCTATTTGATAATTAAATGTCACATTCAGAAGGGACTCTAATACCATCCAGTCATTCCTAACATTCATTGTAGGAATTCATCATACAAGCTCACTGAGAGAGAGTTATTTGTTTTTTACCAACACTTCCCATAGCAAGTTTTAGACCCTTTGCTCTGGAAAAGTATGCAATAAATTAAGTTGATCCGATTAAAATGGAAGTAAATTTTAATACTCTTCTTGAAATGTAGTACATGGGATCCTTTATTTAAAAATACATTTATTGAAACATATACATTTTCATGTTTTATTATTTTTACCATATACTTGCATTGTGTGAACTTTTATTTTCACATTAATACTATTATTCTGCATAGTTTATTATGCATTACCAACAAGTTTTTAAAATCTAAATACAAGAGATTCAATTAATTTTTATAACTCTAGCCCTTTCTTTTTACATGTTTTCCTGTCTGTCAAAATTATTTTGAACACTAGTTGTTCTGTCATGTATTATGTTACTTGTAAAAGAGTAAACTAAGCAACAATTTTATCAGCTGATGGTGATGCCAGGGAAAGACCGAAGGAAGAAACTTGATGTTATCTTCGGTTTTCCTTAAGACTTCTTGTATCATGAACAAATTTAAGTGAGTAGTCACTTAATACTTTAATAAATTTTGGAGATCCCTCCAAAAATTATTGTAATCCCTCTCCAGCCCAAGTGAGGATGGGGGTAAGAAAGAGGAATGATTGCAGATATCCTCTGGCTTTAAGACACTCTGAACTACTTAAAAGTGAAAATATATTGGATTGAGCAATCACTGTGTGTCTTAAAACGGTTTGGGTCCAGTTACTTTCCATAAATTCTAAGCTAAGACTTCAGTCATTCCTTTTTTTTTTCCATTTGTTGAGCAAATATTCAAAGATTTTGTAAATATTAGCAGCCATCTCTGATGATAGTGATGGTGATAAAGATGAAGGTGAGGACTCGTAATATTCCTATTTCAACAGGCCCAGCAGTCCCCTGGGTTTGGGAAATTCAGCACTGAACAACACTTAGAATTTCTTTTTCTCCCTTAAGTCATGTTTCCTGAGAGGAAGATAAAAAGTAGCACACAAATAGGATGGTGTCAAGTAGTAACAAACACTGAGAAGAAATGCCAGAGAGTAATGAGAAAACTTGTAAGCCTAAGGCAAGAACACGTTGGGCAAATAGTAAAGTAAAAATAAAGTGGTTTATAAAGCTAAAGTGCTCAATGAATGTTAGTTGAATGAATAAGTGAAAAAACTAAATAGCTCAAAGGTAAAAGAAATGAATGAATAAACGAATGACTCAGAGGAGAACAGACAAGTAGGATATAAGAAATTCTGAAAACTACCATTTCATCAACACAAAGGGAAAGCAGGTAAAATTGCCCTCACATTTCCCTGTGGACACTCAAAGTGTCGTAATTGCCTTTTTGTGATTCCCTTCCCCAAGGCTATGCTTTTATTTTATCTTGCTTTAAAGAAGGAGATAAATCTGGGAGCTGAAAATGTACTGTGTATTATTCCTTAGGCTCTTTCTTCCAAAGGTCAACCCTAAACTCCTTCCATGCTGTGGACAGTAGTCAAGGATTGGAACCTGGAGTGAAGGTAGAGAGTACATATTCAAATGGCATAGATAACCAGGCGTGGGGTGAGGAAGCAAAGATATTACAGTGTTCTCCAACCACTTTTGTGTGAAGTTCTAAAAGTAAAGTTTCTAATGCAAATTTGCATGAAAGATAATTAGAAATTTCTTTCCTTTTCCCAAGGAGTCAAATCAGGTAAACTATTGTGCCACAGTGAAATGCAACTGAGCCTGAAAGAAATAGGACGATTCCATTGTTGGGATTAATTCCTCAGGTAACAGCACCTGCAGGTGGGATTATTCTTTTGGTCTTTTGTTCAACTCAAAATATTTTCTGACAGACGGTCTTGGCAAGTAAATAAGACCTGTGTATTTCAGAGGTGGTAGAATCCCTAGGCTTGTGAAAAGAACAATTATCATAAATAAATATATTTCAAGGTGTTCCTATGTTTACTGACTTCTCGGATATTAGAGAAAAAAAATCTCATTCATTTTGCGGAAAAGAAGTTTCTGACCTCCTCTCCCACTTCTGAGTAATAGTAACAAAAGGCTTGTGGTGTGTTCTTGGCAGAAAACATTAGCCACAAGATACCTACCACTTTGTAGGTGTGAAATATAGTACTTTTAAAATGAGTATTTAGTTCAAGATTTGTAGTTGAGTAAAAATGTCTGGCTAATGCTCCATATCCTAACTGCAAGGCAGAGTCAACTGAATTTAAAATAAACAATAGTGGAGCCAATTAGGCTTAATCAGGGGAAAAAAATGAAAGGGAAAAAAAGCCCATTAACTTTAAGTTTATCAAATATAATACAGTGTGAAGAATTCTTAGATTAAATGGTTCTACTTATTTATTTTTAGAGTCATAACAATGTCTAATCTTGCCTATGAATGCATACTGAATGTTTTTAAGGCAAATAAAGTGAATATTGCTGTAGAAAATAATAACAGGACACTTTACATTGTCCTGTAAAGTGACTAAAATAGGAGTCCCTATTCTAGTCACACAGGACATTTTTACCTTGCATTGAAAATAAATTAAGTCTTCATATTTAGTCTTACTATAAGAAATGCTAGAGAAAAGTCTCCATTTTAGATTTAATATCTTTCTAAGTGCTGGAGTTCCTTATTTACTATAAAAGTCATTTGATGTAAAATATGCTGGCAAACTGGAATTAATAAGAGTCTGTGAATAACAGGAAGATCCACTTGTCCTTTTGTCCTAAATTTATAACACATTTATTCATTTTCAGAGCAGCTAACTAAAACCCATTGGCATTTTTAAATCCAAAGAGAAGAGAAAAGAAAAAAAATACCTTGCTACTTTCTATTTCTGACTTGCTATAAAATCATAACTTAAGTAAATTGAATACTTTAGATGAGGGAGTGTATTCATTACATTAAAGTGGTAAATTTAATATACAACCCATATACCATGAGATCTGAAAAATATTTTGTAAGATTTGAATGTCTCATGTAAGAACATGGCTGTTGATATCTTAATTTTCTCAAAGATTACAAAAATTATATTGTTCAAATCTTCAAGCAAAACTTGTTCTTTGGGAGCTAGGTTTTAAATTATTTACATTAAGAATGTATTATTATCATCATTGTACTGGAGGTACATTGTGACATTTTTAAAAGTACTTACAATATGTCATAGTTGACTTTACCCCCTCCATTTTTCTCCTTTAGTCTCCCTACCCCCTTGCTGGAGTAATTTCAACAAGTCTCATTTTTCTATTTACATACATGAGTACATAATATTTCCAGAATATTCACCATACTTTAAGAATTTTTAAAAGAAAGAATAAAAAATAAAATTACAGTAAAATACATAATTTAGATTCCTAGAAAAGTACTAAACTCCTTACCCCTGCATGCTATGCACAAAAGCATGCATCTGTGAATGTGTGATGTGGGTAGAGGTTGTAGAAAGTTGGTTAACTTTATATTGGATATGGGTAATTTAATGCTTTTAGTATACGAATAAAACAGGTTAGATGGATGGTGCTGAGCAGATTTTTTAGTGATATACAATATGCTCAGATATATTCTTATTTTAACATGGAAACTATACTTTGTAAGGAATGTGTGTTCCATGAAAATAAATCTCAGTACAAGCAAATTTGAAGTGCTTTTGCTAAAAATCCAAGTCTAAAATTCTTCCCTCTTGATATTTCTAAATATCCAATAGACTTTTAATTATATTTCTTCTCTATTTATATCTGTTTGTCATACTTAATTTTTGTTGAGAATGCTATTTAATGTAGAATTAAAACATCCTTTACTGAAGTGAAACTTATTTTTGTCTTTTGTCTAGATAGTTTATAATACATATAAAGTCAGTATAATATAGACAATAAGTATAATTTTGTTAATAATATAACCAGTATATGTTCATCTGAGTTCTAATATAGAGATCCATACAGTAAAATATGGATAGAATACCACATGAATAAATACTATTTATTGGAGAAAACTTAAGCTATTTATCCTTCATATTTGAGGATATGGATATGGAATTGTTATGAATGGATATCTGGGTAACACTGAAAATATATTTGAGTTTTTGCACAAGATAATATATTCATAATAACACATCCTTTGCCAGAAATATTTCATTTTACTTCCAATATCTATAACACCAAATGATGCAAACAGAAGAAAAAATAGCCTTGTACTAGGTTTATGGGTGTAAGAAGTTAAAAGGGAACAGTGTGGTCATCTCTATAATTGTGGTTCATCTTTATATATGATTTATAACAGTCATATCTCTTAATTGGTCAAAAAATTAGAAATTTAAATTCAAAACAGGTTATAATTTTATCTTTTTTAAATCAACAATGTCTTATGAGGAAAGAATTCCTCTGAAGAGTTTCAAATTTGGCTCAATTCAAATAAAAAGGCAAACATTACTGGGAAAATTGCCATTTGTCAACTGTTCCATGTCACATCATGCAGTGATACAGTTCTCTAAACAGCAAATGTCAGAATACTGACACTATACTATACAAACTAAAACAAGCACAAAATTGAGCATAAATAATCCCAAAATATTGGCAGTGGCGCACTTGTAAATGAGTGGTGTTTATGAAGACTAGAATTTTCTTCATAAGGTTCTAGCAAGCCTGAATTTCTTTTCTATTGGAAACCCCTGAGAAGAGGGAACAGAGAACACAGGAGAGTCAACTTATTTTTGAAGTTAACAAAAAAACATGACTTTAGATCTATGCTTAATTGAAAATGGAACAGTTTATGTGGGTGACTCACTTCTCTCTTAAAAAACTGAAAATTAAAAAGTATGCAATATCCTCAAAACACAAAGACTGATTCAAATGTTGCTTCACATAATAACCTTCAATTACACCCCAAGCTTGCCTATTTAGTTAACCTATTTGTTACTTTCACTGCATTGTACTCTCATAAATGCAAAATATAAATAAGCAAATAATGAGAGCAGAGAGCATAAAACAACTGTTTCTATTCTAATTGACTAAAACGTTACAGCATACATTTTCAAATATTCAAATCTTACCATAAGAGAGACATTAGCATGAACAGTTTCTTCATCCAGTTGTAATTCAACATTTCCTAACCATTAAGGTACTAATTTATGTGCAAAAGCACAGATCCTATGCATTACATTTTATTCAGAAATACAGATGACATTTTCTTTTACTAGGTAGCTTCGAGTGACTAGTTCTTGTCATAATGTTGTCATAGTGATAGTGACATCAATGTACTTCATGGTAATCAGTGCAGCGATTTATCTGAGGAAAATATCAGCACTGATTCCTGGTGTATTTTATATTTTTAAATGCTACAAAATATTCTAGTTAATATATTACAGGTAAATGGGCTTTATTTAAGTAAGGTACCTGGGACTTTAGACTAATTGATAGATCCACTTATCTGTGAAATACAGATAAAAACACAAGTATCTGAAGGGAAGATATAGATATTGGTGAACATAGCCAAGAGATCATGATTAACTGGTTGCTAAGGAAGATTTTTCTCTCATGTGCCTTTGCCAAATACTAAAGCTCCTCTAGTTAAGATCTCAGTTTAATTATTTTTTAAATCCCTTTTAATTTTGTTTGGACTCCAAGAGTGATATCATGGTGATAGTCCTAAATTTTGGATTCCATCCTACACACCCTTGGAAAAATGTTTCTGTCAAAGGGCTATTATTGGATGTTATGCTCTTTTGAGGTTTAATTACCTCCTACTCCTGTGCTGTGCATGTTGCCATCACTATAAATAATGAGACTAATACTGGCAGAGCCTCTCAGAGATCCAGAATCCCAGTTTTAGGGCACCAGCACATTAAAAATGAAAAAAAATTGTAAACAAAGGATGTTAGTTATTTTAATACTAAATTATATAGCTTTGAGAAAAAGTACAGAGCTTAAACCAAATAATTTGCAATGAACCATAGATGTCATTCATTAAAAGATTACAAGCTAAAATTTGAGAAAAGTGTGTTACTTCTTCTTTCAATCCTGGGGGCATGTGTCTGTGGCTGATTTTGTAGCCACATTTGGAGAAGACCATGCTGTCTTTCATGGATGTGTGAATCTGACCACCATCAACTCCTTATATTCTAAGAGCAATTACTTCTAATGAAAATAAAGATATATATAGATATAGATATATATCTATATATATCACAGTTTATTTCCCTATACAACTATTACATTCTAAAAAATTAAAACATAAAAAACTATAATAACTTTAGCTGGATTCTTCCTTTCTTTCTGTACTGGGGTCTGAACTCAGGGCCTAACACTTGGTAGTGAGATACTCTACCACTTGAGGCATTGTACCAGCTCACGCTAGCTTACTTTCAATTAACTATCTCCTTCATCGATAATTCTCATTGGATAGACTCTGAAAAGTAGCATTGATCCTTTGTATCTTTTCTAATTTCAAAAACAATGAGTTAAAACAATAACTTAGTTATATACAATAGTCTGTACTGAAAAACTCTTAGCTAAATAAAAATTTGATGTGTTTATGAAGAACTTCAGTCATAAGGATAGTGTTCATAGATTTAGATTCAGTATTATTAAAAAGGGTCTTATTTTCAATAGAAACTTTAAACATGTCACAGCTTTGACAGGTGAAGTTTCAAATATTTACACTATGCCACATCATCTCAGATTAGTATGGGTCATGAGAGACAGAAGATGGTATGCTGACTGTTTTGGCTTCTAAGCATCATCTCTTTCTTAGTAGTTGCCATGCCCCAGTATAGCCTGAATTTCTGCCACTCTCACATTTCCTAGGGCCTGGTTGTCTGACCTTAATTTTCAAACTGTCTAAATTTGAATGGCTATATTCAAGAAATATATATTTGCTATTGCAATACAGAAAGCATCAGGTGGGCAATGCTTTCTGCCCAGTAATGGAGAACTTGACAAAGGGGTTTCAACTCAGAATCTGCTTTCCTTCCACACAAATCCAAGGATTTCCAATGCACACCTCTGAGTTAGCCAGGCCAAATGCTGGCTGAAGAAGCAGAATCAAAGAAACCACTATTTATACCAGCATTGTTTTTCTCCTGAGCAAAAGATAATACTTGAAGACCATGTAGTGAAGGTGATTATAAAATTTATATATGATTTTTTAACAAACTGACAAAGTTGGCTTTTTTGGAAGTAGGAAGCTGGGGTCCAGACTAGAAAAGAAAGAAAGGGAGATGGGGGGAAGAAGGGAGAGAGAGAGAAGAATAAAAAGAGAGAGAGGAAAGGAAGGAGGAACCGAGGGAAGAAGAGGGAGAGAGGGAGGGACAGAGGCAAGGAGGGAGTAGGAAAGAAAGAGAGAGAAAAAGAAAGGAAGGAAGAAAAACCCTCATGGCCCATTTGAGTGACAGTTTCACTACATTATTAGGAAGGCTTAGAAAGCAAAGCAGCATTGAATGTATGATGTTAAGAGCATGTTTTTGTATTTTATTGTTATACAAACATAAATATGAGCATACTGAAGCAGTTTAATAAAACTTTTTATTCACTGCATCACTTGTGATTAGCCATTATGAGTCCTCTTGAAGTCCGTTGTAAGAGATTACCATAGACTAGGGATTCCTACATACAATTTTGCCCCCAAGGAGACATTCGTCAATGTCTAAATACATTTTTGGTTGTTGCAACCAGGTGGAGTGGGTAGGTGCTACTTGCTTCTGTGGGCAGAGGTAATTGTTGCTGCTAAACATCAGCTCATAGAACAGAACAGTCCCTCACAACAAAACTTACACTATCTATCTCCATTGCCTCAAACACCAACAGTGGCAATGTAATTGGTGCTTAGATTGTTTTTGCTGAAAAGCACTAATTCCTTGGGTCTACAAATTAACTAAAAACAGAAGAAAAGCTTGGAATCTCCATCTCCATTTTATAGCTGTTGTCCTTTGCTCTGAGCCATTCTCTCCTGCAGCAACTTGGAATCAAAGAAGGAGAGCAATGATTGATAACATCTTTATGACAAGGGACTGAAACTACCCCAAAGGAGCAGTGGAAAATTGTGGGAGAGAATACCCCTTCAAATGAAGACAATTAACTATAATGATGAAGCTGCTTGGAGCAGGAGTAATCATGTCTTGGGAACCAGATTGCTCTCCTGAAGTGATTACAGCAATAACAACTTCTCCAGAACCCTCAAAGAACAAAGACAAATAAAGTCCAACAAGGCCACACCTATAACTGGAACTATTTGACTATGCACACCTTTCACCCCTTTCTCAAATTCTTTGTCTATTTCAAGTTAAAGTTGGCCTGAGTGCTCACTTTGCCTCTTCCCATGGTATGTCTTGAACTGTGTTATAAATATCCTTTCTTTGACCTTCACCATCACCATCTCTTTATTTGGCAAATGGGGCAAGTGGCCAGATCTGACATGTGGAAGCCCAGAAGTTTTGGCCTGGGGTCACAAACTATGGTTTCAGAAAAATTGAAAAACACATACATGTGCACATATACACACAGGATATACAAAAGCAACTAGTAATCATAGTTACATTTTATTGCTATAAAGAGATCAAATAATCTTATAAGAATGTTCATTTAACAAGGCTTAATCCTCATCATAGTGTGGGACAACATCCTAGTCTCCAGACATTTTTTCAGGCTGCTTCAAAACTAGCACCAAGGTTTGTCGGAGACAAGGCTCCCTTTGTGAGCCATTCTGTCTTGACCTTGCCCTGGAACATTTTGTGGTTGTTCGTCTTCCTGGGACATCTTGCATTTCTCCGAACATCCTGTGTTCATGCAAATACCCTGCGGTATCGCACCACCCGCCCAACTTCTCCATCTCCAGCACAAGATGGCGCCGTCCCTGCTTCTCTTCCGGGAGTTTACCTTGCTGCCGGCGCGAACGTGCACCCTATCAGAAGTCCTATAGCAGAACCAGCCAACCAGCCTGCACCTCGTCGTACCCCTCACTCCCTCAGCACATAAATACCCCTGTGTGAACAATAAAATTTTGCAGCTTGATCAGAACTCCTGTCTTGCTGTCTCCTTCGTGTCTCTTGTCCCTTCATTCTTCCCCTTCTAGGTTCGCTACCCACGCTGATGTGTCCTGCAGGATGGGACAAAGGTTGAATATATTTCTTATGAGTGTAAATAAGCATGTGGTTTTTTTAATTGAAATTATTATGTCCTGTTGCAATACATTTGTACTTGGGGAATTAACACTCACTTCAATCCAGCAAGCCATACCAGATAGTTTAATCCTAAAGGATGGACTTTTTGCCGTGAACATACTCTTTCTGGAAGGCTAAGCACCATACTATACACACATTTTCAGTCCCATCCAAGGAAGGAAGGCTTCTTGATGTTGTGGAAAAGCTTATGCTTGCTTTGTGTTTTTTTTTTTTTTTTGTACTATTAAAAAAAACTCAATGTGAACTTGCTCAGCCCTCCATTGCTCCACTTTCCTTTCTCTACCCCAACTTTTTATTTCTCATCTCTTTCTATCTTCTCCCCTTCCTTTTTGCCTCCTCACCTGCCTCTCCTCCCCTTCTCTGCATCTCCATTACCTTGACCTCCTCAAAATGCATCACCCACTGAATAGTCTGTTATACCAACTTTATACATTACCCATCCTTCCTATAGCTCTTAGCAACCCTGGCAATAGCACCCTCTTCCACAACAACTGAACTACACCTCAACACACACTAGGGACTTAGTACCCTAGACCCTCCATGCCTCACACCCTTGCCCTCTCACCCCATCCCTGCTTCCTGCCCCTTCCTCTAGCACCAGCTCTTTGAATACCTAAGCATCCACTTCTACCTAAACAACTATTATTCCCCAATCTCCATGGTTTGTAGATAATATCATCAAGGGGCTCACTACATATTGTGTAAATAACTGGTCTGGAATTGAATCAGTGAATTTGTTGTTGTTAATTCATACCACCTAGGCAGGGAACAGATGTAGCACATCAACCTAGCTAGTGACTAAGCCAGTCTTAGCACAGTAATTTAGTCAAGGGGATGATAACAGGTGATTAAAATCCCCAATTAGTCACTCGTCAACATAGAAGCATGGCACATCATAAAAGCATGGGGAGAAGGAGGCCAGGAAATCCTATCCCCAAGGGCCAACAATTCAATAGAGGATTTAGTGGAAATGAAGAAATTAAATACCCAGTTCCTGATCCTAACAGAACAATGATAAATAACACCAATAAGCTCGGTGATGCCCATAAAAAAAATCTCTCAAAAAGGATATTATGGAAGAGATCACTGAGAAACTCATGGAGAAGCTGCAAGACATGGTTGATCAGAAAGTACAAATGCACTCAAGAAATGTCAAGACACTGCAAATAAAAAACTTAAGAAGACATGGAAACAACTAAATGAACTAAGAGATTATTTTGACGAACTCCAAAGTGAAACAAAGGAGAGTATAAAAAAAAGATATATGAAATAAAGAAGACAACAAAAAATATGAAAGAGGAATTTAACTAAAATATGGAAAAAAACCACGAAAAAAAGAATCAAACAGAAACCCTGGAAATAAAAATTCCTTAAATCAAATAAAAAATACAGGGGAAAGCCACTCCAGCAAACTAGAAAAAGCAGAAGACAGAATCTCAGGACTTGAAGACACAATAGATATTAAAGAAAGAACAGAAGTACTCTTACACAAAAGACACAAAAACTTCAAAAGGAATATGCAACAACTCAGCAACTCATCAAAAGACCAAATCTGCGAATCACAGATATTGAAGAAGGTGAAGAGGTACAAGCCAAAGGGATATGTAATATAGTCAACAAACAATAGCAGAAATTTTCCCAAATCTTGAGAAAGAGTTTCCCATTCAGGAACAGGAAGCTACCAGAACACCAAACCGGCTTGACCAAAATAGAAACAACTAGCATAGAAAACAGAGAAAGAGTATTAAAACTGTAAGAGAGAAATAAGAATAACATATAAAGGTAAACACATCAAAATAACCATAGACTTCTCAAGTGAAACTTTAAAAGCAAGAAAGGTATGGAGTGAAGTATTTTGAGCACTGAATGAAAACAATTTCAGTCCTAGGATCCTCTACCCTGCAAAACTATCATTCAAAATTGATGGAGGAATACAAGTCTTCCATGATAAACAGATACTAAAACAGTATATGACCACCAAGCCACCACTACAGAAGATTCTTAAATGAATCCTATACATAAAACACAGAAACAAACATAACCATGAAATAACTGGAAGTACCAAATCTCATGAGAAGAACAGATAAGAACTCAGAGAGTAGCAATGAATCAGCTGCACACACTTGAATCCTTAAACAACAAAAATAACTAAATGACAGGAATAACCACATACTTCTCAATACTAACACTGAGTGCTAATGGACTCAACTCCCCATCAAAAGAAACCATTTGGCAAACTAGATTAAAAAAGGAAGACTTGACAATCTGTTGTTTACAAGAGACCTACCTTACTGACAGAAACAAACATTGGCTAGGGTGAAAGGCTGGAAAATGATTAGCCAATCTAATGGCCTCTGAAAACAGGCAGCAGCAGCAATACTTATTCAGATAAAGTGGACTTCAAACTTAAATTAGGCAAAAGAGATAAAGAAGGTCAATTTATAGTAATGAAATAACAATTATCAACTTATAAGCACCCAATGTCAGTGCACCTGACTTCATTAAACATACATTAAAGGACTTAAAACCACATATAGATGCGAACACAGTGGTAGTGGGAGACTTTAATATTCCTCTATCACCAATAGATAGGTCATCCAGACAAAAAAAATCAACAAAGAAATCCTAGAATGACACCATAGATCTAGTAGAACAGACAGATGACTACAGAGTATTCCATCCTGTAACAGCACAATACACATTTTTCCCAGCAGCCCATGGGACTTTCTCCAAAATAGATCATATCTTAGGTCACAAAGATAGTCTCAATAAATATAAGAAAATTTAAATAACATTCTGCATACTATCTCATCACAATGCAATAAAACTAGACCTCAACAACAAAAGCAACAGCAGAAAATAGTCAAACAATTGGAGGCTGAACAACACATTGCTCAATGATCAGTATGTCATAGAAGAAATAAGGGAAGAAATTAAAAAGTTCCTGGAATTTAATGAAAATGAAAATAAAACCTATGGGATACAGCAAAGGCAGTACTAAGAGGAAAGTATATAGCCATGAGTGCACATATTAAAAACACAGAAAGATCTCAAATAAATATCTTAATGCTACATCTTAAACTCCTAGAAAAACAAGAACAAGTTAAACCCAAAACAAGTAGAAGAAAAGAAATAATATAAAGGCTGAAATTAACAAAATAGAGACAAAAAAAAAAAAACTAGCTAACTAAAAACCATACAAAGAATCAATAAAACAAACAGCTGACTCTGAAAATGTTAACAAAATTTACAGACCAAAATTAATAAAATTAGAAATGAGAAAGAGGAGATAACAACACACACCAAGGAAATCCAGGGAATCATCAGAGACTATTTGAAAGCCTATATTCAAATAAGTTGGAAAATCTAGAAGGAATCAACAAATTTCTAGATATATATGACCATCCAAAACTGAACCAAAAGTAGATTAATCATCTAAACAGATCTATAACAAGCAATGAAATTGAAGCAAAATTAGTCTCCCCAAAAAGAAAAGTCCAGGACCTGATGGATTCTCAACTGAATTCTACCTTTAAAGAACTAACACCAACACTCCTTAAACTTTTTCACAAAATAGAAAGGGATGGAACATTGCCTAATTCATTTTATGAAGCCAGTATTACACTCATCCCAAAACAGAACAAGGGCACATCCAAAAAACAGAATTACAGGCCAATCTCCTTAATGAATATTGATGCAAAAGTCCTCAATAAAATAATGGCAAATTGAATCCAACAATGTATCAGAAAGATCATTCACCATGACCAAGTCAACTTCATCCCAAGGATGCAGGGATGTAGCAACATTCCCCAATCATTAAATGTAATACAGCATATTAACAAAAGTTAACACAAAAACCACCTGATCATCTCAATAGATGCAGAAAATGCTTTCAATAAAATTCAACACCATTTCATGATAAAAGCTCTGATGAAACTAGGAATAGAAATGTACCTCAACATAATAAAGGCTATATATCACAAACCTATAGCCAACATCATGCTTAATGGGGAAAAACTTGAAACTATTTCCTCTAAAGCCAGGAATGAGACAAGGGTTTCCACTCTCTCCACTCTTATTCAACATAGTCTTGGAAATCCTAGCCAGAGCATTAATGTAGGAAGAAGAAATAAAAGGAATACAAATTTGTAAAGAAGAAGTCAAACTATTTCTATTTGCAGATGACATGGTCTTATAGCTAAATGATCCCCAAAACTCCTAAACACCATAAACAACTTCAGCAAAGTAACAGTATATAAAATCAACTTACAAGATACAGTAGCCTTTTTGTGCATCAACAATGAACAGATTGAGAAAGAATATAGGAAAATAATTTCATTTACAATAGCCTCAAACCACCCCCCAAAAACTGAGGAATAACCTTAACAAATGATGTAACTGACCTCTAAAAGGAAAACTACAATCCACTGAAGAAAGAAATCAAAGATGACTACAGAAGATTGAAAGATCTTCCATGCTCATGGATTGGCAGAATCAACATAGTAAAAATGGCTGTCCTACCAAAAGCAATCTACATGTTTAACACAATTACCAGCAAAATCACAATGACATTCATCACAGAGATTGAAAAATCAACCCTAAAGTTCATTTGGAAACACAAAAGACCATGAATAGGCAAGGCAATACTGACCAAAAAAGGCAATGCTGGAGGTAGCACAATATCTGACTTCAAACTATACTACAGAGCCATAGCAATAAAAACAGATATGAAGACCAGTTCAACAGAACAGAAGACACAGACATGAAAACATTCAGCAATGCCCACCTAATTTTTGACAAATGTGCCAAAAACATACGATAGAGAAAAGATAGCCTCTTCAACAAATGTGGCTGGGAAAACTGGATATCTACCTTTAGAAAACTGAAACTAGAACCATGTTTGTCACCTCGTACAAGTATCAACTCCAAGTGGATTAAGGACCTTCACATCAGAACTGAAACCTCAATGCTAGTAAAGGGAAAAGCAGGGAATAAACTGGAAGTAATAGGCATAGGCAAGGATTTCCTTAATAGAACTCAAAAGGTTCAATAACTAAGAGAAGGATGGACAAATGGGTCTGTATGAAATTAAATAGCTTCTGCATAACAAAAGAAATGGTCTCTAAATTGAAAAGGCCACCAACAGAATGGGAGAAAAATTGTTGCCAGCTATACATCAGATAAGGGACTGATAACCAGAATATACAGGGAGTTTAAAAAACTAAACTCCCTCAAATCAATGACCCAATGAAGAAATGGGCAAATGAACTAATCAGAACATTTTCAAAGGAAGAAATCCAAATGGCTATAAAAACACATGAAAAAATACTCACCATCCCTGGCCATAAAGGAAATACAAGTCAAAACCATAGTAAGATTCCACCTCACTCTTGTTAGAATAGCAACCATCAAGAACACCAACAACAAATGTAGGTAAGGATGTGGGAGAAAAGGAACCCTCATACACTGCTGGTGGGAATGTAAGCTAGTACAACCACTATGGAAAACAGTATGGAGGCTTCTTAAAATTCTAAATGTAGATCTACCATACAATCCAGAAATACCACTCCTAGGAATATACCTGAAGGTATGTGAGTCATGTTACAACAAAGGTACCTGCACACGTGTGTTTATTTCAGCACTATTCATAAGGTAAGCTATGGAAACAGCCAAGATGCCCAATTACCGAATGGATTAGGAAAATGTGGTATTTATACACAATGGAGTTTTACTCAGCCACAGAGAAGAATGAAATTTTGTCATTCTCAGGTAAATGGATGGAATTGGAGAATGTCATCTTAAGTGAAGGTAGCCAGACTCAGAAGGCCAAAAGCTGCATGTTCTCCCTCATATGTGGGTTGTAGACCTAAAATAAATGCAACAATATTATGGAACATGAGTCACACTAAAGAGAGGCTGTGCAAGGGAGAGATAGGGCAAGGGAAGGAAACCAAAAACTTTAATGAGGTTGATGTGCTCATTATACAAAAATGAACATAGAAATTTTAAATTGGCCAGGGCCACCATAGGAAGCAGACTAGGGAGGAGTGAAGAGGACTAGAAGAGGTGAATCAACTGGAGCTGTTATACACATGTGCATGGGAACAATAGAAGGAAACTCCCTGTGTAGCTGTCTTTATCACAAACTAGCAAAACATCATGCTTCTTATTTTATGGTAATGTTTTTTCTTCTACAAAATCGAGAACAGCAGGATAGAACAGGTTCTGTGGGGGGGGGTTAGTATGGTGGAGGGGGACATGGCAGGGAAGGGGGTAGGAGGATGAACATGGTGCAAACAGTGTACACACATGTATGTAAATGAAAAAATGAGACCTGTTGAAACTGTTCCAGGAATCAGGGGAGGGAAAATGGGGGAGAGAAGTGGAGGGAGGAATTCAAGCATGATATATTTGATATATTACAAGAACCTTTGTAAATGCTACAGTGTACACACAGTCAGCACAGCAATGAAAAAGGGCAATTCAAAAGGATCAGAAATAAAATATCAAAGTTCCACAAAATCTTTTATCATGATTATTATATATCTGTCTTCTTCAGCCTAGAAAAATGACTTTTTTTTAACTTGTACGTTTTGTTTCATTTTCCACCTCTTGATCCCAGATTGTTCTATCTTGTTCTTTAATAAATATCCACCTAGATATGTTTAATATACTAAAAAATTCTTTCTAGAAATGTTGGAAGTAGATAAGAGAATAAGTAAGCATTCATGTTCTGGAAGGGAGCTGTGCAGTAGACTTTTGCTTCAAAGGAAATGCTCTTCAGTCTTAGGGCCATTGAGCCCTTGAAAACCTATGGCTACTCATTAGGAAATTATTTTTAATGTAATTTTTAATTAATTAAAAAATCTCAAATGTTTTTTAAATCTTCTTTTAACTAGTATCTACAGTATTGAAAAATGCAATTTAGAATATCAATGGTAAGGTAACTGAGGTTAGAAAAAACAGATAAATCTGACTTGAACAGAAAAAAAAGATGAAATACTAAAACAAAAGAAGGTGTTTCTGCTAAATCAATGTCTATGAGAGCTTAATTTTCTTTTGACAATTAGGGCACATGGATGTAGTGAGGTAGAAATATCATATTATAACTTTACCAATGTGACTTCTTTTGAAATGGAGCAATTCTTAGGTTTGGATAAGTCTTTAATTGCTTTATAGTAGAATCAACAACGTTTTATAGATTTAAAGGGTTTTTTTAATGGCAAGACAGAGCACATTGGTAGACAGATAAAGGTGGAACCCTGTGATATTTCAGCTTCAAAGAAGAAATGTCTCCCAGGGAGGTGCACTCATGCAACGTCAGCTTGGGACAGGATAACAGAAGCTACAGGTGTAGAGGAAAATGCTATGCAATTAGATATGTACAGAGGCTCTCTGAAGATTTACTAGTTATGAAGTTTGCAGACTCTGGGGCTAGGGACTGTCTAGTCATCTGATATGTCCCTAGAGAGAATAGACTGGGTGTACAGTGGTCCCAGAGCGTAAGACCATGATGAGCTGGTGGTAGGGGGTAGGTTTAACATAATTCTTTGGAAGGGGAACTCTCTGGTCTCTAAGGTCCCATAGTGTCTTGACATCAGTTTTGAGTTCAGTTATTTGGAATATTTAAGTGGCCCAAATACTAGCAGCATTTTAGAGTATATTTCCTCTAAAAAGTATAGAAAAACATTTTATGAAAATTGAAAAGAACCAAGCAAGTATAAGGAGTCCTTATAGACCAGTTTGTAACCATATGTCCCAAAATATGTGGCAAAACAGTTTGAAAATCTTGGTGGAGTTGTCAACTGTGTTTAAAATAAGATTGGGTATTTTTTTGTGTGTGATAATAATATCTTGATGTATCCCTTGGTCAAGGTGATGGTAAGGCCATTTTTTGTTGTTGGAAGGTATGAACTGATAATTTAGTGAGGTTTTAAAATAAAGATTAGTGGTAAGTTTTGTATTCATAATGGTCATGAAAGAAACAAGGTGAAGATAACAAGCTGAGGGGAAGGAATAGGAGAAGTCTCTGGTGAGTGAGAGGTTTAGTTTTTGGTGGATCAATAGAACACGATAATGTGCACTCATTTTCAGAATAGCACAAATTGTAGTGACCTCTGTATGATATTTTTTTAAGGCAAGAGAATATACCAGGATCATGGGCTAAGTAAACAAGGAGCTCAGGAAATGCAAAACAATCCTTAATATCAAAAGACAAATGGTAATAATGTCTTGTGTCCAGCTTGTGAACACCTTACGTGAAGAAGCAGTGGGTGTTCCTGAGTGATGATCTCAGTGTCTAAGGTGATACTGTCACTGGTACAGAAGACAAAATTTTCTCTAGTTGTTAGCTCTTGAGGTGGTGTGAAATTATCTGAGGTGATGTTATCTTTAAGAACTAGCTCCTGAGCCAGGGCAATGTAGTCTAGGGTATGGGACTAGGTACTTTTTAAGTAGATACCACTTCAGTTGTTACGGATCTTGTTTATGAGATTACAGTAAGACTAAGCCACTTGTAAAATTTGAAGGCAAAGTTGTGCCTTGACGTTGACTTGTAAATATCATTTAAGGCAAGGCTTTGTGGGTACATAGCTAAGAAAGGAGATATTGGCATTTGTGATATTGCTGTAATTATACCAAGGCCAAAAACTAGCTGGTACAATCTGGTATAGGGCCCAAGTGGCACAGTCAAAGCCTTAAGTAACAGTAACAGAACTGTAAAGCTCCTAGTGGTCCAGAGGGTTTTCTACATGTGTGTAAAGGAGGTTCTCCTCCAGATAACTTTTAAGTTATAAGGCCATATTTAGGTGCACATTGTTAATAGAAAGTCACATTTTCAATTTAAATGCCTGAGACTCAGCCAGTTCTTTGTCTATTTAAATCTAATACTCATCTCGGTATCCCAAAGATGACTGAAGATGGGCTGAGTGCTTACTCAGATCCTCACAATGGGATGTCCCAAGCTGTATAGTAAATCTCCTTTCTCCATCCTTCACCATGCCTCTTTGTTTGATTCATAGGAGCAAGTGGATGGACCTGGCATGGGCCTTGGATCCAAAATTCCAGTTTCAATCACAGGTCTTTGAGATCCACAAACATAGAAAACCTTTCAAGTTGTCTCACAACAAAATGTCTCACAAAGTGGAAGTTTTTAGCACGGAATTATTTTAGTATAACAGGATAAAGTAGGGAAAAGTGAAGAAAAAAAAGGAGAAACATCTGTTCCCCATGCAGAAAAAGGGAGTAAAGACTTGAAATAGTGGTTCTTATCAATAGTCTAATAGTTTCTGAGCTGGGGGAATAAATGTCATCAGAAGCCCGGCAATCCTAATCATTAGACCATGGTTTTGAGTACCCAGGATGGGTGTTGTTTATTCTTTCAATACATGAGGTGTTATCTAGGCCAACTCAACAACAGAGACAATAGGTGGGTTTAGGACTTCTCTTTACCACATGAGCCTTTGCCTCTATCCATTCAAGGAATCATGTAACTTGGTAACATTTCCAAGAGGAAGGCAGATGCAGATAGTCCTGTAAGTCTCCCTGCTCCTTTAACTTAACATCTAAAAGGAGGTGGGAGGGGGCTAGTTCCTCTGGCTTTTCAGTTTTTACTTCCTTGTTCCAATGTCTGAGTCTGGCCCTTTTAATAATTATTAAAATAATATAATTTCCCTGTCTCCTCTACTATCTCAAGACATTGTCTGTTTTCATCATTATAGAATACGGTATTAAGTACATTTTTATCTCTAAAGGTATTTTATTTACTAATAGGCTTTTCTGTTCCTCTTCTTGACAGTCTATGGCAATGGCTCTAGAAAACTAATTTTAATTTTTTGGAAAGGACCAGAGCCTGAATCAGTTATCTTCCTCTTGTAACCCAAATAGTCAAGAAGACTTTTGGGATGGTAGAAGTTGAGACTCAAATGGCTCTCATATCAGATGAGTTATGTTCCTGGCCCATGGAGCAATCTATGGTTAACAGGTCCCAAAGGAAATATTATTAAAGGACCAAATACATAATGAACCTTTATTCTCATAGATGTAAGGCATCCTCATCTTTAAATAGGAAGGCAATAGGAAAGTATTTTCAAAACTAGGTATGTGATATGAGTTAGCTAAAGGGTCTTAAATCAAGATGAGGCAGGCTAGAATTAGGGAAAGTTTGGGACTCAGAAAATATATGATTTAATATTGTATGTATGTGTGTAGGTTACCCACACACTCGCTCAGGGATGGCCCAGACTGCCATTTTCTGTCCTGGGAACCAGCCATGTCCTGCTGCACTCATTGATTATTGGATGGTAATCACTTGGTTCTTCCCTTCCCATAGGTTAGTACAGGTTTTAAAAGCAGATGGAAAAGAATCTTCCTCCAGATTCCACCTGGGCCCACTGTGCTCTCTTTTGTATTTCTCTTCCCTCACTTTTAATAAACCCCAATTACACCCATACGTCCTGCCATGGATTCTTCCCCACTGGAAACAAGGACTTTGAAGTTTTCTGATCACAGACTTCAACTGTCACTGTTAACAAAGAGATTAAATGTCTGGAGCAACATAGAGACCCATGAAGGAATTTAAATGTTATTTTAGAACTTAAATGAGTACTTTGAGCAGCTCATTAGGCCTCTCAATTAAACTAGTTATCTGGGATCTATTGGGAAAATGAAACTTTCATTAAGTGCCCCTTTTCAAGAGTTCAATGTTAAGGATTCTGAGTACAGCATATGGTCTGGTAACTGTCACTAATGTCTGGATCTCCAAAGAAGTTAAGAATGTTAAAATATTACTGGGAAATTTATCACTGGTGTTTACCCCAGTTCTTGCATCTGGAAAGAGAAGTCAGGCAAGATACAAAATTGTAGTGAAAATGACAGCAAAATTTATTAGGAAATAAATTTAATATAATAGGATAAAAGTAAGGTTTGGGGAAAAACATTTCCTGCTCCTCATGTAGGAAATGGAAATAGATACTCAAAATGGTGGTTCTCATCTCTAGTCTTATACTTTCCCAACTGAAGAAATACACATGGTCATGTCTAGCAACCTCTGGGTGGTTAAGATAGGCACTAAAACAGGGAGATGCCATCTAGACCTATCCAAAGCAAAGAGACAAAAGGTGTGCTTTAGGACTTCCCTTTGCTGGACATGCCTTTTATTCCTTTTGTCCCTCTATCCATCCAAGGAGCCTTTGAGAGTCTTAATATATGAAAGAGGAAGGCATATGCAGATAGGAACTTTAACTCTCCCCATTCTTATAACTTAACATCTAAAAGGAGATGGGAGGGGGCTAGTTGCACTGACTTTAGTTTTTACTTCCTTGTTTCAATGTCTAAATCTGACTCTTTTAATATTAAAATAATATAATTCCTCTCTCTTTATCTACCCTGCCTCACTCATCACTCACAGCTAACTGCTTCCTAACATTTTATATGGAAATCTGTGACTTTGGTTTAAAATCCAGAGAATCTATGTGACAAGAAATTTATAGAATTATTTACTTAAAAGGAAGGACCTTCTTAGGCAAGGACCCAAGAATTTATAAAAGTCTGCAGAAAGGGTAGTATGCTGAGGTGGCATATAGTACTAAGATAATTGCTGGAAGTTTGGTCAATTGTGCTGCTCCTCGATTCCTGTTCTGTACTAGGAACACTTTAAAGGCATAGAAAGTAACACCATGTCACTGAGTTCCACCACTTATGATCAGCAGTGCCACCTGAATGGCCTATGAAGTCACGTTGCTGCTCACTCACTTAATTCCAAGAGGCTCCACAGGTAGCTAACGAGTCCTCCAGCCCCATAGCGTCTGTCAAGGGAGCTAGGACAGTGTGGATACTACCCCTTCCTCCACGTAGAATATGACAGAGAGCCCAGATTTTCTATGTCATATATGAAAAAGGACTCAGTAGCAGTACTAAGCTTGTGGGGTGCTGATTTTGTGACCTGAGGGATAATGGGCAACTGGGCCACAGGCTCATGGTCTGTGAGGGCCTCTGTTTCTAAGAGATTCCAGGTCAGCACATTTTACTCCCATGGTGTTACTAGATGGTGGTCTCAGAAGACCCTGATGATGAAGACCTCAGGGACACAGATTGCAAAGCAGTAGTAAAGTTTTACTGAAAGGGAAAGAGTAGTATAGGCAGAAGGACACACTGCAAGAATGAGTAGCAAGGTCTGACCAATGGCATAGAAGCCCCATCTTTTTCCAAAGGATAATTTGTAGATTGTAAGGACAAACAGTGGGAAAAATCTGGTTTGTTACAGCAGGGCCTAGAATATTTAACAGATTTGATTGACGAGGTCTTGTCATATAACCTGGGGCATTTTGCCCACGTGCTTGTGCTAATTCTCAGGTTTTTAATTACATGTATGAGAAGTGAGTAATATTCATAAGGCCTTAAATACAGGACTTGAAATAGAGGTCAAATTTTGGAGAGATTTCCCTTTACCTGACATGTGCCATTTACCAATGTTGAACTGGACAAGAGACTCCCTTGTCTTTCAGGGAACTTACTGCTGCAAAGGAATTTACACTTGAAAAGGAATTTACAACCACAACAATCATATGAGGGAATGTCCCAGAATGGTACTTGGTGGGACCAAAATTCAGTATGGAGTGGCCTTTTGTTGAGGAGGGTCAATTCCAATGGTGGTTTTTTCCTTTCCCTGTTACTAGCCTGCCTCACAACAGTATATAGCACAGAGCCAAGGATGTTTGCTTCTTGAATCTGCAGCCCATGACCAAACTATGGTCATCATAGGTGGCCCAGAGCCTGAAGGGGTAGGAGAGGATGTGGCCAAAGCCTCTACAGGAAGTAGAGCACCTAATATGTTCTCTTAAACCAAATGGTCTTGAGAAAACTGTGTTTAGAATAACTGATCTCATCAGACTGTAGTTCTTTAAGCAAAACAATTTGGTATTTAGCTGAGGATAAGTATTTTGATTATTGGAATGAAAAATTTCAATGATTAGTTTTAGATAAGGGTAAGTTTCATTCTTGTTTTCTTTTGATAATGATTATATCCACTTAGGAGAACCCAGACACCATTTTTCGGTAGATTGTTTTACTTTGGCCTTCATTTTCTCCCTGTGAAGTTCACACACAACAGCATGCCATGTGAGACTGTTTCATCACAAACCTTTTGCCACAGGTGTCCAGGTCACACACAAATGGATGTTTTTCCACATGAAAGGGGCTATAGCTCTGGAGATTAAACACAGATGTGTAAGTTCTGCTAGTGACTTCTCTTCAACATGGATATCCATCCTTTTCTAAGATATGAGTTTCCCTGTGTTGCTTGAGATAAGTTTGCATTTGAGTTTTGTGTTATAGTTCAATGTATTTTCTTTTTATGAATTTCTCTCATGTGTTTTGGAAGTTCTGTCCTTTTTTTGCCATAAAGAAATATCCCTCATAATATATACTGCCCTGTGGACTTTCCTATGTCTTTTCATCCTACTGAGTGAAATAAAATGTTTCTCATATTCTTTGTGGTTACACTTGAATAATGATCTGTTTTTACACTGGCACTGATGGATTTTCAACTGCTGATGCTTTTAAAATGTCTTATGTCCTTCAAAATTATATACAATTTCTTTTGCTGATCTTTATGTTATATGCAAAATGTTTCTTCCAATTAGATTTTGTATTAATTTTTTTTTATTACAGTTGCTAACTGCATAACTGAAAGGCTTTTCTCCACTGTGAATCAGGCTTTGGTATATCAGATGGTAGTGAAGAGCATCTGCAATAGTAAGGGACAAAACTAAGGCCAGGTGTGCCAGGAAGTCAGGGCCTTAGCACAGCTGCTAGAAACACATCACATGAGGATCTAAGTACATGAACATAGTCATGAAGAACTACGAGGCAACCAGCAATTGCTCCATTCAGTTCCATCTTCTCTGGACAGCCTCATGCACAACTCAGGAATAGGCCTCTAAAGCGACATCTGATTTTAATTTGGACAGATTTTGGAACCTTTTATTGGAGGGGGGGGTCCCACATAAGATAGGCTGATTTGTAGCAGAATCAAATCAGACAGTAAGAAGAATTTGTAAATGAAAAATATCTTGTTTTCAGAGCCCCAAAAGCACTAAAGATGTTGAACATGTATGTCCACAGTAAATGTGCCAAAGGAAATTTCTTGGAGGAGTATCATCAGTACAATGGTATACCTGTACTGCTGGAAAAAGGTGGAGGCAATTAAGTTCTTGTCTGCAAAGTTGATATGCAAAACAAAACTGTTAAGGAACCCCTTGGATGGCCCAGGAGAGATGCATAGTTTCTCTTGAAGGTGAAAGCAAACTAAATGGAAAGGCAATTGAAATAGTTACTAAAATCAAATACTAGCAAAATCTATAATAGCAAAATACAAGCGTTTGGATGAAATTAATAGTTTTGGAAATATTAAATATTGAGTATGGGCATTTGAATAAATGGGACCTCAACATTAAAATTTCATAAAACATAGTGAGGTTACATTGTTTTTTTTGGCAGTACTGGGGTTTGAGGCTAGGGTCTCATGCTTGCTAAGCAGGCACTCCATCTCTTGAACCACTCTGTCAGCCCACTTTTATGTTGATTATTTTTCTAGATAGAGCCTTGCAAACTATTTGCTGAAGCTGTCTTTGAACTGTGAAATTCCTGATCTCTACCTCTTGAGTAGCTAGGATTACAGGTATGAGCCACTGGTGCCAGGCAGGTTTCATTATTTATTTTGTCATTTTTAAAGGGTTAAGAACAGAAAAAATTGGTCTGCTATTTGGAAAGCAGAATGCATAATCACCTCCTTTTTAATAACATTTCACATAATGTTTTAATTCTCAAAGATCCTATTTTAATTTACCTTGGACCATCTTAACTATTTTAACCAGGAGATACACAGGGTCCATTTTTTAAGCCAATTTTTAAGCACCAAAAACATTATTCAATTTCAATCTATTACACATTGTATCAGGGCATCTATGCCCCAAATGGAGCATTTTGCGGCAATGAATACCACCTGGAGATTTTAGGAAAGACCACAGTTACAGTGAGGAATGACTCTTTTGCCCTATTTTTTATCTAGTTACTCTCCAAAGAGAAAGTCAGTACCATCTGTGGGATCCCTTGATTTCACTGTAATTTGAGACCCAGTGATCTATGAAGCTTTGTTAATTGGTGTATTTTAGCAAATGCCCCCAAACTGTAGGGGCACAAAACTGTAGGGGTATTTATTATCTTATTGCTATAAAAATTCTTTTTATCAAATTTTGGGTTTCTAATTGAATTATATATTGTGTATGTATACCTCTATATATTGGATTACATTATTTATTCATAAATTTTTCCTCCTTTATCTAGGTTTTCTTCCTTTCATTCCACACAAAATCCTTCCCCATGTTTTGGACTTCTGGCCTAAAACTGTGTTTTCTTAGTTTTCACTCAGCGACAGGGTTGTAGAAAAAAAGCGTTGGAGGGGCAGCCGTGCAGAGTAGCTACAGCAAGCAAGGTGGGCAAAGTTATGTTTTTCAGGCTTCCTCTGGATTGGCTAAAACACTGCGTATAGCTGTCTGACACTTGGCCTAGACTGACTGGAGTTACATTATGGTGGCTCAGAGTTTAAACTCCTGATAAAGGAAGTGGCTGGATTGTGAACTTTATCTGCTTCTCAGAAATGGCAACTGACCAGTCTTGTAGCCAGGGCTTCAAGATTGCTCAAGACATCATTTAGAAATTAAAAACAGCACATCTATATGACCTCACAGGAAAAGAACAGAATTAGTAGTAGTGGTAATAATGCTCAGTGTTTTCCATATTTGTTTTGAAAAGTTACGTTCTACAGTGATTGGATTAGGCACATTATCCACATACTTTCAAAACCCATTCATATCTGAAACAATTAAGTTTATATTTCCAAATACTCAAAAGGGTTTATATATGCAGCATATATATCCTTATAGAACATATATAACCTAATGTGTATGATTTTAATTACTAGCAAGAACAGCATCATAAACACATAAAATACCTCAGATAAAATAACAGGTATTTATACTTTTTTGTTCTGTTGGTGATTCTTAAAAATTCCATATGTGACAAAAAATTATTCCTTGTATTTAATGCATGATAGTGATAGTCACTATAAACTAAATATTTCACAGGCATATCAAACTACTTAAAAAATCATTGAGTTTAATTAACATACAATAAGTGATATATATTTGAAGTACCCAATTTAATAGTTTTTGATCAAATATATGTCTATCTCTATAACTATATATTTAAATATAAGAATACAAATAGATATATAGAAAGGTAAAAGACACACAGATAGATAAATACATAGATAGATTCAGAAATAGTATTAGTTTGCTAGGGCTGCCTAGCAAAAGTACCTTAGACTGGGTGTCTTAAAACAACAGAATTTTTCTTCTCACAGTTCTTGAGACTAGAAGTCTTAGATCAAGTTCTCAGCCAGGTTGGTTTCTCCTAGGGGCAGTCTCCTTAGATGATATATGGTCCTCTTCTCTTTGAGGTCTTCCTCTTGTGCATGTTGGTATCCTAATTTCCAGGGAATCCAGTCATTTGGAACTGGACTTACCTCATATCTCATTTTAACTTAATCACATTTGTCAATTTTTAAGACAGTATCTTCAAATACCATCAAATTCTGAGGGGCTAGGAGATGGAATTTTAACAAGAATTTTTGCAATTCAGCAAATACACTTATATATCTTCTTGTTCAAAGAAAAAAATCTAAAGAGAAATTATATTTCTCTTGAAATAATTAAAATAAAAATACAGTTATTTGTGGGGTGTCACTAAAGCAAACTTATGGGAGAGATCTATACCATTAAACACTTACATTAGAAAAAAAAAATCTCAATTAATGACCTCAACTTCCACTTTACAAACTAGACAAATGAAAGGAGCAAAGTCAAGTCAAAGTAAGTGAAGAAAATATTAAGGATCAGGACATAAAATAATGAAATACAAATTAGGAAAAAGCATTACACAAAAATTTACAAAATTAAGATCATGTTCTATGAGATTATCTGCATAATTGTTAAACCTCTAACTAGAATGACCAGAAGAAAAGTAGAATACACCAATCAACATCAGGAATGAGGGCTATCACAAAACATTTTAGGAATGCCAAGAGAACATTAAGAGGATGTTACAAGCATCTGTATGTCCATGTGTTCAACAACTTAGATTGTAGGACACAACATCAACATATAAACATAGTATTCCAATCTTATGTACTATCACCAACAATTGGAATTGAAATTTCCATAACATCAAAAACATGACATTTTGAGCTTAAAAAACAGAGGAGATAAGAAAACTTTTGAAAGTGGAAACAAAATATTTGGAAGTTTTCTCTAAGTATTGTCATGTGGCAAACAATGTTGTCTTTCTCCTGTAGTTAAGAGGAAAAACATTCTTTCACTCTTTTACCAATTGCAGTAGATTTTTCAAACATGTCTTTATTCAGGTTGAAGAAATTCCCTTAAATCTCTACTTTGAAGAGGATTTTTATCAGTGATGGATGATGGACTTTTACAAAAATATTTGTTGTTCCTGATGAATTGAACATATACTTTTCTGTTTAGTTTAGTGGTGAGTTAAATTGATTAGTTAAATTGATTGTTCTACCGATCTTGCATTCCTGGGATGAAGGTATTTGATCACAATGTGTGATCCACTTTATTGCTGGTTTTGATTTGTTTAGCATTCTTGTATCTATATCCATTAGGATACCAGAATATAGGTTTTTGTATTGTTTTTTCTGGGTTTTGTTAGGTTCTAGTCCATGAGGTAGGTGCTCATGGTGTGAAAGATTTCAAAGAAAAACAAGAATTGAAGCAGAAACAAAGTTTTATTCACTTTCCATGGGAGGAAAGGGGTTGATACTAAGAAGAAGGCTAGAGCTGGGTTTATAAGCAATATACTGCTGATGTTTTACATTTTGGTTTAGCTAGTCATTCTAGGAAGTAGCTGGGGTGCTCAGTTTCTCAATGTTTTGCCAGGGTGGTTGTTAACTTATGCAATCTTTTTTTATAACATCATGACATCATATGTTGTCAACAAGATGCAAAATGGGATTCTGCTTGAGTTCAGAAAAATAGTTTCTGTAAAACAGCCTTCCTGCCAGATGAGATTGAATCTTTTACAAAATTAGTAAAATTTTATGCTAATTTGATTTGGGGCCTTATAAGTTTAATTTGTATCAAAATTGTACCAGAATTTCTTGCCCATGCTATGACGCAATCAGTAAAGAAAAGGCATGCAAAATGAGAAGAAAGAAATAAAATTGTCTTTATTCAAAGTTCACTTGAACCTTCCATCTTACTAACTAGATTAGTCTAGTAGCATTTTTTGTAGATTCTATAGGATTTTCTGCATAATCATGTCAGAAATAACTTCACCTCAAGAAATTTATGCAAAATTCTTGTTAAAAATATTCAATAAATTAAGAACACCTGGAAACATTTATATATCCTGTGGATGACAATTTGATAAAATGTATCAAAGTTATAAGTGCAAATTTCTCTAATGTACCTCACTTTGAGATATTTGTTTATCTGTTCATATTTTTTTGACATACATAAAGTAGTACATGGTATGGGGTTTCATGATGACATTTCCATGCATGCATTCATGCATACAATGTACTTTCATTGCATTCACTCCCTCAATTACTTTCTTATCCTCGTTCCCTCTCCCCTTTCTTTTTATCTTCCCCTCTCCTTTCATCTCTTTGGTAGTACTCCTTTTACTATCATGACCATGGTTTTTTGGTTTTTTCTTTATTTCCTCCTGGCTTCCACCAATGGGAGAAAACGTGATTCTTGTCTTTGTGGGACTGGTTTACTTTACTTAGTTATACTTTCCAGTTCCATCCAGCAAACAACATAATTTCATTCTTCTGAATTTCTGAATAAAACTCCATTGTGTTTGTTTACCACATTTTTTAATCTATTAATTTGTTGATTGGGACCTGGGCTGACTCTGTAATTTGGCTACTGTGAATAGCGCCATGATATAAATGGGTATGCAGTATCTCTATGATAAACTGATTTTTGTTCTTTTAGGTATGTACCCAGAAGTGGTATAACAGATCATAGTGGAATTTTGAGTTTTAGTTTTTCAAGGAAACTCTGTACTTATTTCCATGATGGCTGGACTAATTTACATTCCCATCAGCAGTGAATAAGAGTTCTTTCCCCAGCATTTATCCTATCACTATCTTTAAAACCATGGCAAAATTAAAAACGGACAAGTTTAATTATTAGTAACACCAATAAAAATGTTAAATTATAAACCATCTCTTAAATAAAATCCTAATATACTGAATAAAACTAGCTAACAAATAAATAAGAAAAAGTCCAAGTGTCAGTGAAAACTCCAAGTTATATTATATTAGAATGAAAATGCCACAAAGTCAGGGGCTTATGTCTATAGCATTTTGTTGTTTCCCTAACTATTATAACAGCACCTGAAACACAGTATGTATTCAGCAATATGTAATGAATGAGAACATGCATTGACAAGTGAAAAAAAACAAGCAAAGTGTAGAACAGTGTTTTTAAAATCTACTTTCATGTAATAAGAGAGAAAATATAAGAGTCTGCATTTGCATTTTTGATAAGCAAAGTGAGTGCTTATTGTCAAACTTTTTTTCATAAATAATTAATTATGATGTCATAGGTTCAGGTGAAAGAGATCTATTGGATGGCATCTGAGGTAAGTGGGATACTTTAAAGTCTGTGTGTTTTGAACCATGCGGGTATGTGAACGACACAAAAATCTTAGTTTGATCACAATTCTGATAAGCTCTGTAGATAAAGATAGAGTGTTATGATGTATCTAAGCTGTAACAGCTCATGGCAGTCTAATGAAAACACCAGATATATGGTATTATTATTTTTAGAAAGGAATATAAAGACTTAGTATTGATTACTTTATGAAGACATATGCATAATATTGGGTAAATTAAAATGTTCTGTATTATGCAATAATAAATAAGACTTAGGGGTTTTTATTTATACTCTTGGTAAGAGTATAAATGTTACATTGTCATGTGCTAGTCTATAATTTATGACTCACTTAGGGAAAGAAGAGTCGAATATAAAATTTAATTCAAAGCATTACTTAGCCATGAGTTTGTGAAGATAGCTTTGACTCCATGGATCAGTGATTATAACTCCTTGACATGACAAACTAACTTCAAACTTAGTCTCTAATAAGCAGTATTTTATTTGCTAATAGCATTTTTTTCCTTTTAATATGGGTCACAAGCATGACCCATATTGATATGTTATTTAACATGTTACTCTAAATTATATAAACTAAAGCAAAATGTAATAGCAAATAATAGTTTGGGGTATAAAAAGAGGGATATTAAATATTTTGATCATATTTTTATTATAAAATAATTTAGCCAAAATTAAATTAAATCAGAGGAAAAACTGAAGTGAAATATATTGAGACTACATCAGTATAGATAAGAAAAAACAAACAGTGTGGATTTATTTGCGAGATTTTCCAAGGGTAACTGTAACTTTCACATTCTTGCTTTCACAGGTTGATTCTCATTCTTGTACTCTGAACATGTCAGTATTAGATCTGCTTAAAATGCTTTATTTTGGCTTTAAGGATACTTCTGTCTTCAGGGTCTTTTACTAATTTACTGATTTTCTTTTTCAGGCTCTCCTCTTGGTTTTTCCTTATTTCTCCATCATTTGAATGCTGAATATCAATGAGCTTAGTCCCTAGCCCTATTATCTTTTTGGAAAAAAAAATCTATATCCACTCACTAGATGATCTCATCTAATGAAACGGATGTTAAAAAATAAAACCTCTATACACTGACAGCTCTGAAACTTATGTCTATTCTGGTATTGCCAGTGAAACTTAACTCATACATCTAATTATCTATTTTATTTAATGTCAAACCACACTTATGACACTAAAAGTGTATAAAACCAGTCTCCTGTACTCACCTATATATGCTTTCACATTTTGCACATGTTTTACAAATAAGTTTCCAGTTGCAGAGAACAGGGAAGAATTACCACTGATGTATAAATTATTTTTGACCACATTCAACAATCACTAAATTCTGTTGACACAACTTCAAAGTATGTCTACAGTGCTTATAGTTATCCCATCTCTCTTCTTTCTCCAAGCCACCAAAACTTTTATGTGGACTATTAAAGCACTTTTGTTTCCCCTGCTTTAATTCATCCCTAAAAATGATACACTCCACACAGCAGCCAGAAGCATCCTTTTACAACTAAATGAGAGCATGCCTTTCCTCTGTTCATGGCCTCTTGCCCTGCTTCAACTGCAGCTGCCCAGCTGATCATTCTGCTGCCTCCCTCCCACTGCTCCAGCTCTGCTGACCACACTGATGCTCCTTGAACATATGCAAGTCTGATTCTTACTCTCTAAAGTTTTCACTGAAGCCACTTGTTGCTATAGTTCGGATCTACTCCCACACCCTAATACTTGTGTTGTAACCTTAGTCCCTAAATTCATGTTAATTTGAGCCCCTCACCAGATGCTGATCAAATGTTGGCACCACACTTCTGGGCTTTCTGGACACCAGAACCATGTACCAAATAAGCCTTTATTCTTCACAAGTTACCCAATTTCAGGTTGGTTGTTATAGCAAGAGAAATCAGACTATAGCATAAAATGGGATAGTGTTGTTCTGCTGCCTTGGACATCAGAACTCCAGGCTCTCTGGCATTTGGACTACAGGACTTAGGACAATGTTCTCCCACATTGTCAGGTTTTTGGCTCAGACTGAAAATTACACAATTGATTTCTTTGGCTGATGCCTTGGCGTATACTGAGCTATGTTACCAGCATCTAAGCATCTCAATCTTGCAGGTAGCTTGTCATGGAACTTCTCAGCTATCATTATCATGTGAGCCAATTCCCCTAATCAATCCCCTTTTATATATCTATGTGCATATTTTATTGGTTCTGTCTGTCTGGAGAACCCTGGCTAAAACATCTGCTCAGGTGTTTGCTCAAATGCCACCCAAAATAAACCTAGCATTTCTTAGCCTTCTTGCTCTGTTTTATTTTTCCCAGACTTTATCACATATATATGTGTATATATATATATGTGTGTGTGTACATAGATACATATGTATGTGTGTATGTTTTATTTTTCTATCTCTTTCAAATAGAATATTAGTTTCATGAAGACAGGGCTTTATCTTATTCTTTTTCCTTTTATATCAACAGTCCTTAGAAAATGCTTCTTATAGAATATGGAGCTACAAACTATTTGTTGAGTGAGTAATTATAAACATAAGTAATAAAGAGTATTAATTAGTAATGAATTTATTATTGAAAAATAAAATGGTGATGACCTGAATTAGAGATTAGATATTTTAACTTTCTTGTTAAGTAGCAAAAATTAAAATTTCATATATATTAAATGACAAAATCCTTTATATAATTAAACTTTTAAATGCAATTGCAAAATAAAAATTCTGTGATCTAAGGTCAGGTGTGGTGGTACATGCTTGTAGTTCCAGCATTTGGGAAGTACAGGCAGGAGAATGACAAGTTTGAGGCCAGCTTGGGCTACATAGCAAGACCCTATGTGAGTGCCCTCTCCCCCAAATAATGATCTAAAACAATAGATAATAAATTCTATAAATTTAAGAATGTATTTTGGGCATAGGATTCAAGTCTATCATCTTAGCTACCTGTCAGGAAGAGATTAGGAGGATTGCAGTTTGAGGCTATCCTGGGCAAAAATTTCACAAGAACCCATCTCAACCAATTGCTGGCACTGTGGCATACACCTGCCCTCCCCAAGCTATGAGGGAGCCTGAAAATGAGAGGGCTTTTGTTCCAGGCCAGCCTGGGCAAAACGTTCATAAGGTTTCATCTCAATCAATAGGTGGATGCAGTGGTCCATACCTGTCATCCTGGCTACATGGATGAGCACAAACAGGAGGATCACAGTTCAGGCCACTGTGGGCAAAAAGCAAAACCCTATCTCAAAAATAACCAACACATAAAGGACTGGTGGAGAGGCTCAAGTGGTAGTGTGCCTGCCTAGCAAGTACAAGGCCCTGAGTTCAATCCCTATCACTTAAAAAAAAAAAAGTCTGAATGAAATGAATACAGAATGAAATTCCATAAGAATAGAATGAAATTAAGCTAACTTGCAATTAGCTACATTTTTCTGTTTGTTTTATTTAATATTTTTGAGGGAGTTTGGTATTTAACTTCTTGATCACAGAAGCATAAGTTAAAATTGTACAGAAGAGGGCTGGAGGCTTAAGTGGTAGAGACCTGCCTAGGAAGTGCCCAGCCCCGAGTCCAAATCCCAAAAGAAATGTTCTGAAGGCTTCATAAGGATTGTTTATTTAAATAAAACTAAGCCATTTACACAAATTGGTTCATGAAAAGCTGTAGTCCTTGTGATTCTGTGGTTTCTTGGGCTCCTTTATGGTCATTGAGACAGTGAGAAATATTTCAAAACTCATAAAACTTCCTGAAAAGTAATTCTACAAAGTTCTTTAACAAAATATACTAAAGTCAGGTGAAACCAGTCTTTACATTGCATGAATCAAAAATGAAGTTACCTGGGGTTGGCGATGAAGCTCAGTGATCAATGGTAGGGCACTTGCTTAGCATGCAAACGGAGCCCATTTTCATCCCTAACAGTGCAAAAAGCAAAAGCCCAGTACAGATTTCTAAAGGCATTATGACAATATAATTTAATAAGACATGTTTGTGTTCTCAAATCTATCAAAGACATGAAAAATGTTTCTTTAAGGGGTAATCATAAGGAAGTTCTGTTACTTTTTTTCAGTGTTCAGAATCAAACCCAAGGCTTGGGCATGTTAGGCAAGCACTTCAAATTGAGGCACATCCCTGACCCACAAGGACTATATCTAAGTCACAGATATCTCACGTAGCAAAAAATAGTTTCATGTTTCCTTACCATTGAAGACCTGCAGTTATTTGTAAACCTCTGTAAACCACTAGCTACCTATTATTTGAAAGGGTGTTCTCCAAAACTGATCATATGCCTAGGTAGAAATGAGTAACACAGACCACATAAGTATAATTTAGTAGAGCAAACTAAGTATTTAAATTCCTACTGAATGTTAAAAATTGTGAGTATATGGATAAAGTTTTCAAGAAAAATTCATGACATAACAGAAGATTACAGATGTTCCTTGATTCCATTGGATAAGCCCATCATAAGTTGAAAATATAAATTGAAAATGCCTTTGATTCACCTAACCCACCTAACATCTTAGCCACACAGCATAGTGTATAATGTCAGTTGTTTCTCCTGGACATCACATGATGGTCTGGTAGCTACAGCCCAGCAGCTAGAGAGAGTGTCATATCGCTCTCTTTATCACTAGACCAGATAAAGATCAAAATTTGAAATATGATTTGTACTGAACTCGTACCACTTTTACACCATCTTAAAGTCAAAAATTCATGAATAGAATTGTCTGTAAGTTGGGGATCATCTTTATGGTGGTTTGAAAAGTGGGGTATCATAGTTTACTCTAGTATTTGTAGTTGCTTGGTGAACATTAAACCTCAAGCAGGAGTCAGTTTCTGGATCTGCCTGATAGAACAGCTGCACTTGCCTCAGCTTTTCAGAAAATAATGGTGGGTTTAGCAAGGTGCATGCCATACTCAGATGCCTGAAGCATACTAACTACAAGGGATAAAGTATAGCATTAGATATTTACCTGGTCACCGTAAATTTATAGCCATCTAGAGATTTCATTAAAAAAATATGCTTAATTATTGAGAAATGCATGTTTTTCCATTCCTTTGAACAAAAACTGAATGTTAAAGTATGCATTCAATATTCTTATGTATTTTATATAAACATGAGTATTGGTTCATTTGATGAGGTCCTTTTTAGAATTTTCTATAATTCCAATAAAATTATGTCAACTTTTAAAAACCTCCCACGTGAATGTTCATTTTAAGCCTTGGGAACATCACTGAATTTTACAAAGATCTGTATTTGCTATAAACTTACTGACTAGGGAATTCCTTGCACAGATTAATTAAGGAGAGTTAAGCAAAGTAGAATATTTATTCTTAGTAAAATGTTTTTAAATGGGAGAAAGTAGCAAAAGAAACTCTATGAGATATATTGTTTAGGACTTTTTAGCATCCAAATTAATAAAGCAAACCAATGTAACTTTAACATGTGATTACATTGGTTGTGTGTTGATTTGTACAATGAAATTTAATACAGATCTTTGGTACTGCTAAGCAATCCATCTTTGTTACTCTATAAATTTTCTTTCTCTATTTTCCCAAAGATTATTTCAATTTTCCCCTCTATCCTGAAATATCTCCTGATTTTCAATTATGTTTTGTCATTCCTCTGGTCTGTGTGTTTGGATCCCATTATTCTTCAGGGGAGCATTACTCCATTTCCCCTTCCTAAATATGCAATGGTCCCATCTCAGCCACATTTTTTGTAGTAACATGTAATCATTCTCACATCTTTTTTCTTGTATTTTCCTCCACCTACAGTCCTATTAGTCTTTACTCTGTAATCAATCTTATTTTAAAAATTATTTGTATTTTGCTGTCTCTGTTTTCTCACCTCTTGTGCCTTATCCATTCTGTATCATTACATTATGGTGTAACTTCTGTAACATTTTTACATCATGAACAATCCTTCCCATGGTTGCCAATGACCTCCATTTATCAAATCTAAGGCTCATTACTAGTCTGAATCTAACTAATTTCTCAGTAGCTTCTGACAAAGTTTCTTTCTTAAATTACCCTTTACCCCAAATCCCATGATACAATACCCTTGATCTATGCCAGAATTAAATCAAATACAAGAATTAAAGGAAAAATAATGGAAATGTAAGAAAAAGTAAATAGAACACACCTCCAGTATCCCTGATTCTTCTGAAGTAACTATGCAGTTGTTGCAGCAACTATCAACTGTTCACCAAAATCCTATCTCCTTTCTTTGTAGTATCTGTGCACATTGCTGTTTATCTGTGTTACAACTTCAATCTCCCTTGTAACCATCTGTGACCATGTGCTGAATTTTCTCTCCAAAGGCATCAGAGCACTACAACTGTTCTATGAAACTTCCACAGATATCATTCTGAGATCTCCTTTTATTTTCATGTGGGCATGTTGAGGATTTTGTGGATTTAGTCGACATGAGTTTCTGAATGACTAAAGTGGAGCAGAAACAACCATCACTTCACTCTTTTGCATACATATAGTCCTGGATTTCAAAATTGCTCTATGACCTCAAACTTTAGTGTGCATCTGAAAAATTTATTTAAACACAGTAACAGAGCTTCTGATTCAGTAGATTTAGGGTGGGGCTCAAGAATTTTTATTTTTGGAAGTTTTCAGGTTATTGGCTATAGGAAACATGCTTGAGGAAGTAACTGCCTTAGACTTGCATATGAATAAATGTCTATTTTTTCCCAAGCCATTACATTTCAAGTCTATTGTTAAAGAATGTTAGCTTCCCCCATCTTTTTCAATTAATTATTTTATATCATTTATTTATTTATTGTGGTACTGGGGACTGAACCCAGGCCCTCATGCATGAGAGACAAACAGCAAACCACTGAGCTACAACCCCAGCAGAGATGATTATTCAAAGTTGATCAAAATAATACTGTTCCCCTGCTGTTATAAGCATCTAATATGGCACAAAATAGAATAAACCCTTGCAAATATATTGAGTGATTGGAAAATGAGTAAAATTATCTGAGTTTTCTGCTTTGAAGTCTTCCTACAGACCGTTCTATTTCTTCTGAAACTGATCTTGAGCTCTGAGGCTCCACTTTCCAGTTCAAAGATGATCGTATTATGATGCTTATTTAAAATAGAAGGAAACATCCACCCTTAAACTTGGCATACATTAGTTCAGATGCCTTAGTTTTTTTTCCCAATAGTATCAGGATTAAAATAAAAAATAGAAAACTGAGAAATGCTGGTTCTTCACAATTTCCAAAGACAAAGAATGGAGCTCTCATTCTTCAAAGGCAGTTTGTGCAACAGCTTTTCCAATATTTTGTTACAATTTGTCTGAGATTTTAGAGATAAGCTTTTAAAATTACCTTCTAAATGTTCTTAGGTGATTTAATAACAGAAAATAATTTTTTTCTTTACTTATTTTCTATATCCAAGATTGAGTCATTCAAATTGATAGTCCTTTTAATAGTTGACATTCAAGACATCTTGAATTTTTCAACAAACCATTTAAACAAAACAATGCTCCCCAATTTTCTTTCTCTTTTCTTTGATTTTCTATCATAAATCCTACAGACTGTACAGACTGTCCCTAACTTATCAAAGATGACCTAAATTTTTCTAGGAGCCATATCTTTTATATTCTTATCTTCTCATGGCATACCCAATTGACCATAACATGAAAAAATGGGAACATTTTCAAGCAAGAACAAACTATGGCAAATTAAAAAAAAACAGAAAAAATAAATTTAAAAGAAAAGAAACTCCAACTGAGGAAGTCTGTTAATCTCCTTTTTAAGTCAAAATGAGAATTGATGGATGACTATTAAAATCAATATAGCTTACTATGTTTTGAAAAGGCATAGTCACTAGAAGTAAAATCCATGAAAGATTATATTCATCCAGTAAGGTGACTTCTATTGAAATCATAGATCCAGTATTGTATGATATGTAGATAACATGACAATAATATGGGGGGTTTGGTCTCCAGTCCTAGCTCTTTCATCCCACATCAAAAGAGATTAACTGATTCACTGAGCGGGCTAAATTTGATGGAAATATGTTCAGGAAGTACCACTATTTTTCACTAACTGTTCAACCTTCCCACTGCGTGAGAGCATATCATGTAAATCTCATAATAGCCAAGTCACTTCTACTCTCTTTTCAATCATTATGACTCATTGTCATTTACTGTTTATTCTTATCTAAATCAAAGCTCCTATCTCTAATTCCATTTGCAGCAGCTTCTCTCTTCTCCATAACTGAAGACTGACATATGACTCAAAGGCTTCTGAGAGGAAAGACATTTTGACTTTCCCTTTCTTCTGCTTCCACCCATACTGAAGACAGCAAGGGGAGTTGGTGGAACAGACTGATGTCAACGTCTTCTTTTCTGTGACTTTATTTATCCAGCCTTTGTTGTCTTTGTATAGCAGCCTACATATATGATTGTTCTTTTAAGGCACATGTGTGAATTTTTAATATTATGGGAATTTCCACAATGCTTAGTACTGTAACTAGCTGTCAGTCTCTGAGTACCATTCTCCTGGTAGACTTCCCTCTTTCAGAGTACTTCAAATATAGCTTAAGTTGGGTTACAATGTTCTGCCTTTATTAATCCATACATCTTAGCCTCTTCCAGTGATGAGAGTGCCAGCCCCTTTGTTTTCCTCCCTTGAGTCTCTATGCAGTAGTGGGCTATTTAAGTGTATTTCCATCCATAGAAGACCCCAGTTAATAAACAGGTCTAAGCCTTCATAGATATGAAGCCCACTACCCCAAAGAAGATTTAGTGAAGCACTATTTTGTGTACTCTTCCAAGGAAGGGAAGCCCCCCAGAAGGACTGTGAGTTTCTGTGGTAGAGAAGTGGTTGACAATTGTTCTTTTAAACTCACTACCCTGCTCCCTGCATGAGTTTTTAAGTTTACATCGCCTTAGAAATAAAAGAATCTCTATGTCCTATTGTTCTCTGGGTTGACAACTCAACAAATCTGGTGAGTTCCCTATTTTCATAAACTCCTCTGAACTTGCTCTTATTGAGGGTAGATAGGTTGAGGGGGTGAGCATGCAAAAGATCAGGCCTTGGGCTAAGTGTCTTATATGTGATTGCTGCATAACATACAATTATCAGTTAGCCTGTCAGAAAATCTGAAGGAAGGGGACAGTGGTTACCAAAGATTTTCTCCTACAAGGGTAATGCATGGAACAAATAGAGATGGTTCAAAAGATTACCTGCTATATTTTATTAAGTACTATAAGATAACTGCTTAACATTTGAGAATGTGGGAGTAATTTCTGTCTATTATTTTAAGCTTTGGAGATGTGACTGAGAGCAGGGACCAAACATTTAACCTTCTGTTACAGAAGTGTTGTACTGTTGGACAAGTTACCAAGCTTTACCTGAGTTCTCCAGGTGGGCTGCTATATTAATTTCCAATTGCTGCTATAACAAATTACCATAAATCTTGTGACTTACAACACACAAATTTATTGACTTAATGTCCTGGAGGTTAGAAACTCAAATTGGTTTCACGGGATGGAAGTCAAGTTCATTGTCAGGGCTGGTTCCTCCTGGATACTCTAAGAGATTGTTAGTCCCCTTTTCTTTCCCAGATTTTAGAGGCCACTTGCATTTATACAATATTTTGCTTCTGAAATTTCAGCTCCTGATTCCTCTCTGATCTCCTGCCTTCCTTTTAACAAGAACTCTTTTGGTAATGTTGGGCCTACCCGAGCAATCCAAGATAATCTCCTCTTCTCAAAATCCCTAGCTAACATCACATTTGCACTGTCTCTTTTACCCATTATGTGAAATGCACAGGTTCCAGGAATTGGTATGTGAATATCTGGAAGGGAGGATCATTATTCAGCCTTCTGTAATTGCTTTAAAGATTAAAGTAGATGATATAAATAAAGAACTTACCATGATGTATGGCATACATTAACATTCAACATGTGTTCAGTTTGTTTCTTCTACCTCCTCATCATATCAAACTAACTTGTATGACAGTTTGGTTAGGACATTAGAGGTCTTTACTACCTCATATGTAAAACTAAATACATTTATGATGCTTTCTTTGGAAAAATAGTGATGATAAGATAATTTCTGTCATCCTTAGCTTACTTTTAATTTAAGGGAGCAGAGAATAATAATACATACATACCTATACACATATATCTTTATATTTTATTATAATTATACACACTGAGATATTAGCAATTGCCATAGATTGCAACTAAGTCAAGGAAATAAAAATAAGATGATGGGGTCAGAATCACACATGTCTCACTCTCACAGTTTATTTTACATCTTTCAAATGTGACCTCTATGAAGGGATGACTGACAACATGATCCTAAACAGTGTCCTTGCCCATTCTACCCATCATTTTTTCCCTGACTTAACTTTTTCTATCTCTAATTACTCTCTCATATTATACTTATAATAATATGTAAGCTTCAGAACATTGGAGGTTAAGGTAGTCTTTTTCATCAATCTATCCCTAAGGTAGTCTGACAACAGTAGTAGTCCAGTAATGTGTGTTGAGTGAATTAAGGAGCTATATGAATTTCATTAATACTAAAATTCTCTGTATTTCTAGTTTTACATAACCAACTGATAAAGGATATGCAGATATACAAATAAGTGCCTGAGTGCATGTACAGGAAAGCAATGCAAGTCAACTCCCTGTATAGCTATCCTTATCTCAACTAGCAAAAATCCTTGGTCCTTACTATTATTGTTTATACTCTCTCTTCAACAAAATCAGAGATAAGGGCAAAATAGTTTCTGCCTGGTAGCAAGAGGGGTAGGGGAGAAGGGAAGGGGTAGGGGGAAGGGGGGAGAAATGACCCAAACATTGTATGCACATATGAATAAAAGAAAAAAAACCTCTTTGGTGAGCTTGTGTGACTGTTTATCAGAAAATTGTATTTTCCTTTTGGTGACATCTGTGCTAGAGGATTATCGAATTCATAAATGAAATGTGAGAAGATAATAGGTACACAATACTTATTTTAAAGACTTCATATACTTTCCTTTAGTTCAGTAATTGGGTAATTCAATGATATATGTAACAAAGTCTTTTTCCATTGATACAACAGGAAGCATTACAAACATTTTATGAATATGCATGTGAACCTAATATAATTATGAAAATCAGAAATGATTTCAATCATAGTCAGAATGAATATTTTAATCTAAGGCATTTTATGCCTAATTGTTAGTGGTAACTCATAAAAGCACAGACATAGGGAAATTAAGGCAAATAGTGGCCTTCAAGTTAAAAAAATTTTATTTGCAATTCAATCCCAATTATACAGTGAATAAGAGACAATTTAACTTGGTGACATATTTATAAACCAATAACTCTTAATTTATGTTTTTCAGGATATTGGTCCTTGAAATTGATGCTTGTTTTAATGAATTATCTTTTTAAAAATAACACATGAAATTACCTGTTATTTTGATTAGCCGTCTTAGATATATTGTTTTATTTAAATGTGCTCCTTGATCAATAATGTAATTCTAGAACTGAAAATATATTTACATGAATAATATTCAACAGAAAAAAAATCACATTTTAAAATAATCTCATTCAAAAATCAAGCTTACTTTCAAAATTGTGGTTTGGGATAAGTTTTCTAATTAAAAATTCAAAAAATTTATATATACACATACTACTGATAGTATACGTGACAATAGTATATATGTAATATGTTTAAAATATATTATATATTTATACTGACTATAAAAAATAAGAGCAGGTTCCACATCCTATCTAAATGCATATCTCCATACCAGAATTTTCTACTAGTTTCACGGTCTACATTGTAACTCAACTTGGCTGTTTTAAGAATTGGTGAATGTGAACACTTCAGTTATTTACAAGCCACATTTACCTATTATGAGGTCAAATGTGAGGCTGACAAGTAAGAAAGGCAATGTGTACAGGGCTCGCCTTACTTCTTGCACTCCCATGGCAAATTAAGTATGACCCCTAATGCTTTGACATTCTCCTGATCAAGAGGCAGAAACTCCTGGCTTTCCCTTTTTAGCTTGATTATTTTATGACAACTTTGACAAATAGAGTTTGGCACAAGTAAAACTATTCTTGTTCTGCAGTTAACCATTTGAGTATGGGCAGCCCTGAGCTTACATGTATAAGAAGCCAATGAATCTTGCTAAGATCATAGAGTACAACCCTAAGACTACATGAGAAAGAAATTAAAAGAAACCCAGCAGAGTCCAGCCTGCCAGACATCCCCACTAAGTCACAAAACTGATCCAGTTTAGCTCAGCCACAGCTGAATGATACCTAGTGATCCATAGCATGGTCACATAGAGCAGAAGAATTTCTGAGTCTCCAATTTCAAGATATATTAAAGCTGTTACTATTTCAGCTTATGGCAGAGTTTGGTGGGTCAAATAGGTTACAACAACCCCCAAATCACCCAGAAACTTCAGCATAATTTCTTTGCAATCTATGTCACCAGATTTATCTCTGGAAGTAGGTGAATTTCATTAAATTTCCTGCACCATCCGTCTGCAGTGTTCATTAGGTGGCCAGGCCTCACATTTGCACAGTAAATCAAAACCATGTAATACTATAATGAGCACTCAAAGTCATTCAAGGTCTGTTTTCCGAAACTGAGAAGAGCAGATCTCACTGTACACAACTTCAAAATCAGGTGGCCTGAACCAGGTCAACTTGGTTGTCCTATTTAGGGAGGAACTGTCAACTGCTCAGTGACTTGGACAGTAACTTAAATATTCATTTAAGAGCCAGATGCCTTTGGCTCACACCTGTAATCCTAGCTACTTGGGAAGCTGAGATCAAGAGGATAGCAGTTTAAGGCCAGCCTGGACAGATAGTCCCTGAGAACCCATCTCCAAAACAATCAGAGAAAAATGGAATTGGGGTGGACTCAAGCAATAGAACTCCTGCTTTGCAACGTGAAACCCCAAATATTCATTTCAGACATTAGAACCATCTACAACTTTGCTTAAATAAAATTAAAATTGGAGCTCCACAGCATCTGACACTTTTAAAATCCACTGCAATATTTTTGCCTTCCACACTTTCTGATTTGAGATCTTCATTGCTTTTCCGTTTACCAAATTCATTTCACTAATATTCTTATGGTATCATTTTCCAACTCAGAAATTTGAATGATTCCTAATTATATATGACACTGAAAATCAACTCCCTATCATATCCTTCCGTAGCATTTTAGTGTTTTCTCCCAAATTCACTCTTCTTTTTGGCAGTAGAATTGACTGTGGTTCATAGTATCCAATCCTGACCAAAAAATTCTTATTGGGTTAAAGAGAAAGCTGATGGTATGGTAAGGCTTAGATAACTAGATGTTATAATTATCCTAAATTGAATTTTAAATGTTTTATATGTCCTGTTAAATACTAAATGCAGCATAACAGAGTTGAATAGGTAAAATGGATAGAAGTAGACCATGGAGACTTTCTGTTCATGGGAATAGATTTAAGTCAAGTGAGAAGGTGCTTATAGGACCTCCTCACATGTCACAGTAATAAACTCTGAATCAAGCAAAATGGCAATAGAAATTTCTTTTGGGTTAAATATCCCTACTAAGAGTTCATAACAAATCAGCCAATATCTTCTGCTTTTCTCAACTGCTAATCATAATTGATTCTCTGTTTGCACGATTCTTCTTCAAACCACTCAAAGCAAGCTCCATGCCCCATTTCAAAAGTTTACCATCACTTCCTCAGAATGAGAGACTCCCAAGGATTGCCTGTGATGTGTTGTCCCTGGCTACAGCAAGCTAAAGAAACTTGCCATCAAGTTTCTTGCAAGGGACAGGTATGTCCCTAGCAACTTTCAGCCAATGGCTTCAAATCACCACACAATCAACACAGTCTTGTCTAGTAACTTAGTAATCTAAACCTTATTTATCTTGCCTTGAGTAATACAGATAATGTTTATTTATAATGTGTTGTTGTAATACTTAGTGAAAATGCCTAAAAAATTACCTACCCTGTGTGATAAACAGTAGACAGGAATAATCAGTAAGTAAGGGTGATGTTTTCATTAGTATACTTGCTTTTTAAATTACACATACATTGCACCTAATAAAAATTAGGTGCACTGTTACTAATATTACTCCTTATTTCTTTCTTTTAAACTTAATTTTCTAGTGGCCCAAGGTCTAGGAATATAAATCTGAATGAACTGTGAGACTGGGATGTGTCTGAATAAGGACGGCTAATGCCAATATGAATCACTGAACAGAATTTTCATAGTCTATTGAAAACTGTAACTAGAACTGAATTCAGTGACCTTTGAGTTTTCTCTCTCCTTATTAAATAATAATTTTTATCATCTAGACAAGAAATAGTAATAGTCAGTGTCCTATATTCTTTTTTTTTAATTTTTATTGTTTTATTATTCATATGTGCATATAATGCTTGGGTCATTTCTCCTCCCTGCCCCCACCCCCTCCCTTACCACCCACTCTGCCCATTCCTGTCCCCCTTGCCCCCTGGATACCCGGCAGAAACTATTTTCCCCTTATCTCTAATTTTGTTGAAGAGAGAGTATAAGCAATAATAGGAAGGAACAAGGTTTTTGCTGGTTGAGATAAGGATAGCTATACAGGGAGTTGACTCACATTAATTTCCTGTGTGTGTGTGTTACCTTCTAGGTTAATTCTTTTTGATCTAACCTTTTCTCTAGTTCCTGGTCCCCTTTTCCTATTGGCCTCAGTTGCTTTTAAGGTATCTGCTTTAGTTTCTCTGTGTTGAGGGCAACAAATGCTAGCTAATTTTTTAGGTGTCTTACCTATCCTCACCCCTCCCTTGTGTGCTCTTGCTTTTATCATGTGCTCAAAGTCTAGTCCCCTTGTTGTGTTTGCCCTTGATCTAACGTCCGCCTACGAGGGAGAAATTGATCTGATCAGAATTTGCAGTAGGAAAAAAAACATGAAAGTGTTATAAGAATTTTTGAGACAAATATGAAAAATATTTTAATAAAATGATGAGAAACTAATGAGAAAATGCACAGCTTTTCTAGCTTCTTGCTATAATACGTGCAGTTTCGAAATATAATTAATTAAGAAGGAAGCCAATGTCAAGGTCAGATCCTCCGGAAGACAGAGTCTAAAACTGACATTTATATGTAGCTGGTTTACTGGATAAAACTCTTCAGAACAACGGATGGACTGAGGGTAAGAGAAAGCAAGAAAGGCAGAGATGGAGAAACAGAGAGAGAAGAGGGAAAGAGAATTGAGAATGCGGGATGGGCAGAAAGAGAAGATGCAGGGTTTGAGAAATGAGACAGGACTTAGCTGATGCAGAGGTGAGCTCTGTAGTTGGCATGGCCCTTCAGAGCTTCCCCAAACTGAGGCATGAACATATATCCTTCCACTCCTTGACATGTGGAAAGATCACTGGTTTGGTAAAAAAGAATGACTATTAGGGAAGGACTCCACTGTGTACCAGGCAGCATCCCAGCAGCTGGGGTAACTAGTGCATTTGCCCTAAAGGAGACAACCTCAGTATCAACTGCAAATGAATTTATAAATTTACCTTCTTTTGTGTTTTAGTATATATTAGCTGTCCCTCTTCTATTTGACCTTTGAGAAAGCAAGCAAAGTTAAATATTCAGGATTTATTTAGGAAAAAAATTAGAATATAGATATTATTAAATTGAATATAAAGAATCTTTAAAATAATTTCTCTATTCCATTAAAGTGCATGTTGGCTTTTGTGCTATGGTTTGACAACTATTTTTTCTCACTTCTCTTGTCTATATTCGTTGAAAATTAAACTAGGTTTATGTGAGGTGGAGAAAAATGTCTTCAGTGCTGGGTTGCTTGTGCCTTTGTTCTTTCACCATATTTTATTGGGTTCCTACTTATTATTTTGTCAATGGCATAATAGCTTAGTTCTAATTTTGTTCTGTTTCTTCCTCAAAATTGTTGGGAAGCTGCATGAGACAAATGTACCAAATGCAGCATAGCTATTAAATAATTCCCATTAACAATTCAGTTGTTATTGCATATCAATTTTAGATGTATTTGTGTGGAATATACACCACATACCAATTAATGAGCTGCAAATGCACTTGGTTTACATATGAAACTATCACCACTTGATTATTTAAATGATAAAAATGTAAAATGATCATTTATGATGTCTGCATGCTTTTTGTTTATCCTTCATTCGATATCTGAATATCACCTAAGAGATGGTATTTTTTTGGTTGGTACTAGGGTTTGAACTCAGTACCTTGTGTTTGCTAATCAGGGACTCTACCACTCAAACCATGTTCCCAGCCTTTTTTGCTTTAGTTATTTTTTGAATAGGGTCTGGAGGGATTTTGCCCAGAGCAGCCTGAACGAGCACCTGTCACTTGCATATTTGGAACGACAGGTGAATGCCACCACATCCAGTTTATTTGTTGAGATGTGGTATCAATAACTTTTCATTGGGCTAGCCTCAAACCGTGATCGTCCTGATCAATTTCTGCTTCCCAAGTAGCTAGGATTACAGCTGTAAATCACTGAGCCTGGTCTTAAATTTGTATCTCAATTAATCAATTTCCTTCTGTAATTTCCAGTTTATAAATGTTTTGCTTAGTACATAATCAAGAGAACATGTGAATTTAATGAATGATTTTTAATTGTGGATCACATGCTAGTGAATGTGCTCTATCAGGTTGAAGTATTTTCCCTTGTTTCAGGCATCGGTTTCTGTGTTACCATCTTTGAGTCTTACACTATTTATGAAGAATGCTAAGTATGTAATGATAAAATTCCTACCTGAAAATATTAAAGAATATATTTTAAAATAAAACACCTTCCTTAGCAAGGCATGAGAACAAGGGAGCTATTGAAGACATAGTGAGTAAGATGCAAAGTTAACATTTGGCTGAAAATGATGGCTTGCTCTGCTTGAGATGAGTGCCATACTGTTACTATGGAACTTTTGCTTCTTTTTACACTAGGCATTGTCATTATTTATATTGTGCTCCTTTTGCATCTTTAAATTAATTGTAGAAGGCTAAAAGACCATTTTAGCTTATTTGTAAGGATACACTTTAAGTGAGTGCTATTCATTTTCCATTCTCTATCGAGATTATAAAATCTCTCAATAGGCACCTTATTTTATTATCTCATTGAGCCTAACCAATCCTAGTGAGCTAATCAATACAACCTGTTGGATGCCTTTGTCACCTTCAGTAGATCTATGAAGAATGACATAGTACTATAGAGAAGAATATTCTCATAGGTCATGTGTGTTGTTCAGGTACATAGAATTCTCATTTGAAAGTAAAACATCCTTGCTCATTGTTTTTAGATAAACAGAGCTAAACACATTGTCTTCACTGCCACTGCTTTTGTTTTTGTTTTCAGTGTATTATTCTGATTGGCTAAGAAACAAGTTTTAAAAAAAGGAAATGAGTTGATGTATTTTTAGGACTTTTCTACCCTAACAATATTCTATAAACAAAGTGATGTTCTAATAAAATTTTCAGGTTAGTTGAGAATTATTATATTATTTTATTCTTTTAATGTGTGTGTGTGTGTGTGTGTTATAAGATTACAACAAATTTAGCTGTTACTTTTGAAACTAAAACCAAATGTTTTGAACTCTAGCATAATAGGGTATACATTCACAGTTCCTAGAGCCATAAGAGAACCTTGAGGGGCACCATTGATAGGCTTCGTATTACATGGCAAGCCTCGGCCCCGAAAAATAAACTACAAGACAGAGTTAAAGCTTACACTTCTGAGCCCAATCCAGTTTCTTTACCCAAAGCCATGGTGGGTGTAGTTACTGAGATTAATAAGTAAGGTTTACTGCTCTAACTTTAAAATCCTTTGTCTATGAAAAGCTTTTTAAAAAATTCCATTCTATTGTCAGTGCTAGAAGGCTACTAACAGTTAGTTAAAGAATGAAAAATAGCAAACAGTACTTAATAACTGATTCCCACATATGAGGCAGGCACATTTGTTTAATAATTACATCTCTAAACACCCTTAAACATTGTACTCTGTTTTTTCTAAGTTATTCCATTTGACGCATAAAAGGTAAATAGAAATACATCATAACCAAATATTTCAGTAACTCAATATTTAGGACAAGGACTTCATTTATAGCTCTAACTTCAAGATGTAAAATAGTGCTTAGCACATAGTACGCCTATTGCATGTATATTGAGTGAATGAAAGAATTAACAGCTTTTAAGTCACTCTATGAAAATGATTTATACCATATTTCAGTTCTTCAGCATATTTATAATTAGGTCCTTTGAGCAAAAGAAGGAAAACAAAAGCAAAAATGAAAAAACTCTTCACTATCTAAAATGACTCACTCAGACTAATTTTGGCCATAAATTAATTCTTCATAATCAACAAATTTTAATCTTTGGTTGATTTTTAAAATGAATATTATAGAAATGAATTGATGGATGCATACCTTTTCAGGTTTGCTGGGATCAGCGAATGATCTACTTCTTTGGTATGACATTTTCTTTAACTCTTTCTGAAATATACAAAAACTCAAAAAAACTAATGTTTTGGGGTTTTCATTATTCCTTTAGATCCTTTACATAGGCTGCAGAGACTGACAGGACAATCTTCCCTAGAGGGAAACAACAGCACAATTCATTCAAACTTGAAAAAAACCCACAAAATTATTATTTTATTTATAAGAAAATATTTCAGTAACTTAATATTTAGGTCATAAGAAATTCCTACAATTTATGGGGTACTAATACTTTAAAATACTTCTGCCTTTATTTCTAAATTAAAATTGTTCTCAAATTCATTTTGAAAGAAAATCATTTTGATAATATTTTGTGTGATACTTTTACAATCATTCTTAATTATGCATGAAGAATGAGTTGCTTGCTTCATCAGACATTAGACACAAAACATTACAGAATGTTAAATCTGAAATCCACCTCAAATAATCTGGAAAAGCCAATTTGCTTTTACAAATGTAAGAGAACGAAATCCAGAAAGATGATGTGACTTGACTCAGGTAAGAAAGTTGTGTATGTGGAAGAGTGCAGAATGGAAGACAAACTGGCCTACCTATTTGGCAGGTGAGGACTCATTCAGTCTAGAAACCCAATCCTGAAAAATCCTCTTTCCCTACCCATGTAGATTCATTGATTGTTATCCTACAAATCAAACTGACACAAGACAGGCCATCTTCACAACTTTGGTTTCATTTTGCTGTGGCCTTACAGGCAAGGCCTGCCCCCGCTGGCATCACTGGCTTCCTTCCTTTTGCTGGGATCTACAGGCATCTTCACACTGTAGGGCCTGCACCTCCGCTCATTTTAAGAGGCATGACGTATTCCCTCACTTCTTTCAAGTCTTTTCGAAAATGTTATTTCTCAGTGAAGTTATTCCTGACTATGCTGTGTAAAACTTGTCTTATTCATTTCAGTTTTAAGTGTTACTTTCCTCACCAACCTAAGTAAAATATAGCACTATGGGCATGGATTTTTGTCTATTTTATTTGCTGATTCATGTCCAGTACCTAGTACTATGCCTGACAACGTGCCAGATGTTCATATAAGATCCAGTGAGTGAATGCATCCTCCACTGAGAGCATTGGAGCAGAAATATTCAGGAAGGGTAGATCGATCTCTCAGTCCCAATTCCTAGCTCCAGATTTTCTTTCCTTGTGGATTTCATTAAGTTCACTTGAAAGTTCCAGGATATACTGCACTCCCCTTATGCCCAGAAGTCTCTCCTGTGAGGCCCACAGAATAATGAACCAAGGCTGTTAAGACATCATTCAAGGTACAAGGGTGACAGATCAGAGTTATAGCAGAGAAGATAAATTATAATTAACTTCTTAAGTTGTCTATTGAATGTATCACTATCCCTTGCCTAGACAACACTAACTGACAGTCTTCTACTTCTTTGCTAATAGAACCACTTTGCTTCTGTGGTAGATATGGCTGCTGTCTCAGGTTGGTTATTCTATTCCATTCAGTGTACTGGCCTTCTCCTTGCCAGGGGCTTACTCTGAAGAAGGAAAATGATCATGAAAGGGGAGGGACAAGTCAACTGGAGATAACCTGTAGACAAATTCCCAGGCTTTGCAAAAGGAGACTACAATGCAACTTCCCCACACACTGCCCCGTGCCCTTGCTGTGAAACATTGGGTGCTATGATTTGAGGATGTGACTCTTGGACGTACAAGATTGTATTGTGTTCATAAGGACCAAAGTCAAGGAATTAAGTCAACATTGTAAGGACAGCAGAAGGAATAACTGTCTATAATTATGTTGGGGCTGAGAAAATGATATCTGAAGTATGGCATTTGGGCATGCTGAGTACTTTGAACTGAAGAATATTGGAATGGCCTAGGAAGCGATTCTTTTTCTCAACTTTTATCTCCTGTTCCCCTCATCCCCCAAGGCAGACCATAGAAACTAGAACCCCTTTCCCCCAAAGCCTATCATAAAACCAAAAATATCTAACTTTTCTCCACCTTTCTGTGTAAGAGCTGCCCATGAAGAAATTCTCTGGCCTATCTTACCTTAAAGTAGGTCATACGACCCTCATTCTAGAACGGTCCTGCCCTATATCCAAGCAGAAGGAATTCTACACAAGCCAAGAAGAATCAGAACTGACGGGCTTTGCTGCTGAGTTTCTCCTTTCAGTCTATTAGATTCAGTCATGCCTTTTTGTGCAAGAACATTTCTACACAGCAGTGTAGTCTTCATGGAATCTATGCATAAAATGGACAATTTTTCCTGGATCTTTTTCTTTTCTTATTTCCTCCTTTTTTTTTTGGTGCTACTAAGGTTTGAACTCAGTACCTCACAATTGCTAACCATGTGCTCTACCTCTTAAGCCATGACCCCAGCCTGCTATTGTTTTTGCTATTTTTGAGAAAGGGTCTTGAGTTTTTGCCTGGTCAGCCTGGACTTTGGTCTTCCTACTGAAGCCTCCCACATAGTAGGATGACAGCATAGTGTTTAACTTACTGGTTGAGCTGGAGTCTTCCCAGCTTTCTGCTTTGGCTAGCCTGGAATTCCAATCTTCTCTAATCTACACTTCCTGAATATCTTGGATTATAGATGTGAGCTACGGCACCTGACTGGTTTTGGGTCTTTGTAGTTTCATTCTGATGACTTCTATGCCTTCAAGTCAAATCTATGCCTTCAAGTCAAAAAGGTGGGTTTTCAGGAGTAGAGGTATGTTATACTTTAAATATGAAATGTCTCCCATAGGCTCATGTAGTGGGGCTTGGTTGCCAACTGATGATAGGCTTTTGGGAAGTAAGTAGATCCTCAGTCCCTTGAAGCAGTAGTAATACAATGGCATTATTATGGTATTCATCACAGTATGGTGAAAAGTAAGAGGTGAAGCCTAGTTGGAGGAAGTCGATGAGTAGGGATGGGCCCTTGAAATGAATATCTTATTTCCTGCCCTTTCTCTGTTCTCCGCTTCCTGTCCACTATGAGGTAAGCCACTTTGCTCCACCTCATTCTCCTTGCCATGATGTTCTGCCTCACCACACATGGGTCCAGCAACTGAGTTAATTGAACATGGACTGAGATCTCTGAAACTATGAGCCAAAGTAAATCTCCTTTTAAATAGTTTCTCTCAGACATTTGTTACTGAGACAAAAAGCTGACTAAGACACTGTGTTTGAGGAGATGTTCTTTTTCCAAAGTGAAACTATGATTAGAATCTGTTTTTAGGGAGTTGCTAAACCCTAGGCCCCCAACTAGCAACTTGCATATAACCAAATTCACCTAAATGGCGCTAACTAGTATTACCTTTTTATTCTAGTGTTTAGCAAGCTGTATTCTGAATAAAGGTCAAGGAAAGTTTCCTGTTCTTGGTTTGGAAGTAGGGTTTCTAGCCAGTGAAGTGTGTGGATTCCTGTGGAACTCTTGGTTGTTTATCCTCTCAAGTCCAGAGTCTGCAATGAGGACAGGAAGTTTTTCTGTGAGATTAAACATCACATTCAAGGACACTGTATAAAATGAAATGAGCAGTCATTGATATTGATTTCTTTCCTATGAAATGTATTCTGGAGGAAAAAATAGCTGAAAATTTTGAGAGGCCTGATTTGTGGCTTCATCACCCATGTTGGCAAAGACCTATCAACCTATGGGGGAGGATCTGCAGGTCTGTGATGTGCTTTGAAAAGTGTTCTGAATCTCTATGTGCTATATCTGTGACTAATGTAGGAGAAAATACAGTTAAAGCTTAGGGAGAAAATGCAAATAACTAAGAGAGTACAAGTCAGGGTGCAGTTTCAGTAAGGATTTTACCTCTCCAAGATTTTATAAATAAATGATGCCTTTGGTGTAGACATTTTCATTTCTGGTTGTGTCATTTTTAAAAATACCAATATTTTAGAGAGGCATTGTGAAAGGAAAATGTTTTGTATGAGTTTATCTGGTAGAAAAGTAGCTATTTTTAGATCATTTTATACCTGTGGAAACTGAAGCCAGCCTGCCAGACTGTTAGATAGTGCAGCCTAGTTGGGAACTCACTTCTGGCTCAAAAATCCATGAGATTATTCTGCAAACCCATCAAATTTTAAAATGAGGGTTAATTATTTCTAATGTTGTGAAGTTGTCTTTCATTTGTTCTTTCTCTTGTAAAAGAATATACCATGAATACAATGCCATAAACAAATTGTAACATAAATTTGAACATGAGAGGCAATAGTATAACATGATGTTTATATTGCTAAATAATCTTGGATAAATTATCTGTATCCCTCAGTTCCCTTATTTGAGAAAAAAAAACTGATAAAAATATTTTCATCCTAGGGTTCTTTTGAGAATCAAATGAGTGCTTAATCTACTTCCTGGCACGCAGAAAGCATTCAATAAGGGGTTTGCTATTATTGGAGTTATTTGCTCCATTTAGATTCTATAACTTATTTTTCTCCAACTGATCACAGTGCCATTTTGCAATGTATTTTATTTTAATTTGGGGGCTAGTTTTATATTGGTAAAAAGTACATATTTGCTTAAGAAGTTTATAACACTATATAAAAAAAGTCTTTCTTTCAATATCACATCTCACTAAAATGTTGCTACTGTGCATATGTGTGTATTGATATATATACATCTCCATTTCTTTTTTAGATACTAGTGGCCTTGAATATGAACTTGAAACATTGCTCATCTCTAACAAACTAATGCTAACTGTAATGACAACTTTAAATTTGTAATATGTACACTTAGTGCATTAGCAAAGCTCTTGGTATGCATCTGTTTATCTGCAAGTTGCCATATGAAGTGGAAAGAAGCATTTCTCATGCTAGGTAATAGTCACAGCAAGGAATAAAGTGAGTTCCAACCTGACAGAGATTGTAGCACAAATAAGTGTGAACAAGCAAAATATAAAAATCACAACTGCAAAGCCTAGATCCCAATTCTCTGCACTTTCCTTCCTTCTCCTGGCTTTCCCATTATCCACACCCACCAAAGTTCATCCACGTGCAAACTACTTAAAATCAATTCCAAGGGCAAAGTCAGTGAGTGAGAAGGGGAGGGAGACAGGAGCTGCTGGAATAGAGGAGGTGGGAAAGGAAGAGGCTGCTTGGGTTGCCTTGGCAATACAAAGGAGAATGTCAAGGGGGAGGGATTTATATGCTGATGCTAATTGCATTTGCTAATTACATTCTATTGTGCTGACCTGCCTGCTTCTCCAGTTCATGTTTCTGAGTCATTAAATAGTTCCAAAAGCTTCCCTAAGCAGTGCATACTCTCTTCTTCTGATTTTACCTGCTTTGCCAATCCCCAGGCTCAGTTACCAGAGAGCTACCTTTGTCAAATCACTGGGAAAGGCTCTGCTGTAAATGAATGTGCAAGGTTTTTAAAATCCTTTAGGAAAATACATCCTTTCTGGAGCTTGCTTTGCTGCTCAACCACAACGTGGATTTGCAGTCATAAAAGCTGTTGCAAAACCAGAGAAAATAAATATGAAACTTCCCACAGTGAAATAGATGCAGCAAATGATTCAACTGAAGAAGAAGATGAGGACGAAGAAAAAAAATTACTGAGCAGTTTCCTCTGGAATCTACTGTCCCCGGAGTTGGAAAAGTGCCTGGAATCAGGGCTTTGAGATCCATTCCCTTGCTCCCCCTGGTGGGAGTTTGATTTCATTACAGCAAGAATTCCAGTGGCTGTGCACATCTGAATACATTGACAAGCACTTTGAAAAATGCTTTCTTGTAATCTCTCATCCCTGACATGAAGTATTAACTCATGGCACAGTCACATAGTTAAAAAAATAAATATATTTCAGTGCATGAAGTCTTGATTTCTATGTGGATATGTTCTTAAATCACACAATATCTTAAATATACTAAGTAAGTTATTCACATTAATTTCTGTTTGTTTCTAGTTATCTTCATTCATCCCCACTGGTTCCTCTTCACAAGTAGGATTTAATGATGGTAAAGCCTTTCTTCTTTCTATTCATGTTTTCCTTTAGGATTTTTATTGTCCAGTTGCTCTCAGCTATTGTTTCATCTCTAATAATTTTTGTAAAGGTACAATTTCTGTTGGTTCGAACTCTTCATTTCTACAACATATGTCTTCTGAAGTCTTTCCTGGTGCTTCTGTATTTCTCAAGCACTGACTCATTGCATTGCTCCTAGCTCAAATTGGTTCCTTGAGTGCAGTGAAAGGCAGGTCAGTCTATATCTAGACTGCTCAGTATCTACATTGTTTCACATTTGGTTATGAAGCTTGACAAATTTATCTGAGTGGAAACTTTTTTGTGTGGAAAAGTTTGCTCACAGTACAGCTTGAAAAAATGTTTCCTGTAAAAGAGCAAACTCTTCACCATCCCTAGTCCTTGGTCTCACATTAATGGTTTTTCCCTTTTATATGCATATGACTTCCTTGGATTCATAAGTTTTGGTATGTGAAAAGGAAAAAGTAGGAGGCTTTGGGTGGTATACCTATGACCAGGATGGTTTTGCCATAAATATATCTGTACTCTAGGTCCATTACAGGCCCTGTGATGCTGAAACCATGATAACTATTTTGCCTATGTAGTATCACAGTACATAGCAATTCTAGGTGGTTCATTATGCTGGAGTTGTAGCTTTCTCATTAGAAAAAAAATTGACCTGGCTTCCATGTTTGTTTTCTCATTGAAAAAAAATTGAAAGAAGAATCTTCGATTGTATTCCACATCTGAGAAATGGATGAGAAGTGTTCTTCAGTTGTCTATGTCTACAAGGGATATGAAAAGATTTTCCTAGAAAATATGTATTTAAAGACCATCAAAATATATTTCAGAAGGTTAACCTGATTCTGAAACAATAATATGAAATGGTCATTAAATTATATCTCACTCAAGGCCTCATTGATTTAAGCCTGGATCCTAAAAGATACACACACACACACACAAGAAATATATAAAGTATAAAGAGATAGTCACACAAACTATGAAAAAAATCTGCAGAGCACTAGAATATAATTATTAAGAGAAAGCCAGATGAATGAAAGCTTCATTCATTTTATAGAATGAAGGTCCAGTGTTAATAAATGAGAGTGAGAGTCTGCATCATACTAATTGGACTCTGTTAATGTTAATTAATGTGTACTCTGAGGAAATGGGGATGGCAGTGAAGAAAGTTCCACATTTTCATGTGCTTCTCAGCTACAAGTCAATAAGTACTTGCTTGTCAACAAATACTGATTTAGTGTCAACTCTGCTGCAGGAAATTTTTAAAAGGTGATTAAGATTGCAGTAAACATGAAAACCTTGGTCCTTATGGATGGTAAAAAATTAATAACAACTAAATTGGTTAACTGCAGTTGGGATAAGGATATAATTAAAAGTACATAAAATACAGTTTGAGAGGAACCTATACATATCTCAGAGGGAGAGATGGGAATCAGTCAGGGAAAGCTTCACTAACAAAGCAACCTTCAGTTGACAATTAAGGGAAGAGCAGAATGAGTGATACCTAGGAGTATGAGTTGAGAAATGATTATGGTTAGAAGAAGCAATGTCTACAGAGATGGACAGTGAGGGAGTAATATGACTGGTTCCGAAGAGAGGAATGCTTCTGATGATTGATGTGACTAACATAGGCAGGTCCAGAAAATACAAGACACATTAAGAATTTGATGTCTTTTGTAAAATAGTGTTATCCTCATTCTAAATGTGTTTTTATATGTGCTCAAACCATTTATTATCCAAAACATCATTTTTAACAGAATCATACTTTCAGTTCCTTTCGTAGCTTTTTTTTTTTATTTCAGGAGGGTTATAGTTAGTAAAGAAACAAAGCTGCTTGTTTCTTTACTAAATAGAGTGTTATAGACAGAATCTCACTGAAGGAGCTAGTATAGATAAGATAGTTAGGAAATACCACTCTGAAGAGACATGAGAGTTGAGACATGAAAGAGAGGAAGAGCAAACTGGTCAAAACACCCAAGAAGAAACAAAGGCTAAGATCCTGAGACAAACAAGAACTTGGCTTTTTCAATAAAGAGAAAAGGCTAACATGATTGAGGAATTTTGAGTGTGGGGACAGTGTTATCAAGAGGTTGGCTGTGTCAAAAAAAAAATCAAATACTTAGGTGTAAACTTAACAAAGGATGTGAATGACCTCTACAAGGAAAACTATAAATTTTTGAAGAAAAAGATTGAGGAAGACTATAGAAAGTGGAGAGATCTCCCATGCTCATGGATTGGTAGAATCAACATAGCAAAAATGTCTATACTCCCAAAAGTAATCTACATGTTTAATGCAATTCCCATCAAAATCCCAATGACATTCATCAAAGAGATTGAAAAATCTACCTTTAAATTTATATGGAAACACAGGAGGCCACGAATAGCAAAGGCAATACTCAGTCAAAAGAACAATGCAGGAAGTATCACAATACCTGACTTCAAACTATATTACAAAGCAATAGCAATAAAAACAGCATGGTACTGGCACAAAAACAGACATGAAGACCAGCAGAAATGAATAGAGGACCCAGATATGAAGCCACACAACTATAACCAACTTGTCTTTGACAAAGGAGCTAAAAATATACGATGGAGAAATAGCAGCCTCTTCAACAAAAACTGCTGGGAAAACTGGTTAGCAGTCTGCAAAAAATTGAAACTAGATCCATGTTTATCACCCTATACCAATATTAATTCAAAATGGATCAAGGATCTTAATATCAGACCCCAAACTCTAAAGTTGATACAGGAAAGAGTGGGAAATACCTTGGAACTAATAGGTATAGGCAAGAACTTTCTCAATGGAACCCCAGCAGCTCAGCAACTAAGAGATAGCATAGATAAATGGGACTTCATAAAACTAAAAAGCTTCTGCTCAACAAAAGAAGTGGTCTCTAAACTGGAGAGACCACCCACAGAGTGGGAGAAAATATTTACCAACTACACATCAAAGGATTGATAACCAGGATATTTAGGGAACTCAAAAAACTAAATTCTCCCAAAATTAATGAACCACTAAAGAAATGGGCAAGTGAACTAAACAGAACTTTCTCAAAAGAAGAAATTCAAATGACCAAAAAACACATGAAAAAATGCTCACCATCCCTAGCAATAAAGGAAATGTAAATTAAAATCATACTAAGATTCCACCTCGCCCCTGTTAGAAAAGCCATCATTAGTAACACCACTAATAACAGGTGTTGGGGAGGATGCCAGGAATAAGGAACCCTATTACACTGCTGGTGGGAATATAAACTAGTACAACCACTCTGAAAAAAAAAATTTGGAGGCTTCTTAAAAATCTAAACACAGATCTACCATATGATCCAGCAATACCACTCTTGGGGATATACCCAAAAAAATGTGACTCAGGTTACTCCAGAGGCACCTGCACACCCATGTTTATTGCAGCCCTATCGACAATAGCCAAGTAATGGAAACAGCAAAGATGCCACACCACTGACGAATGGATTAAGAAAATTTGGTATTTATACACAGTGGAATTATATGCAGCCATGAAGAAGAATGAGATGTTATCATTTGCAGGTAAATGGCTAGAACTGGAGAACTTATTCTCAGTGAGTGAGGTTAGCCTGGCCCAAAAGACCATAAATCGTATGTTCTACCTCATATGCGGACATTAGATCAAGGCCAAAGACAACAAGGGGATTGGACTTTAATCACATGATAAAGAAAGAGCACACAAGGGAGGTATGAGGATAGGTAAGACACCCAAAAAACTAGATAGCATTTGTTGCCCTCAATGCAGAAAAACTAATGCAGATACTTTAAACCAACTGAGGCCAATAGGAGAAGGGGACCAGGAACTACAGAAAAGGTTAGTTCGAGAAGAATTAACTTAGAAGGTAACACACATGTACAGGAAAGCAATGCGAGTCAACTCCCTGTATAGCTATCCTTATCTCAAATAGCAAAAACCCTTGGTCCTTCCTATTACTGCTTCTACTCTCTCTTCAACAAAATTAGAGGTAAGGGCAATATAGTTTCTTCTTGGTAGCGAGGGGTTGGGAGGGTAAGGAAGGGAGTGGGGAAAAGGGGGAGAAATGACCCAAACATTGTATGCACATATGAATAAAAAAAAAAAGAGGTTGGCTGTGGAAAAAGTTATTATTTTTAATCCATTTGCAATGAAGTCAGTGCAAGAGCCTTCAGAAAAGTAGTGCTATTGTTCCTGTTGTTTTTCCTATTGTTGTCAAGTGTTTCTCCAGGACTGATAGAGTATGGATTAGAAAGGAGAAAAAACAGAAGTAGAGATCCATCTGAAGGCTGTAAGAGCAAAGTTTAAGATGGATACTAAAGACAGAGATAAGAAAAAACATTCTTCCTAGATTTTGGATATTAGAAATACATAACTTATTGTTGAATTGGGCTATGGGGAAGGATAGGAAAAAAGTGACCAAGACTGATTATTAAGTTAATAATGGCACCATTTCCTGAGACAGGAAAATTTGAAGGGAAAAAGATCTATTTGAATATATTAGGCATGGTGAATTTTAGATATTTGAGGGAGATACCATGGAATCAGTTAAAAATGAAGTATAGCAGTAAAGAGTCAAGAACAGATTTATAAACTGGTAGTTCATGGGCAAGATTAAGGTCATAGATATGTTTGATTGATATGAGAATACTTTCTTTGGGTTTTAATTTTTGAATAGGCATTGTTGTGTATAAGTTAAGACAATGTACATTAAAATGACAGTTGGTAATCATGGCTCTGCATTTGTACCTGATGCCAGTCACTTGACACTGAGCAATATCTGTGTTTCATCTGTAGAACTGTGTCCTTCTATGTGCCCTGCTCCCTGTCACTCCCCACTGTCTTCACAATAAGGCTGTCAGCTGTTATTGACAAAATTTCTTCTTATAGTTCAGAAACATTTTTTACCTGTGTTTGAAATGTGTAAGCAAATTGGAGAAAAGTAAGAATAAATAAACACAAAAATTTTATTGTATTTGCATCCAGACTTCATTATTCTTCAATGTTTTCCTGTGAAGCACTAGTTGGTATGTGAGGTTAAAAATCCCTTCATAAATAACATTTCAAATAAAGAAATAAATGAGAGTAGAGACAGAAGTGAGAAGATGGACCATAACAGAGTTCAAGATCCTGACATGGAAGTGGTGTGACTCTTCCTGAGTTAAACTGTATTATATTGAATGATCAAAAGAGGAGCAGAGAATGAGAGGAAAAAAATCAGAGAAACAGAGGCCAAGAAGATGATAAAAAAGATAGAAGAAAGTCCATACTGGAATATCCCAGATGGATGGAAAATGATGAGATCAAAAAACAAGCAAATAATCAACAAATGATTCATCAAAATGTACTTCACAACACTGAGAGATGGCCACAGTAAGATTTTTGTCAGGATTAGTAAACTCATTGTAAAGTTTTTGCTTTTATAGCAGAAACTACCATTAAGAAAACTCACGAAAGAGTTAGAAAAATGATTCCTCTGCTTTCTGTGATGATGAGGAAATTCGGTGATCTACTTAATCAATTATTCAAAGAAACAGAGTGGCCGTACCACCCTCATTGATACACCACATAAACCACAACTGCATGTCCACACTTAAATTATGGAAAATATGACTGGCCTTATGCAGAGGAGGTAACTATCTCCATCATTATCCATGTCCAAAATAGTTTCATCACTAGGCTGCCTGAAGCATCAAACTTCTATTATGCTTTGGACTTATAATAGCCTAGCCATAATAAAATGAAAATCCTCTGCCTTGATGTTTCATACACTTTCAGCACTTGAGGGAGGTTCTATCACTATCAGTTGTCAATGAAACAAAAGCAAGCCAAGTGATACCTCGAGATGATAGCATAGCAGCCCACAGCTGCCTTTGGCATAATATGCTTTTTGTGTGTACATACATACATGTGTGTGTGTGTGTGTGTGTATCATGTGTATCAGAAAAGAACATGAGCATTGAAATACAGTGGGTCAGATCTGATTAAAAATGCAGGCAACCTGCCTGTCAACAGGTAGGATTTTTTACCTTCTCATTTGAACCTGCCAAGTCTAATGACTGTTTTGAACAACAGAATACAGTAGAGATTATGCTGACGATCCTGACCACCACCCTTATTTGGTCTTTGCAGGTTGTTATTCTTGAAAGCTAGCCACCACATGAGCAAAGTGATTATCCTGAGACCACCATCTCTGAGAAGCCAAATAAACATGAAGAAACTTTAAAGGATGTGATGTTGCTGGGTAGAGAGAGAAACTAAGGACTCTAAGACACTAGACATATGAGTGGAGGGGCCTATTGAAGTGTATACTCTGATCCCAGCTACACCAGGTGACAGGACAAATTGATCAGAGATGCCTTGCAGTCCAGTCTTTCCAAATTCTTTTTCTTTCTAAGTTGCCAGAATTTTTATTTTTTTCCTTTATTGTTGTGCTAGGAGGGGGTACATTGTGGCATTTAAACCGGTTCTTACAATGTATCAGTTATATCATACTTAAATTCATCCCCTCTACTATTCTCCTTTATCCTCCCTCCCCAAGTCCTGGAATAGTTTGAACAGGTATTATTTTTGCATTCCAAATTCTTGATGTACAAGATTGTGCAAAAAGGTTTAGGCAAAGCATATAATCCCAGCTACTCAGAGACCGGGAGGATCTCAGTTTAAGGTCAGTCCAGGCAAAATGTTGTTGAGACCCTACTCAAAAAACAAGCCAGAGGTGATGGTGCATGCTTCCATCCTAGCTATGCAAGAAGTGTAGGTAGGAGGATACAGTCTGAGGCCAGGACCAACATAAATCACAAGACTTTACCTGAAAAACAACCAAAGCCAAAAAGCGCTGGGGGCATGACTCAAGGGGCAAAGCCCTTGACTAGCAAATGCAAGGCATTGAATTCAAACTCTAGTATCTCCAAAAAACAAACAAACAAACAAAAAAGGCATAACCCACTAATATGGAGAACAGTTATTTCTTGTTATCCATGGGAGTTAATTCCAAGACCCTCACAGATACCAAAATCTGCAGATGCTCCAGTCACTTATAGAAATTGGAATAGTATTCACATTTACCTTATATAATCCTCCTGTTTGCTTTAAATAGTCTCTATATAACCTGTAATACCTAACTCAGTGCAAATGCTGTGTAAATAGGGGTTATGCCGTACTTTTTAGAGAATAATGACATGAAACGTGTCTGCATATTGTCAGTATGCTTGCAATTTTTTTCTGAATATTTTCAATCCATTGTTTGAATCCATGAATGTGGATCCCCAAGTATAGAGAGGGTCAGCTGTAGTTTGTTATGCCATAATTGATAACTAGGACATCATACAACAAGGATTTCTTGGAGAAGAAAACAAAATATAGTATGTGAAAAATTATATATTTGATAACCTTTGGTAAATTGTAATAAAAAGATTAGCAAATAATCACTGGCATAATCCATTATAGTTTACAAAGGATTCCAAAAAATATTAATCCTTAAAATTGCTCTATGAGGCTAAATTATCATCTCCACTTTATAAATTAGAGGACTGAAGGTCAGAGAAGATGCATGATGGACCCAAGGTACCACATGGTTGTGCCAGAAACAACATCTGATCTTCTCCTTCTAATCCAGGTGCATAACCACAGCTTTCCTGAAAAGAAAGGATACTCTCATCTCAGCATGAATCACACCATGACAATGTCCACATGGGGAGCAAAGCAGCTAATCATATAACTTTCCTTTTGTGTAGTATATGGCTTTATATTGTAGAGAAATGATTTCGAGTAAGCATCCGTAATTAGTCAGTGAATTCCCTGAAGTGACATCATTTCCATAACAAACAGAAGGCAATTCAAGGACAATGTCTTTGGAATAAAGGATTAGGTCACAAAAAATATGATTTAAACCAAGTTAAACATGTAAATAGTAGCAACGATGTTAAATTTATAAACATGTATACATTTCCTAATGTGTCTCTATCCATTTAAATTATTCAAGAGAAAATTGAATTTTTTTCTTATGCATTTATTAAGCATCAGTCTGATTTTAAAACTTCTTGAAAACTTGTTTAAGGGCCTTTTGAGATTCAAATAATATAGAGGTAGGCAAAGGCAGTCTTATAAGAGACGTTTTCCCAGAGGACAGAGACACGGCTGATATTTAGTACAATCATGGCCTGTGTGGTACTATTTTTACAGAATAATAGGAACCATTTTACAGCTTTCCCATGGTTTCACGGCATTCCCTCCAGTCACGGACTGACAGCAACAGTAACTATGACTAGTCTTTCATCAGTGAACATTCTCTCCTTTTTAGGGGGAAGGGCACCAGGAAAGAATCATGCATAAATACATGTATATATTTATGAAAATTAAAAATGAAACTTTCTGGTTCACCCATGAAAGCTAAATATTTTTAAAATTATATTTCAAGGAGGAGCAGATATTGCAAATCATCAGGAGTGTTTTTTGCTTGCTTTTTTTTTTGCAGTACTAGACTTTGAACTCTAGTACTACACTTGGAGCCACACCACCAGCCCTTTATTTGTGAAGGGATACTTTGAGATAGGGTCTCTTGAACTATTTGCCTGGGCTGGTTTTGAACCTAGATCCACCTGATCTCTGCTTCCCGAGTAGCTAGGATTACAGGAGTGAGTCACTGGCCTGGCTGCTTTCATTCTTTCTTTCTTTCTTTTTTTATCATTTTTACATTTATACATCGTTTGGGCCATACCCCCCACACCTCTGTTTCCGGGCAGAACCTGTTCTGTCCTCTTATTCTCCAATTTTGTTGAAAATAAAACATAAGATACAATAAGAAAGACATAGTGTTTTTGCTAGTTTGAGATAAAGATAGTTACAGGGAGAGATTCCAGGCATTGATTCCATGCACATGTGTATTGCAACCCACATTGGTTCATCTCTATCAGATCTCTTTGCTATTTCCTGGTCCCCTTCCCATAGTGGCCTCTGCCGGTTTAAGATTACTGTATGTGAATGTGAGCACATCAACCACGTTCAAGTTTTAGATTTCCTTCTCTTTCCCTATTCCTCCTGTGTGTGTTCTCCCCTTAGCATGTGACCCATGTCCAATAATATTACTGCATTTGTTTTAGGTCTATAATCCACATATGAGGGATAGCCTGTGATTTTTTTCCTTCTGAGCCTGGCTAACTTTGCTTAAGATGATGTTCTCCAGTTCTACCCATTTACTTACAAATGACAAAATTTCATTCTTCTTTGTGTCTGAGTAAAATTCCATTGTGTATAAATACCTCATTTTCTTAATCCATTTGTTGGTAGTGGGCCATCTTGACTGTTTCCATAACTTGGCTATTGTGAATAGTGCTGCAATAAACATGGGTGTGCGGTGCCTTTGTAATAACCTCAGTCATATTCCTTCAAGTATATCCCTAAGAGTGGTATTGCTGGATCATATGGCAGATCTATGTTTAGGTTTTTAAGAAGCCTCCATATTGTTTTCCATAACGAGTATTAGCTTACATGCCCACCACCAGCGTATGAGGGTTCATTTTTCCCCACATCCTTGCCAACATTTGTTGGTGGTGTTCTTGATGACAGCTATTCTAACAGGAGTGAGGTAGAATCTTAGTGTGGTTTTGATTTGCATTTCCTTTATGGCAAGGGATGGTGAAAATTTTTTCATGTGTTTTTTTTGCTATTTGGACTTCTTCCTTTGAAAAAGTTCTGTTTAATTCAGTTGCCCTCTTCTTTAATGATTCATTGATTTTTTGGGGAGTTTAGTATTTTGAGCTCATGTTTATTCTGGTTATCAGTCCTTTGTCTGCTTATAGCTACTAAATATTTTCTCCCACTCTGTGGATGGTCTCTTCAATTTAGGGACCATTCTTTTTTTGTTCTGCAGAGCTTTTTAATTTCATGTAGTCATATTTGTCCATCCTTTCTCTTGGTTGCTGGGCTGCTGAAGTTCTACTGAGGAAGTCCTTGCCTATGCCTATTGCTTCCAGAGTATTCCCTGCTCTTTCCTGTATTAACCTCAAGGTTTCATGTCTGATATTAAGGTCCTTAATCCACTTTGAGTTGATACTAGTACAGGGTGACAGGCATGGATCTAGTTTCAGTTTTCTGCAGGCAGATAACCACTTTTCCCAGCAACATTTGTTGAAGAGGCTGTCTTTTCTCCATCATATGTTTTCAGAACCTTTGTCAAAAACAAGGTAGGCATAGTTGTGTGGATCCTCTACTCTGTTCCACTGGTCTTCATGTCTGTTTTTGTGCCAGTACCATGCTGTTTTTATTGCTATTGCTTTGTAACATAGTTTGAAATTGGGTATTGTGATACTTCCAGCACTGGTCTTTTTGCTGAGTATTGCCTTGACTATTCACAGTCTTTTGTGTTTCCAAATTAACTTTAGAGTAGAGTTTTCAATCTCTGTGATGAATGTCATTGGAATTTTGATGGGAATTGCATTGACCATGTAGATTGCTTTTGATATTATCATTTGCTTTATTTTTAAAGGCATTTTTGTGGGCTCAAAAATGATAGGAATTATTTTCTAGTTTCAAAAGAAACCCCACCACTTCTTGGCATGATATGTTGTACAGTTAGGGAATGGGGGTGAGGAAGGACAGATTTAGCATGGATATATCCTCTAAAACTAATCTCAGTTTGAAAAGATTACAAACATTTGTTCTAAGGACATATAAATTTTACTTACTCAACGATTGTATTTATCTGGCTAAAATTCTGTATTTTACAAACTTCTGTGTTAATTTTTTTTTTTTTGGTGGGACTGGGGTTTGAACTCAGGGCCTCACACTTACTAGGCATGTGCTCTACTTTTTGAGCCACTCCACCAGCCACAAACTTCCGTGTTAAATAGGAATAATACTATTTATATGCATCCCTATGAATTATTATATTATTGCATTTTACTTCATATTAAAAAAAAACACATTAGCTTTTTAACAAAACATTTTCCCTCTCTAGAGAAGCTTGCTTAATCCACTCTCTTCCCTTTCCAACACACACACACACACACAAACTCCCCTACTGGGAATTGAGATATTTTTCTACATCATGACTGTCCAACTGCTTTCCTATGTATGATTTTTGTATGATGAGTTTGCAACTTTATTCTTTAACACTCCCATGTAAATTTTGTTGTTCTTTTCTGTATGTGCAAGTCATATTTTGTTCTCATATACTGCACATATAAAATATCCAAACTAAGTTCCTTTTTCTCCCTAAATAGTACAAATTGCAAATGTCTCCCTAATTACTGACAGCCAATGCTCGCATTGGTTGGAAGAAAGGCTGCCTTTAAAACAAAAGAGGCCAAAACATGAGCAGTTGAAATTATATTATTTTTATCTTTATTGTAGTAGAGTGCTAAATCACTAAAACCAACTACTATAGAAAATCAAGCCAAATTCTGATTATATAAATGGAGTGAATACATACACCATACTGAGTTTAAACATAACAAAAAGAAGAGTAATCCTAAATTGAATAAGTAGTGCCAACTATTTTTCTAATATTTAAGTATGTAATAGTTACCTTACCATGTGTGTGGTTCTCTTGATCAAAAGAGAAAGCTGGTAGGTCCTACCTTAGAGCATCTTCTTTCCCTGTCTCTTGATAAACTCCTGTAATCACTGAAACTATATCATTGGGCCTTATCTGTGAGAGGGAAATGAGAGTCATTTAAAGATCATTTAATATTTACCTATGCCTGGGACCACCGTAGGCCAGTAAAATCAAAACTTCTGGGATATGAGTGTCAGTATAGTAAAATAGCTTCCCTGCTGAGTTGGAGTAGATTGGCTGTAGAATTCTCATTCCATTATTAAAAGGCTGTTGCTGCCAGGGCCACACACTTGACATTCTAGACTTCTGGATTCAGTATGTAACCTGGTGATTAGTCTCTCTGTGGTCTAGTGAATGATATATAATTCTGTTGGAATTCTAAACCTGAAACAAAACCATGGTGCAAAGACTATTCTATTGAGCCTATGAAACCTAAGTCTAGATTGCATCAGGCAGAATGTGTTCCAGACCAGGTGCCAGAAGTTAAGCGGCCATAGGAACAATTTCATCCACATATGCTGGTCCAACACAGAAATCACAATGAATAGAACTCAAGCGGTAAGTGAATTCTGCCAATCAATAAGTCTATTTTCAGTTAAGTCATCTTTGCATTTGAAGACATCAACTTGGCTTTAATGGATTTGAAGGGCAGCCAGACCAGGAACACAGAGGCCCTAGAATACATAAAGAGCTGAGCAATGCAACCAAAGAAAAGGAGGTTGGGAGCTAGCTCATTAGAATGGTTTCCTTATATTTAATTTTTTCTAAGCCTATTTTCCTATCCAGGAACGACAAAGACTACTTAGTCATTGGGAGTTAGGACAAAGGACCTATGATTTGCTAGGTTATGAACAAGTAAATTGTTTTGCTTTTGACCTAATTATACATCTCTAAAATTATTGTCTTATCTTAAATCAGGAAGAAAAATAACCTTACATAAAAATGTAAGTCAAACAAGTTACTAAAATTGCCTACCCCAAATTCTTTTTCTAGCAGGCATAATTATGTTTGGTTCCATTAAGAATGAAACACATACATAGACACAAATTGCACCTACTTACAGATGTTCTAAATTGCATAGAGCAACTTATTCTTCTATTTTTGGTTCAGTTAATGAGCTTTCTCAAAAGAAATGACTTCCATGAATTAAAAGAAATCAAGTCAAATGTCTTTCCTGAATCAAATTAACCATAATCTTTTGGAGTTTGAAGAAGATTGTAGTAGTATTAATAGCTCATATATTCTAAAATTCAATAAGCAATAATCCCCTGTACTTTCTTATGAATTTCTTATTACTTTCACTCTCACAGAAAACATTGATCAAGGTATGTGTCTTGGTGTAGTGGCAAATGTTGAGAAGATTTGGATCCTGGCTCCAGTTGTGCTATAATCCATTCTATGACTTCTGGTAATTAATTAAGCTGCCACCCTTTAAATTCCTTCATCATTTAAAAGGGAGTAGTATACCTTATCTCTTTCAGAAGGCTTTAGTGAGATCAGTAAATTAATGAAATAAAGAACACAAAGTATCTTAAAAATGTGTAAAACTACATATGTTCAGCAACTGCCTATTTTTGGTATAGTGTGGACCTAGTTTATGAAAGTAGTTTATACAGATATGAAGATGCATAATTCCTTCATGCATGAATTATCAGCCCCTGGAAGCACACTCATTTTTTATTGTTGCATTGAGTACATTGTGGCATCCACAAAAGTTCTTACAATATAACAAATATAGCATACTCAAATTCACCCCTTCCATCATTCTCCTTTATCCTCTCTCTTCCCCCATTCCTATAATAGTTTCAACAGCTTTAATTTTTCCATTTACATGCATGTGTATACAGCATTTGCCTATATTCACCCTTCTACATCCTTTCCTCACATCCTCCCCCTTCCCACTAGTACCAATCCCTCCAGACAGAACCTATTCTGCCATCCTGTTCTTTGATTTTGTTAAAAAAAAAAAACAGAGACAGAGAGAGAAAATGATATTTTTGTTTCTTTAAGATATGTATGCAGAGAGTTTCCTTGTGACATTTCCATGTATATATGTAATACAACCTGTATTGTTTCAACTCCTCTACTTTTCTTCTTTCTGCCTTAGTCCTTCTTATGAGAGTTCAACAGTTTTTAAAATTCCATATTTATTCTTGTACAGAGAATACATCAAAAATATTCACCTTATTCACCTCCTTCTTTTATTTATTTATTTATTTATTTATTTATTTATTTATTTTGTAGGACTGGGGCTTGAACTCAGGGCCTTCCCTTTGAGCCATTCCAGCAGCCCTATTTTTTTGTGTGAAAGGTTTTTCAAGATAGGATCTTGGATGTGAGGGCGATCTGGCTGTGACATCTGTCACCCCATTGATCGCCAGGGTTGATTCGGCTGATCTGGCTGGCTAGGCGGGTGTCCCCTTCCTCCCTCACCGCTCCATGTGCGTCCCTCCCGAAGCTGCACGCTCGGTCGAAGAGGACGACCATCCCCGATAGAGGAGGACCGTTCTTCGGTCAAGGGTATACGAGTAGCTGTGCTCCCCTGCTAGAACCTCCAAACAAGCTCTCAAGATAGGATCTCACAACTGTTTGCCTGGGCTGGCTTTGAACTGCTATCCTCCTGATCTCTGGCTCCTGAGTATTTAGGATTATGGGTATGAGCCATTGGCACCCAGCTCTTCACCTCTTTCTTTTACCCTCACTCTTTGTGACCTCCCCTTAGCATGACCTGTTTTTCATAATATTACTATATTTGTCTATATTGCACATATGACAGAAAACATGTGGCTTTTCACTTTCTGAACCTGGCCAACTGCGTTTCTCCAGTTCTACCCATTTACCTGGAAATGACAAAATTTAGTTCTTCTTTGTGGCTGAATAAAATTCCATTGCATATAAACATCACATTTTCTAACCATTCATCAGTAGTGGGGCATCTTGGTTGTTTCCATAGTTTAGCTATTGGGGAATAATGCTGCAGTAAATATGGGTGTGCAGGTGCCTTTGTTGTAAGCTGACCCACATTCCTTTAGATATACCCCTAGGAATGGTATTGCTGGATCGTATAGAATATCTACTTTTAGTTTTTTAAGGAGCCTCCTTACTATTTTCCATAGTGGTTGTACTAGATTACATTCCTACCAGCAGTGTATGAGGGTTTGTTTTTCCCCACATCCTTGCCGACATTTTTTGTTGTTTGTGTTCTTGATGATAGCTATTCTAATGGCAGTGAGGTGGAATCTTAATGTGGTTTTGATTTGCATTTCCTTTATGGCCAGGGATGGTGAGCATGTTTTCATGTGCTTTTTAGCCATTTGGGCTTCTTCCTTTGAAAAGGCTCTGTTCAGTTCATTTGCCCATTTCTTCACTGGGTCATTGATTTTGGGGAGTTCAATTTTCTGAGCTCCCTGTATATCCTGGTTAACTGTCCCTTGTATAGCTGGCAAAGGTTTTCTCTCATTCTATGGGTACCCATAGAATGAGAAACCATTTCTTTTGTTGTTCAAGGTGTTTTAAATTCCTATATTCAAATAAATTGAAAATCTAGAAGAAACAGACAAATTTCTAGATACATATGACCATCCAAAATTGAACCAAGAGGATATTAATCACCTAAACATATCTATTACACTCAATGAAATTGAACCAGCAACAAATAGTATTCCAAAAAAGAAAAGCCCAGGACCTGATGAATTCTCTATTGAATTCTACAAGACCTTTAAAGAAAAACTAATACTAACACTCCTTAAACTTTTCCATGAACTAGAAAAGGAAAGTATACTGCTGAACTCATTCTACGAGGCTGGATACAATAAGGACACAACAATAAAATAGAATTACAGGCCAATCTCTTTAATGAACATAAATGAAAAAATCCTCAATAAAATGATGGCCAACAGAATTCAATAGCATATCAAAATGATCATATGTCATGATCAAGTCAGCTTCATCCCAGGGATATAGGGGATGTTTCAACATAGGCAAATCATTAAATGTAATACAGCATATTAATAGAAGCAAAGACAAAAACCACTTGATCATCTCAACAGATACAGAAAAAGTCGTTGATAAAAGTCAACATGTTTTCATGATAAAAGCTCTGATGAAACTAGGAATAGAAGGAATGCACCTTAACATAATAAAAGCTATATATAACAAACCTAAATGGGGAAAAACTGAAACCATGCCTTAAAGTCAGGAATGAGGCAAGATGCCCACTCTCCCCACTCCTATTCAACATAGTTTAGGAATTCCTAGCCAGAGCAATAAGACAGAAAGAAGAAATAAAAGGAATACAAATAGGTAAGGAAGAAGTCAAACTGTTCCTATTCACAGACAATATGGTCTTTACCTCAAGCCACTGAAAAGCTCCACCAAAAAACTCCTAGACACCATAAACAGCTTTAGCAAAGTAGCAGGATACAAAATTAACTTACAAAAATCAGTAGCCTTTCTTACACCAACAATGAATAGATTGAAAAAGAATATAGGAAAACAATTACATTTCCAATAGTTTTAAAAAAAGTCAAATACTTAGGAATAAACTTAACAAAAGATGTGAATGACCTCTACAAGGAAAACTACAAACTACTAAAGGAAGAAATCAAAGGAGACTACAGAGATGGAAAAATCTCCCATGCTCATGGATTGGTAGAATCAACATTGCAAACTTGGCTATACTACCAAAAGCAATCTACATGTTCAACGCAATTCCCATCAAAAGACATTCATCACAGAGATGGAAAAATCAACCCAAAGTTCGTTTGGAAGCACAAAGGACAGCAAAGAGCCAAGGCAATATTGACCAAAAAGAACAATGCTGGAGGCATCACAATGCCTGACTTCAAACTATACTACAGAACCAGAGCAATAAACACAGCATGGTACTGGCACAAAAACAGACATGAAGACCAGTGAAAGAGAATAGAGAACCTAGATATGAATCCATGCAGCTATGCCCACCTAATTTTTGACAAAGATGCCCAAAACAAAAGACAGACTCTTCAAGAAATGTTTCTCAGAAAACTGGATATCTGCATGAAGAAAACTGAAACTAGATCCATGTTTATCACCCTGTACAAGTATCAACTTGAAGTGGATCAAGAACCTTAATATAAGACCTGAAATCTTGAAGCTAGTACAAGAAAGAGCAGGGAATATACTGGAAGAAATAGGCAGAGGCAATGACTTCCTCAGGAGAACTCAAATGACTCAACAACTAAGAGATAGGATTGACAAATGGGACTGCACAAAATTAAAAATCTTCATTTTTTTTTTTTAACTGTTTGACTTCTTCCCTTTAAAAAGCTCTGTTCACACTCTTTGGGATATACCCAAAAGACTGTGACACAGGTTACTCCAGAGGCACCTTCACACCCATGTTTATTGCGGCACTATTCACAATAGCCAAGTTATGGAAACAGCCAACATGCCCCACCACTGACGAATGGATCAAGAAAATGTGGTATCTATACACAATGGAATTTTATGCAGCCATGAAGAAGAACGAAATGTTATCATTCGCTGGTAAATGGATGGAATTGGAGAACATCATTCTGAGTGAGGTTAGCCTGGCTCAAAAAACCAAAAATCGGTATGTTCTCCCTCATATGTGGACATTAGATCAAGGGCAAACACAACAATGGGATTGGACTTTGAGCACATGATAAAAGCAAGAGCACACAAGGGAGAGGTGAGGATAGGTAAGACACCTAAAAAATTAGCTAGCATTTGTTGCCCTTAACGCAGAGAAACTAAAGCAGATACCTTAAAAGCAACTGAGGACAATAGGAAAAGGGGACCAGGAACTAGAGAAAAGGTTAGATCAAAAAGAATTAACCTAGAAGGTAACACCCACGCACAGGAAATCAATGTGAGTCAATGCCCTGTATAGCTATCCTTATCTCAACCAGCAAAACCCCTTGTTCCTTCCTATTATTGCTTATACTCTCTCTACAACAAAATTAGAAATAAGGGCAAAATAGGTTCTGCTGGGTATTGAGGGGGTGGGGGGAGAGGAAGGGGGCGGAGTGGGTGGTAAGGGAGGGGGTGGGGGCAGTGGGGAGAAGTGACCCAAGCCTTGTATGCACATATGAATAATAAAAGAAAAAAAAAAAGCTCTGTTCAGTTCATTTGCCCATTTCTTCTTTGGGTCATTCTTAACCAAAGATAATTGTAGTGGCTGTGAAAAGAGGAAGAAGTTAGGGAAGTGGGAGATTCTTGCCAGTTGGAAGTGTCTATCACCATGAAAAGAAAACAAATCTCAGAATGATGACCTTCTGGGCCAGTAGTAAGCACACACAGTTGGGTACCGAATGAGAAAGGCCCATGAACAAGGTTAAGGATTAAAACAAAATGATTCTAAACAGGGCATGAAGGTCGTTACTAAAATGAAACCATTTTCAGGTTATTTTGAAGGGCAAGATTTTCCTTCCCTCTAATTACTGATGACCACTACTATGCTAATGGCTTTTTCTTTAATTGGTATTACTATGTGACTCATAAAACATGTCTAAAGGTATCAAATAAACAATTCCAACAGATTTTTCTCACTCTTTGGGGAAATTAAGAATAATTGTAGAATCTGAACTAGCCATTTCACCTTTTATCTAAACAGGCTTAAAATTTTCTAAGAGGGACAAAATACTTTCTCATTTAAAACAATCTTATTTATTTATACTTTGTGTTGTGATATCATATTCAGTCTAATCTTTGTGGAAAAAATCTCTACCTATTTTATTTGTGAATATACTGGTGATGCCTGAGAAGATAATATAATTATTTATAATATTTACTTGTACATAAGATATTAAATGAGCTAATTTTTCTTTTTTATTTATGCATTTTTTATGAATCATGTACTACTTTTAGAAAAATTATAAAGTCACTCTGAAAGCATTATCCAATATCTCAATATAAACACCACAGTTATGGTGGAAATTTTTAAGGACATAGTAAAGTCTGATAGTTTTGTTTGCTTTAGTCACCATGAGAAAACAAAAAATGCAGAAGCTCAGATTTTTGTCACTTACAATAATATATAGTGTCTGTCATAGTGATATACACATTCATAAGCTAATGTGTTGTCTGTGGCAGTATTAGAAACTTTGAATGAAAATTGTTCATAAAAAATGTGGTTAGGTAAAAAACTTCAAGACAGAAAAATCTGTAATCTCTTCTTTGAAGCTATACTTATTTTTTCACTATTTCAGATATATTAACAATAGTAACTCATAGTTACATTACACTCTCCAAATGTTAAAGCACTGTTGAATGTCTTCCAATTTGTGGAATTAACCTTGCCTGAAGACAGTTAAATTGCAGAAAAATTAAATTATAAAGTACTTGAGAGTAGGAATCATATTTCATTTAATTTTATGTTTCTTACTAATAAGGACCTAATAGGTCCTCTAGAGTATAGTAGAGGATTGATAAATAATTGAAGAAAATTAAGGAATGAATGAGTGAGATATGGGTTCTGCTTCCTTGACTTCCTATCTGACACAGTGAGCATAGAGTTATGAAGGATTGCTGTGAAGATAAAATGAAACTGAGACACAAATTCCCAATAGCTTCTAACATAAAAGTTGCCAAATGGAATCTTTTGGTTTACTTTCTTTTCTTTTTGTTAAACCAGAAGAATAGTGATCACATGACTTTTGGTGTGAAATTAGATTGATGTGGACAACATAACCAAATACAGGGAATACAGAAGAGCTCAGGTTTGAACCTTCAACACTGAGAGGTGGTAGGAGTGACTCTCATAGGGAAGTTGCATTTAACATGCTTCTAAATGCTTGGATCTTCTAGTTCAGGAGAGATGCCTTTATTAAAGATACAGACTCAAAGATTGTGGGCAGTGGATTAAAGCCTATGAAAACTGGACACAAGCAAGGTGAGTTGCAGTTAATTGCTTTTACCTGTAGGCCAAGATAGGCACAGCCCTCAGCCACAAAACAGGGAAAGGCAGAACAGCTGCTTTTCTAAGTTGTGTTCAGAAAAGCAGGAACACAGGTTTCTCCTGTTACAATGTCACACCCCTCCCTGTGGCTCCACCCTGTTTGCTGCTATAAGAGACCCCTGAAGGACGAAGAGGGGCTTTTGCTTTTTGCTTTTGCCTTTTGGGGCTTTACTTTGGGTTTTTTGGTTTGGGAAGCTTCTGAAAGGGAAAAGAATTATTGAAGGGAAAAATGCTAAAGAGGGGTTGATAGAAAGTCTGCACTGAGAACTTTAACATAGGCTTCAGAAACCAAAACTGAGAAAGAACTTCATACATAGGTCTTAGGAAAGCTAAAGCTAAAGAAAAGCCAAAGAGAACATGGGACAGTAAACAGTGCATGTCTAAGGGCCAAGACCTTAAGAGTTATGCATGTGCAGGTTGTAGGTGCGGCTGTTTGCAAGTTTGAGCACTGAGGCTTTAAGAGAGCAAAAGAGAGATGGGACAGTGCAAGCCTGGGGGCAAAACATTTGAAGAGCATTTAAGTTAAAGATAAGATGAGAGCAAACATGGGACAGTGGGAGTCTAAGGAAAGGTTTTAATCAAGGTTTTAAAGAACTGCAAGGAGTAAGAAGGCCTTAAAGAATCAAGGTAGAGAAAAGAAGCAATGAGTGTTGTGCGTCTCCAGCCGCCGAGCGTACAACACACCTGACCCCAAATTTCTTTCTGTCTGTCTATCCTATTATCTTCTCTAAATCTCCAGTTGTCCCCAGTTAAGCCCAGTCAGGTCCAGTAATAACCAGGGAGCGAGAGAGAAAACTTCACTTCAGCAAGGGAGGGAGCGTGAGAAACAGCGCCCCCCTCAAAAGATCACTTGTGTTTTAGTACGTACTCTATTAACTAGCCTACTTCTAGGTAATGAGTAAGTCCAGGGTAAGTTAAAGCTTTGTCAAACTTTTCTGTATTTTAACCTCTATGATAGACTGAAAAAGTCTACAGAAGCCTTCTTGGATAAATTCAAACGTGTAAAATTAAGTAGGGAGGGTCACAAAAATACTATATATTTAAACACAGTTCTCCATGCCTGTTACCCTAGGAAGTTGAGACAGAAAATTTGTGAGTTTGAGGCCAGCTTGGGTTACATGTTACATAGTGAGATCCTGTGTCGAAAGAAAAAAGAAAGAGAGAGAGAGAGAGAGGGGAAGGAAAGAAAGACACAGAAAGAAGAGAGGCAGAGAGAAAAGAAAGGAAGGAAAGAACAGTGCAAAGATGAGGCTTTCTTCACAGGTAACATTTTCCTTAGTCAGGTTATATATGTTAACGATTTTTGTATGCATCAAGAATTATGTTTTGTTTCTTTGAGACAAGGTTTTGTTATATAGCCCAGAATGGCCTCAAACTCATGAACCTCCTGCTTCATTCTCCTGACTACTCAGTTTAAAGAAATATACAACCATGCTCAGTTGCAAGATTTTTATACACACACAAAGACATAGTTATTTAATATTAGTACTATAGCCATACATTTTAATACTAAAATAATACATTATAAACATTTTTACTCTTCACTTTTTACTTGTATGTCATAAAGGACATACTTACTTAAATTTATTGCATAGTAATTTATTGATGAATGTATACATAATAGATAATTTATTTAACCAATGAATGATCTGTGTGCATTTAAGATTGTACTCATGGTAAAACAAATGAAGAGAATAAGTATATAACCTTATGCTTAAAAGACATCTGCCAATCTAACTGCAGTCTAAATTTTGAGCAGTATAATTTCATGTAAAAAGCTAGATATGAATTTCTGATTTTTATGTTAGTCCTACCTAATTACTCCTCTACATTCATTTATAGATTGCTATTAAAATTCCTCCCTTCCCACACTTTATCAGTCTGTGTACCATCAAACTTTGTGCTTTTGCTGATATTTGTATAAATATCAGTATTTAAACAATTGTTTTCATTTCAGTGAGGTTGAGCACCTTTTCAATATTTTAAGACACTATCTATCTACTATCTATCTTATCCAATTTAATGCCATTGATATAATTCTTTAGGTTATTTCCACAATAGGTACAGAAACACAATCTTGTTAAAGTTACTTCAGTAGGATGTCTTAAGGCATTTAAAATGACCTGTACTTTGTATCCTTTCCATCAACAAATCCTTTACCTAGCTACAAATACCTTCTCATCCAAGGCATTATTGACTCTTTCCTGGAAGATTACAGTATATCCTTCTAATAGATTACACTTACTTTACACTTTCCATACTGGATTCTATTCTCAATACCCATACAGAGGAATCCTGCCAAAATGTAAACATCAGATAACCCCAAGTAAAGCCAAGAGCCTTATAATGGCATTAATACTCCAGTGAGTTTTGGCTCTGTAACTTCATTTGCTGCTTTGCTGCTAAGGTCAGCCACACTGACCTCCTTGTGATACATGAGCCTGCACAGCAGTATCAGAAATTGAATATTTGTTTAACTTTCTCTTCTCAGGCAACTGCAAAAAAAATAAGATTTTCATGGAAAAGGCTAAGCGATGAGCAGATGGTTGTTGTTGGTAGTGATTTCATTTAGAAATTTGGATTTGCAATCAGGAGTTCAAAATATCTATTAATTCAGAGGAAACAACATCAGAATTTGGCTAGAAATGGATGTCAATCTAGATTTAAGTATATATACATATATATATATATATATATATGTGTGTGTATATACTCCATGAGGAATAAATGAGATGATACATTATTTCCAATGGTAGGCTTTCAGAGAGGAATTTTAGCCTTTTTTGCTTGATTATTGGCTCCAGTTTGGGAAATTCTGATAGGAGAAGGCATATGTAGACTTATTCGAAGAAGGAAGTGTTAGTAGAGGACTCTGATGAATATTAGAACGTCTACCTGTTATGTGTACATCAAAGCTTGTCAAGAGAATCTATAAATGATTAAAATTGTTTTCTTTGATAACCCATCAAGTTGCTCAAAGGCAACTTTTTTTTCCTTTGTTCAATGAAAACAATTATTGATTATTATATCTTACATATAAATGAAAGCAATCCCTAAAAATTGAAAATACATCATATGTTTTATGTTTTTATAATAGTGGAGAACTTGAAGTTGCTTAAAAAATAATTTCATCATTTGTACTACTCATTTAATTTATTTTGTCAATATCAACTCATTTTTGCATTAATGGGGTTTGAACTCAGGACCTTGTCCTTCCTAGGCAGGTGCATGTGTGCCATGCACACAGCCCTTCAACCACCACTTTGAAGGTTTAACCTGGGCCCATAGCTCTACTGATCCTGATGAGTTGCCATATTTTCTAGTTTTCTCTCATGCGAGACTTTTCAGTCCAATGGGGATCGAAGACTAAACTAAAATCTGTATCTATATCAGTTTCTGCTAGCAGTAGGGAAAACTTTCTTTGTCTTTATTCCTCTATTTTCTACTTTGTACAGTTGTTGAGCAAGGAATGAACATTGAGATGATGTTATAGGATATATTCTTAGATTGTTTCTAAAATTAGAAGACCAGAAACTAATGGAACTATTTCTCCATTAAAGACTTAATGAAATTGTCCTTGATAGATCATTGGATTTCTTTGTTTGTTTTCAAACTTTCAATGTGCTTGAGATCCCATGCTCTCTGATCCAACTTTCTGGAGATCTTTCACTGATATGAAAGATTCTAATATCACTGCCATTAAAAAAAAACACTGTGATAAATTAACCAGCCAAATGCAATCATCAATCTAAAAGTCTAGGTTATTTTTAAAGAAAGAAGTCTAAGTACTAATGCAAACTGGTAGTTTGATGGGAGGAAATGGTAAAGAAGAAGGTAAAGAAAGACTGAAGTGAAAGAACTTGGATGATAGAGCCAATGTAATTGTTCATGAAAATAAAAGGAAATATACACTATATGGAGAATAAAAAAGCCATACTAATCATATTATGATTAAATTACATTTTAGTACAAACATACTTGGAAGAATCAGATAATTCTACAGTAACAAATAGACCAGTTTTCCTACTCTACATTAAGATACATAAAAGCTTGTAAAACAGTTATAACAACAGTGAAAAATACCTGTTCAAAAAGTTAATTAGATCCCCTTGCACACATAGAGCTAAGTTTAGAGGAGGCTTTTCCCAACTTTTAAATCAACCAACTACTTAAAATAAGAAAATAATATGAGCAATCATAATTGTCTGAAAGCTCAACAGTTAAATTACAGAATATTTCACTTTTATTTTCAAAGTTCACTAATAAGTAATTGTTTTTCCTTTATCTTTTTTTCTTGAGTAATGGGCTCAGAATTCTAATACCCAGGAAAAGAAGAGACTGAATTTCAAGACACTTTCAAAGTATCTTGCTTTTAAAAAATGTATTTTACTTTCTTAGTTTCTATCCTAATCATTTTGGCTGGGTGATATATTCCAAAAGTAATGAGTTCGGAAATGAATGATTGAGTAGTATGTTTAGAAATGACATGTGTCCTGTCCATTCATTTTAGTTACTGCATATTCTTAAATAAGGTTGGAATGAAAGAAATGTTGAGAAATTAAAATTATATCATGTACATGCCTTCCAGAAAAACACCCTCATAATAAAAAAACTCTAGTGAGTGTCCATGACAAAAAAAGGTCTATTCCTAGAATATTTTCTCTTACATGATAGCCAAGGAAACATAACAATAACCAATGCCTAATCACAAAATATTTAAGATCTTATAGAATATTATATGGAGATCAACAATGCATGCTAAGAGACAAATAGGATGTCCACAGGTGGAAGTTAAGAAAGATTTGCACTTCCTCATGCTGGTCAGTGTTTGCTAAGCCAGGAGAGTGCTTTACATGCATAGGTGAGGACACTAAACTTATATGAGCTAGAATAATGGAGATAGTAGTTCAAATATTATTCAAAATACAAAATGTGAGAAGAAAAATACTAGAAAAACTAAGAAACAAAAGAAAATTATAAAGGAGATTGACACAAGGATGCAAAGGGCAATTTCAAGAAATAAAATGAGTTTACATTGGTGTACTTTAGAACTGATATTAAAAAGTTGATAAATACATGAATTATAAAATACTCCATTTTCTCTTATTTGTTTCTACTTTATTTAAAATAATCAAGACCAATTAATTTAAATGCTATTAACGTCTTTTCCTCCATATCTCTTGGTATTAGTATCAGTCCATCATAAGAAATTTATGTTTTCCTTCTTTCCCTTCATCTCTTTTTAATCTGTATATTTTGTACATTTTTGTTTCTTCAATATTTTTTCACTAGTTTCTGAAACTCTTCCAGCAACTAAAGCACTGAGGATTTTTTTAAATACAAGGAAACCATAAAACTGTCATTTTCCTCGCTATCCAATCAACAGATTGCTCCAGTTTTTCTATGTATAATTGAATTTTATATTTAATTATTAAATTCTAAATATGTGTAAGCACACAAGAAAAATTGAACAAGCTAAGGAAAAATCAAAAAAAAAAGTACAGGCAGTATACATTATAAAACACTTGAACAATAGAGGAAAATTTAAAACGTATTTATAATTCTTTCTTTAGAAAAAAATCAGTAAAATTATTCTAACTACCTTAAAATATCATTAACTTCAAATAATTTAAAAGTATGTGTGTGTAGATCTATACATTCCTAAAAACACAAATTTAGAAAATTTTCTTTAGATATCAATTAGAAAATCTAAATTTGGTGTTTAGAAAGACAAGAGTATTTTGGATTAAAATTCTGTGTTATATTTTCTTAGGCAAATGGACTGGCATGCGTAGAAATTAATTAAAGCAGGGACAAATACTTTGTTGAACCCTTTTCCTTTTCTTTCTCTGATTGGCAAATTTGAGACAAGGGCAATCACCAGACTGAAATACAATGTTTCTAATTAGGGAATAGCAGTGTGTCTTTTAGCATCAGCCACTAAGAAGCATGTGTGTTTTCCTTAGTCTTTGTATGTATTTTAGAGTGAAACCAGAAAAGGCAAAATAATTTGCACAAAAACTTCGAGCTAAGAACTTCATAGAAGGTTGATAATTGCAATTTCCTTCAGCTTCATATTGCAAACATTTGAAATTTGTCTTTAATTTCGATGTTGTAATGTCATGCTATACAAGCAATCAGCTGATTATAGTTTGTCTTTCTTAGATTTTATCCACAGAGGAAGAAGGCTGACAGCTTTTCAGTCCCTGTGTGGCAGCCTCTCTAGTTTTCTATGGTCCCTCAGGAAATTGTTGTTTTTGAAATTCATTCTTATCTGGGAACTTAGGTAATAGAATTCTATCTGAGAGAGACAGTGCATATTTGATCTACTCAGTGTTAGATTTCTTTATGTAGATGCATCCTGTCTGTGGAAGGAGCTGATTTCTGTAAGGTAAGAGTCAATTCATTGAGGATTATCTAATGGCATAGCATCTCAGGTCCCTTACTTATTGTGAGATATCTTCAAAATGTTCATGTAGCTAAGACTATAAATGATTACTAGAAACTGCTAGCACATAAACTCTATGAGTTCATAGGAATTTGCTTAATTCACTGATATATACCAAGTGTCTGGAATAGTTCCAGTGAGAATAAGTGCTCAATAAATTTGTGTTGTAAAAATTCACTCTCATAAAATGAAATTGTTGCTATGTATAGTCTTAGCATAATTTAAATAAACATTATTACAGATCACTTGGGATTACAGATTTATGTTCTTTGTACCCTTGAATGAGTCCTAGGGATCCTGAAAGATAAAGAAAAATACTACACTCTGCTCTAAAATTTATTGGGATAAGCAAAATAAATTGGCATCTCGTAAAAAGAATAGTTAATTCCAACTTGTATAAAACTATCTATTTTACCACAAACTGTTTATTTTCTTCATTTATATTTTCATAAATATTAGATTTTATTGAGGATGGTGAAATTGTTCCATAATTGGTACACTGTTTTCTCTGTGGAGGAATTTATCATGTGTTAAAGGATTTCATGGGTGTAATTGCAATTTGCAATCTAAATGGAAAAGTTAGTATGACCAATTCTTATTTTGTGAGTGAGTTCAGAAAAAAGATTTAGTTCTTATAAGAACTGGAAAGTTGGCTAAAAATTTGTTGTTTTTCTTGTGGTTATAAATGCTTCTGAATTCTAGTGTGTACTATGATTTTAACTATGCCACTGTAAAGGTTTTGTATATGGAAAACCATACGTGAAATTAAGCAATAAACATTTACATTAGCACAATTATAAATGGTTTATTAGAGTTTCTTTAAATGTGTCATTTTTCTAGATATTTAAAGAAGTCTTTCAAATTTAGTACTAATTTCAAAGAAATGAATAAAAGATTCAACTGTTGGTGGAGAGGGTTAAAACCTAAGCATGGTTGAACATGGTGACAGTAGTTGCTTCTGGTTGTCCACCATGTTTTTTTTTTCTTCCCTTATGCCTACTTCTGATATCACACTCAACCTGGGTACAGTTGATCTGGTTCTAGCCAATAATGTTCAAGCGCATGACCTGGCAGGGCCAATCAATGCATTTCCTGGAATTTGTGTCTGGGTGTTATAAAAGAGAGGAGCATGTTCCTATTCTGGATTTTTATCTGCACAAAGTAAACCTCATCCCAAGCCACAAAGAAGAAGATTGCCAATGACAGGAAGCAACACAAATGTGGGAAACTGAACTAAGAGCTATGGAAGATCAAGAGAAGGGAAATTGGTGGCAAGAGTCATGTGCTGGGGAGCTTCAGTGTCTTCTGGGGTGACAGGGAAACCTACCTTCAGGAACCCAAGTTGAGTTCCTCACTCTTGGTCTCCTCTTTATACTTTTGTTCCTGCCACCTGAACTTTACAACTCATTCTCATTATTTCTCTCTAGGGAGTGTCTCTGACCTCTATGATTAGATGAAATTTCTGTATTTTGCTCTGAATCTATGTTCTCAAAACATGAATGCTTTTCTTTTAGAGCACTTTAATAATTGCAAGTTGATTTGTACAAGTATTTGCTCCATGTTTGTTTTTGTCCCTCAATTATTGTATCTTTGAGGCCAGTGACTATGTCTGATGTTATTCAATAGTATTATCACAACACTTAGCACACTAAAAGCGGTAAACAGAAGTTTCTCAAAAGAAAAAAAGAATATAAACATGAGAGTAATCTGGTTAAAAGTATTTTTCAAGCAGAGGAAACAGCTTATGGGAAGACTTAGAATAGTTTAGAATTTTACCTCAGTGGAGTAGTAATTTAAAGGACAAGCACAATGTGTGGAACAAGAAGATTGGAAAGGGTGGAAACTTTAGGCAAACATTAGTTTTAAGCAGGAAAAATGACACAATTCATTCTGCACATTCTTAGACTTTCTTTTGACTCCTGTGCAGAAAATAATTGGACAAGAGCAGGATAGATATTAGTAGAACAGACAGGAGGCTTTCTAAGGACCTAGCAAGGAGATAATGAGTTAAACTGGAAAAGTGGCAATGGAGTTGGAGGACCAAGAATATGAAAGGGTGATCAAATGAAGACATAGACCAACTTATATTTAACAAATAAGCAGCCCATTGTTTTTATTATAGCTGGTTTTGCTCTTTTTTGCAAATGATATGTCAATTTTCCATTTACAACAAACTACTTAACTTAGTACATGTTTCCAAGGCTAGGCTATTTAGTACCAAGAAAACAGAAATGAGGAGCAGTAGTAATAAATGAAGGGAGTCAATTATTTGCTATTAAAATCCTTCAGGCATTCAATTTTATGTAGGCCCTACAATCAGCTAAGAAAGAAACCAATTCATAAAAATGCATAAATGTACTTCGTAATGTTCAGAATATGCTCACTTCCATTTGGCTGTACTAATAAAAAATTCCAGAGCTTAAATCAATAGGTACAAGGATTATAGATCCTTCACTGAAGGCTTTGTTTTATATGATCATTTTAAAAAATATTAGATGTTTAATTCCACTAGATGTGAAAAGCATTTATTATGAAGCTTATCAAAACCCTTCGTAACCAGGAAATGTTACTAATATTTTTGAATGCTCTAGGATGTTTTGCTTTTTGTTTTGTTCTTCTTTTGACTTTTAGTCAACAGTTGTGCATCATGAATTTGCATATTATTCCAAAATTATTTAGTACAGTAGTTAGGCTGGTAGACAGCATCTGCATAATAGTGAAATATTTAGGTCAAATGAGGTATTGAATGTTCGGGTTTTTCTCCACTCCTTTTGGAAATATATGATGAAATGCCAAAAATAAACACTAATAAAATGTATCTGTATTAATGAACTAAAGATTGCAAGGACTTAGAAAACAAAATGATTGAGAAGTTCATGGAGAACATGAACCAAATGGGTCATTTTAGTTGTGAAACTTAAGACAGATGAAGAATTGAAAATCCCTTGAAATTCAAAGACAGGAGCTAGTTTCTTAGGTGAGTTTTCATACCAAAACCCTAGACTCAACATCAGAAGGGACCTGAACACAATTTGCCTTGGCTCTACCTAAGGGTAGCAAAATAACTATTATTTTCTTTCTCTAAGGGCTGCTGGCTTCAGAATTTGACATGACATCACAAGTAGAGCATAGTTCTCTAAATAAAAGGTAAACCTCTTGATCTGGAAAATTATAAAAGAGAGTATTGGAACTGTGGAAGTGGGTTGCTGCCATAAATGAAAGGGTACCCAAAAGTCAGAAAAGAAAGCATATCTGTTAACCAGTCATCCTTCTATTTATAGATATCTTTTAGAATAATTATTCCACAATTTTGTTTCCATAAAAATAACCTATCAGGATTTTAATATGGGTTGTCCCAAATGTAGAAAAAATTAGAGGGCACATGACATCTTTATCCTATTAGTCTTCCAACAACTGGTATGGGTATATCCTGCCTTCTATTTAGGATTTTTCAACCCTCTAAATATTTTGTTAATTTATGCTACTTTAAAGTTCTTGAATATATTTTTACATTTATGCCAAGTTACTTGTTTTATATTAGTTTCAATACTATTATTTAAAATAACTTCTATTAGTTACTATTATTTGAAAATGCAACAGGATTTTATCTATTTACCTTTTACCTAACAATCCTGGTAAATTATAGGTTAATTATATCACTTGTAGGTTCTTTTGGGATTTTCTACATACATACATTTCCCATGTATAATAAAACCTCCTCCATACTTTTATTTTCTATTACAACCTATTTTATTTTTTGCATTTAATGAAGTAATTAATGCCTAGGGTAAATGATTGACATAGAGATGAAAGTAGACTTCTTTGTAGTCTTCCTGATTTAGAAAGTTTTCAAAAATCTGTCAGTAAGTTCAATATTGGTTCTAGGAATATGTATATATGCTGTGTCGTATTGAGAAAGTTATTTTCTCTTAGTTTGCATAAGAGGATTTTTAAAATCATGCTTTGCTGCTGAATTTTGTCAAATTCTTTTTATGCCTCTATTAATCAAATATATAAGTTTTTTCTCCTTTTTATCCTGTTAATATATGAAGTAAATCAGTTTTTGACTGTTGAAGCTTCCTTGTATTTCTGAAATAAACCCAACTTGGTTTTGATGTATTATGCCTTTTATATGCTTTGGATTTTAGCATCTGTGTTCATAGGAAAGATCAGTATGGGGCTTTCCTTTTAAAGTCTTTGATATCAGTGTTATTCTGGCCTCATAAAATAAATTAGGAAGTTTCTTTTTATTCTACCCTCCAGAAGATCTCATATAAGATTGGTAGGACTTATTTTTTGAATTAACAATGAGGTCCTCTATTCTATAATTTCTTTTTTGTAGAAATAAAGGGAGTTTCTTGATGTTTAATATCACAGCTTTATTGAGGCATAGAGCACACAACATGTATTTCAACCATTTGAAGTATATAAAATTTTCCTTTTATGTTTAGCATATTCACAGAGTGGTTCACTATCATTAGAACATATTCATCATCCCCCAAAGAAACCCCATATCTACTAGGAGTCAATCTTCATTCATTCCTAACCTGCCAGATCTAAGTAACTACTGATCTACTTTCCAACTATATAGATTTCCCTATTCTAGAAATTTCATGTAGATGAAATCATTCTTCAGATAATTTTTGTGACTGGCTTCTTAGTGTTATGTTTTCACGTTTCATCCATGTTGTAGCATGTATCAATAGCCTATTTTCTTCATTACCAAATAATATTTCATTTTATGGGCATAATGCATTTTATTTACCCATTCATCAGTTGTTATATATTTGGGTGTCATCAGTTTCTCTGGTTAATATCACGATGCTGCTGTTATCAATCATGTACAAGTTTTTATTTGAACATATGCTTCCAATTCTACTGACCATGTTACCTAAGAGTGGAATTGCTTGGTCATATTGTAACTCTAAACTTAACCTGTTGAGTAATGCCAAACTGTTTTCCAAAGTGGCCGCAGACTTTAATATTCTCACCAGCAAACTATGAAGTTTCCAACTTCTGCATTTACTCGCCAACATTTGTTTTTTTTATCTTATTAATTATAGTCATCTTAGTGTGTGACTTGATATCTCATTGTGTTTTTTATTTGCATTTGCCTGATGAATAAAACTTTTGTGCACATGAAAATCTTTCATAGTCATATTGACTATTTTTTTAATATTGTGTACTCAAGCTATTTGTTCATTTTTAATTTTGATTATCTTTTTATTGCTAAATTGTAAGCATCTTTGTAAATTCCAGATACAAGTTCTTATATAATATGTGGTCTTCAAATGTTATAATAAATGGATTCATGCCTCAAGAAGAGGCAATAGAACCTAAGTGTTAATACATCCAGCACCAGATTCTGCAACAAAATGCATTGCATAAAAATCGACAGACTCTGTGTATGGTGTAAGACTTAAAGATAACACCTACTACTATGTGCTGCCATGACATGAAGTAAAACCAAGCCTTATGTAGTTCAACTACAAGTTCCTATCTTACTCTCTCCTTTGTATCGCTCCCTAGCCAAGGAGAGACCAGGCTTGGTTCCTGTTTATCTCTGAATAGTGGGTTTCAGTTCTCTGCCAGCCCACAGAATTATTGAAATGCCAATCACATCCTCCCACAGGAACAAGGGGTCATCACAAAAGCCTGCCTCCGACAGTCTCTGTTTGTTCACTTTGTTCCCAAATATAAACCTTTGGTGGCCCCGTGTGGCATTCAATTTCCTCCTCTCGTGGGTTCTCAGTATATCTGGCCAATAAACTGCCATTGACCTCATCTGTCCAATGCTGGGTGTCATGTCATTGGCCATCACCTTAACTCTAGGGTAAAATTTCTCCCATCAACAGAGTGAATATGAGGAAATTAAGACAATTGCCATAATGAACAAAGTGACCCAGCACAATCTAGGATTTAACTTACTGCCTTAACTCACTGCTCTTTGCTAACTAACTTTTTCTTTGATACTGTGAAGGCTGCCCAGACAGAACCAGCACTCATGGGTGGAACTCTGCTTCTTCACAAGTATATACTTTGTTGATTTTCTTAGGGGTTGCTATCTTACCCATCCTAAAACGTTCTCTCCCCTATGACCAGAAATGTTATTAACTGACTACATCCCAGCTTCCTGTCAGATTCAGCCAGTGTGTGGACCCCATCCATAAAGGCAGTGAAAATACAAAGCCTGAAGCATTCTGTGCTCACTAATCACTGCATTGATCACCGCATCTAGTCTGATAACTGGCATTGGCTGATTGTAGGAATATGGACTTTTTTGGTTCATTGTATACCAGTGGGGTGAACAAAAGACTACTGAACAGTATGACCAACAGGGTAGGACAGGAACTTACGGGAGTAGGGCTAGGAACAGATCTTTTTCAGGTTTGTGGAAATGAAGAAAAGTACTGTCCAGAAAGAGTTACACATGACAACTGGTACCCTAACTAGAGTCACTGTTCAGGCAAGGTAACATCTCTGCTTATCTTCGGTGCAGCTGTTTCTCTTGTTATTATCACATGTTCTTTCCCCATCTCCAAACATACTGACATGCATGTCCATGGCAGTTTGTGGTCCAGGCACTGACAAGAAAAGAAAAGGAGAGAAGCATTTACTACTAACACTTCTCAAAGCACCAAAAGAGATAACTCAAGTACTCTCAATATATAACCACTAACCACTGTGTCTGGGATTTGCTCAGTATTGCTGCTTACCAACATGCCAAATGGACAATCTTCCCATCATGGAGTTCAGAGGCCCTCACCCCAGAATGAAAAAATGACAATGCTGGACGTGGGTTTTTCTCCCTGGGGAGAAAGTAAGAACCTAGGAAACAGGTTGCTGGGTTCCTAAGCATTTTCTTGTTAACACACAGAATATATACTGACTTCTGAATGATCAGACAAAAAAGAAAATTGGAAATCCTGACTTTATATGATTAGAAATAAAATTCTGAGGGAATTGTACAGAGAAGAAAGGGAGGCAGGGAGCCTGCACTGTGGAAAAGGTGATGTCACAGGAAGGTTAAAGTATGTCAACTTATATATAGCTATGGGTCAGAACACCTTCACTGTCCCTCTCTGCTGCCTTTGTCTTCCACAAGAAACCTCTGGATCTTTAGGTTGTAGGAAACCAGTCAAGACAATACTATGGCAGAATGAAGGTATTAATTCAAGCCAACCCTGAGCCCTGGGTGCTTAAACCCTATAAAGCAAGCATAGCTTTAGGAGGCAGCTACTGACACTAACAATACTGATGTGAGGGGCTCTGGAGGCATAAATTTATAAATATGAATAGTGTATAAAGGAACACTTCCTCTGGGCACACATACATATACAAACACACAACATGACAAAAAAAAAAAAAAGGAAGAAGGAAGGAGGAGACAAAAGGAAAGGAGCAGGAAGCCTGGATGCAGAAGAACAAAACAAACAAAAATAAAAGGCCTACAAATGACCCAAATGAAAAGCCAACATTTATTAAAAGAATTCATACAATGAAAAGATGAAAAGGAGCTGATTGGCTTTTGCACCTCTTCAACATAGATACATAATTAACTTAACCATATTAATAAATGTGCTAATTGGCAAACTTCCATGCCATTAATTCTGGAAGCACCACTAAATTGTAAGCATGATAGTTCCTATAATTTTAGAAGAGATACTGAGTATAAGACAGGAACTAAATAAGTATGCCTTCAAGGTTCTAACTGTAAAAGTTTTCTTCTTCTTTCTGCCCCCAGATATAAGACCCCAAACCTAGTACTCCTTTCTTGGAGTACTCATCATAGTTCTTACTTAAACCTCTCTCTCTCTCTCTTTCTCTCTCTCTCTCTCTCTTTCTCTCTCCTCTCTTTCTCTATTTCTCCATAATTAATGCATATAATTTAATAAGTTTGAATATATGGAAACACCCATGAAACCATTGCCACAAATAAGACAATAAACAAATATATCACCTGCAGAAGTTTTTTTATGATTTTTGTTTTATTTTAATTTTGTTATAAGAACACTTCACATGATAGCTACCCTCTTAGCAAAATTTTAGCACAATGTTGTACAATAGATTTCTAAAGCTTACTCATCTTGCATAAATAAATTGTTATAGCCATTGTATAACACCTTTTTTCCCCTCACCCCCAACTCTGGACAACTGCCATTCTATTCTTTGCTTCTATGAGTTTGATGGTTTTAGATACCTCATAGCAGTGGAATAATGCAGTATTTCTACTTCTGTAATTTACTTCTCTTAGCATAATCCCCTCCAAGTTCATCCATGCTGTCACAAAAGGCAGGAGTTTCTTCCTTTTTTAAGACTGAATAATATCTCATTGTGTTAGTATACCTCTGCATAGTGGATTTTAGTTCCCTGCAACCACTGAATTATTCAGACAAGATGATGGTATCACCCTCTCCCAGGATGGAGAGAAGACACTGCACTCTTTTTTTTTTAATGAGCAAAGAACTTTAATAGACATTTCTCTAAAGAAGATACCCAAAGGGCCAATAAATACACAAAAGTTGCTCAACAACATAAAGTTATTAGGGAAATACACATCAAAACTACAATGAAATGCCACTTTATATCCAGTAAGATAGATGACTAAAATAAAAAAAACCCAGAAAATAACAAGTGTTGGTGAAGATGTGTAAAAACTAGAATTCTCAAATATTGCTGGTAGAAATGTAAAATGGTACAGATAGTAAGGCAGTTCCTTAAAAACTTAAGGCCTGAAGATGCAGCTCAGTGGTAGAATGCTTGCCTAGCATGTGCCAGGCTTAGGTTCAATCTCTAGTACAAAAAAAAAAAAACAGATTTACCATATAATCCAGCAATTCTACTCCTAAGTTTATACATGAAAGAATTGAAAGCAGGTATTTGGGAGAGGGGAGGGAAGGGGATCAGGGGGGAGAAATGACCCAAACAATGCATACACTGTGAATAAATGAATAATTTTAAGAAAAGAAAGAGATAACAGGGTTATTGGAATTAAATTTTATTCTACACATCAGACAAGGGACTGATAACCAGAATATACAGAGAACTTAAAAAACTAAACTCTCCTAAAATCAATGAACCAATTAAGAAATGGACAACTGAACTAAACAGAACTTTTTCAAAAGAAGAAATTAAAATGGACAAAAAACACATGAAAAAATGCTCACCATCTCTAGTCACAAAGGAAATGCAAATCAAAATCACACTAAGATTCCACCTCACCCTTGTTAGAATAGCCATCATCAAAAATACCACCAACAACATGTGTTGGTGAGGATGTGGGGAAAAAGGAACCCTAGTCCACTGCTGGTGGGAATGCAAGCTGATGCAACCACTGTGGAAAAAAAATCTGTAGACTTCTTAAAAATCTAAACATAGACCTGCCATATGATCCATCTTGGGATATACCCAAAGGAATTCAATACAAGTTACTCCAGAGGCACCTGCACACCCATGTTTATTGCAGTGCTATTCACAATAGTCAAGTTTTGGAAACAACCAAGATGCCCTACTATTGATGAATGGATCAAGAAAATGTGGTACTTGTACACAATGGAATTTTACTCAGCCATGAAGAAGAATGAAATCTTACATTTGCAGGTAAATGGATGGAACTGGAGAACATCATTCTGAGCGAGGTCAGCCAGGCTCAGAAGACCAAAAATCATATGTTCTCCTTCATATGTGTACTTCAGATCTAGGGCAAATGCACCACTGCCTGTCAAGGGAAGGGGATGAAAGAGAGCAGTTGAGGGAGTGAATTCAAGTATGATATATTTGATACATTGTAAAAACTTTGTAAATCCTCCAGTGTACCCCCACCCAGCACAACAATAATAGTCAAAAAAAGATTCTCCACAGCTTGCCTCCCCCAGCCCATTCTGTAGATTCCATAAAATCCCAAAGAATTCTCAACAGTACTTTTTGTACAAATTAATAATTTATTTTTAAAATAATTATATGGAAAGTTGTGGACCTATAATAGCTAAAACAATTTTAAAAAATAAAAGGTGCAAGATGAAGAAATGTTGCTGTCATTTTTCTACACTTAATATAAAACAACAATAGTCAGCACTATGTGGTCTTTGAAAATGTGTATGTGCAAAGAAATAGATGATAGACAGGTAGATAATAAATAGATGATAAATAGATGATAGATAGATAGATAAATGGAATAGTGAATCTGGAAATAGACTAACACATATATATGCCTAAAGGTAAAAAGACGATAATTCAGTTTAAAAAGGATAGGCTTTTCAATCAATAGAGTTGGAATATTAGATGTGTATAGGAAATAAATGCACTTCAAATCTCACTTTAGAAAAAGTTTCAAAAATTAATTAAAATGGTTCTAGACAGAAATGTACAACCTAAATCTCTAACTATTCTTAAATACAATAAAAATTCTTTGTAAATTTTTATAACACAAACATTTCTCAGATAAAAGTGCAAAGTAACACACACACATATAATATATATATGTAAAACACTTATATGCATTATGCTTGAGTGTTGCATTTTGAGAATTGTGTATTATATATAATCATATATATATAATTTCTAAACACACATACACAAGCACAGATGCACACAGAAGAAAGATAGAGAGGAGGAGGGCGGGAAAAAGTAGAGGGGAGAGGGAAGGAGAGAGAGAATAATTTGGAGTTCACCAAAAATAAATCTGCTTTGTGAAAGACAGAAGTTAAGACAGTAAAAACCCAAATCATATACCTAATAAAGGTTTTCTGTGTAGAATGTATAAACAATTCTCAACAGTCACAAAAAAGCAGTGAAAATGGAGAGCTGTGAACACACAGTTAGCCAAAGAAGACAACATAATGCAGATATGATAAATACTCTTATGAAAGGATTCTCAACATCTTAGTCATTAGGCAAATTAAAACCACACATCTATGTCATTATATTTATGCTAGGACAAAACTTTAAAAAAGAAAAAAAAATTAAGTGCTGGCAAGGATGCAGAACTAAAATGTTCACACATTGGTGGAAGAAATGCAAAATTTTTCATCAAAATTAGAAAACAATTTGGCAGTATGTAATTAACATTGATTTAGTTTGTGACCATGGAATTCTATTTAGTAAGAGAGCAGAGAATGTCCTGACACATGCAACAAAGTTAACGTGTCCAGAAAAGGAAACCAGACTCCAAAGTTGCATCTGTTTGGTTCCATTCTTAGTGCATTCTTGCAGTAGCAGTACTATTGAAACAGGGAACAGATGTGTGGATGCCTGGGGTTGGAACTTTGGGGAGTAGAAGATTTCTAAGGGAAAGTTTCTTTCTAGAGGGTTATATAGCAGTTCTTTATTTTGAAATATACAGCTGTGAACTTCTCAACACTCTCAGCTGGACATTATTTTCTATCTTTATTACAAAAAATGATAAAAGGGCAGAAACCTCATTAATGACTTCATATCTGTAACACAAAACCTCATGTATTTAAGTTCCTGGTTCTGTAAGACATGGAGGGTGGCTTTTGGGAATACTGCTGATTTTTTCTGATAACCACAGTATTATGATAGAGGATTTTACTTTCTAATTAGTGAGTGTATGTTGCATATTTACTTTTGTGTTACGTAGCATACTTATCATTAAAAGTTTATAAAAACAAAAACAAAAACCTGGAAACAACCACAATCCTTAGCCTTACAACTTGAAGTTACATTCCAAGTTTAGTAAACTATGGAGTAAATCAGAGTTCAGTCCAAGGGAAGCAGATAGTTCTCTAGAAATATGAGTTGGATCTATGAGCTTATTACATGTAGCCGAAAATGACAAAATCCATGACTTCAAATGAATCCAGAAAATGACATGGGGTGGGCATAAATAAAAAAATGGTATAGTTATTAAAAACTGAAATATTGCATGTGAGTTTGATGGTACAGGAGGTTTCTGCAGGACCTTCATCTGCATAGCTATTGGGAGTCAGGCCTGGCAAGGCTTTGTCCGGAGTGCTGAGTTCCACTCTTCTGCTTATCTCCTGCAGTGAACATTATCATGGTTGTCAAAAATCTTTAGCTCTCTCAACCTGCAGCTGCAGAAAGTTTCTACTGCCTCAAATATGGTTGCAAGAAGCACAAATATTAGAAAATGCAACTTACACCTCTCCCTTCGATTTTCTCAGATTCTAGATTCATCTACTTGGTACTTGTCTTACTATGCTTGTGTGAGGCAGAAGTTGCAAGGGTGCCTTTTCTTTCTTGCTAAAGTATATTTTTACTCTCTAAATCATCTGTCTATTGCAAGGTTTAAGATTTTCCAAACTAAAAATATGTTCAGCATCCTTAGTCATAAGGGAAATGCAAATCAAAATGACATTGAGATTCTATCTCGTCCCAGTCAGAATGGCTACCATCAAGAAAACAACAAATGCTGGCAAGGATGTGGAGGGGAAAAGGAAATCTTACACATAAATTAGTACAGTCACTGTGGAAATCATATGGAGGTTGCTCAAGAAACCGAAAATAGAGCTACTGTATGATCCTGCTATACCACTCTTATACATAAAACTAGAGGAATGTAAGTCAGCATACAATAGAGATACCTGAATATCCATGTTTATAGCAGCACTATTCACTATCTCCAAACTATGGAATCAGCTTTGGTGCCCATCAACCAATGAATGAAGAAAATGTGCGATACACACACACACACACACACACACACACACACACACACACTGGAGTATTACTGAGTCATAAGGAAGAATGAACTTATGTCATTCACAGGAAAATAGATGTAACTGGAGATCATCATGTTTAATGAAATAAACCAGACTCAGAAAGTCAAATATCACATGTTTTCTCTCATATATGGGAATCTAGCCCTTAAAAAAAATGAATGAGACAAGTATAAAATGGGCACTGTTTAGGAGTGGGAACCAGTGATGGGAGGAGTGTGAAAGTAAAGGGTGAAGGGGGCTGAATATGATCTAAGTATTTTATTTGCATGTATGAAAATAGAATAATGAAACTCATTAAAATTGTTTAAAAATGGGGAGTGGAGGGGACTAGGAAAGAATAATAGCAGGTGAATTTGATCAAAGTACATTATATGTGTGTATGGAAATATCACAATGAAACCACTTTGCACAATTTATTTACATTAATAAAAAAGAAAAATAAAACAACAAAAATAAACTGTAAGGGAACTTAATATCTGGTAAGTGACGTTTTAACTAATTAAAAAGCACGAATTAGCACATAACTTCTGCCTGGAAAACTGCAGATCTTTAGGAAAATGTTCACTTCTAACTCCTTCTTTATGCAAAGCTGAGTAGGCTGAAGTGGTTTTTTTATAAAAAATTGTGACCACAAAAATACCAGAGTGGAAAAAAAATGTTTCCTAAATTTTAGATGAAACCTTGAAGCCACACAATCACCCTTTATTTAAACTCCATAAAATTAAAAAATATTTAAACAGCCTTATTATGAGCAGCATCAAAATGGTTGCAAAAGAATAAGCCAATGGTTACCAATGTCAAGGCCCCAAAATTAACCTTTGAATTTAAAACAAAACTAACACAAGTACTAGAAAATTCAGATGCGACGTGATTGCATGTGTGTGTTTCTCCTGGAGTGTTTTAAGATCAATCAGAATTTATTGAGTAAACATTACTTTGGATTTCCACACCTTACAAGAAATGAAAATTATATTAACTGTTTCAATTTTTCCCCTGATCAGGTCCAGCCTCAGTTACAGTTTACTTTATAGTGGATAAATTCAGTAAATTCTTGCAGAATTGAATTCTATGATGTCTAAGGAAATGAAATTATATATTCTTAAGAACTTTGTTAAAACTTTCTATATTCTGGAAACAATATCTTAGAGTTTATAATTGTACAAAACTTGAGTAGAACAAATGCCACATCAATTAAATGACAAGTGAAACCAATAAGGTTCAATCAGAATTAACTGAAATAGAGAAGACAAATCAGATGTCTTTTGAGCGCATGGATATTCAGGATTTGTCTGTTGGAAACCTCAATCAAGCCTGCCTATCTCCCTGAATACCTGAGCCATCTCAGTTCACCCCAGGCTTCCCTGGGGACCTGAGAAGACAAGAACTATCCTGATCATCTTCGACCAATTCCCTGAGCTACACATGTGAAACAGTCAGTACAAAGGGGATCACTTGGAAGAGACTGGATTTCAAACTCTCATGGAGCTTTCTGTAAGTCAAACAAGAGTTGACAAACTGTTGAGCTATTTTCTTAAGAGAGATGATTCTTTTTAATTGAAGCAAACAGACTTTACACTTCTTTCTGCATCCTTCAGTCATCTTCCTCTAGAGTCAAAGTTTTGATGTGGCAGGCTGATGTTTACTGTGGTTTGGAATGTCTCCTGTTTTTCTAAGCCATAAATTCCCTGTTCCATTGATTTCTGTGAAGTTGCATTACACATTCTTTATTCCTTCAGGCAGTGTCTGGTGTTTAAAACAGAAGTTTTTAAATCTTCACTGCTGAATTATGCATTTCTCACTGTCAGGACACATGCTTTGTTAGGCTCTTTGAAACACTGTTTTACTCTTTTTTAAAAAATGAAAACATTTATGTTATCATCAATGAACATCTTCTAATTGATATCTGGCTTAAAATCTTGGTTTCCATTTTGTGACACTCTATCTATTCAGTTTGTTAACTTGTGTGCAATTTTCTCTAAAAAAGTGGGTTAGTTTAGAAATATTAACTGCCTCTTTTTACAATTGCCCTCCATTCCATTTTACGTTGATGTTTTTAGCACTTTTTTCTGTTTTTTCATCTCTCATATTCTTTTTCTCCTAGCAGCTTCTTGGATGAACAGTTTCCTAACACTTTCATCAAAATCACCAACAATTTCCCTATGATGTTATCCTATAGCTCTGGAAATTATTACCATGTTTCTATCTCAGTCATATGAACCTACAGAGATTTTGATGACTCTTTTGAGTGACTACCAAGACTGGCTGTCATTACCGCATGAAGTGAAATTTCACTTATGAAACTGCTTTTTCTGTTCTTATTTGAGAATACCTACTGTTATTACCTTGTGAAAAGATGGCCCTGTTTTTGTCTTCATTAAACAACAAAAAGTGAACACAAAGTTCATAATACCAGAGGACTGACCTCCTCTCAGCTGACTCTGTGATTCCAAAGGCTTTGTAATGAGTCTAATTTTCTCACCAATTTTACAATACTCTTTTCAACTCAGACAGCATGACTCTCACCTAGGTCGGTTCCCCTCAAAAGTTATATCTGCTTTTACAATAACAATCGTAGCAGCATGTACCAAAATTTCCAAGGGAAACTCAAACAGACTTATGTTTGTAATTCACATAGCATCACCAGGTCACCACATACTGGACACAGTACTACTTGTAAGACATTTTTGTGGCTATGATTTGGCCATCCACAGATTCAGGGGTAACTGTAGTGCTGTCTCTGGCTAGTGTCCATAGTCTAAAACTTCCTGCCAAGTCTCTTGTGAGTGTTCTATTACAAAAGCAAATACATCTCTGGCAACCAGGACAGTTAGTGTAGCTATGGAGGTTATAGTGTGGGCAAGTTCACAAACAGTGCTCTTTAACTTTTCTCTACTCACTGTATTTAAGATAATGAGAAGATGGTGGGTTTTCCCACCATTAGAAATATATTTGATTCATGCAAAATGAATCCCAGCTTCATCCTTTATGACATCAGAAGCCTTGAATATAAATGTTCTTATATTTGAAATCTTTAAGTTATCTTACATATAGTGTTTTATCTTTAAATTTAAAAACATTGAGATGTGCTTTTCTTTATGAGAGACTAGCTCATATTCAACTACCTGTCTTTTCAAGAACGATTATCTAACTGTGGTTGGGATTATCACTGAGTGATAAAGCGTGAGCTTAGCATGCACAGAGCCCTGGGTTCAATCCTCAGCTCAGAACAGAAAAAATAATTGGTGAAAATGAAAAAAAAAAAAAAAAACAAGAGAAAAAGAAACATTTGAAAACATCAGGGAGCTACCGAGATGAGACGACTGTTGGGGCCAACATTCTGGGAAAGGAAAGAGCCAAAGTGCCGAGAAGGAACCACTACTTCAACCATAGACTGCAATTTTTAAATTTTAAATCTTCATTAATTAGATTATTTGCTTTATTCTTAGCTGTAGCTTCAAGAATTCAAAATTATTTTAATATTAGCATTTTTATACTTCTAGAAATAGTTATCAAAATTCCTATATTTGTGTGTTAGTAGCATAGAAATACTACTATGAGTCTCCAAAAATCTAAAATGTGGCCATAGCAAATCCATAGTAAATATACCTGCTAATAGTAGGAACTTCAGATTGACAGAGTAGATGTATAATTTTTTCTACATACTAGCATCACTTGAAAAAAAGGAAATCTAATCAAGGTGAAGTTTGTTAGGCAAATTAGAAATGTGGGTGAAAGAATTATAACCATGTCTAAATCTTTACTGAGTGCAAGTTTGCACATCTCCTTATGGGCATCATATGGAAAAGCTCTACACTGAGACGACAGGATTAACTTGCTGACAAGAAAAATGAAAACTAATCCTTGTTGACACCATATATCTGCTGTGAGTGAAGCTGTTGACACTTTTTCTAAATACCTGATTGTCCAAGTGTTTCTTACCAAAATCTTGTGTTTTCCAAGAAAAATACTTCATACAATTTTTCAGTAAGCAATGATTTTAAAAGCCTGATAAGTATATACTGGTATAATACCTCAACTGAATTATGATTTGCTTGTGCAATTATGACATATTAATTCTTTCTCTTTGGTGAAGAAAATGTAGGTAGGGAAATTTAAGATGCGTATATTTATGCCTTTTACATGAAGGAATTTTCTAAGCTTTGTAGGAGTTATCCAAAATGGTGTATCTTTCTAAGTATGTTTTATTGTGAGATGTAACTCAATTTGTCATGTTAGAGTAACACTAGGTCAGGGTCAGAGTATTTTGAAAAGAAACACTCTTATTCATAGGACCAACAAATCAAGAAGTTGAAAATACAAACTTTGTAGAATATGGGAGATATGTATTCTCAAATTCGTAATAAAAATGATAAAACAATGTTTTTAGCATATTAGATATTAGTACACAAATTACCCCTTTTATGGTCTGGTACCTTCTATTTTAGAGCAATTACATATGTATTTCAAGAAATTCTCTGAAATATTGAAATTCTGTGATTATACTGAGGGTTTAATCCGAGTGAGTCCTCCTAAATGAAAATTCCTTTTTTAAGTATGTGCCAGATATATGTATATATAATAAAACACAGTAACAACAAGTTAGCTGAAGTGGGCCATAATTAAAACTCCTTGCTTACAAATAAAGTCCATCTTTTTGTTACCAAGTTCGGTTTTGTTATAGATTTATAATCAGTTTGTTAATCAGAATGATCTGGCTGGAATATACTTGAGCAAAGGAGTTTCACAGTGATTCTTCATTTGCCGGACTTGTGGGACCATAGGAGTTGCCATTTATTAATCTTTTAGTATTAGAGTATGGGAGAAAAATCAAATTTGCAATTTGAAGTCCCATTTATCTGGTACTGCACACACATGAGCAGGTCCATTTCCTCTCTACTGGGTAGTAAAGAAGAGAATTAGCCCTAGGCACACAAGCAACAGTTCTAAACATTTCTAGACATTTCTATTTCTACTTACAAAATATTAAATGATAATATCCCTAAGTACCTCATGTAAAGTTCATAATGCTAAAGTTCAAAAAGGTAAAATTATGTGTTATATTTACATCTAGCAATATGTCTGCTCTAGGTGAGGGCTGAGGGGAATACACCTGACAGGTGAACTACGAAGTGTTGAACAGTGTGTCCTCATTTATTTGGAGACCTCTGGGAAACCTCTTGGGGGGAAATTATTTTTTTATCAAATCCATAATTGACATTAGGAAACATCTAATTGACAGATTTGGAGGCCAAACTGGAAACCAACTTATAAGAAACTATTAAGAGGCTGATAGATTTCACCAAATGTCTGACATAGAGAGTCCAAATTAGCATCAGGGTTAAACATTATAGAAGGATTAGTGGCTTTGAGAACGAGAATTGGCCTCATGCAATAACTTAAAGAATATAAAAATGTCTTGGCCAGAGAGTACTATGCATTTTAATTGAAAGATCTGTTGTATTATAGTCTGTACTCTGAAAGAAATCTGTTCATACTTTAGGAGAAGAAAAAAAATGTATGAAAATCACAGCAATTTTGTAGTTCCATTTTTTAAGATACTTAGAAACAAATAAATATCAATTTTAAATAGTTATGGCAATTTAACATTTTGAACAATATTTGAAAATACACATGATTTTTTTACTTTTTTTTTTCTTTGACAATATTGGGATTTGAATTCATGAGTGCACTTTTAGACGCTACTCTGCAGTTTGGGCCATATCACTAGCCCCAGTCTGGGGTTTATATTTTTATTCTTTAATTCCTTTTTTTCTCTTTTCATATTTCTTCTAATTTTATGCCTCACATCTTTTGCTGACTTTCCAGATGTCCTTAATGGGCTGGGGCTGTAGCTCAAGGGTAAAGCACTTGACTAGTATGTGTACAGCCCTAGGTTCAATCCATAATACCTGGGGGAGAGGGGATTTGTTATGCATCTCAAGAAATGCTAGTTATTGTAATATTATTGGTATCTTCAGAGTTTCCTTGATGGTGACTAGATAGAATGCATAGAGTATTTATAAAGAATCATAATGTATACACATGTAAGTAAATGTAAAATTGAAAAAGTAAAATAAAATAATAAATTTTTATTGGAAAAAAGAATCATACAGTAAAACCAGACAGCTCTTCTTTTGCTTGGTCAAGGAAACAATCTCAATAAAAAGTGAGTGAGTACATATGACTCTTAAGAGAGAACTCAAACACAAATATGTTATCTTCATTCAGTTGAGCGAGTGACCATGAGTCAAAGCATCATTTATTAACAAGTCATTTCATCACTCACCACTGACATATGTCTAGTAAAAATAGCACAAGATAAATTCAGAAAAAATCCTTCCAACCAATTTTCTACTAATAAAAATATTTGTGGTTTTAATTTTTTTTGTTTAAGATTAAAAATATATAGAATTTAATTTTTGTCATGTATTTTAGATGTAATAATTTAATAAGGAAACAAAGGTACACCTTAGGATAAAATGAAAATTATATAAAATAGTTTGAGCATTTTAATGAGTTAGGAGGTCTAAAATGAAATAAGCAGATTAAACTCTAGTACAAAAAACGTTAACCTGTTAAGCTGCATAATAGAAGAAAACACGTTTTCAAATATAAATGTATACTTAGAAAAGTCTGCATAGCCATTATTTATCTCTGATAATTGAAATAATAGTATATTAGGGAATACTACAAATACTTGCAAATAGCATACTTCATTCCTCATTCCCTTTTAATCTCACCATTTGCCTTTTCAAAAATCACTGCATTTTTTGAGATCCTAGAAGAATGTCTGCTTTCTGTTTTACTGCTTATTATTTAATTGTAGCCCAGATACTGTGATATTACAAATTAACTTGTAGATTTATATTATAAAAGATTAGACCAAAGGTTATGTTTTTATTGCCCTGCAGGATGTTAACCAGAATTATTAAAAATCTTACCCTTCATTCTCCCACTCTTACTTCTGATTCACTTTCTCCTTCTTCTTATAAAGACTCAGCTTCTCGAGGGCTTTAGGAATCAGTTTTACCATTTTAGTGATTTTCTCATTAATGGTCAGAAACATGTTTAGAATCTTAAAATTATTTCCCAAGACTGATGCTCCCCACCCTCCCTCTTTCTCCTTCTCCCCCTCTCCTCCCTCCTGCCCACATTTTGACCATTTTGGTTTAAATGTAATTTTATGATTTGAATATTTGGCATTCTCCACTGAGATGGTGAATACTTATATTTTCATCAGTTAAGAGAGGTTTTGTTGTTCATTTAGTTGTTTATTATGTTAGTGTGATTTTCTACTTGTGACTTTAACTCAATGAAGAAAACATTTCTTGCCCCCTGGAAAGGAGAGAAGCCCTTTGGGATCTGTGGCTGTGACTCTTTTCTTCTAAGTTTATTTATTTTATTTTTGGCCCTGTGAATGGAAACCAGAACATAAGTGTGTGCTCAACCACTGTACTACATACCCCAGCCCTATTCTGCATTTATTTTTAACTTGTGACCAACAGCGGTTGTAGAAATGATTTTGCAAGCACTATGTATATTGTGCTATGTTTGTTACTGAGAAATACCTACACTTCTTATCTGAAGTGTTTTCTTTAATATGTGTCAGTAAATTGTATTATTGTCTCTTAAAGTGAAAAAGTTTTGTTTGTTTTAATTTGTTTTTGGAGACTGAAAAAATCAAATTTTAGGGAACTCAAGAATTCTCAGGTGAAAAGAAGCATCTTAAATTTTGATACTTAAAAATATGCTAGTATTTTATATACTCTGCATAGTTATACTCTGCATAGCAAATATACTTTGCATAGTTTCGTGTATATGAGTTTAATAACTTACAATATTCTTACATAACTTGAAGAGTTATGCTATTATTTAATCAAGTTGTTAATAAATAATATCTAGATAATTGGTAATAAATAAAATGGAATACTGAAACTTTAATTACATATGTGTGTATATATATGCATATACATAAGACAATATGCATTTATATATTGTCTTAGTTTGTTTTCTGTTGATGTTATCAAATACCATAGTCTGGGTAATTTATAGATAATAGGCATTTATTTAGTTAATAGTTTTGGAAGCTGAAAAGTCCAAGAGCATGGTGCCAGCATCTGGTGAGGGCCTCTTGCTGCATTGTAATGTGGTAGAGGGCATCACATGATAAGACAGAGCAAATGGATAAGAGCTTGTTTTCATTCTAAAACTATTCCTGCAACAACTCATTAACCCACTAATCCATCAATCCACAGATGGATTAGCCCACTCATAAGGGCAGAGCCCTGAAAACCCAGTGACCTACCCAAAGTTCAACCTCTTAGCGCACTGCTGCATTTGAAATTGAGTTTCCAACACAAGAACATTTGGTAGACATGTTGTGGCAGACATACCATAACATATACACATACAAATATTTATGTTCCTTATTTCTTTACAGAGTGGCTATACTTTGGGTGAAGTTAATGAACAAGTCTATTTAGCCACTTTAGAATGAGTAAAATTGATGTGGTTGTCAATAGGTGGTCCTGATTGGGCTCATGAGCCTTTGCTGTCTGCCAGTATATTTGCTACTGGCAAATCACCACCTTCCAGTTTTCCTTGTATAATACAATTTATCTAGATTAAAAGTTATAATTAATATTGATGTTTGAGGTTGTAATAGGAATGCTGATGGCATAAAATATAATTCAGTGTGTAAATTCATGATATTAAGTGAAAAAGTGTTTTTTTAATTTGTCATTTTAATAATATAAAAACCAAGTAAAGAAAAACAACAAGTTTTAAAATGTTGAAAAGAAGTTAATTTTATTTACCTAGGAAACATTTTCCTTCAAATAATGAGCATAAAACAAAACAACAAAAAATGTTAAAAATCGGGCAAATTTTCACTTTGATGACTTTATCAATAATATATTTTTAAATGAACTTATTAATTTTACACTGAGTTATTTATAAATACAGAACTGAATTTTGTTACCCATTAAAGTGAGAATTGAAGCACCTAGTTTTTTATTAGCAAGGAATATTAAAATGAGATGCCAGGCAGCTGAGCTTTCTTGCCTCATCAAAACAACTGAGTAATTCTGTTTTGTTTTTATTTTATCATGTCCTTGAGTTTTAAACAATGAAGAAATATTGCTCATATGTGAAGGAACAGAGGTTCTGAAAAGTTGTGTTACCTTCCCCATGTTTACTTAAAACATTATCTTGTCAAATTGATTAATTCTCCTTAGGTATCCATAACCTATTTTAACCAAATAACCAAATCTTCTCTGCTAATCTTTTGTTTTTTGTCTTCCACAAAATCATACCCTAAATTTAGCAAAGGAAAACTTGCATATCTTTCAAATTAAAACTAGAGTTTAGGTTTCTCAGAGGATTTCTGGGGAGTCTTAAAGGCTTTTTCTTTTACCTTATCGGAAAGCAAAATGCGAGAAAAGATTAGAGTCATTTGACATACTCTTGCTCTTTATTTCTTGACTTGTTTCACACTATTGTAAAAGATGCTACACAGAATGAGATTTCAATCCAAAGGATGAGATTTTATATAAGTAAATTGTGACTAACATAAATACTCCAGGTAATTTAGAGTTTACAAAGTAGATTTGAAGCTCTCAAGATTTGTCAAACCTGTCTTGGTCCTTGTTGTATTCTCAGAGCCAACACTGATAAAATTCTTAGGAAAAGGTTATTCATTGTACTCCAGTAAACAACTTCCCTCTTTTCTAAACTGGTACCATCGGTTTCTATATCAAATTAGCTGTAACTGTTCAATATCATGTTTTCTACTTTCATCTTTATGCTTAACCAAAGGCATTCTTACAGAGAATTTTTCTCTGTGTACAAGAAAGTTTCTTATAGTATCACAGAAAGACTTTTAACTATTAATGCTTCAAGGAACACATGGTTACAGATGTTGGAGCTCAAACTAAATCATTTAGACAACGGTCATAGTGTACCAGCAGATTGAGTCAGGACATCTTGGTCTTTTTTAAATCCAGAAGTAGAAAAATTCATTAAAAGCAGACAGCTGATCTATGACTCAGTAAAAAACAGAATTAATTCCATCAGAGTCATTGCACTAATGAGGGAAATTAAATTATGGTTATTTGTTTGCAATATAGTTTATTTCATTTTGTTCTATTTTCTGTTGGGTATATAAATAAGTTTGTTCCTTTCTTGATCTATTTCTAACCCCAAATTTACCAGTCTCATTTATTCCTTCAAATTCAGAATTCTTAGAATTCACTCCTAGTGAGGTTATATGCTCTTCATGAAAATATAGAATTTCTATAGATTAAGTATAAATCTCTTTTCATTTTACTAAGTTGTAATTGGAGAAATCAGTGAACCCAAGATCATCCTTACAGCATCATATTAAGAATGCTACCCATTAAACCAGTATATGTCAAGCCCACACTTGAGGAAGAAGTTCATATATAGCCTATGCTTACAGAGGCCTCTTAGGGAAACTGCCTGGTCACCTACTACATATCTCAGGCCTCCTTGGGAAGGAAGGCCCTTCATGACAAACTAGAGACCTTCAAAGACTTTGCACATCCCAAGGACAGTATAATTCCCTAAATTTATAGGAGAGACTTTTGTGGTCTTGATGTAAAAGAACAAATAATATAAATTTATAAAGTTCCAAACTGAGTTTCTTTATGAGAATTTATAAATAGACTTAATTCTCTGGATGAGGCTCAATACTTGCTCACTTAATGTCCTAGTTTGTTTAGGCCGCTGAAACAAAATACCAGACTGGGCAATTTATAAACAACAGAAAATTATTTCTTACAGTTCTGAGACTGAGAAGTCCAAGACCAAGGTGCAGGCATTTTCAGTGTCTGATGAGGGTTCCCTCTGCATGCACAGACAGTTTCTTTCTCCACCTCATAGGGTGAAAAGGGTGAGAGGTCTATCTCTGGAATCTTGTAAAATGGCACTATTCTCATTGATGAAGATTTTGTCCCCATAATCTAACTGTTTCTGTTTTTGGCTAAGAGGTTGTATCCTGGGTCATTACTTTTGTTTTGATGATTCATGCTTGAGATACTTTCCCTCACATGAAATTTTTCATTTGTGAAAATTAAGGATTTACTAAAAAGTAGTTTTAGGACAAGTAGTATTTTGTGAAGGGATCTTTACATAGCATCTAAATGACTGCGGAAAATCACAAGATAATTGTGTGTCCTCCCTTAAGAAAAAGAAAAGGTAGACTGTGTTAAATAATGAGGTCATAGACTTTTCTACTGTTTTAGAATCATAAATTTCGTATGATATTTCAAAGGCATTGGAGTAATCTAAATGCTTACCCCGATCCTGAAGGGCTACAGATTTCTGAATTATATGTTCAGATTTAGGAGTTCTTGCTTGGAACTTCAGAAAGCTATTAATCTCTTATATTGTTGATCTATTTGCTAAATGGATAAAACTACCTATGTTCATTCTGACACAATCATGAAATGAAATGTCCAAAAACATTTCATATGTGAAGATACCTACATCAGCAGTTAGCAGGATATTTATAACTTTTCTCCTGACAAGACACTATCACAGACATTTTTATATTACAAATGTTAGCTATCTATCAGCAAGGAGATCAAGCTCAAATGAGCTGATTGGAAATACAGTTGACATCTTTTACAAAAGAAAAGGGTTAATGCCTGCCCTCACTCACCTCCAGAGGCATTCTACACCAGAATGCCCTCATTTCACCTCTGTTACCTTTCTTTCTTGGTGACAAAATGAGCTATAGGCATTTCTGTTCCTTTACTCCCCCCATCTTGATAAGTACTGGCTCCTTTTAGCCAGTTAATTTGAATGAATACAACAAACAGTAAGTTGTGCTTATACTTTAATATATTTCCATTGTAGTATATATTTTTGATATAAAATTTCAAGAAAAATTTAATCTCAAATGGCCTGTTTAATTGACTTATATTTGTGTGTGTGTGTGTGTGTGTGTGTGTGTGTGTGTATGTGTATAGTTTTATTTGGAAAGATGACTTCTTCAATAGAAAGAAGTAGTCATAGTCTAAATGCAATGTTTTTTCATATTTATAAGAAATGTTAGATTAGACAATGCCCCCAAAATCTTTTTATCTTCCTTTTCTATGATTTTATCTCTTTCCTTGAGGCAAACTCAAGAGCACAAGAGAAAACTTTTAATACATCAGAGAACATATTTAAATTCAGATTGAATTTCCAATTTAAGCAACAGAAAAATAGAAAAGAAGATGTCTACAGGAATTTATAGATTCTGAAAATTAATTCAAAGAAACATTTGGTTTTGTTCTTCAGTCATTTGTCATAAAAACGTCAAAGACAAAATAAGTTGTACAATTACTTCAGTGCAATCAGCAGAAAATTTTAGGCTAATTAGCAAAAATTGCAAAATCATAATGCCATAATAATACTAGTATTACTATTTTCCTATTATGCTTTATTCTTACTCCTACTTATGGGCAAATTCTTTTGTTTAGTAATGATTATTCTTAAGGCATGCTTTAAAAAGCTTAGTGCTTTAACTTATTTCATAACAAATAACTTTAAATGGTCCTTCCTACAATTTTTCAATCAATTTTTTCAAGGGGAAAATGGTTATATATGTATATAACCATTATATGTGTATATAATTATATATATATATATATATATATATATATAAAATTAAAACCATGAATTTCAATGGCTTTTCTTAGAGGAAATCTAACATTATTATACTTTGAATTAATCCTACATACTTGATGTATTTCACAATAATACATTCTGCAAAGTGAGATTGTCACCTAAGTAGTCTTTGGGCTTAAAAACTTATTTGCATTTTTCTTTAGTATATCACTATTTTGTAATTATATGTGTATGTGTCTTGATATGCACTTTATAAAAATTTATTTGTTTATTGGTTTGTTTAGTGATACTGGGGTTTGAACTCAGGGCTTCATGCTTGGAAGGCAGGCACTTTCCTGCTTGAGTCATACTCCAGTCTGGTGTGCACCTTTACATACATGCACTCATCCATAGAAAAACAGAATTGACAGTTTATTTAGCAAAAATAGTGGGAGAAAACAATCATAATAACTGCTTTTCCTCTTGGAAAACTGAACTTAGGGTATGAAAAAAATACATTTAAATTGTAAACAGTTAGAAATAAGTTTATAAAATGACTACTTACAACATCAACACTATGATTGTTTACTAAAAATAGATGCCTCTGAACTATGTAACCATTTGGTAAAAAAAAAAAAAAAAAAAAAACTTAGTACACCAATGGCCTTCCTTGAGCAAAGTGGTCATATATTCAAGTAATGGAGTCCATATTGAAAAATATCCCTTTGAAACTACTAAAACTCATATGTTCATTCTTTAATAAGTTCTTTAGGAAAATGAATAGAATAAGAAGGAATACATTTAAATATAATTTTTTAGCATTTCTCTTTTAATCCAACTTTTATTTTGCTAAAGATCCCAGGAAGAGAAAGTACAAAAGCAGCCTGGAAAGTACAGAAAATAATGGAAGCATTGGTAACAAAAATTGATATTTAAAGTAAATTCATTTATAAGAGAAAGGCAGAACACGCATCAGATAAATGTGTAAAAGACTTTAAAAAGCCAATAAATATCTGAAAAAGTATTTGTTGACCTTATTGCTACTTATGTCATCAGAAGGACTGAAATAGAAAAATTTCACAATAGGAACCAATGCTCTGTAATGGGTGTGGATTAATTTTGCAAATAAAATATTAAGACAAAGAAGGTAGAACCAAAAGTGAACATAATGCATGGTTCTACTTATATTAAGGATAAAAATGCAGGACTTATCTGTTTTCTTAAAAATCATACTAATGGTTATACTTGTGGGGAACTAAGTGTAATGGGGCACACAAGTAGTTTTCTGATACTCTGATAATGTTCTCTCTCTTGACTTGGGTGCTAATTACATCACTGTGTTAAATTTTGTGAATACTCATTAAATTCGACACTTGAAACATGTTCTTTGCTTATCCATTTTACGTTTGAAGAAGGCTTTAAAAATGAAAGTTTGCCATCTGGATGCTACCAATACAATGAAGAAAGATGATACAGTTTAGAAAGAATTACATTTATGAAAAAAATAGCATATAAAATAGTTTATTACCCTTAATGTTTCAAAGATATTTGTATGACAAAATTCTTTGAACCATAGGATTCCTTCTAAGTAACTGCCATTCTTAATTATAGTAAACAGTTTTATTGTCTGCGTTTTGTTTTACTTATAAAATATGTCAATATATAATGTATCAATTAGAGTTTAACTCCCTAAAAGATTTGATTATTGCACATGATATTCATGTATTGAATTTTTACACTATACCTCATAAATATGTACAATTTAAATTAAATAAAAATAATTTTAGAAAATAAAATTCAGCATTTAAATTAGAAAAAAGAAATCTGGAGGATTTAGCTTAGTGGGCTCTATTATATCCCTTTCAGTTCTCCTGTATGGCCTCTGGTAAAATGGTATGGAACGTGGAGTATACTGGAAACTTATTAAACTGATCATCTCATTTGAAACTGCTGTGCCTAATACAAAATGGACTGTATCAGATGAACACAGCCCCTGCCATTTAGTATGAAGTGATTCATTTGGGAACAATGTATTCTTAAGACATATCAAAGGCCAAAAGCATTTTGCCTTTCTCGCTTCTATGTATGACTTCAACATAGAACTCAGATTAATGCTTCTTTCCTTTGTTATGGCACATCCACACAGATTTAGATTTTCCTTGATTTGTCACAAAACAATTTCAAGAATCCCCAGCTAAATTTGAATTCTAGTTACTAAATAGTGACTAACTATCCTGCCCTACTAAGAAGTGAACGGAGCTGTAGGTGGATATTTACAATGTGCCTTTCATGGGTATTGCTTGTACCCACTGTATGATCTAAGCCTAAGTGTTGTATTCATGACCCATGGTCTGTCACACAGGAAATTTGTTCATCCTGGCAGAAGCCCTTGCGACTCTTGGCTGACCCATGTTCCATTGTGCCTGCTTGACCATTGTTTTAGTTCAAGAGCCAGCCCTTGCATTCTTCCCAGCATCCTGATGAAATCCCAGCCTGTGACAGCCCTCAGCTCTTCAAATGGATGGTCCAAATTCAGTACTCTACCACAATAGGAAACAAGCTCAAAGATTTTTTTATTTACAGGTCCTAGACAAGCAGGACAAAATGATTCTGTGGAGACAGTCCTCCTCCATCTCAGATCATGTGAGACAGGAATGAAAACTCAGCAAGTTACTGAGTGTAGCAACCAGTGATGTATATATAAGGGAATGGGAAATGAGTTCCTTGCAGTTACCAGGTAAATGGCTGAATGGTCTCTTTATAGGCAGCATGCTATTAGACTGTTTAAGATAAAAGCAACTTGATAACAGGACACTAAACAACAATGAATTTGAACTGATAGTCATTAGCTATGTACTGACTGAGTAGTAGTCATGAGTTCACAAATGTTTCAGAAATTCATTATACAATGGAAATGATACGGTAGAATTCAGCAAAGTTCAAAATGTATAGGTAAGTTACATGAGTAGCCCCCCTACTCTTTCATCAAGAGACATGGCTACTAACCTAGTCAAACAGGACTATTCTAAAAAAGCTATTCAAGTACTTGACTTCAAAAAAGTGAATTGGGAAGTATGAAGAGGGAAGTTTATTATCTTGACATTGTCAGTTTCCCATTGGTCAAATTTTACCCAATGGAGAGTTAATATTCCTAAATTTCAGGTTTTATTTTCTGTCTCCTTGCCTACTGTCAAAGTCAACTCCATACCATGTGTACAGTACTGACTATGATCTAAAAGTCATAGAAAGGGCACAAGATTCTAAACACCAGCCCCAGGTGGGCAGAAAACATGGTCACATGTAGTTGATTTCTATGGCAACTAGTGGAGTCAAAACTAAAAACCAGGAAGAAGGTAAGACTGAAGGTTAGAGGAATCTGAGGCTCTGCATGAGATAACTGTATATAACATCTATAGCAAAAAAGCTAATAATCTCACACAAGAAGTTAGAAATATATGTATATTTTTTTCACTGGAAACATAATACCATCATGTATTTATTGTATTTCTGGTACTTTTTAAAGTGACCTGCAAATATATCATTCAATCCCATCACCCTTTATGAGTTTGTTGGTATGACCTAGGAAGTTTAAAAACAAAAGAAGAAAAAAATTATATAAGAAAATGAGGAAAAGAAAAGAACAAAAAATGAAAGGTAGTAAAGTATTATGGCAAAGTACTATTTAAGGCAAAAAGCAGTAAAGAGAATAATCTATAGTATGTACAGTATAATATACCTGACCCCAAATGCAATCTATACATCACCATCCAGTAATAATTAACAATTAACTAGCAGCCAGACAAAACTACGGTGCACAACTCCATATCAGTAGAATCTGATGACAGAGAATGATGATACTTTAAAATAACTTGAATAAAAGAGAAAATAATTTACCAAATTGCAGTATGTGATCTCTTACATGACCATGCTGCTAATTCCCCATCAATAGGGTTTGTAATAATAAAGATAGAAGATAAAAAAAAATTCAGTGAAACACAAAAATGGGACTTTAAGTGTTGTGTTTATACTTGCTTTCTTAAAGGAATTTGAAAGCTTCCTTTATTATGTTAGCTTTGGAAGGATGTTTAAGGCATTAATCTTTTTTTTTCTTTTAAGGTTTAGTTAGAATTATTCCATGAAATCATTTGAGTCTGGTGCTTCTTGGGCCATTCCTTTATGGTTTCCTTTATTAGAAAATTAGTCTGTTAAGGTTGCCCAATTCTACTGCAGTTAATTATGGTCATCTGTATTTCCCCAGTAAATTACCCTTTTCATTTCATGTTTCAAATCTATTTGCATAGAGATCTGCAATGTTAATCTTATTAAACTTACTGTTTCAATGTTTATTACTCATTATTTCTTATTCTAAAATTTATTCATTCTGTTTTTCTCTTGATCTATTTAGTGATTGGTTTTGTACAGTAAAAAGTATAAAATGGGGTGAAAAACTAATCTTTACTACATCACATATCTATAGTGAATGGACATTTTTGTGTGTGTTCTTACCTTAGGATGACTTTGGTGCTTCATAGCTTTAGAAATCAAGAATATTTAACATGAAATATTTGAGTATGATTATTTATGTAGCTCAAGGGATAGACTATAGAAACAATTTCAATTAATGTACACTTTTATTTAAAAAAAATCACATACATCCCCGATTAAAAATAAACAGAAAGCCTATAAAAAATCAATAGAATATTATTTATTGAAATTTATAATAAGATCATAAAATCTTGTTTAAATGGTAAAAATAGGTGTTTCTATTGTATTTTCTGTGTTCACTTGGCATTGTACAGAAATGAACAGCCATATTGGTGTTAAATGACAAGCTTAATTTTTTTCCATGGTACAGAGATAACACACTGTATAAATATATCAGGTCTTTTCTAACTGGTTTTGATTACAGAAACTAATAATGTATTCTTTAAATAACTAAAACAAATAAAAATAACAATGCAATGACTAATGCTGGGTACATTTATTCATTTGAAAGTGTTGGCTAGAATAGATTAGAGACAAAATAGGTGTTAAAATATGTTAAGCAAATCTGAAAATTATTAAAATCTCAGAAAGTAAATCTGATTTTTGAACCTTTTCATGAGTAAATACCCTTTAAGTATGTAATAATTATTTCCCTCTGAAAAACAGCCACATAAATCCTCAAAGTCACAAAATTTTGCATGAAACATATACTATTCTTCTGAAATTTAGTTATGCTTTATGTATAATATTAAGCAGGATTACAAAGATATATTTCTCACTTTTTTGACAGTATTGAGATTTAAACTCAGGACCTTACACTTACTAGGCAGGTGCTATATCACTTGAGCCACTCCACCAGTCCATTTTTGTGTTAGGAATTTTTGAAATAGGGTCTCAGGAACTATTTTTCATGGCAGGCCTTATCTCTGTCTCCAGTGTAGCTGGGATTACAGGCATGAACCACTGGCATCCAGTTCAGAATTTTTTAAAATCAAAGAATTGATTACCATTTCAGGAAAAAGGCAATTAAGACAAGTTGCATAAGAAAGCAAAAGTAAATTGTAACTACTTTCAAAAGTGATTTTCAAAGTGATTGAGGCTAAAATAAAATTTAAATTACTAAAATTTAAATAACTGTTTGGAAATGTGGCAAAGTTTGAGCAATAACAATACATGCATAATTGTTGATTTTTATTTATTCAAAATGATTTTTTATTGAGACTAAATAGCTACATAGATTTTGTGGTTTATCACAGTAATTGTTACTATTTTATTAACTTGATTTATATATTAATGACCACATGACCTAAAAACTCAAACTCACAAATATTTGTGAAAGCAGAAATAATATTAAGGCTTTCTCAACTCTCTTTGACAAACATGTCTAACTTGTGTTCCTTGAGGGACACCAAATTTCTCATGCTAAATTGTTTCTATAATTACTTTATGCCAAGTAAGTGATATCTGTCTAGTTTTATGTCAAAAATGCTAATCACATTTGCAAAGAAGCAAGTAAGTGAGAAATTACCTTTGATTTACTGTAATCTAAGTAGATAACTTTCAAAAGAGTTTTGGTATATTACCAGATAACTATTTTATCTTTCAGAGAAAATAAAAACTATTGTCACTCCATTTTCTGCCTCCTTTAATGCTTCATCACCTTTGTTGAGTTTACATGGTTAAATACTTCCAATATATGGAAATGAGACTATGAATATTATGAGGGAAAGCTATGCCTACATATAGGCTTGAAATAATAATTAGTTAATTATATATAGAGAGATGTATAAATGTGTATACATGTATATATGTGTATATGCATGTATTTATACATATATATACACACATACATATAGATAGATAGAGAGAGAGAGAGAGAGAGAAAGAGAGGAAATAACTGTCAACCAGGATTACTATATTTACTATATCTAGCAAAGTTATCCTATAAAATTGATAGAGAAATAAATACCTTTCAAGATAAGCACAAGCTAAACAATTAGTCCAGTTTTTAAATGACACTTAAACTATTCTACACACAGATGAGGGAAGACAGCTACAAACATGTGAGCTCAAGACAGATTAAATTTCATGAGAAGAATAAAGGAAAAAATGAGAATTAGGAAAGGATCAAACATGTGCAATGCAGTAACCAGAAAACCCTTAAGATGAGTAAGGGAGAAAGAAAAGAACAAATAGCATGAGTCAACCAAAAAAAAAAAATTACAGAAATCAGTATATACTTGTCAATAATAACCCTAACTGTAAATAGTCTCAACTCTCAAATTAAAAGTTGCAGACTTCCAGATTAGATTAAAAAGCAAGCTCCAACTATTTATTGTCTGCAAGAAACACACCACATTGTTGAAGACCCACACCACAGACTGAAAGTGTGGAAAATGATATACCATGTAAATTGAATATGAAATCAAGTTGGAGTAGCTGTACTCAAATTTGACAAAGTGGATTTTAAGCCAAAATTTGTCAGAAAAGATAAAGGAAGTCACTACATATTAATAAAGGGAATAGTTCATCAAGAAACAACAGTAAATATATGTACATTAAACATTGGTACACCAAATTCCATTAAACAAACACTGGACATAATGGGACAGAGAGCTCCAAATATAACAATAGTGGGAGATTGCAATACTGCACTCTTAGTAATAGATAGATTACCATGGGAAAAAAAATTAACAAAGAAAATTCAGAGTTACACTGCACCCTAGTTCAAATGGCAAATACCTATAGACTATTCCACCCAATAGATAATTGGAAAACAATATCTTCTCAGCAGTCTATGAAAATTGATTAAATTTTAAAATTGATTAAATTTTAGCCCATAAAACAAGCCTTAAAAATAAAAAAAGAAATAATTTCTTGATTCACATAAATTTATAATGGAATAAAACTATAAATCAATAATATAAGAAACTATAGAAATATACAAATATATGGAGATTGAGCAATATTCTTTTGCACTACCAGTGGGCCATTGAGGAAAACAGGGGGAAAGTTAAAATATTTGTGGAATCAAATGAAAATGAAAGTAGCACTTATCAGAGTATGTGAGGTGCAGCAAACACAGTTCCAAAAAGGGAGCATATAGCTATGTGTGCCTAAATCACAAAATCAATGCATTTCAAAGTCTTGGAAAAGCAAGAATATGCTAAATCCAAAATTAAATGAAAAGAAACAATAAAGAACAGAGCTGAAATTAATGAAATAGAAACCCAAATAACAAAACACAGGAAACAGTGAAACAAAGATTTGTTGTTTTTTGCTTTTTGAAATGATAAACTAGATTGACAAACCCTTAGCCAAACTGAAAGAAATTAGGAGATGACCTAAATTAACAAAACGAGAGGTAAAAAAAATGGGATATTGCAATAGATACCACTGAAATCCAGAGAATCATTAGGGAATATTTTGAAAAATTATATTCCAATTAATTGAAAAACCTACAAAAATGCTCAAGTTTACACTTATAACTTACCAAAATTAAAACAAGAAGACATAGAAAACCTAAATGGACCAATAACAAGTAATGGGATTGAAATACTAATGAAGAGTATCCCAACAAAGAAAACCCCAGGACTGGATGGATTCACTACTGAATTCTACCAGACATATAGAAAAACTAGCACCAATAATCCTCAAAATATTCTATGAAATAGAAAGGAAATGAACACTTCCAAATTCATTTTATGAAGCCAGTATTAAACTGATATCAAAACCTATTATGGTCATGACAAAGAAAAAGAAAACTGTAAATAGATTTCTTTGATGAACACAGATGCAAGAATCCTCAATAAAATCCTTGCATAATAACTTCAACAGCACATAAAATGATCAAACACCACAATCAAGTTGGTTTCATACCAGGAATACAAGGATGCCTCAACATATGCAAATCAACAAAGATAATACAGCTCATAAAGGAATCAAAAGTAAAAATAACATAAACATATCAATAGATGCAGAAAAGACCTTTGACAAAATTCAACATCCTTGCATAATAAAATCCCTAAGGAAACTAAGAATAGAAGGATTATTCCTCAACATTTTAAAGGCTATGTACGACAAACCAATAGTCAACATTACACTGAATGATGAAAATTTGAAAGCAATTCCTATAAAATCAGGAACTACTGAAAGGTGTCCATTCTCACCTCTCTTAAATACAGTGCTAGAAATCTTAGAGCAATAAGGCAAGATAAAAAAAGATAAAAGGGATACAAATAGAAAAGGAAGAAGTCAAACTGTCCTTGCTTTCAGATGTTATGATCCTATATGGAAAGGGCCTAAAAACTCCATCAAAAGATGCATATCTAATAAACACTTTCTTCAAAGTAACAGGAAATAAAATCAACATACAATTTGGGTAAGTTTTTTAAACACCAAAATCAAACTTGCTGAGAAAGATGTGAAGAAAACAACCCCATTCATAATGCCTTAAAAACCAAATCAAATGAAAACCTAGGTATAAACTAAAGATGTTATAGAACTGTGTAATGAAAATGATAGAGCACTGAAGAAAGAAATTGCAGAAGACCCTTGAAGATGGGAAGACAACCTATGTTCATGGATTGACAGAATTAATATTTCTTGAAGCCCTCACAAGCTTGTCCTTGAATCCTATCTGTGGGCAATGGGAGATGCCAGAAAAGAAAACAGACAAAACATGCATGAAGCTGGGGCCAGGTAGGCTGGGTGGTCTGATGGAGACACACCAGCCACCTCCACCTCCAGTGAGTTTATTATACACAGTAGCAACACAAGGTGGAGAGGCTTTTTTCTTGGGGAGGGAGTGTGACATTATAATCCTCAGAAACAGGGGAAACCTATGACAGTTTCTCTTTGAACATAAACATCTTAAGAAAAACAGTTGTACTACACCTTGCCTACTTCTGCAGCTGAGGCTGTGTCAATTCAAGCGTGCGATTTATTGGGCATAACTATGCTTGCTCCCTTCTGCAGTTTGGGGCTGTGCTAAACTCAAACATGCAGCTTATTCTATACACCTGCTGGCTCCCAACAAATATTGTCAAAATATCCATATTGCAAAAAGTGATTTATGGATTCAATGCAGTCTCAATCAAAATTCCAATGAAACTAGAAAATTCTAAAATTCATTTTGAAACACAAAAGACTCCAAATAGCAAAGCCAATATGTATAAAAAAAATGCTGTATGTATCACAATATTTGACTTGAAACTATACAACATGCCCATAATAACAAAACATCATGTTACTGGCACAAAAACAGACACATAGACTAATAAAATAAAATAGAAGGTCCAGAAATAAGTCCACACAGTTATAGTCATCAGATTTTGATAAAGGCACCCAAAACATACAATGGTTAAAAGAGATCCTCTTCGAAAAGTGGACCTGGGAAAACTGTATATTCGCATGTAAAAGACTGAAACTAGATCCTTGTCACTTACCCTCAAACTCAAAGTGGATCAAAATTTTAGCACAAGACCTAAAACTATTACACAAAAACTTAGGGAAAACACTCCAAGATATATGCATATCAATAATTTTCTGAATATTATATATAATATTATAAATTGTAGGATATAATAACAAGAAATGAGAAATGGGACTATATTTAGTAAGCTTGTGCATAGCAAAAGAAACATTCAACAGAGTGAAAAGACAGTTTATAGAATGGGAGAAAATCTTGGTCAACCATTTAGCGAATGGGATTACTATTCAATATACATACAGGGATAACTCAAAACATTAAGCAACAAAATAATAAATAGTCTTATCAATAAATAGGCAAATGAACTTAACAATTTTCAACTGTTGAAATATTAATTGCCAATAAATACATGAAAAAATGTTCAATATCTTTAGCCATCAGTTGAAGGCAAATCAAAATTATATTGAGATTCCATCTTACCCCAGTCAGAATGGCTGGGGTAAGAAGCCAAAAATAACAAAGGATGCAAGGATGCAGGGGTAAAGGAACACTTAAAACACTTCCAACAGGAAGGTAAATAAGTATAGACACTATTGAAATTAGTGTGGAGGTTTCTGAAAACATTGCAGATAGATCTTCCATATGATGTAGCTATACCATTTTTGAGCATATGCTCAGAAGAATCAAAGTCCACTTTCTATAGACATACCTGGACACACATGTTTATTGGTGCACTAGTCCCAATAGCCAACTTATAGAAATTGTGGTACATATACACAGTGGTGTGCTGATCAATGGATGAATGGGTAAAGAACTGTAATATATATACAATGCAAATTTACCTAGCCATAAAGAAGAATGAAATCATATTGTGAGTAGGAAAACAAATGGAAATAGAGATCAACATAATAAGTAAAATGAGCCACTATCACAAAGACAAGTATCAATTTTTTTTTTCTTGTAAGATGTGTAACCTAGGGGAAAAAACATGAAACTAAGAGGGTAGACTATTAGGGATGTGGAATAAGAAAGGGGGAGAGTCAGGAATAATAAGAAAGGGTAATAGAGGGTATGAATATGGTCAAAATACATTAGATGTGTGTATGGAAATATGATAATGAAACCTCTTACTTTGTACAATTAATGTACACTTATTAAATAAGTAAAAATTTTATGAAGTATGTATGCCTAAAAAATTATGCAGAAACACAAAAGTAAATCAAATGCTAAAATCCTAAATAAACCCCTGGCAAATGAAACATGCACCATGCTAGAAATAAATTTATCATATCTGCTATGGTTTGGGTACAATTTGGATGTTCCCCAATGGACCACTATGATTCAAAGCTTGATCCTCAAAGTGGTACTACTGAGAGGTGGTGCTTGAGTCTTTAGGAGGTAGCAGTGCTGATTGGGAGGAAGTTAGTCATTGGGAGTATGCCCTTACAAGGTAGTTTTCCTGGGATTCTTTGGCAGCTTTCCCATGAGGGTTGTTATAAAAGCTTGAGATCCTTTCTTGGAGCATGCTCCACTATTGACCATCTCTCACAGACCCCTCGCCTTAGCTGTCAGAGCCAGTGCTATGTTGTTTAGACTGCAGTCTCCAAAACTGTAAGCTAAATCAATCTCTTTTTTTTTTCACAAATAACCTATGTCAGGTATCTCATTATAGTGATGAAAAGTTGACTAATATGCTCACAATTAAAGAATAATTTACAATATAAAATCACTATGTCAAATCCTAAGTCCCTATGGAGGAACTGTTCACAATTACCTTAATAGATATCTTTAGGGAATTCACTTAAACTGTTCTTAATTATAATAAAACTTACTTGGAAAATAAAAAAGAATTTCTCTTAAATTAAGAGCTAATGATACTAGATTCAGTCAAATTAAAATAAGAATGTGCTATCAATATTATTACTTAGTCCTTCATTTGGCATGGTTGTATCAATGAAAACAGAAAATCTAAATTTTTATTTTGTGTACCTGATTTATTTTGCTGATAGTAGCTAATGCTAAATAGTGATAAAACTCATCCACAATTCCTTATCAAATAAGGTCTATAAAAGCTTAACCCCTGATGTCTTTGGGAATGTATGTCATGAAAATTGCAGAGAATGTACCAAAAGGAAGATCAAAATAAGGATGTCCAGCAGAGATAAGAGGGAAAAGAAATTCCCAGGCTGATGAAAAATGATAATTCTCCAAAGCCAGACATGGAGTAACCTTTGTGAAAAAATTGGTTGGATGAGAACAGAAGAGAATAGTCCAGAAGGGATATGTTTGGGGGAGAGGGGAATGAAACTTTCAGGTACATATAAGGTATTTGGCCACACTGAAAATAATTTTACATTTGTATTAGAGAGTTTGTGTACTGAGTTAGTACAGTGATAGGTAAATGGAAAAAAATTAAAATAAAATAACTCCATGGTAAGGAAAACCACATATAAGAGATGAAGTGCAAGTGTCCTTAGTACAAAAATTAAGTGTGAGAGGTCTGTCAATGACTCAACAGAGAATATTTGCAAAATGATAAAAAGATGAACACTGAAATTTGACTTAACCAGAAAGTGAGATGTTTTTGGAGAAATATTATAGAAATGTGGAGTTCTAAAGGAAGGGAGAACTCCATGAGCTAAAACTTCCTCTTCCACAATGTAAGTTAATAAATAATGTCTAATTATTGCAAAATAAAGAAATGACTCTAAGCTAAGTAGTTAGAAATGTGAATACAAACAAACAAAAAGAAACCCCAGGTAGATGGAAAATGCAAGGGAAATAATTTATGACGACAAAGAAAGGGCATTTTTGTTACCAGCTTTGGAATATGTTCAGACATTTAAAAACTAAGAGTATTGCTTAAGAATACAGTTGCTGTATTTAAAAAGCCTATGTTTAAATACTTAGCCACTTCCTAACTGAGGGACTCTGGGTGAGTCCCTCACCCAGAGAAAATATTGTGTCTCAATATTTTCTTCTTAAAATGGGGATAATGGCCAGGCACCAGTGGCTCACTCCTATAATCCTGGCTACTCAGAAGGCAGAGATCAGAATTGTGGTTTGAAGCCAGCTGGAGCAAATAGTTCCTGAGACTCTATCTCAAATATATCCAATACAAAAAAATAGGCCAGCAGAGTGGCTCAAGTGGTCAAGCACTGTGGGGAGCAGACTATGAGAAGCGTATGAAAAGTGACATAAGCATAGTTGTGCTCAATGATGTATAGGCTGAGTTTGGCACCGCCCCAGCCCCCCAGCTGCAAGAAGGCAAGATACAGCACAGCTGCTTTTCCTAAGTTGTTTACAGTCAGAGAAGTAGGAATGCAGGTTTCTCTTGTTACAATGTAACCAGTACTGCCAGAAAACGAAATGGGAATAATGAAAGTAAACATCTAGGAGAGGTATAAAAGGATAAAAAATACCTGTTATGGTTTATTTTAAATACATACACTACTTTGATAAAAAAGCAATTACAAATTTTGGAAATCATATAAAATATAAAGCGAGAATAGGGTTCCCTCAAAAACTAATAAATTACCAAAGGAGTGAGTTGTAGTAGTAAGGTATAAGATTTATGCAAACTATATACAAATCAGGGCAGGTAAAAGTTGTTAAAATCCCGAGGATGATTTATCCTTATAAAATTGCTATCAATTCTAATAATGAAAGATGAATTTCCATGCTGCTAAATCAGACTCTTTTATTTGGCAATAAATGTACACAACCTATTAATAAAATGGAATGAATGTCATAAAATTTTATAGGCTTTTAGAATACCAACTGTTCTTTCCTTAGGGAGAAAAATATTAAACCTATATACAAAAGGAAGAGGTGCTATGAACATGAAGTTTTTGTAATTTAAAAAATGCCTCTAAGACCTAGTTTTTCCAGGTCAGTCTCTTAAACATACTTCAATCTTTCTCTTTGCTGTGTCGTTATGTATACACCATTGTATATTTGCAGCGTTTTTAAGGGGAGCTATTATATGTAATTCCCACTGTACCACTAATATTCATGAAAAGTTATTGGTTATTCAAATACACTATCTTTATGCAATGGGAGAGGTCCAGGAAAAAAAAAAGATGTTTTAAAAATACACACATATATCTAAAAGCTTAGTCTAGAACTCAATGCCAAAAAAGAGTGGGAAATTTGTCCTGAATACTTAGGAAAGCAAAATACTTCATAGATCTCCCTTTTTCCACACAACTGGAATAATTTTTATGAATAGAGACTGATCTCATAGCAACCCTTAGCTTTTCTTATAAATTGAGGAATTTAACCACCCAAATGTGTGACATCAATGGAATTTATAGTCTCAGAGTAATTTGCCTGAACACACCCAGAAAACCATTTGCATTGAAGAACAGGTCCTGGAAGAGTGGATAAAAAGTCTGCACAAAGATGTGATCTTTTCTGGGTAAGTCTTTGCCTAACCCCTACTGTCTGCACACCGTTTGGTTAAGAACCCTCCCTGCCTTAATTGCAAAAGCTTCCCACTTCTCTGAGAGACTTGGTAAATTTTAAGATCTGCAGAAAACAGTGATATACAATTTCACCACATTTCCCTGTAGAATTGGTTCATTTAAAAAGGACACTGTAGGTTGTTCTCATTCTCACTGTAGAAATGACCCACTTTCAGTCTATTGTAAGTATATTTCTTTCCTAATAAATTTTATTATAACTTTTACTGCAAAAAAAGAACAAAGAACCTGTATGTATTTATTTAGATGATATTTAGAAAGAATTTCCAAAGGTACTCCAATGATCAATGCAGGCTTATCATAGGGTGATTTACTAGTTGCCTACCAGAGAAAAGACAGTAACTGAATATAAGACAAGTTTTGCTGTGGACAGTGAGCAGAAATCCAGTAATTGCTTGGGTGGGAAGCTAAGGTGGGGTGATCAGGATCATGAAGGCAAAAATAAGATGGTAGAGGCATCCCAGAGGAACACAAGTACAATCTGGACCCCAGTGAACAGATTTGAACCCCAGCTCTATCACTTACCGGACAGTCAATTTAACCACTCTGTGCCTCAGTTTCCTCATTCATGTAACGGAGATTATGATAGTAGTTACTTCTTTGGATTATACTAAACACTGAATTGGCTCTTATGTGGACATGTTTAGAGTAGTTCCTGACATGTAGTGAACAGTAACTATGTTTTTGTTAGGAGAAGCACTCAGGATGAGAGTCCAGGTGGGCAACTAATAATATAAAATTTCTTGCTCCCCAATTTTGTATAAGTCTGTCTCTTATTATTTTTATTACCCTAGATTTGCTGCACTGTGGCCTTTTAGAGATTATTTCACATCTGTGTGAAATACTTCATGTGAAAATTCAAGCAGAGGTCTGACCTCCCTCAAAGGAGGATTAACTGGTAAATGATCGCCAAGCACTTGGAAGACTTGAAGTGTTCCAAAAATGTTGCTTGTTAATTCTCCTCATCCTGAGAAGGGTCAAGTGATGACAGTCCTAGGCGGAAGTGTCTCTTCCCGCACAAATACTCAGCCCAAAGATGCTTTGAAATTTCCAATTTGCAAGTGGCCAGAGGGCACACTGAGACATTATTGAGAAGCAGCACATTCTGCACCTGGCATAAGATTAGTGGCTGCTTAAGGAAAATGTTATTTTCAGCATTCAGTTCTCAGTTTTTTTTTTTCTTTTCATTCTCACATCTGAGTAGGTAAGTGGAATTCACATAGCAATCTTCCTATCATATGTAAGATGATCATATGGTGAAAGACAATATTACCTAAGAAAAATCTGCTAGATTGAGATTATGGAAAATTAATACATGTTTTAGTTTGTTCAGTAAGATCTGCAGATGATATCATTTCCACAATTTTTATTGAATTAAAACCTCTAGGAAAGATGCTTTAATGGTCCCAAAGGCATCTTCAGCAAAAGTACAGGATGAAATGTAAAAGGAAACAGTTTTCATGGAATTGTGAATTGCACAGGAGTACCATCTAGAGATAAATATTCATAAATCATTAACAAACTCCAGATCAGTTCATGATTATTCATCATGAGAGCACAAGCACTCCATTTTGCATGAATTATTCATTGGCTTTGTTTATGAACATCTTTAACTGATTAATGGCAAATCTTGATGAATATTCCTGAATTGTTCAGACTGAAGCATAGATCATAATGAATGAAGTCATGCATTACTTTTCAGGAGTGTGAGATGAATAGTTGATACAGGAAGAAAAATAAGAAATTTGGGTTTTTTTGCAAATATGTCTGGTTTAGAAATCTGAGGGCTTAACTTTTTATTAGTAACACATTGGCAATCAACATCCAACTCTTGAAGCTATGAGTTTTGGCTATGGAGTCAGAAAAGGTGATGCAAGACGAAGCCAGGAAACATGCCTCGAGCATTTGGTAGGTTTCTGTGGCCCAGCTTTCTGAAACCAGGCCTCAGACCTTGAATAGGCAGACCACGCATTTAAATCAGCTCCTCAAATAAAGTATTCCATTGTAATTTTATACTCAATAATATTCTTGATCATTTTAAGAGTTGAATTTTTGGTGAGGAATTATTTTAAAATTAAGCCAATGAAGAACACTAAACATGGATAAAAAACAAAAGAAAAAAATGTGCACATTTTTATTTAAAAGGTTAAAACTTAGTAGAGTCCTGGTATGTTTTTATATCTTGCCTGAACTAATTTTTATGCATATTTATTATTTTTGTATTTTAACATGTGATATGTGTAGACATTTATAGTAAAATGAAATATTCTATGAAGGAACTGGTAAAAGATATTACCATTGATTGAAAAGACACTAAAATACTGAAGACAAAAGTTGATTTTGTCACACAGGCTTTGGTTGGTCCTTATTACTGCTGAGTTATTATTAGAGTAGTCCATTAAATCCCAGTGAGTCACAAAATGAAGATAGATCCTTGGGGAAATTTGGACAAGGGGAAAACTGGTCTATAAAATGAACTATGTAGTAATGCCAAGTGAAAACACAAAGGATAGACTCTAAGTAGAATATTTTATTGAAGTTACACATATTACTGTGCTTGACATTTATATTATGCAAAGCATAGGAGTTAAATTGTAGGACCCAAGAAAAATAGGTTCCTTTGCATTCCTGACTTTCTTCTCCTCAAGCTTTTGTAGACAGCTTTCATTTGGTAAATTGTTTTAAAATTGCTGAATATAAGCAATTTTCTTAGGTCAATCAAGTTTCCATGATATATCTGTAGTTAATATTTTTTAGGCAAATCATTCTCAATCAGATTAAAAATTTCGATCATCTGTATGGATTTTTTGACTACATAGACTCCCAAAATGAGAATGCTTGAGAGGAAAAAGCTATGCAATCTTGCATGGATGAATATGATCCTTTATAGCATTTAGTGTGTTTATGCCTCATGCTGTATGTGTTAGATTGATTTTATTATTGAATTCTTATTTTACTCCTTTCCCTTTGACCAGGTTCTCTGTAGCTTGCTTTGATCAATGGAGTGTCTCAAAAGAAAGAGCTAACAAAGCATCAGCAAACTTTCCTTCGTGCACTTGAATCTCTGCCATCACTTTGGGAATATGTTCAGACTAGAAGATTAGAGACAAGTGGAGCACAGTCAACTAAACACCTGTAGGCATTGTTACTTGCCCCAGCCTTCAGCAGCTCCCAGGTGTTCAATTCCCAGCCCTCCAGTGAGCAAAGCCAAAATGATCAAGCCCAGGTTAAAACTCTAGGCTTGTGCTTAGACATTGAGGTTTTTTTTAGCCATTGAATTTCTGGGTGTTTTGTCATGAGCATTAGAATGTCAAAAGAAAATTGATACACAATTTTAGGCAATAAACTAAGTTTAATTCTGATTTATAATTCTAGTTACAGTTCTTCAGAAAGAAATTGAAAGCGGCATAAGAGACTTTTAGAAAATATAGCTAGCTATATTATAGATGAATGAACATATTTAGTGAGAAGTGAGCAATATGAGTTGGTAATTTTGGTGATTTGAGTAACCATACATGATTAGCATGTGGTACATATGGTAAAATTTTTACTCCATTATCATTTTATCATAAATGCCACAGTTATATCCATTGAGTCTAATAAAATCTGCATCTGAAAAGAAGCTAAATAAACATTTATGGAAAAAATAATATATTCAAATTTTAAAAATTATTTTATCCATTGACTCTTTACATTTAAAAATGGCATTATTATTCTTTTGCTATATAAAATAAATATTAATTATGATATATGTGTAAGCAATGTATGTTATATGAGTATGTAAAAATGAAATAAATACTATAAATATACATAAGAAAAATACTATCTGTACAATGTAATCAGTGTTAATATTACAAAGAGTATCTCTATTTTATAACATGCCAATTGACCACAAACTGTTTTATAAGTATTTTAAAAATAAGATCCCATGAATCTGTCTGTATAACATTAAATATTCATTTTTTAACAGCATTTTAATGACTGAGGAATTACCATCTATAGAGCTATACCATGTATATAGATGTACCATGTATAGAAATAGATTATGTATTTAGATATGCATTATATCTATATCCATCTATTCCCCAGAAGAGCAAAACACTGAACACAGTGGACCAGAAACAAACTTCCATAGATAACTGCCTCTGTGTACAGAATCTCACCTAATTACCTCCAGTGCTTTCCAATGTCCTGGCCTGCCAAAGTGGAATTTCAAAGAATGTGAACTGAATAGTTGCCAGTCACATGTGCATTAATCATGTGAGAATCCAGAAATCTAGAATGACTGGAAAGCATGTATGCATGAGCAAAGTGAATGATGGGGGAAGAAAAAGGACACAGAGGAAAATGTCTAAAACCCCATTCTATCTTCCAGTTTCAAGCTCCTATCTGTCCATTACATAAAATGCCATGTTGTGAAAAGCAGGGGAGAGACTGGGAGTTGATGCAATAAAATCTTCAACATATGTGTGAAAATTTAAAATTGCATCTGCTCCACCTGCATAGTTTCTTTCCTTGGACTGCTAATGCAGCTAACAGAAGGTCTGAATTCAGTGAGCTAGCCATGCTTTTTCTTCAGTATTAGGGACTAAATCCAGGGCTAGATCATTCTAGGCAGGCACTCTACCACTTGAGCTGTGCCCCCAGCCTTTTTCTTTTTATGTTTCATCTCAGATAGTGTTTTACTAAGTTTGCTCGGGCTGGTCTGATTTTGTGATCATCTTGTCAATCCCTCCCAAGTAGCTGGGCTTACAGGAGTGCACCTTCATGCCTGCCTTTGCCATGCTTTTCTTTTCCTTTTTCAGAGATACTGCAAAAACAGACATGCTTTATAAGAAATAAAAATTTCAAGTATGGATTCCTAGAATGCAGTCATCTCTAGATATCATCAACCCCATAAGGGAAACATGGTTTGGATTTCATATCTCTTCAATGTACCATTCAGTTGTGTAACCTTTCTTGATAATGGTGATATCTGAACACTCCGGTACTTAAGAGTTTAAGTGGCATCACCTTTTTCTTGTAGCAATGCAATCAATCAGGAAAGAGAGAAGTAAAAGAACAAGAAAAGAAATTAAAAAATTTTATACTCAGATCCAAGTGGTGTGAAAGCATTCACTAGAATATGGGCTTACATTTAATAATTATCCCATGCACACATATACAATGTTATTATAATGCTGAGAAATTCTGGGAATACTATTAATGTTAGCAGATGTCAGAAGAAATAATTGATCATCAAGTTATAAGCATATACTCTCTTGGATCAAAGACAGTGTTTACCATCACTGAAAACAGACAGAACTGTGCCCTAAGAGACAATTTCTGTGCAGTAACACAATATCCTGTCAGAATAATGAAGTCATTTTCCTTTTATGAGTAGGTTAAAGCTATTTATTTTTTATTCCTTAGCTTTTTGTTTTGTTTTGTTTTAGACAAAATAATGACTAAGATAATGCTGTTTTTAAATTAATTTTTGTTTTGTTTTGTATAAGACAAGATATCTTCATTATATTTATTATATTATATTTGAGACAACTCAAACATGAGGAATCAGAGTTAACTTGATGGCATCAGTTCCAGTGTTATATTTCATTTCAGGATGTCTCTTCAGGGCTGGACATTTAGCCTTCAACCACTCTTACAAGTTGTGGTAGGAAGGTTAAGAGGTTGTAAAAAAACTATAAAATGAAGTACAAAAATAAATTGTGGAAGGATAATTAAACCCAACTCACCAGGTTCATGGCCAGAAATCTCTTTGGCACATAATTGTCTGTTCAAAAGATGATGTATCAAAGGAGGCAGATATGGAAAGTTACTGTTAACTGTCTCCAGTGGCAAATTCTGATGGAATTTAAGAAAATGCTTGCTTTTACCTACACTTTCTCCTCAGTAAATCTTTCCTATAAAAATCCTCACAAGCACCCCTCCTTGTCTCAAATCTTGCTCATATTTTCTCTAAATTCCTTTCCATCCTCTCTTCTTAATTTTGATTTATTGCTCATTCATTTCCTGAAATACTTATTTCAGAATTATTGAAATACAGTAATTCAAACAACTATGTAGGAGGGTAGAGTATGCAGTCCATGGACTAATATAAGTCTTTGTAACAGAAGAGTTGAATTATTACAGTCTAAACTGGTCATTGAAGACACTTGAAGTTTCTAAATTGGCTGGATGTTGTCAATTTATTTAGGATATACAGACATATTGGACAGTCCCCATGCAGTCAGGAATGTCCCTCGGATCCACTAAGGATATAGTCAGGCAGGATTTTTCTGATTTACTTAACTTCTCTTTCAAAGTTATTAAAGATTCATGTAGTCTACCCTATTTTAAAGCTTGTTTTCCTCAAGTCCTAAAGAAATAAAAGCATGGGTGAAATTGATTTGGAATCCAAAGAGTCTATGGGACTCAAAAATGCTGAGTAAAATTCTATAGATTTTGTTAACTCTGGATGATACAAAATTTTATTTTCATATGGAAATAAAGATTTATTGTATTTTTCATGACTGGATAGATTCTTCTATTTTGAAAATAAATTAAGGGGAACAATTACGATAGTTTCAAAACAAAATAATTTAAACTGTTTTTGAAAAGCTGCAGAAAAAGATGTAAATTATGGTACTTTCATAAATATTCTTAATGCTGTATTTTTGCATGCTTGAGCAATGCATTAATTAAAAGCATTCATCCTTCAAGTTTTATCACCAGATGATTGTAGGAAATTACATGGTCTTTCTCTGCATCTCTAGTTGGGGAAGGATATTAGTATTTACATTTAGTGTGTAAATAAAAATCTATACCAAAATTTTAACATAATACTTGAATCAAATATATAAGGACAAAGAGAGACTGTTATGATAAAAAATTATTATGGTGCTGGTTTTATTAAAAATGTGAAAATAGACCAGAAATGTTTGCTCTTGCCTATAGTCCCAGCTACTCAGGAGGCCATCACCTGAAGGATCATTGTTTGAGATTAGCCTGGGCAAAAATTAGTAAAACCCCATTTCAATCAATAAGCTGAGCATGGTGGTACATGCTTATGATCCCAGGTAGGACAATTGCTGTCTGAGGCCAGCTACAGACAAAAAGCAAGACACTATTAGAAAAATAACTAAAGCAAAAAAGGGTTGGCTCAAGTGGCAGAACCCTTGATTAGCAAGTTCAAGGCTTTGTCTTTAAACCCCAGTACCACAAATAAAAAAGAAAATAGTTTTGGAGTTTTTGAATATGAATCCTTGTGCTTATTATATGGTCAGTTAATCATCATATTGTCAACATATAGAGAAACTTTTTTTCCCCATCTATTTAGAGGAAGAGACATTTTAAACTTGTGATGGAGGTAAATGAAGAAAGTCCAGTGGATAACTCCTAGAAGGAGCATTTTAGGAAGAAGGAGAGATAGAACTAAGTTTGCAGTGAAAGCTTGCCAGGTCTCTTGCAAAAACATAAAAGAAGCACTTGTTGTTGTAACATGCGAAAGAGGAGGCTTGTAGCAGGAAATAAAAAATGCTTAGTGGGGGCCCAAATCACTTAGTGCCTCCTAGGCTTTTTAAAGAATATTACTCTAAGAATGAGAGGGTGAGCATCTCATGGGCTTGGAGGAGAGAAAGGAGAGACAGCCATACTTTTATTTCATAGAGATCACACTGTCTGCTGTGTTGAAAATAGATGGTACAGGACAAATGCAATGTCAGGAAGACCAGCTAAGAGGTTACAGCAATAAGTCACATCAAAGATGATGGTGACTTGGAGGAGGATGGTCATTGGAGACAAAGTTTCCATCACCTGAAGTACAGAAGGTTTGAAGGGAGAATCTGCTAAAATCATTTTCTGAACACAAAGACGTGTGTGTGGTGATGAATAGTCGTCCTAGTTCAATGATGATTGCATGATTGCACATATGAAAAGAGGTACAGGCTGGATATACACATTAAACTTTTAAGAAATATTTGCCCTATGAACATAAAATCTTTGGTCTGATTTTTAATTTTTTTATTTTTGGACACACTAGGGTTTGAACTCAGGGCCTCACATTTGCTAGGCAGGTACTCTATCAATCAAGTCACTCCACCACCCCTTGATTTTTATTTTTGACCAAAATTTTGGATATACATAGGTATTTTGCAAGCCTATGCTTTACGATATGCTCTACTTAGGTAAAATAAGATGAATATTGAGAACTTGTCATTGGATTTCACAATGTGAATGTCTTTGGTTCACTGATTGGGTGAGAGGACTCATTAGAGTACATTAGAAAGAGAGTGGTAGGAAATCAATCAAAATAGAAAGCACAGATAACTCATTTGAATTTTCTTCCTAAGGAAATGGAGAGGAAGATGTTATCAAAAGAAGATTTTATTTAAGAAGAGAGAAAAAAAAATAGCATGTCTCTACACTAGTGAGAAAAATGTAACAGAATCTAATGTAATAAGAGGCTACTTAGCCAAACTACTGCCATAACAATGAGGAAATATGGTGGATATGTTATTTTAAAATACACAATAATCAACATGTAACTATATAGTTAAATGGTATGCTGTGGTTAGAATTGTTTACATTAAAAGAGCAAGGCTCAACTGATAATTAAAAAGATATTTTCTTTTTTCCACAATGATAGCACCATGGACAGTGACTTACCAATGCCAACAGTTCAGCCCAGTCTGTCAGTTAATCTGGAAAATTCATAAATACCACAAGTTTTATAAGAAAGGTCAACTACATAACAAGACTCTTAAGGTGATAATTAATATCAGATACTTGATTTAGTTTCTAGGCTTCTAAGAAAAGTGTAGCATAGTGGAAAGAAAATTGGACTAGAAATAAAAGCAAGTATTTTAAATATAGCTTTAAATGAAAGCCTTCTAAATATAGAGATGGGAACTTTGGCTAGCCAATTAATATTTCTGGAGGTCAATGAATTCACTGTAAAATAATGAGTGGAAAGAAAATTAAGTAAAGCTGTATAAAGTCCTCTCCTGATCTAAATTTGAATAGTAATGCCTAACATTTGTCTTATAAATTTAGATGAACACTATGCCTGTGCCATTGACAGATTTCCAAAACTCTCAAATAAGATAGAATGTCTTATTTAAATGCATTTTAATGTATTTAATAACACTACCAACTATCATACAAGTAAAAGAAGAGCCAAACAAAAATAACATTATAGAAATTCAATTTTGCCTATAACAGGAAGATAAGAGGCAGAATGATTGGTTAAATGTAATGCATAAAATCATAGTAACTGATGTCCTTTCATTGTTATCTTTCTCTGCCTACATATGTGTGGACTAATTCTCTATGTTGGCTTTATTCAAGTTCCCAAAATGATAGCCAAAATTTCAGATTTAATAAAAGAATCCAAAAAAGAGAAGGCCTTTATTTTACTTCTCTATTTTTACTTCTTCTCAATGGAAATAATAGCATTGTCCATAACTCCCTTATATATCTTCCTTCATATCTTTTAAGCTGTAATTTTATAGCACATCTACATATGCTTTAGCTATTGTATGAAAGAAAATTGAATTACCATCATAATTGTAGCTGATCAAAAGTATGCCACTGACATTAGCATATAGCTATCCAATTCCTAAGAATAACTGGGGTTCCAGAACCAAGAAAAATTTGAAATGTTTCCTATGTCTACCTTCTCTGACTTAGAAGAAAATGTAGGTGCAACTCCATTTCTTCTTTCTCTGCAAGTTGACATTGACAGATATGTGTAACTGCTTTTCAATGAGATAATATAATAGGAAATGGACTTTGTCTTAATAGAAACTCTCCTGTATCTATTCATCCATGGTTTCTCTAGCTTTTGGGAGATTTATCAGGTAGGTTAAAAGCAGATTTGGATGATTCTAAAAATAATAAGTATGAACTAATAACTTATTAGTGCAGTACTTACAACTTAGATTGGTTGTTGACAGTGAGTATTCCCTCCCACACTATTTTTTATACATTAAAACTGCATTTCTTATACAACATTAATGATAGGTAAATAAAAAACACAAAAATCATTTATATAGTTTAAAGTGTTGAATTTTATTTTCACAAATAATAATGTTCTTTTTACTCAAGCTACCATTTTATAGGAACTTTGGAATATTCTAGTCACATGTATTTTCTTATATTAACAACATATTCCATAGATTATGCACATAACATTATATTTAAATGTTTTATTTAAATGGGTCAAATTTCTTCCAAAGTGCTCTGATAACTCTCAACATTGAAAGTCAGTATTATTTCCAATTAAATGCTAAATTATCTTTTACTAGGTGTAATGTAACATTATGTTCCTGAAAATCAAATATTCTCTTTAAAATTCTACATTATCATTTCCCTCTAATCCCAATAGCCCTAAAACCTACATCTTATTTATTTATTTATTCATATGTGCATACATTGTTCAGGTTATCTCTTGCCCCTGCTCCCTGCTCCCTTCTTCTCCCCCCACCCTCTCTCTTCCAGGCAGAACCTGTTCTGCCCTCTTTTCCAATTTTGTTGAAGAGAAGACATAAGCAATAATAAGAAAGACATACGTTTTTGCTAGTTTGAGATGAGGATAGCTATACAGGGAGATTCTTAGCATTGCTTCCATGCACATGTGTATTACAACCTGAATTGGTTCATCTCTACCAGACCTGTTCACTACTTCCTGGTCACCTTCCCATAGTGGCCTGTCATTTAAGATTACTATATTAGCTCTGCTACAATGGGCACATCAAACACTTTCAAGTAAAACCTATCTTTTAAATTTTTCTTAATACTAATAACTATAAACCTATGAAACAAAAATGATATGTGATTCACTTTAAACATTAATGTAATTATAAATTTAAAATCCTCTTCAAACCATTATAAAAGACTTTGCTTTGCCACAGAGAACTATCAGCATCTGTATTGTATAAAAACTTTCAAGTAATGCAAAAATCCCATAAAATCACTTTCTGAAAGCCCTGAGGTAGTATAGAGGTATTATGCATTATTATCCTTACTTATCCAATGTGCAGACAGGTCAACAGATTGACTACACTAAAACTGGAGCTGAGAAAGAGGTCACCATGAGTCTAATAGCCAACCCTATTCTTTTTTCTCTCAGTCAAAAAAGATGATTAATGTAGCAAATGCAGAGCTGTTACCTGATTATTTTCCCCTCTGGGTATGACATAATTCTGTCTGTCTCTTCATAAATATATTCCATGTGTGATGTTGATCCAGTTCTCAGCAAAACACACCAGGAAAGCATTATAGTCTTTTTACTCAAGAGGAGAAAATCATCAGATTTATGCAAGCACTGAAAATGTAAATTAATATTTTTAAATGTCACATGCCATTTTAGAGAGAGTTCTGGTTTTTGCACATACAGTATCATAATTACTGTGTGAGGGAGGCAAGAAAGAGGAAAAGTAATCATTAGTTGATCCTTCAGAAGACAATATGTCTTGGATATAAAAATGGATTACTCAAATACCAATTTTCTGATGTTAACATTTTGGGTTTATTTAGTTGAATATAAATGATATGAATGGCTGTATTCAGTCCCACAGGCATTGAGCTGAGTTTTATCCTTAGTGTTAGTCTAAATTCAATGAGTAATGGCAGAGGGAATGCTACTCAAAATCTTTCCATTACAATTATGGAAGGCACGAGGAAAAGCAAAGAGGTAATGGAAAAAGTTCAAAGACATCTAGATTATAGACATGCATTAGTGTTGATGTATACATTATTGAATTTCTGAAAAGAAGAAAAAATAAAGCCAGAAAACAAATGCCTAAAACAACCCCACCCTAACAAAAGGAACAAAATGTTGTGTTGAAATTAAAATGAACATGTATGCATATTTATATACAAATATATGAATATTTATATGTATATATGCATACAATCAAGGAAAGAGTTTTTCAATAAATAAGAGTGTTTGCATTATTAGAAGATGACATAGTTCTTATTTTGGTATCCACATAAATGTTTGAAATAATGCTTCAGTCCCTTTTAATTTGAAGGAAAGATGTAGATTGCCTTAACAATCAACGTAGAAAACTCATCCTTCTTCACCATAAAATGAAGCACTGATAGAAGTTGAAATTTTGGTTTTTTGATGGAAGAGAAATTACAAGAAAGGCAGAATGATTCTATTTACCTAGAGCTGTTTGTTTGTTTTGAAACAGGGTCTCACTATGTAGTCTAGGATGGCCTTGAATTTACAATCCTTCTGTTTCAAACATTGAGTGAGGATTACCTAGAGCTATTTATTCTTAGAAAAATAATAATGCAATTTTACAGACTATAAGACAAAAGTTACAGTCATTTGAATGTTCTATGAAGGTACAGAAAAGAAAGTCTAAGGAGAGTGTTCTGACAAATAATTAAAATTATCACCAAGTACATTATTTTTCCTGTTTATTTTCTTTAAATGATTGTATAAAAAGAGTATGAGACTGGAAATGTGGGTACAGTAGGAAATGAGGATACCTGGGCTATTATGTTTTCCAGAAGCTAAAGGATGCAAATGTAACTGGGAAAAGATATCATAGCTCAAGACTGTAACTCTAAAAGATAAAATATATTCCAGTCAGGGGATGCAATCTCTATGTCAGAACTACTGACAAATTGTCTACTGCTATACTGAGCACATGATTCACACTTTGTAATTTTGATCCTATCTTACTCCTTTCTTTCCTCATATATACACAAACTCACACACAAGCACCTACACAGGCTCTAGAACTCCCTCCCAATCCCCCATAAACCATCTCCCAGATAAAACCTTAAATGTGGTGATAAATATGTCTTAAATAATGCATTGAAAGAAATGAGAACTAAGCTGTACTGTATCAGGAAAAAATGATAAAATTGCTTAAGTTAGAAATGAGTTAAGTGAAAAGAGGCAACCTGTGAAATATTTTTAATAATGAAATATTCAAATTTGAGGTGAAATAAAAACTGACACAAAAAAGTAACCCCACCAACACTTAACTGTTTCTGTTTAGTAAATTAAAGAAGACATAATTTTAACAAAAAATATTAAACATGAGATGATAAAAGTGCAAAACGACATGAATAAAAGATTGCAGACTCATAGGAACAAAATCAAAAACCAAACATTCCTATCACTAAAGCTTGAAACAGAGAATAAAACTGGAAGAAATACATAAATAACATAGAGAAAGTGATTAAAATAGTAGTTGTGAATACAAACACTGGAAAAAAAGAACCAATTAGGACAGCTATAAAAAAAATATAAAGAGAACAAAAATGATCCAACAGTTAAGTTGTGATCATTAGTAGGACCTCTTAATACATGAACAGAAAAAAATTCAAAATAATATTTTGAACATGAAGGGAAGCAATTGAATAATATTTCTTCCAATAAGAAAACACTAAATCATTTTATTGAAAAAAATAGTGCACTGAAAAACCTGATTGAATTATGTTAAGACAAATTCATACGGAGACATATTCTGATTAAAACATGACACTTTTGAGATAAGGAAATAATTTTCCAGGTAACCATACATAAACATAATAGGGAGAGAAGTCAAGGAGTAAGAAGGAAAATCATTGACCTCAGACTTCTTCACATGAAACCCAGGTTTCATTGTGCTGTTTTCATACATGTGTACAAAGTAAATGGGTCTTATTTGCCTTCCTTCACCCTGTTTTACCTTCCTGTCCTTCAGTTTTTTAAGTATTTATTGACTGTTCAAGTGGATTTTGCTGTGGTATTTCACACATGTGTATGTCATACTTTAATCAGATTACCCCTCCCTTTGTTACTTAGTCTTTGCCACAGGACCTCACTCTTGAAGCACTCTACCATTTGAGCTATGCCCCCAGTTCTTTTGTGGTGTTTGAATTGTGTTTCTGAGATAGAATCTTGGTAACTTTTCCTGGGCTGGACTCAAATTTATAATCCTTCTGACTCTGGGACTTTTGGCATACACCAAAACACCCAACTATAAAGAATTCTTTATTAGCAGTGTGGAAGACTATACATTTCAAAATAGCTCTTTGATGAAGAGAACTAAAATAGAGGATAAAATATTTTAAAAATCATCTTTTCAAACACTTCGTTTAACTATCCCAATCATAAGAAGTCCCAGAGAACAAAAGTGAGGCAAGAACGGGACGACTGGGGTAGGTGAATTATTACTCTTTTCTTCATGGATTTTCTTCACCACTGCTCAGTTTTAGCTCAGTTTTATTCACCAATGTATGCTGATTGAATCTGCAGTAATTATAATAATCTGTATCTCTAAAATTAAATTTTGTTTTTCTTTGCAATTTCCAGGTATAGACGGCAAATCATTAAAGTTTATAGGCATCTCATCTAAATTATATTCTGTGTGGTAGTTAAGCTATGAGATGTTGGAAAAAAAGAAATAATTTAATTTTTCTGACTTTAATAACTGCTGACTACATTTTAACATAAATGACGTAATGCATTAGAAGTTATTCTCTTATACTCACTAGTTCAGGATATGAGCATTGTGTAGATTTAAATGCAGTCACAACTGCTGATTGTCATGCATCAATAATTCATTTTAGGATTATACTACATATGTAGTATATATGTAGAGAGAGTTAGACATATAAGAAATTATATTAAAATATCAGTCTTACTCAAGTGGTTATGAATTAGGGAGATCACTTCCATACCTACACAAATCATTTGCAGTTCATAAGCCTGCATTGCACTTGGCTAATTCTCTACTAGGAGTCTTGATATCACTGAATACCTTCTTAAAATCTCTGCTCAAACACAAAAATAATTGCTATACAAATACAAAGTTCAGTATTAACTTTTTCTTTTACTTACATTCATAGAAACTGCAAGTGGAGAATCAATGCTATTATTGTGTGAAATTGAGAAAAATACCATGATCTAGCTGACTAGTTGAAAACAAATTTCCTTCTTAATTGCCTAATTCTTCAGCTATTTTCTTTGTTTAGACACAGCTAAATTACTTGTAAATGAGGAGGACAGTGATGTCAATAGCAAAAACATGTGGCTTGCTCAGAGGAAATTACTGACAATCAGAAATGGATGCAATGTAAACAGTATTAGAGAAAATGACTGTTCAATTAGTTAATTAATTATTTTTAATCAAGCAAGAGAACCTCAAATGTTATTGACAGGAACTGCTAATTCTGATGCTCCCTCAGGAAATTCTTACTAAATATGTGCTCAATATGTCTTCAATCTATACTGCAACACAGCAGGAAAAGATGTGAATTTAAGAGCTCTCCATAAACAGATCAATGAACTGGAAGCCTCACACATATTTGTATAAACCTTGTTTCTGTAACACATTTCACTAGCTATGATTTTAAGTATCTCATTAGCTGTCCATTTAGGACAAGACATTCTCTTTTCCTCCCCAGGGGTTTACCTGTGTACTTTATGGTGACATAATGTCATTATCAACTTTGCAGGGAAGTGCAATGATTTTTGTTGCTTTTATTTTTACCTTTTTTTTCCTCTCCCAATCCATACTGCCAAAGTGGAACAACTCCTTAGAATTTGATGAAATATTCAAGCAAAACTTCAAAATTATTGTTTTTCCTGTGGAAGTATTTAGTCTTAGTTAAGAGGATCCCTAAGTTTTTAATATGTTGAAAAAAGAAAACATCGAATCTTTTTATAGATTAGTCATCAGAAATTTTAATAATTAAAAATGATCAACATTTATAGATTTAATTATGAGGAAAGTATATATATTCTAGGTATTTTTCAAAAGGTTTTCGCAATGTTTGCTTTGTAGCATGAAAAACAATACCCAAAGAGAAGTAATAGAATTGTAATTACAGGCCAGCTGGTCTTACATAAAAACTAATAAAGAAATAACATCGGAGATGGCACAAACATTCTAGTGTATCAGTTACAGGGTAGGGGTTAGTATTGAAATAAGATTACAAAGGGTCTGGTATTTTTCTCTATTGGAATTATGGAGTCAGTAGACATTACTATCATAGTATTGTGATTTTTTTTTTTAGAATATATGTTCTTTGAAGTTGCACTTATCTTTTCGATTCTGTTAACATTTTGTACTTCACTACATGTACCCATGATTAATAAAGAGGTAAATTTTTTCAGATTATTTAAAAATATATCAAATTAGTAATAAAATAAGAAAAAATGTGCATAATTGATGAAAAGGAAGAATAGGAAGAACCCAAAAATGTATAAAGTCAATTGAATAATGGTCATTTCCTGGTCTTGCTGTATGCTTTTCTTCACTCTATCATTTTGAGAAAATTTTATGATTTGTTTATCTCTTTAGGCAGATAAATTCAAACATACACTATCTTGTTTAGGACTAGCCCCCAAAACTCACTATAATGTTCCTCTCCCCATAACTAACAATGATTCAAGGAATCGAGCAGTCTCACTAGTATTCTCAGTCACAATAAGTAGACTACCATTATTCTAGCTATCTAAGTTAGAATGTTGGGGAAAATCCCTAACTCCCTAAACCCACTCATTCTGGGCAAACAGTTGCTGTTTAACCCCTAAATACTTACTGAGATATGAAATAATACAGTAGCCCTAAAGAAGGGACAGTGGATATCCTGTTTAAAAATATATCTCCAATTGTTAATAACTATATTCTTAAACAAGTTACCCAAACTTTTTAAGGACTAACCTCCTTTTCTTTCAAATAGAGATAAAAATAGTTATATCCTTACAGGGCTGTCACAAGGACTATTTGATATAATTTACATAATAAACTTTCTACAGAACGTATCAGAGAGTAGGCATTCAAAAGATGTTACCTTTAATTGTCATCGCCAGTGGCAGCAGCGACAGCATCACCATCCTCCTCATCATCAGCACTTTCATTTAATCCTCTACCACTACGCTTAGTTCCTCGGCCTTAATTCAGCTCTTCAGCTCATGACCTTTAGCTATGATACATTTGTAATTATCCTGTTTCCAGTTATCACCCTTTGAAAGTAGTCTTTTAAAATATAAACCCATCACATGTGTCTTTGGTTTAAAACACATATATAGCAGAACTCATCTCTCTAGCTGCATACAGAATTCAAAACTTATTCCAAGTTTTGGAATAAGTTTCATCTAATTTCAAATAAGATAGATAAATAAGAGGTTCACTCTTTCATCTAGTGAACCTCTCTCTTAAGCACTACTTTACTTTTGATCTTCTAAAAGTGAAGTGGAAATCTCATTTACTCTTAAACTCAGACTCACTTATGAACCTTTTACTGTTGCTTTTTTAACATTTGCTTTACTAAACATTTCCATTTGAATTTATACTGCATGCATCCATGAAAACAGACACACATGATCTTCTATCTAAATTATTACTTTCTATTGTGAAGTTATCTTTTATTATTTTAATCAATCATTCTTTACCTTATAATTCTCTCATCCCATCAGTTTTTTTTCATTATCATATTATTGCTATACTGGGGCTACATTGTGACATTTACAAAAGTTCTTACAATATATCATAGCTGAATTGACTCCCTCCATCATTCTCCTTTATCCCACTTCCCCCATTCCAAAAATAGTTTCAAGATCTCATTTTTCCATTTATATAAATGATGGAAATAAAATATCATACCATCAGTTTGATCAAAACTTGACCAATCAGATGCTTATCTCATATGTTCATTCCAAAACAGCCAACCAGAAACTTTTGTACTTTCTATTCCTACATCAATTATGCAGTGTATCCTTCCTTAGGATTCTAAGGAAGTTGCTATTCCATTAACATACCTCATATATTCTGTCTTTTATATTAACTTTTTGGCTAAAATGAGCTACCTTTTTTAGATCCATCTGAAAAAAAGAAGGCTAAAAATGTCATTGTGCTTTTTTTTTATTTATTATTATTATTATTTTTTTTTTGGAAATTCTGCCCTTATCTCTAATTTTGTTGTAGAGAGAGTATAAGCAATAATAGGAAGGACCAAGGGTTTTTGCTGGTTGAGATAAGGATAGCTGTACAGGGCATTGACTCACATTGATTTCCTGTGCGTGTGTGTTACCTTCTAGGTTAATTCTTTTTGATCTCACCTTTTCTCTAGTTCCTGGTCCCCTTTTCCTATTGGCCTCAGTTGCTTTTAAGGTATCTGCTTTAGTTTCTCTGCGTTGAGGCAACAAATGCTAGCTAGTTTTTTAGGTGTCTTACCTATCCTCACCCCTCCCTTGTGTGCTCTCGCTTTTATCATGTGCTCAAAGTCCAATCCCCTTGTTGTGTTTGCCCTTGATCTAATGTCCACATATGAGGGAGAACATATGATGTTCTTCAATTCCATCCATTTACCTGAGAATAATAACATTTTGTTCTTGTTCATGGCTACATAAAATTCCACTGTGTATAAATACCACATTTTCTTAATCCATTCGTCAGTAGTGGGGCATCTTGGCTGTTTCCATAACTTGGTTATTGTGAATAGTGCTGCAATAAACATGGGTGTGCAGGTGCCTCTGGAGTAACCTGTGTCACATTCTTTTGGGTATATCTCCAAGAGTGGTATTGCTGGATCAAATGGTAGATCAATGTCTAGCTTTTTAAGTAGCCTCCAAATTTTTTTCCAGAGCGGTTGTACTAGTTTACATTCCCACCAACAGTATAGGAGGGTTACTTTTTCCCAGCATCCTCGCCAACACCTGTTGTTAGTGGTGTTGCTAATGATGGCTATTCTAACAGGGGTGAGGTGGAATCTTAGTGTGGTTTTAATTTGCATTTCTTTTACTGCTAGAGATGGTGAGCATTTTTTCATGTGTTTTTTGGCCATTTGAATTTCTTCTTTTGAGAAAGTTCTGTTTAGTTAATTGCCCATTTCTTTAGTGATTCATTAACTTTGGGAGAATTTAGTTTTGTAAGTTTCCTATATGTTCTGGTTATCAGTCCTTTGTCTGATGTGTAGCTGGCAAATATTTTCTACCCCTCTGTGGGTGGTCTCTTCAGTTTAGAGACCACTTCTTTTGTTGAGCAAAAGATTTTTAGTTTTATGAAGTCCCATTTATCTATGCTATCTCTTAGTTGCTGTGCTGCTGGGCTTCCATTGAGAAAGTTCTTGCCTATTCCTATTAAATCCAGAGTATTTCCTACTCTTTCCTATACCAACTTAAGTTTGGGGTCTGAAATTAAGGTCCTTGATCCATTTTGAGTTAATATTGGTATAGGGTGATATACATGGATCTAGTTTCAGTTTTTTGCAGACAGCTAACCAGTTTTCCCAGCAGTTTTTGTTGAAGAGGCTGCTATTTCTCCATCGTATATTTTTAGCTCCTTTGTCAAAGACAAGTTGCTTATAGTTGTGTGGCTTCATATCTGGGTCCTCTATTCATTTCCGCTGGTCTTCATGTCTGTTTTTGTGCCAGTACCATGCTGTTTTTATTGTTATTGCTTTGTAATATAGTTTGAAGTCAGGTATTGTGATACCTCCTGCATTGTTCTTTTGACTGAGTATTGCCTTGGCTATTTGTGGCCTCTTGTGTTTCCACATAAATTTAACGGTAGATTTTTCAATCTCTTTAATGAATGTCATTGGAATTTTGATGGGAATTGCATTAAACATATAGATTACTTTTGGGAGTATTGAAATTTTTACTATATTGATTCTACCAATCCATGAGGATGGGAGATCTCTCCACTTTCTATAGTCTTCCTCAATCTCTTTCTTCAGAAGTGTACAGTTTTCCTTGTAGAGGTCTTTCACATCTTTTGTTAGGTTTACACCTAAGTATTTGATTTTTTTTGAGGCTATTGTAAATGGAATTGTTTTCATACATTCTTTTTCGGTTTGCTCATTGTTAGTGTATAGAAATGCTAATGATTTTTCTATGTTGATTTTATATCCTGCTACCTTGCTATAGCTATTGATGATGTCTAGAAGCTCCTGAGTAGAGTTTTTTGGGTCTTTAAGGTATAGGATCATATCATCTGCAAATAGGGATATTTTGACAGTTTCTTTTCCTATTTGTATTCCTTTTATTCCTTCTTGCCTAATTGCTCTGGCTAAGAATTCCAGTACTATGTTGAATGGAGAAAGTGGGCATCCTTGTCTAGTTCCTGATTTTAGTGGGAATGGTTTCACTTTTTCTCCATTAAGTATAATGCTGGCTATAGGTTTGTCATATATAGCTTTTATAATGTTGAGGTACTTTCCTTCTATTTCTAGTTTTCTTAGAGCTTTTATCATGAAATGGTGTTGGATCTTATCAAAGGCTTTTCTGCATCTACTGAGATGATCAAGTGGTTTTTGTCTTTGCTTCTGTTAATGTGGTTTATTATGTTTATTGATTTTCATATATTAAACCACCCCTGCATTCCTGAAATGAAGCCTACTTGGTCGTGATGAATGATCTTTTTGATGTGTTGTTGAATTTGGTTTGCCATTATTTTATTAAGGATTTTTGCATCAATGTTCATTAAGGAGATTGGCCTCTAGTTCTCCTTTTTGGAGGTGTTTTTGCCTGGTTTTGGGATAACTGTAATACTGGCTTCATAAAATGTGTTAGGCAGTTTTCCTTCTGTTTCTCAGAACAGTTTAAGGAGGGTTGGTATCAGTTGTTCTTTAAAGGTCTGATAGAATTCATCAGAGAATCCATCAGGTCCTGGACTTTTCTTTTTGGGGAGACTCTTGATTGCTGCTTCAATTCAATTTCATTTCGTGTTATAGATCTATTCAGGTGATTAATATCCTCTTGGTTCAGTTTTGGATGATCATATGTAACTAGAAATCTGACCATGTCTTTAAGATTTTCGAATTTATTTGAATATAGGTTCTCGAAGTAGTCTCTGATGATTTCCTGGACTTTCATGGGGTTTGTTACTAGCTCCCCTTTTGCATTTCTCATTCTACTAATTTGGGTTTTTTCTCTCCTCATTTTAGTCAGGTTTGCCAGGGGTCTGTCGATCTTGGTTATTTTTTCAAAGAACCAACCTTTTGTTTCATTAATTCTTTGTATGGTTTTTTTGGTTCCTATTTCATTGATTTCAGCTCTTATTTTTACTATTTCTCTCCTCCTATTTGTTTTGGTATTTGCTTGTTCTTGTTTTTCTAGGAGTTTGAGATGTATCATTAGGTCATTGACTTGGGATCTTTCAGTCTTTTTAATATATGCACTCATTGCTATAAATTTTCCTCTCAGGACTGCCTTTGCTGTGTCCCATAGGTTCCAGTAGGTTGTGTTTTCATTTTCATTGACTTCCAGGAACTTTTTAATTTCCTCTTTTATTTCATCAATGACCCATTGTTCGTTAAGTAATGAGTTATTCAGTTTCCAGCTGTTTGCATGTTTTTTGTCTTTATTTTTGTTGCTGAGTTCTAGTTTTATTGCATTGTAATCAGATAGAATGTATGGTATAATTTCTATTTTCTTATAATTGCCGAGGCTTGCTTTGTGCCCCAGGATATGGTCTATTTTGGAGAAGGTTCTGGGGGCTACTGAGAAGAATTTATACTGTGTAGAAGTTGAATGAAATGTTCTGTAGACATCAACTACGTCCATTTGATCTATGGTATATTTTAGATCTAGGATTTCTTTACTGATTTTTTTGTTTGGATGACCTATCTATTGATGATAATGGGGTGTTAAATCTCCCACAACCACTGTGTTGGAGTTAATATATGCTTTTAGGTCCTTCAGGGTATGTTTGATGAAATTGGTTGCATTGACATTGGGTGCATATAGGTTGATAATTGTTATTTCCTTTTAGTCTATTTCCCCTTTTATTACTATGGAAGTCCTTCTTTATCCCATTTGATAAATGTAGGTTTGAAGTCTACTTTGTCAGAGATATGTATCTCTACTTTGTCAGAGATAAATGTAGGTTTGAAGTCTACTTTGTCATGCCTGTTTTCAGGGGCCATTGGCTTGGTAAATCTTCTTCCAGCCTTTCATCCTAAGCTTATGCTTATTTCTGTCAGTGAGATGGGTCTTCTGAAAGCAACAGATTGTTGGATCTTCCTTTTTAATCCAGTTCATCAAACGGTGCCTTTTTTTAGGGGAATTAAGTCCATTAACATTAAGTGTTAGTACTGATAGGTATGTGATGATTCCTTTCATTTAGTTGTCTTAGCTGTTTGAAGGTTTGATTGTGTTTACCTAAATTGAGGTTACTCTCTACTTTCTTGCTTTTTCTTTTCCTGTGGTTTGGTGCTGCCTGCCCTTTCATGGTTATGATGGGTTTCTCTTTCTGTGTGCAGAATCCCTTGAAGAATCTTTTGTAGTGGTGGCTTTGTGGTCACATATTGTTTTAGTTTCTGCTTATCATGGAAGACTTTTATTGCTCCATCTATTTTGAATGATAGTTTTGCTGGGTAGAGTATCCTAGGGTTGAAGTTATTTTCATTCAGTCCCCAGAAGATCTCACCCTAAGCTCTTCTTGCTTTTGATGTTTCTGTTGAGAAGTCTGCTGTGATTTTGATGGGTTTACCTTTGTATGTTATTTGTTTTTTCTCCCTTACAGCCTACAATATTCTGTACTTGTTGTTTTAATTATATATACTGTGGGGTAGTTGTATTTTGGTCTGGTCTGTTTGGTGGTCTAGTGGCCTCTTGCATCTGTATGGGAATAGTTTTCTCTAGATTTGGGAAATTTTCTGTATTATTTTGTTGAATATATTACACATTCCCTTCGCTTGCACCTCTTCTCCTTCTTTAATGCCCATGATTCTCAGGTTTGGTCTTTTGATGGAATCAGTGAGTTCTTGCATTTTCTTTTCACAGGTCTTGAGTTGTTTAATAGTTCTTTGGTTTTTCCTTTAATTACCATTTCTTCTTTGAGTTCTGAGATTCTGTCTTCTGTTTGTTCTATTCTGCTGGATTTACTGCTGGATTTACCTTCCATTTTGTTTTGCAATTCTGTTTCATTCTTTTTTCTGAGGTTTTCCATATCCTGGGTTGTTTCCTCTTTAATGTTGTCTATTTTTGTCCTGAGTTCATTTATCTCTTTATTAATCGTGTTCTCTGTTTCACTTTGGTGTTTATACAGTGTTTCTATGGTTTCCTTTATTTCTTCTTGTGCTTTTTCAAATTCTCTATTTTTGTTGTCTTGGAATTTCTTGAGTGTCTCCTGTACATTTTGGTTGACCGTATCCAGTATCATCTCTATAAAATTCTCATTGAGTACCTGTAGGATTTCTTCTTTTAGATTATTCTTGTGGGCTTCATTGGGTTCTTTTGCATAGTTTATCTTCATTTTGTTGGAGTCTGGATCTGAGTATCTATTTTCCTCATTTCCCTCTGGTTCCTGTACTAATTTTTTTGCTGTGGGGAAACTGGTTTCCCAATTTTTTCTGTCTTCCCGTCATTGTCCTTGGTGTTGTTACTGTCCCTGTACTGTGTGCAATTAAGTATTTTCTAGCTTGTAATAATAACAATGATGATATTTAGAATGGAAGGGTGAGAGGAGAGGGAAAGCAAAGAAGGTAAAGAAAAAGGGAAAAACAAACAAACAACTAAAAAGAAACCAAACCAAACAAACAACAGAAAAAAAAAAAAAAACAGTGCCAAAGAAATAAACAGGGAGAGATAGTGTACTAATCAACAGAAAGCTAAACAGGCATTAGAGAGACAGAGAGAGGATTGAAAACTTAAAAAAAAAAAAACTCCAAGTTCAAATTCAATAATGTTTCAGTATTAATAATTTTGGTGTTAGTCCCTCAGCCTCCAGTCCTGGAGATGATGTCTCAGAAGTAGTTCTGTCATTGTCTCATCAAAGGGGAAAAAACAACAACAACAAAAAACAACACAAAGTGTCCCAAGCTCAAATGCAATAAGTTTTCAGTAACTTTTTCAGCATGCATGTGTAGTTCGGTTGTTGTCTCATCAAAGGAAGAGAGAGGAAAAAAAAAAAGAGAGTCTGGAGACAGTTCTGTGAATGGCTATCTGAGACTGTGGCTTACCTGCCTGCTACTGTTACCAGCTGTTCCTGGAGGCTTTATGCAGATCTCAGGAGTGAGCTTAACACTCACCTAGCCCCTCAGTCTTTGTTTATTTAGAGTTCTCCTTTATAATCTTTCCCCTTTCCAAGCACACTGGGGGAGGTGACGCTACACCTGCTTTCTCAGACCAGTGTGTTTATTTACAGTTCATGTGGGAAGTGGGCTTCCCCCCTCTCCTGTGGAGTTTTCCTCCCACTGCCACTTTTGTAAGCTTTCCTGCTCCTGGTTGCTGGGCAAGCGCCACTACTCCTGCTTTTGGCAGGCTTGTTTATTTACAGTTCCATGGGGGATTGCCCCTCCCCTCTCTTTGACACTCAGGGTGCCCTGTCCTCTTTGCTACATGTCTTTTTTGTTGTTGTTACTTATTATTCAGTGTTTTTTTCTTTTTTCCCTGGGTGGGAGTCAGTCTGTCCAGGGGGCTATGCTGATCTGGCCCAGGGTTGTCTGAGGGAGTACCACGTGCCACTTAGCTCACCTTGTGGTCTGCATCTTTTCAAGCAGTCTGGGAGCTGGTATCTTGCAGTGTGGGAGCCCTCCTGGTTTCTCTGTTTAATGTGGAGTGGGGATGCTATGCGCGGGCTGGGGATGTGGAGGAGTCAAAGTTTTGCCTCTTCTCAGTGGTTTTTCCTGTATTGTGTATCTCCAGCATCTTTTCAAGACTTTACTTCAGGAAGCATGCTTTCTGCTTCCTCCCTCTAGTCGCCATCTTGGAATCTTCTCTCATTGTGCTTTAGATCACATGAACCAAGCTCTGTATGTTTTTGATTATGGATTAGATTAAAGCCATGGATAAGTAAAGACTTACTTATTCCTGGAAAGTTGATATAAAAACTTCAGATATTAGGATTCTGCTTAAAATAATTTCTTATCTTCCCCCTGGATATTTTAGGTTGACTTCAGATTTACTGTTTAACAATGTTCTAATCTAATTTTTCCATTGTTAGTGGTAATTTGCCATCAAATGTCAATATCTGGATGTAATTGTTTTGTAGTCAAGGTATTGTTTTCTACTCATGAATTATGGCCTAACTTTACAACTGTCTTCCAAGTAGATTGTTGATTTTGTTCAAAAGCATACATTAAAATAGGTGTTGATCTCTAATACAGACAATGGTTCACACTTCACTTAAATGAATACAACATGGTGTCAGATGTCTGACATAATAAACAACAGAGTTATACATGAGCATGTATTAAACTGGAAGCTCTGAACCTGAGGCCATTTGTTAACATGGACTCATAAAGTAGGAACTTTCTTGCTTCTTTTACACACTATTTGTATCAATTCAAGCAGAATATCACAGTATTCCCTGTTGATATTGATTTTACTTTGGAATTTCTACTCTTTTGATAGTTGTAAAGTAGCTTATTATTTTAATTTGTGAAGCCATGACTATCTCTTTAATATTGTCATGAATTTAAATAATTCAATTCAAGAATTCTTTTATGAGAAGAATGAAATTTTCTTTTAAGGTAAATTCTGAAAAACTCATGTCTATGTTGAAAGAGTACTACTTGAAATGCCATTATGAGTCACGGCACACTAAGAACCAACTTGTACACAGAGAAACCCCAATCCTCAACAAACTGAAGGGACTCAAATGTCAATAGCTTTGGAGAATGAAGACTAGAATGGGAAGGAATAACATGAAAGGAATTATCCAGGCATTAAAACCTACAACAGACTGTGAATTCATAACAGAGAATGACATGTCCTGAACAGAGAACATTATTCTAGTCTAACAAGCATTTGCATAGCACCATGAATTCAAGAAAGGTCAGAGCTTTACAAGAGCTATTGCCTGAAAGAGTGGAATCATTTGTGACCTTTTCTCTCACTGTTCATAAACTATTACCACTCACTTAGCTTTATTTATTTGTAGTGTTGAGCATCTGTGACACACCTGTGAACAGCCAGCTGTTTTCCATTATGGACCTGAGTCAAACTAAATACTGCTTCCAGATGAAGGACTCAAGGTTGAATTCTCAACTGCCCATCCCACTGTACCATCCCAAGCCTAACCCTGATATTGGGGTGCAGACGGAAAGATGTCAACCTTCAGGTCTCAACTCAAAAAAAGAAGGGAATTATGACAGAGAAAAATTTTAATAATTAAAATATCTATTTTCAATATGTATTTATTCAATTTTGAATTTAAAATATAAGACTCTATTATCATACATGTTTATATTATGTTGCATTCACCATGTCTTAGTAAAGACCCAATTTGATTTTTTAAAAATTGTGCTGAGAAATAGTGTTTTGGATATAAGATACATATTCAGAGACATAAGCTGAAAAAATAACTATTCTGCTTTTAAACTACATGATCTATTTCTTTCCGAAATGAATTTTGACACGATTTTGTCTCATAAAAGCCATGCCTAGAAACATGTCTGTGCTTCCAATATATATAAAATATAACTTTTTAAATCTTTCTGCTGGAATAAATGCATTTTTTCATACTCACTGTAGATAACATGCACACATTCATTCAGTCAATGTAAATCATATATGTCAGGAATGTCCTAAATCTTATCTCAATAAATGGCTAAGTATTGATTAAGGTACATGTTCTTCAACTGTACTTTTTATTTAAAGGAACTCTGTCCTATGGATTTTTTCTAAAAGTATGGAAACAGGAAATATATCCTCTGGAGTCAGTCAAACCTATATGGTAAAATTTCAGGAATGCTCATACAACTCTGCTAAAAAATTTTTTTTAAAAATCACTCAACTCTACTGAATAATGCCTGAATTCCCAGTAATGAATCTTTAATTTCCCTTAGAAAGATTTCAGTGTCAATTGATAACATAATTCATGGAAGGTTGTTAGCAATTTGAATTTACTTGAGGGTCTGATACATTTTATTTATGTGTATACTGTTAGACAAGTTTTATTTTATCATCATATATGGCAAACATGTTTCAGAAAGGCCAGTTTTGGAGAATTCTGTTTTTTAAATACATTTTCCCTGCCTAACCCTGAAGAGAATTGAGGACACTCTGCACACCTTATAATTTGATCTAGACATGTCCTTTGCTTGACAACCTATTTCTAGTTAGCTCTCACAGTGTATTTGCAGATGCATTTCTTAAGTTAAATTAATTACCTTTCTGATCAGGCCTTTGTAATAGTCCTTTCTCTCCTTAAGTCCAAGGATGATGAATAAATGTGTACTCAAATACATCCATCAAATCAATGCAAATGCAATTAACTAAAATATTAAATGATCACAAAATTATCTTGAACAGGAATTTTTATTCTCAAATGTAAACTTCTATTTTAATCATAAGTAAAAGCAGTCTGATTGTGATGGAGATGAATGCAATGTGTAATAATTCGGGATTCATTTTTAGAGTTTAGAATTTTTTGTTATTAGCTCTGTTGTAGATATAATAATTTACTTCTATTTTTGACTACTTGTTTAGTAAATATTCTGGAATTGTAATAATTTTTTTACTCATTCTGCTTAGAAATTATCAATAAAATAAAATATCTTGATGCATATTTTAAAATCCTTATTCTGTCTACTTATCACTCTCTACAAGAGATCTAGTAATCTCTTACAGATTCTCAGAACTTGATTAGGAAAATTGTTTATTTATCTGTTACTCAAATAATCATCCAAAATATCTGTGCCTTAAATAAATTTATAAAGTTCCTTCACTGTAGTACCTGTGACAGATAGCAGTTAGAAATAAGCAATGGGGATATGCAAAGGGAATCCAAAACAGACCTAGGGTTTTCTAGATGTAGGCTTCTGGCTTTACACCCTGTGGAAATGTGAGGAACCCCCAGGTGACTCACAGAATAAAGACCTGGTGCAAAATGACATGTAGAAGGCTGGATACGGCCAGACCTTTCTTAAGATTAACATTGCTCTAAAATACATAAACATCATTTACAGCACCTTGCATCTGGTCCTGTGTAAAGAGAAAATCTTAGTTTTAATCAGGTTAAGGTGAGCTGGTTTGACCCAGACTTGCCCTTTGCCCATTACTGTGTCATTATAATCTCATTGTATTTTTAAATAACCTCAGCACAGCCAAGAGTTTTTCTTAGGTGGTCTTGGGTAATGGTATGCACAGAGACTCTTGAAAATTCATAATTCTTTCACAACTTTCATGTTAGTCACTCCCTGTAGGAGTGACCTTATGGTGGGATCTGACCTTCCAAGGCTCTTAAATTCAATTAAAAACTTGGGCCAATGTAGAAATGATGGTCATTCTTGATCTATCTGAGCACTTTCACCTCTGAACGTGACTTCCTGTTCTAATAACTATACTTTTTGGTGTTATGCTTTGTTGCTTGCTTGAATTTGTCCCTTGCATGCAAGAATAGAGACAGCTGGACTGATTCTCTTATAACACATAGGTTAATGTATTACTGAATGACTCAGGAATGAAATCTTTGCAGCAAAATTCAGTTTCACTTTTAATGTGATTTACTCAAGCATCTTGATTGTTTTCTGTTGGAGTTTTATAATTTTATCTTTTATATTTTAATTTTCTGAACTATTTCAGTTTTATTTTTCTCTATAGTGTCAGTCAAGATAAATTTTAATTTTTTTCCTCTTTATTTACCCCACCTACTTATTTTCACTCTTTTGTTGAAAATCAATTAAAGATAGCTGTGTCAGGAGTTTTTCTTGTTTCCTTTTTTTCCATGATTCTACTTTGTTTCTTTAGTCTTTATGATATTTTTTTGCTAACACTATGCTCTATTGATTACTATAGCCTTATTGTTAAGTGGTGAAATCAGGGAGTATAAATTCTCCAAATTTTTTCATCACTCTTACAGTTAGTAATTTCCACATTCAAACAATTGTAGTATTAGTTTGTAAAGATTTATTTAAAACACATAAAGGTTTGAGTGGCATTGCGCTGTATCTATATATCAAACACAACTTAATGATATGTAGTCTACTAGTCAATGAAACATTTTCAATCTTTCCATTTAAGTTTAATTTACTACAGGTATGTTGAGTAATTTTCTAGAGATCATTCATATGTTTTATGAAATTTATACTTAAGCAGTTTTTTATTTCATTATTATTGGTAGTTTTTACTCTATTTTCTAAATATCCTAAGATATTGATATATTATTTCCTGTGTTTTTCCTTTAAATTACACTCTGTATTAATTTCCAAGTTGTGACAAATAATAGCTATCACTTGAAGCTTTATGAATATCAAATTAGATAATTAGGGGAAGAAATATACAATTTAAGAATTGCACTGTAAAAAATTACATAATGTACAAGAGTCAATTTTCATTATCTATACAAGATACTAGGCACAAAATTTCAACAGTAAATAAGAGGCCTCAGTTTTATGTAAGGTAAAATATTATAAATTTCATATATTGACATAGTGATGGAGTAATCCTGAATGGATTTTATTGCTAATTAAATTCTTTACCTTCACAGCTTACTTGTAATTGTTCAGTGATTGGAATAATCACTGATAATTGAACATTCTCTTATAAAATTGTAAGTGATTAAGACTTGACTATTAGGTAGGACATGTCCCTTACAGGAGAACTAAGACATATGAACTATGTCACTTGCAGTAGGTAATGAGAAGTTGTTTCACTATACAAACTATTTCAGAGAAACCAACTAATATGTTAGCAAATTATTAAAGGTCAATTGAGAGCTAGGTAAAAACCATTAAAATTAAAATATGGCCCTGGGATGTAGTTCAATGGTATAACACTTGCCTGGCATGCTTAACACCCAGCATGGAGGCAGGGAAAGGAGGAAGGGAAGGAGGAACTGACTTAATTCTCCTTGTTGAAATGAGAGAAAAGACTTCTCCTTCCTTTTATTTGAAGAATTTACTTTAGAAAACTTGTGCTTTCTCTTCTCTTCTGCTTAAAAGATAAATGTATATAAGTCTATTTGAATATCAGACAAGACTTTGTTTAGATTGATGACCCGGGAATGTCTTTCTCAAGGAATTAGGAACCATCTTTTTGAAATGCAAACATCAAGGAAAATAGCAGCCAGTCTACAGTTTCAATGGGAACAAAACTGCTCCTATCTGGAAGGCGTGAGGAGTATATTTCTCTTCTAGATAAAGGAATACATTAACACAGCTGGTCATCCCAATAACTTGGCAAAGGAGGGATGAACTTTGTGTGACACAAAGTTCCAGTCAAGTCCTCTTCCTTATGGACTAATGATTATCATGAGAGCACCATGTAAAGGGTTATCTACATGGTTATGTAATGGGCTAAGATTCCTCTGCCTTTGCATTTTCTTTGTGGTTTGCCTGTGATGCTCCCAACATTTTGGTTTAATGTTTCTTCAATGATATAAGTGCTTTCTTCTTCTGCTGCCTTTGTGGAGAGGATTTCTGTGTTGGGAAGAGATTATGTTTTTAATAATATATCCTCAACAGCTTGTGTATCAGACTGGAATATATAGTGGTGTCAGTAACAATAGGCCTCCACTGGTGTTCCCAAAAAGAAATGGGAACATGTCAGGATCTATAGGGAATAATCAGTTGCTGCTGAAAAGAGGCTCAAAGTCTCACTTTATCATGCTACTCTCCTGTGAACATTGTTTTAAATTGCCAGGACAGGAACAAGCTCTATACACTCAGTACATAGACAAAGACCCATTGCAACTACAGAGATGGCATTAAAAATATGTATTTTTTAAATAGCTATCACAGGGAAGGATGTGTCAACTTGAGTAGGGCAAATTCTGTTTTCAGAATTGTTTTGCACACACACACACACAAACACACATTATGTGTATGAACTTCCTTATTTTTTTGTTCATTTGGTTTGTTTGGTTTGGTTTTGCTGTCATTGGTACTGCAGTTTCAATCGAACCTCACATTTACTAGGTCACTTGAGCCAAGCCCATAGTTCTTGTTTATGATTTTGAGATGGGATTTCACACTACCTTTCATCTGGGCTGACCTTGAACTGACTATCCTCATGCCTCTAAGTAGCTGGCTGGAGTTATAGGTTTGAGCCACCACACCACAGTGTCTGAGATAAAGAAGGTGGAAGTAAAGTGGCAGCCACATATTCTATATTTTCACAAAGCCAGGGATAGTGTTCTTGTTTATTTTGCTTGCTCACCTCACTGTTATGAGATAGCAGATAGTCTTGCTAACTGATTCTCTCTAAGCTTCCCCACCTCGTGGGACAAATGTCTGTGTAACTCTGTAATGAGTGATACTAACTTACCCTGTGGGATACCTGTACAATGAAGGCTGGTGGCAATGAAAAATGACATTGATTCTGGTCTGTTTGTGCTCATGGATTTCCTTGTGAAGCTATCCAGACTTCACATGCATCATTTGTTCCTAATTACTTTAGAACAATATCAAATCCTAGTAAAAAATTTCCTTTTTTAAGAAAATGTATAATTATACATATAATTCCACATGTCAAAAAAATTGTATTTCGAAATTCCTTATTTTTTTTTAGTGGTACTGGGATTTGAACTTAGGGCTTTGTACTTGCTAGGCAGGTACTCTACCACTTGAGCCACACCTCCAGCCCTAGAAATTACTTACTTTAAAAATTACATATAATTAAATAAACAGAAGTATGATATTTACCTATCTCTAGATTCATTTTACTTTTCTGAACATATCACATGCAGTTCTGAAAGAACAGAATCTTAAAGATCCTTTTTTGTTTTGGTTTGGTTTTGGGTTTTTTTGGAAGTGGGTCTTGAACTCAGGGCTTCATGTTTGTTTGTAATGCACTCTACCACTAGAACCACTCTGCCAGCCCTTAAGGATCCTTTTGCTGCAGTCAGAACATTTCACCTGGCATATTGAGTATTTTGAGAAACAGCAGTTACAGGTAAGACTTTCTGACCTTTGCTTGAAGCAAATCACAGGACTCTTATGTGAAAAGTATCTTCCCTATACCCTGAGGAAAGGAACATCTTCTGAAGAAGAAGAGACACAGAGAGGAACCTGAACAAATAGCCTTTGCTAACTTTTCCCCATTTCCTATGCTTACCTCATATCCATTGTCTCCTCACATTTTTCCATGAATTTCCATCTTTATCAAATCTAGCATAAAAACACTCAGTTTTAACTTCATGTCCTGTGTCACATAAAATTTGTATTTAGTAAATCTATGTTTCTCTCTTGTCAGTTTTTTTTTTTTTTTAATCAGGACCCCAGCGAACAACTTTGAAAGGTAGAAAGAAGATACATTTTTCCTTTCTGATAAGTTTCTCTGAACTGGTTCTGGGCTATCTAGCTTTGGTAGTAATAACACTATAAATGACTACAGATGACAAAGCTTGCTGTAAGATATGTTTGTGTACATAAAGAGAATATTGGGGTTGTTTGGTTGTTTCAAATTGTGCTGAAGAATGTGGGACAAGAAAATGTTATGTTCCAGGGTTTAAATTCTCAACATAAGGACCACATAAAATATTCCAAATTGTCCGTGACTCCCCTTATCTTCTGTAGTTATCATGATTCCTGAAAATTGAATTCTTAGTCATATTCCATAGATGGCTAAATTACAACACAAATTTAATTCTCATTCTCTCAGGGTTTCTTTTATTAAAATTTACCATGAAGGGAAGGAATGGGACTTTTAACATTAAGACAGAGATCCATGGACAGATTCCATTGTAGATGAAGACTCTGAAGCTTTATATACTCTACTAAGATTGCAGTAGATGTGATGGAAGACACTGGGCTCTGCCCTAACTCCATTTTCTCTCTCTCTGCTGCTTCAATCTTTTTTGTTTTCCCTTAATATCTACCCACCCCAGTTACCTTGGGATTCCAGGAAGGACAGGATCAATGAATAAACACCGCTTGGCAAAAGCTATAACTGACCTTCAAACAATAATGCCTTCTTCTTGCCACATGCACATCCTAAGATAATGAGCAACCAAACACATCTTTGACCAGAATTATTACCTCCCCCCAACTTCTTCTCTAATTAAATCTAAAATTTATGTCAACACTCTGAAGGTCTTGGGTGGGGGAGGTATCAATGAATCCCTGTGTTCCTTATCGTATTTGATTAAATCTCTTTTCTCTGCCATTTACCAATGCTTGTTTGTCTCTTATAGGGATGGATAGCTAAGCCTAGTTTGGTTGGAACTCCTGGAGCTGGGGCTTTTCACCCTAAAACTTCACTTTCAGAAGCATCTCTTGTAAGTCTGCAGCAAAGGTCAAGTTTGACCTACCTAAAGAACCTATAACAGCTGGCCCTGATGAGGATCAGAAGCCCTGAAGCCTTCCAAGGGGTTGCTGGTCTTCCTTAGGAGCTTGCTTTTAGATTTCTATAGCCACACTCCAGTCCCAGCAGGTCCCAAAGGATGAGGTAAAATGTTTGACTGATGAGGAAAAGCAATACATACCAAAAAATCACATGATTTTATCATTTCTATTAATAGGAACATGAGAAATAAGTATGGGAATATGTAAGATAAAAGAAATACAGTGTTTGATCATACTAAATTTATAGATATGCAGAGATTTCAGATCCAATATGTTAGTTTGGCAGATTGAGAATAACTTGATTGTTTGGTTGTTTGCCTGAAATACGGACCAAAAGTAACCCTACACCAAATGAAATTGAAGGACTTTCTCATCTACAGTTAATAGTAGAGGAAGCTTTCAAAAGACTTAGTGCAATTTGAATGGTATGTTGGATTTGTCATGTGAGACCTGCTTGCCAACCCCATCCCTCACGGATATTCCCCAGATCTAACGGACATTCCTTCCATAAAGGCTGTGAGAAAAAAAGAATTCAAAAGGAGCACTCCTTCCTCAATGAGATCTACAATAACTCTTCTCTGCAGCCCTTTTATCACAGAGAAAATGGCTACAATTAAACAAGGATCTCTAGCTCTAGTTAGATTGCTGAGGTTGCAAGGGCCAAGTGGTGGCAATTAGTGGATACATGACAAGGTGTACATGATTATTGTGTCAGACACAGGGCCACAGAATTAATTAGAATGGTTGTGAAGCAGATAGGGAAGTATTTAGTTGGAAGTTGAGCACTGATAAATACTGTTGAGAATGTTAATTTCATAATAAGTCTTTGTTGTAAACATGCCTCAATGTTTTTCTGCTGAATATTGAAGATGAGTCTATTAGCTGCTTCACTGATAGCTGTTAGACTCTTCCCTTGTGCCTAGCTATCAACCCAGTGGCTCCTTCTTTGGAAACTGGATGTATTATCATCATGGTAGTCTAGCTGCTTTGGACACTTCACAGATGCCCCAGGAGACTTCAGTACAGCTACAAAGACTATGACCATGACTTCTGCTAAAGCCATGATTTTTTGCTTTGGGAGGCTTTGCTGCAGTCATAATTTCTCCAGATAGCCCCAGATTGGGAGACTTCACTTTGACCAATAAAAGACTCGGCGATCTTTAGATGATCTCACCTGCAGTCATTCCAGAGGACCTGCCCATTGCCCATCTTGAAGCTATTCTCGCTTGGGCCAGTGGGGAGCAATTCCTCCAACAACCCAGTAAAAAACTCATGATTTGTGGAACTGAAAGCTGTGCACAAGCACGTCACGTCCCTTTTCTAGTCATGTAAATGATACAATTCTTACTCTCCTTGGGTTAGTCCGGGAGACTTCTCTCCTGTCCACTACTTATCTCATGCTGCAACATTAGACTCCAGTGAAAAGCTCTCTTGAATAAAGTCCTCTTTCATATTGTCCTATTGCCTGCTTGTGGTCCTTAACAAAAGTAGACTTGGCTGAGCTGGTTGCAGAAGGACCAGACGATACCTTTGGACTTTCAGCTTCAGGCACCCAATAATAACAGTGAGAAGACACCTGAAAAGTGATGGCAAGGCTATAAGCCCCAGGAGATTCTCAGGACTACAAGTTCCCAGTTCACTGAACAGCCAAGAGGAGGCTGAAGTGGTCCAGAGAGCAGCCAGGAGTAGAAATTACTAAGGATTGAAGAAGTAATGAAAAGATGAGAGATGGTGAAGAGCTGAGATGAACTACAGACACTAGCCAGTGGAAGTTTTCCAGAGAACCACTGAAAGTTCTGACAGCCAAAGTTTGAGAGCTGTAACACTAGGTGCTAGGTGTTGATCTACTGGCACTCATAGTCCAGAGCAAAAAATCCTATACCTTACCACCTAGTCTTACAACCTAGAACTATAAGTCTCTTACTTTGGAAGCCTGCAGCCATAAGCCTCTAGTTCTCAGGACCTAGAGGTTATAAGACTCTGAGCTTGAAAAGCCAGCCCATCAGCTTCTGTCACTCAAGAGCTCAAACAGAGCAAAAAGATCTCCAAAACCAGCCATTTGTAAAGGTCTCATCCACAGATATTTTTGTTACTGAATACCTGATCAGTGTCCCTAGACCTTACATTCTTTTGCTCAACCCAGACCTATGCATTCCCTAGAAGTGTCTAGGATTAATTGACTGGAAAGAAATAACTTGGGATTGAAAAACATAATACTTCAATACTGCATAATAAGTACTACTACTAATAATACAATAATGATGGTAATAATAATAAGCATACTGAACAAGTGTCACCTGTGGAAAGTATATTATGAGAAACCTATGAGAACTGGACATAAGCAAGGCGAAATGCAGCTCAACTGCTTTTCCTCAGATGTTTATCTGTAGGCCAAGATTGGCACAGCCCCAGCCATAGAAGAGAAAGATGCAGAACAGCTATTTCTAAGTTGTTTATGTTCAGAGAAGCAGGAATGCAGGTTTCTCCTGTTACAATGTCCCACCCCTCCCCAGGAACCGCTGCTCTACCCTGTTTACCACTGGATATAAAAGACTCACTGAAGGAGAACTGGGGGGTGGCTTTTGCTTTGGACCTTTTGCTTGAGGCTTTTGCTTTTGGCCTTTTGCTTTTTTGGGTGAAAGGAGGCTTTTGGAAGGGAGAATTGCTAAAGGGGAATTGCTAGCAAGTCTGAAGGCTGAGATTTTAAGAAAGCTAAAGACAGAACATGGGACAGTGCAAGTCTGGGGGCAAAGACTTTAAGAGAGATTATGTTAAAGAAAAACTAAGAAAACATGGGACAGAGCAAGTCTAAGGAAAGAGACTTTATAGAACAGAAAAGAAGACTTTAAAAGCAAGGTTTTAAGGAAAGACTTTAGAAGCAAGATTTTAAACAACTGTAAAGGAGTAAGGCCTTAAAGAATAAAGATAGAGAAAAGAAGCAGAGTAAATGAAGAGAATAATAGAGGAAAGAAGCAATGAGGCAGTTGTATGTCTTCACCTGAGCATCCAACACACCTGGTCCCACTTTCTGTCTGTCTTCTATCCTGTGTCCTTTCTGCATCTCCTGTCACCCAGTTAGGTTCAATAATAACAAAGGAATGAGAGAAAAGCTCCTTCCAGTCACCCAGATGCGAGAAGTTGCAACAATATAGATTCATGCTGGGATACTCCTGATGGACAGCAATAAAGGCAATTCATTAACTTTGGCTACTGGTTTGACTGAATATTCTGGGACAGGTTAAATACACAAATTGAAAATTATTTCAAGGTGTCAGGAAGAGATATTTGGATATCTGGTATTTGGACATTTCTAAATGGACAGCAGTTTGAGAATACAGTAGATACTGTTGAGAAAAAAAGTACAAATGCTCAGAACGCATGGACTTCAGTACTCTAAAATTACTTTCAAATTTACCTACACTGTGCATTCAGCATCCATAACCTGAAACCACATGGAACAAGCTACATTACTCATAAAATTGCCATTGTACACATTAATACTGCTCACCAAAAACTGGATTTTGTTTCTTGCTCTTTTTCTCTATTCTGCAGATTCTAGGAAAGCCATAATACCAATCAATTTCCATTAAAGACATGCCACATTTCAACAAATCTAAAATTATCATTTTGCCACTTCACTTAAGCATATTGCATGCTCTTTTTGCATTGGGAGGATTGCCAGAACTTTTACTTTGCTTTTTGGGGACAATTGCTTTGTGGAGGGGACATAGTTTAAAAAATTAAGGGCAGGGAAACACACAGCAGATCACAAAATGATTTAAGCACAACTGTAGGAGCAATTTTTAATTTGATTGAGACTTTCCACTACTGACTTATAAAACTGTATTTGTTCAATGTACAGTCACTTGGTCTATCACAGTTTAATTTTATAACAAAGAACAGGATGTCATAAGTGATTGATTTTGTCTGTTTTAAAAGATCATTTGCCTCACATATTTCTGTCTTTTGTGAGGTATATAATGGATGGAACTTTCTATAGTTAGGAAACCAGAGAAATAATTATTGTAATTTGCTTTTGTCAACCTCTGATTATCTCTGCTGAAAGAAACACAGCTTGGCATGACTAGATAAATAAACATTTCCTTAAAGCTATTGGTTGTCAACCTTGGCTTCCCACGAGAATCACCTGAAGAGCTTTAAAAATATACTGAAACGTCACCCACATTTCAACTCCTCTCAGTACAGATACTTTGAATTTGTGGTCCTAGACAAAGCCCAGGTGCCATGCCAGCTTTAATTAAAAGCTTACCAAGTGATTCTGTCACATATCCAGTATTGGAAAACACTAAAGTAAGCTATTATTTTTTTTCTTTCTTTGACCTTTATAAGAACTAGATTGAATACAAAATTGATTGATGTGAATGTCACTAACAGTGATTCCTCCCACCTGCTTACAAAGAAATGAATAATCAGTAAAAGTATGGGCATATAAGATACAGAGAGCAAAAATAATTATAGAGACTTTTATTTACACCATTATGTGTAACTATTTCTCAGATTGACAATATTACCCCTTAGATGAGGTGATAGGTAACACTGATTTGTATGGATATCTCCAATTTTAGAAATGTTTTGATTACATATGAATAATAGGCAACACATATCTATAATATTGAGGGAAAATTACATTTTATGCTGCACACATATATATGAGTAAAAATGTTGATATGATTAAAATCTTACAAATGTTGGCAAAAAATAGACAATAGAAAACATAATGGCACATGATTAAAATATAGGAGTATAATTTGTAAATAGGCTTGTTAGTAGCTCTTTAACCTGAGATAAATTAGGAATTGTGCTACCCAGTCAATTGAGAATGCAACTATATTAAGTAAATTATGCATTTATTTATGATATATAGTACCTGGCATTGAGATTATCTGATAATCAAGATTACCCTGTCATATATGCTATAATTTATTCAAATAGACTTATTTCACCAGGAAAGGATACTCTGATTAATTCAAGCAAAATTACTCCATTACTTCTAATTTTTACAATGTCAAAATTTTCAACAAATGAACTTTTAAACACAACTTCATTTTCTTGATGTTTTTCTCCTTTCCTTACTCTATGGTCAGTCATTATAAACAATCTCTTTCATACATCTTCAGTTTCCTCACAATTCTCTGACTTTGTGAAATTTTCTTAACTGATTATTGGGGAAACACACAATCTGTTGATTGGTTTCACACAGTCACAGTGCCTTTCATGTTCCTATGAAATCATAGACAATATTCCATAACTTCTCTTAAAAAGGCACTTCCCCCCAGTTTCAATCTGAACTCAATATTTTATATCTTATAGAGAGTGACTTTTAGACACTCCTATCACATATCTACCTCCCCCAGCATTAGCTGCCACAGATTGTATCCTATGAACATGGTACCAGAGATGAATCACACAAACTCCTGTCTAACCCCACATGGTCCTTTTCTGCACTGGATTCTTTACTGGCTCCCCTACTTAGGAACATCAGTCCAATAATTTCTTCCTTTCTTGCATGTTTGAGTACTTACACTTTACTGAATCATTTCTGTAAGCACATAGTTATATTGCTGTTATCCCTCCCCAAACCAAAAAACAATAAAAATCTTTCCTCAAGTCTTTTTTTCAGTCACCCTCATTTCTTCTTTTAATTTCCCTTCAGAGCTCTTTGAAAGGCTATGTGTATTCACTGCTTCAGTTCCCATCTACCAAGCTCATTAAAGTCTCTTCCATCGGGTTTCCCATGTGCCCACTCCTCCACAAAAACTCTTTCCAAAGTCACCAATCATTTTTAAATGGATGAATCCAGTTCTTAATTCTCAGAACTTATCTTATTTGATATTAGCTGCATTTGACCAATTGATTATTTCTTCCTCTTTGATGTATACTAATATGTTGTGGGCTGAATGTTTTTGTTGCCCCATATTCTTAGGTTGAATCCATAATGCTCAATGTAATGGTATATGGAAGTGGGTCCTTTTGGAGGTAATTAGTTTTAGATGATATCAGAAAGCTGGTACTCCATGATGAAATTAGGAAAGGAAGAGAGATCATCAAGCCCTCTTTCATCCTATGAGGACACAATCATAAGGGTGCCAGTTGCAAGCCAAGAAACTGGCCTTCACCTAGAACTAGATCTGTGGACATCTAAATCTTGGGCTTCCCAGTTTCCAGAACAGTGAGAAAGAAGTGTTTAAACCTCTAGTCAATGGTATTTTGATACAGTAACCTGAGCTAATCAAGAAAATATATTTATTTCTCTTATTTCCTTTAACTTTTCTCATATATTCTTTCTCTTGGCTTCCAGATATTCATTCTCTACTGCTTTTCTTGCTGAGTCATTGTTCTCTCTCAATCTACTTTGTTCATGCCTCAATTTCATTCTACCTCCTTAACATCAGAGTCTCCACAGGCTTAGTAATTGGTCCTATTTCCTTCTCTATCTCCATGTTTATATCAAATGTCATAGCTTTAAGTAGTATTAAAGTGCCCACAATTGCTAACTTAACAGTCCCTGCTCAGACTCCTCTCCCAAACTACTAACTCATGTTCAATTTCTCATCAACTTCTCTACCTGGAAGTCTGATAGAGATCTCAAAAAACATCATTTTAAAAATTAGTTCCATATCTGCTCACCTTTTCTCAACCTACTCCTCCAAAGCTTTTGCTTACTTCATGTTGCTCACACTTCCAGCCTTCCCAGTGCTCAGCCTCAGACTCTTACAGTCCATTTTGAGTGTTCTATTTATCTCACACCAGTAGCCAGTCTTGCTAGGCATATGGTCTACCTCTTAAGCCAGATTCCAGCCACCTCAGATGCAATAGTCATTCTTTAAGAAGTCTTTTTATACTAAAATTTCAAAACTTATCCATATTCCAACCACTTCTCTCTTTATAGCCTATGTTCTGGCATGAATTATGATCATATCTGCTGAGATACACACACTTTTGTCAAGAGTAGCAGTAAAATCAATTAAGATATTGAAGTAAAGTTGATATGCCAATTCTTAGGATACTTTTCTTACTCAGGTAACTTTTTTACAAATTTTCTATTAAACCTGTATCTATGCCAATATCACATATTCTTATGAAGAGTCTTAAGTAATTTACAGCTTAGTCTGGATGTTTTAAAAATCTCGTGGTGTTCTCTGCATTTTTGATGAATACCTGTGGTATAGACAGCACTAACTAACAAAAAGGCTGTCCATGGCTACATAGCATTATTTAACCTCCAGTTAAGGGCATTAAAAAAACAGGTATAATAAAATAAAAGCCAAAACAATCAAACAACCAACAACAAAAACAGCTGACAACATTGCTCTTTGCTTGCTGGTGGCTGGCCAGCTTTTCTCTACCCTGTGTTCTACCTGAGCCTCTTATCTCTGTGGTAGCCATGGTGTCTCTGTGGTTACACTCTTTTTGTATGAGCCAATGTGCACAGCCAGATTTTTTTCCAGTTAGTTTAGATTGTCAATTACCATGACTATAGAATTTTCTAACAGTGCATATTGTTCTGTAGTAAGCTTAGCATGACCCAGGATATAGGAAAATCTTCAGTAGAAGCTGGAATAATTTGCAGAGGTTTTTGTCATGAGTCACTTTACTTGAATCAGTAAAAGCTTTCTCCTCTTATAAAACGTTCAATTCACTGACACATGCCCCTGATCTGATTTTTGGAAGGAAGTCAGAAATGGTGTTGTCTTTCTCTCAATCTCTTTAGTATTCCTAAAGATGTTTTTTATTTAACTGACTATAAATATTTGCCAACTACATTGGGGTATTTATCAGATTTTATATTAGACTCAGGGACGATATCAATCAGTTACATCTCTGAATGATATGCAAATGCTATGATTGCTTTCTATTAGATTCTGGCAGTCAGTAAATGTTATCTACTACAAAACCTGAACTCATGATATCACTTAAGTCCGAAAGTGAATATGACACAAGAGAGACCTGAGAAGAACAGAGACTAATGGCTGAACATAGACAGAGAGAGGCACAGGAATCAGTCATGGTGATAGGACTTGATAATTTTATAAAAAATTATGAAATATTATAGAAATGTAAGGAGTGGAAAGGGTAAGACTCTACTTTTAGAATGGGATGGCTTTAGGGAAGAAATGTCAACTGAGAGGGAAACCATTACCAGTGTTATTTTTTATCATGCCCTAACCAAGATATTCTTCATTCATAAGTTTTTATTTGTTCTATTCCAATAAAAATAGCATTTTAGCATTTGAATATCTTTGAAAACACATTTCATAACTTATTCTCCAGATGGAAAGTTGTACATGTAACCAGAATGCACAAGTTTGTCTTCAGAGCACAGGAGCTAGAATTGTTTCTTCCCTCTCCCTCCTTCTGTGCCCTACTTGCAGAATGATCAATGAGGGAGGGGGCACAGAGTTGCCTGAAATGCTATGGAGTTAGTTATCTGTTTAGACTACTTTCAAGAGCCTAATAACTTATTACTACTGAAGTCATTGGCTTTGATATAAAGAAGCATATAATAATAAAACTGGGCCCTAGATAGTCTTTTCTAAATCTTTCCCAACTTTTTACTTTCTGTTTCAGCCTCATTTATAGAATGCTTAGCTAATATTAATCTCTTCCTTTGGCAATATTTGTTTTTTAAAGAACATTTTAAATATTGTTTTTACCAGCTGTCTTATGGTTTTCTTCCAGACAATGAGTATATATAACATCAGTTTAAAGAAACAGGCAGGATAAGTAAACTAGCCAACTATAGCCAGTCATGGTGGTGTACACCTATAATTACCATGTTTGGGAGGCAAAGAGAGGCTGAAGGATTATGAGTTTGAGACCACCATGGGGTACATATTTATTTACATAAATAAAAAATAAATAAAAGCAAATAAATCATACAAACAGTAGATCCTCAAGCATACAAGTAAGAAGACTTAACAGTAGAGTCACATGAAAATAATGGGTGATTTATTCCTAAGGGAACAGAAGATCCTGAAAGATACATAACATCAAATTAACTTGGGCATGGCTGTGTGACTGCAGATAAATTACTTAATCTCTCTAAATCTCAGTTTTTTAACCTAAAAGTGAAGGTTATGTCACCTCCATTAAAAATTATTATAAACATTAAAGGGAATATCTGTAAGTCACTAAATGTAGTGTAGTTGTATATTCTATATTAAGAGTGATCTGGGAACCAGGAACACATAAACAACCTACTGAAGAGGCACAACCAGCATTATACAAATTATACTGTTTGAAATTAAAAGAGGTAGGCTCAGATTTAGACATTGATATGTACTAACTGTATAATTTCATAAAATACTTAAGCTCTTTGCATCTGTTTCCTGTATAAAGCCAATAATATACATTAGTAACATGGTAAATATAATAGAGATCTTTGTAAAACCAAGGCTGTTTAGAGTTTGCTGTAGCTAGTGGTCATACACTATGAGAATTGGCAGGTAATCATAGGTAGTCAGGGGAGTCGCAAGTTTCATAGCAAAAGAAGCAAAGGTTCTAAGTCTGCTCTACGTACAAGTTGCTTGAATGGGCAAGCTGGAGGCAGGTTGACCAGAAGTGGGGTGTCATCTTTGGTTGATCCTGAGTTGGAGACAATCAAGGGAGGGAAACAGGATTTTGGTACAATTGCTTATGTGAGTGTGGTTTTGAAAATGGAATTTTTAGGTCCCAGGCTCAAACTCCTGGGACTCCATGTGTTAGGTCTGGTATTTGCCAAAATAAGAAACAAGAATGAAGGGCAGAGAAAGGGTATTTATTACATGGCCCAGGACCTGCCATGGGAAGAGACAATATTGCGTGGAGGTAGTTTCAGACCCTTATTATAATGATGTGATCCATCAGTCCTGTCATTGGAACGTAAGGCGACTGGAGAAGAGAATGACTTACACAAAGGAGGCAAAGACACACAGACATTACACAAGGTAGGAAGGATGCCACTCTTTTCTCCTGTTTTTAGTTAATTCATGGGCCCAAGGAAAGAGTCAGTGCTCCTCAGCAAAAGCAGTTTAAATTTGACTTCCTGGACCTATTGCTGCAGAGGTTGGTGTTAGGCTTTTCCAAACTGATTGCTATGGAGGAGTGGATCAGAGTTTCTATCTTTTACATAGTGTCTGGCTGATGGCAAATCTTATATATAGCCTCTCGATTTATACATAGATTCATTTTATCTCTACTACTATCATTGTTGCATAATATATACACCCACAGAGACACAAGTATGAATAGGAAAATGGTGTTATGTATTTCACATCACATTTAAATAAAATAATCTTTTTTGTAAAGAATGAGGAAAAATAATTCACTCTGACCACTTTAAACATTTCCCACAATGACAATTCATAATCATAGAAAACTTGTTAATGTTTCAAAGGTAAGTCTATACTACTAAAAAGTCCATTAAAATATATTCTTTGAAGACATCAGGCCTCAGAGGAATATAAACAGAGCATTAGTATCTCACCACCTGGGGCCAGGATGAAGTTTTTCCCTCAAGGGTATGGAATTATATATCCATCCAATTGCATTATGGGTGGCTTTGCCCTTCTTTGGAAGCATCTGGTAAAGGCTACTTCCCAGACAGGATATTGAACAAGAGTTCTGTCCCAGTATGACAATAACCACAGACAGGTCCTACAAATATTCATTTAGTGATAGTGTCTGTGCTTAACTCAATGCAGCCTTGTTGTCGCTTGTAGGTAAATCAAAGGCACATAGCGTATATTGAATACTGTTACAATCTAAATGTATCAGTCATGCTTGAGTAATCCCAAAGGTTCAGTTTAAAGTCAGGATCAGAAAACCTGAACTGTACAAAAATTGAGAGGTTGATAATGTGCTCTAGAAATAGGAAATTGTAAAATGCTACATACAATTATTTCCCTGTTTGCAATTTTAATGTTAGCTTATTGAATGTATGAATCAAACTGAAAATGCACTTTTTATTTTTATTAGTATAAAATGTATTTAAATTTAGTCTCTGACCACTTGAGTTTGTTTTGGGTAATGATTTTCAAATTTATTATGATAATTATGCTTTAGTAGCACAATATTTTTTTCATGTTTAAACTGAGAATTGTTTTTACAATTATAAAACTTATCAATGCCCTATCTTTTCCCCCTGACTATAGTCAAATCTTTACAAACTGTTATCATTTGGTTTTACTTTCTTAGAGCAAAAAGTAATTTTCTAGAACAATGGAACATTTTCATGGATGTTTGTATCACATTTTGAATACCTTCTTCCATTCCTCTTTCTAATAACCCTCCCAAAATTGACTCTGAAAATTATTTAAAAATTGTTTTAATATGGAAAAAGTTTTTCTAATTGCTATAAGGTGTGACCAAGAAGACTATAGCACAAGGAGTAGACAAAGAAAAATAACTGAAAAGGGCAGTCATTTAGGGTATTAATGCTCCAGTTGTGCAATATATATAATTTTTAGAATTAATACATTGGCTATCAGCTTTTCAATGAAGGAAATTTTGTGTTTATTTAAAATATTTATTTAACTAATAGAGAAAGGAGAAAATACAGTGTGAAAATGATGAAATCACTTTACCCTCCATGATTATAAGGTTATTATATATAAAATATATATTATAATTATATATAATTATATATTTTGATGTAATATATTTTATAATATATAATATAATATATATTGTTTTATATATGATATATGTTTATATATTTTATTATTATATATATAAGTGATCAATGCTTTCCATCATTATCACATCAAATCTGTTGTATTGTTTAGAACAATTAACTTCTTGGACATAGAAATTAAGTTTATGTGAAATAACATTAAAAGATCAAAATGACCCATTAAGCTTCCAAAACTTTTAAACTTCTCAATGCCAATAGTTATATCACTCTCTTTCAAATTTATCTCTGATTGTAATTTTTTGTGGATGGGTGAAAACCATTATTTAAAAAGCAGTATTTTCAGAAAAGACCACCCACAGAATGGGAGAAAATATTTGCCAGCTATACATAAGACAAGGGACTGATAACCAGAATATATAAGGAACTTAAGAAACTAAACTCTCCTAAAATCAATGAACCAATTAAGAAATGGGCAACTGAGCTAAACAGAATTTTCTCAAAAGAAGAAATTCAGATGACCAAAAAACACATGAAAAAAATGCTCACCATCTCTAGCCATAAAGGAAATGCAAATCAAAACCACACTAAGATTCCACCTCACCCCTGTTGGAATAGCCATCATCAAAAATACCACCACCAACATGTGTTGGCGAGGATGTGGGGAAAAAGGAACCCTAGTCCGCTGCTGGTAGGAATGCAACCTGGTACAACCACTCTGGAAAAAAATTTAGAGGCTTCTTAAAAATTTAAACATAGATCTGCCATGTGATCCAGTAATCCCACTCCTGGGGATATGCCCAAAAGAATGCAATACAGGTTACTCCAAAGGCATCTGAACACCAGTAATCCCACTCCTGGGGATATACCCAAAGGAATGCGACACAGGTTACTCCAAAGGCATCTGAACACCCATATTTATTGCAGCACTATTCACAATAGCCAAGTTATGGAAATAACCAAGATGCCCCACTACTGATGAATGGATCAAGAAAATGTGGTATTTATACATAATGGAATTTTACTGAACCATGAAGAAGACCTTATCATTTGCAAGTAAATGGATGGAACTGGAGAACTTCATTCTGAGCGAGGTTAGCCAGTCTCAGAAGACCAAAAATTGTATGTTCTCCCTCATATGCGGACTTTAGATCTAGGGCAAATGCAGCATTGTGGTTGGACTTGGATCACATGACAAGGGGAGAGCACATACAGGAGGAATGGGGACAGATAGAAAACCCAAAACATGAAAGTGTTTGATGTCCCCTCTCCAGAGGAACTAATACAGAAACCCTAAAGTGACATAGGTCAACATGAGAAGGGGATCAGGAACCAGTGTAAAGATCAGTTAGAGATGAATCAACTTGGGTTGTAACACATTTGTACATGAAAGCAATGCTAGGAATCTCTCTGTATAGCTGCCCTTAACTCAACTAGCAAAAACTCTTTGTCTTCCTTATTATGCTTATGTCTTCATTTCAACAAAATTAGAGATAAGGGCAGAACAGGTTCTGCCTGGAAGTGAGGGAGGGAGGGAGTGGGAGGAGAAATGGCCCAAACAATGTATATACATGTGAATAAATGAATAACTAACTAACTAAATAAATAAATAAAAAGTAGCAGTTTCAGAAAGACCCATTAGAAGGAGGGATTTCTTTCTACTGCCTCCTGTATTAGTTTATACTGACACTCCAAAAAAAGAAACTTGTTTATTTGTAAAATAGTTTTTATCATTGATGAATAAAACACTGTTTTCGGAAGAGAAGAAAATGGCTGAATTGTTTGCAAGGTGGAGTGAGAGCTCTGCAACTTCGAGGGTAATAGTATTCATGCTAGTCATTCCATGGGCTCTAGAACAGGGTTAAACTGTATTAAGTCATGGGAAGTGCATCTACTATCTTATATACCTTGGCGATTTTCCTCGTTCCCCTTATTCTCATCCTAAAACAATAAAAATAAATTGGTTGACTCTTGCTGTTAATAGAGAAGTAGTGGTTTGGACATGCTATCAGCTGAACCATTTGTAACTAGGCACAAGGAGTGCATGAGGAGTGCATCACGAGATTACTCAGCAGACCTTTCGACTTATCCTGCAATTTTATCAGTCAGCACTTCAGAAAAAAGTAGAAGATGTGCTTGAAATAAAGTAATTGGAGAATTATTTGATAAAGGGGTAATTTACAAATATAGGGGCAAGATGTAGAGAAAAAATAGAGAATAAGGTAGTAGTTTGGATATAGTAATAGCAAAAACTGTTATCATACTTAGGCTCAAAGTATAAAAACAAAAAATAAGGTACGAGAAACTTCTACAAGAAGAACTGCAATCATAGTTAAGGAAATTCAGCTAGCCCAAAAAAATCCACAGGGAATGATTTAGAGGAATAAAAGTCCTAAATCTATACTTTTTCTAGTCTCCCACTGGATTCCCAATTGGCTAAATCTTACCAGAAACCAGAGAATAAGGACACCTGTAAGTGTTTCCATACAGATCACTGTTCTGAGGCAAAGGGACATACAGGAGAGAGAAAAATGGATCTTGAGAGCCACACTCGGTAAAACAAAATTATAAGCAGGAAACCCAGGTGTTTGCTGGTCTCAGGGTAGTATAAGATCCTTAATTTTAGTTAGGCATTCATAAATTCAATTAACAACTGTTTTTGGGTATTTAAATACAATACTGGCCATCCACTGGTGGCTCACGTCTGTAATCCTACCTATTTAGGAGGCAGAGTTCAGGACTGAGGGTCTAAGCCAGTCTGGGAAATAGTCCACAAGACCCTATCTCGAAAATACCCAACACACAAAAGGGTGGTAGAGTGGCCCAAGGGATAAAGCACCTATCAAGCAAGCATGAGGACCTGAATTCAAGCCCCAGTACCACCAAAACAAACATGAATAAACGAACAAATGAATAAACAGAAAAATGAACCAATGAACAAAACCAAGATAATTTTATGTTCCAGAAACTACCATAAGAGTTGGGATTCAGTTCTTAAGGATAGTATAAGAAGATAAATAACAATCTAATAATATCCATAAATGACCATTACTATGGCTAATATAAAGTAACAGAGTGATCTAATGTGACTTGGGTTTATAGGTCACTTTTACATACAATTGTCAATAAGACTGACTCAAGAGATGACACTAACCTGAGTCCTGAAATACCTGAATTTGTCCAGGTACCCACATTGAGTATATTAGAATCATCCTGGTCTCTTATTGTATGCCATTTTATTTACTACTCTCACAGCCCTTTTATAACCTTCATCATGTTCACATAGTCACAGCAACTCGGACTAGAACTTCAGCTACCTCTTTAGAACTATACAAATTTATATCACAATTTAGTTAATAAATAGTGATAAATATATGACACAGTGTTTTGGTTTGGGACATAGAATACAGAATAAAATACCTAGGGTACTTCCTTTTAAAACAAAAAACCAAGCTCTAATGTGGTTGGGGGGGAAATAGTAAATATTTCATTTATGTGTTGATTGGAGAGAAACAGCCAGTAAATGAGGCTAGAAGTGGAAGTTTGGGAGGTAAGAGAGCAAAGAGTGCGATGTAATAGAATCTAAACCAGAAAGTTTCAAAAGGTCAGTTATCATTTGTCACAAAAATATTGGTACTAAGTTATGCAAGCCAACGTCTAGGAAACAGATTTGACAATTTAGAGGTAACTGATGACATTAATAAAAGCAATCTTGGAGAAGTGATTGTGACCAGAGATCAATTGAGGTTGGTTAAAAGTAGGATGGGAAAAAAGGCAGTGAGAAAGTGACCAAACTGCCTTTTAAATGAAGGAAAATAAGGAAATAGAGAAATAACAGAGAGCATGTGAGGTCAAGGAAGATTTTGTTTGGGTTTTTTTCATCACTTTTCTGTTTTGCAACTGAGGGTTATTAGTTTTTTGTCTGTTAATAAGAATGATCCTATTCAAATACATTAGCAATTAAGGAGACATATTAACAATTCAGGGGAAAAGATTCACAATTGTAGGCACAAAGGCTTTGGGAAGGCCAGATGGGATGTTTTTAAAAGAGGGCAGTAGTGCAGGCTGACCGGGAACTCTCTACTTTACCCCAGGTGGGCCTTGAATCCACAGTCCTTCCATCTCAGCCTTCCCAGTGCAGGGATTGTAGGTGTGTACCACCTCCCCAGGTTTGATGTTAAATTTTCATAGAACCATTTCATCATTAGAACACCTGATATTGTAAGTGATAATATTTCATGGAAAATGGTGTTTTTCTATAAAATTTATCCCTTTTTGTCTCTATTGTTGTAACAAATTAGTTATTTAGCATTTTGAGAAGATTTGAATGGGAATAGTAAATGTGAAATAATCCTTTAGGAGTAGGAAAATAGAGCATGCTGGGAAATGATGGACAAGCAGTGCTGGAGCCCATTTGGGGATTGCAGGCATCATTTTAGAACCACAGTATCTATTCCCATTGTATGAGCTTCTGCACTCTGGTAAAAGTAAAGTGAAAGTGGATAATTAGCTTCACACAGTACTGATAAGATCGTAAAGGAAAAGAGAGCAATGGTGTTGAAATTGGTTTCACTGGTGTGAGTCTCATGAAGACTATTGAATCAAAGGAAGTATGGAGGGGGAGAAAGCAAGCAGGAGATAGCTTGTGAAAACCGGAGGTTTTAGGGATGAAAAAATGCTGCAGGGAACTACTGAACAAGCAAGTTGTGAAATGAAAGGTAGTAATGTCAAAGTGGCATCCTTGAAGTAGAGATTTTGTTGTTGGTATAATTGCTAACATTGTACCTTAATCAAGATACGGGTCAGGGAGGTGGTTATTTGCAGTAAAATGAAATAAAATCTTATTAGACTCAAGACTATCAAGAAATAAGTCAAATTGTTTTGTGTGTGTGTGTGTGTGTATGTGTGTGTAGATATATAATATATTCAATCTTATATATTGAATATTGTTGAATGTTTGAATATATACATATAACAATTTGACAGATGTATATAGGAAAAGATAGATGATAGATAGATAGATAAATGATAGATAGATCTATCTCTAGGAATATTGTTTTTGTTGAATTATTTTCTGTTGTTGCTAACATATATTGCCACATATTTAGTGGCTTAAAACAATGCAAATACATTCTCTCTCAGTTACTGGATTGTGTCCCGGCCTGAGTTAACTAGATTTTTCTGTTTGATGTTCTACAAGGTTGTAGTCAAGGTGTCACTAAGATTAGATCTCCTTCAAAGGTTCGATTAGAGGAGGATATGCTTCTAAGACAACAATGTTGCTAGCTGAATTCAATTTCTTAATGTTGTAGAATTGAAGTCTTCAGTTCCTTGCCGGCTTTTGGCTGGAGGCCAAAGGTTTCCTTGACATATGTGCTTTCAAACATAGGATCTTTGTTCACCAAAGCCAGTAAGGGATGTAATCTCTACAGAACAAGTTGTAATCATATACGACATAATGACTATCCCCTGTTGGTTACCAACAAGTCACATAAGTAGGTGAATACCAGGAGATAGAGACCTTGGGATGGAATTTGTCTATCACAAATAGTGAAAAGAGAGGATGGAGAGAGAATACAATTTATTGGGGTTTCAGACTTGGACATTCATCAGTGGCATCAGTGAGGAAAGTTAAATGAAACATTCCAAAGGTTTATGTGTCAAAGAAGGTGGAATTTTTGAGAAGGAAGGGGAAGCAAACAGTTTAATAGTGGAATTTGAGCACAACCACAAAACATTTTCTATAGAATACTACTAACAGTTATGGGAGTAGAGAATTAAATCTAACAAAAAAAAATCAACAGTGGAAAATTTTAGTTTGTATATGAATGAAGTTCAAATATTTACAGTGAATATATCATTTCATGCCAACTCTCTTTGTTTTAAAATTATAGCTGTTAAAACTTAAATTTCTATCATTCCCATTCAAAGAGTAAATTATCTGTGTGGAAGTGGATTTTAAATTCTTCACATAAATGAGAGCAGTAGCATAGCTTGGGTCTGAGATGCTTCCCCTACAGGCCATGTGTTATAAGCTTGGCCTCCAGACCCTGGCCACTATTGAGAGGTGGCTTCATGGGGGTATACCCTCAAAAGAAATAGTGGGACCCTAGTTTCTTCCCATTTTTCTCTGGACTTGTGAAAGCAGTTCTGTTCTGCCACACACTTCCACCATGATGTATGCCTTCCCAATGCAACCAGGCTGATTAATGTTTAACGGATACCTCTAAAACTAGAGTCAAATTAAGCCCTTTCTCTTCATAAGTTGATCTTTTGCACATATCCATTATAGTAGTAACAGAAAGCTAACACATGAGTTCATCAGAACTTGTAAGGGTTTTAGTCTGTGTGTGTGTGTGTGTGTGTGTACATTTGCTTACAGTTTTTTGTTCTGCCAATTCCCTGGTTAAGAAAAATTTTAGTGTGATTTTACAGTTTCACTGTGCAAATGGAACCTCAAAAAGTGACCAAAACTGAACATGATCTTTGACCTACCACTTTGTTCTATGACTTCACTCTTCCCTAAATTTGTAAAAGGTATCAGTGGGAGTGGGGGGAGGTGGCAGGGAAAGGGTGTAGGGAGGTGAATATGGTGCAAATACTGTGTACACATGTATATAAATGCAAAAATGAGACCTGTTAAAACTATTCCAAGAATGGGGGAAAGGGGGAGGAAAGAGAGCAGTGGAGGGGGTGAATTCAAGTATGATATATTTGATACATGGGAAGAATTTTTGTAAATGCCACAATGTACCCATACGTAGCACAACAATTAAAAAATAAATACATAAAAAGTAGTATATTTCAATACATATCCTAGTGCTTAAAAAAATTTTTTTTTGAGATAGGATCTCCCTAGGTAGCCCATGCAGACCTTGAACTTGCCATTTTTCTACCACAGTAAGGTAATCTCAGGTGCTGATTCTACATGTGTTTGTCACCATGCCCACACAACATTCTGTTGTAATCATTGTGTATTCACCCAGTAGCAAATGAAGTTGTAAAGAACTCAGGATGCAAGCAATTATTCCTCATATTATAGTCCTGCTCCTCTGAAGGTGCCTTATAAATATTTCTGTTTGCATTTCTTCAGTGTTTGCCTCCATAACTCCAAGTACTATGTTTTTCCTCTATTTCTTAATATGTCAGCTTTTCATAATATGAATTAATTTTCCCATATAAAAGGTGAAGACTTTTTCTTTCTCTTTTTTCCCAGTTCTTTACTTTATATTTTTAAATCACATAGTGAAACAACTAAATCTTTTTTCCCTCGGAATTTAATAGTGTATCTTGCTATCTCACCTTGCAAAATAAGGGTACAATCTCCCCTACTCTTCTTGCACTCTTTTGCCCTTCATCTTGTTCTGCTTTTTTTTTTTTTAGCATTCTCTCCAGTGTTTTTTTATTATTTATTTATTTTATTAACACAAAATAGTTGTACCAGGGGTTACATTGTGATATTTACATATGTGTTTGCAATATATCTCAGTTAGATTTACTCCCTCCATCGTTCTTCCTCTCCCCTCTTCCCTTCTTAGAACAATTTCAACAGGTATCATTCTTTGATTTTCATTTATGAGTTCAAAATACATCTACCATATTCACCTTCATTCACCCTGTCCTGATGCCCACCCCTCTCACTGGTACCCAGAGTCTCCCAGCTTCTTAGTCCTTATATTCTGTCAGTTACACCATTCTATTTACATAATTAAAGCATTACTCACATGCTGCTCCACATTTAAGTAGTAATTGCTTTAGCATTGGTTGATAATGAAATTGGTGATAACAAAGGTATACTTACATTGTCCCTGAGACTTATTCCACAGCAATGTGACACGACTACATTCCTTTCCCTCTGGGTCCAAAATCACAGTCTCTGGGCCACTTGAAAACAGAACTTCTCTATTAGAAGGATAAATAATGTCTTTTCTTATATGCCATAAGTTGTTTAAAATGGTCATATCTTATTTGCTGTATATGAAAGCAATGAATTTCTAATATTACCATATTTGTTGTTGATGTTGTGCGCAAGAGTCTCTATCTTATTTTCTTTCAGTATTTATCTTTTGGCAAACTTTTATCTTCCAGAATCTTCCCCCAGGAATACTTTCTAGATCTGCCACAGAGATGTGATACAGTGATTTCCTTGCCCTGAAAATTCTACTTAGAACCTCTCTTTCCTGGGTTCCATGACTTCCTCTTCCATGGTATAATTTCTTGGTTTGCCAAATTACATCCTCAGAAAATGTCAACAAGAAGATTCTATAGAATGTAAACTTTCTTTGGTCTTGCATGTCTGAGATGATGTATTTATTTACATTGTACACTTGGTTATTAATTTTCTGGAAATAGAATCCTAGGTTGAAAATTGTTTTCTCTTAGGATGTGAAAGCCTCTTTCCATAGCTTTCAGTTAGACAGTTTCTGATAATTCCCACCCATTTCTCAGTGACTTGAATCTCCAGAAAAACATTTTCAAATCTTTGCATACAAGTTGTTCATAAATTTCACAATTATGTATTCTGGAGGAATTATTTTCACATATATTTTCTGTGTAACCCCTGGATGTTTTTCATTTCACATCTTATGTTCTTTAACTCTGAAGGGTTCTCTTTTATTTTTATTTGTGATTTTTTTTTTCATTTTCTTAATTTTCTGTTTTTTTCTTATTCAAGCTATTAATAGTTTAATGTTATACTCTCAGAATTTTGAAGAAGAAATAATTTGGGATTTCTGGAATTTTTTGGAGGAAGAAGGACTTGATAAGTATCTTGACACATGTGGCACTGGGTGTGATACAGTGATGTAAAGTCAAATGCAGACCAGAATACAAATCAAATAAAATTGAATATAATACATTTATTTGTTGATTTTTAAAGTTTTACAGTAGGAGATTAGTGGGAATAATGGTTCACAAGAGCTATTTATGATCATATTCAGAAGGTCCTTGAGTTCATGCCCCAGAATAAATTCTAATTATAAAGCAGTATGTAGAAGGGGAGACTAGTAAAGATTTTGAAGTTGGGAAGTGTAATGACTGAAAGTGCTTTCGAAAGACAATATATCTGATAGTGTCAAGAAAGCAAAATTGTAGAGTGGTGAGGTGAGAGCAGTGAAACAAGATAGAATGGTTTTACTGTTTTATTTGAAAAATTACTCTCTTTGCTTCATCATTTTCTAAGAACTGCTGTATCATTACTTCTGAGTTCCCAACACAATCTTGCCCTATTGCTGTGCTGTTGGAGCCTGGCTCTCTTAAGGTCCTTATCCTCTTTACCCTCCAACTGATACTGAATACTCATTTCAAATCCAGCTGAAATTCCAAGTTCCTCCATTCATCGCCTCTATAACCTCCAACCAAATTAAAATTATCTTTCCCCCTTGGGTGACAGTTCCCCATTTTTGACATCTATTATTGATATGTTTGTCTTGCATAATTGTTATTTATTCTGAACCAATTGTTATAGAGAGTCCTGGAGATGAGCCACTCAGCTTTAATTCACTTATATGTTCAGAAAATCTTTGCTTGTGAAATTGAAGTTAGACAGCAATGGTAAGATCCATATTGCATCAGTCTTATGCCTTTACTGCCTCCTGGATGATTTATGCAAAGTAAAAGGCACATCAGTGTAATTATATTTCACTGCACCAGGTAAGCTAATTCCTAATCATGACATCCCAAATATTGTGTAGATTCCAAGGTAATGAGCTGTTGAATCAGTATTCATCAAGTTTAGTGGTATAAACTAAAATTCCAATTATCCATATGAGAAATATATTTTATGCAAAATTGCAGTCATAAATTAATCAGAAAGCATTTCAAATAACTTGGTTGTCTGGGCTGTGTATTGTAGCACATACAATAAACAGTGAATTAAGCAGGGAGGAACAGAACAACCATTACCTAAATATCAACATTAATACTTTTTCACAAATAATGTGCAGGTTGAGATGGTTAAATATCAATTAGCTTTAATGAAGCTGATCTACAAAAAATCAAATCTTCTTGGAGGATAACAAAAGTTCCATGTAGGTAATAAGTATAAATAAATTCAGTTCTTCAAATGTTATTAATACTATTTACACATTACAAATATCATGTATAATAGCTTAAATAAACAAAAATCTCTCTTTTTTTTCCAAAACAGAGAACAGGAAGGCGAAATAGGTCCTTTCTAAGAGATTGGTACCAGTGGGAGGGAGAAGTTATAAGAAAAGGGTGTAGGAGGGTGAATGTAGTGCCAATATTGTATATACATGTATCTAAATGAAAAAACGTGGCCTGTTGAAACTATTCCAGGAATGGAGGAGGAGGGATAAAGGAAAATGATGGAGAGGGTGAAGTCAATTTTGATATATTGTAAGAACTTTTGTAAATGTCGCAATATACCCCAATTACAATTATAATAAAAAAAGAAAAAAAATCACACACACATATTTTACCTATTTAACTTAAGAAACTTAATAACTATCTCCCCAAAAAACTAATCACCCAAATTAACATATAGAGCATTTCTAACACTCTTGCTTATGGCTATTTCTTCCTTTAACTGTCAGAATGTTATAGTTATATCCACTTGTGTTTTTTTTATTCTTTCTTATATTAGTTCTTCCAAAATGATATGTTGTACATCTTGTCTTCTCAGACCTGTTTTATCAATTCATAATTGTTTCTGTTTCATCTGCAGTTCTGTGTAGTTACTCACTCATTGCCATTGTTCACAGTATTCATTTACTTGAAAATAGAGTTTGAAGTTGATAGTACCGTTACACATATTCTTGTCTCTTTGTAGCTGAGTGTTAAGAGTATTTAAGGAATTGATTCATACTAGAAATAGGATTGTTGTAAGTGTTTAATCATTTGAGGCTGAGGCAAATTTCCATTAGGTTCCTACAGTGTACAAGAGTTGCCACTGAGAGCTGGGGATGAGTTCAGGGGCAGTACACTTCCTCAGCATGTGGAAAGCCTTGGGTTTGGATCCCCAGCACCACAAAAAAAAAAATGTTGCCATTGATTTATATTTTTTCTTGCCGTTAGTCATCATTTTACCAAAATGTATTTAAAAACGAATTATGCATTAGATATAACAGACCTTGCCATGGTAGGGAATGAGACACAGTACAATGTAAATAATTTAGATATTAAATACCAAGCATAACCTGTGGCTCAAATATAATGAATTAGTAAAAGAAAGATCTGATGTAATTATTTGGTATTGCATGAAAACTAGGTTTAGTTATTGAGAATTTAATAATTTTCTAGGCTCCACTGTGTGCTATCAACAAAATGATTTTTGTCTAGGCAAAGAAAGCAATTTTATCAAAGTTCTCTTTATTAAAAGGAGGTGTTTACATATGTTAGTTGACTTAATTCTGAGCCTTGGTTACAGTTTTATTAAAACTAAAAACAAAAAAACCCATTGTTTATTATTGTTATTACTTAAAATTGCCTATACATTTGGACAGTATTTAATATTAAAGGTACAAAAAATTTTCACTATAGGCTTTTCTGATGCATTAGAAAATTTACCATTAGAAAATCACTGAAATATTAACAACATAAGAAATAGTTAATGTATTTTCACTGCAATGATTCAAAGCAGTCTGCAATAAAGAATTTCAATGTGACTGTAAATCTGCGTATGTATTTTTACAGTCCTTCTATTATTTAGTTTATAGGTTCAAGTGACGTTAACAGATGCAAAGTATCTTTCAAAAAGAGTCGAAGTCCATGCCATGATGTACTCTGCAGTGTCAGAGGCCTCCACTCCTTTTCTCATGTTGCGTGGTCATCACTAGGATGCATTCTTCCTCCTCAAAGTTCAAAGTAGCTCACCACCACATTCATAGTCCAGCCTTGGAAAGTGTAGTGGGGCAATTTGCAGCATACTGTTTCCTTATAAAAGTACTTCTGGAAATCACAAACAATACATTTTAATCTATCTCCTTAGCCAAAACTTTATGTCAGAGATATAATTAGCTGCCGGGGAGAATGGAAAATGTAAGCTCTAGTGGGTGGCCATATATCTAACTAAAAATAAGGAATTCTATCTCTATCAAAGAGAGAATTAATAAATACTAAGATAAACCTAGTAGCCCCTATTATAGTCAGACTTACCAAAATTCCCAAAACCAAGTGTCTGAAAATTATAGTGGATAAAAGAATTCTGAAGCAATGAGAATTATTATATTGACTTTTATTCAATATAGAATATGCTTATTATAGCATCAAATTTATATGTCAATTTTAGAATCTTTTCTAATCAAATAAGGTTTCAACTTGCAAATTTGGTGAAGCAACTCTCAAAAAAGAATCCTAGCACCCTGGTGAATCTAGTTCAGTGGTAAAATGTATCAGAAAGAACCAGTTACAAATAGTATTAATTTTAAATACAGTTAACATTTATTTGTTCTTAGTTATATTTTATACATTTGCTTATTATTCTTTCTTATATTTTTGTCCTTTTCATGAATTATTCTACAGCTTAAAATATGTTCATTATTTCTGTTAGGGAAGATCTGTTACTGTTGGAATTCTTATGTGTGAAATATAGGTTTCCCTTATCCTTTTTAATTTTTTTCTCTTTTTATTTTATCATTTTTACATTTACTTACATGTGTATACATGCTTGTGCCACCTCTCCCCTACCCCCTGCCCCCGCTTCTAAGCAGAACCTGTTGCTTTTTAAAAATTGGATTTTAATGGTTTATTTTTTATTCCATAATATATAATTAGTTTTGCAATAGGTTGAGTAGGAGAGGTTTGGTTTTATAGTCAAAAGGACAAAAGTGGATTGGTCCTTTTCAAATATCCTGTATTCTTGAAAGATAGTTTTGTGAATATAGAGTTCTAGATGAACAGTTATTTTCTCTCAGTTCATTGTTTTCTTCCCATTTGCAAGGTTGCTGGTACAAGTCCTGCTATCTAATTATTGTTCTTTATAGTCTGATTCTTCACTCTGTCTATGTTAAATTCTTAAGACATAAAATAGGACTACAACTTGATGCGGATTTAGAGCTATTTCTATAGTTAGATTACAGTCACTTTATAATATCATCCACTTTACAATAATATTAATAACTAACATTTACCATGTACCTAGTTGATATAAAACAAATAAACCGAGATACTAAAACCACTCTGCCTTATTTGTCTCATTTGATTATCACAGAAATGCTTTGAAGTAGTGCTCTTGCTATCAACATTGTTGTACGAAGAGGACACTTGATGCTCAGGGATGTTAGATAACCTCCTCCACATCATGCAGTTAGAAAGTGAGAAGACAGGAGAGAAAAGACTGGAGTCATGGGGAATAACACAACCTTGACTATAGCCTAGAGTGAGTGTTACACAGGTGAAAAGTATCTTATATCAGATGGTCAGACAATGCAGAGATTTGTACTGTCGACTTACTTAAGATAGAACTGCATTTCTGAGAATCCTTTTCCTATAAGCCTCCAGGTAATTACCACTTGAAGAGGAAGTTTTCAGATTTGGAAGGCCTCAGTAAAAAAGCAGTGAGTACGCTCAGAAGGTCATCAGCAGTGCAGTGTCTGCAGCTGTATTAATGCTTACATTGCTGTTTCCTGCTCAGTATCTCATTCTCCTGGCAAGCTTCAGGTCCTGGTGACATCACCTCCAATGCAAACCCAGAGGCCACAGCCTTGCAGAGACTTTTGCTTTCACTTTTCCTGTCCTACTCCCTCTGCTCCACAAGTGTGGCTTCACCAAATCTACCAGATTTTGCCCTTCCATCTGGGCTTATACTCAGGACAGCTGACTGGATGCTCCAAGTAGCTTTTCCATATCTTATTTCTCTGAACTTTTAACATTTATGTAAAGCCTTACCCCCTCCAATAAACCTCTCACTCCATGCTAGTCACAATGGTTCCGTCTTCTGATTGAACTCTGACAGAAACCAGAAAAGATACAGTTTTAAAATACTGCTCACATGTTTCAAAACCTTTCTTGTAAATTTTGGTTGATTCTTGGATTGCTGTTTTAAATATTGTGGATACTAGTTGGATGGAATTCTCGTACTAATTGGCTCTAGTCTTGTCTTCAATGGTCAGTCCTTTCATTCACAGAATATTAAATGTTATATTTTAGAACTGTGTTAGTATAAAGACGAATTTGATCAAGATGGATTATATGTTTCCTTCAGATTTTAAATAAAAATTAGTGCATTTGCTTGGATCTTTGAAAGTATGGTGAACCACACCTACTGTGGCTAATGGAGAATACAGCCACATTACTAGGTGTTGATGGGGGCCCAGAAATATATATTGCGGTGAGCATCCTACATGATTGTTCTCATCTTTCAAGTTTGAGAAGCACTGCTAGAGGATACGGTGCTTAGGATCTCATGGAAGCTCTGTGGTCACATCTGTAAAGGAGAAGCAGTGACAAACAACCTTCACATCTGTGGGGCAAACAAGTTAAAAAATACATAATAATAACAACACAACATGCCTTGTCAACAACAAGGAATCATAGCCCTGAATAATAGCGACAGCTGTTCTGCATAACACAGTTGATTTTTCAAGTTTTTTTCTTACCCATGCATTGTTAGGACAGAAGAAACACAAGAGCATTCTTGCTGTAGAAAATTGTTCTATACAGATGAATCTGTGCCAAAACAAATGGAATGCACAGTACAGTAGCCAACTCATAAAGCAGAATCACCCAGAGTGCTGTGCATATAATGCTCCAACATATCATTGATTTGCTTTTGTTTCCTGTCTCTCAATTAAATTTTAATTTCTTTCTTGAAGTAAGATAAATTATGTATTATATCCCAGAACTTAGACCAGTGCTTTCATCAATGAAGACTCCTTAGGAAACAATAAAAATGACGGACACAAGTAAATTTGATTCAGCTCTAAAAATAAGTACAAAATGCTGAAGAAAGGGCAAACATTCAGTTTTAGATTACAGAAGATTTTTTTGGAGGTGATAGGTGTGTCTACAGTGAGTGGAATTATATTCTTTTAAGTAACTAGTTTCTTAGATTATCTCTCTTAGATGGTTTCTTGATTATATTTTCCTTGTATTCAATTCCTAATAACACTGTGTATAATATCATAAAAGGAGAAGCCTCTCACTAATGACTTTTGTACATTATTAAAGAAAAAAACTTGGGATAGATTCTATTTAGAAATGTATTTCTGGTTAATTGTGGAGGTTAGGAAATAGGGTAAACTTATTTATAATGAGATAAAGTTTTCAGACTTTGGTTGAATAAACTTTTCAAAATATCTCCAGGTTTGTTGTGAAAAAAAATCTTTAGGATCTAAAAAGGGCTATAAGACAAAGTAGATTAATTTCTTTGTTTTCAATTTTTTTCTCAGAGATTTCATTTTTCTGTTACTTTTCACTATGTGCTCCCAGGGTATGTGTGCAGGACTTGAAAAGAATAGAGGGTTAACTGGAATGCACATAAAACAAAATGAAATAAAATAAACAACCTAGCTTTTTCTTTCCTAAGAAAAACATTAACCAAATAGTAAACAAATATAATCTTTAAAGAAGTGGAAGTGAGTTTAGCAATATAATGGTGGTATATGACAGCAATTGAGAGAGGGTGTGCCTTCTTTCTGCCCTAGTAGGTGGGGAACATTCAATGCTACATAAAGAAGCAGGATTGCACTTTTAGAGATTTTCCAGTTGCTCCAACTTTAAATTTTTATGGTGCCATTATAGTACTTGCTGAATTGTGAATTCTCTGAAGAGAATATTTCAAAACAGTATAAATTAGATTTTATGTATATATTTACAACATATAAAAAGGAAAATGGAATGTCCAAATCTCATTTAATTGATTGTGTATGGTGATGCAAAAAGCTTTGTAAATGTAAGAAACTTTACTTACTAGATTGTATCCATCAAAAACACTCTTTATGTATAAATTCTTAAAACCAGATTTTCTCTTAGAATATAGTTATATGACTCATAAGGATGGTAGACTTCTTAAAATGCTATTCTTTTGAACATTCTTTCATTATTAAAATTAATAAATCTTTATTTACTGTTTTGGACATCAACATTTATTATCTATTAATTTGGCATATTTAATGTTGGGAAACTTTTAATAAAAATCTGAAACAGTAGAGATAGTGGCAACATGAATATTTTTCTGATTCCTGGGGAGAACAACAATAAAGATTTCCTAGTATTTCAATCAGGTATTCTGATACATCAGTTTTACTTCATTATTATTTAGCAAGATATTTCTGAAATGGTATATCAAAATATTAATAAAGCCAGTGAAGTAAGGTAAAAAGTGAGGCAAAAGTTGATAATTTTATGGTAAAGACAATTTAAATATTTATTTTATAATCATTGTGAATTAGAAGGAAGTTATTTTTACCTTCAAAGACCTTAAAATTTCAAAGTGATAACACTAAATCGAATGTTTCATTACTTCTCTTCAGGAGGTTGCCTTTATTACCTGTAGAAGGAAATTTTTGACCTAGTTCCCAATTTCACAGCAGCCGTTTTCCTAAGGTTTTTATCTCTCATATCAAAAATTTCACAAGGAAGGGTCTCTTAGAAGTCATATTGGTATGTATGTCTTTACTATCAGTGCCACAGTTGATTGGATCATGAGTGGACACTTGATGCACATTGCGAAACCTGCCTCAAGGAAAAATTCCCTCCAGCAAGATGAAGCATAGTTCAGCAGACATTTTGCACCAGGTGTCTATAAGTGGTGGGTCCTGAAATGATTAAAACTCAGTAGGTGACAACTTAGAGAGAAACAACAAAAGTTGAATTAAAGAGAGAACACAGGACATATAAAAGAGAGTAAGCAGATCTATTTCTTCAGAGGAAAAAATGTGATCCTGGATTCTTCAGTTCCCTCATTTTCATCAAGAATCCTGAGTGTACTTTTACTTTTGGTGTGTTAACTAATTCTGTCACTGTAACAAATACCTGTGATCAATAACTTAGAAAGAGAAAAAGTGTATGTTTTTGTTCCCAGTTTTGGAGGTTCCAGTCTATGATTGATTGGCCTCATTACTTTAGGGCCTGTGGTTAGGCAGTTCTTTATGCTGAGGAGTGTGTGGCAGAGCGAAACTTCTTACCTCTTGGCCAGAAATCTAAGGAGAGAAAGAAGAATATGCTGGGATCCACTAACCCCTTCCATGGCATTCCCCCAATAACCTGAAGATGTCCTACTAGGCCCTACCTCTTCAAGGTACCACCTTCTCTCAATAGTACCATGGAGTGCAGACCAAACCATTAACAAATGTCCATTTCAGGAACATTCCAGACCCAAATTATGAGACTTCATTTTCATAAGAGATTTCTGTACTCTCAAAATAAATTTCCTTCCTAATATACAAACTTGCTCTAAGCACATTTCTGTAACATGAAGTCAATAACATCATCCTACAATTATCAGTTACTAATACTGACCACAAGAGCATTTTAATTTTTTGAAACATTTTAATATTTATTAAATAGAAAATGTTGCCTTTTGTCTATTTAATTTGATGCAAGGTACCAATTGAACTGCATTCACAGCTATGAATAATAGCCCACATGATCACAAGTATTTTTGTGATTTTCTGATCATGCTGCCTGCTCACATTTCTGTAACGATCAGGCAAACAATTAATAATCAAATATTAATTGAGCACAAAATGCTTCTAAAAATATGGTAATGGGAGAGAAAGAGAACATAATGCTACTCACACATAAGCACAGAATTTCAATAACAAAATACCTTTGATTTGAGAAATAGTAGTGATCTCTTCTGTTAGTTTTTAAAAATTCAAGCCAAAATGGGTTTAAATCCACAAATATCTCCATCTAATTATCTGGAAAAGTCAAATTGTACAGTAATTTTATCATCCTTTAAGGATTCTTTATAAATTATTTTGTACTTGGATGTAGTTCTAAATAGTTTGAATGGACTTCTCAAAATCATTTTTATATAAAGTAATATAATTGCTTCATATGTCTGTCAGTACTCTTAGTTATAAGCAATATAAATCAGCTCTTACTGATTTAAGCAGAAAATGAGTTTATCAAAGGGTATCAAGTAATATATAGCATCAGTGGAAGGTTGGAAATACGAGGAATGATGTGTTAAAGAGCCATGAGTAAAGCTAAATGGTACCAGAGAGCTGTCCAGTAAGAATATCCCCACCCCCACCATATAATACAAGCCATGTTTAGACCACAGCAAGAGCTCATCTCAGTTTTTTAGGTCAGTTTGGAATGGGGTGATTAAAAATAATAAAGAGCTGGGCACCTATGGGTCCCATCTACAATCCTAGCTACTCAAGAGTCAGAGATCAGGAAAATTGTGGTTCGAAGCCAGCTTGGACAAGTAGTTTGCGAGACCCTATCTCAAAATACCCATTACAAAAAGGGTTGGTGGAGTGGCTCAAGGTGAAGGCCCTGGGTTCCAGCCCCAGTACCACAAAACAAGCAAACAAATAATAAAGGATGATCATGGTTGGCCTTTCAGTTACCACAAATGTCAACATGGTGTCCAAGTCTTAGAGGTAAAACATACCTCTAAGACTTAAACAGTCTTGTAGTTCCCAAAATGACCACTTCTCTGATATAATTTAACTCTTTCAAGCAAATGACATAGATGATACACAAAGAGCTTATCATTGAATATTGGGGGAAAAACACCCTTAAGGATTTTAAGTAACCTGTCTAGAATTATGCAGTAGAAGATCTGAAAGGTCTTCCTTTTCCTATTGAAATGAAATTATTTCATATTATATTACTTAAATAAATATGCCATATATTCTAATTTCTTAAAATGAGAAATATATTTATATCACAGAAAACTAACTGAACATTTAAAAATTATCCAAGGTAATTTTCTTATAAATGGGCAAGTGCAAAAAATATTTTGATACTATTTATACTATTGATCATCAAAGATTAAAACAGTAAAATGAAATATCAGTGCTTTATTGCAAGGAATTAAAGATATTGTGGTATACTGATTCAAGATAATTTTATTCACATTTAAATGATTAATAGGTATGAATATGTGCATATATTTTCACATGAAAGCTTATTTATATAATTCATTCTTTCAATAATTCTGTATCTACAATATAAGACACAGTTCTAGGTGTTTGGAATACATTAGTGAACAAAACAGACAAACTCCAGGCCATGTGTACATTCTTATGGAAAGTGACAGATATTAAGTAACAAACAAAATAAAATGTTATTATATGGATACTAGAACTGTTATAGAGAAACTAGATGAAGGGGAAGGAGGTGAGAGCAGGTTGCTCTTCTAAGAGGAGTTACTAGGGCATGTTTGGACAAAGAATGGGACTCGTGAAGAGTTAGACATGCTAATAGGTGGGCAAAGACCACCCTAGGAGTGGGCATGTCCATTGAAGAACTTTCCCTTTTATTCTTAGCCCTTAAGTTTTTGAATACAGTATAAACATGATCTGGCTTATGTTAAAAAAAAAAAAAAAGTCACTCTGGCTGCTGTATTCTGAAGAGAAAAAAGAAGAAAAGCAAAAAAATAAAAAAGAAAGAAAAGAAAAAAGACAAAAGCCTGCTGTAGTCCTAGTAGAGAAAGGATGATAGCAGGGTCAGAGTAGAAGAGTAGAAGCAATGGAAGAATTTAATTGCCTTCTAAATAGGCAAATGGAAGTGAGAAGTGGTCACCTTCTCAACATATTTTAAATGTACCACCAAGGAAGTCAAATGTGATCCAAACTTTTAGCCTGAGCAAGTAGAAGTTTGACATTTCTGACACTTAAGATAGAAAAGTCTTTGGATGGAGAAAGATTAGGCATGCAGGGAGAGGGGGTGGTTCAATGAACTGAGTTTGAGAAATGCTGAATTTGAGATGGCTCCAAGTATTCAAGTATTGAATTTGAATACTTGAATACTTGAATACAAGTATTCAAGTATTATGTACAGGAAAATTTGAGTGAAAAGAAAGGAGAGATCCTATTTTATTTCTTTTACATTGGGAGATTTTTGATAATTTAAATTGGCATGTTCAATTATGTCTATAAATTCATAGTAAAAATGTTATTAATTTGATGCAAATCTACATGTGCTTATAAATAGCACCCAAAGTCATAAAAACTGTAGCAGTCAGTATTTTATAGAAATTCCAACAATATCCAACAAAATTTAAATATTGCTTCACTGAAATATATATAAGGATATGAGGTGGAAAGTTTGAAAATATAGAAATAATAATGTCTGGGTTATATATAGCTTTAGAGGTAAACAAGTGGTATAAAACATTATCTTATTAAATGGAGCTAGCTCTTACTAATGTATATCTAAAATGAAAGAGTAAAGTTTTCTTCAGAATTTATATATTCAAAAGAATTATCCAGGAAGAGCTTTGCAACTAATAATAGTATGCAGACATATTGTAAGTTAACATTCTATAGAAAAAGATAAGACTGTAAAAGAACCAAGCTGATCACTATACTACTTTACACAAATGGCCCATGCTTGAGTAGTGGAATTAAGCCAATGACATATTTTACCCTTTGTCTATTTAGAAGGCAATTACAACCACTAAACACTAAAAAGGAGAGAAAAAAAAGAACATAGAACCTTTTGAAAGCAGTTATAACACATTTCAGCCATTCAGTGGATTCTCAGATAAATGTTCATATTCAGACTTTGGCTAAAATCACAATTCCACAAACTTTTCAACCACTTTAGAAGCTTCTCTGAGGTCAACTCAAGCAAGAAATTTAAATTTACCATCCATTACCAGTGCTTTGCCCTCATTGAGCTATGTATGTTTTAAGTATATAAAAATAGTCCTTTAAAATTCTAAGTTCTGTACTTTTTGGAAGTCAGTCCAGAAACTAATGGCATTGACTTTGAGATGCTGTTTCCTGTGGTGTACGGTGCTGAGCCTTAATAAATGTAGATGTAGACATCATCATTCAAGGCAGCACATAGGGATTTTATCTATAGGCAGTGGACCGTCTTCCTAGAAATACCATGCCTTGGTGATCAGAGAAGTTCCCAGCAATAGTATTGGGGCTAAAATATCTCATCAAACATATAGGCCCACTGGCTCTAAAACAACCTGCTAATCATGCAGATCCCCACTGCTGACTCTGATTGCACAAGGTATTGTCAGCTGCATTGGCTCAGTAATGTTATTAGCCACGACAGACAGCCTCAGGGCACATATGCTCTATTTGATTTGGACTTTAAGCCACATTTAGCATATCAACTGTAGGGAGGAGATTGTCAGCTTAGACTGGCAATTCTCACTCAGATCCACATAAGACCATGCAACAGAAATAAGGATTTAGGAAAAGCAAGGGAAAACAATATCAGCAACAACAGAGGGAGCATTATGGGTCTTTTATACAATGGTGGTTAGATAAATATTTCTTGTTTTTAATCTGCATGGCATTAATGAGATTTTAAATTAAAAATTTTTAGGTTACCACTTGGTTAGCCAGTCAGTGGTGTCCAAAATTTGTTCATGTGTACAGCCAAGAATGGAACTGTAGAAAGGCTAACTGAACTCAAGAACTTTTCCGACAGGCTTGAGCATCATGCTGACAGCGAGACCTCCATTTGTCTCAGCAGTGATTAATTATTAAGAGGAAGACTCTTTCCTCAGGAGACAGGCTATTTTTTTTAAGCCTCAGCATTTTCATAGCAAGAGGCAGCCAAACTAGTTCTGAAAGCACAGGATGGAAACTACAAGAGAACAAATGCTCTGCTACTAGGTGCCTACCACACTCAATTCAATTTTGGTGTGTCAGAAACATAAGCCTCAAAAACAATTGGAGAATGAAGATATTTTACGTAATGCTGGTTGTGAAAAAGAAGGCTTCTAAAATAAATCTGACAATTGAGGGTACTTTCATTGCAAATACACTTTGCAAGAGGTAGCTATGTTTTCAATGTCACTGTCATTGAAGCAATTCTGATAGACTCTATGGAACAATGTAGTTGGAAATAATTTGAAATGGACAATCAAACAGAACATAATTTTCAGACTTAGACTTGATTAATTCCTATACTGGTTTGACCTAGTTCAGAGCTAATTCAGAGAGATGTTCTACTGGCAAATTTCACTATACTGTCAGTGGTCCCAGGAGGATAACCAGAGGCATGGTTGTTGGCATGGAGGTCAGACAGCGGAGGCCTCAAGAAGGTGGACATATGGCTGAAGAGACTTCTAATCTTCCCCACTGAGGAAGACAGCAAAATCCCTGATTGGCTCCAGGTCAGGGGTCGCCAAACAGTTCCTCTAAAGTGCTGGCCAGTAAATATGTTTTTGAGTTTGCAGTCCAGATGGCCTTTGTCACAATTATTCTCAACTCTGCCACTGTGTAGTAAAAGAGCAGTCATAGACAATACAGAAACAAATAAATGTGGCTATGACCACATTTACACATGAAGACTGAAATTTGAATTTCATATAATTTTCATGTATCACAAAATATTGTTTGATTTTTTTCAAGCATTTAAAGGGTTGAAGCCATTCTCCTGTCATATAAAAACAAGCAGTGGACCGCACGGCCCATAACCTGCTCCTTTTTTTTAACATCTGTTCTAGGGTATAAATGTAAGGCCAAGATGTTAAGGTGGAGCTCTTCTGTCCGTAGGTGATGTAGTTTTCTTTCTTTTTTCTTTTTTTGATGGAGAGAATATATCAAAATTAGTCTTCTAGTATCTTTTTCTGTCCCTTATCTGTTCATGGGTGTGGACTTACCAGATTGCTTGATTACACCATTAGTTCATATATCTTAATTGGGAATTATGATATTGAAGGTCTTTACTGTAATCAGTTTGTGGGTAATCGCTATGAATTCTTTCTACCTCACTTAAACCAGAGGGAGTCAATGGCATGGCCAGTATGCTCCATCTTCAGACTTACAAGGTACTGAGGACAGACTTTATTTCAGCCCCTTCTAGCAGCCTATGTATTAGAGAAATGGATTCTAAACACAGTTCCAAGTGAATTCTGAAGAGGCCGCACCCACTTTTCGTAGCTCCACTAACAGTGACTGGTTTAGGAAACAAGCGAAAGCCTGTGAGCATTCTAATGTGCGATGGCCACTATTACTAGTTAGTTAGGTAATGGCACCGGGACTTGAGCTAACTTTCATCTTTCTCCAAGGTTCGAAAAGATGTGTTTCCTCTCTTCCTCTGGATGTGAAAAAGAAAGCATGTTATCATGTAGTTAATGTTGGCATCTATCTTATAACTATGCAGGAGCTGAGGACATACAGCTAAAAGAGAAAATGAAATGTTTCCAGAGCTCTGGCTCATGTATGAGAAGCCACCTCATCTCTGGATCCCTTGTTTTGGGAGAAAATACATTTCCTCTTTGTATAAGATTTCTGTAACATATAGTTAAAAAGGGGATAGAAGAGTGCATTTTGCATTTGTTTAATCTTTTCATTACACAAGCAATAAATGATTAGTAGAGAAAGATACTAATGTCACAGATACACGAAAAGAATCAAAAAGCCTACCAACAAGGGCAACTAGGTTAACACATTTTATTATCATTCTAGATGTCTCTTTATTAAATATGCATATAGTCAAATATATATATATTACAATATCAAAGGCAAACCATGCATAATGTTTACTTTAATTTTCATTAGCTTTTGTTCTACAAAGTGGTTGTAAAATACAGTTTCACAGTATATATGTGTATACTTATTCTCATATGCCCTAAACCAAGTTTGTACATTAGCATGGGACAGTTATCACAACTGTATTAGCACCCTGTTATTAACTGAAGTCCATACTGTGCTTGTAACCCCTCAGCTTTTATCCAATATCTTTTTTGTGTTCCAAGAGTCCACCCAGGACAGAAAAGAAACTCTCTTTTTTATGTTTTTTGGAGTAGGAATGAAACCCAGGGCCTCACACATGCTGGTCAAGTGCTGTACCATTGAACTACATCCCAGCCCAGAAAACACATCCTATTTGTAGCCATTATGCCTCTTTAAGCTCCTCTTAGCTGTGACAGTTTTTCAAACCATTCTTGGTTCTTAAGGTCTTGATAGCTTTAAGAGTACTGATTAAGGATTTTGTAGAATGTCACTATATTTGGGTTTGAATGATTTTTTTTATATAAGTTTGAGTGTGTGATCTGTAGGAGGGTGCATGATAATATGGTGAGTAGTTACTTATAGTTTCACAGAGATAACCAGAGTGGAATTTCAACAGTTACTTTGTTCACTTCAGCAGGGTGAGTAGATTTGGTTATCCTGCCTAGATTGCCAAAAACATCAAGGCTTTAAAAAAATCCTATTTGACCTTAGTTGGAGTAAAGAGCAACATTTGTTGACAGGCTGCAACCCTAAGATGTTAATTAGTTGTTGAATTGTTCTCTTTTGAAAGTCTCAATGGGAGAGACCCAGGACAATTCCGCAAACTCGGTCCCAATATCGTAGGAATGGATGTGGATGGCTCAGCAAGCTGAGCTTCTCAGCACCTGCAGAGGCTGGAGGAAAGAATATGCTAAACCAGGATCCCAAAGATTGGAAAGGAAGAGGCAAGTGAGGAGAAGAGAAAAGGACAAAATCCAGAGTCCCAGGGACTTCAGGAATGAAGCTACAGGAGGGAGGCGAGGGGAGGTGCCTTATAACATTCCCCTCCTTTGCATTCACGTAAAAACAGGAAATGTTTTATACCTGAGACATCTTATATCACTACTACAAAATAACCTAGGTAAAAGGCAAATCTCATATATAATGGCTTCTGAAGTAATTATCTTATTGCATGTAATTAAAAGGTAAGGATTTTTTTCCTTTTTTAAAAAATTATTGTTGTGTTGGGAGTACATTGTGACATCTCCAAAAGCTCTTACAATATTTCATAGTTGAATTCATCCCCTCCATCATTTATCACTTCTCTTCCTATATGTATACTTTTTTTTATTGAATTTTATTTTTCACTTTAGCTTTTTTGAACAAATTTACTTGAATGAATCCACAAAGGATGAGGGCGTGCCAGGTTCATGTGATGGCTACTCTTATACAGATTTAGAAAAACAAACAGCATGATGTGTATCATTTTATAAGAAGGGAGAAAGTGTCATCTACTCTTGTCTGTTAACTTTTTTGATAATATCCACTCTAAATTTTTTAGATCCATACTGATTTCCTAACCCCAGTAGAACAAGCCCAATTATGTCTTACTCAAAGATCATCCAAGATTCAAAATGAAACTATGAATTAAGAAGGAAAATAGTACGAATATAACATAATAAAAAAAATACGAATACATAAAAAATAAGTATAAAACTATTAAATTGTGGTATCTATGATTATAGAACAATGACCATGTAAAACAAATATAGCTAATACAAAAATGTGATAAAATCACCTGGGTGCTGGTGGCTCACACCATAAACACTGTTACTTGGGAGGCTGAGATCCAGAGAATCTGGATTCAAGGCCAGCCTGAGAAGTTGGGAGTTAGGGGGAGTTATTGAGACCCCAACTCAATGGAAAAAAAGCTCAGTGTGGTGGCATGTGTGTCTTCCCAGGGATAATGGCAACTAAAAAATAGGAGGATTTTGGTCCAAGAAGGCCTGGACAAATAAGTGAGACCCCCATCTCTTAGATAACCAGAGCAAAAAGGGAAAAAAGGGCTGGAAGTGTGGCTCAAGTGGTAGAGCATCTGCTTAGCAAGCACAAAGCCCTGAGTTCAAACTACAGTACCATCAAATACATAGATATATAGATATATATATAGATATATGAGTTAGCAAAGTGGATTTAAGACTAGTATCAGACCTGAAACCTTGAAGCTAGTACACTGCTGGAGGAAATGTAAGCCAGTAAAACCACTATGGAAAACAGTATGGAGGCTCCTCAAAAGACTGAAAATAGACCTTCCATATGATCCAGCAATACCACTCCCAGGGATATACTCAAAGGAATGTGAGTCAGGTTACAAGAAAGGCACCTGCACACCCATGTTTATTGCAGCACTATTCACAATAGCCAAGTTATGGAAACAGCCAAGATGCCCCACTACCAACAAATGGATTAAGAAAATGTGGTATTTAAACACAATGGAATTGTATTCAGGCACAAAGAAGAATGAAATTTTTGTCATTTGCAAGTAAATGGATGGAACTTGAGGACATCAACTTAAGTGGAGTTACCCAGGCTCAGAAGGCCAAAAATCACATGTTCTCCCTCATATGCAGATTATAGACCTAAAACAAATGTACTAATATAATTGGACATGGGTCACACCCTAAGGAGAGAACACACACGGGAGAAATAGGGAAAGGGAAGGAAAGCTAAAACTTGAATGAGGTTAATGTGCTCACTGTAGAGAAGTGAATATAGGGTAATCTTAAACTGGCAGAGGCCACTATGGGAAAGTGATTGGGAAGTAGTGAAGAGGTTTGGTAGAGATGAACCAATGTGGGTTTCAGTACACATCTGCATGGAAGCAACACTTGGAATCTCTCTGTATAGCTATTTTTATCTCAAACTATCAAAAACCTATGTTTTTCTTATTATCTCTTATGTTTTCTCTTCAATAAAATAGGAAAACAAGAGGGCAGAACAGGTTCTGCCTAGAAGGTTGGGATGGTGGCCCAAATAATGTATGCACATGTAAGTAAATGTAAAAATGATAAAATAGGAGGGGGGCAGGGGGGAGAAATGACCCAAACAATGTATGCACATGTGAATAAAATAATAAAAAAAAAGAAAGGGTGAGCATAGAGGTAGGGAAGTTTATCAAGGGAAAGAATGAAAGTTCCCACAGGAAGAGAAGGGCCCTGAGTAGGTTGCCAGAGAAATGAAGTTCTGAGGTTTTTATCCATAAAAAGAAAAAAAAAATAAATAAATAAAATGAAATAATTTCAAGAAAAGAAAATGTGGTATTTTTATACAATTGAATTTTACTCATCCACAAAGAAGAGTGAAATTCTGTCATTCAAAGGTAAATGGATAAAACTGGAGAACATCATCCTAACTGAAGTTATCCAGGCTCTGAAGACCAAAAAGCTATATGTTCTCTCTCATTTCTGAAATTTAGACCTAATACAAATGCAGCAATATTATGAAACATTGGTCACACTAAAGGGAAGTTACACACAGGAAGTTACACACAGGAAGTATAGGGAAACTCAGAACTTGAATAGGGTTGATATACACACTATACAAAAATGAATACAGAAATCCTAAACTGACTGAAACCACCATAAGAAAGGGATTAAGGTAGAATGAAGAAAATTAGAGGAGATAAACCAATTGGGGCTATAATATATATATATATGGAAATATCACGAGGAAACTTCCTGTGTAGCTACCTTTATCTCAAACAAGTTAAAATGTCATGTTTTTATCTTTTCTCTGTTTTCTCCTCCAAAATTAGAAAACAGGAGGGTAGAACAAGTCCTACCCAGAGGGAAAGGCTGGCACCAGTGGGAGGGGGTCAGTGATGGGGAAAGGGTGTAGGAGGGTGAATATGGTGCAAAAAATGTATACACGTGTATGTTAATGCAAACATTTTCCTGTTGAAACTACTCCAGGAATTGGGGGGGTGAGGAATGAAGGAGAATAGTTGAGGAGGTGAATTCATATGATGATTTTACACATTATAAAATTTCACATGGAAGGAAAGGAATGTATTAGGGAGGTAACAGAGAAATCATTACATTTTACTCTTTATTATTTATATGTGTGACGTAATCATATATTACTTTTATAATTTTAATTTAAAAAAAGAGTTAATGAAGAAAATGACTTCGCTCATCATGCTTTATTTTCTTTTTCTAACTTCTTTGTTTTCTTTAGCAGTGGCCCTGGAATTTGAAAACAGGGTCTTGAGCTTGCTAGGCAAGTCCTCATCTCTTTTTGCTTTAGTTATTTTTTGGTAGGGTATAGGGTCTTAGAATTTTTGCCCAGGGCCAGTCTCAGACCATGATCCTACCTGTGCCTCCTGTGCAGCTGGTATAACAGTTATGCACCAACACATCTGGTTCATTCTTAGAGATAAGGTTTGCTAGCTTTCTTTCCCTGGACTATCCTTAAACTGTGATTCTTTAGCTTTACTTTCTAGTAGCTGAGATTATGAGCCCCTGCACCTTGATACATGTTTGATTTTTTTTTTTGATAGAAATTCAAAGAAAAAATATTAGAATTTTGGTAAGGTCTAACACACCTCAGTGTGAGAAAAAACATATTTTGCAGGATGTTTTTCTAAACATCAGAGTTGTGTGCTCCACGTTTCCACAGAGTTGTTTATAAGTTCATTCAGATATAAAGCTCCAGAGGAAGGCCTAGTGCATCTGACTGAAAGACAGATTTGGGTGGCAGTTATATATATGTTGAATAGTCCTTATCCAAAGTGCTGGGTACCACAAGGATTTCAGATTTTGGATTTTCAACATTTGTGTATAAATAATGAGATCTTGAGGATGGGGTCCAAGTCTAAAGGCAAATTTCATTTTTGTTACATACACAACCTACACACATAGCCTAGAGGATATTTAATAAAATATTTTAAGTTCACCTGTCTTTCGTGCACCTGTGCACCCATAATACAAGGTCAGCTTTAGAATTTCCCCTTGTGTCATCCTATTGGTGCTCTAAGATTTGGGGCTTTGGCACATTCACTTCAGATTTCAGATCGTAGATCAGGCCTGAGTTAGCACACATGCTTCACTGAGTGCAAGTCATTTACCCAGTGGTGAATAGATTTGGAACTTAAACAAATCTTCTAAAAATGTTTTTAAAAGAAGACATTGCAAATTTCGTCAATAAAATTATTCCAGAAAACTTTCTTCTCTTCATCTATTGTTGATCCAATAGGAAATTCTTCAGAGAACTTGAATTTGTGCTACAATTTACTCTGCTCTCCTTCAAGTCTAATTGTTATTTTGAGTCATAAACACGTTATCTAATGTACATGAGTTGCAGAAACAACTACTGACTTTAAAAGAGGTTTAAAGATTGATGACTCATACGAATGTATTTTTTAGCAATTAGTGTGGTGTAATTAAAATGGTTCATTTCTTACACATACATACATAAGTTTTCATTTAAATTGGAACTTAAATTTTACTGTTTGTGTTTGTCTTCAAAAAACAAACATACAAATATATTCTTCTGTCTTCCAATAGATGTCAGTATCAAAAAAGAAAAGAGCTAGCTATTTCATATAACTATCACAGTACAAAAGGGAATATTCTTCTCATTTTTCCCCATTTTGTGTATTTAGCATTGCTACAACTATTTCCCAACTCTTTGCTCTATAAACAAGAAGAGAGAAAAGCTGAGTGCAAGGAAACCTCATGGCAATGTGTCTGAATACAGATCTTATTTTGTTGTTCTTGTTTGTGTAAATTTGTGTAATGGTGGAAGAGAAGAGCTGCTAGCATACTTTCCCCTTTTCTACATCCCCTTCCACTGCTCTACTTGCCTTTCAAACCTCCAGTTTCATAATTCTAAAGTGAACTATAAAGCTATTCATACCCATAGTTCCAGTGTTCACTCTCTACTGGGGAATTCTGAAAGGTGAAAACTATACCACATAATAGTATTTCTTTCTTTTATTGTTATAACACCCACTCATATCCTTCAGAAAATATTTTGGGTACAAATTAAAATTAAAATCTGTTTTTATACCCTGACAAATCCTCAATATCAGTTTGATATATTTATCTGCCCCTAGCCCTTCTCACTCCATCGTGACTGCATCTTTGCTCCTATGAAGGAATTATCTTGCAACAGCCTCTCACTGCCTTCTTGGAGATGCTGAATCAACTCTTTCCTACCTCTTCTTGTTTCTCAGCTCGTTTGTTGTCTTGCTAAAGTACTTCCACAAATAACTAAGGAGTTTTCTAGTGAAGTCACTGGGGGACTATATCTACCCATCTATCCACTAATACAAAGACTGGCTGACAGAGAAATCTAGGTTAAACTTCATTTTCCCTGACACCTTTGGAGGATCCCTTGCACTGCCTTCCTGTAGTACAGCAGAATATTTCTGTTGACAAGTGTGAAACCTGTCTACACAACCTGTCTTTCTTTCTGGAGACACAGAGTGCAAGGATAGCTCATGGGGATATGTTGTTGTTTTTGTTGCTCTTGTTTGTATAAGCTCATATAAGTTGTTTCATTTTTCTTTGTTTTATTGGTTTTTCCTTCTATACTCTGAATTTTTGGTGCCTGTCTGAGGTGTGTCCGTTAAAAATGACAACATACACAGCCTCTTAACTCTTGTTCTTATCTTTCTGGTGAAGGAGCAAGGAATTTTATGTTACACTTTGGAAGCATTAAATGCTACAGTGAACAAGACTTTTTGTTGGACTGCCAACTCCTAAATTGTTAGAGAATTCTTTCTCATTTTTCCTTTCTGGGGAGGCATCACCTGGCCATTCACATATCATGTGAAATGTAGAGAAGTCTTTAACATGAAATTTCAATTACATTTTGTCTTAAACACCACATTTTATTCTATCTTCTATTTCTATCTGCTGAAATAGATACCTCAGGAACAAGCCTACTTCCTTCTTAAAGCCCTTTCCACTCATATACCCCACTGGGCCCCATGACAAACTTCTTCCCAGTCACCACTCATCTGTGTACAGGCTTCTTAGATTCCAAAAAGTTTTTAGCTTGCAAATCCTTCCCTCAACCTTATTTTATTCTTTGTGGTAGATGCATACTTTCTTTTTACATTGTGATTTAAAAAAAAATTTAGCATATAAAAGTTGTACGGGGGATACATTGTGATATTTACATATGTGTTTACCATAGATCTTAGATTTACCCTCTTCATCATTCTCCCTCATCCTTCTTCCCCTTCTTAGAATAATTACAACAGATTTCATTCTTCTATTTTCATATACGGATACAAAATGTATTCACTATAATCATCCTCATTCACCTTTTCCTTATGCCCAGCAACTTTCCACTAGTACTCAACTCTGGAAAAGACTTGTTTTAACCTCCTGTCATTCATGTTTAAGTGCATATTAATATTCCAAGGGGGAGTCTTGCCTTGGTACTTCAGTCCTATATATATCATGCTTTAACCAAATTAACTCCTCCATTACTTACTCTTTATCACCAAGCTTGCCTAATATTAAACAGCTTATTATATAATGCATTATATTACATTCATACACGGATGGGTCATTTCAATATTTTTCTTTCTCTAACATTCTCTTTCCCTTTCCTGCCTTCTCAGGTCCCCTCAGACAGTCTGACCTAATACAATTTTCTCTTTCTCATTATAAATATGCATGTGTCTATCTATCTATCTATCTATCTATGTATCTATCTATCTATCATCTATCTGTGTTATATAATCATGTAGGTACATACTTATTCCATTGCTCTTAATGTAATAGGTTTTTAGAAAGGAGAGGAAATAGACTTGTAGGCTCAATATCTTAGCTGAAACTGGATTCTTCCTATGTTTATTGTGTCATTTTAATATTCATTATAATAGAAAATTTCAGGAGTTTTAAAGATCTCATTATTGCTAGTGGTGGTTTTGTTTTGGCTTTTTTAACTTAGTTTTTTTTTTTTCTTGCACCTTCTGAGAAAGCAAAGAAGAAACGTTTTCATTCCACTACTCATGGATAATGTAGAATTAAGGGGTTTCCAAAGCTTCTAAGCATATTGAAGATAAAATTTATCTATAAAGCTATAGGTAAAATCATATATTATAAACTCATGTTCATAGCAGCCTTATGGACAATAGACAAAATGTAGAAATAATCCAGGTGTCCATCAATGGATGAAGCGATGAACAAAATATATGCAGTGGAATATTATTCAGTCTTTAAAAGAAAGACGTTCCTGACATACTGCAACATGTATGGCTTGAAAACATACAAAGTGGAAAAAAAGTTAATTAAAAAAAGGAAAAACTGCATGATTCTACTTCTTGAGGTACATTCAGTAGTCAGACTCATAAGGCAAAAAATATAATGGTGTGGGTTTAAGAGAAGTAGGAAGGGGGAAATTAGTGCTTAATGGGTAAAGGTTTCAGTTTAGGAAGATGAAAAAATTCTGCAGGTGTTTGGTGGTGATGGATACACAACAATATACTTAAACGCACAGCAGTGTGCACTTAAAATGTTTAAAATGGTAAATTTTATGTTACATGAATTTTACCACAATAAAAGTCAATAAAAATACTTGGGGAATGTTGTTTTTTCAAATATACTTTATTTTGTCATGACAACATGTGTTAACATTTGAGGAGTTTTACCTTTCTGTGTATCCTATCCTTTTATGTATTTTCCTTGCTTTTTTTTAACTTTAGAGAAAATAAATTTTTCGCATTTCCAAACTCACAAAATAAGAGGTCCAAGTAAAACGATCTTAACTAACACTTAGTGTACTCCATTATTCTGTAAGGTGAAAGAAAACAAGTGTTTGAAGTTACAAGTATAGAATTCACTTCTAATTACCTGTTATAATATTTTGATGCTTCACTTTCCAGGTATAAATTCTTAATTTCATGCTCTATGAATCACATTTCCTCCTACTTTATCAATCCTATCATCATTTAAACACTTTAATTCACCTGTTGTTCTTGGCATTTAGTTCAGCATTATGCAGATTCTAGATTCACAAATCGCTGGTTTTCCTTCAGATTCTTGCATTTAACCACCATATGACCTTTAAGAGTTGTTTATGCTCTCCACAGCTCACTTCTCTGAATCATAAAATGGAGGTAGCTGCTTAAGAGACTCAGTGGATGCTTCAACAAGTTAGCGCACAGGGCAAAAGTTGACAATCTATGGAATCTGTTAACTATTTTGTGACCAAATTGCAGTCAGAGTAGAACAAATTTGCTCTTTTAATGTCAAGCATTTATATTTAAATGAAAAATTACATAAAACTGACTTTTAAATTTTCTTTGCTGAGGGACTCAAGAAACACAACAAAGATTTTAACAATTTTGGTTTATTAAATTCACCCAATTAGAAAGCTGCTGCTGTGTAAGCAGTTTTCTATACTACAATTGTTATTCTTAAGCAACATTTTTATTATGCAGAAAAATCTCAGCATGTTTTAATGAACTGCTTAAAAATATTGTCAAAAATAATATTTCCTGAAGAAGTAGGGTTTAATTGAATTTAATCTCACCTCCACAAATTGGAATGTTTTTACAAATATTCTATACTATAACAAAGAGTCTCAAAACTAATTCTCAATACCAGAGTACTCATCTGAATTTGAAAAGTTAAAACTTTAAAAGTAATTAAAATGGGATGTCTCTTTGGAAGAAGAAAATAAGGAAGAAAGAAAGGAGGGGCAGGAGGGATGGAGGAAGAGAGGTTATTTAAGAGAGTCATGAGGTCTAAAACCAAATTGTTTAATTGTTTTCATTATCAATACTAACATTCATAATAAAATAGAAATCTATTTTTTAAAACTTCCACCAGAATATAAAGGAAAAATATTTCTATAAGGTTGATTCATGACAGGTTTTTCTCTTATATTTGTATTGTAATGCAACCTACTTTATCACTTTATAAATTGGTTTAAAGAGACCATTCTCTTCACTATGCTCCATTTTGTAAGAGGCATTCAAACTGCTTTTGCTGAAAAGCACCAACTCCTTACTTGGGTCCACAAATTAACTAAAAACAGGAGAAGCTGGGCATCTCTGCCTCCATTTTGTATCTACCTTTGCTATAAGCTATTCTTTTTACAGTCACTTTACAATCACCTTGGATTCCATAAAGACAGAGCTGATAAGATCTTTATGATACAATTTTGCTTGAATATTGATTTTAAGCTAATTTTATCAGGTTCTCATTAGAAAATAAATGTACACTAAAGGTATGACACACTTGGCTTAGAAAAATCTGGGGTAATTGTTTTAATGCCCTTACCATTTGTCTGACTGATTTTGGCAGTAAATGATATGAGTCTCAATTTCATTGAACTATGATATTTTATTGAAAAGGTACTTAAAACATGTTTCTGTTTCTAATAGGTATATAAATGAGGACTGGGATTACTCAGCATGCTAAACATCTTCTAAATTGCATACATTTAGCATTTATGATATATAGTTCCTGGATGAGCAGTTCTTTCATGGAATATGGTAGGGAGGGGAGAGCTTTTTGCCTGAGTTCTGCCGGTAGGCATTCCAAAGGACGCCGCCTTTTTCATAAATGCCAGGTGTGAGCTGTAAGAGTGAAGGTAGATGATTTACCTAAAATTTAATCATAGCCAGAGACTGGAGCCCAAAAGTCTGGCTCACAGTGCTCTGAACCGAAGGCAAATAGTGAAAACTACAATCTATAAAAAACTTATATCTTGTTTTCTATGAAAATGAGGTTAATATAATTTCAGTGCCACTGCACATGAGAAACTTATTAAATTGGCCCAGAATCAAAATTAATTATGCAGGTTCCAGCAGTTCATGGTGTCCTTTTTTCTTGTCCAATCTTCTAAGTATAGCTATGCTCCATATGATTTTTAGAACTTCACATACTGGATTTTAATTGTCCTCACACATAAGTTATTTGCCAGGCAGCATGTCCAGGTCCAAGTGCTATACACTAAAACAAACTTACCGATAAATCTCACCTTGGACTATTCGGCAGGTATATTCTTGCCTCTCTCAATACCTTGAACATTACAGATGGAAAATCTCCCCTATATTGGACAGGTCAACTCTAAGGCTGGTTATTGTTTCACTAATATTCTGCTGGTAATATGCCTCTTTGCAAAACTTTCTTCATGAGTTCCAGAAAGCATTTGGCTCCCAACAACACAAAGCATCATTGCAAGCATTTTTGGTCAGTTTTGATTGAATACAGATTGCAGGATTGTTTTCCTAGACCACATTATTCTTTCAAATGTTTCTTCAGTAGTCGCATATTACTTTCTAATGATAATCATTTGCATTTCCAGGGCCCTTGTAGCTCCTGATGTTTAAATCATGAATTTGTCTCATCCTTGCTGTCGCTTTTCTCTGGGCTGAGAGGAAGCCTGCAGCTTCTGGTCTTGCACATGGCCACCTTGACAAATAGAGGCAAAAGCAGAATAGGACTAAACCCATGAAAACAACCCAGTTTAGGCTTCATCCAGAGTGATGTGCAAAGCAGAATGTGTCGCATAGTCACTGAAGGAAAATATTCTAAAACTGTGCTGGGAATCCTAGTTCATCATTTTTTAAATAACATTTTTAATGTGAATATTATGGCCCTTTGAATTCTTATATAATGCAAAAGGTAAATGGAAGGTTAGGCAATTCAGCTGGAATTGGGAAATGACCAGTTCTCAGGTTTTCTTTCATTGTCTGCCGCCTCCACCCCCACACGCTTCCTTCTCACTCCACGTCTGGTGGTCCATGGTGCACTCAACAGATGTTTCTCCCACACAATGGAAACATTCCCTAATGTGTCTGTGTACTTCCAGGCTTTGCTCATATGGGAAAAGGAAAAATTGGAGAGAAAAAATGAATTTCTGGATTGGTTTTATTTCCTTTTGAGTTTTCCAAAGTGTTGAAATAGAGAAGAAAATTAATTTAGACCTATTCACCTTTCCCACAGTGCTAGCCGTGGCTATAAAATGATTTTCTTTTTAATTTAACAAACAGTAAATAAACAAGTGAGAATTATCATGGAATCTTCTAGAAGTTTTGGTGTAGCTATTACATTAGAATAAAAGTGTGTTTAAGTTTTATTGGTTTTTAAATGAATTATTATAAATCATTCACTTATTTGGAAAGCTAGAGTATCGGTCATTTATTTTATGTAAAGCTGAAGCACTGCATCTTCTAACTGTCAAGTAACTTTCATAAAGTGATGCTTCCCTGTTTGCACTTTGGAATATGGGACCAGTGTGCTGAAGAAACAGAACTCGCAGATAACAAAAGAAAACAACCTTTCATTTTTTCCATTCCCTCCATTCTCTCTGTGAGGGATTTCTTTGCCCATAATGGGCATCACCCTTATTTTATGTGATTACTCTTTGACAATAAACTCCTTTAGTCAAGATGACTAAGGAAGTCATAAAACATTTTCAATGCAGAAATTAATAGACTAGTCTTTTTATTAAAGTGAGAGTTTCTCCCTTTCCAGCAGCTCCCATACTTCCAATGTGAGGAGAGGAGAGAGAGAGAAAAAGAGAGAGAGAGAAAGTGAGAGATTGAGAGAGAGAGATGATTGTTTATTGAGAATTTGGACCTTTTTTTTTTTAACTCTGTCACATTTTCTACCTCTCCTGAATACCAGGGATAAGTCAGGGTAAAAGCAGGGGGTAGGGGAGGAGAATCGAGACAGAATTCCTGTCTACCCATGATTTCACACTGCTTTCCCTTTGCACTTGGGTGTTTAAAACTAATGACCCATTAGGCCCTGTTAGGTAAATTCCTGAGAAGGGTGATGTCTCCCCAGCTGCAGCTCTGGCTCTACTCTCTCCCAGCAACTGGCTTTACATCTGCAGGATCTCTCGGCTGACATTATGTCTCCCCAGGTGTCTTATGCTGGCTCTCACACTCCCTGCTCCCTGTAGTGCATGGAGAATTTGCAAGTGAGGCCCACCATGAGTGTGATTACCTCCCAAATGCAGTCCTGGGACAATGAGAAGTCCACTGAGGCAAGTCCCAAGCTTTAGAGAAGAAAGATTAAGCTCTTCACTGGACTCTGAAGAGAAAAGAACCACCATTTCCCCTTGTGGCATTTTAGCCCTCCAAGCTGTCCATATCAATTTTCTCCTTCATCCTCGTCTTCTAAGCTCTCAAGTTGTCCTCAACGCCCATATGAGTAATCCAGGATCTTAGAACCAATTTTAGACAATATCTGTCTCTCCTGGCTTTCTATAATCTCCCTTTGAAATTAGGATTAGTTGACAACTATTATCTTGGGAGTCAGCCAAAACTGAGACAGAAAGTCAGTTTTTCCTTGGATTATGTATAGTCTTGAATAACTAAGGAGTTTATTAATACTTACTAAGTACTTCCCGTGTGCCAGCCATTATGTGAAGAGTTGAGGAAAGAGCACTGTAAGAGAAAAACAAATTCTTGCTTTTATGGATTCCTAGGAAAAAAGATGGAAAACGAACACACAAAAAATAAGTAAATCTCAAACTTGCTAGGTATTTGACAAAGCAAAAAATAAACAGAAAAGCACTTTGGGGAAGTGTGTGTGTGCGTGAACTAGCAGTGAGGGAAAGCGTCAGGGAGAAGATATCATTTGATTAAAGACATGTTGTGGTGAGCATATAACATGAGCATGGATTTCAAAATCTGAAAGATGCTTTTTTTTTTTTATGTGTGTGGTACTAGGGTTTGGACTCAGAGTCTATATCTTGCACCACTCCATCAACTTTTGTGTGATGTTTTTTCTCTTGAGATAAGATCTTATGGACTATTTGCCCAGGCTGACTTTGAACCACAATCCTCCTGATATCTGCCTCCTGACTAGGATTATATGCGTGACCCACTGATGCCTGGCATGAAAGATGTCTTTTAATTGCCTACTAACTTTTGGAGACAATCTAAATTTTTGAAACAGAATTCCCAGGCTCAAACCAGTGCCATTATTTGTATGATGTTGAGTAAATTGCTTAGCCTCTCATTCAGTATTCTTAAATGAAAAATGAAAACATTCCCCTCTCCTTATAAGACTATTATAAGGATCAAATCAGTTAATACATGTAAAATAGAAAGACTGGTGCTGGGCACACGGTAAGTGCTATGTTAGGTTTTGTCTCTCTTACTCTGGTTGAATAGTCCCTATCAGTAGGGATATGAGGATGTACTTACAGGGAGAGTTATTGTTGGAGACATGCATTTGTTTCAACCTGTAGATGAGGTTAGTGCTATTAGACTGGCTGGTGACACTTAAGAGAATAACTGTGAATAAACAAGAAATGAGTGTTTAAGGGCTAAGTTCTAATTCATGAGCTTGAAACAGATTACAGAATATGAGATAAGAAAAGCCCAACAGGAAGTGCCCAGAAGTTCAGAGAAACAGTAGATGAGTGTAGTGTCCTGTGAACTGAAGAAAGTTTTTCAAGGAGAGCAGAGTGGTAGCAGTGTCAAATGCTGCTGAGAAGTCAACTAAGGTAATAGCCATGAACTGACCATTGGACACTGGCATTGTGCTGACTTTGATAAGAGCAATCTTAGTGGAACTGGGGGGAGTGGGATATGCATAAACATATACAGGGAGAAATGTGAGGAGGGAAGTTAGAAACAGTGGTTATGGACAAGTATGTTAAGGACACTTGAGGTAAAGTGAAAAAGATAAATTGGGCTAGTTGAAAGTAGAAGAGGGATAAAGAAAGAACTTTGTTTAAATAGGGGTGGGGACAGATATCAGCATTCTTGGTAACAAGAATTATGTAGTAGATGGAGAAAAATTGAGCATCACTGAAGCCATATCCAAGGAGGCTAGGGTGGATGGGAGACGAATCAGAAGTCCTGAGGTTAGCCCTGTCTAAGAGTGGGATCATTAGTTAATAGGAGTTGGTTTGGATGATGGTGTTTGGTAGGCAAAGTTCTCTTTAATGACTTCTACTTCTTAAATTCAGTAACACTGAAACAAGTTCATCAACTAAGACAAAAAGTGGGCTGAAAGTTTGAGGGGTAGGAACCAGTTGTACAGGAATGTGGAAAATAAGTGGAATTGGGGAAATTTAGAGTGATGGACAGAATTGAGAACTCAGATGAAGTACTTAATCATGTATAGATGAGGTCAGTTTCATGGTTTTGCATTTTTCTCTAGCCATATTCAGCTATATAGGGAAGGTATGGAGTTGGATTTAAAATGTATTTTGATTTAATAAGCTCAAAAGTACATTTATAATGATTTGCCTTGAAATTCAATTGTCTTTGAAAGTAAGTAAATACCTGAAGAAGGGCAAGGAAATTCAAAGGTTATATAGGAATACATCAACGGGGCAAATGTTGGTGGTGGAACCCCAAAGAGCATGAGCTGGAAAAAGAAGCAGCAGGAGTAAGAGCATAGGATGTGTAAGGTTAATCCTATGGCCAGGTTGCTGCTATTGGTGATGCCAACCTGAATGATGTAAAGTGGACTACATAATCAGTGGAGAAAAGATACCAAGAAACTTTGTTTTTACTAGAAGAGACATTTATGTGGTGCTGCATTCCTGAGATCCCATTAAGAAGAGTGGAGTAGAAGACGATAGTGAGCTACCTGCTAAGATCTTTAAGAAATTGGGGAAGCAATTCAGAAACAATAACCACCATAGCTGTTCTCAACAGGATGTACAAATAGGGATTCACAAGAATTCCCAAAACAGAGAGAGGATGCTAACAGATTTTTATTTCTTTAAGCTTTTTTTTCTTTCCAAGTATCTTAGGGAAACAAATCTCACTTTATAAATATTTCAAAGCTGTTCCATTCCATTCCATTTCTCCATTAGAGAACTGGAAGAAAGCAACTTTGCTACAATCACTGCTGGCTGAATTTAAGTGAGCCAACAAATGGTTAAAGACCTACTCTTTCCTACAAGCAACAAACACATTTTCTTCTTTCCATACCACACAAAGTCTCAGGAAGATGCAGTAGTGTGCAGGAAATTTTAATGTCAAGATATCCAAATACAGATAATTTTTATAGTTGATCTTGGCCTCTTATATATTCTGGCACAGAGAGGGAACAATAGAAAATATAATTTCTTTTAGTGTTTTTATGCTGAAGAAAAACTATACTTTTTCTTTAAGTAAATGTTTATCATTCATATTTAATAATAAAATAAAAACTTGAATTTTTTGCTATATGTCTATTTGTTTGCTTTTACTTTTATCAGAAGAAATGTTCAGTGAGAATTACCTGAGACTTTTTGTCCAAAAAATGTAAAGAAGGCCAAAGAAGTAATTTTTCAACTAGTAAGTCAAAATGTGGTGGCCATAATAAGCACCCAGAAGGAAGAGTAGATCACACTTCATATAAAACTTCCTTAATTTAATCATAGTAGATTGAATGGGGAAGTGAAGGAAATGAAGGAACAGAATAAAATGCACATAGCAAAAAATGGACAACTGACATTAGAAAGGAAAAGAGGAATTAGAATTGGTAAGCTGTTTAGGATTCTGGAAAGATGAAGGAATTTTTCATTTTTTGTATTGTAATTCTCTAGTTCTTTTACATTGTTTTTAAGATTGTCCCCATTAATTAGATTCTAATGAATAATTATAAAAATGAAACTTCATTAATTCATTATTGACATAGTATAAATTATTGAAAAACCCAAATTTCACGACATAATAAATGTAGTTTTATTACTTTAAAATATAGAAGCAATTTGGATTAATTATTCATAGGAAGTGAGACTTGCAAGGGACCATGGATTTCATCTGATCCTGGGCTACCATATTTTCTGTGAAGATCCCAAGGCAAAATAATGACCACACTGGGTTACAAGGCTTGTGTTCTCACCACTTTCTATGTTCAGAATCACACAGTTACTAAGAGACTAAATTGGATACAGAATCTAAATACAACTGCTATAGTAGCTTTTAGCAATCAAGTACAACTCATCTTCAAGAAACTCAGTTATTTACTATATGTCTTACCAATTAAGTCTTTTGTGAAAAGACTTTCACAAAGTCTTTTGTGAAAAGGCTATTTTACTTTATTTTATTTCATTTCATTTGTCTTGTGGTACTGGGGTTTGAACTCAAGGCCTATACCTTAAGCCATTCCACAGCCCATTTTTGTTTTCAAGATAGGGTTTTGGAAACAATTTGCCTTGGTTGGCTTCAAAGGATGATCCTCCTGATCTCTGGTTCATGAGTAGTTAGGATTACAGATATGAGCCACTGGTGCCTGGCTAAAAAGGTTATTTTAAATAACTTAAAAGTAGCTACAATTAATTTGCTGAAAATATTAAATAAAATTCACATTCTAAAGAAATAGCAAAAGAATAGTTTTTCAAAGAGTAAGAAAGAAAATTTCAGACCAAAGATAGCAGTCACAAGCTGAAAGAAGGCTTTAACTACCAGAAACACTACCAATGGACATGATCTCTTGCTCAATTTTAGCACATAAATGTACCCTTTCCCTCTGGAGAACAGGGATTCTGAGGTTTTATATTTTGAATAATCCCCTGGGGAGCTGTTTATTTAGACAGACACCAGAGCCCTTGTTCTGAAGTACAGGTTCCTTAAGTCTGAGACAGATAGGATGCTGGAAGTAGCAGGTGTTTCAATTCAGACAGACCTTAGCCCACATGCTAAGAAACACTGTCCCAGTCAGATACCAGAGTTGCGGCTGAATGCCACTCACCATGAGCTTTTGTCAGTTTCTTTTCTTGTATGAATAATTAATGTCTTATAATTAAGAGTTATAAAATAAGTCTTCATCAAATTAAATGGATTCCCTGAAGTTGATCCAATGTTCTAAAACATTCTTTCAAGAGTCTTAATTGGTATGTTTAAAATATAAGCTATCCTAAAGTGTTGGCACTTAAAGAATATGGAAGAATTTTCCTTTCTCTAGGACATTAAGAATGGCTTAGGATGGCTTATTGATAGGGTGATTATCTAAATTATTGACCAAATAGAATTGATCTATGTGTGAGTGTGTGTGTGTGTCTCTCTCTCTCTCTCTCTCTCTCACACACACACACACACACACACACACACACTGGAATATAATATTTAACAAAAATCTGCATGCATGAGGCCCCAGGTTTAATCCCTAGCACTGAAAAGAAAGTTATTTAAAGGTCTTGTCACTACTAAACTCAGTTTAATGTCTGCCAACAAAGTGTGTTGTCATTCTTTACTTAATATCATCTAAACAACAACCAAATTTCTGCACAATATACATTATGTACATAGAAAATATTTTTAATGTTGGGAATATATCCCTTGGGATTATATTCTTAATTATGTCAAATAATTCAAACAATTTCTGGGCTGTCAATTCACCAAAATTTTTATTCACATCACCACAAATCGAAAAGAATTTGATCTTCAAGTTTTTTTTTTTTTAGTACTAGATCTTGAACTCAGGGCCTCCACTAGCCCTTTTTTATGATGGCTTTTTCGAGATTGGATCTCTTGAACATGGGAAGTGTAAATAGGAGGATTGTTGTTAAGGCTCACCAGGACATAAACCCAAGACGTTATTCTGCTAAAAAATAAATAAATGAAAATAATAATACAGCAAAAAAGGGCTGGGGGCTGGGATCAAGTGGTAGAGTGCCTGACTAGGAAGCGGAAGCCTTTGAGTTCAAACAACAGTGCTGTCAAAAAGAAAAGGAAGGAAGGGAGGAAGGTAGGGAGGAAAAATAAGTGGAAGAACACAGAAGAGTTTTTTAATCCAAATAAGGCTAAATTTCAGAGAGTGCATATGACTTCTGCAATCACTTGTGCTAAATTATTTGTTTTGAACATGCTCTTAAAATAACCACATACTTTTCAATATTGATATTGATACTGATGCTTCTTTGGCAATTTGTTCCTCCTGGTTTTCCTGTAATCAGCAATATCACTATGCTCTTCTCATCCTGTGACTCATACAGATTGATAGACACTTTATGCATATTACATATTTAGCATACATTTTCTTGGAGGAGATCCATTACTTTTTGATTAAGCATGCATATTTTAATGTGGAGCTCATCAACGTGAAGTGACAGCCTGTAGATTTTAGGTATCTTGTAGATTATTGCATACACCAAGGTAAGGAAGGCATCCTAGTGTGCCATGTGGCTGCCAGGTGCCATTATTAGATGATTTCCTAACACCTCCTGCTTAGAAGGATTTAAGTCATCCTTACACAGTGATTATTTCAGCACACATTATATTGCCAGTGAATTAAAATGCATGCTGGGAACTCTCTGAAAGGCAAATGTTAGTATTACTTTGTCTGGTTAGGATGGGTGTGTGAGACAGAAGCTTTATAGAGGGATCTCTTTTATATTTAACTTTATGTCAAAGGGAGAAACCCTTTTCAATTCCCATGTATCTCTCACTCAACTGAAAGAGACCTGGCAGAAACTGAAGTAGGGTCAACCAAACCTAATCAAGTATGTAAACAATTGGAATTCTCGGTTAAAATGAAAACTCAGACATACAAACAGGACCTATGGTGACATTTTTTGAGCATGTTGGCCTTATCAGTGCCATTTTCTCTACTTCTCACCCCACTGATATTCACCTGGTTATGAATCTTTCAAGCTTAGATTATTCAAAAATGCATGCAAAATAATACCATGCTAAACTATTATTTTTTCTTATATGGCATATCTAAATAACCTTCAATTCTTTGTCTTTCAATTCTTCAAGAATTTACTGTATAAGCAGTGCTCCCTTGAAACATGTATCTTCCTTGTATACACCCTAAGTTGGAGAGTAAGGCCTAGAGAAGTTTTCTTTTCTTTTCTTTTTTCTTCTTCTTTTATGGTAGTGCTGGGAATCAGCCCTAGGGTCTTGCACATGCTAGCAAGGCAAGCATTGTAGTATTGAGTTACATCCTCATCTCAAGAAGTTTCCTTGCTCCTTGATCAGTTTTAACCTTGGTACCTTATCACCAGCACAGCTTTGAAAATGTATGTATTTTCTGGCATCACCTCAATATTATTAAATCCAGTATTGCAGCCAAGTATTTTAAAGAAAGATCTGAGGGCTGAATATGTAGTTCGATGGTAGTGTTTGCTTAGAATACCTGCAGCACTAGATTCATCCCCAGTGCAAAATAAATAAATAAATAAATAAATAAACAAACAAATAAATAAATTCCATGGATAATCCCAGTCACACAGACAACTTCTTCCTGTCTTCTATAAGGTAAATATAATATATGCAGGTTATAATATTGAATATGTTGCTGTTATAACGAAGGGACAATGTATCTAAAGAATGACTTTAAGATTATGATTCATGGATATTGAATGTCTGGAATATCTGAAGGTGATAACTAAAATGGTGTTAGAGAGCTTTGAATTTCAAAAAGACCCAACCCACAAGAAAAAAAATCATCAATGTTGGCTAATTATGTCTTTAGGGAGGGAAAAGAGTAAGTTCTATGCTATTGAGAAGAGGTGGCAGAATTAGAGTGAAAAAAATCACTGTGATAATAGAATTTTGTTTGTTCAGTTCCTTTCATTGAGGCATGTTTAATTAAGATAGAGCCCAGCTGCTTCCAAAGAGAGAGTCATGACATCAAAATGTTTTAAGATCCTGAAAGTCCAGTTTGTTTCTCTATTTTTCCATGTTATTTTGGGATCCTATGTGCTATGACTTTGAGAAAATAGGGGTGGGGCATAAAAAGGGGAAGTTGCTTTCTCTAGTAAATTTCATTACATTACTTGAACATGTCTACTATGCCTTAAAGAATTCCATTGAAAATGCCTCATTGAAAAATTAAATTATGTATCACTAAAACAATGAAATTTGGGAATTTCTAATAAAGAGTAACAAAAGCTGATAATGTTAAATATAATGAGGGTTCCTACAGAATGGTAATTAATTGAACATCTAATATACAATTGTGGACTTCAATATTATTGAATATCATGGACCTGAGAAGATAGGATTAATTTAACAAATATGATTAGAAGAAATGAGGGAATGGGAAAGAAATGACATAAGAAATAAATAGAGTCAGAGTAATGAACAATTTTAGAGAAAATTGACAATCCAAGAACAGGGATAGACTTCTTTTTTCCATTTTTTTTTTTTTTTTGAGGTACTGAGCTTTGAACTCAGGTTCTCATGTTTGCTAGGTAGGCACTCTACCACTTGAGCCTCTCTGCCAGTCCTTTTTTGTGTTGGGTATTTTTGAGATAGGGTTTCAGGAACTATTTGCTCTGGCTGGCTTTGATCCATGATCCTCCTGATCTCTGCCTCCTGAGTAGCTAGGATTACATGCATGAGCCACTGCCACCCAGTAGTTGGAGTTCTTTTGATCCATCTTTATATGGCAAGCCATATAAAGGATAAAGGAATTGCCACTTTTGGAAGGCTTAAAAGTTCAGGACTCATCTACCTTGTCAAACAGCCCTACAACTAGCATACTTACCTTTTGAACTTCATACTGAACAGAATCAATTTGAAGGAAAAACCACTAAACACAAATTCTCGTGTCCATAATTCTAAGGATTTGCCCTGAATACCATATAACATGAAATGGAGAGACATCGTGGACTTTGATGTCAGAATTCAGAGTTAAAAAAATTGGTCATCTATTATGTTTCATGGGTCCATTTAACCTCTCTAGGACTCAGAATGCTCTCTTATAAAATGGCTTGATGACACTTAATTCTCAGAATTTTAGAGGCTAAGTTAAATAGTTCTAACAAAGTACTACTCAATAAATAAATGCTCGTTACTACGAGCATTACCAAAATTTAGTGTCCTCATAATTTTTCACAAAGGTAGTTTGCCCTTTTCGATAAGTGGTAGGTAATTGATGATCCCTACTTTTAGTGCTTTCTCTCTTGAGAGAAAGAGGGAGGGAGAATTAAATTCTTCTAGTAAAAAGTAAGCATGAATTACATGGTATCACTCAAGACCAATTTACAATATTATGAATAGTTATGCAATCTGTCATTATTTATCAGAAGTTAGCAAGAGAAAACCAGACTGGAAAATTAGCATGGTCAAAGGTGAAGAATAAAATGTCCTGGTTAATGCACAGAGGTCCTTAGAATGCTACCTTCCTGGGAGCCATGTTCGTGTTCAAACTTGGAAATCATAGCTTAAAAATACCTATATTATTTCTAAAGGACTATTTACAAATGTAATGAAGATAGCAAAAAGAGAAAATGGTTAAGTTTGAGTTTACTCAAAGAAAACTGAACTTTGCTGTAAAATGATCTTTAATCGCTTTGAATTATTTATTTCCATTATTAAATTTATTTTAGAGCCCTCCTATAAATTCACATATATCCAAGCACACATGCATATTTCTGCAACATGCTTGGGGAGACCATTAAACTAGTTTGACACACTTAAAATCTATTTGAAGGTTTGCAAAAGGAAAAATAAATCTCTTTCCTTGGCTATTATTGAATGATGTGACCTATAGACTGAAAAGTCTTTAGAATACAGAGTTTGGGTCTTAAGCATTTTTTAAACATTTTAATTAGCATAGATTAGTTATACAGGGGGGTTCATTGTGACATTTACATATATGCTTATGTTGCAGGAAGTTGCTAGCTAAGATACAAGACACTGAGGCAATTTAGCATATTGCAATGTTTTATTGTGCCAGCACAGACTCAGGAGACTCTTGTCCAAAGGCTGAGCTCGGAGAAAAAGGGGTCTCACCTTATATGCCCTGTAAGCAGGTTACAGAAGCAAAAAGCAAGGTCTAATCCATATGTGGTTATATTTTATTGCATAGGCTACTTTACCTTAATGTTATGTGACTTCTTCCCCTCCCCACTGCTATGTGACCTTCCTCATGTTCAGATTCCTCAGGTTTTATCTCTCTGCTGTGCCATCCCTACCTCCCTGCTACTTTCTCAGGACTCAGGCCTAGTGTGTTTCCTTCTGATCATCCTCTCTGCTACACTTACAATGTACCCTGGTTAGATTCACCTCCACCACCATTCTCCCACATCTCCCCCCTACATAAAACAGTGTTGACAGACTTCATTATTCTGTTTTCATACACTTGTACCCACTCCTAACAAGACCTGTTGTACAATCCTATCCTTATTTTTTTGTGACTTCAGAATTTTTATGCTATAAATTTTGTGAATTTGAGCCAGCAGAGGGCTCCCTGCAGTAATGTGCTTCCATAAATGCAAAGTCCACTAAGAACTGCTTGAGGGACCAAAGGAAGATATAATATTTGTTAAGGACTTCAGCATTTGTTCTAACTCTGTGTTTAATTAAGAAGCATAAAAAGATGAATGAAGTAAAGCCAAATCCACTTCTGACGCTCAAGATATAATTTGTTAATTTTTTCATCATGTAGAATTTAATCTTCTGCTGCTGTTCCAGTCTGAAAAATAAATATGCTTCAGTCTTGCATCATTAGTCCCATAGACACCTGCAGTCTGATTCTGTTAACAGTTGCATGTTTTCCTTTGTTCAAAGCTTTAAAAACATACTTAAAATATGAGGGTAAGCAACTAATCAATCTCCTTAATCCAGCAATGATTACAGCCAAGGCTCGGTGAAGGGTAGTATTAGTATATTTTTCTTAATATTTGTAATTTGGACTTTTAAAATAGTAGCTTGAAATCTAAGCAATATTGGAGGAAAGGAAAAACTTTTTATTTTTCAACTTTGTTTCAGTCCTTCTCTGGACATGATCCTGCTTACCTGTCAGTTCCCTCCTAATGAAACACTTGGCAGAGTTTTACAGTCCTCAAAACCAATACACACAATGCCTAGGGCAGTTTTATTTAGAGGACTTTATGAACGTTATTATGACAATTTTAAATAACACAGAATTACTGCATGCTTCTTAAGCTGCCAAAATGAATTGACCAAACATATGAGACATATGTATTATGAATTAACCTGTTGAGTAAACTAATTCTGTCAAATTCCATTCATTTTCATTTCAGCAATACCTTCTTCTGTAATATGGCTTCTGGTGTTATGTGGTTGGTAGAGAATACCTGCAATATGTTTTTATGGCTACATACATGTATCTAAGCAGTTTTAGCAACCATCAAAGGAAACTTTGTCAAATCAACACAAATCCAATGTTTACTATTCTTCAGATTTTTCCTTTCCTTACTTATGCTCATTTTCATTGATGATACCAGTGAATATAAAATAAATCTATTTGAAATCATATTTGTCTTTCAATGGTAGCTAAAGAAAGTATAACTGACTTTCATTTTAACAGAAAACAACAAATGTGAAAAACAAGTAAGAGGAAGTAAATACATTTACTTTTCATTAAAGAAGTGGTTCCTATAAACCTTATACAGGATAATTACATTTCCATATGTATTGTAGTTGTGGATAACTGATTAAAAAAAGAGAACTGTGTACACTTAGGTTATTTCCACGGGCCGGAGGCAAGTTGTCTCATGCTTCTTACTCCCCAGAAAGCAATGCAAATGGAAAAATAAATCTGAGGAAATAAAACACAAAAGAAAAAACAAACAAAAGTGAATCAATATTTCTGTTCAACTAAGTTAGAAATGTCTTCTTAGGGGAAAATGAACATATACATTTTAGACAGTTAAATTGTTTAAACTAAATCTAGCAGTTGTTTACTGATAGAATTTAGCCAATTTACTTTAAAGCATGCTAGGTGAAGACAAGAGTGGGAGTGAAGCATGTTATCTGTGTTTTTATACATCTATTCATGAATCTGGGTCATTTCAAACTTAAATGAAATACAACTTTTTTCTCAAATTTGGGGTATTGCATGTTATATGTTCTGCATTAAATGATCTCATTGCTTATGTAGGTTAAGAAGCCTTTGGAGTAGGAGAAATGAAAACACTGTTACAGAATCATTCCTCTCTGAGGCAATATGATATAGCCTACTATGGATTTTATCCAATGTGAATTGAGTTCCAAACACCAAAGCCTTGTGCATTACCTTTCTCTGTCTTTTGATCTTATCAGGTGTACAACTGTAGCTACAAAATTCTCTTTAAAATAACAAGATCATAACAAGCACCCTCAAGAGTTCATTAGGTTTATTCCCTTGCTTTCAGGTAATGCCAGACACTCACAATAAATCACTTAAAATTAGGCACACTACACATTTTTTTGGTTGGAGATTTTGTTAAACTGTGTCTCATTATGTAGCTTAGGCTGGCCAGAATTATGTCACTCAGCCAGACCTCAAACTCAAATCCTCCTGCCTCTACCTCCCAAATGCTGGAATTATAGACCTGCACTACAAAACCAGACATACACAATAATCTTGACTTCTAATGTTTGAGCAGGAAGGATTGCAAGATCATTTTCAATAAGAATTGTGGTTGTTGGATTTTTGTCACTTTGTATAATCTAAATAACATTATCCCATAATGTGTATGTCTATGCACTGGCCATAAGCTTTCTACCATCAGGTTTTCCCTAAGCAAACCCTTCCCTCATTCCTACCCATGTCTTAACAATTCAGCTACAGTATTGCTTTCCTATCTCCAACTTAGGTGGGTGAGTTTTAGAATAATAATGAAAGAGTGATGTCCAAATGCCAAACATATTGGGAGAACTGAGTGAGGATTTTCTTCTCTCTCTCAAACATATATATGGAAACTTCCTTTCAAACTATTAGATATGACCAGTTGCTTTTTCCCAGGAAGATAATCACTACTCCTGAAAGATAAACAGTAGTTCACAAAGGAAGAATACGTAAGCAATATGCAGGAGGCAGGAGCATATTCTGGGGTGACTGAGGTAAACAAAGGACATTCTTGAGGTCAGCCATTAATTCACAGAAAATACCTTGAATCTTGATGATTTTGCTATTAGGGCCTGAATATGGAAAAACCACCAACAAACAAAAAACCCAAAAAGGTGAAATAAAACAACAAAGACCCCTGCTAAACATTTGTGTTTAGATTTATGAGTGGGTTTCCAGTTTCATATGAACCTTCTGGTTCTTTCTAGAGGATCACTATTCTTCAGTCAGATAGCTTTTTTCAAATCTACGCATTCCTTTCAGTCTATAACACCCACAATATGAAAAAAATACTAAAAATAAAAGCAGCAGTTATAGTGAAGCAGAAGTCAAAAATAATATTAACATTTTGGAGTTGCCTCAGAAGTCAAATACAATATATTTAAAGGTTGGTTTTCATTTTGTTTCTTTTGACAGTAATTCAAGAGAAATGACCTCATGGGATCTCACATAGTGGTGCCAGGTAAAATAATACCAAGATTTGTGAAGCATTTGTGAAAGTTCTTGTGCAATGAGTTGCTTCTGTCTCTGAAGATGGGTTAATGTTGGGAAGATAGCAGAGGAGATGGCTTTTCAAGTGAGACAAAGATAACGAATATCAGTGTGAATAGTTTTAAATTCCAGAATATTCATCAAGCAACTAACAAGTACCTTGTGCAAGATAGTGAAATCTGAAATATATTTGGCAGTAAAAATTTTTATTATTTTTGAAACTGATGCCTATAGTACAAGTATCACCTCCATGGGGGAAAGCTAAGGAAAATTATTTCAGTGAATCCTCAAAACTTGTATGTAAAATTTTATATTTCATAATTCCCTTTTCCATATTCCCCAACACATGTATAGTTCCTTTTAGACTGTCCATGTATCGGGACTCCCAGTAATATTAAAAATTCTGACCTAAAAAATTAGTGAAAAAGATAATAATTCTTGTTTATACATTTGTTACTAATCTGCCATTTTATAACTAAGTCTTTCTACCTTTGACACTGTAATTCCTATTCTGTTCCTTGTAGTTCTCATCCATAACAAAATTACAAAGTTCTTCTTTTTCTAATCACCTAAGATGCTTTTTGCTTCCTACCAAAAATGCAGTGTTGTAGTTTCATTTCATTGGTTTGTTCATTTTATGGATTAACCCTCCAAAAACACATAAAACTGATGAAGTAAAGGGGTCAGAATCCAATCATACTAACATGCAGTAACGACCCTGCCCTAGGACAGCCATTATCTTGGGTGCCATTGATTCTCATGGCACACTTTGGAGGAATGATATCCAATTTGTTGATGAAGAAATGGGAACTCAAATTTTATGTGGTTTAGCAAGGAATTGTAAAACTACTAAAAATATTAGTGTTAGATGATGATTTACATTTGTAGTATTCCCCACAGAAAATCAAACTACACAGTTTGAGAAGTCAGTTCAATGACTGTGAGATACAAAGTGAATTTGTTTTTTTAAAATAGTCATCACCTGGATTTGCCTGTGGCTGTTGCTGCTATGTTGAGTCAGTAACTTCTAGGTTTCTGAGGTCTTTTCACAATAAATACTTTGATGATTAATTATAGTTTTTATATATAATGAAATCCAGATTGTATTAGGATCATAGAAATTAAATAAAATGAATACAAATTCTAACAATATGTATAGCCCTATTCTATTAGAAATATTTAAATAGAAGAAACATATTAGCTTTTATATTTTGAAAATATATATAGGTATAACATATAATAAAATTTTAAAAATTTATTTTTAAGTTAGAAAGTTATTTAACATGAATTTATCATAACTACTCAGTTATCATTCTATTTAAAACTTTCCCTTGTCAGCTGGGCACCACTGGCTCATGCCTAGAATTCTAGCTAGTCAAGAGGCAGAGATCAGGAGGATCATGATTCGAAGCCAGCCAAATAGTTTTCGAGACCTCATCTCTAAAAAGGCTGGTGGAGTGGCTCAAGGTGTCAAGGTGCAGTTGTGAGTTCAAACCCCAGTACTAAAAAATAAAAAAAATCCCTTGTCTAAGACTTCTCTTGACTTTTGTAGAAAACCACTCATTTTGGGTTTCCATACTTGTCTAGATTAAATGTTGTCATTTTAGTTAGTTCTTCATTAGCACATTTCTCAATCAAATGAAATGAAGACGAGAAATCCTGGTTAAGGATAGTAAAAGAATAAATATAGCTTTTTAAAAATTTTTGCAATACTCTTCTCTGATCTGCTGATATGTTTCTGGATATGCAGAAACTTATTTTATCCTAGGTCTGGGCAAGTCCCATGATTTTAGCAGCTGATGTAAAATATGAAACAGAGGAAGTTCCTTCTTAGTGTCAAGCCCTACTCGTGCTAACACATCATTAGTGGCCCTTGTCTTCGGGCTATTTCCTTAACTTCCCTGGGACTTCACTCTGATGCCTGAACTTTGTCCCATACAGATGCTCTCCCTGTTTCCTCCACCTCTTTCCAAAAAGCTCATCAACTGGCAGGTGGCTAATCTAAGCAGCTAATCCATATTAAAATGCCAATGGGAACTGGTGTACTATTCTGTTGTTCCTCCCAGTTATGTGTGATTCAGAAGCCTCATTCAAAATGGCTCTAATGTGAGTAAATTAGGCATCCAATCATAAAGGAGAGAGGATAGTATAAGAAGAGTTATTTGTATGCATGGGGCATACTCCAATTGCAAACTCTCAAATAACAAACCAAACTAGTGGAACTACCTTATATTAGGGATGTATCTGTCTCGGATGGCTTGAATACACTAACTGTATTTCTTAATAAATAACCTGATAAATAAAGAAAAACAATTATTACCTTCAACAATGGGCAGTTTCAGTTACAAGTAACTAGCAATATCTTAAAGCTTTTACATAGGTGATTAAAAAAAATTCTCATATCATTTAGCCTTTAGATAAACTTGCAAGTAGAATAAAGACTTATTCACAAGAGAAATAAAATAACTGAACATTAGAAATTTGAGTCCCAAGTGCACATTTATTGTCACAAATACTGAAATGAAAAACACTCACTGAGATAGATCCCATTTAATTTTATGTCTATTGGCAGCAGCAGTATAATTGTGAATTACATCTGAATCACAATAAATTGAAGAAACATCTGAAATGAATTCAGTCATTTGGTTGATGGAGAAAATAGCTTATTCTACTTTTCCAAGGAAGGAACTTGAATTATTTTACATATTAACTAGAATTTTTGTGACGATAAGAGAATTAATCACTTTATTAAAAATAGCATTTGCTAAATTGTACAAGTTTTCAGACAAATTTGGTTTTCTATACTAAAAAAATTGTCTTTACTCATAGACATACTTATTCTTATGCCTAACAGATCATGTACTGGCCCTAAATAGATTATATTTTCACCTAAAAATTATTTATCCTTCTGACATTGAGAAGGTTCATAGAATTCCAGTTAACTGGTGTTTTATACGATCCTAACAGTCACAATAGCAAGAATTGCTTTAATGGAAGCACATTAAACATGCATTATTTTTACTGAATGGTTTGGAGAAAAATAAAACCAACTCTGATAAGTATGATATTTACTACAATGTTTTCCTTTTTGTAGTGATGACTATTGAATGCTGTACAGATAAGAACTCAAAGAGAGATCAAACCTGAATTGCTACAAAATCTATTTCTTTATTTCCTATTAATACAAGAGAACAAATAAGTACAAACAGAACTGGAGTAGCAACTGGAGCCCAACGTACAGAAGGTCCTTTTGAAATGAAAACATAAGAAAAATATTCAGTACTGATAGAGTTTTTTCCTAGAATTTTGCAAGAGCTCAGTTTAACAAATGCCAATTCAGAAAAAATTGAGAATTTTTGTTTTTCTGCCAGTGTATTCTATAGATGAACAAAATATTTAGTCATATGCAGGCAAAGGCAAACAAATGTCTAAAGACATAATTTTCACACACTGACCCTATTACTTGGAAGTCTTGTGTTCCTTTTTTGTCTTAATTTTTATACATTAATCAAGAGAAAATACAATCACTGCTAGTTTAATGAAAGGTCTGATGAAAACTTTATTAAAATTTTAAGTTTTAAACAAAATATTTTTTATTTCATTTAAAGATATGTATTAAAGTTCTTAGCTGAGGAAAAACATTATAAAAAGAAAGTTGAGCCGGGCGCCGGTGGCTCACACCTGTACTCCTAGCTACTCAGGAAGCAGAGAGCAGGAGGATTGCCATTCAAAGCCAGCCCAGGCAAATAGTTCACGAGACCCTATCTCAAAAAACCCACCACAAAAAAGGGCTGGTGGCGTGGCTCAAGATGTAGGCCCAGAGTTCAAACCCCAGCACCGCAAAACACACAAAAAAAGAAAGTTCATGTTAGTGTTCAGTTATAAGTGCTTTGTGTGAAAAGAATGCATGTATCTCAGTCACTAAATATCTATTGATTTTAATTTTTACATAACAAAACCTACTAAATATCCTGTGATAAAATTTATTTTAAAAATACAGAAAATAAACTTCCAGATGAAGTTTTAAAATTCTTAAGCTTACTTCTGAAAACTGAAAAATCAGATATTTCACTATTAACTTCTCAGTAAGTTAAAAGACATTTATAATTAGAGTATCACAAGTGCTAGCTTAATTTACACAACAAATGCAGTAGCATTCATTTCAACCACTTCTTTAGTTCCCCAGAGTTAGTGATCTCTTATTACCTAAAATAATTCACTTACTTCTAAAAGTCTGAAATGACTGAAACAGGTATGCATTGTTTTTGACAATATTCTTAAAGACATTCCTAATATTGCTATTGTACACCCAGACCACATTTGAGCTATCACAATAACACTTGGAAGCCATAAATATTAGTAACAGGATTAGAGATCACTGAGAGGTCTGTAAAGCCTACCTACAGCTCAGAGAATGTTTGAAGACAGTTGGCATGAATTAGCTACCGTGCATGCAAACCCATCTGGTTGAAATTGTATAAACCATAATTAGCATAAAGCGAAAATGCATGCTGCATTTCTCCAAAACATATGTGGATATTTCATTTTTTAATTCAAAGTCTGAATAAAGTGTTTTTACTGATATACAACTTTAAAAATATCAATATTCCCAACCTCTGCTTTAAAAGCATGGTAATCTAATAATGAGAATTTACAAATTGCCTTTAATTAATGATTGGATTCCCACTCATATAAACAATGATATGTTTTGTACCTAGATTGTTTTTCTGTATAATTAACCAACATTTTGATACGAATACTCTCAATTTCCAGGCTTCTTTCTTTTTAGGTTAGATTTTTATTTTTCAGTTTGAAGTTTGTCAAAAGCACAGGTACAAAGAAATGCTCAATTTACCACAACTAATGCATGTAGAAAAATTAGAAAGATAGCCAAAGATGAGTAGATATGATTTATAGCCATGGGATGACCAAAAAAAGCACTTTGTTAAAACTGATGTCTGTTGCCTTGTTATTTTTCCACTGTTGCTTTATTCCCAACTTTTTACTCTTTGCTGAGACGTTTTTATGCATTAAAATTAGTGATGAGCAAACCATTCTAAATAACCTGACCCTATGCCCTAAGACTGAATGAACTATGACAGAACTTTTGTTTGAAGAATAAGACAGTTCAATTAATCTAAAAACTCATTATTTTTTTATTTTTTAATTCCTAAACCCTTTCCGAAGTGCTGGGGATCAAACCCAGGGCTTTATGAATACTAGGGAAGTGTTTTACTACTGAGTTAAACTCACAACCAGTCAAATTTGTTTTTCTGTCTCCATATTTCTGCAAAAATGGTTCTCGCTACAGCTAGAAATTTAATTTTCCTGAGTATACCTACTACCAGCATAAAATTGTTTCCCTCAAATTCAGTGCATTGTGAGACTGTAAATGTTTTACTAAAATGTTCCTGGATTAATTATACTCTTCAACTATTCTGGATTAATTATAGTCCTTCTCTCTCCAATGTGTACAAACATGACATCTAGTCTACAATTCAAAGGACTTTACCTTCCTAATATTTTTATTTCTGACTACTGAAATTTAATTCATTTCCATTCTATAACCAGAGCTTTGTTTCAATAAAAATTATCAAAAAAATCATTCGATCTTCAGCCAAAATACCATGTTTGAACTAAAAGAGTGGTTGCCCCTTCCCCTCCCAATAAACCTATAATGGCACACTTATTTTCAGTGTATTTGAAAGGAAATACCTGCTCTGATATTTCTTTGACATATGTCAAGAACCTCGAGCTTCTCACACAGACAACAATTTTCAGTACTTGGTATAAAAAAAATAAATCTGGAAGAGCATGTGTTTACAAAAGCAGAATACAATTCAACACTGCTTACCAGGATATTTAGCATGCCATAAAAACATCCTTTGTGTTTGTATACTATCTAGGAAACAGAAAAGTCTCTTAAAATAAATTCATTTTTACCAGAAAAAATGCCATGTTTACAGAAATAATAGTGATGTCTTGTTTTACGACTAGGACAGTCTATCTTGGGAAGATATGTTTTGAAAGAACTCTTTCATATTGTTTTTGCTGTGTCAAAGGGATGATTAGAGCCCTAGTAAAGGGGATCCTTCAGAGTAGGCTAATAGAAGGCCAACAGCCCACATATGGCATGCAGCTTGAAGGATTTCTCAGAGTTCTGCCAGAGATGGGACTGCCCAAATGGTTTCTCGCATAAGTCCTAAGTCATAAACTGCATCCTATGAGGCCAGTCATGCCAGAACTGGACCCAAGGGTATAGAGACTCTTGGCTGATGGCAAACAATGACTGCTTCCTAAGGAAGCCACAGCTGCCTTCCTGAGAGACACCCCAGATGCCTGAATTTTCCCTTACTTTCCATTTTTGACTACCTGTTCTGGCAACAGTTCCAACAAAGGGAGAGGCAGGCAGCAGGCACCCAGCTGTTTTCAATAAGCCTTGGCAACATAGGTACTGATTACATAAACACTACAGACATTCAAAGAGCATATTTTCTAGTTTTAAGCTATAAAAAAGGTGTAAGCCTATAGCAACACCCAACATCTCCTCTGTTCCAAATATTGATAATAGTAATAATGATTTAATTGTAAAAGCAAAGGTTATTAAATGAAACATGATATCATGAACTGCTGGAAAGGAGCTCAAATTATGCAAAGTTTAAAAAGATGTGAAATTTCCACATTTGAGGGGCAAGATTTTATATACACATTTTATGAAATAGCAAGATAAAAATGTGCATTTAAGATATTTTTTCCAGTGTGATCCTGAGCGATGGAATGGAATATCAGCATCAAAAACTCTATATTAAATAGGTAATTCTTTAGTAGTAATGTTTCTTGAAATATTCTTTGCCAAATGTAAAGAGAAATACAATTCTCCGCAGAACCAAGATAATGGAAATTATAAATTCTTGGAGTAGGAAATTGACAACATAGCTGCAAAAGAAGGGTCCAAACTTGAAGGACATAATGGAGTAAGAAGGACAGAAAAATGGCATGGAGGATTTGTCCTTCTATACTATTGTTCTATTGTAAACAACAGTCCACTAGAAATCAGAAGTCTTGAGAAACTATTAAAGGTGTCAGTATAGAACCAAGGCAAAAGAATCTTACATTTTAAAGTCACAAATGATAAAATACTAGACTTTCAACTTACTTTACGAAAATATTCATAGTATTTTGTTTATTAACTATATATATCTAGTGGTAGATGTGGAGAGTCCAAAAGAAAAAAATATCATGACATTTCCTTCAAAAGTTAGTGGATGCACAAAATAGTACATTGACTCCGTCCCCATTAGTTTATACTCATTTGCCAGTATTTGTCATGCTCCTGTTCTGTCAGGTGTTGATGTGCTGACTGAGAACAATACGATTCTTGAATTCATGCAATTTAGATCTACACAGTTTTTTTTCTGAATGCATCTACTAAAAGCTGGTAGATTTTTGTATGCATTAGCTCTAAGTCTTCAGGTAGAATTATATTCACAAAGTTATTAAACAGAAAATGTTTTATTAAAATGAGGTCAATCACAGGGTAATATTAGGTTTTCCACTGCCATAGCTATTTGTGAAATGAATTATGTCTCCACAGCTACTTCATAGGACTCTTATATGAGTAAACAATGCCTCATCTTCATTTAGGAGGTAGTGCTCCCTAAAGTAACCATAATTCAGTGCTATGAGTTGTATTTTCTGCATACAAACACAGTGGATCTGAATGACATGTCACCTTGAGCAAAGTTGTTTAACGCATTGTGCCTTAATGTCTATATATGAAAAACAAAAATAATCCTGTAAGGTTGTTGGAATAATTAATTGAAATAATGTACATAAAATTTCATAGATGCCTCATGTATGCATAGGAGTTTCAGTGTGTTCTTACTCATTACTGATGTACAGTCAGCCTTCACAGTAGTATTTTCCAGACTGCTCTGGAAATATATTCATAGCAGCTCTTCTCCATTACCTTAAACTCATTTTTTCAATTATCATTTGTATAAGACATAGAAAAAGAGATCTCTTGAAAAACAGATGGATGAAACAGGTATAAATAGAATTCTAATATATTTGTTTCATCCCAATGAATCATCCTCAAATCCCTTTTGAAAATAACAAATCAGATGTATAAAAATATTTCAAAATTTAGTGGGAACATGGAAAACAACTGGCTGGTTGAACAATTTTTTTTTTCTTTTTTGGAGGGAGGCAGTGCTGGGGTTTGACTTGTAGCTGGCTAGATAGGTGCTTTACCACTTGAAGCACTTCCCCCAGCCTTCTTTTGCTTTAATTTTGGATAGGGTCTTATTTTTTTGCCCACAGCAGCCTTACACTGCAATCCTCCTACCTTTGCCTCCAGCATAGTTGGTATTACAGGCAAAAACCAACACACTAGTTTGTTGATTGAGATGGTGTCTCACCACCTAAAAAATTAGCTAGCATTTGTTGCCCTTAAAGCAGAGAAACTAAAGCAGGTACCTTAAAAGCAACTGAGGCCAATAGGAAAAGGGGTCCAGGAACTAGAGAAAAGGTTAGATCAAAAAGAATTAACCTAGAAGGTAACACACACGCACAGGAAATCAATGTGAGTCAATGCCCTGTATAGCTATCCTTATCTCAACCAGCAAAAACCCTTGTTCCTTCCTATTATGGCTTATACTCTCTCTACAACAAAATTAGAAATAAGGGCAAAATAGTTTCTGCTGGGTATTGAGGGGGTGGGGGGGAGAGGGAGGGGGCGGAGTGGGTGGTAAGGGAGGGGGTGGGGGCAGGGGGGAGAAATGACGCAAGCCTTGTATGCACATATGAATAATAAAAGAAAAACAAATACCAAAAAAACAAAAAGAGAGAGATGGTGTCTCACTAACTTTTTGCCTGGGCTGGTCTGTAATTGTAATCCTGTTTATCTCTGCCTCCCCTGAGTAACTGAGATTGTAAGTGTGAGTCACAGTGCCTATCGTGGAAAACACCTTCTAAAATGGAAGAGCGTCACAAATCAACAAATACTTGATATCAAGATCTTTGATTTTTCTCCATGGACATGAGAGACTTGTGATATCTGCTACCTGAAATTTCTTCTTTGAGCAATAACTTAGTAGATATTGCCAAGAAGATGTCAGATAGTGTATTAGCAATGGCAGAAATTCTTACAGAAACTTTTCAGAGACACATAGCACAATAAAAACTAGCAATGGAAAATTTGGTGGTTATTGGCAAAGACTATTGGTTTTAGGGACATTAGAAATTTTGTTTTGCCTTTTTTTTTTCTTTTTGTGGTGGTGGGGACTGAACTCAGGGCCTTGCACTTGCCAGGCAAGCTCTCTTCCACTGAGCTAAATCCCCAACCCCTAGAAATTTTGGAAGTAAAATAACTTGCTTGTTTGTATTTATAGTTCAGGAAATACAGTGTAGCCATTAATTTTCTTGTCAAGTTACAAAATGATGCCTTCAAGATTTTTAGTGTTTTTTTTTTTTTTTTTTGCGGCTCTGGGATTTGAACTCAGGGCCTGATATTTGCTAAGCAGATACTTTAGTATCTTGAGTCACTACATCAGCCCTGTTTTGTGTCAGGTTTTTTTGAGGTAGAGTCCCATGTACTATTTGTCCCCAGGGCTAGCTTCAAACCACAATCTTCCTGATCTCTACCTTCTGAGTAGCTAGGATTTACAGGTGTGAACTACTAGTACTTGGCAGAGTTTTAGCCTTTGTCTAGTCCATAGTTCTTTTTTTTTTCTTTCAACGAGTAAGAAAGGATGGAGAGAATAGAATCCATGGGCAACTTGTAACTTAAAATATTGAACTGATGGCAGTATGAGTTTATCAGAAATTGTCTATTTTACTGCAATGTGTTTATAATTATGTTAAAAGGTATATTTTATGGATTCAGAGAAATGTGTTAATTATTCTGATGAATAAGTAAGGATGAACGGAATCTCCCTTCCTTTATTAGCTTCTGGTGTTAGTAAAACAAGTTGTCATTGTGAAAATTAACCTAGAAAAATCCTTTAAATAACCCATAAAGTATAATGCACATAGTTTGTGTATACAATGCTTTTATAGTAATTCTTCCACATGATCAAGTATGAGAACCACTCTACTAGTCTGAAGAAAGTGACCAAGAGAAAATCTTTCTGTAGATGTCTGACAGTTCAAACCAATTCCATCTTTAGATAGGTTGCAAAACATCATTGAAAAATGACCTATAAGATTTTTCTCCTTTTGATTTTTAAACTTGAACCTCTTCTATTCTAGTACATGTTTAAGGTATGTAATTGCTTTTGTGAGGGTAAAATAATCCAGTTTAATGCATTTTGGATTTAGTGATAATTTACAAGTTCTGAGAGTATCTTAAATGCACAAATGATGTCACTCCACTTTATCTTCATGCACAGAAGAATATTTAGTTTGGCTTGTTGGAAATGAAAGTTTGTTTTAGAATGATGTTTTAACTGCCTACAGCTTTTTGCGTCTGTTGCTATTTCTAACTACATCTTTGACAGCAATGATCCTATAAGAGGCTAGACAGGCAGAAGTTTCATTTCAAACATTAAAGTGAATATAAACTTTGCCACAGCAAATGCAACACACATCAAGACTTCTGTTATAAATAGAGTTAACCAATTTTACATTTGAATGCTCTCTATGTCTTTATGTAATCATGATCCTCCGCAGTGAATCAGTTCACCACAAAGCATCCACCTCAGGGATTCCCCTTGTTATGAAGCAAGAGTCATAGAGAAATATCACAGAATTCTGGAATGAGAACACTGTTGTGACCCTTACCAATTTCACAAGTTTGAATATTGATGAAATTGCATTATGAGGGACTGAATTTCTCTATGCTCTAATCAAAAGAAGGGACATATGTTCACAAATGTTCTTTGTCTTTCATTTTCATTTTTCCTTGCTTCTTTAGTTTTTCTTTTCTTTGGAGAAGTGAGCTACAAGATCCCATAAGACATGAACACTCTACATGGCTTGGGTTATAGACCGGAATTCTCCCACATGGGTTTGGCGGCCGGGTCAGTCAGAATGATATTAGTACATTTAATTTTCAAAACACATACAGTTGGAGCAGATGTGTTTTATAGGGGCTACAAAATGAAGTCCAGAAATAAGGAGCCTGGGTAATGTTTTAGCACAATATGGCCAGAGATCACTGTATGAAACTAATTCCTGCTGATAATCATAACTTGTCTCTGTGAAAACCAGTTTATAATATTTGTGTATAGCACTATGGAGAATATCAAAGCTACCGAGATTAGAAACAGTGCAGGGGGAGCTCCAGAACTTTATGTAAATTAACCCCACAACATGGAACAGATTAAGTTGAGGGTTTTAGGAATTTGGAACTCAGAATGCCTAGGATGTGGGATTAATTGAAACACAGTATTATGACAATCATTTTTTTCCTCTCAAGACAGAATTTTTTAAGGTGCATACAAACACATAATTGAGCATTGACATATTGCATCATGGTGATACATTTTAAACAAGCCATGTCTGCTTTACAATATTTACTTCACTGAAATACCATGGATATTTAAAGATTCCTCCTTTACAGTCAAACCATCTGAATAAATGAACAGCCCACTGAGGTGAGCCAGTCACCTCTCAGATGAAGCCAGACCTCAAAGGCTCACACATACACAAAGGACTTCTGGAAAAACGTTCCTGAGTTTTCAACATAAATCAGGGTTAACACATGACACAATCACACTCTAGTGCATTTAAAGGCTGGAAAACAGTCTAACTGGGGCTGTGATACTTCCAGCAAAGCTTTAAGCCAGATAGCAATCAGAAAGGGAACTCATGACTGTGTTCAAACTCCACCTCTGTAGTAGTCCCAGAACCGGTTGCCTGCTCTCCTGGGATAATTTTAAATGGGAATTAAAAAAACAACACTTTCTTCACTGCTGGATTCACAGGATTTTCCTTCCTTCCTTCCTTCCTTTCTTCCTTCCTTCCTTCCTTCCTTCCTTCCTTCCTTCCTTCCTTCCTTCCTTCCTTCCTTCCTTCCTTCCTTTCTTCCTTCCTTCCCTCCTTCCTTCCTTTCTTCTCTCCTTCCTTCCTTCTTTCCTTTCTCCCTCTCTCTCTTTTTCTTTCTGTAAACTGTTGACACAATGAACATAGTAGTAATTACTAATTAGTAGTAATTACTCAATTCCAAGAACCTTGATTTTCATACTATAACAATGAACTTACTGAATTTTTGTGACAAAGAGTGAGTTAAATATTTTGATTAGAATCCCATATGTATTACTCACAAGCATTAATAATAATATTAAAAATTGTGACCAAAATTTTTTCACAAAAATTCTATATAAAAACAAAAGTTCTGTTTGATCAAAATACATACTGGATTCAAATACATATCAGATAAAATAAAATATTTTATTGTTCCTTTTTAGTATAAAATATTAAAAGTTGTTTATTGCATAACCAAGTTAGAAACTCTATGATCAATAAACATACACTAATTGAGTATGTACTATATTTCTACAAAGACACAAAATCAGAATAACAGAGAAATAATTATATGTATTTGTGTATATGTATTTGTGCATATTTATATCTATATAGATAAATACACACACACATATATAAATACTTCCAATGTCTTTGACAATATGAAATATTGATATGTTATTATCAAAGGGACTGGCATGTTCTATATAGTGATCTATTATACAGATTAAAATTCTCTTCTACTGCAAATACACCAAAATGCTGGGTAAATGCACTCTTTGAAAACCTCAAAAGAAAGAAAGTAAATAATAGATTCTAGGGAAAAAGAACAGGAAAGGGAAGGATTTTTATGCTATGCTTGAGCCACGAAGTGCAGCCTTGATTCCATGGGAGTTGTGGTAGCTGGAAATAAGCCTATAAATGATCCTATAAATAATCCATGAAAAGGTATTAGAAAAACAACCACTGGCCCAGAGAAGTAGTAAAGAAGCTTTTAGTTGGTCCCATGCTACAGATGAGGGAATTCTGTCAGAAACTGAAGAGCCAAATTTTTCCTCAAGTGGGTGTGGTTCAGATATCCATAGCTGTAAAATTAACATAAACCTGAGCCTGTCATATAAAGTTGCTCTGACCCAAAAGAAAGAAATATAAGTAACACAGAGATGCTTTCATAAACGAAGGAACATGAGCATCCCAGGGATATAACCATCCCAACTGAGGATGAGCTCATAATAAAAATTCAAATGACTGAGTACATGCAATCATGTTTGCACCCCAGTGCATGAGCACATGTACACACATACTTTAAAAAGGTACCCTGAGAGAGATTTAACATATGTAACAAATGGAAAATTAATATTACAAATATAAATACTAGTGAGGAAGCTGAGAAGATATTATAAAGTAAGAATTTTTCAAAGGATTGAAGAGATTGAAAACAATAGAAGTAAAAAGGAATAAATAGGGACTAAGAAAAAGTAGCAAGTAAATTGAATTTTAAAAATCTCACAAAATGTACTTATTAAATTAAAATCAAATAAGCTGACAAGAAAATAAAATTAGTAAGATGGGAGATGGAAATACCACAGAAAGCATTAAAGGAAAACAAATATGAAATAGAGCTGGAATATGGATGTTAAAACAAGAAACATAATGTATTTAATTGTAGTTTAAAAAGAGGAAATGAAAAGAATGGTGGGGAAATGACATTTAAAGTGATAATAGATGATAATATTTCAGAACAGCAGAGAAAAAGATGAGTATCCATCCTCTGAGGAACTAAAATGAGTCCCAAGGAAACTCAAAAAGAAAAAGCTTAGCTATACTAAGGACAAAGGATAAATCTTAATGGAAATCAGAAATAAAACACATACTGTATTACAAGGGAAAATAAAAACATGCTATATAATTCTTTTGGTCAAATGATGAATTATCTTCATATCTCAATGAATTTGCTTAAACTTCAAATATCAAGCTAACACACAATATCAGCTAACCAGTCAATTAAAGATTGAGAGCAAATTGAGGACATTTTCAGATGAACAAAACCAGTTCACTGATTTCAAACCATTGTTGAATAACTACAGAAAGATTTTTCACTTCAGAATAAAACATGAAATTAAACTGGAAGGAAATGTAGAAGATGAAAAAGGAGAAAAAATAGACTAATACAATGGGGTAGGGGTTTTGGTAAGGTAAGTGATCATTGAGTTATTTGGAACAAATCGAATAATATAAATCTCTAATAACTAATAGGTGAAAGAATAAAAGCTAGGTAGAATTAAATTCAAGATGATGATATTAGACATATAGGAGTTAGATTTAAAGCATTATTAAATTCATTCAACATTAAAAATGTGACTGTCATCACTAAAAGTATTAACAGTATAACTTCCAAATTATTAAGACAAAAGTTTGTAAAGTACATACACACACACACATAAACACAGATACAACTTAGCAATGTACTACAAAGTATGAGGCAAGAAGAGAGGAAAAGGACATAGTAAACTTATGATAAGTTAAAATTGACAAAATAAAATGCTAAAATAACACTAAATAAATCAGGAATTATAATATATGCAAATAAATTTTTCTTTACTAATGGAGGGTCTCAGAATCTCAGACTATAAATTTTTGAAGCCAATCTTATATTTGTATTTACCATATATAAACTATATTTGCACACACACACATTCATGCATGCATACAATGGCATAAAGATGTTTAAAGAAAAAAATAATATGTATGTCAAGCCAATTAAGTAAGAGAATAGCAGTAGTGATACCTGACAAACTACAGGTTAAAGTAAAAAGCTTTAAAGATAGACCATTATCACTTAATCTTATGTGATGTTAAAAAAGAACAGTTTGACCTACAGAGGGGAATTATGAGACTTAAATCTATCAATAAGAAAAAAGAATAAATCATGATATATATATAGAAATAAGATACTGTAAATGAAAATAAGTTTTGGATTCTAATGTGGATAAATTTCAATAATAAAGTGAAGTGAAAATTTAGTACTATAGCATTATTTGTGTAATATTTTAAAAGGCAGAATATAGTAATACTTATTGTTTAAGGCTGTAGAATGAATGGAAACCCATTCTCATGCAGAGTATTGGGAATACTTCATGCTACATCGATGTGTGTATGTACACGTGCATTTTACACATTTTTATTGTACTATTTTGGAAGCCATATGTCTCAGTTCTTCTAATGTTTAGTCTTTTAGTTGTTAGTTTCATGGTTATTCTGCATAATGAATGCACTGAACAGAAAGGAACAGGATGAGGATGAGGCTAGTGAGCTCCATATGTACAGATAAAAAAATGTATTTCCTTTAAAAACTCTGAATTAGAAGTTAATTTTGCTTAAATTTGGATAATGTTAAACCACAGGTATTTCTATTTTTCTCTAATTTTGAAAAACAAAATATGGTTTAAAATTTTTTTTAATTTAAAAAAGCAGGGCCCAACAATTCTTAGGAAAGTTTAGGAGTGCATCAGGGTAGAGGTAATACTCCTGTATGTCTGACAGAGAGATTAGACCTGAGGTAGGAATGGAGGATTAACTCAAGTGAAGTGTGGTGCATGGAACCCACAAGCAGCCATGTCATAGAGAAGGGGACTGCCTCTCTCTGAGCACATGTGGAAGTAAAAGAAAAACAGAGAAAGAAGTCACTCCGTGGGGCTATTCCATTTCAAATTGAATAATGTGGATCCCTTTAATGATTCTGAGGGAGGATACCACAAGTGAGATAAATTGAGTAGGAGAACAGTCAAGTCAGGAAAAAGTGGCAAAATCATATCTGGTTAAGAGCAAGTGTACTGTAATTTCATTTAGTTTATTGATCAAATTTTTATTGAGTACTTCCATACACACACTATCCACACCAATACTCATTTACAAAGGTGATCATTTTTTTCTTATTATTTTATTATTCATATGTGCATACAAGGCTTGGGTCATTTCTCCCCCCTGCCCCCACCCCCTCCCTTACCACCCACTCCACCCCCTCCCTCTCCCCCCCCACCCCCTGGATACCCAGCAGAAACTATTTTGCCCTTATTTCTAATTTTGTTGTAGAGAGAGTAGAAGCAATAATAGGAAGGATCAAGGGTTTTTGCTGGTTGAGATAAGGATAGCTATACAGGAAGTTGACTCACATTAATTTCCTGTGCATGGGTGTTACCTTCTAGGTTAATTCTTTTTGATCTAACCTTTTCTCTAGTTCCTGGACCCCTTTTCCTATTGGCCTCAGTTGCTTTCAAGGTATCTGCTTTAGTTTCTCTGCTTTAAGGGCAACAAATGCTAGCTAATTTTTTAGGTGTCTTACCTATCCTCACCCCTCCCTTGTGTGCTAAAGCTTTTATCATGTGCTCAAAGTCCAATCCCATTGTTGTGTTTGCCCTTGATCTAATGTCCACATATGAGGGAGAACATACGATTTTTGGTCTTTTGGGCCAGACTAACCTCACTCAGAATGATGTTCTCCAATTCCATCCATTTACCAGCGAATGATAACATTTTGTTCTTCTTCATGGCTGCATAAAATTCCATTGTGTATAGATACCACATTTTCTTAATCCATTTGTTGGTGGTGGGGCATCTTGGCTGTTTCCATAACTTGGCTATTTTGAATAGTGCCACAATAAACATGGGTGTGCAGGTGCCTCTGGAGTAACCTGTGTCACAGTCTTTTGGGTATATCCCCAAGAGTGGTATTGCTGGATCAAATGGTAGATCAATGTTTTTAGCTTTTTAAGTAGCCTCCAAATTTTTTTCCAGAGTGGCTGTCCTAGTTTACATTCCCACCAACAGTGTAAGAGGGTTCCTTTTTCCCCACATCCCCGCCAACACCTGTTGGTGGTGGTGTTGCTAATGATGGCTATTCTAACAGAGGTGAGGTGGAATCTTAGTGTGGTTTTAATTTGCATTTCCACAAAGTTGATAATTACAACACTTATTCAGCAAACAATTTTAAAGTCATAAATATCAAGTAGGCCGTTTCTATTGTTTCGAGATTTGAATTAGAATAATGAATACAGATCACAACACAATTATAATACAGTGTGCTTTCTGTACCAGTGCACATAATACAGTTTAGAAAATTAAGGAAAGTGTCTTGGAAAAACTAAGCACCAGGAGCATAGTATCTGCTAAATTGAACTTATGAATAAGTTGATTGCATGATTGCATGAACTAACACTTAAACCTTGGCAAAAGGAGTTTGGCAGTTGAAAAAAGGGAGAGAGATTTTGTGAGACAATAATTCAAAGAAAAAAGCTTACTTGGGGAGAAATTAAGAGATACTCAGAGTTGGGCACCAGTGGCTGGCTCATGCCTATAATCCTAGCTCCTCAGGAGGCAGGGATCAGGAAGATCCCGGTTCAAAGCCAGCTGGGGCAAACAACAGAAAAAAGGGCTGGTGGAGTGACTCAAGAAGTACAGCATGTACCTAGCAAGAGTGAGGCTCTGAGTTCAAACTCCAGTACCACCAAAAGAGAAAAAATGATATGCAGAGAGATCTGATCCCAGAAGCACTGGAAAAAGAGCAGAGAGATGTATAAGATAAGTTAGATGACTGGCTGTGGAGTGAAGGACAGAGACTGGCAAACTGGAAGAGGATCCTGTTATAACCCTGTCTAAGTAAGATGGTGAAAGTGACCAGAACTAGAGTGCTATTGGCTGGGAATGGAAAAAGAAAGATGGATAAGAAAATGGTTTTGAAGTGAATGAGTTCCCCCATGAGTATACCCATAGAACATATCTTTATGGTCTCTTGATAATACCCTAACATGTTTCCCTACAAAACAGACAGTTTATTACATATCCCCTGAATGTACCCCAGATCTTTCTTGTACAACTCCCTTCATACTCACTTCCTTTAATTTAATTCTCCTCCATTTCATTTTTTAAAATCCACCTGTCCTTCAAGGTGAACCTCAATTTTACTTTCTTCATAAATTTTCTATGATCTCATTTCTTCTATAAAATATATACTCTCTAGTTGCTTTAACTTTCCAAAAGTTTTTGAACTTTATTTCTTTCAGTACAGTCACTATGCATTGCCTGCTTATAATGACTATTGTGCATCTGACAATTCTACTCAGTTGTGCTTGAAAGTGAGAGAAAATATCAAATCCAAGTTGTCTCCCTCTAAAGGGTTTGATATGCTTTCTTATTCATTGACTCAGTAATAACACATCACAGCAATCCAGACATAGGGCATTGTTTGGATTTTTCAAATTATTTTGATAGAAGATTAGCTTCATTTTAAAGTTTTTTAAATTTAGAACTGATTTTAAAATCAAGTCTGGTACTGGTGATAGCTGATGTCAGTATATGCTATTGTTATTACCATGTATAGTTTTTAATATTAGTCCCTTTAATTAATCTAATTTTAAATAGTTTAAAAATGATTAATAATACTAATGATGGCATTATCTATGATAACATTCATAAATCACGTAAATGAATAAAAACTTTAATGCTTCCATTACCATTGAGAAAGTAGGAAAAATAAAATGAGGACTAGTAATCCCAGCACTCGGGAGGTTGAGGCAAGACGATTTCAAGTTTGAGGGTAGCCGGGACAACATGGCAATGCTCTGTCTCAAAAAAAAATTGAAAAAAAAAAGAGAGACATTGGAATGCTTAATAGAATGGTGCTGTTTTATACCCCTAACATTAGAAGAAGAGAGAAGCAAATTGTATAAACATCTTTCCCCTGAATCAGTACACTTTCTTGAAATTGAGCCAATAAAAAAACATAGGATTTGGCTCTTATTTGGCTTCTGGGTATTGAGGACATGTGTATCAGATCAGAGTTACAGGGTGATTTCCATGAGTCTGTTCCAATCCCTCTGGAAGGAAAGTCCATCTGTCAGTTCCTTGAGCCAGAGCTGAGCTCTTGTAACTCATCTATCAAAACTTTGCAATCTGGCTGATAATGCTGACTGCTACAGAGGTGCCTTTCATGAAATAACAACTTTACCTACATCATAATCACAGAACAAGAGGGGGATAAATGACATAGTTTTTGACCCTCATTGTTTTCTCTGTGGATTCTTTATTTCCCTTGCTGACACAAAGGGCAATAGTGGCAGCCATACATGTAATCCTTTCTTTCCCCCCAAAAATCAAGTACAGAGTCTTGATTTCATAGCAGTCAACTTTGATATTTTCTCTCCTTGCTGACATGTAGGAGATGCTGCCTTGCCTTTTTTTGCACTCACCCTGGAAGTAAGTCAAAGAAACCCTTGTAAAAAGACAGTGAGCATATGGAAGCTCTTTTTTTTTTTTTTGTAAAACTTATTCAATTGAATGTTAAATATGCCATTCATTAAATTAAACATAAGCATTTGCTTCCTTCAAGGAGTACCCACTTACCTTTCCTCTAGAGAAAAACCCAACAAAAGAAACAGTTTTAAGTCTTTTGCAGTACATGAACCAGACTGTTAGACTACTTTGGTGCAGTTTGACTAATTTCTTAGTAAATTTTGTCAGTGTAAAAGTCGAAGATTCTTAAGATAAAGCAGTGTTATCTCAAACTTTATAGCAAAAGGAAAACACAGACAGCTTACAAAATCATTTTGTAGTTCTCAGTTTGAAGAATAAAACCTTTCAACAAATCCTGCACTTTTCCTTTGGGATGTTTTGGGGTGAACTACTCAGTGCACAAGCAGGCAGGATGCATGCTTTAGATCGGTCCATTTGGCTACTTTTAATCACTGGATTAAAACATTTTGTAAAGAAGACTGTTAATGTACATGGAACTAATATATTTTGGAGACTGTTACAGATTTCATTTTTGTTCTAGGTAAACTGAGTCTTAATGCTATTCAAGAATTGTTGATCAGGTTAATGATTAGGTTACTGGAATGTAGACTTATTTTTTGTTTTGGAAATCAGAATATACTTAGACACAGCCTAATTAACAGTAAACTTAGAAAAAAGGCTCAACACATTTTGGAAATATGTCAGAGAGAAAAAGAAAGATAATATAGAATTGATGAGATTCAGATTTGATGATCTTTAACATTCAATTAAATATTCCCTTAAAACAAAAGCTTTTTTCAAGATCATCCCTCTTTTTCAGCTTGCTATTTACCAAGAGATTAACAATAGTAGGTATAAGCAAGCATATTTGGATACTTCATGAAGGAAATTGTTATAAGTAATGACTAACCCTCTTTATTTGATAAGTAAATTGTTCATTTTCCCCCACCTCTTCATAAGGAACATTTTCAAACTTATAGAAAAGTAGAAAGGATTGTACTAAGAATACCTCTATGTGGGTCTTAACATCTTTCATATATAAAACAATTGTCCTTCAGAATACATGATAGGTGGGTTTGCAGATGCTGTTTGGATGTTAAAATCTACAGATGCTCAAATCATTTACATAAAACGGGATATTTGCATGTAACCTGCTCACATCCTCCAGTTTACATTAAACCATCCATGAACCACTTATAATAAGTAATACAATTTAATGCCATATAATAGTTACTGTGCTGAATTGTTTAGGGGATAATGATAAGAAAAAATTTCTGTATATGTTCATTACAGATGCAATTTTTTGACTATTTTTGATCCCACATCTGATAAATTCTCAGAACTCACAGATACAGATAGGTGAATTCCCTTATTTTACCATATGTGTTGTCTCTCTCTCTCTCTCTCTGAATATTTAAAGTTATGAATAGCTAGAAATTTATCCTCATGTACTTTAGTGTGCATACTAATAAAATACTTACAAAAAATGCAGCATATTTACAAAAATATAACCCCATGCAAGGAATTTAATATTGATAAAATATTCATGCTATGTATAGTCCACAAATTTCCATAAACTATCTCAAAATGTGACCTAAGTAGTTAGGCATGCAAATGCATAACTACTTATAGTACTTATATATACATATATAAATATGTATATATATAGAGAGAGGTCTGTATATACTCAGGAATCAAGTATTGTGTTTAGTATTTAGTTAAATTTTATATTTAATTCAAATATCAGATTTTATGGCCATAGATAAAGCATAATAATTAGAATCAAGTAACTTTGTAAATTTTAATTGGGTGTCCAAAAAGCAATTTAAAGAATATATAGAAATCAAGTTTCCAACAAAACTACAAGATGTAAAGAAAACCCAAATTGTCACAGTAATTGAAATTTCTAGTTTGATCATTATTGCTATTCAATTCAATATTCATAGTAAGGATTAATAGAAATGCTGCCACTATCTAATAGTCAGATAATTTTTATCAGATATTGTGGAAGGGGAAGGGTACATGAAAGAGAGATTAAGGTGAGGGTATAGTATATGGTGGATGGACTTCATAGACTTATAGGAAATAGAACAAAGAAACCTCTTGCAATTGCTTTAAGTGCGGCGGGAGGGGTTGAGGGGGAGAGACAATAGGGGTGATGTAACTAATGTACAATAGAAGCCTAATCGGAATTGTCGCTACGAATCCCTCCCTGTAAAATGAATATATCTTAATAAAAAAATTATAAGAAAATTTTATCAAATATTTCATTAGGTAAAATTTTAAACAAATTGTAGCTTCAGTGATATTACTATGTATATTGACGTAGTTTATCCTTGCACAAAATAATTCTTAGAAAGAAAGTAATTTTCATGCGGATAGATGAATGACAATTTGTTAAAGATTGTATTCAATGAAGAAAGCAGGCTTAAGTTGTAACTTGTTCAAAAGGGAATGTGAAGAGCAGACACATTTGAGAATATTAAAACAAATGTCAAAGGGAGGCAAAAACTGCTTCCTCCACAGGGGTGTGGGTAAGACTAGACAGGACAGAATTTACATGTCTGTGGCTAAGAATTACATTACGTTGCTATCAGATACCTATAATTCACAAAGTTGTAAAATAATATCTATAGAATTAGATTCTGATATCCAAAACAGGGCCTTTCTAGTGTCTAGACAATGCACTATTTTTCACTGAAACACATTTTTCCTGTATCTTTATTAATACTGTCTGCCATCCATTAAAATTTTATTATAACGATGATTACATTTAATATCAGAAGAGTAGTAGTGCTATAGCATTTGAATTACCCCAATCTTTTAATTAATTGATTCCTAACAAAGGATAAAATAAATTATGAATATGCAAATATCTGTGTTCATCAGCGTTTCACTGAGAAATGTGTTAACTATACATATATATGCTAAACAAACAGAGCCGGGGAAGTCTATGTTTCAGGCTGCCAAAGAGAAACTATTATTTTGAAGAGCCTTTGATACATAATGTTTATTCACATTGGTGTGTCAAGATTATTATAGAGACCTAAATGAAACAGAGAGTAGCTCCCTCTAATGAGATATCATGTACTTCTTATTTCTGTTCTCAGGTTTCCAATGAATACTGGAAAGGAAAAATAATTCAAGAACATTACTGCTTTTAGTAAATGTTTCACTTTTGTGATGAACTAAATGTGTGTATCCATCCACCCTGCCCCTCACCAAATTCAAATGTTGAAATCCAAGACCCACTGTGATGCTTAGAGGAGGTACTTAGATCATGAGAGTGGAGCCCTTGGAAATGAGAATTGTGCCCTGGTAAGAACAGAGAGGTGAGAGTTTACTGCTGCTCCCCCTCCCTCAGCTCTCAACAATGTGAGGGCACCTAGCCCACTAACTGACTAAAAGTGTATTTTTAGTAAATAGATTTTGAATGAATGAATGAGACAAGTAAGCTTTTACTGTGATGTGTGGTTTCTCACTGCATATTCCACATGTGTAAATGTGTCCAAGGATTGTCCTTGCTTTATTTGTTCCAGTCCTTTCTGTCTTCAACTCTAATAAAAACCAGTCATTCTCACATCAGATATTATTGGCTAAAATCCTATCAAACTTGGTTCCAGAGGATATCCAAACAACAGAACTTCACACTCTATGTTATCTCTTCTCAATGCCAGATCACACACCCTTTACATTAAACATGACTAAACTGAATTTGTATCTAAATATCACATCAACGTACAAAGAAGGCAGGAAAGAAGCCAGTTTGTATCCTGATTACAGCATGCTGTGATATTTGGCATGTCATGCATAATGTTAGACAAGTCAGTTAAGCTGTGAAATAGTAATTTTCCTCTAACACCAATTCTGAGGACAATCTATATTTATTTCTAATGAGTAAGCAGTGGATAGAAAATTAACTGCAATATGATTTCCCACATTAATAAATAATTTTTGATATTCCAGTCCATGACTTAGCAATGGAGTCATGCTACATTTTTAAAGAATGATAATATGGGGCCAGAATTTCTGTTTAGGCAGTGCTGGCATTTGAGAAAAAATATTCTTTCTGCATAAGACCTTTATTTTGTTATTAGGCCTAGAGAAAATAGCCCTGGAGAATGTCAGATTGCTCAGTGACCCACAGCAAATCATTTTGGCACTCAATGGCACAGTAAATTACTCTCAGACCTTAATCTCCAACTATTTTTAGGAGAACAACATTGGATCTTGATCATTGCAGATACAAATCACTATTAAAATCATTTCTGAAGAGTTTCACATCCATAAAAAGAATTCAACAAAAACCTCATAAGAAAAATGAAAATAAAATAAAACAAAATAACATATCCTTTACACCAAATATTAAATCTCAGAGAAAAGATGAATACTTTTAATTATAACTAAGGGAAGAATGTTGAGTTATTACTTGAAAAATCTAGACAAATGAAAAATCCCTGCTTTCACTTCCTCTGTTTTCTTGGAACAAGCTAACCTCTATTTTATAGGTTTCTCCTATTGTTTGGTATAAAACTCATGCCTCTTTTCATAGCGTTTCTTTCCACAGGAAATTAAAGTCTATACTCTTCCAACAGGCAAGAGTGCAAGTCTCTACTTTGGTGGACAAGAGATAAAATGTACCTTAAGTTAATAGGTAGCTTGACGCACATGAGGTAAAAACCTGAGTTGAAGACTCCTCCCAACTGTTGCTAAAAGACTTCATGAAGAGCTTGGAATACCCTAAAACTCCATAGAAGAAAGGTAATTAAAAACAATTCAATAGAGCAGATGGGCTTTTATAAAAAGAGAGCAAGGGAAAGAGAGACACATGAAACAAGAGGTAAGAAAAGATGGAAGAAAAGGAGCTAGAAGCTGAGGATAGTGGTACACATCTATAATCCCAGCACTTGGGAGGCTGAGGCAGGAGAATCACGAGTTTGAGGCCTAAGCTACAAAGTGAATTCCAGGCAGGTAGTCAAAGGACCAAATAAAATATCCAAGTCTACAAGTAAAAAATAAAAGATGAGTTCGGCATGATCACAAATTGGAAAATGCATGCAGAACAAAGAAGTAAAAGAGCAAGTAACTAGATGAAAAAGAGGAAGGAAAAGAAAAATACAGAAAAGGCACCAAGAGATATAAATGCTTCAATTAAAAAATCTACCTGACATGTATTCATGTTTGGCCATCGTAATTACCTGCCAAAGCTGAAATTACAGTATTCCTCTGCGATTCGCCTTAATAGACTTAGCCAGGTGCGTTATCTATGGGCATTCTCATTCAGGAGAAAAATTAGCCAACCCTGGACCTGGATGTGAATTTAAGGGATAAGCATAAGTGAAAGCTCTCCAAATGATATTTACGCAGTGGTCCAATCAAAATTGCATAAATTACTGAATCCAATTGCCAGGAAAAGGGGTTAAATTTAATACAGCTAGACAGCTGAGCAGCTGCTTTCATGATTTAAATAAAAACAAGCTGAAACCCTGGCTGTCAGCTCAGTGATATATGACTTGTAATGGGATGTCTCCAACCTTCACTTCCATATGGCCGCCTACACTTTAGGTAATGCACCCTGCCTCCAGTGCAGCCAGCTTTCCAGAAAACATCTGGGTCTCATTCCTGCTCTATTAGCAACGATGATGCCTCCTACAAACACAAACGATTCATCAGACGACATCCCTTCACTTCAGGATCAAATTAGGGAGTTTCATTGATAATTTTATCATGTTTACAGCCAGAGATACTGTATGCAAACATGGCATATGTTCAATCCACAAAATTTCTTCATTCAGTATTCATACTAATATAGATAAAACATTCAAGATCAAAATGAATATTAATGCTTGAAATTTCAAAAAAATTAAAGACTATCCAAAGGGTGTTCGTTCTTGTCTTGCTACTCTTATTTCTTTATACTGGAAATGACAAACAGCCTTCTGAAAAGTGGCTTCAGCACAGGGGAAAAATAATGAATTGGCCAACTTCACAAAACTTTTAGCCATTTCACATTCAAGTAAAAAAAGAGAATTGGTTCCCTTGTATGAATTAAAATGTCAGAAGTGCCAATGCTTATGGAAAAATGAAAAGAAAATATGAAATACACATTGTTTGAACTTATAAATATCTTGCAAACTAACTAGGGGGTGCACATCTAGTCAGATATTGACTACTGTAGAATCCTGTGTTCCAGATCCAGTTCTGAAGAGAAATGAGAAACTTCTGGAAACTTTAATACTTTCAAACCATGCCCCCAATTGTCAATTTGTAACTCCCAATGATAATAATACAAAAAACATATTTCACTAATTTTTATTCCATTAGACCCAAATTAATATTATAACTTACACAATTTACATTTATACCTCACTTTAAAACAGAAAGGCTTTATGTATAAGTACATACAAATTTTAAACCATATTTTCTAAAATAATCATTTTCCCCACTAAAAGATGACAATGATTAAAAAAAGAAGAAAAAAGGAGGAAGAAGAGAAGTGGTAATAACAGCAGCATGTTGGTAGCTGACTACAGAAGTTTGAAGAATTTTTTACTAATAAAGGAGGAAAACAGAAGAAAATTGTCTTTTTTCTTGCATACCACAGAATACAAAGATTCTTGCATTTTCCTATTTATAAGCTTATTGATACTCTGCAAAACTCACAGTCAAAATTCACTCATAAAGAAAATTGAGGAGTTTGGCTCCTGGTGAAAAGCTTCTGTGTAATTTTTCAGACCTGAACACAGGCAATTACAAAGGCTTTACCTGTCAAGCCTCACAGGAAAGCTGCCCTCCACAGACACCAGACTTGGTGCAGAGCCAGTGCACGGCAGATCCCAAAGTCATTTCCAGTGAAAGACTCAGTCCTCCCTAGTGGCAACGGTCTTTCACATATTTATAACCTTGGCCTAGACAACTTCATTCCTACAGCAGTTTATCTGAGATGTGGGTCGGAGGTGTTTACTCAAACCCTTTCAATGGGGGGAAGACATGGACTCTTGAAGGTACTTCCCCACTCTTACTCAGTACCCAGTAATTCTTACTTGTAGCTCTCGCTTTTACTTCTGACCCAACTCAGTGTTCATAAAACTACTGGAGCCTTTTGGTCATGGCTCCTTTGAGGTTGAGAAGAATTCCTTGTCTATGTTCCCCCAACAGGAAGGATGTTCCATGAAGGGAAACAGAACAGGGAGAGTCCCTAATTTCTCTGATTTTAGACATTTGCTTTTATCATCTCAGTATTAGAAATTCCACTCTCATTACATATATATATACATATATATATAAATTTATATATATATTTTAATAAGCTATTATAGTATGTGGTGGCTCAAGTTTTTTCCCATGGTTGAGCCACAGATAATAATAATGAGATAAATCAATGCATTTATAATTTAGAGCATTATCAGAAGTTTTTTTATTCAGAGCAGCATAAAATATCAACTGCAAAAAATTTAAAGTAAATAGAATAAAATATCAACTGCTCCTCCATAAGTTTTCCTTAATTTATATACATATATATGTTTTGGCTATCCTAAGGAAGGGAAGTTACAGTAAAAGAGGGATATAAGCCTTGATACCTTCTATCATATTGGGAAGCTTGCTTCCAGTACAGGCTTCTCCCTTTCATCCTACAATTAAAATCTGTAAATAGGATATTTTGATAGACTCTGCTTCTACATATATCTCTCACTGATCCCAGCAGTGTAACTCAATGTATACTCTTATGGTGCTCAACACTCCCTACCTATTTGGAAGTTTGACCAAATTGTCCTCTCCCAAATCATGAGCTTCCTTTGAAGTCTCCTTTTGTATTTCACATGATGCCAATATTGCATTATATATTACAGTGTGAATTTTACATAAAAATAGTGTGTTAAACATCATGACATTTATACAAGTGCATATCAATATAACAATCTTTATTCAAAAGCTTTGCATAACAAATGACAACAGTCAATTGACATGAATAATCCATTTTGCAAAGCAATTTCCAGGGGAGTCAATCAGAACTAGGTTAGGATTCTAGATTGTCTAAGCATTCCTAAATTATCTGTGAGAATAATGTTATGTGTCTTACAGAGTTCTGTGAAGTTAAAATGAAGAGTGACTTTCAGCACCTATTTCTTCCCTTTCCTCTGCACCTCTTATTGTATGTAAGTGGTAAAAGTTGCTATGCACCTTTGTGGCATATGCAGCTATAGGATGGTGGTATGCTCAAACTAACACCAGTCTGACAATCAAAAATAATGGAGCACTAATTTTTACATTTATTGCAGATTCAGGAAGACACCATAGATTGTTACAGTAGAAAAAAAGTGTTTTTATATGCTCTTAAAAATGCTTTTTTATTTTGCTCCCAACGTCATATTCAGCATATTTGTTCTCAATCTTTCTCATGAAAGTCTCCAAAGTCTCATGAAAGTCTCCTGCTCCAACTTGCTTTCTTCTTTACTCAACTATTAGCTGTTCTGTTCAATGCAAAGCATCTTCCCGTTCTAACCCCACTACTCATCTGCTCACTGTATAAACACAATTTATGAAGCTTGCTGGTAACTTCAATCTGCAGCTTATCAGGTGTCATGAATATCCACATGCATTTTGGGAAATAGGATTTGTGAAGCTTAGTGACTTGCAAAAGTTCACAGATTTTGGAAGCACAAGATAAGAGTTAACATTCATGTCTTTTTTTCCTTTCTTCTATCACTCCTTCTCTTCACTATTCCTGTCCCAATGTTTTTAATAAGTCAGTGTCTTCATCACTTAAGGGATAAACATGTGAGTCTCATACCACTTTTAACTCGATGGATAAGAGAGTTGCAGAAGAACTGGGAGTGATCAGTTTATGAATGTCAAAGCACTGTATGGAGAAAAGAATTTTGTGTTTTTAACTTGGACTGTCCATGCTAAGATTTAAAGAATGTGTGCCACACAGCAGTGAATAAAACAGCTGCCAATAACTAGAACTTAAATCAAAGGAAGTTTTACCTAACATAATTGCTTCAATTACAAGTCAACACTTTAATACCTCATTAAAACACAGTAATTACACCAATATTAAACATTAAGCATATAAACCACACACACATACAAAACTGAAGAAGAAATCCCATATGATTGAACCTATCATCATATAAGTAGGTAATTCAGTTCTAGCACTAGCAACTGAGAGGATGGGAACTTAACAAAGAAGAGGGAGGAAGAGTCCAGAAGTTCTAAGGGAAATGTGAACAAAGCATTTTAGGAACAAATGGCGATTATAAAACTAAGTGGGGGCATAGATGGAATTTTATACCATGATTTCTATCATAAAATTAGACTACTGTGCTAAAGAAATAACCACTTGTTATTTTTAACTCATATCAACTGTCCAAAAAGGAAATAGAGAAAAAAAGAAAGAAAGACAAGGAAAAAGAACAAAATTAGAGATGCTAGGAAAAAAGAAAGGGAATAAATAGTCTTGAAATCTAAAGATTTTCACACAAGCATTTTACTTGTTTGCTTTGAATAATACTAAGTATGAAAAACATTAAAATGTATAGTGTAAGCCAGGTTTGGTGGTACAAACCTGCAATTCCAGCATTCAGGAGGCAGAGGCAGGAGGATCAAGAGTTTGAGGTCAATGTGGATACATATATCAAGACCCTATTTTATAATCTCCATTTGTTCCTAAAATGCTTTGTTTTTCTTATTATCTTTTATGTTTTCTCTTCAACAAAATCAAAAAACAAGAGGATGAAAGAAGGTTCTGCCCAGAAGTGGGTGTGGGGAAAGGGGAATGTATACACATGTAAATAAATGTGAAAACGATAAAATAAAAAAAAAAAACTAAACTAAAATGAAATGTACAGGGTAAATGAATCTATCTACAGAGTGAACTACAGCTTGGTATTATGACTGGTTTCCTGTCTGTGTCTAAGAATCCACATGCTCCTCATGGATTCTCATTGTGTATTAGACAAGTTCTACAAAAGAAAATAAATCCCACTCTAGAACTCGAAGGTGGGGTTTGAATATGCAGACTACTTATAAAAGTGATGGTACAGGAGAAAGGCAATCAAATGCTTGGGGTAGGAGAAAAAGGAAGTCACTGCTTCATGGTTACAGAGTTTAGTTTGGAAATATGTAGTGGTGACAGTAACAAAACATTTGCAATGTACTCAATGACATTGACTTGTACACTTAAGATGCTCACTTACAATATGCTGAAATATACATGTAACATGTTAAATAGGTAAATTTCATGTTGTATATATTTTACCACAATTAAAAATTATAAAATAAAGTAGGAAACAATGCAGAAAAAAAAATAAAAGAAAAGCTGTGGAAGAAGTTTAAACCTAACAGGAGACAGTGGGACAAATTTAGAAATTAGTAACAGTGATAGATTAACCATTATAAGAAGGCTTTGCTGCCCAGGTTGGAAGCCCTCAATGAGGGTGACTGGCATAACATGAATCTGGAAGCCAAAGGCCAAGCAGGAACCACGGAAACTCCCAACAAGGGCAAGGAACGTGGAGGAGACAGAGCCTCTGCTGATGCTGCTGCCCAGGCAGAGAAGGGAAAATATTCTGGCTTCTCCCTTGGTCCCCATGATTAACTTCCTACTGCTGACCTGCAGGAGCAAAAACTAGGTGGAAGACAGGGGCTCAGAGGACAAGACAGGAACTGAGTCATTGTTGCGGGGTGAAGCTGGGCACATTTCAAAGGATTCTGATCAAAAAACATAAGGATCTGACCAAATTATAAAACTTATGAGAGAAGGAAATGTTAAAATAATCTTTGTTGAAAGCCAACCACTAATTACAACCTCTGGACAAGGGTTATAAACAATTCTTCCATCTGCTTATCTTTTTTGACCACAGATAAGTTTATGTTTATCAAATAAACCATAACTTGGATCTTCCAATTTGAGGTTCATTATTGCCTTTCTTGAAAGAGACCTAAGATTTTTTGCCATTCCTAAGCACTTTATTCTGTGTGAATGTCTACTCATCTCAAGGTTAATGTCACACTTTTCTTCATAACTTCCTCATCTTCCTAACATAAGAAAAGTCCAAAATATCTGAACTCACTTATCTCTGGTATTGCCTATACACAAACTGTTCTCAAAATATGCCACACAAGAGAACAGTTTGCATAACAGTTCTTGCTGAGACACATCTATGTTTTTTCTCTTTTAATATAAACTCTTAAAGCCTTTGGTCTACAGGAGGGTCAGGAAAAATTTTCCAGAAAGGACCAAAAAGTAAATATTTTAGTTTTTATTGGCTGTATTGTCTCTATTTCAACTTTTCAATTTTGCCATCATAGTGGTACTTGGAGAAATCTATAAATAAATGGGAATGGCTATGTTCAAATAAGGTATTATTTATATTAAAATTTGAATTTCATGTCATTTCTTGTGTTTGAAAATATTATTATTCATGTATTTTTTTAATCCTCTTTATGCATTTAAAACCCATTCTTAGCTTTCAGAAAGTACAAAAACTAAAGGCATGCTGCGGACACCTGGATTACAACATGAACTTTTGAAGATTTGTCCCCTACCTACTTTCTCAGTTGTATCTGTCCAATCCTACACACTCTATGATTTAGCTATACTAAGCCATCACCTCTTTGTTTCCATGCTCAGAGACCCTCCTCTAAAACTCCCACCCAGGCCCTGTGAGCTGCTTTATCCAGTACTTTTCTTAAAATTGTTTCTGATCAGTAGTCTGTGTACATAGGTAAATATGATACTTACTGTATTGAAATTATTTACACATTTGTCTTCTCCTTTGGCTCATTGATAGATGCCTTAGTTGTGTTTTCGTCCCCATAATTTTGCAAATTTCCTGATCTATGGCAAGATATCAAGACTATTGACCATTGCTGGGCCTGGTAGATATGGACATAATCCCAGCACTTGGGAGGTTGAGGCAGGAGGATCTTTAGTTTTAAGCCAGCCTGGACTATATAATCCAAAATAACAGAAAAAATTAAAAAACAAGCAAAACAACAAAAAAAAGTGTGGTTGACCACTGAATAGTGCATTAATAACCCAAAATGAAATTGACTGTTTTGTTCTATCAAGAAAGCACCATAAAGGTTGAACTTAGTGGTATTCCCTATCTATCCAATAGGGCATAAGTTTGATTCAACACATCATAATTAAAAATTCACCTTGTTGTTCAAAAACAACTAGAACAATGCTTGGAGAGTGGTGGTTTCTGTTAGTGAGGGTATGATCAAAGTAAGTTGTTTTATTTAGGATTGTTTTCCTAGAGACTGAATGAATTCTTTCTTTTGAATAATGGTCCTACAGAAGAAAAATAGTGATTGGGATCACAAGTAACTACCAGTAGTCACAGACCCTTGGGGACATGCACTTGAAATGCTCCCAAATTGACTTCTTGTCACTTTAACTCTCTGTGGATAGAACGGGGTGATTCCCTTGGGAAAGTAATTTGAAACATTACTTTCATGGAACAAACTGGTAAACAAGACAATATTGCATTTCAGAATGCAAAATTTGCATAATTTCTTTTTCTTTTTTTAAATTTTATTTTATCATTTTTATATTTACTTACATGTGTATACATTGTTTTGGCCACCTCTCCCACACCCCCACTGGGCAGAACCTGTGCCACCCTCTTGTTCTGTGATTTTGTTGAAGAAAAAACATATAAGACAAAAGGAAAAACAGCGTTTTTGCCAGTTTGAGAATGGATTAGTCAGGAGTCTCTAAAGAAACTCCCTCAAAATTGTCTTCTTCTCTGCTCCTTCATATGTTTTAAAGGAAGATTTCTAGAGATGTTGCTATTACTGACTGAGGACCTCAAGAGCCACTGCAGAACAGCTTTCAAACACTGTAAGGAAAGGTTAATAAATGAAGGAAATTGATACACTATTCTCTATGTCCTGAGCAAAACCGAAGAGAAAAGGAATTCAAGTTATATAATGGAAAATATTACCACTGTATAAAGATTTAAAAATATTGGAATGACTACTTAACTGAAAGGAGTAATTCTAAAAGTTTCAAGGAAAAAGATAAACTTCCATCAGTTGAATAATACCCTGTCAAGAAAATTTTAACAGGGTTTTATATAGTAATATGACATTCTAAAGGCATTGATAAGAACTACCTTTATATAGTGTTTGTAAGTAGGACTCTATTCTACCTTTATAAATTTGAAGGAAAGCATAAAAAGATTGTGTGATTCTTACAAATTATTCAATGAAACAAAAAGAAATACCACTCCTACTCAACATAATACTGGAATTCCTAGCCAGAGCATAAGGCAAGAAGAAGGAATAAAAGGAATAAAAATAGGTAAAGAAACTGTCAAAATATCCCTATTTGCAGATGATATGATCCTATACCTTAAAGACCCAAAACACTCTACTCAAAAGCTCCCAGACACCATCAATAGCTATAGGCAAAGTAGCAGGATATAATATCAACATAGAAAAATCATTAGCATTTCTATACACTAATAATGAACAAACTGAAAAAGAATATATGAAAACAATTCCATTTACAATAGCCTGAAAAAAAAAATCAAATACCTAGGTGTAAATTTAACAAAGGATGTGAACGACCTCTACAAGGAAAACTATAAACTTCTGAAGAAAGAGATTGAGGAAGACTATAGAAAGTGGAGAGAGCTCCCATGCTCACGGATTGGTAGAATCAACATAGTAAAAATGTCTATACTCCCAAAAGTAATCTACATGTTTAATGCAATTCCCATCAAAATTCCAATGACATTCATTAAAGACATTGAAAAATCTACTGTTAAATTTATATGGAAACACAAGAGGCCACGGATAGCCAAGGCAATACTCAGTCAAAAGAACAACGCTGGAGGTATCACAATACCTGACTTCAAACTATATTGCAAAGCAATAACAATAAAAACAGCATGGTACTGGCACAAAAACAGACATGAAGACCAGTGGAACAGAATAGAGGACCCAGATATGAAGCCACACAACTACAACCAACTTGTCTTTGACAAAGGCACTAAAAGTATACGATGGAGAAAAGATAGCCTCTTCAACAAAAACTGCTGGGAAAATTGGTTAGCAGTCTGCAAAAAACTGAAACTAGATCCATGTATATCACCCTATACCAAGATTAACTCAAAATGGATCAAGGATCTTAATATCAGACCACAAACTCTAAAGTTGGTACAGGAAAGAGTAGGAAATACTCTGGATTTAATAGAAATAGGCAAGAACTTTCTGAGTAGAACCCCAGCAGCACAGCAACTAAGAGATAGCATAGATAAATGCGACTTCATAAAACTAAAAAGCTTCTGCTCAACAAAAGAAGTGGTCTCTAAACTGAAGAGACCACCCACAGAGTGGGAGAAAATATTTTCCAGCTACACATCAGACAAAGGATTTGATAACCAGAATATATAGGGAACAAAAAGTAAATTCTCCCAAAATTAATGAACCACTAAAGAAATGGGCAAGTGAGTGACACAGAACTTTCTCAAAAGAAGAAATTCAAATGGCCAAAAAACACATGAAAAAATGCTCACCATCTCTAGCAATAAAGGAAATGCAAATTAAAACTACACTAAGATTCCACCTCACCCCTGTTAGAATAGCCATCATCAGCAACACCACCAACAACATGTGTTGGCAAGGATGAGGGGAAAAAGGAACCCTCTTACACTGTTGGTGGGAATGCAAACTAGTACAACTAGTCTGGAAAAAAATTTGGAGGCTACTTAAAAAGCTAAATGTTGATCTACCATATTATCCAGCAATACCACTCTTGGGAATATACCCAAAAGAATGTGACACAGGTTACTCCAGAGCCACCTGCACATCCATGTTTATTGCAGCCCTATTCACAATAGCCAAGTTATGGAAACAGCCAAGATGCCACACAACTGACGAATGGATTAAGAAAATGTGGTATTTATACACAATGGAATTTTATGTAGCCATGAAGAAGAACGAAATATTATCATTCGCTGGTAAATGGATGGAATTGGAGAACATCATTCTGAGTGAGGTTAGCCTGGTCCAAAAGACCAAAAATCGTATGTTCTCCCTCATATGCACATATGAATAAAATAAAAATTAAAAAAAAAAAAAAACAACTTTTGGTAGGGAAGTGTGGCAAAGGAAGATAAAGACCCCTGTCTCAAACGATGTATATCAGAAGTGAAAAAGCTGTCTTAAGATTGCAACCTCAACATGGACATAAGAAATGTGTCGGAAAAGAGTAAATTGTTTCCACAGGACTTCATTCTGTATCTCAGTAGCTTAAAGAGGCCAGGCATAGGTGATATGATTGGAAGGTTCAGTGAAGTTGAAAGACAACTGAGGAATAAGTTGAAGATATATAATTGAATGATGAAGAGGTTTAGGGTTCTACTAACCTGTCATCCACAGAGAGTCAAGCTAATTAAAAACAAAGAAACATAAAACTAGTTACAAGTCTGTGGTAAAATGTTAGGCTGACAGTTTAAATGCTTTAAATTTTCATACTTCTTTTTCTAGTCCATCACCAAGATTCTCTTAAATTTTTTTCCCAACACTACAATTGCATGAGAACTTATCCAGGGACTTGACAAGTGCCTCCATAACCTGTTCAAACAAAACATAGTCATCTCAGCAATGAAGATACTAAAGTCTCAGTACACAAAGTGATGAGATTTTTATGATTAAGGCAAAGAAAGTCTTGGAACACTCTTTAAATGGCCATTGTGAAATCAGCTTCACACTTGCCTTGTGACTCTTACAAGTGCCTTAAAGGCTACGTTGTTACCAAGGTTCTGTGTGTGCACATATTCATACAGAACAAAGTCAGAGCAAGAGGAGCTTCCAGAAGCAGCAGCTGAGACCCAGAACTGTGGGTGGAAAAACTATGTCCACCGCGCTGTGTGCTCTTTCTTCTCCTGAGGGTCAGGCATGTGTCAATGTTTTCAAAGACATTTCCACCACAACAGATGAAAGGAACATGTACTATGGGAAGAAGCTCAAGCTGTCTTCCTTTCTCTACATTTCCTGGTGTTCTTTTCACTAATGAAAATTAAAAGAAAATAAGTCTAGGTGGTGTTTAAAATCTTTCCTGCAATACTGTGACAATGTCTATAAATCACCTTGTGTTATACTATAATATGAGTGTCTCTCCCTAGGGTCGCTGTGTTGGAAGGTTTGGTTGTCAGTGAGCCAGGTGAGAGGTGGTGGAACCTTTAAGTGGCTGGCCCTTAGGTCACTACAGGTGCTGCCTTGAAAGAGATTATTATGGCTCTGGGTAGAACAAGTTATAAAAGCCTGACTCCTATCACTGAATCGTTCTCTGGCTTCCTGTTTTGTCGTGTGTTTTCTCTACACCACAAGTGCTCCATCATTGTGATGTTATTTGCCTTCACTGGAGTCCAGTTGCTGCCATTGTTGAGCCATTGAACCTGAAGAACTGTGAGCTAAATAAATATTTTAACTTTATAAAGTTTTCAGCCTCAGGCATTTCTTTATAGTAATGAAAAATGGACCAATACAGGTTAGAGCTAGAGAAAGATTTTTTTTCCTTGCCTATAGGATAATATATATTTAGAATCTGTCTACAAAAAACTACAGAATTAAATTCTTTTTTTAGGAAGTACAATTTGAGAGGGCAGGGAAACTAAAAAATATGCTTCTATAAGAATAACATCAAGATTAAAGTTAGAATGAACATATATCTGACATATATGTGTCCATATTTATGTAAATGTACATATACAGAGGCAACAAATTCTAATATTTTCCTTGACCTGGCAAGTGTTCTAACAGTTGAACCACATTCCTAGTCCTTTTGTTTTTGGTGTGTTTTTCAGATAGAATTTCCTGCTTTTGCCTGGGCAGGCTTTGAACTGCTAATCTTTTACTTCCCCCGTAGCTGGAATTATGACATAGGTCACCAAGCATGATTGTTTGTTGAGATGGGCTCTCACTAACTTTTTGCCCAAGCTGGCCTCAAAGAGCCATCCCTTGATTTCTGCCTCCTAAGCCACTACAACTGGCTTTCTCCTCCTCTTTTGGATGTAAATCATTTTTCCAGTTTCTTATAATTTAATAAATGAGGATCGTTTTTTTTTTTTTTGAGGGACCTGAGGACCAACTTTTAGAAATGTTATCTTCTAGAAAGATAGGACCTAACTTTCACAAGTGCCAATGAGCAGAGATGCTCTAGTCACATTGACTAACCTCCTCCTCAATGACTTGCAGTACTTTTCCATTTACTCACCCAGTGTTTAAAATCCTTCTGCTTTTGTTTCAGAGGAACTGAGTTTGCTTTTCCTCCCAGATTATAATAGCCTGCGCTCCTATTACAACAGGTTTGAATTCTTCCTTGCTTTTTAAACAAATATCTGGAGCATATTTAAAATACACAGACACACATTTTCAAAGAAAATCATATTTTAAATTTGTAGTTTCTTAATTTTAATTGTGTTAATAAATTCAGGCTTGTAGAAATAGTTTATAACACAAAAGCAAACAGAGTATTTAAAGTTACTATCTATAGTGAATGAAGGAAATTCAAAGTTTCAGACTTAGAGAAAGTAAAATCTACACAACTTTAAAAATTTCAATTTTATGTTCCATAATATAAAATGTATCCATTTTATGTCAAAAATTCATAAAAAGTTATAAGAATAATCAGATTAAAATATAAAAAATACTTCAAATGTACTAAGGAAACTTACCTTTTAATAAGATGCACCTTTATTATATATATAATATGGCAGTTCTTTTTAAGGTTGTATGTATTTATGAATTAGTTAATTCACATAAGTACTTTTTGAAGTAGGTATCACTATCCTACATTTTTAGGATGGGGATAGGGAAACACAGGAAGACTAAATAACCTGTCCAAGGCCACACAAGTAGCTCTTGGCTGAGCTCAGATTTAAGATTAAGGGAGGCACAGAGCGAATACTCTGGACATAATTCTGACTTCTATGAGAAAAGCTAGGCTCCCATCTATTGACTTTGCCTTGACCCTCTTTCTGTCCTAAAAGCAGAAAGCAATAGACACAGTGAGTAAAAGTTGGAGGCATATTCTAGACTCAGGAGTTTTTTCTTTTCTTATTGACTTTCAAGTTTCTCCAAAATATCATCAAAAGAACCCAACTGATTAAGCAAAACTTAGTATATTAGATCAACTTCCCTTACTAAGGAAAACATAAAACTCTTCTTAGTGTTTCATAGGAGGGAAATAAGATAAGGATATTTATAGGGCCTTATGCCCTGGGCTGGATCATTTTAAGATGAGTCTATAAAGGCAAAGAACAATTTGTATTAGACAAATTCATCAAAATAATAGTTTTGGATTGGTGATAAGACTTAATAAACAAATATTAGTTTTGGTAAATAAGTTGCTTAGTAGGGTTAGTCTCACCACCAGAACCAAGTATATCCTGGAGTAAATAACAACCTTTGCTTGTTCTCAGTATGTTTAATACAGGGACAAGAAAGAAAGCAGTATTCGTGTCATTACCATTGAGTACAGCTGCAGAAAAATGCATTGGTTTCACTTTTCTGTACTTTTAAATACCTAAGGCCAGTTAGGGTGGCTTGGGCTGCCTCTGTCTTGAAACTTTCTCCATCACAATTTTCCCAGCATTACAAAGGAGAAGTACTGCTCTAAGTATGGCTCTAGATCTTAGTAAAATACTCTTTTTTTTTTCTCTCCATCATTGCTACAATTTGGATCTTAAATATCCCCTTAAGGCCTGTGTACTTAAAAGTTTGTCCTGACATGTGGTGCTAAATCTTTAGGTGAGTGGCTAAATCTTTATGAAGTGAAGCCTAGTGGAAAGAAGTTAGGTTCCAGGGGCCAGGCCCTTGAAGAGTGTGTCTGTACCCCAGACCCTCCTTTCTCTCTCTTTGGTTCTCGGTCACCATAAAAGGAACAGGCATCTTCTCCTGGCTCCCACCAAAATGTACTGTACCACCATAGGCCCACAGCAAAAGGACCAAGTGGGGATGGACTGAAACCTCTGAAAGTATGAATCCAAATACAGTTTTCCTCCCTTGAAGTTTATTATCTTAGATATTTCATTAGTAATAGAAAACTGGCTAACACAATCTTCATCATGACTTTCTTCAGATTCCACTTTGCTCACCCTCAGACAGACAATAGAAAGAGGCCTGAGCCTTGGATAGTGACATAGAAACAGGAAAATAAAAGTAAAAAATATTTCAGCCACTTATGGAATTACCATATCAGCACATCTCCTATAGGCAATAAACTCCTCTGGATACATTTTGTTCCAGCCATGAGCACTTTGAACTCTAAATCCCAAACTAAAGGTGATGGCACACACCTGTAATCCCAGCTACTTCAGAATCAATCCCAGTACTGAGAGAGAGAGAAAGAGAGAGAGAGAGACAGAGAGAGAGAAAAATTTGGATGAATGCTCCTCTACTTAGAGGTTATATACTGAGAAATACAACATAAACTGAAAATATTATAAGGGAAAAAATGCATTTATTCCACCTAACTTACCTAACATCACAGCTCAGGAATGAGCTACTCTACACTGCAGAGTACTGGCTATGTTCCTGATTATGTGGCTGACTGGAGACTGTTGGTCACTGTCATTGCCCAGCATTAGGTGACCACATGTCACATTGCTACTCCAGGAAAAGACCCCAACTCAAAATAGAAAGATCTCTTATACTTCTTCCTCTGTCACTCAACAAGGAAAACCCTTTGTTTATTAAGCACTAATAATATTAGATTAGAGCCACCAAATCTCTTTCTTTTTATTAACTTAAAATTGTCTGATCAGTAGCCTTAATGACATCTTTACCTTATATAAGCAGCCCATGGCATGTCATCATATTCACAGTACTCAAAACAGGCACAAAAAGAAATAATCCCAAGAGGGCAAATGAACTGAACAGATAGTTCTCAAAAGAAGAAGTACAAATGTCAAATAAATTCACAAAGAAATATTCAACATCTTTAGCCATAAAGGAAATTCAAATTAAAACTACACTAAGATTCCATCCTACCATAGTCAGAAGGGCATCACAAAAAAAAAAAAGGAAACAAAACAAAATAAATGCTGGCAAGTATTCAGGTGAAAGAAGCTCTTACACACTGTTTGTAGGAATATAAATTAGTGAGGTCACTATGAAAATCACTATGGAGGTTCCTCAAAAAACTAAAAATAGACCTCCCATATGATTCTACTATACTACTCCGGGACATATATCCAAATGATTATAATTCTGATTATAATTATAATTATATACTGCAGAGATATATGCCAGGAGTGGTATAGCAGGATCATATGATAGTTCTATTTTTACTTTCTTGATCAATTTCCATACTGATTTTCATAATGGGTACACTAATTTATGTATAAGACTTCCTTTTCCCCCCACATCATTGCCAATATTTGTTGTTTTCTTGATGATAGCCAAGCTATGGAATCAGCCTAGATGCACATTGACTGATTCAACATTGGTTGAAGAAAATATGGTGTACATACAAAATGGAGTATTACTCAGTGATAAAGAAGAATTAAATTAGGTTTCTTTCAAGAAAATGGTTTGGAATTGGAGATCCTCATTTAAGTCAGATAAGTCAGACTCAGAAAGTAAATTATTGTTTATTTTCTCTTGCATATGGAATCTAGACCATATAACATAAAAGCTAAAGGGAGCACTGTTTTAGAGAGAAAGAATCAGCAGGAGGGAGGAGGAAAAGAGAGAGTGAGATGGAGGTGAACATCATAAAAGTACAGTATATGCACGAATGAAAATAGTGTAACGAAATCCATCAAAACTGAAAAATAGGCAGGGGATGTAGATGGGGTTATGAAAGAAATATATGGTGTGACTTGATTAATGTACATTATATGTGTGCATGTAAATATAACTATGAAACCTTTTTGTACAATTAACATATGCTAATAAAAAGAGTATAAAATTTTTAGGGGCATTTTAGGATTTTGCTTACTACATACGATTTTTTGGACCCAAGAAAAAAATAGAATGGATTTTCAAAAATCAACCACTTCATGGGTTGATCTTATATATAGTGAAACCTGGATGAATTCTTAACTTAGTCTGTCGACAAGTACTTTAAAGTTAGGGTTGCAGGGGTGAAATTAGGAGGTGGATCTAACTTATTTATTATTGGTGATTGGTAATATTAATATTTCATAGAATGTGAAAGACTTATGGGGTTAAGCTACTAAATGGTAATTGTAAAGATCCAACATCTATCTGGAGCACCTGATGTTCCCATAGAGCAAAACAAGGAGTTAAACTGATCGATGAACAAGTAAGTTACAAACAACCCTAAAAAGGAATTGAGAGTACTAGGAGTAATCAATAAAACTGAGATTGTGTCAGGGACCTAAACAATTACATGATTATCAGTTTCCCCACGGTAGTGTAAAAGCTTTCAAGGGAAAATGCACGATAAGCCAAATTTGTAAATTGTAAGTCAAATATGTGAATGAAATCAGAAACAGTATCTCCAATATTGAAACAATAAAATGATTTACCATATTGTAATAAGGGTGATATTTTAATGACATTAAGTGTACACGATGATAGACACTATAATATTTACCAGATTCAGATTCACTAATTTAAAATATAAGACAGATTTCAAATAGAACAAGCATTATTTGTCAGAATTTGGGAAAGAGGATGTAGGCAGGAATAGTTGAGAGGAATTACTTATATCACTTTAAAAGCCCATTCTATTATTTATATTTATTACTGAATATACTGTAAAAATATTTAGATGAAAAAAGTGTTTAATATTAATATAAAAAGAAGAGTAGATCTCAAGAGATTACTTTTTTGTGATTTTACTCACTAGATCCAAATCATCAGGAAGATGAACATCTTCAAGTTAAATCCAAGCAATGTATCTTTCTAAAGTTGGGTGGTCAACATTTGTCATGTGTCTTTGTTCTCTTTAGCTTTATGGCATTATTACTCTCTAGACTATGCTGTTATTTTATCATCTGGAGACTAAGAAGAGCATCTGGTTAAAATTCACAGACCCTGGTTTCACAGAAATCTTATGAGCTAGACTTTTCTCATAGGAAAAAAAAAGGCAAAAAGTTAAATCAATCCAGATCTATCTTATTTATGTTCTGTTTGGGGACTTGGGAGAATCTCCACCTTTCTGGTGTTGGTGCATGACTGATAGGCAAGGACAGTGTAAATGTCATTTGACACTAAGGTGGGATGAGTCTGATCTCCATAGAGACATGACTGGAGAGTTTTAAGGAAAGAAGTTACACTGTGATCAAAACATATGAGAATTAAGCTTTAAAATGGATTATAAATATTTAAAGTATTAATATAAGAACCATTGAGTTGTTTAGACAAATGAGGAGATCTTAGAAATTATCAAAATTCAGAAATACACCAATTCTAAGGACTCAGAATCTGTATATTTTTTAAAAGCATGGAAAATTTCAAGCAAAGAAAATGTCCACAATCTCCCATAAATGACTGATTCATTTTGGTCTCTTCCAAATAGCTCTTCCAGACAGCTACTAGAGATTTTCTAATTATTACCTAACTTTTATTTTCTTGTCTCTTGATATTCTTTTCATATGGAATGTTTTTCCACTGTATCTCCATACTTTGGTTCATAAATCAAACAAAAACTCTTTCTGGAAATATTTGCAATTCTTTTGAACTAGCAATAATTTGCCCCTTTTGTTCTTCCTAAAGCATTTTGCTTAGGATGGCATATGTAGTGTAACTTAAGAAGAATACAAAAGAAGGGAAAATAAAATACTTATATACTTATTTAAATTTGCATAAACATAAATAGTTGTGAGAATATAAAACATTTCATGTGAGGGAAACAAAGATTCCCTATGTTTATCAGCTTGATATTTAGAACTATATGATTGTCTATTTAAAAATGTGTTCAAGTATTTTACACTTGATCTTAACCAAAAGTCCAAGAAGTAATGCATTCAAATATCTTTTAAATTCCATGCATGCCTGATTTGGTGTAGTTTATGCACTCAGAGCATTATGAAACTCCATCATCCTACCCACCAACCTATCAAAATATAGTACTCTAGAACAAAACCAAATGAAAATCAGCAGAAAGCAAATCTTCCCATTCTATTGAAGAAGTAGTTTACACTCTATATGGATGGTATCAGATATTCTCCCTTACTTAGTCAAACACAGTATTTACTCATTCCTAAAGGAATGAAAATACAACTAATTGCAGTTGATTTTTTTAGCTTGAAAATAATATATCTCAGGTTAGAATAAAAACATTTTAGAGTACATTTAAAAAACCTTTTTTGGCTATACTGGGGCTTAAACTCAGGGCCTCCTGATTTTTAGGTAAGTACTCTATCACTTGAGCCACATAGCCAACTTTTTTTGTTTTAGTTATTTTTCAGATAGGGTCTTATGTTTTCACTTGGCCAGCTTGGGACCATGATCCTCCTACACTGCTTCCTGTGCAGCTCAGAATACAGGCTTGTACCAGCATACCTGTCTTGTTCTTTGAGATAGGGTCTTGCTAAGCTTCTTTTGCCTGGGCTAGCCTTGAACTGTGATCTGAAATATCTGGAATGTGTGCCATATCCCCCCAAAATTTAAAATGAATGTTAATGTGGAATCTAGATATAAAAATGTATATAGCAAATAATCTGAGATTTCAAATCACTTGAAAATTCTAGTCCTGTAGCAGATGAGGTTACTGTATATAGTATAAGATGCATTCCTTTACAAATTCTGTTTTCCTGCTTAAACTACAGTAAAAGTGGCCCTCCCTTCCCAACTACCCTATTCCACCAGATTTCCAATGTCATCATCACCTATTTATCCCTCTAAAGTCTGAGTCTTATATACCTCTCTTTCCTCTTTGACCTGAGGAAATACTAAATATAGTCTAAATTAGAGCCCGGGCTCTCATAGTTGACTGAGACTAAGTCTGACGTTTGCAGTCTTGTAAATGAGCCCAGTATTCCTAATTAGCTCAACAGGGAACAAAATAGCATTGAGCCTTCCTTCCTTCTTCAGATCCTCCCCCAGCTTGGCAAGACAGTCACAGCCCATGAGGCTCAGTGGAAATAAATCACCATTGCAGAGGTATCATGCACCATAAATATTCAAAACCTAGAATCATGAACCTACAAATTGGAAGGGTTTCATATATATGTCCTAAGAGCCCAGAATTATGGTTCATTTTCTCCATTAAAAAGGGAGAGGATGCCACAAAGATTACACAGGATAATTTAACTACCTTTATTTTTAGCTAATTAAGAATATTATTTAATTCTTAAAGATAAGTCTAATTTGCCAATCCAGGAATAACATAAATTCTTGTATTTTCTCCCTAGGATTAGTACAAGAACCAGAGTTTAAAGGAATGAAAGAGGAAAAGAAGGGAATCCCCAAAGCATTAAATAATAGGTCTGCATCTTATAGATCATCATCCCTAGACAATCAGACACTACATAAATGTTTCCATTGTTCATTTCCTTCATTACAAATACAATGAAACTGTCCGGTATGATTAACGGATGTCTTACCATAGAAAATAAAAGCATTTTCCTAGAATACATCACCGAAGGCATTTTTTAAAGCTGATTAAATGGCTCTTCTGTTTCTCCACAACCTTTACTAAAGATAAAGAAATCAAGCAATAAATCAAGTTACATTTTTAGGGACTAAATTTCTTTTTTGTCAAAATGATTACATCTTTTGGCAATAGCCCCCTAAGGATGCTGATTTTACAAAATAGCTTCCAGTGACTAAAATGGATAAGCATTGTCAAACTGAAGAAGCTGCATTTGCTATGGGAAAGAAATTTGTTTAACTAATGAATAAACTTTCTCTGTGACTTTCTGTTAATTAAAACAACTTCCTAAATGATGTTTTATATATTGACACTTTGAAGGAACAACTATTGATATAGCCTTTTACTTTATATTCTTTGATAAAGTAGATTTTTCCAAGTGCTATTAGTCTTACTAGACAACGGCTTGAGGTTTATGCATGGTTCACAAATTATGCTGCATTCTTCTCCAGCAGAAGACAGATGCTATCAACAGAGCTTCCTCAAATTCCGTATCTCTACTTCCCATGGTAAAGGGTCTTCAGTTGATGCTTCATCCCCTGTGTGCCAGACACAATATCTAACTCCTTCAGTAGGTAACTGAAATGCAATGTCTCCTTTGTTTCTTGAGTGTAGAGCTTCTCACTTCTTAGTACACATTTTAAATAGGCTTAGCATTCTTCCAACTTTACTGTTTGCCCCTTCCCCCCTTTGTCTTCCAGTTAGCTAGGACTCTTGTCTCCTCTTGAAATCTATGCTTTGTAAAAGCATTTTCCATTGTCATTGTACTTCTTTCTGGCTTCCCATTTGTGCCTCAGTCCCAAATAGGAATCTATTTTCCACCAGTCCCCTAAACTTCTCAGAAATGTGCCACCAATGGTCCCAATGCTGTCCTTAACTCATGTGACCTTTTTGAAGCATGCACCATTAGTAACAATGCCCTTCTTGAAATGCTATCCCTTTGGTTTCTGTAATATGGTTCTCACATTTTCACTGATACTTTAAACCACTCAGTTTCAATTTTGTCCATGGGCAAATAAATTATTTTTAAATGGAAAATATACTGGAAAAAGGATAAATATCATAAAAAGTGTGTGAGATTGCATTGGTAAGTTTTTTTTTCCCCTAAAGATTCATGTGCTGAAAGTTTGGTGTCTAACATAGTAATGTTCAGAAGTAGTAGAGCACTTAAGAGGTGGAGTCTAAGAGAGGTGGGTAGGTCACTGACCTCCACCCTAAGAAATAGTTAATTTTGGTTTTTGGGAGCTAGGTTATTATAAAAAGAACAAGCCTGACCATTTTACTTCCAGTCTTACCATGCTACTGCTCTTCCTCTCTTCTCTCTCTCTCTCTCTCTCTTACATGTGTTCCACTATAATATCTGTGCTATGCTGTGATGTAGCCAGACAACCTTCACCAGATGATAAATCAATGGGGCCACCTAATCTTTAACTTTCAGCCTCCAAAACTGTAACCTAAATCAACTTATTTTCTTTATATTTACCCAACCTTAGATATTTTGAAATAGCAACAAAAAAAGACAAGGTGTTTCTTAAAAAAAATTCTAAGAAAAAAATTTCATACAGCACCAGTGTAATAAAAATTAAAATAATTTTTACCAAAGACAATTTTAATAGTGTTTCAAAAATCTATTAAAAATATATAAGCCTTGACTCATTACAATTCTTTTGTCAGGAATTTGTCCTGTGGAAAAAATCATGAATATCTGGGACAGTTTTATTTATCAAAAAGATTCATCCCATAGCATAAGTTCTACTAAGGAAATTAATGACAACTTAAATGTCCAATAGTGAAGAAAAGCATAAGTTATAAGTATTCAATACAAAGAAGGTTAACCAACTATTTAAAAAATGTTGCAAATAATTAAATGTATCTAACTTCAAAGTACATTTTTAAGCTTAACAGGTAAATTATAAAATTATATGTTGTTTAATTTTATAAAAAGAGCATGTATACAAACATAAAATAGCAAATGATACAAGTATAGACTGCTAGTTCACCTTCTTGATGGAACTACAGGTGGCTTTTTAATGTTGTAATTAAAAAGAATTCTACAATGAGCAAGTACTGTTTTTGTCTTCTGAGAACAGCAATGAAAATATTTTCAAAAGGCTTTGTATTTGAATAAAATAGTGCAGTAGTGAATGATTAATTTGGAACTTTGAGCATATTAACTTGGATAAATTTATTATTTCTCTCCAGACAGATATTTAGTACATAACAAAATAAGTGAAGGTGGTTATTTCCATAATGCAACAAATAAGTATTTTAGAATTGATTTAGCGTGAAGATGGGTGGCTATGAATTTCAACTTGAATGCCAATTGCTATTAATTGGATGTAGCTGTGTTAAGAAAAATATTATTTCCACTTAGAGCACCAATATGACCATGTGGTAGTTTGTAAGCCTTTGGTTCTCCATCCCAAAGGTAGAAATTTTAGAGCTGTTACTGAACCAAGTTCAGTAAAAATGGGTGCTGAAAGCAATTAATCACCCTTGCCATGGAGATTGAATTTGAAAGACACGTATTTTTCTTGTGCCTATTTCTGGGCCAAGTATGGGATGCATTTTGAGATTGTGACAAGAAATGATGCTGAATGAATATATAGATGCCATCAGGTTGCTTTGCTGTTCTCAGAGTCTTGACTTCATCAAAATGCAAAGACATTAAAGAACTTTAAGGAAACAATTTGACATTTCTGTTTCTATAATGACAACCACTGCACTATATTAAAAGGTCTTATTTTACTTGTAATCCCTTGTAGGCCCTAAGCTATTTGAGAACAAAGGAGAATACATCTTTCTTTATCTTCAGCAGAAAAATCAATTTAATGGATAAGTGTTGATGAGCTTCCTTTCCAATATTGAAGTAAAAACCTTGAAGGACATCAAAGGACCTCCAAGACTATGAAGACAAGACTATAATCACCCAAGAAATAAGATGAACAGTAAATGCCACAGAAACCAAGAGAGCAGAGGTTATTTTTCAATTCTATGAAAATCTTCTGAGCAGTCAGTCATGTAAGGGTCTAAATAATGGCCACTTAATTTATCAATCAGAAAGATATTATGTATTTTAATTAATGATAGTATATCAAAACAGGAATTATAGGTTGAATATAGCAGTGGGTTTAGGAGTGAAGAAATAGGTGAGAGAGGGAATAGCCTATTCTTGTATGGAGGTCTGGATAGAGGAAGAATAGTAACTAAGGGAACATAAAAAGCTGAGAGTAAGGTAATTTTAATTAATAAGGATTTCCTTAAGATTAGAATACCTATAAAAAAGTGCAAAAATATTTTGTAGTGTGTACAATGTTTTGATTTGTCTTTATGTTTCCAATAACCCATATCTGTTTTTATGAAGAAATATAGCCTTAATAAGGATAAAAAGACAATTAAAAACGATAGTTTTTGAAGCATGACATGAAAAGCCACCTTCCACTAAAAGCAGACCTAAGCAGAATATGCTAGAGCAAGACTTAAATTACTACAAAGGCAACTGATGCTTAGTACAAGAGCTACAGGGATGTGAAGGAGGAACTGAAGGCAGGTGGTAGGATGTGAGAGATAATGTATTTCTATTTTCCAAAATTTCCTAGAGCCACACTAGTGTCTAGAATGGTAGGAAACTCCCTTCTCCCAAAAACATTTTTCCCAGATGTGAAATCAGGAAAGAATTATGAGCTAATATCATAGGCTTAATGGTTTCTAAAATTTAACTTGAGAACTTTAGACTTACAACATTTTCTCTTAGGAAAATGTCCAAAGAAAGATTTTACATCTTGACTTAGAAAGTATCTCCTGATAAATGGGCTTTTACAAGGTTGCATCTGTCAGTATTTATTCAAGGATAGTAGATAAATGATTACATTCCACTTATGGATTTGTCATCAATTTTTTAGTAATTGTAATTGAAGCCTTCAACAATTTAATATAATTGTGCTGTTACCACAATTTGTAAAATTATTAACTAAAGCCCAATATTCATATTTGTTGGCTGACCTAAGTTCACCTAGACATTCCCAGGGGTATAGCATCTGTGAAGTCTTGTTTTAAACTGTCACTGTTTATTAATTTTTCTTAATGATCAAGTTAGTTGTCAAAAAAGTATTTATTAAAATTCCCAGCACTAAATAAAGACTCCTAAAATACTCAAGAAGTACTAGATTTTCTGGTTAAGGACACCAGAGTCATCTACATGAAAAATTAAGGCACACAATAGCAAATATGTGCTAATTATGAAAATTAACGATCTGTTATTTTATACTAGGTAGAAATACAGTCTGGTAGCATTCAAGCATTATTCAGACTGTCTGATACTTTGGTAATATATTCCAGTAAGTAGAAATCCCGGGAGGAAATGAGCCTGAACAGAAATTAAATCACACACATATGCACACACACACATGCACACATATGAACACACACACATGAACACATTCTGGTTTATGTCACTAGATTGGTTTGCAGGCACAAAGCTATACTTGAAGAAACTCCAGTGATGACCACTTAACATTTTAAAAGATTCACTCCTGAATAGTATTGTAAGGTTAAATAGAGAAAGTACAGTGCAATGAGAAAGTGAAAATTTTATATCTGAATGTTTCAGCAAACAAAAATTGTCCTTGAAATAACAAAGTTTGTTCATCCATAAACCTATATGCTTTTTATCCAGGTTTGTCTTGCTTGAATATATTAATATTATATTTAATAATATACTATTATTTAACAGCTCAGAATAATAGATTCTCAGCTGTCTGGACACTTGTCACTATGCTTTCTCTTTCTTTGAAATAGTCCTTTGCTTGTCCCATCAGCCATATGCTTAAAACATGACCCCATTTTTGTTCACAGCTGACAAATTTAGAAGTGGATACTTGGCCAAATGCAAACCAATTAAATTCTTCCTCATAGAGAGTTGGGATTTTGAACTTATCAGAGATTTGCACCTATACCAAACAGGTAACAACCAAGCAAATAAAAGTTATTCTGAGTAATTAAAACAAAGAGAATTTACTGCAGGAAATTTATTACATGTGTGTCGAAAGAGCTCAGAAGCCCAATGTAGGAAAGTGAATCAGGGCAGACTGAAGCCCTACTTTAAGGTAAAAAGGAAAGGTAGTATTTTTAGCAACATTGGGGAGCTAAATAATCAAGAGTCAAAAGTGACCTCTTTGCCAGAAGGAGCTAAGAGTCTAAAAATAAAACCAGACAATAGTTACAATGTTTGTTAGAGATTTTTTGTTTTGTTGTTTAGCTCTACCAAACATTCAGTTTCAAGGGACCCAGTGGTCTACAACAGAAGGCTACAGGACAGGATCCATAGCTCACTGGGAGGGCAGTGTCTGTCAGACATAACTCCCAGTGGAGTCCTTGTAGCAGCCATGGAGCAAGCAATGTAGTTGTAAGGAAACAAGGAACATGTGGCAGGTGTAGGATCTGCTTAGCAGCTGTGCCTTAGAACTTCATGTCACACAGTTAAGTTGCACAGGCAAAATTTTTAGCATCCCCTGCAAGTGACACTCTACTTAGAAAACTCATGATTCAGACAAGCTCAAAATATGATATTCTTATCAGCTGTAATTCTTATCAGCTGTATTTCATGCATGGTTCCTCCCATTCTGATTAGGAATGTGAAGATATGAGCAGGCAAAACACTCCATCAATTCAATGAAATGGTGGGGTGGTAAGATTGTTATAGTGGAGATATTAGAGTGAATAAATCCATAAAATAGGAGAGGTTGACAAATAAATTGGATTATAAAACTGAGAAATAGGAGTGTTAGCAGTTACTGATAAAGAAAAAATTCTTGACATGTACAAGGAAGTGTTTCAGGCAGGAGATAGGACTGAATTTTTGGAGAAGAGTAGACTAGAGTTTTGAAAAGAATATATACATTATATATATTTACATATATATAATGATTGTCCAGAAATTAGTTGAGGGTAATATCAGGTACAATAAAAACATCCAAAAACTAAGAAACATTAGGAAATTAGGGAACATGTCCTGGTGGCCTATAAAAGGGCAACTGTGAGGTGTAGTAATTGACATAGTCTTATGGCATGAGATTAAAGCTGAATGTTTTTATGGAGAGAGTGGAATGATGGATTCAAGACATCAATGAAGATCAAGCAAACTACCTAACTCACCTCTGAACTCACTGATTCAATGGAAGTGAAACAAAAATAAGAACCATCACTTAACAATGATATGAGTCAAGAATTTTCCTCAAGGGAATAACTGGTTTCACATAGAACAAGAAAATGAAAGAAATTTTCAGATTATCTTACTTAGATACCCCTTTTCACAATATTCCTTATTCCCAACCTCATTCTGTATAGCACAGCAGAGCTATATTTTTATTAAGTAAGTATCACTGTGGGGATCCTTCCTTAAATTACTTCAGGATAAATAGCTTCTAATTCCTTCAGGATAAAGCCCAAACTCCACACTTAAACAATCCACTGCCATCTGGCACTTGCTTACATCTCCAGTCTAAACTCCCACCACATCATCCCCTCCACACCACATGCTGAGCACACTAAGTTCTGAAGTACTTTAAATTCCTTGAAAACTGTAGCCATGCCCTCTTACCTTCCATTCTTCAACAAATCACAGGCTCTTTCCTTTGCCTAAAACCCTCTTTGACCCTTCCTTGTTACAGAATCCCTGCCATTTTCTTGACTGGCAAGACCCCTTCAGTTTCTAGCTTTTAATAGCAAATATATTAATATAATTCTTGCAAGTTTTTTTCCATGACACAATGCAGGCTATCCCTCTTATGTCCTTTTATAAAAATACATACATCTCTATTCACATCACTTCTTACAGGAATCCTTAAATTTCATGAGCAGGTACCATGTCTAACATGTTTATTCTTACAAATACAGACTTGAACATCATGCCAAGTAATGGATTCTCAAAAAATAATTGTTGAATACACAAATGAGCTGATGAACTTCATATTGGTTATACACACATTACAGCAAAAATAGAAATACCAGGAAAAAAATCCCCCAAACTTCCAATTTATTTGCATTCAAATAAATGATACAAGAGTCAGGGAGTTAGCTTGCCTAGTATGTGCAAGGCTTTGAGTTTGATCCTCAGCACCTAAAAAAAAACTCTGCTACAAAGAAATTAAAGAATTTTGAGTCCTAATTTATTACTAAAATATTACTACTCAGAGATAAATTAAACTAAATAATTGGATAAATTCTATGATGGAATGAAACTAGTTGTCTTGTGCCCAAGAAATTTCCATGAAGACAGTAGAGACAATTAAAAAAAAAATAAAAAAACCTGCAAGCAGGCTTTCTGTGATGTTCCTCATATAAGTCCTAAACAAATAGGTACACTTCTATGAAAATTTTAACATTTGTATTTATGAGAGCCCATAGTTTTTAAATGTAAGAATGAAAGGTAATTGCCTTTAATTTTAACATAGTTTTTATTTAGTTTGATTATAGTGTGAATTTTAGTTTTAGAAGAATGGTTCAAACCACAACATGGGTGATAATTCATGAACAAAAATGTGGTAAAAAATGCTTCATATTCATTATTTACATAAACCACATGGACCAGTATAAACTGAATGGCTAAAAATAATCATTATATCCAACACAGGAAACCTTTGTCAGGTGTATGTTTTATATAATTCAAATATAAAGATATGAATTGGAAACTCTCTCTCTATTCATATATCCATTATTTTATATATACACAGTTGATTAAAACTACTCTCCAAAATAAAACTTGGGGATCATTTTATTGAAATGTTATGATTTTCTTATTATATTATGATCTTATTAATCATCTTCTCATTGATTATTTTATTATATCATGATCTTCTTACTATGATCTTATTATAAACAAGTAAATGTAAGGGATTTGTAGTTTCCTTGATTGTAAAATACAAGGGACATTACTTTCTACTTGTTTAAGTCATAGGATCCTTTAAAATTTTTCCCCTCTAATGATTATAAGTACAATTTATTTGGTGCACATAAATTGTCAAGAAAATCCAAAGTAACAAGAATAATAGATCTAAAAGGGTAAGGGAGAGTAATGGAATGGGTTGAATGGACCAAAGTAAAGTATACTCACAGCAGGGATATGTTGAGAAATCCCTTTGAATATCAACCTATATATTAATAATGAATGACAGCACTGTATACAAATTAGGTACAATGTATGGGGGGGTACTAGTGGGAGGGAGAAGGGCAAATGAAGGAGATTAAGGTGAGGATATATGGTTGATGGACTTCATATACTTAGATGAAATAGAACAAAGAAATCTCTTGTAATTGCTTTAAGTGGAGTGGGGAGGAGGTTGGGAAGGGGGTTGAGAGGAAGAGGTGATGGGGGTGTTCTAACAAGTATATGGTATAAGTTTAATCAGAATTGTCACTATGAATCTGCCCTACGTAATGAATATATCCTAATAAAATTTTTGTGATAAAAAGAATGATAGATCTAAAGGATTTTACATTTTACTTATAAATATAATTTACTTGAATAGCTATCTGTTCAGGAAGTTATAATAATACTAAATACAATTAGAAGACTGAAAGGAAGGGCACAGAGGGACATAGACACAAGGATTCAGTGGTTACTCTGTCTACATGAAATCATATGCTTTCAGCTACGTTTAAAAACTTCTGTATATAACTGTATACAACTGTTGTGGGCAGTGGAGATTACTACTCATTTAATAATTCATGCTAAAACATGAAGTTGCTGTTCAGTACCACACCCAATCACACATTCCAAACAGATTCATTTATGGAGCCTTTCTTTGTAGTTAACAAAAACTGTATTTAAATAATCTGTTTAGCATAAAATGAAAACTCAGAATAATAAACTAAAAACACATGATTCCCCATTCTTCATTAAATTTACAACATTCCTAACCAGACAGTCATAACAGTTTGACTTACACTATCTATATAAAATCCTAGTATCAAGTTGCTATTTTAGGCTATAATTTTGTAAAACTTAATGTATCTTCTTTAGTCATAAACCAGTATATTTCTACTTTTATGGCTTTTAATTTATTTCACAATCCAAAATAAAATATTAAAGTGGTATAGTTTGTGTGAGACCAAAGATAAATTTTCCAGTTAAGAGAGTTTTGATACCAGGGGTTTTTCCCTTCCTTCCTTCCTTCCTTCCTTCCTTCCTTCCTTCCTTCCTTCCTTCCTTCCTTCCTTCCTTCCTTCCTTCCTTCCTTCCTTCCTTCCTTCCTTCCTTCCTTCCTTCCTTCCTTCCTTCCTTCCTTCCTTCCTTCCTTCCTTCCTTCCTTCCTTCCTTCCTTCCTTCCTTCCTTCCTTCCTTCCTTCCTTCCTTCCTTCCTTCCTTCCTTCCTTCCTTCCTTCCTTCCTTCCTTCCTTCCTTCCTTCCTTCCTTCCTTCCTTCCTTCCTTCCTTCCTTTCAACTTTTAGGTGTTCAAATTACCTACATGATACTATGTACTGATTCACTAAATGTATTTAAAAATACTGAACCTACTAAGGTTGTATTTTTAGTATATATAAAATCCTTAGTCACTTGGGACACCTATAATATTTATTTATAATAAAAATGAGATCATAACAGACTTAACATGAATTATTTTTGAAAATTCCTGCAGGTTTCTTTGATGAACATAACATCAAGAAAACTCAAAGACTGAAAATAAATTCATGAAAATATACATTGCCATGCAGAAAATTTCTCGGCAGAAAGGAATGAAGTATGAAAGAGAATCAGGTGATTTAAAAAATAATTCATGGTGAAGGAAGGAGATTAAGGTGATGGTATACGGTAAATGGATTTCACATACCTTTATGAAACAGAACTAAGAAACCTCTTGCAATTGCTTTAAGTGGGGTAGGGAGGGGGTCAAGGGGGAGAGACAATGGGGGCAATGTAAATAATGTACAATATAAGTCTAATAGGAATTGTCATTATGAATCCCCCTGTATAATGAATATATACTAATAAAAATTTATTTAAAAAATAATAAAACAAAACAGAGGTCTAAAATGTCACAAAAGAGAAGAAAGCAAAACTATTTTAAGGGTATATTCATTATTTATGCAGTGCACGTAAAATAATGATTAACTAAATACTCTTTTAAAAATTGCTCCTTGCTCATTTTTAAATAATAAGAGAGGATAGCTTAAAAAATATTTTTTATCCATGCAGTTACACACCATGACTCAGTCAAAAATTGCATGAAGATAATTAATAGTGAATTAATTGGCATACATTAAATTATCTACAATGAAACCAAATAATGGATAACCTCAGTCAAAATAATTTAGGTTTAACTTGAAAATGCATTATTGTATTAATTCATCATCAAGCCTTCTCTGTGATGTTAATTAGTATTGAATGCAAGAAGGCTAATTTTCAAATACTCCTTATCTAAACTGAATTTTAATTCACTTCAAAGGGGCAATTATTGTGGAAAATTCCTTTCTAGTAACTCTCTGATATTAAAGTTTCACTGTATACTTTTTCCTCTGGACAGTGATTCATTTCTCTATCCATCTGGCTTATTGCTGTAACTTAGTGCTATTTGTCTTGGGCTTAGTATTTGTCACTGTCAGAGTCTTTCCCAGGAGCTCAGAGTCTCATAAAAGTATCCTAGAGAAGTGTACAAGACAGACACACACTTAAAATGTAGAAAGCTTTCCTGCATGAGCTTTTATGAAATCCTCATTGATATAAATATTATTAATTGAATACTTTCCTTATGTTGTTTATTTGCCTCCCTATGGCTAACAACCTTAAAAAAAAATCAAAACATGACTGACTAGTTAACAAAAATACACAGAAGGCATAGTACAATATATAGAGAAACAAAATACAGTATCTAGTAATATCCATAATCGCAAAGTAAACTAACCAATTCTGGAAATTCCAAAGAAGGGAAATTTTTTTGTCTATGACACTGGTATAACCCAACAATAACCTTTGCTTTTGTTAAAACTGTCACTTTATGGAAGACAGAACATAAAAGGAAAAAGGTACTTTCTTTGACCTCTTGATGAAATCATCCATTAGAAGAGCTTACTTTGTTTCAATAGAGGGGAGGTTGCTTATCATCAGGAAAAAAAAAAAAAGAAAACCCATGAAAGTTAGTGAAAAAAATTTGCAAAAAAAATTGACAAATTTTTTTGTGAGTGAAATCCTCATTTTCTTACTTAGAAAAAAACTATTATTTCTAGGAAAAATAAAGTATGCATAATTGTGATGAGATACACCAATTACATGGAAATGTGCTCTATATATTGATCTGAAAAGAGCTAGACTTATTATTAAATAAACAAGACCAAGAAAATAAGCTCAGTGTTTTCAAAATGAATTTCTTTAGCATTAAAAAGAAAGCCATGGCAGCTATATCGACATGCAACAACACCTATTTCAACAAAACCATATTTATTTTTATTCAATTTTTACTTCTGGCCAGGACAATTATTTAGAAATAAAGCAGATTTTATAGTTCTGTACAACTGTAGTTCTGTTTCACACATTTATCTTCCATGCTCACTTTCATTAATGGTTCCTTATGATACTATATTCTCAAGGAGGAGAGGACACTGCTTTTAACTACTTAAATCAGTAAGAGAAGTTGGAAAATAAAAAAAAAAAACACATACATGCTTATCAACAGAATAAAATTTAAAAGCAATGATTATACAACCTGAAGGTAAAATTATGTAATATGGATATAAATGCAGATAGTTAATTTAAGTAACTAATTTTCTGTTTTTCATAGTATAGTCTTCCCTCTCAAGATCATTTCAAAATCAAACTTTCTTCCTTGTCACCTCTGCCCCACCCCCCAATCTGTCTGGTTACCAACATGGGAGTCCAAAGCCCTTTTTAGAGTTTAAGAAGATTTAAGTAGTTATCTACTGGTTATTGCCAATATTTCAAAAAGGGAAAATGTATGCATGTATTCTATATGATCATGCAATTGTTAGTTGTCTTTTTTGTTTTGTTTTGGAGATGCCTGGAATTATATTAACTCAGTATGATTCTGTAAAAAAAAAAAGGCAAGGGGTGGGCATGCTGGCTAGGGTCTGTAATCTCACCTATTCAGGAGGCAGAGACTAGCTCAGCAGCAACATGGTTTGAGAACAGCCCAGGCAAAAAAAAAAGGAGACCCTATTTGAAAAGTAACAAAAGCAAAAAGGGGTGGGGGCATGTCTCAAGTGATAAGGACACCTGCCTGGAAAGCACAAGGCCCTGAGTTCAATCCCCAGTACTGCCAAAATAAATAAATAAATAAGCTAATTTAAAATAAACTAAAAAATATTAGTGATTACTTAATTAGTACAGTAGGGTAAAATAGGTCTTTTTCAGGGGTGGATACCAGTAGGAGAGAGTTGGGCATAAGGAAAGAGTGAACGAGGGTGAATATGGTGGATGTATTTGGTTTTTATATATGAAAATAAAAGAATGAAACCTATTGGAATTGTTCAAAGAAGAGAGGAGGAGGATGAAAGAGAATGATGGAGGGGGTAAATCTAAGATATTTGGTAAGCACATGTATAAATATGACAGTGTAGCCTCCCTGTACAACTATTATATGCTAATAAAATTTTAAAAAATAAGTTCTCAATTAGCCTCTTTTAGTCACTTCATGATCAGAAGAAGTCAATCAAATGTTGAGAATATGTAGACTATTTTAAAATGAATTATATTAATTTAATGTAGCATAGACTGAGGACTTGTTATCAGGGAGTACATCCTTGAGAAGACTTACATAAACTCCTCAGAAGCTTTGAAAATAATTCCATTGACTGATCAAATATCTACACTGGCATCAGCAAATATTTTAGGTGCACCTTCATGAAGTTAAAATAATTTTATATGTGCTAAATCTTCTTTAGAATAACTTAACAGTTGCATTTTCAATGTAAAAAAGCTCTCCCCTAGAATACCTAAAGTATTAAATTAAATTATTGGCATTTGAACTAATTAATACTTACGCACCTACTATAGATATATTCTAGGTGTTATGAAAACCTTGAGTCTTTGATTAATTCAAACAGGTTTTTTGTTGACACTTTCTAAAAGTGATAACTTTTGAAAAAATTAAAAACTCAATTCAGGTTAAATTCTCATTTCAGAATATAGAAATAAAGTAACAGTCTTTAGTCTTTTTTCAACTTTCCATTTCCCGTAATTTTAAACTTAAAATGTACAAATATAAGGGTTAATTCTATATAGTGAAGTCTATAGCATGAGGGGAATTATGTTTGTGGATGCATTTCTTATCAGGAAGCTTTCTTTATCGTAATAACTTATGAAATTATGAATCTTCATGAGAACTATGGATTTTATATCATATTTTTTTTTCTTTTCCTTAAGCAAGAAAGGATGAATGAACAATTTTACACATTAATAAAGGAAGAGTTCTTTATGTACACAGCAGTCTTTGTACATACTTACAAAATAATTTAGACATTAAATGAGAGTCATATCCTATCCTCAACTTTATATATGTACAATTTTCTTATGCCTTCACAAAGATTCTAATGCACAATTCTGAATTCTAGTTCAATTTTATCATTGCTTAGCATATCTTCAAAATAAGTCATTGTATGTAAAAAAGTAATAGCTTTTAGGAATTAAATCATGCTGGAAAATAAAAGAACTATGTATAGGGAAGAAAGAACATTTCCAATTTTATAAACAGAGATTAAAAAAAAACATTTTAGGGCCTCCATCAGTTTTGGCAATCATCACACAAGTTTCATCCAACTTCTGAAGCTGGGAGCAGATCCAAAACTCGGTAGTCAGAGATCTGCTAAGTGTGTTGTTGTTCTATTACCTGACATTTTTGGCTCTATTTAAAAACATTTTTTATATTTTCCTTTTCCTATTGTTGTTGAATCTGAAAAGTAATGGAAGAGCTGCTTCTTGCCTCTTATTTATAAAAGAGTTTTGGACTGTATCTCTATACAAAGAATTTTAATACTATAGTTCAATATACAAAGCAATTTACTGATTCATAATTCAAATAATGGATTTTTTTCTGTCTATTTTATCTTACATCAATAAATAAAGGTAATTTCAGGTTTTTTAAAAACCTTTAAGCCAATTGCTTAAATGTATTTATTTATAGGGTTTTATATTCCTTTATAGAATTGATGAATTATTTGTTGTTAAGTTAAGAAAATGAATTGTTGTCTCTTTGGTTCAGATTTTGATCTTGTTTTTAATAGTAAATACATTTTAAGAAATATATATGTACATATATATTAACAATATTAGAATTTCAGCTCTACCCCCAACCCTTAAGAATAGTACATATCGAATATATTTATAGATGTTACTAATAAGTACACAGGTAGACTCAAGTATAGCAATAAATTAAATGAATTTAAATCTTTCAGGAGAATTTGGACAATATTCTGTAGGCAATGAGGAGTCAAAGATTTTTAAAGAGTAATAACATTGGGTGGATGTGGGTGTTAGGAAAAGGATAAAGATTAGGACACTGTAACAAGAGATGATGGGCAAAAGATGATGAAGATTTAATTAAGAGCATTTAGATGTGATTCTTCATCTTAGCTGAACATTTGAACCAAGTGGGGAGTTGAAGTAACATGATATCCCAATTGCATTCTAGACCAACAGAATCTCTGAAAGGGGTGAAACCAAGGCATCATTCTTGTTTACAGCTCCCTAAGTGACTATAACATTCAGCTACCATGGAGAACCAATGGGATGATTGGTTCTATTGGATTTAATGGCTGATACTTGAGGATGATGCAATGAAGGAAATACTAAAACTGACTCCTGAAATTTATTGAAGTAAAATAAATAGTTAAGCTTTAATACTAACTGGGAATATGAGAGGACAGCTAGATATTGTGAATGGTTATGTACTTTGCAGTGTTAGAGATTTTTTTCCTGGACTTGCTTGTGAAGTTCAGTTGGCTTAGGAGGATAAGAAAATTCCATAAATATATTGAAAAAAGAAAGGCAGAGAAGAATTTAAATATTAAGATTTCCATTAGTATGATCTTTGATTTTCCAGCCTCTGGAAACATTTAACTCCTGCTTAACCTGAGTTTTCTTTACTCAGCTCCAATTTGAACAAATAATCATATATCCATTCTATGAATCAGGTTTTGTGATAGAGGCTGAGCAAAAAGCAGTAAGACCCAGTCTCAATTTCACTTAAAGCTTATCTTCCCTCCTGACTCTGATCACTTGTATTGCTGGTCTTACCTTAGTAAGTATTCCTTAGGCTGAGTAGGTGTTACCACCCTAAAGCTAGATGACTCTTACAATGAAAACTAAGGCAAAGGAATGACCCAGAATTACACTGTACTGTTTCTCTCACTGCATGAAAGATTTCAGAGTATACTTACACAGGTCAGGGTCAGTAAGGTGAAAACATAGGTAAAGATACAAGAGTAAAAAAAAGAGTTTTCTGTTCCACAATGATCTCTACTTGTGTAGAGAATGATTCTAATAAAATTTTCGTTGTCCTAATGCACCAACCTATTATTTATCTAAGTTATATAAAATTAAAAACAATAACAACAAAAACAAACACAGCAAGGTACTAGTGGGAAGGAATTGTAAAATGTTTATTCTACCTCCCCAAGCCAATGGTTAAGTTCTGAAAAAAAAAATTATAGAACAGCATTTGACTAGTGTACTTCTATTAGACATAACTTCTGCCCAATTCTTTGCATTTTTGTGGGTTTAAGCTGCACTCAGCACCTTTTCAAAAAATAACAGATAGATTATAAAGTATAGTAAAATCTCAATTTCATTAGCAAAAGCTAATGAGCTATTTTAGTAATATACTAGTATTATATCCACACAGACAACCTTTATAAGATTATTTTTCCTGGCTGGGCATGATTACATATAACTGTAATTCCAGCTATGTGGGAGGTGGAGGTAGAAATATCACAGATTCAGGCTGCTGGGGCAAAAGTGTGAGCCCCTACACCCAAAACAAACTAAAGCAAAAAGGATTAGAGTGTGAATGTGAGGCCTTTAGTTTAAATTCCAGCACCTCCAAAACGGAAATTGTTTTTTCTTAAAATATTAGAATATATAACACACAATACACTGACCATAACATGCTAGAATTATTTCATTAAAATTGAAAAATAGAGTCATATGATAATATCTTAAGACCCTTAAAAGTGTAATAAAATATGAAGGAGAAATGAGAAGTGAATATAGAAAAGCAAGAGACTAGGTTATTAATTCCCTTAGCACCAAAATAATAAACATAAAATCAATTAGGATTATCAACAGTAGTTAAAAAAAGTGCTAGATAAATATGCTCTGGTAAAGTAAGATAGTATATAGAATCTCTACTTTATCAGCAACAAAACCACATGAGAAATTCCATGGGAAAAATAAAAAAGTGTGATCTACTTAAAATGTTAGGACAATACTAAAAGTATTTTCTTGAAAATGTGAATAATTTAAGATAAAAATAATTTGGGAGATGGAAAGCCAATTGTTTAAAAAGTATCCAGTACTTTCATATTTATTTAGAAGTTGAAAACCCTTCCTCTTAAAAATTTTGGGGAGCTGGTGGAGCCTTACCAAATTTCTAAAGTGTATGCAGTGATTAAAAAGAAAACCATGGAAAAGGATACATAGGATATGTATATAAATTCATTATTTGGCAAACAGAAAAAGTGAAAAGCATAAAATTTATTCAAAAAGTGGTACGGTAATACAAATGTAAAAACATAATATTCTACATCATAAATCTCAATAATAATTAAAATAATAAAAAGTGGAACAAAGTAACATTTATAGAGCTAAATATTTTTTTTAAAATACCTCAAAAATAAGGAAGAAATTTTCTAATCTTGAAAGCTAGGAACATAACTATAAATTGCAAAACAACAGCTATTCAAAACTTAAAAGCAACCATGTTAAATATATATGCATATGTACATAGCTATATAATTAATGGCCAAACAATAAACTAGGAATATACTTTCATTAGACAAAATAGAGAGAATTTGCATATTTGTTGTATCTAGGCTTCATTTACATTGAGAGAATATATTCCATTAAAGATAAATGGGCAAAAAAAAAAAAAAAAGCAAAAGCAAAGAAGTGTATTGACCCATCTACTAAGAAATATTTACTGAGTGCCTAGTATGTGGTAAGGACTACTCTAAATCTGAAAGAATTGCACACACAAATAAAAAGCAAATGTTGCTCTTAAGCAGGATGGATAGACATTAAACAAGGTAAGTATGATTTAATATGTTATTGTTAATAATTGCCATGGAGAAATATAATGTAGGAAAAGGTGATTAAAACTATGGCATAGGGACAAGGGAAAGAGGGGTGCTAGGGTATATAGCTTCCTATTAATCAATAAACCATTAGAGAATGATCATGTGACCTATACTTTCATCCTTACTAGTAAAATAATCACAGAGATACAAAAAGCAAATACAAATTCATCGTTTAGGTAAAAGTACACTGTTACAATGCTTTGTGAGGGGACAGTGTTGTATGTGTCAGAATTCTCAAGAACGTTCATATTTCACTCTGGAATTTCAGTTCTGGAAACTTACTTGGAAGAAAATGCTAGAAATGTAGAATCAGCTTTTAGGAACAGCAATGCTTAACAGATTTATTTATAACAGTCAAAATGGAAACAAATTTCAAAATGTTACGAACCATCAATAATGGACATTTAATCAGAGTTTAATGTCATCACTATATACATATTATTTATGATCATTAAAAGTTGTGCTTTGAGGGGTTGCAGATATAGAAGAGAGTACTTGCTTAGCATTTATAAGTTCCTGAGTTCAATCTCTAGCACCACAAAAATCAAGCAAGCAAACAAAGATAAAAACCTTTAATATTAAAAGTTATAACTTCAAGTCCTAAAGCCATGTGGAAAATTAAAACAAAAATAAGAGTATTTTACTGTACATGAAATTTTCTTCAATTATCTTTACCATATATAAACATTTATAAAGAAAATAAAAAATATTTTATGAAATAATTTTATAATAATTTGATTAAAATGATAGTCCTTTGTTTCAGTATTACAAATTTTTCTAGTGCATGGGATTGAATAACTACCAACTTAACCTCCTACCCAATACAGAAACCACTTTGTATTACACCTAAAAAATTCGGACTCTTTTTCGATAATGTCAGAGACACAGAATTGGCACCCCAAAGATAGACTTACATAGCATTCCTTTATCTCAAAAGCTCCAAAGTTTACCTGGCTAAACTATTAGCTCCAGATTAGGAACATGGGGGAGCATATAAGGCAAGGTGACTTACCTCTTTTGTCTAACAAACTCATAATAAATGAGTTTTTCAACTAGAAGCTCTATGACAGTAACTACTATTACAGGCACATCATGGTGGAGGACCAGGTGCCTTGCCTAGCCATCTCCACTCCCTTGTTCTCAGTGCTTATCCTAGCAGAGTGAAATAACTTTCCTTTCTTCATCCCTTTGATAAAGTCCTCCTCATCCTTTAGATCATGTCTTAAGTTCTCCTTAATCAATGCTAACATAACAATTATTAATAATTAGCATAAAATAATAATAGCAATATAAACATACCATAAAAGTGACATGGTTAAGAAGTAGCTAAGGCAGATACTTTCCAAATGTTAATTCTGTATGAATATTTCTTCACCCCACACCACAGAGGATGTATTTTTATTTTTATTTTCCAGATTAAGACAGTGATATTCAGGAAGAATAGATAACTTGCCACAGTAACACATCTACATAATTAGCTAACCTGGGATGTGTCCTTGTGTCTGAAAGAAATCAAAACTAGTGTTTTGTGCCTCTTTTCCCCCAATTGTTCTGCATTACTGCAGTCTTTCTAAGACCCCTTCCTCACACACACCAGATATAATCTCTACCTTCTCTATTTCTCTAAAGGGAACTTGAGTTGTCATTGATTTTATAGATTGCCTTATATCATGAGTATCTATCTACCATGGGTATCATGGGACCTTTCTTTGTTTTACTACCCAGTCATCCTTCTCTTTCTCTCTCTCTCTCTCTCTCTCTCTCTCTCTCTCTCTCTCACACACACACACACAATCATTACACAAAGAAAAATACTTGTTTGATAAATACTTGCTGCATAAATATAAAGAGAAAACCAGTTTAGCCTATCACCAGTTAGTCTTAACAGTGCTACTTCCTGTTTTATGGTAACATAGGCATGAAATTTCTGTAATATACCTCAAAGACTAACCACACCAATACAGGTCTGTAAAGAATGTAGAGCAGTGAAAATGGAAAAATTTTTCTAATACTTCTAAACGACGAATATATATAACTCTGAGGTGGTGCTGCATTTTACTATTGTAGTTATTGGCATTATGGAAGACAGTTTTAAATGGCCTTTTTTCAAATCAAATATCTTAGTAGAAATGGAGGTATAAGGGTAACGTGTGGTACGTTTTTAGCATCTAATGACTCCTGAATGCTTGCCAAATCCTTGCAGATTTTGAAAGACAAGGTTCACCTCTTTCTTGATTTACTGTAGAGTAAATCACAGACATATTAGTGCTGCATTTGGCCATGAAATCAAGAATAAGACATACAAATCAGCAAAAGAAAAATATCTAACTAACATATTCCCTTCCCCAGGCAGTGATGCTCATCACGCATGAGGATATGAGAGGCTTTCAAATGGTTATGAAAGCATTTACTCTAAGAATATTTCCATGAAATCATTGTCATGTATGGGAAGATAATTATATGCATGTGACAGGAGGACAGTCGGCAAACATGAGTGAATGAGTTTTGTAGAAAGAACAAATAATAGATATTGACTAACATAAAATCAAAACAGCCAGGAAGGCTATTCTAATTGGTTAAATATTTCTGCTAAGGGGTGGGGGGACTGCTGAATCCAATGTTGAAGGAATTATTTCAGTCTACTTATAGGAAGACTTCCTTTAAAAGACAATTCTTTAGCCAGGCACCTGTGGTTCATGCCTGTAATCTTAGCTATTCAGGAGCAGAGATCAGGAGGATCATGGTTTGAAGCAAGCCTAGGGAAATAGTTTGTGAGAAACTATCTCAAAGAAATCCATCACAAAAAAACGGGCTGGGGGAGTGACTCAAGGTGTAGGCACTGAGTTCAAACCATAGTGCCACACACACATAAAAAAGAGACAATATTTTAATTAAAGATAAGTCAATAAAATATGTAAGAACATTTGAAATGAAATATTTGAGTAAATGTATAAAGGAAGGCTTTAAAAATCATGTGCTCTGAGCTTTTGAAGAATATATGCTTAAAATTAGGTAACACATGGACTATACATAGTAAGAAATTATACTGGCAGACAATGTGCTGCCAGTATATTTTCCTTATAATTTTATTAATATGGTATAAAATGCATTAGGAGTATTTAATCTGTTCAATGTCTACCTTTTTACTTCATCACCTAGCTGACTAAATCTTCTTTCACCCCTCTTAGTGATTTGTCTTCACACTACAGCAAGTGATTGCTCTACAAGTCAGATGTTTATCCTCTATCTCATATTTCTTTTATACTTTTCTATTATCAAACTTCTCACTCATTTCCAGCTAGAGCCTCTTAATTTCCATACTTGCCTCCACTCTAAAGTCAAAAACAAAAGAATTTCTCTCCCTGGCAAAATGCACCAACCATTTTATTCTTCTGTTTAACATTTTACTCTCATTGGGTTGAAACAAAGATGTCTTATCATAAAATATCCATTGCGATTTTCTTCTTATCCACCTCTCAAATTCATCACTCCTTGTCTCACTCACAGAACTATTTTCATTTCCCCTAACTCCCCAGGACATCTTACACCTGATGTCTGTTATTATCATTGGCCCTCAGACAATGATCTGTACTTTGCTACTTCTAAGCGTCTTTCAAGACTCAGCCCTTTTTGGAATTATTACCGTCAAACTGTTAGGTCTTCCTTCTTTTAATTTAAGGTTAGCTAGACTTAAAAGTAAAAGTTTGTCTTGCTGTTTGTGATCCTTCATCAGGATCAAGTTAATCTCACTGAGGTATCACATCTGTATAATTAACATAATTAATATTACATAATAACTGTACTCTTCAAGTGACGGTCAGGAGCAGTACATGTGGGCATCCAGATCTATTATTCTGCCCTTCAACAGGAATACTGATCAGAGTGCTTTGCCATATTTGTTTCTTAGTATCTCCAAGTAGATTCTGAATTTTTTTTTTGTTGAGCTAAGTAGGGGAACATTGTGGTATTTACAAAGGTATGATATCAAATATATTATACTTGAAAAATTAACAATGGTAATTAGCTTTATCTGCATAAAAAGCATCTTTTTACTTTAAAGAATGGTTTTCACTAATTTGTCTTTGATTTCTCTTTTAGTAAGAGAATAACTTGATGTCTCCTGGTCCTGATCCTGACAGCCCTTCAATTATATTTTCTGCCAGTTGATTTCCCTTGTCACCTCCCAAATTATAAGATAAAAAAACAACTTTTTGGTTCCCTTTCTAAGTAGGACTAACACCCAGCCAGAAGTAGCCATAGAAGATTAGATTGTTGCACCTCTTCACCTATTTTAAGATTAAAACGGACCAAAGTTGTTTAGTGGGGGAAATGAGGCAGGATAGGTAAAGAGCCAGGGAAATTATATTATTTTAATAAATATTTAAAGGGCAAGATTCTGACATTGGAAAGGAGAGCCAGAGCTGCTAGTCCCCTTCCCATATTCTTTTAGATGTTAAGTTACAGGAACAGGGAGACAAAGAAGAGCTACCTGTTTCTGCTTTCCTCTTTGAGATGTTAAGAAGCTATGAGAATCCTTGGATGGGTGGAGAATAATGAAAGGAAAGTTCTAATGCACAGCTATTGTCTCTGTGATTGGGTAGGATGTTGATGTGATTCTAACTTCTTGAGAGATGATACCAAGTACCTCATTCAACTCTGTTTCAGCTCCTAATGTAGGAAAAGTAAGGGCTGATCTTTATTTCTCACTAAGCACTCTGTTTCAATTACAAGTATGTTTTCAACTTATCTTTTCTACTTACTTAGAAAATTAAGACAAAAAAAATGCTCACCATCTCTAGCAATAAAGGAAATGCAAATTAAAACCACGCTAAGATTCCACCTCACCCCTGTTAGAATAGCCATCATCAGCAACACCACCAACAACAGGTGTTGGCGAGGATGCAGGGAAAAAGGAACCCTCTTACACTGTTGGTGGGAATGTAGACTAGTACAACCACTCTGGAAAAAAATTTGGAGGCTACTTAAAAAGCTGGACATCGATCTACCATTTGATCTAGCAATACCACTCTTGGGGATATACCCAAAAGACTGTTACTCCAGAGGCACCTGCACATCCATGTTTATTGCGGCACTATTCACAATAGCCAAGTTATGGAAACAGCCAAGATGCCCCAGCACTGACGAATGGATTAAGAAAATGTGGTATCTATCTACAATGGAATTTTATGCAGCCATGAAGAAGAACGAAATGTTATCATTCGCTGGTAAATGGATGGAATTGGAGAACATCATTCTGAGTGAGGTTAGCCTGGCTCAAAAAACCAAAAATCGTATGTTCTCCCTCATATGTGGACATTAGATCAAGGGCAAACACAACAAGGGGATTGGACTATGAGCACATGATAAAAGCGAGAGCACACAAGGGAGGGGTGAGGATAGGTAAGACACCTAAAAAACTAGCTAGCATTTGTTGCCCTTAACGCAGAGAAACTAAAGCAGATACCTTAAAGCAACTGAGGCCAATAGGAAAAGGGGAACAGGTACTAGAGAAAAGGTTAGATCAAAAAGAATTAACCTAGAAGGTAACACCCACGCACAGGAAATCAATGTGAGTCAATGCCCTGTATAGCTATCCTTATCTCAACCAGCAAAAACCCTTGTTCCTTCCTATTATTGCTTATACTCTCTCTACAACAAAATTAGAGATAAGGGCAAAATAGTTTCTGCTGGGTATTGGGGGGGAGAGGGAGGGGGCGGAGTGGGTGGTAAGGGAGGGGGTGGGGGCAGGGGGGAGAAATGAACCAATCCTTGTATGCACATATGAATAATAAAAGAAAAATGAAAAAAAAAAAAAAAGAAAATTAAGACAGGCAAATAAGAAAAGATAAGGGCAGTCCATTACATAAAGAAGATAACTGTGAATACCACTAACCAAATACTGATCAACCAGGCATAGTCCTTAAAACTACTTCCATCTTGATAAGGAAGAATGGGAGTTGGGGATAGAGGTAAATGTAACAGAGAAGGAACTGAGGAACAATTTTAAGGAATCTGAAGGATTTCAGTTGAGACATGGAACATTAACTAGAATTTGAACATACAAACATCTAAGAGTACCAATAGAAATGTCAGCAAAAGAAAGAAAATACAGTGAGTGAAATGATGAGCACATTGAGGGGCTAGCAAATTGACATAGTAGACTAATATTCAGGAACAAGTTGCTAGGGTCTTTCCCAGCAACAACAGAGCCAGAATAGATGGGTCAGAAGTTTAACTGGATTTGGATATGTCAAATGTCAAATCATATTTTCATGCATAGCAGCTACATGACTAATTTAATTGTCAGAATGAAGACCACTATACCACTATGATAATTCCTTAAACTAGTGCTGACAAGGGTAATTTTTCATTCACTAATTAATGAAATTTTTTACTATAGTTATCTAAAAACTTGTAAGAGTGAAAGCACAGAAATAGTAAGCACAGAAGTAATCTCCAAAGAAAGAAGAGACTTTCTTTTCTGGCTCTTATCATTCAACCATCATACTCACACTGCAATCAAATATGACTAGTACCAGAACATTACCTCATCTGATGAATGGAAGAAGCTATTTTTCTACCACTAACTGGCATGGGAAGTAGAAAAAGTCCTGGAGGAAATGAGCAAATATTAAAGGTGTGGATGACATTCTGTAGCATGGCTTGGCCAAAAAAAAAGACAGAAATTATGGCACTGAACTCCATAGCCAACCAGCAGTGGACATGCTCTCCACAGCAAAAATGCACATTTTCCAGGGATTATTCTCTAAACATGCCAATGTTTTAGTGTAGCTGTTGCATATTACACAGTCAGTTGAATTTCTCTCTCTCTGTCTCTCTCTCTCTCTTTCTCTCTCTCTCTCTCTCTTTTGCACACACACATCCAAATTTTCCATTAGAAAACATACAAAAACAACTTATGTTCCAAGAAACAACTTAACAACAGTACGTTTAAGAATTCTTTGTCATATTTATAGATTTGAGGCAAGCTAAAATTAGCGAAAGTTCGGAACTCATAGAACCTTAATGCATTTCAGATTGACCATGCTCTCACTCAGGGACAGCCCTCACATTGTCCAGGTCCCTCCCATGCCCCTTCTCACTCCTTGAGCGTTGGATGGAAATCACCTGGCTCCTCCCTCCCCGTAGAGTAAGTTTTGAAAGCAGCTGGAGAAGAGAAGCATGCTCTTCCTTCTTGCAGACTCCACCTGCACCCACCATGCTCCCTTTTGTATTTTGTATTTACCTTCCCTAACTTTTAATAAACTCCATTTATACCCACAAGTCCTGCGATGGATTCTTCCCTGTGGGACACAAAGAATTTGGAAGTCTTCTGATCCCAGACACTACCCCTTGCCAGCAAGAGTTTCATTTAGTGCACTTATTTGTTGGCTGAAATTAGAAATGTCACTGATAATCTGAAAGCAAATGCTGAGTGTATACACAGACTAAAGGCACAGAGTTTTTTTGTTGTTTTTTTTAATCCCTGAACTCCCAAGCAAAATTAGGCAAATAGTTCTCAAACTATTATCTAAAACCCATAGCATAAGTGGGAACTTACAAATAAATCTTTGCCGATGAATATACCAGCAAAAACATAGACAGTAATGATAAAGGCTGAAATCTGTGACTGATTATACAGCAGATCCAATTACCACAGTGATGAGGGCTTATGAAATTTCAGGAGGCTCATGAATATGTTTTAATTTAAACCAGAAGAAAATGAATAAATATAATATTCAACATAGGACAATGAATTAAGCCTGGAATACATTCATCTTTTTATCAACATGGTCATGTAATTTTTAACATTTAATATACAAATACAGAAATGGACTCAAGAAAACAAAAGTATTCAGGTTCGGTGAAAGTCAAAATATGGAAGTTAATTCTGAGGCTGGAAGGAAGGAAATGGTATTAAAGAACAGTATATAGACAGAGACTTCAACTTGGTTTTTGTATTCTATTTAGTTAAAAATATCTTAAGCGAACATAACGTAACAAGATTTTATAAAACTCATTTTAGTACATGAAAATTGTACTAAAATTCACCATTTAATTTTATTTCTAATAATTCATGATTAAAATACCTCATCTTTTTGAATCAATGAATTGATACTTATTAGAAGTTTTTAAGAGTAAAATTTTAGAATTTCTCTTTAAGATAAAGCTGATAGTTTGGTATTTACAAATGTTTTTTTATCTGTGAAATAAACAAAACTTCCATGGGAAACAATAGTCCATTTTAAGAAGAATATGATGTTAATTTTTAGACTTAACCCTCAAATCAAAAAACTAGACTTTTTTTAAAAGTTACATTCAATATGAATTTTTATAAGCTATGATTTTTTTTTCTAATAAAGTAGGTGTGGCAAGAAATGGTATAGGGCATTTTTGCCAGGTTTCCTTATTTCAGGATGGTTTATTTTGTTCCAACTGAAGAACTCAATAAGAACAAACTTCAGATGAAAAACACAAAAGTTATTTAAAAATGAAAATATCTGGGAATGGTAGTAATAAGTACTTAAATTAAAAAGACTAGTAAAGGGTGTTATAGAACAAACAGTAATTTTCCAGTAGCTTGTCTATTTTCAAATAGAATGTCTATTTTCCTTGGACTGTAAGCTATATGAGAAAGCTAGTTTTTTGTTTCGTTTTGTTTATTTTTTCCTCTCAGCATCTGAAGCAGTACCTGGTGTTCAGTAGCAAGTTTTCAATTAATACATGCGAAATAAACTAAGCAAGGATGGTTGATCTTTCAAAAGATCAGATCAATCATTTCTGCAGATATCACTCTTTGACTACCCTTATAAAAGATAAAACAGATTATTTATGTACCTGCGATCAGTATAAAACCCTGGCAAACTTGTTTATATTGTACTTAATACAAAATCTGAAAGACATCAAAAGATGGAGGACATTTGGGATGGTCAATCAAGAGACAGGAGGTACAATCTGCACAGGAAGAACAGATTTAAACACATTTTTTTTTCTTTTTCTGCTTCTTTCTTTCTTTTTTGTACAGTACTGGGGTGTGAACTCAGTGCTTGCTAGGCAGGCACTGTACCACTTGAAGCATTCCTCTAGCCCACTAAACACATTCTTCAAGCTAATTCCCAAATGTCGCTCAAAATTTGGATAGTTATGAAAAAAGTTGTAGCCCACAGTTGATATTAAGATGGCAACACAGACACAGAAAAATGTTCATTAATAATGACTTTATTACTTGCTGAAAATATCAAGAACTTTTTTTAGAACTGTACATTAAACTACAAAATGAGGACCTTCAAACTAAAATTTATCTAAATAACAATGTGTGATTTTGTTTTGGGTGTTTATCTTTCATATTTAACATACATCAAGTAGAAATAAAGATCAATCTTTTATCAATGTAGTAGAAAATAACTACAAAGATTAATGTCTAAGTATGTGAGTTTGGCATCAAACAAGAAAGAGAATGGGAAGAAAAGAGGGAGAAGGCGTGGTGAACATCTGGGGTGGTTTCTTTTCTAAGAACAGGAAAAAGGTCATATCCCACCCAGTGAGAAGAAGTGACCCCCTAAAAAATTTAAGTGATCTTGCTTGACCTGTGACGTGAGCATAGGGATGACCTCGGCTATTTCACTGCAATGTGTGTTTCTTGTTAGCAAAAGTGAGAGAGTTGTGCTCTGCCATGAAAGAATGTGAGGGATATGAAGGTGCTGAAAAGCAGAATAAAAAAAGTAAAGCAGTAGGAACTTGATGCAAGCTGTGGAAAAATGGAATATAGACCTGGCCCTGTCCTGAAAAACTGGAGATAAAAGGGAAACATAAGAGACATGTGTGTATACACTTCCGTATATATACAGACACACACAATTGTTTTTTGTAACTTGCAAGGATCACTTATCTTTCCAATAATTGTTTATCACTGAAATAATGATATTTATCTAGAAGAGAGTAAGCCTGTCAAGATAGCTTTACAGACTGAAAATGCCCAACACTATATTCCATGAGCTTCTAGAGACTTAAGCCTAAAACTCAACTTTCAGAGTTTCTTTTTTTAACAGATAATAAACTCCCATCAATGTCATTATCCAATGCTTGACAGGATCCTCAGAACTTTTTATTCTATTTATTTATTTATTTGGTGGCACTGGGGTTTGAACTCAAGGCCTCAGGTTGCTAGAGAGGAGCTTGCACCACTTGAGCCATGCCACCAGTCCCAGAACTTTTTAATCTATTAAATAAACACACTGTCTGCTCAAAGTAACCGAAAAAATCCCCACATTATAAAACAAATGAAAGCAAACTTTAAATGTCTTGACATATGTAAATGAATAACACCTTTCTTTTAAAGTTTCATTCATCCTTATTCTCTTCCTCAGATCTTTTATCCCCTCAACTTCCTTGAGGTACCTTCCACAGAGCCCCACTACAGAAGTGAACATCTATGGAGGGAAGAGATGACTCAAAGTCATGACCAGGGAGAGAAATGTTGGGTACAATCTCAAACTGAAACATTTCAGTTTTCAATTTTTTTGTTGTAAAATGGTAGTGATATAAAATGGTTTGTAACATCCATTTTAGTATGGAAAATTGAGGGATCTGAGCTTTTCCAGGTTATTTTATAATAAAAAAATCTTATTTATTCAGTTTTTGGATGTGAATCAGTAGTTCTGTTTATCTATTTCAAGTGTCCCTAACTGAACATTTAGAGACCCATGATTTTAAATAGTACCACGAAATTAAAAGCAGAAAACTAGAAACTTGCTTTCTTAGGATGCTGCAGGCATAAATGGGTATGAAATTATTAATGAAGCTATTTAAAAAGGACTGTATATTCTTATGAAAATAAGAATTACTTTTTTAGTTACACAAAGCGTTCAATAAGAAACTCAACTCTGGTCAATAGCATAGTTAAGCTCTAGAAAGCACAGTGGATAACAGTTTCCTTTTACCTTTTCCTCTGGGATTCCTTCCTGCAGTCTTAAGGCAGGGTGAGCCAGTTGATATTCAGTAAATAAAATTCAAAGAAATATTAAGAATATGGAATCCTCTTGAAACACACAAATAAAAGCCTTGCTAAAAGGGATTACCCGATGACTTCTAATTGCACCTATCTTCAGGACTTCACTAGTCATCTGTTCATGGTTTTTCTACCACAGGTCTTTCCCTTTATTATTATTTTTTTTTCCTTAAAATCATCCTGCTGCTCTCCACGAGAGGGCAGACAGGGGCAACAAGAAGGCAACCCTTCTAGGAAACCTGGTTATAACATTTTTGATAGGATAGTAAGTCAAAAGTATTGTTTAAAACAAGATTTCAAGATTATTTGCAGATTTTTTCATATTATCCCATATCCCTGCCTCTCCTTGATATGGAAAAATGAGGATTGGTACTATTGTGAACAGTTTGAGTAAAGAATTTTCTGTGCATTTGGGCTCATTAGTGAAACAAGCATGATCAAAGTTCAGCATGTATCAATTTCTTTTTACCTAGCAAAATAAGTAAGTGTACCAGTTTTTAAACTTTGTGATTTTGTAGTTATTTCCTTTGATTCAGATGGTTACATTGAATAAATCTTAATAACTTTTTCCAAATCTGCTCTAAGGAAAATTATTTCAAAATTACTTATATATAGATAGAAATATAGGTATATAGATAGATCTATGTACATATAGATATACAGATATATGAATACATTCATCTATATATTTATCTCTATAGATTAACTATGTAGAATTTGGAATAAAGATTTAGATTTTTCCTTTGGACCTGCTACAAATTCACTGTTAAATTGTATAAGTAACTCATTTTCTACTGTGTCTGTAAAAATAAAGTCATATAAAAGATTCTATGAATTATGTTTCATTTCTTCTATAAAAAGATACTAAGTGTATCAAGGGTAAAACAGCACAGTGGGCTAGAAGAACAAGTCATATTTTAAGAATTGCTTTCATTTTAAAATACTGGGTAATAAAATTTTACAGCAAGAAAAATCAAGTATCTTATATTTCCAGAAATCCATACATTTTAAACACTTAAATATGAATAAAGCAAATCTAATGATACAAAAGAGAAAAATGTCTAACTTCTGATCAAAGAAAAATTTAAAGGGTAATTTAAAGGCTACCTGAATATATATTATTGTATTGTGTTTTAATTATCCTACTTTTATTATTCTTTTTATGTTTCTTTTCATATCATGAACTCATCTTAAATGGAATAAAAACTTTTGATACGCATTGACATTGAGTTTATTAAATATAAAGTTGTGACATTTTAGAGGAATTTCCTTATTCCACACTTACAAATGGAAGGGGTTTGAATTTCAATGGTTGAAAGGAAGTGAGATTTTAGTTATATGAATCCAGGGTAACTTCATTCATGGATCATAAAAGACCTCTTGGGGCTTACAAAATCTTTATTATTTTCAAGCTACAAGAAATAGTTTGGTAGAGAGCTGAATAATAGGAAACATATCCTTCTGTGATCAGTCCTCTTGGGTTGACATTCCAGCTGTGAGACAATCTCTCAAACTTAAAATTTCTCCAGAATTCTCCTTGGCTTGGAGCTCATATTAACATAACAGAATATGGCTGTGTGAAAAATTTTACAAAATGTAGCTATTTTTTTTACTTTGCTAAAATGTTAATATGATTTACGACACTACTAACGACTGTTAATATTTCAAATAATTCTGTATTAATGATTAGAATTATCACATTTTAAGTTTTCAACTGCTATTTTAGATTGTACTAATTCTTGTGAGCTGAATATCCCCCCCAAAACATCTTCTACTTTATTGTACTAAGTAAACCACATTGGAAAGCTCTGAACTTAAGCATCTAGTCCATAAAATATTATTAAAATAAGTTATAAATCATTATAATAAAGTTAATGAACTCTTTGAATAAAAAAGATCATGAGATACATAAGTCATTAAAGCATATTAAGTTTGCAGATGTTTTAATATTAAAAGTTATCTATACTGAAAATGATTCTAAAGTAAAAATGATGAAGTGATTTCAAAAGAAAGACTACAATACTCGTAAATTTGTAATTATGTAATTCTCCTATCTTTAATAATACAAATCTATCAATAATGATGATATTTATGCCTTTTATTTGCTGTCATCTAGTGTAGTCATGGAACTCTTTACAGCCTTGTGAAACATAAAGACATAATTCATATTCCATTGTGAAAGATTGCTTTGGGGCCTTAAAATGTGGGGATTCTTGTTTGACGTGACTTGTCTTCAAGCTAAGCCCATTTATTTGTAAGAAACCTTTAAAAAACAATTTTATAAGATAGTAAAATGGTAAATAGGCCTGCACTTTTACTTCAAAGTATAGTTTAAAAACTTAATCTAAAAGTGAGAGAGGCAGTGGTGGATCCTGAAGTTTTATTTAAATGGACAAATCAATTCAAAATCTAAAATAACATGACTCTGACTTGTTTTAAAGCTAATGTGGTTGCTCTAAAATAAATCACTAAAGTATACTAGAATTTTTTAATGAGGCATATGGGAAAGAGACATTCATAATTGCATCAAAGTGAGGAATAATAAAACTTTCCAAGGTGAATGCTTCTATGTAATTTCAACTACTATCTTCAGATTCATGATCACTATTTAATCTGTACCTCTAGGTCTGCTCTATTTTCTTCAGCTTCAGAGTTTCAACTTAGATTCAGCTATGTAAGCATAAATGTGTCAATAAATAAACTCAATATCTCTCCCCTCAAACATGTGTCAACAGTATAGCTGACCAATCCATAAGTGTAAGAGACCAAATCAGACTCTTTCCTCCTTGATCTGCCACCTCTGACCAATCAGTGAACTGGTGTGGTATAGTTTATCTCCTGTCTCTGTCTTGTCAATCCTATTTATTCCTAATGCCTAATGTTTCAGTTTAATTTAATTTTATCCCTGCTTTATAAAAACCTGCTCCAGTGCCTCCAATCTCACTTTTCATTTTTCTTACCGTTCCCCTTCAGTTTTCCACCCATCACCACAGGTTACCACAAAAAAAAAAACAAAAAAAACCAAAATATGTTCATATCTCTTCTATATTTAAAGATTTTCAGTTTTCTCATAATTTCAGAGTGGCGTAAATTCTATTTTTCCTGTATATACATCCTTAATATCACAAACACTTTAAGACCTTGGAAGCTCTGTGAATACAGAATATGCACCATAACTTGGCCTTTGTTTATTTCTCTCATTTAAAAATATATCCCTGTCCTCATCCTCTGCTTGTTTTACCCCCATTCTTTTTTAAGTCTTGGCTCAAGGTCACCTCATTTGAGAAGACTTTTTTAAAAGTACCAACATTGGATTTCCCTTCCACACTTCTGTGGCATTCACTTAATATCTGCTACTCCATGTTATTGTTCACAATGCACGCCAACTAGTCACTCATTTGTTAGTCTCAATTTACTGGAAACTTTTTTTCCTGAAAATTTCTTGACAACAAGGTTTATGTCTTTAAATTTCTTTACATCATGGCTTTCTGACCAATAGGTCAAAATTAAACCAATGAAATTCAATTCCTCTGTGAAGCAAAGTATTTTGATTTTCTTTTTTCTGTTGATATTATTGTTATTATAGCATATACAAGGAGAATATAATAACTTAAGTTGAATTTTTTCTTTTCTTTTTTTTTTTTTTTGGCAGTACTGGGTTTAAACTCAGGGATTTGCTCTCACTAGGCAAGCACTCTACCACTTAAGCCAAGCTTTTATCCAAGATCAGGATGATGTAAACCTGAGATTTCACCCAATTTAAGTTTGATGTCAAAATCACTGGCTTATGGTTGGTCACATGGAGTAATTTGGCTTACATTCACAACTTAAAGTTTACTATTTCTTAATAGTAATTAGCTTAGCTATTCATCTCATGCTTCCAGGTATTCAGGTGCTGGGCTAAAATCACTCCTAAAAAAGACACATCAAGTACAAGGTGATCTGCCAAGGTTCCTCAAAGGAGTTATTTATCAAATGTTCAGTATAAAATAGACATGGTGCATTACAGAAAATTAAGCCCTGCTAAAAGATCTTCTGGGGAAATATCTTAATTGCAACTGCAGGCACACACTTAGGAGAACCATCATTATCCTCACTGAGCAGTTTTACAGATAAGCAAGATGAGAAGGGCTAACATTTTTTCTACAGGAGAACATCTCCAAATTTTTGAATAGGTACCAATAAAAGAGGGTCAGCAGGAGGAAATATTTACACTTTTTCATTAACAGCTCACTTCAGTAGTGACCATCTCCAACTATAACAAAAGGGCTATAAAGCAAACTTTTAGGGTGGGATGGAAATAAGTCAACTTTGAAGTCCAATACTCTAGCCACAAGGAAATGACCTTTCTCCATCTCCCCCTCCACTGAGATCTCATCTACAATGTAAATCAGGTATTGCTCTTATCAAATTTTATTTTAAAAGACACTCAGAACATTAGACAATGAGGTCCTAACTTATTACCATATTATGTATAAAATAACAATATTATGTATATGTATGTGTGCGTGTGTGTGTGTGTGTGTGTAGGTGTTTATATTCACTTAAACAGCTTCTCTAGAGTGGAATGTCAGAAAGGGAAGAACTTTAGTTGCTACTATATTTGTTCCTTGTCATATTATAGATTATACAGATAAAGGCAGGAGGAGTTAATTGACTTGACCAAAGTCCATCCTCTGATCAATATGCTCTTTAATAAACATCATTCCTTATATTACCTACTTGAAAGAATACTAGCTTCAAGGTTAGCAGAAGTAAAGTCTACATCTTCCAATGTCATGTTTTCAGGTTTTCAAATTAATACTATCTATCTTGAACTTCATATAAATTTTGCAATAGAAAAAAGTGTGTGATGTGCTGCATGGAAGGAAATCTCTGCTCATTATGATGTACAGGTTCCTGTTCCCAGGCTTGGTGCTTGCTCTGTACGAGTGCCTTTAGGATTAGCAGCAGCTACTCGCAAACACATAGCCGTAAGGCTGAGTAACTTAGCGCACACTAAATAGATCAAGTTTGGTTTTAATTTAAACAATAATTTCATTCAGCCGCATTATTTAAACAAATGGAAAAAGGTCTCACAAAACTTACATGTAGCAAATGATCAAAGCTGTGGTTATTTAGTTTTTTATTTATTAAAAATGTCAAGATAATATTTTTAGCAAACATTTCCATTCTTTTATTAGCTATAACTTTGGAAGACAGAGCCCAGCAAAAATTTCAGTTTCCATCACTTTGCCAGAAATAAGCATATTTGGTTACCATTTGGAAAATTTTTTCTTTTGGCTCCAAGTCAATCAGCATTTAAAGTACAGCATCAATCACTGTAAAAAAATTTGTTAAAAAACTGGATCAGACAAAAAAATGCCCTTAATCTCCTTAGTATCATTTATAATATGGTATATTATATCATGATGTTTTTATAATGTGTGTAAGACTACCAAAAAGATGGAGATAGCACTGTTGTCATATTTTTAATATTTAACTACATTCATCATAAAATAAGGCGGAGTTTCTGTTTCATGTACGTCAAGGTATATTGCTGCTCTTATAAGTTATCACAAACTTAATACTTTAAAATGGCACAGATTAATCATTTTATAGTTCAGGAGATCATCAAGCTGAAATGGGTCTCTTTGTTCTAAATTTAAGGTATTGGCAGGTTTCCTTTCTGGTGGCTCTAAGGTAGAATCTGTTTCCCTGGTTTTTTTCCAGCTATTACATGCTTCCCACATTCTTTGGCTCAGTGGTACCTTTCATTTTCAATAAGTAATCATCAGTTGAGAGCATCTTACAGCACTTCACTGTAATTCTCTGATTTCCATCTTTAACATATCATAACCCTTGTGAATTGCATTGTGCCCCAAACCCTGGAAAATCTCTGTATCTTAAAGTCAGCTGATTAACATACTTTTTTTTTTTGATTAACATACTTAAGTCCATCTGAAACTTTCATTTCCCACAGCCATATATGATATTCACAGATTCTTGGAATTAGAACATGAATATATTTGGAGGGTGATTATTCTGTCTTCCACAAAGAGTATAGCAAGTCTGCTAATAAAACAAAAATAAAATGCAAGATTTGTTTTAAAATTATTAAAAGTACTAAAGAGATAACAAAAGAATAGTGCCCCAAATCCAAGATAAAATGAGAATTCATAGAATGCAAAAGCTACTTGAGGGCTGTGGACATCTGTGTTCTAGAAAATATGACTTGTTTGTAGACAACCTCATCTGGTTAAAGGAGAATTAATGAAAATATAGGAACATGTAAGATTGGAATTTTAACAGAAAATTCTCCCCACATGGATCTGGAACATCAAAGAATCCTACCTCACTTTTTTTTTTTTTTTTTTTTAAACACAAGGCTACTACAGAGAAAGTTGCTTGATCCCTAAAGTAAGGTGAGAGAATGTCCCAAAGCAGTTGCAATCACAAGCAACCTTTCCTCAGATGTGCAATCAAGTTTACAACGCTGAGGTGGATCAAACTTCAGGCCCGGTAAAATCTCCAGCTGCTTGATCAAAGAATACACAATTACTGTCTAAAAGAAGACACTCTCATTCTGAAGAGTTTAATGAATCACTCTAAATAATTTTTAAAAATCAACTACCAACACATAATAAAACTTAATTTGGTTCAAAAAAAATCAAGCCTCTGATTGAGAATAAGAACAAACAGTAGAAAGTAGAAACTGATCTGTTGAAATTACCACAGATAAATTATAAAATAATTCTGTTTGGCATATTTAAATAAATAAAAGTTAAATCTCAAAGTGTTTCAGGGAACAGGAAACTATAAAATAATATATATTAAGAAAATAGAGCTTCTAGGAATAAAAATTACGGTAACAAAAGTTTATAAACTAATTGGATGGCTTTCACATGGAATTATGGTACCAGACTAGATACACAAACAAAGAATGAACTATTAAGGAAACTATCCAAATGTAGCACTAGGGAAAAACAGATAAAAAATTAGGGAGAGATGAAAGAGAAAGAGAGAACCAAGTACAAAAGACAGAGGATAGAGTGAGAAGTTTTAACATACATTTAATCAGCGTTCCAAAAGGAAAGAAAGAATTTGGTAGAGGCAATATTTGAACAGAAAAAGGCTAAGTCTTCCAGGATTAATATAAAACACAAAGCCAGATTTATCTCAAGCATAATAAGTAAAACAAAAGCCAATCCCAAATACAAAATATTAAAACTACAAAACTCTAAAGAAAAAAGGAAACTGCTTAAAGTAACCAAAGTAGGAAGAGAATAGAAGCAGGTTTCCTTCAAATAATTAGAGCTGAGATGAGAGATGACTTTGAAAAACTATAAGGCAAGTCACAAGTCAACCAAACAGATCTTTAGTGTGCCAAGAGAATTGAGTTGCCTCCAGAATTCTAAATCCAGTGTGTAGAGAGCTGCTGGTTGTGCAGGGGTGGGGGTCCTTTCAAGAATGCAGTTGTGAGATAGCTATTTTAAGACACAAATATACACACACACACTCACACACACACTCACAAACTTGGAGAGTTCACAGCTAGCTGACACTCAAGGAAGGAAATTCTGAAGAATGAGTTTTTTAGAAAAATGTGATTTGAGATAGAAGGTCAGAGATGGAGCAGGAATGCTGAGAAAGAAACTGTAACTTGTGTATATATACAGATATGTATGAACATATTATGTTCATAATATATATATATGAACATTCACTATGTAGCATAACTATTCTCAATGCCTTGCAGAATTAAAAATAAAAGACCTGTTTTAAATGCACAGAAGTCTTTCCTTGATATGTTCTTCATTCATGGCAATAAAGGCCTGTATTAATAGTCTTCTTAATAAAAGGGTATTCTCCCTCACTTACTTTCTATTAAACTATATTCCAAACACAGAGCTAAGCATGTTACAATTACTATCTACTTCCATGTTAGGTAGTTACAATTAAAGTCATTTACAAATCACAGTAAATTTATAGGAATATTTAAAGATCCTAAAATTAGTGAGTGAGTTCTTAAGCTCACCCTCAACCTTATTTTCTGTTGATTTATACATGTTAACAGCAGGACTTCCTAAAAACGATAAGCAATCCCTATTAGCAGATGTGTCTGCATTTTGGACAAAGAATTTAAGGTTCCAGAAAACACTACATTAGATTCAGTAAAGGACCTGCGTCATAAGGAGAAAGTACATAAGAGACAGAATTAAATCAGCATATTTTATATGTGTATTTTGTTCAGTAACATAGGACAATAGGCACAAAACACTGGTATATATGTATTTTCATTTTATTTCATTGTTTATTTATTTTTTTTGAGACAGGGCCTCTGGATACAGCCTAGGCTGACCTCAAACTCACAGTCTTCCTGCCTCAGCCTCCTAAGTGCTGGTATTACAGGCTTGCATTACCACACTAGCTTCAATGTCCACTCTGTAAGCATAACTCTAAAATTAAAAAAAATCAAACTTCTTGGACTTTAAATAAAATTTTACCTGTTAAAAATTTAACTAGATTCTCTTCACATCTAGAGTAATCTGAGGTTCTTAGCTTATTTGCACATAGTCTGAGAAAATTTTCTAGGTTTACTTTTAAATTTTTATTTATAACATCAAAAAACAATATATACAAGTATATAAAATAATAGTGTCATTTGTTGTCTTCTGCCCACCTTAATCCCTAGAACTTTTTGAGTATATTACCTTACATCACAGACTTACTTTGCAGATGTAATTAAGGCTATGAACCTTAAGAAAGGAAGATCATCCTGAATTATCCAGGAAGACCCAATCTAAGCAACAAAGTCCTTGAATAACTGTCTCTGACTAGAGGGGAGAAAAAGTTGTGGCAGAAGAGAAAATCAGAGACACCCAAGAGTGAGGAGGATTACTTAACATGTCCTTGCTGGATCTAACTCATATAGTGGTCAATACAGGGAGGCTTTTAGGAGACAATAGCTGACAACCGGCAATGAACCAGGAACTTTGTCCTCCAACCACAGGGAATTAGATTCTACCAACAACCTCAATGAATCTGAAATAAATTTTGATTTTACCCTTGTGAAACCTAGAATAGAGAAGTCAGCTGAGCCAACCAACACTTCTAGCATACAAAAAATAATAAACTTGTATGTTTTATGTTTGTATTATTATGTTTATGATAATTTGTTATGCTAATACACAGAGCAAAACCTTTAAATTGATTGAAATAAAAATGAAGAGGAAAGCAAAATGGATGTGGATATTTGCTACATATTTAATTCTGAGTATTTTTAGCAATCAAGACAAATGGAAAAAATAAGATTTAGCTATATACCAAATGTAGATATACATCAAGCATATAAATGAGTAACATACTCAGGTTGTATAACTCTATCTCTTATTGAGATCATTTATGATCATTTAAGATCCCTTATTTATGAAGGAAAAGTCTCCTTCATAAATAAGATGGTAATGACCTATGTTCTCCATAGTTAACAGAGTAAAGGAGGTCATTACATCATGTTTTCATAATATTCTTAATTATAGGCTATCTTCAAAATTTTTAATCAATTTAGAAAATGAATAAGACACAAGATTTCTCTGATATCTGATGTTTCAATTATCTAGAGAAATAATTTTTAAGTGATATCACAAGAAGCATTACTATTGAGGTATTAAAAAATAACACCAAGCTGAATACTATGAAACTGTTACCAGTGCCAAGCAAAGAGTTCAATTTCATGAAGCATAACAGAGATCACTACAATGGCAGCCAGTAGGAATACAAGTCTAATCACTTCTGTCTATTGCATCTTGGTGTTAAAGTGTCCAAGAAAAACACAGCAAATCTAGCAGTACATAAAATAACATTTTACTTATACAAAGAGAAAACAAGATAACCTCTAATGGTATGTATCGGTCTCCTACGGACAGTGGTCCTTCTCTTACCGCTCCCTCCCCTCAGCCCCTAACCCTGTTTGCTGATTCAGGATGACTAGATTTAATGTTCCCCATTGCTTCCCCAGAGGGAGAACTCAATCCTTGGCCTATGGAGTGTGCAACACTGAAATGAAAGCTAGAGACATGCATGAAAAAGAACAAAAATTTACTAAGAACATTTTACTAAGAACATTTACTAAGAACAAAAATTTGCTGAGTCTGAAATAAAGATACTCCCACTCAGCATGATAAGGTTAGCAGAGTCATCTCTTTGTAGAGAAATGTTCTAGACCCAAGAAAGAGTCTCATGACACCCAGAAGGGGGTCTAAGAATACATCCCCCCCAAAATTGCAAAAATAAAATGTTAATTGGACAATAATTAAGCAAAGAGGATCTTAATAAAGTAGGCATTTTTGCTGTATAGTCTTTAATCAAAGTTAATATGCTAATGTACATTGTAACCCACCTGTAAGCAATGTAATTTGAAGCAAAAATTTCAAAACATTTATAAATGTTAACTGAATAAATCAGCTCACTTTATAGGTTTATTGACTATTAGGTGACATACACTTAATTTGATTATTTTAGGCAGTTTGCAGATAGCATAATTTGTGTCTGCCAAAGGCACACCAATTTAATGGTATTAAAACAAAATTGTCTTCAAGTAAAAAGAACGTTCAGATTTCTGTTCTTTATAAATGACAGAATGGACAGAAGTAAAAGGAACTGAATCAAGAACATTCACACGTGGCATTGTTGCTAAAGTATAAACATTTTTAAAAAGGTTTCCCCTTGATCTCCCAAGTGAATCTTCTTTGTGATTCCCACTTTCCACTTGGTAAATTTTGTCATTATTTTACACAAATCAAGGAAATAGTCTAGTGTACTAGAGATTGATATTAACTTGTATCCTCATCACTTAATTTAAGATTGTTTTTGATGGGATTGTAACTATATCTAATGTATATAGGTATGAATTTATGACCCAGAAAAGTAGTCAATTTCATAAACCCAAGACACTGTAAAAGCTTATTTAACTGTAACTTGACCATTGACAGATGTCTAGATGAAACCAGATGCTTATATTTAGCGTTGGGACATAAAAATAAATTCAGACTAGAATAAATCATAATAGAGTAATCCAGCTGTCTTTATTAAATCAGGAGTGGGGATAGGCAAAGAGGTTCAAATTCCACTCACATTATTGGGTACAATATCACCTTGTAATAAGTAAGGGAAGTTTCCTAACCCATTGGTTGGTCTAAAATTTCCTGCCATTTTAAACACCTGTTATGAGCTTGATTGGAATGGACATGAACACATTACTATTATAGCTACTAACAGTAAAATAAAACATCCCAGAAGACTTTCATTCATTCATTACTTCATAAACACAGAGTCAGAAATGATTTGACAAAAGTATCTGGTATAGCAAGTGCTAGAAGAGAATTTGCCACCCAATAACATCATAATAGTATTCAACGGCTAGCAGCTTTGAGTAATTTCCACTGGAAGGGATTTAACAAGGCTTATGTTTTCATTATGTATAGATCAAAAAATTATGGAACCCTATAATAATCATTCACATGAGTTCCATTCTAATAAATTAATCAATTTCAAGGGTTTTTTTGTTGTTGAAAAGGAGAATACCTTGGATATGGTGTTAGCTATCAAACCACTATTATTTAAAAGTGGACCAATTTGAAGATAAAATGCCCTACTGATCTTGAACTCCTAGTCCACATGGTCAAAAAAAATATGACATGTTTGACTTAGATGAATTTAAAGCCACTGTCAAGAAACAATTCTTGAGTTCACAGAAATTATCTATTATGAGATTTTAAAAATATTGAAGACTTAATGTTCTCATTCTTCTAGCCTTAACAAAAGGATCTGATAAGAATTGCCTGTGAAGTCTACTTACGAATAAATTTAATTATAATTTAACCATTGTCTGATTTAATTAAAATGCTTTTAAATATGAGCTGAAATTACAACCTATACTGACTCAAAACCTTTTTTTTTTTTCTTGTTTTTACCTACTTTCTCATAGAAGTTGCTGGATGTGATTTTTAGCTATTAATACTTTTGGAAATCCTGAAAATCAGACTGCTTCTTAAAGATGCCCACACTAAATTCTGTAATGCTTTCTTAATTAGAGAATTTGATTACCTTTTGGTCAGGATTCATATTATTAGATCATTCAGAGTGGTTATCATCGATATCTTCTTGAAACTTTATCTCCCTTTACCTTTGATAATGTGTTTCTTCCTACTTCTCACATTGCTTATTGCCACAATCTTTCATTGGGTTTTTTCCTTTCCTTTATCCCCCTTTTTTTCTATCAGACATGTCATATTTCACCTTTCTTTTTATTTGTTTCTTCAAAATTTGATAGTTGAAGCCTCCCCACAGGATTTCCTTTGGTGTAGTGGCAATCTTGGTAAACAACTCCCCTACTAAAGTTATCAAAAAGTAAGACAAAATAATTAAAAAGTTCAGAGAAATTAAAAAGCTTCTGCACAACAAAAGAAATGGTCTCAAAATTGAAGAGGCAACCCACAGAGTGGAAGAAAATTTTTGCCAGCTATACATCAGACAAGGGACTGATAATCAGAATATACAGGGAGCTCAAAAAAGGAAATTCCCAAAAAATCAATGACACAATGAAGAAATGGACAACTGAACTAAACAGAACTTTTTCAAAGGAAGAAGTCCAAATGACCAAAAAACACATGAAAAAATGGTGACCATTCCTGGCCATAAAGGAAATGCAAATCAAAACCACACTAAGATTCCACCTCACCCCTGATGGAATAGCTACTATCAAGAATACCACCAAGAACAAATGTTGCCAAGGGTTCCGGAAAAAGAAACCCTCATATACTACTGGTGTGAATGTAAGCTAGTACAACCACTATGGAAAACAGTATGGCGGCTCCTTAAAAAATTAAAATAGATCTGCCAAACAATCCAGCAATACCACTCCTAGGTATATACCTGAAGGAATGTGAGTCAGCTTACAACAAAGGCACCTGCACACCCATGTTTATTGCAGCACTATTCACAATAGCCAAGCTATGAAAACAGCCAAAATGCCCCACTACCAATGAATGGATTAAGAAAATGTGGTATTTTTACACAATGAAATTTTATTCAGCCACAAATAAAATGAAATTTTGTCATTCATAGGTAAGTGGATGGAACTGGAGAATTTCAACTTAAGTGAAGTTAGTCAGACTCAAAGGGCCAAAAGCTGCATGTTCTCTCTCATATGCAGATTATAGACCTAAAACAAAAGCAGCAATATTATGGGACAAGGGTCACACTAAGGGGAGGTCTTGCACAGGAAGAATAGGGCAAGGGAAGGAAACTAAAAACTAGAATGTGGTTGATGTGATGTCTGTACAGGAATGAATATAGAACCCTTAAACTGGCTGGGGTCACCATGGGAAGGGGACTAGGAAGGAGTAAAGAGAACTAGAGGAGATGAACCAACTGGTGTTATAATACGTATATGCATGGAAACAACACAAGGAAACACCCTGTGTAGCTAGCTTTATTTCAAACTAGTAAAAATGCCATGAGTTTCTTTTACCTTTTTTCTTCTGCAAAACTGAAGAACAGGAAGGCAGAACAGGTTCTGCAGGGTGTGGGGGTAGTTAGCACCAGTGAGGAGGGGAGGTGGTGGGGAAAGGGGAAGGAGGATGAATACTGTGCAAATAATGTGTACACATGTAATTAAGTGCAAAAGTAGTTCCTGTTGAAACTGTTCCAGGAATGGGGGGAGGAAGGAGAGTGGGGAAGGGTGAATTTAAATATGACATATTTGATAAATTTTAAGAACTTTGTAAATGACAGTGTACCTCCACCCAGCACAACAATAAAAGAAAAAACAAAATTTGAAGGATAATACTGAATACTAGAATTAAATTACCAGAAAAAGAAATGGGAGAGAAAAGAAATCTAGAGGGTTGAGTTTAACATTCAAGACTATTTTTCCCTAATGGAATTTATTAATGGGGAAAGAGTAGAGGGACAAAATCAGAGTGGGGACTTCTAAAGGAGGGCCTTGTCGAAGCAGTTCTGAATTTGGACTGGGGTACCAAAGGAATTTACCCTAACAGAGTATAAAATAAGCAAACAAAACTTGGCATGCTCTGAAGCTTGGTTTTGAGACATATGGATAGAAAATCCAATGTCTCAAGGTTGAATTCACATCATCTGACTTGTGAAGAGAGGCTGGAAATAATAAATTGGAAGACTTTGTGGTGGAAAATGACATTCTGCTAAGATGAAAATTCATTTCTCTAAATGATCCCTTAAATTTAATATCTCACATAGTCAAAGGTAATCAGTGACAAATCACAACATTTCATGAGAAACAAGAGACCTGATAAACAACAGAGTATTTGAAGCTTCTTCTAATTCAAAACTGGGAATATTTGACAAAGACTATATATATGAGATATCATCAAGTTTTAATTTGGGGGGTAAAAAGTTGGAAAAGTACACAAAAAATGAAAAAGGACAATTGAGATAGTAATGAACTGAAAAACACCATTAAAAATTTAAATTTAGTGATCTTGTTTATAAGAAAATTAGATATAGATGAAATAAGACAAGTGAAACAGAACATGGATCTAAAGAAACACTCCAGTTGAAATCCAGAGGTAGCAGGGCAGGAGTGAAGGAGAAGACAGAACGGAGGAAATTGTAAAAGAATACAACTGAAAAGAATGTTTTGTTAGAGTTTCAGAATGAGAGAACACAGAAAATGAGGCAGAGACAATATTTGAAGAGGTTACTGGTAATGAATTGCCAAATTGATGATAAAAATCAATTTATAATTTTAAGAAACCCAAGGAATTCTAAGAAAGATAATTAAAAGGAAGTCTAAAACTAGTGAAATGGCAGAAAACCATTAAAAAAAAAATCTTCATAGTAGCTAGAGAAGAAACCATAACAAAGTAAAGAAAATTATTTATTCTGGATTCATTCTCAGGTTCCTCATGCCAGTGTCAAAGTTGTTTACAAATTTGCTTATAAATATTCCAAATAAATCGTGGCTAAGTTTATGAAATATGAAAAATCAACTTTTAAATTTCTTCAATCTTCTTCATTCATGCATTAAAAAGTTCATATTACATCTTTGTAATTAGGAAAGAATAAAATGGAGCAATTAAATATAAATGTAAAGTTTGTTTTCTAAATCAGTACATTTTCATAGTGACTAACATTCTTGTTTTCCTTGTCTTTACTGGGAAGAGAACTAACATCCTTCTGCAAAGGAGATGATAAAGGTCACTAACCAAGTGTAATATATTTCCTGCTGCATGTGTGGATATAAATAAGCTTGAACACATATCTCCAGATTTGAAGAGAAAAAAGTCTTTCACTTCTAATCTGCAATTTTACAATCCGAAAACTCCAAAATCCAAATTTTATTTTGTTTTCTTATTTGAGTTGGCCATAGAATCTAAATAGAACTTATAGATGCTCATGTCTGTTATTCCTTTAGACAATTCAGAAGCAATATTTATATAATTTTCTGAAACAGAATTGTTATTCAAAGAAGGGCTAATATAGACTGCATAGGATTGTTTTTCAATGCAGTGCACATATACCCATCTAACACTTTAAAGTATACCAAATTCCTAACACATATGGCAACAAATATTTACAAGTGAATTTTTTTTGTGAAACAATAGGGAGAATCTGTTGATGGCAAATGCTCATGAAGACATCTTCAAACAAGAATAGGTATGTCAAAATTAATAAGTGAGAAGCATGAAGCTGTTGAGGACTCTTTTTTGGGGGGGTTGGAAAGGAGACAGAAGACAATGAGAAGATACAAAGAAAAGATTTATATCCCTATAGTTAACATTCGTGGATAAGACAATATGGTTGAAGTTTTGCTTTTAACAGTACAAGATTTAAATATTTTTAAAGACATATTATTAAGGCTATAACTAGAAGACAACTTTTTTTTTATTGTTCATTTATTCACGTGGGTACATTGTTTGGTTCATTTTTCCCCCCTGCTCCCCTCCCCCCACCTTCTCCCTCCTCCCCCACTCGCTTCCAGGCAGAACCTGTTCTGCCCTTATCTCTAATTTTGTTGAAGAGTAGACATAATAAGGAAGACAAAGTGGTTTTTTTCTAGGTGAGTTAAGGACAGCTTTACAGAAAGATTCCTAGCATTGCTTTCATGTACAAATGTGTTCCAACCCAAGTTGATTCATCTCTAGCTGATCTTCACACTGGTTCCTGATCCCCTTCTCAAGATAACCTCTGTCACTTTAAGGTTTCTGTATTAGCTCCTCTGGAGTGGGGACATCAAAGGCTTTCATGTTTTGGTTTTTCTACCTATTCCTATATCTCCTGTATGTGCTCTCTCCTTGTCTTGTGATCCAAGTCCAACCACATTGCTGCATTTGCCCTAGATCTAAAGTCCGCATATGAGGGAGAACATACGATTTTTGGGCAGACAACATCTTTAAACTTTAATTGAAGAAAAGAAAGAGAAAAGAAGCCTGAGATGTTTCCATAGTTTTTTTTGTTTGTTTCCTTATAACTCAAACTCCATAAATCTGGATAGATTTGTTGTTCTTCGAAGGCTAATAAGCTGGCTGTTTTTCTCTACTTTAGTTTTCATACCAAACCCACTTTTCAGAGTTTAAAATCTTGAGATATGACTGAAAAATTTACGGACCTATTTAATTAAATATTTTTCTTGCGGGGTTTTCTAGAATAAAAAAAAATCATTGAAAATGGTAATAAATAAAAGAGATTAGGCTTTTCTAAGCAGGACTCTTTTTTTTTTTTTTGATGTTTCTTGTTTTATTTTGAGGCTTTTTTTTTTTTTCATTTTTCTTTTATTATTCATATGTGCATACAAGGCTTGGTTCATTTCTCCCCCCTGCCCCCACCCCCTCCCTTACCACCCGCTCCACCCCCTCCCGCTCCCCCCCTCAATACCCAGCAGAAACTATTTTGCCCTTATCTCTAATTTTGTTGTAGAGAGAGTTCTAAGCAGGATTCTTATTTTTAGTGGAAATTTTGCTTCTTTGCTAGGTAGATATATGATTGAAAAAAGAAGAGAGATATCAAAGAGTACAACACTGTCAAATACCGCTCATAAGCATGTTATGTAAACTTAATAGGATAGATGTATATAATGGCAATTGAGTGAGGCATAGGCAGCAAGGAGTAAGGTGAATAAAAGCACAAGTTACCAAGACTGATGACTTCAAATTTAACTATATATTGTCTTTATTCTTTTGTATAAAGAAACAAAAGAATAGCTAATATATATGCAACTGTGAAGACCATCTCGTGTAACTAAAGGATAGAATTGGGTATACATAGTGTTTAAATAAACATACTTAAATGATACGAAATTCTTGGAGTAATATGAATTCTTTTCAATTTCTAACATAAAGAGACAAACCAATGTATAAGTACAGAATGATCCTGTTTTTCATAGTATAGGTTAAAAGCAAGATAATTTTGTTTATTGGATAACTTGTACAAACAGATACAGACAATTTACTCTAAGAAAATGTTCCAATATTCAGAGACAAATTAATTCTGACTGTTCGAGTTTTTGTTTATATACTGTATTTGTATTGTATCGTTTTGTTTTCTAATTCTTTGATGTGGAAGAATTTGAAGAAAACAGATGGGAGTAAGAAAATCACCAGGATGGGAGAAATCCCATTACCTTTCATTGAGGGGGGATAAGAGAAAAAATGGAAGAAAGAATACAGCATATTGAGTAGGAAGGATGTTTTTAAGATTGTGCTCATCTTTTAAATTTTGCTTTATAATGTTTATATGTTCTTAAAGTTTTGATTCTTTAAACAATCATATATCTCCAACTTCATGCTATAGAAAATTGCTGAAACATTCATATAGGGCATTGAAACCTTCCCCATCTCTGTAATATTAAAACACAGTGAAGCTTGAATATGCACAGATCCATCAGGGTTCTCTCTTGAGCTTACAGTCTATTACTTTTGGTGGAAATGCCACTCCACGCTTGCCTTAGAGAAGCTTTGCAGGGGGTTACAAAGAGTGTTGTATTAGGTGCTTTCCGAATTTTCTACTTATTTTTAAATGAAATGATTATCAAAACAGAAATGGGAAGTTGCCAGATCTGTTTTTCTTTACTTTAGGTTCTTTTTTAGCTGCAGACAGACGCCTAAAGCACAAATGTTCTTACTAGCTTAGAGGGCAGAAACTTTAAAACTCAAGGTTGCCACAGATATTCTTGAATGTTTTCTAAAATGTTGCTTTCCTTAAGACTATATTTTGTTTGGAATCATATATACATAAATATTGTGTATATTGCCACAACAATGGACTACAAATATATGTGATAAAATGAGCTGATTTCAGACCAATGATTCTATCAGGTAGTGTGATTTTCCCCTCCACAAGGGTAACCACCACTCAGTGACTATAATTGGTCTTCAGACAAGGCTCTGATCATTCATTCTCATAAGGGAACAATAATAATAATGCATATGCTGGAGCTGAGGTAGAAAACTGCCTTGATATGTGGGATTTTAGATGCTGCTATCAGGAAACTTTCCTCTATATCTTTATCTTGTTCCTTGTCCTATCAATTTCAGACCCCAAGTTTTTTCCATTTGCTGATTATCTACCACTTAAAGTGCCCATGTTGGATCATTTCATTTCCAGCAGGCTCTTTCATGGCATTTTCCATGTAGTTGTTGGCTCTCTGATATCATGTGGATGTCTGGAAGTATCTTCTTAGTTTCTGTTTTGTTACCTGGCTTATGACGATAATATGGCAGAGAACCTAAGGTCTGCCCTTTATTCTTCTAGTCATCCTCCACTCCTGATATCTATCCTCTTTACCAAATATAAAAAAGACAAGGCTTTATTTGTTAAAAATCAAATACCTAAGATATTTTTAACAGACTTTGAAAATTAGCACCAGGCTACCCTCCTTTGCATAGCTGCCTGCCATTTGTCTGTTTTTTAAATGGTACCCTAATAGATCTTTGCTTCCTCCCTCCCCCCAAAAAATATTGAAGCACTATCAATTGTTTCTTATTCATAAGTAAAATTTGAATTAAAAGAACTTTGGTTATTTATATCTGATTTTAAATTCACTCCTTGAGAACTATAAAGCAGATTTATATTATTAGTCTTTTGCAGTTAGATTAAATTTTACAATCAAACTGAAATACATATTAAAATTTCAATGCTCCTTTTCTAGAGAAGGTATGAGAAGCCAGAAAATTGTACTCATTATATCTAATAAATATTTTCACATAAATTCACGTGATTTATATACTTAGCAGTTATAATGCTAAAAATTTTATATGTAAGAGTTAATACATAATTTCATCCATATTAATTCATTCACTAAGAGTCTAAGTTAATGTTAGATTAAAATTCAATGTGAAAAGCTTATGTTTTAGTCTAATTTTTCTCACAAAATTCTTATCTAAATTGATCTAGTGGAGAACAAAATACTACACACATACTCCTTTAAATGACATAGTACATCACTTAAAAAGTATTTAAACAAACAAAAACTCAATTGAAACAGAAAAATATCAAAACATTAAAAGAGTGATGGGCATGACTCGAGAGGTAGAGCACCTGTTTAGCAAGCGTGAGACACTGAGTTCAAACTGCAGAACTGCAAAAAAAAAATTATAAAAAGTAGAATGCGTAACTTGAAAGTGTCCATCTCATTTCTCAATTTTAGCTAGCAGTCTAAGGGTTCATCCAGCTCTTTTTAAAACCCAACCTTTTTCATAAATTTTGCTTTGTTTTGTACATTTGAAATATTAAGTCAGTTTATGATACCTTATCTTGGTAATTCTGTAATTTTTTATGTCCCCTTGAATAATCAAAGTAAAAAAAGCCAAAGGAATAAATACTTATATAAATGAATAATCGCTGCAATAACTACTTAAGTCAAATTTTATAAAACAGGAAATGAAATGGTCTAATTAGAAACAGTACAAAGTAAGATGGTATGCACAGTTTTAACCTTAGAAACTATTCTCTCTTAGAATAGAACACTTAATTTGTGATGTCCTTAAGATATGAATTCTATTTATAAAATAACTGATATAAAAGGGCACTTGGGGAAAATGGTAAAGACCTACAGTTACCTTCCACCACTAGATGGAGCCCAGGCATCTATATGGCCAACTCACTGTTTACATTTTACTATTTCAACACTGACAGAAACTGATTTAAGATTAAGATGAATGTAATCTGAAGAAGAAGGTAGGGTTTGTTAGACTATAGTACCTTGAAAAGATATATATTGATAAGAATTCGACGTTATGTATCTTCTTGAAGATCCTTTTTCCCGAATATAGATCCTCCTTCACACAAAATCTACAGACCGCTTTACTTTTGCACCTGGGTCTGAAAAGACCTCTTTAGCATGAGGGCTCTACTCTTAAGGTTATTGTGGTCCCACTTCTCTTATTCTTTTTTGAATCTAATCTTATAAAATATTTATTTTTTTCACGATCACATTTATCTCTTACATGTATAACCACGAGTGATTTCACTCAAAGAAGTGATCTTTTCTCCCAAGACACTGAATGTTCCTATACAATTCACATAACTTCAGAAGTACAAATGGTTGACTTGAACCAAGAGACACCATGAATTTTATTGTATCTTTAGGCCTCTGGGAACTAGAGCAGTCATATAGGTAGGGTACTTACGTAAGAAAAACATATTGAGAAAGAAGAAACCAGAGATTTAGTGTCCTATGCCATTAATAATTGAACTTGTCACTCTTTGGGGAATTATCTTGGGAAAGATTAAAAAATTAGAAACCTGAAAACAAGATAGTAAAGCTTTGTAGCTCCTGGAAGTTTGCAACTTTCCAAAGAAAACAATTTTGGCATTTGTAATTTCAATGTAATTATCTTAATTGTTTTTGATCAATATTTACAGTTTATAACATATAATATTTGTAATTTTGGAGAGGCAGAGCTTTGCCTCCCATTATTGTATTAGGAAGCTTTTTTCAAGAAGTGAGCCTCTGAGTTTAAGAACAGGGCTAATTAACTTACTAGACTATGCCATCAGAACTTTGTTCTGTTGTTCTCAACTTGCAATTTATGGAAGAAATGGTTTTTCTTTTGATTCACCTACTAAGTCTCTATTTTTATATGTTCTTTTTAATATTTGCAATCAGTGGAAAGATAGCTATAAAAATTCTTGAGGGTAGAGTTCAGGGAAGAAGGAAAAATCAATGTTGCAGACAAAATACCTTGGGGTAGGAAGATTGTATTAGCTACCAAAATGAGTAGGTGGGGTTGGATACAAGAAAGAAAAGGAGCAAGCGTGTGACAGGATGAGCCTGAGGCTCAAGATCACTTGTGCAACACGTTACAATTCATCAGCCATTGAGTTAGGACTGTATGTGTATAAATACTAGACAGTTAAGGAAGTCGGGAGTTTAATGAGAAAAGGTTAGAAAAGAGACTAATACAGATTGTTATATAAGAAATTAAATGACAGTAGGGGATGATAGGAAGGTTACATATTATTGAGAGGTGAGATAAAGCAAGGAAGAATGGTTTCCATAAAACAGGGATAAGCTGATTTCTTAGATTAGGAACACTCCGGGCAAATTAAGTTTTGTGACTGAAGACCTAGGAGAGGAGAGTCTTCCCACACCAGCAGACTTAACTATTCAGAACAGAATTCGTAGGAAAGGGAAGTACAGAGATAATTAGAAAACGATCTGGTTCTGGAGAATCTTAATAAATACAGTTTCATTATGCTATAATGAAATAATAATAATAACTAGAGTGTTGTTTATAAAATAAATCTATCGCATTAGTCTGCTCACAAATTTCTAAAAGTTTCCCATATTTTCATTACACTGGCCAGTAAATCCCTAGAGATTTGTCCCCATTTCACCTCTCTGATTCATCTATTATTCTTTCCTTCCATCAATCTTTCCAGACCTGTTGGGGCTCCTAGCTCTTAAGCATCTTCCCGAAACAAGGTTTAGAGCAATCCTTTTCCTCTACCTAGATTCCTAGTCCTAAAACAGTTGTGTAGCTGGCTCTTTTATGTACTTGAAGCATTTGTTAGGAGTGCAAAGAGAACACCACATACAACCTCCATAACATCCTTCTCTCTGGTACCCAATTCCTTCATTAACATATTGCTTTAGTCTATCTACCTAAGGCAATTGCTGGCACAACCTTAGAACCTAAGACGAGGGATGGCCTTTGGATTTTTTTTCATTGATAAATCACCATTGGTGAAAACAGCTATTAATGATTTCAGAAATCTAGAGAGAAAGGTAATGAGGACCTCCAATTCAAGTTTAGTAATGCAAGAGAAAAGCCTATCATTAAATTGGATGGTCGTAAAATACACGACAAGAAATTGTCTATTATCATATAGCCTTGGACCACATAAATGACAAATACTTGCTTGATTGAAAAACATTTGCTTACAGAAATAAAATGACAGAAGAACAATCCCAATATTACTATATGGTCAGAGATGAGTAACTTAGGAATTTACAAGTGCAGTTTTAATATAACCATTATTGACACTTACTGACATCCACATTAGATGTGATCTGTTTACTGTCATATTTAATACTTTCAAATCCAGTGACATTTTCTGGAAAGGAAAGAGACATTAAGTCACTCAGTCAAGAGTATAGGTAAGAAGTGATAGCTATGAATCCAAATGCATATCTGAAAATTCTGGCCCTATTTGCTGAGAGTGTCAGGGAGTTCTATATCCCATGAGTATCTTTTCTTTGCTGAGTTTTGGTACAGAGTTGCAGCTCTCTAGAGTTCACAGAGATCAGCACTGTGCTTCAAGTCAGAGGACTAAAAATGAACAATACACAGCTCTTGTGCTCAAGTAACATATGGTCTGGAAGAGGAAAAAATATCACTAATTTATAATTTAGGGCATTGTATTAGCTGTTCTATTGCTGTTACACATTCCTGAGCTAACAAAGGATTTATTTTTGCCATGGCTCCAGAGCTTTCAGTTAGAATAACTCATTGATGAAGTTAGTGCCCTTTTGATGTGCCCTTATGAGCCAGTCATCTCTCAATGACTGAATCTACCAGTTTGGGACCAAGACTTTAATACAGAATGTGGGGACATTTTATATCCAAGCCATAACAAACATCATTATTTTTGATACAGTAGACTACATTATAAAATGTTACAGAACGATTTCTTAACTGTTGTTGACACTATTGTTCTTTGAACATAACTATTTATGTTGAAGTGACCAAAGAAAGCTGAATGATTTCAAAATACTTTAAAAGTAGTATATATACCTGCCAACCTACTGTTATTACTAAGAAAATAATATCTTTAACCCATAATTTAATTATATACTTCTTCTCACTTGGAATCATTGATGAACATTAACTAACTTTATTTTGGGGGATGGGGAAAATCAGGAACAATTTTCCTGGTTTCAGAAATGAACTTAATATAAATTTAATTCCAACCCTGTCTACAATCCTCGCTTACCTACTCCTTCATTGCTAATCTCAATACCATGTGTTCTGTCATTGTTGGACTTGAGTTGTTAACAAGTTTTGAGTTTTTTGATGTTAACCATTCCCTTTACTTCAAATTCTGACATTTGTGCTATTTGAATTTCCAGAGAAGATTTCCATTCTGTTTGAGTTCACAAGTTACACACATTTTTCTTGAAAAAATACAGGCCTACAAGATATAGCACTTTTGTATAATCCAGAAGTAATTAATATGAAATGAGTTAAAATAAACAAAATAAGGGATCCATATGAGTGTCTGGTACTTACTGGTACTTACTGGGTCCTTAATATATAGTAACTATTATTCAAAATAAAAATTTATTTACAAAAATTTATTACCAAAGTGAAAATACATTTCATTTTTTGAATATGTAATGATATTTAAAACCTTGCTTTTTCAGATTCTAATTCTCTGGCATTATGATATCCACGACATGCTGCTTTCTAGGGATATGAAAATTAAATGGATGAGTTACTATTTTTGTTGTGCTTTTTAAAAAAAATTTTTTTTGAAATCTCTCTGGCAACAGAAATTCTTCGTGAACACTCTAAAGAAAAGCTTATGGTCCAAACATATAACCAGAAAATTGAACTCAAATCTCCTTTACCATAATATTCTGAACTAATGTGATGATACAGCTGACAAAATTTAACAAGCTTGCTGATATTTATTTCAGAGCTCCACTTTGTAGCTTGAAATGGATATGCATCCCAGCAGGTGTCAAGCCTCAACAACAATCCACTTTCAAAGTTAAATGCAAATTACACACTGGAATTCTACAGAGAAAACAACTGCACTTCTTCCCCTAAAAAGGTTTCTTTTGCACTATTCACTAATAAAAGTGCACTTAACTGATACACTAAATGAGTTAGGAAAACTCTCTTCTGGCCAAAGAACCATCAAAGTCCATTTCATAAATGAGAAATAAAATGTGACTTTCAACAAAACAAAAACCTTGATGATGATTCTTTGCTACATTAACAAGGGATTTTAGAGTCCTTATAGTCCCTTTGAACTTGGTAGTAAGTTTCAATGTGTTTAGTGTGTTGATGTTAAATTTAGCCCTGACAAGTGCTAATGTATACCCTTTGGATTACTTGATACCTTCTATAGAGATGCACTATTGAATTAAAAAGAAAAAAGAAACAGAAATGTTTCTGCCATGGACTCAAACATCACTTGTAAAGAGAACAGCAAAAAGAAAAGCAGCTTAGTTAAGAATTAATTAGGCAAATTATTTTACAGTAAACTAAACATCACAATCAACAGTTCTCAAGATTATTGTAATGAATATCTTGAAAAGTACTCAAAATAGTTATAGTCATTTTTCTTTGCAGGATTTCCAAATTCTTATTGTTCTTATTTCTAAAATATTTTTTCCTCCAGGGTTCTCAGTGTATCAGTGTTTACAGTAGACTTTATATTTTATATTTTCCAGAAAAATTATCATAGAACACAAAAAACATAAGTAAGTGGGCAGGAAGCAGTTCACCAAGGCATGGTGCCTACTAGAGCAGTGACACTCCAAGTGATAGGAAAGGAAGTGTCACAAATGCCTGTATGTTTCAATAATCTTTTATACGTAAAGAACTATTAACAAATGACTTTTAAAGCAGCAAAGGAAAATAGGTAAATAGAAGGATCCATAAAGCAAATCTGAAACTAAACATCTTTCGGAAATAACATATTGGAATGTATAATTCCAAATCATTGTGAATTTTTTAACAATTAAAAAAAGATGAAAAAGTGTTATTTATGCCCTTACTTAGTCATTAAGGGAATATGCATGTATTATTCTGTTTGCAATGATCTGTTTTCAAATAGTCCTATCTTTGGAGCATTTAATAAAATTCTTACCTCATTCTTTTCTACTTTTGCGATATCAAAGTGACTGAAGTGGAGGTGGTTAGAAACTAACAGTCTGTTGTAACTTCAATGCCTTGCTTTCCCCTGGGGCACTGGATTATTCCTTCGTCGTAATATCTGTTAGTTAATACCAAAGGTTTTGCCTGACTTCAAAGCAGAGATATTAAAGGCTCACTTTCCACTACAAGGCAGGTGTATTTTTATTAGGTTTCTCTTTCAAAATTGCTATGACTTCACTTGCGGATATCCCGCCAACAACCATTATTGAAAGCCTTACGATAATTGCTAAGCTACGTGCAATGTCTGAAGCTCAAAACCAATGTCACTTACAGCCCTCCAACAATTGACTGAAACCAAGTGTTACATCATTAAAGCTGAATTACAAACAACGCCCATGGCGTGTTTTCCAAGTGTGTTATATTTTCAACAATAGTAGAGCAAAACCTGGCTATAAATTCACAGATTCCCCAATTTGCTCAAATTCATGAACAATAAGAGCTGTCCAAGAGCCTTTACTGGCTCTATTTTAGTCAGAAATGTCATGCACCAAAATTAAATGTCTGTTTGGATTTTATTGGAGGTGGAAACGCTAGCTCTACATTGTAAATTTAAACAACCTGCCACAAAGGGAGACTCACATTTTGTATCACTTGGGAAAGAATATTCGCCTCTAATTGCTTAAGTTAACACAAATAAACGAATGTAAAGTGTTCCATTTCTTAACTGGTTTTGTGCAGAATAAATCAGCTGAAGTGATGATGGCATAAGTTTTCAGGGTACAGAGTGGATTTCATTCCTTTGATAGACTTGGATGTGGAATCCACACATTCAGACATCGTTCATGAGTAGGAAGTTTTCTGGAAATTCATGAAAATTCAATAAGACATTCATTCATACTGATAAAAGGAAATATTCGCAGCACAATCAAATTGTTCTTTTTTTTTCCTAATTAGGTCCAACCCATTTCATTATTTGATGATCTAAGTGGAAATGTTTCTTCTATCATAGTGGAATGCAAAGGTATTATAATTACTTTTTTAGAAAGGTCGACAACTTTTTTTTTTTTTTTGGCTTCAGTGATTTTATGGAGCCTAGATTCCACCGGAAAATATTTAGTCACTCACTTACTTGGATAGAAATCCATCACCTGGAATAGAAATCATGCTGAGCGTGCCAGCATCTTTGTGCAGACAGCCCTGAAAATATATACTAGGCAAAGCCATTGCCAAATGACTTGTGTCTGGCCAGCACTACTTTTGAAATATTCTCTGCATACCAGTTACTGTTAAGATTTATTATAGTATGTGTAAATATATTTTTGCTTTCATAACTTAGACAATACAGTAGCAATCTACACTCTAAGAATTACCCATCTTCACTTGTAATTTTATTAGACATTCACCACATTTAGATTTCTCACCAGAACCGAACAGTAGGCTTCATATTATTTTAAAAATGTAACATTAAACTAGATGTAGAAATTTCCAAATGTTATTTCTAATAATCAGAGTAATTAGTTTAGCTTTTAAAGTATGTCCCCATATCATTTATTATGATTTGTTTTCTAAAACACATGCGAGTACAGGGCCTGATAAAATATACAATAATACTGAAGATAAGTTGTCTGCTATATGAGACTAGACCAATTACTCCTATAAATTCTAGTATGTAAACCTTTGCATTCATGTAAAAAGTAAATAACATACATACATATACAATTCTAGAGATCATTTCTTCTAACAGATCCAATTCACGATGCAAATTATAATATCAAAGGAAATTTGTCATATCCACCAAGGCGGCTGGGGGGAACTAAGTAATCCCTCATACAAGTATATGTTCAGAAAATCTCAGTGCCAGCTGTATCAAGACAGTCATGCTATTTTAAGGTTTATTTGTTTTCTTTAAATTTGGCGGACACTGTTCTTTCCTATAAAATTGGTTGACTCAATATGGAAAGAAACATACACCATTAACTTTTAACAAACCCACTTGTTATTCTTCAGCTCAGAATCCTCAAATCAATCTTACTGATTCATATAGAAAGATCACTGCTAAATAAAAAATATTTTGTGAAATTATGTATTCCAAGTTAATTATTTTGGGATAATTCAATTTTCATTTAAATGTGTACCGTTGACTATATTAGTGGCCTTCCTTGGACTATAGGATATGGGGTGTTATAATTACAAATATTTGAATTTCTGCTGCTCTGTGTGTTTTGATATATATTGAGTAAGTCATAGAAAAACTAAGCTGTGTTATTTCTAATTTATACATTGCTAGTAAGTTTTTAGCCTATAACATTTACGTGATTCAAAAAGCATTTATTAAATAATTGTTTATCATATTCTACACACATATTTCATCAAATTAAGATGTACTAGATTGTGTTTACATTTAAACTACAGAGTAATTTTCTCAATGCTCATAAACAAAACCATTTTGACACCTGGTCCTTTAAAGTTCATGAACTTCAACATCTAAAAACATGTGTGAGATCGTCAAACATTCCAGTGCCCTCCCCGGGGGCACCCAAACATATGTAGCTGTGTATATCACAATGTCATATGCCAACAAGTTTTCTTGAAGAAAATTTCTGTGTTCTTTTATCAGGGCAGCAAAATATCACAGCTCTGAAACTTTGAGATAAAGAACAAGGGCTTCTGAAGGAGAAAGAAAATTAACCACAGGTTTTCTAAAGTTTGCATCAAACATGCCCACTCTTTCTAAATTCCTTTTCTTTCAAAACACATCACAGTGCCAAGTAATAACGCCATAAGTGTACAAGAGTGAAGACCTTATGCCAAAATGGCATTTCATAATTATATAATTTATACTCTCTATCATGGGAGAGGAGGGAGAATGTGGGGAAGGAGACAGGCAGTAAGTGCAGTGATTGCTCATAAAGCAGGGGTGTGTCTGGTAGCTCAGCACAGCTCAAAGAGATGCTTGATGAAGTCCACCGCTACTCAGCTACTCCTCTCTGCCTTGTCACAGGTCTTTCCAGCTGAGCAAAGGATTTTGGAAAAAGGGGCAGGTGGAAAGGCTAATTAAATCCACCACTACATGCAACCCATACGCGGTGTCTCCCCAGAGAAAGAGCTCTTTGTAGTTCCGTGAGGGGAAATAGAGAGCCAATTGCAACCCACCTGCTCAGCCTGAACAATCTTAATGCTTGATCGCCATAGGTTTGTAAAGTATAGCAGCAGCAGTCCCAGTTCCAGCCCCAGCAGCAGCACTGAAAAGGCAAAATCTTTCTAGCAGTCTTTGTCCACCTGTCCTTGAGTGCAGGGAGGCTCTGAATCCTGCCAGCTGTTTCTTACATCGACCACGGGCAGATAAATCAAGCCACCTGGGGTTCCACCTTCAAGACTTTGAATTGCAAGGGGGAAGCTTCTCTCCAGTGGCTTCTTAGGCCCAGCAATTAACTGAAGAAGGCGATTAAAGGCTCCAAGGCAGACATAATAGAGGATCTGGGGTTGTAATTAAGCAGTGACCTGAGATGGTTGAAGGGAATATGTCACCAAAACTTCATCTCAAATGGAGAAGACTGTTTTCTAAGGTATTTTAGGAGTACTTTCGTGTATGTGAAAGAAGTATTTTTTTTAATCATTCAGATACATTTTACTATGGAAACTTCATGTTTCCTCTGTGATATATTATTTTTAGTCTTTTTTTATTGAGGTGAAAGTTATATGGCATAAAATTAATCATTCAAAGGTATTTAGTATATTTACAATGTTATGTGATCACCACCTCTATCAAGTTCTCAAACATTTTCATCACTTCAAAAGAAAAATGTGAGATCTGGAGATATGGCCCAAGAGAGAGCTTACCCAGCAAGTACAAGGCTTTGAGTTCATACCCCAGCACCACCAAAACCGAAGCAAAGAAAAATGATTTTTTTGCACATTTCTATGACAAATATTTTAAATTATAAGAAATTAATTTTAGCTGGAGATAAGAATGATATAATTTTAGATGATGCCCCACTATTGATGAATGGATCAAGAAAATGTGGTACTTGTACACCATAGAATTTTACTCAGCCATGAAGAAGAATGAAATCTTATCATTTGCAGATAAATGGATGGAACTAGAGAACATCATATGTTCTCCCTCATATGCAGACTTTAGGGCAAATGCAGAAATGTGGTTGGACTGGGATCATTTGACAAGGGGAGAGCATATATGGGTGATACAAAAATAGGAAGAAAACCCAAAACATGAAAGCATTTGATGTCCCCACTCCAGAGGAGCTAATACAGAAAACTTAAAGCTACAGAGGTTATCATGAGAAGAGGATCAGTAACCAGGGTAAAGATCAGTTAGAGATGAATCAACATGGGTCATAACACGTGTACACAAAAGCAATGCTAGGAATATTTCTGGATAGCTATCCTTAACTCAACTAGCAAAAACACTTTGTCTTCCTTATTATGCTTGTCTCTTTTCTTCAAAAAACTAGTGATAAAGGCAGACAGGACCTGCATGGAACTGAGTGGGGCGTAGGGGGTAGAAGGTAGGGGAGGGGGACCGTGTGGAGAAATAACCCAAACAATGTAAGCACATGTGAATAAGTGAATGAAATAAAGAAAAGAAAAGAATTGTCATCTCACTTGTTCTATTCTTTGGACCTCTTGAAATTACGATCTGGCTTTACTTTCTGGAAAAAGAGACTTTCCCCTTCAATTTACATTCATTCATTAAAAAAAAAACTATGTAGTCCTTTTTATATATGTTCAACTGAAAAACAGACACATTTACCTCAAATAGTACAAGGAAGTAGAAGGTTGGCTGGTCGGTGACAGTGGTCTTAGTTCTTCAGATACATTTCATAGCTGGCGAAACAGAATCATGTGCAAAGCTTGTGTCTACAAGGTCTTGAGTATTCAAATCAGCATCATATCATTTCTCCAGGTGACTGTTTTCTTAGTAGTCTTGCTATCACCATGACAAATTATCTGATGCGATCAACTTGAAAGGGGGAGAGATTTATTTTGTATCATGCCTTCAGAGCTTTCTGTCCATGGCCATCTGGTTCCTTTGCTTTTGGGCCTGTGGTAAGGCAGAACACCAAGGTACAGAGTGCATGGTGGAAAAAGCTGCTCACTTTGTGGAACAGAGAGAGGGGGAGAGGATGGAGTCACAATATCCTCTTCATGAGCACATCCCCAGTGATGTAACTTTCTTCCACTAAGCCCCGCTCCAAAATGTTCCACCTTCTGCTGATAACATCACCAACTGGAGACCACTTCTGACTTTTAGATTTAAAAGACATTTTAAATCTAAACTACAGTAACTGTAGTTATGGAAACCACTCTTTTTCTATAGCATCTTCTAGTGGCAAGCGTGGGCCATCAGACTGACCATGAATAAGGCCTACAAGAGAGATAGGAGTGGGAAGCAGGGGGAGGGGTATCCTAGGTCCACATTGTTGGTTGCTTAGAAACCTCCAACACTATCTGCAGGGCCAGAATAGTCCATTGTCCAAAGCACTGACAAGGAAGCCAAACTTTGCATAAAATCATGATTGTCATTATTTAAAAAATTAAAAATCAGAATAGAATGCTCTCATGTTCTTTAAATTTGAAATTTTAATTTCAACAAATAAGGAGTTAAGTAAGGACAGTTATGTGTTAATTTAAAATACTTCTGCATGTAAGATATGATATTATGTATATTCTTAAATCTAGCCAAACTCCAAATATAATGGCAAAGATTGGACAAGTAGTATTATGTCAAAAGATTCTATGCCAAGCTTTAACTTGCAACACCCTGCATTAGAAGTGAATTTTTTACTACTGAACAAGAGAGATGCTTACTGTTATGATGAGTATCAGAGGCAGGCTCTTTAATGAGAAATTAGTGGTATTAAAGCTATATGAACTGGTTAAAAAAATCTTCCTTTTCCATCCTTGTATAAATATGCTATAAAAATTTAGTGAGGCCCATTTACCCCTTTTGCCCAAGGTATTTTCCTTGGGCAAGATTCCCCCCAAAGTGCTTTGGCTCTATTATAATTAATTCCCATACCTTAGTAATTGCTGCAGCGTTTACTGATATTTAGCTAATGGTAAATATCTATTAAATTTATACTTTAGCCCATAAATTTTAGGCTACTGAAAGGAGACTGTGACTGAGATACAGGTGAAATGAACAACACTCAGATATTAATGCAATTACTGTTTAGAGGTGCCAGAGACATCTTGGTAAACACTCAAGTTTTTACATACTTTGGTCCTGCAAGTTAAGTGATAACAGATAACAGCGGTCACAAAGATAAATGGGTAAAAATGTAAACTGTTCATTAACTATTTTAAACTATTATTTGTAAACTGCATTAATTGTGTTTTCTATTACTAATACATGCTATTAATCCTAGATACAAGGATTTCTGGGAAATGTAGTTTTTAGCTTTCTAGCTCTGTAAATAAGGGCAAAAAAACCCCAAAAGAATTAGATGTGAAAGGCTAAGTCAATCTGAGGAATGTAACATAGGCTGATAGTGAGTAAATCAGAATCGTACATCTAAAACAGTTTTAAATCATTTGTGGGTTTTACATTTCTCATACAGAGAACTATCTGAAATTAATCTCTTCTCAGAACCATGATGGTTGCATCTATCTCGCCATTTTTATAAATTTATATTAATGTTGGTAACTTATGCAAGCTCTTCTCTAGATGGTCCATTATTTTGTAAACACATTCAATACTTAAAACTACTTTTGAAATTGTCAGGAACATAGAAAAGTATTGTATATTACCTTACATAACTTCAAGTTATTACTTGATGAGTTGGAAGTGAATGAATAGATGATGGAATGCATGAAATTTTGTTTTAAAAAGTACAGAGCTCATTAGCATACACATTAAATCTTAATTAAAATGTAGAGCTCACAATGAATCATTTTTATCTAATCACACTCATTTAATTGTTTATATCTGATAGATCTCTAATATTGATGAGTTTGGCTTAGGAAGTAGAATCTCAGATGCTTGATAAGGAAATAAACAATTGGCAAGGATACAAAGTTGTTACCTAACTTGTTCTCTTGCCCATAAAGAAGTCAAGGTGAAGTTTTAAAAAAGTAATGCTAATTGGCAGTTTTCAAAGAGAAATTGTTAAATAATAAATAATCATTAAATAGCACAATTGGGTAAATAAATTAATTCAAAAAGTAATATGAGTTAGTGCTGAAATTATGTTTACATATTTGTAGTTAGGATAAATAAATTCTTCTTATCTCCTCCCAATGTGTCAATTTTCATGGATTGTTATGTTTATATTAAATTCTTGTCATTTTCAAATTTACATGTCCACACATAGATAGTGAGGAGGCAATTAGATTTTTGAGCCTGAATTTCAATGGAGTTAACAGAGCAGGATATATAAAACTTGGTGTCAACAGCATCTAGAAGGCATTTAATGCCCAGACTGGGCAAATTGTCTTGAGTGAGTTGGGAGTAAATGAAACCACACAGTGAAAGAAAAAGGACTAAGCCATGCAGCATGGTGAGAATTAGAGTTGGGAAGGAAATGGGGCTCCCACAGTTGACAAGGAATTACCTTGGAGACCATATGGGATGAGGAAGGGGAGAAAATTCAAAGCTTTTGCTCCCTTATGTCTTCTAAATTCTATTCCACTTAAGGGGACTTGACTTTAAAAATCTAGTACTGATGACTTCACTGGTAACTTCCTCTGCCCTAATAACCATCCCCCCTTCTCTGCCATCAGGATAACTGAATTTGTCAGAGTGAACCAAAAGCCTTACATTCAACCTCATGGTATCATTCTGTCAAAGTTTTTGTTTTTTGGGTTTTTTTTTAATGTTTTTCATCACTAAACCTTAAAATGTAAGGATCTTGTAACCAACAGATGTGAGCTTGCTGTCTTGATCAAACTTAAAAAAATTTCATTTTATGTATTTAGAAAAGAGTGTCATCTGTATTAATATCCTAATCAACATAGTCATGATTTTTATTTTTATATGAGAATAGAGTAACAAAAATACAGACAGAAAATGGATCTGAATTCTACTCTTATAAGTATATGATCTTGGGCAAGATAATTACATCTCTGGTCCTCAATTTCCTCATTTGAAAATTATGGGTAAATAGCAATGGGCACCAAAAGGTGCTGTAAGGATGAAATGAAAACAGATATAGAATAAACACTTGATACATATTAATGTCCTTCCCTTTAATGAATGCTTTACTTGCTTTCTGTTACCTAATTTTTTTTTTCTGTGGTTGGGATTGAATCCAGGGTCTGTGTAGGATAGGCAAGTGCTCTACCACTGAGTTATATCCGCAGCCTGTGCTATCTATATAATATTATACATATAGAAAACTTTAAGAAATTGCATTTGTTCATATTTTCCTACAGCAGTATTGGAACCTGAAATGCAGATCATATTCAGTTAGAACCTGAGGGCCCCACATACAATTGTGCATGAGCATATATCTTGTCCCTCTCCATTCTAAAATGGTCAATTGTATTTGTTAATAGCTATGTACCTTTAATGAAATAATACATTGATGCCGTTTTCTCTTAATACCTTCACTAGAAAATTGATTTTGTGTCAATGAGAATTTACTTTTTTATTCACTGTCATTTTATTTTGAATTATGTTTTCAATACCATATTGCCATAATTATAGGTTATATTATGTCAAATATTTAACTAATTTCTTGTCCTAATACTGTAATTCTAAAGTATTAGAAAATACAAGGCAGACAGCTCCAAATCTTGAGACTCAAAGATTTTAGAAAGAAAGCAGGTTGAAAAACATGTTGAAAGAATTTTTAGAAGATACAGGTTTACTTATTTGGAATTTATAATATCCTGGTCTTTCACAACTTATCTTCAGGAAAAGAAACATAATTAAAAAGCTTAAATTCCACAAGTAACAGAAAACTCTGGGACACATGTAGAACTTGTTAGTCATCTCCTTGCTCCTCTTCACTGCTGCGTAATTGTTTTGACATGAGGTTCATAGTTTCAGTTTATGTTTTGCTGTAATATTAACCACATCACCTTGGCAAAAATTGTACTTGGTCTTCATGCCTACCTTTCAAAAACATCCAAAACCCTTAGGAGAAGACTTTTGCTTTACAAACATGGGAGGGCTACTGGAATGGTATAATGGATTGAATGTATCTCTCAACTTAAATACAGCACTGGTCAACATTTTACCTGAATTAATTAAATTACCTTACTCATATCTTCACTAGTTTTACATCCATGGTAAGATTGTTATTTTCTTGAGATGCAAAGAATAATATAAATTATTCTAAATCTCTCAGAATTTCCTGATTTTGAGTTTCTATCTTTAGAGTGACTATCCTCATTCAAGCCACTGTAATGCCTTACTAGGTTTACTGCAATAAATTCTTAATGTTTCCCTACCTATTACCCCTCCAATTGCATCTTTACAAAGTCAAATGTCCCCTAAGCTTAAAACTCAGCAATGGCATCACAGATAAGACCTGAGGACAAGGTTCCATATTCCTATTATATTCCTTATGCATACATTTTTTTCTGGTGTTACTCTTCTTCATGTTTCTAGTATTAACACTTAACACTCCAGCCACCCTCCAGGCTCAGTTCCCTAATGTGGTAGGAAACATTTTCTTACCCCCACCCAGAGCCCAAGCTGCTTGGTTGGATGCCTTCTCTCACACCCTTCAGTTGTATAGGAAGCATTGGTGACTTCATGCTCATTATATGAACAACCACCTCGGGAAGTCTTATCACGCAACACAGCTGGACAGGTTTTCAGACTGTGCTGTGCACCACTTTGACAAAGCATTTTTTCAAATCCTACTGTAATTACTACTGACCCTTCAAGTCTAGTTTGACATCTAATTTGCTGTTTCCCTTCAGAATCTGCATCAAGACAACACTGATATGATTGTTGTTTCCATCATCAGCAACAAAAGCAATTGTTTAAACTTTTACCGTGGAACTCATACCGTGTAGCATTATCGTACAGCTTGTAGAAATTGTTAAACATTTACCACGTACTCCCTAATCTTTACAAACAATGTGCCATTTTATTCTTGTAACAGTTATAAGGGGTACCTGTTATTTTCTCAGAAAGCTTATAAACTTACCAATATTCACATATCTGGTAAACACAAAACAAGACCCAGACCAAATTTGTATGAGCCCTGACTTTATTCCTAACCATTCAGATCATAACTTCTTCACAAAGCTGATTCTTAATAGATGTCTTTTGAGTATGTGAGTGATGAGTAGATCTGCATAAGTCAAGAAAATGGAACACACATATTTCTATAATAGTATCTTCTTACTATAACTGAATGTTCTAATATAATTGTTATGTGATACAGCCGAACATTTTTCCTTTAAGTCAAAGAAATGGTCATTTACATATATTCTGTTATTAATAAGAGGAAAAACATTCTTGGTAGGCATAGTAAAAATGTCTTAAATTCAGATACATTTTGACTCAAATAAGTCAAAAGTATAAAAGCTATTCTTTTCAAGCTAGAAACAGGCATTTAAAACATACTCTGGAGTTAGTAGGTATAGGTAAGAACTTTCTCAATGAAACCCCAGCAGCACAGCAAATAAGAGATAGCATAGATAAATGGGACCTCATAAAACTAAAAAGCTTCTGTTCATCAAAAGAAATGGTCTCTAAACTGAAGAGAACACCCACAGAGTGGGAGAAAATATTTGCCAACTATACATTAGACAAAGGACTGATAACCAGAATATACAGGGAACTTAAAAAACTAAATTCTCCCAAAACTAATGAACCAATAAAGAAATGGGCACGTGAACTAAACAGAACTTTCTCAAAAGAAGAAATTCAAATGGCCAGAAAACACATGAAAAAGTGCTCACCATCTCTAGCAATAAAGGAAATGCAAATTAAAACCACGCTAAGATTCCACCTCACCCCTGTTAGAATAGCCATCATCAGCAACACCACCAACAACAGGTGTTGGCGAGGATGCAGGGAAAAAGGAACCCTCTTACACTGTTGGTGGGAATGTAGACTAGTACAACCACTCTGGAAAAAAATTTGGAGGCTACTTAAAAAGCTGGACATCGATCTACCATTTGATCCAGCCATACCACTCTTGGGGATATACCCAAAAGACTGTTACTCCAGAGGCACCTGCACATCCATGTTTATTGTGGCACTATTCACAATAGCCAAGTTATGGAAACAGCCAAGATGCCCCAGCACTGACGAATGGATTAAGAAAATGTGGTATCTATCCACAATGGAATTTTATGCAGCCATGAAGAAGAACGAAATGTTATCATTTGCTGGTAAATGGATGGAATTGGAGAAAATCATTCTGAGTGAGGTTAGCCTAGCTCAAAAAACCAAAAATTGTATGTTCTCCCTCATATGTGGACATTAGATCAAGGGCAAACACAACAAGGGGATTGGACTATGAGCACATGATAAAAGCGAGAGCACACAAGGGAGGGGTGAGGATAGGTAAGACACCTAAAAAACTAGCTAGCATTTGTTGCCCTTAATGCAGAGAAACTAAAGCAGATACCTTAAAGCAACTGAGGCCAATAGGAAAAGGGGAACAAGTACTAGAGAAAAGGTTAGATCAAAAAGAATTAACCTAGAAGGTAACACCCACGCACAGGAAATCAATGTGAGTCAATGCCCTGTATAGCTATCCTTATCTCAACCAGCAAAAACCCTTGTTCCTTCCTATTATTGCTTATACTCTCTCTACAACAAAATTAGAAATAAGGGCAAAATAGTTTCTGCTGGGTATTGAGGGGGGGAGAGGGAGGGGGTGGAGTGGGTGGTAAGGGAGGGGGTGGGGGCAGGGGGGAGAAATGAACCAAGCCTTGTATGCACATATGAATAATAAAAGAAAAATGAAAAAAAAAACTGCATATACTGTATATTAGTTTTCAATCAGCAATGTAAACAATGTAATATAAGCATTACATGGATCCTACATTAAGATAAACCACACTATTTGTGCCAAAACAGATGTAATCGCTCAAATTCCAATCACTCATTGGAAAAGAGGTAACAGCATTATTTTATCTAGGTCCCAAGTACTTTATTTAGTAAATAATATGGGAATTATATATTCATTTCTTCCTAACACCTGTTTCCAACATTTAAACATTACAGTGTGTTAAGTGTTTTGGGCTTAGGATTCAATTGTAAAACAAAGTATGTGCTAGTCTTCCTTTATCAGGCCATTATGTAAAACATAACAAAATTTTAAAAGTTATACTTTGAGAAATTAAACATTTTGATTTTAGTTAAAATGCCAATTTCACAGTTATTAAGGATTGAAGTTCATAAATTGAGTTGACTATATGTAATATGTGACTTTGGAAAAATTTATTTTATTGCTCATTGATCAAGTATAAAACCAGTGAACTGAATAGCACCTTATTATCTTTTCTAAAATTAGATCCACTTGTTTACATTAACAGAGTGTTTGCAAGTAACTATTTCACACATCCAAATGTATATGTTTGTGCCATGTTTATTTTTTGTGTTTACAGAAAATTACTGTGAATATAGATTCTTAAAAAAACAACAAAGTCAGTAGTATATTCATGTGTATCAACTTTAAAAGATTCTGTGAAAAATTCTCTTCTATATACATCCCCTGTATTGTAATTCAAACCTGAAGCTCCCAATGTCACTGTTTTTTAGTAACACTTTTGTGTACTTCCTGACACATTTTGTTCACATGCAATCATATATATACACACACATAAAAGGCCTAAACTTATGACCTGACCACTATCTATGAAAATCTAGACAAGTCATTGAAACTCTTAAATGCAGGGCAAATATACAATGGAGATGTCAAAATAAATGATTATAATGTTTTAGTTTTAAAATCACTCATTGAATGAAAGCTGACAACAGCAGTTTACTCCTCCACTTATTTTCATCTCAAAGTTTAAACTTGCTTCTTTAAACTATGATTTTTCTGAGGTAACTGTTGCTCTTTGTATTTTCTGTTATCTCAGGGTACCTTTGATATTTATCATGATGTGACTGTCCTTTTATAATGTTTCTTCTATAGTGAGAGCAATATACAAACCTCCTTGACCTGTATTTCAAATGGACTAGTTAACATGTTTTCCTCCAAGGACCCATGTCCTAATGGCTCAACTCCACCTCCAAAGGACACCTGAACTCATTATCTATGATCTCTCTTGGGAAAATCTTCTATCAACATTCAGAAATAGAGTACTAGGTCAAATACATGCTACTTAGACTTGTCTTTCTCCAGAGATAAACAAGTGAAATTGGACTGAATAATAGAAAAAACAAAACAAAACAGTTTTTGTGCCCACAGAAAAAGAGGAATAAGTGAAAATATCATTGCCAGAAAAAAATTAATCGAAGCTCAGGGTTGGAGGTATAGCTCAACAGTGGAGTGCTTTCCTAGCATGCATAAGGATATGGATTTGATCCTCAGCACTGCAACCAACTGAAAAAATAATTGAATATCAGATGGAAGAAGGATGTATAGAAAATGTAAAAACTATTTTTTGAAATGTTAGGTAAACTGAAATGCCTTATAATATACTCTAGGTTATTTGGAAATATCATTTCTCAAATTTGTGCTGTTTGGCCATAAATTTGTTTGGATTCTTTGTATTTGCTGATTTGGAATATGCATATTTATAAAAAGTATCTATTTTTCCGGGCAATTTTTCTAAAGTTAGATATTAGAGAAGAATGCATCACTCCTGAAGATTTTCCTTAGGATAACAGAAGAAACCCAAAATAAAAGTGTTAATTCAGATTGAAGTAAGTCCATCATTTTAGTTACAGTAGGTTTGGGTTAACAGTAAATGGAAATCACATGCAAAAATATCCATAGCCTTCAGCAATCATCTGAGGAATATTTAGCAAACTAAAAAAAATAAGTTTTGCACTGTGATTTCCACACATTATCACTAATAAAAAATGGAAAAGGAAACCTCCAAGTTCTTCTAAATTATCTGCCTAATGCATTTTGATTAAACACTTCCACATGCTTATTATAAACCACTAATGTGTCTCACATTGAGATTTCTTTCTGTGAGTTACACCTCAATGATTTATAAGACCACTTTATGAGGAGAAAGTGGAAGGGATATTTGCCTTTGGCTATCTTTACTGTAAGCACATGGACAATAACTTAATCTTATGAATGTTCTCTTTGCAAAGCTATCATCAGTTCTTGGAACGAGGATTCTCAGAGAACCTTCTTACTGACATGTCATTTACATCAAAGACACTGACTTTTGTGTTTCAATATCCAATATTTTCCCAATCACAGATTTGCTCCAGGTTCTTTTCCAGTAATCTGAATCTATTTCCACTGACCTGGAATCCATGTAAGGATCCCTTACTTGCCAATAAGGGAGATTTTCTGGAAGATGGATTTATAGAAAGCAAATGGATTTTTAAATCTATTTCAATTATTCATTATTTGGATTGACTTTGGAGGTTTTAAAGGGTATGGTGGTGAACACATGAGGTGCATTTAAATTCTTGAAAGAGACAATTAGACTCGCTATTGTCTCAATTCTCTTTTATGTTCTCATGTGCCACAATCTGAAAACTCTTGTAGACCCACCTCATGCCCTCATTGCTCACAGATTCCTTAGAATACTGTTCTTCTTATTGAGATAATCATATAAATATGAACCAAGAGCAACTATCTATCTTTTTTTAATTTCACATCTTGTGTGAAATCTTAAACACTGAAATAGCATAAGAAAGTTTACTCAATTCCCTTGACTTCATGGATGATGAAACAGAGAGCTAAGGGGCTTTCCCTACTTTGTTAATTCATAACAGCCATACCTCTGGAATCTGAGTCTAGTTTTTCCTTCATCTCATCATAGTAATTTAAATACTTGTTCAAGGCTCGGCCAAACCAGTGTCAGATATTGTCACAGACAAACATAATTTAGAAAACATATAGCCTTCTTGTACTGTATACTAGATTCCAGGAAAAAAATATTTATCAGTGTTAGATTTTGGTGAAAAGGTCAGCATGTATAAAATTCATCCAGTACATAAAAGATAGCATAAATTATGTGAAAAAAATCCATGTTAGATTTTAAACTGCATCCTCCAATTCCCCTGTATTATCAAGCCATGTAGAGGGGAGGATTCTACTTAAAGAGTAAATTTATGAGTGCCACCAAAAGTTTCAAGAAGTAATTCGGCACCAGCCAGCTGCTTTTCTCTGAGATTGCATGTCTAAATTGTTATTAGAGAGGTTTACAGTCTCACCTGCAGGAAGAACCTTCAGAAATGAGAGTCAGAAATGGTAGATTTCTGTTTTCTCCCAGGAGAGAATGTTTCAACTGTCAATGGGCTAATACCAAACAGAGTTCCCTCTTAGATCTAAGCATATTTAAGAAAAGCTGATCATGGATGTTACATCTTGAAGAAAGGAATAACAAATGAGTTAACTTTTCCTTTCAGTAACAAGCTGATCACAGGGAAGTAAATTCCAGAATATTGTTAAGGATTATATATGGCTTTTTGTCCCTCAATATTGGAAGTTTGGTTCATCAGGACATGCTGAGCATGTGGGGAACACTGAAAAACAACAAAGATGGTAATTTCGAGTTGTTCAGTCTTGTTTCTTTTTGTTCTTTTTGTTGCTGTTGGTATATGTTACTTTACTCAGTTATTAAGCAAAATGTGTCTTGGTAGTCAACTTTATCTCAACATGGCATGCATCAGACATTATTATTCTGAGTAACTAAGTTTTCAGCCTACTTAACATTATTCAATGACTGCAATAAAACTGAGTTACTTTTTAGGTATACTTATTAATACAGTTGAAGTCACTTAGTTTTACTACCTACTATAATTTAGCAAATGGGCAACTGTCTGCACAAGGAGAAAAAGTCTTCATAAGAATGTAAATTTAAACTTATCTCTGTTGTATTTGACTATGTAGACAATACTAGAGGAACAAACAAAAATTCTCGTTACTCACTCCTCCACTATCATCTAGGCAGAAATTGCAACACTTTAAGGGAAAACAGCAATGTTCTAACATTTTCAATTTGACTTTGGAAGTAAGAAGTAGTTCTGGTAGTTCTAAAACTCTACATTCAATGGTGATTTGGGGGCAAGAGAGTGGGTAACATTTCTTAAAAGCATGAGTGGTAAGATTAGTGTGCTAAAAATGTACATTTGGAATTGCCACTGTTTTTAGATAGCAGGAAAAACAGTGAGACTTCCAAGAAGTATGTCATGTATTGGATGAAAGAAAAGGCCACAAACTTCACATGCATATGTATGTATATATAGATAGATACATGTATAAATCTATTTATTTATCTATATTACTTGTATATATTTGAAAAGAAAAAAATTCCTTGCGATTTTTAAATTATACATCTTACATGTATGTAAGCATATGTAGCTTATACATATAAGCAGGCAAACATAATCTTTAAAGATGCTAAGTTTATGTGAATCTTTGATATGCACATACATAGGTGAGCTGTAGAATATACTATGAGTTATACAGGTATTTGCTCCTATACAGCAGCATTTGAGTTGGGTAACACTGGCATGTTAAAGCATAAAAGAGCATTTAATTTAACATCTGTGAATAAGCAAAGCCTTCTGTTAATTCACATTATTTCAGAAAATAGGTTCTGATTTCCATTAACCTTGATTATCTTTACTTGTCAAATAACTAACATGCTGAGGAAATAATAGATGCCTTTTTTTAAAAAAGCATTAACCTACAGCAAGGAAACTCCTTTTCCAGGATTTATAACCACTGGGCATAACTTCTTCAGGCAATCGAAATATCCTCCAATCAAAGATGTTCACTTTGCTCATTGTGGATAAAATAAATATACAATCCAAATTTAACCTCACTTTCAAAGGCATATGAGTCGGTCTCCCGGCATGTCTTTCCTATTTAAAAAAATTTTTATGATGGTAAATAAACCCTGGAAAATTCCTTCTCAGATTTTACCACCTGAAAATGCAGCTGTTGGCTGCCACTGTCGCAACCTCACAACTCCAAACTCACGTGCAAACCTCATCAAGGGCAGACATTTCTAATTGATTCCAGAAGTATTTCTTTTGCTTAGATCAGGGGGCAAAGGAAGAATAATGAGCAGCTTTTCAGAGGGAACTGGGAGTTAGGGTGTTGAGGGGAGGGGGAAGGGAGCTTTTAAAATCTTGGGCTTGGCCAGAAATGCATAGCAATTTTACGGTCAATTGGCGAGAGCATCTGGAACCAAGCATGAGGGCCTCACAGTTGATGGTAGTGAAACCAGCTTATGGGCACCAGCAAGCCGGTAATGAGTCCCTGTCATGTCCTAGTGGAAACCATGTTGATAGTCTGCCAAATATCCCTGTGCTTTTCCTCAGAGACAGGGTTCTCTTCAGATCCTGTGTCTAGTATATAAGATTTTTTTTCTGCCATGGATCTTCACCTATTTTAATTATTGTTAAAGGCAGCATAAAAATATCAGAATATGTATGTGTTGAATTCCTTGTATGCTGACAAAGCTTTCTATCACAAGACTATGATTGCTTTGATTTGGGGATATTGCTTTGATGTGGGGAATATATTTTCCAACCAGTGAGCCATCTTGTTATTGCACAGAGAGTATTGGATGCTCAGGTCATAAATCATAGCATAGAGCATGGCACAATTGGAGAGAAGGCGCAAAATGTGATGTTCTTTATTAGTACAAATGTAGAACACGTGGTTAAGGGAAAAGGTGTGTTCTTTTAAAAATTGTAAACAGAAAACCAAGAATGATATGGAAATAATTTCTTTAATGTATAAATGATGTTTACTTAAGTTGCTGCTCTCAATTTACCATGTCAACACTGGTAGATTATACTACAAATAAGTCAGGTAATAGAACAGCCATGAAAAATGGAGAGATGTCAGTCAATCTGGTAGAAACTTGTTGCCAACTAAACAAGGAACCTTGCACAAAGCTAGACTTCTGACATTCTTAAATCTCCATTTTTATCCAAACACTAAATCAATAGGGATTCTATCCATTTGAGAACTCACTCAGAATTGCAAAGTTTATGATGTTAACCTACGTTTAGAATGCTTGCCTTTTTAGTTGATCTATACCTTGACAAGGAATCACTTCCTGCTTGCAGAAAAAAATAAAACAGGAGAAAAAAGCAAGACAAAATGAAATGAAACAAAAAAAGTTAAAATAATGAAAAATACATTTAAAAGGCTTTAAAAATTTAATATATTTGAATGCAAACTTTTCATTAAAAACACAGACTCTGATGATCAAAATATATGTTAATCAGGAATATATAGAATTAGTATTGCTTAAAATGCAGGAAAAGTGCTAGGTAGCGAACACGTATTTGAACATCAAGTATGAACAAGAGCACACTTGATGAACACCTGTGCTAGTACTTTTAAAATAAGGGCCTGAGGGAAAAGGCATAGGTTGGTAAGAATATAAGTTATATTCATGTCCTTTAACTTTTAACTTTCTTTATGATATGTAGAAAACTCTCATGCATTAATATTTTCTTGGATGTGGTTTCAGTATTTTAAAGTCCCATACATATGCCAATATTTACTGGGTCAAAACTTGTCTCTTTGTCCAGCAGAAAGCAGTGCTATATCTAATACTGTTTATTTTATTTACCTAATATTTCCTTGTTTATGGAAAGAACATGTTTAGTTTTAGAAATAGCACGGGGAGTAGACAAAAAAGGGAGACCACATAGAAATCTCCCTCAAATACCTTATCTTCAACTTTAAGTAGCTTACCACACAACATGGTCCATCAGTTATTTTCTATTCACCCTTACAAAAGAGTAAACATTGTGTACATGATATATACATGCATATTATGAAACATCCCCTCATAGGAGCGGTAACATCAAACGTTTGTTAATTGTTGTGATGATAAACCTTATGAAAGATTATATCCCTAGATTAAGAATATCATGAGAATAAAACTATAAGTAAATTAAAAGAAAGTAGCAGGATATTTAAATTGAGTTGAAGGTAAAGGAAGAAAAAGAATGGGCAAGTCTTATAATACTAGCAAAAAAAATCTCAAAGAAGATTTGCTAATAACCTTAGATATTATGCTTTTTGCTGCATTTTGCAATTATTTGCTAAAAATGAAAATACACTATGTAACATAAGTCATATTCTCTTATATGTTACATGAAGATAAGATCTCTATATAATCTGAGACTATGTTCTGGGGTAGAATGGCTTATTTTGACCTATAAATGTCTGATGGACGTGTAAAAAGACAACAATTGGCCTGTTTAAGAGAGGATTCATGAACAAAGGAGATTTTTTCAATATGCTTCAGAAATGTTCATATAATGTGGATTAATTTTGCATACATTTTAAGTATGAGTCCTGTCCTCTATATGAAAATAGAGGAAATCATCATCTTTGCTCTGAGCCATTCACCACCTTGGAATTCAGGAAGGACAGATCTGATTTAATAACATCTTTATAACAGAAACCACTCCTAAGGAAAGGACCATCAGAACCTCTGCAGGGCCAACCATTAGCCAGGCAGCAATGGCTCTTACGGTAACAAGGTCCTGCCTAACCAATTAGGAGACAGTGAACCACGAGACCACCTGTGGCTGCCACCTATGACCACCTGAACACAGCTGTGCTTAATAAGCATGCTTACTTCTCCGCCTGCCCCAAATTCCTCTTCCTCTATTTAAACTTAATGCAAATGTCTGTACTGGAAGGATGGATTCAAAACTCCTTTCTCTGAACTCCACCATTACTCTTCAGTTTGACATACTGGGGAGAGTGGTTTAACATGACCTTTGAAACTCAAGAGTTTGGGCCTGGTGCCAAAGACTCCTCTAACATATGTACCTAAAATTCAAACAGTAAGCCTTGCAAAACAGCCAAGATCATGGTATTATTCTTCAAACTATACATTAGCTTTACATGTTTGCATAGCCTGTATTTGTTACTTTACCCAGAAGTTATATAAACTTATACTGGTGATTACAGGAGGAATTATAGCTGAATATATCTAACACCATATGGAAAAATTTTAGGTTTATCTCAATCATAATGGATGGCATAGCAGTTTCATCTTCACAGAGGGTGTATTGTATCATATGGCGTTACTCTATGGTAATAAAATACCTTTGAGTTTAAATAAGGAGTAATGAGACAAAGTACAAGCTGGGGGAAGATACTTTTAATGAACATAAGTGAGAAAGGATTACTATTATTGTCATATATTAAGTTTCTGAAAATCAAGAAGAAAACAGTGACCGAATAGAAAAATGGATAAAAGGTATGAAAAAAATAACACAGGAAAGGGAACATAGATGGCCAATCAGTATGCAACAACAATCCACCTCAGCAGTAAAAAAAAAAAAAAGGAAATTAGGAATATAAAATAGTATATTATGTAATATTAGAGATGGACAATAACTAAAAAAATCAGACAATTACAAATTTGGTGATGAAATTTACACTCTAGTAGTGGAAAATGTTATGAGCACTTTGGAAAACAATTTGACATTATCTCTAAAAATTAAACAGACACAATTCCTAAAATCCAGAGATTCCATGCTTGGCTGTGTAATCTAGAGAGACTATGAATATACTGTATGCACTAGAAGACATGTACATTAATTTTCTTTGCAATATTAAGAGAAAAACCTAGACAGAAACACTAGAGAATAAATATATTTTGATATGGTCACATAGGGAAGTAATTTTATACTAATAAAATTAATAAACTACATCTGCATGGAATAAAAGATAAATTTTAAGACCAAACTTGTTTTGCAGGAGACTATATATAGTGCAGAAAAACCCTCTATGATATGATGCTATTTTATTACACTCACAAACTTTAAAAAATGAAATCATGTATTACTTAGCAATAAATTTCAGAATTTATGAAAAATTATAATTTGCTTAGCAATTACGACAATAGTAAGTACAAAATGTAAAACAATGGTTCTATCTGTGAAAATACAAAATAGGGATCGTGTAGGTAGCAGATCACATGGTGCTGCTAATACTAGTATTATAATATTAAAATTTTATTTTGGATAATGTAAATTTTGTTGTTTTATAAAATATTTAATCTAACTTAATATCTATCAATTACCACATAAAAAATATAATTATGAATAGTTATAAAGAAAAAACATATCAATTAAAACTAATATAGTCAATACTCATATGGCTTTTTGGGTTTTTCAGTGGTTTGGAGTTTGAACTCAGAACCTTATACTTTTTAGGTAGGCACTCGACCGCTTGGGCCACACCTCCAGCCCAAGTTACCTCTCGTAAATGCATACGTTTTTTCAGTTTGTAAAAATTTTTAAAATTTATGTAATACTAAAATAAATTTAAAACAACAACTGTATACTATGAATACTCATAAGTGTGTGTTAGTTTTACCTTGAAACAAAAATATATGAATCCCTAACTAGCATATGTATGACTTTAGACAAATTTGTTCACAACCTGTGGTGACAGTACACACTAATCATCATTGTGATAAGAACCCATAGATCCATAAATCTATGCAACCCTCTTGCAATTGATTTTACTACCCTTCAAAAAACAGAACAAAGCTGTTTCTTCATTCTTTTTTGGTTCATCTGGAGATTTGCTTTGGCCAATGGAATGTGACATGAATATGTGAGTTCTGGAGCCTGGGCCTCAGGAGCCTTGCAGATTCAGCCATCATAGTTTTATAGGTGTCAAGTAAAGAACCTGGCCTGGCCCACTGGAAAGAGAGAAGCCACAAAGAAGGAAATGATGTAGTCACTATTGAAAGTCAGAGCCAAGTACCCTTCAGCTCAGCTGAGCCTTTATACTGATACAACCCATAAAGGAGCCCAGGGGAAAGCAGAGGAGCATCCACTACCCAACTGTGAGAAATAATCTTCATTGTTTAAAGCCAAGGAGTCTTGGGTTGGTTTGCTATGCAGAACTGACAAACAGCAAAGAAGGTTAAATTTTAATGTAACAAAATTAAGAGAAAAAAAGAAGAAAGGAACAATCTATGAAAACATAAAGCTACTAAGAACTGAACTTTCAGATCACACATATTTTGACTAAATATTTATTGAGCAAATAAATATTGAAGAGTCTTGTGAGTGTTGGTTTCCTCTCCTGCATAGAAAATGACAGAGAGGCAAATTGATGACTTTGGTTAGGTTAATATTTTATCAAAAGAACAGCCCAAATGAGAAATTTCATTTCTGAAACTTCCAGAGTTGGAAGACAAGTGAGATGTTTCCTAAAAGGTGAAATTCATACTCCATCTAATTTCAGACAGAACTGAAAATTAATGAGCTAAGGTTCCCTCCAAGGATTCCTTACTTGGATGCAAAGGAAATTTTTATTATCCACACCGAGTCTCCTTTCCAAGGTCTCTAAGACCTGAAGTGCTACTTCCCCTATTTTAGTAGGGACTTCTGGAGCCCAGAGGATGATGCATCCTATACCTAGCTCCATTGTTCAAATCTATGTATGCTCTGATGAAAGAGAAGTCCAATACATGCCCTCAAGGTAGATCTCTGGCACCTAGCACTAGTGAGGTTGGGACATAGAAGCACTTCTTTAGAGTTTTAGAGCTGTTAATTTGTATCAATTTTGTTTGGTTGTATTAATTGAAGTTTTTTTTATAATTACATATACTTTTTTTAACAAATAAGGATTGGGATGGAAATATAAATACTTGAAGGGTGTTAGTCATCTTCCTGCTCCTGTTACAAAATACCTGAGCTGAACAACTTAAAAGAGGAAAGATTTATTTTTCCCTCAGAGTTTCAGAGGCCATGATTGCGTGACCCCAATGCTTTGGAACTTGACTGAAGTATGAAATCAGGTGGAGAGTACATGGTGGCTAGGAAGCAAAAAAGAAAGCAGGGGAGGTTAGGGTCCCAATATCCCTTTCAAGGGTACATTCCCAGTGACCTCATTTTCTTCCACAAGGTCCAACCTCCTAAAGGTTTTACCACCTCCCAATAGCACCACAGGCTGGTGACCACGTCTATAGTATGTAGACTTTAAGGGACATTTCAGATCTAAACCATAACAAGTCATGATTTTTTAAAAATAGGATTAAGAGGGTTTAGGATGAAGCCCAGTGGTAGAATGCTTGCTAGCATATGCAAAGCCCTGGTTTTGCATTGCAAGGGGAAAAAAATAAAATGAAATGGCGTTAAGATAAATATCCCTGTATTTCTGAACGATCACATGGAATGCATTTTTATAAGGGCTCTGTTTTCAGATATGAAATTTTATGAATTAATTAGATAGTTAAATTTTTGCTAGTGTTTCTTTTTATATTGTTTAGAAAATTCATGACATTCTAAATATATATTTTGGGGATTTCTATTTGTGGGTATTACTAACTTGGTTTCTATCACTATAGTAAAAATTTTTTTATTTAAAATAAATACATTTACATTTTAAAAGATAATTTAAAGGTACTGAGAAGAATCAAAGTGCTATGGATATGTAATCTTAATTTTATTTGTAGAAGTATAATTTTTCCAAGAAGTTCCAAATTGGAGGCCAATAAAAAATATACATAATCTTTTTCAAAACTCTGTCAGAAACACACTCTTCCAAAACTGCCAAATTGGCAAAATCTTCAGAGACGACTGTTCAGAGAAACAGCTTAAGAGGATGCAACCCCCCCAACCAGTCAATGTCCCCCAACTTCTCAGAGAAACAAATGGCATTCAGCCACCTGAGACAGTTCAAAAGGACTTCATGAATGAGGGGACTTCTCTAGAGCCAGATGGAGTCAAAGATCTCTAAGTAACAAAAGCAGAGAGATTTTCAGTAAGGGGCTCTTACACATGTGCTGTAATATTTTAGTCTTCTAGGCTTCTGGCAAATGACAAAGTCATATCTTTGGCCAAGGCTTTCCGTTTAAGCAAAGGCAATATAACTTTCAATGGTGTCTAACTTCTGCTCAGACACTGTCAGTCTTCTTTCTGTACAGAACTAACTCACTGATGCTTACTCTCTAATTGGACTAACACCACCCCCTGATCCCTAATGTAGACAGTCTTTAATTGCCCACTATAGTGACAGTCCAAAATAGAGGGGCATCTAAGAGTTAAAAATAGCTACAGACATAAACACCTATAGGTAAATTAACCATAAGACTCTCTGTCACTTTTCAAAATGAATTAGATTCTTTACCCTTCCTGCTAGACTTGGTAGGACACCTTCTGATGCTTCTATCATTGTTAATGTTTGCATCATGCCTTCTAAACAGATTTATCTCTTCCAGAATGAAAGCCTTTAGGATCCAAATCATGAGGTAACAGGGCTATTGGTCTCTACAAACAAACAAGATCTCCATGAGCACCCCATATCTCCATGAGAACCCTTAGTTGTAATGAATAATAATTCAGACACCTTTTGTCCATATGAGTCCCAAGGGAAAAAATAAGAGAGATAATTTCTCCTTGTAGGTAGAGTCTGCTGCTCCTTGTCAGCTCTAAGCAGATGCTGAAGCTAGACCACCCCCACTTTATCAACCCCCAAAAAGGGATTTTTTTGGAATATTGTCTCTTGGGGAATTTGAGGCAGGCTAAAAGTAGGAAAAGTTTGAGGTTCATGTAGGTTGCCTAGGGATGGCCCAGACCACCAGCATGTGGCTGGAAACTGTCCATGGCCCTCCCCACACATTCATTACTGGGTGGGAATCTCCTGGGCCTGCCCTCCCCATGGGGTAGTGTAAGTTTTAAAGGCACCTGAAAAAGAAAAGCACTCTCTCTCTGCCAGCAGAATCCACCTGTGCCCACCATTCTTCCTTTGTATTTCCTTTCCTAACTTTTAATAAACCCCATTTACAACCAAAAAAAAAAAAAGAAAGAAAGAAAGAAACACAGTCATCTGTGTATTAGAGCCATCATTTCTTTTATCCACTTATTCCTTTTTCTTAGCTTAACTTTACAGATTGAGGAATGATCTAATAATGACAAGTGATTTGTCCATGGAAATTTTCATATGGAATGTTATTCAGATGCTTATAGACTATGGTAAAAACATTTGGATTTAATTCTATGTGCCATCTAAAGCATTGAATGGTTTGAATTAACTTCATTTACCTCATTGTATACACATTTTAGAGGACAATGATAAGATATAATAAAGCCTTAAAGTAGGATGGTAACATTGGAAATGGAAGTAGAAGATGTATCTTGGTTTAGAAGCCATTGAGGTTACCTCTGAGCAGATATGAATGGAAAAGTAGGTTATGACTCCAGAAGGTCATTATTTCCAGGAGAAAAGCATTGATGCTGCATATCCGAGATGTAAAGTCTTCAGGGAGAAATAAAATGGGTGGGAGAAGGATTTAAGGAGTCACTTTTAGATATACAACTTTGTGATATTCCTAATCCATCCAAGAGCAGATATTAAGTAGGCAGTGTAATATGTGAGTCTACCACTGAAAGTGGAAGTCTGATCTGGGGATAAACATTTGGTAGTCATCATCTCATCCATGCTATTTATATTTATTTATTTATTCATTTATTTATTTGACAGTATTGGAGTTTGAAGTCAGGGCCTTGTGCTTGCTAGGCATGCACTGTACCATTTGAACAATCCCCCACCCGTTTTGGCTTTAGTTATTTTTGAACAGGATTTTGTTTATGCCTGAGCTGGCCTGGACCAAGACCCTCCTATTTAGGCTTCCTCATAGTTGGAATGTCAGGTACACAGCACCACACCCAGATTTTTGTTGGTTCAATTGAGGCCTTGTGAACTGTATCAATGGGCTCGCCTTGAACTGGGATCCTCCTGAGCCCCAACTCCTGCAGAACTAGAATTACAGGCATGAGCCATATATACCCAGCTTATCCATGATATTTAAAGTGACAAAAATGAACAGGGGTGGGTAAAGAAGAAAGCAGGCTCCAGACTCAGGCCTCAGACAGTAACATCAAAAACCACAGTGTCTGGACAGGTTAAGGTATTAGTCATGGTTCAGCACATTTGATAAAAGTGTGCACGCCAAAGCCAGACGGTGGGGGTTTGAATACTGTCTGTCCTTTAAACCGGACTTAGACCTTGGACAAATGATTTGTCTTTAAAATGTATCAGTTTCTTGTGACTTACCAAAGCACCTACAATATAAAGGTGTTGTCAATCAATATTTATTAACCATTTAAACACTAACTGCAGTATTTGTAGAATGAAAATACCTATAATATAATTTTACAATATTGATATAAATGGTGTTATGTATAAACAAGAAAATTTTATATGTGTGTTATTTAATTGAAGCTTGCTAATCATTTTTGTGATAAATCTATGAAGGAAAAGTCAGCAAGTAAACTCCATTTCTATTCTTTTCTGCTAAGCTATGTTGAGTAATTCACATTTATGGACCAAATATTAAATAAAATGTTTCACATGATGCTTTATGCTTTATGATCATTGTAATCACAATTAGTTTTTTCATAACCATAAGATACAAAGACTCTAAAACTTTCCTTTTTATACTGTAATTGAATAATTAAGAAATGAACAAACAGCATAAATATATTTTCCAAAGAAAATTTAAATACCAAGAGAAACTAGGGAAAAGAACTTGTACTCAGCCTTCATAATGCACGTGCCCCATATTAAAAACTATCTGAAGTGCCCCAGAGCCTGCATCCTTAGTAGCACTACACAAGTGAAGAAAAAGTATGCAAAAGCTATAACCAATGCTCCAAAGCCTGGAGTTCCCACATTAATGAATAGTATATGCATATTCTCATGCTAACACCTGAGACCACATGCAAATAAAATCAGGTTTTTATCTTCATGGAAAATACAAACTTAATAAAAATAATAAACAAAGCAAGAATATGTAGCCAAATGTAATTCCTCTGCCTTCTTCACCTTGATGGTGCTGTTAGGATATAGCTGGAATCCAGACCTCTTAATGATTGCAATTGCTTGAAATCATTCCAGGTACTGAATGATACCTCACAGAAACAGGGATCCCAGGATATAGATAGGAGAAACAGGCTCCCTGTTCCCTGTCATTGTGAACAGAAGGCTAGTGTCTTTAACTGAAGGTGTGACAACTCACTAGTCTCTAGTAGTGTCTTTTATATATTTCTTCTTAGTACATGTTACAAAACCCTGAACATAAATGTAGTTGAAGAAGAAAACCTTAATGTTACATTAAAGGTCATATATGTTCATTAAAAATACTACATTCGTCACAAAGGCAAACATAAGAAAGGAAAAAAACAAGTCACATCACTACAAACAAGATGTGGACCATCTACTTTCTCTGTGTTGAGTAATTTACTTCTATATGCAAAACAGATTAAAAATCCTGCCAGCAGGAAGATAACTAAAATTCATAGACCCAATCTTCCCAAATAAAATTGAGTTTTGAAACATACCATCCACCATGCCAACTCTTCTTCCTAGTCTCCCATATCTGTTCATGTCAGTGCCACTGTGTCAAGTCCTCTTCTTTTTCTCACACTCCTACTCTGACATATCAGAAAAACTTGTCTCCTCTACTTTAAAATCACTTCCCAAGCTCTGTTAGAGTATCACTCTTGCACACCAACTTTCGTCACCTGCTTCCTAACTACATCTTGTATCCTCTCTTGCCACTTCCCTATTTTCGGTCCTCAAACCACTAGTCAAAATTTTCTTAAGATCTGTCAGTTCATACACTTCCTTGCTCAAATTCTTCAGCAGCTTCTCATTTCATTTGTAGTAAACCCCAAAATGTCCTATGTGATCTGAGCCCCATTACTGCTCTGACCACAGTTTTAAGTTTTTTGCTTTTTTTATATCACTTTCTTGTTCACTCTCATTCATCTGTGCTGTTTTTGGAATATAGCAGGTACACAAAACTTTGTTATATTTGGACTCTATCTTCCCTTTACCTGCTCTTTTCCAGGAATCCACAGACTTTGCCCTCAACCTGAGTCTTAACTGAAATTCCATGATTCTTCCCCAGCTACTGTTATTGTTTTTTTTATTTTACCTTTTCTATTTTTTCCTACTATACCCGATTTCTGTTTCTTCATAGTACTTACCATCACCTCACAAACCATGTATGTGTAGTTGCCTCACATGAAGTACAAATATTTGTCAGAGTTATTGTCCGTACTCTCTCCACTATGACTGACAGAAACTAGGTAGGATTGCTCTGTGATCCCCTGCTATAAAATCCCTTTTTTCCTGAGTGTGATTGAGAACTGCTTCTTGCTTCTCTCCAGTAGAATGGAGGCAAATGTGAAAGAATATTGCAGGTGATATTAAAGTCCTAAATAATGCTATTTGATGTAATAAAATGGAAGATAATCCTGGAAGAGCCTGACTTAATCAGGTGAAAGCTTTTTAAAAAGTAACTAAGCTGTTTCTGCAGCAAGAGCTTCTTTTCTACTTGCTTGTTTGATGAAGTTAAGGAACGATTTTATGGAAGCTCATTTGTTAAGGAGCACCAGGCACCTTCTGTGACCTGAAGGCAGCTTCTATTCAAAAACTAGCAAAAATCTGGGGCCCTATGTCATGGAAATGCAAGGAAATTAATTCTGTCAACAACTCAAATGAACTGGGCAGTGGACATTTCCTTGGGTGAATTTCCAGATGAGCATGCAGTCTAGCCAATATCTCAAATGAAACCATTTGAGACCATGAGCGGAGTATCAAGCTTAACTTTTAGTGTCTGACTTCCTAACTTGCAAAAACTGTTAGATAAAAAAAGTGTTGTTTTAAGCCAGTAGATTCATGATAATTTGTTATGTAGCAATTGCAAATTCACGTTGATTAAAATCTGAGATCCACAAAGACAGTACTTTCACTGTGTTTTTGGTGAAGCAGGCATTTAATAAGCATTTTCATTGAGAATATTAGGCGAGCTGGTTCTGTCTTGTGTGGGCATTTATTTATCTTCCATCAGGATCCACACTTTGGGCTGTTGTTACTATTCACCCCAACACTTATTTACACAACTATGGTCATTCTGCTTCTGGACTTTTTACTGCATTTTCTTCCTTCCTTTTCATTTGTGCAAATTCTCTCTTACTCCTATGCACATCTTCAGCAGGTATAAGCTGGCTTACCCTTTAGGAGTGATGTGCTTCCATTTCATGATTTAAACCAAAATCTGCAAGTCAAATTTTATAATCTTTCTGAATTCTAAATTTAAAGTTATCACCTTTTCTTTTGGAGTCAACTTGCAATATTCAACACTGATATTCTCAGATCTGTATTTTCATTGCCTTTTAATTCCCTAGTCCTCAAATAAATTTTAAATTTGTGTGCATATCTTTGTGTACATACATGTGTAGTATAGATCAAGAGATATAATTATTACTAAACAGTCCTCACTACTTACATGTCGGATAATAAGCTAGATTGCATAGACTATATCTCCTTTACCCATTTGAATCTCCACAGCTCTTAAGGTTTTTATTTTCTTTTTGCTGAGGAAATTAGGCTAAGAGAACTAAGGTATGATAATTTTGAGTAACTACCTTATGGCCACACCACCAATTAAGTGACAGAGCTGGGATTGATTTGTATGACTTCAAAGCCAATAAGGACCTCAGATAACATCAGAAACTATCTCCTAAATTAAACTATCTCTAACTAAATAAAAAACTATATGAGACAAAATGCACAGAAGCATCCAAATATGTGCAAATAAGTATTTTCTCATCTAATATATGTATACAGATGCTGCTCAACTTTCAATGAGATTGCAGCATCATAAACCCATCATAAATCAAAAATACCATAAATCAAAAGTACCTTTAATGCACCTAACTTACCAAACACCATAGCTTAGCAGTACCGTGCACAGTAGAGCTATTAGTCGCTCACCTGCCTGATGATGTGGTTGTGTGGAAGCTGGGCTCACTGATATGGTCCAGCAATCCAAGAGTATCATAGTGAATATTTATAGATCAGAATTTTTTAAAAAGTTAAAGTAAGATTTCTACTGGATACATATAGCTTTTACATTATGAAAAAGAAAATCATAAGACAAATTCCTGTGTTTGAGCACAGATGGGTCCATCTGTATACTTATCAAAAATAGCTACTCCATCAGACCTTGCTTTCTTCTCTTTGTTATAAGTGTTCATCATGTTAAACATTTATAAAGCTACTGATATGATAAAATAGTCACAAGTTCAGGAGTGCATTTTTTGAAAAACCAAATTACCTGTGAGTTAGCAAAACCAAAATATGTGTGCATGTGAATGTATCAAATGATGAGTGAATCAAAGAGTGAAGGTATTATGTTTCTGTCAAGTTTGGGATAAGAAACCAAGTTTTAAAGGTAGTGTTCAAAATGTTTGTTGACTTAATCCAAAGAGAAATGTACAGAGACATGAGCTAATCATGGTCCACATTATAGAGATACCTGCACATTGAAGTGCTTCAGATTACAGCAGTATTTATAAATGAAAATGCCCCACACATGCCCTTACTGAATATTATTATGGATATAAACTTAAAGAAGTAAATCTTCTACATACAGGTCACAGAAAATTCAAATACTTTGTATTTCTGACCCTGTATTGCCACTACCCCAAAGCAGTTTTAAATTGAAATGAAAAATGATTTTGGGCTGTTTCCCATGACAGTAAGAGAAAGAGATAATGGTATTGGAAAGACAGAAAGAGAGAGAGAGAGAGAGAGAGAGAGAGAGAGAGAGAGAGTAAAGCTGTAAGTATAGCCAGAATTATGCTCTTTCTTTGTTTCTTTGTTTTTAGTCTAGAAGGACTGTTAGCATGGCAATCTATGGAGTTTGACAACAGTGAAACAATATAACCAAAAATCTCCAGTTAGCCTTCTAGATAAATAGAGGAGTCAAAGGATGCAAGTTGATATTGCCAATATATACACATTGATTTATAAGAGAAAAGGGATTAATTGCTTCAGTGTCACTGATTCTAGTGATAGCTTCAAAGAAAAATGATGAGAACATTGTGTTCTTGTAGCATAATCACTCCTAGTCAGTCAGCCTTAACTCATATTGAATCGGGTCGCTGAGGCAGACCATTTATTAAGTTTCTATACTAGTGTTGTATAAAAAACAGTTTTATTAAAAATTATGATAAATGGCAAAGGTTTACATAAAGTTCCAAGAGATAAAAATGTTTGGAAAATACAAATTTGAAATGTACGATTAGGAATATAAGAATAGATAATTGGCTGTATTTTTTTAAATGTTGAACTTTAAAAAGTAGAAAAGAGAAAAGAATCCCTTCACAGGTAAAAATGTTGATAATAATATACTTGCCTAAGTTTTATTCTGCCATCTACTTGTTGGAATCTGATCAGGGATGACTTGTTCTGTTTTAATCATTGGCAAATCAGGGACTTAGTTTTAATACTGTGATAATAACAGTGAGATGGACAGTGATAACTAAAAGTTATCTTTCCTATGTCATCTCTTTTGTGGCATCTCATTTTTCCACCAAACCATGCATTAGCCAGTTATCCTTCATTGTAATGAGATGCTCGTGACTGGAAAGATTTATAAAGAGAGGTCCATTTAGCTCAAAGTTTTGGTGGTTCAAGGACATGGTGCCATCATGAGATGAGCTCTGGAGAGAACTTCACAATAGATGACATCACAGTGGTGGGAGCATGTGAAAGAAGGAGAGATCACATCACTAGACAGAAAGTCAGAGGGACTGGGAAGTGGCCTGACTTGTTCTTTTATGACAATCCTCTCAAAGAACTAACTCACAGGTCATATAAGAACTACCTTAGTCTCTTCCAAGGTGTGCTCCCATTAACCTCCCATTAAGCTCCAGCACTTACAGGCCCAATTCCCGACATTGCCAAACTGAGGACTAAGCTATTATCATGCAAAACCCACATCCAAACCATAACACCATTTGATGTTGATACTTAAGTTCATCTAAAATATCAACAACAGCAATAGCAACAATAATAATACCATCTGACATTTATTGAACATCTGAAGAGGAAGTTTAGGACAAATATTAGATGGACTAATAATTACCAAGGACCTGAAGGTAGCAATCAAAATTGAGCAACATGGCTTCAAAGTGTTACTCTTAAACCACTTACCTTCACCTACTAAAGTGAGTAAACTAAGATCATATCATCACTAGAGCTTATCATATCCTAAAATTGGACACATTACAACTGCTGTCTACCATCTCATCATCAGAGAACCCCAAATGCAATATATCTTACCAAAGGATATGCCCCATATGTTTAAAATCACAGCTAATTTAAAGAATTCATATTTTCTGTTTGCCTTTGGAGCATGTGAGATTAACTACCACACGATGTAACAGCAAGTGCATTAACTAGAACTGTTTCCTCTCATGTCTATAGTTAGACAGTCCCTTATTTACAGTATAAAAATTTTATTTTCTTTTAAGTTTCCTTGTGGCATCTATATTTCATTAAATATATATAATTTATGCTCCATTTTCTTCTAGGTTATAATCTAAAGAAACAACATGTGCCCACATTATGTAAACTTTAAGGTAAATTTAAATGTGAGTACATGATATCTAAAATCATGATACTAACATTTTAAGTTTCGTTATTAACCTTCACATAATTTTTTAAAATATGAAATATATTTTCAAGGTTCAGAAACTTTAAAAGTACCAGAGACTATTAATTTAAAGAAGAATTATCTTCTTCTTCCCTTTAGCCACATGATTCACCTTTCCTTGCTACAGAAAACTAAGCTTTAGGTTCCTGTTTCTCTTCCTGTATATATTAGCATGCATATAATAAAATATATTTACACATGCATATACAATGCTTTCCCCCCACTTTTATACTTACATTCATTGGGTGGTGGCACACTCTTCATGTCATGCTGTAGCATGTTTTATTTTACACATTACATGTATTACAGAGACATTATTTTAAGAATCAAACATAATTTTCAAATAGATACTTTAAATGGCATTAGATTGTTCTTAGTATTTCATGAACGATTCTGTAATAAATAACATTGCACATATATAATCACCCATGTGAAAGCACAGTATTTCTATAGCATGAATTCTTAGAAGTTGAATGCTAAGTCTAGGGTATAGGTTTGTAATTTCTAGACATTGTTAAATTTCATCCTAAAAAGTTGTTCTAATTTATAGTTTTTCTAAGTCATAACAGTTTCTATATTACTTCTTCCATTAATACTGGAGGAATGTTAGCATTCATGTTTTGTGTTTAAATAAACTTATAGATTTCACATTCTAGTGACAGTGGCAGAACCAAAATTTTAAAATATAACAATGAAATTAAATAGTAAAAATGTAAATACCCTATGAGAGCAAAAATGATAATCAATATTTTTAACTATTGTATAGGATCTGAAATAATATATAGTAGTTTAATGTAGTTTTTGAAAGATAAGTTTTATTTGTCACAGGTCATATTGCAAGAAATGTTTTAGTTATAGAAGAAACTCATTGAATTCAGTTGTTTTCTTATAGAATTATTACTTTTTGTAGGTAATTGACAAAGCACATTAATCATAATTTTATCTTTTAAATCTTTGAGAGATTTGTCATGGGCTGGCGACGTGGCTCAAGCAATAGAGCACTTGCCTAAGCAAGCCTGAGGCCCTGAGAGCAAACACCAGTACCACCAAAAAAAATTAAAATCTCAAGTGGCAGAATCCTTGTCAAAACTTCTTGTACAATCGCTTCTGCCACTTCTTGAGGACCTACTATGAGGCATAATTTCTTCAGAAACATGCACATAATTTATCCAAAAATTCTTGAACTATCGATTTAAAGACCAGAAAACTGGCTCAGTGGTATTAACTAGATCAAAGTGACACAACTAACAAGTTTTGGTTGGTAAGTGAATTGGTAAAATTTCCTATAAGTACTATTCACAAATTATATAGAAAGAGCACATCATTAGATGAATGACTTAAATATTAAGTAGGTGTATAATACACTCTATAGCTACATAAAGCAAATATCTTACCTCAAAAACAAATGACAAGGATGGGACAAGTGGCTTTAAGTGACCAAATCTGCATAGCACAAGGAACATCAAGCAACGGAGAGTTTCCATAATTGCTGCCTTGGGCCTGGAATATAATGTTATTAACATCCATCAGCTATAAGTAAGTGCTTCAAGAGTTTATGCTGTAAATAATGTAGTGATAAAATTCTTCTTTTAGTTTTAAGAAATGCTTAGTATTTTAACAAATTTGAGAAGTATGTTCATCTGAAGCTGTTTGAAAAGAGGCATTCAACTACGAAAGAAAATGCATCATTTAAAAAAAAATCTATCAACTTATTGCTTAAAGAATTGATGAATTAGAATAAAATGTATTTTCAGATAAAAATAAAACATTAAGTAAATTTCTAGAGTTTAAAATGACAATCTCCTCACTGATTCAGTGCCTTTTACTTCATTAAAGTGGCTTATTGGGGGTGTTCCTTCCACGGGTGACCCCACAGCCTTGGCTGAGGTAGCGGCTGCTGTCCTCAGTCTAGGCACCTTGTCTGGAGCTGGAGCTTTGGCCTTGGCCTCCTACAGGGTGCAGGGCTCCCAGTTCCAGGATGCTTATGGAGAGGAGCTCTTTGAGAAGACCAACACACACCACTTCTTACACAGCCTGACCCTATTGCGGAAAGACTCTCTGGGCAGGGTTGCTGCCCAGTCTCTGGAACTGCCTTATTCTGCACCACCTTTTTCTATCCAGCTCTGAGTGGAGAGCCTACCATCCAGACTTTGGGCTGGTTCGAGGGAGCCTGGTAATCTTGGGTTGGCTTGCCTTAGCTCTTTGAGATCTCTTTTGTTTAGTTGTGGGCTTTCTGAGTAATTTTTTAAGAGTTAGAACTGAAGGGCTGAGGAAGTGGCTCAAGGTAGTAGAGCATCTGCCTAGCAAGCCTATAGCATGAGGGCCTGAGTTCAAACTCCAGTACCACCCAATAAATAAATAAGCAAATAAATAAAAACAGATTTGAAAAGTCTTAAAAAAAAGAGTTAGAACAGAAAGGGAATTAAAAGAGAAAAACAAAATAAAACAAAAAATGTCTTTTTGGTTTAACTGATATTGCTATCTACTTTAAAATAATGAAGAACTGAATATTACAGTCCAATATCTATTTTTAAAGCTGCACGATACAGTTACATAATACACTGATATTTTACCTCTGTGTGGAAAATTCTTAAATTTAAGAAAATAGAAAAATAATCAAAGAACTTTAGTTCTTGCCTTTGGTCCAGAAGAAATCCAATGGAAGTCAAGGTCAGGATAATGAAGAAAACCCTCAGGAGGAGAGTTACCTGTGACAGCGCCTGTCAAAGAAATACAAAGATCAATGGATCCTTTAGGAGAGTTATTAGAAGGGACATTAGGAGCTAATGCTGCCAAGAAAACAGTCCAAATTGTGCTCCCAATTATACAATTTGTCACTGACTCTTCCAAAAGGTCAATTATATAGAGGACATTTTGATGTTATCTTATTGGATGCAGAGGGAACGAGTTCGACAATTTCATGATATTTTGCTTAAAGTGTACTTTAAAAAAATCTCTCCTTTAAAGTTTTGACTTTAATAATTGTTTGAAGCACATGAGCCCTTATGTGTGGAGAAATTCACATTTTTACAAATAAATACTACATTCCAATAGCTATTTTTAATATCACAATTCCTTGTGATTTTAAATCTAAAGCTTTTTTTCATGAAAAAAATATATAAAGGAGAATGTGTTCATGGTTGCAAATACATATATGAGATTACACAGGTGCACTCAGATTCTTATTTGATGAAAACTACATATTCATAAGTGCATGTCAAAAGTTATCTTCTGAGTTACTGTAACAAAACATATTTTCCTGTAAGAATTTATAATTATGCATTTTTTGCATGTCAAAATTAATAACATTTACTGAGCACCTACTATTTTCACAGCTTTCATGCTATGTGTTTCTCATACATTATTTACTTTTATATTCTCAACAACCTTGTAGAGTAGGTGATGCTATATCTGCTTTATGTACAGAAGCCTTTCTCTGAGAATTCAAAGGGTACATGATTTTTCCAGCATTACACAAAAAATAAATGACACCTCTAAAATTCAAGACAGGCTTGCCTGATCCCAAAGAATGACAAGGGTAAAATACATATGGGCAACAAGTTTAAAGAAGCCAGTGGCAGAGATGTAAATTGAGGTTACATAGCCAAAGTTTAGAGCCAGATGAAGTCAGCTTTAGGCTGAAAGTGGAATAGAACATTCAAGGGAGGGTTGGGGGGAGAAATGACCCAAATATTGTATGCACATATGAATAAATGAAAAAAAAAAAGAAAATTCAAGGGATTGAGGACATGGTCCAGGGTTGTTTACCAACTCAGTGATGATGCCTAAATTTCACCTTAATGAAAATAGTAGAGGTGTGATGCAACAGATTGACTAAACTAGTAATCTAAATATTAAGCAAATACTCTCCCTTCCTCTGCCTGGAAAGAACTATTGGTAATTTCAATTCGTTCTTCTCCAAAATCTCCACCTACAACTTAACTACGTCTTCCCAAAGTTATAAACAACAAGCAAGAGCCACCAGTACCTTGGATCTATATCATTATAACTTAGCCCTATCTCTCAGGGGCAACTTTCTGGGATGACAGTCGGAATTGTCAAGGAATTGTACATTCACCAAATGATAGTTTAGAAGAAGAGTTTTGCTGAGTGGCCAAAAATCATAATTAAAAGTACCAGAATGCTGAGGGATATGAGGACAATATTAGGTGTCTGACATAAGATGCAAAGCAAAGGCCAATGGAAGCCAGAATGTCTGAAAGAAGAGAGGAGTATTATTCAGCTATGCGAAAGTCAGCAATAGCTGCTTTGGGACATTGAAACAGAAAAACAACAACAAAAAACCCAGCAGAAAATATATTTCCTTAGTCTTAGAAGTAACCAAGATGTGAGTGAGTAAACTGATGTTCGGTATGGGAAACATTTTGCCTTCAAAGAAAATCTTTTCTCTCTATATTGCTTCATTTTGATCTTTTGGAGAAAACTCCACATGAAAGGGAGAAACAGTCCATGCCACAAAACCATAGCAGGATTCCAAATGCTCTATAGAAACAAGAATGTAGAGTTACACACCCTATCTCCGTGCAACCATGAGTAAATTATTTGACATTTGTAAGGTTTGGTTATATGTTAGGTACATTTGAAATAAATTTGGCTTTGGAAGGAATGAAATTAAATATTTTGAAGAAAGTTTAACACAAAGGAAAAAGTCAGTAAATGGTCACAGTACCATTGTTGCTATGTTCAGGTGCTTAGGAAAAGCATAAATGTAAATTAGTTCTTCCAAATAGCATAGGAAACTCAGAGACAGAACAAAATATTTTGTTCCAGTTGGGGAATTTATTATCCCTGAGCAAAGGAAAGAACTCCTTTTTCCCAAGCTGCTTCCTGAGTACTGGAATTAGAGTGGAAGCCAACTTAATACAGGACTCTGTCTCATCAACACCTGTGATTGGCTAGTAGGCATCTGTCTGGGTTCCTCTTCCTTGCCACAGTTCCCCAGTCTTCATCATCATAGGGAATGTCACCTTCAATTTTTCAGTTTCTTAAGACAAAAATCCTTAAGTTTTTCTCTCTACTTTTAATGCATCAGAGATGAGTTTTAGTACTGTATTGGAAATGTATCCAGAGTAAAGGCATTGGTGATAAATATCACAGCTAATACCCTGTTCCAGCCCAACCTAATCTTCATCACAATTGTTGAAATACTTTCCTAACTTGTCTTCCCACTAATAAAATTTATGGTCTACCTATCCCACCTACTCCCAAGATGCTGAATTATCATTTATGTTTTAAGTCCTCCAGGGGCTTCAGATATCACTCAGAACAAAGCACAAAGTCTTTACTCGGATCTGTTCAGGCTACACCCCAATGTCGTCCCCTGTCTTTCACTCTTTAGCCATATCTTTTGAAATGACCTTCCCAGGTAATTCCCATGATTCATTTCATCAAGTGCCTATTTGGGTACATGGCCTTGTCTGTCCTATATAAAACAGTACTTCTTCATAACTATTATAATCATCTTTTGTTCTATTCTCCATATGTATTATCATGTCCATACACCTTTCATTGTTTGTGTATTCTGCTTGTCTGCCCCTCTGACTAGAATGTAAGCCCCATGAATTTTTTTATCTGTTTATTTATGGTTGTATGCAAGGCACCTAGGACATTGTCCAACACATAGTACCCAATATGTTTGTTGGATGACTGAAAAAAATTTATATTTGTGTTTCAATATTAACAATTTAATTGTTACAAATTGAACAAATCAATAATTTAATATGTGAACTTTTATTATAAGATTTTAAATTTTTTAAACTTAAAGACAAACTCAAATGATTTTATCAGTGATTTAATATTGTTATTAAATTATTATAAATAGTAAATATTTAATGAATTAAATATCTAAATATTAATTTCTTTAATCCTTTAAAGGACACAATTTTCCTAAGCATTTGACTTTAAGAAAAACTAAGAGTATGAAAAGAGAAATTTAATATAGAACACATGCACTTTTTTTACAGTCCATTTTTGTATGGAGCTCTTTGGTTTATCCATAAAGCAGCCTTTGATAGGCTAATTAAGGTACACAATCAATTAATCTTCTCTAATTTCTACATATTCTTTCCATGAATATTTATTGAGCATGTGTTGGGCACTATAGTGATAAAAGTTAAGAGAGTAGCAAGAAGTATAAAATCCTTGCTCTTAAATCCTTCCATCTCCCATACAAGTACTAACCAGCACCAATCCTGCTTAGCTTCTGAGATCAGATGAGATCAGCCTGTTCAGGATGTGATGGCCCTTGGGAGAGTAGATAAAGGAGAATGGTGGAGGAGGTAAATTCAATTATAATATATTTGATATCTGTAAGATTTTTGTAAATGCCACATTGTACACCCATGAGCACAACCATAGAAATATTATTTCATCCATCTTATTCCCTGTGGCCAGCTCCACTGGAGCAAAAGAAAAAAAATAAAAACAAGAGGAGAATTTATCAGTTTTGACTGCTATAAATATTTAGTCTTCTATGTTTAAAACAATATATTAAATAATATATAATTTATTAGCTTATTATAATAGAAAAAATTTTTTCAATGACTTTACTCAGATTTCATACCATCCATTGTAGTGTAACTTTCTCATCAAATATCTCTGTCCTAAAGTGCTAAAATGAAATTACTCTGAAACTGAATGTCTGATAGTCTTATCATAAAAACATATGAGTAAGGGTATAACCATAGAAGCTTTAAGATGTAGCAAATTACTTTTCTCCCTTTACAATTCCAAGCAGTTTGTAGCCCTTATTTACACAGGTTTCCTAGTATTCACGGTCCAGATTTCTGGTCGTGAATATGCTCACTGGTGGAGTGGCTCAAGCTGTAGAATGCCTACCTACCAAAAGCAAGACCCTGTGTTCAAACCCCAGTACCTCCAAAGGAAAAAAAAAAAGATAGGTCCAAGAAAATTATTTCCCTGCACCTTTCTTCAAATAGCTGGAAAGAAATAACTCAGGGAGAGACACTAACTACACAGGACTCCAGAATCACTCCAGTATGATGTAATGTTGCCTAACAATTAATGAATGTAGAAGTCCTTCCTTCCCTCCATGATAAAGAAAGCCCTTTTGTCCTTGAAGACGATAGGCATTCTCTCATCCTATCATGAAAAACTCATGGTCAACATAACTACCTTTCCCATTCCCCCATCTAAAATATCTCACAGAGGAAACTAACCCCATACACTATGTCTAAAACAATAGGATGTTGAGCTTGCAGGGACGCCTACGCCACGGCCCTTATCACCCAGGTAATCTGCGAGCTCTACCTTCCAGACACCTTGCGGGTCTACATTTACCATGCCGAATCTTAAGGCTTGACTTGCTTCATTTACAGTGTTGCATCATAAACGAAGGGCCAGAATCCAATGTGATAATGCCATAACAATCATAAATATGAAACAAGTATAAATAATATTGGGTGCAATTTTTAATTCTGTGTGAGTCTTAACCATCTGTCATGAAATGAGATCTTGCTGTTTGGAAGAATTATGAATGTTGCCTATTCTTTTGCCTGCTAAGTTTTAGAACTCTGGGTTCTGAGGCATACTGAAAGAAATAAGATTAGAGTGAACATATTCTAGAATTTCAAATAAGAATCACACATTACAAATATGTCAAAGGTGAAAATATGTTGGCTAAAAAGGACAAAGAATATATAGTTTAGAAACAAAAAATGTAAGAAGTAAAAGTTAAAATTTTATTTTTAGAATATTAAGTCTGTCATATTAGATACATTATAAAATTTGTTTTGTTATTATTCCATTGCATTAAAAATGAGTGTACATCCAATTAGAGTCAAAGGACCTGATATCTCCTTTCACTTAAAAAATGAGCAATTCTAATATATATGAAACAGAAATTAAGAGGCAGTTTCAGAGAGAAACTCTTTTCATTTAGATTACTTTTAATAAGGAAATGTGACTTCAACTAACTATGCATTTAGAATTTGAGTTTCGAAAGCTAAATTAAAATGCTTAATTTTTACATATAATTTAATGAAATAAAATTAAAATTATAATTCAAATATAAGCAGCTTATGGTTGATTTAATAGATAACTTTAAAGTCACTACCTGGTACTGGTCAAATTTGGGAACAGTACAAATGGTATGAAGATATATGCAATTTCCAAATTAATATTTCATTACTGGACACATGACATTTCAGAATGTACAGTTTCTCACATTATCAGTATATTTCAATATGGCGGACACAATTGTATTTTTCATTGGTATGTATAATGATCATTTCCCTACATTTCTGAAGTCAATGCATATTAAACAAGTAGCTTTTGCTAACATTATTTCTTAATTATACATTTATTACATCTATTTCATGACTTTAAGTTATAATTGATACTCGTGTTGACTTGAATTTATTTTTTTCACATTACCTTAACTGCTACCTAAAAACATTAGGAAATTAAATGAAGTCCCAAGGGGCTAGACTGGAGACTAAGAGTACACACCTGATACTGATGAGAGTCTCATGTGGGGCTCACAGAACACTCTCTATTATAAGAGCAGAACTAAATATATTGATTTTTTTCAGAGTATCTATTAAAAAATGTCAACATGAAAACATTAATTACAAAATTGCAGTGCCATAATGGTTTACAGAGCACTGCATCTAGGGGAATTTAAAACCGTAAAAGTCAGCTCTCAAATTTATATTGCACACTCTCAGATGCCTTGTTAACATGAAATATATCATCAAAGTAATCTGTTAAAACATATCTGCAGTAACTTTATTACACAATCAATTATGAGACCTTATTAAATATTCAAACTATTGTGTGTCTATTAAAACACACAATACATTTCCATTTTGGTTTGAGGACATGCTAGTGGTGGTCATATTTTTATTTCAAAAGTGTAGTCATGATATCACCCCATGAAATAGACCCTACAGCTGAAGAATTGATTTCCCAAGCATTACTAAACCAAAATCAACATAACCATCTGTGGGTCATATCACTAAACCAAACACTAATACTTCAGCATGTGCTGCACAAGTTTCGGTAAGAAAGGAATGTGCCTCTTACACCTTTGTGGTGGCCATCAGATTGCTCTTTTGACTCTCAAAGTTATTTATACAGAATTTGCACACATAAAACAAGTAAGTATTTATCTACTCTGGTATATGCATAAACAGAGAAGTCTGTGGGACCACAGCAGGGTCCCCAGTTGCAAGTCAGCCACAACTTTTCTATGTGATTATTGGCTACAGAGAACCTGGAAAAAAAATATTGCTGTTGGATTGTAAAGTCTTCATATGCTTTTAGATCCCTGAGATTAGAAAGGCAGTATAGAATTTTGGAAATAAGCAACCTTTTTTTTAGTTGTACAGCATGTTTTAAGCAAAGAAAAACACATGTGGGAAATACGCAAATGTACCTTTCAAAATTAATTTGTGTCAGAAATGAGGCTGTCTTCAACTCTAATTTCAGTTTGAAAAGGATTTCAACACTTGACCGTTCTGTCAATAGATCTACATGAGCTTCTCATGCAGTTTTTTTTAGACTTTTAATTATTTGATGGTATACATTTTTTTCCTTTTTTACAGTTATATTATTGTTGTACTGGGCATACATTGTAACATTTGCAAAAGTACTTCAATATATCACAATTGAATTCACTCTCTCCATCACACAGTTTTTTATGACAATAGAACAATCTTTTGAAAACTATGCTGTAAGTCACATCTCTTACTATACATAATGCCTGGCTACATTTTTATCCAGGAAGCCCTCCCACATGCCCAGACATTCAAATCTCTTGGTGAACTTAGTATTAAGGGCCTCTATTTTTCAAACCAAAATGAAGGCTCACATAATGAAAACTGGGTAAATTTCCATTTTTGATTTTTTGAATGAATAAAATTTATTAATGGATTTTATATAGTACAACTGAAAAGTCAACATTGTAGACTGGACTCAACATTTGTCAATGTAAGAAGAATTTGCTGTTTTGATGCAAGTAACCTAGCTTTTCTCTGAACTACTAATGCATATACAATGTATTCACATTTTGAGTGAACATATTAAGATAACGTGTTAAGCAACCACTGATAGGTAAATTATGAAATATTTGATGAGTTGATTAGGAGGCCTTAGGTTAAACTAGTTAGAGTGAACCCTCCACAACTGTGCATATTGCATCTACAGATTCAATCATCCTCAGACAGAAAACATTCAGAAAAACATTTCATGTGTATTAAATGTGTTCAGATGTTTCCTCAGGGTTATCTCCTAAGTGATATGGCAAAGTAGTAATCACCTAGAGATGATGTAAAGTATGAAGGAAGACATGACCATTATGTGAAAACACCATACCAATCACAGTATGGACTTAAGAATCTAGAGATTTTAGTATCTGTGGGATCCATCCTCTGAGGATACCCGGAAGAATCACATGAAGTTTGGCCATTTTGGTAGTTTGATGTAAACATGTGCAAGGCTAAGACTGATGTGGCTTATGCTATCATTATGAAAGCTTTCTCCCTGAAAGAAATTTTTGGGTTCAGAGTTTTTCTTTGTGGTTGCTAAGGGCAAACATGGCACAAAATGGAATTGATTTCACTCTTAGTTGTGACACATGCAAGGAAAAGGAGACAAGGATATGGTCAAGCACTATATTTTCAAGATGTTTCCTGCCACATTGTAACCTAGTTTCTACTTCTTTTTGAACTTGTAGTACTTGTGTTTGAACTCAAGGCTATGTGCTTGCTAGGCATGCATTCTACCACTTGAAGCCATAACCCAAGCCTTTTGCTTTAGTTATTTTTCGGGTTGGGTCTCTATTTTGCCCAGGGCAGGCCTTAGACCTCCATCTTCCTATTTCTTCCATGTAGCTGAGATTACTGATGTGCCTCCCCACCTCATGCCAGGCTTGGTTGAGATGGGGGTCGTGCTTAATTTTTGCCTGGGCTGTCTTTGAACTGTGATCCTTTTGATTACAGTCTCCCTGGTGGATGAAATTACAGATGTACACCACTATGCCTGGCTCCTAGTTTCTAATTTCACTTCAAGAAATGTAAGATAGAACCTAAATCATTGTTTTCTGCTACAACTAATAAAGTCTACTGTATGTTTCCTTATAATCTTTTCTTTATTTTTCCTTGATTGTTTATAGACAGAAAACTCGTGCAAACATATCTGTTGTTCAAAACAGAGGTCACAAAATAGAGTAATACTGTTTACTAACTTTGAATGCAAGAAACTCCACAGAAATATATGTGTTCAAAACCAACCCTTAAGGACTTTAAATAAAATTAGAAACTAAACTGGCTTCCTTTAATATATTATAACCTCTATAATAACTTCTTGCAAACCTATTTTATTTAGCTGGACACACTGTGGCGTACACTATTGGTTGCTTAACTAAAACATATCTCCCACTTCTTCAGTACCAATAGTGTGCTGATTTTGATTGGGTATAAGGGAAGACGGTCCTCAGGAGAAAAGTGAGGGCTCTGTGCTGAGGACACATGGATTATCATTCACTCATGGTTGATTCATGACCTGGTGTTTGTCATCAGTTTAGTGTGGGCATATGAATTAGTCCTGAATAATGAGACATGAAAAAGTTTGCCAGGTAGAAGTCTAGAATATTTTTCTTCATTTTTAAATGTGATTAATGAAATGCTCTAAAAATTCAACTTGCTTCCTTGAGTCACAGTCTGTGACACAGGATGCTGAGAGCTGCTGCAATTTCTTATGATGACAAAAGCCATCACTATAGAAAAGTCTTTCCGAAAGCTGTACAGGTTTTAACTGCTGAACTAACCAATCACAGAAGCTGTGTTTCCTTGGATATTCTGTTCTTAAAACAGAAGACATTTGATATTGTGACTTCCAGGATTCTTTGTATGTCAGGATTTAAAGATACAGCAGCCAGTAGCTATGAAGAGTGACAGTTTGTAGGAGAATTTGCACTGAGGGAAATAAAACTGCAAAACAGAAAGATTCCTGATGATGACATTAATTGGCCTCCTGGATTCAGTACTGAATAAGCAATAGTCCCAAACTTTTCAGTTATGTGAATTAATAAATTCACTCTGGGTTGAATTTCTGTCACACACAACCAAAAAGTCCAGCTTACCGCATTCACTATCCTATTTCAGATTGATTTCTTTTTTATAATTCAACATATAAATTATGGGTAACATATGAAACTCTTACTATATTGGTAAATGACTATATTAGTATGTAATGACTTAAATAATTCCAGAGTTTATTTAATGAAATTATTATTAAATAAATTATTACCAGAGTAGATCTGGTTTTCAGCAAAAATTTATCAATTTCTACCACTTAAGGGAGTTTGAAATAGTTTTATTTCATACTTTCCTTTATTATTATTTTTTCCTTTATTTTATTATTTCCTAATTTCCTTTCCTTATCTGTTTGTTCAAAAAGATTAAGTTTATTTACTTGATGTTTGCTTTACATTAATTTCTCATACTTGTTGTTTTTGAGGGATCTACTCTATTGATTTGGCTAATGCTTTGTCATATTTGCTTTCTGCTAGGATGGTTTTATGATTGTTCACTCTGAGCTTAGAATTTTTGTAATATTATCTGTGGGAATTAATTATCTGAGGCTTGCACATATGGCCTTCTGGAGGCATGGTCTGAACATGTTTCTTTTATGTACCTGACATCTAATCTGAGATCGGTTTAAAATTTATTCTTATCCAGATTTTATCTGGACCATGCTTAGATAACCATGTGAGGGTGTGAGGGAGGTAGGTTGTTAAAAATTCTCAGTGAAGACTTTTTTTTCTACTTCTGCAAAGTCAAGTGCAAGACGAGAAGGCTTCCTTTCAATGTTTTGCTTTCTTCTTGTTTTGCCTTCCTTTTACCTGGAATGTTTTCATTTCTTTTTAGTTTAAGTTATTTTATTTGAAATTTTTTTCTTTGACTTGCACAGACTCTTAGCTTTGCCTGTAAGATTACAACCAACAGGGATTGTCAGAGGGCTGAGGTCAGCTGTCAGAATAAGCACTCAGTTTCCTTATTGCATTAACATGTTTTCAATATTTTTAGCCTCTTAGGTGATCTCCAATTTTTGCTACCCTGTTCTGCATTGTAAGAGACATTCTATGTGTTTTATCCATCAACTTGAGATGTCCTTGACACCTTAGAAATTATTGTATCTAACCCACCGTATTTCTGGAAATAGAAACCCCTTCTGTTTCTTTAAAGTGTAACCAATGTTCATACAGAGTCATCATGCAAACTTTAGCTTTCCTGACTCAGTAAGATTATTTCCTAAAATGCATATTTTCTTCTTTTATTGGTACATATTAAATTGTTCCTCAGAAGGTTATCATGACACCTTAATACATGCACATAATGTACATTGGTCATATTCACCAGTTCTGCTCTTTTTCATTTTCTTCATAACAAAGACAAACCCAGTTATTTTTTGCTCTCCTGTCATTCTAGTTTCTATTTCAATTACTTACTGTTTTTCACTTACCTTTTTGAACTATTGTAAATACTTTCATGAAGGATATAAATATAACTATAAAACTAAACAAATAATAAAAATTCTGTTTTATCAAATTTTCAATTTAAAGTGCATTTTAATACTTTATGTTACTTTAGTTATCTCTCAAATATAAGTAGTATGGGTATTCTTTTGTAGCCAAAAATGATTTTTAACATATTAAGGCTCAAATTAAACTCCATTCTAGTACTTTGATGTTTGCATCAGGCAAATTGAGTATTCATAATATTGTAGGAAAGGAAAAAAATTAAGGATGTAAACCTTATAACAAAAATTCCCTAAAGTCGCTCCTCAAACTGCTAGTAAAGATAGGTATGTGAAAATGATAGAAAAATATAGTTTCCTGAGCATATTTAATTCAAACTTCTCAAGTATTTTTATTGCAATTGTGCAATTTATTTATCGTGAATAATTTCTTATTCATCACTTAGAATGATCATGTATCATTTGATGGGCATTCTATACAACAAAACTTTGGATTTGTTTAATCATTTACATTTAAAAATCTAGAGAATTAATTTACCTGGTTAAATGCAAGATTGATGGTTCCCAAATTAAAGCAGATCCTTATAGGGAAGAATACAGTACAGCTAATTTTTATTTTTAAAACAAATGACAGTTCTCTCAAACTCTATTTAAAATGGATGGTACTTACAGGTGTATTTGCAAAGGTCTCTTCATAAAAGGCCAGCATCAGAGCAAACTGTACAACTGTGTATATCTTCAGTAGTTGGGAAGCTGATGATGAAAAGGGGACTTCTTTTCCTGTAATCTAGATCAAGAAAGAAGTTTTCCTTTACATTGTTCCAGGGCTTATTCCTCTTTCTGAAATTCACACCAAGTGAAGGGATGGTGCAAAAAGAAGTGAAAGGATTTGCCATTGTTATGTATTTTTCCCAAAGGGCCCCAACATTCTTTTTTGGGGGGATGAATGATAGAAAATGTCTATAAATTAGGGGACATGTTTCTCCTTTCAGAAGCGTTATGCACTGCAGTTGTGATTTAGTCTGCCTTAAAGAGCAAAGTAAGAACTGACTCCATAATATGTGCTAATACTAAAGATACACACACACACACAAAATAGATTGAACCTTCCTCACCTGAAAATATGTCCATGAACATATTACAGTAAAGCAAAATAAAGAATAGATGTTGACTCTGAGCAGTGTATATAATCATGCTTCAAAGCAAAATAATATTTTCTTTAGAAGCAACTTTCCTAAACTACTAAATTTCTCTGGAAGACTACACTTTTTTTTTTTGGTGGTACTGAGGATTGAACTCAGGGCCCCATGCTTGCTAGACAGTTCCTCTACCACTTGAGTCACTCCACCAGGTCTATACTTCTTCCTTTTTTTTTTAGTGATACTGGAGTTTGAACTCAGGCCTCACACTTGCTAAGCATACAATCTACCTCTTGAGCCACTTTGCCAACCTTTTTCACATTGGTATTTTTGAGATAGGGTTTCACAAACTATTTGCCAAGGTTGATTTTGAAACTCTATCCTCCTCCTGAGTAGTTGGGATTATAGGCATGAGTCACTAAAGCCCAGCTATGCTTCTATTTTAAAAATGTCATTGCCAGCACTCTTATAACTTACTCACTTTGAATGATCTATTACAAAGGAAAATAAGTGAATCATTGCTCCTAGGCTTTCTAAAGCTGAAATAAGCAAATTATTTTCACCTGTCAATTTGACTGACTATTATATAGCTAATTGTGGACACAGAAAAAGTATGGGAAATTTAGGATTTTTGTAAAATAGTAATATTCAAATAAAGCCTATGATTTTATTTCTTTAAAGTATGATAGCTAACTTTTATACTTATAGCATCATCTTTGAAATGAACAATAGTTTACTTTTCCTGTTATTTCTGTATTTCTATTCATTAATAGAATAGTTGGTAAAGAATCACATATTCTGAATGGTTAAAAAGAAATTCCATTTTCTTTTCTAGAGGAGAATGTCAGATTGAAATTGAAATTTTCATCCGGCTTCCAGTATTTTAAATCTTTTCTTGGCTTTAAGTGTGATTTCTGCTTTTAATGCTTCTACTCTGAAGTGAATTCAGTTATAGCCTGGCAAATAACCACATTGTCTTAGTGTCACTTTAGATCTTCTGTCTGTGAGACCACAGTTTTTCATGAGCCAAACCAAGCATAGACTGAATGATTCCAAGGCTCTCCATCTCTGCTGTTCTGGGACTCTACATGTAAGGCACATTGATTTGTGAAGTCATACCCTGCACAGAGGCTCTTGGCTCTGGATTTGAGTGGCTCTGATAACTGGCCTCAGTTTCTCTTCTTCCCAAACTGTGCTCCCAGAGAAAAACAGAGTCTTCCAGGCAGACAACATCCTTCTTACCTGCCCTAAGGTGGTATCCACTCATGACATTGTGCACCACAGTTGTGCACCTTCATCTGACTAAGGGAACATCTTTTTGCAGATTTCCATAAAGGTAGCATATATGCAGGCTGGCTGTAGACCTAACAATATAAGACCAATCTTCACCATCTCCAAATTAATGAACTCTGTTTACCTCTGGGATTTCTTCACTTAGTCCAAGTCTTGGTTTACCTGGACCCCATCCTGGCCCTTTAAATATGACAGAAAGCTTATGAAAGAATCCAGGTGTGGCCCAGAATGTAGTCCATATGTAAAACAAATGGTGGAACTAGGGGAAAAAAAAAGTTTGTTTAAAATAAGGCAAATATAACACAAAAGATTAAATATAATATGCATTTTATGTATTGTTGAATAAAATTTATGTTGTTTTCTTTAAGATATATTATTCTTTAAGACTAATATGCAATCACATTCCATATTCCAATACATTCTATTCATTTGTGTAACTTTGTGTGTTCTATTAATATTTCTGAAGTTCGGTAAAATTATAATTTTGAAATAAAAAAAGACAATTTGTTAGAAAATCAGAAAAGTAGGGAAACAAAAGTGAAATAAGTTACAAAAATAAAACAGGTTGTGGGGTTTTGCTTCAAGTGTAATGAACTGGCAGCCTTTGTGCTCACTCTGCTCACCCTCCTTACCTGATGATTCCTTTTCTACTGTCTTGGTAAGTGGATATTAAGTTTAAGCATGGAAGCACACAGATTCCATGTCTGTTCAAATATTTTTAAAACCTTTGGAATTTATTGTGTTATAGACAAACATATTAACAAAAATATTCAAAGACATTTCAAACAGTATATTTCTGAGTTTTAAGTAGCCCATATTCTGTCATTAGAAAAGAAGTTTGCAGTCAGGCACTGGTGACTCATGCTTGTAATCCTAGCTACTCAAGAGGCAGAGATCAGGAGGATAACAGTTCAAAGCCTACCCAGGGAAAGTAGTTCCATGAGGCTTTATCTTGAAAAAGTCTTTACAAAAATGGGGCTGGTGGAGTAGCTCAAGGTATAGGCCATGAGTTCAAACCTCAGTACTTCAAAAAAAAAGGGAAAGTTTGCAGACTGAGGGAGTTCTCAGAATTTGTGGTCTTGCTGTTATCTTCATTGTCTCTGGATGAATTTAAATTGCTACATTTATAAAATTAGTTTTTAAAATTGCTTGAAATGTTACAATAAGACATCTGAAGTAATTAAGAGACATAGGATTTAATGAACAGATTTTGTTAGATGGAAATTTAGCATGCGGCTTTGCATTAGTAATACAGAAAATAAATGTATTTAGGAGTTACAACAGACATTAAAATACTTAACTTTTTTATTTTGAAAACTAACGGCAATTTTATTTCTATCAGTTACCAGAAATATCTGATAACATTTTGAAATAAAGAGTTATTTTTTCCCTCACCTTGTTTGGTTTCCAATTCACTGAAAGTTTGCAACCCCAAACGAGAACAAAGAGAATTATCTATGTCTAATCGTAACAATAACCATCACCTTCTGTCCAATATGAGTCCATCCCAAATTGCTTTTGGTATCCCTAAGTGATAGGTGAGAAATTTGGCTCTATATAGTAGAATACCAGTGAAAATAACTGTCTTGTAACATAAGAACTCTGAAGCATCATAACTTTCTGACTTGACATTTCTGTCCCCTATAAGGGAACATGGAGAAGACTAAACCTGCTGTGACAATTACTATATTAAAAGAAATGTTACTATGTGAGGGTAGCTATCAGGAGAATTAAACTAAGATTCAGATTCAGCAATGGTTCATGAACCAGCAATTGTTCTCACTGTTGGGTCTCTCCAAATCCTAGTCTCCCAACTATTTGTGTAGCTCTCACTGAGCACAGAATCCACTTTCTTATTCTGTCTCAAATATGAACCCCTTGTCCTCAGCAAGGTTGTATATTCCCCATGCTTTGCTACTCAAAGAATTATCCATCAGTCAGCAGCATTGGTGTCACCTAGGTGCTTGTCAGAAACATGGAATCTTAAATCAAACCTGAGACCTGGTGAAAAAAACTCTGCATTTTAGTGAAATGCTCCCATGAATGACATGCATGCTAGGTTTGGAAAGCTCTTTACTAGAGGACTGAGACCAAATTGTCAATTTCTTTTGAGACACACTCTATATGAAATGGATTTCCATGTATCATTTTGGTTTCAATTCTATGAAACTTATTATTAAGAAAACACCTAAAAACATTTGTCATAAGTGTCCTGAAGGACATACCACCTCCTTAATACAGTCTAACCAAGACAGAGATGTAGAAAGAAGTTCCATGTAGTTAAGAAGAACAAAGAGAGATAGTCAACATTTCTCTTTTGATAAAAGAGCAGATGGAAATGACTTTCACTTTAAAATGACCTTTTTATGTGTTGAGGCAGCACAGTGGAAAGGTTAAATTGAGTTATGTGAATCTTGGTGTTGGCCCACTTGGGTAAACTTGCAGCTAATAAGCGGTGTGAATCTGGGTAAATTACTTAAATCCCAAGAACCTCAGTCTTATCCATGTTATGGTTTGAATATGAAATCTCCCTTACAGGCTTATATGTTGACTATTTGGTCCCCAGTATGTGAAGCTATTTAAGGAAGTATAGGAAACAGGGGAGTGGGATCTACCTGGAGGAAGTGGGTCACTGGTGTTGTGCCTTTCAAGGTTATATTTGATCCCTGGTTTGATCCCTTCCTCCCTCCTTGCTTATTGTCTGCCATGACCTCCTCTTCTATTTATTACTGCTTCTGTGATAGTCTACCCAAGTGCAGGGTGCCAAGCAACTATGGACTGAACCCTCTGAAACCTTGAGCTCAAATAAATCCTTCCTCCTTTTAAGTTGTTTCTCTGAGGTATTTGGTCACACTGATAAAAGTGTGACTAATACACTCCACTAGAAAATGGAAATAAAAACAGGCACAACTTCATAAGGGTTTAGTAACAGTGACAGGAAACATTCCTTGTGCTGTTTGCAGTACTCTGCACATCATAGAGGCTCAACATATGTACATTATTTTGTTGTTTCAACTGTCTGAAAACTGAAGAAATGGGTTTGAAAAGTTGCCTCAACGTGAATCTGTAATTTCATTGCTTCCTGAATGCAACATTTAGTCCCCTATACATAGCTGTTGTTGACTGTTTCAGCTTTTTGAGCAATCTTAGCTTTTTCTCATTTATAAGTTCCTAACCCCAAGAGTCTTTGTGGTGGTCTGATGTTGACATATCAGAGCTTCACACACATTCCTCATTTCTCTACTGCCAACCATTGAGGCCAATGAACAAACAATACCACATGTCTAGTAGAAAACTGGTCCAGTCCACCAAACTATAGCAGGTGAGTTAATGCTGAGACCTAACCAGTCCAAAATAGTTCTTGACACTTAGGTCCATGAAGAGTAGGGCAAAAGCCTCATGTTGAATTTCTAACCAGAGGCTGCACCCTTGGCACAAATATTTTTCTTATTATGGGTCAGCCTTAATTATACATCTTTCCACTACTCCTTCTGAATACATGAATATATTCTAGTTTATTCTGAGAAAGAATATGTTTGCTAAAGAGCCACTTTTTAAATTGTAGATAGTAGAAATACTTGAAAATTCTTACAATGAGTTGTTTCTAAATACATTTTGCCCATTTTGATTCAAGTTTTAATTGAATATCTGTTATTTCCTAATGCTTTTACATTGGAAATTCTTTTTATAGCAGTATAATGTACTTGGATCTTTCAACAACTGAGTTCTCTCTTACCTATAAGATTTATGAAATGATATAAATTAAGAAAGAAAAAGAACAATTGCATTACCTGCACCTTGAATGGTTCAAATGTATTAATAGGATGTGTAAGACCATATGCAACTTGTTCATTCTCTGCTTCAAATGTCCCTGGAAGACAAACACTAAGATAGGTTCTTTGATTTTCCTATGAATAAAGCATCTAATTTAATTTTTTGATTTTTCATACTTTTTACTTACCAAAAATTCTATCCCAAATAATAAGAGTGCCAGCATAATTTTTGTCTATACAATAACGATTTCTGCCTGTAAGACAAAATATTGGAAGCAATGAAGTTATGTTTCTTGAAATACCTTTTCTTGTTTTTAGAGCATATTAATAAAATTAAAATTTAAGTAGCAGAACAATTTTCCTGGGAATATCTTGTCATTAACAACACCAGATTTTATTAACTAGTCATAGTTTCATATTATTTACTTTTTACCTAATTTTTCTAAAAACAACAAGGTTCTTTAAAATTATATGCACATTTTTCTTATAATTTTTCTGTTAAAAAACTGGAATAGATCTAATTTATTAATTTTTTAAGATTATTTTTCAGGACTATAGAAGAAATGAAAAAAAAACAGTAAAGCAAAGGAATAATACATGTATGCATATTATTAAATTTTTGATGTGATAGATCACAAACTCTTTTCAGCTGTTTGAGGAAGAAAATTTGACTAGTTCTTTAAACCATAAAAAATATAAAAAAACATTACCCTTAACCATTTTAGTTCATACTAAATATGGTATTTTTCCTATTCCAAAATACTCTAAGTACAATTTAAACTTAATGTAAGTGGAGGGATACCATTTCCTTAATGTGTGATATATATAAATTCAAATAGACATAATCATATCATTATGATTGTAACTCTAAAGAAAAAGAATATCACCCCACCAAGTCACTACCCCAACAAACTCAGTCAGCCTTGTGTCTTCACATTTCTTTACGTACCTTCCATACATGCAAATATGTGCATTTGAAGCATAGACAAAAGCAGAATGAGACTGGTTAGACAGAGGCATATTCCACTGCCATCCATGTTCTAAATGATGGTTCTCTGTTTGGTGGGAGAACATTTTGCCCCTGAAAGTATATTTGGCAATAATTTTTTGCAGAGGTGAAAAAGGAAAGAAAGAAGAAATTGAACTTCATTACCATGGTGAACCCTGTGGTGACTAGGAGTATTAAGGATGAGTTCCAAAGGACCCAGGTTACTGATAACCTGTTAAAATAAAAGGGATATTTATACACATATTTATCATTAAATGCATACCTGACATATAAATACATTAAAACTCACAAACGTTACAAGATGTGTCAAGTTTCTAAGTTGGTGTTAGAGTGTTGGAAGTCTCTCTGCTGTCTGGAGCTCATCAAAAGAGAACAGTAATCTCTGACTCCACCTTGAGAAGTGGTATCGTAGCTGGGGCAAGAGTTGAACTTACTCAGTTTGGTACCAGATCCTACATTTGTTGTTGTGACATCTTGGGAGACATACCAACCTTTTCTGATTGTTTACTTATTTGTATTTTTGAGACAGGATCTTGTTATGTAGCCCATGCTGGCCTTGAACTAACAATCCTCCTGCCTCAGCTTTTTGAGTGCTAGGAATACAGGTGTGTGCTACAAAACCCAGCTGACTTAAGTTTTTTACAACTTCATTTCCTTATCTTTAAAATGGAAATAATGACAATATTACAAAATAATGTAGCTCCGAGGATTCCAAATGTTACTGTGTTTGCATGCACTACTGCCAAGGTACACTTCCCTCAGGTTTCATATTGATTTATGTTTCTTGCCTTTCAACTATGACTTTTTTATGTTAGCAGAATATGACTACAGTAGGGAAAGCACAGTGTTATATTCACTTCCTGGAGCTGGTTTGGCCCTATAACTATTCATATAAAAACAACTTACTATTACATCAGTCTCCTATTGTCATTAGATAATACTGCTTGTTCACATAGAATCCTAAATAATCTTACTTGAAGATGCACCATGCACCACTCCCTCCAAAAGAATAGTTCAAAGTTACATATTTAACAGGACATTTGCTGCAATTATTGTCACTTCAAGATCTGATCCCTAACTTTCTAATGATCCCTCTCAGCACTTCTTACTTATGAATACTCTGTTCTAGAGTGCAAAAATTCTGAGGATAATAGGAAACAGGTAGGTTTCATTAAAAAAAAAAAAAGTACAGCAAACCATGTGTAAGACATTTGGTATGTTTTTCAGTTAATATTGGGCACTTTGGGAAAACTTTTAATCTAAATTATGTTATTCATGTTTTTCCATCAACCATGACAGATAACAGAATATTTTCATTTCCTTTAGTCACAATTGAAACAGAGTTGTAAGAGTCTACTAATGGCAAAACCAGTACATTATTGTGCATTTTAAGATATGACTCAACTCTAGAGTTGCCTTCCATTGACTAAACATATGAGAAAAATTAGGCTTAATACTTAAGGGAAAAAGAACAGCTACTGACAATCATGATGCTGATGTGCGTTTGGTAACATGTCTATAGCACAGGGAAAAAATAGGGAGATGAGCCTGCTTAAGATAATAGCATATTTAAGGCATATAACAACCATGTGCCTTAAAACATACGGGCATTGTTGGGATACATATTTGAACAAACCAAACCGAAAAATAAGATATTTTGTAGGCATACATTTTATTTAGAGTTATAATAGTATTGTCATTACGTAAGAAAATCCAATTGTTTTGTAGAGTTGTATAACTGAAATGTACATGAAACAAGATCTAGATTTTGCTTCAAAATGTTTAAGCAATGAAAGTGGAAAATAAGAAAAGGATGGTTGATGCAAATGAAACAAAACATTGATTTTTGAATAGAAGTGAGAAATACATAAGTCCATTCTCTTACTCCACAATTTTATCCAAGCCAACTGAAAATATTAGTAGATTTACAAAGTCTGAACCATACCTCTAAATCAAAACTCTTTCTTGAATGTGTCTTTGGTTTTGGGATGAGAGCAATATTGGCTTCATAAAAGGAGTTAGGCAGTGTTCCTTCCCTTTCTATTTCGTGGAACAGTTTAAGGAGGGTTGGTATTCTTTTTTAAATGTCTGATAGAATTCAGCAGTGAATCCATCAGTTCCTGGACTTTTCTTTTTTGGGAGACTCTTGATTGCTGCTTCAATTTTGTTTTGTGTTATAGATCTATTCAGGTGATCAATATCCTCTAGGTTCAGTTTTGGATGGTTGTAAGTTTCTAGAAATCTGTCCATTTCTTCAAGATTTTCAAATTCATTAGAATATAGGTTCACGAAGTAGTCTCTGATGATTTCCTGGATTTCTGTGGTGTTTGTTATCTCTACCCTTTTGCATTTCTGATTTTACTGATTTGGGTTTTTCTCTAGTTTGATGTCCCCTCTCCAGAGGAACTAATACAGAAACCTTAAAGCGACAGAGGTCAATATGAGAAGGGGATCAGGAACTAGTAAAAAGGTCAGTTAAAGATAAATCAACTTGGTTTGTAACACATTTGTACATGAAAGCAATGCCAGGAATCTCTCTGTATAGCTATCCTTAACTCAACTATCAAAAATGCTTTGTCTTCCTTATTATGCTTATGTCTTCTCTTCAACAAAATTAGAGATAAGGGCAGAACAGGTTCTGCCTGGAAGTGAGCAGGGTATGGAGAGAGGGTAGGAGAGGGGGGCAGAGGGGAGAAATGACCCAAACAATGTACGCCCATGTGAATAAATGAATAATAAAAATAAATAAATAAATAATAAAAAACTCTTTATTGACCAGGGTGTAGGTGGGTTTTGTGTGTGTGTGTGTGTGTGTGTGTGTGTGTGTGTTTGTGTGAATCCCTGACTTTAAAACATATAATTTATTATTGTTCTATATACGTGAGCAGCTGGAGTGGCCACCCTGTCCTCAGCTTGTGGTCTGAAGCACCTTCTTGAAATGGAAGCTGTGACAATGTTGTCACATAGCAACCTGTTGTCTTCCATAGTATAGTGCCATAATCCCCTTCTAACTGCCCATTGTTTGCATGCAGGAAGGAGGCAGTCTTTGCCCACCACCCTGCTGCTCAGCTTCTAAAAGGATCCTCAGTTTCTAATCTGGAATGGACAGAAATGTCTCCATGCAAAAGACATGCAATATTATGTGTTGTATGTTCATTTAGACCTTTGTTTCACCCTCTATCTCTCTTTTTCTTTCAATTTTCCTTCTGGCTTGGAGTCCTAGTCACCAATTTTGTTTCTGTGAGAAATGTATTTTGAGTTCCAAACAGCAGAACTTGCAACTAATCATACAACAGAACTCATTTGTACACCAAAAAAAAAAAAAGTGTATATTTTACTAAAATTTCAGTAGGTTAAAATACTATGAACAAATATCTTTTATGTCAAACTATATTCCTATGAAATAAGGCACAAAATATATTCTCACAGTATAATATTAATTACTGAGAATTGGGAAGGGGTTATGTAGAAATAACCCTGGATTATTGTATTACATAATTTTTTATTGGTGAAAAAAATATTTGTGAAGAAGTGTGATGGATGGAGAACAGGAAAGTGAGCATCGTCAACCTTCAGGACATTGAAATTCAATGCTTTGGTTGGACTTTGTATCTCTGGCTGAGAACCAGATGGGCAACGAGGAAGCCATTTCATCCTTGTTTGTCTCTTTGGTGCCTAACATGTGTTACAACAACAAACAACAAAAGGGGATGGAGGAGCCTACGATGACCAGCTTCTGTTTCCCAGATGCATTTGTGATCCTTGGTTCTGGCATATGTGCAACCAGATTTAAAGCCACACAAATGGTGAGTGCATTCAGATGGCTGGAGCCTTGGCTGGGTGCATTGTTTTTATAATGTCAAGCTTTTTTCCTCAGAAAAATCTTTTGCTTCTGTAAGCTAAAGCATACTGATATCAATATTGAAAATTCCCTTGTTTTAAAATTAAAAGCCAAGAACAACACATTCAACCACAGTTAAATTTCCTGGTAGTGCCTATGAGTACCTTGGAGCTGGGGAAGACCACCTCAGAGTGGGAGATGATTCATCATTCAGAAAGCCTGCTCAGAACTTCTCATGTAGAAAACCCTTCTGATTCAAAGTCATGGAGAATTTATTAATACTTAATAAGAGTTGAGCGTAACGATTTAATTATCACCCACTTTTGCAAATTCAGCCGTTTAGCAATTCAACCACATCTAACTTGCATTCACTTCCTGAAAATATGTTACTCTGGTAATAATTGAAGCTTTTCTAAGTTTTAGGAAAAGAAGTTGTCTTAATTTACTAGATTTAGATGAATTGTTTTAAAATACAGAATTTTAGGACATAAAATTCTTCTAAAAATATGAAGCTCAGAGAGATTAAATTTTGGAGTTGGAGCAGTGTGTAGGGGAAAAATCTGGTGGTCATCCTCAAGACCAGAGGTGAAACATGAATCTGGGGCCCTTGGACTGTAAAGCCAGGAAAGTAAGCCCAACTGTGATCTTTAATTAACCCCACTGAAAAAATTAAGATAAACAATCAAAATGAAGATGCTGGGAAGAAACACAAAAAATCATAGAGCAAGCAAATGTAAGACTGGACAAGGGAATAGTCACATTCTGGGAGTGCTGGTAGGTACATGTCTTTAATTATTTTCACATTCTCTCAGTATGGGTTCAGCTGAGATTCTGTTTCATTGAAAGGAGTCAGAGACGAAAAGAAACTTTTCATATTCAATGCGTTACTTGAAATTTCTTCTGAGCGTTTTCATCACCTCTTTTGCCCTGCATTCACAGTTTTCACACATTTAGTTGAATGACTTAGAGACCTAAAACATTAATGAAACTCCCGTTGTATCTTTCTGTGTAGGTGATCAGACTGGAATAATTTTGCTATGGAAGTTAACAAAATAGATACATATGGTAAGCCTATTAATTTTATGCCTACTATGCATGAAGCATACTTTTTTTATTGATCTAATACTCAGACATTTATTTATTTTCTGGCCATACTGGATTTTAAACTCAGGGTCTCACGCTTTCTAAGTAGGCATTTTATCACTTGATTCACACCTTGGCCTTTTAGCTTTCCTTGCTTTCTCAGGTAGGGTCTGGCTTTTGCTGGGGCCAGCGTTGGACCTTGATCCTCCTACCTAAACCTCCTGCCTGAATAGCTTAGACTACAAATGTATACCACCACACCCAATTTGTTGGCTCAGATTGACTGTTGCTAACCTTTTGCTGACTTCAAACCACAATCCTGATTTCCACCTGGGACCATCGGTATGTCCCACTGTGCCCAGCCCTATACTCAGGCAGATTTCTGACTATTCTACATAACCTGAAATATATGCTTCTAGATATTTTTTCCAATTTAAATTGAAAAAAATCACTTAGAGTTGAACTCTATAAAGTATCAAAATAAATATTCCAAATAGGTTCCTGTTAGAAATTATTTCTTAAGTAATTACCTTATTCCATTCTTCATAACTTTTAATTATTTTTCACTACTCTTTTGATTGACAACATTGAGTGTGTTGGTATTTATATATCAGCAAGAAGAATAGAAGCAATTAAGTGATGATAAAGTGAGGAAGAGGAAGTGCTTTCAACAAATGTATTCTGTTAATTCAAGGCAAATTATTTTGTTTGTTAGACTTACTCAGAAGATTGTCTCTTCTCACCTCACTCTGATGATCGATGTTGGAGAACAGACTTTGGAAATCTAATAACAAAATCCATAATTGTATTCTGTTCCCAAATTTTAGAAAATTGAGAATACCAGATAATGTTTTTGTCCTTTAGGTTTTTCCATCTGCTAGTGTATACTAAAGTACTAAAACATATTATTGAAAGGTCACAGGATTATTTATAGTCAATTACTTTTCAGAGGACAAAGTATGAGCTCATAGTTAATTGTACAGTTATTTCCAAACAAGAGCTTACAAATATTCATGCTTCCTGTCTGAGGGGAAAAAAAAATCTAATAGGGAAAATATGCCTTTAGAAGCTTGTGTTTCACTATAACCTCATACAAAAATGAATGTGCAAACAATATGATAACTGTTGAGGAGTGACAAGATTGGGAGTGAAGTGAAATGAAAAATGCTCACATTCAGATGAGCACAGGTTAGAGTGATGACAAGGACCTTTCTCTATAGCATTCTGGGTGATGGATGGTCCAGAGGGTCCCATCCCACTGTGGGTCTCCCCATTTCAGTTTAGCCAACATTTAAGAGAAATACTAAGCCAGTCCCTAGTACATTTATTACCTGATATGAAAATCATTGTCATGTTAGATTTAACTGAGAAATATATGCTTGATGTGCAGTTTGGAAATGGCAAAACATCTCTGGTTACTTAGTGGCAACATTACATGCAGACCCAAACTAAAATTAAATGGACTAACATACACAATTAGGTGACTTTTTCCTGACCAGTTCAAAATCTCTTATTAAAAGCTAATGCAACACAGCATGGTGAAACACAGCTGTAATGCCAGCTATGCAGGAGGCATAGGTAGGAGGATCTCAGTCTAAAACTGGCTCCAGACAAAAGTGGGAGACTCCATCTGAAAAATAACTAAAGCAAAAATGTGTGGGGGTGTGGCTCAAGTGGTAGAGTTCCTGCCCAGCAAATGTGAGGCTCTGAGTTCAAACTCTAGAATTGCTGAAAACAAAAGCTGTTTGTACAATCAAAGTCAAGAAGTCTCTTGTCAGTAAGTTCATTCACTTTTATTACAGTTCTAAAGAATTTATGAGGTTTTAAAAGTAACATGAAATAATTCAAACTCAGGCACTGCCCAAAGGAAGTTTATTTACACTCCAGTCCATTCTTCAATGGAAGGATAAAGCTATTTTTTAAAATAAGTTTGTTTTTTTTTAACAAAAAGTTACTTTCATCAAAAAATTTTATCTTCTCTTCGAGCCAGTAAGAAGTCCCTCCATAGTTTTCTCTTTCAATTACTACTGCACAGTAGAGAGATTTAAACTTACAATTAATTTGAATTTATAATTAAGACATGACTTATCTAATAAGATACTAATTGAATCTCCTTTCCAAATCTTATACTGAAAATTTCCCTTAGTAATGAGGTATAGTTTTATTAAGCTGCCTGTAATGCAGCTCTGCAAATAGACACATTGATTTTTTTCTCCTAGACTAGCTTTTAGAAAACTCTTCCGTATTCATAAACGTCTTCAACAGATTATGTCAAAATCAAAATAATCTATAGATGTTTCACTTATTCATTAGGAACTTACTGAATACAGCACACTTGTTCTAAGATCTTATCAAAGGTCACAGAGTGGAATAAGGGAAATTATGATTAATATCAGGAATGCTGACTACTTTTTTTTCTTCTGGCATGTAGTCTTTTTTTTTTAAATTATTCATTTATTCACATGTGCATATATTGTTTGGGTCATTTTTCCCCCCTGCCCTCTCCCCTACCCTCTCCCCCCTCCCTCCATTGACTACTTCTTAAAGGTTGAAAGAATAATAATGTAGAACTTTATTCATTGAATATATATATAGAAATATGTTTTTAGCTATCAATAAAAATTTATAGCACTTCTCATTTAAAGTTTTAGAAAAAGGGATAAAATTCATGAACAGTGTAAGTGCACATATTAAAGTACTTCTTGTTTTGTCTTAGTTGATCTTTAATACTCATTGTTTTCCTTGTTAAGAGTTTAGTCAATTTGAACACTTATGGATAATTTTATATTGCAGAGCATCTGGTGATGAAATGTAAAAATAAAATCTTAATTATATCCTCCACTAGTTCTGCTGTGTTAATCAAGACAACACAGTCACGTATTTAGACAGATGGTCATGGCGGCCATATTACCCCCTGATTTCTCTATAGGGAAGCAAGTGAAAGCAGAGATCTTGTCTGCCTAGTTTCACACTTTGAAATACTCAACAAATGCTGATTTATTCACAGCCAAATGTTTTCCTATCTGATTAGGCAGTTTTCTACTTCAGTAAGCATGTAATATGGAGGTAGCTAAATTTCCACGCTAAGCAGTGAAAAAACAATATTTATAGTCTGGAAATAAAACAATCTGGAGGTATCAAGACTGTTGGGATCATAAAGAGCTTCATAGGGAGTAAATTGCTGATGAGTCCATACCATGGGGTGAAAGAGTTAAAGGCTTGGTTTTAACAAAGACTAGGACTAGGGACTTTGTTTATATAATAAACAACAGCTGTAAAGACTGCATTTATAATAAATTATCTGGAAGGCTGACTCTTGTCACTTAAGATTACATTATTCCTCAAACAAGAGGACAAAAGCTAGACAAGTTAGTATTGTATTGAATTTGTCTTAGCTTAAATTTTCAGTAACACTTCTGGTTTCTTCTTGGGAAAAAAAATGAATATAAGAAAATGCTAAACATGTCCCTTCAAAGAGAGATAGATTCCAAGACTTATTTTTAACACCAATTTAATTGACAGAAAGAAAAGTGGAAACAATCAAAAGCATAAGCATATAGAATTTCATTCTTATATAACACTATTTTACATTTACATATAGTTTGGGTACCCAATGCAAAAAGGAGCCATATTCTTATAAATAGTAGCAATTCTACATTAAAATAAGACAACTGAAACAGTTAAGTAGTCCATGTTCAAAATTCCAGTCCAATCAGTCTTTTAATACATTCTTGATTCTTTTGACCCATTCAAATACTGGCAATACTGCAACTGTCACTCTGATCATAATCCCAGCTTCCGTGTGCATTAGTGAACAAATGGCTACTGTATTACTAACCATGTGCTTTATCTAAGCATGAGATACTTTAATGAACAAAACAGATAGCTCCATTTCAGCTTCCATTATCAAATATCCAATCTACCCATTATAAATTTTGGTCTGTTAAAAATATTTTCAGATACAAATCTTTTAAACTCAAATATTACACAATCAATTCTCAATTATTGCTTACAAACTAAAGGAGCTAAACGTTTTAAATTTATTTGCCCTGTCATCTCCACTGGTATACCTTCCCTCCCCAAAATAAGCCATCTTAGTAAGATATATCTCTTCCCTTGGACAGGATGTTTTTTAAAAATCAATACATTCTCTCTGATTCACGTCTTTGCTAAGAGTACTTTCTTCTTATTTTTCTATCTTCCCCTTCCAATACACACACACACATACACACAAACACACTTAATATAATCAATTCATTCATTCATTCATTAAAAGATGTTTAGTGATGTTTATTTCTAGACATTGGGAAACAAAGGCAAATAAAACCTAGTCCTTGTCTTCAAAAACTTTAGTGCCAACTCCCATATTCATGGTTCTCAAACACAGTATTCACATCAGTATTCAGTGTAATCTCTTGGGGTGCTTGTTCAGCATGCAGATTCCTGCCCCAATTTCCCAGAGATTTAGTGTGTGGTTCTTGGAAGGAAACAATAATTCTATTTAGGCACTAAGATGATTTTGATTCATACAGGTGACCCACAGAAATTATTGTTGCTTCTCTCCTACCTCTGACTTTTTGTATCAATTTCAATATGTAACCATTTAGATTTTTCATAACAATCATCCACTGAAAGCATACCATGTTCTAGACTATGCACCTTATATATGTTACTTCATTAATTCTCATAACACTCTTGTAGGGTAGGTATGATTACCTCCACTCAACAGATTAAGAAACAAACTCACACAGGGAGCTTAAATAAATTCAGGAAATATTCATATTCATTCATTTAATTTGCATTTCTTCAATTACTAGTATGTTGGTAGTCTTTCAGGTTCCTGTAGCATGATAGTGAACAAGGTAGATAAACTTCTTATGGGGCCAAGATAGGATGCCTATCTCTTTGATTACGCAATGTATACTCTTATCTATTATGTTATCCTGTTCCTGAAATGTCCCCCTCTACAGTTACAGTAAATAGATCTTTATCATGTTCCTGTTTCTCAAATTCCAATCCTTCCACAAAAGATGTTTTTAAATGGAGATCTAAAAGTCCATGAGTGTACTTAAAAGTTTAATAAACCTTGTAAAATTTTGTTATTTTTTCAACATTGGGAAAGAGTCACAACATAACAGATTGTTAAGGCAACTATTGGTGCAAAAAAATTTCAATTCAGGACAGAATACTCAAAAATTAAAACAAAAAACTCCCCCAAATCCCTCTTTGCCTGATATATACATGTACATATACATATATATATGTAATGTGTGGGTGTGTGTGATTTAGAATTAGATTCTGTCACTCTTGGAAGGGGCAATAATTCTATACCTTGAGTAGGCACTATGATAATTTTGATGCATGCAGGCGTTACACAGCAACTATATATGTAATATGTGAAATATATGTTAGCTATATATATGCATAGGTATTGCACTTGGGTAAACACTAGGCATTTACATGTGAATAAACCAGGAGAGAAGAATTATCTGAAAAGTTAACTGCATAAGAGAAAGGACGATCACTTCTAGGTATTACTAAAAATGTGTAGGTTTAATTAAAGAGGCTACAATACAGATCAGAGTCAAAGTTGACAGAAGAGTTGATCTTGATGTTCACTTTAGGTAGATGAAATCAAAGAGTAGCTGATTTAAGGGAGAAGTCATAATTACATTTGTTTTAGATACATTCACTGAGGGTGGTATCTAAGTTCCTTAAAATATGTTAAGCCATATCAAACATTGATTTTAAATCTATAAGAGGATTAAGCATTATTGCTATGCTTAGAGCAATTGCTTACAGACAAGATAAAAGTGTCATGGCAAACTAAATTCTAAAGAAGAAAACTACTATAAGAAGAAAACAAAGGTAGCCAGAAATGCAGAGAGGACTAAAGGAGAAGAAAGACCACAAGAGTGTTATGAACTGTCTCAATTTGTTTCAAGAGAAAAGGATTTATCATATTAGGTACTATTGGAATAAGCACTCAATAATTACTTAAAGAAAAGAAGCACAAAATTTATTTTTTATTAAAATAAATGCTTTTTAAAAGCATGTATTTTGGACTATAACTTGCTTTTCCCCACTAAATTCTCTTAAATTTCAAAAGCTGTGATCAAAACCCCCCAAGTTTAACAGTAGCATAGGAAATTTGGCATAAATATATTTTATAAATAAATATAAGTTTAACTATATGAATAAACATACATAACATAAAATAGTTATTAGTGTTTGACACTAATAATGATTATCAATGATAGATATTATTTTTGAATACCATTATTTGTATTTATTAAAATGTATATGTATACATATATATACATACACACAAACACAATAAATAGACATTTCTTGTATATCAAGGAACCTAGAAAATACTGGGAAAGACAGAAAGTTAAACAAGAAACATAATGTTATAAAATTAGCATGCCTACTATGCACAAGGCCCTGGGTTCAATTCCCTGAACCACAAAAAAATAAAAAGAATTAAACTTCAGTTTTATGGATGGAATGCTTCCTACATCCAGGAACTCATTTGTGTTCCCCAACAGAGGTCATTGTCTCAATTCTTAACTACCAATGAGAAATAGAAATAAATACAGAGGGAGGTTGTGTAAAAAAAAATGTACTTGACTCAACTCGGATGTCAACAAAGTTACCCCAGAGGAAGTGGTAATTGAGTTGCATGGTGTGGAATGAAAAGAGGACACCACAGAGGGAGTATGTGCAAATGCAGAGGATGCCTAAGGGTTTGTTGTGTTTAGGGAGCAAACAGCACTGTGGTTTAGCTGCACTGGCTGACTGTGACATAGGATGAGACAGCTAAGAAGAAGAGAGGAAAAATTCTGTAAGATTAGATAAACATTAATGTTGTAATCACCTATGTAGTCAAGGAAAGAGCATAAATTAAGATAGGACAATAAAAATGGAAAGACTGAGAGGGAATAAAGAGTAATTTAGGAGGAAAATTCAACAAGTGCATAGTCTTAACAGAGAGAAAGGATGTGCACTTAGCCATAAAGCCAGAAAAACAGACATCCATTGGGGATGTTCCAGACAAATTGGGACGAATAACCACTCTTGCTTTAAGAGATGTAAAATAATTGACAGGACTTTGGAGGAGGAAAGGAGAAAGAACTGCTCACCAGACTGAATCACAGATCTGCTACTAACAAGCTGTGACAATATTAGGTGCCTTACTTAACCTCTATATATTTCCAATCTCCTTACTTTAATTGGGGACAATAGGGTTGTATGACAATTAAGTAAGTAACACAGTCATCCCTAGGTATTTGTGGGGGATTGGTTGTAATAATTCTCCCTTCAAATACTAAATCTGTGGATGCTCAAATCCCTTATATAGCATGATATAATATTTTCCACATAACATATATATTCTTCTGTATACTTTGAATCAACATAATCCTGAAAGGGATAAGAAGGAATGAGATGTCTCAGTGGACCCCACCCCCCTGTTGGAGAAACCGGTACCAGATGCCCCGTGTAGATAAGATAAGCAGGGCAGCAGGGCTCAGCTCGGGGATATAGAATGTGAGGAATGTGAGAAGGTTGCGAAAGATGACGAGATGTACATGCAAGATGTGCTCTGCCTGCTTGCTCAATGTTGATAACGAAAATACGCGCGCAACTGCTGACCTTTTACTCTGTTACAAAATCATTGGTTAAGTGCTGCGCGGGCTTTTGCTGTAATGGCAGGTAGTGGTCTATATAAGATTTCCCCTAAAGAGGCTCAGGGTCGTGTTTTCCTAACCGGTCCTGCGTGTCCGTGTGGGAGCTCGACCCTGGCTAGCCAGCTCAATAAACTCTGCTTTGTTGATTGCATTCACACCTGGCTCTCTGTCTCTCGGGGGAATAGGATTCCCATTCCTAACATTTTTCCACTGAGATTCCATTTTCTCGAGAGACAGAACTTGCCCGCGAGAAAGCAGGGGCGATCCCAAGTCCTAGGCGTTGGGAGGGGATCCAAGACCCTCATTTGGAGGAACTTGAGTGTTCCATTTGGGCCGCTGCGGGGATTCAGCCAATCCCCAGGGAGTTCTATTCTGAAAATTTCATTAGGAGGACCGCAGGGTCCTGCCGGGAGAGGTTCTCCTCTCATTTGGGCTCGAGCATTTTAGGAATCCTGGCGCCAGGTGAAGAACTAATTGAGCTAGTCGACCAACCACCCATCAAGTGGACGCCTTTTGGCCTGATATCCAAGTCGGATGGTGAGGAGGTTGAATGGGGTGCGCACCAGTGTGAGAGAAGGACCGGTCCGAGCGAGTGCTGGAGAGTGTTGTGTGTGTGTGGAATTATTGTTGCCGTTACCCTTTTTGTTCTATCTCTCTTGGTGTTTGATTCTCCTTCCACAATGGGACAGGGACAAACAACCCCAAAGTCTCTGATCCTTTCTCACTTTTCAGAAGTTAAAGAAAGGGCCTTAAATGCGGGTCTGGTCATCAAGAAAGGTAAGTTCAACACCTTTTGTTCTGCAGAGTGGCCCACCTTCGGAGTCAGGTGGCCCATTCAAGGTTCCCTCTCCCTAGACATGATCACTAAGGTTAAAGCAGTCATTTTTCGGCCAGGCAATCGAGGCCATCCAGACCAAGTCCCTTACATTACGGTTTGGGAGGATCTGGCGAGGAACCTCCCCCTTTGGTTAACAGCTTTTCTGACTCACCCCTCCAGTTCGGCTCCCTGGGCTAAAACCCCAGTCACGCCCGCCTTGGTCATAAAGGAGGAGGAGAAACTTCCTCTTCCCACCCTGACCGGTCCTCAGAATAGGGCACCTCCCTTACCATCTCCGGTCTTACCAGAGAGTTCCCCCCTTTACCCATCCCTCGCAGGGGCAGAGGAAGATCGGCTGCCTCCATACGTGACTCCCCCTGGCCAAGCCAGTGCCCCGGAGGAGGAAATTTCCTCATTCTCCTCAACAGGATTGGCAGCAGGAGGAGGAATGGGTCGAAGACTTTGCCCCCGAGGGGTTCGGGAAAGGGAGGGGGAAGACAGGCCCCCCTCATCAACACAGGGGGAGGAAACTGTCCCTACACTCCCAGTCCAGATGGTAGGCCAAGGGGGACCGGGAGGGGGGGCAACAGTTTCAGTACTGGCCATTCTCCTCCAGTGATCTATATAACTGGAGGACGCAGAACCCGGCCTTTTCGGAAGACCCCAAGTGTCTCATAGATCTCTTGGAGTCCATCATGCATACACACCGTCCCACTTGGGATGACTGTTATCAGCTGCTCAATACTCTTTTTACGATGGAGGAACGAGAGCGCATCCTCAACGAAGCAAGAAAAAACATCTTGGGGGATAATGGGAGACCTACAACTCTCCAACCGGCCATAGACGAGGCCTTCCCCCTACGCCGCCCTGATTGGGATTTCGGGGCCGCAGAAGGTAGGGAGCATCTCCGAATCTACCGCCAGACTCTTATGGCTGGCCTCCGAGTGGCCGCTAGAAGGCCCACCAACTTTGCAAAAGTAAAAGCAGTCGTCCAAGGGGAAAATGAAAGCCTGGCCGGTTTCTTAGAGCGCCTCTATGAGGCATACCGTCAGTACACTCCTATTGACCCTGAGGAGGAGCTCCACCGGTCTGCTGTGGTGCTCTCATTCATTAATCAGGCAGCTCCAGACATTAGGAGAAAATTCAATAAACAGGAAAACTTAGGGGAAATGACCATTAGGGAAATGCTACAAATAGCAGAGAAGGTCTTTACCGCTAGGGAAACTCCAGAAGAAAGGGAGGAAAGGCGGAGAAAGGAAGACAGGGAGGCCCAGGAGAAATTGAGAAAGGAGGACAGGGAGTTCCAAGCTAAGGAAAACCAAAAGCAACAAAGAGAAATGGCCTGTATCTTCCTAGTGGGTGTCTGGGACCAACCCAGGGGAGGGGGCCATGCCAGGAACACGGATAAGGAACACTGTTTTTACTGTAAGGAAACTGGGCATTGGAAGAGAGAATGCCCTAAGTTAAAGGGAAGAAGAGGGTTTGGAAGGAGACTTGGGGATAAAAGGGAAAGGGAACGAGCAGTAGAGCAGGCCAGAGTCCTCCTAGCCAGAGAAGAGGACTGAAGGAGACGGGACTCGGACCCCCTCCCCGAGTCTTGGGTAACAGTACATGTGGAGGGGAAGCCGATGGGGTTCATGGTGGATACCAGCGCCCAGTATTCGGTCTTAAACAAGGCACATGGACCTTTGAACAAGGAACGAACAAGTGTCGTTCAGGGGGCCACCAGTACACAGTTATGTACATGGACTACCAAAAGAAAGGTGAACTTAGGAAAACACCAGGTCACACACTCCTTCCTGGTTGTTCCTGAGAGCCCCGCTCCCCTGCTCGGACGGGACCTACTCACCAAAATAGGGGCCCATATCCATTTTGAGCCAGATGGAATAATTGTGACTGATCGAGAGGGGAGCCCGATACATGTCCTGTCCCTATCATTGGTTGAAGAACATCGTCTGTTTGAGAGTCAACAGGAGCCAGGAGGGGACATGGCCCAATGGGTAAAAAGATTTCCCACAGCCTGGGCAGAGACTGCGGGAATTGGGCTCGCCAAACACAATTGAAGGCTTCCGCTCTTCCCATTCGGGTGAAACAGTATCCTATGCCTGAGGAGGCTCGAAGAGGCATAGCCCCTCATATCCGCAGGCTATTAAAGGAAGGAGTATTGTGGTCTTGTCGGTCTGCCTGGAATACACCTCTGCTCCCCGTCCAAAAGCCAGGAAGCAAGGACTATAGGTCTGTGCAAGACCTGTGAAAGGTAAACGAGTGGACGGAGGACATTCATCCCACCATTCTGAATCCCTATACCTTGCTCAGCCACCTACTCCCCTCGCAAGTGTGGTATACAACCCTTGATTTGAAAGATGCTTTCTTCAGCATTCCATTGTCAGAAATTAGCCAGCCGCTATTTGCTTTCGAGTGGCACGAGGATGGGGGCCAATCTGGACAGCTTACTTGGACCAGACTGCCGCAAGGATTTAAAAATTCTCCCACCCTGTTTAACGAGGCCCTGAGCCAGGACCTGGAACCCTTTCGCCGGAGCCACCCGCGAGTCACTCTATTACAGTATGTTGATGATTTACTGTTAGCGGCAGAAACCCGAGAGGAATGCAACGAGGCTACTGAACACCTGCTAACGGAATTAGGTGAGCTGGGATATCGGGCGAGTGCCAAGAAAACCCACATCTGTAAAAGGTCAGTGACATATCTGGGTTATCGGATCACAGACGGGGCAAGATGGCTGACTGATGCCATGAAACAGACTATTTTGGCTATCCCATCCCCCACATCCACTAGGGGAGTGAGAGAGTTCCTGGGCTCCGCAGGATTCTGTAGACTCTGGATTCCGGGATTTGCAGAGATAGCCAGACCCTTATATGAGGCCAACAAAGAGGCTCCGGATTGGAGATGGGGGGAAAGAGAACAACAGGCCTTTGACCAGCTAAAGGACGCTCTTTTACAGGCCCCTGCCTTAGCCTTGCCAGATCCTACAAGACCATTCACTCTATTTGTAGATGAAAAAAAGGGGGTAGCCAAAGGAGTCCTGACCCAACAACTAGGCCCCTGGAAGAGACCTGTGGCATATCTTTCCAAGAAATTAGACGCAGTAGCAGTGGGATGGCCCCCCTGCCTCTGCATCATAGCAGCCATCGCCATGCTAGTGAGAGAAGCCGATAAATTAACTTTTGGACAGGCCCTTTGGGTAATGGCCCCTCACCCGGTGGAGGGAATCCTTAAAGAACCCCCCAGGAAATGGATGACAAATGCCAGGCTCACCCACTACCAGGGGCTCTTGTTGGATTCCCCTTGAGTGCCGGCCTGCAGATCTAGATAGAATCAAGGTCACTTTCATTGAAGCTGGCAAAAAGGACACCCCAGAATGGATACAAGGAAGGGCATGGGGAATTGTATTTTATAAATATGGTGGACACTCTGGCTCAACCATAGTAGTCAGATTGAAAACTGAGCCCACGGGGCCACCGTCCACAGCAGTAGGCCCTAATAAGGTACTTAGGCCACCCTATGTAAAGCCACCTCCCCAACCTTCCACAACTCACCACCTTCCCTCAACCATAGCCGTGGCTAATGTTACAACTCCAAGACCATCAGGAACCAGCCCTCCCCTGGTGAGGCCCAGTCTCATGACCGGATCTAAAGACCCCCTCTGGGACCTAATGGGCGCTGCCTTCCTGATGTTAAACCACACCAACCCTAACATGACTAACTCCTGTTGGTTATGTTATGATGTGAGGCCCCCATTCTATGAGGCAATAGGGCTAAACACCACTCACAATACCTCATCTGAGGAAAACCCCACTCAGTGTTCCTGGGGAGACCGTAAGAGAGGTCTGACCATACAGCAGGTAAGCGGCCAAGGAACCTGCTTAGGAAAAGTGCCAAAGAATAGACGAGACTTATGTACTGTTATTAACGCCAGTTCTACCTGGGAAAATGCTATTAAATGGGTAATTCCAAAGGACAATGGGTGGTGGCTATGCTCGCGGTCCGGACTCACCCCGTGCCTATCAACTAAGGTGTTTAACAGCTCTAAAGAATTCTGTGTTATAGTGGCTGTGCTGCCCCGCATCCTCTATCATTCGGAAGAGAGTCTATATTCATACTGGAATACAAAAATGGTTGAAAAAAGGAAAAAGAGAGAACCTATTTCCACAGTAACTATTGCTACCCTACTCAGCCTAGGGTTAGCGGGAGCAGGAACCAGCATAGCTTCTTTGGCCACCCAGCAGAAAGGGATGTCTTCGCTGCGCGCAGCCATAGACGAAGATATAGAGAGAATAGAAACCTCCATTAGCCACCTAGAAAAATCCCTCACTTCTCTGTCTGAGGTAGTACTTCAAAACTGACGAGGTCTGGACTTGTTGTTCCTCCAAAAGGGGGGACTATGTGTTGCTCTAGGGGAAGAATGTTGTTTTTATGCTGACCATACCGGAGTTGTTCGTGACTCCATGTCTAAACTTCGAAAGAGCCTGGAACAAAGAAAACAAGAAAAAGAGGCTGGGGAAAGCTGGTTCGAGTCTTGGTTTAACCAGTCCCCATGGTTAGTTACCCTTTTATCTGCACTGGCAGGGCCAATAATAATCTTCCTATTACTTGTTACCATAGGACCCTGGATTCTAAACCGACTTATGACTTTTGTCAAAGGTCGAATTAATACTATCCAACTTCTGGTCCTCCGCCAACAATATCAGGCTCTTCATTCCCTTGAGAATGATTCCTCAATTTAGGCCATAAGAAAAGGGGGGAATGAAAGGGATAAGAAGGAATGAGATGTCTCAGCAGACCCCACCCCCCTGTTGGAGAAACCGGTACCAGATGCCCCGTGTAGATAAGATAAGCAGGGCAGCATGGGTCGGCTCGGGGATATAGAATGTGAGGAATGTGAGAAGGTTGCGAAAGATGACGAGATGTACGTGCAAGATGTGCTCTGCCTGCTTGCTCAATGTTGATAACTAAAATACGCGCGCAACTGCTGACCTTTTACTCTGTGTTACAAAATCATTGGTTAAGTGCTGCGCGGGCTTTTGCTGTAACGGCAGGTAGTGGTCTATATAAGATTTCCCCTAAAGAGGCTCAGGGTCGTGTTTTCCTAACCGGTCCTGCGTGTCCGTGTGGGAGCTCGACCCTGGCTAGCCAGCCCAATAAACTCTGCTTTGTTGATTGCATTCACGCCTGGCTCTCTGTCTCTCGGGGGAATAGGATTCCCGTTCCTAACAAATACCACCTAATACAATATAAATAGCTGTTATAATGTTTTGTTCAAGGAATAGTGACAAGAAAAATAAATCTATAAATGTTAAGTTTCAAAACAAACAATATTTATTCTGAATATTTTCAATACCTGGTTGGTTGAAACCACAAATACAGAATCCATGAATATTGAGAATCCAATGGGCATGTGAAATACTTAGTGTTGAGACTGACACATGGTGTGAGCTATATAGGAGTTTGCTCTTCATAGGGAAAACACGTTATTAAGAAGGGGGAATTGAGGTGGACCTGGAAGTAACATGTAGAAAATACAAAAAAGACAGAAGCTACAATGATTAGACATTGGATGCCTTTGGGAAATTGAAGGAAGAAATACAATAGTGTTTGACACATAGGAAGTATAAAAATAATAGTTATATTATTTGTTGCAATTGTTTTTACAAACAAGTTGCCTACTTTATTGTATTTAATTTCTATTTCTAGCCAATAATCATAATGGTGACAATTTGATTATTCACATACATTTGAGACAAAATTTTAATGCACTATGTATTTTAATATGAATTCTTCCTATGAATGAATGTGGTGTGGATAAATTGTGCAGAACTAACAACAATGGTACATAGACCAGAAGATGTGCTTGAACACAGTGCATGAGGGATATGAAAAAGCAAGAAGTCTGGACCTTATTCAGTCAGCAGAAGAACATCACCAAAAAACTTATAGTAAGTCTAGCTTCTGAGAATAGGTTAGAATTGAAGAGGGGGCAATAGATATGGGTAAAGGCCACATAGTGGTTTGGTCAGCAGGATTATAACAAGGTTCTGTCTTAACCAGTGGTCTTGATCTTCTCACTGCATCATGTCTGTCTTTTATGAATTCTGCTGTCATCCACCATGGTCTACTGAGACAGAATTGAATAATAACATTGCTTAAAAGAAGTGTGCCAGTGAGTCAGAGTTAAAAATTCATCTCTGAAGCTGTCTACCTTTCACAAATCATAGACTATCAGTATTCTTAGCTTTGAAAAGAATGGTGTTTGCTCACAGTTTGATGAATGTAAAAAATTCAGTTTTCTGAGTATTTGTCTATTAGATTTCTGATACAATTTTCTGTTGCACATACTGTTTGATAATACCCTTAAGATAAAAGGAATTAATAAAGTAATTTGAACTTATGTCCACTCTTTACAACCTATAAGAGTTTAATTCACTGTTAGTGTTTCTAATTACTTTGTGGGAATTAAGTGAGAAGTTAATGCTTAATATGTGGTGGGTATTTTATTTTCATGTTAAGATCAGAAATGTCCTACCAGAGGGAAGCTTCATAGTGCAATGAATGCAAGCAAGGAGGTGGGGATCTGACTATTTTTTTCCTCTAGGGAAACTGACACTTACTAATCATGTGACCTAAGATAGTTGCTTAGTATATTTAATTGAAAATATTACTACCTATTCTCAAGAGCTATTATGAAGACTTATTGAGGTAATACTGTTAAAATGCTTAAGATATTTCCTGAAAAATAGTGAGTATTTCAAATTATACAATGCTCAAAATAAAATAAAAAGATATCTAATCATGTTTGTGCTAGGACACGTCAGAGCAATGACAGCCATAAGTAACTGACAGTTCTTGGCATGAGATGACTTTAACTGTTCTCATAAAATTTAAACTTGCTTTTATATCTTTCAAAGTCAGCTACTTCTCTCTCATCCAGAATATTATATCATATAGTGTCAGCCTTTAGTTCTTTTTTGTCCTTGTTTGTCCTTAAATGCAAGACTAGGAAGGCAATAGACACTGAATGAATGCTGTGGAATATAATAATTGAAACTTAATTTAATATGTCAAGCTATATAATTTGTGCATTAATCAGTTTTTAATTTAAAAAAAGAACAAAAAAGAGTGCACTTCATGATTTAAGTCTATGTTTTTCTCAAGCAAATTTGTATATTAATTATTTTAAAATCTAAAGTTTAACTGCATTTATTCATATTAGTAATTCATAGCAAAATACAAGTTGCATTAAAATTATGAAACAAAATATATGTGAATAAGCATGATTATGGCTAGAAGTGATTAGTAAGTTACATACAATGAAATAGGTATCTAGGTTTCAGAAAAGAAATAGCAGCAAATCATACTGAAAATTTTTTTGATATGGTCAAAATTATTTTGGATTAGATTAATTACATTCTAATTATTAAATTGGAATGTAAACTAGTTTTTTAATCCTCACAATAATGCTACAGATTGCTGTTGTGCTCATTTTCTGAGGACACTGAGGTACAGAAGGGTAAATAAAATTGTAAGTTCTTAGTCATAGTAGCAAATGAACTCATACAGTTAGGTCCCAGAGGCTACAAAGGGAGAGATACCATTTACATTATGAAAATGGTCTTCATGTATTTGTAATTTATCTTGTTTAAAAAACAAACACTTGTGATGACAATTTGTGTGCTTCCAACATTCATGTTTAAGTTTTTATAGTCACAGCATATATATATAGTATTCAAAAACTTTTTCCCAGGTGTTATCTTTCTTTACACAAAACAAATATTTAATTTGTTAATTAAAAAAGACCTGCTGACTAGCTTAATAATTCCAATGCATTTCCAACCTGTACACAGGGCAAAATAACAGCTACAGAAACATGAGATAAATGAGACACATTTCTCTGTTATGAATTAAAATTTATGTTGCAAATATGTATTTTCTTTTTCCAAAAAGTTATTAAAAATAAAATAAAATGGATGCAGTTGTTAGGTAGCAGTTACTTATGAGTGATGGATGAGGCAGGATAATAGATAAGGAGACAGGGAAAATATTTGAATAAATAATAAAAGGACCAGACTCAGACATTAAAACTAGAAAGTAAAACCTAAAAAAGCCAGAGCAGCTAGCCACTCCCTCCCATCTCTTTTCAGATGCAAAGTTACAGAAACAAGGAGACTTAAGGCTAGCTGTATCTGAACTGCAAAGTGCCTTGATGAGTGAGGGGCAAAAGGAATGAAAAACATATCTAGCAAAGAGAAGTTCTAAGGCACACCTAGGGTCCCTGTGATTTAAGGGACCTTGGGTGTCATCCCTGGATGATATCTCCCTGTTTTAGCAGCTATTTTAGCCATCCAGACCCACTAGTTTAATTGACCACATGTATTTCCCCAGCTGGGAAAGTATAAGCCAAGCCAAGAGGAGGACAGCCATTTCGAGTCTTACTCCCATTTCATGAATAGGGAGTAGGAAATGTTTTTCCCCATTTCTTCCCACCTTTATCCTGTTACACTAAGTTCCTTTTCAATAAGGAATTACCATTACCCTTACTACTTTTGTGTCTTGCCTGAATACTTCTCTTGCTGGTGCAAGAACTGAGGTATATACCAGTGCTAACTCTTCTGGTCACATATGAGAAGTTAGGACCTAGAAAAAATTAGACAGTAAGGAAATGGCCCACAGTGATAGAAGAGAAGCAGCCATTAAGACCCAAGTCAGTAGACCATAAAGTTAGAAAACCATGATTGACTGACATTTGACCCCTGGACTAAGGAGGAATAGAAAACAACAGATGGGGCCAACTGAAGAATGTCTGCAGAACATCTGCAGGACTGCTAACCCAACCCACCATAAGCCTATTGTCCTTTAAGGGTCAGGTTATAGTAAAGAACCAATGAAAAGTGTACATTCCTAAGGCCTGATTAGCATTCCTGATTAAGCAACACACTCTTCAACCAAATAAATAGCCCTAGACTGATCAGAGCTTCCAGCAACCCATGTGGGTCCGCTCCCTCTCTCATGGGGACTGTGTCCTTTTGCTTAATAATCAGAACTTGCATGAATCAGGAGTTCCCCCGCTCTGAGCTAAGAGCAGTATCCTGATTTCCCAAGAAGACTCAGGTATCATCTTAACCCTGAATGTTGTGACACTTAAGCCAATCAGGTTGAGTGAAAGCCTTTAGTCCTGCACAAATTTTTCTTTAAAATAGTTACTAAAAAGAAGAATAAATCTTTACATATAACTTCTTCTTAAATAGACTAAGGTTTTGGAGAATGGATTAGTATTCTCAGACTTCCATGTAAACTGTATTTTGGGATGGAGGAAGGGCAACAATCAACAGCTCTACTAGTTGTATCCTCAGAAATCAGACCACCTTATTTCTTCCTCTGTTTTATCATCTTATCATTTTTGCTCCTGAACGGTAACACTTATATACACGCCTCTGTATTGCTTAGCATCTGCAAATTTCTGGTCTCTATTATCTCATTAGTTACATGGCATCATAATTCTGTGCATTTCTTATGCTTTTTAATTTCTCACATGGCATCCCTATGGTTCTCTTACATTTCAGTTTCTATCAATTGTTACTATTTAAGCTTACCATGAATATATTTTCAGAGGAAATATCTGATTGGAACTGCCCCTTGAGTGTACAGGGTTGCTGATGAGAGAAAGCTGTTTTCCTCAGAACTTGGCAACTTCATCACTAAGTGGGCAGAGTTTTTACTTTGTGGACATAAGTGGCACAGTAATATTCTATTAGAAAGGCTGCCTTAAGGCATGTACTATTTGCAAAAAAGGGAATAAAACTCAAAAAGAAGTAAGAATGAAGGAAGGAAAGAAAGGAAGAATGAAAGGAGGAAAAAAAGAAAGAAAAAAGAAAAAGAAAAGAAAAGAAAAGTTTAGGAGCCAGGGGTCTAAGTTGTTACTGTGAGTGAAAGGCAATTGAAAGAGAAAATCCAAGAGAGAATGGAACCACAGAGAGGGAGCCAGGATATCTGCATATAAATCCCCCTGCAGCCTTACTGACTCAAATTACTCATGTATAGAACAAGACATAAAAGAAAAAGTTAGGATGCTGCAAAGGCAGAAAATTGCTCAGCAGGGATTTCAACCACTGCCTGGTTATTAATTAGCAAGATAGAATTCAGAATTCTACCAAGCAGCCAGGCACCAGCATTTCAAACTTGTAATCTTAGATACTTGGGAAACTGAGATTTGGAGGATTGAGGTTTGAGGCCAGCCTGAGCAAATAGTTCTCAAGACACCATCTTCAAAATAACCAGAGCAAAATAGATTGGAGATGTGGCTCAAGCAGTCGAGTGCCTGCTTTGTAAGTATGAACCCCTGAGCTCAAACTCCAGTCCCACCCCTCCAAAAAAAATTCTACCAAGAGAGAGGGACTTTGTGTCCTCTGATCTACCTCCATCATTTCATTAATACAAGCAATCAAACAAAAAACAAAATAAAAGACAGGCCTCACCCTATGATTCAACATTCCCAAAGATGAGGAATATGCCTTAGGGCAAAAGGCAAAAAAACATGCTAACAAAGTATAAATCAAAGTTTCCAAAAAACAGGCAAGATAGCTAACCATTTCACTCTTCCTAGGAATGGTGAGATGAATGCAACAGCATATAGAGTCTCTATGATAAATGTACCATGAAGAGATTAACATATAATAAAAATAAATTACTAGACAGATAAAGATCAAGACAAATATGATCAATATCAAGAAATGAAACAAAATTAAAAAGAGCTAAGTGAAGTAAATCTGAAAATGATCTGAAATCAGAAGACATAAATTTAAAAATAATTATTGTAATTAATACTTAAAGGAAAAGATCACAATAATGAGACAGAATCTCAGTATAGAAATGAAAACTGCTTATATATATATATAAACAAATTGAAATTCTTTTTGTTTTTTTGTACAGTACTGAGGTACTCATGCTGCTTGCTAGACAGGAACCCTACTGCTTGAGGTATTACACCAGTCCAACAAATTGAAATTTTGTAACTTAGAAGTATCTAATGAAATAAATCTATCAAATGGGTTTAAGAGTAGATTGTTTGATGAAAGTATTAAGTAGCAGTTAGCCATGATCAACAGGGATATGCAAAGGAAACCTAAAATGTAGGATTCTTCAAGGTCTGAGAGAAAAACACTGAACAGTCCCTGCTAGGATCAAAGAAGTCCACCAAGGTCATGAGCTTTCACAAGATATTTTTGAGTCACCCACCCTAAGGTGGGTCAATATCAGTTCTGAAACCATAAATCTTTACTTAACAAAGCAAAGATCCAGGCCTGTAAACCAGACCCTAGGGGTCAGATAGAGCCAATAGTATTTGGTGCTTTGTAAATCTGTAGGCTTACCCTAGTCCCATGACCTTACCCCATCACTGCAGCCCGTGACTTAAGTAAATCAAGGCGTGTAATACTGTTATATGTTAATGTTCATATTAAAAAGAGGAAAAACTATATTTTGTATGTTTAGATATATGTAACACGCCTCTAGAAAGAAACGTGGGTAGCCATTTCTTTTCCTATAGGGGAATATTGTGAAATGGCTGGAAATAAAGATCAGAGTAAGATGTCAACATTAATTTTACCCATTCTAATGTGGGCAAAGTGTAATTTCTTTGCAGTAATATTTCCCAAACAATTAATGGTATTGAATATTTTTTCCTGTATTTATTAGACATTGATATGTTTGCTTTAATGACTTATCTGTTCAGTTGATTGGGTTGTTTGCTTGATTGATTTTTTGTAATACTTTATAGGTTCCGGCAACAACTCTTAAATACATATGTATTTTTAACTATTCCCTCAATTTGTACCATGCCATTTAACTTTCTTTCCTGTGACTTTTGGTGAACATAAACATTGAAATTTGAACAATTTTTAATTTATTATTTTCTTCCTTTACCACAAACTCAGAAAGATGTCCTCTTAGGATTTTTTGGGGGGACTTTAGAGTTTTAGCTTTTACTTTTAGGTCTGTGTTATACTTGAATTAACTTTTATACAGGGGATTTAGTAGAGTTCAGGACTCATTGTTTTTGTGCACATGCCCACTAATTCCTGGATCATTTATTGTGGAGGCAGTTTCATCCATTGGATGGCCTCAGTGCCTTTGGTGGAAGAAAAATTGCCCATATGATAGGATCTATTGTTTAACTTCTACTTCCTTTCATTGATTTATTAGAGTTCCCTTTTTGTATTAATTACAAAATTTTTGCAGCAATTTTGTTTGTACAGTTTATAAAATCATTTGCTTCAAATTCTCTAGAATTTTTTCCATTCACAGTCTTGAACCAAACAGCTTTACTTTTTTTATTCCTATATTTATGTCATAGATGATTTTTCTTGGCTTATTGCTCTGGCATGGAGCTATAGTACAAGATAAAAATGGTTACAGAATGTTGCAGTCATCTCTACTGGCTCCCACCCCCCATTTCTCCCTCTCTCTCTCTGTATATCTCTCTGAATATTACTGATTGTTCTAGTGATCAAATAAACATCCTATCCTGAATTAATATAAATAACATCTTGAATTAATATAAATACCATTTATCAGAAATGTAAGGATCTCAAAGCAACATAAAATGTTTTTAACAGATACTTAGAAACTGCTTTTGCCAAAAAAAAATTTGCTCTTCAGCTGAGCTCACAAGGTAACTAAAATCCATATAAATGCCTGGCATTTCTGCCTTCATTTTGCATTTGTCTCCTTTACTTTGAATCAGACTCCTGCTTAACACATCACCTACGTGTGTTAAGCATTCAGGTAGCGTCTGCTTAAAACTTATGGTACCGAAACTATCTCATACATTTTCAAGGCTGAAGGCACAAAGATAAGAGTACCTAAGGAATTTTCTTGTTAGCTTTTAGAAAGTCCTGTTTCTGACTCCGAAAAAAGTGACTGAAAATCTTGAGTCACTGGCCTGCATTTGCTGTTGCCTTAGATTCAGGACTAGCAGAGCCTCACGGAAATCACCCCATGATGTGATCACCCCCTAAGCAGAAACAAGCATCTTACGGAAATGATTGTCCCCTCAAGCAATAAGGACTCCTCTAGGGCCATCCTGAAGAACTAGAAATAATGATTCACTAGATCACTTATTGATCAAGACTGCTTAATTAGTAATACCTTTTGCTCCCTGTCACAATTCTTCCTTTATTCAAACCTAAAGCTTGTGTTAGTACCATAAAGATGGGCCAAAAGATTTAAGCTCCATCTTACTTAAGTGGCCACTTTGATTAAAATCCCTTCCTAGCTTTTCATAATTACTTTTGTTTGCTTTGGGGCAAGTGGTGGGATCTGACAAACCCCCAGAGTCAGGCCTGTTTCCTGAGACTCTAGTTCCAATTCCATTTATGCCTTTTGGCTTTTTGGCTAGTGTCCTTACATACATTAATTCTTCACATGGCACAAACCTCAGAATATAATTTTTATTATTCTACTTTTAACCAGTCAATTGGTTTTTAAGGAAATCAAAAAAATAAAATAATGTCTTGCATATTTTTCCAAATATTTATCTGTGACTACTGTTTTTCTTTCTCTTAATCCAAGTTTCCCTCTAGTATTATATTCTTTCTATGTAAGAAATTCACTATCTTTTTTAATATATGTCTGTACCAATAAATTCCTTCTGATTTTATTTTTCTTGAGCATTTTAAATTTTTTTCTTTCATTTTTGAAGAATATTTTCCTGGATATAGAATTCTTAATTTATATTTCTTTATTGATTCTTCTTTGTATTTTAAAGAAGTAATTACATTGTCTTTAAACCTTTACTGCTTCAAGATAATTTAAATGATATCCTTATTATTTTGTATTGTACTGTGTCTTTTCTCTCCTACATGTTTATAAGATATTTCTCCTTATGTTTGAGTTTCATCAGTTTCACCATGATGTGTTGTATGTGCTTTTCCTTATATTAAACTTACTAAGGTTCACAGCTATGTATTTCTAAATCAGATTTGGGCTGACCAGGGCTGGCAGCATGGCTCAAGTGGTTGAGCACCTGCCTAGCAAGTGCAAGACCCTGAATTCAAACTCTAGTACTATAAAAATAAATAAATGAATAAATACATAACTGAATAAACAAACTGGCCAGTATTTTGGTTGACGTTGCTTCTGTATCTTTCTTTTTCTCCTCTTAAGACATCAATTATATGCATATTGGACTATTTATATTGTCTCAGAGATCAGTAAAGCTGTCATTTTTTATATCTTTCTCTCTTATTCAGATTGGATAGCTCCTATTAACTTATCTTCAAGGATATTTACCTTTTCACCTACTCTTGTTACCAGAAAGTCACCCAAAAATGTCACCAAAAAATCAGCACAGCTATCTACCTCAGTTCTTGAATCCAGTGAGAATAATTCAGGCAAGACATGAAAATGTAGTGAAAGTGGTAGGAAAGCTTATTAGGAAAAGAAAGGAAAATACTTTCAATAGACTGCAAGCAGGCCATCTCTAGAGAGAATGAGAAAGACAATTATTTTTACCCTGGAGGAAGACTATATAAAGAGATTATTTATTACATTTATAATACTTTGCATAATTTAAAGATTTCAGTTTAGCACTACTTGAGTCATTGATTCAACTGTTTAATACCAAAATATTGTTATTTTTCTGTTACAACCTTTCTCAAGAATGATAGTAAATGATGATATGATAGTAACATTTAAGATCACTCAATGGTGGAAATTGCCATGTTATTATTATCCTGTGCCAGCATAGCTAATATACAAAAACTAAGCCTCAAACCAGTCCACAGTTAAGTTAAAAACATGTATTAAATTGAAAGTTTATTTTATTGCATTCAGTTAATTTTCAATAACTGAGTACAACTGAATATGTGTTGCAAACACTCTAAGTCAGTCATCAATAAACAAAAAAATGTAGCCATAAATATTAAAAAACAGAGTACACTTTTTTTTTCTTTATTCATTTATTCACATGTGCATACATTGTTTGGGTCATTTCTCCCCCTGCCCCCTGCCCCTCCCTCCAGAGTACACTTTTAAGCCAAATGTTTCGTAAGTCAAAAGAGGCTTTTGACTTTGCTTCTTCATTAAAATAACCCAAAGTAAACAAAAAAATTTAATAACACTTTAGTTTGTTTAACGACTTTCTTTTCTTCTCTTATAGTCAACCTTTCAGAAACATGTTTTTTGTTGTCTTTTCTCCTTTCTATCCTGAGTGGTTTAAAGGAAATTAACTCTCCTTCACTTTTAGAAAATCAGTATCTCCTGAAGACCAGAGAACCCTGACCGTGAGAGGAGATTTATGGGACACCACAGAAGTGAATCAGCTGGGGTGAAAACCTCCATTGAGGAACCCACAGGGCTCCCCAACCAACACTGTGACGTCAGCAGCTCACAAATCCATGTCTATGGTGCCTGATGTTAAACACTGGGCATTGTCTTAGAGGGGCTAACACTTTTTTCAGCCATAATGTGAATATTTGTCTTGTGAAAAGACCATTGTTTTTAGGTTTTTTTTAAAATTTTTATGCTGTGTATTTACTTTTAATTGAAAAAGTAGGGGAAATAAATGTTAAAAATAATTTTCAAATATAGTTGGTTCTTTTCCTCATTCAACTTCCCTATCCTATTTGCTACTCTCTCCAGAAGCAGCTTAGACTACTAACAATCTCTCCATTCTCACTCCTGAACAATTCTACTACTTGGAAACAAATGGTAGTAGGCTGTCTGTAATACACTAACGTAATTACAAAGCTGTGAAAAAAATCTCAGAAATGTATTAGCAGTTAATAATGTAATTTAAAATTAGAAGATGCAAACCACAACTTCCGAAATGTATTTTGGGACCAGGGATAGTGGTTCGTGGCTATAATCCCAGTTACTCTGGAGGCATCATGGCTCACACCTGTAATCCTAGCTACTCAGGAGGCAGAGATCAGGAGGAATGCAGTTCAAAACCAGCCCCAGGCAAATAGATTGTGAGACCCCATCTTGGAAAAAAAAAAAAAAAACACATACAAAGGGCTAGCAGAGTGGCTCAAGCAGTAAAAGCATCTGCCTAGCAAGCCTGAGCCTCTGAGTTCAAGTCTTAGTACCACCAATAAATAAATAAAGTAGAAAGGGCTTGAGTATAGCTCAAGTGGTAGAGAACCTGTCTAGCAAGTGTGAGATTGTAATGTCAAACCCCAGTACAGAACAAAGGTGCTATTTTGCCTCTCATGTCACTTGATTGTAAAACTATACATAGTAAAGTACCTTCAGAAGTAAGAGGTACATCCCAACAGGTTCTAATATAATCCTTTTAAACTGAAAATGAAACCACATAATGGTTCTGAGCTTAAGACAAATAATTCTCACCACTGGCTTTCCCTGACTCCCTGTTTACTTCAAGAGGTGGAACTCTGTCTCAGGGATCTCTTTTCCTCTCTTGGGGAGGAAAAGGTGGAAGTTACTTAGGCACCATTGTTCTGTATCCAGACTAATACCTGATCCAACACATGGCATGACCTGGGGCAGAGCTGCTATAAAAAAGTAATTCTCCTTTAACCTCTCCATGTAAATCATCAGGAAGCTTCCTTCCACTGAGTTACACAAATTTGGTCTTTGACCTCTAGAGTCAGAATTGGCCTCAACAGCTCTTTCAGATGGTGATAGTATCGACTCTTTGATATCTGTCAACTATCATAAAACAAATAGCATTTCATGACAGATGTTCAAATAATGCTGGGTACGTCCAAACTCAGAGTAATGGTCTCTGTATTCCAAGCAAATCAGTAGCATGAAATACTGCAGATTAATGAAATAATCCTCTTTGTTGTATCAAGATTTGGCACCTCTTGCAACTGTGATTTGTGATATTGTTCATCCAATTGCAACACCTGTCAGTGTTCTTTCTATGGTTGCTTCAAAAGGCTTTTAGTAAACACCAAATGCTTGAAAAGGTTCTCATGTGTATATGCAGGAATTTTCTGGATCAGCGATTTTTGATATTTAGCAACAAGGTAATCATAATAATTCATAAGCCAAACAGCTATTTAATGATGTATCTGCAGACATTCAAGTGTGACACTTTGAAATGCCCCAAAGAAATGAGTAATTCTATTTGTTCAGCTTTGTGGAAAAGAAAACCTTAACAATATATTGAACATCTTTAAATAAAACCTAAACTCTATAATTAAAGAAAGATTTCCAATAAAAATATTTTCCTAATTTCTATAAAATATCAAACTTTATTCAGGGAGTTTTCAAGAATTCTTATTCACACATATGCATGCATATACGCATATATGTATATATGTTTTATACATACATATAAATTTCTATCTCTAAATTGAAATTAATTTCAGCATTTCTTGGTTTGTAATGTTTGATAAACTATAATTACAGGAAGATATTATATTGAATATAGTATTCAAATGTTTTCATACTTAATAGTTCAAAATTATTTTTATTTAATTGAGACCAACTGGCCTCATTGCTTCTTATAAACTTTGCAATATATATTCAGAAAAAAGGAATAAAAATGAACAGATGTTTCTCCTTAAAGAAGGCAGACAAAAATTTTTCTTACACAATAAATCAGCTGCTAGTAGATTTCCAGGACATTGCTTCAGGCTATTTAGGTATAAAATTAAAAACACACACACACACACACACACACACACACACACATACACACACACACACACACAAAAGATCTACCTCTGTGTGGATCCAAAATTGGTAGAGTAGATTGAACTGCAGATGAACAGCATACACTGAAGGTGGTATGAAGAGGGCCAGGGGAGAGTAGAAAATCTTTAAGATAAAAAAATTTAATTAATTGACACATGATTTCTCAACATAAAGCATCATTAATGAAATTTCATCAGCAAATATACTTTATTCTATATATGTTAACATACTTGACTTTGTAACATTAATTTTTCACATGGTGACAAGGTTGCAGACTTGTTGGAGTTAAGTCCACTAAAATTTTAAATTTTAATATTGTCTGGTTAGAATATCATATGTTATAAATTATTTACTTAATTTTGAAAGAATTGATGTATTTCCTAGGAGTAAAGTGAGTTCTTGTATTCCTTACTGAAATAAAGTGTAGAAGCATGTGCATTTGTACCCTCACAACTCCCCAATTCTGCATTATGATCTGCCATTTTTAATAAGATGAGATTGTAACAAAAGAAAATAATTTCAAATAAAGGAATGGTAGAACATATCTTTCCATTTTAAATTTGTTTTAATATTGTTGATTAAAGGAACCATATCTCCTAATTTTTAAGTTATTAAAGTAAGTGAAACAATGTAGTGCCACAGTGGAAACAAATTATGAAGGTCCATATTTCCTAACAGACAGAAATGCCTCTGCTTTGCGAAAACAACTTTTGCTTAAACCACAGAACTGCTTAGAATCAACTCATGAGCACGATCTGCTGTGTTCTCTTAATGACTTTGATCCCCCAGAGTGGTTTCATGTTGAAAGGAAACATTTTATTAAATGAAAAGTCAAACAACCAAATAAGAATTAAAAGAATCTTACTTTCAGTTCACATTTCTGATTTTATAGAGTTCATACTTCTAAAAGTCTTGGTATTTTAGAAACATTTCTTCTCAATGTTATAATTTAATTATTAGTTTAAAACTTTGCATTCTCAGGCAAAAAATGTCATTTCCTAGATGTTTAGTAGTGACTATGCATTTGTAGTGACTTTTACATAAACTTTTCTTTCTGTTTCTAAACTGAAATCATGAAGAATATCAACTGGCATCATAAAACATGTTAGTTTTATTATTTATAAGTGGATTATTAAGCAATGCGTTAGATTAATGAGTGAGAAAAGAATATGATATTCTTATTCAAGAGATATTCTGGGATCCATTCCTGCAATCCCAGCTACTCCAGAGACATAGGAAGGGGGATCCAGCACTAAGCAAAATCATGAGACTCTATCTGAAAAATAATCTAAAAGCAAAAAAGGGCTGAAAGTGTGGCTCATGTGGTAGAGGGAGGCCCTGAGCTTAAACCCTGGCAATGCTAATTAATTAACTAAGCTTTTCAGTCATGCTTCCAGTACAGTCTCCTGTGTAATATTCACAAAGTTCTTAAACTGCTCCAGGACTCAAGATAATGTTGAAGAAAGCCATCTGAATCTGGTCACCTTTTTGATTTTGAAACGTCTATGACACTATGATTTAATTTTTGTGATGTAGTAGCACAATCAATCAAGGACAAATATTTACAACCCAGAAGTAGCCTAGGAGAGCAGGCTCAAATTAAGGGACATTTTGAAACCTCCTCTTGGAGATGTGAGGAAAAATGTAAAACAGCTTATTTTGGAAGCTTAATTAATAAGCACTGGAAAATAAATATTTATAGTTCAGTAGAATTTCCCAAAGCTTGTAGAAATAGTCCCTTGAGATAATAATAGCTATTATGGAAAAGGTGGTTCTGTGCTAAGAAGTGGGTTAAACAGGGAAGTTTCTAAAAGGACTTGTAACCCTTTTAATGTGAATTTAATATGAGTGAATGTCCATCAGCCCACAGGATACTTTTTTGTTGGATTTCCCATAGGCTTACATTTCCTAAAAACTCATTCTATGAAACAATTTCCTAATCTTACAAAGCAATAAATATAAGCATGATCTAACTATTAGAAAAATGAAAACATCATGAATTCCATGTCCTTTTTTCTTGTGGTGCTAGAATTAAACCCAAGGCCTTGAGGGAGTAAGGCAAACACTCTATCTCAGGGCTCCATCCTTGGCCCTTGAATTTTTTGAGATAGGATCTTATGTAGCTTAGGCTGGCATCAAACTTGCCATCCTCCTGTCTCAGTTTTCTGAGTCCTGGGATTACAAGCATGTACTTCACCAAAAATTCTCATTTTAAATAAGAAGTAGAGCTACAGGTCAGGGAATAATCCACATGAATCACGTGTGCTCATTCTTTGTGATTAACATAATGATACAAAAGGAGCCTTAGTAATTTTTATAATTTAAAGCAGCTTAGTAAATGTGGTCCAGATATGAGAATTCTTAATTTTTTTTCCATTTGCAGCACTGGGAATCAAACCCTTGGCCTTGTGGATGCTAAGCAAATACTCTACCATTGCTGCACATCCACAGTCCACTTACCTTATTTTCTACTTCCAATGCTGCCATTTCCAAATCTTTTGTAGTCTTTAAAACCAACTTAATTGGCACATCTATCATAAATCCTTAAATGTACTAACACGGCTGAAGAAATTTCTCCTTTCTCATGCTCTGTAACTTTTAGTACTTTTCCCCAAATATTTCCACTTTTACCATGCATTCACGTCCACATCATTCTGACTCCAAGACTTGTTAGCCTTCAATTACACTGATTATTTTATTATCTTTTGAGAGAACTCTTACTAGAAATCTTAAAATAGTACCATAAAACTGAGAAATAACCTAAAGCTGTGCAAGGAAATAATAACCATAAGACACAGGTGGTCTTATCTTAGCAGATAGAAAGCAGATTTTATTGTTTTACAAGTGAGTGATGCAAGCAGGGGTTGAGTAAATTGGCATCGCAAAGCAAGAAAGGAGGCATCTGGAGGTGTTCCTCTAATAGAACTATTGGTGAGGGAGATTTTGTTTGTTTATTTTTATGTGATTTATTTTAAGTTTGAGAGACATGAATATACACATGTTGGAAGGAGCAAGATGAGATGAAAAGAGTTATGTTAGAGTACCTGGTTGGACAAGATCCAAGAAAGGAAATAAGACCAGATCAATGTCACCATCCTAAAGATTAGACTTGCTGAAGAGAAGTGAATATTTTCTCTAGAGGAGTATGTTCCAGAGGTAAGAAAGCACATTCACCTGTGAATTTATAAATCTTAATTAGAGACAAAAGAAGAAGTAGAGAGAGGCAAAACACAATTTTCTGTTAAGTTTTACTTTTTTTTTTTTTTGACAGTACTGGGGATTGAATTCAGGGCCTATGCACTTTCTAAGCAAGTGATCTACCACATAAGCGATAATACCAATCCCTTTTACTGTAGTTATGTTTCAAACAGGGTTTCCAGTTTTTACCCGGACCAGCCTGGACCTTGATTTTCCTATTTATGTTTTCCATGTAGCTGGAATGACAGCATACGCCAACACACCCAGCTTTTATTGGTTGAAATAGGATCTCATAAACTTTATCTTCCCAGACTGGCCTCCCTAGTATATGGGATTACAGACTTGAGCCATTGAATCTGACTCTGTGAAGTTGCATATACGCTCATGAGGCAGTAACAGAGAAGCTAAGTTGAAAAGACTGTGAAATTCTAAACTTCTCTAACACAGAGAGGGAAAAATAGAGAAGTCTCAAATTTGTAGTCTACCGAGCAGTGCTGAGGGCTCAGCTTTATCTGGAAAGCCCTACTTAGAGAAGAACCAAATTGCCCAGCCATGCTGAAGGATGTCCCAACATTCAGCATCCTGGAGATGGAGAAGGTGGAGTCATTTTTCAGGCGTTGGGGATTTCAAGTCAGACCTTACAGAGGTCATGGCTTCGGGTTTGCCAGAGTCATAGAAACCAACCACCTTAGGTTGCCTGATGTAGGAAATAAACCTGGGAAGAGATGACAAACTGGGAAGAAAAGCGGGACTTGGAAGAGGAGAGGTGTCAGCTGCTAAACTTCTGAACAAAATCGTTGAAGTGTGTAATCATTTTAAAATAAATGAAAAATTGTACTCTTTAGCTCCAAAATTTATTGTCTATTCTACTTTAAGAGTTATAAATATCTTAATAAACTTCCCTAATGTCTTTATTTCTAGGAGTCTCAAGTTTTTAAAATAATATTGCTTAGACAAAAATAAAGATTTTAGTTTTCCCTCAGAATTGAGGTACTAAAGTTTGAAGAATAAAAGAGTATGCTTCATATTCCTTAAGTCTATGATTGGTAATGAAAAAAAAGGAGAAAAAAACCCAACTTCTATTTACAGACAGAGAATATGGATATCCACACTTGAAACATATTTAAACTTCATGTTTGAATGAATACTTATTTTTCTAAGAAAATCAATATCTTAAGTAAACTGGACCTATTTTTGTAGTCCCATCCCTATCTCTTACTCTTTACTTACTGCATACTAGCAGACATGACATACTATTATGAGTAGAATTACATTCTCCCAAAAGCATATGAAAGGCTTTAGCATCTAGTACATCAGGATGTGACCTTACTTGGAAAAAGTGTCTTTACAGAGGTCATCAAGTTAAAATGAGTTAAGTAGACTGGGCACTACTACAATGTAACTTGTGTCCTTATGAAAAATGGCAATGTAAAGACCAACATGCACATGGGAGAATACAAGTGAAGATAATTGAAAATACAGTGATATAGCTACAAGACAAAGAATGTCAAATATTCCCTACAAACCACCAGAATCTAGGTGAGAAGATGAAACCAATTCTCTTTTCTTGCCCTTAGAAGGATCTAGCCCTGCTGACAGCTTGATTTCAGACCTGAGTCCTCCAGAACTGTTAAGACAATACGTTTTGCTCTGAACCACCCAGTTTTCTACTTTGTTCCAGGAGTCTTCAGGAAATACATACACACACACACACCACACATTCTACTTGCCATTCCTTAAACTCACCACATTTTTCCGTACTTTTGTGTTCTTACAGATATTGTCTTTCTTCATAACACTCCATTTACAACCTTGTCCTCTGCAAAATGTTATTCTTCTTACAGATTTGGCTCAAGCATGAGTCCTCTGTGAATTTCCCTGTGACTCACAGCAGTTCTCAGCAGCCTAATCACTTCTAACAATGGCTGCCTACTTGTCTGACTCCCTACTTGTCTGACTCCCCCAAGGAAAGCCTTCACCTTGAGAACACAAGCTCACCTATTTCTACACCCCCAACCTCTGCTATCATGCTGAGACCTGCCAGTCAAGAACATATATGAACAAGACCAGTGGGTACACTTCTTCAAAAAGATCTATAGCATATAAAGGATGAGAGTACTTTAGCCAGTTGTACATTTTTAAAAAGTGACAATAAGATGAGACTCCATGCACAACTCCTGACTTCATTTTTACTTGTTTATCCTTTATTGTAAGGACTACAAATGAATATCAGATTTCTGTAAAGAAAGACATTAAAAATCCTCAGTTCCTTACCCTATAGGACATTGATAACACCCAATTCATGGGATAATCAGTAAGGAGTAAATGAATTAATATCTATGACGCGTTTATAACAGTACCTGTTACAAAGTAAGTACTGAACAAATATTTGCTAAAGAATTCAGTAAATTGTAAATAGTTGAAAAAAATCAGAGAACTTTTTTTTTTACTAAATTTCATGCTGACTTTGCAAACTACAGCGTTTCCATTTTCCTGATGTATGCTAGATTTGAGGCTCGACGTTGGTAAAGACTGAAAGCAGCAAATAGCTTCATTTATTTAGCCATCTTTGAATGGTGTTGAGGGTAGTGAAGGATGCCTTGGAGTGCTGAGGCAAGACTGTGAGAGAAGCTTTGTTTCTTTACTTCATGGGGGCGCAAGGCATGCTTTCCTTTCGTGACAGAGAGTTATGGGAATGTTATTCCCAAGGCATTTGAATGCATTACATCAAAGTTGTTAGTTTCTTATATCTTTATTTGTTCACATTTGTCTTTATGGAACTCCAGCTTCCACACTGAAAAACAGTCTTTGCTTATGTAGTTTGGCTGAGAGTACTATGTAATAAAAAAGATCTGAGATTTCACAGGGGTTTCTCTGCAGTATTATATGTAATATAAAAACAGTATCACACATGAGAAATACACTTGATATATTTCAAAGAATTTCCACCCTCATTATTTAAGGTGATTTTCAAAATAACCATAAGCAAAGGCAGAGGAAATATGAAGAACCCTACCTCCTGTACAAAGTTAGTAAGACTCAAACATTGACAGCTACAGAATGGCAAAGCTAGCCAACAACTGAACTAGACCCAGGATCCAGGTTCAATATAAGTCAATTATTTTTTCTAATTCAGAAATGTAATAAAAATATTTTTGAAATTATTATGCTTAAAATAATATGGATTTTCTAACAGAATAATGTGGATTTTAATAAAAGCTTTCACAATTTGGTGTTATTTCTGATTTATGATAGTGGGTAAAATTTACCTCTCCTTAAATTGTTAATATGTTATAATCACATTTTACTAATTCTTATAAAATTTAATATCAATACCAGCCAAAGAACAAAACAATTTTAATGACCAAGAGATGCGACAAAGCTAAAAATAATACTTAACCTACTCATTTAAACTAAGTGTATTGATCATTAATTTACTATGGAATAGAGAGAAATAGCTCCTTGAAGGAAGATAGCTATTATTTCCCATTCAATACTAGCTACATATGCAAGACAAATGTGTTAAAATAAGTATATTTTATAGGAAAAAGTAAAGAAATTTTATCATATATTCTATTATATAATTTTTGGAAGGTCTAATAAATAAAAATGATTGATTTTAAATGACAGATTTAAACTACTTAAACTATTTCACGTTTGTGTCTTTACCAGTTTGACACTGGCCTTATCCTCTAGTTTACTTAGTAAAATTTCCATTGCCACATTTGTTTTGAAAACTACAAAGCTTTAATTCCATTCATTTATGTCACGTGTATTTATGAAGCTTTGGCTGTGTGCCAGCCTCTTTATATATACTAGGTGTAGGGTGAAAATAGATTTGACTCATTTCTCTTACAGCTTATAGGCTATCATGAAAGATAATAAATATTATACATGCAAGGGCTTTTGAGATAAAAATTAAAAGGAAAAATAAAACAATAATAGCAAAACATAGAAATGGACAAAGTTAAGAAGGCACCTATCTGGACGAGAGGAGATGAATGAGCTAACTCTCAAAGATATGCCAATCAAAAGTAAAGGGAAGATAATTTTCCAGACTGTGACAATGAGGTATTAAGGCATTATAGCATAAGATACTGAGAAAGTAGAATATCAATTTTTTAATGTATAGAAGGGATGACAGCAGAGTATGTGGAACTTGAAATATGAGAGAGAGAGAGAGAGAGAGAAGTAGGACCAGTTTTAACTCCTGCACGTCATAGGAGTCTATCATATTTTTCCTCAAAACTAAAGAGGGGTTTAGCTTGAGCAGAGTGGTATTTGGAAAGGTTACAGAGGATTTTAGATTGGAAGATTAAGAATGGAAAAATGAAAGCTGAGTGTGATGGCTCATGCCTGTAATTCCAGCTACTCAGGAGGCAGAGACTGAGATTGGGAGGATTGTGGCCCTAGGCAGCCTGGGGAAAAATCAACAAACCAGGCTTAGTGGTGTAAAGCCAGCTACTTGGCTGGCATAGGTAAGAGGATCTGCAGTCTGAGGCTGGTACCAGGCAAAAACACAAGGAAAGGAAAAGGAAAGGAAAGGGAGGAGATGGGAAGGAAAGGGAGGGAGGAAAAGCGAAGGAAAGGGGAGGGAAAGGGAAAGGGAAAGACAGGAAAAAGTATAGAAATGAAAAAGAATAGAAAAATGAAGAATTTCTTTAGAATAATGGCCAATTAAAAATAGTATTGACTGATACTTTGTTACATATTATAATCTAGGAATATCAGGAAAACAGGTACATTGTTGATGAGAGTAGATATAGTGACTCTGAGTATGAAAATGTATCTATGTACATGTAGGCGTGCTTTCAAATAAGGTATTTATGTGATCATAATTTGATAGATATATTTATAACAGAAGAGTTGCAAAGGTAGCACAGTGAGTTTTCTGAATCCTTCATCTTATTTCTTCTATTACTAATATTTCCATGTTGCATTTGCCCCTCTAAGAAATCCATGTTGATATTTTAGTATAAATTAAACTCCATACTTACTTAGATTTCACTGGGTTTTTGGGTTTTTTGTTTGTTTTTCCTAATGTCTTTTCCATGTTTTGGATTCCATATATGATGAAATGCTCATTTAGTCTTTATATCTTTTATCCTCTTCCAATCTGTGACATTTTCTGAAATATCCTTGTGCTTTACAACATTTGCAGTTTGAAAGAGTACTGGCTAATTATTTTGTAAAATTCCCTCAATTTGGGTTTGGCACATAGTTCGATTGTTTTTGTGGAATGAAGACCACAGGGCTGAAGGACCATTCTACCATATCTTACCAAGTGTTCATGGTATCACCATGACCTATCACTGCTGATAATAACTTTGATCTAGGATCAAAGTTAACATTTCCTTCTGTCTACAGTTGGTCATTTCCTCACCCAGCCCACACTCAAAGGGGAGGAGAGTAGCAGTATTTTACATATGTTATATGAAATTCCTGAAGAGAATGCATCTCCCATTTATCTGTCCCAATCTTATTTCTTCAATCATTTACCTATATGTATATGTTCTGGTTTCAAAGGTATTTATTTCATAACTTGGTTTATGATCCATACTACATTATCTATTTTGTTGTTCAATTACTTCTCCAGATTTTTGCCATTGGGACTCTTTCTGGTTGGCTCCTGTGCTCCTCTAACAATCTGTCCTTTTACCTTAAAGCATTATATTAAGATATGTAATGAAAGATTAAAGTAGTGGACAAAACCACATATCGCAGTTGACAATAAATAAAATGGAACTTTAAATAGCACTCTATAAATTGCAGTTCTTTTTAGGTAGGTAATATTAAGCTTAAAATTGTCTTAAAATGCAAATAGTATTGTTAGAAATTCTACAAAATTGAATTCTTTGATTACTTTACATGACAAGTCTGACACTCTAATTTTCATGATAATATGGAAGAAACACACTGTAAGCTTAATTTTTACCTGCATTTCACATATCAATTTTCTTTTCAAAGACATGACCCACTTATTATTTGTTCTAAAATATATTGTTACCTTGGTAACTGCCAAACTATAAGACTTATGTTACAGGGTTGATGAGGAGAATCTTACAAATGACTCAGAAAATAAAGAGACCCAAAGACTGCTCTTTGACTTGAATGTTTTGAAAGACCTATTACAGAACATAAGTTATCAGAGAGTCTTAAACTTTCCCTCCTATCATTTAAGGGACATAGAAATGCTGGTCAAGAATCCAAGCAGACTGACAGCCTCTACCTCTCATTTCTCATTGGGTAAGTGCCTCCATTCCTCCTTCCAAAATTAATTGTGATGCATTCCCAATGGTCCTTTCCTTTTTCCTCACATTTTGTGTTCATGACGAAGTGAAATGGATTGTAAGCAAATGTTTTTCTGGCAATAAGATAGGTGTGGCAGGCAGAGTGTTTCAAGTGGTAGAGTGCCTGCCTAGTAAGCATGAGGCCCTGAGTTCAAATCCCAGTACTGCCAAAAAAAAAAAGAAAAAGATAGATGTGAGCCTGGATTTCATTCAGATTTTCACTGATCTGTAACTTTGTATTCATTGATTTAATAGAGGGAATGACCCAAGGGAAACCAGGATGGAGATTACAATAAACTGGGATCAGGTGTCTGGACAGGAGTTCTAACACAGGAATGCTCAATACTGTACAAATGGTGAACTTTTCTGAGATACATTTCTGTAATCTGAAAAAAAGATATGTCATCTCCAAGATTCCTTCTAACTCTAAAATATATAATACTCTGATAAAAATTTCCTTTGATAATTCTTTAGGCAATTAATTCACTATCTGCACTGAGTTCCTTGGAGCAACTTCAAATATAGCTACATACGTTTTGGGGGGCTTTCTATCCCAAAATGCAGGCTATGAAGATTTGAGTCATCCTTAAGGAAAAAGAATTGTGTAAGTCAGGAATGAGTAAAGAATGTTGATGTTATTTTAATCAGCCATATATTCAGCCAATATGACAAAAAGTTTGTCCTTTCTTGCTTAAGAAGGAAGGGTGCACAGTGTCCCAGTATCCATCCCAGGTGACTTCCTTCTCTTCATTAGCCACTTTGTAGACTTAGTTCAGTCTTAAGCTCTGCAGCTGTAAAGTAAGCAGTGTTTTCTTCTGTGTTTAATAATCCAAAGTTCCAGCACCAGTTATAGGAACTCAACAAATGTATATTAATTTCCTTTCTCTATATACTGTTGAGGACTATGTTGCAGATACTATTGTGTTCTCCTTACCCCAGGATGTTACCTTGTCTGGAACTAGGGCTGTTTCAGTTGTACTTAGGATGTGGATTTACTGAGGTAGGATGGGCTCATCATTTAACACAACTAGGTCCCTACTTCAAAAAGATAAATTTCAACAAAGAATCAGCAACAATGCCATGTGGATATTATAGATATTCTGTCATAAGCTTGCCCAGAAACTAGAGAAGACCAGAACTGATCTTTCTCTAGTGCATTCCAAGGGAACACTGCCTTGGCTATACCTTGACTTTGACTTTTGGCTTCTAGAACTGTGAGGCAACAAATTTCTGTTTTTCTAAGTCAACCAATTTGTAATATTTTGTTACAGCAGCCCCCGAAAACAAATACAAGCTCTAACATAGGTCTGTGGTATGATGTGGTTAGGATTAGATTTACTTTAAGCTCAATTCCAGCAAAGGTATTAGAACCATTACAGGCTTATAGATTTGTTTTGCCTTTGCTGCTGTTTGGGTTAGTACTGATGCAAGTATGTTTATCTATGAATTATGAGGCATCTGGTTTCTAGTACTTGGCTTTTCCACTTATTAGCTGTGCAGTTAATCTCCTTGATCTTCCATTCCCTGATAATAATAGTCTTTGACCTAGAGAACCATGAGTTTATTTGTGATGGTCAAAAGAGATATATAAGTGAAAAACAATCCTGAGGAGAAGTATGGACAAAGAGAATTTAGTGGTAAGGTCAGAGGCCCTACATGAGTTTAAGTCTACACCTCTCTTTACTAGTTGTGTTACTTCACTACAGACTCAATTCTATCATTTTAAAATGAACATTATAATAGTTCCTGCTTATCAAGGTGCTTGTGAACATCAAATGAGTCCATATACAAAGAGGTCTTAGAATAGGATCTGGCATATAAAAAGTACTCTATAAATACCATCAAGTGTTTTGCAAACTAAATAGACCCATACAAATGTTCAATTCATTCATTGTAATTTATAGATACTAAAGTTTATTGACTTTGCCCAATATTAAGTATAAATCAATAGTGATTTTGCACATCAATGACTGATTTTCCAGCTCATTGTCAACAGGCATTTCACTATCATATTTTGATAACCCAGAAGAGCTAAGCAAATGTGTTTGCAGAAAAGGATGTTATTGAGTAGATTAGGATTGTCCAGTAAGTCAGAAGAACCTTGGAACCAAAGGATATTTCCGGTAGTCATTTTCCTGCCAATTCCTTGTGTGAGGATATTCTAGAGCCAAATTTTAGTAAGCATTGTATTTGCCCACTTCTATCACTATAAGGAAATACTCAAGGGAAGCTAACTTACAAAGAAAAGGTTTATTTAGTTCACAGTTTTGGATACTGAAAATCCAAACAGTATAGTACAGGCTCTGGTGAGGTTACGCCTTTTCTGTGTCAGCTCATGGTGGATTGCAATGACATGAGTTCATGCGGTAGTGAGCAATCACATCTTCAAACAGAGAGCCAGAGGGATTCCATAATCCCTTCTGAGGACACACCCCAATTGACCTAAAGACTTCACAGTGCCCCCAATACTGCCATCATCTGAGCCAAGATTCCAACGTATGAAACTAGGAGGATACACTAGTACCATATCCAAGTCATAGCAAGCATCATACAAATTGATATAATAACATTTTTTAAAGAAGCAAAGGATACTGTAATTTCCCTGACATGCACGCTTGGTATCTTTATGGAAAGACAATTGACTCATAGATGTGTGAACGTGTTTCTGGGCTCTCCATTCTAATTTTTGGTCAATATGTCTGCTTTATGCTATTACTTTGGCATTTTGATGACTATATCTTCATAATATATTTTGAAAGTCACTAGCATGATCCCTTTAGCTGTGTTCTTTTGGATCAAGATTGCTTTGACTATTTAAAGTATTTTGTGGTTCCATATGAATTTTAGGATTGCTTTTTTTGCCTATGAAAAAGACCCTGGAATTTTTATATTGACTGTAGGTCAATTTGAAGAGTGTGAAAATTGTAACAATATTAACTCTTTTAATTCATAAGCAAGGATATTTTTTCATTTATTTGTGTCATCTTTAATTATTTTCATCAAGGTTTTATAGTTTTCTATATGAAGATCTTTCACTTTCTTGGTTAAATTTACTCCTAAATAGGTTGTTTATTTTTATGGTACTGTAAATAGGATTGTTTTTGTTTTCTTTCTTCTATTTTTTTGCAGTCCTGGGGCTTGAACTCGGGATCACAAGCTTGCTAGGCAGGTTCTCTACCACTTGAGCCACTCCACTATCCCTGTTTTGTATTGGCAATTTTCAAGAAAGGTTCTCATGAACTGTTTGCCTGGGCTGGCTTCAAACCATGATCCTCCTGATCTCTGCCTACTAGTAGCTAGGTAGGATTATTTTCTTAATTATTTTTGCACCGATCATTGTTGGTGAGTAGAAATGCTTCTGACTTTTTAAAGTTAATTTTTTAATCATATTATTGTTGTACTGGGGGTACACTGTGACATTTACAAAAGTTCTTACAACATACCATAGTTTAACTCACCTTGTATTCAGTAACTTTATTGATTTTATCAGCTCTTATTTTTTTTGGTGGAATCATTATTATTTTCTAAGTATTTGATCAACATTGTCACAGAAAAGTGAAAATGGACTCTTATGCATCAACCCAAAATGGGTTAGAGACTTAAAAATAAGACCAGAAACCATAAAAATCAACAGAAGAAACCACGGGGCAAGTTGTGTCATGTTGGTCTGGTAGTGATTTTTTGCATAAGATCCCAAACACCCAGGCAACAAAAAGAAAAATAGGGAAAGGAGATTCCATCAAACTGAAAGGGTTTTGCACACATAGGAAATAACAGAGTTAAAAAAACACAGTGAGAAAAATTATTTGCAAAGTATATGCTAGGTAAAGGGATAATATCTAAAATATACAGGCACCCAAGTTATCAAATAACAAGAAAACAAAAAACCCTATTAAAATGAGAAAATGATTTAAATAAACATTTTTTCAAAAGAAGAAATTCAAATGGAAAACAGATTAAAAATGCTCAGCATCTCTAATCATCAGAGATATGTAAATTAAAACCATGATAAGAAATCACCTCACATCTGTTAAATTAACAAGTGTTGGTAAGGATGCAGAGAAGAGGAAACACTTATGCACTGTTGGTGGTAGTATATATCTGTATTCTGTAGCCATTTTGAAAAACAATGTGGACGTTTCTCAAAAATCTAAAAACAGAACTACTATATGTAGCAATTCTACTACAGGTCCTATATCCAAGGTAATTGAAATTTTTGTGCCAAAGATATGTCTGTACTTGCACATGTGTTTCAGCATTATTCACAAAAGCTAAGATGTGGAAACAATCTAAGTGACCACAAATGGATGAGTGGATCTTAAAAATGTGTTGTATATGTAGATGTGAATATATATATAGTGAAATACTATTCAGCTTTAAAAAATAGGGGATTCTGCTATTTGTGACAATATGGATGATTCTAGAGGACATTGTGTTAAGTGAAATAAGCTAGTCCCAGAGGTACCAACACTTATGATCCCACTTACATGTTGGAGCTAAAAAGTTGAATTCATACAAATAGAAAAGTAGATTAGTGGTTGCCAGAGTTATGTGGGAGAGAGGGGTGTTAGTCTGGGGGTGTACAGTTAAATAAAAGACATAATTTCTTTTGTTCTGTTTTGCAGCATATTGTATGTCTTAAAAATATCAGTAAGAGATGGTTTCAAATGTTCTCACCACAAGGAAATGATAAATCTTTGTGGTGACTGATATGCCAATTACCTTGCTTTGATCATTCCACAATGCATGAGACAGCAAAACATAACATTGTACCCTGTAAACATATATACAATTATTTTTAATTAAAAATTTAATAATCAAGACATTCAAGTAGATTTAACTTAGCATGCAAAAATGGAAATTGATCTTTTAAAATTGCTTTTAAACATTTCTAATGAAACCTGCATATATTTGAATTGAGATACATTATTTATATGTCACCCTCCTAGTTGAGATTAGATTAAAAATGTAGCCAGCCACTTTCTCACACTGCTGTATACCTCAAGGTGAGTTTATAGGCCAAAAAAAATACTACTATTGGAAAAGACTATTTGCTCGTGTGTGTCTGGTGGAAAGAAATATTTTCATGTCCGGCCTTCCAGAGGAGAAAAAGTCATTTTCGTAAACACCTCCTATAAGTTTACTAGAAGGAAATAGGAACAGTTGAGACTTGTAAAACAAATTACAGTATCACATTCATTCAATTTCATAAAACTTACCCAGGAAGTATATATCTGGATGACAGATTGTCTCAATGCTGTGGATAAGTTATAGTCTTCAGAACTGTGGTGTGTTTGGTGTCCAGCCCACATAATATTAACTTCTGCAAAACACGTAATTTGAAATGAGCCATGAGAATAAGAACAAAGCAACTTCCATTTTCAGTTTATACATTGTGCTCTGTTGAGTGAGGATGAAAAGTCTGGAACATCTTGAAAAAACTAGCAATATAATTGTAATTAAAATAAGATGCCTCGAGTAATTTTTGGAACCAGACAGTATACAAATTATAAATAAATAAAAATTGTGGCACAGCCCATAAATATGTATAGTATACATGACATAATTAAATGCTACCAGTGAAATGACATGACTTTTAAAATTTACACTTTGCTAACATTTACAATATGACAGATCATAAAAGCTAACTGGTAATGTAACAATGCAGTCATTTGATGGTGATGATTTTTCACTATGTGATAACATATTTCTAATTAAAGAAAAATTCTCTGATGGGGGAAATTGCTACATAAATTTTGGAATGAACTATTACATAATATTTTTTCCTGATGGTTGGAATAAGAAGAAAAATATGGTCATATTTGGTCCTGGAACTTAAGACTTTATTTTTATTTTATAGAAATATATTAATGAATCATTAGTATGATTCTTTTCATACCTTACTATGATACTATATTATTTCTTAAGTTGCCTATATAGTTGCTATTTGTCCTCATAATAAAGAAAGAAAAGGATGTTTTTTATTTTCATTAAGAATTTCTCAGATTGCCCTTATTATGCTTTGTGATTCATACACACACAAACAATAATAAAAACTATGACTCTAGAATAACTCTCTAGGTCAATAGAACCAGAGAAAGCAAGTAACTGTATTCTACCCATGTTCTCTTTTGTTGATATATTTCATCACCTAACAAAATCACAGATGAAAATGCCATATTACATTCTACTCAGTTAAAAACATTTATATATTCTTAGTTACACTAACTTATATTTAGTCTTTTGCTACAAATCCAGAAAGATAAAGTTAATCATGTGAGATGATCATTGTGTCCTGGCTTGTATAGACTAGCAATCAAAGTTTTTAGGCTGGATGCATGGGAATTGAATAATGAACCTAAGAATGAAAATTGGTCCTTGCAGTGTTATTTTTCTTGCAGGTTATCAGTCTTTGCAGTGGCCATAGACTAAAAGTGAAAGCACCTGGCATATGGCAGAATTATTTGTTAGATGTAAGTATTTTGTATGATATAGCTAATATGTATATATATATAGATATACAAGTAGACTTATTGGTGATACTTTATTAAATGAAAACTTCCCTGAACAATCTATGTAGGGAGTTACTAAACAAAATTTGCAAAGCAGATGTGTCATAGCAAAAAGGTGATAGCTCATAGATATAAAAAGAATGATATTTTGATCAAGATTCTGAATAGACAATTGTATCAGACATCACTGCTAATAAAGTCTTATATTTTCAAGAGACAAAAGTATTTTCATTGCCCAATATCTGAAAGGTAATTTATCTGATAGGTAACTGATCTTGACTGGTTAATGCTTTAATCATTTTAATCATGTCTAATAATGACACTATATTTGCAGCCAGTGATTAAGGAAATTGGTTTTATACTAATGAAGATTATTTCATTACAATGACTTCTAAAACTACTCAAGAATAGTCTTTGAAATCTTTTATTAGAACCGTAATCTCTGCCTTACATATTAGTATACATAACTATATGTAAGAGTATACATAAGATATGGGACTTTATATCTTCAGATGTTGTGTAGAAGTCATTTAAGAGGTAATAAAATTTGATGAACCTCCTAAGTATGTAAGCTATTTACAGATTGAGCCCTTGAAATAATCTAAACACCATTTTCTCTTTATAACAAACTCATTATTCATCATTTCAGAACCTATTACTTATAAGCCTTTATTACAAATCAACATATTTTCTGTTTCTTGGACCTTTCAGAATTTGATTTTTAGAATTCATCTAAAACTGAATTCACAAAAGGATGAGCTAATCAGATGAGGTTAAATTAGCCTAATACATTGGAGTTACTTCCTTATAACCTCCACAGAAGCTAATAGTGGAACAAAGGATCCACAAAGGTGGAGGTTAAAGACCTGTCTCTTTAGTTGTTTTAAAAGCATTTACTTCCTATCACAAACTGTGTGTAACACAAGCCCTCATTCAATGAAGTACAGCTGTATAAACAGGGTACAGAAACAGGATCCTACTGCCTTACCTCTGTCACTTTCAGAAACAGGAAAAACAAGCTAGAATTTTTTTTCACAAGCTGGAAAACTAGAATTTTTTTTTCACAGTCTATATTCAGCTTATTGGAAGTAAATTATTTTCAAAAGTTGCTATAGAAATGCACTTTACAGAAAATTATTCCAATAGTTCTCTTGTGAATGAAATGAGAAAAGGCAAAATTATGACATTTATATGTTCAGCTTCCCTAATACTTGAGTGAATAAATTGTCTATTCAAAGCAATGAAAACAAATATTGAGGAAAAAAAGTATTATTCAGAGTAAGCTTCTTTTTATAAAAAGCTTAATATAATAACATAATCTGTTCAATCATAATATTTTGGGTTTTCATTAAGCAAATTATAGGCTATGTATGCCTATGACATGTTATTTCAGCTTTTCTGTAACACAATTGGAAACAATTGTGCTGCTTTCTAGTACCAAAGTATAGATTTGAATAAATATATTTTATTAATACTTACTCAATTATTCTGCTCATTTGGACAAAATTTAATGCAATGTTGAGTGTGTTATATTCTTGAGAATAAAAGTATAAGTTATAGTAAAATCTATCTTTTAAAATATTCAGTTCTAAAATTTTTTAACAAACAAATGTATGTAGGTATACAATCACTGCGACAGAGATCAGCTTCATCACCCCCAAAAGGTTCTCACCCTCCTTTGGGGTTGAAGTGGGAAAACTCTAAGATGGCCCATGACTCAGATAATAACATGAACTTTGACCTGATTATGTAATGGGATGAAACTTTGAGGACCTACGGAAAACTGAATGTCTTTTGAGTGTGGGACAAACCCATCTTTGAGGTTCAGAGAGCTGAGTGGGGGGTGGTTCCCAAAGATTCCTGACCACTGATGTTCATGGCTTTTATAATCCTTCTCCTCCATTGGGTGTGAGCTGGATTTAGCAATTACTTTCTAGGGAATAGAATTGTGGGAATCTGATAGGTTGTTATTCTTGATATTAGGTAACACAAAAACAGTAGCTTGGCCTCAGTTATTGCCTCCCATACTCTCCAGTGCTTGGTCTGAGGAAAGCCAGTTACTATGATGTGATCTGATCTTTGGAGAAGTACATATGGCAGGGAATTGAGAGAAGTGTCTGACTAACCAACCAGCAAGGTACTAAGTTGCCCAGTCCAAATGCCAGGAGGAAATGAGTCCTACCAAGTGAGTTTGCAAGCAAACCCTCTCCAGTTGAGCTCTCAGATTGCACTGCAGCCTGCAAACAGCTGAATTGCTTTACCTCAACCTTATGAAAGACCAAGAGCTAGAGGCATTCATCTCAGCCTTGGCCTGATTTCTGACGTACAGATATGATGAGATTATAAATGCTTTTTATTTTAAGCTACTAATTTGTTATAAATCAATAGATAATCAATATAGTTATCAACTTCCTGTCATTCTCAGTTCACAGAATCCACTGATATGTTTTCTTTCCTTAAAAGTGCTGTCTTTTGAGAATGTCATACAAATGGAATCATACAGTATTTAACCCTTTGACTGTGGCTTTTAAAGTTGAGCATATGGTGTTAGAGATTCCTCCATTTTGCTGTGTTTATTAGTAGTTTGTGCTGTCACGTTTCTGAATAATATTCAGTATCAGAGGTTTATTCTCTTTTTCCTTATTTTTCATTCTAACAGCATTTGCTTCCATTTTGAAAATTACAAATAAAGCTTCTATGAACATAATCACAGGGGTTTTCTGTGATTAGAAATCTCCATTTCACTTGGTTGAAAACCCAGGAGTGGGATTGCTGAGCTGTGTAGTGTGCTTATTTTTAGCTTCTTAACAAACTGTCAAAGTGTTTTCCAGTATGCTTCTGCAATTTTGCATTAGCATCAGCAGTGTGTGAGCATAGAGTACAAGTTGTTTTACACCTAAGGGAGCACTTGAGATCACTCATTTTATTTTTATTTATTTGACAGTTATTGTAATATGTTGTGTTATCACACTGAAATGTTAAATTGCACTGCTCTAATGGCTAATGATCCACGTGTTATTTGCCTTCTATATATCTTCTTTCTGAAGTATCTACTTAAAATTTGAGCCCATATTTTAATTGGGTTGTTTCCTCCATGATATCTTTATGTCTTCTGCATACAAGTTCTTTATTAGATGTTATTTACATATTTTCCTCCCATTGTATAGCTCAAGTTTCCACTTTTTACATTATCTTATGAAAAAGTAAAGTTTTTAGTTTTTATGAAATCTAATTTATGAACTTGAGAGTTTTATTAATTTTTTGAACATATAACTAAGAACAAAGGTTTTTTTGGAGAAATGCCTTAGAGTAATGTGAAATCCACGGGTCCAGAAGCTAGCCTTCTATGCATACTATGCATCTAAACTATATCAGTGTATATTTATTGTCTCATGACTTGTCACCTATGGAATGGATACAAGTGGTGTTTTAGGATAATAAGAGACATAAGAATAGGTCTACATAGAATTTTCAGTTGTATATACCAGCAATTTAGTTCACAATAGTGAACAGGACAGAATATCCTGGGGCATCCTTAGATTGAAATTTTGCTTTGGTTGATAATCTGGGAACCCCCCAGTTATTTGGGGAAAAGTGTTACCAGTATTGTGTAAAATGTTAGTGATGCTTGACACCATTAAATGCATATTGGCAATACTTTATGTAGCCCACAGTCCATTGTACAGTGACAGTGGAATGTAGGAGCTGGATCTTTGTTCTTAGTTTTATTTTTCTATAATAGAATACCTGAGACTGGTTAGTTAATAAAGACCAGAAATTTATTTCTCAGTTCTGGAGGCTGAGAAGTCCAAGATTAAGACACCAGCAGGTTGAAGCCCATTCTTTCTGAATCCAAGATTATGGCACCTTGAATGATGGATTCTCATAAAGGATAGATTCAAGTGTGCTCATATGGCAGAATAGCAGAAGCGGGAAAGGGTAAACTTAATTCCATAGCCATTTTAATCCATTGATGAAGGTGAAGCTATAATGAGATACAATAGGACCCACTTCCCAACACTGCCCTGGTGATCAAGTCCTCAATACCTGAAGTTTGGAAAAGAAAAACATTCAAACTATAGCAAGCTGCAAGTTTTTAAAAATCACTTAGTACAAAGGTTTAATTATATAAATACAAAAAATTAAATTGAAAGGGAAAAGACAAAGAAGTTCATAAAAGAGGAGAAAGCATTCTTCTCACTTTCAGCATTGATTTATATGATGCATTTATCCAGTCTTGGACTTTTGTTTCTGCTTTAGATATGGTGATGACTGGGTCCAAGAATTCACTGAACCCAAGATGGAACATCTTTGGAAATTTCCAGTGAGTGAAGGCCGTTAAGAATATGCCCAAAATGCACTATCAAATGATAATGTTAAACCTCTTTAATTGAATCAACTACCTATTTCTACTTGGATCACAGCAATAGTAAAATAGTGCAACTTTCCCAATTTTCTATTCTTGTGTGAAATAGCAATGTTATCACTTCTATTGATAAGTTGTTATCACAACTTCGTTTTCTCTCTACTGCACCAAATTGAATTATGATAATACAGTTCATGATATTACTAATTTTTCACTCACTAGAGTCTGACATTTTTGTAGTTTCTTTTTCTGACCTGTCCTTGCCCGCTTAATAATAAAGCACGAATTGCTATGTATTTCTAAAAGTATCCAATCAATTAGAATAAAACTGAGATGTTGGTTGGACTTCAGCATTTGTTTAATACATTTTCTGTATTTGCAAATATTCAGCATCATGGAAACCAATTATCTGAAGAAGTGACCATGTTTTTACTTTTGATCCCAATGACTGGCCATATGTAGACATTCAGTCATCTCTCTAGAGGAGATAACAAATGATGGCACTAAAATTGTCAGAAACAGTAAACTGTCCTCCTATCTACTTCTGTGGTCACTACCTTCATTCAGCTTTTTTTTTTTTATTTATGTTCAGTGGAAACTTTTAAGTTCTAGAATTCAGAATTTTAAAAAGACCTTTCCAATTTTGTGATTATATTCTTTCAACATTTAAACAAAACACAATGACAAATAGCTTTTTAGTAGAAAATATTACAAGAACTTATCTCTTAAATCAATTCTCTTGATTCAATCAATCAAAAGGAAGAAATAATGTAGTGCTTATTATTGCATTATTTGAACAAAATTCCAATAAATCTAAATTATAATGATAATACTATTATTATCACCTACATTTGCATTACAGATGAAAAATCTGATTTAGAAGTTTCAGGCTTTTGACATATCCTTATCTTTGTCTACTTTATTTTATTTTATATGCATTTGGGAAGATCTAAGAATAAAGGTATTTAATAAGGTTATATTTCATTTTTAAATTTTTTTCAGAGTTTCATTTGGCTGTAATTTATCTCTGCTATACACAAATTTTTGCTAGGAATTCTGATCACACACACACACACACACGCACACACATATACACACATACTCAAAATCGGCCTTGAGAAGCCTATCACTAAATAAAAGGAAAAGAAATATAAATATACAATTCTGATACAGGATAGAAAGTTTTAAATCCTGTTAAATATAATTCTCTATAAATTTCATGTCTTCTATCATTTCGTAGTCATTGCTTTTATAAAAACGTTTTAAAGATTAATGGGCTTCTATGGCAGGTGAGAATACATTAGTTTCTCTAAGCCTGAGAGATTAAGTGTCCACTTCTCTGCCTGTCTTCCTACATTATCCATCCTCAAAATGTCCTAGAAGTGAGATTTGACAATATCTGATGCATTTTAATTTGGGTCATTGCCTACTACTTTTCCCGCCAACTAGAATTTCCTTAAAAGCCTTTCCCTACCTTTATTTATTCAAAGATGAGATTGATTATTAACAATAAAATAACAGTAGTGATTTTAAACTCAGAAGAGTGTTTAACATGTATGTAAGATAGTTTAAACATTTTAAATATATTAACTCAGATGTTTTCCAGAAATATCCATTTTATCAATGAGGAAATGGAGACACAGAGTAAATAAATTTCCTAAGGTAATAAATGATTATTATTCTTACCACACACATTAATAATTTTTTGTCATAAGTTGCAGAGAATGTACCTTCTAGATCCATTGTGCCTAGGTGCGTAAAGGATTGTTTCTTTATGAGGCAGTGTGAGTAGGAATAATGAGGCCTTAGGTTAAGGTAACACAGGGGAGTGATCCCCCATGGTCTGCATGTTCTCCTGCTGCAGTATTCAGTGGAGGACTCTTAAGGCCCTAGAGGGATTTCAGGACATGAAAGGTGGCATTCATCAGTGCCCCCACTGACCACAAAACCAAGATGTGTTTGATATTTAAGTTTTTATTGTGTTATATTACTGTCTTACCCTACATCAGGATAAAAAAGAAAATGAGGGGGAGATCCTTATGTCCCTCTCAAAGACAGACAAGGAAGAGGAGAGAGAGAAAAAAAGAGAAAGGTGTGTGTGTGAAAGAGAAACAGAAATAGAGACAAAGAGAAAGAAAAACAGAGAAACAGAGAGAAATGGAATGCTCCTTCTTGGCTTCCCAAGTGAAAAAGCTAAAAAAATTCTCTTAGATTATAATCAAACATGGTAATTATATCCTACACCACAGTGTTTGTTTCATGATGAGCTGTAAGTAACACACTTAGCTTAGATCTAAGAATTTAAATTTACAAGTATGAATTTCTTTAAGAAAAAGATGTTTCAACTTTCTAAAAGTCAGTTTACACCAAGGTTTGCTTGTCTCATTGTCTTGTCTTTGTTTTGTGATGCTGGGGATCTGACCCAGAGCCTTGCCTATGGTAGGCAAGCAATCTACCACTGAGTCATATTAAATCTCTACAACCAAGATTTTTAAATCCCATTAATTCATCAGAAGAAATTGCTGACATACATGTTTTAGAAACTAGAAAAAGGGAATAACAAAGATATATCCATGAAGAGAAAAAAAAGATAAGTTACATTTCCTCAAAAAATCTAATAAGAGAATAGCCACAATACAATTTGCATAATTACACACGTACTTTGTGTGTATTTTTGCGTATTTTTAAAGATAGGAAAAAACCACATTGTTTCATAATTCTGTTTAGGTACTATAAATATACAGTGTACTGCTAATGGTTTCACCTGAGCACAGAACAGAAAGGAATGGTGCGTTGCTTATGTATGAGAGCAGAGAGAGCTTACCTTACACCACCACGTGAAACGGGCTGAGCTTTATTGAAGGCAGTCAACCTATAAATTCTCTGCACTACTTTCATACCAGGAGATTCACTGGTTGTCTACTAGCCTGAGAAGAAAACCTTGCAGGTTTTTACTTTATTGTCTGCACTATTGAAAGATTATAATCATGGTTGACAAAAGATATTGTGGTGAATAAAGCAATCTGATTTCATTGGATAGCCTTCCTTCCCTTCCCTCCATCATTCTCCATTTATCCTCCACTTCTAGTCATTTTGTGTTAACAGTAGTCAGGACCAAGTAATCACTTTGACTTCTCTTCAGTGAAAACTTACTCTGCCTTATCCCTAAACGGGGAGTCCCCTAGAAGATCCCCTGTTAGGGGATTTCCATTTTTGAGAATGTCTATGAAAGGCTCCACTTCTCTCAATAAAAAGTGTGCTGTACAAAAGATATGAATACTGAAGTTTCTAGAAAAGTAACAGGTAGTAAAGAGATATTTTGGGTTAACAGAGACTACCATAGCTCTCAACCATGAGAAAAACCAGCTCTCTATGTAGAAAACAATTCTCAGCAAAAGTCAGCATGATTAGATAAAAGCAATTTGAAATTTAAGTTATATCAGCATTACATTTTTAAATAATGATGAATTTAACAATTGCTATGTCTCATGAAGATCATTTATCCACTTAATAAAACAAATCCTAATGCACTTGGTTCCTGGTTGCCAGCAGTTAACATTAGTGTCATGACTTGTATTTCAGGGTGGTTCAGGATTTTATCACACTTACAATATAATCAGATTCGAAGGAATCCATGTGCTTTACACAGGTTGAAAGCAAGAAATCTTCCAGAATATTTAATGGCATATATTTGGCACTCACAATAACCTGACTCAATCGGGGGCAGAATCGTGGGAGAAGAATCTGTCTTTATATCAACAGAGTGAGCAAGGATTGGCAAGCACTCCCACGACACCCCTGTGCAGCATGCTCGCCTGTGGTGAGACACAATGAACTTCTGCTGTATTATGTTTGGAACAATGAGTTACATAATTTGTCTCCTCAAGTCTCAGAATCTAAGAACAAACAACCTACAACTTTTGAAAGGAGAACAGCAGGAGGAAGTGACCAGGAAAGCAAAACAACCAGGGATTGTCAGGGAAAGACAGAAAAGTAGAAAAACATCTGAAATATCATGGTAGAAAGTGACTGCTGTCTCCGCACTCACTCCCTAATGAGCCTCCTGAGTGATGTACATTACCCTTGGCAGCAAAAGCAAAAATGTACCAGGATCTCTTTGCCACTCATAAGGACTTTCTATTGGTCTTAACCTTTACCTTTGTGCTTTGAAACTAATTCTTAGTACTCTAGAGAAAATGAGTCTGCTTTGATGTTAGAAACTTTCAATATTACTGAATTTGCAAAGAATAAGGTTGTGACCAGTGTAAGTGCCAGGTTGAAGTAGAAATAAATGCTATAATTCAAGTAGGTCAGTCTACCTTCATGGTACTCTTAAATCTGAATGTATGGCTGACTCAAAAGGGAAGACACCAATCACTATCAGAGGTATGATGTGATTGCCTTTGACCTTTGAAAGACAGAAGTATTTTGGGGGGGGGAACAACTCTCCGATTATTTTAATAAGAGTAAATTCATAAATTATCCCATCTATCTACCATGACCCGACTACTACATGATATTCACATCCAAGTAGTTTTTATTAACTGAGTCCATTGTCATCTACTCACACATTCTTTTTGTGTCTGATCTTGCAATGTGATTGCTACTCCTTTCATCACTATTTCTTCGTAACTCCTATCAAGACCACATTACCTGCTTCTATCAGCTCATGGTGCCATCAGTGTCCTCCCTTTCCTATCCCACACACCTTTCCCAACTGAGGTTTCATTGTCAGTATACTCAGAAAGTAGTCACTTACACTTAAACTGTGCCTGTGTTAAGATGCGCTGTCCTTATATTGCTCAAGATCTAGTTCTAAAGTCAACAAACTGCCACTATAGGACAAATCTAGCCCAATCCCTGATTTTTACTGCCAGAAACTTAATGAGGGTACATGTAACTGGAGCAAGCTTTCTCACTCCTGCTACTACTGAACCTAACTGGCTAACTGGGGACAACAGGAGATGCAGAAAGGGCAAATGATAAACAAACATTCATAAAGTTGGGGCCAGGTGTGCTGGACACTCAGATGGAGACACACAACAGCCTTGCTGCTTCTTATCTCTATTAATCTCTTCTTTTACTTTGCTTCTTTTCTCTATTATTCTCTTCTTTATTCTTTAAGGCTTTATTCCTTTACAATTCTTTAAAACCATGCTTCTAAAGTCTTCTTTTCTGTTCTTTAAAGTCTCTTGTCTTAGACTTAGTCTGTCCCATGTTTTCTTTAATTTCTCTTAAAGTCTCGGTGCTCAGACTTGCAAACAACAGCAGCCATGTCTTAGAAACTGCATTAGCATAACTCTTAAAGTCTCAATCCTTAGACTTGCACTGTCCTAAGTTCTCTTTAGTTTTTCTTTAGCTTAGCTTTTCTAAAGCCTATGTATAAAGTTCTCAGTGCAGAAAGCTGCCGAGGTGGAGAGACACAGCTGCCAGCAGCAGCAGCAGCAGCAGCAGCAGCAGCAGCAGCGACAACAGCAGCCAACCAAAATTCCCCATCCAAAAGTCTTTCGTTCTCCTTTAGCCAATCTTTATATCCAGTGGTAAACAAGGAGGTGGAGCAACAGTTCTCAGGGAGGGACATGACATTGTAGCAAGAGAAACCTGTGATTCTACTTCTCTGAATGTAAACAACTTAGGAAAAGCAGCTGTGCTGCATCTGCACTCTTCTGCAGCTGGGGCCGTGACAAACTCAGCCTGCCATGATTATTGGACATAGCTGTGCTTATGTCAAATTCTCATAGGCTTCTCATAATCTTCTCCCCATATATACATATGTGTGTGTGTGTGTATACTTTTTTTGGTGGTACTAGGGTTTGAATTGAACTCAGGGTCTCACACTTGCTATGTAGGTGCTCCATTGCTTGAGCCACTCCACCAGCCCTTCTCCTTTGTGTTAGGTACTTTTAGATAGGATCTCAGGAACTATTTGCTTGGGGCTGGCTTCAAACCAGGATCCTCCTGATCTTTGCCTCCTGAGTAGATAGGATTATAGACATGAGTTACTGGTGCCCAGTAGGTTTTTACATTTTTAAGTGATTGAAGTAAAGTAAGAAGAGCAATACATTGTGACACATGAATATGATATGAAACATATGTCTTCCTCTTTCCCACAGGCCCTCTACACTCTGGACTTTCTGAACACCATCAGTACTGTCACAGTTCCCTAATCATTGTGCCACCTGTCAACATTTTTTCCACCTTTTTAGAACCATTGCATTTATCATTTTCTTCAGGGAACTAGTTTTCCCCAGCTAGAATTATTATCTTATTCTTATTATCCTGAGGCAAGAGAGCATCTAGTATCATAAATACTCTGCTATTTTATATCTTCGATTATAAATTTTCTGTTTTTGTGGTACTGGGATTTGAAACTCATGGCCTCATGCTTATTAGGCAGGCACTCTACCACTGGAACCACTCTGCCAGGCTTTCTTGTGTTGGATAAATGATCTCTTTCCCTCATTTTCTAATTTGCGTTTATCTTAACCATCTGAAAAGGACAGATTATTTACTTCCTTTTCTCCCATTCATTCTGAAACTCATTATTAATGTCATTTGAATCTCTCCAAAATCATTATTGGTCTCCTCTTTGCCAAAACCTAAGTTCTCTTTTAAGGTATCATGCTACTTGAACTTTCTGAGACATTTGACCACTAACTGTATTTTGGATTCCGTGCTTTTGGTTCTGATAAATCCCATGCTCCTGGTTATCTGCTTTATCTGTGTGAGTCTCCTAACTTCTTCCCTTGCTCTTACCCTCCTTAAAGGGTGGGTTGTTTTCTCTCACTAAATCCTCTCTGTCTTCTTTTTCTTGGTTGTATTATCACACTTGGAGACTTCAATAAGCACTCACACAAAAGTTGATGGCTCCCATACCTGTATCTAAAGCTCCCTGGGGACTTCCACACCTGAATCCTGTTTGTGAATTCTATACTTATTTTTCCCTGATCTAACTCACTGTCTTGCTGATTGTTCCCCATCTTCCTTTCTTCCTTTTTTTTTTTTTTTTTTTTTTTTCATTTTTCTTTTATTATTCATATGTGCATACAAGGCTTGGTTCATTTCTCCCCCCTGCCCCCACCCCCTCCCTTACCACCCACTCCGCCCCCTCCCGCTCCCCCCCTCAATACCCAGCAGAAACTATTTTGCCCTTATCTCTAATTTTGTTGTAGAGAGAGTATAAGCAATAATAGGAAGGAACAAGGGGTTTTGCTGGTTGAGATAAGGATAGCTATACAGGGCATTGACTCACATTGATTTCCTGTGTGTGGGTGTTACCTTCTAGGTAACATCACCACCATCTTGCTAACAAGGGTCAGGGAGCTAGGAGCCAGGCATGATTTTTTTCATGTTTTTTTTTTTTTTTTTTTGAATTTCTGACCCCTCTCTTGGCATCTCTGCAGTACTTAATAGTCAGGAGAGTTCAATATTTTTGAATGAATAAAATTAACAATGACTTCACGTTAGTTTTTGATACTGTCTTCTAGCACCCTGCAGTGAATATGCCTTAACAATTTGTGTGTATTAGTAATAAGAACAATTCCACACTTAATGAAAATATCAAGAAAAATATGGAATGGAAAAGGTAACATGAAAAGCTATTATTTCTGCAGTTCGATTATAAATTATAAGATAGTCTATTATCAAATAATTTATACTTTTGAGAAATTGTATGGAAAATTTTATGAAGAAATTCAAAAAACTATATTTGACCCATTAGTATCTTAAAGATACAAGATAGTTCTCATACTAAGAGATGTTTACTTCTAATTTCAGCAAACTATATGCATCATTAACATATGATATATTGCTGTCTCTTTGGTCTTAAGGTCAGAATATCCAACTTGGAGCCCATTTACCTAGACGCTGCTATTAGATTTTTTGACCACTTGTAGAATGTCACTAGTAAAGTAACTTCACTGGTTTATAATTAACATTATCCCACAATAAGGTCAACTTCACTTAAAGATGCATGTAATATTGTTTTTGATAGATATTTGAGATTAGGAGGATGTGAATGTCAACATCACTGTATCAATTGTATTTTCCTTTATCATGCCTTAAACATCGAAAAACAAATAAAGGCTGGCATGATGGCTCACACCTATAATTCCAGCTACTTGGGAGGTGAAGATATGGAGCTTAGACATTTAATGCCAGCTTGAAGGGTAGAAGTTAGCAAGAGTCCATCTCAACAAATGAGTTGGGTTTAGTGAATCTTACCTGTAATTCCAGCTATATGGTAGGCTGTAGGTAGGAAGATCATGGTCTAAGGCTGACCCTGGACAATAATGTGAAAACTCAATTAAATAAAATAAATTAAAAAATGAATAAAGTAAAAAAGGACTGGGAGCATGCCTCAAGAGGTAGCATGTGTTTCTAGAAAGCATTGAGGCTCTGAGTTCAAAGCCCAGCAACCACCACCACCAAAAAAACCCAAAAAAGTTCAAAGACTATGGCTACACAAAACTCCCCTGAACAGGCTAAAATATTTAAACGGAGAATGAAATGTACAGAACACATAAGAATGGCCACATGCTCTGTAACATTATAATCCCTACTTGAAGTTAAAATCTACAGGAATGTGCCAGGTGTGGTGGTATACATTTTTTATCTGAGCATTCAGGAAGTATAGACAAGAGGATAATGAATTCAAAGCCAGCCTGAAATACACAGTGAGACTCCGTCTCAAAAACAAATAAAAATGAATAAAAATATAAAACATAAAAAGTCCATCATGGTCTCTGGAAATCCCCTCCTCTCCCCTCCAGCTTTTACTACTCCAAAGAGATATGGCCCTACTGTGAACTTAATTTAATCCTACCCTGTAAAACACTCACACTCATTATTGGAAAAGTACACTTTCCTAGAGGTAGCATTTTGTATTTACACATAATTTCAAAAGTGAGTTGTTGAAATGTTTAATAAATTCATTAGTGTCAGAAACTGTTATTTTAAAGATTATATGGCATATGATGGAAATCTAATACAAGTGAATACACCACCGCCTGCTTGATCGCTGAGCCATGCAGTACAATGTGAAGATAAACAGCAACAAATCTCTTAGTAGGTAACAAGACAAAGTAGCATAGGTCAAAACAATGATTTAAATATATTTCTCCTAATAATTCACTCTTTCCCTGTGATCAACTTGTACGAAACACTGTCAAATGATGAAAAACATCTAAAAATATTCTAAAAGTTCTACTGGTGTTACAGAGTGGCATAGTGATTTCTTCTAATGATTTCACATTTGATGCAGCACACCATGTGAAATAGATTAACTGTGACTAAATTAGCATTTTTCTGTAAGGCCAGCTGATATGCACATGCAAAATATGAAATGCATACATACTTTGAGATGCAATTAAAAGACTTTCAAATACTATGCCATAAATCATTTAAACCCCATAAATATCTACCTTAAAAAAGAGATTGCTTTTTAGTTGTTTCTTTAAATGACCAACATAACAATTTAAGTAATTTCAGTTCAGATTCATCCTTGAGGACAACATTTTTGTAGAAATCTTTTTTTTTTTTTTTTTGGTTGGATAATGTATGGTTTGTTCCTTTTAGAGGGTTCTTATTTTCACGTGTTCTGGGCTGTCTTTAGGAAAGATTGATGCCTGGTGTCACTGCTAGGAAGTGCAAACTGTTCAGCCTCCCTGCAATCTCTGTCCTCACCCTCCTTCTCCACAGGATACCACATACTTTGGCAGCCAATATTAGGGAGGGAAGTTCTTTAATGGCAATAAGTGACACCAATGAAACCTTTCCCACAATGCTCAAAACACTCAGTGGCGAGACTGAAGGGAGTAAATGAACATGTTAGCTGAAAGGTACTATTGCTGTTATCTAGCCAATGCTAAAATATATTCAAAATTTGAAATTTCCTCTATCATTAAACTTTTCACCAGACTATGGTCCTCATGGTAGCCTGGGAGGATCTGGATCTGTTTAACAACACCCTGACCCTCTTCTTCCAGACATAAGAGCTTAGTGATCAATTGCATTAATAATAGCAATTGTCAGTGCACATTTTAGAAGTAATTTCCACAGTATAACATGTTCCAGCTATACCTCCACCCCTATGGAGAGTAGAGCAATAGGAGGGAGCCCTTTGCAAGGTAAGTAAAATGAAAGGAATTTATACAAGTTGACATGAAGCAGGTGTTTAAGAACCATTTCCCAAAGTGGGAAAAAAAAAGTGCTATTGTGGAAGGTAGACATTCAGAAGTTCTATGATCATTGCAGTCATTTGCAGTCTGCCATGTTCTCATTTCTATGAGTAAGTTAAGCTGCTTTGTCTTTCATTAACAACAGTGTAGCAATATGCACAATATTAAACAGGAATAGAATGTGGGGTTTTCTTTCTTTCTTTCTTTTAATATCAATGCTTGATTTTATTAGCCTGTTTGATTTTATTAGCACATGACCTAATTCTTTGAACTAATGACATAGATTGCTGTGATTTAAATGTGTGTATATCATGAAATTCACATGTTAAATGGTAACATTTGAAGTGATGGAAATAGGAGATGGGTCATTTTGGAGTTGGAGTCTGTGGACAGTGACTTGGGAGATAATTAGATGATTAGGGAATGGTATTCATGCCCTTACAATAGAGGCTCCACAGCGATCCTTCATACTTTCGTCTACATGAGGTTACAATGAGAAGTGAGCTCTGGTCCATTCAGTAGACACTGAATTTGTTGACATCTTGATTTTGTATTTCCCCAGAGAGCCTCCAGAACTGTGAGAAATAAATTTCTGTTGTTACAAGGCACCCAGTTTATGGTATTTTGTTATACCATCACAAATAGGCTGCTAGATAGATTGCAAGTAAAATCTTCAAGCATGAAAACTAAAATTGGTCCTTATAGGAATGAGTGATTTGTCTAGTAAGTTCAAATTGTGTTTTTGGTTATTGCCTAAGCCATTGCCAAGACTTCATGCAATATAAATAAAATAAACTCTGTCTTTTACATTACTTTTGAATTAGGGACATTGAAAACCCATCATTAAAAAGGTAGGAGAGGGAATAAAGACTATGAAAAATGATTTTTACAATTGTGAGGAGAGATGGAGGTGGGCTAAAGAAGAGAAAGAGAAATGAAAGCACACAAAAATTGAAGAGCTACAATGTAGGGTCTGGGCAGGTACATGAGATTATTCTTGCTAATCTTTACAATGTGTTAGTTCTTATTTTCATTGTTTTAATGAAGAGAAAGTTGAAGAAACAACTTCTTAACATCACAACAATTAACTGGCAGATTTAGCATTTAAATTCAGACTTAAGTGGCCTTAGAGCTGACATTGTTTGCTGAGACTCATATAGGTACCTGTCCTCTGCTCCATGTGTGATGCCACACACAATATGTAAATGGAAATTTGCTCAACTGCTTTTTCCAATTTAAATATCCAATTTAACTTAAATAGTCATGGAACTGAATTTTTTAAAAAACCTTGTTGCAGTTTGAGTACAACATCATATGTGCTCTCTATTTTATCAACTGAACAACTTTAATTTCGATTTCAGTGAATGAAGTTTATATGAGACATCAACTTTTTCTCAACACATTTATGTTAGTATCCTGAGTTTTTTACCAAAAATATTTATTCAAACATAGTTATTCGAAAAAGAAAGAAAAGAACATCTTTGGATTTCAGAGTGCCATTTGTATAAACGAGGTTATGAATTTGTCTGTTCAGAACGCTATGAACGTGCACACACACAGACATGCAAGCATGCACACCGACACAGCCTGCATGACATTATCATGAATGCATAAATTTCCTGACTTGTGGACACCTTTGCCAATGAAATGTGCCCTGAGTAAGCAAATGCACATGAATATGCATTACTTTCCTTGGTTTCACTAAAAGGCCTATGGCTGACTCTTCCAAATTTCTTTCCTAGAATCTACTCATTTGGACAGTTTCTTATTTTTATTTGAAAAAATGTTAGAAATGAAAGCATGAACTCTAATAGCAAAATTAAATAAATAATTTTATGCAAAACTGAGGAGGAAGCAAAAATAAAATTAGAACATAACAAAAACTTTAATAAATTATGTAAATTATATTTACATTAACGATCCAATTACAATCAAATATTTAAAATTATAATTGAATGTTTTATGTCGGTGACAAATGATGGTAAATATGTTCAGAAAATAATTTGTTATAATTTACTGCATGTAAATAAAAATGTGTACAGAAGATATTTCAAAGCCAATTTTTTCAACACTTTTTTCCAGAATCTCAGCTGAGGTTTCATAGATTTTTCATTAGCAATTCTGTGCAGAATTGTAAAGAAATATATACTATTATTATTATTTTTTATTATTCATTTATTCACATGTGCATACATTGTTTGGGTCATTTCTTTCCCCAAGAAATATATATTTTTAATGGAAATGAAGGCTGATATAATATAAAATTACTTTGAATGTGGTTAAAAATAAGACTCAGAATTGTTATTTATTGTTTTATCAATATTTTAAGAAAGTAAGAATGATTCAAATCTTTCTAAAATACTTGAGAAGTTCTGGCTAATTACATACTGAGAGAGTATCTCATTTGGTTTAGTCTGTTCAAAATACCTTAGATTGGATAATTTGTAAATGGTAGAAATGAACATAAAAATGGACTACGTGAAACTACACCAAGAAAATTAAACTTTTCAGTTGTTTCAAAGAACAAATGGTATTTAAGTGCCTCAAGAGTGCTTTACACTAGAGGCGATAAATAGAAGCCCAGGGTTACAGAGAGCCTTAACATTGCTTTTCATCTGATAGAATTTGTCTGTTATTACAATGTGCTCATTGACTTTAGGGAATTTTGTCTACCATTGAGGAAATAGCATATTGATATTGTGCTATTTGTGTTATTTGTTCAGAGCTACTGCCAAACTAAATATTGTTATGCATCATTAAATTCTTAGAAATAGTTTGAAGACATTACTTTCTTTTCCTCCCTCCCTCCCCCTTCTTTCTTCCTTTCTCTTTCCCTTCCTCCTCTCTTTCTTCCTCCCTCTCTACCCTCTTTCATCTTTCACTTCTTTTCCTGAGAACCTCTTTGGACCACTCCTGAATAACCTATAAATTCTCAGTGTTACGCCCTTAGAGACATGTTAATAGGCCATTTCACTGTCAAAAAGAATACTTAGAAACAAAAACTCCCTAATCCAGAGTGAGGACTTTTCTAGTATTGCATAATGCACAAGATTTTGAATGCCTCAATCAAACTCAAAGAGTTATTGTGTTACCATTATTTGTATCCTTAAGTCTCTTTTGGCATCAGTTTCTTCATCAGAGGAGGAATGACACTTTGCCAAGTGTTTATATGCATTTGTACAAATATTCTCATGCCTAGATACATATAGAATGGCACCTCTTTGGTATGGCATAAACAAACAAAAAGTGGCTAACAATAACTTTAGCCAATAATACATGTATATATATATAGATGTATGTACATATGTGTATTTAACACACACATGGATGAACTGAATTGCTCTAACAAATTAGAAATTTGAACAAAAAAGTGAAAAGAGAGAAATAGAGGAAAGGAAGGAAGGAAGGAAGACAGATTAGCAAAAGAACAAAGAAATTAAGAAAAAAATGTAACCTGATTGCAACCTAGTGTTAAATGTTATGGAGTTATTACTGACATGATTGTAATGTTATTATCTAATAATTAGCATCTAAATTCTTAATTTTCAATATCAGTTGAGTAAAAATGCTCTGCTTGATTTACTGTGTTGGTTTCATAGCTTATTGTACCTAAACCAAAAATGAATTATGCACTTTTGCATCTTGTGTGTACACAATGTTAATGCAAATTATTTTAATATTATCCTCTTTTCTTCTCCTTGCAATTTAAAGACACTGTTCCTCCAGTATCTAAGATGTCTCACTTTGAGTAGAGTTCCTGAGAATTGTTATTGTTTGGTGTGCTTTCTTACTGTTTACTTTCCTTGAAATATCAATATGACATATTCCCATGAAATGCAGGCTCTGTGCTTGTTTCTTTTCTCTTCTCACTACAACTTTTGCAATCCCTGGACATAGTTAAGTTTTCACATAAAGGAGGAAAATGAGAGGCAGAAAAAATGAGTAACCTATGCAAGAGCTCAGAGCAATTTGATAACATAACTGGAGTCATCCAACAAGTTACGATGGCTTACATGTATGTGTCATTTTTAGTGAGCCACATGGCTTATTATGCTTTATGTATTACAACCACCATATTAACAACACAACCAAAATCTCAGTCTGCAGAGTTTAATTTCTCTGTTTTTGCTATATACTGTAATTACGTGGATTACATTTTTCATGTCCTTCTTTCACTTATATAGCTGCAGAATTCTCACTCTATGCTTCCTCAATAGAATAAATCTCTGATGGAAGATAATGTTCCACTCAAGTCACCATCAACTTAATTCAATAAATGTTCTCTGTGCATCCTGCATTTGAAAAACACTATATTTATACTACATTACAATTAACATGGCTAGAAGCCTTAACTAAGAGCTAGCTATAAACTCTTAGAAGAAAATGTAAGTGTGTAGTACATTCATGATCTGGATCAGATAATGGTTACTTGAATATGATACCAAAAGCTCAAATAAACAGAGAACAAAGAGACATATTGTAGTTTATCAAAATTAAAAACCACCTGGCATGGTGCCTCATACTTGTAAACCCAAATAGTGGAGTGACAGAAATCATGAGAATACTGTTTAATGGCTGGCCAGGGCAAAGATTTAACAAGACCCATCTCAACAAATAAGCCAAGTAGTTGTCTGCATCCCAGTTGGGTAAGAGGCGTAGGTAGGAGGATTGTGGTAGGAGACTGACCTGGGCACAAAACAAAATACCTATATGAAAAATAAACTAAAACAAAAAGGCTGGAAGTGTGGCTCAAGTACTAGGGCACCTGCCTAGCAAGAAACAAGGCCCTGAGTTCAAACCCAGTAGCAAACAAAATAACATCAACAACAAAAAATATGCCCTTTTGTATATCAAAGGACACTATGAAAAACACAAAAAGGCATACTACACAAAATATTTTCAAATCATATATCTGATAAAGGCCTCATATTGAGGATATGTGAAGAACTCCTACAACTGAAAAATAGTAAAACACATGGTAAGGTTTTAAAAATGAGCTCTGTCTTTGGATAGACATTTCCTTAGAGAACACATGTAGATAGCCAATAAGCACATGTTTTGGGGAATTGCAAATTGAAACCACAATGGTTCTACCACTTTACATCCATGATTTCCTCAGAGAACACATGTAGATAGCCAATAAGCACATGTTTTGGGAATTGCAAATTGAAACCACAATGGTTCTACCACTTTACATTCATGACGATGGCTATAATAAAAAAAGATGGACAATAATAAATGTTGGAGAAGATATAAGGAAATTAGAACCATCATATATTGCTAATGAGAATGTAATGCAGTGCAGTTGTTTTGTAAAACAGTTTGACAATTTCACTAAAATTTAAAAGTAGAATTACCACATGACCCTGCAATTTCTTTCCTAAGCACATAAGAGAACTGGGAAGGTATCTCACACAAAACTTGCACACAGGCATTTGTAAAAGCATTCTTCATAGTAGCCAAAAATTAGAAGCAATCCAAATGTCTATCATACACGAATAAACAAAATGTAATACAGCCACACAATGGAGTATCACTGAGTCATAAAAAGAATGAAGAGCTAACACAACCTACAATGTGAATGAACCTGAGAATGTTATGCTGAGGGAAAGGCATCATCGTCAATGATTCAGTTTATATGGTATGTGTAAAATAGGCAACTCTGCAGAGACAGAAAGTAGATTAGCCCTGCCAGGCTCCTTCCAGGGGCAAAGGGGTGGGAGATCACTGCTAATTGGCACAGGGTTTCCATAGGGTGTTGAAAACATTCTGGAATTGGAGAAGGGAGAAAGGGGCACAGGCCTGTAAATAGAACAAAAGCACTGGATTGCACATCTGAAGAGAGAAAATGTTATGGTGTGTGAATTTTTTCTCAATAAATTAAAAACGAACCCTCGCTGAGATGGAGGGAGGAAGAGGGAGAGAGAACTTTTACAAAAACACAGTTGTATGTTTTCTCTTAAAAGTGAAGTAAAACAAAGTAAAATCAAGTTTGTATAAAGTAATATGACAAAAGATGAGTGTCATTTGCCTTCAAAACAACCTCTACAAAAGTGGACACTTGGCATAACAGAACATAACACAGCAAGGCTATAAAAAGAGCTGCCTTAATAGACAACTAAAATAAGAAAGGGAGAAGATAAAGCAATCCAGCCTAATAAACAGAGAGGGTTTCCTTGAGCAGAGAAACTCAAATTAGGCCTCAAAGGATCTTTCTAGGTAAAAAGGTTTGTCAGGCAAAGGAAATGACCAAACCAGAAAAACCTAAATGGGGACAAAACTGCTAGAGTAGAAAAGGCCTCCTGTGGGCTGGAGCCTATGCTATGAAGCTAAGGCAGGTCACACAGGAAGTTTGTGACAGCAGGTCAGTTGAAAGATTGACAGGCACAACTCTGGCTCTCATTCCAGCTCCTCAGTTTAAGGAGCTTAATGACCTCTAATTTTTGTTGAAGAGAGAGTATAAGCAATAATAGGAAGGACCAAGGGTTTTTGCTTGTTGATATAAGGATAGCTATACAGGGAGTTGACTCATTAATTTCCTGTGTGTGTGTGTTACCTTCTAGGTTAATTCTTTTTGATCTAACCTTTTCTCTAGTTCCTGGTCCCCTTCTCCTATTGGCCTCAGTAGCTTTAAAGTATCTGCTTTAGTTTCTCTGCGTTGAGGGCAACAAATGCTATCTAGTTTTTTAGGTGTCTTACCTTCTTCATATCTTCCTTGTGTGCTCTCGCTTTATCATGTGATCAAAGTCCAGTCCCCTTGTTGTATTTGCCCTTGATCTAATGTTCGCATATGAGGGAGAACATATGATTTTTGGTCTTTTGGGCCAGGCTAACCTCACTCAGAATGATGTTCTCCAATTCCGTCCATTTACCAGCGAATGATAACATTTCATTCTTCTTCATGGCTGCATAAAATTCCATTGTGTATAAATACCACATTTTCGACCTTATGCAAAATTGCCACTCCTTGAGGAACAAACAAAAAACCCTAGTATTGCTAGAGGATGTTGAAAGAACTTAAAGGAGCCAACACATGTAGAAAGTTACTTTTGACCTTGCCATGTGTGAAGCACACATAACTGTTCTTGTTCTCTAGAAAAGTAAATATATGCTTATGGTAGAAGATTTGGAAAATAGAAAAAGGAAAGGAAAAAATATTAACTTAAGTTTTAGTTAATAATAATACTGTGTTGTATTAACTTGAAATTTGCTAAAAGTAGAACTTAAGTATTCTTATCACACACAAAAGCATTGTGTAAGATTATGTATATGTTAATTAGCTTAATGGTAAAATCAGTGTTCTATGTGAATGTATATAGCAATATCATACTCTATAATTTGATGTCTACAATCTCAATAAGTTTTTCTAAGTTACTGAGTTATGGTTTCTTCATCCAGAGATAGTCTTTTCTAATATCTTAGTTTGGTGCCTTCCAGTCTTAGAATTTGTGTGACTAGTTCAAATTGTAAATAATATAATATAGCAAACATTTTTCATTAATCTAAAACATTTCCAACAGTCCTGTAATAAGCTGTATTAACTATATATTTGTCCTAATGATATAATTACCATCATTTTGAAAGCTTTTATTTTTCTGTTTTTATGAACATTCTTTGGCTCAAATATTTCTATGTATTTATCCATGTAATACATGCTAAATTTTCCATATAGCTCTTAAAGAAAAATGGCGAACTCTGCTCCACGCTTACCTATCTCTGGTTCACAGTTCCCAGAAACTACCACTTTGGAATTGCTTTAACCACCTCCTTCCAGCATTTACCTCCACATGTATAGGGGCATTCTTACATTGCTATTCTTATTTTTGTCTTGATAAATACCTCCTCTCCTCCACAGGAAGTAAGGTCTGAGACTAACCACATCAGAACATATCTTTACTGTATTCATATGCATGATTAAGAGTTTGATTAGGCACCAGATTTCAAACTGGGAATGATTTTCCTTCACAATTTTTTAAAATGTTCTTATTAGTGTATGATAGCTTTACTAGGAGTTTCATGGTAATATTTCCACAGATACACATATTGTACCTTGTTTAATTCATCTCCTCTATTATTCTCCCTTTTCCCCATTCCTCTTCTTAAAATGGCTTTGACAGGTTTCAGTGGTCCATAACCATACATAGAAAGCACCTCAACCATATTCACTCTCCTTTGTTCTGGTCACTATCATTTTGCTGATGATCAGAAATCTCATACTATTTTATTTCCATTTCCTTTGAATATCTGACCTAATTTTGTTCATCTCCCTGGGAATTGTTAACTCAAGGTTTTATTCCCAGTGTGATAAAATTCAACATGACAGTGTAAATAAGGACATTATTTTCATTTAATTGGGTAGTGCATACTAGAAATTTTTATCTCATAAGCATCAGAAAATTTTTACGTGTTTTTATTTATGCTACCTTGTTTTTCATTGCCCCTGTTTTTAATTTTGGGAAAAAAAATCTATAGTTTAGACTTTCTATACTTATCATATAATTTTCCTTTTATTGACTGATTTAAAAATTATTCTATTCTTCAGAAGATTTTCTCAACATATCTTTCAACTCTTGCTTGGAAAATTTTATTTCTGTTCTACATATTTAGTTTCTGAAACTTTGCTTTCATCTTATGTATTTTTCTTTGATATAATATTTTATTCTTATTTCAGAAATGTAGTATCTACTCTTCCATTTCTAAAGACATTAACTATAATGGAATTTAAAAATTATTTGTTTCTGCTCCTTGTGTTGTCTCTGTTTCCTCTAAGTTACTATTGTTGTTATTGTGGTTGTTTTGTTTTTCATTTTGACCTCTATCTTTTCAGTTACTTTGACCATATATAGAAAAGAGAGAAATCTTCCTACTCTTGGCTTGGGGGTGATGCTCATTTACAAAGATTCTTGAAGCCACTGGGGAAAGATTTACTTTTTGTTGTTGTTGTTTCTTTTTCTGTGTTTGGTTTAATTCTCTTGCCATCAACACTATCTGCTACTCACAAATTCAGGCAGGGATCTTATCATTAGTTCCTTGTGATTAGAAAGAAAGCCTACATTCCTCTCCCAAGTGAGAAAATAGTTCATCCACCTATGCTGTGGTTCTCTGGGTACCGCTACTTCTTAAACAGAATTTCCGCTGATGTAGTTTTCGGTTCCAACTACACACCTCTTTTAGATGCACCTCTGGTCTGCAAGCTATGAGATTTTTCTGGATTCTGTGATACAGATCATCTTTCTTCTTGGTTTTATACCCTCTACCATTGAGTTTCAGCTTTGTTGATTCAGCTAATCAAATTCTTTTCCATTAAATTTCAACTTTCTTTTTTTCATCCTGCTGATGTATTACCTAATTTCAGTGTGGCCTGCCGCAAAGACAGACAGAAAGTGCAGGGATTATTTTCTTTTGTATCTTAGTGCAAACGAAAAGAAATTTCAACTTTCAATATTTTGTTGCATGCTCTCCACTTACTGCTCAATGTTCTTGAGACTTATAGTTTTTTTTATTCACATCACTATATTATTTTAACAAGAATTCCTGAGAGAAAACAAGTGGTCAATCACCCATGTTTATTGGGAAGTAAATATTGATGTGTTGATAATATAAATTGGTATAGTATTTAAAGCTCTCTTTTAATAATTTTAGCACCTTGATGTACAATATTCAGCTACTGTTTTAAAAAATTAACTTAAATGTCCAATGAAGGTTTGAGATTTTTATTTTGAGCATATCAATTTTCCATCACAGAACTTGAAATACTGATTCCTTCCACATTGTATGCTCCAAAATTAGTTTTTTCTAGAGTCTACAAGTCATTTAGTGTTCAGATAATTATGAAGGATGCATATCCTCCTTTTAGAGATACATGATACACATTAAGATAATAATGGTTGGGATATATCCTGCAGAAAATAAACAGCTTTATTTAAACATGGGACTCCTAAATTTGACAATTGAACAAATTTTCTGCAAAATTCCTGCCAACATCCAGTAGTTAGTTTTCTCTTTGCAATATATCCTGAGAAACCCTGCAGTGGGTTTAATATCTACCCAGAAAGAATTTGCCTTGGCATAATGTATAATTATCATTCATTGCAATTATAATCAACTCTTTTAAATAATTTTACAAGATAACTATAGTAGATTAACTTGCCATAATATAATATTACTTGCCTCAAATTTGACTGATGTGCTCAACAAGGATACAACTATACAATTAATTCTTTAAAATGTATTACATTTCTTATGATATCGGAAATGGATATTCATTTTCTACAGTAAATAATTTCATTAGTATTTGGATCCCAACTATCAAGCATGGCAGCCATATTTTATTCAGAAGATACAAATTTGAAAGAATAAATTATGCCTTCTGCAATATCTACTTTAACCCAGTTTTATAGTCAATAATCACACCCTTACACTTCAGCACAGACAAGAATGTTGAATATCTAGCCCACTAGTGATACTTAAAATGATTTTTCCAATAGTATACTAGATAATGAAATAAAATGTAGGAAAATTTGCATAAAAATATTCAAAATAATAAGACAAAAAAGCTTATTTAATTTACAGAACTGTTTATTTTCTCACTTGCCTACAAAAATGCATCACTGGATTTACCAAAGAAGCTGTTTTTCTGCTGTTAGTTTTTCACCAAGCATTGGCACCTAAGAGCACTGTCTCTCCTTCAGTGGATTAAGCCAAATACAACTCCAGCCCGAAAAAGACATCCTGTTCTTCCTTCAACAGCCAGAAGTCTCCTCTCACAGTTCCAAGGAAAAACAAGAGCAAATATTTGCAAAGATTTTTGTCTTGTAGCAAAAATCAGTATTAGTAAAATCATGCTTAGTGAGAAGTGCTAAGAGAGAATATAAAAATGATATTGTAATTTTAAAGTGGAAACACTAACTCATAAAATGCAGGAGTATTTTTAGATGGCACTGACAGTTTACATGAGCTTGGGAGTGGTGTGACTTGCTTTCATAGGAAAGGAATGGCCTAGCCTGGGAATTTTTTTGGCAGATATCATAGCTTAAAAATGCACATGGGATGTCTGCCTTATAAAGCAACAAGCATAATATTTTACAATTTTTTTTCATTTCATGATAGGAATCAGGAATTACATGAGAAAAGTTTTCTTGCTTTTCTCATCATTCATCTCATTTTTGCTCAACAGTATTATATAGAAATCTGCATAGTTTCTTAGGTTTTTATGGCTCTCTGTGGCTTGCAAAGTACTTTCACATATATCATAACCTTTAACCCTTAAGGATATTATGGATATCTCTACCTTATCCAAGAAAAAAACTGATTATCAAAAGGGATTAATGAATTGCCTAAGACTATACAACCACTAAATTGTAAGCCCAAGTCTGGAACCCTGAACTCCAGTTTCCTAACTCAGAGAGGACATTTTCCTTTACCACTCCTGACATGTTCTATCTTCTTATAATTGGCTTAACAAAACTTCATCCTACATTTGTGAATTAGTTTTCATTATATATCAGAGTAAAGCACATAAAGTTATTGAATTTGTTCAGGTCAGAAAAATAAAGATAAGTATCACTAATTTTATCTGGCTCAGTTTAACATCTACAGAATTCCTATACAGATTATTAACCATTTTTAATACTGCTTACACAAAAATGTTCTGTTTTAATACTATAACCCAAAAATCTAACATTTCTTCTTCTTTTTTTTTTTTTAACAAAAACTTTAATTCCAGCACTTGAAGCTATGTCTATGCCCATACACTGGTTTTGTCATTTGACAGGTTTAGTTAAGCCAATTCAAATAAAATTACCCAGTGGTTGTTTTGAGTGAGATCTAATTGTTTGTTTTGATCTTATAATGAATAAATCAATAAAGATAGTTTAAAAGGGTTCATATATATAAAAACAGAATGTGAGGCAGTGGAGAAAAGGTGACTGGGGCAGGAGTTCCAGAGCGTTTCAGACGACAGAGGCCCCTTTGCAAGGCCTCAGAGTGCTGAGAGGGAGGGAAGAATGGTGTTTCTGAATGCTCTCATTTCCTGCTCTTTCCCCAGGGAAGCATCGATGTCATAGAAGGTCCTGGAATGAACTTTCCTGAATCTCATATAATCCTTTTCAACTTTTAGGGGATCTTTCATTTTTTAAAAAAGATTGTCAATCATTAAAGAAACAAACAATAAAAATCACACCACCCAAATCATGAATTTAATAAATTTTGCTCATAGATTTTACAATAATTTTAAACAAAGTTGCTTAAAAACTGTAAATGTTTGACTCAGTTTAAATTGAGAAAGAAAAGTAAAAGTGGAAAGAGTAATACAGTTTAAGCTTTGTCATCAGGTCAGCTAAATTATTATTGTTTAAGGTGTAGGTAGCCTCATTAATAACTCTAAATTTTATCTAATGTATACCATGTTTTATAAGACATGATCATCAGTGCATTGACTGTGACTTATATTTAAGAATAATTCGTCCTCTAATGATAATAAATATCACTTGTGAGTGTTTACTAAAGTAAATGAAGTTTACCCAAGTACTGGGTACAGTGATGAACAAAACTAGATTATAAAACAGCTATTTACCTAATTTCGTGTGTGTGTGTGTGTGTGTGTGTGTGTGTGTGTGTGTGTGTGTAATGCCCAGGACCAAATCAGGACTTGTTCATGGTAGGCAAGCACTCTACCACTGAGTTGCACCCCAATCTCAAAATCTATTTTTAAATGAAATTTGTTTTTCAAAACTTAGATTCATTTCCATTTTCTCAATTTTTCATTGACTAAATATCTATAACCACACATTTCACAGCAATGTTTCCTTTATGAAAAGCCTCACAAAAGCAAGGATCATATTCATCATAGTTGTGAATAAATATTTTATCCTATTTAATTTGATTATCTTCAATGTATATTTACTACTTTAAAATGAGTATAACATATAATATTTAAAAATAAACAATTTCAATAAGATATTTTAATAAAATATAGGAAATTATTAGTAGTAGAGGATTCCTGCTAATTTAAATATTAGGTTTTCAACTCACATTGGCATGCTGAAAAAATAAAGTATTAATAGGAAAGTAACCAGTATATAAAATTAGCAACTTTTGTATCAAATTTATCAGAGAAATTTGGAAGAAAAATAAGCTCTACAAAGACATTTTACATAAAGTATGAAATAAAAACAATTGATGACTTCTACATTGGAAATTAATTTCAGTTCTGGCAAAAGTTGAAGTAAGTTATATCATTAATATAGATGTAGTATAAGCTGACATCTCCAGTGGAAACATGAGTCATCAATCAAAAAGTCATTGCTTCATTAGTGGGTGCCAGTGGCTCACATCTGTGATCCTAGTTATTAGGAAGGCAGAGATAAGGAGGAACATGGTTCAAGGCTAGCCAAGGCAAATGGTTTGTGACATCCTAGCTTGAAAATACCCAGCACAAAAAAGGACAGTCAGAGTGACTCAAGCGATAGAGTATCTGCCTAGCAAGCATAAAGCTTTGAGTATAAACCCCAATACTGCAAAAAAAAAAAAAAAATTGATTCAAAGGAGTAAGAAATTTCTGCCACCCAGTTAACTGACTCAGTTTCACAGTTCTGTATGCATTTGACATTGGCATATTTCTTTGGAATTCTATATCTGAAGAAAATAATTATTCTATATTTAACCTTCTGTAGAAAAAAAATACCTTCCTGCTCCTTTTGTATGTGAAATAATGGTGGTAGAGGAATAGCATCACTAATATTCCTTTTCAATATTACTATTTTATCTTTAACACCTTTAGATAATACAAACCACAATGTATATTACTTCAGGTCAAGCATAGAGTATTTATCAAAAAAGCATAGAGCATTGTGATCTACTTAATCTTATGATGGTCACGAAGGACCCATTTTTACTAGGGCTCTAACTTGTCAGTGTCTGAGCAGTAGGAGTTTTCATTAACATTCATCAAATCCTCCTGCAGAGAGATTCAGGCTGCTGATCTCCCTAGAATGAGCATGTCTTTTAGCACTTTGTTGATCAAACCTCTGGGAGATCAGAAGGAAAGCATACTCACTAAGTGATTCAGGATTTTAGAATTCATTTGCCTTGCCAAGAAAGGAAAATCAGTCTTTGGGTACATTGGGGATAAGGGGGTGGCTCACATATTTGCACATGTATTTACTTGAAGAATACAGTGAAAATTCCCAGGACTCCTAGGAAAATAAGAATACTGTTTTGTGGTCATATTTGATAAAAAGACTGGAGACTCAATGTCACGATGGACAAATATTGAAATAAATGAAATAAGACCTTTTCCTTACTTATGTACCACAAATGTTTCAAATAATTCCTAATAGTTTTACAAATGTCCACAGGTTCATAGAGTAAAATTGAAAATTATTAAGTTGGACCCAGAAGAATCCAACTTGGAAAAGGTAAAAAAAAATTATAAAATGAAAGCCAGACACAAAATATGTTTGGTACTGTAGTTACATTTTATCACCTACATCCACATAGAATTCTAAAAAAAAGTAAATTTCAGAGAATATCAGAAACCTAATTTCCTTGTACTTAAGCCCTAGCTTACTCAACTATGTTTTATATACCATTTGAGCTAAATAAATATCAGTTGACAGTGATGTATCATAAAAGTTTTGTAAAGTGAAATTATTATTTCTAAGTTATTATCTGTTCGAGAACGATGAAAGGTTACAAGGCCTGTAAAAATCAAACATTGTAATTATGTAACAATGTTTTAATGTAATTATTTGATTAGATATGTCATTAGGTTTATTATTTTGTTGGAAAGTCTGTTTGAATATCATAGCCATTTTTTTCAGATAGTACATAATCACTGGAAAAGCTCTAGCAATTAAAATATCTGACTAAGTACCAAAATATACAAAGAAATGAAAGAAATCACACTTCCTATTGCAAAGTAAGTCTTGTCTACTCCACTCTGAAAATCAAAGTTAATGGTCATGGGTACCTTAACATCATATGGTTTGCAAGACACGAAGGAACTCTAGATCTATATAGATAGAATTTGTCTGCATTTCTGGTTCACTAAGTGCAAAAAGTCATAAATTTCTGTTCATAGAATTCTTTTACAAGTGCAAAGAGAAATTATGCTTTTTAACACAATTACCCAAAATGTCTTAAGTAAAAATTTCATATATGTAATCAATATACCAATTAGAGTACTACTGATTTATGAATGAATCCATGCAAAACAGAGAAAGCAAAGCTTGGGTGTGGTAGCTCAAGCCTATAATTCTAGGTACTTGGGAAGTAGAGATTGGGAAGATAGAGTTTAAGGTCACCAGAGCAAGAAAGTTCATGAGACCCCAGTGGTTGGATGCAGTGGTGTGCACCTGCAATCCCAGTTACATGGAGAAGCACAAATAGGATGATCACGGTCCAGACCAACCTAGGCATAAAATGAGACCCTGTCTCAAAAATAGCAATGCAAAAAATGTTTGAGAGGGTGGTTCAAGTAGTAGAGTGCCTGCCTCGCAAGTACGAGTTTAACCCCCAGTATTACAAAAGATAGGGAAAGCAAGAATAGTGAATTAACATGCAGGGTGCAGTCACCTCTATCTCTTCTTAAAAATTATCTTCTACAATTCATTAAGTCAAGTTTCTCAGAGGGCAGGCAAAATCACCAGAAGTAATTTTCAGGTACTAATTAGAGGCAATGGACATGAACCACAAAATGAAGTGTCAAAAAGATTATACTAGAATTTTGCATCCTTTTCCTCCTGTCGTCTAATAAGCTGAAAGTGTATTCATCTTAATATAGCCACATGAAGGAAAAGACCCAACTTTCCTCTACCACCTGTCTTCTACACCCACCCAAACTGGCAACCAGACTGAGAAGTGAAAGTAAGATGATCTCAATAATAAATATTAGCTGCGTGAGAAGTGAAGGTAAGATGATCTCAATCCCAGGCTGACCTGGGCAAAAACACAAGATCCGGTTTGAAAAATAACTAAGGTGAAAAAAAGCTGATGTGGATTGCCTATTTCTTAAGTCTGAAGCACCGAGTTCAATTACCAATACTACCAAAACAAGATTCAAAAATTTTTCTTTACTTCTATTTACTTTTAAGAGAATAAGCAATAAGCACTCCTTGAATACACAATAGGCTGAATGCTAGAGATCTAAAGAAAACATTAGAGAGCATCCCTTTAAGAAGTTCTTTAGGACATTTTTTCATTGTACTACTTGAACCAATGCATCTATCCAGCTGTGTAAAATGGGGCAACGCAATAACCTTTTGGAAAGATGCAGAACAGTGAAAAATGCTAAGCTTTTTTTAAACAGATGAACAGAGAGGAAAGGTATTCCACAGGAGTGATAAATGAGCAGTTAACACACAAAAAACAGACACATTCAGGGCAGATAAGAATGATTCTTTTTGTGTGAAGTACACAAAAATGTTACAAGTAATGAAGACATTATAACTTAACGTTTCAGTTGAATGACTGCTGTGACCATTTAAAACATTTGTGGCTTGCAAAAGTTTCAAAGTTGTGTTTGATCCTGAATCTAGAGAAACCTCTATCCTGAAAGACAGAAAACTCATCTTCAGTATTGTAGCAGGCTTTACTGAAGTTTTTGGTACAGTTTGACATGTGTAGCCATGTCAACTTCTTCCAATAATAGCCTCTAAAAACAACCAAGGAGGTGTCTTAACCCTTCTACTGGTGTCCTCGAAGAAGGTAAGCACAATCCTGAACACCTTTAAAAGGTCTTGTCTGAAAATACTCAATCAAGACTCAGATAAATGCACACTCTTTATGGCTCCTGTTTGTGAACTGTCTGGGCTTAGCTAGAAAGGGACAGGGGGGTTACCAGACACTTTTAGCTCATTCCTACATGAAAACATGTAATCTTAACCAGAGCTGCTTGGTCTCTTGCCATAGACAAACCAGGTAGCTGACTGCCGACACTGTTTTAAATATTCATGTTAAGTCGAAACTTAAAATACAAACTTTAGCTAATGTTTTTTGGGCAAATTAGTCTCCAATATACTGCCTTTGACATTGTACAACTAAAAATAAAAATTTCCTCATTAAAACATTTTTTAAACAAGTAAGTCATAATGGTTCACATAAGTTACTCAATTCTTTCTGGTAGTTCCTCTATTTTGTACTTCCTCCATAGCCTATGAAAGATACAGGCCAATTTTGTCTCAAAACATTTGGTTGATTAACTTAAAGGAGTGTCTTCTACTATATAAGATATATAAAAAATCTAAGGGAGGTTAGTGGATGTTTGAGGTTTTTAAATTGTGGTATTGCTTGTAGCCAAAATAGTAGTTATAGGGCTGAGGGTGTGTAATGGCAGACTGCTTGCCTAGCATATGTGAGGCCCTGGGTTCAATCCCCAACCACTCAAGAAAGAAAGAAAGAAAGAACAAAAGAAAAAGTAGTTACAAAGGGTGTATTGTGTTATAATTACGAGCAAGGGCTCTTTTCTTAAAAAGGGACTTACCAAGTATGATTGGAAATGAATAAATATATTAAGGACAAGATCCAAAATGCAATTATGGAACTTTTTGATAGACAGTATGACTGTTTTTTTTTTTTTTAATGGTGGTATTGGGGTTTAAACTCAAGGCCTCTTGCCTGCTGAGCACCAGGAGATTAGTACTCAGTCCCACTTTACAGAAGAGTAAATTGAGTTTTAAAGAATGCAATGAGCCTGCCAAGATTGTTCAGCTAATAAAGGCACTGCCGACATCCAACTCCTCAGCATGTTCTACATGTTCTCATTGGTTCGGGGCAATTGTTTGGCTCTTTTGATGAACCAATGCACTGCACAATGGTAACACAAGATGTCTGTGTGAAAGGAAAAGCTCTGAACACAATTCAAATGCTGATAGGAAAGTCATAATAAAAAAGGGCATGATACTTTATTTCACAAACTTATTAACTGATTTAGTACTAGATGAAAGAACAGTAATTTGACATTATTAAAGAACATAGTGATGACAGAGAATACCATACTTCAATCTGTACTTAGAAGCAGGCTAAGTACAACCAAACTCTTAAGTCTCACTCCAGTCATCTGTGTTTAGCACAATCTCATATAGAGAGTCAATCCATGCTTCCAGTAACTATTTATCCTTCTTTCCTTCATGATTTTTTCTAGTAGTTAACCAGAAATGACTTCACTGAGAAAGGAAAGTATAATAAAATTTAATAGTTTACTATTGTGAAAAAAACTTGCATACTAGGGTAAAAACCTCTCCTTGATCAGTATAGGGTACAATTTCAAGAATACAAATGGAACAAAAGTATTGACAATTTCTCATTCATCTAATCATTCCAGAAAATTGCATTGGAGCACCAACTAGATTTACAATACCTCTCTATAAACTGGAATCCAACAATGAATAAAGACGGCCAAAATCTTGGTGCCTAGTGGTCTCATGTTCTATCATTCCAGTGTCTCCTCTGTGGGCACTGTACAGATTGTTGCAGGTACAAGGCTGAAGATGATGGGGGTGGCAATGATGATAGTTAATATTTACTGAATGCATCTGCTTTAATATGTACAATAATTCTACCTATATCCTGATGTACAAGAGTGGCAATGGAGCGTGAAGAAGTGAAGTAATATACGACATGATAGTAGGTGTGGGACAAGGATTCAAATCCAGGTAACCTGACTCTTATGCACCTTCCTACTTTTAAGGGTTGTTTGTGTCTAGTGGAACAATAAGAATAAAAGCAAATAATAATCACGTATAAATATGTAATTTTAAACTATGATGAGCACTATGAAGGGAAAGAGACGTAGAAGTGTGCATGTGTATCCAGACCTGGATTTTGTACCTCCATCCCACATATTGGTGTACTAGACTAGCTTTAAAACCTGAATGTGTTCTTCTTAAAATCATAGGGCCAACTTGCTGCAGCAGCAGCCATCCGTACTCCTTGTTACACACCAATAGGCTTGCAGTATAACTCAAGAGTACACATGGACCTGGTTTTACCTGTAAGCTAACCTTTCATCTTGTGGATTTGTTGTGGTCTTTAAAGCAAGAGACTAGATCTGCTTGGTTTGTGGGTATGCACACAAAGTGTAAGAAAGTTAAAGACCAATAAAACACTTTGAACAGTAGGAAATAAGAGCCAGCAGAATAAATTGTTTTCCTTTCCTAAACCCAACAGACTGCTTAAGGAGCTTATCAAGACTATTGGAAGATGTGTTGGCAAACCATATGATCAGTTTATCAAAAAGCTGGGCCAGCTCAGTAATGTATTCCTTCCCTCATATTTGCTGTCTCTCTCTCTCCTTTAATGCCTGACCTTCATTTTCTTCAGAATTGTTTTCTTGAGTTGTACTTGCTGGAAAAGTGCCTGGACAACATAGACTGTGTCTGCTTTTTTCCTTAGGTTCTATGTCCTAAGGAACCAAGACTAAGTGGTGTGTTGTGGGGAGGAGTTAAGGCTCACCTAGTCTGGGAAGCAAGAATGGCTTCTCTGAGAAGGTACACTGGCACTGAGGTCATGGTGCATAGGCTGATGGTACATAGAGGACTCCAGTACTGCAGGTGGAACAGGGAGGTTCAAAGCGCTATCTGTGTAAGGCAGGGTATGGGGCATATGAAGAAATAAAAGAAGAAAAAGAAAAATGATAGGGAAATAGCAGTAGTTAACACTACATTCAAAGAATAGTTCTAAGCATTTTACCTTATTATCACATCTGGTTTTCATACTCTGAAGTAGGCACCATTATTTGTCAAATTTTATAGATAAAGAAAGGCTAAGTAGGGTTGAGGAACTTGCCCAGGGTCAGCATAGTATTGATGTGTGAATAAATAAATGAATATTTGGAAACCATTTTAAGCAGTTTGAAGTACTTTCATTTAAATTACCATGTGTTCGAGAAAATGATAAATTTAGTTCAAGCAAAATTATGAATCCAGATATTGTACTTAACGTTCACTATGTTGTCTACCTTTTAAAATGTAAGCAGCAGTAGATAAAATTAAAAAGGAAATGGCAAGGAGGACAAGGATTAGGAAAGACCAAGCAAGGCAGGTAGCAACTAGAAGTATTTAATATCTTGGTCCTGATGATACTTAAGTATTGTCACCATAACATCCTAAAATATGGATAATCCAGCTTTATATTACTGTTAAATTAAAAAATATAAAACCAAGAGTGGAAGAATGTAAATCCTATTCAGTGTTTCTGTCTGGGAGGCTTTTACATGGAAAGCACAATCCAGACAACAATGAAATGTTGTATTCTTACATGCCTAATGGCTGTGGCTCCCCTGATGTCATGTGGACATGTGGAACATATTGAACAGCAGAAGGACATTCAGGGGATGTTAAAGGCCTAAGAGCAAGGGGTTTCTACTATTGGAGGAAAACTTGACCAGACACATGAGGCTTAATTCATGAGGAAGTAAGGCCAGAATAGCAGCTACAATATTTATTCTGACAATACAATTAATCAGAAGAATTTTGTCTTTTGGATATTAATGCTTCTTAATTAAGATTGCTTTAATTGAAAACATTGTAATGTTCATCCCTTTTATAAAACAGAATTGAAAGCACTTCAAATATATACAAAATGATTAAAACTTTACAATGGTACAAGGAAATTTAATAATAGTAGGATTCATGAAAATATTTACACCCCAACACTGTGTCTATAATGGCTCTTCCAGGCAAATAGAAAATCCAGAATTTTACACAGGGTATTTGCACCATATTAAATAACAGGTATCTGTATTTTTTTGGGTATTATTTCTGAGACGCTTGTGGGATTTGTTAAATACATCTACATTTGAAATAGCTAAGTCTTATTCATAATTCTATGCTTTTTAGAATATATAATTGAAGGTGAGAATATTTAATCCTTTTATGAGAGTGATTTCATATATCTCTGCTTTAGGAAAATAGTCATTTTCAATCTAATGTGTTCCTGAGATGCTTGGTAAGGGATTTGTCCCATTCCTGACCCCTATGAGCCCCCTGCCACCCTCCCACACAAACTCAACTTCCCCTTTGACCTCAGGAGACCTAATAGTCTGTTTCTCATTTGTAACTCTTCCTTTACCTAACTTAACAAGATTTTCTAACAGATTTGCTCACCACAGTTTTCATTCCCCCATCCTGACTGAACAAGGTGGGCAATTCATTATATTCTCATATGCCTCTGGGATAACCCCTCAAGAAGGTACTGCATTTAAGTGCTGACTTTAGACACTAATCCAAAATGGCAAAAATATTGTCATGTGTTACATCCGTGATAATATTCACACAAGTGACAATAGTATGTGAAGATTTCTTTTATTTTTGCCCAAGATGATAAGAGTAACAGAAATTGGTATCAAAATAATTATACCAAAAATATAATAATTTTAATGATATTTTTGAATAATAATAATTCAAGAATTATTTTCAATGAATATTCAAAAGCAACATCAATGTCAATTCATGTTGCATATTAGCAACATATTAGCATATTTCTTATGCTAATAATTTCATCATAAGGCAAATACATACTCAAGTCAATTGTATAATAACAGGTACACATACAATAAGTGTAGGTTATGTACTAAACTAAATTATAAATATGCCTTTAGTATGTATGTGTATATGTGTATGTTTATATATATAGTGTATATGATTTTGTTATGTACTTGAGATATAAATTTAAATTTATTAGTTTTACATTTATAAATATAAATTTATATTATCTTCAAATATCTAAAATGTGTATGTACATATTGCATATATAAAAAGTTTTCATAGATATTATATAAATAATATATGTATCTGAGTTTGTATTTACTTATAGAAATTCAAGTCTATAAGTGTGTAGATATTCTTCACTTGTCTGAGATTTGCACAGACTTTTGGACTGGGGTAAAATGCATGGCCATGGATGATTTTACCAAGCAAATTTTTATAATATTGTAAATGAGGAATATAATTCATTAAATATGCTTTTATTGGAAAATCCAGTAAATAATTTCATTAAAAAATATCGTAACATCTTCTGCTTTATTTTTCTTCTGTTTGTTTAGATGTAAATACAAAACATTTTTAAAAAATAAACTTTTCATGTAGAAATGATACTTTGCATGCTTCATGGTAAGGATATAACAACTTGATATGGTTTGATAAATTATTACAAAATAAAATTATGATGACTTAGACTGAAATCTCATACATGCTTTAAAGCTTCTTTAAACTCCTGTAGGTGACAAGACTATTTTTTGATATGCAGAATAATGTTTTATTTCAACTTTGCTTTTTATTTTTGAAATGAGAACTTTTTTGTTGGCAGTACTGGGAATTGAACGCAGGACCTCTTGAGTTGTATACAACCACTTGCATCATGACCCTAGACCATGAAACGAGAACTTTCAAAAGCCCCCTTCTACCATCTGTTTTAAACTTTTAACCACTTATACTTTGTCTATTTGAAAATTTATTTGGAAACTTCATGTATGAATCTATAGGTTATATTTCTTATCAAAAGCTAGGGAGATGAACCTTTTTTTATTATAGCGAGTTTGTATCATTTTATCTGAAAGTAGATACTAGCTGAGGGAAATTAGTTAAAATTTTGAGTTATCTAACACAGGTTTTAATTGAATAAAAGCGTATTTAACAACAGAAACAACAAAATCAACTATAGAAAATAAATTGATTGTACCATTCATTATCTGACTAAATGCCTAGAAGACAGAGAGTCACAGGGGTTCAGCCACCACCTGAGACAATTTACTGCCTGTGGACTCTTGGTTGGTTCGAGATAGTAATTTAAAATCTTAGGTGATATCTCGGAAGAAGTGTCCATGGTCACTTGGTCACATGGTCACATGGTCACATGGTCTGAGGACAGATATGTCAGGCCAGTATGAGATTGGGATAGTTGTCATGTCTCAGTCATAATGGGAAAGATACTAGAGAAAAGCAAGAGAATGGATGATCTCATTTGAAAATAGCTGATTTATAGCTAAAAGAACCAATGAAGAAAAATATAAGTCAAGTAACATTGTAAAATTTAGACTGACGAAACAAATAGGTAAATGACTGGTAAAGAGTAGTTAACATGAATTATTGGAGACCAGATCTAGAAATGGAAAATAAACCTCCAAAAAACATGGGACAGTATGTTAACAGTTGAAGCCAAGTGATACAATGAAATAAGGCTTAGAAATATGTGATGCATGGAGTTTGAAAGTGAAAAGGACATAAGATTAATAGTTAAGGTAGTTTTATTGCATTATCATGACATTAGATTTTCAATTTTTAATAGTAACAGTAAGAAATACTATTAATACGTTAATAGTAAGAAATAATAGATCCTTGAAAATTTTCAACTATGGGTATTTATAATTAGAACCTTTATAGATTGGCTGATAAATTAAATCTAATTTGCAGCCACATTAAATTGAAGATGGAATAGTCCAGAATATTTGCATGTGACCCAAGTGAAACTTCTCAAAGCCAAGAGATACTGAAATTAAACTTTAAACAATCTTAGATCACTTAAAGATTTTGCTACTTATTTTTTGTTGTTATAATTTTTGAATTTTTGATTTGCAAGGATGGCAAACTACTAGAACATAGCCTTTAACACCACTTAAATACAGTTCGAAAGAATAATAATTTCAGAAGAAATGAATGTTACCATTCTTTCTTAGAATACCATAAATACAAATGTTAATTTCAAATGTACTCTTTTTTTTGCTCAGGAGTAAATATATAACATTTCATTTTCTCTATTGCAAGCATGTATACATACTTTTCCCTGAATAATAAATGCATTCATCATCTTTGAATTAAATGGCTTTTAAAATAATTACCATATCTTTCTGAGACAGTCAACTGCCTCTGAGTAAAAATTAAATATTTATAAAGATACATTTGCTGTCTAGATTTAGTGATGTATTGTAGCACCAACATTCTAAAATGAACACATCTCCCTAAGTGGCTTATTTGTACCTCTAGAATAGTGCACACATAAATCAGGATCATACTCAGCTGTCATCATTATCATTTATTCATTTCCTCCATTGCGTTTCATACTGATATCACACACTAGTATGATCTCACAACTGTGCAATATGGAGATGAGATATTAAATACCATGGTCATTGGTGGACAGAGGCTCTACATGGGAACTTTTAGGAGAATATTCTATTCTTTCTCATTATAAGAATGACATCACTACCCATAATCCTTTTTTCTACTTTAATTATCAGTGAATAATATCCTGATTGTCATGTCTCAGCATATTTGGCAGGGCAGGGAGAAGAATCTGGACTCTTAAACATTGTTTAGTAGCTTGGGCTATAAAGGAGGATTACCCTACAATAAAGCAGCATTGTTTCAGAGACAATGTTAACTTTGTGATTAATGAGGTGATGGATGAAGAACATATGACTATTTCCAGATTTATTCCAGCATTTTTTTTTAACTTCAACCCCAGCCAAAACTGTCAGTACTAATGACAAGATGACCAGATAATGTTTCACCTGTGAGTGGGGATCTTGACTGTAATTTAAAATTTCCAAACTTCCACAAAGCACAGCTCTTATGTAAAGCCAAGATTTTTTTCTTTCTTCCAAAAAGCTTAAAAACAAATGGGACTGCAAATCTCTGAGGAGGAAAGGAAGTAGTTCAGTTTGCACTCTTGGAACTTTGAGATCTGTAGGCTGATTAGCGGGCAACTGTTACACAGTGACCAAAGCATAGAAACTGAATTTTGAATTAAGAAGAGCACTAACAATAAATATGGGCCTAATTCTAAGTGACGCAGTCATTCAAAATGCTAGTTTTGATGAAAACTTTTTGAAAGGTGTATTGAATTCTATCATCTCACCATGGACTCCATACTACTTGAAGTTAAGGACTATTGTCAAAGCAAATCTATACACTCCACAGTACCTGGTATGTGGTTAAGTTCTGATTCAGAGAAAACCCATTTATGTTAACAATAATCAGTGTCATAAAATTTTAAGCAATGATCAACTTTCTCATTAGTTCATTTAAGAAGAATAATTTACAATATATTTCAAAAATATTTTTAAAAAACTGAGTAGAAATGTGTTTCCTAATGGGAAAGATCTTTAGTGAAACTCAGATGTATGCAATTACAGAATTATTTTAAGCCATTTTCTCATCTGTGAAGTGAAAATATAACATTAAATATGGAGGATCCTTTCTATCACATTGAAACATTCTAGAATCATAGTATTTCAGAAGTGAGAGAAACCTCAAATGTCATGCAGACTCAACTCAATTTTATACATAAGAGAGTAAAGTGCATTGCTGCCTTGAGAAATGTCAGGTAGTCCAGTAGGACTAAATTACAGAAAGAACACTTCACAATTGGTTTAAAAATTATTTCTTTTCTGAAAAATGTACCCGATTGACTTTTAACAACATCACACAATTGTATTTATTGAAATATTTAAAGGAACTTTGCTGTGGCAATATTAGCCTGTACATTGCCAATAACATAAAATGCTTTTATGTTATAAATATATCATCAAAGCAAAATATTACTTCTCTGTATGTGAATTTACTTCTTTCACAAGATTATCTCAACATGTTCAACATGAGTGAGAAGACCTAAAAGTCACCTCTGATTGCTCACTTAGAATGAAAGTAAATAGAAAACCAAGCAGTAGGAAATCTGGTGACCTCTTTTTCTGTTATTCAGTGAACTCTTTATGTTTGTCATATGTTTCATTAACATGACCAAACTTAACTTTCCTTAGTGAAACTATCAAGAAATATCAAAATGCCTGTAAATCTAGCTTGCTATGGTGACCTATGCTTTTACTACCAGTATTCAGAAGGTTAAGGAAGGAGAATCTTGACTTTCAGGGCAGGTTGGGCCACACAGCAAGACACAGTCTTGGAAAAAAAAAAACCAAAAAGCAATAAAAAAACAATAAAAAGAACCTAAGTCTGCTTTACAATACACTTATTAAGAAAGAATTTAGGGTTATTTTTTAGGTTGTTAAATATTAATCTACTGAAGTTTTTTCACCGTACTTAAATTTTTCTAATGCTAGACAGGACTATAGCCTAAAAAAATAAAGAAAATGATTTGAGAAGTAGGTTTTAAAGAAGACTGAAGTTACCTGTCAATATAAACGCTGTTATTTTTTAGGTCAGATCAAAACATACACATTCATTTCTGTGAGCAATAATCTTTAAACCAAATCCTCCCAAATCATCAGGTATGAAAGCATCAGCAATGATTAGAATTTAATCATAAGTGTGTTGTGGGATTTGTTTTAAATTGGAATGAGGCAAAGCTTCACTTTAAGAGGAAGAATATTTATGAAGATATGTACAAAGTGGGAACACATTTAGAAATAGAAATCTAGTTTCATTTCAGAAAGCCTTTGTCATTAAGAAATGGGAAGTGAAAATTTTATTTTTAATCAAGAATCCTTGCTATTTGAATGCATAGAGAGCCTAAAGGAAAGATGGTGGAAATCAAGGTAACAGTTTCCCAAAACAGCATCTACAATTCCAAAGTTTTCTGTGAGGCCACATTAATCCACGTATAGATTATATAATTCTTGACATCTTACTCAAAGTACTAAACTATAACTTTCATGAAGAATTCAATGTTAGAAGACATTCTTTCCACAGAATATTTCTTCGTGCCCCTTCTGTGCATGTGTTGTAAGAAACTCTAGGTACGGAAGGACATGAGCAGGTGGTGGTTGCTGTCTTGTTTTTGTCCTATGAGCATAAAGCAAGTTTTTATCTGTAGAGCATTGTCTATACAATTACATTCCTTTTAAAATTCGGAGAAAAAGACAAATCTGGGTCTGTGGTATTGTTTTATCTTTCTTTTCTTTGTTTCTTTGTTTTTTTTTTTTTGTGAAGAGGTCTATCTAGTTGTTTTGTAGCATCTGAGAAGAGGATGAAGTGCTAAAGAAGCAAAGAACCAGCTTCTTTCTTTCAAGGTTTGAATGATAAGGTTAAATCTGCTGGACTTTAAAATATTTTTAAACACAGTTCCAAATATTGTGAAATATACATAAAACAAAATAGTTGGAAATTTATACCATTTGAAGGGCTTTGCATGTCACATAATATAATTCATTCTACTGCAGTTAATTTTATTATTATTATTCTCTCAATTTTATGGATGAGGACTATAAACAGATAAAGTAGCTTGCTGATTTTACCAAGGTTTGAACTTTAGCATTCTCAATTAAGAAACCATCTCTTCTCATCATGCTCTTTTTCTTATCTGAAGGTCTAAGTAAACAAAATACTTCAATAATCTGAAGGTGTTCTTTTTCAATTTATTACGTATATACAAAAAAATTAATAGTCTATCATTGGCTGCCCATCTTTTACAAAAACTGGCTTTTCAAAGACAAATTCTCAAAAGTGCTTATTATTAGGCAAAGTTGAGAACCTCAAAGACATGAAAGGAAAATTAAAATAAGCCAATGAACAAAAACAACAACAAAAGATAGACATAGAACAAACTATAAATGAGAAAAGGGTCATTTGCCTATAGTAGTGAATGCCACAGAAATAGATAACTAAGCTGGATTATAGAATCTGCCTCATAGAGAATAATGGGTGGTTCCTTCATCCACACTTTATACTCTTATATAATGTTAGTATCTTTCAAGGTATAATTGAGTTTAGCAAAATAGAATATATTCAATGTAAAGGAATGAAACTTTGGAGCAAGTAAATGTGATTCTATATCTGCCAGTAGAATGTTAAACTTTCTAAGTTTTTAGGCTTTGAAATAAAAATTAGGTAGTTCCTGTGAGCTCCCTAATATTTCTTTGCAACTCACATTTAAGATACCAATCAAGTGCAAATAGATCCACAATGCTCACTGAGCCAGCAAAGTTAACTTTACCTTCAATTTTCAAATTTGCTACTATTAATTATCTCAACAAAATAGTATTGCTTTGATACTCTAGACACTCAAAAGTCATGCTTTCTTTCTTTGATATTGTCATAACTTTTCTCCAAATCATCTCTACAAAATTGGTTTTCATATATTAAAGCAGTAGAATATTTAAGTCAATTTTGTAAATTTAAAAATCACATAGCCCTTGATGACTCTAGGACCCACTCAAAATTGATAACCACTTCTACACAGGATATTTGTTCAGCTGAAGGTCACCCAGAAATCAAATGCTTTTCTTATGAGAGAGTGAGACCCTGGCATTCTTCCTCGTGCATATTAAAGAAACATGTATCCTCCAGAGAAATGCTCCCTATTTGGCCAGGTATCATCTACTCATGGGTGCAGAAAAATAAAATCTGTTTGTACTAATATTTTATCATACATATGAGTCACATGCAACTCTAGCCTTAATTGCAAAATGAGCATTCCTTCCCCAGGGAATGAATTAAGAGAAGTTAAATTCAGACATCTAACTCCTATAATTTGACATGTAACCTTAAACAAATCACTTAATCTTATTGGCCTTTATTTTATAGATAAATAAAATAAGAAAGTAAAGTTCAGTAATCTTGAAGTCCATCTATAACAATCAAGCCATATCTCTCAAGCATTACTGAAAACACACTGAAATGTTTAACTGCTTTTTTCTCTCTGAGCTCACTGTGATCTGACTGTAAAGCAATTGCTGAAGCAAAGCAGCCAATACACTTTATGGAAACCAGGAGAGTCCAGCACATGCACACAATGTGTCTGTGACTTCCTGTCTGTTGACAGACATCAGATCTTGTCACTACCACAGTCAATGGGGTGCAAAATCCTGTGGAATTTGCTGAACTGAACAAGACACCACACATAATGATGGGAACCTCAGACACCAGCCATATCAAGTGTTGTCATCACAGATCTTGTTTCTGTTCTCACTTCAGGCCAGGCAGAGGGTCTGTTTTTTATATTAAGTAAAGACTGTTCAGAGCAGAGCAGATCTTAAGTAATTATTTTGACCTAATCAAGATCTCTTTTATTTTCAGGATAATGATACACTCCCAGATGACTAGTTTTGCCCATTATTTAGTCCATAGAATCCTTAATTTATCATTGTGTTCACCTTCTGGGATAGGTACAGACCTTGTATTATAACTTTATTTGATATATGGTAAGACAAATGAGCTAATAAACATTGTACCTACAGGTGATGATACTTAAGCTAGACATATAATTCTTCATGCAGTTTTCATTAGAATCAATATCATTATCTGTAGAGACAGAACAAGGATACATCTTATTATACAATCAGTTGTTATGTAGAAATGATAGCTATTAAGAGGATTTAATGAATGCCATCCCTAAAGAAGAGATACTTTTATGATTGGAATAATAGAGTTAAAAGTGACAAAAGAGCAAATAGGGCAAGACCAGAAAAGAAAAGAAGTCAATTAGAGCATAGCAAAACAGAATAGACCTAACATACACAGGCTATGTGAAGGTCATTCTGAAACAAGGAATCCTAGAGTTAGGAAGACCTGAGAAACAAGATCTGGAAGAAAACAGGTTTCTGAAAGATTGGGTGACTTAACATGGTCATAGGACCAGAACTAGGATATCTAGCTTTTCACTGTCTCTCATAGTTTTACATGATTTTAATATTCCCACTAAGTGTAAATGGCTCCAATGTGAAAGTAGATGATCTCTACTTTCATGGACAAGCATGGAATGAAAACAAAGCTGTGTTTTAGGTTAATATTTTCAGACACAATTTAGTAAGTCACTTAAATACAAATATGACTCTCATCTTAAGCATCAACATTAAAGTCTGACTAGACTCCAGGACTGCACCAAGTCTTGGATACAAAACTGAAGATGACGTGGCTCCTGTTCTTGGAGCATTCTCTCTAGTAAAGGAAATAGGCAAATAAGTAAGCTGTTGTACAAGATTTGAGGAATAAATAATGGTGAAGTCTTGGTAATAGGGTTTAGATTGTACCTAGGAGCTGGATGATGAAAGAGGAGCTCTGGTAAGGATTTTCAACAATATTTTGACAACCAAGAGCCAGTGAATGACTTAAAGCAAAAAGGTGGCATGAACATTTTTAGTTTTAAAAACTATTCTGGCTTATTAGGGTAAAGAGACAGCAGAAAGTGAGATAGAAAGCAAGGTGACCAAGTCACAAGCAGTTACAATAGCCCAAGTTGTTGCTGAGCCTGAAATAAAAGACACAGACTTGCTTGAGTCAGTACTTATTTCTAAGGTAAAAATATTGGTCTCAAATAATAATTGAAAACTGCTGAAGGATTATCAATGTTATCCAGACCAAAATACACAGGTTTCAGTTATGTGAGTAAAAGTTTAGGTTTATGAATATAAACTTAAATTATATTTAGGTTTCTTAAAGTTTGGAATAAGTGAGTAAAAATGAGAATTGAGTAGCTTTCAACAGGTGGTTGATACCATGAAGGTAGAGGAGAACACTGAGAGCAAGAAAAATCAGGATAGGATACTATAACAACATAATATAAGAGATTCTAAAATTTCCTACAACTACATAGCAATTAGACACCAAGATGCCAAACTCAAGGTCAGGTTAACTTTCAAATTTGTCATAATTTTGGCTGGAATTGTCTGTTCTGGCAACATACATACCAACTCAAACACTTCTCCAGATTAGATGAACTCTTTTGCATCAAAGTATAAAACATTCGTGAATGTTATTTTCTTTGTCTATTCTCTCATCTCACAGGAAAAAAATCATACTTTGGATCTTAAAGTTATTTTTCAAAGTCTTCACAATGATATAAAGAAAATTAATGGACAAGACAACTCCCATTGCTACAGGAAAGTGATTCTGATTGGTTTACATCACTGTCTCCATCTAAGTCTGAAGTGAGAGCCAAGTGTGTGTTGACTGCTATGATTCACTAATAAATAAGAAGCCCTCACAGGTATTAGAGAGAAATGGAAACAGTTATAGGAGTAATATGTATGGCCGCATCAGTACAGATCTGTAGTCCTGAAAAAAATTACTTCTAGTTTTTAACTTTTTCTTTACTGTTTCAAAGGAAAATGGTGGCACATAAAAGGAAAAGAAAATACGGGAGGAGGAGTAAGGCATGATAGTTCTTAATACAAAGAGCTGATAATTCTTATTATCAGAATCCCATCTACAGTTGTTAATGACTGGTAGGTCTAGAAAAATACAACGGAATCTTTTGTCAGTAGGAAAGGACTTTGAGAACACTTTGAGGGTTTTGGGAGTTACCATCCTCAGTCCCTGACACTCCGCCAGCACCAATAAAGTTTAGTATGGAAGAGAGCTAGACAGTTTCTTTGTTTTCAAAAAGTCACAAAATATCTCTATAACAATAAACAAAGAAATATTCCATAGTAATAAAAGGATTAGTCCATAACAAAACTATAACTCTTCTAAATTTTATACATTTAATAGTACAACTTAAAGTATATAGGCAGAAAGAAAAGGACTGAATTAAAGGAGGCATAGATATATTCATATCCATACATGGAGACTTAAACATCTCTCAATAACTGATGAAAACAATTAGATAAAAAGTAAGTTAATGACATCAAAAATTAGGTCAAGTTTGTAAATTTGTTCTTTAGGATTCACCAATACAGATTTCAGTTTTTTCCAAGTGTTCCCATTGCACTTTTGGAATTAAGTACAAGATCTTATATAGAGGTCAATAAATTTTAAGAGACTGGAATAGCAGAGTATGTTCTTTGGATTCAGTGGGATTGAACTAGGAATAAATAAGAAAAGTTTAACTACAATATTCTCAAGTGTTTAGAAAATTATCAACATAGAATATTTGTAAATATTGGTCCAAGTAAAAATCATGCTAAGCATATCACAAATTGTGAGATGCAGATAAAATTGTACTTTGAGGGTAATTTCTATTTAGGGTAATGCACATATTAATGAAGAAGAAGGCTGAAAATCAATGATACACATATCCATATTAAAAAGTTTTCTAAATTCTTCCAACTTTTAAGAAAGGTTCATACAAAGAGAGAAAAAAGAAAGAAACAGTAAAGGTAAGAAAAACAAAAGGAAGAGAAAGCAAATAAATAATAGAAAAATTCAATAAAAGCAAAAGAAATTTTTTATGAAAGAATTGAGAAAAGTAATGTATTACTAACAAAATAGATTAAGAAAATATGAAGCAGACACACATTACCTATATCAGGAATAAAAAATAAGATATGACTAAAAAATTCTATAGATCTAAAAAATGTTACTAGGATAACATTATAAATAATTTCTTGCTTATGCTTTTGAAAATTTAGATAAATGTAACAAATCCTTATAAGAAAATACCAAAAAGGAAACAGTTATAAGAAAATCTGTATAGCATCATATTTTCTAAGAAAATATAGTTGTATTCAGAAATCTGACACAAGCTAAATATATAAGACCATTTGTTTCCCAAATGAACTATCTCAAATTATAAGGAGATAATAGTGACAAATTAAATACTTCCATAGAATAGAAAGAATATGGACACTCCCATCTCAATTTTAGATTAACATTTCTTTTGTACTAAATCCTAGAAAAGAAATTATTAAAAAAAAAAAGAAAATGATTGGACAATCCATCATGAAAATGACTAAAAAGTAGCAACAAATATTATTTTAAAAGTATAGTATGGCACAAACAATTTGGTTTCTTCCCTAGACAGGAAATTTTGGTTAATGTCAGAAAAATTAGCAAATGCATCACTTTTAATAAGCAGGAAGGTGTCAGATGAACATGCCAATCGATTAAGTAAAATTCTGAGAAAATTCCATACTTGCTCATGATTTTTTAAAATTGAACAAATTAAGAGCAGAGATAGTTTCCTTTATTTAACAAGTATCTACTTAGACGGAGGGGGTGGGGGAAAGGCAGGGGGTGGGGGTAAGGGGGGAGAAATGACCCAAACATTGTATGCACATATGAATAAAAGAAATTAAAAAAAGAAAAATAATAATAAGTATCTATTTAAAAATACTCTCATTGATAATTGTACCACAGCTCTTAGTCAATATAATGAAATAAGAAGAGACTGAAGATGCAAAAAAGAGATAATACTGTCATATCAGCAAACATTAGAACTGTGTATTTAGAAAATCCTCAAAAAATGTGGTTAAATCATTAAATCTGAAAGAGAATTTAGTAAGGTTACTGGAAAAAAAACCAGAAAACCCCAAAATCATTGTATTTATATATATTACATTAGTCTGCTAAAAAGATAGTTTTTTAATGTTATAATTTTAATGATACCCAAAACACAAAATTCTTAAGAATGAAACTAGGTCAATATGGAAAAAAATTCCTACACAAAACAGACTAATGAAAAAAGATGTTATTAATTAGATGGAGAGATACACCATTTTCCTGATCGGAAAATTTGACTCAGTAAAGATATTAAGAATAAAAAATTTATTCTGAAACCCAAAGCAACTCCAATTTAAAAAAATTGTGGTTTTATTGAGAAACCTGACAAGATGATTAAAGCTTATACAGAGATTCAAGGGATCATGAATAGCCAAGATAAATTTGTAGAAGAAAATTAGGAGAATTTATACTACCTAATATGAAGATTTAATATAGTGTCAGTATTTAAAGCATGTTGCTACTGGTGCAAATTCTTCCATGAGTACTGTAAAGTATGTCTTTTTTTATTGTTGTGCTGGGTGGGAGTACATTGTGGCATTTACAAAAGTTCTTACAATGTATCAAATACATACTTGGATTCACCCCATCCCCTGCTCTCTTTTATCCCGCTAACCCCATTCCTGGAATAGCTTCAACATATATAAATTTGCATTTTACCTAATTTCTAATGTATGTCTTTTGATCTACTTATCTATTCATTTTGATTGAGTATAATTCTTGTAGAAGAATTTCCTTAGAATGTGTTCAGATCTTATATTAGAAGGCATTGTCAAAAAGTTTTCCAAAATAGTTTTTACCAGTTTATATATTTACAAAATATGACACTATAAAAGTCCTTTTAAACAACCAAAACTACATATAAGATGTTGAAGTAAAGGTGGAATAAAGGAATTAGTGCAAACTATCATATGTATTCATTGCAAATGTTAGCTTCTATTCTGTGTTCTATGACAAAAGAGTACATGCAATGGGATAGTAATTGCATCAAGTTCAGATGCGGCCAAATGTAACTTGCAGTGAGCAGTGTAGAGTGGTGGTCACGTTGAAGGGCTGAGGACTGATAGGGCCACGAAGGAGACTTCTAGGGCCCTGGAAAAGCTGCATATGGCTATTTGGATAGTAGCTATATAGTTGTATCTGCCTCATAAAATTCATCCACTGTACATACATTTACAATATATGAACTTTCAAGTAAATATGCTTTACTTGAAAAATGTTTATCAGAATTTAAACATAAAAACAAAGCATTAAGAAGTTCTTACATTTGTGAAGTTCTTTTGGCAGGGAACAAAATCTTTTATCCTGTCCAAAAAGGATAATGCTGCAGAGGTTGTACAAACTGAAGTTTTTAAGAACACACTTATATAACAGGGAGGACAGGCATTGCAGAAGTCAAAGAATCCCTAAAATATGATAAAGGAAAAACATAGAATGTCTCAGAGCAGGAGAGGAATATCAAGTACTTAACAATGGAATTGAGGACCAATTTGTTTAAAAGGTGCTATGCTTTCTATTCAGCAAGATCTACACATCAGTGAAATATGCAGAGTGGTGGACAAGAAGTTCTAAAAGCTGGTGAGGTGAAAAAAGTAAATGAGATAGTGATAAAAGATAATATGAATGCAGAGAGAGAGAGAAGAAGGATGGTGATTGGAAAAACATGTTTTGTTTTTAAGTAAGGGAAAATTCGATGTATAAACAAAAGGAGACACAAGAGTGATGGTCAATAATGTAAGCTGAGCAAATGAAAAACAAAAACAAGAAACCCAAATTACTTGTACCTGTGGTCCTGAGGTTTTGGCAGCCTTCATCAATTTTCTGGTGTTCAGACGAGGTCTCTGGGGTGGGTAGTGCTTTGGTGGTCAAGGTCCCTGCTCAGTGTTAACAACTGTACATTGTAACTCACTTCCTAAACCGTAACAGATATTTGCCTCACTTTAGGGGGCGGGGTGTGAGAAGTTGGGGTCTGATGGAGATTGATGGATGGCAGTCTTGGAAAAAAATGTAGATGACAAATTACTGGCTTCACACTCTTTGCATGGTGCCTCCTTGAACATTACAGGGATTGTGTTATTCCTTCTTACTGTTCTTTAATCAAAGAGGGGGGAATTCTTGTTTACAAACAAGGCTGTTTTCTCAGAGAAGCATGTCTTGTTTTCTCAGAGAAGCATGTCTTATTTTCTTGACTAGAACTCTCATTTCAAATAAATTTATTTGGAGTTCCAGATTATGAAATGCTCTAAGGCTTTTGATCTACTTATAGTGTCAAGTTCTGATGGTTTTATTAAGGGAAGTTCAATTCTACTTCATTGCATTTTTATAGTTTCTGTGTTTTTTGAGATTAAGAATGATTTAGCAATTCTGAGTTCCACATTCAAAGTAGTCTGATTACAAAGCAACTACTCCTTTCACTATGCTGTGCAGCCCATGCATTGGATTCTTTCCATAACAATTCAGAGACAACATGAACTGTACTCCATATGTACAGAGGTGTTGCTATGAAGTGTTTGCAGCAGACATGTGTAGAAGAATGAGGCTCAACATCTAACCTATCACCTAAGCCCAGCATTCACCAGGAGAACATCACCACATATCTCCAGACAACTAGGGTGTAATTTGGACTTAGGAGGTAAAATATTGTCCCTTGACAGTGACATGGCTCTATGCAGTTCAGACCTGGGGCCCTGGATTTATAACACACACTCCTCCTGGAACTGAAATACACCAGCTTGAGACGGTGACACCATCTCAAACATAAACATATACAGATTTTGCTTGGCAGAGTAAAACATCCCAGTGACTTCTGAATTTTTGCAAGTCATCCTAAGTAAATATATAAGGAAAATATCTACAAATAAATATTTGTAGAAACAGGAAACTTAAATATAAACAAACTGGCAAAATATGGTAGTTAAAAAGAAATTATTGTTATAATTAATTTTAAAAACCTAAGCTAAATTCTAAGACCCTAATTACAATATACACTGCACTGCAATAGTGGTTTTATTGTCATGTAAAAGTAACAATGTTCACTATAGTTTTCTGAAGAAATAATATGCCTTCATGTTTTATTTTTGTCTCAAGAAAAAGTTAATTATTTTCTAGTTGTATCAGGGTTTGAACTGAGGACCTTGTGCTTGTTAGGCAGGCACTCTACCATTTGAGCCACTCTATCAACTCTGTTTTATGTTGGTTATTTTCTACATAGGGTCTCCCAAGCTATTTGCCTGGGAACTGCAGTCCTCCTGATCTCTGCTTCCCAAGTAGTTAGGATTACAGGCGTGAGTCACTAGCACCAGGCTTGAAGAAAAATTTTTTAAATAATTTTGACTAAAATACATCTGTTAGGGGCAAAAACTTACACACACACTTTTCATTTGTGAAAAAATGGACTAGATCATTTTGCTTTACGTAACTTGTTTTCTTTACTTATTGATTTATAAAATACATACAAGTGAGACAAAACTAAGAATCACTGAGGCAATAGTGTCTTTTTGTTGCCATGTTTCTTTGACAACAAACAGCCAAGTACCTCCCAAGCCCCTCCATCCTTTCCCATTCTCTAGAAAAGCTCTTAAATCCCATACAGGTTGGGTAAATGAAAAAAGCTAAGAATTGATACAGAAGTATCAAATACTTTTTCCAAAATTTTTTCTAATGTAGTACATTTAAAATAATGGTGAGAAATGGCAAAATGGCTCAAGTGATAGAGTACTTGCCTAGTAAGTGTGAGTCCCTGAGTTCAAACACTAGCACTGTTAAAAGAATTTTTAAAATATAAATAAAAAATAAAATAAAATAATTGGGAGTTAATGTTAACGTTTGCTTAAAATGACTAGTAAATAAACATTGTGCTTTATTGCTATATGTAGGTAAAACAAGAGAATCAACAAATTATAAGAAATAATTAAAATAGGATAGAAAAATATAAATGCAAAAGAAAAAGATTCATTGAAAATGTAAATTATAGTAGGTGTTAAAGACTGGCCCTAGAATAGAAAACAGTTAAAGATATCAAAAGTCACATACAGTCACATAAGCATATATGACCTCCTGATGTTAGCAAGTTTAACTTGGGGGAAAAGGAAATATATTAAATAAAATTGTAAATGTAACAAATGTAATATGGCCAAGATGAAGATTGCAATTTTGCTTTCATAATCATTTAGGTGTTTAATCGACTGGACAGTGATTCTATTTATATGTTCTGCTTGGGCAAATAATATCCATAAGTTATCTATAAGGAAAGAAGCAGAGCCAGAGAGAGAGAGGGGGGAGAGAGAGAGAGAGAGAGAGTTATTTTTAATTACCTCTTCTTATAAAGATACCCATCCTTGGATTAGTATGTACTCTAATCCAGTACAAGTGAATCTTCACTTGATTAGATCTACAAAGACTGTATTTCCAAATAAGATGATATTCACAAGCATTGAGGGCTAGGACTTCAGCATAGATTGGGGTAGATAAAATTCAACCAAGAAAAGAGGGAAGTAAATTCTTATATCAACTTATCTTAAGATAAAAATAAATCAATTTGTATATTTATAAATATATATTTTATATCAATATATTAATATATAAATTTATAATATATGTTTTATTTCAAAATCACAAAATACACAAACATAGAGGAACTCATTTTTCCCTTGGACACTATGAAACTGTATCAGACATTTTAAGAAAAAAAGCACATAAAATGGGCATGGCTTTCCAAAGTAATGAAAACTATATTCAGAAGCCATAAAATATTTGGAAATATTTTATAAGTTTTTGGAATGTCAATGGCAACTGAAATATATTTTTACCTAAAATGTGATTAGTATAGACAGTGGGAATAATGTTATTATTCCAGACATCAGGTCCTGGGGACAATAACAAACTTAAAATCTCAAGGAACAATTATCAAGAATTCATGTTTAAGTCTTCAGTGATTTCCCTCTTCTACACACACACACACACACACACACACACACAACACACACGCGCGCGCGCGCACACATACGCACACATAATTTTTGCAAAATCTATTTAGAATGAAACTTTGTTTCTATGAAGCAAAGGAAACCACACATTTTATTGCTGGCCCATAAGCAAAGAGCAAGTCATAAAGCCACCAAGTTTATTGAAATATGGAACATATTTTCTCCAAGTTCTCAAAAGCTATTCAAACTGAGCTTTAGCTGAGCAGGAGGTAGAAGGTAGTTTTCAAAGATTACACTCAGTAAATCTGTACAGCTTTGGTTATTAAAGATGTTTTGAATTCTAGATTCTTGGGCAAATTATTTTAAAAAATAGTTTTGACCCTTTGATCATTCACAAAGGGTACCTAGAGCCAGGTGTCTCACTGCAAAAGAAGCAGTTTGTTTCTGTTTTTGTTTTACCTAAAGAGCGGTTGTTCCCTATAGAAATCTATCATTGTTTTCATGCTAATACATTAAGACTACTTTAAACTAGAATTCTTGACAAATCTTAAAGCCATTTGGGGCATTATTTAGCTAATTAGGGGGCATAATAGGAACTTTATTTCATCATACATTTGGAAAAACAACAAAACTAGAAAAATCATTAAAGGACCACAACAAGTATTTTATTTTTTGACCACAAAGTATCTAATAGTGCTGAGTGGATAGAGGTACTTAATAAACACTTAACAATTGTTATATTTGGATTTTCACTGTTACCAGGGCAGCTTACTACTGCACCAAGAAAGACTATATCTTTGACATAGTCTTCTATATATATATATGTATATATATATACACATATATCACTATATGAAAAAAGTCAGATATATAAATTGCATAAATTCTTCCCTTTACATTATATGAATAGAAAAGAATGATGATCTTCAAAAGTGCTGAGGTGATTTATTAAAGGTAGGGATTTCTATTCAAATAGACTCATTTGGAAAAGTTGCAATATGACAGTCAGTTTTTCTTTGCTTTCATTTGCAATCATTGGTAAAATATATTCTTCTAAATTGCACCCTGTGTCTTCAAACCATGACCATTGCTATAAAAATGATGCAGTCTGCAGTTTTACTGATTTGTCTTTAAATTTAGGAGAGGCTCTTGAACATGTTGAACATAAATGACTGAGTAACATTATTTTCGTAATGACCATAAAACAACAATAAAATAACTAATGTTTATTATAAAACTGTAGGATCATGGGGATCCATTTACTGGGGAAGGATAAACTCTAAATGGCTTAATAAAAACTAGTACAATGTCAAGAATTTTCCTGAATGCAGAAGAAAAAGAGGACTCAAATTAAAACTGTTATTAGAAGCAGTTGAAAGCAGACAGCAACTGAAGCTGTGCCGTACAGTCTTGGCTATTGTTATATTATTGCAAAGTCCCATAGGTAATCTTCACATGTACAGTACATCCTGGATCTTTTGATTCTTTTGTCTGCCCTCCAACCTGCTTCGCCAGGAACCTTCAGCCAAGAAAGATTTATGGAGCTCCCACTAACAAGGTCAACCCTGTTTTATCACCAGAGGCCTTCTTCGTAATAATAATAACATCCACCTATGGCTCTGTTGGGCTGATTCTCTTGGTGTCAACATTTTGTGTTTATCTTAACAACCAGTGCATACTCAAAGCCCCATGTAGAAATGAGTGTGTTCATCAATTCTATGAGGCACAGTAGCCCAGACTCCTATGGCTTGTCAACCTGATGTCATCTAACCTAATGGATAGATCAGAGTGTTTGTACACTTCAAAAGGTTATGAAGTTTGCATTTGAAATGATAATGAGCTTCCAGGAGAAGAATTTGCAAGAAAAAATTCAAAAATATATCAATAGAATCATGAGGAAATAACCTCAAATCACAAGAAAATAAGTTAAATTATTATATACAACTAATGAAAAAGTGAAAATATTTTTAAAAATGGATTGTTTTTAGAGCTTATGCTTTACCATTCACATGAGACTCTGAGTTAAAATTTGTCTGATTTGAGGGGACATATCCATAAATTATTACAGTATAATCTGTGTTCTTTTAGAAGTCTTCCACAAGCTATTTTTAAGTATTAGATTTATACAAAAATACACTTCTGAGTTCCAAGCATTACATGTTTTTAGACAGGCAAAGTTCACTCATTGCTAGCAATTCCACATTTAGAGTATTTCATAAATCAATTGAATTATCATTCTTGAAATTTTGATAATTTGTTTAAACCATTAATTTTACTTTCTGGTAGTATAAATTTGTAATGTTTTACAAAATGTTTTGGGATTTCCTCTTGGAAAGGAATGTGCATAAAAGTCCAAAAAAATGCTCAATATTTTATTGTAATTGCATAAAGTAGTTCTTTCACAAAGATCATTCTTAACAATCTTAGTCCCCTGTGCTATGATGAGAGAGGCTTTTCATGGGTATTTGGCCAAAAGTTTTTTTCTAGACTTAATACTCCCACTCTTCTTCCTTAAGTGTCTTGGGATTTTTAACATCCGCAACACAGACAGGAACTTGGTTTTATGCCTCAAGAAAAGAATGGATCTTTTTTCATATAATGATCTGCAGTGCAATTACCAATGAAAAAGTAATATTGTGCACCATAAACTGAGCAATCTGCAAGGAACATTTTAGTAATAGACAATTCTAAATGCAGAAAGCATACGGAATTTAAATCAAGTAAGGAGGAAAATCAATTCAAGAAAATAAAAAGTAATCCCACTATTTCATATACAAAATAAATTTACAGGAACAAATACAGTATCTGTTGTCTGCCCCGGATCTTGTGCTCCTCAGCAACCCAACTTTTTTTCTTTTAAAAAAGTCTTATAATTTAAAGATCAAATGTTATAAAATGCTTGAAGGCAGTTAGTAATCAACCATGTTGATGGAACTAGTTATCATACTAGCTAGCTCACTAATCAATATTTTGGTAATAATCCCCTCTATCATCAGGACTTTATGCCAAGTGAAGGCCTGAAGGAGAGTCTACCTGGTTTAGGGTCTATACATCTGAGAACTTTAATCTGCTATTCTTGTAGGTAAGTGGGATTGCATTTATATACTGTTTCATTCATTTCTTAAACTCTGAATCAACAAAGATGTATCAAACAACTACTGAAGATTCCTGGAAGATTCAATTATGATGGAGAAGAAAACTACCTAGCAGCAACTCATAGAGAAGGAGGAAACAAAATATGAGAAAATAATTAAGCATTCAGTGTAATATGTGCAAAAATAGACAAAGAAATTATACTTGGTGTTAAGACATAAGTAGTTGTAGGAAGATTCTCAGCCTTACAATGATGATAACATTACTTGCTGGGCTGGTCTTATACTGATATTTATTTGTTCTTCATTAATTGTGACTGAAAATAAGACACTTCACTCAAGTTTCTTCTATTAAACACTTAAATTTAAATACAGTATCAATTATGTGCCATACCACAAAATAAGTGCTATATTAAAGTTCTAAGAGCTTTAACAATAATTAACTTATTTAATTCACTTCATCATATTAGTGACAGAAAATAAATTGTCATGTCCTGTGGCTAAAATTTAACAGTAAAACCATAGATGAAACCCCAAAGGCAACCCAAATGATCATGTGGGATATTTTAAGGACATGGTTTCACCAGTTCATTCAGTTCATACTTTTGCATCTGTGAGGACCACAGAACATATCAAAGGAAACTGGGAAGATAAAGAGGAAGGATGAGTTCTCCAGGGGAATTTTAAATATTCCTAGTGAATAAACAATAGACAGATTATCACAGAGGAAGGAAATAGCCATTTTATTAATCCTAAAATTAAAAGGACTAGATGGGAGATGAACAAATATGTCCTGGCTTCACAGCAATTCCTCTATTTCACATAATTTTTTTGTTCTGTTTGCAGTGGTGAGGATTGCTTGCAAGGCCTCACAAATGCTAGGCAAGTACTATCCCACTGAATTACATCTCTAGCCCCAATTATGTAACTTAGATGAGTGCTAGAGATATTTTCAGTATACTTCTAGAATAAAAAAAAATGGAATCAAAGCTCTTTTACAATGACCTTGAATGAGGGCAACACCAATGGTAAAAGTAGCATTTAAACGGCCTAGATGAGCAAAAACCCTTGTTCCTTCCTATTATTGCTTATACTCTCTCTTCAACAAAATTAGAGATAAGGGCAAAATAGTTTCTGCCGGGTATTGAGGGGGTGGGGGGAAGAGGGAGGGGGTGGTAAGGGAGGGGGTGGGGGCAGAGGGGAGAAATGACCCAAACATTGTATGCATATATGAATAAAATAAAAATTAAAAAAACTGCTTATTTGTAGAGTTTTTCTTACTATCACAAGTGGTTCAAACATGGCAACCTGTTTGATACTCATTCCAGAAATTTAAATACAGTAAGATACATTTTATTGGTCAAGTGAAATGACATACTTGATATAGCACAGCTAGAATTTGATAATCAAAGAAGTCCATTGTTTATTTACAACTCTACTTTATATGCAGAGTTTGTAGTTCCTCCCTGGAAATAAGACAAAGTCCTTCTGCTAAGCTACTAATGTGGGTAAATGCAACTTATTGCATGACATAGATGGTCCTTTTGAGGCTAAATACAAAAATCATAATAATCATAATAAATAATAATCATAATAAATTCATTCACTTGCAATGAGGGAAATCCTGACTTTCCAAAGGGCTATGGAAACAAGGGATAGAATTTTCTGGAATTGCAGTTTCCAAATTTTGTCCTGGGGTGCCCAAAGCCCTTATAATTATACATGACATCTGTCTGATGCCACAAAAATTATGAACTCAAAAACACTTTTAACATGGTGTTCCACTACATTTCTTTCCATAATATCATGTCTTTGGAAGCTACTCTGATAAGACAAGTATCATGCATGCAAGAAAGGGCACATGAGAGTTGGTAGGAATCTGATTCCCAGATTTGAGACACTGTCCAGTACCCAGTGGACACACATTGACCATTAGGAATGAGATAAATGTTTTTTACTGTATATTTATATTTTTTTCAGTTGATAGGACTTAAATACTTCTTAAGTTGTTTGAAGCTAATCACCCACTGGAAAGAACTACTGGATGTTTGTTTTGTATATGAGTGCCATGAAAAGTGACTGAGATGTAAGAGTATCAGCAGCCAAGAAATATAAGGGGACTTCTGCTCTGGAATGAATATCTAGTGATCCCAGGATATGACTTCTTAAGTTTCCTCTATTAGGCAAAAGGGAATATCCTTGTAAAATGAAGACCATAGGATATATTACCTTTACTAAATCATTTTCTATTGTACTAAGTCCAAGTCTATTACAGACCCAAGTACTGGATATTGCACTTGAAAAACTATTTATTTTTCTTTTAACAGAAAATAGAACAGTTCACATAGTAAAACTTCAAATAATTCAAATGTACCTATACAGAAGCATATCCATTCCCTTTCAATTCTCCATGCTCCCTGAATGGGTTTGGATATAAGTATTTCTGACCTTCTCTTTGTTATTTCATATTCAAAGTTTGATATCATTAAATACTTTGTCATTTCCATTATATTGTTGTTTAAGAGCTTAGTCATAAACTCAATGAGGACATGGATATTTTTACAGGGTTTATCATTGTATCCTCAACACTAATGCTTATAACACTTGGGATTTACTGGGCATGAAATATATACATGTTGGATCAATGGAAGGAGGGAGGAAAATGAAGGAGGGAAGTTCCACAGTCCTGCTTTTTACCTAATCCTTTGACATCCTTTCCTTCTGATCTTACTTTGGGCTTTGGTGCCAGCCCCATCTCTTACATCTTTATTGAAGCTCTACATTCTTGATATTATAATTTTCTTCTCTTATTATGGGATATTTTCAGTGTTTTATAGGTGTTTGTTACAGTGCTTTATTAAACAATTTTCCAATTATTTTCATAGAACAGATCGTTGAGTGGAAATGGTTAAATCTTCATGTATAAACATTTTAAAGTTATAGATGAAGACATTAAAAATTATACAGTAACAGTTTAATTGAGTATTATATTCACTTATATTTTGATATAATTTGATATAATATTCTGATATAATTTCAAACTTATGGGAATTCATATATAATCATTGCACAAATTTATAGGTAGTTTTTGGCTTTTTTCATTTTATTCCATTTGTTCTCTCTCTCTCTCTCTCTCTGCCTCTCTCTCTCACACACACACACACACACACACACACACACATGCATGCATGCACACAGATGTCTTTTCTGACCATTTGATAATAACTTGGAGACTTTATGTCCCTTTATTCCTATTTTTTCTATGTAAAAAGATATTTAGTTACATAATCCCAGTACAATTTTCAAAATTAGGACATGATTTTACAGATATTTATATATAATGTATGTTTCTTATTTCTTCCTCAACACTAAATTAAGGATTTAAAGGTCAATGAGTGAATCCCAGGGTGCCTTACACCTCTAGGATCTGACACAGTATACCATACCTGGTGGGAACTAAATAAATATCTCCCAATCTCATTCTTAAGACAGAGAGAAAGAGAAAGGTTTTCAGAAGGCAGCCCTTCAGCAAGTTCAGTTTGAAATTAGAGGCTCTTTAAAAATGAAAACATAAGGGGTCCAGGATATTTGAGTACAGCAATTCACAGGCTGCAGCATATGTTAAAATGGAAAGTAGCACCAGATCCAGTGCATTACAGTTGATTATACTCATGCTACAATTAAAGTAATTACTTCACTTTAAAATTAATGTACTCTAAATATGTTTAATGACTAAAATTAAAATGTGCAATTATTGTATAAATACATGAAGTGATGTTGTAGAATGTTTATACTAATTACTGTATGTCAGCTAAAATATCTGATCGAACACTTAAGAGTCCTGTAAAGTTGCTCCCACCTCTCCCAAGACTAGCAAAGGCTCTTCTGGACAAAGAACCATGTTGGAAAAGGGTACACACTGCAGTTGAGGATTTAAACCAAGAATAGCTTGCCTTTTTCCTCATTCATTTAATAACTATGCAAATAAGTAGTGAGTTAATAGAAAACACTTAGTACATGAAAATCCTCTTAAGTATTACATAAAAGACCTTGACATGAAAGTTGATTTATAGAATAAGACAAATACCGACACAATATACCAAACTAAGTACAGTGTTCTGGTGAAAATATGACACCAGTACAAAATCCCTTACCTCTTACAAATCTACTGAACATATTTTAGAATTTTTGCAAATTGAAAGGGCAAGTGTCACAATTTTAAGTAATACTGATTAATACTGCTTGTTATAGAGGTCTAAGACTTAAGAAAAATTACCATATTGGTGTAGCCTGAAGTGTGACTTTACATTCACTTGCTTTAGTCAGTTCCACTTAGGGTAATGTGTCATCTCCTAAGCAAAAATACAATTCTCCATCACTGGTCACATTGCTAGTCCACGCTTGCCTTGCAGTGTTTTGCCTGGTGTTTCAAACTTTTAAAATTCCATCAACTTAATTTCCAGAATCCAGGAGGCTTTGGTTGCTCCTCTAGAGTTATTAAATTCCTTTCCCCCTTCTCAAACTTACTTGGGCTTGCAGTACCCAAGAGAACTTGGCATCCTTCCATATACTGCCCACACCCCTTAATGTTTATGTTATGTTGTGTTTCAGAGATAATTCCATCCATGTGTTTCTGATTCATTTACTCTTCTGTCATCAAAATATTGTTTTCTTATAATTACTTGATACCCAGGTAGTCTTACCAAACTCAACTCGTCATACACCATTTCCTGTGAACAAGGAAAGGGAGATTTTGTAAGCCTTATAAGGTAACTGGGAAAAGTGCTTTGATTTTAAATTCCTGTGACTCATAGCTTCCCATGTACCCATTTTTAAGCACATCCATTGGCTTACTCTGGTCAGGTTCCCATTACAAAGTACCTTGGTTCAGATAACTTAAACAGCAGGCATTTATTTCTTATTGTTCTAGTGTCTGAGAAGGTTAAGATTGAGATGCTGGTGGATTCAGTTGTTGAGAGCCCTTTTCCTGGATTGGAGACAGCTCCCTTCACACTGTGTGCTAACTTGATTTTTCCTTGGTAGATTAGGATGAAGAAGTGATATCATTTTGTCTCTTTTCTTCCTCTTCTTAAGAAGACATTAATCACACCATGAGAGTCCCACTGTCATGTCCTATACTAAATTAATTACCTCTCAAAGGTCATGCCTCCCAATACTATCATATTGGAGGTTAAGGTTTCATCATTTGAATTTTGAGGAAAGTATAAACATTCAGTATACAATGTCTAAACAACACTGAAAACACATTAAAAAGGCAATAGAGCGGGACTTAGTTTTGCACAACTTGAGAAGCAGTACAAACAGCATCCTTTCTTTCCTGAGCATGAGTGGAAAGACTTCAACTCCCTTGCAATTACTCTCCCATGTTGAGAAGACTGCAACACAGGGACAAAAGCAATGGACAAGGCAGACAGGACTGATCCATGCCTAATCAACTGTCAGCCAGTTTTGCTACTGAATAAATTATTGATTTTAGACATCAACCTGGTAGGGAGTGCTGATAGGAAATGAGTGTCACAATTCAACAAAATGACAAGTCATTACATTTCAGACTGAGATTCTCTTCTGAGAAAAAGGCACGGATGCCTGAGGTCTATTAGAAAAGACATGGGCTCCTTCCCTGTAATGTAACGGACTGTATGTCCTGGTGACTTGACTGTTTTATCATATTGGCTTGTGAGAATTAAGGCTGAGGAATCAGTGAGATATCAGTCCTCTACCTACTGCAATTGCCATGATGACAATGTTCAAATAGACAGGTAATAAAGTAAATACAAAGGCATGTCACTTGTGAAATATAGGGGGGGGTGGTTATGTGAATATTCACTGTGTAATTCTTCCAACTTTTATGGCTAATTAAAAAATGTTTAACAAATTATTGGTCAAGTACATGTTTTTAAAATCATACATAGGTCAGGAATTGAATGAAATGAGCAGGTTCATCCTTTTACCTCAGCCTTCCTATCATACTAATGTATGTACAATTGTCCAGGCTTTTCAATTATTGAGCAGGTTGCCCATCCTCTCATGCCTTTGTGGTACTTCACCAGAACCTGCTGTTCCTCACAGTACCCCCAGCTTTGAGTTAACTTTTTAGTCTTCAAAGTCACTCACATATATTCATTTCTTAGCCAGCTCTATTTGTTGCCTTATTTTAAGTGGATTTGATGAGACGCTATTAAGACGTGCTTGGGAGGAAGGGGCAAAAAGCCTGAAGTCCTTACTTTAGTTTTTCCACATAATCCTGAAAATAGCCACTATTGTTAAACAGTAAATTAGTTTTTGAATACTTTTTATACATTTAATTCTGAAAACAAGCCTATTAGTCTTCTTTAACAGATAACTAAAAGTAAGCCAGAAAGGTTAACTATATTGCTATGGGTTTCATGATGGAGTCAAAATTTGAACCCTGGCATGACAGAGTTTAAGGCTTGGGATTATAATCATTTGTTCATATCGTCTCCCAAACCTCGTTACTCCTTTTCTTCTTCTATAATAAAACTATCATATTCCAGAAATCATTATTAATATATAATATAAATACAGTTGATAAATACATTTTAAATTTTCAATGCAAGTAAAAGTATCATCAAGGAGTGAAGAAACTCAGAATTCACTTTGACAAGTAAAATGTGGTCTTATACCTTATGACAAGAAAGCCTCAGAAAAATGACTCCTTACTTATCAACAAGACAATCATTCCTTTCACAATTCCAATATGGTAAAAGTGCATATGCTTTTAGAAACATTAATTCTAAAGCAAAAATGTAAGCATACTATTAGATTGCTTTTAAAACTATGCACCGGTGATAGGAAGAATGAAGAGACAGAACACATAGAAACACAGAGAAGTCATAAGAACTTCAAAAAATGTTACTCATATAACAATGCCTGAGACTTACTGGACATGTAATTCCAAGTTTATTCCCTCTATTCACTTATAGAGCCAATGTGATCTTAACAGAACTTAAAAATATAGTAGTTCCATTGCTCAATAACTATCAAAATTGAAAGTATATAAAATTCAACAAGGTTTTTGATTCCATCTCTAGGAAATTCTTACAGTATTGGAGAAGACTTGAGACACTGAGTTTTGAAGGTGTGGAAAGCTTATTATGTGATTTTTATGAACAGTGGCTTTGAAAATCAGGTTCTTAATCAGAAATAGCATATTTGAAACAATACTTTTTGAAGCACCATATCTTGCTGGATGGGAGAAATATTTTGTGATAAAAGGCTCTTCAAGTTAGGCTATGGAGGCAGCACTTCTGCTGAATCTATATGGAAAGTTAATAGGGCTTCTCTCAGTGAATTAGATCACACTGATTAAACACAGTATGTCAAAATTATATAAATCATTCATAAACCCATCTAAATTTACTGTTGTAGAAAAAAAAAAAAAAAACAACACTCATGAGCCAGTGGCTCATGAGCACCTGTAATCTGAGCTACTAGGGAGACTGAGATCAGGAGGTCATGGTTCTAAGATAACCCAAGCAAATAGTGTGCAAGACCCCATCTCCAAAACAAGAAGAGCAAAATGTACTGGAGGTGTGGATCAAACTGTAGGGTGTCTGTTATACATGCACAAAGACCTGAGTTCAAACCCCAGTTTAACCAAAAAAACCCCAAAATCTGTAAGAGCTGTCCAAATGTCATTTTATTTGAAAGAAATAATTCAGATTTCTTAGCACACAAAAATACATGATTATAATTCCTTTCAAAAGTTTTTCATGTAAAAAATATAATAGTGACCATTTATTTTGTATATTGTCAGAAAAGTGTAGGTAATGGGCATATTTCATGGTTTTGATTCTAACTGTAATTTTTGCATCTGAAAACTGATGAAGGACTTTTTGGAGACATTATTCTTCTTATTTATATTGTTTAAGTCATTTGTATACATACAAGAATCAAAGAACGACTTTTCTATGCTTATGTTTCTGCAGTTTGTTACAGATGAAAACTAGTTTCATTTTGTATACACAGAATAAAAGAGGTTAAAAGGTTGCAAATCATGTTTGTATAAGGTATTATGGCATCTCTCTAGTCAGTTGGAAAATTAAACTTACTGATGCACTGACCAAATCAAAACAATGTGCTTTATTTTCTTCCCTAGAAAATCTCCAGCCCAAATAGCAATTTGGCTTCCTATTCCTGTGCTTAGGAAGTACATTTTGATTTGCCACAAGTGTCTAATTTAATCAAAGATACAAACATGTAAAGGGTGTCTGGTTCTTGTTTCATTATGTTTTCAAAACGTAAATGAGAAACAATGAGAAACGAACTTTCTGAAGACATCTATTGTATATTTTCCCAGCAGTGTTTATAAATTTCAAACATTTTTTAGCAGTACCTAAAATTTAAGAAATTTTTGATACTTATATATGAAAACAATCTCAAAGAGTAAAAAAATCCCACCTCATTCCTAAAGCAAATATGAAGTTACATGACTCAGAAGTACTTAAGAGTAGAAAATATTAGTTGATAAAGTCACAGAGTTCTCCTTATTCTTATATTTAAAAATGAATAGCATATAGAATTACTAAGTAATAATTCTTAGACCTTTTCAAACAGGATTATTGTTCAGTGACCACCTAGGGAGTAACAGGTAAAAACTCTAATGCAATGTATCTAGACCCTTCTTTCCTCTCTGGAGGTAAGTTTGAGACCAATCTGGGTAAAGCTCCTTATCACATTGCAAACTGTCCATAAAAGAGTCAATTATACTACAATAAAAGACAAATTTTTAAAATCTCTTCAAGCTACTGTTTCACATGTGCTGTCTGCATTGTATAGAGCTAAACATAGTTTTGAAACAAACTTACTTCTAGATGTACATAAAGATATCTGTACGTAGACACATAATCAATATTCTCATTAACCAGAGACATTCTAACTGTGTTTCCAAACTATTAAAATTACAATGATATTCCTTATTCTATTGGTTGGCTAATACTGAAAAGTTTGCAAATTTGCTTTCCTTGGAGAAGCCACGAGGAAACTGGCACTCTACTGCAATGCTGATGTATATACAAAATGGATTAAACACTGTAAGGGCACTTTGCAATAACTATCAAAAATACATATTCATTTTCCATTCACTGTCTCCTTTCTAAAGCCAATCTTAGATATACAGTGCCAAAATATAATAAAGAATATATGGACAAGGCTATGTGGGAATATCACTGCCAAAGATCGAGATAATCCAAATATCCAACAATAAAGAACTGACTGAATAAATTATGACATATCCCACAACGTACTATCCAACTCTCAAAAGAAACAAGTAAATTTGTATAAACCTCTTTAAACCCATCTCCAAAATATATTCTTTAATGAAAAAGCAAGGTATGAAATTAGACTTCTCATATGCAATTTTTGTGGACTGGGAGTATAATTATTTGTGCAACACACACACACACAGCATCTCTTCCAAGAATAAAATATTCTATTTTGAAATAATATTAGCAAAAGATTTTGCTAATGTGAAAAGACAGAACTAGATGTGAATGCATTTGAGGAGTATGAAATTTTCTCTGAAGATACATTGTCTCTTAGTTTTTACTTTGGTTTCAAATATTTTATCTAATTAAGGAGCAAGAGTAGAATGTTTTAAAAACAATCCTTAGAAACTGGTAATGAAGTGGGCTTAAATGAATACCATGTTAATGGAGTACCAGCGATGTTAAAATTCTTGTGATTGCAAACAAATATTTTGCATGTCTGTCTAAAAAGGGGAACATTCAGAGGATGAAAAGAGCCACAAAGTAGTCTATAATTGCATTAAGTGGCCTTCTTTTTAGAAAGAGTGGAATAAAGTGAATAAATATCTGTGTTGATGTCATTAGCAGCCAAATTTCTCACTATGAATAAAAAGATTTACTGCCTTGTAAGCACGAAGCCCTAAGTTCAAACTCCAGTACCACCAGAAAAAAAAAGAAAAAAAGATTTTTATAAAATAGTCTATGAAGTAGAACCTTGTAATATTTATTTTTAGTTGCAAAAACCAGTCTAAATTCATGTGGAAATTGTAAGTATGTGTGTGTGTATAAGCGAACATACTATTTTATGTCATACCTCACTTAGAGAAACATTTCAATAATTGTGCAGGAAAATCGGATAAACCCTTTACTAACTTCCAAATTTCTCCTTTTAAAAAGAAAAAAAAAAACATTTTGTAGCTGTGATCACAAAAATGATCTATAAGCAAAAATAATCTGATTTTGAAACTTCCAGAACCTGGGTGTTATCTCTCTATTCCATTTCCCATTAAAGAAACCAGGTTTCTTTCTTTTTTTTTTAAATAACATCTGATTGTGGGTTTGGATTGAAACATACACTATAAACTGGGACAACCTATTTTGACCAAAAGTGAAAAGCTTATCATAGACTAATACAATTATGTCAAAAAGTCAGTGGAGTGTTGAATATGAAAAAAATCATAACTGTAATGCATTTAGCAGTAGCAAACATATTTATGAAATTCCATAAAATCATGCTCATATGATATTCTAAAAACAACATATACTCATGAGTCACTTGCACTAAGAAATCAATTCTTTATTCTGCAAATACGTAATGGGAAAAGAACCAAGTATTTACTCCACTTTTCCAGAATTAATCGGCTACTTAAGTAATTACATATGCAATGAGGGGAGTTTTTTTCTTTATGTATATTAAATGCAAAAGAAATAATATATTTAGAAAACTGCCATTTTGCAAGGCAAATGTAAGAATTTACATTTGCAAGAAGTACCTACTACTTCATGCATTAGGTAATGATTGTCGCTGGATCCTGTAATCACTGTGTTAATAATTGATGTAGACCTTAATAATGGAAGGCTTAACAGAATACCAGATATAAAATGGTAACATACAAGTTGATAAAAACTTGGAGGTACTCTTGTCTTTTGTAGCTATCAAAAACCAATTCTCTGGATCTAATTATGGCTTTCATGAAATACCAATGTGATAACAAAAATAAAGCTTAAATGGCATTAAGATAATTAAATCAAACAAATGTAAACATGGTCTTCAGTGAAAATTATGAAAAATTACTTTTCAACAGATAAATAGCCTGGAAAAGGTTATGGGATTATTAACTAGATTTAAAAATATTTTATAGCCCATATTCAAGAAAATGTACCATATTGGCCTTGCTTAACACTTAATCAAGTGTTAGAAAAAGCACAAAGTTTTTATTAAATGTCATTAAGGAATTACTGTAAATTGTGCCCCATGTTTTAGTAGAATTGTGTTAAAACAAAAATTTTATATTTACAACTGAAATAACCATAGATGAAATATGATGTTTCATAATATTTCAGGTAGAAAAGTATGTGCTTGTGATGAAATAAGAACGGTAGAGTGGTGAGGATTTTGAAACTGGGGTAATGAACTGGGTTTATTATAGTATTCTCTCAACTTTTTTATTTGCAAAATCCCATGAAAATTAGGTGAATACCAAGTCCATGACTAAATGGCTCAATTGCTTTAGTAACTGGTTTTAGGTCTAATCAAATTAATGTTCAGTAGTACATTTTTGCATCCGACCAAAGGAAAAGTGAGATGAAATAAGGAAGAAAAATAATGGACTTGTAATGATAGGGGAAAGAACATCAATAGCATATGAGCTTTTAAAGGCAATACTAGGTTTAGGGCCCAATCATAAATCTAAAAGGAAGGTGTAATTGAGCAGAACCGTAGAAAAATACCCACAAAGAAAGACAGAAACCAAAGTTGAACCTGTCAAAATGTACTATTCCAAGAATAAATAATTTCAGGAGACAAAATTAAAATGAGCTGTGAAGAACCTCATTGGTTTCAAGGAACTTTCCCTACTCAGGGTTTTAAATAAATTTTATATTTAATTAATATTGCATATTATATTAAACTTAAAAAGAGATTTTTTATCAAAACTGCCCAGTGAGTTTAAGGTGGAAAAGCAATTTGGAGACAAATGGTACTTCAAGTCTTGTGTTCCATAATCTAAGCACAAATCTTAGATTGTGGATGAAGGATTAATACACTTACCTTCTCTGGGCATGCATTGTCTCATCTGCAAAATGGGGGGATTAAACCAATCTGTTAGTGTCCTGTAATTGACATTTTAAAATCAGTTGAGCCAAGTTTATTTTTTCTGACCTCTCCATAGTCTCTCACACTTTGCACTATTTCAGACTAAACTCTAGTCCTGCCCCTCCTCCTTCATTACTAAACACGCTTTCACTTTCCCCCAAATTCACTCCTCCCACCTCAGCACACATTCACATTCTGGCAGCATGGGCAGAAGGCTGGGAAGCAATTTATAATCATACATACAGCCCCTGTCACCTCAGAGAGGGGGACGATTTATAATAAACAACGAACCTCTTAAAATTATCAAAGCATTGATTCTCTGCACATGGGGTCAGTTCCCCAGAGAGTCACTGATGGTTTTGAGGGTCTGGCTAACATTTGCATCCTGTGTTACCTCCTCATAAAGCTTGCTCTCATCTCTTCCCCTGGATTCTGTAATGGTCACCCTAGGAAACGCCAGGGCAAATTAGTTTAAGGAATAAAAGATGGACTGCAGAAAGGAAGACCTCAGTTTGGCAACCAGAATGAAAAGGAATGCTTTAGGTAGGTAGATGCTAGTTATGTACAAAGGAAAAAATGTGGAAAACAGACCAGTGAAATAGGAAAAATTCTTCTGCTTTATAAATTTAATCACTAATAGGGAGGACTGTGTAAGACTGAGAGTAAAATGGAAACTGAATTTAGTACCTGAAGACTTGCATTCAAATTGCAACTCCATCCTATCTTAGGGCTCTGACTCTGTCTTAGCAATATAGGTTCACATTTAGTGGCAGATAATAATAGGAACTTCCTTCACATATCTGCTTGGACCTGCCACTGCCAATGTCATAGACCTACCAACAGAAAGGGCAAACCACAGCCAAATTCCCCCACCAGTTGTAAGTCATTCATTCTCTCCATTCATTTATTCATTAATTTCTTTCATTTAAAACCTACTCAGTAGGACACTGTACTAGATGAGACAAGATGCAATGGGCATCTCTTAGTTTGGCATGGAGACTATTGTCAAACAAGGAGGTGTTAACAAACATTGAGCCATTTAATGATCACAAAGACATGATAGGGAAGTTTAGTCAGAGAAAAGAAGACAAGTAAATTATGTCTGGCCACACAACTGCTGAGTGATACAACTGGGAGTTGAGGCCAAGTTTGCTTACTTTAAATGCTACTCATTAATTTACAATAAATATAGTTTCATAATGATATAACACAAGTATTAGATTTGAATACTATTGAAATAAACTTTAAATTACCATGGAAATACTTTTTGTTTGTACAGCATGAATTAAGGTCATGGAATGAATATAAACCTTTACCAGTAGTCTCTGATAATACTGCAAAATGTTTTCTGAAGTCACTAAGAGGAAGTGAATCACATTTCTTGCTGTATTTCAAAAATATTAATAAAAACATTACATTTTCCTTTGAAATAAATGAAGTGTTCATGATTTTATTTTCAGACTACATAGACTATTTCTGTGCAGTTTTGAAAATTTTCCTTCAATTGTCCCAAAAGACATCATAGAGGCAATTCTTCCTACTCTTTTTCAAATCCCTCTGGTCCTTCAAGTAGATATTTAGGAATCTATTTAATACCAGTAGAGGGAGTGGTGATTTTAAAAGGACACTTTTTTTTAGATGATGTGTGAGGAAACACTTTTGAAGTCAATGCTTATTTTCTGACCCAGCTCACCAATTACAGAAACCATAATTTTAATGTGTAAATTCTAATGTAAACATCACCTCTTCTCCTTCTGTTTTTAGTTAAATGCATCAAAATGTATTACTAGAAAGTTTATAAAGATAAATGTGAAAGGAAAAATGAGTACCATTACTCTCCAAAGAACACTTGGTGTATTCTAACCCTGGCCTTCTCTGATAGTTCCTACAGTGCTCTGTGTTAAGAAAGAAGGCTTTAATCTGTAAAGATGAATTTCAACTTCAAAACCCCCACTGGTTTTAACGGGAGTGACATAGCTAACATGTCACAACAGACGTGGGAAAGGTACCCTTGCGCATCCGATTATTTTAAGTACTTTTCCTACTCACTGCCACTCAACTGCTCACAGTGGATTTATTTGGCAATGACATTCCTCTGACATGAACTTCCAGAGGAATTGCTTCATAATTCAACCCCAGTTAATGCTGCCTTAAAAAATTAAGTGTTTCCGTAAGTTTTAAATAGATAACAGTACTTTCTAACAACTACATTCTTAGATACAAGTTTATTACTTATCCAGGGTTAAAAAAATCTGGCAAGGAAGGTTTTTCCTTTTCTAGTTAAAATGAAAAAAAGGTTAAGAGAAAACATCCTGTCCTAAATCCCAGAAGAATGTCCCTAATCTGGAACTGGAGATGTAATCATTTTCCAATATTGTCTCAATAAATGTGAAGTGATCAAGTCAATATTCATCTCCTTAAACAAAAGATTGTTAGATTTTTAGTACTGTCAGTAATTGTTCCTTCTTCACACTGGAAGCGTTTTTCTAAGATTCTTATGTTTTCCAAATCCTCAATTTTGTAATGTCAATTCTAATTTCTTAATTTTTATGTATGGTATTAAACCAGTTTCTCCAGTACAAGCTGTATGCTTGGATTTATGTATGCTTCAAATCAAATCACCTAAACTGCTACATTTTTTTCATGTAATAATGAAGATACTCACAAATGGAATTCCTTTATTATACTCATGAAAAGAGAAATAGTGTCTATTTAAAACAATAGTAGAAATTGACACTGTTACTTTTTTTAAAAAAAAACTGTTCTCAATGTCTTCAGAATTAATGAACAGTATAGATGATGGACCATTCAACCCAGTAGTATAAGAAACAGACCTCTATTCATACAACATGACATAAAGCCAACACGTGTCTGCCTGGTTGAGAAGAAGTCAACAATGCAGCATGATATAAAGAAAAAAAATCCATGCCAGGCTAAAACTACTCCAGCCTGTTCACTCAAGCAGGAAGACACTATTCCTATTTCATCTGAGCAAACATAGGTTTTTGTCACCCTTCCTTCCAATTAGTTTCTTGTGTTATCTTAAAATAATAAACATTAGGAATCTACTTATGCTAGAGAAATATAAGAGGTCATGAGTTTTTGTTGCCGGGGACAAAGAAAATGTGACATGAACATAGCAAATGAGACTGCTTCTGAAAAATTGAACTGATGTTACATACCTATGCAGTTGTAACTTTAAAATAATTTGTATAATTCCATCTCTTCATAAGTTTGGGAAATACTTTCTTGTTTAAATTATTAATAACAGGGACAATGTAAGTAATCCAAATAGACTCTGCATTTCTGTTTTTAAGGAAAAAAGTAAAACAAAAATTACTATCAGATGAACCATTTGATTACTTCTTAAAGTTTAATGGTTTCAGCATGATCCAAAACTCAATATTGTAAAATGAAGAGTCCACCTACATATTTGGCAACTTGCCAAAGTCTAGACAAACACAATGACAAATTTGGAAAGGACAGGAAAATACAATTTGATTTTATAGGGATCAAAACGACCTAGAAAGAGTATTTATTTACATTTGAATTGTGATTTATCTTATTTTTATTAACATTCAAAAGTGAAGTTACTAAATTTGCTTGGAAGCATACCTTAAGTTCAGAGACTCAAAACTTCCTGAAAACTTCCAAAGATATAATGAATGATGTTTTAGTAATTGAGTATGTCTTGTGTGCCAAGAACTGCGTATAAATGATACAAATCATCTAACTTTTTGGAGGTAGACAATTATTATTACTTTCTTTTTACAAAGGAAGAAACTAAAGCTGAGAAAGGCATTGTCCTGACTTGCATAGATTCTGAGTGATAGAACTGGAATTCAAAGCCCATGGGTCAATCTCCAGACTGTTCACCACCAGTGCTATATTTGCCCTTTTTAACGTGTTGATGACTCCAGTGTCCTCATGGCCATTTGTCTTATTCTGTTCATCTTCATTATTCTTAGAGAATATTTTCTTCCTCAGCAATAACTACATAAATACTAAGTTTCTATTTCTTTTGGTTTTTGTTCTGAACCTCAATTCACTATTTACTACTATATATTTATGAGCAAAAACAAAAAGAAAGGTAAGTTTCAAGTTTCATTAAAACATCTAGAAGAAAGCTCTAGTACTGTGTGGCTGATACTACCCTAGTGTACCCTTTCTCTTAAAGTTAAAGAAAATTAATTGTTCATCAAGTGAGTAACAGAAAAGTATCATGGTCTCATATACTAAGGATTTGACTGGATTACTTCAAAAGGAAAGGAAATAAAATTTCTATCATATATGTTAACAATGACCCTTTATGCCAAAAAAATGAAAAATAAAAGGAATTTATATACATACGTACATAGATACTCAAAGAAGAAAATGTGAACCAAGGTTTTATATGCATCTAAACTGACTTACAAGTATAAGATTCAGGACCAAACTGTTAACAGCATACAAAACAATCAAGAAATACTGTTCTCAGTGGAATCTAGCAGAGAACAAGTTTCAGAAAACCATATTGAATAGAGAGTCACCACAAAAACTGGCAGCACAAATATCATTGTTAACCTCACAGAGAGAATAAAAGAAAGTTGTCCCTTCTGAGGGAAAAAAAAATTGACACCATTAATGGAGTAATCTTGTCCCCAAAATCAAACTTGAACCTTTTCCAGCTGTTAGATCCCACTAATAATTCATAGGAATTACAGAGTATAGAGGAATTTGTTAAATTATATGAAATAGTTTAATAGGGGTAGAGTCAGCAAAGCCCAGATAATTGCATGTGGGGAAAGGAGTGATACAGGTCCTTCAACAAATAAAGGAAAAGGCAATGGAACATATGGTTTAAAGAGGAATGATAGGTAAAACAATTGCAAGGCTGACTTTATTGCATCCTCATTAAAAAAAACTAAGCTGTAAAAAATATATGACATTTATAAGAAAATGGAAAATTTGAATACAGAATGGATAGTTGTTATTAAGTAACTCTTCTAAACCATTTTATAAATTGGTTAGGTGTATTTACTAAAATGAATAAAAAGGTTTATTCATAGATATTATATTAAACTCTTCACAGATCAAATGAATGCACTGATAAAATGTCTATATGGATATCAGTATGAGAGAGGTAGAAAAAGACATGGGGTGATGGTTGTTTGGGAGGATAATGGATCCTACGTATCCTATTTTGTCATCACTAAAATTTCACCATAATGAATTGAGAATGGAAATACAATAAAGAGAAACAAAGAGAAGTAAAATGAAAGGTAACAGCAAAAGGGGTTTTTCAGGAAGGAAAGTTATCCCAGAATGAGGACAAAATTATGTAGGAAAGAAAGTCTTTGAAAATTACAAGTAGAAGATTAATTCTAAATGAATATTAACTGCTTAAAATAAAAATAATTTGGGGGGGTTGAAATATATGTGGAATTAAAACACTTAGCAAAAATTGTACAATAGTTAGATAAATCAATCTAGTTATTTGATGTTCCTTGCACTGTCAGGAAGTAGTAAAAGCACTAATTTATATTCAGCTGTAATGAATCAAGGATGCAAGTTGCCAACTGTAGGGTAACTTCCTCTTTTCTTTCAAAGATTTGAGACTATAGTGGGTTTCTTATTTGTTTTTATAATCAAGGAAACGATTGAAATACATTTGTTTGGGGCAGCTGCTCCTCGTAATAAAAATCCTCTTTTATCTTCTTAACATGTTCTATTAGGAAGTGGCTGATAAACATTTGCAGGAATCTAAAACATGGACAAAGAGATAAGAATATGGTTAACAAGACTGAACTCAGCCCAGTCCATGAGGCAAGAGTAGACGCCAAGGACAGTTCACCAACAATAATGCTAAACTCAAGACTTAGATGGTACATGCTCCACACAACAGCAGATTCTTATCAGTTCTCACCCCTCACACTTCTGAGATTGGATTAGTATAAAGCTTGTTTTTTCATATTAGATTGCAAACAACAGATAACTATATTTTGACATCTTTCTGTCTCTTTTAAGTTATGCAAGTAATAATCACATAGAAAATATACCTTAGTAAATTTCATTCAGCTACAACTAATTATCTAGGAAGATAATTTAGTTTTCATAAATGAACATTATAAATAACAAAAAATAAGTCAAGATTGTTAAATATTGGCATAAAAATATTTCTTATGCAGGAACTTCAGAATCGTGCATATGTCTGTCATTTACAAGTGTACAGCCCTTAAAATCTGATCCAAATTACATCCTTTGAGACTCACAGTAATCCAAAAGGTAAAAGAAGCTAGTATTATTGTTTTGAACTTTTAGACAAGGAAAGGGAAGCTCTGGAAGTTTAAGTAACTTATCAAAGAACAAATAAATAGATACTAATGAGAAACCAAATGAATAAAAACAGTAGGGTATGGCATAAAAACGTATATGTATAGACCCCAGAAATAAACCTGAGGATACATGATCAGCTTATTTTTAACAAGGACACCAAGAATACATGATGAAGTAAGGCTACTCTTTTCAATAAATGGTGCTGGGAAAAGTGGATATTCACATGCAAAAGAGTGAAACTGGGCTGCTATCTTATTCCATACACAAAAATTAATATAAATGGATTCAAGATGTAAAGATAAGACCAGAAAGTATAAAACTCTCAGAAGAAAAATCTCCTTTTTTGCAAACTCAAGTTAATGTTGGTTTCAGCTATACTTTTTTTTGACATGATACTAAAAGCTAAGGCAACAATATGAATAAATCATACCAAAAAACTTCTTCAAACAATGAACAAAATGAAAAGACAACCTACATATTGGGAGAAAATATAAGCAAAGCATATATATAATAAGAGGCTAATATCACACACACATATAATGTATATGATATACTCATAAGTAAACTACTGAATAGCAAAAAGAAAGTAACAACAAAAAAGTCTGACTTTAAAAATGGACAAAATGCCAAAACAGATGCTTTTCCAAAGACATACAAATGACTAAAAAAAAACACCACTAATCACAGGAAAATGCAAACCAAAGCAAAATGAGATATCACCACATTTGTTGGTATGTGTTAGCTGTTATCAGAAAGATAATTACAAGTGTTGAAAAGGGTGTGGAGAAATGGGAACTCTTGCACACTCTTGGTAGGAATGTGAATGGGTAACACAATTATGGAAAAAGTATAGAGATTCCCAATTATAAATTGATCTATCTAGCAACCCCTCTTCTGTGTTTATACCAGGAGGAAATTAAATCACTACCTTGAAGAGGTATATGCAAGTGTACTGTAACATTATTCACAATAGACAAGCTAAAAGACAAAGGTGCCAAAAACATACGATGGAGAAAAGACAGCCTCTTCAATAAATGTTGCAGGGAAAAATGGTTATCTGACTGCAGAAAACTGAAACTAGATCCATGCCTGTCACTCTATACTAGTATCAACTCAAAATGGATTAAGGACCTTAATATCAACCCAAAATCTTGCAGTTAGTACACTAAAGAGCAGGGAATACCCTGGAAACAATAGGTATAGGCAAGGACTTCCTCAGTAGATCTCCAGCAGCCCTGCAACTAAGAGAAAGGATGGACAAATGGGAATATATGAAATTAAAAAGCTTCTGCACAACAAAAGAAATAGTCTCTAAATTGAAAAGACCACACAAAAAGTGGGAGACAATATTCCCTGGCTATATATCAGACAAGGGACTTATAAGCAGAATATACAGGGAGCTCAAAAAACAACTCCCCAAAAATCAATGAACCAATAAAGAAGTGGGCAACTTAACTAAGCAGAACTTTTTCAAAGAAAGAAGTGTAGATGGCCAAAAAAACACATGAAAAAATGCTCACCATCCCTTGCCATAAAGGAAATGCAAATCAAAAGCACACTAATATTCTACCTCACTCCTGTTAGAACAGCTATCATCAAGAATACCACCAACAACAAATGTTGGTGAGGATGTGGGGAAAAGGGAACCCTCCCTCATACACTGCTGATGGGAAAGTAAACTAGTACAATCACTTTGGAAAACATCATGGAGGCTCCTTAAAAAACTAAACATAGATCTGCCATGTGATCCAGCAATATCACTCCTAGGGATATACCCAAAGGAATGCGACTCAGGTTATTACAAAGGCACCTGCACACCCATGTTTACTGCAGCACTATTCACAATAGCTAAGCTATGGAAACAGCCAAAATGCCCCACTACCAATGAATGGATTAAGAAAATGTTGTATTTTACACAATGGAATTTTATTCAGCCACAAAGAATGAAATGTTGTCATTCACAAGTAAATGGGTGGAACTGGAGAACATCATCTTAAGCAAAGTTAGTCAGGCTCAGAAGGCCAAAAATCACATGTTCTCCTTCATACGTGGATTACAGTCTAAAACACATACAGTCATATTATTGGACTCGGGTCATACGCTAAGGGGAGAATGAGCACAGGAGGAATAAGGAAAGGTAGGAAACCAAAAACTTGAATGTAGTTGATGTGCTCACTGTAGAGGAGCAAATATAGTAATCTTAAACTGGCAGAGGCCACTATGGGAAGGGGACCAGGAAGTAGTGAAGAGGTGTGGCAGAGATGAACCATTTTGGGTAATACACATGTGCATGGAAGCAATGCTAGGAATCTCTCTGTATAGCTATTTTATTTCAAACTAGCAAAAATACTATGCCTTTCTTATTATCTCTCATGTTTTTTCTTCAACAGAACAGGTTCTGCCTGGAAGAGGTGGGGGGCTGTGGCCCAAACAATGCATACACTTGTGAGTAATGTAAAAATTATAAGTAATAAAAATAAAGTAAAAAAAACAGGAAATTATGAGATAGAGTGTACTATGGGAGACTGAGGTTTCAAAGGATTGCAAGACCCCTGTGAATACCAAAATCCTCTGGTGCTCAATTCCCTTATATAAAATGGCTTAATATTTGCATATAATCTACCCACATCCTCCTATATACTTTAAATCATCTGTAGATTACTTATACCCAAACCAAGGTAAGTGCTATGTAAATAGCTGTCATACAGTATTGTTTAGAAAATAATGAGGAAAAAAATTTGTACATTTAATACTAATGCAATTTTTTTCTTGTATTTTCATCTGTGGTTGGTCGACTCTGTTTAGAGAAGGGAGATTCTGTCATTTGCAATAACATGGATGAAGGTGGAGGGCATTAATTCTAAGTGAAACAAGCCAGTCACAGAAAGAGAAATACTGCATGTTCTCCCTTAAATATTGAACCTAAAAAAGCCAGATATGTAGAAACAGGGAGTATAATGGGAAGACCAAAGATTTGAAGGTGGGGGAAATAGGGAAATGTTGGTCAAAGGATAAAAACTCTTAGATAAGATGAATAAGCTTTGGAAATCTACAGGAAAGCATGACAACTATAGATAATAATGTAATTTGAATAACTGAAAGTTATTAGAAGAGTAGATCTTAAGAATTCTCCCTAAAAGTAACTTTTTGAAGTGATGAATATATTAATTAGCTTGATTGTGCTAATCATGTCACAATATATAGACAGCGATCAAATATATACACAATATACATCTTGAATATATATAATTTTTGACAATTAAACTTCTACAAAGCTGAAAATCATTTCAACTAATTCAAAAACATAAAAAGGAAGAAAATTATGCACAGACATGCATATGTACAGAGGAAAGGACATAATGACAGAGGGAAAAGACAACCTCTGCAAGCCAAGGAGAGAGACCTTGGCATGAAACTAAATTCTAGGAAACTTGATCTTGGACTTATGGATTCCACAATCAGAACAAAAATAAATTTCTGCTGTCAAAGTTGGGGAGAAAAAAGGGAAGAGAGAGGGAGGAATGGAAACGAACTTACAAAATAAGTTTGCTAACTTAAATATAATTTATTTTGTTTCTTTCTAGTACAAATTTGCAATGTCTCTTAAAATTCCTAATCTATTTATATGAAAGGTTGTCTTTTCTTGCTTTTAACATATTAAACACTTGCTCTGTGTGCACAGTATCACAATACTATGATAGTATCGAAAATCTGCAGATGATTTTCATTTGTCTGCTGTTTTTGCTGGTTGTCAAACATAATTGCTTATTTTCTGCTGTGCCTGATTTTCTTTGATGTGTGTTCATCATTGTTGTTTAAAAAATAATTGAAACATAGATGAGCATTACTATCATTCCAGAGGTATTTTGTCAGTTACCTGGAGCATAGCTTTAAAATCTATTCATGACTTGAAATGTCTTGGATAAACTTGGCACTGGGCATTGTTTGGCTATAATATCTGTTTAAGCTGCTATTTGATTTACAAACTCTGAGAGACTAGATTTTTTTTTCTACATTCCTTTATTTCCTCTATTTTCCCACATTATAGAGGGAATGTGTGTGAAGGAACTGTCTCATATTTGTTTGACCCTTACCTTTTGAGATCTCAACTTAATTAACAGTCCCCATCTCAGGCAGCCTGAGCTTTTACTTCTATCTCCCTATCACCCAAGACAAACATTTTCATAATTGTTTCTGCAGGATTGCTGGTCCAGTACAATAAATGTGGATTAAAGTACTACCTTAAAATTTCTGTCTTTACTATCTTCAAGGTTTGGCCTGATGGTTCCTCTTATTTTGACATCTCTCTGAAGCTAGTTAAGCAGTTTCATATTTCACCCAGAAGTTTTAGTTTTCCTCAGAGACAAAGTCTGTCCCATAATCTGTCCTGCCACTCCTAAAACAGAAACCTCTGCAGTGGCTGACACTGTTAACCCCTCCTTTCGGCTTTGACAGCCTTTCTCCAGTCTCTTTCAGGGTCCTGGAATCACTACCTTCCTGTGATTTTTACTTTTTTTTTTTGAACTGTGTTCTCTCTTTAGACTCAATCTGTCTTTTGGATCTCAGTCCCTCTCACAACTTTTAGTAATACCAATATGCTAATGATATGCATTTTCATATGTACAGATTGGGCTTTGCCCAAGTATCAGTCTTAGATCCAATTTCCTCCTTGACATTCCCACTTGAATGTGGCCTAATAGATATCTCAAATTTAACATGTCCAAAATGGAGCTCATCGACTCCTGGATCACTAACTTTGCTTATCCTTCTCCTTTTCACCTAACTTGTTTTTCTTTACACTCTTAAGAAAGATTCTATAGCTGAGTATGGTATCACTCATATGTGGTACTTTAATCAATTAACACTGTCTCTTCATCTACTTGCTATAAGCATGAATAACAATAATTGAAATAAAAATCATGAATCACCAAATACATAATTTCTTCACTTCATCTGACAACACTTGGGGAGGTGTGTAATAAACAAATTACATAAAATTGAGACTCAGAGAAATTAAGTAATTTGTACAAGATCCCAGTAACAAATAATGGTGGAGTCAGAATTTGAGATCATGTCTATTCAATCTTAAACTTCTCTTCTAATCCTCTGTGTGAAAATGCCATTCTGAAAATAGAGGACATCCAAAGACAGGAAGCAAAAGAATGCAGTAGAAGAGCATATGAGTATGCAAAAATGCATTAATGTCTTGATTGAAAGAAATGCCATAATATTTAATGTCCCTAAGTAAAGAAGTAAGAGCAGTTCTTTTGGTGTATTTGCATGGATAGCCAAATTTTCTTTTCTACCCAATATGTCTACCTTTGGCCTTTAAAATTATTGGTTGAAGTGAGAAGGCTTTTCTAGAGAGAAGTCACCTTTTGGAAAGGGTGCCCACACCCCTCCTATGCCGTACCTCTACTCTAAAATACAACCAAGAGAAGGGAAGAAGCAGCATCTATGGTAGGATTGGAAGATTCTTTTCAGAGAGGCAAGGTGGTCAGTGTTCCTCAACACCTTACCCAGAGCTAGTCTCCCCTATTGGCAGTTCCTCTGCTCTCTTCCTCCTTCCACCACCTTAGTTAAATAAACCCTGGAGAAGTAGCTGTTATACTGGGTGCATTTACAAAGGATGAAAAGTAAGTGGTGTGCCTTTCAAAGTTACTCTTTCAACGTGAGGAATGGCTTTCTGTCTGCTTATGTCTCTGAGATTACAAGGTTTTGCCTTAGCCTAATTCTCTAGTGAATTTCCACTGACAATTTTCTCTTTATTAAAGACTTCCTACCTAATTCACTTTGAATTAACTTCCTATTATTTGGGCAAGTTATCATACTTATTTTTTTTTTACTTTGGACATCACTTTCTCCCTAGAAATTTATGAACTTTAGGAAAACACAAAACCAAATGGCTGCTTTCTTCTCTCTAATAGTTGTGAGTTGGAGCTCAGCCAAAAAAAATGTCAACTTCAAATCCCAGAACCCTTTAAAATTCCCAGAATTAGAGTGTGTCATTCTCATGGACGTATGTCTTGGCTTCTAATAAGAATGGAAGGAATGGTAAGCATCTAGAATTTTGCTCTATATAAATGAATATTAGAATGAGGACTTTATTGTGAACTTGAGCATTCCTCCTCCTCCTCCTCCTCCTCCTTCTTTTTTTGTTTGAGACCAGGTTAGCCTCAAACTCATGATCCTCTCACCTAAGCTAACTAATGCTGGGAATACAGGGAACAGCAACCATACCAGGTATTTTTTTGTTTTATATTTAGAAATATTATTTATATTAAAAAATTATTTATATTAATTCTTCTATAGTTAAGAACTATACTGTTAAAAAATGACCTTACTCTAAGCAATGGAGTCACTTTGTTGTTTTTCAACACTTTTCAGTCACTTTGACCTGAGGTAACCAAGAATATTTTCAATTAGTACTATGCATAGAGTATGGAGTAGAATGGTTGTTACTAGAAAAAGTGGGGCTGGTGTAATGTTGCTTAAAGGATACAAAATTTTAGTTAGATGGGAGGAATAAGATCAAAAGCTCTATTATACAACAGGGTAAAAATGATTAATAACGATGTAGTATAGTTTGAAATTTAATAAGAGAGTAGATTTTAAGTGGCCTCATAGAAAAAGAGAAGTATGTGAAATAATGTATGTTAATTAGCTCAACTGAGTCATTCCAAAGTACATACACATTTCCAGCCATTATATTGTATGAAATAAATATACACAATTATACACAATTTTGTATATATGATAAATGAAAAGTAAAATTTTTAGGAATTAGAAATAAGATAAATACCATAAATTGAAAAATTATAACAACAAAGATGGCATATCCTAAAAGCAAAAAGAAAACAATGAAGTACAAGAAATTCCCATGTATAGATACGAAAATTAAAAATAACCCATTTCCATTTTATGGTGAAGGTAAATTCATAAAAAATATTCATCCACTTATAGAGATGATGCAGAAACAGTTATCATTTTCTAAAGTCTTCATTTGATTTGATTTAGTTTACGGCCACTTTTGAATTAGTTTTACATACACAAGGATTTTTAAATCACCACTAAATATTTGAAAGGGATAAAAAGGAATATAGTAGTTTAAAGGTCTTATAAAATTGGATTATAGTTGATAGCTGAGTTATGTGTTTACTATTTACAACTTCCTCTCTAAAAATATAGGTATTGCATTCTTTGTCTTTTAAATTGTATAGCTATACATCTGTTGAGCACACATCTGGACATAGGGCAGAACTCATCATTTCCTTCTGTATATCCAGAAACTGTCAGTTATTTCAAAGGGGATTCAGCCCTGGGGACAACTAAGAAAGTCACATCCTCTTTTTGTCCAGGTTTTATAAACTGCTTTTTACCTTTTCCCCAGGATATCAGCAAGTATAAAAATAAGCAGTCTGAATTCCTCCTAACTCTGGTAAAAGCAGGATGGGAGGCCAGGGGGCATTGCTTCACTAACGTTTCCTTATACAGGATAAAGAGTCAAAGTGTACATACGAAAGAACAGACACTAACTGCCTGCAAAGTTATAAAACAATGACCTTTTTTTTGTAACAGAGTAAATGCAATTTAAATACAGGAAGTAAGTAGCTTGATCCCTAAAAGGGAAGATATGCACATTCAAAGTTCATACATTATAAAATATGAGATCTTTAAACTTTATAATGTTAACATTTTTATAATGTTAACATCTTCAACTGATTTAAACATTATAATTATTTCAAATGTGTATACATCTTTTATAACTGCAAAATACTGAAAGTCCAATTTGACAGAATCAAGGAATTTAAAATGGAATCATTTGCAAGACTTTAGCACGACAATCTCATTAATCAAAAAAGGAAAAGAAAACAAAGAAGAGATCAGAATCATATGATTAAGAAATTAATCTAATGGTGTAGTTGAGAGAGTGTTTGCATTTATATTCTTTTTAAGGTACAGTAAGAATAAAGAATAAAGAATTTAGCATTCAAAACGGTTAACAGCATGGTGTAGTCACAAACACCGTGGAATCGGGGATGTAACGGTATGTCTAAGAACACGTTTACATGCTTTTGGATTACGTTAGCTATATACTCGCAAAAGCTAAAACTGCATCAAAACAATTGCACCAAAATGAAAGAAATGAATTTACCTACATATCAAAATTTTACTGTCACCAGACAGAGCAAAGAATAATGCAACATTTTAAACAGTTCTGAGTACATGTGTAGTCAGACACTGTAACAGACTAAACAAAAATTGAAAAAAATATTGTTTCTAACAGCAAATTTTCTATTTGATTTTCTTATGGTAAAAGTTTTGCACGTTATGTTGCATCTCAGATAAGTGTTCATTTTACTACAAGTAAGATATTAAGTGTTAGACGTATATAGAAACATAAGTATAAAAACTTAAGAGCAAAATAAAAAAAATTATACTCTAATTTACCATAAGAATTAAAAAGTGCATACAGATCTACATGTGTATGTACATATACATGTATTCTAGTTCTGTCCACTAAAAGTGACAGAAAAATTATGACTGATGGGTGTAGAAAAACAATAGTTTTTTTTAAAGATTGCTTTGCAACATCTAATAATATTAATTGGTCAAAATTGGAGGCTCAAATAATTGTATATGAAATGTTTGATCACATAGGACAAACCCACATCCTAAAATATAGGTAATTGGTAACTCTTTACAAAAGTTATTGTTTTACAACAGATTGAATGTATTAATAATCTGTAGGAAATTTGTATCTTCCTTCAGTTATTGAATGAGTTAGGATATGCCAGAAGTTCTTTTTCTAGATATTTGTCATTTTTTAACACACATGCAATATATGTGTGTGTGTGTGTATATATATATATATATATATATATATATATATATATATATATGATTATATATGATATAATATTATAGATAAGGCAATCTACTCTATGGGCATACTTATCTGAAGCACCTACATCTCTTATAAGCTTTTCTTGCCAAAAATACTTACCCCATATCTACTCAATTTAGTCCCAATCTGACAAACTGTTTGCAGTGAACTCAGAGGATGGATAGAACAGTCAGGCAAACTATGAATTGTTTTACCAGAATCTGTCCTGGACTCTGCAAATGTACATGGCATTAAAAAGTAGGATGATAACATCAACTTAAAGGACACAAAGAAGAAAAATAAATACAAGCTTTATGAATGAACATTGATTTGGTTTGATTAAAATTTTCTTAAAAGATTGTCTTGATGAATTTGGGTTAATTAAAAGAATGGCCCAAGGCCAGTCATGATGGAACACAGCTGTAATCCCTGCTACATAGGAACTGGGAATGGGAAGACCACAGTTTGAGGTAATCCTGGTCAAAAAATTAGGAAGATACTATCTCAAAGAACAAGCTGGGGGAGGTGATGCACACTTGTAATCATAGCAAAGAGTAAGGCAGCAGAAGGAGGATCACAGTCTGAGTCCATCTCCAGTCAAAAAATATGTGTACCTACCTGAGAAATAACTAAAGCAAAAAAGAGCTGGGGGCATGGCTCAAGTGGTAGAGTATCTGCCTAACAAGCACAGGGCCTGGAGTTCAAATCCCAGCACTACAAAAAATATTATAAAAAATAAAGGGATGGACTGACAACATTAAATGATATAATGGATTTACCATTCAATTTCTTATGCACAATAAGGGCTTCAACTTTTGTAAAAAGTTTTATTATTATGGGATGCATCATGTTGTATTTGAGGAGAGAGTCACATTTCAACACATATAAAAATCATTTAATTCTACACACACTTCTATTTTATACTAATTTATATTATAAATCATGTTTAAATATGCATTATAGTATATTCATTTTCATAATTATCATATTGCTTGTTCCCTCTCTCAAGAATCTTCAATGAATAGTCAATATTACTCAATTAATACTACATATACATTAGCTTAAAATAACACTTAATCCCAGGTCCTACCGCCAGAGATACTAACTTAAGTGGTTCTGTTTATAGCCCAGGAATCAATACTTTTTACAGCTTGCAAAGCGATTAACGTGTAGAGGTGGTCCAGGCTCCAGAGGAGTACAATACGGTGTGCAAAATTGTATGGGAAGTCCAGCAGGGGGAGCCCTACTTTATCTAGCTCAATGTAGATTCTTAATTTTCAAGTAATAGTTTGACATCTTTATCAAATCATTAAAATTTAAATTTTGTTTCCTATAAAAGTATTTGGAAATTATATATATGTCAACATAATTTAAAATACATGAAATACCTGTTGGTTACTGGTATGTGCTGCTTTTAGTGAAAAAATAATTTTGTTAAGAGTCTGAAAAATAGCAATATCCACAGATTTTAAAAGTAGCAAAATAAAAAAAGATTGAAATTTAAAAAGATGAAAGATGGCATAGATCAAAAAATAGAAAAGCCCGTAGATCAATGGTCTCAGTTAATATATCCAGAATCTGGCATATCAACTCTGAGAGTTGGGCAAGTTAATTTTGTTTCAAGTTTTCTCTTTTGCTAGAAATAGTGTGATAGAAATTATCATCTTGTGTTTTAAATTAAAGATTAAAATATATGAGAAGCACTTAGAAACACCTAGTAAGATCTCAGTAAATGTCGGTTAATTGTTAATATTATTTCATTAAGTGACAAGTTTTCAATACATAACAGGATAGGAAGATGTGGTACTCATTTAGTTATAATGTATTCACAAGTATTTCTTTTTTTCTCCACCTTAATCTAGTGTAGAAAATTAAAAATTTGATGTGCTTTAGGATTTGAGAAATGGCAAGAGAAAAATCATGTCATCTATAAAACATTTTCTTTATAGATTAACTTTAGTAAAATTACACACAAGCTTGTGACAACTCCCCTCCAGAATAATTCTCAGAAATTCTTCCTATTGTAGTTTTTTTATTTGGTTTTTATGCACATTGAAATGTGCATTAGTCACTAAAAGGAAGTTGTATACTTACCACATACAGTCATTCTCTGGACCTCCCATTCTGCTGTGACTATGTATTAGCTTATCCTTACATTTAACCTATCCTTATTTTTCTCCATTCACATAAAAAAATTCATCAATCTCTTTTCTTCACAATAATAACTATCCCTTTTCATTTCCCAGTTTTCCTGTGATACTTAAAATTTAAGCTAAGATGGTAACTTAATGTCCCTATATAACTACTGGTTTTATTTTCAAATTATGATTATCTGTACTATTCTTTGTTTTGTAACTTTAAAAAATTTTTGTTTTACAGATTTTTACAACAATATGGTTTATATACTACTGCATCAACTCACATATGCTCTACTCAACCTCATTTACATTCTTTTGTTTTCTACTTCCTACTCATTGGTTTTGTGCTTTATGCACAGTTCACTTTGTCCTTTTCTTTAGATTCAGTTCCCAAGCAATATTATCACCATGGTAGAATCCATCAAATTTTGCATAATGATTTATTTTCCCATTATATTTCTAAATTCTATATTCTTATATTCTAAAGAAAAAGAGACTGCTACTAATGAAATCTAATACAGATGAAACAAAACTTCTTGTTGATTTAACTACCACCTGCACATCTGGTGTATTTTTTCTGGGCTCGTCTGTACTGTTTGTTTAACTCATAATATAAGCACTTCAAATACAGGATGTGTCCTCTTCAATGCTTTAAACAGCTCCAAAGCACAGAGCTGGCATTGAACCTTAGTTTTAAATGATGATGCAGCTCAAGCTATAGATTGTGATAATTTACAGTTATAGGAGTTTTTACATTATCAAGGTTTCTGAATCTGGAAAGGAAAAATCTACATACATATTATACAAATGCTTGTGACACAAAATTACATTTTGGAAGCCATTCTAAGAAATATGAGCCCTTAATTTAAGAAAAAGGACAAAAATCAAATTACCTATTAGTGTAAGAGAAGAAAGAAGAAATCTGTTTTAGTAATTTTTTCCGAGTCATTTTCTTGATTCTGGAAAAGACATTTTTAATCTCTAAACTGGAAACACATTTTTGTGACAAGTTAATATTTAATTAAGCTGAGAAGTCAACAAAAGGAACCTTAAATTGCAGTAAAATGTACAGATTCTAATGGGCATTGGAACTAAGTTCCAAAGTCTTTGAATTCTTTCAATAACCAAATGAAAACACTGAAGTATTGAAAGCAAAAGGAATATAGACAAGTTTGAGCTACCAAAACTTCAAATTACATAGTATTCAGTTGAAGAAAAGAAGCAATTTGGAAAATACATTTTAATGTTATGTATAGTAGCTGACAACTGTTCATCTAGGAAGAGATTGTTACTGTCATTTCATATAAATGCATGACCAAAACACAGTCTGTAACTAGTATATTCTGTCTACATATTTGTGATGAGAACAGCAATGTTAACACATTGTATTAAACACAAATATGGTTAAATTTGGTGAATAGAAATGTGTATGATTTGCTTCATACAATCTGACTTCTCTATCTTTAGTTCTCTTACTTGGCTCCAGCCACAATGATCTCCTTGCATTTACTCAAGAAAGTCAGTCATGCTTCTGCTCAGTCTTTGCATTCTGGGCCTCCTTCCTTCGGAGTCATAGGGCTCACTCCCTCAGGAAGCGTTCTTCTGTGCTTAAATATCACTTTTTCAGAGAAGAATTCTGGATCGTTCCATATAAAATTATAACTCCTACACCTATATCTAGTACTGTCTACTTCTATTAACCTGCTTTACTTACTGCTCCATACATTGCTCCACATGTTTTAGTTTTGAAGATCACATATGGCTATACAGGCGAAGCCATGCCATAGGTCTTTCACAAACATTTGTTAAAATAATGAATGTTGCTTCCTTCCTGACCATCCTCTAATGCCTTTATATGTACTCCAAAATAAGTAAGCTGGAATGTGGGTAGTTGTAAATGGATTTACCTGTTTTATTATTATCAGCGTATAGAATCCTTATCTTCCCTAACTTATTTCTTCTAACCTCCCACTGGTGTTCAACACATACAATTTCTTGTCATTTTTCAAGTATACCAAGCATATTTCTTCTTGGGCACTTCACACCTGCTGGTTCTTCTATCTAGAAATCCCTTTGCTTGGATCTGGAAATAGTCTCACATCTGCAATCCCAGCTGCTCAGAATGATTGCAATTGAAGACAGCCCAGGGAAAAAATTAATGAGACCCTCTCTCAATCAATAGGCCAGGTGTGGTGGTACACACCTATCTTTCCAGTTAAGTAGGAGGCTGTGGGTGGGAGGCTTGTGGTCTGAGGCCAGTCCAGGCAAAAAAATGAGAATTTTTTTTTTTAAATAGCTAAAGCAAAAAGGAGCTGGAACATAGTTCAAATGCTTGAGACTCTGCCTAACAAACATAAAGCTCTGGGTTCAAACCCCAGTACCAGCAAAAAACAATAATAAATAAAAATTAAAAAGCTCATTCCTCATATTTGTTTGTGCTGTGTCCTTCACCTCATTCTAGCTTTTACTAGAATGAGTCACTGAGACCTAACAGATAGACTGTGGAATCCATCACTCACTGTCCCATGGCCTGTCTGACCACCCAACACGCTATTTCATAGCTCACAAATGTATCTGCAGTTCCTTCCCTCATTAGGAAGTTATTTCCATAAGAGCAGAATCTTTCATTTGTTCATTGCTATATCCCTCGCAATTAAAAAACTTCCCAGTATATAGAAGGTGCTTACTTAAAGTTAGATTTCTAAGAAACAAATAATATCTTCTGCTAGTAATATAAAGTGCCTAGTCTAGTACATAGTAATATAATAGTATTTATTCAATAATAATAGTAATTTTTAAACTGTAATAGTCATCTTCCTGTTTTTCTCTTTTAAACTTTATAGAAGTCCTATTAGGTGTATACTTTTATAATCATCACCATTTTATAGATGAGGAAACTAAGGCTACCCCAAATCTCAGTTGATAAGAGGCAGTGTAGGATGGGAACCTAGGCACTTGGCTCCAGAATCTGTGCTTTTGGCCATTATGCATACTGCTTTTCCATTGGTTTCGATGGCACTTGACTTAGCTTGTATTACTGCTAATTTATTACTCGCATCATCACATCAGTAAAAAGAATGTTAAACAGAATTCCATTTGGTTTTTGAGCTCTTAAGAGTATTCATAAATTTGGAAATTTAAGAATTAATGACAATGAGAAGAACAAATGTGTCAGTTTTAAAATTCACTACATAGTGATGTCAGTATTTCCTCTATCATCACTGTATTTAATTATGGACTTCTATGATTCATGGCAGAATGTACCATCAACAACTATTTCTGTCATGAAGCAGGCTATCTCAGGTGCTTTCTACAGAGTTGTTATAACACAGGTGATCTTAAGTATTTGTGGAAAAAAATGCATGAGTAATGGATACATGAATGCAATTTATAAAAATAGAAAAAATAATCTCTGGATTAGTTGATGATTACTCTAGAAATATTGACTATTGTAATACTTTATGTGCTATTTTAATGTGACAGTACTTATATAGTTGTTTAAGAAATGAAAAGGATAGAATTCCCCTTGATTTGACTTTTTGTAGTCTAAAATCTCTGTGCTCAAATATTTTGCATGCTAACACATTACATACATCCAGTGAGAAAGAATTTCCCAAATTTTTCTATTGAACAAAATTGTTTGGAACATGCTAAATCTTCACATAAACTTCATATCTTGTTTTCCTTGAGTTGGCTTATTCACTTACTCACTCCTATTCACATGGTACTTGCACATTCAAAACATTTTTCATTTAAATTTCTTTTTTTTTTTTTCAGTACTGGGGCTTGAACTCAGAACCTACCCCTTGAGCCACTCCACCAGCCCCTTTTTGTGATGGGATTTTTTTCCAGATAGAGTCTTGCAAACTATTTCCTTGGGCTGGCTTTGAACCACGATCCTCCTGTTCTCTGCTGAGTAGCCTTGATTAAAGGCATGAGCCAATGGTGCCCAGTTTTCTTTTTTAATATATATACACATATATGTATATTATTGTTGTGCTGGGTGTACATTGTAACATTTACAAAGGTTCCTATAACATATCATGTTAAATTTATCCCCTTCATCATTCTCCTTTATTCCCCCTCCCCCATGCCTGGAATAGTTTCAAAAGGTCTCAATTTTCCATTTACATGCATGTGTATACAATATCTGCACCATATTCACACTCCCACACATCCCTTCCCCACATCCTATGTCCTCCCCTTTCCCCCTGGTAGCAACCCTCCAGAAAGGACCTGTTCTGCTCTCCTGTTCCCTGTTTCTGTAAAAAAAAAAAAATGACAGTTTTGTTTGTTTAAGATAGCTGTATATTGGATGAATAAAATCAATAAAGTCTATCTCAGTCAGGTAGATCCCAAAGTTATGTGTGTGGCAAATGGTTTCACAGAGAAGCACACATACAGCTCTGCTCTGCAGGAGGTGAATGTACCACAACCTAGGAATATAGGAAAACTAAGGCATATTCTGTTTCCCAAAGCCAATCTACAAGTCAGAAAGACTACACATGAAACTAAAAAGTTTCTGCACAACAAAAGATAGGGTCACCAGATTGAAGAAGCAGCCCACAGAATGGGAGAAAATCTTTGCCAGCTACACATCAGACAAGGGATTAATAACCAGAATATACATGGAGCTCAAAAAACTAAACTCCCCCTAAAATTAATGACCCAATGAAGAAATTGGCAAATGAACTGAACAGAGCTTTTTCAAAGGAAGAAGTCAAAATGGCCAAAAAACACATGAAGAAATATTCAACATCCCTGGCCATGAAGAAATGCATTGAAGAAGTAAGGAGGAACTCAAAAAAGACTGCTACAATAAAAACTATAGACCATTAAATAAAGAAATTGAGAAGACTATAGAAGACAGAAAGATCTCCCATGCTCATGCATTGGCAGAATCAATATTCTGAAAATGGTTATATTACCAAAAGCAATACACATATTCAATGCAATCCTCAGCAAAATACCAAAGACATTCATCACAGAGATTGAAAAATCAATTCTAAAGTTCATTTGGAAACACAAAAGGCCATGAATAGCCAAGGCAATACTGAGCAAAAAGAGCAATGCTAGAGGTATCACAATACCGAACTTTAAACTATACTACAGTGCTATAGCAATAAAAACAGCATGGTACTGGCACAAAAACCGACATGGAGACCAGTGGAACAGAAGACCCAGATATGAATCCTTATAGCCCTATCTGAATTTTGACAAAGGCACCAAAAACATACCATGGAGAAAAGACAGCCTCTTTAATAAAATGTTGTTGGGAAAAATTGGATACATACATGCAGAAAACTGAAACCAGATCCATATCTTTCACCCTGCACTAATATCAACTCAAAGTAGATTAAGGACCTTAATATAAGACCTGAAGCTTTGAAGCTTATGCATGAAAGGGCAAGGAAAACCCTGGAATTAATAGGCATAGTCAATGATTTCCTAAATAGAATTCAATATGTTTGGGAAAATAGAGAAAGGATTGACAAAAGTGACTACATGAAATTCAAAAGCTTTTGCACAACAAAAGAAATGGTCACCAAATTGAAGAGGCCATCCACAGAATGGGAGAAAATCTTTGTCAGCTATACATCTGACAAGGGATTAATAACCAGAATAAACAAGGAACTCCTCAAAACCCATGACCCAGTGAAGAAATGGACAAATGAACTGAACAGAGGTTGTTCAAAAGAAGAACTCCAAATGTCCAAAAACACATGAAGAAATGTTCAACATCCCTGACCATAAAGAAAATGCAAATCACAACCACATTAAGGTTCTACCTCACTCCTGTTAGAATGGCTACAATCAAGAACACAAACAACAACAAACATTGATGAGGATATGGGGACAAAGCAACCCTCATACACTGCTAGGGGAATATAAATTAGTATAATCTCTATGGAAAACAGTATGGAAGCTCTTTAAAAAACTAAACGTAGAACTGACATATGATCCACCAATACCATTTCTAAGGATATACCCAAAGGAATGTAAATCAGGTTACAATAAAGTCATCTGTACTCCCATGTATAATGCAGCATTATTCACAATAGCTAAGCTATGGAAACAGCCAAGATGCCCCACTACTGAGGAATGAATTTTAAAAATGTGGTAGTTATATAATGGAATTCATTCAGCAACAAAGAAGATTGAAATTTTGTTATTTGCAGGTGAATGGATGGAATTGGAGAACATCAACTTAAGGGAAGTTAGCCAGGCTCAGAAGGGCAAAAGCCACGTTTTCTGTCATATATAGAATACAGACCTAATACAAATACAGCAATATTATGAAAAACAGGTAACACTAAGGGGGGGTCACATACAAGAAGGGAATTTGTGAAAGGAGGACATTAAAAAGGTGAATAGGGTTGATGTACGCTCTATACAAGAATGAATATAGAATTTTTAAACTTGTTGAAACCACCATAGGAAAGGGATTAAGGAGAAAGAAGAAAAATAGAGGAGATGAACCAATTCAGGCTATAATCCATATATACATGGAAGTGTTATAAGGAAACTCCCTGTGTAACTATCTTAGACAAGCAAAAATGTCAATTTTTTTTTCTTTTTTCCTTTACAAAATTGGAGAACAAGAGGGCATAATTGGTACTGCTTGTTGGGGAACAGGTACCAGTGGGAGGGGGGGCAGAGGTGGGGAATGGGTTTAGGAGGGTGAATATAGTGCAAAGACTGTGTACACATGTTTATAAATGGAAAAATGATACCTGGTGAAACTATTCCAGTTGAGGAAGAAGAAGATAAAGGAGACTGGTAGAGGGGGTGAATTCAACTATGATATATTGTAAGAATTTTTGTAAATACCACAATGTACTCCCCACTCAGCACAATAAAAATAAATAATAAAAAATAAATTGGTCTTAAAATAAAAAAAAGAATTGTGGTATTTATACACAATAGAATTTTATTCAGCCATAAAGAAGAATGAAATTTTGTTCTTTGCAGGCAAATGAATGGACTTGGAGAACGTCATCATAAGTGAAGTTAACTAACTTCAGAAAGCCAAAGACCATATGTTTTCTTCTCAAATGTGCAATAAAGACCAAATACAAACATAAGCAATATTATGAAAAAGATGTTATGCTAAGGGGAGGTTACAAATGAGAGCGGGATTGTAAAAGAAGGAAGTTAGGAAGGTGAATATGTCAGATGTATTTTCTACACAATAATGAATATAGAATTTTAAACCTATTGAAATCACATAAGAAGGTGACTAAGGTACAAAGGAGATAAATAGAGGGGATGAAGCAATCTGGGCTATAATACACACGTACATGAAAATCTCACAATGAAACTCCCCGTGGGAAAGGGAGGGTATAGAAAGGTTGTAGGAGAGTGAATGTGGTGGAAATATTAAATACACATGAATGTAAATGGAAAAATGAGGCCTGTTGAAACTCTTCCAGGAATGGGGGAAGGGCAAAATGGAGGATAATAGAGGGGATGAATTTGACTGCAATATATTGTAAGAACTTTTGTAAATGTCACTGTGTACATCCAGTACAACAATAATATAATAATAAAAAGCCAAGCTTTTCACCCTATCTCTGCCTTCCAGATTCATTTTGATTACTCATTTCACACCATTTTTTAAATTATTGTAAAATACTACAGGAGCCATCCTTAAATTTTTCCAGTTATTCCTAGAAATATTTATTAATTTTAGTAAATATTCAACTATGGGCTGATGGACATTCCCAAATCCTTTATTTATTATCAAGTATCTAATGTTTTTGTTTAAATGCAATGCACCTATATTTGCAGTACCTTTGAGAGAGCCATAATCCTTGTTTTAAATGTACTTTCTATATGTTATCTACACATAGACTCTAAGAACAGCAAACAAAGTTTAGGCTATGACTTTAGGGTTACTGAAGCTGCCAGTGATAAGAAGTTATTTTGAAGAGGAAGATTTCCTCAAATAGAGCCGTTTGAGGGTGAAATAACGGTGGTATTTAAGTGCAGACATATTTTAAGTGGTTCTATGGACAAATGTTTACATTAAAGAAGGGATAGTCCCTGTTGTTGAAATGAACTCAGTGAAAATAAGGAACATTGGTGTCGTTTCAGCGGGACATAATGATGAGAACCTGGAAGGCAAGTTGATGGGATCTCTGTCAGAGATTCTGACTAATGACTGCTCCAACGGCTGAGAAAATGTGAAGCTTCATGGGAGAAGGCAAGAGGATGGCAATAACTAGCACAAATGCACAGTGGACTTCATGCTAAATGATACAGTCAGAAAACCAATTGCAGTGAATTTTTAAGTTAAAGAATAATGGGCAAGAGTTACAAAAAGTCTTAGGTATAGTCTGGTGTCCTTATCAAAAAGAAGCCCAGGTATAATAGAAGGTAAGGAATCTATTTTTCAATATGGACCACAGTCCTGGACCTATCACAACAGAAAAATTTCTAATCACTGCATCTGTTTATTTTCTTTATTTAAACAATGATGGAAATGAGAATGATATAAATTCAGTACATTTTAATGTAAGAGTCATATATATTATGAAAGAGAATGATGGAGGGGTGAATTCAACTAAATATATTGTAAGAACTTTTATAAATGTCACAATGTACTCTGAGTACAACAAAAATATGATAAAAAAAGAAATCATATACAGAGGTTCACTTAATAACACCAAATATACTTGTGGAAATAAATGTTGTAAATAATTACACAAAAATGTGATTACCTGCTTTATTTAGATATGAAATGAATAGAAAATGAATTAATACTCCTCAGAAAGAAGATTTAGTCTAAATTACATTTGATTGCTTATTATAAACATTTTAGAAGTGAAAGTCCCTATTTTTGGATTAAACTAAATTGCTTAATAGTTTAAATGCATACTCAATCTAATAGCTTTTGTTTAAAAAGCTCTAATTTATGATTTCATATCATATGTTAAGGCTGCTATATCTGTAAGAGTATAATCAGGCCAGGCACCAGTGGCTCATGCCTGTAATCCTAGCTACTCAGAAGACAGAGATCAAGAGGATTGCAGTTTGAGGCCAGCCCATGCAAAATGAAAGAGAGAGCCTATCTCAAAAATGCTCAACACAAAAAAGGGCTTCAGAGTGGCTCAAGTGGCATTATGGCTGCCTAGCAAGTGTGAAACCCAGGGTTCAAATCCCAGTCCCACCAAAAAAAGGGTGCAATCAAGAGACAAAAGTCAATTTCAACAAAGTTCATATAAAGGACTGTTAATTAGTAAAAAAGTAGCTCATTACTAAGAGATAAATGAGGTGTATTTTGGTACTACAGAAGTAGCAACTGAAGAACGTAGTCACTGCCTATGAGCTGAAGGAAAGAGAATGAGGCAAGCACTTAGAAAGTTGGAAGAGCCTTCTGCCCACCCTTACCTTACACACACATACCCACCACCAAGTCTAAGACTCAGATGTCTCTGGAGAGGTTGTTGTTACCACCAGAACTCTGCCAGTAATAGGGAGATTTGCTAGAGTGTATACTCCAGGTGGTGCAGTATAAAGTCTTTTGCTGTGGTCCCTGCATGGCAGAGAATCTTGCCCTACGGTGTCAGCAAAAACTGAGCATGAGGTAAAAGGTACCAGGTCCCTTACATATCAATCTATTAAGTGCCAGATGGAAACTAGAACTTTGGAAAATGAAAGCCAATTCTATTCCTCATGTTTTAACCTCTCAGTATCTCCTCAACACCTTATATTAGCAAGGCCTAACATCAAATCTTATCAGGAAAAGGGGAAATCTCTAGAGTCCATTCCTCATAAACAAGGAAAGAAATAGAAGGAAAGATTTGGTAAAGGGAGGTAATAAATCAGTAACTGGCATGCTGGGACTTCCTGCATCCTTGGGTGTAGAAACGGATACAAATGCAAACTGTTTCCACATCCAGTCATAAATCATAACGTCTAGATTCCTATTTCTAAATACTTATCTACTATAACAGTCTGACTTTAAACTGTACAACGAAGATCACATTATTGGCATTATTTCTTAATTCAAATTTATTGAAATGTATATGGACAAAGTACATAAATGTTACACATACAACTCAATAAATTTTTCCAAATGTATACACTTCTGTAGCCACCACCCCAAGAAGATATAATAGATTTCCAACACATTAGACACCTTATTTTTGTTTCCCCTCAAGCAGTAATTATTCATTTTTAAATGCTTTCTTAAAAATCTTTACACACCCAGCTACTTGGGAGGTGAAGATTGGAAGGATCATGGTTGAAGAACATGATAGAGAGATCTCCCATCTCATTCATGACAGCCCATGCCTACGGTCTTAGCTACGTGGAATGCTGTATGTAGGTGATCACAGTCCAGGCTGGCCCCAGGCAAAGACATAAGACTCTGCCTAAAAAAAATAACCAAAAATAACCAAAAAGCAAAAAAGGATTGGAGGCATGGCTCAAGAGGTAATGTGCTTGCCCAACAAGTACAAGGGCCTGAGTTCAAACCCCAGTAACCACTAAATACTTAAAGAAAGAAAGAAATCTTTACTTGTTCACTTGTTTGTCTAGCATAATGGTGATGGTAGTTACTTTTGATTGTCAACTTGATTGGATTGAGAATTTCCAAGGAGATTAGTAAAGTACACTCTGAGTGTGTCTGTGAATACATTTCCAGAGAGGATTAACTAATGGGAAAAAAGACCCTCTCTAAATGTGTAGACGGCACAGTCTCATACTCTGGAGGCCCAGATGAAATAAAAGGGGGAAAGGAAAATAAACAGCCCTTCTTCCACATGCTTAGCCTCACCTCAGGCCTAAAGTAATGGGGCCAGGTGACTATGGACTGGAACTGTAAGCCAAAATAACATTTTCCCCCTTTAAGTTGTTTATGTCAGGAATTTTGTCAAGTAATGAGCAGAGCTCACTAATACAACAGCTAATAAAAAGTACAAATAACAGAAATGATTCAGAAAGCTACTTTTGGCTGGGTATAGTGGCATGCAACTATAATCCCAGCACTCTAGAGGTAGAAGGAGGACTGGAATTTCCAAGGCAGCCTGGACTACATAGCAGGACCCTACCCCCTGTCCCCCCAAAAATGCTACTCTTCATTTAAGGCCTATTTAATTTTATTCTGATTTCTTACTGAAGTCATCAATATAATCTATGGAAAATATTGTGTTAACCTTGTTTTGCATACAGTTGCAATTATTAGTGATTTCTTTTTTTATTCTAAAGGAAAAGGAATAAAATATAAAGAACATATACAGCTTCAAATATACCTGTTTTTCTCATATAGAAGTGGAATTCAAAGTATTGAGAATCAAGTCTTTGCCACTAGTGCCAAGCTGTCCCCTAAATGGGAGAAAATGCTACATGTATGTAATACAAGCAAAGGTCATCAACAATGACTCTTGTTATTAAAGAAATAATGCTTGTGAGAACAAAGTGTCAACTATACAACATATTGCTTCTTCAAAACTCATAGCTTTTAACATGGTAACAAATGTGCAATATGTTTTCACCAACATTTTATTGAGACTAGTGAAAGGAAAGCCAGGGAAAAGCCTGCTGTCTTTTCTTACTATATTTTAAGATGACATTTGCATTTTAAAACTTTTGAAACCTTTTCAATTGAATAAGTCTGACCAATTATTTAGCTTGGGTTCAGTAATCCTAGAGGTTCACAAAATTTGATATTATAAGATTTTCTTATATCCCTATGTACTTCTAGAGTTCTAAAAATCTATTTTAATGTTTTGCATTATTATTTACATGTAAAATTTAAAATCAACCATCATATTGAAGGTTGACACATTTAACTACATAATTTACTTTTTTCCTACTAGACTTCCATTACAAGTCAAGAGTCTTTGAACTTATGATTAGATTCCATAGCCTGAAGGTTATGAGTGTTTTTCCAGAAGGTTTTCAAGGGTTTTTTTTTTTCAATGTCCACCTCCTCCACTGGATTCAATTCAAAATTTTCTAATGGGAAGCATACTTTGAATAGCCTTGATTCCACATTTTAATATGTTGTTTTATTTTATTGCTCTTCCCTAACTAAGAGCACTTATAGCCAGCACATTTTTAAGTATTTTATATTTGGTAACATTTTCTTGGTTCTTTATTTCCTGTTGTAATGGGCTTTCAAATACTAAGCAAATTTACAGATTTCCAGAATAAACACATCTGTACAGGACAGCAAGATATTAGAAAGTTCCTGAAATTAAATAATACAATGTAAAATCTTCTTCAGTATCAATTTTTTGTATAGCATATGAGGAAGATTGCCAATAAGTTTATTTTATGAATGAAACCACTGTGTGGCAATAAAATACAAATAGTTTATTACCTATGCTTTTTTTTATTCTTAATCATGCTTGATTTGGGAATATCCAATTGCATTTATGTACAAGGAAATTGTGTCAGGAGCTGACCTATTGTTTTTAAAGTCAAAGGTTAATCTCACACAAAATAAATAACTTTCTTCTAGTTTATATATTTGTTTCAAATTGAATTAACAATAATAGTTTCAATAAATGGATGTGTTTAAAGTGTTTAACAAAAATGCTACATTTAAAGTTTAACCTCCTTAAGTAAATCCTGGGCCAGGTTTCTTCTATTTCTTCCATATTTTCTTGGAAAGGATATTAGGTCACATGTACTCCTACACACATACCTCAGTTATTCACCTTGATCTCCGTCTCTTCTTTCCATCTTCCTTTTTTTTTTTTATTACTAATCCAGGTTTCTTTCTCTTCCTTCCTCCCCACCCACTCAACCCAATCACCTCCTGAAATCCTCAGTTCTCCTCTTCGAAAGATTTTCAAAATTAGTACTTTCCCACACTTCCCTTCGGATCTACTTTGGTTTGCTTTATATCTCCTCAGAGACCACTTGCTCATGTTAGCTTCACGATCACTCCTAATGTTCACTTGCACCTACAGAAGTTCAGACCCAGCTTTGCTTCCCGCCTTTCCATTTCCCTTTCCCTAACAAAAACATTCCTTTGAAAGGTGCAGCTACGAATCCCAAAAAGCAATTTCAGTGAACCAAGGCAGTAAGAGGGCTTTGTAATTCAGGGAAATTTGCAAAACTTTGGTAACACTGGAATACATTCTAGTCAGTGCCTAGTTGATTGCATTTTCATTTGTAATGTAGAAGTTCTGCCAAGAAATTGAATCAAGCTTACTATGACAGCACACTATACCTATAATTCCAGGCTTTCACAGAGGCCTTCTGAATGGCCCCTGATAATTGTGATGTGGAGTTTGATGCTGAGTACACTTGTCTGTAGTCTCTACAAAGTATGCCATAATAAGAACAATAGAAAGCAATCCATTTAAAAGTAAAGAAATGACTATCACTTTCTAAACATTTTACAATTAGAATCACGAGGAAAATGTACTTGCAATAATTTAATACCTTTTTGAAAAGTGACTTCAGATCATCTCCACTAAAATTTCAAAGCAGCCTTTGTCTTTAAATGCTATATACTATTTTATTAATTTATACATTCATTTAATAATTATTTTCTGAATGCCTATTGTGGACCAAACACATTTTAACATAAGCTTAAAAAGTCTCAGTGGCACTTTACCATGGGCCATGCGATGAAACCAGTAGTAGCCAAAGTCAACTCCTAAGAAGGTTAAATACCAAGTCCATGGAGAATCCCAAGGCAAACTGAAGAGCCTATAGTTCTCCCAGATATAAACGTAACTGGTCACTTCAATGCTCCTAAAAAACAGACTGGAAAATAAAACACATAAGCAATGGTTATACCATATTTTAGATACACAATTATGTGAAACTATTTTAGATACTATTTAAAAATTAACATATTCATATGTAAAAATGAAATCCATGGTTCTACTTTGCTTCTTCCTGTACTTTCATGCATTTTACAAGCTCAATATTCATAATATCAAAATGAATCTCAGGATATTTCTGTTTTTTCATGGGCATATGGATGCAAGTTGCTTGCACTCTCAATTGCTTGAGATTTAGGAGGCATTCTTTTTTTTATGTCTCTTAAGATACTTTTCACAGAGCCCATACAAAGTAAATCTGATGAGATCTACAACTAAATTTTGGTGATTTTCCTTTCTAAATTTTAATGAAGAACACAGTAAGAATTATTTATAAAAGAAGTATAAAAGGCAGAAAAATATAGATAGTGTATTTTTCAGGGGCCTGCAAATCACCTTCTGCCTTTAAATATGTTGAGCCCATAAAATTTACCATGAGATTATGATTGCATCTTCCTAATTCTATTCCTTTTCCTCTATTTTATGTAAGTAATATAAACTTACATAGAAGATAGAGCTTTCAGAATGTTAAGGAAGAATTTTCCTCTAGAAATTGGATATGCAAATTTACTTAATAATTATTTTTAAAACCAAGATACTAGAATATGTCTTACTGCCTATTCTATCAAGCTTCTACAAATTCTAGTTCAATAATTTTCAAAAATATATATAGCATATTATTATAAAGTATAGTTTTTTTTCTTTTGAATTTTCTACAATCAAATTTAACATCAGATTCAAGCCAACCACTTATTCCATCACTTTTATAAACCTGATTGTTTACTTTTCTTTCTACATTTAGTATTAAAATGTAAAATGGATTGATGATTTTAATGAAGAAAGATTTAGTTACAAGTCACCAAAAAGTTTGTTGCTCAAAATTCTGAACGAATTCTTAAATATTATAATTTCAGATAAAAGTTAAAGAAGCAGCACAGATTATCACGATTCCTTATTTTATGGTATTCCTATTTTCAGAACCACTTTCCAAGAACTAGCATGGACTTGGGTCACCTAGTACCTGGGTTTAACTTTACTCTTGAGTTTCATTATGATATAATTTAAAATAACTTCAAATACTTTGAATTCTTAATGATTGTTGTTTAAGATGTAAATAAAACACGAGGCTATTTCAAATTATTATTAGTATGTAACACATATTAATATGTAACACATAAAATGCTTACTGCTTACCATTTTGAGAAAGACTATACATTATCACATCTTACAATTCAATTTCCAATTTGAGATTACATGGTAGAAAGTTTTATCCCTGAATGCAAGTCCTTAACCCAAGGGAATTACCCTTATTATAATTTCATCCTGAGCCATGCTCAAGATGCACCTGAATCCTATACCAAAGTGGCTTGCAGCCCTTCCATTGAACTTCTTCATGACATAGTCCTAAGATCAGGACTTTGCAAGTGTGCAAACTCTTTAACCATTTGAGGTGGCCAAGAGAGGTGTTTTGGGAAATGTAGGTAAAAGTCAGGCAAGCAGTCTAGGATGTCCACAGAAGTTCGTGAAGTCCCTCATGGGGAAGGACAAGCCATAGTTCCCACAGTGTTTTGGAAGCTCAAGGAATTCAGGAAATAGTCATTTAAAACTTGTCTTCCGACTTTTTAACAGGGATATTGATGAAGATAGGTAGAGGATAGAATATTTTTAATTTAAAGATTATCAGCTTAGTTGATAACTCACATGTTTTAGGTAAAGACTCTTAGCAGTGCCACCACTGAGATTAGGGTAGATTAATTCTTTGTTATATGAGGCTGTCCTGTGCAAACATTTACTCAAACTATGAAATATTAAAATTTTTCTCTATCATTTATTAATTCAATGTTATTCATATAATTCACTTTTAGGTCAACATTGTGAACAATATCAATTTTACATGGTTCACCCCAATGATTTCTGTAAAACAGGGATTCTTGACCTTTAAACTATTGCTATTTGAGCCAGATAATTCTATGTTATGAGGGCCTGTCCTGTACACTAGAGAATGTATGGTAACATCCACGTTATCTATCTACTAGACTCAGTATAACCACTTTCACTCCATTTGTAACCATCAGTAATGTCCTTAGATATTGCTAAATATTTCCCAGGGAGCGAAAGTATCCCCAATTCATGACCACTGCCTAAAAACAGCTGATCAGAAAGAAAAATTAAAGCTTAGAAAATTCAACAGAAAGTTGAAGTAATCTACAGGTTCATCTGTAAGTTTTAGTACATGATATCAAAGCATATTTCTCCACTGATTCATTCAGTCCTTTAACTAATTCATATTAGTAGCTTGATAAGTTTCAGGCACAGCACAGATACAAGGGCATATTGTTGAAAAGGGCAACCATAATTGCATGCTTCACAAGTCTTCTATCACCTCACTTTTTAAAATTGCTATCATCCTTGTCAGCTCCAGTGACAACTGGAATAGGCATTAAGATACAAGAACTCAATAAAAGAAAGAGGACCCTGAAAAACTTTAATTTATAAAACAAAGAGAATTTGTAATCAAATACTTTTTTACTTCCTGTACAGGTGCCAGGTCTTGAAGAGACACCCAATTTATTATTCTGTCAAATGACTTATTAGAGCTGACACAAATAAAACTGAAATATTCCTGACATACTACAGTCAAGCTTTTTTTTATTTTCACACTTTAACACAGAGCCAAACTTTCTTCAAGGTGAAATGAAAGAGGGGAGAAGCTATGGGAGTTGTATTCCCTGCCTTGTATCAGCAAGATGAATATGATCCTGTTCCATTTTAAATGTGAAGGAACAGGTCATGCAGTAACCACAACTAAAAACAATTCACCAAAATGATTCAGCTGGGAAATGATTATCAAGACCTGGAAAGCCCTCGATTGCAGGAAATAGCACCTACATTTTCAAAAATGTTCCCACCAGACCTTGAATCATAAACCATAGCTTCTTCCTCTTTCTTTTCCCAATTCCTCCACCTCACTTGCCACCCTGAAACCCTAGTGTATGACTCCACTTTGGAATTCAAACTTGAACTCTGTAAACCCCATCCTGTGGGAAGATGCATCTACAATTTATATGTATATACACAGCAAACTTACTTTATCACATAGGGATGTCTTGGGATTACAAATAGATCCCATTCATGCATTACGTTTGGATATGAGACAAAGAAAATGATGTAAATATAAAGAAACATTAGAAGAATCTGACCACCAACCTGTTTGCATATAGGCTTTTCTCCCCCTGTCCTGTTTCCTGTATGAATGCCTCCAAATAGAGTTTCCTCATGTTAGGAGTATATCTTTTGGCAAATGAAAGGTAGCCAATTTCTTTAACTACTAAAATGATTGGGTATTTTACCTAACATCTTCTCTCATTATTAGAAATGAGTCCTGTCAAAGTTCAGTTACTATAAAAATCTGGTAAGGTACTGACTTGCTATTTGGTACTGACTTTGTATATTTTTTAAAAAGTAATAAAGGTCATTCGTAACCTGGAGATTAAAAATAATTAACAAATTAAAAATAAATATAAGTTAGTGATTGAGAAATGCAAACATTGGTTTTCAAAGTCATGTCAACTTAAATCCATCCCTCATCAAGAATAGAAATATCACATTGGGTAAGTCATTCAACCTTTTAGTATCTCAGGTTTTAATTTAAGATGTGATAGTACTAGGCTGAATGGATCCTAAAAAGATATAGCTCTCAAATACTCTCATGCTCCAATCATAAAGAAAGTAAATAGAAATGAATGTAACACTCTCTTCACATCCTGGGAAAATGTCAAAGCAACTTACAGAGTAAGAAGAATTATAGACCCAGACTCCAAGGCATCTGCGAGTTTATGCTACTTAAGCACTATGACTATCGGTATGTGTACTGTCTGATTTGGCTAGATTATGCGAAAATAATGAAAAGAAATTAGACATTTTTATTTCTGGTAGTCTTGTTTTATAAGCCAGAAAATAAATCAGTGTTAAATGAGATCAACTAAAAATATCTTTTAATCTCCATGAAGTTGTAGATAAATAAATATATTGGATTATAAATATATACATATATAATTTTCTGAAAAATTTTGCTGTATAATTATTTCAAAATGCCTTAAAATTCACCTAAGAATTTGCACTGCCTGTGTGGATAGCTGCTGCCACTTTTGCTCCATCTAGTGGAATACTGATTTGCTCAGTAATAATGAGATAGATAATATAACTATCTTCTGTAAACAGAAAAAATCTACACTTCTATTTCTCACTGTAACATTACATCACATTTATAAAATAATCACCTAATTTAAATTTTTAAAAATGACCATAAAACCATAAAGTGTTATGTATCGCAATGAGGTAGAGTTTCTTGGAAAAAATTAATTTGCCATATTCTTTACAAGAAAATGTGTTATTCTATTGAATGAGCATGAAGCCCAAACTGGAAAGCAATGAAGCTTACATTCTGAGAGAAGGCTAGTCTCACAACAGTCTCTAAAGTTACACAATTAATAACAAAGACAAAGTTTATTTATAAGCTTCTAAAGTAAAGTTAAGAGGAAATGAGACATTCTTGCTAATAAATGTAACTACCAAAACTACAATTTTTAATTTTTTTTTCTGTATTGGGTGTTTTAGAATTATTTTCTGAGTGAAGAAGACATTTAATATTGATAACAAAGAATTATTTTTAACATTACTTAACATTACATTTGTCTCTTATTTTGGATAATCAAGACTGCCTATTAAAGTCATCCAAAATGATGTTGCCGAATGTTAGGTAGCATTGCCCCTGATGATGAAGGTTAGCGTAAAAACTCATAATCAATTTTCTTTATTCTCCAACCCCACCCTGAGGAGTGAAAAGCATTTCAAAGAAGTTTAATTTCCTCCTTTTTAAACTTTTTTTTTTTTGATGAGCTGAAATGTTTTTTTCAGGAGTGGAAAATTCCATTGCAGGCACAGCCTGTAAAAGCATGCATACGTATGGGTGAACGTTGCAGGTTTAGCTCCGTTGTAAAAATTGACAAGGTCCCATATGTATTAAAAGTGTAGTGTCCCCAACTTATTTGAAAATTTACCTACTTAAATTATCCCTCCAACCAATTGCAATTTGATTTATAATCTGCTGTTTCAACAGAATAAATGAACCCATTAAAAACAAACATAATGTAGATATTTATATCAGGAATAAAACTTCTCTAGGGAGGATGCAATTTATGGAAGCAGAAACATTGGAAGGAAGTAACAAATTGAGGTCCTGGGTTTCTAATGAAGGATTGGAAATTGAGCTCTGGTTACACAAGCAGGAAAAGAAGAAAGATGTTATTATTTTTCACTCATTAATATTTAAGTCAGTAGCTAGATATTTGTTAAATCAAGTTTAATTTTTGATGTATATATGCAAATAATTGATAGAAAAGCAGATTATCTGCATGATACATTGGGCTTAATATGATGAATAGAAATACCTGTTTATAACTTCAGGACTAGATTTTGGCTAGGAAGGCTGCCTACTGGATTTCAGAAGAGCAAAACAGATTCATAACTGCTTAGAATCTGGTCGTAGGACAGACAGACTTTAATTATACATTAGGGTCTGTTCAACAGACTAGTGAACAATATATAATCTTATCTCTATGGTTAATTTTTTTCCTTACATAAAGATTTGAAAGGTACAGCATGTGTCTTTTCTACAAATATGATAAGCTATTATTTTTTAAGATACTTCAAATTTTATGAAATCATGAAATTGAGTTCTTCAAAATAAATGTTTTTCCATTATGTACAAGTCGGGTGGGAAAACGTACTCGCTTTGATTTCCATTTCTTTTGTCAGAGACCACATGCCTATTTAGAATTATTATCCACACCATAGTTCTTTACTAATGGATAAACTAATGGTATTGTATTCTTTTCTTACAATCACATATTTTAAAGATGTGGCAATACCCTGTTGCTAGTGTAGAAAATAAAATTAGTCCCTTAGAGAGGATACGATCAATGCTGTGTTAACCTAACCCTCAGCTGTTAATGATTTGCACCAGGATTCCCCTTGATGCTGCGGCTTCAACTGAAATATTGTTTTAAGAGTTAACATTAAATTCTCCTCCACAATTTTTTTTTCTAAAAGGGGATTGAGTGGAATGGATTCTGTGAATCAGCTTTTCTTTTCTGTTTATACCTTTTTTGATAACAACACAATAAAAGAAAATATTTTAAAATGTCACTTTCTGGATAGTTTGCTTTGCTGGGATCTTTTGTATAAAAGGCAGTGAAAGCTGAAATCCTTTGCAAAATAAAATGAAACAAAAAACCTGTCTACATTTTGAAATTTAGAATTGCTCTTCACACCTACAAGAAAAAAAGAAGCTGTTTTCAGTTTCAATTTGCTGTTTTCAATAAAAATAAAGCTACAGAAAAATATTCTCCAAATTCAAGTTTGTAACCTTTTACCTTTCTCTCAAAGTGCAACAGAGTTAACAGTTTGTGTTAACTTAAGGAGTGTTATGAGTAATGGGTGAAGGAAAAGGACTTCATGTTCTATCCCTGAAGGACTGATTTGTTTTGTTTTGATTCTCTCTTTCTTACTCTCTTTCTCTCTCCCTGTCTTTCTCTCTCTCCATCCTCCCCATCCCCTAACTTTCTTCCTCCCTCTTTTCCTTCCTCTCTCCCTCTGTGTGTGTTTCTCTCCTTTATAGGCTGTATATTTTGTAATAGTATGTATTTGATTCTTGTTTTCCTGTTATAATTCTGTACATTTTTAAGTCACACTGCTGAGTAGAAATATTATACTAAATATAATATTTGAAAGAGTAAAAGAAATGCGAAAGCATTCATTTAACCTGATGTCACTCTAAACTCTTTAGAAATACATTCCAAATCAATTAAACATATAACCCACACTTGTACCTGCTGGGCATCAAGTGATTTTTACAGTTGATCAATTCTGTGATTTCCAAAAACCTAAACACTTAATGTTCTCAGAATGAGCTGTAGTAACCAACTGGACTTTTTTCAACAATCATATCTATATATCCCTAAGTTTAGCAAATGCAGTAATATTCACTTTTTTTGTGGTACTGAGGCTTGAACTCAGGGCCTTCACATTGAGCCACTCCACTGCCATGTTTTTGTGCAGAGTTTTTCAAGATAGGATCCCATGAACTATTTCCCTGGGCTGGCTTTGAACCATGACCCTCCTTATCTCTGCCTCCTGAGTAGCTAAGATTATAAATGTGAGCTACCAGTGCCCAACTAATATTCATTTCTGATTGAGGAAGCCATGTCTATGTTTTAAATTCTTACTTTAAGTAATCTGCAAAGTAGTTGGAAACAACTGGAGATGCTATCCTCCTCTGAATATGACTGAATATGATTGCAGCCTTACTGATAGTTATTAAGAGTCATTATTACTACCACTGCTACTGTTGCCTAACATGTTCCTAATAACCCACTTTTCTCAAAGCAACACTTGTTGATAGATTTGGAGGTTTACTTTCTACCTAAAATATATTATGAAATTGCATGAAAACATTTCACATTTTCTCAGGTATCTGCAAATTTTCATGTCATTTAAAAAAAAATCTACCTTAGTTTCCCACTGGTTGGTTCCTAGAAACATTCCAGAGAAATGAGCACTGGTCAGAAGTAAAGCTCTAAAAACAGTATAAGAAGGAAGGGTGGGAAGCTGAAATAAGAAAATTCCTCTGCTGCTCAAAGTGTAGACTTCTTAGAGACTCTTCCCTTCCCTCTGCCTCTGTACTTCCACCTACTGGATTTTCAGCTAGTACATCACAACTCACTCTCTAGAAAGTATGCCATTTATTCTTTATAATGTTTGGCCAGTTGATTGTTCAATTCCATCAGCAACATGGCACTATAAGAACAATACTATTTTTTTAATGTTGGCTACGTAGCAGACATCATTCCAGGCATATGAACTAAAGCTATGAGATAAGCACATTTCTCTCAAAGTTCATGCAACCAAGGAGGAAGAACTAGAGAAAAACAGGTGAGCATCCTGCCATATGATAACTCCATACCTGGGGTGAAGACAAATGTTGGTGAGACCAAACAAAAGGTTGGAAAACAGATAACACTTGCCGGAGTGTGTGAACTTACAAAATGAACTGGAGGTGGCCACATGGATGGCTTTCAAGGCAGAGTGAAATGCCTGTGGCACATGAGAAGTGCCAAGTAGCAAAGCATGATGCAATAAAGATAACAAAGGGACAGGAGAGTGGAGGGACCAAAATTAAGGATAGAAAGACTACTTACTCTGTAGTCCAGTAAAAGAATTTGTACTTTAGTCTTAGGGAAATGTGCAACCAGTGAAGGGTTTCTACTAGATCTATGTGATAAAAATCTTCAGCTGCAGATGGGGTCATAATAGAAGCAGGACTATGAGCATTTGTAGTATTATGCAGACTTGTGTGACCTGCCCTGAGGAATGTCTATAAATTTAACTGGGGTAAGATAAAATTTACAATAGATAACTAGACTGTAACTCAGGGCTAGGGCTATAGTAAGAAAAATGAAGTGCTCATTTTGGGTGTAAATTTTAAAGGGGTGACAAGAAACTCAGTAATTATGATAAATAATGCTTAGCCTAATATTTAAAAAATGCAAAAATACCAATGATGAACAAATAACAAAATTTTAAATGATGACAGGTAGTGAATTCATAAGTAATACATGTGGAAAACACTAATTCCCTATATAGTAGGTTCTCTCCCCTTCAGACTGGGAGAATTTTAGTTTTCTTATGCATTGTCCTTCGACCATCTAACTCACCTTGGAAGGCGAGACAGAACACCAGCTGATAGTGATGTTAAAGCATCATCCAAACGACCTGGTGGCTTCCCCTTGAGGATCCAACTGACCACTAATTCAAGCAGCATCAAAGAAATGAACAATGGAGTTGCCTGGAAAGGAAATTGCAGAGGAGAGGTGCTGATGATGTTATGTTCAATGTGAAACTCTTTGATTAGTTCTTTCACATCTGGTAGGCCCAACAGAAGATGGTATATATCCTATCCAATGGGCAAAGAAATTTACTTATTTTGGACATACCCTACATATGTGCTCAATTTCTACCACTCGATTTGAAAATGAAATGTATCTGTAAGTACAACCATGATAATTATTCCAGGAAAATAATTAAAATAATAAAAGAACATGTTCCAAGTTCTAGAAAACACATTGGAAGTAAGTTAAATAATCAGAAGTTTTCCATTTACTCATGAGTAAGCCAAATTCACTTTAAGAAGATTTCCTTACAGACAAATGCAATTCTAAATATTTGTGTTAGAATTACTAGAATTACTTCTGATAGTAGAAACATGATTTTCTTCTGAGAAAGTCTTAGAAAATAGGTAATTTTCCATGTTTGCTTAAAACACCATATTTCATCATTTGGTTTTTATTTTATTTTATATAGTAATGGGATCTTTTATGACTTCTCTAACATTGTATTTATTGGGCTTGTATTTCAATACACATAATAACAATTTATGCAGATATGAATAGAACAGTTTTCTTTAAAAATCAAAAAGAAAGAGCAATATCTAATCTTGAAAATGGTAAGGGCTTCACTGATTATGAGTTTTGAAGTTTTCTAAACTGAATTCCCAGGAACGTACTATCTGATGTCATTTTTTTTTTCTATTTATGGCCTGAATTAGTAAGTGTTGTAGGAACAACTTTCACAGGGTGGAGAACTTCAGTATTCAAGTTCTAATTCTGGATATTTCCACTTCCAATCACAGCCAGGAACCAGAAGAGAAAAGAGCCTCTGAACACTTGAGAGTTTCAAAGAAAACTTGGTTCAAGTTCAAATTTAGGAAGTCAGAATTGGACTGAGTCAAGCTTCATATCCTTCATTCTGCAGAACTACTCTACCAAATTAAAGAGGAAATACTTTCCTGGAGGTGGTGGACAAGTGAAACATTTTGAAACAAAACTGTTACAAAGTTTACTGATGTGGTATAACTACTTGACATTGAGTTTCCAACAGCTAAATTTGCAATGCCATCATGTCCAGGAAAACGTTTAAAATTTTTATAATATTCTAGAATGACATATAAAAGATATAAAGGAGGAAATTTATAGACAAAAAATGGCTATGGGTATTGTATGGAAATTCAATTCAAGTAGAAGTTCTACTTTTGTTTTATGTCTTTAAGAGACTAGATTGTTTTTATTAGAATGTAAAGTTTGAACAATGAAAGTGAACAAATCCTCAGGATATATTTACCTTACTTCTCATTAAGAAAAGAGCTTTCAATATAGTCTCACCTTCTTTACATAATCAGGCACTTCTTCTAGGGTTTGGAATGATGTTTCATTTGGCTTCATCATGTAAAACATCATTCGTACCCCCTGGGAAACTGAGACATCCTCTTGGGCTTCTGGGTTCTTCATTGCTGCCCTTCTCTGATTCCCAGCTGGAGTATATTTGTGCTTCAGTGGTTGAAGCCAGAGGCTGAACAAAGAGGACGAGCTGTGCTTTACAGAACAATCCTTTGTCAGAGAACAGCTAGAAACAAAGTTCCGAAGAGAGCACAGCCAAGAGCAGATTCTGTGTAGAAAGTCAAGTAAACACTAGGATCAAGAACAAGTTCAGAGGTCAGTGTGCACCATTCCAGAATGGGAGGTGTGGGGGAGGGAAAAGAGGGGTCACCCCAAATCAAAGAAACAAAAGATACAGCACAGTTTGACTGTAGTTGAATTAACTCACCAAAACAGAAAATATCTGTGGTTGTGCCTTAGAAAATGAAAGGGTAAAAAAAGAAATGTTGATAATGCAGGTCATAGTTCACTCTGAGAAAGTGGGTAGAAAGTCAAGAGTCAAATGACATGAGAAAAATTAGTTCTTTCCTTTCTGAATGTCACAATGTTTAATTTGCAGTCTTTTCTCTAGTAAAGAGACCAGGTACTCTACTTAGTAGCTTGAAAGACACTAAGCACTGAATGTCAGACTTTTTGCTGCCCACATATTTTTTGATCTAATGTGTAATCCAAATCATTTGCTACTTTTTGAATATTTGCAGATCAATTTGGGGTATTTCACTTATTGCATAATCTACCTTCCTTAATGAAAACTCAGCTAGTCATAACTTCTCTATTCTTCATAGCACTTAGGGGAACTCCCTGACTGAAGAAGCTGCCAAGAGGTTGCTGTGAGCTCTTACTCCTGTTTTTCAGAATGAGCTTAAGTGATTACAACTTTTAAGTAGCCTGTGAGGCATTTATTTTATGGTATCACCAGTAAGTTGGTTGTGTCTGCCAGAAAACCCTCAACCTTTTATCTGAAAGAGCTGTGATCATCTATAGCTACCAACTCTTCTTTGAAAAATGTTTACACAGATTTAAAGACACCATTAATATATAATTGTGTCATAAAAACCATAAAGATAGAACAAGAAAGTAAATTACCACCTAGATAACTGCTAACATTTTGTTACAATGTATTCCTAAAAGTCACCAGGCTCTACAAAGTTGGGCAATAAAAGCCACAGAGTTTATGAGAAAAATATGATTAGAAGGCAAAAATTTGCAACTTTAAAATTATCCACAAGAAAAAAGATCAGACTCTAAGAAAAAATAGTAGCTTGTATTATTAAGACATATATAAATACTACAATAAATACGTGTTTATATTGAAAAAGGCTAATTTTTTATGGAAGTAGATAGAAAATTTGCAGATTGTGAATCATTATGAACTGTTGGAAGTAGTATTATCTACAGTCTGACAGAAATCTGTAACTGGATACATGGATGTCATGGCTTGTGACACAGACAAACTAAGGATGTTTAAGGTATCTGTCCATGTACAAGTTCAGTGTTTAAGGCTTGTGTATGGTGAGTGTACATTCACACTTTGTATATTACTAAGTCATTCAGACTTAGTAGGTGCAATTTTTAAAGTTCAACAGGTGTTTTTCAGTGACAAAATTGCACAAGAGCAAAGATGGTATGCCCAAACTCTGTTTTAATATATTTATCATGATGGAGCAAATTTTTGTTTTAAAGCAAGTGTTCTATCATAATTGCCTATGCTTTCAGACTATTCCCATTATAGTTAAATACATGTGGATACAAATATTTAACAAGACTCATATTAGGCACAGTCTTTAAATATCTACTTTTTATTTTTCTTAAAATTACTAATGTGATACATGACATGAGAAAAATCTGAATAACACAGTTGCAAACGAGGTAAAAAGTGACAGTACCCCTAGCTCAACACACAACAATCCCTTCCTCCAGCTTCATGAGTACTCCTCTCTTTGTAGTGGGTATTTTGCTATGCCAGTTATTTTCCTACAAAGGATAGGTGCTATTATTGTCATATAAATATATTTAGAGTACATTTATGGTTTAATTTTTAAAATAGGCCATATTAACATAAGATTATAGCAACTTTTCCTTCATGAAGTTAGTATCTTATCAGGTACATTCTTCCATTCTGCCTATGGTTATTTATTCAGGATTTTTTTTTAAAACAGACTTCAGAATTGTGTGTGTGTGTGTGTGTGTGTGTGTGTGTGTATACAAACCAGGTAAATGAAATCATTTTAAATATTTAATGTACAGGAAATTGAATGTGAAGAATTAGTTACACAGGTGACAGAAGAAGGAAAAAGTCAAATAGCAATAAAAGAGGCTTAATATCTCTGGGAAGCCACTAGTATCCTTAAACTACAGAGACAAAGAAGAGATTATAAAGTTAGAACCAAGCAGCTGGTGTTGCTCAGAGAAAGCTGAAACCATGAATGGCCTGTCTAGCAGAAGCATGGCCCTCAGAGCAGACCTGATCAGTGTTAGAAACAGTACATAAGGCAGAGAGGGAAGTGAAAAAAGGACTACAGCTTTTCGCTGTTTCATACTCACCTGCCTCCTGAGAGGCTTATTAGGCTGAAGCAAGGGCCTGTTGGCAGAGAAGGTTGGGAAAAGAAACCAACAATGGGTTACCACTCAGTATATACAGCAGTGAAGGAAAAAGGAACGAATAGATATGAGATAAATGTCAGTCAAGGACCAGCTCACCATAATAATTGATTTCACTCTTGCTTTGCTGTTGTGCAATCAGTATAGTCTTCTGTTTTTAGTTAATACAGCAACTAATATATATATCATGGTTTAAATATCTCGTACACTGTGCACATTTTTTGTTAAGTGGATGCCTAGTAGTTGGATATATGCTGTTGAAGGGTAGGTAAAAATTATGCCTTCATAGTTTTTGACAAATTCACCTGAAAGTTTGCTTTCTCCCCACACTTGCTCATGTTGGCAACTACTACATTTTTTATAATTTTTATTCAAGTGATTTTTCATATGTGTGACAAATGTTTTGATATTTTTTGTTAACCTTATGTTTATGTTGTCCTACAGCAGTTGTAACTTTTTTGACACTATTACCTATTGGTTTTTTTTTTTTTTTTGAGTCTTGCTTGCTTTCTCTGAAAAAAAAAAAAGAAAGTTTTCTTTGACAAAATTCTATAAAAAATGATCTTCTATGTCTTCTTCCAGAATGCTTAAAGAATTTTATCAATAGTCTGCAGTTTAGTCTGTATTTGTCTTTCTGTCTTTCTTCCACATATCACAGTTAGGTCTCTGCCCAAAGCTTCCTAGTGATAAATAATGAAAAAGTTTAGACAAGCTTGACACAACTAATAGGATTTTGTAAGAAAGCAAAACATGAGGTATCTATTTATTCACAGTATTCTCCTAAAAAACTAACACAAAGTATTAAAATGACATTAAAAATACTGATTAAGAATCTGTAATGATGTCCAATTTGGACAGAAACTACACAGTAATTTGAATATGGTAAGTTTGCTATAGAGCATTGTCAGCCATAATGGGGAACTGGAATAATGAGTGACTAATTAAAATTAAGGGATTTATGAATAATATGGGAATAGCAGACCTAAGGAGCAGCCACACCCTCAGGGCTCTACTGGAAAGCTTTGTTCAAATTAGCCCATTGGCCAGGAAAAAAGCACAGAAGAAGTTGTTCACCAGGAATGTCATACCTGAGACTTCCTTACCACTGAGCAGCTGCAGGGTCAAACTGCTGACAACCTGCACTGCAGGAACTAGGCACTGGAGGATTTCCCTATGTTGCAAGACCCTGCCATGTGAACACAACAGAACTAGGGAAGAAATGTCTTCCATCAGACATGACTGACTCCAGCCCACTCTTGAAAAAACTTAACATTATGTAATTTAGCACAGAAAAATATATCAAAGACTAGGAAATTTCACAAATCCAGCCACAAAGCGTGAATTTGAAAATGAGAGGCGATCACTCTGCAACTAGAACAAGACATCGTTTATCTGAAATTATCAAAGTTTCCTTCATCGTGCTGTTCTTAAGTATACAGTACTTAGCCTCAAAACTCTAAAAATCATAAAAAATGCAAAAATTATTTTCTAGGAAGTGTTCATACAAAAGAAGGAGGTGGGATAACCTCTATAGTTATAGATTTTTTTTATATCTAATATTTCAAGCTAATGCTAAGTTCAAGTTCAACCTATTTTTTAAAAAACTATTTCTTTTTTGCAGTACTTGGGCTTGAACTCAGGGCCTACACCTTAAGCTATTCCACCAACCCTTTTTTGTGAAGAGTTTTTTCAAGATAGGGTCTCATGGACTATTTGCCCAGGCTGGCTTTGAACCGTGATCCTCCTGAATAGCTAGGATTACAGGTGTGAGCCACCAGTGCCCAGCACTATTCTTTTTTCTAAATTACCTTTTTCTGGCTTCCTATATGTTTGTAAAATATTTTTGTGCCCTTTAAATAAAGCAATTTTCATATGTTATTTTTTGGTAGAGCCTCTTAGAAAGATCAACCTCCTTATACCTCAGATTTGAATCTTCCTTCACTGTAGGGAAATTTTCTGCTATTGTATTTCTCTATTTGCTCTATTTATATTCTTTACAATTCTTCATAATTGTGATTTATCTGTTCATCAGAACTCATTTGTTGTCCAAAACTATCATATCCTCTCTGTCCATTTGCATCTCCTTTCTGCTTTTCTGTACTCTCTGGCATCCTCAAACTTATCCTATGGGTTTATCTTTCTTCACTGTTTCCAGTAAAATTTCCTTTGGATTTTACTCCAAATTCTGCAATTGTTTGTTTGTTTAAGTTCTTTAGAAAAATATCTCTTGGATCACTTCCCAGATTTTACATTTGTCTTATCAGTTCAACCCATGAGGGTGAAGAAGGGAGCTGTGCCTATGAGCAGGTTCCAAGTCTCTGCAGGCCGTTTCAGTGAATGGGAAGGCCTGTAGTAGTGTGTGGCTTTATTGTTTTTGGTTTTCTTCTCCTTTGTCTCTTCTCTAGGCATAGAAAAAGACTAAGATATTTTTCTTGTAGCTTCTATTTATTAAAAATGGAGAGTGTAGGTCTGGTAATGTAGCTTAGTGGTAGACTTCTTGCCTTACATGCATGTGGCCCTCAACACTGCAATCAATCAATCAACTAATAATTAAAAAGAAAATGGAGAGTGTGCACAGCCTATTGTAGAGAGAATTCAGTAAGAAAATTTGTCTTTTCCGTTTGGACAATTTGGAAATTAAGACAAATGAGAACTGATTTGAAGGAAAGTCCAAGGGCTTCTTTTTTAATTCTTGTAAGAATTTTTTCAAATCCCTTCGCTGAAGAAGATCCCATCCGCTGAGCTGTCATTGGTCCTGAAGATCAAAATGACACAGTTAGGAAGGGTTAGTCTCTGCTTTGCTGACCTCATGTGGATTACAGGATTTATTGTTTATGGCAGAGGAAGCAAGCTCTGTTCTTGAAACTGACTTGGAGAATCAACTCACTGAGGGAGTATCTCTCTATTAAGGATTAAGAATACCAGATAGGTACCAATTTCAAAGGATATTCAACAAAAGAGACTTTCACTTTCCCTTGGTGCCACATGTCTTCAGCCTTTACCTCCCCAAATGATGGGAAAGTTAGTTTGCCAGGTTTCTTTCTAGATAAAGTGCTTTTATCCTATATGTTCTCCTCTTTAGTCTTTAGAATCATTACTGTCAGATCAGAGAACTGTCCTTTTATCACCATCTTTAAAAGTTTGTTCATATTTCCAAGATTATGAAAATAATACATTATAACACTGGATATTGTATAAAAATGAAGATATCTAAGGAAAAATAAGACATCAAACACATAATAGTCAGATCACAGCCTTGTTCGTATTTTAAGACATTTTATGTTTAAGGACCTTTTCAGGCTCAGTATCTTAATAAGGTGAGTTCACACCTTACGTGTAATTTAAAGTTCATCTTTATAGAATTTGGAAGCCACAAGGTGAAATAACAAAGCCCCAAACTGGAAGATGTCTGTGTCTCTGAAACCCCACTTAGAGGACAGCAGACCACAAGTTGGAACATTATGTGAATAAACACTAAACTTGTCATGTGCTTTGTGTAATTATTTGAGGCTTGTTTACTTAACAGTTGCCAGCACTCAGACTAATATAGACATAAAACCATTGGGAGTTCAAAACAGAAGAATCACATGGTCTACCTTAGGTTTTAAAATGATCAATCTAGTTTCTGTGTGACGAAGACTGAAGTGGGAGCTGAAAGCAGGATGCTGGTCACCAGGGATTGATGTCATCTCAGCCAGAGATTGGTGACTTGTTAGGATGGTTGCAGTAGAAGGAGTGAGATGGAAAGATGGTTCAGGATATATAGTATTGGTAGAACAGACAAGTTTGGTAACAGACTGGATGAGGGAAAGAGAAGAAACATGACAGTGTAAGGTTAGCTTAAACAACTGAAGAATGGAGTTTTTATTTACTGTGATGGACAAATTGGGGGATTTGACTTAGAGTATGATGTGAGATGCCTGTAGACATTAAGTTGAGATGTTTCTAACAGCTGGACATGTAAAAATGCAGCCCAAAGATAAAAATAGAAAAATTAGCTGTGAATAGAAGATAAATACTGACAACAGTTACAAGCCAAAATAAGGATGATTTTCATGTGTAGTTACTTTAGCGATATCTGTATGTATGAATGACTCATTTAAATATGAAAATCAGGTCTATTGTCTCAATTTTCTCTTTATAAGAATATTTTACCCTTCAAATAAAAATTGAAATATAATTCCACATTATTATAAATAATCTAGTTGTAGAAGTAATTGGAGGAAGTATGGTATTCACATTTTAATGCAATATGGTAAAGACGTGCTTTAATATTAAGAAATGTCTAAACTGCTTTTCACATTGCTCTTAGCCTTCCCACCAGTGTGATAGCTCCAGTTCACTGCCGGATTTTGAGAACTTGGTATGTCTCTACTTATCTTTATTTTCATTTTTGCTTCCTGACCTTATTGGTTACATTACTTATATATTGTTGTCATAACAGGCAGTTAGTTATTTCCTTTCCTAGTATATTTCTAAGTATGAAGGCCTTTTTTAATGATTGTGGCTGTGTGTTGCTGAAATGTTAACATCATCTCTAAAAGTTGCTGAATATTTTGTATTAATACTGTTCATTAGAAAATGGTAGCAAATGAAACTTAAATCATTCTCTCTGTTTTCTTAGATCAGATTTTTATTACTTTTGGCCAAAGTCCTTTCCACAACTTAGTAGGAAAAGATCAGGAAGAACATGATCTTAAATGCATGGCATATACTGGAGGTCAGAGCATAAAAAACAAATAACATTTCAAAAGTTATTTCTTTACAATCCCATAAAGTTAATATATTTCATTGTTATTTTAACAGTAGTCAGTGCCAAAAGAGCAGCTCAACATGCTACATGCATATCAGTGTCAGAATGCATGTAGCTTTCTCTTTATAGGATTGATTTTGAGTCAATGTTGGAGTTAATCCAAATTCACTGTGCAGAATAAAAGAATGTGAGAGATCTCAAGAGTATTTCCTGAAATAGCTCATGAGATGCTCTGCAAAAGGAAGGATTTCTTCTGTAAAATGTTAGAAAACTCCAAATACTGTATATGCTTCTCTGAGATTAATCTTGTATCTAAATATTTCAAAGATTCTGAGTTCAGCAGAATTTAATTTCCTTAGCATGTGAAATTGCAATTGTAACTTACTACAAAATTACTGCTAATCTAACACTTGTGAACATCTCTGAAAATGTGAATTACTGGTCCATGGTTGGGAATTGCTGCTCTATCTTTAGTTCTCTGTAGGCCTGCTTCTCTGTTGAGGAAGAAAACAATGGACACTTCCTTTGGTGATAGCTGTAATTTTAGAGGGAAGTTGTTATAAAGATTCATTTGTGCTTGAAAAATAACTAAAAATGGTTGGATAGTGTTCTACAGTACATACAGAGTATTTCTAATAGTGTCAGCAAACCAGTCACAATCTCTTATCTAAGTATGCTTTGTAGAACCTATTGCCTGCTCAGGAACGGACCCGTGAACCTTGGCTTATGAAACAGAGTTGAAGCCATTCATCACAGATATAAATCCAGTTCTTGTCATTCTTTGGGACATGTGATTAGAATTTCTCCCTAATCTCTGTATCAAGTGTAATGTGTTTCTCCTGAATGTCATTTGTGTTATTTAATTTTATGGATGCCATGAATCACCTACCTAATCCTGCTTAGTGAGCAATTTAGTGTTAAATACAAAGCATAAATCTACCAGTGTATAAGATTCAAGAGGTCTTGATCTATTGTGGCCATTAAAAAGAACACCAGACTGTGTGGTCTATCATAATAGTAATGTATTTCTTGTTATTCTGGAGGCTAGAATCCAAGACTGAGCTGACAGCAGATTCAGTGTCTGATGAGACCCTTCTTCCTTGCTTCCAGCATTGCTATCTTTTCCCTGTGTCCTCACACAATGGATGGAGCAAAGATAATCTCAAGGGACTCTTTATAATGTCAGTAAACTGAATCATGTGAACTCTGCCTCTTGACCCTATCATCTTGCAAATGCCCTGTCTCTTGATATCATCACTTGCAGGTGAAGACTTCAACCTATGAGTTTGGGTGGAGGGAACACAAGCATTCAGACCCTAACACATTCCAAACTCACTCCTGGGTCCATCATGATTCCTGCCAATATTTCCCTTGTCTAATTAATTATTACCTGTTTCACTTTGTTTCATTGAGCTATGTTGAAGGCACTTGTGTAGGATATTTTAATTTCTTCTTGCAATGAGGTAAGTAATTTCACAAAGTTAGTAGAATATTTAATGAATGAACAAAAAGTAATTCTCTAGTTAGATTGCACTTCATTTTCATTGGCATTTCTCAGGAGACACATGTGTAGTCTTATTGTCCTCATGAGAGTACAGATTGTAATTAAGAAAAGCCAGTATGTACTTGGATCAGACTTTCCAATGGGGGAAAAAATTGAAGGTTTTAAAAAATATCAATTCATTATCCAAAAAATATATTTATTCATGTATTTCAAGCATCTTTCCAATAATAAACCCATATCTATATACTTATATTAGACTTTTTCTTTTTTTTGCACTACTGGGGTGTTTGAACTTGGGGCCTATATCTTGAGCAATTCCACCAGCCCTTTTTTGTGATGGGTTTTTTTGAGATAGGGTCTCATGGACTATTTGCCTGGGCTAGCTTAGAACTGCAATCCTCCTGGTCTCTACCTCCTGAGTAGCTAGGATTATAGGCATGAGCCACCAATGCCTGGCCAGACTTTTTCTTTGAGAAGATTAGTATTTATTTATTCAATATTCTTTATAAAATCTATGCTGATACATACTTCAAATATGCAACTTGGTTGCCCTATGTTGAATTACTGTGCTTTTGTTGCCATCACTTAGTCAAGAATTTTTGTTTCGCACTTAAAATCAGAAATATCTGAAAGACAATCTTCTGTTTATTTTCACTGCTACCACAAGAACATGGTTGCACATCGTCACCTGCCTCATGATATGATTGGTGCTTTTTATACTGATGAAAAAGCAAAAAATAAACTCCTCAGTCATAGGTGATCTTCAAAATAATAGAGGAGATACCTCACGCAAGCACTTCCAAAGTCACGTGGCTTCAGTGCTTTCCCTACTCCCTAAGGATGACATCAAAATTATGAGAGGCTGGGAAGAATGTGGGGGTGGAGACTGAGGGTAGAGTAAAGGTGAAGGACATAACCACTACAGGGTACAAGCATATGTGAAACATCACACTCAACCCCTTTAGTTTGTACAGTTGATATAGGTTAAAAATAATAATAAAGAACTTCTGCTCTTCAAAGAGTGAAAAGCTGAATCACAAACTGGGAGAATGTTTATGAATCCTATATTTAACAAAAGACTTGTATCCAGAATAGACAAACAACTTTGAGAATTGAAATCTCAAAAGTGATGTAATGCAAATTTTAAAAAAGGGCAAAAGATTTGAAGAAATACTCCACTAAAGATATGACAAATAAGGACTTTTCAGTGTTCAATGTCATTGGGCATTAGGGATATGCAAATTACACCTACAACACACCTATTAAATTAGTAAGATTAAAATGTTTTGATAACAAGCATTTAAACTCTCATCTATTGCTGGTGGGAATTTTTCCTTAAAAGTTAAATAAATGCTTATCATATGACTAAGCCCTTTCACTTTTAGTTATTTGCCCAAGAAAGGTATACTTCTGAGAATACTAGTGCACACATGTTTTTATGTATGATATACAATTTTCACTAATCCATAGTCCCATTATACAACCTGCTAAATGTCCCCATTGCAATGTTGGGATTCAGAGGAAATATTCAATTGTTCTGTCAAATTTTATATCTCAGATATAAGCTGATGCTTATAAGTATATAAGTAAGCTGATGCTTACTTTTTACCTTATTTTCCATGTCAATTTAACAAATCCTGTGGCCCTGGTAAACCAGTATACTTTTACAACTTACCAGTGTGTTATGAAATCAGTTTAGTGGGTCAAGTAAAATTTTAAAAGATGAGATAGAGCAAATGAAAAGATAAATTATTTCAAATTTCCAATGTGCATAAAATTAAGAATTATTTTATAAATTTTGCTTCACACTCACAGACATACATATAAACAATTTAAATTATTTTAAACATGCATTACAGTTAAAAATGAGTGAAAACCACCACACAAAAGATGACTCCATCTCTCCATTTTTATCAATACCATACATTGAAACACCTCCATGTTTGTCTGGGACCATTATAATTATCTTCTCTTTATCTCCTTGCTCTGTCTCCAATGCACTTAGAATCCAGTGTCCACACAGCAAAAGAGAAACTTCACAGCATATTAATCATATTAACCCAGTCTCTATCTTACAATTTCCTAGTGGCTTCCTTTGCTTTTGAAACACTGAGCACACATCCATCGCCCACCTTACTTAGATTTGGGTATATCATATGAGCTGGTTCTTGCTTATTTTATTTGAGCAACAACCACTCTACATAGCTCCTTCACCTCACTTCATGTGATCCCCCTGTCAGTATCTCAAATGTATTTCAGGGTGTTTAAGGTAATTTTTATCCCTTAGTAATTTCTTAGCTCTTAACATCTCTTGAATCCTTATCATTCATGTGTCAGTATAAATATGTTCTTAGAGTTGTCTTTAAGTACAAACTGACCTCTGGATATCTCCATTTAGACAAAACAAACTTAATTAGAATATAACATGTCATTTTTGAGCTCATGATAGTTTATTCTTGACCCCTTCTCATACCACCACCACCACCACCAAAGCTAGCTATGTATCTTTCATATTCCCTACTTCTGTGAATGTTGCCACATTTTGAATACATTCTTACTCCTCTCATTCTCTCCATAACCACATTCATTCCAATTCTACATCTTATAGATTCTACTTCAGATACTGAAAGGAAGATGGCTCTTAGAATATCAGTTTCACATATGTGAAAAAAGAGAATAATTCAAACCAAAAAATTCCCAGGATTTTTCAACTTTATATATTTTATTGTCATACTATAACATGAACACAGTATTGAATGTGAATTATAGCAGACATGCTTATGTTTACAACTGTGCCATGTCCAGTTACTGTGTGCATGCCTTCTTAACACAAAAGTCTCTGAGCCCAAAAGTAATGGCAGCATATCTGGAAAGTATAGTTCCATATCAATTCTAACCCTTACCCAGGCTGTGCAGTTACGTGGCAATATTGCACTTTGTCTAAGACATCAATAAATTTGTGATTTGTTCTGGCCTTTTTTCTTGTCCTCATAATTAGTTTTCTCAACATTTTAAAAACATTTTTATTAGTATATATTAGTTGTACAGTGGCTTTCATTGTGACATTTCCATATATGCTTATAATACATCTTGGTTAGGTTCAGCTCCCCCCATTATTTCTCCTCATCCCACTCCCCCCATACATACGATTAAAATGACTTTAACAGGTCTTGTTGTTCTATTTTCGTACAAGAATATAAAGTACATTGACTATGTTCACCCTCCTTTACCCTTTCCATCCACTGTCCCATTACATCACATCCCTTAAGAGGACCTGTTTTACATTCTGTCTTTCATTTTTAAGTATATATTCATTGCTCAAAGGGATTTCACCATGTGAATACATGTACATTAATCAGATTAGTCCCTGTATTATTCTCCCTTTTCCCCCATTATCCAATAGCTTTCAGTGCATTTCCTTATGCCATCTTCCAACACAGATGCCGTGTATTTCATTATTATTCACTCTCTATCATTCTGTTTTTCACTCACTCCTCCTGCTAGTTCCTTCAAAATATTCCAGTATTAAAAATATGTTCTCAATATAGATTTTGTTTGGTCTTTATTTCATTAATTTCAAACATAATTTTTACTTTTTTTTCCCATGTGCTAATTTTGGGTTTAACTTGTTCTTGTTTTTCTAGGAGTTTGAGGTGTATGATTATGTCATTTATATGTGATTTTTTAAAATGTAGGCACTCATAGCTATAAACTTCTCCTTAGCACTTCTTTGCTGTATCCCATAGGTTCTGTTATGTGGGTTGTATTTTCATTTTCATTATATTCTAGGAACTTTTTGATTTCTCACCTTATTTCTTCAATGACTCACTGGTCATTCAGCAAAATGGTTTTTATTTTCCATGTTTCTGAATATTTTCTATAGTTTCTTTTGTTGTTGAGTCCTAGTTTTATTCCACTGTGGTCTGACAGGATACAGGGAGTTATATCAGATTTCTTATATATACTAAGACTTGCTTTGTACTGTAAAATATGATCTATTTTGGAGAAAGTTCCATGGATTGCTGAGAAGAATGCATATTGTATTACTGCTGGATAAAGTACTATGTAGATTCCTGTTAAGTCTTGGTTAATAGAGTAATTTATTTCTGAGGTTTCTAGTTGACTTTCTTTTTGTCTAGATGATCTATGACATATCAGTGGTAGTGGAGTATTGAAGTATCTCACTATCATTGTGTTGGGATCTGTTTGTGCTTTTAAGTCCAGAAGTACTTGTTTAATGAAGTTGGGTGCACTGACATTGGGTGTATATAAACTGACTATTATTATTTCCTTTTAATGTACTGGTCCTTTTAGTAATATGCACTGTTCTTTGTCTTTTCTGACTAACTTAGATTTGAACTTTTCTTTGTCAGATATAGAGCTTCACCTTCCTGTTTTGGGGGTCCATTTGCTTATAATCTTTTTCCACACTTTTATTCTACCCAATGTTTGTTTTCTATGAGATGTGTTTCTTGCAGGCAACAAATCATTGGGTCTTAATTTTTAATTCAGTTCATCAATCTATGTCTTTTGACTAGGGAATTGAGAGCATTAACATTCTGTGTTAATATTGAAAGATATGTGGTAATTGCTGTCATTTTGTTACTTTTTAAAATTCCAAAAACCCAATGTTTAATGTTTGATTCTTTCTAACCTTTTGAATTTTTTTTTTATTTCTATACTTTTGTGGCTGTGCTTATCTTCACATGCCATATGTAGGATTCCTTTGAGTATCTTCTGAAGTACTGATTTAGTACCAATAAATTGCTTTAATTTGTGTTTATAATAGAAGGTTTTTGTTTCTCCTTCAATTATGAATGATAGTTTTACTGAGTAGAATAATCTAAGTTTGATGTCATTTTCTTTCCATGATTGAAATAACTTATTCAATGCCTTCCTTGCTTTTAAGGTTTCTGTTGAGAAATATGCTGTTTTTCTGATGGCTTTCATTATAAGTGACTTGGTATTTTCCCCTTGTAGCTTTCAATATTCTTTCCTTGTTCTCTGTACTTAATGTTTTAACTAAAATATGGTGTGAAGAGGTCATATTTTGGTCAGGGCTGTTTAGAGTACTAGAGGTCTCCTTAACTAGATGGACATCTTTCTCAAAATTCAGGAAATTTTCCACTATTATTTTGTTGAATATGTTTTTTATGCATCCCTTCTCCTTCTTCAATGCCTATGACTCAGATTTAGTTTTCTAATGGAGTTGCAGAGTTCTTGAATATTTTATTCATATTTCTTCATTCATTTCTCTGTATATTTATCAGTTTTTTCTATTATTTCTATTTTGTCTTCAAGTCCTGAAATTCTGTCTTCCACTTGATTCAGTCTTCCAAAAAGGCTTTCAACTTGTTTTTTTTATTTGACTTAAGGAATTTTTCATTTTTAGAGCTTCAATTTATTTTTCTCAGACTTTCTATATCTTTATTGAGTTGCCCTTTCATGTCTTGCATTGTCTTCCTTATTTTCATCTAGCAGTTAATTTATATCTTCCTTGAGTTTATTCAGCTGTCTGTATCCTTTTTGAGTTCACTTGGTTGTTTCTTTGCATTACAACTCAGCACGTGGTAGCAAATTCATCTGATTTCTGAGAAATCTTTGGCTAAGTGGATCAAATCTGACCCCCAAAGAAAACCTTTGGCTAAGTGGACTATTTGAAGACCCTTAGACCTGCCTGGTGGGACAGGGTGAAGCTTTAGGGCTCAGCATATCTATCCAAAGGAGGGGTGAGGAATGAGCAGGCTAGCTGGCTAGAGCTTGGCATTGGGTCTCTATTCCAAGATAAGGAGGTCAACAAGGTGAGCTGGTTAGTTGGGAAGAGCCCACAGCCTACTGCCCAACCCAGCAGTGTATGCATTCACACAAGTGATAGAGCTATTTGCTCCTCAATTCCAAACCAAAATATTAAACTGGAAGGCTAGGTGGAAAAGGGTGTGTGTGGGGGTGCTCATCATGGACAAGCCAGAGCAGCCATTGGACTCTCTATACAGGGAAAAGCTTAGATTCTGATTGTGGCAGAGAGCTTTCTGACCCACTGCCTGTGCTCAGAGAACCCACCACCAACCCCGAGAGCTGCAACACATGCCTAGAATTGTCCCATCTCATTCTAGCAGCTCCTAATTCCGAGGCTTCTCCCCCAGGTTTTACCTGGGCAGTCAGGGCCCTGAGGTGCACATGAGTAAACGCAACAAGAGGATGGCAGATAAAAAAACTGAGAACCAGCAATCGAAGGGGAACATGCAGTGTACTGATAAAGCCCAAAGGACATTCACTCTTCTCAACAAGGAAGAAATACTTTTTTTTAATTTGAATTTGCCTCTCATATTGCCATTTTCCCCTCACTTTTCATTTATTTTCTTAAAATTTTTTTTCTTCTCTTTCTTTCTTCACTTTTTCTATCTTTCTAAACAAACCATTCAACTGATGGTTCATTCTACTTATATTATTCTCAACTCCTTTATATTACTCTCAACCTTTCCATTTTTTTGGAATCCCTGACAGTAGCACCATTCTGAAAAATAACTGGACAATGTCTCTACACATGAAAATTTTGTTTACTTGCAGCCCTCACACTTAACTCTCCTCCCATTCTCTCCATTTTCCTTCTTCCTCATCTCCTCACACTCTTTATTTTTACTATCTAAGTTTTAACCTAGGTAGTAAGTTAAATAATAACCCTATACTATATCACAGAGGAATGCTATTTCTCTTCATATATGACATGGTTGGTTATATAGATAATATGCTGCCAGTGGTATTCTGTTTCATGTAAATAAATATCTGCTTTGGTATTTGACTGCGAATTTGCTGTTTCTAAGTTATTCCTCAATATCACTGGTCAAAAATGGCACAACAATTCAATCACTAAACAGTCCTGCCAGAACATATAAAATAAATCAAGGGAAAGATCTTAGGTACTAACACCCATAGTCGACTAATTGACTACATGAATTGAGCATATCATAAAACAAAGGCATAAGAAGTATGGAAAGGCCAGGCAATATGATTCCTTCAAATGTCAAAAAACACACAATAAAAGATCTGATGGATAGTAAGGGGGATGAAATATCAATTCTGAGGAATGATTATAAGAATAATTAGTGAAATGAAAGAACATATGCAAAAACAAGTCAATGAAATCAAAGAGAATATGAATAAAAAGCTAAATGAATTCAATGAGAATATAAAGAAACAATGAAATCATTCTTTTAAGATGATAAATGTTTGACTGCTTTGTCTAGACTACTATTGAATGAAAAAAAATTGTGTTTCTCTTAGAATGGCTTTCTCAGAAAGCACATTTGCCAGTTCATGTATTTAACATTTTATATCTGAAACACTGAATGTATCTGAAAGAGTCCTCAAATACATAGATTTTGGTGCCTTTTTGATAGTTCAACATATCTAGAGAGTTTTCAATTTAGCATATCTTGAGAAGTGTTCTTCATTCAATATTTATTTATTTGTTTATTTATTTATTTGGTGGCACCAAAGTTTGAACACATGTCCTCATGCTTCTTAGGCAGGCTCTCTACCACTTGAGCCACACCAGTTCTTTTTGCTTTGGTTATTTTGAGATAGAGTTTCACTTTATGCTTCAGGTGGCTTAAACCACAATCATCTTATTTCCTCTTTCTGTATAGCTGGGGTAACAGAAACACAACACCAAGTCACCTTTTATTTGTTAAGATGGTATCTAATGAATTTTTTGCCCAGGCTGACCTCACACTGTGATCCTCTAGATCTGCACCATCTAGGCATGAAGGATTACAAGAGGGAGGCACATGCCTGGATTTTATTTTCTAATATATTAAGAAAATATTTTCATCTGGCAAATAAGTACCACAGGCTGCTTTGTCTTTGTGACACCATGTTACGGACATGGTGCTCATTCACTGCACTTTAATGCATAACATCTCTAAATAAATTGAATTCATGTTTTATTTTGTTTTGGTATTTTTAGCAAGGCAGCTATATTGTACTAAATTTGCTATAACTGGTTCAATATTTTTGTTATATCTTGTGCATAGTAAGCCAAAAATAAGATGCTTGTGGTTTTGTAATCTCACCTGAATTGAGTAAAAGACACTTAAAATTTTAAACAATTGATCATTTGAGGGAGTTCAGCTAGAGTGACACCATAACTTCCAAACTTCTCATGTAGGAAAATTTGATAACAAGGCAAAGCAGTATTTATATTGCTAAATGAGTGATATTTTAAAATGCATGAAAGAATTCAGGGGAGAGAAAGAAGCTTCTCTTATGGTTGCAGAAAACCCAAGATAGAAATGAAATCAGCTTAATGATTGATTAGGAATATTGTCCTAAGATACACATACATTGTTGAGAGTTGCACATAGATCAGTATCACTATTAAGATATTTAGATAAATTTATTTAAAAGGTAGACATCCTTGTTGTTATTGAAAGTTGTATTGTTATTGAAAGGCACTAAAATATTATGTGACGTTAAAAAAACAATATGTTAAGTCATTAACTCTGGATTAGAACCAGTATGTAATGATCAATATGTAAATAGTTACATCCATAGTTTATCATTAGATCAGAGTTTTCCAACTTTTTGTCTTTAAAGGATTGGGTGGTAAATATTTTAAGGTTTGCCAGCCATCCAATCGCAACTACAGAACTCTTGCATTGGAGTTAGAAAACAGTCATAAATTATATGCAATTGAGAGGGTGTGACTATGTTCCAATAAAATATTATTTACAAAAACAGGCAACAGTCCAGTCTAGTTCACTAATGTCTGCTTTACACATAATGAGTTCTTTGACAATTTTAATCATGTTTGTGTACTTCTAGCTTTAAAACAAAAATGCAACAACTGAATAGCACAACATTTTCAAATCACATTATTAAAAAGTAGCCAAAAAGACATTTAGATTTTTTTAGATATTTCTAACATAGTATACTTGGAAAAAGAGGTAAGTATTAATATATCTAATAGTTGAATATTTCTCGCTTCCACTTTTACAGGGGCACGTATGAAATGGAGATGATTTTAGAGGTTTAAGGACTAGAGTAGTTCAGTCTTCTCACTGAGGCAGAGGAAACTGTTGATCTTGTGGGTTCTTTGGGTTCAGACTGATAGCCTCTACATTGATAGGAATGGGTTGGTAGAAGCTGAGGCCACAGTGATCACAGAGTTCTTCTACCCTTGGAAACAGCAAGAGGAGTATGGGAATGTGGAGAAATTAATACTCCAAGCCCCTCTTCTATACCTCTCCTTTCACCAGTACAGTCACAGCCATGGCTTACTATGACACTGTAAGAAGCAGTGACAAGGGATAGGATTGGGGGCACTTTGCTCCTATTCCTTAGACTTCATTTTCCTGAAATGTGGGTGAAGTAGGAGCCCAATCTGGGGTGAATGGATAAGCTTCGAGTTCCCCCTTAAACTATAGTGAGGCTGCCAACCACTATTAAAATTTTAAGAGATAATTTGAGTGTTATATAATTTTATTTCTGCTATATAACCTAACATTTGCTATTCTTATGCTGGCTGACATCAAAAGAAATATAGTATAATGAAGGTCCTCCTCTTCATCTTAAAGAAAGCAATGCTGAGCTCAATGCCAATTCATATTTAATAGTTTCATGTATTTGTTCTAGTACTCCTTTTAGTTATGTGTTCTATAAATTAATTAGATGTCTATTATTTGTATTTGGATTTTTTATCAATTTTAATGTATTTGCTGACATTTTATTCTTGTGTTTTCCTTAAATTTTTTCTTAAATTACTATGTGTATATAGAAAGTAATATTGAGTATTCATTTGTATTTATAACATAAAACTTCCTCTTCACAAAATTGCATTTATTTTTTATATGGAATTAAAGATATTTCATAAACAATTTGGCAAAATTTTTAAAATTGATACTCATGACTAAAGTTTAAGTAATAAGGCACTCTCTTACTTAAGCTAATGCTTTTGATTAAGCTAAAATTGAGTGATAATGCATTATCTTATGAAGTATATATTCTTCTATTTTACAGAAGAAAGAACTTTATGTCACAAAGAGAGCCCTATATTTATAATTTTTAGGGCTACAAAAAACAAATATAACTATGCCTGAGTCAAAAAGAACATTTATTGACCATCATTACCATCATTGTATTTCAAAGGTGAATAAAACACAGAAGGTACTTGAGCTGACCGTAATCCTTTTAATGACAATCCTAAAATCCCATCCTTGGGAGATAATGTGCTCAATGCCTTAACAGGAAGAACTACAAAAGGAAGTCAAGGGGAATGTCAAATGTGGTCACATGACCTGTCTGATGTGGTCACATGACCTGTCTGGAAAGTGACAATTAAAACAATGAAGTCTGGTGCAAACAACGCAAAAAAAATGAGAATCTTCTATTTGCAAACTTCCATATATTTTAATTAAGCAAAGTTTTGTATTTTATTTGGTGAAAGTCATTGCAACATCTAAAGGAATTAATGATATCTATCAAACTTCAGTGAGGTCTAAAATTTAGCCATCCCATTCCCTGCATGAAAGTAGGCAATACTCTCACTTCTCTGTTCTATTCCTGACTCACCCCTGCTTCAAAACAGACTCCCAGATGCTTGATGCTTGATTCTCTGAGTACTTGACCTGAACTAAACACAATTCATAAAGTACAAGTTGGAGAGAGGCTAGACAGAACAACATGAAATAAACAGCCACTTATTGGATTTGAAATGCTATTCAGAACTGAGCCAATGAAATTTACTTCTATCACTTGCCATTATCTTGGTGTATTAAAAACAAGCTCACAAAAAGAGAACATCCTTGAAGATTTGACTTTTTTAATGTTTTTCATAGGCAGACTCTATAAAAACTGGCACTGCTCTATTTTCTGGGATTTATATGACATTTATTATTAGTCTGGTTACCAAACGTAGCACAGACTCTTGGTCCAGAGTTTGCCAAGCCAGAGCTGCATTTTGGCCAGCATCAGAGGGTTAGGTGTGGTTTCCCTTTTGTTGGTGTGTGTGTACAAATGGGAATGTATGTGTAAAAAGTGGCACTGGCATATCTAAATGAAAATGGAATGTGCTTGGATTAGGTCATCATGACTGAGCCAACTTATTTGGTAATACTTCACAGTCAACCATAAGTCAAGGTCTACTTTAATGCAATTCCTTACTAGGTCAAAATGTACAGTCAGATTCATATAGATTCACATAGAAGCTGCTGTTACTTGTACCTCTGTTTCCCACATGCTTCTTTATGGGACAATTGGACATTCAGTCAGTAGCATGCCACTCAGGGATGTAACAGTCTGGGGAAGTAAGTGCAAAGAATCAGTCTGGTTGGGCATGGTAGTGCAAAATATAATCCCAGCACTTGAGAGGCTGAGACAGGAGGACCATGAGTTTGAGGCCAGCTTGGACTACTTACTGAGATGTTGTCTCATAAAACAAATAAATAAAAAGGAATCAATCCATTAATCAGGAATGGAACAGGCATTGTCATCATTATACTGGAAAATCATTCAAGGGTCAGACTTAATCCCATTTTCTTTATTTTTCTTTATTTTATTTAGAAAATAAATCTCACAGAAATCATAGGCTGGTTCTAAGTGCCACACTAGCATATCAGGTCATCCCAGGCCCTCACACTGGCAAGATGTATGCTTCAAACCATTCCCTACTTCTAGTGTCACTCTGAAAAATAGTTACACTTTCTCATGTTTTATTTCCTTTACATTTAAAGAGAAATAATCTCTCAAGGATATTTATTTATTCAACATCTATTAAGACTCTTCTGTTTGCATGGTACTCTATAAGTAGACAAGGCAAAACTCATACCCATGCTTATAAAAACTAAATAAAATGATACAGGGAAGAAATGAACAAATGCTAAAAAAAGAATAAATACTGAAATTTTTTTCAGTACTGAGGATTGAACTCAGAGCTTTACTTCAGCTATACCCCCAGTCCCTCCCTTCCTTTTCCTAAAAATCATCATTTGCTACAGATTATTATTTTTTTAGGTTAATTCTTTTATTATTCATATGTGCATACAAGGCTTGGTTCATTTCTCCCCCCTGCCCCCACCCCCTCCCTTACTACCCACTCCGCCCCCTCCCTCTCCCCCCCTCAATACCCAGCAGAAACTATTTTGCCCTTATTTCTAATTTTGTTGTAGAGAGAGTATAAACAATAATAAGAAGGAACAAGGGTTTTTGCTGGTTGAGATAAGGATAGCTATATAGGGCATTGACTCACATTGATTTCCTGTGCGTGGGTGTTACCTTCCAGGTTAATTCTTTTTGATCTAAACTTTTCTCTAGTTCCTGGTCCCTTTTCCTATTGGCCTCAGTTGCTTTAAGGTATCTGCTTTAGTTTCTCTGCGTTAAGGGCAACAAATGCTAGCTAGTTTTTTAGGTGTCTTACCTATCCTCACCCCTCCCTTGTGTGCTCTCGCTTTCATCATGTGCTCATAGTCCAATCCCCTTGTTGTGTTTGCCCTTGATCTAATGTCCACATATGAGGGAGCACATACGATTTTTGGTTTTTTGAGCCAGGCTAACCTCACTCAGAATGATGTTCTCCAATTCCATCCATTTACCAGCGAATGATAACATTTCGTTCTTCTTCATGGCTGCATAAAATTCCATTGTGTATAGATACCACATTTTCTTAATCCATTCGTCAGTGCTGGGGCATCTTGGCTGTTTCCATAACTTGGCTATTGTGAATAGTGCTGCAATAAACATGGGTGTGCAAGTGCCTCTGGAGTAACAGTCTTTTGGGTATATCCCCAAGAGTGGTATTGCTGGATCAAATGGTAGATCGATGTCCAGCTTTTTAAGTAGCCTCCAAATTTTTTTCCAGAGTGGTTGTACTAGTCTACATTCCCACCAACAGTGTAAGAGGGTTCCTTTTTCCCCGCATCCTCGCCAACACCTGTTGTTGGTGGTGTTGCTGATGATGGCTATTCTAACAGGGGTGAGGTGGAATCTTAGCGTGGTTTCAATTTGCATTTCCTTTATTGCTAGAGATGGTGAGCATTTTTTCATGTGTTTTCTGGCCATTTGAATTTCTTCTTTTGAGAAAGTTCTGTTTAGTTCACGTGCCCATTTCTTTATTGGTTCATTACTTTTGGGAGAATTTAGTTTTTTAAGTTCCCTGTATATTCTGGTTATCAGTCCTTTGTCTGATGTATAGTTGGCAAATATTTTCTCCCACTCTGTGGGTGTTCTCTTCAGTTTAGAGACCATTTCTTTTGATGAACAGAAGCTTTTTAGTTTTATGAGGTCCCATTTATCTATGCTATCTCTTATTTGCTGTGCTGCTGGGGTTTCATTGAGAAAGTTCTTACCTATACCTACTAACTCCAGAGTATTTCCTACTCTTTCCTGTATCAACTTAAGAGTTTGTGGTCTGATATTAAGATCCTTGATCCATTTTGAGTTAATCTTGGTATAAGGTGATATACATGGATCTAGTTTCAGTTTTTTGCAGACTGCTAACCAGTTTTCCCAGCAGTTTTTGTTGAAGAGGCTGCTATTTCTCCATCATATATTTTTAGCTCCTTTGTCAAAGATAAGTTGCTTATAGTTGTGTGGCTTCATATCTGGATCTTCTATTCTGTTCCACTGGTCTTCATGTCTGTTTTTGTGCCAGTACCATGCTGTTTTTATTGTTATTGCTTTGTAATATAGTTTGAAGTCAGGTATTGTGATACCTCCTGCATTGTTCTTTTGACTGAGTATTGCCTTGGCTATTCATGGCCTCTTGTGTTTCCATATAAATTTAACAGTAGATTTTTCAATCTCTTTAATGAATGTCATTGGAATTTTGATGGGAATTGCATTAAACATGTAGATTACTTTGGGGAGTATTGACATTTTTACTATGTTGATTCTACCAATCCATGAGCATGGGAGATCTCTCCACTTTCTATAGTCTTCCTCAATCTCTTTCTTCAGAAGTGTATAGTTTTCCTTGTAGAGGTCATTCACATCTTTTGTTAGGTTTACACCTAGGTATTTGATTTTGTTTGAGGCTATTGTAAATGGAATTGTTTTCATACATTCTTTTTCCATTTGCTCATTGTTAGTGTATAGAAATGCTAATGATTTTTGTATGTTGATTTTATATCCTGCTACCTTGCTATAGCTATTGATGATGTCTAGAAGCTTCTGAGTAGAGTTTTTTGGGTCTTTAAGGTATAGGATCATGTCATCTGCAAATAGGGATATTTTGACAGTTTCTTTACCTATTTGTATTCCTTTTATTCCTTCTTCTTGCCTATTTGCTCTGGCTAGGAATTCCAGTACTATGTTGAATAGGAGTGGAGATAGTGGGCATCCTTGTCTGGTTCCTGATTTTAGAGGGAATGGTTTTTATTTTTCTCCATTAAGTATAATGCTGGCTGTAGGTTTGTCATATATAGCTTTTATAATGTTGAGGAACTTTCCTTCTATTCCTAGTTTTCTTAGAGCTTTTATCATGAAATGATGTTGGATCTTATCAAAGGCTTTTTCTGCATCTATTGAGATGATCAGGTGGTTTTTGTCTTTGCTTCTGTTAATGTGGTTTATTACGTTTATTGATTTTCGTATGTTGAACCACCCCTGCATCCCTGGGATGAAGCCTACTTGGTCATGGTGAATAATCTTTTTGATGTGTTGCTGAATTCGGTTTACCATTATTTTCTTGAGGATTTTTGCATCAATGTTCATTAAGGAGATTGGCCTATAGTTCTCCTTTTTGGAGGTGTCTTTGCCTGGTTTTGGGATAAGTGTAATACTGGCTTCATAAAATGTGTTTGGCAGTTTTCCTTCCCTTTCTATTTCGTGGAACAGTTTAAGGAGGGTTGGTATCAGTTCTTCTTTAAAGGTCTGATAGAATTCAGCAGAGAATCCATCAGGTCCTGAACTTTTCTTTTTGGGGAGACTCTTGATTGCTGCTTCAATTTCATTTTGTGTTATAGGTCTATTCAGGTGATTAATTTCCTCTTGGTTCAGTTTTGGATGATCATATGTATCTAGAAATCTGTCCATTTCTTTTAGATTTTCAAATTTATTTGAATATGGTTTCTCAAAGTAGTCTCTGATGATTTCCTGGACTTCCATGGTGTTTGTTGTTATCTCCCCTTTTGCATTCCTAATTCTACTAATTTGGGTTTTTTCTGTCCTCATTTTAGTCAGGTTTGCCAGGGGTCTATCGATTTGCTACAGATTATAATTCCTTTATCTGCAAGATTTTCTACTTTAACAGATAAAAATTGGGAAGTTATAGAAATTAAAGGATATCACAGTATTCCTTGAAACTGTAGCAAAGTCTTTGACACATGGACAATCTCAGTAAACTCATCTTTATCTCTGCTCTGCCATGCTGTGAAATATTCAGGGGCAGACCTTCATGATGTATGATTCATGGTTGTCTAGCTCAGCCTGAGTGACATGCTTAATTGTGGGGACATTATTGATAATATCATTTTTGATAAATGCTTCAAACAAATTCTTCAATTATAGCTTTATCATTAGGAAAACAGCATTTTCTTTTGCTATTGATTGAATGTATCCCCAAAAATTCTTAAGTTGAAACTTATGAACAGTGTTGAGGAGGTAGGGTTATTGAGGGATATTAGGCAATGAGAGTGATGTAATATTAAAGGAATATGTTATCTTATGAGTGGGTTTGTTTTTTTTTATAAAAGTGATTGTCACCCTCTTGTGTATTTTCTTGCTTTCTCTCTCCCATGTGATTTCTTTTTGCTATGCTATGATGGAACAAGAAGACTTTTTAAAAATTGTTTTATTATTCATATGTGCATACAATGCTTGGGTCATTTCTCCCCCCTGCCCCCACCCCCTCCCTTACCACCCACTCCACTCCCTCCCTCTCCCCTCCACCCCCTCAATACCCAGCAGAAACTATTTTGCCCTTATCTCTAATTTTGTTGTAGAGAGAGTATAAGCAATAATAGGAAGGAACAAGGGTTTTTGCTGGTTGAGATAAGGATAGCTATACAGGGAGTTGACTCACATTAATTTCCTGTGCGTGGGTGTTACCTTCTAGGTTAATTCTTTTTGATCTCACCTTTTCTCTAGTTCCTGGTCCCCTTTTCCTATTGGCCTCAGTTGCTTTTAAGGTATCTGCTTTAGTTTCTCTGCATTAAGGGCAACAAATGCTAGCTAATTTTTTAGGTGTCTTACCTATCCTCACCCCTCCCTTGTGTGCTCTTGCTTTTATCATGTGCTCAAAGTCCAATCCCCTTGTTGTGTTTGCCCTTGATCTAATGTCCGCATATGAGGGAGAACATACGATTTTTGGTCTTTTGGGCCAGGCTAACCTCACTCAGAATGATGTTCTCCAATTCCATCCATTTACCATCGAATGATAACATTTCGTTCTTCTTCATGGCTGCATAAAATTCCGTTGTGTATAGATACCACATTTTCTTGATCCATTCATCAGTGGTGGGGCATCTTGGCTGTTTCCATAACTTGGCTATTGTGAATAGTGCCTCAATAAACATGGGTGTGCAGGTGCCTCTGGAGTAACCTGTGTCACAGTCTTTTGGGTATATCCCCAAGAGTGGTATTGCTGGATCAAATGGTAGATCAATGTTTAGCTTTTTAAGTAGCCTCCAAATTTTTTTCCAGAGTGGTTGTGCTAGTTTACATTCCCACCAACAGTGTAAGAGGGTTCCTTTTTCCCCGCATCCTCGTCATTACCTGTTGTTGGTGGTGTTGCTAAGGATGGCTATTCTAACAGGGGTGAGGTGATGGATCAAGGATCTTAATATCAGGCCACAAACTCTAAAGTTGATACAGGAAAGAGTAGGAAATACTCTGGAGTTAGTAGGTATAGGTAAGAACTTTCTCAATGGAACCCCAGCAGCACAGCAACTAAGAGATAGCATAGATAAATGGGACCTCATAAAACTAAAAAGCTTCTGTTCATCAAAAGAAATGGTCTCTAAACTGAAGAGAACACCCACAGAGTGGGAGCTACACATCAGACAAAGGACTGATAACCAGAATATATAGGGAACTTAAAAAACAAGAAGACTTTAAAAGGATGTGTCCCCTTAATCTGGGAATTCACTCAGTATTTATTGAGTGAATCTGGGATTTAACTCCTAGAGATATAATTTGTTTTATATAATAATTTACATAATTTACTTTATGTAATCTATTAATTATGTATATTTCATAATACTTATAATACTATAGCATCCTATACATAAGCTGAAATATAATTTTTACAATTAATATATAGTCAGTATTTTCATACAGTATATATTTATATAATTAAATTATGCAATTACTGCATCTATTTGAAGAATACACTATAGGAGGCCTGATGTTTCTTTGTGCTTACCTATTTTTGTTGAAACAGAATTCTACATTTATAAGATATTCTACTCTGCTAGTGTCTATATTTATGACTAGTTTTTCCTGACAGTAAATCATTCTCTTAGTTTGTCATTTTGGATAGTTTAACCACTGAGTATCTTCTGCTAGAAATTGAATCTTTAGCTATTCCATCTCATCTTATTCCTCCACTTTTTCTTTAAATGCTTCAGGTTGTATTATTATTTATATCATTTTTTAGCTGTAACTTTGCACAACTTATTTAAATCTGTGTTCATCACTATCAATCACCTTTGATGGTGAGTATCACCTTTATTGTTTAGCACCCTTATTTTTCTCTCCACCTTTTCCTCTGATCTCTTTTTTAGGGCCAACCAACTCTTACATAATGTTTCTACAATTAACTTTGGAATTAAATAAAAAGGATCAGAATTACATAACTGTTTGAATATTCTTTGCTGCTGCCCCCAAAATATACAAGAATTATGTTCATGTTCCTATGTAGGAACTCCTGATTATGTAAGAAAATGTAACTGACATTTTTTCTTTAAGACCCTCTCTCAACTGTTCAAAATTATGTCACACTTTAGTTTACCTCATATTTGTGCACCTTTTGGGATATTTTTCCCTGGGAGTTTAAAACTCTTTGTTTCTTGTACTATTTGCCTCATTATAACTTCATTTTTCTTTAAATTCTGTCATTATAGTTCCCAAAGTAGTCTTCAAAACACTGTGGTTTTCTCCAAGTACCTTTGAAGGAGTTGAAAGTTCAAACTATGTTTGCTTCTTTCACTGTGTGCAAGAGCAATGGTGGTTAAGATTACAGGCAACAGCCTGTCTTAAAACTCAGCATATGCTTCATAGCTACAATGGGTGGTGGAAACAAAAGGATAAAAGTCAATTACACTTCAGAATGTTCATGCTGAAGTAGGTAAAAATGCTGTGTTATTAGATCTCAATTCTTGCATGCGCATCTTTTTAATATTCTTTATCACAAAATGAGGAAGTGCTCAGTAGCATTGCTATTGCATACTGAGGTATTATAAAGGATACCTTCAGAAAAATTACTCACATTATTGATTCTCTTGGGAAAATATATACCTGTGAAGTGACTGGATTCTATGGTAAAAATGTGTTTAGCTTTTAAGAACTACCAAAATATGTTCCAAGTAATTATACTATTTTACAATCCCACTAACTTTCTGTTCTTCAATATCCTTCATAATGCTTGATATAGTTCATGTTTTCAGATAGTTATAAATATCACATTGTGGCTGTATTTCACATTTTCCTACTAACAATTGATATTGAGTACTTTTTCATGTCCTTGTTTTTCATCCATATAAATTTTTTGGTAGACTGTGAAAATATTTTGCCCATATTATTTTTGTTTCATTTTTATTTAATTTTGAAGGTTAAGCTTTTTTGAAATAAATCACATACCATTGGATATATAATTTGAATTTGTTTTCCATTAGTCCATGGCTTATGTTTACATCTCCCAATATTATCTGTTGACAATGTTCTAAATTTTAATAAATCCATTTATCAACTTTTCATTTTGTGTACTATCCTGTTAAGGACATCTAAAAAATTGTGAAAATAAATTTTTCCCTTATATTCTGGAAATCTTATCCCTTTACATTTTACATTAGGCCTGTGAAATGTTTTAACTTTTGTATTAGTGCAGGTACTGACCAGTCTGTTATTATTATTTTCCATTTTGATAGCCAATTATTTCATTGTCCTATGGTGAAAATCTTTTTTCCTCACTGAGTTGTTTCTTCTTTTTTGAAAGTCTATTGTCCAACTATGTTTGGACCTATATCTGGAGATTGAATTCTGTTACATTATTGTATTTTTCATCTTTATATCCATTTGTTCTGCCTGTCTTTGGTTATTTTCTTCACTTCATTTTCTCAAAGCTTTATAGTACTGGAGAATCATTCCATAATTCAAGCATCAAAAAGAATTTAAAATTTTGATCTAATTTTCCTGCTAATGATAATTAACTGATATTATTAGATATGAATAATATTTGATATTGAGGCAGGCTAGAAGTTGGGAAAGTTCATGACTCCTGTGTAGGTTGCCCAGGGATGGCTCAGACCACCCTCAAGTGGCCAGGAACTGCCCATGCCTCTCCCCACTCATTGATTATTGAATGGGAATCACCTGGTTCCTCCCTTCCCATAGATTAGCTTAAGTTTTAAGAGTACCTGAGCCAGCAGACTCCACCTGTACCCCACCAGCTCCTTTTGTATTTTTCTATCTTTAACATTTAATAAACTCTCTTTACACTCACATGTTCTGATTGGATTCTTCCATACCAGAGCACAAGAACTAAGATCTTCTGGAAATACCTTTTATGATTAACAATATTAGCATTTTTGTAAAGGCATTTAATCATTCACTATAATTATTAAGGGTGTCAATTAATTCTATTTTCTCAATCCTTATTAAATTACTTGTGGATAGGCATTGATATGAAAAAATACAAAATGAATTTGATTTTAAATCCCAACAAAACTCTAAAGGGCATGCGTTTTCTAACTTCTGCTACAAGTGTTACATAAAAGGTTTATTGTTGAATCAAATATAAAAATCCCAAGGAACTCTGGATGAACTGAGATACAATGGAGTATGAATTTTACAGAACTTTCTAACTTTTAGGCATCATCACTTAAGTGCAAACTTATTTCAAATCAAGTTAGAGGAAATTGAAAGAAATTTCTGACATTAGGAACTCTGAAAATGGAGATGTTTGGATGACTTCTGTCCTCATGACTTATGAGTTCTTAAAATAGGAAGGTCTGTTCTCTAGATTTCACAGAGGCAAAATTGGCATGGGCTCTAGCCTGCCTGGAAAAACTCCATTGTGTTGATGTATAAAGCAGAATTAAAGACCTGCCTCTTGGCATAATATGGCCACATAGAGAAGGCTGCATATGGCTCTAGTTTAGATTTTTCTTCAATGAATGTTCATTCCTCTTTGAGGTTTAAGGATTTTATCCCCTATCCTTGGTATTATTTGCATAACCATGGCTAATAAAAGAGTTTTTTTGTTTGTTTTGTTTCATTTAAGCATAAGTACCATCAAGTTAGGAAGTCACAACACAGTGAGACGAGAACAACAATAAATAAAATTCCAATGTATTTTCTTCATTGCAGGTACCCAAGGGTCTGCCTTAGGATCTTACAAGAGTAAGCTGTCAATGAGCATTTCTGAATAAATAAATGTCAAACCATGCACCTTTCCTCAGAAAAGAAAACTCTTCCATGGCATTCTTCTAATGAATCTTTGCTGACTATAAAACTGCCATTCATGATAGAAAATGTGGAACTTCAGCATACAAACTGTGGCCACTGTCTAGGTTACAGACAGGAAGTCCCCCTAACTCCAAGTGAACTTACAATAGTGTTCTAAAAAAAGACATAAAAAGATGTGCCACGATAAAATGCAATAATAAAGTTCCAGGAACGGAAGAGTGTGAATTTAGGGAAGGATTCAGAAAGTGTAACAAGAGAAATGTTGACATTTGGGTGAGAATGAGAAGGGCTATAATAATTAACTGCAAATGTATGTCTAAAAGTCCTGGAGGCAAGTTCCATGAACAAATCAATAGTTTTGTTTTCCTAGAGCCATGATGGTGCTTTCTTGTAGTGAGAGAAGAATCGGAAGAGGTCTCTAATACTAACATGAAAATAGCTATGGAAGCCCATCCATGACAGTTCAACTCTAGGTTTTGTAGCAAAGTTGATGTGTGAAAATAAAATGAGAAAATTTGGTCTAGCAGAATTTGGCAGGATGGATTGGGGAGAATAGAAAGTAAAAACAGATTGACAATAAAGAAGCTTCAGCAAGAGACTCAGGTGTTAGGTAATTAGGATCTGATGGTGGTGTAAGAATGGTATGAAAGGAATGGATGAAAAAGCTATTACAATGAAAGGGAAGAAAGAGAAAATCTGAAATATTATAATTACTCTAAGAATTGAAACCTCTGTTTCTATAAGAATGAGGTCATATTTCACCAGAATTGGAAGGTGTGTATTTTGAAAAATGGTGATAAATTCAGTTTTAGAACTGTTGAGTTTTGAGATGAAAAGTTAAATGGGAAGAATTTCTTAGCAAGTTGTGGAAAATGGATCAGAAATTTAAGTAATGATAAGGATAATGGTTCAACTGCATGAAATTGACAAGTCGTAAAAGTGAATTTAGACAGAGAAAAAACATTGTGAGTTAAGTAAGGGACCAGGTTTCAGTGGGTCGGGAACAAAGTAGATACCAAGGGGAATAGGTCAGAGAGATTGAGAAAATAGGAAACTATATTATAATACAAATCAAATAATGATACCCAAATTACTCCACTGTATTTACAGAAGTGTCAAAAGAAAATGAGACCTAGGAAAAGCCATGAGGGGAGAGGTTTTTTTTTTGTCTTTTCTTCTTTGGTGCTGGGATCAAACCCAGGGCCTCACTCATGCTAGGCAAGCGCTGTACCACTGAGCTACATCCCAGTCCTAGGAAAAGCCATGAGATTGGTAATTAGCAGGACTTTGGTAATTAAATATGGAGAACGTATTAACTACTTACAACCTAGGGACTACTTTAATGCAGGAAAAAATTCAGGACAGTTGAAAAACACTGCATTGAATAGGGTTTATTGCGAATGGAAATATCATGTCTATGTAGTTTACATTGAAAGGCACTCTGGGTTGTGTAGTGTATGAATTTGAAATATACAAAATGAAATATTTCCAACATTATAATATGCAAAATAGTTTCATGTCATGAAAAGACCTATTCCTGTTCTTCACTTATTTTTCTCTCCTGTTCCCTGCAGGCAAACATTGATCATTTTACTGTTTTACATTTTCTAGGATGTAAATATCTGGAATTATACAATATGTTGACTTTCAGACTAACTTCTTTCACTTACCAATATGAAATTATAGTTCCTTCATGTCTTATGGCTTAATGCTTCATTTCTTTTTGGAGTTGAGTAATACTCCATTGCATTGCTTGTTCATTTATCTATGAAAGGACATTTTGATTTTTTTTCACTTTTGATGATTATGAATAAAGCTACTATAAACATTTATGTGCTGGTTTTGTGTGAATATAAATTTTCAAATTAATTTGGTAAATATCTAAAATCACATTTTTTGCATCCTATGGTAAGACTGTTTAGCTTTATAAGAAACTGTCAAAGTGTCTTCCACAGTAATTACAATTTTTGCATTCCCGAAAATGATAGTTCTTTCTGTCTCACATTCTTGCCAGCTTTTGGTATATGTTGCTTTAATGTTCACTTCCCTAATGACATATAGTGTTAATGTATATTCATTTGTTTAGTATCATTTGTATATCTTCTTTAGTCAAATATCTGTGCAGATCTTCTACCATTTTAAAGTTCAGTTTGTTTTTATATTGCTGACTTTTATAAATTCTTTGTATTTTTAATACAATTTCTTTATCATGTGTTTGTTTTTCAATATTCTCCAAATATTTCTTTTTATTCTCTGAATAGTATTTTTTGCACCACATTTTTCATTTTGATATATACCAGCTCATCAGATTTTTACTTTATGAAACATATTTTTGACATTTCATCTAAGAAGTAATCATAAAATCCAAATATCAGAATATCTAGATATTCTACATAATCTAGAAATTTTAAGTATTGCATTTTACTTTTTGGTCTATGATTCACTTTGTGTTAATTTTTATTAAAGGTGAAAGGTCTTTATTGAGAGAGAGAGAGAGAGAAAGATGCAAATATATCTACTTATCTATATTTTGCATAAGAATGTCTAGTTGTTTTGATACTATTTATTGGAAAGACTGTTCTCCTTCATCTAACTGCTTTTGCACCTATGCCAAAGATCAGTTTATATTTTTATTAGTTTATTAGTTTATTTCTGGGCTCTCTCTTTTAATTTACACATAATAATTATACATATTAGGGGTTATAGTATGGTTATTTGATATATATATATAATAGATAATTATATCAGATAAATTCACATTTTCATCTCCTTAAGCACTTAAAATTTCTTTGGGCTGACAGCCTTTGAGATCCTCACTTTTAGTGATTTGAAAACTACTCATCCAGCTAGGGATTAGTATTCATGATATATAAGGAGCTGAAAAAACTCAACAGCAGAAAAAACAATAATCAGATTAAATAATGGGTAAATGATCTGAATGGATATTTCTCAAAAGACAATATGAAGATGTCCAAAAAAATGAAAAAAGAAAAGCTCAACATTATTAGTCTTCAGGGAAATACAAATTATTAAAAACACAATGAGATATCATCCTACTATAGTTAAAATGAAAGACAAAAATAAACAATGGTGAGGATGTAAAATAAAAAGGAACTCTTACGTAATGTTGGTGGGAAAAGAAACTCATACAGCCATTATGGAAAATCGTATATTGGCTACTCACAAAACTAAAAATAGGACTACTATATGGTAACCAATCCCACATCTGGTTATAATCCATGGGCTCTCATGTTTTATCAGTTGATCTACTTTTCTATTTTTTTTTTGACTAAGTCACACTGTATTGATTATTGTCGCCTTGTACAGTTAATCAGTGAGTCAGGCAGTATAAATCTTTGAACTTTATTTTTCTTCTTCAATTTGCCTTTCTCAATAAATTTTAGAATCAAAATAACTGATTGAGATTGTGTTAAATAGATTATAATAGGAAGAACTAATATTTTAGCAATATCAAGTTTTCCTGTGAACATAGAGTACATCTCTATTTTATTTTATTTCTTTCATCTGAATTTTATACTTTTTCTTGAATAAACTCTGCACATACTTTGTTATTTTGAAATATTTTGTTATTTTGGTGCTAATGTAAGTGGCATTAAATTTTTAATTTTAAATTCCAATCATTCATTGCTAATATATAGAAGATCACTTGACTTTGTACATTTTTATATTAACCTGCTGTCCTGAAAACTTGCTAAAATTACTTATTATTGAAGACTTTTGTCAATTAGGAATTTTTGCATAGATAATCAGGCATCTGTTAAAAAAAGAAGGTAGTTTTATGTTTGCTTTCCTAATTCCTATAACTTTTCCTATTATTTCTTGTATTATTACCTTTCCTTGCATTATTGCATTAGCTAGGAATTCTAGTACTACATTGAAAAAGATGGTAAAGGTGATAACCTTGTTTTGTTTCTGATCTTAGGAGAAAAGAACCTAGCTTGCCAGCATTAAATATGATATTAGCTGTAGTATTTTCTTTTCTTTTTTGTAGATGCCCATTATGTTGAAGTTCTCCCCTGTTATCTGACTTTATTTTATACTCACATTTCAGATTTTATTGAATGGCCACAAATAATTCCCTAAACTTAGAATTGCCTTGTGTAAGTATATACAAATGGATATATTCTTCTACAAGTAGACTTGTTCCTGTAGGAGACTACAATGAAATAACTTGAGGACAATATGCTCACTTATATATTCACATTTCTGGTGCTCATGACCTTCCTCTTTAACATGCTTCCTTCTGAGCTAGGTAGTTCAAAATGATTACAGAAAGAATAAAATTAAGTTAAGGCTAAAAACTAAAAGCCACTTGAAATAAAGGGATCTCCTTGATATAGCTGTTGATAGTTCAGGAGGCTGCTGGAAATATAGGCACGGAGGAGCACAGAATATATGGAAACATTCAATACTTTTTGTTCAGTTTTGTTATGAACCTAACCAACTCTTAAGAAAATCTATTTTTAAAAAAACTACAGAACTCTTTATGAGAAAACTGCAAAACATCACTGAAATAAAGTTCAAAATAGGTATGGGCATAATTGAAAGACTTTTATTATCTATGCTCATGAACTGGAATCCTTACTCAAAGTTATCTACAAACTCAACACAGTCTTTATCAAAACTCTTACAGACCTTTTTTTTTGTGCAGAAATGTAAAACTCAATTCTCAAATTCATATGGAATTGAGTCTCCATAGTCAAAACAATATTGAAAAAGAAAAAAGAAAAAAATTTGAAATACACTTTTGAATTTTAAAAACTTAGATTTTCAAGCACACAATGTGCCATTCACTATACTCATCATCACAAAAATAGCTATGTGAGCAATGAATTTGTTAATTACCTAGATTTAACTATTTCATAATGTATATATAGTTTAAAACATTAAAACATTATTACATGCTAAATACATATGATTTTATCTGTTAATTTAAAAATAAATTAAGAAAAAATGTTCCATGAAGTTATAATACCTAAAAGTTTAATACCTGCATAGGCTAGAAATGAAGGCTATCTAAATAAAATTGAGTACAGAAATCTATGTCCAACTGATGTTTTGACAAAGACACCAAGGTCATTCATAGGAGAAAGAAAAGTATTTTCAAAAGATGGTGCTGAGATAACTGGATATCCACATGCAAAAGAATGAAGTTCAACTGCTACCTCTTATCATAAAAGAACTAACTAAAAATGGAGTAATAATCTAAATGTGAGCTAAACCAACAAAACTCTTAGAAGAAAACCTAGAGGAAAATCTTCACATCCTTAGGTTAGAACACAAATTCTTAAATATGACACTGAAACCAGCAAAATAAAAAATAAATTAAAGTTTTTTCAAGATTATTAACATTGATACATCAAGGCACATGTTGCAAAAAGTGAAAATGTAATTTATGAAATGTGAGAAAATGCTTGCAAGTCATATCTGAAAAGAACATTGTATCCAGATTACATGGAGAGCTCTCATAGCAATAAAAGAGGCAAAATGGCCTGATTTAAAAATGGGCCCAGAATTTGAATAGCCAAATCTCCAAAAATGATACACAAATGTGTATTACACATTTGTGATACACACATGAGAAGATGCTCAACATTTTTCCATTAGGGAAATGCGAATCAAAACCACAATGAAGTAACACTTTCTACCCACTAGAATGGCTTATCATATCCAACAAAATTAGGTAAGTGCTTGTAGGAATGTGACAGAATTGAAATCCCCATTCTTTGCTCATAGGGATGTAAATCAGTGTGGCCACTATGGAAAGTAATTTTGTGTTCTTAAAAAGTTAAACATAGAATTATCACATTATCTATCAATTCCTCTCCTAGGCATATATCCAAAAGAATTAAAAAGTTACTACCCAGGGATTTCCAGAGAAATGGAACCATTAGGACATATATTCACATAAGAAGGGATTTAGTAGTTTGGTACATAGGATTACAGAGCGCAAATGTGCCACAATGACCATCAAGAAGCTGGATAGCCAAGGAACTCAGTAATTACCAGAAGCCTATGAACAGAAATCCAGAATACAGGCCCCAGCCCTATGCTAAAGGTCCAGAGCCTCCCTTCCAAAGACCACAGGTACAAGTCCTAGAGTTCAAAGAAAAGGCCCCTACAGTCTGATGACCAAGGACAGCAATAGCAGAAATCACACCACCTCCAGAAGACCTAGAGAGAACGCATTTCCCCCCTACTTCCACTTCCTGTTCCTCACACATTTTGCCAAGCCACATTCCAATCTTTTCATGCCTTACATAGACTAAAACTCAGATTTAAACTACCTCATTGTTAATTGGGTTAATATTATGTATCTATAAATCTTAAAAGAATGTAGTAAAAAATTAAATCCTTCTTGGAGGAAGATGAAATCATCTAGATCTCCAATAATAAGCAGAGTATTTGTCAATGTAGTGAGATGAAAAGATGAAGTTTAAAGGATGGATTTTAAGTGCTATTAACTGAGCTATCTATCATTACTCTGAGTGTGAGGACAGGGAAGGAAGCAGAGGAAAGAGGAAATTTAGGTTTAAAAATGTGGGCATTTCAGAAGATGGTAGTGGAATAAATTCAGTAGGACATAACACAGGCGGAGTGAGTTTAGGAAATGAAAGAGCTAATAAATATGAAGTATCTGTGGATTTATTCCAGGTGGAGATGTGTCTTATTACAGGAAAAGTGTCTAGGAAAACAATATTTTTTATATGTCTGGACCTGACTGTTTGCATTTGCCATCACTGGCAGTCTAAATATGCATGATGTGAATACTTTGCCACCTGTTACAGTTCATTTGAAACAGCTATGTGGTGAAAGTCTAAAACATACAAATTGTCATGTTGGTAATGAACTCTTCTAAGTGCATAAAAAGGCAAATCAACAAAAGTGGAGTGGAAGTATTACTTTACATATGTGAAATAGAATTCATAAAAGTAGTAGTCAAATGTTTTAATCTTAGTTTAGGTTTCATACTCAACTGGAAACTTGACACTAAAACATCAATGTATGCTGAAGAAATGTTTGCCTCTTTAGTTTGTATTTTTATAGACAGTATTCTTATCTCATTTCTAGGTTATATGCAAAGGTATTAAATATGTGAAAATTAAATAACTAAAGAGACTTAAATTTTCAATTGCTTCTAGGCCTTAATAGAATTTACGGAATAAATAATCAAATTATTGGACCATGTCAAATTCTATGATATTTTCTCCTTTTCATTTACATGAAAATGTTCAACAAATTTTAGAAGAAAAGTAGTTTTACGTTATCCCTGGACCGTATAAGGAAACAAAAGCAGATGAAAAATAACTAGTCTACTTAGAAATGTTTATCTAAAGTAAAATATGAATTTTACATTAAACATAAGCACATACCTTATAGATATATTGTTTTCTTACTTATAAACAAGAAGGTGTGCTGGAAATCCTGAAATACTATTTGTCTTGAACATACTTGAAGAATTAATAAAAAGAGCAAGGGAAATTACAAAACATTTCATTAATGTTTCCACCTTGGTTTTGGTAGAAAATCCAAATGTTAATCATTTGTTGATCATTTTCTTTAGTGAATTATATCCATTTTCAGAAATGTAGAGAAAATGAATAAAAGCCTTTCCAGATCTAAGTTCTGAAGGTTAGATTTTATGCCCATTTAGGATCCTCTCCTCAGAGAGCTCCCTCATGCAAAGCAGAGCCTGGACAATGGGACAGAGGTTCTGTATAGGCGAAATCTCCAAGAGTTGGCCTGGAAAACACAGATCGGTGTTCTGGCTCAGAGAAGGAACCCACAAATGTGGTTTTTTTTGTTTTTTGAGGTTTTTGTCCTACTTCTCCCTCACAAGTTCAGGAAGAGGCTTTCTGCAAAGTTCCCTCATCTATCTGAAGTCCAGACACACCAAAGAAGAAACAATAGCCTAACCTGAAGTCTATTAGCACACCTGGACAGATTTATCACACAATGTTGGCCTCATTTAAAATCCATTGTCTTCTGTAGGCTTGATAGACTTTTTTTCAACCCACTATATACTCTTCAAGTGCATTTAGTGCCCCATCCTTGAAAATATTTACCACTCCTCTGACATTCCCCACTGTACCTCTCCCCTAGAAGGGTCTATGTAAGTTTCTAAAATGTTGGGTTGGTTGGTAATCACACTCCTCTATTTCTTTTCCTGTGCATTTCTTTTCTCCTTTGTACATTACTATATATATGTATTTCTCCTACTTAACTGTTGTCAGTTCATTTTAGCAAAAATTTAGAAGACAGAGGCGAAATATCTTTTCACTTCTACACAATGAAGGGGTCCAAGCAAAAGAATGAACGACTTCTGTGAGGGAATAGTTAGTAAGATGCTGCAAAAACAAAGACATGAGGCATTCATTGAAATATTAGCAGCAGAGAAAAATCATAATCAAAGGTTTAGAGATATGAATGTACCAAGTGGAACTAGTAGAATGTGACTTCATTGTTGGGACTTCTTTAGTCGCTGGAAAAAACCTAGAATGATGTGTGAATATTTTCTGCATGGTAATTTAACTAGAAAGGAGGTGAAATCATTTTCCTACAAAAATTCATTGACTTATTAACCTTCAACTATGATCAACCATAGTGCTACATCTTAGATTAGTAAAATAATATAGATATGTTTAATGTAGAACTTACCAATGGCAAAAGCACATTTAACTACATTTTGGAATACTTTCATGGGGCCACAGCATTTGTTTGTTATATACAAATATTTTGTGAAATGTTTTGACTGTGAAAGACATACCATCTTAGGTGCAAACTCTTTTTATTTTTAATGCACTGCCTCCTACAGGAAAAACCTCAACCAAATAAAGTTTTAAGAGGAAGAATGAAGCATCCAAATGAATTGAATGAGAAAATAAATAGAATCATTGTAATTTCCTACCAAATCGTAAGGTAATTCTTTTTTCCAGTGATCTTTAATATGAATTTGAAATACTAAGTCAAAATAAGTTTAAAAAGTCAAACAAGAGGCATAAGAAAGTTCACAGTAAACAGAAGATGATTTCCTAATTACATTCTTGATAGATCATACATATGCAAGTTGTGCGTTGATCTAATTCCCCTCTTTACCTCAGAGAATCTGCAATGCTGCCTATCTCTGGATGAGGCCATTACCCAGAATTCTGTCATTGGCATGTAACAATACTGTGCTTTATTTGCTTTCTTTTAGCTTATGTTCTTATTTTCTTAGCATATTTTTTTTTTCTTTTTCTCCAGTTAGATATATAGGATCTCTCTGGTGCTAGTCTTTATCTGGAAGTCAAGCTTTTTTCTTTGTATGTGTGAATTTCTTCACAAACTTTCAATTGTTTATAAGATTAGAAGAGGGGAATCCCTGGCAAAGTATGTATATATAAGAGGAAATTGACTGAACTGTTAGCAAATTCTTTCCAGTTTCCTATTATATGATTCAGATAGATATAGTGGTTCATTAGGAGTTAAGCTGCAAGAAGAATATAAATGCTGTACTCAGGGAAGAAGTTTCTTATGTCCATAATAAAGAAAAAGGAAACCTATACCTTTGAAATGGAACTTGGCATTTTATTACCTCCTTGGGTGAAGAAGAAGAAATTTTATTATATCAGATTAGCTTTTATTGTTTTTAAAAACTATTCCAAATCATCAAAAAGCTTGATTTGGCTATTGAAAGTAGTTCCTGCAACAACTCTTAGGGAAATTCCAGAATTGTTCATTATATCAGAAACTTGGCCAAATCTGTTGGTCTTTGGAAAGGATTGAACCTGTAAAAGTAGGATTCTGGGTGATCTAACTTCCAGCAAACATTTAAAAAGTACTTTTCTTTTTCACTGAACAAAGATGGACAGTATAACTTATTAAGGAAGATCAGTTATTAGTCAAACCACACTCATTGAATCCCATAGGTGTTGAATCCTCTAGTTATTGAATTCCTAGTCATCAAAATCTTTAGACAGACAACCATATCACAAGATCTATCACATCACAGAAGTAATCACTTACTAGTTGGTGTTGGGTATAGTCTAACATTGTTTATTCCAGGAAGACTTGTTGAACAACCATGTTGGTTTAAAATGTGTTATAGAGTTTTGCTACTTGAGTCACTCGTAAATATACATTAAAGATTAATTTTACAATTAAAATAAAATTACACCTAAAATAACTCAAGATTACACAGAGTTGGCATAATCTTAAAATGCCATGTGTTCTAACTATATGCCCTGTGAAATTACTAATGCTCCAGTTGCTCCTTAAAGCCCAGAATCAATTTGTAAGATGAAAGAATGGAATAATCTTGAAGATCCTACCTAGTATTTGTGTGCATAGAAGAAGAGTAGACAATTCACTCTTAGAAATAATTTTAGCAGAAATAGAAAGCTAATTGGGGCTCTAAATTTAAACACTGAGCAGTCTAAAATCATAGCTGTTTCGCAATTTGGAATTATTTCTCATCAGTATCATTTTACATTATACAATATAGCTCTCTTTGTCGCTTGGAGGGTGAGCAGGACTCACTTTCTTAAAATATTTCAGAACATTTTCTTCTTAATGGATTTAGATGATATTGTACTCACTTGGCTTGAAGAGATCTGAAGCGATAAGAGTCCAGCAAAATCTATGTACTCCATGAAATATTATAAGATCAACAGAGCCCCTTACAAAGTGAAGAGTGAGGAACAAGTTTTTCCTTTCTCTCTCTCTCTCTTTTTTCTCCTTTTATTTTATCATTCCTTCCTCCCTTGATGCTTTCTTCTGCCCCCTATTCTTACGATGGGATGATTAGAGTCTGAAGTTGGACAGGACATGAAATTTGGAAAAAAGTATAAAATATGCTGAGGGTAAAGATTTATTTTATGTGTGAATTATAAAAATTAGGTATTTTTGAAGCAGCATTTGGTTCTTTTGCCTACAGAAGAAATAATAGAACCCCTTATATTTGATCTTTTTATAATTTAGTCTCCTTCAAGACTACAAAAGAACAATATTGTGAATGGGGTAATGACTGATTTAAAAATACAGAAATAGTTCATTTTTATTGGCTTATATTTGATTATTTGAGAATATCATAATGATGAAGGAAGGAACTTCTCTGATTGATGTGATTTGGATTTAGCTACATGATTTTTAGTGACACTGTAGATTAAATGTACATTCTGCATTGTGATCTTACTGAAAAAAATGTTATCCCCTTTTTCTTTTGGTGTTTGAGTTTTCATTAGGGTTTTGGCACTTGAACTCACTAATCATGATAGATATATTTAAATTAAATATTAATCTGTAAGCTTGCATATGTGTATGCATACACACACATGTATTGTTCACTAGTGAAGATGGTAGTATCTGTTTCAAGTTAACATTCATGTTTTGTTGTTAATAAATATATTTATACATCCTCTGAACTTTCAAAGTGGCATATATCTTAGTGCTCTAAAGTAGCATGGGGCATAACAGATTGGGGGAGATGTACTTCAGGACACTAACTTTATCTTGTGACACTTAAGTCATTACTGTTAGATGGGTGGCTAAATACACCACTGCCAGATATCAAGTGTGTGACTTGAGATAATACTAATACATTAGTATTTTATCAGTTTGGCTTTTTTTTCACTAACCATAGTGAGAATATAAGTGACTTATAGATTCTCTTAACATTGTAGATTTAAAATATTTTTAATGTCAAACAATGTTTAAAGGTTGTTATTGAGCACATTATAACAATTCAAAACTACTCTTTTTTTGAAAATCACTCTTCTTTTTAGTATCAACACAGCTCATAGTGGTCAACTGAAGGGCTTTTGACACAGTAGGTCTGTGGTAGGTCCTGAGAATTTACATTTCTAACAAGTTTGCATTGCAGTAAATCATTCATACATATATCATAATACACTGACTCCTCTTGTACTGCACTGTTGTAATAGAGATATTTTTATTGAATGATGATTAACTCCAAATTAATTTTTGTTATTTTATATTATCCTTTGATATTTAAGCTGCCAGTTCTTTTGTTCATAGCTCTGTGTCCAGAAGCAAAACCTTTCCACTTCTATCTTGATATTTCCAATCCACTGTGGTATGAGAAACAGGACAACTAGGCCACCTAAATTTCCATGTAAACATAAGCCTCTTCATAAACTAACATCATGTGTATTTGTCCTTCTGTGCCTGAGCTGGTACACTTATATAATATCCTGTAGTTCCATCCACATTGTCCCAAATGACTGGATTTTGCTTGTTTTATGGCTAAATAGTATTTCATCATGTATCTATACCAGATTTCCAAATTCATTTATGTATTGATGGACACATATTGGTTGATTCCATATCTTGGCTATAATTACATCCTGATTTAGTTTCCTTTGGGTATTCTTATATGTTAGACAGCTTTCCATAACCACAACAAAGTACATGAGAAAACTAACTTTTAAGATTAAAGGTTTATTTTCACCCATCATTTTAGAGGTTTTAGTCCAGATTTAGTAGCACCTGTGGTAAGAAAGCATCATAGTAGGAGCACAAGGTAGAGTAAAACTACTCACCTCAGAGCCAGAAAGCAAAAGACAGAATATTAAAGAAGCCAGAGTCCCACAATGCCTTTCAAGGACATGTCCCAATGACCTTACTACCTCCCTGAAGGCTTTGACCTTCTTAAAGTCTTCACCACATTCTAGTAGCATCACTCAGGGAACATAAGGCTTAATACACAGACCATTAGGAGACATTCAAAATCCAAATTATAGTAGATACATACCAAATAGAGGGATTCCTATGTCATATAGCAGTTTTATTTTTAATATTTTGAGGGGTGATGGGGACAGATTTGCCAACAGGTACAAATTCATTTTTAGGTAGGAGGACTAAGTTCTGATGTTCCATAGCACAGAAGGGTGACTGTTGTTAAAAAAAAGTATTGTGTTTTATGAAATACCTAGAGCAGAGGGTTTTTTTTTTTTTTTGCTGTTGTTGTTATTGTTCATTTATTCACACATACATACATTGTTTGGGTCATTTCTCTGCCCTGCCTCACCCCCTAACCTTCCCCTCCTCCCCCTCCTCCCCCTCAGTTCCAGGCAGGTCCTGTTCTGCCCTTATTAGTAATTTTGTTCAAGAAATGACACAAGCATAATAAGGAATATACAGCATTTTTGCCAGTTGAGTTAGGATAGCTATACAGAGAGATTCCTACTATTGCTCTCATGTACCCATGTGTTACAACCCATGTTGATTCAACTCTAACTGATCTTTACACTGGTTCCTGATCCCCTGCTCATGATAACCTCTATTGTTTTAAGGTTTCTGTATTAGTTCCTTTGGAGTGGGGACATCAAACGCTTTCATGTTTTGAGTTTCTACCTATTCCTATATCTCCCGTATGTGCTCTCCCCCTTGTCATGTGATCCAAGTCCAACCACATTGCTGCATTTGCCCTTGATCTAAAGTCCACATATGAGGGAGAACATACAATTTTTGGTCTTTTGAGCCTGGCTGAGAGCAGAGGGTTTTTAATGTTCTTGCTACAAGGAAATGATAAATATTTGAAAACAAGGCACATGCTAATTAGTAGAACTTGAACATTGCACAGTATATACATGTATGGAAATGTACCATTACTGAATCTCAATTAAAAATAAATCTTAAGAACAAAAGAGCCTCCTAATAAGTGTTTCAGTTTATGATGAGAGGGACCTTTAAACTTCCTACTTGTGGCACTGTTTGCCTTGGTAACAGTGGGTAAACTTTTAACTGTGACCGAGTGATATGTAAATTATAATAGTTTGCTATGACAATGACGTATCATTTCAGATTAGATGAGCTCAAAAGGGAAATTTTTCTACCTTATATATTTGTTTTTAGAAGAAGTCATTTTTGGAACAATCAAAACACAAGTTTTGATGGACAACAGATCTAGAGATATAAGCCCCAGCTCTGCCACTTACTCACATGAAAGATGCTTCAACTTACTAAGCTTCAGAGATGTCACCTGAATCTTGGGACCTTGACTGTGTTACAAGTAGGTGATAGGTCACATAATAAGTGATAATAAAGTAAGATTCTATAGTAATAATGAAATTTTTACTATTATAGCCACATCTATGCTTATACATAGAAATTTATCAAATATGATAGATTTTTCTAACTTGATTTATGAGTTAGAACAGTACCAAGTCATGGAAAATATGTCATAAAACCTAGAAAGTCTGTGATGTTTCTAATAGTTACTATATTTACAGAAAATAAATTGTACATTTTTTTCTGAAAGAAGATAAATAACTCTGTTGAGTCTTCATTACTGAAATTACATAGTGGGTTTCATATAATAACTATGGAAGACTGATTTTGCAAAATTAATTTTGCAAAATTATGCATTTTGGAATGGGTCATCACAATTTTCAGCTCACAGTTCTTTCTTCATCAACTTTTCAGAAGAAAATAGATAAGCAATTGGAAAGATTAAGAGGTATTAAGAAGAAAATATATGCCATTAGTAAGGAAATGCACAACTTTGATCTAGCCTTGATTCAAAGTACAGCTTTCTTTCATTATTGATAGTGCAAGTAGTTTGAAGTAGTAGTTTTACAGCTTTGCTATGCAATTTGACCTTTGCAGCACCCAAAAAGTGAAATACTTACAGGTTATGCTTAAATTCCTTTTCACAATATGTTATGCCACTCTTCCTAAGCACAGCATAGTCACTTTAGGCAACTGTAAGCTTGACACCTGATTTCACTTTAGCAGCACCTGCTTGGAACATAATCAGCAGTCCGTTTTAAAAAGGACTTCCATACTGCACAGACGGTATTCTTCATACCTGACAGGCAGCAATGTATATTGGAAACCATCCAAACTGTCTGCAAAACATTGTGAGAATTTCAAGACAGGCACCTGAGTCAGAGAAAAAGTTTCCCTTTTCTTCTATACTATGCAGGAACATCTATTAAAACCTGCTTTTTAACTTTTCATTCTATTTTTTCTTTTCTGACTTGGCATTAGTTAAAATTTAAAACCCATAATCAGGTTTTTGTTTTGGTTTGTGAAACCCCAGAAAAGATGTTCTAGGACTCTATTGTAAACTAAACTTAAATTTACAAGTACTTCTTTTGATGAATCTCGGGCTATTTCATTCATGAATTTGTTAAAAAAAATCTATTGACTGTTGCAAACTGTTAACTTCAGAGTCAGTGCTTATACTTATGCAAATTATGCAAGCATACTTCCAGGAGGGTATAATTTGTTTCATAATCATCATAGACTTCTACATTAATTGGCTCCATCCAGGTCCAGTAGTCCAGTATTTTGAGGCAGTAGTGCTTCCAAATTTACATGAATTTGTAATTCTGCTCAGGGCTGGAGCAAATTAGGAACTATATTGAAGAATCCCAGCATACTGAGTGCTAAAGACACGGGAATGAACATAATAGGCAGAGACCTTTCTGCATTCAGTAAGGGTAAGAAATCACTAGGTTATTGTAAGGGGAATTGTTTTCCAGTATTCTTTCTCAATCAGTTCATTGCTGGTGTATAGAAAAGCTATTGAATTTTGTAAGTTGATTTTATATTCTCCTACTTCACTGAAGCTATTTATGATGTTTAGGAGTTTTACAGTGGAGTTTATAGCCACACAAAGAATAAAATACCTAGGAATAACTTTAAAAAGGATATAAATGACCTCTACAAGGAAAACTATAAACAATTAAAGAAAGAAATCAAAGAAGACTACTGAAAATGGAAAGAGCTCCCATGCTCACAGATTGGTACAATCAACATAGTAAAAATGGTTATATCACCAAAAACTACCTACATATTCAATGCAATTTCCATCAAAACCCCAATGACACATATCACAGAGATTGAAAAATCAACCCAAAAGATCATTTGGAAACACAAAAGACTGAATAGTCAAGACAATACTGAGTAAAAAGAGCAACGCTGGAAAATATCACAATACCCGACTTCAAACTATACTACAGAACCATAGCAATAAAAACAGGATGGTACTGTAACAAAAACAGATACGAAGTCCAATGGAACAGAATAGAGGACCTGGATATGAATCCACACAGCAACATCCACCTAATTTTTGACAAAGGTGACAAAAACATTTGATGGAGGAAAAACAGCCTCATCAACAAATGTTGTTGGGAAAATGATTATCTGCCTGCAGAAAACTGAAACTAGATTCATGTTTGTCACCCTGCACAAATATCAACTCAAAGTGGATTAAGGACCTTAATATCAGACCTGAAACCTTAAAGCTAATACAGGAAAGGGCAGGGAGTACACCAGAAGCAATAGGCATAGGCAATGCCTTCCTTAGAAGAATACAATTAGCTCATCAACTAAGAGAAAGGATTGACCAATGAGACTACATGAAATTAAAAAGCTTCTACACAATAAAACAAATGGTCTCTAAATTGAGGAGACTACCCACAGAATGGGAGAAAAATCCTTGCTAGCTATACATCAAGCAAGGAACTGATAATGAGAATATATAGGGAGTTCAAAAAACTAAACTTCCAAAAAATCAATGACCCAATGAAGAAATGGGCAAATCAACTAAACAGAACTTTTTTCAAAGGGAGAAGTTCAAATGGTTAGAAAACATGAAAAAATGCTCACCATCTTGGCCATGAAGGAAATGCAAATTAAAACCACATTAAGATTCCACCTCACCCTGTTAGAATGGCTGCCACGAAGAACACAAATGTCTTGGCAAAGACATGGGGAAAAAGGAACTCTCATACACTGCTGGTAGGAATATAACCTAGTGCAACCACTGTGAAAAATAGTATGGAGGATCCTTAAAAAACTAGAAATAGATCTTCCATATGACCCAGCAATACCACTCCTAGGGATATACCTGAAGGAGTATGACTTGGGTTACTACAAAGGCACCTTCACAGCCATGTTTATTGCAGCACCAGTCACAACTATGGTAACAGCAAAGATGGCCCACTACTTACAAATGGATTAGGAAAATGTGGTATTCATATACAATGGAATTTTACTCAGCTACAAAGAAGAGTGAAATTTTGTCATTTGCAAGTAAATGGTTGGAACTGGAGAACATCCTCATAAGTGAAGTTAGCCAGATTCAAAAGGCCAAAAGCCACATGTTCTTTCTCATATGTAGAATATAACCTAATAGAAACACAGCATATTATAAAATGCTGGTCACACAAAGGGGAGGTCACACTGGGGAGGGATAAGGTAGCAGAAGGAAATTAACTTGAATATGGGTGATATACTCTCTATAGAAAAATGAACATAGAAGTCTTAAACCAGCTGAAACCACCATAAGAAAGAAACTAAGGTAGAATGTAGATAATTAGAGGTGATAAACCAATTGGGAATATAACACATATACTCACAGAAATATCACAAGAAGACTCCTTATGTAGCAAGCTTTACCTCAAATTACCAAAAATGTCATGTTTTTCTTTTAATCTTTTCTCTTTCCTCTTCTGCAAAATTGGACAACAAGAGTGGGGATGTTGCTGGGAAAGGGGGTAGGAGGGTCAATATGGTGCTGAAAATGTGTACACATGCATGTAAAGGCAAAAATGATACCTGTTGAAATGGTTCCATAAGTCGGGGGAGGGGAGGATAAAAGGGAATGGTGGAGGGGGTGAATTCAAATATGATGTAGTTTATACAATGCCACAGTATATCCCCACCCAGCACAATAAAGAAAGTAAAAAGAAACCATTAGGTAGTTGATTCCTACTTAATGGCTTTGAATAAAAACAATACTACTGAAAAGGATAGAATGTGATAGATGGTTCCATTTTATTTAAAATGATAAAGGACTGGCTTTATGAGGAAGAGGAAGCCTAAAGAAGTTAAAAGAATTAGTCATCTTATATTTGGTGGTAGAGCATTACAGGCAATGGGATTAGGGAATACAAAGCCTGAAGGAGAGAGGAGTGGATGCAGTGTGGTCAAGGTCAGCATGCGAGTCAACTCCCTGTATAGCTATCCATATCTAACTAGCAAAAACCCTTGGTCCTTCCTATTATTGCTTATACTCTCTCTTCAACAAAATTAGAGATAAAGGCAAAATAATTTCTGCCTGGTAGCGAGGGGGTGGGGGGGAGAGAAAGGGGATGGGGTGGGGGGGGAGGTGGAGGGGGATAGACACAAACATTGTATGCAAATATGAATAAAAAAAATTAAGTACAAAAAAAAAAAAAAGGTGAGCAGGCCGCCATGAGTGGAGGAAGCCAAGGACTTTCAGGAAAAGTGTTTGTGTACCAGGTGTACAACTAGTGTATAGAAGACTTTACAGTGACTGGGAGACGCAGACAAAAGTTGGAAGATTTATTGTAAGGCATTGCAGTGTTTTGTTTAAAGGAGCAACATTGTTAAAAAGATTTGTCTTTTTAAAAAGATGCACAAATATTTCATTATGTATGGACCACAGCCATTACTTGGAATTTTACATTTGCAAAATTCACCATGAACCATTTACTAACCAATCTGATTTGTATTTTAGAGAGAACAAATCTGGCTTCAGTGTGTGCAAAACTAATTTCATACAGTAGCAGAAGAAAGGAAAATGCAGAAGATAGCTATTTTCATGTGTTAAATTTCATTAGTTTGTAAAATACAAGAGGATCACTGTGTTCTACCCTCCAGCATAAGCAACCACCTTGAATTTCCAGTGCTGCTTGGAAGAGGGTCACCATTTCACACAATTTTTATTAATGAAATGATTTTTAATTGCAAGTGGCATCGTTTTCGTTTTGAACACATTCATAAAAATTATTTTGAATGTATTTGTTATGCTTTAATAATTTCATTTTATCAGATTAGAGAGAATAACAAAGAGCACTATAGTACTCAAATATTTAAAGTAATTATTTATAATTAACAAACTTTTTCTGTGATCTAATAACATTTTATGTAAGTCTAATGAACTTCAAAAATGTTAAAAATAAGTCATAGTGATAAAATAATAACTAATAAATTAATTTTAAAAATATGGAACACACATACTCAGTATCATTATACTGTAGTTTCACTACAATAGCTTGAAAATTTTCTGGCAGAAAAATAATGATAGTCAACATGCAGAAAGGATGTGTTATAAATGTTAGCCAACACTTGTAACAGCTCCCTCTCTGAATGGTACTCTGGCACATTTTTCTACTCCTATCCAGCACTCAGAGACATTAAATGCTTTGTATATTAACCTAATACAATTGGACTGAACAACAACCACAGAAGTTCTGAATAGCCAGCACTTGTAAAGGTGTACCAACATTCAGGAATATCCTAACAGAAATCAGTAACATCACAAACAAAATGATAACTGAGCAGAGCACTACATATATTTAGTCTACAAGTATTTACAGAATAAGATTAATTGACTATTAACCAAAAATTGCTAAGATAATCTAAAAACTTACAGCAAACTTAAAGTAAACTTATTTTGGATAAGTTCCTTGATATATTAAATTTCTAATATCAGAATTTTATATAGGCTTTTCCATAAACACAGCCTCTAGTAACTTAAATGTCTTTAGGCCTAAGATAAATTTTTTAAAAATTCAAAATCTAAAGTGTTCACAAGAAAGAAAAATGATTTTCTGTTTGCCTTTCCTTATAGCAACATATATAATGATTTTCATGCACTGCAAATTTTTAAATAAATAATGAATTTTATTGTAATCATTAATTGTACTTGCATTTATATAGGATCTTTAATACTTCTGGAATCTGTTTTGATTGTGCTTTTAAAAAATGACTGATCAAGAGAACATTTTCCTCAAAATATCTCACTTTCTAAGACATGATGCTTTTGTTCAAGAGATGGAGTTTTGAAACCCACAGCCCTTCTCCATGACTGGTTCTACAACAATCAAAGAAAGATTACCACAAGAATACCTTTATATTATATTTTTATTTTTGCAACTCTACCAGTCAGTGTTTACTCAGCCATGGCTTGCTTGAAAGACATGACAAGTAACTTCTAGGGAGAACCTAGACTATAAAGATTATGTCATCAAGAATTAGTTTGAGAGGATCAACTTAGAATGTAACACATATGTACAGGAAAGCAATGTGAAGAATCTCCCTGTATAGCTATCCTTATCTCAACTAGCAAAAACCCTTGGTCCTTCCTATTATTGTTTATACTCTCTCTTCAACAAAATTAGAGATAAGGGCAAACCGGTTTCTGCCTGGAAGCGAGAGGGTGCGGGGTGAAGGGGGAAGGAAGGGGCAGGAGAAGGGGAGAGAAATGACCCAAACATTGTATGCACATATGAATAAAAGAAATTAAAAAAAAAATCTTTAAGTAAAAAAAAAAAAAGAAAGAAAAAAAGAATACTAGTCAGTGTGGATAGGGAGTTTATAGGTAACTTTTTCTTCTTTTAAATTTTATTTTATTGTTGTGCTAGGTGGGGGTACATTGTGGCATTTACAAAGGTTCTTCAAATGTATCAACTATATCATATTTGAATTCACCCCCTCCACCATTCTCCTTTATCTCCTTCTACCCCCATTTGAGAAATAGTTTCAGCAGGTATCTTTTTTCCATTTACATTCATGTGTACACAGTATTTGCACCATATTCACCCTCCTACACCCTTTCCACACCTCCTCCCCAAAATGCTATCCTATGCTTTCATGAATATACTACTGCCAGTAAAGGGATAAAAAAAAAGTCTAATGGTAGACACCAAAATTCATTTGTACTATCATTGTTTTCCCTAAACCAAAAAATAATAAAAAATTATTATATTTATAAATTTAAACTATCGTATGCATGGCTATTAAGTTATGTATTGTATTTATTTAGTTTTAGATTCTATGTATTAATCAATTGAAAATTATTGACTATAACTAAAATGTATTCCTTCAGTCTATTGCTAACATACATAAGAACTGAGTTGTATGTAAGTTCATGTAAGTTTTGATTTGTTCAATTTTTAATTATCTTTTATATATTCATGATCTATTATATATTTAATTAGTGCTCTAGTTATCTATTACTTTTTAAATAGCCTACTCTGGAAAATAGCTTTACTTATAACTAAAGCTATAATACTTGTATTGGCACACTGGATTATAAAAAATTACTGTCTTAGAATTTTTTTCATCAAAGTAAAAAAATTGATAAATTTTTAATTTTAAAATATTATAAACATGTGATATATAACATATAAATGGTTAGTAATGTAATATGTGGAAAGTTATTACCAGTTCATAAGCAATAAAAATACTAAAGATATTAATGGTTTTGAAAATGTAATTATCAATAAACACATTAGGATTTTGACTTCATAATAAATATTTATAAGTTCAAATATACTTCTTCATTACACTCAATATATTTAAAAATAATTATAATGTTTAATATTCTTATACATACAGGGAAAAGGCATTGGAAAGAATGTAAATTTGCAATGGGACTTTGGCAATGTATACTAAAACTCCTTACAATAAACATACCTGTTTTTCCCAAATAATCCATTTCCTACAAAAACCCCCTATGCGAAAAACTAAATTTTGGAAAGATTTACATAAAAAGTGTTTTAACTCTATTTAGGGGAAAAATGGAGGAAAAAAGTAAATATATAGTAGAAGAAAACTTCAAAAATAGTACCAAATCTATATAAGAAAAACTGTTTAATTATTAAATATACTTATATGAAGTGATTAAAAGTTTACAAGGAAGTATGTATGGCACATTTCCACTACTATTCAAAATGTTTTTGTACAGCTATATTTTCTAACACTATGCCATGTGAATGAAAGTTTTTCTTATGCATAGATATAAAGAAGAAAATAAAAAGCATTGCTACAAAAGAATAATCTAAGAAAGACTTAGTATACTGCTAGCAAATCTGTCCACATTTACATGAAGTTATCAAGGAAGAGTATGGTTCTCGTTAAGTACCTTTCCACTTAATCGTTTTGAACTGTTCACAATTGTCTTTGACTTTTATCTCACAAATTATATATTATTTAGCACATATGTTATTCCAGATATGAGTAAGATTTTGTCTCATGATATGTCTTTAAAGATTTGATGATTTACCACAAAAGATGGCAGTCAGAATTAAATTTGAAAACCATAATTTCTAAAATAAATCAAATGGATAATACTTTTATAGAACATACATTGTCTTCAGGCAATTTTTCTTTTATTGAACAATCCAAGAAGTATTTTTTAACCATAGTGTTTTACATAGCACATTCTCTGTCCACTTTTTATACTTAAAAAAACCACCAATAAACTATTACACCATATAGACATATGATCATGAAAAATTACTCTATTTTAATGTTGGCAAATCCAAGTAAAATTTAAAAAATGAAAGTCGAGCAAAAAATGCAACTGGAAATAATAACCCAGTCTTAAATAATGTTTTGTTCTAACATTTCATCAGCTTGGAAAAGTAGTGATATATTTTTAAACTTAATGGGCACCAAATATGAAAAATGTCATAATAATTAATATTTTCAAGTATCAACATGAAATGGGGAATATATGCTTAAATAAATTCAAAGTAATGTGAATGTTCCTAAATCCTTTGATTACTCCTTAATTTTAAGAAAATATGAGTTCATCTCAATGATTTACTCCATCCAAAGGGTATAAATACAAATTAGAGCCTAATTCTGATGTCAGAATATTTTGAAATTACTCTTTCACCCCTTATATCGTGCAGTTTTGAAAATAATTTAGATTTATAAATTAATTGTATTTTTAAATATTTCATAAAAGTAAACAATATTTTAATAAGTAATGCAATCAAAATTTTTCTAGAATTCTTGACTGTGGTTGGAAGTTGGATTTGAATAAAAGTCAGTTTTATTAATGGGAAAAATGCAACACAAGATAAGGTAGTCTTTACATTTGTATGTATTTTAAGTGTATCTAAGCATTTTAAGTGTCAAGAGAGAATTGTAAAAATGTATGACAATACAGAGCTACTTAGATGAAGAAAAATTAAATTTTAAATCTTAAGCCACAGATTTTTGCAGGTTCTCATAATTTGGGGCAACAACCCTGTTTTTCTGGTGTCATCTTTGTTCCTGTGTCTACCACCTGTAGTACTATTCTGTAAGAGCTGAAAGCAAAAAGAGCGACATCCCTATGAGAAGGAATGTTATTCACTTGTCCCAACCAGCTTTATACAGAAAATATAAAAATGATTAAAAATCTTACATTCATGACTGGATTGCAGATCAAACTTAAATGTTTAGAATGTTTAGATAAGTAATCTAAATAATCTAAAGGCTAAATTATCAGTAGTCACAATTCATTTTTACTTTTAGATTCTTTGTCTTTAATTTAAAAAATGAAACAAAGACAGCTAAAGAAAAAACTGTAGTTATTTCCTAAATGGGTTTAAGAGCTATGCTAACTAAGTAATCATATTTTTTTATTTTAGCATTCATCTCAAAGATTAACTGAACTATTTCCACAGCATACTATTAGAAAATAGGCATGGTACATATGGCTTATTATTAAAAATCACCAACCAGCCTAAGTGTATTTAGAAATTAAAGAAAATATCTTGTCAATCATTCTAATCAAAAGTTGTGGATAATTTACTGTCTTGTACTGTTTTGTTTGATTCTATAGTTCCTTTAATATTCTCTAAGAAGAAAACTAGCATTCATCATCATAAATGTATCAGTATTTTTAAATATTCATGAAAGCTAGTGGCTTGAAAAAATGTAAAATTCTTATAATTTATCTTCCCTTAATATTTGAATAATTTTATTAGCATAAAATAATTTTACTATATCATTGTGATATTTATAATTCACATACAATGCACTTGGATCAAATTCACCCCATCTATCTTATTATTTTTAACTTCTATTCCTCTCCCCCTTTCATTTTTTGGCAGGTTTCATTGTGCTATTTTCATCTTAATATTTGCTCTCTGTCTTCTACAATATTCACTCCCTATCACCTTCTTCCTTCCTTATCCTCCTAGCCTAAGGAAAACCTTTATTGAATTTCACAAGTCATCTCATGTTTTTTCATGCAATGTAATTCAACAGGTATTAAAACTGTGGCTGTGATTATTTCAAAGGCATTTTATTCATTTTATAAAACAAAATAACAAATCAGGTCTCATACACACTCTCTGAAATATGGGCTGATGGTTATAGGCAAATATGGAAAGTAAAAGGTAATTGAGTTCACATTTATCAAGAGTTAAAAATATGTGGATCAACTTTTGTAGTATCCTCTGTGTCCTGGTAGAATGATTTCACCCCAACCATGATTCCATTCCACTTTCAAGAAAAAACCTTCATGCTGTCATAAATTTCCACAGAGCTACAAGACAGACGGAATTCCATAGAGAGGGCAGTGTGTAACTATATAGCATGGCATGGCAGAATCCCAGAAAAGTATCAAAGCAAAATGAGGTTTATTTTTTTCTCTTTACTTTTTTTAGATTCCTGGCATTTTTGAGTAAATTAAGCCTAGATAATACATGAGAATATCTTATTTTTATTTCCAGAATTTTAATTATATAAAGATAACAAGCTTTTATCTAGCTAATCTATGCATAATTTTAAAGATAGGCAAATACAAAAATAGTGCAAAAACACAGCAAGATCTTTTAATTAACATTACTCTGGAATCTGGGGCTATAGCTCAGTATTAGAGCTTCTGTCAAGCCTGCACAAGGTCCTGGGTATAACCCCTTGCACTACAAAACAGTGGCAACAAAACAAAACAAAAAACACTGCAGTGTAAAAAAATTTATGTACAAAGTAGCAAGATACAAAGTCAATTTACAAAAACCAATAGTCTTTCTATACACCAACAATAAGCAGATTGAGAAAGAATATAAGAAAACAATTCCATTTATGATAGCCTAAAAAAAATCAAATATCTAATAAAAAACTTAACAAAGGATGTGAATGACCTCTACAAGAAGAACTACAAACCACTGAAGAAAGAAATCAAAGAAGACTACAGAAGGTAGAAAGATCTCCCATGCTCATGGATTGGCAGAAGCAACATAGTAAAAATGGCTATACTACCAAAAGAAATCTACATGTTCAATGCAATTGCCATCAAAATCCCAATGACATTCATCACAGAGATTGAAAACTCTACCCTAAAGTTCATTTGGAAGCATGAAAGACTGTGAATAGCCAAGACGATACTGAGCAAAAAGAGCAACACTGGAAATATCACAGTACCTGACTTCAAACTATACTACGGAGCCACAACAATAAAAACAAGCATGGTACTTTAACAAAAGTAGATATGAAGATCAATGGAACAGAGTAAAAGACCCGGATATGAATCCACGCAGCTACATCCACCTAATTTTTGACAAATGTGCCAAAAACATTCAATGCAGAAAAGACAGCCTCTTCAACAAATGCTGCTGGGAAAACTGGTTATCTGCCTGCAGAAAACTGAAACTAGATTCGTGTTTGTCACCTTGTACAAATATCAACTCAAAGTGGATTAACGATCTCAATATCAGATATGAAACCTTAAAGCTAGTGTAGGAAAGAGCAGGGAATACACTGGAAACAATAGGTATAGGTAAGGACTTCTTCAGTAGAACTCAAGCAGCTCAGCAACTAACAGAATGGGGCCACATGAAATTAAAAAGCTTTTGCATGACAAAAGAAATGGTCTTTAAATTGTAGAGTCCACCCACAGAATGGGAGAAAAATCTTTGCCAGCTATACATCAGACAAGGGACTGATAATCAGAATATACAGAGAACTAAAAAAACTAGACTCCCAAAAAATCAATGATCCAATAAAGAAATGGGCAACTGAACAAAACAGAACTTTTTCAAAAGTAGTTCAAATGGCTAAAAAAAATACATGAAAATATGCTCACCATATTTCCATAAAGGAAATGCAAGTCAAAACCACACTAAGATTCCACATCACCCTGTTAGAATAGCTACCATCAAGAACAACATCAACAACAAATACTGATGAGGAACCCTTAAAACACTGTTGGTAGGAATGTAACCTAGTGCAACCACTATGGAAAACAGTATGGAGGCTCCTTAAAAAAACTAAAAATAAGAATTTCCACTCCTAGGGATATACCCAAAGGAATTTGACTAAGGTTACTAAAAAGGTACCTGCCCAGACATGTTGATTGCAGCACTATTCACAATAGCCAAGCTATGTAAATAGCCAAGATGCCCCACTACTGATGAATGGACTAAGAAAATATAGCATTTATACACAATGGAATTTTACTCAGTCACAAAGAATGAAATTTTGTCATCCATGGGTAAATGGATGGAACTGGAGAACATCATTTTAAGTGAGGTTAGTCAGGCTCAGAAGGCCAAAATCACATGTTCTCCCTCATATTCAAATTATAGACCTAAAACAAATGTAGCATTATTGGACACAGGTCACACTAATGGTTGACCATTCATGGGAGGGACAGGGTAAGGGAAGGAAACCAAAAATATGAATGTTGTTTATCTGCTCACTATATAGGAACAAATATAGTAATCTTAAACTGGTCAAGGCCATATGGAAAGGGGACTAGGGAGTAGTGAAGAGGACTGGTAGAGATGAACCAATTTGGGTTGGAACTCATATGTGCATGGAAACAACACAAAGAATCTCCCTGTATAGCTCAAACTAGCAAAAACATCATGTTTTTCTTGTTACCGTTTATGTTTTTCTTCTACAAAATTGGGGAACAGGTTCTGCTCAGAGGTGGGGCAGTGGGGGAGGTGGTGGAGAAAGGGGCAGGAGGATGGATATGGTGCAAACAATGCATGCACATGTAAATAAATGCAAAAATGATACTTGTTGATACTGTTCCAGGAGTTGGGGGAGGGAGGACGAAAGAGAGCAATGGAGGGAATGAATTCAAGTATGATATATTTGATACATTGTAAGAACCTTTGCAAATACTCTGATGTACCTCCACCCAGCACAACAATAATAAAAATTTGTTGTAATTAGCATTCTTCTGCTTGTTCACTTGATAATGTCCTAATGTGTCCAATGTCTTACATGATAAGTCATTTTAATACATTGAAAATAAAATGTACTTTTTGGCCAGCCATGTGGCCTTCCTTACCTACTCATGTTCTATGGAGTCATGTTTCATATCATGATAGTTGAAAATTCTCTAATAAATGTATGACCCATGCTATACATGGCTCACATTTCCTAAATGTCCTGACCATTCAGTATCTCTTTCCCCTACTTTATCATACTAAATTGCAATTCTTATATCTTTCTACTTTATTACAATCTTTAACAATCTCTTAAGCTACAGGCAGTATTTTCCTGTTGTTTCTGGAAATTATTTTCTTCAAAAATAACCAATGTAAAAATGATTGGCAGAGTGACTCAAGTGGTTGTATACCTGCCTAGTAATCACAACCCCAGTACTGCCCCTGCAAAAAAGAAATGAAAAATGTATATGATTCATTAATTATAGCCAACTGGATTTAGACAAGAGCAGATAATTTGGGATTTTCTTAAGTATGGATATAAAAGCCATTCAAATTAATGAAATCACATGAGGGAGGCCAAAATTATTTACAAAGGACCATTTATTAAGCTGTTTTTTACAAAATACAAAGATTGTTGCTCTGCATGAGTATGTCACATATAAGAAAACAAGATATTTTATTGAATTTAATTTGAAGACATTCAGAATTTTGTCATATATCCACATGAAGAATCAACTTTGCTTTCACCATATTTAATACCATTGCCAATAAAGAAGAAAACTTTTCCTTGTTAATTAAATCATATCCATAACTGCTAACATTTTATAGAAATAAAATCAGACAATGTCTGGCATACAAAACTTTCTGCAAGGTAACTGATTTACCTATGATCCTAAAGTATTTTTTCAAGCTATAAGATAGGAAGAATTGAGGAGCTAGGTACGTTTTATAATGTGTCAGCTTAGCAGCGGTTGATAGTAAACGCAACATAAGATTTGTCTTGTCTGTGGTACAAGTTTATGTCCTATCAGATTCTACTGCATTTTTCTCTAATTGAACACAAGAAAGCACATAATGATTGTCTCTGTATGAACAAAAATGTATAAAAAGTACAAGAAATTGGTTCTGGTTGTTAAGGTGAGTGCCTATTTTCATCAGCTAATATGAATGAATGCATTGCTAAAATTAGTGAAGACAGAAAAATGACTTAAGGGTAATATATACAAGAGTTAAAAACACTTTTTATTCATTTGGCGATTTAAGGCACTTTGTTCAGGATACAATATTTCATGGTTTATACTTGATAGCAATTTAATTTTCAGTGCAAGCAAAAGCAAATACCTGCCCACTGTCATACACATGACCTTGTACATCTGGAATGTTCAAAGCAAGTTCATCTTTGGCATCTTCACTCTGGAGGCATCTTGAATAAAAATGTCTTATCAAGTTTGCTCTTGATAGCAATTTAATTTTCAGTGCAAGCAAAAGCAAACACACACCTTCTTACTGCCATTTACACAACCAAACATATTTGCAATATTCAAAGCAAGTTCACCTTCTCCGTCTTCAATGTGGAAGCATCTTCAATAAGAGGCACTTAGTGTATACCCTTTATCAATCATGAAAACATACTTGAGATGCCTGAATTCGATATTACACATCACTACCATAATCAGCTCTCTGTGTAAACGATGTTTGGGTAAGGCTTGCCATCACAACATTTCTTTCCTGAGAATGGAGCTGGTCCTTTCTGTATATATCATAAATGTGCATGCTCTGAGCTGTGGTCACTGTCGTGACTATCTTCATTTGCTAGAGAGTCCCCTGTCTGCTGGAGGGTGGCTGCACCAATTCCCGAAAGCTCAGATGGAAGAAGTGTTCCTTTTTTCACATTCACCAGTTCCTTTTCTCGAGCTGCAGCTCCTTGCTGTCCTCCTTTTACCCTTTTCCACTTCATTCGTCTGTTCTGGAACCACACTTTCACCTTGAAGAAGGAAAATGAACAAACAAAACAAAATGGGCAATTAAAATGATATTTTGTTCCCCTTTTGGTAGTCAGTAAAAAATAGTTACTCAAAGGTCTATACAAAGACACCATGAAGGAATTATTATATAAATAATTCAACATTGAATTTAATCAAGTTGCATATCAACAACTTAAAACTTTCAAAAAACGCATACCATACTTGATTTCATATTTTTCAGCGATTTAAAACACGCTCAGGAAGCTGTTTCTGAGACTGACTTATGATTGTATTGTTGCTTCCCAATAAATCCATCTAAATAAGTTTGAAAACTGTAATTTGAACTATGATAGGCCCAGATGTTCCTTGATTTACATGGGATTATGTCTTAATAAAACTCTGGCAAAGTTAAAAAAAAAAATCTCAGATTGACCATTGGACTTACATGCTACAGCTTCCAAAAGCTTTATTTCACCACTCCACCTCACAGTAAGTCTATCTCACAGAAGATAAACCAACTGGGGTTGTAATACATGTTTACATGGAAATAGCATAAGGAAACTCCCTGTGTAGCTACATTTATCTCAAACAAACAAAAATGTATTTTTTTTCTTTTTTCTCCTATGAAATCAGAGAACAGGGGGCAGAACAGGTCCTGAGGGTTGAAGGTGGAGGTTGGTACCACTGTGAGGGGGGAGGTAGAGAGAAAAGGGAGTAGGAGGATGAATACAGTGCAAAAAATCTATAGACATGTATGTAAATGAAAAATGATAACTGTTGAAACTATTCCAGGAATAAGGGAGAGGGGATAAAGGAGAGCAGTGGAGGGGTGAATTCAAGTACGGTATATTTGATACATTGTAAGAACTTTTGTAAATGCCATAATGTACCCCCATCCAGCACAATAATAAAAGGGCATTTTTTAAAAAAAAAAGCTATACATTTTTCCCTTCTGCCCCCAGTAATTTTATTTTACTTAGCAAATATGTGAACTAATGATTCCCTAAAAATATGTTCACAATAAAAAATTCTCAGTATTTATCAAATGCTGATGCTGAGTTCTTTACATATAGTTCTTTACATATAGCTCATATTGCTCTGTAGAGATTGTTTTCTTTGTAAAACTTAATTGAGTAGGTCACCAGTGGCTCATGCCTATAATTCTAGTTACTTGAGAGGTGAGATTGGGAGGATCACAGTCAAAGGCCAGGCCTGGCAAATAGTTCCGAGACCCCATCCTCGAAATAACCAGAGCAAAATGGACTGGAGGTAGGGCTCAAGAGATAGAATGTATGTGTGCTTTGCAAACATGGAGCCCTGAGTTCAAACCCCAGTACCTCCCCCCACACAAAAAAACTTAAATGAATTTGACTAATGCATTTTTGCATGTTTGTGTCCAGATAATAGTATAAAAAACATGACTTTAACAAACATCCATTATCAGAATCAGAATAATATTGGCATAATTGTATTTTGTTAAGGAGGAAACCTTTAATTCTCACATTGCATCTCTTACTGCTTATCTCTAGTTAAACTGAATGTTCCTTTTATGTTGTATTTCTCTGTTTATCCCACTCAAACTTTTGTATATCATTCTCATGACCTAGTTAGTTCTTGGAAAAGCTTTGTTAAATAAATACACAATAAATATATACTGTTTAACTTTATTTTAGGCTTATGAAATTGGAAAGTTATTAGTTACAAGAATTGCCGTATCCAGGTTGATGAAAGAGATTGCATGCCCTCATTTATTTACTGTTGTATATTCTTTTACATTGCATGAGTATAACACATTATCCATTCTATTTTCATGGACACTTGGATTTCTTTATTTCCCTCTTTAGTAAATATGCTAGCATATGCATTCTTGCACTTCTGTGCTGATAATCATGGGATAGAACTTCTGTGGGTATGTATCCAGGGGCTGCATCAATGGACCAAATGGTATATAAACACTCATCTTAACACAATAATATAGAAAAATTGTTTCCCAAATTTGCACTGATCTAAATCCCTTATTCATTCTAGTTGCATGTTTTACTTGATTCACATATTTGCTGAGATTTGGAATTACTTATTTTAATTTCCAACGCAATAACTATAAATGTCACCATACCCTAGTTTGCATTTCCTTTGTACGAAAGTAAAGCATTATATTAATGGTCTCTTCACATTTCTCCTTTAGTGAAATATCTTCACATGACTGGTTTGCATTGAGTTACTTAAAAAATGTAATTTTATTTTTTGCAGACTTTTAAAATATGTTCTGAATGTTACCGTAATATTTTCATTTATATGGCTGCTACTATCTCCTCTCTCTGCTGTTTCTTTTTCCTTTTCTTAGAGTATGTTTTGTTGATTAGAAACTTTTTGTATTTTTTAAAATTTATCAATTATTTATTTTATGGCAAGTGTCTTCTTTAAGAAAGTTTCTATCTGCTTTGGCTGCTAAAACATTCTTCATCTTCTTTTAAAAGTGTTAAGGTTTGCATTTCAAATTGAAGTGTTTAATCCATGTAGTACTGGTTTTTATATATAGTGCAAAGGAAAAAAATAAATTTACTGTATTACATATGAGTAACAAACTGTCCCAGGTCCACCTTTGGCTGAGGGCATGGCTCATCATAGAGCCCCTGTTTAGCAAGTAAAAGGCACTGAGTTTAAACCCTAGTATTGTCAATTAAAAAAAGTATCCACTTAAAAAATGAAAAATTTAATTTCAACCTGTAAAAAATAAGAAAACAAAAAATAAAAAATGTAAAAAGGGCTGGTGGGGTACCTCAAGTGGTAAGGGTGCCTGCCTAGCAAGTGTGAGGCCCTGAATTCAAACCCCAGTACTTCCTATATATATGTACATAGGTGTATATATATATGCATATATATGCCTATATATGTGTATATATATGTGTGTGTGTGTGCATCTATCCATCTTTTTCCAGTGATGAATCAAGTTTCCTTATACTGAACTTTATGAGTATATTCTGTTTACATCCCTTTATCATTTTTCTATACCTTTAACAACACTGCAGAATCTTCATTACTATAATTTTATAATGAATCTTAATATCAGATGGAGGAAAGTCTGCTTTAATAGTTTACATTAAAAATATTTTCAATATTCTCCACTTTCATTTTAGAAACAATCTGAATTTCTATAACTACACAGTGCTAAGAAGAAAGTGAAGAAATATATATTTAATTTTTAAGGACATTTTTATCAGTGATCTTCAAACAACAATGCTTCATCACAGTTAGTATTTCCTCAAATACTTGCATAATAAATTATGAGTTAAAATATTTCTCAACTTTAGACTCTCAGTGGTCTCACTTTGAGCCATAATTGAAACCATATATGTTACCCATACATAATTTACTCCATTTGAAAGTAAAGAACAAAAAAGTGAAGCAAAAAGATTAATTAAATATAGTTGATTGGGGTTCACATTATTACTACTTACTAATCAAAAGGCTCTGTGGTTGCTTTTTATTAAGTAGCTATGTGGGGGTAGGGAGCTATACTAAAGGTGCTGCTTATGAATTATTTCTAATAAAATTTTTCTAGATACTGCAAATGTTTCTATTTAATAAATGCAGAAGTTGAAATAAAGGTTAAAGTTACTTGTTTAAGACTGAACAGAAGAAAAACATGGTTCCAGATTCTGGGTTTTTGTTATTGTTGTTCTTATTGTATTTTGAACTCCTATTTTTAAAGTATTCAGGATATTAAAAGTGAGGTATATCAACTATGTAAGTCCCATCCATATGATTTCTGTCATTCAAGTAATTCTCCTCTTTGATATCATTAGGTTTGTAAATATGATACTGTTTTCCTGTATTATAACTGAGGTAATTATCCTACTCAGTTTAATTGCCTTTGCAAGCTTAACTCTACATGTGACATTATATCTGTTCCACCTGAACTAGGTTCTAATCTTGGCTTCACTTCTGAGACTTTGTGAATTTTAGAAACTTACACTATTTTCTGCCTCAATGTTCATATGTGTAATACTATAATATGAACCCTCAATATTCCCCATAGGAATATTTTCTCCATTGACAATTGTAGATGGAAAGAAAACACATAAGTCATCATCATCGTCACTGTCACCAAAAGCTAAAACAGTTCACCAAAATAATTTTCACAGAAAAATGGAAGGCACAGACCTCATAAATCTGCATTTATTTCTTTTTCTAGGAGAAAATGTATAGAAATTCCATAATGCCAGTACAAAATGTGTAATTCTAAATAAGAAAGATATGAACAATATGGTATTGAGTTTTGAAATACTAATGGTGTTTTCTGTATCCACCATGTAGAACTTTACCATTTTAGAAATATGCACACTGATAAAAGACTTTGTAGCTGTCAATACTAGCTATGTATACAAACATACACTTATAGAAATATACATACACAAATATGTACAGATATACACATATATGTGTGGGTGAAAGCATTTGGTAATAATACAGCAATTTTAATAATATACTATTCTCTTTAACTCTTAAATTACATATTTGTTAATGGAACTTTGTAATATTAGTAATGGAACAAAAGAAAATATAAAGCAACAGACACATAATGGACTCATCTAATAGAAATGGTAAAGGATAGTACAAATATCCAAAAGTCATAGCATCAAGAACCATCTTTTAAAAATGCTGTAAAATATTGGGTTAATTGAAATAAGGAGAGAAAGATATTTGAGAAAAACATGTTTCTTTGTTAGCATCACAGTATTAGCAAAAAAACAATCTATAAAGGTAATCCAGGTTATAATTTCCTATGGAATATATTACCTATGGAATAATAAAAGCAAAGTAAATTTGTAAATAAAATGTATCACCGCATTAACCCAGCTTCATTGACTGGAATGAAAATAATAGTTTTTGTTTCTTTTCATTTTTAAGGTACTATCTCAATACCTGACACTTTATTTTTTAAATTAGTATTATAATGATTTTTTAAGTTATACACCTATATTAATGTGTATTTCTAAACTATGCAGAGTGAAAATAATCTCACATTTCCTTGGTGACTTGTATGCTATGTATTCATTCTTACATTTACATTATTGCTGAATGTTTGGTAGTTAGTAGTGAGTTAGATCAAAAACAGTGGTGGAGTGAGAAATGCCCAAATAATCAGAGCACAGTCCCCGCCCTTAAGGCACTCACTGTCAAGAAAAAGAGAGACTTGTAAAAATCAACCTATATTACGGACTGTATGTGAGGCTTTTGGGATATACTGAGATGTGCGAGGGTTAACTTCACATTTCACAGAATGTCCTTAAGCGGTTTGCTGTCTAGATATTGTCATTGATAATCCCTGTTACAATAGTCCTGGTGGTGCAGGAGATGGCATAGCTCCCTACCGCTGTTCTCAGTGTCCTACTCACACTGCCATGTTACCCCACAGCTACTACAGCAAAGAATTTCTTTTCTCTGGGAAACAAATTCTCTTGCTATTGTTGGCTTCCTGTGTGCCTTCTGAGTTTTACGTTTTTAATCCTAGTAACCCAGGTTATAACATGAGATTGTAGGAAATAGGGTCATGAAATATTTTAGACACAATTGAAATTTGGAATTGAAATCTTTGAGTATTATACATGAAGTTTGTGAATTTTTATAATTTCATTTATGCTTCTAGTCAAGTGTATCTTCTGATCTGCAACATTTTTTAGAAAGTGTTGGATAAATCGGGTTTTATTTTTAATATTTCCTTTTTTAAGCTTGGATCTGGGGTAAGAGTCCATATAAAATTCAGATAAAATAAAGCTTTTATACTAAGAAGCTGAGTAATAAGAAAATGTTTTTTTTTCACAAAAGCATAGCAGTATGAACCAAGTCTTATATTGTCTTAGTATCTCTACATGCAGACAATATTTTTCAGTGAAATTTTCATGATGAAAAATAATCAAAATGTCATAATAGCTTGATGAAATAGTGCCTAATATGTAAGTATCCAGTTATAGTCTTTAATATTCAAAATATTTTATTGTGGTTTTATTTTTTTCTCCTCTGATTAAAAAATAATTTAATATTTACATTGCTTCCATGGTCAAACTATTCTTTAAATAAGTATAAAAATATTTATTCCCATCTTGATTGTTTGTACAGAAGAAAGCAACCAAGAGAATTTCTCTGTAATTAATGTTTGGATGATGTACATTGGGATCTAGAAATCATATTTTTGTCTTTTAAGAAGGATCATTGTATTGGCTACATATTGATATTTATTTATTTATATTTTATTTGTTTGTTTGAACTAAGGGACTCATGCATGCTAGGCAGGTATTCTGTAACTTAAATAACAGCCCCACCTGATTTTTGCTCTGTTTGACTTCTTTATTCCTTCACATTGCAGCTTTGAATGCATAAGTTCATAAAGCCTGTCCTTTTAGTGTTCACAATATATCAGAAGAGAGCAAAAATAAAACATGAATCTCTATCATCACATAGTTTCCTAAAGTAACCAGGATAGATAGGTTGAAAAATATTTCAATCTATATCCATAATCCACATTTATAAAATACTACAAATGTCTATCTTTTGAAGAAACAAACAGAGAGAACACCAGACATCTGGATGAAAACTGAAAATGTCACTGACATATCGTTATGTCTCCAAACATAAGGATACCTGGAATTTGTAGACTTAACTACTCAACTGTTTCCATTTTTATGTGGGCAATCAAAATACTGTAGGCATTTTCTGATGAATATTCACAGCTCTAAGATATGAAAATTTACAGAAAATAATTGTGTAAATATAATTTTTGAATTTAATTGTAATATTCCCAGAGATTACATTTGGTCATGGCAGTTGGTCTAGTACACCCAATGGAAATAGGCAGTGGAAACACTTAGCCAAGCAAGTCAGTGGCAGAATCTGTAGCTGAACAGAAGAATTGGAGACATGTAGGATTTAAGGTCATCGTAAAAAGCAAGGAAAAGATGGTCTCTGTACTCCTGTCTGAATAGATTAGTTTATATCTCATTAAAAGAAGGAATCTTTCCATGTTGGAGACAGTAACTGAGTGGACTCTGTCTCAGCAGCATACCAGGATTGGAAAATACATTTTGAATGTGTGGAGGGTTAGGACATCTTTCATATAGAGACTAAATTCCTCTGTACGGTGCTGCCTCTCACCTTTATCCTCTATTTTAGCACAGTGTTTATGACCTGGAAATTCTATTTCTGCTTCTACAACTTTGTTCTAAAGTCTCTTTTTTTCTAAGTCTGTAAGTCTTACAAGTCATGCAATTAATGTAATCATAGTTTTGCTTTTCCTCATGTTTTTGAACAAACTGAATACACATTAGGTAATGTCAGCCATTTTCAAGTAACAAACTGAACGAGAAGTAACTCTTTTGAGAAGCAACAAGTCAGATAGATTTGAGTCTGGATTTCAAAGGTCTTTACAAGTTGTCAGTACATATTACAAAAACCAGAATTATCAGAAATATTTTTCTCATTTCAAACTAACTTTCCTTTTCTTATACCATTAACTCTTTCACCCAATGGGATCCTTTTTTTTCCAAATGGACTCAAATCATGTTCAATCTTTCAAAATACCTGACATATCATTAATTAAGCAAGGGAAACATTAAATACAGCAGTAAGAAAGGAAGAAATATGCTAAAATCACTGGTTATGGTGGTAGTCTTGGGGATCAACTTGAACAGACAATATTGTCATGGAGATAAATTATTAGCTAAATAGCTCAGTCTATTCCTCTACATTTATAGAAATAAAAATACAAAATAGAGTAGGGTTATATAAAAATGCAGAGCAAAAGGCAAACCACTGTATGTTTGACATAAAAATTATTCTCCTTTATAGTCATCCAAAAAATGGATGGCTATTCTAAAACAGTTGGCATTTGGCCATGTAATGATTACGAGTAACAAGCAAAACATAATGTTTTATTTCCACTAATGGAGTATGATCCAACTAGGTGGGATTTCCCATTTATTTTGGCAGAGGTATCATGAATTTAATCTGTTTATTCCGGTAATTTTAGCTCATTTACAAATCTGCAGCATTGTACCTTGATTAGCTTTGTGAAAAGGTTTCAAAAAGTGAAAGGATCTTCTTTTCCTTCTGTATTTGACAGCATTAACTCTATAAAAATTTTCATTGTACCATTCTCTTTATATGCTCATGAAGCTACTTTCTCCCTGCTTCCCACTGGGAGATATTAAAAATCTAATGAGAGCTTTTTCCAAATCTATCTGAATGTAGAAAAAAACAAAAATAAGAAAGTTTGTCCAACTGAAAAGACCTTGTGATAGGAGAACACTTAGACTGACTAGCTCTGTAAAGAGTTTTAAGTGACCTGACAAAGATTACTAACTGTAGATCTTCATGAGAACATGTTGGAAGCTGGAAGCTGGAAACTAGAAGCTGATTGCTAACATGGAGTTACTTTGCATGATCAGCCTCCTTTCCCCCCTTTTATTTGACTGGATGAGAGTCAAAGAGAATAAGAGATTATAAAGGAAAGTATAGACACATCTAACATTCATTATGGAAGATACAGATATGAACCTTACTTCTTTGTGAGATTGAATAACATGACTATTATTCAAGTAGGAATTACAAAATTCAAATCATGCATAATCAAGTCAGCCAGAAAAAAAGGAATACCCAAAAATACCTTCAAAATTCTGAAAACCAGATTTGTACAATTCCTTCAAAGAAGAAATCATTTTTTAGATAAAAGTAAATCTCTGATCCATGACCACCCCTAGATTAGTAAGCACAGAGTCTTAACTTTGCTCATGGCTCACAGCATAGTAGTCTATCTGTCGTATATAGAGATTAGAAGTTTCTTACTTCCTGCATGTGTTATATAAGACATGGTTGTCTTTCCTGGAATTTGCTGTCTCTGTATATAAGAAAGAGTATTTCCTCTCCCATCCTAATTTTGCAGTTTCCAGATACAAAAAATAAGAAAATAAAACATGATTATGTAGATGTGTGCTGCTTTCCAATGTGCCAAATGCTATACACTTAGAGAGGGAACTTTGTGGTTTTTTTTTTCCTTTTATTATTCATATGTGCATACAAGGCTTGGGTCATTTCTCCCCCCTGCCCCCACCCCCTCCCTTACCACCCATTCCGCCCCCTCCCTCTCTCCCCCACCCCCTCAATACCCAGCAGAAACTACTTTGCCCTTATTTCTAATTTTGTTGTAGAGAGAGTATATGCAATAATAGGAAGGAACAAGGGTTTTTGCTGGTTGAGATAAGGATAGCTATACAGGGCATTGACTCACATTGATTTCCTGTGCGTGTGTGTTACCTTCTAGGTTAATTCTTTTTGATCTCACCTTTTCTCTAGTTCCTGGTCCCCTTTTCCTATTGGCCTCAGTTGCTTTTAAGGTATCTGCTTTAGTTTCTCTGCATTAAGGGCAACAAATGCTAGCTAATTTTTTAGGTGTCTTACCTATCCTCACCCCTCCCTTGTGTGCTCTCGCTTTTATCATGTGCTCAAAGTCCAATCCCATTGTTGTGTTTGCCCTTGATCTAATGTCCACATATGAGGGAGAACATACGATTTTTGGTCTTTTGGGCCAGGCTAACCTCACTCAGAATGATGTTCTCCAATTCCATCCATTTACCAGCGAATGATAACATTTCGTTCTTCTTCATGGCTGAATAAAATTCCATTGTGTATAGAAACCACATTTTCTTGATCCATTCATCAGTGGTGGGGCATCTTGGCTGTTTCCATAACTTGGCTATTGTGAATAGTGCCTCAATAAGCATGGGTGTGCAGGAGCCTCTGGAGTAACCTGTGTCACAGTCTTTTGGGTATATCCCCAAGAGTGGTATTGCTGGATCAAATGGTAGATCAATATCTAGCTTTTTAAGTAGCCAGAGGGAACTTTGTATGTGACATTCAGATGAAGGAAGTGTTGTGCCCCATAACTTTGGTACAAGTCATAATATTTAATAAAATATAGAGTACCAGAAGATAAAAGTGTTCCTGTGTATATTTCTACTACCCAGAAATAACCTACCAAAGCTGAAATCTTAAACGTTAACACAAAGAAAGATGATTTAAGAGACTGGATAAATAACTTGCTCCCAAAAGAAATGTATTTATTTGTCCATACCCTGTCAATTTCCTTGGTTCCAATAGCATCCCTAGAGGAAATAAGTACAGTAAAAGAGGAAATGAAACTCTAGCCCAAAGTGCCAATCATAATTGCACTGTCCATAAAGATGTTTGTGAGTGCAATGTTTTTCTAAAGATTAGAAACTGTTAACCATTAGTAGGCTTCAGTCTCCTTTTGCAACTCAGAATCTGTACAAAGAATGCTCTGTGTCCCAAATGCAGTACATCATTTGTCATCCAAATAAAATCTAAGAGAGGAATCTAAAAGGCAACTAATTTTTAAATATTATTTAGGTCTCATTTATTGGGGGTCTGTAGATCATTAATAACTTCAAAGTGTTGTTTGAGTAGGTACCAGAATTTTGAATTACTGAACACAGTATGATTTCAAAATACTGTATTAAGGTGGCAGGAATATTTACCAATGGTCTATGTGCCCTTGCTTCCCCTAGTTACCCAGCCTTCTTGTAACTTAACTTCACCATTCAACTGTTTCTGAACACTAGCATGTGAGTGGAAGTGACATGGTTCATTTCCAGGTGAAAACATTCAGAGGTCAATTCATGCGCTTCCACTTCTTTCTTACCTCCTGTGGTTACCAAGGACACCACATGTTGCTGTGCCAAAGAGTGGAATTGGGTGTATGAGTGATTATTTGGGATGCTGGACATGTAGAGTTTTTAATGGAGGGTAAGAAAATAATGAACACTTTTGTGTGTTAGGCCATTGAGGTTTGAGGGTTAATGTATTATTATAACATACCATACCCTATCCTGAGCAGCACAGAAAACTAACCTGGGTTTTCTCACTTTTAATAATGCCTAATAAGAAGAATTTTAAATATAAGCACAAGAAATTCCTACCATATGAAACTGCTATAAAAAATGATATTTTTAAACAAAAAATGCTGGAAGGTCATAATCACAGAATAAAATGTCCCTTGCTAAACTCAATAAATGGAGCTTTCTTTGAGACATCATTATATTATTGTTATTTTGCCATTATTCTGACCAAAACCTCCATCATCGACTAGTGTGCCAGCCTTCCAATTGATAGAAACAATGATCAGATATTTCAAAAATGGCAAAAAAAAAAAAGATTGTTGACTCAAAGCAAGTTAAAAGATCATACAATGACAGTCTTATTTTACCTGTCTTTCCGTGAGATCTAGATTCACTGCTATCTCATATCTTCTCAGTCTGGTCAAATAATTATGATGGGCAAATTCAGCTTCAAGTTCTCTGATTTGCTCCTTCGTAAAAGCTGTCCTTTCCTTCCTGGGTTTGCTGTTGACTTCAGATTTGTAATTTCCTTCCTGGGAGTCTGAAAAAATCGACGGTAAAAGAACACTGGTGTTAATGCATTCATTCAAATACATGCAATCCTATCATTCACAGGTACTGTGAAACTACTTTTCTAGGTACTTTGCTACACAGAGGACAAGCGGAGAACAAAGACCATAAAATTGATCTCACCTTTACAGAGTAAGATACACTTCTTATTTTTTCATTAATTCACAGCCTGATTGGGGAAGTGTTTAACTTTTGTCTTACAAAACATAAGCAAAAAAATTTTAGTGCTTATTTTATGGTATAATAATAATAAAATAAATCAAAGCCTCACTAGAAAACACTTATAGATATGAAGTTTGGCCTTAACCATACACTTGAGGTCCAAGTATGATTGAATACACAATCCTAAAGAAGTAGTAATGGATATTTTAATAACCAAATGTTTAGCAACTGGCTATAAAAGTTCAAGCTCAGACTGAGCATATGCAAACATTTGTGTATACTTGTGTTTTTACGTCTATTTAAATACCATTTCTTTGATGAAAATAGTTATATTCTTTGTTGTATATCATACTTAGCTCAATGTGGAATCATTTCTTAAATTTTTTATTAGGATATATTCATTGTGACAATTCCAAATAGGCTTATATTGTATATTGTTTAGATCATCTCTTCTACCCTTCCCTGTCCTACTTAAAGCTCAATGTGGAAACTGTAAATAAAATTGTGTTCATATGACTTAAAATATAAATAGAGTTTTAAAATGTTTTTCATAACTTATATGATAAACATAAGCTGTACAACATCTAAAATCAAGTATACATATCATCAAATCTTATGATGTCATGTAAAATAACAATAACCTGGAACATGTCATTCCATCTTTCTTCTTCATGGATTAATATATAATTACCATATAGTATTTTATGCAGCCTTATAATCTCAAAATGGAGGTTAGAAATATTTATAATACACTGCAGAATGAGTGTCTAGATGGAAAATAATCTATGTACACCAAGTAGAAGTGATTGTGCCGGGCTTTAGTAAATCCTGTCACATTTACTCTCAGTGAAATATCAACACAATCGTGACAAAGGGCATACTAGTACTCTTTTGAAAGTTATTTCCGGTTTCTAATTATTTTTGAGTATCACAATGAGCTGTGATAGCTTTTTCAAGTGGGAGTACAGGTAATCTTCTATAAACCTAATGCAGGAAAAGTGATGGCTAACCAAAGGTACAAAGAGTGGTACTTTAAATGCTTTTTAAATTGACAAATATAATATGGTATGGTTTAAAATGGTCTTTTAAGCTACATTTGTTGTTTCATCTTAACCATGCTAAGTAGTACAAAAATTGACATGTATGTGTTCTTTTCTTTTCTGTCTGCCTAACTGTCTAACTAAAGGGGGTTTCACATAGTGGAAATTCACTAGACAGGGCATTTTAATATAAACACATTTGTTTTGATTCTTACCAGAATCTAAACAGACAGATTTAAAGTTTCTAGGTCTATGAGCAGCAGCAATAATAGGTTTGCATGGACATGTGCATACTGGATTTTCCTTTTCCTCTGATGCATCAGAGTAGGATTTACTATCTGGCACACTGGCTCTGTGTAAAATTCTTCATTCACTGACCACACTTCTGGACTTGTCACTTATCTCCTGGTTGACTGGCTTCCCACTTTGGCAAGTCAAAGTGATACTTTATCTCATGTAGAAAGTGTTTGGTGATATGTCACACACAGGTTGATTACATCTTATAGGCCAGTGGGACTGGGGGAGTTATAAAATAGATGAAGTGTGAGTGCTCGAGTAGGTACGTTTACATAGTGTCAACCTACCTGGCTCTGAGCGGAAACTGAAGTTCATTGCAAGCTTTCTAAAATACAAATTTGCCAACATCTCCATCATTGGCACATTGAACTATTCTGGCATTATTTGAACAAAAATATTTAAATTCTTTTCCCATGGGCTGTTCTGGCAGACTACAAACTCTGTCACAGCACAGAATATTCTGATAAGTCCCTTTCACAGGCATCCGTGTTCTTACATGAATCAAAAGACTTTTTGCCAATTTGGAGTCACTCTTTGCTTGAAATCTGCTGCTGATTAATCTTTATATGTAGACAATGCTCCTTTCCCTTCAGTCAAGCAACTCTGGAAACTGACAGCAAAGCCAGAACATTTTTTCTCATGTGCAATTCAGTTTGAATGATTCATGGTTAGCACATTCCCTTATGTAAGCATGAATGAACAAATTCACATTGAGAAAAGCCTATTAACTTGTATTTATTTTTGTTTCTTTGAACCTGATCTCTTCTAACTTTTTGCAAAATTCAGAAATAATTCATAAATGGCACACATACACACAAGAACATACAAGACATGGGGCAGTACTTGGAAGGACAGTCACAAGTAATGGATCTATACACACATCCACTTTGACTAGCAATATACAACAGGAGGTTTATATACCCAGTGACTGGATTTAAGCAAAAATCTGGCCGTCACTCAACACTTAAATCCCAAAACCATTTACTGAATACTTGAATTCTAAACCAAAATTGCTCACAAGTGAAATCCAGTGAGTAAAATAAAATGAGCCATGTACACTTAAATTTACAATGATCAAAGAAGGAATCATTAAATTGCAATTAATATGAAGAAGAATGGGTGTTTCTTGCCATTATCACATAAGAGCAATATCAATGGAGTTAAGGTAACACCAGTGTCCTTTCATCCACTGGGCACTTCTTTTATTGTAGTATTGTAGTTCTTTTGTGATTTTCACCCACACAATGCTCCCACTCTCATTAGAAACATACTCCCTTGAGTTTCAGTTTTTGACTTTTGTTTCTTATTATCTTGAAATTTTTTTAAAAATGACTTCTTTTTAGCTTTCGAAGTTTGACACTTGTTGACCCTGAGGCCTCTGCTATTATCACCTGATTAGCTTTCTTTGGTGGAAAATGGGTGGGAAGTTTGGACAAGGCTTTTGGCAAATTTCGCATCAGTTTCCATCTGTTTCCCAGCTGTTTCAACTGAAGCAAAGCTCACTCTGTCTTCTCTAACCTTTGCCAAATGGTAGGTGTTTTGAGGGGGAATCTGGAAACTGCTTTTCTGTATTCCCTACAACCACAAACAAAATGTCACCATCTGTAGAGTATATTCCTATGTAAAACATTACAATTGTTATTTTTCGTCTCAGATACTTTAATGCACCTGTGGGTGCACCCTTTTACTCTCTTGCCGCATTGAGGAAATGTTGACTTATGTGCTCAGGTATCCTTGGCAATCCCAGGTCTCTAACCTTTTGCTCCCTGGGACTATGTTAATGGAAGAAGTCTGCAATACTTCCGTAGAGGATAAAAATTGTTCCCCAAGGATCATTTCTGTCTAATGTTTAGAACTGCTACACATGTGACATTTTATTTTCCCTAGTGCAAAACTATGCCAAACGATAATAATGTTTTATTTAAGGCAAGTGATGTGAGGGCTTGGTGTGTTCACTCATGGTACAGAAAGCTTTTTAACAAAGAAGAAATAATATGGTATTATGGAGTATATTTTAGCTACTCTGGGCAAACTGAACTTGTTTAAATGATAGATGTAATTTACCTATGTCTATAAAATATTAAAATGAAATGGGATGTCCATATAGCTTGATCTAAAGTGAAGTCTTGCTCCTACTCTGAGGGAAGAATATTAAAGCTTAAAATATTCAAGTCCTTTGCAATTTCTTGTTAAGTGTTCTATAAACTATTAAAAATGAGAGATTTCTGGTATTTGTTAACAAAACTGCTAAGTCTATAGATGTAAGAAGATAATAATGATCTGTATATAGGCATAGGTATTGTGGATGAAGGCAGAAAATTTATAAGATAATCCTATTGATGCTAGTAATTTTCACATTTAAATGGGAAATTGCTTTCCTTATGGGCATTGATCCAAATTGCTACTCCAGCTAACTAATGAGTGGGCATTTTAGGCTCGCTATTTCTTTAAAAAGTAAATAAACTTCCCTAGGGTTTTTTAAATCCTGTTGCCAATCCACTGCACTGATGTAAAATCCACAGCGACAGTTACTATTACTAATGAATGTGTGTATTATATCCTGAGGTGGATAAGGTATAAAAAATTGCCTGGAAAATAACCATGTTAGACCTAGAGTAGAATAGCAGTACAACATCCACTATTTCTTAAATCTCTGACTTAAAACAAAGTGCAACTATGATACTCATTTCTCTAATAAAGTAAACCAAATCTACATGCTACCAGAAAAGGAATTTCCACAGATTTTTGTCACAAAAATATTTGCCTTTAAAATGGGAAAATCATTCCATACCTGGACAAGTGGTTGTCAGTTTGTCTATTGGGTTCTTTTTCTCTTTCTGCCCTTCTGGCTTACCACTTCCTTGATTATTTTTGGCGTTGTCGAATATGCTCTCAGGTATAAAAGAAGTCAGGTAAGCCTCAGTTTAGTGAAATTGATTGAGTAAGTCTGATTCTATGTGTGTAGGTGACAGTATGCTTTGAACATATACAAAGAATATTCTATTTATTTCTATTAAAGCCATTAAAGTTCTTACTTTGGTGAGCTATATTGAAAGATTAACTGTGTACAGCTAAAAATTTCATGCAACAGTCTTCCATTTTTAGTTTATAAATTTGACTTTTTTCCAGTATGCTTAAACTTGTTTTATGCTAATTCTAAAAATTAGATTAATTGAAGCTTGACATACTTGATCTGTCAATACTCCTTATATAAGAAAATATACTTGCTTACTTATAACACAAACCTCACATACAAAATTATGACTTGTTTGAAGATTTGAGGTGCTTTATACAATTTAAATATTTTATGTTGCATTTGAGAATGAAAATTGATTACCAGAAATACCTAACATTAATTTATAGTACACTATTAAAATTTACCCCCCAAAAAAGAATGAATTCAGTCAAGTTCAAATATATTTCTATATGTAGGAGACAATGGCAGATACAGACAACAAATACAAAAATAACACAGACCTCGGAGTTTATGAAGAAATAAAACATCCATATATCTAGTCACTAGACCTTAGATATAGCTATTTCTCTTCCACTGTACAGAAGCTTTCTGTTCTCTACTAACTCATGACTAGGTTAGCTACAGCCTTAGTTTCTACTCACTACACACTTGTAGCAATCCTCAACTTCACTGAAGTGTAGTCAGATAAAACAGAAGAATTTCAGTTCAAAATAAATTTCAGATAAATGACAAATAATATTTTAGTATTTCATATAATACACTTTTATCAAAATATTTGATTTAGAATTTAAATTTAACTGGATGGACATTTTAAAATTTTAATTGGCTGAATATGACCTCTTTATCCTAGTTGTGATTTTTTTTTAAAAAAGAAGGTCTCCAGATATTACTGATGTACCTTAAGAAAAAAACAAAAAACACCCATAGTTGAGAACCACTGTAAACAGGTAGTATTTGAGACAAAACATCAACAGTTTCAAGTTATACAAGTCTTTAGGAATGATCAACTCGAGTCATAAGTTAGTGTGAATTACTTATGTGTAAATAACAAATACACTGTGGTCAAGTTTAATCTCCTGCAGGTCAATACAATTGATTAAAGATAAATTGTTCAAGAAGGTTGCAGAGCTAATTTACTCAGTTATATAACTGTACCTCTTACATTAGAGAAGCAACAACATAAAAACGATGCATGTGACATCACAATACAAATATTTTTGCCATTTCCCTAGGCCATTCCTTTAGAGGTGAGGTAGTTTCTATAGAATTCAGGAAGAAGTATTATGTTTTAACAATGCATGAAAATGGCATAACTAGCAATAAATCATTTTATCAAATATATATTTTAAATGAAAAATATGGACTGAATTAATAAATATTAATATGCATAGATTTTAGAATTTGGAGAGATTCTTCCAACTCATCTATTTCCACTTGCTCACTTATGAGGCTCAAGGCTTCATAAGCGGTCACACATAATCAATACACACTGTACTTTTAGGCCATATCATTCAGTTATAGAAATTAATATAAATACCTTTTCTGAACTCCCTAAATATCCCTTACCTATTGCCTGACCTTGCTATAGTAACAAAGATTGGAGAAATGCCACCTCTTATGATACTAAATATAGTAAAATACTCAAATATAATCTTGATGCCAAATTCACAGCTGTTGGGTGCATAACCTCTGCTGCTTATCTGTTTCTCAGCCACTGTTACTTTCAGTTTCTTCATCTTTAACATGAGGTTTAAATGAAAAGGATTAAAGTACATAGGTCATTTAGAACAATGTCCACACATTGTGAACACTCGACAATCAGCTGTAAGTTATAGCCATTATTATTAAGAACCGTGGACTAAAACCACAGCTTACCAACTTGATAAATTTGATAGAATCAGGAGTTAGAAAGTATTTTTTAATGTAAAAAGTTTATCCTTAAGATGAAACTCATCTTAAAAATCTAGAAAGCATAGAATTTGTTCAGTGACTAATGATGTTCTACTTTATAATGAAAAATGGATGAGCCCTTAGAAGGATTTATGTGCTATTTTTGGCTAGTTTGCAAATGAAGCTGAAGCATCAATTATGATTTTCCAGTGAAACTGATAAAAGTTACACTTTACAAAGCCAGTAGGATCGATGTATGAATTTTTGTTTCCTCTGAAAGTCTTACTTCGAAAATTTGATGAAACTTATCCAAACCTGGCATGAATGATAAACTGGAGCATATGTGTGTGTGTGTGTGTGTGTGTGTGTGTTCTTTAAAAGTCATGATAAAACAGATACATAGATTTAGAAACATAGGGGTAAACTTCTGCCTACATGTTAGAGCATATAGAATGTTCAGCACTTTTAAATGGATTTTTTAAAAATCAAACTATGAGGTATTTACTAAAAAACACTTATAATAAGCCCACTTTATAAATATTGTGTTGTTATTTTTTTTACTTAGAAATAGTATGTATTTTTAACTTTCTTCATTGGGACAATTTAAGAAATAATCCACTGAAATTTTTTTTTAAATAATCATATTGAAATATTGGCCAATTACTCATAAATTGATTTTGCTTTAATTTTATAGTACCAATGACAAATTATAAAAGTAATAAATATTACATACAAGTTTTTTATTTTTTAATTTTAAAAACCCAAAGAACATAAGATTCTGGCCCATGCAGCCAGCAGCAGCTTTCTTTGCCTGCTGCTGACAGAGTTAAATTCTCCATGATCTGTTTCTCTGTTGCAGGGAAACAGGGGACTCAGCAGTACAGCAACCAACATGCGGCTGGGTCTGCAGAAGGACTCTGCCAATTATGAGAGGTCTAAAAATTCAGAATTTACATTTAAAGAACATTTTCAAATACACTCCACAAACAGAATTTTATCCATATTGACTAAATACACTTGCTTTCTAACAACGAAAAAAAAAAAAAATCAGGGGCTGAGGGTGCCTGGCAAGTGACTCACCCATGTTTTGATCCTCATCACTGCAAATAAAATAGAGTTGCATTCAACTTCAATGAGGCTAGTTATGCCTAAATAGCCAATAATTTAAATTAATAAATACAGAAATATATATTTAAAATATAAAACAAAATCAAATAAAAATAAAATCTGTGCTCAATAATTAAATCAACTTGGTATGTGATTTATAATTTCCCCATAAGACTGATATATGTGTGTGTGTGTGTTTGTGTGTATGTATAAAATAATATGAAGATCATAAAGAAATACTGACCTTTCCAAAAATGCAAAAGTCATGTCACCCTTCTCTTCATTATTACTACTTTTTACCAATTGCATATATATTGAGATGGGAAATACTCCTATGACAATTACTTAAGCAGAATCTTAAATTTAAGATTCAAGGAAAGGGATAAAATGATAAACAAAGATTTTTTTTTACCTGACTAAGGTTAGGAAGCATAGGCTTACCCAATAGAGATATGCGGAGGCCAGTGGAGCAAGAATGGTTGCAATGGTGTGTGAGATCATCAATGAGAGGGAAAGATAAAACTTAGTGTAGCATGTAAATGCAACTCTGGAAGATAAGGTAGTTAAGGCCATATTTGCTGTTGGACAAATGAGGAGATGATGAAAGTGAACTTCAGGATTCCCTGTCTGTGGAGGTATTTTAAGCGGAGAATATGTTGAACTCTGAGACTCAAAAATAAAGTGCCATTTAAAGAAAATATTGATGTTTTAATTCATCTTTGAACCATGTAGACATGGCATCCATATATGGGTAGTTTATTGTGCAATGTGCTGAGAAGTGGATTAATATGGCATAGCACCTAGGCTAAATTGTCTTACAATCTAGTTGAAGATATAAGCATTTTAAGATTAATCCACAATAATTATAACATCATTTATGTGTTAAAAGTTGATATATTTGTATTCCTACTGTTAGAACATATTATGAAAAATACCCATAATATATCACTATGACTCTTCATAAGGAGCAATTATATAAAAACTATATTTGCATATTTAATAGATTCTCACCATCTACTCATGAAGTCACCTAATACCAAATATCATATGCTCTCATATGATATGAGAATGCTTTAAAAATTGCTAATATACTGGTAGCTGCTGCTAACATTTTTCTGAGCGTTTCATGCAATTATACATTCAATATATATAAACTTAAGAATTTAAATGCACTTTCCATGCATTCATGATATTTTATAAACTAACTTGAACGTTATATTCAGTGAATTCTACTAGGATGTAATTTTCTTTGAAGTCCAAAATGTTAAGAAAAAAATCATACATAACTTACATTACATTAAACATGAAAAATCTATACCTATTTCTACTCTCTACCAGGATAGGTTGAGGGAAACTGAAGCACTCTACAAAACTCACAGTGTAATATTTTTATGTGTCATATCACAATCTATAGCTTTCAAAATGTTTCAAAAGTTTATTAGGGTTAGATATTAGATAGCAATCAGTATTCAATTACACTATGGAGGGAAATGGGGCTTGAAGTATAGACACTTTTGCTACACATGAAACCTGCACTGTCACGTACAAAAGAGTATGAAATTTTCTCCTACATGATTTTCTAACACACACACACACACACACACACATACACCTACATGAAGCACTTCATTTGCTTATCTTATAATAATTTTGAAATAGTAGTAAAATATCTTAACAGTAATAAACACTTTTAAAGTGTCACAGTGGTTAAGCAGTGGTGGTGTTGTAACTAAAACTGTATATGAAATATACATTTGCTTGCAACATTTCCATGTTTATAAGGGAAGACTCATACAATAATACATTCACTATATATAAATTTGGGGAAAACAGCAAGAGCTGTGAAAACTGCAGACTTCAGTTGGAATCCCTAGTCAGTGCTTGCTAACTGTGTGGCCTTCTATTCCTGCTAAGTCTTGAAATTCAGTTTCCCCATGGACCGAACCCACACATGATCATTGTAAAAAGGAAAATTAGGGAATTTAAAGTATGTATATTTTAGATATCGTATCCATTCTGTAATATACAACTGATGTTGATAATATTAAACTAAAATTGCCATGAGTAAGATTTAATTAACTGAATTTTTTGTACCTTCAATTTCATTTATTAAACTTTTAATTTCATTTTATACCTAGAATCTAGTGAAACACATTTTTATTTGTTTTTTAAAAATAAAATTGATTTTACAAAGGAGGTTATTTTATTTTCTAGTTCTTTCTACTATTATATATTTTACAAGACCCTCCTGTGCCCATAACAGCACACATAACTTGCCCATAAGTTCTTTGCCAAACAAGAAGGATTAAGTAAATTTGCTTTAAAAAATAAATGGGTTTTTCAAGTCTGTATACTCTTAGGTCAGGTATATTTTCTTTTTATAGCTTTGCTACTAAAATGTAGAGTCAAAATTAAAGCACAATTTTTTTCTGAGTGTAAGTAGTATTTTTTTCAAAGTCAGTCAAACTAAAATGGGAATTTATGTTTGTGTGTGTTTCAACATATAGAGTATGTTGTTTTACTTAGTCACTATTAGTCAAGTTCATGCCATTTAGGTACCAACATATAAAGATGTCTAGAGTTTTTGATTATTAATCACATGCAATATTTGAATTCTTCAAAAACATAACTTAGAACAAATTATACTCAATTATGTGCTGGTAGGAAGGGAAAAGTGCCATGATTTGTATAATTTGCTAGTTTCTAGTCCAAAGCAGTAATCTAAAGTGATATTGACTGACTCTGAAACTTTCTAAGCACTTAGCAATTGGCTCCCAAAAGCCCCTACTAATTGGCCTTACCACACCCAGAACTGCAACAGCTTAGTATTCCACAGGCCAAATCCTGGTATTCAGAGCTATCATAAAGTGATGGATACTCACTGATAACCTGCTTGGAAGGAAAGAATGCCCAATTTGGCGATTGAGGGGATGATTAGCTTACTTAGGAGTGATCACAATGATTAGACAACAGGACATGAAGTTCTTCAATAGAGCTGATGAGATTTTTCTGATTCATTAATAATGCTTCTTACTGTGTTGAGATATGTTCATGCCTTTGTAAGCAATGAAAATGCTAAGAGTTGCTATACGTGAGTGTAACAAAGAAAAGACTTCTTTTTAACCATATGCAACATTTAGTAATGTTAGTAGGGTGTTTAGTGGTGATCACAACATATGAGTTTTTTAAATGAAATAATAAGTATGTCAAAGGTATAAATATGTAGAAAATATATAAATATGCACACATAAATATGTAGAAAAGAATTACATATTGATATTCAAATGCTTGAATCTAAAAGTACAGAGATGGTATCATATCAATCAAAAAATTCTCCAAAATTCTGTACCTACAACAGTATTTTCTTTTAAGATGGATATTGTAATTATTTTTGCTTTAAAATATTTCTACATTAAAGTTAAGGAATTTCCAATTTAACTTCAGAACTAATAGTGTCTGAAGGTACTGGGGACTGTCAACTAGCATTTCCCAGATTATCTCTTAGCTATTGAAGGCAAGGCACTATGAGGAAATGTATAAAAAGTATATTTTTGACAAAGTAACTTACCTGTAAATGAAGCTGCCTTAGGAACTGAAAACAAAAGAAAAGCTGCTACATTACTATGAACCTTGTATTATGACCAGTGTGTATGAGTATTGTTTTATGTGCATTAAGTGTGTGCTTGTGTGGATGTACTTGTAGTAGTACTAAGAGAAAGTATTTTTACTTTATACTTTCTGTTTAATTTCCAGATCAAAGGGAATCTTCCATAAATAGTGCTTAATATGAAGTATTCATAACTGCGATTAATCTCCATGTCAGTAGTCACACAATAAATATTAAAAAATCTGCACTAAACCATGAGTTTATTGAAACGAAAATGACAACATATTTGCCATAAAAACCTCACTTCTTCTTCCTGTTCATTAATATAATATTTTTAACTCCTCTACTGCCCTAGAGATTTCTTAAATGAACAAGTGGAATAATGTATATGAAAGCAATTCATAAACCCTTCTATAAATGAATTCAAAACTTTATCTCTAAAAAGTTTCTATAGAACTTTGAAAATAAGTTTACACAATATAATGACAGGCTTTCTTTTTTCCCCAAACCTCGGACCACGTGACATTGGCTTTCTATAATCTCTTACATACTTACACACTTAGTTTTTTATACTTTGAAACATACAATTTTTGAACTAAGGAAAGACCCTCTATGTAACACAAAAAGGTTTTGAACTTGCATTTAACAAAATATGTCAAAACTTAGTAAAATCCATGGCATCAAACATCTGAACTACTAGAAATATTGTTACTTAATTATTTATCATTTTCCTACCTTTATCATGTGCTTAGTTACAAAGAAGTATATTATTAAAAGAAAGTATCTTGTGGAATGTGAGAATGTTTTCATGGTGAAAACACAAAGTTGTATTTTATCATAAAGTTAAAAAGAGTTCCAGTATTATTCACTTAAAAAACATACTGACATAAACTAATACCCAGATTATGAAGGAATGATGAATAAATTAGTGAATCATTCACCCTTCTTTTTTTTTTTCTTTTTTTATTCATATGTGCATACAAGGCTTGGGTCATTTCTCCCCCCTGCCTCCACCCCCCTCCCTTACCACCCACTCCGCCCCCTCCCTCTCCCACCTACCCCCTCAATACCCAGCAGAAATTATTTTGCCCTTATTTCTAATTTTGTTGTAGAGAGAGTATAAGCAATAATAGGAAGGAACAAGGGTTTTTGCTGGTTGAGATAAGGATCGCTATACAGGGCATTGACTCACATTGATTTCCTGTGCGTCACCCTTCTTCTTTAAGGTAGTAACTAATTTTGGTATTTTCTCTTTACTATCTTGCTATCCTCAACAAACTGTTTTGACAGTGTTAAGGTGCTTATGTTGCAATGTATTTCGCACATTAAATGAATTTTATACACTACTATCTACACATTCAGTATGTTTATATGGACATCCATGCTGAGAAAAAATATAAAAAACATTTATTATGTTTAACCCATAGCTGACACTTAAACTCTGTCTAATGTTCACAAATAGGATCCAATGACTAGAAAACTTCCTTAGCTTAATAATTTCAATAGTTGTAAAGAAATAAAAAGTAATAAACTTAATAAAATTTAATAAATAAAGTAATAATAAATTTGTTAGCTTAAGTAAGGAATATTTCATAGATATCATGCTCTAAAAACATTGAGGTTTCTGTTGAGAAAACAAAATCAGCATAAAATACACTCAAATCTATGGTACCCAAACATGGACACTGCAGGCTGGAAGAATATTGTCATAGTTCATTTTTGTCAACAAGCTAGGTTATTTCATGAATCCATCATCACAGTATCTCAGGGTCGTCCCCATGCCTTCTACATTAAATAGAAAGACATTTCCAGACATAGGGTCAAGAATACATTTTAGCAAATTCTATAGCTAAGCTCAACAAGCATTAATACTCTACTTGTTACATGAGTCTACTTTGATGTTTCAATTTCTTTGTCTTCTCATTTTACACTATTTCCTTTCCTTAGCAATTTTATGCATTAGCATACAAATTCTCAAGGATCCTAATCTAGGTTTGAAAATGTAAAGACAGGAAGTTCAATTTTATGGAATGTGAAATTAAAGCTGCTATGACCAGTGGCTACATACTTGTGGCAACGCTATAACAACTGAAGCTTTGTAATTATTTGTAAGTCGACGACAGCAACAATGAATCATGAAAAGTCTTATTACTATAGTTTTCCCAAAATTCCATTTTAAAAGATAACCATTAAACAACAGGTTTTTTATTTATTTGTTTTAACCTTTTTTAAATTTAATTCTTTTTTTTATTTCATTTATTCATATGTGCATACAATGACTGAGTCATTACTCCCCTCTTCCTCCAACTCCCTCCCTTTCCCCCTATCCCCTTGCTTCCAAGCAGAAACTGTTTTTCCCTTATCTCTAATTTAACAACAGTCTTTTTAAAATGTAATAAACTTTTTAAATGATTCATTTTTCTAGGCGTATCATGTATGCATTAGCTCATCTTCTTATGAAAAATGACTTTAGAACTGTTTTGTATTTTTAAACATCTCAATTTAACAAACCATGTTTTGAAGCATACATCAGAAAAAATCAAATAATGGAGGTATAACAATGTCAGAAAATTTTACTTTACCAAATCATTGAAGTAGGGAAATCTGGACTTCAAAATGCTGAATATTAGCTTGTTGATTCTATTAGGCTAGAGATAATTTTCATGGCAATCAAACTCATCCTTAATGACATATGTTTGTTTTTAAATTAACACATATTGAAAAATCAAGAATAGGCAAGCTTTGTCTAATTTGCATTTTAAAAGTGTTTAAGATTTAAAGTAATAAGTTTAGAGTAGTATTTTTGTCTCTGAGTTATTACAGTATAATAATCTGTTTTACTATGTGATATGATGTCTGTTTAAGAAACAAAAAATAGCTACTTAAAGTAAAATTTTGTTGCTATAATTTAGTTAAATAAAAAGATATTTTAACCATGTCATAATGAGATAACAGATTGGTTTTTTCCTTTAAAATACAACCAATTGCACATAAAATAATTTTATGTCGCATGCATGAGAAAAAAATAACAAGAAAGTGAGAATTACATCATAGAGTATATAAATGAGGGATTGTGTTTGGAAGGTTTAAGATGACTCTCTTTTTGGAAGCTGTATAATCGCTGCAGGATATAGAGGAAAGGATAGCAGGCCAGAGAAAAAGATCTGGCTCCTTTATTGTTGCCATTAAAGTCTTACATAAAACTGTCTCCACATTCCATAAAAATGCCATGGTGCTTCAGGAAAAATACAGACCTGAGACAATAGTTTATTTTGGCTGAAACTAAAGTTCCAGAACTGAAGAGTTACTGCCAGAAATAGGAACCAGCTTTGAGAAAAATTTCACTGAGCGAGGATTCAGCCAAAGTGCTGTAGCACTAAGACCATCGTGTTTTGGGATCCTAATCAAGGGCCCTTTGTTAAGAACCTTGCAACATAATTAATCACCCAGAGGAATCAAAGGAGTTTGAGGTTGGAATCTAGTTACCCAGGGAATTCCCTCTTCCTTTGGCACCCACTTGCCAGCACAGCTATAAAAAAGGAGCAGCAATGTTTCACTCTATAAATGATTAATAATAGCTGATTTACATGAAATTAAGTTGTTCACTAGGTAAGACACAGTTGACTTGGGTTTGGCATAGCCTTCCCACAATTCTGGAAACCAAATCAAGTCACCAACTATATCTGCTTCCTCATTTTTGTTTCTGTTAGTTTTCTGTTCAAAATGGATAATTCTCCATTTGCTGTAATTAAGCTAATCTTTTCCATAATTTCCATACCTTAAAGAGGTCACTATTTTCAAGGTGTTAATTACCTTATGAAATCTACTCAACAGATATTTATTGAATACGTAAAATGGAAGGTATTATGTTAATCACCATGTAACTTCATAAAGAAGTTTATAAATGTAGTGTGTGCGAAAAAGGCATCAAGTACATGAATAAATGTATGTCCAAAACCAGCTAAAATCATCAAAGAACATACTTAGTGCCAGAGAGAGAAATATATAGACAGAATCAAAGGAGGAAAGTCACATAAAGTTGAGGAACCATGAAAAGTTTCATGAATAGATTATATTTATGGTTTTTGGGGTACAGGAGAAGGCAGAGCTTCCTCAGTGGCAGATGAGCATTTCAGGCCATTCCAAGTGATAGGTTAGAGACTGATAAGTGAGTGTAGGAGACAATGAGAGTATGGAGTATAGATGGGGAAAATGGTAGAGGTCATTCCATAAGGATAAGTTAAGGTCATGTGGTGACTTGAATGAATAACAGGCTGAGGGAGGTAGAGGTAGCTGAGATGTTGTTAGGTCAAGTAGCAAGGAAGGTGTGTGGCAAAAGTTCAGGTTGTATAAATGCAAAAATGATAACCTGTTGAAAATGTTCCAGGAATCAGGGGATGGGGGGATGAGGAAGAGAGTGCAGGGGGTGAATTCAAGTATGATATATTTGATACATTATGAGAACCTGTGCAAATGCTACAATGTACCGCCACCCAGCACAACAATAAAAAAATGAATTAGAACTTTGCTGCAGACAATCTGTCAGGAGCTCAGGGCTCTAGTGACTAATCCTCTTGGACAAAGAAGGCAGAAACTGGTCTCACTAAACTAACATTACAGAGATTAAACGTAGAGCTGGATTTACCTATCTTAACTATTGCAAAGCATTTCATTCTGAATTCTCAAAGCTGGTGATTAGCTAGGTCCAAGTCTTTGGAAGAGAGGTTTTTGAGGATCAGCAATTAAGTAAGACTGGATGTCACCAGAGCTCTCATTAACCCTGCTTTTCTAAATGTCAACTGTGAGTTCCTACTTGGAGGCTTTACCATGCCCTACAAATAAACAATGTTTGGATTCAATTCTTCTTCATATAATTATTCTAGCTTCAAGCCAGGCATGATAATTCACACCTGTAATCCCAGCTACTCAGAATATGGAGGCAGGAAGATAAGGAGTTGGGAGCCAGCCTGGGCAAAGTTAGCAAGACATTTTCCCATTTATCTCCCTTGTGTTAATCGGGACTCCCAGAGTGAGCCAGGACTTGAAGATGGAGAGGAATTTACCTAAGGGAAAACAGGGAAGGAATCACATTTAACTCAGAGTTGAATGGAGGACTGAGAAATAGGGTATGTATGTGCTGGGGACACATATTTCCTCAAAGCGTGACAAATAAGTGAAACAAAGAGAGGAGATGAAATCAGAGCCAGCCTGTGAGAGTAGCTGATTTCCATGATTTGAAGCCATTGTGATTTTTTAAAACAGAGAAGCCGCAAAGTTGGTTTGTTCATAGTTTGAATCTTGAATATCCCATAAAGGCTCATGTGTTGAAGGATTGGTCTCTAGCCTGTGGTACCACTGGAAGGTGGTTAAACATTGAGGAAATAGGGCCTGTGTGAAGGAAGTTAGGTCACTGGGAACATGCCTTTGGAGGGAATATTAGGACTCTGGACCTTCCTATTCTTCTCCCTTTCCTTCCCAACTACTGTGAGGGAAACAAGATTGCTCTGCCACACACTCCCACCATGATTACCTGACTGACAAAGGTCCAAAGGCAACCTGACTAAGTGACCACGGACTCAATTCTTTGAAATTATGAATCAAAACAAATATTTTCCTCTTATAAATTGTCTATTTCAGGTATTTTGTCATAGTAATGGAAAGCTAACAGATTTAATTTTCGATTTTGATATCTGTAAATCAAATATTATAATTTCCCTTATGTACTGATATACTGGGAATTTTTCCTGTACTGAGCATTTATAGATAGAGATAGGCCATTTATATGTTGTCACCAGCAGTGGTATATGATAGGCAATGACCAACAAGAACAAAAATCAGTCAATTGTGGCATAATATTGGTGATCAAAAGATAATTTTATTGCTCAAAAGAAACTGCTTTAGATGAGCTAGCTATAACCTCATTATAGGATTTTTAGGATGTCTCTTTAGAATTTTGCCACAAGTATAAAACTCCTACCCAATTGCTCACACATCCTGAAAACTCAGGAGTTTCTTTTTGAAAACCAATATGAGATTTGAAGGCTGAGATATGGAGGATCATGATTTAAGGACAGCCTAGGCAAATAGTTGGTGAACTGGAGGTGTAACTTAAGAGGGAGAGCATATGCTTTGCAAGCACAAAGCCTGGAGTTCAAACCCCAGTCCCACCAAAGAAAAAAGCAATATGGGGAATGAAAGCATGACGTATATATTGCAATATCTTTTGTAAATAGCATTAATGGAAATAGGTGTATTCTCAATCAGAAAAGTATTTCACATTATTAAAGAAGTACTAAAACCACATTGGAAAGGTAAATATCTACTAAAAGTATACTAAAATTATACTGAAAGTATAAACACTGTCATCATTCATGTAAACAGTTCAATAAACCTACATTATATTGCACATAAAATTCTGAACTACTAAGCCATCATTTTTTATGAAATTAACCTTTCTATTTTAAGATAATTGTTGATTCATGTACAATTTCTATTTCTCCAAAATTTCAATTCCTATAATTTTTGTCCTTTCACAAATGTTATTTAACTGAAATAAAACAGTATTCAGTCTTTGGAGACTGGCTCTCTCACTGGAATTCTCTGGAGACTCATCCAAGTTTCAGAGTATGTATCAATAGCACCTTCCTCTTTAATTGCTGAGCAGTATCCAATGGTATGGATGTACTACAGTGTGTTTAACCAATCACTTGTTGAAAGACATTTGTACTGTTTCCAGTTTAGGGCTATTGTGGTTAAAATTGTTATGGATATTAATGAATAGATATTATTATAAACAAAATTTAATCTATGCGAAAAAAGTGCCCCAAAGTACAATTTGGCAGATCATATTGAAGTTGTATGCCCAGTTTTTTGTTTTTGTTTTGTTTTGTTTTGTTTTATAAGAAACTGCCACACTGTTTTTCAGAGAGGGTGGGCCATTTCGAATTCTGATCAGCATTTTGAGTGACCCAGTTTCTTCTTATACTAACCATTCATTTGCTATTATCAATAATTTTTAATTTTAGGTATTATCATAGGTATGTAATGATATTTTGGTGTGGTTTAAATTTGTACTTCACCAATAGTGAATGATATTGAACCCTTATTATTTTTATTTGCCATTTTCTCTTTGGTGAAATGTCTATGTCCTTTGCATATTTTAAAATTCTGTTGTTAATTGTTGAGATTTCAGCTCTTTGTGTCTAGCAGCTATTAGTCCTTCGTCAGATACATCATTTGATAATAATGCTTTCTCATTCTACATTTTATTTTTTTATCTTCTAAGCAGGGTCTTTCACAAAGTTAAAGTGTCTAATTTGAAAAAGTCTGATTTTTTTCACTATGTTATTTTATGGATCATGCTTTTGGCACCTAGTCTAAATACTTTTTACCCAGCTTTAATGAGACAAAAGATTTTATTACATGTTTTACTCCAAATTTCATAGATTTGTTTGATATTTAAGTGCAAGATTTATTTTGAGTTAATTATTACATAAGGCATAAGATTTACATAGAAGTTCTTTCTATGTGTGGCTGTACAGTTGCCTAGCATCACTTGTTAAAAGAGCTATGCTTCCTACACTGTCTTGAACCTTTGTTAAAAATCAATTGGGAATATCTGTTTTGTCTATTTTTGGGTTTTCCTATTCTTTTCCATTGATCAATGCTTCTCTTTCTCCACCAATACCATACCATTTTATCAAGTGTATGCAAAAAATACAAAAATATATTGCTATCTATCACTTTATTCTTCTTACTCAAAAATCCTTATCTATATTCTAATATCTTTGCCTTTCCATATATATTTTTTAAAAACCTTTTCGTGTCCTCAAAAAGCCTTGCTGAAATTTTTTATAGAAATTTCATGAAGCCATGATATGGAGAGAATGGACATCTTTATTTAGTCTGTTAAGTTTTTCACTCTATAAGCACAGTCTGTCTTCCCAAGTATTTATATTGTCCTTGATTTCCTTCACCAGCATTTTGTACTTTTCACCATGTAAGTCTTGTGCATATTTTGTTAGATTTATACCTAAGAAGTTTTAAGGTTATTAGAAATTTTATTCTTTTTATTATCATGTATTAAATTTACAAAGAGGTTTTATTGTGATATGTCCATACATGCATATAATGTACTTTGATCAAATCATCCCCTGTATTCCTCATTTTTGTTCCCCTCCACCTTTCTAAAGTAATGCTTAATGAGTTTCATTATTCCATTTTCATACATGCATATAAAGTACTACTAAACATAATCATCCCCTGCCTACTTCCCTCTTCTAGGCTCCCTCTTTCCACGGATTATCCTCCTCTAGCAGTCCCTGTTTTACACTTATATTTTTTTTTCATTGCTTTATTTTAGTGTAAGTTCTGCACATGAGTGAGAACACACATTTATCTTTCACAGTCTGACTTACTTCACTTAACATGATGGTCTCCTGTTCGATCCATTTTCCTTCAAATGACATAATTGCATTCTTTATAGCTGAAAAATTCTCTACTGTGTGTGTGTGTGTGTGTGTGTGTGTGTGTGTGTGTGTAGTACTTAACTTATCTGTTACTGATTGATGGCCACTTAGGCTGATTCCATGATGTGGCAGTTGTCAGTAGTACTTTTAGATGTGTTTTGTGCTGAGGATATAACTCAGTTCTTGAGTCCTGCTTAGCATGCATAGGGCCCTGGACTAAATCTGCAGCACCACAAATAAAAGAAAGAAAAAGAGAAAAGAATGAAATTGAATTGTATTTTACTTTTAGAGTCCATGTGTTTATTGCTAGTACATAAAAATATAACTGTTTTTGTATATTTGTCTTGCATTATACGTCTTTGTTGAATTTACAGATTAACTCTAGGATTTTAAGCTTTTGTAGTTTTGTAATGTTCTGTGTAAGTACACATGTCATCTGCAACAATAGATAAGCTTTTGTAAATTCCATTCTGCTTTACAAGCATTTTGTTTCCTTTTCCTTCCTGCCTTATTGTACTGGCCATAACTTTCAGCACTATGTTCAATAAAAAAGGTAAGAAAAGGCGTCTTCATCTTGATCTGAAGAAAGAAGCATGAAGTTTGTCATCATTAATCATATTAGCATTAAGCATTTTGTAAATGTTCTTTCCAAGTTAAAGAACTTTCCTCTTCCATTCCTAGTTCTCTAAAACATTTTGTCATCATGTGTCCAAAAATTTGTCAAATATTTTTCTGCATTTATTAATATGCTCATAAGGATTATTTTATTATAGTAGATTACATTGATTTTTTTTTCTTTTTTGGTGCTGGGGTCAAACCCAGTGTCTCACGCATGCTGGGCAAGTGCTCTACCATTAAGCTATGTCCCAGTCCATAAATTGATTTTTAAATATCAAATCACTCTTGCAGCTCTTAAATGAACACAATTTGATTGTGATATGTGATTATTTTTATATTTGACTGAATTTTACTTGTTAATATTTTATTTAAAGTTTTTACATCTATATTTATGATGGATTTCATTCTGCAATTTTCTTCCTACAAATTGGCTGCTTGATTTTAATGTCAATATAATACTATCTTCTTAAAGTGAATTGGAAAGTATCCTGTCCTCTGCTATTTTCTGGAAGAGATTATGTAGAGTTTATGTTAATCCTTCCTTAATTTTGATACAATTTTCCAATGAAACTATCTGGGCTTGGAAGATTTCTTTTTTGGAAGTTATTAAATTACAAATTCATTTTTCTTAATAGAGTTAGAGATATTCAGTTCTATTTGTATAACATAAATTGCAGGAGCTTGTGTTTTGCATAAACTTTTTTTATTTCATCTACTTTGTCAATTTATGTGTGTAGTTCACAGTTTTCCTTTCTCATTTGATATCTGTAGAATCTGTAGTCCTCATGCCTGTATGATATCAGATTTTGGCATTTTCCACCTTCTTTGTTTTTCATTGTTAAGATCATCAATTTTATTGGTTATGTTGAAGACTAGCTTTTTATTTCAATTATTTTCAACTTCTTTGATTTCTACTCTTTATTATTTCCTTCTTTCTCTTGCTTTGAGATTATTTTATTCATCTTATTCTATGTGTTGAGGTGGGAGTTAGATTATTGTTTTGCAACCTTTTCTTTTCAGCATTTAATGTTGCAGATTTCCTTCATGGTGATGCTTTAGCTGAATGCCACAAAATCAGTATTTGTATTCTCATTTTCATTCAGATCAATGTATGTTCTATGCTCATCAGGACTGATTCCTAGAATCATAATATTTACTAAAATATAAATTAAATTCTAAGTGTGTGTAGATTTTTAGATTGTTACCATCTTGCTTGGTTCCATTTTGGTCAGAGTACATTTCTTTCAAGTTTGTTGAGGTTTGTTTTTATGGCTCAGATTATGATTTATATTGATATTTGTACACACTCTTAAAAAGAGTGTGCATCCTGCTGTTTCAAGGTAGAATATTCTATAAATGTCCATTAGATCTTGTTGTTTTATTGAATTAAATTTTTCAATATCCTTGATTTTTTTTTGTCGAGGTATTCTTTCAATTATTGAGAGAAGTATATTAAAATCTTCAACTGTAACTATAGATTTGTCTATTTCTCTTTCCATTTCCATTAATTTTTTTTCACACTTGGAAGATCTGCTTTGGGGGTGAATACAAATTTGGCTTATTGATTCAGATGCAGTCTCACTAACTTTGGGCCCAGGCTGACCTTGAACCATGATTCTAACAATCTCTGCCTCCCAAGTAGCTAGAATTACAGGCATGTGGGCACAGACACATGTTCTTTCTTAAAATTGAAGGGTTTTTTTCCACATTTTTTCAACATTTTAGTGAGAACCTACACATATTTTAGGTGACTTTTTTGCAGACAACAAATGGTTTAGGTCATCTTCTTAACCAATTCTGGCAATCACTGACTTCCAGTTTAATTTTGGTATGCTAGTGCACAAAAATGGCATTTTATTTTTAGTTTTTTCTTAGTTTCTTGTTTTTTACTTCCCTTTTCCCACCCTGATGTTCTCTTAGTTATTTAAAATTCAATTTTGCTTTGTCTGCTGAATTTTTTTTCATCTCTTCGATCATCTTTGCATCTCTTTGTTCATCTTTATTGAGATTGCTCTATGACTGATCTGATGTCTGGTGAAGTGGAGAAAACTTACTTCCATTTTTGCCTCTTTATCCTCCCCAGTTTACAATATTGTTGTCTTCAGTGATTCCTTTACATGCATTTATAACCCTCAGAAAATGTTATAATTTTTGCTTCGCCTGTTAGTCATAATTCAGAAAACTCAAAATAGTAGTATTTACTTCTATTGTGTTTGCATATAATTTTATTCTTGCAATGCTTCCTTTTGATATTTTAAGATTGCTTCTCTGATCATTTGTTTTCTGTTTAGAAAACCTTTTTTAATCATTATTTTGGGATATTTCTTCTAGAAAATTCTTAGTTCTCCATCATTTGAGAATGTTTTAATTTCCCTTTTATTTCAGGAAAGTAGTATTTCTGGACATCAAAGTTGTCAAGGCTTAACTGTACTTTTATTTCTGCACTTGAAAAATGTGCCATTTCTTTCTGACCTGTGTGGTTTTCAATATGAAATGCACTATCATTCAAAACTTATACTTAGATGTAAGGTATCATTTGCCTTTCACTGTTTCATTCAACTTGTTTTTCTTTGTCTTTAGTTTTTAAAGTTTGCTGATGATGTGCCTGATGTGAATTTCTTTCTCATTATCTTCTTTGGGTTTCTCTCAGTTTTTCATATCTGTAGATTTGTCTTGCCAAATTTGGGAAATTGCCAAACTCCACCCCCTTTCTCGCTCCTAGAATCTGAATGGCTCACATATTAATTTTTGTTGTAGAGCTACAGACCCATGAGATACTATTCTTTGTTTTTCTTTTCTTTCTTTCTCTGTCCTTTCCATTCTGCTTTTTCCATTAAGAATTTTATTCTGAGTCAGGGGTTGCAGCACATGTCTGGAATCCTCAGGAAGTGAAAACTGGATAATGGCAGTTTTTTAAACTCTTTCTACCAAATTTACCTCCAGATCCTATCAAAAATACAGAAAGAGAGGGACAGAAAGAGAGAAAGAGAGAAGAAAAAAGGAAGAAGGAAGGAAGAAAAAGAAAAAGAACTAATATGTGGCTCAAGTAGTAGAGCATTTGCCTAAAAAGCATGACACCCTGAGTTTTAACCCCAGTTCTAAAAATGTATGTTTTTATCAGTTCTAATGTTCTCTTTGGTTCCTTATATCTCTTATGTCTTTGCTGAGATTTTTTTTTTTTTTTGCTTCTTTGCTGAAACAAAACATGGTCATAATTAATCTGCAAAGAATTTTCTATGATGATTTTAAAAACTTTGTCAGGCAATTCTAGCATCTAACATTCCTCTTACCTCAGTTTTAATATATAATGATAATGTTTTCCAGTCAATTTTAGATTTACCTAGATCTAGGTATGGGTGTAATGAGTGATTTTTCAACCAAAACTTGGATATTTTAAGTACTGTGCTATGATACTGTGCAACTTATTCATACCTTTTGACTCATCTAGCTTCTTCCAAAACTGATCAGGAAGAGGAGAGGTAGGGAGTGTAGCCTTCTTATAGTCAGTTGATAGTAGAGGTAAAAGTTCCTCACTTAACCCCAATTGATACCAAAGGTGAGTAAGGGCTTCTGACGTACCTGGTGGAGATAGAATTTCTAGTTCCCCACTAGACCTCTGATATGCTACCTTGGATGGGAATGATAGGAGTTAACTTGTTACTGATAGCACAGAGGGGAGAAAGGTTGTCCTCATTATCTCTGAATGGTGGTGAAAGTCCTGGCTCTCCACTCAACATGCCCTGATACCATCTTGTGTGGCAAAGGATGAGTGATTCATTACTACCAAACGGGTGTGAATGCCATGTCTTCCTTCACAGATGATCTCCACTAACACTGTGAAGTGTGTCCGTGGTAAGGGGCTCATTAATGTCAGGTAAGAATGAAAACCTTGTGTCCCTTTTTCTGATATCATCTTGGTGGGGGTAGAAAGGAGATTTGGGTGCTTTTTTTAAATCCTGGAAAGGAAAGAAGTCTAGGGCACCTACTCGGTCACTGCTAGTATGAATGTGGGGAAAGGAACCAAAGTATTTCTGTGGTCTTTGGCTGGAGTAGAGAATTGTTGTCTTAAAATTATTATGCTTTATGAGGCACCACTAGCCTGGACTTTTGCCTCAAAACTGAAAACTTTGGTGATTGAAGATGGGTGTGTGTGACTATTTGTATTTTGAAATTATTGACTTCTTCAAATCTAAGTCTAGAACAGGCAAGGCAAAAAGCAAACATGGAATCATGCCATTTATTAGGTCACAAAATTCCTAACTTCTGTGGACTGAAGTTTGTATTCCTCAAATTCTTATGTTGACTAATCCCCAATGGGATGGTATTTGGAGAGGGGATTTTGAGAGTAGTAATAAGATTGTAAGAGTAGAGCCCTCATGAATTGTGTTTAGTGCCCTTATAAGAAAAGACTCAAGAAAGATGATCTGTCTCAACCATGTGAATCTGCATACAAGGAAGAAAGTCCCCATCAGATACTGAGTCTATTTGCACATTGACTTTGGGACTCCTAAACTGTGAAAAACAAATGTTTGTTGGCCAAGCCAGTAAGTTCATGGTATTTTATTACAGCTGGAGAAAGTGATAAATTGGCCATTCTGCTTTCCTCTATCTATGTTTCAGAATTTTTTTATGTTTGTTTTACTTATAATGTCCACTGTCATTATTTGTACTTATTGTAAAGAATTGAGAAAAGTACATTTATTGCACATTCCTGGAAGCAGAAATCCAAAAATTTACATTTAATAAATAAAGTTATTTATAAACTAGCCAATAGTATTTTAAAATATGAGGGATGTGGAAACCATAATATTGCGCCCCTTTATGCAAGCAATTTCCATGTATTTATTTGTAAATACAGGGGTCAATCATAGGATAAAAGGAAATATTCTTTCAGTCTGGTGTGTGTATATAGAATGTAAATTTAATGTCAAGATATGTTATATATTAAAATATGCCTAATATCTAAATCCAGAATGTTAAAAACTTGGGGGTAAAGAGGATTAAGATTATTTTCAAATGTTCCATGGAATATAAATATTTCATTCCATTTCCATGATAATTCAGTTACTTATTTTACTTTTATTAGATATTTGAATAGAAACTCTACACCAGTTATTGTACTAAGCACTAAGGAGCTAGGGATTCTTATCTCAGTGATCGAGTCTAGGAGATACTAGTTAATAAATTATTTAATGCAAAATGACACATTATAAGATAAAAGCATGCACAATAAATCACAAGGCCATTGAGAGGAAGGAATGAATACCACTCTCAGTGAATTAGAAATGGTTTCAAGAAGGAAACCATTTCAAGGAGGAAACTCCTGAGATGGAACTTAAAAGAATGAGTAGAATTCCTGAAGAAACAGAAAGGTGTTCAAAAAAAGGAAATACAAGAACAAAATACAGAAATACAGAGAGCTCAGAATGTCCTTTGAATGTCCATATTCTCCTGAGGTTGAAACTCAAAACATGAAGAATGTTGGAGAATGTGAGAAAAAAAATAGCATAAGAGTATGGATAGGATTAGATGGGTATGGCTGAGGAATAGGAGCCTGACCTTGTTTTTAGATTCTCTTCAAACCCACCTCCTTCCATATTTTCTCCACTGATGCCAGCATTATTGATAAACCAGATAATTATTTGTTGTGGAGGACTGTCCTGTATATTGTAAGATGTTCAGCAGCATCTTTGTCCCCAATCACTAGATGCCAATACCACTCTCCTCACCTCCAAATTGTGACAATCATTTCTCTCTAGTGATATCAAATGTCTCTTTGGGGACCAAAATCACCTGGATTTGAAACTCACTGACTATCTTAGACTTACACCACTGTTTTTGGCATATAGTCAGTGCTCGATGGATGATACCTAAGTTCATAGTCATGATCATATTTTTTTAAACATGAGGACGGAAGCATTGTGATAAACTGGAGAAAAGCTATTATAACTATATCGGTGATCATTATGTTAAGCAAAATAAGCCAGACTCAGGAAAACATGTCTAGATTCCATATACACATATATGTAGAGAGAGAAAGAGAGAGAGAGAGATCACTTTGTACGTGATGGGAGGAAATCAGAGGGAGTGAGGAAGCCAAAAGGAGAGAGTGATGGTAAAGTGAATATGATTGAGATACATTATAGGCATGTATGCAAATAGTGTAATGCAACCCATTAAAATTGTTTCTAAAAAGGTGAGAGGAGGAATAGGAAGGGAAATAAGAGGAATAAAGGGGACAAATATGTTCAAAGTATATTATATGCATGTATGGAAAAACCCAGTGAAACGCCTTTGTACGATTAATATATATTAATAAAAAAAGAAAGAAAATGACAAAAAATGACGCAGACAAAAATGCATCTTATCTAAAAAAAGAAATATCAAACAGTTTCTTATAATGTAAGATACATAAATTGTTAACTAAATATAGGTATAGCTTTTCTCTTTGTGAGTGACTTCTTTACTTACCAAATTTGCCATGACTTGTAGCTGAGATACTTCATTTGTTACACTTAGGACTCTAATATTTCTTAGAGCTGTGCTAAGTATAATTTGAGAAAGTGATACTCAAATTTTCTCAAATTCATCTTAACTGATAAATATATTGACACGTTCACTAAGTTGGCTTGCTCAAATAGGCACCCATGTAAAATGTGGGGCCTGATCTTTTGGAATCATTTTTTCTTTTAAAATCAACCACACTTTCTTTTAAAATATATCACTTTGCCAAAGCTATCCATTCAATATGCACTTTATAAATGACCAAATGAAGGAGTTGGAGATGAATCAGTCATCCTAGAAACACGATCAGTCATTTCAAAATAACATTTTTTATTAGTTTTCCATTTATGACTAGGCAAACACACACAGGTCTCTATGTAACACAGAATACATTTGTTAAATTGTAAATAATGATTATAGTAGTTCTCTATAGCCACAAAAGAAAGTCATTCTCTGTAAGACACTAATGTCACAAATCATAAGTCTGTGGCTTGACATTGTCAGTGCCACTCTACCACATCAGCTAACTGACAAATATTTCAAGTAACAGGTAACAACTGGCTGGGACAGCAGATGTGCATGCTAATGCCACCATAGTATATAATCACATAATGTAAGATAGTATGATACAATGGAAAGTCATGTTAAACAGAGGAAAAATAAAATCATTTTATAGCTAGATAGAACTTTGAAGAGTTAACTATTTCATTTTCATTTTTAGCAAGACCATCCTTATGCCCTTTTCAAAAAGAAAAGATCAGTGCCCTCTCTCCCCTCAGGTTAACAAATAACCTTTTATTCTTTTTTCTGAAGTTGAATACGGAAATCCATAACAGAAAATCAGCACCACTACTGCTCTTTGCCTTCCAGTTAATTTTTGAAAAGGAAAAGTAAAACCACTCAAAGACTGTTATTTAGAGAATTCTAAATTTAGCAATTTCAAGGTCTTCAAAGTGTGCCATATTAATGCAACACAAAAATACTCCTTAGGGATGTGTGTGAGTTTCAGTGGTTTTCAGTTCTCTGTTTTTCTAAACTAAAAGTAGTTAAGTAGATAGCAAAAGAAATCTTGAAACAACACACCTTATAATCAATAATAGAGTACAAACCAAACTGCTCCAATAGCATGAATATGGATTTCAATAGTGCTATAGTCCAATGAGATTTGAATAGTCCACAGAACAGAGCCTTCGAAAGATACTACATCCAAAATAAAAGAATAAACACAGAAGGACTGAGGAAATTAAACATATTTGGTAGTTGCCAGGCAATATAATTTTTCAAGGTTGAGTAATGCATTAATCCCCTATAGGAATAAGCAGACTTTTAGTTTCCATCGTGTTAAAAGCCAAATTTTGATATTTTTGGCTTAGAACAATGAGCAGGCCCCCATTCCTTTAAGTTTTTCCACATCCTCTTTAATATCCACACTGTGCACTAGCTGAGAGTACTTGGGGTGATTTATTTGTATTTCATCCTGAGATTTATAAAGAATGAAATCACTCCAAAGATTTATGATTGAATGCAGCAGTGCCTAGGAAAATTTAAAAGCACATACAGTTCCATTAAACCAATCAATGTTTTCCATAATTAGAAAGCAATAACCTAAGAAGTAACTCATATTTGATGTTCTGGCCAAGTAGATAGCATTATCAATACTGTTAAGAACAGAATTACTAAATTTAAAGGGTCTCTAAACTTTTTCCATCAAATAGTTTTGAGTTATAAATAACTCAAACTTCATGTGCACTAACATAATGATCATTCCCACACATGTAAATAACTCCTCTGTAAATATGACCTACAGAAGGTAAACTTTTCTATTGTAGCATCCAGTGACAAAGGCCACAGAGCATACAGAGGTGTGGTACTCTTTCATTGCTGCAAACTATATTTTGTTTAAAAAAACATCACAAATATAAATTGGGCATTGGTGGTTCACACCCATAATCCTTATTCCATGGGAGGCTGAGTTTGAAGTCAGCCTGGGCAAAATGTTTATGAGACCCCCATCTTCACCAATAGCTGGGTATGGTGACACACTTGGGCAAAAAGTGCAATCCTATCTTTAAAATAACCAGAGCAAAAGAGGATGGAGACATGGCTCAAGTGGCAGAATGTCTGCCTAGTGAGCATGAAGCTCTGAGTTCAAACTCCAATACCACCAAAAAAAACCCCAAAAACAGTACAGTGAAAATCAATATAATTATAAATTTTTAATGCAAGTTGATGAGTAGGAATATTCAATGCTTAAAATTACAGTCATCTTGTGATCAAATCTTGATCAAATAAAACAAGAAAAAATGACCTTTAAAGTATAAAAATGACATAACACTAGTTTTTTTTATATGGTTTTTGATATCAAACCCTGGGCCTTGTGCACGCAAGACAAGTGTTCTAACAGAGACTACATCCTGAGTCCTGAATTTATTTTTTGAAAGAAATAAAATTAATGTGCAACAATTTTGCACATTGGAACTATTATAAATAATTGCACAGTGCTAGGCAGCACAAGAAAGACTAGCAAGACAGGAAGTAAGAAGAGGACTACAGGGCAGACAGCAGTATCATCATTCCAGTCCCTGAAATGCTGGCAGACACAAAATGTCTTTGTTTTGATCTCCCCAATTTGCAACTTGGTCTTTTCAGTATACCTGAGTTAAGAAGTTTATCAAATTTTAAGATGAAGAAAATTTTTAGGTCAAATTAAAATTTTATTTCCAATCAAGCATATTTTTGTTTTAGTGTTATGATAAAACAAATATACATCACAATTCACTAGGCTCAAATAGCCAATAACTACATAGAAAGGAGACAGGGTAACATTTCTTTTTATTGAGACAAATAAATTCCTCAATCAAATAGGGTTTAAAACAAAACTTAGGGAAAATAGCAATATATAATGTTTTTCAATTTAATTTGAGGATAAGCTTTCAGTTTTAATCTTAATGTCTGTTTATTTCCTTTGCATGTTACTTTCTTTTCAGTCTTTCTAGGTGGGATGGCGTTTTGCTTCTCTTCCTGTCTTGCTTCTTATTTGACATTGTATTGCATGGTGAGTTGCTAGTTTGAATTCATTTCTTTTAAAGGAACTCATTTATTTTGATGAAAATAAATAATATTAAACTATAACTCCAGAATTTTCTGAAATCAATCCTTCAAGCAAACAACAGAAAGTTCTCATTAATGGATAATTGGATGTTTATTCCTTAAGGAAGACCCTGGTTTTCTAACAAAGTTCACATGTGAGGATCAACTACCATTTGGTTTAAAGTAGAATATGAAACAATTTCAAGATAAAACTACTTTAGGGCTAGCTCAGTGGGCTAGCTCAGCCCTCCAAATAAAATTCCTATCCTTTCCTCTTCACATTTCCTGGGGGAGAGTGAGAGAAGAGGGTGAAGGTGGTGATGAATATGATCAAAATACTTCACACATATTGTATGAAAATAGAATAATGAAACCCATTACAGTAGTTTTAAAGAGAAGGCAGGAGACAAGAAAGAGTAATAGAGGGGGTGGTTTGATCAAAGCACATTGTACGCATGTACAGAAATATCACAGTGAAACCTCTGTGTAGAATTAATATATGGTAATAAAAACAGAAAAGAGTTCCTTTGTTACCACAAATCAAATTTTCTACTTAAGAGGCTTGCATGGGCTCTGCCTACAAGTTTCATTCTTGGCTTAGTCTCACACTTTTGCTGAATATCCAGGTTTGAGGTTTGTATGAATTCCCGCTCTATGGCTATCTTCTGGACCCTCTAGCTGGTGTGAAGATTCCACTACCCCTTCTGTTGAATCTTATTTCCACTTATGAAATACTTTATCTTGGAGGATGAAGCAAATGTGACTTTTGTTTTCCTGGAAGTCTCCTATTTCAAAGGACTCAATAGTGATTTGTTTATTTCAGAGGAAATGGAGACCAGTCAGTGATGACAGATTTATTAGTTAAGTGGACATCGCAGAAACGCGCTTTCCTTACAGTTCCAGCTTCCTTCTAACCACACTCTGAATGTTCGAGACAATGTTATACATTTTGGCAAATCAAATCCATGTGATTCAGTATTGCCAAATTTGTGAATTTATATGACGCCTATCACATATACTTTCAGATTAATCTAGAGCAAGGAAAATGGGCTAAGTAAGCGATTGTTACCCTAAATTATGAGGAAAAAGGAACCACTCAGATGAACTGGTAACACTGAATGTCTTTTGGTAAAATTGAAAGAATACTATAAACAAAAATGGCAAATTGTAAGGATTCAAGTAAGATGTCTGGTACTTAGATCACAGGAAACCCTCATATTTCAGTTCATTAATTACATTCAAGTATAACGGTAATGTGCATTAGTTGTCAAACATGTCATTGATTAAATATTTAGAGTAATTTTTTTTTCAGTACTGGGGCTTGAATTCAGGGTCTATACCATGAGCCATTCTATCTGCCCTTTTTTGTGATGGTTTTTTTGAGACAGGGTTTTGCAAACTATTTGCCCAAACTAGCTTCGAACTGTGATCTTCCTGATCTCTGCCTCCTGAGTGGCTAAGGTTACAGCCATGAGCCACTGCTCCTGGTTCAAAATAAATTTTAAGAATAGGTATCAACTGCAAAAAAGTCCAAATTATTCCTCTTGAATGAATGACCAAATTTACCAGGAAGCAAATGTCATACAGGGTTTGCTTCCTTCAGTTCTTATCAGCGGAAATTTTATCCCTTCTAGATTTCATTAAAAAAAAAAAAAACCCTGGCAAACTGATGCTGTTCAAATTAATGGAGAGTAGTAATTAAATAATAATGTTGCTATCACTACCATTGCTACTTGAGTTGATCAGCCCAGCAATCTTCAAAAGTAAAAATTCTGCTACTTAACCTCTTAAATAAATAGAATGGAATTTTCAGGCAGGAAATTGCAGATGTAAGAGAAAGGTATTGATTGGAACATAATTAGTTCCAGCTTTGCATTCTGTTCTTATATATTATTATTATTATTGGTGGTGGTGGTACTGGGGTTTGAACTCAGGGTCTTGCATTTGCTAGGCGGGTGCTCTACCACTTAAGCCATGCCCCCCACAGCCCTCCATGTTGATCTTAAGGGTGCCACACTGCCTCTGAGCCTTATCTTTAGAAGACCAAGGAATGGTTTTGGTGGATTCTAGAATCCCTTCTAATATTTTTTTTTTCAATGTTTGGGACTGAGTCTTGTACATGCTAAGTAAATGCTCTACCACTGAGAAAGATCACTAACCCCCAAATCCCTTTTAGTTCTGACATTCTGTGAATGTGCTCAGAGGTAACCTGCAGGAAAGTCATATGACTTTTAGCTCCCAAGATAAAGATGGAGAGACAAGGGAAAATGCTGAGACAAAAGAGGGGAAACTTAGGAAGGGCTAAAAGTCATCTCACTTGCTTTACAATTTTCATCTAAAATCACCTTTGAAATTTGGAAAAGCTAATAACATCACAATCACACCTGTGGATGTATTGTGGTGTATCTGCCTCCTTATCTTAACAAGATGACATCGAGTTTATGACAAAAATTATAGAGCACACATATTTAATCTGTGAATCAGTGAACAAAGTAGCTTACCTATCACTTTGATTTTTCTCAAATTATGTCCTGAAATTGATGTGTGTATGTGTGTTACATGTGTGGTGCTGGGGATAGAACCCAGAGCCTTGTGCATGCTAAGCAAGCACTCTATCACTATTTTAAACCCCCATTCCTAAAATAAGTTTACTTATTGTGGATCATTTTCTGCCCCACTAACCTTGATGCATGAGAGAAAGGAATACTTCAACCATAAGTTCAAGGACATGAAACAGAATATCCTAGGAACAGATCATGTGCATACTTTCAGAAGCCTGCACTCTACCCTACATTTGATATCCTCATTATTTAACAGAGATTCTTATACTGTTCTCTAAGAGCCACATGTTATGAATTTTCTTGTACTTATTACTTAAGAAGTAAGAAGTGAGAAAAATTAGGCAGTGTCATCTTTTTTTTCTGAAACCATTCTACAACTCTCTGGATATTTTCAACACCTTTGTTTAATGATGACTTCATTACATTGTTGAAACTATTAGTTTACATCTTTGTCTCCATTGCTGTATTGTGGACCCTCCCATGAACATCAGTATGTTTATTCATCACTAGATTACCCACAACTTAGTGCCACAGTAGGTATTTAGAGAATTATGTATGAATATGTGAACTAGAGTGCCACAGAATCAGCTATTGCATTGGTATGGAGGCAGGGTAGCTAGATTGAGATAGGTATGATTTGACATTAATTGCCATTTATTAAAATAACTCTTTCCTGAGCTACCTTTTAAGTAATTCAGTTTGATCTAAAATACTAATGTTGCTTCCCAATGTTAATAGGTGAGTCAAAATGGAATATTTTCATTGGAAAATGTAAAATGAGAAAGTTCAAAAATATATTTGGAGAAGTGTAGAGGAAATGTGAGAAAGTATTTACGTCTGACCTGAGATTAACACAGCTACTTCATGAGGAAATCCCTTAATAACATTGACTCTTGTGTTAAGCAGCCCCTCCCTAGTTCGGCACCTCTTTAGAACACAGTTAAATTATGGATCCACTTTATGCCATCCTCTTCAAATAACATATTCAAATTTCCTATTGGCTTAGTTTGCCTTTCTCACATCCTGAGTTTTCAAGGCAAACAGTTCAATGTGGAAATCACTTATTTCTACTGTGTGCTAATATGCATTTAACTCTGTAGCTGCACTTAGCCAGCATGCTGTAGTGTCTCTAATAGAGCTGCTTCCATGTATGGCTTATTTGTGCAAGAGTTCTATTAAGAAAATAACATCTTACCTCTCCTTACTATGGTCCATGGAAAAAAAAGTCACACCTTTTTAATAGGAAAAATAAGATTTATTAACCTAAAGTAAAAGACAATTGGCATTAATAACATAGATTACCACATCCACATATTTACATACCAATGGCCACTAATAACATATGAGCAAAGTTTCAATGTAAAAGTAAACCCATAAATTTCACCCACTGAAAACTAGTAAAATGTTTTCCTTACCCTTCTGCACTGCCAATAAAACTTTATTACAAATTATATTTGATCTGGACTTACTCTATTCCAAAAGCCCCTTAAATAATGATAAACAATAATAGTTGCCTAGACAGTTATTTATGTTGCCCAGTATTGTTATGAATGTGTGATTGCATCTCTTTTCTGTCTTCCTAAAATATTCTGAATGTAGTTATTAACATTTTCTACATTTCCATACCTCAATTCAAACTCTCAAGTTGTAAACTCTAAGATGAATATGCCCAGGGATATCTTTGCAAACTTGTAATATTAATATTGCTTTTAATACCACAAATCACTAGCAGTTCAATCCTCAATTAATTCCCAATTAATCTCTATTAAAAATGAATTCACTGGTGAATAGTCTACTGCTTCCCACAGACCCAAAACTCTGTGGTTATGGCAGTTTAATTGCATAATGTATGGGCAGAGCCAAGCCAACCCAGATGTTTACAGTATAGACATGAAGCATACCTCACTCTTGCACTTGCTCTTTCCTAATGGCAAGATGAATCCTCATTTTCTTCCTAAAATAATTAAAATCTCCTCTAATGACTTTTGCTGTTTGTCAGCTACCTGACTTGCAATTTTGGAACTCAGACCAAAGATTACAAAAGATCAAATCTTTTGAGACATTTTAAAAGTTAATAAATCCATGTCATTAATTGCCACTGTCTGATTCTATTAACTTTTCATATTTTCCCCCTGGAAAATCTAGCCTAGTTCCTGGAATGTTCCCAACCCTTTCCCAGAAACATGTTCTCCTCCCTATTCCTCAAGAGGCCTGGAAGAATCTCCCTGGTTGACCTTACATTTTTGAATATGCTTTTATTGTTGACTTGCACACTTCCAAAATCTTATTTTTTATATTCATCTCCACCATTATGTTGCGCTTTGCTTCATTTTAGTAGTGCATCTACAATTTAATGATCTAATGTCTCTGATTTTTACAATTTTGATTATTACCTAGATCCCCAGGTGATATATTATGTTCAATTAATAATTATTTGGGATATTATGAATTTATTTTATAATAGCAAATATTTAATTAGTAAAAACTTACAGAAAAAGTCATTTTTCACATTTCAGCAAAATGCGCTTTTTATATTTTTACATTTAGATATATATATATTTAAACTTTTAATTATGTTTGGCCTCTTGTGCCATTCGAATTCTCATAATCCCTTTTTCTGCTGAGCATGTTCCCATCCTCAATGCCTCTTTTAATAGCTAAATAGTTGGTTAGTCGTTTTGTCTGGAAGCACTGTCCAATTGGACATCCTAATAGACAGAAATGGTTTACATCTATACCATCTAATATGTTAGCTAGTGGCCACACTCAGCTATTGAATATTTGAAATGTACTCAGTGGAATTTATGAATTAAAACTTTCATTTTATTTAATTAAATTTAAATAACCACATATTACACAGAGTAAGACAATATCATGACTATTGGTAATAATTACAAATACACAAATAGCTATTTCTAGTAAATGTGCAATGTTTTCTTGAACAACCATGTTCACTATTGCTCTCCATGTGCTGAAAGTAATATAGTTGTAATACCAAGTCTCTGTCTCTCAGAACTTTTCAACCAAAAAGCAAAACTACTTTAAATTGGTAGTTCTCAATCCTGGTCTTATATAGGAATCACCTAGGAATTTTTTTAAAAAGATACAACTGTCCAAATGGATTGATAAACTGAGATTTGTTTCAAAATAATTGTGACAGGTGAGAGAAAGTAAGATGGTATCAATGAGATAAAATACATCATGTATTGATAAATATTGAACATTATGGACACATGAAAGTCCATTATATTATTCTCTCTACTCTTTTAATGCTGCTGTTTTTTAATATCAAATTTTAAAAATGCTAAATTTCACTTTAGATTATCTTAATCATAATCTATGCAACAGCAGTGAAAGTAATCCATATCACTAGAATGTAACACCAGTGTTGAGAATTACTGGACTGGGTAAAGTAACCTTACGATACATTATTGAGAATTATCTTTTCTTATAAGCTGAAGGAGTTAATAAAATAGAACTGAACCAGGGTTATGGATAAAAGAATTTAAAAAATAACTTGTCAATATATATTGTAATGTGGCTTGAGTTTAACCCCTCTGCAGAAACAAATGCTTTATTGCACAGGGAGACATACTGCAAACTTTCCTTATATCACTGCTAAGGTAAGAACCATAGATGATAAGATTTGTTTTTATCCTTCCCACTCCCTTCCTCTCCCCCAAGTCATTGCTCTTCCTTCCTAGCCAGGCCACAAGTGTGGTCAGTGTCTCAATCCAACATTATTTTACTGGTTAACTAGGCTGACTCAAAGTAGAATGAGTCAGACACAATGAGTTGAATCAGCATCACTGTATCAAGGGATCTTTTATGTCCTTTTGAAAATTCAGTCAACTCAAAAATTTGGAAAAAATATTATTTTTCTTTTTCAAAACACCAACAATTTTATTAACTACAATAATATGGATTATTCAATATTTCTTACTTTTCCCAATTTTCCAATAATTTCAAGTTTCATTTAATTTGTTTATACTTTAAATTCTGTGATTAGTTAACTACAGGTAATGTTCAAAATCTCAACCATCCAAGCACTGAGAAAAAGAACAAAACATCTCAATAGTGAATAACATAATTCTGCCAGAATATTTCTAAAATCTCATGTCTTTCCTAAAAATAATAGAATAAGGAATTTGGGATTAATAATTACTAAATTGTTGAAAATATAGATCTCCTGCCTCCTACAATGTAAATGATTTTTGTTGAGTTGTGGCAAACTTTTTAATAAATATTTATTTTTGCTCTGATTAATTCATAAGCAGTAAATATCACTTGTAATCCAAAGTATCTCACTTTGAAGGACAACTATAATTATCAATCAGAGAGTTAAGTTTAATCTGGACATTCATTTAGCTCTCTTTGGATTGTCCAAGTCCCTTTCAAATGCCCTCCTACATGAAACCTGGACTCAAGAGCATTAGAAAATTCCTCATATAGATGACACATCCATCATTCATGTGGCATTTTCTTTGCCAGAATAGGATTTACTAACCCTGTGATGAACATCACACCAAAAGAAAAAGAAGTTGCCTTTTCCTTAAAGAGGTCCTGAATTAATAAAAACTAAAGTCCTATGGACTAGAGACAACAAAGAGAAAATAAAAGTGAATATTTATTTAATTCATGGACAGTAATGTGGTAAGGGAAATGTAATGATTAGTGTAAGGTGGTATTAATCTGAGGAGGTATAACCATCCATGTTTTAATGGAAATAATTCATAGATTATGAAATATTATAGAATTTGTGATGAAAGCAGAAAGTATGGAACTAAATACACATTCACATGCACACACACAAGTACATGCAAAACTAGTGAAATATGAAGGTTTGGGAGATTGTATCAATATCAGTCTCATGGTTGTGTAATTGCACTATAATTATTTAAGTAATTCCTATTGGAGGAACTAGGTAAAAGACATAAGGATCTCTCACTGCTCTTTCTCACAACTGCATAGAATTTTCCAATTACCTCAAACAGTTTTTTAAGAAAGAATATGAATAAACAAGTCTACTGAGAAAAAGATTTGTTAACACAAATCCAAACTTTAATGACTGAAATGAGAGATTTTGGATGAAAGTCCCTTGATTTATATCCTAAACGAGAACAGTAAGACATAGCACATAAATGAAAATGAGATAATAAGACATAGCACATTACTGGGTTCTTGACTAAATGAGGTATGCAGAAAATATTATGGAAAATTTCTTGAATATAACTATGACTATAAATATTGAGGTATGCATATTAGAAAGTATAATATTTTCTTAAGCATCTAAATGGGATTTAGAAGTGTGTTCCAATGACACTAACTGAAAAGATCACCATGCTGGAAAAGCACCAATGTCAGAGTTTAAACAAAATTTGATTGTATGCAAACAAAGCAAAATCTGTGACATATCATTGATACATAACACATATATATCATATAGTTACTCTTTGTGTCATTTTCATCAAAACCTGTAATTGACTAATAAGTCTAGAATAATTTCAAGTTAATACAAAACTCTAAGAAGAGAAGTGTTAGAGTCAAAATATTACTATAGTATGATATAATAACAAAATCAATAGGGTTCTTTTTCAGAAGAATGAAAAGAAATAATGTTACTCACAGAATAACTACTTCAGTAATCCTGAAGAGAAATAATTAAGAGATATAAAAGAGGGGATAGGAAAAAATAAAGAATGATAAGATATAGGAAGGATTTGGGTAATGCTGTGTAGAATGAAATACAGTGACCCAGCCCTAAATATAAGTATAGTGAAAAAAGAGAAATTGTTGTCTGAGATTATTAGTATGAAGGCATATTGAACATAAATAAAAATTAATCAAGTGGAAGAGAAAATAGAATGTGTTTGGAAATGGAGTTGTGTTTAGATAAAAAAGTAAATCTATATAATAATCAGCTACAATATTCATATTTGATGTTTGTTTTGAAAGACTGATAAGAACTAGTGATTTGGAATAAGCATTGAGAGGGCAGCATTGGTGTGTTCCAGAGATTTTATGGTTCATTTTATTTGGGAGGAAGATAGGTCTGGTGATTACAGAGTGTGGGGAAGATGGCTAGGTACTGAAGAGGAGGAGAAGCAAAGAAAGGACTTTTAGTTAGCACAAGTCCAATGGTTATTAGCATTGGCAGAGTGGCTGAAGTAGTAGAGGACCTGCCCAACAAATGTGAGGCTCTGAGTTTAAACCCCACTACTTCGAACTCAAAGTTCTAAGAAAAAAACAGAAAAAATATACAATGGTCAGTCATTAATAGGTTTTGGCATTTTCTGTGTTAGAAGGCTGTTGTTAATTTTTAAAATCAATAGTTATCTAATAATAGGGAGCAACAGAGTTTAAAGACTTTTGGGAAGGGATGCTTGTCTACTTATAGTTATTTTATCACTTAATCTGAACACAAAAAACCAAATACACTATACGTAAAACAAGATTTAACAAAATGAACTTAAATTAAAAATTTAAAACAGGAAACAAATTCTTCAGTTCACAAATGGCTACGCAACATATGGCATTATTTACATAAAAGTCTATAGTAAAGCCCATGTGTACATTAATAGTTATTAAACTCTAACATGTTATACTGCATGTGATGTCAAAAATCCCAGGTATTTTGGTCATTGCTAACAGGAGCTAAATCATTAGAAAATTAGAAAATTGAAGCTAAGAAAGTTTACCTGTGTTTACATTAAGAAAACAAGGGTGAAAAGTTACTAAGGTAAGCATATATCAGATTCAGAAAGAGGTAGTTTACATCAAAGTATTTTGTTAAATTACATTTTGTTCACTCAAACCAGTACCCAAGGTTTTAAATGATGATGAAATTTATTTTTTCTTGGAAGACTAAAATTTTAGCATTTCAAAATATTTTATGGGATTTTCCTTGTTAGGCCACTGGGGTGAAATCAAGATATGGAAGTCAGCAGCCAAAACTGGACTGAAGGGACAGATATTATCTAACGTCTCTGAGCAATTTCTTTATCTAGGAAATACTGTCACTGAACTGGGTAATGCCTGCAAAGCCTTCCAGTGTCATGATAATTCTGAGTTTATGCATTATAGATAGCAACACATTGAGAAAACTTTGAAAAATCAAACCTGAAATCGAAGAGTTAATGAACTAGTTTATGTAATTGGACCTTTTTGTCACTGCAGTGTGCCGCCGCTGAATGTTTAATGCCTTGCCTCTGTAACCTTCTCTCTACTCTCTATTATCAATCAGAGGAGAAATCACCATGCCTTTTAGGGATCAAATTGCTATGAACTTAACAAATTTGAAAGAAATTAACTTTGTGTTTGAAATTGGAATCATATATTTTATAATGTTTGCATTTGATTCTATTATTTACTCAAAATTGTTCCTGAAGACCAGCACACATAATAATGTAAAATATCTCTGATGTACGTTTCTGAATTCTCTACATCCATGTCAAACTGTGGATGTAGGAGAGGAGACTAAATAAATAAAGTAAATATAGCCAATCCCTCAGGGACTTGCAATCTAGGGAGTTTTGCTGGTCTGTGTTGTCTCACTTAAGTAATATTTTTCAAGAATTTATTAACTATACACAAACAAATGAATTATTTTCTTTGTAAAAGAAATTGTCATCATATTAAAATCTTTCTCATAAATTTGATGTAGGATATCACGTATTTTTAGTTTTTAGTAGTCTATGCATATTTGCCATGCATAAGTTTCTCCAAATAGAGTCACTAAAAATGAGTTACAATATGTAAATTTTCCCTGCAACAAGTTTTATGACATATCAGGAAAATGTCCCTCCCATCCTCCTAGTAAACAGCTATAACAGAAATGAATTTCATTGTTATATTTGAATTCATTTAATTTGAGTTCTCCCTCTTGACTAAATGCCTCTCTATACTCTATATTTTATAAGAGAGAATTGTATTATTTGTTTTGTTCCATATGCACTCTTAAGGTAAACAAGTTTTTGACTGAGAGGTGGCAGAAGACACCTGAGAACAGCAGGTAAAGAGATCCCCAAACAAAAGAGGCTTCAGAATAGGAATTTTAAGGGTCATAAAGGCAACTTGAGCTTGGCTACAATTCACCCTACATTCAGAAAAATAGCTTGCAACTTGCAATTTTAGAACCAGTGCAGATTATTTAAATCTACCAATCAGGCAAGCAACCCTTGTTATAGCAATATCTGCAGTAAAATAAAAGCAGGTATCAGATGACAGATTGTTTACAGACGACACATACCTATGACATATTGCATGCCATAGATTGATAATTGAAAAAAAAAAAACTGAGGCAGACATTGTTCTAAATCCCTAATATATGTTAACTCAGCTTGAGCTTTAGGAAACTAAAGCATAGAGAAGTTATATTGCTGGCCAAGGAGTTGGGAGCTAGTGAGAGACAGCAAGAGTTTAGCAGTAGCTGTGTATACCCAAATCTGTTCTCTATACTTCTCCTTTGTGACCTCCATTCCTTTAGGTTGATTTTAATGTATTTCATCTATGAAGCTCTGTGCTCTGGATTCTGGATTTGACTAATGGAAGGCAACAGGAGATTAGTAGATATAAGACACGTTACTAGTGTCACTGGGTATCAGTAGCAATCCTCTACCTGGTTCCCAACTTTACCAGAAGGTCACCACCCTAATGCTCTCACTGGATTCTGGGGACAGCTCTCTCTATTTGCCAACTGAGGTTTAGGGGAGCTGTTATTATCCTATTGGGGTCAGACTCTGGGTGATTTATCATTTCCCCCTACACACCACCCTCCATTAAATTGTCCTTCTCACATTCTCTTCAATTCTCCCTTTGATTGTGCCATCCACTTCCTTTCCTGATAGTCTGACTAAGAAATAAGACATGTCCTTGATGACTTCTCAACTAGTGTCTAATTATGCAAACAAGAAAAATGGTGTTGCTATCTCTTTATATTTTTCCAAACATCTGGGTTTCTAAGAATAAATTCGATAACACTCTATTTCCAGGAAAAGAAATAATCCTGGGAGAAAAGGTGTCTATAATTCCCTAGAATTTGAGCATGGATGTTCACAAAATGGTAATTCTGGAAACATGGACAGCAGCAGGCCACCAGATTTGGATGCCTGAACTCTGGCTTTCCTATCATTTCAATCTGTCTCAATAGTTTACATCTACATATGGTCTAGTTTAATACACCCAGACCTGTTTATATTTCAAATGAGAAAAAAGATACCATCTAAACATAGCCTATGGTTGGGGAGTTTTTAATTGTTAAAAGCAGTAAACATACTGAGAACTCATTTTACTTTTGAAAAATATTAAATAAGGAGAGCTATCATTTGATTTCAATGTCTCCATTAGATGGAAATCAGTATTTTGATAGTTCTTAAAATGCGAAAGCCATTTACTAAGTTACTGATGTCCTATAAAATCAAAGCTAAGTTTTACCCATTTAATTCTAAGTTTCAGATGGCAAAATTCTATTTTCCGTTAGCTACCAAAATAAATCAATGATTTTGGAGATTTACTTTGTATTCATTATTCACTTGATAAGTCCTTGCCTACTTTATTTTATTTTTCCAGTTAGCAAGAATACGCCTTAGTTTAGTTTGCTAGTTTTGCAGGCGGCAAAGAATAATCATTGAAACGTTTACTGTGGGGCAAGAAACCGACTTTGCAGACACTGAAGGCATTTTACCACTGCATTTGCAAATAACTATCACTTTGCAAAAATAAGTTTATTTGGGTGTCATTTCTGGCAAAGCTTTAAGGCTATATTTTCAAAGAGTAAAATTCCAGGCCTTTAAAATTCAGCTGCCGTCTGCCATCCCAAGTTGGACTCTCCTGTACAATCCTCACAGCTTAGGAGATGATTTCATCCTAGTTTTTTTTCTTACCCATGGTCATGTATGATAACCAAGGATGTTTTTTCCTGTAGCATTATGGGAATCTCTTGAAGTGTGTGGAGAATACTGAGTTAGAGGAAGAGAAAAACAAAAGAAAACACAAACTGCAGGGAACTTGGCAGGTTTGACTTTTATGACTATCATTGATTACCGGTTCCAGCCTGCTGGAGTCTCCACATAGTTGTACATGCTTCAAACTTAATATTTAACTTTGTAATTGAAACATGTAACATCACATTTCAGCATTTAACATAGCACTATTTCAGATTTACTATTATCAAGAAATTCAATTTTGAATTTTATCTCTTAACATACATACCTATGTAGTAAGACTTTAGATAAATGCCTTATTTTAACATGTGCTTTAAGTATAGCTGCCACATTCTTACTAATTCATCACCCTCTGTTATCCTTTCTTGCAATTAAACTTTCTACTAAAATACAACCCAAACAAAAAACTGTGAAAATTAAACATCATCCATCCCCAGTGCCAAAAAATTAAACACCTCACATTCATAATTTCAAACAGTATAGACTATGCAAGTTTCAATTACATATTTATATCTTAGAAAGTTTATCAAAATAAATGAGACAGTATTTAAAGATATTTGAAACATTTGAACTGTTTATTTCATGAAATTAAAGAGCAACAACTTGCAAATTTAAATCTCTAATCAACAATCTGAAGTTTTTACATCTATATGCTTATGTAGTAAGCATGTTATATTTACAATAAAGGTAAAAATTCCAAAGATTTAAGAATTAAGTCACCAGCAAAGACAAACATGTTAGAACCACTAAATGTTCAAGTGAGTGTTAAATATGAAAGATGCCATAGTAATAATACCATGTTAGACATAATTTATTAATTTTTATATATATGAAGAAGAGAAAGCAAAGTGATTATTTTTAAAGGTCCTTTCATCTCTTTCACACAAATACTTCCCCAAAATGTGTAGATACAACATAGATTTTACCTCATCATTCCTATTCATTTGTAGATGTAAGAGAGACCAATAAACACATAAAATATTTTAGAATCCCCTAAAAGCTAAATAAGACACAACACACAATTTACAAAGTAAATTTGGAAATATAATCTATGGGAAAAATAACATTACATGACAATTTCATAAATAATCAAATTCTTTTTATTGTTTATTTAAATTTTCATATGTAGAAGAATATGAAGTAACCCATAAATGTATACACTCACTGAATAACTTTCTGCTAATCTAGTAATATGTTTGTCAAAAGATTTTAAATAGAAATACTTTTCCTGAAATGTGAAAGCTATATCTGAGATTTATACATCTGGATAAATGGAAATGTCATTGATTACTTTGCATGATAAATATCATTTAACACAACTTTCTTAGTGGAGAAATAATTTCCCTATACATTTAGAAAGCTAGTAAAATAGGAAGAACCACTAGAGTAAAGGGCATGAGACTCAGGTTAATTCTGCCTTGAAATAGGTGATGCAAATTGAATGCTGAGACTTCAATGCCTTTTACCATTATGAGTTTTCCTAAATAAGAATGAGATATTCCTTAAGGTTTTCTGCAATTGGACTTTGATGACTGGGATTTAGAAGTAGTATCATTTGTCTTGACTTTCCATGTGCTTTTATTCCTTCTTTACTTGTAAGTTTCAGTTCAACATAGCTATTCAAAGAAGTAGTCAAAAATGGGGAAAATGTTAATGTTTCAATATCTTTATATTCTAAAAAAAGTATTATTAATTGAAAAAGAATATTAGCAAGTAAAACATTTTATATATACATATATACATACATATAAAAGATATATGTATACACATATATGTCTACACAATATGGGGCAATAAATGTGGTTTTGCATGAATGTTAAATAGGAAATACATCCTATCTATCTCAATTTTTAACTTGTGAAATTTAATCTTGGATCATGTTTCTTTTTGTTTTATCTGTTTTTTAAATTTCTTAATGTTTAAACATTGAAATTAGTCAACAATACCATCAACCAGGAAATGTAATTTAACTGGCCAGTCAAAAATTAATCCCTCTTACTTTATGATCATAATTGGTGTGGGGAGGAGGACTAGAGCTGATAGTCTCACTTCTTGTGATAACTTTCTCCAAAAAAATGTTTTATTATAACAACAACTATAGAAAATTGGAAAATTTGGAAGAAATTAAAAAATTTGAGATATAGAAGATTTAGGAGAAATAAACCATCTACAACTATTAACTGGACAAATGTCCAGGAATTCATGTGTATAATTATTTTCTAATATTTTCTCAATCCTTAGTATTGACCAATCATAGTTTTTGCAATGTTCATAGCAATGCTTGGAAAAGAGTGTCTTCTGAAACTTTAAATATAAATTAATGAAGTGAACACAGTCTGAAACTAAAATATACTGTTATATTATATTGTTTTTCTCTTATTTGAAATGAAAATCTAAAAAACATGAATATATTTATTTTGTGTTTCAAGCTGCCATTTTAAATACACTAAATGCATGAATTTGCCCATGAGAACATGCCAAGTACATGTAATAGATGTGGGAGCTTATTACATAAATCAGTTATTAATCCATTCGTGAGCTGACATTTTTCAAATGGAAAAAAGTTCATTTTTCCATTAAATATGGAATTTGTCTTCCAAATTTTTCCAAGTCTAAGAGAAAGAATTGACCCTTTTTGCTATTTAACTTTCATTTAAATTTAATTTCACTTTGGTGGTTGTGTCTTACAGTAAGTATATGTTATACCGTCTCGCAATAGGATAAAGGGTCTTTGTTTTTAAACACAGAAAGCAAATGACTAAAATATTGTTTTTTTTCAGTTTATTAGAAGAATCCTGTTTACACAATGTCAGTTTTCATTGATATGATTATATAACAAAGATGAGAATTTTAAATATATAGCATTGGGATTCTAATCTGAGTGAAAGCTTTTGTGTTAACATGCAATTAATGTCTTTCTTTTTCAAATAAGCCACAAATAAAGAGATTTACACAGAACTAGAAACTACTCCTATTTTTATTTGCATTTTTCCTTACAGTCATTCAATCTTAAATCACTTCATTCTTAAGGAAATGCTGCTCTTAACTTCTTAGTATAACCACTTGAGAACTCTCATTCATGTCAGTGATATCTACAATTATTTGTGTGTGTGTTTGTGTGTGTGTGTGTATGTGTGTGTGTTTACCATTTAGAGATGTTCACACTTTAAAATAAGCCACTACTCCAAGAAAAAGTAATATAGTTGTATTTTATATTCCATACCTTAGAGACATTTAAATTGTTTGATATTCTCCTAGAATCTTCAAGGTACAGTTGGCTATTTTTTACTCTTAAGAAAATACTGAAAATCTATAATATAAAATAATAATAGCATTTAAATTATAATAAAGTTATGTTTTTCTTTTCAGAAAAAATTATTGAAATATCTAGGAAAATTTAAAAATAGGTGGGAGTAAGACATCACTCTGGGTTTAACTTTCAGCATACTAAGTATAATAGTTGCTTAAAATTCTGTATAACCAAGCATATAGATATAATCTGAGAGCAAGTATTTTGTGATTTGAAACTATAAATAAAATATTTACCATTTTACAAGAATTTAATATGATTCAAAATCTAGTAAAATCCAACTCCCAAATCATTCTCTGCCCTTTTGGGGAGTGTGAGTTTTATCTATAAAATAAAGTATGCACTTTACTAACCTAATCTGAATAGACAATGTTTACATATTTACATAGTATATTATCTGCATAAAAGCTGGAGTTAGATGAATCAATTTCAGTTATTTTTATAAAAAGTAGGCAATTTGTGCTTTCTTTTGATGGCTAGTTGAACAATACAATGTAATTGAAGCCAAGAAATTTGTACTATTTATAGACATTTTTCAGGATCACCTGCTTTGCATTGATTATTTCAAGAAATAGTCATAAAGTTTTTATTTTTAAGAGGGCCTTTGAAGGTGTGGCAGATGTTAGCTTTACTAATAATACTGGGAAGCATAGCAGGCTCAACCTTATGAAAATGTTTAGCACATGAAAAATAATGGTGTACTTTTCTATTAAACTAAGTTATTTTCAATTGTCAATAAACTATAATGGAAACCTAAAGTCTATAAATATCTGCTTCTAAACAACTAAGCTTTATGAATTTGTATGTATGTGTGTTCGTGTATATTTGTGGAGGTAATATATATATATAAAGACATGCTGAAAATGTTACATATTGTAGTTTTAGTGTCATTAACTTAATGTGGTCATGAACACATAGACACACAGTTTCCCAGTGTTAGATGCAGGGTTATGGAATTTTGCTTCCAACTTCCTTTGGATTTATGTACTGCATTTACTCTCAACTATGAATACATGATAGTTGTAATATTCCTAACAAAAGAGAAATAATCTCTGCTATGCATGATATGATGCTCACCTAATGCAATTTAAAATTGAAAGAATTCAGAAATTTATTTAATTTTTTAAATATTGAAAGATTAAAACTGTGCCATAAGTAATAAAGGAGTATGTGTTGATAACAACACAAGATTACAATCATTCTCCATGTTACATTAATTTCTGCTAAGTGAAAAAGCACTTGTAATACTATGAGCCGAAATAACCTTGAACATTCATTATGGAAGACCAAAGGCATTGTCATAACAAGGGAATGATAACTTGAATTTAAACCTATTTAAAGAGCTAACAAATATTTATTCAGACCCCGAAGTTGATAAATTGAATTTCATTTTTAATAAGTACAACAATTATTGTGATAGTTACTTTTAGTTACTCATTCTTTCAAAATATTCCTATCAAAGAGAAAGTTCATTCTAAGTCTGCAATAATTTTATTCTTGGTTGATGACTAGTTGGCTGTCCCCCTTAAGTTGTAACCTATTCACACTTTATGAAGGTGATGCAAATTTTATTATTTGTTTTCTCTGAACCCTAATAATCAGCTTTAACATGTAAAATTAAGCATTGTTTTGTTATAAGGTTATTCTCCACTGATGAAGAGGATGATAAGTATTGAATTAGCAAAAATTTAAGATAGTAAAATAATTAAAATAATTTATGGGTCAGCTTTTGAACCCCACTTTCTCTGTTTCTCCCAAACAAAAATAAGATGGGCCTGTAAAAATTCCACTTGTTCAAAGAATCTTAAGGGTATTGGTTCAGTTCAAGAGGAATAAGGAATAATCCAGCACATAGGTTTCCCCTCTAGAAGTAAAATAAACAGTGATGGCTTCTGGAACTTGCAAAAGTACTCTGACCAATGTGCACTGAGATCTTCTTCCAAAAATTACTGATCTTTAGTTCCCAGTCTGTGAAATCATCCCTGCATTCTAAAACTGATTTTTTTATCTAATGAAGATGAAAACTTTCCCTGGATTAATCTTTCAACTAATTATCTAAAGAGAATTTCATTTGTAGTTAGGAAAATCCATTAAAAATGAATGAGAGTACTGGTAACTTTCTTTAGATGTAAACTAATTTGATGGAGCATTAAAAATTCACCCTTGACCTTGGAAAGTAAAAGTTAGATTTTGAAACTGACAGAAGAGACTATCCCACACTAACACTGAAGAAGAATTGATAGCATTCTACAAAGTAATATGAAATACACAGTTCAATTATCGTCATTTACGTAGCATCTTGCCTAAAGTTTAATAAAGGCTAAACATTTTTCCAGTCTTCAAGCTAATATCTGAGATTACCTTTTAGATAGAACTCCTCAGCCAATTCGCAAAAGAAGAAAACTATGCAAACATTGTATTAAACAAATGACACTTTCGAAGAAGATGGAATCCAGGTTGCGCTGTGGCTACATAGGAAAACGCACTTCTTTCGTTGTAAAGTATTTTTTAAACAATTTTATAATGACACAGGCAGCTGACGGCTTTGAAGAGTTGCCCTGAAAACTTTCGGTTTCTGTGATTGCTACAATGTACTCCCATACAGCAACTTTAGGCTCCGAGTCAAGGATTCCCATTTGTGTGACTGCTCAAGTTACCCACAGAGATAAACTCTGGTCCTCACCTTGCCTATTTCCTTCAGGCCCGAAGGCAGCCAAACCTAAGGACTTGCGGTTTGCTTCCCAATGCTCGTCCAAATATTACCCAACTAAGAGAGGATTTTATTTTTCATTTTTGAAACTCATAGTCTCTTTATATTAGCACCACATGAGTACCCACTACTGTGATGAATCACTTTCCTCTAAGACTCTGAGCATCTATTTATTTACAATCCTCTGATAAAGTCCTTAAAAATTTCTAAGTTCCTAAATTTCCTTCTCTTTTTTTCCCCAAAGAGAAGGAAAATCTTATCATTTGGAATAGGGTGCTATTTAAAGATCTCTGAAATCATAATGAAAAAAACTAAAATTTTTTTCTCATGTGCAGTGCCAAGTTCCACTGCAAGTTCCAAATATTGTGCAATAATTTGGAAATTCACTTAACGATGGGAAAAATCGAGCCACTCAAAGCAGGGAATTTGCAAGCGAAAAGTCAAGGAGCGGCACCCGCACGCACGCACGCGAGACCGACGCTGAATCCACCCCTACCAAAGCATGGGTGGATCGTCATGCCTAGCAATCGATTTCACATACTGTCACTTGCCCTTTCTTCACAACCTCTGGTAAACTAGTTTGGAATGTTGGAGAGCTTAGAGTTGCTGGCTGTATACGAATTACCCTTAGGGAAACACGAGTCGCCAAATAACAGGACCAAAGTTGCACCGCCGAATTTGGCCACGGGGAGCCAGAGAGGGCAAAGCATTTCTCATCTTCCCTGTCGCCTCACCTTAGTGCAAGACTCTTCCCTGGCATCTCTGCGCCCCGCTTCCACCTCGGAGCGCACTTTTTTCAAGGGTGCTCCGTGCGTCCTTACCTGAGCTGTCGCTTTTCCTCTTGCTGCCACTTCTCTTCTCTGCCTCGGCAGGTGATAGCGCTTGGCGGCCGTACTCCCCAGGTGCGCACGCGGCTGCGGTCGGAGTGCTGGAGCCCAAGCTGGACGAGTTGGAACACAATACCGGCGGGCTGCTCCCCAGCTCCGGGGGCCCTCCCGAGTCCGGCTGGAGGCAGAGACTGTGCCGAGCCGCACTCGGTGGGGAGGACATCTGCGGGAGGTGCCAGTTGGTTTGCAGAGCCTGGTGTTGCTGCTGCTGGTGGTGGTGGTGGTGGTGATGGTGGTGATGGTGGTGTCCCCTGTGATGCTGGCTGGCAAACATGCCCTCCTCGTTGGGATAGCCCGCGATTATGCAAGACGAGGAAGAAGTAGAAAGTTCGGGGTAGGACATATGGTCAGATCTTCCATGGAGGGCGAGAGAGGACTGGGAGAACGGGTGCAAGCCTTGCGCTGCGGCGTGGGGGCTGCGCAGGCAGCCAAAGAGCGGGTGTTCCATAGCATGCAAGTCTCGGGTTCCAAGCAGAAGACTTCACGACGGTTCCAAACGCCACCACCCTCTGTCACTTTTCACTGAAACTCGTGTGACTTTCCCACCCTCCCAAGGTAATAACCGCGTGCGTTTTTGCAGAGCTCAGATAATCCCGGTCGTGAGCCCTAGCGGCCAGTCTCTTTACATATAAACACTCGGACCTGGAGGAGCTTCCCTCCAAGCTACTCGGATGTCAAGAGTGGGAGAGATTGAAGCCAAAAGAAGGTGGTCCCAGAGAACTGCTTTCAGGGGGAAATGGCTCTGAGAGGTTATAAATAGAGTGTAATGTGAGCTGGGGGCTGGCTTAGGAGCCCAGCGCTGACCACATGCAAACTCCCTCCAAAACTCGCGCTCAGTCTGCGCCACCCCGCGCTCTCAGTTCCACTTCCCACAGCTGGCTGGACAGAAGTGGCACGTCCGCGCCCGCCCGACCCTGTCAGCCATCAGCCCTGCCAGCCGTGCGCCGGGCGCCTGCATCCCGCCGGGCTGGCCACTGCAGACCCCGCAGGCCCAGGCGCAGCAACTCAAGTCAGCCCCAAGCTCGCACCCAGTTGCCCACACACTCGCTTTTCTTGGGAAATAAGATTTGTCTGTGCCATTTGGAAGCTGTCACCTGCAGAAAAGCTAGGAGAGCATCTTAACCTTGAGCACAGAATAGGATTAAAGGGAAAAAAAATCAGAACTAGTTTGGCGCACGCTGCGAGTTTTTCTTACTTCGCGTTTCCCTACTCCCTACGCGCAGTGGCTCGCCTAGCTTTTCACTGCGGATGTCTGTGAGTGGGTGGATTGTTAGAGAATTAGGACCCCAGGTCGGAGGTTGAAGGACTGTGCACCAACAGACAACAGAGGGGTCCTTCTCCTTGCGGAAAAGAGAGGGACCTGGTGGGGTGAGTGGAAGGTAAGCGTGAGGTGGAGTGGTTGCTGATGCCTGACGCCCTTGGCATCCCTCTCATTCAAAGCTAAGTGGCGTCCCCCTTCCTCCTGTTTCCGACCCTCCCCCCTGCCTCATTTCCTAGTCCCGCTCCATTTCCTAATGATTGGTCCAAGTTTTCTTGGGTCAGGAATATTCTTTCCCTGTCACATGAGATTTGTAGGATGCAAGGGTATTTCTACCCTCATCCTTCACGAGGTAACTCAAGAGGTCCCCTTAATTTCTCTCCAGATGTCCACCCTCACTTTCACTCAACAATCAGCTAGTCACACCCCTTCTAACCGTCACTGTTGCATTTACTGAGCAATATTATGCTTCAACATCCCCCAAACTTCACTGAGCTTGGCCGCTTAGGGTCTCCGTGGTCACAAAGTGCATCCCTGGATAGAAGTTAGGAAAACTTGCCATAATGAATTTGTGGAGTAAGGGCTGGGCATTGATTCAGCCACTTGCTCGGGTGGCAACACTCTCTGCTGGGGGTTGAGTCCTTTATATGCAACAAGCACGCAACTGGCTATGGAACGTCAGCAAAGTCAGGGACACTTCGCATCAGGAGTATATCTGAAGTCACCAATCCTGTCCGGGCCCCAAATATGCCACCACCAGTGTCACCCTCTTATTTTCATTGCCTCAGGTGTCCAGAGGATGGTGGCCAGGTCTTTGAAGTCGCTAATGGGATTAATGGGTACAGAAAAGTGGGCTAGACATCTGGTTTGAATTAGGAAAAAGTATTGATTAATCTTGGGAGGGTGTTGCTAAGGCAGGACATTTTCCTTTGCCATGCTCTCCGACTTCAGTCTTAAGTGGCTTCGAAATAAGCCTTCACATCCAAGTGTAAGATCGAACAGTTTTCCACTTCTTAGAGATGGAGTGGAGAGAGGGTTGATCAGGAATTCGGAGATTTGTAAGCGCTGCTTTCTTTAACGGAAATTGAGCCCTATTTTGAGGGAAATTAGTTTTGCAGACTTCGAAAAAAAAAAAAAACTAAACTAAACTAAAACTTTTGTTCACCAGCTGCTCAACTTTTCATTCTGTTTCTGAGCTGGAACCTGCTGCAAGTCGTTGACGGTAAGACTTTCTTTGCCGAAATTTCGGGAATCAAATACTATTTTAGGTTTTGAAAGGGGGTCTTGGGGTATTTCTCAGGTTGCACGTTTGTAAGGGTTTTTAGCACAGGTAGGATGGCATCCAGGATTTAGATCTTGAGTATTTGTTCCTGTCACTCCCCACGCGGGTTGGCTTCTTAAGAATTTTTTTTTTAAGGAGGGGGTTTATTCCTCCAATATCGTCGGAATATTTTCGATTTTTCATTGTGTTTATGGTTTCAATATGTTCTCTGATATTAAAAGTTGAAGTACAAAGAACAACACTAAATTTCCCTAACTCTTGTAGTTCCTCTGTGGATTCTGAGTGAAAGCACGAGGATTTTATTCAAACTTAAATTTAGGCAACCACCTCAATAAACATAACCAGAAATGTTTGCATGGTATAGTGCTTTCATCTAGAGGTTTCCTACAGTGTCAGACAAGACTGACTAAGAATACACTTCACGGGCGGATACCAACAAAACATTCATAAAGGACCTATAGTTTGCATGACGTGTGTTTAGAGGAAGCTAAGCAATTGCTAAGTGTTTGAATTTAACCAGGGCATTGCAGGTAATTAGCAAGAAGGGAACACAAAGTTTTCCTATTGAGGGGCTTGCACTTGAACCTGCCCAGTGACTGCACTGGCTTTTTCCTCATCCACTGCGTCAGATGTTTATAACATGTCCAGGAATGTCTCTCCAACCTGCCTTGATCAGTCATCGTCTAAAATGTGAGGCCAGAAATCTGGAAAGGAAAAATGAAGAAAAAAAAAAAAGACTGGAAAAGAAAGCAATCATACAATTAAAGCAAAAGTAGCAAGAAACGTGTTTAATTGAAGACACAAAGTATTTAATATTGGTAAAAATTGTGAAATCCAGATTTCTAGTAGCACAATAGGAGCAAAATGTTATTTGGAAGGGAAAAAAGTGATTCAAAGAACAAAGGAGCAAAAGAAATATTGCTTTCTAGAATCAAATATGATTTTTAAATTTTCTTTGAATTTCAATTACCTATTAATTGTTCCATACGCTTTCAAAGAGTCTCATTTCTTAAATAGTTGGAATAAATACAACGTTTATCTGTATTTTTAGGCCATGATGTTTAATGTGAAAACAATATAAAAATTTTCCTAGTATTTCCTATCATAGCTACATTCAGTGTTTGTATCTATAAAAGCCAATGGCAAAAGATGTTTCTTCAGTAATTATATTAGGATGAACGTTAAAAATTATAATATTTATAAAATTTCCATATAATTGTCATTTAAACTACATATTATATAGTATTTATCCTCTATCTATAATATATTTCAGTTTTCCAGGAAAAAAAAAAAACAGCTACACCAGTGTCAATATATCATGCAAAGTTTTAATGTCAATCACATTATAGTCATTGATTATATGAGATTGTAAACCACTTAGCTCTTGTAGAATACATAATCAAAATTATTTTAATTTAAACAATGTCCAGGCCCTTTAAACTTGATAAGTATGTATACCTTTTGCTCCCTCAACTTACAGGTAAAAACAGAGGTGTTTTACTAATTAGAATATTTTATTTTAAAGGAGAGTGATTAAGCACTGTACAATTTAATATTTAAATTATAATTATTATTGTACATTAATTGTACAAATACTGGGCTTCATTATGACATTTTCATTTATGTATAGAATGTACTTTAATCATATTAAGATCCATGATGATTCTTTCAAAAGTTGCCATTTGTTTCTTGAGATATGATGAGAATTAAAATTAAATATGATAAAACTCTTCTTCATATTTTACCTAATATATATAGATTTGTCTTAGTAACATTATCATAACATTTAAATTTAAGTATGGACAATTACATTGAACTGGAATTTGTCTCTGAAACTTTTATTGAATATAGAAATATTATTTCTACTATATATACCCAAGATATTAATCAATGGGTTATTTTGAAAAGAAAAAATTTAAAAAATTATTTAAATATGCTAAATGTTCAGTGGTAATTTATGGGATTTATGATGTACTCCATTTTATACCCTAAGAAATCATCCTTTTCCAGGCATTATAAATTATAAAATTGAAGGAACAAATCTCTTTTGGAACACATGTTATATAGTGACTTCTATGTGCCTTTATAGATTTTTATAAATGTTACTAGTTTTACATAACAGTAATTGGTGCTTCCATGCTAAAATTTATTATGTTTCTACTTATATTAGAAGAAATGAATACTTAAGCTTTGCTTCTGCAGTGTCGAGCATTCCACATTCAGATTTATGATGTCTTGCAAAAATTTGTAGTTTTCTTCAATTCCAAGTAACTTCTAGTAAATGCACTATAGTAATCACTAAGTTTAAATCTGCCTAATGCAAAGAGACAAAGCAAAATGTATGAAAATTAAAACAACAATGTGAAACATAAGCCTTAATTACAAAATAATTAAAGCATTTAATTAGAAATTGGAAATATATTTGATCATCCATGATTCCAGTCACCCGCACATATATTAATATATTTTATGAAATTCATTTTTTTCTTTTTTCTTTCTTTTTTGTAGTGAGTGTTAAAAGTGGGAAGGCATTGTCTACCTCTCAGATTTCAAAAATGTCTAACTAGACTCTCTTTTGTCTACCTATTCTAAATCTAGACTTACTGAACAGATAATTTATAATGATTCAGATGGGAAGCAATTACATTCAATTCCAACATTTTCCTCTATGTTCACCTTGGATGTTCTTTTTATTGACAAATTTAGACATTTAAAAAATATTATAGTTAAAAACTGTCTTCTTTCCATACCTAAATGGTAGATGTACAGAGACATTAACAAAAGATCTATACCAAAGTGTGAGACATTGAATCATATATTCCTCACTATTAAACTCATAACCATTAAATTTCTATGCACAGTTTAAGGGAATTAAACTATTTATTTCTTCCATGTCATAAAAAGCAGTGCTTTTAAATTGGTTGAATTTTGAATGAGTTGATACATTTCAGAAAATAAAACTTTGATTGAAACTGAAGATAGTACATCTACATAAAACATTAGTCTTATGGTTTGAGTTTTCCAACTTGAAGAATTTAGCATGGCTAATGTATTTTTAGCCCTATGATAAGCTATTCTTTTGTGTTTTTATTTTTCATACTTCATCAATTTGTACAATGTTTTATAGTAACTTTTTCCATTTTGAGTTTGGGTTTGTAATTTGAATCACAAAATTCTCTGGTTTAGCTGTATTGGTATAGTTCCCCTAAAATATTTAATTAACCATTCTAATTTTGCATGCTTCAGATTCAGCAAATAAACACCACCTTCCTTCAATGTCAATATTTTTGTGTGTCAGAATAAAACAGAAAGGTTGTGCATTTGTGTCCCAAACCAAATGGAAAGTTAAGACCAAATACATGATCTCTTATGAAAATTTTCTAAGAGTTTCATATTAGTACTTTGATTCAGCTTAGATTTTTAAAATGACTTTCAGAAAAAATACAGAGTGTTTCATACAGGGAAAGACCATATCGAAATGAATCAAAATAAGAAGGAAAATGGTTAAATGACATCTGTTTGCTTATGTCTCAGTTGACCTATGAAATAAGAAAGATTGCAGGAGATCAGAATAGACCAAACAAAAATGAGAAGAAAGAGTTATTTAGGTGAAAAGGCAGGGAGTAAGATAAGCTTAAAGATACTGAAAGTAATTTTGTATTTATTAGTAAAAATATGTAAGACATGATAATGGTAAAAACAGAAACTGTGGGTACATATCTTATTTTAGCTAGAACTAAAAAGCAATTAGAAAAGTTTATACTTAACCCTATGGAATATATATTTTTAAGAGAAGTAATGATGATGAAATATAGCTCTTCTGAGAAACAATTTCAAACTATCATGTGTGCATAACAACAAACTTGGATAAAGATGTGGTTGTGGTAGATGTGTGAAAGCTTCTGAATGTCTGAAGTTCTGAATGTTCACTGTCTTTTCATATTACAAATTTGTAACCTGAAACTCATTGTAATCAAATGCTTTTTCCTGCATTTACTTTATATTTTTTCTGCTAAGTTGGAATAACTGTACATAAAAAAGCAAAGCTGGTTTCTAAGAGCATACATGTCTAAGGAGGAACAAAAAAGTGTTGGGATATCCTAGAACACTTGAAAATATAGGTAAGAGAGACTAGAACCCAACTCTAGACAGAATTCAGCAGAAACACCAGCTCTGACCTGAAGGCCCAGGAAAAGGCAATTCCTTAGACCAACAGTTAGCAGTCATTTTTACCAACAAGTAATAGTACCTACAATCAAAATTAAGTTTTCTCTATGCTACATAAGAGTACATACATACTACTGAAAACTCCTTAGCACTTGGAGATGTAAGGGAAAACTTCCCCTACAAGATATTTATTTTGCTGGATTTATCCTTCCCCTATAATCTTTAAATTCTCCTTTAATCTCCACCTTGAGGGTTTTTGCCTTTATACAGCTTCTATTTCCAATTCTTAATAGCATAACTAACTAAAGAATAGGAAAACTAAGCAGTGACTGAATAAACAAGAAAAATCTTGTAATATTTTGTGAGAAATATAATAAAATTTACTACCAAAGTTGAAAGTATAACGGGAAACCTGGCAGTTCTTTTCTTTTATTTCAGCAGCATTTCTGCAAATAACTTATTGAAGATGTTAACTACGCTGATTACAGTGAGGTCAATGTTTCCATGAAGACATACTCAAGGTCAAATTAAATAAACATGACCCTCAAACAAATATAACACTTGTACTTACTGCAAATATCTTTAAGACTATTTCCCTATTGTGATAAATATAGAAAAAGAAAAATAGAACAGTTGTAGCATTCCAGTATAATAGCTTCTCTTTTCACTCATAGTTATCATCTATCTGCTGTGATACCTGTCAAATTATGAGATGCTTCAACTCCTACAGATTTTGTTCTGAGTTACCTCTTGTATCCTAGATCATACAGTTATTGATGTGATTTTATTAGAGTCAAAAGCTGAGTACCTCTGGATTTTTAAGGTCAGATCTTTGGAAGTATGTGGGATACAGTGATCTGATAGACCCTGCCATGTCAGATGGCCAGACATAGTATTCTTACAAATCCAAAGACAGGTACTTAACTACAAAACTCTGCAAAGACCTCCACTATTTCATGTGTGGTGTTTAGAAAAAATATAAGGAAGCACACAGAAGTTTGTAAATGTTATCCACTGTATGCCTTAAGTTGTTGAGTCGGCTATTGGTGTGCCTCTATCCATAATAGTATTATAGACTTCCCAATTCATACACAGTTCTGTTATGTAAATACCATTTTAAATAAGAATTTTTAAATCACTATTATCCAACATGTGTGTGCCAAATATAGCATAGAATAGCTAAAACAAAAAAGTATACCAGAATTCCAATGATAAAAATTTGCTAAATCCCAGTTTTGGGTTACCAATAACAATGTTAGTCTGTCTCCACACAGCATTTTTTCATAACTCAATGAATTGTGAGTAATCAAGCCTCTCTTCTATCATCCTCTCCGCTAGGATGAAATTAATCAGCAAGCAGAGTGTTCCCACTTGTTCCTCCCTAATATTCACTATCCTCATCCTTCTCTCCATCACTGATGTCATTACTTTGTTTTGGAACCTCATTCTTCTTGCTTGAATTTCACAGGAGTCCTGTGGAACTCTGTTTGCTGAGAGCATTGTTCCATCTCCAGAGGCAAGATGGAAAGTTGGCTGTGTCATTTTCTAATTCTGCAGGCAAATTTATTTAACTCAAAAGAATTCTATCAGAAAAAAACTAGATTGTGTTGTGAGTGCCCCTATCACAATGCCTAATATAAACTCAGCAAATGTTGAATAAATTTGGATTAATCAAGCACTTGAAATGTGGCTATTCCAAATAGTTACTTTAATATTAAAATGAACACCAGAGCCCAAGACTTCATGTGAAACTAACAAAGTTTTATATCAATTACATATTAGAAGGGCCATGGATGGATACATTGGGCTAAGTAAAATGTATTTCTTTTTGCATTTTTTAGTATAGCTTCTAGAAAATTTAAAATTACAAATGTAGCTGACATTATAGTTTTCTTAGGTGGTTCTGAGTTAGAGGATGTCATTTACTTTTTTATTATAAATTTTTATTAGAATATTTTCATTGGACAGAGGCGTATTTGAAGTGACTATTCCAATCAGACTTATATTGTACATTATTTACATTTCCCCCATCATCTCTCCCCCTCAGCCTCCTCCCCACCTCACCCATAGCAATTGCGAGAGGATTTTTAGTCCTGTTTCATATATGTATATGAAGTTCATCAACCATATACCATCATCTTAATCTCCTTCCTTCACCCTCCCACTAGAACTCCCCCTCCCCACACACACTGTGCCTATTTTACAGTCCTGGTTTTCATTATTAATATTTAAGCTGATATTCAAAGAGGTGTCTCAATGTATGCCCACTGTGGGTATACTTTACTTTGAGCTGTTTAATCCCTTCAATTGCTTGCCCTTACCCCTTTACCTCCCACCCATCCCCATTTTTCAACAGTTTTCTATACACATCCTTGCATCCTCTACCTTCACATCTTATGTTATGCAGTATTACTGATGCTCTACCATTCTCTTTTCCTTTCCCTCTTTCCCCAAGTCCCACAAAGTAATGCCACTATTACAAACATGTTTACTTCTGAGTTTGTATATGATCATACTTGTTTTTTGTGTATATGTTTATCTTTGGATCTATCTTCCACCTATGAGCGAAAATATGCTGGCGGCTTTTGTGTTTCTGATACTGGCTAACTTCACTCACTTTCTTTTCTTAACCATCTATTCCATGCTTTCCAAATAGGTACCGAATTGCATACAGATCTGTCAAAATGATGTAGGACCTGAAATCTTTCTGTAAATTGATCCTCTTGACCCTGTGGTTTGGAGCTTCACAATATGGCATCACACCTGGAAACCTCCAGAGCAAGATCTCAAGGAAACATGGGAAATTCCTGGAGCAGCAAAACATCCTACTTGAAGACATTCAGTTATTCCTGTGTGTATCAGGAGCATCTTTGTTAATTAACTGTTGATATGCTTGAAATAAGCTGTTTGGGAAAGGCCTTTGTGAAGAACAGCCAGGTGTATCATTCAGGATGCACTGGACAACACTATCACAAAGAGTTAACCTTGACATCTTCTTGCCTTAGCAAATATCCAGCTCCTATTCCTACAAATTCTGGTGCAAGATGGTTGGCTCTCCAGGCAGCAACTGATCTCATGAATTTGTCATCTCAGCATGTTCTCCAAGATGCCACAGCAGAGGAATAAAGGGATAGATGGTCACATATCTGCTCTTACATAGTGTGGTGCCGAGGTGAGAAGTGCCATTTCTGTTCACAGTTCTTAGTCCTGAACGAAGTCATGCATGCCTGCATAAGGACTGGAAAATTCTGTGGAGCACATGCTACCTGCTGAGCAACAAATGTCTCTGTTATGTCAGGCTTTGATAAACTTTAAATTTGCTCCTAATAGACCTACTTCACACCACTAAAGTGTATTTTTTTTCAGTCTGCCTGGCATGTCTTGGATGGACTAACTATCCAAGAAACATATTCAACAGAGTATTTAGAGCTTCGGGCTTCACCTTCTCTTTAGACTTTAGCAGCTCAGTAGCTGCTCTATCACATCAGTAACATGTAACTTTGGTTACAACTGCACACGTATATAAACTGATATGATGCTTGCCCTAGTTTCAGCTTTGGGGGGGTTATTTGTTTATTTTGGTTTTTGTTTTGTAATGTTTGCTTTGTTTTCTGTTCCAGAGCAGAGGTGCATTCTTAATTTTCATTGGAATTAGAATAGTGGTGTACCCATGCAATGACAGTAATTCAAATTTTTTATAAGTTTTTTGTGTCTAGGTTCTCTCACCTCTAAAATAAAGATGCTTATTGCTATTATATCAATTAGTGATTATTTATATAATTTATATATAGTTCACCTAGCGATTCAAATGATTTACTGTGTATCTATGTTAGAAAGTGTTGTTGGTAAGAAGAATTTTATTATGATCTTTAAGCCTATATTTTGTATGAAAATGAGCCATTTTCTGTCTAAAAAAAGGCTCTGTAAACATTTTTTGAAGTGCTTACTTATATCTAACTACTCTGTCCAGTTTTTCCCCTATCAACACTCATACCTTGAGAAATCTTTTCTAGCACAAAGATGCTTGTTGAATGAATAAAGTATGCATTAAAGATAAATGTAACTTTAGTTACCTCAATATTTTAATATAATAGCCATTTGCTTAGTTCGCACATATTTCACTTGACTTTTCTACCTTCAAAAAAAGATTAAAACAAAAAACCTTAGTGTATAAAATTTAGATTTTCAGATGACTGACAGAAATATTTCATGTGCCCAAAAAAACTCCAAGGAAGAAGTTGTACACCATTGCTCACTTATAGTACTTCATAGAGATGGTTGATGGTTTTGGGGGTTTTTGGCTCAATGATAATGAATACAGTGTTAACAACAGAGTTTTAGTATAATCATATCTAAGGGGCTAAACCTACCTGCAATCTAGTGTCATATTCAACTCTGTTCATTCCACATGTTAAATGTACTAAATGAAATAAATCACAGATTTTAAGATTCAGCATCCACTTACATAACATGCATGGTTCACATAGTGAGTACGTAAGTTGAACTAAAAAATAACCTAATTGTACTTCTTAATACTGATTAAAATATATATTATTTTATGGTTGAATTGCTTCCTAGGTCTAGAATGAGCTTGTGATGATTTATAGTAAAACATGATGAAATAAAATAAAATAAAAATATGAAAACCTTCTAAAGCAGCGACTTTCAAACCTTAATTATCAGAAGACCTGTCTTCTTTTTTCTTCAGGAGAAACTCATTATAGAACCCAAATGTGTTGTGTAGACAGTGAGAGCCACTGCCTTTATGATGATAAATGGAACATGATACCCAGTTCCTGTTAACTGGACCCAGGTGCCACCTGCTCCAGGTATTGCCCTCTTGCACCTCCCACAGACTCAGCATGGTGTAGAAACAGTCAGACTTTGGATCTCCACCTAAAGTCACTAATCTGTCCAGTGTATGCAGTCCACTCAGTGAAACGGCTCTTCAAATGCTGAAGCTGTGTTTTCTTGGTCCTGTTTACATGATAGGCCCATTCTTGGGGCAGATATTTCAACATTATTTTCCTTCTGTCTTCAAATTCATTATTTCCTTCAGATTTTCTAAGTTTTGTTTAACATGCAAAATTAGATTTCCAGAAATTATGAATGTAGAAATACTTTTAGTGAAGACAATTTCAATATGATACACTTGTATTTATCAAGACTCAAAATTTAAAGAAAAGAACAGCACATGGTAAAGGTCTCTATAAGGTTTTTATTTAGCATATATTAAATATACAAATAACAGGTTTCATTATGATATTTCTATACATGTTTATAATGTACTTTGATCATATTCATTGCCCTCCTTATCTCTCCCTCCTCATAGTGGAGTAAGTATTTGTAAGTATTCCCCCTTCTACTTTCATGTCTTTTAAAGAAATCTAAATTCTGCATATGAGAGAAAACATGCAACATTTCTCTTTCTGAGCCTGTCTTGTTTCCCTTAAAATCATGATATCCAGTTTCATCCATTTTCCTACGAAAAAAATAATTTCTTTCTTCTTTATGTCTGCCTAATACTCCATGTAGATATATACCACATTTTCTTTAACTATTCACCTGTTGATGGGCAGATTCCAATAACTTGGCTATTGTGAGTAGCACCATGATAAATATTGGTATTCAGGCATCTGTATTGTAAGCTGACTTTGATTCCTTTGGGTATATAGCCAGGTGTGGTATAGCTGGATCCTATGGAAATTCTACTTTTAATTTTTTAGGAACCTCTGTACTGATTTCCATAGTAGCTAGACTAATTTACATATAACCACCAATAAAGGTTTTTCTTCCTCTTTCCTGCATTCTTATCAGTTTTTTTTTTTTTAAGATAGCCATTCTGACTGGGGTAAGGTAGAATCTCAAAGGAATTTTGATTTGCATTTTCCTGAAGGTGAAAGATGTTAAACATTTATTCTTGTATTTATTGGCCATTTACAGTGTTTGTTTTGAGAACTGTCTGTTCAATTCTTTTTCCCATTCATTAATTGGATTACTTGTTCTTTTGGTATTTATTTTTTTTAGTTGTTTACATATTCTGGATATTAATCACCTGTCAGATGACTATCTGGAAAGAATTTTCTTCCATCTCTTTAAACCTTATTTAGCAAAATACTGTTTCATAGAATATACATACACGATTCCTTAAGAATTCAATACTAGAAAAGCATTTCATAATAAAAGATAAAGGATATGAATGACAATATTATCTAAAAGGAAATATATATAATAAGAAATATAAAACAATGCAAACTTCATCACAAAAAATTCAAATTAAAGAAGATAACATTTTCCACTTAAAAGTAGGTCATGATGACAAGGTTTTAGGAAAATGAAAATTCTCATGTACAACTGATAAGAGTGTAACAAGAACAGATTCCTGGGGGAAATTAGTAATTGGTAAAGCATTAACTTTAATCCAGTAATTCCAGATAAATTAAAATATTCAGAAGAAAAGATCAGATATGTCAAAAGATTTATGAATAGTTATGTTTGTAAAGTGATATTTATTTTATTAAAATGTAGCAAGCAATAAAAATTTGTTAAATAAATTATGGTAAAATGTTATAATAGATACCAGCACAACTATTAAATCATGATAGATGTAGGAGCTGGAGCTGAAACTCAGTGGTGTAGTGCTTGCCTGGCAAGTGCAAGGTCCTGGGTTTGATTCCTGTACACATAATCCTAAGAAAAATACAGTTACAAGCATATGAAAAAGTTAACCCAAATACACTTATACATGTTTTATATATATATATATATGTATATATATATAATATAGTATATAGTCATATATAGTATATATGTATATAGTCATGAGCAGATATTATGTCTACATTCTGTAACATATATAAATGTGTAAACAGATTTACACAATATGACAATGAGACAATGATTTCAGTTTATTGTTGTCATCTGTGGTTCTGGTTAGTGGAATTAGGGACTATTTGTATTATATCCTAAAATGTTTCAAGATTTTTTAATTTTTAAAATGAGTACATATACTTTATTATCAAGAAAATGAAATTTTACCTCCAAATTAAAAGATGTCCTATGAAGTAGGAAAAAAACCTTCCTGATTTGAGGATACTTTCCAGGTTGATTAGATCCATTATGTATCAACACAATCATCACACATCACACAATTATTGATTGACTAGCAGCTGTATTAAATGTATTGATTATCTTTGCTGAATCTTTGTCTAAGAAGCCCTTGTTCCTGTTTCGAAATAACATTGGTGACTCTGCACTATATTCCTGTCTATTTCCAGTTTGGAATTAACCTGCACCAACTAACATGAAAGATCCAATTGTCTGCCTGTGCAGTCAGGTGAAGCATATGGAGTGAATTATTCCTAAGACTGAAAGCTTGCCCCGGCTGCTTGGTATTGTCTGGAGTACAAACCAAGGTGTTGTCTTGGACAAATATAGTTCTTTGTGGTTTGAATTATGGTAAATTTGAAACCAATTCTTCTCCCATGTGTGAAAGTGGAGATTGGGTGAGGGATATTTTCCTCCATTTTTACAACGGCCAGGTTTAATCTTTAGTGGGGGGGTCAGAACAGTAGAAGGTGTTTTTATATTAAGTTATGACAAGGAAAAGTTCAGAGTATCACATGACACCTTCTATTGTCTAAGCCACTCTAGTGTTAAACCAAAAGTTTGCAGAGTTTCAGGGTCTTGAGATTTTCACACAAAACCTCAAACAAAACTCATAGTGTCACCTCTTCTTCCAAGTTGATGTTATTGTACAAAATACATTATAGTTAACTAACAATGCAAATATAAGCACATTCAAATTTCTAGTATATAAAACCAAAGAAACACTGTTTCCTTATTTAAGACTGAAATATAATGCATAAAAGTACAATTTAATACCGGTTTGTAGTAAAGAAATTTCTCTCTCTCTTTCTTCTCTCTCTTTCTTCTCTCTCTTTCTTCTCTCTCTCTCTCTCTCTCTCTCTCTCTCTCTCTCTCTCTCTCTCTCTCTCTCTCTCTCATAGTATTGTATTGTTATCTACTTGCTTCATGTGTATAAATCTTATCTGCCTAAAAATCTGGTAAGTTTCTTCATGGAAGACATCTGAACATACTCTTAAAATATTACCTTTAACTGAGCACTTCATTGAAATTTCTATTCAGATTTTACCAGGTGTTATTTTACTAGAATTATCTGATGACTAACAATGTTTAGCCAAGATAAATTAGTGCTTAGCAACTAAATTTAACTTAAAAACCTGAAAAATTTTAGTAATTAATTGTATACAAACTAAGCTGATAGCTCATGCCTGTAATCCTAGCTACTCAGCATTAGAATTTCAAGCCATCGGAATTGGTGAACAATTTCAAGTAGAGAAGAGATATTGCAGAAGATAATATTTGAGTGAAGACCCAAAGAAGAATGACTTAAAGTACTAAGTAAGAACACTCCATCAGAAGCAGTAGAGGACCCAGAATTCAGCAAGAAAGGAAGAAAAAGATGCAGTGTTTGTCAGAACATTAAATATGAGCAGGAAAATATATGCAGTTATCTGGAGGAGAGGCAAAGATAGTTTTTGCTATTTTTTCTAAAAAAATGGTCTTTAAGAAATTTAAGTTGAAGGGAAGAAACTCATTTTATGTTGCTATCAGTTCATCCAGACTCAATGTTTATTGACTGAATAAATGAGAAGTGATTAGGAAAAGCAGAAATTATGGGAATAAGAATATTTTTGGAAACCAGAAAGGTGAGTCTAAGTGAAGCAACTAGACAATGATATAAGAGTTAGAGATATTTTTTTATGATTCATGAATGGAGAGAGAACTTTAAAAATGCACAAATCATATCACTTCTATATATTGGGATGGAGATGTGGGTTTTTCAATAATTATCACTTTGACATAAAAAGTAATGGTATGTTGCTTAGAAGTCTTTGTTTCTGCTTGCATGTATAGTTCTTCTGTCCTTAACCTTTGAAGGATGCTTGGATTTGATATGCTATATTTTCCTTATGTATCTGCAATGAAGTGTAGAATAAATAATATAAACAACAATAACTATTATAAATAATAAATAAGTATAATATAAATAATTACCAATTTATAATATACAATAGAGTAAAATATATACATTAAGATTATGACCAACACAAATTTTATAATAAAAGTCAACTACATAACTCATTAGGAACTCAAGATATAGTTAAGTATAAAATTTTTAATAATGTACCAGACTAAACTGCTTTCTAGTCATAAATACCATGAAAGATTAAATCTTTTACACAATTTTGAAACTTGCTGTGTCAACCTTACGTCATACTTTACTATATTTCTGAGAATGCATTGATCTGGAGTTGACCAATGACTTCCATCAAGAAATTCTCATATTTTTTCCCAAAATTGTCCTAAAGGAAAGGTACATAAATCTTTGAATTAGATTGTTTCATGAGGGTTACTCTGTCAATTACTTTATTTTGAATTGCAAATCACTATTCAGAAAGATATGTTCATGTGAAATAACCTTAAATTTTAGTGTTTATAGAAGTTGTTATATAAAAGGGTAAAAAGTGAAAAAAAATTTAATATATATTTTTAATTTTTTCCAGTAAATGACCTCATAATTGTCTGATTTTTTTAGGATAACGTAAAGAAGCCTATTTTTTTTGTGGGACTGGGGTTTTGGGCTGGCTCTCTACCACTTGAGCCACACCCCCAAAACTTTTTGCTCTGGTTATTTTAGGAGTTGAAGTCTTGCAAAATCTTTGCCTGGTCTGACCTCCAATCACATCCTCCCAATCTCAACCTCCCAAGTAGCTAGGATTACAGAAATGAGACACCAACACTGAGACTAAAGAATTCTTTTAAAGATTATTTAAATATAGAAAATGATTAAATTGTGAGATCAAACATATACATGTATATATATATGTGTGTGTATACGTATATACTTTTAGGAAAAATAAAATAATCTTCATATTTATTTATTTATTTATTTATTTTTGGTGCACTGTCCCTGGAGGTACTGAAATACCATGTCGATGCGTGGAGTGGATGGAGCAATCTCCTATTCCATCTCCTAGTCCCAAAAATCCATTTAATATATTGTTCTCAGATAGAGGATGTATCAGATATTAAACTGATAAGAACAGATACTATACTTGATCTTAGCCAAAAGGCTGAGAAGCGATCTTTCCATATTTATTAACTGAAAAAAGAATTGAAGTAAGCTTTCTCTCATATGTGGAAGATGGATCCAAAACTTAAGCATACACACAAAATCAAATATGATCAAATACAGATTTACATGTAGAACATTTAGTAATAGTGGAACTACTATGGAAATTGGGGGGAGGAGGGAAAAGAAAAAAGAATGGTAAAGAGTCAAAAATATCATAATACATTACATCTGTGCAGGTAGAGGACACAATGATATGTACTAGAACTATTGAGTAGTTGTGGGGGAGAGAAGGGGTAAGGGACAGTAACAGAGGGGGTCAAACTGACCAAAGTAAAGCATATTCATAGCTGGGATACATGGAGAATCCCCTTGAACACTGACTTTGGAAGTAGCAATGAAAGACAGGACTGAAAAATAGGCACAATATGTGGAGTATTTGTGGGGAAAGGTGGAAGATGGAGATGAAGGTGAGGGAATATTGTTGATGGGCTTCATATATATATAGGAAATAGAACAATGAAACCTCTTATATATGCTTTAAGTGAGAGGGACATGGGTGGCAGAGAGGAAGGGCAATCTAACCGATGTACAATGCAAGCCTACTTAGAATTGCCATAACAAATCCCCCTTGTACAATAAATATACATCAATAAAAATGGGAAAAAATCTTTTTGCTAGAAAAAAAATTGAAGTAAATAAATTTGTGAGATAAGTATGCACAATTTTTTAAAGTCCTGTCTCTCAAATAGTTAAAAGAAGTTGAGGATTACACACTCTTAAGACGTGGAAGACTCCATCCATGACTGTAATAGGAACTGTAGATGAATGCACTAGTGTGGATGATGCCTATGACAAATCACCACAATCTAAGAAAGAGCAAACAATAGGAATTTATTCTCTCTCCATTCTGCAGGCCAGAAGTCAGTAAGTGAGGTATTGGAGGACCACACTCCCTCGAAAGGCCCTGGGAAGGAATTCTTTGTCACCTCTCCACAGCTGCTGGTGGTTGCCAGCAGTCCTGGGTATTCTTTGGCTATTGCTGCTTCACTCCTGAAACCTCATTCAAGTGTTTTATTTCTTCTTCACTCTAGTTTGACAAGTACACTTGTAAATATCACATTGATGAATGAAGTCAGATTTTGATTTCAGGGGCACACGAACCTTCCAGGGACACCATTCAACCCAAGAGTGAGTGAAAGTATTACATAAATGTAGACAGTAGAAAAAACAATTCTCAATAATATGTTATTTTGCATAGTAATTTCTAAGCAAGTTTTTGAAAACTCATAATTAAATAGTATAAGTAGTCATGGCTATTTATCTACCTCCTCTAAAGTTAATAAATTCCAAATTGCCAAAACATTCCTTTTGTATCTTCCTGTTGAAAGAAAGTGGCCTTATATTTAGGTACAAAAGTAGGTGAATCAAATGATGTCTTACAGATTACCTGACCCTTTGGTAATGTTTATTTGTGACCTAGAATACATACATACACACATACATACGTACATACATATATATATATATATATATATATATATATATATATATATGTATGTATATTATACAATGCAAAGCTATGGAAACTAATACATGAGAAGGAAAATCAATATTCCATCAATGAAGCCTACTATTTATACTTTACTTAATGAAAATTTCTATGAAAAGAGAATTTCTATCTAAATGGAAATCACATGAGAAGTTGAAATCCTTGGAACGGAGGTCACTAAAAGATCTGAACAATATCTTTCATCCTTTGAAATAAAATTCTTACTGTAATACATGATAGAAGAACATTCTCAACCAGTACTCACACATATTAAGTAAATAGATAAAAAGCATTGAACTTTTATTTATCGCACCATCCCAATAAGAAATTTTCAGGACCCACCTTCCTGGAATTTCAATGAGATTTTCATAAAATGTATTTTTAGTGGCATAAAATTTATTACTTTATAATTGCCACCTCTCATTTTATGCACACAGTAATCTGAAAATGTAGGTAACTTTATTCCTTATACATTCTCTCTGCCCAAGTTAAACTTTTAACACAAACCAGTCAGTTTTTCTACATTCTGCTCAATGCATCCTCACTGAGAAATATGTGAATAGTTCTAAGAAATAGTTTTTTCTAGAATCTTCCATTTCTCTTAGTTACAAAACTCTACCAGTTGTCAAATCTTATCCATCTCCTAAATATATGTTGTCATATTCATTTTTCTTTGTAGTTATTTCTATAGGTGATTTTATAAAACACCTTCAGTGCTGCTTTGCTTCTAGTTTAAGCTTTGTGAAATCCAACCTAACCAGTGCTCTCAAAATAACAAATCTCAAATCTGGTTATGATTTTATATGCATACATACAATTGATTAAGGGTAGTGCACTTGTATGTGGTTTTTTCCTTGTTTCATTTTATTTTTAATTGACATAATAAATACAGGTATACATTGTGCGACAATCAAATCAAGGTCATTAGCATTTTTAGCATTATCATTTCATTGTGATAAGAACATTCAAAATCCTATTCATCTAACTATTTTGAAATACACGATGCATTGTTTCTCTTACCTACTGTGCAGTAGGACACCAGAACTTGGTGCCTTTATGTATCTGCAGCATTCTATCCATTAACCAAACTCTCCTCTTTCTAATAATGAAAGAATAAAAAATGATTTACATGGTGCTTATATGCTATGGAATAGTATGCAGTCAAAAACAGTGAAATGATGTCATTTGCAATGACATGAACAACCTGGAAAACATTATGTTAATTGAAATAAGCATGGCACAAAATAACAACTATTGTATGATTTCACTCATATGTTGAATCTGAAGAAGGTTGATCTCATAGCAGCTGAGAACTGAATAGTGATTATCAGAGGCTGAGGAGAATAGGAGCAGATGTTTTTTTTTTAAACATCTATGGTGATACTAATGTGAAGTCAGTATTGAAATGCCTGCTCTAGCATGTTATTTGCCACATTTGACTATTTGTACATGTATATTTTTCTCTCTCCTCTACTAGTCTTTGAAGTTTTGAGAATGGGACAAGTTTTGCCACCTTGGTAGCTGAGTACTTAAAAGAGTACCTGATACAAAGTCAATACTCAAAAGTTAATTGATGAAGTAAAAGAGCTGAGTCCAAAAAAGATATTTATGTTGATTCAATTTAACATCTATTAATAAAGTGCCTTCTGTGCAGTGGACACTATATGAACTGCTTGTGCACAAATGTAGATGACACAGTGCTGGCCTTTAGAACAATTGATATTTAATTGAGTGGTCACAAGTTAACAATTAATATCACAATGATCATAGCGAACAGCTATTAGGTCCTACGTTACTTTTAGAATGTGCAACACTAATGCTAATAGACCAAGTGATTATTCCCTTAGATAATATTAAGGGAATAATATTAGATAATATCTAAGGGATAATATTATCCCTTAGATAATATTCCATTAGCTTAGCCTGGCAAATGGCATACACCTGTAATCGTAGCTGCTCAGGAGGCAGAAATCAAGAGGATCACTGTTCGAAGCCAGCCAGAGGAAACAGTTTGTGAGATCCTATCTCAAAATAACCCTTCACAAAAAGGGCTGGAGGAGTGGCTCAAGGTGTAGGGCCTGAGTTCAAACCCCAGGACCACAAAAAAAAATTCCATTAGCTTAAGTAATAAAATGTATATCCTAAAAAAAGTGCTTCATAAGTATATAATTATGAATATGCAAAGTATAGTTATAAATAGTTCCCTCCTTTTGTTTTACATTTATTCAAATGTTCAATATATTTTTTATTTCTACAAGCAAAACCCAACCAGTTGTACATTGGTTTAAAACACTAGGAAAGACAGGTGTTCACTAACTACAATAAGAAAATTAAAAGCAGCCTAACTGCAAAAGCTCCTTTGAACCACAAGTTTAAATTTTTAATGGTTTTACAACCTTCCCAAGCTGTCAATGGAAAAACATGGCTTGACATTGAACACATACCAAGTCAGTAGCATAACTATTTTATAATGTCTGATTGGTCACTGAAAAAAATAGTTTAAAATTCAATCCGTGTGATGGAAATGCCACTTAGAAAAAAACCATTCACACTGCAGCACTACAGGAGCACTTCATCCAGCAGCAAAGAGACTTTTAAAGACTTCACAAATGGAATGGTTCCTAGAATAGCGCATGCTGAGGATTATTAATATAAACTTTCCTATCATAAAATTCACCATTAGAAGAAGAAAAAACGTAACATCATTTTTTCACCCCTATGGGTTAAAAACTTTATGTGTTAAAGGAAGATTTTCAAGTTTATTTACGGACACTCTTTGGAAATGCCCTTTCGTAATTCTAGTAGGTCATTCATTCATTAATTTCACTGAAGTATGTTGAACACTTGCTATATTATTTCTCATAATGAAAAGGAGTTGCATAGTCATCTCTCCAACTGGCATTTATATTAGTCCTGAATTTTGTGTTCTAACCGGGAAGTCCATGAGTAGTTACTAATGGTTACTGATTGTACAATTACAGAATATCCAAAGTAGAGCTGGTATAAACAAAAATCCAAAACAAGTTTTAGAATCAAAATAAATCAAATTCTGGTTTTTAATTCAAAAACTATTCTGGGAAATTAGGAAAAAATAAGTGTTCTTCATTCACATTAAGAAATCAAATTCATCTCACACACCTCAGTACCAGACAAGTTTTGAGGAATGTAAATTCATACTTTTACATTCTGCTAACTTCAGGTTGACAAATTCAGACTTATTGACTTTCTTGTATGCCTTTTTCATCTACTTTTACACTTCTTCTTGCTAATTAGTAATTTTAAAAGGGCAGAGACAAGGAACAAAAAAAGGAACAAGAAAAGAAAACATTACACAAATCAAACAGAATTTGCCCTATCTCAGTTTTCAGCTCTAAAAAAATGACTTATTTGTAAAGAAGGTTGAAAGTAGCGACTGTAATAAAAAGTTTAGATAATATTTGTTTTTCCAAGGTCATTTTTAACCCTTTCTCTCATCATTTCAGAACATCAAGAATTAGTCCTATTTTATGCAATTATTTGAAATTTATTCATGCTTACAATTATAAAATGAATTTGAGTTTTAGAATCTATCTCAGTAATTGTTATGGCAGTGACTAATAAAAACTTCTGTGAAGTATTGACAAGATTTCAAGGACATGATAATTATGAGGGAATGTCTAAAATGTACTTCGTGACTTGGGCTGGAAGGTGCTTTATTTTATTATATTTATTTTAATATATAATTTGATTCACGATTTCTTAAAAGAAAGCATTGTCCTAAGGGTTTTGTTTTGTAATTAAATGTATTTTTAGAGTATTTTAGGTTACTGGCAAAATTGAACAGCCTGTACAGTTGCCCTGTACCCCCGACCCCAAACATAAGCAACCTCAGCCAGTATCAACCATCCATACTAGAATGGTATGTTTTATAATTCATAAGCCTATGTTGATACATCATTTAAAGCCAAATTCATACCTCCTATTAGGACTCATTATTGAGTCCTCATTTTATGTTTTATGGATTTTGACAAATTTATAATGGCATTGTCCATTATTACAGTGTTGTACAAAGTAGTTTCACTGCACTAAAATACCTCTATGTTCTCTTGCTATCCCTTTCTCTCTCCACCCACTGAGCTTCTGACATCACCATAGTTTAGTGTCTTCCAGATTGTTATATAAGTGGAATCATACAGTGTATAGCCTTTTCACATTAGCTTATTTCACTTAGTAATATGCAGTTAAGTTTTCTCCATGCCTTTCATAAATGAATAAGATTTTTTTTGGTTTTTTTTTTTTAGCACTGAATAATGTTCTTTTCTGTGGTCGTACCACAGTTTATTTATCCATTCACCTACTGAAATTTATTTTGGTTACTTGAAAGCTTTGGCAAGTATGAATAAAGTTTCTGTAAACAATCATGTGCAGATGTTGTATGGATGTAGGTTTCTGCTTCTTTGGACAGATATCAAGGGGTGTGATGGTGGGTTGTATTATAAGAGTACATTTGTTTTGGTAAGAAACTGCCAACTTATATTCCAACAACCTGTACCACTTTCATTCCCACCAGCAATGCATGGGAGTCTCTCCTGCTCCACATTCCTGTCAGCACTTGGAATTGTTAGTTCTCTGGATTTTGGCTGTTGTAATATATGTGCAGCCATATCTTGTAGTTGTTTCAACTTTCATTTCCATGGTGACAGATGCTGTGGCACATTTTCCGTTTATTTGCCATCTAAATATCTTCTTTGGTGAGGTATATACTCAGGATTTTGACTAATTTTAAAAATAAGAATCGTTTTCTTATAATTGACTTTTGATAGTTCTTAATGTCTTTTTCATTGTACATTCTTATGCTGAAATTCAAAAGCAGTGGTGTGTATGTATGTATATGGATTTGTGCACAGATGTTCTTTTTATATATAAGATGAGAAGGTAAGTAGAGACTTTTTTCCAGGATCTTAAGACTACGTGTTTATTCCTCTTATGAAATCAAGCACAATAAGATGGTGTTAAAAATGATGAAATATAATGAGAAACAAGGAGAACAGAAACCACCACCAACAAAAGTATATGATATACAGAGGAGAATTAAGAATTTGTGCAGAGAACTTTTCCTGAATATAACCCCATACACACGTTATTTCCATAACTTATTCTTTTGAGGTGGGGGGACCAAAAGAACATATTTTGGTTTTTTATCCTGTGTGTATTATTAAAATAAGCATATTTCCCCTTACACTTTCTTCTGAACCCCAATCCATTTTCCAATCCCCCACTGGCTCCATGTCAGCATGATCTGCTTTTGACTAGACAAATAATACACAGATTTATTCCTACAGAAACAATCTCTGGTAAAATCATAGAGTGCCTACTTGAATAATACCCAAAAGTTAACTGCATGCTTTCCACTGGCCAGAAATAACTCACAGAAAATGAATCCACCAAACAGTCAATGGAATACTGTAACTCTCTTAGGGGAGCCATTGTACCATGAGAGAAATTTGAGGCAGTGAAACAGTTTTTTTTATGCACATGCATGCATACACACAAGTACATACACAAATGCACACAAGTACATATGCAAGTACAGTATTATGTATAGTAGAATTATGTTAAAGATAAGTTAGACTATTCATCTGTGACTAATTTCTACTTGCAATCATGTAGTGTTAGCTTAATATTTCTTTCATTACATTGTATCATGGTAAAGTTTATTCAAAAGAATTTATATTTATTATTGTTGCAAAATTGACAATAACCTGCAATGATTTGAAACCAGGAATGGTTTTGTTCTTAGATATAAATCTTCGTGAATTTGAAAGTTGGTATTATGGGACCTGTATTCCTTAAATTGTATTCCAGAACTTATTTGCGTGGAAGAAAAACCCCTGACACTTTCAGTATATGCATAGGATTTTGTATTTCTGGGATTAACTGGAAGTACTACTTTAACAAATTTCTTTTGTTAAAATCACTTTGACATTTGGGGGCAGGGTTAGCACTGAAAGTATGGAAATGAAAAAATTTAAAAACAAAACTGAAATTTGTCACTTAGGAAATAAATTAACTTATCAAGTTAGAATATCATAGTTCAGCCAACCTGCAGTATCGCTATTTTATGCTGACATGTTATAATTTTAAAGGTATTCTTGGAAGCTTATACCTTCTGTGAACATTCTGAGAAAGTATCTAGTGCACCTGAAAACAAAGAAAGACAATCTTTTTGGGGAAATAAATGCACAATTAAAAGTGGAGATGCATTCTCAATATGCATCCGTACAATTTAAATATGTCCCTTAACTCTAAGTGTCACTAAGAATTAATAATCTTCCTCCCAGCCTAGAGATTCGGAAGGTGTCTTCCCCTTTCAAATGATATTCCCGGAGATCTTCAGATCTTCTCCTATTACATTTGATTGCTTTCTATCTCATTCCCACAAAACTTGATGTTTCCTAAGCTACCTATTCACTTACATAACATACACACTGCAACACTTTCATTATTTTTCCTTTAACCCTAGTCAAATTTCTTACTTCATCTGAATTTTGGGCTGGTTACATTTGTCACTTCATCTAATTTCTGGGATAGTCACATTTCTTACTTCATCTTAGTTCTGAGCAAAGGCAGGATTTACTATGTCAGAACGCACAGTGATAGAGTGCATTTCAGAGGTGAGGATGACACGTCCGTTTTCTTCCCCTCACCCACCCTACCACTCATGAGAATTTGGATCTCATTTTTCTTCCAGAGGTGATGCTCCAAATGATAAAGAAAAAAAATGTGGCTTGAGATTTGCTGACAGTGAGAGTGTCTCTGAGTATACAGGACTCTGTGCAAGAGCCCCACTGCAAGTTTTGACATCTTTTATAATTATTATTATATATATTCTTGAATATATATATATATATATATTATCTCTATATTCTTGAAAGAGAAGACAAAGGGGAGAAAGAGAAAAATCAGAGAAAGATAAATGGAGCCCCCACTGAAACTTTTCTGTTCATTTGTTAATAGCTATGAAGATTCTTTAAAATACCAATGGGCTTCTGTGTTCTTCCTTCAAGGAAATCAGAGCAGGAATGAAGCTGGAATTACATTTGGTTCATGGACTGAAACAGAGAATAAACAAAGTTCAGTGGAAAAGGCATAGCGTGCACAAGATAACCATGTTGCAAATTTCAGATCTTAAGAGGAATACTTCTAGGGTGATAGGAAGATTCCCCAATGTTGAAGTGTGTTCCCACAAAGCCTTCCTTCCAATCCCCATTTCTACTTCTTCCCTGCTTCCATGAATCTTCCCATCCCAATGCAAGAGCTGTGGTGTGAGTATGGCACCTGATATTGGGATTTTGACAAATTTTCCTTGTGTTTAATAATTTTCTGCAGTTCCATTACAGAGTTGATCTTCATGTGCAAAACACAGGCTAAACAGGGGTGGGTTGAAAATAACAACCACCACTGACAGTGCTGACTTTTTTAATTTGCTCAACAGATACCTATTTTAATAAGTATCTGTCAGAATGTCTTTCAATTTTTAGGCAAAGGAGGATGAAAAGGACAGATTTATTGTACTAGCAGATATTTGAATATGTGAGGAATAAAAATGTGTATGCTGAAGTTACTGTTTTTTAGATCAGACAAGACTTAATTTTCTTCTCCAGGCAATAGTAAAGGATGAATGTCAATTATGTAAACCACCACTGTTGACTTAATGTGACTTCCTCAGTTAGAGGTGCTGCAGTGAGTTTCCTTACTTTTACAACACTGATAATTTATATTTTAATTAGTAAGACAAGTGAGTTCCTCTCTTACTCTGTGTCTGTGTCTGTATACATACCACTTCAAAGTGCAATATGAACCAAGACAGTATATTTATATCTTCTGTACATGTAATAAATAGACATGATCTGAAAAAGTATATTCTTCCTATTCTAGTTTCATAATGTTTATTTTACATTCATGAAATGCCATCTTAATTTGAAGCAAACAAGCCTGTTGAAAACACTAAGCCCAAAATTTATTTATAAGTCCAGTCTTAGGTATAGAGAAATGTTGACACAGTACACTGTTAACATTTTATATTAAGTAAATGTTCACATCTGTATTTACTACCCCACATAATTTAAATGTCTCTATTTTTTTATAGAAATAGAATAATATGATATTTAATTTTTCATCACACATTTTAAAACACTTACAAAATTCAACCTTAATTTCAATAATGAATAGATTAGAGCAAAATAATATTCAGAGTCAGGAAAATATAAATGGGCAGTGAAAACCACTAACCTAATTCCTCACTCTTCAAATTCTAATCAATTGTTTTGATTTTAAATTCAGAATATTTGGATATACAATACTTTCTTATGAAAGAGTTTGGTTCAAAGATATTTCAGCATTTCTCATAACATTTATATTTTTAACAGAATGTTTGACATGCTGAACCACAAAAGAGATTTTTCTCAAACTAATTAGGAGACTACTAAGAAAAGCTTATTTTTTACCACATAATGCTCCAAGTAAGTCTCCAACTTTGAGTGTTTGTAAAATGCTTACTTATTGAAGGAGAAAAGCTCATTCAGGGTTTGTGGGTAAGGTGACTGATGCAAATAAAGATATGCTGAATGTACATGACTTATACTTGCCATAACTATGACGACACATCTTCAAGTATCTTTAAAAGAGTTTACACATGTGATATTCTAAAACTCTAACTATACATTCTAAATGCATCTACAATGTATAATTAATGTATACATGTGTAGAGAGTTCATTCTCCTCTTCCCCTGAAGAAAACCCCACTATTACAATAGAAAAAGGAAAAAGAAAAGCATATTGGATGACTGAAAGTCATTGACTTGATTTTGAATGTTATCAAAAAGGTCACGGTTCTCTGTAAACAAAGAAACTTAGGTTATATGATGACTACATCATTCTTTCCTACAGTTTTCCTACCTAATGTCAGGAGAATATATATTTGGACCCCCAAATTCTTGTCTCCTGTACAATCTCAACAGTAAACACAAACCACCATTTCACACCATAACATTTTTTCTATGTAGAAAAATGCAAAAGATGATATATTTGACTAAGACACACATTCATACGGTGCAATGCATTTAGAGTATCAAGGTGACAGCTGGAAATAAAACTACTTCACACTATTAATGAAAATATTCTAATGATACACTCAATTTAGATGAAAGACATGTTTTTATATTTCTCCCTTTTTGTACTTTCATAATTTTAGCATGGAAAAAATTTCAGATCTCCCTTAGTTGAACTTTAAAATAAAAGACAAAATGAGCTAAATACAGTGGCTCGTGTCTATAATCCTAGTTACTTTGGAGGCTTAGATCAGGAGGATTGCAGTTTGATGACTGCCTGGAGAAAAAAATTCCAGGTACAGGTAGTATAAAACAGGAGGATAGCCGTCCAGGCCTGCCTAGACAAAAAGGAAGACCCTATCTCAAAATAACCAGAGCAAGAAGGACTGGAGGCATGGCTCAAGTAGTGGAGTAGTGCCCAGCAAGTACAAGTCCCCAGTTTCAGACCCAGTAGGGTCAAAAATAATGCAGAACTATCAAACATTTATTTTATAGGTAATAGATTTTAATGATTCAAATTTAGAATGCTTCTGAAGCACTCCATATATACATGACCTGCAGAAAATAGCATCTGAGCTTTATAGATAAAAGAGAAGACACAGATATTACTTTTAAAATACTGGTTATTTGCTTTTCACATGGAATGCCAGTCTTATCACATTTTAGATGGCCTTTATGGAATTTTTCACCAATAAGTATTAAGAAAATAGGTGACACTTTAGGTGACATCTCTGTTAAGCTTTGTAATTCATTGACCAAGAACATTTTGTCAAATATTGTATTTGTGCATTATTTAAAAGTTCAGAGTATAAAACTGAAACATGAAACAACAGGGCACAACTCCTCCAGGTAACTAAATCTTAATTTTTAATAAAGGAATGAATATAGGGACAAACTCTAAGACATATTTTATCATTGTTGTTGTTGTTGCTATTCAAGTAATGAACTATAATATGTAGATATGGAAACTCCCTATTTTTCCAGTGGTCAGATGTTAAGAATTTGTGTTGACTGAATCATAAAAGTGGCTGACTCTACCACTCTGGCACTAAGGAAATTGAACCTGAAAGATATATTTCCTTGCTTTTTTCCTGTGTTTTTTCCCCCTCTGAATTACTTGCTTTTTCTACAAACTTTAAATCCCTTGTCTAGGTATTTTCAAATTACTTACTAACCCCAATAAGCAAGTAAGCCAAGAAGTCCTCATCACCACAGGTGAGAAAAAACTGTGCTATGGTATACAAGATAGGGCCATTTTCTTTTTCAACACTGCATGATTTCAAAGGTTTAGAAGTTCTGGAAGGAAAATTGCACTGGAAAATAGTAGTTACATCTGTAGACAACAAGGGTCTGGTTCCCTAATGAGCCTTTCCTTCCCAGACCTATATAATTTGTCATAAGGACTCAAATGTGGGGCGGAAGTACCAAAAAATATAAAAAGAAAAATTGAACAATATGCCTAAGTGATGGTGAAGTGGGAGTATAACAGGAACACCAGAAATAGAACAATCAACTCAAAATCACTTTAAAAAATATAATGACATTTTTGATAATGACCTGGAAAATTAATTCTTGGTATGTTTAATACCTAAGTGCAATCTTCAACAGACTGCATTTATGGAACTGGCTTTTGAAATTCTGAGAAAAGAGCAGGGAATGTTTCTCTGTAACCAAGAATCACATCCTGACACCGCCATCTACCAGTCTCAGCTCAAACTGCAGTGAAAAAAGTCATTGTCCCATGCAATGTGTAGTTGTGTCTGAGACACATTTTATTTTGAGTTTGTCATTTTATGCTTTTATTGTGATCCTATAATAAACGATTTCAGTCCTTTATAATTCACCAAGAGGATGTCAGACACTCCAAGAATGAATCTATATTGTAACAAAAAAGACAACCTCCTGAGCTATTATTCAGTAATCCAGATTAGTTTGATCACTGTCTCTATCATCTTTAGAACTGCATAATATCCTTAGCTTGTCTTTGACCATCTGTAATGGTGTCTCATGCAGTGAATATAATTGTGACTTCCTGCATTCAGAGGTCCAGAAAAGTCTTACTTTTAATCTTAGCATTGATTTGAACTAGTCTCTGCTTTTCTCTTGTGTAACTTGAAAATAATTGTATTAATCATTTCTAACTAGCATTATCACCAACTATTTTTGTGAAATCATTTGATTTGGAGTCTGTAGAATGGAACTATACTATTCTCAATTTTGCCTTAAAACTCTGCTTTACTTAAAATATCTCATATGCATGTGGTATAAAATTTTTTGTCCAAAACTAACAGTCATTTGGCTCTATACTCATTTCCTTTCCTCCTTTTCATTTTCTTCTTCCTCCTCTTGCTTTTCTGACAGAAGCAGAGAAATTATTTGAGCATTTTGAAATAAATGTCTTTTTATGGCCCAAGATGTATCTCTTTTTTACTACAAAATTAGAAAAGTAGAAGGAAATGTTTAAACTTAAGGATGAGCACAAACTGTGAGGCTGAAGGGTAAGCCTGTTTCCAAGATGAAGTGTAAATGCATACATGGATAACTGGGTTGGCTTTGACATTTGTGTCAAAAAAGGAAACTAGCTTAAAAGCATAAGCAATAAAAACTTGTAAAGATTAGTTATTTGCCTCAAAGTATTTCACTTTTCACATGTAACTTCCATTGTGAATTATAAATGCACTCAATGAAAACAATATTTGTTGAATCATTATTTATTTGGTCAACTTTTTCATCTTTAAAATTTTTATAAAGAAAACCAAAGGGTCACAAAAGATAGTTCTTTTTACTTTTCTTTTAAGAAAAAATGTTTGGTTTGTGCTTGTCTAGACTTAGCAATGTAAAGACCTTTCTTTTTTGGAAAAGAAGCTGTTTATATCCTTGGTTGACATCACAAAAAGACAAAATCTGGTATACAAATGTAAGCGATTTAAACTAGTCATTTGGATGAAAAACCTTTTTGCCCTCATCTCACTTAAAATATTACCTGAATGTAATCTGAACCATTTAGAGTAGCTCTACTTAAATAGTGTTATGTTTTCAGTAGTAAAGACTGATAACTTGATAGTTCCCAAGAGTTTGATGCTTACTGTTTAAGTATATAGTTGACATTACATGCTATTTTTCCAAAAATCACCAGAGGTATATTTGAAGTAAGGTAACTGAAGATGGATAAAACTGTGTAGAAATCTGTGGGTATCTTCAAACACAATGTTATCAGCCAATATCATTACAGGTTTAGTCATTCTCACATTAATACAATTTTGCTACCAGTACTGAAAGGAAGATAATGAAAAATTGGTCTCAAATTTTTACATTTGTATACATTTCTTTGGAAATAAAATTATTATGGAAAAAATCTAGTATACATCAAAACATTAAATATGTATTTCTTCTTGAAGTTATGAGTTCAATTTTTCATTCATTCTCTCTCTAGCAGGGAAGTAGACATTCACTTCCAGAAAAGCTTTTAGTTCAGACCATCACTATTTCTTATCTGCTTCATCCCCTAACTGTAACCCTAACTTCATTCTTACTGTTCCTCAACATGTCCTTTGTACAGCTATCAGACTGATCTTTCTAATCTGTCTATCCTACTACCAGTGCAAAAATACACAATGGTTTTCCTGATGAGACTTCATCTTACCGCAAACCTGAAATCCAGTCATACTGAATCGACAAAATTTCTTTTTAAAGACTTTGTTCTCATTCTTCTTGTTCCTCATTCTTACCCCACCCTGATCTTACGTGTTTAGTACATCACATGTTTAGCTACTAAAATGGCGCTCCTCAATTAGGCAAGAAGAAGGAATAAAAGGAATACAAATAGGTAAAGAAACTGTCAAAATATCCCTATTTGCAGATGACATGATCCTATACCTTAAAGACCCAAAAAACTCTATTCAGAAGCTTCTAGACATCATCAATAGCTATAGCAAGGTAGCAGGATATAAAATCAACATACAAAAATCATTAGCATTTCTATACACTAACAATGAGCAAACTGAAAAAGAATGTATGAAAACAATTCCATTTACAATAGCCTCAAACAAAATCAAATACCTAGGTGTAAACCTAACAAAAGATGTGAAAGACCTCTACAAGGAAAACTATACACTTCTGAAGAAAGAGATTGAGGAAGACTATAGAAAGTGGAGAGATCTCCCATGCTCATGGATTGGTAGAATCAACATAGTAAAAATGTCGATACTCCCCAAAGTAATCTACATGTTTAATGCAATTCCCATCAAAATTCCAATGACATTCATTAAAGAGATTGAAAAATCTACCTTTAAATTTATATGGAAACACAAGAGGCCACGAATAGCCAAGGCAATACTCAGTCAAAAGAACAATGTAGGAGGTATCACAATACCTGACTTCAAACTATATTACAAAGCAATAACAATAAAAACAGCATGGTACTGGCACAAAAACAGACATGAAGACCAGTGGAACAGAATAGAGGACCCAGATATGAAGCCACACAACTATAAGCAACTTATCTTTGACAAAGGAGCTAAAAATATACGATGGAGAAATAGCAGCCTCTTCAACAAAAACTGCTGGGAAAACTGGTTAGCAGTCTGCAAAAAACTGAAACTAGATCCATGTATATCACCCTATACCAAGATTAACTCAAAATGGATCAAGGATCTTAATATCAGACCACAAACTCTTAAGTTGATACAGGAAAGAGTAGGAAATACTCTGGAGTTAGTAGGTATAGGTAAGAACTTTCTCAATGAAATCCCAGCAGCACAGCAACTAAGAGATAGCATAGATAAATGGGACCTCATAAAACTAAAAAGATTCTGTTCATCAAAAGAAATGGTCTCTAAACTGAAGAGAACACCCACAGAGTGGGAGAAAATATTTGCCAACTATACATCAGACAAAGGACTGATAACCAGAATATATAGGGAACTTAAAAAACTAAATTCTCCCAAAACTAATGAACCAATAAAGAAATGGGCAAGTGAACTAAACAGAACTTTCTCAAAAGAAGAAATTCAAAAGGCCAGAAAACACATGAAAAATGCTCACCATCTCTAGCAATAAAGGAAATGCAAATTAAAACCACACAAAGATTCTACCTCACCCCTGTTAGAATAGTCATCATCAGCAACACCACCACCAACAGGTGTTGGCGAGGATGCGGGGAAAAAGGAACCCTCTTACACTGTTGGTGGGAATGTAGACTAGTACAACCACTCTGGAAAAAAATTTGGAGGCTACTTAAAAAGCTGGACATCGATCTACCATTTGATCCAGCCATACCACTCTTGGGGATATACCCAAAAGAATGTGACACAGGTTACTCCAGAGGCACCTGCACATCCATGTTTATTGCGGCACTATTCACAATAGCCAAGTTATGGAAACAGCCAAGATGCCCCAGCACTGACGAATGGATTAAGAAAATGTGGTATCTATCCACAATGGAATTTTATGCAGCCATGAAGAAGAATGAAATGTTATCATTCGCTGGTAAATGGATGGAATTGGAGAACATCATTCTGAGTGAGGTTAGCCTGGCCCAAAAGACCAAAAATTGTATGTTCTCCCTCATATGTGGACATTAGATCAAGGGCAAACACAACAAGGGGATTGGACTTTGAGCACATGATAAAAGCTTTAGCACACAAGGGAGGGGTGAGGATAGGTAAGACACCTAAAAAACTAGCTAGCATTTGTTGCCCTTAATGCAGAGAAACTAAAGCAGATACCTTAAAGCAACTGAGGCCAATAGGAAAAGGGGACCAGGAACTAGAGAAAAGGTTAGATCAAAAAGAATTAACCTAGAAGGTAACACCCACGCACAGGAAATCAATGTGAGTCAATGCCCTGTATTGCTATCCTTATCTCAACCAGCAAAAACCCTTGTCCCTTCCTGTTATTGCTTATACTCTCTCTACAACAAAATTAGAAATAAGGGCAAAATAGCTTCTGCTAGGTATTGAGGGGGGGGGAAGGGAGGGGGTGGAGTGGGTGGTAAGGGAGGGGGTGGGGGCAGGGGGGAGAAATGAACCAATCCTTGTGTGCACATATGAATAATAAAAGAAAAATGAAAAAAATAAATAAATAAAATGGCGCTCCTATGACAAATCTTTCCTGGTCTCTTAAATCCTCTGATCAGCTCACCACATTTCCAGTTACTTATACTGTAACACTTCAAATTCACCAAAGTATAAGAATGTATAGAAAAAGCCAGGTACAAGTGGCTCACACCTGAAATCTTAGCTAGCCAGGAGGCAGAGATCAGGAGGATCATGGTTTGAGATCAACCCAATCAAAGAGTTTATAAGACCTTATCTCAAAAATACCCAACACAAAAAAGGGCTGACAGAATGGCTCAAGTGGTAGAGCCTGCTAGCAAGCATTAGGCCCCAAGTTCAACCAGACTACAACAACAACAACAAAAAAATTAGTAAGTAGAAAGTATGGGCAAGTCTTTTTCTGGTAACAATTCCTGAAAAGAGAATAGTTGGACAATATAAGTTCATTGACTAAATGATGTGACGAATAAAGAAACATGTCAACTCAGTAACATCATAAACAAGAGAGGTAGTTTGAATAAAAGACTTGTCTCAGGCCACTTTGTGAAGGAAAAGTCCCATGATTCTCCAAATCACAATTTCTATCCAGTGTTCCTTCCTTCGTTTCCTTTTATAAAGTCTCTGAAAAATTTTAGTATTAGTAGCATTAATTGATGTTTAAAATTTAGCTAAATACAGTGTTCCAGTAAGAATAATATGCTGTACTTTTTCTCTGAATGGTGCAACTTAAATTTGGTGTCCTCCACCGCATGCCTGAGATGAGTTCTCAAAGCCCTTCCTATGAAGCATCTAGTCTACTTTCTTAGTCCTTTTTATCCACAGCTTCTTGTAAACTTAGGGTTTTTTTACTTCTTCAATTTTTTTTTTTTAGTTTCCATTTCTCTTTCTACATCTCCTTCTCCTTCTTCCCATCCCCTCCCCGCTTTTTTACATTAGAAGTTCAGTCAGCTAGCTAGAATCTGTTTCTCATGTATTTTTGGTAACTTTTATTTCCCCAAGGGGTAGCCTATGTTCCACAAACATGGCTAACATTAAAAAATCCAAGGTAATTTAAAAATAATGTGTGGATACACAAATATTAAGTTGGTTGGGCCATCTCTGTTCTTGTTTTTCAGAGATATGCTGAAATTTCCTGGCCTTCATTTTGATTTGTACATTATTTTTGTCCATAACTCCTAGGACAGAGGAAGCTGCATCCTCAACATATACTGACTACTAAATGTGGAATGAATAATACATCTGAAAAGATTGATCTTCATTTGCATTTTAGTTTGAGGATGTGGCTGGTCAAAAACACCTATAAGGACCAATAGGAAGAGAAGGTAACATTGGATTCTTACCATCAATGTCTGACCTTCTCTTCAGAACACTGAAGTCCTATCAGGCTTGGTTTTGGAAAGTGCCTCCCTCCTCCTAGGCACTGAAGTTGAATACAAAACAGGAAAATATTTTCTCCCTAATTCTTGATATTTTATTACTAAATTACCATTTCTCTAAATTTAAGTCCTCCATTGCATTGAATATGTGATCTGAAACAGTTTCAGATTAATGTTAATTATTAATTAAATTGTTAAGCTGTTAGTATTAATATAGTAGAAGACTACTGAAAAATAAGCAATGAACTATACTTGGCATATCAAGAGACTTAATAGCATTCTTGTACCTTAAGACTGTTTAGAGTTATTGTCATTATGGAGATATTGATGGGCTTTATGACACATTAATTCAGGTTTTGTGGTGAGGGTCTAATGAAAGGAGCCATTGCTAATATACCAACCAGTTTATTTTTTTCTGTTTCTTTTTCAGAGAAGTTGCTTTGGCCCAAAGAATCTGTTAACTGAGCAGCTAGTCTAACAAACTCTACTCCTATTAGGGATAACAATAGGGAATTGATTTAAAGCTATTCAGATGATTGTTGTCCCATAACTAATGGTATTCTCTTCTTTTCCGATGATTCATAGTAACAGCATCAGAGATATTTACAAGGTTTTGGACACTGACACTTTCTGGTTAGGTAAAATGAGAAGTGATGGATATGCATAAGTTGAAACTTAAACATAGAAATGAGGTTGCAAATAAAATATATTGAGTATTTAGCTTCATGAACATGCCTTGGAATGAGTGGTAGAAGGAAAATGAGGAGACAAGCTACCTGCTGACTTTCTAGTTCCTGGGCATCCTAGTATTACTAGGATCAGTAGGTGAGATTCCCTTGCATTCATTGGATACATTGAATTTTCTTTATGACTTTAGTTCATTAAAATAACACTACTCTTAGCCAGGAAGAATAATGAAGTGCTGCAGAACAAGGATATTTAGATTGATCTTCACTTTGAATTTCTTTTGATGAAAAGAGATACACAGGAAGTGATTAGTCTTGGATCTACAGAGTTGCAAAGATAGTTTTCATTTAAAAAACAGACTATGGAAACAACTCCAGGCCTATGTGATGGAAGAAGAACAAACAGAGCTCAAAAAATGACTATAGCATATTGAAAGTTAAATGGTATGTTGTTTCATATGGGTAAATTATTCCTTTTTATTTATTTAACACTATAAAAGTCTTTAAATGAACAAAAGTATTTGTATATTTTTAAAGTCTGAGTTGATATACTGGTAATAAACATAAAAATGAGATTAAAAAAATGAGAGAAAGTATGAGTTAAACCCTCACTACAGAGAGAGAGAGACAGAGACAAAGAGACAGATTACTTTGAGCATTTTTTGTGTCAGACTCTATGCCAAAACAACAATAACAACAAACTTTATGTAGTTAGTAAAATTTAATTATAACAATAATTTTATGAATTTAAAAAGGTTTTTATGACTATTTTATGGGTAAGAAAACCTAGGTTTAAAGCAGTTAAATCAACATGCAAAGTTACCTGGTTACAATGTGGTACATTCAAATTGCAAGATCAATTGAGTCTAGCTTTGGAGAGCATGACCTTAATCATTCTTCTTTATTATACTTAAAGGAAAAATTCCTTCAATTTATGAAGATGAAGAAGTGGAAAATTATCCATGCTAGTTGCTTTGCAAACCATCTGAGAAAGGAAAGTATAAGCATGTGACTGTCTAAGAGTTGGCATTTCATCAGAGCTGTTATTCTTAGGAAGAGTAAGACTGTGTAAGAAAAAAATTAATTAGAAAAAGATTGTCTTGACACTTCTGTGGAGGGTTGTTCAGAAAAAGTAAAATAAATCGTAAGACTATTTTAGTAATTAAAATGAAATGAAGACGTGGTTTGAGGTTATGGTTATCAAGGTTTACTGAAGTTAATATAAGAGAAAAATAGTTACAGATAATTTTAAATTTTGGTTCTTGGAGGCTAAAAAATAATGGTGCCACTGAGAGCAAAAGATATATTGGAAAGAAACTTTTAATAAAGAAAGGGAAAATTATATTTCACGGTAGTGTAACTATAAGCAAATCTGTGTGGCAGGCATTCTCTTACTCAATTGTCTTGTTGTCCTTAGCTCATGTTACTGCAGTTCTTACCTTTTTTTTTCTTGGACTTTGTCTCCTCATCTCTTATTCATAATTCAGTAGCTGGATAATGTCTTATTTTATACGCTCTTGTTTCTTGAAAGAACACAAGGTTATGGAGACCTGTGGTTTAACCTAGCGATTGGAAACTCTTATCTCATAGTAGCTCTTTAGTGCCAACTTTGTACATGTTCAGATTTTGGATTTTGACTTACTGACAGATATGCCCAATTCTCATTGCCATACTCTGCTCCCCTTCCAATGTATCAACTTGATAACTGTCCTGAGGTAAGAAGGAGGATCATCACAGATTTTAAACACAGAGAGATGATAGATAGATGGTAGATAGGTATAGATAGATGATAGCTAGATGGATAGATAGTTAGATAGATAAATGATAGATAGGTAGATAGATAGATATTGAGTTTCCAGAGTCCCAGAAATTTCCAGTGGAGCTAATTGTATTTAGGACCTAGTTCAAACACTTACTTTCTTTGATTTCCTAATATATTCAGAATGTCTTGTTTTAATTTATTTATTTAATTAATTTATAGATTAATAGTCAGTATACCACCATGTTTATTTTCTCTTGCTTTTAAACTTCTGTTTATAATAATGTGAAGCCACCATTAACCTCAGTGTTTTTCCCCTGATATGCAAAAATCCTTATCATGGTTGACTTGTCTATTCCACTCTCAAGAAGCAATTGCTACTAAATTTACTAAACATAGTTTTCTGACTTAATATAATTTTATATAGCTGCATATTTACTGGTATATTTATGATATTTATTGATTAGTTTCTTTGCAATAGATGGAACCATGTTATTGACATAGTTTGGATCTTTTCCTCTACTTAATAAATTGTAATATGTAGCTTTGTAAATTGGAGCCTTATTTTTAATAGTAGTTTTGTAGTAATTTTCTATAATTCTTTGTCCTATTTTATTATTTGCTAACATTGGCATTAAAAAATAATGTTTGCCACATTCTGCATGAGAGTCCCTGTCTGTGTGTGCCTGTGTATGTATGTGCAATCGTGATTAGGCAGTGGTAACCACAAAATAGATTCTTACTGTTTGGATTATCAGGGCAAAAAGTAGGAAAAATTCAATATTAGATGCATTTTCCCAGGCTACTCTCCAAACTCATATCTGTTCACCTCAAATATATATGAGGACACTACACTACATCCTTGCCAGCACTGAATGTTATTAAATGTTATTTAATTAAGTAACTAGATTAAAATGTATAGCATTATTCTATTAGATTAATGAGATTGAACACCTTTTTGTGAGTTTACTGGCTATTTATCATTCTTACATTAATTTTACCTTCATTTCATTTATTCATTTTATTGATGTGGGTCTTTTTCTTTTTCTTTATATGAGCTTCCAAATATTACTTAATATTACATGCAAGAGTTGCTCTTTATTAATGCATTATGGACTTCTTTACTTTAACATATTTTACTAAGGTTAATTAAATTTATTTCTATTTTTGAATGTATCTTAAACTATTTATTAAATAATTATACTCTGAATGCTTAAAAACATTGAAGCAATTATACTTATTTTTAGGATTACACAACAAGCAAGGACTTCATGGAGAAACAGACTTTTATCTAAATGTACATACAACTACAGCACACTCATAACACATACATTTTAGATCTTAAAAACATAATATGTGTGAGCCCTGTACTGTCTATTCTTATTCACTGTAGCAAAGGAAATTTTAAAAGTATTTAGGCAATGTAGGTGAGGTATTTACAAAGAATAAAAGAAATGCGATTATGCTTGCCAGAACTCTTATGTTTTGAATATTTCTTCATCTGGTCTATTTTTAAGACCTAGCAATTTTAGTACATTTATGAGCAACATGTACAAACAAGGGTAAAATGTTATCTCCCAACAAAACGTTGTTTCTCAACTTCATACTGGTATCATTTAGTAGGGATTGTAATGGAAGTTTAGGATAGATTTACAGTTAGCAAGCAGATTTCAGCTGCTGTGTTTTAAAAGATGAGGATTGAGGAGTTAAAAGAGAAACAGAAAATTAGAAAGTATAGTCGGGCAGAGACGTTCAAGAAGTAAATCCCAAATTACTAGTAGAGTCAAGATAAATTTGTATAAAGAAGAGAAATTCTTCTCAACCTATTTTCTTACCTTCCTATCAGCCCTATTTCTCTTATTTCTCCAGGAAAACAAAATCAATGGATAGAGTTGATTATGCCTTTAAACATATGTTAATAAAAAGCCACACCATCTTTTTATTTTTATTTCTTTTCCTGTGGGAAAGCAGATCAGCTAGAGACTCTTTCACCACTTCTTGGTACCTTGAACTATAAAAAAAGATATTTCTAAGAGAGTTGCAGAGAATATAAGTTTTTGTCAACAGAGAATTATAGCCACTATAGAAGAATATTGTATTGATTGTGTAGTTGGTACACATTTAGGGTAAACATGTATATTACAATTAATCAATGTATAAACAGATGAATGAGTATCTCATATTTATTGTACTTACAATATGTTAAAGAATCTATTGTTGAACAAAACCATAGTTTCTTCCATGAAACTCAAATTTATTGTAAAAGAATTATACTTTAATTGGTTTTATATAAAAATATAGTAACATAGTATAAATTATGGGCCTTGGAGTCTCAAATATCTAGATTATTGTCCCAACATTGCTAGCTATGTGACCTTGGGTAACTTATTTGACCTCCTTAAGTAGTCTTAATTATGCTGTCAGAAATTATTTCCTCCTGTCATTTGGAAGGTATGTTTGAAAGAACATGGATTAGAAGTCGAATTGTGACTTGGGGTTTCTGCTCTCAGCTCCAAAGTCTACCTGCGAGCCTCAATTTCCTTATCTATGACATGGGTAAGGTAATTTCTTAAACCTTTTCTACATTTTAGGACACAAAGAACCTTTGTCTTCACACTGGATTTGACATTCATGAAAGAAAATAAGATTTCTTGGTGCTTCTCTTCCTCAGTCTTTTATTTTTAAGTTCTGTTGAAAGGCTGTAGTTTTGAATCTAGAGGCAAAATATGTTGAATGTTTTAAAGTTTCAAAATCATTTATTTACCAGAACAGACCTTTGCCATTGGATTTCAAACAATGGTAGGAGTGGTATTCAGAAACACTGTCTTCACTGCAACTTATTTCCCAGGGGCTCTGAAAGAAAGACCTCTCCTACAACATGCATTTTTGAGAAAGGTGGAGCTGAGTTCTCATCTGTAGAAAACATCTGTCAGAATCCATGATTCATTGCCAGAAACCTTCCTTTGGAATCTTTTCTTAATAACAACACTGTATAACAAAAAGATGCTTTGTAATTCAATGATGCTTTTATTTAGACCACCTTTCTAATCCATTTATAAACATGTCTCAGAAACACAGGCTATGTCTAGACTACCAAACAAAAAGGCACCCAAATTCAACAGAAACAGTGACAGAGCTGGCATGTTCAGCACAGCTGTATCAGCTTATTCCATAGGTAATTTTCACAAGGATTGTAAGAAATACATATAAATTTTAAGGAAGCAGATTTCCTTTTAATCATTTTCTACAGATTTGGACATACTCAAAACACCTTTAGTAACTGTAATTGATGCTGATAGCTTCGAGAAATATAGGCTATTTGGAACTTGCCAACATAAAACAGTAAAACTTAAAGTAAGAATGGCTATTAAACTCTTTGCCCATTTTATATTGTGCTATCTTAGAAAACTTTATATATTGTAGATACATGTCCTAAATCATTTTTCTCAGTCCTTTTCTTGGTTTGTTTTAAATAGCAGTGTCTCTTTGAAGCAAACATTTTTTTAATTTTGATGATATTTAATTTACTATCTTCTTTTTGTGTTAATTTTAAGATTTTCTTTTTTTTTGCCAATGTCAAGGTCACTAAGATTTTCCCAGTATCTTCTTCTGAAAGTGTTATAGAAAGTTCTTACCTTTAGACCTCTGAGTCATTTATTTTTGCATATGACATGAAGTAAGAGTCAAAGTTTATTATTTTTTTCATATGGCTATCCAATTTATCCAGTATCATATGTTGAAATGCTTATTCTTCTCTATTGAAATGTCTAGAAATTTTTGGCAAAAATTAATGGCCCATAAATGTCTGGATTAACCTGCAATAATTTCTCTAATTCATTAACTTTTGTCTATATTTATACTATACCACTTTCTTGATTACTAAGCCTGTATAATCAGTATTAAATTCAGATTCTTGTAAAGCCCCACAAACATCCTTTATTTTTCAAAGATGTTTCACTATTCTAGGTTCTTTTTATTTCATTGAAATTTTAGAAACAAGTTGTCAATTTCTACCACCAAGACCACTAGGATTTCCATTAGGGTCGCATTGGAAGAACTGCAGTGAATTGATATGTTAGCAATCATGAATCATTCAACTAGGAGTGAATGATATTTCACCTCAGACACTAGTCTCTAATTTATACTATGGAGGCTTTGTTTTTCAGTATATAGAATTTATGTCTCTTGGCAAATTTATCTGTAAGTATTTCATAGATTTTATATTAGTGCATTAGTGCATATATTATAACTGCAATTTTACTTTCACATTGTCTTCTGCTAGTATAAGAGAAATAGAGGGTTGGTGTCCTGGTTCAAGTGGTAGAGTGCCTGCCTAGCAAGCATGAGGTCCTGAGTTCAAACCACAGTGCCACAGAAAATGGAAGAGAGGACTGCCGCAAGATGGTGACTAGAGGGAGGAAGCAGAAAGCGTGCTTCCTAAAGTAAAATCTTGGAGAGATACTGGAGAACAACTTGAGGAGAAACCACCAAGAAGAGGTAAAACTCCAACAACCCCAGCCCACTCATAGCATCTCCACTCCACGTTAAAAGGAGAAACTAGGAGGGCTCTCATATCACCAGACACCAGTGCCTAACTCGCTTGGGAGAAGGAGACCACAAGGTGAGCTAAGCAGCACGTGGTACTCCCACAGACAACCCTGGGCCAGATCAGCATAGCCCCCTGGACAGACTGACTCCCACCCAGGGGAAAAAAAAACTGAATAATAAGCAATAACAATAAAAAAGACACATAGCAAAGAGGGTGGGGTGCCCTGAGCGCCAAAGGGTGGGAAGGAGCAATCCTTCACAGAACTATAAATAAATAAGCCAGCCAGAGAAGGCAAGAGCAGTGGCACATGCCCAGCAACCAGGAAAGCTTGTAAAGGTGGTGAAAGGAGGAAAACTCCACAGGAGAGGAGGAAAGGGCCCCTTCCCACGTGAACTGTAAATAAACACTCCAGCCTGAGAAAGCAGGTGCAGTGCCACTGCCCCAGTGTGCTTGGAAAGGAGAAAGCTTGTAACAGTGGTGGTCATGCCCAGGAGAACTCTAAGTAAACAAAGTCTGTGGGGCTAAGTGAGTGTTAAGCTCATCCCTGAGATCTGCATAAATAAAGCCTCCAGCAACAGCTGGCTGTCAGTAGCGGGCAGGTGAGCTGCAGCCTCAGATAGACATTCACAGAACTGTCTCCAGACCCCTTTTTTTTTTTTTTCTAATCCTTTGATGACACAACAACCTAACTACACCTGCATGCTGAAAAACTTACTGAAACTGTATTACATCTGAACTTGGGACACTTTGTTGTGTTTTGGTTTTTTTTTTTTTTTTTTTTTTTGCTTTTTTGGTTTTTTTCCTTTTGATGAGATAATGACAGAATTACTTCTAAGACACCAGCTCCAGGATTGGAGGCTGAGGGACTAACACCAAAGTTATTAAGACTGAAACTTTATTGCATTTGAACATGGAGATTTTTTTTAATTTTTATTTTATTTATTTTTATTGTTTTTATCCTCTCTCTGTCTCTATAATGCCTGTTTAGTTTATTGTTGATTAGTACACTATCTCTCCCTGTTTATATCTTTGACATGGATTTTTTGTTTGTTTGTTTTGCTTGTTTGTTTATTTGTTTTTCCCTTTTTTTACCTTCTTTGCTTTCCCTCTCCTCTCACCCTTCCATTCTAAAAATCACCATTGTTATTATTACAAACTAGAAAATATTTAATTGCACACAGTACAGGGACAGTAACAATACCAAGGGCAATGATAGGAAGACAGAAAAAACAGGGAAACCAGTTTCCCCACAGCAAAAAATTAGTACAGGAACCAGAGGGAAATGAAGAAAACAGATACTCAGATCCACACTCCAACAAAACGAAGATAAACTATGCCAAAAAACCCAATGAAGCCCACAAGAATAATCTGAAAGATGAAATTCTCCAAGTAATCAATGAGAATTTTATAGAGATGGTACTGGATATGGTCAACCAAAATGTACAGGAGACACTGAAGAAATTCCAACACAACAAAAATAGAGAATTTGAGAAAGCACAAGAAGAAATAAGGAAACCATAGAAGCACCGTATGAACACCAAAGTGAAACAAAGAACATGATTAATAAAGAGATAAATGAACTCAGGATGAAAATAGACATTAAAGAGGAAGTGACTCAGGATATGGAAAACCTCAGAAAAAAGAACAAAACAGAAATACAAAACAAAATGGAAGTCCAATCCAGCAGACTAGAACAAGTAGAAGACAGAATCTCAGAACTCAAAGATGAAATGGTAATTAAAGGAAAAACCAAAAAACTAGTAAACAACTCAAGACCTGTGAAAAGAAAATGCAAGAACTCACTGACTCCATCAAAAGACCAAACCTGAGAATCATGGGCATTGAAGAAGGGGAAGAGGGGCAAGCAAAGGGAATGCATAATATATTCAACAAAATAATTACAGAAAATTTCCCAAGTCTAGAAAAATCTATGCCCATACAAATGCAAGAGGCCTCCAGAACACCAACCAGACCAGACCAAAATAGAACTACTCCACAGCATATTATCATTAAAACAACTAATACAGAGACTCGAGAAAGAATATTGAAGACTGTAAGAGAAAAAACAAGTAACATACAAAGGTAAACTCATCAAAATCATACAGACGTCTCAACAGAAACATTAAAAGCAAGAAGAGCTTGGGGTGAGATCTTCCAGGCACTGAATGAAAATAACTTTAACCCTAGGATACTCTACCCAGCAAAACTATCATTCAAAATAGATGGAGCAATAAAAGTCTTCCATGATAAGCAGAAACTAAAACAATATGTGACCACAAAGCCACCACTACAAAAGATTCTTCAAGGGATCAGCACACAGAAAGTGAAACACAACATAACCATGCAGGCAGCACCAAACAACAAGAAAAGAAAAAGCAAGAAAGTAGAGTAACCTTGATTTAGGTACACACAATCCAACCTTCAAACAACTAAGACAACTAAATGACAGGAATCACCACATACCTATCAGTACTAACACTTAATGTTAATGGACTTAATTCCCCCATCAAAAGGCACCGTTTGACAAACTGGATTAAAAAGGAAGATCCAACAATTTGTTGCTGACAGGAGACTATCTCACTGAAAGAAATAAGCATAGGCTCAGGATGAAAGGCTGGAAGATTTACCAACCCAATGGCCCCCGAACACAGGCAGGAGTAGCAATACTTATCTCTGACAAAGTAGACTTCAAACCTACATTAATCAAATGAAATAAAGAAGGACATTCCATACTAATAAAAGGGGAAATAGACTAAAAGGAAATAACAATTTTCAACCTATATGCACCTAATTTCAACACACCCAATTTCATCAAACATACCCTGAAGAACCTAAGAGCATATATTAACTCCAACACAGTGGTCATGGGAGACTTTAATACCCCATTATCATCAATAGATAGGTAATCCAAACAAAAAAATCAATAAAAAAATCCTAGATCTAAAATATACCATAGATCAAATGGACCTAGTTGATGTCTACAGAACATTCCATCCAACTTCTACACAATGTACATTCTTCTCAGCAGCCCAGAGAACCTTCTCCAAAATAGATCATATCCTACAGAACAAAGCAAGCCTCAGCAAATATAAGAACATAAAAATTATATCATGCATTCTATCTGATCACACTGCAATAAAACTAGAACTCAACAACAAAAATAAAGACAAAAAACATGCAAACAGCTGGAAACTGAATAATTCATTGCTTAATGAACAATGGGTCATTGATGAAATAAAAGAGGAAATCGAAAAGTTCCTGGAAGTCAATGAAAATGACCACAATCTACTGGAACCTATGGGAAACAGCAAAGGCAGTCCTCAGAGGAAAGTTTATATATTCATATTATATAAATATATAATATTTATTTATATATTAAAAAAAATGAAAGTTCTCAAATCAATGACCTAATGGTACATCTCAAACTCCTAGAAAAACAAGAACAAGCAAATCCCAAAACAAATAAAAGGAGAGAAATAATAAAAAGAGCTGAAATCAATGAAATAGAAACCAAAAAAACCATACAAAAAATTATTGAAACAAAAAGTTGGTTCTTTGAAAAAATAAACAAGATCAACAGATCCCTGGAATACTTAACTAAAATAGAAGAGAAAAAACCCAAATTAGTGGAATCAGGAATGCAAAAGGGGAGATAACAACAAACACCATCAAAGTCCAGGAAATCATCAAAGACTACTTTGAGAACCTGTATTCAAATAAATTCAAAATCTTAAAGAAATGGACAGATTTCTAGATACAAATGATCATTCAAAACTGAACTAAGAGGATATTAATCATCTGAATAGATCTATAACACAAAATGAAATTGAAGCAGCAATCGAGTCTCCCTAAAAAGAAAAGTCCAGGACCTGATGGATTCTCTGCTGAATTCTATCAGACTTTTGAAGAAGAACTGATACCAACCCTCCTTAAATTGTTCCACAAAATAGAAAGGGAAGGAAAACTGCCTAACACATTTTATGAAGCCAGTAATACACTTATCCCAAAACCAGGCAAAGACACCTCCAAAAAGAAGACTATAGGCCAACATCCTTAATGAACATTGATGCAAAAATCCTCAATAAAATAATGGCAAATCGAATTCAACAACACATCAAAAAGATCATTCACCACAACCAAGTAGGCTTCATCCCAGGAAGGCAGGGGTGGTTCAACATATGAAAATCAATAAACATAATAAACCACATTAACAGAAGCAAAGACAAAAACCACTTGATCATCTCAATAGATGCAGGAAAAGACTTTGATAAGATCCAACACCATTTCATGATAAAAATTCTAAGAAAACTAGGAATAGAAGGAAAGTACCTCAACATTATAAAAGTTATATATGACAAACCTATAGCCAGCATTATACTTAATGGAAAAACTGAAACCATTCCCTCTAAAGTCAGGAACTAGACAAGGATGCCCACTATCTCCACTCCTATTCAACATCGTACTGGAATTCTTAGCAAGAGCAATTAGGCAAGAAGAAGGAATAAAAGGAATACAAGTAGGTAAAGAAACTGTCAAAATACCCCTATTTGCAGATGATATGATCCTATACCTTAAAGACCCAAAAGCTCTGCTCAAAAGCTCCTAGACACCATCAACAGCTATAGCAAGGTAGCAGGATATAAAATCAACATACAAAAATCATTAGCATTTCTATATGCTAATAATGAACAAACTGAGAAACACTATATGAAAACAATTCCATTTACAAAAGCCTCAAAAACAGTCAAATACCTAGGTGTAAACTTAACAAAGGATGTGAATGACCTCTACAAGGAAAACTATAAACTTCTGAAGAAAGAGATTGAGGAAGACTATAGAAAGTGGAGAGATCTCCCATGCTCATGGATTGGTAGAATCAACATAGTAAAAATGTCTATACTCTCAAAAGTAATCTACATGTTTAATGCAATTCCCATCAAAATCCCAATGACAATCATCAAAGAGATTGAAAAATCTACTGTTAAATTTATATGGAAACACAAGTGGCCACAAATAGCCAAGGCAATACTCAGTCAAAAGAACAACGCTGGAGGTATCACAATACCTGACTTCAAACTATATTGCAAAGAAATAACAATAAAAACAGCATGGCACTGGCACAAAAACAGACATGAAAACCAGTGGAACAGAATAGAGGACCGGGATATGAAGCCACACAACTATAACTTGTCTTTGACAAAGGCACTAAAAATATACAATGGAGAAATAGCAGCCTCTTCAACAAAAACTGCTGGGAAAACTGGTTAGCAGTCTGCAAAAATCTGAAACTAGATCCATGTTTATCACCCTATATCAATATTAACTCAAAATGGACCAAGGATCTTAATATCAGACCACAAACTCTAAAGTTGGTACAGGAAAGAGTAGGAAATACTCTGGAATTAATAGGTATAGGCAAAAACTTTCTCAATGGAACCCCAGCAGCTCAGCAACTAAGAGATAGCATAGACAAATGGGACTTCATAAAACTAAAAAGCTTCTGCTCAACAAAAGAAATGGTCTCTAAACTGAAGAGACCACCCACAGAGTGGGAGAAAATATTTGTCAGCTACACATCAGACAAAGAACTGATAACCAGAATATATAGGGAACTCAAAAAACTAAATTCTCCCAAAACTAATGAACCAATAAAGAAATGAGCAAATGAACTAAACAGAACTTTCTCAAAAGAAGAAATTCAAATGGCCAAAAAACACATGAAAAAATGCTCATCATACCTAGCAACAAAGGAAATGCAAATTAAAACCACACTAAGATTCCACCTCACCCTTGTTAGAATAGCCATCATCAGCAACACCACCAACAACAGGTGTTGGCGAGGATGCGGGGAAAAAGGAACCCTCTTACACTGTTGTTGGGAATGTAAACTAGTACAACCACTCTGGAAAAAAATTTGGAGGCTACTTAAAAAGCTGAACATTGATCTACCATTTGATCCAGCAATATCACTCTTGGGGATATATCCAAAAGACTGTGACACAGGTTACTCCAGAGGCACCTGCACACCCATGTTTATTGCAACACTATTCACAACAGCCAAGTTATGGAAACAACCAAGATGCCCCACTACTGACGAATGGATTAAGAAAATGTGGTATTTATACACAATGGAATTTTATGCAGCCATGAAGAAGAACAAAATGTTATCATTCACAGGTAAATGGATAGAATTGGAGAACATCATTCTGAATGAGGTTAGCCTGGCCCAAAAGACCAAAAATTGTATGTTCTCCCTCAATGTGGACATTAGATCAAGGGCAAACACAACAAGGGGATTGGACTTTGATCACATGATAAAGCGAGAACACAGAAGGAAGGTATGTGGATAGGTAAGACACCCAAAAATCTAGGTAGCATTTGTTGCCCTCAACTCAGAGAAACTAACGCAGATACTTTAAAGCAACTGAGACCAATAGGAGAAGTGGACCAGGAACCAGAGAAAAGGTTAGTTCTAGAAGAATTAACTTAGAAGGTAACACACATGCACAGGAAATCAATGCATGTCAACTTCCTGAATAGCTATTCTTATCTCAACTAGCAAAAACCCTTGGTTATTCCTATTATTGCTTATACTCTCTCTTCAACTAAATTAGAGATAAGGGCAGAATAGTTTCTGCCTGGTAGCGAGGGGTAAGGGAGGGGAAGGGAGGGAGTGGGGAGGGTAAGGGAGGAGGCGGGGAGAAGGGGGGAGAAATGACCCAAACAATGTATGCACATATGAATAAAATAAAATTCTTTTTTTTTTTAAAAAGAGAAAAGAAATAGAATTAGTTTTATGTGTTAATTTTGTATCTGGTAACCATGGTAAATGTGCTTAATAGTTCTGATAGTTTTCTTTTTAGATTTTACTGGATATTTTTATGTAGTTGATTTCCTTATATTTGCTTTCAAACCTATTTGCTTAGGTTAGAATATCCAGTATAAGGTTAAACAGAAATAGAGTATAACACTTGGCTTTATTCTTATCTTTAGGAAAGTAGCATTATATCTTTCATCATTAAGTCTGATATTAGCTGTTAGCTTTTCAAACATGCCATTTATGGATGTTTCAACTCATTATATTCCACAGAGCATATATATGAAAAACTGTTATTGAAAGGCAAAAGATAAAGTACAGGAAGAGAGAATTAAGGAAAGACATTCCAAAACAAGAGTTCTCCAGGGCCACTCTTCATTCTTATGCTATATCTGCAACCAGTCTTCTCAAAGTGATTAAGCTAGTTGCAGATATCAATACAGAAACTAACTTTGAGTCATTAGGAGAGTTTTGAATATTAAGTCGCACATGTAACGAAGTCTACTGCCCTTATCTTGTTCAAGAGTCACAAATGAAGTATCCACAAAGATAAAGAAAGATCTTTGCTGGTCCAGTACTAAACCAATTTAATCTCCTTATAGCTTGAGGAAGGCCACCTCTCAGTTTTTTCACATTTTTTAATCAGAAATAATTGGTATTTTTTGTGAAGCACTTTTTCTCCAGCTATTCAGATGACTTTTTTTCAGGTGTTAATAAAGATTATATTGGTTGACTTACAAATCCTTAACTGAGCAGATATCCTTGCCATAAAACTTCATTTAGTCATGATATATTTAAATGCATACAATTGAATTTGATTTGCTAAAGCTTTGAGAGAAATTTTTGAGTCTGTGTTCATGTTGAATATTCAATTCTGGTTTTCGTTCTCTTTCACTTTCATTCTTTTTTGGTTTATTTGTTTGTCTGTCTTAAGACAGGGCTTCACTATGTAACTCAGATTGGCCTCTAACTCCCAATCCTCCTACCTCAGTATCCTGGGTAGTGGGATTGCAAGCCTTCATCCTAGGCTTTCTAGTTTTCTTTTCTATGATTTTGGTATCAGGATCATAACCTCATGGAATGGAGACGTATTCCTTCCTCTTCAATTCTCTAGAAGAATTTGTGTAGAATTGCTTTAATATTTTCCCCAAATGTTTGGTGGAATTTTCCCTTGAAGCTACTTGATTCTGAATTTTCTTTTATAGAAGTTTTAACGGTAAACTCAATTGCTTTAAAAAACATATGCCCATATTTCTTCTAGAGTGAACTGTTTTGTTTTCTACCTTGCAAGAAATTTTTCTATTCTATCTTTTTTGCTTTGTTTTTTCTTTGTTTGTTTGTTTTTCTTTTAGTACTGGAATTAAATCCAGAAATTTGTGTTTGCTAAGCAAGTGCTGTGCCGCTTGAGCCATGCCCCCAGCCCTTTTTGCTTTTAGGTTATTTTTCTGATAGATTCTGGCACTTCTTGCCCAGGCCAACCTCAGACCATGATCCTCTTACCTTTGCCTCTTGCTTATCTGGGCTTACCACTGCCCCTGACTTGTTTATTGGGATGGGGCAATAACTTTTGCCAAAGTCTCAAATTGTAATCCTGATCTCCATCTCTTGAGTAGCTGGTATTATAGGAATAAGCAGTCTCATCCATTTTTAAAATTTTATTGACATGAACTTATTGTGCTCCTTTATTACCCTTTCAACATGTAAATGCTATAAAATTTACAGTATTATCATTTATTTCATCCTAAATTTGGTTGTTTGTTTTTTTCTGTCTTATTTTCTTTATTAATCTGGCTAGAGGGCTATCAATTTTATTATCAAAATTGAAGCTTTTATTGTTTATGGTTTCCCATATGCTTTTCTGTTTTCATTTATTTATGATTTTTACATTTAATATTTTCACTTCTACCCCTTTTGAATGTATTTTGCTAGTTGTAATATAAAGTTGAGGTCACTGATCATAATTTTCATTTTGGGTTCTATGTACTGGAAATGAATGTTTATTTTGTTATTGGATAGAATGTGCTATAAATGTCAATGAGTTTTTGAGAAGTATAACCTCATCCTACATGTGTGACTCTGTCTACATTGGTTGCAGTACCATCAATTTTTCCTGTATATATGTTGTAGCTCTGCTGTTTGTGTGCACACATTTTGAAATACTAGACTGTCTCCATCAATTGGGCCTCTTTATCATTATGCAACAACCTTCTTTACCCCTTTTAATATTCTCAATTGTGAAATCAAGTTTGTATCAAGATAATGTAGTCATTTTAACATTCTTTGCAATCATATTAGTATGGTATCCTATAATATCCAATTACTTTTTAAACTGTTACTATCTTTTTTAAAACTTTTTATTCATTTATTCACATGTGCATACATTGTTTATATGCAAAGTGAGTTTATTTTAGGTGGTGATGGTTGAAACTTGCTTGCTCTTTTACCCAGTCTAGAAATTGCTGCCTTTGAAATGGCATGATTAAGCTATTTATGTTTAATATAATTATTAATACCTCTTTCTATTTGTTTTCCTTTTTATTAGCATATATTAATTTTACAAAGGGGTTTCATAATGATATTTCCATACATGCATATAGTATACTTTTATTATATTCATCTCTTCCATTAGTATTTCTAATATTCTTTCCTCCTTTTCTCCTACCCCTTCTCCATAATTTGTAACACCCCCTTTACTTCCGTGTCCTTTCCCTGTCCTGGTTCAAAATATAGAAGAAAAACTGTCATACTTGTCTTTATGAGACTTATTTCACTTAACATGGTGGTCTCCAGTTTCATCCATTTTCCTACAAATGGCATAATTTCATAATTGTATTCATCTTTATGATTAAAACTCCATTATAAATCTATCAGTCTATCTATACATCATCTATGTGTATGTAACTCATACCTTTTCTTTATATATTTATCTGTTGATGGACATAGTCTGAACCCATAATTTGGCTATTGTGAATACTGCCTTGATAAGTATGGATGTGCAGATATCTCTTCAATAAGCTGACTTTGATTGTTTGGAGTAGATACCTAAAATTTCTATGACTGGATAATATGGAAGTTCTGTCTTTAATTTTTTGAGGAAACTCCATACAGATTTCCCTAGTGGCTGGACTAATTTATGTGTCCACCAGCAGAGAATAAGGATTCCTTTCTCCCCAGCATCTTCACTAACAACTGTTGCATGTTTTTTTTGTTTTATATAAAATTTTTATTAGGATATATTCATTATACAGGGAGGGATTCATAGTGACAATCCTGACTAGACATATATTGTACATTATTTACATTACCCTCATCATCTCTCCCCCTCAACCTTCCCTCTCTGTTCCACGTAAAGCAATTGCAAGAGGTTTCTTAGTTCTGTTTCATGTAGATATATGAAATCCATCTACCTTAATATACAGTCACCTTAATCTCCTTTCTTTACCCTCCCCCATCCCACTAGTACCCCCCCATATACACTGTATCTATTTTACAGTCCTATTTTTCATTATTAGTATTTAAGTTGATCTTCAAACCCCAGCTAACAAACAACTCCAAAACAATAAAAATAACAAATGGTAGAAGGGGAGATGATAAGAAAGAAGAAAGAAAAGATAGATAAAGCTGATCTAATTGAAAACAGAAATAGAATAAAAATAGGGGGAGGGAGTAAAGATAAGGAAAAAAAAGAAAATTAAAAAATCTGAGTGTTGTAAAAGCTCACTGCTGCAATTCCAATTCAGCAGGAAGAAAGAAAACCCTAGGCTATCTTCGACCATATTTCAAAAACAAAACATGCAAACAAAAAAAATCAGACAGGATAGGAAGAAACAGGTCAAAGAAATTAGATATTAAATGGAGAGATCATATAAGTGAAGTAAAAGAAATGCCTTCTTGCCATCACTAGCTTTAAAAGGTAATTGCCCTCAAGCTGTTCCTGGCCTATTCCCCAAAGATGTTAGTGATTAGTGTGTGGCACTAATCTTATCACCTTCTGTCATCCTTGTTGAACTTTGCTATTTGTTTCCAACTTGTCCCATTTCTTCCTTCCTTCCTTCCTCCCCTCCTTCTTTCTTTCCTTCCCTCCTTCCTTCCTTCTTTTCTTTCTTTCTTTCATGCTTGCTTTCTTGCTTTTTGACTGAGTATTTTTAAGTTTCTGTCATAGCACATCTTTTTATTTGTAAGCTATAACTTTGCAACTAGGGCACAAAATATGTGAAAAGATGCTCATGAATCATCAAAATTCAAATTAACCTTAAGTGAGATAACACTTTATACTCACTAGAAGAGATAAAATTTAAATTTATATAATAGCAAGTATTGGTGAAAGAGTCAAATAAGTAAAATTTTCATACACTTATTGCGAGAATGTTAAAAGTGTATAACCACTTGAGATAATTTTTGGACGTTTCTTGCAAAGCTTAACAAATATTTACTTTATGGTGGAGCCATTAAACAATTACACATTTATCAAGAGAAATGAAATCATATCTTCATGTAAAAAATGAACACACACAAATGTTCACAATAGCTTTATTTATAAGAGTTTGAAACAGCCTAAATGTCCATTAAAATGTGAATGAATTAATAAATTGTAGATATCCATGTGATGGAATTCTACTCAACAACATGGATGAATAAAAAAAAATTATGCTGAAAGTAAGATGCTAGGAAGAATAAGTTTCATGGTGAGCACCCCTATCTATATAAATTTTGGAAAATTTAAAATAATCTATAATGACAGAAGATAGACTACTATTTGTCTGGGGATGAGAAATGATGGAAAATGGTGAGAGGAAAGCATTGCATCAGTGGTTGAGAAAGCAACTAGCAATTAGGATTGATGGATGAATTCATTATTTTGATTTTGTGACAATGAATCCAAAAGATAAAATACATAGATAAATAGATGGATAGACAGATTATAGAGAGATAGATAGATAGAACCCTTTAAATACCAGTTGTTAACTATAATTATTAAAATTATGAAAAATATGCACAAGATACTATAAACTAAATTCAAAGAAGAAATATAGAGTAAATTTATGCTGAAAGAGTTCAAAGGATTTGGTGATCATTGAGAACTGGAGCAGTTGCAGAAGGTATTTTAAAGATATGAGGCTTTTGAGTTGTATCTTGAAGTTAATGACCATGTTTGTAAAAGGAATTTGTATGGCCTTCTCTTCTGAATAGTGCTAAAGTCTAGCAATTTCCTTTGACTTTACACTGAAAGAATATGTGCTTATGGTGCAAGTAGGAATCAATTGTATTCTGTTTTCCTTTTGCCCATTCAAAATTGTTTCATGAGGCTAGTTATTTTCGGTTCCATGGTGACATTCATGGTGGTCCTCGTGTCATTGGTTTTATTCCAAGAATTTAAATATCCATACTTATTAATTATCAAAACTCTAAAACTCATTTATGGTCAGCAATCTCTATTCACTCCTCCCCTGTTGCATCTATTCAGGTGTGAAGCCTGCAGTGAAAAAGAATGTGTTGTTATCATCTCTGTTTTTTCAATCATTCTTCTTTCCATAGACCTCACTAATTCACCCACGTTTCTATCCTCTGCTGTGAGAGGTGTTGGAAGAAGTTAGCTGTAGGAGAGGAATAGTTTGGCTTATCTAATTCTGTTGTTCTGATCTTTCTGTAGGGAATAGTAAATTTGATTCTGTCATGAAGTGTTCTATTGCACTTCTTATTGCTCAAATGATGTATTTGTTTGCTTTTCCTTCCCCTGCCAGCAACCCAAGATTCCTCCATTAGTCTAAGATTTCTGAAGACCTATACCTTTGGTTGAAGTGATATCACACCTCTCACAATATAAGTGCATATTTAACCAGCTCCTTCCCATTTGACATAACTCTAGATTACAGAAAATATACACTTACATATTGCAGGCAAGCAGAGGTGTGATGACTCCTTTCTCTCTCTCTCCCTCTCTCTCTCTCTCTCTCTCTCTCTCTCTCTCTCTTTCTCCCTCTCTCTTTCTCTCACTCTCTTTCTCTCTTTCTTGGGCACATTTACACCATCCCCTTAACTCTTGAAAATATACTCCAAGCTTTCCAAATGGTTAAACTCTTCTTAGTTGACATCATTTAGAGTTAATGAGCCCGCCTTGTTTTTCTGCCTCTTTTCATGGAGAGAAGGGAAAAAAAGTGCCATGACATTTCAGCAACTCTACATTTTTTTTAAGTATTTATCTTAGCTTCTTTAATTTCTAAACTTTTATGTTATAATGATTATTGAGTTAGGGTTTAAAAATGGTGTTTTCATTTTTGTTTCCTATTTCCTTTGCTAGCCTTATACAGGCAGCATATCCTCACAGGGTGGAATGTGGAAGCACTTGCTTGCTATTGTTTTCTTCTTGGAATTTGAGGTCTGAGCCATAACTGAATAAATAGATTTTCATTTTAACATCCTGTTATAGGAATGTATACTGCCAAGGATGGGATATAATTGAATTTGACTATCAAAATTTGTGGTTCTCAGAACATAGGATTACAAGAAGCATCACTTATGAACATCTTGAAAGAATGTGTGATTAGACTTCAGATACTTAATTTTTATTTGCATTTATTTCAGACTCTGAGCTAACATGGTATTAGTTATGATTTGGATTTAGTAATAAAATAAGATTATGTATAACCCTAAAAATGTCAAAATATTGGCAAGCAGTCTCATTAATTTAATACTTTTCCATGAAAGTTATCAAAAAGATCATGCTATAAAAATAGTTCTTCCTTATAATATCATAGATTTATCTAAAGTGACACTAAAACTATGATTTATATCTTACAATTAATAGCATATGATTTATTGTTTTGGGCATGGGATAATATAACTAAATGCCAAATAGTTTTATTATGTCTTAAAACTTAATGTTGAAAAATTCACAACACATTGAAATACAAAAGGCATTAAGAGTATCTTATAAAGCTGGAGATAATATGTATCAATTTACTACGTGGAGGTGTCAAAACTAAAACTTTAAACAAACAAAGAAATTTACTTATTCATGCTCTTTCAGTAGGCAGAGTACTTCAGATCTGAATATGAAAGATTCTCAGCAAGGTAATTTTTCTTTGGCATTCATAAAAAGAAACCAAGAAGTTATAGTGGAGTGGCTATACAGTTGCAATTATTTTTATAATTAATTTTATAACTTAAAATTCTTATCTCTGTATATAGTCAGTGCCAGAGGGAAAACCTTTCAGCTAATTATTTGTGAGCTAAAGAATTGGAATTAAGAAGGTTTCTATATGACCTTGAGTAAGTAAATAAGTAGGCCATCTGTGGGTTTTAGGAGTGTCACAGGAAATAGTAGACAGTGAGTCTTATCTAAGTCATATACGAAAGGGTAGTTCTTTGCAGTTAACTACTTCCTGAGACCTAAAATACTGAGGAATTCTAAAGAAAAAGTGGCAATGTTTCTTAACCACTTATGTTTTCTGGGAGGAAAATGTTCAGGTAAAGTTCAACATTATCAGAGTTACCTCGGGGAGGTATTAGAAAGTTGAATTACCAAATCTAGTTCTATATATTTAAAAAAACACTGATGGCACTGTTATGACTTTATTTTTTCTCATTTGCAAATAAAAACTGCTTTCAACTTCTACTCAACCATGTAAAGAACTTAAAAATTGTCAACTTTTTCATCATAAGAAATTATAAGCTGAGCAAACTGAAAATCAGTGAGTTTGTGTCAGTTTGTCAGAGAAAAGAAGTCACAGGTAAACTGTCATTAAAAGCTGAAGAGAAGCACAGTTTGCTAGGAACAGAGTAGCTCAGAAGACAGTAATTGTTAGCAATATTTGAAGGGTCATTGACTAATTATTGTAGACTAACCATGGACTAGCTTGAACTATATAAACTTGTGGGGTCAGCTTTTAAGAAGATGCCATATGTTCTGGAGGTTCTGAAGTTTTACTACCAGGAGCTCACCAGGTTCTCAGGGACATCAGAGGAAATCTTGTCATGCTTTTGGCAGGTGCAGAAGAAAAACAATTATGAAATATGTCCACAGACTGCTGTTCTCACTAAGGCCTGTCCTTAAGGGAAACTATTTTACCAGAGCTTAAAGAAAAATACCCCTCGTTCTCGGCCTCGCTAGTCTTATGGAAGAAACAGAAAAAAAAAAGTCTGAAAAGTACTTATGAAGGTACTGTACCAGGTGATCAGGCTTACCAGTATTTCTCATAGGATTATGGAACCCTTCTCCTTCTACACATTTCCAATCAAGCTGCTATATCATAATAGGATTATACCTATCAGAAGGGCAAAGTTCAGATCCAATTTAAGATGGAGTCTGAAGGGAAATCTGAAAACCAAAGAGAACACAAAAAACAAAGGCATTAAAGGAAACTTGAGTCTCTGAGACCTACCGATACAAAAAACAATAAATACAGCCTAACCCCAGTCAGAAAAATGTATTATTTCATACTACTAGCCTATTCTTCACTTCTTAATGATATCTAACTTTGAACAAAGCATCACATTGCATATTCAAACAGCAAGAAAATATAATCTGAAGATATAATCATCAGAGAAGGCAGAGATTTTAGAATTGTAAGACTAGGAGTATGAAACAACTCTGACTACTGTGTTAAGTGAACAAATGGAAAAATAAATAACATACAGAGACAGAGAGACAACATAAGCAGAGAAACAAATTCTCTGCTATTTTTAAGTGCTAAAATTAAAAAATACTGTAACAAATGAAAAATTTTTCATATTGCCTAAAATAGAGAACACAATGCTGAGGAAAAAATCAGAGAGCCTGAAGAAATATCTGCCCCAAACTGAAAAACAAGGAGAAAAAAAAGTAAAAAAGAAGCAATATCTAAGGACTGCTGTAGAATTATAAGCTGTCACATACATGTACTGGAAATATGATGAAGAGAAGAAAGAAACTGAAGGAACAGTTGAAGTAATAATAGCTAAGAATTTTCCAAAATTGATGACAAACACTAAAACACAAATCAGAATCTCAAATAACATAAACCAGAAAATATGTGCACCTACATATATAATATTTAAACCATAGAAAATCAAAGACAAAGAAAACCCTGAAGGAAGCCAGAAGGGTAAGGGAGAAATATCTTCAAAGACATAAATAACATAAAAATGTTATCAGACTTCTCTTCAGAAAAAGAAAGTGGGATGAACTATTTTGTGTTGAAAGAAAAAAAAAGAACTTAGAATTTTATATTCATAATTATCATTTTAAAAATGAAAGAAAAATAATTTCTTTCTCAGATAACAAAAACTGAGGGAATTTGTTGCCTATAGGCCCACCTTGCAAGAAATGTTACATGTTATTCTGAGATAAGAAAAATTATTTAGGTCAGAAACTTACTCTACACAAAGAAAGGAATAGCATCAAAGAAGGACTAGTGAAGGTAAAATAAAATCTTTTATTTTTATTATTTTTAATCTGACATATAATGTTTTGTCTAAAATAACTGGAAAATGTATTTGTTGCTTCTAGCTTATAGACAAGTGAAATAGATAACAGCAATGTAAAAGGGAATGGAGGGATGAATTCAGAATGTTTCATTATAAGGTGCCTGTACTACACATGAAGAAGGATAGAGTTCATTGAAAATGAACTTAGATTTTTATTGTTGATTTACTTTTACAGTACTGGTTTGAACTCAGGGCCTACTGCTTGCTAAGCAGACATTTTACCACATTTACCTATTTATTTATTTTTGACAGTACTGAGGTTTGAACTCAGGACCTCATGGTTGCTACGCAGGTGTTCTACCACCTAAGCCATATCTTCAGCCTTTTTTACTTTAGTTATTTTTCTGATAGGGTTTTGCATTTTTGGGGGAGGGGGTTGCATTTTTGAAAACTCTAGCCTCAGACAGTGATTCTACTTGCCTACAACCTCCCTAGTAGCTGAAATTAGGCATGTACTACCACACATAATTATTGAGATGGGAGTTTTACTAACTTTTTACTTAGGCTGGCCAGTCTTTGCCCCGAGTAGATAGGATTACAGACATGAACCGCAATTCCCAGACCTTAGATTTTTTATAACAAGATAATGCAAACTCTGGGAGAACCCCTACATTTGTCTAAAAAGCAATATAATTAATAAGATAAACAGATGAGAAAATGGAATTACATAAAATGATAAAACCAGAGAAGGCAGAAAAGAAGAAGAGAAAGACAGAAAAGAAGAAGAGGAGGAAAGTTTTAGACCAGGGCAGCTATCTAGCAAAGGGGCTTCTGAGAATTGGTAGCAGCCAACCTTGATTGCAGCTTTGAGATGAGTGCACCACAAGCTAAGGACATCAGTTACCACCACAGGGTGTTAAGTGTCAGCTCCCCTCTCCATTTTCATTTAAAAATTCGGGGAAACAAAAACTGGAAGAACAGAAGAGATGAGATACTCTAATACATCCTAGAATTGATAATATACCTTAAAATTATGGGTGAAATAAGCAGATCTCTAGATTAGTATATTTTATTGTAGCTTAAGCATCTCACACTTTTCTAGTAGAAAAACTGCAGCCTATACTTGTCTGTGAACCCATTAGTAAGAGACATTCTACCACCGCACACCACAGCATCATAGATCGGGCACTTGTTAGCCATGCAATGAAGTTGAAACCCTTCTATCATCAAGTGGTCTTTTGTAAGATGAAGGGGCACTGTGAAGACCCATATGACACTCTAAGAAGAGTTTGGATATAGCAGCCCTGACTATTGGTAAATTTGCACTTTGGGATAGGAGTTTGTCTATTCATGAATGAGGAAATCTATTCATATACAAAACCTCAGCATAAGACTCTTCAACAATTCTGTAACACAAGGTAGAATTTCTTTGAATATTTTGGAAAGCAAATATGTGAAAATGATTTATTATGCAAAGCAAAACAATTTTTGGAAAAGTTACTTAATGTTTTTGAAAAATAGAGGAAAACATTTTCTGAATCTTTTCTAAAGAATGACTTAATATGCCACTGGGTATGAGGTATAATTGAAGACTTAAACTATGTTTTTTAGTATTCCCTTATATAAATACTAGGATAAATGTGATTCATCATAAGACCCGTGTCAAGAATCATCACTGGGGCAAATACAGTGGAAGGAATGGCACATGGTTAACCTACACGTGTGTTCAGTACTATCTTATCCTTTTTTTAGTGTAATTTGACTGATGACTCAAAGGAAACCATTTCCTTTTCTCTGTTATTGTTCACAAATACATCAACATTATTTGCTACCAGCTTCTAAAGTTAAGTGAAATATATCTGGGTTAAAAAAATCACTAGTCTGTACTTTAACAAAGTCAGTTTATAAATATGTATCATTCTAGCCATGTTATTAACCATGCCCAACTTAGTCATGTTTGTTATAGTAAATATAATAGGAACTTTCTTCCATGATCATAACTAAAAAGCCCAATAACCAAACTCTTGGAAAATTAATACATAATATTCTCTGATATTATATCATATTACATATTATAATACATGCAATATCATATTATATATGTACTGTATAATATGTATCATATATACATGTGATATACATATATGATATGCATCATATATACATGTGATATACATATATGATATGTATCATATATACATATATATAATGTATGTAATATCATATTACAGAAGACATAGTGGATTCAAATAAGTCTATGCTTATGACACTCTGTGATACATATTGGATTCATGAATATTTTTATGTACTATACTGAGTTCAAATCAGCAGTATATGTTTAACATTACAAGTTGAGGAAATACCAAGTTTACTTTAAATAGTTAAACAAATGCTTAGGAAACCATAAAATTCTTATAAAGTGTCACTACCTGTCACCTGTTAACATCTACATTTTAAAATTAACAGGTATACAGTCAAGGTTTCATAGGGAAACCTTGCCCAGATAAAGTTTGTGGAAATTAACATAAAAGTTAGTCAGGTGCAAGGAGATAAGAGAGAAGATGGTCCACCAATTTAAAGAGATCTCAGCTAACCCCTTCCTGTTTATGTGCTGGAAAAGAGAGGCTTTCCAGGATTCTGAAGAAGGAAGGAGTTTCTATCTGTGGTGGTCTTTCTAGTGTAATCTAGGAAGTTCTCCATGTCTGAGCTGGCCACTGTGTCTGAAGTAGTCATTGTATATGTCATTCCAGAATGCCTAGAATTACCAGGCTATGTGAGCCATCGATTTGTCTTTACTCTGGTGTATCCTATCAGTCATCCTAGACTGTTAACTCATCTAGAAAGGCAGAGATGCTCAAGTAGATGGTTGGTAACTTAAGGGCTCTGCCTTTTCCCCACGATCTCTCTGTAAGATTGTGGTGGTCATGCCTTTGAAGCTGGAATGTTTCCAGATATCTGCTGAGTGCGATGTTTAAATTGTTCATTTTGGAATTCAAACATCTGTAACTCTAGCAAAGTCTTTCTGGCTGGATATGTCCATACTACCTGCCACTCTCCTCTCTAGGCAAGTAAATAGGAAATGGATCTCTGGGAAGTATCTCATACCTTAGGCAATGTGGACAGCAGGTATCTCTTTATTCACAAGCTCACTTCCTCCAGATGATTAAAGTGACTTATGGGTGCTCTGTCCCCATAACTAGTCTCTGCCTCCCTTGGTATCTTAGTGGATAAAAATCACAATTGTGCCGGCTCTTCTTGAACAACTCTTTTAATCTCTCTGTGCCTTAGTTAAATTATATGAACAATGTCAGCAATAGGATTTAACAGGAAAAATTTAAAAACCCAACTTCACCTTTTCCGCATGAGAAACCATGGGGAAGTTATTTGACCCTTCAGTGTCTCCATTTTTTCCCTGTAAAACAAGGATGATAATAATTTCTACCTTGTAGAGTTGATGTGAAAAGTCAATTGAGAATAATTCATGTAAGTACCTAATACAGAACCTGGCACATTCTCACTATAGAAATACTTGTAATTATTACTATTACTTTCATCATCATCATCATCATGTTTTCCTAACACTCAGCTGGAGAGTTTTCATAGTCTTGCTGTTGTTGGTCAGTGTGGACATGTGAAATTATATTCAGGTATAACTTTAGAAAACATAAGTAGGCAGAGAAACAGATTATGTAAGATATAGTTTATAGCATTTGAGTCATGCTTCAGTGGGCTACATTTCCTCTTTTAAAGTTTACATGTTTTAAAGTTTTTTTTATAAATAAATTAAACACATTAAATAAAAATACAAACTTGAACAAGGCCTGTTATCTTACAAACAGTACTGACAAGCATGTGGGAAAATGTATTATTTGACATATGGTAATTAGACAATTGTCCAGCTTCTGTCAAAATAATTTTTTGAGTCAAGATCTCACCATGTAGCCAGGCTGGTCAATAGCTCCTGAATCTTCTGACTCAGTATCCCAAGTATGATCACTACAATGATCAGCTTAAAATTCATTTCTAATGGAGGAAATGTAAATGTTGAGAAGTCAAACAATAAAAGAAGAAAACAAAGGAAGGTATTTAACAAATTTCTGAATAAGGATGAATTTTATAAGGTAACAGAAAAACTCTGAGGAAAGACTTCAAGAATAGTGGAGGGAGAAATTTGTAAATTCTCCTATCCACAAAAGTAATGATGTATCAGAAAAATTAGCTGTCCAGAACTTTCTTAATGAACCAAATGTTTACAAAAATCAGAGGAGCAATTATTCTCAAGAAAACAAAACAAACTAAAACCCTACTGAATCTCATAAAAAACAGTGGGTTTTGTGATATTTTAACTTGGCCTACTCCCATCCCAGTATCTGCAGAAATTCAATTTAAAACAGTAATAAGATATCACTCACCTGTACTAGAATGTTTATAACAAATAAGAGCATCAATAGCATGTCTTCATCAAGATGTAGAGAGACATGGCTAGTGGGAATATAAATCAACACAGCTACATTAGATAACAGTTTAGCAGGTTCTCAAAGAACTAAGCATAAAATTACCATATGTTTCCAAAGTTCCCTTCTTAAAGTCTACCCAGGAGAACTGAGATGTTTTCACAGAAAGATATAGTGCTCATAGCTATGCTATTCATTATATCCAAACGCTGACAAACTGCCAATCAACTAGACAGACAAAACAGTGGGAGAGACAAAGTGTGTCAAATTCTTGAAACATTATCCAGTAGCAAAACTATTGACACATACTGTATCATAGATGAACTTGAAGTGTTACACTAGATGAAAGAAACCTGAGGAAAAATACCCCATATCATATGATTCTATTTGTATGAAATATCTAAAGTAGGAAAATCATTAGTAAGAGAAAATAGATTAATAGTTGTCTAAAATGGAAGTGGAGATAGAGATTAGCTGTACCTGAGAGGAGTGATTCGATTGGAGAAACAAAAGTCATTTCCAAAACTGATTTATGCTGATGTGTATCACTTGATAAAGTTATTAGTAGTCACTAAATTCTAAGTTTGAATGGGAGAATTGACAGATTCCTGGACCAGTGACCTAAACTCCTTGTTGGGTAGAAAGGCAAGGTTTCAGCTACCAGTAGTTTGCTGTGCTTGGCATAGACAGGGGAGAATTTAAAAAATATCATCTGGGAGAGTTTTGAAAATGTCTGTTTAAAAAAACCCTTCCTTCAAAAAGAGAATTTTATTACAAAATAGAATTGCTGGATGACAAAGTCAAATATATATAAGAATATTTGTAATCAAATTTAGAAACAGAATATGGAAACAGTTTTGAAAGGAAAAAAGAGGTAGCTGAGTTGCCTTGGACAACTCTATTGTATAGAAGGGAGTTATATTGTCTACCACACATATTTCTGTTCCTTCTAGATTTTGATTAAGAATGTAAAGTTCAAGGACAAGTACTAACCACTTGGCTAACAAAGCAAAGCATGGTACAATGATTCACACCTGTAATCCCAGCTATATGGGAGACAAAAGTCGGAAGCTCATGATCAGAAGACAACCCCTGGCAAAAGTGCAAGATGTTATTTGAAAAATAACCAAAGCAAAATAGGTCTGCAGGTGTGGCTCAAGTGGTAAATATCTGCTTAGGAAGCATGAAGCCCTGAGTTCAAATGTAACACACTACCAAATAAACTGGAAGAAGAAGAAGAAAGCAGTTTCTTTATTATACACAAAGACTTTATCACTGAAATTGAACTTGAGAAAAAATCAAATAATAAAACACAGTTTTTGTTTCTTTTATTGAATACTTGATATTTCATTCCTGTTCCACAACAGAGGATATAATACTTGCTCTGAGATTCATAGCTACTTATAAAATAAATTTTTTTGCAGCACTCATGCTTGAAGTCAGGGACTTGAGGTTGCTAGGCAAATAATGTACTACTTAAGCCACACCCCAGCCTTTTTCTTGCTGGAGATGTTTTTCAGATAGGGTCTTAGGTTTTGTTTTGATTTTTGCCTGGGCTGGCTTTGGACCTCTTGGATCTCTGTTTCTGGAATAGCTGGGATTATAGCTATGAGTCACCATACCTGGCTTAAAACACCCTTAAGCAATTATTATGTGAGAATTACTTATGCTTGGGATGTACCAATAAATGAAACATAATAAATTTTGCCTTTGCTAAGCTTCAGACTAATTAGGGGAGTTAAACAATACCATATAAGTAAAAAATGTATCAATTAAGTCAGAGATGCTATGGAAAAATATAAACAAATAAGGAGTCCCCACTTTGCTGCAGTTTCACTTGCTGCTATTTATTCTACCTAAGGTTAACAGCAGTCCAAAAGAAGTAAATAAAAAATTCCAGAAGTAAAAAATTCATATGTTTTACATTGTGCACTCTTCTGGGTAGTATGATGCAATTTCATGCTGTTCCACTCCATCCTGCCTGGCCCATCAATCATCCCTTTGTCCACTTTATCCATGCCATATACACTTCCTGCCCATTAGTCACTTAGTAGCCATCTTGATTATCAGACTAGCTGTCATGTATTACAATGCTTGGCTTCAAATAACCTATATTTTGCATAATAATGGACCCAAAACACAAAAGCAGTGATGCTGGCAATTTGAGTATGCCAAAGAAAAGCTATAAAGTACTTCCCTTAAGTGAAAGATGAAAATTCCAGACTGAAAGAAAGAAAGTTAAAAAACTGCATGCTGAGGTTCTAAGATCTGCAGTAGGGACCAATCTAATCTATCCATGAAATTGTGAAGAAAAAATTTGTGCTGGTTTTGCTCACATTTCAAACACAGACATTATAGCCATGATATTAGATAAGTGCTTAATTACGATGACATTAAATTTGTGGGTAGAAGAGATGGACAGAAGGGGTATACCAATTGATAGCAATATGCTGTTCACAGAAGCACTGTGCCTGTATGAAGATTCAGTAAGGAATCCTCTGAACTACATGGAATCAACTCATCTACTGCAGTCACCTGATGATTGCACAGATTCAGGATAGGTTGGGACAAAATGTATAAACATTACCAGAGAGACAGCATGTGCCAGTGAAGAAGCTGCTTCCCCATATCCAGCAGAGTTGAAGAAGTTGATTAAGGGGACAGGTTACCATTCCCTGCAAGTCTTATTGCCATGAAACTAGACTTTTGTTGAAGATGTCCATAGAACCCTCATTTGTGAAAGTGCAAAGGAAGAATCAGGGCATAAACCATGGAAGGACAGATTAATTGTGGTACTGTGTAGCAACTGCAGGGCATATGATAGAGTTAAGCATAGTGACAGAGCAAAGAACACACATGCTCTCAAAAACAAAAACAAAACTATCCATCTGTGTTCTGGTAACATAACCAAAAAGTGGGGGAGACAGTTCTCTTTCTACTGAATGGTTCCTCAAGTCATTCTGCCCAGAAGTGAGGAAAAAAAAGTTTGGAAGAGAAAAGGTAAAATTTAGCATCCTATTTATAGCAGACAATGTTCCTGGCCATCCTGGATTTCTTTGCTATAAAAATGAAATTGTGGAGATTATATTTTTACCTCCAAATTCAATCTCATTTCTTCAGCCCCTTGACTAGGACACCATTAGTTTTGTCAAGGTCACATCCATCTGTTTGATCACATGTAAGCAGCTGTTGAGGCAGACACTAACCTGGACATACTTCAGTAGTGCAACAGCATCCAGTAGAGCTGCAATAGATAAATTAAAACCAATAATGATAAATACCTGCTGGACCAACGTATGGAAACAGTGAGGACACAAATGATTTTGACAGCTTCCCGGGGATCTATAGAGAAATTAGGAAAATTATTTATGCAGCAAGATGAGTTGGTAATGAAGGATTTCCAAAGTGCTTGATAAAAATGGAAGAACATATTGAAGGTAATCAAGATGTGTGAGAGAATAAGAACTATTTGAATCACCTACAGAAAAGAAGATGAAAGAAACAAGCAGAACCAGCATTGTGGATATTTCCAAAATTTGCTGAAATGTTTTAAATTGCAGAGATATTAAAGGACAAAATTATGGAATACAGTCTTCAGATAATCCCTAATAACGAGCACCATCAGGCTTGGTGATCCAGAATTACCCCAAATAGATGATCCTTCTTCTACCATTTAGTCAGAGGGTCAATAGTTAATGTTGACATAATTCCTATGTCATTCACCTCACTTCATATCATCATGAAACATTGCAACATCCTGTATAATCACAAGATGAGTGAGAACAATACAATTAATATTCTGAGAGGAAGCAAAAGGAAATCATATTAATATAACTTTTATCACATTATACGATTATAATTGCTTTGTTTTATTATTATCTATTATTAATCTCTTAATGTGCCTGACTTATGATTCAACTTTGATCTAGGTGTGTATGTATAGATCAACATAGCATTTACTGGCTATGATATCATCTGGAGTTTCAGGCATTCACTAGAGGTATTAGTTCCTCAAGGATATGATGTGACTACTGTATTTCATTGAAGACATTCAAGTCCTGCATTTTCTCCATTATTCTCAAACTATAGAATCACTAGAAAGAGCTATTCATTATTGTTTTCCTTAGTAATCTCCTTGTAGAAATGTTTAGGCCCTATGTAGTCAATCAGCTAAGGAAGTGATGATGTTTTTTACTCAAGGCAGAGACATAAATACCTATTTTCTGAAGGATCACAGCAAAGTCATTGGACAAATATTAACATATGTAAAATAACATATGAAAAGTAATTGTAAGAAAAACATGAGTGTAATACTTCATTGTTAAATATTTAGGGGCAGAGGACAGCACAAGAATGCAGAAAATGTAATGATAATGTAGTGAGAGAAATCACCAAGGTATGGATGGATTTTTACATGGAAATTTGCCATCAATTTTTTCCTAGTCCTTATAAAAAATGGTTCACATTATTTGTATGCTGTCTCCTTTTTTTTTCAAATACCTTAAGGTATAGCAAAAAAACACAGTAATATTTGTACTTTAAAATTCGATTTACTTCAAGCTATTACCAAATCCAGCTCTTTATTTATTTGTTTCCTTTTCAGAGGCTCAAATCAATGCAAATTTGTTATCTCAAACCTTCTGGAATATAAGGAAGATGATGACTAGGGTATAGAAGCAGACAGTGTGAGCTCCGTGAATCAAAAACCTTGTTGAGATGCTGGAACCACAGTTGGCAGAAATAAAGCAACAAGGAGAATCAAAACTTCAACACCCTGAACCCCTAGCCCATAGAAAGCTTCTCCATGCCACATTACACTGAGAAAACAGGAGAGCTGCTGCCACTGCCAGACACCAGCATCAAACCTGCTTGGGAGACATTCAGCAGACCAAACAGGTGAGCAACAAGCATCATGCAGTATTTCCCCAGACACCCCTGGAATAAACCAGCATAGCCCCCTGGGCAGACTGACTCCCCACCATACACACACACAAAAACTGGAACAATAAACAACTAACTGAAAACTAGCACAGAGCAGAGGGGCAGGAACTCTGAAAGCACACCAAGAGAAGGGGGAGAGGCAAGGAGCTAATCTCCATGCAAACTATCAGTAAACGAATGACTGGAAAGGGAGGAAGGCAGACAGCAGGCAGGTGATAAGTCACTGCCTGAAGTAGGGCAGGTAGTGGACAACAAAGCTCATCTCCTGAGCCAGTGAGCAATACCCACAGTCAAATGGCCCTGAAAAATTGAAAAACAAACAGCAAACCATCACAACATACTGACAGCAGGAGGCCAGCTGACAGACCACTGAGCTTGTCCCAGAGAAAGAGGGCAAGGCAAAGAAACAAGCCCCCAATAAACAAGCTCAGTGAAAATACAACTCCAAAGCAGGACAGTTGGTGGACTACAGAGCTGGTCTCTGGAACCTGAGGACAACATAAAAACTTAAACTCCCAGACCCCATTGAGGGAGGAACTGGCTAAGCAGCTGCTGTTGAAAGACAGAAGAAAAAAAAACACTACCCAAACACCTGGCAAGACTACAACACATTTTCTGCTTAATTACAAACACCAGGACTGGATACTGCAGGAGTAACAGCAGAACTTAAACTAAGACTGAAATTCTATTGTTCCTGAACCTGGAGATTTTTTGTTTGTTTGTTTGTTTTGTTTCTTGTTTGTTTGTGTTTCTTTATTCATCTCTTTCCATTGATTTCTTTGGAGATTTTTTGCTTTGTTTTTAGTTTTATTATTGTGAATTAGTTAATACTAAATTACACCCAGACCAGAGACAGAAATAGCACACACACACTTAGCTAAAAACCCAATACAGCCACAAAACAAAATTAAAAAAAAGGAAAGAAAACAGGTGACTGAAACCACCAACTAGCCTATCAAGAACATATTTACATGGTACCAAATAGAGCAATGGGAAGAGGAAAAAGGGACAGAAACCATTCTCCCCCCAAAAATAATTTAATACAAGATTCAGAGGAAAATGAAGAAAATGGATACCCAGTTCCAGACTCAACGAAAACAAAGATAAATGATGAATGATGTCAAAGAACCCAATAATGACCACAAGAACAACCTCAAAGAAGAAATCTTGCAAGTAATCATTGAGAATTTCATGGAACTGTTACTAGACATGGCTAACCAAAATGTACAAGAGGCATTAGAGAAATTTCAAGACACCAAATATAAAGAATATGAGAAGACACAGGAACAAATAAATGAACTAATAGAAGCCCTAAATAAACACTAAAGTGAAACAGAGAATACTGTAAATAGAGAATAAAGACAAAATAGACAATATTAAAGAGGATATTACCCATGATATGGATACCTCAGAAAAAACAATGAAACAGAAACACAAAACACAATGGAAGGCCACTTCAGCAGACTAGAACAAGTGGAAGACAGAATCTCAGAACCTGAAGACACAATGGAAATTAAAGGAAAAACTGAAGGGCTATTAGTCAAACAACTCAAGACTTGCAAAAGGAATATGCAAGAACTCATCAACTCCATTAAAAGACCAAACCTAAGAATCATGGATATTGAAGAAGGAGAAGAGGTGCAAGCAAAAGGGATTCATAATATATTCAACAAAATAGTAACAAAAAAATTTCCCAAATCTGGAGAAGTTATGCCCATTCAAGTACAGGAAGCCTCCAGGACACCAAATAGACATGATCAAAATAAAACTACCCCATGACCTATTACCATTAAAAAAACAATCACAAGAATAGAGAAAGAATATTGAAGGATGTAAGAGGAAAAAAAAATAATATACAAATGTAAACCCATCAAAATTATAGCATATTTCTCAACAGAAACCTCAAAAGCAACAAGACGATGGAATGAGGTATTCTGGGCACTGAATGAAAATAACTTCAACCCTAGAATACTCTACTTAGAAAAACTATCATTCAAAATAGATGGAGCAATAAAAGTCTTCCACGATAAACAGAAACTAAAACAATATATGACCACCAAGACACCACTACAAAAGATTCTTCAAGGAATTCTGCACACAGAAAGTGAAAGCAAACAAAACCATGAGAGGACAGGCCACACCATATCACAGGAGAAGAAAAGACAAAGAATCAGAGAGTAACATTGATTCAGCTGGACACAATCAAATCCTTAAACAGCAAAAACAACTAAATGACAGGAATCACCACATACCTATCAATATTAACACTGAATATTAACAGACTTAACTCCCCCATCAAAAGACACCGTTTGGCAAACTGTATTAAAAAGAAGGATTCAACAATCTTTTGTTTACAGAAGACCCATCTCATTGACAGAAACAACACTGGCTTAGGGTAAAAGGCTGGAAGATTTACCAAACCAATGGCCCCTGAAAACAGGAAGGAGTAGCTATACTTATCTCAAAGTAAACTTCAAACTTACATCAATCAAATGAGATAAAGAAGGACACTCCATACTAATAAAAGGAGAAATACACCAAAAAGAAATGACAATTATCAACCTATATGCATCCAACATCAGTGCACCCAATTTCATAAACACACTCTGAAGGACCTAAAAGCATATATAGACGCCAACACAGAAGTAATGGGAGACTTTAATACTCCCCTATCACCAATAGATAGGTCATCCAAACAAAAAAATAATAAAGAAATTCTAGAACTAAATCATACCATAGATCAAATGGACCTAGCTGATGTCCACAGAATATTTCACCCAACTTCCACACAATATACATCTTTTCAGCAGCCCACAGAACTGTCTCCAAAATTGATCATATCTTAGGGCACAAAGCAAGTCTTAGCAAATGTAAGAAAATAGAAATAATCCCATGCATTTTATCCCATCACAATGCATTAAAACTAGAACTCAACAACAAAAACAACAGCAGGAAATATGCAAACAATTAGAAGCTGAACAACACATTTCTCAATGATCAATGGGTTGTTGATGAAATAAAAAAGGAAATTAAAAGATTCCTGGAAGTTATTGAAAATGAAAACATGACCTACCAGAACCTATGGTACACAACAAAGGCAGTCCTAAGAGAAAAGTTTATAGCCATGAGTGCACATAGGACAGAAAGATATCAAATCAATGATCTAATGCTATATCTCAAACTCCTAGAAAAACAAGAACAAGTAAAACCCAAAACAAGCAGAAGGAGAGAAATAATAAAAATAAGGGCTGATATTAATGAAATAGAAGCAAAATAAATAAATAAATAAGAGAATCAATGGAACAAAAAGCTGGTTCTTTGAAAATATAAACAAGATTGACAGACCACTGGCATATCTGACTAAAATGAGAAGAGAAAAAACCCAAATCAGTAAAATCAGAAATGCAAAAGGGGAGATAACAAAAAACACCACAGAAATCCAGGAAATCATCAGAGACTACTTTGAGAACCTATATGCAAATAAATTTGAAAATCTTGAAGAAATGGACAAATTTCTAGTTACTTATGACCAACCAAAATTGAACCAAAATGATATTAATCACCTGAATAGATCTATAACACAAAATTAAATTGAAGAAGCAAAAAAAGTCTCCCAAAAAGAAAAGTCCAGGCCATGATGGATTCTCTGCTGAATTCTATCAGACCTTTAAAGAAAAACTAATACCAACCCTCCTTATACTTTTCCATGTAATAGAAAGGGAAGGAACATTGCCAACCTCATTTTATGAAGCCAGTATTACTCTCATCCCAAAACCAGACAAAGACACCTCCAAAAAGGATAACAATAGGCCAATATCCTTACTGAATATCAATGCAAAAATCTCAATAAAATAATGGCAAACTGAATCCAACAAAATATCAGAAAGATCATTCACCATGACCAAGCTGGCTTCATCCCAGGGATGCAGGGGTGGTTCAACATATACAAGTCTATAAATGTAATATAGCACATTAATACTAGCAAAGACAAAAACCGCTTGATCATCTCAATAGATGTGGAAAAATTCTTCAACAAGATCCAACAGCACTTCATGATAAAAGCTCTAAGAAAACTAGGAATAGAAGGAAAGTACCTCAACATTGTAAAGGCTACATATGACAAACCTATAGCCAGCATCATACTTAATGGAGAAAAACTGAAACCATTTCCCCTAAAATCAGGAACCAGACAAGGATGTCCACTATCTCTACTCCTATTCAGCATAGTCCTGGAATTCCTAGCCAGAGCAATTAGGCAAGAAGAAGAAATAAAGAGAATACAAATAGGTAAAGAATTGCAGATGACATGATCCTATATCGTAAAGACCCAAAAAACTCTACCCAAAAACTTCTAGACACCATAAACAACTATAGCAAGGTGGCAGAATACAAAATCAGCATCCAAAAAATCATTAGCTTTTCTGTACACCAACAAACAAATTGAGAAAGGCTAAATGGAAACAATTCCATTTACAATAGTCTCAAAAAAAAAATCAAATACCTAGGAGTAAACTTAAAACATGATGTGAATGACCTCTACAAAGAGAAGTACAAACCCCTGAAGAAAGAGATTGAAGAAGACTACAGAAGGTGGAGAGATCTCCCATGCTCATGGATTGGTAGAATCAACATAGTAAAAATGGCTATACTACCAAAAGCAATCTACATGTTCAACACAATTCCTATAAAAATTCCAATGACATGCATCACAGAGATTGAAAAATCTACCCTAAAGTTCATTTGGAAACACCAGAGACCTCGAATAGCCAAAAGAGTGATGCTGTACATATCACAACACCTGACTTCAAAGTATATTACAGAGCCATAGTAATAAGAACAGTATCAGACTTCCACAAAAACAGATATGAAGACCATGTTCATTTATGGTGGCTCCTGGGATGAATTCTTTTCCAAATTCTTTCAGGCTGTTGCAGAATTCCATTCTATGTGTTTGTGGGACTAATCCCTCTCCTTGTTGGCTGTCAGTTGGGGTCATTCTCAGCTTCCAGAAGAAGCCTACATTTCTTGCTTTGTGGGTCCCCTCATCCATTTACAAAACCAAGCCCTCTCCATCTTTATTCTCTCTGACTTCTCTGCTTCTCCTTTCTATGAAACTGTAACTGACTCTCCTGCCTTCTTTTCTGTTTGTAAGGGCATATTAATTACATAAGGTCCATATGTATAATTCAGGGCAATCAATTTTTTGACTTTTTTGATTAGCACATACTAATTGCACAAAGGAGTTTCATTGTGATATTTCCACATATCCATATAATGCACTGTGTTCAAAGTCATCCCTGCTGTTACTCTTTCTCATGACCCATCCATTATTTTTAAACAATTTCAATGGGTTGCATTATGTTAGTTTCATAATTCATACTCCAAGTTCTTTAATATTTATTCACATTGTATTGCAATGTTACTTAAGATAAATCACCAGTTATTTCACAAAGACTTTTTATTAGTGCATATTTTCAGGAATAATAGTAACTATCATTCTTGAAGTAATTTCTATATGTCAAGCATTATATGGAACAATGCAAATAATTTATCTCAATCAATTCTTATAACAACCTACCAAGAATTATCTTCATTAACATATAAGAAATCTGAGGATTAAGAAGTCTGAATAACCTATGATCACACAGCTAATAGGTGGTACATGTACTATCCAGTCCCAGACTTGGAGTTGGGTATAAAACTCTTAAAAGCTTTACAGAGAATCCTGTCTGGTGGCAACAGGAGAAACATTGCTGATGTGAAGCTCAGTCTAAATGGCATGGTAATAGTCATAGAACAATGACATGAAGAGCTCTACTCAGTCTGGCCTCATGCCCCAAGTACAGCTCCTCACCACATTGAATAGGATAGTCATCAACAATGGGATCCTTCGCTTTTTTGACAGAAAGTTAGAGAGCTAGTGAGCTAAAGACAGAAATAAAACTTAAGATCATTAAAACATGACGTGTGTTAGAGTTAATTCTTTTTTTTCTTTTTTTTTTTTTTTTTCAATACTGGGGTTTGAACTCATGGCCTACACCTTGAGTCACTCCACCAACCCTTTCTTTTTTATTGTTTTGCTGGATGGGTGCATATGTGGCATTTATAGAAGTATTCACAATGTATCAAATAAACCATACTTGGATTCACACCCTCCCCTCATCTCCTTCCCTCCCCCACCTCATTCCTGAAATCAACAGGTATAATTTTTGCATTTACATACATGTACACACAGTAATTGCACCATATTCACCCTCCTATCCCCTTTCCCTGCCACCTCACTCCTCCCACTGATGTGACACCACCCCCTTCCTCAGCAGAACCTGTTCCACCCTCCTGTTCTCTGATTTTTTTAGAGGAAAAAAGAAAACATAATGACATTTTTTGCTTGCTTGAGATAAAGGTAGCTACATAAGGAGTTTGCTTGTGATATTTTCATGTGTATATGTATTATTGATTCATCTCCTCTATTTTTCTTTATTCTACCTTACTCCCTTTCTTATGGTGGTTTCAGCCAGTTTAAGAATTCCAGCCCTTTTTTGTGATGGATTTTTTTCAAGATAAGGTCTGACAAACTATTTGCTTGGGCTGACTTCGAGCTTTGATCCTCCTGATCTCTGCCTCCTGAGTAGCTAGGATTACAGGTATGAGCCACTAGCACCCTGCTAATTCTTGAGATATATAAAAAACTCAGCCCAGCATTGAAAGAAAGGAATGCCATGTTTAACAAAAGTAAATTGCTGAAAAGTTGTCACTTCAAAGAAATTCTGAAGTGTGCAATTACATTATCCAAAGCAGATGGAGTTAATCAGGCCATGTTGGAGATTTTCTTCACCTCCCCTTGAAATAATTATCCACAAGACTGTAAGAACATTTTTCATGTCAAATGGACAGTGGCTTCAAAGAAATTGGAGAGTAGTTCCACAAGAGAGTGAGAAAAGAAGACTGACTGGATGCACGAAAGACAAAATATCAACATTTCTTGTATAACCACTGAACGTGTCAGCATGCATGTGGTCACTTTTCAAGTGGAAATAGATTGAAAATAGGTAGTTTGCTAAATAAGAGAAGCCTACCATCTCAAACACTTGCAGAGTATTGGAAGCACCTTTCTAGTTCAGTTAACTCTAAATTCAAACACTATGTGTGAAAGTACAATGAAGTTGCTAGAAAACTAATGTGAAATATGATACCTGTAAAAAGGAAAGCAAGAACCTAACTCCATCTCTGATCAGACCAAACTCAGATGCCTTTGGTCAGTGCTTCACGCTTTGCCTAATGGTGGCAAGGTTGAGTGTTCTAGAGAGCATTTGTGTTATTAAGGGCATAGTAGAAGCACTCTTTTGCAAGAGAATCAAACTCTTATTAGGTTACTTAATGAAAATGTCAGTTTTTGACTTCTGCAGTGGTTATCTGAACCTTAATTTTTAATAAGGGTAAGTCAATAAGATTTATGAGATTCAGTTTGATTTCTGTTAGATTCTAATTATATGAATAGAAAATGAACACACTTCTGGTTTGGCCATGTTAGAACCATTTACTTTCACAACTTGTACAGGGTACTTCCATCCATAAGTAATAATAATAATCAACAATAACAATACTTAGAAAATCATAAAAATTATTATGTAATAATTATGAAATTGCTATATAATTTTCTGGTCAAAGCACTTCATATTATACATATTAACTTCTCAAATTGTAATAGCGTCCTTTCAGGACCTATTATTAAACCCTTATTTTACTTATAAGGCAACAGAGATGCGATGAGGTTAAGTGACTTCACTACATCTCATAACTAGTAAGCAGCAGAGTTGAGACTGAAACCCAGTTATTCTACTTGTGAAGTCCATGCGCTTCACTACAGAAGTATACTAAACCGTGACAGCTATACTGAAATCACTTTGCTGTGATATGTACCATGTTCTCCCTCCAGGATCTAAGCGGAGCATTCTTAAAGGCTATTGCTAGCTATTCTGTGGAGTATCTCCTTGTGCTCTTTCTTCAGAGTAATCCAAGTCAACACTTATGAGCATGTCATAACTTACATGTAGCCTCAGTGGAATCAAGTTTCTATCTTTCAATATTGTGGAACAAGATCCTGGGAGGCCAGAACATATTCAATGGAAATTTACCCAATTCAAAAATACAGCATCCTGTATATCATAAACTAAAAATGCTCAGAGGGGCCACATCTGACCTCTGCTTATATAAACTGGGAATAATGATTGAAAAAAATTTTTAATAAGTTCACAGAAATGTTCTAAGAAGTTTTGGAGTAAGTAATTAATGTTTGTGGTATCCAGGGATAGATTAGTCATTCAGAATTTAAGAAAGGAAGAAAGCCCCCTGAGTGTTTCTCCAAATCTTAGTTTTCTTCTTTCTAATTTTTTTCTGTTCTCTCTCATAATGACCTGTCTTCATTTCAGACACCATCATTCTTTCTCTATATACCAAAGATAACTTAAGGGACACCTGCATGTTCTGACATTTCCTGATATAGAACCAATCCTAATGTTGATTAAAAATGATATAAGCAGTAAAAAACTAGAAAAGTGAATTTTTTTCTGCTGTAACCTTTCTCCTCATACTTTAGCAAGTATACACTAGACACATACTCCTAAGACTTAGCCTGGTTTTATAAACCTAACCAGTACTTTATCCACCTTCTAGGACAGCAATATGTCTGTCATTCCCTGGCTTGCCTCAATTTTCCAAGCTAAAGATAACCACAGTTTTTCCTTTCTAATTTAACTGTTTTAACCTAAGGATTTAAATTCTTGCCTATCCCAAATATTGATCTTAGAAACACTGCCTTTCAAAACTCACTTTTCAGCACCTTTCCCATTTTATTTTTTGGCAAAATACTTCAATGCTTTCAGTTCAATCACTATTTGTTCCCTATTACCATTTCTTTATATTTTTTAAATTCATGATCTTGCTGTATGGGAGTTCTGATCCATATCCTAGTACAGCTTCCCCCCTCACACTGCCTTGTCCTAAAGCAGTACTTCTTTCTTTGTTCTTTTTTTTTTTTTTTTTTTCATGTTCTTCATGTTACTTTTCAGTATTACTGGAGTTATCAATTCTACTTCAAATCAACCAGGGCCCATTATTTGCTGCCTAAATCAAAGAACATAGTATATAGGATGCATAGGGCAGGGATATTCACTTCCTTTTTCTTTTGCAAAATCTTACTCATTAGCGTATAGCCTGCCACACAGTGGATATTTAAATATTCATGTTGAAAAAGAAAGAAGAAAAAGAAACAAGGAAGGTTAGGATGAAAGACTGGCCTTGAAACTTAAAACACTAGAACACATTTAAGAAGTGGTAATGAAAAATAAAGTGCTAATATAGTAATGTTGTTGGTCTTGGGTCACAGGACAAGGGGAGAACACATATGGGAAGTATGGGGATAGGTAGAAAATACAAAACATGAAAGAATTTGATGTCCCCACTCCAGAGGAACTAATACAGAAACCTTAAAGCAACAGAGGTCAACATGAGAAGGGGATCAGGAACCAGCGTAAAGATCAGTTAGATATGAACTAACCTGGGTTGTAACACATTTGTACATGAAAGCAATGCTAGGAATCTCTCTGTATAGCTGTCCTTATCTCAACTAGCAAAAATGCTATGTCTTATTATTGCTTATTTCTACTCTTCAATGGAACTGGGAAAAAGTTCTGCCTGGAAGCGAGGGGGGAGGGAGGTAGAGGTGGATGGCAAGGGGGAGAAATGACCCAAACAATGTATGCACATATGAATACATGAATAATAAAAAATAAAATAACATGCTAGTATAGTTCTTGGGTTTTGAACTTTAAAAAGAATTTTGACACTTCAGTAGGTAACTTAATTTTTAAAACTGACATTTAGATCAATATCAACTTACATTGATAAGTCTTAAATATCATTTAAGTAATATCAATATTTACTGAGAAATTAACACTAACATTTAGAACTTTGAAAGTAAGAAGATAAATTCATCATAGGATGTCAGAAAACATCAAATCATATATTCTTGTGACTCAACTGAGCTTAAGCTCTTGTTAGTTGGATGAAAATTAATAGGTAAATTATGCTTAGGCTAACTCACTTTCCTCATAAAGGTGAGCTACTTTTAGTGAAGATTATGAAATATTAGCAATTTTTGTTCTAGGAATAAAATGGAATATTGAGTTTAAAATATTAGAGGAGAAAAATAATGGCACAAGAGGAAATTTAAACACTTAGAAAAATGTTAATAAGTTAAAGAGTTTTATAACATCATTTTATATGATAATCTACAAAAGAAAATCATGAAAAGGTACAATATTTCTTAAAAGCAAAGAGGAATCATCTTGTGGATTTATTATATGTTGTTTGTTGGACATTTATGTTCATCAGTTAGAAATGGTCTCTAAGTTGAGAAATGGTCTCCCACAGAATGGGAGAAAATTTTGCTAGCTCTACATCAGACAAGGTAATGATAACCAGAATATACAGGAAACTAAAGAAACTAAACTTCTCAACAATCAATGACCCAATAAAGAATGGAAAGCTGAACTAAACCTGCCATATGATCCAGCAATACCACTCCTAGGGATATACACAAAGGAACGTGACTCAAGTTATAACAAAAGCACCTGCACACCCATGTTTATTGCCACACTATTTACAATAGCCAAAGTATTGAAACAGCCAAGGTGCCCACAACAGAGGAATGGGTCAAGAAAACGTGGTATTTATACACAATGTAATTTTATTCAGCCACAAAGAAGAATGAAATTTTGTCATTTGCAAGTAAATGATGGAACTAGAGAACATCATCTTAAGCGAAGTTAGCCAGGCTCAAAAGGCCAAAACAACACGTTTTCCCTCATATGTGGATAATAGATCCTAAACAAATGCAGTAATATTATTGGACATGGATCACACACTAAGAGGAGAACATGCACACAAGAAACAGGGAAAGGAAAGGAAACCTAAAACTTGAATGTGGTTGATGTACTACCTGTTGAGGAAAGAATAAAGTAATCTTAAATTGGCAGAGGCCACTATGGGAAGGGGACCAGGAGGTAGCGAAGAGGTCTAGTAGAGACAAACCAATGTGGGTTATAATACACAAGTTCATGGAAGCAACTCTAGGAATCTCACTGTACAGCTATGTTTATCAAAAAATAGCAAAAGCTCTATGTCTTTCTTATTATCTCCTGTGTTTCCTCAACAAAATCCAAGAAGAGGGCAGAGCAAGTTCTTCCTGGAAGGTGGCGGGGAGAGGTGGCCCAAACAATGTACACATGTGAGTAAATGTAAAAATGATAAAATAAAAGAAAAAAAAAAAGAATAGTAAGTAATTTTTGAAACTTTGAATAGATAGCTTAAAAAAAACCACAAATGCAGTAATATTATTGGACGTGGGGCATACACTAAGTCAGAAAATCAAAAATCATGTGGTCTCCCTCATATGAGGATTATATACCTAAAGCAAATCAGTAATATTATTGGACAAATATTGTATACACATGCAAATATGTGTAAAAATGATAAAATAAAATTTTTCCAGATAATCATGAGAAACTTATCTAAACTAATATATTTGTATTAATGCTATTTTAAGTCAGCTGTTAGTATTTTAAATAAAATGCCCCAAATCCAGTTTTTATTTTTTGCAGTTTTTTATTTTAAATTTAAATCTAATTTATGAAATGATATGTCACAATTTTTTACTTGTAAGAAATTATGCTACCTTTATAAGTATAAAAATAGAGTGTAGCAAAATTCAAGAAAAGTTTTGATTGCTCTGTATGGATAACTGATAATTATAATAATAGCACAAGAAGAGAAACATGGAATCAATATAGTTTATATTTTCATGATTCAAGAGCTCCCAAAAATATTGTGCAATTTGGCCCACTAGTTGCACTGGTCTATTTCACTTGTCCTCATGGCGAGCAAGGTAATGAAGTAGGAAACTATTTGAGCCAAATAATTTCATTGGAAATGATACAGTTCAATTGTAGTTGTTGAACCTCTCCAGGAGAAGTTAAAATACACCTTAAGTAACAAATACCCAGAGTTCTGACCTTTTAATTTTTCATAAATTTTTCTTTACTGACATGAGTTATTCTTCCCACCCTTTTCCAGTTAGTAATTTGGATTCTTTCCTGAAGAGGATTTTTCCATGCACACCACATAAAGCTATCCATCAACTTCTTCCCATGCTTAGGTTTTTATTCATCTTACCAACACCAATTATTGTTGGAAGCAAATCATAAACTTAAGGAAACTACGAGTGGAATAGATATGACATGTCAACCAGTATAACTTCCTACAAACATGACTACTTCTTTTAATTTATTTTGTTTATTATACCTGACATCATCACAATAGAACCATTATCCTTTAATCATAAAGTAAGAATATTTTCTTTATTTAATGCTTCATATGTGAATAAGTTTTATGTTTGCTCCCTTCCCAGAGTTGGAGGAAAAAATGAACAGAAATATTTTGGCTACATAATTCTCCTCCCATCCCTGTCCATGCCAAGTCTTTGCTTTTAAGCTCTGAACCATTAACTCTTAGTGCAAACAAAGGCATTCCTAAATTAGATAAATGGGATTTTCCTCACCAGGGAATGAAAAGGAACAATTTGCATTTGTTGGAGAAGGGAGAAAGGAAAGTTATCCAAAATTTCTCCATCTTTTCTACTTAAAAATTGCAGACCCCATGATTCTCCTTATTTTCATCTCCCTCTCTCCAAACATCCTTGTCTATGACTCTCAAATCATCCAATATTCACAAATGAGCAAGTTCCTCATAGTATGTGGCAAGCATTTTTCTAAGAATAGTATTAACAAAGTTGAAATTCTATAATGCTAACCATTGACTTGATGGGAACAGAAATGTCAAACAACAATTACGCACTATGTAAAAAGTGATTTAAAGAGAAATGCACATGATGCAATGGAGACATGAAAACACAATGTCTCTGGGGTTACAGAAAGGCATAAGAAATGGAATATTTGAGTTTCAACTTGAGTTGTGACTTGAAAATGACTACATGCTTATCATTTGAGCTGGCCAAGTAAAGGAAATCAGAAGCTGTGAGTATGGCATGCTTAGCAAACAGTTCTAAGGATAGGATGGATGGAATACATTCCTTACTATTTATTCAGAGATGTCTAACCTGAGGAGTATGGACTATTTAAATGATAAGGCTTATCTTATTTATATAATTTTTATTTCTAAAGTTTTATTTATCTTATTGGTATAAGGTGTCTTCTGCACAACTATCATTCTAAATGTTTAATCACATATAGATTATAGATGACTGTGTCCTGTACTAAGAAAAAAGACAGAAAAACATCTGAAATAGCAACATCTATGAAAATTCTTTCTTCCATTAAACAAATTAAAGCAAAAATTGTTAAAATTAACTTTTAATACATTTAGGATAATTTATCTTAGAAAAATAGTTGAACCTCAATAATAATAATAAAAAAAGTTCTGAAGCATATTAACCTACTCCTCTCCCTCTCTTCCTGTCTCCATGGTAGTCTTACAAACCAATCACCTTGCAACCAGGGTAGATATAAAAAACGGTCTTTTAGCCAAAGCAGATAGTAGAATTGGTTTGCAACACTGCAAATTGTCTGGGCTCTACAGAACTGTCACTACTTTATAGCTTGGCAGCTGCCTGTGGGTTCCAGTCTCAGAGCTTGTGTTTTTTTGACATGACCAAAAGACTGTGTGAATCATACTATATCCAAGTTGTTTGTTGGAAAGCAATCAATGACAAATGCTTTTTTAACAGACATATGTCTGAGCTGGTGATAACAGTATATAATACAGGCTGATCAAAAACTTCAAAAAAGCTTAGAATGAGATATCCATTCAGCACTTAGAAAAATTCCACATATTTCTGGAAATCTAGAAGACTGGGTCCATGTGCAGGGCTAAATACATGCTCAGAGTGTACTTGAGAGGCACTAATATCTTTCCTTTTACTCATTTAGAGACTCTATATAGGCAAGAAGTAAAGATGAAGGAAAAGTTATAAAATGTATGCTAAGCATTAAGGGTATGACTCAACACATACACAGGGCCCCTTAGCAAAAGCTGAGAGGCACATTTGTTGAATGCATTTAAAGAAATCTCTGTCTAACCCATGAGTTTACATCTAACCTAACTGAGCCAGGACTTCAGTGACTACATATGACAAAAAATACTTTCCAGAATTAGTCTAAGAAATCCAATAAATTTTTAAAAATACCAAAACAATAAACCCAGGATGGGGGAATGATTTCAAAAGCTGCCTCATTTCATTATTACAATGCTTGGTTTTTAAGACAAATAATGAAGCATGCAAGAAGCAAGAGATTTTGGAAAAACAATAGAAAGTATGCTGATGGAAGAACATTGGATTTACTAGGCAAAGACTTTAAATGAGATAGTATATGTGTGTTTAAATGATTAAAAAACATATTAAAAAACTAGAAGACAGTATAAAAATGATACCTCATCAAAAAGAGTATCAATAGAGGGACAGAGTTCATAAAAATGATGAAAAAATTGACAGAGAAATCTGGACTTGGAAAGTCTAATAAATGTAATGAAAAATTCACTACTCAGAATCAGATTTGTACCAGCATAAAAATCAGAAAATGTGGAGTACTGTCAGTAGAAACTATCCAGTCTGAGAAATAGAAAGAAAAAAATGTAGCCATGAAGAAGAATGAAATGTTATCATTTGCTGGTAAATGGATGTAATTGGAGAACATCATTCTGAGTGAGGTTAGCCTGGCCCAAAAGACCAAAAATCATATATTCTCCCTCATATATGGACATTAGATCAAGGGCAAACACAACAATGGGATTAGACTTTGAGCACATGATAAAAGCGAGAGCACACAAGGGAGGGGTAAGGATAGGTAAGACACCTAAAAAATTACCTAGCATTTGTTGCCCTTAACACAGAGAAACTAAAGCAGATACCTTAAAAGCAACTGAGGCCAATAGGAAAAGGGGACCAGGAACTAGAGAAAAGGTTAGATCAAAAAGAATTAACCTAGAAGGTAACACACACGCACAGGAAATTAATGTGAGTCAACTCCCTGTATAGCTATCCTTATCTCAACCAGCAAAAACCCTTGTTCCTTCCTATTATTGCTTATACTCTCTCTACAACACAATTAGAAATAAGGGCAAAATAGTTTCTGCTGGGTATTGAGGGGGTGGGGGGGAGAGGGAGGGGGTGGAGTGGGTGGTAAGGGAGTGGGTGGGGGCAGGGGGGAGAAATGATCCAAGCCTTGTATGCACATATGAATAATAAAAGAAAGAAAAAAAGAAAAAAAAATCACACAAAAAAAAATAAAGAAAATTTGACAGAGCTTCAACATCTTGAGGGATGCTATCAAGCTTAAGAATATACTCACTGTGTTAACTTCCTATTGCCAGTATCATAAATAATGTTAAGTGTTTTTAAACAGCACAAATTAATTATCTTTCTGCACTGAAGATCAGAATTCTCACTGGTCTAAAATCAAGGTGTCAACAGAGCTGCATTGCTTCTGCAAGTTCTAGAGTATAAAGTGTTCCCTTGTCTTTTCCAGCTTTTTTTTTCCTTTTATCATTTTTACATTTACTACCATGTGTATGCATTGCTTGTGCCACCTGCTGTCCCCCAGCCCACTTCTGGGCAGGACTTATTTCAATTTTGTTGAGGAGAAAACATAAGAGATAATAAGAAAGACAAAATGTTTTTGCTAGTTTGGGATAAAGATAGCTATACAGAGAGATTCCTAGCATTGCTCCCATGCACTTGTGTATTACAACCCAGATTGGTTTGTTTCTACCAGACCTCTTTCCCATAGTGGCCTCTGCCAATTTAAGAGTACTTTATTCTCTCCTCAGCAGGGAGCACATCAACCACATTCAAGTTTTAGGTTTCTTTTCCTTTCCCTATTTCGCCAGTGTTGTTCTCCCCTTAGTGTGTGATCCTTGTCCAATAATATTACTGAATTGTTTTGGGTCTATAATCCACATGTGAGGGAAGATGTGACTTTTGGCCTTCTGAACCTGGCTAACTTTGCTTAAGACGATGTTCTCTAGTTCCATCCATTTACTTGAGATGACAAAATTTCATTCTTCTTTGTGGTTGAGTAAAATTTCATTGTGCATAAATACCACATTTTCTTGATCCATTTGTCGGTTGTGGGCATCTTGGCTGTTTCCATAGCTTGGCTATTTTAAATCGTGTGGCAATAAATATAGTTGTGCAGGTGCTTTTGTAATAACTTGGGTCACATTCCTTTGGCTATCATCAAGAACACCACCAATGACAAATGCTAGAGAGGATGCAGGGGAAAAGGAACCCTGATACACTGATGGTGGGAATGTAAGCTAGTACAACCACTTTGGAAAAATATGGAGGCTCCTTAAAAAACCAAACATAGATTTGCCATATTTTCCTGTTTTTTGAAGCTGCCTGAAATCCCTGGTTTCTAGCCCCACGTCAATCTGATATCTGCCTGTGTCATAACATCACTAACTAAAGACTCTTGCAATTGAATTGTATCCACAAAGATAATGCAGGATAATGTCCACATTTGATGATCCTTAACTTAATCATATCTACAAAGTCCCTTTGCCATGTGTGAGTTAACTCTGAGTATTAAGAACTGAACAGACCAAGGCTTTATTAGTAATAGACTTTCCTGTTCAGAAATACTAAACTGAGTCCTTCAAGCTGAAATGAGAGAATACTAATAACTTCCTTCAACACAAATAAATAAAAGCACTAGTCTGTATGGATTAAATAGAAGTGATATTGTACATGTTTCTCTTTGTAAATCTCCTATTTGACATAAAAGTGAAGGTCATAAATCATTTGACATAAAAGTGAAGATCATAAATCAATAATTATAAAACTATGTTGATGAGGTTATAAAGGTATAAAAATACAATTTGTAGGATGACTGTATTATAAAGATGGGGAAGAAATGGTGCTATATTTGAGCAGAGCTCTTATATAATATTAAAATTAAGCTGATATTAATCTAAAGTAGATCATTTAACATGTTATTTTTCATCTGTAGGGTAATTGTGTAGATAAACAGTAAAAAATTATAAAAAATTAAAACCTTGTGAAATAATATACTAGAAATCAACCACTTAGCACAGAAGAAAGCAGTTATAGAAAAAAAAGAGGTATACAAATAAACAAACACATGTGACATATGAAAATAAATCAAAATACCCAATATAAAAACTACTTCATTAGTAATTACATTAAAATAAAATCTGTGAACTCAATAATAAAAAAACAGGGATTGGGAGTATGGAGTTTTAAAATTAATCCAACTATATGTTTTCTAGAATAAAGATGCAGTATATTCAAAGATAACATAGTTTGAAAGTAAAAAGAGTGAATATATATACCATGCAAATAATAAGCACCACTAAGCTGGAATGGTTATAATAAAACCAGAGAAAATATACTTTAAGAAAATAATAATTATTAAACACAAGGCAAAACATTTTAAATTTATGAATGATAATTTAGCAGGATGATGAAATAATGAACATTTATCTATTTAAGAACAAAGACCCCCCCAATAAATGAAGCAAGTCTGATAAAATCAAAAGAAAAAAAGAGAGTATTCAAAAACAATAGTGACTGCAACACTCCATTTTCAATAATAGATAGAATTAGAACTCATAAAATAGAGAGTTTAAAATACACTATAATCAACTACACCAATTTTCATTAATAAGAAAAGAAAAATAGCTTTTTTTAATCGGAAAACTGTGTGTCAATATCCCTTATGAGTGTACTTACAAAAATCCTAAACAATATGTTAGCAAATCAAATCTGCCAGCAATAAATGTTGGTGATGCAGATAAATTTAGAATCATTTTATCTTCTTGATGGATTATTTCTTTTATTAAAATGTAAAGCCCTTTCTCTATCTCTTCTAATTTTGTCCTGAAGTCTTCTTTGTCATGTGTGAGTAGTGCTACTTCTGCTTGCTTTCAGTTTCCACTTACTTTGTATATAATTTTCCATTTCTTCACTTTCAGTGTTTGTATGTGTTGTCCATTGAAATACGTCTTTTGAAGACAATAAATTTATATCTTATTTTATAATCCAATCAGAGAGGCTATGTCTTTTGATTGGTGAGTTTAGCCCATTTATAGTTAGAGCTGTGATTGAAGGTGTTTACCAAATACTGTGATTCTGTTGTTTTTTTCACCCAGGTTGATTTGAGTCTTTTTTGTTCTTTTCTGTAGCCCTTATTCATGTTAGGATTTTGTTGGTTTGCTGAGTTGAGCATATTTGATTTTTTTTTCCTAATTCTCATGTGATCATCTATTTGTCTCATGAAATGTATTCTTTCCCAAGCTCTCCTATTTGTGGCTTTCCTTCTTTCTCTCTTGTTTGCAGTATTCCTTTGGGTATCTTCTGCAGTGCAAGCTTGGTGAACATGAACTGCTTTAGCATGTGCTTGTCTTGGCAGTTCTTTATTTCTCCATCAAATTTAAAGACAGGTTTTCTGGGTATAATAATTTTGATTGGTAGTTTCTTTCAGATCTTAAAATATATCACTCCATGCTTCCCAGGCTTTTAGCGTTTGTACTCAGAGGTCTGGAATTACCATGATGCTTTTGCCTGTAAGTAAGTTAGTATTTTTCTCTTCCAACTTGCAATATGCTTTCTTTGTTTTCTAATCATGCATTTTTAAAGTATAATGTGGCATACAGATTTTTTTGTAGTCATATCTACTTGGGGTTCTAAATGCTTCCTATACTTGGGTATTCATATCTTTTTGAAGATTTGGGAAATTTTCTGTTGAAATTTCACTGAATATACTTTTGACACCTTTAATTTGTATCTCAATTTCTACTTCTATAGGATGGATTCTTAAATTTTGTCTCTCCATTGTGTCCCAGATTTCTTGTAGTTTTGCTAATGCTTTTTTTTTCTTTTTTTGCTGAGTATAATATTTTCTCAGTCTTATTTTCATTCCTTAATAGTCTTCCTGCTGACAATTCTCTGTACTGTTTTTTATTTGATTTATTGAGCTTTTCATTTCCAACATTCTTATTGGTTTTTTTTTCCAAAATCTCAGTTTCCTTAATGAATTTCTCATATATGTTGCTCACTTTATTATCAAGGACTTGGGTGGATTCCTTTATTTATTGTATCTATTTTTTTGAATCCTCTTTAATGTCACTTACCATTTTTAAAAGTAGTGTTATGAATTCTTTTTGTGGCATTTCAACCTTTCAGTATTTTTGGATTAAGTTATTAGGGTGTTCTGAACTTTTAGAGGAGTCACATTACCTTGATTTTTCATACTGTGTTTCTACATTGTGACTTGAACATCAATTAGTTTTGCTATGTCTTTCACTTCCACTCAGAGAAAAGAAAGAATACCACACTAATGAAATCACCAATTCAAAACCAAATAATATATTTAAATGTAATGAAAAAGCAATTGGAAATGAAGGACTGAAGGACAGACTTCGGGAGGTCCCAAAAGGGCGATAAGTGGTCAAGGAGACACTTCTCCTCCCTAGGAAATGTCTGTTTGCATTTGAAAGGCATCTCCACCCTCAGGCAATGCAAACTAGGCTATAAAACCCACTTCTCACCCTGACCCAGGGGATCACCGGTTTCCGGGTCCCCTTGTATTCTCCAATATGCAGTCTTTCTCTTCTCTTTTCTCCAACTAAATTCTCTGCAAATAAAATCTTTCCAACCTCTGCTGTTAGAGTCTGTCTGTGCTTTCATTCTCAGAGCAGGCTCAAGAACCCTGAGCATCTGAAATTCCTGCGCGTGTCATCCGTGCATCAGAAACATCAACTACACCACCAGTAATGGCTACAGAATAAAGGAAGTAGGGTTATTGTAGTATAAACCAGGAGTTTAAAAAATATTAAAAGTATAGAGGTTAAAAATTAAGTAGTAAAATAAGGGCAGATGAAGGAAAAAAAGATGAGGTAGATAGGGAAAAGAGGAAGAAGTATAGTATATATGATGAAGCTATAAGGAATAATAGTGTGTGATCAATACAGTATGATTATTTCAGATAAAAACAATAAAAGCACAAAAGTACAAACAATAAAAAATAAGAATAGAAAAGTAAAAATCAGTACTTCTTCCCTGCTGATGAGGAGGATATATAGCAGAGATCTGTCAGGGCAGCAGGTATTTTCCTCCTGTCTCTGGTTCTTAGAGTTCTGTCTGTGACTCTCCTCATGTTTGCTCCCAGTTTTCTTCTGGGCATGCAGTGGCCCATGATCTTCTCTGGGTACAGCCTACTATGGAGGTTGGTAGTTGACCTAGGCTCTGTGCCTTAGGCAGCAGCTAAGGAGTGGGAGGCTCCAGGAACACAACAGTAACTGGGAATACAGAATGGCTCCAGGCTCAAGGAAGAAGCTGCAGAATAGAGTTGACGCACAGCTAGCATTTTCCACCTAAATAAATGGAGCAGTAACTTCAGGCACAGAGTGGATCAGGACTAACCCTGCAAATTTTGCATGCACTACAGGCTTACTCTAGGCAGGGAGATCAAGACACAGGGGTACACCTGAAGAGTCCTGACCAAGGTTTACAGGCTCCATCCATCTTCATGCCTGGTACTTCAGTTGCAAACAGAGTTGTGGCTAATACTCTCCACCCATGTATGCAGGGCAGTGGCTCCAGACTCAGGATGGATCAGGGCATGCCCTGCAAAATTTGCAAGTTCTGCCAAAGTGAGATTTATAATCTCCACCCAAGGTCACCAGACAGGTACTCTAGTTGCAAAGTGGCTCCCCTGCATGGTGTGGCTAGCACTCTCCACTCACATGTGTGGGACAGCAGCTCCAGGCATTCAGTAAGTCAGAGCATGCCCCAGGAAATTTGCCTTCTCCTCTGGATTATGCAGGGTGGGTTGCTATGGGAACAGGCAGCTCTAGGCTCCTGCTGAGTGAGGTTTTCCTTTCATTTCTTTTGTAGATCTGAAGATTTGAAGTTTGATATTTCTGGATTTCCCCTTGTTTCTGCATACTCTTTACTGGGGTCCTCCACTGACCTTCTAAGTTCCCTGCCGTTTTTTGTATTCCTCCATATGCAGGAATGTGATGGTTGTCTCCAATCTACCATTTTATTGTCCCAGGAAAACTTATTCTTTTACATATGGATATCCACTTGCAAAATTTATCCATTTGCAGAAGAAAAAAAAAACTATTAAAAATTTGAAAAGGCTATTTTTCCCCATGTCTTGTCACTCTGGCCTAAAATGAATTGATCACAAATTTTAAGTTTTATTTCTATACTTTCAATGATATTCCATATTTTCTGCTCTATCCTTATGTCAGTACCACACAGCTTTGTATAATACAGCTGTAAGTTTTGAAATCAGGCATTGTTGGTCTTCTTAAGTTGATTTTTTTCTCAAGATTGTTTGGGTTCTTCTGAGTTCCACACCTTTCCATAGAGATTTTGGAATCTGTCAGCTTCTAAGTTAATTTAAAAAAAAAAAAAGGCAAGTGGAATTTTTTAGTAGAGATTGTGTTGAATTGATAGACCATCTTGGGAAATATTGCCAATTATCAATATTATATCCATGAACATCTATTTCTATTTACTTAGGAATTCTTTGGTTTCTTTCAGCAATAATTTGAAGTACTCAGGGTATACTCAGTGTACAAGATTTGAATTTCCTTTGTTAAATTTTGTTATCTAGTATTTCATTCCCTTTGATGCAAATATAAATGAAAATTTTTCTTTATTTCATTTTTGGATTGTCTTTGGTATTGTACATATAAAATAGATCATGCATTACTATATCCTACAACCTTGCTGCACTTGTACATAAGTTCCAAAAGTGTTTAGGGGGAGAAATTTCTTACAAGTTTTTAAGATTCAAAGTCATGTCATCTGCCTGTAGATATAGGTTTTTTTTCCTGTCTACTTTTACTGGAATCTCCATTACACTCTTGAATAGAAGTGGCAAGTACAAACATCTTTGTCTTGTTCCTGATTTTTAGAAGGGAATCATTTAGTGTTTCATCATTAAGTATGACATTACTTTTAGTGCTTTTAATAAAGAAATTTTATCACATGGTTGAAGGTTCCTTCTATATCTATTTTTTAATCTATCATAAACAGCTTTTGTATTTTATCAAATATCTTTTCCATATTTATTGAGTTGACCATGTAGTTTTGATCCTCCACTCATTTAATATGGTGTATGAAATCGATTGATTTTCATATATTAAACCAACTTTCCAATATTGGGATAAACCCCATTGGAGCATGGTGTACATTCACTGGTGCACCCAATTTCATAAAACAAAGACTACTGAAAATAAAGAGATAGATTCAGATACAATAAAAGTGAAGAATTTAATACTTGACTCTGTCAATAAATACATCATCCAGGCAAAAAAAAATAAAATAAAAAAAGTAAATCTTGTAGATAAGCTATACCATACAGCAAATGGACATAAAACACGTCTAAAGACTGTTCAATCCAATGACAGACCATGGAACTTCCTCCAAAATAGATCACATTTTTAGATCATAAAGCAAGTCTTGACAAATACCAGAAAACTGAAATAGTTAAAATTTATGATCATGTACTAGTGTTGATGGCAAAACAGTGTTTCCAGAAGACCTTGCAGATGTAAGCAGCATTTATTAAAAGTTAGGAAAGATAGCATGCAGAGTATAGGTGGAATCCACAGGCAGAGAGATCATGCTTTTCTTTTTCAGGTGCTTTCAAAACCTACACTAATCTATGGGGAGGGCAGACCTAGGGGATTCCCACCAAATAATGAATGAGTAGAGAGTGGCATGGGTGGTTCCCAGCCAGGTGAGGGAATGGTCTGGACCATTCCCTAGCAACCTACATGAGCCCCAAACTTTTCTTACTTCTAGCCTGCTCCAAATTCCCCCTGAGAGACAATATTCCAAAAAATTCTTTTTTGGGGGTTGCTGAAGGAGGATGGTGCATCTTCAATAAAGGACAGCAGACTCTATCTATAAAGGGAAATTGTCTCTCTTATTTCTTTCCTTTGGGGCTCACTGAGACACAAGGTATCTGAATTATTTTCCAACATATTTAAGGTTCCTCATGGAGATATCAGTTGCTCATGGAGACTTCATTTGTTTATAGAGATCTATAGCCTTGTTGCCTCATGATTTGGGTCCTAAAGGCTTTTATTCTGGAAGAGATAAATCTCATTTAGAAGGCATGACCTGAATATTAACAATGATAGGAGCATCAGAAGGGGGTCTGCCAGGTGTAGCAGGAAGGATAAGGCAAGTTATTTTGAAATGTGATCAGAGAGTCCTATGGTTCCTTTTCCTATTGGTGTTTATGTCCATAGCTATTTTTAACTCTTAGATGTCCCTCTATTTTGGACTGTCATTATAGTAAGCAGTTAAGGATTGGCTACATTAGGGGCCAGGGGACGGTGTTAGTCCAATAAAAGAGTAAGCATCAGTGAGTTAGTTCTGTATAGAAAGGAGACTCACAGTGTCTCTAAGCAGAAGTTACATACCATTGAAAGTTATATTGCCTTTGCTTAAACAAAAGGCCTTGGCTAAAGACATGACTTTGCCTTTTGCCAGAAACCTAGAAGACTAAAATATTAGAGCACATGCATAAGAGCACCTTATTAAAAATCTCTTGGCTTTGGTTACTTAGAGGTCTGGCACAATTGACTCCATCTGAATCTGGAGAAGTCCCTTCATTTGTGCAGTCCTTTTCAACTGTTTCATAAGTGGCTAAATGCCACTTATTTCTCTGAGAAGTTGGGGGATGCTTATCACTAGGGAGTCATGCCCTTTTAAACTGTTTCTCTGAACAGTTGTATCTGAAGATTTTGCCACTATGGCAGTTTTGTCACTCGGGGTAGGAGTGCATCTCCTAGAAAGTCCAGAAAGTCAGATTTTGTCCCACGGAGGAGGCGAAGCATCACATCAAACAGATCTGAAGTCAGTGCCTATGTGACCTTTTTGGTCAAATTCAGCAACAAAGACATTTATTTTTTTTAAATGGGTCTTAGGCTGGGCCTAATTGAGTCTAATTGTTTGTCCCATAAGGGATGTACTGACACCTTTAAATTGCTTAAAGGGTTAGCCAGTAACAGTTACAAAGGTTTTTTTTAAAAGGAAAATAAAAATAACCACAACACTTAAGATTGCCTGTCCTGATAAGCACTTGTAACAGTCATTTTTTCATGGGCTTGCCTGCAAATGTTCTTAAAGGATCAGAACTGTGATGACAAAACTTAAAGGAAACACAATTAATTACAATTTAAACCTTGAATTTTGGTGACATAAAGTAACAAGTAAGTGGCTGTTAGTATGTCAACACAATACTGACACTTAAAAATCCCTCACTTTTCCCATAGTTAGGGGAAGCAGTGCTAGTAATTGTAAGTAGCCCCTGTGTTGATGCTCAATTGTATATCATATACACATATATATATATAATTTAGTCAATGTCAGATGTCAACCCTAAATGGTAGATCTTTTAAAATTTGTAGTAAAGAGTAGAATTGTGAAAGGCTTCATTAGATAGAATGTAACTTAGAAAAAAGAACTATAGCTGTTTACATGTATACATTTTTATCTCTGTAAATGATTTATAACATTTAGATACTCCTATAAGGCACTAGCAGTATTAGAACCATTTAAAAGAATTTTTATTTAGTTTAAACTTAAGGGTTTTTTTTTTTTTTATGTTATCAGAAAAATACCTTAGGGATTTTGCAGGCTGTAAAGAATAGTAAATAATTTCAAATGGGCTATATAGCAATCTAGTCATCTTATTTTGGGATAGTAGAATCAAAGTTTCTCCCAGTTCTTAAGGACACAGCCAAATGGATATGTTGGCTTCCCCTTTTCTGGTTGATGAAGAGAAAGAAAGAGGGAAGGGAAGGGGGAAATCCACTCACCCTTTCACCCCTGCACAAGAGCTCCTGAATGGAATTACCTATGATGGTTGGTGGAGAATGAGAGAGAGGAAAAGGAAAGGGGGAGGAAAGTTGCCCTTTTGGGAAAAGAAAATGAAAACTTTTGAGATCTACAAAGCATCCTTCTGATACCTTTTGAAAACCTCAACAGTTTCCTCCAACCTGTTTCTGTCAGATGTCTCTGGAGCAAGCCAGTGGCAGAGTATTCTGCCTTTTGAGTCATCTGTTCTCCTACAGGCTCATCTCTTCCACCCCAGTATGAGGGTTTTTTAGATGGTATGCTGATCCTGAATGTTGACCCCCGCTATCAAAACATTAGAACTATTATGCATGGGCAAAGAGGCTGATACCAAAACAACATGTAAAATGAAAAGATAACAATATGTAGGAAGACAATCTGTTGATTGTTACAAGGGAAACATCTTAATATGAACTTTTTGTATAACCAGTACAAAATTAACTATCAAATCAAAATTGCACCAAGATAAGCTTGGCTGATACAAACTCATCACTCATTGTCAGTTTTCATATCAGCCCATGGGGTTGTAGTCAGCTTGTGAGCCGAGATAAATGGGAGAATATGTATATTTTTTAATAATAAGCCAATTAAGATTAATGTCTCAAATAGATATAGAAACAGAGATAAGAGTGTAAGCATAAAGTTAGGAGACCCAATGACTGGAGGCCATGGTTTAGATGTTGTTGAGAAATTACATCCTAGACTGTTGATATTAACTAACAGAATGACTTGGAACAAATTGCAGGGTTATTGTTGACCTGTATGTAGCCCCTGGAGCCCCAAAACAACCGCCTCAGTATTGGGAGGTGATGATGCACATAATTTGGTATTTTAGGATTAATTACCTTTTTGTAGACTCCTAAAAACTTAAGGTTTTATCATCCCATTTGGAGGGTAAGATTTTGTTTGGTTTTGATTAAATTTTGTATTGGCCTACAGCATCAAAAGATCTTGATAGTTATATTGATGAAACAGAAACTCACTTTTTAATATACATTAGTACCTTAAATTTTGACCTTAGAAAACTCTCTAGGCAAGCTTTTGACTATAGCCAACCCAATCACACATACATAAATTTGCAAGCTTTAAGACCTTAATTTGTATCTTGAAACAACCTGTGTAAAAACCTAAATTTAGATAATATTGTTTTTAATAAAACTCTGAGGAACCTTATACCTTAAAACACTTAATAATAGCAGTCTACAAGAACACATGGTTCAATAAACCAAATTATAAATGAGTTAAGTGTAAATTATACTCATGATAGAATGAAACAGATTGAAATTATTGTTTAAACATTTTCTTTAGTTCAAATCAGAGAATAGTTAAGCCTGGGTAGGATTAGAACTTGAGATAATTTTTGAGAGAGTTGTACACATTAACTTTATAAAAGTAACTTGAGAACCATCTTAAAGACATCTAAACACACACACACACACACACACACACAGATGTTTTGAGCTAGGTGTGTCAAAGAATATAAGTGCACATAATAAGCTCAAAAGAGTAAAAATTAAGTGGCAACAATTGGTAGGAGACAAAGACACACACAGAAAACATGCACAGTGATACAGGAGGAAATCACATTAAATTAGAGTTCACTCTTACAAAACAAACCATTTTTTGTCATTATCTTTAGACTAGTCAGCTAGACTCCTAAGGAGTTCACAACAGATCTCCAATACAAACACTCTACCCTCCGTCCAATCCTTAGCAGATCAATGCAGTAAAAACATTTATAAAAACTGTATTAATCTAGAGAATTTTAACCACAATTAGTTGTAATTTTCCTAGAGGATGGGAAGATAGTGTCCTATCTCTAGGGGATGGCAAGATGGGGTTGAACATATGTGGTGGCCCCATCATGGTGGCAGTATTTCCTGTGACCACATGGTCTCTCCAAAGGGGCTCTCAAATGAAACACAAAGATGTTATATTCAACATATAGGTTCAAAATACCAATTGGTTATAGGAATAAAAGACATTTCCCCATGAGATACGGGGGTCCATGAGTTAGGCATTCTAGTGTAAAGACAAAATAAATTGCCTATTTAAAATGCCCACACATAAGGACCCATTTTTTTAACCTCTTGGCTGTAAGTAAGCCAAATTGGGTCAGCAGAGAACAGTTAAAGTTAGAATGTTTTTAAATGTTTATTGGATATTGCATTTTAGAATAATAATTATGGTGGACAGACTAATTAGTACTATTAAGTTTTCCTTATCATATATATAGATATATATATATGCATGTTCTAGTGTAAAAAAAATGACATCCTATCAATAGAATAAATTCCCCCTTTAATTTTGCCTTCAGAGTAAATGAATTTTAAATAAGTTTCAGTACTTTTTAATTATAGATATACTTTATAGGTGACCAACATCAAATCCTTAATTAAATGGCACTGTTTTTAATTTTAGGAAACATATTTAAGACAATTTAAGTGCATTTAATATTTAAAGATAGTAACAACTAATACCACAGCTACACAGATGCAGATGTACAGCACTAACAAAAATCAAAGATTTCAAAACTCTTACAAGCTTACCAAAACAGTACCAGTTCCCAATTCCCCCAAATAGACTTGCTTATTTTTTTAATTGACTGTTAGTCACTTTGTATTAAAAATCTAACTTAAGCCCTAAGAAAAGGGAGTATAACCTCAGGGTGAGCGATTCCTCAACCCCTGTAGGCAAAGTATGGAGGCAAGAGGAATATGGGCAAGAATTGCGATCAAGTGGCCAGGGGAAATAGAAAGCCTGGCGGGAACAGAACCGGTTTAGAGGAGGAATACAGAGAAGGTATGGACCCATGGTAGCCGCAGGAAAGGGCGGTCCTGTCCTGGAGCCCCGGACAGCATCAGCCAGGGGTGATGCCTTTTATTTTTAAAAATGGCAGCTGTGACATAAGGGTAGCTATACAGAGAGATTCCTAGCTACCTTTATGTCAAACTAGCAAAAACCCTCTGTCTTTCTTATTATTGCTCATGTCTTCTCTTCAACAAAATTGGAGAAGAGGGCAGAACAGGTTTTGCCTGGAAGCGAGCGGGGCGGGGAGGAGAGAGAAGGGGCGGGGAAGGGGGGCAGGGGGGAGAAATGGTCCAAACAATGTATACATACATGAATAAATTTTTTTAAAAAGGAAAAAGGAAAAAAATGGCAGCTGTGGAATTCAGCCATGAAGGCGCTGCTTGTACATTCTTGCACCACACGCTCCAGCCACCATGGTCCATGCTGCCTGCTGCAGAAGCAGCTTCCGGCCCTCTGGACCAGATCTTTTGACCAGGGGCAAGACTGAGGGCCAGGTCTGCTGTTTGTACCTCTCTCCCTTGCCAGAGTAGCAGGCAGAGCCTGCTCCTACAACCCAGGTGGTAGCACTGAGGAGTAAATGCGTCCCATTTGCTCTCTAAAACCACTAGTTAGGAAAAAGAGAAAGAAAACAAGGTGGGGGCCGGGGGCAAGAAGCCCCATCCGAGGCATTCCTACTTATTCCCCGTTCATTTGGTGGATAGGGACCTTAGAGTATGATCTCCAGGATGACCATTATCAGGAAAGGAAAGAATGAGGGAGCGAGTTAAGAGTTAGGGAGGAAGAATGGAAGGCATGTTGTAGTTTAAGGTGGTCTGGCCTGTCCATTCTCTGTGAGCTCCAAGCCATGGGGAAAGGGTCTTTTGGGCAGACAGACAACGCTGGGTTCCAACACAACATTTCACAGCTACTTTCCCTGAATATAGCACCCTTGGCAGTGCAGAAGGAAAAAGGGAGCATAGTGGGATGCAGGTGGAGTCCACTGGCACAGAGAGCATGCTTTTCTTTTTCAGGTGCTTTTAAAACCTACACTAACCCATGGGAAGGGCCAACCCAGGAGATTCCAACCCAGTAATGAAGGAGTGGAGAGGAGCATGGGCAGTTCCCAGCCAAGTTAGGGTGGTCTGGGCCATCCCAGGGCACTGCATGAACCCCAAACTTTTCTTACTTATAGCCTGTCTCACTAGGTCATAATGGAATAAAATTAGACATCAATATTGACAGAAAAGATAGAAACTACGTAAACGCATAGAGATTGGACAAGATACCTTTAAAGAAGAATGAATACCATTGTTTCTCAAACTTTTCCATAAAATAGAAACACTATCTAATTTAGTCTATCATGCAAATACTACCTTGATACCAAAACAAGATAAGAACACAACCATATAAGAAAATTATAGACCAATTTCCTTGATGAACATTAACACAAAAATACTTTCAAACCAATTCCATAACACATTACAAAGATCATACACCATGCTCTAGTTTTCATTCTAGGGGCAAGGATGGTTCGACATGCAAATAAATAAGCATAATGTGGCATATAAGTAGAATCAAGGACAAAATCACATGATCATCTCAACAGATGCAGAAAAAAATCTTTGATGATATTTAATATCCTATCATGACAAAAGCCCCAAAGAAACTAGGAATAGAAAGAACATAATCAACATAACAAATGCTATATCCATAAAACCTATAGCCAACAGTATATACCAAATGGGGAAAAACTGAATGTGTTTCCTTTGAAATCAGGAAGAAAACAGGGGTATTAATTTTCTCTAATATTATTTAATATATTGGTTGAATTCTGAGCCAGAGCAATAAGGCAATAAAAAGTAATAAAAGTGAAGAAAAGAAGAAATCAAATTGTCCCTATTTATAGGTGATATGGTCCTGAACTTTAAAGACCCAAGTGACTCCACTAGAAAACTCTTAGATCTATCTGATCAACACTTTCAGCAAAGCAGCAGGATATAAAATCAACACAGACAAATCATTAGCTCTTCTATATATCAAATTTCAAATTATACTAGAGAGGCATAATCATGAAAATAGCATGGTACTGGGAAACAAACACTCATATAGACCAATGGAATAGAACAGAGGACCCAGTAATTAATAAGTGAACACAGCAACAGAATCCATCTGCTCCTCAACAAAGGTTGTAAAAAAGACAACCTCTTCAAAACAGGGGAAAACCAGATATCCAGGGGTAGAAGACTGAAACTAGATCACTGCATCCAAATCTGAACAAAAAATAAATTCAAAATGCATCAAGGACCGTAACATAATTGTTGAAACTTTGAACTTACTAGAGGAAAACTGGAAAAACAAGATACAGGAATAGGTAAGGCATTTCTGAACAGGAATCCATTAGCTCAAGAAGCAAGAGCAAAAATTGACAAATGGGATTGCATCTGATTGAAAAGCTTCTATGTATCAAAAGAAATAATTAGCAGAGTAATGAGATGGTTTATAGAATGGGGGAAAATCTTTGTCAGTTGTTTATCTGACAAGGAATTAATATCAGGAATATATAAAGAGCTCAAAAAATTAAATACAAACAGACAAATAGTCCAATTAGTGAATAAGCAAATGAACTGAACAGTTTTTAAAGGAAATACAAATGGCTAATAACCACATGGAGAAGTGTTCAACATCCTTAACTGTAAAGGATATGCAAATCAAAACAGCACTGAGATTCCATTTCACCCAGTCATAATGACAATCATGAAGGAAACAAACAACAAAATGCTGGTGAGGATGTGAGAAAAAAAATAAAACCTTATACACTGTTTGTGGGAATATAAATTAGTACAGCTACTATGGTAATCAATATGGATATTCCTTTAAAAACTAAAAGTAAAACTACCATATAATTCAGCTATACCACTCTTGAACAAATATCCAAAGGAAAGTAAAAGAATGTATAAAAGAGGTTCCTGCACACCTGTTCATTGGAGCACTGTTAACAGTAGCCAACTTATGGAATCTGCTTATATGCCCATCAACAGATGAATGGGGGTAAGTAAATGTGGTGTATATACACAATTGAGTATTACTTTACAACAAAGAAGAATGAAGCTATGTCATTTGTAGGCAAATGGATTGAATTACAGATCATCATGCTAAGCAAAATTAAGCCAGACACACAAAGAAAAATACTGCATATTTTCCTCTCATATGTGCTACCTAATTCTGAAAAAAAGGGCATGAAGATAAAAGATAAATGAATGACTATTTGTGGAAGGGGGAAAAGGGTGGGATGGATGGTAGAATATGATTAAAATACATTATATGTACTTATGGAGAGGTCATAATAAAACCCATATAAAATATGTTAGAAAGTTAAAGAGGAAGCAGTGGGAAGAGAGGGATAAGAACATGTGACAGAAGGGATAAATTTATTGATGTGCATTATGTTCCTGCATGGAAATATCACAATGCAAACCCCTCACTTTGTAGAATTAATATACACCAATAAAATAGAATTGGAGGCTTTCCTCACACCATATACAAAACTTAATACAAAATGAATGATTGAGCTAAAAGTAGTGGATGCACTACAAAACTCTTACAAGAAAACATGAGTAAATTATTTTTGACTTTGACTTAAGCAACAGTTTCTTAAATATAACAATAAAAGCAAAAATAGCAAAGAAAAATTGGCAAGTTAGACTTAATCTTAGTTAAAAAAAATTTTTGTTCTCAGGAAGTGCTGTCAATGAAATGAAAAAATAACCTCAGGAATGGAAAAAAAAGCATTGCAAATCATATAAGTGGTAAAGAATTTCCATCACAAATAATAAAATATCTGCTAATACAACAATAGATAAAACACTTCAGAATAAAAATGGGCAAAATGTTTGAACAGACACTTCTTCAAAAGGGACATGTAAATGTTTAAAAAATGTGGTGAGAAGATACTCAACATTATTAGATTTGGGGAGAGGCAAATCAAAGCCCCAAGGAGGTACTGAGTCACACAATTATGATGGCAGAAATAGAAAAGGAAGACAGCAATGAGAGCTGCTACCTATGCATTTGTCATATGATAGTAGAAAAATTCTATATGCAATTTGGAAAACAATTCAGTGGATCCTCAAAAAAAAAATATGACCCAGCAATTGTATTTCTACTTACATTCTCCTTGCAAATAAAAATACATGTCTATATTACAACTCCCTTAATGAAAATTCATATCAGCATTATTTTTAATAGCCAAAAAGTTAAAAACAAAAATACTTATCAAATGACAAATGCATGTCACAAAGGTGATATACTTACTTATTGGAATATTATTCTACAAAATTCATAAAGTACATGCTACAATATGGATATGTCTTGAAAACATTATGCTAAATTATGATCATTACAAAAGGTCACATATTACATGATGTCTTTTTATATGAAATGTCCAAAATAAGCAAATCCAGAGGAGAGTCTAGGTTAGTAGTCTTTAGGTGCTAGGGAGTGGGTACTTGCATGAATTTGGAAGGGGATGTAGTTCAGTCCATAGTAATCTGCCCTATGGCCCTCCAAAATCTTTATTCTTTTGAAGTGCAAAACACATTTATCTCATTCTAACAACTCTAAAATTGTTAACCTATTTCAGCATCAACTCCAAGTATAAAGTCACATCTAAGCATCATCCAAATCAGTTATGGGTGAAACTCAAGGAATAAGTAACTCTGAATCAAAATCTACCTCTAACTGTGGACTTAAGAAACCAGACAAGATATATTCTTCCCAAAGGGTGGGACAGACACAGGATAGATTCTAGTTACAAAAGGGAGAAATCAGAAAAATGAAAATGATGGTAGTTTCCATGCAAGTCCAAAACCCAGCTAATCAAATTCCATTTGATCTAACTCAGAGAAATTTCCTCCTTGCTAGATGCCCTGTGCTCTGAGTCCATCTTTCGGGTCTATTAGGGTGACCAATGCCACTTCAAGGTTCATTGAGGTGGCAGCCCTACCCCTCAGTTCGGAGTAGTGGCTCTACAACCTCAGCCATAGACTGTGGATTTGTTCAGAGGCTCTGGGCTGGTTAACCTTGCCCTCTGAAACCCTTGGTCTTCTGCACTCTGGGACTGTTTCTAATGAATTAATTTTAATCCACTCTGACAGGTATATATGTTTGAGTAGTATTAATGGGTCATGTGGTAACTTTCTGTTTAACCATTTGAGGAACTGGCATATTATTTTCCAAAGTGGCTGATCTATTTTGTATCTCCAGCAATATTATTAGTTTTCCAGTTTCTCCACATTTTCTGCCTTACTTGTCATTAATATCTGAAACTTGTAATTCTAAAGGACCTCTTGGGCACATTCCCTGCCATGATAGCTTGACCCAACCTCTCCCATTCCTTCCTCTGCCTCTTACTGACTCATTTTCCTTCCTCCATCATTCCTTTTCATCAAAGTAGTGTCCACTAAATCCCAGAGAACAAAGCATACAGAGGACCTGATGAGGCTATTTAAGGGTTTTATTTACTTATTTTAAAAATAATTTATTTTTAATACTATAGCATTTGCCATCACTTAGTGAATTTGATTTTTCAAGGCAAGCTCTCTAAAGTTGTTTAATTTTGCTCATACACCTCCCTTCTGTTTCTTTCTAGATAATTTCTAGGTGCCTGGAGTTCTGTGTGAGTGAACCTCGGGCAAGGACTGCCTAGTGTCAGAGAATTTATGCATGAAGAGAAAAGTAAACTTAAATAAACCCAATATAACTAATCAGTATAATAGCATGCATTATATAATTGCTCAGTAATTGCTGGTATTTATATAGCAAATTGACTTATGGTTTTAAAACAAATTTATGTTCTTAAAATAACCTCTTCCTAAGCACTAATGTGGGATACATCTAAATATCAAGGGGAAAATAAAAGAGTAGAATAAATATTTTTTTATTCAGTTAACTGTGAATTTTCTTAATAGCCCAAGTAAAACTGGTGCTTCTGGCTCCCAGCTGTGTAGTTCCTGTCTGTAATTTTTTTTAAATGATTCTATTCTGGTTCACAGTGGTCACATAAACCTGGGATATCCTCTTTAACTTTAAATTGAAGATTATCACTATCAGACTGGAATTAAGTCATAAAGGATTATTGACTGATTCATTAAAGCTAATGTAATGTAACTCATAAAATGCAGTTGTTGTCAGCCAGAACTTCACTAATTTCCTGATACACAGAGTTCTTCATGGTAACAGAGATGATCTTGTCATTTTGTAATTTACTAGACTCAAGTCTAGTAAAGCTAAGCACGTGCTTGAGAAAGTGAGCGGATGCTCACAGTGCGCAGAACAAATTCCAGTCCTAAAGCAAAAGCATTATAAATGCCTAAAATTATAGTCTTTATCTCTAAGGCAGGTGTTTCAAAGCTGGAGTGCTCCCAACATTTTTCCTCTTGGTTATTGTTTTTCTACAAGAAGTTGAAAAGGATGTTAAAGATAAGGCAGGTGTTAAGATAAGATTCCTCACCAGGAATGACTCATTAGCAGCCAATCAGGGATTTTATATCTATAAACATGAACAGGGTGGGGGCTTGAATATGGCTATGAAAAATCCGTTCAATTCAGGAGAAACAACTATTTTTAAACCAAAGTTTGAAATAATCCTCACTTTAGTACGGGGAAAAAAAATCTCCATAGTCACTGTACTAATTAGATTTCAAAGAATCACTTACTATGTTATTGTAAAATTAGAAGTAGTGATTTTGCCTATTACATTGAGGTATATATACCAAATATTTAAATTTGTATTGGATGACAAGCTAGGTCTTGATATGTTTAAATTAAACATGAAAACAAATTATATAAACCAAATATATTCATAAATGAGTGAATTAGTTCCAAAAGGGAACAGACGCAGAGTTTTGTGCTCAACATGAGTTTCTTCCAGAACTATTCTAAGGTATTTTTCCTAGGAAGTAAATGGATTAATAGCTAATATCAAGGCATAGGTTCAGTGGTCCTCTTGTCATTCACTTCTGCTGGGAATTATGGCAGGGAACCATTGCCCTTGTTAACCTGTGAACATTTTTCACTCCTGTAGGTCATTGACTCTGGCTCAGGGGTCCAATTTCCCTTTCATTCATTAAGCACATTGGGAAGCAGAGTTCCTAACCCTTTCCAGTCTAAATGTGGAACAATCATATCCCTCACAATCAACTGCCCATGTGCTGGGACCTTTACGTCTCACTGTGCTCTCGCAATGACGCAAGTTTTTAACAATTGAAGGATATTAACTCAAAAACTTGTTTTCTAATTGGAGGAGCTCAAGGGATTTCAAATAAATGAACTTGTATAAACTGGAAGCTAGTACATGTGCCTTTCTAATTATTTTTGCTCAAATTAGGGGAGAAGGCACTGCTAACCTCAGATAGCACATTTCAGAAATTATTTTAGTTACAAAGCTAATACAGAGTAACAAAGCTAAGTGGTTGAGTATTCTTTGGGTAACTAAAAAACATAATATTGTCTTTCATCAACAGATATGATGTATTTAAAACAATGTTATTTCATTACTTAAGTATGCACACTTTTGTCAATACTTTAGATTATTTCCTTTCATTAGGCCAATTAAAAAGAAGAAATAGAAACGTCTAATAAAATGTCAGATGTTGCTAGATTTGCTCACTTTTCTCTAATGTACATAATTTATTTGTAAACTTTTAAAAACACAACTTATCAATTTATTACAATTATTGTCAAAGTATTGTCTTTGTATTTAATAAATAAGACATTAACATATCTGCACTGTTAATATCAGCAGGGAACATCTTCCCATACTGTTTAAGTACATCGTATTCAAGAGATTGAAACATACAATAAGGCTTTCTAGGAGCTTCTAAACTGTGTGCGCTGGTACTGTTAGTCAAGAAAACTTGGTGTGAAAGAGTGGCAGAAAGGGAAATCCTAGGTGTTCTTTATCATTTCCTATTTCTTCACAGGAGTGAGAGTGTGTGGTGTGTGTATTTATGTGTGTGTGTGTGTGTGTGTGTGAGAAAGAGAGAGATAGGAGAGAGAAAAGATAGAGGCTACTCATTAATTACACTTTTATTTAGATAGTATGGATAATTCTTAGGAAGGACAAAGGTTAAGATATGTTTCTTAGAAATCTGTGATTACTCTTCACAAAGGAACATGTTCATTAAGAGAACTTTTTATCATTCAGGAATATCTTTTTATTTTGAAATTATAACATTATTATAAAATAAAAAATCTTGATTTAAAAAAGCTGCCAACACACACACACACACACACACACACACACACACACACACACACACACACAAAGTGTATCTTCAATGCCAAAATAGTGTTTTATACTTAAACAATTTCCTTTAGATCACCTCATGGAATTAACACACTTACTGAGCCCATTGTTAAAGACAACACACTTGGGTATAGGATTGGGTAATTAATTATTCATGTAGTATTTTAAAAAATTAAGTTTCAAAAGTAATTCCAGAGAACTTATGTCTTATAAAAGGCTCAGCCAATACAGAACAAAATTGGGCAACTAGGTCTGCAGGATATTAACTAGTAGAATTTTTGAAGAAAGAAAATCTATTTTTCATACCTTATTTTTCCTAAAAATATTTATTTTGTAACATATAAATTGTGATTGGTAACATATTACAAGTTACCAATTTACTGTTTAGGCAGAGGAGTTACAGGGGTTTGAACTCCTGGCCTTGTGCTTACTAGGCAAGCACTCTACCAGTTGAGCTACATCCTCAGCCCTTTTTGCTTTTAGCTTATTTTTCAGGTAGGGTTTCACATTTTTCCCCAAGCTGGCCTCAGGTCACAATTCTACTACCTCTGCTTCCTGAGTAACTGGGATTACATGACTGGCTTGGTTTTATTTTTATTTAATTACTTAGTTACTTATTTATTTATATTGAAATAGGGCATCTGCATTAACTTTTTGCCTGAGCTGGCCTTAAACTCTTCTTCTACATCTACCCCCTGAGTAGCTGGAGTTATAACTGTAAATCAGTGCTCCAATTTACAACTTTTACAAGATTATGCAAGCTATATTAAGACAAAATATTACTCTTAAGTATTATGATTAAATGTGCTATCTTAGCTAGGTACGGGTGCTCACACCTGTAATCCAAGCTACTTGTGAGTCAGGGGTAGAAGGATCATGGTTTGAGGCCGGCCCTGGCAGAAAAGTTAGCAAAACCCTATCTCAAAACAAGCCAGGTATGGTGATATCTTCGTAGAATACCAGCTATGTTAGAGGTATAGATAGGAAGATTGAGGACAAGGTTGACCTGGGCCAACCTGGACCAAAATATGAAACACTATCTGAAAAATAAATAAAAAACAAAAAGTGTGGTAAGAGGAATGGTCCAAGAGGTAGAGCACTTGCTTATTAGCAAACATGCCAGTGGTACCTTTCCCCCCAAAAATGTTTTCTGCTCTTTTGATTCACCTTTTTTTTCTTATTCTTAATGCATTTGAGCTTTTCCCTATGGGTTTTGTTTTGCATTACTTTACTTGCCTTTTTTAAGTTGTTTTGTTCTCCTATCTGGTTTTACGAGGGCTCTGTCCATGTTCTCAAATTACAGTTATTTGCATTGACTAGTTTATTTGTTCAAGGTACAATTACTAAGAACATTAATCCCAAATACAGTTAGTTTTGTATTTTATTAAAAGCAATAAAGAAAAGTAACTGCAGCAAGAAGTGGCTGATTAAGAAAATGTAAAAAAATGTAAAACAATTTCTATGAAGAAAGTATTATAAAAGTCAATTACAGAAAGACTTTTGACTCATTGGTGGGGGAATACAAAATGGTACAGTCACATGGAGTACTACTTTGGAAATCTTATAGAACTATATATATTCTTACTCTAGAGTCCAACACACATACTCCTTAGTATTTACCCAAATGAGTTGAAAATTTATGTAGGAAAATCCTATACATAATTATTATAACAGTTTTAGTAATCATTGCTAATACCTAGAAACAAACAGTGAGTGAATAGATAAACAAATCATGGTATATCTAGACATTATGCAGCACTAAAAATAAACAAAGAATATAAAAGGATGTGGAGGAATATTACATACACATTACTAAGCAAAAGAACCCAAAAAAGTTACGTACTCTATGGTTTCCAACTCTATAACATTCTGGAAATGGCAAAACTATGGAGACAGTAAAAAGACCAGTAGTTGCCAGGGATTAGGGAGAGGGAGGGTTGAATAGGTGAAACCTAGAGAACTTTTAGGACAGTGAACCTTTCCTATACATCATGATAGTGGATATATGTCATTATATATTTGTCAAAAATCCATAGAATAGAGGGAATAATATCAGGAAGATGGTGAATAAACTTGTCGCCTCACTGAAAAGTTCATTTGAACAGCTACCTACTCATTAAATATCTTTGCAGAGTTGGGGAATCCTGAAGAGAGAGACGAACAAAATAGAAATGATGCTTTCCTTCTACCAACTTCACACCTGCCCCAAGTATACACAGTGCAATACTAAAAAAGTCTCTGTGTAGAGAAAGACAGAATAAATTGTGCATCTGACTTCATCATGGACCCTGAAACCATGAATCCTGGTGCCAGGCCACCTGTTCCAGCATCATCACAGCCCTGACTTCTAGACTGGCCCTTGTGGACCTAAGTTCCTGATCTATCCAAATGTCAATGCCAGTTCCCATAGTTGGAGGTTCCAGGTCCTTGCCAGCACCTTGGTGGCCACTAAAGCTCCATGACTCTGGTACCAACCAGACACTAATGGCCTTGGCCCCAGATCTACTCTTATAGATACAGACTTCAGGGAAGCCCTCATGGACACAAGGCTCAGAACATTCGCCATGGTTCTAAGCTATAAACCACCTCTAGAAACAACACTTAGCACCTGAGGACTCAGGTCCTGGGTCACTCCTGTGGACCCAGGTACCAGACCTATCCTAGTGCCAGGCAGGCCAATGAGGAGTCAGGATTGAGGCCTATTGCTTTGTCACATTTTCCCTCAGGGACCTGAGATTTCAGGCTGCCTGCTGTGGATTTAAAGGCCAGGACCAACCCAGTGAACCCTGGTACCTGACTGGCTTTTGAATATTGAAGATCTAGGCTCAACCCACAAAGGCAAATACCAGAATCACCCATGCAGATCCAAGATTCACCCCCTGTGAATCCAGGCATCAGAATAGCCCATCTGAGGAATCCAATAGCAATTTCTGGACAGTTTGACTTGTGAAGGGTTTCCTCTGCCAAAGTCAGTCTGCAAAGATGAAAAAGGGTCTACCTCAAGAACAGAGACACCAATGCTGTACCTACACCAAGTACAAAGACACCAATGCAAGGCTATAATGATCATAATTAATCAGCAAAATAGGACACTACCAAAAACAAAAACAAATTGCTGATCACTGAACAAAAGAAAGGGAGATGTATATACTACTGACAAAGAACACATAGTACTCATTTTCAAAAAAATTTCAGAGGCAATAAGAGGAAAGACAGATTAATGAAATCAAGAAAACAATATGTGTATAAAATTCGAAGTTTAACAACAAGATAGAATATATTTTTCTTTTTTCTTTTTTTTTTTGTATTTATTTTATTATTCATATGTGCATACAAGGCTTGGGTCATTTTTCCCCCCTGCCCCCACCCACTCCCTCACCACCCACTCCACTCCCTCCCTCTCCCCTCCACCCCCTCAATACCCAGCAGAAACTATTTTGCCCTTATCTCTAATTTTGTTGTAGAGAGAGTATAAGCAATAATAGGAAGGAACAAGGGTTTTTGCTGGTTGAGATAAGGATAGCTATACAGGGAGTTGACTCACATTAATTTCCTGTGCGTGTGTGTTACCTTCTAGGTTAATTCTTTTTGATCTCACCTTTTCTCTAGTTCCTGGTCCCCTTCTCCTATTGGCCTCAGTTGCTTTAAAGTATCTGCTTTAGTTTCTCTGCATTAAGGGCAACAAATGCTAGCTAATTTTTTAGGTGTCTTACTTATCCTCACCCCTCCCTTGTGTGCTCTCGCTTTTATCATATGCTCAAAGTCCAATCTCATTGTTGTGTTTGCCCTTGATCTAATGTCCACATATGGGGAGAACATATGATTTTTGGTCTTTTGGGCCAGGCTAACCTCACTCAGAATGATGTTCTCCAATTCCATCCATTTACCAGCAAATGATAACATTTCGTTCTTCTTCATGGCTGCATAAAATTCCATTGTGGATAGATACCACATTTTCTTAATCCATTCGTTGGTGGTGGGGCATCTTGGCTGTTTCCATAACTTGGCTATTGTGAATAGTGCCGCAATAAACATGGGTGTGCAGGTGCCTCTGGAGTAACCTGTGTCACATTCTTTTGGGTATATCCCCAAGAGTGGTATTGCTGGATCAAATGGTAGATCAATGTCTAGCTTTTTAAGTAGCCTCCAAATTTTTTTCCAGAGTGGTTGTACCAGTTTACATTCCCACCAACAGTGTAAGAGGGTTCCTTTTTCCCCGCATCCTCGCCAACACCTGTTGGTGGTGGTTTGCTAATGATGGCTATTCTAACAGGGGTAAGGTGGAATCTTAATGTGGTTTTAATTTGCATTTCCTTTATTGCTAAAGATGCTGAGCATTTTTTCATATGTTTTTTGGCCATTTGAATTTCTTCTTTTGAGAACGTTCTGTTTAGATCACTTGCCCATTTCTTTATTGGTTCATTAGTTTTGGGAGAATTTAGTTTTTTAAGTTCCCTATATATTCTGGTTATCAGTCCTTTGTCTGATGTATAGCTGGCAAATATTTTCTCCCACTCTGTGGGTGGTCTCTTCAGTTTAGAGACCATTTCTTTTGATGAACAGAAGCTTTTTAGCTTTATGAGGTCCCATTTATCTATGCTATCTCTTAGTTGCTGTGCTGCTGGGGTTTTGTTGAGAAAGTTCTTACTTATACCTACTAACTCCAGAGTATTTCCTACTCTTTCCTGTATCAACTTTAGAGTTTGGGGTCTGATATTAAGATCCTTGATCTATTTTGAGTTAATCTTGGTATAGGGTGATATACATGGATCTAGTTTCAGTTTTTTGCAGACTGCTAACCAGTTTTCCCAGCAGTTTTTGTTGAAGAGGCTGCTATTTCTCCATCGTATACTTTTAGCTCCTTTGTCAAAGTCAAGTTGGCTATAGTTGTGTGGCTTCATATCTGGGTCCTCTATTCTGTTTCACTGGTCTTCATGTCTGTTTTTGTGCCAGTACCATGCTGTGTTATTGCTTTGTAATATAGTTTGAAGTCAGGTATTGTGATACCTCCTACATTGTTCTTTTGACTGAGTATTGCCTTGGCTATTCATGGCTTCCTGTGTTTCCACATAAATTTCATGGTAGATTTTTCGATCTCTTTAATGAATGTCATTGGGATTTTGATGGGAATTGCATTAAACATGTAGATTACTTTTGGGAGTATCGACATTTTTACTATGTTGATTCTACCAATCCATGAGCATGGGAGATCTCTCCACTTTCTATAGACTTCCTCAATCTCTTTCTTCAGAAGTTTATAGTTTTCCTTGTAGAGGTCTTTCATATCTTTTGTTAGGTTTACACCTAGGTATTTGATTTTTTTTGAGGCTATTGTAAATGGAATTGTTTTCATACATTCTTTTTCAGTTTGCTCATTGTTAGTGTATGGAAATGCTAATGATTTTTGTATGTTGATTTTATATCCTGCTACCTTGCTATAGCTATTGATGATGTCTAGAAGCTTCTGAGTAGAGTTTTTTGGGTCTTTAAAGTATAGGATCATGTCATCTGCAAATAGGGATATTTTGACAGTTTCTTTACCTATTTGTATTCCTTTTATTCCTTCTTCTTGCCTAATTGCTCTGGCTAGGAATTCCAGTACTATGTTGAATAGGAGTGGAGATAGTGGGCATCCTTGTCTGGTTCCTGATTTTAGAGGGAATGGTTTCAGTTTTTCTCCATTAAGTATAATGCTGGCTGTAGGTTTGTCATATATAGTTTTTATAATGTTGAGGAACTTTCCTTCTATTCCTAGTTTTCTTAGAGCTTTTATCATGAAATGGTGTTGGATCTTATCAAAGGCTTTTTCTGCATCTATTGAGATGATCAAGTGGTTTTTGTCTTTGCTTCTGTTAATATGGTTTATTACATTTATTGATTTTCGTATGTTGAACCACCCCTGCATCCCTGGGATGAAGCCTACTTGGTCATGGTGAATAATCTTCGATGTGTTGTTGAATTCGGTTCACCATTATTTTGTTGAGAATTTTTGCGTCAATGTTCATTAAGGAGATTGGCCTATAGTTCTCCTTTTTGGAGGTGTCTTTGCCTGATTTTGGGATAAGTGTAATACTGGCTTCATAAAATGTGTTTGGCAGTTTTCCTTCCCTTTCTATTTCATGGAACAGTTTAAGTAGGGTTGGTATCAGTTCTTCTTTAAAGGTTTGATAGAATTCAGCAGAAAATCCATCAGGTCCTGGACTTTTCTTTTTGGGGAGACTTTTGATTGCTGCTTTAATTTCATTTTGTGTTATAGGTCTATTCAGGTGATTAATTTCCTCTTGGTTCAGTTTTGGGTGATCATATGTATCTAGAAATCTGTCCATTTCTTTAAGATTTTCAAATTTATTTGAATATAGGTTCTCAAAGTAGTCTCTGATGATTTCCTGGACTTCCATAGTGTTTGTTGTTATCTCCCCTTTTGCATTCCTGATTCTACTAATTTGGGTTTTTTCTCTCCTCATTTTAGTCAGGTTTGCCAGGGGTCTATCGATCTTGTTTATTTTTTCAAAGAACCAACTTTTTGTTTCATTAATTCTTTGTATGGTTTTTTTGGTTTCTATTTCATTGATTTCAGCTCTTATTTTTGTTATTTCTCTCCTATTTGTTTTGGGATTTGCTTATTGTTGTTTTTCTAGGAGTTTGAGATGTATCATTAGGTCATTGATTTGGGATCTTTCAGTCTTTTTAATATATGCACTCATGGCTATAAACTTCCTCTCAGGACTGCCTTAGCTGTGTCCCATAGTTTCTGGTAGGTTGTGTTTTCATTTTCATTGACTTCCAGGAACTTTTTAATTTCCCCTTTTATTTCATCAATGATCCATTCTTCATTAAGTAATGAGTTATTTAGTTTCCAGCTGTTTGCATGTTTTTTTGTCTTTACTTTTGTTGTTGTGTTCTACTTTTACTGCATTGTGATCAAATAGTATGCACGGTATAATTTCTATTTTCTTATATTTGCTGAGCCTTGCTTTGTGCCCTAGGATATGAACTATTTTGGAGAAGGTTCCATGGGCTGCTGAGAAGAATGTATATTGTGTAGAAGTTGGAAGAAATGTTCTGTAGACTTCAATTAGGTCCATTTGATCTATTGCATATTTTAGATCTTGGATTTTTTTATTGATTTTTTGTTTGGATGACCTATCTATTGATGATAATGGGGTGTTAAAGTCTCCCACAACCACTGTGTTGGAGTTTATATATGCTTTTAGGTCTTTCAGGGTATGTTTGATGAAATTGGGTGCATTGACATTGGGTGCATGCAGGTTGATAAATACTATTTCCTTTTGTTCTATTTCCCCTTTTATTAGTATGGAATGTCCTTCTTTATCTCGTTTGATCAATGTAGGTTTGACGTCTACTTTGTCAGAGATAAGTATTGCTACTCCTGCCTGTTTTCAGGGGCCATTGGCTTGGTATATCTTCTTCCAGCCTTTCATCCTAAGCCTATGCTTATTTCTGTCAGTGAGATGGGTCTCCTGTAAGCAACAAATTGTTGGATCTTCCTTTTTAATCCATTTCGTTCAAGTGGTGCCTTTTGATGGGTGAATTAAGTCCGTTAACATTAAGCGTTAGTACTGATAGGTATTTGGTGATTCCTGTCATTTAGTTGTCTTAGTTGTTTGAAGGTTTGATTGTGTGTACCTAAGTTGAAGTTACTCTCTACTGTCTTGCTTTTTCTTTTCCTGTGGTTTGGTGCTGCCCGTCTTTTCATGGTTAAGTTGGGTTTCACTTTCTGTGTGCAGAATCCCTTGCAGAATCTTTTGTAGTGGTGACTTTGTGGTCACGTATTGTTTTAGTTTCTGCTTATCATGGAAGACTTTTATTGCTCCATCTATTTTGAATGATAGTTTTGCTGGGCAGAGTATCCTGGGGTTGAAGTTATTTTCATTCAGTGCCTGGAAGATCTCACCCCATGCTCTTCTTGCTTTTATGTTTCTATTGAGAAGTCTGCTGTGATTTTGATGGGTTTACCTTTGTATGTTACTTGTTTTTTCTCTCTTACAGCCTTCAATATTCTTTCCTTAGTTTCTGAACTTGTTGTTTTAATGATGATATGTCGTGGAGTAGTTCTATTTTGATCTGGTCTGTTTGGTGTCCTGGAGGCCTCTTGCATCTGTATGGGAATATCTTTCTCTAGATTTGGGAAATTTTCCGTTATTATTTTGATGAATATATTATGCATTCCCTTTGCTTGCACCTCTTCTCCTTCTTTGATGCCCATGATTCTCAAGTTTGGTCTTTTGATGGAGTCGGTGAGTTCTTGCATTTTCTTTTCACAGATCTTGAGTTGTTTAATTTATAGTTCTTCGGTTTTTCCTTTAATTACCATTTCATATTCAAGTTCTGAGTTTCTGTCTTCTGTTTGTTCTATTCTGCTGGATTGGCCTTCCGTTTTGTTTTGCAGTTCTGTTTCATTCTTTTTTCTGAGGTTTTCCATATGCTGGGTGGTTTCCTCTTTAATGTTGTCCATTTATGTTCTGAGTTCATTTATCCGTTTATTCATCATGTTCTCTGTTTCACTTTGGTGTTTATACAGTGCTTCAATGGTTTCCTTTATTTCTTCTTTTGCTTTTTCAAATTCTCTATTTTTGTTTTCTTGGAATTTCTTGAGTGTCTCCTGTACATCTTGGTTGACCCTATCCAGTATCATCTCTATAAAATTCTCATTGAGTACCTGTAAAATGTCTTCTTTTAAATTATTCTTGTGGGCTTCATTGGGTCCTTTGGCATAGTTTATCTTCATTTTGTTGGAGTCTGGATCTGAGTATCTGTTTTCTTCATTCCCCTCTGGTTTCTGTACTAAATTTTTGCTGTGAGGAAACTGGTTTCCCTGTTTTTTCTGTCTTCCCGCCATTGTCTTTGGTGTTATTACTGTCCCTGTACTGTGTGCAATTAAGTATTTTCTAGCTTGTAATAATAACAATGGTTATATTTAGTATGGAAGGGTGAGCTGAGATGGAAAGCAAGAAGTTAAAGAAAGGGGAAAAATAAATACACAGACAAGAAGGAGAAAACAGAACAAGGTATCAGACAAGAAAGTTTCAAAGGTATAAACAGGGAGCGTTAGTGTACTAATTGACAGTAAGCTGAACAGACATTAGAGAGACAGAGAAAGGATTGAAAATAAAAAATAAAAAAATAAAGATAAGAATAAAAATAAAAAAATAAATGAAAGAAATATCTATATATAAAAATGAATTAAAATATGATGAAAAATAGAAAATTAAAAAAAAAACCAAAAAACCAAAAAACCTCCAAGTTCAAATGCAATGAAGTTTCAGTCTTAATAATTTGGGTGTCCGTCTCAGTCTTCAATCCTGGAGATGGTGCCTCAGATGTTGTTCTGTGGTTGTCTCATCAAAGGGGATGCATAAAGTAGAACAAAACTACACACACACACTCATGAAAACCCCACCAAGTGTCCCAAGTTCAAATGCAATACAGTTTCAGTAAGTTTTTCAGCATTTAGGTGTAATTCGGTTGTTCTCTCATCAAAGGTAGGGAGAAAAAGAGAAAAAAAGAAAAAAAACAAAAAAAAGAGTCTGGAGATGGTTCTGAGAATGGTATCTGCAGCTGTGGCTTGCCTACCCGCTGATGTCAACCTGCTGTTGCTGGAGGTGTTATTTATGCAGATCTCTGGGGTGAGCTTAGCACTCACCTGGCCCTGCAGGTGTTGTTTACTCAGAGTTTTCTTGTGAGCCTCTGCTACAAGCTTTCCCCTTTCCAAGCACTGGGAAAGGTGACACTGCACCCACATTCTCAGGCCTGCATGTTTATTTACAGTTCATGTCGGAAGTGGGTCTTCCCCCCCTCTCCTGTGCAGTTTTCCTCCCACCACCACTTTTACAAGCTTTCCTGCTCCTGATTACTGGGCGGTGCTGCTGCTCCTGCCAGCCGCCATGTTTGTTTATAGCTCATGTGGGAAGTGGGTTTTCCCTCCTCTCCTGTGGAATTTTCCTCCCTCCGCCACTCCACAAGCTTTCCCACTCCTGGTTGCTGGGCACGCGCCCCTGCTCCCTCCAGAGCCTCTCTGGCCCACCTGGCTTGTTTATTTACAGTCCTGGGAAGGATTCCCTTCCCCCAATCTTCGGCGCTCAGTGCGCCCCACCCTCTTTCCCACGTGTCTTTATTGTTCTTACTGTTTATTATTCAGTTTCTCTTTTTTCCCCAAGTGGGGGTCGGTCTGTCCAGGGAGCTATGCTGCTCTGGCCTAGGCTTGTCTGTGGGAGTACCACAGTACCATGAAGCTCACCTCGTCCGCGTCTTCCCAAGCCATCTGGGTGCGGACGACTGGCGGCCCGGGGGCCCTCCTTGTTTCTCCATTTAACATAAAGTGGAGATTCTCTGCATTGGCTGGAGGTGTGGAGGGGTCAAAGTTATGCCTCTACTCAGTGATTTTGCCTGCAAAATGTGTCTCCATCATTTCTCTAAGATTTCACTTTAGGAGGCTCGCTTTCTGCTTCCTCCCTCTAGCTGCCATCTTGGAATGTCTCATATTTTTCTTTTTTAAAGGAAAATCAAACAGAAATTCTGGAGCTGAAGAACACAATTACCAAATGGAAAAATCCCATAGGGAGTTTCACCATCAAACTCAATCAAACAAAAGAAAAAGAGTCACTGAATGGGAAGACAGATTATTTGCCATTTTCTGAACAGAAGAACAAAAAGAAAAAAAAGATGAAAAAGAGTAAAGGACAATGGAACTGATGAGAAAACAACATGCAAATGAATATGTGCATTATTAGTGTTATAGTAAGGATAGAGAAAAAGAAACAAACAGAAAGCTTATTCCAAGAAAGAATGGCAGAAAACTGCAAATCTGGACAGGGAATTGCACATCTAGATTAATCATTTAGGGACTTTTATTGGGCTGCATTATAATCAAATTCTCAAAAGTGAGCTGTAGAAAATTTTGAGAGTAGAAAAATAATGTTGTGGGACCCATCACATACAAGGGAATCTCTATAAGACGGTTTCCAATGAGTTTCATATCTTCATTATGTTTTTTATCCCAAGATAAAATAAATAGTTTTTAATTAATAACTAGATAACTTGATTGTGATTTTAAAAAATAATGTAGGCTATGTGTTTTTGATTATTTTCATGTATATATATATACATGTATGTGCATATATATCTGATATATATGTATATCTACAATCATTTGTCTCAGAATTTCTATAGATACTTTATAAATATCTTTGTATTTTCCAAACTATTAACTTAATGACTGGAGCTCTTCTTGATGAAGCACAACTTTTATAAGATCATAAATACTGCTTCTTCTCTTTTAACAGCTGCTGTTGACAAGAAGCCTGATTTTATTTATTTATTTATTTATTTATTTATTTATTTATTTATTTTTTATTCATTTATTCACATGTGCATACATTGTTTGGGTCATTTCTTCACCCTGCCCCCCTCTCCTACCCTTCCTCCCCTACCCTCCTTAGTTTCAGGCAGGTCCCGTTCTGCCCTTATCACTGATTTTGTTGAAGAAAGGCATAAGCATAATAAGGAAGACAAAGTGTTTTTGCTAGTTGAGTTAAGAATAGCTATATAGAAATATTCCTACTATTGCTCTCATGTACCCATGTGTTATGACCCATGTTGATTCAACTCTAACTGATCTTTACCTTAGTTTCTGACCCCCTGCTAGTGATACCCTGTCATTTTAAGGTTTCTGTATTAGTTCCTCTGGAGTGGGGACATCAAACACTTTCATGTTTTGGGTTTCTACCTATCCCATACCTCCCATATGTGCTCTCCTCTTAGCATGTAACCCAAGTCCAACATTACTGCATTTGTCCTAGATTTAAAGTCTGTATATGAGGGAGAACATAAGATTTTTGGTCTTCTGAGCCTGGCTGACCTTGCTCAGAATGATGCTCTCCAGTTCCATCCATTTGCCTGCAAATGATAAGATTTCATTCTTCTTCATGGCTGAGTAAAATTCCATTGTGCATAAGTACCACATTTTCTTGATACATTCATCAGTAGTGGGACATCTTGGCTGTTTCCATAACTTGGCTATTGTGAATAGTGTTAAAATAAACATGGGTGTTCAGGTGCCTCTGGAGTAACCTGTGCTGCATTCCTTTGGGTATATCCCCAGGAGTGGGATTGCTGGATCATATGGCAGGTCAATGTTTAGATTTTTAAGAAATCTCCAAATTATTTTCCAGAGTGGTTGCACCAGCTTGCATTCCCACCAGCAGTGGATTAGGGTTCCTTTTTTCCCACATCCCTACCAGCACTTCTTGGTGGTGGTGTTTTGGATGATGGCTATTCTAACAGGGGTGAGGTGGAATCTTAGTGTGGTTTTGATTTGCATTTCCTTTATGGCCAGAGATGGTGAGCATTTTTTTATGTGTCTTTTGGCCATTTAAATTTCTTATTTTGAAAAAGTTCTGTTTAGTTCAGTTGCCCATTTCTTAATTGGTTCATTGATTTTAGGAGAGTTTAGTTTCTTAAGTTCCCTGTTTATTTTCTGGTTATCAGTCCCTTGTCTGATGTATAGCTGGCAAATATTTTCTCCCACTCTGTGGGTGGTCTCTACAGTTTACAGACCATTTCTTTTGTTGTGTGGAAGCTTTTTATTTTTATGAAGTCCCATTTATATGTCCTTTCTCTTAGTTGCTTGGCTGCTGGGGTTCTATTGAAGAATTCTTTGCCTGTACCTATTTGTTCCAGAGGGTTTCCTGCTCCTTCCTGTAGTAACTTTAGAGTTTCAGGTCTGATATTTAGGTCCTTGATCCATTTTGAGTTGATACTAGTACAGGGTGATAGACATGGATCTAGTTTCAGTTTCTTGCAGACGGGTAACCACTTTTCCCAGCAACATTTGTTGAAGAGGTTGTCTTTTATCCATCGCATATTTTTGGCACCTTTGTCAAAAATGAGGTGGGTGTAGTTGTGTGGGTTCATATCTGGGTCCTCTGTTCTGTTCCACTAGTCTTCATGTGTGTTTTTGTGCCAGTACCATGTTGTTTTTATTGCTATTGCTTTGTAATATAGTTTGAAGTCAGGTATTGTGATACCTCCAGCATTGCTCTTTTTGCTTAGTATTGCCTTGGCTATTTGCGGTCTTTTGTGTTTCCAAATGAACTTTAAGGTAGATTTTTCAATCTCTGTGATGAAAGTCATTGGGATTTTGATGGGAATTGCATTAAACATGTAGATTGCTTTTGGTAGTACAGTCATTTTTACTATGTTGATTCTATCGATACATGAGCATGGGAGATCTTTCCATCTTCTGTAGTCTTCCTCAATCTCTTTCTTCAGGAGTGTGTAATTCTCCTTGTAGAGGTCATTCACATCCTTTGTTAAATTTACTCCTAGGTATTTGATTTTTTTGAGGCTATTGTGAATGGAATTGTTTCCATGTGTTCCTTCTCAGTTTATTCATTGTTAGTATATAGAAAAGTTAATGAGTTTTGTAGGTTGATATTATATCATGCCACCTTACTGTAGCTGTTTATGGTGTCTAAGAGTTTTTGGGAAGAGTTTTTGGGTCTTTAAGGTATAGGATTATATTGTCTGCAAATAAGGATATTTTGACAGTTTCTTTACCTATTTGTATTCCTTTTATTTTTTCTTTTTGCCTAAGCTAGAAATTCCAGTACTATGTTGACTAGGAGTGGGATAGTGGGCATCCTTGTCTCGTTTCTGATTTTAGGGGAAATGGTTTCAGTTTTTCACCATTAAGTATGATGTTGGCTGTAGGTTTGTCATATATAGCCTTTACAATGTTGGGGTACATTCCTTCTATTCCTAGTTTTTTAGCACTTTTATCATGAAGTGGTGTTGGATCTTGTCAAAGGCTTTTTCTGCATCTATTGAGATGATCAAGTGGTTTTTGTCTTTGCTTCTATTGATGTGCCGTATTACATTTATAGATTTGCATATGTTGAACCACCCCTCCATCCCTGGGATGAAGCCAACTTGGTTGTGGTGAATGATCTTTCTGATGTGTTGTTGGATTCAGTTTGCCATTATTCTATTGAGGATTTTTGCATCAATGTTCATTAGGGAAATTGGCCTGTAGTTCTCCTTTTTGGAGGTGTCTTTGTCTGGTTTTGGTATGATAGTAATATTGGCTTCATAAAATGAGTTAGGCAGTGTTCCTTCTTGTTCTATTTTGTGGCACAGTTTAAGGAGGGTTAGTATTAGTTCTTCTTTAAATGTCTGATAGAATTCAGCTGAGAATCTGTCAGGTCCTGGACTTTTCCTTTTTGGGAGGCTCTTGATGGCAGAAGAAGCCTAATTTAGATCTAACTTTTGTTCTTCTGTAGGTAAATCATTTTTATCTCTCCTCTCCTTTTGGTTTTTCTCTTTGTCATCAGAGCTCTCTATTTTACCATGGCATTTCAATTTGTAGAACTCACATTTTCTCAGTTTTTTTCCATAGTGCTATATCTTTCTAAACTGATATCTGAAGTGATTAGTTTGATATCAAAGATTGTATCTGGAGATAGTTTGACTCTGACTGCAGTGTTTTAGGAAATCCAATCACGGTTCTCTATGTAGTTAGGAAAGAACCATAGAAAATATTATTTGTTTCTTCTTATCCCCTGTATTTTCCACCACAGGGAAATATGAGCCTTTATTTATTTTTTCCCTTTTAACTAATTTGACACCACACAATGAAATGCTGAACTGAACCTTCTTTCTACATTCAGTGCATTATTCTGAAGTATTTCACCCACTATCCCATCCATCTGGAGCTTTATCTAATCACTTGCCAAAATCCTCCTCCTTCTTAAAGATGTTCTGAACCACCTCTGAGTTTCAATTTCCTCCCACTACTCAACACATGAGCCTCTTACAGCTGTCAAACCCACCTAATCCCCTGAGACAAAATGGCTCCAGCAGCTTGCTTCATTGCCAACCATTCACCAAGGCAAAAGTAGCTTTTCATAGCACCCTGTCAAATGTCAAAAAAAAATTTCAACTAGAAAAAAATTATATCCCCTTTTAAATATATTACTACTCTACCAAATTAGCTCTAGATTAGCAACATAGACTTCTAGCTGAATCATTTAGTTAATTTACATTTAGATTTATGCTAATGTATTTTAATTAGTTAATTAATTAATTTGTGTCACTGGGGATTGAATTTGGGGCCTCTCACTTGACAGGAAAGTGTTCTACTACTTGAGCCATGTCCCTTGGTTCTTTTAGTTTGTTTTTCAGATTTGGTCTTTCTTTTGTCCAAACTGCCTTTGGATTACAATTCACCTTCCTCCACCTCCCAAGCAGTTGGGATTATAGCAGGGTGCCCTTAGGACTAGCTATACATTTTATCTTAATTTAGCATTTTAAAATGTTTTCTATTTTCCTAATAATTTTGTTCTTTCTCTTTTCCTTAGTTTTTCTATTTTTAATCTATATACTTTATTTTATTTACCCTATATTAGTTTGTTAATTACATGTCTTAATTATTTTCATTATCATCCTAGAAATTGCAATATTTATCATTTATTGACTATAAATGTATTTCAATTTTAGTATGTCTACTACTTTCCAGAAGTTCTAAGATCTTGTTTACTTTATCTTAGTTTAGCTCTCATCTTTTTCCATTATTGGAATTTATTTCTATTCTGCATTTATTTTATGTTACCCTTGCTTTCTATCATAAATATTTACTTAGATTTACTCTTGCATTTAACCTTTCTATTATTTTCCACTCATACTTACGTAACTATATTTTAATCTCGAATCACTTTTCTATACTGCCAGAAAAACTCCTTTTCATATTTATTTTTATGTTAATTTTTAGCCAGTGCATTCTTGTGAAAATATATTCTCATAAAATTTGTCCTTACTTGTGAAGTTTGCTTCTGCTTACAGACATCTAGGTTCCTACTATAATTTTTAGCACTTTAAAGATCTTATTGCATTGTCTTCTGCTGTTGAAAAGTTGACTGTTAGTCTTACTGCTTCACTTAAGAACATAGTAAGGTCATTTTGTCTGATTGCTTTGAAGAAAACCTCTTAGAATTTGCTATTCAACACAATTGCTGGCCCACAATTAGTTGTGTTATTTATTACATATATCCTGTTCATAATATTCATAATATTTAATACTTATTTAAACTTTTGCATTTTTCAGTATTTAAATTTCTAATTGGTTCTATCTTATAGATACCTCTTCTACAGTAAAATTCTAAATTTTGTACCTATTTTTCTTGAGCATACTAATTATAATCACATTAAAAGTCCTATTTGATAAGGTAAATATCTGAATCATCTAGTGTCTATTTCTATTTTCCAGGTTTTTCTTTTTCTTCCTGGTTGTCAGTGATTTGGTTCTATCTTCTCAAGACCTGGTATTCTATTTTGTTTGGTTGATTTATTTTTGCTTGCTGAAAATCATATGTGAAAATTTATGGAGTCTTTTTCTTTTACAATAAAGACCTAATTTTTATCTGTCACTGCATTTGAATATGGATGGGTTAAGTTGTTTCAATTAAAAATTGAAATTATTTTATTAAAATTAAAATTATTTGAGGACTAGTTTGTTTCTGATATATACATAAATCTAGGAAGGATTTTTTTTTTTTTAGAGGTGCCTAAATTCATGAGGAGTTGTTTTTGGTGGACACTTAGTTGCTCAATTATTTTCTCCATCTAATATCATAAAGGAAATGAAAGGAATGTTTCATTTCAGCTTAATATCAATGATTTTCTAATTAAAAAAATATGTGCCACATAAGAGTAGCTTAAATGTTAACAAATTCCTTAGGGAGAATTTGTAAATGAATGTTAGGTTCATTTTTCTATATTACCTGGGACCTGGTACTTCAAATCTTGGGTTTGAGTGATAAAATTCAATTTCTTATCTCCCAGATTCAAGTCAATTACAATAAACTTTAACCTTAAAGAGAGTCTCTTGCTTGATGTTTTGAATTCTGAATGTCCCAATGAGTAATTGCAATGATGCACTTTCCTTCTCTTAAGTGTCCAAGAAATTGGAAAAGAGAAATTCTGACTCCATTTTTAAAAGTTGGTATGCAGAGATTCACATTCATAAAATTGCATTTTCAAGAAAACATTTTATTTGTGCTCCTTTTGATCATGAGAAGATGTAAAATGTCTAGTAAAACAGGACAATTATTTTATATATTTCAAAAGATAGAAAATACTTCTATATTAAATATTTGTAATAGCAAACATTAGCCTGTAGTAAAATAATACATTGAACTATAAAAATTGCATTAGCATCTTTTGTTATTTGAAAACAATTGATTTGTAGTTTAGTTTTACAATTAAAGTGTCCAGACCCTTTGGTAAGACAGGTAACTCAAAAAAGACATAAAATGCCTCCTTTTTAGGACATCTGGACTGCCCTGGTCAATTAGACCCTCTTAAGGTCTGGCCTATTAAACTAGAAGACTTGCCTGTAATAGAATTTGTCTAGGTCCTGTTTCAGTACTTTGTCTAATGCTGGTTCTGACAAAAACCAAGAAAACACTAGAGCATCTTTCTTTCTTTACAGTTTATTCATTTGATTTTTATTTGGGTTTTCCTTACATTTAGATCCCTCCATTGAAGGCTCTAAGTTTAGTTTTCTACTTAGGATTTCTCTATTAATACTGTAGTTGCTAATTTTAATTTACCTATATAGTAAAATGAGTAGCTAGAATTCTGGAGTAGGTCTTTGTTTCTAGTTGTGAGGGGAAATGTTCGCCAAATGATAGTCTAAAAATCAAGCTTTTGTTAAAAGAGGTGAAGTCCAACCTACTGAAGGGAAAGATATATGGCACTATAAGTGACTCAAAATAATGTGCTATTCTTTTAGGAGTAGTGTTGTATTTGTATTGTCAATCAAAGTCACACCAGACAATAGACTTTACCTAGCACCAAGTGGCTTAGCTTTAAGAAAGAGCCCAAGAGAGGAAGCAACATATCTTCATTGCCACAGCTCAGGTTCCAATGTTCTAGCTATTTCACATTTGCATGATATATGGGCATGAAAGTGAGGGTATGTTTATTTGGATAAGTTCACTAGTTCAGGAAAGTCTTTGCTTCTGTGGGCCTTTTATACTTTACACCTGGCTTGTCAGGCAGCCCCTCCAGGAGCATATGATTCTCCTGACCTTCAGTAGCTGTGCTTCCCCAGTGCCTTTTACTCATGACTTGGTAACAAATGCTTGGTGCACTACTGAGTTCTTGGCCCAATTCCCATTGATCTTAGATCCAATATAGATAAACTTCTAATAATTTGTGAGTTACAAGGGCAACTGACTAAGAATCAAATCCTCTGGTGTCCTGAAGCCAAAGGAAAGGCCACAGAACCCGCTATTAACCCCAACTTTTCAACAGTATTTATTTATTTGCTTTTTGTTGATACTAGGGTTTGCACTCAGGACCTCACACTTTCTAATAATGGAAAAAAATAGCAACAGAAAATCCACCCATTGTAACCAGTCAATATTTCATTAGGGGAGCATTATTGTTTGCAATTTGTGGCATTAAACTGGTAGCAAACTGAAGAATTTCCATTCATTTAGATCAATAGTTGAAGTCTTAATGATGGAGTCATATTTTTAATGGAATTCTGTGATGACCAATCACATTGGAATTATTGTATTATAATTGATATTAGCATAGAAAATATTTCGACAACAAATAAAAATGTATATGGGTTTCAGTGGCTATGAATTTATGCTCAAACTATTTGTACCAAATGAGCTTTGGAAGGAAGAAAAGACCTTTTTTAATTCAGGTATTGAATATGTATCAATCATATGAAATCTTATAGTAAAACATCTCTGCTTAGTTTTCTTTAATCACAGTAATGTAATCAGACAAAGGCATGGTTAATATAAAAATATTTTAATACTAATAGCATTTGTAAGATACTTGAGTAAACCATTCATAAATTCTATGAATAAAGTATTGAACACAATAAAGTGCCATCTACTACCCCCAAATTATTTGTTTTTATTAATAATTATGAAAATATCATTTCTATTTTGCATCTCTTCCATAATAATCACTTCAAGAAAGAATCTCTGTAGTTGGGCCTACATATATCATTATGGACCTCTGAATGATCTACTTATTATTTTGTTTTTTTTATTCTCACTTGAATTCTTTTTTTTTATTCATATGTGCATACATTGTTTGGGCCATTCCTCCCTCCTGTACCCCCCTCCCCACTTTTAGGCAGAACCTGTTCTGTCCTTTTCTCCAATTTTGTTGAAGAGAAGACATAAGCAATAATAAGAAAGACAAAGCATTTTTGCTAGTTGAGATAAGGATAGCTGTACAGAGAGATTCCTAGCATTGCATCCATGCACAAGTGTATTACAACCCTAATTGATTCATCTCTACCTGATCTTTTCACTAGTTCCTGATCACCTTCTCATGTTGACCTCTATCACTTTAAGTCTTCTGTATTAGCTCCTCTGCAGTGGGGACATCAAACACGTTCAAGTTTTGGGTTTCTACCTATCCCCATTCCTCCCATATGTGCTCTCCTCTTAGCATGTGACCCAAGTCCAACAACATTACTGCATTTGCCCTAGATTTAAAGTCTGTATATAAGGGAGAACATATGATTTTAGGTCTTCTGAGCCTGACTAACCTCACTCAGAATGATGTTCTCCAGGTCCATCCATTTACTTGTGAATGATAAGATTTCATTTTTCTTCATGACTGAGTAAAACTCCATTGTGTATAAGTACCATATTTTCTTAATCCATTTGTCAGTAGTAGGGTATCTTGTCTGTTTCCATAACTTGGCTATTGTGAATAGTGCTGCAATAAACATGGGTGTGCAGGTGCCTCTGGAGTAACCTGAGTCACATTCCTTTGGGTATATCCCCCTAAGAATGGGATTGCTGGATCATATGACAGATCTATATTTAAATTTTTAAGAAGCCTCCATATTTTTTTTCCAGAGTGGTTGCACTAGCTTTCATTCCCACCAGCAGGGTATGAGGGTTCCTTTTTCCCCACATCCTTGCCAAGACCTGTTGTTGATGGTGTTTTTGATGGCAGATATTCTAACAGGGGTGAGGTGGAATCTTAGAGTGGTTTTGATTTGCATTTCCTTTATGGCTAGGGATGGTGAGCATTTTTTTATGTGTCTTTTGGCCATTTGAATTTCTTCTTTTGAGAAAGTTCTGTTTAGTTCAGTTGCCCATTTCCTTATTGGTTCATTGATTTGGGGAGAGTTTAATTTTTTAAGTTCCCTGTATATTCTGGTTATCAGTCCTTTGATGTATAGCTGGCAAATATTTTCTCTTACTCTGTGGGTGGTCTTTTCAGTTTAGAGACCATTTCTTTTGTTGTGCAAAAGCTTTTCAATTTTATGTAGTCCCATTTGCCCATCCTTTCAGTTGCTGAGCTCCTGGGGTTCTATTGAGGAAGTCCTTGTCAATACCTATTACTTCCAGAGTATTTCCTGCTCTTTCCTGTACTAACTTCAGAGTTTCATGTCTGATATTAAGGTCCTTGATCCATTTTGAGTTGATACTAGTATAGGGTGATAAACACAGATCCAGTTTCAGTTTTTTGCAGATGGATAACCATTTTTTCCAGCAACATTTGTTGAAGAGGCTATCTTTTCTCTATCTTATGTTTTTGGCACCTTTGTCAAAAATAAGTTGGGCATAGTTGTGTAGATTCATATCTGGGTCTTCTATCCTGTTCTACTAGTCTTCATGTCTGTTTTTGTGCCAGTACCACGCTGTTTTTATTGCTATTGCTTTATAATATAGTTTGAAGTTGAGTATTGTGATACTGCCAGCATTGCTCTGTTTGCCGAGTATTGCCTTGGCTATTCACGGTCTCCTGTGCTTCCAAATGAACTTTAGTGATCTACTTATTATTTATGGAGGTCCTGGAAGACCTCCCAGTATTGGCTGCAACTGGTCTTCAGGAAGAATATACAGAAAAGGAAGTTATCATGCCAGACTCCATATATATTTTAAAGGCGGTATGTAACTGAGGCCCATGCTATTTCGATTTTATAAATTTCACTAGGTGATAATTTCCCAGTCATTAGAATTAATGAAAATTCAGGAAATGTCAAACTTCAGAACATACAAAATCTCACCTAAGAACATTTTAGAAGGGGTCAGTAACTGGCTCAAGTGACAAATAGGGTCTTTTACACACATTACAGGGAAAAAGGAAGGTAGAAATGATGGTATGGATGGAGAGAAAAATTGAATCTAAAACTTTTTGAAGATATGTTTTTACTTCTACTGCCCCTAGACATGGGTCAATCTCATTTAACTAACTAAGCCTTTCCATATGTTCTGTAAGAGTGACATACATACCAGATCTCTTTTAGAATGTAGTAGTTACATGGACCCTACCCTTCCCTGTGCCTGGAACCAGAGGACTACAGATGGTTGAAGGAATTATAAGCAAGCAGGTTTCATATGGGTTGCCCTTTAGAAGACTGTGCAATCTCTCATGCTACTACATACATTCATCAAAATGTTAATAAAGTCTACTCCATGATCTATAAGTCTTAATAATAAAATCAGCTGATATCACTTTTTCTTCCACTTTACACACTATACTCAGAAAGACAAGCCTGAAATAAATAGACTATGAATCACAGCCATGTGAGTCTCTTCTTTTAGAAGGGCAGTCCACTGGAAGCAGTACATCTCTCTGATGAGCTTATCTTTTACCAGGTGAACTTAAAGATGGGTATTTTCCATCTCCATTTCCTGAATATTTTGTTCTTGGCCCAAAGTATTCTTTCTCTGCCTTTCATGTTATTGTTTAAAAATATCTCTGTGCCTCTATGTATATATTAATGTATAAAATAAAAGAAGAATAGATATACAAACAGAAAAGTCAGCAAGCAACTGAAGAACCTAACATTAAAAAAAAAGGTGGGTTAAAAAGTTACTAAGGAAAAGAATATGGGTTTTTGGAAGAAGCTTAAATATAAACAGTCCTCTGACCTTGGGTTCAAATAAGGAATGAATAGAAGGATTGGACACATTTATTAATGTAGATGGTTTGAAAAAAATAATCCTCAACCAAACTAAAAAACATCCAAGGAAGGCAGTATTTGAATATTTACCTTCAAGTCCAAGAGGAGGAATCTCTAGGGCTTTTCTGGAGAGAAGAAACCCTATTACAGCATTTTCCTGGCCTCAAAGCCTAGTTAGGAGGAAGTGAACAGAACCCAATCCTAAAGCCAAATTTCAGACTCAAGTGGATAGGCTGCCAGGACATCCTACACACCGGACAAAGACAGTGAAGCCAAGACTACCCACATTCCCAGGCTTTGAAAGACTGGGGAACCTCAAGGGGGTATTTGAGTGTGTGGAATAACTGGCCTGCCCAAATACATTTAAGAAAGAAAACTGTTTCCAACACTCTCACCTGGGATTGAAGACTGCAAAATGGGAGTGGAAGAGGCAAACAGATTAAATTGCAACGTGTCTAATATATTAGGATTTCTGCAAAATATTCTAATGTTGGGATAATAACAATATCTAGCAGATATTGAGCACTTATTGTCATACTGTGTAGTTTTCCATTGTAGAATTCCTGATAGTCTCAAAAAACTGCTGTTAAGCATATATAATTATTTTTTTCAGTTTTTATAAATGAGGAAGCCTGAGCTTAGGTTGGTTATCTAACCAACAAACATGCTATAAATATACAACAAACAGGTAGTAAATGGTAGAGAGAATTCAAATCCAGGTCTGCCTCACTTAGGACCTATATCATTTATAACCAAGAGCATTGGATGAATAAGCTACTATGTGCAGGTAATCATGAATTGAAACAAATTTAATATGCATAATTTGTATGATTCTGTACTTACATTAATGAATCTCATGAGTAAAGCACATCAAAGAAGACTACAAGTCAACTATAGTAAAGTAAAAGCTCAGAATGGCTAATATTGCAAAGTACAATTTATAGATTTATTCAGACTCTAAAATTTGGAATTCCAGTGAATTGATTCTAACTATTTCATTCATGTAAGTTATTGATCTTAAAGTAATAAAAATAAAATCTTTTGAGTGACTAGAATTTTTAATTTTCCTATTGTTGCTGTACACATTCATAGACATTCTTTTAAATAAATATTCAGTTCAGTGGTTAGAATAAAATATGCATTCAATAAGTATTTTTAAGATAAGGATGTAGGTAGTATTTCCGTCATTTTATAGATGTGACAACTGACACTCAAAGAAAACTTACTAAAGACCACAGGACCAAATATAAGACTCAAATGTGTTTTTTCTACCTTCTAAACTCATACATTTTGGTTCAATATTGAAAGCCACAAAATTACAAAATCATGTTGTTATAGAAATAAATAAAGTGAGGTGAAAGGAGATTACACTTGAACCGGTCTTAAATAATGAGCAAAATCTGTCACAGAACAAAACTTGATTATTTAGGCAGATGTGGAAGTGTGTAGGGGAAATATACTTGGCTACTTCTTCCAAATTTGTTCATATTATATCGCATATAATAATATTTTCATGGCATACTTTGGAATACAGGGAAATAATTCTCAGCTGGAGACAACTCTCCAGAGTTCTCTGCCCATGCTGGCTCTGACTAGGTACTCCATGAACTGAGGAATCCATATCTCATCATTCCTGTAGTCTATTGGTTGCATACAAATATTTAGTTCTGGGTATAGAAAACAGTATGCAAAAATGCAGGTTTGAGGAAATGCATGGAGTAATTTTGAGACCTTAAGTACTTCAGCTTGCTTTGAAGGGAGAAATCATAAGAGATTGTACTGAAAAGTTAGCACAGCATCAGACTATGAGGTTTCTCATGTGTCATGCATTGGGATTGTAAAATTACATTAAATATGGAAAATAACCAAAATAGAACAACAGCATGTGGAATTTCCTTTTTCTTCAACATCACATTAATTTGAAACTATAGGTATAAGTCTGAGTTTTTTCCTGTGATGCAGTATTTGACTATATGAGACAAATCTCCCACTGAGACCAACCATGAAACTTGATTAAACAAACAAAAAAAATGTTAAAAATCACTGGTCATTAGCTAAGACAATGAGAAATTCAAGAACTAAGTTTCTAGAGAATGGAAGTGCAGTGGAATGAACATTTCCATTTGTTTAGTCACCTTGGCAGCCAATTGTCAACCCTGAACATAGAAAGTAATGAATTTACTACTACTAAGTAGTAGTCTAGAAACAAGAGACCCCAAATCAGCAAATTTCAGAAAAATTACTCTGATATTCTGCACATAACTTCTGCTCTAAGCATTTATTGACTTGAAGACACTGAGGAACTTTGAAGCATGTTTAGAAATTAAATGACTTAGTAGAGATATTGAAATTTTCATGGTGCTGGGCAGACAAAAAGCAGGTTTAGCTTCCCCAAATAATGACTCCATTTAAATACCCAAACACTTTTATAACTGAGATTTTTATAAACGTTGTGTGCAATTGGTGAGAACAAACTAGAAATAAGCCAATTTTGCCTGGATGAAAGTGGTTTGTCTATACTTTGTTTGGGTTAAAAAAATAAACACACTACATTCTCTTTGTAGAAGGATATCATCCAGAGCCTCTTCAATTTTTTTCTACATACTGTTAGCATTCAATGAAAACTTACAAATCATGGCAGTAGTCAGAGCCAAAAAACAAAACAAAGAGAAATTAGGTATAGATGCCCAGGTGATTCAAATTTTGGTGATAATACATAACAGATAGATGACAATTTGAAAAACATCACCAAACAAAATCTTCAAGAAAGCTTAGAAAAATCAAATTAAGAAATCAAAGACAGATTTAATGGCATCTTAGAAATTCCAGAAGAAGCTGAGCACCGGTGGTTCAAACTTGAAATCCTAGCTATGCGGGAGGCAAAGATCAGAAGGTTGTTGGTTCAAAGCCAGCCCAGGTAAATAGTTCCTGAGACCCTATCTTGAAAAAAACCCTTCACAAAATAGGGCTGATGGTACTATTCACAATAGCCAAGTTATGGAAACAGCCAAGATGGCCCACTACTGATGAATGGATTAAGGAAATGTTGCATTTATATACAGTGGAATTTTACCCAGCCATGAAAAAGAATGAAATCTTGTTATTTGCAAGTAAATGGATGAAACTGGAGAACATCATCTTAAGCAAAGTTAGCCAGGCTCAGAAAGCCAAAAATCGTATGTTCTCCCTCATATGCAGACTTTAGACCTAAAACAAATATAGTAATATTACTGGACATGGGTCACACCCTAAGGGGAGAACACATACATGAGGAATAGGGAAAGGTAAGAAACCCAAAACTTGAAAGTGATGTGTCCACTGTAGAGGAGCTAATACAGTAACCTTACAACAACAGCAGTCACTATGGGAAGGTGACTGGGAAGTAGTGAAGAGGTCTGGTAGAGATGAATCAATTTAGGTTGTAATATACATGTGCATGGAAGCAATGCTAGGAATCTCTCTGTATAGCTTTCCTTATCTCAAACTAGCAAAACCGCTATGTCTTTCTTATCATTGCTTATGTCTTCTCCTCAACAAAATTGGAGAAGAGGGCAGAACAGGTTCTGCCTGGCAGTAAGAAGGGTGTGAGGGTAGGAGAGAGAGGGGGTGGGGGACAGGGAGGAGAAATGGCCCAAACAATGTATGCACATATGAATAAAAAAAAAAAATAGGGCTGATGGAGTGGCTCAAGGTGTTGGCCAAGAGATCAAACCCCAGTACAGAAAAAAGAATAAAAAAGCAACTATGGAAGATAGGATTAATGATTGAAGATTAATAGAAAAAGATGAAATACAAATAGGATGGAAAATGAAAAACTTCCTAGGTAAATGTTTAAAATCAGTGAAAAATACCTGTAATGCTGATTATAAGTTCCATGTAGATTCATTACATTTATATAAAAACTATAAATATTTAGAAAATTAAGTTTGAGGGGCTGGAAGCATGGCTCAAGTGGTGGAGGGGCTGCTTAGCAAATGAAAAGCCCTGAACTCAACCCCCACTATCACAGAAAAAAAAAGAAAGAACATAAAAGTTGAAAGATATATTGATCTACAAAAATATGAAAAATTATCAAATACCTAGTCATAAATGTAATAAAAATGCAATGCAATTCTTCCACCTAGAAATCTATGCAGCTTTATAAGAATAATCAAATGGAGGAAAACACCATGGTAAGAGAAAAATATTTTGAGAACTGGCATTTTAATGCCACTGAATTGTCCAATCTCTGATCAGAGTGCTTTCCTCTGCTTTATTATTTTTTTATGAATTTGCTTTTATTCTAAATGTTTGTAGCTGATACATAAATGGAATGAGTCCACATGGAAACATAGATTCAATCAGATCAACTAAAATCTCAGCTTTTAAAAAATTAAGAATGTAAATAACAAAAATAATCATGAAAATACAGATGAAGAACAAATTTGTAGGACTTATACCATGACATAACAAGATTTTAACTACTGTAATGAAAAACAGCATAATATTGCTATGTAAATGGACAATTTGAACAGTGGAACAAAATGAAGAGTGCAGAAGCAGACCCATTCATACATAATCACCTGACTGACACATTATTTTTTTAAAGAAAATTATGTGAAGTGATGTTTATGTTAGTTTGCTTGATTTTTGTGAATATTTTATAGTATACAAATACCTAAAATCAAATTGTACATCTCTAAATATAAACAATTATTAAGTCTAAATTATACCTAATTTAACCAAAAATGCAGAATGAAAAAGATGGCCTTTTTAGTAAATGCTGGGTTCATTGAATTTTTATGGAGAAAGTGGTAATTTATTCCTACCTCTCACTGATCCACAGTTGTAAATGTAAAAGTAAAAGTCCAAGAACCTAGAAGATGAACAAATAGCAATGTGCCTATTTGGTAGACAATATTTCTTCAAATCTCCCTAAAAATGATTTATTAAAAGCATAAAACATAATCCAGAATGTGTTGAAATTTGAAGAAATTCAGTTGATCAAAAAGACACCATTAAAGAGAGTGAAAAGGCAAGAAACAGAGTTTGAGGGAATATTAGCAATACATATATTTGGCAAAAGTCATGCATCCAGACTGTATAAATAATGCCTATGAATCCATAAGAAAAAGACAACACATTTGATTTTAAAGACTTGAAACAAAACTTTGAAAATAAGAATTTCCAAATGTTAATAATCATGTCTGTAGGTCCTCAACCTTATTAGTGATCAGAAAATGGAAATTAAAAGGGATGCTAAGGAGGTGAATATGGCTTTCCTATATAAGAATGAATGTAGAATTTTTAAACCTGTTGAAGTCATCATAAGAAGAAGACTAAAGTAGAAAGGAGAAAAGTGGTGGAAATGAATCAACTCTGATTATAATACATATATACATGGAAATGTCACAACTAAACACCCTGTATAGCTATCTTAAAAAAACAAAAATGTCTTTCTTTTTTCAAAAACAGAGAACATGAAGGCAAAACAGGTCCTGTCTGGGGGTTGGTACCAGTGGGAGGAGGGAGAATATAAGGAAAGGGTGTAGGAGGATGAATGATAGAAATATGTATTCATGTACAGTGGACAAATCAGACTTTTTGAAATTTTCCAGGAATGGGGGGAGGAGGGATGAAGAATGATGGAGAGGGTAAATTCAACTATTTTATAGTGTAAGAACTTTTGTCAATGTCACAATGTACTCCCAGTGCAACAACAATAAAGAAAAAGAAAAAAAAAATCACAAGGAGAAGCAAGTGTTAGTAAGCATGTCAGACACCAGAACCCCAATACACAACTGGTGGGAATGGAAACTTATTTAATTATTTTGAAAAATTGATACTGTCTATAAAACTTAGAGTATGCATGCCTTAACACCTGACAATTCAACTCCTAGCTTTGTACTCAAAAATGTATATCATTGTGCACCAAGAGATAGGTTTGAGTATACTAAGGGCAGTAATATTCACAACTAAGATGTCTATTAACAGTAAGTTGTATGCTAGAAAGATGCACAAGAATAATAAAAGGGGAAAATTCTTGCTATATGCAACATGATAAATGAGTCTCACAGATATATGAGCCAAAAAAAATACATAAGGGAATACTTATACCCTATGACTCTAGGATATATCCTAAAGTTTATAGGATATAGTATATCCTATAAATCTAGTTGATAGGAATGAAGGCATTTGTTACTTTATGGAGGTATTTTACTGGTCAGGTATTAGAAACTAGACTTTTTGGATGTTCTGTACCTCCTATATGTTCTATTTTTTGAATAATAGGCTTGTTAGATATGTAAGCATATTCCTTTTGCAAATATCCATTGGGCTGCATTTTTCAAATACTGGATGTGAGTTATATTTTAATTAAAAAATAAAATATACTTCTGTACAATGTATATAAACTTTATGTATTTCATAGTTTTATGCACTCAGCCATCTTTGGTCATGGTACTACCACTACCCCAAACTGAGCTTTATAAAGTCATCTGTCATCCATTTCAGCCAGTTGCTCATATCTTTCTCCTTTTTTGATACACACAGGCCATACAAAACTGAGAAAAATAAGCTTACTCTTTAGGTTCCTTGTTTTGCATAGGTAAAAAATGTAAAAACTGAGTTAAATTACTTCAAAATTATCATTTCATTGAAAATTTCTTCCTATCATTACCACTCTTAAGTCTTTCTTGCCTTTACTTTTCACTATTCTCCTAGCAAATTCTGATAGCATCTTAAAATTAGATACATGTTTTTCTGCATAGGTTTGAGTTTCTAATTACTTAATATTGTCTTACAACTCCAAAAAATATGTCTATCTCTCTTCTTTTAGGTCCAGAAAGTTCTACCCTTCAATTCCTATACATTAATTCTGTTATGTTTTCTATTTATCCCTTTCTCTTCCTGACCTTTGCTTGTTGTTGAAGAATTCACTCACTCACTCTTTCTTTTTTATGAAAAATCAACTCATTGATGTAACCGTCATTGATGAGACTATTTTCTAAATATCTTCCAGGTAAAATGGTATTATTTTATGTTGTCATACATTTGCTTTACCAGTGACTGTTTATCAATCCAATAAGGTATCAGCTTTTTAAGGAAAAGAAATTTGAATTTTTATTCTATGCCACCAATTTGACATTCACAGCCTCTTGATGCAAGAAACCTCTTTATATACGCTTGTGATTCATCTATGTGAAATTCTGGTGGTCAGGCTTTCAATTGTATTCTTAATTTCCTCACAAGTTAAGCCCAATGTTTTGCACAAAGAAAACCTTTAATATATACTCCTTGATTAATTATAGTTCTCATTCTTTCAAACAAATAGGCTCTTTAGTACTGAAAACTAACACCACAGAGAAGGTTTCCTTTACTTAAACTCTGTAATAACTTCACACAGTGCAGAATCCTAACTCAGCATGTGCTCAAGATTCTCTGGGACCTAGCTATTGTCTCACTTTCTGGCATCCTATTCTTTACCTCTCTCCTTTTGCCTCTTTTTAGTCTTCAGTTTCCTTCTGGAATATTCTGCTCACAGGTCTTCATGGTAACTCTTTTTTTTACATATTTTTCTTCTTTCTTCAAATGTTACCCATCTTATCCTCCCTACCCAATATTCTCCTTTGTTTTTCTGTATAACTTCATGTTCTCCTATTCCCAACCTAAGTTATGCATAGGCACAGAATTTGTGTATTTTGGTGTGTCTCTAAGCCTTATGCATATATAATATTCTCAATAAATATGAATTTAATAAGTAGATATAGAAATGAACAAATGGGGTAAACACAACAGTGACTAAAGAAAATCTAATTCAAAGCTTAGGCCCAAAGTGAATTAAAACAGAAGGTTTTTGTTTTTGTAGTATTGGGTTTTGAACTCAGGGCTTATGCTTGCTAGGCAAGCACTCTACCATTTGAATCACTTGATTAGTCCAAAACTGAAGATTCTAAAAGACAGAATAATGAATGAAACATATAAGATACAACCTCATAATCTGTAGATAGAATAAAAATAAGGCAATTTTGAGTTTGTAGGCAAATTACTTTCACAAAATGGTAGGATGTATGATGGTAGTTTAAAACTCCTGAATTCAGCCTAAGTTCAATATTGAGCTATATGGCAAGCAATTAATAAATTTAATTATTTACCTATGTCTACCCATAAAAATCAATGTATCTAGTGTCCAGATGATTTTAGAATCACATTATGGGCAATAACTCCTTCATCCTTTAATAAAAGTGAAGACAGCCATTATTTCCCATTTAGCAAACTTTAAAAATTGAGGTAGTAAACACAAATGGTTTACCTAACATTTAAACATTAATTTTGGAGTGTTGTGTTGAATAACCACATATTTGTTCCTGAATGAATTAATTTATTTGCAAATGTATTTATAATTTATAATATAACTTATAATTTATGAACATAAATTTCATCATGGCAAGAGAAGTATCACCAAAACACTCTTCACTCTACAATAGAGTTCTCTTCTATAATCATTCAATTATTGGTAACCAAAAAGGCAATTAATATAGCACGCAGTGTTACATGTGGGCATTTCCCCTATGAACTCATTCAAAATGTTGTTTCAAGGAGTTGGTTCAGGTTCGAGAGTGGGTTGACTTATGAAGAGACATCAATTCAAGCCTGAATTGAATCATTGGCTATACTTCCAAAAGCAATCTACATGTTCAACGCAATACCCATAAAAATTCCAAGGACATTCATCACAGAGATTGAAAAATCTACCCTAAAGTTCACTTGGAAACACAAAAGACTGAGTAGCCAAGGCAGTACTGAGCAAAAAAAGCAACCTGGAAGGATTACAATGCATGACTTCAAACTATACTAGAGAGCCATAGCAATAAAAACAGCATGGTACTGGCACAAAAACAGATATGAAGACCAATGGAACATAATAGAGGACCTGGATATGAATCCACTCAGCTGTGCCAAAAATATATGATGGAGAAAAGACAGCCTCTTTAACAAATGGTGCTGGGAAAAGTAGCTATCTGCCTGCAGAAAACTGAAACTAGATCCATGCCGGTCCCTCTGTACTAGCATCAACTCAAAGTGGATTCAGGACCTTAATATCAGACCCAAAACCTTGCAGTTAGAACATGAAAGAGCAGGGAATATCCTGGAAACAATAGGAATAGGCAAGGATTTCCTCAGTAGAACATTATCAGCCCAGCAACGAAGAGAAAAGATGGACAAATGAGACTACATGAAATTAAAAAGCTTCTGCACAACAAAAGAAATGGTCTCCAAATTGAAGAGACCACCCACAGAGTGGGAGAAAATAATTTGCTAGCTATACATCAAAGGACTGATAACCAGAATATACAGAGAACTCAAAAACCTAAACTCCCCAAAATCAATGAACCAATAAAGAAGTGAGCAACTGAACTAAACAGAAATTTTTCAAAGGAAGAAATCCAAATGGCCAAAAAAATACATGAGAAAATGCTTACCATCCCTGGCCATAAAGGAAATGCAAATCAAAAACACACTGATTCTATCTCACCCTTGTTAGAATGCCAGTCATCAAGAATACCACCAACAACAAATGCTGGGGAAGATGCAGGGAAAAAGGAACCCTCACCACTGCTGGTGGGAATGTAAGCTAGTACAACCACTATGGAAAACAATATGGAGGCTTCTTAAAAAGCTAAATATAGATCTGCCATATTATCTATCAATACTATTCCTAGGGATATACCCGAAGGAATGCGACTCAAGTTATTACAAAAGCACCTGCACACCCATGTTTATTTATAATAGCCAAGCTATGGAAACAGCCAAGATAACCCACGACTGATGAATGGATCAAGAAAATGTGGTATTTATACACGATGGAATTTTTCTCAGCCAAAAAGGGGAATGAAATTTTATCATTCACAAGTAAACAGATTGAACTAGAGAACATCATCTTAAGAGAAGTTAGCCAGACTCAGAGGCCAAAAATCATATGTTCTTCCTCATATGCGGATTATAGACCCAAAACAAATGCGATAATATTATTTACATGGGTCACACACTAAGAGGAGAACACACATGGGAGAAATAAGGAAAGGAAAGGAAACCTAAAAGTTAAATGTGGTTGATGTGCTCCCTGTTGAGGAGTGAGTAAAGTAATCTTAATTAGCAGAGGCCACTTTGGGAAGGGGACTGAGAAGTAGTGAAGAGGTCTGGTAGAAATGAACCAATGTGGGTTGCAATACACAAGTGCATGGAAGCAATGCTAGGAATCTCTCTGTATAGTTATCTTTATCTCAAACTAGCAAAAATGCTATGTCTTTCTTATTATCTCTTATGCTTTCTCTTCAACAAAGAGAAGAGGGTAGAACAGGTTCAGCCTGGAAGTAGGGTGTTACGGGGGAAGAGGTGGCACAAACAATGTATACACATGTCAGTAAATGTAAAAATGATAAAATAAAAGGAGAAAGAAAAAAAAGAAGAAGGTGTTGCACACTATAAAGCAGAGAAAGTAGATTTGTAGGGTAAAGCTATAGTGAAAACCAATTTGATAATTCCTGAAAAATCCCCCAGAAGCCACTTCTAAAAGTCAATTTTTATTGATCAAAGTTTGTTGATAATCATTGTTCTTTTTATATTTTATGTCTCATCATTTTACCCTTATTTTTACCTATATGTATTCAAATTTTTCATCTCCCCCCACCAAAAAAAGTTCCAGTCTTATAAAAACAATTGTTATTAAAGTGAAAAATAGAAGCAATTTTTATCATTGGCCCACCGCAGTTTGGCTCAATTCTTCTAGTTTCTGCTCTTGCAAGAATGAAGCCAGACCACACACTGAGGCTGAATTACAACACTTCAAAAAAGAAGAAAAGCACTAATGGAAAAAGTCAAGTGGGTTTCAAAATAGGAGGTGGTAGACAGTACAGAAACCTCTACGCACAGTTCTTCCACGCTCAGCTCTAAGTCCAAGGCCCCAACAGGCAATCATTAGTGTGCATTCCCACTCTTCTGTGGTTGTAGGACAGGAAATATCTGTCCAGTTGCACATTGTTCTGGAGTCCATTGGTTTGAGTGTAAATGCATTTATAGAGCCTTTTAGCCCAATACTCACTGTTTTTGCATATTGTACCTGTCATTTATGAAAATAAAACAGGAGAGCTATATGGGACATTTTCTACCTTAACATTATTTCAACAAGTGAATGAAAATGTAAGGATCAAACAATTGAAAGAAGAAACTTATATTGTTCATGATAGAGAAATCTAATTCTCTTATCTTGGGTACAAAGGCAGCTTCTAATACCTATCCAAGTAGGTACTGATAAATTAAACTGAGAGAAAAACAGGAGTACAGATAAATTTCAGGGAAAACTCAGAAAAGGAATTTGATCCCTTTTGGTTTTATTCTCTCTATCTCGTTTTTGGCCTAGGCACTTAGGATATAGTAGAGAGCAAGAGAAAATACTGTTTCTTCAGAAAGACTGAAATTTAAAACCACTCAGACCAAGTGCAAAAGTAGAATTTCTGTGAGTGCTAGAACAGTATATGTCAACATTGGGATGTGTAAAATGTATGAATTGAGCAGGAGCTCAGTGAAGGCTCTTCTGAAGAAATGTGATGGAGATGACATACTGTGGGCAAATAAATCTTACAGTCACCCAGAAGTTCATCTAAGCAGGCAGAGAAAGGCTTCCCAAGACTATAGTTGGGTTAAACATGAGAAGGTTAAGGTCATTTGGCTAGACATATATGTTTCCATGGCTCTTTTACAAATATTATGCAAACCTCTGAAAATCTGGACCTAGCTTAATATTTAAGGAGTCCACTGGGGATGAGCACAAATAGGAACTTGGGATATGCTTTAAATTCAGTCGGCAGAAATAAGAGTATAAAAATAAAAATAGGAAAGAAATATGAGGAAGAAAATGGACATATTTGCGTGGCAAGTAGAAAGTAGGTGCCATATATAAATCATCTTACTCAACCTCCCCTAATTCTATAACTATTGGGTGTTATCCCTATTTTATAGATGTGGAAACTGAGGATCCAAAGAGTTAAGGAGTTTACTGACTATGACAAATCTAGGTAATAGATACGCTAGGAGTTTAGCATAGGATTCTGGAGAAATAATATTCACCCTTAGGAGTAGATTGAAAAATGCAACAGATAAATACAATCAAGAACAAAAAAATCTCATGAGCATTTCAATAGATGCCCCCCACCAAAATTTTTGATAAAATTTGAATTCTCTTCATGATAAAAGGCCTAGAGAAACTAGGAATAGAAAGATCATACCACCACATAATAATAGCTATAAAAGACAAATATATAGCCAACATTATTCTGAATGAGGAAAAGCATTTCTTCTAAAACAGATTAGCAAGGGTGTCCACTCTTTTCACTCTTACTCAGTATAGTACTTGAATTCTTAGAGCAATAAGGAAGGAGAAAGTAATAGAAAGGATACAAATAGAAAGGGAAGAAATCAAATCATCCCTATTTCCAGATAATATGATCTCATTCTTAAAAGACTTCACCTGAAAACTCTTAACATTTGATTAACACTTTGAACAAAGTAGCAGGATATAAAATCAAAATGTGAAAAAATTAGTAGTTTTTCTGATTACCATTAACAAACACAATAAGGGGAAAAAATCAAGAAAACAATTGCATTCACAATAATCTCAAAAAAAAAAAAAATCCTAAGAACAAACCTACCTAAAGAGTGAAAGAGTTCTATAATCACTAAAGAAGGAAATTAAAGACAGTAGAAGTAGAAAGATGTCTCATGTTCATGAATTAGCAGAATTAATATCATGAAAATAGCTATTACCAAAAATGATCTATTGATTCAATGCAATCCTCATCAAAATTTCAATGACATTCCTCATAGAACAACAACAACAAAAATCCTAAAATTCATATGGAAGCACAAAACACTCTGAATAACCAAAATAGCAAAATAGAAAAGCTGGAGGTGTCACAATACCTTGTCTCAAATTATGCTATAGATGCATAATAACAAAATAGCATGGTACTGGTACAGAAGTTTCCTTTTAAACTGTGAACCTACAAGGCCACCAATCTCCCCTGGGACTCATCCTCCTTACACTGAAGCTTGGAAATTCTTTCCAGAAACACATTGGGGAAGTTATAGGTCTGACCTTACTTGTTTCCTTCTCTTATGAATGCCAGTCCTCTTTTGTTTGTTATTCAATAATTGTAAACAGATTAAAATATTTAGTCTAATTTTCTATTTTCATTGAGAAGTCAATCCTTGGAACAATTAATCCTTTATTAGCAGAAGCAACTTTCTTACCAGTGATTTTATTACTAGTTTAAATGGATGTGTAGTGTATCTTCTTGTGATTTAAATTTGCCTTTTCTGAATGATTCACATTCTTAAGTTTCTTGCATATGCTTTTTAGTCTTTCATGCATCTTTTATGAGAGATATATTGAGTCTTTTTGAGACATTACTATACTTATGAGGATTGACCAAATAAAGTATTGATTCTACAAATAATATAATCAATTAATCATGATCATGTTTTTCATATACATAAAAATGGAGAAAAAGCAGCATAAATCTTATATTGTGGGACTGAAATCAATAGTTTCAGGATAAACATTTAGTTTAGGTACACATGTAAACCTATAGCTGATACAGAAATAAATGTACATGCATGTGTGTAGTATGTGGATTACTATACATATATACAAATTTCATGCACACACACACACACACACACACATATACACACATATTTTCCTAGATATGTCCAATGAGGCGGCCTAGAAATGATGGCCTCATTGTAAATAATATGCCTTCAATACATCTATTTATTTATTTATTCATATTTTTTGGTGGTACTTGGGTTTTGAATTCAGAGCTTCATGCTTGTTAGGCAGACACTCTACCACTTGAGTCATGTTTCTAGCTCTTTTTTCTCTGGTTAGTTTTGAAATGGGGTCTCACTTTTTGTCAAACGTAGCTTGGACCAAGATTCTCCTATTTTTACACATTTTGTCCTAGCTAGGATGACAGACATGTACCACTATGCCCAGTTTTTTTCTGTCGAGATAGGTTCTCCCAATGTTTTTTTGCCCAGGTTGCCCTGGGACCACAATCTCCCCAGTTTTAGCCTCCCAAGTAGCTAGGATTACAGGCATGCGCCCCAGGCACCAGGTCAATACACCTATTTCTAAATTCCATTTCTCAAATAAAAGACCAGGGATCCTGGAAGAATTAGTTAATTTCATGATGGGCAAAATTAATAGCTGAGCATGTACCACTGTGATGCAAAATTGTAAGGACTTGTTGAAGAAAGAGTCAGAAGATCACAAGGTCAAATCTAAAGGAATGCTTAATGTCCAAGAAGGAAAAGCTTGAAAAAAAATTTGAGAATTGAATTTTAACCCACGAAATAAAATAAATACTTATGTGAATAGATAATTTAAAATATAAATATGTGAGAGAGAAAAGGCAGCTCTTCCCTATAGAACATTTCCAAATAACAAATGCAGAAGGAATAAAGGCAATACCATAAGTTTCTGTATCATTGTACAAAAATATTGTTGACACAACAAATTGTGTCAACTATTTATATAATTGTGTGGTATTATTTTTCAGTTTGTGACAATGCTGAATTAAAGTGATTATTAATGTTAATATCAATAATTATATAATTAATATTATTTATAATTATAAAATATATATCATTTATAAATCAACATATATTATTTAATAGTAAAATATTTTAGTAATGAGATGTTATATATGTTCTTAATGACACTGCATAATTATAAAAATTTCTTCTTTTTCTTATAACAATCCTTGATTAAAGCCTAATTTTTCTGATATTAATATAACCATTTCCACTTTTTGTAGATTTGAACTTGAATGATAGCTCTCTTTTAGCTTTATACTTTTAAATTATCCTTTAAAAAATTCTAGATGGGTTTCTTGTAGACAACATATAGTCAGCTTTTGCTTTGTATATCCAATGTGACATCTTTTTCATTTGATTATTTAACTCATTTCAATTTAATGTAACTATTTATATATTTGAATATAAATCTGCCATGCTTTTAGTAGTATTCTAAAGGAAACAGATGGTCTCCTGGAGATTTCGGGAGGAAATAAATCAGTTGTACCTGGTGGCTCATGCCTGCAATCTTAGCTATCTGGGAGGCTAAGATCAAGAGGATCACAATTTAAGGCTAGCCTGAAAATAATTTGTAGGACCACATCTCCAAAATTGCCATAGCAAAATGAACTGGAGGTGTGTTTTGAGTGGAAGAGCACCTGCTTTGCAAGTGTGAAGCTCTGAATTCAAATCCCAGACCAACCAAAAACAGAAAAAGAAGTGAAACAGCTACAGTCTTGCTGACTTCTTAAGATTATAGCCCAATAAAACTTGTGTTGGATTTTTTGACATATACATTTTAAGATCATTGATTTCTATCACTTTAAGTCACCGAATTTGTAGTAATTTGCTACAGTAGCAACAGAAAAGAAACAGAAGTATGTAGTTTCCTTTTGTTTATCTTATTTGTGGGTTGTTACTCTTCATTGTCCATAGAGTCATAGTTTTCATTAAATATGGAAAATACCCAGATACTACTTTTTCAATATTTCTAATGATTCTCACTTCTGAGACAGTACATTATTTGATATTTCTTACAGGTCCCTTAGTGTTTATATTCTTTTCAGTCTCTTTTCCTCTCTAGATTTCATTTCATAGTCTCAATTAGTGTGTATACAAGTTTACTGATACTTTCTTTTGTTGTGTTTAATCTTCTGTTAATCTTATCCAGCGAAACTTTTTTAGGACATTGTATCATTATTTCTAGACTTTCTCGTTGGTTTTTTGTCATACTTTACATTCCTTTCCTCAAATATTCATATTTTCCTTTAAATACTTAAATATTATGTACTCATGTATGAAAATGGAAAAATGAGACATGCTGAAACTACTCCAGGAATGCAGGAAGGGGAGATAAAGGAGACTGATGGAGGGGGTGGATTCAACTATGATATAACAACTTTTGTAAATGTCACAATGTACCCCCAGTACAACAACAATATGATAATAAAAAAGGGAGAATAAATACTTAAATATATTTTGAAAGACCTTTAAAAAGAACCTGCTGATTTCACTTTTTGTGTCTTTTCTTTTATTGTTTGTATTACTTGTTACCAGTAACGTATTCTTGCTTCTTTTTGAGAATCATTGAGTATTAAGTTTCAAACAAATTCTTTGACTGGTTCTTAGATTTGGCTCTTGACAGCTAACATACTTGTGTGTAAGCTTACTTGGGGGCTTGCTTTTAAGTTTTACTAATGAGAGTTTAGAGTAATTTTGCACTAGGCAGAGGTCCTATTGGTAGTCCTCCTGGTGTCTCTACTGAATGTCAATTCTCCATTCTTGCTGACCAAAATTCAAAAGTCTCTGAGTTTCCTGTAAACTGTGTGTTTTTGTTTACAAGTCTCAGTTTTTATTTTTCTGGACTATAAGATTGTTTCCTGTGTGGGGGAAACTTTGAATTCAGCAACAGAATCAAGAGAACCCACTATAAATTTCTGGAGTGTTTTCCCTGTAGAGAACTGTCTTTTTTCTAACTTTCAACTCCTGAAATTCCAGTTGCCTCTACCTTCCCCAAATCTGGTCTCTCATATAGACCATATATTTTTTTCAAATTTTATAATTTTATTATGTGTGTACATTCATAAAAATATATACAGTATTGTTTTGTATTGTTAAATTTTGAGTAACTGGGATCATACTGTACAAAGCCTTCTAGAACTTGCCTTTAAAAATTAAAATTGTGTTTTTTAATAAAATTTTCATTGGGATATATTCATTATATGGGGGAGATTCATAGTGACAATTCTGATTAGACTTATATTGCACATTATTTACATTGCCTCCATTGTCTCTCCCCCTCAACTCCCTCCCCACCCCACTTAAAGGCTCATTACCTTTTTTACCTTTTCTTAATATCAAGACCAGTTAGTGCTGTAATGATGGTTGCCAGAGTTGTTTCATCTATTCTTCCAGTTTTCTATTTGATTATGTAAGGTATACCTTACTTCAACTTCCATATCAAGTCAGGAAGCATGATGAATTTCTCTGGTTTTTATTAGTAATTCATATGTTGGAAGAATACCAATTTGGGTCTTTTTTTTTTTTTTTAAGCTGTTTCTTTCTTGTGTGTTCTTTTTGTTTTGATGTTACTCGGATGATGTTACTTCATGCATTCCTGCTCTGGTTATTTTAGAGTTAGGGTCTCACATTTTGCCCAGGCCAGCCTGAACAGCAAATCTCTTATTTTTTGCTTCATGCCATTGTTGAAGCACAATGCCCAGATTTTTGGGGTTTTTTTCCCATTGACATGGGGTCTTGCAAACTTTTTTGTTCAGGCTGACCTGAAGCTGCAATCCTTCTCTTCTCAGCCTCCCAAGATTACAGGATGAGCCACCATGCCTAGAGCTGTTCTTTCATATATATTAGATTGTCACATAATTGGAAGAAATAATTTGTGAGGGAAAAGATAGGGTAAATTAAAATGGCATACCTTAAATATTTTTGCTTTAGTAGCTTCAAAAGGATTTTTGAAAAAGTATCTATCTTCTTATGTATTTTCAAGTTAATATCTAAATGTTTTATTTATGTTTACTTTTCGCAAATGATATGATTTCCAGCATGATACAAAAATTGGCCTTAAACCAATTTTCTCATTATTTTACATGTTTGTTGTCTTGATAAATTTCAAAGTACTTTGATTTCATCTATAATCTGTCTTTGCAAATATATATATTTGCTCCTCCTAACCTCATTTCCATTTGGAAATATATTATCATAATGTAAAGCATTTTAATCCTTGAATATTTTATTTATTTCAGTATTATATTTCTCTGTTATAATAACAGTCACTGGAATAGAAAATTAAGGGCTTTCTCACATACTGGGATCACAATGATCTAAGTATGAAAAATATTTTCTTCTACACATTACTTTAAATTTACTCATTTTTTAAGTAATTATTAAACATGTACAATAATGTTTTTCCTTTCTCTGCTTTTCTTTTTTTTTCTTCTTCATCTCTTTCTCCTCCTCCTCCTCCTCCTCCTCCTCCTTCTTTTTGGTGGTACTGAGTTTTGAACTTATCAGTACTTGACGGCAGGTGCTCTAACACTTGAGTCACACCCCCAGAACTTTTCTTTTTCCTTTAATTGTTTTTCAGATAGGGTCTCAAGCTTCTTGCCCAGAGCCATCCTGGACCACAATCATCCTCTTATCTCTGTCTCCCACATAGCTGAGCTTACAGCAATCGCCATGATGCTTAGCTAGTATTTTGAGATGGGGTCTTAATAACTATTTGCCTTGGCTGACCTCAAACCATGAGCCTCCCGATCTCTACCTCTATATTATCTGACATTACAGGCATGTGCACCATAGCTGGTTAAAGTAAAGTTTCTTGATGATATGGATAGGGCTTTTTGTTTTTATTAGACAGATCTTTGCATCTTTGGATGAATATTTCTTGTTGCAAGAATAAAATAGATTCCAATATCTATTCACTATATATTTTTCATTTTTATAGATCTAAATCTTAAGAAAACATGTACTCATAAATAAGAAAAATGAATTGATGGAGTACTGTTTTAGCCATGGCTTTAATTCTCAGAACACATTCTGTTTTCCTAATACTATCTTCCAAATGGCCAGAAAATGCATATCTCAAAAATCTTCATAAATGATATTAATTGGATATGCATTCTCTGGTAGTCAGCACAAAAAAGAGAAGGAATGGAGAGGATGTCTACAGGTAAATACAAAAAGACAGATAAGCTAGGGGATAATATAAAGAAGTTGGAAATACATAAACCACATTGTAGGAGAATAGAAAAAAACAAAAATAGCTACAGAGGGAGTTTATTTGGAAATAGAGAAAGTTGGCAAGTTCCTGTGGAGTCAGGCATGGAAAAATCTTAAAACAATGATTCTATTCTTGAGAACTAGGAGTCATTGATGGGTTTTAAACAGGAGACATGGTAAAATTCATGTTTTAGGAAGAATTATCTAGTAGTAGCCTGCAGTATAGTTTGAAAGCAGTTTTGACAAGACTACCTAAGTAGGCTGTTGTAATAATCCAGATGTGAGGTTATAAGGGGATAGGCTAGAGTGTTAGCTGTGGGAATATAAAGGAGAAGACAAATACCAGAGACAGTATGAAGAAGGAAATCACAGGCTGGGCTAAATTATTCATGTGAAGAACAGTGAAATATTAGGCAAGAGAGCTTGACTTGGCTTTCACAGAGCCTAATGGGAGCTCTGGGCTCTGAATATTATACTTAATAAATACTGAAAAAAAATTTGAGCATAAGAGTAGTAGTGCTTAAAGAATATTAATAGTGAATAAATTTTTTATCTCATGCTACAGCAGAAAATTTAGAATATAATTATAAAATCCAAGAATCTAAAATCTTAATTATGAACACTCTTCCTTAAGTAGGAATATAATATAAAGTGGTTTATTTATTATATTACATCACAGCCAGATTTGCTTGTTTCTGCTATTTTGTGTTTAAAAGAGAGTATAAGTTGATGTGTAGTGATTTTTGGATTGCTCTAGAATTGGCTTCCATCAGGAGACAAAGAGAATATAAACAATTTGGGCTCAGACATGCTCTCCAGATAGGAAAGCTTGTTTAAACAATAGTTACTGTTCCCAAATATTATCACAAAGTGTACACCCAAGCAGGCTGGCATTGGAGTAATTACCCCTACCACCAAAAATAAGAGCTGAGGGCATTACTGAAAAAAGATCATTAAAAGTAGATATTCCAGGACAGGGAAAGTTCAGCAACATTTTCAGTGGGGTTTGGAAATAATTTTATCTATAAATCCCATCAGAAAATTAGAATTTGAAGGAAAGGTAAGTCTGACAAGTTCATGCAGAGTGATTGTCTTTCACAATGTTCATTTAACCTGCAAAATTCACTTCCTCTCCAACATACACACTTCCCTTCTCTTCCTCCTTGATAAAAAAGGCCAAGAAAGTAGATTGGTTAATGCTCTGCAAAGTGGGGATATAAGTGAGCAAGAGGTTCTAGTCTCTCCACTTTGCTCCCAGTCTTTGTATGGAACCCTTCACAAGATTGGAGGAAGGAAGTACTTTAAGAACTTCCTACATGTCCTGAATTATTAAAAATTCCCCCACTGACCCAGGGAATGACTTCATTGGTTTATTCCTGATCATTCTTCTTATTCAGGCTGATGAGGAAAGTTGTAATGAAATGATATTTGAAATAAATAGAACTTGTTTAGTATACTCCTGAGCAGATTGTGAGGGCATCTGACCACTAAATTTTTAGTTTTATATTTTGGGGTGGTATTTATTTAGATATAGATATAGTGTTTATGATTTAGATATAATTCATTTAGATATAACTCCCTGAAGACACTAAAAATATTAGAAGGAAACACCTCTACCTAGATTCACCAATTGTTTATGTTTTACTTTATCTATCTATCTATCTATCTATCTATCCATCTACCTACCTTCCTATCTATCTACCCATCTATCATCTATCTATCTATCTATCTATCTATCTATCTATCTATCTATCTATAATTCTTTTTAGAATGTGACAGGTACACAAATTCATCCCTAGATTTTAATTCTTGTTGCAAAATCCAAGGTAACTAAAAAGGCTCCCCTCAAAATACTATTATAAAAATATCCTATGAAACACAATTCTCCTAGGAGGCAGACTGATAAGCAATAATATGACACTAATTTATTGTTATATAACAACTACATATTACAATTTTAAAGTATAGTAGACCATGTATCAGTCATTTTGTATTCAATCTCTTATTCTGAGCCTTGTTTTCTAATCATACTATTTTTCACAATAAATTTATGAAGGAGACCCTATTTGGACAAAGTAGCCACAAAATTAATTAATTCACTGAATAAGAAAGTTTAGGAAATAGCATTAATATTTGATTAGTATTTATGTCCCTTTACATCAGAAGGGATATATTTTGTATCATTAACACAAAACATTATTAGTTGGTTGTGAAAAAACATAAATTCTACAAATTTTCACCAAAATGTCCTTCCAGCTCTTCTTAAAGGTATTCACTTTGGGCAAGGAGTTTGTTGGTTTGGTTTTATATAGTCTTTACTCTGCTCTACCCTTCTTCATTGAGTAACATAGTAGTTCTATATTCTTAAATCTTGTACTTGACTACTTATTCACTTACTCCCATTGAAATATTACTTTCCATTCCACTCTTCTAATATTTTTCTTTTCATAGTAACATTTATGGAAACTTTGGGATGTAGCTGTCATAGGAGGAGAAAGATCAAGAGAGATTCAAATATCTACACAAGGATTATAGCTTTTAAAAACAGCATGGGAGTGGCACAAAAAGAACAGGTAGGTAGACCAAAGACATAGAAGACTCAGAAATACATCCACACACCTACAGGTATTTGATATTCAACAAAGGAGCCAAAAATATATATTGGAGAAAATATAGTGTCTGTGATGAATGGTGCTGGGAAAACTGAATACCCACATGTAAAAACTGAAACTAGATCCCTACCTCTCATCCTGTATAAAAATAAATTAAAAGTGGATCAAAGACCTTAATGTAAGATTTGAAACTTTGAAACTCTTACAGAAATACATTGGAAAACACTTGAAAATATAGGCATAGACAAGGACTTTCTAAATAGGACTGCAATTGCTCAGGAAATAAGAACAAGAACTGACAAATGGAAAAGCATCAAATTAAAAAGCTTCTTCACATCAAGGAAAACAATTATCAGAATGAAGAGACAACCTACAGAATGTGAAAAAATAATCTTTGCCAGCAATTTATTGGACAAAGATTAATATTCAAATAATTCAATTAATAAATGAGCAAACGGTTTTAATAGATAGTTTTCTAAAGAATTACAAATGCCTACTAAATGCATATCCTTACCCATAAGGGAAATGTAAATCAAAACAACATTGATATTCCATCTTATCTCAGTCAGAATGTCTGTCATCAAGAAAACAAACAAGAGCAAATGCTGACAAGGATATAGGGAAAGGGTTGGAATGTAAATTAGCATAGCCACTATGGAAATATATATGGGGGCTTTTCAATAAACTAGACGTAAGCTTGCCTTTTATGCCAGTCCTGTGCATGTATCCAAAGGAATGTAAGTAAACATATGATAGAGATACTTGCATACCCATGTTTCTTGCAGCACTGTCCACAATAGCCACCCTATGAAATCAGCCTAGGTGCTTATCAACCAATGTATTGACAAAGAAAATGTGTTATGTATATACCATGAAGTATTATTCAACCATAAAGAGAATAAAATCACATAATTTGTAGGAAAACGGGTAGACCTGCATACAATAATGCTAAATGAAATAAGCCAGACTCAGAAAGAACTGTTCTCCTTATACATGGAATCTCAACCTAAACAAAATGACATGAATGAAAAAGGGGGAGCCAGCAAGAGGGAAGAGAGAGAAAGGAGATGGTGATGGGAAGTAAATATATTAAAGTACATTATATGCATGTACAAAACTAGAATATTGAAACCCAACAAAAAATGTAAAAATAGAGGGGAGGATAAGAAGAATAATAGAAGGAATAAATTTGATCCAAGTAGATTATGTACATCTACAGATATATCACAATGAAACTCCTTTGTACAATTAATATATGTTAATAGAAAAGAAAATAATTTGAATTATAAAACATAAAACAATAAATAGCTAGGATAAATTATTCTTAGCATAATTTCTATTTGAAGATCTTGTCTTTTTCTTATCTATGAGTGTTATTATTAGCAATAAAAAGGATGATTAATTTACCATCTTTGATGCATACTGCATTATTCCATCATTTTACATATAAACTAAATTAATCTTCAAAATAATTCTGTTGCAAGCAAGGTAATCAATAACTGAGGAAAGATATTGACAATTTGTGATTAAAATATAAATAATATATGATGCTAGAATGTAGATAAGGATAATATAATAAATAATATTATCTCACTATTTGAAGCTTATTATTTAAAATCCTTATTCTTTCCCTAATACTATGTATGTCACCCTAAAAAAGAAAAATCATTAAGTGTTGTTTGAGACACTCTTTTTTCTTCACTCTCACCTTCTATGTTCTCTTTCTGGTACCTGGAACAGACAGTATGTCTGGAGCTCCTGAAACCCAGTAGGATAGAAAGTGACCTTGAAAATGGAAATTTTGTGGTAAAAATGGCAGAGCAAGAATAAAGGAGACTGGAACCTTGACAAAATTGTAAAACCTCTAAGTCAGGTTTGGTCTGCTTACTTTTAGATTTTCTGAAAAAGAGAAATACAATGCTCTCTTTTATAAACTGCTGTACAATTATTTTAGGATTTACTATTAAACTAAAATAAGCCCAAAGCTCCTAAATAAAAGCATTTAAATATGCTACATATGTAGACATTTATACTTTATTGCACTATAAGCTCTATAGTGATATTAATGTATACAATGAAGGGTAGACTATGATTAGACTTTTGTTTGAGATATTTACAATGTACTGAGTACATTAAACAACTCCCAGTACTGGACATAGAAAACTATTCAAGAGGATGTTACAGTAATCAAAGAGGAAATTGATGAAAGCCTAATTTAGAAATGTTGTTGTTATGATGGGGAGGGAAGGGCAGAGAAAACACATACTTCATCTATACTGTCAGGGTTGAAGATGGTTAGAAGTAAGATGAGGGAGAGGAAATGGGTAAGTCTTAGAGAGTCTCCCCTTTCTAAAACTGCAACGCAGCCATTAGAGTTAGTCAACATTGTGAAAAGAGAAGTCAGCAGGAAGTTCAACTTTGCATATGTTGAATTAGTATTTATGGGAAAGTCAACTGAAGGAATTCAAAGTACAGTTGAATAAGACTGCTGCTATAGCTTATCAGGGGAATTCTGAATCCTGGCTTGAGATGTGTGTGTGTGTGTGTGTGTGTGTGTGTGTGTGTGTGTGTGTAATGGTAGTGAAAATTATAAACCAGAGATCCTTTGGACAGTGAGAAGAATATGTAAACAGATTATAAAAACCTGGGATTCCTCAAATTTTAGGGGTTGGTGGAGGAAATTACTTGTCCAGAATAGAGACAGTTAAGAAAAATTTAGTGGAGGACAACAATGTCAAAGAGTCATTTAAAGAAATGTCATTTCTAAAAGGAGAGAATAGTAAAATGTATTTACATTGCCAATGTATTGGGCAATGGAGAATTTATTATTGATAAGAACAATTTCTGTTGTTCTGTTAGATTGGGAAAATACTATCGTCAGTTGGAAGTTAATGGTGAGGATGGTTGACCATTCTTTGGGGCAAATTTAGATGAGAAGTGAAAGAAGACACTCAGCAATGAGTTGAGGATATTTTGACTGGAATTATACATAAGTAAACTTCAGTCGGATTTTGATAGCAGTAGGAGAAAAATGAAATAAATCAAGTTGACATTGAGGCAAATGATTGGTCTGTTAATATGTTTCTAGATGTTTGTTAGCAATTGGGGAAATGATAAACCATTTACATTATTTCTTTCTCAGTCAAAATACAGATCCAGGAATAGACTATAAATGAGTTTCCTGAAGCCAGAAAGCTCATGCAAATGTTGGAACTCACGTTTTTTAATTTCACCATTTCCCAAAGCATGTTGACCCAATGATCTATATTTGGTGGTGATTTTTATTTACAGATGTTGAAAACAGCTCTTTTGTTGGCAGTAGGTCCTAGAGGATGCATTTTCCCTAAGCTTTAAATAGCATACTTTAGGGAATTGGTATTACCCAAGATATAAAAAGATTAATAAGGATTTAAAATTGAATAACTCCAGTAATTCCTTTAATGGATGTGCATCCAAACTGCTTCCTTAGTTAATATCATAACTGCTTGTTTATCAAGACATTCCTAAGAGATAACTCTCTTAAGTTTGTGCCCATAGGATTTCAGACATAATGCAGTGCTGAAGCTACATGCCTGATTTCTTGGCACACTGTTAGTATCCTTGCATAAGTCCATGTGGGAGAATTTGAAAAGTCTTCCCTTTCCAACCCCTGTATAAAGTTTTCTGGTTTTTTTTTTCTTTTTTCTTAAAGACATCTGAATTTTATCTATGTCTTTCTGGCTTTAGTTGGAAATGTTTACTCAACTCAATGTGAGAGAATTGAATTCTAGACAAGGAGCATGATGAATTTTCTAATTTGAACTGGGTACCAAGAGGTGATCTGTCATCATTTTCCTTTTGTTATACTAAAAAAAAAAATAAAAATAAAAAATAGCAAATGGGTCTCCCTGCAAGCAGTTCCCACTTTTGCTTCAAGTTCCCCCACTAAGTCATTAAACATTCTCTGGGTTTTGTCAACAGCCTGGTAAACATCCAGGGAAAGAATCAAAATAACATCGTTTATTTAACATTCTTCTTCTCCAACTGCTGATTAGGATAAATAGTTTGGATAAAACTCCTATCTGATCCAACAATCACAAAACGAAAGCATTTAGCTATTGGTGAAGTTTAGATTGAGTTAGAAATACTTTAAACAGCAAAGAAATTTTTGCACACTCTGATATTTTTTAATCTTCAATTTATCTTGTTAAGGCAATGTCAGAGCTACACATTAAGGTTGAACAGTCACTGCGACAGCTCATTGGAACTGAAGTGAACATGTAGGCAGTAATTTTCAGAACAAGCTATGGGCTGGAAAGCCTCAAACATGGTGCTCCATTTTAATTAACCGAAAGGTTCGGTCTTTAGATCTATTTCCAAGGACTACATTTTCAGACTTAGAGTGAAATTTGTACTTATTCTTCTTATCTCCAGAGAGTCCAATCATTTAACCAAAAGGGAAAAAAATGGTCCTAATCATCAAAAAGACTTTTAGGTTTGTAAGAAATCAGACAATATTATAGTGCATCGTTTTACACCTCTGTGAACTTTTCAGGAAATTATCTATTGAAATACTGAGAAAGATAACAAGAAACGCTGTTGTTTTTTTTTAAACCATCATTTTATGAACTATAATCCAAATTTTAATAGATTAATTGTGTTCAATAAGGATAATTAGAAGATTAAATTTTTAATATAAATTCATGATTCTACAATAGCTCCCAAATCTTCTCTACTTTGGCTCCCATCAACCTTTGTATCTATCCTATGGTCCAGATAAATTGTATAATTAGAGAATCCACAGAATGCCACACACTTCAATGCTTTTGTGTTTTTTCTCAGAAAACACTCCTTTTCCTTCATCAAAGCTGAATATAATTCCATTATTTCTTCTAGAATAGTCTCTAATGACACCCTAAAATATTATTTAATTGAAACTATGATCTACAGGCAAACTATCATACATCATATTTGGATATTAGGCAGAATTTCCCTAAAAATGAGTAAAATGAACCTGGTACCCTGAGAAATACAACTGATGACAATTGTGGTAAAACTCTGAGCTGTCAAAAGACAATGAGAATTTTTGAAAACTTTTATCTACCCTCATGGGTTTGATAGTTTCCTGATATTTAAAATACTTTTCTGATGAGATATTAAGGACTGTGGCTTTTTAATAATATGTAATGAAACATGTCAGCCTTCGAAAGAGCTGGATAAGCCAGTGATCTACTCTTTTTCCAAATGGTCAATGTATGAAGTTACAAAATCACATGAAAGTAAAAGAGCCACTTAAAGTGTAAGATGAACCAGTGGATTTTCCTATAACAAGGTAATAGAATTTCATTGAAATAACTTGAGTCCACATTCCAATTAACTTTAAGGAAACTTTACTTGTCAGGTTTTGATAAAATAGCAAAAGAAGAATATCCGAAAACTCTACTGTCTTTTCAGTTACATATTTCTGTGAAACCAAGTTTTATTCATACACTTCAATTAGAAAAAAAAATAATATTGTTACTGATTGATTGCAGAAAAAAAACAAAATAAGGATAAATTGTCTTTAAGACACAAAAGTAAAATAAAATGTAAATAAAATCATTCTCACTAACTTATTCATAACTGCCATTAAGAACATTTTAATATAATAAGTATAAATGTCTCCATTAAAAATGTGAACACAAAAGAAACACAATTTATAAAACTCTAGCTCAATGTATTTGCCTAAAGAAGAAATATATGTGTATATATATATATAAAATGTGTGTATGTATGTGTGTTCCTGACAATCACATTTAAATATAAGGATTTATTTATGACTTTAGTCCTAATAAAAATCATTTTTATCCATTTCTGCCTATTTAAGTATGGAAAAAGGAAGGAAAATGGAGATGGGCTTGTACAGATGTAAGTATGAGGTTGAAGAAAGGAAGTGCTAGCTTTGTGTACCATATGTACAGTATTCTGTCATTTGGTATTCTACAAAATGGGTATCAAATTTTCCTCAGTAGTGCATGATGGTTAGTGGGAAATAGTTTAAGTGATTTGATGTACAAAGAAGGATGAAAAGCAAATCCACAGAATTTTGAAATATCAGTACTACATTTAAGTATAACATGTATAAATATATAATATATACTTTATATATACTTTTCATCTTTTCTCCCATTATATCTTTTCTACAAATTTAATGTGTTGGAGACATTTTCTGCTATCTTTAAATATTCCTCCAAATTTTAATTTTAAGGATTATATCATTTCATATTTCCTACTGAGAATGAATTATAATTGATTTAATTAGATTCATTTAAATCTCTTCACACCATATTACAGATAAAATGCCAAAAGTACAAAACAAAGAAAGAATATTGAAAACTGCAAGAAAGAAAGTATTCACAGAGGCAAGCCTATCAGAACAACATCAGACCTCTCAGCAGAAACCCTAAAGTTCAAAAAAGCAGAGACTGATGTACTTCAAGGCTTGAAATAAGATAACTGCCAATCAACATTACTACATCTAGCAAAGTTATACTTTAAAGTCACAAAAGAAATAAAGATCTTCCATGATCAGCATAAACTACAATTCATGACCACCATTGCAGACAATACTTAACAGAATACTAACACAGAAGAAAAATATACACAAGCAGGAGAGCTGGGAAAGAATAAATATTACTAGAATAGATTTTAAAAGTGAGAATTAGAAAAGGATCAAATAGAAATTAAAATGGGAATCTGTATGGAGTTCCCTCCAAAACTAAAAACAGAACTGCGATATGATTCAGCTATACAACTCCAAGGTATTCACCAAAGGAATACAATTCAGCATGCAACAGAGATACCTACACACCCATGTTTATCAAAGCATTACTCACAATAGCAAAGTTATGGGGTTAGCCTGGGTGCCCATTGATGGATGAATGGATAAAGAAAATATAGTATATATGCAGAGTGGATTATCATTCAGCCATAAAGAACAAAGGAAAATGGATGAAACTGGAGAACATCATGGTCAGCAAATAAGCCAGACTCAGAAAGATAAATATCATGTTTCCTCTCATATCTGGAATCTAGAAAAAAGAAAAAAAAAACTTGAGAATAGAAGGAAGATTATTTGGGAAGGGGAAGTAAGCCAGTGGGAGGAATAAAGGGGAACACGCAAGTCTAATGGTGAGAGGGTTAATATGCTCAAAGTACATGTGTAAAATTGTCATAATGAAGCCCATTATTTTGTACAATTAATGTAGGCTAATAGAATCTAAATATAAAATATGAAGAAGTTACATTTAGATAGCTCTATTTATCATTATAAACAATGAGCTTAACTGAACATCTGTTTATATCATTACTAAAATTTTGGTTATTCAATCATGATTGTTTTCTTAGGAAAATTTTCAGCAAACTAATTCTTGAATCAAGGATATATACATATATAACTAAAGACTGGTAATTTACTTCAAGATTAGTTTCTAGAATAGTTGTATAAGCTTACAGGCAACAATTAAAAACATATACAAAAAACACCTGATATAGTACAAAGAAAGGAACATTGTTTTAGACACAAAATGGCCAGATATCTTCTGTGAATATACCATTTAACACTTATAATGTATTTTATTATCTTCATGTCAAGTCCTTTGTTATTGATCTAATAATTTGAAGCACAATTACTTGAATGATATTAATAATGTCTGCCTGTTCTTTAATTTCATTGCATTTACTTGTCCATCTTTTTATGTTTAAACAATCTCTGTTGTTTTTATGACTATATTTTTAAATAGCAAATGCCAAAGTTTAACTTTTTATCAAATTTCAGCAAAGAGATTTAAAATTCATATATTTCAAAAACTAATATCTAAGTTTGATTTAAATTCTCATCCTCTTTGCCTTCTGTTTTTTTGCTTGATTGATTTTTACTTTCTTAATATTCTTCTTCCCCTCCCCATCTTTGGCTGTGTATGTGCTGTTTACTTTAGTAACTGGTTATTTTGCATTCTTCTTCCTATGGAAGTTCTTATTGCAACTTTTATGCATTCCAATTACAGCAAAAACATTTACTTATCATCTGTTTCTTAATTAGGGCAGAAACACTTATGTTCTTTCTCTCTCATTACTGAGCTATTTTTGCATTCCATAGAAAAATTTCTGGGTAAGGGTTTCTTGGTAACCATTTGTGTTTTAATTTAGTATGAAAACTTACAAGCACACTCAAGAACTCAATGAAGCCCTATATACACATAATCCAGATTCAAGTAAGGTTTTGCTACATTTGCTCTGCCATTTGTCTTTTTTTTTTTTTGCTTAAAAATATTTAAGCCATTGTTTTCCTAATTATCAATGTCAGTGATGATCTATGTAGCACGTTTTGTAAAATGATATCTGTACCTCAGTTTTGTTTTCTGACCTTCTTACTTTTCCAAGTCTTTTTCATATATCATCTTGTTATTTTTACATTATATATAATAATGTAAGAATATTTTGAATATATATTATTATATAATGTCTGAAATCAATTCTTCAGATTTAATTCCATGTTTACTGGTTTTGTGGTGTACCACAATTTCTTTCATATCATTAGTTTCTAAACTCTGGAAATTTTGTATTATTTTCCAATCTACTGAAACACGTTTGTGTCATCTTTACCAGAAAAGTATTGGGTGTTATCCTTCCTAGGCCCCTGCATGTCTGATATCAATCATAAACTGCACAATTCACACATAAAATAAAATTGGCTAGTCATAGAATTTTGCCACTCACTGAAAACATGACTCCATTGTTTTCTGGCACTTAAAATGCCTATTGGGATAAAATCAAAACATTTCAATTTATCATCCAAGGTTGGTTATAGTATGATTTTTAAGTGGTCTTTCCAGTTCCAGCTCACAAATCTCAGCACATTTTTTCCTTCAAATGAGATCATTTCCTCAATTTTTTCCCAAATAAGCTAGCATTGATTATACCTGCACATGTTCCTCACACTCTGTAATTGGTCAGGAATGCTTTGTACATTGTAACCAAATTCTCTCTGTAATTTTATTCATAACTCAATAGTTATTTGTTTCATTTAACTATCTAAAATCATCGCAGCTTACATGGCTTTTCCTTTGTTACTCAGGTTTGTAGCTAATATATGATATTGAATATTTTGTCACACATTAAATGAGGAATAGTCTCATCTTTCCTACTTAGCTAACACCTTTAAAAGTGACAATTAACATTAATCCTTTTTAATCTGCATTTTACCCCCAACAGTGTATACACAGTAGCACTCAACACTTATTTAACAAATGATTTTTGAAAAAAATCAAAAATGCCTAGAAATTTGTTTCCATCTTGATAATTCATGCATTCTTAGAATTAAATCCAAGTTGTTCATTGAAAAATCAAGCAAACTAATAAATGCTTACATTTTCCATAAAGAATATCAAAAATTTTTGTTCAAGGAAATTATACCAAAGGAATTTAGAATTACCTTCAATTTATCATTTCTAGAAAGGAAGATGGTTGCCTCATTGTGGAAGCCAAATAATGTAATATTATTTAAAGTGAGGTAAGCTGAGTTCAACTCTGCTTTCTGTTTTCTGCCACTGTCTCATGGTTTCTCTTGGTAGGTTTCTATTTTCAATTTACCCTGTGTTCATCTGTACAGCAGGAATAATAATGGACCATAAATACTGTATCAGGAGACTAAGTAAAGAGCAAATATTTAAAATATCTCTAGATGCACAGTGTCTAGTAGAGTACATAATAGCAATCCTACTTATTGAATGTTATAGTTAGTCTTGATTGTCAACTTGATTGGATTGAGAATCTCCTAAGAGATTAGTGAAGGACATCTTGGGTGTGACTGTGAGGGTATTTTCAAAGCTAATTACCTAAAAGGGTAAGATCTACCCTGATTGTCAGCAGCACCATGCCATAGGCTGGGAAATCAAGTGGAGTAAAATGGAGGGGGAAGAAGAAAGTCAACTACCAGAGTCATTCTCTTTCTCTACTTCCTAGCTCCATGACGTGAGCAGCTGTGCTCCACCAAACCCTCTCCTCACCATGATGGACTGAAACTTCTAAAGCTGTGAGCCAAAATAAATCTTGTCTTCACTAAGTTGATTATGTTAGTTATTTTGTGAAAATGACAAAATTCTAACTAACACAGACAATTGGCATCAGAAAATTGGGGTTGTTGTGATGGTTACCTGAACTGTTGAGCCTTTGAAACTAATTTGTGGGAAGAATTTGAAAAATGTTGGACTCATGAGCTGGAGATAGCCACTTAGAGAGCAGTTCTTGTGTGAGCTCAAGAATTCAGGTGGGCACAAGGACTCTTTGGAATACAACTAGAAGCCATTCATGTTACATTCTAACAAAGAACTTGTCCACATTTTGGGCACTTCCTGAGACTTTGTGAAGGCTGTGTTTAAAGGTGACAACCTAATTAATCTGACAGAGGAAATTTCTAGGCATCCTAATATTTAGACTGTGGCATGGTTATTACAGCTACTTTTGGACAGTTTTATACTGAAAATCAGGAACAAAAATCATAGTGGAAGGATTTTAGAAATGTCCTATTTCATCAGAAAAGGAGCTTCTTTTAAATTAAAGATGATGAAGGTGTGCTGACTGAAGACATTAGGACCATCAAAACACAGTCAAGTATATTCTGTATTTGAGTATACCCATCACAATAAAAATTGTCCAGACCACACCTATCATGGGGTCAAGGTCTTAAAGATTTTAACTCACTTGAAAAACTACTTTGCAAAGTCAACTCTGGGTGCTTTTTTCTAAAAACTACCTAGGAAGGTGTTCCTATGTATTCAGTCATCCAGCACTCAAAGACTGCTATATTCATGGTCCAAGAGGGCCACCTATTGCTCTAGCTTGCAGCAGACCTTGGCTTTATCTACTTGATGCTGGTTTTGCAAGCATGCAGAAAGCAAGAGTTACAAGGTCATAATGACATCTACCAAGATTTCAAAGGTCTAAGATACTAGAAAATGTGTGGCAGAGTCAGGATCTCTTCAGAAAACCCAGTGAGGTTGATGTGTGAAGCTGTGAGAGTGATGCCAAAGATGCAGTGGAGAACCTAGGAAGTTAGAGATGTCAGTAATATGGAATGTCTGCCAAGGAAAGTCACAGGCAATAAATGGAGCCAGTCCAAGAGAGGACACAGGGTGTAGTAGCACAAACTCTTAGGAACTCATGTAATGCCACCATGTAGCTCAGACATGGAGCTACAGGACTTAATTTTTTGTCCTGCTGGATTTTAGTCTTGCTTTGCTCTGATCCTTCTTTGCTATTTCCCTATTCTTCCCTTTTGTGCTAGAAAATTGTACTCTGTCCTACCATTTTATGTTGGAAGTATGTAACTTTCTTTTATTTTATAGATGCTCACAGTTAAGGGCTTCAGTATCAGAAGGCTTTTACTTGGACTTTTGAATAATGTGGGAACAATTACAATTTTGGGACACTTGGAGATGGGATTTTCCATCTCACAGATCAGGAACCCATATGGAATAAAAGGGAAAAGAAGAAAGCCCAATTAGCAGAGCCATTTTCTCTCTCTGCCTCCTATCTGCCACAATTTGAATTGCCTTCTCAATCATACTCTTCTTACCATAATGGACTGAAACCTCTAAAACTGGGAGCCAAAATAAAACTTTCCTCCCATAAAGATGTAAGGCATTTTGTCACAGTGATGAAAATCTGACTAGCATGTTGAGTATGTTTCTAATATATTAAAATGTGTAAATGCATCTACTATAACTTGTTGAGGTAGCTAGTATGTTATCTCAGTTGAAGGTGATGATGATGAAAGAGAGAAAGAGAAAGACAGAGAAGAAATAGAGGCAATACCTAGGAGTAAACTTAACAAAAGATGTGAATGACCTCTACAAGGAGAATTACAAACCCTTGAAGAAAGAGATCAAGGAAGACTACAGAAGATGGAAAAATCTCCCATGCTCATGGGTTGGAAGAATCAACATAGTAAAAATGGCTATACTACCGAAAGCAATCTACAAGTATAATGCAATTCCCATCAAAATCCCAATGACTTTCATCACACAGATTGAAAAATCTACCCTAAAATTCATTTGGGAACACAAGAGACTGTGAATAGCCAAGGTAATACTCAGCAAAAAGAATAATGCTGTCGGTATCACAATACCTGACTTTAAACTATATTACAAAGCAATAGCAATAAAAACAGCATGGTACTGGCACAAAAACAGACATGAAGACCAGTAGAACAGAATAGAGGACCCAGATATAAATCCACACAACTATACCCATCTTATTTTTGACAAAGGGCCCAAAAATATACAATGGAGAAAAGACAGCCTCTTCAACAAATGCTGCTGGGAAAAGTGGTTATCCATCTGCAAGAAACTAAAACTATATCCATGTCTATCACCCTGTACTAATATCAACTCAAAATGTTCAAGGACCTTAATATCAGACCTGAAACTCTGAAGTTAGTACAGGAAGGAACAGGAAACACTCTGGAACTAACAGATATAGCCAAGGATTTCCTCAATAGAACCCCAGCAGCCCAGCAACTAAGAGAAAGAATGGACAAATGGTACTTCATAAAAATAAAAAGCTTCTGCACAACAAAAGAAATGGTCTCTAAACTAAAGAGACCACCCACAGAGTGGGAGAAAATATTTGCTAGCTATACATCAGACAAAGGACTGATAACCACAATATATAGGGAACTCAAGAAACTCTCCCAAAAATCAATGAACCAATTAAGAAACGGGCAACTGAACTAAATAGAACTTTCCAAAAGAAGAAATTCAAATGGACAAAAAAACATGTGAAAAAATGATCAACATCTCTAGCCGTAAAGGATATGCAAATCAAAACAACACTAAGGTTACACCTCACCCCTGTTAGAATAGCCATCATCAAAAACACCACCACCAACAGGTGTTGGCAAGGATGTGGGGAGAAAGGAACCCTCATACACTGCCGGTGGGAATGCAAGCTGGTGCAACCACTCTGAAAAAAAATTTGGAGGCTTATTAAAAATCTAAACATTGATCTGCCATATGATCCAGCAATCCCATTCCTGGGGATTCCCAAAGGATGAGACACAGGTTACTCCAAAGGAACCTGCACACCCATGCTTATTGCAGCACTGTTCACAATAGCCAAGTTATAGAAACAGCCAAGATGCCCCACTACTGACGAATGGATCAAGAAAATGTGGTGTTTATACACAATGGAATTTTACTCAGCCATGAAGAAAAGTGAAATCTTATCATTTGCAAGTAAATGGATGGAACTGGAGAACATGATTCTGAGTGAGGTTAGCCAGTCTCAGAAGACCAAAAATTGTATGTTCTCCCTCATATATGGTGTTTAGATCAAGGGCAAATACAGCAATGTTGTTGGACTTGGGTTACATGACAGGGGAAAAACTTACATGGGAGGTACAGGGTTAGATAGAAAACCCAAAACATGAAAGCATTTGATGTCCCCACTCCAGAGGAATTAATAAAGAAAACTTAAAGTGACAGAAGTCAACAGGAAAAGGGGATTAGGAACCAGTGTAAAGATCAGGTAGAGATGAATCAACCTGGTTTGTAACACATTTGCACATGAAAGCAATGCTAGGAATCTCTCTGTATAGCTGTCCTTATCTCAACTAGCAAAAATGCTATGTCTTCCTTATTATTGCTGATTTCTACTCTTCAATGGAACTGGAGAAAAGTGCAGAACAGGTTCTGCCTGGAAGGGAGGGGGAGGGGGAACAGGGTGGGAACAGAAGCAGGAGGGAGAAATGACCCCAACAATGTATGCACATGTGAATAAACGAATAATAATAATAATAAAAAGAAATAGAGGCAATTTTCCAAGGTCATATAGTTTCTTTTTGAAAATTATAGAACCCGACAGTACAAGTTGTATATATCCAGAGCCCACACTCCCGACCACTGGACCACTGGAATACAAATAATCCAATGTATAAAATCACTGAAATGTATATGGGAACTAACATAAGCCTGTTGGAAAATTGTTGGGAAATTATATTTTCCTTGAGGTATGAACAGGAGACAGGACCTATTTAAGAAAATATACCACTTTATTACAAAAGGTCATAACAACTCTTTTCTGAATTTTCCCAGCAATATTATTTGGAATGGCTTAGGTATCTCTGGATGAATTTTATGAAATTTCATGGCCACTTTGAAGCCTATGTCATTTAATTTGACTTTCAGATGCACAAATGCATGATACAGATTAGTGTCCCTTCATATGAGAATATGAGATGGCTGATATCCTAAGTGAGAAATAATACAGAATTTCTGAAATAACTTATTTATATTTTTTTATTTAAAAATTTGTCAGGTATACATTTCAATGATTATATACATTTACCATATATATGTTTCAATTATATGTTTTTATAGTTAATGAGAGGTAAAACAACATTCAAAATATATAATTTTCAATGTCTTGTTTTGTAGCTTTAACACAGTATGCACATTTTGGTTAAAATAATCAAGTGATCACCCCAGTATACACATAGCAAAAGGGAAGCAGAAAGGGAAGCAACAGGGCAGCAACTGGAGAACTTATTGCACTTGAGACACAAGGAACTATATGTGTATCTTAACCCTAGTGTCCGTATCAAAACATGATGACAACTATAAAACAGCTCCCAGGATCAGACTTTTAGATGTGGGTAGCGTGAACATGAATAAGCATGTGAATGTTTTTTTTCCCAGTTGGAAAATCTGTGCTAAATCTATGTTGTGTGTATGAAAGATGAACTTGTGTTCCTGGTGCTGTTACAGGCACCAGGAAGCAGTAAGAATGCACTGGGAGCCAACTCATTTGGAAAGCCAGACCAACTTTCAGAAAGAAACCTCAAAATGATGAGTTAATCCTTGTGTATCAAATCTTCTTCTGTGATTCTATATTAAACCATTTAAATATCCCAAACCAAGGCTGGAAGATAATATGTTATAAAAATAAAAGTGAAGTAGCCTTAAATGCTCATTTGAATCAAGTCTTGCAATGTTGTCATAAAGCCAATCATAAAATCATGCGAGGGTGAGCCACCTTGCTTCCTTTGCTTTTGCAAGGTCATTCCTAAATTTTATTACCTTATGGTAGTAAAAATTTGTCTTTACAAATAGTAAATATAAATTAGTCCAAATATGAGTCATGCAAGAGATGAAGAAGGTGGAAAAATATTGGCTAAATGGTAGTCTTAGGCATAGAGAAAATTCTCAATAAATGCTAATTCCTACCTCTTTATAAAAATCCTTCTACATGTTATGGGTGTAACAGTACACCCATTTTTAAGAAAGAAAACCAAGGCCTAACCAACTTAGAATCTCTGTGATGAATGTCTTTGTAATTTTGATGGGGATTGCATTGAACATGTAGATTGCTTTTGGCAATATAACCATTTTCACAATATTGATTCTACCAATCCATGAGCATGGGAGATCTTTCCATCTTCTGCAGTCTTCTATTTCTTTTTTCAATGGTGCATAGTTTTTATTGAAGAGATCTTTCATTTCCTTTGTTAAATTTATTCCTATATTTTTGAGGCTATTGTAAATGGAATTGTTTTCCCATATTCTTTCTCAGTCTGTTTGTTGTTTGTATAGAGAATGACTATTGATTTTTGCAAATTGGTTTTGTATCCTACTACTTTGCTGAAGCTGTTTGTTATGGCTAGGAGTTTTTTGGTACTTTTATGGGTGTTTTAAGTGTAAGATCATGTCATCTGCAAAGAGATAGCTTGACTTCTTCCTTTCCTATTTAAATTTCTTTTCTTTTTTTCTTCCTGTCTTATTGCTATAGCTAGGAATTCCAAGACTATGTTGAAAAAGAGTGGAGAGAGTGGACACCCTTGTCTTGTTCCTGACTTTAGGAGAAATGACTTCAGTTTTTCCTCATTTAGTATGATGTTGACTACAGGCTTGTTGTATATAGCATTTACTATGTTGAAGTACATTCCTTCTATTCCTAGTTCGATCAGAGCTTTTATCATAGCTTTATTCAGCCATAAGGAAGTATGAAACAATGTGGTTTAAAGGTAAATGGATGTAATTGGAGGACATTGTGTTAAGTGAAGTAAGCCAGGCTCTGAAAGACCATGGTTGAATATTTTCTCTTATATGTGGGAGACAGACATAACACAAATATAAGCAATTGTATAAAAAAACAGGTTATGCTAAGGGAGGGTCACTAACAAGAGAGGGAGGGATTTTAAAACATGTTGAGATCTCCATAAAATGGGGACTAAAGTAGAAAGGAGAAAAGCAGATGGCATGAACCCAATTGAGTTATAATGGAAAAGCCGCAAGAAAACTCCCTGTAGAGCTATCTTAAACAAATAAAAATATCTTTTTTCAAAAACAGAGATTAAGAAGGTAAAAGAGTCATGTCTTGAGGATGGTACCAATGGGAGGGGAGAGGGCATAAGGAAAGGATAAAGAAGGCCAAAAGTAGTGGAAATATTATATACTCATGCATGAAAATTGAAAAATGAGACATGTTCAAACTGTTCCAGGAGCGGGGAGGAGAAGGGAAAAAGGAGAATGTACAAATTTTATGTTTTTATGCATTGGTTAAAAAGAAACTTAATTTAAATAATAAAGAAGTTACAAAACCTGAAAAAGTATGGACTGTATTGGGGATAATGTATTAATATTGGTTCCTTAACTGTAAACATACTAATGTAAGGTATTAGTAATAAATTAACACACTTTGGTGAGAGGTATTTGAAAACTCCCTGCATTATCTTTGCAATTTTCTGTAAATCTGAAACTGTTTTAAAATATATAGTTGGTACCTGCACACCCATGTTTATTGAAGCATTATTTGCAATAGCCAAATTATGGAAACAGCCAAGATGCCCCACCACTGACAAATGGATTTTAAAAGTGTGGTATTTATACACAATGGGATTTTATTCAGCCACAAAGAATGAAATTTTGTCATTTTCAGGTAAATGGATGAAATTGGAGAACATCATCTTAAGCAGAGTTAGTCAGGCTCAGAAGGCCAAAAATCACATGGTCTCCCTCATATGCAGATTATAGACCTAAAACAAATGCAGCAATATTATTGGACATAGGTCACAAATTAAGGGGAGAACACACACACAGGAGGAATGGGGAAAGTAAAAGAAACCTAAAACTTTAATGTTTAGGAGTAAATATAGTAATCTTAAACTGGCCGAAGCCACTATGGGGACTAGGAAGTAGTGAAGAGGTCTGGTAGAGAGGAAACAGTTTCGGTTGTAGTACGCATGTGCATGGAAACAACACAAGGAATCTTCCTATATAGCTATCTTCATCTCAAACTAGCAAAAATGCCATGTTTTTCTTATTATCATTTATGCTTTTTCTTCTATAAAATTGGAGAGCAAGAAAGGGAGGAATGGAGAGATGGGGGCAAATAATGTATACACATGTAAGTAAATGCAAAAACAAATAAAATTTAAGGAATTCAAAATATACATAGTTCATTAAAATAAAAAACTGTTTCACAGTTCTCATGATTTTCTTGTAAAAATTTATAAATTAATACATATTTAGTATGCAGTTTCTCATAAGTATGAATTTATGATAAGTGTAAGCAATTAAAAAAATGTGAGTTACTTGGAGGGATGTTTGGGAAGGGACGAAGGTCTGAAAGCAAAGAAAACTCTTATTTATTAAAAAATCTTCACAAAGTGGGGAAGGACCAATAATCAGACTATAGTCCCTGCTTTCCCGCACACCAAAGGCTTATTCATCAAATGTCTTAGTAGGCATATGTCTTTAAAATCAGTATGTACTCCTAGGTCTTCCAAAGAGAGTTTCCTGCCTGTTTCTCTCCAACCTGTCCCCAGTTACAAAAATGAATCAGGTGAGATTGAAGAGAAAGAGAAACACAAGGCAACATATTAAGCTAAATCCTGAAAAGAGGCTTTAAGTTACGGACATTTTCTTAGATTCAGTTTGACCTTGATTGTCTATGCTATGAAACATGTTGGAAACTCAATATTCTGTTGCCTAAGATTCTCAGTCACCAGTCACCAATCACCAATTCTCCTCATTCCTTGATAGTTGGCTCTATTGCCTTCTGTTGCAATTTTCTTACATAGGATGAAAAATTCAATGTAGTGCCAAAGAAAGAAAGCATATGTGAAAAGATAGCACATTCATTAGGAAATGAAACTAGGTGTCAGATGAAATGAATTAATGACTGAAATGAAGATCCATGAATCATCTTGAGAAAGCCACTACTCAGATGACCTCCTGCATATTAAGGGGAAATGTCCCCTTGTCCTCTTCTTAACACAGTACTCATTTCACTTTCTAATGAAATACTGGATAATGAAAACAATGAAATGTTAACTTCAAAAGGTTTTCCTATAGCTGAAATTATATATTAATTCGCTCTGAACTTAAATGTTCATGAAAATCTCCCAGAGGAGTCTTGTTTGAAGGTACATTATGAATTTAATTGTTTTCAAGTGTAACTTGGGTTTCTGAATTCTAACAAACTCCGAAACATTTGAACCACACTTTCCCGTGTAAAGTTATAAAGGGATAACTTAAGATGCACTAAACTATGTCTACACAGGAAGATCTAAATGATATCTACTGGATTTCAATCAGTATAGAGTAATATTCCTGTCCATATTTAGATTAAAAAAACTCCTACATTTTGCAATTCTAAAGTTATAATATGCCTTCATTTTTTTTAAAATAGAAAGAATCGCTTAGCATAAATTTTCAACCTTGTCAGCACCAGAAGAACTTAAAAATTGCTGGTACTGACTCCACAGAGATTTTGATGTAACTGTTCTGGTGTAGGCCTATGAATCAGTATGTTTTAAAATTTGTCATATAAAGGTATCCTGTGACCAGGATTGAGACCTTCTGTAGACCTGAGATCAGAAAAGTTGATTCTACATTCGCTCATCTGCTGATTAGCTTTCTCATATTACCCCAATGGCTTTAAGTTCTGAGGTAAAGCCTTACGTAAGTGATCAGTAGCTTATTGGATTCTGAGATTAAGTATACATTGGAAATGTGTATTTCTTACCTCTTTCTTAGAGATTCACAATGCACATATGCAGAATTTCTACGGAGTATGAAAGGAATTGGCCTTCTGGGGTTCTGTCAACAGGCTGATGGAACTGGACTTTGGGAAAACATTCGTACATGCATTGTACCTCCGTGTGGTATGTTAGAACCCCTTAGCCTAGTTAAAGACATGGATATCAAGTTAGTAGCAAGGAAGTATATGCTAGTAACACACTGATTGTTGGGTCTTTGAACAGCAGTGTCACGACTTTGTTCCTCCTGCCTGCCCATTACAAGGGAGGGGAAAATTAAAAAGAGATTCCCAACAGTAGAGAAGAGACCTAGCCTTCCCTGGGAAATCTGTGCAAGGAAGGAAATGTGGTGTCTCTGCGCTCAGCACAAGACCCTGAGTACAATCAGGACCAGCGGCTGGCTGAATTCCCCTTCACTCCACCCTTGGAACCAGGCCAGAGCTGGGCTTCAGAGTATATTGAAGTGAAAGTTCATTTTAGCTTTATCAACAAACATGAGTGTGGCCAAGTAATGCTGAATTACTCTTATGTAAACAATGTTTATCTTTTATTTCCCTTTGAAAATAACTATTGTGTTTTTTGAATAAGCCAATAAAATATTGTTTTTCTTAGTGGTTCCTATTTTTTTCACACAAATTCCACTCATACAACCTACTTTTAAATTTTCTCAAGATTTAAAAAACACTTAGTATTTGCCCGTGAGTAAGAGTTCAAACACAAAGAGGGATAATCTGTATTACTGAATTTTCAAGTGATTTAAAATTTAACCACTTGCCCCTCTTCAAACTTCAGTTTACACATCTATAAAATGGGTTGAAGCATGTCCTTTACAGCACAATGAAGATTAGTGAATAAGTATTCACTGTATTTAATACTATTAAAATTTTCCCTTATCAATGGTTAGCTATGTGTTTTACAACAAATTCCAACTAAGTCTGTCAGCTACTAAGGTTGGTGGGAGCTGTAGAACACTGGGAAAGAAGCATGTAGTACATGTGGGGAAATTCAGGTGCCTGCATCAAACTCAAAGGCAGGCTTGCCCCTTCTGCAAACCCAGTTTGCTTTTCATCTGTTCAAGCTAATCCAAAGGTTTGCATTTATATCTCCTTTTTGCCTGTACTTTTTTTTTTTTGGAATCTGTGGTTTCCACACTGGCTCTCATAGAGCACTTTTCTCAGGTGTGTCAGGTTTGGGGTATGAGTTCAAGCAGATGAGGTTGGCCCTCCACCTACCACCACAGCAGCCTTACTTCTACTCACTTATACTTACCATTTTAGAATAAGACTTCTGGGGATGCAAGAGTTTTACAGCTAATATGAGTGTAATACTAATTAAAGAACTTCAGAAGAAATACTGCTCAAACTTTATCAGTCCTCAAACAATGAACTAACAAATGAATAAATGACCTCACCTTTTCCTGCCAACTCCATTACTATTTCTTTGAAGTGGCATGTGAGGTGTCAATTTGAATGTTAAACTTCATTTCCACATTGACTTCCTATACGCTTTCAGAGATTTGCTTTCACTTAAAAATGTTTGCTGTTTTCTCCTATCACAAGAAAATACTTAATAAAAATATTTTTAGTGATTTGATTAAAATGCATTTTAATCTCACATTATTGAAACATAGTACTCAAGTCTTTATTCTGGTCATTCATCTGTTTAAAATGTGCAAAACAGTAAAACAAGAACAGAAACGGCCCTATGGAGACGCTCTGAAGGGCTGTACGAGGACCTCTAACATATGCTCTGACGGTTCCTTTAAGTTGCACTTAGGTTTGCAAAGATATTTGCTGATCTCTGCACAGCAGCTTTTGTGTGTTTGCTGGCAGAGTAACTTCAAGTATAAAGAGAGAGGCACCAGATAAACAAATCAAATTACAGCAACACTTCATTAAACACAAGGATGTGAAAATTCATTCAATAAATATGAACGAAACATATTGACCTGTTAGGCATTTGCCTTATTAAAAAATATAGAAAATTCAAATGCTATTTTAGGGATAAAATTCAACACTTACTAATGCTACAAAATAAAAATTTTTAAACATCCAATTATTCACCAAATTTAATGCTGACTATTGTATATATTTAGATCAACTTTCCAAATAATCACAGGAGAAAAACAATGTGTTTAATCAGGTTAATCTAAGTAGGTTTGGGGGATAGAGGAAAGGACTTACTTTTCTCCCTTGAAAACAGTGAAAAAAGAATGTTTCTTATTTTCTCTGTGTTCATTTTGTTTAAAAAGTTGAGCTTATGTCTCTAAAGGGCACCAGAGGGGAAATGAGTTAAATATGCCAGTTATTTTGGGGGGTAGATTATATTTCTCATAGGGTGTCCTAGGTAGAGATTTTTTAAGTGTTCCTAAGGGTACCAAGTGAATAGCAGAAAATCTGAAATACCAATAGATTCCCCTTTGCTAAGGTTTGTTTAAAAGTATAAATTGGCAGTATCTGGCTTGGAATTGTGTGCAGGTCCATTAGTGATATGTAAGAGGATTCATATCCTAGCATTGTTTTTGGTGGTAGGGAATTGGAGGCAACCTGGGATTCCAGCCCTGGGAGAATGAATAGGTAAAATGTGGAGAATGCACTGTATAGACAAGTGTAGGCCAGTTAGATGCTGTTGATTAGTTTCCACTTTGCAGTGTGAATTGTTCTTAAAGACAAAGATCAATGGGAAGGTGACATATAGTACAATAGTATGTGTACACTAAGTACACATGCACTCTAAAAGATATTTCATGCTATCCTAGAGTACACATGAATTTTTAAATTATGTGCAATGACTAAAGAATATGGTTATTTCAACCCAACACAACCTCAGGTCACTAAGAATAGGTATGTGGTATTAGTCCTTAACCATATGTTGTTTAAGAAAAACAAAAAAATCAAAACTTAGTGCTTTTTCACCACTCTTCCCTTTTCTTGCATATGATTTAAAAAAAAAAAAGAATTAACATTGAACACTAAGAGGACTCATGATATAAAAGTCAGGATCAGAAGTGACCTTGGAGTCAATTTAACAATTCCTCTGGTGTTTAAATTCATTTTACAGAATTCCCTCCAGACTCCTGTGAAATCCATGCAAGATTACCTGAACTGAAGAAGGTACCATGTTTTTGGTAGGAATACATTTTTTCCCCCATTTTTCAAAGATATTCCTGTAAGAGAGGAACAAATTGGGGCATGAATAAATTTAATTCTTCTTAGGACTTAAAATACATGACAAGGGCAGAACATATATGGGAGGTATGGGTTAGATAGAAAACCCAAAACATGAAAGCATTTGATGTCCCCACTCCAGAGGAAGTAATACAGAATCCTTAAAATGAGAGAGGTCAACACGAGCAGGGGATCAGGAACCAGTGTAAAGATCAGTTAGAGATGAATCAACCCAGGTTGTAACACATTTGTACATGAAAGCAACGCTAGGAATCTCTCTGTATAGATGTACTTATCTCAACTAGCAAAAATACTGTCTTTCTTATTATTGCTTGTTTCTACTCTTCAATGGAACTGGAGAAAAGCTCAGAACAGGTTCTGCCTGGAAGGGAGGAGGGTGGGGAGGGCAAGAGGGAGAAATGACCCAAACAATGTATGTACATGTGAATAAATGAATATAAAAAAGTAAATAAAATAGTGGTTTCTTAAAGCCAAAAAGGGACTGATGGCATCTATATCCAGGAGTAGAGGAGAAGGAAATTATTTTAAATGTTGTTCCCTGGGTCCCACCTCATACCTACTGACTCTACACTCTGTGATCTAGAAACCTGGATTTTTAATAAGTGCCTTACCTCCATTAAGTGATTCTTGGACTCATGAAAAACCACTGTTACAAAGATGTAGCACTCAAGAATACATTCCTGTTAGTATTACTATTCATCAGAAACTTTTAATGTATTTTGGTAGAAAGCTATCTTCTTGTACATGAAGTTTACACCTCATCCTTCTTCTCAATTATTGCTCTAGGACATTGGATTCACATTGAAATTTAAAAGAGAAGAAACAGAAATCTATTAGTGTATTTTAAGTTTATGAGTTTTTTATACTTGTTTTGTTGTTGAAGAATCAAAACATCAATTATGAATGTAATCATGGTCTCCCATTACAGCAACAAAGAATTATTCCTTTAGTGAATGTGCCTGTAGCCATCCAATTCAAAAACTCCTTTTCCTTTCTTCAACTATTTAAGAAAAAGCAAAACAAATACTCATTCACCAGCAAAGTTGAAAGAAGACATTAGGGGTAAAATGTTAAAGTCTAGCACTGAAATTATACTTGTTACACACACACACACACACACACACATATATGTATATATATATGTATGTATTTCTATTTTGTACAAAGGGAAAACTGTACATGAAATTCTGAACAAGAATAACACTGTTTTGAAAGTCAATTCTAAAGCCAAATTCATTGCTGTTAGCTAATGAGAAGACAATTTTCCCATTTGTTATTCTCTCTCATCCTTAACCTCCAAAAATTAGTAATTATGCTAAGGAAAAAAGAGTAAAACACATTTTTTTCTAACAGAATTTCAGTTGAAATAGACAGCACATATTCAGGCATACAATGATTAAATCATCATGGTTCTGAAAGCTGTTATCTTCCTCACTGATTCAACTTTACAAATTTTGGGATTCTTGCAATTGTGCCAGAACTTTGGGGCTTTTAACATTTTTTCCTTAATTTCTCTCTGAAACCTCAAAGAAAATGTTCCCACTCTCTACATACACATTGACTACCCACTCACACATGCACTAGTGTATGCCTATACACACACGTGTGTGCGTACACTCTCACACACACACAAACACATGCAAACTCAGCCTGTCCCTCTGAGGATAGAAATCTGCCCCTTTGGTGCATTACAAATAATACTAAGGGCCAAACCTTTTAGGGTTGGAAAACAGCTAATGTTCTTGCCAGTGAGTTAAAGCTGGAGTATCCCCTTTGTCGTAGCCAAATTTATGACATGGATCAAAAACTATAAAAAGCTACATTGCATCCTGCCATTAAGGAGAATTAATATTTTCAGTGGTATGCTAACCAACGTTTTTCCAGTGTCTCTTGTTAAAAGCAGATTGTTGGCTTTTCATCATGGTGTGCCAAACATTTTCATTGAAACCCTAACAAGACTTTCATCTTAGAACCATTATTTCTTAATGGACTTGGATAGGGGCAATGTAAAGGAATGACTTTGCTTTGCAGCATTGCGGCATGCAGCAATGGCCCGTCATTAGTGCATTGGGCCTTTCTGAATCATTACACATGTAGACATTTAAGGCATTTCCAGTGTGACTTGATTTTTTCCCTTGGAGCACACTTCATGTTTTATCTATTATCCTCAAGCAACATAGGTTCTTTTTCTACTTTCATGTGTCTTTATTATGATTCCTTCTATTCAGATGTACAGTAAAAACTGTAATAAATGAGATCATACACACATACATACAGAGCTTCTTTTGCTTTTAGATTTTTATTAAGGATATCTATCAAATTTTCTTTTGTGCTTGGGAAATCAATGTATCCTTTTAAAACCCCCTAAGCCTCAATAATTTTGCAATAAACTACATAACATCACTTATTCAGATCCTCAAATATACATATTCTCAAATATCAGTATCTCCACACGAACTGGATCCAATCATAGAAAAGGAAGACTATAATCTAAGAGACAAAAAGTGCCATGGGAACAAAATGCCTTCTTTTTCTAGGATCCTCAATTTGGCTGAGTTTTAATATACATGATATGAAAATGACTGTAATGTAGCTAGGAAGCTGATGCTGACAGGCTCTAATTTGTTCAACAGCCTTTCTTTTTCCTCAAATGCATATTTAGAGTCAATGACAGTTAAATATAGTGATGGAAACTGGCTTTTGACCTGGGCTCTCACTTGAATGTGTTGTCCAATATTTCTATTGAGTGTTTTATGATGTGGTTGATCAAATTGAGAGGTATGCCCATAGGCCATACCACAGACTCTAGAACCAGCAAGTTGAGAGTCAACTTAGCTATCAAAGTCAGATAAATTCTAAGAATGCCTGGAAGAAGGCTGTTTATTGAAGGAATGGCACTTAATCCTAAAATCTAGATTTTATAAAGTTTATTATGCCTCCCAAGAAGTTTTATGATTTGGAAACCAACATGTGCTAAATACATATTACAAAATCCCTTACTTGAGCTATAAGGAAAGGCATTCCATTTTTATCCTTAGGAAATAAAAGTCATCCTACTTCCTCTAAATATATTATTTCAGTTCAGCTGCTTTTGACTGTAACAGATTTCCATATCAAAAGTGGACTAAATAAGAGTAATGATCAATATAGCTCCTGTAAGAAATTCCGAGATAGCCTGTGGCAAGTGGACTAATTGAGCAGTTCAAGCTTCTTGGGTCAGCCTGTCTACTATTTACCTTCCCTCATAATTGCAGGAGGTTGTGTACCATATCCTCACCCAAAAACAATCCAAGGCAAGGGCTAAGTAGGTAAGGCTTTCTCACATTTCTCTCTCTTTCTTTTAAAGGACAACAATTCTCAAAAACTCTTCATTGATTTTCTTGTATGTTTTTGCTGCATTTTTTATGGGTTTTTTTAATCAAAAATGGAATCTTTATAAGGTAAATAATTTCTAATCAAGGGAATACTGAATGATCAAAGTTTCTATCATATCTAAATAGGCATGGTATTAAAAATGCATAATAAATGGTACAGCTTGAGGATTAAACAGAATAAATGCCTTAACCAATCAGAGTGGACATCTGGTATAACAACCAGTCAGGTGGTATGAGTAAGAGTGTACTGAACTGGCATATCTTCTTTAAGAGAAGATAAAACCAGATATCTCACCAGTTTCTAGTCAACAAATGGTGTTTTTTACCTGTAATTAAATTACTAATGTCTATTTTGATGTTTGAAACTCAGGAGGCTCTCAAATAGTTGGTGAACATATAGATATAGCCTAACCTAAAATTAAAAGCTTCTTTATAAACTTTTCCATCCATTACATTCTTTAATTACATTTTCACTAATTTTTCTTCTTTATGATTTTGTCTTTTTGTATACTATAGCTATATATAGCTAGCTACTACATTATCATTCTCCACAGATGAAACACCTATCCATTTTTTTAATCAAACTGGTATTATAAAGTTTGCATAGTTTGTAGTTTTGGATCAAATAACTGTAATAATAACTGTATTCAAATAAGTATATTCTTCACATGGTGTAGTTTTCCTCCACTATGATAAATTGTGAGGTTGGAAATAACAGTACATTTCATATTTTAGCATAAACTATTTTGTTTATTTCCTCTTGCAAGGACACACATAAACTTAATCCCCTGACTATATCAAGTCCAAAATAAAAGTTACATTTAAGTAATATCTTGTTTGTTCAAGCATAGTATGCCTTTAAAATTCACACATTAGATTATCATGATGACATTGCCTCAAAATTATAAATGAAATCTACATGAACTAAATACATATTACATTTTTTTTTATAATTATGAAATTAATCCCTTGTTAATAGGGTCCAAAGAACTAAGTATTTTAAAATTTTCTACTTAAAAAACCAATACCACCAGAAGAAAAATTACTAAAACACAAAACTTTAAAACTATGATTTAGTAAAATAGGAGAGAGCACTATTCATAGGATATGTGATGTGCTAAAATACTTTTAATTATTTTAGAATTCAAACCTGCTTTTGCTTACTTGAAATTGTTGCATAACTCAAAAGTGCTATTATAATTCAACCCAAATGGTATGGTACTTCAACGAGCTGGTGAAATTGATTCAGGACATTAAAGAGATGCCGGCAAAGTTATAAATCTCTATTCTAATATCGGAAATGAAGAGGTTAATTCAAGATTCCACTAAAAAATCAGACGAGCAGAAATGTTTCCAGGGACGTGCGTACTTTTTTTTTTTTTCTTCTCTCTCTCTCTCTCCTTTTTTTTTTTTACTCAGTAGGGGTTTGGAGAAGAGGTTTGGAAGGGAAGAGAAGGGCTGGTTCCAGGCCCCTGCATTCCCCAGAGCACCGTTAAGGAAGGGGGAGGGCTTCCTGCCCACGCAGCCATCTGTAACATTCTATGAACAGCAGGATCCCAGGGCTGCTCCAGTCCTAAACCCGGGTGAGGATTCTGTCTGAACTCAAAGAAAAAACCCCAGGAGTTTCCCCCTCTTACTTCACCTCTTCTCTCTGACGCTTTCCCCCTTACCCTTTTATCTGCTGATGGTGAGCAATGGAGTTGAGGTTCTCAGTAGTAGTTTGTATAAGTAAAACTAGCATCTCAACATGTCAGACAGATACTATTGAGACGAAGTGGCCTGACTGGTACCAAAATACGCTGCCTGCCTTCTGGAATGTGCTGGCAGCAAGCTGGGAATGTCATCATCCCTGCTAATGTCACACTGTGGAACGCTTTCTGGGATCAGTGGACGTGTGTCTGATGTTCCTTAAGTTACTGCTTTCTAGGCTTGAGTCAATTAGAGCTGGCTTTTTGGAAAGTGGTGTCACTTAAAACCTATTTTATGAAAGTTATTTTTGTGCCTATAATTCGGGGCTCACACGTCTGTTATTTCCTCCAGTCCTTGGCCTGCACAACACGCTGCCTATGGAAAGTAGTAGAGTGACAATGGAAAAAAATAACAAGGTCGTTTTTGCCTCCAACATCTGGAGACAAACATACTTAAGGAAATGTTAACAAATAGGTACAGAGATTGATAAAGTATATGCTTCCTGATGGAGGGAAAAGGAATTAGGAGAGATAAAACTGTTTAAATCAGTTTTACACAAAGCATTCAACGAAATTGAACAATGAAAATGATCCTATTTAAGAAAATTCAGTTTGCTTCTTTTCATAGGGTCAACAAAATGACTCATGTCAAATCCCCAAAGCGCACAGGTACAAAAACATTTTCTCAGAAAAGAAGAAAGACATAGGTTTTTAATTTTCAAATTTTCCATGTTTCTACTCTTCAATAAGCTTTACTATTACAGTTAACTTCCTGGCAACAGATAAGAGAAACAAATTCTAGTGTAGACTATGAAACTTAAAAACAAGAGAGAAAAATTCAAGAAGTATTCCAATACAGAGATACAGACTAGAAGGAACAATACAGCTGAAGTTTTATTGAGAATTTATATGCCAAAATAAGTTAAAGACAAAATATTCCTCAAGGGAAAAAAATCATAATAAATTGTTACTACTGTTTCCCAAAGAATGGTGGTTCAGCACAGTTTTTCCACTTCAATTTATTCACAGTTTTACATTATATGCACTAATAAATGTTCTCATCTGGCTGAAATTTCAGTCTTTTTTTTTTTTGACCCTGAATCAGTTTTTAGGCTATTGATATATGTTAATTTATAAAGGCATTGCATTAAAAATTTGAAAGCACAAAAAACCAAATATCATACTTTGCCCCCCTAGATTTACCCAGGGTTCAGAAAAGGAAAAAAATCCTTAATTAATATTTAGAAATGAATTTAAAGTCTCAATAAAGTACTTTAAAAAAAAGCACATGAAAATCACAAGATCAGATTATATAACCTTTTTAAATTTTACAAAGAGAGTTGGTTTCTCCTATGACTAGTGTTTATGGGAGCTTAAAGTGCACTATTGGAAATGGCATTAAGTCCCTTCTTGTGTCCAATCATCTTAAGTTCAGGTTTTGAGTTCTTATATCACAAGTATTTGATTTCTTTTTAATATACAAACACAGAGATAGTACCATCACTAAGAATACCAACTGTCATAAAATGCCAGAGAATCAAATTATCAACTGCAATAACAAATAAATATTGTAAAAAGCACACTTCCTTGACCCATACAATTTGAATATTTCTTACTTGTAGTCATGGCAAACCAAATTGTATACTAACCAGTTTATCAGTTCGCCATGAGAACTTGCTGACAAGGATGAGAATGGTCCAAGTTTTTGTGATCAGCACTCTTTCCCATGAGAGTAGATATTCCTTCATTAAACAAATTAATGTGCTGGATAAGGTTACCATCCAGGTAGGAGAGCCTAAGGTTCACTTTTTCTTTTTAAGGAGAATGTAATGGATGATACACAAACCCAAAACACAATTCTCAGCAATTTTATTTCGCATTTCAAACATCTTTATAGGTGCTTTTTAAAATATACAGCTTCTAACTAGTGACAGCAGAGTTTACTTGCATTTAATTTTTTTCAGTAAATCTCCAAGAGAATGAATACTGTGATAATCTCAAGAGCAAGAATCTCATTAGATCTTAGCTAAATATATGTCAATAAAAGACTTTGAAAGTTGTTACTGGCATGTCTGCACCCAGTTAATCACATTACATGGCCCATAGTTTACTCTACAAAACCCTTGGGTAGGAAAGACTACCCTATTTTTTTTTCTTTCTGGTGAGCAAACAGTTTACATAACATTTTCTAGTCACTGCTCTGTAAATACAGAGAAGTATTTGAGCTAGGTCTCTGTGACTTAGTACACTTCATGATGGCTTTTCTGTATTTTGATGTATAGTTGACTAAAGAATTATAATACCTCAGAAGTAGAGATAAGAAGGGTTTGATTCATACATTCCCCAAAACTAGCAATGAAACACAGATGAGATTCAATGCATGCAAATGAAGGGACAGAGAGAGAGAGAGAGAGAGAGAGAGAGAGAGAGAGAGAGAGAGAGAAAAGAAGAAGAAGAAGAAGAAGAAGAAGAAGAAGAAGAAGAAGAAGAAGAAGAAGAAGAAGAAGAAGAAGAAGAAGGGAAGGAAAGAAAGAAAGGAAAGAAAAGAAAGAAAGAAAGAAAGGCTAAGAACTCAAAGTATTCAACTGCTCATTTGAAAAGCCCTAGATTGAATATATGGTGAACTGACTTGTATTTCATTAAGCTGTATCTTTCAAATTTTCATTAATCATTTAAAAATATATCTATACTATGTTTAAATTTATACCCACTGCTTTGGAATTTCCTTTTTACTTAGCTCTTTTTTTCCCTTAGAATTATTAAATGGAAGAGAAAAGCATTTTATATCTACACAATTTATAAATATGACAACAATTAATTTGTCCACTATTTGGATATACCCAGCATTGAGCCACACCTTACTATTTAGTTTATTATTCCAATATAATTAAGTTATAATTGTCTAATTTCAATCTTTTTTTGTTATGATGGGAGAGGTGAAGATCTATAGGCTTAATTCACTTAATTACTTAAGTGAATCTGATATTGTTCAAGTTAAAATAACTTACTTTTTCCCAGAGAATCCTGAATGACCAACTCTCAGGTATCACAGAAAAATATTGCTAGAAAGGCTTAAGAAAAGCAAGAGCTAAACAAAGAGAAAAAGAGCAAGAGCTATAAAAAAATACAACTTAAAAAGTTTCAATCCAACATAGTATGAATTATTTGTTGGCAATACATTTAAATTATTGATTAAGGCACAAACAAAAGGAGACAGAGTAGTTAATTAGCTTGATTTCTTGGTCAACACTGTATGAATTCTATGAATTGATTTTTGACTTAAGATCTAAGCAAAAACACATCCATTGATTATTTAAGTTAGTAATCAATAAAAACACGTATTTTCAAAACTTAATTTTACAAATATTGATCATATATTCTATGTTTGCCTAGAGTGAAATGAAAAAATATGATAAATATGGGAGACATAAACAAATAAAATGTGTATTTCATAAAATAGTAGCTCTTTTAAATCTAAATAATTTTTGTATATTATATGTGAATTTTCTTTTAAAATAGATATAAACCAAATTCTGGGCATTGAGTTAGAATAGCTAAACTATAGTGCTATAGTTGATAAGGAAAAAATTTAAAGTTACATCTTCCTGTTGTGGTTTATAAATGGAAGTTGGCAAATTCACACATGGTAGGGAACATAAAGATGGAAGGGAGATTTTTTGGGATCTGGGGATTTCTCCTCTTACAAGCCTAATCAATCTTATTGTTCCATAAGTGGCTTCTTTCTCATCAAAAGAATACTAAGAGGTAGTGTAAGAGTGTATGAGGAATGAATGACAATTTCTTCTCACAATGCACATATTAAAGCTTTTCCTTTATCAGCAGAGGAGTTGATGTTAGAAAATTATAATCTATTGTGGAAGTTTCCAATTTCCCCAAAATGTGGCACTCATATTTTATACTTGTCTTGGCATTTGTGATGTTGTAGACTATTGAAAAATAAGTTGGACTAAACATACATGTTGCAATTTACAAGGATTAGTTCATATATTATTTCATTTCATGTACTATGATATTTGAATATACACTTTAGTCCCCCATGCATGGAAATATAAGTTATAACTTTATTATCTGGAGGTGAGCATGGTGGCATGTGCCCTGGTTGGTTGTGGTGGAAAGTTATAATTACAATTCTCTTATAACCTGGGTAAAAAACATTGTGAACTACTAAGAAAAGGTAATTTTTATATTCTCCTAGAGAAAGCCAAGGGGACTATGAAACTGTGAGAAGTGAAATATAACAGAGCACATTTTTTGGGTGTGGATTTAACAATAACCTATCATGCCCTTTCTCACTGCTCCTTTATACAGCCAACATTGTCATCTCCTTTGATCTCCACAACCATTCTCTATTAACCCCACTTTTCAGATAAAGAAACTGAGGAAGTTTGACCAAGTACTTCTAAAGCTAGTTGGCAGCTCTAATCCAAGACTCTGTAACACAGCTCACTAATCAGACTCTACAGAAACACATTCATCCATGGTAATACAGGGACTACTTCTCTGGACGTCCTTGTTTTCCTCAAAGACCTTTCAGCAGGCATTCCATTAAAAATTGGGGAATCGTAATTTAATGCTCCTCTGTTGCTGTCTACTCATTGTCTCTCTTTTAAACAAGAACACATTGCACATCCATTTCTCAGCAGCATCAGTGAATATCACTATCTAATTTAGATTTCATTCAGGAAATAAATAGCAGGTTCTAATATGGGCTTAGAAGGTGCAAATACATGTGTGTACCTACCAGCATGAACATACATAATTCCCTCTGCTCTGCCCAGTCACAGCAATTACTACACAAGCTTCAGAAACTTCATTTTGGCAACAGAATAATAGATCTGCAAACCAAATGTTACCCTTAAAGTGTGTTTTTCTCTGTTAGATCATTAAGTTTCTTTTTTCTGTGCTTAACAGATGTGTGCAAATTAAATGGGTCTGGAATCATTAATATTTTATGAATATGAAAAGCACTGTCCTTACAAAAAAACCTCAACTACTATCAAGTTAATTGATCTACATAAAATATTTTTCTGCATTTAAATTTTTTTTCTATTGCCCTAATTCCTTATTCTTCTTACCACCCTTTAAGCTTCTGGAAACTTAAACAAAAAAGCATACCAGGCTTTGAATAGAAGAAAATCCTTTTGGATTCTCTGCTTGCCTATTAAAATCATCTCATTTCCTTTGAGGAGTAGATGGCACTCAAGGGCACTGCCCCCAACACCATAAATAATACTAGAGCATGTCCTGTGTCATCACAGAAAACTCACTGCATAGAATAACAGGAAGGTACTTTGGAGATTATCTGGTTTAATTCCTTCACTTTATAGATGAGGAAACCAGGGTCCAGAGAGGGAAGTCCCCTGTGCAAGGTCACATGTATGATTAGTGGGAGACAGTGTTTACTTGTATTGATAGGTTTTCACCTTCACTGTTTTCCAAACAGCTGGTAGTCCTGCAACAGGAAAAAAAAAAAAAGTATGCTGCTGTTTCTACGTGAACAAGTAAACATTCACTTATTGTTTAGTCAGTGTTTTCAGTCCATACATAAAAGTTATGGAGTCTTCCTAAAATGAAAGACAAAAAGTTGGCATTCTAATAGAATAGAGTTCCATAGAGGTATGTTTAACTGGGATGAACTGGATTCCCAGCAGGAACCCTAAGCAACAGTTCTCTGTTTCCTAGACAACAGTCAGAGACAATTGGCCCTTAACAAGTAAAGGCCATTGAGGGCTCTTTGTAGCATAGGGGCATGGTACCATGAAATGTCCCCTCTTGCATGGAGCAAGGAAAATCAAAGGGTCTTAAACACTAGTATTTTCAAAATCAGTCACAGCTGCCACTTTCCCTCAGTAATACAGTCTTGAAAGACCACATGTAAGTAGGAAGAATGGAGCTTGCACTGGGACATTGATTCACACATTGGAGGGCTTTTCCCTCAGAGAGAGGAAGTTAAAGAAAATTGCTTTTTACTTCTTTAAAATTATCAGGCTACATAAATGCTAAGGTGCTTTTTTGCTAGAGCTCCTATTTCAGAAAACACTTCATATTTTTGCAGGAAATATATTTTTATCCTTGAAACATTTCAGGAGAAGTAGAAGCATAGATAAAAAGAGTGAATATTGAGAATCTGAAATATATTCCTAAAAGGCAAAAGGAGGCTGTTTTAGTAGATATAGGTTATAAGAGAGTAACAAAAAGTAGTGAGCACTTAGAGACTTTGACAAATCTCATGTCAGAAGGATCCAAAATCCTAGGATTAAAAACTAATAAGAAAGCAGGGAGTAATGGTGCATGATTGTAGTCACAGGACAAGGGTGAAGGGTGTGCTGAGGCAGAAGGAGCACTTGAGCCAAGGAGTTAAAGGCCACACTGGGCAATGTAGTGAAACCACCTTTCTTTACAAAAAGAAAGGAAGAGAAAGAAAGAGAGAGAGAGAGAGAAGAAAGAGAGAGGAAGAAGGGAGGGAGGGAGGGAGGAAGAGAGAAAGAAAGGGAAAAAACTAATAGAAATTATAATTAGTTTCAAAAAAAATCAAATAGAAAATTGCCTTACTCATGATAAGACTTGCTCACTAGCAAAGAAAGAGAGACTCTCATTTTCAATTCCAAATGTTACAAGTTGATTAAGTTTTGACCCTGGAGAAGTAAGATCTGGCTTGAGATACTGACTCTGTCATGATAGTGTCAATTAAAATTTGGTAACTTCGGCAAATAGATGAAGTAACAAGGGTATATATTTATATTCAAATTCTAATACACTAGTCCAAGAGCCATTTCAGAAGTGATACAGATCCCAACTGAGTCTCCTTGAGTTTAGAAAGATGCATTATTCATCCACCAAATATTGCAAATCCTTTTCTGGTTTCCTCACACTGAGACCTTCTACAGCTAGTTGTTATCTCTTAGGACATTTAACAGCAAGCAGGTTAGAAACTGAAGTTAAAGAAATGACTGAGAACCTACAAGGATTTACTTAATTGTCTATTTTATGTAAAAATAGGCCTAAGGCCCTAAGGAGGAAAGTTAGTCTGCTTCTTAACAGATAATTATCCTGAAGAGGATTGCAGCTGAGCAGTCTACTGCCAGAGGAGTCAGCAAGTTGGCAACCCTGGCCTTCCATTCCTCTCTTCTGTTTTTTCACCAAGATAAGGTGGTGTGAGATCAATTAAGCCCAGTTTCTCCCTCCTTAAGCTTTCCAACTTTCTCTAGCAATCAAGGACAGTTCTTTCCCTGTTTCAACGCCAGCCCCTCCACCCTCCTTAAAAATCAATGGAATCTGCCTTGGGTTAGGAAAGTTCCCAAATACTTCCTAGGCAGAATCATGGAAATTAAAGATGTGGAGGACCTCATTGGATCATCTAGACCATCTATTTCCTATTAAAGAGTTTTCCAGATGGAAGAATTTCAGATGTTGGATGCCTCCTCTCATTTCTGCAGGACCTGAAGTCAGATTGTGAACATCCAAGCCTAATGTAGAGAGGTGAATAAGGCCTGCATTCAATAATTTCATAGACAGAAAAGTGCCTTATCCCAAAGGTGCTATCATATTGCAACAGCTTTTGGATGGAAAAAGGTGACACCTCATCAGAACAGTTACGTGAGAGAGCTCTATGGTCCTCCCAGCACTGTGGGCTTCACATTGCTTTTGCAGAGAGCAGTGTTTGGTTGCTGTATGCTGTGTCTTGAACACAGTGTAACCCACTGGGAACTTGCCCTTCCTTTTTGTTTCTCTCTCTCTCTCATTCTCTTTCTCTCTCTCTTTCCTTAATCCCTCCTTTTCTTCATTCCTCCTTCTCTCCTCTCCCTTCCTCCCATCTTTTCTTCCTTCCTCCCTCCCTTCCTTCCTTCTTTCTTTCTTTCTTTTCTCTTTCTTCAATTTTTTTCTTTTTGAAATTGCTTAAGATTTCTAGATTTAAGAACTGCTGCTTTGGAGATTTTTTCTAAAAGTCTTCTGGAAGAGGGGAGTGTAATCTATTGGTCTGGAGAAAGAACTGCAGAAGTCCATTACAAAGTAACAGACACCGTTTTCACAAGCAATTTATTTTGAGTCCCCTCTTCATATATTTCCATCAGCTTCACACAATGAGGCCCAAGACTGGCACGAGTTTCTTTCGTAGCATTACGTTAGGCTGCCACCTTAAGTAAGTGCCAGAGTAGTTAGATGGTTTGGTCACATTATAGTCTGTAACAACCTTCTGATTTTATCGTAATACAGAAAACTATCTTTAAAATCAAATGAGGTGGAATCCTGGCTTTCCTTCTTTTTTAGCCATATAAATTTATGTATATTATTTAGCCTGAGTCCCGATTTACTCATTTGGGCAATGAATTTTTAATAAGGCAAAATAAATGTTAAAATATCAGGCCCTTGCTCAATGCAAAATAAATAATAGTTTCTTTTCTTCCCCTTTAAAAAAATATGGTAATTAACTGGAAGCCTTGGAAGAATCCCAAAATTAAGGAATAAATGTTACATTGTTTTATGTTTTCCTGTCTCAGGTCAAGAACTTAAATTCTAAATTAATTATATACTTTTCTGCAAATAATGGTTTACTTCAGATATATAGCTACTTGATAGTTTTTTAAAAAAGGAAAATATTACATCAGTGTAGAGTTGACCAAGACAATTAAAATAAGTTTAGATACTGAACTTACTAAATACATAGTGCTCTAAATGAGCACTAGAGCTTACAATGTATCTTGCTTAGATTAACCCTTTACATCATTCTATTATCCCCTTCGCCCCTTTCTTAGAACAGTTTCAACAGGTCTCATTGTTCCATTTTCACACATGAGTACACAACATTTCCACCATCTTTGCCCTCCGTTACCCTTTCCTTATATCCTCCCCTCCCACTGGCAGGACCTGTTTTACCTGCCCTTCAATTTGTATTATCATATTATTCTTGTACTGGGGGTAAATTGTGACATTTATAAATGTGCTCACAATATCTTAGTTAAATTCACTTCCTCCATCATTCTCCCTTATCCCTCCTTCTACCATTCTTAGGATAGTTTCAACAGGTCTCATTTTTCATTTTGATACATGAGTACATAATATTTCCATCATATTTTATAATGCTTACTTTCTCTTTACTCTCATTAAATGTAAGGTATGTGAGAGTGAGGATTTCAGATGACGTTAAGATTTATATTTAGACCAACTCTTTAGACTTTAGCTACTAAAACAGTATCTGGCACACTGAGCATTCAAATATTTGTTGAATAAATGATAAATGAATGAATCTGAATTTCATGAAATCTAAGAAAGAATTTCTTTTTTAAGTTTGGCTTCAGAAAAAGGCAGGGGTCATGTTCTTCCAAAGTGGGAGTGTTTAAAATTTGTCCCTGGTGACATTATCTTCAATATGAGAGTCCATTTGTATAGGTAGAACATGTTTTCTAAAGTCCCATTCAATATTAATTTTTTATTAGAATATCTAAAGAATTAGTTTGGAGGAGGATGAAAATGACTTTCCTGTTGTCAGCATCAAATGACACCACAAACATTTCTGCTTAGAATTCCGTAGTAGTGACCAACACTTATTATGTAATATAAAGGTGAGAAGCAGTCCAGTTGTAATTTCCTAGGAATCACCGTATACTGTGCTGAATCAGAGAGCAGGACTGATGGAATAACTCAAGTGGTAGAGTAACCACTTAGCAAGCATGAGACCCTTAGTTCAAACCCCAGTACTGTGTATACATATATATGTGTATATATATATATATATATATATATATATATATATATATATACACACACATGTATATCAGAAAACAAATTCTCTTTGAAAGGCTGTTGCCCCTCTTTACTTCTGGCTGAGAATTCTATGGGATCAAAGTCCATTTTTTGAAAGGCTTTTAATTTCCAAAAGAAGTATCAAATATGGTTCTTTCTATAACCCCTCAATTTCAATATTATGACAATTTAAAAGATTGTATGAAAATACACTTTTACGGTCAAGAAAAACATATAAAAGACAGATATTCCATCTATTTATAGTTTCTGTTTCAGATTCCAATTCTAATTATCTAAATATTCTAATCTAAACCATCTTCACTTTATTTATAACATGATTATTAATGAAATCTGCTTTCTAAATTAGATGTCAAATATATATATTTAATTTTTTCCTTCCAAAGGACCCCTTTTTTATTTTTTCTTATTTTAGTGGAGCTCTTTAGGACTTTATGTGCTAAATGTCTGTATCAGTGCTTCATGTTTGTATCTTCCTTGAGTGCTAAGTATAACAGGGAAAGAAAACTGAATTTGTGAGGGAAATTTAGATTCTTCCCCTGGAATTACCTAACTTTTACTAAGTATATGTAGAGTACATAGATCTGTACTTGTCTACTTTTACAACGAACATTGCAGTCCTTGTTCTTTTTACCTAACGTGAGGACATGTGCATGAAAAAAAAAATTGCAAACAATAAATTGTTTCACGTTTAGGTTTATTCAAGGGTAGCTGCATCATGGCTTTATGTAACAGTTGGTTCCCACCGAATGCTCTATTTTTTAATGAAAGTTTTTTCACCAATACTTTATGTCCAATAACATAGAATCATAACTACATGGTTTTGTTGATACCATTACAGCAATGTGCTGAGGTATTGTCCAGACTCCACCTTCTTTCCCAGGTCATGATTCATTATTCAAAGGGTAGTAGCTTAGAACATCCTTGCCCCAGACCTAATTCATCTCATCCTCTTTTCTCTTTTCAAGTCAAATTTCTAAATGGTTTTTGTTGTTAATTTTCTCCTTTAAGCAACCCCTAATTTTACTTAGGAAATCATATTCGATGCTTTCTTTTCCTTTTTTTCTCCATTATAAATTACCTCCCCTCTCACTACCTTTAAAAATCATATCCAGACATCAACAGCTCCTTGAATAAAATGGTTTAAATGAAGTTCCCAATTCTTCCAACTAAAAATTATTTCTTATTCTTTGATGCATCTACATTATTTTACCATTGCACTTTGATTAAAATTTGTATTCAAGTGTCAAGATACAATGGCTTTGCCTTATTCACCACTGCAACTCTTAAAAATAAGACTTTAATTACAGTAAGTATCCAAAATAAATTAGAGGAATGTATCATTCTTTAATTTATTATTTATTTATGACATCAAAGTCAAATACCATAATTCTCTAATTTCACTACTTTCATTATATTCTTTTGTGCTATGTCTGCCAACTTGACATTCCACTGCACAGAAAACCTTGATAAAACAGAAAAAAAGTAAGGATCCTTTCTGACTTATTCTAAGCAATACATTTAACATATGGATCGAGACTGTGTTGTAGCATCAGTCCCTAGGGAACTGTGCCACGAACATGTTTCTAAGTAGCAAAATCATCACTTATCCCTACACATTGCTTCCTGTCATTAAGCTATTTCCGTACTTAAGACAAAACATTTTCCATAATAACAAGGAAACCAAGTTGTCTAAAAAAAAAAAAAAAGAATTGTTGTTTGCCCACCCATACCATAAACACCTTTGAAGCCTTTTGGAAAGTGGAAATGAAATTACTTCTCTATTATCCACATCACCTGTGAGAAATCCAGATTTCTTTATTCAAAGTAAAAAGCTTCACTATTTGATAAGAGGTAAGAGTACAGGGGCACAAATCTCTATCTTCATGGAGGCCTATAGAGGCTTGCCTGAGGTAAGCACTTAAGGATAGTCTCCAAAGGTATTCCCTTGGTTCAAGTGAACAGGAAATGCATTCCACAAAAAAGAAATAGCACCATGCTAAACATGGAGATAGGCACCAGCATCCCAGCGTAGAGATGGCTTGTCAGGAATTTTAGGGGTGGAGCCATGAAGGAAAATGAGACCAGAAGAGGTCTTATTGCAGAAAGCCTTCTGAACTGTAGTGGTGTTTTCCTACTTCTGTACTTGAAGCAATTAAGATTTTGTAAGCAGTAAAGAAGACCTGTAAGATATGTACAGGGCAATTATTCTGATGGTATAATAAAGGATGCATTAGAGAAAATGAGGCTTCTTTAAGGAAGACAGACATGTTTGCAGATAATTTGAAAAATCTATTACATTGCTCAGAGCCATTAGGGCAGAAACAATAAGGGGAGAGGACACGACATGCTGTGTAGAAGGTTGAATAAATAGCACTCACAATTCCAATTGAGTTAATTAGTGGGTCACTATTTGCTACTTGTGGAACTCATTTTATCTCTCTCTCTCAAAGTTATATTTTTCTAGGAATCCATGATATCATCATTCTTTCTAGCCACCTCCATCCTGACAAGTATGGGGATACCAGTCACCACTCTGAAGTTCCCAGGTTTCCTCCCAATGGACACACTGTACTGGAAACCATTAGTCTTTGCTACCACAAGTAATCTTAGTGTGACAGCTTGCACATTCAAGCCAAAGGTTTCCCAAGGATCCCTGATGACTTATTTATATCTAGTCTGTCAATTAAATATAGAACAGACTCTTTATTTACACAGTACAGCTTTGTTTTAATATATTAACCTGCCAAGCTTTGTGCATCCTTTTTGCTTTCCTTTAAAGATGATCTCATTCCACTCTTCAACAATCTCTGATGATCCCTTATTTCCCAATCAAGCTTGCCAACATGAGCTCCAGTTGAGTTATTTTTTATATGTGACACACATTTTTCCTTAGGCTTCTAATAAGGTCACTGTAGGAGATGACAGGCTTCCTGTGTTCTAATTCCTCTCTAAATGGTTCCTATTTCCTTTACCAGGTAATGCCAATAAGTAAGGGTAAAGAATTATGGAAAGAAATGGAAATCTGAAGCATTATATATTATATACCATAAAATTATAACATCTATCCTTAACTCATTAATTTTGTTATTTCTTAAGATACTAGTAAATAATCAAAGAACATAACATTTGTTCCAACAATTATGTATATTTATGACAGTCTTACCTTTAAGCACAGAAAATAATTGAAAACAACTGAAATTTATAAAGATGGTATACTTAGTGATTTAATCATGATGATACAGCTAAGATACTAAGCAGCCATCAGCAAGTATTGTAGTCTGTGTGTTTTGATGTGAAAAAGCTATTTTTATAAAAGGAAAATACATTACATAATTATATACAGTGAATGATCTTAAGGGATTTTATTTTGCATTATTCTGTTTTGAGTAATAGAATTTCCAGTGACTTAAATTTTTACTATTTTATACTTTCTGACAAAGAGCAGATTAAAAATACTTGCTCTCTTTATTTGGGGAATACTTGCCCTGGTTTTGAGCTTTGCTAAAATTTTCAGAACAATATATTAGTAATACAAATCACCAACATGATATTTTTTAAATGTTTTCATGAGATTTTGTAAGACAAAACAAAATAATCTGAAAACTTTTCTTCATTTACTCTGAGTTGGCAGCCCTTATTTAACCAGGGACAGACACTGGGCCTCACCTATCCCTGAATCTAGTTAAGATTTACCTCATAAATGGTGACATAAACATGCCCAAATCATATTGATAATGTCAGGTTAAATATAAATATCACTGTAACTAATTTAGTCAATAAACTTTTCTAACTTCCTGTTTCAGGGCTAATATTTAACTATTGTCTATCTTGTACACTAAAAAGCTAAATATTTTCATTTTTTTCCTTTTCCTACACGCCTTCTGCTGAAAGAATTCCCACTCTTCCATTCTCCAGCCCAATGCACAAGGCATCATTTAACAGTACGATTCACATACTAAGAAAAGCAAAGGTGAGCTCTTGGCCAAGCTGACATCCTGATCTGTGATTCAACCTTTTCTTGGAGGCACACACATTCTGACATTTCACACTTGATGACTAGTGTTGGCATGCCTTTTTCTCTTCTTTTATTCACCTTTACTTTGACAAGTCCCATAGGAAGAATAGGTGACTTATTCCAATACACAGTGATCTTTTTCCTTCAGAATCTGGAAAACTGCATCGCAAAATGCGAAACTCAATATTATGCCACCAACACATTTTGCGTGTTAATTCGCCAAGAAGATAAATCACATTTTCTCCTGTTTCCAGACTCCCCAGGATTATAGAGCATCCCACTCTTGCTCCCTGGATGCTCTACACTGGAGCCGCATCTGGTTTTCTTTTCTAATCGTGTTCCCCTGAGCTCTTCTGTAATTTGAATTGTATTAAATTCATCAAACTCTTTAATGAGCCTTGGGCATTGTTCAACTTGTGTGGTGGCTTCTCCGGGATAGTAGCAGAAGGGAATCTGAAGTGCCTTCAGTGTCCTTCTGGGCGTTCCCCTAAGGTCCAAGCACTGTTTCACATTATGTGAATGTCATAAATAACTTGGTTGAAAGGGTCAGTGTTTTCTTATCTTGAAGAGAGTCAAAGGGCAGTTTGCATTTGTCTAGGAAATGCACCTCACAGATGCTAGTCTTAAAGGTCCTCCGGGATGGGTGGGGAAATGCTAGTACCCTTACATAATTCTAAAAACCTGGGGGGTGGTAAACCAACTGCATGAATTCTTCCTTTTCCTTTTAATCAAGGCCACAGCAAATACAGATTAAAGAGGAAAAAAAAAACTACTGCTAGTAATGACTAGTAGTTTCATCTTTCTTAAAATTCACAATTTTTCTCAGTAGTGAAAACTTTCTTATCACATTGTGGCTAATTTCCTTTAGGATGTCTTTTACTTTTTCCCAAAGTGGAATATAAGAAGTTTCCTTCAATATTATGTCCTTGAAACAGTATAAAGTGTATCTTCCCAAATCAGAAGAGCAGGAGCCAACGGCTTTGGGTTAGCTGTGATGAACCGGGATATGACTTAAAAATTTAAGTCCAACTAATTCCAAAAAAAATTTTCAAAAAAGAGTAGAAGGCCCCCTACATAGTCTCCAGCTGTTTGGATCAGTTCCTGAAGGGAAATCATAGATGGAGTGTAGGATAAAGCACACCACCCATTCTCATGCTGTCCTTCCCTTCACCACATCCTATTTCCTTTAGAGTAAACCTATGCACAAAGGCACTTAAATGCCAAAGAATGGAATTTATTAGTTCATTTACCAGCAAATGTCCACAGAGCTCTTTCTAACAGAAATAGTGCAAGTTCGATTTGACTTTGAGTGCCATAACTGAATAGAGATTATTTTAGTCAGGTGTTGATACATTTTACAGTCAGTAAGCAAAGTGCATTTAAGTGTACTTTATAAATTCTCACAAATATCTCTCTATGAAACAACCAATCTAATCAAGGTAAACGTTCCCTATGTGTCTTCCAGAAGGCACAGAAAAGGCAAAATTTCTAAGGTGGGATGGAGCTTGGTAGGTTTAGGGAACTGAATAAAAGCTAGCATCACTGTGAAATATTGAAGAAATAGAGAAAGACATGAAAAGAGGTGAGGCAGGTAGGCCCTGTTCTTACATGATCTTTTACTTTGTGGGAAGAGGTTTGGCTTTTATTTGAATTTAATGTTAAAAATAGTTGAGGTTTTGATTGGAATCTTATACATAGAAGACCATTTTTTCTTTTTCTTTTTTCCTTTTATTTTATCATTTTTACATTTATTTACACATGTATACATTGTTTGGGCCACCTGTTCTGCCCTCTTCTCTGATTTTGTTGAAGAGAAATCATAAGAGATAATAAGAAAGACATATGATTTTTGCTAGTTTGAGATAAAGATAGCTATACAGAGAGATCCCCAGTTTTGCTTTCATGCACTTGTGTATTGCAACCCACATTGGTTCGTCTCTACCAGAGCTCTTTACAACTTCCTGGTCCCCTTCCCATAGTGGCCTCTGCCAGTTTAAAATTACTTTCTTCACCCCTCCACAGAGAGCACATCAACCACATTCAAGTTTTAGGTTCCCTTCCCTTTCCCTATTTCTCCCATGTGTGTTGTCCCCTTAGTGTGTGACCCATGTCCAATAATATCACTGCATTTGTTTTGGTAGAATACCATTGTGACCTGAGTCACATTTCATTTTTCTTTAATCTCCCTCTGCTCAATCCTATACTTCCCTTCTATCTTAGTTCTCCTTCATGCTTCCCTGATCGCATCCACAGTTGGAAGGAATCTTTTTCTTCCATTGATCTTTCACATGACACTTTATGTTCTATTATTTATAAAATTCCTTCCCTTCTACCTTCCATCATACTAATAGGGTAGAAATGGTGGAAGGAAGTGCAAAAAAGAAGAAGGGAAGGTCTGGAAGCCCTTCTTAGCAAATCTCTAGTACCTAACTGTTGATCTCAGGGTCTTTTTCTGAGACACTATATTTAAGACAGCCTTCTTTGGAGGTCAGTGCTTGTTTTAAGTGCAACAAAAAACTGAAAAGTTCAGCAGAATAGAATTTCTTTTAAAATTGTTGAACCAGTAGAATCGTGCTTAACAGTAGGTGGACAGCGCATGCAGTTATAGAAAGCCACATTTAACCCTTTCATGAGAACTAAATTCTTAATTATACAATTCTAATAAAAACTACCAATACTGTTCACATTATATTTAAAATAAGACACCAACAAGATAAGAAGTTTGCTTAAAGTCTCACAGTTTGCTGAGCCTAAGTTGAGATTTGATGTGTCTGGTTCTGTTCTTTGCACCTGACTTTAAAAGTATTGTTATAAATCAGGGTCCTAACGTGTCTGTCAGATAGTAGTCACTACAATGGTCTTCTTCCATTATAATAGATAAATAAATAGATAAGTAAATAGCTAGACATGTAGGCTACATTAACTACATTTAAATTTTGGAACTACCTCAAACTAGTCTTACTTACTTGGGTCTTAAGAAGCACAGATAGAAAAAACTCATGAAGAAATATCTTCATTCAGGCCAGTCACATATTGTGGCTTTAATGTACTGATCTATCTATACACAAAAGTCTCTCTTAGCATCCCAATGCATTCTTTTATAGTTCATAGGATATTTGGTGAATCAGTGGTAACCTTAAGATAAATCTGATCTAAATACTGATAGATGATAGATAGAAAGATAGATAGATAGATAGATAGATAGATAGATAGATAGATGAGTATTCCATGAGAGAATCTCATTACCCTTTTCCTGTAGTCTAGGCACTATTACCAAAGAAACTGTGAGTAGAAGTGACACACGCAATCTGTGTCCATTTTCTCTTAATACACAAAATCAAAAATCTCTGCTTCCTGTCTTCTACCCTAGACCACTAGTCTAGATCCTGATGTGTTGGGAATTTCCCTGGCATCTTTTAAACAAGTTACTATTTAAGATATCCCAGAATGAGAACTATCTGGAGCATACGATCTGATACTTTTATTCTCACCAAATCTGAGACATGACTGTCCAGGTGAATTCTAATTATGAAAAACTAATCTTTCTTCTATTAAAAGAACATTTCATTTCATCACCATCATTTCAGCATGACAGGAGGCTGTTTCTACATAGGAAAAGAGAGTTTCTTCACAAAGACATATAATTTGATGCAGGGGCTATGAATGTTTTTTTTTCTATCTGAGAAATCTCAAGATACACTGGACTGAAGATTATTTTTTTCTTTTTTGATTGTTGTTCTGGATGGGGTATATTTTGGCATGTACAAATGTTCTTATAATATATACAATATATCATACTTGAATTCATTCCCTTCATCATTCTCCTTTATCCCCTCCTCACCATTCCTGGAACAGTTTCAACAGGTATTTAAGTCTTCTAGGCTTCTGCCAAAGGGCAAACCCATGTCTTTGGCTAAGGCCTGTTTAAGCAAAGGTGATATGACCATTTCCACTAGCACCTGATCTGTCCTTTTAAGAGTACTCAAAATTGCTTATATTCTTTCTTGTACTCTACTTTCCTGAGATACATTGTGAGTCTTCTATATAGAGCTAACTCATTAATGTTTATCCTCTAATTGGACTGGCACCTGCCTCCTGGTACACCTGGTGATCCCTAATGTAAATATTGCCCCAAACAGTCATCCTTAATAGTCCACAACAGTGGTGGTCCAAATGGAGGGCCATCCAAGGATTAAAAATAGCCACAGATATAGACAATTATTTAAAAAAATAGCCATAAAACTCTCTGTCACTTTTAAAAATGAAAAGTTAGATTATTTATCCTTCCTGCTATACCTGGCAGGCCCCCTTCTGATGCTCCTATCATTGTTCATGTTCAGGTCATGCCTTCTAAACCAAATTTATCTCTTCCATGGTAAAAGCCTTCAGGACCCAATTCATGAGACAACAAGGCTATCGATCTCTGAAGATGAATAAGATCTCCATAAACAACCTAAAAGTTTCTTCATGTGAAACTTTGACTGCACTGGACAATAATTCAGACACATTGTATTCAAATAAACCCTAGGGGAAAGAAATAGGAGAAACAATTCCCCCTTGTCAGCTCAAAGAAGATTCAGAAGAAAAAGAGAACTCCAGCCTCTCAATAACCTCAAAAAAGATTTTTTTTTTTTTTTTTGGAATTTTTGCTCTCAGGGAATTTGAGGTGGGCTAGAGTTAGGGCAAGTTCAGGATTCATAAAAAATACATGACTTAACATTGTATATGTATGTAGAGTGCCCTTGCCTGGCTCTGGGACAGCTGAGACTGCCCTCATCTGGCTCTGGAACTACCTGTGCCCCTCCCCACTCATTGATTATTGGATGGGAATCACCTGGTTCTTCCCTTCCCATAGGTTAGGGAAGGTTTTAAAAGCACCTGGAGCAGAGAAGCATGCTCTCTCTGCTTCCCAGCTTCTACCTCTATTTCCCTTCCCTAACTTTTCATAAACCCTAATTACATCCATGTGTCCTAAAATGGATTCTTCCCTGTGGGACACAAGGGCTTTGGAAGTTCTTGGGTGCTGTTAACAGTATCATTTTTCCATTTACATACATGTGTATACAGTATATGCACTATATTCACCCTCCTATGCCTTTTCTCCACCTCTCCCCTGCCACCATGGAAGGACCTGTTCTACCCTTCTGTTCTTCAATTTTGTAAATGAAAAAATAGCATTTTTTTTTGTTTAAGATAGCTACATAGGAAGTTTCCTTGTGACATTTCCATAGATTATATAACCCAAATTGTTTCATCTCCTGTATTTTTCTCCTTTCTACTTTAGTCCCCTTTTTATGGTGGCTTTAACATATAGAATTTTTAAACCTGTGGACTAAAGATGATTAAATACCACTCAGGTATGCCACTTGAAATTATTTTAATAGCTTGTATAATTCTATGACATCTAATGATATACTCACAGCAAGACGATATTATGGATCATGGGATATATTTATGATTGTTATGAAATTTTCATAATGATCTAATTCTTATTTTTGAAATTCAATATAATGACCACAAAATAACTTGTGTAAGTCAGCATATGATAAAGTCACCATGTTAAATATTTCTTAAAGTTTTAAGATATATTTTCAAATTTTAAGTCAGTTTAGACTACTTAATATTTTACTTATAACCATTGAAGAGAACCTATTTTTTAATGGTTTTAAAGTTAATTCTGGGTGAAACAATTGAAAAGTCACACATCCAAAACAATAGCATACCTTATCTGGGACAATAAAAGAGTTGAAAACTCCCCAGTTAAAATCAGTAACAAAATAAATAAATGTCCTCATGGGTCAATCCAAAATGATCATTTTATTTTTGGTAAAGAAAGGGGTTGGTTCTGGATGGAAACACCTGCATTGTTAAAGATAAAATTTACAAACATTTGTCAAGGAATTCATTATGTAAAGTGTACCTTGAGACAAAATTCTTTTAATTAAAACTGGTATGCAAAGAGCTTTTTTTTACTTAGAGGTTTTTTATCACCTTGCAGTCTTCCTACTGATCAATTGTCTGGTCAAATGCTCTTCTGTCTGTTCCCCAGAGAAGGCAACTTCATTTCTCTTGCAAACAGCTCCATTTCCTGTTCTATGGCTGGGAGCCCTGAAGCATAGACCTTCCTTTGCTTCCATCAAAAGATGTCATTAATTTTAGGGCACTTGACAACCATGTTCCCTTTCTAAGATACTGAGAAGTGAAGAAGTGAAGGGAGATTTCTGAACTCTTCCCTTATGGTACAAAATTGTTCTATTTAGTCTCTGAATGATAGTTTCTATGGAATAAGAATATTATGCAGTTTTTGACTAGCTCTAGAGAGATTGTTCTATTCCCAATTTACTTGTTCAAGTTTTCCTACCTCAATGGGTATATATCCGACAGTGGAGAGATTTAAGGAAATGAATTGCTATATGAAAAAAAAAAAAAAACCTCGGGAGAATGGAAATAAATCACATGTAAGAAACCACTTTAGAATTTGCCAATCTATTTGTTCAGTTGCTTTAGTACTACTGAGAGAACTGCATATATAAATGATTAGAAGCTTTTCTGTTTTGGGGGTCAATGTGTCAGCTTTGAAAATGTAAATAAAAGATTCACATTGGTAGTTCTCAAGATTCAGCGATCTCTAATATGTACTGCCTCAGATATAAACTCTTGCTTAATTTTTCATTGCTAACTGTATTTCTCCCTTTATTCTAATAGATATTTTTTAAAAGAAAAACAACAAAATAATAACAACAATAATCTTTACAAAAATATTTTTCTAGAGGGCTCCTTGTTCTATATAGCATCTGTTGGAATTGATGTGAGGCCAAGATAAAAGGTACTTGTGTTTAAAGTTACATCTGCAAAAACTGCACAAAAATATCTTCCAGTTTCTCATTCTTATGCCTCTTCATGTTGAAAATAATTAACGTTTCGAGAAAATACAAAGTGTGTTTATTCAACTGAAATTTAAACTTTCTCTGTAATGACTTGTTGCAGAAAGTATACATCAAATCTAGGCTGCTATTTTGAATATGGAAATTCTTTGGTGAAAGCCATATTTAGTAAATGTGGAATGTGTGTTTCATACTTTAAGGGTTCTTGAAAATAATAACCATGCCAATGAACTTCAAGATGATGAAGTTTAATGGGCCCTGGAGTCTGAACAGATATCACTGCTTGGATCCAACTATGAACTTGCAACTAGAAGTGTGTGAAGAATCATCATAAGTAAGCAGAGTTGTGGCTCTGGTAGGCTGGTGTGAGTGATTGAGGAATTGAGAACCTTGGCTCCTGTGAAGTGTGACTGGGTGCTAGACAGGATTCCACGAGGAAACTTGCATGGAGATTATAATGGTTTGTAAAAGATGCCAAGAAAAGCACAGTTGGTGCTGCTGGGCAGAGTAAGGCATGAATAAAGAAATCATTAGACATTACACAGGGTTCTAGAAGATGAGAAATTATCTAATAAAAAGTTGTTGAACCTGCTTTTCTGTTTGTTTTCTCTCTCCTTTTGCCCAATCCCTGTCATAGTTGGTAGTTGACTCATAGCTAGGTTCAGTTATTTAGATTCTCTGGCATGAAGTGTCATCTGGCCTGGGAATTACAATTAATTATTTTTATGAAATAGTAACTATCTTAAAGAATTTCATTTATACTGGCAGAAGGTCAAGACTAGTTCCAGAATTTTGTGTGCCTAAAAAATTGGAAATTTTTCCCTTCTCAAGCTCTGACCAATGAAAACCAGTAGGTAGTAATGAAAGGATTTATGGGACTTCTGACATTATTGGTCTTTGTTTTGGTACCAGGAAGAAAAATGACAGACTTGGAAAGACATAGGAAATTTAGCTCTTGCCTAGATGGATTATGTCAAGTTTTGACTTATCCATTTTTCTCTATTTCATTTAATTTTGCATAATGCTCTAATTTCACAAAGCAGTAGTGAAATGTTATTGACTTGACAGCTAACTTTAGATCAGTAGGTCAAACGGTCACCAAGAGGTTGGATCCACAGTGAGAAAAGAGCAAGGCTCTGGGAAGAGTTAATGGGCACACAGGTATTTTTTTTTTAAGTAGACATGACCTACCCCATTAATGTAGTTACAAAATAGTTCAACCCACAAACATAGCTTGAAGATGCTAAAGAAATAAGACATAGAGATAAGGACTTCATAGATAATAACAAAGGCTTTGAACTTGCCACTTCTCAAGGATCTTATACAGAAGTGTGTCAATCTCAATGAAGTCAGAAAATAGACTATAGGGAGGCAAGGTTACAGGCAAGTCTATATGTTAAGAGGCAAATGCAAAAATCAAAATGATGGAAGATAGTTGCTTGAACTCAGAAGAAAACCAAGTAAGTAGGGGAAGCTTCCAGATTCAGTATATATTCTGAATGTTGGTGAAGTGAAAGATTAGCCAAATGGTACAAGAAAAAGGCATTAAGTCTCCAGGGTTGTGGATTGAATAAATAATCTTTCACTAAGACTGTGGCATCTGCTAGATACACTATTTTGAAGGGGAATGGAATTTGAGTTTAATTTTGGAATTAATAATTTTAAATGTTGGCATTAATGGAAAGATAAAAATTACATTTGTATAGCTATCTATTGAGTAGTGTTGAATAAATGATTTGTTGTATAACTCCAGAATCTGAGATTAAAGATTTATAATTGAAAGTTATCAGAATATAGATGAATTAAAAATTGTGGAAAAGATAGAATCACTTGGGGGAAATGAGGACAGAGAGATTGCTGAATATGCCAGTATTGTGCAGTTGGGGAATTATGACAATAACCTAAGGAGGAGAAAAGAGGGGAAGTCAGTGAGTTAAAAAAGAACCAAGAGGGGATGTTCCATAGACCAAGTAAAGAATGTTTCAAAGAGAAACAAGTGTGTCAGACACCATTGATTGGTAGAGTAACATGAGAACTCGAAAATGACCATGATTTTATAAAGAAAACACAAAATTCAAGCTGCTTGGTGTTTCCTTTCCGAAGGTGCCACCTCATCATATTTCCTCAGAATTTGGAATGTAGACTAATTAGACTGTTTATTTTTGAGATTATATTTGACTGCTTATCCTAGCTTAAAATGAGAGCCAATAAATGGTGTAATATGAAACATGATCAGCAAGCTGAACCCCTGTGTCTATGGCTTTAGCTAGGCTCCAACTGTATTAGTGGATTAGGAGAACTCCCAGGGTCATTCAAAGTAGATACATGAGACACTTGAGAATATGCAAATAAATTCTGCAAAAGTATTACATCTCTCATTGGACATTAGGGCACACATCTCCAAAGCCTCCAGGAAACAAGTTTAAAACCAATTTGATTGGTTTTAGCAATTGTCAAAGGACAGGAAGGACCGAGATTAATGTTTTCTGTGTACACAGATTGATCCATTATATGATTGAGGATTTCACAAGCCTTTTGGAAAGGATTTTTATTTAACTTTCATTATATGTAAAGGTGTTAAATTATCAGAGGTTCCATGCCAATAAGATATAGTAAGTCTTCTAAACTTAAACATTTGCACATCTGTGAAACACCTGAAAGATGTAAGTTTGAGAGTCTATGTACTTATAAATTTAATTAAGTTTCAAATGGAGTAATAGTGAAGAATTCAGACTCCTAAAATGAATATTGTAGACACATTTGGCCTTCTCTTCTGTGTATTCTTTAATCTCAAAAATCAAATGTTCAAAACAAAATCTTCGTATTTTATTTTTATGCAGAAGGAGCTAATGGAGTAGAGGCAAAGCAAAGTAGTAAACTTTAAACCTTTGTACCTCCTGTGTTATTAGCTATAGGATAAAAGTAATAAAACGCACAAAGAATTGACCATTGTTTTGTAAATTTCAATTCTGAATCAAAGACTATGTTTGTATTCTATGAGTCATAAAAATCAGTTTACATTATACTAGATAAATGGTTTTCTGTGACTAGAGATCAAGAGATATGTGTATGACATTGATTAATAGAAATATATCACAGACATGAGGTTGTACCATGTGGCCACAGCCCTAACTAATTACTACCACAGATTCATTTTACACATGACCTGTCATTACTTTCATGAAAGCCTAGAGACTTGGAACAGTATAAAGCAAAGATCATGGTATTTTTCGCTAGTGTTCTCATAAAAAAAAAACCTTAAAAAGTTTAATTCCTTAGACATGTTTGCATGTGCATTTTTAGAATAACCTTTTTTAATATTTCCATTTTAAAGCAAGTATTACAGTCATCTAGTGTTCATCATTATTTATCAAAATATTCATGAACAAGCTTCTTAGTATTTGGGAATTTCTATTTGGTTCATTTTTCCCCTTGATATATTATTTCCTTTCCCACTCAAATTTATCTTAATGCAAAAGATTACTTGTATTTAAAAACCTTTATATTAACTATGCTTTCTTTTCATCACCTGTAACAATATATGTATCTATATTTATATGTTTATATTATTTATGTAAATGTGAATGGAAATTGAAATTTTTTTGGTGGAACTGGGTTTTTCTATCCATTTTTATTAGGACATATTTGTTGTATGGGAGAATTCATTGTGACAGTTCCTAACAGCCTTGCATTGTTCATTGGTAAGATCACACCTGCCGTCTTCCTTTTCATACCTCTCCCCACCCCACTTAAAATAATTGTAAGAGGTTTCATTGTTATTTATCTATGTATATATGAATTGAAGTTGAAATTTTTAAATTTTTTTGATAATGTGTTCATGAAAGTTAAAGTTTTCTTCTGGATTTAACTTTTGTTATAATTATTGGTGAGCACATGATCAGTCTATTATATTTTAAATTATGATAAGTAATTATTCAGCATAGGAACATATATTTATCTTTAAGTGCATATCTTAATAACATGTATATTGATACTCCTTCACTTAGTGCCCTGAAGTTTTCATGTTGAAACAATTATTGTAAAATTCCGCATGATAGCTATATTTCTTTTTGAGTATGAGTACAATGATTGGGATGAGGGAGATAGGAAAAAGAATAAGCTTTACTCTTGACCACAGGCACATCCTCAGGCACATGAGTTTTACATATGGAAGTCAAGAATTTTGGAAATGATTGCCATAGGACTAACTGAACTGCAATACCACCTGTGATGAGAATGTCTCAAAAACTCTTTAGTACCACTGCTCTCCCTCCAGGAGGAAGGGGAATGTTGGAGGCCAAATAGCCTGATGACTGTGTGCACCAAAAAATGAGACAGAGGAGAGAGAGAGAGAGGCAGCTGAAAGAAAATGAACAACTTACTATATACTGTTTCACTCTTTTATTTTAGATTACAAAGGGTTAATAGCAAGGCTATAGCTTTTGACAAAACATTTGGATTCTATTGGATCAGTATTTTGTTAAAAATGTTAACACATATAATTTTAAATAAAATATATTTAGTTAAATATAGATTTAACTATGTACATAGTTAATATATATAAGTACATAGTTAAATATATGTATAATATATATTTGCAGCATGTATAGATGTAAATTACAATAATCTTGGTTTAAATTTTACTAAATGCCTATTAAATTTAGTAATTTCATCAGCCAATGGCAAACTTCATATTACTGATTAATCTGGCAGTACTAGGGTTTGATCTCAGGGCTTTGCACTTGCGAGGCAGGAATTCTACCACTAAACCATGCCTCTAGCATTTTTGGATTTAGTTATTCTTGAGATAGGGTCTTACTTTGATGCTGAAGCCAGCTTGAGCCTCAGTCCTCCTATTTATGTATCCCATGTAGCTGGGGCACATCACCACACCCAGCCATTGGCTGAGATAGGGTCTCACTAACTTTATGCCTAGGCTGACCTCTAATGTCAATTCTCCTGGTCTCTGCTTCCTAAGTAGTCAGGATTGCAGATGTGAGCCACTGCATCTTGCTTAATCTCTTAATTCCTTCTGTGGATAATGTTAAAATTTTGACTCAAAAAATTGTGTAAAAAAGAATATAACCCTTTTTCTCAGAATTATTCATTCAATCCATTTTTTATGTGATAAATATTTAATCAAGCAGAATAGTGTCAGGCACTATTCTAATTTTTGGAGATAATAGTATGGAACAGGACAAGGCCATTTGCCCTTATGAATCTTTCATTTTAGAGGAAAAGAGAAACAATAAAAAAAATATATGAAAATTTCCCATATTGATATCCCAAAGGTTCTTGAGATTTTATTTTTTATGACTACTGAATAGATACAGAAGATGCAAATTTTATCTTACTCATTTTTGAACACAACACACATTTAATTTATAAATAAATGAGGAAAATATGAAGATATTAGGATATATTTAAAAGAGAATTCAAAGAGCACAGAAATAGGCAGTGAAGAATACTGAAATGAATCTGTAGATAGAAGCAAAATTTATTTCTTGAAGATGCACTAGCAAATTAATTTTTACATTTATGGACAAAAATCATTTTTATTACAACCAGTTTTCTACAAATCACAGAATTATAAAATAGCTTAAGAACAATGAAAGGTACAGATAACCCAAAACAGTGTATTAGACAGGACACCAAGACTTCTTTTTTTCTATTCAAACTATTTCTAATTATTTTTGACAGTCTATCCCCCGTTGTGATTATGATAACCCAAAGAATATTCTTGATCATACAAATGGGCTATTAGATTTCACCTGATTATTTACATAAGTGCAGCAAGAATGTTAACTAGGTCAATCACACAGGCTCAGTGTGTGCGTGGCGTATTTTAAGGGAGAGAGAGGAATGCCCTCCTAACTCACGACAGACCTGTCCCAAAGTAGCCTCTCTGTTCCTAGCAGAACGGCTTCTGGTCTGGATGAAGGTTAAAAAAAAGAGTGTTAACTAGATATATGAGCTTGTTCACTTTGTGTCACAATTCCTGAGTCATACAGAATTGAGCAGTTACAAAATCTGTAACTAAACTTCTATCAGATAAGCTGGGCATGATAGTGAGCATTTGTAATCTCATCAGTTCAGGGGGCTGAGGCAGGAGAATGACCAGTTCAAGGCCAATTTGGGATATATAGCAAGGCCCTGTCTCAAAAAAATAAATATGATAAACTAATTAAATTAAATAAACCTCTCATATCTTTCATAAAGAATCTCAGATTGCACTTTTTAAACCAAACCCAAGAGTCTCTCTCCACCAGATTTTACCATCTATACCTGAATATTGGGCTGAATTACTCTGGGGGTGAATTATTTCTTCTGGAGTTCCCATCGGGAACTTTCCTTATTACCTTTAAAGCATACGGTTAGGCCCTATAAGCTAGACATTAGGCCAGTTTTCTTGGGACAAGTTCAGAGGCATTGACTCCATAAGTGAAGTCAATTATTTTCTTAAATAGGTCTTGCCACACCTAATTAAAATAACTTCAGGCAAAACATGAGAGGACAGATTCTCATTGTGCTCATGCAAATAATTCCAAAAAAAATAAGGAGTCAGTACGTTTGTAAATTCTGGGAGTGGAGTAGATATGGGTTAAATTGTGTCTACCCCCAAAACAAGTTCAACTCTAACCTCTGTAAATTAGGCCTTCTTGGAAGTAAGTTCTTTTCTCAACTAATTAAATTAAACATTTCAAGATGACATCATCTTGGATTTAGGGTAGGCCCTATATTCAATGACTGGTGACTGTATAAGAGAATGGAAAGGAAGATCTGAGATGCAGACACATTGAGGGAAAGGCCATTTGAAAATGGAGACAGAGATTAAAGGCTCACAAGCCTTGGAATGTCACAGAGTCACAGAGACCATCAGAAGCTAGGAGAGAGGCATGGATAGAGTAGACCGGACCTTAGATCCTTCAGGAGGAACCAACTTTGCTGGTACCTTGAGTTTTGGACTTCTGGCTACCAGATCTGTAGGAGAATAAATTTCTGTTGTTTTAAGTCTGGAAGTTGTGGTAATTTGTTATGACAGTCCTAAGAAACTAAGCTCATTAAGAATTAAACATTATCTTGAAAAGCTTTCTTTCAATTTAAAAAGCAAATTTTACTAAATTATATGCATCATACACAGCTTTAAAAAAAAAGAGCTTCTTCATATATCAAGAAAATAAAGCTTAATACAATACCAACAGTATGTCAGATTACCATAAAGTTTTCTTTGTCAGGTTATTCAGCCCCAAGAAATTAATTCTTCTGCTACATGATCTTGGATTAGTGGCTTGCTTCACAAAAGCAGTCCACTGGTATGGTTTAAAAATTGCCTATGTGATGTCAGTTCTGTACCCAAGAGTCTAGTCTGTGAAGTGTTAAACATTTAATGACCCAGAGACTTACTTTATTGGGTTGGAGTTTATGGCAGAGACTTCAGACAAGCATCAGAGTAAAACAAAACTATACATAAATAAAAGACACTTAATAATTTATTATTATAACAAATACTATCCCAACAAAAAAGAGAGTAGACATCTCTATTGGAGTACAGTACACAATTATTTTTACAAAAGTTTTTATCAGTAGAGGAACACATATTAGATAAGGAATACATTGACAAATGTCTGAAATATTTATATAGTGTGTATATAAATGACATTTTACCTGTATATACATTATCTAGAAAGGTTGAGTATCTCTTTTCACCTGACTAGTTTTCTCATGAACACATTATCAAAAAAATTTTTAAATTTCAGCCTCAATTCACAATTGGTCTTAAATTTGTCTCACATCTTTGTAAGTTGAAAGAACAAATCTGTTGAGCTCTGGTGGTTCATGCCTTTCATCCTAGCTATTTAGGAGCCAGAGATCAGGAGGATTGCAGTTTGAAGACATCCAGGGCAAATAGTTCTCAAGATCCTATCTCAGGAACTCAAGCTGTAGGCTCTGAGTTTAAGCCCTAGTACTGCAAAAAAAAAAAAAAAAAAGAAAACAAGAACAAATCTTTGCAGTTTCTCAGGAGATGCTAAGAAACCTCAAAAGTAGTTTAGGTGCAAAACATCCCCTTAAAGTGTTTTCATTGTTTTCTAAATTTAAGCACTGATTTAAAGAAGGAGAAATCAAAAGAGCTGTTGGAAGCAATTTGGGAATTTTAATAATGTACATTGACAAGACTCTGAGAAACAATTCCTAGTAACCCATTTAATAAAAGTGACACTAGAATGTTTTCAAAACAAACTAAGGAGAGAATAACATATAAGAACTTAAATTCTTTCATAGGTGAGGAAGAATTGCTCTTTTTTAATTTTTGTTTTTCGTAAAGAACCAAAGAAATAATAAAGTCAACATAAAGCACAGAAATGTGTTCTGGTGTGATAACATCTCTGCTACCTAGACTGATTATGGAGAAAGTAAAGAAAAATCCTTTCATAGTGGAGTTGACATCACAAATAGTAACCAAGGAAACACATCAAAAGTGAGCAACTATTAATACAATTTTAACAAGCTTCATAGGTTCTTTTCAGTGGCAGGAATTATAAACAAAAGCTACCCAAGCCAACTTTCCAAATTTTGTCCTTAATTAATCTGTTTTATATTCTGGAACAATTTTTTAGGACAAAATATGTTTGGGGACACCTAGGACACTTTCAAAAGTTCTGTGAGGTCAAAACTATTTTCGTAATAATGGTGAGATGTTTCCTATCTTTTTCATTTTCATTCTTTCACCAGTGTACACTGGAGTTTTCCAAAAACACTTTGCTACTTGTTGTATAGTGTTGAAACAGACTAGATGCAGAAGCAGTTTGAGAATCTAGCTGTCATCTATTAATTCAAATATTAAGGAAAAATTTTAAATGTATACCAATACTATTCTTTTTCCTAAAAAAAGTTTTTAAAGTTTTGAAAACTTTTTTCTAAAATTATGTTCTATTAACATGCAATTGGCTAACCACTTATATTTTTTAAAATTTCCAAGAGTGCAAAGGTATACAGAGACCCAGATGTCTTTAGGAAAAATCTAGTACTTTTTTGCAAAAAGCAAAAAGCACATACAGTTGTACTTTCCTGTCACTGATACTTTCTGTTATCTCAACCACCATATTAATCACAGCTCTTAGAGTTCTATTTTTAAAGTCATTGGAAGAAACACATTCTTTGTAATACAATTTTGATTTTATATGTAGACCATCTTATAGAACACAGAGGAAATCTGAACTATCTCAAAAGAGAAGATATTAATATCAAGATGAGGGGGAAAAGGTACTTCAGAAAGATGAGGACTAGACATAAAAGAACGTAGTTTTAGAGATTCATAAAAGTTCATTAAGATCACAAGTTTTCACATAGAGTAATTCAATATTCACAAAGACAGGCTCCCTATTTCATGAATGTAGCCAGAAAAATCTAACAAGAGCAGAGGAAAAGAGTCCTGTCAGAGTCAGAGCCAAAGCAAACAGGCTTTTGGTAGACCCACCAAATAGCAACACACCCATACCTGTCTTTGTCTCCCCATGGAATGGAAAAACCTGTGATTATCTAGAACTTGACTAAAGGTCTAATGAGAGAGGTGCTATGAGTATCTCTCTTTAGAAGAGATGATTTTTCATTTATGGTGGTGTCTTTATCTTTTAAGGCTGATAGGACAGACTAAGTAGTTTTTAAATTATGGAAATTTGTTTTTGACAGTTCTGGAGGCTCAGGCATCCAAGATCAAGATCAAGGCACTAGCATCTGGTGAGAGTCTGCTTTCTGGTTCAAAGACAGAATCTTCTTGCTGAGTAATTGCATGGCAGAAAAAGGAAGATAGCTCTCTGGGACCTCTTTTATAAGGGCACATATGAAATATAAATAATAAACCACTATGACCTAATCACTTCCCAAATGCCCAACTTCCTAATGCTATCAACATAGGAATTTTGAGGAGACATAAGCATTCAAGGTATTGCAGGTCAGTTTTGTTTACTGTTTTCCTCTGCATAAACTTGTGTCATTTTTGTCATTAGACCTTATCAGGACATGGTGACATAACAGTAGAGTACGATCAGCATCTAGGAAAAGGGAAGAATCTAAATGTGAATGAAAGTCAACTAGAGTTGAGGAATTTCTAAAAATTACTGTGTGCAATCAAGTTATATATTATACTACTGCTAAAAAAGGCTGTCTACATGCATGTTGGTCAAGAAAGATGGTACCATCTAGACTTATGAGAAATATTGTATGGCATAAAACATTAAGGAGATGCTAGGTTTTTAATATTGTATTTGGAGACACTGTAGAGAATATTATACTCACTATAGCCATCTTGGACTAATGGCACTCCCACTACTCAGACAGGTGACTCTTTGCATCTTTTCTGGAGAACTTCTGGTCATATACTTAAAATCCTAAATCTCTGTTACTTCACTAATACAGAAATTTCATGCCCAGATACTTATTTTAATTGAACATGCAGATATTTCTAAAAGCATTATTATAGTATGTTAATAATCGAGAAATAAAAATGACTTAAACATATATCAATCAAGAATCAGTTCAAAGGCAGAACAGTTCATCCATGTAACAAAATTTTGATTAGTAGTTATAAATAATAATGTGACATCATTTAGTTTGTTCATTTACTTGATGAATATTCAAGTGATTATACTATTCTAGATACAGTTCTATATTCTGGGCATTATAGAAGTGAATAAAACAGAGAAATATCTCTGTCCTCCTAGAATTTCCATACTACTTGGAGAGACAGAAAAAAACACAATTGTAACTATATGAATATGATGTACTAGTACTAAAGAGAAAAATAAAGCAGGGAAATGGGAGATATTAAATAAGTCATCTGATGAAGAACCCTTGGAAAGGGTGAAACTTGCATCATAACCTAAAGTAAGTGAAAAGATAAACCATACAGATACCTGGAGGTATATAATGAAACACAGAGGAATAGCAAGGGCTCTATGGAATGAACACAAAGTTGGGTAATGGAAGAGAAGGTCACAGAGGAAAAGCAGAACCCATGAAAGGTGTGAGAGAGGATAGAGCAGAGAAGTAATGTAGTCTGTTGGCAATGCAATAAGACTATTTCTAATGCATTTAAAAAAGACTAGAGTTAGCTAAGGAAGGACCAATTGTAAAATTTCTTTCATAATTTAATCAAGAGATAATGAAGCTTGGAACTTGGTATAATAGCAGAAGCAGTAATCAGTAAGGCTCATGTTTTGGTCAGATCAGATGTGGAACATTAGTAAATGTGGTAAAAATGATTTCAAGAATTTTTTTCCTCAGACAAGAAGGATGGAAATTATCATTTAGCGAGATATTGTAGAGGAGTAGCTTTGACACATGCTATCAAAAGATTAGGTTTGAACTTGAACACTGAAGTTTTGAATATTAAATTTGAGATATATACGAGACCTCCAAAAAACATGTCAAATAGTCATTTGTAGATATCATGAAGGAATTCAGAGAAGATACCTGAGTGTGTGGGTATATATATGAATATATAATATATATTAATATAAATATTTGAATATTATATATTCATATGTACAGGAGATGCTATGCTAATGGTATTTAAACATCACATCATACCTGATGGCATACCTGTGCCCACCAACAGTGTGGGCACAAAAAGACAGGGGGACTGAGGGTATGCCTCAAGTAGTAGAATTTCTGCCTAACAATTGTGAGGCCTTGAGTTCAAGGCCTAGTACCACCAGAAGAGAGAGAGAGAGAGAAATAGAGAGAGAGTAACATGGAACTTAATAACACCCTGATACTTAGAGACTGTAGCATTGTGAAGATGCTAGTCAAGAAACCAAAGGGAGCAATAAGCAGAATTAAACCAAAAGAGGCTTTGGAAAACAAATGAAGACAGTGGCTTAAGGAAAACCAAAAGTGAAAAAAAACCCATAAACATGTGGAGAGGGCCCAGAGTGCCCCATAAAGGTCAAGTAAGATGAGGAATGAGGATTGATTATATATTGAAATAGAAGTAAGTGATGACCTTATTAGAAAACGGTTTCAGTGGAATGAGTACAAAAGTCAAATTTTTGATATGTAACATTTTTAAACCCAATTTAAGAGAAAAAGAAGACTATAAAACAACAACATATTTGGAAAGCATAGTATGAACTCACTAAACATATGTATATTTATATATGTGTGTATATTTATGTATGTATATATGTATACATGTATGTATATATATATGAATATACATGTTTACCATTTAAATACATATATAGAAAAAATTAGAAATGAAATCTACCAAGATAAGTAATGGGCTATTTTTCAAGGGAAAATAAAATGTTCACTTTTTATGCTTCTGCTCTAATTTTTTATATAAAGAGTATATATTTTTCTGGTAATCAGTAAAAACAAAAACCCACAGAGCAACTCCCTAAAAAATAAAAACAAAAATATATGAAGAAACAATAATGTAATCTGTATTTTGTAGAAGTAGCTATAAAATAAAGAGTAAGTTTGAAAATATTTTTGTTCCTTAAATTAGGAAATATTTTGAAAACATTTGTTTATAAAATACATTTGAGTTTAAACACTTGAAGAAGTTCATAGAATTCTTCCTTCTTACACTGTGTGTACTATTTAGTAAAGAGCGTTCTTTCACTTAAAAATAAAAATCTGATTTCAATTGCTCTTAATGATCTAGAAACAAGATGCTGAATTTACAAAACTCATAAGAATATGCATTAAAGCATTGCCATTTTATTCCTTTTCATTATAAATGAACTCTTAGTTATTTTTTCTGTAGCTGAATGTGTTTAGTGTATTAAGAATAATATTTTGCACATTTTAATAATAGTATACTTCAAGAAGGCCTCAGTTTACCAAAAGTTTTCTCAAACACAATCATGACCTAGGAAGCAGCTGCATCCCATTTCCAAGGGGGGAAAAATGCACCATGCTGAATTGTTTAAAAGAAGTAATATAGTGGTGAATTTTTTTCTTGTGATTTAGTTTAAAATATTGTGCCTAAAATGCTGAACTTGAAGTCCCATAAAGCTTGGTATGCTTTGCAAAAAGCACTCTGAGCTTAATTTAGGCCAGGCCTCTGTTTGCTTTGAAGCAACAAAAAAGAAACATTAGCTGTTTCTGGCCTTTGCCTTAGGAGTCTGCTCAAGACCTTCCCAATGACGATGGTGACATCCACTGCAAACTGAGTTAACTCCTCAATGAATGAGTGAACCAATAACATCAAAGGAGAATAGTAAACTACCTTTTATCTTTATAGAATATAAATGTAAAGCTTTGAATGGCTTGCCATCAAGTATATTTTTCATTCATGTGAGGCAAGTTTCTTTCAAATCTATAGCAGTACCAGGCATGAACTACAATTCTAGGTCAACTCTCACTATTCTGTATCCATCTACCTAATACCTAACGTAAGTTTAAAGAAAAAAAAATACTTCTATATTTGCTTTTGAGTCAAAATAATGTAAATAGGGCTTCAGACTTACAGATAGTTGTTCCTGTTGTCTTACCTTTCCTTAAAAGTATTACTTTCCTCTCTTCTTATAAATAACTATACCAGTACCCTGCCTTTCAATGACTCCATAGTAACCTGAGTTTAGAACACACATAACATAAATGTCAAATACACAAATCACTCTTCTTCTTATCTCATGTAGAAGAAAACTTTAAATTACAAAAGCAATCACATGAAATGCATATTCAAGTCTGTAACAATCAACAACTAAAAATATAAAGTAATGAAGTATAGATAAAAAGTAAGAAAAGGGAGCACTATGAATATTTCTAATACTTTGTTGTTCAAAAGAAACAGAAAAGGGAGGCAAAAATATATGTGTGTGTGTATGTGTGTTGTACACATATACATGACCATGACAGTTGGAGATTAAGTAGTAATACAGAAGACTTAAATTCAACAGTGCAAACAACTACATTAAATGTAAATGGAGAAACATTTCTATTAAAAGGCAGATAATATAATAAATTTATATAGTAAACCACATACTTCTTACAGGATACACACTTAAATTGAAAACCACAAAGTTCATTGAAAAATGATTAAAAACTATTACCATGCATTTACTAAGCATCAAAATGCTGGTATAGCTATATTGAAATCAGACAAAAGAAACTGCAAACACAGACACCACTCATAAAGTGACAGCCAATTCATCGTAGAGATAACAATGTAAAATGTTAATTCCAAAAAGAATAAATCATGAAACAAAAATTTCCAAAACTAATTGAAGATTTGCCTAATATGCAATAATGGTAGGTCTTTCATATATTTTAATAATCCTTTCTCACCAACTAAGAAAACAAGTATGTAAAAATAACCAAATAGAAGTATTGAATAACAGCTTTGTCTTAATTTATACTTCTCTTTAAAAATATCAGATTGTGGGTTAAAAAAAACCCAGAAATTTGTTTATCATAATTTTTGGAAGCCAGAAATCTGAGATCAGGATATAGCATGGTGAGTTCTGGTGAGGGTCCTGTTGCAGATTGCAAACTGGTGAATATCCCTTGCATTCTCACATGGTAGAAAAAGAGCTAACTAGTTGTCTGCAGTGCCATTTATAAGGTTATTGATAAATTCACGTGGGATGTGGGCTCCACTCTCATGATGTAATTGTCTTAATGCCATCACATTGGGAGTTAGAGTTTCAGTATACTAATTTTAAATTGGCATTTCTAGTACACTCCAAATATCAATCTACTGAACATCTATAGACCCCAAAACTTCAGAATCTATACACATTTCAAGGGCACACAAAACATCTACCAAGATAAATCATATTTGGGGATTAAGATAACTCTCAACAATTTCAAAAGAAATCATAACATTCAAGTCATAGACTGGGAGAAAATATTAATTAAAATCTCACAAAGGACTTGCATCAGCAATGTATAAAGAACTACAAAACAAAAAAAAGACAAAATAACAAAAATGTACAAAGTACTTCTAAAATATATGTAGCGATCATGCATATTTTAGCATCAGATAATTGAAAACTATCACCATAGTAAGGTGTGGTTAGAACACATTGAAACTGTCACAATTACATGCAGTTGTCACTTGGGATCTGCAGGGTATTGAGTTCAAAATCAACAAGGATACCTAGATCTAAAAATGTTCAAATCCCTTATATATAATGAATTTGTATTTACATATAACCTACATACATCTTCCTACATATCTTAAGTCATTTGTTAATTATTTCTAATATAATATAAATGTTTTATAAATAGTTCTTATTCTTATTGCTTAGGGGATAATGACAAAAAGTCACCCCAATTTATTTTAAAAAATTTTGGTCTACAACTGGTTGAATTTATTGATGAAGAACTTGCACACGGATAGGGTTGACTACACACCCACACACTCACACAGAGACACACACACATGATTCCAAATGCTGGACAGGATGTAGAACAACTAATACTCTCTTGTGCATGCTGGTGCATTTTTAAAATGATACTCCACAATACAAAGTGTTATTTGTATTATAAAGTTAAAGAAAAACCTATTTAATAATCCTTCAATTATTCTTCCAAGAGAAATTAAGATTCATTTCAACAAAAAGTCAAGTACAAGAATAGCTGTAGCAATTTTATTGATAATAGCTATAGCCTAAAACTAGAAACAATCAATGCCTACTAACAGGTAGAAAGACAAATAATACTACATTTTTCCTACTCAGAAATTAAGAAAAAACTCACAGGACCAAGAGTGAAGCCCTGAGTTCAAGCTTCAGTACTGCCAAAAAAAAAAAAAAAGAAGAAGAAAGAAAGAGAAACTGGCAGGAAAGTGTCCATGCTGTATTTTCCATTTATATGAAATTTTATATCAAAATTTAACTATGGTTATAGAAATGAAAATTGTTGCTGCCTATTGGTGGAAGAGTGTAAATGAGCAGAAGGGAAGTTTCTAGATTGCTGGAAATATTTTCATGTCTTAACTAATACAGTGGTTACATGGGTGTATATATTTGCCAAAAGTCATTTAATTATATACCTAAAATCTGTGCATTTTATTGTACTTATCTTATTTCTCAACTTAAAAAAATGAATCATATTATGAAGCTCTGGTTGTTAGGCTATACCTATTGGCATAAGGAATATTAAATAACTATTCTATCTTTGTTTTGCCTAGAAATCCCAAAGATGACTCTTCATCTTAGGATATGTGGTAACAACCCTTTATAGGAATGAAGCATGTTGACTGCATTTAAAACAAATTCACCTTTTTATCTTAAAATAAAATCTTAGTGTGAGCATCATTATTGTATGTCAGAAGCAAGGATCTTGAGGACTATTAATAGGACAGAACTTAAGGACTATTAAAGGATAACTCCAGTTTTCTGGCCACTAATTGGCCCACTCTTATCTGACTGTATCTATAAGAGCAGTTGCATTTTTTGGAGCATTGGTTGGTTTCCTTCATTCAGTGCCACCCATGGATGTGCCGATCGGTTTAGATTATAAAGATAAATAACACAAGGCTTCTGCCCTCAAGGAGATTGGAGTTTACCTTGACTTAGCTCCAGCAAACTCTGGGCTGTCTGTTTTCAAAACACTATACAGATGTTAAGATGTGGATGCATTTTCACGTTAGCTGATGTGTTGAAATTAGAAATCTTTCATCAATCTATAGTCTATCAAAATAAAACTTCAGATTTTTAATTCACAATTCATCTAACTCTTCAAACCTTAAGTAGTTTTTATTCCAAGAGACCAACCCAATAAATGTGCGCCTTTATTTTTCAACTGGAAGTGAAGGCCTCAAAACCCCAGAAAGGAAACATTTGGTTTGGCCTTTTTTTAGCTGTCCTCATTGAGAATATATGGACAGCTATGAGAAAGAGGGATCCTGTTAAGTTTCCATAAAACCACCAACCCTGACACCACAGAACAGTTTGTTCCTTTTGTTGGTTTTCATAGACCCTGGAACTTGAAGGCGATGACAAGAAGAAAGGTTCATCTGTAAAAAAATAGAAAAGTTACCTTCCAATAATTAGAAGCTCAGCTCTCTTACATAATATTTTTTTAACCAATAAGAGAAATTGTTTCACTTTTGCTGTGAAAATTAAAGCAATTTTAATTGTTGTGAAATGGTGACCTTACAAACAATATCATTTAGCCATAACATTTATTTTCCATTATATACCTAAGTTTAAAATTGCTGTGCTTAATTTTGCAGTTTTAAGTTAACAGAATGGACTACATATACATATAGGAACCATTTAATCTTACTTGGATATATTAAAGTTCATATCTTTTAATTTGGAGAAAAATAAATGATGTTGATATTTTATGTGATCTTTATGGCAGATTATAGATATCCCAAATTACTGTGTAAATACTGAGTTGTGGGGCAATGAAAAGCCTCATCTTAATGAATATTCAGAGTAATTCTTACTTAAATACTAGAGGAGGTTAGCACCTTAATTTTTGTCCATTTTTTACATGACATGTTGTTTGAGATTGGTCTGAAGAGCAAAAAGTCTTAGGATTACAGATTTTATCATAAAAATCACAGAATAAGAATAATATAAAGAAAATATTTAAATAGTATTCAGTAAGAAAAGCAAGTGGTGATTATAAAAATTAATAAAAATTACTATTTACGTGTTGAATAACTTAAGTCTTAAAGCCAGTCTGAATAAGAAACTGATCCAAAGGAGAACCCAATTTTCACACTTAGTTTCACCACTAATTAGATGTGTAATCTTAGGTAAAAACAGGGAATTTTAGAAGAGATGAGGATGCAAAGGACCTCATAAAGAAATTTTCTCCAAGGGAGAAAATTGTTAGCAACTGAACTAACAGCCTCTGCTTTAATGCTTATATGAACTGGGACTCTTCATCTCATTCAACAGAACTTATATTTTCTACAAATTGCCTGAAATTACTTCAACTTAAATAAAGGGATTCAAATGCACATATTAGTATTAATCATTTCACTCAAAGAATCCTAACCAAGAATACACATCCAGAGATGTTTAACTATTACTTGAAAATCTTCATTAGAATCTTGCCCTGCAGAATGATGGTTGTAACCAATTGAACTGAGTTGAATCTTCAAACACAGACAATGTGCTATCAGTGATTTTTCTGTAATGACATGAGTATTGTCTCAGATGACATGGACTTATCATTTCCTCTTCTGTTTGAATGAGGCTTAAGAATTTTGGTTGATATGCTTTTTTGGTAGGCCCCTGGCCTTAAAAATATCTTTATAGTCCTGATACTATTCTTACTTCTCATTCTGGAGGAAATGGGAACAAGAAACTAGTTTATTTTTAATAAGAATACTTTATTTTTGAAAAGAGAAAAATCCTAGCTCCTTTAAAATTCCTCTAATCTGCTTGAAAATGGGCTGGGGTTAGTGGTGGTGCACACCTATGATGCCAGCACTTAGGAGGCTAGAAATTGTGAATTGTAGACCAGCCCTGTCTCAAGAAAATAAATAAATAAATAAGTAGTAGGAAAAAAAAACCAGAATTTTGGTTGAATCCTTCAAAATGTGCCCTGTAGTGAGGGTTCTGTCCCTAGCTGAGTAGCAAGCAAACATAATTCTGCTACTGCTGTCCTGTTGTATTTACCTCATAGAACTTTCTCAATTAAGTAAATTGCAGAAGTGTTCCAAAGAACAAAGAAACTTCATCAAGCTTTCAGGTTGAAAGCCTAGTTTGTATGAAGTTTCTAATAAGCATGCCTGTGGCCAAATTCAGCCAGAGACTTGCTTTTATTTGACATGGTAGCGAGATTTTGGAGGCTATAGGTATCCACCCAAAGGAACCCAAAAATTCTGAAATTGGTTTAGGCAAATTCACAAAGCAGCCCCATTCTGATTTTATTTTTGTATTAATGTCTCAGACTGCCAATTATTAATTTGCTAGGAGAATATCAAATTTTAAGTGGGCCAAAGCATGTATATTTACAGATGAAAACATTCCCCGTCTGGTTTTATAGCTCCCTTAGGAAATATTCTTTATATTGGACTGACACCGACTTCTTTAAAACTTCCATGCATTTGTCATGGTTTTTGCCTTCTAGGCCACACACATATCCCATCTAAAATCTAATCCCTCCATAGCAAAGTCTAAATTTTTAAATATAAACTTAGAGTACCAGATCTAGAGCATGCCTGAATTTCTCTATTCTGCCTGAGACTTCACTTAGCAAAAGAGCATGAAATTCATTCTCAGTCATTTTGAGTGCTTGTCCTCATCGAGTCATGGGAAAACTCCAGAGCCTTGTAAAAGTTAGCTCACCCAGGGTTTCCTTGATGGTCTTCAGTCCATATTTGTCCCTTCTGATTCTTTTGTCATTCAAGACCAACTGATTTATCAAAGAAAATTACTTCTGTGAACAGTGAAGACCCTGAGATCTATACAAAGGTCCATATCTCTGGTGCTTAAGTGAAGAGTTCTAACTGCACCAGGCCATTCTTAGACATCTTGTTACTTCTCTGGAATGCATTTTGGGAATCCCTGTAATTGACAGAATTCTAAATCAGGGGCCACTTTGCTCAAAGAATTTGAGCTTGGTCAAATATCCCTTGCTCAAAGAATTTGTGTTTCTCCTTCTCCAAGAAATCTGGCTTTACACAAACCACACACATCATTAGCTTCATCTCACAATGTTGGCATGTGCCATGGCCATCGGTTTCTACAAAAGTTCCTGAGATACAATCATATTCTGATATTTTGACCATAGAAAAGATTTGCTGTTTTAAGATTTATGTAAATCAAACTATACAATATGGACCCTTTGCTTGTGTATGGCTTCTTTCACTCAGTAACTTGTTATTAGGATTCTTCTGTATTTTTTGCATCAACAACTTACCTCTTTTTGTATTTCCATAATAGTATTTTATCACACACATCTGTCATATTTTGGTCACTCTTTATTGATGGACAATTAGGTTGTCATCAGTTTTTAACTATTATTAAAAGTGTATTTGTAAATATTTTTAATTATTTTCCTGGCTAAATACATTGAAATGGAATTACTGGGCCACAGGGTTGCTATATGTCCAGTTTTATAAGCAAGTACCACAACATTTTCAAAAGTGGAGGTAGCATTTTACATTCTTGCTAAAAATAAGCTACACATCTCCATCAGTATCTAGTGTTGTCAGTCTTTCCAGATTTAACAATACTATTGAGTATACAGTAGTACCTCATTATTCTTTAAAGTCACTCTTTCTTCATATACTTTTGTATTTTACAGTACCATTAACTTCAACTGTAAGCAATAATAAAATGATCTCCTATCTATGAATACTTGGGTATATCTCTTATGTATCCACATTTCAAATATCTTACTCTTAAAAAGCATACCTATTGGGGAAAGATGCATATATGGTTTACTTCTGATATTTACAAGGACTAGAATATGCATATAAGTGGAGAATAACATTATATTATCTTTTTAAACTTTAAATACATATAATTTTTATTTGTTAATTATACTTTAATAAAGGTGGAAAGAAATTCTGAAAAAAAATAGGCTACTTTTTAGGAGTCAAAAACCTAAATCTACAATCATACATAGACAAAAAATGTTAGTGATATATTGATAATGACAATTAGATTTCATCAACTTGGATATAACCAACATATTATTCTCACAAAATATATTATTTTCTAATATTTAAAAATTCTAACTCAAGCTGGAAATTGTTATCTATGCATGTATAATCTTCTTTCAAGACAGGTCAACCTTTACAGTGACCTGGAAGGGCAGATTCATAGTTCACACCTGAATGATTAAGTGGAAGAAAATGAGCTTGACATTCTCTAGCCTCCATTGTACTCCCAGTCCTGGTTCCAATCCACTTACAGAAGGTTGTTCTATGTACATCTGTGTGGACCACCCAGCCCAGACATCTCTGCTTTGTCCTTATCTCTAAACACAGCTTCCTCCTATCTACCCACATGTTGTATGGAAGTGTAGGAATCTGGAATTGGGCTGAGGTACTATGGGTAATGGATTCTGGAATTACAGGTATCTGGAGGTTGGCCAAAAGAGGAGAATGTAGACTTCAGGTAGACACTTGTTTTGTGTCCCAACCCAATCTTTGCTCTTTGAGAGCTTTGGAAGAAGTATGCCCAGAGGTAGAGACCCCTCTTGGACAAATCTGAGCATGCTAGTATAGAAAGACCTATTTCATCTGCTACTGCAGTTTCATCTCACTACTTACTTTAGCGATACCACTTTTTTGGTGGACCAAAACTGCAGCAATATGGGCAGATTCTGAAGGGAGCCCTCATTTCCCTAGCTACCTCATCCTTTCCCCAGTATTTGTCTGAGATGAGTGGAATTATTTCACAAGGAAATGAGGAAGGAAGAACAAAACAAAATCAGCAAACACAAATTGCAAAAGCATAGAAATACACATTGATCTATCTCAAAGAACTTTTTATGGCTGATTAATAGAAATGTATTAGCAAAATAGCCAAAATTTAAGTAATAAAAGAAGAAAACATACTCCTACAGACATACACACACAAACACAACTGCTAAAATTATTTGTATCATTCAGAAATAGTTCAGAAAATAATAGCTCGACTGGTGGAGTGGCTCGAGTGGTAAGAGCGCCCGCCTAGCAAGCATGAGGCCCCGAGTTCAAACCTTCAAACCCCAGTGCCGCCAAAAAAAAAAAAAAAAAAAAAGTTCTTTGGACTGAAGGAGTGGCTCAAGTGGTAGAGCACCTGCCTAGCAAGCGTGAGGCCCTGAGTTCAAACCCCAGTACCACCAAAAAGAAAAAGAAAATAATAGCTCATTTTAATTGACACTGATTCTATGCTCTAGACACTGCTCTAAGGGCTTTACTAAAGTGCTTATTTATTCCTCACATTCTAATATCATGTCCATTTTACAGATGTAGAAACTGAGCTACAAACAGGTTAGGTTAAAAAGATCATTCAAGTTTACTTGGTAGGAAGAGGCAAACCCAACATTTAGCTCCAGACACTCTGACTGCAGAGTGTCTAAACTGGCCGGCAGCTATGCTGGGTAGGTCTACTATGTGTTAGGTGTTTTATGAGGTGTTTTATATAGATTAGCTAATTCAAACTGTAACATAGGTATAATTATCTCTGCTTGACAGATGAGAAAACAGAGGCTAACTAATTTGCCAAAATTATAAAACTAGTAAGTGGCCTTGCTGGATTTTAGTAACTTGCCAAAGTTATGTAACTTATAAGTGACTAAGCACAGTTTCAAATTTGATTAAATTGTGTTCAGGACAAACTACTTATGAAAGTAATGTTTAATATTTCTAAGCGTGTTTAACTTTTTTTTTTTAATTTCAACTTACACATGAAGGATTAAGATTCAAATATCTGGGCATTTCCCTACATGGAGAGCCTGATCTCTTAGCAATGCCTGATAAATGAGGCACCATTGCTCCTCCCCACACACAGGGGAGATGTGATTTGATTTCCAGTCCTGCAGCTGAAATCAAACCAGGGTTTTGAAAGGTGCATTATAATTGACTTTAATTGTATTTGATCTTTCCCTGGGATGAAAAAGCTTCTTAGACATAGAAAGCAATATATCCATTCAATATCAAACACTTCATTTTTATATAAATCTTTGAATAAGATAACTTAGTGATTTCATATTTCCCTTGGAATACAATAAAATCTGAAGAAAATTGAAGAAAAAAATATCAACACCAAATCATTCAATACACATTCCTCAGTACATTCCAGAGCTTGGAACACATATAGGAAAGTATAGAAAAAATGACTGTTCATGCTTTGAGGCTTAGAAAGGTTTAATTTTCCTTTTGGGCTCTTAGTGTGAGCATAGGTACATCATTTTATTACACATTCATTGCATGTTTCCAGGTTGCCACTGAATTAAGCATTTACTTCTTAAATATAAGATGGATTAAAACTGGAAAATGTTCTTTTTATATTTCTTTTTTGCAGTACTAGGGCTTGAACTCAGCGCCTTAACCCTGAGCCACTCCATCAGCCCTATTTTTGTGAAGGGTTTTTCAAGATAGGGACTTGCAGAACTATTTGCCTGGATTGGCTTCGAGCCACGATCCTCCTCATCTCTGCCTCCTGAGTAGCTTGGACTACAGATGTGAGCCACCAGTGCCTGGCTTTGGAAAAGGTGCTTAAAGGAAACAATGCACTCTCTGTCCCTGGAAAGAGAAATCTCTGCACATTTAAGTGTAAACTAGACAGTCCTGCTTACCACCATACTCAGCAATGCATGCTGTTGTGATCAAGGATCTACTTGGAATACTCATTTACTAACTAGTCTGGTTAAATTGTACTCCTCAGTCTTCACAAATCATTCTGTTTTCCTCAGAGCTTCAAAATATTAGGTCCCTCTACAAATGGAGTCTCCAGTAGCTTTCTTGGAATGGTTGTTAGAAAAAGAAAAGTGAACATGACTCTAGGAAACTTGTGACTCCTCCAAAATGGGGATTTGTGCTGTATCAGTTCCAGTGAGAATATCATGTCGGGTGGGCCTAGCTTCACCAAACATGGCACTGCTATTGCTGTTATGTGTGAATATTAGCCGGCATGTTTTCTTTCTCCAAACCTCCTTCATGATCATGCTATAAATATCAATGTAGAGTGTTGCAAAACATATCTGTGCTCTTTGTTTAGTTTTGGAACTTGACTTTCCAAGAATGCTTCAGCAATGAATGGGAGTTCTAGCCTGAAAATGGACTCCACACAGCTTCTGGAGCTGAGGGCACCTGGACATAGCCCATTCCTAGCAGGAAGTTGCTCTTACATATTTGGCAATCCTGAGGGGGCACTGTGCTATTGGCAACCTGGTCATACCAAACCCTTTCCTAAATGAGAGGGTCTTCTTGGAAGAATGGGAACCAGTATCTCTGGTGGCAAGGCTTACAAATGAATGCTTAGAGCAACAGGAGAGGAGAAGGAAAACAAACAGGCTGTGGTCTCCTTGCCAGCACCAACAGTGAGAAAATCCTTCAACTTGGTAATTTGGAAAAAGGGACTTTCACTTTGAAAGTGTGTAAACTTTTCACTTTTTCAGTGTGTGAATTCTCTCTTGTTATTTATTCACTGTGGGTTTTTTTATTGGTATTGTTGGTGGCTTCAAAAAAAATGAAACTAAATCCATTAGAAAATGATGACAAATAATAAAATTGTGCTCAAATTATTTTTAAATTTGCTTTAAAAAATTTTAGTGAAAAACACAATACCTTGAGGATGTGAGAATGTGTTTCATACTATGTTGAATGCTTAACACATAATAGTTAATTTGGTGCTCATAATTACACTGACAAATTTTTTTTCCATTTGTTGAGGTAGAATTTAAAGTTGAAAAAGGAAATTGGTGACCTCAAGGTGATACAACCACAAATATGATTTGTAGCTCCACTCTTGCTCCACAGGAAAATCTATTCCTTGCCACCACAATGTAAAGGAAATTATATGCTTTCTTTCCCTTATGATTAATTATTAAATAATTTTATCACATAGCAACGTTTTCTACCAAAGACCAATTTAGGTATTTTCTAGAAATTTCCAATACTGATTCTATAATTTTATTGTTAACAAAATTTCTGCAGAGATATGTTTCCATCAACCTGTCATGGTTGTATAAGGCTTAAACACCATTATACAAAATTAAAAAATTATAAAATGACCTAGAAATTTACAGCTCTACAATGTCCATGATAGTCACTAATCACATGTGGCCACTTGAATTAAAATTAATTTAAATTAATTTTAAATTAATTTAAATTAATTCAGGTTTCCATCCACATGTAAGGAACATGGACATTGGCACTCCAACCCAACAATAGATGAAAAGGTATACAGAGGAAAAAAAAAAAAACAGCCCTTCTTGGATCTAAAAGAGAAGGAAAGGATAAACATAAAATTAGGCCATAAGACTGGAAAGACAGACAGGCAAATACAAGGAACCACAGCTTACTGGAGCAAATTCATAAGCAAAAATCAACATAGCAAGCAATGCTGGGCTAGAAAAGACAGAACTCTAACTAACAAATTGCTAGAGCTTCAGTGGACACAATTCTGCAAGTTAATAACTCCAAGCTAGATGCCAGTGGTTCACACCTGCAATCCTAGCTACTTGGGAGGTTGAGATGGGTAGTATCACAGTTTGAGGCCATCCCAGGCAAATAGTTCACAAAAGCCCCATCTCCAAAATAACCAGAGCAAAATAGACTGGGGGTATGGCTCAAGTGGTAGAACTCCTGCTTTGCCAGTGAAACCATGAGTCCAAACCTCAGTCCCATCAAAAAGAAAAATAATAACTCTAGGAGAACCCAGGCATAAGGAGGCTCCCATTATTTTGTGAGATTTACCTCCAGGAACTTGATCAGATTCTTAACATAAATATCAGAGAAAAATCCTCTCCAGTTTCTTATAGGATAAGGTGAAAATGAACCATTATAATATCTGCCAGAGCACTCTGACAAGGACATAGAGCAACAGGGACTTAGCCAGTGCTAGAAGAAATGCAAAATGGTACAGTCACTTAGGAAGGCAGTTTGATGACTTATTATAAAACTAAATCATTCTTATTATATGATCCAGTAATCACATCTCTTGGTATTTATTTACTCAAAGTACTTGAAAACGTATATCCACAGAAAATTCTACACACAAATGTTTGTAGCAGCTTTATTAACAGTTGCCAAATCTTAGAAGCATCAAGATGTCCTTTAGTTAATAATTGTTAACTGTGTTAATTGGACAATGGGATCTCATTCAGCACTAAAAAGATATTATCTAGCAAGGTATGAAAGACATGAAGGAGCCTTAAATATGTATTTTTAAGTGAAAGAAATCAACTTAAAAAGGCTATATGTTATATGCTTCTAATTATATAATATTCTGGAAAAAGGAAAACTATGGAGAAAACAAAAAGATCAGTGGTTTCCAAGGGTTACAGAGGAAAGGGATGAATAGAGATCAGAGGAATTTTAGGGCAATAGAACTACTCTTAAAATTATCATAATGATGCATTTGTTGAAACCTACAGAATTTTCAACACTAAGAGTAAATCCTAATGAAAAATATGGACTTTGGGCGATGATGACGTGTCAATATAGTTTCATCAATTACATCAAGTGTACCACTCTGATAGAGGATATTGATTGTGAAGAAAGCAATACCTATTCAGTGGCAGGATGTAGGTGAGAAATTTCTGCATCTTTCTCTTAATTTTGTTATGAATCTAAAATTGCTCTAAAAACTAAAACCATTTCAAATTAATTCAAATTAAGTAAAAGGAGAAAAATTAATTTCTTAGTCACATGTTTCAAGGGCATAATGGATACATGTGGCTTGGGGCTACTGAATTGGACAGTGAAGATAGAACATTTTCACCACGAAAGAAAGTTCCACTAACAGTGCTCTAGTCCTCATTCCTTTACAGGCAGAAGCCCAGAGAGTGACTGGTTATATAAAAAATAACTCTGAACTCTGGTGTCATGCTTTCTCAGCCTGCCCTCTTATCACCACCATGCACTATCATATAATGTTCTGTTCAGTAACAATTTTAAGATTGAGACATAAAAATTGCACATATTTATAAGGTACTATGTCATATTTAGATATTTGTATGCATTGTCTAATATGCAAATCAGAGTAAGCAGATGTTTGTCATCAAACACTTGCCATTTCTTTGTGTTGAAAATGTTCAATATCTTTTCTTCTTGTTTTTTTGTGATATATAGGACATTATCTCTAGTGTTTTTATTGTGCATAGAACACCAGCATTTATTTCTCCTATCAAAATAGAACTAAATACCTATTCATGATGGTTAATCTTGATTGTCAACATGATTGGATTAAGAAATGCATAGGAGATTAGTAAAGTGCACTTCTGGGTGTATCTGTGAGGGTTTTTTCGGTGATAATTAGATGGTTAGGGCTTTGATTTACTCGATGTGTTCATTTTTGATGGACTCATAATATGATGCCTTATTGGAAGGTGGGAAAAGGTAGGAGGTGGGGTCTAGTTGGAAGTAGGCCACTGGAGGAATGTCCTTGGGGGCTACATCTTTTTCTGGCCCCTTTCTGCATCCCCGTCTCCTCTTCCTGAATGCCATGCTATGAACAGCTCTGCTACATGCTACCTACCAAGATGAAATGATACCTCTGAAACAGTGAATCAGTCCTTCCTCTCCTTAATTTCTTCTCTCAGGTATTTTGGTCATAGCTATGCAAGAGTAACTAATACTCTATTTATATGAAGAAAAACTATAGTAAGAACTTAATTATAGGAAGTAGTGTGGAATCATTCATATACTCAAACAGCATACTGATTCATAAATTTGACAGGACAAAAATGTTACTATAAAATTTTGATGAATAATTTTTCCTAAATGTATGTACCAGTAAGAATTCACTTCTTATTTTTAAGTGGCAAACATTTAATATGGAATATGTGTTACTCAGGTTTTTTCCCTATGAAAAATACCTGAGACTTATTTTGGCTTACAGTTTCAGAGGTTTCAGTTCATGGTCCTTGGCTCCATTGTTTCTGGGTCCATGCAAAGGCAGGAAACATGTGAGAAAGCAAAGTTTCTCACCTCATAGTGGCTAAGAAGCAGAGAAACAGATAGGAAGTGGCCAGGGGCAAGATATTCATCAAAAGTACACCCATTACTTACTCCCTCCCACTAATGCAGTGAATTATGTGAATGGGTTAATCTGCTGATTAGGTCGGAACCTTCATGATCCAATCAGATCTTAATGATTGGTTCCACCAGCTGTGGACCAAACCATCACTCATAAGCCTTATGAGTAAGTAACATTTAATATCCCAACCACAACGGAATGTGTTCCAAATGTCCATTTGATGACAACATAAAGTGATTCATTTTATTCCACTTAAACCCAAAATGGAGACTGTCACTGTATTTTGTGTTCAAGTAACTTTTGAAATGGTTTACACTTTAATTTTCATATTATTTGGAATTGGTAATTTCTTTATGACATTTTCGTACAATCAAACATAGATTATATACCTAAATCCATATTCTTTCCATTTGTACCTAAAACATCATTTAAACAATTATAATTAAGGCCAAAAAGAATGTTTTTCTTTATACTTGTTCAATGTTAATGTATAGGGTCACCTAACTGCCTATTTTCCCTGCAGCAATTCTCTATTGGGTCTTTGTAATAGTAATACCAATACTATTACATTGTAATTCATATTAGTTTTTTGGTTTTTTTGGTTTTTTTTTAGGAACAGCTAACTATATTTTAGATCACAGGTGGGAAAAACAAAGTAACATTATGACTGAGCACTTGCTTCATATACCAGAACATGCAGCAACTTGAAAGTCAGGAAACTTGGATCCAATAGCTAACCAATGACACAAGCTTTGTAAGAGGATTGTGCCTTAATTTTCTCATTTGTAAATTCAGTTTTATAGTTGAAGGACTCTGATAGCTGTAACATTTTATGGATATGCCCAGTGCATGAATATATAGGAGTTTATCAGGATATAAATCAAAGTGAGTAACTTTGCTAGATTCTATAAAGTAAGATTAGGTATGCGATTTGAAGACACAGAATTTTTCACTTTAATCATTTTAGCCCATCCTTCCCCACTATTTAGGGCATCTCATTAGAAAATTTAGAGAAACATAGATGTAAATTATTACCCTTTAGTGGAGAAGTTTCAGACTTTTTAAAAGTTTGATTCCCACTTTGTTTCTGTCTTGTCCAAGTTCTTATTTCTTTTGTTTTAGTTGCTATATTTTCTATCAGAGATTTTTTTCTATACTGTTAGTGGTTCTTGGCAGTTGTTTTATTTTAAAGCTGTAGCATGAAAACTGATCAAGACAGAGCTGGTACACTGGTAGACCACATTGTGGGTACTCTTGGTGGGCTGTTTCATGAGGGAAGGGGGCTCCAAGTGAAGCATCTACAGACATTTTCTCTTAGACTGATCAAGTTCTCCAAAGAGTGGGGCAAATATTTTCTGGAAAAACTTCCCATTCTGGAAAAACATTCCTATTCAAAAGGGAAAAATCCTATTGGCGACATCTCTTTGACTGTGCTATTGAGCTATGAAAACCAAAGAGGGCAGATGGTCTATCCAGCAACCAAGTCTATGCAATGAAGATAAGAAAACGTTTCTGTAATTTACTTAATTCCAAATAAATAGGAAAGAAAAAGCAGCTGCCATTTCAAAGCCAGATCAGTCTGACTCTTGGACACAAACACTTACCTCCTTACTGTTTCTTATATCCAGGTAATCCTTCCTAATCACAATAATCCTTCAGTTTTTGAACTTTTTGCTACCTTTTTTTACTATTATCATTATTATTAAAATGTATTTCTTTTCTATATGCTTTCTCCCTTTATGAAATTTGAAGGTCATTATCCACAGACCAGACAGTGGTTCTCCAACTAGCAACATCAGAATTGTGTTTTGAATGTGGAAAACCTTGGCTATTGGGCTGCACTGACAGAGATTCTAATTCCATTGGTCTAGAATGGTGCCCGCAAATCTGTGTGCCTGACAAGTTCTTTCCAGATGATGCTCATGTTGCTGATGCAGAGACCAGATTTTGAGAATCACAGCCCAGAAGCTAAACCAATCCAAACATAGAAGCAGCAAATGACTCTAAGGTGCAGTCAGTGGTGGGAGAGCTCCTAATGTCATGCAAGCTTGTCTGGGTTAACATTTGTTGAAGATGTAATTAATTGCAACTTTTTTATTCATTTATTCATATGTGTATGCATGTTTTGGGCCACTTCTATCCCCTGCCCTTCTCCCCCATTTCCCTTGCCCCCATCCCACTAAGTGATGCTTTCCATAATATTGCATGCTAGTTTTTCATTTTCCTTCTTATATTCACTTTTTTGTTCATTCTCTATGCCTTTTATTGAATGATAAGGTGAGAAACAGGAATGTGTTTTTCAGTAAATTGGAATATCATGCAAAGGAAAGAATAGTGTGGTTTGTGGAGCCTATGAGTGCTCAATTTAGCTTAATTAAGAATTTGTTGAAAAACACTTGAGTAGGGTAAGTTTAAGCATTAACGTGATTAACACAAAGGGCACAGGTGTTTCGCTATACATTATTCTGGCTGGGATTTACACTTAAATGGATAGACTGTGAGTAAAGCAAATTGCCTTCCATGATGTGGTAGGCCTCATGCACTCAATCGAAATCTTGACTAGAACAAAAGGCTGCCCTCCCCAAGTAAGAGGACGTTCTCCAGAAGACTGCCTTCAACTATCACCTGTACCATGGACTGCCTTCTGGTTCTCCAGCCTGATGGGGCTTTCAGATTTGCACTGTACCCCAGCTCTTCCATGTGTCTTCATCCTACCAACCCACTCTGCAGATTCTGGACTTGTCATTTTCCACAATTTCATCTGCTAATTTCATATATGGACACACATTTATACACACACATATAGACGACAGCACATATAGAAAAACCTAGTATGTGTGTAGATATATATAGACATATGCTAACCCTTACCTATTTAAACACACATGTTAATTCTTCATATATGTTCCAGCTATTGTATATATGTGTATATATGTACATATACATATATAATGTGTATAAAGCATATAGACCAATGCTTTGAAATTACTATTTTAGTTACCTAGCAGTTTGGATAAAAAGTTAAATGAAAGGGAGAACTCAAGTTTAGATAACATGGGCAAAATGGCACTATTAAATAGCAAGATTAAAAGGAATATCTATCTGGGAATACGATATAAGGAAGTGTAATGAATTGGAGTTTATTTTGGAACATGTTAGATGTGACTTACTAAGTACATTCTCAAGAAGAAAATTCACATATTCAGAAATAAAAGATCAATAGAGTATAATAAAATAAAGAAGAATTTGAAAACAGATGAAACTGTCAAGATCTTAATACATGAATAGGTACATTTCTATTAAGTATAAGATAAAAATTAACGAAATCAATAGAAAAAATATAATATAGTGCAGTCATTTCTGCTATTGCTAATATTACTAAAAATATAGTCAATTATGTGGTATAAGTACATTAATTGTACATTTGTAATAGATTATGTTTCTCATCTCTGATGCTTCAGATGGACTTCTGCTTTTTAAAACAGGGCACATTCAGGTGTCTAGTACTATTAATTATAATAGTATTTATTAATACTTAACTGTCAAAAAAGAAATCTTTGGTCATATGTTGGTTTATATCATCATCCTAAGAACAGATGTATGATTAATTACTGTTTTTTATTATTATTATTTAAATTTTTAAATATTGTGCTAGGTAGGGGTACATTGTAGCATTTATAAAAGTTCTTACAATGTATCAAATATATCATACTTCAGTGATTAATTACTGTTGATTAACTGTGGTATGCCAGACTCTGGCATATTACAGAGCTAGCAAAAGAACACAGAGCTAGTAAGGAAGAATAGTTTGATCTGAACCCAAGTTCCATGTGATTTTGAAAACAGTTGTCCAGTAGTTATCAAAACTGAGCATTTGTACTGGTTATAAATGCCTCAAAGAGGAATTTGACTAAAAGATTTCTATGCTTTTTGTGTTCTACTCGATCACAGAGGAAGTTGTAATAAAAGTTCTCTCATGGTAAGACACTGAATTTTACTTCAGCTACTGTCTCCTCCCACTCTCCATAAAAAGTTTATGTAGCACAGACCATAAAGAATACAACTGAAGACAGAGAGTCCCAGATCAGGGTTGATGTAATCCCTGCTCTGCAAACACTCTTCCTATACACCATTTGTGGAAAAGAACACTAAGACTTTTCAGACATCTGTTTTTGAGGTTACAAAACCCAAATCATCTACAGACTTCAAATGGCTGTGAAAAATTGAACAAATCTACCATGTTGGAAAATAACACCAGCCAAGACACATCATCTTAAAGCAACTTCTTCTTCTACATTTTTTTAGTATACTTATTCATTATCAATTAGTCAAGCACCAAATGTATATAGTGTATTTGGGAATACATTTCAAAGTTAAAATAGTATCCTAGCTTGAAGGAGATCACATACTAACCTTCCACATTATGAAGCTTTGACAAAACAGAGCAAAAGCTTTGGACAATGTTCCAGTATTCTGAAACAGAAGGGACATGTCAGGACACTGACTTCTTCAGGTGGGAAAGATTGGTACTAACAGGCAAGGCAGATGAATGAACAGTTACAAAGCACACTGCAAAAAGTGACTGGAAGGTGACCCCCAACCAAGAGCCTAATTTAATCAGTGGTCTTTTATAGGTCAATCCATTTTTCCCTACACTTGAAATTTGAAATATTTCAAATGTCATCATCTAAATTCATGAAAATTTTCATCCACATTCCTGAAGAAAGTATCACAAAGTCAGCAACAGAAAAAAAATATCAAAACAGACACAACATATGCTTTTAAAATACTTAAGTAATTAAATCAACAAGAATACAAAAGTCACTTTACAAATGTCCTTAAAGGTCATGTATCCTACATGTGCAGAAATATTAAACCTACTTATAAGACAAGTCCAGTGAAGTTGAATGTGCGTATTTATTCAGGATCAGTAAATCTTTTGATACACAGACAACTCTTTATACCATAATCAAAATTACTTCATTTAAAACTTATTTGTTAAAACCGTAGAAATGTCTTGATAAATGTTGCCGGCATGCTTGTACTTAACATTTACAGGACCTGAGGCAAGCTCTTTGTGTGAGCATTTTAAAGCTATAGATCAAGTGACAGTCAGAGTGTGCCTGGTTCTCACTAAGCTCTTAAATCCTATTCCTACATTTTCCATCCTACCTGAGGCTCAAGGGTATTCGTGGGCTGCATGGCTCCCTGTATACCTGCACAGCAACTATGATCTGCTGGCACAGGGCAAGACAGATGCTAGAACAGAACCCAGTACACCTGGGTTGTCACCGGAGTTGCCAGTGACAGAATGAACTTCAGCACTCAAGCTCTCCAAGGAGCCATAGCTACAAGGATTCTCCCAATTTCCTTACTTTCCAACTCAAGTTGTCTAGGCATGTCCAATTACTTCCAAAAACTACACTACCCCAGCACAGAAAGGGACAGTATTCAGTTATTTGTTGAGTCCAAATCTGACTAAACACCCACTTTGAGACATTGGAGGCAGCAGCCTTAAACAAAAGCAGCTCCTTTCCCTGGGCCTCGAGGCCCCTCTTCAGTCTACCCTTTCCTTGCATACACACACACACACACACACACACACACACACACACACACACACAGTTGCGTGCACCAGGCCCATGCCTACAGGGGATGAATTCATTTCCAAAGATTCTTCCTGATTGTTTGTTCACCCAATAGACAACAATATATTTTTAATGATTAAAAAGGTCTTTTTATTTTGGTGTTTGAGATAAGAGTTGGACTTCCACAGCCTGTACTTATTCTAGGAGATTTATTTTTGCTCACATTTTAATGTCATCATCAGTTTTCTCCAGTATAGAAGAGTCTAGTAATTCAACCACACCTGTAAGGGAAATTCCTGGTTGTCTAATTTTCTTTCAACTATAGTTGCATTGTGTCTCATTACACAGTATTTAGTATAAAGCCTTTCAAATCTTGAAAATTAAGAGTATCTTTTTAAAAAAAATTTTATTTTATTGGGATAAGGATACCTAACATAAAATCTACCCTCTTAGCAAGTTTTTAAATGTCTTATTGACTAAAGGTGCAATGCTGTATAGCAGTTCTGGAGAGAAGCACAGAATATCTTATTACCCCTATGATTAGACTGATCTACAGTAAGAAGAGAATGTGACACTTATAACTCCTCTTCCCAAGCAGGGCATGGTAGCACTGGCCTGTATTACCAATATTTGGGAAGTGGGAGGCAGGGGGATCAAAGTCACCTGAGTCTATATAGTAAGAACCTGTCTATAAAAAAAACATAAACAAAAATCCCTCCCCTCTCCAGGAGAGATTTGTTACTCTCCATCCCATGCAGTTCTCCTGGAATGATCAGTGCCTCACCTAGCACTGGTACCTAGGACGTGAACCCAACCAAAGATGGGATATTTGAAGCCCTAGTACCATGATTGGATCATAACAGACTAATCATGTCAGAAATTCTGACAGAGATATTGAGGAAAGCTTGTTCTTTCTCAGGAAAAAAAGACTGTAGGATTAGGGCTGTCACTTTAGGGTTGTTACTCCTTCCCCCCAGCCACCCACTCCAGAAAAGACTACTCTGAAAGTGAAGCCAAATAGAAGCAAGGAGAGATGAGAAATAAAGTTATAATGACAATACTTGAATCTCTGAATCCAGCTGTACCTAGTTACAAAGGCCAATAAATCCTTTGATTTGGTCTAAACCAGTTTGAATTGAGTTTGTGTCACTTGCAACAAAAAGTGCCTGGAGTAACAGGATTTCATTCTGAAAGCAGTGATTCCATCTGATCCCAGGAAAATCTATCCAGATGTCTTACAGACACTCATCTTAAAAATTAAATGTTCCACTTCGTTTTTGTCTTCGTATTCCACCCCATTAACAACAACAAAAAAAAGAAATACCATTTCCCCTGGTACTCTTCTTCTATATGTACTGCCACTCTTTCTCTCAAATGCTCTTTTTTTGCTATTATTCATTTATTCACATGTGCATACATTGTTTGGGTCATTTCTCAACCCTGCTTCCCTCCCCTCACCCTCTCCCCTCCTCCCCGCCCTCAGTTCCAGGCAGGTCCTATTGTGCCCTTATCACAGCTTTGTTGAAGAAAAGACACAAGCATAATAAGGAAAACAAAGCATTTTTGCTAGTTGAGTTAAGGATAGCTATACAGAGAGATTCCTAACATTGCTTTCATGTACTCATGTGTTACAACTCATGTTGATTCATCTCTAACTGATCTTTACACTGGTTCCTGATCCCCTTCTCATGTTAACCTCTGTGGCTTTAAGGTTTCTGTATTAGTTCCTCTGGAGTGGGGACATCAAACGTTTTCATGTTTTGGGTTTTCTACCTATTCCTATATCTCCTGTATGTGCTCTCCCCTTGTCATGTGATCCAAGTCCAACCACATTGCTGCATTTGCCCTAGATCTAAAGTCCACATATGAGGGAGAACATAGGAGTTTTGGTCTTCTGAGCCTGGCTGACCTCATTCAGAATGATGCTCTCCAGTTCCATCCATTTACCTGCAAATGATAAGATTTCATTCTTCTTCATGGCTGAGTAAAATTCCATTGTGTACAAGTATCACATTTTCTTGATCCATTCATCAATAGTGGGGCATCTTGGCTGTTTCTATAACTTGACTATTGTGAATAGTGCTGCAATAAACATGGGTGGGCAGGTGCCTCTGGAATAACCTGTGTTGTATTCTTTTGGGTATATCCCGAGGAGTGGGATTGCTGGATAATATGGCAGGTCTATGTTTAGATTTTTAGGAAGTCTCCAAATTTTTTTCCAGAGTGGTTGCACCAGCTTGCATTCCTACCAGCAGTGGACTAGGGTTCTTTTTCCCCATGTCCTCGCCAACACATGTTGTTGTTGGTGTTTTTGATGATGGCTATTCTAACAGGGGTCAAGTGGAATCAAAGACCTAAATATCAGACCTGAAACTCTGAAGTTACTGCAGAAAGGAGCAGGAAACACTCTGGAAGCAATAGGTAGAGGCAAAGACTTCCTCAATAGAACCCCAGCAGCCCAGCAACTAAAAGAAAAGATGAATAAATGGGACTTCATAAAATTAAAAAGCTTCTGTACAGCAAAAGAAATGGTCTCTAAACTGAAAAGACCACCCATAGAGTGGGAGAAAATATTTGCCAGCTATACATCAGACAAGGGACTGATAACCAGAATATACAGGGAACTTAAGAAACTAAACTCTCCTAAAATCAATCAACCAATTAAGAAAAGGGCAGGTGAACTAAACAGAACTTTCTCAAAAGAAGGAATTCAAATGGCCAAAAAACACATGAAAAAATGCTCACCATCTTTAGCCCTAAAGGAAATGCAAATCAAAAACATCACTAAGATTCCAAATGTTCTTGACCCTATCCTCTCCTCTCTACTTCCACTGTTGCCACTTACTTCATATTCTCAATATTTTGGCTGAACTATGACAATAACTTTATTATGTATGGTCTTCTCATATCTCTCCAGTTTTGCCTCTCCCAAACTAGGTTGCATGTTGTTGCCAGAACAAGTCTTCTGAAGATATATTTAACCATGTAACGCACACATTTAGAAGTTTCAATTGCTGATCATTGCCTTAAATAAAGTGAAAATTTCCTAGCATGGGTTGATTAGCTCCTTTCTAACTTGGGCTCAGACTCAACATTTCTAACCTTGTCTACCACTATCCTACGTGTAATCTGTGGTCCATCTACAGTAAAGTGCTTTAGCTCCTTGGATACACTAATGTATTAGCATATGATGTTTCTTGTTTACCTGCAGGGCACTTCAGAAATTTCCATCACCTGAAAATTGCTATATTCTTTTTAAGACTTGCTTGAGCTTTTCCTCTTACTTATGTATTTGTTTTTTCAACATTCTATATAACCTAGAGACTCCAAACCTTTCCACTTCCTAATTTTAGCATTTTATTTGTATCTATTATTCTTTTAAAAAAATTTATTAGCATGTGATAGTTGTACAGGGGGATAGGTTGTGATATTTACGTATGTGCTTACCATATATCTTAGATTTACTCCCTCCATCATTCATTCACTCTCGTTTCCATCTGCCCCTTCTTAGAACAATTTCACCAGGTTTCATATTTTTATGTATGAACAAAAAAAGTCTACCATAGAGACGTTTTATGTTGTTTATGTCCTATCCGTTTCCAATATAACTCTTTCCTAGGAGCCAACTTGTAGCTTTGACTGTGTACCTCTGAATTATGGATTTCCTCTATTTCCGTTAGTGTCTTGCTTTGGGCATTTCCTCAAGTTTTCTGACTTAAGTTCCCTTTTTGTCTTTCCTCACTCAAGCTTTACATTTCTTTATGAAAAAAAAAAGCAAATAGTAGCATTTATCAATAGTATTTAGGGTTTATTGCACTTGTTTTCTTCCTTATGCATATGAGAATACATATATTTATTGAGATTACTAATTATACCACTCAGTTCCATATTGCCAATGTCATTGTGAAGCATACCTATTGTAGCCAGACCATTGGAATCTACCCATGGCATCACTTCTTAATACTGACCAGAGCCTCCTATTAAGCTTGATTAGCAGGAAATAAAGATCTTGGCTTCACTTTGAGCAGAATTTTAAAGTCCCAACACTATCGTGAAATCCAACCAGATTTTTTCATTTTTTTGCACTTACTCAGCAGTCTGTCCTAAATCTTTTTCTTTTTTAGCTTTTAAATGAAAAGAAGCAGAAGTTCCTGTTTATTTCTTTAAAGTGCCTGCCTGCAACACTACTTTGTTCATTTTGAACCAGAGACCAGTTGAAGCCAGGAGTAGTGTGATTCATTCATTTAAAAGATAATTTCGGTTAATCTCAATAGCCTGGTTCAGAGAAGCTTTCCAAGGTGACAATGCCTGGGTATGTGTAGCTTATCACTAACTCCTATACTGCATGATGTTAAATGCTAGACTTTGAGAGTCATAGGTGTGCTAAGAAACCCTCAATGCCCAGATAAGGCATGCTGAATACATTCTGTACATTCTGGCAAATACATCAAGGTAATAATTACTTCCACATTTCACCTTTTAAATATATATTTTTTTACTCAGGACCACAGTTTGCCCTTATACACACCCAATGCATTTCAGATTTCTGTGCAATTTAAAGAAAAAACATTGCTGAGGTGAGCCAAATTTATATATGAGCTCTTTATGTAAGCTATTTCAGAGCTACAAAGGCTGTGCCTCCGTACTTATATACAGTTTGTTTCCTCATAATGGCTTTCTGCCATCAATTGGAATACCTTTCTTACAGTGCCCCAGATCCCAATATGAACAAAGTTTACTTATTTTTTATTATTTTTTAAAGAAAGGGTCCGTATGTATGTTTTTAAGACAGGAGGACTGGTTTGCATTTTCAATACCCTAAATCTGAACACAGTAAAAGAGGTGATATGTTGGGAGAAAGCAGAGAATTGTAATGCCAATGGAAGGAACGAGCTTCGATTTGGAGTAGGGGGTTATTTGTTTGTTTTGCTTTGGAAGCAAGAGAGAGCATAAATGATGTTTTTACTCTATGAAAATTAAAAACAAGATACTATTATATGTATTTATAAGACAAAACAAATAGAATAAAGCATTTCTTCATAAAACAAAGTAAATTCATAATATTTCTTATGACTAGGATTATGTCCTGTTGCACTCATTTTCTCCCATAGGCACTGAATGTCTGTAAATCTTCCTTACAGTTATCTGTTGTATAACCAATTATCCTACTCTGTTCAGTATTGATGTCATGCCAAAATGATATTTGTCTATCTGTATTAACATCTGAGAATGACTTTAGTATTTCTTTAGTTAAAAGTTGTCCATATAGAACAAGTTTTCTTAGTTTTAATTGTTTATTCTGATTATATTTGACTTGAAAATACTTGTGACTTGATTTTTTAAGGGTGGTTCTCTTTGTGCACTGTATTTACAATTTCTGAAATCAGCCAACAATTTATGGATGCCTTGGGAAGACTTTACTGGGCTGCTTATTGTTGTCCATGTTTTCTAGTAAAATACTTTTTAAAATAACACAAAACTTCATCTATGGTTTTAAAAACATAAACTTAAGTGTGTCCTGTGAATTAAATGTGTGTCTGTTAAGAGACAATCAAAGAGAAAAGGTAATTGAAAATTCACATGCAATGTTGTTATGTTTTATTGCAGAGTATTTTAAAAGCCAGATATTGTTGGTGCCAGATACATTACTTTAGTGGTTAGCTCCTTGGCTTCCTGGCAATAGGAAGAACTTGTATCTGGAGTTGCCTGAAGGTATAAAAAATGTCAGAACTTTGATTTTACTGACTCAGACTACACAAATTTGTCTGTTCATGTTGTAGCTGGTAACCCTTGTGAACGATCAGATGTTTAGCAACATCCATGGAAGTTTTGTGGAGAAAGAAAATTGGTTTCCTTGGATTCTCTGCATAAGTTTTAAATTAAAAAAGACTTTTTTAGTATCTTAACATGTGTGAACTTTTCAAACATAGATTTAACTAGTGTATTTTCCAAATGAGAAGTCTAGAATCCAGTAGAAGCTCATGAAAATATCTTTACCTGCAGCTTGAGAATGAACAAATCAATAGTCTCAGTAAATATATTTTACAATATATATATACATTCTTTTAATCACATTTATTCCTTGTGCTGCAATTCATTCATATGAATTCTATTTATATATGACTTTCTACAGGCTGCCGACATCTGGCGGGCAAGGACAATATCTTTGTATGTTTAGTGTCAGAAGCAACTCAACTAGGTAAATCTGAAGATTTCAAATACCTCTTCTGTACAATGAGCCAATGCCACATAGCATGTGCATGTCATCACATAAGTGAAAATACACCTCACAGTCAATGTATGCCAGTTTCCTTGCCTTTCCTAATTAATTAGAGGCCTATTCTTTTCAAATTACTTATTTTTCTGTTTTCCTGTGTAACTTGCTTTCGTCAATCCTCCAAACACCAATGTAAATGAGGTTGTGACCAGACTATGAAGAGAAAGAGAAGGAGCTGCTAAATGCTGAGGGTTTGCCACATGTCTCTGAGACAGGTCACACTGCCTCACTTGGACTGCTGCTTCTCATTATTTCTAGTACTGTAGCTCTTCTTTGGAAGACAGCAAGTCAAATGGTAAAAAGCTTAAGCAATGAAATCATTTTGAAAGTGTTCAAATGTCAGGATTTACCTGGCATTTGAGTATTGAAAAAGCCAGATATTATGGTCTCAGATAAGTTACTTGAGTGGTTAACTCCTTGACATCCTGTCAATAGGAAGAACTTATATCTGGAGTCACTTCATGGGATTTTTAACAAAAGCACAGCTTTGATTTTATTACCTTAGACTCCACAAAATTGTCATTTTCTTTCTGAGCCTTAATTTTTCCTGGAAAATTTGGATGATCTTTAACCTGTATGTTGGCAGAAACAAATGAGATTAATGCCAGTACAGTGACACTAGCACCTGGTGAGATTTGCTTAATTATTTTGCTAAGTTATAGATGAAGAAAGGGAATTGAGGACAAATGCATTGGCTGATGACATACTAACACCATTTGCTAACTTTCTGACAAGAGAATGACATTGATAAAATAGTATGTGGACCCATGCTTATGCTTATCCTTTCATTTCTTTTTAATAAGTCAGCTGTCCCTGATGCCAGCTCTACTAAACTTGTATCAAAGTAGGCTACCCAAAGAGCAGGGTGATCTGGAGAGTGATGGAGAAGCCCAGCAATTTAAAGACTAGGTAGGTGGACATGTGTCTTACAGTATATAAAGTGTATGTACTGCATATAAAGTGAGACAGGTAAGAGTAAAATCAGTTGGTTTTGACCACAATTAATGATAAAGAAAATTGAAAAGTGGAAAATGTGAGTGGTCTACACAAATTCACAAATTTCATAAGCAGAAGATGTAAGATTTACCTATATTTGATACTGAAGGAAAACTTCTTGATCATGATTTGGAAGCACTGTGATGAAAGATAAGTAGCTACATGTGAATTTATTGAGCTGTCTCCTTTAGGAAAGAAAGTGTGTCATTTAGAATACTGGTCCTAGTATAATATAAAAGTGACTGTCAGTATCAAAAAAATCCACAAAATTTTCCCAAGCAACTGACATATCACATTTGCATGTGGAATAAAGATTGTGAGGGAACATATCAGTTTCATACTGCTCGTTCAGAATGACAGGTCTGGGTATGGTCTAGCTTGGCCTATATTTCTTATTTCCATGTCAGTCTTTGGTTTTCCCCTACATTTTAAGATTTTAGGTACAGAAGCTATCTTACCCTCCTGCAAAGAAAAATTAGTACCAAGTATATGAAAATAGATAACATTTAGAAAGCCATAGCTATGTCTCATAACTTAGAACATTGGCCCAAATGAGAACCTGGATCCCAGAAGCCATAGTTGAACTCAGGATTGGAGAATATCACCATATGTAGGAAGCCAGGGGCAGAGCCCAAAGGCTGAGGATTTGAAAATCAAAGTTTTGTTGTTGTTGTTGTTTTTTGAAAATCAAAATTTTGAGGAGATAACCATCCTAAGATGTTGTCAACCCAGAGAGACTAGCCCAATTAAAAAAAATCCAAATGAGAGAAGCAATCAAAAGCAGTGGGTAGGAAAAGAATTCTAAGAAAGCTGCTGAACTGAAGAGAGTTAGCTGTAGCAATATGTAGGAGGGGAGGGAGCTTTTATAATCTGGGACATGTTTTGGAAAGGTGCTAGTAAAGAGATTGAGCTACAATGGGGTATCATGCCATTTACTGTGTCACACATTTTAAGTCTCACTCCCTATCAAGCAGTCTGTAAAATAAATGGTTAGACTTGATAGCGTATTTTAAATAATTGCTCCGTTTATTAATATTAAAGAAAACCATGATAAAAGATGACAAATTACATATTGAAATATAATCTAATTTTATTAGAGATACATTTCTATGTAGGCACCTATGTGTACATGTACATGAAAGAGAAAAGTTGATATGCTGAGTTATTGGTAGGATTTATAGATGAGTGGTAAGAATATGAATGCTTACTATATCTTTTTGTGTAATTTTGTACAAGTGTTTGTTTTATGAATGTGTACTCCTTTTGTAATAAGAAAGTCAGACTTTTACGTATAATTTAAGAAAATATATTTACATTTGATTCTATAAAGTATATAGTTATTCTGACATTATCATCAACTTGAAAATATGTTATAGTAGAGGAAAGAAACACCAAAAGTTTTGCACAACCTACACCTTGGAGTCCCTAATCATGGGGCATCTCACTAGATATTAAAAGTCCCTCAGAAAATTTTATATCTTTTCTTCCCATCATATTTTTAGATTTTGCTAAATTTTTTCTTGTAACCAGTGCTACCAAAACTAACATGGAATGAGAACATGACACTGGTTATAAAAAAAAATTATCCTGCATCTGCACAGATGCTGCTACTGAGGCACTGTCAGCAACACATGCATTTAGAATGATGTCCTTGCAAGTGTGGATGGCAGGTTGAGTCACACACTCTGTCACCTGATCCCCTTTTGATCTGCAGCAGACATATGCCAGACAGCTGGCTGGAATCACAGTCGGGTACAGCATGGGCACAAGGCTAATTTTGTTCTGAAACTAAAGAGATAAATACTACCACCTTTATTAACCCTGTATTCTATACATCCATTAAACTGCATGCCAGTACATGTATTCCAACTTAAGACCAAATTCACTGTGGCCAAGTTGACTCATTGTACATTCACTTTTGGTGAGAATCCCAATCAGAATTTCTATGTATACTGTATGCATAAGAGATAGGTAGACTAGGATGGTGGTTTAGAAAAAGATGGGGTTCTAGGCCTAAATGGACAATTCCTCATAGGATTATTAATTTGCCGTGGCCTCAATTTTGGTATTAACAAACAAGATATTGGATAGTTTGTTATTTTCCAGACTTACTTAACTTCAGTAAGTTTACAAAGTTTTACTTAGTATGATAGTTCCTTTTCCAGTACATTGTTATCCAACAGCGATGGAGTCTGTGAATCCATCATTTTACCACATACTCCAAATAACTGATAGACTGAGAAAAATTGGATGACACTGGGATGGATATTGTTCAACTTCCTTGCTTACCACTTTAAAATATTAATTGTATTAGAGGCAGTAATCATCACATTGTTATTACACATTCATCTATGGATAGCTCTGGTCAAGATTTGTCTATTGCAACTCCAACAAAGAAATGAGTTCAGTTGCTTAAAGGTTACATTATTTTGCTTTTATTGTATATCAATGGCCAAATATAGATTTGACAGTACATCTCATATTATGTATTGAGACCAACCAATAGAACATGCAGGTTATTAAAGAAAGACTTGTGACATCACTCTAAATGAAGTCTGTTAACTAGAGGGAAAAGTTTCACTTTTCTACCTTGTAGTCTTATTTATAGTTATAAAATTCTTTTCCACATACCATTGTAAGATCTGGAGCATAGTAAATGTTCTAGAAACTATGGGCATTTAGGCTTGAGGTGATTGCAGCTTTGAAGTTTGTTAAGTGTGGGCCCTATTAAAGAAATGAATGGAATGGAATGAAATAAAAAAGAATAATAATAATACACACACACACACACACACACACACACACATACACACCTTTGCTCATGCTCAAACATTCACATGTGCAAACACACTTCTGCTCCCACAAATAGGAACACATGCGCACCCTTCTCTGAACACATGCCATGTCACACTCTCAACTCTGGATTGAGTTTTTAGTTGATTAAACACATGAAATTGAAACTATCCAAATAAACTTTTTTGGCAGTTATTGAAAATCTTTTGAAGTAAGCCAGAATGCCTCCACAGTCAATACTTCCATACTGAATCAGTCCCTGTCACAGTGATACTGTGTTTATTTTTCATGTTGGAACATAGATTTTTTTCTTTCCTTGCACCAACTCTGCTAAAATAAAAGTAAGAGGGAATAAAGCAACATTCTGCAGGTTTGAGGACCTCCTCCTTGGCAAAATCTTGTGTTCTAACACTCTTTAAGACCTATTTCAAAGATTATTGGGCTACTAGTTTATAGTATAAATTTTAGACTTCTTATACCCACTCAAAAAGAGAAAATATTTTCTCGCCTCTGTAAACTTACAATGTTTCTTAGGACTTGGGATTCCCTCATTCCTTTTAGTTTCCAGATCCGTGATCTATTGGAGCTTGTCATCTGTGCACGAGCTGACTGAGAGGGACACGTGGGAAATTTTAAAGGAAATTTTAAAGATTTCCACAAAAGCTACCCTGAGCAGTGATGATTCAGAAAAAAAAAGAGTCGTTTATTGCTCTGCAGCAAAAAATTTTGATGCACCAAACTTAAAACTTAGGTGCAAGATATGACAAAATTAATCATATTCAAAAGTGAACTCATAACTTTGCACACCCCACATAAAACCACTCCCTTCCTCCCAAAGCCCCTGTTTTGGATATTGACATCAAACTGACTAAGTGCTAAAGTCATAAACTAGAGTCACCCTCACATCCTTTCCTGCTCACCAGATCCAGTTACTCATCACAGGCTGGCTGTTAAACCACCAAAATATTTCTTACTTCTAATATATCTGCTCACTCTCCATTCTTGAGGTCCCTGAGAAGGATCTCTTTGAGTCTAGCCTTTTTACCATCTTGCCTTTGCCTCCTAAAATCCTAATTCTGCAGACAACAGTCCTATTTCTAAAGCAAAAACCTGATCTCATTTTTAGGAAATATTTAAACAAAAATTTCATCAACATTCTCTTTTGGGGACATGGGACACTGATTTTCTTGCCATCCTGTAGGCATGCTTCTTTTGTTGCTTATCTCTGCTATTCCATGGAATATCTCCTTGTAGATGACATTTCATTACCTCTCACCCAACACTCCTGTCTTAGCTTAGTAACTCCAGTTCAACAATTAATATTCATCTTCTGTCACGCTCCCTATGAAGCTTTCATAATTTTGTCTATGCCACTCATTCATACTCTCCTAATAGAGTGTGAGTCATGTAGTGGAATAGTGTAGTTGTTTGTAGACCTGATGGTAGTTCTGCCCTCCCCTAAATAGTACACTCACATCATGACTTCTGTACCTCTGAATGTGACCTTACTTTGGAAAAGACACTTTGCATATATAATTAAGAATTTCACAAAGAGAGCATCTTGAATTATTCACATAGACTTCATCTCCAATACAAACATCCTTGCAAGATGCGCAGGGAGGAGACACACACAGGAAATAAAACACACTATGTAAGAATGAAGACAGAGATGGTCTTGAACCACAAGCCAAGGAACTCCTGGAGTCACTGGAAGCTAGAAGATGCAAAGAAGGAGCTCCCCTAGAGCCTCAGGAAAGAGTTGGCCCTGAAAGCACCTTGATTTCAGAGTTCTGAACTCCAGAACTATGAGAGAATAAGTCCCTGTTGCTTAAATCCACCAAGTTTGTGATAATTTATTACAGCAACCCTAGAAACTAATATGGGTAGTTATTTATTCAGTTATCCCCAACTACATATTGAAATTCTGGAGGGCAAGGACCATAGATAACTTTAAACTAATAATCTTTTTATTTGAGCAGCTTTTTTTCTTTATTCATTTATTCATATGTGCACACATTGTTTGGACCATTTCTCCCCCCTGCTCTCCGGCCTCCTTCCTCTCTCCCCCACCTCCCTCACTTCCAGGCAGAACCTGTTCTGCCATCTTCAATTTTGTTGAAGAGTAGACATAAGCAATAATAAGAAAGACATAACGTTTTGAGCAGTTTTACCTTTGCAGAAAAGTTGAGCAGTAGTCACAGGGCATTTTCATTTGAATATTTTGTAATAGTGGTATATGTTAGAAATGACCAATGAGGCAACATTGATATATTATTGATTAAAGTTCATAGTTTGCATTAAGATCCACTGTTTATATGTACTTTCTAATGGTTTTGACAAATTCATAATTACATGGATCCACCATTGGCATATATTCACTGCCCCACCTATTCATTCTTCCTCCTCCTTAAACCTTGGCAACCACTGATGTTTTTATTGTCTCCATCTACTTTTTCTTGAATGCCATATAGTTAGTATATGCAGGATGTAGCCTTGTCAGAATGGTTTCTATCATTTAGCAATATGCATTTATGTTTCCTTCATGTCCTTTGGAGGTTTGATAGCTCATTTCCTTTATTCCTGAATAGTATTCCATTTATGTATGTAGGAGATTATGGATTTTTATTTTACCTTTTCAGCCTTAGCACCTTGCTCAGAACATATATATATTAAAATTATACTGAATTAGTAGATATAGGTATGGATGAATGGTTGAATAAACAGTCAATGACTTTAAATGACTTACTAAATGCAAAGTGAAGGAATGAAATCACCTAGGGGATTGTGCTATTTTCTTGCTGTCACTGAAAGAAACCACTTTTTAGTTCATCTCAAACTAGAATTTTTGGTATCCCCAATACCTTTTAAATGGCCTACAATTGTGTATGAATTAGGCAGCTTAGGGATCTGATTGTGAATAAATATGTGTATATTAGATTGCCTATAACAACATATTTTTGGAAAAGCATATTTTCTAAAATATGTGAAATTATGTAAAATTATGTTATTTCCAAAATTAATGTTTTAAATCCTATACATAAGAATTCTAGAGAATAATATGAGGAAATATTTTCAAAGAATGAGTCATTTTACCTGAAAATAGTAAGTACTACATGGTCTATTAAAAATATTTTAGATGCAATTCAGTTTCAAAAAATCCAAATATAGAAAAGTTCCTTATTATTAAGAAAAATTATAAGAGGATATTTGACTAGTTACATAAAGTGTCAACATCTAATTTTGAGTGCAGTTTATTTGTGGTGACTTTGGGGAAGATACAGAAAGCAAATCTATCATGTAATATCATAGTAAATAATTTTACTTGTATATTGTACATCACAAATAAGAAGGATTGTCTTCCCTCTTGTCATTTAGGGTTATCCTTAAATAAGCTACAAATTCATGCTGCCATCTGGTAATGGATAGATTAATCATTTCCTTCTTGAATGATGAAAAAGTTCCTTTCAAAATGCCCCCAGACTGTTGGGCAGGGAACAAAAACATCAAGGTTTTGTTCACAATTTCAACTTCTTTGAAGTAGATGAGACCCTATGACATATACTTGATTTATTAAAGCTATTTTTACTTAGTTTAATTTAATATTAATAAATACATTTCTACTTCTATAAGAAAATTCATTTAGGAATAGAACAGAAACAATCCCAACTTTAGTTTTTTTAGAAAACACAGATTATTCAAACACAGCATCTTGTCTCTCCTGAAAGTGCCATTCAGTCCCCTCCCACTACCTCTAACTTCAGTCTCTTGCATTTTCATTCTCCTCTCCACCCATTGTTCATGATAAAATTCCTGACACATTTATCATCTTTGGCAAATAAATTGTTGGAATCTGAATTGCTTCTGCTTCTTGATAAATGTGGAAAAGGGCTAAAATCCCTTTAACACATTATTTGGTTAGTATTTCTTTTCTGCCTGTAGCAATGTTGTTTTGGTTTAATTGTTTTCAAGCTTCTTTGAATTTTTGCTACATATTTTGACATTTACGAATAGAAAAATGTTTGCTTCTCTTCTTAGTCATGTTATGTCAGATGATTCATTTTTTTCTCTGCCTTTTGTTTGGAACCTCAGGCATTCCTACTGGTACTCTAAATTTATCACTCAGCTGTTTCAAAAAATCTCCTCTAGTATCTTAGAATGTGCACTTTTATGATGTTCAAAACATGCCTATCTTAAAGTGTTTAATGTATATGGTACAACATAACAGCATCTCTGACTCTGTTACCCTCCCCTAGAGGCAGAACACATTACATGAATGTTCTCCTGGTACTAGAACTTTGTAATAACTTTGATTATAAATAGTCACTGCCTCCTTTTTTTGTCTAATGCCACCTTTCTGATCATCTTTTCCACTTTTACTCATTTACTTATTCAGTAAACATCTGTTGATCACTAAATATTTGTTATGCACTGGGCTAAACATTGAGAGTGCAAGTTGAATGTGACATAGTCACTGCTTTCAAGGACCTCACATATCTTGAGGTACAACCTGATTCAAAAGGAAGACAGACATGTTCAAACAGAAAAAAATGGGAATAATAACATCATCTTTCCTTAACATAAGCATAAATGAAGAGAATAAAACTATAAAAAAGACATCTTTATAAAGAAAATGAGCTTTCCTACATATTTTAGAGAGTAAGGAGGGGTTTAGATTTAAACACAAGGCTTTCTCTCTTTTGACAAAATTTAATACTCCTTTATGATTTAAAAATCTTTCAGTTAAGAAAAAGTAACACAGATGGGTTGAATTTGAATAAAGCACATTATATATGTGTTATAAATATAACAATAAACCCCCTTTCTTTAATTAAATTATGCTAATAAAAAATTTTAAAACTGTCAGCATGAAAAGGCTATGTACATGAGAGGCTAGAAGCTGTAGCTCACACCTATAATTCCAGCTAGTCAGGAGGCAAAGATAGGAGGATCATGGTTTGAGGCCAGATCAGGAAAAATTTAGTGAGACCCAATCTCAAAAACAAGCTCAGCATGGTAGCATATACCTATGGTTCCAGCTATTCAGGAGGCAGAGGGAGGAGGATAATGTTCTGTGATCAGCCTGGGCAAAAACATAAGATCCTATCTGAAAAACAAACTGAAAACCAAAGAGACTGAGGCATGACTCAAGTGACAGTGCACTTGCCTAGCAAGCATGAGGCTCTAAATTCAATATCCACTGTCCCTTCCCTGCCAAAAAGAAATATACATGAAAAATAAGTAATTCAGTAAAGCTGCAGGAAACAAAATTAATATACAAAAATAAACTGTGTTTCTCAGTACTAAGAAGGAACTATACATTATCCAAAAAAGAAATTTTTTTAAATGCTATGTATAATAAATTCAAAAAGAATAAAAAGACAAACAACTATGAAAGTGAAAGTATTGTCCACTGAAAACTATAAAGCATTGGTGAAAGAAATTAACATAAAATAAATAAAAAGACATCCTATTTTTATGGATTGAAATAGAAAATATTACTAAAATAATTGAAAGAAATACATGGATTCAATGCAATCCTCATCAAAATTCTATTGTTAAAGAAATTTCTAAAATCCATATAGAATCACAGAAGACCCTGAATAACCAAAACAATCTTGAGAAAGAACCAAAACAGAGGCATAATACTTCATGATTCAAAATATTTTAAAAAGCTACACTAATCAAGTTTGGTACTGACATGAAAGACAGACGTATTGAGCAATGGAAAAGGGTCCAGAGTCCAGAAATATATTAATCTTTGACAAGGGAGCCAGGAACACACTGCAGGAAAAGAACAATTTCTTTAAATAGTAGTTTGAAAACTGGATGTTCACTTGCAAAAGAATGAAATTAAACCTTTATCTTACATACAATAAAATTAATTCTAAATGGATTAAAGTTTTAAACATAAATTCTTGAACTGCAAACTTCTAGATGTGAAAAATTTTATGACATTAGGTTTGGCAATGATTTCTTGGATGTGACACCAGCATAATCAACAAAGTCATAATTAAACAATTGGAATTACATCAGACAAAAAGTCTGTGACATCAAAGGAAGAAATCAACAGAGTGAAAGGGCAAATTATTGATCTGATGAAGGATTGATATCCAAAATAATAAGGAACTACTACACCTCAATAGCAAAATTTAAATCAACCCTACCACAAAGTGGGCAAAAGACCTTAATATACATTTCCTAAAAAGAAAATATACAAGTGGCTAATAGTGTATGGAAAGATGGTCAAAATCGCTAATAAGTAGGAAAATGCAAATCAGAACTAAAGTGAGATTCTACCTCACACCACACACCAAAACAATAAAAGATAACAAGTGTTAGAAAAAATGTGGAGAAAAAATAATGCTCATAAACTATTGGTGAGAAGGTAAAATGGTAGAGCCATTGTGGAAAACAATATGGCAATTCCCCCAGAAATCAAAACAGGACTACTATGTGACATAGCAATCTCATTTCCTTGAGTGTACTCAAAAACTTAAAATAAGTATATGAATGAGATTTTTTGCACAACCATGTTAATTGCAGCATTATTCACAATAGCCAGGATATATGGAAACAACTTAAATATCCATCCATAAATGAATGGCTATTTATATTTGCAGTATACATATATGTGAGATATTGTTCAGCCTTTAAAAGAAGGAATGTCTGTCATAAGTGAAAATGAGAATGAACCTAGAGTAAACTGCAATGTGAAATAAGCCTGTCACAGATGGACAAATAGAGCATGCTTCCACTTAAATGAGGTACTTATAACAGTCAAACTCAAAGAAGCATAAAGTAGAATCATGATTGCCAGGGTCGTTGGGAGTAGGAAATGGGGAGTTGTTGTTCAATTGGAAACTTTTTTCACTTTAACCAGATGAATACATTCTTGAGGTCTATGCAACGTGGTGCCTGTAGTTAATATTGTGCACTTAAAATTTGAAGAGTGTAGATCTCATATTTAATGATCATAAACAGTAAACAACTGAAAGGGGCAAGAGGAAACTTTTGGAAGTGATATTTTTGCTTCCATGAATTTGTTAATAGTTTCATAATTATATACATTATCTCAAAACTAATCAAGTGCTGTGCATGTTGGCTCACATTTGTAATCCCAGCTCTTTGAGGGGTGGATATCAGAAAGATTGTGGCTAAAGGCTAGCCCTGGCAGAAAGTTAATGAAAGCCTACTCGACAAACAAGTTCATGTCTGTAACCCCAGCTACATGGCAGATCATGGTTTAGGCCAGCCCCAGGCAAAACATGTGACTCTAAAAATTAAGTAAAGCACACTAAAGGGGGGTAACATATGAGAGAAGGAGGGTAAAAGAAAAAAGTTAAGAAGATGAATATGGGTGATGTATTCTCTATACAAGAATGAACATAGAATTTTTAAACCTGCTGAAATTACCATAAGAAGGAGACTAAGGCAGAAAGAAGAAAAATAAAGGAGATGAATAAATTCGAGTTATAATACATACATACATGAAAACATCACAAGGAAACTCCCTGTGTAGCTATCTTAAACAAAGATATCACTGCTTTTTCTTTTACAAGATTGGAGAACAGGAGGGCAGAATAGGTCCTGTCTGGGGGTTGGTACCAGTCCAGGGGGAAGGTGGAGAAAGGGTGTAGGAGGGTGAATACAGTGCAAATACTGTGACCACATGAATGTAAATGGAAAAATGAGACCTACTGAAACTATTTCAGGAATGGGGGAGGGAGGATAAAGGAAAATGATGGAGGGTATGAAGTCACATATGATATATTTGAAATACTGTAAGAACTTTTGTAAATGCCACAATGTACCCTATCCAGCACAACAATAAAAAGTTTTTAAAAAGAAGGAAAAAAAAGTAAAGCCAAAAAAATACCACAGAGTACTGGCTCAAGTCTCAGGTGGTACAGTGCCTAACAAGCAGGAAGCCTCAAGTCCAAACCTCAGTACTACCAAAATATCAAACCTAAACCCCTCTCAAAAAAAAAACTTAATCAAATAGTATGTGGTGTAGTTCAAATATAGTTTCTTATACATCAACCATATCTCAATGAATCTATTAAACAATAAAATAAAAACAGGGCTTTTTAGAATCCATTCATGTTGAATGATAGTTTCTGATGACAATACTGTAGCTCTCTATAGACAGACACCATATATTAATAGGATATGGTGCTTACCAAGAGGGGAAGAGGACTGGGCATGGTGCTTCATGCTTGTAATCCCAGCTAATTGAGATGTGGGGATCAGGAGAATCATGTATTGAAGCAAATCCAACACAAAGTTCGTGAGACTCATCTCAACCAGTAGCTGGGCTGCTGGTGCATGCTATCATCTGATCTACATGGGGAAGCATGAACAGGAGGATCAGGGTCCAGGTCAGCCAGGACATAAAGAGAGGCTCTACCTCAAAGTTAACCAATTTGAAAGGGGCTAGGGACATGATTCAAGCAGTAGAGTGCCTGCATAGCAAGCATGAGGCCAACCAAGTTCAATCCCCAGCACCACTAAAAGATTTTAAAAAGTCTACATCTTTTTTAAGTTTATTCTTTCTCTTGGTTTTAAATATGGTTGTGAGTCAAATAACCCCTAAACTCTGGCCTAGTCTCCTCATCTGAGTTCCATAGTCCTATATCCAATTGTTTTGCTATTGCCATTGGATGTCTACAGGTGCTAACTAAGCTGTGGGATCCTTTAGATATTCAATCTTTAGAACCTTCAGAGTCCTTGCAACACACCACCTCAGTTCTCCAGAATGTCTACCCCTCCCCCTCCCCCTGGCTTCCTACCTGATGATGTGCTTGCTCTCTTACACACACACTCCCACCATTGTGATGCTGTCCACTGTGAAGTCCTCACCAGAGCCACGTTGACACTGAACCTTTTTTCTTTATAAGTACCTATCCTTGGCTATTTCATTATAGTAATAGAAAAATTGACTAACGTAAGCTCATCTTGACAGTATTGTTTTACTTAATCACTTCTATAAGGTTCTGTTTTCCTAATACAATTACATTCTGAAGAACTGAATATTAAGGCTTCAACATTTGAGTTGTGGAGTAGGGCCAAAATTTGGCCTTTTAATAGAGAGGGAGAGGTACACATTACATAATCTGAACTAAAGATCCCTATTTAGTAGTAATAGCCTCAATTTCTCAAACACAAGACTGGGAACCAAAAACTTGAAAATAAGAATGGCCCTTCTTACCCACGTGCTTAATGACCCACGGTGGCAGGCGGAATTTAAACTCTTCCAGTGTCCCTTCCAAACTTAAACCTAAAAATTGCTCTCAGCAACTTTAGGCTCCTTATGCCAAGCAAACATTAGAAAAATAGAGTCACTGTCCTGGCACTTATCCTGGAGAGAAACACACCATGATCATCAAGAGGGTGAGGCTTTTGCTGCAAATTGGGGATGAATGTATTTTGTTCTAGGGAACTTACGTACTTGGTCATCACAGTGGTTTCTTGACCAGTTTTTAATCATAATGTCTGAGAAGGATATGATAACCAGGGATTTAGATACTTTGGAGTAAAGGTGTGGCAGCTCCACCAGGCAATCCATTTAGCAAGCCAAAGTATTATCTGAGAGTGAGTAAATCTGGTATGTGTAGGAGAGGGAGGTAATGCATATCAGACACTGCTTACAGAGCACACACAGCAGCATGAGTTGCAGTTACTACAAACTCTTTTCTCACAAGTTTCCAAGAAGACCAAAAGAATTCTGGAGAAACTGTACCCAGATGAGAACGCTTACTAGAACATTCTATTAGGCCTATGTGACTTAGCTATTGACTACAGTCAGCTATGTTGTCCTTTACTCCAATATTTTCTTTAGGGATGATCCGTTACCCCAGCTCTTGAGAAGATGGGTTTCTGAACACTCCCTGCTATATTTTTCAGCTGTAGGGGGTAGCTTACCCATAGTTATAGCCCCTTCCCAGAAGGCACATGGTGGCCATTAACTGTGTAATGAGAGGATGCAAAACTTGGTTCACTTGCCTCAGTTTGAAAGCATTCTGTAGGGCCATCTCACAAGCAGAATTCCAAAAGGATCAACTGAGACTTCAGGTGCAACCATATTGACTTATTGCCATAACAGAATATCTGTGACTGGGTAGTATAAAAGCAGCAGAATTTTATTTCTCATGGTAAAAGAGGCTGGGAATAGGATCAAGTTTCCAGTGTGTTTGTCGCCTAGTGCAATCCCAGCCACTCCTTCTCCAGGAGAAGAGGAATTCTGTGTTCTCATACAGTGGAAAGAAGATCAAGCTACCTGAATGTTGTGTGTAGACTCTTTATAAGGGTCTTAATCCCATTCATAAGGGAAGAGGTCACACAGCCTCATCATATCTTAAAGGCCACACTTCTTAACACTTGAACATTTCAACACTTGAGTTTTGGAACAGACACTTTCATTCCACAGAACACACTGTGGATCAACTCAATCCCTCTCAACTCAATCCCTCGTATAGTATTCTTGCAAGTCTCCTGAGAGCAGTCCACAGTAACACTTCTTTATGCAACTCCCATTCTCAGAGTCTGATCCCCAGACATCCAATATAAAACATTCTACTGTGAGGGTACTCTTGACCTCTCACCACATATTTTAACTTCCTTTTAGAGCAATTAATATTATTGGTAATTATATACTTGTAAAAGCACTTATTTTGTATCTCAACTGCTAATATGATTAAGGGGAAGAACTTAACTATTGCACTTGACTCAGTATCCCTTAATTGATATTTATTAAATGTATCTTCTTTTTCTTTCTGCCACTATTCAATATGAATAACTTGTTCTACTTTTTCAACCCTTTCTCAATCATACACTCATTTTCCTCTATGATGAGTTTTTAGTCATAAATACAGGGGGAAAAAAACCCAACCAGAAATGAAAATAGCTTTCTGCCTTCTCCAGGATGATGAAGTCTTCTGGAGAAAATCTTACCAAGTGTCAGATAATGCCATGGTCTGTAGCCTCAACTTGTTCTTTGACACCTTACTGATATATTCCCCTTATCAGCTGCTTCTCCTTTTTCTGCAGAAAGCTAATTCAGCTTCTCTGAACAGCTTCAGCACTGCTCCTACCCATATCCTGCTGAATTTCAAGGATTCAACTTCTTATAACTACATTCATTTAAAAAATATCTACATTTAATGCCTATACCTATGCTTTACCCTCTTTCTGACTACCACCCATTTTACTCCTGTATTTCACAGGAGCCTCTTACAGAGTTGTTACCTTTGTTATTTTTGCTTCTTCACCTCAAGGTTCTCTGTTCAGACACCTTCAACTGACCTTGGTGAAGTCATTGCTCTGCTGAAATCACTCATGTCATGACTGCCAGCAATCTGACTGTTAATAAATCCAATTAACCTTTTCAATCATCGTATTATCAAGCCTTTCTTAAGAATGTATAACATTTGTCCTGTCTCTTGAAATGCACTCTCTCTTGGCTTCCATGAGATGGGCTAACCTTGAATTTTTCCCCTCACTGTTCAAAATTGTTACCATGTAATTGTACTGACTCCTTGTGTACTATGACTCCCAGAATTGTTGGAGTTTTTCTGGAGCTCTTGGCTTCCTTCTTTCAATGTTTCACAATGTTTAAAGATAATCCCATTCAGGTCTTTTCACTATCCATAACTCAAGTGCAAATCTTTATTTTGAATGTTAAATTCTATTCTATATGTTAATCCCTTAGTGTATTCCCACATTTCCAAACCCAAGTTCATTGTCTTCCTTGTTCCTCCTCTACTATCCTTACATAATGAATCCATTCATTCAGCAGCACAAACCAGGGACATAGTAAAAGTACTTGATTTTTGTCCTCATCATTTTACCTCCAATATACCAGACAACTATCAAATAGACATTTCTGAAATTACATTCAATTATGTCTGTCCTTTCTTAAATTCTCTCAGTGATCTTCATTGTCCCCAATATAAAAGTCTATTTTGTTTGCAAAGCTCACTAAAACATTTACGAGCTGAATTTCTTTATCATCAGATTTAACTATGCTTTATCTCCTCTAGAAAGATAGTATAATTCATAAGAATAAAGCAACCTATTTTTGAATGAACTGTTTGCTAGCTGTGTGATGTTTACTATCTGAGTGGAGCTAAAAAAAATAAATTTTCCATACCTCATTTCCTTTAATATTAAAAGAAAATGATAATACTATTCATTTGAGTATGTTTGGGAATTGATTGATATTAGGCCTGTAAAATCCACAGTGGTGTGTTGCAAGTAAGAATCACTCAACAATTTTAGCTGTATTCAAAATTATTATTAATACTACTAGTAGAATCTCATTCTAGATATTAAATTTCTCCAGAGAAGGTATAATGATAGCCATATAGTATATGTTTGTTAAATTATTCTTGCATGATAAAAAATAGAACCACTTGACTTCATAAAGCAAACTCACGACACTAATATTCTACTTTTTTAAGCTCTGAAATAATTGTCAAAAATAAACACATTTCCAAAAATTGAAGTAAGTATGAACTGCAAGATTATTGTAGGAAGAAAACGTTCTAATACATATAAAATGAGAAGAAACAATATGGTTATACCAGGAAACGCAATCACTTCCAGTATAAAGCCTTGAGAAAGAAATTTTTTCAAAATAAACAAAAAGAAAAGTGAAAACCCTTGTTATAAATCTATTATACCTATTGCATTGGAAAAAGAAAAATTTGCAAAATAAAACTCAAACTGAGGAAGATTTTTGTAAGTCTTTCTTATTTAAACCTTCTGGCTGAGACTGAAAACTCAACAACTTGACTTATCAAAGACTGTAATCAATATAGCAAAGCTTAAGAAAGATAGGAATGAACAAGCTACTCCCCAGACGCTCAGGTTATTAGAGTTTGGTAGAGTCAAAGCCAGCTACACCATATGGTTGCTGAAAAATTCACTCATCAGGAAGGTCTATAAAATTGCAGTATATTTTTAGGGGCATAAAACCCCTAACTATTAAGAATCAAAAATAACCAATTTCAGAGAATTTTCTAAGAAGGGAAGTAAAACAAGATTAGAAATCCTCAAAACTGCCCTTATGGTATATAGTTACACAGCATATAGGGCAGCACATCCTACGGACAACAGAGATAGATACACAGAAATACCCAGGCTGCATCTGTCACTGACACAGACCTATGCAAAGGCCTTTCATACATTGTGTGTCCTGGTTTGACTACTCTCATGCATTCACTGCTATTCCACAGAATTTTCACAATGAAGCAAATACTATTTTTTTTTATAAAACCACAACATTGAGGTATAAAAACATATATTTCTAATCAAAATAAGCCCAACCCTGAGTCACTTGTGAGAAATTCTTTCTCTCATATTGTGAATCCCTAGGTCCCAAGGATTATATGTAAGCCAAGGAATGCCCTGAAGCTAATTCTTTCCAAGGCCCTCCCATTCCTCAACAGCTTTTGAGGAAACTGGAAGTGTCTTCTAAAGTAACATAAGTCATGGATTGTAACTAATCAAAATGTAACTTTATTCTAGTTTCTCCCAACCCATATAAGTTTTATTCAATGGGGGAATCTTTCTCCATGCTTGGATGAAAATTTAGACACCGTTTTTTTAATTTAGTTTATATAACTGATCACTTTAAATCACAAGCACTGTTTTATTTCAATAATTAGCATGTCCAGAACAAGATTTTCATTGAAGTTGTGAATTTGTTTAAGTATAAACTGTCCCCTTTAGTCTAGATCAGCTTTAGTGTGGAGACTGTAAAAAAGTCAGTTATACTCACCGATATGATTAAACTGGACACTTTCTCTTTTGAAACACTTGCATGGGCTTTTCAGTAATCCTCCACCTCTGGAAATTTCTGTCTTAAAGCTACATGAGCATCTGCTATTCTAAGATATTTTGTATTTTTCTTTCAGGATGGAGATGAACCCTGGTTTGTCATTTTCTGATGGGATCTCATCAAGTGCCTAGCCATGCTCTTTGGCAAGATCTTAAATAACTTCATTCTAGCTTTTGAGCCTATGTGGTCCACAGAAATCTTCAGGACACATTCTTTGCTCTAACTTGAGTAGTGAGGACTTTTGCAGTGCTGCCATACTTTGCTGTCTCTGTTGCCAAGCCATAGCCTCGCCCGGAACCATATGTATTAGCTTTCCCAATTATCTGGTGAAAGAAAGCCTTGATCACCTGCTTTGAGAACATATGCAGACCCAGGTACCTTTTGGTCCAGCTGATTGTAAAGTTTGCAACACCGTCTTCTCCAAAAGTATTATCCATACTTCAACCCCTTGTATACTTTCATCTGCAGAGAGTTCTTGGAGTGGTAAAACTGGAACTCTGGGTATTTCATATGAATATGCACTACATATAGTGATGTATCTCATATCTCAGTCTTTTGTCATGAAGTCTATTTGAAATAGAGTCAACATGAGTTCCATTTTAATACCCTGTCACAGCACAATGTTCTGCTAATGAAACAGCATTTGCAGTTTGGGAAACAGGTTCCCAGATTTCCCTATAGTCTTGATGCTTCTTTCTTTCTTACTGATCTCTGGAAAAATACAATAATATCGTCTCAATTTAAAGTGACTTTTAAATCCTCCATTCCGAGTTGGAGTGGGTATATAAGACACTAAGACAAATCTTATTTTTTTCTCATAAACTGACTCCATAAATGAACAATACAGTCAAAACATTGCATGGGTTTCTCATGATCTACAAGATCAGTTACTACTGGGAAATCATATACATATATATGATGTATACTATATTTAATATACATGTTTGTTTTCAAGTTTCACTATTCAAATAATATATCTGAGGGATCTGACAACACTTGTGATAAATAATAAGTATTCTGTAGTACTGAAACATTACCTGGATATACCAAGTGCTGTGAAAGGTGAGCGTTAAAATCATTGATCACTAGGATGTTTTTTATTCCTTTACTTTTGATATCAAGTGAGTATAAAAGTATAAATAATGCACTAAAGAATCATAAAAGAGGAGCTTTATCTCCACTGGTGAGCTGTGCTTTTTTTTTTATTTATTTAACAGAAGACAAAGACAAGAATCATTCTGACACACTTCCTTGCAGTCCCAGAGCTGAAGTGTGATTCCTAAATCTTAGCAGGAGTTTGAAGTTGAACCTCTATTCTATTGGAATAGAGGACTATATAAAAAAATGACTATGCTGTCAATTATTTGACACTTCAAATAAAATAAATTGAAATCTGAAAAGAATAAAAGTTCAACTGGGAAAGGAACTCTACTACAGATCAAATTATTGATTTGCTGTCTCATATATAAATTATTGAGTGGTTATTCTACATGCAAAACAACAAATATTCCAACTGTCAAAGGATAACAAAAAATGCCACCTACCTCCTCCCAAATATAATAAACATTTAGCATTCATCTTGGTCAACTTGAAATTATTTTCTCACCCATCACTGGTTTAAATAGTCATGGAATGTTCTTCTGTATGTGTAGATATTCATGTGCGTGTGTGCATGTGTGTGTATATATGTAAACACACAGGGAGACACAGAAAAACAGAGGAAGATATTGAATTGATTAATTAATTAATTTTAATTTTATTTATTTAGCAATGCTTGAGATTGAACCATGAGCAATCACACTTGCTAGACAGGTACTCTACCAGTTAAACTACGCTCCCAACTCTTTGGATTTTATTTTGCTTTTGAGACAGAGTCTCATGCTGCCGTTGCCCAGGCTGGCCTAAAACTCAAGATTGCTCTGCTTCTGCCTCCCTAGCAGCTGGGATTACAAGTGTGTACCACCATTCCTGGCTGAAATTGAGTTCATTAATGATAAGTCTATAAATCAAGATTTCTAATATGGGAAGAAGTATGATTTATTGTAAACATTATAATGTATGATATTTTCTCACCACAGAAAATATCCCTCTCCTTACAACAATTGGGTTGTGATTGAGGAATTCTAAGTGACACATTTTAAAATGCATTTTAAAAACATGGGATAAACCTACTTAAAGATGTGGAACAAACATGACACTAATTCTCAAAATAAGAGAAAATACTGAATATATTTTCTCTGGAGAACACAGCCTCCATTTGTACATGTACAAGGAGCATGAGAACTACCTTCATGTGTTTGAAGCAACCATATATAACAGGAGATAAATATTTCTGTAGGTGTAAGAGAAAAATGACCAAAAGATGGAGGAAGATGATGTTTGGATTAAAGATCAAATGGGATATTTTGAAATGGAGTGAATTCTCTGCCATCTTAGGATGTCAAATGTCTGTGATAGAATTTGACTTGGATCATATTTACTGGGTACATAAATCTTGTTCTAACACCCACAACCATGTTAGACTCCTATGGAACATATTCAAATGGGTTAAAGAGGCAAATGTACAAGGTATGCCAGTTAGCTCCCTACCCTGAGCAAGGGACCTATATTGACTCCTATATGTTGGGCCTTGGGCTGAGTAGAGCAAGTAATCCAGAATCATAAAATACTTCCATGTTTTACAACTTTTGAAATGACCAGTCTACTTCACTGGGCTCTAAACCTACTCTAAACAGCCTGACATTTCTTTATTCAATTAATCCATGTGCCACTTTTTTGTTTTCAGTTCTAAAACTATTCTGTGCAGATTTTATACCTTAAAAATTCATGTGATACATTGACAGTCAAAGAGGCACTTTCCTTTTTCAACATCTATACTATTGTGATTTATGATTTCTTTTTATTTGGTTTTCTGTCTTACATTTTCTAAGCAGTAGATGGAAAGATAGGAATCTATTCTTTGAACTGAATAGTATATAAATATCTGAACTGAAGTACAATAATGGGTCTGTTGTGCATACACAGTAGATTCAGTAAAATAAATAATATAGCTGCATAAAAATACCCTATTATGCTTATTATAAACACCTTTGATTTTATCTAAACATAGCCAAGTACAGACCAGCCATATTAAATTTGTGTATTGCACAGCAACTACAAAGCTTATAACCTTGTAAGTGAATTTGTTTTCAGTATTTTCTAATCATTAAATGGAGCTCTGAGTAAATTCATCTTCAAATTCAGAATAGTATTCTATACATATGGAACTATAACCTTTTTTTCACATATGGTGTCATATTTATTTCTACAAAAGAAAGGTGATGACAGAATTTTTTTAACAAAAGGTTCCAAAAAATATGTTTTAAAACAACAGTAGATTTCCCATTAAGCAAAGAATTCAGTACCTCATTTTGCAGCCAGTTGAAGGAGCGCCGAGAATGTACTGGCTTTGGAAAAGATACTTCCCTCCAGCCAAAACTCTTCAGAGAAGTTCAGTAAGAATAATTTCAATTCAGGAATTCCATCTTTCATAAGCCAGGTGTCAAGACTGTCAAACCTTTGGACTGTTTAGTCTTATCAAACCTAATAAAACAATCGTGCATAACCACTAGGAAACATTTTGTTGCTCTTTTCCTCACAGCATCACTTTTAAGTTCAACTCAGTTTACTAGAAACCAGTTTCACATTCTTGAACATCTTGTTCATATTTCTAAAAAAGACTTTTCTTGAAAGTATGTCAATAAAAGGAGTTACTCAAAATATACACATAGAGACAGAGTGATATTCAGATGGCTATACATTGAATTCAAATCATGAGACATTGTATAAATGAATTCTTTCTGGAGAAAAAAAAAAACTTTTAGCCTTATTTTATTGACAGTTCCCCAGAGTCTGACAAAGCTGACCTGGTGTTGCCTCATACAAATGTTTGGAATTCAGATTGTCTCTTTGCAGCCTGGTTCAGTTTTGTGAGATGATGGCTGCCCTTCAGAACTTTGAGTAAAGACATTCTCATTTTCTTTACTTCCCAGTTTGCATTTCTGCAAAAGAAATGCAGTGAAGAGAATTTCTTGTCAAATATTTTAAGTGTTACTAACAATTGAGATTGTTTAGACTGATTCCTTAGCTTAGTAATATTTAATTAAAGTCTCTTTTAATTTTTCCATCACTATAGTGGTGAATCAGAAAGAAATCCATTTTCCTGGATGAGTATGGATGATACAAATGTCAGGTGTTGTATGGGATAAAACATGATGTGATTATATTTTGTGATCCTCTCTAGGTTACATTCTCCTGATTTAGGAGTGATTTACTACTGCTCTACAGACCTGCCATAGAATCATGCTGTGTATGATCTTAGCAATTCCCGGATTAAAGAATTCCTAGCTTTTGAAGAGATAGGTAGCTATGTTAACTAAGTGTCATGCTGTGGAGTAGGTGCTTTGTGCATACTGCCTTATTTAAGGGGCTCAACAATCAGTCCTGCCCTTTGTTAATGGGAGGTTTAAGCCATGGCTCCTTTTTAAATCACTGAAACTATTGGATCATTTCCGAACATAAATTATAGTTCTACATGTAGGTTTTTCATGTCAGTTTTAACACCAAGTTCTTAACTTCTACCATAGTTTTAACAGATGAACACAGTTTACTGTACCAGCCCTGGGTCCTCCTGGCCCCCAAATTGACTGTACTTTCATTCCTTCCAGTCTTGTCCTGTTTAACTGTGTTTCTCTAAAACTGAGGCCAGTCTTAGTACTTGCAACTGGGTCCAGATCTTTTATCGTTGTCTCCAGAATATCCAGTTGTGAATCTGTTCAAAGCCTCAGTGATAACAACCATCTCTTTGGAGTCAGAACTAATGAATTGTACAATCATACTACTTACAGCCCTCCGTGTCATCATAGCAATCTTGTGGAACAGCCATCCTAATTATAATCAGCCATTATAATTGCCATGTTGAAAAATGTTGAGAATCAGTTATTTGGGAGAATGATTATAGTAATGTGGAAGTAGAAATTTGTCATTTTTCCCTCCTGTGTGAGTTCTTTTCATCTCTGTATCTCTTGCAACACGAATAGGACCTGGACCAAATGCTTTTGTGCAGCCTTGAATCGACAGTTCTGATTGCCATGTCCTAATCCTCTCCAGTCTGAATCCTTTACAGGTGGGTTGTGGCATTTGATACCTTCATTTTAGAACTCTAGCAGCATTTAAAAGTGTCAAAGATATCAAGATGAGATTAGAAGGTGCTGAGCGAATAGTTGATAAATTGAGGTAAAGGGGAAAAAGGTATTCCTCTTATGATCTCTAAAAATCCTCAAATGCAATGAATGAATCATGGTGACTTAGTGATTGTTCCACACACAGAAAACTATTTAGTTAAAAATCATTTTGTTAGGGTAAAAATCATATAAGCTGTTTCATCTCAATATTATTTTAGTACATTTAAGTGACAGATTTTTTCCTTCTTTCAGTTTCTGTAGCAGTTAATGGTCCCATGCATGATGTGTGGATATACCCACATTCAGAAACCAAATCTAGAATTTTCTTTCTTATGTTCAAGAAAGTAAGGAAATGTGGATGATATTTTAACTTTGTTCTTCTCTAATCATTACTAAAATTAAAATGCATACATTTATAAATTTATGTAAATTTATGTTTGGTATGTTTCATACAGCTGGTGTTAAAATCACTATAAGATAAAATATGGAATAAGTAGTAAATAAATATGAAGTTTATTTCTCTTTTCACTAAACAAAGAGTGAACACAAAACTATGAATTATCAATGAGAACAAATCATTCAAGTATTGCAGTAGGAAATAATTTATCGGTCAAGAGAAACTTTTTTATTTTTCAGACTATGATATTCTCATTTTTAGCTAGCTTCTCTTCTATAAATTATCATTCCAGATGGCATTCCATTGTTTGAAAATTGATGCCACTCACCTTCTTTTAGGAAAAGATTATATTTAATAGGAAGTCTGGGCAGTGTTTTTCTACAAGAAGGGAGGGAGGGTGTATCTTGAGGAACAATATTAGGTTTTGCAATTGAATTGTTCTTCTATGAATTACTTCCTAAAAACTGATGTAAGCAAGTAACTCTTCCAAGTCTCTAAGAACTGCTTTACAACAGGAAGTAGCTCAACAATTTGCTGAAAATATTTTCACTTCTTCACTCAGGAAGTGAGAATTAAAAGTGACTAATATCATTTTCTCCTTAAAGAAAAATGTCATGTATGTGCCTTGTGTCATTCAACACACATCTTTGCCCTGTGCCTAGGTAAAGAAATGCTAGTACATGAAAAAGAAATGTATCTCTTTGTCCCTTAAAATAAACATATATTTTAAATGAGTTAAACATAAAGGCCTCTAGAAATAGGGAAAGACTTTTATGTACTATTGTCATTTCAGTGTTTGGCTCCAGGTTCAACATAGCTCCTAGATGCTTGATAATTATTTACCAAATGAATGAATGGAAACTTTTCTACTCAAACCATTGAATGGCACTTTCTAAGATATGAAGAAGCTGGGCAAATATTTTCCCTCTCACCCCATTCGCCATGTCCTTCATATAGTTTAGAAAGACACCTTAGACTCTTTGAATCCTTCCAGATGACAAGGCTCAAGAATTGCCTGTACTGGGTCTGAGAAAGATCACATATAGCAACAAAGGCAATTTGGAAAATTGAGAGGAAAAAAGTCACATAAGACTAAGAGTCAGGCAAGAGACCTTTGTTTTATTGTCATCTAGATTATTAGTTGTATATTCGGATGCAAATGAATTTATCTTTCTTAGCACCCTCTTACACCTGTTAAATGAATGAGATAGTTTAAGTCTATTTGTCTTTTTTCAGACTGTATGTTGTAAACTCTAAACAGATAGTATAGCAATGTCAAGCAGTGGTGAGCATGCGAACAACTGGGGGGGAGTGTCATAAACTGCTGGTGGCATTTTAAAAATGCATCAGTCACTTTGGAAAAGGGTTCAACATACATCTACCACAGGAGCAACAATCCCACTCCTAGGTAGCTACACAAAAGAAATGAAAACATATTCACACAAAAATTTATACTCAAGTATGTAACCTTTGTTTATAATTGTTAAGAATTAAAGACGAACTAGATGTCCTTCAACCAGTGAAAGTATAAACAGTGGTCCATATTTTCATATTTCAAGAGTATTAATAATAAAAAGAATTGAGTTATTCAATCAAACAACATGGATGAATCCTAAATACATTTTTTAGTGAAAGGAGCCAGATATAAAAGGCCACATGCTGTATGATTTCATTGCTATGGATGGCATGGAAAAAGAAAAAACTATAAGGTGGAAAATAGTACAGTGGTTGGGGTGTGATGGAGGAAGCTGTCTTACAAACTTAAAGGAAATTGTGAGTGAGAGAACTGCTCTATGCAAAAATATGATCCTCACATTTGTGAAAATCCACAAATACACAAGGTGAAAGTAAATTTGACCTCATATAAATTTAAAAAGATATTAGTCAGGATTTGGAAGGAGGGGACAAAGAGGGAAGTGACAGTTTTATATAAACAACTAATTACATTAAAGGGCATGGAGACAAAATGAGTCTAAACAATATGTTCTAGCTTGTAATGTCCTTCTTTCAAGAGATTCTAAAACTATTCTACTCATACAGGAGGTTTGAACAAATTAAGTATGTATATTATATACAATGAAAGCCAGTTTACATAGGAGCAGAAAAAGTTGTAAGAAGGAAAAGGAGATTATAATGAATCCTTTGGTGCTAGATTTCCCTGTATGGCATCAAAATGGACTCATTTGTGTTTGCATATATGTACATATGTACATATTTGTGTATATGTATCTATCTATATACAAGTATATAGATATAAAAATAGCTATGACTCAGCATGCATTTGTATACTTCCTAGCTTTGTCCACTGAATGGAACTAGAATCAGCCCATACCAAATTAGCAATCCTCAGATATTGGTTTTTAAATACCACTTTTTAATAAGCTCCTGAGAAAAATGGTTGATTCTAGGACTGAGGCAGGACAATATAAGATGAACCAGTAGCAGTGTCTGATGCCAGAAATGAAAGACCTGGGGATACAAGAAACAAGAAAAAAGAAAGATAGATGCATAGTGAAAAGACACAAGATCCAAGGTGAAAGACCAATGGCCAAAATTGGAATAGCATGAACAACAAAAACAGAAACCTGGTATTTGAGATTAAACTCTCAAAAATAAAAATAACTTAGTCCTTATGAATAACATAAATAAGTGAATTCCAAGTAAATGCATGGAAAAGTTGTGACTTTCTTTTTAACAGAATTCCAACTAATAAATGCAAAAGAAATGAGAGAAAATACAAATCCACCAAAGAAAACCACAATAAAAATTGCTACAGGAAAGATACACAAATGAATCCTTAAATGAATTAGCAAATGTTTATGCTGAAACAAGATATTTGCACAGTAGTTTTCCATTTAATTCCAATGCGACAAGTCCAAAGTTTAGAGTGGATAATTTTGGCAGGCACTATCATAACCAAGTAATTAAAGGGAACAATACCAGTAAAGCATATCAACTTTATATACCACCTGATATGATATACTGAAAAAAGCTCATTTCTGTGCAATTCTTCTCATTAATTCATAGATTCAGTCTCCCCTTGAGAAAACATTAGACAAACTCAAGCTGAGGGATCTTCTACAATATAATTGGCAGTTCTTATACAATGTGCCAAAGTGGTGAAAGACAAGAAAAGATTGAGTACTATCACAGGTGAAGGAGACCATAGAGGCATGGTAATTGAGATAGTGTGGGAATTTGAGATTAAACCCTTAAAAATAAAAATTATCTTAATAATAAAAATTAAATTCTTTCATCATTTAACCAGCCAGTTATCCATTATATTCATTCCATAATGTTAAATTGAGAGATTTTATAATTTAGGACATTTCCTAATTTTCCTGTGTATTATTTGTAGCCTTGGAGAATCAATGAAATACCTCAAAATGCTATGTTTATAATTTTTCATAGGTAATATTGGCATTTTCTCAAGCAGGCACAAAAGACTCAGTAGGTTAAGGAAAAAAAACATATTTCTCTACCCAAAACAGTACACAGTGGGGCCTCTAAGTTAGCTGACAGCTCTGATTTTAGGATAATTCAGGGACTTGGCATTCTTTCATATTCTTCTCCAGCATCCTCTAAACTGATCTTCTTTATATGTTGCCACCAAACCCAAGTTGGAGCTGGTAGGTCAGATTGCAACAATGACATCTGCACACCCATCTTTATTGAAATATTATTCACAATTGCTAAGCTATGGAAATAACCAAGATGCCCCACTACTAATGAATGGATTAAGAAAATGTGGTATTTATATACAATGGAATTTTATTAAACCATAAAGAACAATGAAATTTATCATTTGCAGGTAAATGGATGGAACTAGAGAACATCACCTTAAGAAAAGTTAGCCAGGTTCAGAAGGCCAAAGGCTGCATGTTTTCTCTCATATGTGGATTCTAGATACAATACAAATACAAGCAATATTATGAAAAACAGTCATGCTAAGGGGAGGTTACTAACAGGACAGGGAGAGTGAAAGAAGAATGTTAAGAAGGTGAATATGGTTGTCACACTTTCTATACAAGAATGAATATAGAATTTTTAAACTGGTTGAAATCACAATCAGAAGGAAACTAATATAGAAAGGAGAAAAATAGAAAGGATGAAACAACTTAGATTATAGTACATATATACATGGAAATGTCACAATGAAACTCCCTGCATAGCTATCTTAAACAAACAAAAATGTCTTTTTTTTCAAAAACAGAGAACATCCTGTCTGGGGTTGGTATTAGTGGGAGGGGAGAGGATATAAGGAAAGAGTATAGAAATATTATGTGCTCATGTATGAAAATGGAATAATTACACTTGTTGAAACTTCTAGGAATGGAGGGAAGGGAAATAAAGGAGAATGATGGAATGGGTGAATTTAACTAAGATAAATAAGAAGATAAATAGTAAGAACTTTTGTAAATGTCACAATGTACTGCTAGTACAATAATAATAAAAAATAATAAGTAAAAAGTAATTGCCCTGGGAATGGCACATGTCAATCTACACATATACTGGATAGCAACTACAATTCTACTACCATAGAATAAGGAAAGGAAGGTTTCAGTGGTTGGTTACCAGTTTCTGGTGCAAGTATAAACAACATTTTATGAGATTCCCAACTTAACATCTATTTGTAATGTTTATGAGTTTCATATAAAGAAAAGAATCCTAAAAATCTGAATAGTATCATAAATATTAATGGTAATAGACCATTTGAGTCATAGCTAATAGTTTACAAAGGATTTTTGTGAAACATTGTAGACAATGGAATAAATATAATAACCCTAATTTACATATGAAAAATAAAAGCAGACAGAAACTATATATTTAGTGACATAGATGTAACGCAAGTTGAGATTTTTGACACAACCTGGGCATTTTCCTTTATAAATTATTTATAAGTACTCTCAATTTAATTGTAAAGAATGTTTTGGAAATTGAAAAATAAATTTGACTTGAAAGTCATTAAAATCTGATTGATAGAAAATTGTATTCTCTGTTCCCAGATAATTAGGGGCTTAAGAATGAGTCAAATTGTCCTTGATTTAGCCACACCTGTTAGCTTCGTAGTAACTATTTCATTTAGATGGAGGAGCCACCAATTCCAGGCACTGGTTAAAATCCACACCTTACTCCAAGAGTTCCTTTCCAAATATTTTATTTTCTTACTTTGTCTCAAGCTCTGGTTTTGTCCCAAGCAGTTCTTATTCAACTCCAAGTTCAAAGAAGAGTCTTTCAGTCCCCTAGTTTCTTATCTCTACCCAAATTTGTTTTGGCTGATTGCCTCCCACTGCAGCCACACCATTCTTACTCATATGGTTGATACCAATATCAGTGCTATTTTGCAAATGAACATTGAAAAAGTGGAGAATTGTTAAAGGACAGCACCCAGAATGAGGAACTTGCAATCCATAACCTTCCATGATCTACCTCATTACTGTGGAGGAATAAAATAAAATCCTAGTAAATAAAACCCAAAGAAAATATTCCTGTCCTTCTTCCCTATCCATATTAAATTCTTTTTTTCTTTTTTTATTGTTTACTCTTTTATTCACAGGTATAAAAATTGTTTGGGCCATTTCTCCCCCTGAATCCCATACCCCCTCCTCTTTACCCCCTCCCCCTTTGCTTCCAGACAGATCCTGTTCTGCCCTCTTCTCCAATTTTGTTGAAGAGAAAGCATAAGAGATAATAAGAAAGACATAGCATATTTGCTAGCTTGAGATAAAGATAGCTATCCAGAGAGATTCCTACCATTGCTTCCATGCACATGTGTATTACAATCCACATTGGTTCAGCTCTACCAGACCTCTTCACTACTTCATGATCACCTTCCCATAGTAGTCTCTTTCAGTTTAAGATTATTTTATTAGCTTTTCTCCAATAGGCACATCAAACACATTCAAGTTTTAGGTTTCCTTCCCTTTCCCTATTCTTCCTGTATGCATTCTCCCATTAGCATGTGAACCATATCCAATAATATTACTGCCAAAATTTCATTCTTCTTTGTGGCTGAGTAAAATTACATTGTGTATAAATACCACATTTTCTTAATCCATTCATCAGTAGTGGAGCATTTTGGTGTTTCCATAACGTGACTACTGTTAATAGTGCTTCAATAAACATGAGTGTGCAGGTGTCTTTGAAATAACCTAAGTCGCATTCCTTTGGGTATATTCCTAGGAGTGAGATTCCTGGATCATATGGCACATCTATGTTTAGTCTTTTAAGAAGACTCCATATTGTTTTCCAAAGTGGTTGTAGTAGCTTGCATTCCCACCAACAGTGTATGAGGGTTCCTTTTTCCCTGCATCCTCACCAACAATTGTTGGCGGTGGTGTTTTTGATGATAGCTATTCCAATATGAGTGAGGTGGAGTCTTAGTGTGGTTTTGATTTGCATTTCCTTTATGGCCAGGGATGGTGAGCATTTTTTCATGTTTTTTTTGGTCATTTGGGTTTCTTCCTTTGAAAAAGTTGTTTAGTTCAGTCGCCCACTTCTTTATTGGTTCATTAATTTGGGGGGAGTTCAGTTTTTTGAGCTCCCTGTATATTATGGTTATCAGTCCTTTATCTGATGTATAGCCAGTGAATATTTTCTCTCACTCTGTTGGTGGTCTCTTCAGTTTAGAGACCATTTCTTTTGTTATGCAGAGCTTTTTTAATTTCATGTAGTCCCATTTGTCCATCCTTTCTCTTAGTTGCTGGGCTACCAGAGTTCTACTGAGGAAGTCCTTGCCTATACCTATTGCTTCCCTAGTATTCCCTGCTCTTTCCTGTACTAATTTCAGAGTTTCAGCTCTGATATTAAGGTCCTTAGTCCACTTTGAGTTGATATTAGTAGAGGGTGATAGGCGTGAATCTAGTTTCAGTTTTCTGCAGGCACATAACAACTTCTCCCAGCAACATTTGTAGAAGAGGCTGTCTTTTCTCCATCATGTTTTTGGTGTCTTTGTCAAAAATAAGGTGGGCATAGCTGTGTGGATTCATATCCAGGTCCTCTATTCTGTTCCACTGGTCTTCATATATGTTTTTGTGTCAGTACCATACTGTTCTTATTACTATGGCTCTTAAATATAGTTTGAAGTCGGGTATCGTGATACCTCCAGCATCACTGTTTTTTGCTGAGTATTGCCTTGGCTATTCACAGTCTCTTGTGTTTCCAAATGAACTTTAGGGTAGATTTTTTAATCTCTGTGATGAAAGTCATTGGGATTTTGATGGGAATTGCATTATACATGTAGATTGCTTTTGGTAGTATAGCCATTTTTACTATGTTGATTCTTCCAATCCATGAGCATGGGAGATTTTTCCATCTTCTGTAGTCTTCCTTGATCTCTTTCTTCAGAGGTTTGTAACTCTCCTTGTAGAGGTCACTCACATGCTTTGTTAAGTTTACTCCTAGGTATTTGATTTATTTTTTGAGGTTATTGTAAGTGGAATTGTTTTCATATATTCTTTCTCAATTTGTTCATTGTTGGTGTATAGAAAAGCTACTAATTTTTGTAAGTTGGTTTTGTATCCTGCCACATTGCTGAAGCTGTTTATGTTATCTAGGACTTTTGGGGTAGAATTTTTGGGTCCTTGAGGTATAGCATCATGTCACCCGCAGATAGGGATACTTTGACAGTTTTTTTTTTTTAACCTATTTGTATTCTTTTTATTACTTCTTCTTGCCTTATTGCTCTGGTTAGGAATTCCAGGACTATGCTGAAAAGGAGTGGGGACAGTGGGCACCCTTGTCTTATTCCTGATTCTAGGGCAAATGGTTTCAGTTTTTCACTGTTAAGTATGATGTTGGCAATAGGCTTTTCATATATAGCCTTTATAATGTTTAAGTACATTCCTTCTATTCCTAGTTTTCTTTGATTCTATTAATGTAATGAATTACATTTATTGATTTGTATGTGTTGAACCACCCCTGCATCTCTGTGATGAAGCCGACTTGGTCATGGTGAATGATCTCTCTGATATGTTGTTGCATTCCATTTGCCATTATTTTATTGAGGATTTTTGCATTCATGTTCATTAAAGAGATGGCCTATAATTCTCCTTTTTGGATGTGTCTTTGTCTGGTTGGGTAATACTGGCTTCATAAAATGATTTAGGCAGTGTTCCTTACCTTTCTATTTCATGGAAAAGTTTAAGGAGACTTGGTATTAGTTCTTCTTTAAAGTTCTGATAGAATTCAGCAGAGAATCCATCAGGCCCTGGACTTTTGTTTTTTGGGAAACTATTGCTGCTTCAATTTAATTTCATGTAATAGATCTGTTTAGGTGTAATAGATCTGCTTGGTTCAGTTTTGGATGGTCATAAGTATCTAGAAATTTGTCCATTTCCTCAAGATTTTCCAATTCATTGGAATATAGCATCTCAAAGTAGTCTCTGATGATTCCCTGAATTTCCTTGGTATTTATTGTTATCTCCCCTTTTGCATTTCTGATTTTAGTGATTTTGGTCTTTTCTGTCCTCATTTTAGTCAGATTTGCCAGGGGCTTGTTAATCTGTTTATTTTTTCAAAGAACAAGCTTTTTGTTTCGTTGATTCTTTGTATGGTTTTTTTGTCTCTATTTCATGAATTTCTGCCCTTATATTTATTATTTCTCTCTTTCTGCTTGATTTGGGTTTTGCTTGTTTTTGTTTTTCTAGGAGTTTGAGATATAGCATTAGTCATTTATTTGAGATCTTTCTGTTACTCACAGCTATAAACTTTCCTCTTAGGACTGCCTTTGCTGTGTCTAATAGATTCTGGTAGGTTGTGTTTTCATTTTCATTAACTTCAAGGAATATTTTAATATCTTTTTTTATTTCATCTATGACCCACTGATCATTGAGCAATGTGCTATTCAGCTTCCAGTTGTTTGCATATTTTCTGCTATTGTTTTTGTTGTTGAGTTGTAGTTTTAATGCATTGTGATCAGATAGAATGCAATGGATTATTTCTGTTTTCTTATATTTGCTGAGGCTTGCTTTGTGCCCTAAGATATGATCAATTTTGGAGAAAGTTCCATGGGCTGCTGAGAAGAATATATATTGTGCATATGTTGGATGAAATATTCTGTAGACATTAGCTAAGTTCATTGATCTATGGTGTGGTTTAGTTCTAGAATTTCTTTATTGATTTTTTTGTTTGGTGATGGGGGTATTAAAGTCTCCCACTACCACTGTGTTGGAGTGTATATGTGCTTTTAAGTTCTTTAGAGTATGTTTGGTAAAATTGGGTGCACTGACATTGGGTGCATATTGGTTGATAATTCTTATTTCCTTTTGGTGTATATCCCCTTTTATTAGTATGAAGTGTCCTTCTTTATCTCATTTATCAATGTAAGTTTGAAGTTTTCTTGTCTGATAACAATATTGCTACTTCTGCTTGTTTTCAGGGGCCATTGGCTTGGTAAATCTTCTTCCAGCCTTTCACCCTAAGCCAGTGTTTGTTTCTGGCAATGAGATGGGTCTCCTGTAAACAACAGAATGTTGGATCTTCCTTTTTAATCCAGTTTGCTAAATGGTGTCTCTTGATGGGGAAGTTTAGTCTTTTGACATTTGGTTTTAATATTGATAGATATGTAGTGAATCTGTCATATTGTTGTTTTTGTTGTTTAAGGATTTGATTGTGTACAGCTGAATCAATGCTACTCTCTGATTTCTTGTCTTTTTTCTCCTGTAGTTTGATACTACCTGTCCTCTTGTGGTTTTGTTTGCTTTCCTCTTCTGTAGGCAGAATTCCTTTGAGAATCTTTTGTAGTGGTGGCTTGGTGGTCATATATTATTTTAGTTTCTGCTTATCATGGAAAAATCTCATTGCTCCATCTATTTTGAATGATAGTTTTGCTGGGTAGAGTATCCTAGCATTGAAGTTATTTTCATTCAGTGCCTGGAATACCTCACTCCATGCCCTTCTTGCTTTTAAGGCTTTTGTTCTGAAATTTGCTGTAATTTTGATTACCTTTATATATCATTTGTTTTTTTCTCCCTTACAGCTTTCAGTATTCATTCTCTATTCTCTGTGCTTGTTGTTTTAATGATAATATGCCTAGGGGAGGTTCTATTTTGGTGATGTCTGCTTAATGTCCTGGAGGCTTCCTGTACCTGAATGGGCAAAACTTTCCAAGATTTGGGAAATTTTCTGTTATTCTTTTATTGAATATATTATGAATCCTTTTTTTATTCATTTATTCACATGTGCATACATTGTTTAGGTCATTTCTCCCCCCTGCCCCCCACCCCCACTTCCCCCTCCTCCAACTCCCTTCACTTTTTTTCTTGGACCTTTTCTCCTTCTTCAATATCCATGATTCTCAACTTTGGTCTTTTGATGGAGTTGGTGAGTTCTTGCATATTCCTTTCACAGCTCTTGAGTTGTTTGACTAACAGTTCTTCAGTTTTTCCTTTAATTTTTATTTTATCTTTGCATTCTGAGATTCTGTTTTCTACTTGTTCTAGTCTGCTGGAGTGGTCTTCCACTAATTCACATGTTCAGTACCCAATCAGTTGTCCTTTGTGGTAATATCTATAAACAGTGGGAGTTCCGGGGTTAATGTTTGTTAGGCTAGCTATAGAAATTTGGGGAATTGGTTAGTGTAGCACTAAAAGAGGAGGAAGCAAGTGGGGTGGGTGAGTGGGGGAAGTGGTGTGCCGGCTGCTGGGTTTTGTGGCCATTGTGTGTGTTTGGGTGTATTTTTGTTGTTGTAGTGTAGGGTGCTTGTGTCAGAGATTGCAGGGGGTTTGGGTTGTGTAAAGTTGGTATAGTAGGTTGTTCAGCAGATGATGAGTGTGTATGAGAGAGGGGTGATGTGGTCACAGATTGGGGGAGAGTAGGAGAGGAAGGTGAGGGCAGGAGGAGAGAGTGGATGAGAAGGGGCAGAAAGAGTAGTTGGGAAGGAGAACAATGGGTGTTAGCACAGGAGAAGGAGGGATTGTGAAGGGGGTGAGAGTAGGGATGAGAAGATAGTGGTGGTAAATTTGATAGTACAGAAAGAAAAAAGAAAATAGGCATAAAAATAAAAAATCCAAATAATATAATAAACCAATGAAAAAATAAAAATAAAAACATCAAGTTCAGGAACAATAGAATTTCAGTCTTAGTTTAAGTTCTGGAGTTACTCTTCTGGCATCCTGTCCTGGTATTAGCATATAAGCAGAAGGTCTGATGTGGTCTCACCAGGTGTTTGGCTTGTGAGTTGTGTTTTGTTCCTCTGTCTACCACTTTAATTGAAATGTGAGGTGTGGTAGATTTGCCAGATCATACAAATCTGAGGGTGGTCAGAGCTATTTTTTTCCCCAGCTGATAGCAGTGTTATCCTGCAGCTTCAGCTATTTGGTGAGCTCCTCTCCAAGTGAGGTGGGGTAGTTCAATTTTGAATGCTGCCCTCTGGTTCAGGAAATCAGCTCTGTGATCCACTACCTGCCTTGCTTTGGAGGTGGCTTATTTCTGTGTTTGTTTACTGAGAGTTCAATGCTGGAAGTTTAGTTCTTTGCCCCACCCCCCTTTATCTGGGATAGTTCAGGGTGCAACCCTCTGCTCTCTGTGCTGGAGTAGAATTCACTGCTTGTTTTTCAGTTTTGTGGGGCAGTATGGTTTTGCATGGTGTTCTCTGGCTCAGGAAATCAGCTCTGTGATGCACTCCCTGCCCTGCTTTGTGGAGTGGCTTATCACCCACCCACTTTCAGCCTTTGCTGCCCTTCCTGTGTTTATTTACTGTTGGTTCATGGCTGAGTTTAGCTCCTTGCCCTGCCCACTTTCTCTGGTGCAGGTTCAGCATTCCACCCACCCCCTCCACTGTCTGTGTTTGATTACAGTTCACTGTTTGTTTTCCAGTTTTGTTAGGGGGGATAAGTCTGCCCAGGGGCTGCCCTGGCTTATGTTCCCCAGGGATGGTTAGAGGATTCCCTCGAGGTGTGTGGTGCTCACCTTTTGTTCTGTCAATTAATGCACAGGCAGGTTTGGAGCTGGCAGTGGTTGTGGCATCACAGCAGTGAGACATGGCACCAGATTTTCTCAGTGCAGTGTGGCGTGAGGCTTCCCATGAGCTAGGGGTTCAGGATGTTGAAAGTTTGATTCTGATTGATGCTTTATTTCCACTTGATGGAGGAAGGAGAAGAGAAAGAAAGGAAAAAAATAATCACCATAGGGGAGGAGGGTTTCCCCAGGACTAGACCTGCCTTGTTGGCTGTGTCATGGGTCACAGCTGTTAGGTGCAATTAAAGGCTGATTTGAGGGTCACTCTTTGAATTTTTTCCTGCACCCAATGTGATGGCAGTTATTATTTTGGCTAGAAACAGTCAGAATTTCCTGTGTGGCTTCAACATCTCAGGGAGGTTTTTGGAGTCACAGAGTTTAGACTTTTTCTGCTTCTGTACCCTACTTACTATCCATACAAAGCTATTGTCAACACTATAACAAGGCTGTTGAGAATGCTAATCTGATTTTTCACCCAAGGAAAGGTAAGTCTTCTAAGTGGAGAACAAATAATTCCAAAGAATAGGAATTACATTTTTTATCAGTCCACTGTGCTTTGGAGCATCAGCTAACTCACAGCCCAGTAGTTGGATTAACAGATTGTTTTTGTTGGTCTAACAAGAAATCTGAACCTGTATCTTGAAATGATTTCCATTTTTCTGCTAAAAATATTTTTAATTTAAAAATCCCAATAATTTGAATATAAACAAATAAATTTCTTATCGATATAAAAATTTGGAGAAATCCTGATTTTCTCCAAAGCTATAGAGCTGGATGCTATGTTGAGACATCAATGTACTTTCTCCATTCCCCTTCAGGTAGGTTCTGAGTTATATGTTCAATCCTTTCAAAAGATAAATTGCAGGGCAAAAAACCCCCAAGAACTCATTTGTGAGCCTTAGAAAAAAAATTTTCCAAATATTTAATCTATTAGGGGAAACACAGAGGATTTTATGATGAAGTCAAAGATTCTTTAGGTTAGTGGGCATAAATTTCTGAATGCAGAGGAAGAATTATCTCCAAACTATACCTTCCATTTGTGAAGACTGAGTGATAGACAACCATAGATTTGACACAGGGGGAGCACTTTGTTCTCTACCAGTTCCACTGGGAAGCTGACAACATTCCACACAAAAATTCTCAACTGTAATGTGCATCTCAGCACATAGGATCCCCAAATGCTGTGCAGAAAGGTGTTGTATTAGTCAGGGTTCTCCTAGAGAAACAGAACCAACTGAAAATACATAGGTGGATAGATGTATACCCAGACAGATACATAGATAGATGATAGATAGATGATAGATAGAATGAAATTTGTTATGGGAATTGGCTTACATAATTATGGAGGCTGAAAATTTCCATGATTTGCCATCTGCAAGCTGGCAAACCAGAAAGCTGTGGTATAATTCAGTCTAAATCTGAAGACCTAAGAGCCAAGGGAACCAATGGTATCAGTCTGCGTGAGACTAAAGGCCTAGGAACTTGGGGAGCTACTGACATAAGTCCTAGAGTATGGAAGCCCAGTGATCTGGAGCTCCAATGTCCATGAGCAGGAGAAGATAGCTTTTCCAGCACCAGAAGAGAGAAAACTTGTCTTTCCTCTTTTTATTCTATCTAGGTCCTCAATGGATTTGATGCTTCCAGGCCACAATGGGTAAAGGTACATCTTCTCTACTCAGTCCAATGATCTAAATGCCAATTTACTTCTGAAACACCCTTTCAGACATACTCAGAAAAAAAGCTTTACCACCTATCTGGTTATCCATTAATCTAGTCAAATTGACACCTGATGTTACCAATCACAGGTTCTCTTTGCAAAGAATGTTAAGGCAGCATCAAGAATAGCAGAGCTTTGTAAGTTGAGAGTCCTTTATAATAAACATTGCAAAGGCAAATATAGAAACCAAGAACTAGGATTTATATATGGGCTGATCAATGCCTCTGGGCAGACAGGACTTTCCACATTCTAGCTTCAAAAGGTATGTATCTAGGAAAATCCCATGCTGGGAAGTACACAGAACTATAGAACCAGTTTGAGAAGGATGGACATCCTTCTCCTTATTCTAGGGACAGAGAATTCAGTGTCAGAATTTTTTTTAATTATAGAAAACAAATCTTTATTTTTTAGCACTAAACCTGCCATAATAAAAGGAAAAAATGTCAAAAGGTATTTTCAGAGAAAAATTGCTAGCCTTCAATTCTCTATTGAGCCAAAATATTTTTGTAGAACTACCAAATAAATAGGCTCACCATTTCAAAAGTTGAAAAGTATACCAGTATCCATGAAAAAGGTGCTTGAAGAAGCTATTAATTGACCTAGAAATGAATCAAAGAGAAAACTTAAGAATTGAGAAAGTGTTATAAAAAAAATCACGTGAAAGTAGGAAGAATAATTAAAAGTCCAAATAATATTGATAAAAATGATAATGCATTAAATGTTTAAAAAGATGAATGCTATATCAAGACATTTAGCATAATGATAGTTCAAAGATAATATTCACCATTTATAAATTATATGAACATAAATGGGAAAATAAGAATAAAAATATTCTTGATTTTTTAATTTACCTAAAAGAGAGTCAAAATTTTAGTTAAAGCATTTAATTGTATATTAATATAGAGGAAATATATTTCCAAAATATATAATAAATATATCCTTAACAACATTAAAAAGAACTCAACAAAATAAAAGGAATAAGAAGAAAGTATAAACAGTAGAATTATAAAACCACTACTCAAGTAGATCTAGTTATATTGCTTAGGCTAATAAAGGTTAATGAGTTAAACTCCCTATTAAATTACAAAATATTCCATCAACATTTAAAAAATAGATCATCCACATACTCTCATAAGAGAAATGCCTAAAATCAACAATAATTTTGGCTACTCCATATTACTCTGTCCTGAAACTCTAATGCAATATCAATCAGTAAAGAAATTGTTTTAAAAGACCTAAACCCACAGGACAGAGAAAATAGAAACACAGACAGAGCAACACAATGTTGGAGCATGGAAAATGCATGAATGAGTGGTCATGGCCTAATTATACCCTAATTAGAAGGATCTTCAAAAAACTCAGAAATTGATGCCCTCAGGAATCTCCATGAGTGGAGATTGTGACTAAGAAAAGCAAGGTTAGTGGAGATCTGTTTGAGAAGTAATTGTCTGCCTAAAATGTCTCCTACTCTATATCCTGAGTGCCTGCCACTCAGGATGCTATAGCATTTCCATAAGTTTTATTCTCTGGATGTAAAAGAGAGAATCTCTGTCTGAACTAAGGCACACAAGGAAAATTTAAGATCTGATGTTCTATTACAAAACAAGCAAACTAAACAACAACATGAAGATCAAAAGAACATTTACAAACTGAATGATGAGACTCCCTACTAAACTTTTTTCTTTTCACTAGAATGATTACAGTCAGGACTCAACCTTTGGGCAGATGCCAGGTTTATTCGTTTTGTTTTGTTTCTTCCTGGAAATCTGGCCTACCCAAGAAGAGAGAACTTAGGAGACTGCTGTTGAGACAGCCTCAAGGAAAGGCACAGTCAAGAAATCTTAAGTTGCCTGGTCCCAGCCACATGAACAGAGCTTGTAATCAGTTTTTCGGGCCACTTCACTCCTAAATACAGTAAAACAATCAGGAAAACCTCTCAAATGAAAGATCACAGGTCAAAGCAAACAGAAAAAGAAATTTGGAAGAAAGGAAATCTATGAGAAGGGACAAAGAACATATCATTAACCTAAAGGTGATGATATATTTCTGATACAAGTTTTTAAAAGAAGAACAATGTGTAGTATAAAAAATTCTCGGGAACTAATAATGTTATAAAAGACGAGAAAAATTATGGAAAGTTTTATTAGAAAAAAATTAAAGGATGGAAAATAAGATCAAGAATAAATAGGCAAAACAAAACCCCAGAGATCTATGCAAGATATCTTACATCAGAGGAAATAAATGGAGTTATAGAAGGTGAAAACTGACAAAAAAAATACATTAACAATGGTGTAATTTAAGGACATTTTCCAGTAGTGAAGGCTCATATTCATAATTTTAAAATACTTACTTATTGCTCAAGATAACAAATTAAAGGAATTCTACATTAAGGCACATTACTATGACAATATGTAATGGAGAAAAGAGGATATTGTTCAAACTTACAAACAAGAATTAGTAGGTATACACAAAAGAAGAAATGAAAATATCTCCCTTCTGAACAGGAAGTCTAAGAACCAAGAATATAAAGTCATATCTTCAATTTTCAGAAAGGAAATAACTATCAACCTAACAGAATTCTACTGTAGCCAATACATTAGTTAAATATAAAGATAACAACATCTTCAAACAATGTCTCAAAATACTTGCCATTTTAAAAAATATCTTAGAATATGATACATCAAAGTCATTAAGTAAGCAGCAAACAAACAAAAGGGCAGAAAAGAGAATTCATAAAACATAAAATCTAACACTGGAGAAAGGGAATATCTAGGAAAAAGATGAGATAATCTCATGTCACAGCTGAAAACTAGATATACAAACATCTGCTAAACTTGGCCCAGATTCTTATTTATTCTCACATTGATTTAGCCATGTACTAATAAAAGTTTTATTCTCTCCTTCATGCCAGGTAGCATTTCTTTTTTGATGTATTTCTGAGAATGCTGAGTAAACTATAGCAATTTTAGAAGCAGAAAGCACAAAGTAGCCCCAATCTCCTTTACAATGTCCTTCCTGGATGTCCAGTACCTGTCCTAGACCACAGTTCTCCCCCTAGAGAACCTTGATTTTTAGATTTACTTTTGACCTTATGCCCTGGCTTCCTCAAATGGTTACCTAGAAATTGCTCAGTAAAGACTGTTTCCAAATTACCTTCTTTGGAAAGCCTAAATCAAATAATGATAATTTGTCTTTCCTTAACTTTGTGGAGTAATAATTTTCATACTAATATTTCATGTTCATTGGTGTATAATTAGTGGCTTATACAATGTTTTTTTTTAATCATCAAAAAGCCAAAATAAGAGGAAAGGCAAAGATTTGCCAAAATACGCCAAATTAATAACAACCACAAAAATCTCAAAAAAGGGTCAAATTAGGAACACTAATTTCAGATAAGTTGTATTTGTCATGAAATGGAGGATCATTGCATGTTGATAAAGTGCACAACTCATAATTAAAATATAACAGTCTTGAACATGCTATCTTGTTGTGATATAAGTTAAAGCATATTGACAATCAGCATTAGAATTTATGAAACAAATGTCATTTAGAAATGGGAAGAAATACAGCTGTTCTGGGAAATTTTAACTCAACAATTAAATTGAATGAATCTTGAATTGAATGAAGTTATATACTACTTTTAAATATTTGGATGAAATGCACTTTTAAAGAAAATATAGCTTATCAGAACTAAAACAATAAGAGAAAAATCTAAATAAGCATTTATAGAAATTGAGTTAAAATAGCCAAAAATTATTTCCCCCAAGAGACTCTGAAGTCAGATGGTCACAATGGCAGATTTTCTTAACTTTTCAAGGAGAAAAAGATAGGAGAATATATATAGTCTCATTTTTGAGGTATAAAAATTTTAAAATATCAAAATGACTTACAAAAGGCATAATAAACAAAATTAAGCAGGAAAAGACAAGCTTGGAAGAAGAAAAGAAAATTGTCAACATATGAGACAAACATTTAATATCCTTAATATATTATGTAGTCTCTTTTAGAGGTCAAGTAAAATTGTATCACATATAATATATTATGTAGTCTCTTTTAGAGGTCAAGTAAAATTGTATCACATATAATAGAATAAGAGCCATAATACTGAACAAGTTATTCTGGGTAAATAGTTCATCAGGAGAACCACGAAAATCTTATTTGATAGCTACTATTCACAGAAATGCAAATTGCATCTACAAAATTCCTAATTTTGAAGATCAATGAAGATTAAATACAGTAATTATGAATGCTCTGAAAGGTGGGAAACACAAACTGCCAAAATCTTTTAGGTAAGAAATCTGGAAATGTAAAGCAAGAGACATAAAATTTTTCATATTTTTTGACCATAGAATTCAATTCTAGAAAATTATCCAAAGTAAATAATTATACATGCTCAAATTGATGCATAAGAGCAGACAATCTGGTTGTTTTCACAAGCAAACAATGAGAAACATTACATATGTACATCAAAAAGTGAGTCATTTGCATGTAAGGTGATTCATGCCAATAAGAAATTCTTTTAGCCTTTGGAAATAATACTGTGTAAGAGTAATCAATAAATGAGAATTTTTGTAGTATAGTATTAAACTGAAAAGCTGATATAAAATTATATATATATATAGTACAATCCAATTTTAAAAGTCTGAGTATAAGTTAATGTGGTTTTTTTGTATACAACTGTACATAATTGCTAATTGAGTGATTGAATTATAGCTAAATTTTATTTTTTGCACACCTTTTATTAATGTTCTACCAATATTTTTATTCAAATCGAGTAAACATTATTCCAAACAGCAAATTGAAATCTTCTTCAATGGAATTGGCAAGCAACAAATACGGAGTGAATGGTTCTCCAAGGCATTTGATTGCTATTATAGACTTAGTCTTCTTACTAGCAGAAGAAGCCCAAAATAACCAATGAAACTTGTTCACACAACTGTGCTGACAATGATATTAATGCCTAGAACAACACAGCAGTTAGCTCAGGGAAAACCATGCTGGGTTCAACTCAATGAGAACCAGCATAGAGTAAAAGCAAATGGAAAAAAATGAAACTGACAAGGAAAGCAAATGCTAAATTCAAGCTCCGAGCCTGGGTGGGCACTTTGGGTGGGAAACTAACCTCTCTAGAGTTTGGGTTCACTAACCACAAGTGGAACAGAGATTGGCAGAGCAGGCACAATTAAGGCAAATAGCTGCAAAAGTGTTCTGCCCTGTGAGCACCACCCTGAAACATGACTAACCACCTGAACAAAGGAAAACAGTGCCCAGAGTTTCTCTACTCAGGAAAAACTCTAAAAAGCAGGAACTAGAGCCAGGTGCTGACATGTCCCAAAGATCAGAGGCCAAGAAAATAGCAAAATATCCGATTTGATCAGATTCTCATTAGACATTCTAACTCAACTCTTGAATTGGATAGTTTATTTCTAAGGACCACTTATGAAAGAGGTCTAAGTATAGCTTTATTTTAAAGCTATTATATGATGAGGTTATTTTCATGTGGTAGCAGACACTGCTATATTATAATGAGCTACAGCTGACATATTGGAAGAGAGAATACTTTAGGCTATGCAACAGCAACTATAAAAATCTGATATTTTCTTATAAAAGTATATTTTCCATTCTCAAAGTTCTGAGGAGATCCCAGGGTTCAACAGAGCAATGTTCTGCCTCATGGTAGCCCAAGAATATAGGTTTCTTCCGGTGCCAAAAGCAAATGATATATCAATGTTGGAGGATACAGACTGGCTAACAAAACTCAAGAGAAGCTAGAAAATATGGGCTTCCTTTGTATTTAAAAAGAGAAAATCCTGTTGTAAACACATAGTGTGGAGCCTGCTATGTATTCTAGGCTATCCCATGTAAGTAGAGAAGAACACTCAATAATTTGATTACAATAAGACAGCTGACAGTTGGCTCTGTCATTAATGTTTATTGAACAAATAATCAATCAGCCACTGCCATTGATGTTTATTGATCAAATAATCAATCAAATGTGTGTATTTCATATGTCAGATGAGTGTTATACTATTATCCCTAATAAAAAATGGATACTAAAATTCAGATAGCAGCAGTACTTTCAAAACAACACAGGAAATCAGCTTAAAATTATTGAAGATATTATTTATCTTCTTATATTTGTATTTGAGAATCAGTCTTAGAATATAATGTTGGGAACATTTATTTAAGATTGTCTATTTATTAATGTAAATGAAAAAGTTTGCTTAGCATAATACCTAGGCATGATTTATTACACTCTTGATAAGTATTAATTTTGACATTTTTATTACCTAAGGAACACAAATGAGAAGGTGACTCCTTAAAACAAAACCATTTCCATATATGACATGGTTAAGCTCTTAAGAAATTCTTCCTGAAAATGATAAAATTGATTTAAAAAGAATTTAGACAATTGAATGATGAGATTCAGATACCATAAATGTGTAAAAAACCTGAATCCAGCCTTCAGGCCCAAATCAACCAAGCTTCTAATCCAAGTTAAAAAAAAAAAAAATAAGCAATTTTAAAATTTGACATCATTTAGAGACAAGATTTAACTAGTCCTTTTCATAGATTGTTCTACTCCCAACTAAGTAGAAATTTCTCAACAAACCTTGTTTGAATACTAATTATGATTTTATCACTTTTCTTTATTGTTAATTGACTCCATATTAATGTAATTACCATTATATGGTGATTTCCACATTAGATCATGCAGAATTAATATGCTGTGTGATTATTGCCTAGGCTCAGTGTTTCCATTTCATTTTACCTTCCACTAACCGGCACCAAGAGAATATTACCAACCTTAAAATAAATTGTTCCTGGGTTAAAACAAACATCTCGTTATAAGATTATCATTGATTTAGGCTGAATGTGTATGCACAACTGTAATCCCAGCCTTCAGGAAACTGAGGCAGGAGGATCACAAGTTCAAGGGCTGGGGTACATAATGAGATTGTCTCAAAAATAAAACTAAAATCATCATCATTGAGGATGAAAACAAATTAATACACTAAGTTTAAAAGATAAAAATCTAAACTACATTGTAGGCATTTCATCCATAATGGTATGACATGATTTCTTCTTTGATACTAATGGCCTAATCCATTCTAACAAAGAAAGATTTAGAAGAGGAACAAGTTCCAAAGGCAAATGCCATTGAAAAAGTATTCTAAAACATTGCTCTTCAGCAATTATTCTTACAGCAGCCAGAACATAGCTTTCATTTGTCTCTAACTACAAAATAAAACCCACAAAATTTATAAAACTCCAGTAAATAATATTTTCAAATACCTATTATGTGCTTAGCCATACTGGTCTGTGAAAATACAAAAATGAATGTGGCATTTTCATGCTGGTATTGGCATAAACACATTTAGTCAAAACCTGATACTAAGTCTGATAAATTACTGCTACCTAAAAGATTATTCCCAAAGAGATTAATTAATGTTATGATGTAATCAAGAATTGTGCTTATGTAATAACTAACAATCATTGTTAAGCTCCTATAGTAATCTGGACCTGAAATCAACCAAATATATAAAATTATCTTTTACTTTCATGATGATTTGGGGAATAATGACTCCATTGTAAGGCCGCCCTGATGACTTCTTTATCTGCAGAAAGGCACCATGTACATTGAGATGCTTTGTTTCATTATATTAAATGAAAAGTTTACACTTGAAGTCTGTCCAGTACTCAGTACACATGCTCCACTATTTGTCCTTAAGTCTAGGGATTTCCTTCAGTTGGTATGAATTATAGGAGAGGTGCCTAACACCCAGACTGAGTGAATTATTCTAGCTTATGGTGGTGTTGGAGAGAAAAGCACATAAACCAGAGGATGTCATTAGACCAGTGACAATGGAGGAGAAAATATCCAGCGCTGACAGCCCTGCTCACTTGCAAGCTGATTGGTGTCAGCCTGCAGAGCAGTACAGACAGAATGGCTTAGGAAGGAGTTTGCTGCATCTGGAGAGAAAGGAAGTGCAACAGCAAAAAGAGAACGAAATATTGTATGTCTGTGTTTGCTCTACCTCAGAAAAGCAGACACAATGAATCTACAGTATGTATAGAGAAGGAACTAACCACATGTATTAATACAGTCTTTGTGTCTCAGCTGTAAAACAGGCTCTGGACTTATAGTTAAAGTGGCTGCACAGATGGGGCTTTTCCCCCTTTATTTGCAGTATTCCATATTCTAATTATGACTTGCACTACTTCTGGCATGAAAGCAAGGCCACTGATGTGGCCCCAAGAGTAGGCAGGATAAAAAGCTCAGTCCATGAACTCATGCGGCTGCTCTTTTCCACTTCCCTTCCCCTCCCTCTGCTAATTCAGTCTGAATTTTTTTGACAACATTTGGAACTCTTCAAGCTGTCTCTGGTTGCTTTTCACTCACTGAAAGGAGATGGAATCTTCTGAAGTAACTCAATAGTTACTGCTGGGAGAGGAAGCATAGATTGATCAAAAACATCATACAAAAACTCCACAATTATATAAAGTGATAATAACTGGTTAGTGTAAAACATAACTTGCAAGGACTAATGAGCTTGTCTAGGACTCCATTGCAGGTACAAGATCATGAAGCATAGGTCTTTAACTCATGTGGTACTTCCTTTTGGCTGTAAATATTGGGTTATCCAATTGTACTCTATAAGGGAATAATACCATAAAATTAATGGTACTCACTAAATGAAATGTTCAAGTAATCTTATTTTAATTTTACTATTGCTTGTAAAGCCTTTTAAATATCTGTTCTTTCCTAATTGGTATCGAACTATTAAAGACTAGAAGATACATTCAACATTCTATCAAATTCTTATAAAGAAAAAATGTTCTTAACAATTAAGTAAATGTCATATAAGCTACATAGCTATAAAAATAAAGGAAAAATCCCACATATTGTTATGTGTTTGAACTCTTTGGATATGCTAACATAATTCTTAGGTAAAGTCTTTCATTTCAACAAAATCTTTTAAAAGCATTTGAAGTGAATTGTTCTCTTTTGCTCTGCTAAAGTCATCTCCTTCACAACTCAGAATCTCAGTAATGACTTTAGCCATTTGATAATCAGGAGCACTGCTATACTCATTCATTTGTCCAGTTACTCACTCAACAGGTATTTACTGAATTTCAGCTATGTGCCAGGCACTATTCTAGCAAATTTGGTAGTTAACAAAATAGACTAGAGCACATATTCCACTGAAAGAAGAGAGATACCTGAAATAGATAAAACAAACAAGTAAAATATATAGTAGGCTAGACACCACTAGGTGTGATGGAAAAAATCAAGAAAGGAATATATAAATAGAAGGAATGGAATTTCAAATATAGTGGCCAGGAAATGCTTCACTGAGAAAGATATTTAAACATGTCAATAAAGAGGACATCGTCATGTTAAACAAAATAAGCCAGACTCAGAAAGACAAATATCACATGTTTTCTCTCAAATGTGTATGTATGGGTGTAGCTAGATAGATAATTTTCATATATGAATAAAAAATGAGAACTGTGGGGGTACAAGTGGGATGGAGGAAGGAGAGGGTGATGAGGGTTGAGTATGAAGTACACTATATACATGTATAAAAATAGCATAATGAAACCCGCTAAAATTGTAAAACACAAGCTGGAGTGGGGCAGGTGGGACAAAGAGTAACAGAGGGGATGACTATGATCAAAGTACCTTATATGCATATATGCAAATATCACAATGAAATCTCTTTTATAAGCAATATTCAGCAGTACAAAAAAGAGAAGATAGGAATGTAGTCATAGATTTATGGTGGAAATTTGTTCTATAGAGGAAACAAGTACAAAAGTTTTGAAGCCAGATGACGTGTGAAGTATGAGAAAAAGAGCAAGATGGTCAAAGTGGACAAAATGGAGCAACCAGTAGAAGATGATCACAGAGCCTTAACCAGACCAAATTATGTGGAATAATATAAGGACTTTGGTTTCTATTTTGAGCCAGTTGATATTTCACCTATATGAATGACCTGTGTAAACTTATGATTAATAAGTTTGCTGCACTGATAATAAACTGCTGGGATGAAAAGGTAGAAATGAGGATGCTACCTATAGTAGGTAGTGTTCAGACAAATTATTGGACAAAATCATTCAAACAAAAATGATGATGACTGTCCTGACATAATAGCCATGAAGAAAGCATAAATCCATTAAATTATAGGTGAATTTTAAAGTTAGAATGAGCAGTACTTGTGACAGATTTGGAAGCAGGTCATGAGAAAAGGGGGTCACTGATATAAATTCAGGGGTTCGACACAAAAAATGATAATATGGAGTGACTTTTACTGAGATGGAGAAGAAAGTAAGAAACAGGTTTGGAGAGAAAACTGGAGTGTAATTTAAGACTTGCTAAATTTCAGATGCCTACTAAATATCTAAGTGGAGAAGTTCGGAGTTGAGGAGAAATGCCCAAACCAGAGCTATCCATCTGGGAATTGTCAAGAGAGTAATGACTTTTGAAATCATGAAAAATATGAGAACGATCAAAAGATGAGTATAGGAATAAAGGAAAAGAAAGTGAAGACTAAGCTTGGTGGACTCCAGCGATTTGTGGTCAGAGAGATTTAAAAAATCCTCAGAGGAGACCAAGAAGGAGAAATAAAATCTGAAAAATGTGGTATCCCAAAAGTCATAGAAGGAAACTTTTAAGGATTAGACAGTGATCAACTGTACCAAATCCTGATGATGGCCCAAGTAAGATGGTGAATAAGAAATAACTGCCAGATTTAGCAAAATGGAGTTCATTATTGTCTTTCCTAAGAAAATTTCATTAGAGTGATATGTTAGAGAGTGTTTAAGAAAGAAGATAGGAGAAGAAAATTAGAAACTCAGTGGTAGCTGACAGGGAGGATGGATTCAATAAAATCCTTTTTCACATGGGAGAAATAAAAACATGTTTCAAGGTTGATAGAAAAGATAATGGGGGTAAATGATAACAGGAGAAAAAGGAATATCTTGTGGAGAAGAAAATGTAAGCATTCTCCTGACAAATGAAGGGTTTGGCTTTGGATAAGAATACCTTAATGTCATCCATTGTCCCGGAAACACAGGCAAGTGGTGGTTAGTTACTATGCTAGGTGTTATGGACGCTCCAGCTGATGGCTCCTATTTATCTGGAAACCAGGTCATTGGCCAGAAGTTAGGATTTAGAAGGAAGCATTATATGCTTGAGGAAAGAAGGAAAAAGAAGGAAATGTTTTTCAAGGAGTAGACCAAATGGACTAAGGAAATATAGTACGATTGTCAGGCAGCATTTAGAGCCCACTTGAGATCAGAGGTCATAAATGATAATCATTGTGGTTGTGTTTCTCTGCAGCCACTTTTAGCTATTTGGAAAGAAATGTGGAGTAGGAAGAGAAATGGATTTAATTGCAGGTTGGCCATGAAGGAAATTCTGCAAGACAGGCACACTGCAAAGAGAGAGTTATTATAATTATGGGTCATAAAATGCAAGGTGAGTAAATGAAGGGATGTAAAGGTGTAGTTAGAGACAATTGAGAAGGGTTTGGATCAATTGATTTCAGCCTGTATCATATAAATAGGCACAAGCTGGAAAGACAAAGGCAGTGGTCAATGAGAGAGATGCCTAAAATTGAAGTTTTTGGAAAAGTTGACAGTTTGTACTTGTTTGTACAATAAGTGATATAACCATAGTACCAATTGTGTTGTACAGATGGAAGGTGATAATTTTGGAGGTGAGGAGGTCAAGGAACTGAGAGTCCAGATGGATTGGAATGACTACATATATTTTGAAATTATCAATAATTAAGTCAGGAATAGTTTTAATTAAACAACTTTTATCTAAGAAGTAAATTCATGAAGGAAAATGGGAGAGTGACCAGGAAGTCAATAAATGAGTACAACAAGGAAGCGATATACAGACTCATAGCTAAGCATTGAAGTTGCAAGGATTTATTCATGAAGGAGAATGGATTACCTAGACGTGGTGATGAGAAGAGGTACATCTTCCTCATCTCCAGGCCCAAGGATAGAAGAGTGTAGGGGAGCAAAGAGTCACTTGTAAAAAGAGCTCCAGTAGAAGCAGTGTCCTCTGAGAAGAATCAACTTCAATTACAGGCGTGGTCCTGAACCTTGGCAACTCAGGTTATTAATAGAGAGATAATAGCTAGATAGCTAGATAGATGTTGATGGAATGACAGATTTTCTTTTTTATTTATTTATTATTGTTTTATTATTCATATGTGCATACAAGCTTTGGGTCATTTCTCCCCCTGCCCCCACCCCCTCCCTTACCACCCACTCCGCCCCCTTCTTCTCCCCCCAACCCCCTCAATACCTGGCAGAAACTATTTTGCCCTTACCTCTAATTTTGTTGAAGAGAGAGTATAAGCAATAATAGGAAGGAACAAGTGTTTTTGCTGGTTGAGATAAGGATAGCTATACAGGGAGTTGACTCACATTAATTTCCTGTGCGTGTGTGTTACCTTCTAGGTTAATTCTTTTTGATCTAACCTTTTCTCTAGTTCCTGGTCCCCTTTTCCTATTGACCTCAGTTGCTTTTAAGATATCTGCTTTAGTTTCTCTGCATTAAGGGCAACAAATGCTAGCTAATTTTTTAGGTGTCTTACCTATCCTCACCCCTCCCTTGTGTGCTCTCGCTTTTATCATGTACTCAAAGTCCAGTCCCCTTATTGTGTTTGCCCTTGATCTAATAGGACTGACAGATTTTCAATAAGTATTTTTCAGTTTTACTGACTAAAGTTTTATCTCAAATTATCATAGAAGGCCTGCCATAAGATTCAACCTAATTTTTCAGACAGTTAAATTACATGAATGACATTATTTATATCCTCACTTATGTGATGAGAAAAGTATATACAGACATTCACATGAATTTTGCTTCATCCCAAATACATTGATAAAACATAAATAAGAAGGAAATAAACTCATTCAAACATGTTTTTGTATTCTCCAAAAATAATAAAAATCAATCCTGCTTTGTATATATATATGTCAAAGCATCAAAATTCAGTGCATCAATAGGTACAGCTCTGAGATGGTGTTGACACATTGCAGGCAGGTCAGCCAGCTATGGACATATTTCCTGCCATCCTTGTAACCTCATGCTGCATCTTTTGTTTTGATCTTCCTCCATAGCCAAGAAGACCTGAAAATTCAGTTATTCTACCATGCTAGTAAGCAATGTCACCTAATATGTATGAGTCACTCTGCTGGCTAATGGATACATGGAAGTGAATGGTACCCAAACTTCCTAATGTTTGCAATCTTCTTACTCTTATGAAGAAAATTAAATATATATGAATGAATCCACATAAATCTAGGGGTGGAATTTAACTTACATTTGGCTATGTCTTTCTAATTTTATTTCCTTGCAAGCCTTTGTGAAAATTAATGATATGCAAGAGGTTTTACAAAACTTGGACCGAAGTATCAAATCACAAACTTAGAGAAAACCAGTTTTTAGATAAATGTCCTGTGATTTTGAAGATCAAAAGTTATCACCCCAGATATTGGGACTGGGCAGTTAAAATCGACTCACATATTTTAATTTTGTCATATGAATTCTAAGAATACAGATGAGATTAAAGAACAAGAGATTGAGGGCTAAAAAAGAGACAAAGATGGAACTAGAGAAATTAGTGTTGGTATAGTAAGAAATGAAAACCCCTAAAGCAACATAGCAAAGAAGAGTTTCCCTTAAAGAATAAATAGGTCTTTGTTGAATTTAACAAACTCTCAAAGGACAGATTCCTGGAGATGTCTAAAGTTCTTCATTTAATGTGAAAATACTTTACACTTTCCCTTAAAGAAATCGCCCCACTGGCAAGGAGCCAGAGCTTGCACATTTTTTGAGGCACCACAGGAAAAGAGAGCAGAAAGAAGACAAGCACTTCCAATTCAGGCTGAGGAAAGAATGTTCAGAGTTCTCATAAGGTGGCAGTTCTGGGTCTTGATTAATGAGTCCTCCCATACTCCTGGCCTTTCTGCCCCCTCTGCTGCTCCACAGTTTCAATTTTCACCCCAAATCTGGAAGTGCCTCCTCAGTGAAGAAAGCCCTGGGATGATTGGAGGGAATAAAAGGGAAATGCAGATATTAGTGCTACCTGGCCTGCAGGAAATTTGAACTGTATCAACTGAGATGGCCCAAAGAGTTGTTGAAATGTAAGATAAAGTTTAGAATTGGACAACTATGGCATAAGCATGAATTTCTTCTTGAAGCAGGACAGAGAGGTCAGAGTCTTAGTTAAAATTTATGAGTCAGCAGGGCACACACAACTATCACTTTTGTATTGTGTCCTGTTCCAGACTAAGACTTCTCTGAGTCACAGCCACAGTGAGGTCTTTCTGTTTTTTAATCTCTTGAAAAAGACTTTCTGTGCCATTTGGGTGCCTGAGCTGAGAAAGCTCATTTGTGGGTTATACTTTATTTCAGTATGTGAATATGAACTCATGGACGTATGTAATAATAATCATAATAATAACAATGACACTATTTTCCTGATAGCTGCTGGACACTATTTAGGTTTTATAAATATGAAATCATTTAATCTCTCCAACATGGGTACATGTTTTGTTTTAATTAAGTTAGTGCAGAAACTGAAGCACTAAGAATGTTTGTGACTGATCCCTGGAAATGGTAATTCTGAGATCTGGTAATAGTATAGCTCTGGAGTATGTGCTCACAGATACCAAACCACCTGCTTCTCTCTTCTAATGGAAACCATGATAATTTTCAAAGATGAGAAGATGCTCCATTCAAATAAACTAAATTTTATAAAAGTAGGAAAGAATGAACTATTAGAGAAGATAGCATAGAATAGTGTTTAAGATTGGAACTGAGTTTGAATGCTGTCTTCTGCCTATTTCCAAGATGTGTGACCTTGGGCAAACAGCAACCTCATTAAGACTCAGCTTTTCTATCAGTGGTATGGGGGTAATAATAGTAAGATTAGTATATAATTAATGAAACTACATTTATTAGGCAATTAGACACAAATTTAGCACACTAAATTATAACAAATGACTATAATCAAATTATGAAGTAATCAATCACATGGCCTTTAGCATATAGTCTGTTAATGAACTATTAATCTTGGAATTCTTCTGGACCATTTAGTTTATAGTTACTGTGTCCCTGGAGCAACAGTTGCTTGTAGTCAGAACTGTGGCTTCTCATACCAAAAAACAGATCACCCCAAGTCACTGATGCTCAAGCTGCCAAAGACTTTGTGTTTAAAAAGAATGGTAGATGGCTTCTATGATTTAAGACCAAGGATATTTTTCCACTGGAGTGATTCAATGTGCATTGTGTGTGCACATGTGTTCTACTACAGCTGGAGACTCAAATGACTATCAGACCCTTTGGTGTGAGTTCAAATTTCCTGAAGGTGTTGGAATGTCTGTAAAACATCAGATACCCTTTTGCTTGCATTTTTTTTAAACAAATATATTTTAATTCTCTGCTGACTTGACATTTCACTTTATTTAGGGGACATTTGACAGTATCTTTGAAAAGTTGATCATAAAAAATAGTTTTTGAGTTTCTGGCGGGTAGCTGACTTTCCTATTCAGAAGTTATATTTAATTTGTTTATATCACAAAAATCAGTCATTGTGTTTATATTATAATCCCTCCCCCCAAATCTAAAATCTTTATTCTTGTTCTAATACTGTTAGTCATATTTTGTAGGATTATTGGTGAGCCACTGTCATCACCCTAACAATGTATTTTTCCTAGTTAATTTTCAGAAACTTTCTTTTCAGACTTATGAAACATTACCAATATAAATGCTAGGAGGTTTTTTTAAGCTTTTTGAAAATTGCAAAGTAGGTTCTTTGGACCTCCTACTATCACACTAATCATGTTTATTAAAGCAACAGGAAAGAAACCCTCCCACACTGTTGTGCTTCAAATAGTGAATTGTAAGTCAATGGTTCCCAGCAGCTGCCTCTGTATTTTAGATAATGTCTGCAAATTAAGGCATAGCATATGCTGTGAAAATGAAGGGATTTAGAAAAGTGATCATGTTCAGTTACACCCTGCATTTTCATTTTTAACCAGAAACTGAAAACACAAAAAATATGCATCAGTTGAATCAGCAGCAGCAGTGAACATTGTAGGCAGTTGCTTATATAGCGTGTTTTGAGGGGGCATATAAAAGTTCTATTTGACCCAATTATTCCCCAGCATAAGAACTCTTACTCCTTTTGACATGACAGAAAATCTGCCATTAGAGTCACTCCTATGAATTCTGAACCTAATATTAAATCAATGTCTCTAGAATACTCTCAACAATACAATATATGTTATCACATTCTTCAGGATAGGCAGCTTTATGATATAATAGCAAATTACCTTCATATTACAATGACATAATACAACAATGAATTTTGTTCGGGTTCACACTAAATTTTTATCACTGTAACAGAGAAAGCTGCTGTTCAGCAAGTCATTCAGAGACTTTTCTCATCAACATTCTAAAAGAAAAATGGATTCTTGAGAGATACTTGAAGGAACAATTAGGTGCTTAAATCTCCCCGACTTCTACACCAACTCATTGATCAGCACGAGTTGCATTCTGCCTACAACCACAAAAGGACAGCAAGTACATCCTATATGTGCCTGAAGAAGAAGCTCAAAGCTTTTGGTTGGAACACTAATAACTAACAGTTGCTTTAAAGGATGACTTTTCATTTGGAAATAGCCTTTTCCTTCCTGATACAGAAATTCTGAAGGGTAAGTACTAGGTGAGCAGACGGGAAGCAGAGAAAGCCTCAAGAAGTTTAAATGTTTCGTGAGATGAAAGCCAACAGAGAGGATCCTGTTTATTTATAAGCAAAGAGCAGGAATTAGAAAGGCAAAAATAAAGGGGAGAGACTATTACTATGCAAATTTAGTCATCATCAGTTTTGCTCAAAACTACAGTGTTGCAATTGATGTGAGGCTTGAAAATGTTAATATAACATACTTTGAAATTATATAACTTAAGCAATATTACCTGTGAGAAGATTATCATCAAAAATGTAACTGTTTACTTTTATGACATACTACAAATAACATAGGCAGATCATTCATCATGTACTTCACATCAAGTGGAAATACTTGAAGCCAGGCATCATGGTGCACACCTGAAATCCAACATGAAGGGTGCTGAGGCAGGAAGATTCCCAGTTCAATGACAGCCTGGGTTACATAGTGAGACCTTGACTGAAAAAAGAAAAGAAAGAAAATTGATCAAAGAAAAAATAAAACAGTTGAATTTGAAATGTACATACACTAAGGCTTTTGCTTGTTTATAACTATGTGTAGGTAATTATGTTTTAAATAACCTCTGAATTCACTAATATGGACAAACTAATAGCCAGAAAATCAATTTTCCATTGAGAACTATAAGCAGCAGTTATATTTCAGTGTGTCTGTTCATTCTTAAGTGTATCTTCAAATTAATTACCTTTTCATAATGACTGTCCCTAATTGTGTAGCTACCCATGAATGCTAGATTACTCATTGTTTCTTGTGTCTCAGCTATTTCCTTTTATTGATGGATAGCAATACTTTTAATTTCTGCAAGTCATCTGTTTGCAAATATTTGTACTGTTCCCTGTTTGTCATGAGGCCACAACAAATAAAAATGCTTTGAATATTTAGGTATAAACTTTGCATAGAAATATGTTGTCATTTCTTTTGCGTGTATATGTAGGAATGAGATGATTAGGTTATAGGAAAGTGTTTCCTACTTTTTAAGAAATTGCCAAACCTTGTTTTCTATCCCTCTGAGCATTGTGTGAGAGTGCCAATTGCTCCCTGCCTTCACACACACTAGTACAGCCCATCTTTTTTTAGTCAGTCTAATAGGTGTGTGTAGTACCTCATTGTGGTTTTAATTCTAATTTCTCTAATGTTGAACATGTTTCATGTTTATCCAACATTTATAATCTTTTATAAGGTGTCTACTCAAATCTTTTTTTATTCTTTGTTTATTGTTTATCTTGCTTGTAATTGATTTATAAAAATGACACATTCTTGATACAAATCCTTTAATATATGTGATGTGAGTTTTCTACTAGGCTATGACTTGCCTTTTCATTTCCTTGACTGTGGTCATAGAATAGACTTTAAAAACATATAAGATTTACATCTTTAGCTGGATATTACCTTTTCTAAAGAAAGGAACATCCCTCAAAGTTGTATGTCATTTTTTCTGGATCTAAAAAAGTAGGCATTGCAAAGACAAGAGCACTTCAAAACTACAGGCCTCATAACTGCTGCCACCACCACAATACACTTTTCCTGAGGGCCTAAGTTGTACTCTGAAATGTGGTTGACTAGTCTGAAAGGAAGTAAGTGAAATAGAGGCCTCCCCATTTCTAAAAGAATACAACTTTCTTTCTTTTTTTTTAAGTGAGAAAAGGCATTCCGATTATTTATTTACTATTTTTTTTCTTTTGTTCATATGTGCATACAGTGTTTGGGTCATTTCTCCCTCTTCCCCCCACCCTCTCCCTTTCCCCCCCTACCACCTCGCTACCAGGCAGAAACTATTTTTCCCTTATCTCTAATTTTGTTGAAGAGAGAGTATAAGCAATAATAGGAGGACCAAGGGATTTTGCTACTTGAGATAAGGATCATATCTACCCCAAACAGCACATTTTTGACAATGCTCCATGATTACTCTGATGGCTCAAAAGGCAATGAGTAAAAAAACGTATTTGTGAACGCCACTTCTCTGAATCTAGCTATTTTTTAACAGCTAGAACCATGCAGGTTATGATCTCCACATGAGGGTCAAATTTGGGGTTTCAGGAATTAATTGAGCTAAGGATATAGCATTGCATAAAATTATTGACAACAGTTATTCATTTTTGTCTGTTTTTCTTAAGTTACTTAATATATTTTAAATATCATAGCACACAATATATTAAAGCATAATGTGAAGAAAATCATGAATTCTCAGGGTAAAACATGAAGTTTCTAGAAATTTCATTCTTATAGTAACATATTTCAAGAATATCCTCATGATCCAGGGTTCTTTATGTATTGACATTTGTCTTTTGGTTCACTCAGAAAAACTCTAATTACTGAATTTTAAGCCAATAAAAGATAATTGTCAAGTAAAAAGTTTCACATACATAGGATGATCTCTGATAAATCAGTTAAAACTTTCAAGCTAATGGACTGAGATAAAATAATGATTTTTAAAAATTCAAACTAAAGGAATGTCAAAAGTAAAAATATATCTGTATTTAGTGTTGGAAAAATAAGCAAAAATAGTAAAAAGTAGATAAAATACAAACATGTCAGTAATTTCAGTCAAATTTAATCCAGTAACATTTAATGTATTAAATTCCCTGTAAAAATCAAAATTTTTCAGACTGAACTTACCTAAAACAGGAAAAACTGTGATTTTTACAAGACATACCTAAAAACAAAACTAAGAAAATGTTAATACCAAAATGTAATGGTTAAAATTTAAAATAAGAAATATGAAAGAAAAAAACAAGGAATAAACAGCTACTGTAATATATGATGCTGATATCAAGTGCAATGTGAGGTAGAGAAATCACTATAGCTAAATGGAACAATGCATGGAGAAAAAACCTTCAACTGATCAGAACACAACATCATAAATACTTAATAACATAGCTTCCATTTTATGAGACACTGATTAACAAAAATACAAGTAAAATAAAAAATAAAAAAAGAACACTTTGTAAATTTTCACTGCATACTGTGCCAAAAAGCAAGAATAACTAATAATACATAAGCCACAATGTGAACATCTTAAAGAAAAGATGTCTAAACCAAATCTATCAAAATATAAAAGCAGTACTATATTCCAGTCAGGAAAAGATTATGCCAGTAATGTTAGGCAGGTTTGACATTCAAAAACCAGTTTATATGTTCAATTACATCAATGGAATAAAGAAAAAAGTCATATTATTTTGGCCTTATATACAGAAAAAAGAATTAGTGAAATATCAGCATTTATTAGTTGTAAAAAAAATCCTTCATAACACTGAATTCTTTTTTTAAGAACTTCCTTTTATAGTAAAGTATCTCTACAAAAATTCACAGCAACATACAAAATTATAAAATATTAAATGCTCTACTAATATCCTAATATCAACCCTGCTATTCAACATTTTATTGGATTTCATAACAATTATAATAAGACAAGAAAGGAAATAATATTGTTCTTCACATTCAGACAATATAAAATAATCTATATCTAAATTATTAGAATTAATAAGCTAATACAGCAGGGTAATTGGATACAAAGTTGTATTGTTCAGTGTTTCCAGAGAATCTGAGGTGAGAGAGAAATGGTTGAAATTGCTCACATGGCAATGCAGGCTAGCAAGACTGATACCTGGAAAGGTGAGCCAGCAGAGTACAAAATCATTTATGAGTTGTGCTGCATTCTTGAGTCTGAGATCTCCAGGGGAATCCAGTGGGGCAGATAACCCAATAAGAATTATTCTGAAATCTTGAAGCAGGATGGTTCCTTCTTCAGAAAATTTGTCTTTGGTCTTAAAAATCTTCATGATTGGATTCAGCCTTCCCATGATAAAATGTAATATTTTATTCAAATTCTAATCATTTAACTATTAATTGCTTTTTAACAAATACCTACAAAGCTACTTTGTTTATTTATTTATTTATTTTGGCAGTACTGGGATTTGAACTCAGGACTTCATGCTTGCTAGGCAAACTTGAGCCATGCCTCCAGTTCTTTTTGCTTTAGTTATTTTGGAGATAAGGACTGAACATTTTGCCCAGAGCACCTGGATCATGATTCTCTGAATTTATGCTTCCTATCATTGTTGGGATGACAGGCTCATGCTACCATGCCTATTTTTTTTCCATTGAGATGGGGTCTTGCAAATTTTCTTGTCCCAGCTGGCCTGGAACAGTGATCCTCCAGATCTCAGCCTCCCAAGTAGCTAGGATTACAGGAGTGAGCCATTGACACCCAGCTCACATCTTGACTTGTATTTGACAAACAACTGGACACTGTAGCATAGTCAACTTGACATATAAAATTAAACATCACTGTTCACCCCTTGTCAACTTGGAATCCATACAAATCTTAAACAATATTTAATCTCTAAAGACAATAACAAAGTCAAACTTTCTCCTAATAAAATACAACAGAATACATACAACTGAAAATGCACTAATCCTTTCACTAGAACAAGATGCAAAGTTTGTGAGTGACAGTCACCCTTCTTTTAGATAACCTGTAATAAATATCATGATGTAAAATTAAGAAAGCTTATATTTTCTGATATGAAGTTAAGGCATCTTATGTCATATAATGGGAATGAGAGGAATGAATGCTCTAGACCAGCAGAGCATATGGTAATGGAGACAGGAAGGAAATGTTTGCTAATGAATGACTAGCAATAATAGAAAGTGATACCAATGCCAATTCTTCCCCTTTATTCTTGGACCATGAATCCTGACAGTGGGAGAAAGAGCACCATATATTAGGCACTGATTTAGAGCACAAGCCTCCAGGAAAATCTTGCTCCAGCCCTACCATGTATTGCCAACTTGCTCACACCAACTGAACCTTCAAAGGCCACTCTACCATGGTCTCAAACCAGGGTCTTCAAGATGGTAGAGAACATGGCAATCCCAGGGAATTCCATGGACATGGGTTCACTGCCACAATTCATTTGCTATGAAGTGATTTCCTTGATCAGAAGCAATGCTGTGTGGACTATCCTGACAGTGAAAATGCATTATATAAGTGAATGGATAGTATTTTTGCTAAGAATACTGTATGCAAAGAAGACAAATCCATATCCAGAGTAAGTGTCATTTTGTTAAGAGCAAGACACTAACTCTTTCATAATAGAAGTGATTCAAAGTAATTAATCACATTGTCATGAGATAGCGACCAAACACCCTGAGGAATATTGGTGGCTTAATGTTGGCCTCTGCAACTGGCAGACAGGCATTTTGCAGTGATTGCAGTCAGGTGGGCCTTAGTGAGGGGAAGCTCATGTTGCTGAACCTATGCATAACTACATTCCTGACACATGGCCACTTATTTCATGAGCCTATTGTGATAGGTGTTATAATAATCTTTATAATAAATCATGTTTGCATTGTATATTCATGTAAATGACAACAAAACATGAAAGAAAGGAAATTGGCCCTCTATCTCTTACCATATTGAAAAATCAATTCAAGACTGGAGGTGAAATATAGTAGTAGAATGCTTACATGGCATTTGGGAGACCCTGTATTCCTTCCCCAGCCTACCCTCCAAAAAAAGGTAAAAGACATAGCACTAAAAATTTTAAGGATAATATAGGGAAATATCATTATGACTTTAGTTTAGGGAGTTTTCTTTAAAACACAAAAAACCACTGACATCATAGAGTAAAAGATTGAGAATGTGGACTGCATTAAAATTAAGAACTTTGTTCATCAAAATACTATTCAGAGAACTAAAATTGCAAACAATTTAGTAACAGAATATATGTCACTCTTAAGTATGGCAATGAGATACACAAAGGATACACAATTCAATGACAAAGACAGGCCATCCAATAGGCAAGGGGTTTAAAATCAGGAACAAGAATTTTTACAGTATTTTTTAAGCACTACTAAAAACATATCAACTGTATGCCATAGTAGAAAGAATAAAACATAGTATACACATATGATAGAATTACACAGTAATAAAATAAACTATAACTACATGGAACGATATGTCAATAGCACAAATCTTAACGTTACCAGCAACAGTACTATTCCACTAATAAAGTTTCAGAAATATCTAACATTATTGTTTGATATGAAAATTAAATTTGGGGGGAAGAGGTGTTGAAGAGAGTTTTGGAGGGAGATTTTTTTGAATGCATGTAATTAACAAAGCATTATTATTTAGAAATTATGGATAACCCCTGTAAGATTAAATTTTTGGTATATGAAAAATAATGCAGTAGAAAATGGGTAAGGGATATGGACAGGTAGTTAACAGGGAAGGGAAGTGATCAAGAATCATATGAAAAGATGCTCAGTATATTTATAATCAGGGACATGCAAATTTTAAAATAAGATAAAAATTTTTAACATATATTGTTTGTACAAAGGGGTGATACTTCAACACATGCATACAATATGCCTCATTCCCTCTATTCCTTCTTCACTTCTCTTCTCCTGCCTTCTTAAGCAATTTCAAAATTTTTCACAGTTCTATTTTCATACATGGGTATAAATGTATATTCACCCCATCTTCACCCTCTCTTTTCAACCCTACCCATCCTACTGGATCCAAACACAAATAGAACCTGTTTTATATTGCTACTATTCATTTTTAAAGGCTAGATTCCACATGTGAGAGATGACGTGGTATTTTTCTTTCTCAGTCTGTCTTATGTACCTGAACACGATGATCTCCAACTCCATCCATTTTCCTGCAAATGACATTGTTTTCTTCTTTATGACTGAGCAATGCTCCATCATCTTTATCCACTCATTGGTTAGTGGGCATCTAGACTGATTCAATATTTTGGCTATTGTGAATAGTGCTGCTATAAGTATGGGTGTGCAGGTATCTCAACTGTATATTGACTTACATTCCTTCAGATATATGGCCAGGAGTGCTTTAGAAGGATCATGTAGCGGTAATATCCATAGTGGCTGCACTAATTTGCATTCTTACCAGGGAAATGTAAAAAGGATTTTCTCCTCACATCCTTGTCAACATGTTGTTATTAGTTTTCTTGATGGTAGCCATTCTGACTGGGATGAGATGGAATCTCAGTGATGTTTTGATTAGCATTTCCTTTATGGCCAAGGAAGTTGAATATTTCTTCATGCATTTATTAAAAACTGTACTTCTTCTTTAGAAAACTGTTCATTTGCTCATTTACAAATTGGATTATTATTTCTTTTGGTGTTTTTTTTTTTTTTTTTTTTTTTTTTTTGGTTAGGGGTTAATGGGGTTTGAACTCAGGGCTTCACATTTGCAAGGCAGGCACTCTACTGTCATGCCTCCAATCCCTTTTTGCTCTGATTATTTTGGAGCTAAGGTTTCTCTTTTTTCCCAGGCCAGCCTGGACCACAACCCTATTTTATGCTTCCCACCATAACTGGGATGACAGGTGCATACTACCAAACTCAGCTTTTTCCCATTGACACGAGTTCTTGTAATCATTTTTGTCCTAAATAAACTGGAACCACAATACTCCTGATCTGAGCCTCCCCTGTAGCTTGGAATAAGAGGCATGTGCTATCACATCCAGCTATTCCTTAAGATAGGGTCTCTCAAACTCCTGGCCCCTGCTTGCCTTGAACAAAGATCCTCCAGATCTCAGTCTCCCTAGTAGCTAGGATAATTCCTAGCCACCAGTGCCCAAATTTGGTTTAAATTTTTGAGCTCTTTATATATTCTGGACATCAACCCTTTATCCAATTAATAACCAGAAAAGATTTTGTCCCATTCTGTAGTTTTTCTTTTGATTCTGGTAATTGTATCTTTTGATGTGTAGAAGCCCTTTAACTTGATGCAGTCCCATTTCTAAATTCTTGTTTTTATTGTCTGAGCAACTGATGTCCTATACAGGAAAGCATTACCTGTGTCTATAATCTCAGTGTTTCCCCCTATGGTTTCCTCTAGTAATTTCAAAGATTGTGGTCTTGCATTAAGATCTTTGATCCACTTGAAATTGATTTTTGTACAGGGTGAGATAGCAGTTTGGTTTCAGTCATTTGTATGTGGATTCCAGTTTTCCCAACACCATTTGTTGAAAAGTCTATTTTTAACTCCAACATATATTTTTGGCAACTTTGTCAAAAATCACATGACTATAGCTGTTTGGGCTTATTTCTGTATCTTCTATTCTATTCCATTTTTCTACATGTCTGTATTTGTGTCAGTATCACGCTATTTTTGTTACTATGGGTCTGTAGTATAATTTGAAGTTAGGTATTGTAATCTCTCCAGCATTGCTTTTTGCTCAGGATTGCTTTAGGTATTTTGGGTCTTTTGTGCTTCCAAATGAATTTTAATAGTGATTCTTCTATATATGTGAAGAATGTCATTGGAATACATTGAATTTGTGGATTGCTTTTTGAAGTATAGCCATGTTCACATTATTAATTTTGCCAGTATGTGAACATGGGAGGTCTTTTCATCTTCTAATGTCTTCTTCAATATCCTTCTTCAGTGTTTTATGGTTTTCACTGTAGAGGTCTTTCCTTTCCTTTGTTTTACTCCAAGGTATTTAAAATTTTTGAGACTATTATGAATGTAATTATTTTCTTCACTTCTTTCTCTGCCATTCATTATTAATATATTAAAAAGCTACTTATTTTTTAATATTGTTTTTGTATCTTGCAACTTTGCTGTGTTTATCAGATCTAAGAGGGTTTTTTTGGTAAAGTATTTACGGTCCCTTATCTATGGGATCATATCACCTGTAAATATGGATAATTTGACTTTTCCTTTCTTATTTGTACCCCTTTTATTTTTTTTCTCTTGCCTTATTTGCTCTGGTTAAGAATTCTAGCACTATATCACATAAGAGTGGGGAAAGTGGACACCTTGACTTTAGAGGAAATGATTTCAGCCTTTCTCCATTAAGATAATGTTGGCTATATGTGCATTTTATATAATATTTACTATGTTGAAATATTGTTCCTTCTATTCCTAGTTTCTTCAAAGCCTCTATCATGAAGAAATGTTGAATGCTGTCAAGGCTTTTTCTGCATCTAGAGAAATGATCATGTGATTTTTGTCTGATTCTGTTTATGTGTTCTATTACTTTAATTGATTTTCATATGTCAAAACATTCTTGCATCCTTGGAATGGAAAAACTTGATCATGGTGTATGATATTTTTAATGCACCATTAAATTTTGTTTGCAAATATTTTGTTTGAGAATCAGGGGAATTGATCTCCAATTTTCTTTTTTTGTCATGTCCTTATCCAGTTTTTGTGTGAGGGTAATACTGGGTTCATACAAGGGGTCTTGGTGTGTTCTTTCCCTTTTTTTGGAGTAGCTTGAGGAGCATTGGTATTAGTTCCTCTTGAAAGATTTAGTAAAATTCACCAGTAAACCCATCCAGTCCTAAGCTGTTTTATAATTTATTTTAATTTTTTTGGAAAACTTTTTTTCTACTTCATTTCATTGCTTATTGCAGATCTGTTTAGAAAGCTTATATTGTCTAGGCTCATTTTTGATAAGTCATATATATCTAGCAGCTTATCTATTTCTTTTAGATTTCAAAGTACTCACTAATGATACCCCGAATTTCTATGGAATTTTTGTAGTGTTGCTTTTCCCATCTCTAATTCTATTAATTTGGGTCCTTTCCCTCTTTCTTTTTGTTAGTTTGGCTAACACTTTGTCTATCTTGCTTATCTTTTCAAAGAACCAACTTTTTGTTTCATTGATTCTCTTTTTTGCTGTTTTACTCTCCATTTTGTTAATTTATGACCTGATATATATTATTTCTTTTGATTTGCTGGTTTTAGGTTTAACTTTTTCTTATTTTTCTAAGAGTTTGAGATGCATTCTTTTTCTAAGACATACTAGTGCTCATTCTTTCAAGACAGTTTTGTTGCATTATATGGAGAGAAAGGGCAATTTCTTTAATTAGACATATTCAGCCAAAATGGTTCTCTAAAATAAATACACTGTGGTGTCTTCTTGCACATCCTTTTTCAACTGTGACATCATCAGCACCTTGTACACTACAAAATCTGCGATTAGTGAACCACATACAATTACATCAAGAATGACAAGACTGTCCCAGTGCCTAGATTAGCACCTGCATTTACTGATGCATAATATTTGTTGCATTTAAGGAGTACATAAATTAAACAGAAATTATGGAGCTACCTGGGGAATAAACTACACAAACCAGTATTCTTCTAAATCTCATAACAAATAAACAAGGCTACAGCAATAAAGAAATATTTATTTGGGGGTGTTTTTAGTTAAGTAACAAGTTTTCCAACTTTTAATGCTTATATGAGTAAAACAGACCTTTGGGTGTCCTAAAGCCTGTCTCCTCTTTACACAAATTACTAATTCCAACTTCTACATCTATAATTAAGCCCTTTTCTTTCCCTTTTTATGATTTCTCTTCCGTAGTCTTCCTTTCCTACACCAAATCCCTGATCTTTCGAGAATAACTAGGGCATACGATAGTTTCCTTCTTTACCTCCTTTGAGCTATTCATCCCAAAGAAGGAATAAATCCTATTTTGTAGCAGTCCCAAGAGACTCACTTTAACTCCTTCAGGAAAAGTCATCACGGTTTGTTTATAATTCTCCATTTATATTGATTTAACAAACTATCATTATGTGTACATGGGACTACATAGAATTTCTAGAGATGAAGATCTCTGGGAAAATCTAACAAAGAAAGTGTGGTTCCAAGAAAGAAATTGTATGTACAATCCTTTCAACCTTCTTTTAAGCATCTTATGTGTTTATACTTTCACTAACTTTCCAAATGTGTTAATTCAAATTGCTCTCCTAAGTATTCCCTCCTGTTGGTAGCATTTAGTTGTCCAGTAAAATGAGCAGCTGCCACAGAGTATTTGCTAATGCTTCCTTCCTCCAGAGGAGGTTAGTTCAAATTTAAATTGTGTTAATCCCACCTGAGGCATGATGGCCTCTGTTGTTTTTTTGGTGATAATTACTACAAAAATAGTTTGCTCTTATTAGTATAATATAGGACTATAGCAACAAACTTGAACTCTGTTATTAGCCTATTTTACAGTAAGTGCTGTTTATTTATGGCCTCAGACATGTGGTATCTATTAATAACATCTCCAAGAATGGAAGCTACTTACTTGTTAACTGGGAACCAAAATGTCAAAAATAATTTTGAGGAAAGTAAAAGTATATGGTAAATGTTGACAGTTATGAGACTTTCTGAAGTTATCAAAAATGCAGATTATTTAGGCATTAACAAAAAGAAATAATAACAGAATTTCAGGCTTGACCGAGACCATTTATGGCAAGATTTCCACATCACTTCACACAGCAGGACATATGCAAAATTTCCCATTGCAGTTAAGATTTCAATTAAAATGCAATACAAATTTTATTAGTCATTTAGTAACATTGAAGAACAATCAAAATAGGCAGTGAATGATATATAAAACAGGGACATTGATTCCATGAGCCCTTCTTAAATTTAAAAGGAAAGAATTAGAATTAGCATTTTTATGTGCAGGAAATCACCATGTTTAAGTGTTTTATTATTCCTTAATTTATCATTTACATTTCACAAATCTTTTTAAATGATTTGAGATGTCCTAGCATGAACAAAGTACAAGGCATGTTAACTAATTTTTTAATGTAAATGATAGTGAAACATTTGGTAAAAGCTGAATCTCAAATACTTTGGACAGAGGATAAAAGTAGCACTTCACCAAGTGTTTTCTGCACATAAAAAGAACTGCTGTTGTCTAGCATCTCATGAGATATCAGATCCAGCACCAGATATATTCAACTACTGCCATTCAGAACTTAAGCTAGAATTTCCAATGGGAAAATGTTCTGTATAGTTCAACCATCTCATTCATAGTGTGGGAGAAAGATGGAGACTAACCATATCAAAAAAACTGTTGGAACACTGATAAGTAAATGCTTGCAAGCTGGACTACCACTTGGGCCTCAGTGTAGCAAAATCTTGTAATACAAAATCTAAGGCTAAAAGTAATTTGAACAGGAACAAAAAAAAATAATAAAAGCCTACTACTTTGGAACTCATTCTCCAATTCACCCATTTTCATTGATAAATCATAATATAAGAAACAATGCCTTTCTATTTTTTTACTTAAACTAATTTTAAAATTCAGTTTCTATCCTACAAGGTGGGTTGAAGATCAACTTCAGTTATTCCTGGTGATTCCCCGATACAGAATGCTACCAGGTTACCAGTGTTAGGAAACAGGAAGTCTCCCTGGTCACACATAGACAGTCGTCACTGATGTCTCCTTGCTCTCAGGAGACAGAATCCCTGGTGCAGATCCTCTTCAGGCACCTTTGAAAGAAATGGGAAACCAGGAGCTTATTTCACAGCAAAGCTCCCAAGGCTTAAGGGACCTATGGATCTGTCATTCACAGGAGTCAAGGGGAAACCCAACAGTCTTCTGCTTTTCAAAGGCTCAGGTCTTTCTCCTGCCCCAAGAGGATCCCAAGAGTTATGCTATTACTGATCTTAGAAAGAATCTACATTGTGTCTTACACTCCCTCCCTCACCCCCCAAAAAAAGAAAGAAAAGAATGACAAAGATAACTACCTGCTTAGAATGAAGGCTTGGGGAAATAGGTAGGGAGGGCAAAATCTATTTAATATTTCTACAAAAATGAATAAAAGTAATAAGAAGCTTGCCAGCAGATTTTAGCTTTAATGCTACTTCAACTAAAGTATGCAAGACTTTGACTTGTCCCTTCAAATCTTTCCATTCTTGGAAGTCATGAAATACAATAGGATTTTCCTCAGCCACTTTGATCACTTTCCTTTGAACTCAAACTAAAATTTACTTTATCATTCTCTAGACTGACTTCTCCAAACTTCCCCTACCCAATCATTTCTTCTCTCTTGTTTGTTCTGCATTGGCAATTGCACTGCCACTGTAAGTCCTGAGAAGCGGTACATCCTGTATTTATTGATTTACTTATTGATACTCAAAGTTTCAGAAATATTTGTTGATACACACTGGATGCTATCATTGGCACATTCCTTTACCACTCATTTGGTAACATTATGCTCACTAGAGACCCGGTTGCATCAAGTCCTATGATTGTACTTTTGTCTGCTAATTTCTCTGTGGACATTTGGCGTCTATGATGTTTGGTTGTCTCACAGGACTTCCTCCAGAGGCTTCACTTGAGGAATCTTCCTGGCTACATGCAGCTTTCCCATTGGCCCATCCTGTACAATGACACACAAGTCTGTAGACATTGCTGTGTGTCATGCTCCTCTCAACAGCTTTTGTTCTCTCCTGCTGTAATTAGGATTAAGTTTTTGCTCTCCAGCTTGTGGAATCTTCTAAAATCTGTTTTCCAACCTTATTGTCTTCTCACATCTCTTTAAAACATAAAACAGAATCCCAATCAATCTAGGCAACCTCTCATGGTGCTTCTCTCTGTCTTATGGAAATTATTTCTCTGGGATTTGGTAGCTCATCCTTTCACATCTGGTGAAATCCCAAATGTTATCTAAGTCTACAGAGCCAACCTTCTCCAAAATTGCTTTCCCTCCACCACTCACTGCTCCCTTGCATGCACTCTTCTTTTAGACTCCTTATTATCTCTGTTATATTTGAAAACATTCATATAACCAATGAAATTTAATCTCTGTGTCTGTCATCTCCCAAGGAGACTGTGAGCTTTGAGTACAAGGCCATGGTTCTCTGTAGGTCCACAAGGAGCTCTGCACAGCCTTTGAAATAAGTCTGACATTGAGGTGTCTGAAATAAAGGTATGCCAAACTTCAGTCTGGAGACTATGGTACAGTGTAGAGATGAAAATTTCTCCAGTGTAAATTAACAGAGAACAAATAGTTCTATGTGTCAAAATACAGTTATTTTGTTCTTTGAAAATTTTCACACTAATATTTTTAAATGTGTTCCACTAATATTTACACATGTGCATATATGTATATACATTCATATTTCAAAGTAGCTCCTCTTATAAATAAAATGATTAACTGAACATCCCAATTTTTGGTAGAGAAAAGGATCTCACATTCCCATGAGACAGAGAAAATGGTACTTTAACTAGTATAGGTGATGTCTTTCCTCCAAAAACACAAGAGAAAAACAATCTCTCCCACAACTAAAATCAATCTAATTTTTTAAAATGTTTTATATGCTTGTAAATATATTTGAACTATCCTTTCACTGAAGCATTAAAACTCTAAAAGCTAGTTCTGCTCTCTAGAATGGCAGCACTGAACATTCCTTCTCCAGAACAATTTGTGAGGCTGTATCTGGCAACTAAACATGAAAGGGTGGGTGCTGAGCGGCTGGCAGCTGGCCCAGCATTTAACCCTGCTGTTTTAGAATGTCATAAAATAAGCATAATTTAAAGTTCTCAAATCATTTGGTTAGTGACTGTGATTTCCACTGAAAATAATTTCAAAGAAGACAGGCACCTTTGTTGATGCTTGTAGCACTTTGAACATCGTGTATTGAAGAATAGGAAGCAAATACCTCAAGGCCTTGACACATTCTTGGGATTAATACTAAGAGAATGTGTAGGCTAGCCTATTAAATTTCTCTGGTAGTAGGAATATGCACAGGAAAGGATAGTAATATAATATAATTAATAGATAATATTATCACAGAAAGTCATTACAAGTGAACAGACTACATTCTATAATATACCAAAAAGAGTTTTGATTTAAGAAACAGAAATCTGTATATAAAATAACATTTACTTTTTTATTGTTTATTCATTTATTCATACATGCATACATTGTTTGGGCTATCTCTCCCCCTGCCTCCCACTCCCTCACACTCCCCCAACCCCCTCGCTTCCAAGCAGAACCTCTTTTGCCCTCTTCTCTAATTTTGTTGAAGAGAAAATATAAGAGATAATAAGAAAGACATAGTATTTTTGCTAGCTTGAGATAAAGATAGCTATCCAGAGAAATTCCTAGCATTGTTTCCATGAACGTTTATTACAACCCAAATTGGTTCATCTTTACCACACTTCTTCACTACTTCCTGGTCACCTTCCCATAGAGGTTTCTGCCAGTTTAAGATTGTTTTATTCACTCCTCTACAGTGGACACATCAAAAACACTTCCAAGTTTTAGGTTTACTACCTTTCCCCATTCCTCATGTACATATCCTCCCCTCAGTGTGTGACCATGTCCAGTAATACTACTGCATTTGTTTTAGGTCTAAAGTCTAGGAGAACCCGATTTTTGGCTTCCTGAGCTTGGCTAACTTCGCATAAGATGATGTTCTCCAGTTCCATCCATTTATCTGCAAATGACAAAATTTCATTCTTCTTTGTGTCTGAGTAAAATTCCATTGTGTATAAATACCACATTTTCTTAATCCATTCGTCAGTAGTGGTGCATCTTGGCTGTTTCCATAACTTGGCTATTGTGAATAGTGCTGCAATAAACATGGGTGTGCAGGTGCCTTTGGAATAACCTGAATCTCATTCCTGTACATTTACTTTTGACTGACATAGAAAACCATTTGTACTCTCCAGTATAATCTCATTTAATATATGGCATGCCTCTTGAATACAAATTGCATCATTTTATTATTTAATTACATAGAAAATTATACCAAACCTTTGTTCTTTTGTAGTTATTACTTAGCTGTTTTGGAAGAGGTGATTTGTTTCAGTAAGTGCTGCTCTTATGTGAGGATATATTCTACATAAAGCAACTGATCTCCTTTGACCACAGCAGATAATACATTTCAGATTCAGGAAAACAAACTTGAAGCATTCTAGTAACAAAGGCTCCTGTTGTCAAAGTCAAACAAATTTTTATCATGGTTGGTAAAATTCTTAAGACAAGGTTCATAATTAAAACATACCGTGTCTTGATTTTTAAAAAAAGCATTTAAGACTAAAAATGCATACACAAAAAAGAGTAATATTTTTAGCACAGCTATCTCTGGTCACATAGTACCATCCCATCTACGTTGGGATTCTTCGATTGCAATGTTTCTGGTACCATGGTACAACATGGCCCAAGTGTCAGGGTTGCTTTTGCAACATCCTTTATCTGCTGTACAGCCACACTAAAACTTGTAGCTTTTCATGTCATCCAGAAAATATGCTATAACATTACTCCTAAGCGTTGAAGATGATGGCTACAGAAACCAGAATTCCACAACTATTATGTTTGTTGCTTAGTTTCTTCATATTAACATTTTTCTTCCATTTAGCCTAAAAAAACATTTAAATCTTCACCATCCCCAAATTTAGATAGGAAATGTTTTACCTCTTAATTTAGCATTTTCTACCATTAAGTTCCACAGATGTATTAGAAATACCCATGATTTTATCACTAGTAGAAATCATGGCGTTTTCTATCATCTTATAGTTATTATGTAGAATTTGAATTCTTACTTCCATACAATATTATTTTAATATTATGAATTATTAGATCTACCTTTTAGGTCTCAGTTTTAATAATTTAATATTACAAGTATCTCTCAATCAAAAATGTATTCTTAACATAGCAACTAATTTCCTTGGTAATGTTATATATTTACAAACATTTTTTCTGCAAAGAGTTCATAAATGTCTACAGTATGCCACAGGAGTATAGATCATAGCACAAAATTATTCAAAATCCCTGCCTCACTTTCCCTCTCTCACCTCCTCCTTCATGACATTCAACTAATGTGGCAACTCTTCATATGCTTTCCCTGACCACCCACCATCAAGAAGTTTCCTGAAGGGTGAATATGGTGCGAACACTGTGTACACATGTATGTAAATGGAAAAATGATACCTGTTGAAAGTATTCCAGGAATGGGGAGAAGGGGAGGATAAAGGAGAATGGCATCTTATATTATGTGTATAATATAATTAATGTAAGAACTTTTATAAATGCCACAACATACTCCTACTCAACACAACAATAAAAAAGAAATAAAAGAAGCTTCCTGAGTACTTTTTAGCACAATCCCTAGTTTTACTTTCAAAATTCTATAAATTCTATAAATTAAATTCTGTTAATTAATTCTACAAATTATATTTGTTTGTTTACATATTTGATGGTTGGTTCTGTATATCTCATTTATTCTGGCTGACATTATTTTTTCTTTAATATCCAACTCTAGTATTTCAAGTTTATCCCTTTGGATTTTCTTCTTTAAATGCTAATTTTCCTTAGTCTTTGCTCACTAACCATTCTTTCTTCCCTAGTTTCCTTTGACTCTCCAGACCATTTCACCTACTCCCATTAGTAAAAACACCTTCAAAAGAGGATGACACATAAATGATATATACAGGCCCACAATCCTTAACTGTCATCCTGAAATCCATAATATTCTCTACAAAATTCATTGGCAGAAAAATCTCACCTGAAATAACAAACCAGCTTTCACTTATCTCATATCCTGTGAATCTTCCTACATTTTACCACAAAACTCATTTCTTTTCTTTTTTTTTTCTTTTTCTTTTATTATTCATATGTGCATACAAGGCTTGGTTCATTTCTCCCCGCTGCCCCCACCCCCCTCCCTTACCACCCACTCCACCCCCTCCCTCTCCCCCCCATTATTTGACACTCCCTGTGTAAAAAAAAAAAAAACTGTTTTTAAAGAGTGTGCAATATAAGTACTTTTTTAAAGTCCAAAAAACTATGAAATTGAAAAGGTAAGAGGACATAGGCTTATTTTTAGCCAGATTCAAAGAATGATCCAATTGTTTTCTGAGCATCCCAGAATTCAACACCACTGCTTTGTTGTTCTCATTATTGATTGCATCTCTATTCACTTTCCTAGGTACATTCATTGCTTCAGCTTTGTCACACTATATTCCTACATGCCCCTTACTGCTCCACACCTCTGTCACTGGATAGTAAGTCCTCATGTGTACTTCTTATAATACCTATTTGTTACTGAGACGTCTTTCTTAGCCTTACAAAGTAGAGTTTATGAGTGTAATTTGAAGAATTCTTCTAAATCCAGTAATTGTCAGTGTACCCCTATACCACACAGAACTACAAAATTTCATCTCCTAGTATTTCTCCTGCTATTGCATGAGGAGCTCCATGAGTGGTGGGATCATGCCACATTCCTATAATCCAACATGGTGCCCAGCTCTGCTGTCTGTAAATATTTATAAATTCTTCACCTTCTCTAAGCTCACTTCAATGTCTATTGTTGCATTCACCATTTCTGTCAATTGCACTATCAGGTATCTTGTCACTCAAGCAGAGTTCATTCATTCTCTCTTATCTTTCTTGTTAATTGTCTTACTCACTTATCATGTGATACAGTCTGCCTCCCAATGTCTTCTCAATTCATCTTCTCTATCTCCTACACTACTACCACTTTATCTGCCCAAACTGTCTCTCAGCCAGGGTTTTTGAAACACTATCTTGTTTCTCTGCCTATAAACTTACTTTCTATATAAATAATTTTTATTCCAAGTGAATGCTTTAGATGTGTTGCATGCTAATTTTTAAGTTCTAAATGACTTTACACTTCATATATAATGTTCAAAATTATTGGTAGAATAGGAAAGTCCTCATAATTTGCTCTCAATCAACTGTTTCAGCATTGTCTCAGACTAACCCCAATGGTTTTTGCTTTCTATTGTTTTTCAAACAACACATATAATTTTAGATGTTTGTGACTTGAATCTTCTTATTCTTTATGGAATCCAAGCTTCCATAATAGTCCCATGTCAAATTCTTACACAAGCTAAATATCCACCCCAAATGTTCTTCTATTTAAAAAACTTCTCGAAGCCAAGTTAATACCTCCCACATCTGTCTTACACTAAATACTGATTACATATACAGAGCATATTACCTAAAGGTAAGTATATTGAGTTCTATATGTATATAATATTTAAATTATATATTTATTTACAAAGCACAAAAGAAGCTTATACTGTGATTTTTTAAGAATAGCATACAAAAAAGAAAATTATATTCCAATATAATTGAGGTTATCCAATCTAATAAAATATTAGTATATAGCATGCTAACATGTTACAAAACAGAACAACAAAAATATCACATTCTACTATAATTTTCTATCTGAAAATAGTAAAAATAATGCATGTAAAATTCAATAGTATTTTAAAATATCTGAAGAGCTTCCTTCATTGAAAAAATATCACATTTCAATATAATTTGTTACATGAAAATAATAAAATAATGCATGTAAAATCCAATAGCATTATCAATAAGAGGTATTACATTAGTAGATTAAATGACAAAAATGACATATTCATCTCAATATAAATGTATTATGTTGTGGTAAAATCCAATATCTATTACTAAATCCAAAATAAAAACATATTTGTATATAATTTCCAGATAGCTTATTTTAACATTATATTTAAAGATCAGCACTTCCTAATTTGAGAGCTCAATGCATTATCAATGAAAACACACATTTGTCTCCAATTTGTCTTAAACATAAACAAAATTAAGAATTTTTTTTGAAATATAAGCAATGAGTATGACCTAATCCAACATACATTAAATTTTATTATAAAGTTTAAAAAGTTGAAGTGATTAGAAACATTCAATATTGGTGCCAAAACAAACACATCAATAGTACAAAATAGAGGATCTAAAAATAGATGTAACCATACATGGGAAATTAATATACAATAAAGTTGGCATTTCTCTATTGTCTAGATCATTCACCAAGTGGTTTGGGGCCAACTGGCTTGGATTGGTAAAAATAAAATAACTTTGAAAAAATAAACCTAGATAATAACTTTCCTTTTAACAAAATAAATCCTAAATGAGCTTCAAAGTGTTAGACTTTAATGAACAAAATATATACTATAAGAAATCTTTGAGGTAGAATAGTTTTTCTAAATGTGTCACATAATTCAAAAGTCACAGAAGAAAATAGTAATTTTAAAACATAAAATGTATAAGAAAAAAGCCTTTAATAAGTTTGTAAGACAAAAATATGATAGCTGAATTGTTCACAATTATAATAGGGGGAAAACATCTTATAAATCATGATGTAAGCAAAGAACAACATGAAAGAAAGTTTGGCAAATTTCCTAATCTGGAATTCAGCACCATCTTCCACCTTACACATTAGTTGAATGTTTTAAACAATTACAGCTTAAATTCTCTTCTAAGAAACTTTGTTTTCATAATACACTATGAAATTAAATCAGAGTTTCTTAAGAATTATATTGAAAAAAGAAAATTAATCATGCTTTTGGAAGATTTTGCTTTTTTTCAAGTCTTTGTCTATAATCAAAATAACTAATAATTTTTCATTTTTGAGTTAGAGATAAAAATTCTTAACGTGAATACATTCTAACTATAAGGTAAAACAGGTCCTGACCAGGAATGGGTACCTGTGAGAAAAGAAAGACAGCAAATATGGTCAATGTACTTATGTATGTGTGTAAAAATAGAGACAAATCCTGATAAAATTAATCTGAGTGAGGAGGATGGGGAATAATGGAGAGGGTGACTCTAATGAAGATACATTATAAGCTGTATGTAAATGTCACAATGAAACACCCTTGTACTACTAATATATGCTAATAAAAAATAAATTATGATTTGAAGCTACTATATTTGAAGTTAGGAAAAGGGTATTTTATTTGAAGTTAGGAAAAGGGTAATTTAATACCTAATTTACATTGAATTGAAAATGGGCTACAAAATCATTTTAATGTGATTTCCTGAGATACATGTTCAGTAAAAAAAGACTATGTTAATAATAACATTTACTTTTCATGACTTACTTTGGAATTACTTCTGACATTTTAGGTTTCCTAGACATTCTATTTATATATTTTTAAAACCTTAAATAATTTTCATTCCTTATGAAATCATAAGATAAACTCTAAAACCTCAAAACTTCCAAAACTAAATGATAATGAAAAATACCAAGATATATATAAATGGAGGTTTTTATGTTATAAAGTCAGAGACTACAAAGTAAAATGTATGAATTGCCATGTTTTATATATAAATAATTATATATATGTGTACATGCACAGATATACATACACTCACATGTTATATTACATGTGCATGTGAACATGTATCTATAGTGTAACTATACATACAGTGACCATGCACACTACATATATGTGATTAGCACTGCTATCTCCTGGACTCTAGAATCACAATGTCACTTCTCATCCACAATCACCCTCACTAAGAGTTTAAATTCAAGGTTACTCTGCTTTAGTAAGGCTGTTTTTTTAATTTTCAATCATTTCCTCTAGATTTCATAGTAAAATATATTTTTAATATTTATATTAAAAAATGCCAAGTGTCCTTATTAGCTGCAAGCTGTAAATGCCACAAAACAGATTTCGAAATTGGAACACACCCAACATAAATGGTTACCAATGGTGAGTGGGAAGGCATACGCAACAGGCTGTAAAGCCACCACACAATATGAGGAAAATCATTAACCGATCTGGAAAGGCATCAAGATGGCCGGCACCTTTGTAGTTTCAGCACAAAGACTGAGCCTTATTTCCAAATATTTTCCCTGGTGGGGAATAACAGCTGGAAAACAATCCCAGATGTATTCATTTGTGTAACTATTTGCTTCTTGTAGCATATAGGCATGGAAAAATTGTTGAAGGTTTCAATTCTGGACTTGTATTTTTTAAAATGTCAGGCTTTTGAAAAATAGCACCATTTTTCTTTAAAACCGTTCATTTACCTGGAATGTTGGCCAGCAGGCCTATAATATGAATTTGGTGTTGTTAAGGTTGAAAAAATGCCCAATGGCAAGAGAGGAATGGATAATTTTAGTGGATAGAACTAAATATAAGCCTAAATTCAGATGAGCAAATTGTCCAAGCAGAATAAAAAATAATGTTTTCACAATTCTAAGCTGGCCAAGGAATTCTAGATTCTGTTAAAGTAACAAAGTTAGAGAAAAAAGTAATCTAGAAAATTTTCTTTAAAGATATGGAAGACAGAATGTTGAAAATAAAGTTTAAGAAAGTAGGTTAACTGCACTCAGGCATTTTTTTTCTTGAAAGTAACCTTTCATTTGAGATCATTCTAGACATTGACACAGAGCTCCAAAAACTAAAAATTTTTAAGCATATTGTTGTTGTATTTGGAATACATTGTGACATTGACAAAAGTTATTATAACATAGCATAGCTAAATACACTCCCTCCATCATTCTCCTTTATTGCCCCCTCCACTCATTCCTTGAATAGCTTCAATGGGTCTCATTTTTCCATTTTCATATATATTAAGTGGATTTATAGTTCTCTATCAATTATTGAAAAACTCATTGGAACTCTAGTTTTTATAGGGCTAAACATAAATTTTAAATTAATACAATTTTTCTTAATAAGCATGTAACATAGCTTCACTTCTGCAAATGCTCTATTTAGTAATAATTCTATTTTATATATTAGAATATACATTAATTTTTTAAGCAGAGTCTCTGATGTGGTGGGGTGTGTGTGTGTTTATGTGTTTATGTGCTCAGGAAAAGTGTGAGAAAGGAAAGAGAGAGATTTTAATCAGTGTAGTTTTTCTTCACTTGCTTAGATTATTTTTATTTTAAAGGATACCAGACATTTAAATAGTTGAGTAAAATAATCAACTTTTTGTAGGTCTCTACTACTAAAATCAGTGCTGGTTCATGTTCTTTTGTCACTAAACTGTTTTTTAAGAATGTGAGGGGCTGTGTTTGGATCCTTCATCCATTCTATAAATATTAAATGAACAACTATTGCTTTCTAGGAAACCTAAGAACTGGAATTTCAGCATCATCATTTCTCCAAGATGCTGACTGGAGAAACAACTAGAATCACATTCCTGATTATGTTAGGAAGACAGTTTGAGATAAAGTATACGAATAATTTTTCATTTACAGACCTCCAAATGCTTTATGAACATTACATCAACCCAAACATAATTTATGTAAAGGATTTATCACCTGAGCATGTGGAATTGATATCCTGTTCTGTGGAACAAAAAAGGTCTTTTTGACTCAAGTGATCTCTTGCTTGAAGCCAGACTAATAGCCACACAATGATGACACCAGAGAAATGGATTGGATTAATTTCAAACAAAAGTAAGGAACTCAATCTAAACTATGTAAAACTCACCTTGCTCTGATTTATTGGTTTCTTCAGACCATTGAAGCTGCAAATAAAATTTACGAGGGCAGAACAATAAATTAAGATTGGATAAAGGCATAATTTTAGGCCTCAAGTTGCTTGTACAGTTAGATTTTTAACACATAAAATTGGGAGCATAATACTAACAAGTTAATAAAATCACCCCAGTGCTGACATGTACATTTTTTAACAGTTGATTGGTCTAGTTAGCCTCGTTGACAACTTAAAATTTCAAAAACTTACATTACATATATTCAATGAACATTAAAAACATAGAAAAGTTCATAAATGCATGCAACAGAAGTTCATTGGTCTTGAAATATATTTGAGGGAGGAGGAAGTTGCCTTTAAAGTTAAAACTGTAAAATTACCACATAATAAAAGCCTGTGCTTTGAACACTAATTGCCCATTTATTAAGAAAAAAAATAAAGCTCCTTTCCTACGATTCTGAAAGTGTGATATATGAACTTTCTTTGGTTTTATTGAGATGAGCTTTGTGTATTTCCAGTACTACTGCACTTTTCCATTTCTTTTTGATTTTTATTTTGCTAATATGCATTAGTATCATAAGGCATTATATCTATGAAGATTCCTACAGCGTTTTAATTGAGAGTAAATTGCCTACAATAAATGTGGCCTCCTACTGGCCTAGAAGGATGGCCCACCCTAGTGGCTGGGCACAATTGCTTGTTTGAAGAGTTAAACCAAGGCACCATAGCCCACTTTGTCAGCTGCCTAGAGGGAAGTTGTCAAGTCTGGGACCCTGCTGCTTTATTCCTATAACTGTGTTTTAGAAACACCTCACAAGTGGAATTGTGGTTGCCTCATCCAGAAAATGTGGAAAGGATTAATGTGGCATGTAAAACAAATCACTCCTGAGCTCAGCTGAGAAAGTGGGTATTAAAAGCACTCCAGTCAAAAGAGCTTTAGTGAGAGGGTCACGGTGATATACAGTCAGCACATGTTGGGCTGGTAATGCTGCAGGGTGTTTGGGAATGGTAATGGTCCATGGGTGTAAAGTCTTTCAAGACCTCTTAAAGGCACATGTGTTTCTTGAGCATGTTCTCCAAACAAGGACCTGTTATGGGTTAGATTCACTGAAGCTTTTAAACTTTATTGATTGGTTTGTGGGATTCCAGGTTCACTTACTGCTTTAAAAAAAAATCTGTTGATAAACACAGGCAAGAATCCCACTTTAATCTTAACCTTATGAATCAATAAACAATGTGGGATGCTGCCTCTTCATCGATTACAGTACACGCTATTTATTTTTATTATGGAAGTGTTTGCTAGTTTTCAGAGTTAATGGGCAATATATCTGTGTTGTTCTTCTAAATCCAGGTGCTTTGTAGATTTATTTTGAGGGATAAGAAAAGGGAGAGACCTGAAGATTTCTTGCTATTTGAAATATGAACCATAGCCTTAATAAAAACTTGTGGGTTTCAAGTTGAGAGAGAACAAATAAACCTTCTAAGTATAATTTCATAAACTGAAACAATTTTGCTTGGTATTTCCACTTTTGGAAAGAATTCATTCAGACTTCCCATTATAATGCAAATATATCATTAGAGCCAAAGTTGAATGAAATTTTAAAGAGAAGAAATAGAATAGTTTCATGCATAAAAATAACCTATTCTCTTTGTTTGGTTTATATTTGCTATTTTTTGTGAAATGCCCATATTTTTCCCTGTAATTCATTCATCTTTCTAAATAACCTACACCAAAGGCTTATGTAAAATCTTTGAAAAGATGAAAGCACAGCAAAGGCTGTAATAAATAAGAGGTGATACATTTAAGTAGTTGTCAGCACGTGTATACAAAATACACATGTGCTTTTAGGTAAGAGCTGATAAAATATCAAGACAGGTGAACAGGAAGTACTAGTTAACTAACCTAAAAATCTCATCAGTAAAACTAAACAAATGAAAATATTATGTGAGACTGAAAAAAGCCAGGATGCTATTGGGTTCGGGTTCAGTGCTCCCAAGTTTGGTCCCAACTTACAACCATGACGGCAAATATTTTTTCACCAACTTCAAGCATGACATTATTTGTTACCTTTGCTTTACTGCAGGCCTGGTAAAAGTCAAGATCAATAATTTCTCAGAAACAGTTCCACTCTACACTGAAATTACAACCAGCCTGAGGGACAGAGCAGATATAAAATTTCTTGCCATCTCTGTAAAACTCATAAAGCATCACCATTGCCTTGTTTTCAAATTGAACTTCCTGTTTTAGGCTCATTTATGTCACTGTTCTCTGCCTAACATATCTGGCAGGAAGGAAAGTATATGGAAAGTAAGGGCTCATTATTAGTGTATTAAAAAAGATGAAAATATTATAATAAAATAGAAAGATAGTAAGGAGATGTAAAGCTGCTGATATTGTCACTATCAAGTAAGGAAGGAAAATATAGCTTTATGTGTACCTTGTATTTATTCAAAGAAGCAATGGTGTTGCTACCTTCTATGTACCCAGCTATGACTGAAAAAGATAAACACAATTCTGTGCAAAAAAATCTCCGTACATAAGTCACTACTCACGGATTGCTCTTAGCACTTTTGATTTTCAGTTATATTTCTTATACATCCACAGGTAACTGTGATCTACAGTCATATCTTTCCATTTTGCTTAGAGTTACTCTTCTAGAGGCTCCTTCATATAAAAAGGATATGTATAAAAGGATGAAACCCTTTATAATCTCTATTAATAAGAAACCACCCCTTAAAAACATAAAACAATCTGAAAATGTCTTGTGTAGATTTAGACTTCTTCAAATGATTTTCTGATTACATTAAATATCCAGATGGTCAAAATACATGTGTCTGTTCTGTGTTATTAACACAGGTATTTTCATTTTATACCAAAATGATGACAGGAAATGGATGACTTTGACAGCAGTCTTTATTTTGTTGATAAAGTTGTGTGAGTCTGTGGATGCATGTGACATTTTGGCACTTTAAACTGAAAAGGATTTTGTACCTGAATGATGGATTCTGCAGTGTCAAATAGTAACCAGAGTTGGATTCTGGTAACTGGGAAATCACTGACCACTTGTTGCCTGTGCTCAGTAGTACCGACTTTGAATGTTTCCCCAAACACACTAATTGGGGACCTGGACTATGTTGAATTTTGCAGACAGACTGCATGTGAGGGCAGACTAACTCACACCAAGATGTGATGCACACCTGTACAACAGATGACCAATTTTAATGTGCAAAGAAAAACCTCTACAAAATAATAAGATGTTTTCATGTACAAGTCAGACAGCTAAGGAGCTGAATCATGCCATTTAGCTGCAAGTTTTCATTGCTAAAGACATTTTATAGGGCTTAAATTTTATATAGTCCAGTATCAAGTAGTACTCCTAATTGTGTGACTTCAAAGTAGACATGTGAGCCCTACTTTCATATCATTTTAGTGCTAAGCAATCACTGTCTTTCCAATTGCTCCTATGAGGTCCTATATTAACAATATTATTGAGGATTTTATTTAACTTTAGTTTTAGTGAAAACTGTACCTCCTTCTTTGGATAGGAATTTGAACATTGAGATTAAATTGATAGAGAAAATCAAGTCTGAATGGGGTTATAGCCCAGAGGTATACTGTGAATCCCATAAAGCATTGTTTCAGGAACCTGGTTAGTGTTCTGTACACCTGCTTAATGTTTTTTTCATCATCACAAATGTCAAAGTGCTCAGTAAGTCACTGAGGTTTGAATGACAGCCATGCACTAAGCAAGCAGTTATGTTTTTTTACTACCAAATTGGACCATAAATGATGAAAAAGAGGTCAAAAAGGAAGTATGGAACCATACAAATTTGAAAGGGGAAACTGCTAATAGCCATAAACCCAGCACAATCAAAGGCTTGGCAAGTCATTGCAAATTACCTGCTCTGTGAATTACTGATCACACTGCATTATGATATAGAACTTTCTAACTCCTTTCATCTGTAGTAACAGCACTTCTAATAGCTCACAGATCAAAAGCGAAACTCTGCCTGTGGAATTTTGATACAAATACACCAAGGTTGCATAAGAATAATGCATGTGAGCAAAATGTTAATACACAGCTAATGTTTCTTTGGAACAGCTGATTATTTAATATCATGTGTTGTTTTACAGATCAAACTTACCAATATAATATTTATAGAAAAGTAAGATTGGTGAGACATGCACAACTAATTTAGAAGGAATTGTGGAATCTTGTATGATACTTGTGTTAGAGATCAATGTATGTTGGTAGATTTTAAGCAAAATTTTGGCAATCTTTCAAATACAAGATGCCAAGCCAATGATCCTTTTCTTCCAACGCAAGGTTCAGAAATGTGGGAGTGAGGAGACCCAAAATACCCCACTGAATATTTTTTCCTCTAGGAATAATATGTGTATCAATAAGTTCTTCTGAAAAATCTGAAATGCCCATGAAAGGTGAGATTTATATAGATTTTCCCTTGTTTCTTTTCTAGAGATTATATGTACTAATTAAATAGATAGTTTTATTTTGAGTAAAGAAAAAAAGAAAAAGCTTAAGGCTGTGAGACATTTTATAGTGATGATTTGGCTAAAGTGATGACAATCTAGGGTTTTTTTTCCTCTGGCACAAAAATAGCCCTGACGCCTAGAGGTGAAGAGGAAGAAGCAAATGAGACAGATAGTTGGTAAAAATACCATGATACACTTGGATATTTTGTACTTCATAACAAACTGACATGCTTAAAATTAAGAATTGTTTTCTCATTTATGCTTGCATTGGGGTTGTTATGGAACCCCCTGTAATTCTTTTGTTAGATTTCTCCATGAATTAGTGTGAGTTGTTACTCTAAGGTTGCAAATATCATAGTGAATAGATAGGCAATATCTGAGAGATGGCAAGAATAACCTATGTAAAGGTCCTAGGTCTATAAAGAGCTAAGAGTGGTTGAGAAAGAGCAAGAAGCACAATGTGACTAGACCATAGTGAGCAGGAAAAGAATAGATGATGCAAGATTGTGGATGACATGAAGGAGAAGAGTAGCATGTTATAACTCTCTGTTCTGTAGAGAACAGATGATGCCTGAGACAGAACAGAAGAGAGCAGTCCAGTTAGGTCAACAATGCAGTTGTCTAACATGATAGTGGCTTGAACTGGGGTGGTGGCAGTGGAGGTGCAGAGAAAGAAAAGGAATCAAACTATACCCACCGTATCCCTAGAGAGATTCTGAAGGCTATTACATCCCACCTTATAATAAGGTGATCCAACCTCTGGTTGAAGTATTCTAAGTGTAAAATTCTACCCCCAACTCTCCAACCAAAAAATTTGTTTCTCCTAACAGAATTTCCTTGAAATTGGTGAAGCCTTTTAAATAGTCTTTTTAAATCTATTTAAATGAGCTAAGTATAGAACTCAGTGAAAAAAGGCATTCTTCTTTCAATGTTTATTTCAAAAGTTTTGTCTATTGATCAATAATTTTCAGTCGATAAAACCTGAGCAGCTGAAGAAATGTTTTATTATTATCAGAAAGAGAGGGAGTGAAGTTGCCTGGGACAAGGAATATGAAATTGAGGAGACATTTGGAAAGAAGTTTTCTAAGCCCTCTTCCACATGTATTTGCTTGTTATTGTATTGAAAAATAGAATGGACTACATATTTTTACAAATTCAGTAAGACCATTCATTTTAAAGTTCATTTAAAACATTTTTTTAAAAAATACCTGCAGACATTCTGTGATCAGTAACAGATTAAAAAGGTGAAGGCAAGAGCATGAGGCAGAAAAGTAGACAAGTTAGAGGAGAACTAAATTAGTTAAGGATTGTCTGAATAGAAAATGCAAAAGTTCACTCTAGCAACCTTTCCAAGTGCCAGAATCTTGGGATAGTTGTTTGTAGATAGTCATGCCTATAAATCACTTATAATTGCTATTGATGTATAATTATTTTGGGAACTACATATAGTTCATTATATAGTGCAGGTCAATACTCACAGACTCTTATTGTAAGGAGATTTAATTAATTAGTAAATGGTGTGATATGAACAATATTGCTCCATATGTTATCAGTAGCTGACACTATAAAAGAAAGGCAAGTAACCAAGATACCTTACTTCAGGGCTTCCCTGTGCTTTTCTTGTCATAACATGCAGAGAAAATTATGTTTGTATGATTCATTTGAGAAAATCAAAAAGGATTTAAGAGTATTTATAAAACTTTTCTGAGAAAAAATATATTTTCCTAACATTATATAATTATAAAGATGGAGCATTATGCAAAATATTAAATGTTGAATGTGTATAATACTTTCAAGTAAAATCTCTTTGAATTTCCAATGAGAGACTTGAGTTAACTTTCACATACAAACTATTTCCACTACAGGCTAATCTTGAAGAACTCTTCCTTGTCTTTCACTGACAAATGTCATGTTGGCATTTCTAAGGGAAAAATGATTTTTAATTCATTGAACTTGAACTTTTTCATGCAAGATACTTCCAACTAGGACTCAGACTGCATATGCATTGGAACCAACATGTAATAACTTAAATGTTACTGAGAAAATACATGTGGCAAAAACAGATATGAGTATCCCATATATATGAAAACAGACTGAGTCTACCATTTTCAGTTAGGCCTGCTAAGAGTTGTTGCAAAACTTCCCTGTCCCATATTCTTATACCATGATCTTTGGCTGTTAGGGATCTGAATTCTTCTACAACTTCAAGGGACCCACAAGTAGTACAATCTGGACCTGAGTGTTGAAAAGATGTCCATATATAGAATATTTCTTTAACCATTAAGAAAGAGTATTCAGATTGTCAGATGTATACAGCCATTACTGAGCCTTCCCTTAGATGCAGGTGTTGGGGGTATATATCCATGGACCATCTGAATGTTGCTCATTGCTAGAGGCTACTGAACCAGGATGTCAGTCATCTCAGGCCCCACCTGGACGCTCCAGGACTGTAAATCTGCTATTTATTTCTGAGGCCAGTTGGGAAGTTGAACTTTATAGAACAGTTGCAAAACCTGGGTCTGTGCCTCCTGTAGAATGAATAATTTATATTCCCAAAACATGTATTCACTAGATTTTCAAATATAACTTTTACTACACTAAAAGGACAGAAGATTTTTACTTTAACATATTCTATTTTCTTTTAAAGTAATATTTTGAGAATTGAACAATCTATCTTTACATTTTAGCCTTAAACTTTTATTTTAATCTCTAGTTGAATATAACTTTGATACGCAGTACAGACAGATGCACTCAAGCTCTGAATTTTGAGTACAAGTTCTAGGGATTTTATTTAGCAAAAAGATAAAACTTAGGGCAGGAAGAGGTCTTAGTTTGACTAATTATGTGAAAAGAAAAATCACCATACTAAAACAGTCCTAGCAAATAGCAATCTAAGATACATATGTAACTTAAAATTCAAAGGTTTCTAATAGCTACATTTTGAAAAGTAAAACTGGGCCCATAAAATTAATTTTAATAATACATTTTATTTGATGCAAAATTCAAATATTTTAATTACAGAATATGGTCGATTTTTTTATCTTTAAAGTGTTTTTAGTAATGTTCCATAGTGTGGAACATTGCTATATTATTTGATAATTTCCATTGGTTGAAAATTATCTGATTATCACTTTCTTGTTACTGCAAAAAATGCTGTAATAAACATCAGGGAATATACAACTTTGTGCTTTATTTTTTATGGATTATATTCTCAGGATACAATTGAAGGTCAAAATAATATGATCTTTAATTAAATAGACATTAGCAGATTATATTCCAAAAGTGTTATACTAATATTTCCTTAAGCAATGTAGAAAACTGATTTTGTTCACCTATTCTCACGAGTAGTGGGATATGATTTGATTATTATCTGACTAAATGTCACAAGGAGCTATCTCCTTCCTAATTCAACTTGTGTCTTCCTTTGCTCTTCCATAATTTTTTTGTATTAAAATTTTTGGAAGCTATTTTACTTTTAAAATTACTAAAGAAATGTGTTAAATTCTTTCCTATAAAATTTTCATTCTTAATCTATAGTACATCTCAATTTAGACTAGCCACTTGTCAATTTCAATAGATATCTATGGAAATTTCAATAACCAAATAGCCACCTAGTGGTTATTGCATTGGACAGTACAGTTCTCAAGAATAACCCAAGCACCAGTTCACCTTAATTATTGGCTTCCTGATGAAAACAGTCATCTTGTTCATGTCACTGCAGTCATTCCCTGACTTGCATCTAAACTGGGGAAGAAGTACAGAATGCTAGTGGACTATTGCTGCTTTGTTATGTGCATATGAGATTACAGGCCATATTAAACCTGGTGATGATCCAACAGAAGTTACAAGTGGGTATCTTCTGTGGTACAATCATATCCAATTGTCCAGAGCAGAAGAGGAAAAGAAATGGAAGAAAGAAAAAGGCTGAGAGACAGGATTCTAACTAAGGGTGTTGAATTTTCACCTAATTCGCATACATTTTGAGTAACCTTAACAGTATTTATGTGCTACCCTCTTTCTAAGGAATAAAGAAAATACTCCAAATCCTTTATTTCCTTCCTTCCCTGCAGAAGTAAAAGAATAAATAAACTCAGATAGCACAGGTTCATTGCCTGCCTCACGTGGTAGCAGAAACTTTACTGTGATGGAGAGGCAAGCATATTGATTGAATAGGGAAGAAAAATTGACATTTCTCAATTTTTATGTACACATGCAAAATGTTTTTTCTTTGAAGCACAAATACCTGATCTTCCACAGATGATCATCTTGAGCATTTAAAAATACTATTGTACTCATTCTATCATGGTGAATTTATGCAATACTGAGTTTGAATTTGAGTTTCTCTGATCTTCAGTTTTTGTCTGCCATGTGTGATCATTGCTAAGCTTCATATTTCATATTTGTGGAGCTTTTTATTAAATATTTCACTTTACGTGGACTCAATACATATACAGAGATATCACAAAAAGTAATATATGAAAGCCAATGCTTCACATCTATACAAGTAACACACTATTTTTAACTGTAATCTGTATTTTCCAGTGTTTTTCCACATTGTGTGTTTTGCTATAAAAAAGAATTTAGAAAGAATTGCCAAACCTGTCTTGAAACTTCCACTTTAAATTCAAAACAGATCCTCAAATGTCTACTGGGATATATCTCTAGTATGACAAAGAATGTGCACCTGTGATTACCTAAACCAGCCAAAGAATGGCACCATTGCTTCACATAAATGTAGTGACAGATATTTTTTATTTGGTTATAGAATTTTATCATAAATCCCATGGCTCAGTGTAGAGTTCTATCTGTCCTACAGGTCTACTTTTTGCCTTTAGATAACATTTTACACAAACATCTGATGCATTGCTTCTGTCACACTTTGACCAGTAAAGGAACTTAGATCAGCACAATGGGTGAATAATAAGGAGACAAAGGGAATTCTCTGCCCTACTAGATCAGTTTATACATATGGTCATAATTTTTCCAACTTTATGGGTGGAATGCATTTATCACCCCTCTGCTCCCTGTCACCCCTCTGCTCCCTCTCAAATTGATCTTCCATTGTTGGGCTTAGCAGTTGGCCATAGAAGTTACAGAATTGTTAAATAATGTGGAAGTAATGAGTGAGATGGTCAAGTTGAGTTTTATAAGGAAATAATGAATGGTGGAAAAAGAGTGGCAGATCTTAAGAACAGATTCAGAGAAGCATGAAAAAATGAGATGGTCATTTTAATATTTTTAAGAGGTAACTTGTAAATTAAAGCCAGCCTGACAAGTCTCAGACTAATTTATCCTGTCACATTCTGCTCAAGAGAGAACAGCTCCACACTAGCAATGGAGTAATTGCAAAACAATCATATTTTTTCTTCTTTACATTTGTAGACCACACCTAATATCATTTTTTTGCTTTATCTATAATCAGTAGTATAATTTGGATGGTTTTATATAACCAAGTTTTTCAAAGAAGTAATTGAGTAAAACAGTGACTTCACTTGGATCCAATATTTCTGAGTTTTCAAAATCAGGCAGAGAAAAAGGATAAGCAATCCAATTTTTTTAATTGGGCAACAATACCGAACAGTTTACAACTGCTTGGTTGAAAAATATTTGAGTGGCCAAAAGTGTTCAATACCATTAATCATCAGGAAAATGAGCATGAAAACTACAATGAATTATCAGTAGGTATACTCTAGAAAAAAATCTAAGATTAAAAAGACAGAAAATATCAAATGTTGGCATGTTTGTGGAGACAGCAGAATGTTCACATATTGTTGGCGAGAATGTAAAAGGGTGCAAACACTGTGGGAAAAGGTCTGGCAGTTCCTTTATGAAACTAAACAAAAGCCTACCCCAAGATCCAGAAATTCTACTCTTCAGTATTTATCTAAGAGAAGTGAAAACATGTGTCCATCAAAAAGACTTATACAAGAATATTCATATCAGTTTTATTGCTAAAAGCCTAAACTGAAAACTAGTCCAAGTTTTAATCAACAGAAGAATAGATAAACAAACTGTGGTATGTTCATGAAATGGGGCACTACTCAGAAATATAAAAGAATGACTCACTGTGACAAATAAATGTACCTAAAAGACATTATGTAAGTAAAAGAAGCCTTTCACAAATGAGTTGGATATTATTTGAGTCTTTTGGACGGCCTTAAAATCTAAAGTAGATAAAACTAATCAACAATGTAAGAACTGAAATTATCCTTGTCACTGCTTTGGTAGAGAGAAGGCTAGGAGTTGAAGAGCATGTTGGATTTTTCCATAGTAATTTTCAATACTATGAAAGAGATTTTAGTTACATGAAGTGTCTATACTTATCAAAAATCACCAAATGATACACAAGATTAGTGCATTTCACTTCATATAAAATTTGTCAAAATGAAAAAATCAATAAATTTGAATATAAATAAATGTTCAGGAGTGAAAACCACTGATGTCTGTGATTAGCTTCAAGTACATACAAAAATAAAATCTCTTGATTCATAGACAGATAGACAATTGGATAGATAGTTAAAAAGTAAACCTTGTAAGATAACAGAATCTATGTACTTTTCAAATTTTCTGAGTTTGGTAATTGTCAAAATAAAATGGTAGGAAAAAATCATTCAGATAGTTTTACAAGATTGTTCTTGAAACTAAAAGTTGGATTGAAAAAATAGAGACCTTAGCTAGGGCTGCCTAATTTATTTGAGGTATATGAGGTTCTGCTTGATACTCTGTTTAAATCAGTATCTTTGTAATTATTTAATGTAAAAGGTAATGATGTCTTTGTCTATTGGGACTCTGTCCTCAAAATGAAGACAATAGAAACAAATAAAGAAATTATTTTATATTGGCAAGGATTACATGATAAACCCAGTATGGATATATGCCATAGATCAAACTGTATCAGTGACCAAGTGGCACCAGTTCTTCCTCTATACACAGTAGGCAGAAAGACATGGTGATTAACCATAAGGTTTTGAAGTCAGGGGTATTTGAATTTGGACTCTCTTTACTAGCTTTTTTCTTCCTGTCAATATTATTGACACTCTTAGAGTCTTGGGTTCATCATTTACCAAATAGACAAATTGCCAGCTTGTACTCCTGAAGGTCCTTCTGAAAAATAACAGAATGCTAATATTAAAAATCATTCTCTCTCCCTCTCTCTCTCTCTCTGTCTCATACACACACACACATAAATGAGAAGACAGAAAAGAGGTAGATAAATTTGAAGTAATATAAGAAAAAGCTTTCTGAGCAAGAATGTAAAGATGAAATAAGAAGCTAGAAAGAAATTATCAAACTATAGAAATTTTACTTTGCTCCATTTCTTCTCTTTTTTCCCACTACATGGGTTACAGCAATCTTCCCTGTCCTTACCCCAGCACTGAAGCAATGACAGCAATAATTATTCCTAAGCACAAGTCTGAATGAAAAGTCACATTATGAATTTATTTTCAGCTTCCTTGAAAATCTGCTCATAATCTTCCCATAAATAAATGGGACTACAGTCAAGGAAACTAAGCTAAGTCCCTCCCTTATCACTTGGGCTATGCCCAAATCACTCATAATGACACAGGTAGATTGGAGCTTCTTTTTCATATGTATCTTAGGGAGGTCTGGCTGGATTAAGGGAAAGAGACAAAGGAGACTACATTCAACTATCAGGGGTATTTTTGCCAGTCTACAGCTTTTTTCAACAAATCTGTGCTTACACCAGAGGTGCTGAAAATTGCTTAGTTAGCTAAAAATTGTATGGAGAAAGATCTTTGCAGAATAATACTCTGATAGTGAAGATAAGAATTTTTAACCTCCAGGTTCTAAAGTCAATGACCTCCGAGAATTACTAATGGTTTTCATTGAACTAAAATTCACTTATTCTTCCTATTTCAGTGCTATCTATTTCAACTATACCATTTTTCCTGGTTAAGGAGAAAGATTTTGTGCTGGGGCACCAAGCCAGTATAAGGACAAAAATGTTCTGGTCCCAGAGAAATTGTGTGGTGTATAGGAGTAGTTCTGAGGAAATATATGTATGGGAAGAGTTACAAAAATACAAGATTGTTTGTTCTGTAAAATCTCTCATAACAAGATTGATTGATTGTTCTGTCCAATTTCTCTTAAGTCTTCCTGGGATTCTATGTTCTATTTTAAATCTTTGAAATGAAATTTCATGCCATAGACTTCCCACTGAAAGTTAAAGAAAAGGGAAAAATAAATGAAGAATAAAAACCAAAGCAAGACAAAACAATTTTCACAATATGAAAGACTCTTAAAATTATTTTTCCTTTCACTGAAAGAAAAAACTTTCTTGTTTTTAAATGTTTTATTTAAAGAGCATAAAATTATTTACTGGACATGAGAGTAGAAGGCCACCATTCCTTATCTTTTTCTGGCTCCTATGTTTTGAAAAAAACAGCCCAATTGTGCTTGGGACAAGAAGACATTAAGTGAAAAGTGTATTTTATATTTCACTTAATTAAACATGATCAAAGGTTTCTTTAGAGCATTTGAGTGAGCATTTTCCTAGTTATGCACAGTCTATATAAGAATATAGCCATTGGCTCAATAATATCCCTGTTGTTGATTCAATAGTTCCTTTTCCTATGGCCAACCAAAATTTTCCATTCTTTGAAATCCAAAGTTTTACTACCCAGATGAAACACACCTGTTTCTGATATACCACCACTTTCAATTCTTGTTAACTGAAAAATTCATGAAATGGAAAAAAATCTGTGTTCCCTATTCTGGTGTTAAGTATAATTTGGAGCTTCACATTGTTGATTAATAGAAAAAATAGTGACCATTTTTATTAGAATCTAATAAATCTAAAAATGTTTGTGAAGTATTCACTATGGATCAAGCCATCTTGCTGGCTCTGAAAGAAAGATCACGAAAACAGAGCAACCTGGAAACAACAATGATAACAGGGAAAAAAGAAGAAAAAAGCATATCTATGTATATATATATGTATGTACATACATATATATATACATAATGTATATATATGTACATACATATATATACATTATATATATATATATATATATATATATATGTATAGCAATCAGAGTGCTGGGAGGACTTTTAAAACTTTTCTGCAAAGAGGGATCAATGAAGACCATGAGGTGGGGCATCCTGGACACTTTTAGAAAGAAAGGAGACCCGTGATATTATAAGTGGATACCTGCAGCAGAAAGTGATAAAAGATGAGTTCATAGAAGTAATAGGATGCCAAACTATATAGGGCCTTGTAAGCGTTGTAAAATCTGGTTTTTAAACCAAGAGTGACATGGGGCTTTTGCAAGGGCTAAACATGGGGAGGTAGTATTGATGTGTATTTTCATAAAACACCAAACCAGTGTAGTTGCTGGTATAGTTGTTGACTATACCCTGAAGTGTAAGGCTGTATAAACAGAGGAACAAATGTGCATGCCATTTGATACCCTAAGTAAGAGAAGATTATTGCTTAGACTAGGAGAATGGTCAAAAGTGATAAGATTTTACATATATTTCAAAAGATAGAACCAGAAGATTTGCTGAAAGATGGGATGTGCTATATGACAAAAAAATAAGTCAATGATTGTTCTAACATATTGGTGGTAGCTGACTAAATAAAGTAAACAAAAGTAGCTCCATTAATGAAGGAGATAAAGTTGATTTGGGGAGAGAGAAGTGGACACAGTTCACTTGACATGTTGCATAAAGTTCCAAGTGAAGATGATTTGGCATACAGAGATAGACATATCCATGTGAAGTTGAGGGGTGATGTCCAGGCTGGAAATGTATGTTTGGAAATTATCAGTATGCATGGTATCAGTATGCATGGATAATAAAACAATGATCTAGGGAATGAGTGGATATTTATTAAATCAAAATACTGATCTTGACTACATATTTAAGAGTCCAGATTAACTAAAAAAACAGAAACAGAGAGGAAGAGGAGAGAGAAAGACAGAGAGAGAGAGAGAAATGAAGAAGAAGGAGGAGGAAGAAGAGGAGGAGAAGAAGGAGGAGGAGGGAAGGAGGAGTTGCAGAAAGGAGATGGAAGAATGCCAATGGCCATTAAAGGATAAGGAAAATTGGAAAAGTATGTCCTGGCAGCAAAGTGAAATAAAATGAGCATTATAATTGTGAATATGTGGCAACAAGTAAAGAAAATAAGATGACATTAAAATATTAGGACATAGAGTGGTATGTACAACAAAAGAAGTGCAGTTTATGAGCCTTACATGTACAGGATGGACTTTTTACCATTTTCTAACATGGTTGCATGATGCAGATAGTATTAAATCCAGTACTGAGGGATGAGTGGATACTCTAGTGGCAGCATAGGAAAGGAAAACAGTTAATTAAGAGGTGATGTCTTACAAAGAAGAATGGAGAAGGAAAATACAATATTTGAGAACAATTACTAGTCTGAGCTAGCCAAGGTATGTAGGATTTGGAGCCTGTTTTCTTCACACCTCTGAGATAAGATTCTTGGGACTCAAGATACTAAGCCTTTACTGTTGTATGCTTTTGAAAAGCAAATCAGTAGCATGGGTATAAGAAGTTTCAACATTCTATTAAAACTTACTTTTTTCAATTATTTGTCCCAATCCCAATCTAATTCTTTCCTGCCAAACCATGTATTTTTGTTTGTAAGTGTAGTAATAGCCATACAGAATATCTATCTCTACCCATGTAGTATTTATTGAGTTCTTGTTCTATGTAAATTCTGGTGGGAAAAGAAAAGGATTAACATAAGAGTACAAAAATATTCATTGTAATTCAAGTCCCTATTATGTGCTAATTCTAGAAGTGGGTGGAGAAGGTAGAGACAGGGAAATAGGAATAAGATAAGGCTCACTTTTTGGACAGTTGCTTAAGTTTATTACTTAAGGTAGCCTTCCTTAGTAGTTCGGAAATAGAGATTCCATCTTATAGATTTGGTGCTTGGCCCTGCCTGGTCTTACCTATATCCCAATCCCATGGAGGTAAAGAAAGCTGTCTGGCCTACACCCACATACAAAATTCCTTAGGCGTAACAGTCATCATCTCTGAGGTCTGATTAACTCTTGATATTGAAAAGAGAAAGAGATAAAAAGGGACATAAGGAATCACAACAGGTTTTTTTGTTCAGTAATAGGCAGTAATATTTAATAGATTTCATTCCTCAAAATACAAAGTAAAACATTTTTACAGATTTTTAAATGTGACTTTTAATTTTAGAACAAATTTCACTGGTTATTTTGCCCACCTTTGTATGTCCAGTAACATAGCAAGATAAGCCGAGCTTGTTTCTAGTCCAAAATGAAACACCAAAGTTAGTCATATGATCTCTTTACATCACATGGCTCTTACTTTCAAAATTAAGACACCAGAGTGAAATTAAATGGGAAAGAAAACGTTTTATTATTATGTAGATTTAATAGCTGTACGATGTTGTGCAAGCTGCTGAAGCTATTTGAATTTAATCTATTAAACTGAGGATAACCACTCTCACACAGTGCCATTGTTCAGAGGATTAAAGAAATTCTGTATAGAAAATATCTGACACATAGTGACACTGAATAAATATTTGTTTCCTTCCTTCTTTTTGAATTGGATATTTTCAGTTCAATATAATGTCAAGACTTTGGCTCCTTAACTTTGGTGAAAACCACTTAGAAAATAAATTATAAAGTTTTACCACTGTTGGCTCTCTTGCAATTCATAAATAAAAAAAATTGGCATCCAGTCTGTTTCCAAGCACACAACAGCCTCTATCTGTAGAGTAAAAATAAAGAACTGGCAGGGATCATATATCAGATGAACAGTGAAGAGAAAACTGGTGTTTTCCTTGAGAGAAAATTTAAGATTATTTAGGGAAGAAAAAAAAGTAAGAAGGGAGAGAGGGAGGGAGTTAGTTGATAAACAGTTATAAGGCCTATAAATTTAAATGAACCAAATGGTAGAGAGGTTTGTGCTGTATTTCCCTTCCCCATTGGTTAGGTATTATGGCTAGCATTATATATTCATCTTTCTTTCTCCCAAAATGGAAAAAAATTCCTGTGAAAGTGAGTTTATGGAAGAATGTCAGCTTAGTGAATGATTCTATGCTCTATGAAAGAGGAAATGGATACTTTACCACTTGACCTTCCTATATTTTTCATATTTTTTTGGCTAGATTGCAACCATTCCTTTCAGTTCACAATTAAAGTCTAATTTGCTGCTACATTTTATAAAAGTAAGGCTTCCCTCTTACAAATGAAATTTTTAAATTTCTTTTGTTTGATCTCAGACAATTCATACAATTCAGTATCATACAATTCAGTATTTTAAACATATAAAATGCTCCAAATATGAAGAACTGCAATAAATAGTCAATGTCCCTTGGCACCAGGCATTACTCAAAAGTTTCAGTTTGTCACACAGTATAAACTATAAATAAAGACAGAGAGGAAGGGAGAGGTAGTGGTAATTTACACCTGTCTAGAAAGTTTGGCACTGCAGCACAAAGTATAGGAGCCATTTACAAGGAAAAAATGTAACCAGAGACTATGTAAGTATGGAAGATGAGATCATCCACCAGCAGCAATCTTTCAAGTTCATAGACACTTCTGGAGTCACGAGGTGAGAATGAGCAGTGCAGAGCACTGTGAAATTCATTTGTAGTGTTTCAATTTGTTAACACACACTCTCAATCTGTCTTTATTATGAGATAGCATTCATACCATAAGTGAAAGAAAAACAATATGGAAAATACCTGTCTTCACTGAAATCATGATGGTCTTAAACCAGAAGGACAAGGACAATATGAAACTCTGAAATATTATTTAAAGGAGAAAAGGGAGGTAAATTTAGGAAAAACTTTCAGTTACCTTTTTCCCCAAATAAGTACATTCTGTCTTTTAAAAGTTTAGTTCGAATTCATTAATTAATTCTAATTCATGTAAATGCATTTATACGTCTATTGGGCATGGCCAAAATCTGTCATCAAGCACTTTTTCTTAAACTTTTTCCTTAAAATAATTAAATTTATCAAGAATTTAATAAAGACAAAAAATAATTTATAGAATCATAGAATAATCTGAATCTTTCTGCTTTTGCTCCTTAAAAACATAAATGTTATTTCAACTTCAAAGTCAGGCTTGAGAAACAGAAAACCTATCTTAACAGTATTTTAAGAATCAGATATGTCAAAATCTAGGAATCAGATGAGAGTAGTTAGGTATTTGGGGATGAGAAAAAGAAGAGGAAATGATGTTACCAGAATTGCCTGTGGGGGCCTAGCATGTATTAGAAAACATTAAAATAATGTGGAGAAGTAAAGTAGCACCATTCTGAGGGACCCATATGACAATCTGGAACTTTAAAAAGCAAATTTTTAAGCTAAAAATATACACAGGTATAAAGATAGATGTTATTAAATTATGAGAAAGGTAGGGAAAGTGGAAGGTAATTTAAAGGGCTTAGTTGTACAGACCAGTACTTTTCAAACTTTAAAGCACACGTAAGTCAGCAAGGAACTCATCAAGTGCAGATCTATATCAGTAGATCTGAGGTTGGAGTCCAGATTCTACATTCCTAACAACTTCCCAGGCAATGCCAGTGCTGCCCCTGGACGACATTTTGAGGAACAAAACCCCATAAAACAATGGAAGACAAATTTATCCTAGAAATCATATTAAGTAGAATATGAAATGATCTTCTCACTGGCTGCCCCCTACCCCTCTTGTCTTTTCAATGGAACCCAAACTAGAAAACATAAATCAAAGGAGCTATTTTCAAATAATCACAACACACCATTTTACTAAGGTGACTAAATTAATTATTTAATTTAACCCTCAAAACAGCCCAGCAAATAAAGACTTTTATTATCCCCAGTTTACACAAAAAGGAAATTTGGACTTAGAGAAATTAATCAAGTCAAGGCCTTGATTGTAGGACAAATCCTACATATGTAGGATTTAAAAGCAGAGTTCTGAATCTGGCATTATCTGACCACAAAGTCTAAAGACTTTAGTCAATCATACTGCAATTATCCACACTTCTATAAAGCATTCTTAGCTATATTGCAAACAAAGAACTAGACTCAAAAGATAATATAAGGAATATAATTATGTATGAGCTTTAGGAAACACCATTGACATTATTACCTTCTAAAAAGGAGACACTCAGATAAAAAATTACAGGTCACATACTTGATGACTAGGAACCCAATGCAGTAAATAATCATTTGCAAGAACCAGAGTGAATAAAAGATTAGAATAAAATACTTCCAAGACTCAACTCTTTAGACTAAAGAAAGGACATATAAACTCAAGATAAAGACATATTTGAGACACCACAGACCTAAACATGTGGAGTAACCCTTAAAACTTCACATCTGATCCCAAAAGGACTTTTACTTTCAAATAGTAAACTATTAAATATTGTATGCATTCTGTTATCTTTAAAAGAAATACTCACTCCTAAGGTGTGAATTGGTCTAGACCAGAGTTAACTAGAAGTCATCCTTTTCATTATGTATGTCATGTTTACTTACTTGTTTCATATATTCCCTCCCGCTATACAGGTCACAGTGCCTTCAGAACCTGTTGCCTCTTTTCTGTTGTCTCTATTCTTTTCTCTTTATTATTCATGTGCATGGATAAGATAAGTTTGCCAAGGCTTGTCATTCTTGAATGCCCCTGCGAAGTATCAGATACTTTAGTATTGAAATGCTTCTCATACATGCTCCAATTGCTACTGCTACCAACTTCCAGTGCCCAGTATTTACAAGAGAGTAGAAACAACCAGGGTGACATATTCATATATGAACAGTGATGATATGCCCCTGGGTACACATCCTGCTTACATAAAACATCCCCTTTGGCTAAGAATAGATCATATATATACCTTAACAATATATCTTAATACTTTACACCTTTAACTTTCTAAAATCATTAGTAAATTTGTTGGATTATATGTGCTGATTTGTTGGTAGTTGTTCACATGAATGATGGCATAGGTTGTACACTAAAAGAAAATTAAATTCAGTTTATGGCTACAACATAAAAGTTTCTTTCGATAAATTTTTAACTTTTTCTTCCTGGGGATAGCCACTATTTCTATTCTTCTGTTACATATTTTATCCATATAAAAGTGAGTACTTCTAAGATAAGGACTTCAGGAGTCAGTTAATCTTAGATAAGTAGCCAGGGTAAAGCTATCCAGTTATTGGAGGCTGGCCAGTTGGTCATAGGAACATTAGCTCCTTTTATGAAAAGAATGGCAGCCAATAACCAAAGACAGGCTTTCCCTTGTATATAGAAGAACATAACCTGGTAAAGATGGGCTAATTCTTACATCCTAGGTAAGATACACAGCAGGCTAAAGACAAAAAAGAAATATGTCCATTTTCTATAATTTTTTCAACTCCATGCTACCAATCTTTTCAGATCTTCTCAGAGACATGGAATACACAGGAAAAAGAGTAGAAAGTATATGGAATGCTGCCATATGGTTACCAAGGACAAGTGAAGCTTTCACAGTTTTTTCACTTCCTAGCAACCCACATTTTCAGTATGCTTTCCTTCTCTGCCCACATGAGTATATATAGTTGATAGACTATTAAGCAGACATTAAAAACCCATCTAAAACTCTCTTGCAATCCACAGTGAAACTAGCTTCTGCAACAACCTCATTTCATGAGCACTGTGCTTCAGGCCTCTTCTGGACAAATAACAATTTTTTCCTTTTGCAACACTATTCTAGAATATTCCTAAATATATTTCCATGTCACTCTCTATTTGGTTCTCGCCTTCCTTCTTCCTCTACTTCTACATCCTGTTTTCTTGTATGTATGTTCCACTCATAGCCCAAGCTGCTTCATAATTTAAAAATGAATTACATATCTTAACAGCAAGATTTCATAAGCCTAATGTTAAGAACCTTCTTGGTATAGCACAAGAGGGAACCAAGGAATTTTTCTCAGAGTGAGAATTTCAAATAGCATTATTTTTCATAAGTCTCCTAAACTCTATATTAGCAAGTCTTCATGGCTTCTGGAATGGGAGGTCTAGCTGTGGAGCCCCAGTCAAACTGAATTTTCCTCGTCTTTGGCTACTTACAGTGCCTCAATAACTAAACATTTTTGGGTACAGATATGGTCAGTCACATGTAGGATTTTCTCATGGCTTTGTGGTGTATGCATTTCCAAATGATGCCCCTGATGACATAAAACCAGGATTGGAACAAACTTCAAGACACAAAGCATTTTTGGTATAATTAAGACTAGCTTGATTTATCTAGCAAAGGAAGAGATCACTTACAATCGAATCCTCTTCATACCCAAGGGCTACAAGTGTATTTACCTTTCAAGTAACAATATTAAGTAAATAATGAGGAAAACAAAACTAGATGAAGATAAGGTTTGGAGGGCTATATCATAATTAGAAAAAGAGTTTGGGGACAGAATTAGAACTCATTCACTTAGTGTCTAGACCACAGATCAGAGAATTCAAGAGAATTCTAGGCACAGTCACTGCTAAAATTTAAAAGAAATTTAGAAACCTCCTCCCATCAGAATAATTTGGAAGCTCTGACACATACCATTGTTTGATGAACATTTCCAGAAGAATGAGATGACTGTTTTGGCTTTTGCAGTGTGAGTAACACATGTCAAAAAGCAGGACAGGAGGCTTATTTTTCTATAGATAGCAAAAAAAAAAAAAAAATGACTCTCCTGGTTTAGAAAGAATGGCAGGCTGCTTTTGTCTTTCTTTTTCTTTTTAATTTGGAAGTCCTTCCAGATAAACCTTCACAGTATACAACTTGGTTTTGACATCCTGGCATTATGCCTCTGTTTATAAGTCGTGCAAGGAAGTCATCTATCTTGACCAATATGGTTCAGACATATTTTCCATGTTAATTACACATGTTTGGACTGACATTGGAGTGATACTATTTCATTTGTTTAAAACAACAGAAGGGATGGCTCTTTAACTCAACAAATGTAGGTAAAAATTCTTCCCCGGGTAAGTGTTACAAGTCTGGAAATTATAAAGTCTCAGGCACTGATGGCTAAAACCCCAGAGACCAGGAGGCTGACATTGTACAAGGATCCCCTTATTTAGATTGGAAGCATGTTGGGATGGTATAACATAATTATCACAAAAAATTGTAATTATAATAATATATGCATTAGAACTCCAACTAGATCGGTATCCTAAAAATAATTGCCAGTTTAAAAGGAAACAGACCAGTTTTTTCTTTGGCCCAGTGGAAATATTCAAATTTTGGCCGTGTTTTTGAGCAGAACCTCAACATTTTTTACACTTACCAGAACACCAGCAGTTAACCCCATAATGGCCAAATGCTAGTTATCATTCTACATTTGGTCCACAGCTGCATGGTTGTGCTCACTTTATTGTCGTTTCAGTCCTCAACCCATTAGCTGCCTGGTGACCGCTTGCATGCAGAGGGGCCTTTGGTTAACTAAAGTCACCATCAGGATCACAGCTGTTGTAAAATATGCAGTGACAAAAATATCCACGTGCAATGCATTGTAGATAAATCTGTAAGCCAATTTAAGCAAAACTTGAAAAGCAAATGAGGGGACTATAGTTCTCTGACTTCTGAACATTAGAAACTACATTACATTTATTTTTAGGATTCTCTTTATAAAATTTCAGAGTTTTCTCCTTCATGAATCAGATGATGAAGGATAAATTTCAAAGTGATAGGCACAGTTCAACAAAAAAATTCTTTTCTACCTTTCTCCATTCAGTACTAAGAGAATGAATTTTGTGCCCAGTAATTACACAACTTCGTAATTTTGGCACAGAACTGAAGTAAGCATTGGGCGCCTATTCAACTACGTGCCTCAATTTAAGCACCAAATCCCAGCCGGGAAGCTTACTCAGTGGTTAAAAATATGTAAATGCATCACAGCACATCCATCTGCCAATTCTAGGTCATCTAACAGACTCCCCTGAAAGTGCCTTACAGGTAATTATGATTAGGGTTGCAATGGCCACACTTTTGTCCTTACAAGTAACTATGATTGGGATTGACAATGGGAGATTGTGTTTCTTCTCACTACTAGACAACATTTGGAAACAGGAAGCAAACAAGGAATCAATGATGTATACCAAAAGCATACGATGGAAAGATTCTTTTCTCTTTCTTCTTACTGAATTCCATTACCTTGTCAAGATCTCAACATCAAGTGACAGGTGTGATCTGAAACTCCCTTTTATATAAGTTTCAATCCACTAAAGGGGAGTTATTTCTGGCTCTAACTAATCTAAAATTCAGTTCATACTTGCCTGTGTGAATTCATTGGCTTCACTGCCCCAGAAAGATTAAGTTCTTTCCACTGAATTATTGGATATGTTAGTCAACATACTAAATTTTTCTCCTTTATTAAGTAATTTAAGTATGCCTTGTGCACCTATCATAAGTCAAGCACTAGAGATAAACATCAGTGAATTATAATCCCTGTGAAAGGAACCTAGGGTTTGGAGGCATATAATCCCCAAACTGTAAGCAAATAAGCATTTATTTTTCCCTTCCATTCAAACTCCACCTCCGTGGTATCTGGTACCATAAACGATACAAATGAGTATCTAGGTAGCTGTTTCCCCAATTTGTTGAGGCAAGAGAGAGTGTTTATATTAACTAGGCATTGGTGTCTTTTAACTGACTTCCTAGTAATCTTCATTAAGAAAAAAAGGTTAAAATACCAGGTAGATACATGGAATGTAGTCAACATGTTATGTGTATTACTAAAAAGTAGTTCAAATTCTGTTTACAAGTAATTTGCAATAAAATTGAGGAAAACAGTATTTTAACAAATATTTTAAAAATACGATTGCAATGTGTGTGTTTGTCTTTAAAAATAGTAACTGTACATTTATATATAGGAGAGCGCTTTGGGCTAGAACTACCTAGGAAAACTTTATTTATAATAGATAGTCATCATCTCTCATCACATAACTCTACTCCCTGATAGTTTTTCAGTGGATCTCTTCCATCTACAAAATAAAGCACGAGAGGGCTATACTGGGTCCAGGTGTAAAGTTCCAATACTCTGAAGTACATGAAGCCAGCACACTTGTCAAACATTTTATCAAGAACTGTGAATTCCAAAACCATCGTTTGTCTATCCTCCTCAGGCTCCTGCTTTTCTTTATTTTTCTCCTAGAATTTAAACTGTTTCTTTTTTGCTACTCCTGTACATCAGATTAGGTCATACTGCTATTTGAAGTCAGTTCATGGTTCACAAAACGAGGGTTTTCAATAAAGTTAATAAAGTTTCAAACCAAAAGAAAAATAACTTTCAAGATTTGAAGATAAACAAAATTTCTCTCAGATCTCGGAGGCCAATTAGATATATTCCTTTTTAATAAAAACATATACTTTGAACTAAGGAGTAGAGGTTTCCCCCCTTTTCTATTGCAATAAGAAATTGAATGGTAAAAATTAATTGAAATTTGTATTTAAAATTAGAGCAGTCCACTTCTTACATTCTTAATAATTCATGAGAAGTTAAGATATTTCAATCATTTCAGTTCAAAATTCACTTACTGAAGATAAAAAACATTAGATGCTATGTGAGATGCTATAAACACAACAATAAATAAGATATAGCCTCATACATCACATTACTTCCAATAACTGGGAAAATAAAAAATAAGTAAGTAACTTAATTAGGATATATATGTAGTAAGAGGATAGAAAAGTATCATAAAAATACACAAGAAAATACATAAGATATGTACCTGGCTGAGATCAGAAAAACCTTCAAGAAGAAATTAAATAAGCTCTTAAAAGAAAAGTGAAATTAAGGAAGCAGGAAGCATGAAATAGTAACATGTCTGGGAACAACTTCTAAAATGCAAAGAGACATAAAATATGTTGAATGTTTGGGAGCTTTAAGTAACTGAACAAAAAATGCAAAGGATGAAGAAATGAAAGAAGAAAACTGGAAGAATGGGTTTGGACAGACCAAGGAGATTCCAGATTATGGAGTTTGGAATTTACCTTATCATTGATTAAAGTCCATTATGATAAAGAATGGCCTTTATGATAAAGAATACTTTGATGAGAATATAGTGCCTATGCTTAAGTACTGGTCACTTTGAACAGGAAAAAATAAACAGTTGGATATATTCAGTATGATTTCACTTAGAAAAGGTGTTGTGTTATAAGATTCTCAACTTTTATATCTTGAGGTATTAAGCAGTTGTTAGGTTTTAATACTTGAAAAAATAAACACAGATTTAGCAAGACTACAATGATCTCAGTTTTAGATACATTGATTAGGTGGCACCCATAGGACATCCATAAGTTTAGGGGGAAGCACAAAAGTTTAAGAATACATAAGACATTGTTTTATGGCTTCCAGCATCCTGCAATGGTCAAAACCTCCTCTTGAGTCAACCCTGTTACAGATAACTACAAATTCTCAAAGATTTGCATATAAATCCCAATGGACAATGACTGAATGTATGCAGATGTCAGAGGCAGATCAACACTTAGATATAGAGAAATACAAGTGAGTTTATATCTCATAGCATGAGGCAGGTCCTAGTCAGTGAGGCAACAAATGGCTGAAAAAAAGATGGAAAATTCAGTCTTACTAGCTTGAAGATGACAACATTCAGGGTAACCATAGCAACATAACAAATCAAAGTCATCTTACTATAGGATACCTTCAATATCCATGCTTCTCACTGCACTCTTCTCAATAGCTAAATTATGGAATCAGTGTAGGTGCCCATCAATAGATGAGTGAATAAAGAAACATGGTTTACATACAAAGTTTTACAAGGCAATGGAGAGGAATGAAATTATGCCATTTGTAGAAAAATGAATGGAACTGGAGATCACTATGTTAAATGAAATAATCTAGTCCCCAATGTCAAATATCACATACTTTCACTCATATGTAGAATCTGGGAGGAGAGGAGGAAAAGGACATGAAACTAAAAGGGAGACTAACAGGGATGTGAGTGAAGAACAGGGTTAGAGAGAGGGAAGAGGGGAGATGAAAAAGAATAACTGAGGGGTGACTATGATCACAGTATATTATATTTATGTATGGAAATGTCATAATGAAGCTTATTTTGTGTAATCACTATGTGCAAATAAATTGAAAATATAAATCAAATCTTTAAATTTTTCATAGCTTTTAACCATTTGAGTATCAGACTACAAGTATATCTTTACCCTACAATTTCTATAACAGAAAGTGAGGTGGCAATATTTGTCACTCTTTTTAATTTTAAAGAAAACATTAAAAAGGATTGAAGGTTAGTAATATTTTTCAAAAAGGACTACTAAAGGAGAAATTCTAGTCATAACCACAGAACAGAACTAAAAAACCTTTTTTCCCCATCTGTCTTTCCTAAAATCCTACATACTGCAATACAGTAGTTGCTCATTATTTCTCTGATTATTAAAATTTTTCAGAATCATTTTCTAAAATTGCTGTTTCTTCTCTCTTCTTTCTCTAACTTTCCAAGCTTACTTTTTCATTCTTTCCTTGACTCTCTCTCACATGAATTAATGTTTTCCAAATTTATACACTTCTCTACTTCTTGCATCTTCTAGATAAACATGCCTCCCTAAACAATAAAGAGTGCCTGCCCTTTAGGAAATAGAAATGAAAGAAGACTGGGAACACACAATATGCTAATTTTAAATTTTTCTGTCAAATTTACAAATGGAATGAATTTGAAGGTCATTATCCAACAACAGTGGATTGGTTGAATGCTAGATTTATTCAACAGAATTTGGTGTGATATTTTATAAAAATTGTGTGTATATGCTAAATATTTGATGTGTACTTAATGACACAGAAAATATTTGTCATACAACTATTAATTTTTAAAAATTCAAGTTAAAACTAGAGTGTACATTTGAGCCCACCATTTTGTCAATGACTAGATAGAAACATCTAAATATTCTCAGGTTCTTTGTCCATGTATCTAATTGAACTTTTTGTTTTCTTGCTATTCACTTGTTTGAGTTCCTTATATATTTTAGATGTTAACCCTTTATCAATCCTTATCAATATATGATTTATAAATATTTCTCCATTCTGTTGGTTGTCCTATTATACTGTTGATTTTTTTCCTTGACTGTGCAGACTTTTAGTCCAGTGTAATCCCATTTTTGTATTACTGCTTTTCTTACATGCATTTTGCGGGTTACCACCAAATATTCTTCCTAGAACAGTGTCACAGAGATTTTCCTTTATGTTTTCTTCCAGTATTTTCACAGTCTTCAGTCTTACATTGAAGTGTAATTTATTTTGAGTAGATTTTTGTATAATGGATGAGATAGAGGTCTAATTTGTTCTTCTGTATGTGGATATCCAATTACCCAGCACCATTTATTAAAGAGTGTTTCCTTTTCTAAATATATGTTCTTGACAGCTTCATCAAAAATATGTGGACTTATTTCTGTGCTCCATATCCTCTCTCATTGGTCTGTGTCTGTCTTTATGCCAGTGCCAGAAAGTTTTGATTACTAGAGCTCAGTAGTTTATTTTGAAATCAAGTAGTATGATGCTTCAAGCTTTGCTCATTTTAAGATTACTTTGATTATTTACAGTATTTTGTGGTTTTATATGAATTTTCATATAATTGTTTCTCTATTCCTGAGAAAAATATCATTAGTAGTTTAATAAGGATTCCTATTTGATACTTTCATAGGGATTATGGATTGCTTTGGGTAATATGGATATTTTAACACTATAAATTCTTCAGATATATGAATATGGATTATCATTCCATTTATCTGTATCTATTTCAATCTTTTATCAGTATTCTATAATTTTCAGTATATAGATCTTTCACCTCCTGGCTTAAGTTTATTCCTAAGGGAACAGCTTCACATAGTAGGGCAAGAAATGATGTTTTATTTTTTCTTATCTGTCCCTATATTTTTCCTAATGTTTTGGAATGAATATGTGTGATAACATTAAAAAATGTTATTTGTGGAGGTAGAAATCTTAACTGATATTTTATAAATATAAAATTCTTTATGACAAGTTTGATCATAGCTATTCAGCAAAAACAACTCACTTTATTAACTTTCCTTTAATATTTAACAACCTCAAGATTAGTTACCAAATTGATTACTGTTTTATTTTAATAGTATTCTGCTCTACTCAGCAAAAGGAAAAATGTTGAATTTCATCCAAACTGAATTTTAAAAATATCTCCAATTAACATTCACACTAAATCACATATGCCAGTAGTTGTAAAAGCAGGTGAGTAATATGAATTATTTTTAACAGTAAATCCTAAAAATTAGAACTATTTCCAACTAAAATATACTTTGTAGAGTTACAAGTCTTTATATCACTTAAATTCCACAAGGTAAATATAAAAACAATAAAAAGATACATTTCATATAATAGCACTATTCTATATTTTATTATACTCTAAATCTTTGAAAATTAGCTATCCACATATTAATTTTTTTAATCAAGAAGTCTAATTAATTGCAAACTCCTTTTTCCAATAATGTTGAGTAATAGAAATAGGTTAGATGTGTTTCCTTCACTTTTAATACAGCTGTGCATCCTAAGTCAACACAAAAATAACTGTACCAACGGTTACATTTATCATCACCACATAGCTGGAAAGGAAATGACATATTTCAGAGAATGCCTTCAAGAAAGTAGAGGCCTATGTCATTGATTGTTTTCTGTTTTCTCCTTTGGATTATATCAAACTGACAAAACTTCATATTTATAATTAGTCCATTAAGACAAAAGCAAAGTTTACACAGAACATTCATCAGCTCAATTTCAATAAGTGTATAGATTACATAGCCTAATAAATCATTCGAGCAGCTGTGTCTTTTTAAAGCATTGGTAAATAATCATTTAGACTGAAATTAATTGCATCTTTTCTACCTCCATGCATGACTAGTAATGTGAAATTATCTGTATACAAAGAACAAATTTTAGATTTTTGTTATAAATAATAAAACTAAATATTCACTTTATATACCAAGTAATATATGATGGGCTCAATGAGTTCTTACATATATTATCAAAACAAATAAGAATATAGTACAACAAAATTCATCCACATATGAGGACTATTTTTATTCCTTTTGTGGATTTTCATAAGCAATTATTTTATATCATTTCAATATGTTTTTAAACTTTCATGAAATAATTTAATCCCATTATTTGAAATTATCATATTTGAAATATGGATTTCTAGGGTTAGCCATATCAAATAACAATGTTTAAATTTTAGATTACACCTCATTGTATTCCATAAAATTAGGATAATTATGAATTGGCTTTTCTAACTATGAAAAGGTATCTACATGTAGATGGGGAAGTAAAGAAGAGCTGCCTCTATGTTGTTTCTTCCAAACATGCCTGCCATCGAGAGCATCAAGGGCAAAGCACTTCTCTTATGTTGCTCACAAGGAGCTCACAGCAGACAGCCAGGAAGTCCTGAGCTTGCTGGAGAGAACAGATGCCCTGAGTCCTCTATTTCATCCATTTATACATCCATATGGCAAAAACCCACGCCTAGTAACTTTCTAAACAATAAAATATCCTTCCTCTTTAGAGGGAAGATATTTACAGATTAAGTATTCAAAACTATGCCTTGTACTGATTATTTTTCTTTCCCTAAGGACCTTAATAGGATAAATCCTATCATGTCTTGCATTCCTGTTTACTAAATTCTAAATTTCCCAAAACATCAACAGATGATTTATTGCTAGAACTGCTGAGAGGTCATATAGCCTGATGGAGAGAAATTCTGGAATAAGGCCATCGTTTACCTGTAGATAAATCTCTTAAATTTCTAGCAATTCCAATTTCTCATTTGTAAAATGGGAAAATGATATCACAAGAATATTAGAAGAATTAACATTATTATTTTTTAATACAAGTTTATTTCTTTCTCACTTAAAACCCAATACAAGTATTCCTACTTGACAGGTGCTCTCCTCCAAGTGATAAATCAGGGGTCAGGATTCTTCCAGCTTGTGGCTCTCCATCTTGAACATGTTTGTTAAAAGAAGAGGAACACTCACACTCACACAAGGAAGGTTGTTACGGGCTCACTCTGACATATAACGTGTAACATGTTTGGGAAAGAGCTGGTTACTATGTGCCATCAGCCAACACACATGACTAGAATATATTTTCCAGGTTACAATCTTCAGATATATCCTTCAAAGCCAACAAAGCCTCATCTCATTCATGATGTCACTTTGAAGCAGCTAACTGTGATCTTACTCTCCAAACTCAAACTCCTGGCACCTGTTGATTACACTATGCTTCAACTCATTCACACTCTTTTGTTAAGTTGTGAAGACTTTTCTCAGATCTCTCTATTCTCAAACCTCTCTGCAATATTAAAATCTGATAGCACCCTTCTTTTTTTTTTATTGTTGCGCTGGCTGTGAACATTTACAAAGGTTCTTACAATGTATCAAATATATCATAATTGAATTCTCCCCTCCACTGCTCTCCCCCATCCTGCCTTCCCTATACCTGGAACAGTTTCAACAGATATCATTTTTGCATTTACATACATGTGTATACATTGTTTGCACCATATTCATCCTCCTACTCATTTCCACACCACCTCCCTCTCCCACCAGTGCCAGCCTCCCCCACCCTCCATCACTCAACCCCCAGCCCCAGAACCTGTTCCATGCCCCGTTCTCCAATTTTGTAGAAGAAAAAACATAAAAGGTAAAATGAGAAACATGACAATTTTGCTAGTATGAGATAGTTACACAGAGAGTTTCCTTGTATTGTTTCCATGCATATGTATATTACAGCCCCAATTGATTCACCTCTTCCAGTCCTCTTCACTCCTCCCTATTCTGCTTCCTAGGAGCCCTGGTCAGTTTAAAGTTTCTATATTCATTCCTTTACGTGACATAGCAACCACATTCAAGTTTTTATTTCCTTTCCCTTGCCTTATCCCTCCCTTGCACAACCTCCCCTTAGTGTGACTGGTGTTCCATAATATTGCTGCATTTGTTTTAGGCCTACATTCTACATATGAGGAAGAACATGTGGCTTTTGGCTTTCTGAGCCTGGCTAACTTCACTTAAGATGATATTCTACAATTTCATCCATTTACCTGCAAATGATAAAATTTAATTCTTCTGAGTGGCTAAGTAAATTCTAGTGGGTATAAATACCACATTTTCTTAATCCATTTTTTTGGTAGTGGGGCATCTTGGCTTTTTCATAGTTTAGCTATTATGAATAGTGCTGCAGCAAACATGGGTGTGCAGATGCCTTTGTCGTAAACTGACTCACATTCCTTTAGATATATTCTTAGGAGTGGTATTGCCGGATCATACGGCAGATCTATGTCTAGTTTATAAGGAGCCTCCGTACTGTTTTTCATAGTGGTTGTACTAACTGACATTCCCACCAGCAGCATATGAAGGTTCCTTTTTCCCATATCCACACCAGCAGTTGTTGCTGTTGGTATTCTTGATAGTATATATTCTAACAGGAGTGAGATGGACTCTTAGTGCGGTTTTGATTGCATTTCTTCTATGGCCAGAGATGGTAAGAATTTTTTCATGTGTTTTTTGGCCATTTGGAATTCTTCCTTTGAAAAAGTTCTGTTCAGTTCGGTTGCCCATTGCTTTATTGGGTCATTGATGTTGGGGGAGTTTAGTTTTCTGAGCTCCTTGTATATTCTGATTATCAGTCCCTTGTCTGATATGTAACTAACAAAGATTTTCTCCAATTCTGTGCATGGACTTCAATTTAAAGACCATTTCTTATGTTGTATAGAAACTATTTAATTTCAGATAGTCTCATTTGTCCATCCTTTCTCTTAGTTAATGAGCTGCTTGTGTTCTACTGAGGAAGTACCTGCCATGCCTATTGCTTCCAGTGTATTCCCTGCTCTTTCCTGTACCAGTTTCAAGGTTTCAGGTCTGATATTAAGGTCCATAACTAACTTTGAGTTAATATTTGTACAGGGTGACAAACATGGATCTAGATTCAGTTTTCCACAGGCAGATATCCAATTTTCCCAGCAACATTTGTTGAAAACACTGTCTTTCCTCCAATGTATGTTTTTGCTACCTTTATAAAAAATTTGGTGGGCACAGCTGCCTGGATTCATTTCCAGGTCCTCTATTCTGTTCACTGGTCTTCATATCTGTTTTTGTGCCAGTGCCATGCTGTTTTTACTGCTATGGCTCTTGAGTATAGTTTGAAATTGGATATTGTGATACCTCCAGGTTGCTCTTATTGCTCAGTATTGTCTTGGCTATCCGTGGTCTTTTGTGTTTCCAAATGAACTTTAGGGCTGGCTTTTTAGTCTCTAATGAATGTCATTGGGATTTTGTGGGAATTGTGTTCAACATGTAGATTGCTTTTGGTAGGGTAGCCATTTTTAATTTTTTGATTCTACCAGTCCATGAGCGTGGGGGATCTTCCCAATTTCTGTTACCTTCTTCTGTTTCTTTCTTCAATGGTTTGCAGTTTTCCTTGTAGAGGTCATTTACATTCTTTGTTAATGTCATTCTTAGGTGTTTGATTTTTTTTTTTTGAGGCTATTATAAATGGAATTGTTTTCTATATTCTTTCACAATCTGTTAATTGTTGCTGTATAAAAAGGCTACTGATTTTGGTAAATTGGTTTGTATCTTACAACTTTGCTGAAACTGTTTATAGAGTGTAGGGGTTTTTTGGTGGAGTTTTTCAAATCTTTTAGGTATAACATCATGTCATCTATTTATATTCCTATTTGTATTTCTTTTTTCTGTCTTATTGCTCTGGAGAGGAATTCCAAGACTATGATGAATAGGAGTGAAGAGAGTGGGCACCCTTGTCTTGTTCCTGACTTTAGGGGAAATGGTTTCAGTTTTTTACCTAGTAAGTATGATGTTGGCTATAGGTTTGTCATAAATAGCCTTTATTATGTTGAGGTACATTCTTTCTATTCCTAGTTTCATCAGAGCTTTTATCATGAAATGATGTTGAATTTTATCAAAGACTTTTTCTGCATCTATTGAGATAGTCAGGTGGTTTTTGTCTTTACTTCTGTTAACATTCTGTATTAAATTTAATGATTTGCATAACTTGAACAATCCCTGCATCCTTGGGATGAAGCCAACTTGGTCATGGTGAATGATCTTTCTGATTTGTTGTTGGATTCAGTTTGCCATTATTTTATTAAGAATTTTTGCATCAATATTCATTAAGGAGATTGACCTATAGTTCTCTTTTTTGGATGTGTCCTTGTCCATTTTGGGGATCAGTGTAATACTGGCTTCACAGAATAAGTTAGGCCATATTCCTTCCCTTTCTATTTCATGGAAAAGTTTAAGGAATATTGCTATTAGTTCTTCTTTCAAGTTCTGGTAGAATTCAGTGGCAAATCCATCAGATCTTGGGCTTTTCTTTTTGAGGAGACTTTATTGCTGTTTTAATTGCATGTTATAGGTCTGTTTAGGTGATTAATGTTCTCCTGGTTCAGATTCGAGTGGTCGTATGTATCTAGAAATTTGCCCATTTCTTCTAGATTTTCCAATTTATCTGAATATAGGTTCTCAAAGTAGTCCCTGATTATTCACTGTGTTTCCTTGTTGTTTGTTATTATCTCCTCCTTTTCATTTCTGATTTTGTTGATTTGGGTCTTTTACCTCCTCATTTTAAACAGATTTGCCAGGATTTTGCCAATTTTGTTTCTATTTTCAAAGAACCAGCTCTGTTTCCTTGATACTATTTTTTTTTTTTTTGGTATCTATTTCATTTATTTCAGCCCTTATTTTTATTATTTCTCTCTTTCTGCTTGTTTTGGATTTTGCTTATTCTTTTTTTCTAGGAATTTGAGATGTAGCATTAGGTCATTTATTGAGATCTTTCTATCCTGCTAATATAGGCACTCAGGGCTATAAACTTTCCTCTTAGGACTGCCTTTGCTGTGTCCCATAGGTTCTGATAGGTTGTGTTTCCATTTTCATTAAATTCCAGGAAATTTCTGAATTCCTCCCTATTTCTTCTATGACCCACTGATCGTTGAGCAATGTGTTTTTCAGCCTCTGATTGTTAGAGTATTTTCTGCTGCTGTTTTTGTTGTTGTAGAGTTCTGGTTTTATTGCATTGTGATCAGATAGAATGCAGGGAATTGTTTCAATTCTCTTATATTTGTTGAGACTTGCTTTGTGCCCTAACTTTGGAAAAAGTTCTATGGGCTTTTGTGAATAGTGTATATTGTGCTGCTGCAGGATACTCTATAGACATCTGTCAGTTCCATTAGATATATGGTGTCATTTAGTTCTTTGATTTTTGTTGATTTTTTTGTCTGGATGACATATATATTATTGATAGAGGGGTATTAAAGTCTCCCACTACCACTGTGTTAGGTCTATATGTGGTTTTAAGTCCTTTAGTGTATGTTTAATGAAGTTGGTGCACTGACATTGGGTGCAAATAAGTTGATAATTGTTATGTCCTCTTGATGTATTGCTCCTTTTATTACTATGAAGTGACCTTCTTTATCTCTTTTAACTAATTTAAGTTTGAAGTCCACTTTATCTGATATAAGTATGGATACTCCTTCCTGTTTTGGGGGAGCCATTAGCTTAATAAATCATCTTCCAGACTTTTACCCTAAGCCAGTATTTGTTTCTGTCAATAGGTGGGTCTCTTATAAACAACAAATTTTCAGGTTTTCCTTTTTAACCCAGTTTGCCAAACGGTGTCTTTTGACGGAATAGTTGAGTCCATTAACATTCAGTGTTAGTATTGAGAGACATGTGGTGATTCCTGCCATTTAGTTGTTTTGGTTGTTTAAGGATTTGAGTGTGTGCAGCTGATTCAATGCTACCCTCTGAATACTTGTCTGTTCTTATCATGAGTTTTAATACTTCCTGTCCTTTCATGGTCATGTTTGTTTTCATCTTCTGTGTGTAGGATTCCTTTCAGAATCCTCTGTAGTGGTGGCTTAGTGGTCATATATTGTTCTAGTTTCTGTTTTTCATGGAAGACTTCTATTCCTTCATCAATTTTGAATGATAGTTTTGCTGGATAGAGTATCTTAGGACTGAAATTGTTTCTTTCAGTGCTCAAAATATCTCACTCCATGCCTTTCTTACTTTTAAGATTTTGTTGAGAAGTCTACTTTATTTTGATGAGTTTAACTTACATGTTATTTGGTTTTTTCTCTCTGACAGCCTTCAATATTCTTTCTCTGTTCTCTGTGCTGTTGTTTTAATGATAATATGCTGTGGAGAGTTCTATTTTGGTCAGGTCTATTTGGTGTGCTCGAGGCTTCCTGTACCTGAATGGACAACACTTTCTTGAGATTTTGGAAATTTTTGGCTATTATTTTGTTAATATATTACATACCCCTTTGGTTTATACCTATCTCTTCTCCTTATTTGATGCTTATGATTCTCTGGTTTGGTCTTTTGATGGAGTCGCTAAGTTCTTGCATATTCCTTTCACAGTTTTTGAGTCTTTTGTCTAAATGTTTATTTGGTTTTTTTTCTTTAATATCTATTTTGTTTTCAAGCCCTGAGATTCTGTTTTCCACTTGCTCTAGTCTGTTAGAATGGCTTTCTCCAGTGTTTATTTTATTTAATAACTTTTTATTTCCAGCATTTCTGTTTGGTTCTTTTTTCCTGAGGTTTTCCATATCTTTGTTAAATTCCTGTTTCATATCTTGTGTTGTCTTCTTTATTTCATACAGCTCTATTTTTATAGTCTCCTTTGCTTCATGTTGGAGTTTGTTGAAGTCCTCTGAATTCATTTAGTCATTTCTGTGTCTTCTCAAGTTTTTATTTGTGGAGTCTTGATATCATTTGAATTCGTCTTGTACTTTCTGTTTAACCATGTCTTGTAGCTTCTCCGTGACTATCTCAATGATCTTATTAATAATTTCTTCTTTGAGAGTTTTTTTTATAGATGTCATTTGGCTCATTAGTCATAATTAGCATTGCTCTGCTATGTTCAGAAACTGGGTATTCCTTTTCTTCATTTCCCACTAAATGCTCTATTGAATTGTTGGTCTTTTGAGGGATAAAATTGCCTGAACTTCTTCTCCCCATGCTTCTATGATGTGCTGTGCTCCTATGTTGTTGAGTTGCTATTTAAGGATTTTAATCACCTGTTATCTTCCTCTTGAATCAATTATTGTGCTATGACTGTCTTAGTCATTAGCAAGATTGGTGTGCTATTTCTATTCCCTGACTAGGTGATATTTATTAGTAATAACAAATTCACTGAGTCAGTGCCTGACAAGTAATTTACAAAATATATAGGGAGTCCCTTGGTAATGTTATCTATAATCTATGGGGATTGGGAGGGAGGTAGATACTTAGATAGTGAAAGAGCTGGCACTGGAGGAAGGGGCAGAAAGGGGGGATGGTGTGAGGGGGAGGAGGAGGAGGTGTGGGGATTCCTGGGTACTAAGTCCCTACTGTGTGTTGAGATGTAATTCCATCATTGTAGAAGAGGGTGCTATTGTCAGAGATTGCTGAGTGATAGAAAGGCTGGGGTAATGTGTAAAGTTGGTACAATAGACTATTTTGCATATTTAGGAGGTTGAGGTGGTGGAGGGAGGGAGAGGAGAGGAAAGTGAAGAGGAGAAAGGAAGGGAGAAGATGGAAAGAACAGAAAAAAAATCAGGGAAAGAAAGGAAAGTTGGGCAATGGAGGGTTGAGCAAGTAAGTGTTAGGACAGAAAGGAGAAGGGAGGTAGGTAACTGTAAGGTAGAAGAAAATATGAAGAAAACAGCAAAGTAGCAGGATACAAAATCAACTTACAGAAATAAGGAGCCTTTCTATACACTCTATACACCAACAATGAAAAGATTGAGAAAGAATCTAGAAAAACAATTCCACTTATGATAGCCTCAAAAAAAAAAATCAAATACCTAGGAATAACCTTAACAAAGAAAGTAAATAACCTGTACAAGGAAAACTATAAACCATTGAAGAAAGAAACAGAAGATTACAGAAGATGGAAAGATCTCCCATGCTTATGGATTGGTAGAATCAACAAAGTGAAAATGACTATTCTATCAAAAGCAATCTACACGTTCAACACAATTCCCACCAAAATCCCAATGACGTTCATCAGAGACTGAAAAATCAACCTTAAATTTCATTTGGAAACACAAAAGACCACAAATAGCCAAGATAATACTGAGCAATAAGAGCAACCTGGAGGTATCACAACACCCAACTTCAAACTATACTCGAGAGCCATAGCAATAAAAACAGCATGGCACTGGCACAAAAACAGATATGAAGACCAGTGAACAGAATAGAGAACCTGGAACTGAATCCAGGCAGCTGTGCCCACCTAATTTTTCACAAAGGTAGCAAAAACATACATTGGAGGAAAGACAGCTTCTTCAACAAATGTTGCTGGGAAAACTGGATATCTACCTTCAGAAACTGAAACTAGATCCACATCAGACAAATGGCTTATAAACTAGAATGAGAAAATAAAAGTTAAAATTAAAAGTTACAAAATTTAATGAAAATTTTAAAAAATATATGTATATGTATTATATATAATATATCATATATTATATACATTATATTATGCATATGTATTATATATAACATATCATACATTATATACATTATATTATGTGTATATATATATTATATATCGATTGAATGAATGTTCTTTTCTCTGATTTCAGGTTGAGGTAGTGATGTTTTTATTTTTTATAGGGGCTTTGCCCAAGACATTGTCCCTTCTTTATGGTTGGTATGTTGGGTTGCATGGCATTGAATTCTGCTCTTCCCTATGGGACAACTTCATGGGGGCTCAGCTCTGGGTGTTTGAGTCTAGTCTTCCTTAGTGGAGTGGGCTCCCTGGAGCACCTGCCTGCTCCAGAAAAAAACAACAGATCAGCTGGGGCTATCTGACCCTGCTGTTCCCAGCCGGTTAACAGGCAGGCGGGCTGGCAGCAGGTCAGAAAGATTAACTTTAAAAGTTTTAAGAATCTAGTGAAATGGTTAGTTAAGATGGAGTATTTATATTATTTCTATATAAGTTTCTGTTAACTAACCAACTAAGTACAATATATCCTCTAATCTGATGCAATCCTGCCCTATTCCTCAACAATTTTCCTAGGTCTATGAAGTTCCATGATCAATAGGGTCATATTCATGGGTATGTGATCTGTGCAGAAACACAAGGCCCCACATTTAGAAGGGTCCACACTTGATACAATGTTCATTTATCACCATTTTGGAATTCTTAGCTATTGTACATGATATCCTGCATTTTCATTTTGCACTGGGCCCTCTAAATTATACAGCAGATCATAAGAATATGTCATAAGATTTCCTTATACCTTCAAACCCCTCTTTAGATATTCTCATTAGTCCTGTTGATATTGTTTAACTTACAACAGTCTACAATGACGGATATGTTTTCTGTTCCACTTTATATGTCATAAACTCAGAAGGAAAGAGGTTGGGGCATGTGCTACCTCTAATTTTCATCCTTTCTTAGTCACTCCTTCCTACTTGAAGCTTCACTATCACACTAACCTACATACTACACCTCCTTCTTATTCTCAATACTGACCCGGTCACCCTCTTAGATTTGCTCTTGACCCATTTTCTTCCTCTTTCCCTTTATAACTATTCATGCCTTTATTCTATCCTTCCCTTTCTCAGCTCCAATCACCTTTTCCTCTACCCCTTCTGAATTGGGGTATCACATATTTTTCATTGCATCAGCAGTTACTCACAATATCTGCAATCTTAAAATAACTCTTTTTTTTGACTGCCACCTGCTGTTCTTTCAGTCTGCATCCTCTGGTACTCATTTGGTAAGAATTTTTCAACTTTAATGACACATAAAAATCATTAAGCTTCATTTATTTGTAACCTATATCTGCTTCTATTTTCTCTTTCCTCTCTACTTGGCTTTTAGTCTGTTTCCTAATTGAGATTTTTTAAAATTATTTTAACTTGTTTACCTTCTTTTCTCTCTAGAATCCTCTTCTGGAAAAACCTAACATGGATTTAAACCATTTTAAAACTTTCTTTTCATGCCAGTATTTGAAAAGCTGAATGTGACTTTAGAAAATCACCAATGAGAAAGAATAAAAGTCACACTAATTTTATAGTAAAATCTCCACACAGATACTCAACATTACCAGGCCAACCTACTGCACACACATACTCCCCAATAGAATCACAAACAACCCTATTTATGTACTGTCTGCTCTCTCAAACTTCTACCTTGCTGTCTATAGTTTTTAAACCCTCTTTCTTCTAAATATTGGCTTGACTCAGTCCTTCTTTGTGATCTCCTTGATTGCTCTCATCTAAACTCATAAGCACTATCTGTTTCAGGTGAATATCTATCTTGGTTTGCCAAAGATTGTAAGTGTTTCAGAGGACTTGAGACTTTCAGTACTAAACCTGGGGAAATTCATAGGCAAAATAGGATGATTGGTCACCCTCATCATGCTGATAATTATAAAATTATGCCCCCAATCCTGACCTCTCTGCCTGTTTTTAATACTCATTTCAGACTTAAAGTTGATTTTTTTACTTCAAACTCTCCTTTTCTCATCATCTTCTATCTCTGTAGATGTCAGCATAATGCACCAATTATTATGGCAAAAAAATAAAAACATGGAAAAAGAAAGTAGAAGACATTTAGAGCTCCTTGCTATTCTTCCCTTCCCATCACCCCGCCCCAAAACTGCCCCTACCTGATCCAGGCCATCACCTTCTCTTACTTGGACTATAAGAGTCTCCTAACTACATTCCCATATTTAACTACTGACTTTTTCTAATCCATTATATACAATGAAAGCTGGGATAGTTTTCTAGTTTTAAACTAGTGATTTTTTTTCACAAAATGCTTATGAAAATTCATTTTTATTTAAAATATTTCAATGGCTTTCCTTTGTTCTAAGAATGTCAACCAAACATCTTTACAACTGTGTTCCTCTATCCATAGGGATATGAATTTGTTTTATTATTTTGCTTCTTTTTCTAGTCCATTGTGGACTAATAGATGGTCTTGTTGCACATGACTAAAAGCATTTTCAAATGTGAGTTGCATTATGTACATTTGAAGCTTTTGAACAGCTGTAGACCCTAAAATGTGTCTAGTGGTCAAATGCTGAATTCTCAGCAATGTGGAGAATTGCTATAAAAGTTTTTAAATTCATGTGCTTTTCTCATTTGCTGATCATTTGCAGCCAAACTTTTATTAGCAAAATAAATACAGGCTAAATTATAAGTCCTACCACAGTGGTCTTAATTCACCCAACCTATCCATTTATCCCCAAATCAAAAGGCATTCTGCCCCTTCTCTTGTTCAAATGAGTTATCAAGCCTGTGGACTCAGCTTAGAATGGTCTTTGCCCAGCTTTTCACAACAAAGCTTAAAGGTAACTCAGATATTCTTAGAGATTCTATCCCTCCAAAAATCCCTCCTTAAATTGGGTATTTCTGACTCTTCTCTGACTCATTATGTTGCTTATTCCCTTTAAAACAAATTCTAGGACATTAACATGTAAATGTCTATATACATAGATATATACTTTCCAGCTTTACTCATGTTTAATGGGCAAATAATTATATATTTAAAGTGTACAATATAACATTTTCTTAATATAAACTTCTTTTCATATCATGTTTTATTTTTGGCAGCATTGGAGTTTAAACTCAGTGTCTCACATTGATAGGTACTCTTACCACTTGAGCCACTCTACCAGCCCTTTTGTGTGATGGCATTTTTTGAGACAGGGTCTCACAAACTATTTGCTGAGGGCTATTTTCCAACTGTGATCTTCCTGATCTCTGCCTCCTGAGTAGCTAGGATTACAGGTGTGGACCATCATATCATTTTTGATATAACTGTTTATGTCAAATAGATCTTTTTTGAACTTTTTATGGGTTCCCAGTTATCATTAAGAGGTTTTGCTCAAATTCTATATTGTTTATGTAGCTTTGATTTTTTAAGTAGTTTCTATTTGAATTTAAACCAATTAAGAATTACTATATATACAGGTAATATATAATATGTATTATAAACACATACTTATACATTTATATTTACATATACATATGTTTATCATATATATATATGCCTATAAAAATTACATATAAAATTAGAGAAAGAGAGCAGTGCTTCCCAACAGAACATTTTACAATGATGAAAAGTTTTTTAATTTGCATTTCCCAATAAATTAGACACTAGACACATGTGTGCAACTATTGAGCACTTTAAAATATGGCCAATGCTACCAAGAGGCTGAATTTTAAGTAGTATTAAATTTTAATTAATTTTAACATACATTTAAACAGCATTTCTGATCATTGGCTACCATGTTGGACAACACAGATATAGAGAGTGGGTCCAACTTTGTTTCCTTCTGGATAAAAAGCTACTTATCAGTCCCAGTTATTAAAGCCATTCTCTTCCAACTTAATAGAAATACTAATATTGATACAGATGAAGTTTTCATGTACAGATATATTTTTCCAGATTCTCTATTTTTTCATGGATCCATGTAGCTAAAAAACATATTGATTTGATTATAATGACCTTACAGCCTGATGAAGTATGTATAAAGTAAGTTTCTCAGTTTCTCATTCTCCTATATCAAACTTTTCTTGGCTGTTCTCAGACATATTCTTCCAAATGAACTTTAACATCATTATATCCAACTCTAAAATCAACACTTGATGAAGTTCTACTTAGACATGTATTAAATTTATAGAATGTTTTTAAAGAACTGGCATTTTTACTGTATTAATTCTTTCCATCCAAAATCACAGTATGTTTTCTATAATTGAGATATTATTTTATGTCTTTTTTCAAGATTTGGATTTTATTTTTGTGTAGATCTTGTGTTTTTTAATTATCATAAGAAGATCACAGTGTATATTGTAAATAGAATATTTTTTTCATTTTCATTGCCATTGCTTATAATGTAGACCAAAGTTATTGGTCTTTATGAATTTATCCTTTTCTTTTCTTAGCAAATTCTCCTGTTCAGTTTTTTTCATTATTTTTTATTTTGAAAAGAATCTTTGGATTTCTAGACATACAATATTATCGTAAGAAAAGTATTACTTGCCAATGTTATACTGACTTTAATTCATTTCAACTCACCATACTGATGCAATTAGATGGGTAGTAAAAAGCCCCATCTAATTTTTCACAATAATAGAAAGAAGAATTTTACAATTTAATATGATAATTCATTTTGTTTTGTAGTAAATTGTTTTATCATTTTGTGTAGTTCGCTTTTATTTCTATTTAACTTAGAGCTATTACTTAAAATCCTTAGTAGATTTTTCAGATTTTGTTAATATTGCCATATGGCTTTTATTTTTTGTAGGTTGATGTAAATAATACTGATAGATTTCTGGATAACAAAATTTCATGTATTTTATAAATATAATTTCAAATACAATTTAAAAAATTTTAAAAAAAACTCCTTTTTCTTGCTTCTCAAACCTTACCTCCCTTGAGATCACATTTTTCCTTCAGGAAGTCCTGAGACTGGCAGATACTGAAATGACCTCATGTGGGTTTTCTCTCATGCATGACCCACACATGGTACATGGAATCACCCAAGAACCCTTTGCTTTGATAACCTATGAAAGACAACAGCCAGCCCCAGCTCCGTCTCCTTGGCTTATTTATCAGCTACTGGTCAGACATTCATTTATAGCCTTTAGATTTAGCAAGGTCATATTAGACATCAGTCTACTAATGTCTAATCTTCTATGGACTCAAATGAAGTGCTCAGTGTTCTTTTCAAAGCCACTTTAGACTTAAAATGAAGATGAAACAAACATCTGCCTCTGCTTTTATTGCAAATCCAGCACAGCAATTTTCACATTTCTTTCTCTAAATTATTTATTTATTATTGCTTGTTTATTTATTTATTTATTTATTTATTTATTTATTTTGGTGGTACTGGGGTTTGAACTCAGGGCCTTGCATTTGGTAGGCAGGCATTCTATAACTTGAGTCACAACCCATTCCTTCTTTCTCACATAAAGAGATTACTTTGTTTAACTAGTGTTTACCAAATTTTGGGACAGTGGTGGAACAGACCCAAGGAAACCTGCAGGACTAGAGAAATGACCCAGCTGATAAGTGAATGTTTCTACCACAGTCAGGAAACTTAAACCCACGATGTGTACCAGGTTCGTTTGTAGTTCCTAAGGATGTAACAGTGAACAAAATAGACAAGAAAAATCCCTACAGTAATGAAACTTTATTTGGGGGGATAAAGTAGAGATGAAGATAAGGAGTAAGCAAGGCAAATAGATATAATACGTATTATGTTCAATACAAATGATTGCTATGCCAACACTTAAAGCAAAGAAGGTTTGGAATATTAATTTCAAAAGAGGAAGGAAGCAAGAAATGTTAATGTCTAAGAGAAGAAAGTTCCAAGAAGAGGAAGGAGAGTACTTGCCAGGTTTAAAAAAAAGGGGGGGGGGGTGGAATCCAAGATGTTAACTTGGGTACAGAAACAAAAAGCCTAAGCTCCATAACTCCAAAAACCTCCCTGAGATGTTGGAGCCACACTGGGGTAATTCTGACTGCATCTAGCCAAAATAATAACTGCCATCACATTAGGTGCAGAAAAAAATTTGAAGACTCTCAAATCAGCCTTTAATTGCACCTAACAGCTGCAACCCGTGTCACAGCCAGCAAGGCAGATTGAGGCCCAGGAAAACCCTCCTCCCCCATGATGACTTCTCTCTCCTTTTTTCTTTTTTTTTTTTCCTTCTCTTTTCCCTCCTCTATCAAGCAGAAACAGAGCATCACCCAGAATCAAACTATGCAACATCCTGAACCCCTCGCTTGTGGAATGCCTCCCACACACCATGTTGAGCTGAGAAAAGTTGGCACCATTTATCTCCGCCACCACCACTGGCTCCAAACCTGCCTGCTCTTCAATTGGCAGAATAAACAGGTAAGCACTATGCACCACATGGGACTGCCCTATCACCCCCAAGTACATAAAACAGCACAGTCCCTGGGCAGACTAATTGCACCCCAAAAAAACTGACAAAAAGAGGTGGGAAGGGTGGAATACTGAACCTACCCTGGAGAAAGAGGGCAGGGCAAAGAACTAAACTCTCAGCACTGAACTTTCAGTGAACAAAGACAGTGACAGCCACATGCCAAAGCAGAGCAGGTAGTGGATTGCAGAGCTGATCTCCTGAGCCAGAGGGCAGCATTCAAAACTAAACTGCCACACCTCTCTGGGGGGAGGAGCTGACCAAACTGCTGTAGCTGAAGGATAACACAGCTGTCAGCTGGGGAAAAACAACAGCTCTGACCACCCTGCATTATCTGGTAAAACTACCTTACCTTACAATTTCAATTACACTGGTGGACAGAAGAACAAAACATTGCTCACAAGACAGTCAGCTGGTGAGACTATGTCAGAGCCTCTGCTTATATGCCAATAACAGGACTAGATGCCAGAGGAATAACGCTAGAACTTAAACTAAGACTGAAATTCAATTGTTCCTGAAACTTGTGTTTTCTTTCTGTTTTTGTTTGTTAATTATATTATTGTGGGTTTTTTATTTTTATTCATATTTTGTTTTTTCTTTTTGTATTATCAACTTTACCATCACTATTTTCTCATCCCTATTCTCACCCCCTTCATACTCCCTCCTCCTGTGCTACAATCCATTGTTCTCCTTCCCAACTACTCTTTCTGCCCCTTCTCATCCACTGTCTCCCCCTGCCTTCACCTCCCCTTCCCATCCTCCCACAAATTGTCACCACACTACCCCTCCCTCCTACATACTAACCTACTGTACCAACTTTATACAACCCCAACCCCTGCAATCCCTGACACAAGCACCCTACAGCAGCAGAAATACACCAAAACACACACAAGAGCCACAAAATCCAGCAGCCCCCAAATCACTTCCCCCACTCACTCATCTCACTTCCTGCCTACCCTTTTAGTGCCACCCTAACCAATTTCCCAAATTTCTATAGCTAGCCTAACAATATTAACTCCCCAACTCCCACTGTTTATTGATAATACCAACAAGCATTCTTCTATATAATATATAAACACCCAGTCAGGCATTGAAACTGTGAATTAGTTATTGCTAAATTATACCTCCAGGTCAGGGACAGAAATAGCACACCAATCTAGCTAACAACCACACCAGTCACAACACAAAAATTAAATCAAGGGAAAGAAAACAAGCAATTAAAACCACCAACTAACCTAGTAAGAACATGTTGCACAGCACCAAGTGGAGCGATGGGAAGAAGAAGAAGGGATGGAAACCATTCTACTCAAAAAAATAATTCAATACAGGACTCAAAGGGAAATAAATAAAATGGACACCCAGTTTCTGACCCCCAAAAAACAATGATAAATGACAGTAAGGAACCCAGCAATGCACAAAAACACACTCAAAGAAGAAATCTCACAAGAAATCATGGAGAATTTCATGGAGAAGATGCTAGACATAGTTAACCAAAATGTAAAAGATGTTCTCAAGAAAATTCAGGACACCAAAAATAAAGAACATGAGAAGACACAGAAACAAAGTACATGGATTCAGAGATGACCTAAACAAACACCAAAGTGAAACAGAGGACACTCTAAAAAGAGAGATAAATGAATTAAAGATGAAAATAAAAAATATTAAAGAAAAGATGACCAAAGATATGGAAAACCTCAGAAAAAAAGAATCAAACAGAAACATTAAACACAGTGGAAAGCTACACCAGCAGACAAGAACAAGTGGAAGACAGACTCTCAGAACTCAAAGATAAAATAGAAACTAAAGAAAAAAACTAAAGAAATGTTAGTCAAACAACTCAAGAGCTATGAAAGGAATATGAAAGAATGAACTGACTCCATCAAAAGACCAAACTTAAGAATCATGGGTATAGAAGAAGGAGAAGCAGTCCAAGCAAAAAGGATCCATAATATATTCAACAAAATAATAGCAGAAAATTTCCAAACTCTCAAGAAAATTTTGCCCCTTCAGGTACAGGAAGCCTCCAGAACATGAAACACATGACCAAAATAGAACCTCCCCACAGAGTATTATCATAAAAACAACAAGCACAGAGAATAGAGAAAGAATACTGAAGGCTATAAGAGAGAAAAAAACAAGTGACATATAAAGATAAACCCATCAAAATCACAGCAGATTTTTCAATGGAAATCTTAAAATCAAGAAGAGCATGGAATGAGGTATTTCAGGCACTGAATGAAAATAACTTTAACCCTAGGATGCTCTGCTCAGCAAAACTATTATTCAAAATTGATGGAGAAATAAAAATCTTCCACAATAAGCAGAAACTAAAATAATATTTAACCACCAAGCCATCACCACAAAAAATTCTCCAAGGAATTCTGAACACAGAAGATGAAAGCAAACAAAACTATGAGAGCACAGGGAATATTAAAGCACAGGAGAAGAAAAGACAAGGAATCAGAGAGTAGTATTAATTCAGTTCCACACAATCAAACCCTTAAACAACAAAAACAACTTTTTTTTTTTTTTTGGCAAGAAAAAAATGGCAAGAATCACCAGATACCTATAAATATTAACACTGAGTGTCAACAGATTCAACTCCCCCATCAAAAGACACATTTGGCAAACTGAATTAAAAAGGAAGATCCAACATTCTGTTGTTTATAGCAGACCCATCTCATTGACAGAAACAAACACCGGCTTAGAGTGAAAGGCTGGAAGAAGATTTACCAAGCCAATGGTCCCCAAAAACAGGCAGGAGTAGCAATACTTATATCAGACAAAGTAGATTTCAAATTTACATTGAACCAATGAGATAAAGAAGGACACTTCATACTAATAAAAGGAGAACTACACCAAAAGGAAACAAAAATTATCAACCTAAATGTACCCAATGTCAATGCACCCAATTTCATCAAACATACACTAAAGGACTTAAAAGCACATATAGACTCCAAAACAGTGGTAGCAGAGGACTTTATACCCCACTATCACCAACAGATAGGTCATCCAAACAAAAATCAATAAAGAAATTATAGAACTAAATCACACCATAGGTCAAATGGGCCTAGCTGATGTCTACAGAATATTTCATCCAACTTCTGCACAATATACATTCTTCTCAGCAGCTCATGGAACCTTCTCCAAAAGTGATCATATCTTAGGGCACAAAGCAAGCCTCAGCAAATATAAAAAAACAGAAATAATCCCCTGCATTCTTTCCAATCACAATGCATTAAAACTAGAACTCAACAACAAAAAAACAACAGAAAATACACAAATAAGTGGAAGCTGAATAAAATGTTGCTAAATGACCAGTGGTCCATAGATGAAATAAAAGAGGAAATTAAAAGGTTCCTGGAAGTTAACAAAAATGAAAACATGACCTACCAGAAACTATGGGACACAGCAAAGGCAGTCTTAAAAGGAAAGTTTATAGCCATGAATGTATATATTAAGAGGATAGAAAGATCTCAAATAAATGACCTAATGCTACATCTCAAACTCCTAGAAAAACAGGAACATGCAAAACTCCAAACAAGTAGAAGGAGAGAAATAATAAAAATACAGGCTGAAATTAATGAAATAGAGACCAAAATAACCATACAAAGAATCAATGAAACAAAAAGCTGGTTCTTTGAAAAAATAAACAAGATTGACAATCCCCTGGCAAATCTGACTAAAATGAGGAGGGAAAAGACCCAAATTGGTAAAATCAGAAATGCAAAATGGGAGATAATAACAAACACCAAGGAAATCCAGGGAATATTCAGAGACTACTTTGAGAATTCATATTCCAATAAGTTAGAAAATCTTAAAGAAATGGAGAAATTTCTAGATACTTATGACTACTCACAACTGAATCAAGAGGATATTCACCACCTAAACAGATCTATAACACAAAATGAAATTGAAGCATCAGTAAAGAGGATCCCAAAAAAGAAAAGTCCAGAACCTGATGGATTCTCTGCTAAATTCTATCAGAACTTTAAATAAGAACTAATACCAACTCTCCTTAAACTTTTCCATGAAATAGAAAGGGAAGGAATACTTACTAAATCATTCTACACTCATCCCAAAAGCAGACAAAGACACATCCAAAAAGAAGTACTATAGGCCAATCTCCTTAATGAACATCAATGCAAAAATCCTCAATAAAATATTGGCAAACCAAATCCAACAACAAATCATAAAGATCATTCACCATGACCAAGTTGACTTCAGCCCAGGGAAGCAGGGATGGTTCAACATATGCAAATCAATAAATATAATACAACACATTAATAGAAGCAAAGACAAAATCCACTTGATCATCTCAATAGATGCAGAAAAAGCCTTCAACAAGATCCAACACCATTTCATGATAAAAGCTTTAAGAAAACTAGGAGTAGAAGAATGTACCTCAACATTATAAAGGCTATATGTGACAAACCTATAGCTACTATTATACTTCATGGAGAAAAACTGAAACCATTTCCCCTAAAATCAGGAATAAGACAAGGGTGCCCACTCTCCCCACTCCTATTCAACATAGTCCTGGAATTCCTAGCCAGAGAAATAAGGCAAGAAGAAGAAATAAAATGAATACAAATAGGTAAAGAAACTGTCAGTATCCCTATTTGCAGACTACATGATCCTATATCTCAAAGATCAAAAAAAACTCCACCCCAAAACTCGTAGATGCCATAAACAGCTTTAGCAGTGTAGCAGGATACAAAATCAACTTACAAAAATCAGTAGCCTTTCCACACACTAACAATGAATAAGTTGAGAAAGAATAAAGGAAAACAATTCCATTTATAATAGCCTCAAAAAAAAAAAAATCAAATGCCTAGGAGTAAACTTAACAAAGGATGTGAATGATCTCTATAAGAAAAACTACCACATACCTCTAAAGAAAGAGATTGAGAAAGACTACAGAAGGTGGAAAGATCTTCTGTGCTCATGGATTGGTAGAATCAGCATAGTAAAAATGACTATACTACCAAAAGCAATCTGCATGTTCAATGCAATTTCCATCAAAATCCCAATGACATTCATCACAGAGATTGAAAAATCTACAACAAATTTCATTTGGAAACACAAGAGACTGCGAATAGCCAAGGCAATACTCAGCAAAAAGAGCAATGCTGGAGGTATCACAATACCTGACTTCAAACTATATTACAAAGCAATAGCAATAAAAACAGCATGGTACTGGCACCAAAACATGTATGAAAACCAGTGGAACAGAATACAAGATCTGGATATGAATCCACCTTATTTTTGACAAAAGTGCCAAAAATATACAATGGAGAATAGACAGGCTTTTCAACAAATGTTGCTGGGAAAAACAGTTATCTGCCTGCAGAAAATGGAAACTAAATCCATGCCTATCATCCTGTACTAGTATCAACTCAAAGTAGATTAAGGTCCTTAATATCAGAGCTGAAACTCTGAAATTAGTACAGGAAAGAGCAGGGAATATTCTAGAGGCAATAGGTATAGGCACAACAAAAGAAATGGTCTCTAAACTGAAGAGACCACCCACAGAGTGAGAGAAAATATTCACTGGATATACATCAGATGAAGGACTGATACCCAGAATATATAGGGAGTTCAAAAAACTAAACTCCAGGAGATTCCAAGATGGTGACTAGAGGGAAGAAGCAGAAAGCGTGCTTCCTAAAGTAAAATCTTGGAGAGATGCTGGAGATACACTTTACAGGAAAAACCACTGAGAAGAGGCAAAACTTTGACAACTCCACACCCCCAGCCCGTGCATAGCATCCCCACTCCACGTTAAATGGAGAAACCAGGAGGGCTCCCGCATTGCCAGATGCCAGTGCCCAGATGGCTTGGAAAGATGCAGACCACAAGGTGAGCTAAGCAGCACCTGGTACTCCCACAGACAACTGTGGGCCAGATCAGCACAGCCCCCTGGACAGACTGATACCCACCCAGGGAAAAAAGAGAAAAAAAAACTGAATAATAAACAACAACAACAAAAACACACATAGCAAAGAGGGCGGGGAATCCTGAGCTCCAAAGAGGGGGGAGGGGAAATCCCTCATGGAACTGTAAATAACCCAGCCAGCCGGAGAAGGCAGGAGTGGAGGCATCTGCCCAGCAACCAGGAGCGGGAAAGCTAGTAAAAGTGACAGTGGAAGAAAAACTCCACAGGAAAGAGGGGAAGACCCACTTCCCACATGAGCTGTAAACAAACACGCTGGCTGGAGAAGGTGGGTGTTGGGCCACCGCCCCCAGTGTGCTTGGAAAGGGGAAAGCTTGTAGCAGTGGCAGTTGCACCCAGGAGAACTCTAAATAAAAAAGCCTATGGGGCTAGGTGACTGTTAAGCTCACTCCTGAGATCTGCATAATAAAGCCTGCACCAACAGCTGGCTGACAGTAGCAGGCAGGCAAGCCACAGCCTCAGATAGACATTCACAGAACTGTCTCCAGACCCTTTTTTTTTTTTCTTTTCTCTCTTCCTTTGATAAGACAAGACCAAACCACACCTGAAAAACTTACTGAAACTTTGTTGCATTTGAACTTGGGACACTTTGTGGTGTTTTGGGGGTTTTTTGGGTTTTTAAATATTTTTTCCCCTTTGATGAGACAACTACAGAACTACTTCTGAGGCACCATCTACAGGAATGGAGGCTGAGGGAATAACACCAAAATTATTAAGACTGAAACTTTACTGCATTTGAACTTGGAGATTTTTTTTTAATCCTCTCTGTCTCTCTAATGCATTTTTAGCTTCCTGTTGATTAGTATACTAGCTCTCCATGTTTATATGTTTGAAAAATTTTTGTTTGTTTTTACTTGTTTGTTTATTTGTTTTTCCCTTTTTCTTTACCTTCTTTGCTTTTCCTCTCCTCTCACCCTTCCATTCTAAATATCACCATTGTTATTATTACAAGCTAGAAAATACTTAATTGCACACAGTACAGGGACAATAACAATACCAAGGGCAATGATGGGAAGACAGAAAAAACAGGGAAATCAGTTACCCCACAGCAAAAAATTAGTACAGGAACCAGAGGGAAATGAAGAAAACAGATACTCATATCCAGACTCCAACAAAATGAAGATAAATTATGCCAAAGAGCACAATGAAGCCCACGAGAATGATCTGCAAGAAGAAATCCTACAAGGAATCAATGAGAATTTTATAAAGATGATACTGGATATGGTCAACCAAAATGTACAGGAGACACTCAAGAAATTCCAAGACAACAAAAACAGATAATTTGAGAAAGCACAAGAAGAAATAAACCATGGAAGCACTGTATAAACACCAAAGTGAAACAAAGAACACAATTAATAAAGAGATAAATGAACTCAGGATGAAAATAGACAACATTAAAGACGAAGTGAGTCAGGATATGGAAAACCTCAGAAAAAACAATGAAACAGAAATGCAAAACAAAATGAAAGGCCAATTCAGAGAATAGAACAAACAGAAGTCAGAATCTCAGAACTCAAAGATGAAATGGTAATTAAAGGAAAAACCAAAGAACTATTAGTTAAACAACTCAAGACCTCTGAAAAGAAAATGCAAGAACTCACTGGCTCCATCAAAAGACCAAACCTGAGAATCATGGACATTGATGAAGGAGAAGAGGTACAAGCAAAGGGAATGCATAATAAGGCATATTATCTTTAACACAACAAGTACAGAGACCTGAGAAAGAATATTGAAGCTTGTAAGAGAGAAAAAACAAATAACATACAAAGGTAAACCCATCAAAATGACAGCAGACTTCTCAACAGAAACATGAAAAGCAAGAAAAGCTTGGGGTGAGGTCTTCTGGGCACTGAATGCAAATAACTTCAACCCCAGGATACTCTACCCAGCAAAACTATCACTCAAAATAGATGGAGCAATAAAAGTCTTCCATGATAAGCAGAAACTAAAACAATATGTGACCACAAAGCCACCACTACAAAAGATTCTGCAAGGGATTCTGCACACAGAAAGTGAAACCCAACTTAACCATGAAAGGGCAGGCAGTACCAAACTACAGGAAAAGAAAAAGCAAGAAAGTAGAGAGTAACCTCAACTTAGGTACACACAATCAAACCTTCAAACAACTAAGACAACTAAATGACAGGAATCACCACATACCTATCAGTACTAACAATTAATGTTAATGGACTTAATTCCCCCATCAAAAGGCACCGCTTGACGAAATGGATTAAAAGGAAAGATCCAACAATTTGTTGCTTACAGGAGACCCATCTCACTGACAGAAATAAGCATAGGCTTAGGATGAAAAGCTGGAAGAAAATTTACCAACCCAATGGCCCCTGAAAACAGGCAGGAATAGCAATACTTATCTCTGACAAAGTAGACTTCAAACCTACATTGAGAGAAAGAAGGACATTCCATACTAATAAAAGGAGAAATAGACCAAAAGGAAATAACAATTATCAACCTATATGCACCCAATGTCAACGCACCCAATTTCATCAAACATACCCTGAAGAACCTAAAAGCATATGTTAACTCCAACACAGTGGTCATGGGAGACTTTAACACCCCATTATCATTAATAAATAGGTCATCCAAACAAAAAATCAATAAAGAAATCATAGATCTAAAATATACCATAGATCAAATGGACCTAGTTGATGTCTACAGAACATTTCATCCAACTTCTACACAATATACATTCTTCTTAGCAGCCCATGGAACCTTCTCCAAAATAGATCACATCCTAGGGCACAAAGCGAGCCTCAGCAAATATAAGAAAATAGAAATTATACCAAGCATTCTATCTGATCACAATGCAATAAAACAAGAACTCAACAACAAAAGTAAAGACAAAAAATAAGCAAACAGCTGGAAACTGAATAATATATTGCTTAATTAACAATGGGTCATTGATGAAATAAAAGAGGAAATTAAAAAGTTCCTGGAAGTCAATGAAAATGAAAACACAACCTACCGGAACCTATGGGACACAGCAAAGGCAGTCCTGAGAGGGAAGTTTATAGCCATGAATGCATATATTAAGAAGACTGAAAGTTCTCAAATCAGTGACCTAATGATACATCTCAAACTCCTAGAAAAACAAGAACAAGCAAATCCCAAAACAAATAGAAAGAGAGAAATAATAAAAATAGAGCTGAAATCAATGAAATAGAAACCAAAAAAACCATACAAAGAATTAATGAAACAAAAAATTGGTTCTTTGAAAAAATAAACAAGATCGACAGACCCCTGGCAAACCTGATTAAATGAGGAGAGAAAAAACCCAAATTAGTAGAATCAGGAATGCAAAAAGGGAGATAACAACAAACACCATGGAAGTCCAGGAAATCATCAGAGACTATTTTGAGAACCTATATTAAAAATAAGTTTGAAAATCTTAAAGAAATAGACAGGTTTCTAGATACATATGATCATCCAAAACTGAACCAAGAGGAAAATAATCACCTGAATAGATCTATAACACAAAATGAAATTGAAGCAGCTATCAAGAGTCTCCCTAAAAAGAAAAGTCCAGGACCTGATGGATTCTCTGCTGAATTCTATCAGACCTTTAAAGAAGAACTGATACCAACCCTCCTTAAACTGTTCCACAAAATAGAAAGGGAAGGAAAACTGCCTAACACATTTTATGAAGCCAGTATTACCCTTATCCCCAAACCAGGCAAAGACAACTCCAAAAAGAACTATAGGCCAATCTCCTTAATGAGCATTGATGCAAAAATCCTCAATATAATAATGGCAAACCGAATTCAACAACACATCAAAAAGATAATTCACCACGACCAAGTAGGCTTCATCATAGGAATGGTTCAACATATGAAAATCAATAAATGTAATAAACCACATTAACAGAAGCAAAGACAAAAACTTGATCATCTCAATAGTTGCAAAAAAAGCCTTTGATAAGATCCAACACCATTTCATGATAAAAGCTCTAAGAAAGCTAGGAATAGAAGGAAAGTACCTCAACATTATAAAGGCTATATATGACAAACCTACAGCCAGCATTATACTTAATGGAGAAAAACTGAAACAATTCCCTCTAAAATCAGGAACGAGACAAGGATGCCCACTATATCCACTCCTAATCAACATAGTACTGGAATTCCTAGCCAGAGCAATTAGGCAAGAAAAAGGAATAAAAGGAATACAAATAGGTAAAGAAACTGTCAAATATTCCTATTTGCAGATGATATGATCCTATACCTTAAAGACCCAAAATACTCTACTGAAAAGCTCCTAGGCACCATCAACAGCTACAGCAAGGTAGCAGGATGTAAAATCAACATAGAAAAGTCATTAGCATTTTTACACACTAATAATGAACAAACTGAGAAAGAATATATGAAAACAATTCCATTTACAATAGCCTAAAAAAAAATCAAATACCTAGGTGTAAACTCTACAAGGAAAACTATACACTACTGAAGAAAGAGATAGAGGAAGACTATAGAAAGTGGAGAGATCTCCCATGCTCATGGATTGGTAGAATCAACATAGTAAAAATGTCTATACTCCCAAAAGTAATCTACATGTTTAATGCAATTCCCATCAAAATTCCAATGACATTCATTAAAGAGATCGAAAAATCTACTGTGAAATTTATATGGAAACAGAAGAAGCCACAAATAGCCAAGGCAATACTCAGTCAAAAGAACAATGCTGGAGGTATCACAATACCTGACTTCAAACTATACTACAAAGCAATAACAATAAAAACAGCATGGTATTAGCACAAAAACAAACATGAAGACCAGTAGAACAGAATAGAGGACCCAGATATGAAGCCATACAACTATAACCAACTTGTCTTTGACAAAAGCACTAAAAATGTATGATGGAGAAAAAGCCTCTTCAACAAAAACTGCTGGGAAAACTGGTTAGCAGTCTGCAAAGAACTAAAACTAGATCCATGTATATCACCCTATACCAATATTAACTCAAACTGGATCAAGGATCTTAATATCAGACCCCAAACTCTAAAGTTGGTATAGGAAAGAGTAGGAAGTACTCTGGAATTAATAGATATAGGCAAGAACTTTTCAATGGAACCCTAGCAGCTCAGCAACTAAGAGGTAGCATAGATAAATGGCACTTCATAAAACTAAAAAGCTTCTGTTCATCAAAAGAAATGGTCTCTAAACTGAAGAGAACACCCACAGAGTGGGAGAAAATATTTGCCAGCTATACATCAGACAAAGGACTGATAACCAGAACATATAGGGAACTTAAAAAACTAAATTCTCCCAAAACTAATGAACCAATAAAGAAATGGGCACATGAACTAAACAGAACTTTCTCAAAAGAAGAAATTCAAATGGCCAAAAAACACATGAAATAATGCTCACTATCTCTAGCAATAAAGGAAATGCAAATTAAAACCACACTAAGAATCCACCTCACCCCTGTTAGAATAGCCATCATTAGCAACATCACTAACAACGGGTGTTGGCAAGGATGCAGGGGAAAAAAGAACCCTCTTACGCTGCTGGTGGGAATGCACACTAGTATAACCACTCTGGAAAAAAATTTGGAGGCTATTTAAAAATCTAAACATTGATCTACCATATGATCCAGCAATACCACTCTTGGGGATATACCCAAAAGACTGTGACACAGGTTACTCCAGAGGCACCTGCACACCCACGTTTATTGCCGCACCATTCACAATAGTCAAGTTTTGGAAACAGCCAAGATGCCCCACCACTGACGAATGGATTAAGAAAATGTGGTATTTATACACAATGGAGTTTTATGCAGCCATGAAGAAGAATGAAATGTTATCATTCACAGGTAAATGGATGGAATTGGAGAACATTATTCTGAGTGAGGTTAGCCTGACCCAAAAGACCAAGAATCATATATTCTCCCTCATATGCAGACATTAGATCAAGGGCAAACACAACAAGGGGATTGGACTTTGATCACATGATAAAGCAAGAGCACACAAGGGAGGTTAGAGGATAGGTAAGACACCCAAAAAAGTATCTAGCATTTGTTGTCCTCAACACAGAGAAACTAAAGCAGATACTTTAAAGCAACTGAGGCCAATAGGAGGAGACCAGGAACTAGAGAAAAGGTTAGTTCGAGAAGAATTAACTTAGAAAGTAACACACATGTACAGGAAATCAATGCGAGTCAACTCCTTGTATAGCTATCCTTATCTCAACTGGCAAAAACCCTTGGTCCTTCCTATTATTACTTATACTCTCTCTTCAACAAAATTAGAGATAAGGGCAAAATAATTTCTGCTGGGTAGTGAGGGGTAAGGGAGAGTAAGGGGGGGAGGGTCAAGGAGGGGGTGAGAGGAAGGGGGGAGAAATGACAGAAACATTGTATGCACATACGAATAAAATAAAAATTTAAAAAAAAACTAAAAAAAACTAAACTCCCCCTAAAATCAATGAACTGGTAAAGAAATGGGCAACTGAGCTAAACAGAACTTTTTCAAAGGAAGAAATCCAAATGACCAAATACCACATGAAAAAGTGTTCTCCATCCCTGCCCATAAAGGAAATGCAAATCAAAACCACACTAAGATTCCACCTCACTCCTGTTAGAATAGCTATCATCAAAAACACCACCAACAACAAATGTTGGCGAGGATGTGGGGGAAAAAGGAACCCTCATACACAGCTGGTGGGAATGTAAGCAAGTAAAACCACTTTGGAAAACAATATGGAGGCTCCTTAACAAACTAAACATAGATCTGCCACATGATCCAGTAATCTCACTCCTAGGGATACACCCGAAGGAGTGTGACTCAGGTTATTCCAAGGCACCTGCACACCCATGTTTATTGCAGTACTATTCACAATAGCCAAGTTATAGAAACAGCCAAGATGCCCCTCGACTGAAGAATAGATTAAGAAAACGTGATATTTATACAAAATGGAATTTTACTTAGCCACAAAGAAGAATGAAATTTTGTCATTCACAAGAAAATGGATGGAACTGGAGAACATCATCTTAAATAAAATTAGACAGACTCAGAAGGCCAAAAATCATATGTTCTCCCTCATATGCAGATTATAGACCTAAAACAAATGCAGTAATATTATTGGACATGGGTCATACACTAAGGGGAAAATGCATACAGGAGGAATAGGGAAAGGGAAGGAAACCTAAAACTTGAATGAGGTTGATGTGTCCACTGCAGAGGAGTGAATATAGTAATCTTAAAGTGACAGAGGCCACTATGGGAATGTGACCAAGAAGTAGTGAAGAGGTCTGGTAGAGATGAGTCAATGTGGATTGTAATATACAAGTGCATGGAAGCAATGCTAGGAATCTTTCTGTATAGCTGTCTTTATCTCAAACTAGCAAAAATACTATGTCTTTCTTATTATCTCATATCTTCTCTTCAACAAAATTGGAGAAGAGGGCAGAACAGGTTCTGCCTGGAAGCAAGAGGGATTGGGGGGAGAGTAAGAGGGGGGTGGAGAGTAGGGGGAGAGGTAGCCCAAACAATGTATACACATATAAATAATTTTATAAACAATTAAATTGTATATAACTTGTGAGAATAAAAAAGGGGGGGTACCCATGACATTGAAGCCAAGAGGTAAGTCATAGTGTATGGGTAATGATTATGAGTAAAAGTGGGGGAAGAGAAATGCAGCGAGGATGGATCATGTAAGGCCTTATAGGTCATAGCCCAGATTTGGGTTATACTCAGACAGAAAGCTATTGAATTGTTTCTTCAGTGGAATGACAGATGATATTTTTAGATAGGATTCCTCCTATCTAAAGATGGAAAGAGTGAAAGCAGGGATATTTATTAGTAGACTATACAAATGATCCAAGTAAGAGATGATGTTGATTTGAGCTGTCAGGTTGAGCATAGATACAACTAACAAAAATTGTTATTAAATCATATACGGAATATAAGTGAAAGAGAATCAAGGATGATGGAAAATTTGTAATTTAAACTACTCAAAGGGTGGAGTTTCCATTAACCAAGATTTGAGTAGGAAAGATCATTTTCAGTTTAGGACCTACTATGCTTGAAATGACTGTTACACATTCATGTGTACATCTCAACGAGATATGTGAGTCTCAGAATCTATGGGCAGCCCAAACACAGATTCTCCACCAGGATATGAAAACAAGGTGCTGTCTAGCTTTCATGGAAAAACATAGTCTATCTCTGTTTTGTCTACTTTCCCTAAGATCTTTATTATTTTTTTCAGTCCTATATTTTGCTCTGTAATTTACCTTTATAACAGCAATTCTCATCAATTTGTTTGTTTATTTCCTAATTTCAAATGTTTGTGATACAGACAGGTACAATTGACTCACACCTATAATCCTAGCTACTTAGGAGCTAAGATTGAGAGGATCATGGTTCAAGGCCAGCCCTAGAGAAAAATGGGCTGGAGATGTGGCTCAAGTGGTAGAGTGCTTGCTTTGCAAACATCAAAATCTGAATTAAAACCCCAATTCCACCAAACAAAACAAAACAAAATTTGTAACATAAGGGAGGAAGTATGTAGACAAAGGTGTGGCATTTGAATCTCCTGAAAGGTTTGTTTTATTCTGAATAGTTATTGAAACAATCCCTGCTTCTCTGTAAGCTCTGTCTTACAAAGGAGAGCTTGTTCTGAAGTCTCTGCTTTGTGCCCTCTTCACCTTTTGGCTTCCTAAGGAATGGTATCGTCTACTCTGCTGCAAACTGGGGCTCAGGTGCTCTTCTTGGGATTACTTTGCATCGTGTCAGGCTCCAGAATGGTGAAAGGCTTGCTGGTTTGGGCTCTGAGCCACAAGAGGGGCATTTGGGAAGCAGTCAATTCTTATCAAGGAAACAAGAAGATTGCCTGCTTCCAGGTCTCTGTTGAGGTCTCAGTCTACATGTGTCATTTTCTGTTAGTTTCTCGAGGGTCATAAAAACCAATCATCCTCATCGAGCTGCAGAACAGATTCACCATTCAAATTCTGAGGAATCATTTCTATTTCATGGTCATATCAAAGATCATCACCGTGCCAATTACCCTTGAAATATAGTTACTTATCTTAACAGATTTGAAACCAGAATTTTGGACCCAAGGCCCAAACTCTTGAGATTGCATATGCCAGGTCCGGCCACCTGCCCCTAAACTCCAAATAAAGAGGCATGGTGAAAGCAGAGAAAGATTTATTACATGGCTCAGAACATGCTGTGGGAAGAGGCAGAGTAAGCACTAAGCTCATCTTCAGCCATCTTTGGGATACAGACATGACCTATAGGTTTAAGGTGATTGCAAAGTAAAGTAACTGCAAAGAGAATGGCTTAGAGCAAAGGCAGATACAAAATGAAGGCAGGATGTCAAGCTTCTCCTGCTGTTAGTTAATTTGTGGGCCCAAGTAATGAGTCAGTGCTTTTCAGTAAAAGAAGTTTAAGGGCCTCTTACAGATTGTAACACACACACAAATATGTCTGAACACTTTTTGAATTTGTTAAATGTTTTCTGACTTTATTACCACTTAGGATACTGCCCCATGTCTCTCAGTCTCTCTATCTGTAAATTGTGGAGTGGGTATGGGGACCCATGATTGGCTGTACCCAAAGCACCGACTTTTGCCACTGTATCATCCTATTTTCTGGTAATGGGAACATAGTAAAATTGAAATGATTTTTATATCAGTTCCCTTTTATTAATGTAAGTTTGAGGGTTGACATTATTTGGAGAAATCATAAGACCTAAGTAGATTTAAAAAAAAAAAAGCTAATTTATTTGTGTCTTCTTAACCTTATGGCAATTCCTAGAAAGTTCTGACCTTCTGCCTTGAGATGGCCTGTGATTTTTCAATCTGACTACATGTGCCTTGAGTTAAGCCCAGGAAGATATTACCTAAGATTGACAGCACAGAGTTGGAAAGGTGTATTTGGTATGAATACCTAGTCCTCCCAGAACTACCGTAGTCTTTTCTGTTTATTATATTGAAATGCTCAAGAATCATCACCATTTTTAATAGACTGGAGCTCCTCCAGGCCTAGATTCCTGGATTTCTCTGAATCTCTAACAATGACTTCAGAAACAAACTCCATTAACTGCTAAAGACCACCCAGGAGTAACCTTTAAACTGAATGTAGCCATATCAAATTTCCCAGGGCTCCTTCAGGCTATACTAGCTCACCCAGGACCACCCAGAGGCATGACAGGAGATCCAGTGGAGTTTTGGGTTGAATTCAACTTCCAAAGAATGTGAGATGTCTTCTCCAGTATTGAGAAGCCAGACCAGAAAGGCCAGAGTCTATTCACTCACAGAATCAGATGAGTTCACTGTATTATACACCACTTGGCTGCAGTGATACGTACGAGCATCAGTTATCCTCATCTGAGGATCACAGCCTGGGAATTGTAAAATGGGAACTTTCCAAGAATATTACAAAAGCCATCTTCCAATTCAGCCTACCCAATAGATTAAGGATATATTTAACTTTGTTTTTGTTAATTGTCCTGATCTAATTCTTGATAAATTCATTGCATTTTATTCAAGATTTTATATTGAAAACATCCTAGCTGACTAATTATGTAATCCATTGCAGTTTTAAATGGAAATGTGTTATGTACATGAAAGGTATTATTGACGTTGTTTGTCATACAACTTCTTTCTTCCCCTGAGTTTAGGGAACACAATAAGAAACAGCTGTAACATAATGATTATATGAGAGAAAATCCCGTGAATGGAAAGCAGTAAGTTGGGATTTTAGTAGTGTGTTTATAAGTCTGATTATTTGGGGATGGTGGTTTAACCTACATTTACTTGTATGCCTTTGTTTCATATGCCAAGAGTGGAATGTGATGAATGAACATATTGAACTTCTCTCTAGATGAAAAATTTTGACCTTTTGAATATACATTACCATTGCCATATTCAAAGCCTTTCATGAAATCCCTTGAGCAACTCCAAATTGATATTGTTATTCAAAAGAAATTTTTCTTATGTACAGATGTAAAAAGATACTAGCATAGTTACACTGCAAGTCACCATATAATCAGACCCAAAGCACAGACATGCCTCTGAAAGGCCAAGAATGCTGCTTTTCCTTCAACCATCTATCAACCCAATGACAGAGAATATAAGAAAATTCTATTTGTGATGCTCCACCTCCCCTCAAAACCAAAAACAGGAGATTTCATCAGTTTGCAAATCTAAAATACATACATTGAGGCCCAAGTGATAGTTTGGTAAGAAAAGAGACACTCTTGTTAGAACTATCCATTTCTTGAATAGGAGGGAAGGTTAACCAAAAGTCATTTGTCAACCTCCATGTGGAATCATTTACAAGACTGAGCCATCAATAAAACTGGAATATATTGCTCTTATGTTTTATAAGTTATAGAAAATACTCTTATACAAATTAGGAAGAGGGAACAAGATTGTACCTGGTGGATCCAATTCTATGAGTTCCTCCAATTCTATCACCATACATTGTCTTTCATCACTCATGGATTTCCACCTATAAATATACTGCAATACCAGCATCCAGTTACACATCCACACCACCGGTTAGCAGACAGTCAAAGAAATTTCTCCAATTCAGTCATTTATGTGTCAGCAAGCAGGGAGCCCTACTTCCCTCATTGCCAGAAGACTTACTTCTGCATCACTGGAGTGATGGCTAGACATTTACAAGCCATTTTCTTTGGCTGACAATTTTGATTTTAATCCCCTAATGGAGCATCTGCAACTACTGTTTTATTAAACTAATTTCAAATGCAGTTGTGTTTCCAGTAATCTATGACAGTTTTAAAAGTTTGAAGAGACCAAGAGTTGGAGACCACAGTAGAGCAGATGTGTTTCATTGAGATTTGTTAGTTTCTTGCTAAGCTATGCTATAGAGAAATTTCAGGAGGCAAACATCAGGCCAAGCAGCAATAAAACCTCATTAAACATACAGGATTACATGTCAAGTGATAAAATGCAAGCCTCCAAACTCATAGCTAAATAAGAAGTGACCAGACATATAAAATAGAGTGAATAATGTTTTATAGAGTCCTCAACATACCACAAAAGATTATTAATTGTCATAAAATGGATTCATTTCTTTAATAAACAATTGTTGAACTTGTATAATATACCAAACACTGTCTTAAATTCACAGGATTTGTTTGGGACTAAAGTGCCTGATTTCCAGGTGCTTCCATTCTGAGATATGGCAGGGATCAGACAGAGACAAAGATAATCAGGTAAATCAGAAAGTGTTCTTCTAGGAGATAAATGTAATGAAAAGATAAACATGTGGAACACAGCAAGGGGAGACTCAAAGTGTAGGATCTGGAGAAGTGACAGGTGACAGCTCACAGAATTTGAGTGACCGTCATCCTGTTTGACAAGGTAACATTTGAACAAACATCCAAAGGAAGTGCAATTAGCAGTAATATTTTAAGTAATAAATTATCAATTAAATATGACCAACTAGAATTATACAATCTGATAAATAGATCTGTAGCCTAATCATTACAATGTCACAGAGCAAAATGAGTATATTCTCCTTCTCAAGTTCTCACTTTGCTCTTCCAAATTACTTCTTTTCCACAAGGAAATATTTCTAATAATACAACATATGCTCTCACTTTCTTCTTTTTAAATTTAATTAATTTATTTATTTATGTAGTATTTATTTATACTATTTATGTAGTATTGGGGATTGAGCTCAAGGCCTTGCACTGTCTAGGCAAAAACCCTACCACTTGAGCCACATTCATCCTTTTGCTTTTATTTTGTATTTTGGATAGTGTCTCTTGCTTCTGCTGTACTGGCTTCTGACACTGATCCTCCTACCACCATCTCTCACATAGGTGGGATTACAGATGCATGACACTGTACATCGCTTGTTTTCTTAGATAGGGTCTCACTAACTTCTTAGGCTGACTTTGAATCACACAATCCTCTTATCTTTTACCTTATTCTTGGCATGAACACTTTTTTTCTATACTCATGCTGTGACCATTAGAGTTATAATACTCCATGTCTCATTTAGTGATTTAATTTTATTCCTGAAACTCTTGTCCTAAAGGAAAAAATTAATAATAATTATAATATGATGATAATTCATTAATGGCAAAGGGAAATTTTCATTTATATTATTGAAATCCAAATCCAGATTTTTATAATTTAAAAATACATCAAGGAAACTAGCAAAACAAGTTCATATAAGTAAGAAACAATGTCCTCGTAAAAGGAGGATATTTGCTCAAAGACAGACACTCTGTAAAGATGAAGGCAGAAGCAATGAAGAGATGAAAGCTGAGATTGAAGTGAGGTATCTACAAGCCAAAACACAGAAATCTGCCAGCAACTCACCAAAGCCAGAGAAAGGCATGGAACAGATTCTCTCTTATAGCCTACTGAGGAAACCAATCCCATCAACACTTTATCTTAGATTTTTTAGCCTCTTGAACTGTGAGACAATAAATTTCTATTGTTTAAGCCACTCAGATTGTGATATTTGCTATGGCAGCTCTAGCAAGCTAATACACCAGCATTGGTATAAAAAGGGTTGAAATTAGTACGAGAGAAAAGTTTAATCATCATATGCCATGGGTCTTAAAGATTGGTTTTGATCAATCTTCAGTGTTGAGAGTCTGCTCTATGAAGGCATTCCAGATACAATTCTGTCGATACTCTTCTAGGTGAATGTAGTCTAATATTGCACCAAGAACACCAGATGAAACCAAGTTTCCTACAGCAAGGATGAATGTTGATGAAGTTTGTCTCCTCTCTTTCACTTTGGTTGATTAATTCCAATGAGAGCACTGAACGGGTAACATGTATGTAACAACAACTTTTCTCTCCCACTACAATCTCAAATGTTTTTATTTCTTCTGTAATCGGACAGGGGATGCACCCAGCTAAAAATACATTTGCCAGTTTTACTTGCTCAAACAATGAACAATAAGATATAAGTATGTCTTACAAGCAAGATGGAACATATAGTTGAATGAGACTTCTGGGAAAGTCTTTTCAGATGATGGGTGTTCTTTTACCCTTTTCCTTTTCCTTTTGCTTTCCCAAAACATGACTGTAATGTCTGGAGATCCCGCAGCCACATTGAGGTCATGAGTGAAAGGCTAAGATGTCTTCCTCCAGTTCCTGACACTTTTGTGTTATTGAATAGATATCAAAAACTGTCTAGCTTCATATTTTTTATTGAATGACAAAAATAATATCATCTGGGCAATAGACTTAAAAAGATATGTCTCAAATGAAAGCATATAAATGGTATGTGAAAAATGCTCAAAAATTCATAATTCATATTCCTATATATGAGAATAAATGAAAGCTACTCTCTGCTTTAATAACTCCTATTTCTTTTTTATCATTTGAAGAAAAATTAAAGGAAATAAAAAAGGAGGCTATCATCTGAATCATTTTAAACAAAAGGAAACATTACTGAAGATTAAGTTTACATCATCTTTAACATAAGGTTAAAAGTCCATTGCAAAATACTTCTTTTAAACAAAAAAAGTGAAGTTTTCAGAGACTTTCCCATGTTTACCTGGTTCACAATGCTTACTAAAAGTCTATACTTAAGCTAAACACTGGTGGCTCATTCCTGTCATCCTAGCTACTTGGGAGACTAAGATCAGGGCCATTGCGGTTCAAGACCAGCTGAAGCCAATAATTCAAGAGACCCTATCTCAACCAATAACTGGGTTATGCCTGTCATCCCAAGCTATGCTGGAAGCTGGGATCAGGAGGATCTCAGTTCCAGGCCAATCCAGGCAAAAATGTTTGTGAGATCCTCATGTCGATGGAAAAAAACCAAAAAACTGAGCACGGTGGCATCTCAGCTTTGGTGGGAAGCAAAAATAGAAGAATCACAGTTCTGGCTAGTCTGGACAAAAAATGCAATCCTATCTTCAAAATAATCAGAGCAAAAAAAAAAACAACTAAATTGCTGGGTGTGGCAGCACACACCTGTAATCCAAATACTCTGGAAGCTGAGAGAGGAGGACTATGAATTAAAATCCAGCTACATAAAATGTTCTGTCTTAAAAAACAAACAACAACAAAACTACACTTTTTTTTCCCTTCTCAGGACTATTATTTAAGAAATCTTAATCCATTAGTTGAATAACCTTTTATGGTATCATATTCCATGTAGGAAAACAAGTTATCAAGATGAGCAGGAATTAGAGATAATTCTTGGCAAATAGTTTTCCTTCTTCAGCTCAGAAAAATTGTTAGTCAAATGTACAAGGAAAAATATTTTAATTGATTACTGTTCCAGAAAATTCAGCCAACAAAACGTTTTAGAACAGGTCTTCCTAGACCTGTTAGTCACTAGTTGGCAATCTTAAGAAACAATAGACTTTATTTTAAAAATACATTCTCATTCTTAGCCAAGGGAAATAAAATATATTAAGGAGTTCTAGCATTCTTATCTTTTTTCTTTTCCAAATTGCAGATTTTCTGTTTAGGACTTCTGATTCTGGTACTATTTTAAGTCCTGCTTCTTCCCCTTCAACCACTCATCTTTTTCTAAATCCCATTTTTAAATAACAAAATTCTTGAGTTCTTGGACATGGTTGAGTTCTTTAACATATCAAATGTGTATGGCTTCTTAAGAATAATGCGATTTCATGTTCATTATCTTCTTTTTTTTCCCCTTATTACTGTGTTGGGTGGGGGTACATTGTAGCATTTACAAAAGTTCTTCCAATATATCATACTTTAATTCATCCCCTCCATCATTCTCCTTTATTCCCTCCTCTCCCATTTTTGGAATAGTTTCAGCAGGTATCATTTTTCCATTTACATACATGTGTACACAGTATTTGCACCATATTCACACTCCCACACACTTTCCCCACCTCCTCTCCCTTTTTGGTAAGGTAGGTCAGATCTGGAGTATCACAAATATGGAGACAGAGACTGAGGATTTGACTTATAACTCAACCACAGTGACATATGTAGTATGTAACAGAACTAAGACTAGAATCAAGTCTTCAGTTTCCTAGTCCAGTTCTTCACTAGTTCTCCTGTACTTTCCTTCTATTATAGCTTCTATTGTGAAATGCGTGTGTTGGCCACATCAACTAAGAAGGTGATTGAAGTGACTCAGGGGATACAGAATTCTTTCAGTCAGGCATGACTCAAAATTGAATTATTATTTTTGGTGACAGTTTAAGAAAGCACTACAGTATAGAAAAGTACCCATTTAAAATAGCAAATTATATTATGTTACGCTCGACGATTAGGTCACTTACCAAAACTATACTATCCAATACCATTTATTGCAAATCTAATACAAACTCATTCTTAAATGCTGGACACCTGACAAGTGTTTCCAGAGGTACACATTACCTGAATTATGCATTCACTTTAGAGAATTTTATGAAGCCAGGAACAGGATGTCCTAACCGCATCTACTTGGATCAGAGGATTTTACTCCTAAATTTATAGGGCATTTGACTTGCATTTTTGTTCCCCTATCTCATCAGCTAGTTCTAAGAAAATCTTATTACTATAGTCTTAGAAAATGGTCTGTAAGGTTAGCAGTGAAGGATGAAAATTGGTGGCAAAAATCTACTTCTGTTCTTGCATTTCCTACTTAAGTTTAGCTTACTTCTGTAGCAATAGAAATCAGTCTAGCAAATCACAAAAATAAGGTTGGATAAGCACCCTCACAATCTAAAGAAACAAAAACAAACTTTTCAGGTAAGGGTATAAATTACTGCAAGCTTAAAATACATATAAATGAGTATTTTTTTCTTGAATATGTTTCTGTTTCTCTTAGTCATCTTTGTGATTTTGTATATTATAAGTTTATACATTAGAGCAAAACTGTTAAACATTTTCTCATGAAAAAAGTAATTTATTCATTCAATTACCTATTCAATAAATATTTTTTGAGAACTTATTCTGAGGCATACATATGAGAAATACTGGAGATATAATATGATCCATATAAAATACATTCCTTGCCTTCATGAAGCTTATGATCTGATGGGAGATATACAAAAGTCAAAATTCAAGTTAAACATTGATCAGTGCTACAATATTGAGACTAAAATGCTGTAGAGAATTTAAAACAAAGCATTCCCACAGGTCTATCCAAGATCAAACACAATTCAAGTCTGTTAAGTTTAACTCAACTCAACCTTTCTCTCTTAAGAAAACATTTAGAAATAAAAATAAATGAGTGATAGCATTATAAGGATAAGTGTGAGCTTACTTATACTGCAAACTGTCCTTCATTCCTCAACTTGAATCTCTTCATAAGTTTGTACTGTGCTAATTACAAAGTGTTATGTTTCAACACCATGTTTGTGAAACCATTTTTCTAAATATGAAGACATTATTTTGAACATGAGTCTAGAGAATGTTTCAAAAGACAAATACTTTGATGCTAAAAAATTTATAACAATGCAGTAGGAGTCTATCTTCCTTGGTCTATCTCTTAAATTTAATACACTTAAAGTTAAAAAAATCCATGAGGATATAAAAAGAAATACATTTCACTGACATAGTAGGAAATTGACAGCTAATATAAATTGTAAATCTGTTTTAAAAGTAATGAAGAAATTATATTATTCTATAAGGTGGTCATTACTTTCATGTGATAATCACATTTTCAAATTGTTCACCTAAATCCACTGTTAAGAAGTTATAAGTGTGATAAGCTGATACTGGTTCTAATATCAAACAAAGTAATAATGAAAGTGAACATTACAATATGCTTCCCATGACACACCAAATATACATAGGGTTTCTAAGAAACTTAACCAATAATCCCTTGGAAAGACTCCATATTTATTGAACAACAGCAGGAAGAGAAATTATGGCTGTGGTAAAATCATCAAATCTCCATGGCAAAATCTGAATTGGGTTGATAATTTGAAAAAAACAATAATTATTTTGAAGGAAAACAGACATTTACTTCTGTCTGTGCTACTATCAGCTGGTTTAGAAAAACTCTGCGTAGGAACTTCATCCCAGACATTAAGCTAACCATCAGCTGGGACAAATGATAACAGATAGTCAAAAATTATCCAGCTGGATTTTCAAGATTTTTCTTAATTTGAAATACCCCCCAATTTCAAGCATAAACTTTCAACTCTACTGAAGTTTATGCTTGAGTCACTCCAAAGTTATTGTGTTACTAATTGAATAAAGGAATACTGTGCTGAAGACTTTATTTCTTCCTTGTCTTTCTAACCCAATAAGTTAGATTGATCAGATGTAAACTTAGCTACAAGGAGATCCATGGAACCAAGAGGGGTAAGTTCCTTGTGGAACTGACACAAGTTACCCCGAAACCACAGAATCTGAGAAAATGCTTGCCAAGCTCAGATTTACATCAATCCATAAAGAAGTACTTTCTAGTTTCTCCCTCGTCTTATCTCCAAAAAGGCTACCAACACCAGCAGCTGCTAGAAGTATAGTTATAGCCAAGTCCATTCCAGAGCAAACAGTGCCAAAACATTTTTTTTACATTCACAGTTCCCAAGAGAGCAGTTGTCAACTGGCCAGGGAATGTGTCTGTGTGGGCCAAACCACAGAGAAATATTCTTATCTAGTGTATATTTATTTTACTATTTGGTATATGATAACAATGATCCAAATTTCCCTTTCTTCATGAAATGTTAATATATGAGTTTGGATTGGGGTCCGGAAATCTCTGCCATTCCAGTGATTTTAAAAGAATAACCAAATAAAAGTTTCAAAAATTTTGACTTAATGCATTAAAAAATTCTATACTTATATAGCTAGCCTCAAATAATATTTAAAATATGTATAATATTCAAATAGGATATTCTTATTCCTTAGGACCATTTCAAAGGAAACTATTCTAATTTTTGAATTTAAGTATTTTTCTACTTATGAATATTTGTTTGGCATATGGAATATAATATGTGCTCAAAAACATTTTCAATCTTTTAAAAGAACAAACTAGATATATGATTGTACAAAATAGCTAATTGTATTAGCATAATGTTAACTGTGATTAAATTTTCATATAATCAGTTGAATATAAGACCCTTTTCTAAGTAATCTTCTTATAATTTTTAAAATAATAACAAAAATTCTTTCACATTTATTTTTGTATTTTCCTACTGCCTTCTGTTTTAAAAGTTAATATTTTAAAACTAACTAAAACACAACTTTTCATAATTTGAAGCTTAAGGAATTTGAGCACATATATTTGCCTTCCTTTTCTATGGCAACACACTTAAAATGACAATAACAAGGCCGAGTGTCAGTGGCATGCCTATAATCCTAGCTACTCAGGAGGCAGCAATCAGGAGGATTGAGGTTAAAAGCCAACCTCAGGCAAATAGTTCACAAGACCCTATCTCAAAAAAATCCAACACAAAAAAGGGCTGGTGGAGTGGTTCAAAGTATAGACTCCAAGTTCAAGCCCCAGTAGTACCACAAAAACAAATAAACAAACAAAAAATGATAGTAACAACAATAAATACAAACAATATAATCACAACAGTGAAATAAATGGAAGAGAATAAATAGTATACTAAGGACCTTTACAAAAAAACAAAAATCCATTGAGAACTCTTTTTCTGGCAGTATGGCAGTCTTGATAAACTAACATAAACTGTCCTGAAAATAGCTAAAAACACTGCATTCCACATACATACATCAGTTAAATTTGTGAATTTGCTATTAAAAAAAAAGGTAAGAATTATTTGAGGAAAAAAAGATAGGTGAAACAAAACAAAACAAAATACTAAGAAATAGTGTTGTTTTCCCCTTGAAGATATTGAGCAAAACCCAGGTTTTCAAAGTTTCACAGGTTGCTGGAAATTTGAGATAAACCCTATAACCAATCCAACATGCAAAGTCTTACAGATGATTTCCCTGTATAAACTGGAGAGGACATGGTGACATATTGTTGGTTAGTATCATGTGAATTCTGTTCCCTAAAAATCTCCTAGGTCCCCACCCCTTTACCTCTCATCCACACTCACACCTGTGCTGCAAATAATGAAAAACTGCTGTTTCTTATATTGAAACTCAGTGCAGGTAGAGGTAAAATACAAATAACGACTCTCTTAAGATTTGTACACACAAATAGGTTGTCAATAAATTTTGCAAACCAATGCTATGCTACAAGGATTTCTGTAAGGTTTGAAACCATGAGTTTATTTAACAGTGGTCATGAGGGCTCTGATTTAATCAATGGTTAGTTCCATGGATTCAAAATTTGAATACATTATTGGAATATGGTGAAACTGTGGAAGTTGGGCCCTGGCTGGAGGAAGCGTGTCACTTTCCTCTGTTTAAGTTATTTTTAGGTTATTTGTCACAGTGAATAAAAATAGCACAGTGAATAAAAATGTGTTGAAGGCTTAGTAACCAGTTTTGTACTATTGGGAGGTAGGAGAATCTTTATAAGGTAGAACCTAGTGAGAGGTTTTAGATCACTGGGGACATGCCCTTGAAGAGGATTGTAGGATCCTGGTCTTTCTTTTGTTTTGCTGGTCACATGGTGAGTTGTTTTCCTCCATACCACTTTCCTACCCTGAAGCCATGAAGTGCTTCCATAAGCCCAAAACAACAGAATCAGATGTGGGCTGAGCCCTTCAAAACTGTGAGCCAAAATAAAAATTTCCTCCTATAAATTGATTATTCCATGGATTTTGTTACTGTGAAGGAAAGCTAACACACTGTGTCATCACAGAGAGGGCTTAGTAGTGTCACTGAGTTGAAGAGAAAGAGATTAGAATTTGGAGAGATCACAGCAGTTTGCAATTTGGGAATGGAACACAGAAGAGAGGGAACTGTATGGGGAGAAATTTCCAGAGAGCTAGTTCTTGGAATATTAATCTGTGCATACAGGAGATAAAGATACCTGAGACAATAGAAATAACAGTTGAGGACCATTTTACCAAACAATTACTGCAGCTCACACAAAGCTAGGAATAGTGTTCCATATAGGTAGGAGAAAAAAAAAGACCTCATAGTGTGACAAGCATAGGGAAAACCTCCAAATGTTTGTATATAAAGGTGATATACAAGTTTACATTATATGAAAGTGAGAAAAAAACCCATAAGGTCATCTCAAATGATGTTTTATCATCAGTTGATGATGAAAGATATTTGCCAAATATAATACCAGGTCATGGTAAAAGATACTAGCTAGCTAAGAATAGAGAGAACCTTCAGTGCCCTGATAAAAATTATCTATGTCAAATCTACAAGTAAAATCATACTTGATAATGAAAGATTAATACCTACCTACTATGACTGGGGAAAAGACATGATGTCCTCTCAAATAAATTTTATCTAACCTTGTACTGAAAGTTCCAGCCAGTAAAATAAGGCAAAAGTTAAGTATATATGTATCCATACATCTATATCCATTCATAAATAGAAAAACTTAAACACATTAAAAAGGAATAAGCAAAGCTGACTTTAGTTATCTACATAGAAATTCCTAAGGAATCCCCTTTGCCCATCAAAAGACATTGCCAAAAAAATTAAAAACAATCTACAGACCTAGAGAAAATGATTGCAAAATGCATGTTAGTAAAATATCTGTATGCAGAGTAAATAAAGAAATTAGCAACATGATAAAAAAATAAGAAAAATATTTTAACTGATGATCACACACACACACACACACACACATACACACAAAATGAGATACCAATAAATACGCTCTAGAATAGTTATTCTTCTAAAGGGTTAGTGAGGAAGTGACATAGCTGAGACTTGTATATTGCTGGTGAGAGTGTGAAATGGTACAACCACTTTGGAAAACAGTTTAGTATCATCTGCTAGTTAAGCATAAACAAATCATCTGGCAATCATACTCTTTATTATTACTTGGAAGAAATAAGGGTAAGGGAGGGAGCGGGGGGGGTAAGGAAGGGGGCAGGGGGAAAGGGGGAGAAATGACCCAAACATTGTATGCACATATGAATATAATAAAAAAAGAAAGAAAATCATATACCCCAAATTATCAAAAGGATTTTCAAGCAAATGTTCTTAGCAGCTTTATCTATAATAGACAAAATTGAAAATAACCTAAATGTCCACTAACTGCCTAATATATAATAATATGTGTTTTGTCTATGCAGTGGAATGCTCAGCCAAAGGTAAAATGAGCTAATAACATGTGAAAGGATGTGGTTTAACCTCAAGAAAATAATGCCAATTGAAAGAGACATGTAGAAGACTAAATACTTCATTATTTCAGTCCATGAAATTTTAGAAGACAAAGCTGTGATGACAGAAAATAGATCTGGGAATGAGGCAAGGGTCAATGACAAAGCAGCATGAGGAGAGAGAATTTTTGGAGTGATGGCACTTGTCTATATTTTGATGTAGTGGTGATTATATATCTACATTCATATTTCTGAACTCATCAGTTTGTTCTTTTGGTAGTACTATCCTCTATACAACTTCAACAAAAGGAATATTGTTAAAAATATTGGAAAAAATTATCAGGCAAAACAATCAAACTCAATGTGACTCTATTTTGAACCCATTCAAATGACAATAATAAGAAATTATTGCATATCACGTAATGGAGAATATGTAATCAATACTACCTTTTGTGCATTACTGACAGAAGTATCTTTTTACTTTACCACACCATAAAATATTTATGTGTTATCTTTTGAAATTGGGTAATAACAAACACTATAGCCTAACAACTCTACCATAGGCGCATAGTCTACCATAGGAGCACTCTTATATGTATGGATCATAAAACATTTAATAATCATTTAATACTGTGTACTACGAAATAATGGAACTATTAAATATGTATCACCAAGATCACAAATTATAGTATATTCATACAACAGAGAATTATACTGTAATAAAAATAAGTTAACCAAAACCACATGTGCCAACACAGAATGAATATTAAAGACATAATATTAAGAAAAATAGCTAGTATCAGAAGATCACATACTGCATGATACCTTGTTTATAAAATCCCAAAACAAATAAAGCTTGGTTACTGTTGTGAGAGTGCATTATAACTAAAAACATTAGTATATGGATCAGTGATGACAGAGTGTCATACACTAAGAATTATAACTAACTCAAATTGTGTTCCTAGACATTCACTTAAATAAAAATAAAACATGTAGATGGAATGAAAAATCAATAGCAGATGAAACATATTAGTAATATGGTATAAATATATCTTTTGTCTTCAACTGGGAAAATATGTTAGCATAATCATCAGGGAAAATGAGAAATAATTGTTTTGGCTTTGCATAATTATTACTTGTAATAATCATACCATACTATTATTTAAAATTTTAAGATCATATCATTCAAGACAGAGGCTTGATCTAATACACAATGCAAATCCTACCAATCTTTAAAATGTAAAATAAAGGTACAAATAAACAAAGATAGGAGATGAAAGGAGGGAGAAAAGGAAGGGGGGAAAGTGAGTTTCACTGGTACTCTCATGCTTTATAATTGGGAATGATAGGAAATTGTATTTGATGAAATTAGAAAGGATTGTCTGATTTTTAAAACTATTAATGTCACCAAAAAGATAGAAAAATAATACTATAACTGTCCAGTTTTGAGAACAGTAGTGAGGACAAATTGTCCTTGGGAGTGTGAATAAGCTGTAGCATCATTTGTCAGATTAGAAATACCATAGTTAATTTTACATTTAGAAAAAAAAATGTTATGATGATATTGTTTGGAGCTGTGAGAAAACATGGACCAGACCAAAAAATTAAAATTACAAGTGGCTACCTCTGGAATAGGACTATGATTAAAAAGACATGTAGGTCAGAGAACTATTGGGTTTTATTATAAGCCCTCTGTACTAGCTAATATTTTTCCCATTTGAATGAACCACTTCATTTAAATACATGCATAGATAAGTAAATAAGATGCCTTATACAGCTCTTTTATCATTCAAGAAATTAGTGGAAGCAGCAGCCTTATTTTACATCCTTGCTCCACTAGGCATTATTTTACTCTTCTGTCAAGATGGGCTATCCTTTATCATGTTGAATAATGATACCTATCTTTGCATGAAAAGAACCTAAATAAATGTCAGAGTTAAATTGAAGGAAGTTTTTCCAATAGCTTGTAAGATATTTTCTAATCATCCCATAAGTGAACTGAATTGTCAGTGTTTGTAATGAAGAAAGAACAGAAAGAGCAATAGAATCTCAAGCTAATTTATAGCCAGAATCCAACTGAAATTTAGAGCTCTCTCTGAGCTGCACAGATAGCTGCTATATTCTGCACTGCCCCTAAATTTGAATACATCCAAAAGGACACACAAAGCTCTCATCTAAGGCTCACTTAGGGAACCCTGCAGTGACATACGGCCAACTACCACTGATCTGACTCAACTGGTGAGTGAATGCCATCCTGTCTTTAGCTAACTGCACAAAGTAAACTTAGCCCTTCTCCCCCTCTTCTTCCCCTCCTCTCCCTCCCATTTTCTCCTCCTCCTCTTTCTCCTCCTCCTTCTTCTTTCTCTTTCTTCTTCCTTCTTCCTTTTGACTTTAAAACTGAAGAAAATCTTAGAGAACAAGAAAATTTTCTCCCTCTTCACATAGGAGCAAGATTGACACGTTGCAACTCTTTCTCCTTCTGAGGCAGTTGATGTGTGTTCAATTCATGACATGGTTTGCTACACAACTCTCTAGATGTTGTCAAAGAGAGTGTAATCACCCATTCCTGCATGAGAACTAGAAAATGTTTCTCCCATTTTTCCCCATTTCTCCCTATTTTTACCCTGTTATACTAAATTCCTTTTCTAATAGACTTTTTTTTATCACTTTCACAAGGAAAAAGAAAGGTAGAGTGTGAAAATGGTTGATGTATTTTTCTATACATGTATGAATAAGGAACATTGAAACCTACCAAATTTATTTTAAGAGGAGGAAAGAGGAAAAGAGAGAATAACAGAGGGGATGAACCAATATGGGGAACATTGTATGCATATGTGGAAATGTTACAATGAAACCCCCTATACAACTATCATATGCCAATAGAAACATTTTAAAAAACCCTTTTTAATGAATAATATCATCTCATAAAGGTCTAACTCCAAAATCTAATGAGGATTTTTGAAAAGGAAAACCTGTCCCCATATTTTTTTAAACAATAGTGCTTATTTTGATTCAAGAGCAAGAGCTATTGATATTTGAAAGGTTTTTCCAACCAATTGTAAATCCTTTGTATTACTTCTCCCATTTCTGGTAAAATTGAAAACCAAATAAAAACCTAGCAAAAGAAGAAAAAAGAAAAAAACAACCACAAAGAGTATATAATCTCATCAAGAGGCTAAAATGTATTATCTTCCTGCTGCAATTAAATGAGTAACAATGGAGAGTTCCAATCTTGTCTTCCTAAAGCTAGTTTTGATTGTTTACCCTCTTTCTTTTGAAGAGACTCAACCAAGCATATAGTAACCCAGGAACATGGAAACCCCAAATCACACCTTTCTAAAATCAGTTGGTAAACAAGCATTTAGTGTCATGTACTCAGATGCTTGATATCTCAGTTTCTATTTTCCTGTATTTTGTTTGTTGACTCACCACATATTCCTATGTCCTGCTTTTACTCTGTAATCTCTACAGCTTTACTTTATCAATGCTGAATGAGTCTTGTGTTTAGCCTCACTTTCAAAGCTATGCAAAGAGAGATGAGAACATAATTTCACAGGATGGGTTTCCAAAAAAAGAAAGGATTAGTAAGGAATCATTGTCAATTTCATGATAAATTATATTTATGGGCTTGGAGTGCTTAATAAACTGTAAAACAATAGTACAACAGAATCACTGTGATGGTTAGTTAACCACAAGCACATCACAGTGTGTTCTCACTTGACAGTTGGTGACTTAGGGTGGTAACTTCGGCATTATCTTTTAGCTCACTGAATTTAATGAAATTTTTATTCTCACGCAAAGAACAGACTTTCAAAAGTTTACTGAATCTGAACTGGGAAGAGTAGTCCTTCATGTTCAGTGATTGAAATATTTTCTCCAAATCTCTCAGGCATTTTGAGCCTGCATGAATGGAGAACAAACCTTTGCTTGCACATGTGTCCAGGTGATGCTAATTTGTCCTCTGACTTGCTATTCACACTGGCCTACAAGCCATTCCTTCTACACACCACGTGTCCCCATTGGTTCAGGATTCTTTTATTTGCTTTTCCTTTGCCTGAAATATTCTATTAAAGATAATAATATGGTTCCTCTTTTCCACAACTTTCTACATTGCTCAAATGTCACTTGCTTATTGAGGGGCAAATAGGTTACCAAATAGGTTACCAACCCAACACTCCATATCTTTCCTTCTTGTTTCTTTTTTCTTCATACACTTAACACTTTCTACTGTATTTTACAACTTATTATTTCTCCTGTTCTCTAATACTAAGATGATCAAAATGTTTTCTAAATGATCAAAGGAATGATGATGCAAACGTCAGGTTGGTGTTTGGATATGACTGTTAATGTTTGTTGACTGCTAATGTCACTTTTCTACTATGGACATGCATTTTGTTCACATTTCACAAAATTCTGTGTTCTTTATAATATCCAAATGCTTTTTCTCAAACAATCCCTCAACTTCCTCTCTTTCCAACTGATAACATCTCAGTGGCCTTCACAACTGTCTTTAACCAATAATTATTTGACATGTTCTAGGTCACTGATGATTACCTTGAGAAAGAGGGATTTTCCAAGCCAAAAAGAAAAAAGAAAATGAAAAGAAATCCCACAAAGAAAAAAAAAATTAGCCCTGGTACAAGAAAGAAGAGAACTTGCTGCTAGAGGTCACATAAGCAAATTGAAAGATACCTGGGAAGCACAGGCAGTGGTCCATTCAGAAGGAAAAAAACATTGGACTGCACCAAGAGTCCCTTGCTCTCCTTCCTCAGATGTCTCTGGTAGGGGGTCCCATTTACCCCAATCAATGGGCAATAATTTTTCCAGTAGAGCCATTTTCCAGTCATTTCATTTCTCCAGCAAATGTGTCCTAAGAAGATATCTACAGATTTATCTGCCTGAATGATTACCTAGACTTGGCTAGATGTTGCCTAGACTTGGCTGAGATGTTCTTCCATCTATTCTAATTTTTTCAGTCTAAATTTTTTTGAATAATAAAAGCATTGTAGATGTCTCTAGTAGCTGAGATCAAGTCTTAGACAAAAGACTTCTAAGACTGAATATAAATAGAGAAGAGTTCAGGATGACATCATGCAGTATGCACACCAGAAGTGACCACAAATAACCTACAATAACCTTTAAAATTAGTTTTTTCCTGACTTCATAAAACAATATTTTATTTGGCAGGCATATATTGGCAAGCTCTTTGAAAAGCTCTATTTGTTTTCTGTATCCAGGAAGACACAACCACTGTTTTCACATAGGTTTCCTTCTATGCTGTGGTTTTGCCATTTTCTGCTTCTTTATGAGTGACTGCTGCAGAGTATTTTTCTTTGGGACATTTATTAAGAGCAACAAGGATATGAATGAAAAACCATCCTTATAACAATAAAGGGTGGATTTCTCCTTCCATATGTAATGCTAACCAAATCCAAAGGAGAGAAGTGGAATATATCAACAGCGATATGGTTGCTTTATCCTGAGGTTGTATAATAACATACAGCTGGATAAAAATATATTATAGTACACTGAAGGAAAACAGTCCACATGGCTTCTGATGTATTAATTACATCTAAGGTTAAAAAGAGAATATGATATCTTAATGTGATTTTTTAAAAGATAAGAAATTATTCTAGCCAAAGTGAAGTGTATTAGAGAGGAGGAAAACATTTTGAAGTTATCTCATAGATTAATCAATGGTGATCTAGTTTTTGCAGCATGTTTACATTGTTAAAACAAAAATATTTTCTATATATTTACATATTATAAAATCCTTCCTGAACCTGATTAAGTTCATATCATCCACTTTTTCAAAATCTTCTATTTCTTAAAAGACAAAGATGAGTAAGTGCAAAATCTTTGAGAATCAAATCAAAAAGAAAATAAAAACTTCCCAAATAAATGGCACTTGTAGAATAAGCCACTATATTTCATTTTCTTCTTTTGGTTCCTATTAATCTTACACAGGCAAAAGAAGAAGTTTCTAATAATTAACCTTGTGCTGTTGACCTAACCAAAATTAACTGGCTATGCAACAATTTAGCTGTCCATATAAAAACAGGAAGAGAGATTTCCCCAAGTAACCCTTCTTCTCCATGAGAAAAACAGCTGGGGCTCTCTCTTTCTGTACAAGCCTGTGGGGCATGGATGAAAGGATGTATATTTCTGATATCCTCTCTTGTAAATGGGTGGGGTTTTTTTTTCAGTGGAAATATGCCAGCACTCAGTTCCTGAAAGGCAGGGGCCCAAGAAAGTCTGGTCCAAATATTTAGAATTATTTCTTTATAAGATGAGGCCTGTGTAAATGAACAAAGTTTTCTCACCAGTGCTACATGAATAATCACTACAAAATAATAATGGAAACCTATACCATTCCCTCCTAAGAAAGGAGGAAAAGATTAATAAGAAACATTGCCTTCCAACAACAAAAATCAAGGTTTTTAGCACCAGACTTCTTTTGTGTCCCTGTTTTCCAGTAGTTCTGCTACATTTCCCACAGTACACTGCTGGGATTTTTTATTTTTTATTTTCGCTACGCATGCTCACACATCTGTTGCACATGTGTGATCAACCGACTAGATTTTTGAGCCAAATGTCCTGTTAAATGGACAGAGTGGGCAGAGCATTCCTTTGAGAGTTAGACTCTGCCTCTGGTGGATTGCCGCCAAATGCAATGGTGTAATAAAGAAAAGAAATCTGCTCATTTGAATTGCATTGAAATGAACTGTGTCCTCTCCTAAAATACCATATGGTAATGATCCCTGGAGGTACAGCGCATAACACCTAGGTCTGGCAGGCTACAATGGAAGGCTGTAAACGTCCCTGCATAGTCAGGCTGTGAAAGGCAAGAGAGTTGACAAGAAGCATGCAGAGTGAAACAAGAATCCTATCTGATGTCCCTCAGTCGACTTGAAATGAAAGAAAGTAGATTGAACAAAGAAATCCTAGCAAGTCGTCTTGGAGAAATCCTTCTTCTCCCATTAAAAAGCAGTTCTTGGATCTCACCTCCAGTAAAGTGAAACCTTATGGAAAGAAAGCTGTTTCACCTGAGCAGTAGCCAGAGTTTCTTTGCAGCAAATTATCTCAATAAGACTCAAGTGTACATCTGCAAAGCAAAATTCAGTCTTCATAATCAAACCTCCACCAGAGCTGAGAGCAGATGGACCAAGTAAGTGGAGATTCCAAGAGTTGTGCCTCTGCTTTGGCTAGCACTCTCAGTGAACCGATCCTAGCACAGGTAGTAGCTAGTGACCTGGACGCCATGCTATGAGGTCTCTCAAGGGAGTCACACACACGTGCACACACACACACACCAGGCTTTTTTAATGCAGAGTAATTCAGGCAGCTTTAGACAATTGGTGGTGAGGTGTTGAAATGTCTACATGTCAAACAATAGAAAAGAAAAAGAATTAGTATAAAGTTTAGAGTGTGGGCTTTAACTACAACAAAATCCTAGTAACCATTAGTAATCATATAATTTTTATTTATACCAACGATATAATTCTGATTCTTTCAATTTCCTAGAAAACAAATTTTCCACTAATTTAGTTAATAATCTGAATATATTATATAGAAATGAGAAATCACCTCAGGACAAAGAGTTATTCTTCTCTCTATTTTGCTTTTCTAAAAATCTGATCATAATGGTGTACGTCAATTAATGAGGTGCAAGAATTCCTGACTACATTTCTTCTCAATTCTTCCTTTTTTCCCTAGAAGCTTAAACACTTAGAGTTTATCCATTTAAAAATAAATTATGGATTCTATAATTACTATTCTTAGTTTTTCTAAAAATTAGGACATTTCATTTTTCATGTCAAATGTGACTTTGTGTTTTAAGTTCTAAAATTTCTTTGTGATAATTTTGAGAAAATTCCCAGTTATTACTTTTAAAAACATAAACGTTATATAATGGAACAGCAGCTAGTACATATTAGGCAGTTTTGTCTTATATCAGTTCATAGCAGCATTTTGGGTTTTGAATCACCACTTCAAACATTATATTCTAAGACCATCGAAGGGACAATATTAATTACCTCAATAATTTTATAGTATTTCTGAAAGCATTCTGTTAACTAAGTATTCACATATTCTTTAAATACGAAGTTTTCCTGTTAACAAAGTGTTGATCCATTGTTTCTACCTTTGGCCACTGATAACATTATCCAAAAATCGTTTTAATTCAAACATTTTTAAACAGAAAAAAAAACAAGTGCCTTCAATCTCATCACAGAAGTCATTTCTTTTTTCTAAATCAATGCATTCTGCCAAAACTAGGGGGCCTATGGTTTAAAAAAATCATAAGTAAATAGAATTTGTGTTAAGACATTTTTTCATTGAATTCTTCTATAAAGTATCTTCCTGTCCTTGTTTATGAAACATTTTCACTTGAGGACCTCTATGAATATTGATATCACAAAAAATGGCTCTTGGAAATCCATATTTCAGGATAATTCTTATAATATCAACACAGATGATTCTTTCTGCATTAACTGCAATATCTTGATATTGAAATGCCAAATAAATGTCAGCCACTCTTTTTGCTGATAAAGAGGACATCGGATTCTGAAGCAATACTTGAAGTCATATATTACAACCGTACTTATTGTTTCAACAGAGGAGCTCTGAGCACAAAGTGTGTGGGAAGAGTATTTATCTTATTTTCACAGATCAGAAAGCTGATGTAGAGAGATTATATTTACAAGGTCAATGAAAACATTCACAGACTAAGATGAGCCAAATCTGCATTCCATGAAATGTCTAAAAATAAACTTCCAAATGATATGTAATAGTATTTGAAAACATCTTGTAAAATTAATGCATTCATATATTCATGCTTTTCATTTTAGCTGTAATTAAGCTACTAACCTATTGTCTGATTCACAGAAAATTCCCAGTACAGGTTGCTAGTTGCTCTAAGAGCAAAAAGTCCCCCAAAAGTCACATATATACACATATTTGGGTTTTTAACATTTTTTATTAGCGTATATTAGTTGTATGGGGGAGTGTTCATTGTTTCACTGTGACATTTCTATGCATGCTAACAACATACCTTTCTCAGATTCACCCCTCCATCATTCTCCCTCATCTACCTTCTCCCTCTTCGGTGAGTTTCATTGTTCTATTTCCATGCGAGTATACAAGTACATTGACCATATTCACCCTCTTTTACCATCTCAGTTCTCCCTACACATATTTATATTTTAAAGTTAGGGAACGTGTATCTCCAAAATGCACAGTATTGCCTGTGCTAAATCAATCTGAAAACACCACGTTTACTTTTAAATGTGAAATTCCTTCTCCCAATTCTCAGATAGATCCCAACAGCTATGTTCTGGCCATGTAGGGATGCTGCTAATTATCCTGGATGGGAAACTGGTGTAGCGGTCTTCTTTTACATCATTAAGAATTTCGATGTTCACAATAGAGACTTGATTTGCTCTTATGGGCAGCCCTATGCACAATAGCCATGTCTTGCTGAATTTTAGAAAATCATTAGACATGAAAGTATCATTAGCTTCTCCAAGATGTTTAATAAATAAGCTCCTGATCAGAATCATACCACAGTCTGATAATATTCTTCAAAATTCTTACCTGATATTTCACATTTTATTAAAATTTGAAAACTACCATTTATTCTCTCTTTCTCTCTCTCCACAAACACACACACACACACACACACACACACACACACACACACGGGGTGGAAGGAGAGCAAATAAGCCCAAACTAAGAATTTTGCTGGTCAGCGTCGGACGAATGCCTTGGAGACTTGTTGATTGGAGCACACAAGTGTATTTTCTCCAGTGAGCATACAATGTACCCTGTGTGAAAACACTCACAGATAAACAGGAATTTGAGCTCAGCAACACTTCTGCATACTTTCTCTTCCTCTCCCCTCCCTTACCCAAGTCCTTTTACTTCCTAATCTGCTAAATCAAAAGCTAAATAAGGAGCAATAGCCTACAATTAGCTATTCAATTAAAAGGTAGAGTTCAAAGTTGACTCCAGAGTGAGTAATTGCTTTTGAAAACCACAACCAGCAGGCAGCCGCCAGATTGTTACAACAGTTTATTTAACCTCAAAACATCTGATCAATTTTATTATCTCCACAGAAAGGAGATATCCTGGAGAGTAGGATTTTAAATACACTACATGTTCTACATGTTGGAGAGAAAACTGAAATTCTTCAATACCATAAATATTCTTTTGCCATCACCTTGCTGAGAAAGCAAACTCAAATTACATTTTCTTCACCAAAAGTCAACAGAGATGAAGAACATCAGGACATTCAGCCCGGGTGGGAGTGTGGTGAAGAGGCCAGGAACAGATAATTTACAAAATTACAAGGTTTAAAAACACTCAAATATCCGGCTCATGATTTTGGGGGTTTTATTTATTCATCCAGAAAGGAGACTCAGAAGGGGCTGCCAATTTCACCAAAACAAAGAGTATCACGTTTCAAGAATCTTCCCTCTACACTGCCAACCTGATTATTTTGAAATCCGCTCTATGACTACAATGAAGTAGATTGAAATCTTGGTATTATATAAATGGACTGAAGGACTCTCAGCCCTCCAAACCCACAGAATGTCACTTCCCAGGTTTCTCCCAACTCCTTCCTGACCTTATGCCTCTACATCCTGCCTTGTCTTCACTTCAGATCATTGGATTCAATCCCAAAATGTTTCTGCAAGCATATTGGAACTCAACACATTAAACGACTCAGATTCTTTACTTCATTACCAACGCCCATCCTCTTCAAAGAGGCTATATTGGTGGAGAACACAGACTCTTCAGCAGTCTTGCTAGATTTCAATGTCAGTTCCAACAGGTATTAATAAGATGATCTTCAGCAAGTTACTTAGATTCCCTGTGGCTCATTTTCCTCATATATAACCTCAAAGCTTCATTTTGAAGATTGAATGATTATCATGTGAAAAGAGGTCAGAGATATGCCTGGCACATGATAAGCTCTATATAGTTTTTCCCATTCAGACATGAGGAAGTTTTTTGTTCCCCTTGGCTCTGGGCCTGGCCTGGTGGGTATGCCTACCCACTTTTCAGGCTCAGCTCTTGAAACTGGGATACTTCAAATAGCCTAGAAGGAAGCTTCAAACAACCAGCTGCCTGGGCTGTTCTTAGGTCAGTACTTTTAGGCCATGTTATAAGCCTTAATACCACCATGTACTTCTCATCTTTCCAGAAATTTAACCACTTTGAATAAAGTGCCAATGAATCCAGAATACAAGTAATTCTCAACAATAGTTGTCTCCAAAAGATATCATCCTTCACTGCCACATGCGGGTAGCTGGATACTAATCTAATTTCAATCAATGCACCTGAGGAATATGAGTTTTGAGCTTTTTGCCTATTCTAGTGAATATAACCCTAAAATATTCTACCAGTGAGACAACTTAGAGAGTGTTCATAGGAAATGACCCACACATTTCCTCTGACATTTTATTATTGCAAAAATATGAAAACATCAATTACATGTGTTAGTCTAGTTTTTTAAAAATATTTTTTGCTAATTGTCTTTTATATCTATTTCTCAAATCCATTCACTTTTTCCTCTAGAACCATGCTAATATATTTGGTACAATGGAATTTCTATGAATGCTTGAATATTATTAGTGTTCTATGTGCATTCTAAAAGAAGTACATTGGTTTGTAAGTCAGTAATCAGCAAAGGTTGATTTGTAATGATTCTGATTCATTCAGTTTCTTTTAATCATTCAGCAAAGTATTTTCATATTCATATCATTTTATCTACATCTAGCTTGGTGCTTTTAATTATTATAGAATATTCTAAAATGTGTGCCCATTACATTTTTAACTTAACCAGTCAAAGGTTCCCATTTAATTAACATGCAAAATATTAACACCCCATAGGTAATCTCATATTTGATCAACCTGATCCACAGTGACAGTGCTTCTGGCAGTCCACTGAAGGAACTTTCATTCCTCCAATCTTTAGAAGTTTTCCACCTGAATTAAAATGATTCACTCTTTCACTTTCTAGTAAAGATGCATTCAGACAAATAGCACTTTCTGTTTTGAAATATGGTTGTTGGCAAGCAACATTTTTTTTGACAAAATAAATATCTTTCAAAGATACTGAACAACATAAAACACAGACACTTAAAAATTTTTGTGGAAATAGGCCAGTCTCAAATGAAAAGTAAATAATAACAAGTCAGCCGTGTTTTCACTATCTGTAGGATTTTATTTATAAATGTAGGAAATGCACGGGATTCCAGAGGCATTTACTCAAGTTTCTGTATTGCCACATTGTTTGATATAATGAATAATGGAAACAATTTAAATGTCTAGCAACAGAAGACTGGGGTCTAAGTAAAATATGGATTTTATGCCACTATAAAAAAGTTCTGTAGGTACTGACATAGAAACAACTTAAAAATACATTGCCAGGTCACCTAAGAACATTTTTCATATGACTCCACTTTCATAAAATAAATAAAGATACACATATATACATATAATAATGTGATATATATATAGGATTGTACATGCTAAAATATATCTAGAAAGATTTAAAATGCAAAGAAGGATTAACACAGTCTAAGGGAAGGAGAAAAATATTTATCTTTTAATTTTTATCCTTCAGTAGCATTCATGCATTTTTTTCGTTGTTTACAAGCAGTATTTATTAACTTCACACTGAACTTTTCTAAATATAAACAAAATAAAAATACCAACCGATCAACCTGGCTTTTACCTGCCCAAAGAGAAGGCAACATAGTCATAGTGTCATTCAGGGAAAGGAAGTCCAATCAAAGAATAAGTCCTATTCCAAATCACTTATTAAACGGCAATGTAAAATCAAGGAACCTTGGCTGTCTCCATGTTGACACATCCCTTGCAGAGGGGTGTGTGTTTTTGTGTGTTTATTGCAATGGAAAAGAGAAAGAAAATATTTCCATTTAAATAAAAGAAACAATTTTCCATGAACTTGGAGGAGTCAGGGAAAACTATTTGTTTAAAGCTCTTGATGCTAACAGTAGGAATCTAAAACAGAAAATTAATTAAAAATGGATTTCAAATAGTTAAAGTGCTAAGAAATTAAGCTTTCCTCACTAGGAATAAACTGAAATAACCAAGCATGTCCTTTTTCCTTGATGAAATTATGTACATTCAAATTTAAATGTATTTTACCTATAAAGAGCTAATATCTTGATTTTCATATTTTCTCTTATAATCTTAAATGCTGTTTTATTGTTTAATGTTTCAAAAATAGATTATATAAATTATTTTTAGCTTTTCTGCAAATGTTCAAGCAGAAATAATTCAATCCAAAACAAAACTTGGAAATTTATTACAGAATTTGATCACATTTTAAATTATTTATAGAAACCAGGAAAAAAAAAGAATTAGAATTTAGGCCAGCCATCTGAGGAATATTGCTTTTACCATTGGCAAATACATTTTTTATTTTTCTAAGCTAGGTAGCAGGGTTTTTTTTTTTTAATCTTGAGAATTAAACATTTGACTTTATTTCAATATAACCAAAAACGGTTTGTTGCCCAGTGAAATAGTTTACCTTAAATGTCTGAGAAAGCTGTAACTGACTAAGAAGTAAGTATCTTCATTTTATCCATGACAAAGAAAACAACAAAAGGCCCCACAAAATGTGGCAGAACATATTTACATCCCAGGATGTTTTAGATTGTGAGGTCCAAAAATTTGGTCTGGATTCCATTTCTACATAATGACTTTAAATTGTGAACATTTCATGTATAAAATACTAACCCATTAAATTTTTAGCACAATTTCCTATCAGAATATTCAACAAAATTTGAATGCGAAAAGCATTAGACAAAGTATGAAATAAGGTCTAGATACTGGCATTTGAATCTTGCTTTCCTGAGTAGTTTATCAGAAGCAAAGCAATACAAGGACATATTTATGATGCTCTACTCCCTCTAGTGCTCAATGTTTTAATGGCATGTTCAGCAACCTCCCCACACACTCCTGAGCATTTTAAACTTCAGTAACCTCTGTATTTTGTATGGAAAAAGGTCTTTGTTGGTGGCCTAGTCAATGATTCCTATGAATCATTGGTCAATCAGTTCATGTTTGACCTAAGTTCCACCACCTCAAGAAAGCTATAGTTTCTTTCTAGGGAGAAGAATTGTTAGGAAGTTATGTTTAGACCTAAGCCTAATTCCACTCTGCAACATGCACGCTTAAAGAAACTGGGAAAAGTTTACTCTTTCCCACTGTGACTATCCTTACAGTGAATTTAGAAGAGATTTCAGCATAAGAGTAGCTATAAAGAATAATAATAGAAATAAGAAGCTATTTAAAAATACATTGTTTCAGGCAGGGATAACAAAATATGAATGTATTATTAATATTCTATGATATTACAAACATAATTGGTTAATTTCTTTTCATTATATAATAATGACAGTTCCCAAAACTGAATATTATACCCAATAGCAAATTTTTTATGCAAATAAATATGCTCAAATATTTGTTCATTTGGATTTAAAAATATTTCTCTTCCTATGAAACTGCATAATTTCCACTGCATGGGAGATTGTGCAACTTATTATTTTTGCTAGCCCACAGTGGCAGAGGAGCCCTGTGTGTGGAGCATAAATGACCTCAAAGAATTTACAAAATATTTACAAAAGTTTGAAAGAAAAATGTGTACAAAGTTACAGGATTTAGTTAAAGTCGGAACTGATAGACACTAAAACTCATCTTTCCAATTTAAAAAGGCACATAATTACATTCTATAGTTTAAATCATGTCCTCCAAAAAGCATATGTTGAAAATATAATATAAATTTGGGGAATGGAGCCTAATAGGAGATGCTTAGATCATAAGGGCTTCACCTTTAAGGATGGGCTCATGTCAATTATAAAAGGGATTTGGATTGGGAATTTACTCCCTGCCCTTTCTTTGTCTTCCCCCTAGAATGATGCAGCAAGAAATTCCTTTACAGATGCTGGCCCCTGCATTCTTTATTTCCCAGGCTGCAGGATGATGAAAAAAAATTTATTCTGCTTTTTAAATAAGTTACCCAGTCTGGGCTATAGAAATACGAAATGCACTAAGACACTAGAGCTTCCTCAAAAAATTAAAAGCAGAACTACCATATGATCCAGAAATGCTATATGTGGGTTTGTATCCAAATGAAATAAAATCTCTATCTCAAAAAGACATATGCACTCTGGAGATTTGGAAACAACTTAAGTGTCTGTAGATGGATCAACAAAGAAAATATGAAAATATGATGTAAGCGAATGCACAAACAGAAATATTACTCAGGTTTTAAAAAGTAGGAAGTTCTGCCATTTGCAACAATATGGAAAAACCTGGAGGACATTGTGCTAATTGAAATAAAACAGACAAATACTGCATGATTTCATCAAAATAGAGCCTTGAACATAAACGGCTTGTTTGCTATCTTACAAACCTGTAACCCAAGGACTACTCAATTCTAAATGTCTAGCAGTGTTGCCTGATAAGCAGCACATTCAACAAAATCCCCAGGTGACTTTCTGCACAGGCACTGAAGTATAAAAATCGATCACAACAGTAGGGAATCTAAAAACATCTTCCATAACAGTGGAAGAGGCAGGGTTGTGGAGAGGTAGTCTCTAAAATATCAAACCACCATGGGAGGAAATCATGCCTACCCTGTACAAATCCCTGAGAAACTGACATTTGAAGACCAACATACTATATCTCAATTATATTTCCCTTGTACACGGGAAAAGAATTCAGATTTCTTTGAGTGAGTCCTAGATTACATAGTTGGCTAACTTTTAGAGGACATAATGAAAAATATTTACCTTTAAATTTTAGAACCTCTTTGAGCTTGTGATTAGTCTGAGAAGCTCAGGTTAAACAGATCACAGTTGCAGGCAGCAGTTGTAGAACTGAGCCTTGTTCTGTTAAAGCCACAAGAGCCAATAAGCTGAAAAGATAGCTTATTCCTTCATTAGCTCATTCATTCATACATTGGGTAACTACTAGATATAAGGCATTACACTTAATGATGTGGAAATCAGGATGGACAGTGGGACAATAGTTTATTGTGCTTCCAGGAAACAACATTACGAAAAATTAAAACATGAGAAACTTCTCAAATGTATTATCACAGTTATATTTTAAAAGATATTAAGTCATCTTGTTAAGAAAAAGAAAATCATAAGGACAACTAGGGGGAGCTACAGAAATAATTGTTCACTAGTTGATAGCAGAAGGAAAGTAAACACTATATTTTTGTAAGAGAATAATCTATTAAATATTCATTGTACAGTGTCACAGTTTATTGCCCTTATAGTTCGTGTTATTATGTGTAATTATAGTGGTATGTCCAGCTCGCTCCTTAAAAATCTGGCATATTCTGTGGATTAATCTACTGGGAGGTCCTCTTGCAAGAATATCTGGGTCTGGGTGATTGACTGTATCCCTTGGATATGTGTAACAGTGTCAGCTATTCACACATACCTGGCATTCAGTGTACTCATCTATGATGCCATATAGAATGCAAGAAGATCCCACAGTGCATGATCTTACAGAAGTATCTTAAAGGTATCATTCTCTTAGCAGGTGGAAAGTAGTTCAGCAGATGTGTTGTTCAAAAACATCAGAAAAAAGATCTAACAAACAACAGTAAGAAAAGAAACAGCAACAGTGTGGACACAGTGACCATAAATAAATACACTTTCCATTCTGAAGGTCATCTGCAGGGGCAAGAAGGGCTCACAAATTTATGCTTATTGTAAATAGTAAACCTAGAAGAGAATAATTCAGATTTCCTCTTTGCTAAAATATCAATTCCATGTTAGGCAGAACATTCTGGAATGTATTTACATAAAAATACTCGATATATATTTAAATCCATTTCTATTTATAACTTGTCAATATTTGAAAGCCTAAGGTGTCCCACTGAACTCTTAACCCCCCATAACAGAGCAACTACCCTTCTGTCTCAACCCGCTCTTACGTACCTGCTGCACGGTAGGTGTATGGCTTTACTCGCTTGGTTTGTTGTGGTGGTGCTGGGAATTCAACCCAAGGCTTTACACATGCTTGGCAAATGCTCTACCGGAGAGCTGTAGTCTCAGACCAAGTGTAAAGATCTTTACTCGTGATTCCTCTCCCTGCTACTTGGGAAAATAAATGGCTTTCAGGATTTAGCTTTAACTTTTCAGCTAAGGAGTTTGTATACCCTTAATAAAATCACTCTCTCTACAGTCCAGCATTTCTGGGAAGTAAGTAGTTGAACCTGGTGATACCTGAAACAACTAAAAAGATTTCAAAGTGAAAGTAAATAACTTCACATGCTTCCCATGAGGTTAATATTTTAAAGGGAACCAAGCCTTTAAAATGTGTTTCAGCCAGTAGCTAGAAAAGATCTTCCTTTCTCTTGACTATCGTAACATTTGAGGTACACCTATTCCAGCACTGGGGCATTGTGCAAAATTATAGAGAAGGCAATTTTATACCTTGTGTTTGGGGTGTTTCCTTCAGGTTGTTGATAATTATTGACTGCCCCTTAATTTTCTCCTTCTGTTAAACTGTGGAGTTTTCAGACGAACATTATAAATAAATGCAAAGGGTAATGGAAACCAGGCGATAAACAGTAAGAAGGTGGAATGTGAAACATTAAGGATTAGTGGGCCTTTGGAAAATTAGTGTGCATGATTTCTAAAAATGGGTAGCTACTTCCCCGGATGAGATCAATTGCATTGTCTAAATAAATAAATAAATAGTCCTTCATTCAATAAATGGCCCTTCATTCCTGTGGCTACATTTCTTAAATGAAATTTCCCAATTTTCAAATGTAGGCAAGTATTTCATATTTTTAATACAGACGCAAAACACATCTGAAGATTAAATCCAACTGGAGTGTTTCCAGTGTGTAAACCATGGCTATTTTTCTAAACCATATAAATCTAGAAACTATAAAATTATGTCAGTCACCATAAGCAGTATGTATAATAACACTAAAATGATAATGAGAAAGGACACACTCATATACTGAGTAAAGGGTTGGACTACCCAACATTATGACTTTAGTAGTATTTTCAAATTACCCCATTTTCTTTATGATTTTGTATTAACCACAGAGACCTCTAAATAACTTTTATTATCATAGAATAAGTAAAATCCTTTCCTCTTACAGGAAAGAATTGATTTGTGAGTCTCACAATATGAACATTCTGTCATCACTGAGCATCATGAAACATGAATGTCATGCTTTAAGTGTCAAAAAAATAAAGCATATGGATATTTTTGTAATTTTGTGACAGGAAAATGTGAAATACGCACACCTGTGTGCTATGTATATATATGTATGCATATTTATAAATGTATGCACAGTTTCTCCATGTTATTGAATTGATCTTAATGCATATGCTTAAGTTCAAACAAAACAGCAAATTCTGCCACCAGATGGAGCTTAACTTCCATTAAAGCAGCAGATACAAATAAAGGATTTCAATTGTTTGAATTCTTTGTGTACCTCAGGAAAAGACTGAAGAAAAGGGTAAACCATCAAAGGAGACTGGATGTTTTAAAATATTTTTACAAATGCTGGTTTCTATGAGACTTTAATTAATCTTCAGAAGAGAACTCAGTTGACCAGGTCACACATAAATGGCTGGAAAACTGACTTCCTTGCTATTCTTTTCCCTTTCTTTGCATGAAAATGTTAAATTCCTATACAGTTAACTAGTTGTCTTTAAACATATCAACACTATAACAGAACATAAATAAAATTATCAAAAGAAACATCTCATGTGAAGTAAAGATGGAACTTTATGTTACACACCAGAATATGTATTCTCCACAAGGTGAAACGAAGTGCAGCACAGAAAATAATGTGATGGACTAAGAGAATAGCAGATACAGCAAAAGGCAAATGGTGGATTTACTAGCTAGAGATGTAAATAGAATTATTGAAGATACAGGGTCAGGAATATAGAATAAGGGCAGCATTATTTATAGACTTTATAAAGGGAGAAGAAATTTGAGAGTTCCTTTAAGCATTGAGCTTGCCTTTCTCTAGACTAATTTATTTTATACCTGTCACCAACATTTATTATTCTAGATTATAAGAAAATAAAGATTTACCAAACATGCCCTCAACTCTTAAATCGTTTGGTGGTAAAACACTGCAAGTTCCAAAATAAAGTACTACATAAGAATAAACACAGTGACAAATGAAATGAGTGTAAAGAGATATACTAGCAGGGTACAACAGGAAGGAACAACATGCTCAAAATCACAAGACAAGAGGAAGCAGTGAGGATCAGCAGATGGTAAGCTGTTTACAGGAGAGAGTGCCATATAGGCCATGGGTGGCTTGGAATAAGCGAAACAAGACAAGGACAAGAGAAAAAAGTAAGCCTAGATTTAGTGGCTAGGTCAGAGAAGCATAAGTTGCATAGGGAAAAAAGAAAAAGAAAAGGTTCCAAAACTGTTGGGAACCAAAAGCCACAGTCTGACAAAGTCACTGTGACTTAGCAGCATTCCGACAAGGCTGGAATCTGCAGGTGCACCATGTCTCTGTCACAGTGGGAAGGAACACTAAATGGTTTCCCTTGACTGAAAAGAAGTTTATACTTAGTCAAGGACACTGGCAGTAAAAATGCAGGGTGGAAAACACAGAAAGGTTGTAACTAGGTCAGAGTGTTTTTGATGTTTAAGTCTCTTCCTCTTTTGTATAAAGCTTGCTGAGAAAAATTAAAAATTTGCCAGTTTGGTCATCAGCCTTCTGGCCCTCTCGATATGTGTCTTGTCTGTTCATTCCTATCCTGAGCCCTTTTCAGGTTTAGGACCCTTGTGATCATGCCAGAAAACCCCTATGGAGGGAGAGCAACATTTACCAATGAGATCAACAGCATGCATTTGGGGAGTAAATTTGAAGGGCAGGAACAAACATAGGCTCAGTTCTCAATGAAGTCAAACTAAAAAGTCAGATACCCAAGCAAAAACAAGTACAAACATGATATTCAGTACACAATTGAAGGTATAAGATTGAAGTCCATGTGATATTAATTTAGAAGGGGGAGATACTCTTGGGAGAGAGCTGTGCTGAAAAGAGCAGCAACCATTATCAGTATCCCTCACTTAGTATTTAACATGCAGAAGGCAGTGTTAGTGTTGCTTGAGGTTTTATGCTCCGTGTTCTTTTTTTTCTTCTCCTTTATATTTAAAGCTTGCAGCCTAGCTTTCTTGTCCCTTGATTCAGATTTGGAAAGGAGGAAATAGTTAGAGTTGCTGCTGGTTCCTATGTAAAAGCAAAATCGATTAGATTGTACAATGACCCAAGTAAGAGAAAAGAGGCAAGAGGAGAAAGAGTTAAAACAAACAAACAAAAACCAGTTGGATAACAAAAGGAGGAGAACAGAACACAGAGGGACCAGGGCTGAATTGCTTCCTCTGATGGCTGGACCAGCAGGAACAGAGGAATCCTTGATGGTCAACAGTGGAGGCTGAGAGCCAGAGAGTTCTGATGCTTTGATGCTTCTTAAGATCCATGGTTTTAATACATTCTTCATGCAAGAGGAGCCTGAAGAATGTCTGAGGACTTTTCTTCTAATAACGCAGGATGGGATCTTGAAATCATGGATAAGTTGATTTTTTTTTAAATATAATTTTGGATGCATGTATTTGTGAAATGAAATTCTATCATGTTACATATGCTTGAATGCATTCTTAAACATCACATGATTTTATAGTTGGGTCTTCCTTGCCAAACAAGACTATAAATTTTTCAAGTGTTTTTTTAATTAGGATATATTTGTTGTATGGGGGGATTCATTGTGGCATTTCCAAATAGGCTTACATTATACATTGGTTAGATCACCTCCATCCTTTCTCCCCTTTAATCCCCTCCCCACTCCACTTAAAGCAATTGCAAGAGGTTTCTTTGTTCTAGTGCATATAAGTATATGTTTATATCTCGACAGATAAAGGCTTAAATTTAGGCTTGCTGATACTACTACTAGAATGAAATTTTTACTCTTATGGTAATTTAGCATGTCAAAGTTACTTTTAGCTAAACTTACACTTAATCAGGTAGCTAAAACTTAATGTTGAGCCCCATGAAGGCATTTTAAAAGCAAATAAAGACATATGAGGAGACTATTTTGATGCTGTTGTATGTGATCAGTTAAGTGGAGCATGCACTTGTGCTATGTGAATGCTCGACAGGCATGTGTCTCAAAGAGTCCCAACAGGTCTCATTTTTCCATTTGCATACATGTGTCCATAATATTCCCATCATATTCATCCTCCTACACAAAACTGTTCCAGGAATGGGGGAGGAATGATAAAGAATGATACATTCTAAGAAGTTTTGTAAATGTCACGATGTACCCCCACTGCAACAACAATAAAAATAAATTAGAAAAAAAAGGTAGAGTCAGTCAGGCCTGAAGGCCTGGGTGTTGCAGGAATGTAGTCGGGTTCAGGTTCTGGATTGAAGACAGGCAAATGTAGTGGGAAGGATTATTCTCGGTCCTTGCTGTGCCACCTATATGTCCTAAATCCAGCTGAGTTGGTTTAATCTGAGGAGTTAGGAAATCAGAAGTAGCATCAGAAGGCCGTATCTGCATTTTTGTTGCTCTCCTCCTATTCCTTTCTTATGAGTTCACCTTGCAGCTTATCATTGCTTACGGAAAGGAGGTTCTCAAGGGCACGTTTCATACTTGCCTTAGGAGACCTGGATGAAAGCAACCCTCCTCAGTGGCAGGATGTGAACCATAATTTCTTCTTCCTCTTTCAGAGTGGTAGATGAGAACCTTACCTGGAAACTAGATGAGAACATCGTCACTTAATGCTCAGATCCTGCCTCAGTTGATAAAAAAGATGAGGCCTGTCAGGAGAGCAACCGGATGCATGATGAGATGAGAGGAAGTAGCCACATTGTGACGTGGACACTAATGGAGAGTTTCCACCGGGCCTAGTATTTGGTGGGTACTTTCACATATCTGGTCTTTTTTGTCCTCACAAGGACCAGGAATAGTGACATTTCAGCTTTGTCTGTGAGGACACTGAAGCTCCCAGGATTATGGACTAGGTTAAAAAAGAAAAAGAGGCATGTATTGCCTCAGAGCAAACTTAGGGAAGGGGTTTAACTGGCCTAAGCCAGATCTTGAGGTACTAAGGCCATAGCAAGATTATTCTCTGCACTTCACATGTTGGTAGTGTCTCTCTTCTGAACTATCACTAATAATTATCACTTTGCTTTTACCACATACCACTTTCCACTTCTATAATTTCATTTTGTTTCTCTTTCATTCCCAGAAAATGTGTCAATAAAAAAGAATACTGTCTTCTTTTGTACACATTTGCTATAGGACCTAGAGTTCTTGATTATAATTGTTGCTCGATAAGAGCAAGACTTGGTCTGCTACACAGTTTGCATATCAATGACCAGAAGACACACATCCATTGTTAACAACTAACTCTGCCATTTGACCAGAAATTCATATAGAAGAGAATGAAAATCAAAAATAAAAAGCTGGAATAAAATGGAATAAGTAGACTCTAAATATTTCTTTAACACCATCCATATTTATTATTTTCTAATTATTATTGAGAACCATTTGTGGATCCTAATTGACAAAAAGCAGTATGGGGGACACAAAAAATGCAGGCTTTGGGTACCAGCCATGCCATCCACCTGCTGTGTGAGCATAGGATCCTCACTGCCTCCACAAACCTCAAGCTCTTTTTTAATGTATAGATCACCAAATTCTCAAAGTTTCATCAAATAATAAGTGAAAATTGTTTGGTGAACAGTAAAGCACAGCTTAGTGGTAATTATTATTAAATAATTTTTCTTTATGATACTCTTGTCATTATAAAGATGACTGAGATTATTAGAGGGGAAAAGTCTTTTATATATTTTTCCCATAATGTATTTCTGGGTAAAACTCATTCTTAAATTTATTCAATTCTCATGAAAAATTTTCCCCTGCTAGATATATTTTTAAATTAAAAAAAAAAAATTTAGAGTGTTTCTAGTAAACTAAAAAAGCTAGCCTATAGAAAATGTATCAGTAATCAAACTATTTTGTGTTTCATTTGATGGACCTATGAGCATTTTCTTGGGAATAGATGATAGTGGTTTCTCACCTTTTGTGGCGTACATAATCCTCAAACAATAAATGAGGCAAGACCTTTGAATGTGGGTGTAGTTGAGGATAGGCATTGCCTGTTTTCTAGTTCAGGAGTACTTGGGTCCAAACATCAGGGATCTTAAGTGTTTCAGTTAGTAAGCCAAGCAGAGACAAGACTAGTATAAGTGACAAATCTACCTTTGGTTGGTACATATCTCTGTTACAACAGAATGAGTATTATGGTGGGGACAGTCTACTCTCTACCTCTGTTAACTGCATATACCTAAGGTCAAGCTGTCCCAAGTGAGCTTCAAGAGCATCCAACACTGATTCTCTGAATGCACAGACAGTTCCTCTGATAAGACAATTAAGACTGGGGGTGGTAGTCCCCAGTACAGGGACTTTCTCATGAGCATCCTCAGAAACAGTGGCAAGAGTATAATGACATGAAAAAAGAAGAGTATAAGAAACTGAGGGACTTTACAGCATGCAGTTACTGGGCAGGATATTATGAGTCAGGTTAGTTTCCGCAGGAACCATATGGGCTCATATTATAATAAATGGTGTTTGAAGATGAAACAAATGAAAGTATAATCTCATTTTTATGTCATAGTCTAGTGAGGCTGCCAATATAAAAGAAATGTATAATCACTTTTAAAAAGTGTTTCATCTACATTGCCAATGAGTACTTTTATTATGTACATGTAGTCATTAGCTATGAACATGCTTAAACTAGATATCTTGTTTCCCACTTTGTAAAATAAGACACCTAGTCTCTAGACGTTGCTTTTTGCATATGTGTATAAAGCATAAACTCAAATGGCAATCGTTTTAGAATAACTCCTTGAAGAAAATGCCCACATGAAAAAATGTGTACTTTTCTGTTTCTGTATACTTGTTCTCTACACACACACAGAATTTCTCACTAATGTGTATACATAATGTATATACACATATGCTTTAACTTTGGATTGTCTTTCTTAAGAGAGAGTTTTAGGTTTAGGTTTTCACACTGGTTTATAGGTAAAGACTTGAGAATGCCATTATTATTTCTTATCTCTTCCAACAAGGTTTTCAGTTCACATGCTGAGAATGACAGCAAGAAACATGTGTATCAAAAAGTTCCAGAGGGAAAATCTCCAATCTTTCAAATTGTGCCTTACCATAGTCAGAGATTCATAAAGTTGTACAAAAGAATCATTAATTATTTATTAATGATGAAACAGTTGCATATTATAAATTTTAGTAGACTAAGAATATAAAACAGAGCTTCAAAATTGAATGGTTTGATATTGAGTAATAACTATAAGTGAAATTATATTTACACAATATACATAAGTTTGGGAAGTAATGTTCTACATAACTTCATAATTAACCAAAATCTTTTAATATTCATTAAGGTTCTCAAACAAGGGCCAAGAATATTTGGTCTATTTTTGCTTCTCTGTTCTATTATATCACATCCCTTTTATCTTAAATTCCTGGTTTATGGCAGAATTTATGGATATTCCCTCTGGGATCCTCAAAACTCTTAATTTGTTTACATATTTTGGCTTCTTTCCAGATTTATGTGAATAGTAACTGATCCAAGAAATAAATAGGCGGAAATGTCTTTGAATAGCATTCTTTTAGCATCAGGTCATACATACCTCCATTCAGTAAAATAGGCATAAATTCCTGAAGTAGGCAGTTCAAGAATACATTTTTAAAACTCAGGTGGGATTAAAGAGAATGAGTTTCTATTCAAACAAGAAAGAAAAAGGAACTATGGACTTAACAGGGTCTTAAAAACACACACAGGATGGGAAAAAATTTCCTCCAAACTATTGAAGAAAATTGGTAACACAGAGATTTTTATCATCTATTTCCTACTCCTCAGAGGGTTTTGTTATCCACTTAGAGTGAAGAGTTTGCTTTCAACCAAATTAAGGGCTTAGATGTAAAGAAAGAAAAGGAAAATAACACAAATAAAAACCTGACATACCAATAACCAACATATTTCAATAGTCCATTTTATAATGAGATAGAACAAAGAGAATAATGGATAGCTCAAAAAATGGCAAAGTTCCAGAAACCTCAGTCAGTCATTCTACTAGATGTTTTGCCAAACCTTATCCAAATAACCCGATTATGACAGTCTACAGACTAATGGAAATTCTTACAAAATTGGCTCCCATGTGGAATCTCCAATCATGTCTCCACTCAGGTCAAAATGATCACTAGGATTACCTTTTTGAAGCTTTTACCTCTGGATTCAACTGCAATTTTACAAACTGGAAAATGAGGGAATACATCTAGGTAAAGTTCTGTAGGCTTAAATCAGATTTTTTTAGCCACAAGTAAAGAGTAGCCCTTTCTATTTATGATCTAATTTCCTAAAAACTGTTCAAAATAGTGACCAGTCTGGCTTCCAGAATACTGATAGATCATGAGCTCATCTTTGTTTCTGCCTTTTTGAAACTGTCATATTGCTAGGTTGATACAGAACTACTTTGTAGAAACCCTGTGAGGATCATTAAGATTAAGTTAGAAGAAAACATGCACTAGACAAGCCAAACTTCATCTAATCTTCTAAATAGACTCAAATATTTTAACAACTGTGCGGATTGTTTGGAAACATCCTCATTAAGTAGAGAATTAATTTGCATAATAAGTTTCTACTGTGAAGACTAAAAGACAAAGAATCCAATATTTCACATAGGAAGGGGAAAACAATCTGACTTTACTCCAGCCTTGGTCATCATACTGACCACCATCCACACCAAAATTTTCCAATGGGAGCAAACATTGAGGAATATATATGATTAAGAGAATCTCATTACTGAGAGAACCTTGGGTTTAGAGATCTTCCTTTCTTTTGTAAACATGGTAAATGGATTTCAGCTTCTTTTTTCATGTCTTACTGTATTGGTGAGACACAAATGCCTATATGCAACTCTTGTTCATCAAGACAGTACTTACTTCTATTTTTCATGTTTCACTTTTGTTATCAAAATGCATATGACCATTTGTTGCCTGAGAAAGTGCCAACAACCTCAGACTTCACAGAGATGATACTGGCAATCTTATGTGTTCTTATGAGTTCATATACAGACCTAAGAATGTTTCAAAATATGTGTGTTGAAGTAGCAATAGGAAAAAGAAAGGAAGAATACAGGAACACTGAAAAGTAATAGGCTTTGCTCATTTTGTTTCTCTTATTATTAAATTAAAAAAGTCAAAAGTCCTATCATTGACAGTCTTTCTTTAAGGGATTTTAAAATAAGATGTTTTGTAATATTATATAGCACAGTGCTTAATAATACAGTATCTAAGGCTAGATAACTAAATTTCATTCTGATTTCTCCTACACACTGCTTGGTTGACTCAGTATAAGTTGCTGAAAACATAGGTACCTTGGTTTCCCCATCTTTAAATGGTGACAGGTATACATGTGGCATATAAAGTTATTAAGAACAATAACATGTATTATTATAAACATGAAAAGCATGGAGACCAGTTTTTGGAACATAGTAGGTAATCATTCAGTAAGTATTAGCTATTTTGCTATTTGCTATTTGTTTTCAATGCCCATAATTTCACTCAATATCACTTCATATCTAAGAAAGTGTCATCTCTTTTGAAAACTTCTAAATATTCACTAAATATGGAGTGAATTTTCCTCAGAATCTTCTAGTATGCTGGGGTCGTTGGTCTGATCAACAATTCTCCTATAAGCATTCTGCTTAACAAAATGAGTATCTTCTAAAACTTTGTAGACTTGGGAGTGTCAATATACTGCACGACGCCACTGATTTTCTTTCTTTGCTTACTAACTTGTGTGCAATAAAAAGACTCAAAACTCAGTACTAAAAAACGATGAATATTCCTTTAGCTCACACATCTGCTAGAGCTCAAGCAAACTGAGCTACATGTCTCCACTGACCTCAGCGGGGCTTTTCATATTCCTGGGTTAGATGGAAGTCAGATGATCCAGGTCATTATCTTCCTTAGGCAGCAGGCCTGGCTGGGTATATTCTTCTGTTGAAGGTGGCAGAAGTGAAGGAGAGCAAGCAGAAGCACATGGTATCTTAATCCCCTAGCTCAGTGGCACAGTATCACTGCCGACTTTATTGTTCAAAGCAGATCACATGATGAACCTCAGAGTGAAGAGGTGAGCACACATTCCCCCAGTGGAAAGAAAAGTGAGGAAAAAAATATTTCTGAACAATAGTACAATTCACCACAGACATCATTAAATGATCACAAGACTCTTTTTCTACTCTGCTCAACTATACTTTTAATATCCTTAGCAGCCACTATAACCCCTCAATGAATCCATCTAAAAAATGAGAAAAAAGAGAAGATCTAATTGACACTGATAGTTTTGCAATTTTAAAATATTTTAAACAGAATAATTGACCTGGAATTCAAATTCTGTCTTTCTAAAATAAAAGTTATTACGTGGTTGTATTTTGAGAACAGCACATTGCTTCAATTGTAACTGAATGTGCAAAATATGTGTACACTAAACATAAATGAAAGTGCCATTAGATTTTAAAAGGTCAATTTTTTACTTATTAATTATGTATATGTTGTTTTATGAAGAATCTTTAACAGTAGTTTGCTTTCATTTTAAAAATACACATGTATAGGAACACATACCAATGGTACAATGCCAAACACCACCTACATAGCCATTTTTAGTCTACTGACTTTAAGTTATGCAAAAAACTCTCAGTAACCTAAATTTTTCATTTATTCTGTTTATTTTCAAATATTACCTTTAAAATAATTTCTTTTTTCTTCCAAATCATTTTCATAATGTTTTAATCACAATGTTATGACTTATGCTCCAATGAATCCACTGTTTCAACATTAAAACAATATAAAATTTAGATATTTTAATTTAAAGAAAATGTTTTGTGATTTGATCTTCATAAAGTGAGTGTAATACTTCTATATGTGAAGTAAAATTTGATAGTTATAAAAAATTAACATAGAATGAGAACTTCCCTGTTAAACTAATGTAAATGTCTAAAACGACAACAACCAGGGATCTGACTCTTACCTGTCCATAAGTATACTTCAAGTTGCCTCCTAATCTGAGAACTTTAATTGAAGAAACTTCTGCCTCTTTCCAATATAAGTCATTGATCACATTGCTCACTGTCGAATTCCTAAGATGAGTAACCTTAATTGCATTTAGCTAAGTAGTGTAAATTTATAAATAAAAGTCTTTCCAAAATTTTCCACAAGTAGAAGAAGCAATTTCAGCAACCCTGAAGTGTAATTACTATTCTTTTTGAAGGGATTTTGGAAAATAAAGTGAAAACAGACAGTTTTTACTAAAATAATTAAATTTACAAAGCAGAAATTAAAAAAACCTTAACTATAAAGTTACTTCTGGGTCTCTTAAACAATAAAAAGATTTATTTTTACCTATTGACTAGTAAGTCTCTCCATCCCCTTAACCCCTGCCAATGGTTCTGTATGTTGGAAAGGGGGATGGAAAGCCAGACACTCTGGGATATTCCTCTGGTCTTTGGACAGATTTGTCTCTGCCTGTGTCATTCCTCACTCAGAGTTTCCGGCTTCTCCAGCACAGCCCCTCTTCTGGATATGGTTTCCAGGAATCGCTTACAGTATAGAGGGATATAAGTTTAAAACTGATTATCAGTTTAAACTCTTCCTGAGGTTAAGCCCTGCCTCTTGTTCCAGAGTAGCCCTATCACCTTGGGCAAGGTAATTAAGATCTCTGAATCCCAATTTCCTCATTTAAACAGAGCAGACTGTGTGTGTGGATGACAGGGTGTTCTTCTTAACTGTCAATGCTGTAAATGAAATACTCATAGCTCCAGGATAAATTCTTGTTCACTATAATATTCCTTCATTAAATTGAAATCTGTGCTGACTGACCCAGCACTCTTCAGAGTAAAGTGATTTTATCGTGCCATAGATATGTGGAGTTGCAGGCCTGCCTTCTTAAAGCCAGTCTCTTTAAAACCTTGGTAACATTTCCCTTCTGCCTGTATGAGCAGTTTCAAAGTCTTAAAACATTGTCACCTGAAAATGTCCACAGGGCAAAATGTGGACTTTACTGCCATGTTTGTCACCCCAAAGCTCACCCCCTCAACAGGAAAACAAATTTTCTAACTAAAATCCAAGTCTACATTCAAACAACTCATTTCATTTAGAGAATAAATTGCAATAATTATTCCATACCCATTATATTCTAATCATATTACTTAAACATAAAATATAAATTCTGTTACTATATTGACACTTGAGACATATTGGGGAAATCATCTAACATGTCAAAGAAGAAATTCAACAAGATAGATATTTATCATCTATCTTTAGCTGAAAACATTTCATGTGACTTTTATAATTTTTACATGCAGCCAAAGCACTGGAATGATCTGACCTAATCTATTGTTATAAAGTAAATGTATATGTAGAATGAAAGGTATCTCTAATGACTGAATGCACATAATTGTTAAATGAAATGTAAAAGCAAACATTAACATTTGACACATAAAGGTCAATAGAAATTGGAAAGAATAAGAAAATTTACCAAGGCAGCTTGCATCAAAGGAATAACTAATTTAAAGTTGGGTGAGGTGGCACAAACCTGTAATTCCAAAACTAGGGAGGCTGAGGCAGGGGGATAAGTTTGAGGCAAGCCAGGGAAGCATAGAAAAAAATCAAAAAAAGAAACAAAATTCTATGAGATGTAATGAGCTTCCTGATTTACAGAAGACTACGAAAATTGACCAGACTAAGTAAACTTTTATGAAGCTCTCCAGACTTCTTTAAAAGTAGAGACTTTAAAATGCTGCAAGTCAGAATAACACTTCACAAGCCAAAAAAAAAAAAAAAAAAAAACGTAACTGAAAAATAATAGAATAGCAGAAAGAGATTGTATCCTCTTTAGGGATCTAGAATAATAGAAGGTAAATGGTAAAGATATTTGAAACAGTTCCATGTCCTATTACCCCTCTTTTTTAAAGTGTGAAAACTCTAATATAAGACAAAAAGACAAAATGTCACATGATAAGAGGACAATTTCAAAATTAATTGTTGTAGTGATTAAAATAGTTAAATTTCTAAATTCTCATTCCTTGAATGAGTAGCTCACCTGTTATTATTTCATTTTGATTTTTAGTCTTTGTGAGAACATTATTTATGTGAAGGCAGTTATGTTCTATTTGTATACGCATACACAATTTTACAGATTCAAACACTGATCCACTTTTTTAACCAACCATTATATTCTACAAATATGATATAGAGTAAAAAAACATTCTACCACATATAACAAGGGAGAGTGGAAGTTGAGAATAAAATACAATACAGATATTTAGGTAAATGTTTTTAGAAGCCTAATAGATGATTTTCTGTCTGTGTTCTTCATGCTACTAGTAGCTGACCAACAAATCCCAAACTTCTTTCTCTAATTAAGGCAGCAATAATGATGGCACCTTGTGTTAAAGTCTCCTGTAGCTTCTGCTCATCCTGAAAAAAAGAGTAAAGAAATAATTATTTTAGAAAAAACATGTCACACATTAAATTTGGTAAGAAGACACTTTGCCAGACCTGCTATTCTCTGGACTTAGCATTTTTATGTCAGATCTTAGTCACTGGCATGAACTCCATTCTCTAAAGAAAAGAGAGTGACTTTGCAAACACTTTTCATTATAGACCAAAAAGAAAATCTTATAAAAACATAACTAAAAACACTCGACACAATTTCAAATGCTAACAGAAGGAAATAAGATATTATTTTCCCTTAGTCTGATCTCTAACCAATTTTTGGCTCTTCCCGGAAATGTGAATACTCTATCTACTATGATTTTCTTCTCTTGTTTCTGAGTGTCCTCCAACTTTTATGAACTGTTTGTGAGTACTGGTGCAAAGGAAAACCTGTGCTTTTTTGTGAAGGATCAGGAAAATACATGAAATGAGTTATCTTATAAGTTGCTCAAATGTGGGTTTGCCTTTGAAACCTTATTGCCTATGAAAACCTATGTTGTCTTTTTTAGGCTTCTCAAAGGTATGGAGAGATAATAGTGTAAAAGGGAAGGAAAGTGGAAACAAAGCTAAGGTCTCTCTGACATGAACTATGCTAGATTTAAAAAGAGGGATATGGCAACCCATCTAAACTTCAGCCTCATCCTCATTGCCTTATCCCAACATCCAATACATCTCTAGAACCTATTGTATCTGCTTCCGTATTGCTTACTGCATCCTCATACATTAGGACCAGACATTAACAATGATGCCACTCAAACTGCTTCTGGCAGCATAACACTTCTGTTCTCAGAAACGCTGTCATACACAGTCACTCTAACACTTACCCTCTTTTTCACTTCTTACAATGCACTTCAAATATTCATTTAAAAATGTAGATCTGCAGGGGGGAGAAATGAACCAAGCCTTGTATGCACATATGAATAATAAAAGAAAAAAAAATAAAAATGTAGATCTGATCCTGTCATTATCCTACCTAAACTCTTTTGAAGGCTACCTTTAAACCTCAGGACAAAATCTCAATCTTAACTTGGTAATAAAATCTCTTTTATCCTTTCAGTTTCTTGATATTTCCTTAAAATCACTCCTTTCTGCAAGCCACTTATAACTATTTAAGATTGCACACACAAGCTCTCTTTCTTTCTGTACTTGCATTCCTCTGCACTAGCCGATTCCTTTGACAGAATGCTTTCTCACACCCTTCTTGGCTTGACTGACCCTAATTACTCTTAGTGGTTCAACCCAGGTGTCCATGACTCCTCAAATCTACCCTGACTCCTAGCTTCCAGCCCAGTTTGGGTGAGGTGACTATGTTTCCACAGCTGTGAATTCCTCCAGCACACTGCACTTTAATACACTTTTTAGTGGGTCATCTATTCCACCAAATGATGATTTTGCAATGTAAAGAATTTTTCAGTTTATCTCTGAATATGGAACACTTAGCTCAATATCAACCACATGTAGCACTCCATAAATCATAAGGGATTCAAATAAGGAGGATCTGACTATGACTGAGATATCATCACCATTAACTCAGCTGTTGACATTGATTGCTTTGGGTCAATAAATATTTGCATATTTAGCCTGAAGGCTGACAATAGTACGAAGAAAAATATTATTGAAGCCTCACCACCACCAGTCTGCCTCCACCAGCCTAGCTAGCCCTGGGTCCTTTGTCTGTAAGGTTGATAGTCAAGACTCAATCGCCCAAGTCACTCTTCTCCATCAATTTCCCTCATTGTGTTCTAAGGGATGAATCTAGGGAGGACCCACAAGGGCTGAATGGTGGATTTTTTTTTTTATTTCATATGACATTTCAGTGTTGGCTTTCAAATGTTTTTCTGGTTTTTAGACTATCACAAGGCCTATATTACATACAAACAAACCATTCTAAGGTCAAGTAGGTTTGGTCTTAAAATATGATATACTTTTGTAAAATAGGTATCATCCACAAATACAGAAATAATTATTCTAAAATTGAACAAAATTCAAACTGATCTACTAGTATGTATTTTTTACACTTAGTGATTAATTTTAAGCTTGAGGGTATATAATATGCATTCATTTTCTAGTCTCACTAAATTTAGACATAATAGAGATGAAGATAATTCAGACTCCTCTTAAAATTAATCAGAAAAGTTTATCTCCAAAGTCCTTTTGAAGCCAGTTTCTACTTGTCAAAATAATAGTGGCACAGTAACAAATGAAATTAAGGAAAAAGTGTGAAAGATTCTAGTGTTAGAAAAATCACATTTCAGTATCTTAGAATAAATCTTCTATGCTCATTTAGATAGTGATGTAACTTGCCTATTATTAGTTAATAAGGAATTTAAGATATTCTCTTAAAGATTACTTCTGCAATTTTTATAGGCTTCATTTTGAAAGAATTTGGTGAGAAAAAGAATTCATTCTATTTATTGTTTTCTTGTTCTGTTTGAACTCATATAATCATTTTGTCCCTGAAAAAATTTGGGAATATAAAAACTGATTAAAGTCAGGTGTAGTAGCACAGGCCTGAATTCCCAGCACTCAGGAGGTAGAGGCAGGAGGATTGCCAGTTCAAGGCTAGCCTAGGCTACATAGTGAAATGCTATCTATAATTAATTAATTAATCAATTAATAAAAAATAAAAAAGATTGCAAGACACATACACACTTAGAAAATTATTATGTATAAAAATCAGATACACAATTTATAAATTTAGAACTCACCTCAAAACTCATCTCTATAACAGTATTTATAACACAGAAAAATGCAAACTAAAATATTTATCTTGAAAAGCACTTCTTTGATGATTACTTAGGTTAAGTATTTTTCATACACCTATAAATATAAAACCCAAACCACATTGAGATATCACATCACTCCAGTTAGAATGGTTACTATCGAAACAACAAAAATAAACAAAGGTGGGTGAGAACATAGAGAAAAGGGAGCTCTGTACACTGTTGATGGTAATGTAAATTAGTATAGCCATTATGGAAAACAGTATGGGGTTCCTCAAAACATAAAAAATAGAATTGCCCTATGATCCAGCAATCCCAATACTAGTTAATATATAACAAGAAAATAAAATGTCTATCTTGAACAGATATCTCTTCTACCGTGTTCACTGCAGCATTATTCACATAATAATCACAGTATGGAATCAATGAATGAGTCCATCAATAAATGAATAGGAGAGAAAATGTGGTATATATACACGATGGAATACTATTCAGCTATAAAAATAATGAAATCCTGTCATTTGCAGAATGTAAAAAAGTTTTAGTGATCCTGAAGACAGGTAAAACTAATATATGAATTGAAGTACAGAGAGAAAAAAAGGGAAATTGTTTTATAATCATTTTAATACTTTATGATCACATTATCATTCCATTTTCCTTTCCCTTATCTATTAGTTCCTTCCTCATTACTAAGAAGCCTGTATGAAACATGTAAAAAACCACATTTAGGTTCATCCAGCAACCAAGTCATCTGGATTATTTACTTCAAATCATATTTACTTCATGAAACAAACAAAATTAAGAAGTCAACGCCATTCTTAGACAATGCTACATTGTCAAAGAATTATATATATATATATATATATATATATAAAATTGCTATCACTGGGCATAGACTGAAGAAGGAATTTAGAGCATGGTGAGAACACATAATGATGGAATGATTCCTGAGCAAGGTGAAACCAAAGTTGAGAGAGAAGGGGCAAAACTGCAGAATCCAGAATGAAACTCTGCATAAGCTAGGCCACAAAAAAAGCTTTGCAAGAAAAGTGGGCACACAAATTCCCACATTAAAAAGCAAAGAAACACAACCCAAATTAAATTTATCAGCAGTTGATTCTCTTAAACCTTAGCAACATTAATTTCCAGGGTTTAGGTTTTACCTGTATTTCAACTCAATAGCCATAAAGAGCATAAACTGTAAATGTACACACAAATGTTTACCTATCTTTCTATAAAAATTTAAGATATATGTGTCAAGTATAAAGAAACACAGAAACTATATAATACTATAGGATGCTATGAGATGTGTAAAAGTATGCATATTTCTCAAATATAAATTATTGTCATGGCCATCATTATCCTGTCCACTTTGCAACAACCTCTGAAGTTTATGATTAAAAAATTTTAAACTCTAGTTTCTTGTAAAACAATAAAAAAATTAACTGGTAGTTAAAAATATAGCAATTCACTGTTTTTCTTAGTTACAAATACATTACAGCAAAAATAGAAACTGGCTAAAAAGGGAAAGAGTATACTGTATGGTAGCCAGCTTTCTGAAAATACTGGAGGAATGCATATCAAATGTTAACAAGAGTTATTTTGGTATGATGGATTTATGGCATATTTTATTTATTCTTTGTGATTTTCCATATTTTCAAAATTTCCATAATGAACTTATTTTAAGTTTTGCCTAAGAAAAACAAATTATTTTAAATTCAGTTTCAAAGCTGTTTAAATTTAGAGAATTAAATAAATGATATGGCACATTGTCCAAATTTCCTTCTTTGGAAATGTCTCTCCATAAATATCTTCAAAATCTGTACACAGAAAACATTTTTAAAAAATTCTAATTTCAGTAGTAGGACCCCCAAAAAACCATATTAACATTCCACAAAATTTCAGCTTTCCCTGGATTTAGGTGTTAAGGAACATATTATGGAAGTTAAGCTAAAAGTATCAAAAACTTTGTACTTAAGAGTATTCAGCATGTAACAATTTTTCACTGACATCTTAAAGAGTTTCTTAACAGTGGATTTTAAGAATATTTATGAGAATATAAAACAACCACTATAAAATGTCTATTTTAATGTTCTACAACCTCCAAATGAATTATTGAACATTAGAATTCACCATGAGTTTTACCTAGCAATTTTTACATAGCTATTTCACTACCACCTATAATTTCAAGATTAGGTTGAAATATTATTATAGTTAGATGAAAGGTGCACACAAAATGTTCTAATTACCATTAACTTTTTGACAGAAAGGTAATTCCAAGTTTACTCCATAGCAATTACTTTTTGTCACTGGAATCCTAGTCACTGTTTCAGTCTTTGTGTATCTGTGTCTTTTTGTTGTCATTGTTGAAAGACTGGTTTCCTTACGATGATCATATCTGTCATTTCCAGTAAGCTAGTAAAGTCTTGAGGCAGAAATTCTCATGGAACTTCTAAGCCTTTGGCAAGCTTTGTGGAAAGAAGGAGAAGCTTTCATGTCACAGAAGCTTGGGAATGGCAGCAGTACCTCCATAATTCATAGCAGCTCTTCTTGTCCTCCCTTTCCAGCTTCCACCTTAACATTTAACATACAAAAGATTGTTGTTCTAGAAGCAAACTACTACTGAGCACCCTGCAAGTATACCAGTCGTGGATTTTCTATGATGAGCACGTCTTCACAATTCATTACTAACTAACTGTTCTTTTCAATTTTTCTAAAAGATCACTTTTGGAGAAACTATTGCCAAGGTAGTTGAACTTGAAAAGCATATTTTAAAATATTAAATCTCACCATTGCACTATGCAGTTGTCACTACCTGAAGTGTAATTAAATTTATGTTAGGATGCTAGAATAAAATTTATGTAGTTTTTGCAGAATTCTGCTTCAAAAATAGTGAGAAAACCTGTGATGTCATTGTTCTCCAAATACTTATTGACAAACTCAAAGGAAATTTTTAGAGATATTCATCCTCCATTCACATTACTCCTAAAGAACATGATGTATTTTTGCCAAAAGGAAAATAAAATTAAAATATGTGTGTATATATTTGGGCTTTAAGGAGATTATATAATTCTTCTGGAAAAGTGAACATTGCATTGTCTAAGCAAATTCCATCCTAACAGCTAATTCAATTTCTATGAGTTACAAAACTGTTCTGAAATTCAGGTTACTTATAGTCTGATACTAATATCCTTTTGTCATCCTTATTTTGGTAAACTCAGGCAAAGATTATTTTCTAAGTGCCACAAAATTTCAAATACCCTAAGCAAATCAAATTGTTTCAACTATAATTTTACACATGTATACTGATCTCTATCTATCCTTACCATGTACAATATAAAAAAAATCACAAGTGGCAGATTTTACAAATCTTCTGCCAGCTTTTTACACTGATTAGGTCACAATATCAACACTAATATCAAATCAAAGTAATTTGAAGCTTTCTTTTTATATACATTTTGCTGATATGGAAAAAAATTTCTAATGGTCACACACTGTCCCCTAGTGGATATGAAAATAATATTCCCTTTTTATAAAATTCCAAAACAGTAGAACAAGACAACCAGCCATTGATTTGAGAAAAACAAAATAAACTTTAAATGAAAAGCATTTTCTCTTTGCTCCTTTGAAACAATTGTCTTCCAAAAACCTCGACAATAAAATACTAGTGAAAACACTTGGGATTACTGATTAACAATCACCAAACAACAGTTTTAGTATCCTTTATTCCCTGTGCCAAGTAGGTGCTCAATAACTTATTGAATGAGGTAATTAAGAGAAAAGGGCAATAGAGAGAGGGCTAATCTGATCAAAGTACAGCATATGCATGTATGGAAATACAGTGAAATTCCTTTGTACAATTATTATACACTAATAAAGTTTTTAAAAGAAAAAAAATTAACCTGAAATAATAAATTAAAATGCAACAACAAATAACTTCTGAATACTTTGATGAATAAGAACAGAGAGCAGAGACAGTAAAAAACCAGATTACAATGGGATAAAATGTGGGTAGTCAAAAGCACCAAATGTCTGGCCTTGGGAACAAGCATATAATTATTATGTCAATTATTTCCAGTTCTGGAACTTGTCACACTGTCATACTTTGTTTTCTTACAATAGCATTCGCAATATCAATTCTACAACTTAATAAAGTTGAAAAAGTGGTCTCATATACAATGTCCCCTTCAATTAGCAAAAAAATTTTGATCCTATACAACTCACCCAACAGTTACCACATTCTGCTAGTTTTCTATTCGACATCCTCACCAATTGTACTACAACTACTCAAACGACATCTCTACATCCTCTACCTGGATTCCTCTAGTATATGTCTTACCTGGCCACTTCTTTGGTAGTAGAGCCTTTAGCTCCTAGACTAAGCTCAGTACAATAACCATTTTCATTTACTGAACATACATTGTTTCCAATTCTTCCTCTTAGCACTCAAGGGCATCCACAATCAACCTAATCCACTCTTCTAACTACAGTTCTCACCCATAGTGTAGAGAACCCACTTTTGTGGTCACACTGGTATAATCACTATTATTCCAGCCCCAGTAACAATATTTCCCAATAATAGTCTTTCTAACTTACATCAGTTTTCAGAGACCCAGCTGTGAAGACTTTCCTTATGACATCATCTATTTAACTGTGCACCAATAATTTGTGTTATCAAAGTTTTCCTCAAAATCCCTTATGAAATTTTTTGTTAAATTGGCACATCTATAAGTTTTATTTTCACAGATAAATTAGAAGATACTTAATGAGAATTCTCCCATCCTAACCTCAAATAAAAAACTATTTCCTTAGTAAGTTCTATGTTAGTATTTACTAACTTGTTTATCTTACTCTACATAGATCTAGCTTTACAGATGACAATTAAGATACCTTTGATACATCAAAAATTATTAGATAAGTGAAATATCATAATAGAAATAAGCTTTTGAAAAAAATTTAAAGCCCTATATTTTATTTGGAAACTGGAAAAGGTATCAAAGCAAGACACCTTTGCTATATCATTCTACTTCTTATGAAAGAACACCTAATCATGAGAAGCAAGCATAAGTGATACTGAAAAATCTACATTAACACACTTGATTCAGGGAACAAAGGCAGATCAAGAAGCAGGCATCCTCTTACATAGGGTAGATGCATAAGCAAGAAGTGACACACCGGGTATTGGTTGCAATGGATACTATTCCCAGATCTCATCATAAATGATAGAAGGGACAGAAAGCTTATTCAAAACATTTCTTCTTAAGTGGATATTAGTAGAATAACATCAGTAAGTTCTATGTTGAGTTAAGTTTGTTTCCATAAAATTTAGTTTCTGGACTGGAGGCATGGCTCAAGCAGTTGAGTGCCTGCCTAGCAAGTAGAAAGCCTTGAGTTCAAACCCAAATACCACCAAAATAAATCAGTTTCAAATTTTTAATTACAAATTTAATGCAAGAAAAGAAAACTAAAACAGAAAATGTGTCAAAATCTTCTTGGTACAAAAATATATTGGGATATGGATTATTGTTAAAAATTTTAAAGGAGAATGATGGAGGGGGTGAATTCAACTACAATATATTGTAAGAATTTTTGTAAGTGTCACAGTGTACCCCCAGTACAACAATAATTAAAAAAAAATCTTTGAGCAGCTACAAAATAAAAAGAACCTTGATTAATGACTATTAGACTCTTTTTTGTTTGTTTGGCAGTACCAGGGTTTGAACTCAGGCCTCCATGCTTGGTATACAGACATTCTGCCACCTGAGCCACTCCCCAGCCTTTTCTGCTCATTTTTGAGATAGGGTCATGCTTTTTGCCCAGGCTGGACTGGATCGCAATCTTTGTATTTATGCTTCCTTCAGTAAGCTGGGATGACAGGGACATACCACCACACTCAGTTTTTTTGTGTTGAGATGGAGTCTTTCAATTTTTTTGCCTGGGCTGGCCTGGAACCATGATCCTCCTGATCTCTACCTCTGCAGTAGCTAGGATTACAGGTGTGAGACACCAGCACCCAGCACCATAAGACTCTTGAGTGTTGGTTAAATAGGAAGTAAATATATAAAGTCTTAATCACAAGGTTTATAGAAAATTGTTTACCACTGTCTTTAAAACTCTTATTTCATTCCAAGAAGGAGACTGCAAATTGAAACTTGCAAAAGAAATTGTGAAAGGAACAGTCTGCTGACAGTTTTTTTCTTTTTTTAAAATAAGTTTTAGCTGAGGGAAAATCTAGCATGGCAAAGCTCCTGCCCTGAATGGGAGCAGCAAGAATCTTCTCACCAGGTCAGAAAGGAGAGAATGATTGTCTCTAAAGCCTCTTCCCAATCAAGAGGTAGAAAAAGAAATCAGCAGATATGTAGGTGGAAAGACCTTTCTGGAATCAGTAGAATTAAATATCTCTCTGAGATGATGCTTCAAATTAAATAAGAAAACTTGTTAAACATTTATGTTCATTCTCAAGTAAGATTAAAAAAAGATATTTTAACCAAAGAAGTGGGCACAAAGTAGGGATAATCTAATGTCAGAAAATATTTCATATGGATACTAAATTAAGTGTATTTTGAACTTAAAAACAAATTAGAGATGATGTTCCATCAAAATTTATTATAGAAATCTTACATAAACAGAAGATAGACTTGAAAATGTTTGTAACTCAGAATGAAGGGATGAAATTAGTGACAGAAAAGTCATGGTATTAGTTATAGAAGTCAAGCATATAAGGGAAGCCTAGAAAGAGAAAACAATATTGTCAAAGTCATTATAAAGATTTAGAAGAAAATAGCCTGAATTGAATTAAGATCAGGATCTGCAGATAGATACCAATTTAGTGGGTTATGAAATTAGTAAAAGAATACCAACACAATTAGTAAAAGAAGGTATCATGCTCAGATGATACCTTCACATTAACAGATAAAAATCCAACACCTTCCAATAGACAATGTAGGGCATTTCAACAGGTAAAAATAGCTGATGTAAAACTTTTCTAGACTGCTAAGTATCAGAAAACAGTGGGATTTGGGAAATAAATTGTTACTGAAGAGCCCTGGCTAAGTGTCAGAAGAACCAAAAATGGTGACACTGTGGTATCTGTATGGACTTTCAAAGTATACCAATCAGTGAAGCTTTTCTTAAAGGAAAACAAGAAGAGTATTTAAAAACCTACCTATTCAGTGATGAAATACATGTGATGGGGGGGCAAAGACTATTTCAGGAACCTACTTGAGGCTGTCAGGTACATATAAAGATGTGAACAAATAGACATGTGTTTTTTCCCTTATGGAGCATGTAATCAGATAAGACAAAAAGATAAACACATAAAATCATTCATAATTACAAGATATCAATTAATCATACCAATTAAGCATCAAAATGAACTCAGAATTACAATTTTCAGATGCAAAATATTTTTAAGACTATTCAATATACTTAAATAGATAAGAAATCACAAAATAAGTAAGCAAATCTCTCAAGCATGCTTAAATTTATAACATCTCAAAATTATATAGTCTCTCGAATACATGTATCTGTGTATATATATGTATATATACATATAAATATTTGAAACATCAAAATAGAGCTTTTACATATTAAAACCATTGTTGAATTCAAACAAAAGGCTCAAAGAATAGATCAAATAATAAATTAGATATAGTCAAAGAGAGAATTATTGAAACTAAAGACAAACTGAAGAAATTATCAAAAGGCATGTCAGAGAAGAAATTCAATGGGCAATGTAAAAGGAGGTAAGGAATTTGGCAGATATAAGAATGTCTAATATATAGTTAATAAGAACCCTAGAAAAGAGGAACAGATATAATGGAGAGAATTATATAGTTTTGGCTGATAATTTCTACAAGTTATAGGACACATAAATTCATTCATAAAGAAAACCTAATGACTCTCTAGGTAAATAAAAAGGAAAACCAGCAACTAAACAAATTATTGGAAAAGTGCAGAGCACTAAATATAAAGAATCTTAAAGTAGCTAGAGGGAACACAGCAATACAAAACCAACAAGTAGACTGACATTCATCTTTCTCACTACAACAATGTTAGCTTGAGCAAAATGATATTTTTTCCAAGTGATAAAACAAAAAGTAAAAACTAACCTTCCCCCCCAAAAGCTACCAAAATAGAATGATTTGATTTCTCCTCTAAACAAACACTATTTTTTAAGAATAAAGATAAAATATGAGTTCCCTCAGATGAGCAAGATATAAGAGCTTACCCTTAAAACTCCTTCTGATACAGAAGAATATAGCTGAGGTGAAGGAAAATAATCCCAAAATGTGGAAAATATTGAAATATCTTTAAAATAAGTGCATAAATCTAAAAAAAAAGCATTTTCTAGAAAACAAGAAAAATATCATCTGAATACATAAAAACATTAAAAGAACAAAATAAAAATACTGGATGAGAACTGTGCATAAAAGGTGGGGAGGGAGTGATAAAACTTAAAATGAATTAAAATTGATGAAAGTGTTAGAGTAACAAAATACTAACTTGAAATTTTCATATAAATATGCAAAGTAAAGTTTCAAAATGTCTGAAAATAGAATCTGAAACTTCTAGTCAGTAGAGAAGAAATGCAGTAAAAGAAAGCAGTTTCCCAGGTGGGTAAGGTCAGTTGTAGAGCTCTCAACATTTTCTCCAAAAATAACAAAAAGATCAATTAAAACTTACACACACTTTCAATGTAATTTAGAAGACAGAACTCTCAAACTTCAAAATATGTATAAGTTAAAGGAGAGAGGAGATAGAGAGAGAGAGGAGAGACAGAGAGAGAGAGAGAGAGAGAGAGAGAAAACCACTAAATTTTAAGAAGTTCTTATGTTCCTACCCTGTCACAGACTTTTTATACTAAGGGCAAGCTGAAAAAAAAATGAACAAAAGGAAGAAAGGAGGAGAAAGTGACGGGTGCAAAGTTGATCTAATACAACTATCAAGCCTGATTTAAGTGTGAACACACTAAAAAGTGTGAGGCTACAACTGTGTGAATATAGGAAGGTACTTAACACTATAATTGAAAAGGCAGCCTTTCCTTGACAGAGAAGAGCATACATGAAAGGGAGAAGAAATCTTTGACAATTGAATGGTAAAGAGGAAAAAATGCAACAGGGAAACAAACATGATTCTGAAATACAAATAAGAACTAAGCAACTGGAGAACACATAACTCCTCTCCCTACTGTTAACGAACACTAATTGACTAAAGAAGTAACTAATAGTCTATCATATTAACTGAAGAGGGCAGCATTGATTTAAGTATTATGTAAACAAGGCAACTTCACAAGGAATGAATAGGAAAGACTCTAATCATACAGTTATCACACAAAGGAAAGAAAATAAGTTTCAGCCACCTCAATTAATGAACCACTCTCTTGCCCAAGAGAAAAAAAAATACAGAGACTGCAAGATAATACTTCAAACTGAATAGCAATTTTGTGTCATTCTGACTTTCAGAAGAATGCTTGTTTCACATACTACAAAAAAATGAACCATTAGATCAACAAGGATGTGGGAATAATCCAAAACAGATTATTCACAACATCAAATGAACTCAAATGCATTATAAGTGAATAAGTATATTGAAGGAAAGGCAAAGAAAATAACCTAATTTGGAAAATAGTATTTTGATTCTATTCATTAAGAGCTGCATAAAAATATTGTACTCTAATTAGCAAATTTTTTTCCTGAAGTACACATTAATAATTCTGAAATTAAGAAAATATACTGTTAAAGTAAAGCATCATATATAAGGAAGGGAGGGACTGGAAAGATCTCATGATGTTCTGAAAATGGAGATGTCAGTATGAACTCATTTTTTGCTTTTGATAGATTGTATAATGTAATATATGTAAACAAATACATGCATACATATAGAAATAGTTGCATTTCTATGTGTAAAAATACTTCTTATTTCTAGTCATTGAAAAGGTTCACAAACAATGGTGCACCAGGAGCAAAGAACACCTTAGTGCCTAGATCTTGGTTTCTAAATACCCATTCTCTAATACAAAAAATTTGGATTTCTTAGATTTCCAAGGCTGAGTGAGAAAATGGGCTAAGATGAGTCTGAAATATCTTTTGGTGTCAGAAATTAAGGAGATGTTCAAAATCTGCTGACATTGTGAAAGACAACAGAAAGCAGCATGAAGGAGTGCTGAATGGCTGAGTCTGGGACAATCTGAACAACAAAAATGGAACTATTAAAGAGCAAACTCCATAAAATCTCCATAAAATAAAACCAGTACTTATAAGTCCATTGAGGTGGAAGAAAGGAAGAAAAAGGGAGAGGGTAAGTAGGTAAATGGATGGCATAAAAGAAAATTTCATTGTTGCAGAATCTGAGCTTAATACATTTGGAAAAATGGAAACAAAACCATTTGATAAGCAATACTGTATAATGGTTTCCAGCAAGAATCATCAATTAAAATTAGCATGCAAAACTATACTTAAAATCAGGATATTTATATAGTATCTCATACAAAAATTATTCATTATGCAAGGAAGTAAAAACTTTCAGAAAAAAGGCCTGGCAGATACCACTTTAACCCAGTGATCAAGGTTAAAATCAAAATAGTGAGACTGACAAATATCATGCAACCTCAACGTGATGCAGTGAGAAGAATGTAACATGAGAAAACAGAGAAACCTGAGTTGAGAAATTATGCAAAATAATTCCCCAATATTTAGTAAAAGTACAAAATCATAAAAAACTAAGAATACATTCTAGATTAGAATTGAGAATACCCAACCACAAAATGTAACATATGTTCCAGAACTGGATCCTGCCACAGAAAATGTATATTAGTGTGACAAGTAACAAAAACTGAACAAGATTTGAAGGTTAGATTATAAGAGTTGTATCAATGTTAATTTCCTGATTTAGATAATGTAGTGAGGTAAAATGTCAATTCCAGAGATTCTGGGTCAAGGAGTTATTTATACTACTTGATGGAAAATTTTAAATGAGAAAAATGTTTAAAAAAAAAACCAGGTCAAATAGTTAAGAAAAATATGACATTAACTTTTGAATTAATAATGAAAGACAGGACTGTAAAACAGATGCATTGTGGAGGGTACTTGTGAGAGGCAACAGGTGACTGGAGGAAGTGAAGGTGAGGGAATATGGTTGATAGGCTTCCTATACATACATGAAATAGCACCATGAAACCTCTTGTAATTGTTTTAAGTGGGACAGAGAGGAAGTTGAAGGGGAGATAGTAGGGACAATGTAACCAATGTATAATGTAAGACTATTCAGAATTGTCACAATAAATCCCCCCATAAAATGAATATATCCAATAAAAATGGGTGGAAAAAAGAAAAATATGAAAAAAAAGCAAAACAAACAAAATACCCTGGTAAAAAAACAAATCCAAATATTTTCAATAAATGTAAATGGACAAAGCTCATGGGTGGAAATATGAATGTTGTCAGGTTGTATTAAAAACTAAATGCAGCCAGATAAACTTCATAACAGTCACACCTAAAATACAAGGACACAAGAGACTGAAAGAGATACTGCAGGCAGATTACCAAAAGAAAGCCTGGTTGACTATATTCACCAGAAAAGTATAGACTTTAGAATAAAAAGCAGTATCACAGAAAGTCAGTGTAAAAATTAAGGGTGAATAAGTCGGAAGTACTATGTATTCATGTATGAAAATGGAACAATGAGACCTATTGAGGGAGGTGATAAAGAAAAAAGATGGAGGGGGTGAATCTAATATATATTACAAGTACTTTTGTAAATGTCACAATGTACTCCAGGTACACAATAAAATGCCAATAAATTTTTAAAAGGTTTAATTCACCAGAAGCAAGTTCTGGATGTTGGGAATAATGAAGTCAGGTTTGGGTAAACTTAAATGCCAAGAAAACATTGAAGGGAAGATAGCAAGTAAGCAGTTGTGTATGTGAGTCTGGACCACAGGAAAGTCATTTACAAATGAAGGATATTGAAAACCATAGGAATAGCTGGGAATTCCTAGTGATCACATAGGACAGAGCCCTGAGAATCTCCAGTACTTAGGATCTAGAGGCTGAAAGGAAACTAAGAAGGAACCTACATCAAGAGAGCATGGTATCATGAATCCTAGCATTAAAAAAAGAGTCATAAAGAGAAAACAGCACTTTTTTTTAATCCTTGGTATTTATAGATAATGCTGACCTGCCTTCAGCAAGAACCCCATCAGGACAGTTTAACCACATGCCCACTTTCCATGATGCTTCTTTAGTAATGTGGAAACATTAAATATCATCATTGTGCTACACTGAGGTCAGCAACTGCCTTGAAAACAATGCAAAGAAATTTATGGTAGGCTGTTAGAATCAAATTTGTGTGTACCTTGTAGAACACTATCTCAAAGAATATCAAGAAATGCTGTGATACCATTGTTCTTCAAATCTTTACTTCCACTCACCGTGTCCTATAAATCTGCATGCTTCCTTGTGTGCAGGGCTGCATCCCATCTCTCCCATCTCTTTCCTCCCACAGATCTAATGGCAGCAGCTTCATGAGTAAAGTCTGCTTTACCTTCTTTAACAAGGGTCAGAAAAACTTTTTAAAATAATACAAAAATAAGTCAGCTATATACATAAAGACTGATGATCTAACAGGTTAGAGGCAAAGTCACAAAACTAATACTTATACAGAAATAAAATTTTTAAAAGTATATCACAAAGCATTGGAATGTGAAGAGGTAGTGAACAGGGCTGAAAGTAGTACTGATTTTCCCATTTTATAAAGACAAGCCAATATACATTAGACAATTATTTAAATTAGTTAAAAAGTAAATATACACTAAAATAACAACAACTGTGGTAAAGCAATTATATGCTACAAAATCACTAGAAAAGAGTAAATGAAATATGGCAAACTCTATGAGGTAAATTCCATTATTTATACACTTAAGTCCAAGAAAGGTTAAACAGCTTGTCCAAAGTCACATTAATACTGACTAAAAAATATAGACTTCAAGCCACAATCATGGAACTACATCAGGAACTGTTTTATCCAAGAAAACCTGCTTCTAAATGACTAAAGTTTAGATATTTGTTTTGTTTTGGTTATTTTGTTTGTTTGTTTGTTTTCTGAGACTTAGTCTTGCTATGTAGCCCAGGCTGACCTCAAACTTATGATCCTCCTGCCTCAGCCTCCCAAGTGCTGAGATTATAGGTGTGCACCATGGAAGATTCATCATTTTTTTGTGCAATTTGACATCAAGTATCAAAATAAATTCCTCTCTTTAGATTTTAAATGACTTAGCAGCAGAAAATTGGCAGTGTCACAGATATCCACCCCAATGGTATATATATCCAACCACAACCACAACCAAAAAATACCAAGTTGAAACATAAGTTGACTTATGTTTCATGATTTGAATACAAACTAATGAGTGAATTATTACTTGGATCAATAATAATAAAACCCCTAACTTGAAAATTAGAACACTAATGAACCTGTATACAGACAAAAGGTAAGAGTACACATTTTTCACTAAACAATGATGGAGGAATTTAAAAAAAGAGCTCTGTAAAACAGATGTAGTAGACATAAAACAAATATTTATAGAGTCAGAATGTCATTTTTCTCTTACAGTTTATGTGGTCACACATACACATTACAAAGGTAGGCAGAAAGACTCATAAGTGTCAGGAACTGTCATGCCATAAAGTGTTAAGCCATACTGAACAACAAATACCAGAATTGAGCTGCTAAAGCCAAGGCAAAAATAAAAATGTAAACCAAACCACACACTGATTTGACTGTCATGGTTGATGGGGTTTGGCATGATCCCTGGCAGGATCTGTTTTACGTTGGGAAATAATGAACATTTGCTTTCTCTGCCGACATGTTTTCAGTGAGGTGTAGGAATACAGGAAAGGCTGTATAACATTTAATTATTGCTCCAGCATCATAATAAACTGTAAAAGATCTGGGAGAATACAAAGAGCAGTGCATTAGAAATCTCCTGTGGCACCCTGGAAGCCCTACAAAGGAAATGCTAACATGTTTTCCATTCTCTCCACTGAAAGCATAATTCTCCAGTTTCCTGGATATACTAATTTCATAAAGAATAATTTAAGTGGTATAGAACACACACAATCAAAAGGAAAAGAAAGGCTACAAAATCTTTCTTCCTTTTAATTGTTTATTCATTCTGATTGGGACTGGAAGGCCTTTAAACAACCAATAAATGTCTGACAGCTATAAATAATTAAAATCTAGCAAAGAGCAATAATAGTTACAAGAAAGAAAGTGTCCATCACGATTATGTGTATTTCCGATAAAAAGAGCAAGAGAGAGTACTACTTATTGAACACTAACTTATGAAGGGAAAAATGATGATCTTTATAGGAATGTCTTGGAAGACAATCATAAACTTGAGTTCAATGGTAAGTTCTTACAATTATATACATCACTCTTACAAAAATATATTCTTTAACAGAATGAAATATTTCCATGACTTGAAAAATGACAGGAAAACTTGCACTGAGAAACCTATCCTGCTCACATTTACTTTGTTTGGGTTTCTACTTATGTGGAAATAAGTCATTAATGCAAGAACAAAAATAAAAAACATTATTACTCATTACTGGATGAGTAATAACGGCACCATTATTATTGGTATATATTAATTATACAGAATATGTTTCATTATGATATTTTCCATACATGCATATTCATCTCCCTTTATACTCTCTTGTCCCTTTCTCTTGGTCCCCTTCCTGTTCCCTAATTGTCTGCCTTCTACTTTCATGTCTTTTTTTCTAGATTCTGCATACAAGAGAAAACATGTGATTCTTGTCTTTCTGAGTCTGACTAATTTTGTTTAAGATGATGACCTACAGTTTCATCCCTTTTCCTGTAAATAACCTCATTTCATTCTTGTTTATGGTCAAATAATGTTCCATTGTGGAGACCTGTTGAAACTACTCCAGGAATTGGGAGAAGGGAAATAAAGGAGAATGATGGAGGTGGTTAATTCAACTATGATGTATTGTTAGAACTTTTGTAAATGTCACAATATACTCCCAGTACAATAATATGATAATTTTAAAAATTGAAAAATACTCTATTGTGTATATATATACACATACACCACATTCCCTTATCCTCTCACCCTAGCATTCTTATAAATACATGAGCAGTTTTTAAATAAGTCTTAGAAGAAGTTTTAGAGCTTACTCTTCATGTTCTCCATGCTCAATGCTGGAGAAATCACTTCATTTACAATAATTATTTTCGTTGTGAGGTGGCAATTTCTTATTTTATAGCATATGTTACCTTTCTGTCATTCACAAATCATATGACACATACAAGGAATAAAGTAGATGTTTTAAGAGAGAAAAGAAATAGGTGTGCTTGAAAGAATAGTAAGAGAGTTCTTTTTTTGAGCAAAGCACAAATGAACCATAAAATTTTGCCAGAACTACTAATATTTCACGGTATTACTATGGCTGCTTATAATAGGCTTATTAATCAAAAAAGATACATGGGAGATCACAATACAATTGCTAATGTCATACTTTAATGTGCTTGATGTTTTAAGCCCTCTGAAATAGAATTAAGCTTGCAGGTACTTATTTTTCTTACTCTAAAAACAAAATTACAAGTTGTCATTTCTTTCACTTTAATATGTTGCTAATTTCCAAAGTACATGAAACAGCAGGAAATCAACAAGATTTAAATCTCCAGTAACTCAGAGTTTTGTCTTGAGCATCTATTTTCACTTTAACTATGAGAGACCAAGGATATTTTCTAACAATATCCTTAGCTCTTGGCAAAGGACACCAAAATAGCTAATATAATTTGCTGATAATAATAAGATATAAAATATAGATTATATTCCAAGTTGTATGGTGATTAAAGGCATGGAAAGAAATCACTCCTTTACAGTAAGTTTAATGGAAGTTGATGAATGGGGGATATATAAGAGATTCTGAACTTGCAATGGTTTAATTTCTTTATTTACAACTCTCCACATTTCAGAAAAATGGCTTGATAAATTGAAGGATTAATATGTAAAGTTTTTCTCCAGTAACAAAAATTGTACAGAATAAGAGTTTAGTTTTATAAGCATAAAAACAAACTAAAAATGTGAACTAAATTTGATTTAAGCAACAAACATTTATCCTGTTTTTAGACTGCTAACCACCTCTTTTCAAGAGCCACTCTGACATCTGAACTGGCATTTAAAATATAATCGCTTATTTTTATTGAGGAATGGGAAAAGGAAGCCACAAAATGAGAATTCCTTCTTAAAAACACTAGTATAATATGCCATTTTAAAACTTCTTATTTAAAGTAAATATAAGGCAGAGTTTTATTACTTTAACTGTAGTGACTATTTAATTTTTTCCAATAGTAAAGCAATACCAAACATAGCATACATCACATATATAATGTATAATTTATCTAAAAATAGCTTGTTTCTTTCATGCAACTCACTAGAATAACTTAGAAGCTCACTAAATAAAAACCCAAATGAGCTGACTACAGAGTATTCACTAAAATTTGGAGATGATGTGAAAAAGATAATAGAGAAAATAGGGTGAGCTTTTAATTACTGAATTACTGAGTAATGAGAATTTTAACAATGGACTTCTTGGCAAACAAAGATTTTTAAATGTTATAAATCTTAATGATGAACTCAATAATTTTTATGAATCAGGTTATTTAACAAACAATAACAAGAATATGTCAAAAAACCAAAAAAATTATTATATTTTTTTATTTCAAGAAATCAGTAAATTAGATCCAGATGGCAGCCTAATGAGCATACATATCTTCCTCACTTTAAATCCTTATAGATATGTATTGGTGGTAGTGATGGTTGTGTTTGATGCATACACACAGACATACAGAAATACATATGTGGCAATTCTGGAAAAGACAGAGAATGCTATGACATGACTAAGAATTTTGGAGAATTTCTGAAAAATAGAGTAAGATGGGATCAAGCTAGAAACAAACGCAAACACAAACATGCACAAGGGAGACCTCTACTGAAGTCAATTCTTTATTTATTTAACATGAAGGGAACAAATTCAAGGAGTAGAACAAAGGTCCTGTGCCGATGCTCAGAATAGTCCATGGTTTACAAAGGTTTAATTTACTATTTTTCATTTATGATGGTGTGAAAACAACACACATTCCAATAGAAACTGCACTTTGAATAATGATCTCTTCCTAGAAGAGCCATATGTGACAGAATAGTTTCTTGCAAAGTTGAGCAATGGTAGCAAGTCACAATTCCCATTTATACCAGGGAGATCACAGAATAAACAACTGATGCCCTACAACAGATTGTGCTGTTAGGTTATGGTAGATTCAGTGTTTTAAATGCATTTTTAACTGAAAATATTTTCAACTTTTAATGAGTTTATTGGGATATAACCCCATTATAAATTGAGGAGGATGTGAATATTTTTGTCAAAATGTTGGCCATTTCCCTCTCCTTACCTGCATTAAAGAGCTGGTAATACACATATTTAATCACTTTCTAAAAGAGATCATATGGCACTTGGTCCAGAGAAATAGCAGTGATTTAGGTGGCAGAAAATCCCAGAGAGAAAAGGGATTCCCCCAGAAATGAAACAGGCCCTCTCTTACACAAAGCCCAAATGGCTCAAACATTCTACTTCAGAGTCACTAAAGTATGCTTTGGTTAATTCCAAAGATTAACTGTAATCCAGTGCAATAAAGTCACCAAATAGAAGAACATGCTTCTATAGAGTTAAGAGTACAAAGAAAAATGTTTCTAATAGATGTCTGATATCCATGTTAAAAAAAAAAAAAGAACATGGGGATAGTTTCATTTACTGTTTCCTAAATACAAGCAGTATAAAAGAAAATCTGTCATGCATAAAATATCAAGAACTTCATTTGGAGATATTAAAAGCTATAAATGTGACCATTCAAATAAAAATTTAATAGACTGTAGAACAGAATGAATACAAATGAAGATCAAATTACTTAGACAATTGAGACAGGAGTTGTTCTAGAATACACAAGGGGGGAAATGGAGGAGGAAAAAAGAGAGATATGGAAAGTATAATAATGAGAAATATGACATATATGAAAGTTCCAAAAGTGAGCTTACATGATATGCTTATGACAAAGGAATATTAGAGTTTTGTCATAGAAAAACAAGCAATATAGGTCAAAGAAAGCAAAGAGTACTGAGGTAATAATTAATTCTCAAACTTGTTCAGGGTAGAAACTAAACTAACAGAATGTTATAAGACCCAAAAGTAAATGGCATTTACATAGTGAAAGTAATGAGAAAAGTTAACTACAAGTTATTATAATATATAGACAATGCTCTGTTACCAAAACACAATGTTAAAAACATACTAGGATTTCAAGCTTAGACCATATAAGAATCCTTCAATGTGACTTAATACATTATAAAATTAAAGAAGGAACAATAGGAAAATTGAATTTGATGCTGCTACAGTTGGAATCTTGAATGTCCCCCATAGACTCATATGTTAAAGGCCTAGTTGCCAGTCTGTGGTGCTAATGGGAGATGGTAGAACCTTAAAGATGTGCGGCCTAGTGGAAGGAAGTTAGGTCATTGGAGATACAATCCTGGAATGGGTATTGAGATCCCAGTCCTTTCTGCTGTCTTTGCTTCCCACTAATCGTGAAGTGAGCAGCTGTTCTCTACTACATGCTTCCCACCATGATGTTCCATCTTCCCTGCGGCCTAAAAGCAATGGAGGCAGTCCATGGTCATTTGGACATGGACTGAATCTCTGCAACTGTGAGCCAAACCTTTTCTGCTTGTAAGTTATCACAGATATTTTGTCATAGTGATAGAAAGCTAACTAACACAGGTGTCAAAAAGCATCTATTTAATACCTGCCTCTAAGGGGAAAAAAGGCATATAGAAAAGGGAGAGAAGAATCATGGTTTCATTATTTTGAAAATATTCTTTACAGAAAGATCAACTGGCATCACTACTAAAATGTTTTGCTGCACTTGGGTTCTTAGCCCAATGTAATGATATAAGAAAAGAAGTAAGAGAGCTAAATATTGGAAAGTAAGATATAAATCTATCTCTTTTGAACATTAGAAGATAATCATCAGAAAACATAAAAAGAATTAAGAGTTTAGGAAGTAAGTAGATATAAGATCAACCCACAAGATAATATGATTTGAAATATCAATAATTTGGTAGCTTTCAAAACATTGCCAATAGCCAATTATGAAAGGTAGTAAAAACCAGAATCACAATAGTACAACAAAATGCACCAAAATTCTACAAAATGGTCATAATGAAGTCTTGAAATGTGTTTGGTAACACACTGCCTTTTCTGAAATAAACTAGACAAATGAATAATAAAAGTTAGCAATTGCAACTCAAAAGAAGTGTTTTGACTCTACATTTGTACAATGATCAAAAAGAATAAATTGCTGGTGGTGGCACACACCTGTAAGTTCAGCCATGTGGGAGTCAGAGACAGGAGGTTTGAGAGTGCAATGTCAGCCTTGGCAAAGTGACAGAGACACTAACTCATAAACGGAATACCAACAAAAGGGATGGTAGCATGTTTCGTGTGGTAGAGCACTCGCCTAGCTTGTGTGAGGCCCTCAGTTCAATCCCAGTACTGAAAAAAAGAATAAATGACAAAACTATAACATTATACCTAATAATGGTATTAGTATTCTTTGAATTTATTTGTGTTTCCTAAATATTAAATATTATGTTATCACTGGTCAAGACTTTAGCTAATATAAGTTTATGTCAGGGTGGGGGCTGCAATATTTTTAACTCAAGCTATAAATGAATCACTTTATGTACTCCTCAGGTATTACGAAGGAAAAGAAGATAGAGATATTTTTATGTCTTTTAAAATTCCTAACAACCTCCCAAATAATATCAGTGACCAAGAATGTCATTGTCTCTTTCTTTCCCAAAGTGATAGATAGATGATAAATGATAGATAGATGATAGATGATAGACAGATATATAGATAATAGAGGATAAATAGATTGATCATGATAGATGATGGATAGATAGATTAATAGCTAGCTAGCTAGCTAGCTAGATAACCTTGAGAAAGTGTATGTGTTTAGGGGAATCAGAAGAATATCACAATAAAAAGTCTGATAAACCAAGAACTAATCTGTGACTTTCATGAGAGCAAGAAAGTCAGACAATAGAGGAATTCTACTGTAAACAGGAGAAGTCAGAAGACAAACCAATGAAATAACTTGGCAAGAAAGATAGATTTGAGCCAGAAGATAAGACAAGAGAGTTTTTATTTTATTTTATTTTTCATTTTATCATTTTTACATTTACATACATGTGTATACATTGTTTGGGCCACACACTCTCCTTGTTCTCCAATTTTGTTGAAGAGAAACCATAAGAGATAATAAGAAAGACATAGCGTTTTTGCTAGCTTGAGATAAAGATACCTATACAGGAAGATTCCTAGCATTGCTTCCATGCACATATGTATTACAACCCACATTGGTTCATCTCTACCAGAACTCTTCACTACTTCCTACTCCCCTTACTATAATGGCCTCTGCCAGTTTAAGATTACTATATTTACTCTTCCACAGTGAGCACATCAACCTCATTCAAGTTTTAGGTTTCCTTCCCTTTCCCTATTCCTCCCGTGTGCATTCTCCTCTTAGTGTGTGACCCATGTCCAATGCTATTACTGCATTTGTTTTAGTTTTATAATCTGCATATGAGGAGAACATGTGATTTTTGGCCTTCTGAGCCTGGCTAACTTCGCTTAACATGATATTCTTCTTTATGGCTGAGTAGAATTCCATTGTGCATAAATACTACATTTTCTTAATCCATTCGTCAGTGGTGGGGCATCTCAGCTGTGTCCATAGCTTGGCTATTATGAATAGTGCTGCAATAAACATGGGTGTGCAGGTAACCTGAGTCGCATTCCTTCGGGTATATCCCTAGAAGTGGTATTGCTGGATCATATGGAAGGTCTATGTTTAGTTTAACAAGCCTCCATATTGTTTTCCAAAGTGGTTGCACTAGCTTACATTCCTACCAGCAGTGTATGAGGGTTCCTTTTTCTCTGCATCCTCACCAACATTTGTTGTTGCTGGTGTTCTTGATGATAGCTATTCTAACAGGAGTGAGATGGAATCTTAGTGTAGTTTTAATTTGCATTTCCTTTTTGGCCAGAGATGGTAAGCATTTTTTCATGTGTTTTTTGGCCATTTGGATTTCTTCCTTTGAAAAAGTTCTCTTTAGTTCAATGCCCACCTCTTTATTGGTTCATTGATTTTTGGGTAGTTTAGTTTTTTGAGCTCCCTGTATTTTATGGTTATCAGTCCTTTGTCTGATGTGTAGTAAAAATTTTCTCCCATTCTGTGGGTGGTCTCTTCAGTTTAGAGACAGTTCTTTTGTTGTATAGAAACTTTTTAATTTTATGTAGTCCCATTTGTCCATCCTTTCTCTTAATTGCTGGGGCACTTGAGTTCTAGTGATGAAGTCCTTGCTACACCTATTGCTTCCAGAGTATTCCCTGCTCTTTCCTGTACTAACTGCCAGGTTTTGGGCCTGATATTAAGGTCCTTAATCCACTTTGAGTTGGTACTAGCACAGAGTGATATGCATGGATGTAGTTTAGTTTTCTGCAGGCAGATAACCACTTTTCCCAGCAACATTTGTTGAAGAAGCTGTCTCTTCTCCATCATATGTTTTTGGCGCCTTTGTCAAAAATAAGGTGGGCATAGCTCTGTGGATTCATATCCAGGTCCTCTAATCTGTTCCACTGGTCTTCATGTCTGTTTTTGTGCCAGTACCATGCTATTTTTATTGCTAAGACTCTGTAGTATAGTTTGATCAGGTATTGTGATATACCTCTAGCATTGATCTTTTTACTCATTGCTGCCTTGGCTATTCATGGTCTTTTTTGTTTCCAAATGAACTTTAGGGTAGATTTTTCAATCTCTATGATAAATGTCATTGGGATTTTGATAAGAATTGAAAATGTAGATTGCTTTCGGTAGTATAGCAATTTTTACTATGTTAATTGTGCCAATTCATGAGCATGGCAGATCTTTCTACCTTCTATAGTCTTGTTTGATCTTCTTTCTGGTTTGTAGTTCTCCCTGTAGAGGTCATTTACACCCTTTGTTACATTTATTTGTAGGTATTTGACTTTTTTTTTGAGGCTATTGTAAATGGAATTGTTTTTGTATATTCTTTCTCAATTTGTTCATTGTTGCTGTATAGAAAGGGCTACTGATTTTTGTAAATTGATTTTGTATCCTGCTACATTGCTAAAGTTGTTTATGGTGACTAGGAGTTTTTGGGTGGGATTTTTTTGGGTCTTTGAAGTATAGGATCATGTCTGAAAATAGGAATACTTTGACTATTTCTTTACCTATTTGTATCCCTTTTATTTCTTCTTCTTGCTTTATTGCTCTGGATAGGAATCCCAGGACTATGTTGAATAAGAGGGGAAAATGGGCACCCTTGTCTTTTTCCTGACTTTAGGGGAAATGGTTTCAGTTTTTCCCCAACAAGTGTGATGTTGGCTATAGGTTTGCCATATATAGCCTGTTTAATGTTGAAGTACATTCCCTGTATTTCTAATTTTCTTAGGGCTTTTACCATGAAGTGGTGTTGGATCTTATCAAAGGCTTTTTCTGCATCTATTGAGATGATCAAGTGGCTTTTGTTGTTGCTTCTGTTAATGTGCTATATTACATTTATTGATTTGCATATGTTGAACCAGCCTTGCATCTCTGAGGTAAAGCCTACATGGACATGGTAAATGATCTTTTTGATATGTTGTTGAATTTGGTTTGCCATTATTTTATTAAGGATTTTTGCATCAATGTTCATTAAGGAGATTGGCCTGTAGTTCTCCATTTTGAATGTGTCCTTGTCTGGTTTTGGAATGAGTATAATACTGGCTTTATAGAATGAGTTACACAGTGTTCCTTCACTTTCTATTTCACGGAAAAGTTTAATGAGTTTTAGTATTAGTTCTTGTTTAAAGGTCTGGTAGAATTTAGCAGAGGATCCGTCAGGTCCTGAATTTTTCTTTTTTTGGGAGACTTTATTGCTGTCAATTTCATTATGTGTTATAGATCTGTTTAGGTGGTTAATATCTTTTTGGTTCAGTTTTGGATGGTCATTAAGTATCTAGAAATTTGTCCATTTCTTCAAGATTTTCCAATTTATTGGAATATAAGTTCTCAAAGTAGTCTCTGATGATTCCCTGGATTTCTGTGGTGTTTGTTGCTATCTCCCCTTTTTCGTTTCTAATTTTACTAATTTGGGTCTTTTCCCTCCTAATAAACATGAAAGTTTCTAATGGAAGGCAAAAGAAGAGTCCATACCACTCCCAAGGTGTAGGCCATATGAAAAACTGGAACATACCACCTTAGTAGGAGCCTGTAATGTGCAAAATTTAGAAAAAGCCAAATGTGTTTTAACTAGAGAATATTATGGTGATGGTTTAAATAAACAGCAAAATTACTTGACAAAGGATGAGTTGCAAAGAAGAAAGCAGAATGGTATAGGAATAAAAACAAATGATCCAGACAGGAGAAAATATTTTAAATTCATAATCAAATGCATAGTACAGAAATTGTTTCAGTCTTATACCATAGTTCTAAACAAGAAGCACTAATGTATATTATTTCAATTATTGCACTAAAACCATAACAGTAAAAGCATACAAATAAAAGATTCAAATTTTAGTAATAGTTTTAACTAATATTACCAAACTCATTATTTTAAGGAAAGAATGACATTGGTTCCTCTTATCACACAGTACATTATGTTCTTCCTTTCTCTTTCCAATCTAACTGAATTAGTCCAGTTTCAGCCCTTTCAATTTGTCTTCTATAATAGGTATTTGCATGTGTAGCTTCCTTTCTCTAGAATACTTTCTTTGACCTTTAAATCTCTGCCTGGATGGAAAAGTTACATTTCAGGTCATTCCTCTTCCTTAATGAGTGCCTATCTTGTCTTCCCTAAGTCAAATATACCCATCATAAGGCTCTCATCTACCTCCTTTTTCACTCTTGTCTGCATCTCAATTTCATATGTATTTCTGTGATTCTCTTCTGGCCTGAAGTTCCATGTAACAATACCTGATATTATGTTATCTTATGTGTTAATTTGCTCAGAATTGCATGTCATGAGTGTGTGTCATGAACCCAAACCACAGTATATACTCAGTATATATTTTGAATGACTAAATGTTGCTGAGTGGGATTTAGATCTCTGGCACTTTTGCTGAGTTTCTACAATTCTTTCAGAACATAATGTTTTATTTTTTGTTATTCTAAGTTTGTATTTCATCTCCGTCCCCTCCTCTTTCCTTTTCCTCAGTATATCCAACTGCAATGAACAGGAAGTGAGGTTCTACTTTGGGGTTCCAAGTATTCTTACATATCACCATGCTGATCCTCAGGACCTATTCTTTCCTGGTTAATACTGTAGTTTCATACAAGATAAGGGCAAAGAAAAAGAACACACACTATCAAATAAACAATAAATTGAAAAAGTTGTTCAAGTTCTACCTCAGATCATCTAGGATTCCATCCATAATATGTGTACCACATCCTCTAAGAAAATCAATGGTTTGAACTAAATGTCAGATGGAAGCTATGTCTATAATGCCTAAAGTAATATATGTGGAGGAACCCTACCCCTCCTACACTCACACCCACTTAGGGAGGCATGATGGGAGCAAAATACCAAGAGCAATGCAGAAGGAGGAAGGAGGGGCCAAGCACAAAGAATGCTAGAATATGGAAATCAGGAATGAGCTCAGGAACATTTCTCACACATGCAAAATTCAAACTATGATTTGAGGAAGAAACAACCAATAAATAAGTTCCACAAAAGGAAGTCATCTAGTTAAAAGTAGTTTAACCAAAGGTTGAAAAAAAATCCTTATTCTTGACTCTGTCTTGGTGCACTAGGTTCTTTTGCTTTTCTGCCTGCCAGTTTCTCTCCTTTTAAATGGCATCCTAAATAAATCTTTGCTTTCTCCTATTCTCACATCTCAGTAAATTATTTTACCAATGTATGTCTCCAAAATCCACTATGACATATTCTAAGGTTATTCTTCATTATTGGGAATGGATAATTAGTTTTAAAGACAGAAGAATTAATCATTTATGTTTCTTTAACTAGGCAATATTTCCCAGGCAGGCAGGAGTAAGAAAAATGGAAGGCAAAAACACTTCTCTAAAGATTCCACAAAATCATAAATCATATCCCAGAAGCCACACCAAGATGTGAAATAAAATTTGGTTTATGTAGTGAAGAAAAAGTGGAGATGGGAACCTAGCAGACTCACTCTTGAGTACTTTCATTCTAATTCTTATAACAGAGTTAAACAAGCCAATAAAAAGAAAAAAATCCATGAATGCAAATCTTTCCTTCTCTCCTACATCACTAAGGGAATGAATGTCCAAAAGGTTCATGTCAACCACCCAATACTGCCTCCATCCTGGCAAGTTGAAATAATTACAAGACTCTCTGGAATGTTTTCCTTTCCTCTTACACTTCTGTTAAGTTTATTTATAGGATTAATAAGTTTCTGTACCCTAGCACTTAAATTAGGTCCAACAGAAGAACACCTGGAATGTATGTGGAAATGTGGGCTTTAAAGGCAAGGAGGGAGTCAGGCATAGTGAATCTCATCTGTAATCCCAGCTCAACTGGAGGCTGAGATTGGGAGGCTCATGTTTCAAGACCAGCCTGGGCAAAAAGTTAGTGAGCACAAATCTCAAAAAATAAGCTGGCCATGGTGGTGCATGTCGGTGGTCCTAGCTACATGGGAGGATGTAGGGAGGTAGGGGGCAGTCCAGGCTGGCTCTGGGTAAAAATGAGAGACTCAACATAAAAATAACCTCAAAGTAAAAAGGGCCAAAGGCATAGCTCAAGTGGCAGAGAGCATGCCTATCAAGTGCAAGGCCTTGAGTTCAAACCCCAGTACCAGCAAACAAATAAAATTTGAAAAAAAAGACAAGGATGTTCCCTGTTATAGACCTATATTTGTGTTCTCCCAAACTCCTAAATTGAAACATAATCCCCAATGTGATAGCATTTGGAGTAGGGGGGCATTGGTAGGTAATTAAATTATTTAATTTAATTGCCTTTTAAATGGCACTCTAGAGAGCTCCTGTACCCTTCTACCATGTGAGGATGATATCAGAAGATGACCATATATAACCCAGGAAGTAGGCCCTTGCCCAACATAGAATCTCTCAGTACCTTGATCTTTTACTTTACATTTTAAGCAAAGCGTAAAAGAAGGGGACTGTTTCCACCCAACTGCTTATAATAAAAAGTGAGTAAAATGGTTTAAAGACAGAATTATTCATCAAAAAGAAAGCATAACTAAGATTTGGGAAATGTTCAGCCTATATGTAATTTCAGGAGGGTGTGGCCAAACAACAATTTGATAGAAAGATGACCATGGACCAGGCAACTCAACAGAAACCAGACTCTAGTCATTACTAGGAGGGGAGGAATAATATGAGTCAACTGTCTACACAGAAGCTAGGAGCTATTGTTCAAGACAATGGAAGACCAGCCTGGGCTGGTCTAAAGGTAATTTGAAGATCTTTGGGACTGCTTCTCACATCCTAATTCCAAGGACTCCAGAGGCAGTTTCAAAGGATGGACAGCCTGCCCCAAGCAAGGCCTGGGCTATGTCGACCCTCTGATGGATTCAGGAATCAAATTCTCCCTAAAATGGAGGGATTAAGCCTCCATTGAGGTTTCAAGGGACATCAGCCAGAGCTTCTGGTTTGGGACTCCACCCTTGGAGAGTTGTAGCAAGAGACCTTGGCCAGTGGGAGAAAGCCTAAACCAAAAACCACTGTGGAAGTCAGGGATGGCTTCATCAGAGTTATGCTCAGTGGAACCAAGAAGTGTGATGCCTGAAACTAGGAGGGCTTAATGTCTGTCTGTCAAAGCTATGGAAGTAGGATCATTACCTCCTCTAGGAGGCCTGGAAAGCTAATCATGGAGATAAAGAGGATTTTTCTCTAGCTTTTGGATCTAATGGAATTTGGCTTGCTGGAGTTTGGACTTAGTTAGAATTTGTTATACCTCTCTTCTTTCCTATTTCCCTCTGTGGGAATGGCAATGTCTAGTCTGTACCTATACCATGACTGTATTTTAAAAACATATAACATGTTGTTTTCATAGGTTCATGCCCAGAGAATAACTTGTTTCAATAATACTTTGCCTATAGTAATGAGGACTGGATCTAAACAGATGAGCCTTGCATATATAATAAAGAAAGCATGCACAGATTCTCCTCTTGAATGAGAAGAGAATGAGTTAAGAATGACTAGAGGGAGATTCCAAGACGGTGACTAGAGGGAGGAAGCAGAAAGCGAGCTTCCTAAAGTAAACTCTCAGAGAGACACTGGAGATACACCTGGCAGGAAGAATCACCAAGAAGAGGCAAAACCCTCCACACCCCCAGGCTGTGCATAGCATCCCCCCGCCACATTAAACAGAGAAACCATGAGGGCTCCTGTGCTGCCAGATGACACTCCTAACCTGCTTGGGAGATGCAGACCTCCAGGTGAGCAAATGAGCGACATGTGGTACTCCCTGGAACAAATCAGCATAGGCCCCTGGACAGACTGAACCCTGCCCAGGGAAAAAAGAAAAAACAAACTGAATAATAAACAAGCAGCTGAGACAAAAAAAAAAAAAAAAAGACACATAGCAAAGAGCGTGGGGCGCCCTGAGCTCCAGAGAGTGGGGGAGGGGCACTCCCTCACGTGAACTGTAAATAAACAAGCAGCCAAAGAAGGCAAGAGTGGTAGCCCCACCCAGCAACCTTGGAGCAGGGAAAGCTTGTAACAGTGGCTGTCATGTGGAAAGCTCCACTGGAGAAGGGAGGAGAGGCATTTCCCCACATGAAGTGTAAATAAACAAGCTGGCTGGAAAAGGCAGGTGTGGCACCTCCTCCCCCAGTGTGCTTGGAGAGGGGAAGGCATCCAACAGCAGCTAAAGTGTGGCATGCTCCACTGGAGAGTGGGGGAGGGGAACCTTCCCATGCGAACTCTAAATAAAAAAAAAGACTGGAATTGCAGGTAGGGCTGTATACTGGAGAAAACAAAAGGGGCATGCGTCCAGGAGAACTCTTAATAAACAAAGCCTGCAGGGCTAGGTGAGTGTAAAGCTCACTCCTGAGATCTGCAATAAACAAAGCCTGCAGCAGCAGCAGCTGGTTGACAATAGGTAGCAGGTGAGCTGCAGCCTCAGATAGACAGTCACAAAGCTGTCTCCAGATTCCTTTTTTTTTAATCTTTGATGAGACAATGATAGAACTACTACTCAGACACCAACACCAGGATTGGAGGCTGAGGGACTGACACCAAAACTATTAAGATTGAAACTTTATTGCATTTGAACTTGGAATTTTTTATCCTCTCTCTGTCTCTCTAATGTTTGTTTAGCTCACTGTTGATTAGTTCACTATTTCTCCCTGTTTATTTCTTTGGCTCTGTTTTTATGTTTGTTTGTTTTGTTTTCTTTTTTTTTTTTTTACCTTCTTTGCTTTCCCTCTCCTCTCACCTATTCATTCTAGATATCATCATTGTTACTACTACAAGCTAGACAATACTGAATTACACAAAGTACAGGGACAGTAACAGTACAGGATTCAGAGGGAAATGAAGAAAACAGAAGCCCAGATCCAGACTCCAACAAAACAAAGATAAACTACAACAAAGAACCCAATGAAGCCCACAAGAACAATCTGAAAGAAATGCTGCAAATAATCAATGAGAATTTTATAGAGATGATACTGGATATGGTCAAGCAAAATGTACAGGAGACACTCAAGAAATTCCAAGACAACAAAAATAGAGAATTTGAGAAAGCACAAGAAGAAATAAAAGAAACCATAGAAGCACTGTATAAGTGAAACAAAGAACATGATAAATAAAGACATAAATGAACTGAGGATGAAAATAGACAATATTAAAGAGGAAGAGACTCAGGATATGGAAAACCTCAGAAAAAGAACAAAACAGAACTGCAAAACAAAATGGAAGTCCAATCCATCAGACTAGAACAAGCAGAAGAATCTCAGAACTCGGAGATAAAAATGGTAATTAAATGAAAAACCAAAGAACTATTAGTTAAACAACTCAAGACCTGTGAAAAGAAAATATAAGAACTCACCGACTCCATCAGAAGACCAAACCTGAGAATCATGAACATTGAAGGAGGAGAAGAAGTGCAAGCAAAAGGAATGTGTAATATATTCAACAAAATAACAACAGAAATTTTCCCAAATCTAGAGAAAACTATGCCCATACAGAACAGAAAGCCTTCAGAACACCAAACAGACCTGGCCAAAATAGAACTACCCCATGACATATTATCATTAAAACAACAAGTACGGAGACTAGAGAAACAATATTGAAGGCTGTAAGAGAGAAAAAACAAATAAGATACAAAGGTAAACCCATCAAAATCACAGCAGACTTCTCAACAGAAACATTAAAAGCAAGAAGAGCTTGGGGTGAGGTCTTCTGGGCACTGAATGAAAATAACTTCAACCCTAGGATGCTCTACCCAGCAAAACTATCATTCAAAATAGATGGAGCAATAAAAGTCTTCCATGATAAGCAGAAACTAAAACAATATATGACCACAAAGCAACCACTACAAAAGATTCTTCAAGGAATTCTACACACAGAAAGTGAAACCCAACATAACCATGAAAAGGCAGGTAGTACCAAACTACAGGAAAAGAAAAAGGAAAAAAGTAGAGAGTAACATTGATTTAGCAACACACAATCAAACTCACAAACAACTAAGACAACAAAATGACAGGAATCTCCATATACTTATCAATACTAACAGTTAATGTTAACAGACTTAATTCCCCCAGCAAAAGGCACTGTTTGACAAACTGGATTAAAAAGGAAGATCCAACAATTTGTTGCTTATAGGAGACCCACCTCATCAATAGAAATAAGCATAGGCTTAGGATCTAAAAGCATATATTAACTCCAACAAAGTAGTAGTGGGAGACTTAACACCCCACTATCATCAATAGATAGATCATCCAAACAAAAAATCAATAAAGAAATCCTAGATCTAAAACATACCATAGATCAACTGAACCTAGTTGATGTCTGCAGAACATTTCATCCAACTTCTACACAATATACATTTTTCTCAGCAGCCCATGGAACCTTAACCAAAATAGATCATATCCTAAGGCACAAAGCAAGCCTCAGCAAATATAAGAAAATAGAAATTACACCATGCATTCTACCTGATCACAATGCATTAAAACTAGAACTCAACAACAAAAATAAAGACAAAAAACATGCAAACAGCTGGAAACTGAGTAGCTCATTGCTTAATGAACAATGGATCATTGATGAAATAAAAGAGGAAATTAAAAGTTTCCTGGAAGTCAATGAAAATGAAAACACAACCTACCGGAACCTTTGGGACACAGTAAAGGCAGTCCTGAGAGGAAAATTTATAGCCATGAGTGCATATATTAAAAAGACTGAAAGATCTCAAATCAATGACCTAATGATACATGTCAAACTCCTAGAAAAACAAGAACAAGCAAACCCCAAAACAAATAGAAGGAGAAAAATAATAAAAATAAGAGTAGAAATCAATGAAATAGAAACCAAAAAAACCATACAAAGAATTAATGAAACAAAAAGTTGGGTCTTTGAGAAAATAAACAAGATCAACAGACCCCTGGCAAACCTGACTAAAATGAGGAGAGAAAAACCCCAAATCAGTAAAATCAGGAATGCAAAAGGGGAGATAATAACAAATACCATGGAAGTCCAGGAAATCATCAGCGACAACTTTGAGAACCTGTATTCAAAAAAATTTGAAAATCTTGAAGAAATGGAGATTTCTAGATATATATGATCATCCAAAACTGAACCAAGAGGACATTAATCACCTGAATAGATCTATAACACAAAATGAAATTGAAGCAGCAATCAAGAGTCTCCCCAAAATGAAAAGTCCAGGACCTGATGGATTCTCTGCTGAATTCTATCAGACCTTTAAAGAAGAACTGATACCAACCCTCCTTAAACTGTTCCATGAAATAAAAAGGGAAGGAAAACTGCCTAACACATTTTATGAAGCCAGTATTACACTTATCCCAAACCAGGAAAAGACATCTCCAAAAAGGAGAACTATGGGACAATCTCCTTAATGAACATTGAAGCAAAAATCCTCAATAAAATAATGGCAAACCGAATTCAACAACACATCAAAAAGATCATTCACCATGACCAAGTAGGCTTCATCGCAGGAATGTAGGGGTGGTTCAACATACGAAAATCAATAAATGTAATAAACCACATTAACAGAAGCAAAGACAAAAGCCATCAATCATCTCAATAGATGCAGAAAAAGCCTTTGATAAGATCCAACACAATTTCATGATAAAAGCTCTAAGAAAGCTAGGAATAGAAAGAAAGTACCTCAACATTATAAAGGCTATATATGACAAACCTACAGCCAGCATTATACTTAACGGAGAAAAACTGAAACCATTCCCTCTGATATCAGGAACAAGACAAGGATGCCCACTATCTCCACTCCTATTCAACATAGTACTAGAATTCCTAGTCAGAGCAATTAGGCAAGAAGAAGGAATAAAAGGAATACAAGTAGGTAAAGAAACTGTCAAAATATCCCTATTTGCAGATGATATAATCCTATACCTTAAAGACCCAAAATACTCTACTCAAAAGCTCCTATACACCATCAACAGCTATAGCAAGGTAGCAGGATATAAAATCAACATAGAAAAATCATTAGCATTTCTATACACTAAAATGAACAAACTGAGAAAGAATATATGAAAACAATTCCATTTATAGTAGCCTCAAAAAAAATCAAATACCTAGGAGTAAACTTAACAAAGGCTGTGAACGACCTCTACAAGGAAAACTATAAACTTCTGAAGAAAGAGATTGAGGAAGACTATAAAAAGTGGAGAGATCTCCCATGCTCATGGATTGGTAGAATCAACATAGTAAAAATGGCTATACTCCCAAAAGCAATCTACATGTTTAATGCAATTCCCATCAAAATCCCAATGACATTCATCAAAGAGATTGAAAAATCTACCGTTAAATTTATTTGGAAACACAAGAGACCACGAATAGCCAAGGCAATACTCAGTCAAAAGAACAATGCAGGAGGTATCACAATACCTGACTTCAAACTATATTACAAAGCAATAACAATAAAAACAGCATGGTACTGGCACAAAAACAGACATGAAGACCAGTGGAACAGAATGGAAGACCCAGATATGAAGCCACACAACTATAACCAATTTATATTTGACAAAGGTGCTAAAAATATATGATGGAGAAAACATAGCCTCTTCAATAAAAACTGCTGGGAAAACTGGTTAGCAGTCTGCAAGAAAAATGAAACTAAATCCATGTTTATCACCTTATATCAGTATTAACTCAAAATGGATCAAGGACTTTAAAATCAGACCCCAAACTCTAAAGTTGGTACAGGAAAGAGGAGGAAATACTTTGGAAGTAATAGGTATAGGCAAGGACTTTCCCAAGGGAACCCCAGCAGCTCAGCAACTAAGAGATAGTATAGACAAATGGGACTTCATAAAACTAAAAAGCTTCTCCTCAACAAAAGAAATGGCCTCTAAACTGACGAGACCACCCACAGAGTGGGAGAAAATATTTGCCAACTATACATCATACAAAGGACTGATAACCAGAATATATAGGAAACTCAAAAAACTAAACTCTCCCAAAATTAATGAACCAATAAAAAAATGGACAAGTGAACTAAACAGAACTTTCTCAAAAGAAGAAATTCAAATGGCCAAAAAACACATGAAAAAATGCTCACCATCTCTAGCAATAAGGGAAATGCAAATTAAAACCACACTAAAATTCCACCTCACCCCTGTTAAAATAGCCATCATTAGCAACAGCCACCAAGAACAGGTGTTGTTGAGGATGCGGGGAAAAAGGAACCCTCTTACACTGTTGGTGGGAATGTAAACTAGTACTACCACTCTGGAAAATTTTGGAGGCTTCTTAAAAATCTAAATATTGATCTACCATATGATCCAGCAATACCACTTTTGGGGATCTACCCAAAAGACTGACACAGGTTACTCCAGAGGCACCTGCACACCCATGTTTATTGCGGCACTATTCACAATAGCCAAGTTATGGAAACAGCCAAGATGCCCCACCACTGACAAATGGATCAAGAAAATGTGGTAGCTATACTCAATGGAATTTTATGCAGCCATGAAGAAGAACAAAATGTTATCATTCACAAGTAAATGGATAGAACCTGAGAACGTCATCCTGAGCAAGGTTAGTCAGGCCCAGAAGACCAAAAATTGTGTGTTCTCCCTCATATGTGGACATTAGATCAAGGGCAAACACAATAAGGGGATTACACTTTGATCACATGATGAGACGAGAGCACACAAGGGAGGTGTGACGATAGGCAAGAAACCAAAAAAACCCAACAAGATAGCATTTAATGTCCTCAATGCAAAGGAACTAATGCAGAAGCTTTAAAGCAACAGAGGCCAGTAGGAGAAGGGGACCAGGAACTAGAGAAAAGATAAGTTCGAGAAGAATTAACTTAGAAGGTAACACACATGCACAGGAAATTAATGTGAGTCAACTCCCTGTATAGCTATCCTTATCTCAACTAGAAAAAGCCCTTGTTCCTTCCTATTATTGCTTATACTCTCTCTTCAACAAAACTAGAGATAAGGGCAAAATAGTTTCTGTCTGGTAGCAAGGGGGTGGGGGAGAGGGAGGGGTGAGGGAAAAGGGAGGGTGAGGAGGGAAGGGGGGAAAAATGACCCAAACATTGTATGCACATATGAATAAAAGAAAAAAAAAGAATGACTAGAGGCTTTGTTAAGGGAAACGTTTGCTCAAAAACATAAAATTAAAGAGGAAACATTTTTTTATGTTTTGTGCAGTACTGGGGTTTGAACTCAGGGCCTTTATTATAAGCCACTCTACCAGCCCTATTTTTGTGATTTGTTTTTCTTTTTTTTAATTTCTTTTATTCATACGTGAATATGAAAATTTCAGGAGATGCAAAATCAATTGTTTACATTGAACCTAAATGTCTATAGCTAAGATAGGCAGGACTGTTCAAAAAGGGCAAAGTCCTGGAATAGAAGGATGGTTCATAAAGGAAAGCTTTTTGATGGGTCAGTTTTAGAAGTAGAATGCATGTCACCTTGATGGCTAATCTTCAACATACAACAAATCATCTTTGTTGATTTAGCTTGAAGCTGTCAGTTAAAATAAATGTGGCAGCTCTTTCAATTTCCAACCTCCTCTGACTTAGTTTTGGACATCTCAAAATTGTTCTCTTATCAACTACATCAAATGTTCTATATAAAAAAATTCAGAATTTTGTTATGGTCTGGATATGAAGTATCCCCCCAAAATATTCATGTGTTGAAGATTTGGTCTCTACCGGGTGGCACTATTGAGGTGACTAGATCATGAGGATTCAAACTTCATCAATGAATTAATCTATTGATGAATTCATAGCTGAATGAGGTACGAGCAGAATGGTCTTGGTTGGAGGAAGTAGCTCACTTTGAAGGATATAGCTTAGCCCTGACCATTTCGTCCTCTGTTTTCTGACAACAATGAGGGAATCATTTCTGCTATTCCACATACTGATACCAATGTTCTGCCTCACTACAGATGAGGAACAATGGAGCCAACTGACCATGGATTGAAGACCTCTGAAACCATGAACCAAAATAAATTTTCCTCCCTTTTTAGCTGTTTATGTTAGATATTTTGTCACAGTAATGAAAAGTGATTAACACAATTATGAAGTATGATTACTAAAATACCTGTCTTGGATTCTGAATTTTTATGTTGCATTTTCTTAAAGTGGAACACATTCTTTATTAAATAACAATACCAAGTGCTCTTGCCCAATATCTCAAAACACTTATTCCAATACACCTGAGCAATCATTGGGCAAAGATTGGAGCTATTCTACCTTTTGCAGATGTTTTTATCAGTTGTTACATGTTCTTTGAATTGCTAAAAACAAAAAACAAAAAGGATTTTTTAAGCAGGCATAATTTCTAATACATGTCCAGAAGGTTTTAGTAAATCTAAACAAGTACAGCGTCAAGCAAAAGGTTAACCTACACCTTGTGAACACCTCTTTTTGACTGGTCCTTGAATATGTTGTGGCTAGGCAAGACTACTATATAAACTACATATTGAGCCTTGTGCCTTGTAATTATGGTAAGTGTTATTTGTGAAAGTTTCTTCAACTTATTGGGAATTTTGCTTCCTCAGCTGGTAGCAATTATAGACTCAAAGACCACCAGAAATAATTCTGCAGCCCCTTTTGGGATGCACAAGCTTGTTATGAACACTTAAGAGCAAGCATACAGGAAACATTACACTCTGATAATAAACAAAGCCGGGGGAAGGTTATTCTTTTCCATTAAAATATCTTGCCATAAATGATTCAAAAGCCCAGACAGAAATAAGTCCATGAACATATGCAACTTTATCTGAAATCAGAGCCATTCCTATGCAGAATTCTGAATTTTGAAAGTAACAGCTCACACAAATTACTGACAACTCCTTGTCCAGTCAGATGCATCTAACAAAGCAATTTCCATATGAGCAACCACAAACATTTCTGACTTCAGTTGTTAATCTCCCATGAAAAATTATTTCCATACTATTTTTAGCTTGTATATGGTAGTGATTATCTGTTTATCTCTAAAGCATGAAAACTTATGGTGCCTTTTACAATGTATTTTTGTATCATTTTCCCTTCCATGTCCTTGGTAAATGGAAGATTCACATTTTTCTCCTAGGAACAAAAGTTGAGAAGCAAATCACTTTCTTTTCAGTTGGCTCCTTTTCTGTCTCCCAAATTCTTACACTATGGGGCCTATTTTTCAAAGGAGGTACTCTACCACTTGAGCCACACCTCCAGTCCTGGGGCCTATTTTTCAAAAGATTTCTATTTTACCCTCTTAGATAAAAAAGAAAATGCAATTCTGTGAAGCCAACTAATATGGAAAAGGAGATTAAATAAAAATGAATTTCATAATTTACCTTGATCACATAAATACAAAATTAAGTAAATCTTTTTTTATATTGCTATGTAGAAATTGACATTGTCAAAACACAGAAACCTGAGGAGCCAAGATGGTGGATTAGAAACAGCCCTCTCTAGCTTCTCAGCATCTGGGAAACAAAACAACCAGAAAATAGTTTCTCAGCAATAACTGATGAGGAAAGTAGAGCTGGTGACACAGTGGTCTAGATCCCTTCAATGGTCCATGAACTTGCTGTTACCAATCGGGAATACTGAGACACAAATCCAGTGCTGTCCAGTGCTCCAAGGTGAAGGTGGTAAAGAAAGACACAGTGGGACAAATTGGCAGACTGCTGTCTGGATGCCAACAGCAGCTGCATCACAGAATCCACCAGGAGACAAAAGACAGCCCTGAGGTCTGGCTGAACACCACTTCCATTCTCAGCTCTACCTATGAAATCATGGAGCTGATGTGGATAGTCCCAGCAAATGTAGCCTGGGAAAGGAACAGCTCCAGCACAGACCAAACAGACTGTGACTTGGTGGGATCCCTGGGAGAAGGAGGCTGTACATGTTAAGTGGGAAGGGAGTGAGGCTGCAGGGTAAGGGCCAGAGACCTGTAATCAAATCTCCACATATGCTGGAAAACTCGCAAAAGATTGTAACTGCCATTACAGTAAGTCAAACCTCAAATTAATCTGTCACCTGCTGGACTGAACAATATAGACTTAGAAGGGGAAGAAAAAATAATAACTGCTCTGAAGAGCAACTTCGAACTTTGATTTTTAATTTTGTTTTTGTTGCCATTAATATTTTTTCATTTAGCTTACATATATATTTTATTAATTAATTTTTTGTTAGTTTTGTACATTTGATTAGGGTACAATCTCTTTCTCATTTTTTTAGTTCTGCTTTTTCTCACTTCTTTTTCATTGCAGTCACTATATATGAGGCACAATATCCACCTTTCCATATTTAACTTTAAACCACATCTTCTTCCCTTTCCTATTGCCCTCTTTCACTTATATCTTCTTCATCTTTATTCCCCCTTCCACAACTCATCTTTTTTTAAAAAATTATTCATTTATTCACATGTGCATACATTGTTTGGGTCATTTCTCCCCCCGACCCTCCTACCCCTACCTCTTCCCCCTCCTCCCCCCTCAGTTCCAGGCAGGTCCTGTTCTGCCCTTATCACTAATTTTGTTGAAGAAAAGACACAAGCATAATAAGGAAGACAAAGCATTTTTGCTCCACCTCACCCCTGTTAGAATAGCATCAAAAAACAACATGTGTTGGTGAGGATCTGGGGAAAAAGAAACCCTAGTCCACTGCTGGTGGGAATGCAAGCTGGTGCAATCACTCTGGAAAAAAATTTGGAGACTTCTTAAAAATCTACACATATGATCCAGCAATCCCACTCCTGGGGATATACCAAAGGAATGCAACACAGGTTACTCCAGAGGCACCTGCACACCCATGTTTATTGTAGCACTATTCACAATAGCCAAGTTATGGAAACAACCAAGATGCTCCACTATTGATGAATGGATCACAACTCTTCTTTGTTATACTTTTAGTAGATAATTAATTTTCCAGATCATTTTTTGTGAGTCTGTTTATTCTTCTTCCATTCTCTTTGCCTTCCTTCTTTGTGTGTGTGTGTGTGTGGTATTGGGTCTTCGACTCAGGGACTACACCTTGAGCCACTCCAACACTCTGTTGTTTTGTGTTGGGTATTTTCAAAATAGGGTCTCATGAAGTATTTGCCTGGGTTAGCTTTGAACTGTGATCCTCCTGATCTCTGCCTCCTGAGTAGCTAGGATTATATGTGTGAGCCACTGGTGCCTTCCTTCCTTAGTACACTATTAACTAGACTTTTTCTACCTATGTCATTACACTTTCTTATTAATCCCTTCTATTTACCCAGCTGTCACTCCTTCTAAACTGGTAAGACCATACAGTTGTAATATTCTTTAGCATGATCCCCTTATGTCAATCACATTACCATCCTTATTATCTAAGGTCTACCCTAATCACAAAGTATTATCTTTTCTCCTTTACTCGTCCCAAGATCCTGGAGCAGCAATGGTGATTGGTTGTTACTAGGATTGGATGTAAACTCATTGTGGGTGTACATCATCTGTGATTGCCTCTGCAGCTAAAATTCCTCTCCCTTAGCAAAATAGGAGTCTGTACTTAGCATTCTGAGCATGGTGATGGGATGTCTAACTACAGAATCACACCTTTGTCCCATCTAGGTTAGTGACAAGAAAATTAATGACAGTCCAGCCACTACCCAGTCTAATGTAGACTCTGAGAAATTTCCAACTGAAAAGACCTAGATTAAAACCTCCCAGCCAAAACTTATACTCACATGAATAAATTCCAACATAGAAACATTAGTAAAAAAGTAACATGTCCCCTCCAAATGGCAATAGTTTCACAACAAAGGAATTGAACAAAAGTGAAGTGGATGAAATTTCAAATAATGAACTCAAAAAAACAATGACAAGAATGATGAATGAAATTAAAGAGGAGATATATCAGCACCTGAATGAAATAAAAAAGATGCAAATAAGCATCTGATTGAACTTGAAGAGAATTCCAACAAACAGCTTGAAAGAAATAAGAAAGACAATGTAGGATATGAAAAAAGGAATTCAATAAGACATTAAAATCCCCAAAAAATCAAGTTGAAATCTTGAAAATGAAAAGCTCAATAACCCAAATAAAAAGCTCAGTCAAAAGTTTTGCTATTAGAATAGAACAAGTTTAAAATAGAGTATCAAGGATTGAAGATAAACTAGAGGAATTAGATCAATCAGATAAAGACAAAGGAAAAATACCAAGAAAATAGGAATGGAACATGAAAGATCTCTGGGATACCATTAAAAGACCAAACCTGCAAATCATGGGTATAGAAGAAGAAAAAGAGGTACAAGCTAAAGGCATAGATAATATATTCAAAAAGTACTTTAGTAACAGAAAACGTGTCCAACCTTGAGAAAGAGAGCTTCATTTATGTATAGCAGGTTCAGAACACAAACAGGCAAGATCATAAAACACCTATAGATATACTATAGTTTAAATATCAAATATACAGAACAAAGAAAGAATACTGAAAGGTGCAAGGGAGAAGCAACAAGTCACATGTAAAGATAGACCCATTAGAATAACAGCAGATTTCTCAACACAAACTCTAAATGCAAGGGGGGTATGGAATGATATAAGCTTTAAAAGAAAATAACTGTCAAATTAGACTAATGCATCCAGTAAAGCTATCCTTCATAACTGAAGGAGGAATAAAAACCTTCCATAATAAACAAACAAACAAAAAGAAATTCATAACTACTAAACTAGCACTTGTAGAAGATATTTAAAGAAATCTTACAGAAGAGACAAATGCAGCCAGGAAAATACAAGAAAAAGATAAACCCCATGAGATAAATTAGCAAAGGAGGAATATTAAAGAAGTAAACATCACAAAAACAATAAAATGACAGGAAATACTATCTACCTTTCAACATAACAATGAATGCTATTGGTCTCAACTGTCCAATCAAAAGACATAGAATGACAAGATGGATTAAAAAGCAATACCTGATTATTTGTTGTGTACAAGCAAAACATCTCACTAACAAACACAGAATTGGGATGAAAGGATGGAAAAAAATTTTCCAAACATATGGATCAAAAAATCAGGCAGAAGTAGTTATATTCAGCTCTGATAAAATAGACTATACACTGAAATTAGAAGAGACAAAAAGGGTCCCTTCATATTAATAGAGAGAGCAATCCATCAGGAAGAGATAATAGTTGTTATCACATAAGAACCAAATGTTAGTGCACCTAATTCCATTAAAAAATACTTCTGGACTTACAAACACTGATAGAGCCCAACACAATAATTGTAGGAGACCTCAATATACCATTTTCATAATAGATATGTTATCCAGACCAAAAAAAGTGACCTCAGAATTAATTGACCAAATAGACTAAACAGACATCTATGAATATTTCACCCATCAGGTGTGCAATACATATCCTCCTCAGCAGTCCATGGAACTTTCTCCAAAACAGATCATATTTTAGATCAGGAAAATGTCTTAATGAATACAAGAAAATTCAAATAATCTCCTGTATGTTATCAGAACATAATGGAATAAACTAGAAATCAACAGAAAATAAAGTTAAAGAAAGTATTCAAATATATGGAAACTAAACAACACATTGATGATCAAGCAGTGGGCCATTGAAGAAATAAGAGGAGATATCAAAAAGTTCCTAGAATCTAATGAAAATGAAAACAGCAAAGTCAGTTATGAGAGGAAAGTTTATAGGTATAAGTGGCTACATCAAAAAAACCCAGAGAGATCACAAGTGAACAATCTAATGAATGATACATCTCAAGTTGTCAGAAAAACAAAAACAAGTCAAACCCCAAATCAGTAGATAGAAATAAATAATAAAGATTAGGACAGAAATTAATGAAATGGAGAATAAAAACATAACACAAATAATCAATAAAACAAACAAAGAGTTGGTTCTTTGACAAGATACATAAGATTGGTAAGACTTTGGCCAAGTAAATTAAAAAAAAAGAGGAAGAAAATTCAAATCAATAAAGCTAGAGATGAAATGGGATATCACAAAAACACCAGTGAAATCCAGAGGATTATTAGGGAATACTTTGAAAATTTATACTCCAGTAAACTAAAAAATCTAGAAGAAATAGTTAAATTTCTAGATGCATTTATCTACCAAAATTGAACCAAGAAGATATAGACTATGAAAACAGATTTATTATAAGTGATAAGACTGAAGTATGAATGAAGAATCTCCCAGAAAAGAAGAACTCAGAATTGGATGAATTCGCTGCTGAATTCTACCAGCCTTTAAACTAACACTGATGTTTCTCAAGCTATTTCATGAAATAGAAAGGAAAGGAATGTTGACAAACTCATTCTATTAAACCAGTATTACCATAATACCAAAACCGGATAAGAACAAAACAAAACAAGAAAATTATAGACTATTTTTTGATGAACGTAGGTGAAAAAATTTTTACCAAAGTACTTGAAAACCAGTTCAAAAACACATAAAAAATATCATATACTATAATCAAGTTGGTTTTATCCCAGGATGCAAAGATGGTTCAATATATAAAAATCAATAAATGTAATACAGCAGGTTAAGTAAATAAAGCACAAAAATCACAATTCTGCAATTAATGCAGAAAAGGCCTTTTACAAATCCTGCAGCCTTTCATTATTAAAGCTCTGAAGAAAATAATAGAAAGATGATATCTCAAAATATGAAAGAATGATATATAATATATAATTAATATAATATAGGCTATATATGATGAAGTTATAACCATTATATTAAACAGGGGAAAAAACTAAAATCATTCTCTCTAAAGTTAGGAAGGAATCAAGGGTACCCCTTCTCTTCACTCTTAATAAAAGTAGACATATCTTAGATCCTGCTATACCACTCTTGAAAATATACTGAAAGGAGTGGAAATACAAGAGGGAGACCTGCACTCTTTATTTATTGCAGCATTTTTCACAACAGTCAAGTGGTGGAATCAGCTTCGGTGCCCAAAAAACAATGAATGGATAAAGAAAATGTGATATATATATACAATAGAGCATTACTTGACCATAAAAAAAATAAAATTACACTGTTAGTGAGAAAATTATGGAATTGGAGATAACCATATTGAACAAAATATGCCAAGTTCCAAAAGCCAAATATTGCATATTGTTATTCATATGCAGAATCTAGGTAAAAATGATAAAAGTAATAATGGGACTTGAGTGCAAATGGGATACTGTTACGGTGGAGGGTTCGACAAGAAGGGGAGCAGAAATGGAGAGATCATGGGGCCGTGGTGAAGAGGATCAAAATGTACTACATATAAATGTATGGAGATAACAAAGAAATCCACCTAATATTGTTTTACTTTTTCCTTTTTATTTATTGTTGTGCTGGGTAGGGGTACATTCTGGCATTTACAAATGTTCTTATAATATATCAAATATATCATACTTGAATTCACTCCCTCCATCATTTTGCTTTACCCCCCTCCCCCATCGTGGAATATATGTGTACTATGTACACATATATTTAAATATATGTGTACACAGTATTTGCACTATATTCACCCTCCCACGCCCTTTCCCCACCATCTACCCCCTCCCACTGGGACCAGCCTCCCCCCACCACAGGATATTGTTTTTAAAATGGAGGGAGGTGAGAGAGGGGTTAAGGGAATATAACAGAAGGAATGGACTTGCTCAAAACACACCGAATGCATCTACAGAGTTTTTGCATGAAACCCCCTTATACTATTAATGAATTCTTAAAAAAAAAAAAAAAGTATAGGGACCTTTTCAAGATACTTAAACTAAACAAATAAAGTTGAACTAAGACTTTTGCATGCCTTTTACCAAGTGCTTTAAATTGACTCATTTAATATACTTAATAGCTTTTTAAAAAATAAAATAGATTTTTATTTTAGTTTTACCTATGACAAAAATAAGCTTTACAAATATTAAATATCTCATTCAAGTCTATAAGGTAAATAAATGTTGGTTCTGAACATTAAGTTCATTTCCACATGAATTCAGAACTAATTTCCTTTTCTGACTCAATATTGTATCCTTTTAAAAGTTCCTTTTACAAATTTTAAAAGTTCCTTTTAAAAGGCATTTGTTGCCCTTAACGCAGAGAAACTAAAGCAGATACCTTAAAAGCAACTGAGGCCAATAGGAAAAGGGGAACAGGTACTAGAGAAAAGGTTAGATCAAAAAGAATTAACCTAGAAGGTAACAACCCACGCACAGGAAATCAATGTGAGTCAGTGCCCTGTATAGCTATCCTTATCTCAACCAGCAAAAACCCTTGTCCCTTCCTGTTATTGCTTATACTCTCTCTACAACAAAATTAGAAATAAGGGCAAAATAGTTTCTGCTGGGTATTGAGTGGGGGGAGAGGGAGGGGGAGGAGTGGGTGTTAAGGGAGGGGGTGGGGGCAGGGGGGAGAAATGAACCAAGCCTTGTATGCACATATGAAAAAAAAAAAAAAAAAGAACCCAATTACAAGCTAGGCTGACTTCACATATCCAGATGCTGAAAGTTACAAAGTTAAGCAAACAACTGATGACCAACCTAGGGTCTTTATTCTTAAGAAACTCATAGTTTAGTGTTGCAGACAAACATGCTTATTTCCATAAAGTCTTTTAGAACTGTCTCCATTACGTCAACTATGTAGTACATCAGCCCATGATTCATGGAAAAAAGTAGGTGCGTATTATTTTTCAGGGTGGAAAGGAACACAGTGGTTAATTTTATACAAACAAGGACCCATACACATTATATACAAACATCATTTTTTTTTTCTGTGACAGGGTATTGCTTTTAGTCCAGGTTGGTCTCATACTTAAGATTTCCCTGAGATTTCTTAATAGGATATATTTTTTTTTCTGAAATATTGTGTCTAGCTAGAATTTCTAAAAGGATTCCTTACATTTGAGAAATGTTTGCTGTATAATATGGGACAAGTTTGAAACCCCTAAAATCATTTTTGAAAAATATATAGACAACATAATAGTTCAAAAAGTAGAACTGAGATGTTTAACTCTAGTGATAGGTATTTCAACTCTTTGATGTGGTTAACTACATGCTAAAATTTCAGTGTTTGTGGACTCCCAAAATTCATGTGCTGAAATCCTAATTACTAAGTTGATAGTAGGTTACAGGGTGGTGACCTCATGAATGAGACTCAATGTCCTGATAAAAGTGCCCTGGACAGCTGCTTTGCTCCTTCCTTCATGTAAAGACACACAGAGAAGTTATCATCTATGAACCAGCAAAGAGACCTAGATCTTGAACATCCCAGACTTCAGATTCTCTATTTTCATTGTCTTATCAGCTTTATGGTATATATTTTTTTAACAGCAGACTCCAAAGACTAAGACACCTTGGAAAGGAAGTAGAGTGAATGTATGAAAAGGAACTTTTGATCTTTATTTGATATACTTTTATATTTTAAAAATTTTATGTAAAATAGCATATAAAAAGCATGGGCTAATATATTAACTTTTTAAAAAAAGTGATAATAGTATCAAAGACATCCACCCAAAGGAGGGCTGAATTTTATTTTATTTTTTGTTTGTTTTTAACTTTTTATTTTGACATAAGTTCACACTTAACATCAAAGTTGCAAGAATAGCACAAAATCTTTTCCTATACCTTCTATCTACATTCTCCAGACGTTAACATTTTACCACTTGTGTTCTTGTGTTCTCTCTCTCTTTACTTGATGGCTTAAGAAAAGTTTCAGACATAATTATGGCTCTTTGCCTATATATTCTTCTGTGTTTCCTAAAAATGACATTCTATTATGTAACCACAGCATAATTACCAAAAATCAGAAAATTAATATGAGTATAATGTAGTTATTTGATCGATAAACCAGACTCAGATTTTGCCAGTTGTCCTAACAATTCCTTTATAAGAAAATAGGATCCCAGATCACGTGGTTCATTTGGTTGTCACATCTCTTTAGCCTACTTTACTCTGGAACGCTTTCCTAGTCTTTCTTCAAAGCAATGTCTGTTTGAGAGCACCTAGGATAGGTTAAAGGAGAAAATCAAAATATCATCCAGGCTATCAATTTTCCTTTAATCTTTGTAATTAGGATTTCATACAAGTAGAATTTTTAGTTGGATACATGGTCACTCTCTTAAAGACTAATTTCTCAGACTATCTTTAGATGTGACAACATGGCTGAAACCAGGCAATGGGAAGAGACAGGAAGTAACATGAACAACTTCTAGATCAACTCCTTACAGGGAAAGAATGAGCTTCCTCTTTCTGTGGTTTTTTGATTTTGTAGTGCGGGATGACTTGAGGGTGGTAGCAACCTCTCCTTGGCCCAGGAGAAGCCAACAAGATAATCTCTGAGAATTTTGAAGCAACCACACCTGCCCTTGGCCACCTGACTTGATCACTCCAATGCCACATACTTCTCTCTAAAATTTAAGGACTTAAAACAAAACACATCTACTATGCCATTAGTACCTGGGAAAGTTAACAGTAATTACTCAATTTTAGTAAATACCTGCATCTTGTTTTTTTTTTCCATGAGGAAAAAAAAAAAAGTTCTATCTTATACTAATCACTGTGATTTGAGGGATCTCTTTCTTATAGCAGCTGTACCAGTAACCTGACCAATGCAATTGTCTCAATCATTGTTTAAGGATTCTCTTAGATCTCTGAAAGCAGAAAAAGAACACATTTTACACTGTAATAGTGTAACAATGAGGCACACTTCTTTGTTATGCAAATCTAGTTTTAGAGGAATTTTTGGTTGAAAAGATCTCCCCCTGCAATTTCAGTGTATTGGCATCAGGTGGCAGTAGAGTTATTTAGGATCTAAGGGACTTGGCTTCAGTTTCACTGGTGATTTTAGCATGAGCAGAAGGAAAATGTTAACCAAAAAATGACCTATTTACTTAAAAAAAAATACAATGCAAACTGAACAAAATTAACTTCACAGAAAATACAAGCAGATATCTCAAATACGTTCTTCGGAACACACTCTTACTATTTGTTTTCCTTTTTTTGTTTTTTTCTTTTTCAATGCTAGGGATCGAATCCCAGGCCTTGAGCATGCTAGGCAAATGCTCCTCCACTAAGCCCAGCCATATTCTCAGAGGGCTACCTTAATTAACAACCATTTTTCTTAATTGCTTTCTTCAAATAAGGGTGTTCTCTCTCTCTTTCTCATAATCTGCAAATGGGTAGCTTCTCTGATGAACTAAAAATGGCCTAAGCTTAAATTTCTCTCTATGTTCTTGCTAAAATTCTCATTTCTAAAAATTTAGGATGAGAGAAGGAAGTATAAATGATAGCTCCTTAAACCTACTAACATCACTCTTCATTATTGGCTAAAGTACTTGTGGTATTTTGTCACTTAGACTTTTTTCCAAAATTTCCCCTTCTATAAGTTAACACAATTTGAAGACTACTGGCCAGGAGGGCTGAATTTTAGACAGCTACACAAGCATCTCCCTTTACTAATATATAGTTAAGAATACTAGATAGCCAGGCATGGTATCACATGTCTGTGATCCCAGTACCTGGAAGACTGAGGTAATAAAACTGTGAGATCAAGTACATCTCTACTATAAGAAGAACCTGGCTCAAAAAAACAAAAAAGAAAAAACAGGAATACTATACAGTATTTATATTAATTTTCAATTGTCTTATTCTAACAAGAGACTTAATTATCCTTCCAACTGTACTAAAAAACCCCATATTTGGGTTTTCTTTTTTTAATTAGAATGTCCTTTCTTTGGGTGTTATATTATTTTTCTATAAGTACTTCATACAGAAAAAATATCTTGGACATAAAGATAATGATAATTCTGAGTCAGATTTAAGATAACCATGACCTTTGTTTTTCATTACCATATTGTACGCAGTACACAAACAACCCAGAATGAATTGTATAATAAGTGCTTGCAATTATAATCTTGCTCAAAATATAGGCATAAAATGTACATTAAAGTTGTAATGGTTTATTAAAACCTTAGGCAAATATCATGTAGAAAAAATATTTCACAACATAAACTTTATTAATTTTTGAAGCGACAGAAAGTAGATAGCATAAATATTAAGACAATAAAGCCACCATGCTGTGAAAATCCATGGAGTTAATAGACCATAAACTATGTCAACTATTGATCCATATGCAACATATTTCTCTAAGTGAATCTGATATACCTAAAGATATTCATATGAAAATAAGATAATCATTTTTACAAAATATCTACTGCTTATTTACTACCTACAATGATAAACTTTCAGGAAGGACAAGCCATTGACAGTAGAACTGTTTAGTATGAATGCCTCAAGAAAAAAATCGTCTATGCAAAGGTAGGACTTGTAAGGAAATGTGGGCCCCAAAATGACCTCGTGGAGAGGAGTGATCTGGCCAAGAGATTCTTTATTGCTGGATGGGAGAGGGAGAGAGCAGAGAGAGCCAAGAGACAGAGGGAGAGAGGGGCAGGGGCTTAAATACCCCTCAGTGAGACTCAGCATGATCTGATTGGTTAGGATCTTATGGTTCATGCTGATTGGAGGTTGGGGCAGAAGGAGGGTTCAAGCTAGACTTGAGGCAGGGCTGTGACCCTGGGAGGCAAGACCGTGACCCTGGAAAACAGAAGCTTAAGGGTGCAGTAAGAACTGAAACCTATCGGCGCCATTGTTGCCAACATTCCTCCCTTTTTTGTTTGTTAAGGAAGGGGGGCGTTGTGTTCGCTCTGGCTTCTTCAAGCTGGCAAGCGGTGGTGTAGGGGAAAGAAGGGTTAGTTGGCAAACAATGTTGGGGTGGTAAGCCTCATGATGGCGTACACCCAGGCTCCAAAAATGAAGATTTCCTCTTCCCTGAAGTTGATGAAGGTCCCTTGTAGCCATAGGTCGTAAATGCCTCGAGCCAATCCTCTGAGCTGTGAATGGCAGGTATCAGCCAACTATCCTGGCGTTTTGGAGAGGTTGGTATCCCTGGAGGTACAACTGGTTAAATTTTTGATTAGCAATAGCAGACATGTAGTATGACACAAGGAAGCTTAAGAATAGGAGAGCAAGAACATAGGCATTAGGATGGGCATTGGCCAGGAGAACCACTGTGAAATGTTCTTCCCTAGACAATTTAAAGAGTCCTCCAATTCCCTTTTCCATTTTCTAATTGTTTCTTGAGAGGTGTCGCCATTGGGGAACCCATTGAGCTTACTGCAGTGGGTGTCATGAGAATGACCAGATGAGGGCTGGTCCATCGAAGTCCCAATGGAGAGGGTAGAAGATCCTTTTGGAGAACAAGATGCCCTGGTTTAACAGAAATTGTTATAGGGTGGGGCAGGATCTGGTTTGCATGCTCTCTGAGAAGTTCCCTGAGAAGGCAGGTAGTCAGCCAGAGGAGCAGAGTCTGTTGGAGGCAAGTTTTTCTAAGAGAAATGGGTGGCCATACATTATCTAAGACCCAAATAGGAATATTAGGAGGAGCATAAAAAGGTGTCTGTTCAGGGACTACATACCTAGGGATCTAAATTCTGCAAAATCCTATAACTGCCAGGAAAGCTGTAAGCTGTCTTATGGTATGGGGGTTGGGAAATGGAAGATTGGGTTGATGCATTAGTGACTCAGTGAGTGAGTCTGTCCCTTTAAGGCCACACCTAGTTAGGTGACCTGTGGGAGGCAGGGACTGTCAGGATTTAAATGTAACACTCTTGGATAAAAGAGAACTTTAGCTCGTTATTTTATATAAATTGACACTTTTTACCTTTTAAATGTTTGTACCATATTTAGATAAAGTATAACATAACACTGTTACAAGGTGGTCATTTAAGACACATAAGCAAATATATAAATGAACTCTGATTTAGTAGTACTTAAAGCTTGACAAGATCAGCAGAAAACACAAATAATTTCTTTGATAAAATCTTTCTCTGTAATGTTTTTTGTAGCTGTTACTCAGAGCAGAACAATATTAAGATAACCTTGTTATTTCATAGACAGAAGATTTGATTTTAGTTTGACATGACCCTAAAAATCTTTTAGGCAACTCTTAGATTATATTCAACTTTAACTTTATCACACACCAAATCTTTTATTATACACTTTTCAAACTTACTCAGACCTTCATACAACATACTAAACCCTTTGATGGTTTGTCCTTATCCTTCCTATTTGAAACAATCTTTAAGACAAACCCTTTTTTTAAAAATCCCTTCTCATCTAAAAAAACATTCCTTTTTCCTTTAACGTCTCAAAAAAATGCATTTATTACCTATCTATATCCTCTCCAGTTGTTTACTTTGTAACTTCTATTTTTAAATTAACTTTTATAAGAATTTTTAATTTATTATAGGGGCTGGAACAACTAATTAGTAGCCCTTGTTGTTTTAAGGAATAGGCATACAGTCTCATCATCCCTCAGGCTTGAAGGGATATTGTTTTAGGTGTGGAAACTGTGAGGGATTTTTGAGTTTTATTTGAGTAGGGAGGGCCATCCTGGCTCACCCTACACTCCTTTCATCAGTCCACACTGTGGAATCTTTGTTCCTGAAGGAGGGGCCAGCAGAGATAGCTGCCTGACAGGAGGAGAATTTGAGCTTTTAATTGAGATAGTAAATCCCATCCCAGCAGGGACACTGAAGTTTCAGGTACTATGGGGAAAGAGCAACAGAAGAGAAGGTCTCCCCAAGAGTAGGCCAGAGGCCGGATAAACTAATGCTCCAGGGGCTGGCCAGGTTTGCCCCGAACGATAACTTTTGTCATTAGGCCAGGGACCAGGAGAAAAAGGTAAAACAGAAACGGGGTCCACTGTCTAGGAGGAAAATGGCCTTTTGTTTTTCTGCCATTATGGCTCCTCAACATTGATGCCAAGAAGTGGAGTGTGGCAAGGAGGCTTGGACCCATCAATCCATAGGAGGAGGCACCTCGCCTTCCATCTGGAGGCAGGGGCACTTAGACCTCCAGTGGTTACCCTTGCAGAGGGCAGGGTCCCGGTTGGGGGCGGGGCTGTCTCCCGGGCTGTCCCCCCTTAAGCTTTCTCTGCAGAAGTGCCCCTCCCATGCACCATGGTAGCAAGTTCAGGATACAGGCCCCAGTTGGGTGGGGCCCTCTCTGAGAGCAGCAATGAGGCCATGGTGTCTCTTATCTTTTTCTCTCCTGTTAGTAAGGTCCTGGACATGCAGACTTAGTCATAAATACAGACATGGCTAGCTGTATTACTTGGCTCAATGATTTTTCCCTTCAGCCACAGTCTGAGTTTTTTACGAATATCTGGGGCTGACTGTTAGAAACTTATCTTGGAGGAGAACTTCTCTCACCTTGAGTCCACCGTGGTATGCTTTCTGATAGGTTGTTGCTGTAAAGTAAAGTTGTTATTTTACATTGACACCTGACACTCTGGAGAGCAAATCTCTGAACTATTCTGGGCCTCAGTTTCCTCACTTGAAGAATGAAGGATCTGGTCTAGGTTAAACTATGTTTTTCCACTATGAGATGGCTGAAGTGACATTAATGCCACTTATCTTCTTTACCATTTTTTTTTATAGTAATGCTGGGGAATTGAACCCAGGGCTTTGCACATGCTGGGCAGACATTTTCCCATTGAGCTACTTCCATAACCCCAAACATTATTATTATTATTTCTTACTTTGGCTGTACTGGGCTTGAACTCAGGACTTTATGCTTGTAAAGCTGCACTCTACTGCTTGAGCCATATAATCATTTCCAACCTGAGTGGCCTGGGCCCAAACCCATTGCTTTTCTAATGACAGAAATTTGTATAGGGGACCTCAGTTTACTTTTTTTTTACTTTTATAGAAAAGGTCTATTGTAATTTAAGGAGCCCTGTGAAAGCCACTTCTCTTGGTCACTCAAGGCATACTGAGGCCGACCTCAGTACAAAGCTTCCAACATCTACCAGCCAGAACACTGGAAGATGCAGGTCCCATCTAGAAAGAACAAAATGTTAAGATCCTGTCTTTTAACTAACAGCAGGCGGCCTCTTTAATAAAGGCTATCTTTTTAATGAAGAAATCATTTGTAAAGTTAGAGAAGGGCATTCAGAGGGCATTTCAAGCCAATAACAGTGCCATATGGGACAACTAGTGTTAATATTTGGAGGGAAAAATTTATGCTTAGGCCAAAGGTATAGAAAATTCTAAATGAGAAGTTTAGTGACCACAGTAATGTCTATTTAGTTATTTCTGGAACTACAACCTTGAGCTAACAATTGACTTACAAGGGTCTGATGCCCTGAGGTGTGAGGTGGGGCTAGGAGCAGGACTTGTGCAAGGCGCCACTCCCTCCACACACACCTGGGACAAATGACCCTGACCACCTAGGCCTGATCCTGTGGCCCGTTGCCCCTCCCCCCTTCCTGTGTACTCTGCGCATGTTTATTCTAGGGGAAGTGGCGGCCCAGGATGTGCTGGGTCCTCTCTATGGATTTTCTTAGCTATGGCAGGTGTTTTTGCTGTGTCCAGGAGCCATCATCCTGTGCACAGGTGCACCTGTTTGCTTTCCCTCCTCCCCTTGTGGGGGCGGAGTTGCAGCGTGAGCGTGGCAGCTGCAGGTTTTTACAAGCGCTTTTGTAAAGAGGCTGATTTAAAGTTAAGTTAGACTGAGAGGCCTGGCAAACTAATTGGAATAGCTTAAGTCATAAGGTTCCATGCTACAGGTTCTTCATGGGAGGCAGGGTCCCAGTAAGCCCAGGGAGGGGAAGGCAGACAGAGACAGAGGACATGTGGTGAGACCATGGAGGAGGCAGAAAAGGTGTGCCGACATCTTAGGTAAGGGAGGGGAAGGCAGAGCCTGGAGGCATGACACACGCCTGAGGGATTAGCCATCACTTGTGTCCCCAGGTTGCTCCCATTGATTGGTACTGGCAGGCTTTCAGGAAACGAAACCTCCACTCTCCCGTCACCGAATAAAGCATGAGTTCTCTCAGAGCTGGAATCGGCTTGAGGTCAGAATTGGCAAGAAGTGGCTTGCTTAACTCCATGACAGGGAAAGTTTTTCAGGAAGATAGGAGGAGATAGGTATGGTAAGCAGTGCAAGAAGTTGGTTTACGTGGGGAAGGAGGAGGTTTGGAGAAGAATTGGCTGATTTAGAAACTGGTTTACATTCTGATAGAATCTGTGCAGGGGAACAGAAAGTACAGAGGGAGGATTTGAAGTCAGAGAGCCGGATTTAGACGGAGGTATGAAAAGGCTTCGACATAATGGAATCTCTCCCCATCGTCCTGATCGCTCACAGTAGTTTTATGTCCCGTAAAAGGCTGGGATTTAAAAACCCGAAAAGGGGCCAGTGATTTTGGTTGTCTAAAGGATAAGTGGGCCAGATTTGAGTGCAAAAGTGGATCAATTTTTTCGGTTTTATCTCTGGGGTCAAACCCAAGGTGTCTAAATTATTGAGGAGGCATCTCAATGGGGAGTCAGATGGCAGAGAAGATGCACAGGCACCCATTATGAGGGACCCAGTCCCGGAAGGGGAGAGGAGGATATTATATACTGTGAAGCATCCTCGCACAGCACAAATATCTGAGTCATGGCACCAAATGTAAGGAAATGTGGGCCCCAAAATGACCTTGAGGAGAGGAGTGATCTGGCCAAGAGACTCTTTATTGGTGGGTGGGAGAGGGAGAGAGCAGAGAGAGCCAAGAGACAGAGGGAGAGAGGGGCAAGGGCTTAAATACCCCTCAGTTGAGACTCAGCATGATCTGATTGGTTAGGATCTTATGGTTCATGCTGATTGGAGGTTGGGGCAGAAGGAGGGTTCAAGCTAGACTTGAGGCAGGGCTGTGACCCTGGGAGGCAGGACCGTGACCCTGGAAAACAGAAGCTTAAGGGTGCAGTAAGAACTGAAACCTATCGGCGCCATTATTGCCAACAGGACTGGCAGAGGTGCTTCATCTTGGAGTGAAGTGGAGAAGTTGATACTGTGATTGAAGATAGTTTGAGAAATACAGAAAGCAAATTTGAAGTACCTTCAAAGAATACTAAACAAGGCATATTTTAAAATCATTCAAGAGCTTTTAAGTAAACATCAGAGGGTATCCAAATTTTAAGGTATGTCCACACTTACCCACATTAAATTGTTTCATGTTTTATCTACCATTAATTAGATGTAAGATAATTATAACAGAATCTTAAAGTCCAAAACACATGTTAAATATGTAGCTTGATCATCTTGTCATACTTTTATTATACAAAAGTATCAACATGCTATGAAATCATTTTAAAAAGATTTTTCTTTAAAATTATCTTGTACTGTTGTTCAATAGTAAGGAGAATCATCAATTAAAATATCTATTAAACACTTTAAGAGCCTACTTGTTCTCTTTATCAGTGCTGACTTCATATGAGTAAGCCTTTAAGTCTAACCATTGAGTAAGAATCAGAATATTAGAAAGAATGTTACAGAGAGTACAGGAAAGAGGGAACAGAAGTCTAATCAATACTCTGAGAGAAGAAAATTGTAACTTTGGGTAACTTTTTAAGCTTCTCAATTCATTCATATTCTCATTTCTCCTCCCCTTCCTCCCCCACAACCACCTCCCTCTCTCCCTGGACCTACCAGTCAGCATTGTTCTAAGATTTCAATGAGATATCTGAAAAGCCTAAAACAATATTACATTTTAGGATGTTAATTCTCAACACATTTGATCATTGCTTCACTTCATACTAATGGAGGATGGAGAAAGGAAAATTAAAATTTTATCATCAATAAATTTAATAAATACTATTTAGTTTCTAATTTAATAAATGGTATTAAGTACTAAAATGGTTTAAAATAGAAATGCTACATAGGAATCATATTTTTTTTCTTTCTCCTTCAGTAATTACTACACTTTCCCTTAGATCCCTGATGCCTAGCCTGGTATATAATAAGTAATTAGCAAAAATTGATCAATGAAGGAGAGAGAGAAATATATCTCCTATGTTCCCCAGTCTGAAATCTGCCATATGACTTACAAGTTAACACAACTTAAATATTCCCATCTCATATATGACATAACCTTCTATGTTGGCATGCATAGCCCAACTATCCAAAGTTGCTTTTCTTAGAGCAGTTAATATGCTATAAAATGCAGAGACGTATCATGTATTACAGACCTAATTAGCTTTAAGATTACTTTTATCTTGTTATCATCACAATTTTTGTTAAAGCAATAAGTAGAATCATTGCTTTGACTAAGTGTACTCGAGGTAATACAATAAAGACTAGAGCAAAAACATGAAAATGTAAATACTATAATTCTTATTCATCAATTTACTATTATGCTAGTAACTTTTAAGAGGTTTAATTTATATGCATTAATCATATAAATTACTACACAGAGACATAAAGAAATAAATCATACAGTTGAATTGCCTTGGCTAAAGGACCAGGTTAGAAGATAGCAGTGAATCTTTCTCTTGCTGGTCCACTCCACACCCACAGAAAAACCCCCAGACAGAATCTGTCAAAGTGCTCTCTGGAGCATAGTTTGAAAACTTCAGCCTTATAGAATCCTTTTTTACCTTAGTCTTACATAGAACACACTGTCTAACTCACCAGTGGACTTTCGTGTGGTTCATGCTTTTGAAGAATACAGGTTCAAAGGCTATCAAAAATTTCACAGAATCTCTTCTATATCTTTTCCACTAATCTACAATAATTTATACATTTCTGTCATTTCTTACATAGTAGAATATTTTTTAACATTGGTGATTTCAAACTTCCAAGAACAAATCATTTTAATCACACAGATCTTTCATTTTTGGTATAAATAGCTATATTTTTTAGCACTTAGGTTGCCTCAGGCACTAAGGACAAGTATGGAACCTTTCATCAATGCTCAACATTTGAACATAAATACCTAAAACTACTCAACACCAATGGACCCACTGTTAAGAAGCTTTCCAACTGAGCTTTTCTACCTGTAATCTCAGCACTCAAGAGGCGGAGGCAGGAGGACTACAAATTTGAGGCCTGCCTGGGTTACATATCAAGTCCCTGTCTCAAAAAAACAAAAACAATAAGAAACTTTTCCTTAGTTGGTCCTTCCCATTGTGTAATTATCATTCTATTTCCCATACTTTTCTATTTATATGTCAGTTGGGATTATAGTTCAGAGATCAAGACTGCTGCCCTTAAACCATATCCAGGCTGCTTTGTGACTTTGTAAAGTGTCATGGAAACAGGGCCCAGTTCATTTATGATTTGTCCAAGGATTCTTCTGCACTATCAAAGTAAGTTGAGGACTCATAAACATCTGTATATTCTGCTACTCTTCATAGGAAAAACAAAACTACTTTGCAATAATTAATAAACAAAACATATTTTGACATTTAGGTTTTAAATAAACAGCTTCTTAAATATTTAATCAATATTCCACACCTGAATTTTATATAAAATACCAACAACCAACTTTTTCATTTTTTTCTTCACAAACTCATGTAAATGAGTTTAAAAATAGAACTTAAAATAAGCTAACAGCTGGACAGGAATTTTAATTCAGTATTTTATCAAGTCTAACAAATCTGAAATATTAAACATAAGAACTTTAGCTATATAAATGTGAATATTAAAGCACTTCATGTTAGAGGGTAAATAAAAATAACACTGAATATGTTCTACCACTCACTATGATTTGTATTCTTATCAGGATAATTACCAGTGCATTAGGAGGATTCTTGAACTACATTTGAAATTGTGTAAGAAAAACTCAAGAAAAACATTTACCTGACTGATTTATGCAAGCCTGGATCTTTCAGAGAGATAACCTGATCATATACTTACCCACCATGGTCACTCAACTTGCCACAGAAATTACATAAAGAACCACTTTTAATGTGAAAAGATTTCTTCTATTAAGCAAGAAGGAAACTCCCACTATAACTACCTTAAATAAACAAAAGTGTCATTTTTTTTTTCACTTTTATAAAATCGAAGGACAGGAGGGCAGAACAGGTCCTATCTGAGAAATGGATACAGTGGAACAGGGGATATGGTGGGGAAAGGGTGTGGGATGGTGAATATAGTACAAATACTATGTACACATGTATGTAAATGGAAAAATGAGACCTGTTGAAACTATTCCAAGAATGGGGGAGGGGGTAAAGGAGAATGATGGAGGGGGTGAATTCAAGTATGATGCATTTGAAATATTATAAGAACTTTTATAAATGCTACAATTACAGCACAATGATAAAAAAATAAATGATATATAAGAACTATTGGGGAGGGGGGTGGAGGGAGAAGACAAGAGGGAATGATGGGGTAGAGTAAATGTGATTAAAGTATATTGCATGCATGTATAAAAATGTCACTAATAAAACCCATTATTTTGTAAAATGAAAAAAAACATAAAAAGGAAAAAAAGAATAAGGTTCTATATTGTATTCAAGTAATGCCGCAGGAAAAGACTATATTTTGAGATGCTGCAGAACTTAAATATAAATCTTGATAAAACTTGGATTTTGAGCTATTTTTAGTCAAAAAATTCCCAAAACTGTTCCTATTTCTTTGTTATAAATTTTTTTTATTGTTGTCCAGGGGGTACATTGTGGCATTTATAAAAGTTCTTACAATATATCAAATACATCATACTTGAATTTACTCCCTCCATCACTCTCCCAAAATCTGTGATAAGTTTTCTCCTAGGTTTATATTACTAATACTTTAATATTTGTTGGATATCTTCATAGCCTACTCAGAATGCAATATCTATAATTTAAATAAATCTCCTCTTGAGGATAATATACAATTGGAAATTCTATCCTGTGTTAAATGTTAATGAGATGTTAAGCACTTTTAGATTTGTAGCACATTAATGCATTATCAAATCAGCAAAGAATAATGAATCTCAATATTATTTCACCTGTCACTTGGTTTCTTCATGTCTACAAATTGTTTGAAATAACGTTTCACCAAGGTGATTTAAAGGTGAATAATAAATGCCTACAATACATCATAAGCAAAGTGATTACAGCAAATATTTGTAACTGTGTCAGCTTGCTAGTTTTATACTATATTTGAAGCTCACAACTGACAAATAATCGTGGGAAAAGAAAGGATCTTTTATCTTATACTTGGCTGAGTTAGTGTGTACGAAGCACTGGGAATGAAGGTAGGCTCAGGGTAGGCGATATATAAACTCTGTATCACAATCATAGCCATTATCAGCACTGCCATCACATTTTAAAAATAAAACAAAAACTAAAACTCATCTATAAGCTTCCTCTCTGTGAGTGAAGCACTTGAAAGTATAAGAGAAATGTATGCTTCTGAGTACTGACAAGGTGAACATTTCCACTATTCAGAAAAGATTTATCATAAAACACCAAAGGAGGCAAAAACTTGTATTTTATGCAACAATTTTAAGACTAAAGTTAGTGAAAATATACCACGGAAAAGTATAGCAGTGCTACCAATGGACTCTGAGATCCAGGAAGTCAAGGGTAAGGAGGGTAAGTATTTGTCCACAGTAACCAGCTCTCTCTGCAGAGAAACACCAACAAGATCACTGGTTATGCAAAGGAGGCTTAAATGCTGCATATGTTGTATTAGTGACACAAGTGACACAATATTAATAAAGCCTACTTTCCCCTGATAGGGGAATGACTATCTACTGGTTTCTGCAGCATGTACAATGTGCTAATGCCCAGTGGTAGCACATCACAGTGCCAAAGGAATGAGCAATTAAATCCAAAAAAAAAAAAAAAAGACATGTTTAATCTGTGGGATTTAGGGCAGTTTTCAGAAAAAAAAAACAAAACAGTACTACAGGGACCACCTAGGAAACTACTGCAGTACCTGAAACATGGTGGTCACAGAAGGAACAAAAAAAATGGAAGTGAGACCCAGAATTCAGAGTATCTAACAAGTGATATAAAGAAGACGATAGGAAATCTTCAGTCTCTGTTTCCCCTCAGGAAGAAGTAATGATAATTGGCAGCCATTTAGTGGCTTTTTGGAAAATTTGGGGTCCGAGTAGTAAGTTGCAAAACACAAGCAGAACCCAAGACTGAGGACTGCTTGAAGATGACAGGCAAGCCTATTTACAGGCAAGCCGGTTGCAAACCAGAGCAGCCTTGTCCCTATGTGACAGAGTCACCAGTGCTCTTTGTCTACAGTTCTTCCATAGCCCTGTCTACTAATCGACTCACAAGAAGCCATGCCTATATGGGCCTACAATAATAAGCTTGCCAAGCTCAGACACAGCTGCAATTTCTGAAGTAGCACACTAAAAATCTCCATTCTACCTTAACTCAAAGGCAGTAATGCTTATGCATGGACCTGGGAAAAGCTAGCTCATAGGCATCCCAGGTAATCATCCTGACCAATTCTGATCCCTGAAACAACCCTGTGACTCAGTTCCAGCCCTGTTCCACATCAGCCAGGAGGCTGTGCTACCAACCAAAAGTCCTCTCAAAGAGCCTCATCCATAGGTGCCCCTGGTAATAGTCCTAAAAATAAAAAACAACTCAGATCTTACTACTGACCCTGCAGCAGCATTGTGTCTCAGCTCCAACCTTCTTAGAGACCCAGGAAAAGCCTTTAAAAGTCACTAATAGCTTCTAATACCAAGTCTCCAGTAAAAGGGCTGCCAACAGAGGATTGATAGGTCTGGCAGCAACCAAAAGTCCTGGTTTCAGCCTACTTGAACACAATTCCAGAAGCAGTTTTGTCAGCCAGGACAGCACAGTCTGTAGTTGCCCAAACTGTGAAGAACAGAGAAGGTACCTTCTTTTCCAGACAGATACCCATTCAAGGCAACACAGATCATAAAGAAGTAGGCAAACATAACACTGTTAAAGGCAACTAATAGATCTCCAGAAACCAACCATACAAAATGGAGATCCAAGAGCATCTTGCTAAAGAATTCAAAATAATCATGTTAAAGAAGCTTAATAAACTTCAAGAATACATGGATACACAACTAAAGAAAATAAGGAAAATAATACATGAACAAAATAGAGGTTTAATAAAGAAAACAACTGAATTCAATAGCATATTTAAAGGATCATACACCATGAATAAAGTAAGATTTATTCCTTTGGTGCAAAAAATGCTTTTTCATAAGTTAATCAATAAACATGGTATAACATTATGACAAAACAGAATGAAGGACAAAATCCATGTGATCATCTCAATAGATACAGAAGAAGTACTTGACAAAGTTGATGATTCTTTTATGATAAAATCTGTCACAAAATAAAGTACAAAAGGAAGGCACCTCAACATGTAAAAGTCATACACCATCACATGACTAACTTCATACTCCAGGGTGAAAACCTGAATGCTTTTGTGTTCAACACAGCACTGGAATTCCTTGCCAGATCAATGAAGAAAAAAAAAAAAAGAAAGAAAAGGTGTTCAAATTGGAAAGGAAGCTGTAAAATACTTTGTTTTTAGAAGAAACAACTTTATATACAAAAAGCCTTCAAGACTATGCCAAAATTGTTAGAATAAATGAATTCTGTAATAAATAAATTCAATCCAGTTGCAAGATAAAAGATAAGTTTTAGTTTTATTAGTTATAAATAACCTATCCAGAAAGGAAATTAAGAAAATAATCCTATTTACATTAGAATTATAAAGAATAAATAGGAATACATTTAACCAAGGAGTTGAAATATCTGTGCACTAAAATCTAAAAAGCACTAATGAAAGAAATTAAGATGAAACAAATAAATGAAAGGCATTCCTTATTCATGGACTGGCAAAATACTTTTTAAGGTCCATACTACCCAGAGTGATCTAAAGATTCAGTGTATTTCTAATCAAAATTCCAATCATATATTTCACAGGAATAGGAAACACAATCTTAAAATTCATTTGGAACCATAAAAGACCCAAAATAGACATGGCAGTCTCGAACAAAAGGGACAAAGCCTGAAGCATTTCAAAACTACAGTAATCAAAACAGTATAGTGGTAGCATAAAGAGACATATAAATCAATGAAACAGAAAAATCAGCTCAGAAATAACCTACATTTTCAATAATTTGATCTTTCCACAAAAACATACAATGAAGAAAATATAGTTTCTTCAAAAAATGGTGCTGGGGAAACTGAATATCCTCATTCAGAAGAATGAAAATAGACATTTATCTCAGTATACACAAAATTGCATTCAGAATATAGTAAAAACTTTAACATAAGAATTGGAACTGTAACACACTGGGAGGGAAATAGCTTCTTCACATTAGCCTGAACAATAAGTTTTTGGATACTGACACTAAAACTACAAAGCAAAAATAGATAAATGGGATTGGATTAAACTAAAAATTCTTTATATAGGAAAGGAATGAACAAGTAAAAAAACAGCTTAAAAATGGTAGGAAATATGCAAGTTATTCATCTGATAAAGGGTTTCATTCAAAATATATAAAGAAATGAAACAACTAAAAGAAACTTCACAAATAACTGCATTTAAAAATGTGCAAAACACTGGACAGTTCAGAAGCCTTTAGAATTGGTTTCTGGGAGGAATTTGGCAGCATTTGAAGAAGGTGAATTTAGTGAGTGGTTTTGGTGGGGTTTCAGAAGATGAGAACACTGTTAGAAATGTGGCCAATAAAGGTTATGCTGATGGGGCTTCAGATGGAGACATGAATATTACTGGGAATTAGACTAGAGGCCATGATTGTTACATTTTGGCAAGTAACTTGGCTACATTTTGCTGGTTCCTGTACAAGAGCTCAGGGTAAACATTCCTAACCAAAAGGGAGAACATGAGCAGAGAAAGGAGGGAACGGACCAAAGCAAGATTGGAACTCAGCAGGGCAAACAAATCCTATAACTCCATGTCAGCATCTGGGGTACATAGCAACTTTGTCTTCATTCTTACAGTGTCACACATCATCCTCTCAGGGGCTACTTCAGCTACTCCAGTCCTGCACACATGCCTGGGCCTCTTCTTACTTCTGCAATGTTGGTAGAAGCATCCATAACCCCAGAACACTTGTATTTTTCATGCCTACAAAACTAGCACCACATTGATGATGTCAAAGTCTACTATCAGCGAGAGCTGTACTATGGCTATTTGGGCCACAGATACAGTGTCCTCTGTGCCTTATGTCTGACAAATAGTAACAAATCCTGAGAAAATAATTCTCATCCCTGTGTGAGAAGGACACCATGGGACTCTCTTCTCAAAGGAAAGTCTTTGAAATGAGTTTACACTTTTGTACCCTAGAACCCATGAGTTGGGTTTTGCAGATTCCTGAGTGGCTCTCAAGGAATCTTTCCTTATTGTCCTATAAAGTCCTTGGCTTCTTTTTAATGGCACTAATCTCTTTAGCAACTGCATCCTCCTCCTTTGCTGCAATTTTGAATGTATTTTTTTGTCAGGACAGACTGCAAGTTTTTCAAATTTTCAACTCTGATTTTTGCTTGCTAGATTAATGCACAAGATTCTCCCCCAAGGGCCAGCAATTACACTGTCACCTCCAGAGAGGGTATTGACCTTCCAAGTAGAGACAAGATTGTTTTGCTAATATTTTTAAATGCTTTCTAAGGAGGGCCTTTTAAATAAGTAAGCTTGCCAAATACAATAAAAACTAGTTGACATGCTACAGTGAAACAAGCAGATAAACCAAAGTACAACATGTAAAATATTTCCCACACAGGAAAAAAAAATTGCAAATGGTAAACAAAATACAATGCCTTTCTCGGTCAAGTTTTTGAAACAATTTAACATACCACTTAGGCTTGAGATAACTTGTCTCCAGAAAAATGAATACTGTGTGTCAAGAAACAGTAAAGTATGAAATTTAATTTAAAAAAATTATTACCAAATTTTAGATATTCGTCTATTATTTTTTCATTTCCATTTAATCTTCACAAAGCAGGAAACCTAATCTTTAAGCAGCCATACTTCATTGCTATAAGCAGCATTTTGTAATAAAATTAAAATAAGGCCATTATTATAAGTATAGGAAAATCAACAGCAGATTCAAATTATAATGCTATGCATTCATAATGAAATCAAAATTTTTTAAAGCATGGAATTAAAAAATAGTTAGGACTATGTGTGTTTGTTTTGTTCTAAGTCAGCACAAACCAAGTCATTTGTGCTTTGGAAGGACTGGGTTGACTCAAATTTGATGGATCCTAGTAATTTATATTTTTAATTTTTTTTTCTTTTTTAAATAAAAGGTTTGGCTCCTCCTGGTCAAGATCATATATAATTAAAAGAAATAAATAGTAAAGAAGTTGAAACTTGTGCACTCTCTCCTGCCACAAAGACAGACTAAGTATAGTAGTATTTCGGAATGTGTCACTTAGCAAATAGCGCTCCACAGGGAACATGCAGGAAACACCAATAGCTCCTCCTCATGACCAGGGCAGAGGTTTCTCATCAGGGCCCTAAAAACTCTAATAAATAATATTACATAAATATACACACAGGGAGAGTTTCCATATTGAGGAAACTACTATCTGGTACAATCTTTAAAATTTCAAGCAAAGTAACAGGTTTAAAATATGTAGCATCCTGATAAACTGAAGGAGTTTGGCAGGTAACTAGAAAATTGGTGGTTCTATCTGCACCTGTATAATCAAAAGAAACTATCACTTACTCTCCTATAAATAGATATATCAAGTATTAATAGAAGCTCTTGTTTTAAAACCTCATTGGAACATTCTATGCACAGTAAAATAGGTGTTCTCTATTTAATATCGGCATAGTGTCTTTGTGCAGCACTTACTTTAAGGTTTTTACTCTTATACTTTTTAAAAATTATTATTCATTTATTCACATGTGCATACATTGTTTGGGTCATTTCTCCCCCTGACCCCTTCCCCACCTTCTCCTCCCTTCTCCCCCTGGCTTCCAGACAGAACCTGTTCTGCCCTTATCTCTAATTTTGTGGAAGAGATTTTACTCTTATACTTAAAGATTTGAATTAAATGAGCCAAATGTCATTTTAATAAGAGATTTACCAAATCTCTAGTACTACCCAATTTTAATGGACTATTTAGGGAACTAGGATTCATTTAATAGTTTTATTTTTTCTCAGTTTAATGACAACCAGTAACTTCTTTTTACACTTTAGTATTTTAAAATTTTATTTTAGATATTAAAACAGAAACCTCCCTGACTTAAGAATATTCTTAACATTAACAGATGGCTAATCAATGGAGAACATTAAGTGAGTCTAATGTCAAATCATCATTGTTGAGGATGCAAAATGTTAGGAACGAATATGGAAGAATCTCATGAAACACTTTGAAAGTAGGAACCATAACTTTTCAATGTCATTTTTCATCTTATACTACGAATCTGGTAAAAAAAAATGAATCATATTCTATTTTACTGTTTCAGAATTAAAAGAACACAAAAGTAAAAAATAGGAGTGAGTGTTAAGGCTGCCAGTCAGGAATATGGCAGAGTGAGCACCATCTACTGCAACATAATACTGGTGCCACATCTTAGTCATTTTGTAATATTGAGACAGAATACCAGAGACAGCTCTGGAGGCTGAGAAGTCCAGAACCATGGTCTGGAATCTAGAGAGGGCCTACTTACTATTTCATCCCATGGTGGGCAGGCAAAGCCAGGGGAGGGAAGCAGAGAAAAGGCTAAATCTTCCTTTCCAAAGGAACTCACTCTTTGCAAGGAGAGGGAGCCCTGGAGGTCTAATCACCTGTTAGTTCCCTCCTCCCCACACTGTTGCATTGGGGATTAAGTTTCCAATACATGCTTTGGAAAGACACATTTAAAGAACAGGATAGCTATTGTTGAAATCACTAATCAAAAATGACAAAGAAACAGTTGCTTTCTCATCAAGATTGATTTCTTATTAGAATTTATTGATAAAATGGTATAATGAGACAATATAAATGAGGATGGCACTGTGTCTCTCAGTGTCTGAAAGAGCCAAAGATAATAAATTATTATTATTAATTTTTTTGTTTCTCCTGAGCATGTAATATTTTGGTTCATGACAAATATAACACAAAGGAGCTTTAATAAACATCATCTGAAACCATGAACATTTATTCAATTACATTGAGAAACAAGTCCTTGAAAAAGGAGTAGTTCAAAAATTGGTCTCAGGCTCAAAACTACTTGAAATAATCATATAAAAGAAATGTAGTCTATGATGACTTGTTATTTGAGCAATAGGAAATTTAAGAATAAAGACACTGCACATAATGGAGTAGTAGATATACTATCTTACTGTATTTTATTACAGTCAGCAGATAATATCTCAGTTATTATATCCATCCCAATAGGCATAGGCATGTTTTTCTAATTTAAAAATATTTTCATTATACAAGGTAGAAAAACATGGTTAGAAGGTATTAGTACACAAAATTAAAGGAATGAAATATTTTCCAATGTAATTTTTCTAGGTAAATACTAATGAATTTTATAGGAAATTGCAATAAATATACTATGATGCATTTAAAAGTGGATTAAACCTCTGAATGAATTTATAGATATTATGCTACTCCTGACTGAACACATAATGTGCAAATCAGAAAACTATAGTCAAAAATTTCACAGAATGAAAATGCTAAAAAAAGTTCAACAACATAAATTCATAATAGCATTTGAGATTCTGAAAAAATACAAAATAGCAGAGGAGAGAATCTGTGCTCCCTCCATCCATAAATACTTGTAAAATTAACTGAAGTAGAGAAATGATTATATAATGCTAATAAATTATTAACTAATAGAAAAGGTGCTCTATATTTTAAAATCATGAGAAAACATGGTAGAAATGTTAGTCTCCATAATTCTTGCATTGTATATACAAAGAAGTAGAGAAATATTTCATAATCAAGAAATAAGTCAGGAAAAACACTGTAAAATGACTGAAGCAAGTAAGAAGCTAATTCAATACAGGTTTAAATATGTGTAAATGTTAGTATGTTTAATAAATATATCTTGTATGGGATTTAAAAATTATGTAATATAAACTTGACACTTAAAAATGGAAAAAGCAATGGCTTTTCACTTGAATTGAAAAAGCCTCAAATGATCAATAACTGCTCCCCAGTGAGAGTCTAGAAACTTGAAATTGAACTTCAGGACAATTATTTTCTTTACTGTGGATTAGAAAAAGCATTAGCATCATTTAAATTTTTTATGCTAATTATATTTACTATTTTCAAAAAAAAAGAATTAGCAATATTGGGGTTGAAATGTGATCAAACTGAAGTTAGAAAACAAAATAAAATAACTTTATCATTGTTTTTCTATCTATAGTGACAAAAAAATCACATTGTTGATTCTTCTGCATTTAGTTAAAATGAAAAGCATGGTCTTTGTTCAAAGTTATGGATATGATTTCAAGATTGCTTCCAGAGCTTTTTTGTGGTCTACTTATTGACTTAAAATCTATATGAAATATATATGCATAGACTATTAAGGAAAAGAGAAAACTAAATACAAAATATTGTTAGAAGTAAATTAATTAGAAACATAATCAGTGTTGTTCTTCAACATAAATTCTGTACCCATTTTGTGGCAGCTTTAATCGATTTCTGTAATTAATAAAAGAAAATTTGACATACTTTTTTCTATATATGTAGGTAGAATTTGAACATTTAGGGCAAAGAAGCAAAGGTGGTAGGTTGCTTGATTTTGTTTAAAGTAAAAATAAATACAAATTTTGTTTTATTCAATGGAATAAAAATTAAAGATTTATTAGCCTATCAGAAAAAAATCACTGCCAGTTACTTATCATCATTTCTTTACATATAAATCACCTATGGAGTATTAAAACTATTATTTATAATATCAATCTTAAGTCACTAAGAGCTTGTCTTTGAAGGGCATGTATTATCTTGGCTCCCTCCTGTCTCTGCTTCCTAGCTGCCATGACTTTTATAGTTCTACTCCTGTGGTAATAGACTAAAAACTCTAAAATCATGAACTAAAACAAATCTTTCCTCTTTTATGTTGCTTTTCTCAGGTATTTGGTCACAGTGACATAAAACTAACTAAAACAACTAGTGCTTTTTAGGAAATTAACTGTGTCGACAGTATACTAATATTTTTAATCTAAATAGCACTTTATGTTCCCCTAATTTTGACCTTTTCCTATTGTGATGAGCTTTAGGCAAGGGAGAAGTGAGTAGCAACTACTAGAATTGAATATAAAATTATTATTTTTCAAGCATTGTATATTAATTTTTTATTAAAATAATGCTCATTTTATTTTATGTAAGAGAGCACAGGCATTTAACCACGCAACCAAAATTATAACTATACAAGTTGTTTGAAACAATTCTATCTAGAAAGCCTTTCATTGAGTAAATTATTTGAAATTCAATGGCTTGTGGTTCACGGGTCAGTGTGTTCAAGTAGTATAATAATAAGGGGTAAATAAGCTGATGTTAGTAGGGGTAGTGGCCTGTCTTCCATTCATTGTAATGGGGATGAGCCAAAAACAAGCAAAAGCCACACATAAGGTTTTTATTCAAAGTGATTTAAATATAAACACACTTATTGAACACCGGCTAAATTTAATGGACTTGATTTCCCACATGAATTATACATTGAATGTGAAGGAATAAGGAGTACATCTTGTCTATAAACTCAGAGTAACAAAGTTAAATTTCTGTCACACAAGTGGAAAAATGTGTGCCTGAATATTAAGTATATAAATAATTGCTGATAGATTAATACCTCCTTAGAATTTTAATCCAGATTAGGATGGGGGACTCAAGATTCTCTTGTTTTTAAATTTTGTAACAAAACATGAAAGTATTTTCACTAATGTTCTCTTTTATTAATGCTTTAATACATTAATATTTCACCAGTTGTCCTATTTTGAAAGTTTGAAAAATAATACCATTATTCATAATGAGTCTTTATCACACTCAAATAGAAAGCAGTACTGCTACTTTGTGTGTACTGCTCTACTTATTTTTTTTTCCAAAGCTATGAGCCAACTGTGACCATCATAAATGCTCTACATACATCAATCACCTTCTAGTTTTAATGGTGCAAAAAATCCTGTAAATCATATCCTTGCCATAACCCAGCAAGTGATCGGTGGGTTTACATCACTGGACAGGCTACAGAGTAGCCATTACTAATGTGATGAATCATATGTACAAGCTGCTTATTAGGCATGTACAATAGAAGCACAAGAATAGAGAAAATTGCAAAATTTAAAAGAAAAAGAAAAGGTTCATCAAACTCAGATAAATTTCCTGAACAATTTTCCTTTGAAATTAACCAAATGTAAATGAAGTTAAATCCTATATAGTTTTACTGAGTTACTATAAAAACAAAACCAAAAACTTGTTATATAATTATGTTACCTAGAGCCTACAAAGAGTATGTTTGGTTAACATGCTAAAGCATCAGCCAAAATTCAGACTTAAAAGTAGCTCTAGGATCCACAATCATTCTTGTCATATTTCATTTTGTTTTACCTAACTGTCATTGCTATCAGACAAGATTTTGGCTAATTTTGCCCACATTTGTACTATGCAGCCAATTTTTGCATCTAGTGTAGATCTTTGCAGCTGTTTTCTTGTAGCTTGCAAGAGTGAATGAGAAACATCTAAATATGTTCCTAGTCTTGAGAGTCAAGTGGCAGAAGTTTTGACCACACAAATCAACCTCCTGGTGGCCCTTGTAACTTTGCTTAATTCTCCAGTGTCATTTCTTCCTCTCCTTCAAGGGCCAGATTCTAGCATGAGTGGTGAATGAGTTTATAAAATGGTGGTATTAAATTTAAGAAAATCTCATTCTAGATCATGCAAAATATTTTTATCTCCATCAAAATATGGAGGTGTTAGCAGGGATAGTGGCCTGCCTTCCACTCATTGTAATAGGGATGGGCCAAAACCAAGTAAAAACTGAATGTAAGGTTTTTATTTAAATCAGTTTAAATATAAGTCGTCAGATCAAATGATCATAACTTTTTAAAAACATGGGTAGTTTCCCAGAACCCTAAAAATATGGCAAAAGTCATGGATGTTGAAAAGTGTGTGCTATACATAGACACTGATACTTTGTTACAATTTTAGGGTTCTCATGGATAACCTGAAATCAAGTCAATATACCAATTTAATAACCTCTAATCTAATATAGTCCTTTAATTTTACAAATGGCAAAATTAATGAAGAGGCCTTCTTTGCCTCACACAACATAGCAAATCGCAGCAAAAACATACTTCTTTTTGTCACTTCCTTCCCAATTTCCTAAAGAGACCTTTAATTCCTTCGGTAACAAAGACATTAAATAAAGGACGCTGCAAGAGAATCCTCAGAAGGGAGCAAACACTATGTGGTTTTGAAGCATAGTAAAATTCTTTTAGACCAAAAATGCAACCCCTTTGGTTTTCCCCAAATAGTCAAGAAATAAAATTCTTAAACTTAATCCTTTGTTATTTTGATTTGAAGTGACAAAAGTGAAAAAAAAAAAAAGCAACTAAAGAAAGTACATGGAAGGACATCTAAGAGTTCTAAGACTGTTTTCATATGGGAACAATGATTCTGCAATAAGGTAGTATTTAATGGATAAAGCCAACTCATGCTGAACATTAATGCAATTGTATTAATATTAATTAAACTTCTAAATCAAAACACATGTTTAGGTCCCTCTCTTAGTTACTTCCTGTATTCCAAGCCAACTCTGCTTGACATCAACTATGTTGATACAAGCTTGAAGCTGGAGAGTCACCCTAGGTTCCTCCCTCTCCTTTGGCCTGTGACTCTCTAAGACCTATCAATTCTGCCCCTAAATATTTTGAATACATCTTGGCTCTCCTCCCCCTATTCCCTGTGAACCTCAAATGCTAGTCACCTCCCCGTTGTCCTGCTTCCTGTTTACTTGTATCTCTCTCTACAACTCTCTCTACGTAGCAAGCTGCTATGAAAGAGGTCTTTGGTTTAAAGCAAATTTAATCATAGCATTCTGGTTTTGATCCTTTTCAGTATCTTATCACATTAACTATAACTTTGCTTCAAAATTCTGAAATAATTCCAAAATGTTATGATAATCACTTTATCAGTTTACATGGTTTAAGAGTATTTATTTTAGATTACTTTATATTAACAAGGATTGTGTAACAAAAACTTATAGTCGTCTTTAAACACACTTAATTATAAAACAAGTTTTTGAATACAAAGAAATTTTGAAAAAGGATGAATACTATTTGCATTGCTTTTATTAATTATTCAGGGAAAAAGGATGGTATTAAAATGGAGACTGAAATTTCATGCTATTAAATGAAAACAGTATTATTTCACTATTGTGAAATAAGAGTATTGTACTCTGAAATTTAAATTTTCATATTTCAAACTTTAAAACATCAGAATATTCTAGCAGACTATTTTAAGGACTGCTTCACAATGACATACATTCCAAGAATTTTTATGCTCGCCTGGGGTTTTAAGACCACCAAATGCAGTCATACTGACCTGCCTGGCCTGGCATCCAAAGCCCACTTGCTTCATCTCTGGGCCCTTCTTTCTATTTACATCAACTAATTTAGAGTTCCCCAGATCTCTTGCCCTTGAAAACACCATTCTTTCTGTAGTATCCCTCTGATTGCTTTTTGTTTCTCCCCCACCCAACCCTCCGGTAAATATAAATGCTTCTACCCATTTTTCACATACTAGAGGAGGAATAATTATTTTCTGAAGCCTTCCCTGAAAACACTTTTTCTTTTGTGCTATCCCTCTATTTCCTGTATTACACATCATGGTGATCATATACACTTCCCCTTATGAATTTATCTTAGGTAGTACAAATACTGACGAATAAACTTCTAAAGAATTTTATAAACAGGAAATTAATCAATTGAAAAACAGAAGAGGTAAAAGGTACAAGTGAAATATTTTCTAGTAACACAGCTTTTATATAATTTTATAGTTTATTCTCTCATTTAGGAGGTTTTATTATTTTTTAGGAGGTTGTTTTCATTTCTTTCTTTTTTTTTTTTCTTTTGTTTATCTAAAACCTGTTCCATGAAGATCATGTGCAGGGACCAAACCTACTATGGCACAGAGCAATGTAGCATAACATTAATGTAACAACCCTGAATTTTATCTTTCAAACTCTTAAAAGAGCTCTTAACATAGCATAGGTTCCCTTTATATGTCCAACACTATCTGTGCTAGATACTGTTAGCCACACACTGAAGAATTTTCACCCCTGCAGTGTAATAGCACAGTGTAGCTCGGACATGGCTGCTCTCTGCAAGTGCATTTCCAGTCCTGCACAGCACACATTTGGACAAGTGATTAACGTCTCATTGCTAATGGAGAACAAGCAAGAATTATGTGAGCAACTGCTATTTGATTTGCTTAGTAGTAAATCTTTGACCAAAAGCTTCTGCTCTTTTTTTTGTTTGTTTTTACTACTATTTGAATTGGTTATATTCCGATTTCTCTTCAGAACATATAAATCTTTCAACTTTTTAAAACTGGTTCCAACCAGCAACTTTGGAAGCTATGAATTAGAAGAGAAAAATTGCAGAGTTGCAATTTTTGTGTGAAAAAGAGCTACCAGCAGATCTGGATAGTCTACTTGGACTGTGACCCAGGGGGAAATAAAAAGCTTCTGTCTTGTTTGAGTCACTGCATTTGGGGATCTCTCTGTTAGAGCAGATTAGCCTTCTATCCTAACTGATACAGTAAGAGGCATTAGAAAACTGAAAACTGTATAGTCCTGTATATTTTATATTTTACCCAATTTCAGTAAGTACTTTTAAAACTAGCGAATATTGATATTTACAATTTATATTTGGAACTATAAAAAGCCTTTGAATATAAAACTTCATAAAACCTGATATAAAAAAGTTAATTTTATATCTATATTTCTAAGTGATTTACTGACACAGATAAACTGTTATGCAGAATAGACATGATACAATTTCTTGTTACAAGGTCTTATGGAAAGGAAAATGCAAATACCTAAAAAAGAGCCATCTAGTTTAAAACCTACCTAGTTGTTGCTTTCCATCAATCACTGTATTACACTAAAGTGTTTTGAAGTTCCAGTAGAATTTCTTGATCATTAAATAGGAATAAAAAGAATCCCAGTTTCTTTTGGTACATGTGGAATAATAATTACTAATGGATCCTAGCTCCTTGGAAGACAGAACTGTGAGTACACATACAAGTAGACTTATACTTTACTATCTAGTTTCTGCTAATTTTTAAGTTGACTTTATTCAGAATATAGTGCTCTAGTTTGTCTGAATCACACACATTTTGTAATTTGTTATAAAAATGAACACAAGTTTCTATATTTATTGTCAAAGCAGTACTCATGTAAAACAAGGGGAGGGGGACTTATTAAGAAAAGTTGAAAAGAGCTGGGGGCATGGTTCAAGTGGTACAGTGTCTGCCTAGCAAGCACAAGGTCCTAAGTTCAAATCCCAGTACTGCCAAAAAAAATTTCCACAGGAAATATTCAAAAGAGAGTTCTTTGGTAGTACAAATAAATAATTGAAGAGATAAGGACCTGTCAATGTTTTCCTCCAGCATACGAATGCCAAATCATTTTTAATCCATGAAAAATGATAGTTGACAACTCTCCAACACCACTTGTGACACTGTTTTCAGTATTCTAATCTGGTCTCCTTTTGTACAAGGTTTTCAGCCTTCTTGGGGATGTTTGCCAGTCCTGTTCATTGAGTTTCACTATTGCTGGCCCTGGAACTTAAAGGTTTCCATTCAAGTGCTAAACCATGGGATTTTGTAAATAAGTAATTCCTATTGAAGGGTCCAAGACTGTTTCTATTCCTGTCAAATTGTACCTCAAGGTACCTAGTGGTAACTGAGTCCTACTTGGAGATTGACTTTTTATATCAATCTTTTAAATTTTTATCCCTTCATTTCAAAGAGAAAGTGTTACACAAAAGCTTCCTCAACTTTTGCTCCAAAAGCTACAAAGTAGCTTCATTGCTACTTATCCCTGTCCCTTTTCTCCTTGTATTCTGTTACAACTCAGCTGTCTCCTTCCTCTTTTTTCCATTTCGATTTCACTGCTGGACCATGTTCTGTATCCTACCCACTGACATGCCTCACCTGAATAGCCCTCTTTCTATCATAGCACCATCCTCTTATCATCTCCTTAGTATCAACATATTTTCCCATCTTAAAGCAACAATCTCCATCAATTCCATGCCCTCTTCCCTGCTGTTTTTACAGATACCATTGTTCCAAGTTTTCCCAACTCTCACTTAGACTTCAGCCTCCTGTGTTTTGGTTCCTGCCTAACAATTATTCTCTAATAATTCTTATCAGAGTCACCACCACTTTTTGACTTTGCTATAACTTTCCTATCTACTTAGCCAAATCCATTATCTTTTACTTATCTTAGTTGACACCTTCCAAGAATCTGAAAAACTTCCACCCTGACCAACTTGGAAAGCTCTACTCATTGTGCAACATCTGAGCACTAGACAGACTGCTCCATTTATGTGGCTTTCAGCTTACAGGTGGCACTTTGAGATAAGAAATTAGCAATCTGCCTCTCTCTCTATCTCTCTCTCTCTCTGTCTCTCTGTCTCTCTTATAATTGGTAATGTGAAACAATTATTTTCTTTTTTTGTTTTGAAAAGCCCTTTTCCTTGCCTGACTTCCTTTCCCCCTCTATGGTTACTTCTCAGCATGTCTGCATTCCTCTAACCATCTCTCAAATGCTATCTCCTTTAGGACTCTGTCTTGGGTTGTCTCTTCTTCATGCTATGCCTGTGATACCCTACCAAAGATTATGACTTCACATTCCTAGATAGTGGCCTAAGTATGCACACTTTAATGCAATAATGATTTATAGATTATTTCTGTAACTCATATATTTTATGACCCTTCACACGTTTAACATATTCATTATTGACAACCCTATGAGTTAATTATTACTGTTATTGCAGTTTCAAATATGTGGAAAGTAAAAACCAGAGGTTTATGTAATTAGCCACAGTCACAATGCTTATTGGTCACAGAGTCAAGATCCAAACAAGATAATTTGCCCTGTAAATGTCCTTAGGATTGCATATAAGACTATTGTGCTAAAGTTCTAATACTGCATAGCTCCAAGTCCACACTCCTAAGCCTTATCCACAGAGGCAATCAAGCAATTCACTATACTAGTTTTCCTAGTGCTGAAATATTCCCTTTCATTTTCACCTGAAAGATTTATAGGAAATGTTGTTTTACTTTTTTTTTTGAAAAGTGATTAAAAAATTTGTCCACATTCTTGCTTTTGAGAGTCTACTAAATCCAGCTAAAGTTTTAGTGTCTGAGAAATATACAAAACATCTTGAGGTTATGATTTTTATAATGGTACTGGAGTTTTATTTATAGAAAACATGCAGAACATATAAGAAATCAAACATTCAACTGACTACAGAAGCCACTTCTCTCTAGAGTAATTTTATAAACATCTTTTCTTACACATTTTCTTCCATACTTAAATTTAAGATTTGCACCTTTTCTGCATTCATCATTCCCTACTTCTCTCCAAGAAAAATATGACCATTCTGGATATTTTTAATTAACAAGGCCTGTAAGGTTTTATGATTACATATGATGAAGGAAGAGATTAAATGATCTTTCTAGGTCATACAAGCGAACAAACAACAAGATTAGAAGCCTAATATATTTAAATCTTTCTTACAAACCAAATCCAGATAATTGAATTTCAATACTTGGGAAAGTCACATTTCCAAAATATGTTCACTCATCATCAGTTCCAGGAACTAGATCAATATCAGAAATATGTTCTTGCCATTGACGCTCACTATAAAACTTTATGTTCTAGCAGTAATCTATGTATGGACGGGACCAATGCACATGAGGAGAAGCCACCAATTAACTAACTTCCTATGTTCATCACACATGGACCCCACATGTAAATGAAAATTCACAAATAGTCTTTTCCTTAAAAAAAACACTTTGAATGAGGTTATGAGATGCCATAATTTTCTTCTTCCACCTCTTTCCTGCCCTTTGTACTCCCAATTAGATTGCTATAAAAATCATGACTGCCCAAACACTACAACAAAGTGTAGCTCAAACAGGTGAATCTGGTGTGGGATATTCTACAGAGCCCTGTCAGATAAGCTTGTACAGCCATTCATAGACTGAGGGATAAGTCTCAGTCTATCACATTGTAAAATCTTCAATTAGAACAAGGCAATGATGTTTGAACTTCTTTATCTTCATTGCTACTTTAGTTTCAAAAGCCTATATTAAATTTTCCTTAGTTGAAAGAAAATACAGAATTCCCCTGAAAACACAGTATGGCTACCTCTTCATTCATTACCTGTGAAGTGTTATAATACCCCTGGTTTATAAACAAGGTTAAACTTGCATTTCTGTTCATCAGGTTTTGTTAATTACACAAGTTTTGCCTGTTTTCATTTGTAGAAAAGAAGATACAACTGAGAAACACTTCTTTATTTAAATGGTTCATTAGGAGTATAACAGTTGTGTGACTGTCTCTAACATTGATGCTACAGTCTAAACTATTTTAAATAGGAGAGTCTATAGCTTCCATTAATTCCTAGTGGTTAAAAATGCACCATTATCTCCTTATCAGCTATTGTGCCAAGTTAAACTCTTTGGCATAGTTTTCTGCACTCTCTCACAGAATGGCCCTGGTAGACCTCATTGTTCTTTAGTATGAACCCAGCACTACTCTACCAGCAGCCTGCCTCTTCATCCTTCCAGTACCTTTCTGCTCTCTTTTCTTTCAACCCAACAATGCAATCCTAAGATCATGTACAGTTTCTTCAAGAAAGCTGTCCCCATCATTTCTGATCAACTTTCATCACCAACTTCTCTAAATTTCTAGAAAAATTGTTTGGCCATTGTACAAACCAGCACTTATTTATGTGCAGCTTCCTGATTGTGCTGAGTTGACCTAATTGAATCTTGACATCTAATTTATAAACTTTACAAAAAGCAGGAAAATTTCATACTTTGGATATTTCCTGACGATGATGCCTAAAGAAGGTGATCAATATGTAAACATATTTCAAGAGATTAAAATGTTATCTTCCCCAGGTTTTCCAAGGTGAACTACCCTGTCTGGAATAAAGACACAGGGTCCTAATTGCCAGGTCCATTATTTTTCAAGGTGTTTCCATTGCTTAGGTCAAGAGAGGACACTGGAAAAGGAATGGTCTTACATATATTCCAGCTTTCTATTTATTAGTTGTCTTATTTAGGTAAGCAAGTCAATCTTTAAGCCACTGACACTTTCACATAAATTCAAAGATAATAATACTTAAATTTTATTGACTTCTTTGAATATATTATGCCTAGAAGAGAGGAAAAGCCTTGGGGCTCTTTCTGAATATTTCTACCCCATCAATTCACTTAGTTAAATCCTATTTATCCTTAAATATCACATTCTAAACAAGGCTTTCCATATGCCTCTCTCCTATTTTATTATCCATTGTCTATCTTTCCTAGTAAAACTGTAACTGATAGAAAGAGGAAATCACACTATATTATTCCACACTGTGTATTGGTACAGTGTGTCAACACGCAAATATTAATTACCAAGTGTTTCTTTCTCTTGTTATATAAGACTTCTTTTACCTCAAATTCCATATGATTTTTCATATTCTTGATCTATTTCTTAGCATTTGGTTTGGTCACCAGCCATCATGCAATTAATTTTATATGAAAAAAAATACAAAAAATAAAGTGACAAAATCAGACAAAAACACAAATATGGTGATTCATGTTTATGATGATTCAGGTTCATAGCCATATTAACTGCTCACTTTGATACCAATAAATACTTTTTTCAACCTGTTTCTGTGTAGACAAGATAGTTCTTGGGTTTATTCCTAGAGAGTTAATGTGAAAAATTACTTGTAAATATTTCTGTGCAAAATTAACTTAGTTGTGAAATGAAGCAAATGAAGGAACTATTACATGATGGAATAAATAGTTAAGGGTGGAATATTTCTTGTGTACAAACTATTATTAATATGTGCTACATTGGAAAATATTTATATGATGAACAATATAAAAATATTAAATTGATAGTCATTAGTATTTTCATACTCAGCATCAATGTTTTGGTCTAATGGAACTTGTATAAATAAGAACCCAAACTGATCCAAGTCATTAAGAGTGAAATGAAATACATGTACACCTCACTGGCATAGCATAGAGGTAAAAAACCACCCTGAAACAAGAACGTACTTGTCACTAAAAACTGAGAATTCTAATTTCATTTGTTCTGAAATATGGCACCAATGGAAAATTCTAAAAAACTCAAAGGCTATATGAATAAATTCTCTATTTTAATTTTAAATTAAAGGTTAAGGCTAACCAGTGTATACTAAGAGGAAAAATAAAAGAAATGTATACATTACGTGGCTTTATTTACACAACTGTTAATGAGAGTAAAGTTTCTCAACAAATGAGGTGATGATAACCACGCAAGCAATTACAATGAGACTTGGCTGACAGTTTCTGGCAGAGCAATGATCCCCGAGGGGAATTCTCAAATAAATTCACAACCCCAAACAGTTAAAAAAAAAAAAAAAACTGCAATCACTGTCAATTTATATGGGAAATTCTGTTAGAGAATTTTCAGGCACATTGAATTTAAGAAATTGAAATCCAACTCCCAGGAACATGATTTTAGCGGGCAGAATTACACCATCACGTCTCTCTTACAGAAATAAAAAATAGCATGGAAATCTTTTCTACTCTTGTACCTAGCTTATGTCTTTCCTAACTTATAAAAGGCAAAACATCATTAGAATGAAGAAACTTCTACCGGGGAAGACTAAAAACTTCATGTACTACATTAATAAACAGGAAGTTAAATAAGAATAGGAAATCATATGAAGTAAAAGTTTGATTTTTGTCTAAAGAAATAAAACAAGAGCAAAACAAAACAAGCTATTCAGCTCTATACTGTTCTAACTGAATTTTGTGAATACAGTTTCATAATTAAACTCTGCTAATGATCTCAAAATAAATAGCAGGAAAGTGAATTAAATAGAATACTGCTCATAAACTGGTTATGAGACTGTTTTCTTTTACCATTTTGCAAAATGTTAAGCATTTCACAGGGAAGCATTCTTACTTAGGCAAAAGGATGTTAGGAACATAAGGTTGAAATATCAAGGCTTTCGCAGTCAAGAAAGAAAAGTTAATTTAACATAGCAATATCCATTTTACACACCATGTGACACACTAGCCCACAGGATCTGAGTCCTGTATTTTATCACCATTCTATCAGTGTCTCTCTCAAGGACTACATTAGGAACCTATAAAAATCATACACTACTTCTGAACACCTGGCTAAAATGAGGTTACTTCCAACAGAACTGGTTTCATCTACTTGGATAATGGAAACAACTCTCCTTATCAGCAGAAAAACAAGAAACATTGTCTTAGGACAGAAAGACATCAAGAAATGTTAATGTTAAACTACAAGTAAGTAATTTAGACTTTCTTGGGATACATTATAGTACATTGGGTTTTAGGAAGCTATACATTTTTCTATGACTAGCAGTTAGAATTTCTAATTAGTCAACACATTAAAAGGAGAATAATTGAGATGATTAAATAAATTAAAAATAGTCTACTATAAAAAATAAAATATGAAAATATAAATCATAAGAATCCATAAAGCAGGATACGATTACTTCTGTCAACTTTCAGAATTGACTCTATTTTCTCTCGAGAGTCCTATCTGCCCATATGCTCCTGTTTGTTTCCACGGGCAAAAGAGTAAACACCTAATAATGTACATAATTAATCAGCAAGCAATAGCCTGCCAGAAGAGACACACTGGAACCAATATGTTTAGAAAGCTTTTACAGAATAGATTTTTAGCTAAAACATATTTAAATCTCTTACCACTGCATTTCAAGATGTTTTATCACCTGAACAACATCTGCAAACATTTAAAAGGTTAGTCCAACCTTTAACAGACCTTAGCACTGAGTTTCCAGCCCTCTATGATAAAAAATAAATTCATACTAAAATCTATATAGTGATATGTTTTCTTTTTATACCACTTGTATCTCTTTTACATAATTTTTGCTTATTTTTTAGTGTATTTTGTTGATTTTGAACTTCAAAACTTCACTCAATACTCACTAATTGCATCTATAAGTATTTTCTAAGAAAAGTTGTTTAGAACTGCTATGGTTTAGATTTTAAATGTCCCTCAAAGGCCCAAATACTAAAGGCTTGCACACAAGACCATGTCGTTACTAGGAGGTAGTGGAACCATTAGGAGGAAGGCTTATGGGAGGAAGAGCTTTGCTTTCCACTTGTTCCTTGCCTTGCTGCTCCGCTTCACCACAGGTCCAAAGACAATACAGCCAGCCAACCATGAAGGCTCTGAAACCATGAGCCAAACAAATCTTTCCTCCTTTTAAGTTGACTATCTCAAGTATGTTATCACTGTGATAGAAAACTGACTAACACAAGAACAAAGGGTACATTTTCTGTTAGAAATAAGTACTATATACAGTGGTTCTGCATATTATCCCCTAGCCAGCACATTCAAAGGATATTAAACATTCATAGCAGGTATACTTGCTCACTAGCATACCTCTTCCACCAATCCTTCTGGTAATTATAGTACAAATGTTTTCAATTGGTTTAAACACACAATCTAGGTGAACTATTTCATGAGTAGTACTATACATTTCTTCCTTAGGATTTTTTTCTTCAGTTTTTTTCTGAAAATTGGCAAAGTGACTCCTCTTCTACCTCCTACATACTCTTAACTTGGTCATTAAAAGGGACAGAATTCCTTAAACACCTTGATTAGATAGTAAATACATCAGCAATTTTCCCCTCTGTAATCATTCAAGGAGAATGAGCAGAGAAGACACTAAGGAGCTCTGTGCTCACTGTTATGGAGCTGGGCACATAGCTAGAGGGGAAAGTGAGGTTATGAGGCAGCTGCGGAGGTAGGATTCATCCTCAAAGAGAGTGAACAGTCAGGAGAAGTATTACACATGCCATGAAAACCGGCAATCAATAGATGAAAAGAGGTAAAGCGCAGACAGGACAGATTTGTCCTACACATAGGGAAGCTAGAAGAAAAATTTCCTGTGATGACAGTCCCCTGAACCAAGAACATAAACTTTGAGAAGATAGGACATTTAAATAGAGGCTTTATATCTATCAATTTTTTAAACAAGGTGCTGCCAGTATTTGAATGATGAATGAACACATTCTGATAATACAGATACACAAAGTAAGATCACTTATTTCCTCTTCTTTTAATGAATTATTTTTGTGTAGTCATAAATATTTGTATAAGGGAATTTTATATGGAATTTTTCTGTCTTATGTGTCTGCAAAATAGTTTTTGTCTATGTATGCAGATGATGGACAGAATGTCCTTAACATGTTAACCTCAATCTCAATTCATTTTAGGAACATTTAAACAGTACATGGAGAATCCTGGGATTCAGCAGAATATCTTTTAAAAAATGTTAATTTAAATATCAATAAACTATCCACATGCCCTAAATATAACAGGAATGCTTTTCTCCCTATGAAACCAAAACTGTCTTCTTACATATTAAAAATCATAACATCCATTAGGAAATAACTGTTTCTAACTAGAGAAAGATCCACAATTCCCCATAGCTTCATCAAAATAATTTTAAATGTGGAGTCAATATTTAACATTTTAAACCAGTTTAAACAACATATTCTTTAGAGGTTAGGTTCTGCTCCAGTGGATTCCAATGTAATTGTATACAAGAATATTCTCAGAATTTTGCCATGCCTGGATCCCATTTAAGACAAATTTAATGAAAAACTCTAGATTCAGACACTGATAGCTCCAAGTTCCCCTAGGTGATTCTAGTGCAGGTTGGGAGTAAAGTCACTAAGTCTAATCATAGACTATGGAATACAGATATTCCAAGAAAGTATTTCATCCTATTATTTGAAACTTAAACCTAGAACAAATACTATACTAAGGTAGAAAATGTCCAAAGCACTCTTTTAATAGAGAATATGATGAGTATCTCTATACTCACCACTACATTTAATGTAGTTTATCAAGTCCTGACCAATGTTATAAGAAATGAAAACAAAAAACTATAAAGCATACAGGGAAGAATCAGATCATTACTACTTGCAGATTATTATAGGGCCTATTTGGAAAAATATAATCAGTAAGCTCTTTAATCATAAGGTAAATGGCCAATCCAAAGATAAATTCATAAGAATCAACGGTACTTCTCTAATTTAGCAATAAACATATAAAGAATCTGAAAAAATGAGAAAACACTCACAATAGTAAGAAAATTTGTTAAACATGTAGAAATTAATTTAACAAAGTATCCATGGATCCCTACAGAAAAAAAAGATTAAAATCTTTTTAAGAAGCATAAAAAATACTGAATAAGAGATATTACATGTCATTGGATTAGATGATTTAATAATGTTAATAGACATTTTCTCCAAGTTAAACTGGGTATTCAAGGCAATCTCAAAAATTCCAGCTGATTGTATTTAAGAACACTAATTAAGACTTGGCATTGAAACAAGCATATTGCTATATTGAGAAAAATAAATTTCTTTCCTAAACACTATAAGCAACTGGACTCCTGATGCCTTGAAGTTTCTAAATGTGGCAGGTAAATCAACAGGGAAGGTAATATAGGAAGATACATTACCTTTATTTTATGCAAAGAGGAACTTCTTTTAAAAAATTCAAAACAAAACACAAAAAAACCAAAAACAAAGGCAGACAAAAAAGATACATACTGCATAGATCCGTTTATAAAACACATTGAAAATGGACTTTCATTGCAGATAAGTGATGATGGCCTTATATTATGATCCTAATGGAACTCAGAAAACTGAATTCTATCATAACCTCCAACTCAGGGGGAAATGCAAGGGCAAGATTGGTGACACCTTATCAGATGAAGTTGGGTTCAATAAATCTTTTCTGAAAAGAGGCAGATAGTATTTAATCTTTGGGAGCATATGGTCTCTGTCACAACTATTCAACTCTGCTCTTCAAGCACAAAAGGAGCCACAGACAACACAAACAAATTTAGTGCTTCGCTAACACTGTAGTTAACAAAGGTAAATCAACAGCACACTTGGCCATGGGCAGTAGTTTGCTGACCCTCATTTAAAAATCACTACCACTTGACTGAATTAAAAAGCAAATGTCACCAGTCTTTTATGAATACTCATGGGGAAAATGTTTTAAATGATATGGAAAAACTGGTGTTTAGAAAGTTACAAAATTGGAAGAAGATAAAAGTTTTTGGTTCTATTTTTTTTAAACAGGAAGTACCCAATCAACCACTAAATACTTAAATGGCAAAATTTCATTTCTTAAAATATAGAGCATGAATTTTTAAATGGAATTTTCTAAGGAGTCAATGGATTTTAAGTTATTTAGAAGAAATACCCTTCAGTTAATATATTACAAGCAGGGCTTCAAAGGAGCCCTTATATTATTCAGCAAAAAAGTCCAAATTAATATAAAATAATCTTAATTTCCATTAAAATCTTTGGGGGACAAAATAAAGCATAAACACTTCCACACATTTTTAACCAATAAGAAGATATACCTCAGGTCTCCAACTGAGAGAATAGCAAACAATTTTTGTTGATGTTTTTCAAGTAACATATGGAAATTCTTCACAGTTATATGCTCATATGGCTCAGTGGAAATGTACTACATTTTTAGGCGGTCCATGGAAACCAGTGAAAATGGTTCTCAGAGGCAAAGAATTAATATTAAAGTAAACAAGTTTGTGAATATACATAAAGGAAAGTTTATGAACTGGTGTTTAGAAGTCTTGAACAGTTTTAAACATATACATATAATCTGTGACACTCTACAGTATTTTAACATAGAATAAAATGTTGATAGAGGATTCAAAGTCACCATCTCTGAATATACTATTTCTTTCAAATAAAGTGATTATACTTTTAATTAGAGTATTTTCATACATCTTACTTTTTTTCTGGTAGTATTGGGGATTGAATTTAGGGCTTCATGCTTATGAGCCATACTTCTAGTCCTACCTTGTTTTTAAAAGAAATAGTCTTCCAAGGGAATGAATATCTATTGTAAGTGAATGCATTATTCTAACTGCCTCTTCCTCAGTGAAAATAAACAGTATATTAGATATACATATCTGTACTCTAATTTATTATGGGAATGACAGAATCCTAAATTGTCAATATATTTGTTTTATGAAGAATTGCAGTGAGAAGATAAATTTACAAATTGCACAGATCCTGAAGATATTAAGCTCCTTCTATATATTCAGTCTTCTCAATAAATAGCCTTAAGTCCTGCCCTTTGGAGCTTCACTGAATTAAGAGGAAATGATTTTAAATATCTTCTTGGGATAAAAAAAAACATGACAATTGAAAATAACACTGAAATAGAAGATGTATAATGGCAGTTTAAGAACTAAAGAAAATTGATATACCTATAAATTATGAATCATGTTGGACTTAAAATTTATTAATTATCTTCTTATAATTCCAATGCCTCTTGGACTCTGTACGAACCAAAATAATGTTATGTCTTAAATCTAACATTTAGTTCAAAACGAATTTTCCTGTAATATAGGCAGTTTTACCATTTTCCATTTTTTCATTATTAGAGACATAAGCTTATCAATTAGAAGCATGATATTTTTCTCCTCACATAGAATAATATTGAAATTGCATATATAGGCTTTAATTAATATATAATAAATAATTTATTATAAACTTATAGTTTCATATGACTGTTTCTTATGACTTTATTCAAAACTCTCCAACAGAAATTGCCAGTATTTAGTCTTTCAGTATCATAAATTTATATAAGACTTTCCTGGGAGTCAGCACGCACAGATGAAATCACAAAGATGATATGAGACAGAAAAAGACACCCTTTAAATCTCTGTATGAAATCTTGATCAACCCTGAACTACAAATGTGTAAAACTGATCCAAATTAATATGCAAATGATTTGAAAAAATGCAGACCATTGCCCAGGTCCTAGATTTGCCCTATGGGACATGTGTTGGATGACTAGATAACTTTGCAAGGGCTGAAGAAATTAAACTGACACTGACTCTGAGTCACAGCCCTCAAATGGCAGCATAAAGAGAACACAAAAGCATAAAGTGAACATAATTGAGTGCGTTATGAATTAAAATTAAAAAATTAAAATTGAAAAAAATAACAGGATCCAGAATTTTATAATATTCAAAATGTATAGGGTAAATATAAAAAATTACTCAGCATACATAGAACCAGAAAAACTGTAACAACTCTCAAGGGAAAATACGCTCAAGATAGAACCCCAAATTGACTCAGATGGTAGAATTATCAGACGTTTAAGCACATATCATAATTGTGCTTCATGAAAAATAAAAAAGCTCTTGATATGAATAGAATGATAGATGTTCACAGAATGAAAATATCAGCAAAAATTTGACTCAAAAATAAGAAAAAGATGTAGACATTTTCTAAAATAAGATAATACAAATGACCAATGAGTACGCAAAAAGATGTTAAACATCAAGTAACCATTAGGGAAATGCAAATCCCAACCATAATGAGATACCACTTCACACAGATGGACCCAGTCAATACAAAAACAAAAAAGGATTTGGCATAAACACCAGTAATAATATTTTTAAAATGCAGTCACTAGTAAAAACAGTGTGGCAGTCCCTCAAATAATTAAAAATAGAATTACCATATGATCTAGCAATTTCTCCTTCAGGATACATGCTGTAAACACTTGCAATCAGTGTCTCTAATTGACATTTATTGCTCTGGTTTGAATGTGTCTCCCAAAAAAGTATGTGTTGGAAGCTTAGTCACTAGTGTGACAGTGTTGGCAGATAAAATAAAATGATGAAGAAAAAACTAAGATATGCAAATACCAATCTAAAGAAAGCTTGAATAGTAACATTAATTTCAAAAGAAAAAAGATAATTTCAGGACAAGGAACATTCCCAGGGATAAGGAAGTATTATATAATAAGTGACTAAACTAACCAAGAAGACCTACTATCCTAAATGTATGATCCTATCACAACACAGTTTGAGAACACATGAAGAAAAAGTTGATAGAATGAAGTGAGAGTTAAAAAAATCTACAAAGCACTTGAAACATTAAAAACCAATGACAAATTAATAGAATGAGAAGACAGAGAATCACCAAGATTGTGAAGCCTTGAAAAGAAAGTCACATTCAGCCAATCTACTGAGCCACAGTAGAATAGATTCTTCCAAGTATATACAGACAATGTCTTGTGTCCCAAAACAAAATTTAAAGACTTGAAACCATACAAACTCTACTATTTTACAATAATAGGGTTATATAATGAATCAACAACTGATACCTGTCTTGGAAGTTCCCAAATATTTGGGAATCGAATCATACACTTATAAATTACCAAAGTATTAAAAAGGCGCCAAAGGAATTAGAAAGTATTTGGAACTGAAAGAAAATGAAAATACATTTTTTTAAGATTTTTGAGACAAAACTAAAACAGCAACAAGAATTAAATATATAACAGTGAATACTTATAATAGAAGAAAGGTCTTAGTAAATAATCTAATCTTCTAGTTTAAAAAACAAAAGAAAGATGAACTAAATACAATACAAGTAAATAAAGAGGTAAATAAATGAAAATATCCAAATGAAATGTGAGTTTAATACTATCATAAGATATAGGGCCAAGGCACAAAATTATTGGCATTTCTATACAACAAGAATTTAAAACAAATATTTTTGAATGTTTCCATATACTGTAACTCCCCCAACCACCCTCTCTTCGATAAAAAATAAATACTTAGGAATAAATGCAAAGGATTTAGATACTGTAAACTGTAAATCTCTGACTCGGGAAATCAAAGAAATCCTAAATAAATGCATAATTATACTATATTCACGGACTTGAAAATGATGTCAATTTTACCTAAATTAATCTATAGATTAGGTGCAATCCCAAGCAAATCCCAAGAATTTGTATAAATATTGATAAGCTAATTCTAAAATTTATATGGAAACTCAAACGAACTAGATAGCAAAAACAATTTATTTATTTATTTTTTAATTGTTTTACCAGGTAGGGATACATTGTGGCATTTACAAAGGTTCTTACAATATATCAAATATATCATACTTGAATTCACCCCTTCCCTAAAACAATTTTGAAAAGAGTGTCAAAGTTGGGAATCTTACACAAACAGATATTTTTGTGGTGCTAGAATGTAAGCCAGGAGTTCAAGCATGCTAGGCAATTACTCTTAACACTAAGATACATCCACAAACCACACTATCAGATTTTACAACAGTATTCAAGATGGCAGAGTATTGGCACAAGGAAAAACATAGAACAGAGGGACAGAATGAGTCCAGAAATATAAATATGAACAGTTTGAAAAAGTGCTGAGACAATTCACATATGGAGACAATTCACATATGGGCAGGCATCTCCACACGGATGAAGAAAGTCAGTGTGATCACCCAGAAAGCCTGTGCACACAGTTCTGCCAAATACAATGCAGCACAACCCGTTCAAAAGCAAACGATTTAAATGTCCACAGCAATTAATGTGAAAAGACATGCTCTTAAAACATTCCAATTAAAACTTATATTCACCATATAAATCACCCTTCCTTCTTAAATAGAAATAATGAGGAACTAAATAGCAATTATAGCTATCTTTAAAATTTTGCAACTTCTTATTACATGGGCCATCAAATGGAACACTACTTTCCTCTGGAATTTTTGTGAACCTACCATGACCTACCCGGGTCATGGAAATGCTATGCAAATTCTTTTTACACTGTCTGTACTAATACCTTCCATAAAAATTAGGAGACAGAAAATAGTTTTGATAAAACACAAACAACATAGAAATTAGTGAGGGTTTCTTGGCTGTCTTGGAGAACAGAAATAAGTAAAAAACAAAACTGATTTTTAAAAATGTTTTGTTAGTGTAAATTAATTTTACAGAGGGGTTTCAATGTGATATTTATATACGTGCATATAATGTACTTTGATAAAATTCACTCCCCACCCCATTCCTCTTTGTTAAGTTCCCTAAGCATCTGAAGATTTTAAGAGGCAAATATGATGTCCTATCTGGGTTGCTGATAAAATGTTCAGGCTGCTGGTTCTGAAGGAAAGCACTGGCTTAGGAAGAGTTTGAACCTAGCAAGGGAGGATGCACTGCAGGGCAGAGAAAGGTCAAAGTGACATATAAAGGACAGAGCAGTACTTACTGTGACCTGTCTGGTGGCATCTGGAGTTCAGTAACAGAAGTTAATTAGTGATTCAAAACTGTATGAAGTACAGTGGTGACAGAATTTCTGAAGACTTGTAATTATGTTGTAACACTTCAGAATTTAAAATATAAAATAATCAGTAGAGTAGGAACACTAAAGAAAATATGCATCCAAACAAAAATACATGAATCACTGAGAAATAGTGGGATAAACCATTTTGGTTCAGTTTCACAGGTTTCGAAAACCTCTGAACTAAATCATTTGTTTGTACCACTCTGGAGTATTTTTTCTTAATGAAAATGATCATAAATTATTAAATCAATGCAAGGATGTAATACTTGATATTCTACACCTGTGTGTAATTATTTTCCCCCACATATGTTAACAGAGTTTAAGACACTTTTATACTAAGAAATAGAAACATTTGGAAATATTATAAATACTGAATATTAGCAAAGAAAAAAGCAAACATAATTTGTTTCTTAAATCAAAGGTTTCAGTTAACAATAGCTTACAGATTTTTAAACTTCTCCATATGCAATTTATATACATGCACATAAATAATGTAATTAAAATTTAACAAGCAACAGAACTGGTGTAACTTTGATTATCGTCAGTATTCACTATTCAATCTGTAAACCTAATGTTCAATTTTGTAGAGGTTCATAAACATTTACTGCTGAATAAATAAAAACATATGTAATCTATATTCTGTCTTTGTTTTATAAAATCTCTCCTGCCATGTGGCTGAAATAAGTTGTTAAAGATTCTTCTATAATTGGCTAATTAATTGGTGTCAGACAAAATTAATAGGGATAACAGGAAAAATGCTTTGTCCTAGAGAAATTATATCAACTATTATATGCCTAAAATATTTTCATGAATAAGGTTTATGAAAAGCAAAGAGTTTATTAGAAATTTGGGGAGAAGAGGTTTGTGCTGTTGGTCAATAAAAGAAAATGCTTGAAAAACATATAGATTACCACAATGGTTTGTAAACATTTCTCTAGCATGCTAATAAGTCAGGTCTATAGAAACAAAGCCACTTTGGAACAAAGTATTAAATAAATGAAGTATTTCATAAATTAATCAAAGGAAAACTCCAGTGACAACTTAAATTAAAAACCTTGGATCACCCAAGCATTGTATGCACATATGAATAATAAAAAAAAATAAAATAAAAACCTCAGATCTAGGCAGGTCTTAAGAGATGTTCACACCAATACTCTCATTTTAACAAGAGGAATCTGGTATAAGGAATTACATTTACATTTTTATGGCCAAGTTAGGTATTAGTAAAGTAGCAGCCCTGGCCCCCTAATTTCCACTTCAGGACTCTACTAACCCACAGAAATTTTTAGTCAATTTTTTCTAACTCACTACAAGTTTCTGATTTGTCTCACATTTGTCTTCATATCCTTATGTATTTCTTGTGCTTACTCTATGTTCTTCCAGACGGAGACCTGGCAACCCATCTTTACTCTTGTCGAACATATACTTCTACACTGTGTCAATGACTTGGAGTTGTGAAGTAGGAAAAATCGCCTTTGGATTTAAGCTACTTTCTATAGCTGTTAAAGGGAGTCTATCAGTAAAGATCTTATGATAGCAGAGTATCATAAGTTGTCATCCAGTGTAACAAACAAAGGCATGTATTGTCTCTTGCTCAGAGTAGTTTGCAAAGTGAGCCCCAGCTTCTCATAGAGGGCCCAGGGTTTCTCTATCATTTAATTTTTTTTAAATTTGTCTATGTCTTATTTTTAATTGGCACAATAATTACACAAATTTATAGAATAAACTGTAATGTTTTGATCCATGAATATGTTGTGCAATGATTGAATCGGTAATTATTTTATAGACATCATAATGTCAAACACTTTATTCTTCATGATAAAGCAGTCAAAATACTCTTCCAGTTTAAATACACATTATTATTAAATATAGATACCACACTATGCAAATAATATACCAGTAATTATTCTTCCTCTGTAACTGTAACTTTGTACCCATTAACCAGTATTTCTATAGTCAGTCCTCTCTCTAACCCTCCACAACCTCTGAAGGCTATTATTTACTCTCTACTACCGTGATACCAACTTTTTCAGATTCTACATATGAGTAAAATTATATCTCTTCCTGTGCCTGGCTTACTTCATTTACCAATGACTTTTATGTTCATCCAAGTTGAAACAAATGAGAGAATTTCACTGTTTATGGCTGAATATTACTCTGTTGTATATGTACCATCTGCATTTTACCCACTCATCCATAGACAGATCTTAGGTGATTCTGTATCTAGGCTATTGTGAACAGTGTTGCAATAAACACGTTAGCTCAGCTATCTCCTTGACAAACTGATTTCATTTTCTTTTGTTTACATATCCAGTAAAGAAATGCTGGGTGATATGGTAGTTCTATTTATAAGTTTTTTGAGTAACTATTTTACATAGTGTACTACTTTCTGTTTCCAATAATGTGAAAAGGATCCCTTCTCTCCACATCCTTGCTAGCACTTGCTGTCTTTTGTCTTTCTAATAATAGGTATTCTTACTGAAGTGAGGTATTCTCATTGTGGTTTTTATCTGCATTTCCTGATGATTAGTGATACTGACAATTTTTTTTATGTAACTGTTATCCATTTGCATTTCCATCCTTTGATCTATTGTCAGCAGTGCCAGCTTCATCTTGACATTAGTTTTGTTGTTAATATAGAAGGAATGAAGATTTCCCTGTTTACACCCAATAGAAGAGAATGCTTTTCCAAAGTGAAAAGAAAAAAGTCTCAAAAGCCTGCAGAAAATAACTCTTTGCTTCTCCATGGTCAAATTTCAGTTACACTATGAAGCAATTATCAGCAAGGGAGATGAGATCAATTTTAGAACCACAGCATGACCTCTGGGATCAAGACAGGTTGGCTTTCTGCAAGCATGTGACTTTAAGCCACAAGGATTGATACTGAACAAAATTTAGGTTCTGATAACAAATAAGGGGGCCATTGTTGCTAAGTAGGTAGTCAACAGTTACTGGGGATTAAACCCAGGTTTTGCATGTACTAGGAAGCACCTGAGCTATGCATGCCCAGCCCTTAACTACTCTTTAGCTACAAAATTTCAATACATAATTTTATTACCATCTATTTAAAAAAAAAATATTTAAGCCTACTGCCTTCCCTAAAAGAGAGAACAAAATTCTCACCTGGTCCCTGCATCAAGTCCAGGATTTCCAGGTAAGAGCCATTATCTCCAGGAGGTCCAAACTGCTTGGGGAACTACACCTAAATGATAAGGTATTTACTCCCTCATATTCACACACAAATCAACAATGGAGAAAAAACAAGACGGCTATTATGCTAAGACATCAGAAAATGGATAAATAAAAAGCAGTCCAAAGTTATCACTGGTCTGCAGTACACTATAACCTATGTTCTGGGACAGGAAAGTAAAGATTTCCAGGTATGGGAAAAGAACACATCCTACCTCTGTCTTCTGCAAGGCTTCCCATCACACATTTTGTTCCATGAACACTATGAGAAAGTATTTAGTTGATGAACTTTCTGTCATTGAGACAAAATACTGAGAAAATCAACTTAAAGGTATATTTTGACTCACATTTTCAGGGGTTCAGTCCATGGTGTCTTGGACCTATTGCCTGTGGATCTATGGTAAATCTCTACATTATGACTCAGAATATGTGGTAGGAGAAAATTCTCACCTCATAGTGGTCAGGAAGCACAGAAAGAAAAGAGGGAGCTGGGATCCCAATAATAACCTTTTCAAAGGCACATCCCTAATGACCAGTTCCTACCACCCGTTCCTGACTCCCAAAGATTCTGCTATCTGCCCAAAGCATTATCGGCTACAGATGATTTGGGAGGACATTTAAGAACCAGACTGGGGCTGAGAATATAGCTCAGTGTTAGAACACGTTTCTTGCATACTGAAGACCATGAGATTAATGGGATTCAACACCACAAAAATTATCAGTAACATCCAGGTGATCCCATTCTACCCATGGTCCCCAAAGGCCCATGCCCATCTCACAATGAAAAATGTGTTCAGTCTGTCTCCAAGGGTCTCAAGTGTTCTAGCATTGCACAAAAGTCCAGGTCCAAAGTCAGCTCTGAAACACTGGAAAAACTCTTAGCAGTGGGCCCTTATAAAAGTCAAAAAGAACTTACATACTTCCTAGATACATTGGCACTGCAAAAATATTCCTATTTTAAATGGAAGGAATAGGACCGAAAGAAGTTTATAGGTCAAAATTAAATCCTCCAGCTCTTTATCCCAAACTTATCTCCTGCTAAATATCCAGCCTCACAGTCATTGCGGCACTAACTTTAAGACACAAAATTCAAGTGTCCTAACCCTAAAAGGTTTAAACTATCAGATTCTCCTTAAACTTAGATTAAATTCCATAATCTGGAAGAACACAGAGTAAAATCACATTTTTCTCTCCAGTTTCAAAATAGCCAACTTTAGCCTAAGTTTCTTTATTATATATTGCAGAGATTGCCAACATAATACAGTATTAACTTTTCCCCTCATTTTCTCGAATGTTGTAGCATCTACAGGTACATGGTCAATTTCCAAAAGGACAACTTCCCATTTTTGAAGAGCCAGTTAGGGTCATTTACATTCAGCCTGGAAGAGGGAGGCTTCACTGCTCTATCCCCTAGCTCCCCACTTATTCAGATCTATTTTAAAATTTTCTAATGACAGTGCTCATATAAAAATGCTATTCCAGAAATAATATATTTGGCTGGAAAGAATAAATATTCTTTATTTAAATAACAGGATACAAGAAAGAAGTCTTTTGGCTTACATAACAGTAGTAAGACAAAAAAAAATTCTGTTATTGGTTCATTTTGTAGTTTAACTATGTTACCAAGGTCCAACGTTCTTTCTCTATACTTTTTCATCTTTAATATTGACACAGTGATAGCAAGATGGCTATCATGGTGTTAGAAATCACAACTGTGTATAGGGAAATATGACACAACTTTGTATAGAGCTGAAAGTCCTTCATTCTCCATCACAATGGAAGAAAAATCTTCCATTAGCCTCTGGAAGAATTCTTTTTATACTCTATTGACTCAGATTAATTTCAATGTCTATTTCTAAACTAATTACCCATATGGGAAATACCACTATCATTATTAGATTAGACAAAGTATCCAGGACAGAAACTATGCAGGAAGCAAACTACAAAGTAAGACCCGGTTTCAAAAGAAAAAAACAAAACACCCCCCCCAAATATTGTTTCAAAAGCAATTATTTTGTTTCTTCTAAATGACAGAGATATGCTGGGATAGTTAAAAAGCATATCCTTCTTAATATTGAAATTTTTATTAGAAAACAAATAATTTCTTTAAAAAGAGCATTAAATAAATGTACACAAAGTCCCATAGTATGACATCATCAAATTAGAGTCATTTTTTAACTTTATTTTTTTGGTCCCAGTGCTTAGGTGTGTTGAATTTCTATAACCAAAACCATATTTTTTCATATAATTTTGATTGTTACTTATTAGACAGAACAAATAATTCCCATTTTCCAATAATTGTCATTAACCATTTTTAACAAATCTAAAATCTATCACTGAAGTTTTACCAGTTTACTTAACCATCCTATACAGTATTTGATTTCCAAAGTTGTTTGGGACATTTTTGTACATGTTATTTTCTATACTTACGATGAACGGGATTGTGAGAACTTAGATACCTACCCATAGATAACATACAAAATTTTAAGATTGATACATTTTACTAATGTATACCTTCTATTTTATAATAGTCTAATTCTGGCATAAGAAATGTACCAGTATAAAAAAATAAATAAAAGCTCACTGTTTCTAGCCTGCACCCTCCTAATCTGGTTATGTAAAGCTTGTATCTTGCATAAGCATTTATTTAATTATGTCACAAGAACAACTGATGATTAGGAGAGCAATAGCAATTACAATATGAGAACTACTTAAAATATATATTTTGTGTTCCACCGGGGGTTTGAAAAATCAGGCAAAAATAAGCCCAATAGATATCAGGTATAATAGGAAATACCATTCATGACTAGCAGCATGGCCAGAAGGTATTGCAAAAGTGAATAGAGAAAGAAGAGGTAGTCACAATGAGCTAGCTATGGTAGCAATGAATAAGGTGGTAACTGTAACGAAAGCATATGTTTTTAATCTAGGAATTCCACTTCTAAGAACAGATTATAGAAATAAACACACATGAGCTCTATAGCACACATATAAACTTTAATATTTACTGCAGCATCAATAGACAATGAAACAGTTTACAGCAATTGTAACATGTAATGGGGATAGAAAGACCTTCAGGATTAAAAAATCCATATGCATTCACACACATATAGAATCAAGGCTTTGTGGAATTGGTATAAGGTTAAAACAATGGAAATAAATTCATGTAAGAAAATGCTCACTTAAATGTTAGCAGTCGTTGCTTTGGGTTTTATGGACTAAATGCTTGGGATTCCCTCCTCTAGATTCATATGTTGAAACATAATTATAATGTATTAGAAAATACATTATATATATAATGGCTATATAAATATATATATATATATATATATATATATATATATATATATATATATATATATTATAATGCCAAGGTATTTGATGGCAGAGACCTTAGGAGGTAATTATGTCATATAAGTAGAACCCTCATGAATCTGATAAGTACTCTTGCAAGAACAAGCCAAAGAGCTTTTTTCTGCTATGTGAGGATATAAGAAGTCAGTCTTGGTCAGCAGCCTGGAAAAAGACCTTTATCAGAATCCAACCATGCTGGCAGCCTGATCTGGACTTCCAGCTTCTAAAACTGTGAGAAATAAATTTCTGTTGTTTAAAAGCCACTGACTCTGTGGACTTTCATTATAGCATCTTTCAGGGAGCGGGGAATTGAAACAAGTTTACTGGTTGATGCATTTATTACTTTTCAACAAAAATGTTACTCTTCTCTATTTTTCTCCTCACTCTTTTCCATCTTAGTTTCCTTCCTACAGTGATTACAATAGTTTTAAAAATTCTATGTTCATTCTTGTATAGAAATATATACCATATACACCTTCTTAACTTCCTTCATTTACCCTTCCTCTCCAATACAGGTTATAAAACACATATTCATGGGAATGTCACTTGGAAATCCCTTGTATATCTATCTTAAATAAACAAAAGTGTCATTTTTTTTTTCTTTTACAAAATCGGAGAACAGGAGAGTAAAACATGACCTGTCTAGGGAATTGGTAACAGTGGGAAGGGGGAGGATGTGGAGAAAGGGTGTGGGAGGGTGAATATGGTGCAAATACTGTGTATTCATTTATGGAGATGGAATAATGAGACCTGTTGAAACTATTCCAGGAATGGGGAAGGGTTGATAAAGGAGAATAATGGAGGGTGTGAATTAAACTATGATATATTGAAAGAACTTTTGTAAATGCCACAATGTACCCCCACCACAACAATAAAAATAAAATAAAATATAAATAAATAAAAATAACTCATATTTTTAGGTTCAGAATAAATTTAATGAATTTAGCACAGGACTAAATAAAGCTTATTCTTTTATTAAAAAAATAAAAATAAATGTTAAAATGACAACCTAAACTCAAACAAAAATGATAATGGACTCAAAGAAATCTTGACCTCAGGATCTGGCTCTATACAATTCACATTTAATTAAATATTTTGAATCGTAATTTCTAACAAAGACAAGAACAGAAATGATGTGCTTTCAGAGTCCCTAAGTATGCTTAATAGACTAGAATCTATAGGAATCAAAAAAAAAAAAAAAAGAAAATATAAGAGGGCTCAGAAGCATCCTCAACAGATACAATGAATTCAGTACCACAGGGTTACCTGTGTGGAGAGTCTGCTAAAAGGATCAGACAAGATCTAACAACTATTTTTAATATTCTCATTTTAGTATATAACTTTATATTTTTTTTCTCATGTGTAAAAAAAAGATGAAAGTAAAGCATTTAAAGGATAGAATGTCTTTTCCAATATTCAGACTTTTCTACTTTTCAGAAAAGGATTTAGGGTGATCATTTAAAGAAGACACTGCCAGCAATCAATAGAAAGGGAACTGCTCCCTGTTCATACTCATGCTAGCAAAGTTAAAACCAAGGTATCAAAAATATATTAAAATTATTAAGAAATTACTAGTAAATTATTCATTAAAAAACAAATTTCATTTTCAAACATTATGCAGTAATTTACAAAATAGGATGATAAACATGATAATTTCTTTCCTCAAGTGTTACCTTAATGCTACCTAATTTACTAGTTATAAAGTACCTGGGCCCAGTTATATGTATATACCATGTGGTTTCCTTTCTCTTCTATTTGCATCCATGCAATTAGCCATGATACAGTAAAAAATGCACTTTGTCTAAGGCAAATTTCTAGAGGATTTTCTAAAACTTGAACTTCATGATAATATATCTGGATTATGGTCCAATCAGTGCATTCGTAATTTTTCATTTTGACAAAAGACATTTTACTAGTGTTTCAATAATCCACACAAGCATAAATATCTTAACAAAGAGAACTTTCTCCTGAACCATTTTCAAGTCTAACTTCTGCTAACTGATTTTTAAAAATATTCTTGCTATTTCATTTTTCTGTTAACTTTAAAAGATGCAAAGCAACTCATTCAACAATTAGCAAGTATCAGTAATGTGTTCAACACATTTAGAGATATCATGCAGTAAATATAATTATATGAGACATAAGAAAAACCCTTAAGAATCCATACAAAGAAAAATGACCGGGGCTTGATAAATACACGCACCAACCATCTGGTAGTTTTGAGTAAAGATTGGATGGATGTGAATTATACAATATGTTGAGAAAGGGGGCACTGAAGAAGATACATGGAAGTAATGAGAGGATGAAGTGAAGAATCTTTATAGAACATAAAGCAGGAATGATGTAATGGGGACTAGAGATTTTCATGGCTGAAGCAGATGATTACACTGTATTTTAGTAAGATATCCTTAAAGATTAGGATGTGCCAATACTTCAGATGGGCCTTCCAGATTACAATGACATCAAGTTTGTGGTATTAGATAAATGAGGAACCTGGACTGGGGGTGTGGCTCAAGTGGTAAAGTGCTTCTGTAGATAAATGAGGAACTAACTGATGCCAAGATAATATGAATTTAGATGAATTCACTACTTTGTTTCTTAAGTAATCTACTTTGTACTATTTTATAGTCAAGACAACTAGATCAAATGTATACACAGTGTGGGGGAAAGATGACAGGTAAGGGTATTCTGTTAAGACATTCACACTGAAGTGCATAGTTCATATTAAAGATAGTATTATGGTTTAAAATCATATTTACTAATTGAAACAGTTGCATCATTCATAATATATGTTTTTCAAACAACTTATCACACAATATTGTAGCTGTTGATATTAAAGATTTAGGTTTCAAACTAGATTGAAAATATAATCCAATTCAGATTGTATTCTACATCTGCCTCTTCTAGAAGCATGATCATGGGCAAATTACAGCAAATCTCTCTGAGTCTGACTCTGTAAAGTGGTAATAATCTCCCTGCTCTGGTTACTGTAAATTTAACATCAGATTAGATTAGAATTTAGACACCTAAATTAAGTGTAGGAACACAAAAGTCTTGCGGTGAAGACTAATGCAACTGACCATTTTTTAGCCACCTTTCCAAAAACAGTACAATATATATTAAAGTGTATTGATTTTTCTGAACATTTCTTTCAAAAGATGTGTTCAAAGATACTTGAAGACTAACATTAATTCAATTTGAATGCATTTCATAAATAATAACATTATAATATATCAGGTCTTTTAGCTCCTTTAAAAGCCCCTTTATGAGTTCCAAGATATAAAGGATCATAAGTTCAGTTTTTCTAGTCAAAAGGGGAGGGAAAATAATTTAAGTGCAGATTGGATGAACCCCATGGAAATACTTCGGATGTTGTACTACGTTGAGTATATCCCAAGGCGCGTGCACACACACACACACACACACACACACACACACATCATAGATTTCACATTTTGAAGTTCTTTTGTCTGGATTACATGGTCTTCAGGACTGGAGCAAATCAGGAAGACCGTGGTTGAGCATATCTCACCAGGCTCACAAGCAATCAGTCTATTAGTAAAGGAAGTATTCCCTGATGATGAAAAACCCACAAATGTAAGATCCTGAGGATTCACAGACAAAGTCAGGCATAGGAGAGCCACTTTGATGTGATCTGGTCTTATTTCATATTCACTGAGATAATACACATGCAAAAAATCCGGCGCATACATTGACTTCTACCCAGATGACAATATTGCCTGGAAAATCACGACTGCATATTTACCATCTGGCAAGTGGGAAGCATTAGCAAATGAACAGCTAGATGTTTGAGCAAGAGCTACTGCACACCCATATGCATGGAAAATCTGAATCAGCAATGAAGCCAAAGCATAAGTCCTGCCAAAAAATGAATATTCATATTACCAGTACCACACAGGTTGAATTAAACACAACTGTTTTAATTTCATATTGATATTCTGCCTGACAGCAAATACTGAAGATCAAAAAGTAACATGATACATGACAATTCATCAAGAATGTGAGCTAAGTTATTATGAAAAATTGAGACTGAGACTAGCAAGAACCTTAGAAAATGACTTTTTTGAGTGGGAAAGAGTATTATATAGAATATAAAATGTGGAGTAGTCCAAGTGAAATTATCCAAGGTAAAGCCTTTACAAAGACATAATTGCTTTAGGCTGTCAAATCTGAATATGTTGATTTCTTTCTTTTCCTCAATTTTCCTAAACAGTATATATTTCAAACTAAATCTACTCAATATTAAATAACAGTAGAGGGACTCTTACTAATGGCAAATATTTATGTCAAAATCTCTCATCCAACAATTTCTTGGTTTACCACAGTCTAGGATGATCAAATTTTAAAAGTTCAAACACAGAAGGCTAAACTTTCAAACATGAGGCTACGGTGAAATTTCATCCAAATATATAAATGTCAAACAAGCTTGCAGGCACACAAACCAGATATCTATCTGCTAGCTTGTGTACACCTTCACTAGTATCTGTTTTGATTGCTCCCTATGTTTCATTTGATGCTGTCCAGGCAAAGCTAAATAGAAATGAATTTTTAATTATTAACCTTTAATAGGAAATACCTCTAACTTGGAAGCAGTACTTTACATTATAATGCAGAAAAATTGGAATTTGAAGCTGGTTTAGTTGATAACAAAGAAATTAAGTTCACCATAACTAGGATTGCTATGTCCCAAAATGAATCCTATAACTGCAATTAAACATCAAGCATTCTTCAATAGACTTATTCTACTTAGCAATTTATTCTAAATGGCAATAAAAAGTAATCTTTCAAAAAACACAGATCTGATCATGCTATTCTTCCGCCTAAACTTTCAAAGATTTCCTTTGTCTTTAGAAATAGCATATTTTTCTGTGGTTTTTAGAATTCAATCCAATCTTGCGGTCTCAAAGTGTGAAGTATAGTTTTTCTCAACATGTTTATAAGTGAAGATCCTTTTCAACTTCAGAATCACTCTTAGGCTGTATTACCCAGTCAAATTTTCAGATTTATTTAAGACTATCTTTTAATTAACTGCATCAATTGAAACATCTGTCTTTTAATTATCTTCAATTGCAATATCTACATATACTTGAAAATAATTTATTATCTACAAAAAAATTCTGAGAGCAAAATACATATGAAGACTCTGGTAATTTCTCTGTGGGTTAGCTTAAGCAATCAGTCTTATGTTGATGATAGCAAGGAATTAGGAATCTCCTAGGTATTATGCATATATTTACTGTATGGCTCCCACTGCTTGCTCCATACATGCTGAGTGCTTGACACTTACTTGCTGAAAGAATGAACTACTTAAGACCAAGGATTCTAACTTTATTTGCCAGGCTTTGGGGTTTACACTGATTGCAAACTGAGTTCTGCAAGGGTCCTTCCCTTACAGTCAATAAGGGAATCTTATTAATGAGGCAAACCCACTCTGGCATACTCAATTCTCCCCCATTATCTTAATCCATTTCATTTTTTTCCTACCAGTCCTCATCACACTCCATCATTATTTAATTTAAAACTTCATAATGTTTATTATTTTCCATTTTCTCCCACTCATTAGAATGTAAACTGCACAAGTGCACAGATTGTCTGTGATTTGTTCATTGGTGTATTCCAAGCTTGAAAATGATGCCTAGCATAGTGAATGTTCGTGAAATACTTAAATCTTTAACAAGTCATGCCATCTTCATGTTTCTAATCACCTGTCAAATACGAATAAAGCCTCTTCTGTTCAATTTATAGAGTGATTTAAGAAACAAGAGACTCTCCCATTAGTAAATGTGATTCAATCACTGTTCTGAAATTATGTATATAATTATATTTGTATCTCCTCCACATGACATAGTCAAAGCAAGGAAGATAAATGAGGGATCGCCTTCTCCTGGAGGCTTACTATTTGGGTGGATATGATAGTTTACCACCTCACTCAGGTACAGTTCATTTCGTGAGCTTGAACTTATCATTCATTTCAGTGACATGATTAACAGTCATGACTATAAAGACGGTCTACAAGTTTCAACTACATATTATAAGTCATCGTGCTTCAAATTTAGAATGTTTCTTTCCATAAAATTTTTTTCCCTTTCTCTTCACATTCCCGAGTTATGCAAGATTTCTCACAAGCATTGTTAGTGTTATGATTAACTTTGTGTGTCAATTTTGTTTCATTATGGTGTACTATACCCAGTGGATTTTGGTCAAATAATAATCTTGATGAGACTGTGAAGGCATTTTTTCTTTAGGTATGATTAACGATCATAATCACTTGACTTTATATAAACCAGATTATCTTCTACAATGTGAGTGGCCCACTTCCAGTCATAGCTGAAGGCTTTCGGAATAATGGTGATTTCATGAAGAAGGAATTCTGCCTTGACACAGTAACACAGAAATTCCAGCCCGCTGGCTTGCCCTACAGACTTCAGCCTTAGAAGTGACAATCTCTGTTTTCCTCTCTCTCTCTCTCTATATATATATATATATGTGTGTATATCATCAACTCTGTGTCTTTGGAGTACCTTGACTGATAAGTAGGGCTCTGAGACAGCCTAAGCTTTGGAAACAATGCAAGTGATATGCCTGCTTCGCAATGCAAAGAAAACATGAATAATCTAATGTTATCTCTTAAGAAAACTAGTTTTCACTTGAGGCACAACTCATGCACCTACCCACAGGGCACATTTTAAGTATAAAAAGCTTAATGAGTTTTGCTAAATATACAAACTGTATATCTACAGTGCTAATATATAGAACATTTCCATTATCTCTCTTGTCTCTTTCCATTGTTCTGAATTTTTACTACCATGATTAGTTTTGACTGCACTAGACTTCATAAAAAAAGAATTCATGAAGTATATAATTTTTCAAAAATAGTTTCTATTGCTCTCCATGTTTTTGGTACTCAACTTTGCTATTGTGTGAATCTGTAGTTTGGTTTTTTAACTTAGATTTTTAGTAAATCTTGAATTTATTTCTGTATTAGGTGAAAGGTGGAGGTTGAAGTTTAATGTTTTCTGGTAAATGTTTCCAGCTGTACTGAAACAATTTGATTAAATGATTTCCCTTTGTCTGTTGAATCATCTTGTAAAAAATGAATTGACTATTATTTGTGTGTATTTCTAGACTAGATTTTTTTTCAATTCCTCTACTGATCTTACACCAGTTCCACAAAGCCTTTGATTCTGTGATATGGTAAGTCTTTAAGTCAGTTGTGTGAGTCATCCAACTTTGTTTTTCTTTTTAAAATTATAGCTGTTCTTAGAATTTCCATGAAATTTGAGAATTAACTTATTATTTTCAAAAATAAATGTCTGTTGGTATTTTGAATGGGTTTGCATTGATTTCTAGCTAAACTGGTGAATTGTCATCTTCACAATTCACAAACTATATATAATGCCATTTATTTAGGTATATTTTAGTTTTAGGTACAGAAATCTTGAATATTTTTCTTTAAACTTATATTCCTATGTGTTTTATATTTTATCATGGTTTTTTTTTTTTTGGGTCCTGGGGTTTAAAGTCACCTTGAGCCTACACCATGAGTAACTTCATCAGACCTTTTTGTGATAGTTTTTTTTCCAAATAGGGTCTCATGAACTATTTGCCTACTGTGATCCTTCTGATTTCTGCCTCCTGAGTAGCTAGGATTATTGGTGTGAGCCACTGGCACCCAGCTTTATCATACTATTTTAAGTGATAGTTCATTTTTAACATTAATTTATAGTTTTTTGTTGTTGGTACATGAAAAGAAAACTGATTTTACTATTATTCTTATATTTAAGGAAATAATAATCCCATAAAGATAGTTATAGGACTTTTACATGAAATACTTACTAAAAATTTACAGAATTAACATACCACATAGCACAGTGAGAAGTTCCTTCTAAGGTAAATTTGCTATATAAACAGCTCTATGTTTATAATTTGTGATACACTCATGCTCTCAACCAGTCTCCTATAAATTAAAAATATAAACTGTAAGACAATAATACTACTACATTTTAATTTGTTGCTCATATAAGATTAGGAAGAGAAAAAGAACAAATAATCAAGTAAAAAAATACTATAAATATAAAAGGGGTTAAATATCACACACATAAACACACACACCTTCATAAGTCAATTAAGCAGCACTGCTTTTGCTGAGGCTGGCAAAAGTATCCCAAGGCAGACCCTCTGTGTGCTCATCCCCTTAGGTATGAAGAGGGCCAATTCATTTAGCTTTACTTTCTTCATTTCGCAGGACTCTCTTCCCCAAATCTCTTCAGGAATTCAGACTTCTACTCTCTTCACCTCCCACCTCTACTCCTTTATTCAAATGGCAGTGACTCTGATTTCTCTACATTGTGGCTGACTGGATGACTTTATGAAAACTAAAAACAACAATGATAAAAGTCACCATTTGGACTTCTCTGCAACCACAGAGGAAACATAACATAGGATACAATGTGGGTGTTTTATTCTCTAGACACAACAGTATTGTCCTAGAAGAACTCATGTGTAAGGAACCTTATTCCATTGGATGAGATGTGGCACTTTTATCTTTAGCTCCTTCTATGACATTAAGCCTACTCTGCCCAAGTAGAAGCCTTTATTGAAGCAGAATGCTTCTATTCTGCCTCTAACAAGATTTTATATACACATACCCTTTTGTAACTGCTTATTTTCTACATCTCAAGAAAGCTTCTAATAGAGCAGCATGCCAAGGAGCTGTCAAAACAAAGGCACTATGTTAATCAGCTTTCCATCACAGTGGCAAAGAGATAAACAACTTATGAGGAAGAACACTGTAGCTCCTGGTTTCAGAGATTTCCTTCCTTGGTTGCTTTGAGCCTGTAATAAGGCAGAACATCTCAACAGGCAGTGCATGGTAGTGCAAAGCTTCTTACGTCAAGGCAGCCAAGAAGCAGAGAGAGGAAGGGGTGAGGGAGGTCCTGCTATTCCCTTTAAGGGTACTCTCCTAATGACCCAACTTCTTTTCATTAGGCACTACCACCTCCCAACAGTGCCACAGGCTAGCAATCAAACCTTTAGCATATGGGCTGCTGAGGAACATTTAAGATCCAAACTATAACAAGAACCAAACACATATCAAAAGAGAGAGGGACCTCTGGAAGATATTACTCTACCCAAAAGAATCTAAGCGACAACGAAAACTAACTTTAGATTTATTTCCTGTACCATGTTTTATTTATCTGTATTGATTTCAGGAGTAAGTTTTTTCTAAAAACAAATTACTGAGATGCATGCACAAAAGACATATTTCCATTAAACACCAAGACAAAGGGAGCACTGAAGACAGGGTATTAGATTACATAGGCAGTAGTCTGATCCACCTTTACTCTCTGAATCTTGTGGAAACTTTTGAAATTATGCTCTGATGAGTTTAAAACTTTGTTTCCTGGGATTTTTTGGAGAGTAGTGTTCTTATTTTTTATTTTTTCTCTAATATAACTAAAGAATATAGCATTTTCTATGGATGCTTTTGGGGACATAGAATCCTAAAGTCAGTAGGGTGAGCTTTAAAATAGAGAATTTTGCAGTGTAAGCAAATTCTCAGGTCATTCGGGTTTTTGCAATACCACCATTATTATCCCACCCACGCTAAGAATCTTGGAGGTTAAAAAAAAAAAAAAACTTTTTTAAAGGCATGAAAAACACTGTTTACAATGTTCTTTATAATATACAATTAGGTGCCCAACCCAAATCAAAGTAAGCCACACGATGATGCCTAGAAGCAAAGATAATTAAGATAAGCAGATAATTAAGGTGGGTAGTCCTGGAGAAATAGTGTTATGTCTCCCTGGTACTCTCTGGAATATATCCCACCAAGCCAAACTTGGCCATGAAACAGAACGTCTCTGAGAACCACTCCTCTTGAAACCAAGTATTTCCATAGAGATGTGGCTTTTTTTAATAGCGTTAATTTTTAAATCTACTCTCTCTATACTTCTATTCTTCCCACTGGCCCCACTATGGATAAGCAAGGTAGGTATGGGAGAACAATGTACCTGGGTTTTGTGATGCCACAGTCAATGCCAGATCCAACTGCATTGAGATGGGCCTTCACAGAAGAGCATAGAAGGGCCTCAGACTCCAACTTTTAGAATAATATCAAATTCTGTGGAATTCAGCTTCCCTCTGACAAAGCATGAAGAAGTTCAGCAACACCTGGACCAGTCAAATAACTTCAATACCTTCCTCCCTATGTTTAGCACCACCCGTGAATGCTCCATTATAAAAAGCCTCTTCCCCTTGATGTGATTTTTTTTTTCTCAAGGAATCTTTTGAGGCTCTGCTCTCCAGTCAGCACCTGTACATCCATTCCTTCCACCTTAGGAACTGATCATTCACTTCAGCTACATTTCTGGCTCTTCATTCTGCTTGAAGAACTGAAGATGAAGCCTCAGTAGAGCTATTGATCCCCACTTCATATAACTAATGTTTCAATGAGTATGCATATGAAAGTACATGGCACAGAGTGCTCAAAAACATTTATCTTCCTCTCATACTCTCAAATGCCCTTCACTAGGCTAGGTACATGCAGAAGAAAGTGAGAACTACAATCAGAGTTAGTAGGATTATTTTAAACTAGGATGATAGAAAGAGGAGTGTAGATATCAACACACCAACTTCAGAGACGTACAGTCTCAAACTTGAATGTCTAGAAAGAGCTCAGGTTTAAGACTGCAGAATTAGAGAATTAAGTCATAATCCAAAGCAAAAGAGTCATCTTCACAGGTCAGGTGACAAGGTCTGTTTCCATCACATCAAATTTTCTGGTTCCACAAATGCAGCAATGTTTCTATCTTTCATTTCTCTTGAGTAGCAAGCATGGTGAAGTCAACTAGATCACTCTTAGAATTTTGCTGCTGTTGCCACTGCAACATGCCTTCTTATAATCTAATGATACACATTATTTTTGTATTCAAAATAAGCAAAGTCCATTGCTTATTTAAACGCTAACAATCATGTTTCAGTAATACACAACAGGTACTTTGTTCAACTGACATCATCTTTGGAAAGTACCCTTTAAAAAAAAAAAAGCAGAAATCTACCCAAACCCAGGTCAGACAGAATAAGGTAAACATGATAAACACTACACACCTATATCATGAATGCTCCATTGTGAGTCTGAACAATGCTCCAGGGCAAGAAGGAAAAGCTAGTTATGAAACTATATCTCACACCTGGGAACAGAAAATACTACAGGGTGGAGATGGGAGCATGATGGTTGGAAGCTTTCCACTGTGCACAATCATAATTTTTTAAAAAAGAATCACACACACTCATAACTCTTAGCATTGTCTCATATGAAAAACATTGGTTACAATTCAGGGAAGAATATTTTACATCTGAAGGTGCAAAATAAAATCCTCTTCCAACTGGAAAATTTGTAATTTTTTAGTTTTCTATGAGAGAGACTGGGAACTACAAAACCCCCAATTCATAAGGACTCTACCAAAACGTTTGCAACTAACAAACAATAAAACTTTACCATGACTTTCAGTGACACAGGGCCATGTCTCTAGAATGATTCCAGGTCCCATCTGAATGTCTAAGAAAGGTCAAGGCAGCAAGGACAATTTCTGTTTGCACCAGCCAAAACCCGATGATAATCCCCAACCTCACTTGCTGAGAGTTTTCTCTACAAAGACCAGACAAGGTAAATCCTTCCTCAGGATATGTGAGAAGCTTATATGGTGCCTAGAACTCAGAAGTGTCTTTCTCAAGGACCTGAAAGTCATTACTCTGAAATGTAATCATCAGGAAGAATAGAGCCTCATCCTCCTAGTTTCTATGGGAAAAAAAGAATTCTAACTTCTTCAATTGCCACAGAGCAGATGTAGCTGGCCCAATCACACTTACATTCACCAACCCTTCATAATTTTTGAATAGAGGCCTGCTGTCTCCTCATTCTGACACTTTCTTTTTCCCTTTAAAATGTCCAGGCACCTCTGCTCAAATATAAATGAACTCCAGCTTTTCACTCTCTGGTCAAGTAGTTAGTGAATAGGATCTGTTTTTCACTGTTTTGACTAATGTCTGGCTTTGTCTTTGACAGTCATGAGTGTCTTTGATTTGTGTAAAAGATGTCTAATGACAACTTAATTTTTAAAATCCAGATTAGCATGCTAGCATAAAAATTTCCCAATAAGATAGCTGAGAACAAGTAAAAGAACTACCATATTTATTGCCCTGCATCTTCTAATAATTCTATAAACACACAAGCATGTGTGCTATTTAATGGGATTCCAAGCTTCAATTTTAAAGAATGAAGCTCCCACAAATAAAGAAAATGTTAATTGTATAAAACAAACTAAACTCATTTTTATTACCATTACTATAAATTTCTATTGAATGGCATTGTCATGCAGAACTTCCCCATCTCCCTTTTGTATGCTCAAACCATAAATTAACTCTTAAAAAAACTTCAGTAAGGATTTTTCTCTGACTTGATGAAATATTTTTGTACTGGCTAGAGAATTTATTATGGCAGATTCATTGATGGGATTTCTGGTTTTCAGATTTTAATTTCATGGAGTCTGACATTTTTACTCTAACATGTTCCAAAGCTTTTCCTTAATCTCTTTTAGCTTTGGAAAAAAGTGGTTTTTCTTCTATGGATATTATTGTTTTTGTACAAATAAATGAATTTCTATCACCTCACATGATGTTTGGGGTTTTTTTTTTTTTTTCTTTTTCCTTTTTTTGTCTGTACAGGGGTTTGAACTCAGGGCCTCACACTTGCTAGGCAGATGCTCTATCACTTAAACCACATCTGCAGCCCTTTTTGCTTTAGCTATTATTTTTTTTGAGCAGCAGCTTACATATTTTTCCTGGGCCATCCTAGATTTGATCCTCCCAATCTCAGTCTTCAGGTATCTGGGATGACAGGCATGCATGACCACATCCAGCTTTACAGGTTGAGATGGGCATCTTGCTTTTTCACCCTGCTCTTCTTAAACCATGATCCTCCTAATCTCTACCTCCTGAGCTGCTGGGATTACAGGCATGAGCCACTAGGCCTGACTTCATATGAATTCTTATATTAAGATGAAAACTGGGCATGCCTGCATACTGGCTAAGTGACTTCTCAATGTTTTAGTGATTCAAATTCATGCTTCAGCATACTAAAAATAGTTAAGTGTTACAGACTTAGAAAATATGCAATAAAAACTGAAGACTTTAATTTCCCAACCTCTAATCTATATAGAATTTCAAAAATGGTTTTTCAGATCAGGGGCACCATTTAGTTATAACAACAGCTACATTAACTATGAGCATCGAGAAATAAGTCTATATATGATCTAAATTCAAATATTTTGGTCATGGCACTCACATTCCTACAAATTCAAATCACTGGGGAAGTTCTATAATTATCTAATGCATAGAAATGCAATTAAAATGTAACTTACTGCTTAGTTGATTTCTAGACAGCATATAATTAAGCTGCAGCAACCATGTTCCTTAAGATTTATTAAAATTCACTTGAAAAAATTCAATATAAAATCACAAGGTTATTCATGAAATGTAAGTATTACATACATTTAAATGAGTAGCATTGTGAAACAATAACAATTTGGCCTATCATCAATTCCCTTAAGCAATGATGCAAACCTACCAGACAATGAATGTTCACACGGTAACATGGTGGGAAAGCAGGCAGAAACCTGAAGCAGAAACACCTCCTGCATGGATATTAACTGCTGTATTGCTTCATAGGTCACCAGGAAAAGGTTGGTGCTGAGATATTCTATACAAAAGGAGTTTTATTTTTTTTAATTTAAAAAATCTCTTTAATTTGTGATTTTTAAGTCTAAACCTCTTTCGCAGTATTTTGAGCTATGTCAAAATATAAAGATAAATAGTTCAAGACACATTTAAACACATTAATAAATCAAATTCATTGCAAAGTAACTAAATGAAAATGATAATCATTTATCCTGAAAATTGAGAGATCAAGGGAACACACACACCCATACTACAATTTTATTTAATAAAATATAGCATTTGGGGTTTCTAGCAATTTGTTGTACTTATGTTGAAATAAAAGACTATTAGTACATTGGCTCTATATGTAAAACTTTTGAGTTTTTAAATTTAAAAATGTCTCTGTAGTTTCTTAAGGTGGCTATGTAATTAATACTATTTGCAAACTAAAAATGATAGATTTGTTTCTTATTTTCAGTTCTTACCTTTCATTTCTGTCTCATCTCACTGTGGTAGGTACGGTGTCTAAAACAGAGTTGACTAGAAATGATGATTATAAACATTTTTTATTCTTCACTGTATAGGCAATACCCTAACACTTTAAGTATGATGTCTGCCTTACATTCTTGATATATAACTATTAATTAAAATTTTAAATTATACCCTCAGTATGCTAAGAATTTATCATGACTGGATGCTAAATTTTATCACACCTTTTTCTCTAACTATTGGAGCAATATCATTATTTCTGCTCTTTAATATATTATGGTAAGGTATTACAGGTAGATTTTCAAAACAAGTGATGTCTGAACTACCAGGAAAGCCCAATTTGCACTCATGTTTATGAATGGTATTTTCTTACACATTAGAATTTAATAACTTTTACCTATATGTAAATTCAACCCATAACAACATAAACACATGATGTGACTATTATCCTGTTACTATTTTGCACACTTTCAGGAACACAATAGGACTAGTATAAAAATTATCAGCAGAGACATACAGTACTCTAAATAAGGTAAAGATATCACATAGACTTATGATACTCTCATAATACTGGCAATTATTTGTTCATTTTTGCACTTTACACCTTTAACAAATAGTTAACCATGTCTACTAGAAACTGGGCACTATTTTAAAGTGCCAGAAAGGAAGCAGTGAAACAGAGAAAAGCAAAACAGGAACACCATGCCTGCTTACAGGTTATATTCTAGATGAAGTAGACAGATAAAATGCCTAAACAAGCACATGTGCCAGATTGTTTTAAATTGCTATAGAGAAACATAGAAGTCACAGGAAGTGCTTGATCCCAAGAAAAGCAGAACCAGTACACATTCAATTGGAATGTATCTGGAAATAAATCAATGCCAACAAAAGAAACCATTGCCAAGCATTATTATTGAACAATACACACATACAACAGCTCTATTTTCCTCAGAGAAAGACGATTTTGGCTAGGTCCATAGATATAGCACAACAGTAGTTATTATCACACTTCTTTCCAATGTGACAATAACGAGATTTTTTTTTCTCCTCCCGGCTGAGGATTGAAAATGATAATCATGTATCCTGAAAATTGAGAGATCAAGGGAAAATTGAGACCAAGTCTTGTACTTGCTAATCTGGGCTACACCATTTGAACCATGTCCTGAGGCTTTTTGTTCTTTGCTTTAGTTACTTTTCAGGCAAGGTCTCCTCCTGTTTGCACAGGCCACCCTAGGATCATGATCCTCCACCCATGCCTCAGGCATGGCTGGAATTACAGCTGTGTACCACTACTCTTGGCTTGTTTGTTGCAACAGGATCTCACTTTTTTTTTTTCCACCATGTTGGCCTTGAAACTCAGTACTCTTATCTCTGCCTCCCAAACAGCTAGGATTACAGTTTAAGGAACCATACCCACCCCAGGAAAGACGTTTACGGAATAACCTATCATTTCCTTCTTTGACAGGGTACATGTCAGAATGAAGACAAGACAAGTAGGTATTACTATTATAGTATCTGATTATTTTTATTAAAGTAAATATAGTTTGAAACTATTTTTTTGCAATATGTAATTTATACTGTATTTCACAAGTGCTTAAAAATAAATGTGGTTCTCATTATTTAAGGAGAATCTGTATAGCTGCATTTTAACATCCCTTGAAAGTCTGATCCTTTAAAATTTCCTAACAAACCATAAAAGAAGCACCAAAATTTTACATCATCTGGACATAAGTAAGTGATCATTCTTTTTATATTTCTTGTTTACTAGGATGGAGAGTTACCTCCATATAATAAACAAACTTGAAAAGAATTAGACCCAGAGTTTTTGGTGACAATGTTAGGATGAAGGCATCTTCTCTCCAGTGTGTTAGTAACCCAATGTAAACTGGGAGCAGTTTGATGCTCTTCTGAAAATGCCTGAGAATGAAGAAGATATTTTGCATAGGAAGGGGTGAGGAAGACACACAGATGAGAGACAAAAAAAGGCAATTACACTTTTAACATTTTTAGTCTAATGCTGAAAGCCAAAATCTAGCAGTTTTCATATGTTATTACATCAGTTTGTGTTGTGCTTCTCACATTTGCAATTAAAATGTCCTCTGATAAACCAGTTAGTTCACCAATTAACATAATTGGCTTAGAATTACACGCTGCCTTGATCAGAAATTTTAGCTAAAACTGACAAAAATGGTGTATTTTTAAAGTAGTTTTTCAATGACAATAAAATTTTATTTAGGAAGCATAAAACTGAGATCTATTATCATAGGCCAAAATATTTGTATATATTTATCAATACATTACAAAGATAATAAAACACTATATTCAAAATTCTAAGGTAACTGTATAAATATAAAGATGGAATTAAGATTCATTTACTTCACAAAGTATTACAGGTGTTTTTTTCATAACTTCTTAAAAATCATCACTATTCTTAAATTGTATTTTATAATTTATAATCATTACATAATCTAAATATTCCTTTTTAGAATAAAATTTTTAGTGAATTTAGTACTTTCGGCTAAAACAGTTCACATTTCCCTTCTAAAATACAATAAGCAACAAAAAAATGTAACATTTAAATTGAGAAAAAAGTTAATCTGAATCAAATTAATATCTAATAAATAAAAGCCAATTGAAATCCTGAGAGCACAAGAAGTCATATATGGCAGCTAATGACTGCCAAGGTAAACCCTAAACATCTGATGCTACATTGATTTTTAAGATGTCCATTCCAGTTTTGCATTTAAAACTCATAAAGAGAAAAATTCTTCCTTATGCATCTTAAAGTCAGAATATCTAACAATGAAATGAAATTTAGTAATTTCTATTACTTTACCTTTTTTAAATCATCATTTGGCACAATTTTTGGATTTTATGATTTTTCTTTACTGAACATTTTAGTGGGAGAAATCATAATCCACAAAGGCCTCAAAGAGAAAGCTATATAGTATTCTTTCCTAGGTCATACACTTTCTTGTTAAGTGCCAAAGGAAAATGTGCTGAAAAGACCTGGAATCTCTGTGTAATCCACAGCATTGCACACACTAGAGGCCCCAAAAGACCAGCCACACTGTCAGCAGAAGACAAAACAGCTATTTCCCATTTTTTATTTTCATAAATTGACCACAAGAGTCATATTCACTATGCCTACCTACCCTCTGGGAAACACATACCTATCGAAATAACTAGACTCTAACAAAAATTACACATTTTAACACCAAATTAACCTGATATAGTTCCTTCAAGGAAAGCTGTCCTTGGGAGCTAGAATAACAAAACTATTATGTGACTTCCCCAAGATACTTACAAAGAACCTTTAATTGGCTGGGAAACAAAACAATATCTAAGGCCCTGGAAAAAATCAACAAAAAACTGAAGAAAAGCAAAAGGCACACATTTGTAATTCACATGACATAAAGTATACTTGTGAAATGAATTCATTTTCTTATAATGTTGCTATTCTCTTAGTTTATTAGAAAAACTGAAATCTTAAAATAGGAGGGACAAACAGAAAATATGAATGAGGCTTGAAATTGGTGTCTAAGTCCATTTTGTGTTGTCAAAACAAACTACTACCAGATGGGTATTTTTTAATAAATAGACTTATTTGGCTCATGGTTCTGAAGATTGGGAAGCCAAAACCAAGGGGCTATAGCTGGTGAGGGTCTTCTTGCTGCACTATAATGTAGCAGAAGGCAATCACACGGCTAAGGAGCACAAGAGTGGAAGGCAAGTCCTCCCTTTATAAGGACTCCCACTCTCTTGACATAATCCCGTTCAGGAGGGCAGAGGGGACAGAAACCTCATGACCTAATCACCTCTTAAAACTCCTGCCTCTGTTGCATTGAGGATCAAGTTTCCAACAGATGAGCTTTGGGGAACACATTCAAACCAAAGCAATTGACCAGGTAGCCTGTTGAAAATTATTACAACCTCTCACAAACTATGTTTATATAATTGTTCGCCCTGATGATTTTTAGTGTAAATGCAGTGTCTTCATTATTGAAATTGCAATCAAAGGTCAGAAAGATTTGTCATTGCATGCTTTAATTTTGCTCTAGGATCAGCTTATTTTGGAAAAATGATATAACCATTTTTCATGTAACAAAGTAGACTTATGGATCACGCCTAATTATTTCTTCATGATGTAGAACTGAAGTCAATAACAAGATTTATAGTGACTTCTTATCTAGGACTTTATTTCTCCTTTTAAGGGTCTGTGCTAATACTGGACTATCTTAAATTAAGAAGAAAAAAAAGACCACCCTCCCTGAAGAGTCTAAATCCTTTAATTATATCAAAACATCTTAAATATGGAGTCAGAAATTTAAAAAAGGGATAAGAAGATTAAAGCAGTGAAGAATATGCACAATTAAATTCCAGATCTAGTACAGTTAGCAAAAGTTATGATTCCTGCTTAAAATTCAAAAGTGAATAGTTCTATTCAAACTCTGAGGTCCTTAACCAGTAGATAAGCAAGAAATATTCCTTTCTCTAGTAAGAAATTAGAAATACAATGTATAATCCAGATTCATTAAGAAACCCTAAGTACATATGCTCATATGAAGTAAATAATTCTGTGTGTAGTATGATATTCAGTGATTGGTATCTTTTCACAACACCATATCTCCACCATAAAATGAAAATGTTTTTGTAATCTTACTTTATAAGAATGGAACATAAGGTTGGCTCAAATAAATTAAGAGTAAAGTCTAACTAGTGAGTGGTCTATAGATTACTTTAGTGGTCTATATTTTATTATTAGATTTCACATTATACAATTATATTGCAAGCCTATAAGTGAAAATTAAACTTGCTTTTGTATAGGTCTTAATTTGTATATTTTAGGTCTTAGTTTGTAGACTTTAAATGAAAAACTTTTTGATGTACAACAGAAAAAGTTAAAGCATGTACAATAGTAAATATTTATATTCTTATGTTTCTGAATGCTTCCTTGGAAAGATTTGTCCATATAGAAGTATATGGACATAATAGAATTAATTTTGGGAAAATGATATAACTGTTTTCTTATAACAAGGTAGATTTAGGGATCATTCTTCATTATATAGAACTGAATTCACTAACAAGATTTTTAGTGACTTCTTATTTAGGGCTTTATTTCTCTTTTTAAGCGTGAGAGAAAGATTATGATGTATAATTATTTCTATTATGATTTAGGATCTTTTAGGTTATAAATATAAATTTTGAGTCATTTTTAAAAGAGAAAACAATAAAAATTGAAAATATTGTAATATACGGCTTAGTTGAAAAAGGTAGCCTATTTTCAGTGATAATTTTTGAACACTGCTTCCTTATATTCTATCATGATATAGAGTTTCAGAATGATATAGTGATTACAAAATACAAAGATAGAAGCAAAGTAATCATGAATGGTGTCTTTATAAAACATCTGTGTTTTTCCTTCCCTCTAAAATCTAGGTTCTAAAAGGAGTTAGTGTGGATATATTTGTTATTAAATCCAATAATTTCCTAATAGTATTAGTATATAATCACCATTCTCTATTCAGCAAGAGAAAGTTAAAAGTTAATTAAAATATACTTCTTATCAGTTGTCAAAGGTGAGTAATGACATGGATGGAAAAATAATAAACCTCATGATTTTCTATACACAAAAATAAATTCCAAACATTACTCATTTCTCTCCTACTCTCAGTGGAGAAAGTCCCTCTATATTTTCATTGTGATCATAATCAAAAATACTGAGGATTCTTGGAGACTAGTTCTGATTATACAAACTACTACTTTTTATGTAATACTGACTGGAGCAGAAAATAAGGTACTCATAGAACCAAATGTCAATCTCACGCCTGAAAAATTGTCAGACATAGAGCTCCTTCTTTTTAGAAATCACTTATGATCTAAATGACATACAGTATCTAATAGTCAAGAGGACTCAAATGCACCTAAGTACTCACACTTGCTGCTATTGATTTATGATGTCAAATCTTAAAACTTATTTTGGCTTCCCATTTCTCTTTTCTAGTTTCACGTCCCAGCCTGGCTGATGCTTTCAAATCCTCCAGCATTCATGTGGTATTCTCTACTGGATTCAGTTAAACACTGATACTTAGTGTTTTATAAAATGAAAGTAAACAGAAAGATAGCTCCTTTACTCAATTTTATATAAGAAAAATCTACATAAAACTGCTGCAAATAGTATAAGTACAACACATTTTATTGCCAAGAACTGAAATGATACCATGTACTTTAGAAAACACCATTTTCCAGGGACTAATTATGTAATTTGTTCTTTTAGCCTATTCTTTATTCCTACTTTTTCTCCTATTTCATCACGCAAAATATCAGAAATGGAATGAAAATTAAAATTAAGTTCTATTTATTATTCTTCATTGATGCCAATAAAGCAAAGTTGTATTGGGCAGTTTATAGGAAATCAAATGATTCTCAATGAAGTTTGTCAATGTTTTCTGCAAGTGCACAGATAAGTCTCCCCAAAGGGTTACTGTCAGGTAGCAGCTGTCATTCAAGAGCTTCCTTTTACTGCTAGTCCTCCTGACTTCCTATACCAATTCTGTTCTGTAAATGCTTTCCAAAGCTAATGAGACACAGTACCTCCTAGTTTTTATGCTTTGAATGTAATGGATCTCAATTTTCCAACATCTACTAAACATATTTAATTCAATTTTCATTGTTGTTGTAGCCTTTGTCCTTCTAGATTGAAATACTTTTTAAAGACATGTTGGAAATGCCTTAATAGATGAGAGAAAATAGTCTATTAGTTAAATTTTTAAGATAATGCATTTAATTTTCTGTCTTCATAACAATCTTCTAAATTCTTGGGTGTGTGTGTGTGTGTGTGTGTGTGTGTGTGTGTGTGTGTGTGAAAGAGAGAGACAGAGAGAGAGAGAGAGAGAGAGAATGAATCTCACTCTGCTACCACAAAACTCCTGGGCTCACGTGATCCTCCCACTTTAGTCTTCCAATACCCAGAATTACAGGTGTGTGCCTGCAGACCACGCAAATTCTTATCTTTTCTCATAGCTTTGGTAAAAATTCTTTACTATGGTATGAAAATGAAGTACCGCAGACTTGTAAGCGACCTCCCGCCATGCCACATAGAAGCTGCTGGGCATCAAATGACTTGGCATAGCAAGTGGCATGAGCAATACCCTGTCTCTTCTCAAGTCTTCTAACAGCTATTGTCTATCATCATGTCAGTCCATGGGTAATCCATCATAGACATTTGATAGAACAATGTAGAGAATAAGAACATATAACCCAGTCTCATTATGTTTAAAAATATGCCCTTGTAATCTCAAAACATGTCATCTCCAGGCTTTGTCCTCCATGTGGGCACTGCATAAGATGCATTTTAAAAAACATATCTCACATATCATGAACATCATAAATTTAAAATATTTTTGATTTTTAATAGTGTGTTTAATTTAATTTTGGTATCTAAAAGGACATGGCTATTTTATCATTGAGTATAGAAAGAAAAATTTAAGTAACTTGAAAATGGCCAAATGGTAAAAGCAATAACATTAGGGCTAATGATACCATTTCAACATTTTATTACTATTTTTCACTAATAAACATTTTCCCTGTCTCTTCAATAAAAAATAAAATTAGAAAATAATAATGCAATTGCATTGTGTTTGATATGGATTTAATACATTGTAAAAATGATTGTACTGATAACAAAAGAATAAGTTTATGTATACTTGGCTTTCTCTGCTATACCCTTCCAGCTGCTAGTCCATAAAAATTTATATATACATATATATATATACACACATACACACATATACACGTTTATAAGTACATATATATGTACATATACTATGCTTTTCATATTTAAATATTTCTGGTCCAACTTAGTTTACAAACACCTTAATTGAAGGTATTTAACAAGAAATATAGCACTCAGTCCATGATATTATTGGGACATTTGATAGCTCCCAATGGTCACCACCACTTGATATCCATGCCCTAGAGTAATGCCCTCCCCTGAGAGAGGGTGGAACCTAGGAACTTGCTTCTGCTGAACAGACTAAAGCAAAGGTGAGGGTTGTTGGTTGGTAAATACCTTATAGAAGAGTAGGACTTCATTCTTGTTGATTCTCTTCTTGCTTACTCTGCTATTTTTAGAAATTATGGAGAGGGTCCTGTGCAAGAATGAAAGGCAAGCCTCCAGCCACAAGCACATGAAAGGATGAGGAGCTGAATCCAGGCAACAGACAGGTGAGTGAACTAGAGAGGGAACCCAGAGCCAGAGTACCCAAGGAGACTGTACTGCTTTCAGCTACAATGTTTTGGTTATGCAGTAAAAGAAAATGAATATACTGCTCAAAGGGATTAGTTCCTTAGCGTTTTCCATGGTAGTGTCTCCTTAGAGGACTTTTACCTTAATTTTCAAACAAAAAGTTCTTCTTTTTCATAAAACAGACAAAACTGTATTGAAAATTGTGTGTCTAACACTGACTGCATTTCATTTAGATATGCCAAAGTAAAATGATCTTATTGCTGATGTTAATGAATCTACCAAGTGAGCTAACCAAAGTCCCTGAAAACAATTTCTGAAGGCATTATGTTTTATGACCTGCATATTTTCCCAAATGAATAACTCTAAACTTTAAAAGCCAAAACAATATTGAAAATGAAAAATATTTAGTCCCAAACATTCCCACATCAAAAAAACCTGATTACTCTGAATAGGGCATTATGGGATTTCTATAAACAGATTTGGTATTGCATGTTTGGTGAGCATGCCATGTGATTCAGTCCATGGGAAGCATTGTGTGTTTAGTAAATAATTCTCAGTGAAATTCCAAGTAATTGCTCATTGAAGGAAACAGAGTCTAACCTCCTCCAAGTTCATTTTTTTAATTGTTTTTTGCTACTTGGTAGCATATGCCCATTTGTTCTACAAATGATCGTGCACACTTAAAGGATGACTCCTAAATATAGAGGACACAGAGCAAATGTGGGCATTAGAGATAGAAAGAGCAATATTGTACCTTACAAATTCAGTCTTTGCTCAAAAGTATACTAGAGAGATGGATTTGTTCATATATTAATGTTTCACTATGAGTTCACTGATGATAATTATAAGAAGAGTTATAGTAAGAGTATTTCCTAGATGTCCTTTAGAGCACACATAAAACCTTCAAAACTCAGACAATAGAAAAGGATGATGGTATTTAAGTCATCAAGTAGAGTATATTTGTATATAAAGCCAATTTACGTAGCTTCATCTAATTTAATGTTGTCACAATAAACTTCATCTCCTAGATCAATCTCCTGCTTTGGAGATTTACTTTCCAAACTTTTTCTCGTAACTTTTTCACAAATAATTACTAAGCAAAAATTTACATAAATGTTTTAGTAACTTTCTTCCTTTTATGTATGACTTCCATAATCTGTCCTTGTATGAACAAGAAAAAGTGGAATTTAGGAACACAGAGCGGGTGATGGCACCTGATCCTCTGACCTCTCTAAGCTTGTTTTCTATAGCTGTGACAACTGGTACAGTCCTTTCCAGTGTTCCCATCTTACAAAGATGTTCACTAAGCCAGCATTGCTTTCAAAAGTCCTTTTTTATACTACTTAAACAATGGAATGACGGGTCTGTGGGAAGAAAGAAGAATGAGAATAAGAATAGACTAAATGCTCTAATACCAAGCCACACTGCCATGTTTTAATATTTTCTTCAGCCTTCCCCGGGTGGATCTTAACTCACCTTTTGATGTCTTCCACTTTATTTTTATTACAATGCCTAATAAAATAAAAGTTTCCCCTCCAAACTACATTAAAATATATTAACTGTAATGAATACTTTATCAGTGAAACAAAGAAACAGTATAGGTAAAAGCTGTGGTCACACTTGAAAGAAATAAAATAAAAACAGGCTCAGGCTCCAGAGTTAACGTGTTAGAGAACTGTTTCCTGGGTCTCCATCTTCTGATGTAGGAGTTTTACAAATGGAGAATCTGAGGCCTAGTTTCTTGTCCACATTTAAATAGCTAGTTTTTCAGTACAGAAGAGGACGCTAATTAAGCAGAGTAAAGAAAAAGTTATAATAGTTGTGGAAAAATTCTTTAACCTGAATGCTTGCTTCTATATCCAAATCCCTGAGCATATAAAATGCACAGATTAAGTAGAAAATTGCTACAGGACTTTATAAATTTTATAGACTTTAAATTTTTTATACTTTTTCATATTAGCATATGTTAGCAGTACAAGGGGGTTTCATTGTGACAATTCTATATAAAATTTTTATTATCACAGAAGTTCATATGTAAAATTTATAGAAAATATAACTTATAAATATTTGCACTAAAAGAGTCATTATAAAAATATTGCAGACTACTAGAGTTAAGTTTGTAAATGGTAAGCTATTGGCTTGAAACATTCATACCATAAATAGCAAATTTCTTTAAGTTCACAGCTAGATCATCAGATATAAATTTACAGATAATTAGAACATGTTTCCCCAACATACTTTTATGTCATGGACCTCAATGATTCACATAGCAAAACTGGATTAAAAGTGGTGATGAGTAATTTTTTAAATATATGCTCTTACTATGCAGCCCAGGCTGGCCTTGAACTCACTAATTATGTATGTAGTCAGGGGTGGACTGAAACTGGAAATCTTGCCTCAGCCTCTCAAGTGCCAGGCATGCACCACCATGCTCAGCTAAAAGTAGTATTTTAGGCATAGATTTAAACACTTAACGAGACTGAGATTTGTTATATGGATTAGGCTATAAAATCTCATATTAAATATCCATAGTTGTATTTATATAGTTATTGTAGAAAGAGGCCTGATTTAAATTACTACAATAATTGTGGGGAAAGCTTTATACTGCACTTCTAGTATAAAGCATAAATTTCAAATACTTCCTAATTCACTTGGAACATGAGGAGCTGAACATTGAATGATAAAGTTAGAAGACATGACCTGTAAGTATAAGTTTAAACTATCTTCAAAGGAATTATATTAAATGATTGATTTTCTTTTTGAAGTTGCTGGAATATTTTTAAATCAATTTTAGAAAAAGTGCTTTACTACACTGATATACAGAGTTGAAAAATTCATATATATGAGGCATACCTGTAGTTTAGAAAAGCATATGCCAAGGCTTCTTTACCATATAAAGAAAATGTAGAGAAGTTGAAAAACAGTTATAGTTAGATGGATTTGCCAATTAATTGTCAAAGAATGATCAATAACTTATCCTTCACAGCATTTTAAAACATTTACAAATATAATAGAATGGATGAATCCTTATTTTTTTCAAATCAGTTTTTATAAAGTTTCACACAAGGTATAAATATCCAATTTATAAAATAGATGAACAGGAAGTTATTGCCATGTTATATGATGAATAAAAAAATAATTAAAAGGCTGAAACAATAGAGGAACTATTAAGTTTAATATCACCAAACACAGAAAACGCATATGTGTATAGAAGTAAACACAAATACAAATTGGGATAACAGCATCATGTGTTAATTTTTAAAAGCTTAAGTAATTCTATTTAACTATAAACATCCTATAAGTCACTCTGGAGACATAGCCAAAAATCTTAAAGACCACCTATAGGTCTACCTTATACCAGAAACCCATGTGTATAGTACATACTTTGAAGTCAAAATGATATATGCTGCCTTCCAAAGAGGAGCTATAAACACACTGACAACTATCAAAAGAGGCAGCACTTGATGCTCTAGCCTAAGAAAAATGCTTAAAAGCCTAGAATAGCTTTCTGATCAGAGACTTAAAGGAGTGTACAACAATGATATAGAAAACATGCTAATGTCAATCATAAAGAAGGATTAGATTTAGGGAGCAAAGCCCCACATGTGAATACTACAAAAAGCTCTATTTCATACTACTATGGAAAGCACAAACCAATGCCATTTTAATTTGTAGGTTTTTTCAACATACAGTGAACAGAAGTTCCATTGCATATCTTACACACCTTTAGTGCTTTCAACATACCATCATGCAGGCAGTCAGTACTTAATATGATCAAAGTATATCACATGCAGTATGAAAATGTCATAATGAAGCCCATTAAAGAAGGAGGGGAGGTGCTTGCTATTTGTCTGTGGGGTGTACACTGCTGCAGAAGTATATTTTGCCTTGCCTGTTGATTTCTGAATTGTGTCAACTCTCTCTCTCGTGATACCCCAAGATCTTAAAGATATTTCTAACACAGAGCATAAGCAATAATGCACTTGAACTATGATGCCTGAAGTATTCACTGAAGTTTCCTTATGTTTTCTTCTGGTTCTGAACTCAGATCTACATAAAGGGACAGCACTGGGAAAAGACTGAGTGAAGAAGATAGAGCATCAGTCAGAATCAATCCCTGAGACATCCTGGACCCCTAACCCATGGAAAGCCTACATATGCCCTGCCACACTGAACCCAGTCCCAGTAAGTGGCTGTCTTGAGAAAAGGGGCATGCCATTCCTCCCCACCGGCTGGTTTCAATGCTGCCAACGTATACTTGCATACCCAACAGCCCATTGTGCCAACCATACACACCCTCCAGTACAACAATGGAAATGCATCAAAACACACACAAGGGACCACAAAACCCAGCAGGCCCTATACCTGTTCCCCCACCCACCCCACCACACCCCTATGTTCTGCCCCCACTTTTAGCACCACCTTTACAAACAACCCACGTTTCTATCTCTAGTGACATAGTCATTATCTCCCCTAACTCCCACTGTTTATAGATATTATCACCAAGGGGTTTTCTATATAATATATAAACAACTGGACTTGCACTGAACCTGTAAATTTGTTATTGCTAAACTATACCTCTAGGCCAGGGACTAGTACATCAATCTAACTAACAACTAAGCCAGTCACAACACAAAAATTAAATCAAGCAATTAAAACCTACAATGAGCCAATCAATAACATAGTTCCACAGCACCAGTTAGAATTATAGGGAAAAAAGAAGGGAAGGAAACTACACTCCTCAAAAAAAAAATTCAATAAAGGATATAGTGGAAAATGAAGAAAATGGATACCCAGTTCCTGACCCCCAAAAAACAATGATAAATGTCATTAATGAGTCCAGTGAGGCCCACAAACAATCTCTCAAAGAGGGAACCATAGAAAAGATCACTGAGAAACTCATGGAGAAACAGACACACTTAACAAGAAAGTACAAGATGCACTCAAGAAATTTCAAGACACCAAAAATAAAAAACTTGAGAAGAAGCAAAAACAACTAAATGAGCTCAGAGAGAACTTCAACAAACACAAACTAAAACAAAGGAGACTATAAAAAAAGAGATACATGAAGAAGACAACATGAGATAGGAAAGAAGAGTTTTCTCTCAGAAAAAAGAATAGAACAGAAATCCCTGTAAATAAAAACTCCCTTTAGTCAAACAAAGTGGAAGGCCATTCCAGCAGACTAGAACAAGTAGAAGACAGAATCTCAGAGATCAAAGATAAAATAGATATTAAAGAAAAGCAGAAGAACTCTTAGTGAAACAACTCAAGAGCTATGAAAGAAATATGCAAGAAACCAGTGACTCCATCAAAAGGCCAAACCTAGAACTATGGGCATTGAAGAAGGAGAAGAGGTGCAAGCCAAATGGATGCACAATATATTCAACAAAATAATAACAGAAAATTTCCCAAATCTCAAGAAAGTATTGTCCACTCAAGTACAGGAAGCCTCCAGGACACCAAACAGACCTGACCAAAATAGAATCTCTCTGTGGCATATTATCATTAAAACAACTAGCACAGAGAACAGAAAAAGAATACAGAAAGCTGTAAGAAAGAAAAAAACAAATAACTTATAAAGGTAAATTCATCAAAATAACAGCAGATTTCTCAACAAAAACCTTAAAATCAAGAAGGGCAAGGACTGAGATATTTCGAGCACTGAAGGAAAATAGTTTCAGCCTTAGGATACTCTATGCAGCAAAACTATCATTTAAAATTGACAGAGGAATAAAAGTCTTTCATGATACACAGAAACTGAAACAATATATGACCACCAACCCACCACTACAGAAGATTCTACAAGAAATTCTGCACACAGAAGATGAAAGCAAACAAAACCATGGGAGTATGGGAAGTATTAAACTGCAGGAAAAGAAAAGACAAATAATCAGAGAGTAGCACTGATTTGGCTGCACACACTCAAATCCATAGACAACAAAAACAACTAACTGCAGGAATCACCACATACCTACCAATATTAACACTGAATGTCAATGTACTCAATTCTGCCCATCAAAAAACACCATTTGGCAAACTGGATTGAAATGGAAGATCTGACAATCTGCTGTTTACAAGAGACCCACCCTATTGACAGAATAAACACTGGCTTAGGGTGAAAGGCTAGAAGAAGATTTACCAAGCTAATGGCCCCCCAAAACATGCAGGAGTAGCAATACTTATATTAGACAAAAAAGAATTCAAACTTACATTAGTCAAATGAGACAAAGAAGGTTACTTCATACTAATAAAAAGGCAACACATCAAAAGAATTATAACCTATATGCACCCAGTGTCAGTGCACTAAACTTTATCAAACATACACTAAAAGCACATATAGACACCAACACAATGGTAGTGGGAGACTTTAATACCACTTTATCACCAATAGATAGGTATCTAGAAAAAAAAAATCCTAGAACTAAATAACACCATAGATCAAATGGACCTAACTGATGTCTATAGAATATTTCACCCTGCAGCAGCACAATATATAATATTCTCAAAAGCCCATGGAACTTTCTCCAAATTAGACCATATCTTAGGGCATAAAGCAAGTTTCAACAAATATAAGAAAATTGAAATAACGCCTGTATTCTATCTGATCACAATGCACTAAAACTATAACTCAACAAAAACAGCAATAGAAAATACAAAAACAATAGGAAGCTGAACAACACATTGTTCAATGATCAGTGGGTCATAGAATAAATAAGAGAGGAAATCAAAAAGTTCCTGGAATTTAATGAAAATGAAAACACAACTGATAAGAACCTACAGGAAACAGCAAAGGCAATCATAAGAGGAAAGTTTATAGCCATGAGTGCATATAGTAAAAGGACAGAAAGATCTCAAATAAATGACCTAATGCTACATCTCAAACAAGAACAAGCAGAACCCCAAACAAGCAGAAGGGCCAAAATTAATGAAATAGAGACCAAAAACACCAAACAAAGAATGGACTAAACAAAAAGCTGGTTCTTTGAAAAAATAAACAAGATTGACAAGCCTCTGGCAAATCTGACTAAAATGAGGAAGGAAAAGATCCAAATTAGTAAAATCAGAAACAAAAAGGGGGAAATAACAACAAACACCAAGGAAATCCAGGGAATCATCAGAGACTACTTTGAGAACCTACATTCAAATAAAATGGAAAATCTTGAAGAAATGGACAAATTTCTAGATATTTATGACCATCCAAAATTGAACCAAGATGATATTAACCACCTAAATGGATCTATAACACGTAATGAAATTGAAGCAGCAATAAAGACTCTCCCAAAAAAGAAAAGTGCAGGACCTGATGGATTCTGCAATGAATTCTACCAGACCTTTAAGGAAGAACTAATACCAACCCTCATTAAACTTTTCCATGAAATAGAAAGGGAAGGAACACTGCCTAACTTATTTTAGGAAGCCAGTATTACACTCATCCCCAAAACTGGACAAGAACACAACCAAAAAGCAGAACTACAGGCCAATGTCCTTAATGAACACTGATGCAAATATTATAAATAAAACAACAGCAAACTGAATCTAACAACCTATCACAAAGATCATTCACCATGACAAAGTCAGCTTCATCTCAAGGATGCAGGGATGCTTCAACAAATGCAAATCATTAAATGTAATTTACCACATTAACAGAAGCAAAGACAAAAACCACTTGATTATCTCAATAGAAACACAAAAAAGGTCTTTGATAAAATTTAACACCATTTCATTACAAACACTCTGAGGAAACTAGAAATAGAAGGAATGTACCTCAACATTATAAAGGCTATATATCATACTTAATGGGGAAAAACTGAAACCATTTCCCCTGGAGTCAGGAATGAGACAAGGGTGCCCACTCTCCCCACTCCTATTCAATACAGTCCTGGAATTCCTAACCAGAGCAATAATGCAAGAACAAGAAATAAAAGGAATACAAATAGATAAAGAAGTAGTCAAACTATCCCTATTCACAGATGACATGATCTTATACCTTAAAGACCCAAAAAACTCCACCTAAAAACTCATAGACACCATAAATAGCTTCAGTAAAGTTGCGGGATAAAAAATCAATTTACAAAATCGGCAAACTTTCTATTCACCAACAATGGGCAGACTGAGAATGAACATAGGAAATACATTTTCAATAGCTTCAAAAAAAATTAAATACCTAGGAATAAACTTAACAGAGGATATAAATGATCTTTACAAGGAGAACTACAAACCATTAAAGAAAGAGATCAAAGAAGATTACAGAAGATGGAAAGAGATCTCCCATGCTCATGGATTGATACAATCAACACAGTAAAAATGGCTATACTACCAAAAGCACTCTACATGTTCAATGCAATTCCCATAAAAATCCCAATGACATTCATTACAGAGGTTGAAAAATCTACCCTAATGTTCATTTGGAAACACAAAAGACTGTGAATAGCCAAGGCAATACTGAAGAAAAAAAGCAATGCTGGAGGTATCACAATACCCAACTTCAAACTACACTACAGAGCCATAGCAATAAAAACAGATAGTACTGGCATACAAAAAGAGACATGAAAACGAGCAGAACAGAATAGTGGATCCCAATATGAATCCACACAACTATACTCATCTACTCTTTGACAAAAGTGCCAAAAACATAAGATGAAGAAAAGACAGCCTCTTCAACAAATGTTGCTGGGAAAAGTGGCTAATCTGCCTGCAGAACACTGAAACAAGATCTGTGCCTATCACCCTGTACTAGTATCAGCTCAAGGTAGATTAAGGACTTTAATATCAGACCTGAAACCTTGAAGCTTGTACAGGAAAGAGCAGGGAATACTTTCGAAGCAATAGGTATAGTCAAGGACTTCCTCAGTAGAACTCAAGTGGCTCAGCAACTAAGAGAAAGGCTGGACAAATGGGACTACATGAAATTAAAAAGCTTCTGTACAACAAAAGAAATGGTCTCTAAATTGAAGAGGCCACCCACAGAATGGGAGAAAATTTTTGCTAGCTGTACATCAGACAAGGGACTAATAACCAGAATATACAAGCAGCTCAAAAAGCTAAACTCTCCCAAAATGAATGACCCAATAAAAAAATGGGCAACTGAACTAAACAGAATTTTTCAAAGGAAGAAGTCCAAATGGCTAAAAAACACATGAAAAAATGTTTCCCATCCCTGGCCATGAAGGAAATGCAAATCAAAACTACACTAAGATTCCACCTCACTCCTATTAGAATTGCTATCATCAAGAACATCAATAACAACAAATGCTGGTGAGGATGCAGGGTAAAAGGAACCCTCATCCACTGCTGGGGGGAATGTAAACTAGTATAACCACTTTGGAAAACAATATGGAGGCTTCTAAAAAAACTGAACATAGATCTGCCATATGATTCAGCAATACCACTCCTAGGGATATACCAGAAGGAATGTGACTCAAGGTACTACAAAGGTATCTGCACACTCATGTTTACTGCAGCGCTATTCACAATAGCCAAGCTATAGAAACAGCCAAGGTGCTCCACTACCAACAAATGGATTAAGAAAGTGTGGTAATTATACACAATAGAATTTTACTCAGCTGCAAAGAATGAAATTTTGTCATTCATAGGTAAATGGATGGAACTGGAGAACATCATTTTAAGCGACGTTAGCCAGGCTCAGAAGGCCAAAAATCGCATGTTCTCCCTCATATGCAGATTATAGACCTAAAACAAATACAGTAATATTATTGGACACAGGTCACACACTAAGGGGAGACAGTTCACAGGAAGGATAGGGAAAGAGAAGGAAACTAAAAACTTGAATGTGGTTGATATGCTCACTGTACAGGAACAAATATAGTAATCTTAAACCGGTAGAGGCCACTATGGGAAGGGACCAGAAAGTAGTGAAGAGGTCTGGTAGAGATGAACCAATTTGGGTTGTAATACACATGTGCATGGAAACAACACAAGGAATCTCCCTGTATAGCCATCTTTATCTTAAACCAGCAAAAATTATCTTTTATGTTTTCTCTTCTACAAAATTAGAGAACAAGGGGGCAGACCAGGTTCTGCCCAGAAGTAGGGGGTGGCCCAAATAATGTATACACATGTAAGTAAATGAAAAAATGATAAAAGAAAAGAAAAAGAAAAAAATGAGAGGATATGAAGGAGTAATACACGTGGCAAATATGATCAAGGTACATTACTCAGAAATAAAAATTTCACAATGAAACTGCTTTGTACAACTAATTTATGCTAATAAAATTTTTTTAAAAAACTTTATGCTGTATAGCAAATAAAAAAACTTTGACAATTACAGATACTGAATTAACTGAGTAGAAAAATTCATGTAGAAGTAAAATTCTGTCTAGAAGTAGTGGTGTATTTCCTTAAGATTTATATTCCAAACAGTGTTTTCCAATGTTGTCCTAAAGAATACTGAGTTCTTCATGATTAAGGGGTTACAAAATCAAATGGAAAATGATACATCCCTTTTCTACAATTTGAAGAGATGAAATGCTTATTAGTGTGCTATGAATTTGTGAGAAACATTTTATTTTAGGAAGTCTAAATATTTATTGATGTTTCTCAAACTTTTTAGCCATAGCCCCCCCCCCCCTTTTTTTTAGTACTGGGGATTGAACTCAGGATCTACACCTTGAGCCACTCCACCAGACCTCTTTTGTGAAGAGTTTTTTGAGATAGGGTCTTGTGTACTATTTGTCTGCACTGGTTTGAAACTGCCATCCTCCTGATCTCTGCCTCCTGAGTAGCTAGAATTACAGGCATGAGCCACAGTGTCCTATTTACCCCTGACCCTTTTTAATGGCATATACTATGAGACATCCCAGGGTCCTTGCAATGCTCTTTCAAGTGGAATCAAGTATTGGACAGTGTGTTCGATTATTGATTCATCTTGCACTTGTGTGTTTGAGGGCAGAATAAGCCTTATACATTAAACATTCACATACCCAAAATATATTCACTGTTGTCTTTTAAGAAGAAACAAGCAATACATACATAGATAAGCTATCTTTGCTTCCTAAAATAATAGAGATGTCTGGAAAAGCTTTGGGTTTGTCTCCTCTACACTTTTTGTAACTTACTAGAGATCTAGCTTTGAAGGTCTCAGCTCAAAATAACAAGGCCTGATATGAAGCAATGGCCCCCAAAGGCTTCTCCTTTTCCAATTAGGAAGTTCTCTCAGAATTGCATATGAGCAATTCCATGTTTAATGCATATATGTTCCATATAATATTTGGGATATACTTAATGCTGAAAATTACTCATGGTTTATTTGAAATTTACATTTAACAAGGCATCCAGTATTTTACCTGGCAACCCTATTCTCTATAATGCATGCACCAACTTTTTGCTTTTGTCTAAATCATAGAACAATAAGAGTTTCAGAGACTGTGTACACTCTTTTCTGTTTTTCCTCTTTTGAGATTTGCCTCAATAAACTATTTTATATCTATACGGTGTGACATTAGCAATGTGTGCCCACAACTCCTTTGCAAACATAAGTAAAATAACTGATTTTTCCTGCCATATTATGAGTAATTCAACAAAAAATAATGACACACTAAAGAGGAAATATTCATGAGCAAGGATATAGATTTGAGTTATTACTTTGCCAGTTATCTGACCTTGGGCAAGACTTTGGTTTCCGGAGTCTAATAGTCTCTACAGATTCATTTTATATTTTCATAACTCTAAATAGGCTAAATTTGCCAGTGTCTTGATAAACTGAGGTAATGCTTGCATATTTTGGAGGCAATGGAAACAGCTACCTCCAAGTTAAAGAAAACCAAAGGACTAGCTAAATGATAGTCCTTATATTTACTGTATATTTGGTTTTGAGACTGGGTATCACTATGTTGCCCTGGCTGGTGTTGAACTCAGTGATCTAGGGCTGCAGGTGCCTCACATGCCTGGCTTGTTAGTCCTTACACTTAATTAAAATTCATTTATTTCAAACATAAATGTCACTTATAGACTAAAAATATACCTTAAATAAGTTCACAAATTATAACTATTTATCACACATATAAAATTTTGAGTATCTGTCATTTCCTAGACAGCTAGTACTTACCAAATCACTTTTATTCCAAACCACTAAAAAGGCAATTGAAAAACTTGATAAAACTTGTCTGTGGTATCTCCAAGAAATTATAACATTCTCACAGGTGTGATGGAAGCTACCTATGTGCAAAGGATATACCCAATATCTGTAACAGATTCTCCAAATACTGTTTTAAATAGGATTCCTCTGGACAAAGCATCCATAATGCTAGCTCATTTTGCCTTAACTTGTTATTAAAGACAGTGACGATAAATGTATTTCTTTAGTTGAGTACTACGCTTTCCTGCCCTCCCATAATCTGAATCTTAGGCATTGATTTCAAGTGCTTAAATGACATGCTAGGAGAGAAGAACGCTTGACTACTAGTATTAAAATACAAAATAAAAGTAAGAAGTTTCAAATTGCACCAATGGGCATGACTGGTACACATGGATGGCAGCTAGTTAAATAGAGGAATTCACCTAATTTGAAATTTAAATTCAAAATTAGAACATAATTATAAAAAATGGCATTTATCTAAATTTCAATTTTAACTGAGTATTTGATATTTTTGTTTGTTAAATCTAGCAATCCTCAATGGATCACCCAGTCTGAGATATTTCCAGTTGATATATTTTTCCTAAAACATTTTTTTTCTTTTATTCATATGTGCACACAATGTTTGGGTCATTTCTTCCCCACTGCCCCCACCCCCTCCCACCCCCTCCTTTCCCCACTCCCTCTCCCTCTCTCCCCCTACCTCCTCACTACCAGGCAGAAACTATTTTGCCCTTATCTCTAATTTTGTTGAAGAGAGAGTATAAGCAATAATAGGAAGGACCAAGGGTTTTTGCTAGTTGAGATAAGGATAGCTATACAGGGAGTTGACTTGCATTGTTTTCCTGTGCATGTGTGTTACCTTCTAAGTTAATTCTTCTCGAACTAACCTTTTCTCTAGTTCCTGGTTCCCTTCTCCTATTGGCCTCTGTTGCTTTAAAGTATCTGCATTAGTTTCTCTGCATTGAGGGCAACAAATGCTATCTAGATTTTTGGGTGTCTTACCTATCCTCCCAAGTGTGCTCTCACTTTATCACGTGATCAAAGTCCAATCCCCCTGTTGTGTTTGCCCTTGATCTAATGTCTGCATATGAGGGAGAACATACAATTTTTGGTCTTTTGGGCCAGGCTAACCTCACTTAGAATAATGTTCTCCAGTTCCATCCATTTACTTGCAAATGATAACATTTCATTCTTCTTCATGGCTGCATAAAATTCCATTGTGTATAAATACATTTTCTTAATCCATTCGTCAGTAGTGGGGCATCTTGGCTGTATCCATAACTTGGCTATTGTGAATAGTGCTGCAATAAACATGGATGTGCAGGTGCCTCTGGATCACCCAGTCTGAGATATTTCCAGTTGATATGTTTTTCCTAAAACATTTGTTTTGATTTTTATTTTTCTCCTAGATTTTGGAGAGTCCACTTAGGATAGTTATAATTTTCCCCATCATTAACATCGATTTGTTTTTAACAAAATCGCTTTCCTACTATTAAGATTATAGTCTACAGACATATATTAAGAAGACGTCAACATGTCACCTACCTGTGAGTAACTTATGAGAAGGCCACATAATAAAATATTTCTCTTTTTCACTTCCTTTGCAAATTCCCTAATCCACATTAAGTTTTCCATTCTCTGACTGAGAGGCACCAATTTGAAATCAAAGAAATGCACCTGTAAAATATACACAAGAAAGTATCATTCCTTTCAACTTTCCTCTTAAAAAAACTAACACTCAAAACAATGATAATATTCAAATAATTTTTATTAATTTTTATTTATTTATGGTTGTGTTTCAAGTCATAATTATTTTTAAAAGACAACAAATCCTCTTTTATAAAGACACAGTAAATACTCACTTGAGATTGCCATGTTGAAAAATTTAAAATCCTAACATTTTATTTCAGTACATCAGTAGAATATATAAATATGATTTCATTAACTTAACTCACAATTTTAACTAGCTTTGCTACTTACCATGCATATTAATAAATTAACACTATATTGAAATTCATTGGTGGTAATTAAGTAAAGTATTTCAGGAGAATTAATAATTGGCATCTCTAACAGATGATTATTTCTTAAATTAAACCCAGAGGGCTTTTGTATAGAATGATATTTTTAGCAGTGTTAAGCTGTGCTCCTGAAAATACTCAAATGATGATTTTTTAGAAAATAAATGTTTTAGAAAATTAAAGCAGAAGGAAGGACATTCTGTGGGCTAAGCAGGTGAAGACTAGATAATGAGATAAGGTCACCCTGCGACCTTGGGCTCACCTTCACTTGGCTCTGTTTCAAAGGTAGTATTTCATCTGTTTCAGGAGGCAGTGTCACTTAAGACAAAAATAACTCCTGTCTGGTGACCCACAAGTAGGCTTGAGGCACTGTGAGTGAGCTATCAGGTCATATACTAGACCTTCCATTGTACAGTTTAGCTTGTAAACAGGTATTTCAAACCTGAACTGTAAATGTCCACCAGCTATTGCAAGAGATGCTGGTTCCTGTTTGTAACTTAAGCCTCCTAAAAGGATTGCTCACATACCACCTTCTGTGATCTCCTTCCCTTACCCATGAACTGCCAGGGGAGTGCGTAGTGGGAAGCAGCCCCCATACTGATAAGAGGTGGTAAGATGAAGAAAGGAACCCAGCTCTGCCCTGTTGAGCAAACTAGTGCTTACAAAAGCTTCTTTCCATGAATTTGCAATGTTCAGGTGAACCAAATTCACTGATGGTAGGGGTACAAACCAAAAGCAAACTAATTCACCAATCAGGAAGTAAAGTGAAAGGAAGGAAGTGAAGTCAGATAACAGGATGTAAAACTTTCTCAAAAGCCAGATGACAATGTAAGGTTTGTTGTAACTCTCTCCTCTTTGTCCTGACTATTCTTACCTAGGAAATTTTCTTATGAGCTGATGCCACTTCTGGATTATATGAACCTGATTCCCATGTTTACCAATCACATAGAAGGTAATTTCTTTACAGAAACATGTGTTATAGCAAAAACATCTAGGCTGAAGTGAAAGACATGATACTACAGTTTCCAGAGTTCCTATAAACTCATAAGATGTATCAATAGAGGCTGGAAGATTTTCACTCCAACTATATGTCTATAAAATATAGCATGCTCAATTCCTCGGAGCCAAAAAAAAAAAAGTTAATGCCACTTAAAAGGAAATCAGTAAGTCAAAAGTGCTGTTTATCACAGATTCCATGAATTAAAAGAAACATAAAAGTGAGTTCTAGGAAAGCTATTTATACATCTCACCGCCTTATCCTTCTTCCCATCAAATCAAATACTTAAATGACAGGGAAACGATGAGACACGAAGTAGCAAGACAAAGACGAAACATTACAGGTCCTTACTGTGAATATTTACTATATGTTTAGCATTGTGTCAATTGATGCAAATAACTTTTAAAGCAACACAGGTATGGATCTTGACCTTAGGAAATATATAACCAAGTTAACAAAATTCAAGCATGAAGTAGTAGACCACATTTCAAAACTCTCTTTTACCAGACACAAAGGCCTGATGCCGTCATGAAAAATGGGAAAATCTCTAACAGATGTTCTTCTTGATACCATGATCTTAAGTATATACTTTACATTGTGCTACTAATTTTGAACTTATAAAACACAAACTCATAAGTGATTACTTATGAGTAACCAGCAGAAAAACTTTGTACAAAAACACAATTGATTTCAATTTAAAAACAAAACAAAACAAACAAATAAAAAACAAGTAGGTTTTATAACTACAGCAGAGAGTTGCAAAATAGTTATGATAACTCTGGAGAAAAATGTTTTTGTCTTAATACAACAAACTTACAGCCTGGAAAAGTTTCTCATCCACTGAAATGTAGCAAAACATTTTATCTAAGTGGTGTTCTGTAGATGTACAAGAATATATAAAATAGACATATTTTTAAATACTGGGCTGTGCACTAATTCACATGGAAATAACAGTAAAACATCATTTCTAGTTCAGGATGAAATTTCAAACAGTTCTTTCTCATGTATACATAAAAAAAATAAGAATATCCTACCCTCTATAAAGGACTTTCTAATTTCATTTGAATGAATGGACGCAAAGTTACTTGAGTGTATTAATATACTGCTTTAAACAGTGTCATGGCTTTGTGATGGACAAGGTTTCCAGCACTCAATGTGTGAACTGGGCTCCTCTGCACCTCCTGTATCTTGTACATTCAGTTCTGCATGTGCTTTAGCTTTATCAAGCAATCATTTCACATATTCCTGGTCCCTGGTGAATTCCATCTTTTCTTCATATTTTAAAATGTGATTTTCACTTGTCTCTGTAGAAGGTAAGTCCATTAAAGGAATATAACGAACTACTGAGTACATTCTTTAAAACCTACATATTACACTTCAGTCTTATTCCAGAGTTCAGGTTCACAGGAACACCAAAGAAGGAAGTCAAGATTAATGGTATGAGGGGAAATTCATTGTTTATTTTGCTAAGAAGAAAGTCACTGTGGTGAGACTTATGTACCAAAAATGCATTGCATAAGGCCCACCAAAGTGGAAGGAAGAAGAATCAAAATGGAAGTTTTGGTAATTATAAAAGAAATGACTTAGAAAGAAACAGCAGAGAGACCAGACAGCTTCCTGCAAATCCACACAATAGATACTTCAAAATTATCCACATATGCGTACAGAAAAGTAAATTGGGTGAATTAGAAGTTCAACATCTTCAAAACATCATGTTTAAAAGAAAGTATGGGGTAAATCTAATAACTGTGAAGCTGGTCAATTACTAAACACAGCAAAATAACAGTTTATCTCAAGGATTACGAAAAATTCAGAAAAAACTTTCATCTTACTTCAGTTATTTATGAATTATATGGATTGTATTACTGTAAACTACTTCAATTTAAGGAACTTTACTTTTAAAAAGAAAAGCCATCTAATATTGAACCACTTCACTGAAAAACAAGTTTAAATCATTGTCATCATGAAAGTCGACTCATAATTCTGATGAATACAAACTAATTAATTTATAAGCTATCATAGAAAAATCAAAGCAAGTGCCTAACAACTAATTTATAAAGCTTCACAAAGTAAAATACCAGCAATATTAACAGGTCGGGAAATAACAGCTTTTAATAAAAAGTAGTAAATGAGAAAAAACAATACTTTGCATTAAGATATTAACCAAAGATTTGAAGGTTTCCTTTGATTCAAAGAATTAAAAAGTAAATATTTTATAATATCAGCATAAAGGCTATATTTGAGTACATACTTTGTGTTAGATCCTCATTTAAAAGACCAAAAAACCAACCCAGAATTTTATGTTTGAAAAAAATACTTGAAAGCATTTTATAAAACACATAAAATAAACTTTTTCTTCAAATTATTTCACAAGATGATTTTTCCTATCAAACCATAATTTTGCCATTGCTGTATTGTGGGAAAGTTATCTTTAGCATTATATACATCTATACTTATCTTAACATCTGTACCATCTGTAAATAATTTTAGAAAGAAAAGTTAAAAGCAATCCTAATGATTAATATGCAGTGTTGATAAATGTTATCTGCATTTATTTTTCTCTGAGAAAACTATCAGAGAATATAAATTAGCAAAGAAGTTACAAAAAAGCTAGGACATGATTCTTCAAAACTTCCCTGAGTTTACTCAACTTTATTTATACAGCTGCTGTCTCTTCACTTCCAAAGCATTTATGTTCTAAGAAATTCACCATAAATTGAAAATACTGGTAAGTCAAAAATGCACTTACTATACCTAAACTACCACATATTGTAGCTTAGCAACACAGTGCAGTGTTGCTAAATATCAGTTCTTTTCCTTTGTGACACATGGCTGACTAACAGTGACAGCCAACTACCACTGTAGCAGATTATCAAATCATATCCATCCTGGAAAAAATAACTAATTTAAAAATTGAAGAATGGTTTCTGTCCAATATATATACCACATATGCACAATCATAAAATCAAAAGAGCTCATGTAAACTTTCTTCAATTGGGACTACCTGCATATTTTGGTGACTTATCAAAATTTCATTTTATATTATAAAATTTGATAATAAAGTTGTTTACAGGTCACCTAGATAAGTGTTACATGATTTTTTAAAAATACAATAAATACTTTTTGAAGTCATTTCACAAAAAAAGCAGATTTGGGCATTTAGGACAATCACTATAACGTCCATAAATTTATATTATCTGGAACTCCTAATAATTGATTCTGATCAAGTCTACCTTCACACATGTTTTTTAAATATATATGACTGTTCTTCATCCTTATGGGTATGCATCTATGTCTATACCTTTAAGGAAGCAGGTACTTATTATAGTCTTTATATACTGGCTTTGTCTGGGAAAGTCCTATGGCAGACATGGCATTGGGACACACCATAAACTCAGGACAGCTACAGCTGGCCAGATGCCAAGGGTTGCATAGCTTGCCTATACGAAGGGCGATCTGGAGCCTGGGACTACTGACACTGTCCCAACAGTAGGAGCAGGTTGCAGATCCAAGGCGAAGTCCTGTACTTAATGTCCTCCCTTTCAAGTAAAGGGGATTTTGTAACAGGTGTTTAGAAATTGCTGTGTTGAAAACCACTTATTCTTTACTTGGTCCTTTAAATTAACTAAAAGGAAGAGAAAAGTGTGGTATTTTTCTATTTGTATGTCTTTGCCCTAAGCCATTCTGTCTGCAGCCACCTTTGAACCCAGGAAAGACAGGACTGACTGGGGATCTTTACACTGAGATGAGGAAACTGCCCCCAAGAAAAGGAACAACAGAACTTCCACAGCAGGCAACAATGACTTTCATCCTGAACAGATTGCTCTCCTCAAGTGATGACAGTGATAACAACTTCTCTAAGACCCCTTCAATCAACCATAGAGCTGGATTGATGTGCTTACTTTGCCCAAGTAATGAACCACCTCTCTTTGCAATTCACCATTACTCTTCTCTTCATTTAGTGTATAGGGGTGACTGGCCAGATCTGACATGTGGAACCCCTGGGCTGAGCCTGGTATCTAAAATGCTAGTTAAAGCTTTGGTGTGTCATGCCTAAAGAAAATGGACCCTTTAAGCATTAGCCACTCCCAACTCCCAGAGGAATAAAAGCAAAGATTGAATTGGCTCCACAAAGCTGCTGGAATTACTTTTATTCCAGGGACTTTTTTGTATCTTTCCACTTTTGCAAGCATCAACTGCTTTTTATCACTATTCAGTGAAGCAGAGAAACAAGTGAATTGAGAGGCCTTTTGAGTAGGATCTTTGGTAAGTCTGTTCCCATAGGGCACATTCAATCCTGCTTTGCTTGTCATTTGAAGAAGCCACCTCTCTTAACAAGAATTTTGAAGTTTTGTAGTTGTTTTCTGATTTTTCTGTCTTTTGAGCTCTTTCAGGATATTCTAGGTTTAGGCCAGTTTTATTTTTAGATAAGGAAACTTGAAATTCTGCAGGTCCAAATAGTAAGAAGAGAACAAGGTACAGGAACCAGGATGTTTCTGTTTGAGGTTTCTGTTGTACTTTTCTTAAGAATAAAAAGCACAAAGTATACCTTGTCCCTGAGGGAGAATTTTACATGACTATATGAGAGAGCGAGAAAGAGAGAGACAGAGAGATAGACAGACAGACAGCCAGAAGAATGGTTTTCCTGAGAGCACACTCTGAATTAATGTAATTATTTTTAATGTGTCATTTTGTGTATGTTTATTAGTCTGTGTCTATAATGATTGACTTGATGGAGCTTAAAGTCTAGTAGCTGCAGCAACATTCCTGTTAAGAGATTTACTCTTGCTTCAACAACCAAGATGAGCCTCTCACAAAATAAGTCCTAAACAAACAGCATTGGGAACAACTTAATCTACTGGAGTTAATAGAAGTAATTGACAAATGTACTTGTGACATCTAAAAGTTTGCATTTTTAGCATATCTGATGTGAACTAAAATTGAAATTTTTAGCATGCCTAGTTTAAAAACTTTTTTTTGCATGTGTGTGTGGTTCTTAAACTGCTATTATAAAGTTAATATGTAAAAACTGTTATCTCTAATCAGTTATCCAAGCTTCATATCTCAGTCAAGTCTAACCAAATGCAAGCATTCAAGAACTTTCTCTCTAAGAAGAAAAATGGATTTTACAGATAGTAAAAGCTGTTTCCATTCTGTCATAAGGATAGTTTGAATTAAACTCTCTTTTGCAATGAATGGAGCTATTAACAAATGTGTTTTTATAAGTTGCTTTGTAATAAAAGCAGTTTAAGATGGCTTTTTTTCCCTGGGTCTTCATTAAAATATAAGACAATTAAGAGTATTTTATTAAAAGTAATTTTGTCTAAGTTCAAAAATTTTGCAAATTTATAAAAAAGAATCAGCAAATAGGAAAGAGATAGAAGAAAGGTCTAGAAATAACTTTTTGGAGAAGTTAAAAGGAAAATAAAATTCTTTTGACTGAGGAAGGATTTTGTGAAGTAAGGTTTGTCCTAAAGGATTGCCCCAGAATGGTAAAAGGATACAACAAAACCCAGAAGGCTCAGAAAAGCTGAAGTGTAAAAACAGGTTTCAAAAAGTATATAAAAGACGGAGTATACAAAAAGATTGTGTAAGTTCGCTACAATTTAAGAATTATCCAAACAATTTTCTAAAGTCTAAATTTAATGTACTGATATAAAACTAGAACCTAATTCTCTATGACTATATCAAGGCTATCTTTAAAATAATATTCTGTTATTACTAATATTTCTAAGAACCTGGCTTAAAAAAGAGATTTTGTATTTTGTCAAGGTAATTGTTAGTGTTTTTTATACATTTTGTCAGGCTTTTGATTACTTAGGATGCTGAGTCTTAACTAAATTAGAGTTTTATTAAATATCTGTTTATGGCAAACTTTTTTAAATGACCAACTTATAATTGTGGTTAAATAAACTATTATGTTAAGTAATTCTAACACAGAGAGTGCCCTATACATATGACTAAAAATATGTAGAGCTGCAGTCTAAATTTTAATAAATTTTGTGCACGTTTACAGTTAAATTGTGTAAGTTTAATAACTGTAAAATGTACAGCTAATGTCTGTTTTATCCAAAATGCATTATATCTAAACCTCTGGCATCTAACCTTCAACTTTGACATTCCTGCCATTTTACTTGTACCCAATATCATTAAGGCGAAAAAATAAAATAAAATAAAACCTGCCTATATCTATTTCTTAGCTAAATGAACTTTACTGTATATATGAGGCATTGTACACTAAAAAATAAGTCTATTTGGCATCACTAGAGCTGTTCCTCCAACTTGTAAGAGAGCTGGCATTTTGATTTAAGCCAGTGCTGTACACTTCTTATTTTACCTGGTCAAAGATTCTAAATTTTACTCCAAAGGTAAAACCTAAATTAATATGTATATATGACATCTGTATAGCTATAATACTAATTGTTTCTGTCTCTTTTGTATAGTAAATGTATTTATATTCCCCAAAAATACATGCCTTCTAAAGTGAAAAGCTTAGGAGAATAAGTTAACAAGCTGGTGTCCTCCAAATTAAAATTGTTAGTGGTGATAGTTTTTTGCAGGCTTGTGTACATATGTTCCTCATTTTAATAAGGGGAGCTTGGTGATACTGGTATAACGTCAATCACAGCTATTTTCTTAAAATATACAGTGGAAATCACTAGACTGTTTTGTTAATTGCTAACTATTTTTCAAAGCTATTCTGTTTTTTTTGTTTGTTTGTTTTGGTTATCTAAAGTTTGGTCCTTCTCTGGAGCATTTGCAGTTGGCCTCACAGAAAATGACTCTTATAAATACTTATTTATCAATCAAGTTATCTTTTTAAATATTTACTTTTCTGGTTATATGTTGATTTCCTTGTAATACTTGTAACTGATGTCTGTTGTACAACTTCTAACAATTGCACCTGGAACAGAATTTTTTAAATAGTAGAACATCATCTATAAAACAAACAAAATTAAAAATACAAATAAACTCCAGGTAAGCCCAGCCTAACAGCCACTCCTTCTAAACCTCTTAGTTGCTTAAATTTGGTCAAAAGGGTCCCCACCTGATCTGCCTGTCACTTCTTCCCCTGACATGGAATCAGATCAGATCATCCAGAACACAGTTCATCCCAGAGACAAGATACCTTGAGAATCAAACTACAAGGTGTTCACTTGGCATATATCTTCAGAGAAAACTGTTCAAGAGAAAAAAATTAGGAGAAAAACTTCTCAGAAAAGAGGGAAGTTGTCATAATCAAAATGGAATCATTTGTGCCAACTCTTCCAGCAGTAACTAAAGCTGAGAGGTTATAAAAAACTTATGCATGGCTACTTCAGACAATGAAGCTATTCCAGGCACCTCTGATGGAAGGCAAACTCATATTTTTGGCCAAGACCTTCTATTTAACTACAGACAAAAATGACTGTCCTACTGGCTCCAAACACATCATTTTAGTAGTCAATGATCATGGATTTATTTAAAAGAGGGTACCCTACACGATTTATTTAATTGAATGTCTTCTGATAGTAACTCCCTTTTGTATTCTACTTTATAATTGTATTTCTACTTTTATGCTTAAACAGCAGGTTCTTTTGACTTATTTGCGTCAGCTATTACAATTTGTCCTTTTCTTGTGTACTACTTTACCTTTGGTCAGAAAACCTGCAAAACCAGGTTCGCTGACACCCTAATTCCTTAAAGATGGAGGAATGTTCAAATATAAGGTGTTTGGGGAGGAATTATAATAAGAAAGTGCTTTTACTGAAAAACAGTGACTCCTTTCTTGGGTCCACAAATTAACTAAAAGCAGGAAAAATGCTTGGCACCTCTGCCTTCCTTTTGTATCTGACTTTGCTCTAAACTGTGCTGCAGTGATGACCTTGGACTCCAGGAAGGACAGAGCTGATCAATAACATCTTTACAAGGAGAAACAGAGGAAACTGCCCCCAAGAAAAGGAATAGCAGAGCCTCCTCAGGACAGACCACTGACTAAATAACAATGACTTGCTTATCCTGACCAAATTGCTCCCCTCAGGTAATGACAGCAATAACAACTTCTTGGAAACCCCAATCAAAATAGGACTGAGAAAATGATCTACTACGTCACACTTTGACCACAAATTTATCATGCATGACTTTTCTCCCTAGCCCAAATTCTTTATCTATTTAAGTCTAAAACTCATACCTGTACCCCAAATATGGGCTGAAGTGCTTATTTTGCCTCTTCCCAAGGTGTGCCCATGCCACACAATAAATCTCTCTCTAACATTTGCCATTACTCACCTCTTTATTTGGCATAGAGGAGTAAGTAGCTATACCTGACAGGTAGAACCTCTGGAGCTGGACCAGGGGACTAAAATTCTGGTATCAGTTTCTCTCTGTACTGTGCTGCCTGGGCTTGGGGAAGAAGTGGCAAGAGTAAAACTGTCCTTCCTACTCTCTTCAATGTGTCTTTTTCTAATTACTCTTCCACAAATTGATACTGTGATCTCTCACCTGGTTTCCTTTGCTTTTGTGAAGGTACTATTACAAATGGAGAGCTGCTCATATTAATGTTTTTAGGGAGATAATTGCTGAGAGTTCTATTATGCCAACTTGCTCTGCCTCTCTAGAATTCTTCTTCACTGCAAGAATTACTAATGGACAGTGATTATACAAAAGAAGCTAATATAAAAATCATTTCTGGTCCTCCATCCCTTTAAGTTTAGTTGATCATTAATTTATTTGCCTGTCCTATACAATAAATTTATTCTTCCTAAATGTTACTACTAAAAATCTTGTTATGGAAAATTAGATCTAGAATACACAAAATTAAATTGTATTCCAAGCTAAAACAAACTGAGCTTTTTCTTATTTACATATAAAATATATTCCTGAAAATATGAATGATTATTGAATATGGGAAAATAAAACACAATTGAAATAATGTAAATTTGTTTCTGTCCAACTAGGAGTAACAGGGACCAAATTTACCTTTCCATTTGTAGGAACTAAAGCAGTAAGACAACTTTATGAAACAATGGTTTTGAAAACATTATACAACAGACAATGGAAGAGGAAGAACATCTGAGAGATGAGAGACAAGTAAAGTGACTCCTATACCACTACACATACCCTAGCTTACTGCCTTAAAAGGATGTTAGGTCGTGATAAACAGGGTAATCTGGGTGTCATCTCTTTGACTTTTGAGAGGAAGCTGGGGAGACCAATTAGTGTAGAGTTCATAGAACACAGTGCCAAAGAGAAAAGTTTTGGTCAAAAGAGAATTGATCAGTGTATACATGTGAGAAAATTAACAGACAGAAGAAAGAACCACCAAAAAGGATTAGTAGGAACAGTACCTGGTTCATACACAGGCTTAGGAAGAATGGTGGTAGCTATGAGCCAGGGGAGCAAACTTCATAATTATTGGGTATGAGATAATACTAAGAAGGATCTTGTCTCAGTTTTGGAATTATTCCTATACTAAATATACTAATTAGTATTTTTATATACTAAATATTCAAATTTAGCATATAAATTTTATTTATATACTAAAAATCACAAAAGATCCAAATGGCTCAAACAGTTATCAATTAACTGGATCCTAGGATAAAGCTGAGTCAAAAACTATCCAATATCCAACAAGACAAATTTTACAATGCCTATATCAGCTAATAAAAAATGCCAAACATATTAAAAAATAGAAAATATGACCTATCATAAAGAGAAATTACATCTTTGAAAACAAACCCGGAACTGACACAGGTAATGGAATTTAAAAATACCTTAAAACAACTATGACTGTGTTACAATTGTGCAAAACACTATAGAAAAGACAAAAACATACAAACTACACAAAAGGGAAGCTGCAAAATAGACTGACTCTAAATTCTACAGTTGAAAAGTACATTTACATTTTAAAAAAACACTGGAGAGGATTAACAGATTAGACAGTGCAACAAAAGACTAGCGAGTTTAAAGATACAGCAATAAAAACTATTTAAAACAAAACAGAAACAAATAGACTGAAAAAATAGGAAGAATAAACAGACCATCCATGAACTGTGGCTAAACCTCAAACAGATGATATACAGTTCACTAAAGTTCTTACTAAAAGCAACAACAACAAAATCTGAAAAATGCTGGAGAAGTTCAAATTAGGTGAAAACTTAAAATCTATCTATCACTACACCCTAAACATGCTCAGACAAAATAATTCCTAGGTATATAAAGAAGCAGGAAATTATGATAGAGGAGATAGCATGAGGAGATACATCTATCACTTGAACCTTACCCAGAATGAATACAGATGTGAAAATGTGTAAACAAGGAAATTGTAACTATTGCTATAATTGAATCCCATATATTAAGAATTTGTGTAGGGAAATAAATATAAAGAGTACCTAAATTAAACTTGCAGGGATGAGAAATACAATGCTTAAAATGAAATAAACACACTTTTTTAAAAAAAACTTCAAGCATGTCCATGTCCATGTCTGTACACATAAAAGCAACATCATGTAGCAGATGTGTGCTGCACTCAACTTAACAGCCAGTGAGAGCAAAGGAACATCTGCATGGCACATGCCTTCACCACAGTGTAAAAACAAGTTGAGCTACAACAAAGAAATTAGTGTGATACCAGATTTTGTCCATCTATTATAATCAGTATTAATCATAAATTTGAAGGTAACTTTGGTTCATTTTTTATAAGGACATGTACTACTCATTTTCAGGCTACTGAATACAAGTACAGGACTATAAATTTAGTATTTTCCCCAAGGCCCTGTAGCTATGAAGATAGTTATACTGCAAAAGATAACCTTTATGCAACTTAATATCCTAATAAGTCAGTCTGTTGCATGATCCGAATAAAACGCAAAAATAAATAAGAAAAGTTTAATTATTACCATTTTTATTCCAAACCTTTGTCTTCATTAAAATAACCTAATATTATTAAATGTTTACGAATTGCACATACAAAATCTAAAAGATCAAATTTGTGCTCACAAGACCAATGCTTTCTTTGCTCCATTATAGTAGTGACCCATTTAGTGTTTATTTTTGGATAAATAAAAAAAAGTTTGCCTCCTTTCAAAAATGTTTGAGAATTGTTCCCTAAATTAAATTTTCAAGAGAAAAATATTCCCATTTGAACATGAGGAACACTTCAAAAGTTAATGCTACTTTCACACACAAAAATATTCAAAATAAGACCCAAACCAGTCATTTATTTAAACAATGAGGAACACTTCATAAAAACTAAAAGTAGATATCTTTAAGGCAGATAATTAAAATTTTAAAATGAAAAACAATTATTTTTCTAAAATGCAAATAGAGTAAGAAAAAATTAAACTATACTGAAAAGTAAGTAGAATAATATAAAATCGACATGGTAAAATTTATAAAATTAAACTTATTCATAGGCAATAATGGCAAAAAACTCAGGTAGAACTGGCGATTCTATAATGTAGCAAGCCTTCCATGTTGCTGGCCTACCTTCCTGGGGTCTCTACTGCAGCTGTGGCTTCACTCTGAACAGTTTCATGCACTGCCCTGTGGCTGTTTGCAGTGACTCCTACACTGCCACACACTGCTTGGCCTCCCAGGCTTTCCTCTGATATCTTAGTGGAAGTCGACATGACCCCATAACGCCTACATTCTGCATGCCTACAAAACCACCATGATAATGATAATGTCAAGGTCTGCCATTTGCTCTAGCAGTTGCCAAGTCTGTCTGGAGATGATTGTAGTAGCCTCTAGTTTTGCCTTGATATTGAACATTTAGGGGGCCCTACATTGAGCATCCCAGTGTTTTAAGATGCAAATCTTTTACCTGGATCCTGACACAGGAAGGTTCTTGCTGATTCCTCAATATTCTCATCTTTCCTATGTCTAGGTAGGAAGTGGTTGGCTTTCTTTATGTCATAAATCTCATTGTAAATGAACCCTCCTTGGCAGCACTTTTAAAACACGTTCCTTTCCTGGAGAAACTGCAAGTGTTCCAAATTTTTCACTATGATATTTGCTCCTAATCATCATTGTAAATCTGGCTAACAGCAGGCAGTAAGAGCCATGCCACAACCTGAATACTATGGTGCCTTGAATTTTGGCTACCAGATAATTTAGTCTGTCATCTTTAAACTCTGCCACACATGAAGTCTCAGGGAATGCACATATTATACTCAAATTCCTTCCCAATGTGTAGTACGGCTGGCCTCTAGTCATGGTCCCAATAGAGTCTTCATTCCCTCTAAAACTTCATGAGCTTTATCTTTACTGCATTCCTATCAGCATTTTGATCTGAGCCCTTGCCAGAATTGCCTACTAACCTCTGCTGATAACATTCCAAACCTTCTCCAGCCCACACTTCCAAACCCTTCCAAACTCCTCCCCTGAACCAATTCCAAAGGTTTCTAACTACATTATCAGATATTGTGACAATAAGGACAACACTTCTTGCTATCATTTTTCAGGGTTAGCTTTCCATCACTGTGACAAATGATCTGAGAAACACAATTTACAATGAGGAAGAGTTTACTTTGACTCATGGGTTCAGTCCATGGATGATTGGCTCCACTGCTCTTGGATATGTGGTCAGGAACTACATCATGGTAAACACACGTGACAGAGGAAACTGTTCATATCATGGTATCTAGGAGGCAAAAAGAGAGAGGAAGGGGGCCTGGGTCCCAATATGCCCTTCAAAGCTGTACCTTCAATGCCCTGACTTCCTCTAACATGGCCCCATGTCATAAAGGTTCTGCCACCAACCAACAGTGCCACACATGGGCCTTCAGAGGGCACTCCAGATCCAAACTTTAACACATATTGTCTGTGGTTGCTTTGACACTACAAAAAAATATGTTGAGTAGCTGTGACAAGGCCTTACAGCTTGCAAAACCTAAATTATTTACTACTTTAACAACTCCTAATATAATATCTATGATATATATACACATATATATATAGGATATAGGCATTTAATGTATATATGATATATACATATAAAAATCTTAATAATTTGCCAATTCCTTACGTAAAAAGATAAGACTCGAGCGAAGAAAGAGCTTGAGCTACCTCTTTTAAAAGGAGAGTGCTCCATTAAGTGATCTTTAAGATCCTTTTCTCTAACAACATAGGCTTCTATTACTCAAACAGGGCAAGTATTGACATTACTCATGAACATTATGTGGTAAAGTGAAGTGAGCACTGAGCTTATTTTTGAACCTGGGATAATGGCATCTATGATAATCAACTCTCAGGACAACTCTGAGGATTAAATGGAATCATTCCTTTAAAAGAATGGTGACTCATGTTTTCAAGCATTCAATAAGTGTCTATTATGACTAACATTGACATAATTACACTAATAATATGCATTAGCAGACAACATTTGCTAGGAGAGTTGTGAGAATTATAAATATAGTGGGAGGTCCATCTTTTCTAAATGGGAAGAACAAGAGAGCCAAGAGCAACACTGGATTCTCATCGATTAAGAAAACTCATAACTTAGTCTTTATCATAAACACATTAAATAAGCTAGAAAACAGTTGTCTATAGCTCTTTCTCAAAAGACTCTCCAAGTGGTAAAACTGCTCAGAGTACTCAAAGAAGAAATGCAGGTGATTTTATTCAGTCCTCTTATTCTCAGGTAAGTGTTTTCCACTGGGACTACCTTCACAAATCTTGCTACATTCCACTATAGCAGTGAATCAAGTATCCATAGTTTAAGTAGAGTTAATTCAAAACTTTAGAATCTCATAAAATAAAACCTCTAATGTCTGGAGAGTTGAATCCCACTGTACTTTTCAAAAGTCTCACACATAAACCTGTGGCAAACTGCATGCAAGCAAGCCTAAGCATGTTTGGATCAAGTTGTTCTTTGCACTGATTCCATCACCTTTCTATACTTTCAATAAAAGTAAGGTTCAGACTTTCCAGAAAACTGCAGAAGTAATCTATTTTTAGGTGACTACAGAATTTTATCCTAAGGGGACTACATTTAGGTTCAGTAATATTCTTACCAGCTTCCTATCTCTGCAAAAGAAGTCCAGTGATAGTTTGTTGGAAAAGAATGATCAATTTTTCAATAGAGAGGCAGAAAAAAGAGGAATGAAAAGCCAAAAGTGAAGATCTAGGCTTATCCTATAAGACTAAGCAGGCCCTGAAAATAGGAGAATAAGGGACAAACATAAGAGAAAATGTAAAATAACTCAAGTCTTGTGATGCAGGTTAAACCATAGGTGGTCTCAAAAATGGCTTGAAATAGGAATGCAGTTGCCTCATTCATACTTAACATATCTGTTAATATGAACTGCTCTACTAAATCTACATTGTAAAAATAACCCACTGTAGGTCATAAAGAAGTAAAATGATTGCACAAAATGTTGTATAGAAAATATTTTGGAAAAAGAAGTCCCTTAGATACCATAGAGTATTCTTTATTATAGATAAAGATTTTTTTAACTGAAGTTCACCAACATTAACTACTTAATACAGGTTAAGAAACAATTGTTATTATAGTCCTAGTATTTCTACATTGAATTCTAACTCCAGATTCGGCAGCTTTATCATGTCAGTTTCACAAGAATATAATTAATTTCTGTACATGAAATAAAACTTGAAATATTGCAAACAAATTCATGCACAGAATATTTATATTAATTTGTATCATATTAATTTATTAACTGTATAACATGTAACATTAAAATGGTGAGGTTGAGGGGCAGATGTAACTCAGTAGTTGAGTACTGGCCTAGCATGTGTAAGGCCCTGGGTATGCCCCTGAGCACTGAAATAAAATAAAATAATGATATTGAAAATGTATTTAGTGTACACAAAAGCAATGTTAGGAATTTTTCTGTATAGCTATCCTTAACTCAACTCGCAAAAACACTTTGTCTTCCTTATTATGCTTGTGTCTTTTCTTCAACAAAATTAGTGATAAAGGCAGAACAGGTTCTGCCTGGAACTGAGGCGGGGGGGAGGGATGGGAGAGGGGGATAAGGGGAAGAAATGACCCAAACAATGTATGCATATGTGAATAAATTAATAATTTTAAAAATAATAATAAAATAAAATAAAAAGAAAATGTATTTAGTTCCATCTTTGTAGTGAAAGGGGATAGTATCACAGAATTTTGTGAAAAGTTAGTGTGCCAAATGAAAATCCAATCACACCAATTTCTACTGGGTGAATATACTTTATAGAATTCCAAGTTACAAGCCTCATCATGACGTTAGACCTGCCTAGTCCCATTATTAAATAGAATTCAATAGCTCAGAAATATTTAGTGAGAGAAATTCCCAGCCATATTTTTGAAAATCTGAATGACCAAACTCAATCCTTCAACTCCTTGTCTAGGGCTAAAATCAATGCAAGCTCCCTAACAAAGCAGTCTAATTATATGTATTTTGCCCCTGTGAACTTCTTTGTGAAATTTTATAAACTGATTAACTAGTATATAACTGACAAATTTGCAAAAAACTGTTCATGGGACTTAGTTGAATAAACTAAGGGAAATAAATATCAATCCCAAATGATGCTTAATTCAGAAAAAATGAACTTACAAAATTTTTTCAGTCCTCTGGTATCCATTCTATTTGCATATTCCACTTAGAAGACTACCATACCTGAAAATAACCTTTATTCTTTAAAAGAATGAATAGTAGGAAGGTGTGTTCAATGAGAATCATTTCTTTGCACATCATCAGTTACATGCCCATCATAATTAATCTTAGTGAGTTCCTATATCCCACACTATCAGCTTTTCATTAACCATTTAGCCATAAGCAAAGATCTTCTAAAACTTATAACAACATAGTCAATTCTTCTATTCAACACCTACCATGAGAGTGATTTCATCATTCCTCATCTTTGTGTTAGAAATGAATTCCTTCATGACCACAGTTGGAAAAGGTTCTAAAGGTATTCTTAACCAGTATTTATTTAGGTTTTACTATTGATTTAAGTAGGAAATACCTGAGACTTACTATATTAGCAGAAAACAAATGAAAGAGTTTATAGAACTTGTGCAAGTGATTCTATTTCTGCTATAGTATATAAGTCATGAACAAGAAAACTTTAACATATCTTAAGAGAAAACATCATAAACATTTAATAAAAACATAGTGTTCTGAAGGAAAAAATTAAGTATTCACAAGGCTACAGCAGCAATACAGTTGAGACTAGAACAGTACATGGATTTGGATCTGCTCCTGAGACCAATGAATGGCTAGCAAACACAGATACAATATCCATTTGAAAATAAGAACAAATGATCTAGGGACTTGAAATACACAAACTGAAAAGTAAACCAAGTATAGAGACAGAGAGAATTAAAACAGTTCTTGCATGTATGTTTTAGAAGAATTTGTGCTTTGAAAACACATTCTATTAGTCTAGGAATAATGGTTAACCAGAGAAAATACAAAGAAGAAGCAGTTAGTTAAAAGGTGGCAAAGATTCATGTCGAGGATCTGGTAAGAAATTTAACAGGACCATGGATTTTGATAATCTAAACTCAATAAAGGCTAAATGCCCTGTAAAGCTAAAATAAGAAGCTATTTATACTTAAAAGAAGGAATAGCTATGTTTTTACATTTGTTCTTTATTAGGAATATTAGGAAGGAATATTAAATACATACATGAGTACATATGTATATTTTTAACATTTTTTTCATTATTTAACACATTCATGACAGCATAAAAGTAACAAGTGTATATGATATACTGTACATTGGATTGATTCTGTTCCTGGAGTTGCCACTGTGAGCTGTGGAACCTTCTGGAAACAATTTACATCTTCGTGACAGTTCTCTCATATGTAAAAGTATCAAGTGTCAATGAATGGTGATTTTCTGGGGGGTTTTCCTGACATGTTCAAATATTAAATATTTTGAAGTATTCTAAAATCATATCTTCTGATCTATAATGTTAATAAACTACTTCCTAACTAAAACTAAGTTAGGTACTTTTGTAGGATTATTCATTTATTCCAAGTCATTAAAATTCACTTGGTAATTTATGTTTTTGCTAAAGTAAATTTATGAAAAGATTCCTATCTCTCATAATGCACCGATAAATTTGTCAACACAGGCAAAGAAAAGTAGAGCTCTCATGTAATTATTCAGATAAAAACAAAACAGTTATTGTTGTATGGAAAAAGTAAAAAACTATTTTACCAAATAAAGTTAATAAGTTGCTACATTTCTCAATTTTGAACTTCTACTTATATTTGTTGCCTATTTCTTCCCAATTGTAACAGCTAAACATGAATTTGATGTGTATTAGGTGAATCAGCTGTGCTTATTGAATCAAAATAAAAATAAGCTTTAAATATGTATTGTCCTTTCACCTGACACTACCAAAGGATGTTTTGTGGAAATTCTGGCATAATCAAATAAATCATTGGTTTTACAGAATCTTTTCTGGAATGCAGCCTTGATAGTTTTACTTACCAATATCTTCATCACTATGGAAAAAAAAAAACAAAAACAACTCTCTGATCATTAATTTTTAAGCCAAGAATGCAGCCTCAATTCAGAATCTTAGTGTCTTTAATTCTTATTTAACTAAAACTTATGCTTTTCTGAATTATGTTAACATCAGAAATTTTACAGATTTACCTTTTGATATTTCAACACATATTCACATTATTGAAGTAGTAAACATAGAAAATAGAGAATGAGAAACATCCAATGTTCATAACTGCTGTGTCAGGCCACTCTGAAAACAACTTTTTCAAAAAATCCTCTTGAGAGATACAATCTGACAAAGGAGGTCATACATAATATATATGATTCCATGTATAATTTTTCAACATTATGATGGTAGGAAAAAGTATGCATTTACCAGAAACCAAACTTCAAATTTTGAATTCTGATCTTCTCCTAGACTGGTAGCCACAGTTCCTAGTCAGTCATGAGAACAAGGCAGCAAAAACATACTCTGCAGTGTGGTGTTACAAACTTACAGTGTTGGATGGGTTAGGCATATCAAATGTATTCTCATCTAAGTATTTATGGGAGCAACAGAAAGGCTTGAGATACAAGGATAGCAATAACTAGAGGAACTGAAGGCTTAAAAACTAAACATATATAATTGAATTCCCCACTATGGGATAGACATGACCTTTAAGAACTGGGTAATTGCTAGCATTTTTTGAGACTGTTTGCAAATCCTTCCTATATCGAAATGTTACAAGACTACATACAGGTCCTATTCCTGAGCCAGTTTAGTTAGCTTGGCTTCTTGTCTTGTTCCTTTCTGGTTTTGCTATATGATATCCTACTGTGCTACATGGCTTAATAGGCTAGTAAAGTAAATTCTGCATTATATGTATGCTTTTGGTCATTTATAGAAAAATCTCTCCAAAATTTTTATGGGCCATTGTTCTATGAATGCTCTTTAATCTGTCATTCATTCTACATATGCTTTCCATGGAACAGAACCGAAGAATAAATTTTCTTCCATTAGATTTCTTTCTCATATTTTTTAACTTTTGGATTTCTTCTCTTATGGCATTGTGATAATATGGTCACCACATTATCCAAACATCTTGTCAACGTTGCCAGTATTTTGCAATTTTAAGGAGCATAAAGAAATGAAATTGGTTGCTAGGTTGAATAAAGTTGTTTTCCAAACCTGTCAGTTCAACTAAATGATTGTTCTAGTAAAGGCAGGCGTCTGTAGAAGTCATAGCAAGAGACAGCCTAAGAAATTCATAAGGAAAATTTCTCCTGAGTTTGGGTCGATCCTCTCAATTGGATAAAATTTTGCTAAACAGAAACATTGAGTTATGAGGAAAAAAGCACAAGTTTGATGAGGAAAAATCTGCATTCACTCACTTACCGAAACCACAACTACAGGATACAAAATGGAAAGGTCACTCTCCTCAAGCATACTCAGTAATTTCTTGGTTTTGTGAAAATCAGATGTCATAAACTGAAAGACCAGGAAAATAAGATAAAGCGAAAAGTAGCTCTTAAAAGACTTAACAGATAACTCAAGGGGAAAAAAATGGAGAGATTTTACATAATATTGAAATATTTATCAAGATTAATCTTTGGGACTGGAGACATGGCTCAAGTGGTTCTACCAAGTTCAAGGCTCTGAGTTCAAGCACTAGTTCCATCAAAAAAAATAATAATCTTGAAAGTTTAATGGATACCCATAGGTTATATGCATTAAATTTTGAGCTATTTTTACTTTGCTCTTATATTATCTACTTTATACTGAATACAAAACAGAAAATTAAAAATACAGTCTATAGAAATATTATTTGCTTTCAACAACACTTCCCTATTCCAAAAGATAAAAATACAATTTCGAAAAACACACTGACACAATTCATCTGTCAATCTCTTCTGTGCAAATACTTCAGGAACAACAAAATCAATTCTTTTTGTCATTACATTTGTTCATATCGTCAAGTGCTATCAGTTATTTGTATTTTGCTACTTACATTCACACAAGCAAAACTGTAGCATTGCTCCAAGATGTGCTGAGTATCTCTGCCAGCATAACCCAGAGCCCCACATGTGACTTTAACATGCTAGAGGGAAAGACACACAGGAAAAAATTTACAGCTAGAAAGACCAAATATGATCATAAACTACTTTACTACAAAACAGCATATAACTGTTACAAGGCCAGCATCTAAAACCCAGGACTGTATTAAACAATGAATTCAGATTGAAGATTATCAGGCTACCAAAGTCATTTCAATTAGGCCATGAATAATGAACATTACTTTAACAAGCAAGAGTGCAGGAAACTGCTTCAGATAGGAACAATGTAGGAGACACAGAAAATACTCACGAACAGGCAAGTAGTCTGGTTTACATTATATGAAGAATTTATTGCAGAGGATGTCGAAGAACTAAAATAGAAAGGTTGGCTAGACAGGGATGGTTGAAACACGGAAGGATATTAAACACCACAGTTACAAAGAATAGATGTCACTAAACCAGGAATGACTGAGGGCAGGAAGAATAATATGAAATTATAAGAACACCATTGAGAAAGAAATAAGACTTGAACTTGGACAATAATAATGAAGACCAAAGACAGTCTGCCAAAGATCTTATTACAAGAGGCTGTCTCAGACTACATTTAGGAGAGACAGTACATATGTTTTACAAATTTCTTAATAAGATTGTTTCTTTTTAACTTGGCATTCTAATTTACTTACTACAAGTTTTTGTATTATAACAATATAAACAAAAACTTAAGAAATACTACACAGGGGTATTTTATATCTCTGCTGTAACAATTTCCCAGGAACTCATATTTCAGTGGTTCTTACTGGCATTATATTTATACTACTTTATAATTTATAGTTCTAAAAATCAATGTTATTTCCATTTAAAACTCTTATTGAACACAAAGGTCAAAGAGTACTATTTACAAAAAAAAATAAGAGAATTTCTATGTCATCAGCTCTACATTACTACTACAACAGAAATCAGCTTCCACAGTGCAACATTAAATTTGATCAAGGAATTAATTACATCTTCTCGATATTACAGGGACACAATTTTTCATGGTTCTCTCATGTAGCCAAATGTTTTCAAAGGCTTTAACAGCTAATTTGCTCTAGATGTTTGCATAACAGAGCAACTTGCCAGGACAGACATGTCCTTTCCTAGAGATTTGCTTGTTTTCCAGAAAGTAATGATGGAGACCTGAATCCCCTCAGAGCAGATTTACATGACATTCCAGAGTCATAAAGATAACGTCTCCCTTGTAACAGGAGGATATCATCAGCCCATGTGTAAGGCCTGAATTTCCTAATATCAAGGTACTTTGGAATACATCCCATTGCCAGACAACAACTAACTCTGACTGCATATCTCTGTGGGAGTTCCAATTCAGTAAGCCAGCACTAGACTATTATTCCAACTACTGCTATGTCTGTGAATATATATAAATCATCTTTACTCTGACCCTGAAATGACAGGTCTTCTTCTAGTATCAATGGTACTGTGTCAGGCAGAATTGCTTGCATGTGAGGAAGGCTATCATCTTAGATCCTGACAAGTTTCTGACTTGACAGATGTAAATTAAGACAACCACACACAGCAGCAGACTTCACTTCAACAAATGTGCCTAAGTGAATTCTGAATTCAGAAAACAATTAATTACTTTAAAATTTTTGTGAGCATATACATTAATGAGATCTATAATAAGAACATGAGGCATATTCTGATTTAGTCTTTTACACAAAAAAATTAGGTAAAATCCTGAGGACAAGATCTAGAGTCTTTGAAAAAAGAAGCATTCATGTTTTTAATCAATAAAAATCCTTAACAAAAAGTTCAAAACTTTACTACCAATGTTTTTTAAAGGAAAATGGCTCGTGTCAAGAAAAATTGTGTATGGCTCGCAGAGCGGCTCAAAAGGTAGAACGCCTGCCTAGCAAGCATGAGAGTCCAAGTTCAAACACCAGTACTGCCAATGAAATGAAGAAGAAAGAAGAAAGGAGAAGGAGGAGGAGGAGGAAGAGGAAGAGGAAGAGGAAGGAGGAGTAAGAGGAGGAGAAGGTATATATTCGTAAAATCAACAATGTGGAAAAGTTTTTTGAAAAGTTGAAAAAGAAAACAAAGCCAGGTGCTGGTGGCTCTCAACTATAATCCTAATTACCTGGGAGGCTAAAATTGGGAGGATCGTGATTTTTGACCCCAGCCTGGGAAAAGAGTTTATAAGACTCCACCTCAACCAAAAGCAGAACTTGCCTGTCACCCCAAGCTCCATGGGAGGCTGAGATCAGAAGGATCAAGGTTCTAGTCTAGCTAGGGAAAAAAATTTGTGAGACTCCATCTCAACAGAAAAAAAACTCAGTGTAGTGGCACATACCTGTCATTCTAGCTATGGAGGGAAGCATAAAATACAATCACAGTCCAGGCCATCCTGGGAATAAAGCAAGACAACTATCTCAAGAATAACCAGAGCAAAAAGGGCTGGAGGAGTGGCTCTAGCAGTGCAGTATCTGCCTTGCAAACGTAAAACTCTGAGTTCAAACCCCAGTACCACCAAAAAAAAATAAAATAAAATAAAAATCTAAAAACTCAAAAATACCACTTCAAAGAATCACTGACAGTTGGATAGGAATCACTCTGACAATTTTCAGTTTTCTGTGAACAAGATATGCAAGGACAAAACGATTCACTAAAAGCATGGGATTGTAATGTCTATTTCCTTTTGTAATTATGACAATAAAAGAAAATCAAACACAGTATAACTAAAGGCATTAGTTATACTAATTAACTTCATTTAATTCTTCATATTCAAAGAGGTTAGTTTCCAATGGTTAAGAGTGATATCACCTCACCAACAACACATTTGACAACACAATTCACTTGTCAATATTGACTTCCTCCTACAAAAAAGTAGGAGAGAATACATTTTTTTTTTTTGTTAACTTTTTTTTTGGCAGCACTGGGGTTTGAATTCTGGGTCTCATGCCAGCCCTTTTTGGAGATGGGTTTTTACAAGATGGATCTCAAGAGCTATTTGCCTGGGCAGGCTTCACAGCTCCAGTCTCCTGATCTCTACCTCTTGAGTAGCTAGGATTACAGGCATGAGCCACACGAGCCTGGCTTGAGAGAACACATTTTAAATTCCACCAACAGCCTAGTTCTGGCTCATATTTTTATTCTGATGAGGTATCATGTTCTATTCTGTGGTGTGTTTCTACTTCTAATAAGCTAGTCAGTTATAGAGTTGTATTCTTCTAGTTTTAATTTTATTTCCTTAGTTATTCACTGTTAGTCTCTTGGAATCTTTAGAGTTTTTTAAGCTTCTTGAATTCAGCTTCTTACTCAGCTCTATAGAATAATCAAGTATGAGAATATCTGGGGACCAAGAGATGTCTGAGCATTCTTGCAGACTTATTTCATCTGATTTTTTTCTTGTGGTATGATTACTTTCTAATTGTATAGTCTTCTGGTTCTTTTCTATGAATTGGAGAGTTTTAAAAAAATGGCAGACACTGAAAAACATCAAAGATCCACAAAGAACTGGGGACTTTCTACAGTTGAGGGCCATTTTACTTTACTATCACAAACACTGAGCTCATGTTTGCCTGTGGCAACTTTAACCCATATTGACTTCAATATATACTTGTTTCTTTATAAAAGCTATTTCATGTTTCTTAAACTTTATTAGTAGTAGTTAAAGCTTGTATTCTCAGATGGGTGCTGTGGTTCACACCTGTAATCCTGGCTGCTTATGAGACAGAATTAAAGCGGATCTCAGTTTGATGTCAGCTTGGACAAAAGGTTAGCAAGACCCCATCTCAATCAATAAGCTGGACATAGTGGTACTTGCCTGTGGTCCCAGCTATGTAGGAGGCATAGGAAGGAGGATCATGGTCTGAGGCCAACCCCAGGCAAAATGTAAGACCCTACCTAAAAAATAACTAAAAGCAAAAAAAAAGGTTGGGGGACATTTCTCAAGTGGTAGAGTGCCTGCCTAGGAGGTGTTAGGTATTATTTAATTATAATTAAAATACATTTTCTCAGTTATTTGATAAATTTAAAATTCTAATTAAAATACAATATTATTTATCAGCTAATGTTCAAAGACTAAGGCATATGCACACAATATTTTGTTAAAATATTAGTATTTTTGTACTCATAGAAAACACAAGAACTAAACTAAAATTCCTTTCTTCTTTAAACTGAGACTCTTAATAATTATTTCTAGTTAAGTATAATCATTTCTTTTCTGGAAGCTTTACTAGCTTCAATAAAGAGGCAAAGGAGTCTTTGACACCTTTAATAAACAAAGACCACATTAGACAATGCTATTAGGTTGTTTATGAAAAGCTCTGTGGCGTCATCTTATGCTGTCACTACTCATGTTTCCACACTTGCACACAACAAATGGAACAAGCTCCTGGCTAGAACAACTTTTGTTCTGTAAATATTTTTGTTCAATGAACATTTAAACAAAACTTAAAATAATTTTCTAATATGTTCAGTAAAAGTAAAGAAGTATACTAAAAATTAAATATTTTCCCATAACAAATAAAAATGCAGGAAAGACTTGCCATTAATAAATGCAAACATCTGCATAGTCAAAATATTATTTTGATTATGATGGTTTGTTTTAAAAAAAAAAGTTTTAATTTCAACAAGAGTTAGGGCTTAACTAAGGCTGAAAGGCCTTAGTCCTGTGAGTCAGAGGTTCAAAAATGTGTTTCTGAGAAGCCAACCCTCTTTTTACAGAACATGTTAGTTGCGTCATCTCTGAATCTGAATCCACAATGTCCCACCTCCTTCATATTCAAACAACAGCCCTAATGTGAATATAAACAAGGGAGTTGTAGAAAGATAAGGGTTTTTTTTTTTTTTCTCCTCTGTGGACAGGCTAGCTTTATATAAACTATAGCCCCAATCATGAAGGCTGAGTTGATGGAGTAAGGCAGTGACCCTCCACTTCATAGAGTGCCACCATAAAACCCATATCCTGCCAGGCACTGGTGGCTCACACCTGCAATCCCAGCTACTCAGGAGGCAGAGATCAAGAAGCCAGCTGGGGCAAATAGCTAGCAAGACCCGATCTCAAAAAACCCATCACAAAAAAAGGGCTGGTGGGGTGGCTCAAGGTATAGGCCCTGAGTTCAAGCCCCAGTACCAAAGAAGAAAAAAAAAATATATATATATATATGTGGTTTTATATATATATATATATATATATATCTCCTAACCAGCTTGTTATACCAGTGACATCTTGATATACTTCCAATTAGGCAAAAGAGTACAATAATCAATGGGCTGTTACGTCATACTGTTGCTACATCTCAATTCCTCATCACACAGGGAAATGGGTCATAATTCCCTAATTATACCTCTTAAAAGTCACACAACACAAAGATCAAAGTCCAGCATGCAGCCTTGAAGTTCCCTGTGCTACACAATGCACTAAACACTGTCTCTGTTCCTGAGTTTATGGGCTTCTCAACAATCACTGTTCTAGAAAGTCAATAGTCCCCGTTTGCTGCTATTCCAGTCTTCTTAACTTCCTTCCACTTGCAGATGACACTTTAACATATTATCAAATCTCCATCATGCCTTTACATTTAATATCTTACATTTATTGAAGATTTATCATTTGTCAGAGTTTTTACTAAATATTTTAAACAATTATATATTGAAACCACACAGCATAGCAATGCATAGGCAGGTATTATCATTGTCCTTCTGTTTTGGATAAAGAAGCTGAAGCAAAGAAGTTGAAGTAACTTATCCAAGATCATCAGTCCATTAGGGAATGAAGTATTAGACTCCTTCAGCACACAAATCTAAAACATGCTGGGCATCAGTATTACTCCAGGTACTTTTACCTTATCATGGAAGTCACAAGACCATTATTCAGAGGAATAGGACACTACAGGAACGAAAGTCAACACCTGATCTAGAAGAAACACCAAATCTGGAAGAAATTAAGTGAGTATTAACTATCTTAATTGCTGGTTCACATGATCTAACTCAGATCATTTTTTCGGGTCCTGGACAGGGAAGAAACTATAAAAAAAAATGTGTCTTCCAAGTCAAGTCTTCAGATTTGATATTGGTGAAGGTCAGGTGCTTTGAAACGCTGCATCCAATAGATGCTGAACAACTGGTAGACAGGATTGGTATTGCAATATTCCTTAAGAACAACTCCCTTGAAGATCAACTACTGTTTTGAGGCAAAACTGCAGACTGTGGAATAGAAAATAAAACACCTAATCCTAACAAAGATGAGCCCCTACCAAAGAAGAATTCAAGATTCTCACTTTATTACACATATTATATATCCAAAGCTGGATATTGTCCAAACAAAATATAAAGCTACCAAATACAAATCTGATCAAGATAATCTTTCTGCTGAGTTTTTGTACAGCAGTAGACTATTATACAATAATATGGTCAATCAACAGTGTTATAAGTAAATGGGAGATTATGGGCATTTATTCATAAATCACGTTTGGCAAGCACAATTTGGAATATTTTACCTAGCCAATGTAACAAAAGACAATGTCATTCTAAAGGTACATACATTAATATGATCTGTTCATGTTTAATAATAATGCATAAAACATTCGCAAGTTAAGAATTCACAAGGTAACTGATACTAATCCTATCTGTCTTAACTAAAACAACAAAGTCATGAAGAGTAGTGTAACCTGGCTAGTGATGTGTTAAGGTTTCCTTTATCTCATCAATAAATATTTATTGAGGGATAGATTGCACATACAGACAGTATCAATGAATAAAGGATTTCTACCATCAAGGATCTTATTATATTCAACTGCAAAGATAAAGTTTAGCTCTATGATTCCCAAATTTTATTGTGTATCAGAATCCCTGGTAATGTTGAAAATACAGATTTTGATTTTCTTAGATATGGAATGGTGTCTAAAAGTCAACATTTTTAATAAGCTTCCAGTTGATGCTGATAGTAACTGGTCCATATATAACATTCTGAAGCAGAAACAGATTAGATCATCTAAAATCACATTAATCTGAAAGGACTCTCATTTTGAATTGATACATTTATGGAGGAATCTGTCCCATCTAACCATTCCAAGACAACTTTTAACATTGACAAAACCAAAACTACTGCCTTTTTGCATCATCTAAAATTAGTGACCTAAATCTTTATACATCCACCAGCATAATAAAAATAAATGACTAAAAGAGAATATTTTGGTTTGTTCTCTTTCTTCTTATTTCTTGTTTCTCTGTTTTGTTTTGTTTTGTTTTGTTTTGTTTGTAGAGAGACAGGATCTCTCTACATAGCCCATATTGGCCTCAAACTCCCAATCCTCCTGCCTCAGCCAGCTAAGTGCAGTAATTAGAGGCATGTACCATCACACACCCATCAAATTAATGAATTTATTACTTCAACACTTCAACTAATTTCCCTTCAAATTCTAACCTAATTTTTATATGAATAAAGTTTAATTTTTTTCTAAGTAATATGGACACAGCCTAGAAGTATGTAGAAGATTCATTACTGTTAAAAGTGTATGTAACAAATAATATTGTAGGCAAATATCATTAACTTTAAATTACTGAGTAAAATCAACCATTATATTTCTTCAAGCCTTAAGTAGTATACAAGCTGTATTTTCCCGTTAAATAGATATGTTAGATTTACATAAAAAATTGTCATGTCATATAACATTCTTTTATCAAAACACATATTAGTAGCCTATTTAATAGGTGTTATTTAGCCTATATCCTCAAAATATTTTAAAACATTAAAGATAAATTATATTTTCAACAAGATAGTGAAAATATGACATGTTTCAGAGGTCTGTAAACATATTTGTACCAAAGGATATTTTAAAGCAGGACTTTTCTAAACAATACAGAAAGGTAGATTCAAATCTCAATGTGGCATCTTATTACCTATAGTCTGAAGAATTTTTAGATGGGTCCGCTTCTTCAGCCCTCTGCTAATTCCTGCCACAGTGCTTGTTGCTCTATCATTTCCTCTGTTTTTCTGACATGCTACCCATCACAATTTCATCACTGTTGCTGACTCCGCTTCATCTAATCTCTGTGGCATCTGCAACCTGCCCTTCCCTTCCATTCCCTCTGGTGGTGAGTATAGTGCTTTCTTCTCGTTAGGAAATCAATTAGAACTTCTTGGGTGTACTTAGTGTTTTAGACTCTTCTCAACTATTCACATGATTGATAGATGCCCAGCGGCTACCTCTTTATCTACAGAAATATATCTGGCCGATGTCCAGGCAGAGAGGTATTCCAGAAGCTTGCTTGTTCTTTGTCCTATTATCATTAACCACAACTATTTAGCTGACTCCCACCATACATCTAGCACAGTGTAAGGGATTGGTGATAAGCAGTGGTGAAAGAGATATGCAAAATAACAATAAAAAGTAGGATATACAGAATGGCAACATTGTTGGTGAGTACCTTTCCAAGAACTAGAAAAATTAAAACAATTTCATAGGAAAAGTAATAACACACTAAGCCTTAAAACATAAAATTAATAAGTGAGGAAGATACACAATCTAATAGGCGAAAGAGAAGCAAAACACTACACATTTCAAGATCTGACCAATCATGAATCGTGATAATGATAACAGTGAGAGAAATGCTCAGTATAGACATGCATTGTCTTAAATGACTGTAAGGACTTTGTTTGACTATGTGTATGGAGTAGTCACTTCAGATAGTGTCAATGTAAGACAGGAAAAAAGAAGGAATTTTACACCAAGTGGGATGGACAAGTTCTTAGTTGTAGGTCTTGGAAACAAGTTTTCAGGTGACTAAATGCCATGGATAATTTATTCTGAACACGAATTCAAAGAGATGTATTTAGCTCTGTTTTTCTAGATCCACTAAATCTCTGAAACCATTATTTAGCTAATGACAGTAGAACAATATCTGCTTTCTGGCATTGTAATCTAAAATTATACTTCATGTAAACAGTTGAAATGAACTACATCTCCTAACTCAATTATTAGAGGAAGCATTAATGAATGTAAACTGGTATTTTTCAAACATCATATATTCTATAACCAGAGTCATGAAATCAATAAAATGAAGGGAAATTGGTAAGTAAACTGCAAAACTACAGCTCAGTTTAAATAAGTTAGTGTGTACATCCTTACTGAAGTCAACTGTTGAAGCCATGTGTGCCTGTAATCGCAGGAGGCAGAAGCAGGAGGACCATGAGCTGAAGACTGGTGTGGGCTATCTAGGGAGTTCAAGGACAGGCTAGGCTATGGGTCAAGATCTTGTCTTTAAAAAAATCTATTGAACTATAATCAAAAAGTGGCTTCTTTCCGTTGCAGTGTTGGGATCAAACCCAAGGTCTTGTGCATGCTGACTAGCTACTCTACCACTGTGCTACATCCCCAGCCAGAAAGAGCAACTTTTCAATATTCTATACACATTTTCCTTATAGAAGTATGTATTATGTGCATAAAATCAATTTCTTGATTTAGGATATAAGACCTGACTTCACAAATGTATGTCTAATACTAACTGTTGGCATTTTCTGTTTTTGCATTTTTAATTTAGCAAAATGTCTACAACTTGTGAGCAATGACATAGTTTTCCTAAGTGGACAAGGATGCAAAAGAACATTTTTTTTTAATTAACTGAATATTCTAGGAAGAATAACAATTCAACAGGTTCTTATGTCTCAAGAATAAAAAGCCAAAGATATGTTAAATACACAGAAAAAATAAAGTGACATTTAGAGAAGATTAGCTTAGCTAATCTTCATTAATAATCATGTTATAAAACCATGACAACCACTTATAATTATGTACTGATTTTATTAAATGCAGCATGGACATAATTAATACCATCTTGAGTAACTGTACAGTCCAATAAGTTTGGACACTTTTCCTCTCTGGAGAACTCATCAGAAAATCTGGCTAACATCCAAACAAACCAAGTGGATTTAATGGGATGGTCTTCAGCTGTTTTCTAGTCTTATACACACACATACATACCACATCCTTAAAGTGAATTACTGTTGCCACCGTTCAGAATCAGAGGTTCAAGAGAAGAAGAAACTTTACAGTGTCATATCACTCTGTTCAATACTAAAAAATGAAAAACACTGAATCTTCAGATTAAAATGTCATTTGTATCAAAATAAGAATTAAATAACTATTTTGAAAAAAAATCTTAAAATGCTGTTATAGCTTAAATCACTGTTTCATTTCTGCTTTTCCTCTGACTTCATTTGCTGTTTTAATAGTATTGTTTGAGTAATGTAATACACAGACTTTAGTGAGGTCTGTAACAGAAGGCACGGAGCCACACACTCGACACAACCTGGAAGGCAGTAAGACAAATAAACTAGGTATCATAGAGCAGTTCCAACAAAACCAGAGCATGCTTTTACCCAGGAAAACAAACGATCTTCAGTTATACCCTGCTTGTCGTTTGTGGTTACACAAAACAGTAATCAAATTATGTGCTCTGGGAAACAGAAATGAGTGGATAAGCAAAATACACAAAAAGCCTCAATAGTCCCTGCTCACTCAGGATATGTAAAACAGTGTTCTTTAGGAACTTCATTTCTCTTATTACAGGAATAAATATTGGACTGAACATGCTTATGTGCATTTAGGGGTAATGTTATGTATAGAAAGATTAAATACTCCATGCTTCCTCCTCTAGAAGGAAGCAGCAGCAGCCAGTATGAACTTTTTTATAAAACAAAACTGGATCATCCATTTCCTGCTAAAGTCCTCTATCTCTTCAATTTGCTCTTAAGACAAAATATAAAATAATAATAATAGCAGCAACTGTAGTAACCTCAGCATAACCTACAAGGCTGCCTCTGTTTCTGTTCCCATCTTTACTCTCATCTCCCACACTCCATTTCCATTCCAACCACAGACCCTATACTTCAGTCCCCATGACTAAAGCCCTTAATGTGACTTTCACACACTGTTCCTTCTGCCTCACTCTTTAAATTGATGTAACTCCTGGTTACACTTTTAGGCTTAACTAAATAGCATGTCTTCTCAGAGATTTCATGCACTGTCCTCCACCTCCAACAAATGTTTTTCATGGCTCTTACATAAGTGCAGTTTACTTTTCCTCAGAATATGCATATAATCTGTGATTAAGCATCCTTTTATATTTGTATACATTTGTTGTTATATTTCAAACTGTACAATATAGTCCTTAAGGTCACAAAAGCATACTTCAGTTCAATGTTCTATACTCAGTGACTCTATCATTAGGTGAGGAAGGATAGATAGGTGAAGTGACAGAAAAATTAAAAATAATAAACATTAAAAATGCCAAACTCAAAAAATAGAACTATGATGTAAACTGAAAACCAGAGCAGCAAGCTCTCTTTATACTACTTCCTTTTAGATGTTAAGTTACAAGAATAGGAAGAAAGAAAGATGCTGTCTGCACCTGCCTTCTCCTCTGAGATGTTAAGAAACTACAAATGGTAAAAAGACAGAAAATTGGAAGGTATGTCTGGCAAATGGGAGCCCACAAACTCCTTAGTCTCCCTGTGTTTGGGGTAGGTCTAGATCACATCCCATGTTTCAAAATAATAAACAGCATCCAGAACCACTGTCTCTAATTCGGGGTTACTAGGCTACACGATAACATGTATTTACCCAGCTCACAGAACATAAAACTCATAAAAAGTCTGTCATTTTTGAGATTAACTCCCATCCCTGCACTTCAAGCAGAAGGTGCTTTTCTCTCCCTTTTTTTGTCTCATTTCTCCCTATTTTATCCTGGTACACCAAAATTAACCCTTGCTAAAACTTCAAAATTGTGAGACTATTTCATGAAACTCCTTGAAATTCTTTTCATTGTAGATCTCAAGTTCCTGTGATTTTGTGTGTAATCAGGGAAGCAGAACCCTCTCATCTGGTAACAATAGACATTAGATGGTACATAAATTAATGAATTAAAGAACAAAAGCTTAATTGCATCTTCCTACTTAGACATTCCTTACTACTTTCAAAACAGCAAGCTATTTTTCAATAATTGCCTTTCATCCCTGTCTACCACCCTGATGTAGCTCTCTGAAGCAGGTAGGTACTATGAAACAGTTCACAGTCCTTAAAGGAAAATCTAAGGAGTATGGTATGACTGATAATAAAGTCCTACAATTTAAGTGTGAGTGAAAAATGCATGTGGCAGAGTAGGAGAAGTGTCTCTTCACCAATTCGCTCTTTAGCTTCCTTTTTCAGCAACCTCTCCCATGAATTTGGTGCTTTCCATTACATTAGAGTTAGACATTTGGATCATGCCAAAGTATACCACAATATTCTAGCACAGGTAATAACCATAAGCATTCCCTATCTTCCCTTCAGTTTCAATGGGAAACATGTTTTTTCACATCAATAAAACAAGCTTCCCATTGTGTGTTAAGCAGTTCCACACCCACACTGATCTGCCCTATAGATTTCAACAGTGGTGACTTCATCCTTTTTATATGTACTTTTCAAACAGACAAAAGCTCTTGGAGGTTAAAATGTTAAAATATATCAGATTTTGTGTTTGCTGTAAGTTATAGACTGAAAAAATGCCACAAGATAAATGTGTCCTTATAAGGAAAGAGAAAATTTATATAAAAACAAAATAAACCATGAGAACATTCAAACTTCAGTTTTAGTAGTTTTTCATTAGACTTCTAATAGGATAACTGTGGTTGATAACAATTAATTGAATATCTCACAATAGGAAGTAGAATGAATTTTGAATGTTTCCAACATAAAGAAGTAACAAATGCCTGAGATGACAGATATGCTAATTACCCTGATATGGTCATTGTATACTTTTATTGAAATGTTACATTGTAAGGCATACATATATACAATTACTATATGTCAGTTAAAACTTTTTTTAAAAAATTAAAAGTTAATACAAGCACTACTTTAGTTCCTCATTTAAATAAAAAGTCTAATATATCCCCTACGAATGGCCAAAAAAATGCATGAAAAAATGCTTACCATCCCTGGCCATAAAGGAAATGCAAATCAAAACCATACTAAGATTCCACCTCACTCCTGTTAGAATAGCCATCATCAAGAACACCACCAACAACAAATGTTGGTGAGGATGAAGGGAAAAAGGAACCCTCATACCCTGCTGTTGGGAATGTAAGCTAGTACAACTACTTTGGAAAACAATATGGAGGCCTGTTAAAAAATTAAACATAGATCTGCCATATAATCCAGCAATACCACTCCTAGGAATATACCCAAAGGCACCTGCACACCCATGTTTATTGTAGCACTATTTACATAGCCAAGCTATGGAAATAGCCAAGATGCTCCACTACCAACAAATAGATTAAGGAAAATGTGGTATTTATATACAATGGAATTTTATTCAGCCACAAAGAAGAATGAAAGTTTGTCATTCGCAAATAAATGGATGGAACTGGAGAACACCATTGAAGTTAGTCAGGATCAGAAGGCCAAAAATCGCATGTCCTCCCTCATATGCGGATTATAGACCTAAAACAAATGCAGTAATATTATTGGACATGGGTCACACACTAAGAGGAGAATGTGCACGGGAGGAATAGGGAAAGGGAAGGAAACCTAAAACTTGAATGTGGTTGATGTGCTCACTGTAGAGAAGCGAACAAAGTAATCTTAAACTGGCAGAGGCCACTATGGGACAGGGACCAGGAACTAACAAAGAGGTCTGATAGAGATGAACCAATGTGGGTTGTAATACACATGTGCATGGAAGCAACACTAGGAATCTGTCTATATAGCTACCTTTATCTCAAACTAGCAAAAACACTATGTCTTTCTTATTATCATTTTATGTTTTCTCTTCAACAAAATCAGAGACCAAGAGGGCGGAACAGGCACTGTCCAAAAGCTGGGGGGGAGGGGGGAGCAGGTAGTGGAAGGTGGCCTAAACAATGTTTAAACATGTGAGTAAACTTAAAAACAACAAAATAATATTAAAAAAGTAGAAAGATTATAAGTCCAAAACAAAACAAAAAGTCATTATAATTAAGACATAAGATCAGTAATTTCCTTCCTCTTGAATTTATGTATCCTTCTTAGCCTTCTTTATTACATAAGTGAAATTCCTAACTTTGAGTCAAACTTAATTTTTAAAAATAATTCCATAGTTGCTATCTACATCTACTTTATAAATTACATACTGGAAATTGAAGCAAAATGTAAGTGTTTAAAAATAAGAAATGAACAGAAGATCCATTCTATTAAAGAATAAAGTGGGAGAGTATTCTGGAAAACTACATGTGTTATTTTAGTCTTTGAATCTCTGCAGATCCCTTCATAAAAACAGAATGAAAGATGGATATCAAAACCGAAAATCTATAGAAAACATCTTTCACAAAACTAATATTAGTAGGTAGTGATAAATTGCCAGTATCTATAAAAACTCATACAATTTAAAAAACTGAAACAAAAAGCAGAAGAAAAATCAAGGGGCTAGGAAACAAAATAATCATCGGGTACTTTCTGATTAGCTTAACAGGCAATTTTGGGAATAACAACAGAACTAGGAAAATCCTTTATGGGTTGAATACAAAGGAGCAACATGAAAGTTCTCAATTTGAGGCAGGCTAGAAGTAGGGAAAGTTCGGGACTAATACGTATATGTAGGTTGCCTGTGTCTGACTCAGGGACAGCTCTGAGCACCCTCACCTGGCTGGGAACTGCACATGTCCCTCCCCAACTCATTGATTATTGAATGGGAACCACCTGGTTCCTCCCTCCCATTGGTTACCACATGTTTTAACAGTACGTAAAGAAGAAAAGCAGCTCTCTCTGCCAGCAGATTCCATCTGCACCCACTATGCTTCTTTTTGTAGTTCCCTTCCCTAACTTTTAATAAACTCACTTTACACCCATGTGTCCTGCTGTTGGTTCTTCCCAGTGGGACACAAAGAATTCAGAAGTCTTCTGATGACAGATTGCACCATGCTGTTAACAATTTTACTAGGGATTTCTGGGGGCCTGGGTCCAAAGAACATTCAAAACAAACAGACTGAAAAACTCTTGTAGGGCAGAGCACTACTTCAGAGGGCTAGACTGACAAAAGGAGGCAGGTTAGGAATAAAGAATATACAACACCCAGAAGTAAAGGAGGGGGGCAACAGAGGTCTCAAGAAGAATGTTAAGGAAGGAGTATCATGTCATTAAGCTAGAAAATTATTTTGACCTACTGACCTACCCCTTCTGCTCCCCACAATAGATAAAACTATGTTTCTTTAAAAGAAGTAGTAGTACAGCTCTCAAACAAATCTCATATAAGTGTAGTAAGAAGTAAAGGAATAAAAGTAAAAATGCAATGCATGTACATAAGAAAGACCTAATCACAATACAAATGAAAACTACAGCCTAGCATTTAATGAACTAAATGAATTTTTAAAAACTCAGAATTCAAATGACTTAGAAACATAATAACCAGAACAGAAAAAGTGAAATAATTCATTCATTGTACAAATAAGGGGGAAAGTAGAAAGAATAAAAGTACGAAAAGATCATCTCATGCTTGAAAAGAAAAATATGATGTAAAGAAAATTCTAAAAATCAAAAGGGAATTAAGAAAGTTTAAAAACCCAAGAGAAGGTAATAGGTATAGAACATGGGCAAAGAATACATAACCTAAAGAAAGAACTATCTGAAGAAGAAAACTAAAGTAAGAGAAAATAGTAAAAATAACTATGCCATAAGAACTTTCATTAAAATAAAAAAACTACATGATAAAAAAACACATTATACACCCAGGAATATCAACCAGAAATAGCCATTATGGAGAAAATTTTTTAAAGTAATTGAGCTTTAAAGGAAAAAAATCTTTGGGCATCTAGGAAAAGAAAGTCAGTCACATATAAGACAAAAATAAATCTGATTTTCAACACTTGATAAAAACACTTTATGAAGAAAATGGATTTTCGAGGAAAAAATTTTGAAGATTTTTTTTGTTTTAATCAAGCCAAATTACATCAAGGATTTTAAGCAATGAAATATTTTTATTTAAATGAAAGAACTTTAAAAGGAATATTGTATCCATGAGTTCGCCCTAGACAATCTATTATAGGATTATCTTCAGAGAACCAAAATGATTCATAGGATGTCAATACAGATTTGTGGTGACCATTAATATGTATTTATTTATATAGCAAAGAGTAAGAGTTTTAATATATTTTATTCAACCCTACCAGCTTTATAATGTCCATGATTTTAATATTTTCAGTTCAATTAGGCAACAAAACTGACAACCAGGTACAGAAAGTGTGATATCAGAGCCTGTTCTTTTTCTAACTGCTATCATGATGAAATTACATAGCCAACTAAAATGAACTTTCTCCTTTGGCTTTTGACTAGATTTATATCACATATGTTAAAAAGTCATCACATGTTGATCATAATAAATTCTACTTAGAAGTTAAACATGTTAATGAAAACAAATTAATATTTAACAAAGTCAGGCAAACAAAATACTTCAAACACAGAGTTGTCATAAAAATGACTGTGGAAGTCATTAGTGGTAAAAGATATAAATAGTTCCTATAGACACTTTTACACTTATGCTTCTTTTATTTTCCTAGCACTAATACTGATAGTAGCTTATTCACTCACTTATATTCATGATCAACTCGTCGTTTGTCACAATCTGTTTCACTTTTTTCTGCTCTTTGTCCTCCTCAGTTCTCTTTTGTTTCTATATAATCGACAAAGCTCACTAAGCTTCTGTCTCATGGCACTGTAGCTCTCAAGCCAATGTGGGCCTTAGCTTGGGGCACATGCATCAGGCAGGCTTCCCAAAGCAAGTCACACATGAGAATCAGGAAAGCAGCCACAAGAGGAAAGGACAGGAGATAGAGGGTACTTCCAGTCCTAACTGTCAACAGACCGAAGGATCTCAGCAAGGCAAAAGGATACATTAGGAATAAATAATTTCTCAGCTTTTTCAAGAAAGATGTCTTTAAGCTAAAAAAATTTGTCAAAAATTTTATCAAACTCAGTCTTTCAATACTTACATTTAATTCATTTCTTAGTGCCTCAAGAAGATAGCTTATAGGTTCTTTCTCTTCTTTTGTGTCCATAACTACACAAAGTTCTTGTGAAATTCTCTCTGAAATATAAAGAAAAGTGTTAAATTTTTAATATTTTAACATTCAAAGTTCTACTATGCTGAAACTTGTGTTTACCTGCGTTAGGTAGCCCTTGACCAAGAACAAGGAGTTTTGGCTATGGGCCAAGTGGAGTGACCCAAACTTCACACAAAGATGTTCTTGATTCTGTTTACCACCCAAACCAAGACATCTGTTCATTAAACACTGTGTGCATGAGTAATGTCACAACACAGCCAAAAGAGATGAGATCTTAGTGTACGTTTGAAAGGGAGTAACTATAAGTGACAACCATTCAGTTCCCCAATTCCATTCTTCCAAGTTTATAAGGAGTCTCACAGAATCTTAAAAATTCCAACTTCTCAGGCAGATTCACCCTCTAGGCTAAAACATGTCTCCTGTGCAAAACCTCCTGGTTAAGTCCAGCATTTTCCCTGCCATTCCTCTAGATTACCTATTCAATAAACTAAGCTCCTATTCTGACTTTTACAAAGGAAAATAATTGAATTTTCCTCAAATTTGGAGGGCTTATTTGAGATGATTTGTTTTAAATATATAAATCAGGTGACAGAATAACATCCATTCAAAGATGTACAGTCCTCCTCTACAGTAGGTAAATTTGAGGTACTAAGAAACACATACGTAGCTGCCAGTTAAGGAGCCACTCCACAATATCTTGCCACGAACATAGAAATAAAGCCTAATTTAAACAGAAGTCCTAAATCAAAAGTTGGGCTAATTTAAAATTTGACCCAGCTGCTTCTTACAAGGGCAACTTTGTATACTGTGTTGTAGGAAGCATTGATCAAGTAATAATTCTGACAAGCAAACATAGGGAAGAGAGTCAAAATAATAACATCACTAGCTAATAATATTCCAAATTTCCTACTTATCAAAAATACAGTATGTTCCAAAAGCTGTCTGCTGTAATGCAATACTCAAGCTATGTAACAAATTCAGGAACCTTGATTTCAGAGAAATCAAGATTTCCCAAAATTGCAGGGTTATGAGTAGTAGAAAAAGGATACAACTCAAAGAAAATAGTTACAGATCTACAGCTATTCTATGGGAATAAAATGAAGACAGCGGAAAGACATTTAACACTTCTTAAACATCATATGAGAAGTCCTAATGCTTTCATTGTCCCATTTAAAGTATGTATTATTAGCTAAGTGCTTGTTTTCACTAGAGGATACTTAAATCCAGGTCTTTCCAAAAATCATACCTTTCTACCATGATACTTACCTTGCAATAGTTTCTGTAAAAAAAAATCAACACATTTTTCACTCATATTCTTTAGTTAAGAAAACTAAACATATGTAAACAAAGTAATTCAAAAGAACTAAAAGGATTCTTCACTAAGTTACATGACCCTAATATAATTCAATATATTTAACAATACAAATTAATGGCCAAGACTGTTAGTACTATAAAACATCCTATGGTGACAGAAAAACTAGTTAAAAAAAAAATAACCCTTTAAAATAAGCTAAGAACTCACTCTTGAAAGGTGAATACATTTTTGTTGCTTAGGTGGGGGGGGAGCTTTGAAAATAATTCGAAAAGATAAAAAATTAATTCTATTGAAACAGGAAAAGTATACACATAAACATAGTACGGCCAGAAGGCAACTGAATTACTGAAGGTCATGGAATGCTTTAGCAGTGAACCCTGCAGTGGGATACTAAATGATGTCATATCATGGCGGTCTGTCTTGGATTCTTCATTATCCCAGAAGCTTTCAGTCAGAAAAGCAGCAGTGTTAAAATAAAGCTAACTCAAGTTTATGCATCATGAAATTAAATGTTTAGACAAATTTTGGCTTTATAACATCTTACAAAAAGTTACGCAGTTAAATTTCCGAATGCTTCTCACAAAAAAACAAGAATCAAAAAGAGTATTGTATAATTTATAAATACAATTAACATGATAACACCACAGACATTTTGACAAATTGATAGAACCATACATAAAGAATAATGTTTTTGAAACAAAATATAACGTGGTGAATTTCCCCTTCCTTGTTTTGTAATATAGCCTCTATACAGTTCTAAGCTCTAGCCAATGTAAATTGATAGTGATAAAAATTAAAACCAGGGTATTAACTATCACCCTACAAAAATACAATTTTTAAAATGAAATAATTCAAAACCGATTTGGCATTCATCTTATATCATGTAATAGAGAACTTCTTTTATTTAGGATCCTTTCATTTCCTTATAAATTTTGCAATCAGTTTCCCTAACACCTGGTGAGCTTTAGACAGAAATGGCATTTTTAAAATAAGAAGCTTTCCAACGAGCATGACACACACCCTCACTGCCCAAAATCTTCCTCGATCCCTCTCAAGTGCTGTATCTACTCCAGCTTAGTCCTTCTGCAGTTTGTTAGATTTATTCCTGATTGTTTGTGAGTACTTAACTTCTTAATTTGTTTCTATGGTCATACAAGAGTAAATTTTATACAGATCTTGCTGTTAGTAACTTTGCTAAGTTTGCTTATAAACTCCAGTATTCTATCATTTTAGATTTTACTATATGTATAAATACTGATTATGATGAAAGGTTTATTTCCTTCTTTCCAATCCATAATGTTATCTAGTAATAAAAAATTTACTTAGAATTTTACCTCCATGTTTATGAAAAAAATTAGCCTATAAATTTACTTTCCCATGAATTCCTGTCATATTTTTATTTAATAACTACACTGTTTAAAGTTGAGAAGTGTCTTTTACTATTCTCTAGAAAACTACAAAAGATTGATGTTTATTTCTTCTTTTAAATGGTTTTGTAGATTTTACTGGTAAAAATCCGCTATCTCTGGTTGGAGGGGTTAATTACAGACCTAGTATCTTAAATAAATGACTATTCACATCCTCTATCTTCCATATCAATTTAAAAAGTTCTATGTGTTCATTCATCTAAATTCTCATGACTATTAGAAAAGTGTCATAATATTTTCCTTCAATGTCTATATGAATTATAAGACCTCAGTATTTTTCATGATCATTCTTGCCAAGGTAGTACCAATTTTGTTGACATTTTATAAGGAAATCTTTGTCATTACAGACCTCTACAACAAATTACTATAAATCCAGTGACTTAAATCACCACCCTTTCATGCACACAGGTCTATAGGTGGGGAGACATGCATAGAAATTGTAAAGCAAATAGGGTAAAATGTAAACATCTAGTGCATTTAGGTAAAGATGTAGGTTGTCTGTACTATTCTTGCAAGTTTTCTTTAAGTTTAAAAGAATATTAAACTAAAAATTACCTTCCCGTCAAAAACCAAATGAGATACAAGGAAATATTATGAAAGGATATTTTCATATAGCGAATAGGAGTCTTTAAAAATTCATCTACCCATTCATTAAAGATCACACAAGCAAAGTTCCATCAAGATTCAAGGCAAAGTAACAATGATTTTCTGGTGGTGATTTCTATATTGTCAGTTCATCTCTTGAAATTTCTAGATACTTGTATACCACAGTGGTCTCTACTACACTGGCTGGTTTCTTACATTGTCCATGGACCATATGTGTATGTATTCTATTAATGACAAATTTTCAATCACTTTATACACAAAGAATAGACTACATTCAAAATCTTCATCCATTCTCTATTATAATTTAATTGTTCTCATCTGGCTGTGCATTAAAATCAACTAAGCATCTTTTTTTTATTTATATTTTTCAAACTCATAGGCCTATAAGCTATCCAAAAAGATTGCAGTCTGTATTTTAGTTAAATTCCAAAAGTGATTCTAATGTACAGCCAGATTGAAAACCTCTGATTAGCTATTATACTAATTTTGTATGATATGTGGATTATAAAAGGTTTCTCTCTTTACAAAATTTGAAATTGTCTACTACGGCTGATTAATATCTCCCCACCACCAAAAATACAACTCATATAGAATATGCTAGTTTTAATATTCCCTGTAGCTTTGAGAAGCAGGAATCTCAATAAAGAACCAAGTATGATAGAAATTTATCTTGAATTAGATATATCATCATGAGCTCATAAAGCATTTCATCCTTACGCATACAAAATATTGGTAACTTTAGGTGGACAGAGAATCAATTGATTCACTTAAAAAAATGAAAGAAAAAAATAACCAAGCATTTATCTTTCCAGTGTGAACTATACTACTGCGTAACTAAATACTAGGTAAAAAGAAATATTTCTTTATGAAAGTATTCTAATTGACATATGAAAACTAATTAATATAGTTAAAATATCATGATTTTCACCTGCCTCCAAAGTAGGAACAAACTATACAGAAATATCAGAGGCTATCATCATTAGTTGCCTTATGTTAAAAATGCCTACCATCTCTTATCTTGCCAAAAAGAGGAATCAAAATTTGATCAAGCTCCAGGATCCAGCACTACATTATTGAGGACAAAGAAATACACAGAACTGCACTACACATGACTAAAACAGTTATTGAGATTCAGAATACTACAGGCCAAACGTGTTGGATACAGGAAAAGAAAAAGTAAAGGGATAGTAAACTGCACACAAAATTGCAGTTAAAAAGTCATTTTTTTAAAAAATATTATTAACTAAACCATAATGTCCAGAGAGTGCCAGTAAGAAATGTGATATGGAGAGCCAACATGCCTGTAATTCCAGTATTTGAGGAAGGTGGAGGGACTCAGGCAAGAAGATCACAAGTTCGAAGGCAGCCTAGGCTACATAGTAAGATCTTGTCTCAAAAAAGGGAGGACGGACAGAGAAATGAGAAAAGAGGAAAGGAGGGAGAAAGGAAATGTAATGAGGAGACTGCTATAAAGTCTAGACAGTGGCTACTTCTGAGGAAGATGGTCAGAATTGTGTGAAAGTTTAGGAAAGGGCTCTATGGGTGGCAAACTTCTATTCTTGATTGGTCTGGCTGTGCAAATATTCTATTCTGTAGGCTATAAGTTTGGCTAGATTTATGTATCTGTGATTTGACATTAAGATGACTTAAAAAAAAATAATAATTATCTGAATATGTACTACTCCTTTCACCCACACTACTACTCATTCAGAAAGTGCCTTTATATATAATCAAGGGACAAAATAAGGTCTTGGGTATTCCACAGATAAAGAACTGTGATACATTTTTAAAACAATGGGGGAGTCTTTTAAATTTTAGCTTAAGAGAAAAACTACTGAAAACCTGAAACGAGAAATGGTGCTTTCATTTATATATAGCTTTAAGATTTAAAGTTCTAAATACCTTCAAAAATACTTTAAATTCTAATCAAAATTGCTAATAGAAAGATATTTGCCTCTTTTAAATAAAAAGCATTGAGTGTAAATTTCACTCTAGGTTTTTTTTTAAATAACTTTCATTATGTTGAGGTAATTTTCTTCTCTTCCTCATTTGAGTGCTTGTATCACGAAAGTGCTCTGAATTTTGTATAATGCTTTTTCTGCATTGATATGATCAAGTAAGCTTTGTGTTCTTCATTCTGGTAATGTTCTATATTGTATTGATTGACTTTCATGTTTCCAATCATCCTTGCATTCCAGGATAAATCCCCCTTGGTCATGTTAGATAGCCCTGTGAATAAACTGATGGATTCAATGTGCTTGGGTGAACTGAGCATCTCCCATCCAAAAACACAAAATACAAAATTTACTGAAATCCAAAACCATCTGAGCACTCACAGGATGATCAGTTTTAAATTTTGGAGCATTTCTAATTTTGGACTTGAATATTCAACTGGTTAAGTCTGAACATACATTTCCAAATTAAAAACCTGAAAGATTTCTGATACCAAGCATTTCAGGTAAAAGATACTCCACCTGAATTTTGTGAAATAATGAAAATTTTTCCTCCAAGGTCAGAAACAAAATGAAGATTCCCACTTTAGCTACTTATATGCAACATAGTAAAGAAAGAAGTAAAATTATTTCTGGTCACAAGTAATGATTTGATATATAGAAAATCTAAAGAGTCCACAAAAAATACTGTTAGAATAAATGAATTCAGCAAAGTAGCAGAATACAATGTTAACAAATATTATTTGTGTTGCTATATACTAAGCAAATGTAAAAAGGAAATTATAAAAAACAAGTCCACTTATAATAGTATATAAATGAATAAAATAATTAAGAACAAAAAATCCAAAGAGTGAAAGGATTGTGTAATAAAAACTATAAAACATTTTTGGAAGAAATAAAAGATATCCTCTGTTCACAGACTGAAAAAACAAAATAATTGTTAATACAGCAATACTACCAAAAGCTATCTATAGATTCAATGTAATCCCTACCAATTCCCCATGTTTTTTTGCAGCAATTGAAAACAGTATGCTAAAATCTTATAGGGACCCCTGAATAACCAAAGCAATCTCAAGAAAGAACAAAGATTAAGAATTTGCACTCCATGACTTCAAAAGTTACTACAGAGTAACAGTAGTCAAAACAGTGTGGTAAGGCCATAAATACAGACCAATGGTGTGTGACAGAGAGCTTCAAAATAAACCCAGGTATATATGGTCAATTGACTTTTTAACAAGGGTGCCAATACCATTCAATGGAGAGAGAACAAATGATGTTGGGAAAACTGGTAGCCACATGCAAAAGAGTAACCTTGGATCACTACTTAGCACAATAGACAAAAAAGAAAAGAAAAGAAAGAAAACCTCAAAATAGATTTAAAACCTGAAACTCCAAGCTTCTAAGAAGAAAATATAGAGAAAAAGCTTCATGACACTGGATATGGCACTGTTTTATTTTTGGATCTGACATCAAATGCATAGACAATAGAAGAAACAGACACATTAGACTTCATGGAAATCCTAGAACAGTTTAGGTTGTTCTCCTGCCATGGGAGGACACAATCTTCATCCTCTTTACCTTCTAACTCCTGCTATGTGAGAGCATAGCAAGAAGGCCCACACCTGATGCTGGTGACCTTTTAATCTTCCAGAACTGTGAGAGAAAAATCTTTTGTTCCTTACAAAGTATCCAGTCTGTAATGTTCTATTCTAGCACAAATGGACTAAGACACCAGATTGGCCTTCTACTGTGGTGAAATGTCCCTCTTCATTACAGGCAATTTTCCATGTTCCAAATTCTACTTGGTTGATGATATGGTCACTACAATTTTCTTTTGATTATTGTATGTGTGGTATGTTTCTCTCATTTACTTAAATATATCTATAATATTTTGGAGGTGAGGTTTTACAGGGAGTATATAGTTGGATAATTTTTATTAGAGAAATTCTTTAGACTGGGGCACTAGAACTATTTAATGTTACATTTAGATTTAATGATATGTTCGGATGTCAGTTAATTTTTGTTTTCTACCTGTGCTCCTTTATCCCTGTTTGGCTTAAACTTTTGATATTTCTAAACTTTATCTCTTGTGTATGTGATTGAATCTCTTTGCACAATTTTTAGGTTTTGCTGTTTTTAGTGTTTGCTCTGGAAACTAAAATACACATTTAAGTTTATAGTCTACATAAAATATTTTACTACATCAAGTAGACTACAAACACCTGTGGTGCAGATCCCTTTACCCTACCCTCTTTATGCTGACGACAAAGTTGTTGTTCTCTTCCACATAAATGTTCCCTCAGAAAAATATGTAATCCTTGTTTTTACTATCAAATAGTTTTAAAAAATAAATAGAATTATATGAATCTACTCACCCACGAATGTATGAATTCTGTTATTCTTTTAGTTCCTGATGTTTCATGTCTATGGCATTTCCTTCTGTGTGAAGAGCTTTAGACATTCTTTTAGAGTACAAATGCTGGCAATGAATTCTTACTTTTCTTACATCTGAGAAAGTATAACACCTCTATTTCTAAAGATTCTTTGTGTGTGTGTGTGTGTGTGTGGATTTAAGATACAGGTGAATAATGTGTCATTAGTGCTTTACAAATCTTGTTCTATTTTCTTCTGATATTCATAGCTTTGGATAGAAATCTACAGTCATTCAAATTGTTTTTTCCCTGTAAGTAATGTGCAACTTTTTAGTTACTTTTAAGATTTTTATTTTGTCCTTCAGTTTTCAACAGTTTGATCATGAAATGGACTTCTTCAGGTTTATCACATTGGAGATGGATATGCATTTTGAATCTGTAGATTTAGAGCCTTTAAGCAAAATTCAAGCCTTTTTCTGTACTGCACTCTTTCTTCTCTGCTTCTGGGACTAGAATAACTTGTTACTGTTCTACCTCCTAAACTTTTTTCATTCTGTTAATCAGATTGAGATATTTTTACTGATCTAGTTAACATTTCTAACACTTTGTCATCTCCAATCTGTTTCAGATCATCCAACAAGTATCTTAATTTGGATATTATATTTTTAAGTTCTAAAATTCTCATTTGGTTCCTTGTGTTTTCTATAGCTTTGAGAATTTTTTTATGTTTCATTTCAAGAGCATTACTTGGTATACTACGTTCATAGTCAGTGCTTTAAAATATTTGTCAGATAATTCCAACAACTATGTCACCTCAGCAAAGTCAACTATTGATGGTTTTTTTCCATAGGAGTTTAGGTTTTTCTGGCTCTTTGTATGCCAAGTGGGTTGTATTAGATTTTGATGTGAAACTGTGGGTCCTGTTCAAATTAATACTGTTTCAGCACTAAATCAACCCAGTTTCTCTCAGGCTCCAATTTTAATGATCTTCTGTGTTATGCTTACAATATCAGTTGCATTTTTTCAAAACTTTTTCAGTACTGTTTGAATCTCCCATTAATGCTCTTTAGTGACTAATCTGAGTACTGGCTTTCCCTTTCCCTTAGTTCACTTCTTAAAGTCTATGGTATGATGTTTAGGGTCAAATACTGATACACAACCCAGAGGTACACCTGGAAATTTGTGAAGTTGTTTATGAACTTTCTCTGTTCCTCTACAACAATCCCTCCCATTTTTTCATTTCTCTAGTAGATCTATTGTCAGTACTTCTACCAAAAATCTGGGGCTATATCATATTTCCAAAGTCTGTATTATATGTCCAGATCAAAACAGCAGAAAAGAAAGAAGAAGTAATAACAGTGCTCGCCCCAACTCTTAAATACACAGCAATTCTTATCAAAGAAAAATGTTCCCCTCTCAAAATTTTAGGTTACACTAGTCCCCCTATTATTGCCACTGTCTGTGCCACTATTGCGACATGATTGCTTAGGGAAGAAAGCATTAGAATATATGAAAAAGAAAAAGGCGGAATGTTTTCCTATTAGGTGACTCCTTTTCTGTTACTCTGATAAGACTCACAAGGATTCTCATGCAAGCCTGTGCAGTCTGGCAGCCACTTGTGGTTTTTAGGCCTCAATGGATCCAGGTTAGAATAAAGCAGCAAAACAGCAAGGGTCACTGCCAAGGTAATATTTCAAATCTGGACCTTCTTCATTAACCCATCTGCTATTATTTTTTTCAAATACCTTTCATTATATTCTGTCCAAGTTTTACAGCTTCATTTAATTAGAGAAATGGGTGTTTTTACTCCATCTTACCTAAAAACAGAACCAACTCATATTCTTTTATAAATAACAAGTGAAAAATAATCTGTCTACACATAAAAGTTCATTAAATATTCAAGATTCTCAGTAAAAATATGAGATTATATTGTAGTTAACTTTCCTAATTTTTATCAGCATATAAATTTTCTTACAATCAATTGTACCTTAGAGTAAATGGAACATAATAGAAATGCCTCCCTAGTCATACAATGTAACATTCGATTCACAACTATTTATGTAACAGAATAGACATCTTGTACCAAAAATACAGACTGTCTGAACATTTAAATTTTAAAAAATCACACTGTCTAATTAGCATAATTATATTAGTTATGAGTTAAGAATACACTCCAATAGTACAGAAATTCAAAAGCTTAGGGATGGAGAACTTAACACAAAGAAGTCTTGGCTAGTTCCCTGGTCCACAATGTACTAGACAATACAATACTCTAAAGCACCAAAAAACAATTCACAGTCATTGAAGCACATAAGGATGCAAATTAGAGGAGACAACTTCTCGGAAGGTCATTCTTTTGTGCTGCACCCTTCCACGCAACAGCTACATACTGTTGGCTCCAAGTGGAGAAAGACAAAGAGGCTCTGTTAAGCACAGGATATTCTTCATTCTCTGCTTATATCCTTGCTATTCTAGTAGCTGATGGTGGCAGAGAGGAAGGAAATTGTCAGAATTCCATCCATCTTCCCTGTAGGCTGCATCAAAAAATGCCTAATTTGATATCCTGAATGTCAAAGTTTTGAATGCATCATAGCTCCATGTGACAGACTTCTTTGAAATTCTCTCAAGTTTCAATTAAGGCCTAAATACACAATTTCTCCAGGGCTTCCAACCCCCCAGCTAAGTCTTTGCAATCTAAAACTTCACATTTTGTTAGGCTACATCATTCAGCAATATATAATTATACACAATGTCATTTCATAAGTGCTCAATTCCAGTGTTTTTCTAAGACTCCTGCATAAGTAACAACAATTTTAGTCTATAAATCTGAAAGGTTATAGAGGCCAAAATCTAATTTGTAACGTATTTATCTTTTAAGTTTTCCTTTTAATTTTAAAACAGACACAAAAATACTTTGTGTATGACTTTTTAAACAAGAGGACAAAAACAGTAGTTTTTCAAATTGTAGTGGTAGAGGAGAAGAATTCAAGTATGGTATCGTTCATACATTGTAAGAATGTTTGTAAATGCTACAATGTACCCCAACCCAGCACAATGAGGGGAAAAAGTTAAAATTAAAAAAAAATCCACACAGGCATGGAAAAAGGAAGCATAGCTCATGTTTGCATGTTTAATTACAAAAATATTATTTAAAAGTCTTCAAGATTATGTTTATTTGATGTGCATTTCCTTTCAGTTCTCTTTATCTTTCCTGGGATGGGGCTGGAATAAAAGTTTCTTTAGCACCTCCGGACTACCTAATTAGAATTCTTCAATTTCTCTTTCCTGTGGTTGCTTTGCCCTTTCTGACTTTGGCTTGTCTTTTGCTGGCCATGGGTCCCGGGCCTTGAAGTCCCAGCTCTTGATCAGGAACATAAAAGTCAAGGTCAAACTCTGACTAAAGGCAAGGAATTTTGTTGATCTAGTTCAACAAATGTTCTGTCTTAAATCTAATCCTCCTCCATGACCTCATGCTTCTACCCCAGCCCTTGTGCACACAGCTTAGACTTCCTATACTCCTCATCACAACCAGAGGAAGCATTTCAAATTTCTTTTCCATTTGTTTTCCTTTTAAGATTTTATTTATGGCTCATCTCTGACCCCTTCCCTATGTTAGGGTGTTGAAGAGATTATTTTTGTTTTCCATATCAATAAACATTTAGTCTCAGATTGTGAATTTAAATAGGATGCTGAAATTGCTTATTTGTATTGTAGTGGGTTCAGCTTGAAGACAACACCCCTAGAACATGATACTGCTAATCCAGTGCATTTCAGTAGAAATCACTGCATTTGCTTCTTTTCTATTGTCAGCAAATAAGAGAATGTGTTTTAACTGTAGTGTCATTTTTGTGAAATTTTCTAAAATCTATGCCAAAGTAAATGATGGTGGTTCTTTTATTAATTATATACCTGCTTAGGCCATTTGACTATGCTAGTTTTCAACAGGTCAGCACCTCTAAATCTGTCAGGTTTTATAGAAGAGTGCAGAGTGAACGCAGCAACTAGACTCAGAGGTAAAACTATTAAACAACAGTTTGTCTAAGGATATCTTTGCCTTCCTTTAACCGCCTTGTGCCTAGGAAGTGTTTACCATTTGTAAGGCAGTTTGTCTGCACTTACATTGTACATCTTATTACTCCTTTGGGAAGAAGGTTCATTTTCCTCTGGCCTTTTGCCTAAGTTAGGTTTAGCTGAAACAACCTTACTTTTCCTTTTAGAAAAGGTTGTTACATGAGACGTACATGCAATTGTTCTTTTCCCATCAAACGTCAGCAAATGTTTGCTGAGTGTATTATGTTGCTCATTAATTCACTTGCTGCTTTAGGATCAACTTTATCTGTACCTTTTTCTTCCCCTTGTCACCTCAGTGCAAATATGAACACAGTACCTGTTTCTTCCATATTCTCTTCTCCCAGCATCCATTTGACTTGACTTGACTTTAAATAACTGTATCAAACATAAAAAGACATTTGCCAAAACTAGAGTGTTTTTTTAAAAGAAAGCTTAGCTAAGTTCCTTTCTCTGGTAACTTTGAAAAACAACCAGAGTTGTTATATGTGGCTATTTTAAAATGCTTTGTATATGTGGTGTTTAAAAAAGAGTTTAGGGTATAGGAAGGTGAATATTACCTAAGTATTCATGTTTGAAAATGAGACCTATTGAAACTATTTCAGGAATGGGGAAGGGGAGATAAGGAGAATGCTCAAGGGGGTAAATTTAGCTATGATATATTATAAGAACTTTTGTAAATGTCACAACGTACCCCCAGTACAACAGTAATACATTAATTAAAAAATAAAAAATGTATTGGCTAACTATGTAGAATCTAGGCTTGTGTGTCATAAATCCTCTTCGTGTGCTCCCTTTGTAATAGTACCCAGAAACATCTCCTGCACTTCAGAATATCAGTCCCCCAGCCATGGAGAAACAGTGTTTTAGGGGGATGTTTTCTAGTTCGAGTGTTGACCAATGACCTAAAAATATTGCAGTTGTGGGTACGTTCTTTAATTTGTGTGGATCAAGGTAAGGTAGCCTTTTCTGTTATTTCCAACTTTTTAACAGCTATCTCTGTATTTGACAGAACTCCCAGAATTAACTGTTTTTATTGTTAGTAGCTCCAGTGGCCTCACTGGGATAGGCAAGCCATATTGTATGACAGCGTCCCTATTTCACCTGCCTAAGTCTATAATAGGGCTTTATTCACAGTAAGCACCAAGGTCACCCTGTCATCTTCAGGTCAGTTACATTCTCTTTTAGAAAGTGCATGCTTCACTTGAACAATGAACTTTCAGTGAGGTACAATAAAATTTTGATAAAATTTGATAAAAGCTCAGAACACATACCGTAGTGATAAAATGAAGTAGCATTTATTACCGAACTCTAAATTTTGTGTAATTTTCTGTGACCCAGATTGTACATGTTTTATGTGTGCTTAGATAAATATACTTAATATACGTGCATATACACACATACATAGCAGATCCAAGACTGACTGACTTGATCTGAAATGAATGAATCTGCAATGTTACATGTGACTAACAGTGATTAGGAACTGGAGAAAAAAAGACTTACCGCATCAAATTCTTTTAGCTACAAATCCCAGTATAGAGTAGTTGATGGATAGGCTAGGGTAGTTTGGTGAAACAATCAGATCAACAAATTGATTACATACTCCTATGATTTTATGCATAGAACACCCTGTGCAGTAAAAATAACTGTTCTTATATTTTTCACTGTAACTGGATTATTCAGGTTGCCCAGAAAGAAAGAACATTCCTAACTCTAACAAAATAAACTTGTTTTGCTTAAAAATTCTCTTATTTTCATTCAGATAAACCAAAATATGAGGTTAGTTCTATAAGTGGGCAAAACTCCAGAAGTATATTTTCAATTTTCTTGGAAATACTCAACACCATGAGATGTTGTGAAACTCATTCACTATACTGACCTCTGAAAAGTTTTAGTGTTCTTAGGTAAATAAAATCTTTATCAAACCCAAACACAGTTATTTCCAAAAAATGTTTCCAGCAGTGGTTTCCATTCTTTCACTGAGTTCCTTGGATCAAAAGCCAATCTTATGTTCCATTTTTTAATTCCTTAAAGATTTAAAAGTGATATTAATCATAAGCCAGGCATGGTTGTTCATACCCGTAATCCCACAGCACTCAGGAGGCAGAGGCAGGAAGAGATCAAGTTTGGGGCCAGCTTGGGCTACATGCTGAGACCCTATCCCCCCAAGAAAAATCAAAACCAATCAACCAAACAAAAAACAGAATCATCGGTATTGGGCCTTGATGTCACTATCTCAGTTTCAGCTATAGAAAGGTAGTTAATTTTTCTCTGAACACTTTGACAGAGAAAGCTATTAGGATAAGAAGAGGACAGACAGGTAGTGTACAAAGGGAAAGCAGCCAACAAGCCATGACTATAATACAAGTAGACAACAGAGTCAGTAAATCAACACTTGCATGAAAACCATACACATCCACTCTAAGAGGTCAGCATGGTCTTCTGAGGAGAGAGTTATGCTGTTAACTGTGCATGATTTAACTGGAGGGCAATCATTTGTAGGCACATTTTTTAAAAGATGTTTTATATCATCAGATCTTAAGCCCATCTTTGAGTCACAGAATATAAAATGAAATTTCCTACCTTAGAACTGAAAGTAAGGAGCAGGCATGTGTCATCTTGTCTCCTGCAGTGTTCTTATGTGTAAGCAGTGCATGCATTATACAGTTTTCCAAGTGAATGATACCATACATTTTGCCTTTCCATTTTGAAAAAAATTATTTTGAAATACATACAATCTCTAAAGTTAGTGACTCAGAGTGTTTACAAATGTATTATATTACTGCTTTGAACACAATGTCGTATTTGGGTTTTTGACATTTTTTAACTACTTACATCAGTATGAAGTATAAGTGGCTGGCTTTTGTATGTTATCAAGTCTTATTTAGCAGTTAATAATTCACTGTGGCCTTCGAAGTTCTTGAAAATGACAGATTTACTTACTTATGCTTGAATCACCATTTCACTGATGACAAATTAAGAAAATTATAAGATTAAACAAACAAGCAAACTCTACTTTCTCTAATCTTGACCCAAATATTTAACTTTACAATTTACATCCTTTTTGTACAATAAAATCCAAGGAAACCAAACTCCTTTTCAATTATTTTGCAGCCTTCCTATTCTTACTAATTAAAGCTTGACGCAAATGTTCTCATATACTCACATAAGATACAATCACATTAATGTTTTCAAGAGAATGAAGAGCAAAAATTATTATGTACAAAGAAGTTTGGATATTAATGGGGGAATTTGGAAAATTAAGTATCAGTCAAAAGCCAGAAACATCAAAACCCAAAGTCTCTAAGTAAATCTTAGCTGTCACTTTGCATTGTCCAAAGAAACATGGTTAATACAAATGGCACCATCTCCGAGTATTTAACAAGAAAAACCTGATGAGGACATACCACAGATGTAGAACATTGTCCAGTTACATACGTAAGAAACCTGATTAAATGTTGTTCATCTTTTTGATTTAAGAGTTTCACAATGATTTTGCACTTATAGTCACAATCATAAGTAAAAATGTTAAAAGATCAAAAGGAAAAGAAGGTACTAGTTTCTTTCTGTGTCAAAGGCACACACTTCAACACAGTAAGTCTTCTTAGACTTCAACACTACTGAACCAAAATTGCTCACATTTGATTTTACTTTACTCCTTTTAGTCAGCTCCAACTTAAAAATATATTCAGCTACTTTTTCAAGGTATAAGTACAGAAGGAATGAATTGGTTTATTAAAAAAAACCTATATGAGGAAAAAAAAAGCAGGTGTAAGAATGTATACCTTTATTGTTCTTAAATACTTATTGAAAGAAATCCACCTGTATCATTGACTTTCATAAAATTGTATTTTTCAAAAAATGAAAAAGTATATTTTCTGAATAAAATGTAAATTTGAGCCAGTATGAGATGTTATATGTCAGAAAAATCAAACTCAATTTTCCTTTAAAATTTTAAAAACAAATGCTTAAAAATGGAAAAACATTATATAATCACTGAAAAAAGACATAAATTTTTATATGAACATTAATATTAAGTAATTTTAACTGAAGTCAGTTAAAACTGAAACAATTTTTAGTTTTAACTTTTTTCAATCTTCATACAAGCCACTATATGAAAAGAGGCACAACAGGCAGTTTTTATAGCATAAGCTTTTTGTACAATTATAACCAGGAGAAAATAAAATGAAATTGTTTTTTACAATATTCTTTAGCCACAAAATTGAATACATTAGAAGGTTGCTGAAGGAGGTTAGTAGAAAATAAACACAACCTTTTATTTAGAAATTCCATAGGGCTTTTTGTCTTAAAACATTTTAGGATATTGACCCTTCTGCCAGGTTATGGTCAGCATATTAAATCAAATGTGGTTTGGGGCTGTTTGTATGGCTTATGTAAATCTAGATAGAGTATGTTACCACTGACATCTGTTACCACTTTAATATAGTTTTTGGTTCGTCTGAGCATGCAGAACAGGCTTGGGTGGGCTCAACCAGTTTGTGTGACAAAAGTACAATACTTCTTTGTGAAGTGGATGTTTACAAACTTATCAGTCAGCCCTGAGCCTTGTTGCACCAATTAATCAGACTACTCTACAAAAGTTTGTTTTAATTTTCAGAGTAGAAGATGAAAGAGTTAAACATATACATATTACAAGGACTAATTCCAGCTCTCTGCCTTAGGAAAAAGGAATATTGAGATTTCTTTGTTTTACCCAGTTATAACAGTAAATTTGTGATTAAATGCATTTTAACACAGACTCTGTGAAAGACAAATATGAAAGGACCACTTTCTATACATGTTTCCTATTAAGGATAGTTCAGCATAAATGGAAACCCATGGAAACATTGATGCTAAAATAAAGATTTAAATTAACATAAGATAAAAATCAGATTTTGAGACTAACTACACAATACAATTTATAAATTTTAGTCACAAGCATGCCTGAAGTTAGCCAACCTATATCAAATACTAATGAAATAAGACTTTTTCCTATAACATCAAAATTCTCACATCAAAAATGTTGACTTGATTATAAATGAAGATGGACTAAAAACACATGCTATTCTAGTAAAATGCTTTTGCATGCAATTTGATATTTATCCTAGCAATGTTTGCAGTATAGAAAATACAAAGTAAACAAGAAAATATTTATATCAGAATATTTATTGACCATCAATATTTAGCATGCAAGGGAAAAAGCAGGTAAAATGCAAAATTACAGAATATAAAATATAAATATGAAGCATTTATATCACAGCATGAAAAAAGCTCCATCCTGGAAGAGAAAAACCTGTTGCATGTACACAGACCAGAGTTATCAAAAAAATTAAACAGTACCCAACAGTACCCAACCTAACAGTAAAATGATTGGTTGTGTGATTTTGAGTTTTTATTTTTATTCTTTCTCTGGGAATGTCTAGAATTCTGTCATTTCACTATTACCAATTTTCCACACACCTGTAATACAAAAGTAAACACTCCAGATAACAATACTTAGACAAGTATTAGGAGGTAAGTTCTTTAGACTTAATTGTATGATCATTTTCCATCTGGCCCACTGAAGGAACAGTTCCTAACTCAAAGGAATCAAAGCTCATAAGACACAACAATTAGAAACCACTGGTGCCCACCAACTGAGGGATTAATTCTAGGATAGACTTTGGTGTCCAGTAGGAATAGCTACATAATTCAGAGATACAAAATGGACATGTCCCAGAATGGAATTAAAATGAAGGACAATGAGGAGGGTGAATATGTAGGAAATATTATGTACACATGTATGTAAATAGAAAAATAAAAGCTGTTGAAACTTTATCAGGAATGCAGGGAGTGGGGATAAAGAAGAATGATGGAGGGGGTGAATTCAACTATGATATATTGTAAGAACTTTTGTAAATGTTACAATGTACCCCCAGCACAACAATTATAATAAAAAAAGAACAAAATGGCTATATGAGAAAATGCATCAAAAGTGCCTGGCAGATAGCACTGTATGCAATGGTGCTTAATACGTACAGGTGCTTCTTCTACTTCTTATCCTGTTTGCCTACTTCATACATTCTTTGCAAGCCAACAAACTCTTCCTGATGTACTCTAGGCAGTCACAAATCTCTCTCCCCAGCTTATCTAAGAAATCTACTAAATTCCTTTTTAGTTACATGGAATTCATTCATGAGGGTTAAATGAACTCCACAGAAGCAGTCCAATACTGCAGTCCTGTGAGATAAGCAAGGGTAGCAATTGTTCTAGAAAATTTCATGGAAGCAAAATGAAGACATTAAGTGATTTGATTAAGATTACTTACAGGGTAAGTTATAAGCAGATATCTAATAACACAATTTACTAAAAGAGTTGATGCACTGGTATTATGGAACCATTTCTGTGAAGGTTACATTGAAGAGTTCAAATTAAGAAGAAATGTTTTGCCAAGTGCCATACTATAGAACAAGAATACACTGTCAATAATTCTTTAGAGAAATTAAATACAAGTACAGCCCCCAACAATAGACAAAATGAATGCTGCAGTCACTTTCATATATTTGGAAATCCAACCATTGCAGAAAACAATAATCTTTCAAGATGACCAATAAATTGGATTTTTTTCAAGAGGTATAAGTGTACATAGAATCAATGAGATATTATACAGTATTTTAAACTATTGAATGCCATTATATTTTTGTTTTCTCTTTGGGTAAAAAAACATTCCCTGATTTTTTATAAATTCTACTCTGAGTAGCTAATGTTAAAAAAAATCAAAGCCACTTGAAGCTGAAAGATGTGGATAAAGTAATTTTATTTACCTATACCTAGTCCTTTCAGAAATAATAACATCATAAAAAAAAGAATTAAGGAAAATGGAGACTTGGATTTAAGCTGTGAGTCTGGCTTTTACCAACTATGTGACCCAAAGGAAGGTAACTTAACTTAAATCTCAGTTTCCCCATCTATGAAATGAAAGCAATAATATCTACTTTAGGGCACAAGTTTAAACAAATGAGACAACATATACAAGACACATAGCATAAGTGCTATATGCTCCAAGTTCTGGTTTCAAGTCTTGACAAAAGAACACGAAAACATTGTATCATTTCTACTTTAAAAAAATGGTAAAGGGATAGACATACTGTATCTCAATATGCCTTTGTTGGAAGAAGAATGGTAAGGTGGGATGTGCCATGTATTTTCATAACGTAAAATCTTCAAGATGAAGGAAAAAATGTAGCTATACCTGATATCATACAAATAAACCCAGTTCAATAAAAGAAGATGCCAAACAACGACATTCTCTGCACTTTCATTGAATAATAATCTGAAACAGGTTCATAGCATATTATGGGCAATGCTGAAATTCAAACTGGTCTTAAAACCAAAATAAATTGTTTCATTATAACTTGGTGGCAAAATCAGCTTCAAACTTAAACTGGCTAGAATTTCCATAGTATTTATCACATTGAGCATAGACATTTTTACACATCATGAGTTTCATTTTATGGTTGTCCCAAATCCCACTGGGGGTGAGATATAGTAGATGGTGTGCTTTAGTTCTGAAAGTACAAAATATTCCAAAACTCATGTAGCCTGTAGATTCTAGATGAGAGAATCTGAACAATCTCTACTCACAGGGAAAATGGTGGAGAGTGGGGTCAGTTATGTAATGAAGAGGAAAGTGCCTAAGGCTGAGCCTTGTAGTTAAGTTTATTCTCCACCCTTCTCAAGTCAGTAATTGCATTAAAATCCTTCAGTATACTATAATATGGAAATAATAATGTTGTTTATATCACTGATGTCTTGAAGAATGTAAAGAGATAATACACATAAAATTTTTCAAATAATTCCCAAGCCAAAGCTAGTTTCCAATAAATGCTATGAAATATTAGCACTTAGAAAAATACTGTCAACATTTACTTGGTATGATGGTTAATTGTATGCGCCCATGTGATTGAGCTAAGGGATGCCCAGATATCTAGTAAAACATTGCTTCTGTGTGAATCTGTGAGGGTGTTTCTAGAAGAGATTAGCATTTATGGGAAGACTGAACAAAGAAGTTGGCCCTCATCAATGTGGGGCAGGCATCATCCAACCCATTGAGGACTTCTGTTTAGGACTATTTTGTTCATCACAGTTGTTTAGTGGCATGCCTGTCCTCTAATGTCATATATTGACTAGAATGAAAAGATGAAAGGGTAAGTTCCCTCTCTTCTGGTGCTGGGATATCCATCTTCTCCTGCCCTCAGTCCCAGTTTCAGTTCAAAGACTACTAGCCCTTCTGGTTTTCAGATCTCTGGGTTTGGACTAGCTTTCCTGGGCCTCCTGCTTGCAGAAGGCAAATCATGACAACTAACCTCCAAAATCATGTGAGCCAATGTGCCATGATGAATCTCTGCCTATGTATCTGTATCTATATTTACATTCTTTTGGTTCTATTTCTTGGGATAATGTTTATCAATACACTATGAAAAGGGAAGGAGTTGAATATATAGCTCAGATAGTCTTAAATCAACCACATCATATTTTGCCATTTGAATTTTTTAAAAGCTAAGAGCACTTTTTCCTGTGCCCAAAGGTATAGCAAGTATCAGAGACAGTATTTATCACAATTACTGATGGCAGAGAGTAATCTCAGGTGAACAAATAAGCCTTTGAAGTTGGTAGAGCATGGTAAGACTTCAAATTGTAATAAAGATAATTTAGAAAGATTTGACCTGTAAAAGACTGTAGAGAAGCCTAGAGTAGAACTTCTGGAATTTAACTTATAAATCGTCCATAATTCTTATCAAATTCAGATTCTGAACGAGTGACCTGGGGCCAGAGATTCTACTCTGGAGGTCTCAGAAACCCTGAAGTTACTGGTCTTAGGTGAACACACAGAGGCAAGACCCCAGAGCAGCGTTCCTTTAACTTTACCAGTAGCATCAGAATCTGTAAGAAGTTTTAAAAAACACAAATTTTAGAGAATAAGGCAACTTTTGGAATTTGTTGACCTAAATCAGCTGCTTACATTAAGCTAGTCAAATTACGTTCCCTGAGAAGAAAACACTCTTTTAAAAACTTTAAAAATAATGATATACTAGAACCTTTACCTAAGTAAGAAAAGCAAGTATGTTTAAAATGTAGGCTTTTAAGTTTTAAGCAGCCTGTTTTGATAACATGTGGGCAAAGTATTACAATTTATAGAATCCTCTATTGAACCACCTACTAACTGTTCACAAAACAGACCATTTCCATTTTGTTTTACCTAGGTAATACAGAGATGACTTTGTAACAAAACCAAACTGAGCTTTCCATTCTTTGTGTTGAGAGCATAACTGACCACATCATGGTTTAGCCAAACTCTCACAGAGACATATTTACACAATCGCCTGGCTGATATATAAATATATGTCAGCGTTTTGATTTATGGTTATAGATGATCTGTTTATAGACACAGATATACAAATTATAGTACATTAATGGCTTGAAACTAAATATGCTTAAGGGACAAAGAACTTGAGGATAAACTGCAAATACAGTGTCATGATCAGAGAAAAGATTTCAGTTTTCTGTATATGAATCCAACTGGTTGTTAAACAGGATTTCCCAAATCTTAAAAATGAAGAATGCATTTAGAATTCAGATTCAGCACTTTTTTCTATTTCAATAAAAGTTTAAATTTGGAAGTTCATCTCTCAACCAAAACTTGAGCATATAGTTTTACTAATGATCTAACTTTTATGAAAGCAATTACTTACTATACTTATATAATCTTTGATCTTGAAAAGACTATATATTTAAAACAGTAGTTCTCAATTAAGGGCAAGATTATCCCCTGTGGGACATTTGACAACATCAGAAGTCATCTTTGTCACAACAAAGGGGGAAGTAAGAAAGGAAAAGTATTTCTGGTACCTCAGTAGAAACTAAGCATGCTACTAAGAATGTGATGCACAAAATAGTTCCAAAATCCAAGAATTACCTAATCTAAATTGTCCGTGTGTATGCTAAGGTCGAAAAACCCCATTTAAATGATATAGGATGCAAAAACACAGAAAGAATGTCCCTTCCACATGTTAATTACATTCCTAACACAATGCTAAACATAAAAATAAGTACCTCGTGGTTATTAGATACACTATCTGGGTAGATGAAATCTTAGAGTTATAGTGATAAAAAGGAAAGACTATCACTACTACAAAACATGTAGTCATGGTCAGAACAAAAAAGGAATTCAGAAAATCATCTCATCCAGTTTTTCTAATTAGTGGAAATAATGATTCCATACAGAATGTGCTACCTAATGCACAGACGTGGAAGTGAGAAGGGATAGGGAAAATTATCCTAATAGCAAACAAGAGATACCTTTACAACTTTTCTAAAATGTCACTTTCTACTATTTCCTTTCAATGGCATCAATGATTTATATTTAAATTAATAAGCTAAAGTCTTTCTTTTGTCAAAATTACAACCAATGTGACACAGTAAGTGATAATTTCATAAGCACTAATCAAAATAAAATGCAATTATTTTCAAAAAACAAATCAGAGACCTCAGTGGCCTTCAGGCATTTATCCCTCTGAGATTGCTGGGATTTAGAGTGTCATGAGAAATTCTGAACTGGCTTATATTTTTTTAAACACAGGAACTGACAGTCACAAGGTCAAACATACCCTTAATAATCGATTCAGCCGTATACAGATCTCGTTTGTAGGTCACCTAGAGGACAGATAAACCTCATTAGACTTAACAGAGCAGGAAGGAATGTGAAAGCAATAAAATAATGCCCCCAAGGAAATTCTTGATTTTGGAGAAACTGTAAACATATAACACTGACAATTTCTATGTTAGAATAGCCTTAGCAAATTCACATTAAATCATACTCTTTCTACAAATGAGTGAAGATTTGATTTTAAAACTTTGCACAAATTAAGATTTTATGGACCAGTAGTTACTAAAATCTTATTAATATAATGAAGTATGATAACTGAAGAAAATGTGTTAATGTTGGAATAAAAGTGACAACATTACTATTTAATAGTACAGTTTTCTATTGGAAGGAAGAGAAGGAGAGGGAAAGTCTCTGTGTTACAAAAATCACCAAGCCTCATTCTTATTTGAAACTTTAAAAGATTAATTCACATTTAAAGAGACTTTCTTCTGAAGAGTGTCTTTATGTATGCAGATAAGATTCAGCTTGTTAGATTTTTTCCTTGTCATGCAACCTGGTAGGGTATGTGTCTGCTCTATGGAGAAGAATTCTAAAACTCAACCCAGGAACAGAATATGTACATACACTGCAGAACTAGTTCTCCTATATCACATGTATCACAGAGCTGAAAGACGTAGTGAACAATAAAACTGTATTAAATAAATATGGTCATCGAAGTTCATCAAGTACCCAGATGATTACGACATAAAACCATTGGACAAAAGTTTATTCAACTAAGTAGTATCTTACCATTCCTATAAAATTGGACTTTCTTTCTCTAGATTAGCTCATAACTGGATTTGTACAGGTACTTTGTTTTAATTCAAGGAGACACAGAACTACTCAAAATAGATTCCCTTGCTGGGCCTTTATCCTGGTGAATCCTAGACCAAGATTACACCTTGCTCTCCAGAATTCAATGAACAACTAATTTGGTAAGACAGATAGAAAGTTGCTTAAGCATTTAAACAATCCATTCAAATCAAACGTGACATCACTATATTATCTCTAAGATAAGAGCATGCCAACCAACATTCCTTATGACTTATAATGCTATGGTAACTGATCAACAATGTAATTCTGTTGTCAGTAAAATAAGTAATAGAAAACAGACATTTATAGACTTATTCTATACATTTACCAAATGTATTGATCGGACTCATTCAATAAATATTTATCAAGGAACTACCATGTAGTAGGCCTTGTTATAAATGCTGTGAATAGGGCATGAAAAGAGTGAGCAAAATCTTAAGCTTATAGAGACTACATTTAGTCAAGAACATTTTCTTATAAATTAATTTGGGCTGGCAGAGTAGCTCAAGTGGTAAGAATGCCTGCCTACCAAGCATGAAGCCCTGAGTTCAAACTGCAGTGCCACCAATAATAATAATGATGATGATAATAATAATGGTAGTAAAATAGTCTTTAATTCTTTTTCCTGGAAACTCCAAAACTACAAGATATCTGAAATCAGACCTAATAATTATTTGCAATTTAAACAAAATTTTTTTCGATTAGTTGTGTACTACATAGGTTAAAGCCAGGCCAGAAATTAAGAGGAATATACATGGTTAGCAATCCATTTTCTATTCTCTTTTGCTTTGAGAAGTAAAGCTGCATGCTAAACTAAAATTATGACAGCAACTTTTTGCAAATAAATGTTAAACTTACAGAAAAATTATTCTATAAGTCATTTTTGGTATTTAAGAATTCTTGCAAGACAATTTTTGCATTGGAGTCACTCTTATGAATAAAATACATGTTTTCATTTCCTAAAGGTTTAAACTCCTCTAATATTAATTACCTGTATAAAGAAAAAAGGCTCTTAAATTTATTTGCCTCATCTTCTTTATCCTATAGGCTATAGACACCTACTACACACAGATTAAGACTTTTGATTAACATTTTATACATACAGCTGTGAGCACCTCAATCACATTTCTCAAAGAAATATCGATGTAATGAAAATAAACTGCAGAAAATATTTCTGGAAAACTTGGAAAGTATCTTTGTAAGGATAGTCTTATTTTTTTTCCTAACATACTTCAAAGAGAATATAACTGGAAATGTTGTAATTTTAAGTTGAGTTATTTTTTCTTTTACAATAATATGGGTTGTCTTCCTTCTCTTAATTTTAAAAAATACCCTAACAATCAGTATTGAAGTTGATTTGCTTCTGTCAGTATGATCTGTAGCTTTTTTTTGACCTTGTACAATACCCTATTATGGAAAATAATTACCTTTTTTTAAGTCCCATAGTGATAGAATAGAATCTCAGTCCTTTCATTGATTTGTTTTCAAACTGTGCTCACTGGAGCCTCAGGGGCCACGTCAAGGACAGTAATGACGTTCTGTGCAGGTGAGACGCTAGTCAGCCCAGTACCTGTATTTTCCTAGTTCAGCTCAATTTTTGTCTACTTTGTTAGATTGGGTATCTGTGCAATAATTCATCTGCATAATGTGTCTGGCTGAAAAACAAAAAAATTCAATAGCAACCTGACGCTCACAGCCACAGACATAATAATCTTTTCATTCTTAAGGCCAGAAATCTCTCAGCCACTCTAATGTGCATTCTAATGGGACATTCCACCTCTATTTTGTGGGTCTTTCTGTGTTGAGACACAAATTTTCAAAACAGAGCCAAGTCCAGTTGGCCACCATCTTCCCTTGCTTAATACTATACTTTATGTTCTCCCACATTTCACCTTGTAGGATAATGAATATATAATTCCAATTAATCAGAAAAAAACTGGAAACATACATTTAAAATATATAGGATGTTACACATATTGATATTTTTGGAATTTCATTTCCATTTCATCAATTATGTAAATCTAAGAAATATTATTTTCTCTAGACTGGATAACTGTTTGAAAACCTCTAAAAGAGAAACATCACTACATTGTATTGCCAAGGTCAAAAACCAAATAATTAAACTATTGTGTTTCTTTGTTTTAAAACAAAGAGGCAAGAACCCTTAGACTTAAAAAACTGTAGTCTCTATCAAAAGGGATCTTTAAAGTCATTTATCCCAATAATATTGTGATGACACAAATGCTTCAAATCTCCTTGTTAAGATGCGTTTTCAGACAATGAAACACAGTTATTACATTTCTCCAATAATTGGGTATAAATCTCATGCCTTGAAGATGGTTTTGACATTTAGAAATAAGGAGTCTGTTCAATTAAGAATGTACAGTGTAGTAAATGGTCTAGCTAAGTATTTAAAAGTACATTGGCCAAAAATATGGTGTAACTATAAATTTAAGTTCTCATGTAGACTACATGAAACCTCACCAAAATGTTTACTAAGGCCTGCCAAGACACAACTCAAAGGAAGCATGACAGCTGATTCCTATTTCTGGGAGCCATGTATGTAGTTTTCTGCAGTTGGTCACTCATGGAGTGGGGATGGGGGTAACCTGGTCATCCTGGGGGAATATTCCCTACCCTGTATGATGGGTGGGGGGAGACAAAAAAAAAAGTTGTTTTCCTCAGACAGGGGAGGAGAGCTAGTTTGTAAAGGTGACTTCAACCCTAATGTATACTTTTAGCACTTTTTTTAAATAGAATATGACAACTTCAAAATAATAATATTCCTGAAATTTGGGCTGGCACTTAAAACAGTTCTACATGCAGCCATTAGAAATTTCTAGTAATTCTTCATTTTACTATGTCATGAATTCTGTGACTTCTGATGAATAGAAAGGGTACACCACTCCCTGTTTCAGAATCTTCTCTTGCCTTTCTGGTTTATGGTATTAAAATGCCTCTTGATTGCATCCAGATGTGTCTTTTACTGTGTCATTCTTCTGAAACATGCTCTGGGTACTTGGCTCTGCCAGCTAGGTTCAATACCAGTTTTAGTGATTTAGCATAACTTAGGCTTTTCACATCCAATTTTCTTTAATGGTGCATCTTAGGATTCATGTAAAATTAAAACACTAATTTCAAAATGTAGATTCCATTGTTGTGGTTTAAATAGCAATTAACATGTTCTCTGTGCACATAAAATAATACCACAAAATTAAAAGCCTACATGAACTAAACAAGGGCTAAATAGCTAAGAAAATACCAAAAAAAGATAGAAGACCAAAAAAAGAGGAAGAAAAAGGACACAAGCTCTGAAATACCTGCAATAATACACCCACTAATTTCACCTCACTTAGAAGAAATGTGATTGTTGGCGAGGATGTGGGGAAAAAGGAACCCTCATACACTGCTGGTGCGAATGCAAGCTAGTATAGTCACTTTGGAAAACACTATGGAGGCTTCTTAAAAAACTAAACATAGATCTGCCATATGATCCAGCAATACCACTCCTGGGGATATACCCAAAGGAATGCGACTCAAGTTACTCCAGAGGCACCTGCACACCCATGTTTCTTGCAGTGCTATTCACAATAGCCAAGTTATTGAAACAGCCAAGATGCCCCACTACTGATGAATGGATTAAGAAAATGTGGTATTTATACACAATGGAGTTTTACTCAGCCATGAAGAAAAGTGAAATGTTATCATTTGCAGGTAAATGGATGGAACTGGAGAACATCATATTGAGTGATGTGAGCCAGGCTCAGAAAACCAAAACTCATATGTTCTCCCTCATATGAGGACTTTAGATCAAGGGCAAAGGCAGTAATGTTGTTGGACTTGGGTTACATGCTAAGGGGAGAGCACATAAGGGAGGAATGGGGATAGCAAGAAACTCAAAACTTGAAAGTGTTTGATGTCCCCACTGCAGAGGAGCTAATACAGTAGTCTTAAAATGACAGAGGTCAATTTGGGAAGGTGACTGGGAAGAAGTGAAGAGGTCTGGTAGAGATGAATTAATTCGGGTTGTAACACACATGTGCATGGAAGCAATGCTAGGAATCTCTCTGTATAGATATCCTTATGTCAACTAGCAAAAATGCTATGTCTTTCTTATTATTGCTTATGTCTTCTCTTCAACAAAATTAGAGAGGAGGGCAGAACAGCTTCTGCCTGAAAAAGAAAGGGGTTGAGGGACAGGAAAGGGAAGAGGGTGGGGGAGGGGGCCGGGGGGCAGGGAGGAGAAATGGCCCAAACAATGTATGCATATATGAATAAAGAAAAAATAAATAGAAGAAGAAGAAATGTGGTACCTAAAAATCTCACACAGCAGTTTGTAGGATATTTTGCCCAATCCATTGTGTTACAGGCCTTTTAGAGTTCAGTATCCCTTTGACGCATATCATGATTCAAACCTCATTCATAGGAGTGAGGCTACTCATCTCTGTCCGAGTTTTGCCAATGATACTAAGATCTTGATTCCTTTAAGCCTGAAAGTGTGTGTCACCCACATGGCATGTGTTTTTAGGGCTACTGTAACAACACACTACAACCTGGATGGCTCCGAACTATAGAAATACATGCTCTTGCTTCTGAAGGCTACATGTCTGAAATCAAAGTGTAGAAAGGTCCAGGTTCCCTCTGAAGACATTTGGCAAGATCCCTTCCTGGCTTCTTCCTGGCTTCTAGTGATTTCTAGCAAAATTTAGTTACCTTGGTTTGTACATTTGTCACTCTGATTCCTACCTTCTTCAACACATGGCATTCTTCTTCTTAATACCCATTTTTTTCTCTTATTCTTAAATAGACACCAGTCATGTTGGATTTAAATTCTATTGTATTCCAACATGTCCTTATCTTAACTTCATTACTTCTGCAGAAACTCACATCCAGAGATGCCAAGTCTTAGTATTTGAGCATACTTTTTTGGAGGAGATAATTCAAAACAGTATGTGAAATGACTCACCAGTTGAGCTAATAGAGGAATTATGGAAAGACTAACATACCTAAGTGAGCATAAAAGGGAGGCAAAGCCAACATATAGATGAAGACTAACACAGTTTTGCTAGAAAGTGCAATGAAATATGAGCACTTTGCAAAAGTTAAATAAATTTGAAAATGGAGTAGACAATTCAAAAACAATGTGCTCCTTTCCTTTCATCCTCAAACCTGAGTGCTCAATGAAGGCTTGGAATGCCTCCAAAGAGGTCAAAAGTGAGGAAAGTGAGCTCTGACATGCATGTGAGCACATATTAATATAACGCCTCAGAGTTTTCACTTTTATCATAGCCCTCCTTTGACTGTAGCAGACAATCAAAGATACAGTCACTGGGAGTTGTGGGTCAGGGTCCTTAACAAAACATTGAATTGATAATTGACAAAAGTCCTTATAATTAATAATTATTTTACCATAACTATCAGAAGCATACTAACAGTATACTACTATACTAGTAGTGTATCAGTATCAAACTAGTAGTATGTGAGTGAGAGAAACAGAGCAAATAGTTTCCTCTTTAACACACAGTTAAATCCCAAAGATGATTAGCATTAACCTTGACTCTTCCCTGACTCATTCCAGAGACAGGATGTTAAATACATCTCTAGATAGCCCTAGAGGTGTTCACAAAGTACATATTGAGAGAAACCCATAGGAGCCATATACATAAAACCATAAACAAAATGAATAAAGTGTTGCCTGCTGGGCTGATGACACTTAGATGTCCTTAAGTAAGCAGAATTACTGCATAAATCTCAACTAGGCAACAATCCAAGCATGTTACTATTTCTGGAATTTTAGAATTAAAACCTTTAAGTGTATCTGAGACAATCAACATGCAGAAAGGCCTATCAAGTTACTGTGGAAAATATCCAATCAATTTATAGGGTATTCTGTTTTAAAAAATCAATGATGGATTGTATGAATAATCAAAGTTAGAATGAATATGTACAAACTAAAATTTGGTGGATATTCTATACTGATTTACCAGTACTACAAACAATATTTCCAAAGCAGTTACACCTATTTCAAATTTGGAAATGGCCCTAAAACTCTACTTCAGAATGTACTGTTCAGTTCAACACATAACTATCTAATTAAACAAAGGCAAATCACAGGGTAAAATGCCAATACCTCCACAGGAAGTTGCAGTGTGATAATGCTACTACCCTGCTCCCAGCAACAACTCAATTCCCTCCAAAAGAAATCCACTTGTTATTAGAAGAGTTGTGTCTTGCCAGAGGAGAGAGTATAGCTTCCGATACAAGACCAAGAACAGGTCCAGCCACTGCCCTACAGGTCAGAATGATGGTTGATATGCTTCCTACCTAGTCCAGCTGGAGCTACTAATCCAGCCCTGGATAGAAATGTTGCTTTCCGAGCAACAGAGTTATAGCTTCAATCCAACAGAATGAGTAGAATAAAAGGCTACAAACAGAGGGTAAGAAAAAGAAAAAAGTTTCAAAACTTCTATATTCACTCCTGTATGAGAAGTACATTAACCATATTCACCTTCTTAACTTCCTTCTTTTACCCTCCCCCTGTCATATGTGACCTTCCCTTCGCATGAACTGTTTTTTGTACTATGGCTGTGTTTGTATAATCCACATGAGAGAAAACATGTGGCCTTTGATTTCTGAACCTGGCTAACTTCACTTACGATGATGTTCTCCAGTTCCATCCCTTCACCTGCAAAAGATAAAATTTCATTCTTCTTTGTGCTTGAATAAAATTCCATCATATATAAATACCATTCACCAGTAGTGGGGCATCTTGGCTGTTTCCATAGCTTAGCTATTGTGAATAATGATACAATAAACATGGGTTGCAGGTGCCTTTACTGTAACCTGACTTACATTCCTTCGGGTATATTCCTAGAAATTGTATTGCTGGATCACATGACAGTTCTATTTTTAGTTTTTTGAGGAGCCTCCATACTGTTTTCCACTGTGGTTGTACTAATTTCCATTCCCACCAACAATGAATGAACGTTCCTTTTTCCCCACATCCTTGCCAACATTTGTTGTTGGTACTGTTGTTGATGACAGTCATTCTAACAGGAGTGAGGTAGAATCTTAACATGGTTTTGATTTGCATATCCATTATGGCTAGGAATGTTGAGCATTTCTTCATGGCTTTTTGGGTTTTTTTTTTTTTTTTTTTTGGCCATTGGGACTTCTTCCTTTAAAAACCTCTGTTCAGTTCATTTACCCATTTCTTCATCGGGTCATTGATTTTTTTGGGGAGTCTAGTCTTTTGAGCTCTCAGGAATGGGAGAAAGGGGCATAAAGGAGAATGATGGAGGGGTGAATTCAACTATGATATACTATAAGAACTTGTGTAAATATCACAATGTACCCTCAGTATAATAAAAAAAAAAAAAAAGAAAAGGAAAAAGGTGAAGAAAACAAATACAGATTAAAGTGGAATTTGTCTGAATTATCCCAAAGTGAATTGTCTAGAGTCCAAGCAACAGAAATATCACTGGTTCAAGAAACTCAGTGAGACTGCTTGAACTCCCTTTAAGGATTCTACCAGTTTAAAACATACGTACATATGAACATGTGCACACACAAGCAGAAAAGAGCCAGGTAAAGTACTCTCTCTCTTACCTTCCAGAGGTCAGGTGATCCTTCTACAAGTTTGGCTTTAGTATCACAGTATTTTAGAGCCAAGTGCAAACACTCAGTTCCAAATTCCAAGTCATAGTCACTACACTGTTTAAAAAAAAAAAAGTAGTAAAAAAAATAAGCACAGGCACAGGAAGAGTTAACAATCTGTGATTTAAAATGAAACTAATGCTTTTATTTCATAAACTATAGCAAACAGAAAAGGAAGAGCCTAAGAGAACTCACAAACCATTTAATTAGCTACTGATTATGTTATAGAATAATCCTCCTTATGCCCTAAAGGCAAAACAAAACAAAAAAAGGCAATAGGAATGTTGCAATCGTTTTAACAGTTTTGGGCTTCCTCAATAGTGTCAAGTGTTCAATAAACACAATACTTTATTTCCTTTGCTCATAAGTTACTTTTCCAAACCCATTTATAAAATGCTTAAAGGTAGGGCTGAAGAATTTATGTCAGAATTCTTAAATCCAAATCTCCTAACATATCCATACTAAGACATTTATAGGTCACCGTTCTTATTCATTTTAATATTTAAAATATGAATATATTCTTTAAAGATTTACTTTTTATTTCTGAAGATGGAAACAGTTCAGTCTTTGTGTGGAAAATGCAAACATCTCTCAAATTCAGTAAAATAAGATTTTAAGCACAATCATCAAAATAACCAAAAAATAAATGTAATTCAGATGAGTACTCACTATCATATCTCCAAACTCTGCATTAAAGACCAGCTATATAAAGGTAAATGACACATGTATAATGTCCCTATGAACTCAAGCCCAGAAAGAGAGCTGAATTAACAATTTGAAGAGAATGTAATTTGCAGCACTAGAAAAGTAGCTGCCCATAATCCAGTGCTAATTTTATATAAGAGTATCAGGGAAGGCCTATCAGAGACAATGGTCTCTGATCTCCATCTTAAAGCCTAAATAAAATTGGGGGAAGGGCATACTGTTTAAACAAAAGATGCCATGCAAAGATACAGAGACTTGAGACATTATCAAATATTTATCAAGATTTTCAGTTTATGAAAAAGCATAACCATGTAAGGGGGACTTCAGGAAGGTAACAAATATGAATATATTATTTAGCCTTGGCCAAAAGTGTTTTGTTGTATTGGAGGTTACAAAGTTCCAACTGTAGTAGTTTGTGAAATTAAGAAAATATAAAATATACAGTCCCCATTTCACCAGAAAAGTCATAGCTTATATCTTCTATTTTTATATAGTGCATAGCATATTTCCTATAATATTATCAATATTAGCTACATTCAAATAAGCTGAAGTGAATTTCAGTAAACCTCTGCTTTGTTCTTTCAGCATCTGTACAGTGTTATCTGGTAGTATTTAAGTTACATACAGTGAAAAGGAGTTATCTCCTTAACAGATGGTTAAGTCCCAAATATGACTAGCAATAACCCTAACTTTTTCCCTGACTTATCCCACGAACACAATAATTAGCACATCACAAGACAGCCTAATGAGTGCTCACAAAATACATATTGAGAGAAGCCCATGGGATCAGGTACTTCTCCTTGTCTCAGGCGGTGATAGGAAACATTCTGGATGCTATGCTCCCACCACCCATGCAGTACTAGTAAAGTCAAAGGAAAATAGGCAAATACAATAAAGAACATATGAAATAGAGGATAAACACGGAGACTAGTGTGAATTTATCATACACAAACTAATATTAAAATATGTATATTCATGTATCCATGAATGGATTAAACGAGTGATTAGATCAGAGCTCTCATTATCCAATCTCTGGATACTTTACTAATCTCCCAGATGCTTCTCAATCCAATCAAGCTGATAAGATCAACCATCCATATCCTTGTTGGTTAGTCTCTTATAGGGGAAAAATTTGGGGCTCAGGTAAACTGCTTTCTCTTGAGGAATAACTTTATCAAAAAGAATGAAATGTCCTAGAACATTTCACAATGGTTACTTTTGCCCTAGCTGGTATGAAGCACAACAGCATTTTTCTCCAATGTTCGGTTTGAGAACCTAGCCAACCTCCTAAAGGTAAGATTCACAAAAGTATGGGGTATCCCTATGATGGGACTCCTTCAAGTTCTCTCTCAGACTTCCCCACACTGAGTTTCCAGGAATGCTTCAATTATAATATAGGTCTTCTTTCCCGGCACTGGAGATTTTTACTGTGTATTGACCTATTTGGGGGACAATAGTTTGCCATGTGACTTTACTTCTCTCAATGATATAAGGAGTTATTTTAGTTTGTTTAGATTTTTCACTTGTTAAGCTGTAGTAATGACCTCTAAGATCCTTACAGGCCCAAAAGGAAATGAGAAGTCCTACAGACATACTTTCTCAGGAGACCACAGGAGATGGTAGTGTACAAAATCAGAAGAGAAAGGTGAGAAGACAGATGGAATAAGAAAGTATATAGACATACACAGGAGAAGAGAAAGGGAATTCCTTAGATAGTAGTGAAGAGTCTGAAGATAATCACTGTGCAGGACACAGAATGAGACACCGGGTTAAGAGGTTAAGAATGAAAAGAATCTCTTTAGAATGTGTCAGAAAAACTGACTGCCTCTGGAAAGAAAGGCTAAGAGAAAGGGTTGGCCTGATATTTTATTTTGTACCCTTGCCATAGATGAACTGTCCTGTTATTACTTCTTGCTCAAAAAGAATTATGTAATATTTCTGTGCTTATTGTGCTATGTAGCAAAAATATTATATTCCCCAAAATAAATATTTGTAAGAATTATGGTTTTAATTCCAAACATATATATTTAATACTTTCAACAAACCAGTCTCATGTTCTGGTGATAAGCTGCAGAGCATTTAAAATCTAAACACTCAAATCTAAGAATAGCATCTGTATATTGTTGCTATAATATATTAAATCTGGCTACCATTATATGATATACACAGGACATTCATCTTCTCCATGTCAGTCAACATAGTCTTGCTATTATTTTATCTAACAGTTAAAACTATGGGCAAACTATATACATGAAAACTTACAACAGGTTTCTAATCAGGTTCTGCTTAACTAATAGAAGTGTATACACTATAGTGAACATAAGGCACCACAGACGGTAAGAGCATGACTATTAGAATCACACAGACTTGGGTTCCAACTGCGGTATTGCCACACAACAAGTTGTCAGACTACAAACATGCTATTTAATCTGTCCTCAGCTTCTTCCATTTTCAGGAATGAAAGATAAAAGTTGTCATAAAGAACAAATATGACAGCAACTATAAGATATCTGGTATACTATCTGGCTTATAGCCAGTCCTTGGTAAGCTACAATTATTAGTTACAAATTTAAATTGGTGTTTAACAAGTTGTCAGGAGCTAACCAGTAACATCTCATGGTTATGTAGACTTCTATTTTCTCTGCAGGGAGATTGGACACATTCCTGATGATGTATACCATCTTTTCCTTCTGCTGTTCTTCTACCTAGTTTCTGTTCAGAAAAAGGGGAGATTTTCCTTTGTTGTCAAAAGTGGCAAGATTTCCTTCTTTTTTATAGATAGGTAATATTCCAGTGCTTATTTATGTGTGTAATCCTAATTTTTTTTATCCATTCATCCATTGAGAGACAATTAGATTTTCTCCCTTTCCTGACTTCTATGAATAATGCTTTAATGAACATGATTGAAGATATTTCCATGAGTGGCTTATTTCATTTCCTTTGGACATGCACTCAGAGGCAGGATTGCTGCATCAAATCTTTCACTTTTAACATTATGAGAAACCTTCATACTGGTTTCTGCAATGGCTGTGCCATTTTACATTCCCACCAATAAAGTACAAGGAGCCCTTTTCTCCACACCGAGCAAACACTTGTTATCTTGTCTTTTTGATAATAGCTAATACAACATTTATGAGGTGATCTTTACCATCACTTGAATAGCTAATTTCTATAAAAAACCTGCAAAATTAACTTTACTTCTATTATAGCTTCTTTGGAATTTTTGTTTGCAATGTCTCTGACATTCTCTTTCCTCACACTAAACTGCCCTGTTTATCTCACCGAGGTTTCCAAACCTGTGAAGGCTCCATTTTGCTTGGATTAGAAAACCTTCATTTTCTTAGACTCTCCTTATCAAGCAAGACACTATAGTTAATAACATGAAAAATTTTATTATTAGCACTCCAACATCCTTGCTCCCTTGTCCAAATACTACATCTTTATAAACCCAATCATAAATCAATCATATTGTAATCATTCTTAATTTTCAGTTTATACAGGGATATTTACCAAATATCCCTGTAAGATTTGCAAAACCATTTATGCTGTCCCCTTTACCTATTTTGTCTTCTCTGGAGGCATTACTTCTTTTAATCAGCTGTTCTAGTATTTACTTCCATGTGTAATGGTTAACTTTAGCTGAGCAAAAAAATATGCAGAAAAATCTCACTGGCATGTTGCAATAAACTTATTTCTTGCATGGCTGTGCAGTGGCCAGGATGACTGCTTCAAACTGAAATGCTGTTGAGTGCTAATCCATGGATTTGCTGTGCAACTCATACTGGAGGGGCAGCAAGCAAGCAGAATATGAGTATCTTCTTATGGCATAAAAAGAAGACAAAACTAATAGCACAATCACACATTAAGTTTCTATTTATGTTAAATCTGATAAAATCCCATTATCCAAAGAAAGAATTAAGGATGAGAGAAAGATACTTTTTCCCCCAAGGGGCCAAGGCACAGGAAGCGAAATAAAACACTGTTTCCACAGGATGAAGAATTGGGCTCAGTAATTTACCTGCTATACAATACCTCTACGTAACATTCTTATACTGCCTTTTGATTTTCTGTTCCAATCATTTTCTATGGAACAAAAAGAATTTTGTCCTTTTTCTTCTCAACCTTACCACAGTATGCACCTGTATTATTTCCTACTCTTTATTCTTTCAATATCATAATTTTGACTGAATCAATATTGAATGTTTACATTGACTATGTAAACCCCAATCATAGCTGAATCACTTATTACTAAAATTCCTTTTCTGAATAACTCTTTGTTTTCCCTGGAATTTGAGTTTATCTTTTGTTTTATGTGGTTAGATTTCTATATGCTTATGACTCATGCAACACCACACACTTAGATACTTTCCTAAATCTACTCTCAAGATGTTCTAACACATCAGGCATTTTACTAGTCTTTATATTCATGAAAAAGTTACCTTAGAGTCCTCTAAGCTTTATCAACATGAACTGCTTGTCTTTTCTGCCAGTCATACAATTATCACCCTTGGATCTCTCTATATATCATCTTGGGAATTCTCTTCCCCTTTCTCCTATCACATATACCCTAATTCTGTAAACCTCAGTCTTCTTTCTTTACTGACTCATTTTCCTGGAAAAATTCTCCAGTAGCTTTCTATACAGTGATCATGTTGAGATACTTCCAGAAAACTCTAAGCTTAGTATGTTTAGGTATTTCTTCTTAGACTGGACAGATAGCCCAAACAAAATTCTTCCAAGGATAGAAAAGCCAAGACACCAAACCAAGAAGCCCACTGCTTCTCCATTCATCAGTCAATATGTACATTTCTACTAGTCAGTGCTTTGGGCAAGACACTCAGCCCCTTCACATCAATGGTCTCCCAGTATGAAGAGAACACTTCAACCCACCTGCTTCTGTTGAGGTGGTAACTGAGTAGGGAAGTTTACTTAGAGATCTGACTGAGTCTTACACAGCTTTTATTTAACAAACCTTTTTATTATGTCCTTTTTCACTCAATTCCCGAGGCACCTCGTGCTCCAGATCCACAATGTTCAGAATTCTATAGCACATTAAACCCCACCAGTTGCTTGTAGTTTGGCCTTCTTAGCTCTACTGAGTTTACTACTAACTCATAGGTTTTCCAGTTGATGTTCCTTTATTTATCATCGGCTCCTTTCCTAGTCTTATTCTTGAGGATTTATAATGGTTTTCCCTTCCTGCTAGCTATGATGCTTGAGTTGCTAACAAAATGAGATAAATGTTAATTCTGCTACCTATCCAGAAGCATGAATATGTGCATGTTAATTATAAATATAATTATAAATAATCCAAGTTGTCTACATAATTGGTTTCAATTTATATTCCCATAAACAATGTATATAAATGTGGCAGGATTTTTTTTAACATGAAGCAAATGAATATGACTTACAAGCACTCAAAAACATCTCTGAAAAAATATGTTGTACATAATGTTATTATTTTTTCTGGGAAAAGGTTTCCAAATTTTCAGAGGTTTTATATAACACAAAAAGTTTGGAACTATTGTTTTATGGTAATCATGTAATGGTCCACTGCTACAAATAATCTGATTATATATCCTTCTAGCTGTAACATCATTCAAAATACTATTTTGGCAAGGCAGTCTGGGAAGTTTGCCCAACAATGAACAATATATACATTAGACTTAAGCTAAATCAAAGGCATGCACGCACAGGTTTCTCATTCTGTAGTTACAGGGCCATGCTCACAATATTTCAAGTAGTAACAAAATAGACTAGCTTACAAATAGGAAAACAATGAACACCTGGATTCAATTTATCATCTCAAAATCAAACCTGAAGCATTTTGCATACATTTATGTTGTTTGAATTATGCAATGTATTTTAGAATTGCATGAGAGACACTTATCCAAGAAGCTTTGTTCTTACATTCTATCAGATCATCATGAGTAAACAATTTCAGACTATGTTCACATGAGGCTGACAAAACAGATACAACCCCCATTCTATAGGAGGTAGAAGTACAGATGACCTGATGAAATCTTTGGGTACAAATTTTCAGATGAGTTTACAAAGAACTCCATTCAAAAAAAGGCTTTTAAACACTAAGTCAGTGGAAAAAAATAAACCTATGAGATTATTCAAATTTTGGTCAGTCCTACCTAATCAAAACTTACACAGGCAACACCATCCATACTTGTCAGTTAAGTAATACAGTGAAGATTTTTTTCATGCATGTGTCCAAATATTGATGGGAAGAAGATTGCAAACAATTTTACCAGTGATTCTAAAATTGCATTTTTAGCCATTTCTGCTAACCCTTACACTCAAATTGTATCAAACTGTATAAAAAGTAAGAATTTAAGTGAAGTGTTTTTGTTTGTTCGTTTTTGTTTTTTGCTGTTTTTTTGTTTGTCTTCCTTGATAAAGTAAACAGGTCAAAGGTTAGGCAGTAAAAGAAGAAATTAAAATATTGCCCTAAAACGCAAATTACTAACCTTGTGTAACAATGAGTTAACAAGCTGTCAAGTGATATATCTAATCCCAGTGTAAACAACTGAAGAAAAAAAAAATCAAAACCCTGTATCACTATCCAAACTCAGAGATAAGGAAGATTTAAATTCTTGCAGGGAGAATTTGTAGGTAGGGTTCTGCCATAATATCATCAAGAGATTATAAACAACTGAAATAAGCCCAAGAAATAGAGAAGAGGGGGTCTGGATTCAGAAATTGTTTCACTACCAACAGGCTTAGTCACATGATTATATAAGCTGTATGATGCAGTTGAAAATATATGTCCCTTTATTTATGGGAGAAGTATGAAAAACACGATTAGAAAAGTTGGAGAACTACTCATTAATTAAACAAATAGTTATGGAAAATTTGCCAGTCAATAGGCTGAGAAGGATGAGTTAGTCTGGGGAAAAACCACACCAGCAAATGTAAAATGAGAACACTGCCAGAATGGAGGCATGTTCACACACCAGGGAAATGGAAGGAGGCAGCAATGATTGATTAGGTCATGTCTTGTTTCCAACTGATATATTGTAAATCACACTAAATTTGGGCTGAGTTTAGTACATGCAATTAAAACTATAACAATATGCTTTAAACTCTAATCAGATATTATCTTAAGCCATTTACTGACCAAAGTCTAAAAATTATTTTTCTCAAACAGCTTAACCAGTAGCCTCTCGCTGACCTGCTCCTTACACTAATGCTTAGCACCTTCTGCCTGCTCTGTCTCATTTCACACAGTATTTTCAAACCTTTCCTGCAAGTCTTTCACACTGCAATCCAGTTCTCTCAGCATTAACTCTTGACTAAACTGTTATCTACGAAACTCTGCATCTGTCAAACTAAGTAACTTTTTTGCTTAATACCTTTCTTTGTTTGTACTCTACAGTCTAGGCTCTTCATGCAAGACAGATGTCAGTACAGAGCAAGAATATCATTTGCCTTAACACTAAGTCTTCTGGATGGACACCAGTGAAATGCTGTTCAGCAATGAAACAGAATGAAGTAGAGATATATTCAACAGCATGAATGAATCCCAAAATGTTTATGTTTTCTCAAGCAAGACATGAATGATTAAAAATCCATGATTTCATTTATATGACATTCTAGAAAACAGAAACAGTACAGACAGAAAACAGATCACTGGTGTGATCACAGGTCCTAGAGATCATGAGAGGGAATCAATTACAAAGGATCACAAAGCTACTTTTTAGAGCGATGGAAATATTCATTAGATGAATTGCTGAGAGAGTTACAAGACTGTGTGCCCATGCTAATCCTCACCAAAAAAAATGAGGGAATTTTACTGCATATAAATTATGTTTCAATAAATCTTAAATGCAAAATAAACCAAAACCTCATTTATAATAACAACAGCAAACTAGTAGTTTAAGATCATAGAAAACTCTAAAATTTAATTGAAAAAAATTTTAAGTCTAATGAGATAAGACTGTTAGGCATAGATGCTATATTAGAAAGATAGAAAGACCATAGTTCTTCCCAAAATGACCCACAGACAAATTGCAAATAAAATAAATAAAATCTCAATGCCTTTTTTTTTTTAATGGTACGGTGTTAGAACTCAAGGCTTTATGCTTACTAGGCAGGCATTCTACTGCTTGAACCATGCCTCCAGCCCTTTTGCTCTGATTATTTTTAAAGAAGGGTCTCACTTTTTGCTCAGGCCAGCCTGGACCACAGGTCTCCTATTTTATGCTTCCGTCCCTCCCTGGGATGACATGCATGTGCCACAACATCCTGCTCTTTTTCTATTGAGATGGGGTCTCACAAGCATTTTTGCCCAAGTTGGCCTAGCACCATGAACTTCCCAATCTCAGCCTCCCAAGAAGCTTGGGATAGCAGGTGCACACGACCCACACTGGCCTCAAACACCAATTTACCCAATATCAGTCTCCCAAGTAGCTAGAATTACAAGCATGAGCCACCAGTTCCTGGCTAACATCCCCACACTCTTCATGAAACCTGATGAACTGATCACAAAGAACACCATAACACCACTGAATAAGAAGAATCAAGAAATATGATCTACCTTATCAAATTCTAAATGCTATAACTGTATTTCTATTTAAATAATAATAAGATTATATCATATCACCATTTTTACATATGCATTATAATGTGATAGCAATTAAGATAGCTTGCTCATAATAAGACAAGTAGCCATAGAACTTAGTGTCAGAAAAGCTATCATGTGTTTATGAATACCTAATATGTGACAGCTAGAATTACAGGCAAGTGGGAAGTTAATAAAGAATTAATCTATAAACACTATTTCACTGTAGTGAAATTGGTTATCACTACAAAAAATAAAAATTGTTCTGTGATGCAAACCATACACAAAAAACTTCACCAAAAGTAAATAGAATATTTTTATGAACTTGAAGTAGAATTTCTTAAATAGGAAAGACTAACAATCTCAAAAACCCTGGAAAGTTGAATATGCCAAATTGGAGAAGGTATTTATGCCACTAATAATAAATGACTTGAATCTAGAATATAAAAAGGACTCTAAGGAACCAATAAGAAAAAAATTAGCATAAAAACTCAAGTGGGCTGGACACATATCTCAAGCCATAAAGCACCTACACACATATTCACAAGCATAAAGCCCTGAATTCAAAAATGGCTAAGAAAGGTGACAAAAGAAAACACAAATGATCTACATGCATCTGACACTCAACTACTATTTAGAATAATTTCAAACAAAACATCCTTGAGATACAACTTCACTTATACTAGACTGAGAAAGTTTGAAAAGCAGGAGCTCTCCCATCTATGACTTGGAGTGTAAGATATCATTACCACTTGAGTACATGTTTTAGCTTCTCTAATAAATTTGAATGTGCAGATATTGTATGACCCAAATTCCTCTCATAGATATGTCTCCTAGATATATATTTCATATAGGCTAGGAGATTCATACAAGACTGTCATTGTTAATGGATTTACTATCCCCAAATGTTCACTCCCCAGCCATGCATGTCATGACATTTGTTTTGTAATTCTACTAAGTTATTAAAGGATGTTTTCTCTGCCCTTGGCTTTGGATTTGGCTTAGGACTGACCTGGCCAAAGAAATTAAAGAGTAACACTGTACTAGTTCTAAGCTTAACATTTAAGGGTCTTCTCATGTTGCCCTTTTGTGCCTTTGCTAGTCTCCATTAAAAGATAATACTCTGAATAGAAAGACATGGGACTGGGCTGCCCCAGCTAACCTTCCCAACTGCACCAAAAGCAGAACTACCAGTAGATCAATGAAATACATGACTTGTTTCAGGCCACTGAGTTCAAGTACTTGACATTTGCATAGCAATAGAAAACTAATATGGACATATCCAGAAATCCTTTACATAAGATAATGCCATTATGGGTTGAATTTTTCAATTCAAAAAAAGATATACTGAAATCAGTACCTCTGGGACCCTCAGAAAATGACCTTTAAAAAGAGAGCTTTTACAGAGTGAAAAATGAGATCAGGATGGGCCCTAATTCAATCATTGAGGTTCTTATAAAAATAAGAAATTTTAGAACAAGACAAACACACATAGAGGAGTGACACATGGGGACACAGGGAAAAGACAGCTAAGTGACTAGAGAGTTGCATCTATTTACCAAGAAATGCAAGGACAACAGTAGAAGCTAAGAACATACACGGAAAGTTTCTACCTTGGAGCTATCAGAGAGCATGGCCCTACCAACACCATAACGCTATATTTTTAGTCTTCAGAAACATGAGACAACAAATTTTTTATTTTATTAAGTTGCTGAGATTTAGAATGTTTTTATAGCAGCCCTAGAAAACTAATACATGCCCCTCACAAGAACACCAAAACCTAAAATTTGGTCTTAAAAACCTGGCATTAGGAAGCAAAGAAATTGAAAGGGAAAAAAATCATGTCAAAGTGGAGGGGTATGCATTAACTTGGAAGACAAAAAATTTATCTAATCAATTTATGAAGTTGGACTTCATGACGTCTAAGGAGGATGTTGAAAGCTCCTACTGGCATCTGTAATATGAGTGAGTAAACAATACTTCACTAATGAAAAGAGCTAAGAACTGTCTAGTTTACAAGTAGAAGTAAAACAAATATAGAAAACACAGAAATTTGACAGCAGAGAAAAGAAAACTTATCTCCCATCTCCCTACAGAGAGGGCCCTAAAGCCAATCCCAGGAAGAACAGGGATCTAATAAAGGAATGATCAGGGTGAAGAAGCCTGACAGTATTGTCCAACAGGATTACAAAATTTCTGTGGACCAGTGATTGGCATTTGTCTCCCATACTTCTTTTTTGTGATGTATTAGCATATAATATTTGTAGAGGGAGATATATTATACTTACATATGTGCTTAAAACATATCTCAGTTAGATTTACCCCCTTCCATCATTCTTCTTCTAACTCCCCTTTCTTAGAATAATTTCAACAGGTTTCATTCTTCTACTTTCATATACGAATGCAAAATACATCCACCGTATTCACCCTTTCCTTATGCCCACCTCACACTGGTACCTACCTCCAGAAAAGACTTATTTTACCTCCTGTCCTTCATTTTTTACGTGCATATTGATATTCCAAGGGAGTCTTGCCTTGGTACTTTAGGCCTCTATATATTGTGCTTTAATCAAATTAATGTCCCTCTACTGTTTTTACTTATTCTCGATCACCATGCTCCCCTGATATTCAACAAGTTATAGTAAATTATGTTATATTCATATATAGATGGCTTGTATCAATATTTTTCATTTTCTAACATTTTCTTTCCCTCTCCAGACTCCTGTAGTCTGCAGTCCCCTCAGACAGTCTTACTAATTTTGTTCTCTCACTATGTATATGTATATATGTGTGGGGGTATATATATATAATCATATTTGTATCTCTATATACATTTAATTTATGGGTCTGGTTTTCACATACAAGGGAAAACAAGCAACCTTTGACTTTTGACCCTGGCTTAATTAGCTTAACATGAAGTTCTCCAGTTCTATCCATTTCCCTGAAAACAACCTAATTTCATTCTGCTTTATGACTGACTAAAACTCCATTATGTGTTATATATATACATTTTCTTGATCCATTCATCAGCCATGAGATATCTGGGCTATTTCCAAAGCTTGGCTTTTATAAATAGTGCTGCAATAAACATGGGTGTGCAAGTGGTTCTATCATATCCTGGAGCACATTCCTTCAGATGTATGCTTAGGAGTCCCACTCTTCTTTGGTAGAAACATATTTACTGTGGGTAGTCCAAGTTCCACAGCTGTAATTTGGGCATATAGGTAACACAAAACTTCGTTTTAATTCTCATGTGTTCATATAGAGACACTGAAATAGGGACTGACATATAAATCATGACATCTCAGTCCTTCAGCATTATGATATGACTACATGAGATTGAAAGAATCCTAAAATGTTATTTAAAATACTTAAATGTTAAAGGGCTATGAATAATTGTGACTTAAAGGGTAAAGTCTAGTAGATAGTATTTGGGGACCCAATACTACACATTCTCCAAATCTATACTCTTTGTCATGTAACTTTACATTTCTCTCTATTAAGGTATGAAATATATTTTCCCATCCCAAGATGTTAATTTGGGCATGTGATTTGCCTTAGCCAGCAAAATGAGGCAGAAATCACAGTGTACCAGTTGTAAATCTGGTAAATTTCCCCTCTCTTATACTTGTTTTATCTTCATGAGAACATGCTTGCACAATCCACTGGTCAAAGAAAGATGAAGGGATCAGACCTACTGTATGGACTTGCAGTACAAAGCAGAACTGTCAGCCAAGCCCATTATAAACAAGCATGAGCCCCAGCTACCTTACAGAAGCATGAGCATAAATTACCACTAAGCTGGGTCTTCTGGTTAGTTTAATACACACTATTTGCATAACAAGAGAAAAAACTGATATAACTGTTGAAAAGTTGTTTGAAATTACCCAAAAACTAGAAATAATTCAATGAACAGCACTCAGTATATTAATGCAATATAAAAATAATAAATTATAAATATATTCAACAGAAAAATCAAAACCATCACTATGCAAAAAAGTCCCAGAAAAATATTACCAGTGTGATTTTATTCATAAATACATCAAAACTAAGCAATTTTAGAAACATCTACATATGTGGTAAAAATATAGAAAAAGAAAGGCAAGTAAATCATTGTGACAAGATTAGGGACAATAGGAAGGATATGAATATAATCAGGAACAGGGAAACAAACAGGAAGGAGAACACAGAGAGATCAAACAAGATACTGGCAATATTCTATCTTCCAAGCTGGATGAACACAAAATTAAATATCTACTGTTTGTTTTCAGATCAATTTACCAAATGTATATAATACACATAAACTCACAGACAAAAACCTTCCCTGGCAGAAATGGATTAAGTACTTTGTGTCCCTCCCTCACCAGCAGAGTGCTAAGATGTGGTGCCCTATTCAAGATGAGCTCCATTAGCACAGAAAGTTGCAGACTGGTAAGGAAGTTATTTAGCAATTATAGATCAGGATTGTCTAAGGACATGGGGAGGTTAGCCAGAACACCTGGATTGTAGTAATTCTTCTCTAATTGGTAACAATCTATTCTGAAAAACTTCCTAAGCCTCCTCTACACCAAGGAGTTGAGGTCATTTCTTTTGTTCAACTATAAACAAGTGAATGAACCACAGACTAACAGGTGAATCACTTTTCTGTTCTTTCTCTGCACAATCTGTGTATTCCACCAACGGACAGAAGAACATGACACTGTCTACCACCAACTCCCCAGTGCATTTAATCTGACTTTGTGCACTACCCTTTGATGAAATTTGACTGCACAAGACTAATGTGTTCAAGCTTACCTCGGTGTTTGCCACATTGAAGGCAGTTGCCCTTTAGTACAGAGTCTCTCTTCCTTGAAGACATGAGAGCTAGTCAGGGATACACTCTGGGCAATAGCAATTTCAGGAACAATGAGAACTGGCAACAGAGGCAATGATTTCAAAACTCTCCAGAAGGGTGATCACTATACAAGTGTGATAGCATTGCTATTGACTAGTTATAAATGAGTCAAATCATTCAAAAACTTTTTCCATATCAAAATGACAAAAAATTATTGGAGTAAAACCACAAAAGTGCTGATTCAATATCCCATTCATAGAGTATTTGAAATCTCCAGAATATCAATTCCTCATGAATTCCTCATCTTTATGAACACTGGTGCAATCATTCTATTATGCATAATGGTTGTAGATAGCCTATAAGGTTGTAGATCCTTGTCAGACTAAGGATCTTTTAACTTAAAAGTACACTTGTACAAAGGAATCCATCTACAATACAACCAATATTTAACAAGAATCATGCAACCAATATTAAGAATGATTTTTAATATTAGAACAATATTTGGTACTATAGATGGACTTGGAAACATATTCTTTCCAAAAACTACTCTGAAAAACTTATTCTTGACACTCAAAAATCATGATCTGTAACACTCTTTGTAAGAAGTACAATATTGTCTGAATCCATTTTTGTTGTTATAATGAAATACTTGATATGGGGTAATACACATAGAAAACAGGTCAACTTGGACCATAATTCTGGTAGCTGGAGAGTCCAAATAGCATGGCACTGGCACTTGAGGAGGGACCCACTGGCTATGCTATATAGAGGAGAAGAAGAAAGTGAAGTAGTCAAATATAGAAAGGGATCAAGCACACAGGGCAGCTATTCTTGATATGACACACTCTCACAGAACTAACCAAGATGTGTGATAATTACATTAATCCCTCCAAGGGTGGTACCAGACAGCTTAATCACGATTACGAGTGTGACAGCATTGCTAGGCCCCACCTCTTAAAGATCCAGCACCTCTCAAAATTACACTGGGGACCAAATTTCTATGAAACTTTGGGGGATACATTCAAACCTTACCAAAACAATGGCAAATTTTTTAACATAGAAAATTATAAGTAAGAAAAAGGGAGAAGTAGTTAAAGAAAGGACTAAGGCTAAAGCAAGACTCTTATTCATGCCCAACTCTAAGTCCTCTGAAAGCACAACATTCATTACCAGATTAATAATTGCTGTTTCCTCAGTGTTGACATTTATTCTCTGCTATTCAACGTAAGTAAAGGCACATTCCCAAAAGATTATCCAACAGACACAGGCCTAGGTGAACACTAAAAGAAAGTGGAAACAAGCTGACTTGATGATTAATTTTTCATTTTGAAGATGTTTAGACTAAGAAACATATGTAGATATTAAAGAAAGAAATCTCTTAAAATGTAGATGCCACGGGATCAAAATAGATGATCTTTCCTACAAAGCCAATCATAGAGGATCTCTTTTTCTGGGAATCATCACATGAGCAAAAGACTTAATATCCATCAAGTGAACTAAAAATTATCTTAATTTGTAGGCATGGAACCACAAAAAAGCTGAAGAATATTTTTGAGGGAAAAGGGGATTCAATTTTTTTAAATACATTTAATATATTCTCTTGTGTATTATGTTCCAAGTTAAGAGAGAGAGAAAAAGAGAGATTGATTCAATACATCCTTACTAGATCTTACCAAATCATAACAGAATTTGAGTAGACATGTAATTCTTTTTTCCAGGAAGTATAATTCTTATGAGAGATCTCAGGATGATTATACTGGAGACTAAAAGCTATCTCTTGATCATTCAACTTGAAGCCCAAATTGAAGCAATTTTTTTAGATCCTAAACATTCCCAAATCACAAAAATGCTACTACGTTTTTGCATCAGCCAGTACCATTTCAGGCTCTCTTGTTGCAATGAGGAAAAAGTAGAATATATCTTTTTCATACCAGAATAGTGAAAATCAGCAACTGGAATTGGACATTCCAGTTCATTTTTGTCAAGTTTTAGTTTTTGTCATTTCTCCCAGAGGGATCATTCCTGTAGGTTTAGGGTAGACAAGTCTTAGAATTAACTCCAAAGGGACCCAGTAATAGAAGGGCCCCAATGCTTTACTGAGTTTTACCTACAAAACCTTGATAGGTGCTAACAGGAAATATTGTTAAAAAAAAAAAAATCTTACTACCAGCAGTAAATTTCTCCCTTAAGAGAAACTAGTCATCCAGAACCTAAATTGCTAGGGCTCTATTAGAGCCTAACTGACCTGGAGGAATGGAAATATCTAACTCAGCTAACTCTAATCCTTCAAGTAAGAAAAAGAAATAGCCAGTTCTCACCTACTCCAGCTATCCTGCCCCACCTATGGGAAGAAAAAAACTTGTCCAACAAGTTCACAGCTCAGGCCTAGGCTCACAAAAACACTGAGACCTTCTAATCATTAACTATAGGAGCCACCCTTACACTTTACCACCCAATTACTAATGACCCATTTACTGTAGCTCTTTTTGCCCAGTACCTCATGTCCATCCTTCCACCCATATTAAAGACATATTAAAGGGCAAAACCAGAATTGAACAGAAGGAACAAGATTGTAATCATATACATCAGGGATGTTAGAATTATCAGACAGGGAATTTAAGACAACTGTGATGACATAGAAGAGCCTCTAATATTTAAAGCAAACAGCAAGGAAGAAGAGATGAAAAATTTAAGTGGAGATACAGAAATCTTAAAAAAAAAATTAGAGATAGAAAAAACTAACAAATCAAGAATGCTTTGATTGGTTCATTAGTAGACTGGAAATTATTTAAGAAGAATCTCTGAGACAAGGGTGAGTACTCTCCCCAATCCTATTCTCCCCAATCCTGTTGAATAGGAATTCAGTCTGGTTAGGATTGAATTCCTAGCCAGAGCAATAAGACAGGAAAAAGAAATAAAGGATACAAATAAGTAAGGAAGAAGTCAAACTAGCCATATTCACAGCCAACATGGTCTTATGCCTAAAAGACCCAAACACACTACACCAAAAAACTCCTAGACACTATAAACAGCTTCAGCAAAGTAGCAGGATACAAAATCAATTTACAAAAATCAATACATTTTCTATAACCAACAATGAACAGATTGAGAAAGAATACAGGAAAACAATTCCATTTATAATAGCCTCAAAAAAAAATTCAAAAACCTAGGAATAAACTCAGCAAAGGATGTAATTGACCTCTACAAATAGAACTACAAACCATGGAAGAAAATCGAAGACGACTACAGAACGTGGAAAGATCTCCCATGTTCATGGATTGGCAGAAGCACCATAGTAAAATGGCTATACTATCAAAAGCAATCTATATGTTTAATGCAATTCCCATCAAAATCCCAACTACATTTATCACATCACATTTAGGGTTGAAAAATCAACCCTAAAATTCATTTGTAAGCAAAAAAAGACAATGTATATCCAAGGCAATACTGAGCAAAAAGAGCAACACTGGAGGTATCACAATACAACTACAGAGCCACAGCAATAAAAACAGCATGGTACTGGCTCAAAAACAGATATGAAGACCAGTGGAACAGAATAGAAGACCCAGATGTGAATCCATGCAGCTACCCCCACCTAATTTTCGACAAGGCACCAAAAACATGTGATGGAGAAAAGACAGCATCTTCAACAAATATTGTTGGGAAAACAGGATATCTTTCTGCAGAAAACTGAAACTAGATCCATGTTTGTCACTTTGTACAAGTATCAATTCAAAGTGGATTAAGGACCTTAATACCAGATCTGAAACTGTGAAGCTAGTACAAGAAAGAGCAGGGAATACACTGGAAGCAATAGGTATAGGCAATGACTTCCTCAGTAGAACTCAATTGGTCAGCAACTAAGAGAAAAGATCCACAAATGGGACTACAAGAAATTAAAAAGTTTCTGGACGACTGAAGAAATGGTTTATAAATTGAAGAGGCTGCCCAGAGAAAAATCTTTGCTAGCTATACATGATAAGGGACTGATAACCAGAACACATAAGGAGCTCAAAAAACTAAACTCCCCAAAAAATCAATGACTCAATGAAAAAATGGGCAAATGAGCTGGACAGAGCCTTCTCAAAGGAGGAAGTCCAAATGACCAAAAAAACATGGAAGAAAAAAAAAAAGCTCACCATCTCTGACCATGAAAGAAATACAAGTCAAAACCACATTAAGATTCTACCTTCCTCCTGTTAGAATGGCCACCATCAAGAACACAAACAACAACAAACATTGGTGAGGATGCGGAGAAAAAGGAACTGTCATACACTGCTGGTGAGAATTTAAGCAAGTACAACCACTATGGAAAACAGTATGAAGATTCCTTGAAAAACTAAAAATAGACCTGCCATACTACTCCTAGAGATATACCTGAAGGACTGTGAGTCAGTTTTACAACACCATGTTTATTGCAGCACTATTCACAACAGTTAAGCTATGGAAACAGTCAAGACACCCCACTACTGATGAATGGATTAAAGAAATGTGGTATTTATGCACAGTGGAATTTTACTCAGCCACAAGACAAATGAAATTTTGTTATTCACAGGTAAAGGCATGGAACTGGGAAGTCATTTTAAGTGAAGTTAGCCAGGCTCAGAAGGCCAAATGCCACATGTTCTCCCTCATATGTAGAATATAGCTCTAAAATAAATATAGCAATATTATGGGATGCTGGTCACACTAAGGGGAAGTCACACATAGAAGGATAGGACAGGGAAGGAAATTAAGAACTTGAATGTGGTTTATGTGCTCTCTGTACAGGAATGAATACAGAAATTTTATATTGACTGAGGCCTCCATGGGAAGAGGACTAGGGTGGAGTGAAGAGGATTAGAGGAGATGAATCAATTGGGGTTGTATATGCATGGAAATATCACAAGGAAACTCCCTGTGTACCTAACTTTACCTCAAAAAAGCAAAACAGTCATGTTTTTCTTTTCACTTTTTTCTTCTACATATTCAGAGAACAGGAGGGCAGAACAGATGTGGGGGGAGTTGGCACCAGTGGCGGGGGGGTGGCAGGGAAATGGGGTAGAAGGGTGAATATGATGCAAAAAATGTGTACACATGTATGTAAATGCAAAAATAATACCTGCTGAAACTGTTCCAGGATTGGGGCAGGGGGATAAAGGGGAGTGGTTGAGGAGGCAAAGTCATGTATGATATATTTGATATATTGTGCAAATGCCACAATGTATCCCCAGACAGCACAACAATAAAGGACAAAAAATAAGCCATAAAAAAGAATCTCTGAGCCTAAGGATAACTGAATACCACAAGGAAAAGTGAAAAGTAAAGAGAATAAAAGCTGAAACAGGGAGGGGGAAGAAGAAGAATCCTCAAGAACTTTGGGACAATGAAAAGTATAACATGCATAATAGGAATGCCAAAAGTGGAGAAATAATTTAAACAACATGGATTGAAAATTTACCCCAAATTAGCATCAGACAGCAAACCATAGATGAAGGAAGTTCTGAACACCAGGCATAATAAATGCCAAAAATTTACACCTGGGCATATTATACTCAAACCAAAAACCAATGGTAAATGAAAACAATCCTAAAGAAGCTAGAGAAATAAGTACCTTAACTATAGAAGAGCCAAGATAAGGATTACATCTGACTTCTCAAACCATGCAAACAAAAAGACAATGATATGAAATAATTAGAGTGTGTAGAGGAAAAAAAACTACACAGATAGAATTCTAGGCTCTGTGAAATTGGCTTTCAGAATGGAAAGAGAAATAATCATCCTCAGAAATAAAAATTGAGGAAAATTTTTGCCAGCAGACATGTCTTGTAAGAAATGTTAAAATAGCAGTAAAAAGGAGATGATATTAAAAGCACAAGTCTACAAAAAATCTTTATAGAAAAAAGGGGGAAATAAAAACTTTTTTATGGTTGCTGATATAAAAGAAAATGTGTTCAAAATAACAATAGAGCAATGTATTTCAGTATGATGCCTATGTTTAAGTGAAGTAAATGACAGCTATGATATAAAGAATGGAAGGGAATATTAAAGATTATGTGGTTATAAAATACTCAGCACTGCCTGTGTAGAGGTATATTGCCATTTGAAAGGAGAATTGATTTAACTGTAAAAGTACATTGCAAACCATGGCAAAACATTGAAAAAAAAGAACTCTGATACACTAAAAAAAGGGAGAGGTGGGTGGAGTCATAAAATGTGAATTAGATAAAAAGGCAGCAAAAGACTGAAAATGAAACAAGAGCAAAGAACTAAAGCAAGGTGCAAAAAACAAAAAAATGTGATAACATAACTGTATCAATATCAGCATTAAATGTCAATGGTCTAAATACCTCAATTAAAAGAGACATTATTAGAGTGGATCAAAAAACAAAGCCTATTATTTTGCACAATACATAATTTTTTAAAAATAGCCTAATAGCCAGGAACGGTATATACACCTGCAGGCCCAGATACTTAGGAGGCCAACGTGGGAGAATCACTTGAGCCCATGAACTCAAGAACAGCCTTAAACACAGCAATACCTTACCTCAAAAAATACACCAGAAATGAAAAACAAAACCCAATTCTATGTTCTCTACTCATTTGAAATGTAAAGATATTTAATTTATTATAGGTTAAAAATAAGTTGAGAAAGATAAACCACATTATCACTAATCAAAAGAGTGGAAGCAGCAAAATTAATTTTAAACACAGCCAAACTCAGAGCAAGAGAAATTACCAGAGATAAAGAAGGACATTACATAATGATAGAGAGGCCAACTCTCCAAGACATAATGTTTAATATATACACACAAACAAATGGTCAAATACATGAGACTAGAACTTTGGGGAAAAGAAATGAATTCACTATGAAAATTAGAGACCTCAAAACACTTCTGATCAGTCTATCAGACTGAGCAGGTAGAAAAAAATCAATAAACAATTGATCTTCATAGCAACTAGATACAATTGAGTATATAATTCAGCAACATCAGAAAATTCATTTTCAAGGTCACGTGGAGTGTTGATGAAAATAGACGACATGCAGGACCATAAGAAACACAACATCTGGGAGTGATAGCTCACTCTGTAATTCCAGCTCTCAAGACACTAAAGCAGAAAAATCATGAATTAAAGGCTCCCTTGTCTCAAGAAAGAAAAACAATTAAGAAAAAAAAAGAATAAAAGAAAGATATTAACGTGCTTAAAAATAGAGATGATATAAGGTCTATTATCAGACCATATGAAATTAAACTAGAAAACAGTAACAGAAAAATAAACGGAAATTCTAATTAACAGATGAGTTAAAGAAGAAATCAGGATGAATTATAAATTATTTTAATTGAAATAAAAATTGTATTTATCAAAATTTTGGAATCAGCAAAAGCTGTTCTTGGATGGAAATTATTGCGTCAAATGTTATACAATATATGTTTATAATAGTATACATTGTATAATAAATTTTACATAAATTATTTGTTTTACTTTATAAAATGATAAATAATATTATTTTTATATTTATATATTATAAAAGAAAAGGATATTTTTAATGTGTCCCCCAAAGTTCTGTGTTGGAAATTTTGTGTTTTGTTGTTGTTTTTGACACAGGCACTCTCTATGTGGTCCAGGCTGGACTTGAACTCTTGATTCTCCTTTCTCAGCCTCTCAAGTGCTAGAATCACAGGTGTGCACCACCACACCTGACTATGTGCTAGAAATTTAATCTCCTATATGAACAGTGTTGGGAGGTGGGGTCTAATAAGATGTAATCAGGTCATGAAGGCTCCATCTTCACAAATAAGTCAATGTGATTATGGAGATTATTGTAAGAGTAGGCTTGTAGCAAATGCCAGTTCAGCCTCCTCTTGCCTGTTTGCTCACTTTCACATCTTCTTGTCCTTCTAGCTTCCATCATGGGACAACTTAGCACAAAGACCCTCACCAGATGCATTCATTTTGACTCTGGACTTCCTTGCTTCCAGAACCATGAGAAATAAACTTCTTTATAAAAAAGCAAACTCAAGTATAAGAATAAATAATGAAAAAATAGAGCAGAAATCAATGTAATGAAAATCAGGAAATCTGGAAAAAACTAAAAGCTAGTTCTTTGAAAAATTAATAATTCAACAAACCTGGCTAAGATGAAATGAGGTCACAAATAAATAACAAAACAGAAGCCTGAATCACTGCAGATCCTATGGACATTGAATTACATTATTATTAACAATTCTGTGCTGACAAATTTAATCATTTGAGGAATGGATCTACTCTTAGGAAGACCTGCAAGTTTTACAAGAATAAACAATAACTAAATCAATAACTAATCTTTCAAAGCAGAAAACACCAGATAGGTTCACGAAATTCAGTGAAACATTTAAGGAAGACATTATACCAATTCTGTATACTCACCATCAGAGTATAGGAGGGCTACTCCCTACCTCATTCTGAGGCCATTAATACCCTAATTATAAAAACAAGAAACCTACAAACTAATAACTCTTATGAAAACACATGCAAAAATCCACAACAAAATATTAGCTAATAAAACCTAGTAATATGTAAAAAGAACTATACATAATAACCAATTGAAATTTAACCCAGGTGTTTAAAGTTGATTCCACATTCAAACCTATTAATGTAATCCATCACATCAATAGACTAAAGGAGAACAAATACATCTGATCAATCAATAAAAGCAGAAAAATCATCATTAGGCAAAAATCTAACACCTATTCATTATTTAAAAAAGACCAACAAGGAATAGAGGGAACTTAACCTAAGGACATCTACAAAAAATAATAATAATACAGCTAACACCATACTAATATCACTTAGTGGTGTCAAATTCAAAATAGCTCTTCTGCTAATGTCAGAAACAGGTCAAGTATTTCTCCTTTACATCACTCATTTTCAACACCATGCTAGAATTCTGAGCTAATGAAATAATAAAAGGAAATAAATATTCTGTCTGAAAAGGGAGAAATGAAACTGTCATCTTTGCAGATGATTTTTGTAGATAACCTAAAAGTATAAACAACAACAACAACCACAACAACAAAAAAAACCTCTTGGAACAAGCTATTATAGCAAGGTTGAACAAAGTTGCAGGATACAAGTTTAATGTATAATTATTACTTTCCTATGTATTAGCAAGGAACAAGCAGAATTGAAAACAAAAGACAGTATCAACACTAGCATGAAAAAAATTAAATAGGTGTAAATTTAATGAAAATATGAACATATCTAAAAAAGGGAACACTGAAAACTCTCCATGAACTCAAAGGATTAGTAAATAAATACAGTGACATCCTATATTCATGGATATGAACACTTAATATTGTTAAAGTACCACTTCTTCTCAAATTGAGCACAAAGTTGATGTAATTTCAATAAAAATCTCAAAAAATTGTTGTGTGGGTAATAATAAACTGATTCTAAGATTTATGTGGAGCAACAAAAGACTCAAAATAGACAAAATAACATCAAAGGAGAATAACATTTCCAAGATTACTTGGAAAACTGGCATTATTTGTCTTCAAGGTTTACTATAAAACTACTGTAACAAGAGTACTGATAGAAGAGTAAGCAAATAGGTCAATGGATCAGAATAGGGATTCTAGAAATAGTCCCACATAAATATAGCCAACTGGTATTTGAAAAAGGAGCATACAATAAAAGGTGCTAGAAAACCTAAGTATACTCATGCAAAAAAATATATCTACATGCATTTTTCCCTCCAGAGCCCAAAAGATTTCTTTTAATCTTCTGCGTCACTAACATATAAAGCTGTTTGTTTACTTGTTGCTAAATGTACTACTCTGAAGAAATAGTATTTCACAAGTGAAGTCTTACTGTATGTGCAAGCATTTCTACTGTTTTGCTTCATCAGTGCTTACAAACTGCCACATCAAAATAAGAAACAATCAATTTCAACTTACTATGTAAACCTATTTCCAACATTTCTTCCAAATGTCTCATTCTTATAAGCAGTGAAGTATTTACCAAGTAGCTATCATGCGTCCAGCATCGTGCTCAGGCCTGAGGAAAACACAGCGAATAAAACAAAGTCCCTACTTTCATGAATGTGTATTACAAAAGGTGAAAAGTAAGAATGAGTAAACAAACCAGCTAGATAATTACTGATAGAAATAAGTAATATAAGGGAAATAAAGAATTAGAAAAGTAGGTGAAAGCATAAACAGGAAAACTTATAAGGAGTTGCCATTTGGTCTGGCATTGAGGAGTTGAAATTAAATCAATAAGAGCTTGTGTTAGTTGAGAAAAAGAAATGTGGCCAGTTAAGTTTATAATGCTGCCAGAACCACAAGAATTTTACAGGTTCTGCATCTATTTTATTTTTGCCAGAAAGTTCGTGACAATAGGAAAAGAAAAAGGAGAGCGGTTGAGAATACTTAAAAGAAAAATAGCAGAAGCAACAGCTAGTAACTCAAGTAATTTACTACTAATCAGTAACCTACTGCAGTAGACTGAATTATTGGTCATAATTTTTTCATCTCTTTGTAGAAACACACCCTTGTCACTGCCTCATGGATGCAAAGTGTACCAGCTCACTGCACTGATGTTGGGCTTGGTCACATGGCTTGCTTTGTTTACAGGGAGAATGGGAATGGCAGTAAGCTCATTTGGTGCCTATTCCTTCTAAAGAATCACATCTATTCATTTAACATCTTGTACCTCCTGCCAGTACTGTAAGAACCTCTCCAAAGTAACTGATGCCCATGAAGACTGGGCTCCAGAACAAACAACATGAAAACAACACTCAGTAAGAAGCCATGCACAGCCAGACCTGCAGGCACAAACAGAGCTACCCAGTCAAGCTCAACCTAGATCAATAACATTCAGTCATCCTAAAGACAGGTGAAGAATAAATGATTGCTGTTTCCTGCCAGAGTTCTGGGAACATCTGTGCATCATTACAACTGACAAATACTTAAATCAGGCACAGTACTACCTTTTGTTTTTAATAAGTTCATCCAAATTTCCCATCAACTCCATAAGAGAGATATTACTTTTAAACCTATATATCAGACAAAGAAGCTGAGATTGACAGGTCAAATGACCTGCTGACAGTCACAGTAGATCACGGCTAGCCAGTCTAATTTCAGTCCTATGACTCTTTATCACTGCTTATACTGTGGCTAAATCTACTAACTTTAGCATTAATAAATATATCCTTATCATACTTCTAATCTAGTATTTATAGATATAAATTATAAAAAAAAAAACTCTATAAGAAACTGTGATTCCAGTTCTTGCCTTAGTCAGGATCTACTTTATCTGAATGTAAACTGGCAAAGTGCTACTAAGTTCTGACACCATTTTAATGCCACACTCTATCTTTCAGAAATATATAGTGGGTAAGCAAACATGGTGACATCAGCTACACAGTGAGATAGGAGGCTTTGGGTTTCCCTCAACCCATGAATGTACCAAAGAAACAACTACTCACAGATAAATTCTCTCAAAGAGAAAGTAAAAAGCCAATTGAGAATACTAGCCATGAACACTGGACAGATATGAAAAGCTGAGACTAGGACATGCACTCCATCCAGGCACTGTGCCACAGAACTAGCAAGGAATCACCAACACTCAGTTTTTCCCTGTGGAGAGGAATGTTTGGGCCACACAGCAAGTGTACCAGCTCTAAGGATCTGTGAGATTTGGCACTTAATTCACCAACTCAGGGAATGGAGTGGACTAGGCATAAGTGAGTCTCTCTATAACACATGGGAAAAGTTGCAGCTTTTTCCCTCTGGAACCTGGGGGAAAGTAGCAGGCACATAGCACTTTCAGGGGCCTCATCCCATGAGAGTAGTACAGAGAGGGCTTTTTAAATGCACAGGTATTTCAAGAGACTTTATTCCCTGGAAGGAATGTAAGAAGTGGCTCCAAAAATGCAGCTCCTATTTCTCCCAGAAGGAATTTGTGTCACACACTGAATGTCCCAATATTTACAGCTACCACTTGAAGCTCTGAAAGCTGAAGAGAGTAAGTATGTGCAAGTCTCCCTAGATCACCAAATAGGTGGTCTTCACTGGGTGTGCAAACATCTTCAGGGGCTACAGCCTTTGGGAACAGTGCATGAAAGAGGAAGGAAAGGGTTCCATTTTTCCTCTGGAAAGGGTTTACTGCACACTCTTCCAGTGGCAACTTCATAGCCTGTCTTGGGAAAGGCGTGGGGGAGAGGCAAGACTGTGGCAAATGGGGCAAACAGCAGCTTGAGCCTTCTTTATAACAAACTCCAATGCTAAGGATAGTCTTACCCACTATCACTCAAAAACAGCTTTTCTATAAACTGAGCACACAACTTATATAGTTCCCACACAAGGGACTGTCTCCTTAATAACACAGCCCTGGGAGTCAATGGGACTCTGCATCCCTGAGTGATCTGAGAGAACAGAAAACAGAGAAGGACATGAACAATCCCACTTCTAGCAGCTGCCTCCCAGGTTGGGTTGCAGTCTAAATGCAACTGAAGAAATTTTCCACAGATCTTCCTCCCAGCTAAGTGAGAGAGAGCAGAAAATAAATGCTCACACTTAGCTTCACCATGAGAATAAAAGAAACCAGAATATATACATATACCATCCAAATATTCCCACTGTATCAAGAAGGTCTGGCTTCTACCTTATTGTCTTTGGAGTACTGAAATGATATACATATTGTCTTCATAAAGGGGGCCACTAAAACCAAAAACACCAGTGTAGACAAACACAAAGATTTGAGAGGAACCTTAAAATACTTGGCTAGATAAGACTGACAAGAATAGGAGAGATGATTATCTTACTGAATGTAAAGAAAGGAACAGTTGAAAGAAAGGAAATAGGGGAAAATATTACAAATGAAAAAAGCTAAACCTCCAGAAACCAACCCAAGTCAACTGGAACAGTTGTGATGTACCTAGCAGGAAATTCAAAATAATAAGCATAAAGATGCTCACTGAAGTTGGGAAGACAATGCAAAAACAAACTGAGAATTCAACAAAGAGAAAATATTTTTAAAGTATCTAACAGAAATCAGAGATGATGAACAATCAGGACAAGTCATTAAAAAACTTCTCATTTGAAGAACAAAATGAAATAAGAGTAGCAAACAAAAGGATACCATCTGGGAGAGTATACATGTCAGTGTGTCAGAAGAAAGTAGAAAGGAATAGGAAACATATTTAAATAAATAATGTCAGAAAACTTCCCCAGTCTGAGGAGGAAACAGAAATTCAAACCAAGAAGTACAAAGGACACCAAATAAGAAGAATCCCAAGAGATCCATCATGATCAAACTGCTAAGTATTAAAGACAGAGCTATGAACACATAAGGGAAAAGTGTATTTTAACATAAAAAGGAGCCCTCGAAAAGATTATCACTTAATTTTTCAGCAGAAACCTTGCATGGAATTATATTCAAAATCCTAAGAGAAAAAAAGCAAAACAAAACCCTACAAACCAAGAATACTACACCCAGAAATCCTATCTTTAAAAAGTGTGGTGATGGGGGTAAAGTCATCATTACAGTGGCGCATACTTGTAATCCCAGCTACTTGGGAGGCAGAGGGAGGAGGATGGAGAATTCCAGACCAATGCAGGCAAAGTTTCAGACACTTATCTCAAAAACAAAATACAAACCAAAGAGCAGCAAAGCCCTTTCCTAACATGAGGCACTGGATTCAGTCCCAAGTACTGCAAAAATAAATAAATAAATACATATATACATACATACGGGGTGATAAACACTTTCTCAGAGAGTTTATTAGCACTAAGTCTGCCTTAGAAAAAGTACTAAAGAGAATTCTTCAAGCAGGAAGAAGAGGACAGTAATTAGGAGCATGAAAATCAATGACATTATAAAACATTGATAAACATATTTTACAAAATACAAAATACTCTAATACAGTAGTGGTGACAGATTAGTCAGTTGTTATCTTTAGTATAAAGTATAAAAAAAACAAAAGCATTGCATGCAACTAAAGCAACAATAATTTGTTAAGGGATACAAATTATAAAAACATGTAAATTATGATATGAAAACATAAAACATGGCAGGAGAGTAAAATCAAAGAGTTTATATACAGGACCAAAATTATCAACTTAAAATATACTATTATAAAAAGCTTCATGTAAGACTAGAGATAAGCACAAAGCAAAAACCTATAACATACACACAAGAAGTAAAAAAAAAATTCAGAATGCAGAGGAAAAAAGATGTGTAAAAATATAAAACATGGAAAGGATGTGAAGATAATATAAGTAAATGGAAAGATGCCACATGTTCACAGATTAAAATATTGTTAAAATGACATATTACTGAAAGTGATCTGCAGTTTCAATGCAACTCCCACCAAAATTCCAATGTCATTCTTCAGAGAAATAGAAAAAAATAAATCTTTAGTAGGGCATGGTTGGTGCATGCCTATAATCCCAGCTACGTGGTAGGCATATATAGGAGGACTGAGATCTGAGGCCAGCCTAGGAAAAACAGAGATGCTATTTGAAAAATAAATAAAGCAAAAGTGGCTGAGGTGTAAATGGTAGAGCACCTGCCTAGAAAACACAAGGCCCTGAGTTCAATACACAGTACTGCAAAAAAAAAATCCTAAAATTCATATGGAACCACAAAAGATCACAACTAACCAACTCCATCATAAGCAAAAAGAACAAAGTTGGAGACTCACACTACTGGAATTTCAGAATATATTACAAAGCTATAGTAACAAAAAATGTAAGCATACTGGCATAAAAACAAATACATAGGCCAATGAAACAAATACAGAGCCCCAAAATCAATCCATGCATTTATAGACAACTGATCTTTAACAAAGATGCCAAGGACTTACAATGTGGAAAGAACAGTCTTCTCAACGAATAGTGTTGGGAAAACTGGATATCCATGTGCAGAAAATGAAAATAGATTCTTATGCCTCCCCCTTTTACATGACACAAATCTAAATGGATTGAAGACTTCCATATAATACCTGAAATAATAATAGAAGAAAACGGGGAAAGCCTGGTAACAGTGGTCTGGGCAATGATTTCTTGACTGTGACCCAAAAACACAGGCACCAAAAACAAAAATAGACAAGATTGCAAGCTGAAAAGCTTCTGCACACCACAGGGAAGAAATGAATTAAATGACAACCCACAAATTGGGAGAAAATATTTATAAATCATCAGATAAAAGTCTCATATCCAAATATACAAAGAACTCAATGAAAGAAAATGAGTAACCATACTTTAAAAATGGGCAAAGGTTATGAATAAACATTTCTTTAAAAAAAGAAAACAAATGGTCAGTGGGCTCATGAAAAATGTCCCTCATCAGTATGAGGAGAATACAAACCAAAGCCACAATGATACATCACCTTGCTTCAGTTAGACTCGCTATTATCAAGCACATGAAAGACAAAAATGGGAGAATATGTGGAGAAAAAGGAACCTTTGGATGCTATCAGTGAGGATGTAAATTAGTGCTGCTATGATGGAAAACAGTATGAATATTCATCAAAAATGAAATTATAATTACTGTTTAACCAAGCAACCCCACTTCTGGGTAAATACATTCAAAGGAAATAAAATTGGTATGTTGAAGAGACAGCTACACTTCCATATCCACTGAGGTACTATTCCAACATCCAAGATACAGAATCTACTGCAGAACCAAAAAGGACAAAAGGGTTTTTTTAATGTAATATGTGCACACAATGGCATAATTGCCAGCCTTCAAAATCCAGGAAATTTGTCATTTGCAGCAATATAGATGAATTTACAAGAGATGATATTAAGTGAAATAGCCAGGAACTGAGAGATAAATACTATTACAATCTCACTTTCATGTGGTATCTTAAAAAAAAAAAATGTGAACTCAGAAGTAGAGAAAACAGAGTGGCTAAGTGGCTATATAAGGGGCTGGAGATATAAGCTCAAAGGTAGAGGGCTTGCCTAGCATGAGAAAGGTCCTGGGTTTGATCCCAGCACTGCCCCCACCAAAACCAACAACAACGAAAAAGAATGGTTATCAGAGGCTTGGCTGGGGAGGTAGCAGGGGACAGGAAAAGGAGGGAAATTTGTCAAAGGATATTTAAAAAGTACACAACCTAATAGGGACAAAATTCTCGTGGAAAAGATATTCTGGCAAAAACATTCCTTTTATATATAAAAAGAGCTTAAAAAATTCCTTCATGTTTATTAATAAAGTCATGGTATGAGTAAAACCTGAAATTTAAAATGCACTGTTCAACCGACAATTCAGCTTTTACTCACATATGATGTTATGCTACTTTGTGTACACCAGGACATGATATAACATGGTGACCTATAACATGGTTGAAAATAAAGCCATTTACACATCCCACAATCCATCAAGATCAGTAATGCAGTGAGACTAGCTGATTTTAATGAAAGGGCAAAAAGGTCTGTGATTTCCTGATGCTCTTAATTCCATTTAATATTTTGTGGTAGGGAACACACAGGCCTCATGAAATGACATAACCTGTCTTTGTCAGCCTAAAGAGAGTTTGGACATTCATTCTTTAATTTTTTTAACTTATACAGAAATGAGATCAACTCAGGGGAAAAGAAAAAAAATTCACATTCTTAGCTATTTTGAGAAATTGGAGTATATAAAAATTTTCTTTGAGAAATTACCCAAACGATGCATGCCCATATGAATAAATGAATAAAGAAAAGAAAAAAAATTTCTTTGCAGTTTTCTGATTACCCCAAAGACTACTGTGGCTGAGAAAAGGGTGTGTTTCTAGGAATGGAATTTAATGTCATTAAATACATACATTTAATGGGAGGTTTCCAGAGCCTCCTCACTAACGTACAGCCATCAGAAAACAGTCATCTGCTTTATTTTTTATAGTTTAAATAAATTTATTTCCCCTAAGGCATATATATCAAAAACATATTCAACATTAGGACTGCATCACACACTTAAACCAGAAAAATGAAAATCTTAGAGAAAATGCACGGAATATATTCTCCACTAACCAGCTAAAGAAATACTCTTTCTGGCCTTTTTACACTGGGTTACCAAATCTTATCAGAAAGGTATTTGTCTAAGTAATTATGTCTTATAGACAAGTATCATCAAAAATGTTATTAGAACAAAGCATGCCATTGTGGTAGGATTCAGTTTCAGAAAACATAAGAGATATCGTAATAGAACTTCAATTTTTATCTTGCCTTGCCATTTAATAGCTACTGACCTTGTGGAAATACTTTGACTTCTTATTTTAGAGATGGGACAACCACTTACCAGTTACTATGCCTTCCATGGAGTGGGTATTCAAACGATAACTTCTCTTTTCCCTTACATGAGTTGAAATTTGACAAAGGAAGTTACCATTCTAGTGTGAGGGTGAAGAGGCCATTTTAGCTCCCAGTTTCAAGTGACTTAATTTTCTTAACAACATAGGTATTTTCTCCTCCCCAAACAATTTTTAGTCTATCCAAACTCCCAACTTGTACAGCAAATCAAGAAGAGACAGGTCTGCTCCAAGAAGCAGCTTAGATACAACAGATGCCAGAATCAGAACTGCAATTAATGCAAAGGACAAGTAGTTATAAACCATGTAATAGGCTTGCATTCCTTTTACTCTGAGATAGAACTGTTACAGACGAATTATTCTAGAGGAAGGAAGCAATATGCAATTAAATAATAATGTGACAGTTATTAAATATTTTTAGTTTTATAAGTTAAAAGATAAATTACTATTAGACCTTTGCATACAAAGCTAGTATTTTGCCCCTGAAATGAATCTTCTGGTTTGTTTTATTCTCCAAGTATGAAATCTCTTTAAAGCAATTGTTTCTTTTCCAACACAATTTAAAATATCCCTGCAGTGATATTTTAAAAGGTCTTTACTACTGCAACTGCTCATATAATATAAATGTACCATTTCATCAGTACAGTCTGTTTGGCTGAATTAATATCTCATTACTATTATGTTCAAATGTTCAACCAACCATAGGATATCTTTTCAATCACTACTCCATGGTTTTTGGACAACTATTGTTTTATCCATCCCTGACCTTTTTCTAAATCATGAAGTCACAACTAGAAAGTCTTAGAAATGTTCTAGTCCAAACCCCTCTTCCACAAGTGTAGAAATAGACCCAGAGAAATTCCAGTCTGTGACATTCTTGTTCAAGGTCACTGAGCTTTGACCTCCCAATGTCCTCATTGTTTCCAGTTTCTAACATCATTGGTGGAACAGGTTTGAGGCAGGGAGGTTTGGATGTTGGAATAGAAGGGTGGTGTGGAAGTGCAGGTTGGTCCTATTAAAAGAGACACCAAAATAGTGGCTTGTTTGGGCAGACACCTGCTGGAGGCTCCAATTCACCCAGCATTGCAGCATAAATATCTCCATTTTCTATAGAATGACCTCATCTTTTTTAACCCTTCACCACTTAATATGTAAGTTTTAAAGAGAAAATGATTTGATCACTTACAGTGGTGACAATACCTTCTCAGTGGTTTGAAAACATGTATTTTATCCAAACTAAGTAACAACATATAATTGAACCACCAAAGAGTAAAAATTCACCAGAAAAAAAATTCTAGGTTATTTCCAAATCTACTGCAAAGCTATAAAACTTGGGAAAAGCTTAAATTTATACAGTTATTCTAAAAGTACTGACATGTAGACCCTTAACAGAAACTGAATAAATTGAACAAAAGAACAATAGAATCATTTATAATAAGTTTTATTAATTTTTTTTACTATTTCTACATATTTGTTTCAAAAACACGAACAAGAAGATATCTTCTTTCTTGGGCAGAGCTACCAAGACTTAGAAAAGTATAATGAATTAGTAACAATGAATGAAATATATATCAGAAACTCAAAGAACTATGATTCATATTTCTTGCTCTTAATTAAAGATAGACACAACTACCTGGGGGTGTTCCTTCTTCAAACATGGGCTGGCCCTTATCTGTTCCAGCCTAAAGACCACAAGAGAAGTGTTGCTATTCCAGACCGGGTTCCAGGTTAAACGACAACCAGCAACTTCTACTGTGGTCTCATGGAACCCAGCCTGTCTTCAAGTTTACTACTCCATTCTTCAATCTGTCATCAGTCACAGCCAATAGATCCACTATGTTTTTTAATTTGGGAAGTTATTTGGTTCTCGGATTTCCATTTATTTCTTACCCTTTCCATATCTGTCTTAAAATTTCTTATCCTCTCAACCATTAGATCAATGTTTTCTTGGAGAGTCTTCATCTAAAGTCCTCTATTACGATTACCTGGATCTTTTTCTATCAACAGATTATCTTATCATGAGTGACTTTTTAAAACTGCATCATGAGTTTTAACTATAAACTGAACACTGTTTTTGTTTTACAGAATTTAGATTCAGTTACCTTTCTCTGAAGGTTGTTATGTGCCCTGGAAAATGATCTTTACTCCATGTAGTCCTTCTGAATTATCAATTATGAGCCAGAGCTGTTTACCAAATTCCCTTTATCACAACAGAACTGAACTCCAAGCCTGTCTCCACTCCAATAAGCAGATGCCAAGGTTTTAACTCTTCTCTCTCAGCCTTCCAGTCATTTTCATCTGGGTCCCTCAGAATACAGTTCCATGTGTGCAATGCTCAGAAGTCAGCAAAAGTTTGAAGGAGATATTGATCCATGTGTATAGCAGATCTCACCTGTGACTCCCACCATTCTGGAATTCATTTACCTCACCCATCCCAAATTTCCAGCTGACTTCACAGGACAAAAAGATATCTTTCTGCCTTTCTACTATAGGGACTAGAAAGCAATTATAGGGGAAAACTATTATTTAGCATGACATTCAGTCACTAGCCATGAACTACACAAGAATTTGAACAGGAAAGTATTAACTATTGAACAGGAAAGTAATAACTATTTATTATGTAAACTAAATATACATATACCTAGTCTGAAGGAGAGTGCCCAGGGAAAAAATATCATTTATCCAAGGCTGACATTCAAGCCTCCCTGGTGACAAATGGAAAAGTGGAATGGCTTGAACAAGGCCACAGTTGATATAAGGTCAGCAGGCCAAGGCTGGTCTGTCAGAAACCAGAGATAAGCACTAGCAATCTGGCAGCCTCCCTCTCAGTGGCCAAGGAGCCCGATGCTGATGAACACAAAATTACATGGAAACAAGCTAGAAGTCTTCTGCTGAAGGGCCAGAAAACCAAGGATTGCAATCACAGAACCACAGGCCAGGAAGCAGGAAAGCCTCTGCCAGCATGTACACAAGCAGAAGGCAGCAGCCAGAGAATAGCAAGCTAGGGTGGCAGCAAAACCTTGCTAGGTAATAAAAACAGCACCAGAAGTCACACATGCCAGCAAGAAGAGAAACATACCCAAATCAGGAAGAGAAGTTCTTTGCCTATTGTGTCCCTTCAGTGCCCTCCTCTGATGCAAAGGAGAGGTGCTTACAGAGTCCAGCAAGGCAATGGAAGGTGGCTTTGGAGCTGAGAGCAATAAATTAAGTGGTACACCACATAAATGTGAGTCTTAGTGTGATCCTCTTTCAGGAGCTGAATTCACTCCAACTAATACATACTTTTGGACACTCTTCACTGCCTTTATACAAAAGTGTCAAGCCTACCTAACTGTCCCATCCATCCCTATCTACAGACATATGCTGGGATCTACCATTTTCTATCCACCAGAGACTCAGCTACACAAGCTATTCTGACGTAACTAGGAGACAAAATCCCTGTGTAATAATCTGACACAGGCTAAAGAATAGGGTATGCAGGGAACTATTCGCATTTCATATACATACTGTAAGGTTTATAAAATGTATAGGTATCTTGGTATTTAAAAATGGACATAAATTTCACTGATAAACACTTGTCAAAAATATTCTCAGTGAAAAAAATTGAATTTATTCAAATACTTGTGAAAATAATAATAATTGTACAAACAATGCAAAACTACATCTCCATGCAAGCTCAAAGCCCTGAACTCAAACCCTAGTCCCACCAAAAAGAGAAAACTACATTTCTAGTTCATAACTAGAAATATCGATGACATTCTGAAACAATTAGTGCCCACAAGTAATAATGTCATTCAATAATGATAACTTTGAAGTATGAGAAGTCAAGTCAAGTTAGGAGTCTGTAATGTTGGAAATGGATTTTGCCTCAATGGACTAGGCCTGAGATTTGATTCCCAACACTAAAAAATATATATAAAAATGAAAAGAAGTCTATAATGTTTATGCATATATAATTTTTTAATGTATGGATCCCTCAAAACTATTTTAGATCTGGCAACTTTCTATAACAAAGGAGATTCATAAACATAGTAGCTTTAACATTTGTAGACAATCGTTACATATGACTTTTCAATGTTCAAGGCAGCATACCAATAAACCAAAACACTGCCAAAACCACTTAAAAGCAAAACTTTTACTCTTAGTTCTTTTGGCAATACACCCAAGAAAAAAGTTATATCACAAACTCAAATAACTTTGGCACCAAGCATCTCGGAAAACTACTATCTTATAAGAGACATGTATACCCTCTAAAACTGTATTCTTTTCTAAACAAAGCAAGAAAATAATTTAGCAGTGGTATAAAAACAAAACAGTAAGAGTTGCTTGTATAATATCTAAGTGGACATAGCAAGTAGTAATGCCTCATGCTGGAATTGGTTGATAACCAGTGTGGGAAACTGAGCCATGATAAATGACATGTGATAAGAGATCACAGAAATTCAATCTCACAAAGTTGAGAAGGACCTGGGGAAGGGACAGACTGAAGGTTAGGTTGAAGTATCAGAGAAGCAATCACTGACTGCTTAATCATCCAAGTCAATCACACCCAGCCACCAAAAAAAGAAGACTGTCAGGAAAAGTTATGCAGAGGTCTAGGGCAAACAGGTGCCTTTGGCTGGCTACTACTTCTTTGGGGTCCAAGTCCAGTATCTGCTGATAAATCCAGGGCAGCAAATGGTTGGAAATGCTAGAACTCAGGATGATGAGCCAAATGGTGGACCCGGACGGCAAGAACAAACTGAATCCATTGAAGGCCTTTGTGTCTGTTGGTCACCCTTGACAGCAAAAAGGTCTCCAGAGAAAGATGGCTTTTCCTGTACTACTTTGTAATAAAATATATCCTCAATCTCACCATACTTTTTCCATCATGCTAAAATTTTCTAAAATAGAAAAGCCAAAACTGTAAAGAATTGAAGTTCTTAGATCTGCCAAGGAAATGGGTTTATTTTGGTCATGAAGTGCTAAGGTACTCTCAATAGATGATAGATAGATAGATAGATAGACAGATAGATAGATATGTACACACACACACTACCCACATCACCTTAAAAAGAACTAAAAGAGGTCAAAACCTAACCTATTTCATCATCCGATTGCAGATGAACCCATGCCACCAAGATTTCCTCTAGTATTAAAGCGAATCAAGAAATGTTTCATTTTGAACTTTATTTCTTCCAGCTGAATCGTGGCATATCCTTCCGAGCACACAGTTTCAGATGGAAGTACATCATAGGTACTGCCTTCATGGAACTGCTTAGTCAGCTACAGTTTTGCCACCCTTAGAAGAATGTCAGAAGACTGTTTGGGTATCACGTCTGTCAGTTCTCACCACTCACAAACCAGGAGCTTGATCGTCAAATGTTTAATACACCAGTGTCCACCTGAGTAAGTTCTCAAATGTCCTTATAATTTCTGCCCCCTCCTGACTGTCCACCAAAAGCCAGTACCTAATTTGAGAGGCAGAATCCTGCAGTAAAACATCAGGAAGAGAAGATACTGAGTCTCAAAGTTCTTTTCTATTCACTTAAAAAGGAAACTTTTCTTGCCAAATTCTGAAACAAAGAAATTGGTATTTTAAAAGTTAAAACAAAAGCACTGACAGCACCAGGAGGCCCTTTTGCATAATTCTTGTGACAGAATAAGTGTTCCTATTGTATGTCTCCTCTCATGAATTCTATTCCCCACCTTTCACTTTCTTACAAGAAAATCACAAGCAACAGATTTCCAGTAATCTTCCAAATTGAAAACTATTGCCAGGATCCTATTTTTTTCCAGGATAATGCTATGAATTCCACAGAAACCACAGGAAGAAAGTCACTTATTTTCAGTAACCCCTCTCTACCTCTGATTCTATGTCCTCTGCCTCATTCTGTTTCTCTTCTGTTGCTCTCTTACACATTTGCAACTGCATTGTGACCACACTGCATTTTTGAAACTCTGTCTAGCCTAAAGACAGATATTCATATCTTGTTAAGATGTGTTCCCTAATGAAGTGTGAATAAGTGTAAGACTAAAATGTTGCTAGCATTGTTCTCTAGAGTTCCACTTCTACCACAGTACATAGAAAAATAAACTCACAGCTTTAACTGCATGCCGTGTGTGTGTGTGTGTGTGTGTGTGTGTGTGTGTGTGTTGTGACTGGGGTTTAAACTCAGGACTTCTGCACTTGCAAAGCAGGTACTCTACCATTTGAACCATACCTCTAGTCCATTTTGTTCTGGTTATTTTGAAGATGGGGTCTTGTGAACTATTGCCCAGGCTGGCCTCTAACCATAATCCTCCTGATCTGAGCCTCCCAAGTAGCTAGGATTATAGGCATGAGCCACTGGCACCTGGCACGTGGCATATTTTATACTATAAAAAACCTTTACTCTTTAAATTCACACAATGACATGCATTAATCTACTATTAGATTTGTTTTTAAACAACATGATACTAAGGCAGAAGCAATAAAGAAAAAATAGATTAGAAGGAAAAAGATGATCATTTGTGAAGAAAACTTAGAATTCAAGTATAAACTTAAGACTGAATTTTCTATAGGCTCAATTTACTGAAGGCACTAAACATGCAACAGCAAATATCAGTTAAGAAGTGCAGTAGAAAACACAGAATAGAACCCACATGTGGTACACATGCCTATAATTCCAGCTACTAAGAAGGCAAAGATAGACAGATAGAGTTTCAAAGGCAGCCTGGTCAAAAGATAGCAAGACCCTATCTCAAAAACGAGCTGGACATGGCTGTACACACCTGCAATCCCAGCTACTCAGGAAACAAGAGAATCTCAGTCCCCAGCCAGCTTGGAAAAAAACTAAAACCCTATCTGAAAAACAAACTAAAAACAAAAGGACAGGGTGGGGGCATAGTTCAAGTGGTAGAACACTTGCCTAAAAGCATGAGGCACTGAGTTCAACACCAAGTATGCCAAAAAATTAATATACATAATAGTGTATAACATCTAAAAAATATAGTCTAAGAAATTGTTAGTAATACACAATACATAAAGTCCTTCAAAGAATGTAAAATCATCTATATGTTAATAAATGAGATTTTAAAATTTAAAGACATCAGTTTGGCCTGGTGTGGCAGTATGCATCTATATTCCCAGCTATATCAGAAGCAGAGATCAGGAGGATCCTGGTCCAAGCCCAACAAAAAGTTAGTGAGACCCCACCACAGCAAACAAGCTAAGTATGGTAGTACGTTTGTCTTCCCAGCTACACAGGAGGCAGAGGTAGGAGGATCACCATTCAAGGCCCCAGGCAAAAAGCATGAATCCCTATCAGAAAAAATAATTATAACAAAAAAAAAAAAAAAAAGGCTGGGGCATTGGTCAAATGGTAGAAACTTGCCCAGCAAGTACAAGGCCCTGGCTTCAAACCCCAGTACCGCCAAAAATAAATAAATAACATAAAGACACCAAATTAATCCTTAGTTTATAATTCTAATGAATATCTATCAAGTAGCCAGGGGGAATTTAACCTAAGATGCTTGACCTTGACTTATGGAAAAGCAATGATGATCAATACATGGTGTATCCCTCTCATGGAAGGCCCTGCTTCAGCTTCTCTTGGTCTCACCCGTCTCCCAGTCCTAAGTACCAAAGCAAGTGAGGGCACGTGGTCTGCATGGTCCTGTAACTGAGGACACAAGCACAGTGTCTGGTAGCTACCCCCAGACACATGTAAAGCACCATGCTACCTGTCATGGGACCTAACTTCCCTTGCAAATGAAAGGGCTAGGTAACAGAAACAGCATTTTCCTCTCTATGGGAGAAATGTTAACCAAGAGTGTGACAGATTAATACACTTCTAAGAAAAGTCCACTGGAAAGAAGAATGCAGTTGTGGAAAAACCTAAGTGGATGTGTCCCATCTGATGAAGTATGTTTGTGAAGTCATTCCCTGACTACTAGTATATCATCCTGCTTCCTTACTTAAGCTGTGCCAAAGGCTCTATTTCCTAAGGAACCTGTGCTAAAAAGGAAATGTTGAAAATAATTAAGAAAATAAAACAATGAACAGGAAAAACATCAGTGATTAATGAACCTCAAATTAAACCTAAGAATACATTAGAAATTAGCAATAAAAGATGAAAAAGTTACTTAGAATGGGTGATTTAGTAAATGATGCTGGAAAACCTAGCTCACTTTATAAAGGTTTAAAAAAAAATGAGCAGGAGCTCTATATTAAAGAATATTTTTAATGACCTCAAAATGAATCAAAGATCTAAAAGTAAAATGAAAAATAGGATAAAATATAACCATCACACACAGGGAAAGAATTTTTAAAGACCTAAAACTCAGGATTTGTTTCCATCAAATGAAGTACATGAAAGACAACACCGACAAATGGTGTCGGTATGTAATGTCGGTATGGAAGATGTATGTAATGTGTAAGATATATATAATGTTTAGGATATACAAGAAGCCTCACTAAATTAACAAGACACCCAAATGAAAAATGTAAGAGCTATTAATAAGCAGTATAAATAAGATTTCAATAAATGTACATTAAGGTTGCTATAACAAAATGGCTCAGAGTAGGTAATTTATGAAAAACAGAAATTACTGCTCACAATTCCGGAAGCTGAGAAGTACAAGATCAAGCCACCAGCAGGTTCTGCGTCTAGCAAGAACCAATTCCTTATACAGGGTATGTTTCTACTCACAGTGTTCTTCTGTGTCCTCACATAGGGGAAGAGGTCTATGAGCCTCTAAGGACCTCTTAGAGAATGAGACCTTGATGACCTAGTCACTTCCCTAAAGCCACCACATCTTACTACCATCACCTGAGGATTAGGTTTTCAGTTTCTGAATTTTAGAGGGGACAAAAACATTCAGACAGTAGCAATAAGCAACACAGAAAAGTGAAAAAGTACAAAAAACTTCTTCACTTGCAATGAAGTCAAATTAAAATACAGACATACATCCACCAAACTGACAAAAAATAGAAAGTTAAATTTTGAAAGCTGCAGAAGATGTGGTTGAACCTAGAACCATTGATAAACTTCAATAACTAAACAAATAAACTGATAATATGTTATACAACTAGAATCCTATAAACCCATCACCATACACTAGAACTGAATAATAAGATACAATTTATGATTCTAGGCTAATGATTAAGAAAGAAATTTCTTTGCGTAAGAATTATTATACTTAAAGATGATCTCAGTCAAGGCCACAGAATCTTGTTTTACAAGTCTTTAGAATTTTTCCAAAATGGGACTGAAAAAATAACATGGATATATGTGTGTACATAGTAAAATAATTGGCAGAAGAAAAAATATAAAGGTAGGAGAGAAAAAAAAGAAAATCATAAGAATTATGACAATAGAAAAAAAAAGCATGACTGTGGAAAGTGTTTAACTCTTTGGACATACCACTAAGATTCTAAATTTGGTTTCTGTTGTGACGTATCAAATATAAAAATCCTGTTTTCATTAACAACTTAGATGTGCCAATTGCCAACTGACATTTATGCAAAACAAAATGGTCTGAGATACTTTAACATAAAAAGTCAGCCCTTTCTAATTCACAATGCTTAATCCTTAAATCCCTACTTATTTCATGTACCTCTCTTCATACTCATGTTAAAAAACAACTTAAATCCTCCTCCTATTTCTTCATTCCTTCCCCCCAATCCCTCAAGTGGCTTCAGATTTCTTTTAGGGCTCTTTGTTCTGAAGCTCTTCTCCATCATTCACCTCAAAATCCAAGCCAGGCCCACTAAACACTCAACAAACCCATAATCGTCCTCACTGAAAGGAATAGAGAACTACACTCTATAAAAATGGTAACAAAACTTCTGACAATCATAACACTTGGTGGATAAAGACACTTCTTTTTAGAAAAAATTTCATCTTTTAAGTGGTTTCTTCTTAACACAACATCTGAAGCCGAAATATGTTGACATTTAATACAAGATACATGCTTTATTCATCCTAATCCATGTGGGGTATAGGCAGCCTATGTGCTACAAATGAAAATTCCTGCTACATTTCTTTAATTTTCTGGTTATATTTCAGTACTCAGAAACAGAGCAAGAATCCTTAAAAATTGGGGAAGGAGGTATATTGAATGGTATTTTTACTTTCAAAGTTAAATAGAATTTTTTAAAATAAAATACTTCTTCTCTATCTCCATTATAGGATAACATTTAAATACTATATATCCATATTATATATCAAGTGTTGGCAATAATGGCGCCAATAGGTTTTGGTTCTTACTGCACCCTTAAGCTTCTGTTTCCCAGGGTGATGGTCCTGCTTCAAATCTAGCTTGAATCCTCCTTCTGCCCCAATCTCCAATCAGCATGAACCATAAGATCCTAACCAATCAGATCATGCTGAGTCCCACTGAGGGGTATTTAAGCCCCTGCCCCTCTTCTCTTCTTTTCTTCTCTTCTTCTCTTCTTCTCTTCTCTTCTCTCTCCTCTTCTCTTCCCTCTCTTCTCTTCTCTCTCTTCTCTCCTCTCTCCTCTTCTCTCTCTCTCTCTCTCTCTCTCTCTCTCTCTCTCTCTCTCTCTCTCTCTCTCTCTGTAACCACCTCACCAATTTTCTCAAAGAACAGATTTATGTGATTTGCACTGCTTTGTTGTATAAGTCTATTGTTTTTTCTTAAAACTGCAAGGATAGAGTTTCATATTTGAATATTCAATAAGAATCTTCTGGACCAATCTGTGGACTTTCCTCATGTTCCTAGAGACTGCATAATTTTCACTATTCAATCTGTTTGTTATTCTTTAATACTCATTGTTATTTTCTTGAAGAATCTTTTCCCTTAGCAGCCTCTTAACATGCCATTAAAAATTCCTAAGGGACAGTTTCCTCCCTGGACAATTTTAGGCAACAAAAGAAAACCACTGAACAAATATCTCGTTATACAGGAAGTCCTAAACCAAGCAGAAACAAATTACTATTTGTGTATTTTAAGATTCACATAGGTTTATTTTAATGACTTAAATTATCCAGACACAGACACTATCACTTCAGTATTCACAAATGGAAAAGGGATCCTTCTTCTGCCCCAACCTCCAATCAGCATGAACCATAAGAGCCCAGGAGTTTGGGTCTTGGGTCCAAAACTCTACTTTCATTCCACAGCTGGCCCAGGCAAAAACATGAGACACTATCTGAAAAATGATTTAAAGCAAAAAGGGCTGAAAGTGTGGCTTTAGTGGTAGAGTTTTGCCTAATAAGCGTGAGGCTGAGTTCAAACCCTAGAACCATCAAAACAAAACAAAAAAACCTTTGCCTTTCATTTAATAATTTTTAGGTGAATTTCTTAAAGTATTTAGGAAGAATATATGACTGTGACTTGGGAATTTTTTTGGATTTTGTTTTTCTAGGATTTTTTGCAATGCTGAGGATCCAACCCAGATCCTTGTGTATGCCAAACAAGCACTCTACTACTGAGCTATATTCCCAGCACTGTATTTTAATACATATATATCCCATGCAAAGCTGTTCACATCATTGGCAGTAGTATTAACATATAAATATATATCTACATATACATACATATATATGCATGAAATTCAACTCAATAATACTTATTAAGAACATAATATGAATCTTGAACTCTTCCAGGTAGTAAAATAATAAACAGGACCTTGCCCTTTGGTATTTTTCCCATCCAAAAATGAAGATGTGTTAGTTAATGAAACCTAATAAGGAAAATAAAGAAGCATATGACAAAGATTATTTCACAAACCTTACCAGAGAAGGCTTCTCTGAGCAGGTGATATTTGTGTAGTGACTTAAATGAAGAATGAAACCAAGCAGTGAGAGTATCTGGAAAATGTGGCCCATGCAGATAAAAGAGCAAGTACATGGCCTTTCTTGATGTATTCCCAAGTTCACACACCCTTTCATGATCATTCCTTTGAACAAATACATGTGTGATATTAATGAAACATCAAGAACATTGCTAAGATCAAGAGCAATACTGCCCTGCTTTCAGAGGGCATACAATCTAGCAGACTGTGAAGCAGACAATTAAATTGTCTAATTGTAATTTTGATGCTGGGAAGGAACAAAAAAAAATACAGGTGCCAGAAAAACACATCATGGGTTGCCTAACCTAGTCTACATGATACAAGAAAAGCTTCCCTAAGTGATCATTTACTACATGTATAAAGGATAAATAAAGTAAAATAGAAAAGAAAGTTCTAAATAGAAGGAAACTTACATTGGAGAAACTAAAACAAGGTGAGCATGGCTAGAACACATAATAGGATTCAAAACCCAGAAGAAGAAGTAAATAACAATCCAGCAAATCATCATACAGAAGGGAATCTTGACCTCTAGCATCATTGGATGAAGAAGCATCATCTATAGTGCTGAACTGAACACCTCCTTTTATTTTGCCAAATACACAATGCCTCTTATTCAGCTCATGTATTTCTTCTAATTATGACTCAACTTTATATGACCTTACTTATGACCACCCAATATCTGCTTAACTATCAGAAAATGGTAAAAACTATTACATAGTTTCTGCCTGAGTTCCACAAAGGACAGTTTCACCTTGATAAAAAGCAAACATAAGTCCATATCTCAAGGCCACATAAATAAGTGAGCCATTCAGTAACTTTGTAGATTTTATTAATCAAAAGTTTTATCACAGCTTGCCATGAATATCCCCCAAACATACCTAAACTTTATGTCCTTGGAACAGTTTTATATGTGTGTGTGTGTGTGTGTGTGTGTGTGTGTGTATACAGGTACATGTATATATGTATATATGTGTTATAAGAATGAAATGATGTTTTTATTTCAAATTTCTTCTTTCCCAAAGCGTCCATATATCACTCATCTCTCCTATTCTCAGTGGTGACCTACAAAAACAAGAAAATGAATTTCCAATTCTCCCACCACATCCATTAGTCCATCTGCATCTGTATCCACACACACTACCTTTCCCCTCTATCTATATATGAACTAGATCAACCAAGGTTCTAACCAAAGTCAACTTTAACACCAGTATTACAGTGGGTCCCATCCCCCTCACTCCAGCATGATATTCTACTTAATCATCTCCATCAGCATACCAATAAGCTATGTTATATCATCCATCTTAAAAATCTACTCTTCACCTGTAAGGGATAATGACAAATGAGACCATACCTATGACTGGGACAGTTTAATTATGCACACCTTTTGTCATTCTTTGCCTATTTAAACATACAACTCATGTCTATACCTTGAAGACAGTTGGAGATGGGCTGAGAGCCCACGTCTCCTTTTGGTGTTTAGGGACAAGTGGCCAGACCTGACATGGGAAAGCCCAACACTTTGGGCCTATGGTACAAAACTGAGGTTTCCATACAAGTAGTGCAAGTAGACTCCAAAAGAAGAAAGATAAGGAAAAAGTGCTCCCTGAGGGCCTTCAGAAGTAACACAGCCCTGTAATACTTTAATTTTAGACTTCTAATATCCAGAACTGTAAGAGAATAAATTTGTGTTGTTTTAACTCATTAAGTTTCTGGTCATTTATTACAAACAACAATAGGAAACTAATATACTTGCCCAACCTCAAAAGTTGGTTTACCCTTTGCTTCTCTTCCACTTTCTCTGCATTTATTCATTGGATAGTCTCAACCAACCCCAAAGCATTAAAATGCCTACATGATGACAACTCCCAAATATATATTTCTAGCTAAACCTATCCACTGAATTCTAGATTTATATATCTAAGCAGGTCATAGTGGGCCCCAGTTTAGAGCATCCCACCAAATTAGGTCTGGCTACTGATCCCAGAAATCAAACAGAAGAGTTATGGTCAAAGACAGGAAAGGATTTAATCACTGTTGCTATATCAAGAAGACAAAAGGAATCAAGCATCCCAGCCCTGTCTTCTGGGGTGCTGACATATTGACATGAGCTTCAAAATGACAAAAGGAATGGGAACAAGAAGTATGCACAAACAGTCTTTGTCAAACTGTGCTCTGGTTGATCATTATCTCAGTTCTGGTCACACAGAGCTTATCAGTGTCAAGGAATTTACCACTGCTAGGGTAGAGGGAAGTTTACATTTGGTGCTCAGGAAATTGCTACTGCTCAGTAGGCAATCTCCATTTGCTTAGCAGAATGTTTATCAGACCGGTGACCATGGAGTCAGGGAAATAGTCATGATTTCTCCTGCTTAGTGAGGTTCATCATGGAGTGATCTACCTGAAAGGTTCTCCTATTTGGCCTTAAAGGGAGAAGATTACCAGCCTAAAATAAACACTCCTCAAATGACTAACGTGCCTATGGGCCAAGTTGAGCAGGAATCTGACCCAAAAGGCAATAAAGGAGACCAAAACAAAAATAAGGATATTTCAATCTTAGCCTGCATCTGCAGGCCCAAGTGAAGAATCTAAGCTTTTAACAAAAAGGTCTAAGTCCCTCTTATACCTCTCCTGAACACTTGCAATTTTATGTCTAGAAGGAATCTCATCCTAAGTATATCAAAACTAAATTTCAAATATGCTCCCACAAAACCTTTTCTTTCATCTCTAAAAAGGACAACTGTATTCTAGTTTTTCAGAGCAGATCTTTAGGACTGCCACTCTTCCCTACCTTTGATAACCTTTGTATGATCTACTAGGCTAATTTTCCCAATTTTATCTTCAAATACATTCAGAATACAAAGGCTTCAAACTACATTCCAAGTTGCTCAATTGTCATAAAGATGACAATTGTTTTTTTTTTATTTTTTTTTTTCTTTTATTATTCATATGTGCATACAAGGCTTGGTTCATTTCTCCCCCCTGCCCCCACCCCCTCCCTTACCACCCACTCCTCCCCCTCCCTCTCCCCCCCCTCAATACCCAGCAGAAGCTATTTTGCCCTTATTTCTAATTTTGTTGTAGAGAGAGTAGAAGCAATAATAGGAAGGAACAAGGGTTTTTGCTGGTTGAGATAAGGATAGCCATACAGGGCATTGACTCACATTGATTTCCTGTGCGTGGGTGTTACCTTCTAGGTTAATTCTTTTTGATCTAACCTTTTCTCTAGTACCTGTTCCCCTTTTCCTATTGGCCTCAGTTGCTTTTAAGGTATCTGCTTTAGTTTCTCTGCGTTGAGGGCAACAAACGCTAGCTAATTTTTTAGGTAAAGATGACAATTGTGATAAAAACCTGACACGAACAACTTAAGGGAGGAAGGATTATTTTGCTATTTCAGAGGTTTCAGTTTATCATGGCAGAGCAGAAAGCAGAGAAAAGGATGCAGGAAGGAGCCAGGACAAAATGCATCCCCAATGACACTCCCTAGTGACCTACTTCCTCCAACTAAGTCCCCCTCCTAAAGTTTTCACCACCTCCCAAATTAGCACCACCCACTGGGGACCAAATGTTAAACACATGAGCTTGTGGAATACATTTCATATTCAAACCATAACAGTATATAAATGTTTATATGAAAGCACAAAATTCATTGATCTCAGAAATACAGCAGACTGAGTGTATGTAGCTCAGCAAGATTTACTCTGTGATATAGGATATATTGACCTCAAAACTTGAAGAACTTTAGAATAAATTAATTGTATAATGTGTATACAATTAATGACCAAATTCCAAAAGTAAATCCTTATATTCCAAATTATTTAAAGAAAATGCAAAACACTGTGGACTATCCTTATTAGAATTAATTTCTACATAATCAATCTCATTTTAAAACAGTAACTAATGGTTTTAAGATTATTAATAATTTAATACAGATACATCCTAATTATATCTACTAAGTTCTTCTAGTATAAATGTCAGTATTGCCATTGTCTTGTAATCCTAGAAGTCTATCTGTATCAAACTACTGGTTATCTAATATTAGTCAAGCACTGAATTAATTGTGCTAATTTATTTCATTGAGAAATTTCTAATAAGCCAATACATGACATTCAATAACTGCCTACTTAAATAGGCAAACAAATGGCAGTAAAATTATATAGTTACAGAAGTGTTTTCAAACAAAAGAAAAACAAAGGTACTCCAGTAAAAACAAATATTTGACATTTTTAAAAACTTATCATTAGCTACAATTTTAATTAAGATGTCCAAACAGCTATGCACACAATTTACCAAAGCAGGCCTGAGAAAACCTATTTATATTTATCTGAAGAAAACCTATTTATAAGGTAGGCCCTGGGCCAATGATTGGAAGTTAACTGATAGGGGTAGTTTTCTGTGCCCAAACTATCAGCATGAATTGCATTGTTTGTGCTGAACATCTGCTTTCTTTCCAAGAATGTGAAATTTTTGTATGTGCTTGCCAGAAGACATCTATGTGACCAACCCCAATAAACACCTTGGATGCTGAGTCTCTGACAGGTTTTATGTTGCAGGAACATTATACACATGTTGCTATATTTTCATTCCTAGGGGAAGGGCATGCTTTGTTTGACCCTTCAGCTGAGGGAAAAAGCATAACAAAGGCTCCAAATGGATTCCTCCAGACTTGACCTACCTCTCTCTTCTGATCCAGTCTCATATCCTTATTACTTCACTGTAATAAATCTTAGCCTGGAGGACAATGCTAAGTATATGCTGAATCTCGTGAGTTTTTCTAGAAATTCTCCAAATATGGACTTGGTTTGAGTATACCACAATATAATAACAGCTTTTTCAAAAACCCAGAATTCTTACCTGCTGATATGCTTTATAAATCACATCAAATAGAAAAGCTTGTGGCATTTCACTTGCTCTGTATCTGGCACGTTCTAGTGAGTGGTCTAAGCAACCATCAGCAGAAGGACTGATGACAGTAGATACAAGAGGTCGAATTGCTCCTGCTGCCTAAAAAGCAAACAAACAAACAAAAAATAGCACATTTATTTTGCCTACAGAGCATTTAAAATAAAACTGTAAGTTCTGTATCTCACTTTCAAACACAGATCTTATTCATACCACAACAAGCCATCTCAAGAAAGGATCTGAGCAAATGTTTGTTCAATTCATAAGTCAAATCATCATATAAGATCAAAAATCAATTTCACAGTATTATTATTTCATACACTCCAAGGTAGAAATTATTGTTTTCATTGCAGGTTCAAAATTCTTCTCATCATAAGTCACTGAAGTCAAATACTACAAAGGGATGCTAAAATGATAAAATTGGGTATTCCCAAAAGATAGAAATTTAGCATTTCCCTAAAGAGGGAAAACAGGAAAGACAATTTTGAAATGAGTTGAAAATTAATATTACTAATTAGTTGGCCTTCAGAACATTGTATTTACACATTAAATAATTAAAGAAACAAACTCCCAAGATCCTCAAATTGAGACTAAACAAGTCATATAATGAATTTATGTCTTATTCTAATTCCTTTGAAAAACAGTTCCTTTTAAGCATAATGTCCATGCAACAATTCCTTGGAAAATATATCCATTGATTTTCATTACAATGATGAAATGCTCTCATTAATAGTTGAATCTAAACTTAATTTTAAAAAAACACATTCATAACTGTCAATCTTTCCCTTTATTTTTAATAAGGTCCCATTTGTAAAAATTGCCTTAAAACAAGGTTCTGTGGTAGACAGTTAACCAAATCTTCTTACATTGACTTCAAAATATTTCTTCCACACAATTGCTACATGAGTATTGCACATGAAACCAATGCACAAATAGAACAAGTGTGCTCTTGAAGAGACTAACATCTGAGCAAGATAGTCTGCATGCTAGTTTACAAAAGTCAAGGGATTGGCTGAAAATCAAAGCTAACACATGAGCCAGGGGGACAATTTACAAAATGCATCACCATTTCCAGTGTATCAAATGGAAATCTGGAACCTAGGCATAAATGCAAAAAAGAGACAGCTGGGAGTGAGAGGAAATATTGTCCAACTAGGTAAAAAGTGGAAGAGAGCAAGTCCAATTGGTCAAGCCTAACACCTATTAGTAAAGGGTTAGAAGGTAATACAGAAGATAAACACACATGGAACCCCAAAGATGCAAGATTTTTAAGGAAAAAATTTAAATTTCCATTGCAACTACTTATAATACTATTGTAATTGTATGCCAGGCCATTAAGTGAAACAAGAGAGAGAACATGAGACGTCCAAAATAGCAGGGTGAAGAAGCTTTGCAAACTTCCACCACAGCACAACTAATGAAAGGTGTTTTTTTAAATGCCATTTAAAGCCTTTGGGAATGTTCTCAAGGATATTCAGCAGGTGAACACTTATTCAAGAAAATCTTCTAAATTTGGGGTTAAAAATGTGATTGTGGTACTTGAGCCATGACCTCTTTCTTATTTAACATTCCCCCACCCCCCAATTCAGTGTGACAGAAGCCTTACTTGGGGTAGGCAGAACTAAAGATACAGGGCTCCATCTCTTCTCAGCTCCCAATGGGAGGGGTAAAGCATCTGTAGATCTCATTCCCTCAGCACCATGGTATAGAGGTTTAAGCCTCAGCAAGAGCATTCAAGAGGTTCACCAACTGATATGCAGTGCAAAGTTTTTATGCTCAGAAAGGAAGGGCAAGAGGACAGATCTTTTACTGCCTTCATGCAATACCTCATCTTGAAGTATGGGTGTCACTCCATTCTATTTATTTTTTGGTGGCACTGGGATTTGAACTCAGAGTCTCACACTTGCTAGGCAGGCACTCTACCACTTGAGCCACTCCACCAGCCCTATGAGTGTCATTCCAAAAGACAGGACATTACTCTCACCCATAGCTCCACAGCAGAAGTGATTTTTCAGAGAAGGAGAAGAAGAATCTAAGAATAGCGATCTATGAAGCTCTCCAAGAAAACTCAGTGTATTTGGAAAAGAGTACAAGGAAATTTAAAATTAAGTACATTCTTAGAAAAAGGAGATTATCATGGCAAGCAATTAAAAGGAACCTGGAATCTATACAAGAAAAAAGCTAAACTATAGGCAAGCTAGTGTGTGATGGCAATAGAGACAGACAGTACAACCAAGATCAGAGACCAAGATGATCAAATAGATTCTTATCATTCCAATGCCATTACAATGTGACTACACTTGTTCAAGTTTCCATCCTCTGAGAAGGGACATCAGAAGCTTTTCTGTATTTAAAAAAAAAAAAAAAGACTCTACTAAAATAGACCAGCCAAGTCACAAACAGATGAACAAACAACAAATTTTGGAAAAGTAGAGAAACCATTAATAGAACTGAAAAAAATTTTTTTTTGTTAACAAAAATTTCATACAAAGAGGAAAGTGTGGGTGAGGGGAGAACTTGTAGAAACAGGCAACAGAAACTGCCTGTGACAGAGCTCAGACATAAGCAGATAAAGACTTCAAATCAGCTATTGTATGTCACATTTAAAGAACTAAAAGAAGTTATACATGAAGAAAAGCAAGGTATGCAAGGTATAAGGACAATATCGATATTGCTATCAATATTGATATTTTACAATAGAAATTCTAAAATTGAGAAGCATACTAACTAAACAATTATCTAGAGAAGCTCAATTTGAACTGGCACAGAACATTACATTAATAGACATAACCCAAGTCAAAGACAGAGAAAAAAGAAAAATGAACACAGCCTAGAGAATACACACCACCAATTTGGTATTGGAAGTGCCATAAGGAAAGGAGAGAAAAGGGCAAAAAAACATTCAATTATGACTGAAAACTTCACAAAATTAAGGAAGAGTCTATACATTCAAGAAGCAAAATAAACTCTAATCAAAATGAATACAAAGAAATCCATGCCTAAATAACTCATAGTAAAATGGTAAAAGCCAAAGGCAAAGAAAAAATTATTTACTGTTAATAAGAGACCTATGATAAGATCAACAACTGAATTTTCATCAACAATAATTAAAGCAGAAGGCATTAGGGTGACAAGTCATTGCTGAAAAAAAAAAAAGAAAGAAAACAGCTTTCAAAGAATTTGTAACCTGAAAAACCAACATTTCAAAAATTTATAGAAAATAAAGAGAATGCTTTGCCAGAAGATTCATTTTACAATAAATGTAAGGTGGTCTTCAATGTAAATGAAATAAACACCAAACAGCAATTCTAATCCACGCTAAAAAGCAAAGCACACTAGTAAAGGTAATATACAATTTAACAGTTCAATGAACTAAGCTTGGCACCAGAGGCTCACACCTGGAATCCTACCCACTTGGGAGGCTGAGATGCTTAGGATCTCAATTCATGTCCAGGACAGGCAAATAGATCATGAGACCTCATCTCAAAAGCAAAAAGTGGACTGGAGGTATGGCTCAAGCAGTAGAGCACCTGCTTTACAAGCACAAACTCCTAAATTCAAGCTCTAGTCCCACCAAAACAACAACAAAAAATTCAATGAATAATCTTGTTTCTCCCTTCTTATATTAACTGAAAAAGCAACTGAATTAAACATTAGATAGCTAATAATTAGTCTATCATAAATGTGATATATTTAGTAAACATAACACAAAAGAAATGAATAGGGATAAAAACATATAGGAATAAGGAGATAACAATGGTTGATAACATGAATCCATAGTAGTAAATAAACTAAAAATACCAAACAAGAAATATGTACCATGTATATTCGTTCACTATTTTCTTTTTAGCATCTATAAAGGACAATATAAGCTAGTAACTGTAACAGTGTACTTGAGCTTCTAACATTAACTGTAATCTGCATAACAATAAGAACACAAAGAAGGAAGAAAAAACAATGCCCGTATAGCTCGCTGGAGTTAAGGTAGAAAAATTTTGACTTACATTAAGATGAATACTGTACTCCCTAAAAGAAGTCAAAAAGTTAAGAGATTTAAAGGAATTAAAGCATTCCAATAGAAAATATTTATTGAATGCAAATAAAGCAGTAAATGTAAAGAAAAAGAGAAATGACACAACAAAATACAAATTCTAACATTTGTGAGGGTAAAGCAAGAGGACAATGAGTTCAAGGTTAGCTTGTGCTATATAGTGAGACTTTGTCTCAAAAATTTAAAATAAAATATGAACTGGTAGACACAAATACAACTATATAGTGCATTATATATGACTTGATTAAACAATCCAATCAAAAGGCAGACATCGTCAAACTGAATTTTTACAATCTAATATAAAGCCAGGCACATGCCTGTAATCCCAGCTACTTAAGAGTCAGAAATTGGGAAGATCATGGTTCCAGGTCACCCCGGGAAAATAGTTATTGAGACTCCAATCCTAACAAACAAGGTGGTACACATTTTAAATCCTATGTAGGAGGCATAGGAAGGAGGATCATGGTCCCAGGCCAACCCAGGTAAAAATCACAAGACCCTGTCTGAAAAATAACTAAAGCAAAAAAGCTTAAGGGCATGACTCAAGTGATAGAGCACTTGCCTAGCAAGCAGAAAGCTAAACAAACAAAAAAATACAACTATATACTGTTTATAGGTTACACAATTGAGATACAGAAATACAAATAGATTGAAGGTAAAATATTAGTAAAGGATACACCATGCAAAGTCTAATCATAAGAAAGCTGAATTAGCTATATTATAAAGGTATATGCCTTAAAATTAAAAAAATGTTAGTAGGGATAAACAGGGACATAATATAATGAGAAAGGAATATCCATTAGGGAGCTATAAGAATTCAACATATTCACCTAACAAATCCACCAAAACACATGAAGAAAAACTGACAGAACTGAGTAGAGAAATCAACAATCCAACAATAGCTGGCAACATTAATGCCCTACTTTCAAAAATGAACAGAACAAGTAGGCAGACCAAAATGGAAAGGAAAGCCTTGAAAAATGTTATAAGCCCAATCAACATAACAGCCATCTATTGAACGGACCAATCAACCATAGTAAAATACAGGCTCTTAAGCGCACATGGGACATTTTCCAGGACAGACCATATGTGAGGCCATGAAACAAGACTCCATAAACTTAAAGGACTGAAATCATATTAAGTATGTTCTCTTCTTAGAATAGAATGAAATTAGAACAGAAAGTAAGGAATTCTGCAAATATGTAGAAATTGAAAAATACCCTACTAAAAACTACTTAATCAAGGAAATCACTAGGGAACCTGAAAATACTTTGATATGAAAACATAGACAACATACAAACACTTAAGGATGCAGCTAAAGCAAACTTTCAAGGGAAAAATTTACTGTAAATACCTACATAAAAGAAAACTCTCAAGTCAAAAATGTAATGTCTACTTCTGGACACTGGGAAAAAAGAAACTGAAGCTAAGGTAGACATAGGCATAGATAATTTATTTCATCTTTTACAAAAAACAAATGAGAAAAAAACTAAACTGTGATTCTTTGAAAGAAATTTTTAACTAGCAATCAAAAGGACCCAAATTAGTGAAAATTGAAAATAGTGACTTTTCTGCCAATCTTACACAAATAAAAAGGAGTTTAAAAAAAAAACCTAACAACTATCTTTCAACAGGTTAGAGAACAGATGAAATAGACAAATTCTTGAAAAGATGCAGACTACCAAAACTAACTCAAAAATTGGAAAATTAGAATAGACCTATGACAAGGAAATTGAATTGGCAACTGAAACTTCCCACAGTGAAAAGTCAAGACCAACATTGCTTCACTGGTTAATTATACCAAGATTTTGTAGAAAAATACCAAATTCTCAAAGGTTTTTCAAAAAGGAAAAAAGAGGGCGTTTGGAAATAATTCCAAACTTATTTTCTAAGACCGGTATTACTCTAATACCAAAACCAAACAAAGTCACCACAAGGAAAAGACAACCACACACCAACATCCTTTATGAATATATATCCACAAATTCTTAAAATACAGTCATCCTTCTATATCTCCAAAGGATTGGTTCCAGAACTGCTTGTGCACACCAAAATCCTCGGATGCTCAAGTCCCTGATATAAATGTCATGGTATTTGCATATAACTACACATCTTCTCATGTACTTTAAATTATCTCTAGACTACTTATACCTAGTACAATGTAAATGCTATGGAAATGGTTGTACTATATTATTTAGGGAATGGCAAGAGAAAAGTCTTCACATGTTCAGTACAGATTTAGGTTTTTCCATATATTTTCCATCCACAGTTGGTTGAGTCTATAATTTGGAACTTAAGGATATGGAAGGCTGACTGTACTTACAAATGAAATTTAGCAGCATATAAAAAGTATTCCACATCACGACCAAGTGGGATTTATTCCAGAAATGCCAGATTGATTCAACTTACCCAAAATCAATGTAATATACCATATGAGTAGAATAAAGGGCAAAATACATAACATCTCAATAGCTGCAAAAAATTCTTCACAAAATTCAGCACCCCTTTCTTGAAAACAAAAAAAGCATACAAAATTGGGAACAGAAGAGAAGTTAATCTGATAAAGATCACCTATGGAAAAAATCCCATAGTTAAAATCATAATAGTGAAAGACTATTATTTATAAGCAGGAAAAAGAAAAGAAAATTCACTGCCACTACTATTATTAAACAGTATAATAGAAGTTCTAGCCATGGTCATTAGTTAAGAAAATGTAACTGAAATGATCCAAAAGAAGCAAAAGTATCTTTGCGGATAGTACCATCTTGTATATTGAGTCCCTTTATGAATTTGTTGAAGAACTGTTAGAACTAATAGGTAAATTCATAAAGCATGCACAGAACAAACTCAATGAATAAAACCCAACTGTATTTCTATACACTAGATATGATTCAAGAATGAAAGTAAGAAAATTAATGATACCAAAATGAATAAAAAAGGAATAAATTTAACCAAAATAATTAAAACTTATACTCTAAAAAATCTACAAAAAATTTCCAGTTCTTATCTCAAGGTCAAAAACCTTCACTTACATAGTGCTATTTCCTCTCAAGTACTTCTCCACATCAATAGTCCTTCTGTCCTGCCTCAACTTCTATTCTTCTTTTAAATTATCTCCAATAGCATACAAGCATACTGTACCATCTGCCACCACTAAACTAGTCCACTTTTGAGTGCAAATCTATCTCCAGTAAATCTAAAGTCTTTCATACAAGTTATTGTGGTTTGGATATAAAATGTTTCCCCTCCCAAGACTCATGCATTGACAGCTTGGTCCTCAATACATCAGTTTTCAGAGGTAGGGCCTTAAGAAATGATTGATCACAAGGATTGTCACTTCATCGATGAATTGATCTACTGATGAATTTATAGCTAAATGTACAATTATGAGGTAGGTACTAGTTGGAGAAAGTAGATCACTGAGCACATGCCCTTGAACGATATATCTTGTCCTCAGACTCTTGATCTATCTCAGCTTTCTGGCCGCCATGAGTTAATCAGCTTTTCTCCTCTATGCCCTTCCGTCATGATGTTTCTGCCTTGCCACAGGACTAAGGGTAAATGCAGCCAGGTGTTCATGGACTGAAACCTCTAAAACTATAATCCAAAATTATTATTTCCTCCTATAAGTTGTTCTCTCACGTATTTTGACATAGGGAAAGAAAGCTAACTAACACAGCTGTAAAGCAAAACTCCAAATGATCGATCCTACTGCATATCTCCAACTTATCTTTCTCCTCATGCTATCTGGAATCCATTCAGTCAGGATTTTACCTCCACAATTTTACCTCCATTGGTAAAAACATTTACCAATGTCACCAGTGCCCCCCACATTGCCAAATACAATTTATAATTCTTAATATGGAGACTTTTCACTTGGTTTTTAGAAGTTATTCACAAATAATCCATCATTCTACTATACTATGTCCTATATCCTATTTTCTCACCCTAAATGGTAAAATAATCCGAAGTTAAGTTTCCAGACTTCTCTATCGACACTCATTACATAGATAACCACATCAAGTTCCATGACTTTAAACACCATCCACATGAGAACTCCCAAACCAATAATATCTTAGCCCTAAACTTTCTCTTAAATTTTGGATTTGTACATCCAAATGCCTATTGAATATCTACACTCAGTTCAAAATATGCATCTCAGCTATAACATTAAAGTCAAAGTTTTAGTTTTTGCCTACTCCACACACTCCAAACCTGCTCTTGTAGACATCCCCATCTACAATTCTGTCAACTCTGTTCTCCCAGTTATTCTTGCCCAATACCTTAAAGGTCATTCTTGATTTCTCCCCCACTCTCATAATGAATAACCAACCTATCAGCCCCATCAGCTTCAAAATATGCTAAATCCACCCATTTTTAATTGCTTCCACAATCACAGTATGAATCTTAGTCACCTACTCTCCTCTCTCAGTAAACTGGGATGACAATAGCTTCCCAATTAGTTTCCCTTTCACTCTTGTCTTTCCATAGCCTGGTCTTCACAAAGCACTAGAATGGTCCTGTTTCAGATGAGTAAGACCACATCTCTTCTCTGCTCAAGAATGTCCAATAGATTTCTGTCTCACTCAGAGGATAGTCAAGGTCCTTCCATTTAATTATTAAATTCAGTTATTCATTTTGACTAGTAACATTTCAAATACTCAATAGCCACAAGTAGCTATAAGACCAGAAAGTAAAACAGGAACATTTTCAACATTGCAGAGTGATCTGTTAGCAGCACTGGCCTTTGAATGTTCACTCTTGAGTTCATCTTTCCAGTACCTAGAAGAGTACCTGATATGTAGCATATACTCAGTAAGTAACTGTTGAATTAATGAATCAGTGCTCTAGGTCTAGCACATTAGACACTGCTCAGAACTCACAAGAAAGTCAGAATATCACCTGGTAATCTTTAAAATGAAGCCAAACCAAATTCTATGTCCTTAGTGAGAGACAGTTGGTGTGGTAAACATCCTGTATTTGTAGTCCATACATGGTGATATAACTCTTATTTACGCTACTTAATAGCTGTGCTCTTAAAAATAAATTCATTCTTTTTTTTAAAAAAATGAACATTTTTACCAATGTATTTTACTACAAATCCCTCCAGCTTTAATATTCTAATATTGTATGAGGAAGTCCCATGTCAAAACTCCTAATCTAACAGTTTCCTCAAATCTTCTTCATAGCCACTCTTTCCCACAGAATGCTAGGTAGGTAATGGCTATTTCTTGAACCAAAATAGAAATGCCAATTTGATAAGGTGACAGAATACTACAAAATCACCCATGCAGGGAAAAAAAAATCCATCTCAACAGTGTATATGGGTAGTAGTCTTAGATTACTCATATTTTTATAGCTCTTTCATTCAGATATCTAGCTCATACAATAGACTTATATCCATTACCAAAAAGAAATTGAATAGCAGCTATATTCTAAACACTGCATTTGATACAATGAGAAACAAAACCTTGCTCAGAAAGTTTTATAGTTCTGTTATGCTGTAGGAGGTACAATGGAGAGTGATAGATACACTCCTACCACAGACAAGTTATAAGATGCTGCAGTACTACAAACATGCTTTGTTCTTGATTGTCAAATATCAGTTCCTTGATGACTAAAACCATTAATAAAACTGTCTTTGATATTAATTTTGACTTTAGTACCTGTTGTAAATATTTTCTGATGGTTTTCATTATATCAAAATCATGAATATTTACTCCATTTCATATTTCTTTTAAAGAATTATATGGTTTATATAAAAATGAACTCTCTCATATATCCCCACAGAAAATGAAAGGCACAAAGTAGGAAGCAATACTCTTTCTCTACCTAGTTATTCAATTTTAAATCTCTTTTTAATTCACACCTTGTCTCCTAAATGCATTCCTTTATTTATACCTTTTTTACGCAAACATTTCTGAAGCACCTTATTCCACAGTTTGTACCATAAGGTTCTAAGGATTCAGAAAAACAAGATACAATTGCTATCAAGGACTCAAAGTCTAGTGCACATGACTGATGAGCAAGGCAGTAATTACAAAATAAATAAAAATATCAAAGGCAGTGAGCACAGAGCTCTAGGGACTAGGTGTGAGCCTCCAACTTCCTGAGCAAATTACATCTTAGAAAGTGTTAACAATTCTCTAAGGTTTTAGAGTGCATATTGCACACAGAAATATGGTTACCATGAAAGAAAGTGTGTATAAGAAAAATGGTGGTAGGGATGCTGAAGTAATTGTTGTAGAAAATGATTAGAGAGCTACAGTGATGATGACAAGATAGAAAAACAGATCAATGACAAGAGTCCTAAAAGACCTGTGCATAAGTACAGCCTCAAAATACAACTAAGGTCAGTAGAGAAGAAATAATTTCATAAATGGTGCTGGAACAGTGAATTGTCTTGTAGGAAAAAATGAAATCAAATCCTTACTTATGCATTCCAAAGAGATACGGTTTTAAATTTTGCATTCTCATCTAACACTTTATTTTTAAAAAGAATATTGGTGAATATGGTTATGATTTCAATGCATGAAAAAGAATCTTAAATCACAAGCAAAAGTCAAAAGGGAAGATATTTGCTATATTAAAATAAAAAATGCTTTTTATCACAAAATACTACTTATAAAAAATAGCATATAACTAGCCAGTGCCACTGTCTAGAATATAAAATTCCTTTGGTGTTTAAAAAATGAAAACAAGATAAAAGATTTACATGGACATTTAAACAAGGACACATAAAGTCCATAAATACATGAAAAGGTACCCAACTTGTTAACAAAATGCTAATTCAAACTGTAAAGAGAAATCATTTCCCATTAACCACACTGGGAAAAAATAAACCTCACCTACTAGTATCAAACAATGGTAAAGACATGGGGCAGCCCAAATGCTGGTTACACACCATTGATGGGATTATAGTTGAACACAAATTTGGGAAGAAATTTTATATTATCTGGCAAAGCTGACAACCTGCACATATCATTACTCTAGAGAAATACTAGCCCATGGGCACAAGAAAACATGCATAGCCATGTTCATACTTGCATCCATGCATTCGCGATACTTGGAAGACAAACGTTATCCTTAAAATAAATGAATTGTGATGCTACAATAATGACCGTGAAATAACTTCCCTAAATACATTGTGCAAAAACTGTCAAAAATATATAAAACATAAGTCATACATATATTCTTTTTTTTTTTGGTGGTTGTGGTACTAAAGTTTGAACTCAAGGTCTCAAGATTGCTGGGCAAGTGCTCTACAACTTGAGCCACTCCCCCAGTTTTTTGCTTTAGTTATTTTTTCAGATAGGTTCTCTTACTTTTTGCCTGGGCTGGCCTCAGACCACAATCCTCCTACCTATGGCTTCTGTGTATCTGGGATCACAAATAAGCTTGCTCTTTGAGATAGGGCCTCGCTAACTTTTTTGCCCAGGGTGGGCTTGAACCACAATCCTCCTAATTCTAACTTCTAAGTAGTTGGGATTATAGATATGAGCCTCTGTGCCCAGATAACAATATATTCTTTAAGGGTACATGTTACACAAGTAAAGAGAAAAGACTGGGAGGTTGGAGTGGAGATAGTTTCAAAGTTAGTGGTGATGTTCTATGACAGGATGGGTGTCTAAACAATGCCACATGTTTTCAGGATATTAAAAAAAAGGATTTCTAAAATGTATATTGTGGAGCTCCTATCTTGATTACTGAAAACTAGCTTCTTGGGAGTAGAACTCATCCACATTTTATATACCATTGCGGTAGGATTGGTAAATTCAATAATTAGTAGGTTCTTGTCTCTAGAAAGCTCAAAATGGGTAGTAAAAGCAGTGCAATGTGAAGACAGCTGAATGCACAGATGACAACAGCTCCCGGGGTCTTACTAAACAAACAAGTGAACTCTTGTTCTGACCCTTCTCACTGTCACTCACCTAGCCATCTGGTGTCCACAAAGAAGAAAGATACTAATGCTAACAGACATCTATGCCAGAAGTGTTAACAGACCTCTGTTCAGAAGCAAATACACAAGGAATCCTCAGTTTTATGATGTGTTCTGAAAATCAAAGTATCAGAATGAAGACACAAGTATGGACAACACCAGTTACATACCAAATTTGAGCTATCTGGGAAGTTTGCTATATGAAACATCATCCCAATATATCAAAAAATGTCTCCTTGGGTATTAGCATAATAAGCTTTTGAATGGAAGCTTAAATAAAGCTCAACACCCCCATAATTACTTGCCTCTCAAGCTCATCTATCAAAGTATTTCTACACATTGATGAATGGAAATTATCATAGATACAAATCGTAGAATACAGAATAATGAATTCCACCTCTACTTTTTTTACTTTTAAAAGCAAAATTGAATAATACTTATAATCCATCCCTACAGCAGGTACTAACATGCATCTCTCCTCAGGCATCTGCATCCCTGCTAATTAAGATAATATACAACAGAAATCCTACCATAGAATTAAAATTTTAGTTAGCTGAGTTGTCTTCATTGAAAGACTACTTAATAAGTATTTATAAAACAGCATCTTCAAAGTTAATCACTGGCAATTAAGAGATTTTAGAAATATTCTATTAAAATGTGAAATATTCAAGCCAGGAGCCAGTGGCTCATGCCTATAATCCTAGTTACTTGGAAAACTGAGATCAGGAGGATCAAAGTTCAAGGCCAGCCCAGACAAAAAGTTTGTAAGACCTCATATCAACCAATAGCTGAGTGTAGTGGCACATGCCTGTCATATCAAGGTAGGCAAGAGGCTAAGATCTAGAAGATCACACAGTTCCAGGCCAATCGAGGCAAAACAGTTTGAGAAACCCCATCTCAGCAGAAAAAAGCTGATCATGTTAGTACAAATCTGTCATCCTAGCAATGCTGGGAAGTTTAAAATAGGAGGGTCACAGTCCAGGCCAGCCTGGGAAAAATGCCAGACCTTATCTGCAAAATAATTTGAGCAAAAACAGTGGAGGTAGGACTCCAGCATCACAAGTGTGAGTCCCTGAGTTTAAACCTCCAGTAACACGCACACACAAAAAAATTGAAATATTCTATCTCCTTTTGTCTGTTTTTGGCAGTACTAGGACTTAAACTCAGGGCTTTGTGCTTTCTAGGCAGGTGGTCTACCACTGGAGCCATGCCCCCAGCCCTCAATCTCCTTTAAGACAAATAAATTGAAGAGAAAATTTATCCCATATAGAAACAGATGTTTTAGAAAAGTATGTGTTCAGATTACTGCATTACTATACAAAACACCATGAAAAGGAATAGGGAGACCCCTGTTTCATATGCTAAACTTTAATTCCTAGAAATTAAAATACCACTTACCTTAATTCTACTATGATTAGGTATATTGTATTTCTCTAAAGAAACCTTATTTCATTTCAGTCTCTCCATATTCTCATCTGCCCTTGACCTACTTCTTCCCACTTCACTTGAAGGTAATCAACAGGACAGAAATACAGGGGTCATTTAAAATAAAACCAAACCAAAGCTTTTTGAGCAGTAGCCTCAGCAGTATTAAAATAAATGAAGTTTCACCTGATCCCATGGCAGTCTAGGAGACAGTTTAGTATGTACCCTGAGCATTTTAACTTGCCAAAATAAACCTGACATTTCCCACTGCATACAGTTATCAGAACTCCCTGCTTTGTCACAGAACTTCTTTAGCCCTAGGATTTGAATTAATACCAAAGTCTTTCTCCAGTAATGATATGAACCCAGTCACCCAGAAAAGATCATTACCTCACCCACTCACAAACAAATCTGATGTGTAGTGCACTGATCAAAATCACATACAAGTGATTATCCATAGTTAATTCTACTTAAAGTCAAATTTCCAAACACAGAGTCAAAATTCTGCCAAGTGATTTTCTATCTCTGTTCTGAAATACATGCCCAGAATACATGGCATAGAGTTGTAAAACTAAATGGTAAATTATGTTCTTCCAGATGCACCCAAATGAACTTTAATAGGATTTCCACAATGCTATTAACCATTGCTAAATATAGTCATGTTGTAGGACCCAGAGATTACACATATACTCACATCCTGTCAGTGTTTCTAGTAATATAAGTCTCATTGTTCTCAAGAGAAATGCTATAGATGACTCATTCTAACAAGAAACAAATTAAAACCTTTATGAAATATATTTTGTCCTACACAGAAATTATTTCTATATAAACCTTTGGTTTTACTTTATTTACTTATTTATTTATTTTGCTGCACTGGAGTTTGAACTCAGGTCCTCAGGCTTGCTAGGCAGGTGCTCTTACCACTTGAGCCACTCTGCCACCCCTGGTTTTAAGTGTTCTGTAACATTTTACTATTGTTGAAGGTTTTTTTTAAAAAAAAGCTGTTCAACAAACAAAACATACAGAGCCATTTACAAACTTACACTTTGCTCAATTGCTCAGCACATTATTAAAACAAGTATTTATCTTGTTAAGAAATAAAGATAACTATATATCATAGTATTATTAATTATTATGGACTCCACTACTTTATTACTCTGCTGTATTAGTGGTTCTCAACCTGGAGAGAGAGGCCCACAGGAATCCTACAATGATGAGATCACTCCCCCCACAACAATGAATTACCTTAGACGAAATGTTAATGGTGCCAAGGTTGAGAAACTGTACACCATACCAGTATCCAAATATAGAAAAAAACAAGAACTGGAGCTTTCTCTCATGTGCAAAAATCCCTGTTATATTGGGTTAAGTTCCAATATTTAAAACAAGACATAAATGGAGTAAAGCTGCTTTTATGAACTAAGCAATAGGATGTACCCATGATCCAGTGCTGAAGAAGCCCCAGACAGTTAAACCTCTTAGATAAATAAAATTTCCATGTGCTCAAATGCAAAATTATGGCGAACTTTAATTTCACAGACTCTGAGAGGTATATGAGGGAGGGCAGAATAAATAGATTTCAGAAGAGATTGGGAGGAAAAGGGAAGGAGTAATAGAGGTATATAAAGTGCAGGTGTCTTACCACTCATAGCTCACATACAACCCAGTCAGTCAGGTCCAGGCAATGTAGTTCCCTGAACATTCTCTGCCTCCTCTACATCTCAGTGGCTTAGACAGGCCTTCATTACCTCTCATTGGGACCATTATTGGGCCTTCCAAAGTAATTTTCATGTCCCTCAAACTCATCCTCTAATCTACCTATGAAACCAGTGAGAATTGTGTTTCTAAAATCTATATGGGAAGGAGGACAGGACATCAATGCCCCTCTATCATAACCTACAGGAAAAGACTCAAGGCAAGACAGTAGAAAGGGTTAACAAATTTAATTTGGAAAGCCAGAAACATACACACACACACACAAAAGACAAATTCAAGTGGTTCTTTCCATTTGGAAGTTCAACATAAAAGGTTTGAGTTCAGGAGAAACAACTGGGCATAAGAGATTTGTGAAATACTAGTATATTAGTAGGATTTAAAGTACAAATACATTATATAATAAGAAAGAACAATCTCTAAAACCTACATGTCACATGATTCTATTTATTCTAGAAAAAGAAAAAGTAAAAGAACAGAGAATATATGATTGGTTTCCAGGAATCAGGGGAGGGCCTGAACATAAGTGGTGCATAGAAGGGAATTCTCTGGAGAATTCAAACAATTCTACACCTTATGTACATCATAAGGTGTAGAATGTAAATGTAAATGTAAATGTTATTGTAAGTTTCATAAAGAAAAAAAACAATGTAGGTATGATTTAGGTTTCTCAGATATCAGTCATTTAATGATAACAGAAGAAAATTAAGGGAACCACAAAAGGAATAGGAAGAAACATCTGAAAAGGGTAGTCATAATTATAGAAAATAGAGTCACAGAAGCCAAGGTAGGGAAAGAGTCTCAAAAAGGAAAAGCTGGCTAACCCTGTCTAGCTAACAAATCCAGAAGCTTCCCAGAACCTTTGCTCATGTTTGATAAACCAACACACAGAATGCAAGAAATTGATATGCTTAGAACTGCATTCTTATTACAAAGGATTAGATCAGACCAACCACCAAATGAAGAGACATGTAGGATGTGGTTTCAGAAGGTCTGGAATGCAAAATTTACCCATTCTCTCTCCACAGAATCAGACTGCACCACTCTCAGCACATCAATGTGTTAACTAACTTAAGTTTTCCTAAGGCTTAGAGTCCAGAGATTTTATTAGGGTTTCATTGTATGGATGACTTATTAATTGTTAGTCATGTGTTCTTCCTAGATATAGAGCTAGCTCAAATCCTCAATCCTCTAATAATATCACTGTTTTCTCCAGTGACCAGCTACACACAAATCATATCATCCCATTAGTATAAATTCAGACATGATACAGGGAGATCAGGAATAGCCAAAACCCTCCTATTAGTTGAAAAATTCCAAGTATTTAGATTTTTCCTCCCAGAATCCTGGAACAAAGGTCAATTATTTATTATACAGGCTGAAAATACATTTAATTTGTAAATCAGGAAGCCACAAGAAATATTGGAAAGAATAGTCAGAGAGAAAAGAAGCCAGATGGCTATGTATTGGAAAATAGACTGGGAGTATGGAATCAGAGCCAGGAAATATGGCCTACTGCTGTAAAAGCTGATTAGGAAGAAGGTAACATGTTCAAATAGGTACAGAAGAAACAGGTCTAAGTAGCTTACCAAAAGTTTTCTCTAGGAGCAAATCTCCATGAGGTTGCTTGACTTATGCTGCCTTCTTTTCAATTCATACCATCACTGGCAGTTCAAACACTAGTAGTCCTAAAAATGATTCTCACATTTTGATTTTTTCAACATTCCAACTTGCTTCACTCTTTCCAACACTTTTCTCATGAAGTAACGTTGTTGCTATTCATCTTGACATAACTATGTAGAACTATATGATTACTTCCTACTTAGAAAAGATGAAAACTACGTTTAACAAAATGGCAATGACTAAAATATCTTGGACAACCTCCCGTAATGAAAAAGAAAAGATTAAGACACACAGGACAGAATTTTACAAACAATCTTTGAAAGTAAGACTGGGCTCACAACAAAATTTCATAAACATAATAGTTAGAAATGAAGGAAATAAAATGGCAGAGATGATTTGGGTTAACAACAAGGTTTAGTTTGAACAGATAACAAGGAAGGCAGAATAACATCTTGAGCCTGTGCTACTTTATTCCAACTATGGCCTTCACATAAAGACTCATGAAGGATACTATCCTCACTTAAAAGAAATACCCACAATTGAAGGAAAACAACAAACAATATTGTGTGGCTTGGCTCTAGATCTAGGGGACAGGGATAGTGACTCCTGAGAAGTCATAACAATTAGCTTGGCTTCATATGAACTTACAGTTTGACTTAACATTACCATAGGATCTACAAAACTTCAAGCCAAGAAGCAGTGTAAAGCTGTTGCAAGCTGGTAAAGTGGCTGGAATTTCCTGCAGAAGGAACATAAATCCATGCTTCAGAAACACACCCCTATCCAATGCCCAGAGGATTCTTGCTGATAAAGTCCTGCCAAGCATAAGCAGGACTCATTCTTTGTCATCTGTTACAGTTCAAATTATAAAGCAAAGAAGAAAATGGATCATAAACAAAAGTGAACAGGAATGAAAGAAGTACAATTATCTGCAGTGTATAAATTATTTAAATATTAAAAGTGAAAATGTAAAATCAAAAACAAAATAATCACACATAAAAAAGAATAGAAAAGAATTCCAAAGAACTGAAAAATGTTAGAATTTTTTAAATCCTGAACAGGAGATTAGACACAGTCAAAAAATGAAATAGGAAACATATTACCCAGGGTGCAGCATACAGAAAACCATGGGAATCTGAAAGAGAGCTTAGAAACATGAAAACAAGAGAAAAAGATCAAGTGTACATGTGGTAATTCATAAGGATAGGGAAAAAATTATAGGAATAAGCCAGACATGGTAGCTCAAACCTGTAATCCTAGCTTCTCAGGAAGCAGAGATTAGTAAGATCATAGTTCAAGGCCAGACTAGGCAAAAAGTTCAGAGATCTCATCTCACCAAATGGCTGGACATGGTGCTTATGTCTGTCATCCCAGATGTGCAGGGAATCAAAAATAAGAGGATCATAGTCTAGGTCAGCCCAGGCAAAAAGTGGGACTATATCAAAAATTACCTACACAAAAAGGGATGGTAGAATGGCTCAAGTGGCAGAGTGCCTACCTAACAAGCACAAGGCCCTGAGTTCCATCCCCAGTATCACCAAAACAAAACAAAAATCTCATAGCAATAATGTGACAGAGACTCGGTATTCAATCAAAAAATTGTTAGAATTTTCTAGAAAGAAAAAGTATGACTCAAATATCATAAAGAACAATAAATCCAAAACAAGGGGATAAAGGAAACCATATCTAGACACATCATAGTAGCTGAACTCTGAGAAAGAAAACATAAACATTCAAAATGAAGGGGTGAATTACTTTCAAAGGAATATAATTTTATAAGTAATTTAGTAGACTTCTCAAAATAAGTATAGGGCCACAGGCCCTATGGAAGCCATTTTTCCTCCTTGTGGAACATGAGAATGTAGGAGAGAAGAGGTGAGGAGGGAGGGTAGGCATGAGGAAAAGAGAGAGAAAGAGAGAAAGAGAAAGCCACTAGGCCGTGGTGACAATTTTGAGTTTCTGTATGAATGCAATCTTAATAGCAACCTTATATTTACTCTCCTGAGGTAATACATCTTCACCAATAAATCTTTCAAACCAAAATGAAGTATCTGAAGTGGCTTTAAGCACCGTCAAGCAATAAGTTAGCATGTAATTCAAATCACTCTTTTTTGATTTTTGTTGACAGGCTGGAAAGATGTCAATACTTCCCACCAACTTAAGAAGCTAAACTACTAGTATAAATCTCACCTGCATTTATGTTTTCATAATTACAAGTCAGTAAGAGTTAGTAAGAAGTAATGCCTGGATCTAACCAAGACAACTAGGATATTACCCTAAATGTAAGAAAGTTTAGAACAAATAAAAGAGATTACTGAGTGGCTCAAGTGGAAAAATACATTTCTTAGAGCAGATCCTTCCAGATGAGCTGAATCAAGTCTTTGAGCTCTACTATAATTCTAACAGATGTAAATAACTAATTACAATATGAAATACTTCTCACCTATAAACACGCAAGTAAATTCTGTCCAGTGGAGGTTCAATTGACTTCTCCATGGAAATCCCAGTTTTGTCAGTTTGAAAATTCAACATTTCTTTTTATTCCATAGAAATTTGCATTTCTCTGGATTCATTTTTGAGCCAGTTATAACATCTTTCTGGTTTCCTCATCAGTATATTAAGGAAAATCCTTAACAAATGAAGTTTATGATTTCACCTGCTTTTGAAAATTATTCTTTAGCATCAACAAAAACAAGACAGTCTCTCTAATAAAAGAGTAGTATTTCTGAAGTTTCCTTCAAAATAAAGCTGTAAAGTTTTGGTTCTAAATCAGCTTAAATCTAATTAGAAAGTTTCAGACTTCATTAAAATATAATTTATTGAGTTAAATATGCATAATGTGATTGAATCTTTAAAATATTCTGATTCACAAAGAAAATTAGTCTAACTGGAATTCCACAAGGGTTCAACAAAAAAGTAACTGCCATACATCTTATTATGCTTTATTTAATCATTTGTAAAACAATGATATTCTTAGCATATTAGTTGGAACAAGATAGAAGGTCTCATTTGTCATTTCAGACACTACCAAAAGAATTTCCAACCCCAAAACAACCTTGCATGTAATGTTATCTGTATTTTTACAGGTAGGGAAAATGGGTTCATAGAAGTTTAGAAGTGAAGACATTATACCACTAACAATTAGAAAAACAGAAGTTTTGGGGCTCGGTATGACTTCCCAGCCTCGTTCTATTATTCTATACCATCTCTGTACAATACATTTTTTCACCAAGTCTCAAATTTAGACTGCAAATTTAAATAGCCTAAAGTTTATACTCAGTATCATATTATTGGATTTATAGAATTTTATCATATTTATGGAATTTTGTCTGGTAAATGCAGGAAAAATTTAAAAGTTCTGCAAATTACAATAGGTGTTTTAATATACTGTGTTTATTTTGTGAAAAGGGAAACAATGTTGTCATCTCAAAATGATTCACTTTAGGGCAAAAATATCATATGGCTATTTGCACTAGAAAATAAACCACTTCTAAAAATTCAAAATAAAAAGTCAAGTTCATGGGGCCAGGCTTTTGTTAATTATATTTATCTTGCACTTTCAAAAGGTTTCTCCAGCATTTTTAAATATGACTGCTTATTCAATTCCACTCATTAAAGTTCCGTTCACTTCTAATGACATCATTAGTGTATTCTTTTCCAAATAGCTCAGATTACATTATGATAAATGACCACAGCAAAAGAAATTCCAAAGCAGTCTCACAATCTACAACGGTATGAAGTTCCTAAAACAAATCATCATAATGTCTTTAAGTCATGATGCTCACTTTAATGACATTTAAATATATTTCTATCAAAACTCAGCAAAGTAACTGCTCCATTGCCTATGCCCCTTTTGTCCCTTCTCAGGAGTAAAAACACTTACCCCATGTGCCTTAGCAGCTATGACAACTTTGAGGAGGACATCTTCCTCAACAAATGGTCTGACAGCATCGTGAATGATCACAACTTCTGGCTTACAGAGTTTGCAGTCTGGCTGATCTTGTGCCAGTGCATTTAGCCCATTGAAAATTGACCTGTGGCGAGTTACTCCAGCTTCAACAAGTGAGATGTGTTTGTGCTGATACTTCCGAATGATACTTCTCATTGCTTCCATGTTCTCTCTCGTTACTACTACAACAATGTCCTTTATCCAACACACTCTGAAAGAAAAGTATATATACATTTCACATTTCAAATAAATGGATCCTTAAACATCTAAAGCTATTAACAGAAGGTTGAATTACAAAGTATCAGTATATTTACACAAGGAGATTAAAAACTAAAAGCCAAATCAGTTCTATGCATTTTTATTAGATCTAGTAAAAAGACTGATGAGAAAGAATCATTGAGCACTTCATGCAATAGATTGCTTCACATTGTACGTAGACTATTTTATATGTTGTGGTAGTCACTATAATATACCATATATTTTTACTTCAACTAAATTTGAACAATTATATTGTGAGCACTTTTGTAAATCTACCAATATATGCTAATAAAATCAAAATAATAATATGCTAATATTATTATAATATACAATAATATGCTAATAAAATCAGAAACAATTTTGAACAGAGTACCACTAATTGTCTGAGACAATAAACCATAGGAATATGCTTTGAGTTTTATAGTTTTCCTAATATTTTCCCCCTTGATGAGATAAAAACAATTTGAAACAATTCTTAGTTCCAAAAGTTGACTGTCTCTTTTAAGAAATCCATGGAGCTGACAACCAATCACTTTAATAGTAAAGCTGAATATCTCATCTAAAACAAACCTTGCCAATATCAAGATAAATTGTGAAGTTTAAGTGGGAAAAATCATAACATCTTACAGCGTACCAGTCTGTAGCCTTTATAGGCAATCAAAAGGATTCTAGAATAATAAGTACTACTACATTTAAGTTGCTCTTTGGCTTGTTTTGTAAGCCATTCCCCACTCCTTCCATTGCAAATTTGACAAGTTTAGAATTTACATTACGCTTATAGCTTAGACTTTGTAGTGTGCATAAAGTCCTTAGTAATTGGCCAGTGACATTTCCTCAGTTCCACCTCAATGTGGACTTTCCTAAGATTCTGGATCCACTACCACAGTGGTGATCCATCATTCTCTTTTGTAATTTCATCTCCTCCATCAAGCTCTTAGCTGTCTCCTTTTTTTTCCTCTTTTCCCAACACAGACCCATTTGTGCCACTTCTGGATCATCTTTCTTGAGTACAAATTCTGAGGCTATCCCCTGCCTACTCTGGAGCAAAACCTGTGAAGACCCACCACACACAAACACGACTTGGTCTCTTCCATGCCTGTCTTATTCTCAGTTGCTCCTTGAACAACTCACATTTCAGCTTTTCATACTTTCTCTCACATTCAGCTCTCTGCCTGGGTTACTTTCTTTACCTATGGGCGTTGCCCTCATCTCTGTCTCTCCCCCATCCCACCCACTCCTGTGACAGTCCTACTTGCTCTTCAAGTCAGTTCAGTCACAACCCCCTCCAGTTTTCTGCGACTGTCACTCTGGAAGCAACTTCCCTACTCCCCGCTTTCATCAAACTCATCCCCAGAAGATTATTAAGCATCATACTGCACTATATTAACAGTTTCCTGTCTCCTTCACTAGACTGCCAAATCACATAAAGCAAAGCACACATACTATCATACACAACTTGGCACATATTTATCTGTCAATAAAATTAATAGTAGAAACAGCTGAGGTATATGGAATGTGCTAGCTGCCATGGACTGTGGAGAGCTTATTTACCATGAGGTAAGTGACTATTTTCTCAAAAGGACACAAGGGCAATGACATACCTATAATCGTGGTTAGAAAATGAGGAGATGGTGCCGTAACCCCAATCTAACTTTGGAGCTTACACCTTTAACCTCTGTAAATATACTGACAGTGTCTTAGAGGAAGGGCATAACATCCAAAAGAGAAACATTTGCCCCCCAGCATTTAACTTATGTTACTGGGGTCAAACCATGTGACGCTGCTGCTTTATAGCCGTCAGTTTCTTATAATTTCTAATAACTCAAGCAAAAGCAGATATTCCTTCATCCATGTATTCATTGAGTCATTCAACAAACATCGACTAATCCAGCTAGAACATACCAGGCACTATGCTAGACGCTAGTAATACAATAATCAACAAAACCAGTGGAATTCTTTTACATCTCACACCAGAGGTCAATAAAGATAGGAAAATACTCTACCACTGAGCTATAACCCTTGCCACATTGCCTTCTTTTTAATAGAAGAGCTATAAGGAATGTTCGACTAAATCAGTAGCAGGATTTTTCTGTAAGGCAAGAGAGTAACTTATCCTCTAAGTTATTCAACATTTTTATTTCCCATAACAATTCCTCAAAAAAAAAAATAGTTAAAAGCAATGTTTAAAGAGATCATGTTGTTATGTTTAAAGAAAAGTACACTAAATTAAAAACTAAAATACAAAAGAATTAAGAGGAAGAAAAATGAAGAGCTATTATAGAACAAAGTCATTCAAATATCTGTTCAATGATTTAGTGCCTTACCTCCTAATTTTACTAGACTGCTTTCTGTTTAGAAGAGGGCAAATAGATGTAAGTAACTACAAACAGAAGTACCTGTGGTCTTAGACTATTTCCAAACAACTGCATGAAATTCAAAGTATGAAATAATGTTTTAAACCAGTGTTTCTCAAACTATATATTTCAGGACCCATTAATATGTCATTAAATCAATTTAGTAAGACCAAAATGGTTGGGTAAATGAAACCGAAATAGATATAAAAGCCAGAGTACATAGCACAAAACAGGAGGGAAAGTTCCACAAAAAAATTAAGGTTCAGAAAATGCTGCTTTAGACCACTTGAGATAACGGGCTTATTATGTTATTTTGTTCAGCAGCCAAGGATACACTCAGGACTTGCAAGCCTTTGTAAGTACTGTTTGTATTTCAAGGGATTTATTCACATTCTTTTCTAGTTATAGAATTAAATTTTAATATTGCAAAAGGCTTTTAATAAGTAAAATCATGGGACTGTGAAAGACCTTAAGTACCTCACACAGTGCCTACTGAACAAATATTTGCTAAATAAAGGCATCTAGTCTACCTCTTAGCTGAAGGCAAGTCCACACTAAACCCCCAGCAGCCCACAGCCCAAATCTATCAAGTTCTCTTGGTTATTTCCTTCCTAGCACATTCCACAGCAAATATAAGCCTAGTCCCAAGCTCCATAACATCTAGAAACATTTTGAGGAACAAATATATCTCAGAAATTATTTTCTCCTGGAATAACAAATAGTACTTAAAGCATACGCTGCTCAAATGGCTTAATAAGACCAATTGCAAACAGTCATTTTTAACAAATGCTTTTTAAAAACATGAGAAAAACCATGCCCTGTTAACACCTCCAACATATGCTCATCCGGGCTTCAAAAGTTCAGCCTCAAAGGGACAGTGGCAGCTGCTGCTCAGTGTCATTGACAGTCTTCACGGAAACTTGGCGTGTGAATTGCACTGCAGCCATTGTCTGTGGACTCCCATCTCTCCACACCTATCCTGATGTTTTAGCAGTAAAATGATGAATTGGTATGATGAGCTAGTTCTTAAGGCCTTCAAAATGTTGGCTTTCCTCTCTATGTCCCCTAAAAGCTCCAAGTTATCAAGTCTCAGGCCACTTGTCTTGGTCTTGTTTTAAATGAGACTCATGGGGGCCTTTGGGAACTCAACACAAATCTCTAATCATGTGACTCGTATAAAAATACAGTTGCCCTATTCGTTCCCTTCACTCAGACTTACCCTCTTATTAATGAAGTCTTCAGCAAATAAAACTAAGTCAAATTTATCTACTTACCACTCAACTGAAAGCATCCTAAACATCTTTCTCTTAAGGAATCCCTAATCCAGTTAATCACTCAGCCCCATCAATTCTACTTCTTAAATGTGTTTCCTGTCTTCCCTACTCTATTCCTGCAATCTTAAGTCACACAAACAATATTGCTCACTTGGATTAACATTCATGTATTTACTTGTGGAACAAGATGTCTTGTTCAACAAATCTCAAATGTTTTACACAAATATAGTAGAAAAGAACAATCGTTTAAAGAACATAAGCAAACAAAAATTGAAGACAAATAGACCAAAGTGAGAAAAGAAAGTAAACCATAAGTTGAAACATTGAAAACCACACCTTACAAGAGGAAGGAAAGAGTGAATATGATCAAAGTACATTTATGAAAATGTCATAATGAAAATAATTATCTTGCATAATTAATATACACTATTAGAAAAGAAAACAACACCTTGGAGTCAAACAATATCATGGACTCCACATATTTTCCCAGCAATAAGACAAAAAAAGCAATTGAATCTCAATCAAAAGATTGAGTTTATATACACACAATCAGATCTATAAACTGATTTTTTTTTCAAATGTATGTACATATTGCTATATGAAGATTAATTAATTCCAATAAACTAAGGAGACTGAAACTTCATTTGGGATGTCAATATATTAAAATACAATAATGTACACTGCTATCACAAAGACTAGAATGCTTCTTACCAGCGTCATAGCTCTTCTTCTTCCTGTAGAAGATTTACATGGGAGGCCAAATTGTAAAAACATTTTGGATAAGCATGAATCATATCAAAGAATAAGTTATTTTAAGCATGATCTTTCTCCTAAGAGATTCAAGAAATCTCAGATTTGCAAAGTCCTATCAGCCTCTGTTCAGACCTGCTGTCAGAGGAATCAATGGAGTCCATGTTTAGTTGTTGTTCAAGACTCCAAAGTATGGTTTTCTTTTTTCAATAGCATGTATTAACTTTACACCCCACAAGTATGAACAAAAATAGCCAAAATTTACCACTCCTATTTGTTTTTATTGCAGTTATATCGAGTCCATTTTTTTAGCTATTCCAGGTTAACCAACTCTCCTAAATTATATTTTCTTTCCACAGATATTAGAATGCTGGCAAGAATTTTTCCTTCTGTGGTCTCCCAGTTCTCCTTTCTCACCTACGCTCTCTCTTTGTATCTTCACTGAAAAAAAAAAAAAAAAAATCCCAGCACTTTGACACTCTGTTACCCAGCCAGCTGCAAGTTTTTCCCAATGGGCTTCAGCCCATGCCCAGGCCTTCAACATTCTCAGGCACTGATAATGCTGTTTATATTGTCTCCCAGAAGAGTAAAAGAAAGTGGCTTTGGACCTGAGCCAAAGTGCCTTAAACTCTCACCAACTCCATCCCTGACTCCCTCATGCAGACATACATAGGTAGAAAACCCTTTGCTCTCACTGTCATGGGGATAAGCAGCAATATCTGTAAGTTCCCCTAATAAAAGTTTTGAACTCATCACCCTGACTGGCATTTAGTGCTTTTTATTCCTTTGGAATCCCAAGTAGCAACCATGTAAGAAACTGGAACTCTGTTTTGTGGGAACTCTTCCTGCTGCAGCTTTTAAGGAGACTCCAGTCAATGGTTGTGAGAGACAAAGTAACTTCCTATTTCATATCCAGAGAGTATATTTAAAATTGTAGTTGATCAACTGAGCTAATTTTATAGGTTTTCAGAGCTTATGCCTTCGCAAACACTACCATTGTCACATGGTTTCTGGGAGTAATATTTCCTGGTAGAAACTCAGGTCACAAAGCAATAGCCCATAAGAGACTAATACTCCAATGGCAGTTACTTAGTCAAATGATGAAAAAAATAAAGTGCTCTAAGTTATAACCTGTTGTAATTTGTATTTCAATTCCCCTAATAGGCTATTAAGATTTCAAGACTGCTGTTATCAACTAAGTAAGAATGGAAAACAAGTGTTCTTTTGCCTTATTTTCCATAAACAAGACCTTTCCAAACATTCTTTTGCTTTAAAAGATTTAACTTTTAGTGTCCATCTACCAATGCCTGCCTCAGAAGGTACAAGAATGCAAATTAATACATTTCTTTCCGTGGGGAGAAATGTTAAATGTGAAAGTGTTAACAATCCTCTCCATGTAATTATCAAGTACACAAAGATCCTGCTGGCCAAGATCTGTTACGGCCTATAGGATTTCCTGTACAAGTGAACTACCTCATCACAATGTCGATGGCACTAGAACATGGTAGGTGTGTGATTGATAGGGTAGTTTCAGGAACCCCTCTCCCCACTACCCAGAAAAAATAGAAGACTGAAAGTTATTAACTGGAACAGTTTCAAAGTTTGTATGAGTTTCAGATGGAACCACTGGCTTGAACAGATTAATCGAGGGTGATTATGTCTCTTTACACTTTCATTTTCCAAATGCCAATATTCAAAAGTAAAATAACCTTACTGGTCCTGTTGGGGGAGGGTGCCTTTCTGGGCGCTAGCCAAAGCCGGCGGTTTTCAGCAAAGCCTACTGCAAAGGCTAAAGGATGCCATCTATATTGAAATTTGAATTGTTCACTTCAATCCAATTTTAACTATTATCACAAGTCCCCCACTGACTTCAAAAAGAATTTTAAACAACTGGCAGAACCATGTGGAGCGATGTGACTCCGCTGTTTCCAACTCCAGTCTCACCCCATGCTCAATCACACTACTAGAGTGCTAAAAAAATTTAAATAAAATAAATAAAAGGAGCAAAAATGTTGACGCCTTTTCACCTCCCCAGCTACGTGCTACTACTCTCCTGATCCTCCTTACACCAGTCCCTCTTCGTCCATCATGCCCGGACTCAATTTGCTTCAGTCCCTTTTTTGTATTGGTATCAATTTCAGCCTTAAATTCGTTCCCACGGTTGAAAGGTTTGTGTTAAATCTTGCTCCTCTCTCCACGTTCAGCACCTGGTAATTGGTGCACTGTGGCTCTCGGAAGGCGCTCAGCAGCCATGTGTGAGTGAAGGAACAAACGCCTGAGAAAGCAGAGGCGCATCCCAGCACACCTCCACGCACGCATGCGCGCAGCCTCCTACCACGGCCGGTCATTCCGCCCCACTGGGGCCAAGGTTAAAACCAAATGCATTCGCTAATCCCGCTGCACAGGCCCGGCTCTCCCCTCCGTTATCTGCTTGGACACCTAAAGGCTCGGAGGGCAGCTCCAGCTGGCGTGCCCATCTCTGGCGTACATGGCGGGACCCAGGCTCGAGCTGGAGAAATCGAGCCCGGGAGTTCGGCCCAGCAGTTACACGAGATTGAGGTCCGGGAAGCGGCTGGGCCGGGAACAGGCCGGGCCCCGGGAGCGCACGAGTCGTCGGCGCCGCATTACCTCTCCAGGGCCTGCAGGGTGTAGCTGATGAGCGGCCGATCCAGGATGGGGCAGAACTGCTTCGGGGTGGGGACGCCCATCCTCTCCCCGGAGCCCCCCGCCGGCAGCACGGCCGCCACCGCGAGCGAAAGTCTCCCCGGCTCTGCCCGGGCCGCGCTTCTCGAGGAGGCCGAGGTCGCCAGGGGCGCTCCGCTCAGGCGACGCCCGGGCTCCGCGGGCCTGGAGCCGCCAGGCGGCCCGGGCTCCATGGCAGCCAAGCTCCCCGCAGCCGAGGAGGAAGTGTTCAGGGCCGATGCCAACCGGGGTGGCCGCAGCTGAGCCAGCAGACCGTCCCCCACGGCGCGGCCTCTGCGCTGTGTGCGGCGCCCGGGGCAGCGCTGGCTTCCTGCTCCTCGATTCTCCCGGGCGGGACCGGCAGCCGCCCTGAGTCTTCGCATACCTAAGGTCGCGCACCTTCAACAGCTGTGCGCACGCAGCAGCGCTTTGGACTCAGGTCCATTCCCGAACAGGTGGAAAAAAATTACATTCAAGTCACAGTATGGGACCAAGAATATGTGTGTGTCTAGATTACCTGTTTACAACGAGTGTAAAGGGAGGTGGGTTGGCAAATGTGAGGAAACATAAGTAATCCAAATTTGGGAACCAAATTTGCCCACTGGAACCACCTAAGGAGCGCGCCCTGAAGCCGGTGTGCTGGGGTTTCATTAATCTAGTGTGCGGTCTGGAGTTTGAAATATTTTAACACACTCAGGTAATTTTAAGAAGCACACATGTCTTTTTGTAACCAAAGAGCAATGACACTAACTGCTAAACAGTGGACACACATCTCCTTAACCACCAGAAAACACCAAATTGCCATTTTTCTTTCACAGAGTGGGAAACAATGTTAAGAAACTTGTATATAAGATGCACAGCTAGTGGCAAAGCAGTCTTAAACCCCTTATACAGAAGTACTGCCGGAGTTGAGGAACTCCAGGCCTGAAACATATCTTGCCCTTATTCAGTGCAATGTTGGTAGTGTTTACCTTGAAAATATAATGGAGTATTTGGAGTGCCAAAGCGCTATTGTATTCCATCCCTTGGAATGTGAACTTCATGCGAGCAGGGCCTTGCTTCACTTTTGGGGTTTGGGCTGTGTGTCCAGTTTCTGGAATGTAATGGAAGCTTAATATATATTGAATGAATTGCTGACTGAGTAAATTAATAATAATTAAAGTGGATTATTTCCTAATTACTTGCTAATTCACAAGCTGAGATTTATAAAGAATCTTGAGCACTGAAATCATCCAGTTATACTATTCCATATCATTATTTTATCCATTTTTGTCAGTTTAAAGCATACAGAAATAAAAATTCTTTGCTCTTATCCTCTTTGTCTATGGGCATTATAAGGCACTTTTGCTTTTGTTGCCTTATGACTGATGATTAGCTCCTATGCTTGATGAAGTGTGTCAAACTACTGGCCCTTAGGTGAAAAGCAAGCATCATGTTATACTTATTTTTGCTGTGGTAGTTCCTGCCAGTTTTATCTTGCACTCTCTCTTAAGAGTGGCCATAAGAAGCCAAGAAAGCTACTCTAGGAAAATCCTAGGGTGGGTGTTTGTTAGGTGAGTGTTGTTGTTTGGTCAGGTGCCTCTAGAAGAGGCAATGCAAGAAAATGTATGAAACAATGGACAGATTTTAATTACAGATCCTTGAGAGAAGAGTGCCCAGGGGACCCAGTGGGAAGGCTGGAGAAGGCAGGATGACCCACCTGGCAGGTGAGGACCAGTAGAGACAGGAGATCTATGGAATCACACCTTTACTAAGGTCCACAGGATTTCAGCCTTCCTGAAGTGGTGTGGATTGGTTAGTTTTTAAAAATACCATAAAAAGCGGAAATTTTATAATTAACCATTAGGTTTTATAATGATTAGCAGCTGTGGGATATGCTGGGCCTGTGGGATGAAAACCAAGTGGGTTATATTGCAAACCACCACACAAGAAGGGAAGTTTTAACTAGGCCAAGATGGTAGGGTGAACTGAATTTCAAATATGCTAAAAATGACCAAGGCAGCAACTATATTTAAAAATTGTATAATAGTACTTGACTTCATAGCACAACTATCATACCTGTAACTGGTCTATACTATACTTGCAATAAATATGTGTTGCTATCCTAACTGGATGGGTGAGGGAATAAAAGAGTTTATGAGAACAGAAAGGCAAATCAAATTATTTCCATTAATATTGATCTTTAATCCTCCCATTTTGATCTAAAGTTGGAGTTAAAACTATTCTTCCTATTCTTAATCTTGAGCAAAGAAAAGCATATTAATAAAGATCTTATTTTAAATGGTTGATAAATATATGAAAACAATATTCAAATATATGAAAGCAATAAATAAGTATGATTAACCATCAGAGAAATGCAAAACAAAACTACACTGAGACTCTGTGACTCCATCTCACCCCAGTTAGAATGGTTGTTATAAAAAAAAAAATAAAAAAATAAATAGCCTGGACATGATGGTACACACCTATAATCCCAGCACTCTGGAGGCTGAGACGGGGATAAGCACTTTAAGGCAATATGCTACATAGCAAGACAAAAATTACTAACAACATACGCTCTCAAGGATGTGGAGTAAAGGCAACCTTTATTTCCTATTGGTGAGAATGTAAGCTAGTATAGTCATAGTGAAAAGACAGTATGGAGGTTCCTTAGAAAACTAAGAATTGGACTACCATATGATCCGTCTATACCATCCTGGGGATATACCAGAAGGAAATGAAGTCAATATCCAGTCGAGATATTTGCACACTCATGTTTATTGCAACAATATTCATAATTGCCAAGATATGGAGTCAGTCACACACCCATTAAGAGATGGGGGTCTCCTCTCCTCTCCCCAGCCCTCTATTTCTTCCCTAACAGTAGTTTTCTCTTATACCTTTAAGTAATTTTTAAAAAATGGTAGAGTTGTCTTGAAAGTGCCAAACTCCGAGTTTATTTTTTTATTTTTTTTATTATTCATATGTGCATAAAAGGCTTGGGTCATTTCTCCCCCCTGCCCCCACCCCCTCCCTTACGACCCACTCTGCCCCCTCCCTCTCCCCCCTACCCCCTCAATACCCAGCAGAAACTATTTTGCCCTTATTTCTAATTTTGTTGTAGAGAGAGTATAAGCCATAATAGGAAGGAACAAGGGTTTTTGCTGGTTGAGATAAGGATACCTATACAAGGAGTTGACTCACATTAATTTCCTGTGCGTGTGTGTTACCTTCTAGGTTAATTCTTTTTGATCTAACCTTTTCTCTAGTTCCTGGTCCCCTTTTCCTATTGGCCTCAGTTGCTTTTAAGGTATCTGCTTTAGTTTCTCTGCGTTAAGGGCAACAAATGCTAGCTAATTTTTTAGGTGTCTTACCTATCCTCACCCCTCCCTTGTGTGCTAAAGCTTTTATCATGTACTCAAAGTCCAATCCCCTTGTTGTGTTTGCCCTTGATCTAATGTCCACATATGAGGGAGAACATACGATTTTTGGTCTTTTGGGCCAAGCTAACCTCACTCAGAATGATGTTCTCCAATTCCATCCATTTACCAGCGAATGATAACATTTCTTTATTCTTCATGGCTGCATAAAATTCCATTGTGTATAGATACCACATTTTCTTAATCCATTCATCGGTGGTGGGGCATCTTGGCTGTTTCCATAACTTGGCTATTGTGAAAAGTGCCGCAATAAACATGGGTGTGCAGGTGCCTCTGGAGTAACCTGTGTCACAGTCTTTTGGGTATATCCCCAAGAGTTGTATTGTTGGATCAAATGGTAGATCAATGTCTAGGTTTTAAGTAGCCTCCAAATTTTTTTCCAGAGTGGTTATACTAGTTTACATTCCCACCAACAGTGTAAGAGGGTTCCTTTTTCCCCGCATCCTCGCCAACACCTGTTGTTGGTGGTGTTGCTAATGATGGCTATTCTAACAGGGGTGAGGTGGAATCTTAGCATGGTTTTAATTTGCATTTCCTTTATTGCTAGATATGGTGAGCATTTTTTCATGTGTTTTTTGGCCATTTGAATTTCTTCTTTTGAGAAAGTTCTGTTTAGTTCACGTGCCCATTTCTTTATTGATTCATTAGTTTTGGGAGAATTTAGTTTTTTAAATTCCCTATATATTCTGGTTATTGGTCCTTTGTCTGATGTATAGCTGGCAAATATTTTCTCCCACTCTGTGGGTGTTCTCTTCAGTTTAGAGACCATTTCTTTTGATGAACAGAAGCTTTTTAGTTTTATGAAGTCCCATTTATCTATGCTATCTCTTAGTTGCTGTGCTGCTGGAGTTTCATTGAGAAAGTTCTTACCTATACCTACTAACTCCAGAGTATTTCCTACTCTTTCCTGTATCAACTTTAGAGTTTGTGGTCTGATATTAAGATCCTTGATCCATTTTGAGTTAATCTTGGTAGAAGGTGATATACATGGATCTAGTTTCAGTTTTTTGCAGACAGCTAACCAGTTTTCCCAGCAGTTTTTGTTGAAGAGGCTGCTATTTCTCCATCATATATTTTTAGCTCCTTTGTCAAAGACAAGTTGGTTATAGTTGTGTGGCTTCATATCTCGGTCCTCTATTCTGTTCCACTAGTGTTCATGTCTGTTTTTGTGCCAGTACCATGCTGTTTTTATTGTTACTGCTTTGTAATGTAGTTTGAAGTCAGGTATTGTGATACCTCCTGCACTGTTCTTTTGACTGAGTATTGCCTTGGCTATTCGTGGCTTCCTGTGTTTCCATATAAATTTCACGGTAGATTTTTCGATCTCTTTAATGAATGTCATTGGAATTTTGATGGGAATTGCATTAAACATGTAGATTACTTTAGGGAGTATCAACATTTTTACTATGTTGATTCTACCAATCCATGAGCATGGGAGATCTCTCCACTTTCTATAGTCTTCCTCAATCTCTTTCTTCAGAAGTGTATAGTTTTCCTAGTAGAGGTCGTTCACATCTTTTGTTAGGTTTACACCTAAGTATTTGATTTTTTTTGAGGCTATTGTAAATGGAATTGTTTTCATACATTCTTTTTCAGTTTGCTCATTGTTAGTGTATAGAGATGCTAATGATTTTTCTATGTTGATTTGATATCCTGCTACCTTGCTATAGCTATTGATGATGTCTAGAAGCTTCTGAGTAGAGTTTTTTGGGTCTTTAAGGTATAGGATCATGTCGTCTACAAATAGGGATATTTTGACAGTTTCTTTTCCTATTTGTATTCCTTTTATTCCTTCTTCTTGCCTAATTGCTCTGGCTAGGACTTCCAGTACTATGTTGAATAGGAGTGGAGATAGTGGGCATCCTTGTCTGGTTCCTGATTTTAGAGGGAATGGTTTCAGTTTTTCTCTGTTAAGTATAATGCTGGCTGTAGGTTTGTCATATATAGCTTTTATAATGTTGAGGTACTTTCCTTCTATTCCTAGTTTTCTTAGAGCTTTTATCATGAAATGGTGTTGGATCTTATCAAAGGCTTTTTCTGCATCTATTGAGATGATCAGGTGGTTTTTGTCTTTGCTTCTGTTAATGTGGTTTATTACATTTATTGATTTTCGTATGTTGAACCACCCCTGCATCCCTGGGATGAAGCCTACTTGGTCGTGGTGAATTATCTTTTTGATGTGTTGTTGAATTCGGTTTGCCATTATTTTGTTGAGGATTTTTGCGTCAATGTTCATTAAGGAGATTGGCCTATAGTTCTCCTTTTTGAAGGTGTCTTTGCCTGGTTTGGGGATAAGTGTAATACTGGCTTCATAAAATGTGTTTGGCAGTTTTCCTTCCCTTTCTATTTCGTGGAACAGTTTAAGGAAGGTTGGTATCAGTTCTTTAAAGGTCTGATAGAATTCAGCAGAGAATCCATCAGGTCCTGGACTTTTCTTTTTGGGGAGACTCTTGATTGCTGCTTCAATTTCATTTTGTGTTATAGATCTATTCAGGTGATTAATTTCCTCTTGGTTCAGTTTTGGATGGTCATATATATCTAGAAATCTGTCCATTTCTTTAAGATTTTCAAAGTTACTTGAATATAGGTTCTCAAAGTAGTCTCTGATGATTTCCTGGACTTCCATGGTGTTTGTTGTTATCTCCCCTTTTGCATTCCTGATTCTACTAATTTGGGTTTTTTCTCTCCTCATTTTAGTCAGGTTTGCCAGGGGTCTATCGATCTTGTTTATTTTTTCAAAGAACCAACTTTTTGTTTCATTAATCCTTTGTATGGTTTTTTTGGTTTCTATTTCATTGATTTCAGCTCTTATTTTTATTATTTCTCTCCTATTTGTTTTGGGATTTGCTTGTTCCTGTTTTTCTAGGAGTTTGAGATGTATCATTAGGTCATTGATTTGGGATCTTTCAGTCTTATTAATATATGCACTCATGACTATAAACTTTCCTCTCAGGACTGCCTTAGCTGTGTCCCATAGGTTTCGGTAGGTTGTGTTTTCATTTTCATTGACTTCCAGGAACTTTTTAATTTCCTCTTTTATTTCATCAATGATCCATTCTTCATTAAGTAATGAGTTATTTAGTTTCCAGCTGTTTGCATGTTTTTTGTGTTTACTTTTGTTGTTGAGTTCTACTTTTACTGCATTGTGATCAGATAGTATGCACGGTATAATTTCTATTTTCTTATATTTGCTGAGACTTGCTTTGTGCCCTAGGATATGATCTATTTTGGAGAAGGTTCCATGGGCTGCTGAGAAGAATGTATATTGTGTAGAGGTTGGATGAAATGTTCTGTAGACATCAACTAGGTCCATTTGATCTACTGCATATTTTAGATCTTGGATTTCTTTATTGATTTTTTGTTTGGATGACCTATCTACTGATGATAATGGGGTGTTAAAGTCTCCCACAACCACTGTGTTGGCGCCAAACTCCAAGTTTAAAGCACAGTACCACCAACAAAAAAAAAAAAAAAGATTTTGTTTTAGGAAGTAATTGCCTTTGAATCATTTTGTACAATCAGTTTTAGCCAAAATCTTAGTTAATTGATTTAGTTTTGTTCATAGATCAAAAATATTAATTTCATTCTGTTCCCTATGAATCCTCAGATCTTACATACTATATATGAAAAATGTCTAGCAAATCAACTTACAATGAACAGAAGGACAAACTACAGTATCTACACATATACTTATATATGATATGAGTGGCCACATTTCCCTGCATATATTTATAGAGGTATAAACAATGATTTCCACATTCCACATACTATAGGTAAAAGAGGTAATTTCCTATTACTATATGCCAACTAATAGCAGCCCTACTATGAGAATACTTTCTTTGCATCACTCTTTTGAAAGTACATAACCTGGAAAGTGTAATCCTCTGAAACCTGTTGGTAATAAGCATTCTGTTATACCATTTGAAGAGTTAAGAAAAAATAAACCCAAACTATATTTACAAACAAAGCATGTAAAGTGCAAAAGGTCCTGGAGTGGTTTTTTTTTTTTACTGGGCTTTCCTACAGAAAGAATGATGGCTGCCCTAAAATGCATGTATCTTACCCAAAATTATCCAAAACTAGTAAGTATGATATCTTACATTGCTAAAGGGATATTACAGATTTGACTAAATTTAGGGTGTTGAAATTAGGCAATTATCCTGGATTGTCCAGGTGAGACCTATATAACCACAAGGGTTCTTCAAAGAAGGTCAGAGTTGGAGGCAAGATCGTGATTAGAAGAGACCACTGTTTTGACTCTGTGAATGAGTCACCTAACACATGAGAAACTGTATTCTCAAGCGTGAAAGAGAAGAAGCAGTCACAAGATGTAGCAGGACAGCAGAAAAGCATGTAACAGAGAGAAGCAGCCAACAGTTCCAAATATATTTCTGTCTCCCTGGGAGGGGATTGGGAAGCTGGAGATGCCATCACAGTGTAAGCCAGATGGCCCTGGTTACAGACTGGCACTTCCTGCTGCAAGAAAAGCCCACAACTCCTGTAAGCCTTTGACACATTGCAGGGGTTTGGTGAGACAATGGCTTCTCTGGAGTGGAAAGCTAGCCTTAGTGAAGAAAGGCATTTTAAACCTCTCCTCATCTCTGAGAGCTACACCTTCTTGAAAGGAGCCTATTGTTTGAGACTGCAACTCTCTTGGGGCTTGAAAATAAAGTACAGACATGGCTCATGTAATCTTGGGGTGGCCTGACCCAGAGTTGGGGTGGGACATAGCCACAAGAGGTGTTTGTGGAGATTGGGAGGATCTGACTTGGTCTTGCAGTGAAGTTCAAGCAGTAGAAAGTTTGAGAAGCAAAGAATGCAGTGATTAGACACCCTACATGTCCTGGCAAGGAGCAAGTCCCATTGCCTGATGGTCATCGAAGGAACGCAGCACCAAGCCTGTAGCTTGGATAGGATTTAGCCTTCAGGACCTGTCTTCTGGCTGCATGTGTTGGCTGCTACTTAGGTGTAAGGACCCTAACTCCAGTCCCTCCAAAACAAACAAAATCCACAGCCTCTACCCACCCCCTTTCTCCTCCACTCTCACCTCCATGTCCACCTGCCCCAACTCACACAGCAGAGGGAAGTGAACTGCTGTGCAGGGCTGAGCATTAAAGCCTACATCTAACAACTGCATCCCAGCCTGTGTTTGCTGCCAGGCCAATCTGAGGACTCCAAGTCCAGATCTTCCAAATCAAATAACTTCCACAGTCTCCTTCCACACACTGGGAGGTGAACTGCTGGATGGGTCCTGAAAGCACTGAGATGCATCTCCAGGCACTGCATATCAGCATGTGTTTGCTCTGAGGCAGGACTGAGAGCCCCACATCCCGACCGTCTGAATCTGGAAACTTCCAGCCTCCTCCCCACAGGGAATTTAACTGCTATAAGCACTGAGACCAGCAGGCAGAGTACCTAGGTCCCCTAGTTGTCCCCCAGTCAGTGCAGAACTCAGTGATATGTTTGCTTCCCCAACTCTGATGCATTCAGAGGTCACAGTGAGGCTTGAACACTTGGGGCTCCTAAGGATACAAACTTGGGACTAGTAGGAACCTGTCTAGCTTACAGAACATAAAGCTCCCTGCCATCAGCAGCAACTTCTAGTACACAAAAAAGGGAAGCTTCCATAGTGAAAGCAGCTCAGAATCAGACAACTAACCCTTCTACATGAGACTCCAGCTGGTTTCTTCAATCTAAGTAGTACAGGGAATCAGTAACCTGAGCACATGGACAATTTCTTGGCTACTGAGGCATAACCCCAGTCCAGTAGTGAGAAATAACACCTCAACCTGGCCATTATACTGCCCTACCTGAACACTGAGACAATTTCAACTGAAAAATTACAGGTAGTTAAAATTTGAAACCAATGATTTGACCTCAGATGTGCAAAATCCAATTCAAAAACACAAGAAATCTGGCAAAAACAGGCAACATGAATCCTCCAAAACTCAGTAATGCCACAACAAACACTAATGAGAGCAAAGTGTATGAAATCTCAAATAATTAATTAAAATGATTATAAGAAAGATCAATGAAATTAAAGAGAATAAGAATAAATGCTTGAATAAATTCCAAGAAAATATAAATAAAGGACAGAATGAAGTAAAGAAGACAGTGCGAAACATGAAGGAAGAATTCAATAATCATATAAAAATTCTGAAGAAATATCAAAGTTTTGGAAATGAAATGTATAATAAGTTAAATAAAAGTTCAGTTGAAAATCTTTCTGGTATACTGGATCAAATTGAAGACAGACTGTCAGGTTTTGTAGATAAGGTAGACATATTGAAATATGCAGATAAAGTGGGTTGGAGGCATGGCTCAAGTGGTAGAGTGCCTGCCTAGCAATCATGAGGCCATGAGTTCAAACTCCAGTACTGTCAAAAACATGCAGCTAAAGATAGAGTAAAAAACCTACAAAAGCATGCAAGACCTCGGGGACACCATTAAAAACCAAAACTATGAATCATGGACATAGAAGGAGAAGAGGTGCAAGAGAAAGCCATAAAAAGCATATCCAAGAAAATAATAGCATAATACTTACCAAGCCTTGATAAAGAGATGATCATCCACATATACAAGGTTGTCAGGACTCCGAACAGACAAGATCAGAAAGAAACCTCCCACATAATGTTACAGCTAAAACAACTGGTCATACAGAACAAGGAAAGAAAATTGAGCACTGCATGAGAGGAGTGCCAAGTTACCTATATAGGCAAACCTGTAAGAAGAACAGGTGATTTCTCAGCAGAAACTCTAAAAGCAAGGAGCTCATGGGATGGTGTATTTCAAGCCTTGAAAGTATCTGCCAACCTGGATTATTGTACCCAGCAAAGCTGTTCTTCATAATTGGTGAGGAATAAAGACCTTCCATGATAAACAAACACTGAAGCAATTCACAACCACTCAACTAGTGCTGCAGAAGACACTTAAATGAATCCAGAACACAGAATAGGAAGATAAACAAAACCATGAAAGCATGGGAAAGAATAAATCTCACCAGACAGGTAGATAAACAAATGAGGACTGAAGAATCAAGCACTGCAAAACCAATAAAATGTCTGTAGTAACTGTATACCTTTCAATAATAACTATGAATATTAATTGTCTCAATTCTCCAATGCAAAGACATAGAGTTGCAGATTGTAATAACAAAAAGAAAAAACAAGATACATCATTGGACACCTATAAGAAACGCACCTCATTGGCAAAGACAAACATAGACTTAGAGTGAAAGGATGGTAAATTACTTTCCAAGAAAATGAAGCCCAAAAGCAAGCAGGAATAGCTATACTAATATCTGACAGAGCAGTCATCAAACAAGTATCAGTCAGAAGAGACAGCCACTTCATATTGATAAACAATATGAAGAGGATATAACAATTTTAAACATATATGCACTGAATGTTACACATTCAGTTTCATAAATGAAACACTACTGGACATAAAAGCACAGATAGACTCCAACATGACAATAGTGGGTGAGTTTAATACTCCACTTTCACCAATAAATAGGTTGTTCAGACAAAAACGACCTACAGAAAACTTCAGAATTAAACAGCACTATATATCAAATGGGCCTAATAGACATCTACAGAAGATTCAACCCAAAATGCACAGAATACACATTGTTCTCAGCAGACCACAGAATTTTCTTCAAAATTGATCATATCTTAGGACATAAAGCAAGTCTTAACAAATTAACAGCAAGAAAATTGAAATAATTTCCTTATTTTATCAGACTACAATAGAATAAAAAAAGAAATCAATAACAAGAAACTCTACAGAAAATATCCAAACACATGGAGACTGAACAATTCACTCCTGAATGATCAGTAGGTCATCAAAGAAACAAAGGGAAAAATTAAGAACATTTCTAAAATCAAACAAAAATGAAAACACAGCTTACCAGAAACTTTGGAACACAACAAAGACAGTACAAAGAGCAAAGTTTATAACCACTTTCAGACTTCTAATATACAGCACTGTGGTTGATTTGTGTTATTTTATTTCACTGAGCTTGTTGTCATTTGTTACAGTAACAATAGAAAACCATTGATTCACACTTGGAAAGAACTTTAAATTTATAACTGTAACCTCCAAATGAATTTATACATAGTTGAAAATATATTGATGTGATTGAAAAAAAATGCACTATTTATTCAACTTTATTTATATTCTATTACTGTTGTGACTTATAAACTCTTTATCTTGTGAATAGCAAAATGTATTACATTGTATTGCGAATGTTCAATGTATAACTTTGGTAAATGTATACCACAATTTTATAAACTTTCTTTGACATGTATTTACTTTTTTTTTTTAACTTTACAAAGGAAAGAGGTTTATTTAGCTCGTGTTGTAAAAACTGAAAGGCCAAAAACCATAACACATGCTCTGGCAAGGGCTCCACAGTGAGTGGTAAAAGTACTTGTGGGATAAAGGATCGAATGGTGAGGCACAGAGTAGAGGGACGCTGGGTGGGACTCTGCTCAGGCTTTTATAAAACCATTCTCTGAGAAATTACCATGGAATTTATACATAGTTAAAAGGAAATACCTTAATCCCTTCAAGAGCTCACATCAAATGACATAGCCTTCCCACTAGCCCCACTACTTTTTGTTCTTTTTAAATGTATATTAATTATACAAAATAATAGATTTTGCTGTGACATTTTTATACATGCATATAATGTATTTAAATATTCACTACCAACCTCCTTTACCATCTCCATTTTCCCCTCCCCCAGTCTCCTTTCTCTTCTCAAATAGTTCCCTCTAGATTCCACAGATAAAATATGATAGTTTTTTTTTTCTTTCTGAGTCTGGCTTATTTCATTTAACATGGTAATCTCCAGTTCCATTCATTTTCCTGAAAATGACATTATTTTCTTCTTTGTGACTGCATAATACTCCATTATGTATATATACCACTTTCTTTATTCATCTACTGATGGATACCTAACCTTATTCTATGGCTTGGTGACTTTGAATAGTTCTGCAGTAAACATGGGTGTGCAGGTATCTCTACTGTACCTTGACTTTGATTCCTTTTTATATATGCCCAGGAATGGAATAGCTAGATCACATGGTAGTCTATTTTTAGTTTCTGTAGACAATCTGCACTGTTTTCCACAATGGATGTACTAATTTACATTGCCACCAACATTTATCAGAGTTATTTTTTGCTGCGTTTTCATAAACATTTGCTGTTTATTGTTTTCTTGAAGAAAGCCATTCTGATTGGGGTGAGAGGGAATCTCAATGTAATTTTGATTTGCTTTTGACTGATAAAGATGTTGAATTTTTTCATACATTTGGTGGCCATTTGTATTTTGTTGTTTTAAAAGGGTCTGTTCAGTTCATTTGTCCATTTATTGATTGGGTTACTTGTTATTTGGTGTTTAATTTTTGGAGTTCTTTATGTTTTCTGGATGAGTAGCTGGCAAAGATTTTCTCTCATCCTATAGGCTATCTCTTCGCTCTGGTAATTGTTTACTTTGTTATGCAGAAGCTTTTTAATTTGATGCAATTCCATTTGTCAATTCTTGCTACTTATTTCCTGATCTATTAGAATCCTTTTCAGAAAGTCATTGCCAATGCCTACACCTTGTGTTTCTCCTATTTTCCACTAGTAGTTTCATATTTTATGTCTTACATTAAGACCTGTAATGCATTTTGAGTTGATTTTTTTTAAAACAGGGTGTGAAATAAGATTGTAGTTTCTATCTTCTACATGTGCATAACCATTTTTCCCACCACTATTTGTTAAAGAGGCCCTCTTTTCTTCAACAAATGTTTTTGACACCTTTGTCAAGAATCAGATAGCTGTAACCATGTGGACTTATTTCTGGGTCTTCTACTCCTTTAGTCACATGACTGCTTTTGTGCCAGTACCATGACATTTTTGTTACTCCAGTTCTTATATTAACTGAAGTCAGGTGCAGTGATTACTCCAGCTTGCCTTTTTGTTCAGGATTTCTTTGGTTTTTCTGAGTCTTTCATGTTTCCAAAATGAATTATACAATTGATTTTTCTTCTTCTTTTTTTTCTTTCATGGGCATGGGGATCAAACAAAGGGCCTGTGCATGCTAGGCAAGTGCTTCACCTCTGTGCTACATCCCAGCTAGGGTTGATTTTTCTATTTTGGTGCAGAACATCATTGGAATTTTGGTGAGGATTGCATTGAATATGTAGTTCACTTTCAGTAATATAGTAGTTTCCACAATATTAATTCTGCCAATATATGTACCTGCGAAGTCTTTCTGTCTTCTAGAGTTTTCTTTAATTTCTTTCTTCAGTGTTTTATAGTTTTCATTGTAGAGGTCGTTCACTTCCTTTGTTAAGTTTATTCCTATGGATTTAATTTCTTGAGGCTATTGTGAATGAGATTGTTTTCTGGATTTCTTGGCCTGTTGACTACTGGCATTACAGAAAAGCTGATGATTTTTGTATATTGATTACCCTGATGCTTTGATGAAATTGTTTATCAGATCTAAGAGGCTTCTGGTAGAATCTTTTGGATCATATTATCTGCAAATAGGGACAATTTAACTTCTTTTTCTAATCATATCCTTTATTCTTTCTTTGACCTTGTTATTCTGGCTAAGATTTCCAGCACTGTATGGAATGAGTGACGAGAGTGAACATCCTGTCTTACTCCTACTTTAAAAGTTATGCTTTCAGTTTTTCCCCATTCAGTGTAACACTGACTATCAGTTTGTCTTATACAACCTTTAGTATGCTGAGGTATGATCCTCTATTCCTTGATTCATCAGGGATTTTTTCATGAAGGGACACTGAATTTTGTCAAAGCCTTTTTCTGCATCTATTAAGATAATAATGTGATTTTTGTCCTTGATTATTTTATGTATGTTACATTTATTGTTTGTGGATGTTGAACCATCCTTGCATCATGGGGCAAAATAACTTGACCATGTACATGATCTTTTTAATGTGTTGTTCAATTTAGTTTGCAGGTATTTTATTGAGGATTTTTGCATCTATGTTTGTCAATGATATTGGTCTATAGTTTTCTTTTGTTGTCATTGTTGTATCATTATCTGGTCTTGGTATCAGGATAACACTAGTCTTATAGAATGGTCCTGGGCTTTTCCTTTATAGGACACTTTTTTTTTTTTTTTTTTTTTACTGCTTCAATCTCATCTCCTGCTTCTGGCTTTCCAAATTGATAGTCCTAAACAATAGGTAAATTTTGTTCCCTTGTATGTCTCAGCATGGCTTCCAACTGTGTAGCGCTGCAACGGCTTTTGATTCAAAGTCTGTCTCCTTGCAGCCCGACTGGCCATCTTAGACAACTCTCTGGATTAGTGTTTGGCTTTTGTTGTGAGCTCCTGGAGACAAGAAAAACCTGGGAACCTTTGACTCTCAAATGGTAAGCTCCTACAAGACCTTCTTAAGATGGCTTCTGGGAGAGAAAGAACTTCCCCAGTGTTGGTATGCTATGCAAATTCCAGTTTCCCAATCTATTTAGGCTGCACTTCTGCATGGTGCTGAGACCTGTACTAATTGAGTTTTCTGAGTTTCTCCCTTCTTCTTTTGCCTCTGCCCTTACCCAGTGCTGTGCTGTCACCTCAGGTTCACTGCTGGTTCTCTTTCCAACCCTCTGTTCCACTCTCCAAAGTCTCTGAGTTATTTCAAGTCTCTGTCTGTTCACAACTGAACTTTAGTTCCATCCCAGCATTACCCATCTTGAAAGGCAGCTGCTCTCTAGCTGTTTTGATTCTCTTTTTTATAAAGCTGGCAATCACTAGGTGCTTCTAATCTGTCATCTTGAAATCTCTACTTTTTTTTATTTAGGGCAGTATTGGTGTTTGAACTCAGGGTCTCATGGTTGGAAGGCAGGTGTTCTACCACTTGAGCCACATCCCCAGCCCTTTTTGTTTTAGTTATTTTTCAAGTGAGATCTTGCATTTATGCCCAGGCTGACATGTAATTAGATCCTCCCATTTACACTCCTTGTATAGCCAAAATGACAGGCATATAACACCACACCCAGCTTTTTAGTTTTTAGTAGTTGAGAAGGGGGCCTCATGAACTTTGTTTCTGGCTTTGGCTGGCTCCATCTGAGATCCTCCTAATCTCTGCCTTCCAAGTAGCTAAGGATTATAGACTTGGTCCACCAAGCCTGGATCTACCTTTTTAAAAAATACAGTTTAGTTTTTGGAGTAATTTTACATTTGCAGCAAAATTGAGAGGAAGGTACACAGATGTCCCATTCACTCCCTGCCCCTACATATAAATAGCCTTTTCCATTATCAGCATCCACCACCAGAGTGTACCCCTGTTACAATTGATGAACATACATTGTGACATGTCATTGTCTCCCCAAATCCACAGTTTATTTTTAGGTTTACTTTTGATGTTGTACTTTCATCCTATGGATTTGAACAAATCTAAAATGGCACATGCTCACCATTGTAATATAATACAGAATAGTTGCATGGCTTTAAAAATTCCGTGTGCCCCAAACAAACATGAGCATATATACATATTTAATATATATATACATTTACATATCTAGTGTGAATATATATATAACATGTTTACAATAGTGAGACTGCTCAATAGGCCTGGGGGAAGAGGAAGTGGAAAAGAGAGTGAACAATATCATTGCATCTGTGTAGGAAGATGGCATAGCAAAACTCATTAAAAGCTGTTGTGTGATAGGGCATAGGGAGGAAATGTAAGGGAGAGTAATAAAGTGTTAATCATGAAACCCCTTTGAACAATGAATATGTACTTTAAAATGAAGTATAGGATTGTAAAACAGGCCCTGCTGGGAGGGGTATTAGAAATGAGGTGAGTGGAGGGGATAACGGGGTGAATATGGCCAATCTACTTAATGTACTTATGTTAAATAGAACAATGAAATCTGTCAAAATCATTTGACATATGGGGGAAGGGGATGAGGTAGAGTGATGGTGGGAGCAAATCTAATGAAAGCATAAATCTATCAAACTATGTATAAAATCTGTACAAGGAAAACTATAAGATTCTGATGAAAGGCATTAAAAAGAAATAAGTAAAGTTGTTCTGTGTTCCTGTAGAGAAAGACTATTAATACTAATAAATCACTGTCTACGCCTTTATTGTAAGCATACCTTCTAATGTTTATTTTTCCTTTAAATTAGCTAAGATGTTGGGGGCTGGGATGATTTGACTCCTTACTTGAAAGTTGTCAGGTAGACCTTTCTCTTATTTCTTGGCTGCCTTGAATGAAGGACTGTCAGCCAAGCAGCCAGCTAAACTGTCCTTGTGCCAGTCCTGGCTGCTTTGAACACTCCATAGATACCATGAGGAAGCTACACAGAAACCATAGCTTATGCTACCAAAGTCCTGACTATTTCTAACAGCTTGCACTGGAGAGTTTTGCCATCATAAGCTTCAGTGAACTCTAAGTAAACCTGTAGCCATTTCCACTCTGGCTGGAAGAGGAGCACTTCCCTTGGTGGCCCAGAAGGCCTGTGATTAGTACAAACACAGTCTTTCATTTTCATGAAAATCTGTTGTGACTGGTGCAGATACCCTTGCCAACACCCCCTTTCTGGCTATATAAGCAGGCTGGTGAGCCCACTTTTGGAGTCCACCAAGAGACATCACCCTCCTGTGTTATCCCCTGGTGTTGCAACATTTGCCCAATTAAAAGACTTCTCTAGAGTGGTCCTTTTGCCTTCTTTAACTTTATCAATAGTAGAGAAGGCTGAACTAATAACATGAAGACAGGATGGCAGAAGCAGAGCTGTAGCAGCAACAAAGGTGGCTACCATGAAAAATAGCAGCAGTGGGTGGAGGCAGCAGCAATAGGTACCTCAGCAGCTGCAGCAACAACAATGGACAGTAACAAGGAGGAGATAGCTACAGAGTTTCAGAGAATGGCCAAGGCAGAAATGTCAGGAAGCAGCTGCAATGGAGACAAGGGCTGTGAAGAGCTAAAGATGAGAAACTATGGGCCCTGGTTGCTGGAAGAGTTCAAGAGAGCTGCCAATCCTTAAGAGCCAAGGTCTCAGACACTATAGGTTTAAGAGCTGTAACAGTAGCCCCTGACAAGGGCTGAGGATCCTAACACCCTAGGCCTACAAGATACAACACTTGTTGCTGTAGAGCTGAGTGTCCCAGCACCCAAGCCTGTACAAGAACTGTAATACTAGAAAACACTTGCCACTGTCCACTAACTGTCCACTGCCACAGTCCACTACTGCTGAAACTCAAGGATTACAATAGCTGCCAAGTGCTGGGCCTATATAGGTGGTTAAAGCCTAGAGCAATAGGCCGCTAGCTGTCAGGGTTTTCAACTGTAAGCCTCTGGGTCTGCCAGCCCAGCCCCTAGTCCTTGGGCACCCAAGGGCCCAGGACTGCTTGTTCTAGAAAATCTTCTCCTTGCCTTCCCATGATTCCTGCCAGGTACAGCAAAAGACCCCCCGTCAGCTGATTGGTAATAGTAAGTAATTATATTAGTTAACTTTGCTTTACTACAAGAAAATACCCAAGGCAGATAACTTATAAAAAGAAAAGATTTACTTAGTTTACAAACTGGAGGCCCAAAGTCCAAAATTTGCATTGGAGGATCTTTGTTTTACCTATGGTGAGGGAGGTGGAGGTAATTATGGCTCAATTACCTATCGGAGCAAATGGCCACATCTCAAACCACAGCAGAGAAAGAATCTGGAATACCACAGTGCCTTTCAAGCGAATAGTCCCAGGACCTGAGGACCTCCCCAAGTCCCCACTTCTTAAAAGTCTACAGCACCTTCCAATAGCACCCTGGGAGCCAAGCATTTAGAATATGGTCCATCAGGAGACACAATTTCAATCAAACCATAGCATGGGTTTTTAATTTCAAGTTGCGCTTACTCATTGCTGGAATATAGAAAGCAATCTAATTTTTGTAGTAACCTTGAATTATGCAACCCTGCTACAATCACTTATTAGGCCCAGTTGTCTTCACTTTTTAATGTATATAGAAGTACACATTAAATGGAACTGACTTTCATTTTTATATCTGGAAAACCAAAAACATTAAAAAAAAAAATCATGTGTTTGGTATGTCTACATACCCTGAAAGATTTATCTTAGAGATTTCTATTACTGAAAATTGTAGTTCTAGTTTGCTTAATTTTTCTCATATTAATTCAAGTACAAGTAGCACCCCAGTCATTCTCTTCCTTTCCAACCACACTGCTTTAATACCATTTCTAGAGAAGAGTTGGGGTGTTGCTCACAAATGTAATGAGCAACATAATACCTCACCTTTAACCCTATTCAAATCAGAGCCAGAGAAAACAAATTATCATTCTTCCATGAACCAGCCCCAGTACTTCTTTCAATAGATGAATTCTAATTCCTAATTTGCCATTGTGTAACTTACATAAATTATACAGTCTGTTAACCTCTGACTTTTAACTCATTTTTTGCACACAAGAGAAGTGATGCTCAGGATTGAAGTCCTTCTGAAGATAATTCATAGTAGATAATACCACATAACAAGCTTACTATCCTTCATTTTCTGTCTTTCTTACAAAGTTAACTATCAATGTCTCAACTGTCCACTTTGTTTTTCCTTTCCTTTATAGCTAAAAAGGAAAACAATACAGAATATGAATCATGGAGACTGAAGATAAATTTAATTTAATTTGTATCAAAGTTTAACTTTTTCTGAGAATTGCTTATGGACAATTGTTTTTACATAGTGTTTTTATATATTTTAAAAATATAATAATTTATACATCATTTTATATAATAATCTTAGAAAATTGTTCATGGCACCTACTGACAGAAATTTGTATCCAGTATGTCCAGTGTAATTGCAGACATCTGCACTTTTAAGTAGGCCTTTTTGGATGATTCCAGTATATATATGGACCAGATCTAAATAGATATTGAATTTTTAAAAATTATACCACCAGTAACTTTATGTTCAATTTGTTGTGGCCATTTATTCTAAAACAGAAATGTCTACAAAATGATATGGGCTTTTAAATTTTTCTCTGTCTAATTAAATGTCTCAACTGAACCAGACATAAGAATCATCTGTGAAGTTTTTACGGGTGCGTCTGCTAAAACTGAATCTCAAACAGGAGCTTGGAAGGGTTCATTCTGATATCTATGGTGGTAATCACCATATAGATTATATACACAGCTGGAAACCCTGGTCTACATTAACAACTTGAATAATGATAAACAAAAGGTGTTATATAGTATTATACAATATTCAATTTGGATAATAAACTGATCACTGAACCAGGGGTTATGTCTGGTTTTACTCTATGGTGGTATATACTTCTTGAATAATTATAGCTAATTATATATATATATATATATATATAGCTTATCAGGTGCTTAGAGGAACAATGCGATTTTGGGTCTTACAACTGTTTCATGAGACAAAGGTTATTATTGTTCCTTTTTACATTGGGGAACCTAAAATTAGTGAAATAATGACCTGTAATCCTTGGTCTGTCAAACCTGTTCTTGCCTCTAAAGGAGAAGACAATGTTTTTGATCTGTTTTCAGTTCTCCTTATTGGAGGTTCAGCTCTTTAATTCCTTTTTTTGACAAAATGTAACCCAAAAAATACTTTGAACAATGAGCAATGAACAGTGAGCAATATTTTCTGCAGCAAACTTTTCTGGATGAAATGGGATGTGGTAAGTGAAGAAGGCATAGAATACAATAATATGCCATAAAAATTAAGATGTCTTTTATCTTGAATTATGGCTTTTACATCAGCATCTCATACTATAAATTATTTTTTCCTCCAAGTATTTTTATTTACTCATTTTATTATTAGATTCAACATTTTCTGTTATTTTCTAATATTTATTTCAAAACTCATCTCAAATACACTAGGCCCTGGGTTCAATCCACTGTGCCACATAAAAAAAAGAAAATCATCACAAAAATTTTCTGACATAAGCCAGAAAAAAGACCACAATTCTTCTTGAATAGAAATACTAAATACATGAAGAAATTGAGCTCTCTATCCATGATGAAATAATTTCCCAAAATGCCTAGTGTCTCAAATTTTAATGGTCTTGTTGTTGAACTTTGAAAAAGCTTTTTTTCAAGTCTCAAATATGTTCAATTAGTTTTTCAAAGAGCCCCAGTATAACATGGAGACATCATTATTTCTTTAAAAAAAAAATATTTTCATTTCCCCAGTAACTTGTCCTGACTTAATAGGAGCCAAAATCACCATGTTGCAAAATTCTAGAAGTCACCATGCCCAGAAAATATACTATAAAATTTCCCTCTTGAAGTTGGATAATGGAGTGGTACACGTGGAAACTTTCATTTATTACTCTATTACTTCTTGTTAACTAATTTTAGAATATGAGGGTTAGAGGGAGTGTGCAAGTGTGTGTGTGTTAGGTTTGGGATTTAAAGAAAAAAAACACAAGGTATTATACTCCTAAATTACATGTTTTAGATCCTTCAAAGAAAGGATGAATTAAATCTTGCTTTTTTTCCTGGTAAAAACTATTCAATGAGCTAGCATTTAAAAACATGAATTTAGTAATACTGTGTTTGAAGTGGAAATTTCTTTGTGTGTGAAGGGAGAGTTTGTACAAATTATAAAAATGTAATTAAAGTGGAGCTAAACTAAAGAGTTTGTTGTGGAAGAAAAAGTGATCTTTTTTCATGAATGGAAACTTCATAGAATGATGTAGTTAATATAGAAACTTCATAGAATGGTGCAAATTAATATAATTTGTGACAGCACAAATTCAAATTATATTAATAGATAATGGGGAACTAAATAAAATGTTTCTGAGTTTCAAAGCCTCCCCATCCTGAATTTTAAAAATGATTTGTGTGTCACATGAGTGGAATGACATCTAAGTACTTCTCTTTATTGTGCTTATAGAGTTGACATTCACTTGTTTAAAGTTTTCCTCCATATAATTATTGGCATTCAAATGTTTTGATTGTCCAATTTCCAAAAAGCTGAAAAGTATAACCCAGAAACAAACCGGTAGAAATGAGTATGAAAAACTTGCATTCCACTACCGTTTAATACAGACCTTCATGGTTAGAATACAAAGATCAGATTTTTCTAGATTGTTGATTATTCACCCACAGTTAATAGACAACCAGAACTCAAAGCAAGCATCACTTCCACTGTATCACCTACCATCTCGACTGTCCCTCTTTTAATACCTGTTTAAAACTCATTGTCTATTATAGCAGTGTTAACCAAAGAAAGGCATGTGTACCAGCAAGGTTATGTAAACTAATCCTTTGGGGTTCAGGAAGTAAGGCAGCTGGCAGAGTGGCTCAAGTGGTAGGGCATCTGCTTAGTAAGCATGAGGCCCTGAGTTCAAATCCCAGTACCACCACCATCAAAAAAAAAGAAATCTCACAGGAAGTAAATAGTAATACTATATTTATGTTTCCTTTCCATTTCATCTTTTTTAATGTTAATTTTGCGAGTTTTATAGTATACTCACCATTAGTACAGTAGCACATGTATATTATTTAATGTTTTAAAAAATATATATTAAAAATGTATGCTAGTGCATACCCAAAACTCGTTGGTGAGAGAAATGTACATCCAGTAAGATTTAACACTAGTTCTGTACTCATTCTAAAATAAGAATTGACTGAGTCTCTCTGAGCCCCTACCACCTTTTTGATCTTAGGTGAGTTACCAAATTCCCCTAAACTTCTATTTCCTTATCTGCAAAACATAACTAATAATAATAATACATTGCATAGGATGTAGTGATGATTGTGTCATTTTTGTGAAGAGTTCTGGAAGAAATAAAATGCTATTCAAATATGTGTAGACAAATAGAGAGCAGACAGTAAACTCATTTTTGTAGCCCCAACATTTTTCACAGTAGCTAACACATGGAAAATATTAAATGACTATATGAATAAATGAATGAGTGAGGGTCTGTTACAGTGTCATTAACATTCTTCTGAGAAAGAGTAAGATGATAAGAGTGATTGTTAAGTTGAAAGAACCACGTTAGGCCTTGCTCCATCCCTGGCACCATGATTTTTGAAAAAAATCATTCATTTATTCTGAGCTCAGTGAAAATTGGATATAATGATACCATTTTCATACCTCACTAGATTATTTCCAGAATAAAATATATGTGAAGTATGTACATGAAAATTTGTCACAAACTGCATTATTTCTTATGGTTATAGCTTCTGCCAATTGTACTTTACTGAAAGGAAAGGTCTCTCTCTCGCTGCCTTGTACTTTTACTGCATTCCTTTTAGTGTCTAACACAATGCTTTATCCATGGTGAGTTCTTAAAAAAAAAATCTTACTAATGAAAGGTGGCCTTCTGTTTTCAAGGCTTTTGAGGGGTTCCAACTAGTACCAACTTGCAATAAAATGTCAAACATGTACCATGAAAATGCTTGATTTAAACTGCCTAGGCAATCAGCCTGCTACCCCACAATAGTGCTGGAAGTTTGACAGTACTAGCCAATTTTTATGCACTATTCTCTATTGTAGTACCTTTGAGTTTTCCCTAATGGTGTTCCTCAGTCATGAAGTCCCAAAATGAAAGCTCTGTGGATAGGAGTCTGTTATATCTTCAGTGACAGAGAGCATTGTACATCCCAGGTACTCAATACTTCATGAATGAAGGAATTGATTCTGAAAAATTAAGAATATGTGTACTTGTTTGAAAACTTGAGTTATTTACTAAATTATTAATTAGATGGATTCAGTGAAAAGTTTTCCCTCATTATGAAAAAAGACTGAAAAAATAAGAATCCGTGTTGAACTTATTTCCAACATTTTAAGCTCCTTCCTTACTCAAATCACATTATAGTTTCTTTCCTGTGTTTATGTATATTCATGTCTATTTTAAATATATGTAAATAATGAGCTTCCTTTTATTAAAGCCTGGTTTTATCTAAGCTCCTAATTTTCTGAGGACCATAATTTCCTTTTTTGAAGAAAAAAAAATTCTTTGTGTTTGAATATAAATGCATCCATTCTCAACATTCTCTTTTTTGGACTAATTACATTTTTCCTAAGTTTATAACCCAAGAAATTATTATATATACCAACCAGGGAAGTTACAAAATAAGTTAAAATTTAACCATTCAAGATACCATTATTTTTCCTTTCAGAAATTGAATCATGAATCTGGAGGTTAGAAAGTAATCATTTTTTGTACTACTTAAATTTGCTTTCCCTAAGACTCAGATTTTAGAAACAATGCTTTCCCTCTCCTCTCCTGACATAGTTGGTGTATATTATCTCCACAAGGCTGATACATACAGGAGCAAAAGGTGCTGGCCTACTATGTGAGCCACTGGGATGTTCAGACAGCCCCCATAGTATGAATGAACAATGGTGGAAAGAGGGAGTAAAAGTGCATAGTGTCCTTCGAAAAGGCATACCATCTCAAGACAGGGGCATTGCTCAAGTGGTAAAACACCTGCCTAACAAATGCTAAGCCCTGAGTTCAAACTCCAATACTGGAAAAAAGAAAGACATACCATCCATATGAATTCAGAAGCATTGGTCAAAGCCAAATACCAGGGAAGGTACAGATCAGAGGTCAAGTTCCAGAGGGCTAGAAGGTACAGACCTCCCCAGCTCTGTGGCACACAGCCAGTGGTGTACTTAGAGGCTGGGGCTGCTCAAGAGCCCCCGGGGCGCTGGGAGGGAGCCTGCAAAAGAGAAGCAACTCATCCCCTTTATTTAAGCTGTTGGAGAGGAAGGCCTGGAGGAGAAAATGAGCCTGAAAGGAGCACCAGGTTCTGATTCCAGCACTGATGGCCAGTGCTTGGGGACTGCAAGCAAGTCACCATCCCTCCCTGTACAATGGCTGTGGTAATACCCAGGAGCTCTCTTTTTTCACTCATTTCTAATATGATGGCAGGATTTCCCTGTGTTTTCTCTCTTCCACAAGTGCTGACAATCAGTGAGGGACTTTTTTTTAACAGTGACTGAATGAATGAGTGAATGAGTAAGGTCACTGCAGGCCGTGGTTCTTTTTGGCGGATAATCTTTGAGAGAAAAAGAAAGGCAGTGCTGTGTTGTTCTGATCGTGGGGTTTTGCACATAAAAAATGCCCCATAACTTTGCATGGAACCAGTGGCTCCCGGCCTAGCAAGGGCTGGGCACCTAGCGGACTCTGTGAACAGGCTTAGTGTGAGAAAAGGGAAAGGGTTAAATTTTGGGGAAAGAACCGAAGGGCCAGAAACTAAATGAGAATTAGTGATCATTTTAATGACTAAAGAAATATTAACTAATATTTCCTGAGGGCTTGCTGTGAACCAGGAACTGTGCCGTGCATTATGTGGGTTCTCATTTAATTGCATACCCTGGAGACTGGGATCATTTCACAGGTGGCAAAGCTGTCACAAAGAGGTCAGCGACCTTAGCCAAGAGAACAAGGCTCTGAAGTGGCAGATCCAGGACTCTGACATGAACCTGTGGACAACAGGCGAAGCCTTTCCTAACCTCTCTCACTCAGGCAGTCTGGTAACTGTTACACTTGCCCTGAGGAGCAGCAACAGGTCTTCTGGTCTTAGTCCCAACTGACTCCTTGGGCATGTAACTCAGGAGAGCTCCGCCAGGGTAAGGACTAAGGTGCCCAGAGTTGTATCCACTCGCTCAATTGACCAATTAAGTTCCTTCTCTCCCACCGCCACCTCCAGCCCCTTTGCCTCCTATTTTGTCTAACTAATGAGGAGTGAATTGGCCAAAGAGTAAGGGAAGGAATGAGGAGAAACAAAGTCTGAGATAAAGAGGACTTATTAATTAGATTCTAGTCAAGAATTGATTTAAAATAGCTCTTTTCGAAGGAGACTTCAAGTTATTGCCTCTTACCACATTGGAGAATTCAATTCATCAAGATCAATTATTTCATGCAGATGATATAACCTGACATATAGCAACATCTCTGGGTCTAGTGACCCAGCTAAGAAATTTAGGGGCAAGAGTAAATGGAAATGAATTATTTTTTCATCCATCAGAATTACATCTCCTGGAGGTTACTTAGTCTGTTGTATATTAGCAGGATATTGTAAACACATTTTGGGCTTCCAAAAATTGTTTATAATTATAAAAAATGTATTTTCTGGTCACAAGTTAATTTAAAAAAAAAGTGATGATGAAGGCTTCATTATTGATTCATTGCATATCCTAAGACCTCATGGACATTTCACAGGCAGATTGGTGGATGGATGACTAAATTGTTCTCAAGTAGAACTTAATTTAGGATTCAGTCTATTAGTATTCATTTACTACAATGCATCTTTTAGTAGGGATCTTTTTTAAAATTGATGGATTTTAAAGTCATTAAATATATACAAGAAATTTCCCAGATGTGTAAGAGGATAACCACAAAAAATTCTTTTGCAGTTTGAAAAGAAATGTGCACTATTTGAATCTTAGCTACCATAAATTAATTTATAAATAGGTCTAAACTATGTCTGTCCATAATGAAGCCAAAGAACCAGCTACCCAGATGTTCTTAATATCCCCCATCTCCACTGTAAGTCCTCAAATGCCTTCTGATGGCTAGTATCTCCTTCAGGGCAGAGGAAAAAAAAAGAAAACAGATGTTAGGAGAATGGACTAGAGTAACCATAAGCATGGTGGAAAGTATAATTACAGTTCTTAAAGTAAGCGTATGAAAGAAGCACTATATAACTGTGCATTGCTGAAAAATCACCCTGATTAAATAATCACCCAGTTTAAAACAAACTTCACTGGACAGGGAGCATCTCCTTTTGAACCAGTGCTTTCAATAACAGAAGGCATATAGCACTTTTAAACCATAAGGGTTCTGTATGTATTTATTTACTGTGATTGCCAAACAAGAGGTTGGTTTTTCTCCAGTGCATCTTCCCCCATTATAGCCACTATTTAATACACTCTCTTCCTTAATTGCACTTATTGCCATTTATTTATTTATTTGTTGTCTGACTGTAAGCTACCCATTGTCATTTTTCTTAAGGGGGTAGATACTTGTTAAAATAGAAGATTGACAGCATCCCAGTTGTTTTACTCCAAAGGTAAATATTTCCTAACTTCTAAAGGTAAGGATTAGTTTTGCCCATTCTTGGATTAAATATAAATGAAATTATAAAGTACAGAGTATTTTGTGTCTGGTTTCTTTTACTTAACATAATGTAGTTGAAATTCATATGGTGGGAGCATTGTACATTGCTATGATTTGGATGTGTACTCCAAAGATGTATGTGTTAAAAATTTTGTCCTCGGGATGGTGCTATAGGGAGGGGGTGGAACTTTTGGAAAGTGAGGTCTAGGGGGAAGCCATGTCTATGGCCATACCACCCTGAACTCACCTGATCTAGTCTAGGGAAGCCAATAGGTCACTGGAGCCATGCCTGTGAAAAGGATAGCCCCTTCCTCTTCCTCTCTTTTGCTTCCTGGAGGTGAAGTGAGCATTTGTGCTACCATGTGCTCCCTGCCATTGCCATTTGGCATGGTACCAGAGGCCCAAAACTATTGGTCTGACTGATTTTGAACTGAAACCACCAAAAGCTATTGGACTGACTGGTTTTGGACTGGAATCACCAAAGCCATTGCCAATATACACCTTTTCTCTTTAAAAGTTAACTATCTCAGCTAATATATTCTTGTTGCCCTACAAAATTGTTCTATGTAAATATAAAAAAAATTATTGATCCATTCTGTTGCTGATATGCATTTGGGTAGTTTCTACTTAGAAATATTCCAAATAGTATTATAAATACATGTTCACAAAAAGTATATATCTTTTGGTGAGCACATTTATGCATATCTGTGGCATATATTAACAACAGTGGAATTGTTAGATCATATTTTCTATTTAAGTGTATATGTCAAACAGTTTTTAAAAGTAGTTAAACCAATTTCACTTCATGATCAGTGTGTGAGTGAGAATCATGTCTGTCTTGCTCACCATTGTATCCCCTGCACCTGTAACACCTAGTAGGCACTCAAGAAGTCTTGGATGAATAAGTCCAATAGATGTATGTGAGCAGTGTGTAAATGACTATTGGACTTCCCCTGATTTTTTCAAGCTTGTAAGAAACAAAACAGATTTCTACACTACTTTATAATTTTGCCAAAAGAAATCCTTAGATATCTAATCCCTGAAAAAAGAAAAAGACTTCTTCATTGAATGCTATTTCCTAACACAAATAGCTTATTAGTGATGGAATAAACAGCATAAATTTGATAACATATAGAATATTAATGTGTTGGCACAGGAGGGCATTTTAATGTGTTAATTGTCCCACCCACTCATTGTATGCTGGAGGACACAGAGATCCAAAGAAATCAAGGTACTTACCTAAATTTAAGAAAATAATCTTGTTATTCACAAATGGACATATGCTTTGTTTTCTCCTTCAAAACTATGGATTGAATGATGAGTATTAATTTGTGTAAAATAATGTGTTTTAGCAAGAACAAACCCAACTTCCTATTTTGTTGATAAAACCTTCATATTTTAACTATGACCACTCTCTCAAACACTCCTTCTTCATTACTTAAGTAAAGCAAATTACTTTCTGTCACTGTGTAAAATTATTTTTATTTTTCTTGGAGGGACGAGATGTCTTTATCTTTTCTATGATATGATCAGAATCGATTCAGAAGATCTGTGACTTTTTTAAGATAGAATTTTTATTTTTTATTGCTTCTTACCAAAATTATCTAACAAATCAACCATATTACCTTTAAATCTTTCCTCTGAAGAATAAGTACTTTTGTGGATAAAATGAATATTAAGAGAAACCTAATTCAACACTTAATATGTACATAATCAATAACTGAAAATACGATGTAGATGAAGATATGTATTGTTGATCCTATCAATAGCTACAAATATTTACCACTGCTTGTGTATGACTGTCTTCTAATGTATTACTTTGCCTTTTCATTCAATAAAGAGATAGAACACTGTTGTCCTCATTACCCATAGGGCATTGGTTCCAGGATACCCCACAGATCCTAAGTTCTATGAATGCCCAAGTTCCTTATATATAATGATATTGTATTTGCATATAATCTATTCATAATCTACTTTTACATTAAATCAGCTAAATTATTTACCAATATCTACTACAATGTAAATTGCTTTGTTAAAGTTGCAATCCTATGTTGTTTAAGGAATAATGACAAGAAAAAAACTTGTACATGATCAATATAGATGCATTTTTTTCTAATATTTTCCATCTGTAGTTGGTTGAACCAACTGATATTTCCTTCTTCCTTGACTTTACGCTCACTTATGTAATTTTTTTTTTGGTCAATTGAATGTGAGGGGTATGAGTGAGCTAAATCTTTAGAAAGACTATTAGGCATTCTTTTTTGAGCATCTCATATCACCATGAGATAATCACAACTAGCTTGCTGGTTTCAGGATAAGGCTAAAAGTTATGTGAAACAGAGTCTACCTGCCCTAGCTCAGACTGGCTTAGATCAAACAACTTCCCATGGACTTTCAGATGCATAAATAAGTCCAGCTGAGATCAAGCAGGCTAACCCAAATTTCACTTAATTAACTAACTCCACCCCCTCTCCAAATGCTTACATATGTGATCTAAGTAGGGACAAATTATTTTAAATCAGTAAAATTTTGTGTGTTTATAACAAATTGTTATTTTAATAAAATGATAAATATTCTTAAGTAACTATGTTTATTAATAATGAAAAATAGGACTGTAAAATAGATACAATGGTGGGTACTAGAGAGAGGGGAAGGGTGAATGAAGGAGATTAACGTGATGGTATATGGTAAATGAACTTCATACATACCTACATGAAACAATTTAAAAATCTCTTGTAATTGCTTTAAGTGGGGTGGGGAGGGGGTTGAGGAGGAGAGATGATGGGGGCAATGTAAATAATGTACAATGGAATTGTCACTATGAACCCCGCCTGTATAATGAATATATCCTAATAAAAAAAATTTATTTTAAAAAAAGCAGCAGCTACTATAACAAGGACAACTCATCAGGAGGCAAAAAATTTATACAACTTATAGGGAAGATTTGAAAAGTCAGTGCACATAAGGAGTTTAGAAGTCACCACTCTATCCTAATAAGTTAAAAGCTAAACAAACTGAAAAATCAACAACTCTTCTTAGATCTATCCAAAAAGTGAGATCACAAGGAAAACTGCTTTACTTCCCCTTCCCCCCCCCAAAAAAAACATTGAAGAGACAGAGGCAAATACAGAAAATTACAACATACTCCAGCAGAAACCTCAATGGGAACTAGCACTGAAAAAGGCAAATCAAAGCTATACTTGAATTACAGAAAGCCCACTATGGGAAATTCAGAAAGTTAAAAAACCCAACAGAACATAGTCACAGGAAGATACCCAAGGTTTTATAGGTATTACTTCTAGATACTTTAGTAGGGTCCTCACAGTGAATATTGAAGAAAAGTCCCCCTGATGTTTTTGGATGAAGGAGGGGGAAAAGAACCATTTTGAAATAAAGTATAACATTCTAGTTTTTTTTTTTTATTTTAAAATAAGTTCTGCTCTCAAGACTATTTTACCAAAGTCTAAACCTCTGGTGTTTTATCAGTACATAACTTAATAGAGGAAGGGAAATCACAAACTCCAGCCCCTGATATTTTGTCCCACCTAGGACTGAGAAATGCTGGTGAAATTCACAGTCCAGAGGCACAGGCTTGCCAAAAGTCTGAGGCCTACTCACTGGACTACATAACTCTTCCTTTTCCCTACATATTAATGTTATATTACTAAAAGGCTAGTACATCGTGTTTCCTTTCAACAAAAAATTACAAAGCATACTAAATGGTAGGGAACACAGTTTAAAGAGAATGGTAATCTTCAAAACCAGAGTCAGAAGTGATAAGAACATTGGAATTATCAGACAGGAATTTTTTTAAACTATCATTAATATTCAAAAGGCTTTAATGGCAAAAGTGACAGCATACAGTAACAGGTGGATAATGTAAGCAGACAGATAATCTATGAAAGAATCAAAAGGAGATACTAAAGGTATAAAAAAAACTGTAAGAGAAATTTTAAAAATGCCTAATGGCTCATTAACAGACTGTGCAAAACCCTTGAAAGAATTTCTGAGCTAAAACAGGATGAGCGGGTTGGTAATATGACTCAAGGTGTAGAGCACCTGCCTAGCAAGCACAAGGCCATGAGTTCAAAGCCCAGGACTGCTAAGAACAAAACAAAAACAAAAAGAGGATAACAGGCTAGATTTTAGTGTCTTGGCCCAACTCTAGTACTATGATCATTGCAAAGAATCAAAAACTTGTCCTAGGCATCCAACCCATGAAGAAGAAACTAGAGAGACTGTGTCCATGGGAGGCAAAGTGTCAAGAAAATATGCTTTCCTAATGTGGGAAAAAAGGTTTCTGGGAAAAAAAAAAAGTAAAACCCAGCCTTGCCTTACATGCAGGGTAAGTTTTTAAATAGCACTTCCTTCAGGGACAGGAATTTCAAGCCAAGAAAATTGTTCTTGGACTAAGGAAGCATCTGAAGCACTGACAGGAGAAATAACAGAGCTTTGAAAGGCTGGTTCTAACTCACTAGTAACTCAGACACACAACAGTGGAAAAATAAGCTCACATTAGAAAATTGCAAATCAGTAGGGAAAGAACCACCAGGAGGAAAAGATCATAGACCAAAAAATGGGAAATTTTATAAACTAAAGTTTAGTCATAATAAAACTATTTGAGTTTGTCAGCTAGCTGTGTTTAAAAATGCTAATGAAGTTAAAAATGGGTGCAGATTCTTCCTCTGCCAACCTCTCATACTGGGCTGTGAGGGGACATGAAAGGAATTTCTGTACTCAAGCATATGACAGATCCAAGATGGCAACTAAGGCACAGAAGCAGACAGTGTGAGCTCCGTGACTCCAAAACCTTGCTGAGATGTTGGAGCCACACTTGGCAGAAATAAAACACCAAGGAGAATCAAAACTTCAACACCCTGAACCACTAGCCTGTAGAAAGCTTCTCCACACCATGTTACACTGAGAAAACAGGAGAGCTGCTGCCACTGCCACAAACCAGCTCCAAATCTGCTTGGGTGACATTTGGCATACCAAACAGGTGAGCACCTAAGCATCACGTGTATTTCCCTAGCCACCTCTGGGATAAACCAGCATAGCCCCCTGGGCAGACTGATCCCTCTGCAAAAAAAAAAAAAGTGAACAATAAACAAGGATCTGAAAACTAACACACAGCCAAGGGGCAGAGTTGCTGAAAGTGCACTAGAGAAGAGGGGAGGAACAAGGAGATGATCTCCACTCAAACTTTCAGTAAACAAGGCTAGAAAGGCATAAGGGATGACAGCAGGCCAGTAATAAGCCACTGTCTGAAATAGGGCAGGTAGCAGTCCACAGAGCTCATCTCCTGAGCCACTGAGCAACATGCAAAATCAAACAACACTGCAGATTGAAAAATAATCAGCAAACCATCACATTACACTGAGAGCAGGGGGCCGGCTGATGGATCACTGACCTTGCCCAGAGAAAGGGAGCAAGGCAAAGAAACAAGCCCCCAGTAATGAAGCACAGCAAAAACACACTTCTAAAGCAGGACAGCTGGTGGGCTACAGAGCTGATTCTGGAACCTGAGAACAACATACAAATTTAAACTGCCACATCCCACTGAGGGAGGAGCTGACCAATCAGCTGCCTCTGAAAGGCAGAAGAAAAAACATTACCCAACCACCTGGTGAGACTATGACAGAGCTTCTGCTTAATTATCAACACCAGGATTGGATGCTGGAGGGGTAACACCAAAACTTAAACTAAGACTGAAATTCTGTTGTTCCTGAACTTGGAATTTGTTGTCTGTTTGTTTGTTTGTTTGTTTATTCTGTTTCTTGTTTGTTCATCTCTCCATGTTGATTTATTTTGTTTTGTTTTTAGTTTTACTATTGGGAATTAGCTAATACTAAATTGCACCCAGAACAGGGACAAAAATAACACACACACACTTAGCTACAAATCCAATACAACTACAGCCCAAAATTAAACCACAAGAAAGAAAACAGGTGTCTAAAACCACCAACTAGCTTATCAAGAACATAGTTGCACATTACCAAGAGGAGTGATAAGAAGACAAAAAAGGAATGGAAGCCATTCTCCCCCCAAAATAATTTAATACAGGATTCAGAGGGAAATGAAGAAAACGAAAACCTAGTTCCAGACTCCAAAAAAACAAAGATAAATGATGCCAAAGAACCCAACAATGCCCACAAGAATTCCTCAAAGAAGAAATCCTGCAAGTAATCACTGAAAATTTTTTGGAGATGTTACTAGATATGGTTAGCCAAAATATAAAACAGGCACTCAAGAATTTCAAGACACCAAAAATAAAGAATATGTGAAGACACAGAAACAAATACATGAACTCATGGGAGCCATAAATAAACACCAAAGTGAAACAATGAATACTATAAATAAAGAGATAAATGAATTAAAGACAAAAATAGACATTGAAGAGGAAGTGACCCATGACATGGAAAACCTCAGAAAAAATAATGGACCAGAAATACAAAACACAATGGAAGGCCACTCCAACAGACTAGAACAATCAGAAAACAAAATCTCAGAACTTGAAGATAAAATGGAAATTAAAAGAAAAACTGAAGAGCTATTAGTCAAACAACTCAAAACCTATGAAAGGAAAATGCAAGAACTTACTGACTCCATCAAAAGACCAAATCTGAGAATCATGGGCATTGAAGAAGGAGAAAAGGTGCAAGCAAAAGAGATTCATAATATATTCAACAAAACAATAACAGAAAATTTCTCAAACCTAGAGAAAGCTATGACCAATAAGGTACAGGAAGCCTCCAGGACACCAGACTTGACCAAAACAGAACTACTCCATGACATATTATCATTAAAACAACAAGCACAGAATAGAGAAAGAATATTGAAGACTGTAAGAGAGAAAAAACAAATAATATACCAAGGTAAACCCATCAAAATCACAGCAGATTTCTCAATGGAAACCTTAAAAGCAAGAAGGGCATGGAGTGAGGTATTCCAGGCACTGAAGGAAGATAACTGCAACCTTAGGATACTCTACCCACCAAACTATCATTCAGAATAGATGGAGCAATAAGTCTTCCACGATAAACAGAAACTAAAACAATATATGACCATCAAGCCACCACTACAAAAGATTCTTCAAGGAATTCTGCACACAGAAATTGAAAGCAAACAAAACCATGAGAGGACAGGCAGTACCAAACCACAGGAGAAGAAAAGACAGGGAATCAGAGAGTAACATTAACTCAGCTGCACACAGACCTTTAAACAACAAAAACAACTAAATAACAGGAATCACCACTTATCTATATTAACAGACTTAACTCCTCCATCAAAAGACATGTTTGGCAAACTGGATTAAAAACAAAGATCCAGCAATCTGTTGTTTACAAGAGACCCATCTCATTGACAAAAATAAGCACTGGCTTAGGGTGAAAGGCTGAGAGAAGGTTTACAAAGCCAATGGCCCCAAAAACAGGCAGGAGTAGCAGTACTTATCTCGGACAAAGTAAACTTCAAACTTACATTGATCAAATGAGATAAAGAAGGACACTCCATATTAATAAAAGGGAAATAACAATTATCAACCTATATGCACCCAATGTCAGTACACCCAACTAAATCACACCATAGATCTAATGGACTTAGCTGATGTCTACAAAATATTTCATCCAACTTATGCACAATATACATTTGTCTCAGCAGCCCATAGAACCTTCTCCAAAATTGATCATATCTTAGGGCACAAAGCAAGCCTCAGCAAATATAAGAAAATAGAAATAATCCTATGAATTCTATCTGATGACAATGCATTAAAACTAGAACTCAACAACAAAAACAATAGAAGACATGCAAGCAATTGGAAGCTGAGCAACACATTGCTCAATGATCAGTGAGTAATCAATGAAATAAAAGAGGAAATTAAAAGGTTCCTGGAAGTTAATGAAAATCAAAACACGACCTATTGGAACCTATGGGACACAACAAAGGCAGTCCTGAGAGGAAAGTTTATAGCCATGAGTGCATATATTAAAAGGACAGAAAGATCTCAAATCAATGACCTAATGCTACATCTCAAACTCCTAGAAAAAAAAGAACAAGCAAAACCCAAAACAAGAAGAAAGAGAGAAATAATAAATTATTTCTCAATAATAAATTAATGAAATAGAAACAAAAAAAACATAAAAAGGAATCAATAAAACAACAAGCTGGTTCTTTGAAAAAATGAACAAGATTGACAGACCCCTGGCAAACTTGACTAAAATGAGGAGAGAAAAACCCAAATCAGTAAAATCAGAAATGCAAATGGGAAGATACAAACAAATACCATGGACATCCAGGGAATCATCAGAGACTACTTTGGGAACCTATCCTCCAATAAATTTGAAAATCTTAAAGAAATAGACAAATTTCTAGATACTTATGACCACTCAAAATTGAACCAAGAGGATATTAGTTACCTGAATAGATCTATAACACAAAATGAAATTGAAGCAGCAATCAAAAGTCTCCCAAAAAAGAAAAGTCCAGGACCTGATGGATTCTCAGCTGAATTCTATCAGACCTTTAAAGAAGAACTAATACCAACTCTTAAACTTTTCCATGAAATAGAAAGGGAAGGAACACTGCCTAACTCATTTTATGAAACCAGTATTACACTCATCCTCAAACCAGACAAAGACACCTCCCAAAAGGAGAACTATAGGCCAATCTCCTTAATGAACATCAATGCAAAAATTCTCACTAAAATAATGGCAAACTGAATCCAACAACATATCAGAAAGATCATTCACCATGACCAAGCTGGCTTCATCCCAGGGATGCAGGAGTGGTTCAACATATGCAAATCTATAAATGTAATATAGCACATTAACAGAAGCAAAGACAAAAGCCATTTTATCATCTCAATAGATGCAGAAAAAGCCTTTGATAAGATCCAACACCACTTCATGATAAAAGCTCTAAGAAAACTAAGAATAGTAGGAATGTACCTCAACATTATAAAGGCATTTTACAAATATATAGGTTTGTATGACAAATCTATAGCCAACATCATACTTAATGGAGAAAAACTGAAACCATTTCCCCTAAAATCAAGAATGAGATAAGGGTGCCCACTATCTCCACTCCTATTCAACATAGTCCTGGAATTCCTAGCCACAGCAATTAGGAAGAAGAAGAAATAAAAGGAATACAAATAGCTAAAGAAACTGGCAAACTATCCCTACTTGCAGATAACATGATCCTATATCTTAAAGACCCAAAAAACTCTACCCAAAAATGCCTAGACACCACAAACAACTACAGCAAGGTGGCAGGTTACAAAATCAACTTACAAAAATCATTAGGTTTTCTATACACCAATAACGAACAAATTGAGAAAGTATATGGAAACAATTTCATTTACAACAGCCTCAAAAAAAAAAAAAATCAAACACCTAGAAGTAAACTTAACAAAGGATGTAAATGATCTCTACAAGGAGAACTACAAAGCCCTGAAGAAAGAGATTGAGAGAGACTACAGAAGGTGGAAAGAGCTCCCATGTTCATGGATTGGTAGAATCAACATAGTAAAAATGGTTATACTACCAAAGCAATCTACATGTTTAATGCAATTCCCATCAAAATCCCAATGACGTTCATCACAGAGATTGAAAAATCTATCCTAAAGTTCATTTGGAAACACAAGAGACCACAAATAGACAAGGCAATACTCAGCATAAAGACCAATGCTGGAGGTATCACAATACCTGACTTCAGACTATATTACAAAGCAATAGCAATAAAAACAGCATGGTACTGGCATAAAAATAGACATGAAGACCAGTGGAACAGAATAGAGGACCCAGATATGAAGCCACACAGCTATGCCTACCTTATTTTTGACAGAGGAGTCAAAGACATACAATGGAGAAAAGACAGCTTCTTCAACAAATGTTGCTGGGAAAAGTGGTTATTTGCCTGCAAAAAACTGAAACTAGATCCATGTTTATCACCCTGTACTAGTATCAACTCAAAATGGATCAAGGACCTTAATATCAGACCTGAAACTCTGAAGTTAGTATAGGAAAGAGCAGGGAATACTCTGGAAGCAATAGATAAAGGCAAAGACTTCCTCAATAGAACCCCAGTAGCCCAGCAACTAAAAGAAAGGATGGACAAATGGGACTTGAAATTAAAAAGCTTCTGCACAACAAAAGAAATGGTCTCTAAACTGAACAGACCACCCACAGAGTGGGAGAAAACATTTGCCAGCTATACATCAGACAAAGAACTGATAACCAGAATATACAGGGAACTTAAAAAATCTAAACTCTCCCAAAATCAATGAACCAATAAAGAAATGGGCAACTGAACTGAACAGAACTTTTTCAAAAGAAGAAATTCAAATGGCCAAAAAACACATGAAAAAATGCTCAACATCTCTGGCCATAAAGGAAATACAAATCAAAACCACACCCCTGTTAGAATAGATATCATCAAAAACACCTCCAACAACAGGTGTTGGTGAGGATGTGGGGAAAAAGGAACCCTCGTACACTGCTGGTGGGAATGCAAGCTAGTACAACCACTCTGGAAAACAATATGGAGACTTCTTAAAAAACTAAACATAGATTTGCCATATGATCCAGCAATTGCACTCCTAGGGATATACCCAAAGGAGTGCGACTCAGGTTACTCCAGAGGCACATGTGCACCCATGTTTATTGCAGCACTATTCACAATAGTCAAGTTATGGAAACAGCCAAGATGCCCCACTACTGAGGAATGGATTAAGAAAATGTGGTTTTTATATAATTGTGTATGGAATTTTATTAAGCAATGAAGAAGAATGAAATCTTATCATTCGCAAGTAAATGGATGGAACTGGAGAACATCATCCTGAGCGAGGTTAGCCAGGCTCAGAAAACCAAAAATTGTATGTTCCCCCTCATATGCAAACTTTAGATCTAGGGCAAAGGCAATAATGTTGTTGGACTTGAGTCACACACTAAGGGGAGAGAATATATGGGAGGAATGGGGATAGGTAGGAAATCCAAAACTTGAAAGTGTTTGATGCCCCCCTGCAGAGGAACTAATACAGTAACCTTAAAACAACAGAGGTCAATATGGGAAGGTGACTGGGAAGTAGTGAAGAGGTCTGGTAGACATGAATCAATTCAGGTTGTAATACACTGTGCATGCAAGCAATGCTAGGAATCTCTCTATATAGCTATCCTTATCTCAGCTAGGAAAAATGCTCTGTCTTTCTTGTTATTGTTTATGTCTTCTCTTCAACAAAATTTGAGAAAAGGGCAAAACAGGTTCTGCCTGGAAATGAGAAGGGTGGGGGGGGAAGGGGGAGTGTTGAGGGTAGGGGGAAGAAATGGCCCAAACAATGTATGCACATATGAATATATGAATAAAGAAAAAAAAGCATATGACAATCGAAACTTCCAAAACTAAAATCAAAAGAGAAAATATAATAAAACATCCAAGAACTTGAGACTGCTACAAAGGTACAACATACATATAACTGGAAATTAGGAGAAGAGAGAAAATAACAGAAGCAATATTTAAACTGGGAAATTTCTCCAAATATCATCCAAACCATAAGTTCAGAAAGATCAGAGAACACCAAGGATACATGTCAAAATATTATGAAGAACTCTGTGCCCAAAAATCTTATAGCCCAGATGAAGTAGACAAATTCCTTCAAAGGCACCATCTACCAAAACTCACAAAAGAAGAAACACACAATGTAAATAAGTCTTTATCAATAATTTAAAATTTTTCAAAAGAGAAGTAACAGACCCAGATAGTCACTCCTGTGAATTTTATCAAACTTGTAAGAAATTATAACAGTTCTCTACCATCTCTCTCAGAATACAGGAGCAGAAAGTCTCATTCTATGAGGCCAACATTGTAATATCAAAACCAAAGACATATTTCAAGAAACTACAAAGCTGAATCTCTACCTATTCATTTTCAAGACAGTGAAACTATTTTTCCTGTTCCTAAAATGATGAATGTACATCATTATATATTTGCTAAAACCCATTAAATATATGTCAAGTATGTATGGGAACTGTTTGTGTTTCCCAATCAATTTTGTTGTGAACCTAAAACTTCTCTAAAAATAAGACTTATTTTTTTGAGTCTATTGTGGAATTATTTTCCTATATTCTTTCTCAGTCTGCCCATTGTTGGTGTATATAAAGGTTGCTGAATTTTGTAAATTGATTTTGTATCCTGCTACTTTGCTGAAGCTGTTTATGACATCTAGGAGATTTTTGTTGGAGTTTTTCAGGTCTTTTAAGTGTAAGAACATGTCATCTGCAAATAGGGATAGTTTGACTTCTTCCTTTCCAGTTTGGATTAAACTTAACAAAGGATGTGAATGACCTCTACAAAGAAAACTATAAACCATTGAAGAAATAAATTGAGAAGACTACAGAAGATGGAAAATATCATGCTCATGTATTGGTAGAATGAATATTGTGAAAATGGCTAAATTACTAAAAGCCATCTACATGTTCAATGCACTCCCCATCAAAATACCAATGACATTCATCACAGAGATTGAAAAATCTACCCTAAAGTTCATTTGGAAGCCCAAAAGATTGAGAATAGACAAGGCAATACTGAGCAAAAAGAGCAATGCTGGTGATGTCCAAAAACTGAAACTAGATCCATGTTTGTTAACCTGCACAAATATCAACTCAAAGTGGATTAAGGACCTTAATGTAAGACCTGAAATTTTGAAACTACTGCAGGAAAGAGCAGGGAATATACTGGAATTAATAAGCATAGACAATGACTTCCTAAATAGAACTCAAATGGCTTGACAATTAAGAGAAAGGATCAACAAATGGAGCTACATGAAATTAAAAAGCTTCTGCACAATAAAAGAAATGGTCTCTAAATCAAAGAGGTAATCCACAGAATGGGAGAATATATTTGTAGTTATATATCTGACAAGGGATTAATAACCAGAATATATAGGGAACTCAAAAACCTAAACTCTCAAAAAATCAATGACCCAACGAAGAAATGGACAAATGAACTGAACAGAGCCTTTTCAAAGAAAGCCAAATAGCCAAAAAACACATAAAGAAATGATCAATATCCCTTATTTGCCATAAAGCAAATGCAAATCAAAACCACACTAAGATTCCACCTCACTCCTCTTAGAATTATTATCAAGAACACAAACAGCAACAAATGTCAGTGAGGATGTGGGGAAAAAGCAACTCCCATACACTGCTGGTGAGAATGTAAGCTAGCACAACCACTATGGAAAACAGAATGGAAACCCCTCAAAAAATTAAAACTAGAACTCCATATGATCCAGCAATACCACTCCTAGGAATATACCTGAAGGGATGTAAGTCAGGTTACAATAAAGGCAACTGCATGCCCATGTTAATTGCAGCACTATTCACAACAGCTAACTGGAGGTATGGCTCAAGCGGTAGAGCACCTGCTTTGCAAGGACAGAGGCCTGAGTTCAAACCCCAGTCTCACCTAAACAAAAAAAAAAAAAAGAAAGAAAAGAAAATTTCAGAATAGTTGAGCTATGGAAATAGCCAAGATGCCCCACTACTGATGAATGGGTTAAGAAAAATTGGTATTTACACATAACAAAATTTTACCTAGCCACAAAGAAGGATGAAATTTTGTCATGTGCAGGTAAATGGATGGAACTGGAAAACATCAGCTTAAGTGAAGTTAGCCAAGTTCAGAAAGTCAAAAGATGCATGTTATCTCTCATGTCGAATATAGAACTAATACAAATATAGCAACATTATGAAAAACAGGTCACACTAAAGGGAGGTCACATACAAAATAGGGAATGTAAATGAAGGAAGTTAGAAGGTGAATACAATTGATGCTTTTTCTGTACAAAAATAATATAGAATTTTTAAACCTAGTGAAATCACCATAAGGAGGGGACTAAGGTAAAGCAGTAACAGTAGAGGAGATCAACCAATTCAGGTTATTATATATATGGACATGTCATAAGGAAACTCCTTGTATCTTAAACAAGCAAAAATATTTTCTTTTATAAGCTCACAGAAAAGGAGGGCAGAACAGGTCCTTTCTGGAGGGTTGGTACCAGTAAGCGGGGAAAGGGTGTGGGAGGGTGAGTATAGTACAAATTCTGCATACACATGCATGTAAATGGAAAGTGATACCTGCTCGAACTGTTCCAGGAATGGGGGGGGGGGATAAAGGAGAATGATGAGGAGGGAAGTCAACTACGATATATTTGATACATTGTAAGAAAGTTTGTAAATGCCAAAATGTACCCCCCACCCAGCACAATAATAAAATATAAAAGGCAACTAAAAAATTAAAGTCATAAACTAAAAAAAGAAACCTTAATTGGTCTCATTTCTGAAACAATTGCTTAGTGTTGTTGCAGGTCAAAATGAGAATCTGCACTCACTCCATTAAAGAATTCCAAAGTTTTAATGGCTAATATTAAGTCATTTTATGTACTGATATTAGAGTGTTGTCTATTATATTCTTTTCCCTTCCTTTGAAAGTATATAACTTCTCAATAAATGGTTTTCTTCATTTGTCTTTAAAAAAATAAAATAAGACAATTTCTAAAAATGTAAACAACCAAAAACAAAACAACAAAAAAAGAAAAACCAAGATCAAGGCTGACAAGGATATTTATAGTCTCAGTGATAGAGCAACACCATATTTGACCTCCAATTAGTGGCTAGCTTGGTGCCTACTCAGGTGTATCTCTTCAACCTTATACTCAGCCACTGGGGCTCACACACAAAGGACTTGTTAAAATACATTGCTTCTAATATCACTTGCTAATTCAGCAGATCTAGAGAGGGGTTATTGTATTTGACTTTTTATCAAGTTCTCTCTTCAAGCTGATGCCACCACTTTGAGGGCCACTGTCCCAAGAGATAGAGGAAGTGTTCTTTACAATCCCACATCCCTTGTCTCTGGGCAGGTCCTTCCTCAGCAGAGATTTCCAGCATTGGAGAACTCAGGCTTCATAAACAGAGGCTAGGCTGTCTCTTCATGGTTTTCCTGTGGTTTTATCTGGAATTTTCTTCTGAATTATGCCTCTTTCTCTTTCAGTATTAGGTTCATGATTCTTAGTCTTGATAATAAATAAATCCAAAGGCAAATATAATAGAATTCAAATAGAATACAAGTCATACTACACAGAATCATTTTAAGTACAGCCAACATAACAATCCTTGAAACATACCAGCTATATGATATAACCTATTATAATAACTTAAATAATATGTTTTATTCTCCCCCCCCCAAAAAAATAATAAATTTTAGCCAAAATAAAGAGATGGGGGTAGAACAATGAAGTGACTTTTATTAAGCCTTTGCAATTCAGGATAGAGTTGGAAATAGAACTTCTAAATACTTTCTGTTCACCTGATCTTATTACTAACATATTTTATTATGTGTCATGTTTTGTCTTTCCAGAAATGGACTTTATCTTGTGCAAGAGTAAAGTATTACCCACCTTAGGCCATCACTAGGGCCATTTAAATCTCAGGCCATCTTTAGCAGAAAAAGACAATTTAAGAAACAACAAATTATTGTATGTAAAAGCTGAAGTAAAGGGCGTTAATAAATTCTCTCAAGTTAAAAGAATTTGTCAATATTGATGCCTCTTTGGCTGTAGTTGCAAAATATTTTATGAGCATTGTTAAAAGAAGATTAAGACCAAAAAAGAGGGAATAAAACAATCATAATAATGCCCTAAAACCCTCTTTTGATATATGAAAACCATATCAAAGAGAACATTCATCATTTAGACTTTCACAAAAACCTACTTTGTTTCATTCACATAGTTAGGATTTTTCTGTTGTATTAAACAATGACTCTTTGTGTTAAGGGTGGTGTGTCTTTCCCTGTAGTCTTCTGTCTGAGCTTCAGAACACTGCTTGGGATGATGATTTCAACCTCATAAAGGATTGAGTTATAGAATTAATAAATATAAAACAGAATTGGGAGTGGAGATATTGAGTTGAGAAAATGATCCTGAAAGAAAACTGGAAACTAATAAGAAACATTGAGAAAATACCATCCTCATGAAACACACTATACATTCCTGACACATGCTTGATCCAATTTTTGTTTTTCTGACACATTTCTGGATCCTCTGTACTCGCCTGTTATAGAGAGACCTCAGCTAGCCAGGATTCAGGAATTGACCACGGGGCCCACCACGGACAGGAAGGTAGAGTGGCAGCCCAGATTCCTTGCCATGACTTGTATTTGGTGGGAAGAAGAAGAGCTCTTCTGTCCATCTGGCTACCTGAGAGTCTCTACAACCTCTGTCTGTCTCACAGAAACAGAGAGCCCAACTCCCCACTTATTTGGGATTCAATGATTTGGAAACACAAGACTAATTCTTCCTTATCAAGGGGATATTAAACATTATGTAATAGCTATGCAGATGGTATAAAACATGATCTACCCCTCCAAGAAATTTCAATCTAAATAAAGAAAAAAAAATGTGCCTAAAACCTACTGCAATTAAATACCTGATTACGTGGTTCAGGTTACATAGGTCATAGACAGTATAGGCATCCAAAAACAATACTATTTCTATTTTAATTCTGAATGTTTGATCATTAATCCAAGGCTTATGTGTGTTATTGTAATAGAAACCATACTACTCAGAACTGCTTGAACTTTATGTGACAATTACTTTGCTCATGGAAAACAAACACAAAAAAGGAAAGAAAAAACTTAGATACTATTTTGAAATAACCAAGTTGTACCTATTTCTAGTATAGAATAGAAAAAAAATAGATTTTCATCTATAAAAATGAAAAATTTACTACTTTTAGTATGCCTTCCTTTTCTTATATAAAAAAGACACAGGTGAAGAGCTAATGTCCATATTAAGTGCAGTTATTAATTGGTAATACAAAGCTTCAAAAGACTATGAAACAAATTTTTCAAGCATATTAAGGGTATACTGGCACTAAAAAAGTCTTTTCACATTTTTATACCATCAAACTATATTGAAAGAAACTTTAGTATAAACCTTAGTTGACTTGTTTTAAGTATCTTCTTTTAAGTCCAAAAATAAAATATGCTTCCACACAATGTACATATATTTCTCTGAAATTTAGTCATTGCTTTCTAGAATGGTGTTAAATACTTTACTTCTACTTATGTTATTGTCTTCAGGATATGACCCCCACCATGATAACCATCTTGGTCTATAAATAAGCAGCAAAGAAATTAGTAAATAAGGAAAGGATTTATCTGGTTGTGATCACAAAGAAAACTGATTTATAATGCACATGACTGGTGGCATAGGTCATTTTACTGGGGTAATAGTGGATTGAAACATGGGCAAGCAATGCTTAGAAATATAGTTCAAATAAGCGTTATAAAATACTTTTTAGAGATAAGGGCAAAACAGTTTCTGCCTGGAAGCAAGGGAGTAGGGGAGGAAAGGGAGGTGGCAGGGAAAGGGAGGAGGGGAGAGAAATGACCTAAACATTGTATGCACATATGAATAAACAAAACACAAAATAAAATAAAATAAAATACTGTATGCATTTTTCCAAAATTATAGGAGTTATTATTTTTCAGTTAATTTAGTCAAGTCCCTTGGTCTTGCTCTTTTTCCTTTGTATTTCTCTGTTTCTTCAGGCTGCTATAACAAAATACCATAAACTGGGTGGCTTATAAACAATAAACACTTATTTCTCACAGTTATGGAGATCAAGAAGTCCAAGGTCAAGGCAATGTCTGGTAAGATCCCATTCTCACAGATGGCATCTTTTAACTATGTCATCTTGTGGCCGATGAGATTAGCCAGCTCTCTGGAGTTTCTTTTGTACTAATCCACGCTTAAGTATAGAGCCTTCATGATCTCACCTCCCCAAGCCCTGCCCTCCTAATACCAACACATTGGGGTTTAGGTTTTAACCTGTGAATTGAGGAGGAGGGCACAAACATTCAGACCAACTCAAATTGTTACTATTTTTTAAGTTTACTACCTTATTTGAATATAGGAAGAAAAACTTTATTCATTTTATTCGAAGTCTATTTTTAAATGTGTTTTTATAATGTATATATTAATATATAACAGGGAAAGGTGCTCAAAATTCATTTTTTTCCTTGTGAGAGCATGTTGAAAATACACACTGACTTTAGAGAGTTCTGATCCATTAGTGAACATGAATAATAAAAAGACAAAACACGGGATTGACATGCTTTATTGCAATTATGTAAAAGCAGGAATGAAGGGGAAAGCTGCTTTTGTTCCTTCTGTAGAAGAAATGAATAAGAGAGGCTGCACCCTGAAGTAAAACATTGCTGACATAATTGCACACAATAGCAGTCAATGTTATAACTATGGGGGCAAAAGAAGCATAAGTGTGTTAAAACATTTCCTGTATCATTTTTATGAGAAATAGATGAAATATATGGGAAATGGCAACACAGTAAAGAAAAGCAAGTTAAGATGACACAAAAATGAGAATGGGCAAAGGCACAGATGCAGTAAAAGAAAAACTCCTTCTTTGAAAACTACCAAAATGCCAAAGCTTTTCATTGTTTTTCAAATTTAAACAGATTAGTCCAGAATGTCTCCCCAAAATTCTTCTGTCCTCTCCTTTGATTCTGCTACCTTGCTCACTCTTCTTTCCTCTGCTTCTCTGTATCTTACTCTGAGTCTACTCCCTGGATCAAAAGCATGAAGTTGAATTCCCTACCCAAGACTCCCTCATTCAATGAGATAGTCTCAACCTAAGAAATGCAATGATAGTAACCTTCAGAGTAAAACAGTAATAACTAACCATGAGCCCTTACGTACAGGAACTCATTTAAAGCTACCCCATTTTACAGATTGGAAAACTGAGACATGTATTGCTTAAAGTAATCAACTATTAAGTGGCAAAGCCAGGATTTAAACCCAGGTATTTGGTGCCATTTCCTATACTCTTGATCACTGTGCACTACCATCTAACATCTAAATAAAACATAATTTTATGTATGAGATGGATTCCCAATTTAATCTTTTCTTTGTGTTCTCATTCCTAAGATCCCAATAGTCTTGAGTCTGCATTTGAATAAGTCACATTACCATTAATGCATTAAACCCAACATATGGTCTTTTGAGCATAAAGCAGTGGGATGAGAGGAAAAAGGAACTATTCCAGTTACAGATGTTGTTATTTCTAGGCATTCGGATGTAGGTGAAGAAAAAATTGCAAAGTTGGCAATGCTTTTTATCCTTTGTACATCTAAAGGCTGTGCTCAGCAAACTACTAAGCAAAGCCTGGCACAGCTGTTTATTCTGTCTCATCATCTTTTATCTATGAAGTGCTTTCCCCTTAAAGTGAGCCTTTGAAATTCTGAAAGCCGTGTGCTTTATTTCCCATCATTCCACACTTCTGCCAAGTTTCAAGATTGGCTTTGATGTGTATCTAAAGTGGCTTGGCACCCTGCTGTCATCATTCCCTGGATCTGTCTCACTCTGTGAAACTGTGATCTGATCATCACTGCCCCACGTGAGAAGGCCAGCTGCACATGGAACCATGACAATGTCTGTCCTTCTACAGCTTCATGTGGTTCATGGGTTATGCTGATGTCTACTGGAAATATAATATGAAGAGGTTATAGTCACATGTTTTGAAATCATGCAAGTTATGTAGCTACCCTACCTCTCAGCCATAGACCTTTAACCTTCTGAAGTCTTATTCTCAACATAGGTTATAATGACAGCCAATCTTAAAAGCTGCTAGCTTCAAGTACTTTATTTTCTAAGGTTAGAAATAAACTTAGCGTAGTAAGCGTTTGTTGTATTTTAGGTAATGCCTTTTGATGGGTCATTGTTCCCAGTTAATTTTTAGTGGATTTATAGACCATACATTTCTTCTTCCAAATAATCTCATTTAGTAACCTTTTAAACAATACCACAAATTGAAATTGGTAGGTAGCAACTATAGTCATTGATAGATAGCATACTTAGTGACAAGGTTGTTATTAAAACATCTAACAGCATTAGTAACACAAACAGTCACTCTAGCACATAAGTATGTGAACATTTTTCAGAGGCTATGTGGGTCAGTAGTAAATAGTCCCCTGTTATATGATGCTCCTCAAAAACGTTATCTTTGTTTTTGTATCTTACAGACTTAGTTTAGATTGATTTTTTTTTCCCTTTAGGTACTTAGTATCTGATTTCAGGGTAAGGCATCCAAAGCTCACAGAATCGCTCTGAAATTTGACATATTCTTATCTCAAGTATAAAATAATGAAGTGGAAGAATAGGTGCTGGAAGGAACTTAAGGAGCATCTTAACTAGCTTCATTTTAGAAATGAAATTTTAAAAAAAAGTGAGAAATTCTATAATAATTCAATGACGAATAAATGTAACACATTCCTCCAAATCTTGCAAAGAAAGGTAAGTCAGGGATGAATGACAGATTATGCTCACCAGTTCTCAAACCCATGGCCACCTTATGAAGTCAGCCAATAAGGAGCATTGGTTGGCGATCAGTTGCAAGTAGAAAGGGGAGTGACAAGGTTATTATTCCCGTCTCTCTCTCTCTCTCTCTCTCTCTCTCTCTCTCCTTGCAAGTCCTTCTGATGAACTCAGATTGACCATAACTGCTGCTTTTCTTTTTGTCTGCCCTGCTCTTACCTTCCTCATTTTTTAGGGCTCTGAATGGTGACACTTCTGTTTTGCTAGCCCTGCCTGTGCTTCTGGACATTGCCTTGCCTTTTCCCCGCCCAGATTTTAATAATTAGCTTTCTTGTAAATTTTTCCCAGCCCAGACTTTAATAACTAGCTTCTTTGTAAATAAGTCCCCCTTAACTTATTCTGAGTGTGCCTTCTGTTTCCTTTTGGTATGCTAACTAATACAGCAATGTCAATTTAGCAGATTTTCCCAAAGCCATTCAGAAGTAGCAGATTTGAGATTAGAATTTAGGTTACCTAACTTCTGTCTGAGAGACCATGTAAGTATCCCATTGTCCCACAGAAACTCAACCAGCAAATGAGCAGGTACATACAGTTCACCAGGTACAGGATTTTTAAAATTTTGCTGTTAATAATTAAAATTAGTAAAATTCAGCTAAAATATTTGTATTTGTTGTGGATTTTGCTAGTGTATGTGATAGCAGATTTGAAGCTGTCTTTTTGCTATAGTCCCCACCATTTTCCCTTGCCTTGGTCAATTTACTGGTATTAAAAAGCATTGAGTTTGCAAGCCTTGTCTTGATGTGCTTTCTCTTCCAGATATGTTTGTAGTTGAGAAGAATAAAAAAGTTAAATAATGGAATTAATCTTCTAATGGTAGAATATTAAGCAATGCTAGAGAGAGGTATTTTGTTTTTAAATCAGGCAAAGAGAACGACAGGGCTTCTGATAGTCTTAAAATTGTACAGTATTTGAAGATTCCTAGTCTGGGCTACAGTGCTGAGAGACTGTGGCTTTTCAGAACTCATTCCAGAGCTTCCACAGGATTGATTATGTGTCCCTACAAGCCTTTTCCCTTATCATCAGCATTTTCCAGGTCTTTATTTCAGCTCGATATACCACTGCTCTGGTATTGTGGCCATCTTTCCATTGAGCATGCTTATGATAAGAAAGATAATAAGACACACAGAAAAACCCATAACCCAGAATGTCAAGTAACCACACCTGTTTCAGTTTAATAATATTACAGAATCGTAAGTGCCTTAACTCCAAAAGAACACAATAATCAAAATTGAGCCTTGTTCCACAAAAGGGCAAAACAGGTCCTGTGAGGGAATGGGGTGGCACCGTTGGGAGGTAGGAGGTGGTGGGAAAGGGGTAGGAAAATGAATATGGTGCAAACAATGTATTCACGTACATGTAAATACAAAAATGATATCTACTGAAACTGTTCCAAGAATCAGGGGTGGAGGATGGGGAAGAGCAGTGGAGGAGGGGAATTCAAGAATGATAAATTTGATACATTGTAAGAACCTTTGTAAATGCTACAACTTACCTCCGCCCAGAGAAACAATAAAGAAAATAAAAAAAGCCTTGATCCAGCTCCAACTTTTGCTAGTCATTCTCCTGGATTTCCCCCCTACTATGTGGATTAAGGAATGAGGATATAATGCATATTTACATAAATTAATAATTTTTTTTACCTCAAACATATGTTAATGACTGAGAACCAACCTAACAGACAATAACAGCATGGCTTGCATGATATCACTGTAACCATCCAGTGTAACCTACAAAACTTTCCAAATCCTTTGAGATTTCTTTACTGGGACCTTAGAATATATAGCTAGGCAGAGATTATTCCATCATCACATATCACTCTTGACAGCAAATTGGCTACAATAAAATTATTTCAAATGTGTGCAATTATTTCAAAGTATCTCTTTAAATATTGAAGATAAGTAATGTTTAGTGGTCTGGATGAACAAATCTCTACATATTTTATTTGCTAAGATTGTCTTCAGCTATTGCCTTTAAACTCATGCTGTCAACAGCATCAAAATGACTTAATGGAAACTATCACGAAGCAGGCATTTTTATGTTACTATGAATGTTTAGAAGAAGACAGACTTCAAAAGAGCTGTTTTATGAATACATAAAGAGTTAAGTAATCAAATTGAAAAATTTATAAATTTCCGACAACTTTATACAGAAAGGTAGTTCTTCTGAAGAAGTTATTTCTAAGATTGTATCTGCTTAAGATTTCTGGTCTATCTAGCAGACTTCATAATCAAAAAAACATAATTTTTCCATTATGCTTTTATCATTTACTACAATTTACCTCAAATGATTCTGACAATATTAACATTCCCTTCCGAAATATATTTCTATTAAGTCCAGATAGTATAATTTAGGTCATGGGTCATAGCAATGATACTGTATAAGTCTTCCTGGGAATATGAATATATGGTTTTGCTTTTGCATTTTGCAGTAAAGCATTTGTTCTCTTCATAACTGGATTGCCATTTGTTCACTATCGTTTCTTAGAACCTAATAGACACAGACTTGGTTTTCAGCAACTACTAATTGAATGTAGAGGTTTGAATGACTTTCAAATAGAATAAAATGTTGACTAGAAATGCCACCCGGCTTACATCCTAATATGTATGCTTTTCGTATTATTTGCTGTAGAAGAAACTAGGTAATAACTCAGCAATAATGTTTATTTTGGTTTTTTGAAATCTCACAGTGCAGCCCAGGCTGGCCTCAAATTTAAAATCGTCCTGTCTTTACCTACCAAGTGCTGGAATTACAGGTCTTTGCCACCAGTCCTAACAACAATAGTCTTTTAATAAAGGAAAATTCTAATGTGTCTTGTGCCAAATTCCTTCACTTTTTTCCTGATACTTGACATCGTCCTGGCATTTGCTCAAGTTTGGACAAAGAGTGAGAAATGCCTTGTACAAAGCTATAGTTGCAGCCCTTCTGGAGCTGGGTCTCTACTTTCATCTTATGCTGCCTGCCTAAAAGAAGTACCAGATATGATAGAATATGACAACTTCTACAAGTTTGAAAAAATCTTATTTTGAAATTTCACAATTGAGTGAACTGCAATCATAATCAGAACCAGAGAGTAGCATAAATAAAACCTACTTTTGTGGATGTCACTGTAACTAGAAAAATAATATTTCCTCAGAGATAACAGAATATTTTAGATATTGACCAAACCCAAAGTTAGTAAGTGGAAAGGACTAATAAAAATCAAGACAAAAATTAATGAAATGTTTACTAAAGAAAATCAATACAAGGAGTCAATGAAACAAAGAGTTGTTTTTTTTCAAAAAGATGAGCAAGATTGACAAACTCTTAGCTAAACTAACCAAAAGAAATAGGGAGAAGATACAAATTAATAGCAAGAATATTTACTCTCTCCACTCTTATTCAATATTGTGCTTGATATTAGCCAGAGCAATAAGGCAAGAGAAAGAAAGAGAAGGGATATAAATAGGAAAGAAAGAAATCAAATTATCTCTTATCTTACACTTAAAAGATCCTAAAGGTTCCACCAAAACTAAAAAAAAAAAAGTTTGTAGATCTGATAAAACACTTTTGGCAAAGTAGCATGATACAAAATGAACATATGAAAATCAGTAGCTTTTCTATATGCTAACAATAAACAGGCTGAGGGAGAAATTGGGAAAATAGTAGAATTCACAATAGCTACCAGAAAAACCACTTCAGAATAAATTTAACTAAGAAGGTGAAAGACCTCTGAGATGAAAACTATAAAACATTGAAGAAAGAAACGGAAGAGACTAGAAGACCCAAAGACTTCATGATCATGTATAGGCAGAATTAATGTAGTGAAAATGGCTATACTACTGAAAGCAATCTACAGATTCAATGCAATTCCCATCAAAATACCAATGTTATTCTTCACAGAAATAGAAAAATCAAACTTAAAATGCATATAGAAACATAAAAGACCCCAAATAGCTAAAACTATCCTGAACAAAAATAGCATTTCTGGAGGTATTAAAATACTGACTTCAAGTTGTACTATAGAGCCATAGCAAAAAAACAAAAACAAAAACAAAACCATGGCACCTGCACAAAAACAAACAGACCAATGGAATAAAAGAGAAGGCATAGAAATAACCCCCACATAGCTAGCATTCTAATCTTTGACAAAGGAGCCAAAAATAAATGTTAGAGAAAAAACAGCCTCTTCGACAAATGGTGGTGTTGGGAAACTGGATATCCACATGTAGAAGACAGAAAATACATCCCCATCTCTTACCCTGTACAAAAATCGGCTCTAAGTGGATCAAATAGCTTAATGTAAGACCTGAAACTTTGAAATGACTGCTAGTAAATATGGAGAAAACTCTTGAAGACATAGGTATAGGCAACAACTTTCTAAATAGGACAAAAATTGTTCAAGAAATAAGAGCAAGAATTGACAAATGGGATTGCATCAAATAAAAAGCCTCTGTACACCAAAGGAAACAATTACCAAAATGAAGAGACAATCCACAGAATGGGAGAAAAATCCTTGCAATTTATTCACTAAAGAAAGGATTAATATCCATAATATATAAACAGCTCGAAGGTTAAACAATAAAAGATTAAATAATCCAATTAATAAATAGACAGATGAATTGAATAGACAACTCTCAAAAGATGAAGTTCAAATTCCCAATAAATACATGAAGAAATGTTCAACATCCCTTGCCTTAAAGGAAATGCAAATCGTAACATTGAGATTCCATCTCACTCCAGTCAGTATGATCATCATCAAGAAAACAAGCAACAATAAATGCTGGTGGGGATGCAGGGAAAAGAACCCTTATACACTGTTGGTAGAGATGTAAATTTGTGCAGTCACTATGGAAATAAGTATGGAGAGTCTTCAAAAAACTAAAAGTAGAACTACCATATGATTCTGCTTTGTTATTCTTGGACACACTTCCAAAGAAATATTATTCGGCATACAGTAGAGATATCTGCACACCATGTTTATTGTAGCACTATTCACAATAGCCAAACCATGAAGTCATTCAAGTGTTCAAAAAATAAGATGACTGGAATAAAGAAAATGTATTCTATACACACAATGGAGTATTATTCAGCTATAAGGAAGAATGAAACTATGTCATTTGCAGGAAAATTGATGGAAGTGGAGATCATCATGCTGAGTGAAATAAGCCAAAATTAGAAAGATAAATATTGCATGTTTTCACTCATCCATAGAATCTACACCTAAAAATAAAATAAATAATAATATGACATGATTAAAAATTGGGGGACTCTTTGGAGGAAGAACTACTGAAAGGGTGATGGAAAAGGGAGAGGATGACAGGGCTGAATATGATCGAAATACATCATATATACATATGAAAATAGCAGAAGTACATTATATGTTATGAAAATAGCATAATGAAACTCACTAACAACTAGTACAAAGATTAGAAAGAGGGTAAGAAATAGTAAATGAGTGAATTTAATCAAAACATAATATATGCATGTGGAAATATCACAATGAAATCCCTTTGTGCAATTAATTTATACCTATAAAAGGAGAAAATTTCAGAGCTTTAAGACATTTTAGACATCTAAATGCTTACCTTACTGATGAAATAAAAGACTTAGGAAACAGAAGCAGTGAGTATGAGTTCACCCTATAAATTAGTAGTAGCATAGCATAAACCAGATTCCAGAGCTTCTATTTTCAAGTTCACGTGTTTTGAAATTCATTGTAGATGAATCAAACTGGAAAGTTCATTTATTATTAGAAATATCAAACTAAGTCACAGATTAAACAAAATGTTTCTTTATTGATATGAAAAGGACACAAAAAGCCAGGCACCAATGGTGGCTCAAGCCTGTAATCCTAGCTACTCAGGAGGCAGAGATCAGGAGGATCATGGTTCAAAGCCAGCCCTGGAAAATAGTTTTGCAAGACCCTATCTCGAAAAAACCCATCACAAAAATAGGGCTGGTGGAGTGACTCAAGGTGAAAGCCCTAAGTTCAAGCCCCCCCAGTACCTCAAAAATAAAAAAAAAAATTTAAAAGAACACAAAAATAGTCAAGTCTTAGGATAGATAGGAAAAACAAGCAAAATGACAACCTTTCATTAGATTATTAAATGCATTTTTTCAATTTTTTCCTGAAATTTTCAATAAAGAAAATTGTGGCAAGAAAGTTTCTTTTAACCATTTGAGCTTGAGAAAGTTTTTTAAAAGGCAAACAAATTAATTTCTAGTGTATTATCTATGTATGAAAAGTAAAAGAAGAAATAAGGCAAGCAATTACACAGAATACTCAAGTTAAACTGTCAGCTACTCAACACAAAATATAATGTTTATTAGTGATTGTAGAGGATTGTTAAACAGTCCTGGTTATTGGACAACTAGGTTCAGTGTTTTAGAATATCTTCTAAGGCCAAATTTAGATCAGTAAGCAGTGAATAAAAAATTCAAATGATTTTTGTGGTAATTTTGCCAATATTGTAAGAAAAAAGACCTTTAAATTAGCATAAACTTAATGATAATAAGTTTCTACTGAAAAGGTGATGCCTATGTTTTAATGGTGAGGCCACATCAAACTCTTGAATAGCTTTAGTGATGATAAACTTTGGATAAATAGTCTAAGCCAATGACAATGCCATTCTATTTAGAATCTGTCTCAGATTCAAGCACAAATGAACACAAGATAATTCTTGGTTTGTATTACTAAAATGGAAGGAAAATATTTTGAGTTCCTCCATAAGAAATCTGCCAAATTGCTTCACTCATTTGTTCACGGAAAATAAATCCTTCAACAAGTAAGCCAATGCTGATGATAAAATATCACTCAGTTTAATTTGCTCTGGAAATGATTATGCAGTCAACTTGGCATTAATTCAGTTTAATCAGTTCTTAAACCTGGAAATTGAAAAGTCTTCCCACTGGTGTTTCTGCAGTAGTTGTAACCCTGTTGCTCATTAAGATAATTTTTAAAGTCAAAGGCAAATTCACCAAATGTGTTGTAGGAATGCTACACACACCAATGAAATTAAAAAATGACACTGATGAATAAAATGACTTTGGGTATGTCTCTTCCACAGGTCTCTCCTCATGGATGCAACAAAGATTTTTAGTGTTTGAATGTCTACTTAGTTCACAAATCTAGACTCATTTCAATTCAGCATAACATAGAACTATACTTTAATAGGTTCCAGTGAAACCAGGCTGGAAGCTTTCCCTATTTGCCTTGGAGGAAAAGAAATGTATTGCTACTCTCTAGCACTGAACATCCTAATACATTTTCCCTCTGAACTTCTGAGCTTCTATGAGAATTCCACCAAAACCTTGCCATGCATCTCACTATTTACTAGGACTGTGTAACTAGCAAAAGCATATAAGTGCTGAGTTTAGGGTGTGAAATGAATTACCATTTTAGTACTAACATGTTTTCAAGAGTTAAATCTTATCCAAATGTACTCTAATTCCAGATATAATGAACTAGATTTTGAACTAAAATTGCCTGGTGAAGGCAAAAGTGAATTACAATATACAAAATGTAAATTTTCAAAAACTTTGATTCAGCAGTTTGGAAGTTTCTTGATTTTGTTGCAGCAAAATACTATTATTTCCACTCACAATGATCATTACAGTAAGTATCTATTAAAAACATATTCAACAGACACATCATATTATATAATAAGAAAATCTAATATCATATCAATTTATGGGGTGGGTGATACTTCAAGATCTCCTGATAAAGACTTCTTCATTGGGGAAAGGAAAGAATAAATTAAGATCCACGTTTTTACTAAACACAGTATGCACAAATTATGATTGCTTTTTAAAAATATACAGTAAAATAAATATGACTAACAGTTTTTCTAATTATTTATTTTTAACTAGCATAAATTAGTAAATATAAACAGTAACTAAAATATTAACTTCTTTGCAAATAGATAGTTTTGAAGGTTCCATGTTCATGTTTGATTAGGTCTACCACACTATGTATGTCATTCATTAATATGTGTTATTAATTTTTCTTTTATCTTTATTGCTATATATGTCTATTACATTATATGTATAATATATCTATAAGTATTTGCATCTATCAAAGCATTTGAAAAAGTCCTTTGTCCATAGTGGGGCCAAAATAAATTTGATAATCAAATCCTTTTATGGATAGATATTTTGAAAATAAATTGAAGTCATTCCTTGCTAAAATTAGAATTAACATGCCATTTTGATATGATAGTTGCAAAGGTGATAATAAATTTATGAACAGCTTATCAGATTGGAGCATGTGAGTTCTGGAAAAAAAGAACTAAAATACACTCAGCAATTCAGACACAAGTGTCTTTTATCATTTTTAAGTAACTATAAAACTATGCTTTCCATTGGCTTTTAATTTTGACTTCACTGAGAGATGGATTTTATCCCAGGCCTTTGCCATTGATTGTGACCTTTTCCTCTCATTTGATGTTAAATATCATACAATGAATGCATCACCAATGTAACATGACCTGAATGGATCATCAAATTGGATGTGATTGACCATGAGAAAGAGATCCGATTCTTGGCTTAGCAAAGACTATAGAAGTCTTATTTGTAAGCTTCCTTTATGCCATTTCCTGTTTCAGACTACATTCATGAAGTATTTGTAGTACCCTATTAGTAATAAACTCAGTAAAGATTTTAGCTTTTTTCTCCACCACTCTTTTGGCTTTTTGTTTTTCAATTTTTTTTATTATTATTAAAAAGCATGATCTTCTTGATTGTAAAAAGCCATTATTGGGTCAAGTCTTTTTATGCCTCAGATTTTAGGATACAACAATTATTGAGGTCATCTCTAGTGTCTTCTATAGAAGATGCTATCTAATTGGGGAGGAAAAACGGTTAAGTTGTCTTAGGTTGTCGATGTTCTATTTAATATTCCATAATCGAGGTCAAACAAGTAAAACAAGCATGAAATAATACATTTTTGATATTTTTAACCAATACTATAATTATTATATATGACCCATATATCAATATGATATAATATAAAAGTTTAAGATTTAATTAAGACTGCAAGATAATAAATAAACTGCCATTTATTTATTTGATGATACAATAGTTGGCATCATTATAAACTCTAAAGTTTTTTTGTCTTCATATATATTGAAACTCTTCTACCTCTCATAAGGAAGGGACAATACCAATGTCATTATTTAGCTTAGTATAATATATATTACATACTACACATGTGATTTTTATATTTGTAATTACAAAAAGAACAACCTACTACTAAAAAAGTACTAAGGTGCTCTCCGTATTCAACATCCAAAAGAGAAACACCCACAAAATCTTATCAATATATATTACCCAGCCTCTTTGTTTTCTTCCTTTAGAGGCATGGAGTCAATCATTTGATTGAATTAATACATCAATCATTTAATTTTGTCCAAGGCCATGATTATGTTGCTTAACATAACAACATTCCAAAGCTGAAATCACAGGAAAAAAAATGGTTTTGGGCTTGTTGTTACTGTTTTTATTTTGTTTTGGGAACCATACAATAGTATTCAAACTTCCCTGACATAAGATACTGATTTCCTAACAATTCCTTTCTTTCTCAAAATTAGCTGCACATTGAGATTACTTAGAAAACTTTAAAAACTACTGGTATCTGAGTTCCACCCCCAGAAATTCTGATATAACTTGGATAGAAGCTTTATAATATCTCCCCCTCCCAACAGCGCTTATTAATATGTCTGATTCCAGTCATTACGATGCACTGCTGGACTGCCACCCAACTTTTGCAAGCATCCCATTTACCTAAGAGTTGGTATCTCTCTCTCTCTCTCCTCTTATTACAGAAATGTCTGTCTAAGTTTGAATGTGACTTAGCAAAAACAGCATTTGTTGGGCTGGGGATGCTGCTCAGTGGCAGAGTGCATGCTTAGCATGTGCAAAGCCTTGGGTTCAATCCCCATCAGCAGTGGCAACAACGAAAATCAATTATGCTTATAACTTTATTCTACCATTTTTGCAAACATGTACCTTTTTATACATGTTAGAGGCAAGGGCAATAACTTTTAACAGTGTTTAATTTTGTTAAAAGAAACCAATAGAATAGAAAGTCAAGTTACCTTCTGATTGCACAGACTAAGTAAGAAGTATTACACTTTTCAGCTTTACAAAGCATGTTATTAATTTAAAAAGATCCATACTATTGTAAAGTTCATGATGAAATATGTGTAATAAAGAGACTAAAATATTTATTTTACATATCTACATGTATTTTTATATTTCTAGATCAAACACAAATCACACAGGAAAATATTTAGGTACATGAAAAGTTGCAAAACATAAAAAAATTAATATTTTGAAAAAATCACATGTGAAAGCTCATTAAATAATAACATTGACAAATAAATAATCAGCTTTACTTATTAGCTGCTGTCATGCATTCCTGGCATTCCATTCCAAGTGAGGGTCAGCATGCAGGGGATAATTTCATACTATGAAACTGTAGAAAGCTACAGGGCTTATTTTTGAAGTGAAATGTCACAAGGTCTTCCTCGCTCTTTCAAAGGAAGATCACTCATGGCTGCTAAATTGTTCCCATGAAAATTACTGAAAAAGCACCTTTCTGAAATGTTGCTGTGAAGATTAGTGGCAACATTTAAAAAAAAAAAAAACCCTTCTGTTTTGAAGGGAGGGGGAGGGGCTAGGGAATGGAGAGCAAGAAAGGCCCTTTTCTCCTTTAATCTGTTATGATTCAGCATGTATGTAGTATCAATAATCTTTTAAGAATGATAGGGAATTAAAACTACAGAAGGAGTGGAATTTAAATGCAAATTGCACTCATACATCTTGAAAAACTTGAAAAGGAAAACCTTTTCCCAGAGAAGGTCCTGATACTTAGGACAGCTTTCTGGGTTTGATCAAAGCAGAAAGCATAGACTTTCAAGTGAGAAAATAGCAATGGCAGGCAGAGTCCTCCAAGCAATCAAATCTGTAAAGCAGATGGTTAACTAGTTAGTCCAGTCTGAGAGTCTGAGTTCTAACTCATGCTGTGCTTGCTGGATTTGCTGGCTTTCTTCCGCTCTCTGTGATGCTGCGCTGGCTTGGCCGGGGACACGCTCTCGAAGTTGTGGCTGGACTCGTTGTGTTGCCGGGTGTACCTCTTGCACTTGCAGGCCGTGACCACCGTGATTTTGTAGGTGCGTGTGCTGCCATCTTGGCACTGCAGCTGGATCCTCTGCGTGCGCGTTTTGTCATTGACACACCTCCACTCCTGGGAGCTCCTCCTGCTCCAGTACTTTGTTCCATAGCCTCCACCGATCCAGTTAGGGAGCACTGGCAGGGGCAAGCACTCACCAGCACACACCAGCTCCTTCAGAGGGCTGATACTGGTGCACTGGCCATCAGAGATATACTTGGTGGAACGCAGTTCCCGACAGCCCACTTGAACTCTACCTGCGGCAAATGGAAAAGAATATGTATTAGAGAAAAAGAGCAAACGAAGCCTTAAAAAAGTAATTTGCAGTGACAAAAATAATATCCACATTACAGCAAATTGCCAAAAAAAAAGTGAACGTCTTTTTCCCTTTCAGTGCAAAAACTGCCAAGATATTTGTTAGAGACACTTTCACGAAAATTAACAGCTCACCGCTTTACATAAAAACTATCTATAACTTTTGGGGGGTGGGGGAGGAAAAATGGTCTAGGCCTGATTCTTTTTTCATGTACAACATTAACTAATTGCTTATTAGAGTATTTGAAAATCACATTTTCTTAGTCTCATTTCTCAATAAGGGTTTAGCAGCATTTCCATTTATGTGTATACTCATTCTTCAAAGCGTACACTTTAATGTTCTCTTTCTTATGGGTCGCATTGGTTAGGTCTGCCAGTGCTTTTAATTAGGATTTTTAAGAAATCTGTTGAGAAAATGTGGAAATTATTTAAATATTTTGTATGGTGCCTATGCACTGTATCGTATTTGATTTCAATTATAGAATTCAACTGCATAGAATCACACACACATACGAGTACAAACTTCTGACATTTTGCATATCAAACTTAGTAACAACTTTTAAACATAAATTCCCCAGCTATGTTTTAAAAATTACAAATAGTAAAATGCTTGAAATGCAAAATGCCACCACAGCTCAAAATTTAAAGAATATAAAAGCCCCTAAATCAGAAACGTATGGTTGCCATAACAACTTGGCTTACATTTCCATGAATTTTATGGCAGAAAAATACCTAACATGTCTGATTTACAACTGCAAAAAGAACCACAATGTTCATTTCCTGAATACTGCTCATGGCAAACTTTTTTGTTTTAGTTATTGTGATTTGATAAGTATGTTCTCTAATTGTCTGTTTTTTGTTATATGCCTTATATAATTAAAGCACAAATTAATCTTGAAATATTGAAGTTTTCCTTACCACTGCTTTGTTATCTGAACTTCAGGAGAATTACCTATGATAACTTTAAAAAGAAAGTAAGGCTTGCTAACCAAGAAAAAGAATGTTTAAAAGCATAAAAATACAATGTGTAAAAGATGTTGAAGCGGTTCTACATAGAATACTGGAAAACAACTCAGAGTAGAAAGTGAGTTAGTTTTACTTCATCTCTGTACCCTAATACTTCTGAGGTTAAGAGATGTAGTGTGAGAGGAGTTTTGATAATCGTGGAACAATGTGTGCCTACACAAACATACATGTCAATCTAGAAAAAGCTGGGCGTTGTTCTGGGTTTGTCTGCTTCTAATTCCAGCTCACCTTCCTGTAGCTGCCTTGGGAATAAATGCACCTGGAAACAGCTGGAAATGATGCTGACTCCTCCAGCTTTTTTTTCCTGTGTACACAGAGACTGGGCATTTTTGCAGTGACAGTTCACTCCTTGACAATGAATACCACCTCACTGCTCAGTGATCTAAGAATAATCAGTTATTTTCTATGTATTTAAGAGCAACCACTTTCATAAAAATTGAAACACCTTTGTATTCTTAGGAAGACATTAACAGTCATATTTGCTCTGACTTTTAAAGGTCAAAACTACTTTAAAAGTTGAATGGAGTTTAAGGAGGAAGGACAAAAGAGTTGTGCAAGATTTCCTGTGTAATGTGTCTCTCTGTTTCTCTTAAAACCTGATTATTAACATGTGAACTCTTCTAAAGGAAAACAAAAGTTAGGAGAAGAAATTTGAATCCTCCTAACTAGTGGTCAATTAGTGGATCAATTAAGCAAACAGAAAGGGATAAAACAATGCTTCCTGGATAAAACATTAGTGTACTGTTATTTTAAATCACTTAAGTTACAAAAATGTTCCCAGTCTTTCACAGAAAAATACAATTTCCTAAAATTTGACCTGGTTAATAAAGAGTTACTCCAGAAAATCTGGTTATCCAGTGTTTTTCAGTTTTATCCCTCTTTTACATCGAACATCATCAACACTTAATGCTATTTCACCAGACATCTTTTAGAAATCTATGTGAACAATTTTTTTCTCTGAAAGCTTCCTTTTTTTCCCTTGTAATTTCCTATACATACTTTTGCTGAGTTACCTTTATATACTTTACCCAAATTGCACAGGTTCTGACATAAACTGACCAAACAACCTGAACTTAAACTATGTAGAACAATACTTTTTAAAATTCTCATTTTTTTCCCATAGCTTTAAAGAAGCAACAGTTTAATTCCCAGATAGGTTTATTTTGTGGATGATTGATAAAACAAGTCTGTGCTTGTTTGATCAGGCCACTATTTTAATTATGTTAACTCTAAAATCACTACCTAGGGAAGAATGCCTGCCTACATTTGCAGCAGATTGCTCCCAGATTGTTTTGCAAAATGTATATGGTTCAGGTTAGTTAACAATGAAACAATTCTACAGGAATGTGAGCTCATGCTACCAGAAAAGAAAAAAAAAAAAATCTGTACAAGTAAAACACACTTACTGTTCCGATCCAGTCCAGTGTTACTGAAATGCCTGCCTCCATTTCTGGCTTGATTCAACGTGCTGTTGCTGCTGGGGTGTGCTGGAACAGGTTTAACCACATGTGAATAAAGGATTTCTGTGGCATCATTTTTAAAAGCCAAACAGCTTTTCATTAGGATGCATGCAAGGGGAATGAGATAGAAATGAATGGCAGGAGGAAGCATGGTGAGTAGAGGATTTGCTTGGCTGAGGAGCTGGTTAATAATTCCTTTCCCTCTGCTTCTGCACTGTAACTGTGAAATTCCTCCTTAATGTTCCCTTTATATATCCACAGAGGTTTGGCGTTCATTCAGGTGTAAAGTTGTGTAGCGCTTCAGAGTGAAAACACAGAGAAGGGGTGGGATCCCTACATGACCCTGCAAAAGAATTTTACCAATGGAAAAGAAGACTGCAGAAAAGGAGGAGCTTGGTATACAAATTGCCTGAAATTTCAGAGTTGGACTTCACTTGTCTGTGAGCCAAAGCAGGCAGACACAGTCTATAACAACTACTGACTCTCCTCTGTATTTCCGTTCCAGAATCTAGATCACACTCAAGTTTGATTTAAATGAAAATACCTTGCTGTTGATTTGATGAGACTAGATTTGCAACATCTCTTCTATACTCCCCTCAGACTTAAGAATATTTGGGGGCATGGAGAAGGATCTTGCCAGATAACAGGAAGAATTCATGTGAGTTTAAATAGTGTTGGGTTTGCATAAAGCATCTAGTTAGCGAAACACATTTTGTCTCTCAAGAAGCAAACTAATATTTTTTTCTTTAATATAAGGGATGGAGCTAAAATTTGCCCTCTAAACACTCTTAAATAATGCTGCGTTGATCTACACAAACTACTGTGCACTACTAGGTAAATTATTGCCAGGAGTTCTGTGTAGAGAAAAATGAGCAGAATTCTGTCTGTATTAAAGTAGCTGATACCAGTTTTCATTGTGAAAATATGCCACAAGCATTAACAGTCTTAGCATCACTTTACATGAAAGAAAGCCATTTCCAACAGATTATGTTTAGCAAATTCAAAATAATTTTTTCTAGATCTTTCTTTTGTTGTAGAACAGGAGTTCTGCCCGTTTTTATTCAACATTTTGTTCATTACTTCCTTTGACTCTGCTGCCCAAGTAAGAAACTGCTTTTTTCTGAGCTACTTTATCCATACCTGAAATAGCTATTTCATTAATTAATATTAGGCCACTGGTTTTCATCCCTTCAAAAAATCATGAAGTATCATCTGATTTATAGGACAGTTTGATTAGAATAATAATTCCTTCCTTCCTTCCTTCCTTCCTTCCTTCCTTCCTTCCTTCCTTCCTTCCTTCCTTCCTTCCTTCCCTCCTTCCTCCTTCCCACCTGTGTTCATCCACAGTGGCACTATCGATATTTTGGAAGAAGTAATTCTTTATTTGCAGGACGGAAACTGTCCTGCAAGTTTAGTACCATCTCTGGTTTCTTCCCACTAGATGTCAGTAGCATGCACCCCCATTCCCAGTTGTATCAAAAATAATTCTAATTGTTGCCAAATGTGCCTGATGGGTCAAATCACCTCTGACTGAGAACCACCAATTGTCTATCCATCTATCTCACTATAAAAAGAAAATAAAGGAGGGGTGAATCTAATTAATGTACATTATAAGAACATATGTAAATGTCGCAATGAAATCCTCCCATCACTACAAAGAAACAGTACAAATTTTTAAAAAATTGGCAATATCCTAGTAAGTTAAATATATATACTATATGTATATATTGCATACACAGCATTAAGTTCAATAATTTTGTTACTAATTTTATATATGAAGAGATTTAAACATGATTTTTATATTTGTTGAAGACATAATATTTTGTTAAGCACTTACGAATTTTTTTTATAAGAAATTGTATTGCAGGGTGATGTGTTCATCCTCTACTGAAGGATGAAAAACATACGAACGATAAGAACGCTGCTAAAAATGTCCATGATACTATATAATGTCATTTAATGAAGATGTTTAAAAGAAATTTCTTTTGGTCTTTGTTTTTTCTAAGTTATATCTTGAACAAGTGAATTGTGGAACAAATCAATTCTTTGCTTTTCTGTTGGAATGAAATGCAGAAGACCCAGTTCAAGTAGCACTACTCTTTTCCCTTTTTTACTTAAGTTATGGTCTACCTATGTCTCCACTTCTTTCATGCCCACTTTAAAATTTTGCAGTTTTGTTAATTTTATGTAACTTCTAACTGCCTTAGATCGTAAGTAAATAATAGTAGATAGATAAACGACAGCTTACTGGACATAAATATATATTTCAGGTGTATATTTCTGTACACCTATTGTAGGTACATTTTGCTTCTTAAGTATTTGGGGATTTTGTCAACTTAATTTCACAATTTTTATTCTAAAATTAGATGTTTTTTGCTTTAAAAAAGAAAGTAAAAATAAGAATAAAAGACTAGTTGTTTACTAATAAAAAGAAAATATTGTTCCTTTTTATTCAGGAAAAAAATGCTACTTTAGCTTTGTTTTAAAACAATGTCTACTTCTCCTTTAGATGCATAAACTAAAATATCCATCTATGAAATGATATATCTGGAATAAACTTAAAAATTAATATGGAATAGGGGCGGTTAGGAATATGGGTGTTGAAAGGTTGGTCATGTGTTGATGGATGGTATTTTCTATGTTCTGTTTACTCTTCAATATGTTCAATAGCCTACATAATAAAAAGATTAAAAATCAGAATCAAATAATCAACTTAATGTATAAATATCTCTCTAATAACAATCAGATTTCTATCCTAAGGTTGCAGATAGTCACTTATCCTAACATCCTTCCTGGAAAATAACAAATCTGTTTATTTTGTGCAAATGAAGATTATATGCCAAACATTCTTCTGAAATACTGTAAGTATTTTTTGTCTTACTTGTCAGGGGAACAAGATTAGTTACATGAAGTATATTAATATTATCTATTGATCTGTAGACTCAGTGCCTACAGGAAGTAAGAGAATCAAAATAATCTAGTCCTTCACTGCATTTTCTCTTTCATATAAGGAGCAGGAGATATTTTAACTTGAATTAATTATTGGGCTAATCAAATTCACTAAATTAATGCATAGTTGTTAAATCTGCTCTGTCACTAGTATGCTGTAGACTCAGTCAAGGATCTAACCTCAGCAGAAACAAAATTAGAAACAAAAGCAGTGTAGTTGGTGTAGGTAGATCGGAAAATGTCAGACTTTTAGGCCCAATATATCTTGCAAGACCAAATTTAGAAAGCTTTGATTAAATAGAAATAATCATAAGCATAAGTTTAATATTTAAAATTATTCTGATCAATATGAAACAACTCCATTAAGAATAACCACATAAACCCATATTTACAGTAGCGAAAAGCTACAAGCAACCCACACATCCACAAACAGATTAATGAATAAACAAAACACATATACATACAGTGGAATATTATTCAGCCTTAAAAAGAAGTTTATCAATTAGAGATGAATCAACATGGGTCATAACACGTGTACACAAAAGCAATGCTAGGAATATTTCTGTATAGCTATCCTCAACTCAACTAGCAAAACACTTTGTCTTCCTTATTAGCCTTGTCTCTTTTCTTCAACAAAACTAGTGATAAAGGCAGAACAGGACCTGCCTGGAACTGGGGGGCGAGGGGGGAGATGGTTGGGGAGCGGGGCAGGGGAGAGAAATTACCCAAATAATATATGCAAATGTGAATAAAAAAATAGTAAAAAAATTAGAAAAAAAAAGTTAGTTCCACACATTTCCACAACATGGATGATCTCTGAAGACATTATGCTATGAAATAAGCCAGAAAGACACTGTCTAAATCCACTTATGTGAGGTTCCTAAAATAGGCAGATTCATAGAGACAGATGGTCAGATGGTGATCCTCTTATGAGAGGCAGGAATGGGGAATGAGTGTTTAATTGGTGCAGAGTTTCAGCTTGGGAAGATGTAAAAGTTCTAGAGACGAATGGTAGTGATAGTTGGGCAAGTATGAATGCCATAGTGCTGTACACTTTAAATCATTAAAATGGTAAATTTTATGTTAAGTATTTTTTGCCACAATACAAAATGAGTAACAACAAACTGTGATTACTCTGATAAGATTGTAGTATAAATATCAAATATCGTAATTGATTCTTTCTCATCATCAGGTCTTTGTATGAATCTGTTTATTTCTCTGCTTAGAGCATTCTTACTTCATCTTCTTCTTTCTTAATTAATATCTATTTTTCCTCCAACCCCAGTTCAGATGCTCCTAGGACTAAGAAAACTTCCCTTTCCCTCTAACTCTTTGAGTCTGGATTCCGCATCCCATTCATACATATCTGGAGCAGCTAGTTACCTGATGACCTAACAAGTCTTATGATAGAAGAATCATTTTTATTTTATAAATATCATTGAATAGGAGGATAAATTAAATATTAAAGCAATATAGAAAAAATTCCTTAACATGCAAAAAAATGGTGACTATTCATTGTAGGCAATATGGAATCTAATAATGCCTTCTTCATGGTATTTACATGCTTGTAGCAGTCCCATTTTCTTGAGTGTAGGATGAATCTAGTGACTAACTTCTAATGAATATAATACTCTAACATGATGAGATATGGCTTCTAAGTCTAGTTACCAAAGTATTGTGACTTCTGTCACCTGCTCTAGCTCTCTCACTTACTTGCTTTGATGGAAGCCAGCTACTATGATGTGAGCTTCTATATGAAGAAATCTCTGTGGAAGGAAACCAATGTTCATATCTTTTTTTTTTTTTTACGGTTAACTAATTTTATTATTGAGCAGAAAAATAATAAACAGATAAAGATGCATAGCCTGCAAGTGGCTCCAAGGCTGTATAAGAAACTGAGGCCTTCAGTCGAATAGCCCAGAATTCTATCAGCCTGGTAGGTGAACTGGAAAGCAAATCTTTTCACAGTCAGTTCTTCAGATGAGGTTACAGCTGTGGCCTACATACAGCCATACCAGGATGTTGAGCCAGAGGTACCCACAGAAGCTAAGAGATAATAAATATTCATTGTTTTAACTAATTTTCAGGTTAATTTGCTTTATAGCCATAGACAATCAGTATAATATTATTTTCATAAAAATGAAGACATAGTCTTTAAACCACATTATAAATCATGCTAGGGCCTTGACAGCATCAGATATGGAACCCTTAAACATGGTGACTATGTAATTTTCTTTCTTTGGGGGAGAAGTGAGACTTACTTTCGAGTTTGCTGCTGAGTCATCAGTGTGGTACCACTATTAATAACCTAGTAATGGAATTAGAATTACTACTATTGGTATAATATACAAAAGCTTGAAAGTAATTTTCATGTTCTAAATAATATCATGATTCCTGAATTTGAATCTGTTTTTATTTTTTAAAGATTGCAATTATTTTTATTTTCAGTTCTAGAATTGGGGAACACTTCATTACATAAAACAGAATAAGTGTTCTTCTGAGTTTGAGTCTTTTTTCCACCATGCATGAATCTGTGACATATTCCTAAAATTCTCTAATTCAGTTCCTTCATCTCTAAAACATGACAAAACTCACTTACTTCACAGAGTAACATCAAGCACAAAATGTGGCATGAAGAAATGTGGAAAATACTATTTCTCATTATAGTCTTCAAATTATAACTATGACTTTGGAAAACCTAGAGAAGTCTCAAATAAATACATTCACCTAATTTAAGGTGGAAAACAAAACATTAACAGAAAGGAGATTGCTGACCCTGACAAAGGTAAATAAATGATTAAAAAGTAGCTTTTTATCTTTAAAAAATTGTTCTCTTATCTTTAACAAGGGAAGAATCAGAATAAATATAAGCAAACATATTTATTAGATTAAAGTATGTACTAAGTCTATCACTATGTAGTTTTAACTATTTTCAGTTAAAAGAATAAAACTTATTAACTGAAAAGTGATAGCAACTGGAAGTTTAGGATAAAAAAAAAGAAACTACTATAGCATCTTCATCCATAAAAATTGTTATATCAGCATGTTATGTCAACATCTATTGAGTCCAGTATTTTGAAAAACGGTGTAGTCTCAGACTGCAAGGCTCCATGGAGCATGGAGTCATCCTCATCTTCCCTTCCCAAAGCTCCTAATTAGAATTCCACAGAAGTAAATCCCCTTACTCGAACCCATGTACAATTTCCTTTCTTCCTCCCTCACCGCCTTTATTAGTTGTCTTCTTATTTTAATTTTAACTGCTTTATAGTTTGATTTATAGAATCAATATTTCTTTTATTTTAAGTTGTGTCAATATGGGTAACATTCATTTAGGTAAATCTGCTTACAATGATCTGTGCAGCCTGAGATAAAACTCAAGTGAAAATTCTAGATCCAGTGGATAGATTGCTAGATAGGATTCTCAGTCTCTGCAATGCTAACATTTGGTCTGAGTAAGGTTTTGTTGTGTGTATGTTGGGGGGAGGAGTCTTTTGCACTGTAAGATGTTTAGCAGCATCCCTGAGTTCCACCTGCTTTGCTCTAGGAAGCAGAGGGACAGGGCTTTCATCTGATGGACAAAGGACAGTTGCAAGTTGTCCTTTTTCCTGATGTTTGCTACTTTGTGCAATAGGAATTGATGTCCTCATCTTGTGCCTCCAGTCCCAGCAGTCCCTAAACTAAATCTGACCAAGTCTGATAGCACATTAAATATCCTGCTTTTGGTGATACTTGGGGGAATCTAATTTCTTTTGCTCTTGACAGTTATTCTAAAACATTGTTTCACCTATGAGCTTGTTAGAAACGCAAACATTGGGCCTAACCTCAGACCTGAGTCAGAATACCTCAGGGTAGAACCCAGGAACCTGTGTTTTAATAAGCTTTCCAATTAATTCTTAGAAATGCCAAAGTTATGTGTAACTGTTTTGGGATATACACATGAATTCATTATGGAGGCCTTGCTGCAGTTACATAACAGTTGCCTAGTCCATGTAACTGGGCCTCTGTCCCATGCTTCTTCCACTCTGCACAGTAAGATAGAAAAGCCCTGCCTTGCAGCTCAGCCCCCTTGCCCCAAACCCTAGCCCATTTCTTTCTGCTGTCTTGATTTCTCTCTCAGGACAGGGTACTCTGTGTTCTGCAGTGACTAATACTCTGTTCCATAGAAATAGACAATTATAACCACAACAATTACTTTACCTACAGTGGTACAATCTCTCAGTAGCTATTTTGGCAACCATATCTAGCTTGCTCAGAAATCAGCATTGACACAGATATTGGCAAAATACTTTGATTGCTGTGTTTTTGATCATTGTCCACCAGCCTTAGGGGCATCATCCCACAGCCAAATCAGGCTCCAGCCCTGGCAACATGCATTGCTGCTTCAATCTTTCCCAGGGAATCTTTTATTCCAACACCAGCAAGCTTCAAGGCAAAGCCTAAGTCAGTTATGATCTTATATCACCAGTAAAGACTTGAGCTTAGAGACTGCACAGTTTGAAATTCCCTGGTAAGTAAGAAAACTGGAGAACAAAAAGAATTTAGTAAAGAATTTGATCCAACAAAGCCACGATCTTGCATGGAAAATAAAATTAGGGTGGAAATTTCTAATTTGAATTCTGATATTTTTATGAAATGACTTCTTTCAAGTTATATACAGATGGAACCTGTGTTGTAGGACAGGATGCCCCAAATCAACAGTGTACTTGGGGCAAACGGGATATGATAAGGAAGGAAACAAGTTTGATCATACCTATAGAATAGGTAGATTGGAGTAAATCATTCACTAATCCTGTCTTGCAGGTTTTGAAGTTTGGACATTATCCAGTAGACAGTGGAGAACCATCAAAGATGTATGCATGCATACATATGTGTTTACACCTATAGCAACTTCTATCCAACTCAAATGATAGAAAATTTCCAGCATCCAGAAGTTCCCATCTTGTCTCTTCCTAGTATCGACTTCCTTCTTTCTCCCTAACTTACATCATTGTCCTGATTTCTAGCACTAGTTACTAGTTTTGCCTTTTTAAAACTGATACAAAAAAGCTGACTTTTGTCATTGTTGTGTAGTATGGCCTCATATAAACACCCCGTAATTTATTATCCAGTCTACTAGATTAGTCTGTTGTCAGGTTTTGGCTATTATGAGTAAAGTTACTATATAGCACTCCCTTTAGAGATATATTTAGTTATGAAATGGATGAGATATAGGATATATATGTATATATAAACACACACACACACACATATATATATAGATATATATTCATCTGTCCCAGATAATAGCAAAGAGTTTTCCAACATGATTTCATCAACTGAAATTTCTACTAGCCTTGATAGATTTGAAACAAGGGCCATATCAACATTATGCTTTAGAACTCTGAATCTAGCTGCAATACATAATATGGGTTAGATGTGGTTACACTAGAACATAGAAAAAAGCAACATTATTATAACAATCTGGGTGCAAAAAACCAAGATCTTGAACTTAAAGGAGGGAGGAAAAGCTAGGAAGAGGTGAGAGATACTCTGGGGGTAGATTAGAAAGTTATTAGAGAGAAAGACAAAGGTGAAATAATGTTTTAAACCTGGGTGACTGAGAAACTGTGGCATCATGAGAATCAAACTGAAAGGACAATAATGAGGGCAAGCAGGTCAGGATAAGTTTAGTGTGCTGACAGGAACCCAGGAAAAGGTGTCAAAAAGAAAACTGGAAACGGAATTCAAGAAATCCGTGCATGAGTTGACAGCAACTTCTATAGGGTGCTCTCCCAGACATTATTGTGCTAGATCTTGGTTTAGAATCCTATTGTCAAATAATACTGGTTTAAGACTTTCATTTATATATTTAAAGTTATCTAATCATGCCCCTAAATTTTTAAATTTTATTCCCTAGCTTTAGTAATTCCCAAGTAGAATGAATTATTAATAGATATATTTATGAAGCTTATAAAATGTATGCCTTATATTTTATGTGAAACCATAAATGATAAATATCTCTCAGATCTTTTTTATTGCCCTTATACTATTGGATCATCATTATTTGCCTGAACTACTGCATAATGTCTTCCATTATCACTCTAAATGAAGTCCAGAATGATCTTTTAAAAACTTCTATTTTGTGCTGCAGTAGTGCTTTCTAATATTTACCATCCTACTCAATACTTTCATGCCTTTACATAGACTATTTAGACTACCCATGCTGCCTAAAATACCTTTTCTTCTTTCATAATTCAAATTCTGTCCCTTGAAGCCTATCTAGTACATATAGATTTAAGTCATTAATCAAGTAATTGGAAAAAAAAAAGACAGTTGCACAAAAGTAAGCTCTTCTAAGCATAAAGGATATCTTTGAGAATTCCATTCTATAATTTAAATAAAAGGATATTTAGTTTACTCTCAATAAAGTTGTGTCATTTACTTTTCTAGCCCTAACATACAGCAACACATTTAAGATCAGAAAACTAATTTAAAACATAATAAAATGAAGCATTAAAATAAGAAAGGAAAGAATGTAGATTTTTAGCTTACAAGGTTTGAAAAAGAGTACTGCATTAAATATTCAGATTTTCTGAACACACATGCCTTTACTGTTCCCATGGCAATAACAACAAAATTGACATAATTACTTAGTAATACTTAAGCTTATTTGAAATTTTATTGAAGAAATACAAAAATGATTATATTATGGAAATGATTCACATAGATTTCTATTGGTTTAAAAACTGAAGTTCTAAAACTTATGAAAAATAGTATTTGTATGTTGTAAAAAACTAGTTTATTAAATAGAATGATAAAAATCTACCTTTCCCCATCCTTCTCCCAATTAATTCTCCAGTGATAATCACAGTTTAGGAATGTATATATATGTGTGTGTGTGTGTATATATATATATATATATATATATATATATATGTATATATATACACATATATATGTATTTGCATGGGCATACACATATATATTTTTTAATTTTTCAGGTAGACTGTATTATCCTGTCCATATGATTTCTCAAGTCATATCCTTCACTTAAGGTCTATCTTGAACATTTTCCCACATCAGAACACACAGACGTTTCCTTGTTCTTTTAAACCCTTTCATTCTATGAATGTTCCACAATTTAATTGTTCAGTTCTCTGTGGGTGGATATTTGGAGCATTTTGAAATTTTCTCCTTTTTACATATGAGAAGACATTTATTTGGAACTATTATGTTTTTATTCCCTTGTTTTCTCCATTCCCTTCATCCAGGTAATTGGATCAGAAGAGAGTTGGGAGTGAAACAGTGAGATTGGCATGTGTACTTCATGAAAGACCAAAAACCAAACACTATTCTGATCAATACCTCAGACAGGAGGCTAGGCTTCACATTCATCATTCATGAATGATTCCAAGGATGTAGAAGTATATGCAATTTCAGAGCCTGTAGATTTGGGCTTGAACAGAATAGGTCAGTACTGTGGGCAGTAAACAGTGCCTGCCTGGACCTCCCTAGTACCTTGATTCCATGGAGGGAAGCTTTGTAAAGTACTTGGTGAGGTAGAAGGGAAGGAAGGAAAGGAAAATAAAAGCCAATGTTATAAATTAAATTGAGTTTAAAATATAAAGAAATGCAACTTGCATTTTCTGCACACCTAAGCTTCTAGACCAAAATTCATAGCATCTTCATAAACATTTTCACTTTTCAAGATACCAAGATATTTTATATACCTTGATATACTTAAAGTCAAACTTTAATTTTGGAGTCCTTTTATCCATAAGAACATAATTTATTTATATTGACTAGAGAGAAAATGTCCATTTTAAATAGTGTTCACTTTATCTTGACATAGTTACTTGTGGAATTTTGTAATATCCATTCTTTTTTCAAAATATAATACCAACTTTAGAAAGATCATATCTGAGCATAATAAAGACTATTTATAACATTATACTGAATAAAGAAAAACCTGAAAGTATTTCTTCTCAAAGCAGAAACATGACAAGGTTTTCCACTATCATCACTCATAATCAGTATAGTGTTTGAAATCTTACCCAGAGCAATAAGGCAAGAAAAAGAAATAAAATAATACAGATAGGAAATGTCAAGCTATTCTAAATAGCAGATGATATGATCCTATATTTAAAAAACCTCCAGGCTTCACCTGAAAACTCTTAGATCTGATCAACACTTTCAGCGAAGTAGCCAGATACAAAATCAACATAAAAAATTAATAGCTTTTCTATACATAACAAACTTGCTGGAAAAGAAGTAAAGAAAGCAATCCTATTCACAATAATCTGAAGAAAAAAACCTAGACATAAACTTAACAGAAGATGTTAAAGACCTCTACAATTAAAACCATAAATCACTGAAGAAAGAAATTGCAGAAGACACTGGAAGGGAAAATCTCCCATGTTCATGAATCAGCAAAATTAATATTCTTAAAATGGCTATAGTTCCCAAAGCAATATACAAAGTCAATGTAATCACCATGAAAATTCCAAGTTTTCTTCACAGAAATGGGAAAAACAGCCCTAAAATTCATATGGAAACACAAAAGACTGCAAATTGCCAAGCTAATCTTAAGCAAAAAGATCATTGCTGGTGGTATCATAGTACCTGACTTCAAACTATACTACAGAGCTGCATGGTACTGGCACAAAAGCAGACAGGTAGATGAGTGAAATAGAACAGAAACCATTTGGTTCTTGGCAAAAAGATGGCATCTTTAACAAGTGGTGCTGGGAAAACTGGATATTTGCATGTAGGTGAAGACTAAAACTGGATCTCTAGCTCTTACTCTGTCCAAAAATCAACTTTAAATGTATCAAAGACCTTTATGTAAGATCTGAAACCCCTACAGGAGAATACCCCCAGACCTAAGCATAGTCAATGAATTTCTGAATAGGGTCCAATAGGTCAGGAGATAAGAGCAAGAATTGACAAATGAGATTATATCAAATCAAAAGCCTTCTGCACAGCAAAAGAAATAATCAGCAGAGTGAAAAAATACCCTACATAATGGGAGAGAATCTTTGTTACATATTCAATCAACAGAAGACCAATATCTTTTCAAATGAAGAAATACAAATGGCCAATACATACAAAAAAAATATTCAATAGTCATAGCCATCAGAAAAATACAAATCGAAACTACATTGAGATTCTTTCTTAACCCAGTCAGAATGACTGTCATCAAGAAAACAAACAAAAAAATTCTGACAAGGATCTGGGGAAAAGATAACCCTTATACTATCATGGTAGGAATGTAAACTAGTCCAGCCACTATGGAAACCAGTATTGAGACTCCACAAAAAATAAAAATAGAACTTCCCTGCAATCCAGTCATAGAGCTTCTAGGTATATACCCCAAAGAATCAAAGTCAGTACTATAGAGTTAGCTGCACAACCAAGTTTGTTGCATTAGTATCCACAATAGCCAAATTATGTAATCAGTTTAATTCCCCATCAGTGGATGAATGGATATTGTGGCATACTTACACAATGGAGATTTACTCAGTCACAAAAAGGAATGAAATTATGTCATTTTTAGGAAAATGGATGGCACTGGAGATCATCATGTTAAGTAAAATAAATGAATCCTACAAAGACCAGCAGTGCATATTTTCTTTCATATGTGGAATCCAGGGGGTTAGGGAAGGACATGAAAGTAAAAGGAGGACCACCAGGGAAGTGGGAGGGGCAGGGGAAATGGGAAAGGGAAAAAGAGGGTGAAGAAAGAGTAATAGAAGGGATGAATATAATCTCAGTACATTGTACACATATATGGAAATGTGATAATGAATCCTCTTAACTTTGTGTAATTATTATACACTAATAAAAATAATCCCAAAACCCATACCTTCATTACAATGTCAAGTTATTATGGACTTTTTTTCTCACTTTGATTTCATACTGATGTCAAGCATAGCCAGAAACACATATGAACAGATAAGACTGTGTAGTTTACTTGAAAAAAAAATATTTTTATAGAATGGCAATTATGATTATTATTTCTTGTTTGTCTTAGTGTTTACCTTTAGTTGGCACTTTTCATGGAAACAATTTAAATGTTATTCTCTGATTAAGAGGCATTGATTAAAATTGCATTCAACAAGAAAGGACAAAGAGGATCCTTTAAATGTCTTATGGTTTAGATTTTTTTTTATGTCAACTAACAGTTTATACTGTCTTCAGGCCTAATTCTTTAGCATGTTTATAATGCAGTTGGCGGTTGTTGGCTGCCAATGTCTGGGGAGGCCCAGCTTCTCTGACAAACAGCCAAAGAAGATCTTGAAGCAGACTGGAGAAAGTCCACTCCTGCCAGGACATTGCAAGCTGTTTAGTGACCATCTCAATGTTCTTCTAGTTTTATTGCCATACTTGGTAGTCCCAGGAATCTGACTAGCTTCAGATGTTGAGCAAAACAAAATACAACTGTGTACAGCCACACCCTCGGGTGATTCTGCCTCCAAATACCTTACAAGTCCCAGGCTGAAGCACTTGAAAGGTTTGCATCCTTGCAGATCAAATCTTTACAAAACTGAGCCTTTAAAGACAACCCGTAAGCACATAAATGTGCACTGTTTTGTGCTATTTTGCCTTTCCAATTATAAAGGTGGCTAATGCACATGGTAATTACAGTTCCTTAAAATTTATTCACTCTTGAGCAGATCAGCTCAGAAGTGTTGGCAGGGTTTCAGGGTTCCTTAACAACTGCTTGCCAAACCACTCTTTGATCCCGCGAAATCATCACATGATTCAAAACAAGGCCTACAGCCCTTTCAAGAACTCACATCTTAAATCCTCATCTGCATTATCTAACCTCCTCATGTTCAATCCAAAAGCTGATTTTTCCTTATCAGTGACAAAGGAATACATTTTTCCCTATGGGATTTATAACAGGCTTTCTTTGTTTCTCCTCATTTATTCATCATTTTAACTACCACATATGAAGTGCTTATTATGGAGTGGAGGTTGTGGCTTGCCCTGCAGTTATAGAACTAAGTTACCTTTCCTAAATTCACAGCAGAAAGTGAAGACAGTCAGTTAAACAGATAATTACAATACAGGATTTTATGTAGGGGAGGGGTAAACGGAGAACAGAAGTAGGGCTCACAGCCACTGATGGAGGTGAATGCTGAGCCAAGCCTTGAAGCAGATGATAAAAGCAAGTGACATGGGTATTGGAGACAGAAGAAATTGTATATGCACCCAGGTCTGGCAGTGAGAGAAAGCATGACAAATCTTAAAAGCTAGGTATGCTTTGCTTGTCTTGAAATTCCTCCCATAGAGTAGCTAGAAAAGAAGTGGGAGAGATAATCACACCAAGATTTTGAATAGTCATTTTTATCCTCTGAAATTTGAATTTTATTCTAAAGCCATTGGGAGAGAGCCCTACAAGAATTTTGAGCAAAGAAGTGATGTGAGCAGTGTGGGGTCTTAGATAGATAATACTGAAGAATTGTGGAACAAAGATAAATTAAAAATATTTAGCAGAGAATGATTACCTCTCAAATCAAATGATGGAGGATGAGGAGTGTATCTGGGCCTGAAAATAGTAATGGACACAAAACTAAGGGAGTGAGCTATCTCTCCTGGGAATCGGGACTGCCATGAAGACAGAAAAACAAAAGAGAGGGTAAGAAAGAGGGAAGAAGAAAGGGGGAGGGATAGAGAACCAGGGAGAGAGAACGGGTGATGGGGGGTAAAGTGGTAGAGGATGGGAAGCCAGACATACTATTTAAATCATAGGTCTCCACTTGAAGATGAAAGAGGGGCAGGGAGAACACAGAACATTTCAATAGCATTCCATTTCTTCAAAAGAGAGACAAATTCTTGTCACAGTAATATCCTAACACTGCTGTATCAATTACTTGTTCTACTCTGGGCTCTTCTCAAAATAATGCAAAGATACTTGTAGAATTCTTCATACTGTCCATTCTTTTGAATTGAAAATCATATCCAATTGATTTGGTCAAAAACTTCTTGATGGTTTTGTGTTATACATGTTTTATTTAAATCTACCAACAAATATTATCAGCATTTTCCTCAAATTATATCCAGGGTCTAAATCACTTCTCACCATATTCATTACTATATTGGTCCAAGACAACACTATCTTTTTACCTGGACACTTACAAAACTTTCTCTGACCTACTTCCATGGTACAGCATCACTTCTTGACTCAATCACCTAGTGACTTTCCATCACCTTTCATGATCTTGAGACTGTGAGACTGTGAGACTGTGAGTAAGCTAGTCCCTGACTATCTATTTGTCTTTATCTCCTCCTAATTCCTCTTTTCTCACTCTGATTTGGCTACTCTGGGCTCCTTTTTTGATGTTTTTGCCTTCTTCCCCCACCACACCAGCAGCAAATAAACAGGAGAGGAGGGGCTTTTATTTCATGCAGTGTTGGCTCTCAAGTGACTAGGATGTATCTAGGATGAACTTAGTGGTCTGTATTTTTTGTGAAATTGATTAACGAATGAATGAATAATTATCCCTTCTTTTGTGCTTGTTTGCTTGATGCACTGCAAGTAACCATTGTCATTTATAAAGTGTTGAGGCAGAGAACTCAATCCCTGCACTTTGTAAGTAGATTTCAAATATTGCCACAATCCTAAAGGGTTAAACATGGAAATGAAATTGGCATTCAGCTCTGGTTTTAAGCTAAAGATAAGTGAACTAAACAAGAATTTAAAATCTTTGTAGGATTTCCAATAATCTTGGGAAGGGTCAAAGTTATCTTCTCCTAAAAATGGTAACTTTTCCAGAAGTAACACCTCTACAGTGGGACTACTCAGAAATATTAAAAGATAAATTAAATTAAAAACTCATTCTTGCTGGGCCTGGTGGTGCACGCCTCACATCCCAGCAATAAGAAGGCTGAGGTGGAAGGACTGTGAGTCTGAGGTCAGTCTCATACAGTGAGACTCTGTCTCAAAAACACCAAAAAAACCCAAATGAAACCCCCTCCTCCTTACACACTGAGAGAAACCCTGTTTTCATAGATGCATATTATTAATAATGTTTATAGATGTGATATTGAGTTGATAGAAATCGTAAGAGAGTGTTTAAATGAAATATTTGCAATACTTAATCTCTGTCGAATACTTTGTTCCGTTATCCCATTTATTTTTCTTCTTGAATCAAGCTGTATAGTTTTCTTTATAACTCTGTATTTTTAATTTTAATCACAGGTATTTTATATTTTAGATTGCTGTTAAAATTGAATTTTCTTCTGTCATATAGTCTAACTGCTTATTGAAAAGACTTCGCATGTGATCATTGTATCAGTCATTTTCAATTAGTAATAAAAATTGTCTATAATGATCATTTTATTCCTCTCTTTTTAAGATTTATGTTTTTGTTTCTATTACCTGCTGTTATTTATTCTTCTGGTTGAAATTTTCCACCAATGTTAGTTTATATAAATGATGATGGGCAATCTAATTATTCCTGACTTGACTTGGAATGATTCTAGTATTTTATTTCTTAACTTTTGATCACTATAGTTGTGTTTCATATAGACACTTTTAGTTGACACCTAGCCATTGCTAATTTAAATTACAGTGAAGCAAAACTTGTTCATAAATATTTTTTTCTCTTATTCTTTTCTTCCACATAGATCCCATGATGCTTGGTACATGATATTATATTTTTTCTAGAACTTGGTGTACAAACTTACCTGTATTTTAAAGTCTCCCTCTTATCAATATTTGGTATTGTGTTGTTAATATTTAAAAATTTAACATTAAATTTTTTCAACAAGTATCTTTTTTATTTTTGAATTACCATGGATTAATAATATGAAAGGATTTCACTGTGCATAATTCCATACATACACACCATGTACCTTGAAAAAGCTCACCTCCTCCATTATATTTCCATTCCCCCTTTTTTGAACAGTGGTGGCAAACGTCCATCCTCTTCACTCCTCATTATCCTTTCCTCCCCACCTTCTGCTGACCCCCCCCCAGACAATCCCTCATATACATTCATGTCCCATTATTATCATCTTCATCGTTTTATGTATAGGTTCCACAAATTAGTGAGAAAATACAATATTTGGCTTTTTGAGCTTGGCTTATCTCACTCAGCAAAATGGCCTCCAGTTCCATCCATTTTCTTGCAAATGACATAACTTCATTTCTCTTTATGACTAATATTTCATATTTTCTTTATCCATTTGTCATAAAAAACCAAAATTTTAAAGGTAAATATCATTTTATCATTTTAATAAGTGATAATAAATTTTTTCTTTTCTATGCACATTATTGTGTTTGGTTACTTTCCATTTATTGAATGGCCATATGTATTTCCTGTTTTTTTAGTTATATATTTCTATTTGGGTATGAGCTATGAAAATGTAGTGGACAGAATGACTCCTTGATTGTGGCATACACTCATTTTACTACATTTGTAAATGATGCCAAGTTGCCCTCCAAAAATATTGCATTGAATAATTTTCAGCCATATGTAAAACAACCATTTCTTTTTACCCAGATCAAACCTGAAATAATAATTTTAACTGAGTTGTCAATTCAATAAGTAATTAAATTATCATCTGTAAAATCATGAGTGAATTTTTTATGTTTATCATGAGATTTCGGATTTGCTTCTTCATCCGTTAAATTGTATTTACTTTATTCTATGTATTTGTAAGAGATCTTTACCTATGAGCTATTAATGCTTTATCATAAATAGAAAACATTTCTTCAGTTTTATTTACAATTTAATTACACCTATGGTTGTTTGCTTGTTTGTTTGCTGTACCCAACTCCTATGACAGACACATGTCCTCCAGCCTGCCCTCTTTTTCAAACAGCTACAGCTCCCTGCTGGCTTCACCCATCTTTACTAGATGAACCTGAGAACATTTGTTCAAATTCTTGTCCCAAACCTCTTGCTTTCTGCTTTGGGGTTTCCCTGACTTCTCAGTAAGGTACTCCATGAACTTGCTTTTACTATTTTTTGAAACCTAAAAGTCTGGAGGACTCCGGATTAATTATTGCCACTATTGACTATTCAGGTCTGGAAGCAATAGTATTTCTTCCATATTTCTTCAAGAGAACATTCTGGGTGTTCTCAAAACACCCCGAGGGATACAATAACCTAACAGACAGTGATAACCAACTAGACAACATGTCTTTAAATTAATGTTTTCTTGTTAGCCTATTTTTCACCTTCTGTGACTCACTCCTGCTATCAGGGATCACTTTTCTAAATGGAGTACCCATACATACCCCTTTGTCTTAGACTCTGTATTGGACTAAGTCATGTATGCTTTTTATATATGATGTTTATCTATATAGTGTGTGGTTATGTATGACCACATATATATAACTCATGCATTTTAAGGTTTCTGACTATGCTTTCATGGTTATAAGGGCTTTTTTTGTCACCAGGGTCAGACTAATATGCATGTGCATTTTATCTCTTTGTGACTGATTACCTTTATTACATAAAGTTTATTTGGTATATGATGAAAGGTAGTAAGCAGTTTTGTTATTTTTCCCCAATAATGACATACATTTTTTAATAAATTTACTGAACATCTAGATGTTTTCCATCATCCCCAAACATTTTAGTTTTAGGAGTCCAATCAGAAGTTTCAGGAGACCAATTATCTTATTCCTGCTCTTTTTCATTGCATCATAATTATGAATTAATTACCTACATATTCATAAATATAAACACCCACAGAGGAGGAGAGATTTTTTATAATAAATTTTTATTAGGATATATTCATTATATGGGTGGGATTCATAGTGACAATTCTAATTAGACTTATATTGTACATTATTTACATTGTTCCCATTGTCTCTCCCCCTCCACCCATTCCTCAACCCAATTAAAGCAAATGCAAGAAGCTTCTTAGTTCTGTTTCATATAGGTATATGAAGTCCATCTGCCATATTTCACCACCTTAATCTCCTTTCTTCACCCTTCTCCCTCCCACTAGTACCCCCATACACAGACACACACACACACACACACACACACACACACACACACACATTGTACCTATTTTGCAGTCCTCGTTTTCATTAGTAATATTTAAGTTGATGTTCAAAGGGGTGTCTCAATGTATGACCACTGTGGGTGTGCTTTACTTTGTTCCATTCATCCCCTTCCATTACTCTCCCATACCCCTTTACCTCCCACTCCCTATTTTTCAATAATTTCCAATACACATCCTTATATCTTCTACCTTCACATATTATATTATACAATATTACTGATGTTCTATTATTTTCTCTTTCTTTTCCTCTTTCCCCAAGTTCCATAGAGTAGTTCCACTGTTAAAAACATGTTCTAGTAGGTAAGGGAGGGGGTGAGGTAAGGGGGGAGAAATGACCCAAACATTGTATGTACATATGAATAAAAGAAAAAAAATAAAAACAAGTTCTAGATCTGAGTTTGCTTATATGTTTATCTTTGGATCTATCTATGTATGTATGTATGAGCGAAAACACGAGGCTTTTGTGTTTCTGATCCTGGCTTACTTCACTTAACATGATGTCCTACAATTATATCCATTTACCTTCAAACCACATGTTATTATTCCTTGTGGCTAAGTAATACTCAATTATGCATATTCACCACAATTTATTGATCCATTCATCAGTTGTAGAGCACCTGGGTTGTTTACAAAACTTGGCTATTGTGAATAGTGCTGCAATGAACATCAGTGTACAGGTGTCTCTACTATATCCTGTCTTACGTTCCTTTGGGTAGATGCCCAGGAGTGGTATCACTGGATCATATGAGAGTTCTATCTGTAGTTTTTTGAGGAATCTCTACACTGCTTTCCATAGTGGTTGTACTAATTTGCATTCCCACCAGCAGTGTATAAGGGTTCCTGCTTTGCCACATCCTCACCAGCATTTGTTGTTATTATTAACATTGACTATGGCCATTCTAACTGGGATGAGAGGAAATGTAAGTGCTGTTTTGATTTGCATCTCTTTTATAACCAGGAAAGTTGAACACCTCTTCATGTAATTACTGGCCATTTGCACCTCTTCTTTTGAGAATTCCCTGTTTAATTCATGTACCCATTAATTCCCTGTAGATTCTGGATATTAGACTCTTGTTGGATGAGAAACTGGCAAAGATTTCCCTCCATTCTGTGGGTTATCTCTTGAGTCTGGTGATTGTTTCCTTTGGCGTGCAGAAGCTCTTTAGTTTGATGCAGTCCCATTTGTTCATTGTTTTTCTTAGGTGCTGAACCTTTTGAGTTCTGTTTAGGAAGTTGTTCCCTATACCTATCAGTTCTAGTGTATTTCCTACTGCTTCTTGGAGTTGTTTCAAAGTTTCAGGCCTTATATTAAGGTCTTTGATCCACTTTGAGTTGATTTTGGTACAGGGTGAAAGACAAGAATCTACTTTTAGTCTTCTACATGGGGATATCTAGTTTTCCCAGCAGCATTTGTTGAAGAGGCTGTCTTTTCTCCATCGTATGTTTTGGACTCCTTTGTCAAAGATCAGTTGGCTATAAATGCATGGGTTTAGGCCTGGATCTTTTATTCTGATCCATTTTTCTTCCTGTCTGTTTTTGTGCCATGTTACCACGCTGTTTTTATTGTTATGGCTCTGTAATATAGTTTGAAGGTGGTTATTGTGGTGCCTCCTGCATTGGACTTTTTGCTCAAAATTGCTTATATTTCATGATTGCTCTTTCTATTTTCATGCAGAATGTCATTGGAATTTTGATAGGGATTGGGTTGAACATGTAGATTGCTTTTGATAGTATGGCATTTTCGCAATGTTGATTCTACCAATCCATGAGCATGGAAGGTCCTTATATTGGTTTATAGTTCTTATTAAAAAGGACTTTTGATTTCTTTCATTAAATTTATTCCAAGGTACTTTATTGTTTTTGAGGCTATTGTAATTGGTATAGTTTCCCTAATCTCTTTCTCAGTCTGTTCATTGTTGGTATATAGAAAACTACTGATTTCTGTATGTTAATTTTGTATCCTGCTACTTTGTCAAAAGAGTTTATGATTTTTAATAGATTTTTGTAAGAGTTTTTGGGATCTCTTAGGTATAGGATCATGTCATCTGCAGATAAGGATAGTTTGACTTCTTCCTTATTTGGATCCCTGCTATTTCTTGCTTTTGTCTTACTGCTCTGGCTAGGAATTCCAAAACTATATTGAATAGGAGAGGAGAAAGTGGAGATCCCTGTCTCATTCCTGACTTTATTGGGAATGGTTTCAGTTGTTCTCCATCTAGTATGATGTTGGCTCTAGGTTTGTAGTATATAGCCTTTACTACATTGAGGAATATTCCTTCTATTCCTAGTTTCTTCAGTGCTTTTATCATGAAAGGGTGTTGGATTTTGTCAAAGGCTTTTTCTGTGTCTATTGAGAGGATCATGTGGGTTTTGTCCTTGCTTCTGTTTATATGCTGTATTATGTTTATGGATTGACATATGTTGAATCATCCTTGCTTCCCTGGAATGAAACTATCTTGGTCATAGTGTGGGGGAAAATACTTGCCAGCTATACATCAGACAAGGGACTGATAACCAGAATATACAGGGAGCTCAAAAAACTAAACTCCCCCAAAATCAATGAACCAATAAAGAAATGGGCAAGTGAACTAAACAGAACTTTCTCAAAAGAAGAAATTCAAATGGCCAAAAAACACATGAAAAAATGCTCACCATCTCTAGCCATAAAGGAAATGCAAATCAAAACCACACTAAATTCCACCTTACCCCTGTTAGAATAGCCATCATTAAAAACACCACTAACAACAGGTGTTGGCGAGGATGTGGGGAAAAAGGAACTCTTGTACACTGCTGGTGGGAATGCAAACTAGTCCAACCACTCTGAAAAAAAAAATTGGAGGCTTCTTAAAAATCTAAACATAGATCTGCCATATGATCCAGCAATCCCACTCCTGGGGATATACCCAAAGGAATGTGACACCAGTTACTCCAGAGGCACCTGAACACCCATGTTTATTGCACCACTATTCACAATAGCCAAGTTATGGCAACAGCCCAGATGTCCCACTACTGATGAATAGATTAAGAAAATGTGGTATTTATACACAATGGAATTTTACTCAGCTGTGAAGAACAATGAAATCTTATCATTCACAAGTAAATGGATGGAACTGGAGAATATCATTCTAAGTGAGGTTAGCCAAGCTCAGAAGACCAAAAATCATATGCTCTCCCTCATATGTGGACTTTAGATCTAGGGCAAATACAGCAATGTGGTTGGACTTGGATCACATGATAGATAAGGTGAGAGCACACACGGGAGATATAGGGATAGGTAAGAAACACAAAACATGATAGTATTTGATGTCCCCACTACAGAAGAGCTAATATAGAAACCTTAAAGTGACAGAGGTCAATATGAGAAGGGGATCAGGAACTAGTGAAAAGGTCAGTTAGAGATGAATCAATTTGGTATGTAACACATTTGTATATGGAAGCAATGCTAGGAAGGAATCTCTCTGTATAGCTATCCTTATCTCAACTAGCAAAAACGCTTTGTCTTTCTTATTATTGCTTATACTTTCTCCTCAACAAAATTAAAGATAGGGGCAGAACAGATTCTGCGTGGAAGCAGGGGGAGTGGGAGAGGAGGGGGGAAGGGGGGAGAAATGGCCCAAACAATGTATGCACATATGACTAAATGAATAAAAAAATAAAATAAAGTTTTGGTAAAATTCAGCTGTGAATCCATCAGGTCCTGGGCTCTTCTTTACAGGTAGACTCTTCATTGTTGCTTCAATTTTACTGCATGTAATAGGACTATTTAGGTGTTTAATAGCTTCTTGGTTCGATTTTGATTGATTACACACATCTAGATATTTATGCATTTCATTTAGATTTTCCAGTTCACTTGAATATAAGTTTTCAAAGTACTCTCTAATGATTCTCTGGATTCATTAGCATTTGTGGTTATGTCCCCTTTTTTGTCTCTGACTTTATTAATTTTGGTCTTTTCCCAACTTCTTTTTGTCATGTTGGCTAAGGGTTTGTCAATCTTGTTAATCTTTTCAAAGAACCAACTTTTTTTTCAATGATTCTTTGTATAGTTTGTTTGATTTAGATATCATTGATCTTGGCCCTGATTGCTATTATTTCTCTCAGTCTGCTGATTTTGGGTTTGGTTTGTTCTTGTTTTCCTAGGAGCTTAAAGTGCATCATTAAACCTAAGGTGCATCAAATCATTATTTGAGAGGTCTCTGTTTTTTTAATCTAGGCACTTATAACTATAAACTTTCCCTTTAGTATGGCCTTTTCTGTGTCCCACAGATTCTGGTATGTTGTATTTTCATTTTCATTGGACTCTAGAAACTTTTTGATTTCTTCCCTTATTTCTTCATTCACCATTAGTTTTTCACCAGTGTGTTGTTCAATCTTCATGTTTTTGAATATTTTTGGTGGTTTCTTTTGTTATTCAGGTCTAGTTTTACTCCATTGTGATCTGATATAATGCAGTGGGTTAATTTGATTTTGTTGAGACTTGCTTGTGTCCAAAAATAGGATCTATTTTGGAGGAAGTTCCATGAGCTGCAGAAAAGAATGTGTACTGCCTGGTTGTTGGGTTAAATACTCTGTAGATCTCAACCATGTCTATTTGGTCTAAAGTGTGGAGTATCTCTGAAGTTTCTTTGTTGATCTTTTGCCCTGATGACCTATTTATTGGTGACAGTGGGGTATTCAGGTCTCCCACTATCACTGTGTTAGTGTCTATCTGTGCCCTTAGGGCCATTAGAGTTTTTTTTTTTTTTTCTTTTTCTTTTTTTAATGTAGATGGGTGCCCTTGAATTTGGAGCATATATGTTAAGGATTGATTTTTCCTCATGATGAATTGTTCCTTTAGTTAATGTGAAGCAACCTTCATTGTCTCTTCTGATTGATTTTAGTCTGAAGTCTACTTTGTCAGATATGAGTTATAGCTATTCCTGCCTGTTTATGGGGTCAATTTTCGTGGAAAACTTTTTTCCACCTTTTGAATCTAAGCTGGTGTTTACTTTTTTTTCAATGCGATGAGTCTCTTGTAAGCAACATATGGTTGGGTCTTGTTTTTGAACTCACTTTTGCTATTCTATGTCTTTTGATTTACATTCAGTGTTAATATTGAGAGATACCTATGGTTTCCAGCCATTTTTATTCTCCTGTTGTTTAGTTGTACCTATTCCTTGTTTACTGGTCTGCTTGCTCAAAAGGGTTCATTCTTTCTTGAGTCTTCCTGTCTCACTCTACTTTCTTCTTCCATTTGTAAAAGTCCTTTAAATAGTGCTGGCTTGATGGTTGCAAATTCCTTTAGTTTTTCCTTGTTGCACAAGGTTTTAATTTCTCCTTCAATTAGAAAGGATAGTCTTGCTGGACAGACAAGTCTAGGTTGACAGTTGCTTTCTTTCAGGACCTGAATTATGTCTTTCCATGACCTTCTTGTGTTTAGAGTTTGAGTTGAGAAATCCACTATTCTAATGGGTTTGCCTTTATATGTGACTTGTCTTTTGTCTTTTGCAGTTTTCAGAATTCTTTGTTTGTTCCTTGTGCTGAGTGTTTTAATTATGATGTGTCTGGGGGTATTTCCTTTTTGGTCCTGACAGTTTGGTGTTCTGTAAGCTTCCTGCACCTGGGTGATTCTCTCTTTCTCCAGGTTAGGGAATTTTTCAGCTACTATTCTATTGAGTAGGTAGTCAATGCCTTTAGTTTGTATCTCCTCCCCTTCTTCTACACTCATGATTTGTATGTTTGGTCTTTTCATGGTGTTCCAGATATCTTACATGTTCCATTCATATTTTCTTAGCATTCTTTCATGATCTTTTACTGTTTGGTCTAATTCCTCTACTTTGTCTTCCATTCCTGCTATTTTATTTTACTTGCTCAACTCTGTTTGCTAAGCTTTTGATTGAGATTTTTTTTTTTTTTTGAGATATTGAGTTGTTTATTCTTGATTGATTATTTTTCAGGGTTTGCATATCTTTATTGATTTCTTCTTTCATATCCTGGGTAGTCTTCTCAATTTCATTTATCTGTTTGTTTATATTCTCTTTGAGCTCATTTAATTGTCTATTCACATCCTCTTTGAGGTCAAATACTAGCTTTTGTGTTTCTTCTTTCAGGTCATTAATCATTTTTGCTATTGTTTTTTGGAACTCATTATTTGATATCTCTTTCTCTATACAAGTGTTTAGAGCATTAGTGATAGAATTGGCTTTTGAGGGAGAGTGATTGTCTTGCTGTTTCATTCTGCATTGAGATTTACAAAACTGGAGTTGTTTTTGGTTATGGTTTTAATCTCTCATGCCCCTGTAATTAAGGTTTTGAGTTTTTTCTCCCAGAGCTCCAGCAGTTTTCCTCAGAGATTGGTATGCTGGAAATGTTACCATTTGCAAGGTTCTTGCAGAGCAGATTACCTCTTTTCTCCACTCAGCAAGGAGACTTGAGTTTCCACTCTTTGATGGTGACATGGGGACTCTCCTGAAGTCACAGAGGGGAGTGCTGGGTCTCTGTGCACTGTGGGAGGCTAGCCTCCTAGTACCTGCAGAGTAGTGGATTGCCACTGAGTGGAGGACCTGGGATTGGCTCTTGGACAGGAAAGATGAGATGGGACTTTCCCTGCAGGGAGGCAGAGGCTCTCCAGCTGTCAGGAACAGTGGGGAGTGCTGAGCCTCTGTGTACCTCCTGAGGCAGGCCTTCTGGTGCCACTGAATAGTGGTTACAGTTTTCTTCCCCTCAGTGGGGAATCTAGTGTTTTTGATCTTTAACAGAGAAGCAGGGGATCTCCCATGGTCTGGCACAGTGAGAAGTGCTGGGCCTTTTTGTGCCTTAGGGAAGCAGGTCTTCTGGCACCTATGGAATGACAAATTAACACTCAGTGGAAGAGCTGGATTCCCACTCCTTGACAAGGCAGTGGGGGCTCTCTCACTAGAGGGCTTGGTGGTTAGCACTGGACCTCTGTGCTCTGTGTGGGGAGGTAAGCCTCTTATCACCAGAAGTGTGGAGCCTGGGGCTCACTTGTGTGTGTGGCTGTGGGCTACTGGCACAGTAGCAAGTTGAGGGTGCCTGTGGGGCAGTAAAGCTGGGAGGCTTGAATCATCTGGTGCCCGCAATGCAGCAGAGGCCCTGGGGTCTACTTGTGTTGGAGCGTGGGCAGCCAGGAGCCTCACCGCAGCTTCAGGCATGGGGGACCCAGCCTGTGGGCAGTGGCGGCTCTAGGGCCTGCTTGCAGGTGCAGGTTACCAGGAGCCACAGAAACTGCTGCAGGCACTGGTGATCCAAGCCTGCAGGCAGCAGGAGTTCTGGGGCCTGCTTACTGGCACAGGCTTCTAGGAGTGTGGAACAGCAGCTGCTGCCTGCACAGAGAACTAAGCCTGCTGGTTGAACCTTCTGTTACCCATGGAGCAGTGGGAGCCCTGGGTCTTGTTTATACAGGGGTGTCAGTTTCCCTGGTGCTTGAGGATGAAGGTAGCATGTCTTGTAGCTGGGGGAGCATAGAGACCCTAGTGCCTGTGTATGCTGGGAAGTAGGACTTACCACCCAGTGAGCACTGAGTAATGGAGCCTGGAGCCATGCAGAGACTTCAGGGTGAGGCATTAGGAGCTTCAGGAGCATTGAGTTACAAGTCATTCTTCCCATTCTTCCTGTGGATAGTTGCTTGTCTATTTGTGGATTTAGAAAGAGCTTTGTTTCTTGCTAGTTATAGAGCCCCATGCGTGCCTTTTTGGGTTCCCTGATCTTCCTTTTTCAGGGTAGTTAGTTGTCTCTGGGGTATAGGGAATGTCAACAATCTGCCATCTTGCTTCCTTCCAACAGAATTTTTTGTTTTTTTCCTAGTAGAGTCACAGCTACTAGGAGTGTCATAGCAGAGTAAACAACCAAACTCTTACTTTGTCACAAGTCTTATGTGCCTGGGGCTTATATTCACATTCCAGGAGAACTTAACCTTATCAGTTTAATTACTTTCATTTATGGCTACTTTTATGAACACATAGTTATCTAGTTTTGTTTTTTTTTATTTAAGAAATGTTTAAATAAACTAGCTGTCAGCATAGCCACAGTCACATGAGGCTAGGCTCTGAAAAAGAGACAGTACCCTTGTCTTCATGAATGATGTCACTGCCTTCATCTTCCCAGTATCTCAAGAGCAAGTAAATGTAAATAAACTGTTGGTTCCACAAATCATTTACTAAATATTTATGTATATAGGAAGTTGTTTTGGCAATTTGCATAGGTGCCATTGTACTTTTAATCTATTCTTATGACAATGCTAGCAAGGGTTACTAAGGTTTTTTAAATATTTTAATACCTGAGAAAGTAAATCTCTTCTCAGCATTCTCCTTTATAAAAAAAATTGTTGGCTCTTTTTGTTTCCTTATGCTTCCAGTTGAACTTTAAAATCACTTTGTTGAATTCTCAAAACATGGAGATGTGCCACCAGGTGCCACTCGAGAAAGGACTTATTGCCTACCTGTGGGGTAGGCAACTGTCAGCTCCTTGGATTTGGGTCATGCCCTTCCTGAGGCCACTGCTGTTTGGTCACTGGGTGAAGTGTTGATAAAAAGAATCACTGATTTCTGCAGACCTGAATGAATCCATTGGACAATATTTGCTTCAGAGTGCCTTGCTGATTCACCCAAGGCTTTGCTGGGTCTGCATCTCAGTTCCACTCTTCCTCTTGCTAAGTCCTGCTTTTATTTTCTCACACATAAATCCCTAACAAATGTCTTAAACCCTAAATTCCATCTCAACACTTTCTCTGGAGAACCTAAACTATTCCCAACATGATTAGAATAGTGCCAAATCTATCAACTTTGGTAAAATCAGACTTTCATTTAATACTCAACTTTTCCTTTTAGGACCACAAAGTGTCTCTAAAATTTATTTAGATCTTCTTATATATTTCTGAGCAAACATTTCTTCATATTGGGCTTATGATTTTTAAAGTGTTTATACAGTTTTCTTGTGCCGGTTTTTGTTACTGATTTCTCTGCTATGAATAGAACACTTTCATTATATATTCTATGTGATCCAAAGTATTATGTAATAAAATATTTGAATAGTAACTTCAGTGAATTCTCTCACAAAGTACACTTTTTCAAAACACTGTTTACATTTTCCTTTCAAACCTTCCTTCTCCTCCATCTAATTTTTATCTGACATTATGAAATTAGAACTATGAAATTTCAAAAAGATTTTACTCCAGTTTTCCACATTTTCAGAGTAACCTCAATAGTAATAGCATCCATCTGTTGAGGGCTTCTACTGTACCAGGCAATGGCACGTGAATGCTCTGTAATATTACCTGTAATCCTGGCAGCCATCTGCAATGCAAGATCACATTAAAACTATGCTTTCCAAAGAATGCATGTAACTTATTCATTATCAATAGCTAAGAAGCTATTAAACCACTGATAAAAGTACAAGCAGAGTGGAGTGTTTAATCTAATCGTACTAGTTCTTTCATTTTCTATGTCTCTCTATAAACATTTTAGCCTACCTGTTAGTCTCTATGTCTTTCTTTGTGTTCATATCAGGCATGGTCATAATTATATTTAATTTCAGTAAGCCCCAAATTTTGTCACCAACTCCATTGATTCATATTTCTTCTCACCAGCATATCATGGCATACTCTTACCAACTTGCTGGCATGTCAGAATTTCAGTATCTTGAGATTGCTTTCTGGAAACCTAAAAGGTTTTTCTAGTAGTTGTGATAGTTTGGAACTCCTAGAACTTCTGTATCAGAAGTTTTCCCAAACTGTCACTCCTCTTTGTCTCACTGTAAATCAAGTTAAAGAGAGCCAGAAATCAGTTTGTTAGCTCACAATTACCACTCTCATTTATGGATGGGTTGCTTTGCACAGTTGTGCATATACCACTCTAGGCAAGTTCAGCAGGTACCATTTCTACCACTACTACTACTACTACTACTACACACATACACACACATACCTTTCCATGTTTGATTCTAATAAAAGCAAGTTATCATGATTTTTTCAAAAAAGTGATAACAGGCAATGTTTTCTAATTTGTACATTAAGAATCTGAGGAGGTCAGTGTACTGAGTTGATCTCATGCCATCTGGGAAAGGATAGTTTTATTTTATAATCAAAAACCAAGAAAGAGATAAAGTTCTCTACATCTCACAATTCTATATTTTGATCTTATATTTTACTTCAACAGTTGGCAGTTTTGTCTCAAATAGGGCTGTAGCAACCTCGGTGAGGAACATACATATTCCCTTCCAGGAGACTTGCACTCCAGTCAGGTAGTCCTGAATTCCAAAACTGGACTTCAGAATGGCAATTTATTTTGTAAAGTAGATTTTTAAATGTAACTAATACATGGGTGTACACATAGCCACATGTAAATATTCATGCATATACATATCTACATGTAGAAAATCCAATTATTTACGTCTTAACTAATTCACTCAACTAAAAATTTAATAGATTCTTACCATATTTCTGTTTCCAGAGACATCCTATCTTGGGCCTTGCATTATTTTTTAATGAATGTAATATAAAGCCAAAATTACAGTGAATTGTATAAGATTGTTTTTTATTTTTCTCCCTTGAACAACACAATCTGAATGGAACACATCACTTGTGCTCATATCTCATTGGTCTTAAAATTTAGTCACATAAAAAAGAAAATCTAGTTCCATGATCTCATCTAGCTGTAATCTGGGAAGTGTATTCTTTAATCTGGGTCACCATCTTTCAGCTGAAGATTTCACTGCTAAGGATAAGGGGAGAATGAACCAACTCTGTCATAAGCTGTGCTTTGTGGCCTCTCAATTAAGTTTAGTAAAGAGCCCTAACAACCTCCCTTCAAGTGGAAGTGTCTTATTTTTCTTTAAATACTTGATCTAATCCTTTTATAAAACTTCTTAAAAGTAAATTGATGATGCTATTAACCTAAAATGGGAAATTAAGTTTTGTGAAATTTCCCTTGCCTAAATCTATTAGCTATTATGAGCCAAGCCACCACTTTCTTTCTTTTTTTTTTTTAATAAGGTATATATTTTATTTTTAAGGATCACATCTGGGGCATCCGCCACTTTCATTAGAATTATCACAAAAAGTTAAGAATCATTTTTCAAACAAATATCTAATGAGCAATGTTACTTACATCAATTCTAAAAGAAAAAACTATTTTCATAGTTTAACAGGTTTTATTTATTTACAGCATATAATTTCATCCAAATCATCTGGATAGATAAATATTTGGGAAGAAGTAGAAGCTAGTTTACCAATGTGACTTCTATCATTAAAAATGTGTACTTCTGTCTTAATTTAGTTTTTGTTCTTGAACTCAAAAGGTAAGGCCTTTGCTTTTACAATAATGAAATAAAACAGAAAGGCAAATTAATCTACCAGCAATCTTATAGTCAAGAAATTTTTCACATAAGCTACTTGAGTAATATATATGATGAAATTGTGTTACATATCAAAATTAACCTGTCTTTTAAGTTAGAAAACAAATTTTGTTTTAAAAAATAAAGAAAGTTAAAATAGAATGAAAAAAATGAATGTCAAGAATATATAGTACCTTATCATAGTGAATTTACACATTCCACCTTAATTATTTGAGGGAGTTCATTTTACTGATATTAGTTTCACTCATTAGTGTACATTGAAAGTGAATATTGATGGCAGGTCTCAAAAAAAGATCCTCAGAGTATAGCTCTTTATCAAATTGACTCTGTAGGATAACAGATTGCTTAAGCTCCTTGAGTTTTGCCAATAGCCATATTTTAGCTTGGGATTATGGTAATACGACCTGCTACATCAGATGACTTTTGTCCTTAGGCTCTTTATGCCTGACAGGACAGTGATGAATTTATATACACCTTTCTTCTACTCAATCTTGTGCAGCCTGTACATGTACCTCTTTAAACAGAAGAAATATATGCATTTTCTAACATTAGCAATTACTTTCTTGGGAAATAATATTCACAGAAAGTGAAATATATGCCTTTCTGAATGAAAAATAAAATCTTCTAAGGCATACCCCAACCCAGGTTATGATGAATGCAATAATTTTCACAATATAGGTGCCTGCCCCCTTCCTTATGGCTTACTTGCACATAGCATTTACTGAGTTGTGCACAGCATCACAGCAGACCTATGTATGGTGTGTGGGAGTTCTGTGAGTCTCAAAGCAAGCACAAAGCAACTGTGTTAATGTCCACTACTGAGCAAACAGGGTAGAGGAGACACGGCAGTCCCCAAAGGTCACACTTTTATTTAAACCAGAACTTGCTCTCAACACAGAAAAAACACCATGTCCTTCTAAGAAACACTAACAAGTCTGTAACCTTCCTCTTCCTTTTCTTCCTCCTATAACTTCCCTAAGATAACCAAACACTTATACCAAAATTGGTTCCATAAAAAAGAGAGTGAAAGACAGGGCTCTGTACAGTTCCTTTTTTCAGTTCTTCCTTCCTCATGAGCATGCCAAAGGTAAAGAGTGTTGCAATCTATACACAATTCAAGTATGTATGAAAATGTGATTATGTCAGGAATTCTGCACAATTAAATGCTCTTATTTTTGCATCTAAAACTTGCATAAAGACAAATGATAACATTCATACCAAAATTTTTAACTTTAAATTTTTATTTTAGTTTTTCTTTACTTAGAACAACATGAAATAGTATATTCAAAAAGCTCATGACAGGTTGTGAGAGACTGAAGAAAAAAGGGTAGTGTTTTATATTTTAGTACCTGAGTAGAAATGTTCCTATTGTTTGAACAAGTGGTCTCATGATTTTGTTTTGCACTGGGCCCCACAATTTCTGCAGCTCTTGTGTGATCTCCACTGTGCTTTGAGCAGCCTTTACAGCACAATTTAGACATCATCCTTTTTACATCATTGCCAAGTCTGAATGTATGTCCCTCCAACCCCCAGAATCTACAAGTCACTCAGTCTGCTTTAACAAATTCTCTTTCTGCTTAATCCATCTGGGATGAGTTCTAATTCTTGTAGCAAAGCACACTGATAGGTAAAACTAATAGCTAAACTTAGAGATCATTTCTGCATGCTAGCACACAGCCTTCTAGGGTTAAAAATCAAATAAATCATGTGGGTTCACCAGGGCCAGGATTCAAACCCAAGTAATCTGATTCCAACCCTGTGTGCAACCACAGTCCTATTAGTGTTTGTCCTTTTGAACATTGTTGATCCCCATGGCAAGAATTTTACTAAGTTCTGAATGGGCAGTGTGCCATTTAAACAAATAGCCATTGTTAGACTCCAAGACAGTAAATGTTTGAATCAAGTATTGTTGCTGAAAACATAATTCTTAGGGAAGATCCAACAATCTGTTTTTTCTGAGAACCACGTTGGTGGCAATCGAGACCGTTCAATGGTTTTACGTCTCTGGGATTTTTTTGTCTCTGAATCCAACCCCTGCCCCCAGATTTCTAGTTTTCCAGATTTTTTACAAGATTTTTCTAGCATACGATTACCCTGACTGCAAAGGTAGACAAAGCAAGGAAGATACATGGCTTCAAATATAAACACTCAACTTTTTTTTCTGTTTATCAGGTCTAAAACAGCTTTCTCAGCAAGTTCTTTTTTTTTTTTTTCTTCCATCCTGTGTGTGCTGTTGTTGCTCTTGTTGAAGTTCACACAGAGATCTTGGAAGAATTTTAAAAAAATTCTTCAGAGGTCTTCACAAATAAATGAAGACCTACCCATAGTAAGTTTATCATAGCACCACAAGTCCTACAGTCTGTGAAAAAACTACATTATTCTGACAGGGACATGTGCCATTTCAATTTTTAGATACTCCTAAAATCTTCTGATATAAGGTCACGGACACATGGTACTTTTAAAAAGGTATGCAACTTGCTATATTAAAAAAAATGTAATGCAAGCTTAACCATGCAAGTTAAAACATTACAAAACCATAAAGGTGAGTACAAGTATTTCTTTGCCAGCTCTGAGTGGGATGGCGCCTTTACGATTTATTTTAAAATAACAAAACAATCTGGAACAATGAAGTGTTTCTCCGTGCTTCATGAATATCTATGAATTCAGTTCATGACAGGACAAGTCATTAGCTGTCCCTGCCAAACAGCCAAAAGGAGATGATTGATTGTTTTATGCAGAACCTAGCACAGTCTAAAGATACTTGAAATCCATGCTCAATTAAATGCAAAACATTGCCAAAAATGAATGTAATTCTTGAATATTATCACAATATTTATATTGATGACCAGAAGCACTTGAGAACTAATAAGCACAAACATCACAAGCCTATGACTACAAATATTCTTATTATAAACAATGCTTTTATTACTTCCTTAAACAAAGCTATTATTGCCTTTAAAACATATCCTAGAAAATAGACTGGATTAGCTTTTGTTGCTCCGTTTATACATATTGGCAGATTACTGGGATTTCTTATATTTTCTTTTTGCCATAAACTAATATAAGCAAACAAGGAAATATGTTCAAACAAGGAAAATGACCCTTCTCAAAAAGTAAATTCTCTATTTTCTAAACTTACTAAGTATCTAAACTTACATTATCCAATTAAATAACCATGTATTTTTCATTTATTACTATTTATTTTTATTATTTTTATTTATTATTGCCATAAACTCAGTTTTCAAATTTCAGACTGCTTAAAAGGATTTGCTGACCCTTGCCTCTGTGCACAAATATGTTGGTTGCCCCAAATGTTCATCTCAAGACATGGAAGAAGATTTACTAGAAGGGCATTCACAGAGGGCAGGAGTGTGGAGCGGGGAGAATGTGGAGGGAAGGAACAGCCGGCACAGGCATGCATTGTTGAGATAACTGCTGTAGGCCAGCAGGCAAGGCTGCCAGGACCTGAGACACAGCATACCACACTCTCCATTCAAAGGACAGGTGCTGGCTATTTACCCCTAACCACTGTCCTCCAACGGCAAAGGGTGACCTGGGGACAATAACTGTCTTGACTTGCTATGTTCTATATACTGAGACTAATTGAGACTCCTGTGACTTCAGAGAAATCCCTGAGACAGAAAATGGAGACTCTCCTGTCTAGGGGTACCAGATAAAACACAAGAGTGATATTAGGATTTCAGATAAATAGCAAAGACTTTTTTTATATTGTAGGTACATGAAACATACCTTAAAATTTATTCATTATTTATGTGAGATTCAAATTGAACTGGGCATCCTTCATCTTTTCTTTGTTCTCTGAATCTGGCAACTCTACTCCTGGCACATATTGGAAGTGGGATGATGGAGACATAAATCTGACCTTGCCCAGAGCTGGCTAGAGCTAAAATGAGAGGTGGCTGAAGGGAGGTGAAGCAGATGTAGCAGCTACCTTTGGGTATTTTTTATTTACTTACGTTGGGTGCCAATATATTTTTATTGTGGTATAAAACACAGGCTGGGAAATGTCACTGTGGGGTTTGCCTCTCCCCCACGGAGTGTCCATTCACTCTTCAGGGTATGATTTGGGGAGCTTTCATTTTTCTTGTAGCTGTTCTCACTGTCAGGAGCAGCCTCTTCAGTTTCACTGTTGACCAGCTCCATTTTGTAAAAGAATCTCCTCTTTTTCTTGGAGACACTCTGACTCCCTGTCTCTTTGGGAGCACTATTGTTTCCTTGGGTGAAGATTTCTTCCTCTTGGGAAGACTTGCACTGCTAGCTGTCTCTTCAAAATGACTGCTAACCAACTCGTCCTTCAAGAACAGATTTATTTGGAGGGCTTAGAGAAAGAGACAGTTGGATCTTCCTTTCCATTCTTCTGAGGAGTTGCCTGGGGTATTTGCTTTTTCTTTCTTAGTTTTTTTCATGTGAAAAGCCAAGATTGAGAACTTCCATAAGGTGAGGATAGGGCACACTTGCCAGGGACAAGGTGTATGCTGCAACCAGCTCTTTTGGGCTCCTGAGTAAGTTCTGTCAGCACTCAGCTCCATCCTCTTCCTCCTCCAGAGGACTACGCTGCTTTCCAGAGATACCAGCACAAACCCAGCCTTTATTTTCCTGTTTCTCCAGCTTCCCAGCAATCTCAGCACCACCTGCATGGTCAGAGAAAAGTGCTGGGAAAACCCAAATATTTCTGGTTTTCCAAGGCCTCATTCCTGGCTTTATGTGTGTTTTAAATGAAGAATAAATCTGCCTGACTTTACCAGGCAGACTGCCACACACACACATTGTAATGCATCACTTTCCTGGTCAATATTCCTATTATTACTAATAGAAAGCTCTCCACTTAACCTCCCCATAAATAATCTTTTTACTTGATTCTGCACAGCACTAGCTCTAGTTAAGCAAAATAATACAACAGGTTACTTACCTTTTGAATCTGCTCAAGTCCTCTTAGAATTGCTCATGACATTTTCTTGTCACACTGTGATCGTAAATGCTTTGGGTTCTACCAGTATATGTCGTTAGACCCGGCCCTCTGGGAGATAGATGCCAAGGCACGACTAGCTGTGTGTGAGATTTATTGGGGTAATAGCACCTGAGGAGGATGGGGGGGAACAGGAATGAGCTGATCTGACCATGATGCAGGTCTGACCAGAGGCAAGCAATAAGGATGAGTAGAAGCATCTTAGATCACAGTTTGTTGTTTTATTCAAAAATATTTAATTAACAAATATATATTATGATTTTCAAGGTGTACAATAAAATGATTTGATACATGTACACATTACATATGGTATGATTACCACAGTCCAATTAATTAACACATCTATTGCCACCCATAGTTACAGTGTGTAGGGGTGTGTGCGCATATCAAATCTGTGCTCTTATCAAATTTCAAGTAAACAATACAGTGTTTACTAACTACAATCACAATAAGGTACACTTGATCTTCAGAATTAATCATTTCAGAGTGCACCAGTGCCATTGGAGAGTCAACCTTCTGAGGAGTTATACATCCCATAGGAACAGAGCTGGCCATGGACCTGCCACCATTAGCCTCTGGCCAAGTGCAGTACATGGGATATTTGGCCTCCATGTGGAAAGGGATGGATGTCAGAACACAGCCCTGCAGTCCTGGGTCTGCCAGGCTCACTTGCATGGCTGGTTCTGCACAGTAGCTTTTCCCAGGAGGGGTACGAAATTTCTCCTGATAAACATATGACCATTAATGGAAAGAGGAGTCCATTTACAGACTAATTTTGAAAATACTTAAGGCTCCTATTTATGAAATTTAAGTAAGTGTGGTATTTGATTTGTAGAGATATTTTGGAGTGAAATTTTGTAATTTTTTTTCAAATTACAGCTGCTTAGACATTAGTTTATTTCAACCACTTCTTAGAGTTTTCTTGCAATGAACTGGAAAACCATAGTAATATTTGCTACTTCTGAGGACTACTGTAAGGATCATATGAAGATACCTCAGGTAGAACTCTTAGTGCTGCTGTATAATAACTGCTCGAGGTAATATTAGTTATTGTTGAGCTATAGTTAAAAACTTATCTAACACATATCCATGTAAAATCACCTGCTTTCTACATTATTTCTGGCTCCACATTGTTGAGGTAGAATCTAACATCCCCTCCACCACTGCGAAGAGAACCAAAAAGAATGGGTCACCAGGATTAATCATTCTATTCACTTGAAGTGATAGACATAGCTAGAAGAAACATATTACAATGAGTGCTTGTAGGACTAGAGAATGGGGAAAAGAACCATCTTTCACTCGAATTAAATTAAGCCTGTGTTTCTCACTTAAATACACAGCAAGTGCAACCTTACTGCCATGTCCTGCCCTTTAAGGAAAAGGGTAAAGCAAGAACTCTGTCTAAAGCCATATTTAACTTGGCCTAACCAGTGCATTAAATGAATATATAATTAATACCTTTAGAAGAGCATTGGTTCTGCACATCACCTACAGACTTTTTTCTTAACATATATCAAGTTTACATATTTTCCTACAGTCTTAAATCCTATACAGTATGTATTAGCTATATAACTCCTAAAGATAATCCCTGCCTTAAAGAAACTGAAATTATGAATGTAGAAAAAAAGAAGGTCAGTCTGTGGGGGACATAGGGAGAGTGCTCACTCAGCTGTCTGCCTTCCTTATAAAGGATAAGAAGGAACAAAGCTGTATCATGAAGTATTTAACCCAGGCAAGCGAACTGCATTCTTGAGAGTGAAGTTTGTTAAATACTAAAGCAAGGAAATGGAAACTCCTCAGGAGGTCTTTAGAAATAGGAAAGATTCTAATCTGTCTGGAAGAATTTAGGTGTGGTTTTTCTTGGGGGTAAGTGGATTGGTTATATAACTTCACAGAATTTCCTGTATGTTTTTTGACCCCATTCTATGACTATTTAAAAAGTTACTCCACCCCACCAACATGCAAAGGCCCCTTAGGTGCAGAGTAAGTCATGGCTCTATCATGAAGCTCAGCCATGGCTCTTCTGGAAAACGGGAGACCACCCAAGCAGAGCAATGATAGGCTGCCACCTAAAATCTATATATCTGACTGGCTGTAAAGTATCTGTCATCTCATTTTTCCATTTGGGGAATTATTTTCTTAAGTTATTATTTTTTTAAGTTTCTATTATTGTTATCTTTTTTCTAAAAAGTTTTCCCCATTCGAAAATGTTCTAATTAACTTTCAGTATACGCAATAATATATGTATACTTTTGAAGTTCAACACTCATGGAAAGAAAAGAGTAGTTTGTAATTTATGCTTTAGCCAAGCCTCATCATTTTCAATGTGTGTGTTCTCATGTGAAGAAATCCAATGTTTCCAACATACTCTTTGAATGTTGTGTTTTCTTTTCTAAACAAACAATGTGATGATCAATTTCAATCTTATGCCCAAGCCTCTCTACAAGTGTGTTTCCCATTAAAGTTCATCATAACTTTTCCAAGTGTGTTTCTCAAACAAATCAAGATTGTTTTATCCATACATAGTTAAATAGTCTTGATTTAATTTGAGAAAAAATGTCATATATCAGAGGTCAAAAGAAATTGTAGATCTCTGAATGTGCCACTGCTAAATTTTTTACAGCACTAATGTAAAGATATAATATACATTGCCTTTTATATGCAGAATATAGAAATTCCTTAGCTCCCTTTTTCTTTATAGAACTAAAACTTTCAATGTGTTTACTCAGTTAATCTGAACTTTTAAAACAAGTCCCTTTCCCCTAGTTTTCTCAATATTTTATTGTGAAATAAATAATTTTATAATGAGTACCCAGGTGTACATTGCCTTTTATCATAACTTTGCCAGAATCCTTTTTATCATAGCAGGCCCATTTTGATAAACATTAAACTGTCACTCAAATTCCCCATGGCCTAACACACAATCTAGTTTCACAGTCTATTTTTTGAAATATGATAATAAATTTTAAAATAATAATGACTACAATTGATTAAAGCACATCAAACATGTCAGAATCCAAAAATTCATATGAAAATTTTAACAAAAACTCATTACTCATCCTTGGAAATTTATCCAACTCATCATTCTGAAAATAAATCAACAATGAACAAAGCACTTGTCCTATTTTCTCTATATAAAATGTTCATGTGAGCAGCTAAAGTATGGGGAAGTGATACTTAGTAACAGAAGAATTACATTTAATAAATGCGCAGAGAATAGAAGAAAAGTCACTTTGCAACACCTAAGGAAATAAAGGAACTAGAAAGACATCAAAGGTTACTAAAATGTTCAGGCGAAAGAATGATAGGAGAAATTATAATGAGCCCTGATCAATTTTAGTATCACCAAAAGTGGGATAGAAGAGATAGTGGCCTCCTGAATGATAAATCAAGACGTGCATAAGGCCACTTTTAAAGTATTCTTCCCTTTAAAAAATTGTACTTGAATATAAATCAAGTCTTTCAGTGCTTCAAGTTCCAAGTTTACAGGAAATTAGTATCAAGTTCACATGATAGAAGCACAACTAAATAGTACCAGAAGGAAGTAAGCAAGCAAATGCAGAAAATAGGACATTTTTAAGGACCAATGAGCTGCTTTATTCAACAAGTAAAGACTGTAAAAGTGGAGGAATATGATAAGTGGAAATAGATTAAGGGAGATTTAAGAATGGTCTCTAAATTGAAGAGGCTGCCCACAGAATGGGAGAAAAATCTTTGTTAGCTATCAGAAAAGTCAAGGGACTGATAACCAGAATATACAGGGAGCTCAAAAAAACTAAACTCCTAAAAAATCAATGACCCAATGAAGAAATGGGCAAATGAACAGAACAGAGAGCTTTTTCAAAGGAAGAAGTCCAAATAGCCAAAAAACACACACACAAAAAAATGCTCAACATCCGTGGCCATAAAGGAATGCAAATCAAAACCACATTAAGATTCCACTTCACTCCTGTTAGAATAACTACCATTAAAAACACAAACAACAACAAATGTTGGTGAGGATGTTGAGGGGGGAAAGGAACCCTCATACACTGCTGGTGGAATGTAAATTAGTACAACCACTATGGAAAACATTATGGAGGCTCCTCAAAAAACTAAAAATAGAACTGCCATATGATCTAGTAATACCACTCCTAGGGATATATCTGAAGGAATAAAAGTTAGGTTACAAGAAGGCACCAAACTCCACTACCCAAAATCATGCCATTTCCCCCTGAAAAACCAAAAGACAATGAAGCATCAAGGGAGTCATGCCTAAACAGATTCTTGGTGCAGTTTGTTTTCAGCTGGAGTAGACAGAGCAAATAGCTGCTCTTCTGGTTCCAAAGCAAGAACACCAATGAGAAGAAATAATGAAACTCTCAACTGGAGTTTTCAGACTTCAGATTCTGGTAGCATTCAGCCACTCTGTCAGCCTAGACAAGTAGGAGCTTCCTCCAACCATAAAGAGAGTCAGATGACTCATTTCTTGCAAATAGTAAGCAAAGCTTCCCTGGGTGAGTCACTGCAAAGAGTTCTGGAGAAATATGGCAACACTTCAGGCTTCAAAGTAGGTCTTGTGGAGGAAGCAGACACACATTTTAGGAAAAGTCTCCTAAGAGAGACCAAGATTTAAGATTGGAGAACAGAGACATAAGAGGCAAGAAGAGGTGATCCTGATGAAATGGGGCGAGAGTGAGAACAGCCTAATGTACTGATCTGGTAGTAGGAGAGGCCATAGCAGTCAAGGGACCTAGGAAGTACAGAGGACTGGGGAGGAAAAATAAGAGAAAAAAAGTGGGGGTTTTAAAGAATATTAAGGAGAGAAAAGAAAAGAAAGAAAACAAGGAAGTGAGTCCCTATATATACCTTTAATGTATAACATATTTACCCTTTATACCTAACACACCTGGAAGAATATTAAGGCACAATATTAAGGTCAACTCAGCTTACCTTCTCCTTAAGATGTGCCTTTTAAAAAAATGAGACAATTACTTGGATTTTTTTTTCTTTTTCCAATACTGGTTATAAACCCTGGGTCTTACTCTTGCCAGGCAAGTACTCTACCACTTAAGCTTCACTCCTGGCCCCTTAGTTTTTATTTTTATTTTTGACATAGAGTCTTTCTATCTTTGTGCCTGGATTGGCCTTGAACTCTCAATCTTCTTGCCTCCACCTTGTGAATAGTTGGGATTACAGATGTGTGGCACCATGCCCAGCTTGGGTTTTTTTTTCTTTTTTGGTGGAACTGGGGTTTGAACTCAGGGCCTCATGCTTGCTAGGCAGGCACACTACCTCTTGAGCCATGATGCCAGCCCTTTTTGTGTTGGGTATTTTCGAGACAGGGTCTCAAGAACTCTTTGCCTGGGGCTGGCTTTGAAACTAGATCCTCCTGATCTCTGCCTCCTGAGTAACTATGATTACAGACATGAGCCACTGGTGCCCAGGAAATTTTTATTCTTAGAAAATGAACCTTATACTTTGCCTAAATAAATTGTCATATATCAATCTCTATTATTCCAAAAATGTACAAGCAATTTTGCAAAAAAACCTTTTTATTACTTGCTTAGGTATTTGTTTCTACTCCAAAATGTGTCTTGTGCCATCTACTGCCTCTTCCCTGCTCAAACTTATCAAACACTGCCCCCAACAAAGGAGCTGGGTCTTCTAGCCTATTAGCTCAGTGTGTGTGCAATTCCATCATTTTCTGTTGTCTGCTCCAGTTTCCAACCCCATTCCATTACTAGTTTACAATATGATCCATTTACCTGGCTTTGATGCTCAACTTTTCATTATCTAAAAGTAGCTTTAATACTCTGATGAGAGCAGAAGAGAAAAGGAGAACCTGGTATAAATCACAGAGTCTTGGGGGTCTGCAAGAGGGTCGAAGCCCAACTATGATGCATGTCAATAATAAGACTGACTCCAGGTTAGTCCTTTCATTGAGACCCTGCAAAAATTTGTCTCCTAGGCCTCATCCACTTCTCTGCCTTCCTGCTGATAATTACGTTGTTTACCTGCCTTTATCTGACTCTGAATTAATGTATGAAATAGTGATTCTCAATTTCACCTGCTCATAAGAGTCCTGAGGGACTTTAACAAGTACTGATGCCAAGGATCTGGGCTCAGTGGTTTCCCAGCAATTGGTCTGGGATGGTATCTGGTCTTTGGTATTTTAAAAAATGCCCCCAATGTAATTTTACTGAATAGCTGAGTTTGCAAAATATAGTCTGAAAGAGTAATAGAGGGGATAATATGGCAAAAGTACTTTATATGCATGTATAAAAATATTACAATGAAATTCCCACATTGTACAGTCAATATGTACTGATGAAAATTAAATAAAACAAAATTTAAAAACCAAAATAATATCCTAGAAACATATCCAAGGGTTCTGTGACATAAGTAGTACTTTAATCTGACCAATTCTTACTCATTTAAATTGGGAAAGAGAGGAGATGTGACATATGATATCTGAAATGTCATTTAATAATCAGGTAGAAGAGATGCTAAAAATGATAGAGCCAGTCTATCAGCATGCATTAGAACAATATTGCATTACCCTAGTCTAGTCAAATTAACATGTCATCTGAACCAAAGAACCTATTTTGGATGCAAGGGACATGTTCACGTTGCAATTGGTTTAATATGGCATACAAGAAGACTGAAACCCGAAATATGTGGTGTTCATAATCAAGGTCAATGTCAAATCCAAATTCCAGAGAGTGATATTGTACAGAAAGAGAAGCTGCCATGCACTGAATAGGAAAGGAACCAGATCTGTAGCTGCAAAACTGGGACCAATGATCAGAAATACAATAGGAAATGGAATAAGATATAAGTACTAAATGGATCCAATTCATTCTAGTGGAAAGAATAGGATGAAAGTCTGGTTATTATCTGCCCATTTGTGCTGTGCGAGTATAACATGGCACCTGGCTGCTCACAGGTCCTAATATGAAATGATTTTGCTTTCCATCAAACATATTATATCAGTCATCACAGGCTGAGTTATACTGCAGTAACAAATAATGTTCACGCCAAAATCTCAGAGAAAAAAAAGCACAAAATATCTCAGTCATATTCCATGTCCAGTAGGGAGTAGATAAAATGGAAAGGTCTTTCTTGTATAGTAATCATTCAGGAAGCCAGACTGATAAAACAGCGACTACCTCAAATGTTACCCACCTTCATGTCACAGCAAAAGAAATGTCGTGAAGAGTCTTTAGCTGGCACTTAAATGCACCAGCATACAAATGACTGAAGTCACCTCTGTTTACAACTGATTAGGGACAATTGGTCAACTGGCTCCACTCAGCCAGAAGAGGCCAAAGAAGTTTCATCTAACCATGTGCCAGGGGCTGAGGAGGACTGGAAACAGGATTAGCAACTTTAACAGTGCCATACATCATTTATAAAAAGTCAACTTTTCATTTTCTTATTTTTAATGGAAATGTCCATGAATAAAGATATGACAAGTGGTATAATTTGTTGGTAACCACTAAAGAAAGTAATCATAATGACAGTAAGAATTGTTTTTACTGATTTGTTTCTAGAACTTAAAACAGTGCCTGGAGCATAAGAAATTTTAAATATTTTCAGGGTAAATAGCATTCATACAAGAAGTAAGCAGAGACAGAAAGAAGAGCACTTATTAGAATGCTTATTGGTAACTCACTATTCATTATTTTAAAAATCACCAAGTAAGGCCAGGCAAAGTGACTCATACATACTCAGCAGGCAGAGATCAGAGAATCATGGTTCAAGACTAGCCCATACAAAAAGTTAGCAAAGTCTTTTCTCAACCAATGTCTGGACATGGTAACATGCGCCTGTTATCCTGGCTACATGAGCAAGAATCAAAGTCCAGTCTGGCCCAGGCATAAAGCAAGACCCTGTCTCAAAAGTAACCAACACAAAAAGGACTGGGGCATGACTCAAGTGGTAGAGTGCCTGCCTAGCAAGCAGCTACCCTGAGTTCAATCCCCAGTATTTCCCCCCTGCTGAATATGAATAATGGTCTGAAGGTGCGGCTCAAGCAGTATAGAATCCCACCAAAATAATAATAAATAAATAATTACCAATTAAGAACTTTCCATAACCAAATGACTTACCAACTATATTGAAATGATGACATCGTCACTTTCAGGAGTCTTAGCCAAATCAAAAACAGCTAAGAATCCCTTCACATTTAACCACAAATAGCCAAGTCAACCTTAAAATTGACAATAACAACAAAAAAAGCTAAGGACAAGCAAAAAAGATGTATTTTTCCTTTGAGATCTTGACCTCAATATACAGGATAATATTTCATGCTCCTGCCTCCGGGGGGTGGTGGGGGGGTGGCGGGTGAACCTTTCTGAATCATTTATATTGATCTGAATTTGCCCTAAATTAGCCTATACATTTGGAATTACCCTAGTCAATTTGGAATTGCATTTTTCTCCATGAAATTGTTTCCATTTTAGTTTCAAGTTTCTAACTTCCATAAATCACCAAATTTTACCCAAAAGAGTCTTTGGTGTTTGGTAAATAGCCAGATTAACTCAAGAAGAAGCTCCAGACCAAGACCACAGAAACCGAATAGTGAATTTGCTAAGAAACCGTATAAGGATAATCACCTGCCACCTTGAGGGAAGGCGTGGAGTTCAGTGTCCCCTCTCTCTCTGAGGGTACCCTCAGAGTGTAGTGATGGGGAGTCTAAACATAGACATCTTGTATTTTCACCAGTTCCCAGGACTCTACTGACTGCTTACTGGACCTTGTGGCTACTCATTAAATCTTCTTTCCGATCCTGGGTTCAGAGTTTGGGCTGCTTAGAGATAGGATATGTTATTGTGTAGTTTGAATCTAGCAAGGAAACCCAATGTAATTTAAATGATGACAATTAATACCATCTGGTGACTAGTATGAAATAAAAAAAAGATGCTATCATGATAGAAAGGGTTCAAGTTTCCTGACCTTACCTAGTGTTCTCTGTATTTTAGATGATGGTCCTCCTCCATGGTCAGAAAGAAAATGTGCTCTCTCCATTGGAGTTGTACAGGTTTAAAATCAGAAACCTGGCAGAATAATCTTGGCTACTCACTTCTCCATACCAAGAACTGAGTCTTATTCTCACATGCAACCTTAGCGTCAGACTTCTTCCTAACATATGGTGGACTTGAATTCCTGAAGCGAGTTAAATAGAAACCAGATCCAGGTTGTTCTTGGGTAGACCAAGAACAAGACCAAGTTCTTGCTGAGGGCCAGTAAATCCCTAACAGAAGCCCAAACGGATACCCATAAATCTCCTGGACCTCTTTTAGTTTTCCTTCTAGAGAGGACCTGAACTCCTGAACTCTGCCAGCATTTACTTGGGGTGATCTGGTAGATACAGAATGCCTGTCAATTGCACAGAATGAGTGATTAATAATGTCTTTCTCTTTATATTTTTCTATTGCTATTTCCTAGTCTTTCAACTTAAAGATGATACAGTGATAATGTATTTTCTTTTACCCAGAGACAGTATATTGCATGGATGATAGGAGCAGGGGAGCCAGGCCAGATGGGTGGGTCTTGCCTAGTTCTTTAATGACTCTGTGACTCTGGCCATTACCTAAGTTCCTATTACTACGTTTTTTTTCATCTGTAAAAGCTTTGCCATGATTTGGATAAGGTTTGGTGATTCTCCCAAGGGTGCATGTACGGAAACTTCATCATCAATATTCGAGGGCAGAAACTTAATATATCTATGAGGTTGGGAGGTAGGGCCTTTGGGAGGTGATTAGAATTACATAAATTCATCGGATGGAGCCTCCACGATTGAATATTGGTAACTTTATGAGAAGAGACCAGAAGACATACTCGCTCTCCCTGTCTCTTGCCATGTGATGCTCTGTGCCACCTCGAGATTCTGCCAGCAAGAAGGCCATGACAACTGGGCATGGTGGCATGTGACTATAATCCCAGCACTCAGGAGTCTGAGGCAGGAGGATCATGAGTTCAAGGCCAGCTTGGGCTACATAATGAGACCCTGTCTCACTAGACAAAAACAAAACGGCCCTCACTAAATGCAAATCCCCAGTTTGGTATCTCTAGAATCATGTGCCAAAATAAGTCTCTTTTCTTCATAAGATTACCCAACCTTCAATATTTCATTATAACACATAATATAAACCTGACATCTTGCAGATAATAGAGCAACATGAAAGGTGTATTGCCACTCCAAGCTGCCTTCTGCTGGCAAGAAAAATCCAATTATAATAGGTATTGATCAGAAGTATCATGACATTAACTCTTAAAAAGCAACTATCTTATTTTAAGTTCATTTTTGTTGAAAAAGGGCCAGATTCTTATTTTTTATATTTCTAGTTGTTATCACCACATAGTTCTAAAAACTTGAAATGTCATTTCAAGTTGCTATTCTGTTTCTGTAACTTGAAATACTGCTGATGGGAGATAACACTTATATGCATTTTTTTAATTTGTGAAAAGCACATTTATTAGCTGTATTACATTTTATAGTGATAGTATGCATGCACTATCACAGTTTTTATTCTGACATGACAATTCATATATTTTCCATGAGTGGAAAAATCTAGCTTTTCCTTTGTGTATAGATATTTGGCATATCTACTTCTCTAAATAGAGGGCTATAAAAATTGCCTCTGAGCAAGGTTTTAACTCCTGATGGAACAGAATGTGTTTGGGTAAGCAGTCAGTGTTGCCCACAAGAAGTAGTGTAAAAGCCTGAGCTGAATGAGAACGTATGCGTGCCTAGAAAGGGACCATGCTGGGGATCCAGGAGCTCAGCACAATGAGAGATCATCCCTATGGAAAGGAGATAGAGGACAATTAGGTGAGGGGTCAGAGTTTAAGCCAAGTGAGGAGAATATCTGTGTGAAAGGAGAGCAGCACAGTGGGCAGTATGGAAGATTCAACATGGTGAGAATTAGAATGCAAGTAAGATAATCTCCCTGAATTCTAACACCAAAAGTCCTAAATCTTTGTTCTTTTGTCTTATATAACTCCACCTGTTCAGCAAACTCCAGTTGTTGAATTCTATTCACCGTGTACCAAAGTTTGTTTCAGGTTCTTTTCCCCTTCTTTCTCCCAATGCAAATCAAAGTACAGAGAAAAGCAACCATCCACACCTACTCACAGAAGAACATACAAAATGCCACAGTAACACTCCATCAAAATGCCAGTTCAAGTTTCCTCTGTAAAAGGAGAAACCGCCCACAATTTGCAGTGACAATGTTTCCACCTTCAAAAAAAGAATCTCAAATGTACCCTTATCACTATGCAGAAATACATTATACCTTTGTCATTTGATTCTATATATCCTTGAGAGTAGTGTGGACCACCACTCAGTGGGACTGTGGTGACTATTAAGCCAAGTTCATGCTAAGTATAGAATACAGGATAGCTACCTTTTGTGACCACATCTTTTCTCATACTCTAGGTAGTTGTTACAGTCAGAATGTCTATGTCTCCAAAATTCATATGTTGAAATTCTAAGTCTCAATGAGATGGTATTAAAAAATGGAACCTTGGGAGATAATTAGGTCAGGAAGGTGGAGCCTTCATAAACAGGAGTAATGTTCTTAAGGTGGCCATCTGCAACCTGAAGATGCCCTCACCAGAACTTACTCGTGCTGCCATGCTGATCTTGAACCTCCACTCTTCTGTCCTGTGTGGAATAAACTGCTGTTGTTTATGAGATTCCCAGTTTGTGGCATTGTACTATTACAGCCCACACTGAATCAGACGGTAATCCTGAAATCATTTCAGAAAATCACCCAATGATTAGGTGGGTTTGCTCTTGATTCTTGCAAGCAGAAATGACACCAGGAGGAATGATTCTCTCCTTTTCAGTGCTGAGAATTGATGAAAATTGGATGTCAGGGATCTACTGCAGATAGGAAGAATGACAAAATCACTATTTTCCACCATTACGGAATAGAATACAGTAAAATGAAACAAAAGAGTGTCATTTTTTCAGAGTGGAATAAGCAATACTTGCGGGGAAAAAAAAAATCACCACTTGCTGACATTCATTCCAATCATTTCTCCTCTCAACTTGAAACCTTGCATGTTTGTTTAACTGTCTTCCCAATCTGCTTCAGCCATCCAGCAAGAGAATCTTGATTGCTGCCAATCATAAGCGTACATACCATTCCCCTCACCAAAGATCAATTCTGGAGTGGCCACATGAGTAACTTCTGGTCAAGGATGTGTGAATTGAAACATTGAGGGAAATGATCCAGAAAAGATTTCCTCTCATAAGAGGACAATGGAATGCAGACCCTCTTTCCTCTCAAAATTCAGGTCAATATATGAAATCTAGAACTACTACAACTATTTTGTGATCTGATCCCCCCTCCAAAAAAAAGCCTACTTAGAGGTATATAGGATTTAAATAAACTAGCAGAGATTTAGGGTTGACCCTCATTGTATGCAACTCACAACTCTCAAATACGGTTTTTGTGTCCTGATAATACAATGAAAAACATCCTAATTAATGTCTGATATCTTTACTCTAAAATTAGCACGTATCACAGCTGATAAGACTGCTGGTAGCTCGGTAAGTGATGAATTAGAGGGACTTACATTCTGTTTTTTGAAACAATGATGAGAATATTTTATAGATAAATGAGGGATCCAGAACTTAGAAGCTACCACTTACTGGGAGAAAACCAGAGCCAGAGGTTAAGATTTCCCTTTGGAAATCTCTTTGCCTCTTATGTGGAACTCCAAAAAAGAACCTCAGAGTCATTTTGCCAGCTAACGAAGCTTCTTAAATATTTATAATTAACACAAACAATGAGCTTGCGATGTTACCATAGCTATATAATTTAGGTGTGATCTAAACTTAAGTAGCAAAATAAATTTAATAAAAAATAGTTTAGCTGGATGTGGTGGCACATGGCTGTCATCCCAGCACTCAGGAAGCTGAGGGAGGAGAATTGAGAGTTTGAGGTCAGCCTGAACTACATAGTGAGAACCTGCCTTAAAAAAAATACAAGGAAAGGTTATTCAAATAAGCACAGTATGTGAAAAACGAAATATGATAAAACACAGATGAAGGGTAAGAAAAATTTGAACTATGGAAGCTAGAATTTCTTAGCAAAGGAACTGTTAAGTTTACCAATTCAAAAATGATCTTGTTCAATTTTCTTCTCAAGAGACTTCAGACAAACAATTCCGAACTTCTACAGAAAATAGAAAAATGCCAGGAGCTTATGTCATAGAACAGTATAATTTTAACAGTAGAAATAATGTTCATCATGGGCCACACCAAGACAAACAATTAGGGAAGTGCATTTGTAACACTTTGAGTCATTAATTTGCAAATGGCAAAGATCGGAAATAGGGATTTTCTTTATCCAAAAGACATCTTAGTTACTAAAGCTATGATACAAAATATAACTAAAGTCAACAAAAGGAAATTGAAAAGGAATGTATGTAATTACACCAAACACAGGATGCATGACATTTTTCACCACCTAATATCACAATAGGTAGATGGATTAGCTAATTATACAATCCGATTTAGAGAATACAGAAAGGATTACTTAACATAATACCATATAAAGGGCTTACTTGACTTCCTTTGGATGAATGGCAGTCACACGTTAGTGACAGTACTTTAAGAGTTTGTAAGTAGAGTAGGAATGCAGTAAGAGTTTTTAGACCACCTACATCTAACATACATTAAATTGCACAACACATTCCTTTCAATAAATGCTCTTTTTAATAGCATTCATTCCTTTTACTGATAGAAACTGCAAACAGGGCTATGGTATTTAATTAATTCACAAGATGCAGCTGTACTCAAATTCTTGGCAGTTGGCCAATAATTTTAATGTAAATTTTTTTAAAAAAAGAGAAAGGGCAATATAATAATTCCATCAGAAATAATTTCAATTTTCACATTTTCACTTTAGTGAAATTGGCCATCAGATACAAGTTCTCGGCAAATATTACAGCAAAAACATAGGATATGTGTGGGCAGGCTGTACACCCAAGGAGTAACAGACAAATGTGACAAAATCACAGTGTTATGAGATATGCCCATAAGATAAAATTACATCACCTGACTTGGTCAGATTTTTTATATAAAGTAGAAAGATCTAAAATATACCAGCAACACATATGCTTATTTACATTTGCATAAATAAATGATAGTAAAAGCAGTTGTGAATCTAGTTAGAACTAACAACTCAAATTACCACTAGACTCGTTCTCTTCTGTGTGTTAGTTTTTCTTTTGCTATTGATCCTATATGTAGGAAGAAACATGACTGATGGCAGCTTCTAGTCTCATATATTAACAGATGCATGGAAAGACAATGAAAAGATTCTAGGGAGGGTTCTGATTGGTCTGATTGTGTGATTGACCAATGTCTGTGGTTAGCATTGTAAGGTTCAGTTAAGTTTAGGTTCCCACCTCTAAACCAAAGACTGTGACCAGAGAGAAGGTTCATCTAGATACTATCCTTACTCACTGACTCTTTAACAAAACCCCCTATTATATGGGTAAGATAGAATAATGAAGAGCCAATAATAATATAGGAGAAATTCTAACTAGCATTAATTAGATAAGGCGTAGAAACAGTCTTTGAAATCATCATGTTATAACGACAACCTATAAATGGGAGAAAAGATTTACAAAGCACACATCCAATAAGGGTCTAGTATTCAGAGCCTATAAAGAACTCAGAAAACTTAACAACTAAATGGAGAGAACCCTAATTTAAAAATGGGGAAGAGTTTTTTTCTTTTGTTCTTGGTGGGATTGGTTGTTGAACTCAGGGCTTCACACTTACAAAGCAGTTGGTCTAACACTTGAGTCACAACTCCAGTCCATTTTATTCCAGTTATTTTGGAGATGGAGTCTTGTCAACTATTTGCTTGGGCTGGCCTCAAACCACAATCCTCTGATCTCTGCCTCCCAAGTAACTAGGATTACAGGCATGAGCCACCAGCACCTGATTTGACCAAAGGTTGTATATTGACATTTCTCTAAGAAGATATATATATACTTCTTGGTACATGAAAGTACATGAAAAAATACTCAACATTATCAGTCATTATAGGAATGCAAATTAATACCATAATGAGTATTGGCAAGAAGTGGAGAAATTGAAATTCTCATATATTGCTGGTGGGAAAATTCAAAGTCCTTGTAGAAAACAGTCAGTGGGTCCTCAAAAAGTTGGACTTAGAATTAACATATGACCCAGAAATTCTATTCATAGGTATACATTCAGAAGAATTGAAGACTAATATTCAAAGACTTATAAACAAATGTAATTAACAGAACTATCATAATATCCAAAAAGTGGAAATAATCCAAATGTCCATCGAAAGATTAATGGATTAACAAAATATGGCATATCCATGCAATGGGATAATATTCAACCATAAAAGAGAATGAAGCAAATGACAAGGGATAGAAAAGAAGAGAAAAGAAAGGTGGCCCCTGGTTCCTATGGTAGGAATGACAGGATTATTTGAGTAATTCAGCAGCCTGGCAGGGACTGAAACCCACCACATGGACATAAACAGAAACTGCATTTGGTCTGTTGGATAGGGGTGTTAACTGACTTGGGGATCCTATCTGTAGGAGAATAGGAAAGGGAACTTGAATTTAAGCAATTGGAGGCACTCTTCATGTCAGATTTCAAGGCAGCATCTATAATTTTAGGTCTTACGTTACAGTGTCACCACAAGGAAATGATTTCTTTGCCTTAATAATTTGAAAAATCTATGGGGAATTGTTCTGCTTGGGCTGACTCAAATCACATAATTGTAATGTTTGGAGTGTATAGAATTATGACTGTCAGCCTCACTGGGACACAGGATTGGAGGTGAAGCAATAACCCCAAAGAAGCATATCTTCTCAAAAGATGAGAGTGATCAAAAGGGAAAATAATCACTAATCACAGTATCTCTTCCATTTGCTTCTCTCCTTCCTTCACCCTCACCTCTTTCTCCATGTTTCTCTTCTCTTTTTCTGTTTGCTTCTCTTCATCCTTTATCTCTTCTTCTCTACACTTCTTTTCTTCTTTTTTCATCCTTTCTCTCTCTTCCTTCTCTCACTACTTACTCTCTTTTCTTTATCTTCCCACTCATTTTTAACAGTCCATGCCTGCAAAAGCCACCGTCAGCCACCAATTATACACATGGTAGGGTTCTGATAGCCTTTGGCTTAACTTCTATTTTTACTGAACTATCCATATCATAAGGTAAAGTGTAAGGGATTTAGCAGAGCCTAAATTATCTGTGAGTTCATCTTTCCTATCCAAATTCATGGAAAATTGTCAAGCTTCTTGGCAAGCATACCCTTATTGTGGAAACAGATTTTCTTTCTTTGTTATAGCCACAAATGAATTCATGAAGTGAAAATTAGTTCCTAAATCTGTAGAAGTCTTAACCTTGCAATTCCAAAAACTCTCAATGTCTTTGCAATTTTTATGAAAAAGATTTCTTTTGAACTACTTTCCAACATGCAGTGCCTCTAATTAAAATGATTACTGAACTCTACTCCACTGTTTGCTTTGTGAGAGAAGGTGGTAATGAAGGCATCATTAAGAAGAACCTAGCAGCTGAATAAAGGCCACAAGGAGCACTCAGTTAATGTAGTCACTAAGACACTTTGGAATTTTGTATGAAGGCAATTGAAACACTTCAGGCTCTAAGCAAATAATAGTAACATCTTTAATGATCCATTTGATTGCCAGTCAATACCAAGCAGAACAAATACAATTAAAGTCCATTTAACGCTGAGTACTTAGGCTATTTGCTTTCCAATTTCCATTCTTTGGAGACTCTTATTCATTTCCCCAGCCTCTGGTAGGGCATGTGGTTTATGGTACAGACTCAAATAATTTCACTGCCTGTCTCACTAAATGAATGAATAAATGAAAGGTGCCAGATTACCTAGAATAGCTTCCTCATGTAGTGAAAAGAGCACTTCAAATAGCTTGATGGCCTATGTCTGGCCACATACGGTGATCCAGGCTTCCTGGAGCTGGTCTTGAAGTCTCTTCCTGCCATCATAAAATGTACATGAGAGCAACAAAGACTCTCTTGCCAAAACTTCTGGTTGCCATTGCCAGCAGTGATAATCTGTGAAGCCATCCCAGGCTAATAAGTAAAATGATTTCTTAGCTGAACCTGCTTTATGAATCTTAACCCAAAATGATGAAAGTGTGTAAAAGAAAATCCCAATATCCTCAAATGCTTCAGTTAGAAAGAATCTTAAAGAAACCTGTATGTGTTGATAGACTGTAAAACCCATATGCTGATAGGTCAGAACCATATGTTCATATCTCAAATTTAACATATGATCATACTTTCACTTCCCCTTTGTTGTTTTAACTATATGGCACATTTAAAACTTTTTCATGAAGGAGTGAGAAAATAATTTATTGCCTTGCTAATAATATAAGCTATGGTAAATAATGTTTTTTGAGCCACTACTCAACTTAAGACTTTCAGTCAAACATTGGCCCAGTTATCCTCAGAGCCTCCTGAGGATCTTCTGTGAGAATTGATGTGATTGGCAAGCAGACAGCAGTCCTCTTTTCCTCCTTGGCTGCCTAAGGATGGTTGCCATCTTGAATGACACAATATCCAAAGCAGAAAGTTCATGACCAATAACTATTTCAGAGGAAACAATTAGTCAACTATGACCTTCATGCTGAGAAGGTAACAGTCCCCAAGACAGAAACCATAGAAAAACTAGCCAAGATGTATAAGACAACACTAGATGTCATCTTTGTATTTGGATTTAGAAACCACATTTTTTGATGGCAAGATGATTGGTTTTGGCATAATTTATAAATCTGCAGATTTTATAAAGAAAAATGAGCCCAAGCATAGATTTACAAGACATGGCCTGTATGAGAAGAAAAAGACCTGCAAGAAAACAGTGAAAGGAATGCAAGAACAGAATGAGGAAAGTCAGGGTCACTGTAGAGGCCAATGTTGGTGTTGGCAAAAAAACAGGAGTAAAGATATGCGGTGACTTTATCTACATGCTTGTGCAAATTTTTCATGATAGAATTAATAAGCTGTAAAAACTTTAAAAACACTCTTTGATTAAGTGATGGTTTAATAGAAATCCTGTAAAAATTATCTTCATAGTAAATTATTATCTTATAGTAGAAGAGTTGAATTTATTTTACATTAAAACATATGGTTGCACACATAGCATTCCAATAGTAAATCTGTCTTCATAGATTTATTTTATTTTATTAGCAATACTGGAGTTCAAATTCAGTGCCCAGCAAAGGCACTGTACCACTTGAGCCATACTCCTGCCTTGTCTTTCCTATATTTAAATATTAACCTGGAAATTATCAGAATGAAAAAAGATTCTTTTGAAAAGGACTTTTTGACTAGGGAAATGTCCCTTTTGGTCTTATGTGTCTTTTCAATTTAAATTTACTTAAAATAAACAAATAATAAATAGTAATATACATACAGACATGTATAATTTATGGCTGCATAGAAAATCACTTCAAAACTTAGCAGCATTAAATACCAACCATTTACTATGTTCACTCCTGCCTGTCAGGAATCTGGGGTTTACTCAACTGGATGCCTCTGGTCAGAGTCTCCCACAGGACTGCAACCAAGGCCAGGGCTGTAGTTTCCATAAGGCTCCCTAGGTTGGGAGGAGAGGATCACTTTTATAGCTATTTTACATGACTATTGGTAGGCCTTCATTACTCTCTGACCATTGGGCAGAGACATAAATTATCCTGCCATGTCCCTATAGGTCAGCTCACAGTATGGTAGCCGGTTTTCCCAAGTGGGCTAGACAGCAAGGGAGAAGGTGTTCAAGTTGGTAACTATAATCTTTTTATAATGCAATCTTAGATGTGATCTCCCATTCTTTACATGATATTCTTTAAAAGTGGGGCCATAAATCCAGCCAACATGCAAAAAGAGGGAATCAGACAAGAATGTGAAAATCAGGAGGCAGGGATCACTGGGTGGCTTGTAAAGGTTGCCTTCTGTCTTAACCTATTTTCTGCTGCTGTAATAAATTCTTGAGATAGGTAATGCATAATAAAAAGTTTACTTAGCTCACAGTTTTCAAGTATGAAATATAAGATTAAGCTGCTGCCTTTGTTCATTTTGTACTAAGAGCCTGGTGGATTGCATCATAGCAGGAACATGTGTGAGAGAGATCATGTGGTGAAGTAGAAAGCCAAAGAACAATTCAGAGTCATGCTCTGTCTAGAAAACTATCAGGGTCCCAGGAGAACTACCTTAATCCTTTCTGAGGGCAGCACCCACTGGTGACCTAACAATCTCCTATTAGGTCCTGCCTCTTAAAGGTTCCACTGCCTCAGTACCACCAAATTACTACTACTCTGAGGACCAAACAAACCACAACCAACCATGGCACCTAGTCTGTATGCTTATATGTATCTGTATGCACATATACAGATACATATGGGCACACACATCAAAATACATACGTAGATGGTTGAACACTTGGATATATTTATACATATTTATATAAAATATGATTGTTGTTATAACATGTGTGACAAGATTCAACATTTCCACCAGCCTTAATAAGACTTCTGTGTCAGAGTTTAGGAAAAACTCTCTGACAATTCTCACCAAGTCCAAATTGAACAAAGTAATTGCATTGATTTCACACAGTGAAATCTCAACATGGAAGTTAATTTTTATAAACTGTATGATTTTTTTCACCTTATGCAATCTCTAATGTCAGGCATGGGGTCTTCTGCCCTTGGCTCCACTGTTTAAAGACCTTGCTTCTGTCTTTCTCATGACACTTTCTATGGCACAAGCTGATGAACCCACTTGGAACGCTTGTCTCCTTTTTCACTCTTTACTCTGCACTCTTCTTCACTCTTTCATTTACTTGAAACGATTGGTGTGTGCCCCCCCGGACTCCAAGAGTAACCAATGAGTGGCTATTTGGGAGGATGAACAGAACTTCAACAATGGAGCTCATGATTCTTGGGAGAAGATGTGAAATCACAGTGAATTCAGCACAAGTTTGCAATTGAAAAATATTTTATTTGGTTAAGCTGAGGTTCTGCCTTCAGGTTTCTAGCCCTTCCAGACAGAAATAAATGTTTCCAAACTGAACAATGTCCTATTCCTATACAGGTAGGCATTTGGGGGTAGGGGATTGTGCAAATACTGAGAAGAAACAAAGTGTGAAAGGAAGAAGTAGGAATTGTTGCTTTCCTGAGAGAACTTAATGAAAACACTATGGACAATGGTCTTTCAGAATCCTAATGGCAAAGTGTGGCATGGAGTCAGGAAGAAGGAGAAGTTTCCCTGTCAGCTCAGAACCCACTACCACTCTGATATCTCAACAAATGTAGACACTTAGAACATTCTGGGTATGGACTATGGAGGTCAACAAAGGCACTTTAGCAATAGAGAAATGAAGTTTATTTCAGCAGTCTGAAGGGTGGTAGACATGGGCCAGGAAGAGGAGAGGAAGGGAAGAAAACTGCAGGATGCTGCAAGACCTACTGAGGCAACCCAATGATGACTTCAAGAAATAACTAGGAAACTCTCTACAGATCAAGTTTGTGGGACTTCAGTAGATGGCATTTGAATGTTAAAAGTTTAGCAATGAATATGAAATATGCAGAAAGATATGTGAAAATTGACAAAGTACAAAATGCAGCAGTGAGTTTTCAGAAGATCCCTGAGCTTAGGGAAACAAGACATTTATAATGCGTAGTAAGTTGTTTTGACCTTATCTTTATTATAAGGATAGAGACATTCTTTTTATTATACAGCTCAGTTTAAACAAAACAAAACAAGCCAGGAATGGTAGTGCCTGCTACTCAGCAGGTGGAAGTAGGATCATGGTCTAAACAAAACGAAACACCTGCCTTTGGTTTGAAGGTATGTCTTCGGTTTACAAACATCCTTGAAAGTATAGCTCTTAACAAAAGCAGTCAGTGCCTTGGCTTAAGTGAAGTAACACGAGAGATTCATGGAAAAGAGTTCTCCAAAATTCCATTGTCATATGCATTTTGTGTAAACAATGATAAAATCATAGCTATCAATTAAAATGCATTGTTTTACCTATACTTATAAAAATGAAAATGTGGAAACCCTGGACATCAAATATCATAAATAGATATATCTATTTTTATATGATATAAAATATGTATTGATTGTGGCTGATATATTATTCATTCTACTATCATTCTGCACAGCAGAAAAAAGCTGTGGTCATTTTATCTGATCAACGTTTTCACCACTTAGAAAAATAACACCTATTGTGATCCTTGGAGTTATTCAAGACAAAATTAGAAAAAATTTAAGTTATGTCCACTTAATAATAATCACACACATTGTTTGGGTCATTTCTCCCAATGTATGCACATATGAATAAATGAAAAAAGAAAAATTTAAAAATTAAAAGAAAATAATCACACACATGGAGTCTTTGCTCCCATTTCCTGCATGGGGAACAGAAAATACTTCTCTCTCTCTTTTCTCCACCCTGTTCCTCTCCTAATAAACTTCACTGTTACTTTTACTAAAAAAAAATAATAATCACACATAATTTTTCCTCACATCTTGTTCATTGGAAAATAGTCCTTTAAAAATGATTCAATGTCAACGTCCCCTCAACAATCTTTTACTCTGTAAACAATATGAACTACCTGTATAGGATAGTGTAATAGATAAGAAAATTTTAAACTGAACTCCCAAACTCTTCATTTTATGTTGAAGAAACTAAGATCCAGGGACATTAAGTGACTTGCAATTGGCTAACAACTAGTTAATGTCAGGATTGAGAATAAAACTCACATGCCCTGACTTGGAGCACGAGGCTCTTTCTTCTTGTCCAAACCCACATACATGACAGGATAGGGCTTTCAAACTGGGGTATGCATACCCCTGCAGGCTATGGCAGCATGCCAGACAGGTAAAGCCACGGGATAAACGCAGGGTGTCTTGCTTCAATGTAAATATTACTCAAAGATGTGAAGAGAGTTAGAGGAACCACTTATTTTTATATTAAAGTGAGATTGACTGTAAGAGAAAATGCACATTTAATATGATTTTTTAAGATTTCAGGTTGAAGTCCTCAGACTATAATCCCACCTCATGGAGATGAAAAGTTCTCTGTTCAGTCTGCTAGGGGATACTTCTTTGATAAAAAAAAATTTATACTATCGATGTGAGGAAGTCTACAAAAGAGGTCTTATCCAAAAAGTGCCTTCCTTGACATTCCATAGTTAAAGTCGCATTCTTTTATGCTTCATGATCACTAAATTGTAAAATTTTCTTGAAGAGGGAACACTTTAAGACCTTATAATAAACCAGGGACATCACTCAAGTTGCAAAGTACTTGGTAGAGGGTCTGAGTTCAATCCCTAGCATTAGAAAAAGAAAAAAAAAAGACCTTACAATAAAGTTTCTGAGTTGCTTTCCTAAGAAAAGGTTTTGTTGGATATTTTCATAAAATTTATTTTATCTTAGTACAAGAATGAAAAGATTTTAAAATAATTTTTAAGATGTAATTTTAGTACAGTTTAGCTGATTAGAAATTTAAGTCTATGACATGTCTGTAAGCCTATGTTGCAAATGGTTACATATATATATACTTTTTTCCTGGTACTGGGGTTTGACCTTAAGGCTTTGTGCTTGCTAGGCAAGCACTCTACCACTTGAGCCACTCTTCCAGCCCTGCATATGGTTCTTAAAGTCACATCTGTGTATGTACAAAATTGAACAAGTGGTGTGCATTTCCACTTTTTCCATGCAGCATATTCATGTATAGTATCTGAAATGTTCTAGCCCATGTTAACAGCAAAAAAATGGAAAACAAGAGACCAATAAATTATTTTGCACATTTTTATAGTGGACCATTTTTCTCATTTTTATTTCTGGGATAAAAATGACTTAAGCAATAGTTCTCAAATGATTACTCCTTCCATCATAAGTCAGAGGACTTTCATACCCACCCCAGAGCCAAATTCTTTTCAGAAGTACTGAAATATTAAGTTCTTGATTTTCTCCATTGACACATTGTTCAATACTCTGTGCTAACACCATTTTCTTAATGCAAGTAGTCCAACTCATTTCAAAGAGTTTGATTCCTAAATTTCAGGTTCAAATTTGGAGCTCAGAAATCAACTCATTTATTTTAATTAGAGCAGGTGCATCATGGTGGTATGGCTGTAGACTCATTCAGTTCCATCAGTATTTATTAACTGCAGCATATTAGACCAGGGATGAGATAAAGATGTCACAAACAAGATCCTACCTGTGAACTTAACCAGACCCATATAGGACTATAAAATAGTCTGTGATGCAGGTACCAATAAATCAAAAATAAAATTTTTCTTTAAAGGTTAGAAGGTACTGGCCAAATAATGGCTCAATTTACCTGTTTTCTGAATTTGTTCTTGGGCAATAAAATCAGTGTAGCGTTCCATATTCTAAGCACTTGGAAGTCCAGAGAACCATAACATTTTCACAACGACTTTGTTTCCCTGTCTGGGTCTCTAATGTGGCCAGTGTTCCGTGCAGGATGTAAGGGGGGACCAAACACTCAGAATTTAAAATAAGTATCTTAGTGCTATGTTTCTAAATCAAATTTATGCAAAAAACTCCCATACTGAGCAAAATCAAATGTTAAAGACAGCATCAGCCCTGGTCAAGCTCTGCTACAATTACACAGAGTACTGCCTCGCCCCTAACCTACACATCTTATTTTCAGAAACCTAAATTTTCTTTTATTCACATCGCGAATCAATGACAATATTTCCAGTGGTCTGCTGTCCAGGCCCTTGGACCCACTCTTGGTCTTGGGCAAGAGCCCGGTTCATCACCCAGGTGCTAGGGAAACGCTCTACCTACCACCCCTGCGAACGTCACAGAAGTCAGGGTTTCGCTTCAAATCGTCCCTCCTTTGGATTGGCTTTTAGTGGATGGAAATGTGGCAACTCCTAGTAACCGAACAATGAGGCCCCCGCCCAAGCCAAGTGTGCGTTATCGGTGCGCTTGGACGCCCTTATTTTCCTGATGGCCCGGAACCTGTACCCCAGGCCTCAGGCCTTAATTGGTCTTAGCATAACTAGGGCTTTGGAAACTGCCCTACAGCGCAGTCTCCAGGTAAGAGGCATCTCCCTTACTAGACCACCAGCCCCCACACCCTGCCCTGCCAGAGGCTGCCCCTGGACTCCAGGTAGGAGGGGACTGAGGATGGTAAAACCTGCCCAGTCCTTCTACCTGAGATATAGTGGCAGTCTTCCTTAATAGGGTTTGAGGACTTCTGGGGATCCCCACTAGTCCTAACTTTACTTGTTGTTTATAGGTACAGGAATTGATCATCAGAGAAGATATTTTCTTCTCTAGATTTTAACACAGTCTTTATTCTTCTAAGATTTAATAATCCCACAATTTTAAAATATTTTTCTGTTATATTGACCTTTTCCCACTCAAAATCTGGTACATATTTGACTAGAGAGGTTTAGAGATTAACAAGCCATAAATTTTGGAGTCCTGAATCTCACACACACACACACACTCCACAAATAATATGGATCCCCTAATATGCAAAGTGACATACTGAGGAGAAAAAAACTCCTTGATGACAATACAAGAAAAGTTGAAAGTAGTTAAATTAGCTGCCAAAAACAATATTTGGGTGGATAAAAATCTCAGAATTGTGAAACATAGGAGCTAAAACGTTTTTCTAGAGTTTTCTGGCCTCTCTGGAAAGGCTTGGGACTAACTGATTAAACATGGCTGAGCATTAGATAATGACCCGAAAGCTACTCACACTAAATCCTAAACTGTGGTGTGTGTCGCGTGCTGGTGTAGGAACTAATCAGCAGAGAGGGTATTTTCTTCTGGATATGCGAGTGCAGACAGACTTTATTCTCCTAGGATTTATTAATAGCATTTCCGTCCTCCTCTCCCTTCCAGTAGACCCTTCACCATGATCTTACCTGGCTCCCACTCTCTACTTTGGGCTAATGACTCACCAGATCTGCACATCCACCTGACATCTCTGATAAAAACCACCTTGATTTACCCTTGCAGATTCCAAGTGAACACCCTGACCTCCACATTTCACCAGAGCCAAAATCTCAGCATTTCCCACCTGACCCCACCTTCCCTCATCATCACTCATCAAATCACTCTCATCACCTCCTGTGACTTCCCTTGCTCTTATTTTCTGCCTCCAGTTACTTGATCTATTCTCTCTCTGCACACGATATCATCATATCTCTTCACTGTTCATTCCCACTTGCCATCACCCTTGAGCAGGCTTATCAACTCTCACCTGGATTCTCCAGAGGTGGACTTGCTTTTTGTCTGCACACAGGCCATCATACACCTTCCTGCTAGAGGCATTTTCCTGAAGCCTACTTGTAACATCTTTCTCCAGTTCAAAGACCTCTAATATATTCCTCTTGTCCCAGTGTTGAGTCCGTTGCTCTATTAACCAATAGTTAATTAAGCTCATGGTTTTAGGGGACCAAGAAAGCAATAACATCAAAAGAAAAGGAGAAAAAAAGGTTTTGAAATAACTTCTTAGTGGATATTATTTTTTGTTTGTTTGGTAATGCTGATGATTGAACTCAAGGCCTTGCACTTGCCAGGCAGGAGCTCCAACACTTGAGTCACATACCCCCAGCTCATGATATTGTTTAAAATTACTGATGTGATTTTTGTGGGAAAAGTTAAAACTTTCTTGGATTTTCTTACGTGGATTTTACCTTGTAGTTAATAATATAGAAAAATATATGTTTTATATATGTGTATAGAGCATATAAAATTAATTTTAAATTATAGCTTATAAGAATATGTGGTTTTTCATCTAAAGCTTTCTAAGTCTATAAAAGTTTTACTTGGGTACTAATTAAATGCATACTTTCCAAACCTAAATTTCAAGTCATTGACTCCAACCTATCTTTCTTAATTTCTCACAATTGCCTTTTTTTTTTTTTTTTTGGTAGTACTAGGATTCAAACTCAAGACCCTGTGTTCTGCCACTTGAGCCACACCTTCAGCTCTACTTTGGGTTATTTTTCAGATGGGTCTCACATTTTTACCCAGAGCTGACCTCAGACCTCAATTCCCCTACTTGTGTTTCCTGAGTAGCTAGGTTATAGGTGCGTCCCACAAACGAGGCTCACATTTGCCTTTTACATGCCTTCTGTTGCAGCCAAAGGATCTACACAGCCCCACATGCCTCACACTGTTTCCTCTTTTTTGTGTACTTACTCCCTTCTTCCACCAACATCCTGTTTCTTTTCTATTCTATAAGGCCCTGCCTATTGGTCCTGCCCTGAAATCGTCTCATAGTGCCTAGACAAACAGGAATTTCTTTTTCCTCTGCATTTGCTGGAGCATGTTTCCCTTTTCTTAAATCCCTTAATATTTGCAACCTTATTTTACAGTACTACATACCCCTTACTTCTCCTACTAAAAAATTTGCTAATAGACAGTAGGCATTTTGCCTAATTCATTGCTACATGTACCAGGTAGTTGCAGACTAAACTAGTCACAGCCTGAACTAAGTGCTCAGTAGTGGATGGTTTAATAAATGGCAGAGTGAATTTGTTTGGACCTGCTATTGTAAAAATGTTCATTTTAAAGAATGCTTGTTATATATAGCTACTGTAGAAAATGGTATGGCAAAAAGTTAAAGACAGAATGACCAAATGATCTAGCAGTTCCACTTCTGTCCATTAGCTCAAATGAAGTGAAAAGCAAGGACTTTCAACAGATCTTTGCACACTCATGTTCATAGTAGCGTTATTCACAATAGCCAAAAGGCATACCAACCACGTATCCATTGGCAGATGAGTGGATAAATATTTAGATATTATAGCATATTATTTAGCCTCAAAAATGAAAGAATTTGTGAAATATGCTACAAAAGATCTTCTACTGAGTGAATAAGTCATTCACACATGGACAAATACTATAGAATTCTGCTTTATGAGGTATCTAATGTAATCAAGCTCACAAAAGCAGAAAGCAGAATGGTAGTTGCTTGGGGCTTGAGTGAGGAACCAGTGTTTAATGGGTATGGAGTTTCAGTTATAGAGGATCAAAGTTCTGGATCCAGATGGTGTTGATGGTTACATAGCAATGTGAATGTGATTTGTGTGAACATAGTTAATGCCACAAAACTGTAAACTTAAACACGGTCAAAATGCTAAATTGTATGGCATGTGTACTTTACCACAATAAAAAATAGTCAGGGAAAGATGCTGCCATGTGCACCTCTAGATAGAGGAACGTACCACTAGTAAGGCTCTGTGTGCACTGGTAACTTTGAAATACCCCACCAAGATTCACTGAAACCCAAAACTTCATAGCACATTTAATACTTTTTACCAGATTTTTACAAAATCACTGGTTGAATAGAAATATGCTATGATTGAAAAATTTGCATAAGTAAGTCATAGCAGTGATATACAAACTACTTTTTACAAATTTACACTGACTATCTACAAATGATTTACAAATTTTGATGCTTTCAATTTCTCCCTTATATTTCTTATCTTTCTAAATTTGCTTAAAATCCCTAAATGTATTCTGTGGCTAAATTTTCAAAATATATATTACTTTCTGGTTATCAAATTAATGTGTTAATTATAAAATATTTGTATATTTGAAAATATATTGCTTTGAACTGGGCACAGTGGCTTATGACTGTAAACCCAGCTACGCAGAAGGCTGCACCAGGAGGATTGCTTGAGCTCAGTCTAGGTAACATAGAAAAATCCTGCCCAAAAAATATGTATATTGTTGAATTACAATAGTGCCAGTTACTTTTCACTAAAAAATATATTTTAGATATTTTTATATGTCTGGATATCCTTCTATATTAGGGTTCTCCAGAGGAACAGAACCAGTACGATGAATTAATTAATATGTAGAAAGAGATTTACATAAGGGATTAGCTCACTTGATTAAAAAGGCACACAACCTACTGTCTACAAACTGGAGACCCAAAAAACCCAGTGGTGTAATTCCAATCCAACCCCAAAGGCCTGAGGACTGCTAGTGCTGATGTCTGGTGCAGAAAATGATGGCTATCCCAGGTCCAGAAGATAAAGTGACTGGTCATCTCTTAGCCCAGTCAAATTGATGCATTAAATTAACCATCACACTGTTTCTCTGTTTTTCAATGACTACACACTATTTCAGTGGCACTCTCATCCTTTTTTTTCCTCTTTTTTAAATTACATTACTGTTGTACTATGGGTACATTGTGCCATTTACGAAGTTCTTACAATATATACCATGTTGAATTTATCCTCTCCAGTGAGGTCACATCTGAATCCCCATTACAACTACTGGGAATATTTCACAGACTAGGCAATGAGATAAACAATGTCTTTCACGTTTTTTCTGTGTATGCTCACCTGTGGATTTCTAAGAAATGAATATGGAGACGTTAAAAGTATGATTATAATTTTAACAGGTAACTGAAAATTTTTAATTCTACTTTGACTGGCCTTAACCACCCAAACACTTTGCAAAGTTGTAATTGACTGTGTATGATGGGGCTGAGAGTTAGATGTTTAAGTTAAAATACCCAGATGATAATACCTAAACCAATAAGTTTCTAAAAGATCAGCCTGTGTAACAGGGTAACAAAATATCCTCATAGGAATACTTAAGCCAGCGCCTATAAATTCTTCAAGCCTCTAGCTTCAGCTTGCTTAACAAGGAATCAAAGGAAGTTTAGAACTACAACTGTGCAGCTGCCCTCCATCAGTAGGATATTTACCTTCCTCACTCCTTTAAATATTTGTTCATCCCATTATGTTTAACTCTTTTTAAAGTCCTCTACTAAATAGTAAAACCATTCTTAAAACTTTATAAATCATCTTTTGACATTACAACCTTACCACCCACAACAAATCCCAGCTGAAAAATTTGGTGATTGTTTTGATTCTGATAATTACAATGTTTGTTAGATTCCAGAATTGCAGCAATTATACCTTTCACTTTTGTTGTGTCTTGTTAGCTTTGCTCTTTCATGGCAAATTACAGACAGGGTCTAATTTTTCTGTATCATTTTAAGTCAGATGACCTACAAATGTTATTTTGCAATTTAGCAAAGAACCATCAGAAGAAAAAGCAAAGCACTTCAACAGCTCTTGCTGGATTTGTATTTTTAAAACAAAACCTATGGGAATAAAAGTGGCTTCTTTTCCTCCAAAAATTCTCATAGAATGATTAATTTAGTAGCTCATAAAAGTTGAAGATGCTACTGCTACTGAAGCTATGGAAAATATACTCACTTGTTCTGAGATAAAAATGTCACTTATTCATCTGTTTTCTATTTTTTGAGAACATCCTGGTACCAAACATAATATGGTGAGCAATAAAAAGAATCCACCGTAATAATATACAGTATAACTTGGTCCTTCTACCTCTAAACCAATACTAAGTATCTTTTATAAATATGAGAAGCCTATCAGATACTAATTCTTCATGTAAGAAGGAACATTTCAGAATAATTATTGAAAGACCAAAGTACCCTGCCCAATAAAGAATCAAAAACTTGGTTTGGGTGTGTATGTATGCATGCATATTTTTTTCTTTCTGATTAACAGTTGTTTACACATCTGGGCCCAGAATTAAGAACAATGAAATTTCAACCACAAAAATGAGTAAATAATATATAATTGTAGTGCTGGAATTTATCAGTTTAGAGTGGTTGCCTCCATGTTCACCTTTCTTTTGATCTTATAGACATATTGTTATTGACTGCAAATGTCTCAGTATTTTTGCCCATTGGAATGTGGTTTGACAGATTAATTATATGTTATCAGGCAGTTGAAGATCAGCTAAAGATATGTGGCCACAAGAGGGATTCTGATGTCTTTGAGCTGTTCCTTTCTCAAAAGTAAGTGTAACTATGTAAAAAAAAATTTAAATAAGGGTATCATGTTATAATCTTTCACAGATTCAAATGTTCTTTTCCATTTCCCCCACCTCAAGGACTAGGTAGACAACCACACTCTAATTATAGTAGCATGTGTCGGGTGCGTAATTTCTATTGGAAAGCAAGATAATGAGGCGGATAAAATCAAAGGTTTTTGAGCCAAGCTAAGAAGACTCTGTGTCTTCCAGCTGAATGACCTTAGGGTGTTACATAACCTCCCTATCAGGATTATCACATTTAGCAAATAAAAGTATAGAACACCCAGTTAAATTTGAACTTTAGAGAAAGAATGAATATAGTTTAAGTGTAATTATGTTCCACAGAATATTTGAAAGATTTGTTGTTTCTCTGAAATTCCAAATGTAACTTAAAATCCTTTATTTTATGGAAAAACCTTATTCATTGTGTATAGTAATATCACCTTATTCAGGTTGTTGGGAAGGTTAGATAAGTTAGTCGAAGTTAGAAGGCGACCTGGTACACAGTAAGCACTCAAATGTCATTAGTACAGATGTTTTTGTTGTTATCATTAGTAGTAGTAGTATGAATAGTGGCCTATTATAGTCTTGTAACAATAAATACCTGTTACACTATAACTCCTAATATCCTCCTATATTAATTTTACTGGCAAAGTGGAAAATCCCTCCTTTATATCAACAAGCACTTTGTAGTCCACACAATCCCCACAAAGTGGCAGATAGCAAAGTGGGTATAACAGGAAGAGGAATTTATGAGTAGGATTAGACTCTGATACCACCATATTCACTGGCCAATAAGTGAAACCCACTCTGGATGGCCATAGCTTGAACTTATATATCATTGACTCTGATCAGATTTGAACATGTCCCCACAATTCTTCTGCTGGAAATGTGATTCCCAGTGCAGCAGTGTTCCAAAGCAAGGGTTCTGCCTTCATGCCTGGACTAATGACATTATTGCCAGAGTCAATTAGTTATCTCATTTATGACTTCCTGCTGAAAGAATGAGTTTGTTCCCTTTCTCTCTCTCTCTGGTACCTTGGTACCTTTCACCATGTTATGATATGGTAAGGAGGCCCTTGCCAAAGTAGCACTCTTGATCTTGGACATTCCACCTTTAGAATTAGTTCTTTATAAATTACCCATTTTCAATCAAATATTTGTCTATACCAGCACAAAGTGGGCTTAGGTCTTATTCCTACTCTTCATTTTCCTTCTTCCTGAACTTTAATGCCTGTGAATTCTCCATTTTAAAATAAGCTTGACATGTCTGTATTCATATGTAATCTTTGAAACTCAGCTTCTTTGCAAAGGGAATGAAAGCTTATCAATGAATTTAATCACTTTTATCTCTAGTGATTTGAGTAAACCCTTCTGTTATAATTAAGTGATTATTACTAATTTATTAATACAAAGATGTGCTACCTCTTTAGTAGTCCTGAGTCTTTTGGTAGTAAGAGAATAGAGATGACCAATTTGAAATTTTTAAAACATGAATACTGAAGAATGGAACAGATAACAACAGAGAATGCTTACACATTCAAAGCCACACTTCAAGCCTTTCTACTGATCAGTTAGTTTTACAATAATGATAAATATTTCATAATTGCCAAACGACTACATCTCTAAGGCGTTCATGATTTTGACAATTGTACACTATCTATCACTAGGATAAGTACATAAAAAGTATAGTTTTAAAACACTGACAATATTAGAAATACTAATCCTCTGGCTGTGAGTAATTATTTGACTTCTTATGTGAAAGACAACACCTTTTACACCCTAAAAATACTAAATTACTATTTAATCCAGCTGGAGACCAAAAAAAAAAAAAAAAAAAACCCCATATTTCACAGTCCAGATGCAAATAAGCCAGGCGAACTGGAGTGTTTGCTGAAGCTTCTATTACCCTTGGAAAATGGAAGGCATCTTCTTAATGTCTTCTGTGGTGATCACAGAGGTCGTACAGTGACAAGGGTTGACATGTTATTCTCAGCACCACACTCGCCACCACCATCAGCAGTAGAATTCTCACGCATTCTCATTGATTGGCCTCACCTGGCAACACAGCATTTCATTGATTTAGGACAGACTTATGTGCAGAGTAAACCTCTCCAACTTGAAAAAGCTAAGGGATTGCTAAAAAGTGAATTACTTCATTGTGTTATCTAATAGCTGGATGTACACCTTTGACACTGCTACTATTTGACACAGCTAATATTGTAGAGTATCAATGTATTAAAATAAGTTTTATGGACATTCTCTGAGACTTCACATCCTTTGGTGCTATCCTGTAATGATTCTTTTATGGTTTGTACCAGGAAGAGATGAAGTTAACACGCTGTCATTACTGCCCAGTGCTATAGTTAAGGTGCACTGAGGTCCAAGTGCTCCTTCATAGAAACAGATTGTAAATCTGCAGTGAGAATCAATATGTGTGGAAATTTCCTACCAAAAGTTGCTTTGGAAGGGACTAGAATATATTTTGTTGTGCCAGTACTCAATGACTAAAAGTACCTGTCAAAAAGATGCAGGAATTGACTTGAAAAGTCTTCAGTGTGGGTACACGTCTGTAATCCCAGCAACTTGGGAAGCTGTGGCAGGAGGATTGCAAGTTAAAGACCAGTCTGTGCTACACAGTGAGGACCTGTTTCAAAAAATAAACAAGCAAAAGAATAACAAAAGAATAAAATTAAAAGAAAAAAAATCCTCTGTAAACCCAGAGAGGCAGGGAAGAAAATGAATGAAAGAAGAAAAAGAGGAAGTTGTTCTTTTCAGAAGAATACCTGTTAATACATGTAAAAAGAATGAAAACATTAGAAAAATCATTATTTTATAATCCCAAATCTATTGATTTGGGTCAGGGTCATCAACTGAAGCTAAAGCCTTTAATTTATGTAAATAGTAATTTGGAGAAGCAAGATATATATGTGGAATCAGATTGGTCCCGTTACTTATTTTTCACTTATAAAATCTGTACTTTTATAACAGAAAAACTTGGCAGTAATTATTGAACTTAGTTTCACCAAGAGAGGACAAACTGACATCATTTGCCTCCTGATGTTAATGCAGCAGTTACCACTGATGTAACTGAGAGGTGACCTACATTGGACTTAATCATTAAGAAACAGACAAATTCAAGAATGCAGGGCCTTCTATGAGACAATTGACTCTTCAAAACGTCAATGTTAATGGCACAAAGGAAGAAAAATGACTAACACAAATTTTTAAAGACTGCAGAGTTATGTCAACTGAATGCAATGCATGAATATTGACAGATTCAGGATTTAAACTACAAAAGAAATGTATAGTTGATGGAAAAATTTTGAATATGAATGGTATATTAGAATAAATATGCCAGATTATAGATTATTGAATTAATCTTCTTAGGTGTGATAATGATATTGTGATTTTGCAAAAGAATGTCTTTATTTGGAGGACACACATACAGAATTATTTAGGAGTATGGGGCTTCGAGTTCTTTCCAAGCACTCATCTCATATGTATGAGTGTGTGTGTGACAAATAGAAATAAAAATATGATAATATATTAAGATTTATAAAAGTCTACAAGTGTTCATTGTATTATTCCTTCGACTTTTCTTCAGCTTAAAATCCTTCAGTATAAATTGTTGTTGTGGGGCTGGTAGAGTGGCTCAAGTAGTAGCCTGCCTGCCTAGCAAGCACAAGGCCTTTTTCAAACCTTAGTACTGCCAAAAAAAAAAAGTTGGCAAAAAAGTTTCTTTTTTAAAAAAAAGAAAAGGTTATTTTTTTAGCAATATTGTTTGCATGCCTTAAAAATATTTTTGTTTTTCTGGGTGTGAAAGTACATGCCTGTAATCTCAGCTACTCGACAGGCTGAGATAGGAAGATTGGGGGTTCAAGGTTAGCCTGGGGAAATGTGAGAGACTAAAAGCTGTAGTCTCTCGGAATCCCAAAATTAAGAATAATTGTGAGGGAATGTTACCATAAATTAGTTGATATATATATAATAATAGTTAACATTGGTATTTTTAACGTCCTAGCACAAGTACCCAATACACAGCATGTACGATGTAAGTGTTTGTGACCTACAATTTCTGCTCTGAGAAATAAGAGATCTGAAAACTCTAGCCCACATAAGTCAAGTGGCCTCAGAGGCTTTGCCCTTTTTGCTGAAGCTCCTTCTGCCCAATCCCTATCTGTCCTTTGTTGCCTGAGATGCATCAGCCATAAAGACCAGGGCAACTTGGATAGCTTGTGAGGGTGGGCAAGATTTTGGTTAGTAAATAATAAAGCTGTACTCAAGTCTCTGTGGCTTAGTGTCCTGCAAATTTAATTTCCTAAATCCCGTCGAGCCAAGATCAGGATGAACCCATCCCAAAGTGAGAACCCTCTGACGATACAGAAGCCAGAGCCAAGTCTGTTCTTCACATTTACTTCAAAGTCCAGCACCCTCCTCATTTTCTTTTTTTCCCTCTGCCCTATCTCCAGTAAAATCTGTTTTGTAATGAGATTTCAATAAATTCTGTCACAGTGAGATGCAAAGTTCTGCTAATGTGATAAAATGTTCTCTTAAGTATGTGTTAGCTTTAACCAGCTGACAAAAATCTTAATCCAAATGAGTGAAGTTACAATGATGGGATTTCAGATAGTAGCAGGTAAGTGTGCCAAAAATTTTGAAAGGATACAGAAAGAGTCCTCTCCAGTTACTACTAAGCCATACTAATACTCTGACCAACTTTAACCATGAGCAAATTAATCATTGCTAATGTTCAATTCTTTTTTCTTTCCAGGGAATTGACAGAGGTCATTGATCTTTCTAGGTTTAAAAAATTAAAATACTTATGGCTTCATCATAACAAGGTAGTTATTATATTTTATCTTCAAATGACTAAAATGACACAAAATTACTTTTGTGTTTTAGTAAAGCTAATATTTAAATGTATTAATATTTAATACTTAAAATTTAAACTTAAGAAGGATACCTATATATAAAACACATATATCTGGAATCTGTATATCTATAAGATTCTATTAGACCATGATTTTACTTCTATCTCATGTTCTGTCAAAACTTGTCAGTGGAGTCAGGCATGATAACACACACCTGTAATCTCAGATGGAGGCTAGCTTAGCTGGTCAGGAGGTAGTTTTCAATTTTCAAAACTATGGCTATCCAACAGTCTGAATTTTATTCATTGTGCATTAAAAACTCTATTTTAGCAGTTTTGAATTTAGAGTTCCAAACACCAGTTGATTTAAAAAAATAATTTTCCAGCATCAGTCTTCATGCAGAAGTCCATGTTCACAGCACTGAATCTTTAAAAAGCCATGTTTATGAAAATGTTTCATTATTGCACTATGTTTTTGGTCTCTTTTTTAACCAACTGAATGGAAAATGAAAGTGTTCCCAGTATTAATTACAAACATAAGTTTCTTAAGCTTGAAGTAATTTCCAGAAGAACAAACACAAATACCTCCAAGGCCTAGGCAGCTAACAGTTGAAATGGAAAGTGCACACACCACCTAAGGGCATTAAAGTTGAAAACTTTTCTAAACACTGCCAGAAATTTTCCTGGGTCATAGCATGCGACCTCTGATTAGAAAAAGATGGCGATCATCAGGCATGGCAAATGTGACTCATCTTTTCCTTGTGGTGTTTAGTGTTGTTCAGTTTTAAAAGAAAAACTATGTATGAGAATGTTGGCTAAAATTGTGTCTAAAGGGAGAGGTGTAATAATTAGAGGCCTTGTAATACTTTTTGGCTTTCCAAGCGTAGGTACTGTGATCTCCAACCAGTCACTGAATTTTCACATGGTTGACCTGCAGATGCATTATGCTCACAGGAAGGGATTGCATACTCTCTCACCTACTTCATTCTTTAATTTTGAAGGAAGTGGTGTGGCAAGGGATGCAAGAAAAGAACAAATCCTTTTCTTATGCTTGATTATTTATTTATGTCACAAAGTATTTTGTTTCTAAAATTGCCACCACTTACTTTGTTCTATAAGAAAAAGTTCTGTATAGTCCATATGTCACTGAAAGGATATCATGCTTGAAACAGAACGGTAATGGGATAAGTGAAATAAGCTAATGTGAATTTTCTTATTTGCTGATGATTGACTAGGTGCTAAGTTGACTGAGAAGTCATACCCTCATTAAAAATTTAAGTTCCAAACTCTAATAGGAATACTAGCTATTATAGTCTGCATAAAAGTTCATATGCAAAATTTTGGTTGTGCTTTCTTTAAAAATCCAGATTATACTACACTGACCACCAAGAAAATACTATGACACTGTAAAATGGTCCAGAGAACTGTGGTGAAAACATTAACATTGACATATGAAAATAAATATTTTGAATTGTAACATTTAAGAATAATCTGAATTTTTGACCAGCATCATTTTTTAATTAATTAATGCCTTTGACCACCTTCTGTTTAGAAAAAATAAGGGATAAACAGTCAAATAAAATAAACACATCTTTATTTGTTTAATCACTTATCCAATCTGCAATATTCATTGAGGTCTCTGAAGACATTAGTGGCTGTCCACTCAATATCCATTCTCTCCTTTTCCTCTCCAAAAAAAAATCTGGGATTGTTTTTGGTAATTACTCTTCTACCATTTCACTCAAGTAGGTGGGCCCACCTAATTCTAGAGATGGATCCTCAGCTGTCTAAGCCAATCAGGATAATCTACCCTCTTGGTGAGAGGCTGGGCTACTCAATGGGCATATAACCCAATTATGATATAAAGGCATCCAGAAGAAGTGTGCTGATTCCTAAAACACAATACAAGAAGAGAAATCTCTTGTTTGCTCTGGATGTTTTCTTGGCTGGATGTAAAAGTGGAACCTATCTTACCAACTTACTGAATCCCATAATTAGAGAAAAACAGAGCCCATAGAACCATGAAGCTGGCAAGACTGAGGATCTCATGACTTTGGGCTTCCTGATAGGTAAGATAATACGTTTTCTTATCACATGTGCTGATTTGAGTTGAGCTTAGCAGCTACTTGAAGCCCAAGCATTCTAACTGATATTGCTCATTCTGTTTTTGCATTAGGCTACTGACAGATGTGATGTTCCCTGCTATAGTGATAAAATGGGGGGATGTGCATAGGGAGTAACTGTGTCCCTGGTGAAGACATTGCTTATGCAACTGCATGGAGTAAGAAAATGCAGTAGTTAGTGGAGACAGTGAGGATAGTTGGTGAGTTTGGATCCTAGAATACTAAAAGTTTACATATTTCTTCCAATCATATGCAGTAGATGTTAAAACTTGACATTCTGATCTGAGTGAAGAATAACTGATAAAATAAAAAAAGGCCTGAGTTTGTTTCTAAGAACATCCAATGTCTCCAGTTTCCTAACTGGCCACTTTGGGACTTTATTATACTCTCCAAGAACATGCTTTCTCTTCACACGACAGAGATCTTTGCTAATTCTGTGGATCATGTTTTCCTATCGTCCCTGGTATAAAGAGGTCATAGCTCTTAGGTGCAAATTAACCTTGGTCTTCCTTCTAAAAGTTCCCTTTCTTATCTCGTCCTCTAGTCAAGTCTAACCAAGAACAATTAGGCCCACAAATCCATCCTTTCGTCTGGTTCAGACTGGCAATCTGAATGATTTGCATTTTAAACTACAGATGGATTATACACATAATCTCTTTTCATTTGGGCTCACTGCCCAAACAATGAGCCCCCATATTCATAATATTGGTGCCACCTGCTAATTTCCTTCTATTTCTGGAAGCATAGCAGTACTTTGATGGATTTCATTTTGTGTCAGACTAGGATAAGCATTTGTTGAAGAAACTGTACAATGCTTCACCAAGCAACTACCTAAAATGGAATCTGGGTTTCTGTTGTGCAACAAAAACCCAACAACTCATCAATTTTTCAATTTAAAAGACTTCCTCTTCACCATCTACAAATAAGTTAAATATTTGTAATGACCAGGGAATGGTCAGAGTAGCCAGGTGCAATGGTTCACGCTGTAGTCCCAACTACTTGGGAGGCTGAGGCAGGAGGGTCACTTGAGCTCAAGGAATTTCAGAACAGCCTGGGAAACACAGCAAGACTCTGTCCACACACACACACAGATATACACACAAGATCCCTTTAAGAAAGACCCTAGGCTCGTTCATATGTGCTGTTAAAATTTGTTATTGCATCCTAACTCTCCAACATCCAGCACATATTGAATATATTGAGAACTGAGTAAGCAGCATAAATTTTGATTTGGGGGAGGAGTATTTCTGTACAAAGTTAGCAAATCTCAACTTGAAAATATAATTATTTTTAATGTGCTGATTTAACTATTTGATAGAGAATTCTTTGAATGGTAGTACAGCATAGCCCTCCCTCATCAGTGGCGATGCATGCATTCCAAAACCTCAGTTGCCAATACCCAAAACTATAAGTACTATCAAACCCTATATACACTATGTTTTTCCTATACATAATACCTATGATAAAGTTTAATTTATAAATTAGGCACAGTAAGAGATTAATAACTAAAAATAAAACAATTGTAACAATATACCATAATAGCAGTTGTGTGAATGCATTCTCTCTCTCCTCTCTTTCTCTCCTCTCTCTTTCTCTCTCAAAATATCTTACTGTGCTTTTTGACAATTCTATTTAAAGCAAATACTTACAGCTTTTTTTGGAATACTGAAATTTCTAGCACCACTTCTCTTCTTGGAGCCATTATTAAGTAAAAAGTGTTACATGAGCATAGTGCTATCATACTGCAACAGCTGATATGACAACCAAGACCACTGCTGACAAATGGGTGGGTAGGTAGCATGTACAGTGTGGATGTTCTGGAAAAAGAGATAACTCACGTTCTTGCCAGTATGAAGCAAGTTCATATGAGATTTCATCAAGCTACTCAGTGTGATTTAAAACTTATGAATTCTTCATTTGTGGAATTTTCCATTTAATAGTTTTGAAATATGGTTGTCAGTGGAAAGTGAAACCAAGAAAAGTAAGACCACCCATTGCACAGTAGGCCTACATACTTTTTTGTAGAAGTTATATACAGTATGCTTTGCATCATAGAATATTTTGGCTCCCTCAATCAGATTTATTTGTCCATTATGTTTTGTTACACATATTTATTTATTCATTTGTACATGTACTACCTTTTTCCAAAAAAATGATTAAAAGCACACAAATCCCAGGGTCAAGTATAAGAGCTATTAAAGTGCAAAACGAGCTGCCACGCATTCCATCTAATTTGTGTTCTTACGTATTTCTGTTACTTCAGGGCAACGTTAATATATTGCTTATGTCAACATTGTTGCAGATTTATATTTTGCAAAATATTTAAAACATCCTTTAAAAGTAAATTAACATAAATAATGAAAATAAGATTTCACTGCATGATTGTGAAATTTGTGGATATATATGATATATGTCTAGTTATGATTTAGCCAAGAAATAAAACTTATTTTGGAAAGAATATATACAAAAATTTGAGTAACTTGAAAATAAGAGTAGAGATCGCAAGAACGGAAGTCTGTACTAACTAAAAACAGCTATTTCTGAATATTTTAAATGTAGACTTTATTTTATTTTTAAGTACTATGCATATCTGAAATGAAAAAATAAAGATAGAAGTGAATACACTGTTGTAGTTTAGTGGATAGGAACACTATAAAAATGAACTTAGAAATCCTGAAAATATGTTGAAATTTTCCCCCTTTCTTCCTCATAAATAATTCAGTGTGTATTATTAAAATTCTCCCCAACTAATACTTAAAATTCTATAAAAAATTAAGAAAAGTGAGGTGTCAATCTCAAGCCTCCAAGAATATACTCTTTTACACATAAACATATATAATTTTCAAGAATTTCATCATGGTATTTAATCATCGGTCAATGGGTCTTTGCCTCTGGAGTTTTCTAAACCTGATAATACTGTCTTTTTAAACTGGATAATTATTAGTGGTGAGACTTATCTTGTGCATTTTAGGATGTTCTGCAGCATCCATGGCCTCTACTCATAAGATTCTAGGAGATTCACCCAAAGAATGACAACCAAAAATACTTCCAGACACTGTCAAATGCTCCAGAAACAAAACTGCCCTGCCACAACAATCAGTCAGTATGACAAAAAATAAGATCTGTGGAAGTGAAAACACATCATACCTCTGCTCAAAATCTAGATGGTTCCTTGACATTTTAGCCAAGTTCTTACAGGAAACTACAAAGTCCTGTACAGGGAGGGCCTTACTTGGCTCTTTCGTTATCATCACCACCAACCATCTGTCCCTGACTCATTCTGACCCAACTGTCACAGCACCTCAGCACTGGTTGGTCATGAATGCTGGTCCCACAGATATCCTGCTAGCCCATTCCCTTAGTTTGCCAAGCATCTTCAAATATTCCCTCCTGGAAGGCCAACTCTAACCAACCTCACTAAAAGGTAACAAACACTATCTCTCTCTGGCACTCCCCATTTCCAGACTTAATTTTTTTCCACATTTATCTACTTACACCATAATAGGCAATTTAGTTATCGTATGTGTTATTTATCTATTTAATCTTTGCTTACTATAGCAAGAGCAGGTTTTTTTTCTTCTTCACTGCAATATCCCCAAAACATAGCAGAATCTGGCACAAAGTACCTGCCAATGATGCTTGTTAAATGGAAGGATGAGTAAATAAAACCCTAACATTTTATTATAAATGCCATAATTTCAATTGTCAATGAATCACAAATGATATGTACTTGGTCAAGAATAAATGAACTGAGAGCTTGAGTATAGCTATGGTTCTATCATTGACCCACTGACAGTATTTAGCAAATCATATAATCTTTCTAGAGTTTTATTTCCTGTTATGCAATATGGAGTGTTTAGTCTTCATGACTACTTCAAAGGTTGTCGTGAAATGAGTTGATATATGTAAAGTAATAGTCAAAGAAACTTACATGCAGAGTCACAGAGTAAATATTAAGATCCTGTCTCCCTACTTTTTGAAAAAACTATTTTATTTTAGCAACTAGATATGCATATAGTAATAGTTTTAAGAATTAGCTAATTCTTCCAGCTAACCACAGTTCCACCTACCTTGCACCTGTTGGTTATTCCTCAGAAGCCATAGCAGCTTTCAGTTCTTTCAGGTGATTCTTTGTTATCTATCAGCATTTCTTCAAATCACATCCTGGTAATCCTATCACTTCTTGATTTTTCTCTTTCAGACAATAGCTATTCTGTTCCCACTTCCTGAAGACAAGGATTTAATTCTTTCTCTTTCTTGTCCCCACTTCTACCACATATGCATACTTTCCATTCCCTGGTCTCCTGATGTGGTTGTATTGTAATTTGGGTTAAGTCAATATTCACTCATTATATTATTGCAACAAAGTATGCTTTGCTGAGCTAAACCATGTATTACACTGTATTTCTTCTTTGATGTACTTCCTCTCATTCCCTGGAGTTTATATTTGTTTGATTTCTTTGACTGATTTTTGTTATAGGCTGAATTATATAACCCAAAATCATATATTGAAATCCCAATCTCTGGTACCTCAGACTATTTATGAGATGAGGCATTTAAAGAAGTAATTAAATTAAAATGGGGAAATTAGGGTAGGCCCTAATCCAATTTGATGGCTTCTTTATAAAAAGAGGGAGGGGGGTGGGAGAGAGATACAAGAGAGGGAAGGACACAGAACACGAGGCGCTAGTCATTTGCACAATACAGAGAGAAAAGAACATGTGGGGACATGGAAGAAGATGGCTCTTTGCAAACCAAGCAGGCGGGCCTCAGGAGGAGACCCACTCCCTGACACTTCCATTCAGACTTTCAGCCTCCCAAACTGTGAGGAAAACTTTTCTCCTGTTGAAGCCAATTATTCTGCAGTATTTGTTACAGCATCCTCAGCAAACTAATGTACTTTTTAACTCCGATTATCACTTATTCAACCTGAACCCTGTCAATTGATGAAATTTACTTCATGTCTTCAGTGACTTTCATTTTCTTGAAGAAGTCTGCCCGAGACTTCTGACTGCTTGCCCTGTATGTCGATGCACAGCTCCAATCAACCTTTGTCACCACCCTGAGGACATCCTTGGCCTCTCTCCTGTTTCTTGTACTGCATGTCTTTCTTTTTTCTACAGTACATTCTCCCGTAGCTTCTGGGGAAAGAGTTGCAGTTAGTAAATTTTTTTTAAATAGTGATGTCTATAATTGTGTTTATTCAATTGTCATATTTGAGCCAATATTCTGGCTTGATTGACTAATAAAATTACAAGTTGGGATAAGGAATCTCTCCACTGTCTTCTTGTTTACAGAGTAGCTATTGAGGAGTATAAAGGCATCCTGACTCCTGATCCTTAAGCAAGGGGTGTGTGTGTGTGTACACGCTTGTATGCACGTGTGTATGTGTGTGTTTCCTGCCTGCAGACCAAACATTCTCTCCTCTTTGTCTTCAGTGTTCTTGTATTTTACAATGGTGTTCATTGGTATGAGTATATTTTCATCTATTGTGCTAAATTTGGGGAAATTTCTATCTAAAAACTCATGCTGTTAAATTTTGGGAAATTTTCTTGAGATATTTTGATTTCTTTCTCTTCCATGTCCACTGTTCTGTTTCTGGAACCTCTTTATATATATTTAACTACTGGACTTGTTCTCAGTTTTTCTTATGTTTTCCTATTTCTCATTCTTTTCTTTGTAACTTTGCTCTACTTTCTGGAACAGTTGCTCAACTTTCTCTTCCAATTCTGATTTTCTGTTAGTTGTTTTCACAACTACATCACCAAATACCTGAGACAGACAACATAAAGAAGGAAAGATTTGCTTCAGCTCACTCTTTCAGAGGCCTGGTGACTTGGCCCATGTACTGGGGAGAAATACAATGAAAATGGGCACATTTGGAGGAAAAAGCTGTTCACCTCATGTCAGAGAGGAAGCAGAGAGCGAGAAAGGAAGTGAGGGAATCAGGTATTGCTGTCAGGGTCATGCCCCCAGTGAACTGCTTCTTCCAACTAGGCCCCACCTCCTAAAGTTTCTCAAAATAGAGACATCAGCCTAGGACCAAACATTCAACACATGAGCCTATGGGAAACATCCCATATTCAAACCATAACACCTTTTAATTAGAACCATAACTTCTTTTAATTCCACTTATAAATAAGAACATATGATATTTGGCTTTCAATGCCTGGTTTATTTTATTTAGCACAATGTCCTCCATGTTCCCCATGTTGTCAGAAATGATGGGATTTCCTTTTAAGACTGAATAAGTACTCCATTGTGTATATGTACCAAATTTTCTTTATCCATTCATCCACTGAAGAGCACTTAGTTTAATTCCATATCTTGGCTACTGTGAATAATGCTGCAGTGTCTTGGGAGTGTGGATATCCTTTGGACGTGCTGATTTCAATTCCTTTAGATATATCCTCAAAAGTGTGATTGAAATGCTAATTCTACTTTTGAGATTTTGAGAAAATTTCATACCGTTTTCCATAATGACTCTACTAACTTACTTTCCCATCAACACTGTATAGAAATTCCCTTTTCTAGAGTATGATGCATGCAATTTTCTATGGTTTTTTTTTTTTTTTTTACAGCATTATCTTTGCTGTACTCTTGCTAATGGCTACTACATTTTAATTTATTTGCTTCCCTACTTAACATTAGTGATTCTAATTTCAGTTTTTCCTTTGTTTTGCTTTCATTTTTTACTCATGTAGCATTGGTGAAGGATCAAGGAATATGATACAAGGTAGAATAAACATTAATTCTGTGCATTCTTTGGTAATTATTTTTTTGTAACTACAAAGCTTTACTGCAAATTTATGCATTTCATTAGAATCAGTTATCTATGTTTGTGGGATCTCCTAAACATAATTGTGAATTATTTAAAAATGTAGCATCATAACTGCATTCCTAACTAAAATTAGTATGTCTGTTTTTGTATCTTTATGCTGTATTTTAACACTTTGAATTACTTATGCTATTTTGCTTTGATTTAAAATGGCTCAAATAGAAAAGCAGTTACATTCATATTAAGATAGTGTACAAAACTGTAAATAAAATGTTTATGGTGAATTGTCTTTTTAAAAAAATTCCCTTTTCTGCTTTCTTCACATCCTCACAAACACTTATCTGTCATCATTTTTAATAAAAGCCATTCTAATATATATGAGGTAATAAATCATTGTGATTTTAATTGGCATTTCCCTAATGATTAATGATTAAATTTGAGTGAATTTTTTGTGTGTGCTACTAGAAATTTGCATGCTAAGCAAGTGCTCTCCACTTGAGCCACACTCCCCATCTTATGTTTCTGTATTTTTTGTTTCTGTTTTTGAGAAAGGGACTTACTAACTTTGCCAGGGCTGGCTTCAAACTTGTGATCATCCTGTCTGAGTGGCTGGGACTATAGTCATGTACCATGATGCTGGCTATGGTTGAGTACAGCTTTGGCCATTCATGTGTTCTTCTTTTGAACAATATTTAAGTCTTTTGCCCATTTTTTAATTATGTTGTTTTCTTGCTATAGAGATTTTTGAGTTCCTTATGTATTTTTATATTAATATCTTATCAGATATATGGCTTGCAAATATTTTTCCCATTCTGTGTGAACTGTCTCTTTATTTTGTTAATCATTTCTTTTGCTATGTAGAAGCTTTTTTAGTTTAATGCCATCTCATTTGTCTATTTTTACTTGTGTTACCTGTATTTTTAGTGTTATAGCCAAAAAATTGTTGCTCAGGCCAATGTCACATACTTTTTCCTCTAACAGTTTTAGTTTTAGGTCTTATATTTATGTCTAATTCACTTACAGTTAACTTTCATATATGTTGTTAGATAAAGATCCAATTCCATTCTTCTGCATGTGGATAGCCAGTTTTTCTAACATTTATTGAAGATTCTGGCCTTTACCTACGTGTGTTCTTGGCACCTTTGTCAAACACCAGTTGATATAAACACATGGGTTCGTTTTTTGGGATTTCTCTCTTGTCCCTTTGTTCAGAGTGTCTCTTCTTAAGCCAGTACCAGGCTGTGTTGCTCATAATTGCTTCACATAATGTGTCTTGAAATCAGGGAGTAAAATGCCTCCAGCTTTATTCGTTTTACTCAATAATTATTTTTTTAGCTTTTTGGGGGTCTTTTGTGGTTCCATGTAAATCTAAGGGTAGATTTTTCTATTCCTAAAAAAGTGAGAATGGAAGTTTGATAGGGTATTTTGGATATTTTCACAATATTTGTTTTTCCAAGTCATGGACATGGGATATCTTTCCATTTATTTGTGTTTTCTTTAATTTCTTTCATCAGTGCTTTACTATTTTCAGTATATAGTCTTTTATCTCCTTTGTTAAATTTACATGTAAATACTTCTGGTTGCTATTGCTATTGTAAATGGTGTTTTTAATTTCCTTTTTATATAGTTTCTTATTAGTATAGAATAATGCAACTAATTTTTATATGCTGATTTTGTATCCTATAACTTTATAAAATTTATCAGTTTTAATCAGTTTGTCTATGTGTGTGAGTGTGTTTATAGTCTTTAGCATTTTATTTTTGCTTTCTTTTTTGGAGGAAAGTTACTAGGGACTGAACTTGGGGTCTTATGACAAGCGCTCTCTCACTTGAGCCATGTCCCAGCCTTTATCCTTTAACTAATTTTCCATATAAGGTCTCACATTTATGCCAGGAGCTGGCTGAATCCTTTTATTTATACTTCCCATGTAGCTGGGATGGCAGGTTTTTTCGCTTTCCATTCTACTTTCCCTCCTCCCTCTTGCCTCAACAAACAATATACCAATAACCATGGTCCGGGGATGTTAATGCTCGTGGGAAAACTATGAGCCTGCAATCAAGATGAAACTGTCAATTTTATTAGTGTTCTTGTGTTGATGAGTAATGCAAGAAAAACTAGTCTCAACTAATAGTGTCTTAGTAATGTGTGGTCGGCAGGTAACTAAATGAAGAGTCATGATTTCCACTGGTGTTCTTTTCCTATACTGATGTTAAGTGTGGTTATTATTAGAGCAAGGAATAAGGGGAAGAAGAACAGAAGGCAGTGAATTACTGTAGGAGTGGGTGAGGGGCAGTAGGGAAAGTATACAGGGACAGGAAGCCAACTGGAACTCTCACTTTCCTGCCTAGATTGTTTCTCCTACCTTGAGGAAACATGGCTTATTTCATGCTTTAATGAGAACTATGGTAAATTACTGCTGGTTCTGCAGACTGAGTGCTGACATAATGTGGTAGTGAAGATAAGTCTGGGAAGTGAGGAGATGAACAGTACAAATGCTTTTTATAGCATTGTAAATTGGGTGTGTTGCCATTGTAAAAAGAAATTCATCAAAGAAAGCGAGCGATTTTCAAACTTTGGATGCATGCTAAAATGGCTTCTGAAATAATCGAAGAACATTTATTTTCCATAAATCCTCACTATCAGATAACCCATCTATTTAACTGAATCTATTCGTCAAGTAATAAAATAGTTTTATTTAACTAATAATAGTTTCTATAAGATTTAGAAAAATTAATAGCCATAAGCATATATTTCCATATATATAAAGTACTTAATACTTGATCAATAACTATTTCATGAGAAATTTCTCCTTGCTAGATCCTGTATTAAATAATTATGATATCATTCTTTTTAAAAAGCCTACAGAAGGTATTACTCTTTCATTTAACTTATCTCTCACAACATAACTACCCCTCCTCTATGGCTCTCCCATGTCTCAGCATAATTCAAACAAATATGTGAAAATGTATCAAGGTTATAGAGTTGACTTTTTGTTAAAAAAGGGGGGTTCTTTGTGACATCTCCATATAGTATATACTGTACCTCCATTTGGTGTATCTCCTCCATTACTCTCCCTCTTCTTCCCCTCCCTTTCTCAAAATGATGTCAGCAAATTTCAATGCTCCATATTCATACATGTTTGGAAAGTGCCTCAACCATGTTCACCTTTCTTTTCTCTCTTCATTTACCCTCCCCCTCCTGCTATTGTCCTCCTTTTAATATGAGAGTCAACTTTTTAAAAATGTGGTGCTCCTTGTTGGGTAACAGAAGGATTTGTGATATACAGTTTAACATTGAATGCCTCATGTCATGTGTACAGCACTTAGTGGTTCTTCTGGGGAATTCTCAAGACAGTACTTTTGACTATTTCTAATTCATACACACTGAACTTTAAACAAAATCATACAAGTAAGATGCAACTTCATATTGTTAGGAAAGCAGGTAGAAAAGGTAAGATATTGGAGAACTATGGCTACTTAAGGAAAACACAAAGCTCCAGTGATGGAGTGGTTCATTTTACAAGTCAAATAAAATGTTGAAGTGGTCAAGAAAATGGAAGTTCATAACAGGTCCTGTCTGGGGATTGGTTCCCGTGGGAGAGGGAGGATATAAGGAACAGGTATAGGAAGGTGAATATGTGACAATGGAAAGATGAGATTGTTGAAACTATTCCAGGAATAGGGCGAGGGGGAACAAAGTAGAATGATGGAAGGGGTGAATTCAATGATGACATAATATAAGAACTTTTGTAAATGTCACAACAACAATACAATAATAAAAAAATGTAAAAAAAAACAAAAAGGAAGTTCATAAATACAAGTGTTGTCAGGACAGGCCTTGTTTTAAAAAAACAATGAACTGCAAAATAATAGAAGTAATAGATTATGTCTGCCTTGTCCCTAGTTGTGGCTGGTGGTTTGTTAGCACCAGGCCTGACTGGCAGAGTTGCCTCCTTTGTCTGTTCAGATCACAGAGTCCCTTGGCAACACTGTGTACCTGAAGGATAGTGAAACAGAGCAGGAGAAATGGTTCATAGACTGGGGCAACAAGAGAGCTCTGAGTTAGACTGTTATTCAGGAGACTGGAATCAAAATGTTGGAACAGGTACAAGTCCAGAGAACACAAAACTGGAACAAAACAGAACAAGGAAACAGTCATGAGATGCAAGGAGGTGAAAGAATGGTTTCATCAAATCTCTGGAATTGTGAAAACGTACCGTGTGGCCCACGCATGGATGGTTTGGTATGTCTTCTGGCCTGGGGCTACTCCTTAAAAATAATCAGAAAAGTACTGGGAAGAAAGGACAGGCAGGCAAAGGGAAATCATGACTCATACAGATGCAGAAGTGGCCAGGCACCATCTGAGGGGAAAGTGCTTGTCTCACAATAATAATAGATCGTGGATTAACAGATGTGTGGAACCAGATCCAGTGAGACCATGTAGGCAGCAGAACTGGTAGAAATATTGTTAGAGCAAAAGCATTAGACCAGATCACAGAGACTTCTAGAGCCAGACAAGGGAGTTTGTTTGAGATGGGCTAAGAGAAACTACTTTTAAGTTGGCTAAAAACATCATTGTCATTACACAGCCCTCAAAGACAATCCAGACATAATTCATACCCCTGTCCAAAAAGTCACAAATAGCTAATAATAGATGCAAAGGTCAAATTTCTATTGTCTTATTAAATATATATCTATAATTATAATTTAGATATAAATATAATATAGATATAAAAATATATCTATAGTTATAATTTAGATATACATATGATATGGATATAAATATATATCTATAATTATTATAGAAAGTATAATGTTTTCTAACTTTCATTTTCAGCTCCATGGGATAGGATTTTTAACTAGAAACTATTGTCTGACAGAACTATATCTAAACAACAATGCAATATTTGAGATACAAGGTATGTTTTAAAGTTTCTTTGTTGGTTAAATAAATTTTCAATTAGTAACTTTCAACTAATGCAATTGCAAGTGACATACAAAAATCTACTTTAACGTGTCTTTTGGAACTATGTGATGGAATCTATTTTTTCAATGTTGTTACATACATTTCATTTTAATAAATGTGCATCTAGATTACTTTTCTAGCTCAATGTTATGTGTCTTATTCAAGATTAAAAAGAATCATTTGTTACTATAGGAAGCTTCCATTTTGCTGCACAGTTGAACACAAACTAATACAGTATAAACCAATTTTAATAATATTTGGCAACATTAATAAATATAAAGTCCTTATAAGTAGTCTTAAAAGTTTTTACTGGCTGTAATTTTTACCAGCCAAATTCCTGTTTCCACTCTGGGTTAATTTTATATGTGCAACATTCTCTAAGCTGATAATTTCAAGCCAGGTATAAAAGTTTATGACATGCCACGATCATGAAATATGATCAGCTGCAGAATGAAACACTTTTCTTTAATATGCTATATCATGGAATGAAAATGCCATAAATTTTATTAACTACCATAATTTCATATACCGTTAAGAAAGAAAATATTTTAAATTAATATATGATGTTACTGTCACATACTCATCCCTCTTCCATGTATGTCTGAAAAAAAATGGGGGAATGTGTAATTTCGAGACAACAAAAATGATATGAATATGTAGTTTCTTTATTGTACAAGGACATTACTTAACTGAAGGCATTGAATTAGTTGAGTAATTATTCCCTTGATTGGCATTTTAAATCTAAGTAACATTAGCAAACAAACACACACACTCACACACCACAAAAACCAACAAAAAGAAGAAGAAGCCAGGTGTGGTAGTGCAGGCCTGCAATTCCAGTACTCGGGAGGCTGAGGCAGGAGGATGGCAAGTTTGAGGCCAGCCCCAGCTATACAGCAAGACCTGTCTCAAAAACAAAAAACAAAATAAAACAAAAAGAACGAAAACAACCCTCCAAACTCAAATAAGAAAAATCATTGCTCCAGAAAAACAAGTGGCACAAAAACAGTCATAAGAAAGGACTCTATATTCCAGTATCACAATTGGTTATTTAATTTTTGTACTTTGTTGTATTTTAATAATAATTCATGATATCATTATCCTTTTACCAGCTGTAATATATTTTCTTGTTTAGTTAGCATGTCTAATTAATGTTAAGTTGTTTGCTTTCATTTGTTAATTTAAAAAAATAAACAATAAACTAAAAAAAGTTTTAATTTTGCGGAAACATCTGTAGGCCTTCATTACTTGCCTTCCTTGCATATACTCCTGCTGCACCACAACGAAATGACGGACATCGATGCCACAGTGAAGGAATTGAAGGGCATGCTGAAGCTGAAGACCCTAAGTATCTATTTGTACTTTTATATGATCAAAAACATATGAAGTAAAATACTGGTAACTGGAGACATTTTTCTGAAGTTTAAGATTACAGGAACCATATTTGTAACTAAAATACTGAGATATCCTTAAAACATGACTAGATTTTTTTTCTGGTGGTTTGAACTCAAGATGTCTATTGAGCTATGTCTCCAGCCCTTTTTGTTTTAAGAGTTGTTTTATAGATAGTCTCATATTTTTTTGTCCAGACCAGTCTTGGACTGTGATCCTCGTACCTAGGCCTCCCACATAGTTGGGATTATAGAACACATCACCACTTGAATTTTGTGTTGAGATAGGTCTCCTTTTTGTGGGGGCTGCCCTCAAACCACCACCCACCCACCTCCCAAGTAGGTGGAACTACAGGCATCAGCCATTGCGCCTGGCCCAGTTTTATTCTTTTTTTAAGACATGCTTTTGATAAAAACAACAGGGAGAAAATACTTATTTGTGAATTTATATGACACGTCAGATGAAAATGACAACATGTTTAAGTCTGTGCTTTTGGTTTTATCTCACAACTAAGTTTTAACATATATTGTATGATTCCACTTATATGAAATATCCCAAATAGACACATCTATAGAGGAAACTGGTTTTAAGGAGCTTAGTGTTCACTCAGGACTGGGGAGAGGAGGAAATTGGGGGTTGATAACTAAATAGTAAGAACTATAGGTCTTCTTTTGGGGGTGATAAAAAGTTGTAAAATTGATTATGGTGATAAGTTGCACAGCTTAGTGAATATGCAAAATGCATGGATTGTATATTTTAAGTGGGTGAATCATATGGTATGTAAAGTATATGAGCAACAAGCTACATTCATACGTATTGAATCGCACCCAGCAAGGAAATGGCTTCATTGTTGAAAAGAAATTTGTCTAGAATAGGTTAAGAATCTGCTTGTGGTATCGACGGGTTACTAAACACGCACACAACTGGAATATAAGACAAATGTTTCTAGGGGTACATGGTGAAAGAGCCTCAGATCCAGGTTTTCAGACTTTAGAGTGTGGAGAGCTCATTGCAGGTCATGAAATAATCAGTTTTCCTGGACTCACATTCTCTTCATCGGTCAGAACTCTCAGAGTCAGCGTTTTGAGTACGTGTGACCTAGGTTGGTGGTGAAGGGTCTGATCAGACCAACAGGTAGAGAAAAGTGACTTCCGTAGACTCTACTGTTATCAGTAACAGCTGCGGGACTGTAGAGGAATGATTCATGTGATCATAGGTACTCTTTAAATCCAAATATTACAATCACAGAATCATAGCAAGGTCATACAGTTCCATGATGATTTTGGAAATGTGATAAGGCCATCTCCTGTTGGAATTTTTCTGATACTCTCTGACAAGCTCAGGATTGCCCTTCCATGCTGAACAAATGCTTCTGTGATTAAAGGACTAGTGCTACATGTGAGACACTTTCTTCTCTTTGCTTTTCTATAACATGGGATAATCTCTCAGAACTGCTGCAAACATTGAGATAACTCTGCAGAGCACCTCTTAAGAAAACATTTCTTTCCATTGATGTTATTTTGAAGTAGCAAAAAAAATTTTTTTAAAGTATTGTGTATTATGTAAATTAGGTAATTAAGAAGTTGCAGTTTAGAAATTCTGCATATAGACTCAATAAAATAAAACAGATTTTTGTTGGTTTTGGTGAGACCGAAGTTTGAACTCAGGGCTTCACACTCACAAAGCAGATGCTCTACCACTTGAGGCTCGTCTTCAGTCTATTTACTGTGGTTATTTTGGAGATGGGTGTCTCATGAACTATTTGCCCTGGGCTGGCCTTGAAATGCCATCCTCCCAATCTCAGCCTCCCAAGTAGACGTGAAGAAATATTTTAAATAACAGTCATTACAGTAACACGTTTGAATGTTTTTTCTATTGAGAAAATGTCTTCTTATTTCTTACCAAAGTCTTTACAGCAGTCTTATGATGTGATTAGTATTATTCCCTCTTCAGTGGTGGAAATGCAAAGCATACAGATTTAACCAAACTACCAAGGAATGTGTAAACTTCAATTCATACTTTGTTTCATTACCATTTATTTATTCATTCATTCAATAAGTACAATTTATTCATTCATTCAATAAATATGTATCACACATTCATTATCTGACCCTCTACAAGAAAACAGAACACCAGTCTGTACTTTTTATGGATCTCACAATTTTACAATTCACAGCCTAAATAGTTCTTAGAGAGTTGAAGATGCTTGATGCAAACTACTTGAACAATTTACTATATGTAAAAACTCCACAATTTAAGCAAATTTATGTTATAAAACAACACTCAGAGAGTAGTAAACAAGGATGGCCCATGAGTAGTGAACAATAGTGGACAGGGCTATGCCCTGAGTCAAGGTGCCCAATCCAGACTGAGTAGACACTGAAATCCAACCCGTACCCTAATTGTGAAGAAGGGTGTGCACAGAACTGTGGTAGTCCTGGTGGGGGGAAGGGAGATGGATGGAATGTCCTTGTCATTTTTGAAGGCCAACCAAATAATATAATGTCCATATTATTCCTGTCATGACTATTAAAATGAGCACCACTTAAAATCGTAATGATGTAATTCAACTTATAACTATAATTATCCCAACTGAGAATCTTGTCATGGGGTCATTTTTTTAAAATAGAGAAAATGCTATGTCTAATTAAAAAAAAAAAATAAAGAATAAAGAAAAAGAAAATTCTTGGTAGCAAATATTCACATTTTAATCTCATGTCCCATTTTGATTCAAGATGTATTATGAAAAATGCTTGCATTTACTAGACTGTGAACATTACTTGTGCAGTTAAGTCCTCAGCTTAAGTTTCTATGAGCTTCATTTGCAATCATAGACTAGATTCAGCTCATTAACTAAAATGAGAAAACCATGTATTTTCAAATGTTGCAGTTTTTGTCATTTCAAGTAGGAAAACCATATAAAAACCTAAAGTGCTATTATTATTGCACTTTAATTACAAGTTCTTCAGAGGGTGAGAAAACAGCCTGAAGGATAACCTCTAATCCATTTCAGCATTGCATCCTCCACTGGCATTTATGAGGAGAAGTGCCAAGTGATTGCCCAAGGGACACATGGCTGGGAGCTTCAGGGAGGCCTGAAACTAGCTTCAGAGTGTGAGGTCCTGGTGACTGGAATTCCTGTCTTCCAGGCAAGTGAGGGGCCCCACCTTTTCTCTCCAGGAGGTCTACCTTTCCTGGCTTCCCTTTCTAACTCCATTTTCCTGTTGCCTTCCCTCCTCCAGCTTCTTTCTAAATCAGAATCCACATGTGTCAAAGACCCACTTGATGGATGACGACTTTCACTCACCTTCGGACTTCCTGCCCTTTTTTTTGAGCACTGAGGGAAAAAACATAACCACCAACAAAAACACTGAACACATTCTATTCTTAACTTCTTCATTCTCTGCATTTCTTGTTTTCTCTGTTTCATTAAGCTCTGCTCTTGGGAAGAACAGTTAGACTTCTACATTCATAATTGTTACCATGTATTGCCAGTGGGTCTCCCAGAATCACCACTGGGAAAAGGAGTTCAGTCTTTTAAGAGAGGTACTTAAAAGGTACTTCTTTTAAACATCCTTTGCTCTTGCCATCAGCAGTGGCCCCCATGTACTTTGCATAACAAAAAGGCAGAGGTGAAGAGGCTGCTGGGGGATATGTGATCTCAAGGGTCCTTCATTTGAGCCTCTGCTTATAGTGAGCTTCAGTTGGGGCCACATCTTCCAAACAACAAAATCATACACCAAACTGGAAGAACTGACTGTCTCACTATGGTTCAAGCTGAAAAGACAATGTTCCCATCCTTCCAACTTTCATCACCTCCTGCTTTATCCCAGCCTGCCTTTTAAAACCAAGGGTGATATTCATACTTAGTAAATGCATGTGTTGTGTGTTGTGTGATGTTGTATAAGTTAAAATAAAATAGTAATAATAACAATGGAAGGATGCTGAATTGTCTAAGTAACTTTGATCCAGAACCTCAAAATCTAGGAGTCTGATCATAGGCAGTTGAACTTCTTTCACAGGCTATTCTAAGTTAACTCTCTATATCACCCTGTCCATCTGTTAAAGTGGGTATTTTGATCTCTGTTAATTACATCAGCTTTCTTCAAAGGTACCTTAAGAACATTTGGGTACATTTAAATGATGATTGTTTAAATTATGCTTCAAAAGTTTAAAAATGTAACTACAGCCAATTACTCAAATGACTGTATCTCTTACTTCTCTCTCTCTCCCTCTCTCTCTCTCTCTCTCTCATTAAGAAGTAGCTTCACACATGTGACTCATGTCGCTCAAGCTTGTGCAGCAAGGTGGTAGAGACATTTTGATATATTATTGGGTAGTTGTAAATTGCTCAGACTCTGAATCCCAAATTAAGATAAGCAAGACAGTGCTGGCGCCAGTGAGGTGTACTCTGTAAGTAGCCTAGAGGGAAGGTGGATTAAATCGTATTAACCTATTGAAAGTGAAAGTGTAAGCAATTTTGCTTCATAGTTTCTAAAGGAATGTGCCCATACATCATAGAAGGCTTTCAGAACATTCAGACACAGGAAACTGATTTCATATCTTAGAAACTTAATTTATGGTAATTTTAGAAGCACCCATCCAAAACTCATAAATCCAAATTGTTAAATGTTTAATACTACAAAAGGAAAAAAAAAGTTGAAAATAAAATTGCTTCCTTCTAAAATTTAAGAGCTAGGAAAAAATGAACAATAATAAAGTTTTAAATGCCTTTCAAACTATTTAGCTCATTTTCTTTTAATTACTGTACACAGAGGCTGGGCCAATAGCTCAGTTCTCTGACTTTCTGTCACTCAGGTTCTGCTTTAGATGAGCTGAGTGGTGAATCACAACCAGTTTATAATATAGAGATACCTTGCTAATAAGCAATGTGATGTAAATCCAAGTTTGGTGTTTTGCTAAACTGAAGCTAGAGCTTTAAATTTATATAAAGAGGTTACTTGACTAAGAATTAAGAGAAAAAGCAAAGAAAGGAAGTGAGTCAGTAATATTTTCCTAGTGAAAAGATAGTGTGAAACGTACATGAAGAGTAAATGTCATTGAAAGTACATTTTCATTAACATAGCATGAAAAGGAGACTGACTCCCAGCTGCTGTAATGTATGGCATGGTGATGAGGCATCGGCTGTGATTTCCCAAGACAGTAGCCACGAAGCAGACTTCTGCAGTAAAGCATTTGTGACACTTTCTTCCTCCTAAATGCTCATTAAAAACAATTGTGTTTTGCTTTGGTATCCTTGAAGTGTCCTTTGCTTTCTCTGGCCCAAACTAAAATGCAGGTTCCCTGTGGATCTTTTAAAATCTGTCCTTATTACTAGTTTAAAATACATCCGTTCTATTCCCAGTTCTGTAGTTATAATTACTCCCAATTTATGGTCCTTTTCTTTTAAGAATAAAATTCAAACCATTTTTTTTGTCACTTAAAAGATCTTGAAATTTTTCTTTCATTTTTCCTCTTATTTCCCCCAATACATGTTTCCTTTCTTTTCAAGTTTTTGTTGCTCCTGGTTCTACATTTTCTTTTATGCCTTTCCTCATTCTTTTAACTTTGGTTCCTTATGAACCAGGTGTCTTCCATTGCTTATTTTATGCCCCTTTAAAGCTCATGTTTTCCACAGGGAATAGCTATATATAAGGATTTTACAAGCCAGGAAAATTTGTGTTTATGCAAGAAGTATCATGATGTTTTATTGCCTACAGAGGAAACATCCAGATTGTTGATTTTTTTTTTCAGTTTTTTGCTAGTTTGTTTTTTTAAGCATGTCCCTCTCAATCTCCTTTGTGTGGCAAACTGTGCACTATAAATATTAATCAGTTTTTTTCTGGGTTTCTAATGCTTGATATTCTCATTCTGTGGTTAAATTCTGTATTTTATAAATAGTCGACAGCCTTACTCTTAAATTTAGCATATGCATTAAAGGAGCCACATTTTGTTGAGTGATGGTTTGTGCAATAGTTGGAGCTCTTTCTGCTACTGCCATCTAGTGGTTCTTCACGCTACGTGTAATTTTTGGAAGTATTTTCTAGAAATTGCATGGAAGCAATCTAAAGATCCCCAACTGGAAATCAGAAAAGCTTTATTTCACAAGGAATTGAAATAATCCATTTAGTATTATCTAGGATGAACAGACAAAACGATTTACTTGAAAATAAAATCCTCACAACTTCTAGTTGATGTATTTTTAAATGCACCTGCATGTTGACTCTTGAGGGAATGTGGCAGCATGAGTGCCAGGAGCTCCTCTGCACCCACATGCCTCCTCCTTGGTCACTGTACTGAAGAGTCAGGGTCATCACATCTCCTAGCTCCTGCACACTAGGCTCTCAGAGCTGCCTGTGTCTGACTAGAGGCAGACAAGATGCAGCATCCAGTCTGCTCAACTCTGTTCTTGCTGAGATCCAAATTGCTACTGGCATTTATATATTCTGAACCATGCACAATGCAATGAAGTGGAGTGAGAAGAGTCTACTGGACTAGCATAGTACTTTTCTGCCCCTCTCCACCCAGGAGACCCCCCTCATGACCTTTGAGGCTAGAAGACACCCATAGAGCTGATACCCTGTTTTTCCTGGATAAATTTACTTAAATTTTTCCTCATTTGTGGCAGATTTGGGTCAATGATATGTCCCCAGGACCTACCAGTAAATATTTGTTGAATGAATGAATTTCACAGATAGGAAAATTAAGTGCTATTCTGAATAAGTAAAGGCTTAACGAGGCCTTTGACGTGACCTAAGCAAAACTGTCCCTGTTGTATGTGAAGCCTCACGCTGGACACAAGTCCTGTGATTTCTCCATTTTATCAAGTGGCAAATGAAACTAAGTTTGAAATCTGACATTTTATTTTGGATTCTTCCTTCACAGGTCTGTACCAAAACCCTTTTTGCCAATATAATCTGTATCGCTTATATATAATCTACCACCTTCCGGGAGTGGAGCTGCTTGACCGAAATAGTAAGGTTAACCTCTCTCTTGTAGAGAAATACATGGTAAGGCAGTCTTATAACTCAATGGTTAAAAAATTCAGAAAAGCTTTGAAAATGTGTCTTTGTAAAATAATGCTGTTGAATAAATGGAAGCTTTTCAGTTATTTACTTTGAAACTTTTGCTGTGTGAAACGTGCCTCAGTTCAGATTCATTTCCCTAGCACTTTACAGAAAGGCTATCTAGCTCTCCTCCCCGGCCTGCCTTTGACAGTAACATGTTGCAGGCCAAATCAACTGTCCCCCCGACACATTAGTTTCTTAGCTCAAAAAATGAGCGAATTAGACTAAATCTCCTAAATTCTAAAATTCGTTTTCTTTGAAATTCTGTAATTCATATGTATTAAAGTTGCTAAAATTAATGATAAATTCTCTATAAAAATATCTTCATGCAGTGTACATAAACTTGCATGTTGGGTGTACGTGAGCCACACATGTGCAATCAACCTCAGCGCCTTACATTTTACACCGCTGAGCCCTATCTTACCCTTAAGGGCTACACTCTCCATCTCCCTACCTTTCTAACTCCTTACTTTTCTATACTCTCCATCTTCCTACCTTTCTAGCTCTACAGAACATTCTCAATAACATACTACTGAATAACCTCTTTCCACAAGGAAGTATCAAAACCTCACGGTTATGTCTTCTCTTTCCCACAGCCGCGAGGACAGGCAGGGATGGCCCAGGAACGTCATGCTGGCCACATGTTAGGCAGTCTCTGGTACGCATGAGACTTCAGGGCTAATGATGAGAGTGGCCGTGTGACATGGGGCATGCCTTGAATGCTTGTAAGATTGTGGAATAGCTGTGATAGCCCCTTCATGAATTCACTTTGACAAGACGTTCACACACAGTGCAGTTCAGTTAAATGCATTTCAAGTGTCCAGCTGTATGTTGAATTACTCTGCCTGTCTATTTATAATGCTATTCCTTTTTTGTATCGATCAGAAGTTACAGAAAAAGAAAGAAGATCAATGATTACCATCTTTAACCATAAAAAGGCTCATACCATTCAATCAATAGCATTTGGAGGAAAAGTAGATGCCTCATGGAACCCTAAGCTACCAATAAAACAGAAACCTGTCCAGAGGCCACCTTCAGGTATTGGAAAAAAATGAAACGAATGCTCTTTAAGCTTTTGGCAGACTTGATTATAAAAATAACTTTAATTTAGAAGAAACTATGTACCTATATATATAGCAAAATTATTTCAAATTATTATTTCTAATATTTTTCAAATTTTATAATTTTATTGGTCTAGTTAAAATGTATATGCAACTTTCATTTACATTTGTACATACTAAATTAAATGAAGTAATGTAATAATAAAGATATAATACATTGAAACCCCTCCCCCAGTATCTAGCAGAGTATAAAGGGATCAATAAATAAGCGATACGTATTACTATTATCTCCAGCACAAAAGTATTTCATCAGTGAAGGCTAGAAGTTATTGATGATATAGAAAAAATATTAAGAAGAAATAAAGATCATTGACAGTTTCATTACCCAGAAATAAGCACTAAATATTTTGGCAATACTCACATATGATGTCATTATATGCAAATGTAATGAATATTTTCAGTGATGTTTCATTAGTTGGAAGTTATTTTTTTATTTTTATTTTTTGGTGGTACTGGGGTTTTGACTCAAGCTTTGTACTTGCCATACAGACACTGTACCACTTAAGACACAACTCAGGTCCATTTTGTCCTAGTTATTTTGGAAATGGGGGTCTCATGAACTATTTGCCAGGCTGGCCTTGAACTACAGTTCTCCCAATCTCAGCCTCCCAAATAGCTAGGATTACAGGCATGTATCACCAGAACCCAACCAAGATTTAATTTCTTATATGCTACAGAAATCCAAACAAGCTGGGTGTGATGGTGCACACCTGTTTTTCCAGAACTCAGGAGGCACAGGTAGGAGGATCACAAGTTCAAGGCCAGCCTGGGCTACATGCTGAGGCCTGTCTCAAAACAATAGCAAAAAATAAATGAAAAAGAAAACAAATCCCAATAAAGTGACCAAAAATATGGACAGGATGTTTATGGAAAGAAAGTAATGAAAATAATGATCAAATAAATGCAAATCACAAAAAATCAGGTACTATTTTCACCCATGAGTAGGCAACATTTTTGAAAGACTTACAAAAATGAGAGGAAAGTGCACAATTCATGTTAATAATGACAACAAAAACTGGTTCAGCTGTCTTGTAGATCATAGCTGGTAGTAGCTATTAGTGTATAAAATTTGCAAACCATTTGACATAGAAATTCAATTTGAAATCTCCCCTACAGAAGTGCCTATATGTAGACAAGAAAAATATTATGTATTAGGCCAGCCATTGCACATTTTTTTTGTTTTTTTTTTTTTGGTGAAACCCAGGTTTGAACTCAAGGCCTCGTGCTTGCTAGGAAGGCATTCTATCACTGGAGCCATACTTCCAGCATTTTTGTGCTTTTGTTATTTTTGCAGGTAGGCTCTCACAAGTTTTTACCTGGGCCCAGCTTCAGATTAGGATCCTCTTACTTATGGCCATCTGTGTAGCTGGGATCACAGGCACCATCATTCCTGGAGATGGGTGCTTGCTAATGTTTTACTCTGGCTGGATTTGAACCATGAGCCTCCTGAGGAGCTGGGATTGTAGGCACGAGCCACCTTACCTGTCCTTAGAATGTTTTTATAATAGCAAACGTAGACGATATAATTTAAATGTTGGTTCACCGGGTAGTATTATTTTATGATATATTACTTAATACAAACTATTCCACTACATGATTATTCCATGATAAAGTCGGGATATTTAAAAAGGTATTGGAAAGTATTATCATGTGGGGTAAAAACAAAATAAAATTTTGTCAACAAAAATCTCTAGTCTGGAAATTTACACATGAAACTCTAAATAGTGAACTTTATTTTGGTTGCTGAATATTGAACTGGGGCCTCATACATGCTAAGCATGGCACTCTATCACTGAGCTATACCCTCACTGCTTAATAGTGATACTTCTGATAAGAGAAATTGGAAGGTGAGATTACACTTTCTACCCACTATTTTCCCTGTTATTTATAATCATTGTGAGAAAAAGTGTACTTTTTGTAATTATTTCTTTGTAGAAGAAATCCTGGGAAATCTTGCCATTTACAACAATATGGATAAAGCTGTAGGACATTGTGTTGAGTGAAATACGCCAGACACAGAAAGAAAAATACTGCATAGTATCACCTATATACGAAATTTAAATGGTCAACCTCAGAGAAGCAGAGAATAGAATGGTAGCTGCCAGGGACCGGGCAGAGGGAGAAACAGGGAGATGTTGGTCAAAGGGGATGAAGTTTCAACTATGCAAGATGACTCGATTTTGGAGAACTAATGTAATGTGACTACTGTTAACAATATTTTGGACTTGAAATCTGCTAACGGTAGATCTTAAATGTTTTCATCACCACACATGGCAAAAAAGAAAGTGGCAGCTTTGTGAAATAATGAATATGTGAACTAGCTATGGTGATTGTTTCACTTTATATATAGTTGTACACCTTAAATAAATGTAATTTTTATTTTGCAATTATCCTTCAATAACACTGGGAGAAAAATGTAAAAACTAAGGAGACTGGGGAGCTCAGAAAGGCATGGGAGACTTGCGCAAGCCACAAAGATGCCACAGATCCTCCAAGACAGCAGTTGTGTGTACTTTGCTGCCTGTGGACTGGCAAGGGCTCGTGCTACGGGCTCTAGTGACCCAACAGGTGCTGGGACCATCCAACTCTGGCCTGGCACTAATCCTTCTGGAAAGGAATAAACAAAGTGATGACGAAGCTCCAGGCTTTGAGGACTAGTCCTTGAGCTCTAAAGCTAGGGAGGACAGAAATTCCTAGGATCTGAGATTCCTTTATTTTCTTTCTTTGAAGTTAATGCCAAGAATTCAAATGGGTGAAATGACCCTAAATATTTCTCCGCATTTGGGTTAGTCATTTATAGGTGTATATGCTTTTCAGAAGAAGGATCCACTTCTGCACTATGAATGTCAATATTTTAATTATAAAAATTCCCACTTGGATTCCACTGGCAACTAAGTTGATTAAGCATTCTGTTCTCAGGGATTTAATTAAAGAATTTGCCCCCAAACTTCAGGCAAAACCAACCCTATGTAAGAGAAAATTTCAGCTTTGGGTTAGGAGTCAAGTCATTTTTAATAGATTACTTGAAAGCACAATGCTAGTGCACTGTATTATAGTGTCGTTCCATTATTTTCAAGTGCTAGATAAACATTTGAAAAATACTAATTTAGAATTATTCTTTTTTTAGATTTTGCACTTGCAGATAATGTAGACAAGTAAGTGTTTTTTTACATCTTGACTTTTATTTTCAGATCATTTCATAATTGTCTCTCTAAATTATCCCCAATTTCTAAAATAAATTTTAATAAATAAAAAAAATGACTAGCTCTTCAATAGATGGGAAAATGGCTATGTTTTTTCTATAATAAATGAGTTCTTGCTATGTATTCATATTTGACACATTGAGGTTTTTAACAACCTCATATAAATGAAAAGGTGATTTGATGCATAAAACATTAAAACTTGCTAGGAATTACTAGCTATTCCAAATGAGGGACTTTACTTGTTTACTTTTCCTCTAAATATGTTCAGTGGAAGTAATTATCATGGAGATTAGCATTTTACATTCACTAGAATTTACATTCTTAAAAGCAAACATTTCATTAATTGGGTGGGAGATATTTCAAATTCATGAATACTGATGAATGTAAAAACCATTATTTTTGCATTTATGAATCATTTCTTTGGATTCAGTGTTGACAAATATTACTCCCCAAATATACCCAGATGCTGTATTTTAAAAATAAACCATTTCACAATAAAAATGGTGTCAATTAACCTGCAAGTCACTTGTCAATAAAGCGTACACATTATTTGTGAGCAGCACTATATTGCAAATAACAGAAAATATGGCATTTATTCATTTAAATAAAAGAACTAGAGGTTGTGGGTATTCATGAAGCATTTGCCTAGCATGTATGAGGCCCTGGGTTCCATTCCCAGAACCACACACACAAGTTCATCTTGGTCAAATTGATTTTTTTTTCTGACATAACTATTACCCTTGCAGGACTGTGCTTGAAGACCCAGAAGATGCTGTTTTCATAAGGTCCATGAAGAGATCGGTGATGACTTTTACGTCTATGAACTGGGACACAGTTCCAACACAAGAGGAGAAATACTTTGAGCAAACTAGCACAGAACCTGCTCAAATGCTCACCCTTACACTGAGATAAATCCTGGTACTACCAGAAATCCTAGTGGAGTTTAGTTATATCTTAAAATTCCCTGTGGCTAATGAATTATATATGTATTATGACTTGAAACTTTTAAATATACAGTAACACCAATAACAAAAAGTAATTCCAACATTGTAGGTTTTTATTGTAAAGTTTTGTCCAAGTTAAACATGTAAATAGAAATGTATACAAATCCTAGGTGTTCAACTCCACAAATTTTCAAAAATGAACAAGGTCATGAACTGGCATTACTGATCAAGAAAAAGAACAATACTAGAACGTTAAAAGTCTCTCGTTCCTGTTATCAGTCACTGTCCACCCTTCCAAAGTAATCACTGTCCTGATTTCCAGACCATAAGTTAATCACATCTGATTGTGAAAGGTAAGTAAACAGAATCATAGAAGATGAGTATGTTGTATCTGACTTCTTTCACTCGACATTGTAAAGTTCATCCATGTTGATGAGATGAATAATTCTATCATTCTCATTGTTGCATAAGATTCCATCATATGACTAAACCCGCTGTGCTGGGGCTTTGTTGTTTTTTTTTCACCTCTGGGACATTTGCTAGTTTGGGCTTGGCCTACTCAGAACTTTTTTGGTATCAGTGGGGAGAAAAGAAACCAGACAAGCTTTTAGTAATTGCCTGGTAATAAGTGATAACATTAGACATTTAAGGTAACTCAAACTCATTGTTGGCTTTTGCCATATAAGGAGCCAGATAAAAAGCTAATTAAATACAGAGTAGCATTTCTCCCTATGTTATCCATTCTTGGGGAATGTAGACACACTAAAGAAGTGATCTGACATTAAAATAGGAAAGACATAAGAGCTTAGAAAGTAGTAGTCACTCAACACCAAAGTCTACAGCCTCAGTTCACCTGCAGGCACTAAGGATTCTATGTGTAGTCAGTCTGAAAATTCAGATATGGTTCCTGGCAGAAGGTAACAGTTGAGGTCATAGAAACAAAACAAACAAAACACCCAAGGATTTGGGCACTTACGTGAGGGTGCCTGATATCAAGACAAAAGTGATTTGTGTCCGATATTAAGTGATAGAAGAACTCAGCACATTCTCTTACTCTCTGCCTCCTGGATCACTTATTTTGGGGGACCCAGCTGGCATATCATAACTAAACTCAGTCCTATGGAGGTCCAGGTTCTGAGGAAGTTCGTGGGGTCTCTGGCAAGCTACAAGAGGAGAATCACAACATATGTTTCAGGTTCTGGAGCCGGGCCTTCAACACTTGCAACAGAGAAATAGTTGCAGAAATTCTACTGCATTCATCCTGAAGGACTGAAGGACGGACTGTGGACTGCGGGAGGTCCCAAAAGCGAGAAGTGGTCAAGGAGACACTTCTCCTCCCTAGGAAATGCCTGTTTGCATCTGAAAGGCATCTCCACCATCAGACAATGCAAATAGGCTATAAAACCCCACTCCCCACCCAGGCCCACGGGATCACCGGTTTCCGGGTCCCCCTGCATTCTCCAATATGCAGTCTATCTCTTCTCTTTTCTCCAACTAAATTCTCTGCAAATAAAATCTTTCCGACCTCTGCTGTTAGAGTCTGTCTGTGCTTTCATTCTCAGAGCAGGCTCAAGAACCCTGCCTGAGCATCTGAAATTCCTGCGTGTGTCATCCGTGCATCATATTTGGCGATGCAGGAAAGGACCAGCCTTCACCTGAGGTCAGTATAGGTTGTGCCAAACTGGGACAGACTGCCTAGGAATGTGACCGTGAGCGTCCGGCACTCCAGTGGCGTCTGTTTTCCAAGAGAGACTCCCCACTACGGCCTAGCTATGGTGGAACTCTCAGGTCGACCTTCTCTCCCTCTCTCTCTGTCTTGTTAAGGCGCGTTTCTTCCTTGGGAAACTGAGGAAAAGGTCCGAGCCCACTACAGCTGTACAGCAAGCAATCTGAGGAAACTCAGAGGCCGGGCAGGGGTTTGTACTGCACTGCCAATGCTACGTGGGCGGAACTTGACTTCAGTGCACCAAGGCTTTTTCTTTTTTCCTCTCCTTAAACACTAAGACTCTCTTTCAAGATCTGACCAGCTTAAGGGGAGGTCTGAGAACAGCCTGTGGAAAGGAAAGTTTGTCTTCAAGCCACAAAAGGTGTTCTGGCCGGGGCACTCCCGGGTGTCACCCAAAGGCTGGAGACGCAACTTCCTGACCCGCCCTGAGGCCCCAAAGGTGGTTAAGTCTTGGACCTCTCCATCCACATCCGTGGCAAACAGACAATCAGATCTCTCATGCTTTCTTCATGGTTTCCGTGGCCCGAGAGTGGAGGTCACCTCTTGCTTCCAGTGCTCCAGTACTGTCTTTGGCAGGATCGACCTGGACAGCAGGGATGATCAATAATCCCTCATATGTTGAGCCTGGAAACTCTCTTTTTCCTCAACCCTCAGCCTCTCTTTCCCCTTTCCCAGGCAGTTCAGGATGAGTGTCCCCCTCCCTGCCTTTGCTGTACATAGCAGTGAGCTTCTTTCTTCAGGGAGTTTGGGAAAAATCCCTACAGGGATCAGAAAGTGCTAGTCTCCAATTTAGGCTTAACTGTCTTTGTCAAGCATCAGATTAGTTAAACAGGTTCCGCAGACTGCCCTCAGGAAAAGAAAAAAAAATAGTTAAAAGGCAAAAACCTCAGGTCTCCGTTTTTTGCCCCTTACCAGAGCAAAAGCCTCCAGATGCTCTCTCTCCTTTCACAGAAAGCATATATGCCTCAAAGGATATATAGGGGAACAAAAGTCTACTTTATCAAGAGTCCCCATCCATGCCTCTAAAGGGGTCCTCCTTCTGGCCATGCAAGCCCTCTTGGTTACTTTGATAGAGTTACTTTTTAATTACAAGCGCTCAGCTGATAGAGAACTAGAACTACCTGGGTTGCAGGACAAACAGGCAAGTCAAAATAGATGAGAGGTTGGTCAAAGATCATCTCAGGGGGGTGGGTGCAACTGAGATATCTATTTGTAAATCCTCCATGACTCTACCCACGAGTGGCAGTGGAAGGAGCAAGGGAGAGCGGGACGCCCTCTCCCACTAGAGTTTCTCCTTATCTGGGGACGCTTAGATAAAAGGAGAAACCTCTGTTAAGGTGACCAATTTTCCCTTGTTTCCCTTTTTAGATGGGAAATCAAGCCTCAAGGATCCAGGAAGGATCCCCCCTTGCCCGCTTATTAAAACATTAGAAAGATCTTGATCCAGAAAGTCTTCAACAAAAGTGACTCAAGTTTTACTGCACCCAGGCTTGGCCACAGTATCCTCTGGGAGATGAGGAAAGATGGCCAGAAGGAGGGAGCATTAATTATAATACCATTCTTCAATTAGATATGTTCTGTAAAAAGGAGGGAAAGTGGACTGAAGTTCCATACGTTCAATTGTTCTTTTTCCTAAGAGACCACTCAGAATGGCTAAACAAATGCAGGCTAGATACCCAGACCATGGTAACCCTTTGCAAAAAGCCCCCAAAGTCCCTTGAGCAAAAAAAAACCCATCTAATGCTCCATCAGCTTACCCAGCTTACCCAGCTACCTCACACACTAGACGCTGTCCCACAGGACTCTACCCCTCCAGTTAACTGCTGGAGGGGACAGAGCTCATGTTCCTTTTAGAGTGGGTAAACTTAAAGAAATAAAACAGGATTTAGGGAATTACACAGAAAATCCAGATCAGTACATCCAGGCATTTAGAGAAGTCAGCCAAAACTTTGAACTGAGCTGGAAAGATGTAATGCTATTGCTATCTCAGACCCTCACTTCTCTGGAGAAACAGCGGGTTCCAGATCAGGCAGTCACAGCTGGAGACAATTATCACTTAGATAAAAGCGGCCCTACAGGCCTGTCTCCTACTGGGCCCTCACTGGAGGAGGAGGGGGAGGGAGAAGAAAGACAAAGACATTGGATACCTAGAAGGGAGCCTCGATTCCCAATTCCAACAGATCAGGCAATGCCTAGGTATGACCCTGAATGGGACCCTAAAAATGACAAGGATGAATGCAGTCATAACAACTTCATCCACTACATTCTTGAGGGACTAAGGAGAGCCAAGGTAAAACCTCTTAATTACTCCCAAGTCACAGCTGTACAGCAAGGACCTTAGAAACTACAGTAGTTTTCCTACAGAGACTTAAGGATGCTTTACAAAAGCATACCAACATTATACCAGAGTCACAGGAAGAGGACATCATCCTAAAAGATAAATTTCTAACACAGTCAGCACCAGATATCTGTAAAAAGCTTCAGAAATTGGTGGCTGAAGGGAGCAGAGATCTGGACCAATTGGTCCGTATAGCCACATAACAGGGACTTAGAGAAAGAAAGGAAGGACCTGGAAAGGGAAAAGAGAAAGGATAAGCAGCAGGAGGCTCTGATCACAGCACTCAGAGGCTCCCCTGGGGCGAAGTCCAAACCCAAGGACATGCTTTCAATGTGGACAGGCCGGCCATTTTAGGAGGGAGTGCCCCCGGAGAAAGCTACCTCCGGGACCCTGCCCCATTTGTTGGGGAAAACATTGGAAGGCACACTGTCCCCGGTTCTCAGGGGGAACTGAGGTCAGAGCCTCCCACCCAATGACAGGTCCCGGGGCCTCCCATACAGGCTTCTGTAACCACTGTAAAAGCAGAAGAGCCCCAAATTAAGCACAAGGTCAGCCTCCTTATCGATACTGGAGCCAGCATCTCAGCTATTCCTTTCTCTCCCGGACCCAGGTCCTCCAAGAAAATTACTGTTCGAGGCATATCAGGCCAGCCTCTAGAGCATTATTTCACTCAGCTTTTAGCCTGCTCCTGGGGAGATTTCCATTTCTGTCACTCCTATTTAATTGTCCCAGAAACCCCTACTCCTCTGCTAGGGTGAGACCTTCTATCCAAATTGGGGGTACATCTACTTTTACCCCCAGGAGGGTACTTTTGCTTGCCCCTAATAGAGGAACAAGTAGACCCCACGGTGTGGATGGATGGACACACTGTGGGATGGGCACGAACAGCTGTCCCAGTCCTAACTCATCTCAAGGACCCCTCCTGGTTTCTCCATCAAAAACAATATCCTTTAAAGCCAGAAGTTAAGGAGGGGCTAATTCCCATAATCAAAGACTTAAAGAGTCAGGGACTGCTGATAGAATGCTCCAGCCCATATAATACTCCTATTCTCGGTGTCAGGAAGGGACCTAACAAATGGTGGCTAGTCCAGGATCTCCACCTGATCAACAAAGCAGTAGTGCCTCTCCTGTAGTTCCAAATCCCTATACACTTTTAGCCCAAATACCTCCGGGTACTACTTACTACTCTGTCCTGGATTTAAAAGATGCCTTCTTTTGCATTCCCTTACACCCTAAAAGTCAACCTATCTTTGCCTTTGAGGACCCCACAAGAAAGTCTGGACAGGTCACTTGGACTGTCCTCCCCCAGGGATTCAGAGACAGCCCCCACCTCTTTGGGTTAGCTCTAACCCAAGACTTGGCAGAATGGCAATACCCACAAGCTACTCTGCTACAATATGTAGATGACCTCCTGCTCTGTGGACCAAATGAGCCTGTCATTTCATGAGCCACTGAGTCCTTACTAAACTTCCTAGCAGATAGAGGTTATAAGATCTCTAAAGAAAAAGCCCAATTGTGTCAGTCTAGGGTTACATATTTAAGTCTTGTCCTGGAGAAAGAAATGAGGTCTCTAGAAGACAGAATCTGTCCAAACCTGACATTTCCTCTACCTAAAACTCTAAAACAATTGAGGGCCTTTTTGGGTGTCACTGGATACTGTAGAATTTGGATCCTGGGATATGCAGATTTAGCCAGGCCTTTATATCAAATCCTTAAGGAAGCACACAAGGATACCCAGCCCTTTATTGAATGGGATGACAAGTCAGAAAATACATTCCACCAGTTAAAAAAGGCTCTTATGACAGCTCCCGCCCTGGGTCTCCCAATACAAGACAAGTTTCAATTATATGTCTATGAAAAGGGAGGACTGACCTTGGTCATGGTGACTCAGCTCCGGGGCATCACTCCCCAGCCAGTAGGTTACTTAAGCAAAGAGTTAGATCAGGTAGCCAAGGGATGGTCAGGATGCCTCAGAGTAATGGCCGCAGTAAGCCTGCTAGTGCTTGAAGCTCAGAAACTTATCCTAAACCGCCCCCTAATGGTTTATACCCCACACGACCTAGGAGGAATTTTAAACTCAAAAGGAGAACTTTGGCTATCTGACAACCGTCTACTTAAATATCAGGCCCAGCTTCTGGGAGGGACAGAAATAACTTTAAGGACCTGTCAGAGCCTAAATCCTGCATCCCTTCTACCAGAGGCAGAGGGAAATCCTGAGCACTCGTGTGAGGAGGTACTTATGGAAAATTATGCTTCCTGACCTGACTTAACTGATCAGCCCTTAAAAAACCCAGATACAGAATTATACACTAACGGCAGTTCCTTTGTCGAGAATGGTGTCAGTCATACAGAGTTTACAGTTGTAACAGAATTTGGCATCCTCAAATCAGGTCCTCTTCCTCCTAATACAAGTGCTTAATTGGCAGAATTAGTGGCCCTAACAGAAGCCCTAAGACTGTCAAAAGAACAGAGTCAACATCTATACAGATTCTAAGTATGCCTTCCTGATCCTGCATGCTCATGCAGCCATTTGAAAGAAAAGAGAAATGCTAACTACAATAGGAACAGCTTTCCATAGGGAAATAAGGGAGGTTACTTTAATAGTTTAAGAGATAACAGCATTAGTTGCAGCCCTTGCTGGAATCAGCTATGGGGTAATTGCCAATCATGTAACTGCAAAAAACCTAACCAAAGTGCTAGAGGACACCTCAGACCAGGTAGGCCTGGCCATTAAGGACATGCAAAGGTCTTTGTTGTCTCTTACCTGTATGGTAATGGACGACCCTAGATTTTCTTTTGGCCAAGCAAGGGGGGGGGGAGGTATGTGCCATTGCCAATACCTCCTGTTACACATATATAAACACTTCAGGCATTGTAGAGGAATGTGCAGACTACATTCTCCAACAAGCTAAATGGCTCCGGGAGCAATCTCTTGAAACTCAGGTTTCTACTCAGGTATGGGAACAAATAAAATCCTGGCTCTCCTCCAGGACTTGGTTCCTACCCTTTCTGGGGCCTATAGTTGCCATTATCCTCTTGCTTGTGTTTGGGCCTTGCATTTTAACTTACTTGTCAAGTTTGTTTCTTCTCACCTAGAATCCATCAAACTACAAATGCCTCTGGTGGAGATGAAAACGACCTACTACTGCGGTCCCCTTGACAACCCCTCTCGTGGTCAGCCCTGACACTGTGGGCCCCTTCATCGCCCCCTGTCCGCAGGAAGCAGTTACTGAACAGACTTCATCCTCCCTATCCCTAACAGCAGTTAGGGCGACCATTGAGAGGGTGGAATGAAGGACTGAAGGACGGACTGCGAGAGGTCCCAAAAGGCGATAAGTGGTCAAGGAGACACTTCTCCTTCCTAGGAAATGCCTGTTTGCATCTGAAAGGCATCTCCACCATCAGACAATGCAAATAGGCTATAAAACCCCACTCCCCACCCAGGCCCACGGGATCACTGGTTTCCGGGTCCCCCTGCATTCTCCAATATGCAGTCTTTCTCTTCTCTTTTCTCCAACTAAATTCTCTGCAAATAAAATCTTTCCAATCTCTGCTGTTAGAGTCTGTCTGTGCTTTCATTCTCAGAGCAGGCTCAAGAACCCTGCCTGAGCATCTGAAATTCCTGTGCGTGTCACCCATGCATCAATCCTAGCACAGACAGCCTGACCGTTGGTCAAGAAACTGACTGATGACTTATCAGGAACTGAGTATAAGCTGAACCATCCAGAAACAACACTGGATGGCAAGAATTCATTTCATGATGAAAACAATGTATTTGCAATCAGGTTTAAGTTGATCTAGAAATTGCATAAGCAGTATTTTTGAACTAGACTGTAAATTAATGATGCGATATTGTAATCTCTACATTAATCTCCAAAAGAGTAATAAAAGAATTTTTAGTCTTTAGTGTTTTATTATTAATCTACAATCACTGAAAAGAATGAGACACACTTGCTCTAATTTTAAAAAAAATGTCTAACCACTTTTACTACATTTTAGGGAACTAAAGGAACCATGTCTCGCTTGAATGAAGAGGAATATTTAATTTAAAATGCATCCTCAGTACTGAATATTTTTCGTTCAAAAGTGGAGAGCTGAGTAGCTATGGTTGAGAGACTTTGTATTAAAAACCATTTCAGGCTGGCGGAGTGGCTCAAGCAGTAGAGTACCTGCCTAGCAGGCCCTGAGTTTGAACCCCAGTGACACCTAAATAAATAAATACTATTGCAGGAGAAACACAAGATAGAACACATGACCCACAAGCTACCTGAAACTCTACCAAAATGGAAGACACGAGTATTGAAAGTATGCTTATAATTATGTTCTTTGCTTTAAACAACAGAGACCCACACAAGTTGCCTCAAGTGAAAGCATATTTATTTTAGAATGCATCAGGAGTTCTCAAGACTAAGAAACAAAAAATCCTGATACATAGAACTGTTGAGAGTTATGGGTAAAAACTGGGGTCTGGAATCAGATCTACCTTAGCTCTTTCCCTTATTATTACTTGAAAAAGTTAGCTAACCTCTTATTTTCCTCTTATTTAAAATAAAAATAGTGACTTCATAGATTCTTAAGGATTAATATATAGTTATATACATTAAGTGAGGCTGAGTAGCTTTTCAAAAGAAAGTACTCACTATATGGAGCTATTACCTATGCCAAGGGCAATGGTGCCCCTCAGGGACTAGATGGTGTTATAGACTGAATGTCGGTGTCCCAACCCCTATTCATTTGTTAAATCTAATCCCTAATGGAATGGTAATCAGAGTTGAGGCTTTGAGAGGTAATTAGGTCAGTGAGTAGAGTCTTCATGAATCAGATGAGCTAGTTTGACCTTTCTCCCATGTAAGAACACAGCAAGATGGGCCTCAATAACCCAGGAAGAAGTCCCTCACCACGAACCCAGTCCTGCTGGCTCTTAGACCTTAGACCTCTTGCTTCCTTAACTACAAGAAATAAGTATTTGTTTAAACCCCCTACTGTGTGATAATTTGTAATAGCAGCTTGAACTAAGACATGTGATGTATTGGGGTTCTCCTGAGAAGTAGAACTGGTATGTGTATGTATACACATACACAGAGAGAGAGAGATGGAAAGAGATTTATTTTAAGGAATTGGTTCATGCATTGTGAGGGCTGGTAAGTTCAGAGTTTCCCGGGTGGCTGGAAATCCAGGTATGAGTTGATGTTGCAACCTTGAGTTTAAAATCCACAAGGTAAGCAGAATGACATGCTTTGGTTAGACTTTTTATTTGTTTGTAGATGTTGGTGTTTCCATGTTGTAAGCTTTTTCAGGTCCAAGTCTGGGATTAATGAGGCAAAAAGAAGACCTCAAGAACTCACTAAGTGTTAGCATCCAGATCCCAGAGTCAATAGCCAGTCTGCTACAACCCAATACAGTGTGTAGCAGGCAATGGGATGAGGAAGATGACAGAATGGTGATGACACAAGCATATACACAAAATCATAATAATATAGGGAACTCAGGTGAAAAAAAACATGGTAGTGGGAAAGGGTAGTCTGGGAAGATTCTTACTATCTAAAGATAAGTGTTTATTGCTGAACAGGTATTTGAAAATTTTTTATTTTGGGTGCTACTGGGGTTTGAACTCATAATGTCATGCTTGCTAGGCAGGTACTCTACCTAAATTGTACATATTAAATTAATTTTTACTTTGTTCTCCGATATTTGCTAAGCTTCTTACTATTTGTTATGTCCTCTAATATTTGCTACCTCCTGACAATAAATTATGAAACAAGATGAGTTGTTTATATTAGTAGGCGCGATTTATTTTAAAATCAACACAAACTTTGAAACACAGCACGATCTTCAGACATCACGCTTAAGCGCTGTTTAAATACCACATATGCTAAAAATGCAGGCTGAGACATTCTGCAAGTGACAGTCACAAATCACAGTTTCTGGACAGGAAAAGGCTCATGAAAAGCTTGCAGGAAGATAAAAGCATTTTGGGTGGAGAATGGCACACAAGTTAGTTTTATAGGAACCGTGTATATAGTATGTTTTGCCAGTATTTAATCAGAAATTTCAGAAAGTGCCCTTTTAATACACATGCTGAGACAGCCCTGTTCATGCCTCAGTTTTTTCTGAGGGATCTGACATTTCTGAAGGTACAAGTACTGTAGAGAGAACATCACTGCAGGAACTATGTAAAGTTCAGGCTTATGAGAATAATTCCTATATAAGACTACACGTGGTTGAACTATGGCAAAGACTTTTAACACACAGCTTTTCTTCAGTCCATTACATCTTAATAAGCAGAACTTCACAATTGTAAATGCTATTTATATGGATTTTTGGGTTGTTTTTGGTGGGACCAGAGTTTAAACTCAGGGCTTCATGCTTGCAAAGCAAGCATGCTACCTACCACTTGAGTCACACATTCAGTCCATTTTTGCTGTGGTTATTTTGGAGATTGGGGTCTCACAAACTATTTGCCCATTCCAGCCTGTTACCATGATTCTCTCAATCTCAACTTCCCAAATAGCTAGGATTACAGGTGTGAGCCACCAGCGCCTAGCTTATTTATATGCATTTCATTCACATGTAAGTTAGAATTTTTCTAACTATCCATCTCTGTGGTGAGAGATGTCTCTGTTTCCTTTCTTGAAAATCTTTTTCCTGTGCTATTCCTTTGTTTCTAAGACCCCTATTTCTCCTTTATAGGGATTTTATTTTCCTTTGAGAACTGCTGGGCAGCCAGTTTCAAAAGGAATGTAAATGTTTTTCTTGCATTTTGAAAGAAAAAAATTTCGAAAGGAATACTTGTTCAATTATAGAACTGAAATCAAGAGGAAATCAGGGCATGGGAGACAGAGCTTTGCTTGAAAGCCTCTATTCTATGAAATGTGCAATCCTGCCACTATGCCATGCAGGTGTCACGAGGCAATGAAGGATACATTCACATGAGGTTTTCAGCTACCTGCCAGCGTGAGGACCATCCATGTTGGTAAGTGCGACAGCCTTTACTCCTCAGATAGCTGGGGACCCGCAGCAGCCTCCTGAACACCTGCTAATCCAGCCTCATTTCCAAGAGATCCTTTCTCCTCTTCCACAGAATCTTCAGGATTAGAATCCTCTTGGAAGATACCTGTTTCAGCCTCTGGTTGCTCATTGCTGACACAATTAGAATTGACATCGAGTTTATCATCTAATATAAAGGGAAAAAAATAGACATGTGATTCCTACCATGTGCCAAACTTATAAAGCTTTACATGTATTAACTTATCTAACCATAGTAAGGACCTACCTACATGAGGTAGGTTATTAATGCTATTATCAGCCATCATTGTTTTACAAATGGAGAAACTAAAAAGAAAGGGTTTTGGCTGTTTGCTCCAAGTTTCATGGCTAGTAAAACAACAAAATCAGTCTTGAACTCAGGCCACAGGCCTCATATCAGTACTCTAAATCAGGATTGATACTTGGGATTTGACAAAAATCTACATTTGAATACAGCTTTCCTTTTCATTAGTTTGTTATCTTTTGGTAGACAATTGACTGTATTTGGTGGTTATCTATAAAGTGGCTTTTAGTAAAGCCCACCCTACATTTGTGGGTGAAACATCTAGAAGAGTGTGTGGCACATGGATGATGCTTAACAACCAAGATGACCATTTCACTGGCAATCCTACTTTCTCATGATGATTAGTTAGTACATGAACAGCTATCATTCCCAGTCCTCTGCATAAGATAAGAGTTTGGTCCAGAGAATAGAAGAATACAAGAATGCCTAATTATTGTCTTCATGATAAATGTTTAAATTTTGTGCATATCATTCAATCTCACTGACTGTTTCTCAACCAAGTAAAAAGGACACGATCACTTCATGGGTGGAGGTGAAAGTATCCAGGATCAGTCACCAAGGCAAGTTTCTAAACTACATATACTCCCCAATAATGCAGGGTATATTCTCTGGGCAGGGCACAGGGCTGGAGGTGGCTCTCCCCTCCAATATGTGAATCATTGCTGAAGCAAGTCACTTAACCTCACAAGGGAAGGAGAGAAAAAATAATGTGAAACTCACTGCTCTAGTGCTTGTAGAAATTTAATCTGTGTATGAGAGCCACAATTTACTCTGTGATTTATAGATATACTATGTAATTTCATCCACAGAATTGAAATTTACAGACTTCTGAACTTAAAGTCTTCTGGTACCCATTTAGGAAAATTATTTCCTTAAAGACCTTAAAATTCTTTATAAATAGAACATATAAGTGATTACCCACTCAAAATCCCATCACTCCAGGCCAGTCTACTGAGTTAGTGCAGAACATGGAATAAACCACCTTCTTCAGAATTGCACGTGTCTTTGATTTCCAGTAATGTTTTAGCCGACTATATTTTATGCAGCATCCCAAAGGCTAAAAAAAGGGATGCATTTGAGTTTAAGTGTGATCCTCATGTTATTTGTCACTTATCCTTCATTTCCCCCAGGACAAACAGTATAGGCTTGGTGTTTTTATACATACTATTCTCTTCTTGACTCTTTTCTTTGGTGGCCTCCAACTGTTGCTTTTCATAAATGTCCTTCAGATTCTTACAGATTTTCTTATGTGCAAACCAGTGTGTTTTCTGGCAGGTTTGATCACAATATATTACCTGAAAGCAATTGGAGATTTATTTTAAGAGTTACAATTGCATGATTTCCCAACTATGACATCAAACCAAAACCTAGTCTGTAAAAATGTTGTTTTCCACACATAAAATTATGATATGTGGTTGTATATTATATAGTTGTGTGTTGACTTAGATTTGTAATTTTTAGCTTACACTTTAAAACAATGATATATAACAAATGGTCTACAAAAGACTCTGACAAATGACTTATTAAGAAGCTACTGTATACCAGAATTGGAACAGTAAGATGACAAAGAAACAGTTGTTGTGCTAGAGGAAGCTAAGGTTGAGAAAGATCAGGATAGGATCTGAGGAGACAGACTATGTAGGGGGAGATAGACCCCTTAAGACCACAGCTCATAACATAGTACAGGACCTAGGAACAATGGGGCACTGAGGAGGCAGTGACTCACTCTAGCTGGGGAGTAGGGTAGCAGAGAAACAGGAAAGCACATTCCAGAGGGAGGGAATACTTGAACCAAAATACAAGAATGGGAAAGTGAATGGTATGTGTAAGGATGGTGATAGATTTTTACAAATGAGTTTACATTTTTGCAAGTAAGGGTGGTAAAGAGATGGGAACTTACAAAACACTATATGTCAAGGATTGTGCTAGGGCCTTATACAGATGTGGAATTATAAACTCTGTCGTTGCCCTAATTCTTCACTCATTGCTGCATTGATAGACTTTTCCATGTGATTTCAACATTCTTTGCATTGAAAACAAGGATAATTGACTTTAGACATGGCCACCTTACTTGTTTTAACCAACAGGAAGAGAAAACATAGCAATTTTAAGACTGTGCTTCAAGATATTTGTGTGATCCAGGCAAGATGGTACATGCCTGTCATGCTAGCACTGAAGAAACTGAGGCAGAAGGATCAGTCCCAGGTCAGCCTGGGCTATATAGTGAGATCTCATCTAAAAAATAAATAAATAAATAAATAAGAAAAAAAGAAGAGCCCTGTATGTTTCTAGTTACCCACTTGTACCTCTGTCACTGCCATGAGAACATGTTCAGCTGCCCAACTAAGGCTGCTTACCACAAATGGAGAAAGAATAAGTGCTTGTCTTAAGCACTGTTTTTAGAGGGGTTTCATATGCAGCAACAGTTAAAGATGACGGTCTCATTTAATTCTCACGAGTCTAGCCCTATTTCACACATAAGGAAACTGAGGTTTAGAGAAGTTAGTAATTAAAAGAGATAAGGCTGGACAGAGAAATAGCTTATGACAGACTTTGATGTTTTTCATATAAAAGGTGAAGTATTTCAACCTTGAAATCAATAGACTGATGTTACCTAATGGATAATGTGCCTGTACAGACACACATGTGTGTCACATCTGGATGTGAGAACATAATCAGGTATGTCCTTTACAAAGACAATGCCGGCAGAAGTGGGCAGTATACTTCCTATGGATTAAAGCTTGTGGACAGAATTTGTAGATTTAATGGGAAGAACTGACAAAGAGACTACCAAAAGTCAACATCAAGAGGGCTAAGATTATAAATTTATAAACTTTCCTGATCTAGGTTTTCATATCTGCACCAGCATCAGTCTCCCTTGCTCTCTAAACTTTCTCTTTGTTTCCTCATTTTTATCCATTCATATCTTTTTTCCCCATGGAGTGGTAAGCATACAAATGGAAGTAGACAGATGAGTAGTTTGGCAGAAGACAGGGCACAGATGTTCATCTATGCTATAGTTCACTTTCTAATCTACTTTGTAGGACAAGAGGTATGGCTCAAGTGGTAGAGTGCCTGCCTAGCAAGTGTGAGGCCCTGAATTCAAACAACAGTACCTCCAAGAAAAAAACAAACAAACAAAAATTACTTTTTAAGCATTAGGTATAATAGTTACATTTGTTAGAATTTATTAGAAAATATAACTGTTATGTTTAAAGAATATTAAAACTGAATTGTCAGCTTGGATGTAATCTTATTCAGATATCAAGAAATTTAAAAGAACTTTGTTTCTTACCATTTTGCATACTGAACATCTTTTACTTGCTCCCTTTTCTCCACAGGTGGTACAAAATTCAACATCCACAAAACCCACCTGGCCAGTGATGGCTTGAGTAAGTACAGAGAATGCAGTGGGATCAGAACCCTAGAGTGAGTGTGAAGAGAAAAAGAAAAACCTGAAATAACCATTGAAGACTACAGATAATGTCACCCAGGAACAATTTTGTCTAGAAACACACTCAAAGGAGAAATCACTAAGTTAGTGATCCCACAGACTTTATTTATGACAGAATAACAATTATCCTTTTGAGTATACCTTTTTCTATACAAACTGTACAAAAAGTGTAAGTCACATATCCCAATAAGCAAAGAAGAAAAAAATTGGCCCACTTCTAGAATGAAAACATTTTTCAACTAGGATTATTCAGCAAGTCCACACTGACTTACTGAGTGGAATTTTTTTCTGAGAATTGACATCAAGACAATATTCATATTATATTGGACAAACATAGGGCATATCACAAATGTTTAACTATCTTACTTTATAAAAGTTTGGTGCCATTTAAGCATTTTGAAGGCATTATATATTTAAAATTAGATACTTGATGTTGGGCTACAATTCAAATAATTATCACCTTTACCACTGGAATGTTTCAATCTCTTTAATAAACATACCTACAATTGTATCAAGTATTAAGAAAAACAAAAAGTATGAAAATTATTATTAAAGGACTATTGAAAACTAGAATAGCTTGTTAAAGAAGACTTATGAAAATTTTTTATAAAGAAAATCATAAGGATAAATATTTATCTATCTGAGGTGAAGGTATTAAGACTGACCTAGCATAAACAAAACTAATGGGATATCTCTTTTCCTTGCAGTTCTTTGTCCTGAGTTTTAAAAATTACACATTTATTCCTAACCAAAATGTTGCCACATTTTATTTTCATTTGCTTCTTCTTCCTAAGAATGTGTTTTTGTATTAGCTTACCAACTATACATAACAGATACTTAAAAAAATGTCACCTGGGAATAACGCTCCACATACCACAGTCAAAGAAAATATTCAAGATTTAAGTAGTTTTAAAGCAGAGCTCATTTTGAAACTGTCATGCTTCTAAATACAAATAATAATGATAATAATAACTTTTCATGTAAAAGTGCTAAGAATTCTCTTTTGGAATAAATATAATGTGTTAGTGAGAAACAACAGGTGAAATGAAACCCAGATATCAATTAATAAGTTAATAATTCCATCAGAAATAAAGGTCTGTCAAAATTGTGCTCAAATACTGGCATGTATCAAAGGACTTGTTAAAAATTTGGATCTATCCCCTTTGCCCATACATCCTAACTTAAAATTTCTAAGGGTGTGGTCCAGGTACCAACACTGCCAGGTAATTCTAAGACATAGTAAAAGTTTGAAAATTACTGGTACCAACTGGGCATTGTGGAGAACTCTCTGGTCAGGCAAAATCTTGTTAACTACTTTAATAAAGAAGAATCTGTTTAGGTATCAAAGCTCCTCTCATGGAAAGATAACTCAGCCTGAAAAAAGTAGAATGCTTTCATTCAATGTATGCTATAAAATCAGAGATGTGAGCACTTTCCTAGATGTTAAACTATACATTGTTAATGGATAAGTAAAGCAAAACATCTCTACCAGCATAATCTGCTAATGTTTCTTTAATGTAGCTGTGCTAAATTAAACACACTTTCTGCTGAGCTTTGTGACAGGCAGAAGCCAGAGCACCACCTGGGCAGAGAGAATCAAAACCTGCACAGGTGGACCGAGGCACCAGTACCGTCAGAAAGCCTCAGAGAGGTTCTCACTGCAGCTGATGCTGAGAGTCTGCTGCTACAGGAAAAGGTGAGCATTGCTGTAGGGGTTTAAGAACTTGTAGAAGAGCAAAAACTAGACAGTGTCTCTCTGGAACACTCAATTACAAGCATTCAAAAGAAAGTTTTCCAGAGAGTGCTACAGAGAACTCTTAAAGGACAAAAATTTTTTAAAGAGAAACCATTCTAAACTGTATTAAGTACTTCCTTAACTTTATTATAAATCTTTTCTTAATGACTTAGATAACAAGGATAAATATTAATCATTATAGTCTGTAAACTTTAATTATACTATCCTCTCATGTGGGGCTGCGATGAAATGCTGACCCCTAAAATGACATGCTATGTTTTTCCAAGTGATCTGGATTGCTATTTGTAGTTTTCTGTTTTTTCCCATGAAGGTGGAATGTCAGCTATCACTGTTAATGCTGGAATTTCTCCACAGCAGGCACTGCTAGTTGCTTCCCTGATACCAGTTCCCCCAGTTTCCTTACTAATGAAGCATAATTTTGTTCAGAGAAGCAGTGTGTAAATAAGCCAGAAACATTCATCTCCCCAGACATCTGTGCAGCTAAGAATGGCCATGTGAACAGACAGAGCGTGTGTGGGAGCGCTTCTGTTCTTCCTGCCTGAGCTGGGACTGTGAGCCTGGAGGTAGTGTCAAATGCTTTGCAACCACACGGACATGAGCACGAGAGTGTGAGCCTCTATGGCTAAGGGATACTAAGTGGACAGATGGGAAAGTGTGCAGGTTCCAATCCATTCGTAAGCCACCATGCCAGACTGCTCGGCCTGCCTTTGAGTGATGGACTGTCTGTGAATACGTAAATGTTATCTATGTTGTCCAGTTGCTTAGAGTTTGATATGTGCAACCACAACACACTCATAACTAATAAATCAGCCTCACATTTCACTTATTTTAATTTTCCAAAAGTTTAAACACCAAATAGCCAACTATATTAAAAAAAAAAAAAAAGAGTAAAGAATCTCTATATGAAAGAATGGGGAGCTCTCATGAATAAATTAATTCCTGAGCTTTATGAGATCGTCTGGTCTGCTCGGGTATTTCTTGTTTATTTCACCCTCCATTGGCAATGTCTTTATGTATAATGAAGCACTTACAACTCAAGTATAGCTTGACTTTTTCAATCTGAGAATCTGACAGCCTAGAGAAAGCACAGAGAAGGAAACCAAATTGTCAAAGAGAGAGGAACCCATGGATGGGACTAGTCTCAGGATTGATTTCTTGCCTGACAGAGAAAGGCTAGTAGTAAAAGATTTGACTGAATTGTATACAAAACCATGAATGAGTATGGATAAGGTGAACAGAAACATATTCAAAATAGGGAAGACAGAAAATGCTTTATGAAATATCTCTTAAATAAATATATGACAAAAGGACAATAAGTAGTCTTTTAAACAGATAACAAAGTTAACAGAATTCACTTCCTATAGCTAGGATGTATATGTAGATTTTCTTTTTGAGTATGGAAAATGTCTAAAAGAGGCATCACAATAGAATAACAAGCATTCATCTAGTGCAAGACTTTGTGCTGGTAGTACTTACTGCTACCAGTGTACATGCATATGTGATGTACCCCACCTCCTCAGGTCTTAAGAGGTATATAAAATCTAAGTTTCTAGTATAACCATTTACTTTCCTAAAAAGGCAAATGCTGTTTATTAAACTGAGTGCTACTAAAAATCCAAGGAAACGATCATGAAAGGAGAAATGGACAAACGGAAACAGTAGGCAAACCCATCTCCAGTTTTGTTCCTAAAAATTTTCTGAACTAATAAAAATAAATACTAAAGGGAACTTCTCTTTAATAGTACAACATGTGATAGTTAGGTCTTACTGATACGGTCAGCTTAGTTGATAGGCGCCTTACAATTTCAACAGGAGCAATGCTTCGCACCAGCTGCTGGAGGAGTGTAGCTTCACAGTAAGGAAATTTTCTGATACTTTCTCTAATGATCTTTTCCTGATATACTGGAAAGCCATCAGAAGCTCGGCCTTTTAACAAGCTGAAAGATATTTTTTAAAGAGTGGTTGAAGTTGAATCACTAAGCATTCCTTTCAGTTGTTTATTCTTTGTTACTTAAGATTTTCATTATCTCTTCAAATCATGGTGATGGACTCAATTCAAACTGCTGTTCAACCTGATCACCATGAGTGGATCTTATCAGATTTCCAGGCTCTAAGATGCCTGTAGGTAAACATGACCCCCACCATGTGATAACCTAAACATAGTTATCAGATTAGCTAGTTACTTATTACTATGTAAGTTATTTGTAGAAGAATGCAAACTCTCATTGATGCACCCTTCTAACCTGTTCTGCTTTTTTTCAGTAAAGCTACAAGAGAATTTGATCTCTGGTGGTCAGAGAACAAAGACGTGGCACAGATCTCCCAGGTTTCCTTAGAGATGCTGAGTGCCATTATGAACCCAGAGCAGTAACCTACAACATAAAACAATCTCATACTTGGACCTGGGCCATTTTCTTGCTTCTAATCTTATACATGCTATTCAACCTCTGCAAGCCCAAGATTCCTCATGAGTAAATCAGCAATAACAGCAAAAAACTATTTTTGTAAAGGTACAAAACTGAGTAACAACTCAATCTAAGTTTAGTATTGTCTCTTGATTATTGCAGACTAAATGTGATTCCCAGCAATGCAATTGCTGCTAAAAATGCTTAATTTTCAAATCCGTAACTAGGCTTCATACAACAAAACATTACCCACTTGAGAATATTTTTAAAAGTACCTTTTGATTAGGGTGTCCAGTTTATTCTCTCCTTCTTTTAAGAAATTAATGCATTTCTGAAAAATACAGCTGACATAATGCATTTTCATAGCCAATACTTCATTCATATCTCTTTGTTTCATACATTTCTCACAAATCAAATCCATCACCTTGTAGCATTTATTTAGCGCTGCTTCTTCTGCCAGCAGAGGATTTTCCTTCACAAGCATCACAATCTAGAAGACATTTGGGAACTTAGAAACTCTAGGAGATTTAGGTAGTCCATTTAGGTGATTTCAAGAGATTATCAAATAAAGTTTTTCTTAGGATCATACAATTACTGTGCTAATTAAAATTATAATGAAATTTCCACTGATTAACATTTTAAAGCTAATACAGAAGGACGTCGATATGGAATGTCTTGATATCAAAGTTAAAATGTGATCAGCATCTACCTACACCAGGGTGTTAGTGTGCTATTCAGAGGTCATGGTTTTACAATCTGTTAAAAGTGCCTTTACTAATAATAACCATGGCATATCTGCATAACCTTGATATATATGATCAAATCACTGAGAAATCACTATTTTTAGTTAACATTATAAGCTCTATAATTTCATGACAAGAAAAACTATAATTCTCCTTAATTTTTTGTGGTACTAGAGTTTGAACTCTGGGCTTCAGACCTGCTATGCCAGTGCTTTACCACTTAAGCTACTCTACCAGCCCTTGACTAATTCCTATTACAGGGAAATGAGATTTTTACAAAAAGAAGTCTAGAAATGAAATGTGTTTTACTTCTTCTCCAAGGAAATTTTCCTAATGATGCTTCCAGTCATCTACAGTAGTGAGAACAGATCACAAGGAAACCATAAACAGCTCTGGAAAAGGGAAGAGTTATCGAAATTTACACATCCTGAGTCTCACATTTCCTACATATACACAGATTAAGCTCAAATTAGTGTAATGAGGAGTCCTTTACTAGCTAGATTGAGTAGATACTTGAAGTTGGCCTGCATGAGACTACCATAAAAGTCCCTGGTGACATAACAGTAATATAAACATGTATTACGCACACATAGCAGAGTCAGTACTATGTATATTACAGCTAAATACTTGTGCCAGGGGTTGTAAATGTTAGGAAATAACAGGTAGATTTAATGAACTACATTCTTCTCTGTAGGCATGAAAAAAGATCACTTGTGAGCTCAACTAAACCCATGCTCCCCCTCCTATTTGGAAATTTAACACACACTGAATGTCCATGAGGAATTAAAAGAGGATTTTCATTGATTTTTTACACTGCTAATTTTATATCTAATCTAGTGCTTTTCTTAAAATCCAGCACTTAATAATAATCAGAATCCTAACTGGTGAATTTGTTGACTTTCTCTACCAAAACGCATATGAAAAAATCCATTTGTTTAGGTGGGTGTGGTGGCACATGCTTGTTTTCCCAGCACTTTGGAGGCTAAGGCAGGTGGATCAAGAGTTTGATGTCAGTTATATATTAAGATTCTGTCTTAACAAAATAATTTGTGTCAAAGACTCATTAATTACCCATTTATACTTCTGCTAACTACAATCATTTGAAGATGTGTGATCAATATTTTTATAGATGGTATTTATAATCAGTGTATAAGCTCTTAAATTTATAAGTGAGAATTCTTAAAAATATCAAATAGACCAGAGAGTAATGATTTATTTTGTACTGAGACACTAGACCTGATTTATTTTATAATATAAAGCAAATAATTACAAGAATATATGATAAATAACTACAGCATTACCCTGAGTTTACTGAAACAATTACACAGCTGCACTCAAAAGAATTTTCATACTAGTTTTCTTCCTTTTTCTCTGCAACATTATGAAGTAATATAAAGGAAATTCTTATTATTAATTAACAAAAACTAGTAGACATATTTCTTTCAGCATTAGAACTAGATGAATCTTATCTTTCAAAGGACAGATACCAGGCTGATGGAGTGGCTCAAGGGGTAGAGTGCCAGCCTAGCAAGTGTGAGGACCTGAGTTCAAAGGACAGATACCTTAGAGTATGTGCTTGCAGTGACATTTTGAATCCTTTCTGTTTTTTAAATATCACCCTCCACTTTTTTTTCTTCCTCCATTGCTGTGCTGAGGATCAAAACCTAGGGCCTCATGAGATCTAGGCAAATGCTCTATCACTGAGCTGCATCTTCAACCCCAAATCCCATTTTTTAAATTGCAAAATCAATAATTCTGGGTTTGAAAAGTATCTCAATTATCAAAGATGGGATTGCTACATGAACACCTGTCTCCTTTCCATTTGGAGACCCTTGGAAAAATTGGTTGCCAATTTTTCTGACATTTCATCTTCTCCTAGATAACCTTTATTTTCTGGGCATCAGCACAACTCCCCAAGTCTCTTGAAAACAAGGATGTCCACTTAACCTAGACACAAATGCAGTGAAGTTAGGGGCAAAGCAATGAAAAGGCGAGTTGTGTATTGGAGAGAATTTCTGTGCTTATTTCAAAGGTGTTTAAACAATAGTTGTTTGTTACTTTGTTACAATACTCCCTATGAACAACCATAGGGATAAAAGCATTGGGATAAAAACAGCTGAAATGGGCCACCTTAACAAAAGCAGCCAGGCAGCTTTTATATCCAAAGTCTGGATAAAAGAGAGGGGTTTTAAGTGAATAGATGGTTTATATCTACAAAAAGCAAAGTGTGTTCTGAAGGACGGTACTACAGTCACACAATCATCTCTTTTAAGACTCAGTGCTCCAAAAAAGTATTATGCAGACTATTTCAGATTATATACCTTTACAATTTATTGCCAGTCTAAATATGCCCTAAATCTAATTTATTCAAAATATATGCCTTTAAAGATAACTGAAGAATAATTCTTAGGTCATTTAACCCTGAGAAAGTAGGTTCCATATAAACATCAAAAATTACTCCAGGGGTGAAGGGAAGGGGAGAAGTAGGAAAGGGTAACCAAGAAGGTGAATATGACCAAAGTGCATTATATGCATATATGGAAATACCATAAGAAAACCCCTCTGTACAATTAATATGCACTAATAAAAAAGTTACTGGAAGAAATTATTCCAGAATCATATTGTAATCTGAAGGTGCTGAAACATTAGATATAACACTTAGTGAATCAGAAAAATACAGGGAGCTTCTTCAAATCAAACTAGAACATGCTATAATGCTCAGGCCTATGGGAATAAGGGAGAAATACTGGATCCTCACAAAAAACCTGTCTCCCAGCCCAGCCTGCCCCGTGCCTGATTACCATGGAGAAGGAGTTGCTGCTACTTCCAGGTGGTCTCTCTTCCCAGCATGCCACAAGGAAGAAGAGAATTGCTTACACAGAAGAGGCTACATCTTTATTTAAAGGTAAATTCTAAGTCACATTTTCTTCAGAATTTTTTATGCAGCTCTTGTGGTTATTGTTTATAAAATGATTGATCTTAAAAAAATAGCAGTAAAAATAGTTCAGAATGGCTCTGAAAGCTTCCCTGTTAAGCAACTTGAATTTATGTGTTGGTTTAAAACTTTGACAGCCTGTTTGACTAACTGCTGGAAGAACTGTACTACTTAAAGGCATCAAATAGTCAATTGCATTCAAAATGTATTCATTAATCACATTTCAGAGTATTTCTGAGAAGGCTAATTATTATAGTAAATGATGATGGTGCCCAACCTGGATCCTCTTTACCAGACTGGCACACCAGGCCCCAGTCACTAAATGGCTAAGGCCTTGGAGTGGCCTCCTCCAGAGAACTGCCTTCATTCACAGGAAACCACTTCACTTTTCTCTCTGAGAAACTTCCCTTTCTCTCTGGGGACAAGGACAGATTGATGAATACAAAAATCTGACTCTCTGGCCTCTCTGGAGCCATGCAAGGTCCAGAATTACATGTGGAATGAGATGAAGCTAGATTTTGACTGAACCCTCCTCTTTGACTGGCTTTTCCCCCTCCTCCACTCAGTTCCCCTCAGGGTCTCCAAGGTTTCAACCAAGAGTATTCTTTCAATGAAATGAACGAATAAGGAGCTCCCTACGAACTCCACATTACAAGCTTAGCCCAAGACATTTATTATATTCCCATAAATAAGAACAATATTGAAGTAAAAGCAAATATAGTCAGTACCACGTTACCTTGACAGGATGAAGGTTTGTTGTGGTGATAATTTTGTGCAGTGGGCCTGCCAACTTTGGGGGCAGTTTGGGCTCTTTATCCAGTCCCTGGGGCTTAGTATAATAATCCAGTCTCTCTCGGGGAAAGAAATTGTTGATTATAGTCACACAATCATGTTGACCTTTGAATAGAAAAATACAAAAAAGTTGAAATTTTATTATTAAACACAAGATATTTTCTGGATTTTTAAGTTATATTGCTGTGTTCTTGTGAAGTAAACATCCATCAATGACTATTTTTTTCAGGAAAGAAAGGAATGGACAGAGAAATATGCTGGTTTGGAAAGATAATTTAGTAATGATGATCATATCATTTTTGGTATCCATGCTACTTACTCTGAAGTATCAAACCCGTCAGTTTCTTTTTTTAGGGGGAGGATGGGTTTCCTCCTCTCTCTCCCTCCCTCCCTTCTTCCATCAGGCTACATTTAGGAAGACTTGAATCTAAATGGGTCAGAGGAAAATATGGATTTATCTTATAACCGAATCTCTTCACTAGTCCCCCAACTAGAACAGCATTAGAAAAAGCAGTTAGCAGTTGGACGTATCTGTACATAAAAATATTTGCAGTATAACAACATTACTTCAGGGTGGGGGAGTTCTTAGTATTATACCATTTTGAAAAGAAAAAATGTTACTTTTTCAAGATCAATTTGTTTCATTTTAGGTAGTGCTTAGATTACTTTGATATTTTATATTAATTAATCTAATAATTTACACTAGACTGATATTTAATTTTATTTTTATAAATATAATTTCTCTGGAAAAATTTGTTCAAATTTTTGCAATTGAAATGATTAAATATTTAGTTTCACTGCTTTTTAATTAACAAATTCTGAATACACAGACATAAAAGGTGCTATTAAGATCGAAAACAAATGCTGTGGGGGAAAATGTCAGTACACCATTTTGTTCTGGTATTACAATGACTGTACTTTGGTTCTTCTAGATTGCTAAGGCTTGCTGACATATTCTGATGTCTTATTTTGTTTTGCTGATTTTTTAACTTCAAGGATGAACTGAAAATCAAACATTCTTCCAGAATGAGAAATGAAACATTTACAATGAAAAATAAGTTGAATTCTCATTTGCAAAACTAAAATTTAGAAACCTGTTATTTCAATATGTGCCTGACAGAAAAGAACTGTGATAGGAGAATCATGAAAGTAACTAGCATAAGGCTCACATTTCAGAGAGAAAGATCATTTTGCAATGAGGGGTTTCAAAGGATATACAACCCACAAAACTCACCAAAGAAGGTCCTGTAACCAAAACCTAAATGAGGACAGAACCTCAAGAGCAAACGGGCAGAAAGGAGAAGAGACAGGAGTCATACAGTTAACCTGAATGGATAAAGACAGAAGGACTGAGAAAGCATACTGTTAACAGTGAGGATTTCTGAATGAAAAGTGACATCCTGTCAATGGCTTTCTAATAACAACTAAATATACTAAATTCTCTCAACAAAGTTTACAGTTAAGAAGTATGATAGATACACTCTTTGAGGAAGCAGTGGAGGAGGCAGAAAGGAAATCCCTAAAAGGGCAAAAATAGAAGTAGAGAAATGAGTTCAAGAATTTCAGCTTGTTGAAGATTACTAATTGGGCAAAGACAGGGGCTAAGGTATAGCTTTGACTACTCCAATCACATTAAGGAAAAACACACACACACAAACAATGACCAAGCAAAATAAGGAATAAAAATGAGGCAAAAGAAGAAGACTGCAATAAGTATATAAATAGTTATATTAAATATGGGTAAGCTAAAAGATTCATTGGAATTGTAAAACAGAACTCACCTATGTTGTAAGTTACTCTACTACAATGAAATGATAAGAGATTGAAAATAAGGAGATGGGCAAAAAGATTATTGACAAATACAAAAAATAAGGAATCAGGAATGGTAATGAGAAAATGTGGAACTAAAAATGACATTATGCAATGATAAAAATCAACAATATGATATTAAAAAGTGAAAGCTAAAAACATTCATCAAAATAGAAAAAGGACATATCAATTATCCTTATTATTATTTCTTCTTAGTTTGAAACCTGACAATAATTCAAATAAAAAACAGAATGAGCCAGGCATAGTGGTACACAGCTGTAATCTAGCTACTCAGGAGGTTAAAGCAGGAGGATTGCAAGTTCCAGGTCAGCCTAGATAACTGAGTGGGAACCTGTTGCAAAATAAAAACATTTAAAAGGCTTAGGTTATAGCTCAGTAGTGGAGCACTTGCCTACCATATATAAGACACTGGGTTTAATCCCTGATACCCCTTAAAAGAAAACAAAATGAAACTGAATAACTAAAAAGTTCAGGAGACTAATAAACAAGAAAAAAATATAGAAATCAATAGCTTTTCTCTTTTTCACCCATAACCAATTAGAAGTAGCAGAGTGGGAAGACAGTAATAAGAGTTCTTACAAAATGACAACACAAATTACTTAGATTTGAGCTTTTAGGGTTGAATGGACTAAGTAAAGCACACCCAGAGTGGGCATACTTTGAGATAACCCCTTGAACATCAACCAAAATATTAATAATGAAAAACAGGACTGCAAAATAGGTACAATGTATGTGTGTGTGCATGGGTGGTTCTAGTGGGGGAGGGTGAAGGAAGGAGATTAAGGTGACAGTATATGGTGAATGGACTTCATAAACCTGTATGAAATAGAACTAAGAAACCTCTTGCAATTGTTTCAGGCAGGGTGGAGAGGGGGTTGAGGGGGAGAGAGGATGGGACAATGTTACAAATGTACAGTGCGGGTCTGATTGGAATTGTTACTATGAATCTCCCCCTATATAATAAATATATCATAACAAAAAATTTATTACAAAAATTAAGTTAGATTAAAAAAATTTTTTTAAGATATGAGCTTTCAGTTTTTCTACATCATCATATTGTTGTACTGGAGGCACATTGTGACATTCACAAAAGTTCTTACAATATCTCACAGTTGAATTAACCCCCTCCATCATTCTCTTCTTTAAAATGACAGATATGAAGCCCCACCTGCAAATAAACAAACAACAACAAAAAACAAAACAAAACATGCAAAGGCATGGTATGTAATTGGATGGGAAATCCCAACATCATACAGACATTTATTCTCTATAAATAATTAAATGATCATTTAATAAAAAAGAATTTAACTTATTACAAAGATGGCATTTCAATGCAATGGGAAGATGTTAGGCAGTTTAATAAATGGTGCTACCATAGTTAGCTATATAGCTAAGGAAAAATAAACTCTTAAAAAAATGATCCTTGGTCAAGAAGATCTCTAGCAAGACAAAAACATGGAAGCTATAAAAAAAGATTATTTCAAAATAAATTTTCTATGGCAAAAGTCCTCACAAAATCAAAGGAAAAATAAGACTTGCATAAAGACTTGCATAAAATGTTTGAAAAACATTTGGTAGAGAAAGTGCATACATAATATATGTAATGCTCTTTATTTAATAAGAAAAGGACAATCCAAAAGAAAAAGGAAGAAAGAATATGAGCAGACAATCCACAGAAGAGAAAATACAAATGACCAACAATAGAAATTTAAGTTCACTAATAATGAGGGGAAGGTAAATTCATGATAACCATCTTTTCAACAATCAGATTAGCAAAAAAAAAGGAATGATGATATCCAGTTGACTATATTAATGTTAATTGCTGTACCTTTTTGGTAAGCAATCCATACTTACAGTAAATTAAAGGTATATATTCTTTGTCTCAGCAACTTTATTTCTAAGAATATCTACCATATTGAAGTACTAAAATGCAAAAACAAAAGTAAGGATGTTCATTAACATAATTTCTAGTGAAGTGATTTAAAAACCCTGAAAATCTGTCAGTAGGGACAGGTACATGAACCATGGTACAACTGTGTCAAGGGGTGTTATGCAGCTGTGTATGCCTACTGAGGTGAGAAGGACTTCCATGATGTACTTGTAAGTGAAGAAAACAAGTGATGAGGGATATCTATTGTATGATTGATCACATTTCCTACAAATGACATAAACCCTTCCTAGGAGTGTGCACATGTGTATACAGTGATCCTCTTGAAGGAAACACAAAGGTGAGAGTGATTTTTTTAAAAGATTAGTTATATGGAAATTTCTACTGAAAAGGTGTCATATAATTTTCTGTGAAATTAATCTAGATTAAAATGCAATGAAAACATTACTCTCATTTTAGAATGGGATTGAGGACAACTTCTGCTTTAGATTTTTGTTAATAATGTATTGTTAAGAAAAAATGAGCCCTGTGTTAACAGTTGAAAGAACAAGCTCCTTATTTCCAGTCCTACAATCTTGGGGAAGTTAACCTCCAACTGTGCTCTATTTTGTTTCATCAAAGACATAATGAAAACTTATGCAGTTAAATACAATTTTGCAGATCACCTAATTTTCCTGCTTCATTGCACACCAATCAGAAAACTGAGGACCATGAAGGTGAAGGGATTTGCTCGTGATCCAAATTAGCAGTAGACATGAACTAAAATACAAGTCTCCAGATTGCTAGTTTAGTGTTCTTTTCTCACTGCACTGACATCCTTGAAATTAATTTGGAGGTGAGTTGGGGGCAAACTTGAGGACACTAACGTGGGAAATAAAATATTTTTGTTAGGATTATATTAATTATATGGGGAGGATTCATAGTGACAATTCAAATTAGACTTATATTGTACATTATTTACATTGCCCCCATCGTCTCTACCCCTCAATCCCCTCCCCACCCCACTTAAAGCAAATGCAAGAGGTATCTTAGTTCTGCTTCATATAGGTATATGAAGTCTATCTACCATATACTGTCCTTGATCTCCTTCCTTCACCTTCTCCCCTCCCATTGTTACCCCCCCACACACACACTGTACCTATTTTACAGTCCTGGCTTTTAAGTTGATGTTCAAAGGGGTGTCTCAATGTATGCCCACCATAAGTGTACTTTACTTTGCTCTGTTTAACCCCTTCCATTACTCTCCCTTATCCCTTTACCCCCCCACTCCCTGTTTTTCAACAGTTTTCAATACACATTCTAATATCCTCTACCTTCACATCTTATGTTATGTGATATTACTGATGCTCTATCATTTTCTCTTTCCCTCCCTCTTTCCCCGATTTCCACTGCATAGTTCCACTGTTACAAACACCTTCTACATCTGAGTTTGAATATGATGATGCTTGTTTTTGTGTATATGTTTATCTTTGGATCTTTCTTTGACACATGAGAGAAAACATGAGGCTTTTGTGTTTGTGATCCTGGCTTATTTCACTTAACATGAAGTCTTCCAACTGCATCCATTTACCTTCAAACTACACATCGTTATTCCTTATGGCTGAGTAATACTCCCTTGTGTATCTATACCACAAATAAAATATTTTTCTGAAGCTTGCACAGCAAGGCCATGCCTTTCCTCAAATTTAATAATGTTTGTTCTTCATAAAACTGTCATAAAGTGACTGACTGAGTGTCTGCCTTAAGGAATGGTAGCAGCTATTAGTTTCAAAAAAATTTAATAATAAAATTTAACACAATATATACTGTTACAGTTGCTCATACCTCACTAATCCTCATTGTATCTCAGCTTAAATGTAATTTCTTCTCAAAAACCCCTTTGCAACAGGAATTTGTTTAATGAATTACTAGTCCACCACAAGGCAACTTACTGCACTTCCAATAAATCAGATGCTTCTCTCTTTGGTTTTCTATCAATGGACTCTCTTAACTTGCCAGTTGAATCAGTTCAAAATACTAATGATCAACTATTCACTCTCTCTTCCCTAACCCTCTACATTATATCAAGTAATTGGACTAACATGCCAAGAATTATTGGGCACACAAAATAAATGTGTGTGGTTGATGAAGATGATAATTAAACAACTGAATATTATTATCAAACTCTCTTTCCTAAGAAAGAATCGCACCATTGTTGTGATTATTATTAACAATGATAACTGATATTATTTATTTAGTTTTACATGTGAAGTTCCTTAAGCCTATCATCTCTTTTAATTCTTAAAATAGCCCTGTAACTATTTTACAATAAGGAAACTGAAAGTCAGAATCATTACGTACGTTGGTATTAAGTAGCACAGTCAGAATTTCAACTCAGGATTGCTGGCTTTGCCATTGATTTCCTTAAACATTAGGTTAAACTACTTCCATTAGAGAAATAAAATATACTCATTCATAGCACTTGAGTGCAATTAATATGTACCTACTGCTCTTGTATCTCACTAAGCGTGGATTGAATAGAGCTGCTCATTTTCTCCAAAATGTCATTAGGTACTTCATTACATTAAACTACAAACATTTTTTTTTTGGCTTTCTTTTTTTTTTTTAATTCATCTATTCATATGTGCATACATTGTTTGGGCCAACATTTTATTTAAAAAATAAATAAATAACAGTATTTGAATGCTGAGCACAAAGTAGTATTTATTTTTTTCCAGAAAGGAAAACTTGAGAATAATGTAAGGTAAAACTATAGTAAAGACTCACCCACAAAGGCTGCCATCTGAGCTGCTGTTCTCCCTACAGAGTTGACAACATCCGTCTCTGCACCAGCTTCCAACATAACCCATGTGATGTCTTTATTACCTAGAGTTAAAGGAAAAGTACTTCTTAACATTAAGGAATGCAAAATTTAAACATCTACTTCAAAATTATGGGCACCCTTTCCTACCAAATTACTTTTAGGTTAACATAATGTAGATGTTCTCTTTTTTTTCATAATTATAGTAAAAAATAAAATGCTGCAGAATTTTATTTTCTAATTGTCTGGAAAACAAATCAGGAAATGGAAAAAATGGAATGGGACTGAACATCACTTTTTAAAATGAAATGCAATGTATTTTCCTAATAAGAACACTTAGTATAAAATAAAAACATATAAAAATATCAAAAACAAAGTCAGAAGAGAAAAAATGTACAGAATTCCTTTAATATCCATTAGCTCATCCTATCCCTCACACCTCCAGGCTCTATTAATGATCAGGGATCTATTTTTTAGATCTTTTCTTTCTAAACATCCAGTTATTCTACTCACATTCTTTTAAATCATTACAGATATTTTGCTGTTATATGCTACAGTTAGTGAACAGCACTTTCCATTCATTTTTGCAAGTTTCAGCCATGATTTTTTAAGGAACAGTTCCTGAAAAATATGGATGGATTAAAGGTTATGCATATTTTAAATGCATTTGCCAGCCTGCATCTAGCAAGGTTAGACTGAATGGACTCACCACACAGTGCAAAATAGTTCCTGGGTTTTATCAATTTCTTAAACTTTGCTCATATAATCAATGCAAAATGATCATTTGTATTTCTAATTTGAATCTCTTTGCATTTTGCTGAAAATGTTTTGTGTACTAACCAGCTGGTTATATTTCTTTTGTTCTCTGTCCAATTTTTTATGCAATATTTGTCATTTTCTACTTGATTTGTGAGTACTCCTTATATATAGCAACATGAGTCTTTAAGATATGCAATAAATATTTTCCTTTATGATTATTTGTATTTTAACTCTATTTATGGACATACTCCATATATGACAACCTTAAAATTTTATGCAATCAAATTGATCAGTTTTGCCCTTTTTGGGTTCTTTATTTTATAACAATGCTTAGAAATACTTTTGTGTTCCAGGATTATAGAAATACAGAATACTGCTTTTAAAATATGAAATTGTTACATTACACTTGTATTTTCTTAAAGAATTACAACAGTCACAGATAATCCTACTTAATTTTAGATGGCACTTCTAAATTGTCTTTATTCAGCAAATAATAAACAGCATGATTACAAGTAAGTTTCTACATGGATGACTATAGAAAGCATATAAATTCCAGTGAGGCAAAGAACCAGTTCTATTCAAACAGCTATGTGATCAAGAGAACAAAGAAGTGTTCAGAGTACTTCAAAATAAAAGTATAGAACACCAAAGGAACTAACTTGAAAGAATAGATACAGTTTCTTAATTCTACCAGAATATAAAGAACCCATTGACATAAGTCACTAAAGAAACCGATTACCAAATTAACTATAGAATTTGTTTCATACATAATAGCTTTTCAAAAGGCAACACCATTCTTTTCCATAATACTTGATCTTAAAAATACTAAATTAAAAAAATGCTAACTTTATAATGGATGTACTTAAAACAAATTGGTATAGGTAACTGATATTGATAGAGTAAATGCTAAAACTTTACCAGAAAGTGCAGCAAACATGAGGGCTGTGTATCCATGTTCATGCTGATGGCAATTTACGTCAGCTCCATGTCGCAGAAGTAACTTGCACATGTCAAGTTTTCCTCTATATGCTGCGTGCATTAGAGGAGTCATTCCATTCTACAACAGAAGGGAAAAATGTATTTTAATTATACTTAGTTACCTTTTCCTTACTTATGGACATGAACAAAATCATCTTTATAAAGTATTTTATATTCATTTCCCCACTTGAATCTTTTATGAACTTCTGAGAGAAAAAAAGATGGCTTTATTACCTGAGGTTTTTACAGAGTAGCAAACACATTCAAAGATATTTTCAACCTGGCATGACTGGTAAATGGGAAGGGCGGGGATGAGAACCCAGGTTTAAGGTTCTCATCTCTACCAAACTACTTGGCTCCTGGAGAAACAAATGTACAACAGATACAAACACATAAAAGTAAACTGAACAAAAACAGGGCTGGTGGAGTAGCTCAAGTGGTAGAAAACCTGCCTAGCAAGCTCAAGGCCCTGAGTTTAAAACCAAGTACTGCAAAAACACAAAAACAAAAAAGCACCAAAAAACTCTTGAAGCAAACAGAATGCCTATCATGGAGAAATTTGAACAAATTACAGTATATTCATAGTAAGGGGATCTTATAAAGCTATTAAATAAATTAATTCATCTGTACCTATTGAATTGGAAATTTTTCTGTGAATTATTCCCAATGGGAAAAATGATACAGGAAATGTTTGTTATAGTGGTATCGTTTTTTTTAAAAAAAGGCCCTCAAAATCACATGTATATTTTAATCACATTATAATTTGATCATGTATATGATTATATAAAATAGAGAAATGGTTGGTAGTATTTACACCAGGCTACATTGTTTGGTCTCTGTATGTTTTATGCATATCCAATGAAATATCCAACCTTATATGTACTGGACACCTAATACTATTTGTGGATAGATGAATGAGTTGTTTCCTCTCAGTGAATTTTCTCAGTAACACTGGCTAAACTCTGTCAGAATGCCAAACCTGTTTTAAGATAAAAACCCCCCTAAAGCAAATAATTACTTACTTTTGTAAATCTTAGGATGCTACCTTAATTTGAATTGCTCTTGAGGATTCCACACTATTATTATTAATGTAAGCCATCATCTTATTAACACAATGCAATATTATTCTTAAAGGGTTGCTGATATGAGAATTATAGACAGGCTGAGAACTTTCAGGTGGTTGTACAAGAGGCAACTTGTAGAAGTAATCCATGTTTCTTGGGAATAAGAATGGAAAACTAAGACAATTGTAATTTTACAACTCCCTTAGTTGGGTGTTTCCATGGGAATGGGATATTTGTATATCCCATTCCATGGGTGGGTGGTTGGGTGGGTTGGGGTAATCAAAATCTCATTGTACACAGGTGGCCAATGGAGTGCTGTAGGGAGAGGACATGGACTAAATGGTCAACAGCATGTGAATGAAGCAAAATGAAAGCATAGGATGACAGCCCTAATAGGTGATGTAACCCATACATAAGAAGGTGGTGTATAACCTGGGGATGGGAAGGATGCAGTACAATCAGAAGAGCCACCCCAAGAAGCAATCAACTACCTCTTCTAGGACATGGAGCTGGGAGTGTAGCTCAGTGATAGAGCATGTGCTTAACATGTGGGAGGTCCTGGGTTTGACTCCCAGCACTAAGAAAAAAAAATTAAGGACTCAGATGGAGAGTTCATCAGAACAGGTGGGCAGTCAACCATCCAGCAATTCCATCCTGTAACTATAGGTTATCTGGCTTTGGAATGAATAATCCTGAAACTACACAACTGTCCTATTAAATATAAAGCAAAAACTTGCATTATTTGATAATCTGCACAAGAGCAAGGGAGGTGTGCAATTTTATCTTACATTGCAGATTGTGCTCGTTTTTTGTGTTTTAACTCTTTGCTAATACTTCTGCCCACTTACCTGTCTGCCTCCCTTTGTTTCCCACTACTCCCTTTCTTCTGTTTTAAAATTTTCTCTCTTCCTTTTCTCTTTTCTCTCTTGTTCTTTCTCATTTACCAGCTATCACCTTAGCTAGCATCTTTTTTCTAACAAGGATAGTCACAATCACATCATTTGCTGTGCAATCTGAATCTGCTGTTTGGTCATATCCATAATCAGAGTATGCTTTTACCATATTAATTTCAGTGCTGTGTTGGATGTCCCTGGGTATCAAAATCAAACTTGTGGTCAATAACAAGTTTAGAGTAGCTTTTCGAAGAACTGAATATCGCACTTACTTTTTTTAAAATTTCAGTTCAATTTTGTGTTATACAAATTTAGAAGACTTAAAAGTGAAACTATACATTTTGAGTGTAATGATTACTATCTTGGTTCTAGTACTACCTTTTATGGAAACATTTCAAAGAGACAAGAAAAAAAGAAGTACTATTAATATATTTTGATATCTCATAAAGATACAAAGTCACCATGCTATAAATTTTTTAGTCTTTCTACTATTTTATAGCATCTCAGTGTAAATAGGAAAGGAAATGAGGACGTCAAAACAAAACTGCTGATCTAATAGAAGAAAATATTCCCATGTTTAAAATAAATTTGATTAATTAAACTTAAAATGCTATGTTATCTTTCAATTATAAATATGGAATAACATAGGAAGAAATAAAATAGTGAATGAAAATTCAAAATACTGAACTTTTAGGAAGGAAAAACTTAAATATTGAATGCCCATCTCTGTTCACTACTTAAGGAAGTAGTGAGAGTATCATAAAATGCCATAGTGTTATTCATAAGTCATCAATTCTAATAAGCACCCATTTACATATTTAACATCTCTGAAGTTACATTTCCATTTTCAAGCACCAGAATCTTATAAACTACAATTGGTTTCTACCCTCTCAATTTCAGAGATGTTTGTCTGAAATCTAGATAAGTTTTTAAATCTGTGACATCTTAGAGCCAAAGAAATGTAAAGAGTAAAAATTTTTACTTCCTGGTCATTTCCCAAAACAAACTTGGAGGAAGTCTGTTTAAATAAATTGTATGGAAAATGAGTGTCTACAGTTCTTTAAATACAATAACCTTAAAATTAATTAACAGTTATTTCCCATAGTTCTTTAATTTTTTTTGACACAGGGTCTCACTATGCAGCCCAGACTAAACTTAAAGCCATGATACTCGTGCCTAACCTTTCCAGTGTTGGGATTACCAACACTGCACTACCATGCCCAGCTCCATAATTCTTAAATCAAAGAATTCATCAGTATTAGGCTAATATGATGCAATTCTATATCATTAAATACATCATTTATTCATTCAGCAAGTACTTACAGAGTAGCTAATATATGTCAGACATATCTACACACTTTGGGAAGCAATAAACAAATTTCATGTCCCTCCATCCTAAGTCCCTAGCACTTAATTTCAGTAGGTGTTATGGTTTGGATGTTATGCTAAGGACTCAGTCACAAGCCTATGGCACTATCAGGAAGTAATGTGACTTTCAAAGATGGGCCTAGTGGAAGAAAACCAGGGCATTGCTCTGCAAGGGGATATTGGGACCCTGGCCCAGTCCTCTCTCTCTGTCTTTGCTTCCTAGCCACCATGAGGTGAGCGACTTTACTCAACCACAGCTCCCCACAGAGATGTGCCTTGCCACGGGCCCAAAGCAACAGCATCAAGCAACCAGGGTCTGAAACTGTGACCCCCAAGTAAATCTCTCCTCTTTTAAGTTACTTAAAAGATAACACAAAGGGACAAACACTGTAGGGATGACAAGGCAGATAGTGATACAGTGCTATAGAGGAAAATAATGTAAAAGTGAAGAAGTAGTGCCAGAGAGAAAATTTTGTTTGTTAAAAGACATTTGCGGAATGTTCCTCTAAGAAAGTAGCATTTGAAGAAAGCCCTGAAGGAAATTATGAAGCAAGAGATACAAATAACTAGCCAAGTGTGGTGACTCACATCTGTAATTTCAGCTATGCAAGGGGCATAGGCTGGAGGATTGCAGTCCGAGGTGAGCCCTGGGCAAAAACTCAAGACTCTATGCAAAACAATAACTAAAAACCAAAAGGGGCTGGAGGCAGAGCTAAACTAGTAGATTGCTTGCCTAGCAAGGCCTTAAATTTAACACCAGTACCACCAAAACAACGAGAGATGCAAATAACTAGTGAATGGTCCAGGTTAAGGGAAGACAAGCACACAACTCTGAGGGTTAGGGGAGCATTTGAATTGTGCTTGTAGACCATCAAAATTGTGCTTAAGGAATATAGCCAAGGTTATGTGTACCTCACTCAAAGCATCTCCAGAAACATCTAAAATTCTTATTCTTGATCCTGGTGCTTCTCATGTTTTAATACTAAGTCTGATGTCAGTGTTTGTAGAAGGTTTCTGCAAACCTTTTATCAAGTTACACGAGAGTCATTCCATCCTAATATGGGAGGAGGGGGGATAAAGGAGAATGGTGGAGGGGGTAAATTCAAGTATGATATATTTGATAGATTGTTAAGAACTTTTGTAAATGCCAGTCCCCAACCAGCACAATAAAAAAAATTTAGAAAAAAGAATTTTCTTTTTTAACCATCAAACATTATTCAGTTCTATTAAATACCTTATATCTTCTATTGAGATGATCACATTTGTTTCTCTTTTTCTTCTGTAATACAGTAAGTTGCACTGAGACACTTTCTAAAACCGAACCCAACTAACATTCTTGAAAAAACCTCATTTGGTTATAGTCTTTTACAGTTCCTTGAGTACCTTGCTGGATCAACTTGCTAATATTTCATTTAGTATGTTTGGACTTACAGAGTGAATTGAGTCCACAGTATTTTAGGGTCTTCTTTATGCTTTAGAGAAGCATTTCACTAGGCTTCTCTTACTGTGTCTATGTAAATAATGATTTGTGTAAAAATCATTTGTCCTTAAAATTTGATAAATTTACTGAGGCTTGAAACTTTTTAAATTTTAATTTTATTTATCTATTTATTTATTTATTTTTGGTGGCACTGGGTTTTGAAATTAGGAGGCTATTATTTCTTCACCTCCTCATCAATACCTGTTCTTATTTCCTCTCTGATTATAGGTATTCTAAGTGTGTGTTAAGCAGTGTCTCATCATGGCTTTGATTTGGATTTCTTTGGTGGCTAATGTTGTTAGAGATTCTTTCATGCATATAATAATCATTTATTTACATTCTTTAGAGCAATATCTACTCAGATTATTTGGCCATTTTTAAACTGGGTCTATATTATGTCTATTTATAACTGAGTTGTAGAAGTTCTTAGTATGTTTTTGTTACAAGTCTCTCATCAGATATGGTTTATAAAATTTTTCTTGTCTTTTCACTTTGTTGGTGTGTTTTAAAACACAAAAGCTTTTAATTTTGGAGATTTCAAATTATTATTTTATTGCTTATGCTTGACGGCTTTTTAAATTTTTTATTCTACTTTATTTTTCCTAACTCAATTATTTTGGGGTTCATCTTAGTGTTCTTTAAATAATTTCATGAGTTGAAAGCTTATAACAACACAAAGATTGAAAGCACAATGATAAATATAACAAAATTTCTTCTGAATATTGCTTTGGCTACCTAACACGACTTTTGACAAATAGTAGCTTTTAATAAGTGTTGTATTTTCAGTTCTAAACAAAAGACAATTTCAACTTTTTCATTAACCTAGGAATTATTTACAGTTAAATAACATAAAGTATGTTAAAATCAAAACATGTTCCAACTTTAATTGTGGCACACACTTATAATCCTGGCTCTTGAAAGGTTGATGGAGAGATTCTGCTTTCAATCCTTGACAAGAAATGATATAATTTTGACTTAGGTTATAATTATTTGATTAATAATAATAATAAACATGTTTTTAGATACTTGTCTTTTGTGGCCTGTTTACTTGTATAGCAAACAACTAGTATGACAAATGCTAGATATCAGCTTTTGTGAACAAATTTTATATATCATCCATTCTCATAGTAAGTAAAATATTTAATTTTTTAAAAAAATTTACCTCATCTAAGCAATTCACACGAACATTCTTACTGGATAATAGTGTACCAGCTTCTTGGACAGTACCTTTAAAAAAAAAAGAAAGAAAAGTAAAAGTAAGATTATCACTACAATAGAAAGAAAATCTAACATCAAGGCAATAATTTTTTTTTTTCACAGTGCTGGGGCTAGAACCCAGGGCCTTGCATGTGCAAGGCAAGCAGTCTACCTCTAAGCTACATCCCAGTCCAAGGGGATTTATCTGTAACAGTAAGACTAGTCAGGTTAGGTTGCTAAGAAATAAAGTACCAATCACATACTATTTATTTATTTCACAAAGAACTGTCTAGAGGAATAGACTAAAATAGTTCCATTTTGTTTCTACTCTCACTGACCTTCAATTATATTAAATTGGCTACATTTGGCAGAAATACAATAACCACAAAGCCTAACACTTAATACTGAAACAAATCTTAAAAGAGTATCTAGTCCAAATCACCATCTAAAGCTTAAATTCTAGTCAAGGAAATAGTTGGAATTCAAAATGCAGTCAGTATTTGTATAATTTGTCAGCACTTGGTGTTTGAATTGATGGCATATTTATAATTCAATCCGTGGCTTGGAAACGCTTCAGTGAAACATGTCCATAAAGTCTGGCAACTATATAAAAGTGCTCCATGGTCAGTATCCACACAACACACTGAAAGTGATCAAATTTAAACTTGAAGGTCAGTCCTCTGTAAATGTGGGAATGAGCTGTACTTGGGCCACAGATATCAGGCTTTTCCAGTCTTCTGTGGGGCATATGGCACAGGCAAGTGGTTGCAAGGCAGAACATTGCTGCCCTCATCATCAATCCAAGGCAGGCGCATATTCTGCCAAATAATGTGTGGTTTGACTGGGAAGAGAACAAAGAAATTGAATGTTGCTCTCTGGGACAAAGGATGAGATAAGACTCTCCTCTAAAAGAAGGTAAGAGAACAGGGGCATTTTCCCAACCTGGTTATTTCTTCTCTTTAACAATTATGGTTGCGAATGTGCTGGATTCTGTTAGTCATTCAGAGTAAAAGATGGAATGTAGGAAGAAGACCAATAGGCTTGTTCCTGAACAATCTGCTGTTTAGACAAGTCACCTGAGTGCTTCTCACCCCAAATCGGAGAGACAGAAACGTCTCTTGGAGATACAGAGACACAGCTCTGCTGGGTAAATGTCAAGAGAAGGACCTACACATCCCTGATATATGACAGCTGCTACTTTTGCAAGTAGTGCATTTTTTCAGACCCCGAACTCCATGGAAAGGCAGTTGCTGAAACTTTTTGAGTGTGTAAGCACATTCGTCATTAAACCTTATCCCTACCTGAGGCTTTTCAGCAGAGACTTTCTCAAACAGCTTTAGAGAAGAATTAAACAGAACAAAACCTCCATGCCCCATTGAGGAAGATGCCTCGGTGGAATCACATTCTCCACTGAGAACCAGCTGAGGTTATTTTCTTTCTGGCCAAGAGGTATTAATGCAGTAAAGAGAGAATACCATAGGGATTGTAAACATGTCAAAGCCTGCTACATGTTATGAGAGGATAGGGATTACAATCATAAACATGTGGATCTCATTAGAGTACAGGCTACTAATTCTATAAAATGTTTGCCCAGTGGCCAGCAATCTAAATTAATCTGTCCTGTCGGGGAACAATTTAAAAAGAAAAGATGAGGCATGCTGTAATGCTGGAGAAACCCAAGAAAACTGCTGTCTCCTACTAAACTCTTATATGTTTGACACCAGATGTTTAGAGGGTTTTCCCCACACACCAAGCAGTTCTACAGCAGACACTAATGGGGTGTCCTCCTTGGGGGAACACTTTACTCACATTTACATATTAATTATAAAGGATAAGATGAATGGGCCAATGGAAGAGACACATAGGAAAGGATTAAAGGATGAGGCACAAAGGCCTCTTTGCACGTTGCATCCTCCAGCAATGTGGAAACTCACGGAACCTAGTAGTCAAGGGGTACTTATCATGGAGACTTAAACTCACAGGCATCATGGATTATTAACTCGATATCCAGCTCCTCTCCTCTTTGTGGAGGATGGGAGGGGGGCTAAGTTGAAAGTTACAAGTCTCTAATCATGGCTCTGTCTTTCTAATGACCAGCAATGAAGAGGTCCAGAAGTCCATCAAGAGTCCACAAGTTAGAAGAAAAGACATTCTGTTGCTCTGAAACTCTGTTGCTACGACCCAGGCCAAAGACCAAACATTAGAACCAAAGATGCACCCAGCACCCCTACTGATTAGGAGATTATAAGGGTTTTAGGAGCACTGCATCAGGAACTGGGACAGAGAGTAAATACACATATCTCACACATGCACACGCACACACATGCACACATACCACTTAACAGGTTCAGGTTAGCCTTTTGAAATGCTGGGACCTGGATAAGAAAAACAGTAGAAACAGTTTCGCCTGCTATTGAATAAAACAGATTTTGGAAAATAGATGAACAAAATATTCAGAGAAAAAATTTGTGGTGGTCTTTAATTTAGTGTTCTTAATTTAATGACATTAGGAGGAAAGTATGGAAGGACCAGATAGCATAGAAATGTGAAACATATGGCTCGTGTAGGATTTTTACTTCTTTTCATTCCTTGCTGCCCATAATACACTCTCAAGCAATATTTTGCAACTAAGTTTAAAGGATAAATTGCTTCACTTTGGGAAAGAAATGTATTAGATCTAATTTAACAAACTCTTAAGGTGGTGGGGGCGGGGATCCAACACTCTAAGAAGGGATGTGAAATAAGCCAACATTTACCCTCACTGGAGACAAAAATTAACAGAATTAAACTAATGAAAGTAATATTAATGTTTTGTTTCCCTTCTGAGAATTTTTCCAAGTTGCTCAAACTAAAGAAGAAAATATAGCACAACCTGTCTCCTTAGGATGGGATTGATCAATTTATCTGAATAAACCAGTATTTTGGCAGAAAAGAGGAGATGTAAAGAGTGAAATCTTACTGTTTTCCTCTCTCTTCTACCACACTACAGCCCTTTAAGGATTACTATGAAATTCAGCCAGACCTACAAAACACTCAGCTTCCTCATCTGTGAAACTAAGATGGTAGTATTCATCCCATGGGGCTCTGAGGAGGACAGAGGGCTTGCCCTAATGTGGCCACATTGTAAGCCTTAGGGTACGTCAGAAGCCCCTCTTATTTTCATTCAGAGCAGCACAATATAATTCATGGCTACATGACTAATATCTAGAGTAAGACCATAGGTCACTACAGAAGATAGCAGATGTTGCAAAAACAAACAAAATGAGAGAAACAAACTTTTGACATTCTGTTTCCAACAATCCATTTAAAAACCAAGAGATTCAGACATGTGTGGATTTGGCTTGGTTTTGCTGTTTGGGTTTTGTTTTGTTTTGTGTTTGTTGTAGTACTGGGGATTGAATTCAAGGGCCTTGTGTTTAACAAGCACCCTACCACTTGAGCCATGCCATCATCCCTTTTGCTTTTGCTTTTGTTTTTCCAGTAGGGTCACCAGTTAACTTTGCCTGGGCTGGCTTGAAACAGAGTTACCTTCACCTTCTGAGTAGCTAGCTGGGACCACAGGATTGGATCACCATAGCCAGTTTGTTTTGGAGATAGTGTCTCAGTAACTTTTGCCCAGGCTGACCTGACCAGTGATCCTCCTGTCATTACCTTGGGAATAGCTGGGATTACAGGTATATGCCACCACTCCCTGCTTATTTTGTTTTGTGCAGTGTGGGAACTGTACCCTGGGCCTACCACGTTAAGCAAGTGCTGTACCACACTGAGCTAAGTCCCAGCCCTTAAGGCATATATGGATTTGAATAAGTATCTAATAAAACCCCCCAAAATGGATGTTTTAAGGAATATATATCCAAATTAAAGATTTAAAAAATCATTTGACTTGTTTGCAATACTGTTTATATAGAAATAAAATCATACAAAAATATTTAAAGTGCTTTAATTTTAAAAGAACAAAATATATAAATTCCATTTATTCATAAGTAGAAAACTATAAATATATCTTAAAACTAGAGACTTCTAGTTATAACATGCATTTCAAAATAGTAGATTTGGGTGAGGTTTCAAAAGTCCTCCCACTTCATTTTCTTTGTCTATAAATGAGAGATTATCATAATTATCATAGCTACCAACTGCATCCAGGGCCTCCCTGGCTAATTTCCAGAACCCCCAGCAGGAACCTGAAGAGAAACTAGGAAATTGGTGAGATGTCCACATCCATTCTCCAGCCCATTGTACACTGCTGCAATCTTGTAATGGAGTTCTGTCGTGCTTTTTCTTCTGCTCTGCTAACATGTGTTCCACTTCACCAGCACTGGGTTGTAAGAAGGGAGCCATCCCATAACACAAACAGCGCTTAAATGTTTACTTATACTAACTCATTTCATCTGCACACAAAGTTGTGAGGTAGGGACCTCATGGTTAACCACCCTCCCATACTGTCTCTCATAATACTATAGCTTAAAAATAATTTATAGCTCATCAAGATTTAATGTAGAAATACAAAGTGCTTAGAATTACATCTGGCTCATAAAAACATTCAGTCAATGCTAGCTAGTTATCTTCTTATAGCTTCTGTTCCTTTTCTTGACAGAGCAATGATGACCCACAGACGTTTAGTTGAGGGATCACAAACTGATCCACCTCAGTCCTTTTCTCATTGACCTGGGCACAGCATCTATGCACTTGCACAACCTGATTCATGACATGGGCTCAGAAATATCACAGAGCTAACGAGAGTAAAATGCACATTCTGTTTTATATAAGCAGAGCAAAAACTGGTGGACATTCAGAACATACTCAAGAACTTCCATCTCCCTTTTCAGAGACCTATTTTATAGTACTCACTGAAGACATGTGACAGCTCCAGCCTGCTTAAAATCAGAATTCTCATCCCTGGAGAATATGAGTTGATTTCTTCTCTCTTTGCCCAGCACCGTACCTGGCACAAAGCAGGGACTTGTATGTTCTCTAAATTGAATCCCAGAGTCACCAAATGCCACATAGGTCATTGAGAACTGTACAGCAGAAATAATAAAAACCCAACCCAAAGCTTTAGATTTATCTTCATAAATCTAGCTGAGATTGACTTATTACTGAAATCAGATGGAATGGGTTCAGTTCATTACCACCTGTTGATTTCAACCCTGAACTGTTTTCTCCTTTTACATTTCGATTTTCCTTGTTATTAAGAATAAATTTGCCTTGGTCGCTGGGGTTGTAGATTTGAACTTGGCTTCTTACATATAAAGAAGACTGGACAACGGGGGAACCTTATGCTTCGAATGTCTGCCACTCGAAGGCGGACGTAACACTTATTTTGAATTTAAAACAAACTCATAATCATGCCCGCAAGCCCACGCATCCTCATCCCCGCACAGTGAGTGCAGGAGAAGCATGAGGTCACGCTTATGTTACCTACCAGGTAACGGGATTAGGCAGGGAACTCCTTTGGGACGTCCACTCTGGGACTGAGAGGTAAACATGGCTTCTGGCTCGCGGGTCTGGGTGACTCCCTTCCTACAATCCCGCGTGGCGGAAGTGGGACATGCTTTGGCAGAGGGGTAGGGAAAGCACGAAGGAGCAGCATGGACCAAGGGGTGATTGTGGATGTCTGGCCAATTTCCTCGCCTGTGTGCAGGTTGCTTCCCTGGCCAGGGCTACTGGAAGCAAGCCAGGGAGGACCTGTTTGCGAAACCCCAACGCGGCAAATTGCAGACCTAGTTCTGTGCCCTTATAAAGAACCCCTCTCCCTAAGAGCTTCCTCCACCCCAAGCAGGGGCGGGACCCGCTAGGCATCCTGATCTAGCGGCCTCCGGAAGTCGAAAGGGCCTTTTGGACACCCGCCTAAGAACCTGAAACAACCAGGCCACTGTACCTAAAACTGACTGTGGTCAAGTCACCTGAGTTTTGAAGAACCCACACGCCGGGCACACGCCCCTTGGACGTTCATTTTAATCCGAAATCCGTACATTTCCGAAAAGCTGATTTAAATGACAAGCCTCAGTAAACCTCCGCTCTGGTTCCAGCATTGCTTCTCCCTCCGATCTCTCCGCCCCCGCAACCGGTCCCACACCAAAGGAAAACGCCTATTCCTGGTCCGAGGCTGCCAATCTTGCAGGACAGCAGCCAAAGGTCACCAGGGCCAGGGGCTCTCCACCAGGCTCCGTCACGCCCCCGGGCCAGGTTGGCAGCGCCCGGATCGCAGCCCAACACCCATACCTTTCCCGATAACTTCCAGCAGCTCCTTTTCCTCCTGGGTCAGCTCGCCTTTCTTTATGTGAACCATTCCTCCCGCCAGCTTGAAGGTTATTCTTTTTTTGGAAGTGTTAAAAAAAGAGAGAGAGAAAAGATGTGTCTGTGTTTTAAAAGCCAGCTACAATGTAGCAATTTGAGTCCAGGATATAGTGTAGCAAACCACGGAAGCGCTCCACTTCTCTGCTAGCTCCGGCGGGCTGGCGGGCTGGGGGCGAGCTCCGGCGAGCCGGGCGGGCGGTCTCTGCCGGCCCAGCTGTAGACTCCGCCCCCCGCACGTCATTGGTCGGGCCGGGAGGAGGAGCTGCAAAAGGCGGCAGCATGAGACTACAATTGGAGCAGCCTAGAACGGAAAAACCAAATGGAGAAAAGTGGAGGGGAGAATTAAATCCTCTTACATGTTTCCGATTCCACCCCATCCTATCCGATTCAGATATTTTGGGACACATAATAGTCACAACTATTAGCATGTACTTCACTGTCCGACAATTGCTTCCTTGGGACGTGCAGAGGTCTCCGGCTCGCGATATACGTTCCCTATAACCCTGGGAATGGCGCAGTCCGGAAGGGAGGCGGGGTGGGAGGAGGGGGCGGAGCAGAAGGCGGAGCTACGCCGGGCTCCGTGTGTCTATGTCAATGTGTCTGTCCTTCACTCCTCCATTGTCTGCCGCCGCCACTGCCGCCGCTGCCACTGCCGCTGCAGGAACCGCCGCAGCCTCCAGCCTCGCGCGTCGTCGCTACCTCCTCGGACAGGTAAGAAGCAACCCAGATAGGGCAGGGGGAGTCCGGGTGTTGGGTTAGCCGTGACCGTCGCCCCGCCGGGGTGCTTCTACCCCGGCCAGAGCTGGCGGGGAGGAAGCATGTGCCTCCTGGGGCGGCTGCCTGCCTCTCGGTGGAGAAGCCCCGCTGCACACCCATCACCCCCATATATTCCATCTATCAGTGCCCCACAGTGAAGACCCCCGCCTCGCCACGTTTAGCCACCCCGGGAGACCCTAGGACCGAGAGCGGGCGGGGGCTGGCCACGCGGTGGGAAGTGGCGGGTGCACATGGTCGGGTGCGTGGCACCGCCAGATGCGGGCCCCGGGAGGCCCGCGGTGAGGCTTTGAGTGAAGGTGAGCAGGAGAGCACCCCATCGCCAGCGAGGTGAACGCGTGATGAACCGAGACTCGGAGAAGGTACTTTTCTTTTGGCAAGCCTCATCCTCCCCACTACTTGTCATCTCCTCTGCAAGCCGTAGATGAGAACCGGACCTGATCGCCCTGTGGTGCCTGTTAAGGATGTTTGGAAGCAATTTACACTTGAACTAATACTTCGTTTATGGAAGACAGCCTGGGGGAGAGGGGAAGGAAGGGCCTCTTCGCTTTCCTAGAGTTCCCAGTCTCTTTGTAACTCAGATCTTGAGGGATTTATGGAAATCGGGAGGGGAAGGTGGAAAGGATGGAGATTAAATTGCATTGCTGTCTCTATATATAGCCTTAGATTACCCTCTTAATCCAGTCTTCATTCAACTGTGATTCGTAATCTCGAGCTTCGGCCATAGGTAGATAGGGGGTAAAATAGAAGTGTGTACCCTCCTGTAGCTCAGATACTAGACCTGCTTGCCAAAACATGTAGTCAGTCATTCCTCCAAGGTGCATATCCATAGCGTATTTACAGCATCAGTGAAAGCGTCTTCAGAAATTATTGTTTATAGTTTTACTGTCATTTCTCTGCAGACTAATGTCTGTACATTTCTCTACAGACTAATGTTTCTCTCAAGACCCATCTGTGTCAAACAGATCTGAATAATTGTGTAACTGGTTTTTGTTAAACATCCGCAGAACCACTCTTTCTTCACCACAGTGCCATATACAAAGTGAAATGCATTTTCCTCCAGCCCTCCACCTTCATTTTGCACAAAACATTTACTAACACTTCTGAAATTCAGGGAGTGTGTTCATTGTTATTTTTTTGCCTTGAACAAAAATCTCTCCTAAACTCCAGCTCCCCATCCCCCACCCCAGCTTCAGCTTTGGAAGGGGGGTTGCAGTTCTGAGCCAGAACATCTCACATGAAAATGGTTTGAAATTATTCATCTCAGTGTATAACAAAGAAACTTTTGTTTGGCGATGCCTTAATAATGATGAGGCTGTTCAAACAAGTAGTAGGGCTTTTGAGAGTGACCAGTATTTTGTAACACTTAGAATGCTGTTACTGCCACAGTTAACAATTGATTTATAACACCTCATCCAAAAGGAACCCACAAATTTAAGAAAGGGCTTGCAAAGTAACCTCGACATCAAGTTCACCCGCAAGAGAATTTAACATCTCACCAGCAGATGCATAGGCAGAATTGGGTACTTCACTGCCATTATTTCCATCTCTCATGCTAAATCTGGGCCATGGTTACTTGAAGGTCACACCTGTTTGTCTCACTGTTGTTGTCAGTTCCTCAAGAATAGCAGCTTATTATTTATTTTCTTGGTGGTTTATTGACACCTGGTTGGTATTTAGTTCTTTGTGAATGCATGACTTCCATCGATTTAGAGTCAGTGACTCTTAAGGACGAAGACAAACTAACATCCACCTAGAAATGCAGGCAAACCATATGTTCAGTTTAAATTTCTAGAAAAAATTCCTACTAGTGTTCTTCACAGGGGTTACATTAATAGTTCTGTGCAATGTAAACATTTAGTGTGGGAATAAGATTAACTATTAAGCTTATTAAAATGTATTCACATCAAAGAAGTCTATTGATAACAAAACAGCTCATCATATTGAGTATTTAGTCTATTCCAGATTTTCTACCAGATGCTTTGCACAGGATTATTTTAATCATTGTTATAATAACCCAGGAATTAGCCAATATTATCCTCATTCGTTAAAATAAGAAAACAAAAAGCAAGGGAAGTTAATTTGTGCAGTCACATAGTTAGGAGGTGTCAAAGCTGGAGTTACAAAATAGATTTTTTTAATCTGTCTCTAAAACCTTTTCACTATTCTCCCTGTGCCTGGCAATAAGGGAGAAATTATACATTCATTTGACTACCTAATATATAATACAGCCCTGTGCCTCAGCATGCCAAAAGCACAAAAGTCTCCCTTTTTCCCCAGTCTCTTCTCTATTATCCACTGCCAATGGGATCTTTATATATTTGCAGCATATGTGTATTATTTCTATTTTTTTACAGAAATGGGAACATACTAATACACTGTTGTATAATAGAATTTGTACCATGCATTCTTCTATCTCTTTCTTCACCTTTTAAAAAGTAATCGTTTCTGGAAGGTGTAACTCAAGTGCTACTTTGCAAGCATGAAGCCCTGAGTTCAAACCCCAGTCCCACCAAAAAAAAAAAAAAAATCATTTCTGGGATGTCTGAAATATTCTTGTATGTGTCCTGTCACTTTTTTCTACTCCTACTTCTTTAGATCTCTCCTGGCCTATTGCCAAGGATTCCTAAGTAGCTCACTATCCCTATCAGCCTATTTCAAGGAACTCTAAAAACTAAGCATCCCAGTGTTAAGTCTCCCCTGGCCACAGAATAAGACTCCAACTTGTGGTCCCAGCAGGCATTTCCAGTCAGCCGTCCCCTCCCACACATTGTGCCCTAAGGTCACCACACTCCTGGTTCCCTAACCTGCCAGTAATTTCCACCCCTTTGTTCCTGATTTCTCTTCCTGGAATGACCTTCCTTTCCTTTTCACCCAGTCTCTCCTTCCCAGCTCTGATGAATGTACTCATCTTTCAACATTCTACTTAACTAGAATGTTTTCCTTCAGCTTTCATGCTCACTTCTCCCACCCTGTTCAGTGAGAGGAGTACAGACACTAGTAAACATATTCATTCATGTGTCTCCGCAAGGTAAGCAAAATGTTTGCACAGGGTGATACTGGCATGAAGCATAGTTGTTGGCACCCTCAAATTCATTCCTTCCTTATGGACCCCAGCCACCTGTTGCACCCTCCACTTAGTTATCATCATTACTTCAGGATCTGGATCCCGTGAAAATACATAAAACAAGGACCTTCCTCATCACATTTGATTATGGTGTGCTTTTAATTTTGCTTTTTTCCATTTGAGTCTTTTCTCATTTGAGACTATAAATTAACTAGGCTTAATTTATTTCTGTTGCTCAAGGTATAACCCAGTATCTTGCACCTAGTGTTTGTTCAGTACATGCTGAGTTGAATTCATTTGATCTCTAAGTTATTTTAGGTGGATTTGTTTCCCAAGTTGACTAATCCTTTCTGGCAATGTGAGGTGATGTGGCAGAGGCAAGCCTAACCACATCCAGGGGCAGAAGGTCTTTAAATGTTTTGAGTTTCAAGTTTCTTGACATTCTAATGAGTGCTATCAACGAAGAACAAAAATGTTCATATGCCACATGTTAGAAATTAGGCATGCTATTCCTGGATTTCTGTATCTATCTACTTCAGGAGAGCACTGTCTACTTTTTTATTGCAGGGTTTTAAAGTTCATTTTTTGAGTTTTGAGTATTATATATTTCAGAGAACTGTGTTCCTTGACATTTGACTTTGACTTATACTAGATATATTCCTTGACTGACAGGATGCTTGATGATATTAAGGAATCTTATTTTCTTTGATGTTTGAAGATGGTTATAGTTTCAAAATATCCCTGATCCTTCAGAGATATAGTTTCAAACTGAAGTAGTTCTGAACTACTTAAGAATGATATGACATCTGAGATTTGCTGTAATATAATTCTGTGACATTAGGGGTGGGACTGAGTGAGAATATAAAACAGACAAAATTGTGTTATTTATTAGTGACTAAAACTGAATGGTAGCTTCATTTTACTGTTCTGTCTACTTTTGGATATGTTTGAAATTTTCCATATATTTGGAATTTCACATAATGAAGGGTTTTGTTGTTTGTTTTTTGTTGTTTGTTTGGTGATGCTGGGAATCAAACCCAGGCAGTGCACATGCTAGGCAGATGCTTTACCACTGAGCTACATTTCCAGCCCTATAAAATCAAAATTAGGAAGCATTACAGCCCCTACAAGTTATTTTTTTTTCCTGTTTTATACAACGTAAGAAAAATATGCATACAAATGTTCTTTCTTTGTACTTGGAGGTTAGCTTATGCAATTATTCATTTAAACTGTAAAACAGTTTCAACCAAAGTTTGAGAAGTACCATCTTGTGAACAGTGCATTTTCATAAACACATCACATCACATTTTAACTTCTCAGCACAACTAGAAGGTAGGTGGCATTACTCACTGCTTGTTTCACGGGCTTATGAATATCTTTCTGGCAGTTAATCTCCAACTTTTTTGGAAACTGACAGTAATTTGCAGATAAGACTGAAGAAAGGGTGCTGAGAAAATCAAGATGCGAATGCCGTTTAGGTACTGATTTTCCTCCCTGCCTCAGAAGACTACTCAAAAGGCATTCTCAAAAAGAAGTATAGAACTGTTGTGAGTGTCAGCATTGTTAGGTAAAGAGTATTAATTGAGGAAAATCAGGACCAGAGTTGGGACAGGGTGTGCCAGGTAGATTCTTACTCAGGGTTTGCTCAACTGAATGCTTATCTAGATACCTGCTTTCTGATTCCTGTAGCTTAGATTATAGCTTGTGTTTCTTGATGTTTAAATTTCTTTTGCAGGCTATAGTTGTGGCTTAATGGTAGAGCACTTGCCTAGCATTTGAGAAGCCCTAAATTTGATGTCCAGCACCAACCCCCGCCAAAAAAATTCTTTTATATTTTGGATGGATTAAATATTATTTGAACATGTCTCACCAGACTTTGTGTAAAGGGTTTTTAGAGAACATTAAATAAATATAATAATACCAATATCAGTAGGTTAGACACAAGATGCTTTCCAGTCTTAGTGCTCTCTGATGTTCAAATATTGAGGTAACAGATCTTCCCAGCAACTATCTTTTGGGCAGTTAGGTACCACATGGAATGATTGGCTTGTTCTAAATTTGACATGTGTTGAGTTAAACATGCTATAACCATATTTGTAAACTGTCTGCTATGAAAATAAAAGCTAAGGCAGCTCATTGAATGAACTGTTCTTTGTTAAATGCCAAGAAGACAGTATTCTCATTATGTTCTTTAATGATTTTTAGCATTAGGTGTTTTCTTTGATTTTTGTCTATTTTTGTCAAGAACAAAGAAAAAATATCATGATGATATAAATAAAAAATAATGGTCCACAGTAATATCAAGGATAGTGTAATCCTTTGACTATTATTACTTCTCTTAATTATGGAAATATTAATGTTTTAGTAGGAATACAATGATAAATTTGTATAAGATGGAAAAATGTAGCTTAATTTTTTATATTTCAACTTAGTTTTATGTTAAATGAGGACTTTTAAAAAAAAAATTGTTACCTGGGTGCTGGTGACTCATGCCTGTAATCCTAGCTACTCAGGAGGCAGAGGTCAGGAGGATCATGGTTCAAAGCCATCCCTGGGCAAAGAGTTCCACCAAGACCCTATCTCAAGAAAACTCATCACAAAGAAGGGCATGCAGAGTGACTTAAGTGGTAAGAGCACCTGCCTAGAAACTGTGAGACCCTGAGTTCAAATCCCAAGTGCTGCAAATAATAATAATTGCTAGATGTACAGTTATTTTTGAGAACATCCAAATAAATCTCAACAAAAGCCCTGAGGTATAAGGGAGCACTTAACACTGTAGAGAAAGTATCATGAGCTATCATGGGATGAACAGTTTTATAAGTCTACTGTCATGCTTTCTTTTTATATAATTATATGAAGAATTTTAATGCTTTTAAACTAATCTGAACAGCTTCCTAGATGTATTGTCATTTCTAAATAAATAAAAGGCATGAATGTTTTTCTTAGTCTATGAGGTAATAGAATGGGGCTATTGTAAACAGGAAAGAGAACCCCAAGTTGATGGGGCAGAGGAAACTGCTGGCTAGAGGAAAAGGATGTAGCATTGGTGCTTGGCAGTATGAAGATTGTGTTTTTGTTCAAGTTGAGCCCCTGCAGGAAACAATTTGAAAATGATATCCTATAGTGTTACAGCAATCATGGTGCCATAAATTTACTAATACTTACATGTCCCTAAGAGACAGTATTTTAGTTAAATCCCCTGTATAAAGATAAGTGGTTATTTTCCTTAATAGAACTTTATGGAGAACTACTTGGCATTTTGGAGGTAACATATGCTAATTCAATTTATCCAAGTGCTGAACTAGACTTTAAATTAATATTTATGTTCTACTCTATGTAATTCTAAACTATAAAATCTATGAGGCAAATAATGAAAAAGCTGCCTTCAGGAATCATATAAATAACTTTCTGAGACATTGCAACAACTTGGCTCTTTGGAAAGTGCACCGACTCTAGCATCTATGTGAGCTCAGGATGGGTAGTAAAATGAAGTATATGACCTCAGCCAAGTGCTTTTGACATCCCTGAACTTTATCTGAGGGTTAACTGAGAGCCTGGGTATAGATCCATGGCTTTCAAAGTGTTACATTCCTCATGGATGTCAATTCTAAGTTAAAATGTAAAAAGCATACAATTGCTAAAGCATTAATGAACACAACTGCAGCTCCAGTGCATGAGATCTATATTCTGACATGCTGAAGATCACCAGTGTGATTTTGTGCCTTCTTGCGGACATTTTGTTTTTGCTGTTGTTAGTGGCTTGAGGCAAAGCTCCTCTGCTTTAAAGTGAGCATCATAAAACTTGCCTGATCTGGATTTGGCTGGTATCCTATCAAGCTAGTACCTGGTAGCTTTGACAAACAAATAAGTGAATGAATAATTCTTTATGTATTTGAATCATGTTAAAAAGTGTGATTTTGAGAGTTTTTAGCACTAAACTAGTCTTTTTTTTCTTTTTAAATTTGATTTTGTATAATCTACTTATATAAAATCATTTCAGAGAATACAGTACCATATCATTGATGTGTGTGCCTAATTAAGTAGCAAGGATTTGGCATTTCTATGCAGTTCACCTTCTCATTGTTGATAGGCATATGTGCATGTGCTTAATGTGTGTGGGGGGGTCTTCAAATAGTCTCACCTGTTAGATGCATGAGCTCATGCCCCTTCTGGGAGGATGGGGCAGGAGTTTCTTGGTTGAGAGAACTCATAAGTGAGCAAATCTTTGGACTCTTGCCCACCACCATTGTTGAACTTCCTGAGTTTCATCACCATGTTTTTTTTAATTCTCCCACTGGTTGCCAGTCTAGGACATTATTTTTTCCAAAAGATTCTATTTTCCTTTCCTCCTGGATTAAAACTCTGAAGAGAAGAATTACACTCACCACTCTTATAATTACTTATCTTCTGACTTATTGTGTAAACCAAGATTAGCATTTTACAGTAACTTTAGAAAAGACCATAGAATGGATTTTATTTTTTTTCTGTATGTATGCACTTCTCAAAGAATGATTTCTCAGTCATTTTTAAAGGAATTATTTTCTTTACAACAGGTGGTTTTATTTTACTCTGCTATCAAATAATTGAGTGGTATGCATTATTTTTAATGAAATCATGACCATACAGTAATAATAACCTGCATAATGGGTGGAATATACCCAGCTCTTAGATACCGTCCTTCCAAATCATCACCTTGTGAGGCCATATATTTACTTTGATGAATCTTCAGTCAATCAGTACACATTTTTGAAAAAGTTTTTGAAGAGTATGAATTGCCTTTGAAGGCCACAAATGGAAATCAGGTTTGTTGCTTCATTGTCACCCTGCACTTGGACTAAAGTACTATTATTGCTCAGCTTCATATCTACTCATTTCTTTTCAATATTGCATTATAAATGCATAAAAAGGACATGTGTAAGGAGATGTGTTATAGTTGAATGCTGAATTAGACCTACCTCTTAGCTTCAAATGGCACACTTTTTTCAACAGATTGGTCTCTGAGTTATCTCTGAAGATTTCCTCAAATTAAACCCTCCATCAAACAATTGACATTTTTCATCATTGAGGATAATCAAAAGAATGTCTTGTAGACCTTAAAAAGGGACAATTCAGAAATTAATTAATTCTATTAATTAAAAGGAGTTTTACAGTGTTTCTTTTAAGGAGAAATGTTACTTTAATGAGTAAATTCTGGGTTATGTGTTTTTTAATCAAATTATAACATTTTATACTGAGATGTATATGGCTTTGATAAATTTTTTAAACTCGGGGCTTCAGGCTTGTTAGGCAAGTGCTTTACCAGTTAAGCCACACTTCCAGCCCTTTTTATGAGCCTTGGTTATTTTCCAGACAGGTTGTGTTTTTGCCCAGGAAGGCCTTGGACTCAATCCTTCTACTTACACCTCCTCATAGATGAGATTGCAGTGGTGAACCACCATGCCTGGATTGTTGAGATTAGATCACACCCACTAGCCTTGAACAGTGATCCTCCCAAGTAGCGGGGATTACAGACTTGTACTACCATGGCTGACCAAAAATATTTTCATAATATGAAGAAAAACAGTGAGCGGTATTAAAATGTAATCTTTCTCATCCAGGAATCATGACTTTTCCTTTAGGTATTTATTTTCAATTAGCAGAGGCTAGACATTCTTTAAAGTTTCATGTCTTATTTACACACACAGACACACACACACACTTTTTTCTCCACTGATGACTTGATTCTTTTCATAAAGGCAATCTTTAATAATCAGTTTCATCTTTTATAGTTTTATATCTTTCCTCAATCAGGACTGAACTGTGCAAAAATATTTCTATGGCAAGAATGTTACAGGTACTGCAGAGTGTGGTTAAGCAATTCATAGCTCACTTATGTCAAGAATTTGGGTAGTCTAGATTTGCATCAGGATGAAGAATCTTCTATTCTCACATACAATAAGGGCATTTAATATTTTCTTCTTATATAAGGACAAATACCAGAAAAGAGATTAACCAAAGTATTTATCGTAAACATCTTCAGAGCAAGAGCTAATTTGTTTCTTCCTGGGCTGTGTCCTCAACACAGTTGAGCTGTTTCCTACTTTACTGCTGAGCAAATTCTGAGGGGTTTGGCAGGTTATGTTGTCTCTCTCTCTGTGGTGAACTTTATTTCTAAGCAATCAGAGAAGATACAAAATCCTCAGGGAGTTCAGCTTCATAGGCTTTGTCAGATCCCTAAATCATTCCTCCTTCCACACTTCATTCCCTAAAATACCTGTGGCTTCCTGTGTTTGCCTTTATCCCAGGGCTCCATGTATATATAGTCATTTTTATTTCTGAATGATATGAGAGTGAGTTGTATATGCTTCATGCTTTTATCTCTTACTTCCTTGTGTAGTTCCTGGGAATAAGATACTTTTCTTAAGAAGCATGGTGCATTAATAAAATTCAGTGGATTTAATGTAGATTCCATACTGGTTAATTATGTCTTTTTGGTTTTTCTTTAATATGAAATAGTTCTTTCATGTTTGTTTTTTATCAACATTGCCATTTTGAAGAATACAAGCCAGTTGTTTTGGATAATGTTCCTAGATACCCATTTGTTTCTTCTTTTTTTCAATTTTTAGTTTTATTTTTGAATGATCGTACATTAATAATGCAAGGGGATTTCATTGTGATAATTTCATACATGTGTATGGTGTACCTTGAACAAGTTCACCCCCTCCGTGATATTTCCATTCCCCCCTCTCAGTATTTGATGAGTTTCATTATGCTGTCTTCACATGTGTATATGCAGATTACTTTCATCCTCTTCATCCCTCATGATTCTTTCTTTTCCCTCTCCCTACCTTGTTTCTTCATTATATTTACATCATGCATTTTAGTCTAGACTACCACATGAGCAATATCCTGTCTTAGTGTAAATCCTCTGAAGATAAGTGACTATCCATTGTCCCTTCATTAAGGTGCTATTTGTTTCTTCAATGTGTAGTTACTATTTTTCCTTTTGTAAGTCATGTGAAGATTTCAAGGCTATGTAAATATCCTGCCATTCCTTTGGAATTAGTTTAAACTTCATAAAAGATTAAAGTTTTTCACTTACAATTTCAGAATTGAAAAAGTGATCTATATATTATAGAAAATCTAGAGAAGTATAGATAAGAGGAATTAAGTGTACCCTTGAGTCCACTATTCACTGAGAGCTAGTATACAGAATTTTGCATTTTACTTTACTTCACATATCGTTTTCTCCAACTCACAGAAATTAGACAATTTCATTTTTTCACTAATGTATTACATTTTAAAATTCCTCTTTTCTATTGTCTTTTTGTTCCTATTCATTATTGCAACATTATAAAGGAAGAAAAGTGTATATGCGGGTGCTCAGCTTCCTCTTTTTCTGCTTGTCTCCCTATATCTCATTTTTTCTGTCCTCCACCCTTCCCCTGGATATCATATGATATAAAGCAATCAATGTAGAAATAAATCTTAATATCAGAGTCTGATGGAAACATTTATTTTGTACAGTCTTGATTGTACTTTTGCATTTAGATTCATTTTTTTCTATAATTTGACTTCAGTATTTGGCATATATAAACAAGTCATTCAGTGAAGTGTCAGCTGAGTTACTGCTCTGCTGTGGTTAGTCCTGTGTGTGACAGTTCCAGCTCTTTAGAGCAGAAACTGACTCTGGTTTTGCTCACCTCTCTTGCCTCTTAAGTGTAGGGTTTTTCAACCTTAGCACCACTGAAATTTTGGACTACATAATCCTGTGTGGAGGACTTCCCTGTGCACTGTAGGCTTTAGGATGTTTAGCAGCGTGCCTCTCACATGCCTAGAAGCCCAAAAATGGAGGCCAAAATGCCTCCACACATTGCCATATACCCTCTAGCAGGCAACATAACCAGCTATCCCTAGGTAAAACTACTGTTCCATCAGAATGTCTTACACATGCTAGGCACCCCAAGATACTTGATGCATTAATTATGTTTGAATTACAGCTAGACATTTAATCAGTAGGAATTTCCTTATTTTGTGACATCGTCTCACTTTTCAATATTTACAACTTTCAAATGTTATAAAAATGGAATTGTTACCACAATTATGTTATCACATAGATAAAATACCCTGAGAAACTATACTTGAGGAATATGTTATCTAAAAGGCAAATTATGCAACAATGTAGGTTTGGGTCTTTCCAAGTATTGAGAAACAGAAGAGCAATGTCAGCAAGATGAGAACATCTGAAGATTTATGGTTCAATCAGTTTGGGGGTGGAAAGAGGAATGTGGTAGTGATTTCATATGGGGAAGGTGTAAGGACTCAAGTGACATGGGCACCATAGGGAGCCTCTTAGCAATTACATGAAGTAGAGAGCATGAGTTATTGGTGAGTGAAAGGAATTTAGGAGTTAGTTTACACTTCTTGAAAGTTTTTGAAAATACCTTCATTGATATAAAATAAATGACACACATTTGTCTTGATTTGTTTCTATAAAGAGATTATACATAGATACTGATGGATTTTTTGGAGAGTTTTATTTAAAATGAAACAAAAAGTCATTAATCAGGATATATGTATAGTAATACATTTAAGGTAGGAGATAGTTTTGGAAACACAGAAATGAAAACATTATTATGGGACTTTTATGTTGTCTTATGGAAGGGAGATTTACCTTAATATAATTAATTCTTGGTTCTTATTTTTTACAACGCAATTCTCTCTGGCTTAGATAATCCCTTCCTTATAAAGTAGTTACTTAGCACAACTTAAAAATCCACCATTAATTTTCTCAGCTGAAAAATATGTTCATAAATTTTTGAGAAGAAATTATTAAATTTCATACTTTCTGAGAGACATTTTTGTTCTTTTATGTTAATACGAATTGGAATGAAAGCGGACATGAATATGTAACAGCAGTATTTTGTATTGAAGAAAGAATGTTGGGTTTTATTTTAAAACACTTTTGTAACTAGACTCTGTTATATGAAATTTTAATCTTTTCTGATACTACAACTTAAAGAATTTGTTAGAATATTTATTTAAGTTTTACAGAGGTTGGGTGACTTTCAAGTATGAAAATGTTTGTACTTACAAGATCATGATAAGTACATTAAACAAGCTAATGTTACTCTGGGCAACAAATTATATAGTATTATTATAGGCATACATTTAGTTGATTGCTTTAGTGTTAAGAATTTAGATGTTTAGAGCCAATTTAATTATTTTTGTTTCTTAGAGAACTTTGCTAAAATGTTATCAGTGCAGAAGTTTCCTGGATCTGACATGTGCTGTAAAGGATTTTATGATGCTTATTCTTGCAGTTTTAGCTTTAATGGAAAGGAGAATCATATATAATTATGGGTAATTTTTAGTTCTTTGTATGGTAAATTACCTCACTCATTTAGGATCTGGAATAAAAGATTATTCCTGAAGCTTGCTACCAGACACAAAGTACTTTATGAGAATGGCTTAGTTTTACAGAGCTTTTGTGTTGGTTTTATTCTGTCTTTTGAGACACTTTCTACTTTGGAGGTGATGTTGCAGCCCTATGCTTTTTAGACCATAAAGTCCTTGTAAGCAGTATTGACTGAACACAGAGGTTTCTTTGAAGTCTGGTACTGTTTCTTTTCTTGCTTACTAGAGCCACGTGCTTTGAAATTTGGGCAAAAGGATCCTCAGAGCTACTTTATTTAAAAATATTAATTAAAAATTCCCATTTGGGGATGTATTTTTATCTTTTTGTCACATTTAAATGTTTGGGGCCATAAAGATCATGTTAGAACTGCACTGCAGCCATTAGTCACCTTGACTATTTAAATTTTAATTTTAATTAACAAAATGAAATAAAATTAAAGTCATTCTAACACAATTCGTGAACTCAATGCCAAATGTGTTTACTAGCTGCCGTATTAGTGTATTGAACAGTTCCATCATCACAGACAGTTCTGTTGGCTACATTGTTCTAGAATAGAGGTTCACAAACTGATTTGGGGACCCAATCAGGTCCACTCCCTGTTCTGTTAGTAAAGCTTTAGTTGAACACGGCCATGACCATTTATTTGCATATAGTCTATAACTGCTTTCAGACTGTAACAGCAGAATTGAGTATTTGGAATAGAAACCATGTATCCCACAGAGCCTAAAATATTTTCTTTTTATCCTGTTACAGAGAAATCTTGTGATCCCCCTCTAGAGCATATACATTCATAGGGTTGAAGTTGTTTGAATAGCATAATTATTTTGTGCGTAGCAAAATAATTGGTAGTGTAAATAATGGTAGTGTAAACATGCCACATAAGCCAGGTTATCATAGTTCAAATATGAGCTAAACCAAAAGAGCAGTCAGAGTTAGAATAAAAGATCAAACCTTTGTATTACTAGATGGCCACTCCCTTGTAGTAATAACTGGAAAATTAAGGCTTTCTCTGCTACGTCAGCTCCTTGACTTCTCAGTTTAATGGAGAGAATTTAAAAAACATGACTGGAAAGTCAACATCCAAGCTGTCAATCCACTTAGGGTGGGCTGGGCACTAGCAGGATCAGTGCCATAAGTCCCGGCTGGATGGTTGGCCCACTATCATACCTGGGGCCAGGGCCTGGTTGTAGAACTATTTTGTTTACTATTTTATATTTACATAGTAATTTTGAGACAAGATCTTGCTGTATAGCCCAGGCTGGCATGGAACTCATGATCCTCCTGCCTCTACCTTTAGAGTGCTGGGATTACAGGTATACACCACCATGCCTGGCTGGCTACATCAAAATTTTGATACTGTTTAAAACCAGAGCCATTCCACTTTGGAGGAACAGCCGATTATGTTGTCACTGTTTGTCTGTTTTATAAGTTTTTTGTTGTTGTTGTTTCATTTTGTTTTAGAATGGATGCCAAATCATAATGCATAGATTATACCCCAGGTGAACTTACCTTTTGAGGATTCTGTAAACTCTGATTTTTTTTTTTAATTTAAAGTACAATCCAATGTACTTTGGCCTAATAGAGTATTCTTTGTTACTGTTCCTTTGCTCCTTTGTTATCTTCTTAGGTTTCAGCTAGCTCAGTTTTTTATTCAAAGTGTCCTGGCTTCTCTTAAACTCAGTGAGGACCTTATAAAGGCTGACCCTCGCTGGAGCAGATTGCAGTGTAGCATGGAAAGCTAAATTTAGAGAGAAGCCATGCCTCTGCCCCAAATAGTAACAGCTAAACGATAGGCACTCTTGGTGAATCTAATATCTTCATTTAGTCTTTCACTGTGTAGGTGAGTTTTCTGTTTTTGTGTGCTTTAAATTTTGGTGGTGTTTATGTCAACTCTTTGGTAGATATTTATGTTTATATATTATTATGTTATTCTCCTCATAGAGTATCTTGAGGGCATAGAAAGTAAGCCCCCATAACTAGGCTAACTTTTGCTTTTTAAACTATAGTAAATGTAAAAGCTAAGTGTTTTTAAAAGAGAGTAAGTCTCTTCAGTATGTTTGGTGGTAATTCTGATGAACAGAAAAATAGAAAGATAGATTTAATCAAGAAATTCCAGGAGTTTATCTTGTAGAATAAAAATGAAAGTTTTAGAGAGGGCTCACACTTGAATTTTTAATTAATTAAAAAATAAAACATCTTTGGCAAAAAATAATTTCTCGCTTGTATGTTTGCCTGCTGAAAACATTTCAGGCCATTTGTGCTCTGTTCATTTATTTATTATTTTTACTTAAGCAAGAATACATTTGGAATAATATTTGTTGTGTTTGGGAGGTGTGAAGATGGTGAGGGAAACATATATACAATGTCATCACTTTTGTATGAATTAAATGTTTGCCAATCCTGAATGAATCTGACAAAAATGCCAACAAGGAAATTTCTGAACAAGTTTAGCAGTGAATATAAATAACGCATTTATAGAAGCTCTATTTTCAACATCCATCAAAGGAAATAGGATTTCTTGGTTAAGTTTATAGCATTGGAAACTATTTCATTATGTAACTATTGCTTTGTATACACACATAGCAATCAGTCACGTCTCCAAACCTTGTCCAGACTTCACTTATGCTGTTTCAACTGTCACATTGTATGGAGGGTGTTGGTTTCGGCTTAGTCATCTTTGTATCTCAAAGCAGGGTATATTAAATTCAACTTACTTTATAGAATTCCTTAAATTCTTTCAACTCAAATGATAAATCATTTTGTCACTTTTTGTAATTAGTTTCAATTTTTAAACAGTGATTGATTTTTTTCAATGATAAAGAGTGTTTTGCAATGTTTTGATAGTTCCAGGGATTGAACCCAGGATCTTGAGCATGCACTACCACTGGAAAGAGGATTTGTTTCATAAATTGAATAGATTTTTCTATGTTCTTAAGGATTCTTAAACTTCAAGAAGCAATTAAATACCTCACTTGAATACTACAAATTTTCTTGATTATTTGATGGTGTAATTGAGGAAATCTAGGCATTTTCAAATCATACTTTAAAAACACTTTGGAGGATAATGAAATAATTTACTTAATAATGCATATTATCTTAATTGTTTGGCCTTCATAATTTAAGCAACCTAAATATACTTTCAGTTTATAACATTTATGCCAGCATGCTCATTCCTCATTTTTGAAAGATCTTTAGAGCAAATTCTGTCTTATTAAAATTCTTAAATTTTTCTTGCATAGAAAAGCATACTATACTTACCCCATTTCTTGCCAACTAAATGTATGCTCTAACTTCTTTTAGCAAGTCACTTTTTTTCTTACTAATAATGCACTTAAACACCTTTCTATATCAGTACAACAGCTTATTTGACAATATTGAGTGCTTACACTTTGCTTAGTTTTTAAATGTTAAAGATACAGGATTGAGTAAAACCTACAAGGTCCCTACCCTTGTTTAAGTTACACTCTCTTGGAGGAACTAGACCACAAACAAACAGATAATAATAAAATACTCCCTAGTGTTAAAGAATATGAATAAAAATATAGCAGGTAAGGAGTGTGGCAAGGGCGACATCCATCAGAACCATCGGGGAGCCTCTTGACAAAGGAGGAGTTGAATGAAAGTAGGGAATAAGCCATGTAGTAAACAGCTGGGGAGGATCCTGCCTGAAATGGGGGACTGTGTGGTTAGAACTCAGTGAGTAATAGGAAGAGGTATGGATCTGATGTACATACATAATCAAAGTTGAAGCCAGGGCCAGAAATGCAGCACAATAAGATTGAATTAATTCCTTTGTAAAGCTGCATTGTGTTCCATGAGGTGGCTAAATTGTAACTTATTTAACCAACTCATTTATGAGCATTTAACTTTCCTTTTTTTCATGAAATGAAATGAAATAAAGTGAAAACATTCCTTTTTTTTCTTGAAATACTGCAAATAAATCCACACATACACACACCTGAGTTCTTGCACGGGTATAACTGTAGGACAAATCCCTAGTTAGGCAATTGCTAGACCACAGGTTATAGATAAGTAAATATTTATAGGTACTCACCATAATGCTCCCAGAAAGAATTACATAGAACCTAACCTCTGTCAAAGTCTAAGTCTATGGTTGTTTTCCCTATGCCCTTTGCCAGCACTGGGTATTGGTAAACTAAAATTTTTGCTAGCCCAGGAATAGTTTCAACAGTTATCATTTCTAACTATTCCAAGAATTGAGGGGAAAGGGGATAAAGGAGAATGGTGGAGGGAGTAAATTCAAGTATGAAATATTTGATATATTGTAAAAAGTTTTCTAAATGCCACAAGGTACCCTCACCCAGCACAACCATCAAAAATTTTTTTTGCTAGTCCAGTAGATTAAATACATATATATTTATGGTTGAGGTCAAACGTATACTTATTAAGCATATATTTTTATGTAAACTGCTTATTTTAAATTTATTTCTTTACTTATTTGCAGTATTGGGGATTGAACCCTGGGCCTGTGCTTGCTAGGCAAGTAGTCTACTACTTGAACTACCATCCCTTTTGATAGTTTTCTGTTTTCAAGAGAGGATCTTCCTAACTTTGCTTGGGGCTGGCCCCAAATTCTCAATCTACCTTCCCTTCCTCCCTCTACCTCTGTGATCCTGAGCTGGAATTACATGCATGTACCACCACACCTGGCTAAAATATATATTCTTTTTTTTCTTTTTCAGAAATTTTATGAATAAGCATCAGAAGCCAGTGCTAACAGGCCAGCGGTTCAAAACTCGGAAAAGGGGTAGGTGTGGTGTGGTGTGTGCGCATGTTTAAAGTTCTAATCAAAGTACAGGACTGGAGTAGAAGAATTCAGATAATCCCTACTTCCACTGAACCTTGTTAATTCATTTGTGCCAGCCAACAGAATCTGAAGATATACAGTCCAGCCGTAGAACTTCCATTGCTTAGGTGTTCCATGTTGAACAAGTCATTCAGCCTATCTGAGCTATGTATCTTTGTCTCAAAATGAAGGCAATTTGTATACATTATTATTATTATTATTATTTTAACTGTACTAGTTTTGACATCAGCATTTCCATGAAAAAGTATTGAGATCAAAGATGGTAATTCTAAAAGGAAAGTGAGTTTACTACTGAAAAGTTTTTTTACTTTTTCAGAATTTAGGAAGTCATATTAAATCTACTGCCCTAAATATCCTTAAAGTTAATAGTATTTTCAAGTATTTTTATTGCTAGTAAAATAGTGGTAGACACAGTTTGAAGATGACTGGTAAAATTTCTTTTTGTGTAAGTAAACTTGTCTTTTTTATACTATGTTTGTCTTACTGTCCTTCATGTCAAGAATATAAAGATAAATGATCTTAGCTGGACACTGGTGGCTCACGCCTGTAATCCTAACTACTTGAGAGGCTGAGATCAGTAGGATCACTGTTTGAGGCCAGCCTGGGCAAATAGTTCTTGAGATCCCATCTCCAAAATAACCAGAGCAAAGTGAACTGAAGGTGTGGCTCAAGCCTTAGAGTACCTGCTTTGGAAATGTGAAGCCCTGAGTTCAAATTCCATTTCTAAAAAAGATAAATGATTTTGAGGCATAGTCCCTTGTAATGATCTTTGAGTGCTGAGTTCTTTCATTGGGAAAGAATTTTAGGCACCCTTGGCATTACCGGTGCTGAGGCAACACCTGCAGCCCAAGTTCTTTTGCCATATCATATCCACTTGTGTAGCCAGTCTAGTTACATAGAAAGAAAGGGAGTCTCAATATAGTCCATCATTTGATCAGAAGAGCCTGGGAGAGTCTTTAGATAGCAGTAAGACTGAATTTAACATTTGCTGCCTGCTGGAAAGCTACCCATTCACAATAAAGCATTAAAAGGATTTAAAGGTAACCAAACAGTAATTACTTTGCACAGTATTTTTGTGTTTTTTTCATCCCTAGTTGTAAGTAGAAGTATATATAGCCTAAGCCATCTCCCTCTATTTAGTCTTTATGTCAGTTTTACCATTTGTGTCCTCACTATAGTTGCCCATTGGAATTTGGAAGCAGATATTGAATAAAAGTGATAGCTGGAGTGCATGTGTTTTCGCATTGTTTAAGGCAGTGGTTTTTTTGTTTGTTTTTTTGTTTTGTTTTGTTTTTTCATGATAAAGATGATTTCTAAAGGAGTTATCAGGAATAAACAATAGAGTTCCAAAACCTTGGTGTTGTGGAGCCCTGTAATGTGATACTAGTTAATATATGCCCAACTGGGAGGCACAGAGAGGTTTGCTAGCCCTGCCTGCTGAGGGAGTAGGCTAATTTCAGAGCTGCGTGATGAGCGTGACGCTGATTCACTGTAGCTGAGCATAGGAGCCAAGAGAGCCCATGAAAGTTGCTCAACAACAGCAGGCGTGATTCAACGGATAAACTGGCCCTTGCCATTAGTCTTCAGTATGGAACAAGAAGATTTTTCTCTAATTGTGAACAGGTTTGCCTCTGATTCATTTGATGGTCAAGGTTATGCCCCAAGAGCAGTCAGAAGGGACCAAGGAGAAATTACATACCTCAGGTCTAACCAACATTTGAGCCATTTTGTGCCAAATCAGTGACTGTTATAAAAAAAAAAAAGTGTTAACTTCATTTCCTGCTCTTCATTCTAGTGAATCGGCTCCTGACTATCATGCTTTGGCTTTTCTTAGCTGTTATGGGGTTGTTTCAAGTAGATAGCAGTTTTGTAGAGCTTGGGAAAAACCTACTCTTGAGATCCCAAGGTCATTTGACAGGCTGTTTTTTGAAACTCTTTTGTCACTTTAAAAGTAGCAAAGCTGATGCTCTTTCTTGCATGTCAACTTAATGTAAAAAAAATTATTTCCTACTGCTTTACATCAAAATGTAAACGTTGTGGTAGGGCATAGCAAATGGAAACTCATGCAGGCCCTCTTCCTTCATGAAAATATGTTGCTCAGCATGTACTCTCTAAAGCTTATGTTTCCTAGTATGATTTGTAGGAAAATGAAAATTTCTTCCCTTTGACATTAGTGTGCTTTGCTAAATTAAATATTTAATAACTAAATTGACCTCTAATTTTTTTTTTTTTAGGAAAACTGTATAAAACTAGGGAAAATACTGGAAATGGACAATAGCAGGCATCCAAAGTGACTATGTACTCAGTTTCACCCTGAGACTACAGCTCTGTGCTGTTGGTTTAAAATCACTATTAGATTTACAAGACTTGGGGTATAGCCCAAGGGTAGATAGAACACTTGCCTAGCATGTGCAAGGTCCTGGATTTGATCACCCCGTAAGGTTAAAAAAAAAAAGGTGGGGGGAGGGGGCGGGGGAGTTGTTTACAATAGTGGTATTAGAAACTAATTACAGAATGCTTTAAATCTTAAAATATATATGTAAGTGTATAGTTAGAAAATACATATTTCATCTTCATTTGCTATACCTCAGTGACCTTTGAGAGGTTATACAGGTTATGTTATTTATGACTTCCTTAATATGTTGGACAAAAATGCTTTATTAACCAGTTTCATAGTTCTTATAGTAAGCAATGTAATTGAATAACTATATACTTGAGGATCAAGAAATAGGCCTGTTTCTCTATGTCAGTCCAAGGGCTATTATGACTAATTTGTCAGTGTCATATTTGTGATTTATCAATGCAGTATAAATTTGAGGCCCTAATTGCATACTTAACTGCTTCAAAGGAGGCTTGAACTGCTAAATGGAAACAAAAGAAGGCAATGACATATTTTTGAGGATTTTGTTAGCATTTCTGCTAATCCTCAAATAAAATACAAAGTACATAATACACTGTTAGTTCAGATGAAAAGGAATCTTTGGGTAAAATGTTCTTATTTCCCAAAGATTCATTAGTGTTGCCATTTTCTTGTGTTGGAATTTTCTGTTCCTCTTGATGAAGCTGAAGCAGGTGAGAGATTTTCTCAGCCTGCCAAAGAATTATTAGTCCTATCATTCCATCGTGATCTTTTTAAGATTTCCAAGCTGATCATTGCTCTCCGTTAAAATATCTTTGGCCATGATGTACTACCTTTTTTCTTTTACTTTTCCTCTTCTTTGGCAATTCTTTTGGAAAATTATAATGAGAGAATGAAGGCATTTTTACAAACAACATTTTTAAACTTGTCTCTTAAATTCAAAACAAAGTCTTTTGCATGGGTTCTTGGCATGGTCAGCAGTTTTCCTTATTTACCAACTTTTATTTCCCAATGCCTCAATTTGTAATTTTCAAATCATCAAAATCTGATTTACCACCTAAGTCAACATCGAAGCATGTTGTAGTGTCATTGTGGGGGTGGCCTCAATTGAAACTGTGGTCTCTTTACTTCCTGTATTCTCACATTTATAGGAAAGAAAACATCTTTCTCCCAGGAGGAAGGAGAATTACCCTTTGGCTAGATCCTGAGGTCAAGTTTTATCTGCTTATCAGTGGGTTCTTCTGGCTTAGAGATACAATGATCCCCTCCTCCACTTCACATAATATGCTCTTTGGAGTTCTTAGCACTTTTTCTCCTCCCCCTCTACTCAACAAGACCCTAATTATATATTTTTCTGCTGTCAACATTTGCATCCTGTTGACTGCATAATGTTTTGCTTATGGCATCAAAAGGACTTTTTATCTCTTGTTTAAGGTGAATATTGTTCCAGTTAATTTATGTATGTCTTTATGGTATCCCAAGCCCTGTGACTGGTACTGGGAATGCCATTCTTCTCTGCTTCTGATGCTGACATAAGTGGTGTTAACTACTTATAGCCCATTCCTTCTGTTGGATAACTATAAGCTGTCAGGCTGTATCAACCAGACAGTTGGGTTTTTAAATGTAGTTTTAATTTTATCAAAATTATGCAAGTGCATGGTTTAAATAGTGAAATAGTTCTGTAAGACATGTTATAACAGCAGCTGGTCTGCTCCCCACAGGAACTCTTTCAACTCTGGTAATTGCTACTTGGACTTGTACATTCATAGCATTCTTTTATGACTAGTTCTTGATTTCCTGTTAGATGTATTAAATGTACACTTCCTACTGTGGAAGTTGAAAGGTAGGCTTTCTTACTGTCCCACCCACTTGCATACCTCCTGTCCTCCTCTTCCTTTCATTATGTCATCATTTCAGCTAAACCAGTGTACAGGGTTCATATTATTAGAACTTTGTACATGCTTTTCATAGCTGAACTGTTATCTGATTCCTTTTCTCTTTCTAAATATCATTTTGTAATCTCTGGATTAAATAAATTTAATAATTTCTCTTTTGACTTAGTGTTCTATGCCTTACAACTAGTCAACATTTTCCCCTTGTATATATCTCTTGATACAAAATGCTTTAGGAATTCTAGCAATGATAGTATATTGAAGGAATTCTTCTATCATGTCACTTTTTATTATCGTATTAAAGAACTCTGGTCAGGTTTCTGTCTAGGCCAACTGTAGAGCTATTGACTTGAAATCCTGGCATTGTCCTTTCTTGTTATCCACAACAGTACTACTTGCCTGTCTCTTATATGTGTATTTTTTCCCCTAGGATCTAATGGCTTACTCTTTAGTTATTAGTTTCATTATATGCTCATTTGCTTTTATCCTTGATTAATACCTTGGTTCAACACTTGAATGCTAGGTTTTTCTTATATTTTATGAATTGTTGAGCAATTCATGTCATTCTGGGTCATGATACTTTATGTGTGACTTGTTTTTGTTCTTAATTTGTTTTGTTTGCCCCAGTACCTTCACATAGTTGCTTCATAGTGAATGTGCATTGCGTGGAGTCACTGTCAATCATTGTGTTGAGTGCACACATGGCCCTTTACTTGGGAACTCACATTCTTTAATTCTGGGAAACTTCCTTGAAAATTTTTGAGTAATGTCCATAACTTCATTTTTTTTATGCTACCTTTTTTTTTTTCACACTTACTATTTGGATGTTTGACTATTTTTTCCCTTTTCCTTTTTGTTCCTATGTTTTAGGTCTTGAACCTTTTTTTTTTTTTTTCTAGTTTCTAACAGATACTCTAAACTTTCTCTTTCAGTTCTTCCACTGAGTTTTTCACTTTTCTGTCATTTTTCATTTCCAGGAAGTTAGTTGTAGTTGTGAAGTATTTTTACAGTGTTCTTCCCTCCTTCTCCTCCAACAACTGACTCCAAATCAGCCTTCCCCATGAAGCATCTGTAGAGTCAGATCAGAGTTCCTTACAGTCTCTGACCTCTGGACCCAGGATATCGCAGCTCTACACTCATATATCCAGTTTATTGCAGCATCTCATTTTTGCCTTTAATGTATGCCCTTGTGATTATTGTATATTTCTTATCAGTGTTCATGGAGAATAACAAGCCACACAATAGCTGTATTCTCTTAAATTCTCAGAAGCCCTTTTAGGTGATCCACAAAATCAAAATTGTTTTCATAATACTACTAAGGTAGTATTTACCTCATTCACATATTCTCATGAGTTTATAGCAGAGTTTTCCAAAGTCTGTAGAATGTGTGGTATTACAAAAAAGTGCAGTGGATGTAAGAATCCATCTGTCTACTACTAAGCCAGGCACTGCAAAGACTTGTTAAGAGTGTGAAACAATACTACTCATTAATTTCTTCATTTAATAAATAAATGTTCTAAAATTTTCTGCTTTACTTTCTAGTAAAATAAGTATCCATAGGTATAATAACCTCATGAACAAAAAGCTGGACTCTTCAGTTTAAGAGTGTCATGGAGCCAGGAGGCCAAAAAGTTTTGAATAAATACTTCAAGGCTATAAATATACACATATTGCTCACAGCATATATTTAATATTTAAATACTCTAGAATAATTTATCTTTTATCCTTTCTCTCAATCTTTGTTTATATTTATATTCTTATATATTCTTTGGTGATTCTCTATATCATTTTATTTTTCAGTCTTAGATAAAATAAGTTAAGCTTTGTTACGCTATTTTTTTTCTCTCATGGTTAGTAGAGTTACATCATCCTAGCCTAAAGTTGACATAAATGAGCAATCATTAATGTATTAGATAGTCATATTTTTGTCGTCGCCTTTTTGAACAGAAATATGCTATTTACTTGAGTAAATGTTTAAACAGAGGGTTTCAGAGCATGGAAATCTGATCAAAAAACTTAAGTTGTCCTTCAACTCCTAAATAATCACAGTATCAAACAAAGAGAAGTGAACAAAGGGAAAGTATGGCTGGTATCTTTGGAGAATCTGATAAATATAGGAAGGAATAATTTTAAGAACTTTTTATTTCAGATGAAAAAGAGAAATTCGAACCCACAGTCTTCAGGGATACACTTGTCCAGGGGCTTAATGAAGCTGGTGACGACCTTGAAGCTGTAGCCAAGTTTCTGGACTCTACAGGCTCAAGATTAGATTATCGTCGCTATGCAGATACACTCTTTGATATTCTGGTGGCTGGCAGTATGCTTGGTAAGCCATGCATTGTAGCCTCTTCTAGTATATATTTCAATTTTATTGTAATGTTTCCTTATAAGAAAGTAAATGTAAATAAGTTTACATTTATTAGAGTTAATAAAAATAGAAATGAAAGTTTACCACTTTTATCTAAGTTATAATTTACAATGGTATTATAGGTTTGAAATGATTACTGGTTAGTAAAGGCAAGTAACTGAGGGTTTCTGTTGACATTACAACACAGTTGATCATTTTGCTTTAGTTAGCTAAAGTCCAATACTCCAATGTGTCCCTAATCCTTAAAAGGTTATAGAGGGTCCATAAGAGGGGCAATTTCTTCAGAAGAGTGTAACTTTTGTGTTTCTCATCTAGATCCTTCCAGTGTTCTTAATGAGCCCAAATGTCACATGGCAGCTTTTCTTATGAACCTCATCCCTTTTTCAGTACATAAATGCACTTGTCAGCAAATTTTAAAAGAATTTCTAAGCTTTTGTTAATGCCATTTCATCCATAAATGATGAAATATCTAAGAAATACAGTTAAACTCTTAATAATGCATATTGTACATAACTATAATGATTACAGATAGAAGATTAGAAAGTGCCAGAGTGGTAGAAACAGCATACAAACTGTGTTGTAGTGAGCAGAGGTCAGGGAAGAGGACTTCTGAACACTAGTTAAGTGTATGAAACAGCTGCTCCAAATTGTTATTAAGCATCATAGCCAGACATTTTTTTCTCTCATGGTCAGTCTTACATCTTAATTCTTATCATTGGTTTCCATGGTAGCCGTAGATCACTAGAAGTGGTCAGTTTTCCCAGGCCTGTGATTTTTTCCCATTGTTTAGGGACATGTGGAAGTATGCAGAAGAATTTTGAGAATGGGACCAGGTGTGCTGCCTACTCTGCTATGCAAAGGACATTTAACACAATGAAAAACAAAACTGCCCTGCCCCAAAGACCATCTGTGCTTTTCATTGAGAAATTCTGCTTAAGGCAACCTTCTTTGACTTTGAGACAGTGTGTATCCATTCCTTCATTTCGACATGCAGCCTCTTGTGAGCTTGGATTTCATAGGATCTATTTTGGTGCATGGTCCCACTTACTGCCAGGCCTTTATTGTTCTGCATTGCTAATTTTCACTAAATAATTAATTTTGTTGTTGTTATTGTTTGGACAGATCACTCATTATTACTATATATTCAAGCCTTAAGTGTAAAAGCTATATATAATATATTTAAATCTTAATACCCAGAAATAACCATCGTGTTAATATTTTGGTTGATTCCCTTCTAGAAATCTCTTTAACTCATACTTTTAAAGTGAGATTGGAGCTAGTGGAGTGGTAGAGAGCCTGCCCAGCATGTGTGAGGTCTTGAGTTCAAACCCAGTTCCACCAAAAGCAAAACAAAACAAAGAATGGGGTGATATTATATAAATATGATACTGTGCATGCTCATTTATATTTACTCAGCAATATATTTTGAAATACCTATGAGTGTTACATTGGATGATTTTAAAGAGTTGCAGCTAAACTGATGTTAAGGAATATATTTCCAGTTTTCCTTATAAACAATAATGCCATCATTAGCTATATACAATCTGATTATATTTTTATGTACTTAGCAAATGATTAATGTATTAAAGGATGAAGATATTTATATCTCCTAAATTTATACCTACCTGTATTTGTGAGATCAGCTGAATACTTTTGATTATCTCAAGATTTTATTTACCATGATCAACAAATTTATCTCTGCAAGGAAGATTTCCCTCCTTCATGCTTCATCCATACATCCAAGAAGAGGTTAGGGCAAAATGTTTGGCACAAACTACTTAGCAAAGGCTTCTCAACCCTACATGACTACCGAATCCACATTCATTATATAATTATTGAAGCCAGCCAGGTGCTTTTGTGTATGTGTGTGTGTGGGTGGGTGGGTGTGGCTGTGGTACTGGGGCTTGAACTCAGGGCCTTCACCTTGAACCACTATACCAGCCTAATTTTTTGTGATAGGGTTTTTTGAGATAGGGTCTCATGAACTATTTGCCTGGGCTGGCTTTGAACTGCAATCTTCCTGATCTCTGCCTCCTAAGTAGCTAGGATTACAAGCGTGAGCCACCAGTGCCTGGCTAACAATTTTTTAATATAAACCCTTTGTCAAATATGTAGGAATGTTCACACCCACAAAAAAATTCACCTTCTTTTGTTCCTGAATCAGCAACTATATTTGTCTTTCAATTTTATCCTTGGTATAATAGCTACAAGAGATGTTTTACTTAGGCCTCAAGAAAAATAGCAGGCTGTCCAAAATCTTTAGAAATGGCAGTCAATTCTTAGTTCCAATATCAGAAAAAATATTTTAAGTGCAAGATATGGCACAATATTATTAATGTATAAGTGTTTTGTTGTATAAAAGAATATAATTTTTGAAACTTACCTTTTCAGAGAAGTCTGCAGTTTCAAAATCATACTTCTCAGTTATGTAATTTTTATCAGATAAGAATTAGTGCAGAGTTTTTAGAAGATATTCATCTTAATATAACTTTGTTCCAGGTGGTTTTCTTCGTTTAAAAGGGCTTATTAAATCTAGCACATAAATTGATTGAGTGAAAAGTGGAGTCCTGTAAAAGGTGACTTCTCTAACACTAATTTACTTATAAAATTATTTGCTAGAGCCGAAGCCCATAAAGGAGACAATGAGCGAAGGAAAGTATAACTCACTGAATTCTTGTTTGCCTATACCTACTAACAGATAGCTATGTGTGGCCTTTTACATCTAAAACCACAAGTTAAATCAAGGCAGTTATACCCTAAAATACACAAATAAATAAAAGAAGTGGCTGATAAGTAGATAACATTTGTCATTTCAGCTTTAAACCTTGTTGAGTCTTTGGTGACTAGCACAGTAACTGATATGAGTATATATGCTACAAATACTTGTTAATCATATGAAAGCTACTACTCACATTTGGTCTGCTCAGACTTTGTTCCAAATATGAAGCAGAACCAGAAAACCTGATATTCTGATTCTGCTTCAATCAATGTTTCTAATGGCCATTGCTGAAACATACAGGACAAGTCCTTGAATAAGGAAAGATGAATTGTTTTGTTTTTTTAAAAAAGCTTTTTAGTTCATTTAGTCTATGAGGAAAATAAATGAGAGAATAAAATACACTCCTACACAGTGCAGTACTGCGTGATCAAATGCAAATGTTTAACCATGCATGAATAACTGGGATAGTAAAGAAGGAAACACTCTTAATACCTATCCAAGCAGAAGTCAAAACTGCCCTTAAGTGTTGGATTGGCTCAAACCCATATTTCAGGTGATCAAACCTGAAAAGAGACCCATGTCCTATTATGGGAAACATCAGAAGTTGCATTCAGAATAATGGAGGTAAATCCACTGAATGAAGGTTATTCTTTAGGTTCCGTGGTTGAAGGTAAACTTTGGAAAGAGCCAGACCTTTAGTGATAAGATTCAGTGAAGGCAAGGATATGGAACAATAATGTTATACGCTATGGTCAGCATATGAAATGGAGCAACCAATTTGTCTTCTATTAAAAACACAAATACATAGCATCATGTCTGTATTATACATGTACACTATTCTATAACATTTTAACTCCTCTTCTTCATCTACTTTCATTGTTTTTCTTGATGTGCAGGAATTGGTATGTTCTGCAAATGCTCTTGTCAGTTTGGTATTGTCCTAACTGTAGTGACATTTGTTTTCAGCCCCTGGAGGAACACGCATAGATGATGGTGACAAGACCAAGATGACCAACCACTGTGTGTTCTCAGCAAATGAAGATCATGAAACCATCCGAAACTATGCTCAGGTAGAGCCTGGCATTGAGAAGTTGCCATTGTGTGTTAAAAGGGAAACACTGGAATGGAATTCAGGAAAAGAAAACTCTATAGCAATAGTGATGTTAGATAACTCTTAATCAAATAAAAAGATACTCAGTTGCATTCATAAAGACAATGGACATTACAGTTGCAAGAAGGTACCATATTTTTACCTTTCACCTGTAAGGAAGTGGGGGTACCAGATACTCACAACAATTGCTGGTGGGAATGAAAATTTATTCTATTTTAGAGGAAGCAATTTTGCTCTGTCTTTCAAGACTAAAACTGTACATTCCCTTGCACCCAACAATTTCACTTCTTGGTCTTCACCTTGCAGCCAGGCTCACTTGTGTGACATGACACAAGCAGTGATAGTCACTGTAGTACTCTTGTGGTGATATCAAAGAGTGAAAACAATAAAAAAATCAATAAAGAACTAATTAAATAAAATTTGGTGGTACATATAAAAGACTACAAAGTAGCTGTTGAAAAGTAAGAGGCAAGAAGATATTTTTAATGCATAAAGCCTATAAACCGTTCATATCTAGGTAAAATAATGTCAATAAAAAAGAGATGAGCAGCCTATCAGGAGAAGATACATACAGGCATTTCAAAAGAGAGGAAACATAGCTGCCTTCAAATATAGGAAGACATGTTCAAACTCATTGGTACTTAGAGAAATTTTAATTATAATTATGAGACATCATTAGGGCAAGCCCCAGGGCAACAAGTCTTATCACACACATTTTAGTATGTGAGATGAAAGTGGCTACAGGAATTAACCACAGCTAAGTGAGGTGACAGATTCTATGTCTTGTCTTGGGTATTCAGATGGGTAAGGCATACTAAGTGAAATAATTTTAGATATGTGGCCATTAACAATTTAAGCTTTTAAAAACATTTTTAATTACATGCCATTTTAAATCTTCTCCTTTTTACATTTTAGAACTGTGTAACAAATTTTGAAAACAAGGGAAATAATTTTTAAATGGAATAAAAGATTAAGCAGATGGGATTGACTGTGTAGACTCTGGCTTAGTCTCTAAAAATCTTTGCTTCTACGGTATATGTAATGGTTGTAAATACCTTGAGAAGGTGTGAACTAAAATGTACACTCAGTTCAAAAGCTAGTCTTTTAAAATGTCCCATTCAACTAGATAAGGAAAGTTCACAAGGGATAATAATTTGTCAATTCAAATTTCTACTCTGATACCTAGTAGTAATTTCCAGTTCTACCAAACAGTGATAATGCTTTCTACCTTCCCCATAGAATACTTCCAGAATCAAGTTAATGCAATTACAAAGGGTATTATACACTATTTCAATTCCAATGAGGGCCAGGAAGAGGATTTAGTATAGCCAGCCCCATAAATTAAAAGGATAATAGAGTTTGCCTTTAATTATATCAAAATAGTATGCATTCTTTTTACAAGTGATTTTACTTTTCATATAATAAGTATATGGGTATTTGAAGAAAGCCCCTTTGATATGTGTTTTGAGTTTAAAAATTATTGCATGTGTAATACTACAGGTTGACAGAAAAACCTGGACAGTGAGATGTTCAGGCTGACAGAAATAGGGAAAAAGAATATTTAAGTTGGAGACTAATTTAGGAGCTATGGTAGCTCACTGGAGAATGCTTTTGTATTGTGAAGACTTTTGCTTTCTTGTGTAGACATTTACTATAGGGATTGAGGTAATCATTCTTGAATAAAGAGAACTATATTTATTATTAATAATCATGTCAAGGAATATGTAAGTACTAGTATAAATTAGAAAACAAATTTGTAGGATTTTAAAGCAGCATTTGTTTTTATTACTGTGTATCAATTCCCTGCTTGGGTCACTAGTCTTTCCCCATAAAGGGCTACTGTAATTTTTACTCAAAGGCATCATCATAATTACATTAGGAAATACACCAAAAGTTGTAATCAGAGTATATCATGTGAATATAAATGAAAGGAACTGCATATAGATAAATTTCCCGTTCTTAAAAATAATCAATATTTACAAGATCTATGTTTAAATAAAACCATCATTCCACTAACAGAACAGTTTAGAATCTGACTGACAGAGCAGTAAACTCTGCTTCAGGGTTCTAAATGGACTGGGCGGGGGGTGGGGGGGTGTGCAGTAATCCTTTCCTGCCAGCAAATTGTAATGGTTTTTTGCTCATCTACCAAAAACACATCTCTTGTCTCTGAGAGACTAATCAGTCCTAAACTCTGTTCACCTCTCCAGCATGTCATTACCTAAGTGATTATATCTAATAACTCTTAGTTGCAAGCTATTTTTAATCTCTGTACTTTATAGATTAAAAATCCTATTCATTTTATTTTCATCAGCAATTTTTATTTCCCTACCTGTTCTATTCTTGAATGAATTTGTTTTACCCTATCTGTGGATTTTGATCCTATTTATTATATGTCTAGGGTAGTTACAGTGAGATTCTGTACTTCCTTCTATGACTTTCAAAATAGTTTACATAATAATTTAATGATTCTACTTTATGTTTAGGTCTTCAATAAACTCATCAGGAGATATAAGTATTTGGAAAAGGCATTTGAAGATGAAATGAAAAAGGTAAAAATTCAAATATAATGTCTAACTGTTAAAGTATACAGCAAGTAACAACCAGTGAAATTCTTTTAATTTTTGAAGATGCAATGCAGCAAAGGGGACAAAATGTAGGTAAACTATCTGTAATTTGAGCATGTGCCTTACCTATGTTGTAATATGTAACATAAGGTGATTCACAGAGTAATTGGCCTCTAATACATAACCAAATCAACAATAGCACCTTCTTAAAGAAATCTGTTCTGGCTTTTCAAGTAACTACAGTGTGTTTCCTCTTCTAATTTGTAACTCCTTTATGTTTATATATAGTACTCAATGTATTAACTTTTTCCTTCTTTCTATCTTGCTTTGTCATTGTTTCCAATTTTATATAGAAAGTAACCATTATATAGAAAGTTACCACAACATAGACTTCCTTGCTGCTTCCCCTGTTCAGAGTGGTTCAGTAGATAACACTGCAGAGCACATTGGCAGTAAGTTTTATAGAGATCATATAAACCCACTGCCTCGTTTTTAAGAATTCTTCAACTTTGCTATAGAAAGCTATATGTTAAAGATATTCATCATACACTGGGCATGGTGCTGAACACTTGTAATCCCAGCACTATGGAGGTTGAGGTCAGAGTATCACAAGGTAAAGGACAGTAAGGGTTACTTACTGTCTCAGAAACCAAAAAGCTGTGACTGTAAGTCAAAAGCAAAGGGGATTGATTGTACGCATTGGACTGACTACTCTTAAAACTCAAAATGGGAGGTGGGGTTTAGGCCCCTTTTACTTTTGGCTTCCGACTCAAAAGGATCCAAGCAATGTGCTTACACCTACCCCACCTCCAAAATTGCTTTCCAAAGCTGGTTTTGGACTTCCTTTACCACATATCTTCCACTGCCTCTTCACTAAGACTGGTGCTAGAACTGTGTGACCCAAGACATAGCATGTTTGAATCCAAATATTATTTTAAAAGAATCAAGAACTATCTACATATACTGTTCTCAAAATGCCTTTTTTTTCCCCATGAATATTTACAGCTAGGTGTAACTGAAGTTAGAGAAAAGGTATTATGTCTGATAATGTCACCTTGCATAGTACCATTTATAATTGAACATGTGCTTCCGGTGTTTAATAGCTATACTGTTCATGTGACTTCTGCTGTGTACCACATAGGCATGGATGTAAATTGTGGTTGTTATTTTCCTACTTTGGTCCTTTTTTTTTTTTTTATAAACATGGTTTCTTTTGTTTGACCCACAGCTTCTCCTCTTCCTTAAAGCCTTTTCTGAAACAGAGCAAACAAAGTTAGCAATGCTGTCGGGGATCCTGCTGGGCAATGGAACCCTTCCTGCCACCATCCTCACCAGTCTCTTCACTGACAGCTTAGTCAAAGAAGGTAATTATGCCCAGGATTTCTCCCCGGTCTCATGGAAAAAGAAAAGGAAAGCCATAATAGAAAAATACAAGTAGTTCTTTTTATCATCCTTAACTGCCTGTCCTCCACGTAAGACTGTGTGTGTGTCCTCAAATAGTAAAAAGAGTGCACACGTTCATCATAGGAAATTGAAAGAAAAAATATGCACACTTCTAAAGAGACCTTTTTTTTTTTCTCTTGCGGTGCACAGGTTTGAACTCAGGGCCTTCACCTGAGCCAATCAACTACCCCTTCTCTTTGTTATTGGGTATTTTCGAGTTAGGGTTTTGCAAACTATTTGCCTGGGCTGGCTTCGAGCTACGATCCTCCTGATCTCTGCCTCCTGAGTAGCTACGATTACAGGGGTGAGCCACCAGCACCTGGCTAAATAGACGTTTAAAGACTGATTGCAAACTAAAATCTTAGGCATAAGGGCCTAAGATTTTAGGGCCTATGTTGAGTATTCTGAAATCAATCAGGTCCAAACCATTTCTCTCAGCTAAGATGTTCCTGGAATTCTGCCTGGATGATGCTCCATTGTGCAGGAATGTTTTTTGCTTTTTAGGATGCTTAACCTTTTTGCCCTTAAATATATAATTCTGGGCTCCTATTCCTATGTAATGTAGAAAGCAAATCAGTGTCCTCAAAACAGGGCCGCTCTTGTAAATTGTTTCCTCTCAAGATCTGTAGAACTATTCTCAGATGTTCATTTTGGTCACTTTTAAGAAACTCATTGTCTTAAAGATAATGAATAGCTTTACAAAAAAAAAATCAAGATTGCTTCATCAGACAGAGGCTTGTCTTAATTTTAAGGCATTAACAGTTTGACAGGCATGCATGCAGTGATTTGGTTATAAAATAAAACAAAAGTAATCTGTTTTCTTGTAGGAGGATAATGATATTCAAATTGTAATGTAACAAAACACAGTTATTTTTCCTTAAAAATAAAAGAGATTTTTGTGAGAACATCTGTTCCTTCTGAGAACTTAAAAAGTTTCCTCCTACATATATGATGTCCTAGCCTCATTCTTGTTGCTAAGAAGAAGAAAAAAAAAGAGAGAAAGAAAGAAAGAAAATCAGGAGTCAAATAATGTTATTCAGAAATTCTCTATTTTGGCTCAAAATAGCTCAGACTTGTGACAATTCAGATTCTGCAATAGTTGTTAGCATGTTGTTAATATTAGGATATTTGAAAGTATTTTCCTAAAGAGAATTCTTGATACCTCACATTTTATTTATATATTAGCCATTTTACACACAGAAAGACAAGGTAGACTTTGAACAATGATGGTATTATATTATCCTAGCAATCATAACAGAAAATAATTGCCTTTCTCCTTCTATTGCTTAAATCAACCTTGAACCATCCTTTGAAATATCTAAAAATTAGATTATTGAATGGATAGGAAAGTAGATATGATAAAGCAAATATGGCAAATATGAACAGTTGTAGAATCTAGATGGTACGTATATGAGTGTTTCAATTTATTCCATTTTTCTGTGTGGCTGAAAAGTTTTATAGCAAAATGGGGAGGAGAGAAATGCCTTTGCTATGAAAATGACGTAGTGCCTATGTCACATGGTTTTTCCTTATACTCTGCCATCTTTAGAATCTAGAGGTTTAGACACTTTCTTTCTGATTAGGAAAGGATTGAGAAATTACACCTTTGCTCAACCTGCAAGTGGTTAGAATCATTCTACTGAAGAGAACGGTAGAGTGACTGCAAAGAAATTTCCCAAATTATCAAGCAAGAGCTACTTTAAATGAAAAGTGATAGGTTTAAATCACTACTCTAAACTCCTAATTTCAGGCATACTTTATTTTCTTAGTTAGAATCGCAGTCTAATGTTAACTCGATTTAAGTATATAAATTTAAATTTTGTATTGATTTTATGAACTCATAATAAAAATCCATGTTATGGATTTACCACAGTGGTAGAGTGCTTGCCTAGCATGTGTGAGGCCCTGGGTTTGATCTCCAGCATCACAAAAAAAAAAATTAAATTATTTAAAAATCCATGCTAACAGGTTGTTAGCATAAAATACTCCAGCTTATAATGCATGTTTTATTACAATAAAGCCATGATTTTTTAGTGTAGTTCCTCTATTTCATCTATGTAAATTATAGATCAGTTGAATACCCTTGGCTGCAGTAACTGTAAGACCTGTATCAAACTGGCATATACAATATATATTTCTTCTATACATACATTAAATATAAGACTTTAAGGTGAGTAATAATGTCTTTCAGGGCTCAAATGTTTTCCCACATACTATTCATGGCATCAACTCCATGCCATAGTCATTATCTGATGTCTAGTAGTACAGTTATGTCACATCTTACCCTGTTCAATAGAAAAGCACTGCTCTTGAACCTGGTAATTTATCATTCCATCAGCTGATTGGCTGACACAGACCACATGACTAGTGTAGGCCCAGTAGTAACTTCCAAGGAGTTGATGTGGGCAGATGAGCTTAGGCTAAGGTGACTAAGTTAATTGTGCATAAGGAGGTCATGCCAGGAACAATCAGAAGTCAGCTCACAGGAAAAAATGGGGATTCGCTTAGGAAAGAGGTGAGGAAATAAAGGCAGTCTAGGCCACTAACAATAGGCAAAACCTCCAGTTCACAAAAAATCAGTAAAATATTTTCAACTACACAATAACTATTCACTAAATGTAACAAATATAGAAATCTGAAGTGTTCACAGAAGAGCCACCTATTAATTATCTGATTGCTTTTATTTGGAAGTAAATCAGAATGTAAATGTGGTTGTGTGATTGAGTGGTTCCCTGATTAACAACTATCTAACTACTAGGTAGTGTTCATCCATTCCCACACTTACTATCAGGCACTATTAACTTTTCCTTACTGGCACCATTTACCAGAGAATTAGTTGCCATCTGTTGACATTACAGTTTGTGGGTTATGGTTTATTTTGTTGTGCTTCAAGATCAGTTTGCTTTTTGTTTGTTTTTGCAAATTAGACATTTTATTTGTCACAATTAAAAGTCTAAATTTTGAACACATTCCTGGACTGTTGGTTCATATCCAATGCCTATGCAACCTTCCCAGCACTTTCTGGAATCAATGTATTGACCGCTTTTTCAAGTCAGTTGTCTGTACCTGTGGGTTATGATTTCCATCACCTGGATTTAGAGGACCTGTTGGTGCTGAGCACAAGAAGTCTTCTGTCTCTCATTGTTGTGTTTTTTAGTGAAACCAGTATAGAACAGATGAAATAATCATGGATTTTCTTGACATCAACATCAGCTTCAATCATGGTCTACTGTGTTCTGGCCATGGAACACATTGTGTCATGGGACAATCCATGCCACAGAAGTCAGGGGAGCGATTTTTACCCTGAACATCCTTAGTAAATAGCTTGAATTTTCTAAGTGCAACTTCATCCTTCAGCAAGACCCACTTCAAATATATGATACTTTAGTGCCTCAGATGCACTCTGTGACTAGTGTTTTTCCAGTATTTCTATATTAAACACAGCTGGTGCTTTCACATCGTACCAAGTTTTCTTATAAAACAGATCAACAACTTTCGTCTTTGTTTCCATTTTATCACCTTTTGTAAGATACTCTTGCTAACCTCTATGATGCTACTCAGAGAGGCCATAAGGAAGATCAATGTTGTAAACATGAAATACTGATGAACCACAAGACAAAACAGAAGCAGAAGATACTGGACTTTGAGTATGTTCTTGGCCAGAGCAAAAACAAATGCATAAACAATTGTTATACCAGGTCTGAATCAGGAATCCAATGGAAAAATATTGTAATTTTTTTGTCCTTCTCATGAACACTTAATATTTGTAGTAGTAAAAATAGAAGAACTGAGCCTACAGGTCTATCTATTTTTCCTTTGTACCAAATCAAGTCCTGTAGTCTTACCTATTTTAAGGAAACCTTATAAGAAATTTTGCCCTGTGCATAATCACAAGTGGTTTTGCTTATATGGAGAATGAAATGCTCCTCTTTTCTTTTTTTTTAACAGGCATTGCAGCCTCATTTGCTGTCAAGCTTTTCAAAGCCTGGATGGCAGAAAAAGACGCCAACTCTGTTACCTCTTCCTTGAGAAAAGCCAACTTAGACAAGAGGCTGCTCGTAAGTGTTTTCTTACCAAAGGTTGTATGTGCAACACTTGTGTCAGAGTCTTAACAGTGCCTGCGAGGTAATGCATTCTGAGGGTGCCAGAATCTACTGAATTCAAATTGCATTTCTTCTATGTCTGTGTGGTTGGCAGATAGAAACTAACTCCATTTTAATCTTCATGTGGTAAACACCCTGATATATTTAAAGAATCATAGGAAATGCAGAGACATTCAGATTTGGAAGTTAATTGACATTGTTACCATTTTATCAGAATAAAAACTTTGAGGGCTGGGGATGTAGCTTAGTGGTAGAGCACTTTTCTGGCATTTATGAAACCCTGCTTGGATCCTCAGCACTACAAAAACAAATTTTAAAAAACCCCAAAAAACCTTTTTGCAACCAATAACATTACACAAGCTTAAAGTTTTAATGTGTTTTTTTTTAAGCCCATTGATCTCACTTAATTAGATACTTGTGATATCTTGGGCAGGAATTAGTCTACACTGTTCTCAAACACATGTTAAATAGTTTGCTAACAAAATAGGAAACTATTTTTCCAGAGAAATCTTGTTTCTAAGCTATTGAAGAATGGAAACAAGTTAATTATAGTTAATTTAAAGCTTCCATGATCACAATTGCTTGATTATATTTTTATTTCTCCATCTTTGTACTTCTCAAAGAAAATTATTTTCTCCTTTTAGTTCCTCTCTGCTCCCTACAATTTCTTCCTGCTAGAAGCAACAGCTGTGCAAATGGCAGAGATTTCTCAAAGCAGAATTGCTTTTGTAATTCTAAGACAAAGTCTAAAATCAAGATGCCCCTCCCTTCTCCTCTTCAATTGCTTAAAATCTCTTTAGTTTTCCTTAAAATAGCCCTATTTTTGACACTTAACTGTTTACGTCAGGGTAAAGAAGAAAAATGAAGAAGTCTAGGCTCTAATTCATTTCTGCCAATGATGATAATTTTCATTCAGCAAGTATTAAAAAGAGCAGTGCCTGGTCTGTTTTTAGGAAATGGTCCTAGAACCTGTAGAACCAGTAAAGAACAGGACAGAAAAGTATCATTAAGCCTGCTTTCTGGTGAACATAGGGCAGACCCTTGTAAATAGAAGCAAAAGTCATAAAAGATGAGTGAATAATTTGCTGGAAAAGGTGAAGATTCTCATGGAGGAACATGTTTCTTGCCCATGAGCTCATGTTATCTGAGGATTAGCTGTATCTTGGGCTAGGCCCTGTTGGGTTCCATAGGTCTTTTCATTCCAGGTCTCCCAAACTGAAGGAGCACCTCCCATTCTGGGACATTCTGTCCTCATGCAACAGAAACAGGGATTGAACTGAAGCCCTCAGATGCACTAAAAGCCTACCTTCTATTGGCCAAAAGAAGTTGCTGACAAGCCTAGCAGTAGGGTAGGAAATTCAGTTCACTGAAAAGCTACTTTTGTACCTTTCACATAAATACCAAGGAAGGGTTTTTCTTTATACTCTTTTGACACAGAGGAGATGGGTAATTGTGAATAAAGGTAAAATCTATTGCAACTTGCCATCGAAGACTTGGTTATTTCTTAAAGTGTGGTTTCTTAAATAGCCGCAGCCAGGTTAATTAGATCCCACCATGTAAAAAAATTGCTTCCATTTTGGAAACATGTATCATTTGATTGTTCTTAGAGATCTGTTTGTCTATATATTTTGAGAATGAGGAGCATAGGTGGTAGTTTCTGCCAGATGTTAACATCTTAAGCTGGTAAGGACAGGGTACTTGATGATGCACAAATACTGTGTCTGCCTGATGTTAACTGATTCAACACATGAATGGAGAACTAGATTATTGGTTCCATTATCCAGGGGGATGGGTTTTTTTTTGATTCATAAACACATACAACAAAATTCCCATTAATTCTGAGCTACTACATTTAAGAAAAATAGCACTTTAGCCATCACCCACCACTGTAAGGTAGAAGAGAGAAAATTTTAGGACAATTCAGAAGAGAGGGGATGGGAGGAGCCATTCTCCATCACTGAAAAGGGGAACAGAGATTAAGAAATTGAAGAAGTTGGTATCTTTTGTTTCCTCCAGGAGCTGGAGCTAATCGAAGGGAAGCAAACAGACCCTTTCTTTTATGAAGCTTATATTCTATTTCAGGGGAGTAGGCAATAAACAAGTAAAGTAAAACATGTATTATAGGGCTGGGGATAAGCTCAGTGATGGAGCACTTGCCTAGCATGTGCCAGGCCCTGGTTTGAACCCCAGAACTGCAAAAAAAGAAGAAAAGAGAAAAAAAAAAATAAAGAAGAAGAAAACATTTTAATAAAAGGTGGCAAAAGGTGCTATGGAGAAGAAATTATGTAGGGAAATGCTAAAGAGAATCAGAATATAGAATGCAATTTCTGGTGGTCAGGGAAGACCTATGTGATAAGGTGACATTTGTGTAAAGGCTTGTAGGAAGTGAGGAGGTGAACTGAAAAGAGCCTTGAGAGAAAAGATCTCTCAAGGAAGAGTATTCCAGACAAAGGGATTGGAAAATGTATAAACTCAAAGCATGACATCCTAGGGGTAGCAAGAGGAGGGGGAGTAAGAGTGAAAATGCAGATCAGCTCAGAGAAGTAGCAGACCCATGTCATCTAGGGACTTCAGCTTTTTTTCCAAGTGAAATGGAAGCTTTTGGCATATTCTCTGCAGAACTGTGTGTGTAATGTGGTTTATGATTTCAATGGAATCACTGACTGGTGTTCTAGGAACAGACTCAGAGAAAGTGTAGTAGCAGAGAGACCTTAATCAAGGGATATGATGAAGGGGCTTTATACCAGGTAGAGTGAAGCCAGGTAATGACGTGGTATGATTTAGACAGGCTTTGCCTGCTTAATCTGAATAATAATTTTCAGGATATTACTTACCATTCATAGGAATTTCAAAATACTTCATAAATAAACTCAGAGTAGTGTGTTTGTTCTGAACCTAATTTTAGATCAGAATTTGCAGTCACACTCTTCCTGAACAGAATATTGAGTGCCACCACTGAGTAATGGAATAAGTATTGACTGGTGCAAACAGCTCTGTCCTTAAGTATTTCTAGCTTTATAAATTAGATCAAACTGCTAAACGTTGTTGAGACTTAGTTTATCATCTAGAAAATTTTCTACTTTACCCAATTATTGTGAGGAAAGTGCCAATATATCTTGATTCATAGAGGAAACTCCATAAAATTAAATTGGTTCCCTCCCCTACATTTGGAAGATTTTAATAATAGTGGAAATATTAGTGACAGCATTTCAGTCGGTATGAATTGTTTCCTTTAACATGAATATACATTTGATAGGTGCTCCCACCAAGTCTTTTCTGACATTTTGAAACACCTGACTCATGGTCAAATGGGGAATATTGCAACTTAAGTCCCAGCATAGATGCCCTCTGACTATCTGCCTATACATGGTGGCAAACCCATTACAAAACTTTCCACTGAGACGCATATTGGAGCCACACAGCCTTTAGCTATATATATATGCAAAGCTAACCAATGTAAAGTTTGGATCTATTTTTTAGACTTGACAGCAGTTTGAAAAATGTAAGAACTCTGAAAATTGCCTTAATTTCATAGTTGGATGCTGAACTCACACAGGATTAGATCATGACTAAGTGTTACTGAGATTCTGCCAAGCTATGTAGGGTAAAATGAAATAAAGTGAAAGTATGAAAGCAGCTATGGTGTTTTGCTCTTTTTTTAAGAAAAACAAAACAGCAAAATTATGTACTAAACTGAAGGGTTGGAAGGTGAATTTGGGTTAGGTCTTGCTATAAACTTAATGGAAAACAACTATCATTAATGGTGAATTTTTCTGTAGCTCCTCAGAATAATATCAGAATTTCAGAGTAATATCAGAGTTTCAGAATAATAGCATTTACTCAGAAAGAGAATAGAGGCTCTTGAGGAAAAAAAGAATAGTCATTCTTTATATATATATAATATAGTTATTATATATTATCTCCTATCATTTCAGCATTATGAAACTGACTTGTGTATTAACTCATAGTTAAGGAAACAACAAATTTGTAATTATTTCTTTTTTTTCTTCTCAGTTTAAAACAGTTCAGGGCTGGTGGAGTGGCTCAAGTGGTAGAGTGCCTGTCTAGCAAGCACAAGGCCCTCGGTTCAAACCCCAGTACCGTAATAAATAAATAAATAAATAAATAAATAAATAAATAATAAAACAGTTCAAATGCTATTCAAAGGTATAATTATATTTGCTTTTAATTTAGTGCTGCACTTGTACATTTTATCATTGATTAACGTAAAAGTGAGGGAGGGACCAATGGGTCAGAATGAAGTGAGGCTAATTTATTTAAGTTGCTTACCATTTCTATAAAATTGCTTCATTTTAGAAGGTGCTTAGCTCAAAAAATACAGGGAGATGTATTCTTTTTAAAACCATACCATGTTCTTCTCTTCTAAATATGAGGTATCTTAAATAATGTCTTAATATGAAAAGTTTGTCCTTTATGTTTGTTGAAATTTAAATAGATTGTAGTATAAACTGTCTGTGTTTCTTTTTCTCTCTCAGGAACTCTTTCCAGTGAACAGACAGAGTGTGGATCATTTTGCAAAGTATTTCACTGACGCAGGTCTGAAGGAGCTGTCAGATTTTCTCCGAGTCCAGCAGTCCCTGGGTACCAGGAAGGAACTGCAAAAGGAGCTCCAAGAGCGATTGTCTCAGGAATGCCCTATCAAAGAGGTGGGAGAACACAGGCAGACACCCCTGTGGCACACATGAATGAAGGGTGGGGGTGCTGTTCAGTGGTGAAGTGTTTCAGTAGCATGTGTGAGAACTCGGGCTCTATCCCCAACACCAGACATGCACACATGTACATATGTCTGTACTAATGAGAAGAATAACATAGGTTGTATAGCGCAGCTTTCCAAAAGTTACAAAAGCATTATCTTTTCATTCAAAAAAGGAGGGAAAATGTTGGGCCACTACTCACAAAGTAGTATATTTGAGATATAATATGGTTTTTAATCACTTTTAAGACCTTATCCTCCATTTTTTTTTTTTGTTTTAAAAGGACAAAAACAATTTAAATACATTTGTTATGTAGTACATTGTTAGGCAAACCAATATTCCATACTGGGGGAATTGAGAATAAATTTACATATTTGTACATAATTGAAAAGAGGAAAATAACCTGCTCAGTATTCTGAATTGCCATGTATTAAGTAAGAGGATTGCCTTTGCATGTTACAATTTATTTACAAATTAACCTCACTGAGGTGGGGCATAGAAACCAGCAAAAGTAACAGTTGAAGGATAAATTGCAGAGTATAAACTTGTACAAACCCAAGACATTATCCATCAAGAGGGAGAACGTTGAGAGTGAAGATAAAATTTCTCAGCACTGTTGCATTTTTCAAACTGCAAGAAAGTCAGAGTTGCTGAAGTGTCCCTACTCTAGTGGACCCCAACGGGTTCCTCCATATGAAAAAATATCCTAGGAAACAGATGCTCTCTTATTCCACACCATCTAGCTACTCTTAGCCAGAGCCAAGCGTATTAGTTTTCAGACTAAAAGTAAATCTGCTTTCCTTCCTTTTGAGAATATGTACCAGGAATGGATGAACCAAGCAGAGCATTTCTTATCTGCTCCAAACCTTATATTGACCATCCCATGAGAGGGAAGCTCTCCATTGGCCTGTTGGCTATCTGACTCCCTTTCTATGAAATGTAGGTGGTACTTTATGTCAAAGAAGAAATGAAAAGGAACGACCTTCCAGAAACAGCAGTTATTGGACTTCTGTGGACTTGTATAATGAATGCTGTTGAGTGGAACAAGAAGGAAGAACTTGTTGCAGAGCAAGCCCTTAAGCACCTGAAGGTAAACAGTCTTAATTAACTTTCTCTGCTGCAGGCCAACTGCACCTCTTACATTTGGCAGATGGGTTCCAATTGTGATTTTCCCAGAATCAAGCTAACCATCTTCCTGATATTTTCTCCAAATTTACTACCACCTAAAGTGTTTCAGGAGTAAGAACATGTGGAATATCTCAGGGTGGGTTCTTCTTAAAAATAATATAAGAAAAATCGACAGAATCATTACATACAGTTTCATGTTAAAGATAAATGATCTAACTATTGGCTTTCTTCCTGTTCTATATGACAACTTGTCAAATATTTTTAAGTAAACTGTGCACTGACATTAGAATGAGAAAAAAATATGTGGATTGCATATTTTTGTGTATAAATAAGTATGTTCTTGCTTTTATTGTTTTTCTCCCTTTAAAAAAGTGGAAGACTGAGATCCTGCCTTCAGAGTCTATACTTGACTTCGGAAGTCAAGGTCACAATGTAAATGAGGTAGAATATAAGTCATAGGAAATGAATATGTGCTTATAAGAACAGTGGAGTGAGCAAACTGCAGATACACTGATCAGGGAAGGCTCCTTGGAAGAGATATGTGTGGAACTGAATAGGTATCAGAGAAAACAATGACTATACATCAGTATCAGAAATCTAAGGGCATTTGGGATAAAGGGAGTAATAGGAATTAAACCTTACAGATGACCTGAGAGGGATCTGGGATGTCTGAGGAAGAAGAATTCCATTCTTCTAATGGTAGAGACAAACTCGATTGATGCAATGAGCAGTGTATGAATGTGTCGTATTCACAATATCCATAGTAGGGAGAACAGTTTAATATAGGCAGTCTCATATTTGGTCTCTTTGGTGGATACAGTGAGAGAAATCTGATAAAATACCATGATAAAAGCAATTAATAAGATAATAATCCTAAAAGTGTCATGTTTTCTTCACAGACTAGTATTAGGATTCCATAGTGTTGGCTCAGTACACCTCACACAAGTAATAGTGTTTTACTGTCTATTTCTGTTCTAGCAATATGCTCCTTTACTGGCTGTGTTCAGCTCCCAAGGCCAGTCAGAACTGATCCTCCTCCAAAAGGTTCAGGAATACTGTTATGACAACATCCACTTCATGAAAGCCTTTCAGAAGATTGTGGTTCTCTTTTATAAAGGTATCCATTTATGTTGTTCCAACACTTTCCTTCTGTGTTTTGTTGAAGACCTTTAACAGGGATAAGGCAGAGATCACAGGTTTTGATCAAGGCCCACAGTGTATATGGATTGCTTTAGGAGCTGTCCTAATTGGGCCTCTGGGCACTTCTCACTGGTAGAAGTTGCCAGAAAAATGGGTATGTACTGGTTATTGTTTCTTGGGGATAGTGAAAGAATGTAATTATATAAGATAATTGAGTCTGCTTTTGAATTGTAACAATTAACTCTAATAACAATGATTATCAAAATGCTATATATACTATGTTCAGGCCTGTTTAGGTGCCATAAAGCTGACTTGAAAATTACTGAAATAATTAATCTTTTCACTTGGCATTTTAGTTATTTGGCCCAGCCATTCTTTTTTCCAAGGCAATGGCTATTTTTAGTTTTTCACATTTACTGTCTTTTCCTTATATTTATGAGGCTTATGTTGCCGTGACAACTGGCTCTAAAAATGAATGCTAAAGATTTCAACCAATCTCAATCTCTTATGCCTACAGCATATAAAAAATGATCATGGACTATTCGCTCTAGGTTTATGTAGTTTTATGAGGGAGAAAGAAGCACTTAAGAGATACATTTTGAACATTATAAAATGCTTTTTAGAGGTTATTACAAACACAAATAGTATAATATCAGAAAAATTCAATTATAAAGTAATATCAACTAACTGATTTTTCCCTTCCTTTGGTGTATTCTTAAAATTGTCTACTTTGGCTTTTTTGCTTTGTTTTGTCTTTAGCATGGTAAGAAAAAGTCAATTTAATCATTTACTTCAACAGGCAAGCAATCCATGAACATTCGGTAGCTGCAGCATCCAAGTTACAAATAATTTTAAAAGAGCCAAGATTAGTGGTGGTAATTTTTCCTTCCCTGTCCCCAGAAGAAAAAAGATTTGGAAATGAATGACTTAAGATGTTACAAACATTGAACATTCAATTATGTCTTCTATCAACATTTTATACATCCTTCTGTGTTTTATTTTAAAAGACGTATCTACTCCTAGAATACATTATTTTGCAGTAACTTGTAGGTGAGGATCTGCACTCTAGGAAGTTGTTCCTGCACATGGTATGCACACATTACCTCAGTTTAAATCCCATTCGAAAAAGGAGCACTTATGTCTTGATTTAAGAATGCTTCTTTGACCGCTAAAACTTGTCTACTTTGAGTGATAACTTTGGAATGTGGAATATAAAAATTTTATTTTGTTATTGACTAATAGGCATTTCTAAATGGTTAATAGCATTTCACAATGAATTTTAATTGACTATCCAGATTCTATAACTGTATGCATCTTGCTCACATGTGTTTGGGTGATATTTTACTTTTGGCGAGCACTATGGTATTCAGCAACATACCAGTAGCAAGATATAATAAGTTTGAAATCCCATCTGAAGTTGGCCACAGGTCTTTTTGGATGAGGTTATAAGACACTAGTGTCTTAAAACTAGGGCTTAGTCAGGTATGGTAGCTCACATTTGTAATCCCAGCACTCAAGAGGCTGAGACAGAGGATTGCAAGTCTGAGGCCAGACTGGACTAGATACAGAGTTTTAGGCCAGTCAGGGTTACATAATGAGATCCTATCTGCAAAAAAAAAAAGGGGGGGGGCGGAGTACACCAATGATACCTAAAGTGATCCATCAGAACCAAACATACAGACCACATTGCCAGCCCACAAGCCCACATATGTACCCAGCAGCAAAGAATGAGAATGAGATTCACCTGCCAGTGGCCCCTTCTGTCTGTCCACTGTAGCCATAGCTGGCTGTAGTTTTAAGAGTAATAGAGAGGCCGAAGAACAGGTTTTTTCATTACCTTGTGTGCAGTCAATTTTTTTCTATACAGAGATGCAAACTTTATCAGTTTCCCAGACAGTTTCCTTTCTTGTCATTTAATAGGTAATCATCTAGTTTCTTACCAAAACTACTTCTCAGTGGGGCCCAGTTGTTTGAGCACACTATTTCATTATTGCACTTATTCACCAAAATACCAGCAAACAACTTGTTATCAGTAATGTCACCTAGGCGGCCCAGAAACTGTTAAAATGCTTCAAAGTTTTCATTTTATCCATTAATATCAACATCATTTTCTTTTATGCTCCTTATAACAACTACTGACAGCAAATAAAACTGGCAACTGTTCCTCAGTCCCAAGACCCAAGTGACAGGGACCTAAACTGTAAGAAGTGGGCACCAAAAAGAAGCCTGGGCTCCTCCTTAGGCCATGCATTAGAGAGGCAATGGGCTTTTAAATAACCTAAAGTTGGTAAGGACTCTGGCAAGTATGAGCAGGCCCATGGGGATGTTGATAGTGGTTTTATTCTACTTATTTTCAGAAACAAATCAGAAAGCATTTTTTTAATGGAAACCTTAAAAATAAAACCCACTGAGCTGGTGGAGTAGCTCAAGTGGTACAGCACCTGCCTAACAAGCATGAGACCCTGAGTTCAAACCCCAGTGCCACCAAAAAAACAAACAAACAAAAAAAAAAAAAAAAAAAAAATGGGCTGGTGGAGTGGCTCAAGTGGTAGCATGCCTGCCTTGCAAGTGTAAGGCCCTGAGTTCAAACCCCAGTACTGCCAAAAAAAAAAAAAAAAAAAAGAAAACTAAATATTATTTTCTAGGTAATTTCATAATTTTTCATAAGACTTATACACATAGTCATTTTATTGAGTGAAATAACTACATGTTTTGTGTTGACAACATGGAATCCCAGAAAAATGATTATTCCACATGACCATTAAGACTGTTACTGTGTTTGCCTTATCTTTTTTTTTTTTTTTTTTTTTTTGGTAGTAGTGATACTGCGGTTTGAACTCAGGGCCCTTGCACTTGCTTGGCAAGCACTCTATCACTTGAACCACCCCCACAGGCCATCTTTTTTCAGCCATTTTTTTTACTTTGACATTGGTGTACAGGCTATTGAATTCCAGATACAACAGATTCCATAAGCTATTAAACTTAGTTCCATGTGTCCATACACATTTTATAAATATTAAATAGTATCCTATCTGCTTCTTTTATAGTGTAGACTCCCGTTTATTTTAAAGAACATTTTTGCTCAAAGTGAGCTTTCAAAAATGTGATAGAAACCATTGCTCCTTTTTCATTTTTATCTTTCCCTACACACACACACACACACACACACACACACACACACACACACCTTCCACAACATTTAAAGCTTTTATATAAGCAATGAAATCAAAGTAAATGAAGTGTAAATAATGCTTTTCAACAATAAAAGAAACCCATGGTTAGCCCTTTAACAAAGGTTCACTTTAAGTCTAGATTTTTATACATCTAGGGCAGTAGGAAAAATAGTAAATCTGCAACTAACTTTCAAACATCACATTATTCACTTTTCAAAATTATTTCTGTTCCTTCCTGAAGGAAATGCCATAGTCTAAGCATGTAGGTGTATATATAAAATTACCTTTTCAAATACTGTTATTATTTCTATCAGACATTTTCTTACTTGTAGAAATTTCTCAGATTAAATTCTGTCCTGCATGCAAATTTTTCTAAAATTAGTTTCTTATTCTTGTTCTTCAAAAAGGTGAATGCCCTTCTCAGGAAATATTCCCAACATTCTTAGGGCAAATCTTTTTTGACTTGTGTCCCTGTGTGACATCTCTGAGTTTCAGGTGACATAGTTTTAGACCTAACTGTCTAAAAAACTAACACTTTATAAAGCTTAGCAGTTCTCCACCTGCTTTTATAATCTTGTGTCTTTGATTATTGTGAGCACCCAAATTTAAATTAGAACTTGACAAATTTAGAAATATTCAATTTTTCACATCATATTACATGTCTTATACATGCATTGAATGAATGCTATACAGCCAGTCTTGTGTTAAATAGTTCTGAACTTCCAGTATTTTAGAGTGTGGAAGGAAAACAGAATTATAGTTCCAGCATCAGTTGCCAAAATAAGGCTGGCTCCCTCTATAAAGAAGGTGTCCAAAGTGGTAGGATAACAGAAGAGGGAAGGCATTTGACTTAGAGCTGAAGTTAATTTGGAAAAGAAAAAGAGAAGGCTTCCAAGGGATGCAAGTAGTTTCATGAGACATGATGAAGTCGACCATATGTTCTGCCCTGAGGGCATTGCACGTCCAGCTGTAGATGTCTTCCTTTCTTACTGTTCTCGCTGATATTCTGTATTCCTCGTAGGCACTTGGAAAAATCTCAGCAAAAACTTGGTGGTCTTCAAATTTTACCGAACTCTCTCCAATTTTCATTAACACGAGAAGAAACAAACCAAAAAAAGCAGTCCCTCTTTCCTCAGTGGTTTCTTGTTTTTTAGACTTTTCATTAAACAAAAACTGAATTTCTTAAACTTTTTGATATCAATGCTTTGTCCCAAGTTGTCCTGGGCTCGTTGCTTTGGTTCTATTTTATTATTTCCGTGACACTAGAAATTCCGTCTTCCAGCAAGTATTTATTCTAAATTGGGTTCTTAACTTCTGAAGAACTCAACCTTGCACTGTTTATCTGGGTTTGGGTGAATAATACATGTGATAGGTCTTGCTTGTCATTTATGTCTTTTTCATAAGCACTGTCACTGTCAAACCTTTTAGTAAGTGCATAGCCTCTTTCAGCCTCTATGGGGCAATAAAACACAGGAATGAACTCAGCCTTCAGAAGGAAACCTTGACAATGGCGTCACTAACTAGCAGACTAGCCCACCTTTCCAGCATGTTCTTTGTGTCACTCCCAATTCATTCATGTGTGGAGAGAAAGTGGCAATTCCCTTGATGTATTCGCCACATCATTTAATCCTATTTTTATAACAATAGTAATAGTTCAGTTATACATGTATTGGGCATAGATGATAAAAAGTGTCCTACTGCTGAGGATGCCTGAAATTAATGCTCTAAATCACAAGCAAGCATCATATCAAGCTTGCCGATCACGTAAAAGGGACTTTAAGGTCCTAATTAGCATGAAAAACCTCGGCAAGGCAGTCTTGCACAGTAACAGATTGCTTCCTGAGGATATAACCGCCTGCTCCTCCTCTCCATAAAAACTGGTCTTCCATGCTTAGTGAAACTCTTTAATCTTTCTGAGTAGATAATAGAAAGCTGAAAGTAGAGCAGCTAAAAGACTGGAGCTGAAGGGTACTTCTATAGGACTTTGGATTGCAACTCTTGGATTTCCAGTCTGTGTAAATGAATAAATCTAGACTTTGCAAAATGGGTGCCGTACTTAATGATAAAAACAAATGAAAAAAATTATAAAACCAATCATGTCCATTCGTCAGTTCAGTCTCTTCAGTTCAATTGAAAAAGCTTTTCTAAGAGCCAAATTTAAAAAGGAGGAGGAGGAGAAAGGCGGGTGGGCATGCTTTCACATGCCTGTAATTCCAGCTACTCAGGGAGTTGAAACAGGAGATTCTCAGTATGAGGCCAGACAGGGGGTGGAAGGAGTTAGCAAGATCCTGTCTCAAAAACAAGGTGGATGTGGTGATGCATGCCTATAATCTCAGCTAGTGAGGAGGCAAAAGTAGGACCCAGGTCTAAGGCTGGCCCTGACAAAAATGGAAGACTTTATTTTTAAAAAATTTTTTAAAAAATTAAAATAACTTTTAAATGAAAATAATAAATCATTTGTCATTTCCATAAAGCAGTGTTGTATTTTAATTGTGAATGTGTTATCAGAGTGATTTGTCAACATTGTTGAATGGATTTATCAGCAATGGACTGGGACACCCACCGGGGACAATTATAAATTCTTTTATCTGTTTGCTATTTTATTTCCTATCTGAGCATTGCCAGAGTACGTAGGCTGTTATTTATATTGCCCTTCCTTTTCTCCGCACTAAATATCCTCAATTCATGGTAACTTGTGAGTAGGAAGGCACATTTGTGGGGTTTAGAGTTTTAGGGAATACTTAACACTTTTTGTTAGAAACATGTAGGAATTTAATATCCCTGTTTTTATTTTACAGTAGTACAGGGAAAACTGGGAAGGGGAGTTAGTGCATGTCTGTAATCCCAGCTACTCTGGAAGCAAAGGCAGGAGGATCTCCAGTTTCAGATAGGGATTTGTTTGGTTTTTGAGACAAGGGATCTCTAGGTAGCTGAGACTTGCCATCCTCCTTCTTCTACCTGCTGAGTGCTGGGATTATAGGCATGTACCACCAGGCCCAGTTTGGAGTTGTCTTTATAGAGCTTTTAATATTAAGAAATCGGTTTCTGTTAAGCTATAGAAGTTGTTGTAAAACATAAGTTGATGTAGTAAATTCAAAATGTTTGACATGCAGCTGACGTTCTGAGTGAAGAAGCAATATTGAAGTGGCACAAAGAAGCACATGTTGCCAAAGGCAAAAGTGTCTTCCTTGATCAGATGAAGAAATTTGTTGAGTGGCTACAAAACGCAGAAGAAGGTAACAAATCCAGCTAACAGCTTTGATAGTCATTATACAAATATTTTCTCACTATACTTCAAATTATATCTTCCATAGTTTTTTTTTTCCTTGATTTCCTAAAACTAAAGTTCAGGAAGAGTTTTTTGTATTGGGTTTTTTTGTTGTTGTTTTTTTTTTTTGATGGTCCTGGGGTTTGTCCACCTGTGACTCGAGCCACACTCCCAGCTCTGGGAAGTGTTTGTTCTCTATCAGTGTTCCCTTCTGAAAGCAAGGCAATAAAATTTCTATATGGTAAAAAGAAAAATAAACTCTCAAATCATCCATCCTGATGGAAGATAATGAGTATGAAATAAACTGCAGATGTAAAAGAAAAAACTGCATTTGGCTTAATCACACATTGTGGGATTAGGTTTTTGTGGTGTCTTTACTGGTTGACCAGTATTTAGCATGGGAACACAGAGTAGACGAGTGCTAACGGGTGACAGTAAATCTCAGTAATAATGAGAAGTCTATTTTAGTTTATCCAAAGAGTGAAAGAAGTTATGTTTGCCAATACTCTAGATGAGCATGGTGCATTTTTAAGAGGGCACAGTTCACTTAGAGGCAAAAAGGAGCAAGTGTTTGCTCTCTGCCCCCCTGTACACCTGTGTGCTCTAAGACCTGGTGAAAGTGTCCTGCATAGGATGACTAAGTGGGGAGAGGGGTTTGATTTGAAACACTTTCAGGACCTTACTTAAAGGAATCTGGGGAAAATATCTGATTTCTCTTTTTTCTCCTAGAATCCGAGTCAGAAGGTGAGGAAAATTAAACTGCTCAACAAGCACAATACCAGGTTGCCACACCACATTTTGATTGGGAATGCTGAACAATTTGGGAAGAGAAACCTGGCTTCTGTTTTCACAAAGGAAAAAACACAGTAGGATAGGCCTCCCCTGTGCAGAGGGGAAAGGTTTTTGTTTTCTGTTTTGTTTTCAATGGAGCCCTGAGGCATCAGCAAATACACTTGGGACTCTACCTCTCACTGTATGCTAACTTAAAGCCATTCAACCAGGAGTCGAGTAGGAATCTGAAATTCAACACTCGCAAACTCCTCTTTTTTAGCCGTATTTTTCAGGTACTGTGTGGTGAATGCCCACTGGTGTCTATTACAGGGCCACTTTGGTAGTTGTGTATCTGCTCGTGTATGTGATTTGACAAACCAGTTTTTTTAAATAAATGGCTTTTTAAAAATCTGTACATATATTCCCAGAGCTTTTATTTCTTTATTGTACATTACTGCTAAAAGAGATAACATTTCAGTGATATGTTAAGTAGTTACATTTCTTATCTATAACAATAAGCCTGCTCCTTTTTATCATCTTCAGTAATAAATTTCAGTTATTTTTATAGTAAAATAGAAATGAATCCAAAACACGTGCAGGCTGGGGATGCAGATCAGTGGTAGAGTACTTGCCTAGCATGCCTAATGCCCTGGTTCTTTTTCTAAAAAAAGCACATTGGCACTAATACCATGCAGTTATTAATAATTGCTACTAAACATGTAAATATGTAGTTCCATATGTAACGTCTCAAGTCTTCTTTTTTTTTTTTAATTTTTTTTTTTATTCATATGTGCTCAAGTCTTCTTTACCTCTTGAAAAACCTAAGATACCTCCCTCTCTGTCGGGGTAGTAGCAATCTCCAAGGCAACTTTTGTAGAAGAGTTAAAACAAAAGGAGGACCCATTGGTAACTAATCTACTCACCAAGGAAAGTATATGAAGAATTTTATCATTGTCGGATCATCATCCCATACCAAAAGATGTTTTCTACTTTCCTACTTTGTTTTCAAGAAGAAAAAGCATATTTTCCCTAGCCTCAACCCCATCCCTAATTTAGTAACACAATGGATTCCTCCCATCTTTCCAATACTAAGGTGTTGGTAAATGCCTTTCTTCCTTCCTAGTTAAATAGCACCGACAAGCTCTCTCTCCCAGCACTGGACAGGAAAATACCACTTTGAAAATCTTTTTGAAACATCTGTCATTGTCATTATACAGGAAATGACAGGACATCTGGCCCAGAATGACTGAATGTCATAGAATAAAGAACTTTGTCACCTAAAAGTGATTGGCATACTTCTGGATGTAGATACACATTCTTCTTTAAAAATCAATCTACTGGATAGCATCTCTTTTCTTATGCTGTTTTTCCTGTCTGGACTCCCATTCCACAATTGCCTGACTCCTATTTTATAAAAGAAATTGTTAACTCCCCCATCCAATTATGGTACACTACCCTGGGAATGAAGAAAAACATGGTATTAAACAAAGGGACAGTTCTAGATTGTGCTATCCTTGTAAGATAGTCCCTTGGGAGAAAAGCTGGAAGCTGAAGGGAGGGGGCCTTATTTCTTCCACACCATACCATCAGTTCATTCCATCCATCTAAAAATTGGAATTATGAAGTGAAGTGGTAGTCACATAACTATGTGTTAATGTGCTTATTTGAAGTTTTTAAAAAATTTTAAAGATAAATATGGCTGGACATTGTGGTGCATGCCTGTAATCCCAGCACTCAAGAAGCTGAGGCAAGAAGATCCAGAGTGCATGCCTGTGTTACAGAATGAGACCGGGTCTGACAACAAACAAAAGGAATGGGTGGAGGGGGAGACAATACAAGAGATGATACTTGGGAGGTGACTGTGATCAAAGAACATATTAATGTGTAAAATTATCAATAAAGCCTATTCTTTTACAATTAACATGCTAATTTAAAAGAGAAGAAAGTAAACCAAAGTTAATTAAAAAATAAATTGGCCAACTAATTTGACAAGTTTTGTTGGCAGGATACACAGTGGACATGCTCCGTACATTGAGTTAGTTAAGTCTGCTTCTCTAATACAATAATTAAAATATATTTTATGACACGTTATACTGATTTTTGTACATTTTGTTTTCGTTGTATATGTTAATATTTAAGAAGTTTTCCCTTCATTTCAGGGCAATTTGAGTGAAAAATATGAGGCTACTGTGTTGCAGTGTATTTGACTCAGAAATGGGCAGAATTGTCCGAGGTCTTAGACTTAGTAATGAAGATGTGACTAGCTGTCCCATCATTAGCGTCCCACATCTATGCTCTTTATATATATATTTTCTTTATTCAAAGTAACTTTCTGTAGTTCAAGCAAAAGGTTTTAAAACTAGCACTTCTGGGCCGACAGTGTAGCTCAGTGGTAGAGCACTTGCTTAATGTGCATAAGGCCCTAGATTCTATCCCCAGCACCAAGAATAAAAATTAAAATTAAAAAAAACAGTAAAACAACAACAAAATAGCAGTTCTATTTAAGAAACATTTGGGGCTGGCAGCGTGACTCAAGGGGTATAGCACCTCCCTGGTAAGCACAGAACCCTAAGTTCAGAGCCCAGTACTTCTGATAGGCAAGGGGAAAGAAACAACTGGAAAATCTATTTTGTAGTCTGTAGAACTGTAACAAATATGGAATATCACCTAACATTTACCCAAACAGAACTTGAGGTGATACATTTAAGGTCAACAGGCATGGGGGAACCTCCTTGATAAATCCTTAAACCAAAAGCCATGTCTTTCTCTAAAAGACACGTATCTCTTGCTTTTTTAAAAATAGAACCAATGCAATTATAAAAGTGGTTGAGTTGGTTACCTATTGCTGTACAACAACTTATTCCAACACTTAACCAGCTTCAAATAAATGTGAAGTCACAGTGCCCGTGAACCAGGAATTTGGAGTGACTTTGCTGAGTGGTCCTGGCCAGGGCCTCTCTTGAGGTTGCAGTCAAACAGTGGTCTGGAGCTGCGGTCCTGTGAAGGCTTCCATACTGCCTCATGAGATTGTTGGCCTGCCTCAGTTCCTCCTGCCTTTTAGACTTCCTGAGTCTTCACAATGTAATAGCTGTCTCCCCCAAATTAGTACCCAGAGAGATGGAACCCCCTCCCTGTACAGTATACAAGAGAATCACTCTCAGGGTAGTCACCAGGATGGGGAGAATTTGGAGCCACTTGAGAGCCTGGCTACTACAGTAGTGTATATTCACATGCAAAAAGTAATTTCTAGATAGATTAAAATCTTAAATGTTAAAATCATAATGTTAAAATCATAAAAGCAGGGCTGGGGATGTAGCTCCGTAGTGCTTGCCTGGCATGCGTTAAGACCCTGGGTTCAATCCCCAGCAACACACACACAATATATTATATATATATATATATATATATATATATATATATATATATGCATATATATATATATAAAATCTTCATAACTTTGGCATGAGGAAAGCATGACAAAAGCCAAACAAAAGATTTGATCAGGGCTGAGGGCATGGCTCAAGTGTTAAAGTGCCTGGCTAATAAGCACAAGACCCTGAGTTCAAACCCCAGTACTGAAAAAAAGGGTTTGATTATAGTTTTAAATATATACTGAAAGGTAAATTATAAAACCAAATATATGTTGAATCTGCAGACTTCAATAGACTGATAAAAATACCAAAGTTAATAAAAAGAGCTTCTATATATTAAGAAAAACCATTCAACTGAAAATGTACAGTAAGTGTGAAGAGGTAATTCAAATGAGCAATTAAGGTAAAAAGAATGTTCAACCTTTCTGATAATCAGAGATGTGCAAGTAAACAAAACATTGTACTCCGTAGGTTAAAAATAATAAAATCAATGAGCAATATTGGTGCTGTGGAAAATAGTTCTTTTCACACATGGTCTTTAGAGTTAAAATTTGGCAATGAATATCAACATCTTCAAACTATGACTGGGCATGATGGTACATGCCTGTATTCCCAGTTACTAAGGAGGCTGAGGTAAGAGGATCAAGAGTTGGAGAACAACCTGGGCAAAGTTAGCAAAACCCTATCTCAAAACAAATAAATAGAAGAGCTGGAGGCATGGCTCAAGGGTAGAGCATTTGCCTAGCATGCCCCCAGGGTTCAATTCCCAGTACAAAAAGTAAAAAATTAAACAGCATATCCATTGACCCAGCACTTCCATATCTAGTAATCATTCCACAGGTGTACACAAAGACATGTGCAGTGATCACTGTATTAGTGATACAGTGATAAGCCTAAAATATCTATGAAAAGGGAACTAACTACCTTATGATAAATCCACATCAGAGAATAGATAGGTTCAAAAAAGGTGGTCATAATACATCATTAAGGAAAACATGCAAGTTAGAAAGAAGATAGTTTTTTTCCATTACAAAAGCTAGGTAAGGGCTGGTGATACAGCCTGGTAATACACTATATGCTTAACATGTACAAGGACCTGGGCTCAATCTCCAGTATTCCCCAAAAAAGTGTGTAAATAATATACCTTTACAAATACATAGAAAATAATATTTTAAAAATTGTAAGTTATTATTTCTGCTTAAGTCTTGGGCAGGGATGGGAAGAATTATTTTCATTCTTTATGCTTATTTGAATTTCTTTAACAGCTTCTAATATGTTTAAAAACTAATACTTCTAGGAAATAGTGAAGTGGCTTTGGGGAGACTACACATACAATATTTGACCATGGAGAGGATCACTTTTAATATCCTTATACTTTTTTACAAGTATGAAGATGCTTAATTCTTTAAAAATCAAGGCCATTTGATACCATTTAATATCCTGCTGTTTAACAGTATTCTGTAACATTGTTACCATATCAGTATAGTAACTGTCCTTCAAAAACATAAAACAGAACATAAATAATTGCTCTTGTTATGGATGGGGAATAATTTAATTATTCTGTTCTATATATGGTGTTTTATAGCTTTTGCTTTTTAAAATTACCATTTAAAATATTCTTTACATAAGTTTTGGGGCTGAAGATGTAGCCCAGTAATACTTGCCTAGCATACTCAAGGGCCTCCGTTTGATCCTCAGAACTAAATATAAAAAACTTGCTCATTTACAGTTATTTAGGAAAAAAATGGATTTGGCATCAAAAGGTTTGATCATCTTAACACAATGAAATCTCATTTTCTGAATTTGTATTGGATGTAATTCACTCCCATTTGTTTAAGACAGTATCATTTCAATAAGAAATTTTTAAAAATTGTTACCCTCTAAAACTAGAAAATTTTTAAATCTTTGAAATTCAGTAGCTTCCAATTTATACAATTTTGTAGGGATAGAGGGAAGGAAAGATCCTTTTTCGAGCTAAGGAACCGACATTAAACACACAGGTCCTTCATAGCCATTGAGTCATTTCGTTTGAGCCAATGTGTCCCATTACTAATTACTAAAACAGCTTTCCAGCTCAGGCTGCTTCAGCATCCCTGACCTCACCTCTGAGCTAATGGCAGTCATTTCCTTTCAGCTGTCTACTTTCAAAACAGCAGGCTTCATTGCCCCTCCTGCAGATGCCTACACTGCTTAGGTCCCTTGCTTGTGGAATCGCTGGGTAAAAGATGTCTCTTCCATCTTTTTAAAACTAGTCCTTAAATATTTGAAATTTTTATACCTTGGTTTTATAAACTTTAACTATTTCATTGATAAATAACATAAAAAACGCATCTAGGTCTAGCCTGAATGGAAACAACATACCTGTTTAATCAATAATCAAAAGAAGAAACCCAACCTCAGCTCCCTGATAACTCCTTCCCAAGGAAGCAGGAAATTAATCAAACCATGTCATGGGGAACAGGTAGCCTCCTTGCAAAGCATCCAACATGGAACAGGTGATCTAGCTGGCCCTCAGAACCACTCCCAAATGCCCCCTTTGAAATAACATATTTATCTGGACCCAAACTGGGGAATGTGCACACGACCCCTAATTATAGCCTAATGAATATGGACTGCATCTCACTATAACAGAGTGAATTCACATGCACAGTCAATCTGTCAGTCACCAAAAGCTGCTTCTAAGTACCACCCAAATCTCCTGAGATCCTCTCTTCCAGGATCTTTGAAGATCACACACAGGCAGCACCAGCAACAGCCACCACCCCTCAAGGAAATTCATAAACTTGAATTCTTACGTCATAGATTCATGCTGCATGTGTTTGAAATGGATGCATATAGTATTGTTTTGTTAATTCCTTCTTTTACTAACTTCATTTTACCTTGCTTTGTTCTTTGTGTTTAGCTACTTTCTGGTGTATGATTAAGTGAACACAATTGATCTACCACAATAACGATCAGCTGTTTCAGCAAAACCATGAATCATGAGAACACTGGTTTTTGATGAAACAAAATGTCACACCATTGTCTTTGGCACATAAAATAATTCCTAAGCACATAACTGGTTTCCAGGGATAATTCTGGAGCACATGATTTTCCTCAGACTAGAAAAAAAATTATCTTTGTCTTCTCTGAAATGATAGTCACATTTTATGTGGGCAAGGTACATTGTAAAAAGCAAAAAGAAATCATAGATTACCATGGCTTCTGTTGTTTGTATTTCTTCCCACATTTGGCTTTTACTGTTGTGGAGGAGTAGAGAGATGAACTTGGAATTAGTTGGTTTGAGCTTGGAGACACCAGTCCACCTTTTAATTAGTTATCTAGCTAATTAACCAGTCATTTAACACTTGGTATTTACTTTAATTGTTAAAGTAAGGGCCTGGTCAAGATTGGTTCTTAAAAAAGATTGGTCCCAAAATTGGGAACATTACAAAACTTTGTTTTCATTAAATTCTTAGAGCAGTGGCCTAACAAGGGTACAAATATAACTGGGCTCCATTGCTGGTTCTCAAACTTTATAACGCATGCGTCAGGATCATCAAAGGCCCAACGCGCGCGCGCACACACACACACACACACACACACACACACACACCCACCAGTATCTGTCTTAGTCTGTTCCAGCCTGGCCTAAGACCCAGGCCAAAAAATAATTCAAGCAAAAAGAGCTGGGAGCATGGCTCAAGTAGTAGAGTGCTTGCCTACCAAGCATGAGGTCCTGAGTTCAAACCCCAGTACCACCCCTCAAAAAATAGTTCAGCATTGGGATCACAGCCTGGTCCATTATTTGGATTAATGGACCAAATAAAAACGCATTGTTATTGATTATGTCATTCTCTGAAACAGAGCCAATAAAATGTGTTCCATCATTTATTTATAAAATAATCCTGACACTATCCTTTATGTGTTTCCAAACAAAGCAAAAATACTTTCCTGTGAGGATAGTCCAACCTGGCTCTGTACCAGCCAGCACTTTTGTGGGTATTGACTGACTGCACGATGTTGGCCAGTTGAGTTCCTCAGCCTATGGCTTGTACCTTAGCAGGTGGGAAAAAATATCACTGAGCTGGTTCACTAGTTCTCAGCCATTAGTGAGTGTCACATCAGCTGGCAGACATGTTAGGTACACATTGCTGGCAACTGTCCTGGGGTTTCTGACAAAAATCCCTGGGGTAAGGTCTAAGGATTTGCCTTTCTAACAAATTCCAGGTGTTGCTACTGCTTCTCCTTCAGCCTCCACACACAGAACCACTGTGCTAGGTGCTTTCTAGCCCCTTAGTAAAAGGCACGTAAAGCCAGCCCCTTGATTTAGACCAGCTCAAAAGCACTGAATTTCCACAATTTCTAACTTACCTCTCCCAAACTCTGTCTCCTCTTGTAACCAGAGTTCTAGGCCCCAAGGCTAGCTCTCTGAGGTTCCACATGTCTGGTTCGGCCACTCGTCTCAATATGCCAAATAAAGAGAGATGAGTAGTGAAGGGCAGAGAAAGGAAATTTATTCACACAGCACAGGTAAGCCATGGGAAGAGGAAAGTCAGCATTTCAGTCCATGTTCCCTACACAGACATGTACTTTAGGCTTAAGTAGAGGAAGAATTGGAGACAGGGAGATAATTACTAAACAGTCATAGTCCTGGAGTAGTTCGTTGGTGCACTCAGAGGTATTCAGATAGCTTATCTCAAGATTGGTCAGGCAGCTTCTTGTTGACAATCAGAAAGTCATTGTAGCATGGCAGTGGACAGCTTCTGCTCCTGTCATAGGTGTTTAACCATCAGTCCTGTCCTTTCAGGATTCCAAGAGTAAGAAAAATGATCTTTTCTATCAAAGTATATGTCATCCTCTTAGATTACTTAAAAATTCCTCAGGTCACCATCTTAGGTCCCTGTTTCTTCTTCTGGATTCTTGTATGGCTCCATTGCCCACCAACTGTATGCCCTAACCCACCACCCAAGCCTTTTAGCCAATCAAGGGAGATTGTGAACCTTTGACCTGGACAAACGCCAGGTGAGGGGCAGGTACAACTGTGTCAGGGATATAAGGAGGAGCCACTGTCAGCCATTTTGCGCTCATGTGTCTGCTCAGCTGGAGTGAGTACATGCTTGCACCCTCTTGATCAAAAGAAATTGCCTTGTCAAGATTTTCTCTCTCTCTCATGAGTCTGTTTTCTGAACTGGAGAGTCATTAATTCCAACACAAGGTAGCTGCAAGGAGATCGCAGGACAGAATGGCACAGAGCAAAAGATACAAATACAAAATGAAGGTAGAGATGCCAAGCTTGTAACCTGCTTTTAGTCACCCATTGGAGAGTTGCAGGCCCAAGTGAGGGGTCAGTGTTTCTCAGCAAAACAGCTTCTAATCAACTTTTAAGACTATGAAACCCAAAAATAATCTTGAGAGGACAAGGAGGGTTGAAAATATGAACTGATAGGAACTCATTCCCAAGTGTGTGGAAGCACCTTCTAAAATGGTTTGTCTCAACTTCTTTATCTTCTTATTGAACAACAAAAATGTTCTTCCTTCCAGTGGGCTCACTGAGAAGCCCAGCAGAGTGTTTGGCTGCACCAAATAGCAGCCACTTAAAGTACAGTAGAATCTAGGAGATGAGCATTTACAACACAGCTCATGACAAACTCCTGTACAGTAGAGGGGAGCATAGAAGCAAGAGAGTAGTGAAGGATGAATGAGTTGTGTGTTCACACGCTTAAGTTGTTGACTAATGGAGCACTGGCCTAACTAGCTTGCAACAAAAGGTGGAAATGCTCTTTCACAGCACTGATGCTAAGCATAAAATAACAGATGACATATTTGATCACTTACCCTTTTATGGCCCGATTTCAAAGTTTTCCCATGGAGTTTTAAAAAGCATTTTGTCCACATAATCTGTATCTTTTATTCAACACAGAATCTATTTCACATTGTAGCATGTACATACTAAAATGCCTTCTAAATATTACCAGCAATGACAGTTCATGGGTTTTTTAAGGTACGTTGTTTAACTTTCAGATATTTGAGTTTTTCTAATTTATTATTATTATTGCTTTCTAGATATTTATCATGGTCAGAGAACATGTGCAGTATGATTTCAATGTTTTTGAATTTATCAAGACTTCAAGATTTGTTTTACAGTCCAGCATATGGTCTATCTCAGTGTTCCAGGTACACTTGAAAACAATGTGGATTCTGCAGTTGTTGGTGGATTCCACAGTTGTTGGTAGATTCCACCTCACCCCTGTTAGAATGGTTACCATCAAGAACACAAACAACAAATGTTGGTGAGGATGCAGAGAAAAATGAACTCTCATATGCTGCTGGTGGGAATGTAAGCTAGTACAACCACTATGGGAAACAATATGGATGCTTCTTAAAAAACTAAACATAGATCTACCATATGATCCAGCAATCCCACTCCTAGGGATATAGCCAAAGGAGTGCAACTCAGTTACTCCAGAGACACCTGCACAACCATGTTTATTGCAGCACTATTCACAATAACTAAGCATGTGATATTTATATACAATGGAATTTTATTCAGCCATGAAGAAGAATGAAATTTTGTCATTTGCAGATAAATGGATGGAACTGAAGAACATCATCTTAAGTGAAGTTATCTAGGCACAGAAGGCCAAAAGCCACACTTTTCTCTCATATGTGAAATATAGACCTAATACAAATCCAGCAGTATTATGAAAAATAAGTCATGCTAAAGAGAGGTCACATATGAGAGGGGGAAGGTAAAAGAAGGCAGTTAAGAAGAGAAAAATAGATCAAATGAACCAATTTGGATTATAATAATATATACTTGGAATTGTCATAAGGAAACTCCCTCTGTAGCTATCTTAAACAAACAAAACTGTCATTTGTTTTTCATTTACAAAGTTGCAGAACAGGAGGGCAGAACAGGTCCTCCTTGGTGGGGATTGGTAACAGTGGGAGGGGGGAGGAGATGGGGAAAGGGTGTAGTGAATATGGTGCAAATACTGTGTACACATGTATGTAAGTAGAAAAATGAGACCTGTTGAAACTATTCCAGGAATGGGGGAGGATAAAAGAGAATGATGGAGGGGGTGAATTCAAGTATGATATATTTGATATATTGTAAGAACTTTTGTAAATGCCACAATGTATCCCCACCCAGCACAACAATAAAAAAATATAAATAAAAACAGTTAATGTGCTCAACTTAAGTGATAAAATGAAAATTTTAGATTTGTCTTTAGCACAAGTTGGGCATCATTATGGGAAAAAAGAATCCAGCACTCACAGCACAGCCCTGAATGCTACTGTGCGTCCTGAGCACAGGCATATTTTCCACAGAGGCTGTCTTGAGGTGGAGGAAATGGATGTACCCCTGATATACCAAGGGTCTACTCTAATAGATTCAAGATTTGCTAATTATACACATCACTTTTTTTTCTTTTTCATTTTTGAGACAGTCTCACTATGTAACCCAGGCTAACCCTCAACTCATGATCTTCCTTGCCTTAGCCTGGTCATTTTGGAGGTCTCACCTTTTGCTCAAGTTGGCCTGGACAAAAATCCTGTTTTACATTTCTGCCATGGTTGGTGATAGGCAGCACTACCATGTCCAGCTTTTTCTGTTGAGATGGGTCTTGCAAACTTTTTTACCCTGGCTGGCCTGTAATCCAGTCCTCCCGATCTCAGCCTCCCATGTAGCTGGGATAACGGGCATGAGCCACCTGTGCCTGGCTCACATCACAATTTTTTAATGCTGCAATAAATTCACAGAAGCCACTAATAAGGTCCTTCCCCATACTGTGCTTAAAAATAATCACTTAAGTCAAACATATATGCTTAAAAGTGTTTTGGTCAGAATTCAAAGGTTTTATTAATTTTATCCCTGTATTTAAAAAAGTTATTTTCTGCATATAATAAAAATGAAGCTTGAAGCAAACTCTCCAGCAATTTTTATGATTTGTGCATAATATCATTATTTTAGAGGTGGGGAAAATATTCTAGTTCTTGAAATCATGCTGAAAATAATGATTCTAACAGTGAAAGATTTGTAACTGAATGAGTACAGTAGATGCTTTTAGAGACTGAACTGCAAAATATGTTAAAAATGTGTGTATTCAGAAAAAATACAGAGAACTCATGAAAGAATACACCACTTCTTAGAATAACAAATAGCCTCCGTTGGCTGAGGGCTTCCTCACCATGGTGACAGGGTATCTCATAGAAGCCCAACAACCTCCTCCCATGTGAAATGTGTGCACCATTGTCTGATAAATGCCAGTCTCCTACAAGCATCCCAAAACCCCAGGTTCAATCCCCAGGACTGCAAAAGAGAGAGAGATAGAGAGATAGAAGATCTGAAGAATCTCTTGAGTAGACAAAGCCAGTTAAATGAACTAAACCTTGCTTGAGTTGTAAACATAAATGAAATTTAACTTGAGGTAAGAAAATGCCTACAATTAAAAAAAAAAAAAACCAAAAAACAGAACTTAAACTCAATCAAGCCAAAATAGTCAATAAATTTATATTGAACAGAAAATTGCTTCAGAGCAGGTTATGGGACAAGAGGAATTGCTAGTTAAGCCATAAAATAAGTCTGGGGCCAAAATAAAAGGCCCCATGCAGATAATCATCCATTCCCACCTTTCTTTGTCTTCTTTTGCAAACAGACTTCCTGCTATAAATCCCTTGCTGCCAATTCCCACCTTTTTTTTTTTTAGCACTTTTTTTTTTTTTTTTGAGTACAAGCTCATCTGGAACCGCTGGCATAAAATAAAATAAAAATCTGAGTTCTCCTACTTCTCTGAGTGTCACTTGGTTTCTTGTCTGACAATATTTCCACAACATTTCTGGATTCCCCAATGAGACACCAACCATTCTGGCTCCTTGAGCCACCAGCCGGAGGCTGAACTGCACTGGAGTATGGAAGGACTCAGGACCGAATGAGCAGCAAGCCACCTGATGATATTCTGTGTCCTTCCACCTTTACCCCAGAGTTCCAACCCTCTGAGTAGCCTTGCCCAGATTGGACTCCAAGGAGAAGTGAACCAACTCACCTGGCAATTTTGTCCAGATTCAGCAAGCCCCCAGGGAAAGTCAGCCCCCAGTAAGGTCCCATTCCACTGGGCAGAAGGGAAGTCTGATCAACTCCCGGGAATCTCCAAGAGGAATTCTGGAGGTCAGGGACTTCCCCAAAAGAGGGGAAGGAAAATTGTAATAACTTCTGGTGTGAATGTGTGTGTGTATGAACAGCCTGATTCATCCTTGCTTCAGGCTCAAGTTTGTGGCTCCATGGCTGAAAGGCTATGGAGTCCACATGGGTCTGTCCTGCGGTTCCGTGGTGACCCTCGTATGACTCAGGGTGGTGTCAGTGCAACCTAATCTAGAGTCACAAGGCTGACCCTGACATTGATGCTAAGAGACACCTAAGTTTCTTCAGGACATGGCCAGGCAGACATCTGATTGGTCTCTTCTCTTGCAGGGGCACCCACCCTTGTTTGTCTTTGTGCCACCGACACAGGGGAGGAATACATAGGGTGGACATAGAGGACACCTCTAACCACCGTGGGCAGAAATTCCTCAAAACCCAGTCCTAGACTGTATGCTTAAACATTTTAAGAAGGGATTCTAGGGAGATTATGGGATCAAAATGTCTCCCAGAGATACAGGAATAGGGAGAAAACCCAAAACATGAAAGCGTTTGATGTTCCCACTCCAGAGCAACTAACAGAAACCTTAAAGCAACAGAGGTTATCATGAGAAGGGGATCAGTAAACAGTGTAAAGATCAGTTAAAGATGAATCAGCATGGGTTGTAACACATGTGTACATGAAAGCAATGCTAGGAATCTTTCTGTATAGCTGTCCTTAACTAGCAAAAACACTTTGTCTTCCTTATTATGCTTGTGTCTTCTCTTCAACAAAATTAGTGATAAGGGCAGAACAGGACCTGCCTGGAACTGAGAGAGGGAGGAGGGGAGAGGTTGGGTGAGGGGAGCATTGGGGAGAAATGACCCAAGCAATATATGCACATGTGAATAAATGAATAATTTAAAAAAATGTCTCCTGGAAGGCTGCACACACTGTGTGAGCTGAAGTGGCCCACTTTTGGGGTCAACTGGCCCCCTGAAGGTACCCTAGATTTGCCCACTGTCTGGGCCATTTATCAGGTTGTAATAGAAGCCCCTGGACACCCTGATCAGTTCCCCTATACCAACTCTTGGCTTCAGGTTGCTCAGACCATGCCCTCTTGGGTCTGATTCTGTGCCAACAAAAAGGGACAAAGCATAATTCTGGTGGCCCAGGTAATGAAGCCTAAAGACCAGAAGCTGACCAAGCCTGTTCTGCAAGGGATCCAGAAAATGAATCACCTCTGCTCCCTCTGTACATTCCCAGAGAGCTGCCACCATCAGAGCAGCCAGTGCCACTTCTCCTAGACAGTCTGCCACCTTCAGTGAGCCCTCTCAGCCCCATCAGCAGCCTTCCAGCCCCAGCAATGTCTCACACCCATCCCCAGCTTGGAGTCCAAATCTACAGTCCCCGAGCTGCTGCCTTCGCTCGTCCCAGGCACTGACCCCTCAGGCTAGGGCCCTGAAAATGCTGCTCCATGAGATGCAAAGGCCCCAGCAGATTGGTGCTGACAGCACAGTCCAGCCCAATCTATCCTCTATTACCAGCCTTTTTAGTACAACTGACCTCTTAAATTGAAGGAATCACACACTGCCTTATTCAGAAAAGCTCCAGGCCATGATCAACCTCCTAGAATCCATATTTCAGACCCATCAACCTACTTGGGATGACTGCTGACAGATCCTCCCGACATTTTTCAACACAAGAGTGATGGCAAATCCTGATGGAGGCCCACCACTAGCTCACCGCTGCCCCAGCAGGAACCCTAGATACAGAAGCTTGGGCAACAGAGGTAGCACCTGATGCTCTGCCTGTCTGGGACTTCTATGCAGCAGAAGGATGAGGAGTCCTCACTCAATATCATGCTGCCTTCCTACGTGGGCTCAGGGCTGGAGCTAAGAAACCAACTAACATGTCCAAAACTGCAGCAGTTATTCAGAAGCCAGAGGAATCACCATCTGATTTTTAAGAGAGTCTCTGTGAGACCTTCTGGATGTACACTCCCTTCGATCCAGAGCACCAGAAAACCAGCATTTGTGACAGTCATATGCTGACATTTACCAGAAACTTCAAAAACTTGAAGGCTCCACAGGAATGAATGCCACCCAGCTATCAGAAGTGGCAAATAAGGTCTTTATGAACCGGGACCATGAAGAAAAATGAGAGGCTGATAAAAGAATGAAAGCCGAGGTTTCCTTATTGGCTGCAGCACTGGGGAAACTGGACCTGACCAAGCAGTCACAGAAGTCCACAGAAGGGGAGACCCAATGGAAGAACCCCACTCCAATGAGACCAATGTGCCTATTGCAAGGAGATTGGCCACTGGAAGAATGAATGTCCCCACTGTAAGGGACCAGCATTGAAGCCTAACAAAATTACTCCAGGAAAGAAGACAGGATGGCAACCTGAACCAGAGGCCCAGGACCTCATTGGCCTAGCAGGAATTGAATCAGACTAGGGAAGACTGGGTTCCTTACTACTAGGCCCCCCAAGAGCTCATGGTTGAAATCAAAGTTGGGAACCAACCAATGATCTTCATGGTGGTCTCAGGCACTGAGCATTCTGTAGTCACCAAACCTGTGGCCCCACTCACCAAGCACAGGGCCACAATAATTGGAGCCACCAGCACCCAAACTGCCCAGAAGTTCTGCCGCCCCAGACATGCCAACTAGAAGGGCACATGGTGACTCATGAATTCCTGTACCTACCAGAATGCCCAATTCTTCTGCTAGGAAGGGACTTACTAACAAAGCTCGGAGCCCAAATCACCTTCACCCAGGGAGGGCCCACAAGCCTTACAGTGAGAGGACCAAACACCCTCATCTGTAGGCAGTGACTGTGCCTACAGAAGATGAATTGCATCTCTACTGCCAGGAAATGTGGGACCTGACAAAGCTCATCTGCCTGCTGGAGGAGTTTCCTGATGTCTGGGCTGAAAAAGGGCTCCCCAGCCTGGCTCGTAACCATGCACCCATAATGGTAGATCTCAAACCTGGGCCTATTCCTCTTAGACAGAGGCAATATCCAGTGCCACAGGAAGCACACCTGGGAATTCAGGCCCACCTACAGTGGCTAAAGGATACAGGGATACTGATCGAATGCCAATCACCATAGAACACCCCACTGTTACTCATTAAGAGGGCAGGAGGAAATGACTACTGCCCTGTCCAGGATCTATGGGCAGTCAGTAATGCCATTATCACATTGCACCAGGTAGCTCCTAACCCCTACACTCTCCTGAGCCTTTTACTGCCACAGGCAAGCTGGTTCACCTGCCTGAATCTAAAGGATGCTTTCTTCTGCCTCCGCCTGGCCCTGGTTCACCAGCCTCTCTTCACCTTTGAATGGGAAAAGCCCCCATACTGGAACCAAAACACAAATAGCCTGGACCAGACTGCCTCAGGGATTCAAAAACTCACCCACCTTGCTTGGAGAAGCCCTAGTGACAGACTTGTTGACTTTCCTGGAAGAAAATCCAAGCTGTACCTTGCTCCAATACGTGGATGATCTGCTCCTGGCAAGCCATGACTGGGAGAAACGCTGGGAGAGGATGAAGGCATTGCTACTCTGACTTCTGAGGCAGGCTACAAAGTTTCCTGGAAAAAGGCCCAAGTTTGCCAGCAAGAGGTCCAATACCTCAGATTCATCATTTTAGAAGGACGATGCACCCTAGGTCTGGAGAGGAAAGAGGCCATCTGCTCCATTCCCTTTAGCCAAAGACCAAAAGGGAGGCCCGAGAATTCTTGGGAGCAGCAGGATACCTGGATATTCAACCCTAGCCAAACCACTTTACGAGGCCACAGCAGGCTCTGGAGAGGACCCTCTAAACTGGGGACCAGATCAGGACAGGGCCTCCCAGAAGATAAAGAGACTGTTAACCAGCACCCTGCACTAGGGCTGCTGGTTGTACCATGACCATTCAATGTCTTTGTCTGTGAAAAAAAATCACACAGCTCAAGGGGTCCTCACCCAAATGATGGGTCAATGGCAGCAGTCAGTGCTTACCTTACCTGTCGAAGTGCTTGGACCTTGTGGCCTCAGGGTGGCCTCAATGTCTTTGAGCCTTAGCTGCCATGGTAACCCTAATCAGGGAAGCCGAAAAGCTCCCCTGGGACAGGACATTAATATTAAGGTCCCTCTTGAAGTCATGGCTCTAATGAATGGGCAGGGTCATAAATGGCTGACCAGTTCCAGACTGGCCCATTATCAATAACTACTATGTGAGAATCCTCAAGCCAGACTTGAAACTGTATGAACTTTAAATTCTGCCACCTTCCTGCCAACAGAGGAAGGACCCCCAAATCATGATTGCAAAGAGGTAATGGACGAAGTGTACTTCAGCAGACCAGACCTAACAGATGCCCCCCTCTCGAATCCAGAGCTCAAACTCTTCACAGATGGAAGCAGCTTTGTCCAGGGCAGATGATGAGAGGCCGGGTTTGCAGTCACCACTGCTAATGACATTGTAGAGGCTGAAGCCCTACCACAAGGATGGGCTGCACAATGAGCTGAACTTTGGGAGTTGGTCCAGGCATTACAATATGCAAAGGGAAAGCGGGTGAACATCTACACAAATTCTAAATATGCCTTTGCCACCCTTCACTTGCATGCAGCAGTATACAAGGAAAGAGGACTGCAGACATCAGGAGGAAAATAGATTAAGAACAAAGAAGAAATCCTGCAACTGCTGGAAGCAGTCTGGGAACCATCTCAGGTGGCTATTATCCACTGCAGAGGCCACCAAAGAGGCCCAGACTATGTCAGTAGAGTAAACCGCCTGGCTGATCAGGCAGCAAGGAGGGCAGCAGAAGAGCTAAGCTCCTCTGGAGTGCCAAGGCAAACAGCAAAATTTCCATTTGCTCCAGAGCTGCCTCCCACCCTGAATTACAGCAAAGAGGGAGAACAATGAGCAAAAGATGAAAGAGGAATAAAAGAAAAGGGGAGTTGATGAAAGTTGTCTGACCACAGAATCTTTGTTCCTAGTGCTGTAGCAACCCCTCTGGTAAAACAACATGAGCTAATGCACTTGGGGAAAATGGCCCTGGAAAAACTGCTGGACAAATACTATTTCATTCCCAAGCTCCCCACCCTGTGTGCCCACATAAGTGCTGGGTGCATTACATGTGCACAAAACAATGCAAGTCAAGGACCTAAGTCAAGCCCTGGGATACAAGCAATGGGCACCATGCCTTTTGAGGACCTGGGAATGGACTTCACAGAGATTAAGCCCTGTCAAGGATACTGGTACCTCTTGGTCCTTGTCTGCACTTACTCAGGGAGGATTGAGGTTTACCCCAAACACACAGAAAAGGCATGAGGGGCAGTAAAGGGCCTTTTAAGAGAAATTATCCCCAGATATGAGCTCTCCCTTTCTATCAGATCAGACAATGGATCAGACTTCATGGTGGAAATAGTCCAGTGCCTGGCTTAAATTTTGAAAATAAAATGTATGCTCCACACAGCATACAGGCCCCAGAGTTCAGGGAAAGTAGAGTGCATGAATCAGACCCTCAAAATCACCTTAACCAAACTCTTCCAAGAAACACAATCCCCCTGGATAGACATGCTACCATTTGCCCTGCTCATGGGATGCCAAACCCCTAGACCCTCGGGCTACTCACCCTTTGAGATTCTCTATTTCAGACCCCTTCCCATAATAATCAGGCTCAGAGGGTACCTCAGGCAAATTGGAAATGTAGACATGTCCCAACATCTCCAGGCCCTAGGAAAAACCCTATGCCACATCTCCCAGCAAGTGTTAGAAAGGACCCCAATCCCCATAGGTAATTGAGCCCATCCCTACCAACTGGGGGATATGGTATGGATAAAAGATTGGAAAAAAGAACCACCCAACCCAGTTGGATGGGTCCCCATCTAGTAATATTAGCAACTCCCATGGCTGTTAAAGTTACAAGTATCACTCCCTGGATTCATCACTCCTGGATAAAGAAGGCAGCAGCCTCCACAGACCCTGATGATGGGCAGAGGCCTTCCATGACCCAACTAACCCCCTCAGATTGAGGTTCCAGAGAACTTCACAACAGCACATTATCACCCAAGAGAGATCCAGCCCTGCTCCAGCCACCACCCAGAAGCTGGTTGGTCAACACACAGTGGAAGCCTGAGAATTTGCCCATCAGGACATAAATGTATTCCCCTTTCTGCCACCCTTATCCCATCCTGCTGATTAGCAAGTTGCAACACTGTTTGTACTAGGACTGGCCATCACTGCTCCCCAGAATTGGAACATAGGCCAAGAATACTGCTGGCCTCCTGTTATCTCCTCATAGTAGGAAGACGTACTGCTGTTCAGTGCTATCTGTAGTTCAGACACCAATCTCAGGCATGAGGTCTCTGATGTGTTTTTGCCTTCTGACTCTATTATATTTTAAAGTTGTCCCATCTAGAGTCCGGGATGACTGCTCAGCTTATGCAAAACCTCTCTCCTTCCAGGGAAAACTACAATATGCCCTCACCTATTACCAATGCCTGTCACCCTCATGCAGCACATCAATTTCTGAATGTACCAGAGGAGAGTAAAGTTTCCTTTACTATAAGGAAACTTATATGGGGTCCTGCAAGAACAAAGGCACTATAGGGCAGATGGTTTGCTGGAAGAAAGACAGGGATCCCTTAAAGGCATGGAACAATGAAATGACAGTGGGAGGAAATAAACCTCATGTCTGGGCACCATCCCTGACCACCCCATCCCCATATCAGTCTACAGAGGGAAAAGCTGTGGTTACAGAGAGACCATCCAGAGATGATTACAAGCCTAAAAAAGACATTGATCTGCCACCAGCACTACCCTCATTAAGGCTTCCTTCCAGGACAAAGAACTTTAACTTGGAACCCAACTGTACAAGCTGTTAAATGCAACTCACCACCTCCTTAATCTTATGAGCACACCATTGGTGGGTGATTGTTGGCTCTGCCTGTCCTCAGGTCCCCTCCTTTATGGAGTGGCCCAGTGGCCCCCTCAACCAGAGTGTGCATGATGCTACTCCCAACTCCACCAGCATAAAACACAAAGTAAGCAGTATACAGCTATCACAGAGGGCTCCTAATTATATTTACAATTCAAGAGGATACTATCCAGTGGGGGAACTGCCTGCTCGCCAATGTGCCCAAGTCCAAAACTGTACAGCCACTGCCATTAGATGTACAGTTGACAGACCATGGTGCAGCAGCCCAGGAGCCTTCTTTGTATGTGGAACCCTTGTTTATCAGTGCTTGGCAGCTAACTGGAAGGGCATTTGCACATTAGCACGCCTCACTCCCCCCCCCACCCCCGGATAAACATAGTGCCTAACAATCAGACCCATCCCATACCTTTGATGGCCCACACACAGTCAAAGAGAGCTATCCAATTCATACTTTTACTAATTGGATTAGGGATAATGGCTGGAATAGGAACAGGCATAGGAGGAATTGTCTCATCCTCCTCCTACTATAATCAATTCTCTGCAGACCCAACAAATGACGTAGAACAAGTGGCTAGGTCCATAGTGATCATGCAGGACCAGCTAGACTCCCTAGTATCAGTGGTCTTCCAAAATTGAAGAGGGTTGGAATTACTCACTGCTGAAAAAGGGGGGACTCTGACTTTTTCTAAATGAAGAGTGTTGCTTTTATGTGAATCAGTTAAGAATAGTCAGAGACATGGCTCAACAATTACAGGACCAGTCACACAAAGGAAAAAGAAATTAGCAAATTCCTGGAACAGATGGAGCAGCATCTGGAATTTGGCTTCATGGCTACTCCCCTTGGCTGGTCCTCTTTTCATGCTCCTATTGGCCCTTGTATTAGGCCCTTGCATTCACAATGCCATAACTCACTTCATTAGCTCATGAATGGAGGCAATAAAGTTACAGCTCTTGGTGACCCAATACAGACCCTTGGGACAGAAGGAACCTGAGAGAGTCCCAGGAACCTAGGGTCGACGCTTGTCCACAAGTAGGAAAAGCATCAAAATGGGGGAATGAACAAAAAATTCCCTCAAAGCAGGTTATGGAACACAAGAAATTGCTAGTTAAGCCATAAAATGAGTCCAGGGCCAAGATAAAAGGCCCCATGCAGAGATACCTGCCCATTCCTGCCTTTCTTTGTCTCCTTTTGTAAGCAGACTTTCTGAAACAGGCCCCCCTGCTGCTCCTACCTAAACAGCCCCAGGTCCCTAACCCCAGTGTGAGCCCACCTATCAGCAACCAGCTTGTTCCTTGTAACCTGATCACCTGCATGGCCCTATAGGAATCCTGTGATTTCACTGCTGGAGGCCCAGAATTTTGAGTATGAGCTCATCTTGGCCCGCCATCGTAAAATAAAATAAAATAAAAATCCAAGTTCTCCTACTTTTCTGAGTGTCACTTGGTTTCTTTTCTGACAATATTTCTACAATATTTCAACTAGGAATTTTCCAACAGGATGGAGCAAAGAAGAGAGAGAGAGAAAGAGAGATGTATAGAGAGAGAATGACAAGAGAAAGAAGGATAGGATGAGAAAATGATTAGAGAATGACAGAGATGGAGCAGCATTCTTCAATGTACACAGAAGCAGAAGCCGGTCACAGACAGTGGGCTGTGAACCAAATAGGTGAGAGGATAGAGATAACAACACAGATTAATATTTAATTAAGGAAAATAAAAGTACTGTGGTTGAAAAACATTTTTATATTAACTTGGTGTGATAGTTCCAGACCTATCTCAAAGAGTAAAGATTCAGAGTCAGTTAATTCTACTCAGATTTATAGGAAACCTTAATTATATCCAACAGTAAAAAAGAACAGTTAAAACTTACTGATCAGACTCACTAATTGAATCTAGATATTGGTGTTTCTTTGGCTGTTCCTCTAAATTGTTCAACTTTACAATTAATGTGTTAGTATTTTTGCTTTGTTGAATAAGCCTTCTACCTATATCTTAGGAAGTCACATATAAGAGAAACCTACTTGTTACAAGACAGTTTAAGCAACATGATTCACCTGAGGCTTCAACTACTTTCAGGGCAGTAACCATAGGCATTGGCTTGAGCAGTGTTGGCTTCACAAACACACCTAAGAGCAACACCCAGGCAAAATAAGCAGATCCCCCAAAGGAGGTGAGTGATGACCCATTGTTGTTTCGGCTTCTTAGTGGTATTGCAATAAATCATCACAAAAAGGTGGCACACAAATGTATTATGTTACAATGCTGGAAGTCAGAAGTGTGAAAATTGTCACTTGGGCTATGTTCCTTCTGAAACTTTAGGAAAGAATCCAAATCCTTGCATTTTCTGCTTCTACAGGCTGCCTGTATCTCTTCACTCTTGGCTTTTTCTCCAGTTTCCAATCCAACACCATGGCCTCTGCTTCCTTTGATGCTGTGCCTACTCTCTCTCATAGCACTGTCTTGGTGATGTCAGGTTGCTCAGATAATCTAAGCAGTTCTCCCCATCTCAAAATCCTTACTAAAACACATCTGCAAAACTCCTTTTGCCATGGAAAGTCACATATCCACAGATTCCAGAGATTAGGATGAGGACACCTTTGGGAGCCATTCCAAGTATAATTTCATGTACAATTATTCCACCTATAATTACTAAGGTGCCAAACAGAATATAAAAAAGTTTAGTAGAGCCACATGCATGCTTAGCATTCATGAGGATTGACCTTTGGTTCAATCTGCAACACCAAAACAAAAAAAATACATATATATTGTTTTGTGGATGTGATTTAGTAAAGATTTCGAGATAAGAACAGCTTATTATATGTATGCATATATACATAAGAACAAAGAAACTTTGCTCATTCACAACCAAAGAGGGAAAAGAAATTATAAGCCACAGATACTTTAATTCAGCGTTGATTAAATTAAGGGGAAAAAAGTCACTAGGCAAAGGTTTCTAATGACAAACTACAAAGAGAAAATAAAAAGAGACTAAAATAATTAACCACTTGCTTGCAAAATACTCATTAGTCAGGTACTAGGTATTCAGGAAGATAAGCAAGATAGAAAACAAAGATTCTTTAGCTGGGCGCCAATGGTACCTCATGCCTGTAATCCTAGCTACTCAGGAGGCAGAGATCAGGAGAATCATGGTTCAAAGCCAGCCCAGGAAAATAGTTGGAAAGACCCTATTTCAAAAAAACTTATCACAAAAAAAGGGCTGGTGTTGTGGCTCAAGGTGATCAAACCCCAGTACCACAAAAAAAAAAAAAAAAAAAAAATTTAGCCTTTGTGATCTCTATCATCCAAAAGTGTAATCTTAGTTTACTAAAAAGGAAAGGACACTTCCTCTTCATATTTCAATTTTGTATTTTTACATGTATATTTAGTATTTGTTTTTTATTAGTTATGCTCTAAGTATTGTTAACCTTAGAATCGTTTTATGGAAAGCAATATTTGCTTTAGGGAATTGTATTTGCTTACTTAAACCTGTAAATGATGTTTCCTAGGAAGTTGAATTTCCTCCTTGGGCTTGTGGTCATTACTGAATTCATTGATCCTATCGTAACTGGCTTAGCCAGTTAAAGACAGAAGCTTAGTCATTTAAGTAAGACAGAGTGATCTTGCAGCCTTCTTTGTAAAACTTTATTTTGCAAGTAAAACAGAAGCATCAAATTCTTTCTCAGTAGTGCAAATTTTTATGAGTCTTCTGATTTTTTTAATCAACTCCTTTTAATAGTTGTTATGTCTCATATGTGCATATCCAGTCATTCTGGTGTCTGTGTCTCTTTCTCTCCTTGGCTTTTTGACACAGGGTCTCACTGTAACCCAAGTGAGGCAGGCAAGAAGTAGGAACAGTTTGGGGGTGCATGTAGGTTGCCTGGGGATGGGGCAGACCACCCCATCTGCCTGGGAACTGCCTGTGCCCCTCCCCACTTGTTCACTATTGGGTGGGCATTTCCTGGGCCTGCCCTTCTGTGGAGAGTGTAGGCTTTAAAGGCACCTTAAAAAGAAAAGCACTCTCTGTCTGCTGGCAGACTCCACATGTGCCCCATCATGCCCTCTGCCTTTTCTTTCCTTTCCTCACCTGGGAGAACAGGTGACTCCCCTTTTCTCAATAAAGCTATCCTACCTCACCCTATCCACGTGCTCTGCTTGGATTTTTCTATTTAGAGCACAAAATCCAGGCTCTTCAGATCACAGACTGTACCAGCTCCAGTTAACACAAGCTGCCTTTGAAGTCATGATTCTCCTGCTTCAGCCTTCTCTTAGTGTTGAGATTACAGATATGCAACACCACACCCACATTCTCTTCTTTTTTTATAGATTCAAGATTTCTCATAAATAAAAGTGAAAAAAATTGGACTTGGGGTGTGGCTCAAGTGATAGAGTGCTTGCCTCACAAGTGTGAGCCCTAAATTCATTCTCCAGTACCATTAAAAAAAATTGGCTATTCTTACAATCATTCAAAACTATACATTTCAAATTATATATTAAGACTCCCACTGCACTTCACTTCCTTCATTACCAAATACAATATTGAAATTTCTGTAATAATTCAAATGGATTTTAAGTACATACAAACTTTTTTTTTTTGGCAGTGCTGGGGTTTAAACTCAGGGCTTGGTAGGTAGGCACTCTTACCGCTTGAGTCACTCCACTAACCATTTTTTTTGTGATGAGTTTTTTTCAAGATAAGGTCTCAGGCACTATTTGAATGGGATGCCTGCAAATCGAGGTCTTCCTGCTCTTGGTCTCCTGAGTAGCTAGGATTACAGGTGTGAGCCACAGGCACCCAGCTAATACATACAGACTTTTAAAATATTAAGTATTTCAAAATAATATGGAAGTTTTAATTTGCAGCATGAATTTTTAAGCAGTCACATTTTAGCTAAAGTCCACTAACAGTGCACAGCATCAGTCACCAAAAAAAAAAAAAAAAAAAAGACCAATACCCAAGGGGAGAAAGTGAAAGTTAGGATTAGATAAAGTTTTGGACTCGAAGAAGAATACTGCATTTCAGATTGATCAAACTCTGGCTCTGGGACTGCCCTCACGTGGCTGGGGAACCATCCATGCCACTCCCCACTCATTTTTGGATGGGAATCACCTGGTTCCTCCCTTCTCATAGATTAGCATCAGCTTTAAAAGCACTGGGAAAAGACAAGCACTCTCTCTCTGCCTGCAGATTCCATCTGGGTCCCACCATGCTTCCTTTTGTATTTCCCTTCCCTAACTTTTAATAAACTCCACTTCTACCAATGTGTCTTGCCATGGATTCTTCCGAGTGGGACACAAAGAATTTGAGTGTCTTCTGATCACAGACTCCACCCTGCCACCCACATGTGGCAAAGCCAGCCAGGAGAAATGGTGAACCCCCAGACCCTGTACTTTAGAGGGTCATTTCTACTCTTTTTTTCTTCCTTCTGCACAGCCAGGGGAACTGGCAGAGCTCTGCCCTTATGAAATGCAGTGAGATCTACAGGACCCAGCATTATATGCTGGACCCTCAGGACTCACTCCTAGGCCCCCAGGTGGCACGATGGGGTTGTGCCCTGACTGGCGGGATGCCCCCCACTACCCTCCCCCCCACCTAGGTTTGAAATTACCCCAGGACACAAAGTTCTCACTGCTGGTCTCATGGGAGGGGAGGGTGCACACAACCCAGGGGTCAGGCTGCCTTAAAACAGTGATGCCCTCCTCCCTCCTCCCTCTTCCCTCCTCCCTCCTTCCTCCCCCATCCTGTGCCATGCATGCAGCATCCACACATGTGCCTATGCTCTGGGTCTCTGACCGCACCTCTCTGTGCAGGTGGTCGTGAGCCCACGGCACCCAGACACCAGTGTCTGCTTGGTAGCTGGGAGGCTCATGGTGCCCAAGTCAGCAGAGTCTTCCCAGACTGGTAGCCTCTGCCCAGCTGCCTCCATCTGGAAGGCTCGCTGCCTCCGGACTGAAGGAAGGAGGGAGCAGCACAAAGAGTGCTGCCACTACCTCCACCACCACAAGCAGGAAGGGCTTGGAGGCTGGGAGGCTTGTGGCCCCGGCTGAAGCAGCCCTCTGAGCTCGAATCCAAGTCTCTAGGCTCCCCCACCCACCCACCCAGTGCAGCCTCCACTGTTAAGAGTCACACACCACCTATGCCCCAGGTTTGTAAGTAAGTGACTGGCACCCTTCACTGATGGGATTAATTGGATTATTAACCAGATTCTAAAGATAGTTTCTAAGCCTCCTTTCTTTGGGAAAGTTAACAAGTACTAGCAAAGTGACTCAAATGGTACAACACCTAGCTAACATGTGTGAGGCAATGAGTTCAAATTCCACCTTAGTCTGTTTTGATTATTTGGTTTCTTCATTAGGATAGCATTCAGGATCAGCATCCCATTACAGAGCCCCATGAAAAGGGTGAAGAAGTGGGCCCTTAGGAGAATGGATGGCTTGAAACCAGGAGCTCCAGCTACTCATTCACTCCAGCGACATCTGACAGGACCAAGCCAAAAAGACCTGTATTTGAAATTTCCTTGTTACCTAAACAAGGGATGCCTCATGGATCCAGGAAGCTTTTGCTTTCTCCCAAGGGGCAAAGATCTCACTTTCCCTTTCTCTCTGTCTTTACCAGACAGCATAGGGGAAGCCAACATATTCAGTTGGCTATATCCTTAAATACTGAGAGGGGTTTGATCCTACTAATCTGAAAAAGATGACTAACTCCTATGGGCAGTAACACCTGTCTCTCAGGGGGAGGTGTCTTTTATTCCTATTACAGATTGCTATTTTGAGCCTGTATGTTGCATGTAACATGTCTTTGAGAGACCCTTTGGAGACACCATGTGGTCACAGGAAATGCTACCACCATGATGAAGCCACAATGAGTCCAGTGCCATCTTGCCATTCCCTAGGAATAGGAAGCTCATGGGTGACATCATCTTGCCTTACTCTAGGAAAATTATAACTAATTTGTGGTTAAAATTCTCTAGATTAATATAGTTTTTATACATGTTGGTTTTAATATTGATCTGTTAAAAATTGGAAAAAAAGGGTGTTTATGTGAAAGATGTCTTATAAGCTACTAAAGAATCTAGTTGTATAATCTAAAGATGATTTAAGAGTGCATTCTGAATTAATGTAATCATTTTATGAATGGTTGTGTGTGTTTTCTGTGTATGTCTTTGTCTCCTACTAATTGTCACCAGCAAATTTTTACTTTTTTTAAGCTCATATATGCATGCTTATATTTGACATTTTTTGGCATGCCTAGGTCAAAACATCTGTGTTTGTGTGTAGATATCTTTAGGATAATTCTTAAACTGCTTTTATAAAGTTTAATATGTAAAACTATTGTTTGAAAAGTTATCTAAAGTTCTAATTCCAACCAGGCCTAACTATCCTCTGCCTTAGGATTAAAAAAAAAAATTTATGGTCAATAATCTCTTTCATTCTATCATGAGTGTAATTTACATTTAACTCTTTTCTAATTAGGTATATTGAACCATGTGTTCGTATAAATTGCTATTGTAAAAAAAGATAGTTTAATTTACTTTTCCTTCTGAGTCTTTTTTTTAAAGGTATAAGATTGCTAAGAGTTTTATTAAAAACAGTGTTATCTAAATTTGGGTTTTTACAAAGTTTGTTTCAAAATACAAATTAAGGTCTTGAAGTGTATAAGTTATATATGTGTGCTTGGGTTGACTATAGTTCAAAGTTTGCCTAAGAATTTTTCTGAGGTCAAAATTTAAGGTACATGGGTCACATAAGGGAAGAATGCACACAGGAGGAATACAGAAAGGGAAGAAAACCTAAAACTTGAATGTGGTTGATGTGCTCACTGTAAAGGAACGAATATAGTAAGCTTAAACTGGCAGAGGCCACTATGGGAAGGGGACTAGGAAGTAGTGTAGAAGTCTGGTAGAGATGAACTAATGTGGGTTGCAACACACATGTGCATGGAAGCAATGCTAGGAATCTGTCTGCATAGCTATCTTTACCTCAAACTAGCAAAAACACTATGTCTTTCTTATTATCTCTTATGTCTTCTCTACAACAAAATCAGAGAAAAAGAGAGCAGAACAGGTTCTGCCCAGAAGTGGCGGGGCAGGTGGCCCAAACAATGTATACACGTGAGTGAATGTAAAGATGATAAAATAAAAAAAATTTTAAAAATTTAAGATGCTAATGTATGTCTACAAATAGGTTTTTGTTAGCTCTTTTATCTAAGGTACATTCTATATAATAAGCTCTTTGACATTTCTGCTGCTTATGACAAATGCTAAGAGGTCTGCTATTTAGGCCTGACAATCTGTCTGCTGGATAAAACATTAGTTTATATGACATTGACTAGATAAACATTGTTTTATATATATATATATATATATATATTTATTTATATATGTTACAACTGAGCATTAAAATGACAACCATTTGGTATTATTGACACTGCCTTTCCCTAACTAATGTGAAATTTAGGGTTTTCAATTATCAGTACTATATTGACAATACTGACAACTACTAACCTGCTAATTTACCTAACCAAAATTCAAGGTTTAAACTGTGATACTGCTACTAGCTCCTTTGTATGTCAGGTATGATTTGTATTCAAGTATATAAGCCTTTTAAAATAGAGCTATAAAAAGACCAAGTTAGTTTCTTAGCTTCTTTTACAAGTTAGTGCATATGTTCCCACTTGTAATAAAAGAGGTTTAGTAATACTACGTACAATTAAAAGTAATTAGACTGATACATTAATTATTAAACTGTTAACCATGGTTACTTTAAGTTTTGTCATTACAGTTCTAATCCTTCTGAAACATTTACATACAAGCCCATGGAAAATGATTCTGACAAGTGCTTATCTGTCAACCAGGACAGACATCCTTAAGTATTGGGGTCATTTTGTATTTTCCTTATAAAACTTTATAACTGTTGTCTGTTGACACTTTACAACAATTTAAAGGTATCAGCAATATCTTTTATGGGACAATTAAATCTAATTAAGCCCAGCATAACAGTCATTTTTTAAAAAATGAATCTCTTTGTTGCTTAATTTGGCCAGAAAGTTTACATTGGCACTGACTTCTGATCTGCTTGATGTGTTACTTCCTCTCCTTCATAAGATAAAACCTGACTTTTTAAAAGAAGCTGTGGTTTTTCAGGAGAAGCTACTCCTGGCTCTGGGGGACAAAATGCCAAATTGGCAGACTCTTCAGAGACAACTGTTCAGAGGAACAGTTCAAGAGGACATGACCCCCGAGTGGCTGGTGTCCCCCTACTTCTTAGAGGGACAAATAGCATTCAGCCACCTGAGACAGTTCAAAAGTAATACACAAATGAGGGGAATTCTTCAGATCTATCTAAAGTCAATTATGCCAGACCTCTAAAAGTAACCAAAGCCAAGAGATTTTAAAAAGGGGCTCTTATACATGTGCTCTAATAGTTAAGCCTTCTAGGCTTCTGGCAAAAGGCAAACTCATGTCTTCAGCCAAGGTCTTCTGTTTAAGCAAAGGCAATATAACTTTCAATGGTGTCTAACTTCTGCTTATGGACACTGTGAATCTCCTTTCTGTACAGAACTGCCTCATTGATGTTTACCCTCTAATTATCATGGCACCTCCCTACTGGTACACCTGGCCCTAATATAGATATTACCCCCCAACAATCAGTCCTTAACTTCCCATTACAGTGGCAGTCCAAATAGAGGGTCATCTAAGGGTTAAAAATATCTACAGATATAAACACCTGTAGAAAAAATAAACATAAGACTCTGTCACCTTTCAAAATGAAAAGGTAGATTCTTTATCCTTTCTGCTACACCTGGCAGGGTCCCTTCTGATGCTCCTACCATGGTTTATGTTTGGAGTCATGCCTTCTAAACCAAATTTATCTCTTTCAGAATAAAAGGCTTTAGGATCCAAATCATGAGGCAACAGGGCTGTCGATGTCTATAGACAGATGAGATCTCCATGAACAACCTAGATCTCCATGAGAAATTTTGACTGTGCTGGACAATTTAGACACCTAGTGTCCAAATGAGTCCCAAGGGAGAGAAATAGGACAACTTTGCCTTGTAGATAGGGGCTTCTGCCCCTTGTCAGCTCAAAGACTCAGAAGAAAAAGAGAACTCCAGCCCCTCAGCAACATCAAAAAGATTTTTGGAATCTTGTCTCTCAAGGGGAAAATGAGGCAGGCTAGGATTAGGGAAAGTTTGGGACTCGTAGAAAAATATTCCATTTCAGATTGACCATGCTCTGACTCAGGGACCACCCTCACAAGACCAGGGAACCACTCATGCCTCTCCCCACTCATTGATTATTGGATGGGAATCACCATAGATTAGCATAAATTTTAAAAGCACCTGGAGAAGAGAAGCATACCCTCTCTGCTTACAGACTCCACCTGCACCCAGCATGTTCCCTTTTGTATTTCCCTTCCCTAACTTTTAATAAACTCCATTTATACCCACATGTCCTCCAATGGATTCTTCCCTGTGGGACACAAAGAATTTGGAAGTCTTCTCATCACAGACTCCACTCTGCCACCAACAAAGACATATGCTCTCTCAAAAGTCTTCAAAATTTTTAAAATCACTTGAAATTTTAATTATTTAAATTAATTACACTCAGTGAGTTTTGAAGAAGTTTGAATAATGCTTTTTATTGCAGTAAAAATATATAACATAAATTTTACCATCTTAATCTTTTCAGAAGTGTTAAGTCTAGTCATAAAGCAAGTATTAGAAAATGCTTTGTTACAGCACTGCCTCTTCATTGGGCCTGCAAATGCTGTCTCTGTTTTGCATATGTCTTCTTTGCTCGGCACCGGTGTCTTCTGTGGTTACCTTGGATTCCAGAGAAACACAGGACTGATGGGTAAACATTCTGTCTTTTTTTTAAATTTTTTTATGGTACTGGGGCTTGAACTCAGGGCCTTGCATTTACTAGGCAGGCACTCTACCATTTGAGCCACTCCACCAGCCCTCTGGATAAACATTTTGAGACAACAACCTCCAGGCAACAATGACTTTCCTATTGCTCAAGGCCTGTCTGACTAACCCTGTTAGCCCTTACTAGGACTGTTTAACAATCATGCAGATATCGAGCCCCTGCTCTAATTCCTCTTTATTTAAACTTAAAGCTCATGTCTGTTCACTGAAGATGGGGCTGACACGTTTACATTGCCCCCTTCCCACGGCATTCCTGTACCCTGTGATAAATCTCCTTTCTTTGCCCTTCACCAGTCTCTTTATTTGGCAGATTGGGGTGCGTGGCCAGACCTCACATGTTAGATCCCTTAGAAGTTGGGCCTCTGACCTAGGACTCCAGTTATAGTAGCATTGTCACTTAACTGAGGTCCAGAACTTTTTCATCTTGCAAAACTGAAACTCTATCCCAATTGCACATTAGTGTCTCCTCAAAATTCATGTTGAAATGTTAACTATTATGTTAAGGAATAGCATTTGGAGATGAGGCTTTGGGAAGGCAATTATGTTGCAAAGGTGAGCACTCATGAATGAATAAGAGTTCCCAAAGCACTCATTAACCTTCTTTCCTTTGTGTGACTTTATAAGAAGGTGACAGTGTGTGATCTGGAAAAGGGCTCTTACTAGAATCTGTTCTTGTTGGCCTGATGTCAGACTTCCAGCCTCTGTGAGAAATAAATTTCTGTTGACTACAAGCCAGTTAGCCCAAAGTGACTAAGACACCTATTAAACTCCCCATTTCTCAGTTTCCCTCAGCCCCTGGTCTCCACCATTCTACTTTCTGTTCCTATGAGATTGACTGCTGTACATATCTGATAGAAGTGGGATCATACAATATTTATCTGTCTTGTTCCACCTAGCAAGATGTTTTCAAAGTTTATCCGTGTTGTTGTACATGTGTTAGAAACTCCTTCCTTTTTAAGACAAATAATATTCCATTAAATGTATTTGTTTATACATTCATCTGTGATGAATATTTGGTTTTCCTCTACTCCTGGGCTATTGTGAATAATGCTGCTATGAAATGGGTCTTGTTGCCCACATGAGCTTGTCCTAGAAACCTAACTGGGTGTGATGGGAGACGCCAGAAAAGACAACAGACAGAAGACAAAACGTGCATAAAGCTGGGTGCTCTGATGGAGACACACCAGCCACCTCCACCTCCAGTGAGTTTATTATATACAGTTGCAACATGAGGTGGAGAGGCGATTCTCAGGGGAGGGGGCTTGCCATTGTAATCCTCAGGAACAGGGGAAACCTGTGACAGCTTGTCTCCAAACACAAAGCAGCTGTACTGCCTCTTGCCCACTTATTCAAGCGTGCAATTTTTGGGGCATAACTATGCTTGCTCCCTTCTGTGGTTTGGGGCTGTGCCAAACTAAAAAATGCAGCTTATTCTATACACCTGTCAGCTCCCAACACATGGGTATACAAATATCTTTTCAGGACTCTACTCTCAATTCTTTTGAATATATATATCAGAAGTGGAATTGCAGGATCATATGAATAATAAGCTATCTCTCGGTTTTTGAGGAACCACCATGCTTTCCGTGGCATTTCGTACCAATCAGCAATGCACGTGGTTTCTAGTTACTCTACCTCAGTGCCTATAGTTATTTCCTACTTTTTTGTTTTGTGTTGATAGTAGGAGTTCTTATGGGTATAAGATAATAACCAGTGAGGTTTTTATTTGCATTTCCTTAATGTCTAGTTACTAAGTATTTTTTTCCTTGGCTACTGGAATTTGAACTCAGTGCTTCACACTTGTAAAGCAGGCATTCTATAACTTGATCCACAACTCCATGTCTGCATTTTCTTCTATCTGTCTGTCTATCTATCTATCTATCTATCTATCTATCTATCTTCTATCTATCACTTGCCAAATACTGAGTTTGGAGTGGGGAGGTGCTGGGGATTAAATATAGGACCTTGTTCACACTTTAGTGTATGTACTCTACTACTGAGCTACACCACCAATCCACAAATTTTGAGTTTATTCTTATGTCTTAGTCTACCATCTTTAGAGAGACTAAAACAAAACAATTAAAATTTCATTTTTCAAATATCTCAAAATATGTGTGGGGAATCCTAAAGTCTTCCAAATTATGCTCATTTTATAAGTTTATGTCATCTATACTTTTGAAGATATTAATTAAAACTTAAATTGAGCTAAGATTTTGGGGGGTGTCACCATATATGTAAAATCAGAGATTCAGGTTTGCAGGTTGGAGGTATATCTATCCCTAGTACCTACTGGGCCACTGGGCTTGGCACAACCAATCCTGCCTTCACGGCCATCTCCTCACCCTCTATAACCACACCTAGACACTTGGCTTGCTTCTGGGACACCTGCAGTGTTATTCCTCCAGCTCTCTCCTGGCCTTCATGTCCACGATGGGCAACATCACACTCTGTACCTCTCCTGAAGTAGATGTGCAGGGGGGCACTCCTTGGATACCATCAAGAAATCTATCAAAGAGAAGTGGAGAGTGCCCATGTGGCTCATTTTGTTCATTGGCTTGGGACCATGAAGATTCTCTTTAACTCTTCTACCTTTAAGGGTCCACAGGGAAGCTTCCCAAGAATTGAATCACCAGACAGAACTTCAACCCTCCCAGAGCCTAACTGGACACTAAGGGGCTACAGAGGTCCATTTGTGTTTGACAGCTGAGTCTTCTTTCTTTGGCTGTGATTATTAATTAGTTCTTAAAATCTGCTTGTGTATTAGCGTAATTGTTCTCTGAGCTGGTGAAACTTAGAACTTCAAGTTTCTCTGGACTTTTAAGTTATTATTAAAACCTACTTCCAGCATCTTCTTGACTTTTGATCTCATCAGAGACCACATTAGCTGGCAGCTTTCTCTAAAGGCTTAATGGACACAAATTCAAAGATCTGAAGTCACAATAGTGTCCTGACTGTACCCTGAGTGGATGCAGATGGATCCAGATTTGTAAAAGGTTAGTTGCTAGTTCTTTCTAAATCATTTGAAAACCCTGAGTGGTACACAAATAATTAAGTAGTGACTTTTAATTAAGGCTCTGTAGTAAAAGCTACCTTATGCATAATTAAATGCTTTTTAATGGCTAACTTCAAAACCACTTTTTAACCTGGAAGTTCCATACCAGGAAACAGAGCAAATTGCTTATCTTACTTGGCAGTGATTTCAGATTACACAGGACTCAGTTTCTTTTGGAAATGAATTTTCATTTTTCTATTTTGGATTTGAGTTTAATTTATTGAGGAGAATGTTTATCAAGCAAGGCATGGTGGAATATGCCTGTGATCTCAAAATTCAGAAGGCTGGAACTACCTCGTAAGACCTTGTCCCAAATAAATGTTTCAAGAGAATACAGGTAACAGGGATGGCGAGAAAAGGTCACCAAAAATGCTCCTAAACAGGTACTGGCATAACCTATACAGTGACATTCCTAACATATAAATTAAGGTCTGGGAATGCATCTCAGTGATAAAGCTCTTACCTTGCAATGCAAAGGCTGTGGGTCCCACACAACACCAGCAAGAACACCTCTGACATGTTGCTACAGAAAAGTGAAGTTGAATTTCATGTGTTCCTGTTGCTTGGCTGTGGCAGGCTGCCAGCTCCCCTATTTTGTTCAGCCTTTGTTCAGGCGCTACCACTGGGTGAATAGCAGTGGTAAAGACTCCTCTCTTAGAATGATTGACCCATTTCCAGATATAATTCTGGGTAATTGCTGAGCCTCTTCCAGGCTCAATACATGGCCATAGTCCTCCCTTGGGAGCCCCATTGCAGCCAACATTGGAATATTCATTGAAATCTGGATAATGTCTAAGGTTTGTCAAACCAGGAATTCCTTTCTTAGCTTATGGGCTACAAATGGTAATTCTCCAAAGTGGGACATTAATGTTCTGTGCAGTGCCATCCCAGGACATAGACATTAGGAAAGTGGGATCCCCTTTTTACCCCTCCCTTAACTCTTCTGTTTCAGGGTGGGTAGCAGAGACTGGCACTGTTGAGGCTCCGGCTTACTTTGACTTTCAAAAGAGGCTGTTGGCCAGAGATGTGGCTAAAGTGGAACAGTGCCTGCCTAGCAAGCACAGGGCCCTGAGTTCAAACCCCAGTACTGCCCATAAAGGAAAAAGAAAAAAATAAAAGAAAGAAAAATAAGAGATTCACTGTGGTAGCTGGCAGCCTGGGAGTTTAGGGCTGGCCAGCAAGGTAGAGATGAAGGAAAACTAGGAAAAAGCTGATGTTGCAAAGGCCAAAATCAAAGACAAACATTATCCCAAGAAAGTTGTCAATGAATTTTTCTTGCCCAAAGCTCAGAATTTTGTTTCAATGTCACAAATTCTTCTCACAGAGGAAAGGTCTGAAGTGAGAAAACTTAGAACACATAATATATTAAATAACATTTCATAAGAATGTGAAAAAAATGTAACCTATAAACACTTGAGAGCTAAATAATGTTTCCTATTCACAGCTGTCTTTTTTAGATAAAGATAGTTAGGTGTCATGGGTTTAATTCTGCCCCCTACAATTCGTATGTTGGTGTCTTAACCCCCCCATATATTAAAATGTGAATTTATTCAGGAACATAGTCATTGCAGATGTCAAAATGACGTTATGATGGAGTAGAGTGGGTTTCAAATCCAATATGACTGGTATCCTTACAGGAAGACTCAGTTTGGACATAGACATGTACAAAGGAAGAACAACAGGTGATGTTGAGGATAGAGACTAGGGTGGGAAGAAAATAAAGAACACCAAATGTGGCAGCAAGTCAGCACAAATTGGGGGGAGTCCTATGACCTTCAGCAGGAACCAACCCAACAGGGTTGGTTTTAGATCTTCAGCTTCTATAACTGTGAAATGATAAATTTCTGTTGTTTAAGTCACTTAGTGTGTGGTTCTTTGTCACAGCTATCTTAACTAAATATTAATTAATATTAATTATTAATTAATACTTGTCCCCCCCCACAAAATCATATATTGAAACCCTATAGGTAATTAAGTTTAGATGGGATTAGTGTCTGTATAAGAAGAGACCTTAAAGAGCTTGTCCTCCCTCTACTAGGTGAGGACACATTAACAAGGCTGCCATTGCAAGCCAGGAAGAGAACTCTCACCAAGAACTGGCGTCCTAATCTTGGACTTCTCAGCCTCTAGAACTGTGAGAAAAATATCTGTTGTTTAAGCCACCCACCCTGTGGAATTTTGTTATAGTAGCCTGACCTGATTAAGCCACCAATTTAGAAACTGAGTACCTCACATGGAAAGCTGAGTAATAAGCACAAAGAGCTCCTTGCTGGTTGTTGAAGTCAAGTTTACATTAAAAATTTCCTTTAAAGTATTTAAGAGCCGGATGTCTGTGGCTCATGCCAATATTCCAAGCTATTCAGGAGGAAGAGATCAGGAGGATTGTGGTTCAGCCAGCCCAGGGAAATAGTTCATGAGACGCTATGTTGAAAAAACCCATCACAAAAAAGGGTTCATGGAGTAGCTTAAGGTGTAGGCCATGAGCTCAAACCCCAGTACAAAAAAAAAAAAAAAGCATCCAGATAAGGGCTGACAAAGTGGCTCAAGTTGTGCATCTGCCTAGCAAGCGTAGAACCCTGAGTTCAAACCCCAACACTGCCAAAAAATAAAATAAAATAAAATGTTCAAGATAATTATGATAAAATGTCAAATTGCTTTTACGAGAGATGAGTGCAACAAATACTGTTAAACCGAGTGCAATACTGTACTCAACAACGCTTCAGTATTGGTACTCTTGCCATACAGACCAAATTAAATAGATAGTCATCAAACGAATACCCATGTTTCTATAAAAGTGACTAGGCAAATATAGTGTTCACTTTAGTAATTATACTTATTCTGTATGGCAAAAAATATCAGCTTCCTTTTATCTTAAAAATAGCCCTGTAGAATCATTGTTAGGCTGACTTTACAGCTGACAAACCAGCTTAACAAGGCTGAGTTACTCAGATTTTTACAGATGACAAGTCACGGTAGCCTGATTCTCAAGCATGGGTGCTTCATTACACGCTCTGCTGCCCTTCAAGAAAATGCATAACTTTCAAAGATAAATTCTATGTTTGTTTTTCATGCCTCTTATTGTTTTAGTAAAAAGTTAAAAATGAAACTCATCCTTGGAATTTACTGTCTCTAAATGTCAAGGTTGACTACGTGAAGTATGTGAGTGTATTAAAATACATTATCTCAGTGAGTCTTTTTTATTACATACTGAATTAAAGGAAAAATTTAAACTCATCATTGGTGGACTGTTTATTTCTATGGATTCTTAAACATACTCTGTTGCTTACAATCTGTTTCCTAATTTTTCTATCTACTATTTGGAAAATTATACAGAATAGAGCTAACATGTTATCAAAGTATAGACTGCTATTAATCATAGCTTATACAACAGATTCTCAGTATTAGTACAGAAGCCTGTAATAATCTTATGCTCTGTTTAAGATGTCTTTCCCTACTAATTATATTAAATCTAACTCTTTTGCCCTTATTTATCTAGGGATTTATCACAATTATTACTTTTCTACAAATGTTCCCTAAGTCTCCTTTTATTAATATAGTTATAGTCTTTATTTAAAAGTTAATTAACATTTTCCAGGGTTGTCATTACAACTGAACTATATAATTAAAGTTACTTCATAATATAAGTTATCTCATATGCAAGCTTATACAGTTACTTAGCTTTTCACAAAGCTATAACCACATTAGATGAAGTAATGTATATAGTGTCCTTAGCATTGTCAGGCACATAAAAAACATTGCATATTAGTTTTTAATAATAGTAATGATATTATTTTAACAATGAAAATAAATTAATGTTATAATGATGGGTCGTTCATCATGTGTGCACCATAATAATAAAAGAATGATTTAAAATGAGAAATAATCCTTTATGCTCAATAAATTAAAATAAAAATGAAAACAATTTCTTTTTCTAAATATATCTTTACACTTTTATTTATTCATCAGTAGGGATACTCAGAAAGTTAAGCCAATGGACCCAGATTGCTCATGAGGACGATGGGTACCTCATGGTACCTGAACTATATTGTTGGTCTTGGACCCTATCATTCGCTAAAGCTCCTCTAGTACCTGAAAATTGGTCTCCACTGTGGACGACTACATTGGCTGACTGCCCTGATTGTTTCCTGTGCAGTAATTGATGACAGGAGATGCTAAACAAATTGACATGTGCTGCTTCTTGTAAAGACCACTGACCTTATGATATTGAATGACTAGAAGGGTAAGGGTTATGAGAATTTGTACTGGATGATTCCTCAGAACCTTCTAGCAATTTTTTTGATGAGTTCTAGAGCCTAGTTAACTATTTGGGGTCAAAAAACTGAAACTAAAGATGTAAGAAATTATATCTGGTTATTCTTTCATAGTTCTGCGTACTATGATCTCACTTTTTTTTTTTTTTTTTTTTTTTGCTGATTGCCATAATAAAAGTAGATTTTTTTTTCCCATTACTGGAGATTGAACCAAGGCCCTTGCACACACTTTACCACTGAACTCTATTCCTAGATCACAGAATGTTTTTTGATTGGTGGCTAGATGATTGGATAACTTTTTAAAAAGAAAAAAGAGAGGGGAAAAAAGAAACAAACAAACAAAAAAAAACCCAGCACCACAACTATAAACAGTAGATTGCTCAACATGAAAGACTAGATTGTACTTTGATGGTTTTACTATCTGGCATCTATCCTTAGACCAAAACAAGACTGGCAGAAGCATTTTAGATTTCTTTGAGTTGCCTCAAAGAAATGATGCAACTACTCAAATTAAAAAGAAGCTTTAAATATCTAATATACTACTAGAATTTTAGAATTGTCCATGTACTCCAAGGTAATATTAATTCTGAACTGTACAGTTCCTCAGGATGAGTGATGTGTTTGAGACAAGATAGACAGATGAGGAGACAGGGAAATTATATTATTTTTAATGGATATTAAAAGAGCCAGCCTCAGACACTGGAAAGAGGAAGAAAAAACTGAAAAGAGCAGCTAGCCCCCTCCCATCTCCTTTTAGAAGTTAAGTTACAAGAACAGGGAGATTTAAAGGGACTATCTGCATTGTCTTTGTCTTAGAAATGTTACCAAGTTGCAAGGCTCCTTGAACAGGTAGAGGGACAGAAAAATGAAATGCATGTCTTACAAAGCAAAGTCCTAAAGCTCACCTATTGTTCTTGTGTTTTGGATAGACTTAGAAACATCTTCATGTTTTAGCACCCATCTTGGGCACCAAGATCCATTGTCTAAATTTTTAGAGGTGCTAGGTATGGCCACATGTATTCCCTCAGCTCAAAAAGTATACAGACTACAGATTAAAAAACATTTTGAGTTTTCTTCCTCCCCCCTTATGTCTCCCCATTCATAATACAGACCGTGCACAGAGCCTAGGCTGAGGTATATATGGGACTGGATTATTTTCCTCCTCTTTTATATACAGACAGTGTAAGAACATAGCCTCTGGTCAGCACCAGGAGGCCCCTAACTCACTCATTATGAGAACTCCAGGTCACACGAAAACTTTCTTAAATCCATCTGAGAGCAGACTCCCAATGTCCTCCTACTAGGTTCCATTTCTTGGAGGTCCACTGCCTCCCAACATCACCACAATAAAGAACAAGCCTTTAGCACATGAATTTTTTTCTTTTTTTTTTTTTTGTGGTATTGGGGCTTAAACTCAGGGCCTTCTCCTTGAGCCACTCTACCAACCCAATTTTTTGTGAGAGAGTTTTTCAAGATAGGCTCTCATGAACTATTTGCCCAGGCTGGCTTTGAACTGCGATCCTGATGATCTCTGCCTCCTAAGTAGCTAGGATTTTATGCATGAGCCACCAATGCCGGGCTAACGTGAACTCCTGGAAGGTACATGCAAACCTATGGCAGTTTACAGAATCATAAGACCTTGTGAGTAGAACTTCACAGATGTGATTTGGTGAAGGGTCTTGAGGTGATAAGAATATCCTGAATTCTGTAGGTGAACTCAGTGTAACTACAAGAATCCTTACCCATTTTCAGTCTCTACTACCATTTCCTGTGTAGGGAGCAGGAAATGCCACCCCCAACATTTCTCCCTCCTTTATCCTGTCATCCTGAAACCAATACTTGCTAAAAACTTTCACCTTGAGAGATTACTTGCTGTGAGACAACTTGAATTCATGTTTGTTGGTCCAAAGCACCTGTGTTTTTGCATGGAAACTGGAAATCTAAAGTAACCCCCTTAACCTCTCATCCAGTAACAAGTTGATGCTGCTGGATGACAGTGTATCAGTGATTGGAAATTTCTGGTTTGACTGGGGTCAATGAATGACTTTGGGAATACTCTAAGCAGTCATGTCTCCCCACTGCTCATGTCCTATGTTCTATATAACACCCTACATTCCAAATTTCTTCTTTAGAATTACATTGCCATGGAAATCAACCAGGACCTCCAGTGTGAGCCAGTACATTCTTTCATCAAGGGAAACAATTTGCCAAACAGAGCCTGGATGAAAGGGCATAGTTTATTAGGAAACATCAGTGCTACACCTTCCCAGTTAGGATACTACGTAGAATTCTTGGTAAACTGATTTCCTCATCTCCAGTTTCTTGCAAAGAAACATAGCTGAAAATCTGCAAGCACATCAATCTTCCAGAGCTAAGCTAATTCTGTGGATATTCATAAAATAAAAAGAGGAAACTCCCATTTTACTCATTTATTCAATGAATGTTTGCTATTTGACTACTGGACCCTACATTGCACTAGGTGTTGTGTGTTTAACACTAACAGACAGACATAATTTATGACTTTAAGGAGCTTATTTTCTATTGGGAAAGATGAATACATAAATTCCATCACAATTTGGGAATGCTTTGAAGGAAAAAAAAAAAGAGAGAATATTAGAGCATTTAGTCAGTGGACCTAATTTACAATGAGGGTAACACTGAGTTTAAGAACTAAAGAGTGAGTGGAATTTAGTCAGGCCACGCTGCCAGGAAAGTGATATCAGGATCTGAGATGGAGGTGCAAAAGAAAGGAGAGGAAAGATGTAATGCTGAACAGTTAAGTTAGAGTGAACAATTATCCTTGATGGAGGAGCATCAGGAGACTGGCGATTTGAAGGGGCCTAGGATTAAAAAAACCAGAGGTCACTATACAGATAGAAGCAAGATGATTGAGGGGAAGTCGCAGTGAACTGGATCTAGTGGGTCAAGTTAAACAACTTGAATTTTATTTTTAGGACAAAGGTTTTTAAAGGTCTTCAGTAACACTGTGTCATCAACAAATTTTGTGTGGAGAATGGATAGTAGAGAATTGGAGAAGGAAAGCCAGTTCAGAGAGGGTCCAGGTAACCTGGGTATGATGCGAGTGGGAATTAGGGAGCTGGGGAGACTGAGGAGATCAGATGGATGGGTTTCTAGGTAAAAGGAACCTGCTGACTGATGTGAGCCTGAAATGAGGGAGAAGGAAGTGTCAGGAGGATTATCACATGATTCTAGTGATGATGCTTATTTGCAGTGATGAAGGGTACTTGAGAAGGATGACAAAGAAAAACGTCAAGTTAGAATAAAGTTGACCTAGTCAAGAACAAAGAAAAGTGTATTTATTTGGGGCATTCTAAGAAAACACAGATTTGGTCATTAAAATGCACTGAGGTTTTATAAATGATGGTGAATTTATAGCTTTAAACTGCAAGGAGGTTGAAAATCACATATCTTACTAGTTAGGATTAATGTTAGCAAAGGTTAGGCTGTTTTGTAAGAGAGGGACTTGGGTATGGTTTCAGCCTCTGGGCAGTTTGAGGGAAGAGGTCCATGGTAAGAAGGTCAGCAGAGGTCAACAATGTTTCAAAGGTCAACTTGCATGGTGGGGATTGGGACCAGGCCTACAATCCAGTTCAAAGGTTCAGCTGTGGACAGTTCTAAAATCTGGCTAGCAACTGTTTCATTTCATTTAAAGTGCTTGGACACCAATGCTACTACATTTTTTTCAGTGAGATTGGAATTTGAACTCAGAGCTTTGTACTTACAAAGCAGGCACTTTACCATTTGAGCCACACCTCCAGTCCATTTTGCTCTGGTTATTTTGGAGATGGGGGTCTCACAAACCTTGACCCAGTTGGTCTCCAAGTAGCTAGGATTAGAGGTGTGAGCCACTGATGCCTTTTTATATTTTTATGTTGATGTTGCTAGTGTTTGAACTCAGTACCTAGTGCTTGCTAGGCAGGTGCTCTAACACTTGAGCTTCCATTTTAGTTTTTTTTTTTTCTTTTATTATTCATATGTGCATACAAGGCTTGGTTCATTTCTCCCCCCTGCCCCCACCCCCTCCCTTACCACCCACTCCACCCCCTCCCGCTCCCCCCCCCAATACCCAGCAGAAACTATTTTCCCCTTATCTCTAATTTTGTTGTAGAGACAGTATAAGCATTAATAGGAAGGAACAAGGGGTTTTGCTGGTTGAGATAAGGATAGCTATACAGGGCATTGACTCACATTGATTTCCTGTGCGTGGGTGTTACCTTCTAGGTTAATTCTTTTTGATCTAACCTTTTCTCTAGTACCTGTTCCCCTTTTCCTATTGGCCTCAGTTGCTTTTAAGGTATCTGCTTTAGTTTCTCTGCATTAAGGGCAACAAATGCTAGCTAGTTTTTTAGGTGTCTTACCTATCCTCACCCCTCCCTTGTGTGCTCTCGCGTTTATCATGTGCTCATAGTCCAATCCACTTGTTGTGTTTGCCCTTGATCTAATGTCCACATATGAGGGAGAACATACGATTTTTGGTCTTTTGGGCCAGGCTAACCTCACTCAGAATGATGTTCTCCAGTTCCATCCATTTACCAGCGAATGATAACATTTTGTTCTTCTTCATGGCTGCATAGAATTCCATTGTGTATAGATACCACATTTTCTTAATCCATTCGTCTGTGCTGGGGCATCTTGGCTGTTTCCATAACTTGGCTATTGTGAATAGTGCCGCAATAAACATGGATGTGCAGGTGCCTCTGGAGTAACAGTCTTTTGGGTATATCCCCAAGAGTGGTATTACTGGATCAAATGGTAGATCGATGTCCAGCTTTTTAAGTAGCCTCCAAATTTTTTTCCAGAGTGGTTGTACTAGTTTACATTCCCACCAACAGTGTAAGAGGGTTCCTTTTTCCCCGCATCCTCGCCAACACCTGTTGTTGGCGGTGTTGCTGATGATGGCTATTCTAACAGGGGTGAGGTGGAATCTTAGCGTCCATTTTAGTTTTGAAGTTAGTGATGATGCTAGCTTTTTTTTTGACATGGAGTTTTGCTATGTAGCTCAGGTTGGACTTGAACTCTTGATCTTTGTGCCTCAGTGTTGGGATTACAAAGGTGTTCTACCATGCCCATCTTAACGTTTTGTTTTTTTGGGGGTTTTTTTTTTTGGTAGTACTGGGGTTTGGGTTTTATTGAACTCAGCACTTCCCACTTGCTAGGCAGGGACTCTAACATTAGAATCGTATCTCCAGCCCTCCATTTTCTATCCTTGACAAAAAAAGAAAAGAGGTTGGATTTTTTGGAGGAGGGTATACAACTCAAGAGTTAAGTCTGGAGTAATACAACACATGAAGTTGTATACGTGTAAGTTGGAAGAAAACTGGTCATGTAAATAGTATGTAATTAAATAGGAGATTAGAAACCATCCAGGGCAGAGGTACTCAATCCTGGATGATCATTAAAACCACCTGGAGGGAGCATGTGAGATCCAGAACCAATAAGGAAGCAATTGAACCAAAATTTGTGGAGGTAAATTCACAAAATCAGTTTTTTAAAAAAATTGTCCAAGTGAACTGAATAGACACTTTTCAAATAAAGTAAAATTTCCAAGAAATATGTAAAAAATATTCAATATCCTTAGCCAACAGGGAAACACTAATCAAAACATCACTGAGAGTACACCTTATCCCTTCAGAATGGCTATCATCAAGGAAACAAATAACACCAGATGCTGGTGAGACTGTGGGAAAAAGAAATTCTTATTCACTGCTGGTAGGAATGTAAACTACTTTAGCCACTATAGAAATCAGTATGCAGTTTCCTTAAAAAATTAAAAATAGAGCTACCATATGATTCACTCATATCACATTTAGATATATACCAAAAGACTCAGTCAGGTTACTAGAAAGATATTTGCGTAACCATGTTTATCACAGCAGTATCCAAAATAGCCAAATTATGGAATCAGTCTAGATACCCATCAATGGATGAATGGATAAAGAAAACGTGCTATGTATATACACAATATTAGTAGTACTCAGCCATTAAGAAAAATAGGATTATGTCATTTGCTGGAAAATGAATGTAACTGGAGATCATCATGTTGAATGAAATAAGCCAGTCTTATAAAGATAAGTAATGTATGATTTCTCTCATTGATGGAAGCTGGGAGAAAAAAAACCAAAATGAAACAATAACAAAAAACTGGTAAAGTCATAGAAATACAAGGGGGCCTGCTAGGGAGGTGGAAGGGAAAAGGAAAAGGGGAGGGAGGAAGATCAGGATAAGAAAAAGTAATAGAGGGTATGAATATGATCAAAGTACATAATATGCTCATTTGGAAATGTCATAATGAACCCCTTACTGCGTACGATTTAATATATGCCAATTTAAAAAAATTGCCAGAGTTGAAGCTGGATTTTTAGGCCCCAGGTCCAAACTTGTGGGATTCCACATGTCAGGTCTGACCACTCACTCCTATAGGCCATATAAAGAGACTGAAATGGTGAAGGAAGGAGGTTTATTACATGGCATGGGCAGCGATGGGAAGAGGCAAAGTAAGCACTTCAGCCAATCTTCAGCTATCTTCAGGCTATATACACGAGATTTAGGTTTAAATAGGCAAAGAAGTGGGGGCAGAGGGAGAGATATATGCATAATTATTAAATAGTCTTGGTCATGGGTGTGTTTATTATTTCAGTCCTTACTGTGGAACTTCGGAAAGGCATTTAAAGAAGTGTTTTTGCTATTACCAGGGGTCTGGTAAACAAATCATTTGTTGTTTGGTGGTGGCCTGTCCTTTGAGTTTCTGCTATTTCTTTCTTTGGGGGGCAATTTTTTCCATTCCTACTTGTAAACATGTCATCATAAGTCCTGTTCTTCCCAGATTCCAAGGTGGCTGCAAGGTGAATGGCTTAGAACAAGAAACATAGACTAAAAAATGGAGGCAGGGAGGCCAAGCTTTACTACTGCTCTTAGTTTAATTCATGGGTGAGTAAGGAGTCAGTGCTTTTCAGCAGAAGCAGCTTTTTAAGCACCTGTTACATTGTGATTCTAATAAGTAACTCAGATAAAGTACTGTCACCCATAAAGGAAGAGGGGTTTCCCTCAGCTTCCCAATTGTAACACAAAATCATAGGTACTTTAGATCCACAGTGAAAAGCATTTCAAGGTTTCTCACAACAAGGAGTCTCACAAGATGGAAGGTTAAGCAGAATTTATTTTAGTGTAAGAGGAGAAAATAGAGGGAAGTGGGGATATGGGGATGGGAAAAACATTTCTTGCTTCCCACATAGGAAATGAGGGTAAATACTCAAAATGTTGGATTTTTTTTTTAATCTGTAGAGTTTATACTTTCTGAGCTATGAGAATACATGTGGTCATGTCCTCTAGCAACCTCTGATCATTGGACAATAGATCTGGATGGCCAAGATAGATCGTATTTATTCTTTTTAAAACATGTAGTTGTGGTCTAGGCCTACCCAAAACACAAGGACAATAGGTAAGTTTTAGGACTTCCCTTTGCCAGACATTTGTCTCTATCCATTAGCGGAACAGTTTGCAGCTTCCTAATGTTTCAAAGGAGAAGCAGATACAGAGAGCCCCTGTGCATCTCCCTATTTTTGTAATTTAACATCTAAAAAGTGCTGGGAGGGGAGCAAGCTGCTCTGGGTTTTTAGTTTTTACTTCCCGGTTCTAATGTCTAAACCTGGTCCATTTAATATTTATTTTAAAAAAATAGAATTTCCCTGTCTCCTCATCTATGCTACCTCAGTATTATTAGTTAAGATGGGGAGTAGGGGAAAGTAACATTGCTTTTTACTATTTTCAGCTTTTCTTTTCTTTTTGATGGGTCTGGGGTTTGAACTAAGGGCTTAGTACTTACAAAGCAGGCGCTCTTCCACTTGAGTAATACCTCCAGTATATACCACAGTATATTTTGCTGTGATTATTTTGAAGATAGGTTCTCACAAACTATTTGCCCAGGCTGGCCTTGAACCAGGATCCTCCCAATTTCAGCTTCCCAAGTAGCAAGGATTGCGGGTATGGGCAACTGATGACTGGCTCAAATTTTCTCTTGTTCTTATGAATCTTAGTGTGCACACCATTTAACTAATGATTGCTGTGACCTCTCAGAACATTCTCTGTCAATTTTTCCTCTACACTTGGGTTTTTATTATTCCTTGTTACTTGGATAAAATCTCCAGAGTTAGAATCACAGATACTTAAACTGCCTTTGCTGAAAAGCTCTGACTCCTTAATTGGGCCCATGAATTAACCAAAAGCAGGATAAAAGCTAGGCACTCCAACCTCCAATATGCATCTGTGCTCTTTTCCCTGAGCCATTCTCTCCTGCAGTCACATTGCAGCCATCTTGGGTCCAGAAAGGACAGGACTGATCCATAAAATCTTTACGACAAGGGATTGGAACTGTTAGGTCCCTGGCATTCTTAAGGGCGGGTGGAGAGTCCTGAGGCTAACACCAAAACCAGACCCCCTGATTTATGACTGCTTGCCAAACTCCCCTGCTTGTTTCCCTGCTTGAAAAATCTCAGGAACTTCCAGTATCTCAACTAGCTAGGCATGTCGATCCATTCCATCTGGTGATCACAGATAATTGGAGACCAGGAACTCTCTCCCTCCTGCACAGCTTGGCCCCTCCTATAAAGCCCACTACCCATTCCAGCCAATCTGCTGCACTCTGATCCCAAGGGAGGCAGCCCAGCAGTCTGTATTTCAATAAATCTTTGTTTTCTACACATGGCATGGTCTTTGTAGAGCAGTTCCTTGCATCTGGTGCTAAAACCTGGGAGAGGTTAACAGGACGCTCCGGCCTGGGGCTGGTCCCTTGGCTTCATGTCCTGCCCTCTCCTGGACCTAGACTGCTAAGTTGACCCACGTGTCTACAGACTGTGGATTTCAGAACTTACTGCCTTGCCAACTTTGGCATTCATCATTAGCTTCTCTTCCACTGCTCTCCACCTGACTTACTCCCTTCCTCAGACTCAGTAAGTGTCACCCTTCTCAGGGCTGCCTGCTCTCTCAGGTCTCAGAAGTCATAGTGCTATGCCAGGTGCACCTCCTATGTCCAGTGGGGCACCCACCACTTAGCATGGGGATGCCTGGCTGACAGGTTGGGCATTCTCATTGGATGGCAACCCAGGCTGGGGACACCCACCCTTGGGAACCCATTCAGGTGACACATCCCCCTCCCTCTCACTCTCTTATTCTCTCTCTGTCTCTCTTGCTCTCCCTCTCTGTCTTCCTTTCCTCCACCTAGGCTGACAGCCCCTCCAGCTTACTTTAACCAAATAGCAACAGTATGATTCTGCTCTCCTTGCATGAGTCACATAAGAGAGGCTAGATCTTGACCTAGATGTATATTGGCCTGAAGAATAAACTCACCAAGGCACTTGCCTCTCTCTCTCTCTCTCTCTCTCTCTTCCAACTACATTATGGACCACACACTCTAAAATTAGATGCATCCATACCCCTGGGATGCCTTCTCTGCACCCTTCCCTTGATTTCCAAGAGAATATAAAACCTAAGTGACTGATCTATTACTGCAACACCATTTGGCCTCAGTACAAGTTAGACAATCAATCCCAATGGCCTGAAAATGGTACTTTTGATTTTCACACACTTCTAGATCTTGACAATTTCTGTCATTGCAGTGGCAAGTGATCCAAAATTCCATTTGTCCAAGCTTTTCTTTCTCTCCCCTCTCAACCCTCCCTGCTCCAATCTTGTAACACTGTTCAAATCCTCCTTGTCAGCAACAAACCCCCTTCAAAACTTAAAACTCTTCCTAGCCCCTCTCCCGAAGATTCTTCTCTTACTTGTGACCTCATGGGCTCTGTCTGCCCATCTCCCAACTCCTCTTCCCGCCAATCCTCTACTTCAATCTCTTCTCCCATCCCATCCTCCCGTGACTCAGATCCCTCTTCTTCCACCCCTGCTGGCTCTCCCACCCTATTCGCCTTTTACAGTAGTCACTATTGACCCTGAGCCATCAGCTCCTCAGGGACCAACACTGCCAACATTGTCCTCAGGCTCTGCTACACCCTCACCCTTCTCCTCCCCACCTGCATCCCATACTGGCTTCCATACCTCCTCCCAAGCAAGCCCAACCCATCGCTACCCACTCCGGGAGGTGGCAGGAGCTGATGGCATTATCAGAGTTCATGTGCCCTTTTCCTTGACTGACCTCTCTCAAATTGAAAAGAGACTTGACTTGTTCTCTCATGACTCAGCCTCCTATATTAAAGAATTTAAATACCTAACCCAAGCATATGATATGACTTGGCATAATATATATGTTATTCTTTCCTCCACTTTAACTCCAGATGAAAAGGAAAGAGTTTGGTTAGCAGCCCAGGCACATGCTGATGATGTCCACTGCACTGATCTCACTCTCCTGGTGGGATCTATGGCTGTGCCACATGAGGACCCACGTTGGAACTATATCAGGACCCCACCATGCTAGCCATCTGGAATTATATGCTCACCTGCCTCCTTGTGGGGCTACAGACTGCTTCCTATAGGGCAGTCAATTTTGACAAACTTAGAGAAATTATCCAACGCCCAACTGAAAACCCTGCTGAGTTCTTAGGGCACCTTACTGAAGCCTTAACCTGCTATACTAAGCTAGACCCATCCTCTGAGGATGGAATAATTATTCTCAATTCCCATTTTATTACCCAATCCGTCCCTGATAGTTGAAAGAAAACTTAAACAGGCAGATTATGGCCCTCAAACCCCCCAGGGAGATCTTGTGAAAATGGCATTTAAGGTATTTAATAACTGAGATTAGGCTTGAGATCAGTGAAAGGCCCAGCTCTTGGCAGCTGACCTGAGGCCACCTCCCCCAACTATCAGACAGGCCAGACAACAATGCACACCTACAGAGGCCTGCTTCAAGTGCAACAAGATGGGGCATTGGGCAAAAAACTGCCCCTCACCTCACCTGCCACCAGGACTGTCCACAATGTGGCCAGAGTAGACACTGGAAGGACAACTGCCCCTCTTTGTCTCTGCAAGGTAGGTCAGTCTCCCACTCCCACTGTCAACAGAGTGAAGGCCTCATGGACCTCTTGGGCCTGGTGGCAGAAGACTGATGTAGTCCTGGGACCTTGGCCCCCTTAAAGATCACCTTGGAGGAGCTCAGGGTAACCATCCAAGTAGCAGGTGGGCCTCAATCACCTACTTGGTGCTACCTGACTTCTCAGGTAAGCTTTATCCTTCACAGATCTCCATGGTGGGGGTGGATGGTCTCATCCACCAGTCAAAAAAAAAAGGGAGAAAAAAGAAAGACAGTTTTATTTAAATTTAAAAATTTTATGGGGATTGATTTTAAAATACAAGTTACAAAGTAAACAACTGGAAAGGATATAGATAGGTAAGCTTCAGTGTGTGATAAAGTTAAAGTTGACCATAATCTAAGAGTTCCCTAAAAGATTTTTAAGGTCATGTCTAACTAAATTCAAATTCTCTATGTCTATAAAATAACAAGGTTATCTTAATATTGTTCTGCTCTGAGTAACATCTACAAAAAACTGTTATAGGGAAAGATTTTATCAAAGAAATTATTTGTGTTTTCTGCTGATCTTGTCAAGCTTTAAGTACTACTAAATCAGAGTTCATTTATATATTTGCTCATGTGTCTTGAATGACCACCTTGTAACAGTGTTGTGTCTATACTTTATCTAAATATGGTACAAACATTTACAAAGTTAAAAATGTAAATTTATATAAAAAAATGAGCTAAAGCTCTCTTTTATCTAAAAGTGTTACATTTAACCTAAATCCTGACAGTCAGCCCTGTTTGCCTTTAAAGATTTCACAAACCCTTCATAGCAACTAACCTGGTCAGTCTTGCCACAAGAGTTTAAAGACAGCCCTCATCTTTTTGGACAAGCCCTAACCAGAGACTTATTAGGTTGGCACTACCCAGAGGCCACCCTTCTTCAATATGTTGATGACATACTTCTGTGTAGAACCACAGAGACCCTCATCTGCTGGGCAAATGAGTCCTTTTTAAAACTTTCTGGCCTCTGGGGATACAAAGTCTTTAAGGAGAAGGCTCAATTATGCCTCCCACAGGTCACCTATATAGGTGTGGTCTTAAAGGAACAGACTCACTCCCTGAGTCATGAGGGAATTGACCCAATCCTCCATTTCCCACTCCCCCATACCATAAAGCAGCTTAGAGTTTTCTTGGGAGTTACAGGATTTTGCAAATCTGGATCCCTAGATATTCAGCCCCTAGTGGAACCTTTTTATGCTCCTTCTAATATTCCTATTTGGATCTTACATAATGAATGCTCTCAAGATTCTTTCCCCTCCCAATAAAGGTGCAAACCAAACCGGTTCACCCAAGAAAGCCCGCAAATCCATGGCCAATGAGAAAAGCCCACCACACCTGACCACCCTCAGAAGCCCTTCCTTCTTGAGCCCCTTTGAAATAATATATGGCCGCCCATTTCTCTTTCCCTTAGGAAACGTGCCTCCAACAGACCCTGCTTCTTTGACTGACTATTGGCCTTACCTTAACCTTCTCAGGGAACTTCTCAGAGAACATGGAGACCATATCCTTCCCACCCCTCAGAGGGCCCTATAACAATTTCTGTTAAACCAGGGCTCTCAATTTTCTGCCATAAGTGGATTTAAAACACTGGTAGGGGCAGTGGGCCTAATTCTGGGAGCATGCATAATATTTTCCTGCCTCCTTCCCTTGCTTATATGATCTATTAGGTCCATTATAGAGGCTACTATAGAAAGAAAAACACCTGCACATGTAATGATGCTATGGAAATACAAACCCTTAAACAAACCAGGAAAATGCTCTCTAACCCTAGATGCTTCCAGGATCATTCAGGGAACTCAGCAGAGAGACTTCCCACCAGATGCTACTACAACCTTCTCCAGCCTACCAACAACTGACTTTGTCTGCAAATGAAGCCTGGGAAAAACCATCCACCTCTGTTCCCAGGGACCTCACAAATTTCCAAATTCCAGCCAACCCCCCCCCCCGCAATGACGCCCCCACTCATCATGAAGCAGCTAGATTGATTGGTGCCCATAATACCAACAAAAGGCTGGAGTGTTAGGTCCCTGGCATTCTTGGGGCAGATGGAGAGTCCCAAAGCTAACATTGAAACCAGACCCCTGATTTATGACTGCTTGCCAAACTCCCCTGCTTGTTTCCCTGCTTGAAAAATCTCAGGAACTTCCAGTTTCTCAACTAGCTAGACATGTCAACCCACTCCATCTGGTGATCACAGATAATTGGAGACCAGGAACTCTTTCCCTCCCACACAGCTTGCCCCTCCTATAAAGCCCACTTCCCATTCCAGCCAAGCTGCTGCACTCTGATCCCAAGGGAGGCAGCCCAGCAGTTTGTATTTCAATAAATCTTTCTTTTCTACACGTGGCATGGTCTTTGTTCAGCAGTTCCTTACAGAAACTATCCCTAAGGAACAATAGAGCTTCCTCAGGAAAGACCATCTGCCAGAAAACAACTTCTGAATATTACTGGAAAGTTTAGCATTGGTATGTACTTCATTCTTAGTCCTTTGAGACAAGAATTCAGGCAAGATGTGAAAATGTAGTGAAAGTGATAGTCATTTCTTAGGAAAGGGATGTAGTGTAGTAGGATAAAAGTGGGGAGAAATGGGGGAAAAAAAGGAGAAACATTTCCTGCTCTCCATTTGGGAAATGGAAGTAAAGGCTCAAAATGGTAGTCTTTATCCCTAGTCCCATAGTCATGTCTAGCAACCTCTAATCATTAAACTACATATGTCTAGCAACCTCTAATCATTAAAATAATGGGTCTGGGTGACTAAGATGGGTGCTAAAACAGGGAGATGTCATGTAGGCCCATGCAACACACAGGAACAATAGGTGAGTTTTAGGACATCTCTTTGCCAGACATGCTTTCATTCTTTCTGTTCCTCTAACCTAACCAAGGAGCCTTGCAACTTGTTAACATCTCAAAGAGGAAGGCAGATGCAAATAGCCCCTTATATCTCCCTATTTTTGTAACTTAACACCCAAAAGGAGATGGGAGGGGGCTAGCTGTTCTAGCTTGCTAGTTTTTACTTCCTTCTTCCAATGTATGAGTCTGGCCCTTGAAATAGTTATTAAAATACTATAATTCCCTGTCTCTTCATCTATCTATCCTGCCTCATTTCCCCCCCTAATTACTTTGTTCACTTTTAATCTTAAAAGGGGTACAGAGGGGCAGCAATATTTTTCTCTCAGAAACCTTCAAGAACCCTCCATTTTAGGTTCCGTTTGCATGGCTAACTGCTACTAACACTGAATCCCTACCAAAATAAGCACTGAGACAATGTACCATGGAACATACCTCTGGCCAGGACTGCTTAATAATTAGGCATTCTTCTCTCCCATGCTCCCTGGTGTTTGTCTGTTTAAAGCTGAAACTCATGTCTATAACCTGAAGATGGCTGAAGTGCTCACTTTGCCTCTTCCCACAGCTGCCCAGGCCAAACAATAAACCTCCTTTCTCTGCTGTTCACATCTCTGTACTTGTCCTGTAGGAGCAAATGGCTGGACGTGACATGGAATCCCAGGAGTGAGGACCTTGGGTCTAAGACTCCAGTTTCATTAGGACAAGAAAAAAAATTATAATAATGAAATTCAAAAGGGAGCGAGTGCAGGAGGTAGTATTGTTAGAAATGAAGTCAGTGGAAAATTACTGGCTGCTTGCTTGCACATTAGCTTGCAGATGTTGGGGAAGGGTTGAGCGCATTGGGATGTGCAAGAAACCTCTAGTACAGGGGGTTAAGCACATAGGATAGTCACCAGGATTTGCCAAAATGGGGAACAAGGATTCTAGGCCTTGGGATATCAAGGGAAGCAAAGCCAAGGAGGCTCCTTAGACATTCCCCACCCTGAATAGTCCACTGGGGAGAATGCTGAGGCTCTGGGGAGACACCTCTGAACCAAGGGCAAAAAGAAATAAAAGATGATCAAATACTCTTGTTTTATATGGCCTAAAGCCCAAATTTGCAGATCTTCTGTCTTTTGGCCAAAGTTTGGCTCAGATAAAGATTGGGTGTGCCAAAATTTAGTTATTTATGTTAACGTAAAGTCCACATCCACACAAGAGGAAGAAAAGAAGAAATCATTGTAATTCAACTTCCTATGTCCACTAATCTCTATTTAAGATTAGGTACCCAGAGCCCCAGGGTTATCACAGGATGCTTTGAAGTTAGCCACTACCCTAAAGCTTAAACCACTCTTTACCCAAGAGTAATCCACATCCTAATCATCAACTAGGTCTGTCACAGGGAAGTTTTCACAAGTAAATTTAATAAAACAAAAACCCAGACCTAAGATCTAGAAAGAACAAAGGAAAGGAATTTCAAATAGAAATTCTCTATCAGTTAGAATAGAAACAGGGAGACATAAAAGAGCTACCTGCTTCTGCTTTTCTCTGAGATGTTAACAAGCTCTTAGGAACTTTAGATGGGTGGAGAATAATTGTACCTAACAGAGGAAAGACCTAAAGCATACATATTGTCTCTGTATTTTGAGTGGGCCAGGATGACCCCTTTCTGTTTTAAAAGCCATCTTAGCCACCCAGACCCATCCCCCAGCTCTCCACCCAAAACTAGACTTTCTAACTTTAAAGTTTTGGCTAATAACAAAGTTGCTGCAGCCCAAAACTACTATTAGAGATTATTTTTAAAAACACCCTGTATGGCTAAGTCTGATATGTTTTAAATATTAAAAGAGGCCACTATAAGTTAAGATCCTGCTCCTTGATCCTAATTGTGTGTCTCAATATGCCTAGTAAGTGGAAACCCTATTTGACAGAGTTCAGGAACCAGCAATTAGGAGTGAGACATATCCATAAAAATAATCATTGTGGGCTTATTAATCATCCTCATTAAGATTTAAGGAGTTATCCATCCTTAAGAGCATAGATAAATTGTTCTGAATAAGGGAACAAGGTACATGGGGGGGGAGGGTGGACACTTTCCCAACCCCCAACAACTGATGAAGCTATGCATGGCTCCATTTCTTTCTTCTTCAGACACAAATTGAGACAATGTTAATGGTGCTGGTTCATTCCTGGTTCAGTCTGTGATCAGAAGACTTCCAAATTCTTTGTCCTGTGTGGAAGAATCCATGGTGGGACACATGGGTATAAATGGAATTTATTAAAAGTTAGGGAAGAGAAATACAAAAGGAAGCATGGTGAGTGCCAGGTGGAAGCTAGAAGCCAAGAGAGCATGTTTCTGCTCTTCAGGTGCTTTTAAAACCTACAATAACCTGTGGGTTATTAGATTCCATCTAATAATCAATGAGTGGAGAGGGACTTTGGTGGTTCCTGGCCAGGCGAGGGTGGTTCCTGAGCCAAAGCATGGTTAATCTAAGAGGTCCAAGCCATAGTGGGAGCATGCGTCAGCTAGACAAACACAGCTGGGTCCTGTAGGCTACTTGTCCCGACACGACCCACAGGGAGGCCCCCTTATTGAGTGAACACCATTGGGTCCTGGGGACCCCATGTTTCACACCTGTATTCCCTGAGCAGAGCTTAGCCCATTCACCTGTCTGTGCAAAAGGAAAAACTGAAAAAAGATTAAAAGTGACCCTCTAAGGTATAAGGTCTCTGGGTTCACCATTTCTCCTGGCTGGCTCACCACAAAATGTCAACAGTGAAGATGGCGGCTAGAGGGAGGAAGAAGAAAGCGTGACTCCTAAAGTTAAATCTTGGAGAGACACTGGAGACACACCTTGCAGGCAAAACCACTGAGAAGAGGCAAAACTTTGACCCCTCCACACCTCCAGCCTGTGCAGAGAATCTCCACTTCACATCAAATGGAGAAACCAGGAGGGCCCCCAGGCCGCCAGACGCCCATGCCCAGACGGCTTGGGAAGACACAGACATGGTGAGCTAAGCAGTACACGGTACTCCCACAGACAGCCCTGGGCCAAATCAGCATAGCCCCCTGGAAAGACCAACCCCCACCCGGGGAAAAAAGAGAAACTGAGTAATAAGCAATAAGAACAATAAAGACACATAGCAAAGAGGGTGGGGCACACTGAGCACTGAAGGGGGGGAGGGGAATCCCTCCCGGAACTGTAAATAAATGAGCCAGGCCTGGCCGGAGAGGCTCTGGCAGGAACGGGGGCGGGTGCCCAGCAACCAGGATCGGGAAAGCTTGTGAGAGTGGTGGAGGGAGGAAAACTCCACAGGAGAGGGGGGAAGACCCACTTCCCACGTGAACTGTAAACAAACATGCAGGCCTGAGAAAGTGGGTGCAATGTCACCTCCCCCAGTGTGCTTGGAAAGGGGAAAGCTTGTAGCAGAAGCATCGTGCACAGAACTCTGAGTAAACAAAGCCTGCAGGGCCAGGGGAATGCTAAGCTCACTCCAGAGATCTGCATAAATAACACCGCCAGCAACAGCAGGCTGACAGCAGCAGTCAGGCAAGCCACAGCCGCAGATAGCCATTCACATGCCTGTCTCCAGACTCTTTTTTTTTGTCTCTCCCTACCTTTGATGAGAAAACAACCGAACTATACCTGCATGCTGAAAAACCTACTAAAACTGAATTGCATTTGAACTTGGGACACTTTGTGGGTTTTTTTTTTTTTTGTGCAGTTTTGTTCTACTTTATGTTTCCCCTTTGATGAGACAACTACAAAACAACATCTGAGGCACCATCTCCAGAATTGGAGGCTGAGGGACAGACACGAAAATTATTAAGACTTAAACTTCATTGCATTTGAACTTGGAGGTTTTTTTTTTCTACTTTTTATTTTGTTTTATTTTATTTTATATATATATATATTTTCTTCCATTACTCATTTTTTATTTTTATTCTTATCTTTATTCTTTTTATTTTTTATTTTCAATCCTCTCTGTCTCTCTAATGCCTTTTCAGCTTACGGTTGATTAGTACACTGTCTCTCCCTGTTTATATCTTTGAAACTTTTTTGTTTGTTTCTGTGTTTTGTTTTTTTTCTACTTGATTATTTGTTTTTCCCTTTTCCTTTAACTTCTTTGCTTTCCATCCTCACTCACCATTCCATTCTAAATATCACTAATGCTATTATTATAAGCCAGAAAATACTTAATTGCACACAGAACAGGGACAATAACAACACCAAGGGCAATGATGGGAAAACAGAAAAAACAGGGAAACCAGTTTCCCCACAGCAAAAAATTAGTACAGGAACCAGAGGGAAATGAAGAAAACAAATACTCAGATCCAGACTCCAACAAAATGAAGATAAACTATGCCAAAGAAACCAGTGAAGCCCACAAGAATAATTTAAAAGAAGACATACTACAGGTACTCAATGAGAATTTTATACAGATGATACTGGATAGGGTCAACCAAAATGTACAGGAGACAATCATGAAATTCCAAGACAACAAAAATAGAGAATTTGAAAAAGCAAAAGAAGAAACAAAGGCAACCATAGAAGCACTGTATAAACACCAAAGTGAAACAGAGAACACAATTAATAAAGAGATAAATGAACTCCGGCCAAAAAATAGAAAACATTAAAGAGGAAATGACCCAGGATATGGAAAACTTCAGAAAAAAGAACAAAACAGAATTGCAAAACAAAACGGAAGGCCAATCCAGCAGAGCAGAACAAACAGAAGACAGAATCTCAGAACTTGAAGATGAAATGGTAATTAAAGGAAAAACCAAAGAACTATTAATTAAACAACTCAAGACCTGTGAAAAGAAAATGCAAGAACTCACCGACTCCATCAAAAGACCAAATTTGAGAATCATGGGCATCAAAGAAGGAGAAGAGGTGCAAGCAAAGGGAATGTGTAATCTATTCAACAAAATAATAACAGAAAACTTCCCAAATCTAGGGAAAGATATTCCCATAAAGATGCAAGAGGCCTCCAGGACACCAAACAGACCAGATCAAAATAGAACTACCCCATGACATATCATCATTAAAACAAGTTCAGAAACTAGGGAAAGAATATTGAAGGCTATAAGAGAGAAAAAACAAATAACATACAAAGGTAAACCCATCAAAATCACAGCAGACTTCTCAACAGAAATATTAAAAGCAAGAAGAGCTTGGGGTGAGATCTTCCCGGCACTGAATGAAAATAACTTCAACCCCAGGATACTCTACCCAGCAAAACTATCACTCAAAATAGATGGAGCAATAAAAGTCTTCCATGATAAGCAGAAACTAAAACAATATGTGACCACAAAGCCTCCACTACAAAAGATTCTGCAAGGGATCTGCACACAGAAAGTGAAACCCAAGTTAACCATGAAAGGACAGGCAGCACCAAACTACAGGAAAAGAAAAAGCAAGAAATTAGAGAGTATTCTCAACTTAGCTACACACAATCAAACCTTCAAACAACTAAGACAACTAAATGACAGGAATCACCACATACCTATCAGTACTAACGCTTAATGTTAATGGACTTAATTCACCCATCAAAAGGCACCACTTGATGAAATAGATTAAAAAGGAAGATCCAACAATTTGTTGCTTACAGGAGACCCATCTCACTGACAGAAATAAGCATAAGCTAAGGATGAAAGGCTGGAAGAAGATTTACCAAGCCAATGGCCCCTGAAAACAGGCAGGAGTAGCAATACTTATCTCTGACAAAGTAGACTTCAAACCTACACTGATCAAATGAGATAAAGAAGGACATTCCATACTAATAAAAGGGGAAATAGAACAAAAGGAAATAATAATCATCAACCTGTATGCACCCAATGTCAATGCACCCAATTTCATCAAACATACCCTGAAGGACCTAAAAGCATATATTAATTCCAACATAGTGGTTGTGGGAGACTTTAACACCCCATTATCATCAATAGATAGGTCATCCAAACAAAAAAAATCACTAAAGAAATCCAAGATCTAAAATAGTAGGTCCAATAGACCAAATGGACCTACTTGATGTCTACAGAACATTTCATCCAACATCAACACAATATACATTCTTCTCAGCAGCCCATGGAACCTTCTCCAAAATAGATCATATCCTAGGGCACAAAGCAAGCCTCAGCAAATATAAGAAAATAGAAATTATACCATGCATACTATCTGATCACAATGCAGTAAAAGTAGAACTCAACAACAAAAGTAAAGACAAAAAACATGCAAACAGCTGGAAACTAAAAATCTCATTACTTAATGAACAATGGGTCATTGATGAAATAAAAGAGGAAATTAAAATTTCCTGGAAGTCAATGAAAATGAAAACACAACCTACCGGAACCTATGGGACACAGCTAAGGCAGTCCTGAGAGGAAAGTTTATAGCCATGAATGCATATATTAAAAAGACTGAAAGATCCCAAATCAATGACCTAATGATACATCTCAAACTCCTAGAAAAACAACAAGCAAATCCCAAAACAAATAGAAGGAGAGAAATAATAAAAATAAGAGCTGAAATCAATGAAATAGAAACCAAAAAAACCATACATAGAATTAATGAAACAAAAAGTTGGTTCTTTGAAAAAATAAACAAGATCAATAGACACTTGGCAAACCTGACTAAAATGAGGAGAGAAAAAATCCAAATTAGTAGAACCAGGAATGCAAAAGGGGAGATAACAACAAACACCATGGAAGTCCAGGAAATCATCAGAGACTACTTTGAGAACCTATATTCAAATAAATTTGAAAATCTTAAAGAAATGGACAGATTTCTAGAAACATATGATCATCCAAAACTGAACCAAGAGGAAATTAATCACCTGAATAGATCTATAACACAAAATGAAATTGAAGCAGCAATCAAGAGTCTCCCCAAAAAGAAAAGTCCAGGACCTGATGGATTTTCTGCTGAATTTTATCAGACCTTTAAAGAAGAACTGATACCAACCCTCCTTAAACTGTTCCACGAAATGGAAAGGGAAGGAAAACTGCCTAACACATTTTATGAAGCCAGTATTACACTTATCCCAAAACCAGGCAAAGACATTTCCAAAAAGGAGAACTATAGGCCAATCTCCTTAATGAACATTGATGCAAAAATCCTCAACAAAATAATGGCAAACCAAATTCAACAACACATCAAAAAGATTATTCACCATGACCAAGCAGGCTTCATCCCAGGGATGCAGGGGTGGTTCAACATATGAAAATCAATAAGTGTAATAAACCACATTAACAGAAGCAAAGACAAAAACCACTTGATCATCTCAATAGATGCAGAAAAAGCCTTTGATAAGATCCAACACCATTTCATGATAAAAGCTCTAAGAAAACTAGGAATAGAAGGAAAGTACCTTAACATTATAAAAGCCATATAAGACAAACCTAAGCCAGCATTACTTAACGGAGAAAAACTGAAACCATTCACTCTAAAATCAGGAACCAGACAAGGATGCCCACTATCTCCACTCCTATTCAACATAGCACTGGAATTCCTAGCCAGAGCAATTAGGCAAGAAGAAGGAATAAAAGGAATACAAATAGGAAAAGAAACTGTCAAAATATCCCTATTTGCAGACAACATGATCCTATACCTTAAAGACCCAAAAAACTCTACTCAGAAGCTTCTAGACATCATCAATAGCTATAGCAAGGTAGCAGGATATAAAATCAACAAAGAAAAATCATTAGTATTTCTATACACTAATAATGAACAAACTGAAAAAGAATGTATGAAAACAATTCCATTTACAATAGCCTAAAAAAAAATCAAATACCTAGGTACAAACCTAACAAAAGATGTGAACAACCTCTATAAGGAAAACTATAAACTTCTGAAGAAAGAGACTGAGGAAGACTATAGAAAGTGGAGAGATCTCCCACGCTCATGGATTGGTAGAATCAACATAGTAAAAATGTCTATACTCCCAAAAGTAATCTACATGTTTAATGCAATTCCCATTAAAATTCCAATGACATTCATTAAAGAGATTGAAAAATCTACTGTGAAATTTATATGGAAACACAAGAGGCCACGAATAGCCAAGGCAATACTCAGTCAAAAGAAAAATGCTGGAGTTATCATGATACCTGACTTCAAACTATATCACAAAGCAATAACAATAAAAACAGCATGGTACTGGCACAAAAACAGACATGAAGACCTGTGGAACAGAATAGAGGACCCAGATATGAAGCCACACAACTATAACCAACTTGTCTTTGACAAAGGTGCTAAAAATGTACAATGGAGAAAAAGCAGCCTCTTCAACAAAAACTGGTGGGAAAACTGGTTAGCAGTCTGCTGAGAACTGAAACTAGATCCATGTATATCACCCTATACCAATATTAACTCAAAATGGATCAAGGATCTTAATATCAGACCCCAAACTCTAAAGTTGAGACAGGAAAGAGTAGGAAATACTCTGGAGTTAGTAGGTATAGGTAAGAACTTTCTCAACGGAACCCCAGCAGCACAGCAACTAAGAGATAGCATAGATAAATGGGACTTCATAAAACTAAAAAGCTTCTGTTCATCAAAAGAAATGGTCTCTAAACTGAAGAGAACACCCACAGAGTGGGAGAAAATATTTACCAGCTACACATCAGACAAAGGACTGATAACCAGAATATATAGTGAACTTAAAAAACTAAATTCTCCCAAAACTAATGAACCAATAAAGAAATGGGCAAGTGAACTAAACCGAACTTTCTCAAAAGAAGAAATTCAAATGTCCAAAAAACACATGAAAAAATGCTCACCATCTCTAGCAATAAAGGAAATGCAAATTAAAAGCACACTAAGATTCCACCTCACCCCTGTTAGAATAGCCATCATTAGCAACACCACCAACAACAGGTGTTGGGGAGGATGCGGGGAAAGAGGAACTCTCTTACACTGTTGTTGGGAATGTAAACTAGTACAACCACTCTGGAAAAAAATTTGGAGGCTACTTAAAAAGCTAAACATTGATCTACCATTTGATCCAGCAATACCACTCTTGGGGATATACCCAAAAGACTGTGACACAGGTTACTCCCGAGGCACCTGCACACCCATGTTTATTGCAGTACTATTCACAATAGCCAAGTTATGGAAACAGCCAAGATGCCCCACCACTGACGAATGGATCAAGAAAATGTGGTATCTATACACAATGGAATTTTATGCAGCCATGAGGAAGAACGAAATGTTATCACTCACTGGTAAATGGATGGAATTGGAGAACATCATTCTGAGTGAGGTTAGCCTGGCCCAAAAGACCAAAAATCGTATGTTCTCCCTCATATGTGGACATTAGATCAAGGGCAAACACAACAAGGGGATTGGACTTTGAGCACATGATAAAAGCGAGAGCACACAAGGGAGGGGTGAGGATAGGTAAGACACCTAAAAAATTAGCTAGCATTTGTTGCCCTCAACACAGAGAAACTAAAGCAGATACCTTAAAAGCAACTGAGGCCAATAGGATAAGGGGACCAGGAACTAGAGAAAAGGTTAGATCAAAAAGAATTAACCTAGAAGGTAACACACATGCACAGGAAATTAATGTGAGTCAACTCCCTGTATAGCTATCCTTATCTCAACCAGCAAAAACCCTTGTTCCTTCCAATTATTTCTTATACTCTCTCTTGAACAAAATTAGAGATAAGGGCAAAATAGTTTCTGCCGGATATTGAGGGGGTGGGGGGGAGAAGGAGGGGGCGGAGTGAGTGGTAAGGGAGGAGGTGGGGGCAGGGGGGAGAAATGACCCAAGCCTTGTATGCACATATGAATAATAAAATAATAAAAATTTAAAAATAAATAAAAAAACAAAACAAAAACAAAATGTTAACAGTGCTGGTTCAGTCTGGATCAGAAGATTTCCAGATTCTTTGTCCTGTGTGGAAGAATCCATGGCAGAACACAACAGTATAAATGGAATTTATTAAAAGTTAGGGAAGAGAAATACAAAGGGAAGCATGGTAGGGCCCAGGTAGAAACTGGAAGCTGAGAGAGTGTATTTCTGATCTTCAGGTGCCTTTAAAACCTATGATAACCTATAGGATGGGGAGAACAGTAGGAGAAAAAGCAGTATTAGTAATTTTCCCTTAGGATTTTGAGTGCTGCTTACTGTGCTAAGGGTACTGCTAAATGTGCAAAGTTTTTAAAAGGAAGGATTAAGAAAACTAATGTATGGCCAAACCTAACATTAAAATGCCACTAAATTGGGCCTTAAAAGACTCCAATGGCAACTTTGGTATTTTTGAAGTATTTATGTTACTTTTAAACTTATTTGGTGTTTCTGCAGTTTCTGTAACAGTTGAAAATTTGGATTCTCTGTTGGATTTTAGCAGGAAAAGGATGTTACATACTAAAATAGGAGGTTTTAGGAGATTTGTTGTAATTTACATAAAAATAAAAGGCCCTGAGCTTATCTCTATGCTGCCCTGAGCCTGTCTTGCTGCCACCCTAAGAAAATTCTAACATACCTATAGTTTAAAAGTTTTTCTGAGAGTACACTCTAATTGTTTTTATGTGTCATTTTTTGTGTGTGTCTATCTTGTGTTTATGATTGACTTAACAGAGGCTACAACAACAGTCTTGTTAGAGATTTACTTTTTCTTCAGCCACCAAAATAAACCTCTAACAAAATGAGTTCTAAAAAAGCATCAGCACAACTTAATTTGGTCCTGTAATTCCAACTCATCTTGTATTTTATGCACACTTAAATTGACAGGTTTTTTTTGGCATGCCTAACTGATAAAACATGTGCCACGCACGTGTGTGTGTGTGTGTGTGTGTGTATGTAAAATCTTCAAAATGGTTGTGTTTGTGTGTGTGTATGTATGTAAAATTTTCAATATGGTTTGTAAACTACTTAAAGGTTAATGTGATATTCAAGGTTATCAAAAGAAAAAACCAGGTATTTAAAGGTAACTTTTAAGTGTTTAGGATTAAAGTGAAAATTATTTTTAAATGAAGTTACAGAAAACTGCTTAACTACATGTGGACAAGTGATCTTAATGTGTTTCATTCTATTGAAATTATAATTCAGATCCTACTCTTAAAATATTTGAGTCAAGCCAGATGCTGGTGGCTCACACCTGTAATCCTAGCTTCTCAGGAGGCAGAGATCATGAGGATCAAGGTATGAAACCAGCCAGGGCGAATAGTTCTCGAGACCCTAACTTGAAAAACCCTTCACAAAAATAGGGCTGGTGGTGGCTCAAGGTGAAGGCAACCCCCAGTGGTGCAAAAAAAAAAAATTGTTTTTCATCAACTTGCAAATATGTTTTTATAAATTATTTAAAGTAATAAAATTGTTTTCTTCACAGGTCTTCATAAAATAAGATTAAAAGTACTTTATTATATTGGAAAAACAATTTTATTTAAATTCATAAACATTTAATAGAAATAAAAAGATTTTGGTAAGTAAGACAAATATAAAAGGTATTGGGTATGTTTTTGAAAAAAAAAAAGTGGGGGGAGCTAAAGGTAGAAGGAAACAACTTTAAAATAAAGGATTTTATATGATAAGGTTTGTCCTGAAGGCTTGTTCCAAAATAAAAAGGGACAAAACCTCAATGGTCAAAAAGTAGCAAAATATATGAGTAGGTCTTAAGTATGTAAAAGATGCAACTCATAAAAAATTTATGAATGTAACTAATATGGCTCTAATTTTAAAAATTATCTAAATGATTTCCAAAGGTCAAAATTTAGTAAACTAATGTATATCTAGCATCTAATTTTATCTTTAAAATATTCTGCTCTTAGTAATACTAGTTAAACCTGCTTATAGGAGAAATGTTATCTTTTATTAAGATAATTAGTTGCTTGTAGAATTTATCAGACTTTTTACTCTTAGGAACTGAATCCTAACTAAATCAGTCTATTTAAGTGTGCGTCTTTTCAATGGTTTTAATACATTTAACACCCTAAAAATATGTGGGTTTTATGTCTAAATTTCATTTAAATGCTACACAAAAGTCTCCAGGGTTAAAGTTGCAGAAATGTATCACAAAGTGACCAGCACTTTTTCAATAGAAAACAAGTCTATTTTGGGACACTGTCACTAGCTCCCTAAGCTTGTAAGACTTTGGTTTTTGTTAGTGCTGCATACCTATTACCTTACTTAGCTAAAGATTCTAAATTCTACTGAAAAGGTAAATCTAAATTAACATATATAAGACATCTGTGTAGCTGTGATGCTAATGTTGCTTTCTTTTAATGTTAAGTGTACTTACCTTCTCTAAGTACTTCTTTTCTTTTCTTTTTTAGGCAGAGGGCTAGATGTTTATTTGTAACAATTAACAGCCTATACAAGACATCTCTAGAGCAGAGGCTTAGAGTCCAAAACTTGTTTTCTAATATTAAAAAATATTGCCACTTTAAGGATTGGACATTGGTCACCCATAAACTACATCTGTAATAAAAAGCCTATTGTACCTTGTTTAAAATTCATTTATTCTAAAGGCAAAATTAAAAGTGGGATTTATTCTATTGATAGATATATATGTCATTTTTTACACTAAAATATGAGTTTTAAATATATATTTGAGAGAGAAGAACTTATTGGTACTAATCAATACTGTTCATCATAATTATTATCCTAAGTGCTATATGCAAAACAATTGTTTTGTCAATTGCCAAACATTTAAAAACATTCTACAATAACTGGTCTAAGTATTTTCTCATCTACAGTTTGGATTCTTCTCTAAGGCATTTACAGCCAAACTCCCAGAAATGATTTACAATCATTTGATTTATAATTAAACTCTATTTACAACCACATCCTGATGGGCAATTCTCGCTGGTTACTGTGCCGACTGCTTGACAGACCTAACTACTAAAAGGCTACTTGTCTTCCTCCATGGCCACTGATAGAGAGCAAGGGTCAGAAATTCCAGATTTGTAACCATGTCCCATGTCAGCAGGAAGCAGCTAATGACAAAATACTACTCCCCTTTACTGTAAAAGATTTCAGGGTCTCTAGTCTTTGAGTGGTAGCAGTTCGATGCAAACAATGTCCACAAAAGAGAGAAAAAAGAAATAGAAAAATGGGAGCAATTAAAACAGATTTTTAAAAAATGGGTTTCTCTGATGGGAGAAAAATGATAAGCAAGCCCATGATGAGAGCACTGTGTAGGAGAGTCATTGTGATTCCCAAACTGTATGAGATGAATGCTTAGGAATTATGGATGTAGGGGTATTTATACCATTGTTAAATAGGCATGTGGAGGAATGTGTGACTTGCCAAAGAATAAACAAAAAGATGGTAAGGAGATAGATGAAAGGGGAAGACCACTCCTGTTAAGACCATTTCAGAGCATTCAGGTAGACTTCACAGAAATGCCTGGGGTGGGACAACAAAGATACCTACTGGTAACAGCAGATCACTTTATTGTCTGGGTGGAGGCCTTTCCCCTTTTGACTGCCACAGAGCAGGGACAGTCATCAAACTAGTCTTAGAGCAGATTGTACCTAGGTTTGGTCTGGTGGAGAATAATGACTCAGACAATGGTAGTCACTTTGCCTCAAAGGTGTTAAAGGGAATAATGCAAATTTTGGATATGAATTGGGGTTATCATACTTTCTGGAATTCTCCTTCCTCAGGAAAGGTGGAAAGAATGAATCAGACCCTTAAGGAACAAATCACCAAACTGATCCTAGAAACCAAACAGCCTGGACCAAATGTCTTCCGATAGCTCTCCTTAGATTAGGACAGCTCCAAGAAAAGAGGTGGCACTACCCCCTTGTGATATGTTATATGTGCTCCCATATCTGGGCAGGACTGCCAATCCTCCTACCATGGAGGCCACAGATCAGTTTTAAAGGAACTATATATTTCCTATATCATCCACCATGTCATCCCTTAGACTGAAATACTCCGCCCGACTCCACTTACTGAATCACAGTTCCATCATTTCAAGCCTAGTGGCTTGGTGCTGATCAGGTCTTGGAAGGAGGACAAGCTCCAACCCAGCTGAGAAGGCCTCGATCAAGTGCTCCTTACCACTGAGATGGCTATACAAACAACTGGTATAGCCATTTTGACTCATTATACCCGAGCCAAAAGACTGGTAAAGGAAAGCTAGGGAGAAGGGAAAGAGGACTGAGGTAAAGCATAAGGGTCTTCTGAGGAATCTCTACAAAAAAACTCTGAGAAAGGCATAAGGGATTCCCTCTGGCCTTCCTGATGGAGGTACAAGTTGGGTCCATCTCTGGGCAGTGATGCAGTTACCATATGTTATTATATCAATATTGAAAGGTGGATTACCTGGTTAAACTAGTGATTAATGTAACCAAGACTGCAGGACCTCAAACTATCCAATTTGATGCTTGCCATGTGCAAATTTAGAAAATCAAAGGCAACTCTCAGGGGAAAATAAATACCTCTAGCCAAAACCTATGTGGGGAAAGAATAGAGGAAGCACAAACAATCTCCCCTGCTCCAGTTGGAATGAGGTCTGGTGGATAGCCCAGTATCAGTTTTGAATTGCCTCTTCCAAAAGGGTTAATTCCAAACTGACCCCCTTACGTGCTAAACTACACTTATCTAAAACAGGCCCACAAACAATTGCCAAAATTTATAATGTAATCCCATACATTTGACCATAGACAACCCAGCCACCTGAGACCAGGAATGTACGGTAGCACCATGGGTATATGGATTAGCAGCAGATGTCTCAGAAAGGGACCGTCTAGGATGACTCACCCTCCAGTTGGTCATAAATACAACCTCACACCCATCTGGTGCCAGTGCAACCCTAGATTCTGATAGGGACTTTGTTATGCCAAATAATGACCCCAAGAGAGTAGGGATAGTTGAGATAAAAGATTTAAGACAGAATCCAGAAATAGAAACTGGGTATGGTGATACCAATGCCTGAATTGAATGAGTCAGATTTACAGTACAGACTCTTAACAAAAGTAATTGCTCTGTGTGGCCTGCTGCTCAGCCACAGGCACAGGTGATTCCATTTCCTCTCAGATGGGATACTGATCCCAGAGGAATGCATTGTGTACTGACTCTATAACAAGACGAGTATGCATGGGGAAAAAAGACCTATAAGAGTCTATCTTTCTCATTTTTGCTTAGCAAAGATCAGAACCTAGGGCAATCCCCTCTTTCTATATAGGAAACATGAATTATTCCTCTTGCCTCTCTAGCTAGAGGGCAGAATTCACTAGACCTATGGGAGAACTGACAACTAGCACCAATTTCTTAAACATTACCAATGAGTGAAGTGTTGGCAAGTACTCAGCTCTCTACATATCCTGGGCTGACAGCTGATGGTATTATGGGAAAAGGAACCTCCATGACATATTATTGTCCAACTAGACTAGGACCTGCACCTTTGTTCAATTGGCCATAACATTCACCTTGTTATCCAAGGTACCCTAAGCAATCAAACCAGAATAAGAGTAATCATTGGGCATGGAGAAAATAACAGGGTCTTTTGACTCCTACATTACATTATATATATATTTACATTGACTCAAGAGGAGTCCTAAGAGGTTCCCCAATGAATTTAAGGCCCACAACTAGACAGCCATTGGATTTGAGTCTGCATTCTTCTGGTGGTTCACTATTAGTAAAAACATGGACTGGATTAATGACATTTATTATAATCAGCAAGGTTTATCAAGGGGTAGCTAGTCAGTTGGATGCCACTAGCAGAATGGCTTGGGAAAATGGGATGGCACTGGATGTAAGTCTGGCAGAGAAAGGAGTTGTTTGTGTTGTGAGGAGGAAAATGTACTTTTCTTCCCAATAACATAGCTCCCAATGGCACACTAACAAAGGTGCTCCACTCAGAGACTAATGACTTTGGCTAATGAACTGGCCAAAAATGCTGGCACTGATGATCCTTTCACTAGATGGTTAGAAGGATGGTTTGGAAAACAGATCGGCTTAATTACCTCAATTCTTAATTCTCTCCTCATTGTATCTGGAGTCTTGACAGTGATAGGGTGTTGTATTATTCCCTGTGTAGGAGGGTTAACACAGATACTAATTGAGTTAGCAATTAACAAACAGATGCCCACGACCTATCAGCAAAATAGTTTGCTATTATTAGAAACCAAATTAGATATACTCTCTTATAATGGGGAAAGTCAACAAATTCTAGAGTAATTTGAAAATCAAAAAAACACAAGTGAAAATAAGATCAGTAAAAGTTTAAAAAAGAGAGAGAATTTGTTAGAAATAAAGTCAGTAGTGGTCCATTTTCAAGGCAAGGTATTTAATCCAGAGTGGAAAACTACTGGCTACTTGTTTGTGTATCAGCTTGCAGATGTTGGGGGAGGGCCAACTGATAAGGGAATTTACAATGGGAGGGGTAAAATGAGGAGATGGGTAATAGCTATGTAAATACCAGAAAGCACATATCATAGGGAGACCATCCAGCCACAAAGGGAGGTGGATACTGCTAAAGTCAGCTTCTAAAATTTGACCAGTCCTAAGAGAGGCGTGTTTTAAATAACCAAATTAGGAATTTAGGTGACATTTGGGAAGAATGTACACCCCATAGTACTCAGCCAATGAGGAACAGGGGGAGGAACTTGTGCACTAACAAATATAATGCTTGTTGTAACTGCTTTGGATGTGTCTGCTCGCCAGACACCAATCTTGCAAGACCGCCATTAAAGTCTCTCTTTAACTATATTCCATGTGTCTCTGAGTTGATTCTTTGAGTTTGGATAGGTGAACATTTTTCTCACTGTGTTAACTTTAGGGAGTCCCCTGTGCCCCGTTTACAGAAAGGAAGGTGGTGTTTGTTATGTTGGGAGGACATGTTTGTGTAAGAAGAACTCAGGGGCACACATGTTTTTCTTTAGGTTAATATTTCACAAAGAGCAAAAAGCCCATGTCTGACCCTAGCCAGAAAGGAGAACAAAGGCATTAAGGGTCCTGAGAGCCTTGGAACCATGCAAATAGAAAAGAAAGTCAAATGCTATTCATACACCCTGATCACAAGGTGTACCTCACAAGATAAGGGAACAGGGGAGAAGAGAAAAAAGGGACAGCCAGGGACAGACCTTGATGAGGACTATCTTCTGAATTGAGGACCCAGCCCCTTGGGACTGGAGTCAAGACCAGTCCTAACCTCATTGACCATTCATATCTAAAGGGGGCCAATAGAAAATGTACATTTCCCATGCTTCATTAACATACTCAGCTGGACAACTACCTCTTCAACTAAATAAATACCCATAGACCAAGCAGAAGTCCTGGCAACCCATTCAGGACCCCTCCCAGTTCTGTGGGAGCTTTGTCTTTTTGCTTAATAAACTTCTTGCCTGTGCTCTTACCCTCCACTGTTCGTAGACTGCATTCTTCTCACTGGTGAGACAAAAGAACTCAGTGTGAATTGGGAACTCTTTGCAACTGAGCTAAAGAGCTGTGACCTAGCCAGTGATGCAGACCCAATCTCACAAGACTACATTTTCAGAAGGCATCAGGGGAACAATTTGAAGGTTTGGGTGCTTTCTGCATAATTAATACACACAGACTTCCCTAAAGAATGAATGGCTGTGGAGGACATTACCAAGTAAAAACAGCAATGTTACTGGCTATTCTGTAATATTTCCTTTCAAGTGCAAACATATCAGATGCTGTTACTTGTTCTAAAGAAAGGATAGTCAGCCTCAGACATTGGTAGGACTTAACCCATCACCTCATGTTTTCTTTTCCCTGTACAGTTTTTGGACTTTAAGTATAAACAACTTGGGGAAAGTCTTTAATCAATAAATTAGCATTTCAAAGATCAAAGATAATAGGCCTCTAGAAGTCTTTCATCTCTAGAGAGCTGTAATCAGATAGTCCTGGTCCTCTGTGTTTTTGGCTGTATTCTTTCTCACCACTCCTGATCTCCCCTCCAGTTTTAGGAATGTGCTGTTTGTTTCTTTTTCTTGGTGATTATTCTATGATTCTCTCTCTTTTAAAATTTTTTTCTGCCTATCCATCTGTCCTTCTTTCTGTACCTCTTATAAACAAATATTTATTCAATTTCTGCTTTGTATTAGACTCTATGCTAAATTTTGGATATTTAGCAGAAAAATAAAACAAATATGATCCTTATTTTCATATGTATATACATACAAATACATATATATGTGCATTTCCCCATTTTTCCAGTCTGTTGGCTTTTCCTTTCTTTTTTCTACTTCTTCAACCTCTGTCAACTGGGTAAAATTTGGAATTAATTTTTGAAATAGTACTTTTATATTTTTAACCTAATCTACATCTACCCCTCATTTTATTGTTTGAAAACTGTAAGTAAAACAGTAACTGATACTACCTAGCAGGGCAGGGGTTTTATTCAGTATTCAGGCACATTAATAATTCTCAGCACAATGCACTAAGGTTATTCATATCAAGTGAACTAAATAAAGATTATACTTATTCTCACATCATTTTAGGCCACATTTTGTTACACAGAATCTCCATACTGGATTTATATAATTTGTTTACAATTCTCAGAGCTTTTTAATTTAGAATAAACGTAAAATTTTTTTGATTTCCTAAACATATGCCAGGCAATCTTAAAAATATTTATTGAATGAAATTTCACCTACTTTATTGTCTTGGTATATAAAACCAAATAAGAATATGTGGATCATATATAAGGACAAATACAATTTTTTTTTAAAAAAAAGAGGCTTAATTCTCCCTGTTGAAAATGGGAAGAGATTTCTTCTCTCTTCTTTTATTTGGAGCATTTCATTTAGAAAACTTGTAACTCAAAATACTTCTGTTAGCCCTAAGCAAGGCAAACATCAGGGGCAAACTCCTATATTAATATACCTTTAAAGTATCCTTTCCTTTTTTTTTTTTTCAGCTAAAACTTTATGAGGTGACCTGAATATGCTCAGAGGGGCTCCTGTCTACCATCTTTATGACCCAAGCTGTGCATGCCCCAAGTGTTCCTGTCCAAAACCGTGTCTACCACTTTTCCTTCCTGAGCTATGAACTTAATCTGAGCATACTCAGGAATGTTCCCACCACTAATGTGCTTCTTATATAAATATGTATAGGGTCCCCAAATAAAATCCCCATGCTTCCTTTGTTCAGGGAGGGCATTGCTTTGGAAATAACTCCCCTTACCTACTGCAGGCAATAAATCTTTTTCAACTCTTATTTCTTGGCCACGTTTGTTTTGCTTTTGGACTCACTAAGAAGGGAGCTCATTGCATTTAGTTATACTTTCTCCTCTTTTTGAAATATTTATAAATCCTTGTAAAACTAGAAGGTATTTTGGCAGCTTTGTGACTTAATCATAAAGATCAAGTCACATATCACCTAGTCATAAAGATAGGAGAAATTTGTTTTTCTTCTGGAAAGAGCCACTTAGCTGATATAGATGCCTTGCTGATTACCAGGCAAAGTTGGGATGAAGTGTATGATCTGTAGCACTGTCAGTTCCTCTTGCTTGAGGATTAGTTATGTTTATCTTGAAGACACATTGTAATGAATTGTGTCTGCTTGCTATTGCTATGGTTTAGACATAGTTTGTTCCTCAAGGGATCATGTGTTGGATGCTTTATCTTCATGTAGTGATGTTGAGGTGCTAGTATCTTTACAAAGTATAGTGGGAAGTGGTTAGGCCATTGAGGGTGCTGTTATCAGAACAGATTAGGGTAGGTCTTTTGAGTTAGTCTTGCAAGAGAGTGTTATAGAGGACAAGCTTTGCTCCCCTCCCCCTAATTTTTCTCTGGAGTCCTGTCCGTTCATATGATCTTTCTTGCATGTGACCCTATTGCACAACCACCCACCATGGTGCCATCCACCATGATGCTCTCAGCAGAGGTCAAATTGATGGACTTTTACCCTCAGAACTATGAGCTAAGTAACCTCTTTTCTTTAAATGTTATCTATCCTCAAATATTTTAACAAAAACTGAATGAATAAACTACATAAAGGAATAAGATTTCTTTCTGTCCTTGCAATCTCTCAGCAAAGTGCCTATGATGTATATTACATTCTGGTTTATTGTTTATTCAGTAATAAAAGGGTTTTCTATCTCTACTACTTTTGTGGCTTTTTGAGAGAAGATTTTTTATCTTTAATTCTATTACTTTAACAGTATATATGATGATATAGTAGCCACATTTTAAAGATAATGTTTAGCTCATTTTAATTCTTTCCTAGGATAATTCTGGTTTGCTCATGATACCACTCAAATGATGTGAAATTAACTCTTGGAAAATTGCATTTATTTGCTAATGATGTCTTTCTGATATTTATATAGTTTTTTTCTATTTCATGTACTAAAAATAATATGTTAGGTATATTGGCTCAAATTTACTACTGTCTCTTTAGTCTAGTGACCATTTCCTTTGCTGTGTAGAAGTTTTTAGTTTGATGCAGTCTCACGTGTCAATACTTTCTCTTAATTGCTGAGCTGTTGGAGTTCTATCCATGAAGTCATTACCTATGCCTACATGTTCCAGTGTATGCCCTATCCTTTCCTATAGTACTTTCACAGTTTCAGATCTTATATTAAGGTCTTTGAGCCACTTTGAATGGATAATAGTACAAGGTGAGAGACTGGGATCTAGTTTTAGTTCTGTACAGGTGGATATCCAGTTTTCTCAACACAGTTTGTTGGAGAGTCTATCTTTTTTCCAATGAACGCTTGGGCTCATTTGTCAAAAATCAAATGGCTGTAGCTGCATGGGTTTATCTATTGTGTTCCATTGGTCTCTGTGTCTGATTTTGTATGGGTACCATGCTGTTTTTATTCTATGGTTCTGTAGTATATTTTTGAAGACAGGTATTATGATAATACATGTTGTTCTTTTTGCTTAGGATTCAAGGTCTTTTGAGCTTCCATATGAACTTTAGGATTGACTTTTCTATATTGGTGAAGAATCTCATTTGAATGTTGATGGGAACTGCATTGAAGATATAGGTTGCTTTTTGTAATTATAGCCATTTTTACCATATTGATTCTGCTGATCCATGAGCAGGGAAATTCCTTCTATCATGAGTCTTATCTCGAGATACTCACATCACTAGATAGTACAGTCTCCCTCAACCTGGACCAGATAACAATATGGAACAGAGGCTCTGCCATATCCCTTACGAACAGCATAAATAAGAAACAAATTCTGCCTTTGTTAATCCATTACATTTCAGGGTTAGCATTACCACATCATAATCTAGCCTATACTGATTTGATCATTTGGTTCACATTATTATTTCCTGTCAGGAATTATTCAGCTCTATTGTAAGCTTCAAGTGCTTTTATCTGATATTTATAAAGTAATGGTCATATTGGCAGGTGGATGGAGTAACTGCTTGCTTATTGCAACATTATCTTTTTTATGGTCAAATCATAGTCTCTTTTAAGTATAAATTAATATATAAAACATGCTTTTTCTTACAGTCTTGCCACTTGCATGTAGGTTAACAACATAAGCAGTACTTCTTTTATGAGTAAAACTTTTAGGCTTTTATGTGTGGACCTCATGGTTAAATTCTCAAGTAACTACTATAAAAAGGTCCACCTAACAGCAGAATTTCTTTTTGTATTAGTTCATATTAATTGTACAAAGGGGTTTCACTGTGGTATTTTACACAACTTATACTATACTTCACTCATATTTACTCCCTCTGTTCCTCCTTCCCCCCTCCACCCCTCTATTTTTCAATAGCTTTCAGTGGGTTTCTTTATACCATCTTTATCCATAGGCACAATGCATTCTTCATTCCCATCATTCTAAAAGCCAAGTTTCTTAAGAACAAATAAGTTACATTGAAAACGTAGTTTTATTGTTACTAAATTGAGAATTTATAATAATGTTTGACGTCCACATATGGTTTTAATGTTTCCTGTTTTTTTCATATGTTTATTCCTTTGCTTCCTAACTCTGACTTAATGAAGTGTTATTAAAGAGATTAACAAGACTATGGATGAAGTTCAGTATTAGAGCACTTGCCTAGCATGTATGAGGCCCTGGCAAAATAAAAAGAATGACAACAACCAAATAGAAAATGAAAAGAAAACAAATAGGATTTTCATTGCAGGCTATAGATGAGCAAAGTAAGTGTCAGATTTACTCCAGGCCCAACCCATGGCTAAAAGAGATTTATTGACTCTAAAATCAGATTTGTGTCATGGTGCATGTCAAAACTGCTTCACTGAATAAATATAATAGGTCTCCCTGATAAAACTAAGCCATGTTTTCTATGATTTTCTAAAAAGGATCAGACTGTAATCAATCTCACTTTTAGTAGCGAAACAAATTTGCTGCATTTTGCCTTCAGATAACTGGTCAGAGCAGGATATTTACTTGATGCTTGCCAAGAAACAAGAATAAAATAAGAAGCTCTCTTACTTGTGTTGTTTAGTGAGTTCTTTTAACAACCCCCAGGCCTAACACTATGTGTGTCTGAGAATGTTTTGTTATAGAGACATGAAGGGACTGGCGTGTACTCAGTGGTAGAACCCATGCTTAGCATGTGTGAGGCTCAGGATTCGATCCCCAGTCTCCCTCCTGTAAAATATGTACAGCAATTATTTACTAACTGAAAACTCAAGTCTACAATGAACATGTTTTAGAACCTAGTAAGGCAGGTGGAAGAATGTCTTAGAGATGTGCTGGGGGTCCCCAAGTGCTCCCTCAAGCTTGTTGATTCATTAGGATGTGTAGCAGCACAGAACTCTGAAAAGCTGCTACATGCTTGGTGACAGTTCATTAAAATCACCAATTAGTTCATCCACTTTTTGATTGGTTGTTTTTTTCTCTTACAGGGGGCGATATGAGGTTGGCACAGGGTCTCACAGTATATCTTAGGCTGGCCTTGAACTAATATTCTGCCCAAGTGCTGGGATTACAGGTGCATGTTACCTCTCCTGGCTTATTCCATCCATTTGAATCATTCTGGCCAAAGGACCACTGTTTACTGGTTTTTTTTTCAGTGATAAGGATCGAATCCAGGCCTTATATATGCTGGGTGAGCACTGTACCATGGAGCCTCACTTCCAGAGGAAGTTTTAAGAGCACATGTAGGTTATCCAGAACTTCTACCTCTGGTGTGATAAGATAAAAGCTGCTTGGGTTTGGTGGGGGAGGGGGGTCACCACATAGATGATAGCTGCTCTGACTCTCAATTTTGCATATACTTCAACGTACTTTTGTACTATTATACTCATGCACTTCAGGGTCAAAAATTTCTATTAAAGTGTATTCTACCATATCTGACTAATACAGTGCCTACCCAAAACCTAGGAGTCAGAAAGGCCTAGACTGAAAAGAATGCCAAAGAATCAGAAATTTCTCACTGTGATTAGATCAAAGAATACTTGAAGGACAATTAGGAAGAGTTAGTTTGAAAGATAAGTATGATTCAGGCTTTGAAAAGTCTTGTAAATCATATTAAGGAATTTACAAATTGCAAAAAATGTACTGAGGATTTTAAGCTAGAATAACAATGAGGTCAAATTTTTGTTTTCAAATGATGCAGGGTAGAGAATGGATTGACGGAAACTAAAACCCAAGGTAAGGAGATTTAGTAACAGATTTGAAAACTACCCTGAAATGAGGCAGAACTTGGGGTGGAGGGTAGGAAGAGAGAAGAAGAATATTAACAGGTCTATTCTAAGGCCTGGGAGAGATTCTAAAAAGGTATTTGTACAATCCAGTGTATGTGTGAAGTTTGCAAACATAAGGTATATTTAATCCCAGTGTGTTAAGGCTGCTGATTCTACTCCAACTTCCTGCCAGCTGGCTTGAGAGGATGTCAACATATTTGAGTTTAGTTAGATGTAAATCAGGTTGAGGGTGCAGTTACCATGGGTTAAGTGTGATATGGGCATGTAGCCTTCAGTCACTTCCATGTAAGGTTATGCCATTGCTATTCCTGTAGATAAATGATCTCCAAGAAAAATTGGATTTCCACTGTATCAAATTCATCCCATGAAAGAAAAAGGTAACGTGCCAGAGATCATAAAGAAATTTGTTTGGGTGTCGTGGCTAGTCTCAAAGACGGCCCCTATTGTCTCCTGGTATTAATGTTACTATATAGGCTCCTTCCCTTTAATCTATGCTGGCTGTGTTGCCTGGATTTGACCAGAAAAAATGTGGTACAAGTGATAGGTTGACCTCTGAGGCTAAGCCCTAAGAAGTCTTGGAATATACATTTAAGGGGAAGTAAGACATAATGTAGTCTGGCTAGGACTAGGAAAAGCTTAAGAGCAGCATCTTCCAGTTGTTATTACAATAATAATTATTATTATTTTGGTGGTACTAGGGGTTGAATTCAGGGCAATGTGCTTGCTAGGAAGGCGCAACACCACTTGAGCTACTCCACCATCCTCTCCCAGCTGTTTTAGCCATCCCAGCTGAGGCTCCAGAGATATGGTAAGGAAGCCATCTTGTATGTCCAGCCCATAAGAGCCTACAGATGCTTCTAACCCAGCCTCCATATGACTGCAATGGAATAAAGACTCTTAAGTGCTAAGCTAAGTCCAGGAAATCCACAGAAGCTAAAGAGATGATAGTAGATGCTGATAGAAACCTTTATGTTTTAGGGATGGTTCATTAGGTAGCAACAGAGAAAGGGAATACAGTCTATTCAGAAAAATAAATATAACCACAGAATCTTTGCTATACCTTCCAGTAAGAAGTTAAATCTATTTCCTCTCCCCTTGAACTTGAGCTGACCTATGACTAATCTTCCCAACAGAGTACAGCAGAAATGATACAGTATCAAGGATCCATTTTTAAGAATACTGGCTATCCTTACATTATGTCTTGGAACAATGAGCCACTGTGTAAGAAGTCCCCTGGCCTTGCTGGAGAGACTAAATGGAGAGGTCTGGAGACTACATGGAGAGTGAAAATGTTGTGATGAATCCCAGTATGTGAAACTGGACCCTCCAGACCAGACTGACATCACCTAAATACCTCCAAGTGCCCCTGTCCACACCATGAGGAGCAGAAGAATAAGCCAGCCAAGCCCTGCTCGAATACTTGACCTGCAAAATTGTGAGACATAATAAAGTAGTTACAGTTTCAAGTTACTAAATTTTGGGGTCATGTGTTATATAGAAGTAGGCAATGGTGATAAGGGATTTCCCCCATTTTTCGGGGGTGTGGTGGAGTTTGAATTCAGGGCTGTATGCTTGTTATGCAGGTACTCTACCACTTGAGCCATGCACCTAGCTCAATTACTTTAGTTATTTTTGGGATAGGATCTTGTTTTTTGCCTGGGGTGAACTTGACTGTAATCCTCCTAACTGTGCCTCCCTGTAGCTGGGATTACAGATGTATGCCACCATCCCTAACTTTATCTCCCAAAATTTATATAGCATTATCAATAAAAAACTGTGACCATAAGTTGTAAAGCAGAAAGAAGTTCAATCTAAATTATTGATAAGAATTTGGGGGAGGAGGGCTGGAACTGTAGCTCAGTGGTAGAGTGTTTGGTTATTACGCTAAAGGCCTTGGATTCAATCCCCAAAACTGTTGAAGAAAAGAAAAAAAAATTTTTTTCTAGTATGAGTCATCAAACCTAGCAAATCCTCAGAAATGCTATGCAAGTGTTTTAGCCTCAGCCCTCCCTCCCCCAGTATTTTTTCTCCTCCAGTTATGCTGGAGGAGAGACAGAATTACCTTTCTACTCACATTGTGAAAATTATCATAAAACTGTTGTTGTTTAAAGAAGATATTAAAGAGTAAATGGCCTAGCCAGGAGCTGGTGACTCACGCCTGTAATCCTAGCCACTGAAGAGGCAGAGATCAGCAGGATTGAGGTTCAAAGCCACCCCAGGAAAATAGTTCACAAGAACCTATCCTGAAAAAACCCATCAGAATAAAGGGTTGGTGGAGTGGCTCAAGATGTAGGCCCTGAGTTCAAACCCCAGTACTGCAAAAAAAAAAAAAAAAAAAAAAAGTAAATGGTCAAAAACTAGGGAAGTGTTTTATAAAGTTATTTAAATATTACAAGGTAGCTGGTTATAAAGCAATTAATTAGTAAAAATCAAGTGATATCCTTCAGGATTTTGTGAGGGAGATTTTTATCACTTGTTTGTAAAAATTTGTGATTTGTTGTTTTTTCCATTTAAAATGAACATTTACTTTTGTACCTAATCTTGCATTTTGTACTTTGTTGTTCTTTTTTTTCCTTAAAGAGTGTCTGAAAAATTTCAGAGCATTGTGGCCAAAAAGAAGATTCTATAAACATCCAAAGAGAAGGCAAAAAACCCAAACTGTCACATACATACTATCAGAAATCAGAATGACTTTGGACTTTTCAATAGCACTAGAAGATAAAATGTAATAGAGAAATGCCTTTTAGCTTCTAATAATTTCTAATAATTTCCAACCTAAAATTAGACATTGTGAATCTCTCAATCAAATCTGAGAGGAGAATAAAAATGTTTTTGAGGTATAAAGTCTTAATATTTTTAACATGCACTTTATTTTGGGAAAGTACCAAACAATGTGTTCCTGTGTATTTGGATTGTCTAAACAGGATATGACTTAATGCTGACACACTTTTATTTCCAAAAATGATTTCTCTTTGCCCTAGATTCTACCAGAGTTTGCCAGAAATATCATGAAGATACGATTGGCACTTTGGCAGTAACAGCCAATACATAAAGAAAGCCCTTTGAAGTAAGTGCCAGAGGGTCACCGTATCAACCGCATTTCCTAATAAACAGGTACTGTTCTAAAGAAAACTTGCTTATGAAATGAAGTTTGAAAAGCACACAGATGGCTTTGCTATTGTTTTTATATAATAGCATTGTTTATATAATCTAAAACTCAGATTATTGGTACTTTAAGCTGTAAATATTTATTTCTTCCTTCACTGCTTTATTGCTTAATGACAAAAGGACCACTTAGGTCTATTCTTATCACCCTGGAGTCCCCTCTGTTCCTTCCCCAATCATTGTTTCCATACTCTCTCCCCACAAAATTCATGACTCTCCTGACTTTAGGGGTTATCCATCTCTACTTTTATTTGAAGTTTCAACCCTAAATACTATTGCTCATATTTATATGTTTTTGTATCTTATATGAATCCAATCACAAAATATACATTTTTGTATTTCTACTTTCTTCCTTTTACTTAGCTCCATGTAGCTATATTGTTGAGATGGTTGTGTTTTTCTTCATTTTTGGAATTGAGTAAGTTATTTATTTATTTATTTATTTTTGGTGAGACTGAAGTTTGAATACAGGGATTCCTGCATGCAAAGCAGGTGCTCTACCACTTAAGCCATGCCTTCAGCCCATTTCAATCTGGTTATTTTTTGGAAATGGAGTCTCACATACTATTTGCTCTGGCTGGCCTCCAACTGCAACCTTTCCAATCTTAGCTTCCCAAGTAGTTAGGGTTACAGGCATAAACCACTGACTCCTGGCTTGGGTAAGTATTTCTTATCTAAATGTACCATGATTTGGTTATCTATTTCTACTGCTGGTAGATATTTGAGTCGTGTCCATCTTGGAGCATTACCAGTACACCAGGAGCTGAATCAGACTGTATTGCTCTCACTTTCAGAGCTCACAAGCTGTTCATAGATAAAAGGCAGAAAGATACAATCTTATAAAAATTTAAAAACCTTTAATTACCCTTGTAAGTGCCAGGCTTACTTCTATTTTCTCAAACATGATGACAGCTTATCCAAATAAACTCTACTGACCTTCTTAATTGCACTTTCCCCCACTCATTCTTAACTATTATCCTCTGGTATATGTGTATTATTAGCTTTCAGATTAAAAAAAACTATTGTTGAAGCACTTATTAGGTAAATGAATACAACAGATTCTGATCTACAACATTCAAAATAGAAACAGATGTAGGCCTCGGACTCCAAATAGGGTAGATTTGCAGAAAGTTCTTTAAGTGTTATAGAATATTAAAAATATTCTCGATTCACTCTCAATAGTAATGCCATTGGTGCAGCTAGTATGAATAAAGAGGAGATAGAAGGGAGGATGTAGAGACAAAAAGAGGCAAATAGTAATTGTACTAATAGATCACTAAAGCTTCTTGTCTCCCCTCATTAAAGGCAGATGTTCAGTGGTAATCCTGGATATATATGTTCATCAAGCTGAATGTGCCTCTGGGCCCTGAAATTGTATGTATGCTGCAATAGTTAAAGATGTCACTAAAAATGCTCACTTATGGAAATTCAGAATTGGGACATTAGTGCCAATGTCATACAGCAAAAGAGTCATACATATTTGTTCTGATTTAGTTGTAGCATGATATAGAGGAGAAAAAAGTGAAGCATTTACATATGACAAGGGGCTGGTAAAAGTACAAAAAAAATTAAAAAAAAAAGAAACTTCATGTTAAGTTGTGGTTGGAAGAAAAACATTTTTAAAAATTGAGTTCTGGTTTGAAGTCTCCTGGCATGAACAGTGAAACATGTGTAGCAAAAGGGAGATTGAATATTATTGTAGGAACAAGAAGTGTGTTGCATTTAATTGCAAAAGTGTGGCAAAATATCAAAAAGAATAGGATAGCAGAAAAAATAGAACAAGAGATAGACATGGAAAGACAGACTGCTGTTGATCATTCCTTTTTGTCAGTATTGGGTAAGAAACTCCCTGCTGGTGCTTCACTGAATCCAAAAGTTGAAGAGTCATTACAAAAGATAGTTTCACTCTTCACTTTGTTTGCTTGGCAGACAGAACATCAGAGAAATAATGGACCAAAAATATTAGCAATAAACAGTCTCTGTTATTAGAAATAATTTAACCATATCAACTCCACTTAAAACCACTGACATTTAAAAATATAGGTATTCAATTTATCTAGTAATAATATTTTATTGAGTGAGGAAATATTATACTGAGATTTAACTACAGCACGTTAGATTGTAGGTGAAACAATGTGAAATTTACTACAGTCCTGACATTTTATGTTACCATAAATTATGTATGAATGAATAAGTTTATGTCTATCTAACTTTGTATTTATATTTCTAAGACATCTAGAAACCATTTTGGTATAGTAGTTAACAGTACTGTAAGTTTTTAGGAATAATTATTTTACTTGGATTTATGGAAAGATCAAATACTGAAGTTGAATTATTTAAAAGAAATGTTGACCTTAAGCTTGAATAATAAAATAAGAATTTAAAAAATTGAGATGTCAAACTAAACCTAAATCACAAAGAATGAGTTTTTAAGTAAAGGTTATTAGACTCTGAAATGGATTAACCAAAGAGAGAATTTCCTTACTTGATAAAATGATGAGGACTACAAACTGAACATTGGTTTGAAATGTAACTAGAAAAAATGTTTGTAGATCATAAAGGGACAAATGTAATCAGAATTTTTTTTTTTCAGGAAAATGCCCTTCTCGGATCTACTGTGGAGAGGAGGATTGAAGCCAGCCCCAGTGGTATGCTCTGAAATCTGTCCTAGAGATGGATTCAGCCAATGGCTGAGTGTAGCTCCCATCAGAGGCAAGCATTCCAGGGAGGTGTGCAGGATTTCTGGAGCATCTGAGTTTGGCTCAGAGACTTCCTTTTGGCATCTGTGTTAGTCCATTTTCTGTTGCCAATAACACTCTACCACCGACTGGGTAAGTTTTATAAAAAAGACGTTCATTTTGTCTCAGCAGGTGTAGGTACAAGGCAAAGGGGCTTCATCTGGTGATGGCCTTCTTGCTGGCAAGTCTCTCAGCAGCACATGGTATTACCAGATGGAGGACACTCATATACATCTGTGTCTCTTTCCCTCTTTTTATAAAGCTATCAAGATTAAATGATGGGACTCTGCCCCAATAACCTTATCCAATCTCAGTCATCTCTCAAAGAGTATAGTCAGATCAAGTTTCTGCCTTCTTTTCTTTTTTGGTGGTACTGGGGTTGAACTCAGGGCCTTACACTTGCTATGCAGGCACTCTACCACTTGAACCACTCTGCCAGCATCTGCTTTCTTAATAATTCACAATGGGGATTAAATTTCATCACATGAAATACCCAAACCTAGCCAGCCTTTGTCAAATCTTAAAACTCCATCACCAGTCTTAGTCCCTTTTTTCCTTCCTCTCTCTCTCTCTTCTGACTTTTCTCCCTTTTCTTCCTTCTCTTGCTCCTTCACAGCTATCATACTTGCATGGTGGCATTTAGCTCTCCCAGCCTCTTACAGTTCCCTCCCTATATTTCCTCAGAGATTTCTCCTAATTAATCTCTAACATTTTCTGTTTGCTTGTTTTATTTGTTTTTGATGGTACTGGGGTTTGAACTCAGGGCCTCACCCTTGCTAGGCAGGTGCTCTTACCTCTTGAGACACTCTTCCAGTCTTCGCCCAATTAATCTTTGCAAACCTAACCCATTCTTCCCATTTGGACTCTCTGAAGACCTGGTATAAAGTACAAGAATTCTTCTTTTGCCCTGGTTCAAAAAAGTACTAAAAGAGGATGAAGGAGGAGGAAAAAGGGAAGGAGAGGAAAGAGACATTAGAAGAATGGGGCAGAGGAGAAGGAGAAAGAGAGAAAGGAAAGCAGGGAAGGAGAGGGGAAAGAAGAGGGTTTAGCAATCTCTTCAAGTGTTAGAAAGTCTTCTTTTGATCTTCAAATTTTCTTGATCATCCAAGTCTTTCATAATTTGCAGTTGTGCATCAGAGAGTGTGTATAAAAGATAAATTTAGATTCAAGTTGGTATTTACTCAAGAGAATGGTATACCCCTTTTTTATTTGGCGGCTGATGTAGCTGTCTTAAATTTGCTTGCCAATCCCTCTTCTTTAGTAAACTTCTGGATTTTAAAAAGGAAGGGTGAGAAGCTGAAGGCATCACTCAAATAGTAGAGTGCCAAGTGTGAGGCCCTGAGTTCAAACCCTCACTTCCTAAAAGGAAAGCTGAGTATCAAGATATTGCTTGGACTTGAGGGCCATTTTCTAGATTCATTTTTGGAATATTTCTGGGTGTACATAAAAGGTTAATGTATATTACAAAAGACAGACTCAGTGAGGCTTTGTTGATATGGTGAGGATGGAGAAGGTAAGAAAAGGTTGGAAGAAATAGTGGAGTAGTCGAAGAAGACAAATTATTTTAAGTAGCATGTTTAAATAGATGTTTTATTTAAAATATTTGCATTTACATTCACATAACTTACTTAATATGAAACTTTAAGTTCCATATAAGTATTGTAAAACTTGATAATCTCTTTATAAAATCTTTTATTGGCGGAAGGTACTATGAAATAACCAACCCTTTATTGGCTTAGCTTAATGCTGGGAACAAACCAGGTGTTTAAAAAATGTTAGGCTGACATTTATTGAGCCTGTACTCTGTGCCTGGTTCTATGCAAAAAGTGCTTGACGTACTTTTCATATTCCAGTTACAGGTGAAGAACTGAGGATAGTGGTAGACAAGCAATGAAGCGACAGTGAATTAGCTGAGAGACTTATTTAAAGATCTTTACGGCTCGGCTCTTAATTTGTACAAAAACAAGCATATTGAAATTCAGGACTGGACCACAAAAGTAATCACTCCTGATTTTCTTTTGCATGTATGGATTAATAGTTTATTAGTATCTTGCAAATCCCTATAGAATAAGTCTTGAACTGACACCCATCACAATCATAGGCCATATTTCCTACCTATGTTCCTAGAGAAACAGATTTTATTTGCTCCTTTTATTGTTTCGCTTATTTTTCTTTCCTTTCTTTTGTCCCCACTTCATTCTCCTTTTTTTTTTTTTTGGTGCTGAAATACATCCGCTTTTTTTCTATTAGCGTACATTAATTGTACAAAGGGGATTCATTGTGATATTTCCATACATGCCTGTAATGTATTATGATTAAATTCACCCCTCTATTAGTCTTTTTTATCCCCTTCCCCTTTTAAAACCAATTTTCATGCATTTCATACATGCTTAGAAAACACTTCGATCATATTCCTCCATCCCTGCGCCCTTTCTCGTTCTCTCTTTTAAATCTTGCTTTCCTTCCTTCTTTCATTCAAACAAGGCCAGGTGCTGAATTTTAAAGTCTCGTTCAAAACGGTGCCACGTCATCCGCCGAAGCCAAGAATCAAGAGGTGCTGTCATAGCTGTCCCTGCCAGCGTGGATCTCCGCGGAGCCCCGCCCCCTGCTCCTCACCTGCTCCGGGGGAAATGACACAGCGGCTGCGGTCACAGCTCCGGCCTCCGCTCCCTCCGCAACAGCCTCAGCCCCCAACCCTGGGTCAGAGCGGCCCCGCCCCTCCCGGATCCCGGCTGGCTGAGCGCCTTTCTTTGCATATTTCTACCTTTGTTCCCGGCCAGCGGCCAATCAGCGCGCGGGGCGAGGCGGGCCGGCTGGGCGGGGCTCCGTCCGGGTCGGAGCCGCAGCGGCGGCCGCAGGTTCTAGAGCGCGTTGCAGCCGCCTCGGGCGCGCCGGGCACTGTAGCCCCGTTCCCTGGCCTCCTCCCACCGCGCGCCCCGCCTGGGCCCGGCCGCGAAGGCGAGGACCCCGCGGCGGCCTGGAAGGCTCCGCCGAAGTCGAATTTACCTGCAGCGACCGCGACCACAGGCTTCAAGATGGTTTGCGGGGGCTTTGCGTGCTCCAAGAACTGCCTGTGCGCCCTCAACCTGCTGTACACCGTGAGTATCCCAAGCCCGGTCCTTGTCGCCCGGGGGCTTTGCACCTGCTGGGGTGCTACTCGCTCCTTCGCTGCCTGGCCAGGGGCTCGCTCGCTTGCTTCATCCTGCGCGCCCTTCCCACTCTGCGCCCCCGGCCTGGCCATCAGCCGCCGCCCGGGACCTGCATGGAGCCCGCGCCTGTCGCAGTCCCTTTCCCTCATTGTGAAGCCTCTGTCTTCCATGCTCGCTGGCCGCGTCCCTGCCACATCGCTCCAGCCCACCCTCACCCGCCGCCCTGCGTTTTCAGGCCTTTAGCCAGACCCTCCCCCCCACTTGTGTATCCCGATCCCTTCTGTCGCTTGCTCCAGGCTTCCAAATCCATCTGGAGCGGGTTTGGAGGCGGGAGCCGCCCCGGGGTTTGAGCCCAGTTTTGCAGAATAGCGTGGTTTGAAGCCGGAGAGGCAGCATATGGATGGTGTGCTGCTTGGCCAGCTCTGCCTGCTCTTGTAATTTGAATTGAGGCCACCGGGTAGGCTCACAGGACATCCGCAGCTTCCGAAGTTTGTTTCATGCTTCTACAAAGGGATGTGTTTTTGTTGATGCTGTTGCCAGGTTTACTTATACTTGATGCCTTCCCATGTGTCCCCCTCCTCCCCACCCTTATCAATATCCTAATTCCATTTTAAGAGAAGCCCTACAGTAAATAAGCCTCCACCCAAGTGTTCCTTCTTCTCCCCCCACCCCCAGCTGACTAGCTTAGGCCTCTTAGTTTTAAAGCTGGAGGCTCTTTGTGATTTTTGAGGCTCAATTCTGGGAGAACAGGAGGAAGGCAAGTTGATTTTATTGAATGCCTGTTACATCCTCAGTTTTTACAAACACGACATTAGTCATTCTAACCATCATCAGAGGCAAGGGGAGTTGTCTAAATTTGATACACAAAGTAACGGACCGGAAAGGTTTTAATAAGTTTTCCTAGTTGGTGGTTAGGAGTGGAACCTATGCTGTGGAATCCAGATCTTTCTGCAGGCTGCCTCTACTGCAGGGAATAAACTTCCTCTTTGTCATCCTCCCTCCATCATAGCCTTGCTCCCTTCTATAAATACACCTGGTGCTTTGCAGCCCCTACCCTGAAAATAAACCCAGTTCCTCTGCATTAGCAGAGAGCTAAGCCATCTGTGCAAGATTCGGTTACATCCTTGGAATAGAGAGGCCGTTTGTGATCACTAACATAGGTACTTGCTGGGTCATTTTACCATTATTGTTTTTGTGTGCATGAGCAATGGCAAAGCTTTGAAGGCAGAACACAAACAGGTATTCTTTCCTGGCTAGTCAGTAGTCAACATGGTCACTAACAGTAGACTTGGGGGAAAATCTAGAACACCCCACGATACAGCTCCTTGTAATTGCAGGTACATGTCAAGTTTCAGATCAAAGTCTACCTATTTCACCTTTAGTATGCTTATCACATTGTTCACTAAGTAAATGCTGATCAGTTCTTCAAGTACTTTCTCTTTCATAGCCTGAATGGTCTGCTTAGAACTTCAGATTCTATTTTGTGCCCTGACGTCTGGGTTTTTTCCCTTGTCAATGATTTAGTCATCTGTTCTTCAGACACTTAACCTTACCGTGTCTGCTTACACCCAGTAGAATGTCTGCTTTGCTATTTACTTGGCTGAGAAGTCTGTATAGATTAGTGTGAAATAGATTTTTTTTTAAAAAAGGAAGTTATTTTCAAATCAAGTACTATTGCTTTCAAAATGTATTTCAGTTGTATTTACAGCATTTCATGAAAGCAAGGAGAAAGGTTGATTCTAAAGAGACATATTAAGACTATTAAATATACATTCTAAACTACTGACGTTAATTGGAAATTCATGGGACTGTAAAAATGGTTAGCACTTTAAAAATTCTAGACTTTTTATACAAAGGGACATTTCTTAAATGAGTGGCTAACTGTTCCTTATACATTGTAAATAGACTAAATAAGTTCAGCAGTTTAAATTGGAGGTGAAAGCTGGGTGCTGGTGGCTCACACCTGCAATCCTAGCTACTCAGGAGGCAGAGATCAGGAGGATCTTGTTCAAAGCCAGCCCCAGGCAAGTTCTCGAGAACCTATCTCAAAAAACCCTATCACAAAAAATTGAGCAGCTCAAGGTGAAGGGCCTGAGTTCAACCCCCAGTACCACAAAAATAAATACATAAATAGGAGGTGAATGACAGGTAAAATTTGAACTAGGTCTTAAATAAGTGTGGAAGATGTTTCATGGCTATTATTTAGATTCTGTATCTTCTCTGGTCGCAGTCAGCCTTTCAAGATGAAAAAAAATGGGTCTGGGGCAGGGTTGAGCTTGGGGACTTGGGAGACATTTCTTTATAGGACATGAATAAAAGGACCCTTTGTAGGTTCTCATCCCATCCTGATTATTGTCTCTAGAATATGCTCAAAGCTGCGGGATTAGTTTTGAGTTATTTCTACAAGGAATAGTAGAACCCAGACTGCATATGGGAATAGCAGGTGGAAAGGTATGGTCTGCCTTAACCTCATCACTGTTGTGTTGAGGCATTTTTTGAGGATCTTAGGATTCTACAGGCTAAAATGTGCGCATCTTCAGGTGGTCTCTTAGTGAGCTTGAGATCTGTGCTGTATTCATGACCAGTTCAAAAAGCAGGTCACTCAAACAAGTGGGAAGGAAGGTCCCCAAATTTGTCTTGGAAATTAGATGACTATGCTAGGGTTAACTGTTGATTTTTGTTGTTTTTTTCTGTCTTGCTTGTTTTAATTAAGGGTATTCCCAGTACTGAACAACCTTAAGTTAGTGTGGTATATGTAAACAATTTGTAAGACTAGAAGAAAAGGAGGAAGCTAGTGTAGTCTCTTAATGCATCTTCATGGTGTTGTAAGGGAGAGGATGAGTTGCTTCAGAACTTCCTACATTTAAAGACACTGAGAGATTTTTAAGTCAATAAATAGTGGTTGATGCCTGCTATGTGCCACGTTCTATTTTCAGTCTGAAACTTCAGAAGCAAACCAAACAGGGCTTTCAAATCAGTAGATGGTTAGGAAGTTTCTTACTACCTTTCCTGTATGTGATCTCAAGAACTATATTCAGTCAGTAAACATTTGTCTACTGGGTGTACTCCACTGAGAACTATGGGAAATAAATACAGACATAGGAGCTTACTTGCCCTGTGAAGACAGAATCTTGAAGTTGAATGATGCATAAAACTTAGGACTGCGGAAGACCTTTGTGGGTTAGGAATAAATAAGGAAAGACTGAATTGGGGAAGTGTGGAAATAATGATATTATTCAGGTTATACAATACAAATTATTGTATGAGAAATTGATTTATTTTAGTTTTAAGAATGTATTTTTATGTAAATGTTTCAAACTGAAAATATTTTCACAAAAAGTAAAAAACAACCTTAAAAATCATACATAGGTTTTGTGGAAAAAATTAGGAAATATAAAATAAGTATATTAAAATACGTAACATTTTGAATTTTTATTCTGGTGTTGAATATTGAGACCAGGTGCTCTACCACTAAACTGTATCTCTAACCCTATGTTTTGAAGTTTTGACAATTTAACTCCTTATGCTTGACCAGAGAAGACAGAACTCTATTAAAAAATGATGATGGGGCAGTTAATTTTTAAGAAGAGAAACAAACTAAAAATGTGATAAAATGTATATTTACTGTGCTGGAACATTAAGGAATTGCACTGTCGTATATATGTTATTTGATCTTCAGTTTTGTCATTTGTAAATTTTTCCATTCTTCCCTCATGGAGTAGTAGTGAGGAAAATAATGGTTATAAATGCTTTGGATGTACTACAGAAATAAAATTAGGTTGCGACAGCTTCAGGTGGAAGAAGTTGAATTAAACTTCTGAATTGCCAACCTGAATGTTATAATGGAAAGATTTTTAAGCTATTGGTATTTTTAACATGTCAGGCTGCTATTAAGTCAACAGACCCGAGAAGGCATGAGTTCATATCCTCAAAATACAAATATCAGTCTTGCAGTTGTAAGGAAAAAAGTGACAGATGTATACAACATAAATTCAGAATTGCAATTTTTAGATTTTGAATTTTGCTATACTCTTTTTTTCTTTTGCTGGTGCTGGGGTTTGAACTCAGGGCCTCATGCTCACTAGGCAGGCGTTCTACCACTTAAACCACTCTGCTAGCCCCTTTTTTTTTTATATGTTGGGGTTTTTATCGAGATAGGGTTTCACGAACTATTTGCCCTGTCTGGCTTCAGACCATGATCCTTCTGATCTCTTGTCTTGAGTAGCTAGGATTGCAGGCATGAGCCACCTGTGCCTGGCTTATACATGGTTTTTTTTTTTTTTTGAGTCCTGATCTATTCATTACAATTCAGTCTCGGCTCCCAAATAAGTTGAAAAATAGTAGTACTTCAGCCAAGGAAAAGTCTACTTATTGCAGTTGTTTTCAAATGATTTAATTTCTCATTTTTTCAAATTCTGATTATTTTTCAGATTATTCTTGTTTAATATTTTAATGTATGATTAGGCTTGTGGTATTCATCTCTGTTTAAAATACTGGATGAATTCAGTTGGTTGCTGAATATTTACTTGCACTTTTATTATTTATTTATTTATTTATTTATTTATTTATTTTAGCTCTATCACTCATCTCTTTAAAAAGTTTATATGAATATCCAGTCAAAACCAACAGGGCATCTCTCTTGAAATTTTACTTGCATTTTTAGTTAAGAAAATGATTCACTCTTTACAGAATCTGGAATTTTCAGAGAACATTGTTATGCTGATATTTATAACTTGCTTTTGTGCTAAATACGTTCTTAAATTTTTCCAACTTTTGATTTAAAAATACCATAACAAAATGTCCTTCTCATGCCATTTTTCACTTGAAATGAGCTTATTGGGAGTGGCTCAAGAGGTAAGAGTGCCTGATTAGCAAGCATGAGGCCCTGAATTCGAACCCCAGTGCTGCCAAAACAAAACAAAAAAATGAGCTTATTGACATTCACAGATTTTCACAACAAAATTATTAAAGACATTTTCTATGAAAAAACCAGTTAACTTTGGGAAAAATTCAGCCCGTAATTTAAGAGTGAGATTTGAAGGACTTGGGGGTGTGGCTCAAGTGGTAGAGCTCCTGCCTACCAAGCCAAAGGACTTGAGTTAAACCCCAGTACTATCAAAGGAAAAAAGTAAGATTTGAACATCTCATTTTCCCAATTTATATGTAGGTTTAGGTGGCATAAACCTAAACCTACATATAAAGGTGGTTTTAGTACCTCTTGTCTTTGCTAATCCTTTGCCCTGCTCTGTCTTTTTAAAGTTCTTCAATAAAGCCTTCTCAGTCAGGAAGGAATTTTAAAATTAAAATTTTCAGTCTGGCATCTTAATGCCTGAGTACCTTCCCAGATAAATCAGGGAGGATAAAGGCATGCAATTTTTTTTTTCTCTTTTAATTCCTAGCTAGTTCCGGATCACAGTAAGAGCTAAGAGCTGGTGTTGTCAGATTTATTTTTTTATTTATTCTGTTTGCGCTGAGCAAACCAGCATTGCAGGTAGTCGTGAGCCTGTTTTTCTCCCCTGTTAGACCATTAACTTATTGTTGGCAGAGATCATAGCTTTCTCTACAGTCTATTTTTTTCTTTCTTGTTGCATTGTTCAGCTTGTACTTTTTTTCTGACATAGAGCTTATGTTCCCTAAATACTTCCTGAATTGAATTTGCAGAATTAGCTGCCCAGGGAAAATTTGCATGAGGAAAATTTCTGTAAAATGACACTTTATTTCTTTTATCTCACAGAGATCACAGTTAAATCCAGGGGTGGGGGTGCAGCTCTGTGGCAAAACTTGCCTAGCATATAAGACTCTGGGTTTGATCTATAGCCCTGCAAACAAACAAAATTCAACTTAAAGCCAAAAACATAGCCAGTATATTTTATTTATTTTTATTATTTGTTTATTTATTTTTCAATGTTTTGAGACAGGGTCTCACTTTATAGCCCCAGGATGGCTTCCAACCTGTGATTCTTCTGCCTTCACCTCCTGAATGCTAGGATTCTAAGTATGTGCCACAACACCTGTTTCTTTTTAATTTTTATGGTGCAGGGGATTGAACCCAGGGCCTCACATACGTGAGTTAAACACCCTATGATTGAGCTACATCCCAGCCCACAGCATGTATTTTAAGGTCTAAAAGTTAGCATTAGACTAAAGGTTAATAATAAGAAGGAATTACTGTTTCTATTCACTAAAATAGAATTTTTGGTTTTTTTTTTTTTGCAGGACTGGGGTTTGAACTCAGGGCTTTGCACTTGCAAAGTATTCACTCTACTGATTGAGCCACATCTCCAGTCTGTTTTGCTCTGGGTGTTTTGGAGATGGGGTCTCTTGAACTATTTGCCCAGGCTGCCCTCAAATTGAGATCCTTCCAATCTCAGCCTCCCAAGTAGATAGGGTCACATGCTGAACCACTGGTGCCAGTGAATGTAATGTTTCTTGAATACCCTTTTTTGTTCAATTTGTAGCGAACCTTTTAAACACCTTCAAGGGTTGCCACTAGGCTGTCTCCCATCCAAGTATTAACCAGGTCCTACCCTGTCTAGCTTTAAAGATCAGATGGGATCTGGCGTGATCAGGGTGGTATGGGCTTAGACTTTACTAGGCCTGTCACATGCAAAATTGTAAATTATACAATAATTGCAGTTAACTGGGGTTTTTATTAATATTGTGAGTCTAATATAAGTATAGTATAAAATAAGCTCAAGTAATTTTCTTTCCTTTATTCATTCGATTTGTAAATATTAATTGAACACTAAATAGTAGTGAACAAAGCGAACAAAAATGTTCTGCCTTTGTGGCAGACAGATGATAAACAAATAAATAAGTTATGCATCTTATTAGAACATTAAAAAAGTCATGCAGAGAAATGAAACAGAACAGGAGGAATGAAGAGTGGTGTGGCAGTGGGTTGATGTGGGGAAATGGGTACAGCTTTCTTTTCTGTGGTCACTTGGTCAGCTTGGGAAGATCAAACTGGAGAAAAGGTTGATTTTTTTTTTTTTTTGATCTGAGGTTTGAACTTGGGGCTTTACACTTGTAAAACTTGCAAAATAGGCACTCTACCACTTGAACCACACCTCCAGTCCTGGAGAAAAGTTTGAAGGAGATAAAGGACAAATACCTGGGAAAAGTGTTTCAGGTGGAGCAGTGGCCTTTGAAAAGACCCTGATGGAGGAGTATGTCTGGTTTATGTAAGAGACAGGAGTGCCATCCAGCCAGGGCAGTGATAGGGAATGATATTGGGGAAGTTATGGGGCTTGGATCATAAGTGGTCTTGAGAGTATTATAAGGCCTTGGCTTTTATACCAAGTGAAATGAGCTGTTGGTGAGTTTGGGCCTGATATGGTCTGTTATGGTCTTTTGGCAGTACTGAGACTTGAACTCAGGGTCTTGCATTTTGGTAGTTGAACCACGCCCCAGTCCAACATGAGCTGATTTGTATGTAAAAGATCATCTAGCTCTGGAAGTGAGGCTTATTATGAGGCCATTGCTGTAATGTAGGCATGAGGCAGTAGAGAGTGTTAGCAATAAAAGTGAAAGAAATAGACACCTCCAGGGCCTCTGTTGAAGGTAGAGCCAATATGATTTCCTGATGGATTGGAAATGGAATGTGAGAGAAAGAAGCAAGTCAGAGATGACTCATGCTTATGGCTTAAGCAGCTGGCAGGTTGGGTTTGCCTCTAACAGGGCCAGGGAAGGCTACAGGGGGAACAGGTTGTGGAATGAAAAGAAGGGGGGTTCCGCATTAGATGGGATGTCAATAGATACCCATGTAGAGCTGTCAAGTAGAACTTATACTTACAACATTGGGGTTCAGGGGAGAAGGAGACCAGAAGACTTAAATTTACATTACATTTATAGAGTTGAGATTAGAGAAAATCAACAGGCTAGTGAGGGTAGATAGAGAAGGCAGCGGTCCATAGATTACTCACTAAAAGATCTAGGAGGCAAGACAGATTCTGCAAAGGAGCCAAACAAGGAATAGCTTGGTCAGGGAGGAGGAAAACCTCTCAGAGTTTGGTGGCCTATAAGCCAAATACAAGTGTGTCAAAGAGATGGGATTGAATATGTGTCAAGTACTGCTGGTAAAATGAGAACTAAGACTTAAGTCTTGAATATAGCTGTGAAGAAACTGTTGGAAAGAGCAGTTGCCCTTTTACTTTCCTTATGATAAACTATAAGCCGTCAACAATAAAGGCCATGTCCTCATCATTCCTCCTTCCTGAGTGCACAGTGCGTCCCCAGCATATGGTTGACATTAGTTATTGAGTGCAGGAGTCAGGGTTGTTCTGCTATAACTTCACTTCTTGTCTCTCCCAAAGAAGGGAAAGGTAGGGTGGAGTTGCATTTTTCTTGGCAGGTTTTGGTGCCATTTCAAGCTATATAATCTTGGAAAATGACAAGTTAAGGGTCCTTACTTTCAATTCTTTTCATATAACTTATTTTCAGGAGTTATAACTTTGGATTTTGTGCCTAGTTAGCATAAAAGTGATTAACAATATAGAGAACCATAAGAAAGAAAAATTTGTGCAAGAAACACTTCAAGCTTTTTGTATCATTTGAGGAATAAAAATGATGAAAGATCTAAGGTCTTGGCTTCCACACTAAATGTCTGGCTATTTAGCAATCTCTAGATTATTTATAGAATTTTCACATTTCCATCCAGATGTTTGGCATTCTAGAAATATGCCAACATACTTGATCTTCTTTGAATTTCTCTTCAGTTGTCCACATCACAAAGTTCAGAAAAGAGCTGAATTTCAAGGGTAATTCCTCAAAATGTTGAGCATATAGAGGAAAGTGGTCTGGGATCTTTGCTTTATTTGTCAGTGGATGCTATGTTACATTTTGGCAGTATAGTTTTGCTATGTCTTAATAGTGTTTTAAATTTTCTTGCCTTCCACTACCATCATAACTTTTCTCATGTTTTTGTACTAACAAAACATTTTTGCATAATTACAGCATCTAATCCAAATTTTTTCAACTGTTAAAAGTTCTTTTGTTCTCAGAGCAATTTGCCTAGTAGAATTTTGATGCTCTAAAAATAGAGCTGGTTTAGAAATATTCACATCTTATCTTTTCACCTTGTGTTTTGAAATGTGGTGGACATTTGATAAAATAATGAAAATCTCTTTTATATGTTGCATAGAAGAATAATCTTGAAAATTATTAGACTGAATTTTTTTCACCTCCAAATGTTATATATGTTAGAGAGTAAGTATTTTTGCTGGTCCTTAAAGTGTAATGAGCAGTATCAAGAGCCCTCAATTCAACAGTACATCTTGAATATATCTTCTGTAGTAGGCACTTAGCCAGGTGCTAGGAATATATGATCAACACGTGCCTTGATTGTATGGCATGTAAAGTGTTGAGGGCTCCTGAGAAGAATTCAAAATATGGTTGGAGTAGTGTGTGGGGAGTAATATAGCTAATGTGTTATGTCCATAGATCATCCAGGTCTTTCACATCCTGGTATTTTAAGCCCTAGGAATACAGATTTTTGTCCTAAAACAAAAAGACAAAGAATAGCTAGCAAAGAAATGACCTAATCTGATTGACTCTAAAAAAAAGACCACCATATTATTCCATTTTATTATTCTATTTTCTGTTGCTATAACAGAATACCACAGACTGGGTAGTTTATAAAGAAAAGAAATTTATTTCTCACAGTTCTAGAGGCTGGGAAATCCCAGATGGACAGGCTGCATCTGGTGAGGGTCTTCTGGCTGCATCACAACGTGGAAGAAGGGGTCACATGGCAAATGACCACAAGTGTACAAACTTAAGTCCCATCCTCTCCCTACAAAGCTTCTCTTCCATCTGAGAGCCACACCCTCAAGACCTTGTCTAATCCTGATTACCTTCCAAAGGCCCTACCTCTAAATACCAACAACACAGTGAATTTGAGGATGGCTTCCAACTCATGGATCTTGCAGGGGGCAGAGGAACATTCGAGTCATACAGTTAGGAAAAGTTCAGTTGCAGGTAATAGGATGTACCGCTGTTTAAAATAATGTTTATTGATTTCATGTAGAACTGAAGAAGTGGGTAACCCAGACCAATTGCACAATTCAAGCATTCAAGCATGCTGTCTTGGACCCAGTCTCCATCTGCATGGTGTATGGCTTTCTTCTTTGTCACCAAATTACATCTGCAACTGTTAAGTACCATAATTTGTTCCATGCCAGAAGAAAGAAGATACTCTAAAATGTTTTCTTTGAAGTTTTTTGGGGGGAACAGATTAATTGAGGTATTATTGACATATAATAAGCTGCACTTGAAGTGAGGCATTTGGTACTGTGAACCCATTTTCACATTAGTGACCTTAAACATATCTCTCACCCACACGAGTCCCCTCTTCTTCTTTTGTAACACTTTCTTCTCTTCCCTCAACCCCTGCTCCAAATCTGCAGGCACCCACTGACCTCCTCAGCAGTAAGACATAGGATGGAGTTAAATTTAGTAAGCCTGGGGAGACTGTTTGCTGAAAAAAGATAGCCTAACACATTACTCTGGCTGATTAATCCCTTCTTATTTTGACCTTGGAGCAACTGCTTTAAGGAAGCCTTTTTTTTTTTAAAGAAATATATTTTTTATCATTAATTGATACATAGTGATTATACATATTTATGAACTATAGTATGAACTATAGTGTGAAATTTCAATACACTGTATACAATGTGTAATCATTAGATCAGGGTAACATCTGTTACCTCAGACATACATGATTTCTTTGTGTTGGCAATGTTTAAAATCTTCTCTACTAATTATCTTGAAATTTCAATTAATTGTTGTCTGTGCTATAGAACATTCTAAGTTCTCCTCCCCTACTCACTTCCCAGGCTCTGCTAACTAACCATTGTTCTCTCTTCAGTGAAATGGATTGTTGCTGTTTTTAAAAATTCATTGAAAGGGTGAATGATCTAAATTTGGTTTTGGTAGGGAAGGTGGTCACCATGGTGAAGGTAGTCAAGATCAATGGAAGTTTGTAGTCATTAAAAATTTATGATAAACACTTGCAAGATGGAGCTTTTATTAATTGGACTTCTTTTTGAGTTATAGATGAACGTAATAGAGTGTTTTGACTCCTATAACTGTGATATCCAGTTTTTGGAACATAGGTTTGGTTGGATCAAGGGACTCAGGAAAGATCAGAATTCCTTCACTCCTAACCACTTTCAACTCAGCTTGCCTCTGCTTAGATTCTTTTTGAGGCCAGATCTTTCCATATGCAAGATGGCAACTGGCAGAATCAATTTTGTCCATATAGTTTGTATGCCAGAGGAACCCATTTCTTTTGCTTCTATTATCCTTATATCAAATGTCATGCTTAGTGACTCTGTTGGTTTATGGATCCATCCCTTAGACCAAACTGTTGACAAAAGGTGGGCAACAGTAGCTGGTGTACTTGAATCTTCTGTGTCTGTTGCTGATGGTAGTCACAGGGAGCCAGAGAAGGCCTAGGGTTAAGGGTTGCATAAAAATTTATGTGCTAGGTATAAATGCAACATAAACATATGTTCATTACAGAGATTATTCTTCTTCAGGGTAGCAGTTTGTTTGGTTCTTCTATTCTTAATTCTAGAGTATTCTAGCAAATTCTTCATCATTCAGATGGTGTAGTATAGTCCTAACTTTTTAACACTTATGTTAGATTATAAGAACATTGTACTCATATTTTTCTTTGCTTTTTAGTAGAATTGCCTGTCTCAATCCAAAAGTTGCATAAACACATGTTGATGAGTTTCAAACATTTCTGTTTACTTGTCATCTCAGAGATAATCTCTTCATGATGTACTGTGTGCTCTTGTGTGTGAATGTTGACATATGTGGCAAAATTTTTGGCTCAGATAAGAGAAATACAAACAGCACAAAAGGAAAAAGCTAGCATTTGTAGTTAAATAATGGAAAGGTCATGTGAGAAGAGGGCTTTGTTATTGTTTTACACATCACTGTGGAGCTAGGTCTCAGATGGAGTAAGGTAGAGGTGCTATTTTAAATGTATCATTCTGGTTATAAATCAATAACTTTAATTTCTTAGGCATTGTAATGATATCTTTGATATTAGATTGCAGTGTTGAGATATACTTAAATATATTGCTAGGCACTCTGATACAGTACATGCAGGGAGGGAAAAATTGCCCTACCACTGTATTATTTGGCATGTTACCTTGTTACTTTGATTCCTTTCCTATTAAAGGAAGGGAATTAAGATCACTGACCAGATACTGTGTTGCCTCCATGTTTTGTGGGCATGTGGTGTTTTGTGAGCATTGGCTAAGAATTCTGTGTCCCTTGCATGTTACCTTCATTAGAATGTACTGGTGTGTACTAGCCGTTTTGCTGCTGCCACCTGCTCTTGCTGTTTGCTTGGGGAAGCTATACCAGTTTTAGACACTTTTGTCATTTTGCTGTGTTGTGCCTTTACCATTTCAGCTCTTTTAACTTTCTTATAAAGCCCTTTTTATATGATCAAGTTTTCTTTACTTTAAAAGAAAAACAAAACAAAAGCAGGAAAGGTTGGCGCTTCTTGCTCATAAAAACATCACTACCAAGGACTTAACAGACCCATAATCTGTTTTTATCAGCATTCTGTCTCCCACAGGAAGGAAACTATTTGTCATATGTCTAAATTTACTTTCTATTACAATTGGTTTCATAAGGAAAATGTTATTATAATTGAACAAAGGATTCCTTGCAGTTTTTTTTTTTTTGTCTACCAAGTTGTCCTAACAAGCTTAGACTTTTTAATTGCGCAGTTAGAATTAAGTTTATTTGAATCAGTAGTTTTTAGATTGCTAGTTTGGAAGGCTTCATAATAATTTCATTCTCTTCAAAATTATAAACCAAGGATAGCGTATAACTACTACATTATTATCTTTAAAAGGCCCTTTTATAGTGAAAGTTGAAGACCTTATGGTCAAATCTTAGAGTAATATTAGAAATTTTTAGGAATTATTTCTAATTTAAAAAGCTAGTACGATTATTTGGCAGACTTTTTTGTTGTTTTTGATGGTACTGTGGTTTGAACTCAGGGCCTCAGGCTTGCTATGCAAGGTGTTTGTCTACTTAGCAAGTGCTTGGTTCTGAGTTTAAACCCTAGTATTGCGAAGAAAAAAAAGTTAGAGTGAAAGACTCACTCTGTAGCCCCTTTCCTTTTTTATCCCTTCATAAATGTTCACTATCCTGAAATGAACGTGTTATTTCCCCACGTTTATGACATATGTGACAACCTCTTCCTCTTCCTCTATGGACTAATTATCCATAGGAATTGTACAGTTTTGTTATTGTGTGTTTGAAAATGTACATAAATGATATATTTCATCTGTATTCATATAACTTATTTATTTTATGTTTTGAAATTTGTTGATTCCATAGGAATAGATAAAAATAGTTTGTACCCTATTGTGTGATTGCACCAGAGTTTACGTATTTCCTGGTCATGTGTTTGAGGTTATTTTCAATTTTTTGTTGTTACAAACAAAGCTGCAGTAGGATCCTGTATGTGTTAGTTGGAAAAATGGTTATTTCTCTCGGGGATTAACCTGGAAACAGAATTGTTGGGTTACCAAGGGATCCATCTTTAACTTTCCTGCCAAATTATTCTTAAGTAGCTACAGCAATTTTTTCTTGTACTTGTATGTGAGTTCCAGATACTCCACACTCTTGGTGTTGTCGGTCCCGAGTTTTGCCAGTCTAATGCCTGTGAGATTGTATGTTAATGATATTTAACATCTTCCATGGATTGATTGGCTTTCTAGATTCTAGATTCTTCTTCACTGATTACATCTCTCTACTTTTGACTGATTTTCAGTGTGCTTTGTGTATTTAAAATTGATCTGTATGGATTTTTTAATATGTATGTGTGCTGGAAAATGTTTCTCTAGTCCATGTTTTTCTTGTATTTTTCATTGTACAGACTTTTAAACATTTAGTATAGCATAATGTGCTAGATTAAAGTAGCTATTAGAATAATTAGAATTAGAGAGCCTGGGTTCATAGTATAGTTCTGCCTTTCTTACTTGCTTTTTAACCTTGGGAAAGTTAATTAGCATTTCTATGGAATGTTTCCCTTATAGAAAATGGAGATAATAGTACTACTACCTCCTAGGATTGTTGTAAAGATTAAATTCATTACTAAATGCAAAACATTTAGAATAATTTTTTCCCATATGGCAAATGCTTAGTATTATATGTACTGTTTTGAGACTTAAGAAATATTTCTTTAACCATAAACTTCTTAAAATATTTGTCTATACTTTTCTGTAAAAGTTTAAGTTGTATTTCTCGTATTTGAGGTTCAACCTGTAGGGTGTGATAGGAACTAATACCATTCTTTTTCAAAATGGGAAAATAACTGTCACAGAGCTACTAATTAAAGACCTGTCTTTCCCTACAGATTTAGAATTCCCTATCTCTCAAGAACAACACTCTTGGTTTATTCCAATCAGTGTCTGTCTTTGTTTCAATTAAAATAAATTCTGGTGTTTGCTAGGAGGGATTTTAATTTCTTAAATTATTTAAATTGTATTTACATACTTAATTTTGCTATTTTTAAAGAATGAAGCACATTCAAAAGATGTGGAGTTAGGCTGAAGTTTTTCAGAGCAGAGGTGAAAACAATCCCAAAGGAGTGATTTGCTGCCAGAAGCTGGTGACAGTGCAGCTGGGCTGAGAAAAAGTACAACAGATATAGGCCTTTCTCCTTGGTCTCTTAAAAATATTTATACCTCTTCTGTGACATTTATTCTTCCACTTGAACTAAAACCCCATTGAGATCTTGACCAGAATTACATTGGATTTGCAGATTAATTTGGGAGTGATCAATGATTTGTTATCTCAAGTGTCTCCTCTTCTATAAACACACTATCTCTTAGTTTCTTTTAGACCTTCATTATGGTCTTTAATCCATATCACAATTTTTTCCATGAAGGTCTTATACTACTTTTGTTAAATTACACATTTGTACCTTATACTGTGGGAGCCTATTATAAACTGTAACCTAAGAAAATATTTAAAAATATTTCTGGTGTATCATCATGCTATTGATTTTTGTATATTGATCCTATTTCTAGCATCTTTGCTGGCTCATACCAATTTTAATAATTTGTGCATGTTTTGGGTTTCCTTTGTGCATACCTTTATGAATAATGACAGCTGTGTTTTTTCTCCCCACTCATCTTTGTTTTATGTCCATTTTACTCTTACTGTAAGATCTCTACTCAATGCTGGAAAGAAGAGGTGATCTTATTCCTGACTTTTTAAGGAAATGCCTTGTTTTGTCATTGAGCATGAGATTTGCTGTGGGTTTTGTTAGGTATTATATGTATCGGGAATTTTTAGGGATTTGCTCTTGTTCCTTTTCTTAAAAAATAGTTTTGCTGGAAGGCTGTCTTTTTTTCTTTGTTTTTTTTTAATCATGCTTCATCCTTTCTACTACATTTCTTTTTTCTGCTTTCTTTTGGTTTGCTTTATTTGGCTCCTTTTTGACTCTGCATTTTTCAAGTATGACTTTGTTTTTTCCATATTGTTTTTATTTCTCTTTTATCTTTTTAGTTTGAATGTATTAGTCTTATTTAGTTCTTTTACTTCAAGTTCTTAGGAGCTCCAGACCTTCTGCTGTTAGGGTTGCATCATTCTCGTAGTAAGTTTATTTTTTCCTATGTGTTTTGTGATTTTTTTGATTGATGACAAAGTTTGTAATTTTTAAATTCGAGAATGATTTAGGGGCTGAGATTTTTTAAAGTGTCTCTCCTGAGTCATTTTGGATTTGCTTCTCTAAGTTTTTCCTCCCCCCATCTGCCATCATAGCCTGTAACCAGCTTTATCTCAATAGTTTGGCATGAAGATTCCTACATGCCTACCTAATGAAATGTGCACTGAAGCTCCAAGTAGGCTTGGTGTTGCTGCTCTTGCAGAAGACTTTTTGAAGAGACTCAAAAATCTTTGCTGTCTTCCTGGATGTGTAATAGTCTGGTTTTCTGTAACCTCTTACTCTGAAAAAAAAAAAAAAAAGCTTTCTGGAGTTCATAACTAGGCAAGAGTCTCAGTTCTGCTTCCCAAATCTGCCTGACTTAAAACCAAAGTCTCTTTCAGAGGCCATTCTGATCCAGGAGCCCTGTCCCTACCCCTCATGGGCCCCACTCCACCCATTCGTTGTGTGCTATTTGGGCTTTCAGTTCTCCTTTCATTTCTGGCCTAGGAATTTCCCAGAGTTTCTCTGTTCAGCTATACATTTAAATGAAAGGTTACAGCTCTCTTCATTGTTTTAAAATATATAGAGCAGGAGGGATGGTATGGTGACTCAGAGGCCCGTGTTCTGAGAACCCTCAGTGGTAGGCTAACTAATGCCTCTCCCCCATGGTGTCCACATTCTAATCCTGTGAACTTACTAACATAGCAAAAGGGGCCTTGAAAATGGGGAGTTATTTTGGATGGTCTGGATGAGTCTTATGTAATCACAGAGGTCATTACGAGAGGCAGGCAGAGGGTCAGCTAGTTTAACATCAAGTTTCTCTTAACAAGTCAGAGGTTCCTGACTTGTCGAACTCCGAATGTGCAAAGTGTTCTTTATTTCCTAGATCTGCTTTGTCAAATTACCACCCACATGGTGACTTAAAACTACAAAAATTTATTCTCTCATAGTTCTGGAAAGCAGAAGTCTGAAGTCAAGGTGTCCAACCAGGCCCACTGGAGGTCCTGGGAGAAAATCTGTTCCTCTCTTCTTCTGTCTTTTAGTGGCTGCCGACATTTTTTGGCTTGTGGCTGCATCAAGCTTTTAACTTTTTAGTTCATTTTTTATATCACCTCTTTGTGTGCCTGTCTCACTAATTTCCTCAAATTTCCCTCTGTCCCTCTCTCATAAGAATACTCCAGATGATATCAATGCTCCACCTGATAATACAGGGTAAATGCTTTCTTTAATATTCTTAATTTTAGCTGGGCTCTGGTATCATGCCTGTAATCTTAGCTACTTGGGAGCTATTGGAAGAATTGAGGTTTGAGGCCAGCCTGGGCAAATAGTTTGTAAGATCCCATCTCCAAAATAACCAGAACAAAATGGACTGCAGGTGTGGCTCAAGCAGTAGAGCACCTGGCTTGCAAGCATGAAGCCGTGGGTTCATAAGCCAGTCTTACAAAAAAAAAAAAAAAAACCCAAAAAGATTCTTAATTTAGTCACATATTTTGTCTCATAAGTAATATTCATTCTTTTTGCCACACAAGGTAATATTTATAGTAGGGTCATTTTTCAGTCTCCTCCTTTATGTTTGCCTATTCTATTTATCTAGATTTTGAGGGTTTTTTTTTTTTTTGATTATTGTCTTATTCTCTGACCTACTTTGTAAAAATCTCTGATGTAGTGGTTGTTTGTCCCATTTTAAGTTTTCATTTTTTCTCTACTGTCTTCTAGAACAAAGGTTAATGTATAGCCTGCAGACAGGCCAAATCCCAGTTCTTACTTTTTGTAGCACATTAGCAAAGAATGAGTGAACATTTTTAAATGATTGAAAAAAATCAAAGGAAGAATATTTTGTGACACATGAAACATATCAATTTCAACTTCACTGTTTAAAAATAAAGTGTTGCCAGGTATAGTTGTGCACACCTGTAAATCCAGCACCTCATGAGGCAGGAGGATTGTCAGTTTGAGGCCAACCTGAACTACCTGTCCCTATCTCAGAAAAACAAAACAACAAAACAAAATCTGAAAAAAATCAAATAATGTGTCATTAGAATCCAGCCCTGCCCATTCATTCTATATTGTCCATCTTCTTATGTACAACATCAGTATTGAACAATTGTATCAGGAACCATGTGATCTGCAAAGCTAGACAGTAAATATCTGCCCCTTTAAAGAGAAAGTTCCTTGGGAAAGGAGGGAAAGGAAAAGAGAACGACAGAGCATCAACAATATAGTAAAACATAACATCTGTGAAGGTGGAGGATATAAGGATGTATATTGATAGCTATTGAAAAATGGGAGGTGGGAGGTAAAAGGCTAAGGGAGAGCAATGGAAGGAGTTGAACGGACCAAAGTAAAGTAGACTCACAGCTGGGACACATTGAGAAACCTCTTGGAACATTGACTTAAATATTAGTAACAAAAGACAGGACTGTAAAATAGGTACAGTGTGTGTGGGGGGGGGGTACTTGTGGGAGGGAGGAGGGTGAGTGAAGGACATTAAAGTGAGGGTATATGGTGGATAGACTTCATATACTTACATGAAATAGAACAAAGAAATCTCTTGCAATTGCTTTAAGTAGAGTGGGGGTGGGTAGAGAGAGAGACAGTGGGGGGTGATGTAACCAAACAAGCTATTTGGAATTGTCACAATGAATCCCGCCTATGCAATGAATATATCCTAATAAAAAAGTTAAAAATTTTTAAAAAAGAGAGAAACATCACCAACTTCTGTTCTGGCAGGTGTCTCGACTTTGGCTTCTTGCACATAATTGGCAACAACTATCTGGGGATGAATAATTAACTTTTAATCTAATATTTAAGAATATTTAAGACTTTCATTAATGTAGAAAGGATTTGTTATGATTTCTGAAATGATTTTTTAAAACTGCAGTTCAAAAAACTTTTTATGGTAGTTTATTTATGCATCTTATTTTGTGTCTCTAAGACTATACACAGAGTGATAGTTTTGACTATGAGTTTGATTGAATTAGTAAATGCTCACCACATTCAGGATTTGACATTGGCAAGTAAGGTGGTTAATTTTATGTGTCAGCTTAGAGACCCACTTGTTTGGTCAGATGCTAGACTAGATATTGCTTTGAAGGTGTTTTGTAGATAATAACATTTCTGGGTCAGTTGACTGTATGTAAATCAGATTTATCTCCATGATGTGGTTAAGCCTTATACAATCTGTCGTCACTTTACGAATCAACACTGAGGTTTCCCATCCAAGAAGGAATTCTGCCTGAGTTTCCAGTCTGCTGGCCTGCCTGACAAAATATCTGGCTTTCCAGTCACAACAGTTGAGCCAATTTTTAAAAGCCCTTTGTCTTTGTCTCATTTTCTCTCGATATATAGATATAGATATTTCCTACAGATAGATATAGGTATAGATATAGATACTCTCTTTTCTGGAGACCCCAAACTGCTACTGTAAGCTACTCTGATGTGTGCAAGTATGAACCGTCTTCATTCTTTAGCACCAAGATGCAGTGACAAAGCTAAGCCCAGGCCTCTCACCTGGGGGAGGCGAAGCCCTTTCTGGCATTTTCCAGCCCTTCTTCCCTCATACTTCCTTTAGGCTTCTGTCTTTTACACCTCCTGAAAGGAAATATGTTATATTTAGATATCACAAAGTCTGAAATAGCTGTTTTGCGAAGGGCCAGAGGGCTTTTTCTTAGCCCAAAATTGTTTAAAGTTGTGAGAAGACAGAAAATAAAAAAAAGTGAAACAGAAGTGAATGATACTGCTGAGAAGGAGCAGTTGAGAGAAGGAGAGGGACTAGACAAATTCCAGGGGAAAGATTTTGTGAAAACTTTCCCCCTTTCCTCTGTCTGAAAACAAAAACTTTTTTGTGTACCAACTTCAGTGGAAACTAACAAGTCTCCTTGACTCTATCCCTGGGTTCTGTCATGGTACATGTGGTTTCTTTTATTCTCATGTTTTGACTCTTTGACATAGATACAAAGATATTTTGGATAAAAACACAAATAGCTGTATAATATTTAGTAGTTTTGCCTGCATCTCTACATATATAATTTTATATACTAGTAAATGTAAAATGTGTCTAATAAACTATTTTATGAAAAATATGTACAGTTGAGCAGAAAAAGATCCCTTTAAGTAATTATTCCTGTATTTCTAAATAAAGTTTATCAGGCCTTTAAGAGGTGCTAGGAAATACATATTTTATATTTTGATTCTTCCAAACCGGGTATTATATTGTCACGTTGCTCCAGGAAATGGTTGAGCACAAGTGCATTGAAGGTGTGCCCTCCATCATGCTCCAAAAACCTTCCTTCATCCCTTCTCTTATGCCTGTTTAAGCTACTCTGTGGTGTACTATTTATTTAAGTGTTGCAGAAGTAATTGTAACTTCGAGTTTTATATGCCCTAACCACTAGACATGTGTTCTACTTCTCCTGGTCGTGTTTGATAAAAATATAAATAAAATGATTGGACTATAAAATAATTTCTTCTTGTTCAGAATGCCATTTTGTTCTAAATAGCTAAAATTCTTACACTTTTTTTCCTCTGCTGGTTTTAATGCCTGCTCTATGAGTTCTAGTATCTTTGACAATGACATCAAGAGTGATTCATTTCAGCAGCAGTTCTCTGGATAATTTTTGAGTGTTCCCCAGGGAATAGGGCCTGTGATCAGCTCCGGGGATATAGGGACATAAGAAGGTGTTAGTTCTTTTTCTCAATTGCCCTGCCTCCTGGAGAGACAGTTTGGAAACAGTGTGAGTCAGTGAAGGGGACAGTAGAACCACATTCAGGAAACACAGACTGCCAGGGTAGCGAGGGGTTAGTTCAGTTCCTTGGGAACTGGGAGGACAGAGAGGGTTATAATCCAACTGGGCATAGAAGAGAAAGATAAGTAACTTTCATCTGAAGAGATCAGCATGTTAAACTGAGAAGTATTGGTGTCTAGAAGTTTTACATCTGCTATTATTTCACAAACTTAAGTAACATGCATTCAGATTTAGTAAACTAGATGACCTCTGAGGCTCCATGTTAATTTTCTAGAGTATCATTGGTCTTATTTTTTAAAGCAGAAGTAAGGATTTTTAGTAATTTATTAAAACAGTACTGTCTACTGAGACTCAGTGTATATAGTCTAGTAAGTCAGCCTCCATATCAGTGGGTTCACTTCCACAGATTCAACCACCATGGAAGAAAAATATTGAGAAAAATAGCTGCATCACGGACGTTTTTTTCTTGTTATCATCTTCTTAACAATTCAGTATAACAACTATTAATATAGCATTTCCATTGCATTAGCTATTAAAAGTAATCTAAGATGAATGAATTATATGGGAGGACTATAGAACTATATACAAATACTATACCGTTTTGTATAAAACTTGGCCATCCTTGGATTTTGTCATCTGTGTGTGTTGGTGGGGGAAGGGGTGTCCTGGAACCAATCCCCTATGGCTACTGAGGGACAGTTGCAGTTATTTGAAAGATATCAAGATCTAAACAATCTAACAAATTCTGGTGTTATATAAATTGACATTTTCTTCTTCTCTCTTCCCAGCTTGTTAGTCTGTTGCTCATTGGAATTGCTGCCTGGGGCATTGGCTTTGGGCTGATTTCCAGTCTTCGTGTGGTTGGCGTGGTCATTGCTGTGGGCATCTTCTTGTTCCTGATTGCTTTAGTGGGACTGATTGGAGCTGTGAAACACCATCAGGTGTTGCTATTTTTTGTATCCTTTTTAAAAATTGGGATTTTTTTTTTTACCCCAATTGAGTTCTCACTCATTATTGAGTACTATTTCAATGATTACAACTAATTTAATGTTATCATTAGGAGTTTAATTGACAGAAAGCAAGTTCTGAAAAGCCCTATGCCTATTTATTCAACCAGTATTAGGAACATTTCTAAGGGTAAAAGTATTGTAGGCTTAGATATTCCCATTCACTCCTTGTCACATCATCAAGTACTCTGCAAGTTCAGTGTAGCCCTAATTATGTATTGCAAGTTCAGAGTTAAATCAAACTGATTCAGTGACCTCTAGGTCTTTTCTTTCTTTCTTTTTTTTTTTTTTCTGTTGCAGCAGTTTTAATAAAATAAAACAAAAAGTGACATTTCCAAAGTACCAAAACCTGCAGTTGGCTCATAGAGCAGAGCTGTTGGGTGGGGTGCCCCTTCCCTAGCACAGTACCATCCTCACTTGCCTCCTGGGGAAGCAGCATTTGGGACCTACAATTGTGCTTCTCTCCCAGAGTAAGAAATGCAGTGCCTGGGAGTTCATGGTAAGGGGACAAGCATGGGTGAGGTGCTGGTGGTAGAGACAACAGCTAGGTCAAGACTTAGGGGAGCTCAATGGGGTAAGAGCCCTGTTAGGTAACTTGGCCCACTTGGCATCGCCCTTCCCTACAGTCACCTCTACCCTGGCCCCCTGGTGAATGGGAAGGGGTGGCTTTAAGGCAAAAGGGAAGGTTGCCTCCTGGTCTCCCAACCCCAGCTCTAGAGCTGATCTGATACTGAGGAAACCCATGTTTGCCCTTGAGCCAGAGTTACAGTAGGAGAGGCCTGGAACACTGGTGGTGAGGGACTTAGCTTCAGCCCTCAGACCTTCTGCATAGGAGTCTCAATGGGCACAGCCTTCTTTCCAAGTTGTTTTAGATGACCCCGGGCATAGACTCTGAACAAGAGGGCAGCAAAGACCAGAGCCACTCCCAGTCCTCCCTCCGCTCCTGCCACCGCCTCCTCTGGCAGGCCCCTCTAGGTCTTTTCCAACATGTTACTATTTGAGAATTTAAAAGTATGTTCCTAGATTTAATCTTAAGAAGCATGCATATATTTGCCTATACTTACATATAAAAATTTTTATTGTGTTTGGGATGAAATTCTAATAGATGTGCTTTATGTATACAAATTATAATTATTTCTAGTTTTCAGTATGAACTTATAGTTACAGTATATTAGCAAAATAATAATTATGTGCATTCTTTTGGAACTTCCTCTGAGTGCCACATGTTCTATCTTCTGGGTGCATTGCTTTTAGAAGTTGTGTCAATACTTCTGCTTTGTGCCATTTTAAGAGCATTAAAAATGCCCTTAACTCTTAACTCCTCAGTATATGATTATCCTCCTACTGGTATTTATTGTTCAGTTCTCTGTGTCCTGTGCTTGTTTAGCGCTGAATCAAGAGCAACAGGTAAGGGAAGATTCTTTTCTTCTGTTTTTTATCGGTTTATTGCAGCACTGGGCTTTGAATTCAGGGCCTCATGTTAGGCAGGTGCTTTTCAACTTAAGCCACTCCACTAGCCCTCTTCTGCTTTTTTATACCACCTAGCATGAGTATGAAAAGAGGGGGAGAGAAGACCACAGCATAAAACAATTTCTTTTTGCCCAGAATGTTATTTTACTCTGAATAACTAAATAACTTGTTCCTGAGTTCTTTAGAGGGACAAATTGGAGCTTTAATTGCTTCCTTTAAGTATGATTTAGCTTTCATTGGGTAAAAGTTGGTACTGCTAAAAGATGTTTACCTGGTCCTTTACCACTATTATGCAGTGAAATGTTTGCTCCAGAATGTTTGTGGTTTCATACCAGCAATTACTCTTTTCAAACTCTAATTTGTAGAGAAATATGAGTTTCTTATCTTGGGGCAAGAGGATTTTTATCTTATTATACTCAAAAGAATTATTAGCTTTGAACCAGTGGTTCTTGTAAATTGTGTGTAAAAGGCCTGGCATGGTGGTTCCTGCCTGTAATTCCAGCTATTCCAAAGGTGGAGATTGGGAGGATTATGGTTGGAGGCCAGCCTAGGGAAAAAGTTAACAAGACTCCTGCCTCCATCAATAGTCTGGGCATATTGACATGCACCTGTAACCCCAGCTATGGTGGGTGGCATAGATAGGAGGTTTGAAATCCAAGGCCAGCCCCAGGCAAAAACGAGAGACCCTATCTGAAAAATAACTAAGTCAACATGGCTGAGGGTGTGGCTCCAAGTGGTAGAGCACCTGCCTAACAAGTGTGAGGCCCCCAGTACTGCCCTCCCCAAAAGCCATAAATAAATTAAATTTCATGTAAAGCCAAGACTTTTTCTGTTCCTAAGATAGAAGTGCCTTAATTTTTGTTGCAGATTGAGGGATAAACTCTTGAAAAATTTTAATGGTTTTATAGAGGGTATTTATTTTATGTACACTCAGCATTAAAAGCTGTAGACTCTAGCTTCATCCATTTTATGCAGGGATGACACATTTTAATGTGTATGTGAAATTTATTTCCTAGGGTCAGCTTCTGGAGGTAGGTTGGAACAATACAGCAAGTGCTCGAAATGACATCCAGAGGAATTTAAATTGCTGTGGGTTCCGAAGTTTTAACCCAAATGACACCTGTCTGGCTGTAAGTCCAAAATGTAAAGGTGTTGTTTTTATTTTTGAAATGTGTTACATACAAATGAATAATGATAAGCATGGAAGAAACGGACTTTCTGATACTGAATTGTATTTCCAAATTGTTTTACATATGCTATCTTATAATTTCATAGATATTATTGTAATATTTGCCTGTTCTCAAATACCCTTAGAGCGCTGAATATTCCAGGACCCAGTCAGACACACAGCTTTTGGTTTATTGTACCTAATTCATTCCATTCTACTCTTTCTACAACAAGTTGTGAGAGAGAAATGAAAAAATATCTTGATTTTTAAAGCATTTCAGGGCAGTGAGGAGAGAATGATCAATACTAAGTTGGGTTTCTTAACCAGCTGAACATTTCTAAGGTGGAAGACACATATAACTTCCCTCCTCCCTTTCTCCCTTCTTCTGCTTCACAATTTCATACCCTTTGTGTTTGGAATTGAGCTATTAATGGACCAATGATAGCCATTCTGGTGTCTCAGGCCTGACCCCTGACCTCCAAGCTCCGACCCCATGACTCATGACTTAGGAAGCTCATGAGTACTTGTATTTTGGAGAAATACCTATCATTACATCTCTGAATCCTGAATGCATATTCCTTCATGAATGAAGAGGCCTCTTTTTGTGAGATTGTTTCTTTGTAGGAATCTCTGCTAATTTTCTATTGTTGTGTAATACATTATTATAAATGCTGTGGCCTAAAACAAAACCTGCTTATTATCTCACAGTTTCCATGGGTCAGGAGTCTGCTATAGTTAGCTGAGTCCTTTGCTCAGAGTCTCAGGAGGCTGAAATCAGGTGTTGGTGAGGCCTGGGATCTTCTACCCAGCTCAGTGGTGTTGGTAGAATTCATTTGCTTGTAGTTGTAGGGCTGAAAGCCTTATTTTCTTGGTTGCTGTCAGACAGCCTTCTCAGGGTACAACAGCATCAAAATTAGCATGAGATTCTCTCCATTCTGGTAAGATGGAGTCTTAGAGAATGCAGCCTAGACCTGGGGGTGACTAGCCCATCTTACTCACAAGTCCCAGCCGTAGCCACCAGAGTCATACTGGGCACAAACACCAGGGGTCACCCTAGAAATTTGCACATCACTAAGAAACCATGCTCCAAATTGGATGTAGTACAACAAGACCCTAACTGTGTTTGTAATTTTTATATGTGCTTTATAAATGGACTTTGACATATCAGGTCTTTTCTTTAATTGATACAGAGCTGTGTTAAAAATAATCACCAGTGCTCACCGTGTGCTCCGATAATCGGAAAATATGCTGGCGAGGTTTTGAGATTTGTTGGTGGCATCGGTCTCTTCTTCAGCTTTACGGAAGTATGTGCAAACAATTCAGTATTTTCCCCTTTGTCATACAGAATCCTGTGTGGCAGCAAGGCATAGTATTTCACTTTAGTATGACTCGTAATTTTTGAAAGGTGGCAATGAATATTTTCCTTGAGAACTAGTCCTGTAACCAGAGGACCCCTGGCTTGGAATCAGACATTAAGTGAACCTAACATTAACTTTATGACAGGGTGAAATGTTTGATCGATTTCCTCTTATGTAAAATTTAACGACCGAATGAAATGAGGTAAGATTGGATTATCTCTAGGTTTTCTTCTCTTTGTATATTATATGTTAAATTACAGTTTTAAATTCATTTTTCAATATGTAGAACACTTACATTAATGTGTTAATATGTAATATACATAAGTACATATATATAAATATATGCTTTGAAAAATTGCCTCCCAAACCCATCCCTATTTCCTTCTGTTCCCAGTCTTGCAACACATAGATAACTACTGTCATTAATTTCTTATATATGCATTAATTTATGACATTAATATATTTATACTAATTGATACATTTTATGTAGTACATATATCTGTAAAACCACACATTGTTTGATAATTTTTAAGGAATGCTTATTCTTTCCTTGGTGTCTTAATTAAATTATCAATACCTGTGGACAGTTTTTGATGCTTCTGAGTTGGTAATATGTCTCAAGATTAAATTTTTTGCTAGGCATTGTGGCTCACGCTTATAATCCCAGCTACTCAGGAGGCAGAGGCAGGAGGCTCTCTAGTTTTAGGGCAGCCTGGGCAAAGTTAGTGAGACCCTGTCTCAGAAACAAAATATGAACAAAAGGACTGGAAGCATGGCTTGAGTGGTAGAGCACTTGCCTAGCATGCACAGGCCCTGGGTTCAGTCCCTAGTACTGAAAAAAAAAATTTTTTTTTCCTTTAACTCATGAATTTCTCTTCTAGTATTTTATTTCATGGATATAATAGTATAATTTTGTATAACTATGCAAAATGAATACATAAGATGTTTACTGCTTATAATAGCAAGTTTGTGTGCCAGTTCTTCTTCAACAACATGCTGGTTAAGTTAAGGTATATGAAGTAGGAGCAAAAGCTGCACTGACTGGGTTGGAAATCTAGTGCTTCTGCTTGTTAATTTTGTAACCTTGGGCAAGTTTCTTACCCAGTGTGCGCTTCTGTTTCCTCATCTTTCTCATGCTAGATAGTCCCTACTTCATAACTGTTGTGATAATTAAAGGAGTTAGTACATGTAAAACTTGTAGTATTTAAATAGTTCCTAGCATATGGTGGTCTACCTGTTGTTTTGTAGCTATTATTAACTTACTTGTTTTGCCATTGTATTTCATATCACCTTTCTCTATTTCTGACTTTGACCTTCCTGTCTCCCTCTTATAAAGACTCCTGTGATTGCAATATTAGCCTTCCTTGTTAATCTCTAACTTAATCATCCCTGTAAAGTCCCTGTTATCCTGCTAAGTAACATATTCCTAGGTTCTGGGGCTTATAATATGGGCATTATGCAGCCTACTGTGGAGTCCAAATTTTAATATTGTTAGAGTCTCTTACTTGGTTTACTCCATTTCAAAAGAGAAAAACATTCCTTTGCCTTTGAACAACAAAAAAGCAAAGTAACCAAGAGGTTCCAGAGTTATTTTATTGATGAATTGCTGAATAAATGTACACAAGCATTACTTTCTCTTTCTTCTTCTGTTTTTTAATTCCAGATCCTGGGTGTTTGGCTGACCTATAGATATAGGAACCAGAAGGATCCTCGTGCTAACCCTAGTGCATTCCTTTGATGAGGAGCCAAGGAAAATCTTTCTTAATCTGATCTTGTGCATTTTCTCCAATTTTAAATTAAGCTCATCTGCTCATTTAACAAAGGAAACAGTATCTGCAACACATTATCAACAGTGGAATTCTATATTTTTACTCTTATGTTTCTCTGAATGTTTTTTTCTGTTTCCATTGCTGAAAAAAAACTGAAACTCATGGTGTCCCCTGACCCTTGGTGGTTCCTGTAATCTGCTATACTCACAGTGTCCGACACTGTCCACTGTGGCCTTTCTTAGCATTTTTACCTGCAGAAAAACTTTGTATGGCACTACTGTGTTGATCATATTGTGAAACTAAATATATGCCTCACTGGAACAATTGTATGTAGCACTGTGCTGTGTAGATAGTTCCTTCTGGAAAGAGTTCAAGTTATTAAGGCCAGAAAGTAAGAGATTTTATTATGTTAAGTTCAGTAAGGGAAATCCACATTCCCAAAGTTTTTTGTCTTATTAGGAAAGATGTGTTGTGGTGACAAGTGTTAATATAAAAATGATACTTTAGTTCAGTAGTCTGTTAGGATTACACCAATGTATTCTAGATATAGCTATGTCATTAGGAGATTGTGGTTTTGTTTTTGACTTTTATAGGTAAGTACAAAAGAGAAGTGGTCTCATGAAATGTTCTAACGTCTAACATTTACCATCAGCTCTCAAAATGGGATGAATCTGAGTAATTCAGAATGTGTATCTATATAATCTTGATATTCTCTTTTTTAATGATTTGAAGTCCAAAAGATTGCATTTTTAAACAAGTTACTATCAATTAATGCATTGGCCCATGTAGCAAAAAGTAACTTTTTCATGAAATTTCTCAGTATTGTAATAGCAGCTTACCAAATCCAAGCATATTTGAATGTGATATCTCCTATAATTTGGAAGTGAAATAGTATTGTGGTTCTGTATATTATGTTAAGAAAATTAAAAGATGGAAATCTTTCTTTGTGTGTACATATTTGAATTTAAAAAGGTAAAAGAATAGTCAATGTGAACTTATTTTCTAGACAAGTGCTCTGAGCTACATCCCCAGCCCCAGACTTTTCTTTTTGCTTTAACTGCTCTTTGTTGGATTTAGAGCTGAATATTGCTATGTTAGTAGCAATGGAAAGTAGGCCATGGAAATTAACTTTCAGCACTAATGTTTTCCCAAATTCTTTCTTGAAATATTTCTACATGTTTAGAATATCTTTTTTTTAAATTTTTTTAGAAGTCATTCATATTTATTTGGGAAAAAATGCATATATTTTTCCCATTACCAACAATTTACTAATTTCTTGTCTTGCATTCTAGGTAGCAGACTTACAGACCAAGAAAAATGGTAAATGGTTGATCTGTGGAATCTTAGAGTATTTTGTAGGTATGTCACTCCCATGACTGCAACACTGATCTTCCAAGCAAATAGAACTGTGCTATTTTTATGATGTCATCCTGTGTCACCCTAACATCATTCCTACTTATGTCATAAGATGAGATCCAAAGTGACACATAGGGAGATTTTTAAATTCTGTCTTTTAAGGCATTCTGTATTTTATTTGTGCTCTAATTACAATGACTTTATTTGGGTCAACCAGTTAAAAATCAAGGTCTAGGCCAGATGACTCTTCAGGACTACTAGGATTATGAGAGTTGGTAATAAGTAAGTGATGATTAGGGATAAACTCTGTAGATAAACATTTTCAAATGCCAGCAAAGGGCCCTGTCAAATGAATCTGGCTTTCTCCTCCATAAGCAAATCTGAAAGTCATTACCTAGCTCTTTCCATGATGTTGCTTATGATCTGTGTCTAGGTACAGCGACGCTGATTCCCATTCTGTATCAGTGCCCACTGGAAAGGCCTTTGAACACTCATCCTGAGTTCTGAGTGGCCCTTCTGTAAGCCCACAGAGGCCAGGCAGATTCGCGGATACAGAAGGTCACTGCCTGTGTGTACAAGGATGCCAAGAGCATCTGATGCAGAGTAGCAGTGGTTCAGATCAGGGTCTGTTTTTCAAAGTGCAACGAATAGCTATAAGGAAACTCCAAACCTTACTTCTCCTTTCTTTCAGGTCTTGCATTTCCTTATAAAGGAACTAACTACTTAAACAATTTCTCTCATTCTCGATTTACATGTTCCATTTAGAGGAATGTTTTTGAGAACATTTTGCCTAGTCAGCCTTGATGTTAAAGATGAAATTTTAGCTAGAGGAAATAATGCTAATACAAAGGAAAAAAATCAAATTTTTTTCCTATAATTTCTAAAATTTTAGCTCACTGTGGCTTAAATTCATCTCAGATACTTTTGTTCTCTGAGCAACAATGTGTTTGGTATGAAAACCAGTTCTGCATGCCAACTTTAATAAAATATACTGCTGAATGGGACCTTTAAGAGAGGGAGAGGAAACCAGAAGTGTGGCATTTAGTTCTTAGTTGCCATGGGCCAAAGCCGCCTCCTATGAGTTTCCCAAATATTTATTTAATCCTGTTTGAGTTTATCCATTCCTTTGAGAAGACACTAAATATTTGAAACCACTTTACTTTTTTGGTGGAAAAGTACTGAGAAGGTAAGTTACATTTTCACATAGTATTTTATGGGAGAAGAACGCATTGTGATCCTACAAACATTATCCCTGATATGTAAATGGTTTTGTTTTATTGATAGGGAAGACAAAGACCCACTTTTCTAGGTTTCTGGATAGTGAGGGAATTCCTGTGAAGTTGTGTGTTTGAGGGAGAGGGTCAGGGAGAATATAGGATTTGTCATGTTGTATTTTTCTTGAATGTTCTATCACAGCTTGCAATAGTAGTCCTAGGAATAGTTCTTGAGTCAATGGGATAGGAGAAATTCATACTCCACTACCATATGCCAGGTCTCTTGTCATCATTCTCCCTAGATAAACCAGCTTTGGGAATTAATTTTCAAATGAGGGCTTGTGGGAGTTACCTGTGAGTTAGCCAAGAATGGACTTTGACATCTGGAAGGGTGAAATCACTTTTGCTTATGTTCAGTATCTTGTTTTTTACAAAGAGGTGGGGTCATAACTGAACAAGTGGCCTTTTAGTAAGTTAAGCTGTCTTGACTTGGACTTTGAAGTCTTGCTCCTTGAACTGAAGAGTGGTCTATTCTCACTTAGAACTATTTGCTGTCCCACTGTTCCTGTTCTCACCAGTGATCACTCGTAGGAGGACTTCAGGAGCTATGTAGGATTAGTGAATTCTACAACAACAACAAAAAAACTCCAAACCAGAGGTGGTCATAGATGATCATTTGAAGAAGATGCTAGTTCTTAAGTAGGTGAAAGTGGTTTAATCAGGTGTATTGACCATCTGCACGAAAGACTTTTATGGACTATTTATGTTACCAACATTTAAAAGAAAGTTAATCCTCCTCCCCTCCTGCCCAGCTATGTATATATATGTATGTATATGTATGCATATATATATATATATATATATATGTATATGTATGGGACCTCAGATAAAACTGAGAAAATTATTGTAGCCATATACAAGTGTACAAAATTTATCATTTTCACCAATTAAAGTGTACAGTTCAGGGTCCACTAAGTACATTTATATTGTACAACTACAGCCACCATTCAATTCCAAAACATTTTATCTTCCCAAACCGAATTGCTATACTCATTAAACAATAATTCCCCATTCCTCTTTTCCCCAGCTCCTGACAACCACAATTGCAAAGACTACTCTGGATACTTCATGTACTTGTCTTCTCATGATTTGTTTATTTCACCTAGTGTACATAATGTCTTCAAGATTCATGCTGTAACATATGCCACGATTTCCTTCTTTTTAAAGATTAAATAGCATTACATGTATGCTGTACATTTCTGTCACATTTTGTTTATCCACTCATTCATTGGTGGACACGGGTTGCCTCCATCTTTTAGCTGTTGTGAATAATGCTGCTATGAACATGGATATGTAAATATCTTTCTCCTGACATTTTCAGTTCTTTTGGGTGTAAACCCAGAAGTGGAATTGCTGGATTATGTGGTAATTTTGAGCTTAATATTTTCAGGATTCACCATATTGTTTTCCACGGTGGCTGTACCATTTTATGTTCCCCTATGTTTATTTAGATGTTGGACATAATACTCTTTAGTCTTCTTGTACTTTTTTGTTTAGTGGGATTATGCTCGGGGCTTTAAGCTTGCAAAGCAGCCACTTTACCATGTGAGCCACCCCTCCAGTCCATTTTCTCCTCTGGTTATTTTGGAGATGGGGTCTCTCAAACTATTTGCCCAGGCTGGCCTTAACTATGATCCTACTGATCTTAGCCCCCCAAGTAGCTAAATTTACAGGAGCGAGCTACTGGAGCCCAACTCATATTGAGTGTCATTTCTCTACTGTTTCTCAGTAGTGAGAGAAATGTCAAGATACGTTTTCAATCAAAATTTATTTAAGCACAAATTAAACATTGGGATATGGCAGTAGATGAATTTGGTAGAACAGGTGTTGCTAATATTTTCATGAGCTTAGAACAAGTGTATATTTGAATCTTCAACTCTTTTTAGACTATATACTTTTCCTGTGGTTGCAAATGTAGCACTGAAATTCTTAAAAATTTTTTACTTAAGTCTTTTTTTTGTTTTTCTGTTTTTCTTATTTGTATAGATGATATTTGATTTCCCAAAGATGTAAGAATTGTTTTTATGTCCTGTATCTTTTTAACATTTTGTTACTCAATTTTCTTTCTTCCCTTCTTTCATTTCTTTCTGTGACAGGGTCTCACTATGTAGCCCAGGCTGTCCTCAGACTCACAATCCTCCTGCTTCAGTCCCACAAATGCTGGGATTTCAAGTCTATTCCAATACACCTGGCTTTACTCAATAAAAATTTAAGAACCTAACACTATTATTTCACAGAAGCCAATGACAAAATTAAACATTATTTTGCTATACTGTAGAAGAAACTTGAATCATTTATAAGTTGTTCAAAATACCTGCCTTTAATCAATAAAAATTTAAGGGCCTAACAATACTATTTCATAGCAGCCCAATGAAAAATATAAACATTGTTTTTCTGTACTATAGAAGAAAAGTCGCTTACAAGTTGTCATTCAAAACACTTGTTTATAGAAGTGAAACATCCTTTTTCTTCTTAGTTCTCAGAGAGCTTTCTAAATGAGCTTTTCATTTTTTAATTTTTTTTGTGGTGGGACTTGGGTTTGAGCTCAGGACTTTGCACTTACAAAGCAGGTGCTCTACGACTTGAACCACACCTCCAGTCCTAGAGATTTCTAATGGAATGTACGTTTTTCAGGATGTGTAAGTTACCTGGTTATGAGAGGAGAACTCATTCCCCTGTGATATTTTATCTTAGGATTTCAATGTCATTAAGTCAACAATGTGTCCTCAAAACCCATCAGTGATAGGCATAACTGTGAGAGATAGAAAGCACTGAAAATATATTATTTGCCCTGGGAAAATTAATGATGCCACAGGGTCTGTTCAGGAAAGGAGCTATCCAACAAAGTTAGTCAAGGCAAGCAATAGATTTATATAGACCACAATAGTCCAGGGACCAAAGAAGTCAGTGGGGCTGGGTGGTACAGCAGTTCCATACAACAGTGAATGTGAGCTTAGATATGGGATGAAGAAATTAGTGCACAGTTCTAATTTTTGTTAGGCTCAGTATAGAGTTTAAAGTAAGTAGAGCTGCTTTTTTGCCTGATGTCCATACCCTCTCACAACTTTTCCAAAACATTGGTGACCTCTGATCTCTACCTCATCCACACATCATCACTGCCCTGCCCTTTGCTCATCTCCCAGACAGTCACATGTTGGAGAAGAACATGAAGCAATTCAAATTGAAATTATTCTAGGCCAGTATCAATGACAGGGCCAAATTCTAAGGATTTCTTTAGTGTGTTTAGTGGTATAACTTTTCTTCAGCTGATGCTTCCAATAAATTAGTCTTTTCAAGGAGAAAGCTGTCTGCTGGAGGCTTTCACTGAGCCCATTAACTGGGACACACGCTACCTAAAATTTAAGAAGTTTCTGGTCAGGGTGGGGAGGGTTGTCTCTGAGTAGGGGCCTGATTTCTTGGGATGCCTTCCTGCATATTTTTCCACACTTGAAGCATAAGCTGTTTGATGCTTGTCTTGAGTAAGCTCAGCCTACTCACTGAGACCCTGTAGTGTGGTGACATGATAACTTTATCTTTGGTCTTCATTATTTGAACTTGAGTTTTGTGTTGAGCATTTTGTGTGTGTCCAGTAGTACTATTTGTTGAAGGAACCAAACAGCTTTTCTGTGAAAGACCAATTTGGAAAAAAATTAACTTCAGTTTGAGTACCCTCAAGAGGATTTATTTTTTAGAAAATCATGGCTCACTATAGTAGATAACAATATTATTTTCATGCATGTATACCTGAAACCAAATGTTTTAAAAATAGCTGTTGTAACATTCAACCATAATCCAGTTGGTGTGTCCACCAGCATGTCTGCATTCTCCCATCTTCTAAAATCTCTGGTTCCAAGTCTCACGACCCAACACAAAGGGAAGAGCTTGCAGTTTGTTTTCCTCTACAATTCTGTCTTCAGCAGCTTGAGAGCTTTCTTCATGTTGTCATACACTGATGTGGGAAAAGGTAGGACAGTCAACATGTCACCAGAAACTATACCAAAAGCTGGAATAAACCTCCAAACTTCATTGGTTTAGCAGGGTGCTTTTTTATAATAGGGTGAATGGTAGTTGGTAATTTTACTGTAAATTTTTTTTCTGAGGTTATGTGAAATGGCTTTTGTGACAGTTCCCTAGTGTACTCATTCCTTCTCCAACTCCTTCATCTAAAACAATCTCTTCATAAGCTCTAGTATCAGCAAAGAATTCTGGCTAATTTAGAGGTAAAATTTTACCTCTCCTGTTCATAAGGAATACTTGACAGATGTGTACAGCTACTGCAAATTATTTTAGTAGAAGATGAAATATAAATTATAAAGTGCTTTATGTAGACAAATTCTTTTAATCCTCATAAACCTCTGTTAGTACTTCATTCTTAGGTGATGAAAAAAGGCACAGTGAGGCTGAGTAGTTTGCTCAAAATCATACAGCTAAGTGATGGAGTTACTTCTCCAGAGCCAAAACTTTTTTTTTTTGATGGTGGTTGTTAAGGTTTGAACTCAGGGCCTCACACTTGCTAGACAGGCACTCTACTGCTTGAACCATGGCCCCAGCCACAGAGCCCAAAGTTCTAGATTTCTATCCCATCAGCAGCAATTAGTGAAAATGAGGTTATGTTATCTACTGAAATAAGAAGTCCACATGACAGGCACTGAACACTTGTTTATTCGTTCCTTCTACAAATGTTTATTAAATGTTTGTTCTGTAAGCCATAATAATATTACCTGTGTAGGATGCTTGCCTTTAAAGAGTTAAATCTTATTAAGATACATGCCATTATCTCAAGAACATACATGGACCGAGCTTCCCCTTGTCCTCAGAACTACCCCTGGACATTGTTAATGGATCATAGGAGCTATCCTGCTGGCCAGGCACAGCCTCTCCTTCCCAACATAGCATCCTAAGTCATTGCTGTGCAGTAGAAAATTCCATGGTGATGAAAACATTCAGTGTCTATGTACTGAGCATTTGGAATGTGTCTAGTATAACTGAAAAACAGATTTTAATTTTTAAAAGTAGTAATGTATCATTAAATAGCAATGTGTGGCTGATGACTAATGTATTGGTTAGTGTGGGTCTAGGCAGTCACTATAATTGATCAGAACTGGTCCTCAGGATAAAACCCCATTTTCCTGGGACTAAGTAGGTGTCACAGCTAGGTATATCCTCCCAAGTAGGCACCTCAGCTACATTACCTCTCCCTCCTCCCCTCACCTCCTCCTGTCATCATAACTACTTCTGGGAAAGTATTTTGGAAATCCTTTGGGTCATTTTGCCTACTGATCTTTAAATTGAACCTGAATTCAACTTCAATAAGATGAAATTATTTCACTTGTTATTTGTGGAAAAAAATTGAAGCATGCAGTTAATTACAACTTAGGTTCAGTTCTGTGACTGAAGGGGTTGTGCGTTAGTGTGCCTGAAAAAACATAAAAAGGCAGGTAATGTGGTCACAGAATCTTTCCAGAGGAAAAGATACCTAATCTAAATGATTCATTCTCAATTGAGGTTAAAGAAAAAAATACTGAAATGGAAAGAGTATGGTTTGAAGACACAAGCTCTGTTAGGGTCAAACTACTTCTCTAGGGTCCCCAAGCAGAACCCTCTCCCACCTCACCCAGGGCTTCTCATCCCATTGCTATAACCAAGGGAGATGTTTGATACCTGGACAACAACCATGTTGGAACTGACACTTACGTAGAGCTGTATCTGAAGGTTCATAAGCGTAGAGTCGGTTTGAATATCTTCCAGTGATGTCTGCTCTGACTGTCAGGGATGGGTCTGCAAAGATAAAGCAAAAGTGAATGGAATGTTTTGTTTCCAAATAATCCCTAATGGAGTGAGGTGGCCTGTGTATACATGTCCTGTGTGTCCCACTGGATGGAGCCCACTCCATCTACTTTGCTACCCAGCCTCTGCAGTTAAAAACCAGAAGAGAGCTGGAACTTTCAACAGCTGTGCAGTACTATTTGTGGAAAAGGTTTTGAAACCTGCTGTTCTAGCTAAAGTGACCTGAAAGCAGTATAATATATATTTTGGGGATGGTGGTTTGGTTTTTTTTTGTGTGTGTGTGTGAAAACAAATATTCTCTAATACAGAATTATTGTACTTCAGAAGTGATTATGAGGAAGTTGACGTGTTTTATCAAGAGCAACCTAATCAGAAACACATCCAATGCTGGTTTTCATACTTTTTAAAACAAATTAAAAAAAAAAAAAGCAAACCCTTAAATACAGCAATGCAAATAAGTGTGTACCTTGCCATTCACTGTTAATTAGCTGCATTTTAAAAATGCAGATTTAAGAATTTTATGTATTTATCTATACATGCAGCATTCCATATATGTTTAAATCTATATTGTCATGTTTTATATGTAACTTGAAGTGATATAACTAATGAGAAAAAGGCTATTTAAAGAAATATAGTGCCTCCAAAAGGAAAGTAGGATACAGAGAGGTCTAGAATCCTTGTCTTGACCGGGGTGCTCGGGGGCTAGGGGTTTAGCTCAGTTAGAGTGCTTGCCTAGTGTTCACAAGACAGTGGATTTGAATCCCAGCACTGCCACTGCCAAAAAGAGGAGTGATGGAAGGAGCCTAAAACATACGACCTGAAAGCAGAGAGGAGGAGGATGTGTGAGAACCATCTGTGTGTTTGCAGAGTCTGTCACTTCTTCTAGAGTGGACTGTCATTTTAGAATGTTAGGCTGGGGCCAAGGAACCTAAATTACCAGAAGCAGACATTCATTTGTTTAACAGAGGCCTCAGGAGATACTCCTGCCAGGTGTGGAGGATATGCAGGTGAGGTCTAATCTTGGTAATAATTTAACATGAGAAAGGATTTTTAACACTCAGGAAAAGGAATTCACACGTAGGAATCACCAGGAGAGCTTTAAAAACTATGGCTGCCTGCACCCCACCCTCAGAAATTCTGATTTAGTTGGTTTGGGGGGCAGCCTGGGCAGCTTGGTGTTTAAAATCCTCTGGGAGATTCTAACATATGGCCAGAACGGAGACCCATTGAACTTCAGGAGCAAGCTGCCATGGAGTTGGTGCTTGTGACTGAAGGCAACAAATGTGTATTAATATGGGCTCAGAAATTTTACAGGAGACTAACTTACTAGACAACCTACAAATTCCTTTTCAGTGTTAGGATTCTAAATGTTCTATATCTTGACAAAACTAAAGCTATAAAATTAATACACTAGTTCAGCCTTCCTACTTTTTTCCCCATCACTTTTTTGTCTGTTATATACATTTGAATTAATTTAAATTGCCTATGTGAACCACTGGATTAGAATGAACTCAGCTATGTGTTGGATATGACTTTGGTCAAAGACAAACTCGTATTTATTCAGTCACTCAACAAACCCTTATTGGGAGCCTACCACAGTGTTATGCTGGAACTATAAGTATGGACAGAAAACAGATACAGTCTCTGTCCTATTTTTAGATAACAAATAAATGCAAAAGTATAGCTGAGGATTGCATGGCTAATGAGAGAAACACAGCACTTTCTTCTCAGATATGTGTGGCAGAAGATTAAAAGTTAAAATGAGAAGGTAAAAAAAGTCATCTTTGGAAAATATATTGTGAAACTTAGAGGAATGATAGAGCTTGGTGGTGATCTTGACCGAGGGGAAGAGGCAGATGAGCGTGCAGAGGACAGAGAATGGATGTGACAGCACTTGCACTCTTCAGAATGGATTTTATATCATTGTATCTCCACTTACCCACAAACATAATCCTGGGGACATACTGCCCATCAGGAGAAAGGTGTTTGTCAGTTGTTTCATACTGAGATTTAAGGAAAAAAAAACAAAACACTTTTAGTTTGTTTTCTCTTCAGTTATTTTCAAAATTGTGATGTGCCCATTATTGGGTCAGGAACCTAAGGTATCATAAGGAACATCTCTTTCACAGAGAGTTAGTAATACAGATGGGGAGACAAGTTATATGCATGAAACAATAAATAAATCAGAATGTGATAGAGAACATGAGAAAATGGTGAATGGATGCAATACACAAAGAGCAAAAAGTTCAAGAGGGAAGAATTAGGACTGAGTTATGATGTTTGAGGAAGACATCTTGGATGAGGCAGGAGAGAGATTAATGAAAAAAGCAGAAGACATTGTTGGAGAAATTATAGAAACAGGATGTTTTAGCATTCATTTCTGTTTAGAATTCCTGGGTTTAGCAAAACATTGCTTATCTGTAAAATATGCATAGTCTATTAAGAGATATAGACAGGAAAATGAAAATTGAGGATATAGCAGGGAGATGTTTCGGTGGGAGATACACAAGTTCTGTCAATGCTTAGAGCAGTGTCCATATTCCCCTAGGACTTTTTGAACTGGGTGAAGAGGAATCTCAAACAATGTAGGAAAGAAGGCCATTCAACGTATGGGGAGAAGCATGTACAAAGGGATGAAGAGGGGCATATCTTTTTTTTACACATGACTACATGCTTCGGGTAGTGGTGGGAGAAGATGCTAATCTGCTCCAGGGAACAGCTCATGACTGGCCTCATGCACTATGCTACAGTGTTTTCATTTGTTCAGATATAGTTAAGAACCACTGGAGGGATGTTAGAAGAATCACCACAGCCCCAGTGTGGTCTTTAGAGTGATTACTGTGCACCATGAGGGATTAAGTGGGTTTATGTTGTAGGGAGGGAGCCATTTAGTAAAGTGCAAAGTGCATAATTCATACAATGAAATAGCTCCTGAGTTTATGAGGAAGTACGGCATCAGGAATGTTTAGAATTGAGAGGTACGGAGCTTCTTGACAGTTGCAGGTGAATAAGATAGTGCAATCTAGAACACTACCAGTTCTATTGAAGTGGAGAATAAAAACAAACAATTTGAGAAGCCTGGAGCAAGATGGTAATTCACTGTGCAACATACTGAATTTGAGCTTTTTATAAGGTATTGGACAGGTTGGGTAGGCAAGTTGAAAGTTGTGGAATATTTGGGTTAAGATGTAGGAAGGGGTAGGAAGAAGAACAGGAGCCTATGAAAGGGAGGTGAGAAAGAATTATTGGTGTTGATTGCTCTTTGAAGAAGCCAACCTGTGAAGAGTAATAGAGGCTCAAGGGGAAATATGGTTAGGTAGAGTTGTTTCACTTTTAGAAGGAAAATGGATCCCATTTATCTACTGACTAGAGAGAATTTGCAAAGACAGAACACTTGAACACTGTGTGGGGGGTGATGGTGAAGTAAAGTGAGAAAGCATGAACATAAGCACAGGCAGCCTAGAGAGATATGCACAGCTGGAGAGCTGCCTTTTTTTCAGAGGGAGAGGAGAGAGGAATTAAAAAGCTAGGATTGACAGTTGACTGTTAGGAGGTCTGGCACAGGAAGTAATTTGCAAAATACAAAATCCTCCAACTGTTACAGCCACAGATAATACCCTGCCCACAGAGGATTAAGCTAGGGTTATTAATTACTGACTAAAACATAGATAAGCCAGATAGATTATTAAGAAGATGAAATATATTTTCCCTTTTAATCTGTGAGATGGGATATTTGGAAGAGATCCCAGTTAATGTGGTATGAATAAGATATATATGAAAAGTGAATCATGCATTTCAGATAACAAACCACAAGGGGATGTTGGTGACAATGAAAAGTAAACTTACAACTAGATTGAGGAGGACAAACTGTTCCGCCAATTTCTGGATTTCTTTATTTTCAGCAAACACTTTCTTTAAAGCTACAATATAAGGAAAAATCATTCAGCATTCATCTCAGCTTTTGTTAAAACCTTGCTCTCTGTTATATTTTAAGTTGAATTGTACTTTACATAGAATACTTTGCCCTTTCAGTAAGTGATTTATTTATAATATTGACAGCCTTTGCTTTCCTGTTATTCATTCGTTCATCCATCCATCCATCCATTTATAATTTTTTCAAGCCCATATTTATTGAATGGCTATTCTGTGCTGGTTTTATGCATTAAGAGATTGAAGCAAATAAAAAAGCCTGTGCTATTTCCATAGAGTTCAGATGCTTGTATAGGAGACAGGCCATAAACAAGCGCACAAAAAATAGGTAATAATTTCAGGTGGGAATATGTACTTCAGAAAAAATAAAGTAAAGCAGGGATTTAAGAGCTATGGGTTGGACAGAAAAATTACATCGTAACAAGGATCTTCATGAGCCCCTCCCCCTTTTGGCTTGGTACTGGGGTTTGAACTCAGGGTCTCAATCTTGCTAGGCAGGACTCTATCACTTGAGTGACAACACCAGCCCTATTTTGTGTTGGGTATTTTTTGAGATAGAGACTTGTGAACTATTTGCCTGGGCTGGCTTCAAACTGTGATCCTCCTGAGTAGCTAGGGTTATAGACTGGAGCCATTGGTGCCCAGTTTCATGTATTCCCTTTAAAACTGTATCTACTCCTTTGTATACTATCTCACCCCTATTCTCAACACCTATAAACCACTAATCTTTTCTAAATTTCTGTAATTTTATCTTAAAAATGTATAGAATTATATATAAAAAATAAGAGCTCAGGGTTTGTCAGGGAATATCTCTCTGAGGAGGTGACATTGGGGTGAGGGAGTAAGTGCTCCATTTTGGGGATAGGTCACTAAGATTATTGGGAGCAGATCACTCTAGGCAAAGGAGCTACAAAAGCAATAGCCTTGAGGTGGGAATGAGCTTAGAAGTTCAAGAAGCAGCATGAAGGCCAGGTTGGATCAGAGTGAGCAGGGAGAACATGGCAGGGGAGGGATGACAGCCACTGGCCAGATCATGTCCAGCCTTGAAGACCAAGGTCAGGTTAATTTGACCTGTGATGAGAAGCCACTTAAGTATTCAACTGATAGGATCTGAGTTGTGTTTAGCAGTCTCACTGTGGCTTTTGTGTAGAGAACAGACTATACTGTGGTCAGTTAGGTGACTGTTAACAGTTTTCTGGATAAGATAAGAGCTTGGCTTGGACCAGGTCAGTAGCATTGAGGCAATGGAAGTGGTTGGATTTTGGACAAGATCCAAAGCTGAGTGCAAAGTGAAACTGCAGCGCTCTTTGTTCAAGAACTATTAAGAATTTTAAGACAGTGACAGTAGAGTCTGAGCCCTATGTGACTGCACAGGTTGAATGTCCATGAATCTGGTGCTAAGTGGAGGGTCTATTTTGAAGGTAAAGCTCAGAGTATTTGCTGATGTATTGCATGTTGGATAGAAGAAAAATTAAGAAACAAGATGAATTCTAGAGCTTATTCAAAATATGCACTAATATCACAAAATATGGAAATATTTGAAATTACTTAAAATGTTTTTCCTGCATAAAATATTCTTATTCAACTATGCCATATCTAAGGGTATGAAGATGAGTGATCCGAAACCTGACGCTACCTAAAACCTTATAAAGGAAATCCTATTCGGAAGAATAAGTTACCTTGGCTGTGTGGGCATTCATCCAAGTGATGAATAATCATCAAGGGTTTGTTGCTGTAAGAGACAAAATTCTTACTTGGTAGGAGTTCATGTTTCACGAGATGTCACTAGATGGTGCTCTTGCAAGCTTGAGAGGGTTCTGTGAAACCCTAGTCCTTACCTTGTCTTCGATTTGTATAAAGCTTCTTCATATGTCTGGGTCCAGATAAGTTGATCACCCCAACCTAAAACAAAATGAGCCAGCATATTTATAACTATTATAATGTCAGGCCCAACCTGTTGAAAAGCAATGGTAAAGGGAAATATGTTTCAATACAAATATATACTTTTTCTGAAGAAAGTGTAAATAATTACAAATGATAAATCTAGATCCCCAAACATGTTTAGCACACACCTCAGCACCATGAATGAGGAGATATTCCCCAACTAAGTAGAAATTGGAAGCGAACAAGAAGCTGACCCCTACCTCTGGAGAGGGTCTGGGGCAGTTTGGGTCGAGAGTCTTTTGTGTCCTTTTTAGCTCCAGGTTTGACTGTGGTTTCTTTAGCCAAAGTGTAGGAAAGGGCCACAAGAAGCAAGAATGCTGACACCAAAATTTTCTCCATGGCAAATCTAGATTGCAAACAAAAAAAAAAAAGGAATTAGTAGTTGTCAGAATCTACAGATGGGATCTCAGTAGTGTAATACAATAGGAACTGAGGCTCTGCTGAGATGGGACACCTGAGATTGGAGTGAAAAGATATTTACCTTCCATGGGATTTTCCCAGGAATATGTAGAATGGATAGCTATCTGTCTCTTCCCTTACCTACCTATCAACAGATACAGATACATAATAGAAATAGATAAATATATGTGTTAAGGAAAGAGATAACTAGTTAAGTGTATAATCTCCTAGCTAAGAAAATTGATCCTTGAAATTTACATTTCAAAAAGAAAAGTATTGTAAAGTAACTTAGCGGTTACCTCTTCTTTTTTCACCTCCCCAACGTAAGAGATGAAGAATCTAAAGTTCAGAGAGATGAGGATTTTTGAGATGGGTTTAGGACAAGAGCTTCTTGATCTTGCCATTTTGGAGAGCTGGCTCCCATCTTTCCTTCCTGCAACAATTACCCTAAGCATACACACTTCTTTAATCTTCAGTTAAATTGAGAACATTGCCATCAAAGAATGAGATAGGAAGAAAATGATAGATTCTGTCATTTAGAACCTGCCAACTTTGACACTTGACTGAAGACTTGCATCCATACAACTTTTCTCCCTAGGGTAACATTTACTCCAGCTCTGTATTAGCTCTGAATTCACTAGGACACATCAATGCTAACTTCCTTCTAGAGAAACATTCTTTGATTCTGTTGAGACTTTATATGTAGGTGGTTGTGGGCATGTAGTTTAGTGCACAGAAATATTCTGAGATTAACACAGAGAAATAAACCCCATGGTGCCTCTATTAACTTTATTTTTCCTGCCAGGTACCAGCTGCTCACACCTGTAATTCTACCTACTTAAGAGGCAGAGAGATCAGGAGGATTGAGGTTCAAGGCCAGCCTGGGCAAAAATATTCATCAGATCCCCCATCTCTACAGCAAAAGCTCGGAGTGGCAGTGCACACCTGCTATCTCAGCTGCTGCAGGAAGCAATCATGGTCCAGGTGGGCCCCGGCAAAAAGTGAAAGCCTATCTCAACAATGACCAGAGCATAAAGGGGCTGGAGGTGTGGTTCAAACCCTTTCTGAAGTTCTAGAGTTGATTACTTGGAAAATGTGAAGCAGATGCCTATGAATAGGAATGTGAATGGCAAGATGAGTTCCCTGGATGAAGAGGGGAGGAGGAAGCTAGCAAGCTAAGTGAGTTGCGCTGCCAGGAACTAAGGCTATCCAGGGACCTATACCATGGAGAGCTAGGCACTTGGGGGTAAAGCCAACAACACTAAAATTGCTGAGAAAGAAGTATGAAATTATATCATCAAACTTAATATTGGTATAGGTTTTGAATTAAGTCACATAAACTCTGCACAGGAAGCAGAATAGACTATCATTGCTTAGTGTTTGTAAGAAAAAAGTTTCTCATGATTTCATAACTTGATGGGAACTTTGCTAAACATTAAACAATTGAAAACCAAATCCAAGCAAATGCGTTCGTGCCTTAGTATGTACCCACAAAATTTCTTACTAAGAAAATACATAAGCAAAACAAAGAAATATAATTTCTTCACTTTCTATACACAAAAAGATATGATGTGGAAATGCTAATGGCAATTTTTATCTTCTAAAGTTCCACAAAAACAGCTCAATTATATGACAAGTCAACAATACCCAGCCCACTTAATATGAAGACTTTTAAAAATATTTAAAAATCAAGAACTTTTGACGAAAATTATTATACTTCTCAAATATTATACTTCTACTGGTCAGTTACTTTGAATTTAACAATATGCATTTGTTTTTATTTATAGCAGCATCTATGTATATTTGAAAAAATAGTATTAGATCATAGCAAAGTACTCTGTTTAGCTTATTGACGCTTCTTATTGTTCAAGTGGGTATTAGGGTCCCTTGTAATAGCTCTGCAGATTACAGATTGGAAGTATTGATGTATCACATGTGTTTTATGGCAGGAGGATACAAGGAAGGCTAATATAACTCCTGCTGTACAAACATCCTGCATGGGGGTGACTTTCTGAGATTCACTGTACTGAATTGTCATGGGACAAAGAGACACTGCTCTGCAAACATCCTGCATAAACCCCTCAAAACCACTGCTAACCTTGAAAGATATTGAAAATTTGAAGACACATGCACTGACACTCTGAAGCCAGTGCTTCATACTGGTCACTCTATCCCTGTATTCTTATCTTTAACAAGGAAGGGAGTTGCAGGAGGTTTCAGTTTCTATGTGCTTCAGCAAAGCAACCAGCAGTCTCCTCTGACAGTCTAGCCCACGAATTTAAAGATCTAAGGTGCAACAAGAGTGTGCCAGACAGAAAAAACTATTTCTTGATTTGCAATAATATATTCTACTGAGGCAATTTGAGCTGAGTTTTCAGTAGAGGAGGCTGTGGATGTTTGCTTTCACCTGTGGGAGAAAAGCAGAGCATTTGATAGTGACTGACATGGAAATTCTGGGTCCCTGGTTTGAAAACATTTAGATTTAACTTCTAGTTCCCTAAGGAAGAAAGCATCACTTTGTGAACCTGTGCAGGAATGTAAGACTCAGTCAGCTCTAGCTAAAGAAAGGCCCCAGTGAGCCTTTGAAGGAGATTCCTTTATTCCCCCGCCATTGCCCTGGGAAACTTGCATCTCTTAATCTGTTGACTGATTGTAACTGCATAGCAATTAGAGGCCAAACCTTACTCTAGCAAGTGTCATTCCACAGCTATTGTCAAGAGCCTTACCTGGATTTCCTCACCCACCTGCCTTGTGTGAGCCAGTCAGGAGGAGGTCCAAGCTTCTGAGTGTGCCAGCTCAGCTCTGAGTCTCTATTTATGTACCTGAGCACACCTCAATCCCACCCACTAATCCTGTTTTTGCCTGTTGCTAACTCCGAAGCAAACTTTCCTTTTCCCTAGCAATTGTTTTCCCTGGGTTAAAGAGTTCTTTGTTTTAAAAACTAAGATTGCAAAAGGCAGGCTTTTCAGTGTGCATGTTTTTAACTGTTTGTGAAAGTATATTGTTAAAAGGTTTAGAAAAAATTGGCAGGCTGCCAAGTCCAGGTAAGGTTTAAATGAAGACATTTGATTTGCCTGAAGGCTGATTTGTCTTTATGTGATTGGATGGAGTTTGTGGTTTGTAGATGTTTTTTTTTCTCCCTCTTGGGCAGGTTGCCTTTATGTAGCTGAAAACATAGAAGATGATTCACAATTCTAACCCTTACAGTCATATAACCCGCCATTCTCTATTATCATACAAATTATTTTTCATGATATACTTCCTTCCTTTTGGAAAAAAAAAACACATCAATGACAGGTATAAAAATACAAAACAAGTAGTCATAGAATATTTAAAAACTGAGGGAGTTGTTGAAAAAGGACAGCCTAATCCCATGAGCTTATAATACTCATCCAGCTGATAGATATATTCAGTGACTTCCTCCAAAGAATTCAAAGGCATTTCATAGATATTTTCTTATTAATGGCAAATTTTCTTGTTTGGTATGCAGGAAACCACTTACCTTATTTTTCAGACCTAGAAACTAATGTCTGCAACTTTTGTTTCATTAAAAATTACCCAACTAATCACCAAGAATTTTAATACTGGAACTCAAAATTTCTGTTAGAAAAAATTGATCTTGTGTTTTGCTCATAAAGCTGTAAGCAATTCTTTAAAAGCTCAGAATGGAGAAATCTTGAAAATTAACTAATGGGATGTAAACCTTATAAAAATAACCTTCTAAAATAAGTTATTTCAAAACATTTAAAGTGTTTATCTGTCTATCATCTATCTATATATCTATCTATTTCAATAGAGCCTTTAATTCTGTTGGGCTAAATAGTGGTTCTCAAAATAATTGAATTTTCTTCCAATTCCAAGAATTTATGAAATAATTTCTTCAGGAGTTTGGCAGAAAACAATTTTTTGAGATAAACTCTTAAAACAAGAGACTCTCTTATTAAGTCCGGTCAAGTGGCTCAAGTGGTAGAGTGCCTGCCTAGCAAGTATGTAAGCCCTGAGTTCAAATCCCAGTACTGCCAAAAAAGAAAAAAGAAGTCTTACAATAGACTCTTACTATTTAGTCCTTAAAATATTTAATTCAGTTCCCTCATCTTGCAGATGAAAATAAACAAAGATATCACAAACTTAATGACTGCCGGAAGGAAGGCCCAACACCTACATTAGGCCAGAGCTGTTACCAAAGCCCAGGTTTTCTAGTTCATCGTCTGTGGAAATGGGAAATTGAGTGGCATGTGAAGTCACAAGATTCCAGTCAGCATCCTGCTTCCTGCTCACTGGATGACATCGGAGATGTCATTCATGTCTCTGAAATTTCACTTTCCCTATCCATAAAATGTTGATAACATACATTACTTTTGAGTATTGAGTGAATGAAGGAAAGATAAAATATTTGGTGTGTGAGTTTGTTAGAACTGCCATAACAAAATATCACAGTCTGGAAGCTTTATACAACAGAAGTTATTTTCTCATGATTTTGAAAGCTAGAAATCCAAAATTGACCTGTCAGCGTGGTTACTTTCTTCTGAGGCCTCCCTCCTTGGCTCGCAGATAGGTATCTCTTCCCTGAGCCTTTACCTGATCTTCCCTCTGTGCCTGTCTCTATCCTAATTTCCTTTCCCTTTTTCTTCTCTCATCTCTCTCTTGTTCAATGGCTCATTTTAACTTATTCTTAAAAGACCCTGTCTCTTTACACAATCGCATTCTTGGTATTTGAGATTAGGATTTCAACATATGAATTTTGGGGGACAGAACTCATCCATAACACTTGGCAATTGAAAACATCTCTGATTTTTTATAATTAATTATGATATAATAATTATTTCATTGTACTCCCACACATAATCTCATGTTAGTAAAAACCCCATAGTTGTCATAGTAGTTAGTAAAAGGTCAGCAAGGAGGAAGTAATTACTAGAACTCATCCCACACACAATGTGGTGACTACAGCACATCTTTCTTGATGTGAAACAACTTGAGTTTTATTGATGGTACAAATATCTACAGTGGCTGTGAGATAGAGTAGGAAATTTTTGTATGCTATTAAACTTCATCACTTTTAATACTGCTATCAGGTGATTAGTCTTTAGGATTTGCCTGATATTTATAAAAATATGTCATTCCTATGTACATATTTTTTATAATATCTGAGTATGATTCTTCTGTGTAGAATTTGATAATTTGTTGTTCAGCCATTTTTTTTTTTTGGGCAGTACTGGGGTTTTAACTCAGGGCCTTGTGCTTGCTAGGCAGGTGCTCCACCACTTGAGCCAACCTGCCAGCAGATTTGATAATTTGATATAAATGTTTAGTAAATAAAACTAAGCTTGGTACCAATGATTCTAACAATGGCCATAATTATGAAGACATTACACCTTTGTGTTTTAAAAGTCTGTGTCATCATAATTGTAAAGACTTTTATTCAGCATAATACTATGTAGGTTGTTTTCTATTTTTGACAAAATCTTGACACTAATAATAATAACTAGCAATTATTTAGTATCTAGTATGCACTGGGTACTTGACTAGACTGTTTCATTTATTCACTCATTTGTTCATTTCTTCCCCAAATATTCAGCAACTCTATGCAGCAAATATTATGCCAGGCATTAAAAATATAATGATGAAAAAGCTAAAATTATACAGATGAAGAAGTTCTAAAGATGAAAAAGTCAGTTATTGAGGTAGGTGGGCACCTCCATAGGTAATTGCAATTCAGGTGATAAGATATGCTGTGGGAAAAGCACACATGACATTGCTCCTGCCTTAAGGTTACTTACAATCTGAATAACTAAACAGAACACTCTAAAAATTAACCATCCACATGAGAATAGCATGCAACAAGTGACGTCAGTGATACAGACAACAGGGATTGTTATTTTTCAGAGGAAGTAGAGAATGCTATCCACTAGAATGCTCAAATTGGTGGTAGAAAGATTTCCACATGGAGACAGGGATAAAGAATTTCAAAGATACATTCATGGGATATTTAATGGACCAGCCTAGCTGGAGTGAGATCCATCTAAATAGCTCAGAGGTTGGTACCAGGATTGAAAAGATGTTTGAGTCCATTTGCCTGGGAATGAGAGATATAATGTTATTCAGAGTTTAGACTTTATCCTCAAGAGGAAGTATGCGGTGATTAAGAAGGTAAGCTGTAAATTCAGATTGGCTTGAATTCAAATCTAGCTATATTACATACTTTATTAACCTAGGAAAATTACCCAATCTCTGTACTTTGATCATCAAACTTGTAAAGTGGAATAGTAAGACCTACTTTATAGGATCAGTTGAATAGTACATAATATGTGCTTAGCACATCACAAGTACTCAAAATACTAGCAACATAGAATGTATCCCTTGCTTCTCTGTAATATGATCATTGAGGTCTCAGACTATTAATTATGTGACAGCAAAATCATTAATTACTATTTGATAATGACATATCACAAAGCTTAAACTTTTAACACGATTTTGGCAAAAAAGTTAACTTTTCATTATAATAACCTCACCAGATTTATTCTTTAAAAAAAAACAAATAAGCTCAAATGAGTAGAAATAAGAAGCACAAAGCCACACAACCAATGAGTAGAGGGAGGACATAAAATTCCCCACAATTGCTGATAATCAGTCCAATATTCCTTTCAGTCCATCAAGCTGCCTCCTGACATCAGAAAGAAATGCAGTAAATCCACACGTGCCTGTGAGTCCCAAGTAACTGAACTGGGATGAATCTTCTGTCAAGGAAAGAGCAAAGGAGTTCTTATAGTTAAGTGGTTTGCCTCAAAAGATGTTTGTGAAAAATATGTGTCTAACTGAGGACCAAATTACTGAGCATTAAATTTCCACATACTTGAGCATAAAGAGAACTGACTCACAGAGATTTATGTTTTGATATATGGAAAGAATTGGCTGTCATTTGAGCTCATCTTCACATCTGATGGGGGAGCTTGTACACAAAACTAATTCCAGTTTCCTGAATCTTAAACAATACTGTATGAAAGTTGAAGATTTAAGACTTATTCTTTCTAAATCTACAAATTTAAGTTTAAAAACTGCAAATTTTGTATATTTGTATAAAGTGTACAAAATGTACTTTCTTTACAAAAACCATAGATTAGTATAAAACAGCCACCTGTTTTACTTATTTCTTAGTGGTTAGCCTGATTTCAATAGATTAAATACAGTAGATTACATAATAAATTCATAGAATAAATCCAATTTTACAAACTTCGTTAATGAAATTCCTTTAAATATTTTAAACTATATTTATAATTTTATTACCACTATATCAAATTTGTCTAAAATGAAGTAGTTTTGCAAGAATAATGAGCAAAACTTTTCTAAGCATTTTAGCAAGTCTTCCAAAGAACATAAATAAAAGTCTCTGGATGGTGAATCAATTGTATTAATGATTTAAATCTTGCTCCAGAAATAGTTTATACTTTTCTCATTAAAATGTTAATTCTAGGTACATCTTTTAAGTTACAGGACTAATATTGGGATTGTCCCAAATATAAGCTTCTTTTAGACCTTCAAATACTTTAATGATAAATACATTAAGGTTATCACAATATTTCCAAAACTTATTATGAAAGTCATCGTATAATGGGTGGAGTAACTCCATCAACTCTCTTCTTATTTCCATTCTTCCCAGGGGCAAGTGAAGAAGGAGCAGGTTTACTACTCAGGTCAACCAAGGTCCCTTGGGCTAAAGTTTGGGACCATGACATGGGTCAAGCCTCAGCCCATGCTTTGGACCCGTGAATGAGTTGGACAAGGCAACAACTACTGTGAAACACTGGTTGGTATATATATTGATAGGCCTGGTATAAAAATCAATTACTATAAATAAAAAAACATGAATGTAACGAAAAATCAAATCCTCTGGCACAGTGAATATTACCTTTTGAGTCATGAATAAGGTGACTGCATTTCCCAGTTTGCCCAGAACAGCCTCTATTTTATACCTGTTTCTGGGCATGGTAATTAAGAGTTTGTCTTCTATTCTCAAAAATATGATTTGAACAATAAATGATATAGTCTTGATGAAATCTACTGACTTTGTAGGGAAAGTGCATGTGCATGATTTTACATTTATTTCAGAGGATTTACTTAAATATTAATTCAATACAAGGATCTCTTTGCAGTGTCCATAGATCCCGGGTTAAAAACTTTTGCCCTAACGTTCAAATTTCTGTGCTTAGAAATTCTCAAGTTGCCCACAGCATTAGATGCTGGCATCTAGCAAGCTTTTCACACTTGTTTTTAAGAATAATGTAATATTTCATCTTGGCTATCATAAATGTTATACCTTATACTAAGATGGAAGAAAGCCTAACCTCATAGCTTTTTAAGTCCCTTGTTTTCTCTGAATAAAGGCCTACAGCCTGAAATCCTTTCAATCTTGGTGGAGCTTCACTTTATAAGAAAGGAGGAATTAAAAGTAATTTATAATGTGTGAGTATCCAAAGTGGTTAAGTGATTTTCCTATGAAAGTCACTTAATCTCATCTTTTTGAAGACAGGCATTTATGAAGGAGACACAAGCATCATTCTTCTGGAATTTGAAACAAATAGCCTCAGTAAACACTTAGAACTCCCATCTAAGTGACATGCTACTAGCGAGGTTGATAGACTGGAAACAGGGGTCCTTTTCTTCTCTTACATCTGAGTCTAGTAATGACTTCACCCAGTATGAAAGGGGGACTCATACATACTAAGGCAACGTGTCCTTAGCAGCTGGAATCTGTTCCTGGAGTCAATATTGTCAGATGACAAACACACTTTTTAGGGTGGAGCACTGAATAAGCAGAGGTGCTGTTGGAAGCTGTCACTCCTTCCTAAGCATGCAAGTAGCTTTTGAAAAAATTCTACCTTGTGAGATAGCTTTACTTTGACTTCTTATTTTTGATTTCTTACTATGAAGTTTCTTCTGATATATTCTTTTCATCTTACTCTTTTAAAAGGTGTTATATCATTTTGCTATCCAATGTCAAATTCTCTGGAGGTCGTGACTGGAGTCTTATATCTTATTGTCTTGCCCCCAAATACTGAAATAGTAAGTGTTTTATAAGGGATAGTGGTAAATAAATACAGACACAATAAGGAAATAACAGGTACATTATATATCAGTACTATCTTGATACTATATTTCAGAGCTTGAAGTTTTGTTTAATGAGGATAAATTTTGATATTTCAAATCCATAGTAGAAATTTTAGATGTGGTGGCTAATGCTTGTAATTCCAGCACTGGAAAGCCTGAGGCAGGAAGATAGTGAGTTTAAGGCCAGCCTGGGTTACATCTAAGAAAAGTCACATTTTACTATTATGTAGTCTCAAGAGGAAAAAAGTCCTATTATGCTTATTATTTCTTATCTGTTAAATAGTAATGAGTAACTTTCCAAGACCTCAACTTTTTTTCTCTTTGGCAGTGGTGGAGATTGAACCCAGTAATGTTCACTTCCTAGTAGCCTCTTCCTTCCCTCTCCCTGTGATTTTTGGATTTTAAAGAAACTGCTATGATTGTTACTGAAAGAAATATAAGGTTGGTCAATGGATATAGTTTCAGTTAGATAAGAGTAAGAACTTCTGGTGTGACTATAGATAGTGGTTGTGTATTATAGATCTCAAAAAACTAGAAGAAAGGATTTTGAATGTTTTCACCACAGGTGATAAGTATTTGAGGAGGTAGTCATGTTTAACTCGATTATACAATGCATACATGTATCAGACCTCACATGACATCCCATTAATATGTATGATTTTTGTGTTTTTACATATCAGTTAAAAATTAATTGATAGTCATTTTTCACAACTTGATCTTTTGGGGACACTTTGTATTGTCTGATTTTCTATGTTTTTTCCTTGATGTTGAGCACCAATGAAAGAGTAACACATACTGTATTCACAACACTCTTCTGTTTGCCTGTGCCTTTTATATGACTCATTCTGTAATGTTATTCCCATAGTCTTCAGCAGTAGGTCAGCCCAGAAAGCAAACAGAGAAGAAACTTGCCACATTTACTTTCTTCCTGATTTCTCTAAAACCTCGTCATCATTTCAAGACTACGATTTCCTTTGTTCACCACGTAGCATTTGTTGTAATCTGTGATTATGGGAAAAGGTCACATTTGTTCATTTTTTATAGGTTTTTAGGCTCTACATGCTGATGCAAAATGGGTTTCAATTCAGTGAATAGGATGTAATTTTAGAAGAGTATCTTCATTACAGTAAAACCAGTTCTCTGTTATTCCCTTTTATGTTGGGTTCCAAATAAAAGACTCTGTTAGTACAAGTAATTCTACCAATTAATTACTAAATATGTTAAAAATTTTTGATGAATTTGGTGAATTTCCTGAAGCTGTCAATATAGTTTGAGGTACACCTCATTGTACTTAGAACATGAAATGTAGATATTTTATTAAGTGATTTCCATATGCAGTCATTAGAGTGACTTTCCTTAAAATACTAGAATGATCACTAAGATGATTTTGTTTTTTACGAGGCAAATTTTGGGTAGAAAAATGTTATTTTTTAGGTCCAGATGAATCCATAGTCATTTTATTTATGATGTAAGTAGTTTAATATGATTTATTTCACTAGCCTGGTTCATGCTCATTTATACTGCTCTAGAGTTAAACTGTTCCTCAGAATGCTTTCAAAAGACTTTTATGTGATATGTCCACAACATCCATCATTTGCATGTTTAGAAAACTGGGATTAATGACTTCTAGAAGACATGGAATGGAAGTAAAGAAGACTTGCCGTGAAGTTTGCTAAGAATTTCTGAAAGCACCTATTAGCTTATGTCTTAAATTATTATTAAAACTTATTGTTAGTCCCAGCACTTGGGGGTCTGAGGCAGGAGAATCTCAAGTTCCAGGCCAGTATGTGCTACCTAGTGAGCAGCTGTCTCAAAACAAACAAAGCAAATAAAAATCCTAAAGCTACGATTTCTGAGATTTTATTATGGTGCCCATTTATTAGATATGATATTCTCAAAATGGAATTGGTCAGTCATATTCTGCAGTTTTAAAATTCTTTGTGGAGAATTTGGTTGTATGGTTAGTCTTTCCTTTCAAGACTATTTGTGGACTCCTTGTCATAAGCTTTTCCTGTGTAATCCTATGCATTAGAGTCACTTAGCAGGATCCTATTACAGGGCTATGGAAAAGTGGATGAAAATGCCTAATGATGTCTTTGAGATTACTAAACTAAAGTATGCATTTTTAAGATAGAACTTCTTTTTCTGTAAAATTATTGTTATTGAAATTTACATTTTTGTGGTGAACACATGTAGCTTTTCTAACATTTTGAACAGTATACAATACTGAATTTTGCCCAAACCGCTACACTTTGTTGACGAGCTACATGTTCTGAGGTAGAGTAAACCAGTGGCCATGTTTAAAGTAACATAGTATTTATTCTGGCATATGTGCTCCAATGTAGATTAAACTAAAAACATGACTCCTCAATGTGTATCATGCTAGGAACAATACTACATCCTGTCACATATCATCACTTGGAAACACCACAGGTTTCAGTGGAAATAAAGATCAAGACAAGTACACAATTTTAGAAAAAAAAATGATAGCTTTCACAAGATGCTTTGGATATCATTCTGAGGTTCTGATTTTGTGGCTGTTTTCCCTTTTGTAAGACACTTGAGGAAGCTTTCAGGTTAGGTAATCACCCCACAAAGATTTATTACGCTTAGAAGAAGGAAGTTACTAATGCAAAAGTGGTGCCCAGGGGGCAATTTATGCTAGTTAATTGCCAAAGTTCTGGACTCTGGATAAGTATAAAGAGTTTTATATTTTATTTCCAACCACAGTTCAGTGTCAATGATATGGACACAGAAATGTATTGTTCAGTCTATCTTGTTACGTAAAGGCCAAGGAAGAAGTAGTTCCAGGATGGTAGCTGAACTCAGTACTTAAAGCAAAAGGACAGATAAGGAAATGTTTCCTCCACATAGCATCAGCTGCTAGACAGTTTGGCCCTCTTTGCACCCCTCAGCATCTGTCTTGCAGCTAGCCTTTGTGTCTCCAGAGTTTCTGTTCCAAGGATGCCTGTGCATTCACTGGTAGAGTGCTATGTGACGAGAAATTATGCAAACCAGAACCTCCCATGCTGGTCATCTGCTAGCACAATGCCACTGGAGCTCTGGAGGAAATTATTGTGCCTTCTCATTGCTAGAATTGGGCAGGGCATTGTCCTTCTGACATCTGAGGTTTCTCTTTTAAATAATGAAAATGGCATCCATCACTTCATGTCTCTTGGACAATACCAGAAGCATTTTTTACCTCCACCACCCCTTTGTATGGCCTTGGTTTACTCTCAACATATTTTAATGGTTCTATTTTTCATTTCTAGAAATTATATTGTGTTTTTTCTCAATCTACCTGCTCATTTTTACCTTTATTGTTTCTTTTCTTTTAAATATGAGTAAGTTTAAACGTATTTGAATTAGGAGTGCTATGTAAACCTATTTGTTTTGCATGTTGACACTCCCCTGAAGGGAGATTTTTCTTGCAATGGTCTTTTTATTTGTGAGTTCATCTTTCATGGGAATTATTTTCCTACAGGTGTTCAGTATGCTGAATTGTAAACAGGTTTTTTAAAATACTTTATTTTTATTATTGTTGTACTGGGGTAACATTGGACAGTTACAAAATTTTCTTACTGTGCAGGATGCTGGGTCCATGATGGCAGCAGCTGCATCTTGGAGAAGCTTTGCAGCTCACCTTTATTCCCCTTCCCCCATTCCTGGAATAGTTTCCACAGGTCTCATTTTTTTCCATTTACATACATGTTTACATATTTCCTCTACACCTCTTCCTTACATCCTTCCCTCTCCCACTGGTAACTACCCCCCAGACAGAACCTGTTTTGCCTTCTTGGTCTCTGTTTTTCTGTAGAAAAAAATGGCAGTTTTGTTTGTTTCAGATAGCTATACAAGGTGTTTCATTATGACATTTCCATGTATATATGTATTATAACCTAAATTGGTTAATCCCCTCTATTTTTCTTCTTTCTACCTTAACCCTCTTCTTATGGTGATTTCAACAAGTTTAAAAATTCTATATTCATTCTCATATAGAAAGTACAGCAACCATTTTCACCTTTTAACTTCCTTCTTTTACCCTCCCTCTCTCATATATGACCTCCCCTTAGCAAAACCTGTTTTTCATAATATTGCTTATATTTGTTTTGGGTCTATATTCCACAGGTGGAAGAAAACACGTAGTCTTTGGTTTTCTGGCCCTGGCTAACTTCACTTAAGATGATGCTCTCCAGTTCCATCCATTTACCTGCAAACAACAAAATTTCATTCCTTATGGCTGGATAAAATTCCATTGTGTATAAATACCACATTTTCTTAATCCATTTATCAATAGTGGCGCATCTTGGCTCTTTCCATAGGTTAGCTATTGTGAATAATGCTGCAATAAACATGGATTGTGAAAGTGTCTTTATTGTAACTTGACTTACATTCCTTCAGATATATCCCTAGGAGTCATATTATTGGATCACATGGCAGTTCTATTTTTAGTTCTTTGAGGAGCCTCCATACTGTTTTCCATAGTGGCTGTACTAATTTATATTCCCACCAGCAGTGTATGAGGGTTCCTTTTTCCCTGCATATTTGCCAACATTTGTTGTTTGTGTTCTTAATGGTAGCCATTGTAACAGGAGTAAGGTGGAATCTTAACATGATTTTGATTTACATTTCCTTTATGGCCAGGGATGTTGAACATTTCTTCATGTGTTTTTTGGTCATTTGGACATGTTCCTTTGAAAAAGTTCTGTTCAGATCATTTGCCCATTTCTTCATTGGGTCAATTTTTGGAGGGTTTAGTTTTTTGAGCTCCTTGTATATTCTGATTATTAATCCCTTGTCAGATGTGTAGCTGGCAAAGATTTTCTCCCATTCTGTGCATGGCCTCTTCAATCTGGTGACCATTTCTTTTGTTGTACAGAAGCTTTTTAATTTCATGTAGTCCCATTTGTCAATAATTTCTCTTAGTTGCTGTGCCTTTTATGTTCTAAATAAGAAGTCATTGCCTATTCCTATTAATTCCAGTGTATGCCCTACTCTTTCCTGAACTAGCTTCAAAATTTCAGGTTTATATTAAGGCTCCTTAATCCTTTGAGTTGATACTTGTACAGGTTGAAAGATATGGATCTAGTTTCAGTTTTCTGCATGCACATATCTAGTTTTCCCAGCAACATTTGTTGAAGAGGCTGTCTTTTCTCCATAATGTGTTTTGGGTGCCATTGTCAGAAATGTGGGCATACCTGTGTGGATTCATTTCTGGATCTTTTGTTCTGTTCCATTGGTTTTCATGTCTGATCTTGTGCCAATACTGTGCTATTTTTTTATTGCTATGGCTCTGTAGTATATTTGAAGTCGGATGTTGTGATACTTCCAGAATTGCTCTTTTTGCTCACTATTGTCTTGGCTATTTGTGGTCTCTTGTGCTTCCAAATGAACTTTAGGGTAGATTTTTCAATCTCTGTGATGAATGTCATTGAGATTTTCATTGGGATTTCACTGAACATGTAGATCGATCGCTTTTGGTAGTATAGCCATTTTCACAATGTTGATTCTGCTAATCCATGAGCATGGGAGATCTTTTCATTTTCTGTAGTCTTCATTATAGAGGTCTTTCACTTCCTTTGTTACGTTTATTCCTAGGTAATTTTTTTGAGGCTATTGTAAATGGAATTGTTTTCTTATATTCTTCCTCAGTCTGTTGATTGTTGATGTATAGGAAGGCTACTGATGTTTCTAAATTGGTTCTGTATCTTGCTACTTTGCTGAAGGTGTTTATGATGTGTACACTGCTTTTTATAGTCTTCTATTCATGTCTGGCAGGTCCCTAAATGGTATCTCTGGCCCATGGCCATTTTTATGCTGATTTCTGTCTTTTGGAAGGTTCTAGCATAAAGAAAATAAAGGAAATTTAATTTACCCACCTACACTTAAGACAGACTTGGAATTTTGCTATTGCAAAGGAGTATGTCTGGTTTTATTTTGATTTCTGTTACCAGGTTTCTGCAAAAGACAAATTGGTCATTAGGTGGTGTTTTGGCAATGCCGGGGAACAAACCCAGGGCCTCATTCATGCTAGGAAAGTGCTCTTCCACTGAGCCACACCCCCAACCCTCCACTTGATATTTCCCAATGTCCTCTGGACCTGTCAAGTGGAGCAGAGCAGGGAGTAAAAGCAACTCAGTTTCCTGCTATAGCCAGGTCTGAATTGATTTGGGTTAATGCCAGCTCTGGTTATTACTTTTACTAAGTTTTGCTCCCTGGAAAAACTGATCCAGACGAATCACACAAAGAGTGTTGTCTGAGGAGTGATTGTTGTCATGGTAACATGGGAGTGGTTTTATTTAAAGTCTTGGTGGAGCCAGTTCTACCTGGTCTTTACTCATACTGACTTGGGAGAGGGAGACTAAGGAAGGGAGGAAGTGAGGTGGGGAACAAGCAGCAAGCATGGGCTAAGTCAGGTGGTGATCGAAAAAGTGCTGAACAGCAGATGGGTACTTGGGTAGAGACTGGGTGGGTGTTATAGCAATAGCACCTAATTCTTTTTGTGTGATTGGAAGAAGGGCTTTATTTCCTGTTTTTATATATTTGTTCTTGGAATGAGAAATGATAACATTCAGGATGTGTGTGCCATAGTGTAAACATCTAAGGAAGCAAGCTGACAAGATAGAGGATAAGTCAGGAGATTTCTCAGAATGCATTATATTTAATTCAAGAAAGCTCAGTGTTTAATATTGCCATGTTTTAATTTGTCTAGTACACATCCAGTGTGTATGTGTGTGTTAATAAGTGTGTATTTATGTGTGTGTCTCTATATGTATATATGTGTATGTCTACACACACCAGGTGCTTACGTATTTTGTAAGTTATGAATCATTTATAAAGGCAAAGGAAACTTCATTTTATTACAAGATAAGTAGCATGTGCCTGCCATTTCTAGGCTCTTTTCTAGGCACAGAAGATTCAGCAGTGAATAAAACAGAGCAAAAATTCCTGGCCTTGTAGAAGTTACATTCTGGTGCAGAAACAGACAATGAAACAAGTTAGTTATATAGACATAGGAGGAAAGCAGGTAAATGTATGAAGGAGGTAAGTAGGATAGAGGAAAACAAAGCAAGGAAGGGGACATTGAGCAACAATGGTGGGCATCTATAATTTTAAATTGAGCATTTAGAGAAGGACTCATGCAGCAGGAGGTGAGGGAGTCGGGCAGGTAGGGGAAAGAACAAGGGGAGAAGCATTGAGGAGTGCTGGGGTTGAGAATGTCACTTCGCTGAAGCCACAGGCGCTCAGGGATGGAAGAGGAGGAGATGCAGATAGAGAGATAGGAGGGGCATAGACTTCATGGTACACCAGAAGACATGCAATGCAACCTCCATGGCCAAAAGCTCTGTAGCATTTGAATGAATTCGTATTTTGAATTAAATGGTGCAGAGCAAGATGGTAGGTGGGTGTTGAAAGTGATATAGTTTGTTCTTAGAGTCAGCTCTGGAAGTGGCAGAGCTTATAAAACTTCCCTCTGAAGATATTTCATCTCCTACTTCAGCAGGCTCTGGCTGTCTTGCAGTCCAGCAGCATTTCCATGCTCAGCTGTGATGCTCCCAAAACAATCTGATAAACTTACCACTGTCCAGACCTGGATGCTACTGATTTATGATTGACACTCTCCACCCTTTAATCTCGAATATCAGTTTATCCTAATACTACAGAGCTTTTGGCCAACAGTCGCAGTTCCATGGAGATTGCATTGCATGTCTTCGGCTATACCATGAAGTCTATGCCCCTTCTTTCTTTCTGGCTGCATCTCCTTCTCTTCCAGCCCTGAGCATCTATGGCTCCAGCCAAGTGACCTCCTCCACCCCCAGCATTCCTCAGTGCTTCTGCCCTTGCCTCTTTAGGATGCTTGATGATTAACTTCCTTTAAGACTCAAACTTAATTTGATTCTTTGCACACAGAATGTTGCTTTAGTACTTACCTGTGTGTGTGGCACTGTGCTAGGTATCTAGGGGAATTACAAAGTGAGCAAGACATGAAACCCACACCCAGAGAACTTAATGCATAAGACAGAGGTGGAGAGGCGAGGGATTGGCACAAAACTACCCTAAAATTCCACTAATGGTAAGATTTCAGACATGGTTGCCAACAGTGTAAAAGGCATTTCTCTGGAGGAAGTACTTACTGATAATTTTTAAAACATAAGGACACAGGCCACTGCAAAAGTGGGTTTTATATTTAGGTGTGATCCATCAGTGCCTTGTTTCTGATTGGACAGTCCCAAGCACTGCTGGGCATTGTGATGCAGTGTTAAGAACCCAGGCCACAAAATCTGTACCTGCCTTCGATCCTGGATACTAGCTGAGGTCTTCAGGTAAATTTATTAATCTCTCTGTAGCTCATTTCTTTTTCATAGGTAAACCTGAGATAAAATAGTAGCTACTAGACAAGGCATTTTAAAGGAATAAACAAGTTAGATCTGTAATATACTAAGAATGGTGCCTGGAACATATTAAGGACTCTGCAACTGTTATATATTATTTCAAGCAACAACCTCACTTCTTCCTCCTTTGTACCCATCACTTCTCTCTAGTTATACTCTCTCAATTTACAATTTCTGCTTGCATAAATGAATAATATAAATTCTCCCCCCACTGGAAACAATCTGAAGACTTCCAAGAGATAAATACATGGAGAGATCCTATAAAACAAGGAGTGGGGAGATTTCTTAAATCTCCCAATTGTTAAGTGCAATACTCTTCTAGATAATTGAGCTTCTAGAATTAAATGTTTATGGATGTTACTTAAAACTTTCTTTCAATCTATTTTCCTTTCTTAGCAATATTATAGTAAATAAAAATAATTAAAGCAAGAATATGTGTAAATAAATTCAAAATAACTTCTGTGTTTTCCAGTAATTTGCAAATTGCAATATGTATCTATATGTCACCTGCATTTGTACAAAATCTCTGAAGTGGTGGATGTTAATCCACCATGCCAGAAAGCTAAAAATGCTTTATTTGTTTAGAAGCTATGGTACCTTTGTATGTGAGTCTGCTTACAATTCACATCTGTAATCTGAGAATTTCCTAAGCTACTTGCCCGTGAATAAGCTGACTCACAGCTTACTCAATTCATGCTTGAGTTTGTACAAAAAAAGTGTTTTGTAGTGGTACAGCTGCATCAAATAAAATTCTGCTCAGAGTTTGTGTAGAGGAGCATATGACTGCAGGAAGACAAGGCACACAAAGCATTGGCAAAAATTAAGGAAATTTATTATCTACTATGAGAAGTGTGTGTATATGTGTGTGTATCTACAGACTCTGCATCCTTGATTCAACCATCCATAGGTAGAAAAAACTTAAAAAGAATTGTGCATGTACTGAACATACACAAACTTTTTTCTTGTAATTATATTCCCTAAGAAAACATAGTACAACAGCTATCCACACAGCATTTACCTTCCATTAGGTATTACAAGTATCCTAAAGATGATTTAAAGTATAGGGAGGTTGCACATAGTTTGTATGCAAATACTACATGTAGATTTTGGTGTCTGTGAGGTACCCTAGATCCAATCTTCCATGGATACTGAAGGATGACTCTATATGCTAATCAAGGGCACCTAAGGTTTTCGCAGAATCTGAAGGAGAGGAAAAGTAGGCAGTCCCAAGTCTCATTCAGAGCAACTCTCATTGTATATATTTTGCACCCTGGACTTCAGATTAAAAATTTCTTTCAAACTAATTACTTTAGAGAAAACAATTGGAAAGTTATTTGTATAAATCAAGCCTTAATTGCTGCTCTATTTTGTCTATACCTAGTATGGTACCTGGCACACAGGAAGAATTCAGTAAGTGTTGAGTGAGAGGAGATAAAATAATGCACACTGTCCATTTGGCTGGAGCATAGAGTATGTGTAGAGAAGCAGGAGCCAAGACTAAATGAAGACCCTATGGCCGAAACACGGGGAGACCTGATTGCTACAGTAAATGCTTTGTATATATTTAGTGATGCAATCATAATAATAAATTGTTAAATAAGTAGGAGGGTATTATCTTAAGTCTATCTCTGTATTTTTGGTTACTATACAAAAAATCTGCAACCTAATTTAGAACAAACTGCAATCTAACTTAGAACTGAGACCTAATTTAAGAGTACATTTTTTGTAACAAATAGCCAGATTTCAGCTGATTGTAAAAGGCCAAGCTTCAGCTAAACATGGCAACCAACTCATCACACCATGCCCAAGAAAGGCAAATGCCTCACAAGACTGTTCCCAATTAAGGCAAATGCCTAGTTGTAGCCAATCAGGAGATTTCAGTGTTCAGCCTATAAAAGCTGGCTTCTTACACTAGTGGGTGGAGGTCTCTGAACCTCTTCTCCTTTTCAATGTTGCCTGATTTCTGAATTGTTCTTAAGATATTTTTAACATTGTGATGTTTTTAAGGGGGAATTATATGATTTGAGCAGGGCTTTTAAGCAAGAAAAAGTCAGCTGTATCGTTTGAATGGGGGGAAGGTAGTATAAAAGAAGACTAGAATTGTAGATTAGATAGACTAAATTGAGTTATAACAATGAGAATGAAAAGAAGGAACAAAGGAGTAATTATTTGATGTAAAAAGGGGTAAATTTTTTGTTTTGTATGTGCTTACTAGGCAAGCACTCTACCACTTAAGCCGCACCTTCAGTCCTTTTGCTTTTTAAATTTGTTTTATTCAAATAGGTTCTCATGCTAATTTTACCCAAGCTGGCCTTGGACTGTAGCCCTCCTATCCCTGTTTCTTGAGTAGACAGGATTGCAGGTATGCACAACTACATCTGGCTAGGGGTGGGGGACCGATTTTACTTTAAGATTTTTAGCCTAAAAGGTGCCTAGTGAAAGAGAATAAATATGGGTATATATATTGTGTCTGAAGGGTAGTGGATGATATAAATCAAACACAGTCCATACAAATGGCAACAAGGAGATCTTTGATTTAATCTTTGAAATAACAGTCATTAAAAGTCTGGACTTTCTTAATATTCACTCTCTCCAATTCAAAAGCTCCAATTCAGGAGCTCAGAATCCCCACAAGTTACCCTAGCTTTGGTAAATGGATTTCTGAGTTATTACCTATGAGGTCTTTTTTTGATTCTTGTGCCTAATCACCTCCTGTCTTGGTACTTTAAAAACAAGACTCCATCCTTCCTTTTCTAGAACCTAACAAGAACTGGCATTCAGTAACTGAGGCTCTGCTATCCATTCCCAGACTTCCCTCATGCTACTTGCTAGAAACTCAGTTTTGTCAGTTCTGGATATTTCTGTGCTCTGTTTTTACTTGTAAGGGATCCCTGGGTCCTCACGTTGAACCTCTCTTTGGGAAATGTGGGACCAAAGTTAACTGCTACTTCTGGATAATACTTTCTACCTGCCTTATTTTATTTTCTACAAAAACTAACATCAGAATCCGAGCATTCAATGACTGCCCGATTCTAGCAGGTCTCTTTCCAGGTGCATGGACTGTCACTTTATGGTCTGCCTGCTGAATTGAACTTGATCATTCCTCCATTCTGAGGGTCACCCTACATTCTCAGAACAATAGGTTATTTTTTTTTGCCATCATTTTGGAGACCATCAAACTCAAGTGGGTAGGCTTTCCTTGCTATCATCTGTCATTTTATCTGTTTTTAAGAGGTACTTAAAAACTGCTTTTGCTGAAAAACCCTGACTACTTTCTTGGGCCCATGAATTAACTAAAAACAGGAGGAAACCTTGGCATCTCTGTCTGTCTTTGCTCTGAGCCATTCATCTTGCAACCACCTTGGAATTCAGGAAGGACAAGACTGATTGATGACATCTTTACAAGGAGGGGCAGAAGAAACTGATGCCAAAGGAAAGAAATAGCAGAACCTCCACAGGAGAGACCACCCCACATACCAGGAAACAATGACTTGCTTATCCTGACCAGATTGCTGCCCTCAAGTGATGACAGTGATAACAACTTCTTTATAACACCTCTAGAACCAGGGCTGAGATAATGATCAGCCAGGTAACTATCACTGGGACTGTTAACTGTATATACTCCTCACCACCTGCCCCAATTCTTTCTTACTTAGACTTAAAGCTCATGTCTGTACCCCAAGATGGGCAGAAGTGCTTACTTTGCCTCTTCCTGTAGTATGCCCATACTGCATAGTAAACTTCCTTTCTCTGCCCTTCACCATTACCTATCTCTTTATTTATCATGTTAGAATGAGTGGCTGGACTTTGCATGTAGAATCCCTGCAATTGGACCTGGGCTCTAAAATGCATTTCATATTCATTTTCAAATGCATTTCATATTCATTTTTTTCATAGCATACCTCAACATCTGCAAGCCTTTTCAGATTTGTTTCCCTAATTTTTGGCTGTCTCCCCCAGATTGCAATCTCCATCTCACTACTATAGTCCTAGCACTACACATAATCTGTGCTTCAAAAGTATTTCCTAAATGAATAAATATATCTTAACATATGACATCAAGGTAGATGATTGAAGCAAAAGTCAATTTTTAGGGTTTTTTTTTAAGTGACTGTGTGAAGAGTAATTAGTAACTCAAGAATTTGGTGGCAAGAGGTGGGGGCAAGTAGTGAGAAGGACTTGCATGGGGGATAATGTCAGTGATAATAGGAAAAGGACTATGGGAAAGAATGGCAGGAAGTGAAGAGACAAGGAATCAAAGTGATACAATGGAGGATTTTCCTCCACAAGAAGCTGGACTAGCTTTTTAATAACAGGGAGAAAATTGGAGGAGGTAGAGGGAAGCTGATGGAGTTCAGTGCCATTGATTCTAACTTGCTTGGCATATAGAAGATGGTTTTGTCTACGCATGTGAAACTGGGTATTAGAGAAAGAAAAGATTCAAAACAGTAGTTGTGATGGGGATGAGATTCAATACGTTCAATAAAATAAGTGTTAGACAACAAGGGGACTGCTGAGATCAGAGAGCATGATGCTGAAATGCCCTCAGACAGTCAGGGCTTAGGATCTTTCTTCAGAAAAGCAAATTGCTTTTGAATTAAAGAAGTTATGCAGTAGCTGTGGAGTTGCAGTTGATTTAGTGAATTTTTCCCTTGCTTTTAACTTAAGGGTTTTAGATGACTGGGTTATCTATTTATCTTGCTATTTCATATAATATGAGATAGGCTGGCAGCATATTAAATGCGTAATTTAGCAGATAATTGAGACAAGGGGAAAAGATATTGAAGAGACAGAAAACAGCGTTACTGTCATTCGATAACACAGGAATTTTTTTTATTGTATGGCATTGAATGTATATTCTGTCAAGGCCTTTTAAAAAAAAATCCTGCTGGAATTAATTTATCTTTATATGGTAGATTATACTTTGAGGATTAGTTTTTAAAGCTAAAAGTGTTATTCAGCTTAATGACTGACTTCTCACTTAACTAAAAGAGTGAGGATAACATTGGTGGTTTTATTTGATAGATTGTGTATGCATTGGGGTCTCAGCTTCTCCATTTCTAAAATGAGTGTGATGGAAATGAATAACATGGGGTTGCTAAGAGGAAAATAAACAGTGAGACTATAAAAGATTGGCTAAATATTAAATGCTCTACAAATACCTTTGGTGCTGCTATACAGGAAGAACTCATGCCCTTTTAGATAAAGTTGATTAAATTTCCAGGGAAGAAAAAAAAATGCACAACAAAGCAGCCATTGCCATTGGAAATCAGTCCCTCTGATACATTACTGATAAGTAGCTGGGTTATCAATTAGACTTTCCTTTTGAGGAAATGCAAACATTTTAGCAACATGATCTTACAAATATTTCTAGTCTCATGAACTTCAGCGCCATTTTTACAAAGAAAGGAAGCTTGAGCAAAGACTATAAATCAGCAACATGGTGGATGAGAGGGGAAATGTACATTAATAGCTGGTTCTGTAGCTAATGAGTTACATACTCTATGATTTGTACAGGAACAGTTCCTGGTACCTGGTAAATATTTGTTGTTTCAATGAGTATTGTCTCTAATATGTTTTATTGTGCATCACTGTTCTACCAGTTAGTGTGAAATATGCTCTGGTTTCCTCTGCAACAAAAGATTTGTTTATGACTGTCAGTTTTATGTAAATTTTAGGACTAGATCTATAATTTTGAGGTTATATCCCACAAATGTAATAAAAAATGACTTAATAGGAATAATAAGTGTTTTTTTTCCCTAAGGGTTACAGATTCCAGCACTCTTGTATTCATTTTCTCTGCCTATCCCATAAAGTATGAAGGGTAGGTGTTTGTTTCACTTTTATGGAGAATAAATTGATATTTCAGAGGTTATTCCCCTGCCTAATATGTTATAATTAGTACTTTGTAAAGACAGAGATAGAAATGAGTCTCCTAGTTCATAGCTTTATGTTCTTTCCTTTCCTGAAAAACGTCCTCCAGTAAAAACAAACAAATGAAACAAATAAAATTTGAGTATTGGCTTTTTCATAAAACTTTGGGTTACAGAACCATGAGCTTGTGTCAAATAATAAGTTTTGTAGAAGATGTGTATTATTAACATTGCTTGTGAAGATTATATCAGTTAGCTGGGATAATAAAGAGATTATGTGTTTAACTAATTTAATCCTCATAACAACTGTGTGATGTAGGTACCACAAGGTCTTCACTATCAAATCCATTTTGTTATTGAGTTTAAGTAGTAAAACTGGAAAATGGTGACTATCATTCTATCCAAATCAAATTAGTTCTGAATCAATTTGGTAAGTAGTAGCAGTTTGAACAGAAAGAGATTTTTCTCAAATGTATCAGTTCCTAAATTTAGGTAGTAAACATGGCTATATTATATTTACTTTATACAGAAGGAAAGTGAGGCCAAGGAAAGTGAAGTAACTTCCCCAAGGTCACACAGTTAGAAAATGTTTTATAATGAACATTGGGCTTTGATCCAGGCAGTCTGGCTCCTAAGTGCTTATTTAGTCTTCTGTCCTGTCTTTTACTAGGACTCCCAATTATGAGCCAGGGAGTTTAGGGCCTTGGGTTTTGAATAGTTTAGAAAAGGAAATAGTCAAGATATGGGCTACTAGAAAATGGGCAGAGAGTGAGAAGAAAGACAGCTCTGGTAATGTGTGTGAATAAATTTAGACTGAATGACATCCACTTACTTCTGCTTTTAACTTGGAAACCTGGGATTCAAAGAAATGTTATCTCTAAAATATCTGTTTCCCAGAAGCCCTATTTATTTTAATGTCATTAGAAAAGTAATTTACCCAGGTAGAATTAGTATTTGCACCACTGCCTTCTTTCTATGTGTCTGTCTGGAATTCTAGCTCTAGGGTAAGGTTTTGTTTCATTCAGTAAGTCATACAAAAAAAAAATGCCAGTTATTAGTGCTCAGTTCTTAAATGACACTTGTTAGGCATTATTGCCAAGAGATGTTTCCTAGGAAAATGATGCATGGCTGAATGAGTTTGGATATCACTGTGTAATGGAGTGTGAGTGGAAGATTGCATATTAGAGTACAAAAGGCCTTATAAATTTCTGCAAGATAAATGTCTAACAGTGCTTAACTAAGCATTCTTTTAGGCTGTATGATTAAAAAAAAAACTTAGAGAAGTTTTCACTGTTGTTATTTGTAAAACATTTATTAACGTTCCATGAAGAAACTTCAGGAAATCTTAAATTAGGGTAAAAAGATCCTCACCAAATAGATATTTTATGTAACAAAACCACGGTGTTATTGATATGATCATTTACAACCAGTTCCTAGAACACAGGGCTACCTATCCCATTCAACATCAATAATGCTTCTGCAGGTGCATATCTCTTTTAGGTACATTATTTCATTTGGCTCGTAAAACAACAGGGCTGATATCACTATTCCATTTAACATAAGGAACTAGGTTGCTTAAAAGAGTAATGTCACCCCTGATCCTCAGACATTCAGAGCTGTGATGATTGATGACAGTTACTTTCCTTCACAAATTATCTATTGTAAGTGGCTTGGTTTGGGTGTTTGTGCTTTGCGTTGTATCTTCCATCATGGGAACTGGTGTGCTAATCTACCAATATTAACTGCCATTGGAAAAAATATACCATCTGGCTGCTATGAAAAGAAATTTATGGCCATGGAAGCAAAAGGTAGAAAAGTGGACATTTTTTGAGAAAACTGCTGTATTTATGTGTGTTCTAGACAGTAGAAAAAACCAATCAATTCCAAAGGACTAAAAACTTATAAAGAGTTGTCATTATGAAGTGTTAATGTTTACAAAAGTTACTGGTCATTGAGCAATAACCCACAAATTGACAGGAATTATGTTTATGATGGTCTTCAAACAAGGAGCCTTAGAAGTTTATATCCAAAATATTTTCAACAGAATCATAGGATTTTACATTTGAGGATGGGTTTAGAGATCTGTTACTCCAGCTCCCTTACTTTACAAATGGGGACATAGGAGGAGTTAAGTGGCAAAGAAATCCAAATCATCTCACTCTGAAAGAAAGAGCAGCTAGTTAGAGTAAAAGACCCTGGGGACCTCTGGTGTGATACTGACATGCAAATATATTAAGAAATTTCCAGGAAATGAAGAGTAACCCACACATTACATTCAAATCTGACCATAAGATTTGATTCTCCAATTTATGTCACTTGCATTCAGGAGCATTTAATTATCTGCTGTCCTACAATTTCTAGAACTCCACATGTGGTTAATTCCTACTTAAACAGCATTTAAGAAGCTCCTCACTGGGTGCCAGTGGCTCACTCCTGTAATCCTAGCTACTCAGGAGGCAGAGACCAGAATGATGCAGTTTGAAGCCAGCCCAGGCAAATAGTTCAAGAGACCCTATCTTAAAAAACCCTATTACAGAAAATTGGGCTGGTGGAATGGCTCAAGGTGAAGGCCCTGAGTTCAAGCCCAAGCACCACAAAAAAAAAAAAATAGATAAATAAACAAATAAAAGCTGCTCATGTAAGAACTTGGACTCTACATCAGTGTAATTTGACACTCTACTCTCCTACTTGATGGTGACCAGATGGATTTTTCTCTTGTTCTGTTTTCTTTGGCTATTCATGGATTTAGTCTACTCTTGCTCATACACATCTTAATTAATTTGGGTTGTATTTTAGACTTGGCAATCTAATTCCTGTTAGCAATTGTTCTTTCTCCTGAACTAGGACTTTCTTTTGGTATTTCCTCTTAATATAAAAGACACTGTGGAATAATTAAAAAGAATTCTTGCAATTTTTCTATACAGTGGGTAGAGTCAGACATATATAAGCTCAACTTCTGGCACAGATACTGTAGATGAGATAATATCTGCTTTCAGGGCTTATAAATAAGAATTAATAATTTATATAAGATGTTTGATATGTAACAGGTGCTGATAAATGAAAGATATCAGAAATATTATTGCTAATAATTGATGCATAACAGTCTCTTTGGTTAGTCTTCATATTAGTGTAGCTAATAGCTTTATAATCAAGTGCAAAATAATCAAAGCTATTCTGTGTGTGTATGAGAGAGGTAGTTAAGGGGTATAATTCAGTGCAGTCCAAGTGTTTTATCTCTTGTAATCTTGCTTGATTTCAGGCTTTATTGGAAAATTGGCCTCTTGTTCAAACAATCAGCTCTAAGTATTATTTTTCTTGGTCCACCTTTTAGTTAACATTGAGGCCAAGATTGTAATGGCTTTTGGTGGGGTCCATTGAATGTGGACATATGTATTGTAATCAGAATTCAGAGTACAGTGAAACTGAAATTAGGCTACAACTTATACTGGTAAAAATGATGGCTAAACCATCAGCAATTTCTATCCCAACCTAAACAGAATGAGCCTTTTTCCCCTTTCTTCCAATGGGTTACTTGAACAATTTTTGGAATTCCATTTTGATTGGCCCTCAGGGAGGGACACTATTATTCCATACCGTTATTTTTTTCTGGTCCCTTTTTGTTCTTTCAATCAAAATTTTTGCCATTGATGAGTTTGAGCATCTAGGTACAGCAGAGGGAAAAGAAAATTAACTTTGGATTGAACACTTTTAATACTGCAACCTTTAAATGCTACATATACTTTGGAACAGTGTCTTTTGTATTGCTATGAACTATCACTTTTCAGGCTTTTGACTAAGATCAAGTGCATTGTTATGAAGTCAGATTGTTAATTTTCGTTATCTTGGACTTTATGATAATCTATATCCGGCTAGTTGACGTTACACTTTGATATGCCTTTGGAAAAGTGAGTCTATGCCAAAAAGTGGTGTAAATAAGATTTCATGGGAACATTTACTGTTTAAAGCAACAAACTAATTAAAAACTTGAGCAGTTTAATATAAAACCAAATATCAGTAGACTGAGATAAATATGTCTTATACAGTTTATCATATATTTTTTTAACTATACCTTCACTGAAGTGAAACCTTTAATAACAGTTGGATAAGCTAGATCTAGTTACTGTTTAAATTTGAAGATAGACCATATTTCATTTTAAGTAGTCTATTTTAGGGGAGTTTCAGATCTGCTAATTCAGCAGTCTGCATTTTAACAGCTCACTGATGCTGTTGACAGTTATCTATGAAACTGAGAGCCCTGAAGGTAACAAACAAAACACAAAAAGCTATTTGTAGGAAATGGAATGAGAAGCTTGGGAGTGTTCTTAACCCAAAGGCCTTTTCTATATCCTTTTTGTGTCTGAAAAATTCTTAGCCTTCCCTGAAGCTGTTTCCAGTAGGTGATGGTGGCTAACTAGTTACCTTCCCCTGGGGTCCCACCTGTGGTTTCAAGTCAGAGCTTGCTAAACTAACTCCTCCTACTTCCTATTCAATGATGGCTTTGAATTTAGATCCATAGGTGAAAATGAATAATAATGTCCATTTCTCAAATGGAACATTTTTCCTGTTTTTAAAATGTTTATTTATTTATTAGCATATGGTATTTGTACTAGTGGTACATTGTGGTATTTACAAAAGTGCTTACAATATATCTTAGTTAAATTTACCCCCTCCATCTTTCTCCTTTATCCCCTCTTCCCCATATAGTTTCATCAGGTCTCATTTTTCCATTTTCATACATGAGTACATAATATTTCTACCATATTCACCCTCCTACACCCTTTCCTTATATCTTCTCCAGTTTCACTGGTACCAACTTCTAGACAGAAACTGTTTTACCTTCCTGCCCTTCATTTTTTTTTTTTAAAAAGACATTTTTGTTTGTTTATGATGGCTCCACAGGGAGTTTTTATTGTGATATTTCCATAAATATATCTATTATGGCAAAGATAATGAAGCGTGGGCCTTTTAGTAGCCACGGTTTACAGGAAGGTGAATGTTTGTCAAGATTCAAGGTCTGAAATTATTATTTCCTTTTAGAGAGATTGCGTTGAAATGGCCAGCATGTTTTTGTAAAACAGGTAGCACCCATTGGTCTTTGGTGCTCTTGTTAAGGTCCATCCATCCTGATGATAGATGACCTGGAGGTGAAATGCAGAAATAGATCTCTGGTAATACTTTGCTGACTGCAGAAATATTTTAACTGTTGTTTTACTCTAAATGATAATTCATATCCAATGGTAAAATGGTAAAGGACTCACTTTTAATTGTTTATTCTAAATTTTGAAACTACACTTGATCTTAGTCAAAAGACTGAGAAGCGATTAAAATTTGAAACTAAAGCTTGAAATATCGATGTCTCAGATACAGAAGCTTGTTAAATAGGGAAGGATTTAAACCACTGGTAATGAGATTTAGGTAACAATGATACTTAAAACTAACAAACAAATTAGAATGACACCGCTTAAAAGCTTTTACTTCTTGGCTTACTCTACTTTTCGTGTGTGTATACTCACATGCATTTAAAATTACTATCATGTAGAGTCTTCCAACTATGTCCACTTAATAGCTTGGTTTCTGAAACCAATCACCAAATTTGGGATTTTGTTTTAAGCTGTGTAAGTGTTATATAAACTCTTAATGAAAAAAAATTCAAGGTAGGTATTTTTTTTAATAGTCAAAACTAGCTTATTTGTGAAAATGGTTTACTACTCTCAATTTGTTTTTATATTTTCTGATACAGATCTGTCCATTGAGAGTGGTTATGCTTTTTAATTTAAGAAGGAGTTTTTTCCTAACTTCTTTAGCAAGATGTTAGGTAAATACCAATCTTAAAACAGAACTTTGTGCACTGTTTAGATGAAAGTATCACTATTTTATTAGGTTATTTTATAAAGTTCTATAATTTGTTTCATACTATGACATACATTTTTTTAAGTGTCCAGGATTCCTTTTGGTTTAAGTATCAAATTATAATAAAATTCCCTTAATTATTTTAAAAAGAAATCTTTCTAAATAACATAATTTTACCAGCTCAATAAAACATTACTTAAGAAAACTAGGGAGTATGAATCCAGACAATAAGAAAAAGCACAAATCTCTGAGGTAAGTTCAGGTTGTAGCCAATGGAGTTAAAGAAAAATTAAGAAAAAAATGAGTCTCTGAAGAAGTCTATATGTTAAAAGTTCTAAACATTTTCCTGTGAGTGCCTACAAATAAAATTGTTTGTGTTTACCTTTTTTTCTAGGACTGTGCTAACTCCACTGATTTTCTCTGCTTACCTAGTGTAAACAGGTAAGCTGTTTATGTTCATGTAAGTATACATATGTGTTGTATATATAAAATCTATCTATATAATAATATATACATATGTTAGATCACTTTGGTGTGATCACTTAGTTTGGGTATCACACAGCATATGGCTGGATGCCAAGAGCAAGCACCTCAAGAGAATCAGGCAGAAGTGGTTTTGCTTTTATGACCTGGAATTCCTAAAAATTTCTCTCTCTGTCTCCTATGCCCTCTCTCAGATTGTATTTCCAAACCGTTTGCAACAGCATCTTCATTCCAGGTGTTCTTGCAACGTGACCTTGATGTTTCTTCCTCATATATCTGAAGGTCTATGTGATGCTTTTTGAGCTCAAAGTCTAGGTCATAAAACCAAAACCACTTCTGCCTGATTCTCCTGAGGTGCTTGCTCTTGGCATCCAGTCATATGCTGTGCGATACCCAAACTAAGCGATCACACCAAAGTGATCTCACGGAGAAGTCACAGATAGGTTTTCTGGCTGACAGACCAGCTGAGGTCCCAGCTAACTGCCCCCACCAACTGCTACGTCCGAGTGAAGACTCCTCATTAACACAAGTCTTGCTTTCAGCTGCTGAGTTGCCCTACTTCTGTCAGCCACCACGGCTTCCCAGCTGAGGTCCCCAACATCGTGGAGCTGTGCTCTGTATGAAGTCCTGATCCACAGAATCAGTGCACATGATAAAATCGACCTTGTACTGTGTTTTGAGATGGTTTGTTTCTTAACTACAGAATCTGGAACTGAATTCTGTACTGCTTGTATGTCTGTTTCTCCTAGATGTGTAATGACAATAACGATTTACATTTGCTCAGTACTTACAGTGTGCTAGGCGCCATTAAGTTTAATCACTGTATCTTATTTTAATCTTTCAACAAGATTATAAGAGAATCACAACGATTATCCTTATTTACAAATGAGAAAAATGAAGTCATGAAAAAGTTATACAACTTGTCCAAATTCAAACATCTACTAAGTTTCCAAAACTCTCACTCTTGTGTTCTAAAGTATAGCAGCAAGTGAAAATAATATCAAAATTCTAGGTCAGACAGTTTTCAATTTACTTTTTGGGTGAATAGATTGGAAATGATGAATTCAAAATATACTAAATGATTTTTATTCACTTAAAAGTACTTGCTTTTGAATTTTAAACAAATATAAAAAGTTACTTTTTCTTTTAGCAACTTAACTATTTCTGGGATCCAGAGAAATGTGAATTAGCAAATCTGAATTTAAAAATCAAGATTAGCATTAACATTTTGTTTCTTACAACCATATTTCTTGAATCCTAAGATGCACAGTTTAGCTGGGTGTGGTGGCTCATGTCTATAATCCCAGCACTCAGAAAGCTGAGGCTGGAGGATTGCAAGTTTGAAGCTAGCCTGGGCTACATAGTAAGATACTACCTCAACCAAAGCAAATCAAAACAAATCAAAAAAAGAAAAGAAAAAGAAAAAAATTAAGATTCACATATATCAACATAATACCTGCTTTGAAATAAGGAAATAAGAATTTTTTTTTGGTACTGGATCTTGAACTCAGGGCCTTCACCTTGAGCCACTCTGCCAGCCCTTTTTTTGATGAGTGTTTTATTCAAGATAGGATCTCGTGAACTATTTGCCTGGGTTAGCGTCAAACTGCTATTCTCTTTATCTCTACCTCTTGAGTAGCTAGGATTATAGGCATGAACCACCAGTACCCAGCAAGAAATTTTTTTAAAGACGGGGCCTCCCTATGTAGCCCAGGATGGCCCCAAACTTGCAATCCTCCTGCTTCTACCTCCCCCAAATGCACCACTGTGCCCAGCTGAGAGTGCTTTTTACAATGGCCAGCATTTTAGTTCATTTTTAGTGCTACATGTAAAAGAATGATCTTTCTTATAATAGATTGTCTTATTTTGATAAAACATACATATTTTACATTTTCAACCTATCAGATGCCAGAATGTGACATACACTATTATTGCAATAATGGCATAAGCATACCAAGAAGTGACAAATAACTGAAGAAACTCTCTAAATGGTTGATGTCATAGTAAACTGAACAGTTAGAGTATCGGCAATCTAACAGGCTCTGAGGCCAATGTTAGCCTCCATTATTATCTTGCACACACACATACAAAAGCCCATTGCACTCAGGTTATTGCCATAATATATAAACACTTGGTGATGAATATTTAACTAGGCCTCTACTGAAATGAGGTTTCATAGGACACTGCCGAAACCCAGTAATTCTGTTACCTGTCTGCTGAGAAAGCATGGTTTCAAGAGATTGGTTCCTTTTATGCCCCTCTGAGAGTTTGTGTTTCAAAGGGAAAAGTAGCAAATATCTACTTATATTCAAATTAAATGAAACAGTTATTTCAGTTCATAATGTGTACAATGTAGCAATTAAGGAATGAACTTTCAGGCCATTATGTTGTATGTGAAAAATCCCTCAGAGATGTGGTGATTTCTAAGGTCACACATCCAATTAGATGGTTGACATCTGCCATCACCGAGGTTAAGCAGGCCACCGCTCCAAGGCATCAGAAGGGAACAGTCATATGAAAACCTGTGGGAAAAGAGAGTTTCAGGCAGGAGCAGCAAGTGCAAATAAATATTCTGAGGTGGGAAGGAGCTGCTGAGCATGACAGAAGAGTGCAGGCAGCCTGTGTAACCAGACATGGTAAGCAAGAGGGAGAATGATACAAGTGTTGGAGAGAAGACCAAGGGACAGAGTGGATCATCAGCGCTGTACAAGTCATGGATCGTGATATTGCTCACGACCTCCCTAACTTCTGTTTGCCCCTGTTCATTCTCCTGATTTTCTGAGTCTCTCCCTCCTCCCTATGTTGATCATGAACTTTAAGGAAAAGCTGGCTCCATCTCCTGCTCCCCGAATGGATCATGGTCTACTTTGGCCAGTCAGCATATTTCAATCTGGTGGTCAAGTCATCATTTCCAGGTGTGACTCTGTCCCCCAAGATAGCCAATGAAGGAAAACCATAGGTGCCTTGCTCTCTCCTGTTGGATATGAAAACAAGAAGAAAACCTGTTATCCTGACAATGTTTTCCAGACATCCTGTGAGCTGTCATAAGGAGAAATTCAACACTTGTGGGTGGCAGATGAAAGGAGCTGGATGAAAAAAAAAGAGTCAATAAAATATTGCTTAAGCCAATTTGATTTGGATTTTCTTATTTCAGCAAGTAGAGTCACAGTGTATCGGAATGCCATTACATGGATTTATTTCAAGAGTAGCATTGCCCTAATTCTAGTCCTTAGAAAAGATTATTCAAGCTTAATTAAGGTGGTTTTTTTATTCTCACATACATACAAAACAGAGCAAGAAGAAAGGGTAAGACAATTGTGATAATATATGTGAGAGATTATAATTAGTATGCCTGTGATAGGGACAGTGAGGACAGAGAAAAGAGATACAGAAAGAAATATATTTAAATGGTAGAAATAATAGTAATGGCTGTGGTAAACAAGGAATAGGAATAATTGTAGAGGACTTCCCAAAATCCATGGGAATGTTTTGATTTAAAAAAAATTAAGATCTGGGTGTCGGTGGCTCACCAGCTACTTGGGAGGCTGAGATGAGGAGGACAACAGTTGAGGTCAGCCTGGGCAAATAGTTCACTGGACTTCAGCTCCAAAATGACCAGAGCAAACAGGACTGGAGGTGTGGATCAAGTGGTAGAGCACCTGCTTTGCAATCATGAAGCCCTGAGTTCAAACTCCTGTCTCATCTTCCTCCAAAAAATTAAGATATTGCCATTTACTAAAACAAACAAGTTAGGTTTGGGAATGGGTAGAAAACAAGGATTTCATTTTTGTCTGTGGTATTTAAGATAACTGCTTTTCTTTTATGAAGATAGATCACATATGTAGTTTAATTTATTAGCATATATAAATTGTGCAAAGTAATGAGTTTCATCATTGTATTTTCATATATTTATACAATGTACTTCAATACTCCTTCACCCTTTTGTCTCCCTCTCTTTTCTCCTCTCCCCCAAATAGTACTCTTTCCACTTTTTTTTTTTAAATAATTCTAGATTTTGACTGGGTGCCAGTGGCTCACACCTATAATCCTAGCTACTTGAAAGGGTGAGATCAGGAGGATCAAGGTTTGAGACCAGCAAACCAGTGCAAATAGTTCATGAGACCCCTTGTCCAGAACAAAATGGGCTGGAGGCATGGCTCAAGGAGCACCAACTTTATAAGCACAAAACCTCAAGTTCAAACCCCAGTGCCACCAGAAAAAACAATCTAGATTCTACACATGGAAAAAATAATATTTATCTCTCGCAGTCTGGCTTATTTTGTTTAACATGATGATCTCCAGTTCGATCCATTTTCCTTCAAATCACATAATTTTGTTCATCTTTTTGACTGAATAATATAGTGCTGTGTATTTATACCACATTTTCTTTGTCTATTTATCTGTTGATGGGCGTCTGGGTTGATTCTATAACTTGGTTATTGTGTATAGCATAGCCATAAATATGGGTGTGCAGGTGTGTATTGTAAACTAACTTTGATTCCTTCGAGGAGGTTTAGCAGGATCATATGGAAGTTCTATTTTAGGTTTTTGAGAAATCTTTATACTGATTTCGATAGTGGCTGGACTAATTTACATCCCTACCAACAGTGTACAAGGATTTCTTTCTCCCCAAATCTCTACCAATATTTGTTCTTGTTTGTTTTCTTGGTAATAGCCATTCTGACCAGGGTGCAATGGAACCTCAATGTAGTTTTTTGTTGATAAAGATATTGAACATTTTTTCATGTATTCAATGGCCATTTATACTTATTTCTTCCTTTGAGAAGTCTTTCTGTTAATTTATTTGCCCATTTATTAGTTGGATTATTTGTCCTTTTTTGTATTTAATTTTTCAAGCTGTTTATATATATTCTGGATATGAATCCTCTGTCAGATAAATACTGGCAAAGATTCTCTCCACTCTGTAGGCTGTCTCTTCACTCCAGTTATTTTTTCTTTTGCTGTGCATTTTTTTAATTCCATGCAATTCCATTTGTCAATTCTTGCTCTTATTTCCTGAGCTATTAGAGTTCAATTCCAGAAGTCCCTGCCTGTATTTATTTCCCCAAGTATTTTCTCACAGTAATTTCAAGTCTTAGATTAAGAGCTTTGATTCATTTTGTGTGATGACAGATAGGGATCTAGTTTCGGTCTTCTGCATGTGGTATCCAGTATTCCCAGCACCACTTGTTAAAGAGGCTATCTTTTTTCCAGTGTGTTTTTGACACCTTTGTCAAGAACCAAATAGCTGTAGCTGTGTGTGTTCTGCTCTTCCCAGGTGTAATGTTTGACTGTAAGACTTCTCCAAAAATGACCCCCTCCACAGCCCCAAAGCAAGGGCGCAAGTTCAGAGGGCTACTTCTCTAGTTCTTCTTGCTGCATAGCACAAAGATCTCCCATCCTAAACTTTAGTTTTTCAGAGGGCCAGCCTGTGCTTCTGTGTGGCTTCCTGAGGCTTTCCTTTCCTCTTTTGCTGCCCTGTTTGGGGGAGGGGGTGTGTGGATGGGGATGAATTGTCTCCCTTCCTTCCCATTTTGCTTAATGCTCTGTGTTAGGATCCATTGTTTCTTTTCTAAATCCAAAGCTTAATATCTCTGGATTTCACCTGATCTCTATGATGTACTGTTGCTTTCCCTTGCCTTTCCATATCACTCTCCTCTCTCTGCAGCCACACAACTGATGTTTTGTTTCAGATTTGTAGGGACACAGGAAAGTACTAGGTGTCTCTAATTCCCATGTTCCCTCCCTCAAGTATATAGTTTTACCTATAAATCTGGTATTTGGTGGAGAAATCGGAGATAGAGATACAAGTTTCAAGTCATCATCATTTTTAAATAATGGATTTAGATGAGAAACATAGACAGATTATAGATTAAAAAAATTAAGGAGGACCTAGAATGGAGCCCTAATACTTTCAGCATTTGTAGGTAGGCTTGAAGAGTATGGAGAATATCAGGAAAGATTGACTGGCAAGGCAGATTCAAAATCTGAACTATGGGGACTGATTGTAATGAAAAAAGAGGAAATATTTCTAGAGAGGCTTTAAGTCTGTGGAATTCTGCCAAGAATTTGAGTAGGGTAGGGAAAGAGATAAGTGTCCATTTATTTGGGCACGTTGGAAACCTGGAATATTAGAAGTCTCTCTAATAATAAGAGTAATTTAATTATGTTTTATATTTAAGATAGGTATGTTCTAATATACATACTTTGGAGAAAAACCTTCCTGAATGATGAATCATAAGTAAGCAGAATATTTGACCAAAGGAATGATTGTAACTCAGCTAGCTCTCAGACACTGTATATGGCTCCATCCAACAAAAGGAATTTTAAACTTTCCCAGTTTTATTTGTACTTCTCAAGGAATATTAATGGAGATTCATGCTATAATTTATAGCCTCACTTCTCTTAAGTCTCTTCTCTTTTCTCCATGAATTCTCTCAAGCATATAGGAGAGAGAGAATAAGAGAGAGGGAAGGAGAGAGAGAGAGAGAGAGAGAGAGAAAATATATGTACCCACATCTTCCTTGATGTGTCTCCTTACTGTCTTGCCCCAGTGATTGCTGAGACTCTTATCCCAGTACTAATTATCTGAGGCCATTCCTGGAGGTTTAGAAGAACCAATTACTGCATTTCTGTGGCCCTTCCTCTTGGAGGGAAATGCAAGAAGCCTCTTGGCCATTGCTCTGATTTCTTCTTCCTTCCTTTTTTCTCCTTCCTTCCTTCCTTCCTTCTTTCTTTTTCTTTCTTTCTTTCTTTCTTTCTTTCTTTCTTTCTTTCTTTCTTTCTTTCTTTCTTTCTTTCTCTCTCTCTCTCTCTCTCTCTCTCTCTCTCTCTCTCTCTCTCTCTCTCTCCCTCTCTTCTTTCCTTCCTTTCTTCCTTCCTTCCTTCCCTCCTCTCTCCATCTCTTCCCCACCCCTCTCTTTTTCTCTCCCTCCCTCCCTTCCTCCCTCCCTTTATTTTGTTTTTGAGATAAGGTTTCTCACTACCTTTCCCCCAGCTGGCTCTGGACATGAGATTCTCCTACTTCTGCCTTCTGAGTAGCTGCGATTGCAGGTGTGTACCACCATGCTGGCTTTCTTTTTCCTTAAAGAGAATCTCAGATCAATTAAATTACCTTCAACCTTAAATCTAATTTTCTGGCTGGGCATGGTGCTGCACATCTATAATCCTAGCTACTCAGGAGGTATAGATGGGTAGGATTTTGGTTTGAGGCCAACTCAGACAAAAAAGTAAGAGAGCCCTCATCACAATCAACAAACCAGATGTTGTGGCTCATGTCTGTAATCTCAGCGCTGTGGGAGGCCATAGGTATAGGGATCAAGGTCTAGGGCTAGCTCTGAGGGAGAAAAAGATGAGACTGAAAAACAACTAAAGCAAAGCAAAGGGTTAGGGGAGTGACTCAAGAGGTGGAGTGCCTAACTATCAAGCATGAGGCCCTGAATTCAAACCCCAGTACTATCAAAATTTAAAAAAAAATCTAATTTTCCAGCCAAGTTGGATGAGAGTTCATGGTTCAAACTACTTCCTTTTGAGTGGAATACTCACTATACTCATTCATTTCAAAAGTCAAAATGCTATAATATTAGAGGACTAAAATCATTCACTAATTTGTGAACAAGATTTTCATTCCAAGAGTTGAGTCTTGTTTTTTTTCTGTTGCTGCTGTAAGAAGGTTCTGTGTTTTCCATGATGTCATCACCACCCCCACTGAAATGCCAGTGTCTTGTAGCCCTGCGGTGGGGCTGCTCTCTCAAGTTCACAGGGAAGCCAGACCAAATACTAACACCCACTTTAACAAATGTATGAAAAACAGAAACAAGAAAAACAAGCCCACCCAGAAGAGATAGGCATGCACACCTTGCTCTCAGCTGTGATGTGAAATGGATACTCTCTGGAACCTGCTGGACATTTTCTCAAACTCCCTCAGCTGTGGATTCTCATTTAGGGAAAAAAGTGATTGCTGTTACACAAATTACTAGAGAAAGAAAAGCAGATCTGCCATATTTGCTGGTTCATGTCAGGAATATAACTTAAATCCTTTTATTCAAGCTAAAATATGTTTTTCTGGTACATTTTCAAGAGCTGTTTGAATGGAAGAAGCATAGCAATTCTGAAACACACCTCTCTCTGCCTTCCATGTTTCCTTTTATTGCTCAGGACAGATTTTCAGCATAATTAAAAGGAAGGACAGAATTTGTGATTCATTCACTCACTTCCGTCAGTAGTTTCAATGCTGAGGTGTCCTAAAACTTCAGCCATTCTTTGAAAGCTGAGCTCAGGAATATTTTTTTTTCTCTTTTATTCTGGTCCAAGGCAAATATTTGTCTATTGAGAAATGTATAGCACATTTGAATCATAAACCCACCATCTGCTTAAAATGAGCTAACACCCATCTGTAAGGAGACGGACATGGGCCGGTATCCTGTTTCTGCAGCCCATAAGCACAGGTAACTGACGCTGGGGCCCGGGCTTGTTTGAGCTGCCCCATGCTAAGATTGCCTGATAAAATTCCAAAGGGTGTGTCTATTTGTGGCAGTCCATAAAGATTACTTTCAGCTTCTCTTAGAGAATACTTTTTACAGCAGTGGGGTCAGAAAGAGTCTACGTTGTCATCAGCTTCTGGTAACGTGGATTCTCTCTTCTAATGTTCTTGTGCAAGGAATGAAATAAGTCATTTGGCATTCTGCAGTATGTCAGCAGGTTGCTAACTGTGAAGAGCTGCGTTTCTCCAATCCTAGCAGGGACACAGAGGATGATAGCAGGAAAGGACACTTAGAGCAGCACACACTTTTTAAAATGACCAGTCCTCCCATTTTAAACTGACAAAGACATTTGACTGATGTCACCATAGTGTTCTCACTGACATACTAGCTCTCTCCCTTGACAGTAAGCTTTCAGAAACTTGGGAAATGACTTCACAGTGGAGAACTGTTCCTTGAAGTAGCTGCCTTTGCTTTTGAAAGAAGCCCTCTAGAGGACAAAAATTTCAGGCCAATCACTTCACATAAAGTTTTAGGTTTTTAGTAGTTTATAATACTTGTAAGGGGGTTTTGTTGTGACATTTCCATATATACATATATTGTTCCCTAGTTTGGATCATCCCCTTCATTGTTCCCCCTCCCCCTTCTTAAAATGATTTTGGCAGGTTTCGTGTTCCATATTCGTATATATATAGAAAATGCATCAGCCACATTCTCTCTCATTTACCCTCCCCCTCCCCCACTAGATCCCTTCTCTTAACATGACCTGTTTTACATTTCTGTCCTTCATCGCTTAAGTGTCTGCTCATTGTTCTGTGGGATTTTGCCTTGGTATTTTATCTGTGAATATATTGCATTTTAATCAGTCCAACCCCTGCTATTACTCTTCCTTACCCTTTCTTTCCCCCACCCTGCATTGTTCAAGTTTTCAGTGCATTTCCTTGTGTCTCATCCCTACACATGTGATACACCTCAATATTACTCACTCTCTATCATTTTGTTCTTCTTTCCTTCCTCCCCCAGGCTCCTATAAGAGTTCCACTATTGGAAATATACTATATATACATACATATACTGCTGTGTTTGTATTTGGATCTATTTTCCACATAGAACAGGAAACATGTGACGTTTGTGTTTCTGAACCTGGCCAACTTCACTTAACGTGATGGTTTCCAGTTCTATCCATTTAACTGCACATGACAAAAGATCATTCTTCTCCATGGCTGAATAATATTCCATTATATATATGTAGATATATGGAGGATAGAACCTGACAAACTTATTTTTGGAAATGCTTGTTCCATTTTGGTAGGGTTTCTTTTGATGTGTGTGGTGGGAAGTTTTGGTGCATTGTTCTCCATCATGGGAATCCTGCAAGATGGGCGTGGGAAGAAAAAGCACCTGCATTGGTTTTCTAGGGATGTGCTAACCACTACCATAAACTGGGTGATTTGAATGCAGATTTATTGTTTCCGGTTCTGGAGATGAGGTCTCAGACCAAGACGTTGTCAGGGTTGTTTCCTTCTGACAGCTGTAAAGGAGAATTTGTCACCCAATAGGTTTGTGGTAATCTTTGGCATCCCTTGGCTTTGCTGTATGGCCTCAACCTTTGCTTTCATGTTCCAGTATGACCACATCTTAAGTAATTGCATCTTTAATAATCTTATTTTCAAATAAAGTCCAATTTTGAGGTAGTAGGGCTTAGGACTAAAACCAATTAACTTTTTGAGGAGCATAATAGTATTGTGTCTTAGAAAATAATGTTAATACTTTTACAGAAGCTGCAGTAATCAGTTGTACTCTAGCAGAAAAATCTAGTGGTATTCTAGTAGATTCATTCCAGAAAAGTTGCTTGTAGTGTTCATGAACTGAATCACAGCAAACATCAAATGAGTGTGTTTAATGGTACCATTATTGTGTGTGCTCTCCACAATCTTGCTTCCTCCCAACATTCACGCAGTTTACTTTGTGAAATCGTGTGTGTGTGTGTGTGTGTGTGTGTGTGTGTGTAAAAGAGAGTGGGGGAAGGGAAGAGACTTTCTGTTCTCGAGGGTTTTTCTTTAATGAAAAAGACATTGTACAAGAAACACACTTAAGAAGCAGCAAAGAAAATACTTCTGTTTCTTCACTCAATAAGGACGTTCATGAATGTACAAATTGCATATAATTGTTTTAAGATTTGCTGTGAAATCATAAGCAAATCTTTATGTATGTATATAAAGCAATGTGATTAAAAAAAGCAGGTTTGCCTGAAACTTGGTATACTCTTATTAACTGTAAAGTTCTGAGACATCCTACCAAGAAAACTCTGTGTGATTTTATATTTTAGAGTTAAACCAATGAAAAAGAATTTCTTTAGTCCCTATAATATACTTCATTCTTTATTTTATCATATCAATTATCATAATAATGGAATACAATCTCATATCATTCAAAAACTCAAGGATGCTGCGTCACCTGTGAAGCCCAACACCCCTATTAGGGCCGGGCTGACATTGCTGATCCCACATCATCTCATTACATTGTTTAGCAGTGATTTTATATATATATATATATATATATATATATATACATGCCTTCGTGGCATATATGCAATAATGGAATCAATTATATTACTTTAAATTGTTAAGTGAGAGAATGCCACTGCATTTTCATGTCCTAGTATTCATTTAAAAATTAATCCAAGTTTGATCTAAAATGAAAATAGAATGTAATATAAAAGTAGAACACAATATTCTTTTGCAAATAGGATATAAGTATATCTAGTACTAAAGGTCACGTGACCTGTTTATATCTAAACAGACCAATTTACTAAAGGTCTACTTAAAATGAACACAGGGGCGATCAAATAACATCTAGAGGAAACCTTGCTTTCTCTGACTCATTAAATGGTGGAGTAAGCCAGGTGTCTAAATCATAGGGTTTCTATCTCAGAACAATTCAGATTTTGTTACATGCAGCCAAATTCTACAGGTTAGGGAAATTTGTGCCCATCTTACACATTTTCTACCTTCTGATAATTATTCCTGTCTATTTATGGCATTTCCTCTAGCAGGAATTGTTGCTATTATTTGAAGGAACTGAAGACAAAGTACTGACTCTCTGGAAGCTTTCAGTGAAGAACTGATTTGGTAGCTGGAGACCTGGTGATTTCAGAATAGGTATAGAATCATTACCTGCTGGTTAACTGGAGAAAGTCTTCAGTCTTCCTGAGGCAGCTACACTTTTCTTAAAATACTAAGCATTTTAAAGTTTCAGCTCAATAATTAAATTAAGGAAAACATGTAGTTGAGTTTTAAAAATATACCTTAGATTTATGGTAACTAGGTTTTAAACATTTATCTTAATTAAAGGAGGAAAGTGGTTTAATTTGAAATATGCTGCTGAAATTTCAAGTAAGAAGTGAAAAGAGATACGTCTATTTGCTTTGGTACCATGGAGATTATTTATGACTTATGCTCTCAGGTTTGACATTGTGGAGAGGCCAAAATTAAAATGCGATTAGTTGACAGAATGAATGAGAGGTAAGAAAATAGAAGCAACCAAGACAGACACCTCTTATTTAATCCCTTCCATTTCTACCATAACTCTTGACTATGACAAGCTTTCTTTGATATGATGCTGGCAGAAATCAAACCACTGTATTTTTATGTTCAGGTTTCAATAGCATTTATTGTAATATTTTACTTTCATAAGAATGTCTCAAACACATTAAAACACTTAAATAATGTTGTAACGTTACAGCATTAGTATTTGTCAGTGAGCCAAAGGTTTTCTTCATGACACTTGACCCCTTATAATTGGAGGCATTTTCCATCATCCTTATAATTCTGATTGAATAAGTCTTAATGCTTTCTTCATGTTTTCTATCACTGAAATAAGAGGAAAAGTATATTGTGTTATTAATAAATGAAAGCATCAAGTGTTTTGGTCTATTTACCATAGGATCTGAAATTGGTCCATTTAAATTAATAGCTTTGAAAACATGGGAATTAATTAGTGATGTTAAAGAATATTGTGATAAAAATGTAAACTTAGGAATAATACCAGTCAGAACTGGTGGATCAAATTTCTTTACAATTTTGTCAGAGGAATTTTGAGGAATATCTATTTTCCTTTTTCTTTATTTTTGGCAGTACTGCAGTTTAAACTCAGAGCCTTGCTCTTGGTAGGCAGGCACTCTACCACTTGAGCCATACCCTCAATCCTTTGATTTCTTTTTAATCAGTTATTAAACTGATCTCATATTGCTGGATCTGCGAGGCATAGTTGTCTGTTAAATATCATTAAATATCATTCAATAGATTGACATTCTAAGTCTATACCTTCTTGCTTATAGGTATTAAAGAAAGGTAAAATTATTACATTTTTATCATTGGAGGAAGTCGATTTCTACGATTTCTGATACCAGGAGAATTGTTTATCTCTGTTATTGTTTGTGTCATTTTAATGTGTACTAGTTCTTTTTAGTGGTCTCAAAATTTATTGACCATAAGAATTCATAGGTATTGCTGTTAAAACAGAGATTGAGGTACCCCAGTGGGAGCTAGGAGTTTGCATTTTAAACACCACCAGCAGCCCCAGTGATTCTGGGTTGTGGATAACACTAATATTAGCTGTCATTGACCATTTTAATAGTCAGTGGCCAGCTATCACCACTGCCCAGGGTAACTTATGAATACTTACATACTGGCAAGTCTTGAGGTTCATATGTGTACAATCTATTAGAGTACCTTCCAGTTATATCAGCTCTGACCATGAGAGAAGGGTCTGCCAAGAAAGAAACCAAGACACTAAAATATTATTTAACATGTCAAGAGACTGCTGTATTAACATCAATACTAATAAAAAGTAATCATTATATATTGATAAAATTGGTAATCACGGGGAGCATACTGCTTAACCCTGGCCCATGATACTCCTTGGCCACATCCTCTGGCAGTGTGAACAGCCTTTGGGGAAGCTGGATATGACCTCCTATCCTGGGGCTGCAGCCTGGACCTCTTCAGTAATCCACTGGACCAAACTCTCCACTCCGGGGGAGATCAAATAGCCTTTGAGAGTCATTCTTGACAGCAACTAGTCTGAGCCATAAACATCTGAAAATCATTTTGTTTCTCTTATTCTAAAACAAATACCAAGCAAATTTATAAGCAAAATTAATTTTCATACATGTGAATTCATGGTAAATCAGCCTAGATTTTCCTCTTAGTTTGCCAATCTGTTAATCTAGTTTGGAGCACTGTACTGAAAGAGCATAGGGATATTGATTTAATAGCACAAGTTGCTTTTTAAAACTATTTTTTAAATTTACAAATAATGTAGTGAATCTTAACTATAGAACTAAGAGGAGCATGCTTTGATTGGGTTAGAATGACTTCTGCTTAAAAATAATAGTGCTTGAGCTAGCATTTCAGAACAAATAAAAGCAAGCGGGCTAAGATCCACCAGTTTTGTAATCTGATAAAATGAAACTACACACATACCAACAAACATGATTCTTGGCACATATTTCCCATCTGGTGACAAATTTTTATCAGTGGTCTCATGCTAGCAGCAGAAGAAAGAAATGAATGTTATTGGATTGTATTATTTTTAAGTTAGTATAAAATATTTTAAGTAAACTAGATTTTTAATATGTTGTGCATTTTGACTTTTTACAACTCTATGTAATATTGTATGTCAACCAATACTTAGCTTGGTGTGTTTTGAAAATAGGAAAAGAGGGGGCATTCAAATTTTCCATTAAATTTTGATATTAAGAAAACAACGAGTTCACGTACCATAAGATTCAGCATGATGAAATCATTCTGAGCCATTTCTTGTATTTCTTCATTTTGAGCAAATACCTTTTTTAGTGCTGTGAAAGAAAACAAAATGCCAGTTAGTTTTGAGTATCAAGACATCTTCACTATAACATAGCAAAATAAAGCTAGTATTTTGCATGCATTTGCATTAACAATTTGAGTGTAAAACAGTTCTCTTGCCTTTTGCCACTTAGTCCCTCATTGGGAAGCAGTGAGTGACAGAATTTGTCCATGGAGGCGTTAATAGATAATCACATTAACAAAGACACTAGTTCTATAGTTTCATGCAGCTCATCGACTCATTTGTTGAAACAACTTCCTTCAGTAAATTTTCCCACTTTGCCTTTTTTTTTGTGTGTGGGAAGAAGAGGGATATCACATTCCATAGGGCATGTAATAGATACATATTTAGTAGATTACTAATAATCATGGTAGTCTTTGAGCATCTTTGTAAAATGGTGGCACTCTGCAGTTGTCTTTTTTAAAATGGGATTTGCTGAGCACCTTCTTAACGACTCATATATTTTAGACATATAATAAAACCTCATGAGGTAAAATTACCTTGGCAGTATGGACAATCTTCCAAGTGATGAATAACCATCAGTGGCTTGTTACTAAACAAAGAAAGGGTGGAATTAGATAAGTGATTAACATTGAGTCAAAGTCCACTATGGGATTAAATGTAAAGTTTTGATACCTTAGATTAGACTTAAAAATCCAGGATTTATAAATCATAGCAATGGATCTATTGCAGTGCCATTCAATATGTGGCCCCAGAACTCTCTTGATGAATGAGTATTACCAAGAAGCATATTAGAAATGTAAATTCCTATGCTCCATCTCAGATTCACGCAATAAGAATTACTGGGTGTGGGGATCCTGGAACTGTAGTATAATAAATTTAGGAGACGATTTTTATGTACACTACAGAGTAATTAGATAAAAATCAATTATATCTCCAGACATCATGGGATATCTTTTCCAATGAATAGTTGGTACATGATTTCAAAAGAGTCAATTTTTTCATTTTGCTTTTTAAGTTTTTACAAAGTGGCTAGCACTATTCAACTATTTTCATGTCCTTTTATTCTAGTGCCAATCTACATTTTTCAAACAACCTAAATGAGAGTTCTCTGTCCATACGTTTTTGAAGGTTTGAACACAGGGCCCTGTGCTTGCTAGGCTTACACTCTACCACTTTAACAACATCCCAGCCTTTTTGAATTAATTATTTTTCAGATAGGGTCTTATGTTTTTTTGCCTGGGCCTAGCCTCAGACTTTGATCCTCCTACCTACTACTCCCAAATAGCTGGGATTACAGGTGTGAACCACCATGCCTGCTTGTTTTTTACATAGGTTCTTACTAACTTTTTGCCTGGGCTGGTCTCAAATCACAATCTTCCTATTTCTGCCTCTCAAATAGCTAACTTATTTCCTACTCTTCAGATTAAGAGAAAAATGAGAACATTAACTATAGCAAGGGACAAAGAATTATGATTCAGATATTGTTATTGTTTGTTCCCAAAGGTTTATGTGCTGGAAGCTTGGTCCCCAGTGTGGTGGTGTTGAGGTAGGAGAACCTTTATGGGTGAGCCCTAGTGGAAGGTAATTGGGTCCTGGGGGTTCCCTCAGGAATGTATTAATACTGTTGCATGGGAGTGGGTCCAGTCTCCTGGTCCTGTATTTGTTTGCATAGGAATATGTTGTAAGTGGCCTGGAACCTCTGAGTTCTCTTCTGTATGCACTCATGGCAAGTGATACCATCTGCCACTGGGGCTTCATCATTGCCAAGCCTGTGCTGGTGCCATGTTCTGGAACCTCCACAGCTGTGAGCTAAATGAACCTCTTTTCTTTACAATTACCCAGCTTAAGCTACTATTTTTAAATCTTTTTCTTTTTGATTATCATACATTAATAATACAAAGGGATTTCATTGTGATAATTCTATACGTGTTTATGGTGTACCTTGAACAAGTTTATCCTTTCCCCCACTTTAGTCCTTTTTCCCCTTTCTTTCTTTCCCACTCTCTTTGAAACAGTGTTTGGTGGGTTTCATTATGCTGTCTTCATATGTGTGTATGAAGCACACCTCCATCCTCTTCACCCCTCAGCATCATTTCCCTTCTCCCTCCTTCCTCCTGCTGATCACCCCAAGACAGTCCCCCATATACATTCCTGCCCCATCATCATTATCCTCCTGCTCATCATCTTAGGTCTAGGTTGTACAAATGGTGAGTGCTTATGATTTTTGGCTTTTTGAGCCTGGTTTATCCCACTCAGCATGATGATCTCCAGTCCATCCATTTTCCTGCAAATGACATGATTTCATTTTTCTTTATGGCTGAGTGATATTGCATATATATGTATATATAATATATCATATTTTCTTATCCATTCATTGGTTGTTGTACACCTTGGCTGATTCCACAATTTGGTTATTGTGAAGACAGCTGCAAATAAACTTGGGTATGCAGGTATCTCTATTGCGTGTTGATTCACACTCCTTCAGATATATGCCCAAGAGTAGTATGGCAGGGTCAGAAGGTAAGTGTACTTTTAGTTTTTGAGGAACCACCATAATGATTTCAATAGTGATTACACTAGTTTACATTCCCACCAACAGTGTATGAGGGTTCCTTTCTCCCACATCCTTGCCAGCATTTGTTGTTTGTTTTCTTCATGATTGCCAATCTGACTGGGGTGATTCATATTTCCTTTATGGTTAAGGATATTATTTATTATGTCATATATTGATTAGTCATTTGTGTTTCTTCTTCTGAGAACTGTCTATTCAATTCATTTGCCCATTTATTGGTTGGATTATTTGTTTATCTTTTGGCTCTTTGTATATTCTAGATATTAATCCCTTATCTGTTGAATAGCTGGCAAAGATTTTCTCCCACTCTGTGGGTTGTCTCTTGATTCTGGTAGCCATTTCTTTTGATATGCAGAAACATTACAATTTGATGCAGACTCAATTGTTAATTCTTAGCTTGAGTTAATTCTTTATAACAACACAGTGCAGACTAAGACAGGTACATAGGATGATTTTTAAAATGTATCTTTGATGCTGAGAAAATTGTGAGCATCAAAGGGGACAGATTCAGCATAAGTCTTTAAAAAACATCTAATGCAGGTAACTATACAAAATGCTGTGATTACATATGCCTGTGCTGTAGCCAAGATTTTTTTAGTCCCGATAAGTGTTAAATAGAAACTTTGAATTGTTAATAATTTTATTTAACCCTCAAACTTGGAATATAATTAAATTTGGATAAGAATAAGCCCTCTGACTTACCTTTTAAGATTTATAATATAGTTAGAAAGCTGCTATTTATCAACAGTGTCGAACTCATAGGTTTAAAAGAAAACAGACTTTAAGATCTGATAAAGTATAGGTTTTTAGAGGCAGGTCTAGAACTCAGACCTTCTAAGCATCAACCTATAATTTTTCTACTAGATAACTCACTTTCTGCTTGAGCTATGTGGGTGTGGGTGACATAGATACCTGAGACTAGGTCAGTGTAGGTGTGTGGGTCATTCTGTTTACATGAACTGCTACCATTCCCCTCAGCACCTACACAACAACTGGAAACAAGGACAGCAATGTTTAGGAAAAGAGACAGAAGTAACTCTTGGCAAACTAACTCTGGCATCAGATTTCTGGGCAGTTAGAGTGCAAGGGAAAATTTACCAGGAACATGAAAGACTCATTCTTCACAGTTCATCTGTGAATAGCTGTTTACACATTCCAGTCAAGACACTCTTCCATTTCATGAAAAGCACAGGAGTATTTTTTGGCAGAAGTTAAAGTAGCAATAGTTAAAAGAAGGTTCCAATTTTTTCTTTTTAGTTGGATCAGATAGAAAATATTTAAGGGTTTACAGCCATGTCGTCTCATTTGCAGCTAAATGATGCCATTACCACACAAAACACCCATAAAGGATGTATAAAAATGAGCATGGCTGTGTTACAGCAAAACTTTATTTATGGACACTAAAATTTGAATTTCATGAAATTTTTGCATTCCATAAATATCATTTTTTTCTTAAAATTTAAAAATATAAAAATTGTTCTTAGCTAGCACACCACATAAAAACAGGTGGTCCCTGATCTAAAAACCTCATAAACTCACACTTCATATTGTGAGAAACTAAGTCTGGGCAAAGAGTATCATTTGGTAGCTGTACTTTTGAGACTCTTTAAAATCAGAGGCTGCAAAGGCCTTGCTGCTTAGCATCATTTGGAGAGCTGTCTTTTCAAATGGTACATTTTTTCTTTTAAAATCAATTACAAATTTGGTTGGTTTAAAATAGGAAGTCAAAAAGGTAAAATTCTTCCTTCCACTGCTATCTTCCAAAAGTATGCAGTGTTGCTGCTTTGTATATGTTTTGTTCCAGAGATTTTCAGGTCATTATCTTGAACATGTATCTATGTTGCATTTATGCACATGCATGTCTGCATGTCTGTGCACATGTTTGGATATATATTACTTTCTTTTTAAGAAGCATAAAGCCAGAAGCAAAGGTGTACACCTGAAACACACCTATGAGGGAGACTAAGGTAGGCTAGCCTGGGCAACTTAGCAAGATCCCATCTCAAAAATAAATAAATAAATAAAACTACAAAGACTAGTACACAAAGATTGACACTTTATCTTAGCTATATTCCACTGTTCTTCTATATGGCACAGTGTTAAATGGATGCATTTTATCTAATTAATTCCCTTAACAATGGGTACTCAAATTGTTTCCAAGCTCCCATTTTTACATTGTTTCTGCACATTTTCATTTCTACAAGCATGTATTTGGTGAACAGACAATTATTTACTTACAATTTTGCACATGGGTATGTATATTTATGAAGGAATTTCCAGAAGTAGAATTTCTGGATGAAGGAGTGTGTACATTTATGTATTTTTCATAGAAGCTCTACCAATTTATATTCTCTCTGGTATTGTAAAAGGTAATGTCTTTATTTACTTTCAGAAAAATTGATTATTGTTTTTAAAAATTTTAATCTAATAGATGAAAGAGAAATTAACGTGTTTTTTCTAAAATAGTCAATCCTTCTCATATGTTTGAGTTATATACTGTTCTGTCCTGTGAAGTATCATATCTTTTGTCCATTTTTTCTATTGAGTTGAACTTTCTCTTATTAATTTTTAAGAATTTTTTTTTAGTAGAGAAATTCATCCTTGTGATATATTTGCAGTTCTCTGTTTCTCTCTCTCTGATACTCTCTGTCTCTCTCTCTCTCTCTCTCTCTCTCTCTCTCTGTGGTTTCTCTCTCTCTTTCTTGGCTTGTGGTAAGTTTTTAGTTATACAGAAAATGCATGTAATGGTAAGTATCAGTAGTTTATTGTGAGCCTTTTCTCTCCTTGGTCATAAGCCTGTCAGGCAGGACTGAGGTGGGACAAGGGGAGCCTCCAAGGTAAAAACTATAGTTTTATTTATGCATCAAGGCTCCTGTCTTGTGTCACCCTAATCTTAGTCCTCCCTTATTCTAAGAACTTAAATAAAATTTTTGCAATAGTGTCTTCTAGCACCTTAATTGTTTGATATGTATAATTAAATCTTGTAACCTGCTTGGTATAAATGTGTGAGATATAAACTTATTTATTTTTTCCCAGATGGCTGCTAACTACTCTCCAATCCTAATTGTTACACAATCTATGTCTCCTACCTCTGATTTAAAATAACACTTCATCATATAAAAATTCCTGTATTATCAGATTATTTAATTGATAAGAAAAATTGCGTATATTTATATGAAAGTTATTTCTATTTTTGGCATATAATATGTTGGGTTTCTTTTTCTTCTTTCTGTTTTTTGGTTTATTTATTCATTTATTCATATGTGCATACATTGTTTGGGCCATATCCTCTCCCTGCCCACCACTCCCTCACTTCCAGGCAGAAACCTGTTCTGCCCTCTTCTTCAATGTTGTTGAAGAGACAACATAAGCAATAATAAGAAAGACACAGCATTTTTGCTAGTTTGAGATAAGGATAGCTATACAGAGAGATTCCTAGCATTGCTTTCATGCACATGTGTATTACTACACAAATTGATTCATCTCTACCAGACCTCTTCATTATTTCCCAGTCATCTTCCCATAGTGGCCTCTGTCAGTTTAAGGTTACTATATTAGCTCCTTTACAGTGGGCACATCAAACACTTTCAAGTTTGGGGTTTCCTACCTTTCCCTATTCCTCCTGTATGTGTTCTTCCCTTAGCGTGTGACCCGTGTCCAATAATATCACTGCATATGAGGGAGAACACGATTTTTGGTCTTCTGAGCCTGGCTGACTTCGCTTAAGATGATGTTCTCCAGTTCCATCCATTTACTTGTGAATGACAAGATTTCATTCTTCTTCATGGCTGAGTAAAATTCCACTGTGTATAAATATCACATTTTCTTAATCCATTCGTCAGTAGTGGAGCATTTTGGCTGTTTCCATAACTTGACTATTGCGAATAGCACTGCAGTAAACATGGGTATATAGGTGCCTCTGGAGTAACCAGAGTCTCATTCCTTTGGGTATATCCCTAGGAGTGGGACTGCTGAATCACATGGCAGATTTATGTTTAGTTTTTTAGGAAGCCTCTATATTGTTTTCCATAATGGTTGTATTAGCTTACATTTCTACCAGAAGTGTATGAGGGTTCCTTTTTCCCCACATCTTTGCCAACATTTGTTGTTGGTGGTGTTTTTGATGATAGCTATTCTAATGAGGTGGGGTGAAATCTTAGTGTGGTCTTGATTTGCATTTCCTTTACGGCCAGAGATGGTGAGCATTTTTTCATGTGTTTATTGACCATTTGGACTTCTTCTTTTGAAAAAGTTCTGTTTAGTTCAGTTGTCCATTTCTTTATTGGTTCATTGATTTGAGGGGAGTTTAGTATTTTGAGTTCCCTATATATTCTGGTTATCATTTCTTTGTCTGATGTATAGCTAGCAAATATTTTCCCTCACTCTGTGGGTGGTCTCTTCAGTTTAGAGACCATTTCTTTTGTTGTGCAGAAGCCTTTTAATTTCATGTAGTCCCATTTGTTCATTCTTTCTCTTAAGTTGCTGAGCTGCTGGGGTTCTATTGAGGAAGTCCTTGCCTATACCTATTGCTTCCAGAATATTCCCTGCTCTTTCCTGTAATAACTTCAGAGTTTCAGGTCTGATATTAAGGTCCTTGATCCATTTTGAGTTGATACTAGTACAGGGTGATAGGCATGGTTCTAGTTTTAGTTTTCTGAAGGCAGATAGCCACTTTTCCCAGCTACATTTGTGGAAGAGGCTGTCTTTTCTCCATCGTATGTTTTTGGCACCTTATGACATATAATATGTTGTTTTGATTTACAATATCAAGCTTTTAAACATATGCACTCAAAACCTTCTCTCAGCAATTTTCAAGTGTATATTACTGTTAACTATTGTCACCATTGGGTATAATACCTCTCTTGAATGTATTCTTCTTGTCTAGTTGAAATTTTGTGTCCTTGATAAATATCTCCCCTGCTTCTTCCCACTCCCAGTCACTGGTACCCAAGATTTTACCTTTTTTTCTCTGTGTTTGACCTTTTTAGATTCCACATACAAGTAAGATCATGGAGTATTTGTCTACCTGTGCTTAGATTATTTTTAAAAACACAAAATCCTCCATATTCATCCATGTTGTCACAAATTACAGGATTTCATTTTTTTTAATACTGAAAATATTCTATGGTGTATATGTATATTTTCTTTATTTATTGATAGACACTCAATATTGGTTCTATATTTTGGCTATCATGAGTTATGCTGAAGTAAACCCAGGATTATGGATATCTCTTACATATTTTGATTTCATTTCCTTTGGCTATATTCCCAAAAGTAAGATCATGGGATCATAGGTAGTTCTATTTTCAATGTCTTAAGGAACACTCATCCTGTTTTCCATAATGACTATACCAAGCCATTTTCCCAGCAATCATATACAAAGGTCTCCTTTTCCCTACATCCTTGGCAGTACTTCTTACTTTTAATCTTTTTAACAATACCCAGTCTAAAGGTTTGAGGTGATATTAAAACCATAAATCATTGTTGCTTTTATTTGCATTTTCCTTATGACAACTGACACTGAAAATTTTTTCATAAATGTATTGGTCATTTATGTGAATTTACATATTCACCACCTCAAATACTTGCCATTTCTTAGAAGTGAGAATATTTTAAACCTTCTCTTTTAGCTATTTTGAAATATATTATCATTATCATTATTAACTGTAGTCACATTTGCTGTGCAATAGAACTTCAGAACTTATTCCTCCTCTCCGACTGTAGCTTTGTACAAGTTGCCCAGCATCTGTCCTTTTCCATCTAACTTCCTAGGCCGCTTCAGCTTCTGGTAACCACCATTCTACTCTCTATTTCAATAAATTCAGGTTTTTTAGATTCCATGTATAGGTGAGATCATATGGCATTTGTCTCTACCTGCCTGGTTTAGTTCACCTAATGAAATCTTCTAGGCTCATCCATATTGTTGGAAATAATATTTCCCACTTAAAAAAATACCTTTCCATTTCTTTGAATTCTCTTCAAGTTCCTTCATCTATATTTTATAGTCTTCAGTGCATAGATAGTTCACCTCCTTGAGTGCTTATTTAGAGGTTCTAACAGGAGAGCACAGCTACTCACATATCTTTGGCCAAAGAACAGTGCTCCTCTACCGGGAAGGTTATCTTCTTCCACTACAGATAGCTTTAGGAGAGACACATATGGAATGGTGAGGAAGGAAGGGGACACCTGTCTAGTCAGCCATATTAGCTGAATCAAACCTGTTGATCATTTGGGATGGATGACAGTTGACCCAGCCAGACCACCCTCACATTCAGCTCACCTCTTTGGTCAAATTTATTCCTAAGGTTTTTTTGGGAGGGGTTGGGTAGGAAATAGTTGTTGCCAATGGAATTGTTTTCTTATTTGGTTAGTTCATGGTTGAGTATGGAAACACTGTTGATTTATGTTGGTTTTGTATCCTGATACTTTACTGAATTCATTTATTAGTTCTTACAGTGTTTGGTGGAGTCTTTAGGGTTTTCTATCTTTTTTTTATTAATTTGTTCACATGTGCATACATTGTTTGGGTCATTTCTCCCCCCTTCCCCCTCTCTTCTATCATGTTTTATACCAACAGAACAACTTAACTTTTCCTTTCTTATTTAGCTGTCTTTACCTTTTTCTCTTGCTTAATTACTGGAAGTAAGAACTTCCAGTAATACCATGTTGAACAGAAGTGGTGAGAGTGGACATGCTTGTCTTCTTCCTGGTCTTGCATGAAAAACTTTCACCTTTTCACTACCAAACATGTTAGCTCTGGAGTCATCATATGGACTTCATTGTGTTGAGATACATTCCTTCTATATTTAATTTGTTGAGTTTTTAAATTATGAATTTTCTCAGATACTTTTCTGTATGTATTGACATGGTCATATGGTTTTTGTCCTTCATTTTGTTAATATGATGTATCACATTGACTGATTTGCATATACTAAATTATCTAAGCACCCCATGGATAAGTGCCACTTTGATCATGGTAAATGATTCTTTTAATGTGCTGTTGAATTCACTTTGCTAGTGGTTTTTTTGAGGATTTTTGTGTATGTGTTCACCTCAGATATTGACTTGAAATTTTCTTTCTTTTCTTGTAGTGCTCTTGTCTGACTTTGTACCAGGTTAATGATGACCTTGGTAAATGGCTTTAGAAATACTATCTCTTTTTTTAGTGTTTTGGATAAGTTTGAGAGTTGACATTGATTCCTGTTTAAAAGTATAGTAGAATTCATCAGTGAAACCATCAGATATTGGACTTCCCTTTGATGGGAGATTTTTAAAAATTTTCTGAATAAAATCATTCATCTATTCAAATTTTTGATTTCTTTGTAATTCAGTCTGGTAGGCTTTTGCGTATGTAGAAATTTATCTGCCTCATCTAGGTTACCAAATTTGTTAGATACAATTGCTCATAGTAGGTTTTTTGTATTTCTGTGACATCCATTGTAATATACCCCTTTTCATTTCTGATTTTATTTACTTATTTGACTCTTTTCCCTTTTTCATAGTTGGTCACCCTAATACTTTGTTGATTTTGTTTATTTTGTCACACACACACACAAAAAAACCCGCTCTTGCTTCCACTGGTCTTTTCTAGTGTTTTTCTAGTTTCTTTTTCACTTATGTCTGCTCGGAGTTTTATTATTCCCTTCTTATTATTAATTTTGGTCTTAGCTGGTTTTTGTTTTTCTAGTTCTTTAAAGCATAATATTACGTTGTTTATTTGAGATTTTCTTCTTTCTTAATAGAGACATTTATTGCTATAATCTTTCCCTAGAACTGCTTTTGCAGAGTTACATACATTTCAGTGTGTTATATTTGCCTCAAGATATTTTTAATTTTCCTTTTTAATTTCTTTTTTGACTCCTTGGTTATTTATGAACACATTATTTACTTTCTGTATATTTGGGGAGTTTCTGAAATTCTTCCTGTTGATTTCTAGCTTTATACTACTATCATCAGAAAAGATCTTCTGAAAATTTTTAAGACTTCTTTTGTGCCCTAACATGATCTATCCTGGAGAATGTTCCATGTGCACTTGAGAAAAAAAAATGTATCTTCTGTTGTTATTGGGTGAAAATGTTCTGCATGTGTCTGTTAGATCCATTCAGTCTAACGTGACGTTTAAGTCCAATGTTTCTTTATTGATTTTTCTGTCTGAGTAATCTACCTATGGCTAAAATTGGGGTATTGGAAGTTTCCTACTATTATGATATTAGGATCTTTCTCTCTCTTCAGATCTAGTGTATATATATATATATATATATATATATATATATATATCACATCTTTCCCCAACATTTCATATCTTCTTCTTTCCATCTGTATCTTTTGATTGGAGATCTTACATTCAATCATATTAATCCCATATTCTTCATTTTATTCTATTCATTTACCAGTAGCATACTATTTTAGTACAACTTTAAAAATATTTAATACAAATTAAGGTCTGATTTCTACTGATTTCTTTCTAGATGTCTATTTTTCCATTTTTTTCATATCTATTTTTTCACTTCAATTTAAGAATCATCTTTTAAAAAGTTCTTGAGGAAAGTTATTTAAGTTCTTTTGAATGTAGAGAGAATAGCCATTTATGATGTTAAATCTCTCCGTCCAAGAATACAATAATTCTTCCCATTGGTTTATAATTTTTTTCTCATGTAGTGCATTTAGGTTCATTTAGTTTTTGTACAGTTTCTGTCAAATTCATTCTGGGGTATCTTAACTATTTGGTTGCCATTTAAAATGACATTTGAATGTGATTTTCTGTATGTAAGTGCTATTGACTTCTATATGTGAATTTATTCTCATGTAACCTGAGTTTTCATAACTAAGCTCTACATATTTCTTTTGTTGGTTACCATTAGTTTTTCATGTATACAACCATCATGTGCAAATAAAGGTACTTGTCCCTTTCCCTTTCCAAGTTTTGTACTTTTACTCTTTTTCACACAATTTCTCTGGTTTACACCTCCAGGACAATGCTAATAGTTGTGTTGATTATAGACATCCTTGTCTTGTTCAAACTTCTATTTGCTTTCCCATAAGCATGACGTTGGCCTATTTTTTTTTTTCTGGAATGGATATTTCCTTATTAGGTTCAATTTAAATACATTAATATTTTTAAATGCAAGTTTTCAAAAAATTCAAGCATAGATGTTATATTATATGTTATATATTAGCATTTATAGAGGTAAATATATGGATTGTCTCTTTATAAATATTAAATTATTTTAATTAATAAATGTGTTACTCTTTAATCATCCTGGAATTTCCAGACTAAACCTCATTTTGTCAGGGCATGGTCTTTAAGTGTTTTACTGGCCATATTTTGATGATATACTGTTTGTTCCATTCATATCTAGAAATGGGATTATTTTCTACATTTCTTTTTTGTAATATTTTCCAGTTTTGAGAGTGTTTAACTCAATTCTCATTTAATTTGGAATATTCTTTTTAAAAGAGTATCAGAATTGAATGTTCTTTAGATATTTAATAAACTTTTGCAGAAATTTAGAAAAAAATATGATTCTTTCAAAGATTTAGTAGGTTTTTTTCCCCTTTCTTTTTTGTAGCATTAGAGTTTGAACACGGGGCTGGTGCATACTAAGCAAGTACTCTACCACTGAGCTAAATCTCAAGTCTAAGATTTAGTAACTTTTTAAATATAAAAATCATGTCACTTTGGGGCTTTGATCCTGTAACAGTGGCTGGCACACATCAGTGGACACTAAATGACTACTTGACTGATTTTGATGATGAATTTTAAAGAAAGCTCTCCTACTTGATCTGTTGATTAGACAAGCTGGAAGACTTGTGCTATAAGCAAATTTCCTGCTTAAGTCTGTACTAATAAGTGGTGATGCTATTTTATATTTATATCTTATATTCAAAAGCTATCTTAGGTAATGAAGAAATTAATACAAAGATATTTTGAGCTAATTTAAAATTTAAAAACCTCATTCTTTTTTTTTCAAACACATAGTAAGTATTTATTGAAAATTGCCTCAGGACTAGTTATTGGTTTTGTTGTTTTTATTTTTGTGCTGAGGCTATGTTGTAGCATTTACAAAAGAAAAAAATTCTAATAGCAACTATTAGTCCAAGCAGCATACAACAGCAAAGCAAATACCTAAGACATCATTTCAAAGGCTGACAAGCCCGTTTTGGATTCTTCTATGAGACATCTATATGATCTGTTAAAATTAACTGAGAAGTATTTTACCTTTTTTGAGCATAAAAGAGACCTTCTTCATAAGTTTGTACCCAAGTGATGTCATCTCCCCATCCTGAAATAGAAGAGAGAAATCAGAGCATTAATCCAGGACCACAGAAAAGCTCTGAAATGGGTATCTGACATGCAGATGTCTATCTATAAATGTTTAACTAAGCTATCAAGCCCTGAGCTGACTTAGGGTGTAAAGGATATTCACTTACACTAGTGCCCTCTCAGATTGTCATTTGCAGGATTTGGGACTATGATTCAAACCTGAAAGCCCGTGGCCTTGAACCCAGTAAATACTTAATAAATATCATTATGATTAATGGTGACTGAAAGACATCTTTGGATCATGCAGAAGCTCTGGCTTTCAGAATATGCACAAAGCTTTGTGTACTCTTTGTAAAGCTGTCAGGAATCCTTTGGACATCACTGCAGTCCATTCTTTGCATCCTGAGTGCCAAGAGATGCTGACTTCTTCTAAGGCAGTACATACTGTGGGAAATGGGAATTCCAGGTTTTCCTTTGAGTTCTTACTTGGAAAAAATTCTGGTGTGGGAATTTCATCATAGTACAACACAGGTGCTTTTGGAGACATCCAGAGTAGAAGAGAAAATAGACAATGAGAACTCATTAGCTATAAAGAAGAGATGTAAGTACTTGGGAATGTGTCTTGGAGATGAAGGAAAAAGACCATCCAGAAGTAGAATGCACAAGACACTCAGAAATATTGTGGATTATTTTTAGAAATTAGCTCAGACTATGAATGAGAAAGATTGAATTAATGTGAAAGTAGAAATTTTAGAGGCCCGTTTGGAGCCAGGTTTTCACTTCATTTTAAATATTGGCAGGCTGCAGTTTCTGGTTTTGATATCATGGAGAAATGATAGTGAGGAACATGAAGTAGCATTATGAAATAAGACAAACATATCTCCATTATTTTTGCTGTTTGTTTTGTATTCTTTATTTGTTCTTTGATAACAACTATATTGAAATATAATTACCACACCAACAAAGCTTACCCATTGAAAGTGTACATCATTTTAGTATATTCCGAGAGTGATGCAAACATCACTGCAATCAATTTTAGAACATTTCATCACCTCAAATTAAACCCTGCATTCTTTAGTTATCACCTGCCCCTATTCTCCCCAACTCCTCCAATTCTAAGAAACTCCTAATCTATTTTCTGCCTCTACAGTTCACTTATTTAGGACATTTCATATAAATGGAGTCATATAGTATGTGGTCTTTTATGACAAAATTCTTTCACTTAGCATAATGTTTTCAAGGTTCATCCATGTTGGGTCGTGTGTTAATACTTAATTCCTTCTTTATGGTTGAATATTATCCCACAGTATAGATATACCACATTTCATTTATCAGTTGAAGGACATTTGGGTTGTTTTCACTTTTTGGCTTTTATAAACAATGATGTCATGAACATATGTGTACAAGTTTGTGAGTGGATATGTTTTTATTTCACTTGGAAATCTACCTAGGAGTGGAACTGCTGAGTCAAATGGCAACTGTTTAACTTTTTGAGGAACTGCCAGATTGTTTTCTAAAGTGGCTGCACTATTATTTTAAAGTAACAGTTTTTCATTGGTATGATATCTTCACACCACAGTTTGCTTTAAATAAAGGTTATTTTAGAAACAGCAAGTGAGATTAGCGTCTGCTTAATTTTAGATCTTCTGTTGCAAATATCAACTTAGTTCCACAAACATTAAAGTATCATCTGCCCTATATCTTACTCTATTAGATACTGAGATTGCAAAGGCACATAATATAACTCCTACTCTCAAGAATACTCACTACCCTTAAGGGAGGTATATTGTATTATACTGACTTTTATACAATCTATCTCATAATCACAATAGACCCAAGGCAGTACAGAGCTTAAACTCTCTTTAAGGTGTGGGTTTATGACTATAATTTTGCTGCAGCCTTAGGTACGCTTTCTTGTCTTTTAAGATTTGTTTGTTCATTTAACATGTATTTGTTGAACATCTACCGCATGCCAGGCACTGGACTGGCTCGTGGTAGTTCTTTGTATTCAAAAGAAGTTAGGAATTTTTTTGGTCATTGTGAGTTTCTTGACTCATCTACTACTATTTCCCCATTAATCTTCCTTTTTCACCTTACCATTCTCTCTCCTTAACTGCTTGGTAATGACCTCTGCCATAAAGGGCTACATATGCTTCCCTACACATGTTACTCAAACTCTTTTCTCTTTCCCTGCCTTTAATCCTCATTCATTCAGAGCCTCATTCTTTCTGTAATTTCCTACATTGCAATAAGTAGTAAAAAGCTTGCTCAACTATAAACCAGTTCTCAACAATGGGATTCTCAGCTAATACCAGTCATCTTCTTTATTTAAATAAATCCTTAATAATTAAAATAACAGAACCATTAGGTTATTTAAAATATGCCATATACTTTCGAATTGGTTTTTACAGAATTTGCTAAATGTTTTAAATAGGCATTAAAAAGCAGGCACACAGAATACTGATGCTGCTTAACTCAGTCATGAAAGGTTTTTAGGGCAATGAGTAGATTAGTCTTTGATACTTTGTTATTGAGCTCATTGCTTTAAAACCATTATGCTTATGTAGAAAGCTATTTGATAAGTTATATCTAGGAAAATATTTTCATGTTTTAATATTTCTTTTGGAAAATACATACTGCTTTCCTAGATATATAGTTTTGTGATTCATAAACTGAAGTTGAATTAATTAATGTAAGTAAATAATGATGGACACTTAGCTGTTACTCAATACATCTGTTAAGAAATGAGTGAACTTAGAAAGTAACTCAGTGTTTTGGAATTTAGAATTATACTTTAGCTGGTCTCAATTGTTTGCTCTATTCACATTACCATTCCATAGAGTGGTCAAATGCTTTGTGTTTATACTCATAATTTTGAATTAACCATGTGGCAATAAGCAATTCAGTTCCTATTTCTGTTATCTGGAAATACAGGAACCAATTCTGACAGTAAGTACAAAATAGAAATATTTTTTAAACCTATAGCCAATAGAAAATCTAGATTATGGTATCTAAAACTACATAACTGTTTTCCAGCATCATAGCAAGGTCTTGATTCGCCAAAATGATCAGGAGTTGGGATAAAGTGCTAAGTTCTAGGTAGCCTCGCATAAAATCATTCCAAATTCCAATTTCTTGTCTTAATAAATAAAAGACTGCAGAATCTTAGATTTCGTTTAAGAAACCACTATGACATATCAATCAATGATCATTTTCTAGGACTCTGATTACCAAAATTATAGATATCAAATCAGTTCTCCACTATTTCTGCAAAAAAATGCAGTAAATTGTTACTTATTTGATTTGTTTGATTCACTGTCTAAACCAACTAATCCCTTCAAACAACTAATCCCTTCAAAATAAAAGTGTTTTGTTTTTGTTTTTAGAAAAAGTTTCTTTGAAGTCATATTTAACAAACATTTTCCAGTTCATTATTTGCTTTATAACTAAACTTTGGATGAAGATACTCAGTATTTAAAATGGATTCCAAATGACTATGTTTAGAAAATAAAATGAATTACAATACCTCTGGAGAGTGTCTGAGGACGTTTCTTTTCCTTTTTAATTGCCATGGCAAGGTTGGAAGGAACTGTGATAAGTAAGAGGCAGAGGGCCAAAGCTGAGTGTGACATCCTGTCTTCTAGAAACTCCCTCAAAGCAGCTAGATAACAGAAAATAATTTTCAGAATAGAGTAGATTCCTTTAGGTTGTCATTAAAAGACATTTACTAAGAGCTGGATAAAACTTGTGCTGACAGATTGTTCTTTGATCTCACATAGGATAACCACCTAGAACTTCTAAAAATTCAATCAATTTAGTAAATGTTCAGTGTTGAAGAGTTACGTTCTGGGCATCCTAGTCATAGTTTGATGTATTTGAAAAAGAATAGAATCAAGGTACACAGTGCTGCTTCTGAACCACACTGTAGTCTCCACAGCCCCACAAAGGAACTCAAACAAGATCACATTTGCTAATCATCTTGAAATGGGTAAATATTAGCACCAAGAAATATTCTTTGCCTTTTCATTCTTCTGGTCCTTATAGCTTAAAACATTTGAATTCTATAATAAAACGAAATAGCCACGAACAAATACTGCTTAAAACAGAAACCAGAGGCAAAGGAGAATATTGAGGAGTCTTGTATTTCAGTGCCTCTATAGTCACACCTCATTCTGTCAGCAGTTACTCAGCTTTTTGTTCTTTAGATTATAACTCAGTTTTTTTTAAAGATCAAATATTGTCATATTGTTATAAATTAACCATACATACAAGAGTAGAAAGAAATGTACAGATACCTTTCACATTTATTTAAAGTTTCTTTAAAGCATTTTTCCTGTTGACTTGTGTTATTTAGTAGTGATTTTCTCCACCAAAATAATGAAATTACCTCACCAAAATGTTGTGAATGGTTCTTTGTTGATTCTGCTCAAGCGTGGAAGTTAGTGTACTCAGATGAGTAAGACACAATGACCAATGACTTGGCATTGGTAAAATGCTTGGCAATTGTTATATCCTAGTTAATGTGAAGTAGCAGCTGTAGTCATGGAGGACAGCAGTAACTTGGTGTTGAAGTTGGTAGATTCTAGGTTTCTCTAGACATTTTCTCATCCTTCTCAGTCTAGTGTTTTCTACTTTTCAGTGATGTGTACCTTCAGTCCCTCTCTGAATTGAAAAGGTTTGCTAGCCCAGGTTAGCCTTATTTCCATTATTTCCTCTCCTAATCTGCCATAGAACTATTTATTACGTTCCTTGTGTTCAGTTACTAAAAAACCTGTTAAACAGTAACCATGGTGTCTGATAAGGATTTCAATTTAAGTTCCCATAACTTACTAAACCATAAAACATTTCAGAGTGTCATCTCGTACCTTAAGTTCTGGTCATCTTATACTTGAGAGACTGAATCAAAGAAAAGGTAAATTTTTAAGAAGCAGGGGAGGGTGATAAGAAAGTGATAAAGGGGGTAAATTTGATCAAAGCACCTTATATGCATCCATGAAAATATCACAATGAAACTCCTTTGTACAATTATTATATGCTAATAAAAAAGAGAAACAAAATAAAGGATAGATTTTAGTTGAGAATGCAACAGTTGAAACTGGGAAGGGCAGACTTGGGTTGAAAGTTGTGGTGGAGAGAACTAAGTACCATTTAAGACAGAGTCTTAACCTGAATCCTACAAGCTCTCTGAATGAGCTTCAAGAGGCTCAAAAATGCTGATATTATAAAATTTTGTGACCTTCTGTTTATTTTCCTTGAGAAGAGGCTCCAAAATTGCCTTTAGATTCTTCTAGAATCTTGAACATAGAGAACAGTTAGAAAATGTGGAGAAAGCATGAGAAGGGTTCTCTGTGTTAGGGACAGAGATAAGCAGGTAGAATCTACATTAAGAAAAGAGACAGGAAAGCTTTATCATTTTTTTTCTTTTTGCTATTTTAATGCTGCCAATGTTAGAGTTGAGTGGTTACCGAATTATTTTTAATTTCATGTATTGTTGTCAAGTACTTTCTACTTTCAAAATCAAAATCTTGAGTTGCTATTTTACATTGTTTGATAAAATACAAAATAGATACTAACTACATTCCATGACAAAGCAATACAACTTGAGTACTGTTGGTTTTGGATGAACACTGTGTTCCTTGCTAAAATAGGGTATGTCTTGCTGCTGGTCTTTTACCACTAGTTGCTGAAAGGTTAAGCTACATGGGACACACACTTTGGTGTACTTGAGAAACCCATAACCAAATGTCAGGAATTAGGTTTTAATAAACATTGGTCAATTAGCATTTTCTGATACTAGGATTTTACTTTTCAAAAGTAATTAAGCCATGTACTTAAATATTATATTAAACATTTCTATATTTTAAAATAAGGCAAAAACTTAAAAGAATCTAAGGAACAATGATTTGTTACTTCTAGAATAATTTTAAGAGACTTTTTTGGCCAATTCCATTTTGTTCTACTATAATTAATATAAATAGAGAATAAATCGATGAAACTAGCATAGGAAATCCAGATCAGTAGCAGAAGAAAAATACAGTTCCATTTTACTTTCCCCATCTTTTACAGAGAGCCTCAGTTTTAAATAGCAAAATTGGTCATTTAAATACAGCAATGGATTCAGTAATCTGGAAACCTTGCTTGCTTACCTGAACTGGCGAGTGCTGTTGTTGGAAGTGTACTCTGGATGTTTCTGGTTACAAAGGGGTGTGGATTCAGAGACAACACATGCACCTGACCTACAACCCCACCTGCTTAGAGACAAGGGCGTAGTTACCTGAAAACTTACAATAATAGGCTTGTTTGAAAAACTCTTTCTTTCCAGAAGTACTAGTGCTTCTCACAGTGAAAAAGCTCTTCTTTCTCTAAATTAAGATGGAATGTTCTCATAAAACGACACCAATGACCATCTTTGTGTTTCATTTTCCTCTACCTTTCACCTTCCACAGTAATTGGATATTTGGCTGGATTTCAGCACCACAGGAAAAAAAGAAAGAAAAGAGAAAAGGGAAAGAATGTAGAAGCTGTGTGTGCCATTGTTCTCTATGGGAGTTCTGTGAGACTTGTGCAAATAGAAATTCCTAAGGGTTATTCTGTTACAGGAATATAATTAATAGCTAAAAGGATAAGACCCTTCTTTCTTTCTTTCTTTTTGAGAAAGAGAGAAGGAAATAAAAGTGTGGTTCTAAAATTCGATAGTTTCATGATTTTATTATTCCTTATACTCTTTTTATAAAAAGTCTTTATCTTACTGTGTAAAAAAACAGGAAAACAGGCAAATAAGGTAATTTTATTTAGATTTATCTAATAGTTAGATTCTGGTTAATTAAATTAAAATGATCTAAATCAGGGGTCAACAAATATGGGTTGATTTGTTTTTGTACAGCCCAAAAGCCAAGAATAGACTACATTTTTAAATGGTTGGGGGGAGGGGAATCAAAGGTAGAGTCATATTTTGGGATACAGAAATTTAAATTTCAGTGTGCAGCAAGTTCTTTCCTTATTATTATCTCATTTTGCATTGCAAAGCAAAATCTTGTATATGTGACAGGAACCGTATGGTCCATGAAGCCTAAAATGTTTACTAACACCCTTTACAGAAAAAGTTTTCTGATCTGTAATCCAAGGATTGTTCATAAATCCCTCCCTCTCTCCCTCCCCCCCTTCCTTCCTTCCTTCCAGACTTCCTGCCTTCCTTCCTGCCTTTTTTATTTTCTCTATATTAAAAATTTTGAGTATATTAACAAATGCAGTTCTAAACAATGGGTGTGATGGGTTTTTTTGCTCCCAACATTAAAGGAAATGTGCTTCTAGTATTTTAACTTTAAATATAGTGTCAGATTTGGTTCATAATGTTAAGAAAGCAGCCATCATTCCTATAGTGCATCTCTTAAAAAGCAGAAATGGATTGTGTTTATAAAGATAGATGTAGGGATTTTCAAGTTTGATAGAGTGTTATAATTTTTCTAAATGACTCTGTGATTTGAAAGAAACTTCAGATATCCCAGCTGTATTCTTCTGTTATTTTACCACTGATTTGTGACCTAGTTTAAATGTGCTTTCTCTCTTGAATAGAATTGTCAAAGGTAACCTTCCCAGGAACAATGCTATAAAAATGGAATCCTTCCAACTGAAGGCTAATAAACTGGACCTGTAATTTTTATTTTAAATTCAATATTTATAAAATAAAGAAATAGTTGGACAGTGATTCCTAAATTTCCCTGTTGGACACACTGTTGAGACAGCTTCAACCTTGTTCTTGACTGGGAACTGGGAATGCTTTATAGATAAATCTTAAAATACTATCTTGTCAAACTCCCACCTAGTATTTATTTTAATGGATAATAAGGTGAGAATGACAAAGAGGAAGTAAAGTATTTATGGGGTAGTAAAACTACTGGTGGTGTCTCACCTGTTCTGTGTGTTTGGTTCCCTCTCTGGTATGAAAGTTTAATTTATCTCCTAAGCAGGACAATTTTAAGAGTGATGAAAATCATTAAAATAATTTAATTTAAAAATAATATTTTGAAATACATATTTGTCAGCCAAATTGATTATAAATATTTCTACTGAAGATTATTCTCAAAAGCAAAATTCTTCAAAATATACCCTTATGTGCATTATGGAAAACTTAAAAATTATTATTTGTAGATATTCATTTTAATCATTTTCTTAACTGTATTTGTATGGTACCAGTTAGCTGATGTTTTTAAATATTTTTCTGTTATTAACTGTAACATGTTAGTTGTGTGAAATAACGGGTTTCATTTTGATATTGCCATGCATGCATATGATGTACCTCGATCATTTTCACCCCTAGTATGTTCTCTTACCCTCCTTTCCCCTCCTGCTGGTTCTCTTCATTTTTGTAAATTCACCTTTTTTTTAAATTTTTACCTATATTTTTCAAATGAGAGAAAACATGCACATTTATTTTTCTAAGTGTGGCTTATTTGCCTTAAGGTGATGATCTCTAATTCCATCCATTTCTATGAAAAGGAAATAACTTTGTTCTTCTTTATGGCTGAATAATACTCCACTGTATATCTATACCACATTTATCCAGCCACCCATTGATGGACACCTTAGCTTGGCTAAGGTGAATGGTGCTTTAATAAACATGGGTGTGCAGGTATATTTATTATATGTTGACTTTGATTCCTTTGGGTATATACTCAGGTGTGGTATATTTAGATCTTATAGTAGTTCTACTTTTAAATTTTTGAGGAACTTCCATATTGACTAGAATAATTTACATTCTCACCAACAGTGTATGAGGGTTCTTTTTTCCCCCATTTTCACCAGCATGTTGTTTCTCATCTTCTTGATGATAGCCACTCTGACTGCAGTGAGATAGAATCCCAGTGTAGTTTTCATTTTCATTTCTCTGATGCATAAATATATTGACCATATTTTCATGTAATTATTGGCCATTTTTATTTCCTTAAAATTAATTATTTCATGCTCTTCTTTTGAGAACTGTGGTTCAGTTTATTGTCCAGTTATTAATGGGATTGTTTGTCCTTTTGGTGTTTATACATTCTGGGAATTAACCCCTTTGTCAGATGAATAGCTGGCAAAGATTATCTCCCATTTGGTACACTGTCCCTTAACACTGGTCATTATTTCCAGTGCTGTCCTGATGCTTTTAAATTTGATGCAATCCCATTTATCAATTTTTGCTATTATTTCTTAGACAATTGGAGTCCTATTCAGAGAGTCATTGCCTATTCTTGTATCTTGAAGTATTTTCCTCTAGTAGTTTCAAAAAGTGTATGTCTTACATTAAGGTCTTAGATACATGCTGAATTGATTTTTGTACAGGGTGAGAGATTGAGATCGAGTTTCAGATTTCTACATGTGGATATTCTAACACTATTTGTTGAAGAGGCTGTTTTTTTCTCCAACTTATGTTTTTGGCTCTTTTGTTGGGAATGAGATAACTATAGCCATGTCTGTTTATTTCTGGGTCTTCTATATTATTCTGTTGTTCTTTGTGTCTGTATTTGTGTTGGTACCATACTAGCATCTCTGGAATGAAAACAACTTAATCATGTATATAATCTATTTAATATGTTGTTGAATCTGGTCTAAAATATTTTATTGAGTTTTTTGCATCTATGTGCATCAAAGATATTGGCCTATAGTTTTCTTTTTTGTTGTATCTTATCTAGTTTTGAGCTCAGTGTAATACTTGCTTCATAGAATGGATTTGAAACTGTCTCTTCCCTTTGTACTTTATGTAATACTTTGAAGAATTTTGTTGTTAGTTCTTATTTAAAGGCCTGGTAGAATTCAGCTGTGAGTCTGTCTGTTCTTGGGCTTTTCTTTATTGGGAAACTTTCTATTGCTGCTTCAAATCTTATTGCTTATTATTGCTCTGTTTAGGTTGTTTGTAGCCTCTTGGTTCAATATTGGTAGGTCATATGTGTCTAGAAACTCATCTCTTTCTTCTGAATTTTCCAATTTATTTTTATATACATTTTCAAAATAGTCTATAATGATCCTCTGTATATCAGTGGTATCTGTTGTAATTTCCCCCTTTCATCTCTAATTGTATTAATTTGTGTCTTCTCTGTTTCTTTTGTTAGTTTGGGCAAGGGTTTGTCAATCTTGTTTATCCTTTAAAGATCCAAGTCATTGTTTACTGATTCTTTGTTCTTTGTATTTTTCTTTTCATCTCCATTTCATTAACTTCTTCATTATTTCCTTCTAGCTACTAATTAAGGATTTGGCTTTTTCTTGTTTTTCTAAGACCTTGAGGAACATCACTAGGTTATTATTTTTTTTTATTTTGTCATTTTTACATTTACTCACATGTGTATACGTTGCTTGGGTCACCTGACTGCCTCCCTTGTCCCCACTCTCTGCTTCTGGGTAGAACTTGTTCTACCCTCTTGTTCTCCAATTTTGTTGAAGAGAAAACATAAGAGATAATAAGAAAAACTTGGCATTTTTGCTAGTTTGAGATAAAGATAGCTATATAGGGAGATTCCTAACATTGCTTCCATGCACATGTGTACTGCAACCCACATTGGTTCATCTCTACCAAACCTCTTTGCTACTTCCTGGTCACTTTCCCATAGTGGCTTCTGCCAGTTTAAGATTACTATATTCACTCCTCTACAGAGCACATCAACCACATTCAAGTTTTAGGTTTCCTTCCCTTTCTCTATTCCTTTTCTGTACCTGGCTAGATGATATTCTCCAGTTCCATCCATTTACTTGCAAATGACAAAATTTCATTCTTTGTGGCTAAATAAAATTCCATTGTGTCTCAATACCACACATTTTCTTAGTCCATTCGTTGGTGGTGAGGCACCTTGCCTATTTCTGTAGCTTAGCTATTGTGAATAGTGCTGCAATAAGCACAGGTGTACAGGTGCCTTTGCAGTAACCTGAGTGGCATTCTTTCAGGTATATCCCTAGGAGTGGTATTGCTGGATCATATGGCAGATCTATGTTTAGTTTTTTAAGAAGCCTCCATATTGTTTTCCAAAGTGACTGTACTAGCTTACATTCCCACCAGCAGTGTATGAGGGTTCCTTTTTCCCCACATTCTCACCAACATTTGTTGTAGTTGGTGTTCTTGATGATAGCTACTCTAACAGGAGTGAGGTGAAATCTTAGTGTGGTTTTGACTTGCATTTCCTTTATGGCCAGGGATAGTGAGCATTTTTTCATGTGTTTTTTGGCCATTTGGATTTCTTCCTTTGAAAAAGTTCTGTTTAAGCTCAGTTGCCCACTTCTTATTTGGTTCATTGATTTTGGGGGGAGTTTAGTTTTTTGAGCTCCCTATATATTCTGGTTATCAGTTCCATCACTAGGTTATTTACTTGAGGACTTACTGATTTGCTTAATGTTGGTGCTCACAGCTATAAATTTCCATTTTGGAAGTCATTTTGTTATATTCCAAAGGTTCTTGGAAGTAGATAATAGCACCAGCACCAAAACAAATCAAATGTAGAAATACAATGAAAATCAGTTAAAGGTTATTGAACCACCAATAACCATAATAAAAATTGGCAAAAATAATATATATTAAGCTATGATGTTTAAAATTAATAAAGCTAAAAGTAATAATGGTTAAAGAATTAAATGAAAGTTCAGGTAAGGGAAAAAAGAAAAAGTAGCAAGGTTAAATAAAAGAAAAGAAAAAGACAAAAAGGAAAACACTTGAAGTTAAAAAGAAAAGTACAAGAAATTTTAAAAATCCAATTTCAAAATAAAAAATATAGAAATAAAATCAGACAAAGAAGAGGAATAAAAAAATAAAAACACAAAAGATTAAAAAAAAACTAAAAGAAAGAACCAATGAGATGCTTCTTTCTGGTCTTCTGATCTGGAGTCTACAAGGTCTGGGCTGGGGTAGTAGGCTCTAGCTGGAGCCTATTGTAGCTCCTTTGTTTCCATTGTACAAGTTGGTGCTGTTCATGGGCTGAGGGCCAGGCATATGAAGTGCATGTATTTGTATCACAGTTGCATTCATTTTATAGCTTCCCTCCTTGTATGCCAGGAGCTGTTGCTGCCCCCAATGATCATCACAGTCTGTGAACTGGGCAGGTCCCCCATGTGCATCAGTGGTGGGAGAAGTGGGAGAAGCACTGAAATCAGCAGTGAGAGGAGAATGAGGGAACAGAGCACTCTGCCTGCTGGTCTCAGGGCCTTTAGATCCCACCCAACAGTAAACTGTGTTGGGGGAGGTAGGAGCCTTGGGAAATATAATAGTTCACTGCACCTGGGCTCAGAACTCTCAGTCCCACCCAGTATCAAACTACACCTGGCAGGGAGGCGGTTCTGGAAACTGAATAACCAACTGTCATGGACTTGGAACTCTCAGTCTCCACAGTGATCCATGGGTGACGGAGCTTGGTCCTTGCCACAGAGGGCAGGGCCACCAATCACCATGCTGTCCACAGGTGGAACTCCCTGCTGCATCACCTTTTCATTTGATCTGTGTCTGACCTAATGGGGGTAGTATTCCTCTCCATGACTGCCTCTTGTGACTGTCTCCCATCTCAACACTGTTGCAGGGTGTTCCCATGCTCCCTGACTTGTAAGTATTCCTTGTTTTCATGTCCCAAGGGTAGCTCAGACTGGACCCCCTCTCAAAATGAACCCTGGCTCTACCACTCTGAGAGCCAATAGATTTCTTTTCTGATGCTGGCCTGATACCCAGGAGAAGTCACCGTCAAACCAAATCTTCCCTTGTGGATTCTCTCGTGTGAGAACTGTGGGTTTCTCCTATGGCTAGAACTGACAGTCTGTGGTCACCAGGGCTGCCAGGTTTACCTTGTTATTGTGTCTTCTGGTTGCCTTCCACAGGGTCAGAGCTGCAAACTGTGTTACCTTCCTGTTTCTCTTTGTTTTTATGCTGTCCTGTCACTTCCTTCTTGATTCCTCATACTTACCCTCTTTTTGCCTCCTCAAAATATTGTCTCTCCTTTGTTATTCTAACCCTTCTCATTCTGGAGTTGCACAGAGGAAATTTCTAATCTGCCTCTTACTCTCAATCCTCCTTCCATATAATCTGATGTTTGTTTTTCCATGAAATTGTCTGTAATCATCTTAGAAGCTGTCCTCTGTCTAATATATTTGGAATTGTTAACAGCTCAACAGCTCCTTGTAATCATACTATTTTTAGCTAAGTGTCAGGTTACCTCCTAAGTATGAGAAAATTCAGTTCAATGAGGATAGTTTAAATTCTAATTTTACTTCCATTGAAATATTTTCTCAAATAATGCCTTTAAGTCTCTGTTGAGAGTACCTCCAACAGAAAAAGTTATAAAATGAAGCATGTAAAATAGGTCATTCTTCATAATTATTTTAAAGTTTTCATTAAATGTTCAAGCTATGAAATCATAGGTCTTCTTTATGTCATCCCATTCAGGAATAAAATATAAATGCATCAAATTATGCACTCAATAAATCAAGATAGTTTATACTTGAGATTGAGTTTTAATTGATAACATAAGTCATTTAAAATTGAAATTATAATTTACTGTATTGTGTTTGTGTGTCTATCCACCCATTTGTCTGCATTTGTTTGTCAAGCTCTCATTGAGAAAGACTGTGTGTGTGTGTGTGTGTGTGTGTGCGTGTGTGTGTGCGCGTGTGTGTGTATACACAAAAAGTGCAATACTTGGTCAAGGTTTCCAGGTGTTAAATGTTGTAATCCAAATCCACAATGAAAGTTAATGTTCAAAGACATATTTCTAAAAGCTAACTAAATTGCAGGTTATAATTCTTATAAGTACACATTGATATTTTGTGTGTTTTATGATTAACCATACACAAACAGTCCTCCATTCTACTAAAGGTCTTCAATTGTTTCCTCTTAATTGATGCAGGATTTTGAGTCCATATTTTTATATTTGTCTTATATCCCCTTTACAGAGTTATTCTACCAAATACTGCTGGTTGCTTACTTAAGACTATTTCGTTCCTATAGGTCTCTTCTCTGAAAAATGCTGACTTGGTTCAGTATTCTCTTTCCTCCACATTTACAGAAGGTGGACCACATAGCCTGCCTCATGGGGAAATCTTTTAAAACATTTCTATTAGTTTATATTAGTTGCACAGGGGGTTTCTTTGTGCTATTTCCATATATGCTTATAACATACCTTGGTTAAACTCAACCCCCCATTATTTTTCTTCAAGTCCCTCCCTCCCTTCTTAAAACAATTTCAGCAGGTTTCATTTTTCTATTTTCACACGAGTATATGAAGTACATCAACCACATTCATTCTCCTTTACCCTCTCTGTTCACCCTCCCCCTTCCCACTGCTACCCACCCCAGAACAAGACCTGTTTTATATTCCTGTCCTTCATTTTTCTAAGTGCATATTCATTATTCAAAGGGGTTTTGTCATGATATTTCATAATGCTACATTGTAGTTTAATCTGACCAACACCCTCTATTTTTCTCTTTCCCTATATCACCCATCTCCCCCATTATTCAACAGGTTTCAGTACATTTTGTTATGCAATCTTCATACACAAATGCAGTATGTTTTTATATTACTTATTCTTTATCCTCTTGTTCTTTCCTGACTCCCCCTAGTCCCTTCAAACAGTCCCTATTACAAGCATGTACTGCATATATGGTCACATGTGTGTTCATTTACACATTATCTTTTTTTTCTCACATATGAGAGAAAACATGTAACCATTATCTTTTTGAATCTGGCTTATTTTATTTAACACAATGATCTCCAGTTCCACCCATTTACCTGCAAACAATATAGTTTCATTCTCCTTTATGGATGAATAAAACTCCATTGTGTATATATACACAATTTCTTCGTGTATATATACACATTTTCTTAATCTATTCATCAGTTTTAGGGCATCAGTTTCTTGGCTATTGTGAATGGTGCTGCAACAAGCATGAGTACACAAGTGTCTCTACTGTATCCAGACTTAGACTCCTTCAGATCTATGTACAGGACAGGTATTATTGGACCGTATACTAGTTCTATTTTTACTTTGTAAAGGAACCTTCATACTGCTTTCCATGGTGGTTGCACTAATTCACATTCCCACTAACAGTGTGTAAGGGTTTTTTTTTTTTCCCCACATCCTTGCCAGCATCTGTTGTTTGTGTTCTTGATGACTGGAGTGAGGTGGAATCTCAGTGTCATTTTGATTTGCATTTCCTTTATGGCCAGGGATGTTGAGCATTTCTTCATGTATTTGTTGGCCATTTGAAATTTTTCTTTTGAAAATTGTCTATTCAGTTCATTTGCCCACTTTTGCCCATTTGTTCATGGGGATGCTGATTCTTTGGGAGTTTAGTTTTTGAGCTCCTTGTAGATTCTGGTTATTAACTCCATGTCAGATGTATAGCTGGCAAAGATTTTCTCCTATTCTATAGGCTGTCTTCTCAGTCGAGTGACTCTTTCCCTTGCTGTGAAGAAGCTTTTTAGTTTGATGCACTCACATTTGTCAATCTTTTCTCTTATTTCTCTACTCTGGAAGTTATTGCCTCTGCCTATATGTTCAAGTGTTTTGCCTATTCTTTTCTGTGGTAGTTTCAAAATTTTAGATCTTACGTTAAGATCCTTGATCCACTTTGAATTTCTATTAGTACAGGGTGAGAGGAATCTAGTTTCTACATGTGATATCCAGTTTTCCCTGCACTATTTGTTGAAGAAGCTGTCTTTTCTCCAACCTATATTTTGGACTCCTTTGTCAAAAATTAAATGTCTGTAGCTGTGCTGATTTGTGTCTGAGTCTTTTACTCTGTTCCATTGAGCTTCATGTCTGTTTTTAAACCAGTATGATACTATTTTTATTTCTGTGGTTCTGTAGTATACTTTAAAGTCAGGTATCGTGATAACTCCAGTGTTGCTCCTTTTGCTCAGGGTTTCTTTGGGTATTCAAGGTCTTTTGTGCTTCCCCATGAACTTTAAGATTACTTCTATTTCTGTGAAGAATGTCATTGCAATTTTTGATGGGAATTTCATTGAACCTATGGATTGATTTTAGTTGTATTTCCTTTTTCACAATATTGATTCTGCTGATTTATGAGCATGGGAGATCTTTCCATCTTCTGATGTCTTCTTCAATGCTTGTAGGATTCTTCACTTATTCTTTTTTTTTTAAATTCATATGTGCATACAATGTTTGGGTCATTTCTCCCCCCTCCCCCTACCCCCTCCCTTACCACCCACTCTGCCCCCTCCCTCTCCCTCCTCACCCCTTTGATACCCAGCAGAAACTATTTTGCCCTTATCTCTAATTTTGTTGAAGAGAGAGTATTAGCAATAATAGGAAGGAACAAGGGTTTTTGCTAGTTGAGATAAGGATAGCTATACAGGAAGTTGACTCACATTGATTTCCTGTGTATGTGTGTTACCTTCTAGGTTAATTCTTCTTGATCTAACCTTTTCTCTAGTTCCTGGTACCCTTCTCCTATTTCTTCACTTATTCTTGAAATTAAAAAAAATACCAAGCTATTGAAAGTATAAATTGCTATACTTCCTTTTCCTTAGAACTCAATAAATTTGTTTAATATAAACACTCAAGTCTGTGTTCAGTTCCTACAAGTGTTTTCTTGTTCTTTTTCAGGTGTTTATTGATTTCCATTATGTTCAGTTTTGTTATTCTGGAAAACTTATTTTGTATATATTGGAACTCTGTCATGATTATTTTATGTATTCTTTAAAATTTTCATCTCTTCAGTTTCTTCCTCAGAGGTGTAGATTTTTTCAATTTTCTAAATAACTGATTTAATTCTTATAGTATTCAATTATTGTTATTTTTCCTCCATTATAGTGAAGACAGCAATCACACTTTTTTCAATTCTAAACCTTTTCTTAGATTCAAACTGTTCTCTGTTATGACCAGAGATCTTGTTTTTACATGTGTATACTTGACACCTTTGTAAGGGAGGTGGCCAGCTATTAAAACTTCAGAATGACCTCAATTTCCTAAGCCAGCATTCTTGCCAGGTTTACAGTCTTATCTTTGTAATTACTGACTGCATGAGGACTCCAGGTTTAATTGCACTTCCTAGAAACTCCAGCAGAAATAAAATTTTTTTCCCTCACACCATCTTCAGATTTGGTCTTAATTTCAGGCCCCACTGCAAACCTTTTAGGGGTGTGGGAACATCATAGACTTTCTTTTATATATATTAGATTATGAGCGTCTTCATCCTCTGTCACTCAGATCTTAGGTCCCTTGAATTTTGAGTTTGGCTAGCTATACTTTCCTGTCATTTCTAACAGGGTTTGAGATTTTCCCTTATGTATTCAAAGGAGAGTGTAGAAGAACGTGAGCTCAGGTTGCTATCTTGTACTGAAAGCTTCCATTTACCTCAACTTATTGTGAGCCTAAAATGAGTTGTGTGCCTTGATTAAACTCATAGTAAATAGAAGAGGCTGTAAATTTAGCTTTTGTTGAGTTTAAATTTTGTGTTCTTTTCACTGTGGAGGACAGTATACATAGCAGTTTATAGTGGGGATCCTAGAGAAATGGAGTGGACAGTTTCTAACATCTGGAGGAGTGGGGTCCCATTGGGCCATCATGGGGAACTGATTCTCCAGTGCTGATTGGAAGAAAAGCAAGAACGTGGAGGAGAATTTTCTTTTAATTGGGTATGTCACAGTGTAAACACTGATTTTAATCCCACTTTAAGTCTAAAGTTTTCATGCTTTAGAACCACTCATTTTTTAAAGCAGGAAAGAAGCATACCTATTTATGCCACAACCTACCACTTTCAAGCAGTTTTAACAATTATGCCAGAAGTTCAGTGACAAAATTTACAGATGTGTCACACAATTTTTTTTAAATGAATATATTCTTTAGCACTATAATTTTTTTAAGAATCAATAATATCAGTGAGCACCTTGTTTCACCAACATGAGACATTTATTGATGTCTGCTGTACTTTTTCACTGTTAAGAGAAATCACTATCTTCTAGTTCCATCATTTCTCATTGTTGATCCACCACTTTAATTCAGCTTTTTCTTCATATTTTATAGGTGATTGTGATTTTTGTTACAATGTCTTGACAATTCCAACTGTCCAGGTTGATATTATTGTACATCTATGCATTTCACAGTACAGATGGGTTGTCCTCTTGTCATGATGAGAAACACCTTGATGCTGTGGTTGTTTCTAAGTATCTTTTACCAGAAGCTATTTCAGAGATCAGGATTTGACATCTCACAGACCAAGGTAATCTACTTAAGTTGCATGGCTGATTGATTCAAAACACAGTAAGAAAGCAAGGGGAAAGACATGGAAGAGACAAACATAACATGGAAGAGATACAGTTGTGAAAAAAGAGCACAATACTAAAAATTGCATTGTTATTCTGTGTCTTGCCCGTTTCTACTACATGTCTTCCCTGCTAATGGTGGGCTTCTTTTCACTGAAGTTAAAAGTGGGAAAGGGGGCTCAGAAAAAGGAAAATGCTTACTGAAAATAAAACATTGTTATACCAAAAGAGGCTAAATACAAGATTTCATCCTTTATACTTTTAGCTAGAAATGACAAGATTAACTATAGATGCTGAAAATAGAGTAGTGTTTGGGTTCAGTGAAACTATTTTCCAAATAGTGGTTGTCATAGCAACAGTTGTCACTCTTATGCAAACATGAGGAAAACAGAATGAGTGTCACCAATATAGGAAAATATGTGTTTTAAAGCTGGGCATTGTGGCTCATGCCAGAGATCTTAACTACTCAGAAGGCAGAGATTGGGCAAAAAGTTCATGAGACCCCATCTCAATCAATAAAAACTGGGCATGGTGCATGTGCCTGTCATTCCAGCTACTCAGGAGGCATAAATAGGAGGATGGTGTTCCAGGCCAACCTGGGTATAAACTTGAGGTCCTATGCAAAAAATAACTAAAGCCGAAAGAGCTCAAATAGTAAAGTGGTACAGTGCATGTTCAGCAAGCACCAGACCCTGAGTTCAAACCATAGTACTGCTAAGTAAAAAATATGTATTTTTATATCTTTATGGACATTTCATTTGTATTTGAATATAGTGAAATGTATTCCATTAACTAATTTAAATTTAAGTAATTTTTGAGAAAAGTATGTACTCATATAATATATACGCATATATACTCATATATATATATATATATATATATGTATATACTCATATAACCACTACCACAATCAAGATGTAGATGATTTCAAAGGCCTGAGGTCTTGCCTCAAGTGGTAGAGCACCTGCCTAGCAAGTGCAAGGCATTGAGTACAAACGTTAGTACCACCGAAAAAAAAAAAAAAAAGATATAGATTATTCTTATTAGCTGCCAAAATTCCTTTGTGCCACTTGGGTTTCACTGAATCCAAACACTACTCTATTTTCTGCATCTATAGTTAATCTTGTCATTTCTAGCTAAAAGTATATAGAATGAAGTCTTGTATTTAGCCTCTTTTGGTAATGCCAATGTTTTTGTGATTTATTCATATTATTATATATAACAGTAGTTCATTCCTTGTTATTGAAAAGTATTACTGTCTTATATAGAAATCTCTCAGTTTGTTTACCCACACACCTATTTGTTGATGGTTTCAGATGTTGCTCACTTTGGATTATGAGTGAAGCTGTTATGCAAATGCAAGTATCAGACTTTGTGTGGATATGTGTTTTACTTATCTTCCATAAACACCTATAAGTATAATTGAAGATTTGAATGGTATGTATTTAATTTAATAAAAATATACTCAATTGTTTTCCAAAATGATTATACTCATTTACATTGCCATCAGTTGTTCCACATAGTGGCCAACACTTAGCATTGTCAGTCTTTGTAACTTTAGGCACTCCATGGATCTGTAGTGCTGTCTCATTATAGTTTTAATGTGCATTTCTTTAATGAGGAATGATGTGTAGCTCTTCATTTACTCATCTTCTTAGGTGAAAGTCTATTAAGTATTTCCCTATATTTTAAAAATTAGGTTGCTTTGTTTTAGGCTGTTTTATTACTGAGTTACTAAAAGTAGTTTTATTTTTAAAATTTTCTTTTAAATTTTATTATTATATTATTGTTGTACTGTGGGTACGTTGTGGCACTTACAAAAGTGTTTATAATATTAGTTAAATTCACTCCCTCCATTATTCACCTTTAGAGAATAATTTCAACAGGTCTCATTTTTCCATTTTCATACATGAGTACATAATATTTCCATCATATTGAACTGGAGGTGTGGCTCAAATAGTGCCTGGTGAAGTTTCTATTTTAAAATAATCACGTGTTTACAAGAAGTTATAAAGATAGTACAAAGAGGTTCTATGTAGCCTCTGCCAGTTTCCCCCATGGGTTACATCTTAACTACAGTACAATATCAGGAAGTTAATGTTGCTACAAGGTGTGTGTATATCTATATCTAGTTTTATCACACACATACGTTTGTGTATCACTATTGCAATCAAGATTCATAAAATCTCCTTTGTCCTGCCTTTTTCAGTCAGACCTCTCCTCCTCCACCCTTCATCTCTAACTCATGACAATCAATATGTTTTTAAGGCTCTTTATCTCCCTCACACTTATATTTATTTAAAAATTTTCTCCTACATAAACTGAGAACTACTTCAGAGTGGTATACTTGTTTGAAGAAAATCTTTTAACATAATTTAGAAAACTCAAGAGAAGATAAGTCTATTGTATTTACTCATTCTTACTCTTTTTGTTCTTCCTGATTTTCAAAGTTTCCATCTTTTATCATTTCCATTCTGGGAACTTCCCTTAGCCATTTGTTTAGGATAGATATGCTAGGAACAATTTCCCTCAACTTAATTTTATTGAATATTTTCTTGATTCCTCTCTAATTCTTCAAGGGTGTTTTGTTGGATATAAGATTTTGAATTGATAATTTTTGTCTTCCTACTTTTAAAAAATGTTTATTTCCTTCTGACCATTATAATGCTGGGTGTCACCCCTGGAAACTCTGCCTTTTTAAAAAAAGCATTTGCAGATGTCTATTTCCGAAAAGACTTGGCAATGAAATTGTGTTCTCAGATAGAGTGAATACAAAATCAGAGTAGCACCATTTCTTTCTTCATAAATTTCTCCAAGCCAGGTTTATTTAAATTAACAGAAGACAGAGAAGACTAATGTTTATTGCAAATTTTCTTTTAAAAAACTCCTTATATTTAACTAGTTTCTCTCTGATGACAGATTCTCTCAATACTCTGTCTTGAGGCAGTGATGGCAAATACACTGTGTGAGAGCTGCCGCTCCTCTTCCTTACACAAGCAGATATGGCTCCTGGATCACAGCCTCTATTGATGTTGGATGCCCTGGAGGAGCCCTCTGGCTCTGAGTAGTGTCTCCATCATGGAGATTGGCACACTAAATCCAGTTGGCTACTTTCAAGGATTCATGGCTTTAGCTATTTACGGCAACATATTCAGCATTCTATAATCACTAGAAGATACTTCTGAGGTAAAAAAATGCTTAAAGTCTATGTTTTAAGATACTGATTGAGGGTTAAATTTCTGGGGAGGGAGGTTTGTGAAAAAAACTCTAAATCAGAGCAGGGTTTGACCTGTGTGAACTTTGGTAGATGGTATTATGTGAGCCCAAATTACTGTCCTAGTATGTGTCATGCTTGCTAGGTAGGTACTCTACCACTTGAGCCACTCCTCTAGTCCTGTGTATCATGATGTTAATAAAAATCATGACAGCCTATAAGCCACAGTAGTTTCAGCCTTTACTATGCTCTTTCAACAATTTCCAGGAAGCCAATGATTATTTTGGCTGAGGAATTATGGAACTGGATAGAGCTTTATCACAAAATGTTAAAATCTATGATAAAACACAGGTCATATATTATGGGCACAAAATGGTCTAGAACTTGCCCTGTGAGTCTTAGGCCTTAGTGTCTTCATGATAAAATATCTAAATGGGCTTTCTGTGTTTCTGATGAAGCCAAGAAAGTTTCTTACCCTAGGGTTGATTCAAAGGGACAAGGGATACCTGTTTGCTGCCTCTGGTCTATATATGGGTTCTAATGGCAGGTGCCAAGGTTCTCTACAACTTGCATGATTTTAGTGAGACAGATCACTTGTATAACTCAGGCGAAGCACAGATAGGCCACAAGAGCACATAGCTTAGGATCCGGTCCCTCAAGGAAAACTGTCCAGGGCTGATGGTGTGTCATCTGTGCATGTCTCACATTGAACTGAAAAAGAGGGACCCTGAAAGCACTTCATTATCAGTTATATGCTTTGGATGCCCCTTAGTCACTGAGCTCAAGTATTGTTGAATATCATGGTCTAGCAGGAATGAGGACACAGCTGGGCTATTCTAGCCAGTTCTTCTTTGATAATGCAATCTTAACACATTCTACAGTAACTCTGAGAAATAACAGAGGGAAAGTGGAGATCTAGGTCAAACAAGGCTGCCAATGTCCCCTGCAGCAGTAACATTCTTATTCCTACTGAGAATTTCAGAAGGAGGAGTGGCACCATATTGAGTGAATAGATGCAATTCTTCAGGGTCAAGACAAGAGTTGCAGGGCTGGGGATGAGGCTCAGTGGTACAGAGGATGCTGAGAATGTACAAGGTCATGGGTTTGATCCAGATCACTAATAATAATAATAATAATAATAATAAAGAAAGCAAGAGACCATATAGGACAGAGAAGCAATTGCTGAGTAAAGGGTTGGGTCTCTCTGAAGAGCCTCAGAGTTTTCCCTCCAAGACAGAATTATCCCTAACTTCTGCTTGACCTTGTTTTGAATCTTGGCTCTTTTTTACAGAGATGTGTGACTTGAGAAAAGAACAGAACCTACCTAAGTCTCAGTTCTCTCCTTTGAAAAGTGGAAATAATACCGTTTGAATTAGTCAGGATTAAGTAGGTAGCTGTATGTGAAGATGTAATACCTATCTTCCAATATCTAAGGTACCTATCTATAAGAAAATGCCAAATCTATATTAGCTAATATTAATAACAATGTATTAAAAGCTATTTCCATGAGGTAACTGAAGGAAATCTTAGGATTTCTGAATTTGGGAAGTATTTAATGCCAAGAATAGTGAAATTTATTCCAAGTATAAAATTGGCTAAAAGAAATACATTATTTTAAATGTCCCATATAATAGGATTTAAGAAAATGGCCATTGTCATATTTTTTATTTCAAAGATATGTTAGCAGCGCCATCTGCTGATTGAACAAAACACTTCTGTAATATTTTGATAAAGGCTTATCAAAAAAAAAAGCAAAGAAAGAAAGTGTTTTTTTTCTTTTTGAGACAGGGTCTTACTATGTAGCCTGGGCTGGCCTCAAACTAATGATCCTCCTGACTCAGCCTCCCAAGTGTTGTAATTATAGGTGTATACCTCCATAGCTGGCTTGAAGTGTCCTTTTGTATCTTTTTCAGCAAGGATGGATCAATCTGTCATTTTCTTCACTTGTGAAACTTATTTTTTTTTTTAAATCTTAGTAATATGACCTATGATTGTATACTGAAGTATCAATTGTTGTTTTTAAAGAAGTGATTCCCTAATGGTGTCTTTGTTAACATTTTAATCTACTTTGTGACTGACACTTATCAAGGGATCAGTTCAACTTATCTTGATATCATACTGAAATTTTAAAATGAAAGCCTTGCATCAGCCTAAATTCTGAATAGGTTTTCTTGCTTACCTCAGTGGTTAGTTCAAGATCAAATGAATCAGGACAGATGCTCTTGATTGGCTTTTACTCCATTTTATAAAACAAGGTCTAACTTTTAGAGCTCGTGAGAAAGGAGTTCAAGGTCTGACACTGAGAGACCTCAGAGAGATGTCTGTGTGGTGTGCATCCTAGACTGGACCTTTGATAGAAAAGGAATAACATGAGTCTCAAAGCCACTTGAGGTAAAAGCAAAATTTGGAGTATCTAGTATTTCTGCTAGCAAACTCATAAACCGAAATGATTATACATATATATATAGAAACAATGAATTATATATAATAAATTATATGAATGGTTGTTACATATCTGGACACATATTATAAATCATATATATGTACGATTGGTTTATATAAACCAACATTGGTTTACATATATATGTATATATGACCATTTTAAAATGCATAATTCAGTAGAATTTATTTCATTTGCAATGTTGAGCAGTCATCACTACTACCTAGTGCTAGAACATTTTTGTCACCCCGAAAGGAAAGCCTGTGCCCACTAAACAGGTATTCCCCATTACCCCCCAGTCCCTGGTAAACACTCTGTCTCTGTGAATTAGCCCACTATGGATATTTCATACAAATAGAATCATACCTTATGTGGCTTTTGTAGTTAACTGGCTCCCTTCATATAATAGCATAATGTTTTCTAGGTCCATTTATGTTGCAGCATATATCAATTTTTCCTTCCTTTCTTTAGATGGATAATATTGCATTGTATGGATATACAAAAATTGGTTTATCCACACACTATTCATGGATATTTTTGTTGTTTCTACCTTTTGGCTATTGTGAATAGGACCACGGCAAACACTTGTATACAAGTTTTTGTTTGAACACCTCTTATTTAATTATTTTGGGTGTATACCTAGAACTAGAATTACCAGGCCATATACTAATTCTATATTTAACTTACTGAGAAATTTCCATACTGTTTTCCATGGTGGCTCCAGCATTTTACATTGCCACCAGTAATATATGACTATCCAGTTTTAGTAAATCTTCATTTCCAATGCTTTTTGAGTATAACTATCCTAGATGTGTGAGGTGGTCTCTTATAGTTTTGATTTGTGTTTCCCTAATGTCTGATGACACTGAACATATTTGCACGAGATTGTTGGTCATTTGTATGTTCCTTTGGAGACATGTCTATTCAAGTCCTTTGCCCTCAATGATTTTCAAAAATAGGATTAAATGGATGAAAAGAGGGCAGAGATAATTAGGATTAAGCTCTGTAAGGTTGTAAAGAACAAAACCTACTCAGGTCATCTCAGGTGATGAGAGATTACTGCAAGGCTACATGGGAAATAAATCCATGCTAGAAGTCTCAGCAACTACACAGCAGGTCTGGTGAAAAAAATGGACTGTAGTTCACTATTGTTCATCCACTAAATGGGTATCTGAGGGCCTCTGTTCTGGACCATTGTTGCCACTGGGAACCACAGGGAAATGCAGAAGCCAATGTCTTCTGCTCCCTCTTCTACTGACTCTGTCTTGTCTCTCACCTTTTATCTCTATCTTCTTGTTATTCATGTTTTGTTTTGTTTTTTTAACTCTGCTCTTTTTCTTGTACATCTACTGCCTTCATGATGTTTTGCACTCAAATGCCTCTGAGAGATGAGACTGGATATGAATCCTTTGGATGTTTACTGTCCATAATGGAATGTCTCTCAAGCAGACTTCTTGTACCAATTATTCACATAGCCTTAGGCCTCCTGTTTGTGTGGCTACAGCTGGTCCAATCAGAGGAACCACACCAATCCACAGCTTACATGGAAGGAGCTGCCTGAGCTCTGTGCTCAAAGAGCAGCCGAGGGTACAACAAACATGGAGGATCTTTTATGAGCTATTTACTCCGATTGTTTCAAAGTTTTCATGAAATGAAATGTTGACATTGTAACAAGTTGCCACATACTTAGTGGCTAAAAAGAAATTTCCCATTTTATAATTCTGGAGGTCACAAGTCTGAAATGAGTCTTAAAAAGTGTTGGAAGATCTGGCTCTTGCTGAAGGCTCTAGGACAGAATCTGCTTTCTCGCTCTTCCAGGAATTGGAGGCTACCATCTACCTTAAAGTGTCGGTACATCACTCCAACCTCTGATTCCATCATCACATTGCCGTATCTTCTGTGCAAACATCCTATGCTTCTCTGAAATGGACCCATGTGGATTACCTTGTCCAAACCTGGATAATCCAGGAAAATCTCCCTGCCATAAGATCCTAACCACATTGCACAGCCCCTATACGGTAACATCCATGTAGGGTGACATCCATGTAAGGCAGTATCCATGGTTCTGGGGATAAGGAAGTAGATGTCTCTGAGTAAACAACTAGACATCTTAGACCGTGGGATGTTAGTTTTTAAGCATGGCGTGGAGCAATTCAGGAAAGTGAATGTAATTGTTAGTTTCTCATGTTCCTTTGAGCATTTTATTTGTCAGAGTGTGGTTTGAAAACAGTTCTGTTGCATTAATGTTAACATTTTGGAAATGAGCCATGAAAAGTTGAACACAGACTAAGTATTGCTTGGCAAAATTAATGAAGTGGATTGCTCACAGGAATTAAACAGTTTTAAAAGTAATTAGGCCACCCCGGGGATTCTTTATAGTTTGTGGACTCATTAATATTTAACAAATCATGCTGCGGAAACAAGGTATCTTGCTGTAGACAGAAGACAAGTGAAAGAGCCACCTCTACTTCCTAGAGGTATGTCTCTGTAGTTATCTTCCTGGGTCTCACACTCGATTAGTTTCTCAAATAAATCATTTCCCACATGATTTTCCTTTTTGCTAGGTGGGCCAGGCCCCAGTCATAAAGAGATGGGGTCAAATTGTACAACAGTCCATAGTGTTAGACTTTGTCTAACATCAATCCACCTGTGTTGGAGAAATGGGGTGGAGTGTTAACTATACAAGGAGATTAAAACACATTGATTGTTTTTCTGTTTGTTTTAAATATTTGCTTAGGGAGTAGGCAGGAAATGAATTTTACTTGAAATGACTTTTAAGTTCCAAACATTTCTCCAGTGAAGGACTAAGTTTTGCTTATGCTTATGTATCATCTCAGCCCCAGTTCTTGGAGCTACAGGAATTTGGGCCCATTGGAAATGTTTATTTTTCTTTTTTATCATTGTTGCTTTCAGATAGATTTTTGCTGTGTAGCCCAGACTGGTCTCAAACATGTGATCCTCCTGCATCAGCCTCCTGAATGTTGAAGGTACAGATGTGCAACACCATGTCTGGCTGGAAATGTTTATTTTTTTTTCTTTTAAGCATACACACACATGTGCACGCACATTCAGAGAGTTTCATTCTAGACTGGTCACATTTCTACTCACCACATGTTTACCCATCTCACCCCAGACCTACACATGTAAAACTTACCTTTCTATCTGCTTTAATAGGATAAATGGTCAGGGATTTGTTTTGGTCCTTAAACTTAGTCTACAGAGCAAATGCAGTTTGGTAGCCTGAGCCTGTCAATAGTGTGAGCATGTCTTATTTTAAAAATACTTATTTTTCCCTTCCTTAGTTGTGATTCATTTCTCTAAACAACAACATAACTCCCTCTTTGTAACATTCTCAACTCATCCTTCACTCTATTCCAAAGCTATTTTAGCTAGTTTGTCACAGATAACAGTATAGTACAATAGGCCTGTCCCAAAGATGAGTTCAAATATCCATTTCTGGTGAATAAATCTTTCCATTTCTATCCTTGCAACTATTTTTTTTGTGATCTCAAAGCTGTTTTGTCAGAGTCCAAGTTCAGGCACTGCTTTTCTCACCCCTTCAGTTTCTGTGTGATAAACGTACTCTCTTACACAGCCTGGGAGTGGGAGCACAGCTTGAACCCCACCACTTTTCTCCATCCCATTACAATCTGTAAGAGGTGACAGTGGTGTGATGATAGTTGTTAAAATTTCCATTTGAAATGAGCCTTCAGAGATGCTTCTGTTGGCTGGCTCCTTCACTCATTAACATAGCTTCACTGCTGTTATCATATTTAGGAACCAATATTTAGTTCTGAAATGTCAGCAGTTTGGCATCATCCTTGGAGCTGAACTTGAAGTAACTACTTCCAAACAAGACTCATGAAAGGTGAATATGTAAAACAAGAACACAATTTACCAGAGGCAGGAAAAATAGCTTTCAGTCAGGCAGGTTAAGGGAATGACCTTTGTCATCAGATGAGTAGTGCTTCTGAGCATGTTAGTAACTTTTCCAGATATTGGTTTAGTTAAATGGGAATAAGTATAAATACAGTATAATGGGGTTGTGTGCAGAATGAATGAGGGAAGTCAAGTATGGTACTTGGCTTACACGAATGCAGTCACTGTTGTTATGATCATTTATGTCATTATGACTGAAGAACTATATAGATAGTAATTAACTCTCAAGTGGTAGAATTGAGCAGGAACTAGCTTTTGTGATCTTTTGTTTCTGGATCTCAGCAGTTAGCTGCCTGTGATTACCCATCACACTTTGTCTCACACCACAGTGTAAATCTAGCTTTTGGCAAAGGAGGACAACAGTATATAGTAGACAGAGTCCAGGTGAAATCCAGAAATAATGAACTTTAGATGTATAACATAAACAATAGACCCTAACATAGAGGGGTAAGCAAAATAGGAGGGATGGGGGAGAATCTCCTCTAGTGGGTCTGTAAGCAAAAGAGAAAAGGAAAGCTTCAGGGAGCTTAACACGTGTATAAGTTGACACTCTGCAAAACTAAAGTTTAAGATAAAGAACTGTATCCTGCACAATAAGTAGACACCAGAGAAGGGACTCCCTCCTCTTCCTACTTTGTTTACTGGTGCCATGAAACCAGAATAATCTTACGAAGGGTCCTACAGTCAATTGTTTGCCAGACAAACAATTCAAAAGCTTAATTTTAAAAATGATCAATGACCTCAAAAAGAAATCAAACAAATAGATCAATGGAGTAAGGAAGTCAATTCAAGACCTGAAGAAAACATCAGCAACATGGAAGAGAAATTCAGCAAGTAAACTGAGATTCTGAAAAAAAGAAAAACAAAAAGATATGTTGGGAAATAAAAACTTATTCAATCAAGTAAGAACATAATGGAAAGCACCAGCAATAGACTAGGTCAAGTAGAAGAAAGAATATCAAGGATTGAAGAAAAGGTCAAGGAATTATTACATTCAAATAGCAATGAAGAAAAAAGAAGTAAGCAATTATGACTACAAGTATCAAGAACTATGGGACATGATCAAGAGATGAAATCTAAGAATCTGTGGGGTAGAAGAAGGGGATGAAATAAAACTAAAGGTGTACTTGACATATCCAGTGAAATTATAGCAAAAAAATTCCTCAAATCTAAGGAAAGATATTCATGACCAAGTATAAGGGTATTTAGACCTGCAAATATACTAACCAAAAAAGAAACTCTCCATGTCACATTATAGTCAGAATTCTAAGACAACAAAGCAAGAAAGAATATTGAAAACTGACAGAATATTGAAAAATGCCAACTTACCTACAAAGGCAAACTCATCAGAATTATATCAGACCTCAGGTAAACTCTAAAAGCTGGGAAGAAATGGAATGATACATTTCAAGTTCTGAGAGTAAACAGCCGATGAAAAATAATATATTCAGCAAAATTATTTGTTAAAATCTATGGAGAAATACTTTCCAAGATAAGCACAAACTAAAGCAATTCATGACCACTAAGCCAGCATTGCAAAAGATACTTAAAGGAATCTTACTCACAGATGAGGAAGAAAGGCAGTCACAAACACAAAAACTCAAGAAAGAAAACATTTCAAATGATAATTAGAAAAATCAAACACATTCAACTCAGCACACCAGCAAACTCCTACAATGAGTAAGAGAGAAAGAATATAACAAACAATACTCAAATTAGTCAGGAAGAAAACCAACCAAATTATTGGTATCACAAATGCCTCTTAATAACAACCCTAAATGTAAATAGTCTGAACTCTCCAATTGAAAGACACAGACTGGATGACTGAATTAAAAACAACTGTTCATTGTCTGCAAGAAACACATCTCACTATGTGTCAAAAATACAGACTGAAAGGGAAAGAATGGAAAACAATATAGTAAGCAAATTGAAGCCTAAAGCAAGCAGGAATAGCTATACTTAAAACAAATAACACACCAAGTCAAAATTAGTTATAAGAGTTAAAGAAGTTCTCCTTAGAACAATCCATTAAAAAGACATTAAAATTGCAAATATATATGCACTGAACATTGGTGCACCCAATTTCATAAAGCACTATGGAACTTAAAGGTCAAGATAAGTCCAGAGCAATAATCATATGTGAGTTCTATGCCTCATTCTCATCAATAGATCATCCAGAATAAAAAATAAAAGAAGAAACTTCAGGTTAAACTGCATCATACGTCGAATGGACATAACCAATATCTACCAAATACTCTACCCAACAGCTGCAGAATGCACATTCTTCTAAGCAGCTCATAAAACTTCTCAAAAATAGAATATATTTGAGGCCAGAAAACAAGTCTTAACAAATACAAAAACTGAAACAATTTCTTGTATCTTATCAGATAATAATGGAATAAAATTAGAAATCAATCACAAGAGAAGCTGCAGAAATTATGCAAACATATGGAGATTGAATAATAAACTTTTGAATGATCAGTGGCTAATTGAAGAAATCAGTAGGAAACTAAAAAGTTTACAGAATCAAATGAAAATGGAAAAGTTACCAGAACCTTTCGGACACAGTAAATGCAGTGTTAAGAGGGAAGTTTATTAAAAAATTAGACCTCAGGTAAATGACCTACCTATGCACCTCAACGTATTAGAAAAAGAAGAACAAGCCAAAGTGATAATTAGTACATGAAAAGAAATAATAAAGACCAGGGTGGTAATCAATAACAATAGAAAGAATCAATGAAATAAAGGGTACTTTGGAAGGATAAATAAGATTAACAACCCCTTAGCCAAACTAATCAAAAGAAAGACAAGACCCACATTAATAAAATTAGAGATAAAAAAGGGGATACTATAGCAGATATCATTAAAATCCAATGATCATTGGAGAGTATGTTGAAACTTATATTTCAATAAATTGGAAAATCTAGAAGAAATGGATAAATTTCTGGAACATATGACCTACAAAAATTGAACCAAGAGGATATAAATAATTTAAACAGATGATAAATAAACACTGAGGTTGAAGCAATAATAAAAGTCTCCCAATAAAGTAAAATTCAAGAACAAACAGATTCACTGCTGAATTCTACTAGACCTTTAAAGAAGGACTAACACCGATTGTCCACAAGCTCTCCATGAAATGCATAGGGAGCAGTGTTATCAACTCATTCTGAGAAGCCGGTATTACCTGATAACTGAATAAGGACACACAAAGAAAGAAAGCTATAGAATAATTTCCTTGGTAAGCATAAACACAAAAATTCTCAATAAAATACTTAGAAATCAAATTGAAGAACACATTAAAAAAATTGTAATTCTTTAAATGATCAAGTTGGTTTTATTCTATTCATGCAAGGATGGTTCAATGTGCACAAATCAATAAATGTAGAATAGCACATAGACATAATCAGAGACAAAAATCACATGATCATCTTAATACATTCAGAAAAAACCTTTGACAAATTTCAACATTGCCTCATCATAAAATCCCTGAATAAACTGGGAATACACAATCATACTTCAGTGTAAAAGGTTATATGTGACAAACCTATAGCCAACATTATACTAAATGGGGGAAAAATGAAAGAGTTTCTTCTGAAGTCAAGATTTGTATAAGGGTGTGCACTATTGACTCACTTGTTCAATATAGTACTTGAATTTTTAGCCAGAAGAATAAGCAAGATAAAGAAATATGAGGGATATGAACAGGAAAAGAAGAAGCCAAATTAAGCATATTTGCAGATGATATGACCCTACATTTAAAAGACCCTAAATACTGTGCCAAAATTCTCTTAGATCTGATACACTTTCAGTGAAGTAGCAGGATGGAAATCAACATATAAAAGTCAAAAGCATTTCAATACACTAATAGCAAACTCACCGAGAAAGAAATAAAGGAAACAATGCCATTCACAATAGTCTCAAAAATGAAATGAAATAAAGTAATATACTTAGGAATAAAACTAATTAAGGAAGTGAAAAAATTCTACAATGAAAATTATAAAACACTGAGGAAATATATTCACAAAGAATCTAGAAGATTTTGTCCCATGTTCATGAATCAGCAGAATTAATTTTGTGAAAATTACCATGTCACTGAAAATTCCAATGACATTCTTCATGGAACTGGAAAAAGCAGCCCTAAAATTAACAAGGAAGCATAGACGTCCCAGAATAGCAAAAACAATTCTGAGAAAAAAGAGCAATGTTGGAGGTATCACAATACCTGACTTCAATTTATACTACAGAGCCATAGTAGCAAAAATAGCATAGTAGTGGCATAAAAACCACCATGTAGACCAATGGAATAGAATATCTGACCCAGAAACAAACCCATACAGCTGTTGCCAACTGAATGTCCACAAAGTTGTCACAAACATACATTGAAGAAAGAGCCTCTTTTACAAATGGTGCTCAGAAAACTATATATGCAAATTAGTTCCTTATCTCTACCCTGTGGAAAAATCAAAATGAATCAGAGAATTTAGTATAAGACCTGAAACTTGAAACAAACATAAGGCAAACACTTCAAGATATAGGCGCAGGCAATGGCTTTCTGAATAAGACTCTTACTAGCTCAGGAAATAATAGCAAGAACTGACAAATAGGTTTGCATTAAAATTAAAAGCTTCCGAATAGCAAAGGAAGAAATTACCAGAGTTAAGTGACAGCCTACACTGTGGGAGAAAATCTTAGCTAAATGTTCTTCTGACAAGGGATTAATGTCTAAAGAAGTCAAAAAATTAAACGCCAGAAAAACAAATAATGCAGTCAATAATTAGACAAATGAATTGAATAGATAGCTCTCAAAAGACTTATAAATGACCAGGAAATATATGAAAAAATGTTCAATATTCTTACCCATATGGTAAAAGCAAATCAAAAGTACACTGATATTTCATTTCACTCTGGTCAGAATATCTGTCATCAAGAAAGCAAAAAACAAACTGGTAGAGACCACTATGGGAAGGGGACTAGGAAGTAGTGAAGAGGTAGAGGTGAATCAATTTGGGTTGTAATACACATGTGCATGGAAACAATGCTAGGAATCTGTCTGTATAGCTATCTTCATCTCAAACTAACAAAAACACTGTGTTTTTCTTTTTATCTTTTATATTTTTTCTTCAATAAAATTGGAGAACAAGAGGGCAGAACAGGTTCTGCCTGGAGGCTGGGGGAGGGAGATGTGGCCCAAATAATGTATACAAGTGTAGTAAATGCAAAAATGATAAAATAAAATAAAGTACTGATTTAAAAAAAAGAAAGCAAAAAACAAATGCCCGTGAGGATGAAATGAAAAAGGAAACTTGTACACTGTTGGTGGGAATGTGAATTAGTCCATCCACTATAGAAATAAGCATGAAGTTTCTTCAAAAATCTAAAAGTACAACTGGAGAGCATCATGTTAAGTAAACCAGGTTCAGAAAGACAAAAGTCACATGTTTTCTATCATATGTGGAAGATAGATCCACATACAAATAGAAGCATTACCATAAATATACATATAAATATATACAGAACATGTTTCCAAAAGTGGGACTGTTAGAGGAGACTAGGGGAGGAAGGAAAGAAGAAGAGAATGATAGAGAGTGAGTGAATAATATATTGAATTACATTGCATCTGTGTAGGAACAAGACACTGAAATACACTGAAAACTGTTGAACAATACAGGGTAAGGGGAAAAGAGTAAGGAAGAGTAGAGGAGGGGGTTAGAATGATTAAATACATATATTTACAGGTAAAGGAAGGTGAACCTGGTTGATGTATTTTCTACACATGTATAAATATGGAACATTGAAACCTGTCAAAGTCACTTTAAGAAGGGGGAAGGGCAAAAGGGAGAATAATGGAAGGAATGACCAAACCAGGGTACACTGTACTTATACATGGAAATGTCACAATGAAACCCCCTGTGCAACTGTTATATACTGATAAAACACTAAAGAATAAAATTAGAACTACCATACGGTTCTGCTGTACCACTCCTGCACCTATGTACTTGAAGGACTCTCTAAGTCAGCATGCAATAGAGACACGTGCACACCCATATTTATTGTAGCACTATTCTCAATAGCCAAGTTATGAAATCAGCCTAGGTGTCCATCAAGAGAATGAATGGATAAGGTAAATGTAATATAAATACACAAGTGAGTATTATTCATTTATAAAGAAGGTTGAAATTATGTCATTTGCAGGAAAATGGATGGAATTTGAGATTGTTGTAGTGCAGGAAATAAGCCAAAAAGCATATGCTTTTTGTCATATGCACAATCCAGATTAGACAAAAAGAAGTCATGAAAGTAGAAGAGGGACAACCTGGGGGATGGGGGTACAGGAGGGAAGGGTGTGAGAGACAAGAGAGGTGATGAGGCTAAATATGATCACATACGTTGTGTATATATGTACGAAAATGTTATAATGAAACTCATTATTTTGTACGATTGATATATGCTAATAAAAAAACAGCAAAACCCTCATAATGTAGAAAATCTTTTCTGGGACCAATTTTTCTTTGAAGAAATTCATTTTATAGTATTTTCCTGTTTCTTTAAGGTGTCTGCCACTTTGGCTTTTTTTTTTTAACAGTAAATGACTATTAGTGTACAGAAGGTGGCAACACACAATAGCAGAAAGGAAACTTGGGCTAGAATTCAGATTTGTTTCTAGTTCTACCTCCAGGTCTGCCAGAATGTGTGGAAATCATTGTCCCCCTTAACTGCCAGATTCCTTACTTGTTACTTAAAAGTTATGTTGGCTTTACCCATTTTGTGGCATTCTTGGGAGAAATAAATGAAACACTATAGTGGTTTGTAAACAACAAAGTCAATGCAAATTGTTACAGAGCCAAGCAGCCTGGGCTGAGTCCAGTCCACTACTTTCAGGCACTAACAAATCCTAATCCCTCTGAAACAATGATCACATCCTTAACTCTGCATGGGGCGATACATCGCGTCATATCATTGCATTTTTGTAAGATTCAAATGAAGGAGACAAAAGGACCAGAATGTGTTCTGCAAAACATTACATGAATGCAAAGGTGACCTTAGAGGGTTCTGCACTTCCTGGCAAATTTGGCACCTACCAGAAGTTCAGATCCTCACCTGGGACCTTGCAGAGATTTTAATCACTGTTCATTTTGAAATCTGTTTATATCGACACAGCATATTTGCTTTTTTTACTTCTGAGTTCAATCCATGCCAGCACATTATGACATGCTCTCTTCAACTTTTAAAGGCATTTGTTTCTAATTGCTGTATGAAATCTTAATCCTCTGCTTACTACTTACAGAAATGACTTCAAGACAACATTCTTTGACCATAATATAAATTAAAATTCCTAAACTATTGAATAAGTTCTGATCAATGAAATTTTGTTCGTCACAGTGGGAATGAAGCATGTGTTGAATGGGCAGGGCTGGAGACGGAGGCTCTGGGAACCATTCTTTGAAGGATTGCTTGTAAATCAACTCTTCATCAAAGTCACTCAGCAGCGCTCTCTTTCCTCACACAGGATCAATCAATTTTGCACTTGTAACCAGAGAAGGGTCTATGAGGTAGCAGACTTATCCTTTAAGTCTACCCTCTCAAGGGCGGAAGTCACATTTTCTAGAGCTAGCCTGAACTTCATGATTGCCTAGTTAAAAAAGAAAAAGAAAAGCAAGCAAGTTGTCAATATGAAAAAATCTGTGTTGAATACATATACGGAGTGAGAAAAGTTGCAATGTGAAATTGACAATAGTGGCAATTTATCTCCTTCCTCTTCCTAAATTCAAGTTGCTTAGTTAAGTTGGGTTACACCCCAGGTGCAGGCAGGGATTCATTTCTACAACTGTGTGCAATGGGGTCAGACTGCATCTGTAGGAGACAGCTGCTTTAAAGTTTTAGCTCATTTTTAGGTCTTTTATAGCTTTGTACCCATTTGTGATAACACAGTGAGTCCACCGAACAGTGCTTGTTAGTAACACATTTGGGGATTTCAAACACAGCAGCAGAGAATTTTATCCTCGTTCAATCTTGGAAAAGTCTAACAAATGAATTCTCTAAGTCACTGACTTTATCTTAAAAGGTAGGCTTATAAAGGTAGGCTGTCCATGTAAAAAGCCAGGCAAGTTTTTGGATTAAACCTTGGAATTAGCGTAATCTTAGAGCACTTGTAGGATCTGCACAGGCCACTTGGTGGTGCTCACAGCAGGGCAATTCTAAAATGAAAATCTTCACAGCTGAGGTATTTTAGTTCTGCTTTGCTAAGTAGAAAGCTGTTCAGTCCAAATTTGATCCTAAATTCAAAACCACAGTGTACTATAAAACCTTGAACATTCCTGCGAAAGCAGATTGTAGAGATCTAGAGCAGTCTTTGCCAATAGCTTTTCACAAACAGAGAACTATAAATTTAATGTGTGGGTAAAAGGTATTTTAACAAGGCAAGTCCAAGCAAACCACATTTAGCATTTGAATTATTTTCTGTAGTTAGATAATCAAAAACAGTACAGAATGAAGTTCACGAGGGAAAAGGAACATATTCCTTTCTTCATTCAGAAAACCTAGTGACTGAAAATTCAGGTATACTAGGGGACATAGGTAGAATACTCTTACATGAGTATTTATTTTAAAAAATACAACAATTTTGCTTTCTTTAAAAGGAAATATTAGACTCCAGTATTCATATATTCTGCATGCTATTCCTTATGTCTTTATGCTGCATAGTTAAAAACAGTGTGAGCCATAAAAATGTTCCATAATACATTTTTATTTATTTATTTACTTTGGTGGTACTTGGGTTTGAACTTAGGGCTTCATGTTTGCAAGGCAGGTGCTGTACCACATGAGCCACTCTACCAGTTCCCCCATAACACATTTTCTATCAATTGTTCGTGAAAATCTAATTCCTTCACCACAGAGGAGCACGAGTGATATTTTTTGAAAAAAGAAAAGCAGGTAACAATTGCAATAAATAGTTTCCTAATGCTTATAATAAAGTCAAACTCCCTATAGGGCAACATGACCCATCTTCTGCTCTTTTCTCCTATCTCATCTCTCATGGCACTGCTCATGATTCTTTGGACACTAGGAGCCATGATTTTCCCTAAACTCCTGCAACTTACTGTGCTCCGTCTAGTCACTAGATGATGGACATATGCCCGTCTATCTTATGGACTGTCCAGTCCCTAGTCCTTCCATTTGATGACTCTTTGTCCTTCAGCTTTAGGTGAAATGTGGTCTTCGGAAATTGACCTTCTCTTAAGTGGTTCCCTATTATTTTCAGACTTTTGATTTATTAACAGTGTTGATACATTTACCAGCCTTTGTTATTTTTACATATATTTAAAATAAATTTTTTTCTTAGTCTACTTGGGCTCAAATTGTGATTCCACATATTATGAATTGTGAATATTGAACAATAGTGTGGCTTCTATATATACTTCAATTGCCTCATTTATAAAGTGAGCTTAATATTGACCTCATAGGGTTGTCATAAGAATAAGCACATTTTTACATGCAAAGTGCTTAGAATATTTACCAAGCATATAAAAAAGCTTTAAGACATATAACTATTACTGGCATTTTTAAATCAGCATATCTGGGTGGTGGAACGGTCTTCCCTAGCCAATTGCATCTTTCTCTCTTCCATTCCCTTTCTTTGGAAGACTTCCGTGACCAGCCAGCATAAGCCAAACTAGACTCCCTAGGATTCCCTTCCTTCTACCATTGCCCTGCTATCTGTCTCCATAACATTTAAAAATTTTAAGATATACAGTCATCCTTCAATATCCATGGGGGATTGGTGCTAGGACTCCGTGCTGATGCCAAAATCTGTAGATGCTCCAAGTTCCTTATATAAAATGGCATAGCATTTGCATATAACCTAATCACATCCTCCTGTGTACTTTAAATCATCTCTGGGTGACTTATAATACCAAATACAGTTTAAATGCTATGCAAATCATTTTCATACTATATTTTTTAGGGAACAATGATAAGAAAAATGTCTGTTCATGTATAGTACAGATGTAATTTTTTTCTGAATGTTTTCTATCTGCAGTGCATTGAATCCATAGATGTGGAACCCATAAATATAGAGGGCTCACTATTTACTTTTCTACAGATGAAATTTCTTTTTCACTATAATTTAAGTTTCACAAAAACATAGTGTTTGTTTTTTTCAATGCTATATTTTAAGAGTCTAGTAGAAGCAGATATTAGGCATTTAATAGATATCTGTTGATGAGTGATTAATTAAGAATCAATATCAGTAGTCTCCATAGCACTTTGTAAAAGTAGGCACGGATGTATCTGCCTTGCTTATGTGTATGTCTCTGGCATAAAGTGCTCCAGAGATATTTGTTAAAAGAATGAGTTAAAAATGTGAAAAAATATGTTTTGTGACTCTAGCAAAATCACAGGTACAGGATATCTTACCAATGAATACATTAGCTATGATCACTTTATTGGTGGTAATTATTATATATGTGGTCAACTCAGTTTTTATAAAAGACTACATGTATTTTTGAAAACCTGTCACTTACATCTTAGCTTATTACATACCCTTTAAATCCAATTTGTGTATATGCAGAGTCATTCCCTTTCTTTTTTACGTCCTTGAGATAAGAAGGTGACACTATGCATGTACTATTTATGATGCAATCAGATTAGGTTCAGCAAGAACTTGGTGCAGTGTATACCTATGTCGTTATTTATTTTTGCTCCCTAGTATTTCAAATCCCTCAACTGGACACAGTTTAAGTAAGTTCAGTTGATAGGCATCTGTTGAATAATTATTTTCTTCTGCATTTTAAAGATGCTTTTATAAGTAAAATATTAAAATTTCCAATTATATCTCAAGAGACACCATTAACACCAAACAGACATCATTTTGTTGTATGCTATGCAGGCTGATGGTCCAGAAATAGAAGGCATGTTCTTTGCCCTCAAGAATCTCCAGCTCTGTTGATGGGGTTCAGACACCTGCTCATTGTGGTGAGACTGGACCAGGCATTGCAAGTGGGCGATGTGCTCAAAACTCTTAAGTTTTTGTTTTGCTCATGACAATGGAGAAACAAAGAATTTCTAAGTTAACTTACACTAGGGCTCTTCTGGATTTTTATCTGTGGCTGAAAACATTGTCAAAACAATGGTCATTTTCACGGTGCCTTTTTTCTGAAGTGGACAGCAAAAAGGACAAACAGGCTGTTTCAGATGCTGTGGGACAGGGCATGGAAGTGACCACACGTCTGTACCTTAAAACCTCTACAGTGTGGCTGGAGGAATATTTACACTGTTTCTTAGTTACTGTGGGTTTGGGGCTGTTGTGGGTACTTCCTCTGCTCTACTACCTCTTCCCACACCCTTTTTATTCCTTCCCAGCTGGTTCCCTTTCTAATACCCAGCTTCCTCTTTCTTTTGGTTTCTCTCCTTGTGTCACTCTTCCCCTCCTCCACCGTTACTGATAACTTACTGCAAACTGATAACATATTTAACCTATATTAACCTTTAAAGCTATTCCTTTTGCTACATCAGGATTTTTACATCTTTAGCCACTACTTTCAAAAGAACAACTCAGTTATTTATAAGGCTGTGTTTCGAAAATTAAAGTGCACACTCACATTAGCTGTTACCCTAAATAACCTACCACTTTTGCTGATGCGTTTTTGTAGCATGGGGGTGTGACAGAGTGCAAGACACACTTGGCTGTGAAGGTGAGGCTCTATGCTAACAGTGTATACATGTTTATGTTCCAACAGTCATATGGTCTTAATCAAAACAAACCTACCTTTTGCTCTTTTAGGAAGAAAACCAACATTCCAATAATAAGTAAAAAAATACAAATGTTTATTGCCCTCTGAAATATTTTCCCATCTTGTGCACAGCTAATTAATTATCCTTATGAATGAATACTTGCTGTCCTGAACTACCCATGCCTCTTCCAGAAAATGTTTGTAAGATGCTAACCTGAAAGGCAAGATAAATGGATTTTATCTTTTTTTTTAGTTATAAAAGGAAGTAATGGCTCTCTACTTGAGAAATTGCTAACACCACTGCTGACCAAGACTTTTTCTCATTCTTAATCCCAGTGGGCTTTTTCAAGCTTGAACTCCCACAGTGACAGTTCCATTCAAGAGGCCTGAGATCATATGATCTGCCAGGCATACAGCTATCGCTACAACTCTCTCCACATTTGATGATAAAATGTTGTGGGCTTTTCCTTCCAGTGGTCTTGCCCACAGCACAAGTGTTGCTCAAGGCATTTCCTTTTCATCTTCCACACCATTTAATTACGTACAGAGATTCAAAACCAATGTATCACACGGGGGAACATGGTACAATGTGCATGCCTGGGAGGCCCACTTTTAATAGCTTGGGTTTGGAATAATGCCCAGCAGATCAGTGCCAAGCACCCCTGATTGTTTGACTCATAGGCCATATTTGGTGAAACCTTGACAGTAAAGAGAATTTAAGTAAAATTCAATCAGATTTCCCAGAAATCATAGAGTAAGCAAAGCAATAAAAATACACATTAGTAATGATATATTATGGAGCCATATTAATGCATATATAAGAGTTTATACAAATCAAGTAATGAATTTATATGTAAGTTACAACAATGCTAAACAATACTATATAAATAATGGACACATTTGGAAGTGCTCACAACATGATCAAAATCAGAAGTCCCAGGCTGGTTCTGATTCATGTAACTTCCTCATAGAGTTCAGCTTTGTGAGGCTGTGGTAATGTAAATGTTACCTGTGCCAAGATTCTACCTCTGCCATTGTGGTTCCAGGTCATGCCAACAGGTAAAGACATGTTTATGCCATGCTTAACTGCAGTGTAGTCTTCTAAAAGGCAGGGAGCAGGAAGAAAAATATTTATTTAGACAGATAAGAGAATAGGAAGAATTATTCACTTGCAATGATACAACAAAGTTAAAGAGTAGACAATTGTATAGGGCTCAGAATAGAAGGGGCATTCGGTGATTGTACGTTGAATATTTAAAATGGCTGAGCATTTCAGTTTATTTTATCCCGCTGGTATGCTGCTTTCCTTTGTTTCTCATTCACATCATTGTCTCTCATGAGAGTGCCTGGTATTTCCTCAGGCTCTTCTGCTGTGGTTTTCTCTTTAACCCAAACCCCTTGAACAGCCCTCACCATGCACATCTCCACTTTGCCCACAACAGTCCGCATCTTGTTTCACAGCTTCCCTCTTTCCTATCATTGTGTTCACAGTGTGCAAGAAAAATGAAGTTCCTATTCTAAAATGTTAAGATTCCCAGTGTGGTGTCTCTGCCCTGGATGAAAAATCTTCCCATTCTGGTGCTTAGAGAACTTTCTCACTTAAAACTTGTTTTTCTGCCAAGAACCCAAGCAAACAAGCCAGTCACAAATCTTGCTCATGAGCTTACATTTCAGGGTTGGCGAAGAAGCTCATTGATAGAGTACTTTTGTAGTGCGGGCAAGGCCCTGGGTTGGATACCCAGCACTGCAAAAAACAAAGAAAAACAAAACAACCAAAAATCCCACATAGATTTCTACATACAGATCTAAAATGCAGGTAAAATATAAATACATATAATTTTATACCAAGTAAAGGAATTCAAGACCTATGAGGCAGAGGAAATCTATTAGCTACTTGGGGAATACAACCAAGGTCCTCATTCTCAAATTTGGAAAACATCCAAAAGATATGAAAAAAAAAGTCAATAGCATGAAAGAGAAAGCAACAACAACAAAAGAAATAGAACAGATTACAATAGAAGATACTTCATATGCAGAGAATAATATAACAAAAATATAAACAAAAAGCTTAAGAACAAACTTTTAGACACTAAATATGCCTTTATTAGATAGTAATAAAATCTGCTATAGGAAACCTTGAAGGTAGTACCAAGAGAATTGTCTAGAAAGTAAAGCAATGACAAAAGTAAGGAAAATTTGAAAGAAAACAGAGATAAAAAAGTCAGTCTAAGAGTTACAACATCAGATATTGAGAAATGGGGAACAAAGAAAAGTGTGGGTGGAAACTTTCAAAGAATATGAGAAAGGTATTTCCCACAGTTAGAAGAGAACTGAAGCTTGGAGTAAAGGAGCTATTGATGGTCAGGGTGAATAAAGAGAAGACATACATAAATTCACTTGAGTTAAATTCCTCACTAAGGAAAAAGCAAAAAGCTTACATGCTGCTGAAGAGCCAGGAAAAAATGATCCTAATATATTGGGAAGACTCAGAATAGTATAGAAATCCTGGATGCTAGAAAACAACAAATCAGTGCCATAAAAAGCCTAAGAAAAAAAATGGCTTGAACCTAGAATTTTATATTCTTCCAAATTATTAATCAAGTGGAAAAGCAAATTAAAAATGTGTTAGAAACATAGTAACTTAGAAAGTATGGCTTTCATGTACCTTTATGTGGAAGGATTTACTTGATAAGAAAAATTCTTATTAAGTATTTTTAATGCTGAGAAAAAGACAGGAAATGAGGAAAAAAAAAAAAAGAAAAATGACTTCAAAGGATGCAATAAACAGTGGCACTAGTCCAGGAAGAGTTTGAGTTAATCCTAGGGCTGCAGTTGTATAACAGACCTGGAAACAATAGTTCCAAAGACTTGGTAGAATTGTTTTAAAGAAGAAAATTAAAATGGGTAAGATTAAGAAGCTGGATGAAATTAATGACACAGTGACAAACACATATGTTAGTTTTCCTCAACAAAAACATAGAAAGCTCAACTCCACGATAAACAAAGCCATGCCTCAAATGTAAAGCAACAAAAGACACAGTTTTGAGCAAGTGATGTGGTGTGAATGAGTGCTTTCTTTTGCATGGCACAGCAGTAATGCCACTGGACCTAGGAAGAAGGAATGTGTTCCTTGCACATCACTTGGCCTGACTGGGAATGAAATGTTCATAAACATGTACCAGGCAGGGTTTGGTGCGCAAAAAACACTGAAAAGTCTGTTGTGGAGAACGGGTTAAGGAGGACTTTAGAAGCTCCCATAATCATGAAACCTGGAGGCTAAAAGCAAGGCTCCACCAGAAGCATCTTTGTTCTCGCCTTTGCAGGTTGGTCCTGAAAGTTTAGACGCTTCAATGGCCCTACAGGAAATAAAGCTGTAGGAAATCATCCCAGACACCATAATGAACCTGCTGGCCCAAAAGACTGTGTGTGTGTGTGTGTGTGTGTGTGTGTGTTCCAGCTGGCTCTATAAACTCTCATGTTATGTGGCTCAAGTGTGCCAGACACCAGTTCTATGAGAGACACAAGCTTCCTCTAGCTTCCAACACTTCTCCAAGTGTATCTCATTGGATGACTCTTTTTTTGTTTTAACATAAGGTGTTGCTATATAGCTGGGCTTACCTTCAACCTGTGATTCTCCTGCCTTAGCCTCTCAAATGCTGAGATTGCAGACACCACTTCATTCAGACTCAATGGATGACTCTTAAAATGATTCTAGAGCTCTCCAGCTAAAATATTACAATCAGCATTTAAGGAACTTTAATATTATCATTGTATGATAGCTCAATACACTGGAAATATTTTGTCAAATGTAGGATACACAAAATTTCCAGATTTTGGGGTAACAGGTCCACTTACAAACACCATGACCACATGAAAGACAATCATTGGAACACCATTTCAGATGGTTGCAGAAGTAATTCAGAAAATTATGTACAACTGTGTGGCAGACTTCTGGTGTTGGGGATAACTGCCATAGAAATGGATACAGAAGAGCCCTCATATGCTTTGGTGAGGAAATGCCATGAAATGTGACCTGAGATATTCCACCCTGCACTAAGGTAGGGCTTGGAACTGGCAGAATAATGTGAACCACCAATAAGCAAAATCCAGAAGTAAGGATAACATTGGCAATACTTTTTTCAATAGGCAAAATGTGGAAGATGTAAAAAATAGCTGGAGCCAGGTGCCAGTGGCTCATATCTATAATCCTAGCTACTTGGGAAGCTGAGATTGGGAGGATCACAGTTTGAAACCAGCTGGGGCAAATAGTCCACAAGACCCCATCCCTCCAAAAACAATTATAGCAAAGTGGATTGGAGATTTGGCTCAAGTAATAGAGTACCTGTTTTGCAAACCTCAATCCCACCAAAAAAAAAAATTTGGATTATACATATAAATACTCAAAGTAAACGGAATGACAGTGTATTTGAGGATACTACTGACAGATACAAATGTTAACTAATGAACTAAAATAAAAACAACACAAAAAAGTTATTTCTTAGAGCAGAAGCAAATACTTAAATCAAGAATGAGCTATACACATATTATTTTGAAGGGGAGAAAGCGCCACCACAAGAAATAAAAACAGAAATAGAAGTAAGAAGTGATAGATGAGGGTTGGTGGCTAGGGGTGGGATCAAGATTATTGCCTTTCATTTTAAGATCCTTTTATAGTGCTTTAAAAAACATATGCATGTATTATCTTAATAAATAAAAAATTAAAGAAGGCTGTTCTTTTTGCCATTGATGATCAAATAAAGATATCGCTCAAAAAATTTTAAAATGTATTTGAGAAAATTTATCACTTTAATGATATTCCTACGCTGATGGATTATTGAAACTGTTTTGTTCTGTTTGGACCAAAGTCACCAGGATTTCATTTCTTAACGGCATTGAAAATGGTTTTAATTAGTTGCTCTGTCTCTCTTCCACACCATTGTATTTGGTCCCTCACCTGCTGCAGGTGAATCGCCAACAGTGCCATGTGAGTGCTGAGCTCTGCTCTTCTGACACTGTCTTCAGGATGACATGCACGAAAGGACTCACGTCCCTGCTTCAGGCAGAGGGAATAAGATCATGGTCCAAATGAACCCAATCATATCCGATAATATCTGGCAGTGTCAGAGGAAAGGAGTTTAATCAGAAATCATTAGCTGAGTTGTGTGTGCTTCAACTGTTTTATAGTGAACACGCATTAATTAGGAAAAGGCTATCTTTCTTAAAACAGACTCCAAAGGGAAGGGCCAACGTCAAACAATGTTAGCAAATGCTTGTTAAACCTACTCAAACAGGATTTTTGACTGCAAGACTTTTTTTTTCTCAGTGGTTAATTGAACATCCAATGTGAATATCAAATACAAAAATTGGCATTCTAAATTCTCATTTTACTAAGTATCTCATGGGATTAAAATACTGATGTATGTTTTAGAAACTTGGGAGTTTAAATTGGACAGAAATGTGATAAAAAGAATGGTAGATGAGGAAAGGCCTGGTAATACCTAGGCAGACGACTTGGTATTTTGGGAAATAACTGAACAGGAAAAAAACGTGTTTTAATAGAAATCAACTCAATCATATTCTGCAGGAAGGATTCAAGCTGCAAAGAAGAAAGGAGGCAATGACCCAGTGATGAGAAGACACTAGACACTGTAGCAATCCCAGTGGAGGCAGGTAAATGCTGGTATAATTTAGTGCAATATTCAGGATCCGTGTCACAAGGAAAATCTGACAGGTCATGGAGACTGTACGAATTTGAGAAGAAAAGTAGATGGGGTGAGAGTTTCATGAATTTGAGAATGGTGGGGAAACACCTGCATGCCCAGAAGACAGGAGCAGGCACACAAGCAGCTTGAATTCACAGGCTATTGCTTTTTCCTCAGGTAGATGCCTGAAGCAACAAATAACACAACTTTAGGACTAAACACCTACCATGCTTGGTAGCTGTAACTTTTGCAGTTTGAGGTGCTACAGCAAAATTAGTGCAAATTTCTTTCTTCCTTCAAAATTTCACAGATAGAAAATTCGTCCTTACCATAGATTTCAGCAACCCCAGCAAGAAATTTTTTCTTTGTGTCTTAATTTAGATTTTCACTTTGATACCTGAATATCCAGCAACTCTACTATTGTGCCTTCGGTCCATTATTAAGAAAAATAAGTGCTCCTTGAACACAAGCACAGCAATGCTGCAACAGTCAATTTTTGATTATCGTGATAATCAGCGTGCTACAAAGGGACTAACAATTCAGTAGTGCATACAGAGAGGATACGCTGCACAAAGGGATGGCCTGTGTTCTGTGTGGGACAGAGCAGAGAGGATGTGACATATCATTATTTAACTTAGAATGGTGTGCGGTTTCAAAACAGTGAAAAGTTTATTTTTGAAATTTCCCATTTAGTATTTTCAGATCATAGTTATCTGAAATAGCAGAAACCAAAACATTAGATAAGGGAGCTGTACTGTAATCTAATCCTGAAGGTACTTAATTTTTAATTATATACAATGAAAACACTTCATTTTGTGTAAGACATAGCTTAATACATTATTTGGGCTGAAATTGACATTTGTTTCACAAAAGGAAAAATAAGCATTTTCATAAAGAGCTTTAATTAAAATATTAGCATGAAATATCTGTATGACATATTTATTTTAAGGTACATACATAGCCATGTAAATTTATATTTTACTTGTAGAAATTTACTTCTCTTCTTTTAAATAGCAAATGGGGACAATATTTTCCCTATTTGTGAATGATATGATTCTACACTAAGATTCCACCAAAAACTCTATTTCTAATAAATGCTTTTGACAACATAGCAGGGTATAAAATCAGTAGCTTTTCTATATCTGAAAATATTAACTCCCATATAAAATGTCATAACATTGTTGAGAAATAGTTGTCTTGCTCTCTGTCCCTCAGTTTTATCTCTATCCATCTGTCTTACTCATCTATCTACCATATCTGTCTACCTACCTACCTATCAAATCCACCTCCTTCTATCATCCATCTAGATCATCTATGAATTTATGTATCTTCTATGTATCTATCTAATTCTTGCTACCATCATAATCATTGTATTTCTTTTTTAGTGTACTGGCACTTTGCCGTAGATTGTAGATCGACTCAATACATATGACCCAGTTAACTGAATGCAATTTTGGAATCAATTTTCCAAGTGAAATTTTTCTTAGTTCTTGGAAGTAAAAGTAACTGTTTATAATAACACAAGTTATTCTAAAGCTACTTTCCTTGACCACTGATTTCAGGAGCAGGAATATGAAAACTGCAACATTCTAGTTGGAATTTAAGAAAGTATATCTACTGCTTTAATCAGAGAGAAAAAGTGTTATCTTTAGGCAAGAAAAACCCAATGTTATCTGGTCTAGACAGGACTTCTTTTAGTTGATTGGAAGTTTTGTGGCAGGAATCAGGAGAGCCCTGGTAAAGAAAGAATAAGAACACACAAGGGAAGTATGAAAATCAAAGACCTCTTTACAATACAATCGCTTTGTTCTCTAAGTAGCAGCTTTTTAATCAGACAAATTCCCGACAGAATGTAGGGAATATTTTTTTGTTTTAGTTTTATACATTTTAATGTATTTTACTGTAATATTTTCATACTTGCATATAGTGTTTTTTGATAATATTCGCCCTCCCCATTACTGTTTTTTGATAATATTCACCCTCCCCATTACTGTCTTTTGCTCCGCTCTTGTTGATCTCCTTCCTCTTCCCCAAGTAATCCCCCTTCTACTTTCATATGTTTTTTTTTTCTGCTTTAAATGTTTGTTTTTGGGGGGGTGGGGCAGTATGGGGGTTTGAACTCAGAGCTTCCCACTTGTTAGGTAGGTGCTCTTCCATTTGAACCACGCCTCTAGTCTTGTTTTTGGTTGATTTATTTTGGAATAGGGTCTCATATTTATGTACGTGCTGGCCTGAACTCTGATCCTTCTCTTTAGGCTTCCCATCATGCTGGGATGACAGGCATGTGCCACCATGCCTACCTTTTTCTGTGGAGATGGGGTCTTGTGAAATTTTTATTCGGTTTGACTTCCAACCACTATTCTCTCCATCTCTGCGGTACCTTGTCTAAAAACCTTTTTTTTTACTAGCATAAACTAAGTGTAGAAAGGGTTATCATTGTGGTATTGGCAGCATACATTTTGTGAGAAATACGTTCACAAGTCCAAACTCAAAGAATGGACTCAAAGACACACGAGTTTCAGTGAAAGCGACTTCAATGGTGATGTTAAGATGGGGTGCCTGCAGGAGCAGCGGTACCAGAAGCTGTTACAATAAGCACTGTATTGCCTGATACGCAAGTCCCTCCCCTGGTTGCTCATTAGCTGAGCACTATGGGGTTTACATTCTTCCCCCTCCCACCTCGAGTTTGCCTAATTCTTACTGAGTTATTTAAAATATGCCTCTTTGAATTGGTCAAAAACATTAAAGGCGGGCTGTAGATGGCTAGCTGCCTCCTTTGTGGTGGAAGTATCTCCATGTGCGATGTGCCTTCAGGCGTGCACACAGTTTTTACCTATTTTCTTATTTTATCATGGTTTACCCCTCCCAGTTTAAGTTCCTGTATCAGTTGCCCCTCCCCCAATACCTGCAAGCCGATAAGCGAACAAGCCGCTAGGATCAAATGCCTTGCCTTGAAAGTGGACCACCACTGACTTTATTTCTAACACATATAATACACTTTGACCAAATTCACCCCAGGTATATTTTTATAAAGCTTTTTATTTTCTTTAATGATTTCCTTAGCTTTCGTTATTTCTTCACAAGAAATCCATAATTTTTGGCTATTCTAAAAAATACAGAAAAACCAAAAAAATGAGAAAACATAAAATTTGAAATTTAAACTTATTATTACTCTACTATCCACGTTTTTAAAAGCAAGATTATAATTTTTTGGTGCGTTAACACCCAAATTTTATTTGTTTTTAAATAAAATCATATACACACAGCAGAATGTGCTACCATTATTTGCCATTTTTTTTCTGTAGGAATGTGGGAGAATTATACAGAACTCTCACGAAAGTACCTAAACGCGGTGCTCAAAATCCTTTGTTTTTCTTTGTGTTGTTTTTTAGTGTAACTGGATAGTCTCTAGTTACACTTTTGTTTTTGGAAAAACACAGACTAAGGAAGCCAAAGTGGGCCACCCCTCAGAAAAAAAATGTTCTTTGTAGGTTTTTTTCTGATACTTAAAACTTTTTTGGTTGTTTTGGGCATGTGCTAATGGATTACAGGGCAGCTTAAGAAACTGTGATCCCAAAGATTGCCAAGAGTGTGGCCATGGCAAGTCAATGAAGAGTCTCCTGGTGACAGGATGATAAGGAAGCCATGGTGCTGTATTTCAGTGAGCGACCATGACAGAACTTGGGCAGAGAGTGTCCCTGGTGTCTTGCTGTGAACTGAAGATGGAAACCCCTCTCCAAGTGTCCTAAATCCTGTCAAACTCTTTTGATTCTTCCAGAACTCTGAGGAGGCTAGGCCTTCTCCTTATCTGCATGTGACCTTGAATTTCTTGACAGCCAACTGAGTCATGAGAAGATTTGTCTTCAAATTGACAGAGAAGACCGATGGCCTTCATGTTTCACTCACGGGTTTCTTCCTGACTGGAGGCCCCTGACCACCTGACCTCCTGGTTAGCTTTCTTCCTTTCTTCTTTCTTTCTTCCTTCCTTCCGTCCTTTCTTCCCTCCATCCCTTTCTTTCTTTTTGTTCCTTCCTTCCTTTCTTTTCTTCTTGTTGTTTGCTTTTTTAGAATTTTTACCTTATAAATTGCAAATTGTAAATTCCTACCTTTGTGAGGTGCATTATCTTCTACAACTCAGAAATGTCTTTCTTAAGGATTTAGGAGAAAGTTGATCAAGAAAGACTCTCATTCCAGGAATGAGGGAGGGGAGATATAGGAGAATGAAGGTGGGAGTGAAAAGCAAGTCTGATAATATTGTAAGAACTTTTGTAAATGCCACAATGTACCCTGAACACAACAACAACACAGTGTCTAGATGAGAGGAATGAGGACTACAAAGCTGTCAGGCAATCTTTCTGAAATATGACTTTCTTGCAGCTGAGGTATTGTGAGTGATCCATCTATGGGTTTAAGGTTTTGCATGCTGAATGCTGCTCCTCCTGTGGCTGGCTGGATGGAGTAAAGTCGAATCTGTGTGAACAGTTCAGGAGACCAGGGGAGGATAAATCACAGGATGAGGGTGCTTTCCATAACAATAAACCAGTAGCTTCTCTCAAAGCCTCCTTGGGGGAGGTAGCTGTCTAGCTTTGATAGTGACTAATTAATAAACATAGATGACCTAATTACATAACTTTTTCCTGTATTCCTGTAGCTCACTCAGGGCTTAAAAACTCTGAAACAAATTCAATCTGTCTTCCCTATTGTAACAGTCTTGAACCCTATTATAATAGTCTTGAATAAAGTCTTGCAGGTTTTAATAATCATCTGGTGTGATTTTATGATTTTATCTTTAACAATAAAATGTGGCACCAGAGTATAATGGCATACAATCTCCCCTCCCCTTTCTTATTCCCTCTTCTCACTTTCTCTTTCTTTGTTTACAGATTCTGAGAAGAGCCAGTGATGGGACAGAAGAGTCTCTGGCTCAGAGAAGGGGCCTGGCAGGATCAGAAACTTTGAATGGACTCTGGACTTTAGGTGTGAAAGACACAGAGAAGATTTCCACAGACAGTTTGGTCAGAGAAGGGTTGGAGCTGTAGACCTCTGATTAGAGGGCTTGGTTTACAAGCAGTGTGGACAGCCCCTGCAAAGTTAGGGAGATCCTATTTCAAAAACTAAAAGCAAAAGAGCTGAAGGGGCATGACTCAAATGATAGAGCCCTTGTTGGAAGCCATAGGTTCCAATATAAATAAATAAAATGAAAAGCAAGAAAAGTATGTTATGTGAAACACATCTCGTTCCTTTAAGAATATATTCTTTTTGTAAATGTTTTTAAAGGACCCATATTGTATTATAATTAGCTTACTAGTTCAAATTAATAAATAATCAAAGGTATGAATGTTACAAACTATGTGGTAACTTAATACATACATCAAAATTGCATTAGCTAATATTTAAGAATATATTTAAATCACAATATGTTTGTGAATGTCTAGAGAAAAAAATTGGTACTGTGGTACCTCAGGTAAGTTACTTGGGCAACCAAGTCCCTAATTCCCATTCTTTACCTATAAAATAGGAAAAAATATTTGTACTTTCATAGTGGTTTTTGTTAATTTTCATTATTAAATGAACTGTCAATAAGGCATTAGAAGAGTGCTTATTGCGTAGGCTATCAACCAATAGCAGTAGTTCTGTTGTTTTATTAGGAGTAGTTTTATTACTTTAAGTTATTTTAATATTTTGGAAAAATTAATAAGAAGAAGTGTCTGTATCAGAATGAATATGTTTGTGTAAGTGATCAGGGCAGACCCCAGCTTCTCTTACTTTTGTTATTTGAAAATATCACTGCAGACTGGGGTTGTAGCTTAATGGTAGAGCACTTGCTTAGTATGTGCAAAGGCCTTGGGTTCTATCTCCAGCACTGCCAAAAAAGAAAACCACTAACCTAGTATAAATAACACTATATATATTTGCATCTCTTACATGGTAGTTGCTTTTTCTGGAATAATAATCAACTAAGATTATATAGGTGGATATAGGAGGGTGAATATGATGGAAATATTATGTACTCATGTATGAAAATAGAAAAATAAGACCTGTTGAAACTATTCCAGGAATGGGGGAAGGAGGGTAAAGGAGAATTCAACTATGATATATTGTAAGAACTTTGGTAAATGTCACAATGTACCCCTAGTACAACAATAATAAGAGAAGATTATATGTGTGAGAAGCAATTTTGCAAGGGGAATATGTTCTTATTATTCTCTGCCTTTTCAGCATTCATTGGAATCTCCTTCAAAATGAAAAAAAAAAGAAAAAGGCAAAACATACATAATGTTCCAGAAAAATTAGTTGAAAAGAAAGAAGCAAAGTCACAAATGTTCTGTGATAGAAATGATCAGATATATAGACAACTAAGAGTTAGGATTTTTTCCATTCCCATAATCATGATTGATCATATAGTGGCTATAAATTTACCTCATGGTAATAGCATTACAAAGACATATGATCTTGCACAACCTCCAAAGATAGAAACCTATTCATGTACAGTGATTCCTAGAATTTTTTATTTGGAATGATTTGGTAGATCACAATTGCCATGAATATATCAAATAATGTTTGAACTTGTACATCATGATGGAGTATTATCAGACATTGTGAGAAATTGATAACAAGGACAACAATATGGGCCTGTCTACACAAGATTATATTTCAAATCCCCAGCCATTTTTAAGATCAATTTGATGATATTTAAGATATGTTACTACCTAGAATAAACATAATAACAGATTGGAATCTTTACTGTTTTATTTAGTTAGTAAATTATTGGGTTTGTTTGTTTTAATGACAAATGGTACAGAGACTTTCTTATGTGTATTGTAATGTTCTTGAAAAACCACTCTACTACTTCATTTAACACTCATTCTATTATATGTACACATTAATTTAAAGTAGCCTCTAACTATATAAGATAAAAAGAATTTATATGGTTCTACAAAAACTAACTGCTTTTCCTAAATCTGAGATTTGATTTATTGATACGTCTAACCTGGGTCTAGTTAATAAATTAATTTTTTCAGTCTTCCTGTTTATGTAGTCTTAGTTTCTGAGCTAAGATTTGGTAAAGTGAAATCCCTAGCATTCTAAACATATCAACTTGTATATAAACAGGAAGATTCAAAGGTCGTTTGCTGCACTGAGAGCTAGATCTACTAATGATTAGAAGATTGTAGTCTTAGATTATATAGGAAAGCATCATTAGCTTTGGAGGATTTGTCAGAAAAATCTGTATGGTTTTATTATTTTTCAGTGTTTTTCTTTTGACCATGCAAGAACATAAAAACTAAAAAAAAAGTACTTAATTTAAAAACATACTCTTTAAAAACAAGCACAAAATAAGATTGAATGCATGCTTTAGGCCAAGTAAGAAGTCAAGGAGATAAAATTGTACTTTATTCGGCTAAAGTTCACAAGGTTGATTAGCTGGGATGCATTTAACAATTCAGAAGATTGTTAAATATATAGTTTTAAATCTAAAACTATGAAATAGCAAATTGTTTAGTTACAGATACTGTTAGTTGTGCATTTTTTCACATATATAATATCAACAGTGTTACTGACTTAAAGTGGTTTGTTCATTGGGAAGGATTATTACAAATTTCATTTCAGACAAATGATCATTTTTCTATGTATTATTTGCTGCAATAAAATGCACAGCATTCTGGCACTCAATTTCAATGTTATTGGATAAAATCAGAGGTACCAACTGTGGCTCTACAACAAATATTTCAATTATATTCTCAATAAAGAGATCAATGGGTTAACCCAACATCCTACCTGTAACTTTAGGTGATAGCACATATTATTTTAACTCATTCATGTAGCTGTGTGTGTAATTCTCATAAAATTATAGAAGGCTTTTAGATTTCTCCCTCCCTCCTTCCCCTACTCTCTTTAATCTCAGGAAGCCTTTCTAATTTTCCCCCCAAACATACTATTATACTCTTTATTTTGTTAAATTGAGTACAAGTGTGTGGAGAGAATGATGGTCCCAATAGGAAAGTTCATTGTCTCTCAGTGTAACCCATGTTTAATTTCAGTTCTGGATATTCTATGTATCTCCTGTTTTCTCCATCTACTCTAGTCTCTCCCACTTCCAACTAAGTTAGCATAACTTTATAAGGTTTTCTCGCAGGAATAGGTGGAGTCTCTGTAATGGCAGCATCCCAATGACTAGATAGATTTCCATCCACCCTCATTTTCTCCATTTCAGGTAAAATTATGCACAGTAACCTCAAAACAGAAGTGGATTCTTCATCCTTGTATATTCAAGCACTAATGTCAAGTACTTTGTTAAAAATTTTTGCCTAAACTAGACATGATTCAATTGTCTGGAAAGCCTAACATCTATGGCAAACTTCATTTGGTTTTGCAGACAGTGTATTTTCCTGATGACCTAATTTTATAGCAAAAATACTGTTTTCTGACATTTGGAACTTTGTTAAGTTATGACATTTTTTCACTGATCATCATCAGTGTTTAAAATGAGCCATTGAAAATGCATGGCTTCAGGACTGGAGGTATTGCTCAAGTGATAGAGTACCTATCTCACAAGTGTGAGTTCAAACCCCAGTGTCACAAAAAAAGGAAATTACATGGATTCATTTTATTTACATTATGGTAGTGCACTAAGTCTGTACAGTAAATATTCTGAGATGGCTGTGGGCCTTTTGGATGTGGTCATGGATTACTGTTTGTTGAGATTGGTTTATTCCAGCACAAGAAAATAATGGTCACGGGGTATGTGTGTGTGTGTGTGTGTGTGTGTGTGTGTGTGTGTATTAAAATGAAAAGTATATAAAACTTAATTGTAGTTAAGAGTCTGAATCAACTGATAGCCCTTAAGACTTTTCTTTTTTAATTTCCTCTAAGAAAGATAAAATGGGACAAAGGAAACAATTGTAAAACATGTGGGATTCCAACAGGGATAATCATCTGTAAATCTCTGAAATGGGAAATTGAGACTTCTTTCATCTGTTCTCTCTCTCATTTCTAAATAGGAAGAGTAGGAGTGTCTTAGTAAGCTGGGCTAGGCACAAAATAATTCCCCAGAGGCATTATAGGACAATTCAACTGGGCATAAGAATTTTAATGTAAAAATGGGAATGTTTAAATGTATGCTTATACATGGCTTAAAAATTAGAATCTATTCTTTCAGAGTTGTGCCTTCTCTGAATGTTGTGATTATCTTTCATTTGGGATTCTCTTTCTATTTTTTTCTCTGTAGCTGTTGAGAACTCTGGAGTTTGTTCCTGTTTGAGAGGAAACAACTTACTTCCCACCTCCAGCCACCCAGGGAACTAATGGAAAGTCTAGGAGAAAGGAGACGTAGGTTGAACACTGTAGACACTGTTCATGGCCTACGGGGAAATGTCTCTCTTCATTTCTGGGGCTTCTTCTGTCTGTCAGAGTGCCACAGACTAATAGGTCTTAGAGTGTGAGCTGAGGGGAATGGGGCTGAAGGAGCTCCTCAGCCTCCTTTTAGAGGAAAGAGGTGATAGATGTAGGCCTGTCTTTAGCCTAAGAGAGTACTTTGCTTCCTCAGTAAAACCAAGTCATCATGGAGAGGAGTTTCATAGATATTTGGGTCAAAGCTTTTACTTTGGAATTTGAGTGTCCTTTTCCTCCATGTGTAGGTGTGTGCACAAACACACACACTCAATTAGAAGACATGAGAACCCCATTTGGGTAAGTTTAAGCTATGACAGACAAACAAAAGTGGCCTTCTGAATTCTGACCCTTTCTCTCTTCATCTCTGACATAATATTAGTGTCATAAAACTTCTTTTCATAGAGCTTTGTCTATGGTACTTAACACTTTCTAGTTTTATTCTTGTTCATATTCTAACTTTATCTTCTTTGCTACGCTATAAACTACTTGAAGTGTGGATATTTGATTATTTAAATTCTCAAAAGCACAAGCAATAGCAACTTAAACATTTATTAATTGATTCTTCTTATAACGAATTGGATAAGCACTAAGGAAATATTTATGATAAATTTGATAAAATGATAATTGAGCTAATTGGGTGAGTTATATAAGATTGAATTAGGGGCTTCCAGAAGTTCACTCTGAATTCTATGATAAGGCAATTAAAAGTGTGATGATTCAGGTATAGAAAATGATGTGATAGCTAAAATACAAAAACTCCCAATGATTCATGTGTTCCTTGGCACTCTGATTTGAGGGCCAACATTCCAGAGTGGAATCAATTTTTCAAGACTAAGCTCAAGTTTAGTAATAAATTATAGCAAATATACCAAGTGACAGCCTTGTGTTGAATCTGCTACAGACACCACTTCCAACATCTGAGATGGGTAAGGAGTAACCCCTCAAAACCACAGTGAAAATCCAACTGGAGACAGGATCACACACACACACGTTGTTGTGTGTATCAATCTCCAACTGATCACCACAGGATGGATCATGGTATTTTCTTTGCAACTCCTGAAATTTCTGTTAAAATTCTTTTTGAAGTCATGTTTGCTTTCCATAACACTTAGCCAAGTGCCTTAAGGTCCACAGTAGCTACTTAATACCTGTTTGCTAAATTCAACATTGAGCAGAAATAGAAAAGTGCTTAAAAATCAAGGCAACAATAGGTACATTAAAACACTTTATGAAATATAGCTTAACTGTTGATTTCTAGAAAATACTAACAAAAGTAGAGAAATGTTTTTGACATGTAGCAAACAGAAAAATAAAAGATGACCATGTTTTAATAATATACCATCAAAAATATGTAGATACTCTGGCTAGATTTACATAAAATAAGGATATTTGATACACTTAATGAATATATAGTGGTAGGTAGGAGTCTGGCTCCCAAGCAGTATGTGGAAATCATGTTAATGGATTCCATCCAGCAGAGGCACTGAAATAGACTCTTATTGGGTGATTTTGGGTTTTTTTGGCACTAAGATTCTAAAAGGTCACATTATCATTCACAATATTATGAAAGGGATGAGGAAACAGTTCAATATATATTTGTGATGCAACAAAGTTCTTTGTGATCCTATTGTCCCAATGTACTTTTTAAATTTATCAGGTAAATTTTCACATTTTTCAAAATTAGTAGAATTATAACAGCATTGATGTGGATATGGGCAGAGGGTGTTGGGATATATAATGAGTACACATGCATCTTGTCTCTCATCAATCACTTTTCTTCCACATGGACTAAAAGGCATATTTAATGAGCACTATGAATAGCTGAGCAGAAATACCCCTTATTGTAAAGTAGAGCTCTGCCCTAGGGCCAAGGTAGACTATGACTTAGACCAGAGGCTTGAGTTGAACTTCCTCCCTCATCCACCTTCCATCCACCCTCTTCCCAAACTTCAGACTGACATATTTTGTTGTGCCTATGCTGCCTATGCACAGAGAGGGGTGGGTGTGCCTAGATGGGACTTTATGGAGTCTATGTATGACATGAGATAGGACCTCCAGGGCTTGTTCCAACTCAGCTCACAATTTCTGCTATAAGAAAGGGAAGAGTAGTTTTAAAGGGGAATAACTCACAGGCCAAGGCCATGAAGAGAACAGTGATTCTAACCAAAAGTAACTATGACCAGTTGATACTCCTACTTCTGAACAATCAAATTAGTTACCACTTTCTGTTTAGTGGAGGACAGCTAGGATGGAGGTGGGCAGAAACATGAGGGTGAATGTATGAGTATAGCTTTATTACTTGTTGGTAGATAGTAGCTATGCCATTTTATAGCAGTGGCTGTAACTATTTCTCTGGGTACCTTAGTTTATAGGCACAAATAAGGTCATAGAGCAGCTATACTTAACATTTGTTGATTAAATACTTATACATTCTAATTCAGAAACTCCATTCCCCTGATTATAACCTCTGAGTACTTTTGAAATAAGCTAAGCCATATAAGCAGCCTTAAAGTATCTATCACTCTGTGCTTCTCAAAGAGGTGTTACATCAAGTCCCTCTGCCCCTTTGACAGGCATGAGTCCTGTTGTGTCTGCTCTTGTCCTAAAGGTGTCAGAATGCCCTAGAAGTTGTAATGGAGTGAAGAAGAAAAGTTCTTTTCTGTGAGATTTACACTGTACTGGAGGCCCATGTCAATATTGCTTGGATATAGATAGTTAAAAACTAGTCTCTGTTATAATTTAAAACTCTTAAATTAGGACTCAAATATGTGTGTGGACTCAGCTAGGTATTGGTGTAAGTGACAGCTATCATTTGAGACTCAGATCACTTTATCCTTTTTGAAACTAGAGTTTGTCACTTGATAAAGTTTACTACTTTCTTTTTGGAAAGTCTTTTCTGCAAAGAGTCCACTTGTCTTTCTAAAAATAGATTTCTGTTTGGACCCATGTATTTGAAAGCCAGCAGTGACCAAAGTTTCCATTTGTTCCCTCCTTGTGTCTCCTCAGTTCTACTGCAAATGGCCTTAAAATGACAATTCTGTTTATCTGATGTGACCAGACTCTGGACTCCAAATTAGACTCATGTCATTCCAGTAGGTGACTCCTATCCCTTCTCTTTCTCAAACCTGTCACTGAAACATCCAATAATCTGACCTTGACCTACAGATTTATCAGGGCTCTACTTGTTCACTTCATTCAGCAAGTGGAGTCTGCCATCTTGGTTCACTGACTGCTTCATCTGTAGTTCCTTTTGTAACCTGAAAATTCTTCTTGTACTCTTAGAACCTTACTACTAGCTTATCATTACATTATTCTTGTTTCTAGGCTAAAATTATGAGATTAAATTGGCCAGGATCTCTTAGTTAAAGTGTTAATTTTTGAGAACTAGATGCTGTTAAGTTGTGAAAATGTATAACAGTAAGTTATAGGAATAAAAGGCCTTTGAATCTTCTAAATTGAACATTAACCTTGTGATTGAGAATACTTACATTGTAATAAAATTGCATGCATTTTTATTTTCAATAGTACGAATCTAAATTTCAGTCATGTGTTCTGAGGGGCTTATGCATCTCAAATTTGAATTTATGGAATATACTCCTACAGGGAGTGAAAAGATTGAAATAATTCCACAGTTGAATGCAGGAAGAGTATTTTGAAGAAGTGCTACTATGTGGGAGAAGAAAGAGTTGTAAGCAGTGCTTTGAAGAAGTGAGCCGTACACAGTTGTTTCTGTCTTTTTTTGCAAACATTTGTCACACTCTGGAGATATGGCTCATGAACGGGTATGCATCGGCACTTAAGAAACAGATGGCTATGCTAATAGCTATCCTGGGATGGGCTAGATTTAAGACACATGAAAGCTGCAGAGAGGGGTCTGGTGAGCTCTATTTTGAGTAGGCACAGTAAATGCTAAACTATGCAGTGAATCACAGGCTTTTGGATGGTCCATAAAGGCAGCTGAAATCATAGACTTGGAATTAGCAAGAACTACTTGATGGAAGAGAGCATAGTGAGGGTCTATTTTTTCTTTTAGAACATTAAGAATTTAATGGGGTAGCTGAGCCTTATTGTTCCTTTCTGTGAGAATGAGGTTTAATGTATGAATTCTTGAATTTGTCCATCCACACAATTTGGATTACATGCTTCCTATAATATAAAGACATTCTATGGGATTAAAGCATTGTGAGCACTGTAAAATACTAGCATTATAGAGGTAAGTAATATTAGAGATTCTAGTCTAAAGACCCCATCCATTGGGGCCTAAAGCACCAGTAGATTCTGCTTTGTTCACCCTTCCACACCCCAGCCCCAGTGGTACTGAGGTTCTAGCACAGGGTCTCCCACTTTTTAGGCAGGTGTACTACCACTTGAGTCATGCTCCCATCCCTACTGACATCATTCTGTATATGGCAAAGTTTGGTCTACATCTCAACTTCTTTCCTCTGATAAATCATACTGCTTCTTCTGCAAAAGGGAAAATATCCAGAAAGACAGAAAACATCTGTATTATATATAGTTATCGAAACAACAGCTTGTTATAACTTTGTGTCCAATTTTCTAGCATTCTTGAATTTGATCTACTGTGTACAATACAGTAGTGAACTGATGATGTAAATGATGATCAATAAATCAAGAGAATTTGACGATTATATTCAGTCACAAGATACAGTCTAAGAAATGCATTATTAGATGATTTGTCATTGTGTAATCATCTTATAGTTAGACAAATTAAGATGGTTATAACATCACTGGGTTATATAATCTTATGGGCCCAACATGGTATATGTGGTTCATTATTGACAAAAACATTGTTACATGGCACATGACTGTATTTGTCTCTGGACATCAAATAATCACTGGTCCTCATTATCTGATTTGTTGACTAGTAGAAGAGTAAATAAATGTAAAGTATCTTGCATGGAGTAACAGAAATATTGTAAGTGCTCAAAAGTTCTAGTTATTATTATGCTATTAATTTAAAAAAATAACTGCATAAACAAAACAAAATGAAGTAAGAAAGCGAATAAAGAAGAAAAACCTCAATGTGGTACAATAAATGCCATGTAAGGAATTATGGAATTGTAGAGGAAAGGATTAGCAAGGGATTCAGAACTCTACTCATCTTTTCACACATTCCAATATTTATCTTGCTGTACCAATTCTAATGCCCCTAACTCTTGTTCTCTTCCAATGCTTCTTTTATCACTGGTTGCTTAAGTCAGAAACGTAAGAGTTGCCCTAGATAGGCTACTTTTTTTTTTTCCTCCCAGCTTAATATCTTTCTGCAGGGGCTAGTGGTCCTTGGGACAAAGGCCAAACTCCTTATCCCTAGGAATCATAGCCTGTCTATTGCCAGTCTCAGCCTCACTATTCTAGATATGTATTGCATTCAATACAGTCATTCAAATATTTTTTTAACTTCTTGGACTGATCTCAATCCACATATATTCTTTCAACGAGCTATGTTTCTTAAACTGGATTTTCTGAAGCATTGGAAGTTCTGTTCACAAAAGGGGGAATAACACCTAATTTGCATACTATAATTACTTTGCCGATTGCATCATGAAATGATACAGAATAAACATATTTTAGTTTTTGGTGAAAAAGAAATGGTAGAAATTAATTAGAGGATTGGAGACAGGGTGAAAGGAAGTTAGGCAAGTGGTAATGAGACACTAGGAGTTTAGGTTCTTAGCACAAATTTTATGTCAATGACTCTCAGATGAGCTACCAAAGAAAATTCTTTTACAAGATAAATGTGAAATAAAATTGGATACAATAAGATAAAAATATCAATTTCTAAACTCATTTCCTACTTTCAATCTTTTACTATATTCGAGATCTTTAATAGCTTTTACTTTTTTCCAAAGTAATAAAAATGATTATCAAATGGCTCCTTAATTATAATACTGATTATAGGAATTGTCAGTTTCAATACTATAGTATAAAAATGCTGTGGATCTTATCTGTAAATCCAAAATATGCAGAGATTCATTCTTATGAAGAAAGCATGTTTTTATAACCAAAATGTGTGTGCTATGACATCTGGTATGTTATCTTTGAATCCATATAAAGGAGGCCCAGCTCTATAAAATTCTGAAAGAATAAAAGCCAAAAAATTAAGGTGCCATATGTGACATTAGAGTCACTCTGTCTTGGTTCCATGGTCACGATACCAGCTGGACTACTCCATGGTCATCTCCTACAAAAGTATGTAGCTGTTGCTGGAGGTATCCAGGGTGTCTATTTTAATTCGCCATCTGTTGCCACTCTTGTGCTCTGCCTCTCCACGGTCCTGAGCTCTTTCTTCCTTGCTTTCCTTAGATGTCCCTTGAGTGTGGCAGCATCCACTCTTCTTCCAAATCTAGCTGCATTGTCTTCTCTGAGTCAGAATCTGTGCTTGCCCTCCTCCCCTTGAGATTCTGCCATTACAAACAGGTTAGGCACGAACCCCATAATCTTTAGAGGTACAAGGATATCCTTGTTGTTGGAACTCCACACATTGTGTATAAGACCTTTGTCATTTAACCTTCTTCTGTACTCTCCTGTGCCCTGTCCCCAACAACCTACACACAACACACACACGTACAATTTAAAATATTCTTTTTTTTTTTAATTGCTGCTTCTGATGGAAGGTTTTTGCTCCACAAAACATTTCTTCTTAGTAATTGATCAACATCCACCAAATGTTCCTAGATTCCCTTAGATTTATCCACCCACCATCCACTCTTCTCCTCTCTCAGGGCATAGCATGTGTTTCTGTTATGTTTTTGAAGGCTGCTTTTTACCATTTTTCTGTTTGTGCTATGGCTATGGGTCTTGGAGTGATGAGGTCATGTCATTCACTTTATGTCCTCATAGAACCTAACCCAGTGCAGGCCACTGTCATTCAGAGAAAACCTGTGGAACTAAACAGAAACAGGAAACACAATATTGCTTCTCAATCAAATATGGTGGTTGATGTTAACAGACATATTAATTGGTGGACAGTGGGTGAAATGATTGATATAGGTGGGTATTTTACTATTTCATTTTATTTGAGGTAGGATCTCAATATGTAGCTTAGGCTAGCCTTGAGCTCTTGCCTCTGCCTTCCAAGTGCTGGGATTATAGGCATGAACCACCATGTCCAGTTTAGTTAGTATTTTAAAACAATGTTTAGGGCTGGAGTTGTAGCCCAAGTCATAGAGTACCTGCCTAGCAAGCATGAAACCCTGAGTTCAAAACTCCAGTACTGCCAATGCCTCTCCACATCAATATTTAGACTATTGATTTCAGATGTAGTGGGGGAAGTATAGAGGTACACAGTACTAGAAATTTTACAGGCTGTAATCTGGGCACATAGTTTTAAAGTTTAATATCACTTTCTCCTTTTCATCTAGTGTTATGGATTTGAAAAATGCTAATTTCTTACCAAATAATCTTCTCATATGTTTTTAAAAGATATAAGTATTGACAGAAAACATAATCCTTGTGTTTTTTATTCTTTAGTATTAACACTCATAGTGTGTTACTTGAATACAGCTTAACGTCTTAGAACACTTGATGGCTTTGAAACTGGAAGTCATTTCTCAAGGGAAAAGTATGACAATATTCTTTGTGACTGCTTCCAAATCGTGGGCCCAATGAGTTAGCAGATTCTGAACTTGGCAAACTAATGTCTACTACTCCTAGTGGGAAGTATTTTGGTTTTAACTTCCTTTGGAAAATTTCCCAAGCTTGAGGAGAAATAAACATACTCCAAGAATTAAGGCTCCTTTTAGAAATTCAATTTTAAAATATTTTTTCAGGGATTTTGGCTCTGGCTCTTAAAATTTTTATTTCCCTCCTTAATCAACATTGCATCCCTTTCTTGTCAGCTGCCCAAACCAGTCTTTTCCTGGGCTCTTAGGGATTTGAAACATTTTGGCAGGCTGAAGAGGAAAATGGGTGGGAGAAACTTACAAAGAGGATAAGTGAGAAATGATGTTTCCACTTCTTCTTATTCTTGGCCACATTGGTTTCTGTGTGGGAGGAAAGAACTGGAATTATTTCAAGCACTATACTAAGATTCATGGAGCTGGACTCATAGGGCTACACTCATTAAATCATAGAATGTGCTGGAGGCTTCAGTCCATATAGAACTTTAAATACTCAATGCATCAAGAGACAGACTTATTTGTGGAGATAGAATACTTGCGGTACTTCATGGCAGTACAACAGATAAAAATAGCTCCAAAACCCCACTGTATGATAAATTCAGTAAGAAAAGAGTTCATAGAAGAGGGGATCTTTGTAGACTCCTCACCAGGATGATATATTTACCAAGCTGACTGAGGAAAGATTGAAGTGGATGAATGTATCACAGAAAGTAGACATTTGACTATTTGACTGGTTTTGAGAAATGAATAAAATAGCTTTGTTATTGTAGTAATTTTTTTTTTTTTTGGAAACAGGATCTTACTATGTAGCCCAGGCTGGCCTCAAACTTGCAATCCTCCTGCTTCAGTCTCCAAGTTTGGGATTACAGCCATGAGCCAGCAATAATAGGTATTATTACTTATCTGCTTACTTTGTACTCAAAAGTGTGTTACATGCATTGCACCTATTGTCTCTTATTCTAACACTGTTCAAGGTGGACATCATTAAAGTCTATTATTTTGTTGATTATAAGCTCTACAAGGTTAGAGATAGGCTTAGCTGCTTTTGTCCACCTTTGCATCCTTCAACATCATGCAGATTTTAGCACCTGGAAAGTAGTACTAATTATTTGTGAACTACGGATGAGAAAGCTGAGTTTCCAAGGTTAACTTGCCCAAGGTTCCGGTAAGTGTTGTATGCAGCTCAGTCTATGTTACTGCAAAGCCTAAGGTCTCTTGTGTGATGCTCTTGAAGGACAGATATAACTGAGAAGAACGACAATGGCTGGCCACATAGGAGAATAAACATAAGAAAAATTGTGGAGGGATGACTACTTGTCTGTCTATAGAGAAATTGTAAAGACAGGTAGGGCCAGAATATGTCAACTCTGTAGATAAGAAATCTCATGTTTCTTTTGGCTAGTGGAAAATAATGTTTCTAAAGATATGAAACATATGACCAAACAATGTTTTAAAAATATTCATAGCAGTTACTCAAAGGAAGATTTAGAAGAAGGAGTGGCTGAAAGCTGAGGGCAGTGAGAAGACTATTTCAACAGTGTTAGCAGGAAGTGACAGAGACATGATCAAGGATACTTGGAGCTCTCTGTCTACGGATATAGGTCCTTCATCAGATCAGTGGAAATAGAAATAATAGGGTATGCAAGAGATAATTTAAAGGAATAGTCATTAATTATTCATAATAAGTTACAGGCACTTAAAAAGGGAAAATTTAAAGGCAAGTGCATTATTGTGAACCTGTGCAATTGGACAAATGTAGTGTCCCAGGGAAGGTGGAATAATAGTTCTAGAGGACTTCAGATTTAAATGTGCGACCACTGGAATCAACAACATGTCCAGTGGGAAGGAATTTATGTATTCTGTACTGGTTCTAAAATTAGAGTTCAACTGAGGAATGACAATAGCAAGTTCAAGGCCAACCTGGGCTACATAGTGAAATCCTATCTCAAAATAAATAAATAATAAAGAGTCTAGAGCAAGATGGTGGCTGAGCCAAACCAAACAGAACTACTATTTTCTACCAAACTTCTTCCAGAAGAGGTAAGGTAATCAGGACTGTCATCACAGTAGATTTGCTTATACCAGCATCTCATGAGCACACTGGCAGGCACTGGCTAGTGCCAGAGGGCATAGAAGAAACAGGGCAGCCAGGCGGAAGGGTGGTGAGTGCAGCCTTAGTGACTGGGATCCTGGGGCCGGAATGTCTGGCTCTGCCACAGGGCCTTCCAACTGCATCAGAGAAGTCTCCCCCTGCTCAACCACCCACCTTGAGTCAAAAGATTGAGTAGTCCTGATGACTACTGATCACAGTCCTACTACTAGCCATATATGCATCTTGGAAATATTGGTGTGGATCTAAGTGGCATGATAATGGAAACTTAGAAAACTGAGAGGCCAGCACTGTGGTCACTGTCTTGGAACCATGCTCATCTAGAGAACAGCCTGTGAGCTGGTGGGGGCCTGAGTGACCGGGAGAATGGAACAGGTCAAGTGGAGAGTGAAATTGGAATCTGGGAGGTCAGGGGTCCATTCCCTGGGAGCCAGCATGGGAACTTGCACACAGAATTTTAAGTCTACTTTTCTATACTGTAAGGCACTGAGTGGCCACTCTGCCACTGGGACAAATCTCCAAACCACACAGCCCCTACTGGCCTAAACAGTTTAGACTTTAAAAAAAGAAAAATTGCTCTGGGAAAGAAAGATAGCCACCCTCCACTCCAAAAATGAAGAAAACATTAGCTTGCTTTTTTCTCTTTGTTTGCTTTGGGTGTATTTGTTCTTCATTGCTTTTTATTTCTCCTTCTTCTTCTTCTTCTTCTTCTTCTTCTTCTTTTCTTCTTCTCCTCCTCCTTCTTTCTTCTCATCTCTTCCTTTTATTGAGGTCATTATACATGAGCCACAACACCCACATTTTAATATTCAATTTTAACCAATTTTCTCTCTTATTGCTCTCCCCCATTTCTGCTTTCTTTCTGTCCACAAATAGATTAGGTCTGTCTCTTATTTTTCTTCTCTCTCTATTCCCTTGTCCCATATTCTTCTTTGTTGTCATTATTTTTGTAGGTTGTTAGATTGTCTGATCACTTATTTTTTCTCCTTTCTTTCTCACTATATCTTTAGCTGGATCTTTTCTATCTCTCATTACTCTCCTTTATCTACTTTAACTACCTCCCCTCCCATCCTTATTATTCCATAAATCTTGTAATATTCATTAGTATTATCCCTCCTATCCAATGTCTTCCTAGTTCACAAAATATTTCTCTGCTCATTTTTTCCTCTAAATATACTGGAGCGGTGATGGTTATTGTTATTAACTAGGGATTACTATATTTTCCTAGTGGGTATTTCTATCAACTGTGATTATTTCTGTAGATCGTTTTCTCCCTGAGTAGAGGGCCAGATCCAGTGTCTTGAGCATGGTAGGCAAAGGTTTGACTACTGAGGTTCACCATCCCGTCCAGTGGTAAGAAAATACATTGCAACCAACTACTAACCAGTCTTACTTAAACATTGTGAACATTTCAACTGAAAGGGCAGAGGAGATTGAAAAACTTGGCCTCAGATGAATAAATCCCAGTATGGAAGAGGAAGATTAATGCAATGTAGAAAATATGAGATAATAGATGATAGACAAGCAAATGAGGATTAAAGAAGCAAACACCACAAAAATAACAAGATGATAGGAAATAGTAAATACATTTCAAAATAATGCTGAATGTTAATGGTCTTCATTCTTTAGTCAAAAACCATAGACTGGTAGATTGGATTAAAAGAATATATAAGACCTAACCATTTGTTGCTTACAAGAAATATACCTCGCTGGCAAAGACAAACATAGGCTTAGAGTGAAAGGATGAAAAGAAGATTTTTCAAGCAAAAGGAGCCTGAAAGTAAGCAGGAGTAGCTATACTTATATCTGACAAAACAGACTTCAAATTAGTGGAGACAAAGAAAGACACTTCATATTGATAAAGGGAACAATCCCTCAAGAGGAGACAATAATGACAACATCTGTGCCTTAAGATCTGACACATCCAATTTCATAAAACAAACATAACTGAACATAAAAGCAAAGAAAGACACCAACACAATAACAATGTATGACTTCACTACCCTACTTTCACCAATAGGTAAGTCATTCAGACAAAAAAGCAATAAGAAACTTCAGAGATAAATGACTATAGACCAAATACAGAATATTTCATCCAGCAGTTGCACAATAAACATTCAACTCAGTAGCCCATGGAACTTTATCCAAAATAGATCATATTTTAGGGCAGAAAGCAGGTCTTAACAAATTCAAGAAAATTGAAATAACTCCCTATAAATTATCATGCCCTGGGAGAGTAAAACTAAAAGTAAATAACAAAGAATCTACAACAATATTCAAACATGCAGAGACTGAACGATACACTGTTGAATGTTCAGTGGGTCATTAAAGAAATAAGGGGGAAATTTTTTAAATGCTTAGAATAAAATGAAAATGAAAACACAACTTACAAGAACTTTTGGTCTTGTAGCAAAGGCAGTACTAAAAGGAAAGTTTATATCTATGAATGTCTACATTAAAAAATCAAGGGAGCACTTGATGTGGTGGCTCAAACCTGTAATCCTAGCTACTCAGAGGGCAGAGATTTTTTGTTTGCTTTATTTTTTAATTTATTTCATTTCTATTTTTATTATTTATTTATTATTATCATATTATTGTTGTACTGGGGGTATATTCAGACATTTACAAAAGTTCTTACAATAAATCATAATCATTCACCCCTTCTATCATTCTCCTTTATCTCCCTTCCCCCATTCCTGGAATAGTTTTAATAGGTCTTATTTTTCTATGTTCATACATGAGTATATACTATTTCCACCACATTTACCCTCCTACAACCCTTCCTTTTATCCTCCCTCCTCCCAGTGGTACCAACCTCCCAGACAGGGAGGTTGCATTCCTGGTCTCTGTTTTGAAAAAAAAAAGAGACATTTCTGTTTGTTTAAGATATATATGCAGGGTGTTTCATGGTGACATTTCCACATATGTATGTATTGTAACTTGCATTGGTTCATCCCCTCTGTTTTTCTCTTTTCTACCTTAGTCCACTTTTTCTGATAATTTCAATAGGTTTAAAAATTCTATATTCATTCTCGTATAGGAAACACATCAACCATATTTACCTTCTTAACTTCCTTCTTTTACCTTCCCTTTCTCAAATGTGAACTCCTCTTAGAGTGACCTGTTTTTCATAATATTGCTTGTATTTGTATTGGGTATATATTTTACATATGGCAGAAAACATGTGACCTTTGACTTTCTGAACCTGGCTAACTTAATTTAAGGCGATGTTCTCCAGTTCCATCCATTTACCTGCAAATGACAAATTTTCATTCTTCTTTATGGCTGAATAAAATTCCATTGTGTATAAATACCACATTTTCTTAACCCGTTCATCAGTAGTAGGGCATCTTGGCTGTTTCCATAGCTTAGCTATTGTGAATAGTGCTGCAATAAACATGGGTGTGCAGGTGCTTTTGTTATAAGCTAACTCACATTCCTTTGGGTATATCCCTAGGAGTGTATTGCTGGATCATAAGGCAATTCTACTTTTAGTTTCTTGAGGAGCCTCCATACCATTTTCCATAGTGGTTGTATTAATTTACATTCCCACCAGCAGTGTATGAGGGTTCCTTTTTTCCCAAATCCTTGCTAACATTTGTTGTTGTTTGTGCTCTTGATGGTAGCCATTCTAACAGGAGTGAGGTGGAATCTTAACATGGTTTTGATTTGCATTTCCTTTATGGCCAGGGATGTTGAGCATTTCTTTATGAGGTTTTTTTTGTTGTTGTTCATTTGTACTTCTGCCTTTTTAAAAGCTCTGTTCAGTTCATTTGCCCATTTCTTCATTGGGTCATTGGTTTTAGTGGAGTTTAGTTTTTTGTGCTCCCTATATATTCTGATTATTAATCCCTTGTCAGGTGTATAGCTAGCAAAGATTTTCTCCTGTTCTGTGGGCTGCCTCTTCAATTGAGTGATCATTGTTTTTTGTTGTGCAGAAGCTTTTTAGTTTCATATTGTTCCATTTGTCAAACATTCTCTTAGTTGCTGAGTCATTTGAGATCTGTTTAGGAAGTTATTGTCTATACCTATTAGTTCCAGTATATTCCCTTCTTTTTCCTCCACTAGTTTCAAAGTTATAAGTTTTATATTAAAGTCCTTAATGCACTCGAGTTGATACTTTTACAGGGTGAAAGACATGGAATTAGTTTTAGTTTTTTGCTTATAGATATCCAGTTTTCCCAGCAACATTTGTTGAAGAGGCTGTCTTTTCTCCATTATATGTTTTAGTATACCTCCATTATATGTTATAGGTGTAGCTGTATGGATTCATATCTGGGTCTTCTATTCTGTTCCACTGGTATTCAGGTCTTCTTTTGTGTCAGTATCATGCTGTTTTTATTGCTATGGCTCTGTAGTATAGTTTGAAGTTTGGTATTGTGATAAAAGACACAAATTGAGAATCAGGGTTCAAAACCAGCCCAAGAAAACTGTTGGTGAGACACCATCTCACTCAATGGCTGCGTATGGTGTCATGTGCTAGTTATTCCAACTGAACAGTGAAGCACATATAAGACATTGTGTTTCAGGCTGGCCTAGGCATAAAGAGAGACCCTATCTTAAAAAGAATCAACACAAAAAGGATTGGTAGATGACTCAAGTGGTTAGTGCACCTGCTGGGCAAGAATGAGACCCTGAGTTCAAACCCCAGAACTGCCAAAAACAATCAGAGAGCTCTCAAATAAATAACCCAATGATGTACCTCAATATCTTAGAAAAACAAAGCAAACCAAGCCCCAAATTAATATGCAGAAAGAAATAGCAAAGTCTATGGCAGAATTAATGAAATGGATACTAAAAAAATACAAAGATTCAATGAAATAAAAAATTTGGTTCTTTTAAATGATAAACATGATTAATAAAGCCTTACTAAAGTAACCAAAGAAGGAGGGAGAAGACCCAAATTAATAAAACTAGAGATGAAAAAGGGGATATCACACAAATGACAATAAAATTTAGAGGATCATTAGGGAATACTTTAAAACCTTATATTGTCATAAATTGGAAAATCTAGAAGAAATGGATACATTTCTAGATGAATATGTCCTATCAAAATTGAAGCAAGATGATATAAATCACTTAAAAATAACAAACAATGATAAAAGTCTCCAAAAAAAGAAAAGCCTAGGACCAGATGGATTCAGTGCCAACTTCTACCAGGCTTCTAAAAGCACTAACACCAATGGTTCTCAACTATTCCATAAAATATAAAGGAAAGGAATGCTACCACTTACTCTGGGAAGCCAATATTATCCTGATACCAAAAGCAGACAAGAACATGAAAAAAAAAAAAAAAAAAGAAGAAGAAATTACAGACTAATTTCCCTGAAGAAGTTGATACAAAAATTCTCAATTAGAATCTCGCAAACTGAATTCAATAACATATTAAAAAGATTATACACCATGATCAGGTTGGTTTTATTCCACAGATCCAAGGATGGTTTCACATATGTAAATCAGTAAATGTAACATAGCATACAAACAGAATTAAGAACAAAAATAACATGATCATCTTGATGCAGAAAAATCTTTGACAAAATTCAAAAAGACTCTGAAGAATCTAGGAATAGAAAGAACGTATCTGAACATAATAAAGGTTGTATATGAGAAACCTACAGCCAATGTCATACTTAATGGGGAAGAAAATTAAATTGTTTCCTCTAAACTCAGCAATGAGTCAAGGGTATACAATCTCCCCACTCTATTCAATATAGTGCTCGAATTTCTAGACAGAGCAAAAAGGCAAGAGAAAGAATAAAAGGGATAAATATAGGAAAGGAAAAAGTCAGATTTTCTTTATGTGCAAATGATATGCCCCTATACTTAAAAGACCCTAAATACTGCACCATAAAACTCCTGGATCTGATATGAACACTTTTGGCAAAGCTGCAGAATACAAAACTCAGTTGCTTTTCCATATACTAACAATGAACATTTAGGGCAAGAAATTAGGAAAACAAATCTCAATTACAATAGTTTCCAAAAAATACGTAGGAATAAACTATGAGGTGAAAGTCCTCTACAATGAAAATTATAAAACAGTGAAAAAAGAAACTGAAGAAGACAGTAGAAGGTAGAAAGACTTCCCATGTTTGTGAACTGGCAGAATTAAGCTTTCAAAAGCTATCTACAGATTCGATGTAATTCCCATCAAAATCCCAAAGTCATTATTAAAATAGAAAAATCAATCCTAAAATTGACATGGAAACATAAAGGATCCCAAATAGCTACAGCAATCCTGAGCAAAAAGAACAATACTTGAGGTTTCATAATATCAAACTTGTAATTATACTACAGAGCCATAGAAACCTAAATAGAAAGGTACTGGAACAAAAACAGATACATAGATCAACTAAATAGAATAGAAGATCTAGAAATAAATCCACACAGCTATATAGTTATCTGACTTTTGACAAAGCATTCAAAAACATATGCTGGGGAAATGACTGCCTCGTCAACAAATGGTGCTGGGAATATTGCATCTCTATGTGTAGAGGTCTGAAACTAGACCCCTCTCACTGTACAGAAATCAATTCAAGATGGATCAACAATCTTAATATAAGACTAAAAACTTTGAAACTATTGAAGTAAAACTTAGGGAAAACTCTTGAAGATATAGGCAGAAGCAAATACTTTGTGAATAGGACTCAAATTGTCCAGGAAATAAGAGCAGGAATTGACAAATGGGATTGCATCAAATTAGAAAGCTTCTGCACCTCAAAGAAAAAAGTTACCAGAATGAAGAGATAATCCATAGAATGGGAGAAAATCTTTGCAAGCCCTATTTATCAGGTAAAGAATTAATATCCAGAATATTCGAAGACCTCAAATTAAGTACTAGTAGAACACATAATCTAATTAATAGTGAGAAAATGATTTGAACAGTCAGCTCTCAAAAGAAGAAACACAAGTGGCTAACAAATACATGAAGAAACATTCAACACTTTAGCCATGAGGGAAATGCAAATCAAAATGACACTGAGATTTCATCTCACCCTACTCAGAATGGCAATTATCAAGAAAACAAACAACAACAAATGTTGGTGAGGATGTGTGATGGAAAAGGAACCCAGATACACTGTTGGTAGGAATATAAACTAGTGCAGTCACTATGGAAATCAGTGTAGAAGTTCATCAGAAAACTAAAAATAGAACTGCCTTATGTCCCTGCTGTACCACTCTTGGGTGTATATCTGAAGGAGTGTATGTCAACATACAATAGAAATACCTACACATCCATGTCTGTCATAGTTGCCAAGCTGTGGAATCAGCCTAGTTGCCCCCAAACTGATGAATGGATAAAGAAAATATGCTATATACATAATGAAGTATTATTCAGGTATAAAAGGAGATTGAAATGATGTTGTTTGCAGAGAAATGGATGATACTAGGGATGATCATGTTGAATGAGATAATCTAAGTCCCAAAAGCCAAATATTGTAAGTTTTTGCTCATATGTGGAGGGAATACCTAAAATGATGATGATGATGATGATAATGGGACATAAGCATTAAAGGGGAACTGTCTGGCAAGTGGAACCAGCTGGATGAAGGATTGGAAAAAGAGAGGGTGCTGGGTGTGAACATGATAGAGTACATTTGTATACATGTATACATATGTGTATATATGTATATATGCATATATATGAAAATAGAATAATGAAGCCCTCTAAATGTTGTTTGAAGAGGGGGAAGGGAAAGGGAGGATAAGATGGTATAATAGATAGTATGTATTTGATTAAGATACATTGGATGTAGCTATGAAAATATCACAATGAAACCTCTGTACAATTAATTTATGCTGACTTTTAAATTGGTATGAATTTAATATCTTCAGAAAAATTAATTTATTGACTTTGAAAGATAAGTGATTAATATATCAAATACAATAAAGTAAGAGTTCAGAAATAGGGCAGAGTGATAAAACCAAGGCACAAAGGAAATAACTGAAACTACGGTTGTAGATGAAGAGAAACATAGATTGATGTTAAACAGAGACTGCATAAAAAAGGTAAATTACTTCTCTTTGGTAAATGTTTGCATTGAACTATAGCATAGTAATATCTACATGTTTTAAGTGAATTTTTACAGCAATACAGCCACATAATACAAAAATTATGATCTAGAATATTACCACCATCCTTGAAACCTCTGCCATAATCACTATCATCACAGATGTGGAATTTCTACAATTGAAATACAATGTGTGTCCTTTACTCCTGGCTTCTTTTTCTTCATTATGGCTGTGATATGTCTCTTTTGTAATTTGACCCATGGGTTCCTCAGAATGTATTTACTTAATTTTAGCAAATTTGGAAGTTTCCTAATTTTCTTTCTGTTACTGATTTTAGTTTAATCCTACTGAAGCCAGAAAGCATTCTTGGTATTACTTCAATCCTTTGAAATTTGTTGAGACTTGCTTTATAGCCTAGCATATTTTCTATTTTGGTAAATGTTCCATTGCACTGGAAAAGAACATGTATTCTGAAATGTTGAGTGCTGTGCTCTGTATATGTCAATTGCTCCTCACAATGATCAGAACTTTCACAAGGCTTCTTTAACACTTTTCTCATTTGCTTTTCCTATAACTGACCGAAAGAATTATGTTACATTTTCCCACTATCATCATGAATTTGTTTACTTCTTCTGATAGTTCTGTCTTTTTTTCTTTGAAAATTTGAAACTCTGGCAGTGCATATGAATTTAGGCTTGTTATATCCTTCTGTTAACATGAGATTTTTTCCACCATGAAATTTATCAGTACTATTTATTGTACGAATCCACTTTGTTTAAATTATTATGGCCAATTTTATTTTGACTTTTTTTGTGTGTAAACTTTTTTTCCATTCGTTTTCTACCATTCTATCTCCTTATACATAAAGGTATCTATTGAACACTTAGTCATAGCAATGGCTGGGAAGCCAACATTTAAAGAGGAATAAGCAGGATAAGAAAGAGTCAGAGAAGGGGTAGGAGATTAAGGCTAGGATGAAACTAAGCGGGAGGCTTTCAAGTAAGATAGAAAATTAAACCTAATCTGATGCTAGTTTACAGCAAATTCTGTAAAGACATGTGACCAAATGGATATGAGTAAAGACTCATTAGGTTTAGTAGTTATGCATTTTTGAGTTATAGTAGACAATTCAAAGCAGAAGTAAATAAATTATTGTCAAGAAAATGGAAGTGGCAGACTTAGATATATTTATGAAATTTAGCTGTAGAGAGTATAATAGTTTGCTTTTTGCTTATATTTTGTTTAAAACAATCTACACACTTATGGATTAACATGGTTGTTTTCTTTTTTGCCTTTTCAATTAGCTATTCAAACATTCATCTGGATTTTTAGTGGACACTTTGGTATTTCCTTTCCAAACCATCTCTGTCCTCTTCAATTATGCAGGACCCCCCCACAGGCTTTCACAATCCAAGGCAAGGCACCACTCTCCTTGTACCCATGAGGAGGATGAACAATCGGTTGTCAATGTTCTTTTTGACCCCAGGTGAGGGATGGAAACTAAGTCTTTTACAGTGTGACTTTCAGAGCAGGCTTGCTACTGGAATGGTACTTTCCTGGTTCATTACCTTTCCCCTTATCTCTTCCTTCCCCTAAAGATAAAATAGTTTTCTGTTTTGCTTCAGAACACAATTTATGGTTAAATAAATTATGATTCAGCCATCCAAAGGAATTATTTGTATCTACCAGAAAAAGGAACTAGAATGAGCAAGCTGATTAATGACCTAGAAAGACTTCCAAGACATACTGGTCCTGAAAAAAAAGTAAGGTGCAGACCAGTGGGTACAGAACACTACAGTTTCCCTGGACAGGGTATTACTTGCCCAGCTTTCTATAGGAGGGTAGCATCAGTGGCCTCACAGTTCTCTTCTCTTTCTGAGGAGTATTCCTTCTGTGATTCTAAGATACGTGTGCTTTTCTGGTGGGGAGAAGTAAGCAGACTATAGTCATTTCAACTTAATATTCTGATACTTCTTTTGATAAAGAAGAAATAAAATTGTGTCTTTTGATTTATTAAAGCTAGGTCAGCTTGTGACTACTTCAGTGTAAATGAGATATATGGAATGCACATAAAATCATGGAAGGACAATTCTATAGGTTATTGGAGAAATTCAGGGGTGTCAGTCTTGAAAAGGAGGAGAGACTCCTCTTCATCCAAAAGAAAAAGCAAAGAGAAAGAGGACTTCTTCACACTAAGTATTTAAAGTGCATGGGTGGGGGAGGTAAGAAATTTAGAGTTGATGATTTTTATCTTCTCAAACAAAGTTCACTAGCAAAGCATTTGATTGTGATTTCTATCTTGACAGTGACACAGGACAAGGGTAAGTGAAGGGTAAGCTGAAGTCTAGGTAATAACTTAGCACACAAACATTAGGACTCCTCACAAAATATTTTTTTAATTAGGTAAAAACTTCTGAAAAATGTAAAAGCAAAGAAAATATAGTAATCAACCTTCATTAGCCCATTACTCTTCTTCAATCATTATGGACACAAAGTTGTCTGTGGTTCATCTATAATCTATCCATTTTTTGGTTATTACTATACAACTAATCCCAGTCATCATCTTATTGTATCTGTAAATAATATGATATAAGATAAAGGAAGGAAAACACCCTATATAGCTATCTTAAACAAAAAAAAAACCCAGAGAACAGGAAGGCAAAACAGGTCCTGTCTGGGAGGCTGATATTAGTGGGAAGAGGAAAGATATAAGGAAAGGGTGTAGGAGGGTGAATATGGTAGAAATATTATGTACTCATGTAGGAAAATGGAAAAATGGGACCTATTGAAAGTATTCCAGAAATGGAGGAGAGGAGATAAAGGAGAATGCTCTAGTACAATAATAATAAAAAATTTTAAAAAAGAAAAAAATATTAAAAATAACTAACATAAAAGATGAAGGAATAATTTAAATTATATAATGGAATATGTTCAAGTTTTATAAGCATAAATTAAAGACTCTGGATTTAACAGATTATTCATATCAAATACAAGTTATCAAAACTTTACCCAAGAAGGTAATGTAAAACTGAGATAAAGTAATTATCATAGAAGACATAGAAAGATGACCAAAGATTTATCATTAATAATTATACCAAGACCAGATGGTTTTACCATTGAATTTGGTCTCCAAAGTTAAACATTTTTTAAACAATACATTTTTTGTGTTACTTAACCTTTTCAAAGTCATAGGAAAACTGGTTTCTCTAATGAATTTAACTAAGACACTTGGGAAAAATAGAAATAACTGATATAAGCATAGGAAATAGACAAAGTTTTCTTTTCTTTATTCATTTTTTGCAAAATTTATGGATTTTTAAAATTCATTTATTCATACGTCCATACATTGTTTGGTTGGGCCATTACTCTCCCCTGCCCCGCCCCTTCCTTCTCCTCCCCCACACCCTCTCGCTTCAGGCAGAACCTGTTCTGCCCTTTTCCCCAATTTTGTTGAAGAGAAGACAAAAGCAATAATAAGAAAGACAAAGCCTTTTTGCTGGTTGAGTTAAGGTTAGCTATACAAAGAGATTCCTAGCATTCCTTCCATGCACAAGTGTTACAACCCATATTGATTCATCTCTACCTGACCTTTCACTAGTTCCTGAACACCTTTCCCATATTGACCTTTGTCACTTTAAGGTTTCTGTATTAGCTCCTCTGCAGTGGGGACATCAAACACTTCCAAGTTTTGGGTTTCTTACCTATCCCCATACCTCCCGTATGTGCTCTCCCCTTAGCATGTGACCCAAGTCCTACAACATTGCTGTATTTGCCCTAGATCTAAAGTCTGCATATTAGGGAGAACATACAATTTTTGGCATTCTGAGCCTGGCTCACCTCACTCAGAATGATGTTCTCCAGTTCCATACATTTACTTGAGAATAATAAGATTTTATTCTTCTTTATGGCTGCATAAAATTCCATTCTGTACAAGTACCACATTTTCTTGATCCATTCATCAGTAGTGGGGCATCTTGGTTGTTTCCATAACTTGGCTATTGTGACCAGTGCTGTAATAAACATGGGTGTCATGGGTGTGCAGGTGCCTCTGGAGTAACCTGTGTTGCATTCCTTTGGGTGTATCCCAGGAGTGGGATTGCTGGATCATATGGCAGATCTCTGTTTAGAATTTTAAGAAGCCTCCATATTTTTTTCCAGAGTGGTTGCACTAGCTTGCATTCCCACCAGCAGAATATGATGGTCCTTTTTCCCCCCACATCCTTGCCAACACCTGTTGTTGTTGGTGTTTTTGACGATAGCTATTCTAACAGGGGTGAGGTGGAATCTTAGTGCTGTTTTGATTTTCATTTCCTTTATGGCTAGAGATGGTGAGCATTTTTTCGTGTGTTTTTTGACCATTTTAATTTCTTCTTTTGAGAAAGCTCTGTTTAGTGCAGTTGCTCATTTCCTTATTGGTTCATTGATTTTGGGAGAGTTTAATTTTTTAAGTTCCCTGTATAGTCTGGTTGTCACTCCTTTGTCTGATGTATAGGTGATAAATATTTTCTCCCCCTCTATGGGTGGTCTCTTCAGTTTAGAGACCATTTCTTTCATTGTGCAGAAGCTTTTTAATTTCATGTAGTCCCATTTGTCCATTCTTTCTCTTAGTTGCTGAGCTGCTGGCATTCTATTGAGGAAGTCCTTGCCTATACCTATTGCTTCCAGAGTATTCCCTGCTCTTTCCTGTACTAACTTCAGAGTTTCCAGTCTGATATTAAGGTCCTTGATCCATTTTGAGTTGATACTAGTATAGGGTGATAGACATGGATCTAGTTTCAGTTTCTTGCAGATGGGTAACCACTTTTCCCAGCAACATTTGTTGAAGAGGCTGTCTTTTCTCCATCGTATGTCTCTGGCGCCTTTGTCAAAAATGAGTTGGGCATTGCTGTGTGGATTCATATCTGGATCCTCTATTCTTTTCCATTGGTCTTCATGTCTGTTTTTATCCCAATTCTATGCTGTTTTTATCACTATTGCTTTGTAATATAGTTTGAAGTCGGGTATTGTGATGCCTCCAGCATTGCTCTTTTTGCTGAGTATTGCCTTGGCTATTCACGGTCTCTTGTGTTTCCAAATGAACTTCAGGGTATTTTTCAATCTCTGTGATGAAAGTCATTGGGGTTTTGATGGGAATTGTGTTGAACATGTAGATTGCTTTTGGTAGTACAGTCATTTTTACTATGTTGATTCTATCAATCCATGAGCACTGACATCTTTCCACCTTCTGTAGTCTTCCTCGATCTCTTTCTTCAGGGGTTTGTAGTTCTCCTTGTAGAGGTCATTCACATCCTTTGTTAAGTTTACTCCTAGGTATTTGATTTTTTTTTTGAGGCAATTGCAAATGGAATTGTTTCCATATATTCTTTCTCTGTTCATTATTGGTGTCTAGAAAACCTAATGATCTTTGTAAGTTGATTTTGTATCCTGCCACCTGGCTGTAGCTGTTTATGGTGTCTAGGAGTTTTTGGGTAGAGTTTTTTGGGTCTTTAAGGTATAGGATCATGTCATCTGCAAATAGGGATATTTTGACAGTTTCTTTAGCTATTTGTATTCCTTTTATTTTTTCTGCTTCCTAATTGCTCTGGCTAGGAATTCCAGGACTATGTTGAATAGGAGTGGGGATAGTGGGCACCCTTGTCTTATTCTTGATTTTAGGGGAAATGGTTTCAGTCTTTCACTGTTAAGTATGATGTTGACTGTAGGTTTGTCATATATAGCATTTATGATGTTGAGGTACTTTCCTTCTATTGCTAGTTTTCTTAGCACTTTTATTATAAAGTGGAGTTGGATCTTGTCAAAGGCTTTTTCTGCATTTATTGAGATGATCAAGTGGTTTTCGTCTTTGCTTCTGTTAATGTGTTGTATTACATTTATAGATTTGCATATGTTGAACCATGCCTGCATTCCTGGGATGAAGCCAACTTGGTCGTGGTGAATGATCTTTCTGATGTGTTGTTGGATTTGGTTTACCTTTATTTTAGTGAGGATTTCTGCATCGATGTTCATTAAGGAGATTGGCCTATAGTTTTCCTTTTTGGAGGTATCTTTGTCTGGTTTTGGGATGAGTGTAATACTGGCTTCATAAAATAAGTTAGGTAGTGTTCCTTCCCTTTCTATTTTGTGGACCAGTTTAAGGAGAGTTGGTATTAGTTCTTCTTTAAAGGTCTGATAGAATTCAGCAGAGAGTCCATCAGGTCCTGGGAGACTATTTCTTTTTTGGGAGACTATTGCTACTTCAATTTCATTTTGTGTTATTGATCTATTCAGGTGATTAATATCTTCTTTGTTCAATTTTGGATGGTCATAAGTATCTAGAAATCTGTCCATTTCTTCAAGATTTTCAAATTTATTAGAATATAGGTTCTCAAAGGGTCTCTGAGATGATTTTCTGGATTTCTGTGGTATTTGTTGTTATCTCCTCTTTTGCATTTCTGATTTTACTGATTAGGGTTTTTCTCTCCTCATTTTAGTCAGATTTGCCAGGGGTCTGTCAATCACATTTATTTTTTCAAAGAACCAGCTTTTGTTTCATTGATTCTTTCTATGGTTTTTTGTTGTTGTTGTGTCTATTTCATTAATTTTGGCCCTTATTTTTATTATTTCTCTCCTTCTGCTTGTTTTGGGATTTGCTTGTTCTTGTTTTTCTAGGAGTTTGAGATGTAGCATTAGGTAATTGAGTGGAGATCTTTCTGTCCTTCTGATGTATGCACTCATGGCTATAAACTTTCCTCTCAGGATTGCCTTTGCTGTGTCCCATAGGTTCCAGTAGGTCATGTTTTCATTTTCATTAACTTCCAGGAAACTTTTAATTTCCTCTTTTATTTCATCAATGACGTATTGATCATTGAGCAATGTTTTGTTCAGCTTCCAATTGTTTGCATGTTTTCTACTGTTGTTTTTGTCATTGAGTTCTAGTTTTAATGCATTGTGATCATATAGAATGCATGGGATTATTTCTATTCTCTTATATTTGCTGAGGCTTGCTTTGTGTCCTAAGATATGATCAATTTTGTGCAGAAATTGGATGAAATATTCTGTAGACATCAGCTAGTTCCATTTGATCTGTGATGTGATTTAGTTCTAGGATTTCTTTATTGATTTTTTGTTTGGATGACCTATCTGTTGGTGATAGGGGTGTATTAAAGTCTCCCACTACCACTGTGTTGGAGTCTATATATGTTTTTAGGTCCTTCAGAGTATGTTTGATGAAATTGGGTATACTGATGTTGACGAATTAAGAGCATTGATGGGTGCATAAAGGTTTATAATTGTTGTTTCCTTTTGGTGTCTTTCACCTTTTATTATTATGGAGTGTCTTTCTTTATCTTGTTTGATCAATGTAAGTTTGAAGTATACTTTATCCAAGATAAGTATTGCTACTCCTGCCTTGTTTGGGGGTCCATTGGCTTGGTAACACTTCTTCCAGCTTTCACGCTAAGCCAGTGCTTGTTTCTGTCAATGAGATAGGTCTTCTGTAAGCAACAGATAGTTGGATCTTCCTTTTTAATCCACTTTGCCAAGCAGTATCTTTTGATGGGGGAATTAAGGCCGTTAATATTCAGTGTTAGTATTGATAGGTATGTGGTGATTCCTGTTATTTAGTTGTCTTTATTGTTTGAGGGTTTGATTGTGTGCAGCTGAATCAATATTACTCTCTACTTTCTTGCCTTTTCTTCTCCTGTCATTTGGTACTGCCTGTCCTTTCATGGTTTTGTTTGCTTTCATTTTCTGTGTTTAGAATTCCTTGAAGAATTTTTTGTAGTGGTGGCTTGGTGGTCATATAATGTTTTAGTTTCTGCTTATCATGGAAGGTGTTTATTGTTCCATCTATTGTGAATGATAGTTTTGCTGGGTAGAGTATCTTAGGGTTGAAGTTACTTTCATTCAGTGCCAGGAATACCTCACCCCATGCTCTTCTTGCTTTTTTTTTCCATTGAGAAATCTGCTGTGATGTTGATAGGTTTACCTTTGTATGTTATTTGTTTTATTCTCTCTTACAGCCTTCAGTATTCTTTCTCTATTCTCTGTGCTTTTTGTTTTAATGATAATATGTCATGGGGTAGTTCTATTTTGGTCAAGTCTATTTGATGTCCTGGAGGCTTCCTGCACCTGAATGGGCATAGTTTTCTGAAGATTTGGGAACTTTTCTGTTTTTATTTTGTTGAATACATTACAAACTCCTTTTGCTTCACCTCTTCTCCTTCAATAACCATGATTCTCAGGTTTGGTCTTTTGATGGAGTCAGTGAGTTCTTGCATATTCTTTTCACAGGTCTTAAGTTGTTTGACTAATAGCTCTTTAGTTTTTCCTTTAATTTCCATTTCATCTTCAAATTCTGAAATTCTTTCTTCTGCTTGTTCTAGTCTACTGGAGTGGCCTTCCATTGTGTTTTGTATTTCTGTCTCATTCTTTTTTCTGAGGTTTTCCATATCATGGGTCACTTCCTCTTTGATATTGTCAATTTTTGTCTTTAATTCACTTATCTCTCTATTTATAGTGTTCTCTGTTTGTCTTTGGTGTGTTTATTTAGGGCTCCTATGAGTTCATTTATTTGTTTTTGTGTCTTCTCATATTCTTTATTTTTTTTGTCTTGGAATTTTTTGAGTTCCTCTTGTACATTTTGGCTGACCATGTCTAGTAACATCTCCATGAAATTCTCAGTGATTACTTGCAGGATTTCTTCTTTCAGAGTGTTCTTGTGTGTTTCATTGGGTTCCTTGGCATAGTTTATCTTTGTTTTGTTGGAGTCTGGAACTGGGTATCCATGTTCATCATTTCCTTCTGAATCCTGTATTAATTTATTTTTGGGGGGAGAATGATTTCCATCCATTTTTTGTCTTCCTATCGTTCCACTTGGTACTGTATAACTATGTTCTTGATAAGCTATTGGTTGTTTCAGTCACCTGTTTTCTTTCCTGTGGTTTAATTTTGTTTTGTGGGTGTGTTGGGTTTTAGGTTAGTATAGGTATGCTGTTTCTGTCCATAGTCTGTGTGTAATTTAGTATTTTCTAACTCACAATAGTAAAGTTAACAAAACAAAGAAAGAAAAACAAAGAAATCAACAGGAATAAAATAAACAAACAAAACCCAAACACATAAAAACATTCCAAGTTCAGGAACAATAGAGTTTCAGTCTTAGTAGTTCTGGTGTGACTCCTTCAGCATCCAGGCCTGGTGTTGGTGGTTGGGGAGTCTTGCCAGTTTTTTTTCTGTTTTTCAGTGCAACTGCTTTGTCAGCTCCTCCCTCAGTGATGTGTGGCTTGTCCTCAGGTTCCAGAGATCAGCTCTGTGGCCCACCAGCTGTCCTGTTTTGGAGTTGGGTTTTTGTTGTGTTGGTTTATTGTGGGCTTCTTTCTTTGCCTTGCCCCCTTTCTCTGGGGCTTGTCAGAGATCTGTCAGCTGGCTCCCTGCTGTCAGCCTGTTGTGATGGTTTGCTGATTGTTTTTCAATTTTGCAGTGTCATTTGACTTTGGATGTTGCTCACTAGCTCAGAAGATGAGTTTTGTGGACAACTATCTGCCCCATTTCAGGCAGTGGCTTATCACTAGCTCGCTGTCAGCCCTTCTGCCTTTCCAGTCTGTTTACTGAAAGTTCCTGTGGAGATCAGCTCCTTGCCTCTCCTCCCTTCTCCAGTGTGCTCAGAGCACCCCACCCTCTCTGCTGCATGTTCCTTTTCAGTTCCTTGTTTATTATTCAGTTTTTTTCTCTTTGTGGTGCGGGGTGTCAGTCTGTCCAGGGGGCTATGCTGTTTATTCCAGGGGTGGTTGTGGGAATACTGCATGATGCTTATTTGCTCACCTGTTGGTCTGCATCTATCAAGCAGGTTTGGAGCCGGCATCTGGCAGCATGGGAGACTTCCTGCTTTTTCAGTATAACATGGTGTGGAGAAGCTTTGTATGGGCTGGGGGGTTTAGGGTGTCGAAGTTTTAATTCTTCTTGGTGCTTTTTTTTCTGCCAAGTGTAGCTCCAGCATCTCAGCAAGATTTTTTATTTACGGAGCTCACACTATCTGCTTCTGCACTATAGTCACCATCTTGGATCCTCTCCTCAAATTTTCTACTTTGCTGACAATAAAAATCCAAGATGCACCTAAAAACTTTAGAGTTAATGTAAAAATTTGATGAAGCACATGGTTCAGTATAAACATGCAAAAATAAATATGGTCTCTATTAAAAATAAGCATCTATAAGTAGAATACAAAAATATTCCACCAAATACAGACAAATACCAAATAGTTATATTTAGTGAGCAAGGCACAGAATACTTATGAAGAAAATGATTATGACTTTCTGTTTTCTAAAGGCTAAGAAAAAAAATCTTAGCAAATAAAATGATACCATATTCTTGGATGGAATGAATTACATATCATAAATAACAATAAATTGACAAGTTAAAAAAATCCCAAAGAAAAAAAGGGCAAATAATATGAAGAGAAATTTCATCAACGAGTAAACTCTACTGCTGGAGTGCAGGTAGTACATACCCATGTAACTTGCTGCTAAGTGTGTGAATCATTACAATATTTGGAGCAGAATCTATCCAGCAGAATATCTTAAATCTATGCTCCCTTCATTTCAGCATTTCTACTCCTATGAGTTTAACACATAGAAACAAAAATAAAAAGATCAGCACACTGCTATAGGAATGGGATATTTATTGTGAGGTTTCTTGAAGTGACAAAGAACTAGAAGACAGACCAGGAATAGGAGAACATGTTAATGTGGAAGTATGAAGTGTATGTCATGTCTCATTTGGTAAAATTAGCAATATGCACATATTTACTTCATATAATAATGTAACAAAGAGAAATAAGGAATAGGTAGATTATTAGGATAGGATAACTAGTGGGAGATATAGGAGCTTATGTAGATATAGAGGGAAGGAAATGTAAAAGGGAATTAAAAAAATAGTAATGAGCTAAAATCCACACCAATAAACTTGTCATTGGATAATTTTTGGTCCTAGCTGTAAATAATAGTATGATGGCCCATGGCTCATTGATTAGTGACCCTTATGTCTGTTTTCTATATGAAAACTCCAGGAGATGAATTGTACATGGCAATTCAAACCCCTGACCAATAGCTGTATGTTCTCAAAAATAATCATTAATGAGAATTTTTGATGATCAAGTGAAAGAGTGGTTTGTAGTGTGAAACTAAAAAATTCTTCAGTATGCTCAGTTTCTTCTTTGTACTATAATCTGAATTCTAGACTCCAATTTAGAGTAGGAAATGCCATGTGTTTTTAATTTTGAAAAATGTTTAGCATATATATGTATGTATATGCATATATTAAATTTATTTTTAGAAAAATGCATACATCTGTTTTATAGATATAAATTGTGTTATTTTGCTATACTATTTTGATTCCAAAGTAACCAGAGATCTGTTGCTTAGATGATGCTGAATTTCTTTAAAAAAAACAGCATCTGGTATTTTCATTGACTTTTGTCATTATGACTAATGTCATAATGATATTATTTAAAAATTAGCAGGTAGAACTTGTCTGAGAATAAGCTTACAACTGTTTTAAAAATGCTTTATTTTTGCTGAAAATACTTTTTCAATTATTAACTGATTTTTAAGACTTTGCCACATGGTTTGTCAGGCTCCGTGTTTCTGGATACATGGTGTAATTAATGTAAACTTGGAGAACTTTTTTTGTTTTGTTTTTTTTTTTTTAATGGACCAGATTTAAGTTGCTTTTAGTCACAGGATTTCTGTAAATACAAACTTATTTCAGAAGAGGCCTTTTATTTACTTTTTGATTCAACTCAGCATGTTTATTTAATCTGCAATGATTCAGCTTACTGGCTGCATAAGAAACTTGGAGTGTATGTTCTCATAATTCCTGAATATGTTGATGGCTTTGATCTGAACTGTAAAGGCTCAGAAAGAGGACATTTTTTCCTTCTGCAATTTCACCATTGGAATTTCTCTTTTCCGTTAGGAAAGTCAGTTATTTGGCTGTAGGGTCACTTTCATTTAGTTTAGATTTTCCATACTTGCTGAATTAAACTTTATTTTTCTTTCTTTCTTTCTTTTTTTTTTTTTTCATTTCAGGTTGTTTTGGTGCTTTCAAATGGAGAAGGAGGCAGAGACAATCCAAGTACTGATAAGAGACCTGTATTATTGATTGCCCTGTCTGGACATTGTGGAGGAAATACAAAACAACACGTTGATATTAATCTGGTCAGGAGGTCACAAAAATCCAACGTATGAAATAAACAATTACTTTAATGACTGTATTAATTTTCTCAGAACTCAACAGAAATATGGCCAGTTTATATGTCTCCTCTAAGATTGATGCATACAGTCTGTCCCCTGAGTCACCTGTCTTCTACCCTCATCAGTTGGCATTTGCTCATCCTCCTGTTCTAACATGCCTTAGCATTTACCAGCTTCTGCCCATCCTCCCTTTGTTTTGGATGGTCACCCCTAATTTCTGTGATCATTCTCCAGTGACTCATCTCAATTTGAACTCACTGGAACAACTTATGCTCTTGAGTCACCTGAATTCCTAACTCATTCTCTGCCCCATTTTTATTTATACATTAGATTTTCTGGACCTCCTATCAATGTATTCTGTTTATCCATGTTATATTTTATCTTCTGAGAGATAGCATTTTATTCTAAATCTATGGATTTAGAATCTGTAATATAATGTATTCATTGTCTCTGTTGATTTCCTATTGCCTCTACAGTTTGTAAATGGACCTTCTGTGGATGAGAATGTTCAATAGGACATAAAACAGACTCCTGCAGATTATTGCTGAAAATCACCTTCCATCAGAACCATTTGTAGTTGTCCAAACAGTTACAAATTCAGCTGATTGTCTAAATTCCAACCTATTATTTTCTACTAAAAAAAAAGAAAAAATAATGTTATGAATCACTGCAACGAAACCATTGCTGGAAAATTCATGGATTGATTTCCTTATTAAAGAAGGAAATAAAGATAATTCTATGCAACTGGATTTTAGTAAATCTATGAGCCATTGTAGTTGTCATTCTTTCCCTGTCCATTGCTTAGAAACTGCCTTTAAATCTTCTGTCTGGAGCCTTGCCACAAGAGCTACCATTTCTAAAGCAGGCCGATTTTGAAAAACTGGAATGAATTTCCCTGTGTCCAACTTTTGTGCATCTTCCTGTACTTTATCATTATTATATTATCACGATATCACATTTTTTCAACTCTTAGTTGCCCTCGCTTGACTTTTCCCTCTAGAAAATTTAATGAATCTGCAGCTGATTAGGTGGTTACAGAAGTCCCGTGAGGGCAAGGGCTCCATCCCTCTAAGTCCAGCCAAGTCTTGTCACATAGAACTTTTTCTATATTGAACAAATTACTCTCTTTACTTTATTAACTTTCCAGAGTTGGCTCAACATCTTTCAGTCTGAAAATAATTTTACTTGTTAAAGTTGACTGCAAATAACAGAAAACACAAAAATCACAGCGCTTTCCACAAAACAGGTAAAAACAGATTCTGAGGGAGCTAGAACCCAGCTCCTTCTTTCTTTCTTTCTTTCTGCCCTATCATTCTACTACTTGGTTTTCAGTTTAAAGACCCAACAAGCTGCTGTAGCTCCATTCATTGCTTCCATTTTCCAGGGAGCTAGACATGGAAGGGGCAGGCATCTCACCAAGGGGCCAGTTCTCTTTAAGCATCCTTATATTCTTTTGCCAGAACTTTTTCAAATGACCATAGGTAAATGTAAGAGAAGCTGGAAAATACAGTCTTTGATGAGGTGCATTGTCACCTTCAGTGAAAATACACTGGTCTCAGTTACTTAGAAGATGAGAACAGCTATTGGATGGCAATGACTCATCTTTGCTAAAACTTGAAGAGAAAACAGGCTAAGGAGGAGTTCAGAAATTCTTTTGTTATGTCCTTCAAAACAATATTGTTTTAAGAAGTAAGTCCCTGTTTTGGAGCACATTTTTGCTGCGGTAGTAAGTCCATTTTATTAACTACAAAAGAATACAGATATTTTTCACTTGAAATTTAGCCTTAACATGCTTTTATGTTTGTTTTTCGTTACTGTGCATCCCCACTGGATTCTTTAGCTTCCTCCTCTATCTGCTCCTTTTTTGAGATTTGTAGTTACTCAACCCGAGCAGCATTTTTGTTGGCTTTCAACCATGACAAGTCATATTCACTTCCAGATTCTTAAGTCAGAGGGTTGTGAATCTTTTCTCCTTATTTTTGAAAAACTGTTTTCTGTAAATTTTCAAGAAGCAGTATCTGACTAGTAAGCATTTTTCTCTTCCTGCCAATTTCTTGTCCCATTTTTCACCAATGTGATTTGTCTGGAGCTTCCACCTCTTCTACAAGGTTTCGGTATGAAACACCAGTCCAGTTAAAACGTTCTCTTCTCCTGTTCAGTGGTTGCTTCAGGGACAGTAAGTGACCAAACCAAAAGACTTTGGTCTTTTACTGAGACCATTGGCAGGGACACACTCTTTCTCTCACTCTCTCTTTCTCAGACTGTGAGGGGCCACCTTGAAAGTAGAGAGAAATGAGAGAGAGAGACTGGCTAAGAACAAGACCAACATAGAAGGTAAAGCTAACAGCTGATAGAGAGATGGAACAGACTTTTTGAACATATCTTTTCAGAACCTGAACCTAATCTGCCTACTGTTAGTAGTGTTCTTGAATTTTTATGTTTTATCAGCCAATAAAGATTATTTATCCTTTTAGACCAGTTTGAGTTGAATATATGCAACATGCGGCTGAATGAGGTCTCATGAATTCAATTTGGTAATGTCTTCTGGGTTCCTATACTTTCCACTGGCCAACTGTGTTTCCCTTACTTGTTAAAGTGTACCAGTTTTACTAAGTACAGGTGATCGCACAGGTGCCAGCTAAGATACATAAAGTGGTATGAAATATTTTATCAAAAGCCTGCCAGTGTCTGTTTAACAGTGTCACTGAGAAATGATAAGATTCTGTGTTGGTGTAATATAAAGTAATTGGTTTCAACTTGAACTCAAGCTGACCAGCTTGTATGGTGAATCTCCTTATCTCAGCACATAAAGAACACAGACACTGACCAGAAATGTGGCCACATATCAGAGAGAGGGAGAAGTAGAAAGCAATATAAACAAACACATTTCAAGCATGTTTCAGAATGTTTTGAAGGAAATTATAATCTCTTTAGAAATTAGTTAATCAGGAGCTGGTAGAGCACCTGCTTAGCAAGTATGAAGCCCTGAGTTCAAACTCTAGTACAGCTCTCCTCCCACAAAGACATCAGTCAATTATGTCTCTGTTTCATAGAAATTGACCTACGAGCAATTCTGAAAAGCAACCAATACATCTCCAAGATTAATAGAATCCTGATATAATTAATCTATAACTAATTGTTTAATCAAAAAAGAAAGGGGCACAGGGAAGCTAAAAAAAACTCCTATTTGTTGATGGCTAATTGTGTGATAAGTATGTGCCAGGTTTCTTTCTTTTTTTTTTTTTTCCTTTTATTCATATGAGCATACAATGTTTGGGTCATTTCTCCCCCCTTCTCCCCAACCCCTCCGTTACCTACCACCCCTTCCCCCCCTCCCTCGCTACCAGGCAGAAACTATTTTGCCCTTGTCTCTAATTTTGTTGAAGAGAGTATAAGCAATAATAGGAAGGACCAAGGGTTTTTGCTAGTTGAGATAAGGATAGCTATACAAGGAGTTGACTCACATTGCTTTCCTGCACACATGTGTGTTTCCTTCTAAATTAATTCTTCTTGAACTAACCTTTTCTCTAGTTCCTTGTCCCCTTCTCCTATTGGCCTCTGTCACTTTAAAGTATCTGCATTAGTTTCTCTGCATTGAGGGCAACAAATGCTATCTAGTTTTTTGGGTGTCTTACCTATCCTCATACCTCCCTTGTGTGCTGTCGCTTTATTATGTGATCAAAGTCCAAGCCCCTTGTTGTGTTTACCCTTGATCTAATGTCCGCATATGACAGGGCCAGGCTAACCTCGCTCAGAATGATGCTGTCCAGTTCCATCCATTTACTTGCGAATGATAAGATTTCATTCTTTTTCATGGCTGCATAAAATTCCATTGTGTATAAATACCACATTTTCTTAATCCATTCGTCAGTAGTGGGGCATCTTGGCTATTTCCATAACTGGGATATTGTGAATAGGGCTGCAATAAACATGGGTGTGCAGGTGGCTTTGGAGTAACTGTGCCAGGTTACTTTCATAGAGAATTTGTACTAAAGAAAGAAGGCTGGGCATTTTCAAAGCCGTAACTGTCAAAGGAATATGGAAATATAAAGAAAATGGAAACATATTTCCTGTTACAAAGAAAATATTCAATAAATAATATATAGTAACTACAGTTGTTGATGAAGATGATGATCTAGGCAAATAAATGTGGCCAAGGGAAACCTTTCCAGAATGCTGAGGTTGATTGGAGTTCTGTTACTGGAACAAGGAGGCCAGGTACACAGTGGTCCTCGTGTTCTACCTGAACAAAATAAAATGTTTGCATTATTTTTTTCCTTAGGGTAATATGAAAATTCAGATTCCTAAGTATACAGTCCTAGTGAGTCAGAATCCTTAAATATGGAGCTCAGGTCACTTGTACTTTTAACATGATTCCTAGGAGGCTTTTGATAATATGATAATTAAAATATGTTAATCTCTGCCTCAAGGGTGACACTATAGGAAGGGAGTGGGGATTACCTAACCTAGCTTTGAACATGATTTAAATTAATTAAAATTGCCTGACAATAATTTCAGAACAGATTCAATGGCAACAAAATTATGCCTGATTTAAAACTTCTCTGTAGTGAAAATGCAATCTCAGTTCACTAAACCATCATAACTATGCAGCAAATATGCTTATTTTTAACGCATGACAAAGCCTGTGGGTTGAAGAGTACATGTCCCAATTTAACTTACTTATTTCCCTCTTTTCCTCTCCCCCACATCCTTTTCTCTCTCCCCCCTTCCCTTCCTTTTTCTCCTGCAGTGTTTTGTTGTCATCAGCAGAGGGCATTATGCTGCAGCAAGTTTGGACATCAGTATTAAAAGATAAGTTGATGATTGTGTAAGAGCAAGATAGATTAAAATGAGCTCATAAATGATGCTACATACACAGATGCCCACTGCCCTGTAATTATGGTGATTTACACCGGCCTGTCATACTCACACGCCTCATAAAGCAGCTTCATTTTCATGGTTGTTTTTAATAATGTACCCTTCCCTTATGAGAATTTAATATTCTTTTTTCAACCCCTGAACTCCCGAATAGGACACTTTTTTAAAAAAATAAGACAAACTCTACTCAGGCCAGGGGGCAATAGATCTGTAACTCTTTATGAAGGCCCAGTTTTATTGGTCTGTTCTACTGTATAATTGTTTAGTTTAATTTGGTAAACACATCAGTTTTCCCAGCACAAATAGATGGATAAACAAAATGTTCAAAAAGAAATGGAGCCAATTAGACTTTTTATCAGAGACATATACACAGAAATGTCTTTACTAAAGGATAGTCTTTCTCCTTTGAGATTTGATCCCAAATTAGAGTTCCTGGAATTTACAAGGGACAAAGAAGTCAGCTTTTTAAAACATAACAAAATCTCAATTATTTGTTGAGGAAAGCAGATAAAAGACAGGGACCCTTGAATGCTTCAGAATCTCCCTCGAGTTAGAAATACAGTGGACACATTCAGTAAGAGCATAATTTTATCCCTTCCTACTCAGCTACTCACAGCCACTTTTTAAAATATGAGCAACTAGATGAGAATATTCTATAGTTGTGGATGATTTTCAACTTTTTTATGACATGAAATATGCCACCTGTGCATGCTGTGGACACTTATGTGTTAAACAGATCAAGAGTTCAACAATTTCTTGGTTCTGAAACGAACAGGTTTGTTCAGTATTCTTTTGTACAACCTAAAGAGATATTTTGATGTACAAATAACATCATATTTTTTCTATTTCTTATTTTTGCACATAGAAAATAGGTCCATATTTGGAGTGTAATATCTGGCCTGACTTCTTTCCAGACTTTATCTAATGTTTTCTACTTTTTCTCTACAAAGATAGTTTGGTCCTTAAGTAAGCAATGGTTTCTGTGATTTGAGACATGCTTCTGTCAGTACAGAGTCAAGCTCTATGTGTGCTTCTCTTTGAAGACCTTCAGCAAACAGGTACTAATATTTTTCATCACTTTTTACTCCATTTTTTTTTGTTTTTCCTAATTGTTATTATCTTTGAATTCTGAAAAGCTGTGCAAATTTTTAAAAAAATTTTTTCAGAACTAGCTATATATGTGTGTATATATAAATTTAAGAATCTTCCCCTCCCCGTGATTATATAGTATTATAACAATGTAATATTACTTCTGCCACTTCTTCACAGTTCAAGCTTATGCACAGTCTCTGAACTTCTCTATTCTTAATGAGTTTTATTTGGAGTAGTAAGAAATTATGTTCCAGAAAACCAACCTCTCTCATTCTGTTTTCCTATACCCTTTTCCAGGGTTTCTTCACTTGCTCCCATTCTTGTCCAGATTTCTATGTAGCTTTTTCTATTGTTTGTCTCAGTTTCAATATAATACGAAAGCCACTTCTTCCTATTTGTCACAAGGTTCATCACCACTGACAATCTCAGACGTCTATCTCCTTGCTACCTTAGCAATGGGCTTGATACAGCTACTCAGTCTCTTCTGAGAATACATTGTACAGTTAAGATGTTAAAATGTTATTTGACAGGTGGAAATTAATAAGTGGGAAGTTACAAAGCCTTTATCTGTATTTTCAAAGGGGAAAAGTAAAATGAAGGGGCATGGCCCAGGGTATAAATAAAAACATTGCTTTGAATTAGTTGCAGATTGTTGCCTGAGAGCCTGATGTTCAGCAGTATATGACAATCATCTGAAGAGACAACAGCTGCTTTTCCCAAACCTACACTTAACATTGCAGCCCCGAGCTACTGATGTGGTGACATTTTCCAGAGGATCCCCAGACATTTGCATGTTTTACAAGGATTTAAAAATTTGTATTTTTTCTCTTACAAATGAAGCAGCTGTATTTTGAGCAGAAATATGAAAACAGTAAATTATCAATAAATAAACAAAAGTCACCCTAAAAAACAAAATCAAAGAAAACCCCAAACCTCATTCAAGAAATATGGAAAAGCTTCAGAATGTAAATAAATAACAATAAAGAGTCACCAAATCCTACCACCTTGAATCCCTCCATCATTAATAAAAAGTAAAACACATTTCTCCAATTAGTACTTGCTTGTGGAGTAGGATGTTAATTTGATTAAAGCATATATAGACAGGTCTGAAACACCAAGGTGAAACACCCTTGGACTATCAATATATACTTTTAAAAAATGAAGGGCATCAAACTAACATAAGTCTTTTCTGTGGGTGAATACCAGAGGGAGATGGTTGGGCATAAGAGAAGGGGGAATGAGGGTGAAAATGTAAAGTGTATTTTGTATCTATATATGAAAATAAAAGAATAAAACCTATCAACATTGTTCTAAGAAGGGCGGGAGAGAGGAAGAGGAAGAACAATGGAGGTGGTACATCCAACTAAGATTATATTGAAAGCACATATATAAATGTAAAAATGTATCTCTTTGTACAACTATTATATGCTAATAAAATTTTTAAAATATTTTCTAGACAGACATCATTTCTCTTTCTCTCTGTGTGTATGTTTATAGGTGTGTGTTTGTGTGTGTGTGTGTGTGTGTGTGTGTGTGTGTGTATGTGAGAGAGAGAGAGAGAGAAAGAGAGTTGGACAGGTAGATGGATGGAAAATCATTATAAAAGTGATTATTGGATAGGATAATGCTGTTTTAAAATAACAAGTTTCCATTTAATTTTACTTCAATTAAATAGAAGGAAAAAAATGAAGTGAAACTAAAGAAAATGCTGTGCTTCAGATAAAAATTTCTTTACCATAAAAGGCACTGAGCTCTAAATTTTTCCTAGTACATTTCATTTATTTATTTATTTATTGTCCATTTATTTACATGTGCGTACATTGTTTGGGTCATTTCTCCACCCTGACCCCCTACCCCACCCTTCCCCCCCCTCAGTTTCAGGCAGGTCCCGTTCTGCCCTTATCACTGATTTTGTTGAAGAAAAGACATAAGCATAATAAGAAAGACAAAGTGTTTTTGCCAGTTGAGTTAAGGATAGCTATACAGAAAAATTCCTTTTATGTACCCATGTATTGCTACCCATGTTGATTCAACACTAACTGATCTTTACATTGGTTCCTGATCCCTCTGCTCATGATAGCCTGTCATTTTAAGGTTTCTGTATTAGTTCCTCTGGAGTGGGGACATCAAACACTTTCATGTTTTGGGTTTTCTGCCTATTCCTATATCTCCGGTATGTGCCCTCCCCTTTTCTTGTGATCCAAGTCCAACCACATTGTTGCATTTGCCCTAGATCTAAAGTCTGCATATGAGGGAGAACATACGATTTTTGGTCTTCTGAGCTTGGCTGACCTCGCTCAGAATTATGTTCTTTAGTTCCATCCATTTACCTGCAAATGATAAGATTTCATTTTTCTTCATGGCTGAGTAAAATTCCATTGTGTACAAGTATCACATTTTCTTGAACCATTCATCAGTAGTGGGGCATCTTGGTTGTTTCCATAACTTGGCTATTGTGAATAGTGCTGGAATAAACATGGGTATGCAGGTGCCTCTGCAGTAACCTGTGCTGAATTCCTTTGGGTATATCCCCAGGAGTGGGATTGCTGGATCATATGGCAATTCTATGTTTAGATTTTTAAGAAGTCTCCAAATTTTTTTCCAGAGTGTTTGCACCAGCTTGCATTCCTACCAGCAGTGGATTAGGGTTCCTTTTTTCCCACATCCTCGCCAGCACTTTTTGTTGGTGTTGTTTTGGATGATGGTTATTCTAACAGGGGTGAGGTGGAATCTTAGTGTGGTTTTGATTTGCATTTCCTTTATGGGTAGAGATGGTGAGCATTTTTTCATGTGTTTTTGGCCACTTGAATTTCTTCTTTTGAAAAAGTTCTGTTTAGTTCAGTTGCCCATTTCTTAATTGGTTCATTGATTTTAGAAGAGTTTCGTTTTTTAAGTTCCCTGTATATTCTGGTTATCAGTCCCTTGTCTGATGTATACCTGGCACATATTTTCAGTTTAGAGGTCATTTCTTTTGTTGTGCAGTAATTTTTTAATTTTATGAAGTCCCATTTAGTCATCATTTCTCTTAGTTGCTGGGCTGCTGGGTTCTATTGAGGAAGTGTTTGCCTATACCTATTTGTTCCAAAGTGTTTCCTGCTCCTTCCTGTGGTAACTTCAGAGTTTTCAGTCTGATATTAAGGTCCTTGATCCATTTTGAGTTGATACTAGTACAGGGTGATAGACATGGATCTAGTTTTAATTTCTTGCAGATGGGTAACCACTTTTCCCAGCAACATTTGTTGAAGAGGCTGCCTTTTCTCCATCGTATATTTTCGGCACCTTTGTCAAAGATAAGTTGGTTATAGTTGTGTGGATTCATATCTGGGTCCTCTATTCTGTTCAACTGGTCTTCATGTCTGTTTTTGTGCCAGTACCATGCTGTTTTTGTTGCTATTGCTTTGTAATATAGTTTGAAGTCAGATATTGTGATACCTCCAGCATTGCTCTTTTTGCTGAGTACTGCCTTGGCTATTCGTGGTCTCATGTTTCCAAATGAGATTTTTCAACCTCTGTGATGAAAGTCATTGGGATTTTGATGGGAATTGCATTAAACATGTAGATTGCTTTCGGTAGTATAGCCATTTTTACTATGTTGATTCTGCCAATTCATGAGCACAGGAGCTCTTTCCACCTTCTGTCATCTTCCTCGATCTCTTTCTTCAGGAGTTTGTAATTCTTGTGGAGGTCATTCACATCCTTTGTTAAATTTACCCCTAGGTATTTGATTTTTTTTGAGGCTATTGTGAATGGAATTGTTTCTATGTATTCCTCCTCAGTTAGTTCATTGTTGGTGTACAGAAAAGCTAATGATTTTTGTAGGTTGGTTTTATATCCTGCCACCTTACTGTAGCTGGTGTCTAAGAGTTTTTGGGTAGAGTTTTTTGGGTTTAAGGTATAGGATCATATAATCTGCAAATAAGGATAGTTTGACAGTTTCTTTACCTATTTGTATTTCTTTTATTTCTTCTTCCTAATTGCTCTGGCTAGAAATTCCACTCCTATGCTGAATAGGAGTGGGGAAAGTGGGCACCCTTGTCTCGTTCCTGATTTTAGGGGGAATGGTTTCAGTTTTTCACTGTTAAGTATAATGCTGGTTGTAGGTTTGTCATATATAGCCTTTACAATGTTGAGGTACATTCCTTCTACTCCTAGTTTTCTTAGAGCTTTTATCATGAAGTGGTGTTGGATCTTGTTGAAGGCTTTTTCTGCATCTATTCAGATGATCAAGTCGTTTTTATCTTTGCTTCTATTGATGTGCTGTACTACATTTATAGATTTGTGTATGTTGAACCACCCCTGCATTCCTGGAATGAAGCCAACTTGGTCGTGGTGAATGATCTTTCTGATGTGTTGTTGGATTCACTTTGCCATTATTTTATTGAGGATTTTTGCATTGATGTTCATTAGGGAAATTGGACTGTAGTTTTCCTTTTTGGAGGTGTCTTTGTCTGGTTTTGGGATGAGAGTAATATTAGCTTCATAAAATGAGTTAGGCAGTATTCCTTCCTGTTCTATTTTGTGGACCAGTTTAAGGAAAGTTGGTATTAGTTTTTCTTTAAATGTCTGATAGAATTCATCAGAGAATCCATCAGGTCCTGGACTTTTCTTTTTTGGGAGGCTCTTGATGGCAGCTTCAATTTCTTTTTGTGTTATAGATCTATTCAGGTGATTAATATCCTTTTGGTTCAGTTTTGGGTGGTTGTAAGTTTCTAGGAATCTGTCCATTTCTTTGAGATTTTCAAATTTATTAGAGTATAGGCTTTCAAAGTAGTCTCTGATGATTTCTTGGATTTCTGTGGTGTTTGTTTTATCTCTCCTTTTGAATTTCTGATTTTACTGATTTGGGTTTTTTCTCTCCTCATTTTAGTCACATTTGCCAGGGGTCTGTCAATCTTATTTATTTTTTCAAAGAACCAGCTTTTTGTTTCATTGATTCTTTATATGTTTTTTTTTGTTTCATTGATTTCAGCCCTTAATATGCACTCATGGCTATAAATGTTCCTCTTAGGACTGCCTTTGCTGTGTCCCATATGTTCCAGTAGGTTGTGTTTTCATTTTAAGAAAACTGTGAAGAAGTGTAAATCAAGTTTGTAATTTATTCTAATCACTGCACATGAGGAATCAATCCCAAATTCCCCTTTCTTCCTGTACCCTTGGAATGAGTTCTCAACAAGATATCGGGGAAATGGGAGCCACCCCTCTCTGCAGTGGAGCAGCAGTTATATCACCTAGGATGGTAAGACTGAGCTCTCCAGCAATGTGCACCAGTGACTAACTGCGAAAAACACTGAAGAACACATGGTAAGTAAGAATTTGTCAAAGTAGTAAGATAATAAGAGGTAAATGAATGAAAGACAGAGAGGAAGGATATTTGAATTTTTACCCTCTGTGTCCTATACTTGACTTTTATCTGGTCTATGTGTAAATCCAGAAAGGATTTAAAACAATAAAATTTTCCTCACTGGACAATGGGAATAGTCATGCTATTACTTTTTATGAGATGGATTAATGATAACCATACATTAAATAGCAATAGAGAAGAATGTGGTTCAATCCTAAAGCTTTAACCTCATGTGATGCTAAAGAGGGACAAATGATTACCAACAGCAAGAGGGCAGAGAAGACAGGCATCTGGCTCAGATATTATCCAGGCAGCCCCAGAAATCTTGCAAGCACCTGTCTCTCAGACAGTCTCCCAGAATAAAATCTATCAACTGAGAAGTCATCATTCTCTCTCTGGTCATAGCAACTGGGTTCTGAAATCAAAGAACACCAGCCATGTGGTAATAGGATTTTGTATCCTTACACCCCATGCTTGTTGGTGATGGTAAGTATTAACAACTTAGCATCGTGTCATCATGGTTTTTCTGGAACATAAGATTTATAACAGCTGGAAATGCTGTGTGAAGTCCCAACATTGGTCTTTTGTTTTCCAAAAAACAGTATGGGATTCTCCAATTCCAAAAAGAAAGAAAAACAAAACTCTTTCAGCAAAAAGTTGATGCGACCAACTTTGGAAGAGTAATTTTATTTCCAATATCGACATTGGTAAGTTGACTAAATCCAGGTTTCATTAATAGTGAAATTGAGCTGCAAGTACACGTTATGGGTGAGAGGATCTACTGCATGGTCACTGGGAGGTACAATACCTTAATCATACTATGTGGATAAGTGCATAACAACCATGCACTAAGCCTCCTGAACAATGGGTGCATTGTCTGTTTCACAATAAGGAAGTAAACAGTTTCCAGTGTTGCCATCACAAGTTCTCTAGACACTGACTGAATTTATGGGGACATTAGGTTTTATAACTTTATCTGGAGAGTTGGATTCATCTGTTGCTAAATGGGAAAAAGCAAGATAGAAGAGAAAGTAGTAAATGAGTGATAACGCTGTTCCACTTTCTGTTCTCTTTTGTGTCCTCCTTTGCACTCATAGGATCTGGGACTCAGATGCTGAAATCACGACAAAGTTAAAATCTCCAATTAAGCTTTCACTTACATAATGAACAATGTATATTTGTTGAGGGACAAGATGATTCTCAAAGACAACCCTCCCCAAGGATAGGAAATAATTTATTTCAATTTTGTAGATTTTCAGTTTTGTTAGTGGGATCAGAATAGTCTTTACTCTAGTATGGATTTTCCTCATGCTTGAAATAATTCCCTTCAGAATATTCAATTGGATGTCCCATGAATTTTGAAGGTTTTCCTCTTTAGCCCCCTCTTTGGGTGCTCTGTGATCTCCTAGGATTGATCCCTCAGGTAGTTCTTTTCCCAGATTTGTGTAATTTCTTCTCACTCATGTCCTAGTCCAAATTTAAGTAATGACTCCCTCAAGACCCTCTGTAAATCTTTCTGTGGGAATCTGCCTTTTAACTCTAGCTGGCTGGCTTTCTTGGACTCCTGGCTCTGTTTGTTCGACACATGGCTCACCCTGGCTTCTGCTGAGTTTTGTCTGAAAACTCTCCAGGCAGAAACCTTGGACAACGACATGATCACTTTCTTTGTTTTTCACCTACAGGTCACTGTCCTATGCTGCCTGATGTCCAGTGTCTGAATCATTGTTTCATATATTTTGTCCATGTTTTAGTTGTTCCATGGGGGAGGATAAATCTAGTTACTATTTGTCTGTCTTGACTGGAAGTAACCATGTAGATTTTAAGTTAGAAAATATTCTTTTTGCTGCATGCATTAAAAATTGCTCATGATGTCTAACATGTTATTTCTTACTGTGGTAATCTGGCTTTCCTTTTCCAGGATTAGGGAATGGCATTATTACATTATCAATAGAGGTATTATAGGGAGTTGGCAAGACTCCTTAATGGTACTACAGAGGTCTCTGCAGAATTAATTAGCTATAGGCCAATCACCATGATGGATATCTCTGGTCTTGAATGTGACTTCTCTTAAGAAATAAAATCTAATTTGAAGATGAAACATACAGACTCCATTTTATAATATCTCTTTCTCTTCTCTTTTTAAATATGTATGTTTCTGGACCACACAACGGGATGAACTTCAGGATATGTACTCACTAGTAAATTTGTGACTGTAATGCAGAACACTTTATTCTTGTGTTGCACCTTATCCAGTATTAAAAATAAGTATTGTTTCACATACTATGGACTAGAAGAAAATAGAAAAATGTCAGTAAAAATGGTCTTGATGCTATAAAGTTGAACATACTTGTTTGCCTTCTATTTAATTCATTCAAAGTCCTAAGATTTATTAAACTTATTTGTAGGTGTGTGTTTCATATGATGAAGATAAAAACATGAGTGGCACAGATAACATGAATGGGAACACAGAAAACTTGGTGTATTCCTGAGAAATTTAGAAGAAAAGGATGTGCCCTACAAATAAGTCACAAAACTACACAAAGTTCTGTGTCGATCTCTAGCAAAGCTATAAGAAATGAGAGAAATGTATGCTATTCTACTTACAGCGACCTTTTAAAAATTTATTTTTTATTGTATAAATTTAAGTTATACAACATTAAGTCTTTTAAACAAGGCTTAAATAAGGTTGCCATTTGGGAAACAGAAAATACAAATATGAAAAAACAGTAGGTAAAAAATACTTCTGGGTGAAGTTAAGAGTCTAGAGACCAGACATAATGGTTTAACATCTTAAAAAGTCACTTATAATGGGGGTAATCCTGCTATAATATCCTCAATAATTTAGCAAGTTATCTCTTCATTAGTATTGTTTTTAATTTAATAAGTCTCCAAGTTACTAAGAGTAATTAGATTATATTTTAGTTAACCTTGATGTTAACCCTGATAAAGTTACTTGGAATTTACTTTCTATTTGGATGATATAATTATTCTCTTTTTTTTTTTTTTTAGCTACCTCTCTTTAAGAGATGATACATTCCTTTTCTTTGTCTTTTCTTTTTACAGTTAGCCTGAAGTTTATTCTATCTCATGAGAACTGTGCCAACCCTGCTAATAATGATATACACAAATTATTATAGTGTTTATAGCTTGTTACATCTTGTATTTGTTAAGTATTTAAGTATTGTTAAGTCATTTACAAATTTCTTGAACACAGGGTCTTTATAGTTTTCTTCTTTTATATTTTTTCCTCCTCTTCTTAGCCCCCTGCTAAGACTGAGAGTAAATATTTGATAAAAAATCTTGTAATCTTTAATTTTAATTTTAAGTATTTAAAGTGAAATACAGCTTTGTTCTTCCCTTTGATACTACTACCACAACCCATTTAATAGTTCAGAAAAGTAAGACAGGAAATACTTGCTTGTAAAGGGCCACACAAGAAGTTAAGTATGAAACTAAAATTGGACCTCAGAGTTTCAAACTCAATCTTCAACTCAAAACAAAAGGCCACACAACCTCTGTCTATATAATTAGATTAAGAAAACATTCAGAAAAGCAAAGCTGTTCTTGTCCTGAAGGAATGCCTGTGATTATGTCTTCTTTGTAAAAAGTAAAGACTGTGGATCTCATTAAAAGGTCTGCAGCCCAGTATGCTGGAGATACTGGCAGTATAAACATTCACGAAGGGGAACATCCTGTCTCTTCTACCTTGGATGTAAGGCTCTACTACTCTGTAGTCGTTCCTTGTTTTGTTGTGTGTGGACATCTGAGAGCCATTTCCTCATCTTTATTTCAAATTAAGCTGGACACTCCCTTTTCATTTTTGAAAAGTAATCTGTGTGAGAAGGGAGTTAGCATGTTTACCCAGTGGGCTTGGAGCCAGTCAAAGACTGCCTGCCTACTTTTCTTGGTCCTTCCCCTCTGTGTTTCCCAATCTGCTCTGCTCTAAGATGGCCAGATATGGAAGGTTGCCAGCTGGGATGCCAGAACTTCAAAGGGATCTGTCACAAGGGCACACAAAGGCTCATTTGTTCAGCACTTGGAGGGAGATGACAGTGGTTTCCAGGCACATAAGGAATCCGAGGTTTGTCTTCACTTGACTTCTTGCTTCACCAGCTGGCTGATGGAGAAGACTTCCTGTTTCATTCCATAGCTTAGCCAAAGTGAGAATGACTGAATAGATGGACCTTTTTCAGCCTGGTAATCTGCCTCTATTCCTAAATGAATGAATAAAGTCATCTCTGCTTCTGGAATTAATTAAATAACAGGATTTCTCAAAATAAATTCTTTTCACCATTAACAACCCTGATGTACCAGGCTACAAATTTTAGAGATAAACATGGTAGGTAACTATCTGAGAGTTGTCTGCAGGCAGAAAGGTAATGGGCTCGAAGATTCAGGCTTCACTGATGCTGGCAAGGTGTATGTGTATGTATGTTTTACTGTGGTAAGAACACTTAACATGCAATCTACTCTCTTAAAATTGTTTAAGAGTATAATACAGCATTGTTAGCTGTAAGCACAATGTGGTACAGATCTTCAGAATTCATCCATCTGGCACAACTGAAACTTCCGATCCATTGAACAGCAACTCCACTTTCTCCTGGTCTGCAGCTCCAGCAACCAGCATTCTACTCTTTGCTTGTGGGAGCTGGACTGTTTCTATGCTTCACGTAATGAAGTCATGTAGTACGTGCGCTTCACTCGGAATAATGTCCAAGGGAAGGCAGAGTACTAAAGGAAGCATCATTCTCAGGCTCAGGCTCACACAGTGCAGGCTCAGCATCTGAGACTGAGACCCTCCATAAATTTTGTACCTTGGGAGCCCTATTTGCCTCATTCTGGTGCCTGGTTCTGCTTCTAAGATAATTAACCACATTTCACAGCTCTCACCAAACTGTTTCTGGTTGCACAGGAATAGCTGTAGGTGGGACTATCTATGCTAGATGAGGTGAGAAATAGTGGTTCTACAAGCTCTGTGATTTTAGGTGACTTTGATTATCTCTCTGAGTTTTGTTCTCACCTTCTAAAAGGAACCAGTATTTACTATTTTATCTGTCAAGAGTGGCAAAGTCTGAGATTTTTTCCCTAATATTTCCTAAACTAAGATATTATCTTGTCACAACTTTGTGGATGCTGGAAGAAGCCAAATACCCCCTGGATCAAAAAACAGGAGGCTTTATTATTCACAAAAAGAATAGTAGCCAGGTGTCAGCATTTGTATTGTTTCCTTGAACTTACATTCCCTTAGGGCAGCATGAGAGTACCAGACGATATGGGCAGTGAGTTGCATTATGGGAGATGAACCTCAAAGTTTTGGAACCAGAATATTTCATAATGGGAAAAAAAGAATGCCCACCATCAATCTAGAGCAGTAGTATCTTTAGTACATCAGCCAGTAAGTATGCTTGCTCTTTGAGCCAGAGGGATCTCTTGCATATTTCCCTCAACAATTACTTTTTCTGTTGTAGAAAAACAAATCTTTCTCTTGTTTAAGACTCAGTTATATTGGGAAATTTTGTTTATACACAGCCAAACCAAATTGTAATGAATACCGTTTGGCACCTGGAGACGGGGGAGGTAACAAAACTTAACAAAACAGAGCCTGCTTTAGTGGTGAGCAGGTATTTGTGTACTGAGGACTTAAACACTATAGGCTGGGTGACTAATGACCTGGAAAACTTGTCATCCACTGTTCTGTGGATTGAAGGAAGCACACATGTATTAACACTAAAGCACTGGGAGAAACGGTGGGAAACTTCGTAAGGTTGGTGTGCATTGGTTATTTCGTGTCATTTTCAGGAAAGTCCTGTAGATAAGCTCACACTGCAGTAGGAGGTCAGACTCCAAGCAGACAGGAAACACCTCTTTCCTCAGGTTCTCTCTGTGAGTAGTATATAGTGTAAGTTGCTGATGACTACTGTAATAAGAAGTGCTGAAGGTCTGAGAAAGCCCCCTTTTCCCATAGCCTCAGATAGAGCAATTGTAAGTGAAGGAAGCAAAATAGAACTCCTTAGTTGGTGATAACCTTGTCTGTGCAAACCTGAAAGCAAGAGTTCTCTGTAGACAGCAGGAACGAGATTAAAAACATGAGCTTAGGGTTCTTATTTTCTCATCCACATCCTTTTATGAAATGGTATCCAAGTGCTCCCCACTCATTTAAGAGAGGACAATAGATACACAATTTATAAATAAATGAATGAATAAATAGTGACAGTTGCCAGGCTATAAAAAAGTAAATATAGATAAGATCCTGGCTATTTGTATGTGAAACTAATTGGAAGCAAATGTATCAGAACCTTACTAAGACTTGAGGAATGATATTGGCAAAGGAACCCCAAACTTGGCCTACAGTGCCCTTTGACAGTCAAACCCCTTAAGTGAACCTTGGGTGCCAGGTGGAAATGAGCTATGAAAGCAATGTACATCTCTAAAACTGTACCCTTCAGGACCCTGTTCAAAATGTCCAGATATGATACAGAACATGGGGTAATTTTCCTGGAGAAAAAGCCAAAGGTCAGGGAAAATGAATGAGAATGTTTTTCTAGAAAGTAGAACCAGAGGCTTCCAGAGGGCCCAACCAAGAAACTTATTCCAGCTGGCAGAATAGTTCAAGTGGTAGAGCACCCACCTAGCAAGCATGAGGCCCTGAGTTCAAATCCCCGTACATCAAAAAAAAAATCTAGATAGTATTAGGGCTGACAGAGTATCTCAAGTGATAGAATGCCTGCCTAGCAAGTGTGAGACCCTGAGCTCAAACTTCATTACTGCCAAAAAAAGAGAGAGAAACATACTCTGCTGCCAGGGTTGGGCTTCTGTTCAACTCTGCCCAGTTGGGTTTTAAAATTGCTGGAGCCAGTGGGTGTGGAGTGGTCACCATGCTTCCCATTTCTGCAGGAGAGATTTTATAGCAGTTGGGTTGCTATATTTTTGCCAGAGTATATCGGGAGTGTTGGAGGCAGGTCTCTCTTAGTTTACAGATCACTATGAAGAACAGTTGAGAGAACTGTACACCAGGTCCTGTCCATCACCCAATTCTACCACTAGGTGCAGTAGCTAGGGAAGACATTGGGATGCCTGTATTGGAGAGGAGGTATGCTCCTTTTGTAGGAAGGAGTTGAACATTCAAAAGCAGAGACTGTAGCAAAGAACATGGACCCAAATTCATTTTGAGGGTCTATTCATTCATCTAATGGATTAATTTCCAGCTTCCGTTGTTACCTTGGGCAAATGAGCTGTGAGAGAGAGTATTATATTGTGCTTTTTTTTCTTTTCCCTCAATCTTGCTTTGTGGAAAATAAATGCAATTGTTTGCACTCTGGTTGCCATTTTGTATGTTGAAAATGAGGCTTCTCACTGTAGAAATATTGAAATAAAAAAAATCAAAAAAGGTAAATTACTGATGAATTTATGGAACTGCCAAATCATCCTTGGACTGCCAGAATCTATACATCTATTATATGATAGGATAACACATTTTGATTTTAACCATTGTTAATTTTTCATTTGTTGTTGAACTTAATTTTGATCATTGTAAGAGTCTATACAAATGTGAGAATATTGTTAACATTATGCATTAAGAAATATGTCAGAAAGAAGGACACATAGTGTTTCTAACAGAAACAAAATAAAATTTATTTTATTTATTAATAAAAATAATCTTGACAATGGCAATAAAAAGTGTTTTTATTCTTATGTGAACTACGCTGCTATAATCTTGACCATCTTCACAATCCTAATCTTAAATCCACATGGGCTCAGGACCTTGCCATACTCATAAGGGCCTAAAAGGTGATTGTTTATGGGTCAAGGATCTTGATGATGGGGAAGGAGTAGGTTGAATTTCTTGACTATATGACTCCACCTATTGCAACACCACTCATTGGATCAAAGGTGGGAAAATAACCAATGCAGACTAGTTACTGACTTATGACTGACATGTTCTGGTACGAAAAGAGAATCTGGGTCATTTAGCATCTCTCTATCAGCAATTTGACTGGGAAAATAAGATAGGTATCAGTTAGCTATGGCTAAGTCATCAGAAATGGTCAAACTCTGAGGGTCATGTGTCAGCAAAGAGGCAAAAATGTCAGAAACTGTGCATGAACAGAAGCTTAGAGGAATGAAGGAAATAGGGTAGAAGATGAGGATGCTGCCAACTATTGTACAAGAGAAGAGACACAGAGAGAGAGAGATGGAGAGAAGAATTGAGAGTCTTGCCAGCGGCAGAGATCTTTGAGCTCTTGTTGCTGAGGTCCTGTTGCTGTGGAGCAAGCAATTCTTACTCCTTTATGCGAGGTAAGACTGCATTCTCGGGCTTGCCCCCTTTATCTCTTGACCCCAAATCTGTTCTTATAAAAACATATTACCCAAATTTCTTTCTCCTATCTGGCAGAGCCTAATTAGAGCAATTGGCATAAAAATACTTACATACATCATTGCTTAAACCATAGTGTTTTTCTGTTACTGTTGTTAATGTATCTAATTTGAAATTATTGAATGATATTTAATTTTGAAAAGGGTTGAACTGAGGCAATTTGTCATATAAAAATCAATATCTTGGAAGAAAGTTAAGGTTAGATGGTGGAGAAAAATCATTATAATAAGAGCCTAAAGGAGGTAAGAATTTTAATGAGAAAGTAGTAGTCTGTTATTTCAAAATGGTGATAAGCACTTTTTTATATATAACCATCATTCATCATAATTATTGTCACCATCACACTTACAGGAACCTTATCAGGTAGATGCAGTGGATGTCCTTACATCCACTGTACAGATAAGAACACAGAGACTAAGAGGGTTAAGTATTTGCCATGATTATATAATGGCAGAGCAGGGCATTTTTTCTAGGCTGTGTAACTCCATATGCATTCTTAATCACTATGTTATGTGATTTTCTATTTTTCCATATGACTTTCTGGTCAGTCTCCCTCACTGAGATCCAGACTGCAAAATGCCAGAGGCTAGCTTTGACACGGCTGCTATTGATGAAGTTGATAGCCCAAGAATGGTATCACAGGAGACCTCAGGAAATATCTGGACCTATGAGATCAATTGTGGGGATTCTATGAGAAAGGCAAATGGAACTCTTCAGAGCAATAATGAAAAACTATTATTTCACACTCTCTTAGCTCCTGGGAATTAAAGGTAAGACTTGAAACCATTGTTAACATGAGAGGCAAGAGTGATCTAGTTACAGACAGACTCTGAGCCAGGCCTTGCTAATTCTTGTGAGAATGTTTAATGCAAGGTAGTTAAGCTGTCTGCCTCTTTTTTCCCTCATCTATTAAAGGGGATTTCATTCAAAGAGGATATGATACATAGTCATAAGATTATTTATTATAAGTATATCATGATTTATGCAAGGAAAGCCCATGAAAGAGTATCTCACAAAGAGGAGGACTCAGAAAATGTTATTGGTTGTCATTACAATTATAGTTTTCTTCTTTTTTACTATCTCTAGTGTCTAGTGAGACACTGGGGCAGAAGGTTTCAGGGAATGCTGGTCAGGCTGTAATGTGGATGAGCAGGAGCAATGAGCCTTATCTTTCATTCTTCAGACCTGAGTTATTGATACTGTTAATAAGACTAGACCTGTCTTACCTGGCTCAAAGTATTGAAGCTTTAGTACAAGCTTCAATAACAACAGCAATTAGCATCTCCTAAATGTCTAGTAAATGTCAGTCACTTTAAACACTTCGCAAAAATCATGACCTTTACAAGGTAGGTACTCTACTTAAGAAAAAAATTAGAACTGTTTTTTAAGGTCACAGCATTGAAGATAAAGAGGCATTTTCTTAGACTGTGCCTGAGTCTGAGTTCTGTGAAACTCAAAGAACTTCACAGAAACTCTTCTTTTTTTTTTCTTTTTACAAATTATGTGGGAAGAGAACTAGCAATATAGATGGTGCCACAATAATATTTCAGAATGAAAAACTGAGTGAAAGTCCAAGTACATGAATTGGCATATAATGTTCAGCATGAAAACATTGGTGTTTATTGAAAGTGTAATGACTTGGTTAACATGGACCATTTCCTTCCTCCTCAAACTGTTTGCCTCATTTGGGTTTTCATTTAACTACCTAACCACAAGAGTCAACTCAGCTTGAGAGGCAGGGGGATTTCTAGAAATGAACATGGCCAAATAAGACACCGCAAATGCATCAAATATTTGCTCTTCTTCACACCTTGCTAGAGCTGAAGCAGACCTGGTAACTAGGCTTACATCACATCTCTTTGTTTAGCAGAAGAGCATATTGCTTCATTCTGGAGATATTATATGTGTTTTCTATTGCTTGCAATAATGTTGCATAACAAGCAATCCCGAATTTCAGTGGTTTAGAACAATGGGCAGTGATATAGTTCTAGTCTGTGGTGAATCCATTTAGGCTGAGGTTGGCTGGTTCTACATTTCTGGAGATTGGCTGACACCTGATGTGGGCTGCCTTTCTCCAGGAGGACTGGGGAGTATTGGTTCTGTTCTGTGTATATCTTACTCTCCAGTCACTAACCCAAGCATTTGCTTATGCTTATGACACAGGTGCAAGAGAAAGGCTTGCACTTCTCAAGTCTGCTTTTGCAGCATCAGCTAGCATTCCATTGGCCAAAGTAAGTTGCAAGGCCAACTGTAGCACTGAGAAATTAGTTATATTCTAAGTCTTTAACAGAAGAAATCCTTGGATACAGGAGAGTGATTAATTGTAATTATCTTTGCAATCTCTACAGGCATCTTTCATTAAAATTATATATATACACAAAAAGTCAGTGGTTCTGCAATACTGATACAGTTCTCTAATAATTCCAGTTCTTTTAGCTGTTTCTTTTGATACTAACTTCTATAACTCTTAAAAATTCTTGCTTTGCAACTTCTTGACTTCAATTTGAGGCATTTCCTATTGACTTCTTACTAGGGCAATAAAAATTTGCTTCTCTGTCGGTGCCCTCTTTCACCCTTCACCACACACATACATACTTCCCTTGTTCTTACCTTTTCTATATTGTTTTATAATTTTGCAGTAGATTATTCAAATACTGTAAATACTATTCATAGTTGATCCACTTAGTGAACTATGATTATTTTTCCATTGTTACATACTTTTCATTTTCTCTGAAGCTTATTTATTGCCTTATTTTTCTTTGCCTTTCTATTCCAATCACTAATTCAGCCAATTTTCCTTTAATTGTATAAATAGTCTCTCGGTGTGCTTAAACACACTGGGGATTTTCTCAGTTCTATCTCTCCCAGAGCTGTTTACCTGTTCCAATAGGTGTGACTCCCTGGCAGTATTCTGAAGTATCCCTGACCCTTCCTCTGGAGAGCAGTATTTCCTGGATCCACTCTTCCTAATGCTTGGATGATAACCCTCAGTTAATGCACTGTATTCTTTTATCCACCCCTGAAAAAAGAGCAGTTAGGAAGTATATTGTTACCCAAAATATTTTACCACTTTCTCACTATGTAACACAGATTAACCTTGTGAAAATAAACACAAATTCAGAAATGTGTGTATAGAAGATCAACAAAAGCAGAAATTTATAATGTATTCTTGTTGTATGGTTAAGCTTTTGTATATCTCAAAATGAACTCTCCTTTGATTAACTAGTGGTAAGTTTTCCTTATATTTTATAATACAAATATTCAATTGTGAAAATTTAGAAAAATAATAAAATGAATAGTTGCCTACATTCTCCTAGGTTAAACACACAAACATACACGTGTATACACACGTGTGCATCTTTTTTTGCCTGTGCTATTTGAGGGTAAGTAGTTGACATTATTACATTTACGTCTAAACATCTCAGCACACATCTCAAAAGAATGAGAATAATTTATAATAAGCATGATACTCTTTATATACTTAAGAACATTTACTGTTGGGTACATATCAATTATTTTTTAATTTTATTTTATTGTTTTTACATTTACTTACATGTGCATACATTATTTGCCCTCCCTACCCCACCTCTGGGCAGAACTTGTTCCATCCTCTTGTTCTCTGATTTTGTTGAATTAAAAACATGTAAGATAAAAAGAAAAACATAGCATTTTTGCTAGTTTTGGATGAAGATAGCTATACAGGGAGATTCCTTGTGTTGTTTCCATGCATATATGTATTACAACAAAATTGGTTCATCTCTACCATACCTCTTCACTACTTGCTTGTCCCCTTTCCATAGTGGCCTCTGCCAGTTTAAGATTACTCTATTTGCTCCTCTACAGTGAGCACATCAACACATTCAAGTTTTAGGTTTCTTTCCCTTTCCCTATCTCCACCATGCTCAGTCTCCCCTTACTGTGTGACCCATGTCCAATAATATTACTGCATTTCTTTTGGGTCTATAATCTGCATATGAGGGGGAACATGCAATTTTTGGCCTTCGGAGTCTGGCTAACTTCGCTTAAGTGATGTTCTCCAGTTCCATCCACTTACTTGCAAATGACAAAATTTCACTATTTTTTGTGGCTGAATAAAATTCCATTGTGTATAAATACTACATTTTCTTAATCCATTCATCAGTAGTGGGGCATCCTGGGTGTTTCCATAGCTTAGCTATTGTGAATAGTGCTGCAATTAACATGGGTGTGCAGGTGCCTTTGTAACAACTTGAGTCGCATTCCTTTGGGTATATCCCTAAGAGTGGTATTGTTGGATATGGCAGATCTTTTTTTTCAGTTTTTTAAGTCTCCATACTGTTTTTCATAGTGGTTGTACTAGATTACATTCCCACCAGCAGTGTGTGAAGGTTCCTTTTTCTCCACATCCCCGCCAACATTTGTTGTTTTTGGTCAAAATCGTTTTTATTCTTGTTAAAGCCACAACAACTGAAGCATCAACAGTGTTCAATCTAGTTTCATGCATTACAACTAATTATTTTATATTTTTAGGTTGTTTTAATCTAGAAAACTCTCCCATTAAAATACTTTAAATTTATCTTATGCCAATTAACATTTTTCACCTAGAACCAAATTACCTAGAGTGATATTAACACGTGTCAGCTCACGTACTATCACCATCAGAAGGATACTGAACAGCTTCATCACCTCAATACATTTCTTCAAAGTGCCTTTTCATAGTACTCACTCCATCCGTCTACTTGTAATCCATGGTAATCATTGATCTTGGTAACTCCATTACCTGTAGATAACTCTGCCCTGAGGTTTGTTTCTTCTACAGCATGTCATATGAACAAAATCATGAAATATGTTTGAAATTTACTTTTTTCACTTAGCATAATGCACTTATACATCATTCATGTTTTTGTGTGAATCAGCAATTTGTTTCATTTAAAGTATTTCATTCTATAGATATACCACAATTTTTTTCTATCCCTGTTCATACTGAAGAACATTTGGATTGCTTCCACTTTCTAGTGATTATGAATAATGTCCTATTAACAATGGTATACAGGGTTTTGAGTGAACGTAAGTTTTCATTCCTCTAGAGTAAATATATAGACAAGGCTTACTAGATGATGTTATAAGTGAATGTTTAATTTTCAAAGAAACTTACAAAACATTTGTTGAAGAGGTGCACAGTTTTGCACCCCCACCAGCAATACATGAGCGTTCTAGCTGTTTAGTGCTTGCTTTCAGTTTGCACTTCCCTAGTAACTAATGATGAAATGTCTTTTCATATGTTTATTTGCTTTTTGTACAGCAAAAAGTGTCTGGTCTGGTCGCTTGCCTGTGTTTTAATTGAGTTCTTTGTTTTCACTTTGTCAGCTTCTGAGAGTTCTTTATATATTCCAAATAGAAATCCTTTAGATATGCCATTTGTAAATTTCTCTTTGTTTTTTATCTTTTTCATTTTCCTACCAGTGTACATCACAAAGCTAATTTCTTAATCTTGGATGTCCAACTTATTAATTATTTATCTTTTGGATTATGACTTTGGTGTCTAAAAAGACAGCATGGAGATTTTCTCTTGTTTTTTTTTCTTTTTGCCCTATTTAACCTCATATTATTTGGTTTGTTAGTTTTAAATGTCATCATATGATTTCGTTTTTTAAAGTACAATAACCAATGATGGCATCCTTCCTTCACCTTTCTCTTTACACTTTTCCACAACTTTATACTTTCTCCAACTTCATTTCAGTCATAGATTACCAGTATCATATATTCATTATTAGTATTTTTTCCTAATGTTTCTCCTGTTACTTCTTACTGACTTGTTAACATTTCTGTATGAGTCTACTTCTCTATTTCAGGGTAAACACTGAGGAAAGAAATTGTGAATGTCATATGTGTGTGTGTCTATGTGTGTGTATGCACATATACATAAATCCTTCTCTTTCTCCCCTCCTCTATTCTATCTATATTTCTTTTTTTTTTTTTTTAGTAGTGGGTTTGAACTCAGGGCCTACACATTGAGCCACTCCATCAATCCTTTTTTGGAATGAGTTTTTTTTTTTTTTTTTTTTCCAAGATAGGGTCTCTCAATGTATTTGCCATGGCTGGCTTCAAACCATGATCCTCCTGATCTCTGCCTTCTGAGTACCTAGGATTACAGGAATGAGCCACTGAGCCTGGATTATCTATCTATATCTTGACAATGTTTATTGAGTAAATGAATACAAGGCCCTAAGTGAGAATTAAACCTAAGTTGGGTATTAAGCTTCATCAATGAGGACCTTTCATAATGCTAATTGTACTTAGCTATACAAGGAATAGAAAAATAGAAAGAATGATCACAACAGAGATGAGATTTTAAAAAACTGGCTATTGTCTTTTCCACAAAATAGCAAAGGAGTGCTCTTCTGTGGCTCATTCTACCAGGCACCTGCACAAATAAGACCAATCTAGTCAGCTGGTTTTTTGATTATTACATCGTGGGAGAAGTACATTTATATACTTTTATTTTCTGCAGCTGCTTGTGAATTCATCTTTCTTTCATTTGCACCTTAATCCAACCCTCCTTATAGGTGGAGCTAAGGAATTTTATTATATTAGATGTGGTAAGTTTGTAATTAGTTGAATAGAGAAGCATTCCTTACTTTTATATTGGAAATATGAAGAAAGCTATCAATACATGTTTGTTTTACTATGTACAAATGTCTGGGGAAATGTCTTTTCCCTTCTACTTTGGCTGAATTAGTATATCAAAAAGTACCTGAGGGCAGTAGGATCAGTGAGAGTGGACATCCCTGACATTCTAGGGGTTCCCAGTACCAATCAGATTAACTCCTACATCTGGGAGCCCCGTCTGGGAGAAGTTACCCACAGCTGATGTCCCAAAACTATAAAAGGGAAAAAATGCTCCTCAAAAACTATGGTAAAGAAAACATTTCATAATCCATTTTTTCACATGTCTGAGTAAATGGAGTAAGCAAATAGGAATAGAGGCCACATATGCTTAATCCTAATATTGTCAAAACTAAGCCAGACTCTGACATTAAGTCATTAAAAACAGAAGTAGGTTTTTAAGAACTTAAGAGGGTGCATAAAAGTGGCGTCCTCCCATTGACATAGAGTAGATCTTCTCTGACTTCTCCACCCCTTTGTGGTGATGATCTCTGAGTCATTTGAAAACAGAAGGATAGTTAAAAAGATGATGGAATGTAAGAATAAAAGATCAGGGGATGCAACCAGGAAAAATGTACTCTCAGCATCAGCATAAGGAAATTTAAATCGCATATTTACAAAACACTTTAGTAAAGTGATAAGCTATTCCACAAACAGTAGTTACTAAATTTTTTGACGATGTCATTATTTGTAATTGAAATGGTGACAGTCTTAGTGGTATAGTTTGACAAATTTAATTATTTGTGATTTATATCATTTTATGTTAAACTGTTTTAATAAAATGTTCTTTTGCTCTCTTTAAAACTTCCATCCATTGGCTATGGAGCATAATTCAGTAATAGAACACTGTTTTAGCATGTGTGAGAGCCAGGGTTCAATTCCCAGGACTGAAAAGAAAGCCACTTGATCAGGAGAATAAGCAGTAAACTTGAGATTATAGAAAAATGAATTTCAACTTCATTGTGGTTTGCCTCTGAAAACAATAAAAGCTGCTGTTTTTCCTCCTTTGAATAAAAGAAATGAGTATGCCTATGGATGGGAGTGTGGGGGAAGAGAAGAAGGAGAAGGGCACAAGGAATGCTATTTTTATGTTTTTAGGTGAAAACAGAACAGATGCACCAGTATCATCAATTAATATGGTTTTCTGAGCTTTGAGCAACTGACGTTCTTGACTTCTGTTGAAGGCCAGACAACTTTGAAATGGAACTGCTGTGAACTGCCTGATCTTCTGGTCTACCCAACATTTGCCCAGAAAGGGCAAAGTGACTGAAATTTTCCTTCTCTGGAAACTTGCTGCCTGAATCCCTAATTTCTTCTTCTTTGCCATTAGTCCTTCTGCTTCAAGGAATAGGAAAAAGATTGCTCTGAAGGTTAAACAGGCTTCTACCTGTGTACATAGCTGGAATGAGGACTGATGTGTGGATATGGAAGGGTAGAACATGTTTGTATTCAGAAACCAGAGGTAGATTGGAATTGGTAGAATGGAATTTGGAATGATGGATGATGGTTATCATAATAGAAAATCATAGAAAAGATTTGTAAGTTGTAACTAATTTGGGGAATTTTAGCATCAATAATCTCTCAACATTGCTCGAGAAATCATTTCTATATACAACTGTATATCTGTAGTTATTTCACATAGCATGAAAACTTTACAAAAATGTGATTTTGAGTGGGATTGTGTGAGACCACAAAGATATGGTAGAACATTTGGTATGTGCTGATTTCCCTTGATCTGTGTATATGCACTGTCTATAAAATAAGAAGAAAGATTAATTTACTTTTTAGTATTCTTCAGCTTTCTATGCTGTAATACATTTCAGTTTCTATTAAAATGTAGCAATCTTGATTACTATTCATTAGTCCACCAACAGTACATTAGAAAATTATGGAGTAATTTTTTTGCTTATCAATCTTCCCCATTGTGTTACTTTTTAAATATGAGATATTATTTAGTTATTTCCCTTTCTGTGTGTATTTCTAGTAATCATCCTATTCTATGCATCATTTCATTGCACACTTAAATTGTTGCAATAGTTCTTCAGTTTCTCTGTCTTTTAGAATTTGTTTTCAACTCTGTATTTCTCAAGACTACTCAAGAATTTCAATATTCTTTTCACCATTAAAACTAAATTTTAAAAGACCTGCTTTGCAGCTAATGTAATAAGGCAGGAAATAGAAAGAGGAGTTATGACTGTTCCAAAGAATAAAGTAACATTATCTTTAAATAAAGATAATATGATTGTGCACCAAAAATGTAACTGAAGAATTATTAGAATTAGTAAGAATCTGTTCAAGTAGCCAAATATAAAAGAAACATGTAAAAAATTCCATTATTTTTCAGCACTGCAGGTCCAGGAACAAGTCTATCTGTGTGCATGTACTCAAGGAATTAATTTTGTCACCTTCTGAATTTCAACAACTCCCTCGCAGTATTCAGGTGAAGAGATTGGATGGGTGCCTTGACTTCTACTCATTTTTCTTTTCCTTCTCTTGGCTAAGCATATTTTCCTCAAATATTACTTGGTCTGCAGAGATGCAGCTCTGTCTTTGGCATAACCATTAGTAATTTATTGTCAAGAAATTTTAAACCTTTAGAGCTGAAATATCAACTATCACTGCTGAGGAACAGGAATTTTGTATAACTGAAAAGAACACTGGAGTGGTTTTTCAAAACAAAGAAATAAACCACCACTCAAATTGTTGAAGAATATTTCACTCATGTAATAGAAAAGCTTCAGAAACATTGTACTTCAGGATTCCTTGAATATCTCACATTCTCCTCCCCCTGAGGAATAGTTAATCTCACTCTAGAATGAAGTATTGACAGAGGACAAAAATAAAATCCTGAGCATTAGAAGTAAAAATCATAAGTGCTTGTGACTAATACCTATTTGTACCAGCTCTTTGACCTGTATCCTAAGCATGGCATATATTGGATTCTTTATCTGATAGCTATGAAAATATAAATGTTACAAAGTAAAGGAGGACATTTGTGAACTGCCTTGATTCCATCACTTTTGTTTGTTCTTTGAAGCCTAGGTGTCCATAGACTCTTAAACATACTATCATAAGATGCTTTCAAGGTAAGTTAGGGAGTCACAGTCGTAAGTGCAGCAAGATAGAGTGTTCTTCCTTCCCTTCCCTTCTGGAAAGAAATACTACACCTTATCCTGAGGCTCTGTCCCATACTAAAAAAAAGATGCAATGAAGGGATGCTGCATTCATAACTCACTGGAACTATACTAGAGGAGGTGGCCAGACTTATCAAAGGAGTCACTACTGGTCTTGCTCCTGAGTCCTTAGGAGGCTAGATCAGGAAAGGATCCTTACTGAGGATGAAAGGACTCTCAAGGGTAAAGTAGATCGATGACTGATTGTGTTGTACTTTTCAACACTATGACAAAATAGCTAAGAAAATGACTTAAAGGAGGAAGGATTTATTTTGGCTCTCAGTTTCAGAGATTTCAGTCTGTGGTGATGTGGAAGGTATTGTGAACAGAGGAGCTCACATTATGGTGGCCAGGAAGCAGAGGGGAATAAGCCCGTGCTAGTGGACTTCCTTTTCTTTTCCCTATTTTTCTAACTGGGACCCCAGCCTATTGAATGGTGTGGCCCACATTTAGGGCAAGCCTTCATCCTTAGTTAGTATTCTTGGGTCGGGCCCTCACAGACACACACAGAAGAATCCAATCAAGTTGACAATCAAGATTAACCATCACAATGATGTACTGTGAGCTTGATTCAGTGGCTGAAAGGAAGACACTAGATCATGGAGGAGGTAAGAGGACAATGGAAGAGTAGGAAAAAATATATCCACAGGTGCTCTGAGATGGGCACTGAGGGACATTAGTGAGAACTGCACACTGCATTTGGATTTGATCATGCTGGAATAGGCCTAGCTTTGTTAATTGGGTATACATTGCTTTTATACTTTTAGTTTTCCAGTTATATAGGCAAAATTAAGGTGATTTGTCACAATTTAGGATTTTGATTCTTCTTTCCTCCTTTCCTCACTCAACTGATGCCCTGTATATCAGCAGAATGGGCCATACCTGTTCTTGTTTGTCTGACTGGCAGGAGGAGGTCATTTCTCTAGTCTGGAGCAGTCAGTTCTTATTTTGTCAGCTACCTTCTGAATCCCAGGGAGGTCTGATCCCATATATGCAGTGCCCTTAGACTTAAACAATCCTGAAAGGACAAAAATCAATTCTGAGGCTGCCCAAGAGGACAGCCTAGAAGGAAGACAATGTAATCAGGCTGCCTTATATCAATTCAGGTTTGATGACTAACTGAGATGAAAAGGATATAAGAGGTGATTATTAATACTAATAGTGACATAAGAAAAGAAACACTTCAAAATTGAGTTTGTATCATTTTCAAAAGCATATAAAAAGTAGAATTTCTGATCTTTCCTCATAAGTCTGACACTTGAGCAGATGCCATGGGGAAAGAGTAGGATCTCCTTTCTTTTCTGAAATTTCTATGAGAATGGTGGGGGGGGGGCGGTGGAATGCAGGGTTCTGTCAGAATGAGTCCTAAAGGTATGTGAAGAGTAAGCGAATCCTGGACAATTACAGTAGGTGAAGAACTTATCATTAGAATTCACACATCATGTATGTGGCCTACAGCTATTTTATTTGAAACGAATGCAGGTTTTATGTAATGTTTTTCAACACAATTCTTTCAAAAAAGCTGCAAACTTCTCACACATCTGTAACACTTTCTGTGGCCTCAGGTGTGTTTTTTTGCCTCAAGTGTTGATAGCCCAGTCCTTAGAGTGGCAGTGTAGAAGTACTGTGGAATCTGTAAGTGGTAGGGTCTTGTGAGGAGTCCTCAGACCATTGGGGGCCCTGCCTGGGGAAGGGATTAAGGTATTTCTCAGGCGACTTCTGAGCTCTCACAATAGCTAGTGAACCTGGATCCAGAATTGCTTTCTGACTGCCTACTTGTTGAAGTGATCTCTCCCTCCCACATGCATTCCTGCCATTTGCAATGATGTCATCACCAGAACCAAGTTGATGCTGATACAATGTCCTTGAATTTCTAGAATTGTGAATTCAATAAACCTCTTTTCTTTATAGTTAGCCTGCCTCAGGTATTTTGCTATAGTCATGAAATGTGGGCTCATATAACAACTATATCAAGTTAACTATACAGTGTCACAAATAAAATGTAACGGGCATTGCTAATTTTTCAGATAGCTGATCAGCCAACAATACTACAATCATCATTAAGAACAATGAAGTGTATATTTGGCTAAGGTCAGAATTCAAGATGGATTTGGGAAACCTTGAGTAAATTGCCAGGTTAATGAGTTAATTTTCTTGCTGTAAAACTTCTTCAAATCTCATGTTTGCCAAGTTTGCTAAATATAGGTAATAAATTAATATATTGTGAATAGCTCTCATTTCATTGGGTCACTTGTATGGGTGAAGGTTTTTTACATAATACTTCCAATCTTGGCAAGTTTTCAATCTAAGTAAAAGCATTTCCAACATACGATTTCATCTTTTGTAAGATAAAAGACTTTGATAGTGTTAAATAATATAAAATATACTAATAATAAAGTAAATAAAGAAAAATTAATCTAACTTTATAATAACATGATGGTAGGTTCTCTCAAAATACCAATAAATAGGTATGATTTATAGTTACATGGTTTTTATTGTTACAGTTAGGATATTATGTACAGCAAATGATATAGAGGTGGTTGAGGCACACTAAGGAAAAAGTTCTGTAGACTAATTATACACATCTAGAGAGGTGGAGTGTGTCTTTTGTTGAAAACTTAAATTTTGTTGCACTATTTAGGGAAATGACAAATGGTGGTGAGCTAGACATTTTAAGACAGTCATTATTAAGATATATTCATGTTTTAATTTTGATGAATTAATTTAAAAAGATCCAGCCAAGTCAATATTGTCTTGGCTCTTCTGAGAATTATTTTGTTTAGAGTATTCTCCCTGTTTATGAATCAGTTACTTTTATTAAAAACAATACATTTAAAATCAGTGCTAATAGTGGCAATGGAACTGCACTGCCTGGCAAAAATGAAAAAAAGCAGCCTTGTGGAAAATGACATATTGTGGTTTACGCTGTCTTCTTAAACCTCACCGGAAGTTAATTAAAATGTGCTACTGTTTTTTCTTCTTTTAAAGTTTATTTTATCTTTCAGTTTACCCCCATAGTGGCACGTGCCAGAAAATTCCACAATCCATGGTACTAATTGAAAAACAACTCTTCAATCTGGATGGAGACACAGACAATCCAAATATCTCTTTTTAGTTATATTAAAGCGGTTGAGATCTAAATATCTTGATGTGGAAGAAATATAAGGAATTCCAAGGTTTCCAACCTTAAAACCATAAACAAGAGAGCTGGCCGGGCCTAACTTATTTCTCCAAATTCCTTTGGAACTCAAAGGGTGTGGTCTAGACTACGATAGCCAGGGGCAATATTCAAGGGTATCCTCATTTTGAAAACATGTATATTAGTTCATATCCTGATTCCTTCAGGGAACTTCAGCTTGCTTTGATCAGTAAGTCTCAGGGTCTATGATATTCTTCCTGGTTAGCTAAGCATTCAGACTTCTGCCCTGCAGAGATAACACTTCTGGTGGTGATGACTATCGCTGTGTGGGTAGAGTGCCAGCAGTTTTTCACATTGTGCACTTTTAGGGTTTGTTTTGATGTGGCTGTAGATGATATTTTCAGTTATTGTCATTTCCGTATTAAAGTTAGCCTAGACTTTTCTCAACACAGAAAAGCCCCGGTGTTGTAGCAATTTGTTTACAAATTGTAGTAACCTACAAGCACAGCAAGTTTGAGATATCCGTCATGTCTCTGTGAAGAAGTTTCTTTCTCCTTTCCTGTTCTTATCCAGTAGTTGGCCAGATGAACAAGTTGTATGATTGGATAAAAAAATTGACAATATACTGGGGATGCCTCTGAGTGGGGACCAATTTAGCAAAGCACCACATTTTTTTCCCCTCATGGGAAACAGGCTGCTTTGGGTAAATTTTCACTCTTTCCTCAGTAGCTTAGCCTGGCAGACAGACTAGCTGGAACTGTGGGAAGAGGAAGCTGGGCCCTGAAAAAATGTCTTAATTTGAAGAAGAACCAACAGAAGTCACAGAGGAAAGTAAGGCAACTTTTAGAGAAGACCAGAGAAAATGATAGGTCCAAATTCAAGAACTAAGAGAAACTTTCAAGCAAAAACGTATATCTTAAGAAAGTTACAAAAATGGTTGTGATGTGGAAACTGATTTCAGAATAAAAGTCATTTTGTGAGCACTTGATTGGGATTTCTAAATCTGATCATTTTCAGCTGTAGCAACAAATGTTCAAACCACATAAGAAGCTTTGGCTTCACATACTTTAACAAGTTTTTTTCTTCTTCCTATGTATTGTGTTTGTTTTCTCCTCTCATTTTGTGATGCATTGTAACCAGGTCTCCAATTCACCTTCCATTCAGCTGTTGGTATAATAATGGATTAGTGTGGCGAGGGCAAAGGTTTAGGTTTCAGATTTATACCTGAGTTTCTACTACTGCTTTTACAGTTACTGTGTGACCTAGGACAAACTGCATTTGTTCTCTGAGTCTCTGTCTCCTCATCTTTAAAATGGGATGATATCTATAAAATGCTCACTACATCTTTTCTCCAACCTGGGAAACAGGAGATAGTGTAGCTATTTTTATCTGCATGATTTGTGTTTTAGAAGGTTAGGCTAAGCTGATAATAAGAAAGAATTTATAGTAGATTAAAGGGAATGAAGTGAAATCTAAAGGATCAAATGGATCAAAGGTATGGTGCTTAAAATAAAATCAGTCAAGCACACAAATTATATCTCAAATTATGCCACATATTTCCACTCTCAATCTCATCTGTGTTCTAGAAATTAAATTATGAATTTCTTCAGAGTGTGAGAGAAGTTTTCCAGAAGTAATCAATCTAAAAGTAATTAATTATGGAGACAAAAATATGTGCTCTATTTCTTTATTATAAGCTTGGAAATCAGCTGAGCTCTATATGGCTTTTAGTTTTCTTCTCTGGTTTCTGTGGTGGTCATGCATGGGAGCCTGCCTCCCTCCTACCTGAGGATAATGGGGAGGAAAATTGGTCCTTTCTCATAAACTTTAAAGTTTTTTTGTGGTCTGTGTAGCCCAGGTTGACTTCAAACTTACAACCCTACTGCCTCTACTTCTGGAGTGCTAGGATTGCAGGTATACGTCTGGCTCCTTTGAATAAATTCATCCTAGGACATTAATTAAGAGGCATGTGTCTTTTAAAAATACTTCTAAAATACTCATAAAATTACATCAACAATTGGAGAAGTATAGTTTCATTTCTCACTTCTGAATATATATCCAAAAGAATTGAAATTGGAATCTAAGATACCTACATGCCCCTGTCCATTGCAGGAAAGAATTCACAAAGTCAAGATATGGAAACCCGAGTCCATCTACATCAATTGGATAAAAAAGATGTGATATATACATCAATGAGATATTCAGCACTTAAAAAAGAAATCTCTACCATTTATGATAATATGGATGAACCTGGCAGACATTTTGCTAAGTGAAATAAGCCACGCATATATGATCCTGCTTACGTGACAAATCTTTGTCAAACTCGTGGAAGCAGGGACTAAAAGCATGATTGTTGGGGACAAAGGGCTGGTGGGAGAAAGAGCAATGTTGCTGTTCAATGGACTTAAAATTTCAACTGTGTCACAGGAATAAGTTCTAGACATTTGTTCTCAGTACACTGTCTTCAGCTAACAATATGGTATTGTGCACTTCAAAAGTTAGCAGGGTAAATTTTATATTAAGTGTTCTTACCACAAAAACAAACAGACAAACAAACATAAAAACACAGAAAGAAGGGGACACAAAGGAAACTTTGAGAAGTGTTGGATATGGTATGTTTTTGTGGGGATGGTAATGATATATATATATATATATGTTAACTATACCTCAATAAAGCTGCTGCAAACCAAATTTACCTAAATTTGTGTTCGCCAGTCACTTTCTGGGGGTCATTTACTTTGTAACACATCCAATCACTGCACTGTACATGCTCTATCCTTTTGTACTGTTTTGAAATAAGCATACACTTGCTGGCACATGTTTCTACCACATTCTTTGCTTCCCCAGTAGGCAAGTTCAGACTGAGAAGGTGAAAGTCCAGTGGAAAGTACCAGAACCAAGGGGAGAATATTTACCTAACTACCCACACTACTGGATGTTCTTTTGGAGTCTGCCGTGTATATAAGATGATATCTTCTCTATAGATATAACTTTTGCCTTTCTGCAGACCAAATCTGATTTGCAAGGAAATCACAAAAACAAAAATATTGTTCTCTCAAGTTATGTCAGATTTGATTTTTTCAAATTATCAGGCTAGTCTCAAAAATTGTAAACTGTCCCACATCAACCATATCACTCTCCATGCAATTAGACTTTGTAAACTTAGTGAAGATTGAAATATTGATTCATATAAAAAAATTTAAGGGTGACTAAGAGCTATATAAATGAAAGTAGATTTTGGGTACTTTTTGGTTGGTTGCTTCTTACTGTTTATGGAACTTTCCTCTTTTCATTGCTCAATAGATTTTCTGACTCTCTCCTAAACTAAATCAGCTTTTGCTAAAGTTACCTGTGACTTGTGACTTGACCAAGCATGGACTCTGTATCACATTATACTTGATTGCATGGCATTTGACCCAATGAACCATTTTCTCTAGAAATTGCTGCCTTTGGCTCTCATGAGAACACTCTGTGTTCTGTTTTTTTTCACCACCTCTTTGCAGTTTCTGTTACTGTCTTTTTATTTGTTTCTTAATTTTTAGTTTTTCTCTAGGATCCCATTCTTAATCTTATTTTCTTTATTTCTGTATATATTCAATGCGTAACTTTACCGTGCCATGAATAAAAGTACCATGTGAACGCTGAAAGAATCTAACATTTCTGTGTCTCTGTCCACCTGCCTGCCATACACAGCTAAAACAATGTTTAAACTTGAAGTGCCCAAAACACAGCACTTATTCTTCCTTTCTCATACCATCACACTTAGACTTGCTCTCTTCCTGTATTTTCTATCTCACAGAGTCACCCTTCATCATGAGCCCACGGAAAGCATTTCAAGTTTAACGATGCTAGACTCTCTTCCTTGAAGGAATTTTGCCCATGTTCTTTCTGTACCTGGAACATTCTTAGCTGTCTCTTTGCTTAGTTGTTCTTATGTATCCTGCATCTCTTAAAGTGAGATGTGCTCTTAGATGTTCTCTCAGGTTTTTCATGAGCTTTTTCAAAACACATGTTTTCTTCGCAAAACTTGTCTGAAAGAATGTGCACATTTGGGTAATTATTAAATAACTATAATTATCACTTCACCACTGTTTTCCAAGAGCACACGAGCCATATATGTTTTGGTTTGCCATTTTATCCCTTGGCAACAAGTACATGATGCCCTCAGTAATTTCTCTTGGATATTGAATGAGTGAGTTCTTGGTGTCTCCTGATACCCTCCAACTTTAGTCACTATGTGTTACTGCTTCTATCAAGTTACAAATTTTTAAAATTTGCAATTTTATCATCATCCCCAGGGACATTCCTCAGAAGAGAGCCTCACCATCCTTTGCCTATCATTGGCAAATGATAGGACTTGACTCCACCCACAAAACTGTCTTTGTTTCTTTTTAGACACAAATATGATAGATGTACCCTCTTATTCTATAATCATTAATGGCTGCCAAGTTTTTCTAGCAGCAATCTAAATTCTTTAGCTCAGTCTATATAGTTCTTACCAACTTGACTCCAATTGCAATATCCGTCATCTTTTTGCTCTATTCAACCTATGCTCCAATAACTGCAAAAGTCTCATGTGCCCTGAACATACTCCATTCTTTTATTTTCTGTGTTGCATCATTTTGCTACTTTTGAACTTTCCTATCACTTGTGCACTGAAATCTAACATTTATATGAATCTCACACATTTTAATTATAAAATCCTAACTTGGTAGGTCATTAACTGTTAGCTTTTGGGTACAATTGATAGTGATGAATTGAGTCATGATATGGTGGTCAGATCACTTTTTCTGTCTTTAGACTACATCTTTTTTTTCTTTTTTGATTCTGATGTCAGGATTTTTTTCTCTTTATTCATATATTCATATGTACAAACATTGTTTGGGTCATTTCTGCCCCTCATCCCCTCCCTCTCCCCCCATCTTCCTTGCTTCCAGGCACAACCTGTTCTGCCCTTTTCTCCAATTTTGTTGAAGAGAAGACATAAGCAATAATAAGAAAGACATAGCATTTTTGCTAGTTGAGATAAGGGTAGTTATATAGAGAGATTCCTAGCATTGCTTCCATGTACAAGTGTATTACAACCTGAATTGATTCATCTCTACTTTTCAGCTAAGGAAACTCTTGTTCTGGTTTCTAATACATACTTCCATTCTGCTCCAAGTCACCTTTTTATTGCTACTAGTCTCTGATGACTGTATTCAGGTCATCTTTCCTGTATCACCTCTTTGGTTCTGCTCCAACTGTGGTCATGAAGAGATTCATGGTAAATCCTCTTATCATAAGTAGTAATCTTATTTGTGAGTCAAAACCCAGAATGACCCAATTTTCTTGCTTCTCTACTTACTGTTAGTAATGGAGTACCTTCTAGATTTATTTTTAACATGTCTCCCCACTTACAAGAAACCTATTTTGAGGGGCTGGGTTGGAAGATAACTTCGGTAAACATCCTCCATAGCCCAAATCAATTCTTTTCATTACTCCCAACTGATTTTTCTAGTCTAGGTTTGACTATCTAAAGGTCTTATTTGAAGATTGAGGCTGTGGAGGTTAGCTATGAATTTCATTTCCTTAAACAACATTTTCTAGTGGTTCTTATCCTCAACTAAAATAGTAATCTTGCAAGACTTATTAAGATAATTCATGGACCTAAATGAAGAAATGGAAAGTCTAAATAGGAAGGGTATGTCAGCATTAGTGTATAAGTGATCCAAGAGTGATTAGTTTTTGAAGTCTAAAAATAGATTGTTAGTTGGTATTAGTAGTCACAAATTTATTTTTCCAGCACTTTTTCTGACACTGTATGATGAAACAATTATTGAGGTTCCCACAATATCCTACAACAGATGATTTATGAGGAGATGCAATTCAGACCAATTGATTTGATAGTTTGTATATATGGCTACCAGCAAAGCAGATTCTGGATCTCTTAAAGAATCAAGGGAAGAAAAAAGTTTTCTCCCCCCAAGTTCAGTGAGGATATTTCTGCAATTAATTTTGGGGTAAATAACCAAATCTGGATAGAATTTGAACTCACTGTATTATGATATAGTAAAATGATTTTGTGTGTGTGTGTGTGTGAGTCGCCTGAGATCAAACCCAGGGCCTTGCATGTGCTAAGCAAGTACCCTGTCAGTAAACTGAACCCCCAGTCCAAGGTGAAATATTCTGACCATCTGCTATTTATTGAGATATTGGTCTATAATCTGCTTAGCCTTTCTTCCATTCCTTTCCAAAAAATAGATAAAAAGGATCTGTATTTAGATTTATGGTGGTTATAAAATGAAAGGAAATCCTTTGTTCAGGAGAAACAGAGATTTTCTTTATGCTCAATTCTGAAAGAAATGTTTCCTTTTCTTTTTACCAAAAAATATAGTATTGATACAGTAAATATAGTGTACATATAAAGTACTTACATAACTTATAATTTTCCTGTAATAGGTATAAATTTGATAATACTCATCTGGATGTCTTTATAACTTATTTTAAGATAGTTATAGAATTCAATTCAGTAAAAGAAATTCTATAAGGAAACAAATGTATTTAAGGAAAGTTATGTAGAAAACATAGGAGCTTTGAGGATTAAGTGCTTTAATAAACTAATTCAGCAAAATGATGCAGTTAATTGCATAAGTGTATATTACATATTAGTGGAGATAATAAAAGTTACAAAGATGCAATGCTTTCATAAAATCATAGGTGATCTGTGAATAATTTACATGAAAAAGTTGAATTCTGATAGAATTTCTTCTTGATCATAGTGATTCATTATCTATATTAGATAGGTTATCTATACTAAACGAGCTAACAAAATGACCAAGTTTGACTTTACCAGATCTTTTTACAACCTAAATACCTTTCAGGATCTAATTTAAGTCCCACCACTCTCTAAATTTTATTTCACTACTTCATTTGCATATATACCTATATTGCACAACATATTAACAATAATTTTGTGCTTGAATTGTTTGTATCATTTGTGTAGTTCTATTGTGGTTGGAAAATTACACTAATATAATACAATTTATCAAAATAAGACTGGTTTTTATTTATTACTTTTACTATAATTATTAGCATATATTAATTATAAATATTGGTGATACTCTCTGTGATGTTTTCATACATGAACACATTATGAATGGATTGTGTCCATCCTCACTTCTTTTACTCTCAAACCCCATTCTCTTATCCACTACTCTTCCCAGTCCCTAAAAGTCCCTCTTAATTTCTTTCTGTCTCCCCTCCTCCTTACCTTTCCATGTGTCTAGGGCCTACAATTCTGTTCCATACTTGCACAAGTTTGACTCATTGGTTTTTATTAATGAGTGAGAACGTGTGGCATTTGTCTTAAAGTGTATGGTTTGTTTTTCAAATGTTTTTCAGGTTCATCCATGTTTCTCAAGTAACAGGATTATATTTATTTTCAAGGTTGAGTAGTATTACAGTATGCAAATACACAACATTTTCTCTATCCAGTCATTCACTGAAGGGCATCTGGGTTGATTCCATATTTTGGTTATTTTGAAAAGTGCTACAATAAATATGAAGTGTAAGTATCTTCTGGGTATAAAGATTCCATCTTCTTTGCATATATACCCAGTAGTGGAGTTGCTGGATCTCATGACAGTTCTATTTTTAGTTTCTTAGGAATCTTCATACTGTTTTCCACAGTGGCTGTACTAATTTATCTTCCCACCAACAGTGTGTAAGAGTTTCCTTACTCCACATCCTTACCAGCATTTATTATTTCTTGTCTTTTTTGATGATAGCCATTCTAAATGGTGTGATATATTTCATTGTGGTTTCAATTTGCATTTCTCTTATGAGTAGTGAAATTGAGCATTTTTTCTTGATTTGTTGATCATTTATGTCTTCTTTTGAGAAGTGTGTATTTAATTGTTTAGCCCAGTTTTAATGACTGCCTTTTGGTGTTCATCTTTTTGAGTTCCTTGTATATTCTGGATGTCAATTCCTTGCTGCGTGTATCATTTACAAATATTTTCTCTCATCCTTTAGGCTGTCTTTTAATCCTGTTGATTATTTTCTTTATTGTACAAAGCTTCTTGTTGATATTATCTTACTTGTCTATTTTTACTTTTATTTTCTGTCCTTTAGGGATTCTATCTAGAAAATCATTGTCTATTCCAATATCTTGAAGTGCTTCCACTATGTTTTCTTGTAATAATTTCATAATTTCAGATTTATGAATTATGTCTTTGATCCATTTTGAATTGATTTTGTGTATGGTGAGAGAAAGGGATCTAGTTTTTTTCTTCTGCATATGTTTATTTCATTTTGTCAGCACCATGTATTGAAAGAGACCATCTTATCTCAACTATATGCTCTTGGTACCTTAAAGCACAACTTCACATTTCCTACATGTTAAAGATAGAACTTACATCCAAGACTCATATAATCTATTTAGATACCTTTCTTTTTATTTAAGTATATGATGGATCAAGGCAGCACAGATTCAGTCAAGGTTGGTTAAAATTTAGAGTCAGGTCAAGGTAGTAAAGTTTATTCAGACATTCAATGTCTTAGTTTCAGCCCTGCTGAAAAAGAACTGTGCTTTGGAATAACTCTGAACATGTCCAATGACATTTTGCACTGTTTCAGAGACATTTTTTTTTTAAATCTACTATCGATCTATTAGTGCTTTCTACTCTAATGAATAAGCAGAATATCATCTTACTTGCACCTATATTTTCCACTAATCTACATTTTATGTAGCTCATTAGTTACTCAAAAATATTCTTCTATATTTTAATTATAAGTTCTTACACTTCTTCTTTCTCATCTACCAGATTTGGTACACAGATATTTCAATAAGACATCATTACCTCCACTAAGATTCTCCCTCTCTGTCCTGGAATTTAGCCCATCATTGAAATTACAGTTGTGTCTAATGAACAGGCTAACTGTTTTAGCATGGAAACATGAAACCTCATTTATGATAATGGGATTTGACTTGTCTTCTTTCTCTCACTTTTAATAATATCATAATGTTGATGCATCTGAATGTAATTAGTATAAACAATCTTAAGAAATACTTTACTGTGCTAGAAAATGTAGACTAGGATTTAAATTACTATTGTTTTTCCAGACATCGACTTTTGGGGTCAGGTCAAATGGATTTCTGTTTCTTGGACTGTGCTAATCAATATAACTGTGGGCATATGTTTTTCAATACTAATTTTATGACTAGATTTTCTTGTCTTAATGAAAACAGATTTTTCTTTCCAGTTTCTATTGGAATGGATGAATTGCTTTTGGAGAATACTAGCAGGTAAAAACTAGAAGACAGTAGGTGAGAAAAATTCCTATCCCCCTAATTTATTATTTTTCCTCTGCTTTATTGGCTGTCCTATAGAAGCAGGACAAATTCCCTTTTCCCCATTTCTCCTTCATGTAGACAGTGGGAAATAAATTCTCAAGTATGTTTCATTTCCCACTCATGAATTATTCATTTAAAGTAAAAAATCATGAAACAGATAATATAAAGATTGAGCTCCACAGAATTATTAATTCACAAATAGGTTGGCTAAGGGCTGTGAGGCATTGCTCAAGTGGTAGAGCACCTGCCTAGCAAGTACAAGATCCTGAGTTCAAACCCCAGTACCACAAAAAAAGAAAGGGTGGCTGAACTATCTTAACAAATAACCAGTAATTGAATTGCATTTGATGAAAATCATGTCATGGTTGTACATGTCGTGTATACAAATTTACCAATTTTACATGTAGATAATTGCACGAGGTAGAGTCTCACATGGAAGAATCAGGATGTGAAGTCTCCAGTGTCTCAAGAAGTCTCTGAGGCAAATAGGTGGCAGTCTATGGCTTGATCTGGTTTAGTGCTCGTGTGAATTTGAGGACTGCAGCTGTACTTCCTCCTGCCATGTAAGTCAGTGAAATAGTTCTTTCACTAGTTGCTATCTTAGCTAAAAAATGAATCTGATGTTTATGAGTTGAACTCCATTAGATCAGAAGTTAAACATTCATGTTTCATAACAATTACCTGAAGATTAAAAATCTCCAATTTCAAACTGCTTGGAATTTTGAATAAATTATTAATTTCTGGATATTATAGAGAGTGTTTATCTCATCCAATACAGCAAAGGGTATTATTTAGAAATTATTATCACATCCTCCCTTTGTAGTTGTGCTTACTCTCATTTATGAAAATAAATACTTCATTCTACATGTGTTTTTGGTGTAGGTTCTCTCTTTCTCTCTCTCTCTCTTTCACTCTCTGGCTCCTCTCTCTCTCTGTTTAGATATTGAGAACTCTGAAAAATTGTGCAGGAGCACAATTTGGTGTCATTATGAATATTATGAATATTATGAAAAAAAGAAATGAAGAACCAAATGAGAGAGAAATAGAACAAATGAGAAAGAGAAAGAAGAGAAAAACAAGTGAAAGGTAAGTAGGTATATGGAGCAGTATGTGCCTTGAAAATAAATGAAATCAAAGAAACAAATACATTGTGTAAAGCTCAGAATAATTATAATTAAACTCAGAGTATAATTATTATTATATTATTATTATCACTCTGAGTTTAATTTGTTGAGTAATCCGAGCTATCAAATTTATAAAATAGGCATATTAATAAAATCATGCTGATTTAAAAATTTATACTAATAATCTTCTAGAAATACTTCTTAAATTGTCTATTACATATATACTTAGTCCTTAAGCTAGTCTAAGATCTGGAATAATTTATAACTTACACATATATGTGTGTATGTGTATATATATATATATATATATATATATATACACACAATGTTGAAATTAGTGTGGTATAGATAGATTAGATGTTAGAAATCACATAATGATAGGTTTATATTCATGTGTTAATGCTGACAAAAATGGCAGTGGCTGCATGGAATATTTATAGGGAAGGATTCCGGAGCTTCATATACATTAAAGAAAAAGAGTTCTATGACTGGCTACTTACATCTGCAAGCAGCCAGCATAGAGAACACTGACAAGTGTATTAGGTGTTTTGATATGTCTACTCTATTTCAATATTTTGAATTTACAGAAAAAAGCTCAGACATTAATACAACACTTTAGAGATTGTGCAACTCATTCATATATGCTGACGGCTAATTTTTACATTTCTGTAAAGTATGCAATGTTTTGAATTCCAAGTATAGATGAGAAACTGGTGGTGTTCGAGTTCACAAAGCTAGCTAGTGACACAGCTAAAACCCAAAACAAGGTTTTCTGTCTTCTAATAAAAAGTCCTTTCCACAATAAAACAAAAGATTGTTGCTCTGTCAGTTAGGAATGCCTCTATGAGTAACAGAAAATTCAATTAATGAATGATAGGTGAAACAAAGTCTCTCATTATCACAAACTTAATAAATATCTTCAAACAATACAAATTCATTATATCACAGTTCTAGAGGTCAAAGGTCTAAACTCAGTTCACAGGGCCTGTGAGACTGTGCTCCTTCTGGAACCACTTGGGAGAATCCCTTCTTTGCCTTTCACAGATGTCAGGTATAGCCTGCATTCCTTGTTTCATGATCCCTACCTCTACCTTGAAAACCAGAAGCTCAGCATCTTCTTTTCTCTCTGACTTCTTTTCCCATCCTTACATCTTCTCTCTTTGACTGTGGTCCCCCTGCCTCTCTTTTATAATTACATTGGACTGAAGCAGATAACATTTCACTGGTCTTCCCATCTCACAAGCCTTAACTTAATCACAGCTGCAAAGTTCCTTGAATCACATAAGGCTTCAGAGACTAGGACATTTGAGGACTCTAATTCAGTCTGCTACACGTAAGTCCAATGTTATATCCCAGACACGATGCAATAATGAGTGTACTAGTTCATCTTACTACTAATATCACAGGTTCCTTCCTTCTTTTCATTCTGCCATCTTTAAGGTTTTGGCTGATTACCTCATGTTTGCAAGATGATAACCACGGTAGGTGGTACATTGTTTGTCTTTAAGACAGGAAAAATGTGAAAAGGTAAAGGCAAGTCTTTTTCTTTCTTTTGCAAAAAGGGAAGCCTTGGCCGTGAGTTTCTCCCTCTTTCTCATAGCCCAGCACTTTTATCACAGCACTCACTGTACCACTATGTCTCTCACTGCAAGAGAGAATTCAAATGCAGATATTTCACTTTTCAATCTTTTTGGGGATGGCAGGGGAAAGAGAGGATTGAAAACGAGCATCAAGTGAGCTAACCTTTTAGTCAGGAATTCTACTTGCAAACAATGTTTAAATTCAACAGAAAGATTTATTACAAAATATTACATTACAGATCCACTAGAGAAATAGAGAACTAACTTTTTGACTACAGTCTAAAGATATAGCTAGGATATTACCTAATATGTCAAAGACCCTTTCTAGTACTAACATCACATCAGGACACACATGACAGGTATTCACTGACATATTTCTCCAGAGAAGCTAAAAGGAGGAACAGATTCAGGGTAATCCTGAGAAGGAAGAAAGGACACGAAATTTGTCTGTGAAGTTTTCCCCATATTCACTTCCTGTTTGTCACAGTCCACGTCACATGGCCAGCTCCCTCAAGTTGTGTAATTCAGGCCACTGATGGCTACTCAGAGAGCCAGATTCCACTCCTTACATTGCAGCATTTCAACTAAGTCTAGAAGTGAAGGGGCAACTTAAGGTGCACAGCTTCAACATCTGAGGAATGTGGACCACATGGTCTAGAGCTTCATTTTGGCCTCCAGCCAATGTGTACCTTGACAGGGCAGAGGTACAGTTGACATGTGTGTAGCACCTTTACAACGAAGGAGGCAGTTGACGGGATCTAAGGATGCACAAAAGGTTTTTGTACTCTGAGTAAAGTTTTTGCTTTTTATCTTTAGAATGCTGTTTTTACAACATAGAAAGCTGTCGTCATGTAGGGAGGGTGTTCAGAAGATATTGGGCAGCCATCAATGACAGACATCCATCACAATGCATCACACTTGGCCATCCAATTGAAGCATGTCTCCCATGTGGCTCCCTCTTGGGCTTTTTCTTTCTCCTAAAAATTATTATAATTTAAGCTTTATAAGGGCAGTACTACCTCTATTTTGATCACCTTTGTGCACCTAGGAACTAGTACAATGGCCAACACAATGTAAGTTTGGATATTTGCTGATTAGATGACTGAATATCAGCTAGCAAATGATAAGCTAAGCAGTGGGATAGCTAGTTATTATATGAATTAAGGCAAGTAAAACAATTTTCTCCCACTTGGATATTTTTCAAAAACAAAAAAAAGAAAAACTTTTCTGGGTTAGGCCTTGGCATATGGTTTTAGCCAGAAAAGCAGAGAGAACAGAGACACTCCAGGTGGTGAAGCCATGAAGGAAAGACACATATATGGAAATGTGCTTAATTTGTTCATAAGATGGTAGAAAAATTTTACTCAATCAAATTTCTAGTAAGCACATGTGTGTGTGTGTGTGTGTGTGTGTGTGCATATCTATATGTGTGCATGTATACATATGGATTTCTCCTGATCTTTTATTTTTTTTTCCTGACTGGGAGATCACAAAACATTGTAATAGAGAGAATAGTCTTAATTCTATCACGTCCAAACCTCTCTTGAGAGACATTTCCCTTCAGTGACCTGGGAAGTTGAACTTTCTTAATGGGATTAGTGGCATTTGCTGTTTCAAACTGAAACAGGATCTACTGGCCTATACTAGCTAGCGTTTTATAATCTACACCATCTATTTTGTGGTCATTGCTGAAGTATTAGAGCTAACCCAGAGAGACAGGAAGTGGCATTAGAATTCTTCCTGTTCTAGTCCTGCTTAGAGATATAGCCCGAGATAATAAAAATAGTGCTTTTTTTTTCTGTAACACAACATATTCCCTGTAAAACTGAGGTTTGCACAGAAAAGCCAAAAGAATTTGGTCAATAGGGGTGGATACTTCCCTAGCACACAAATTTCAAAAGACTTTAGATTCAACCCATTTGCCCTGAGCTATTTTCTGGTGAGAGAGAGAGAGAGAGAGAGAGAGAAACAGAGAGAGAGAGAGAGAGAATCCTAGAAACCTTAATCCCATTTACCAAAATACCAAAGCAATCTGCACCTTTATCATGTAATTATGTCTGAGGTAAGCTTAGGGAATTTAGTCATTTATTGAGGGTTGTTTTCCCATAACAAAGTCTGTAAATAGAATTATCAAGTCTATCAAATGTTAATTTGTCAAGAAAAACAGAATAGCTAATAAGGATAATTAGATTTATATTACAAATAGAGTATTATCCTGAAGGCTTCCACGTCTCCAAAAGGAAGTATGACTGAAATATGACTCTAGAGTCATTTTCTTTTCAGTGTACTACAGAATCTTGCTCTGAGCCTGCGTTAAGGTGTTAGGGAGAATGCTACCTAACTCAGCTTTTAAGGTTTTCTGTGTGATAAGATATCTATATAGTTACAGCTCTGACTTTGGGATCCTGATTCTCAGTGTGGCTTATCTCTTGCAGAAGACACCCTCATTCATGTAATAGATAGGAAGGCAGCTGCCTGGCTCTCTTGGATCCTCTGGTGAAGGACAGAAATGAGAACACAGCTTCTCTGGGTTCCACACAGAGAATAGACCTTCTCTGTATCTCTGCACAAGGACAGATGCTAGCCTGCTGGTAGGATTTCCAAGGCTTCCAAGATTTCTAGTAGATGAAGTTTCTAGTGACTCTCCTCAGCCAATGAACAATGATTACACAATAGTTAAAGCCTGGAGAACTTAATGTCTTTGTTGAACTCCTAGGAATCAGGGAACATTCACTCCATACCATGTATTCTTTCCAGTTTTCCCATTTCTTGTTTTCTATGCCCAATGTCTATTCTAAAACATATGCTATAATTTTGAGAAGTTGGTCTGAGGTAAAGTTATAAATGGCTTTTGTGCAAATCATGTCGATATTCATGTTGTAGGCAAGTTGCTTACATTTTAGGTCAGGGATTGCAAATGTTTCCTTCAGTATACAGCTTTTCAAAGGGACAGGAAGAGAGAGAGAGATTTGCTAAGAAAATGAATTAGGAGAAAGCTGCTGACACAAAGCCTCTTCCTCAGGATAAATCCAGAAACTTCCTTTGCTCTACTGCCTTGGCCCCTAAACATCTTCCCATGATGTGACTGCTCATGGAAAGATCAGCTGTGTCAACCATTTCCCTTTCCTCTTATTTTCAATGGAAATGACTAGAAAATGAAGGAAATGTTCCTTGGGGTGCCCAAGCTGAACCAAATAGCCTTGAAGATCCACAAGTTAATTGGATGGATGTTTGGTCACTAGAAAACAGATCGAGGGTTCACATCTTCCCATCTGCTTGTACTGAATGCCCCCACTTGGTATCTCTGTTTTCCACTATAGTGTCTGAGTCCTGTTTCTGTGTTGTATGCTGGCCTCCTTCCTCTTCCATGTTCTCTCTTCAGCTATTTAAAAAACATTACACAAACATATATATATATATATAAATTTTGGAATTATATAACACTTAAAATCTTAAAAATATGTAAAATATATATTAATTTTAGGATTATAAAGCACCTATAATCTTATTGCTCAAAGATGTATCTTTGACATTTTCTTTGGTATTTTCTATGCACGTATGAATTGCCATGTTAATTTAACAAAGTGGTATATTTTATAACAATGTATAATAAATATTTCTCAGCTAAAAAACTTCTATTCTATGATTTTTATATAGCTCCAAGCTCTTCCATTGTGTGAAAATCCTAGTAGCTATTTAACTAATCATATAATTTTGGATACTCGTTGCTTTGAAATCTTTTGCTGTCATAATAATGTTGGAATGTCCATTTTGTAGACAGAATTTTGTACATTTTCCAAAGAATTACCAAAGAATTTCAAAGGGGAAATTTTTAAATTAGAGTATAGATAGTTACAAGGTTTTAATTGCCAAAAAGTCTTCAGAAAAGTGTAATTTTTCTTGTAAGTATATAAATTTACTTATGATAGTGTTAGTAATATTATATTTATTTACTTTGCTCATTTGATAAGGTAAATCATATGGCATTGAGTTGTTTTTTTTTGACTAAAGCTGGATTATTTTGATTAAACTTGGCTATTTTATATATGTACATATATGTACATATATATATGACATTTGTGAAGAATATCAATTCCATTATGTATGTGTATGTATTCATAGCTATTTTATCTTATTCCCTTCTGATTTTAACATATAGAAATTTTCAATGTTTAATAAAGTCAGATTAACCATTAATTTCTTATGTATATAGTTTGGGCCATTTTGAATAATGCTTAGAAAGATCTTCCCTACTACAAAATCAGATAAATACTTCAATTTTTTTTGGTTTTATCTTTTACACTGCACTATTTAATCTGCTTGGAAATTATTTAGGAGAATAGAATATGATAACAACTTAATATTTATTTCCCCAAAAGATAAGAATTACCCTTATAGATTATTTTATTGTTTCTATCAATTTGAAATAATATCCTAAGAAATATGTAATAAGTGCTAGTGACCAGCAAGATGACTACAATTTTTAATAGCTCTGCAGCACAGTGTCCTGATACTCCTTATAGAAATATGACTACTTTTCAGGTCTATTTTATCAAGTTCTGATTAGGATAGGACTGTTGTTTTATGCAGTTGAGCTACATGTTTGGTTTTCTTTCTTTTTTTTTTTGGCATAAAAGCTATTTTTCTTTAAGGATTTGTACCAGATTTCTTACATGAGATTATTAGGCTATCATGGGCTGCAAACTGTAAGCAGTGGTCTCTCTGTGGTTTTCCTGTTGTCTAAGAGTATTAGCCTCAAATAGAGGCTGCAAATAGTTTACTTGCTTGCTCCAATGTATGGTGGGATTTCCTCCTACCAAATATTATTAGAGAAAAAAAATGATAATTTTGATGGCAGATCATATGGATTGAACTTTTGTATGTATATTGTACAAATCATAGTTTCTTCATCTATGAAACAAATTCATACCTTGTTAGATTTTCTTGAGAAAAAAATGAACTTTTAAAAATATAACATTGAAAAATGCTTTTGAAATTCAAAATGCTAAAAAATGAGGAACTTCTGGGTGCTGGTGACTCACACTTGTAATCCTAGCTACTTGGAGGCAGAGATCAGGAGGACTGAGGTTCAAAGCCAGCCTGGGGAAATAGTTTGTGTGATCCTATTTTGAAAACACTCAACACAAAATAGGGATGATGGAGTGGCTCAAGTGCTAGAGCAGTTGCCTAGTAAGTGTGAGGCCCTCAGTTCAAATCCTAGTACTGCCAAAACAAAAGAGGAATTGACTCAAGGTTGCCAAGAAGGTGGCTGTTACAAGGCCAAGTAGGCCAATTCTGGTTTACTCATAGTAAGGAAAAAATTAACTCAGACCTTGAATGTGGTTATATGTTAACTCTTTTACCTTTTGAAAGTTCCTATGTCCCTATGAAACTCAAAAGATAAGACTATATTGCCTAAAATCAGTTTTTTTTTCCAGTGGCAAAGTTTGGGTTTCTGAGAAATAGTATGAAGAATTATATTTAAATCTCAGCCCCAATATAATAAAATGAAAGGTTTCATAAAGGGAACTCCAAATCCTTCTTAACTTAACCAAGTTACCTCCTAGATTAGCAGAAAGTATACTAATTTCATAGTATAAAATAATTATTCTTATTCTAAAATTTCTATTAAAGTATCTCATTCAATAACACATTAAAATTATCTTTGAAAAAAGATGATTTGAAAAAAGATGATCAGTTAGTTAATAAGTAAAATTTTAAAAAAGAGAATAGTAAAATTCTCAATGGAGGAAAATTTGCTTAGTAACATTAAAATCTTATAATGTAAACTTATTAATATAGTGTTGTATAGAAGGCGATTTTGTAGGTATATTTGATAATAAAATAGTCCCAGACAAACAGAGTATTATGACTTATAACATTAGCCTCATCCCACTTCTATTTTGTAGTGGTAAACGAGTGTGCCACTTCTACTAACACTAGGTTTGCATTTTAATGTTAGCACATTAGTCTCCCCCATCCACAGACATACTTTATGTTGTTTCAGTTACCCATAGTCAACCATAGTCTGAAAATATTAAATGAAAAATTCCAGAAATAAGCAATGCATAAGTTTTAAGTTTTGTAGCATGATGAAACCTCACATTGTCCCATTCCTTCCTGCCTGGCACATGAGCCATCCCTTTGTCCAGCACACCCACAAACACATGCAAGCCACCCGTTAGTCACTTACTAGCTGTCTCAACAATTAGATCAACTGTAGAGGTATTGCAGTGCTTGTGTTCAAATGACTCTTGTTTTACTTAGTTGCCCCATCGACAAGAGTAATTATGCTGGCACTTGAATATGTCAAAGAGAAACCAAAAAATGCCTCCGTTAAGTATTATCTCACATCATCACAAGAGAACCAGTGGGTATAGAACAATAAGATACTTTTGAGAGAGAGTCCATTCATATAATTTACATGGCTGTAAAGTTATAATTGTACTATTTTATGATAAGTTGTTGATCTCTTACTATGCCTAATTTATAAAGTGAACGTCTATCACAGGTATGTATGCATAGGAAAAATTATAGTATATTTGGAATTCAGTGCTATTTAGGGATTCAGTTATTCATGATACATTTTCAGACATCCTCATGGATAAGGGAGCTACTACTGTTAATAGAGTGCTAGTCAAATTATTTTTATATGCTGTTTGTTATTGTCCAGTTTCAGGAAATTAAATCATCCAGAGTGTAGAACCATTACTTTGAAATCAACCATGTCTCTGTGTATTGTTGCATGTTATTAAATTGTGAGAATTTTGTCTATACTGAATTTTCTTTTGATGTGTTAGTCTAACTGTAGGCCGCAGAACTAAGTAATGACAAAGTATAAATTTTGAGTTGCTTTTACTTATTATCATTGTACATTAATTTTAGGGCTATTCTTCTATCAATAGGCTACTCTTTTTTTTTTTATAAGCTATCCACAGACAGAATATACTGCTTGCGTTTTTGTGGATTGTTTTAGATTGATCATTCATTGGTAAAAGTTAGAACTGAGACTAAATGGCTATAGTTTTATTTGTTTATATTGCATATTATTTTGACCCAAAGACAGGACTTCTATCATTATTTAGTCACAATTAGTCATTAATTACCTTTTCTACAAGGAAGAGCACAGAGTAAATTCATGATGGAAACATCACACAATTAATTGTATCAACTAGTTGTGTCGTTTTCACAGTAGGGCCTCCATAGCTACAGGTTCCATCTTAGAAGGTTCGACCAACCTTGGATGGAAAATATTTTTTTTGTGTGTGATTATGTTTATATAACATTTTTTAAAATTTCTTTTATTCATTTGTGCATACAATGTTTGGGTCATTTCTCCCCCCTTCCCCCCCTCCCCCTCCCTTTTCCACCACCTCCTCCCTCTCCCCCCTACCCCCTCACTACCAGGCAGAAAGTATTTTGCCCTTATCTCTAATTTTGTTGAAGAGAGAGTATAAGCAATAATAGGAAGGACCAAGGGTTTTTGCTAGTTGAGATAAGGATAGCTATACAGGGAGTTGACGCGCATTGCTCTCCTGTACATGTGTGTTACCTTCTAAATTAACTCTTCTCAAACTAACCTTTTCTGTAGTTCCTGGTCCCCTTCTCTGTCACTTTAAAGTTTCTGCATTAGTTCCTTTGCATTGAGGACAGCAAATGCTATCTTGGTTTTTTTTGGGTTTTTTGCCTATCCTCATACCTCCCTTGTGTGCTTTTGCCTCATCATGTGATCAATGTCCAATCCCCTTGTTGTGTTTGCCCTTGATCTAAAGTCCACATATGAGGGAGAACATACGACTTTTGGTCTTCTGGGCCAAACTAACCTCACTCAGGATGATGTTCTCCAATTCCATCCGTTTATCTGCAAATGATAAGATTTCATTCTTCTTCATGGCTGAGTAGTATTCCATTGTGTATAAATACTACATTTTCTTAATCCATTCGTCAGTACTGGGGCATCTTGGTTGTTTCCATAACTTGGCTATTGTGAATAGTGCTGCAATAAACATGGGTGTGCAAGGGCCTTTGGAGTAACCTGTGTTTCATTCCTTTGGGTATATCCCCAAGAGTGGTATTGCTGGATCATATGGCAGATCTATGTTTAGATTTTTAAGAAACTTCCATATTTTTTTCCAGAGTGGTTGCACTAGTTTACATTCCCACCAGCAGTGGTTCCTTTTTCCCCACATCCTCGCCAACAGATATTGGTGGTGGTGTTTTTGATGATGGCTATTCTAACAGGGGTGAGGTAGAATATCCAACCAGTTTTTTTTTTTAAATACTAGTCTAATCTACCCAGTAATGACTTTAAAGTTGTTAAGCAGTAAACACTCAGGCAACTAAGTCAAAGGCAGATTAGATTAGTGATTCATGGGGAATATCACAGAATTTGAAGACTTCTGCACACAGGCAAAAATATTGAAAATTCACATTCACAATGAAAAGGCAAAATAGGGAACAATTCTCACGGATACTTTTTAAGATATTTCAGAAAACAGATTTTTTACAATGCTACATGAGCAAGAGCCTGCCATTCTCAAAGTAAAAGTCAGAAAGCATTTTGAAAAAATGTGCACAAAGCACTCTCTTTATGAATACAAGTTGAGCATCTCTAGTTTGAAAATCTGAAATGAAAATGTCTCCAGAAACTGAAAATTTTTAAATGCTGACATGACACTGCAAGGGGAAAATTCAACACTAAGCTTCATGTGACAGAACGTGGTAAAAATGCAGGCATACTAAAAATATTGTATAAAATTACCTTTAGGTTATATATATAAGGTATATGTAAAACACAGGTAAAGTTCATGTTTAATCTTGAGACCCCTGTTCAAAATATCTCATTACATATGTGCAAATATTCCAAAATCAGAAAAAAATCAAAATCCAAAAACACATCGTGGTACCATATATTCCAGGTAAGGGATCCTCAATTTTTCAGCATGTAACATTTGTTCTTTCATTTTTTCAGCAGTAACAGATGGAGACAGATTTCTCTAGAATTTTTAACAGCCTTGCTTTAAGAAGGCAGTCATTCTTATATGGTCCAATGGAGGACATAGAATGTACAGCAGCTCAGATGAGGACAGAATGAGACTAGAAGAAACAAGAGACATGAAAAAGGTCCAGAGTGACTCTGCCCCTCAGTCAGACCAGTTTCACTAAATACTTTTGTGAGGTTTAGAAGTCAATACCATGACTCTGCACTAATATTAGCTTTTGTGTGCATATTCATATCTAAATTAGCAGTACATGAGAATAGCTCTCATTCTATATCATGTCTCCTACCATTTTTTTTTGCCTTTATACATGACCCTAAATCATGACCCCCCCTCAAACACACTGAGATATTTGGGTCAGGAAGATTTCTATTCATTATTATAGGAAAAATTTGGTTTTCTTCAGCAGCCAGGTAAAAAACGTGCTCTTTACGGACTACTGCTAGAGTAAGACTTGGTCTGCCTGCTAGACTTTCCTAGATGTTGCACTATGGCACCAGAAGACACTTGGATCATTAACATTTACTAGCCACTGAGTAATCCAACTGTTTAGAATAAATGAAACTTCCTGAGTATCTCTGCTGAGGGCATTTTCTGACCACAGGAATGTAGCAGGTGGAAGAAATGTTATCTGGAGATTTGGGGGAAATGCCCCGAAATTGACCTTCAAACAATAAGGAAAAAGATCTGGTAGTAAATAGTCCAGCTTTCTTGCCATTTCCTGGACAGTTTTGAGGAATGTTCTGCACAGCTTCTTAGAGGATCTCGGCAGGACTGAGCCTAGATTCCCACAGTGGTAATATGTTCATTTACAATACAGGTGTTAGCTATATGGGCTTCCTTCCTTCTTTGTTTTACTTCCTTATTTCATCCCTGCTCTTCCTGGGATTGCTTACCAAATAAACCACATGCATTTGAATTTTTATTGGAGCATTTACTAACCCAATCTAAGAAAACACTTGGTTTTGTTCTAACTAGTATATAGAAAAAAACATCTTCCCAAGTTAAAGTAAATCTTTAAGAGATCATATTTAGAGGTCTTGTAAAGTTTTATCTCTAGCAAAACAAGTGATCTGGGGAGAGAGATGGAATTAGGGGTAGAAGCTGATAGATAGTGACTAGGAAAATCTAATTTCCAAGATCATTCCTAGATAGGCATATCTATGACATATGTTATGCTGGTGCTGTGTATCTGATGGGGTGTGTGGTGTGTATGTGTGTGTATGTGTATGTGATGGTGTGTGTGTATGTATACATGATAGAGGGTGTGTGTGTATGTGTGTGTGTGATATTTATGGTGAAGTGCCATGGCTTGGACTGTATCTGTGTAAAACCGTTTCTGGTAATGAAAATTGGAGAAAGCAGCTCAATGATTCCAGGAAAGTTACACCTGGTGACTGGCAAGAAACCTGTGTCACTTAATGTTTGTGTTACACTCAGTGAACACCAGCATCATGCTTTGCAGTTCAAATGGAAATTAAGGCCAGAATACCTGAAGCAAAAAATTCAAAACCCTCCTACTTATATGTATATCCTAGATTATTTTATGTGCTTAGTAGTAAAAGTGACTTAGAACAAGTACGATTATATAGTTTTAGAAGTTGGGGTAACCAGTGATTCATGGATTTTTAGAAATGTTATAATATTTCTTACTATAAATCCACTGACTTTAGAAAATTTTGCTTTAACAACCCTCAAAAAAAAAAAAGAGCATTTAGGTGGTATAAAGATCCACTGAACACAGGTATTCTTCTAGTTGGGAGCCATGTTTCTAAAGAAGCAGTTATGAAGTTTTAGCAATTGATCATTTGAGAAGATGAGGAACTGTTGATTTATTTTAACTCCAATTTCCTGGAATTTCAAAATTCATTCCTTTTCATTTACTCCAGGAAGTTGAATGGTATTTTAAAAACCATCAATAATCTAAATTTCCATGAAGATAACTATTTTAAAAGTCTAATTCTTTTCTCTACACTAAGGAATCTATGTGTTTCTTCTTTGTTCTGGCATCAACATAAGTTTTGGAGTTTCTTCTGATCTTAATAGTAATGAAATAGCTTATGAAGCTTAAGCAATTTAGTGCAAACTAAATTTAACAGGAATAGCGTAAAGGAAAGTTTTCTACCTACATAAACAATTGAATTCATATTCTTACATGATGTTGATCACAAGAGATAAGAATTAAAAAAAAACTAAAACCAATTGGAACAAAGGATTTGATTAGAAATGACAATTGTTTAGGAGTTTATTTTTGCAGGACAAAGGATAGCTTTCAATTGTTTATTTTAAAGTTGGAAAGTTTATATTATGGAGGTATTCATATCTCCATTTCTTTCATTTCTCAGTGACACACTTCCTAGATATTTCTAACCACTCTGTTTTGCAAGACTACTTTGCATTCTGAAGAGGTTTCCTGCCTAATATAATTTCATCAACTGATTGCCATGGAAACTCTTGATATCCTTTCCTCTTCCTGGAATGAGACATTGGCTCTGTTTCAAATAGATTTTTTTTTGGCAGAGAAAATAGAATAAGTTTCATAAAGTAAACTGTGTGTTAATGGAAGAGTGCCCTTCAGAGTGACCTGCAGGGTGGAGAGGAGCCACAAATATACAGATCATTACTGAACAAGAAAGGTAGTTTAACAATTAGGAACAGGTACCAGCATAGTCCAAATCAAATCAAAACAGCGCCTGATCAACTTTTAAATTTTATTAAGAACAAAGTTGAAATCAATCTTTTGTTATACGCCAGCCCAGCAAAATCAAAACAAAACTACCAATGATATATTACCCCTGAGATTTTAAGAAATTGAATCAACTTAAATTTCTTGAAGGTTTCTCAAAGCAGCTTACTTTGAAGAATGCAAACAGTTGGGCTGGAAAAATAATTTGCATAATAAACTGTACCACAAGAGGCATTCTTTTTTTTTCATGGATCTTATTTTTTAAATGCATTTTTCCAGCTCTACTGAAAGTGTTAGATACACAAGGCCATTCTATAAGACTTATGCTTAGGAACAAGGATGATTTTCTGAATTTATTCACTCAACTTTAACAATTTTTTATATGGAATGTAGGCAGAAACAACCAATTACAGTTACAAGAAAGAGAAAGAATAATGTTTAGCATTTGGCATATATTTAGCATGTTTAATACACTTAACTGTGTCTGTGTACAGACAGCAGTTGTGTATGACTGTTTATATGTCTGTATAGTACATATAGATGTGGCTGTCAGAAGTACAGATTGATAGAAGAAAAGCAGACAAATGTTGGAAGAAAGAAGAAAGCTCTCTCTCTGATAATCCCTACAAATTTAAACATGCAATAGTTTCAACAAAGTTAGACTACTTTATGTTATGTTGTTATTTCCTAAAATATTCAAATTTTGTTTGACCTTTTGAAAAAGTGAGTAAATTACCGTTAGATATCTTTACCCCAATTTATAGTGACCTCTATATTGCTAAGATATAAAAGTGAGAGAAGTCAAATTTTTGGTGCCTTGCAAATCTTAGTTTTACCGGCATATACCTCATGGTTTCTTTTGATGGCTTGAAGTTTGTCTATATAGTATCATTGGTTATGATTCCAGCTGAGGTGATTGGCAAACATTATTTTTTCTCACTGTCAATTTACATGTCTAGAAAAATACATGATCCCTAAAAAGTTTAATTAAAATGAAAACTCACATACATAGAGAGTAGTTCCAAAAAGGAAGAAATACTTAGCAAGTCTAGAGAGAATAATAAAATAACTTTATACATTCCAAATATTGCAGTTAAGAGATTTTGAAACCCATTTTATAATTTGGAAGGTATCTACTTTGATTATCCAAATTTTTTAAGGAAATTTTATGGTAACTTCAAATTAACTTTGACTTTAGTTGTTTCTTCAAAACTTATAGCAACTCTGTTTTAATATCTCATCATGACAAAGCAATCAATAGCTCTGATCACCACTGTACATTGCTCACTTATAATGTAATTTACTTAGCTATACTGCATGTAAATAAAGCATAGTTTCACCATGTCTGTATCTTTGTTGTTAAAACAAATACAAAGTGGTGTTACATTCATACTTGTTCCTGGAATAGTTTTTCTGAAACTATTTCTCTCCATCCTGTACTGGCAATCTGAGTGTATCATATTGAAGATCTACACAGTGGGAATCCCTGACTGAATTTTGCATTTGTAAAAGGTTCAGGGAACAGTGATTAAGAGCTAAACATTGAACTGTATATTTCAATGAAGCCAGTCAATGTTATGAGCCTTTTAACCTGAACTAGTTATTATTATTATTATGATCTTTGTGCATACTAACCAGTCTCCCCTACCCTCCCCACTCTCTCTCTGTCTCTCTGTCTCTGTCTCTCTCTCTCTCTCTCTCTCTCTCTCCATCTCCTCCCTGTCTCTTTGATTTTTCTGTCTTCTTAAAGAAAGAACTCTTCAACTACTGTAAGAGTTCAGAGCAGGTAGGGAGTTTTCCTATGACACATTTTCATCCTTTAATCCTAATTCAGCTGCTTACACATACATTATTGTCTCTGTGTATAAAATGCACAAACATTGCCATCACTTAATAACCAGATGCATACCAATGCAGTGATCCTTATTAGTTAGAAAGCATTTGCCTAAAATGAACATACCTTAACATGGAGGCTATAACTGGTTCTGGAGAAGGTAGAATAGTACAAGTAAGTCAAAATTATATGGATATAGATTTTAGCACCCATCTAAGGAACATCTCATTAATAAGTAGCCACAGGATTCTTGCTTCATGATGAAGAGCTTCCTGTACTTGGTAGATTTTGGGGGAATCAAAGAAGAGAGTGTTCTGTTGCGAGAGGCCTTTTCTTTCCTCCCTCCTGTTCTATCATTTGTCCTTCCTTTTACTTCCCTCCCTTTCCTTCCCCCTTCCCTTCACTCCTCCCCTATCCTTATTCAAGTCATCACACATGTACTGAGTTCCAATTGTGCATTAGATACTTTGCTTATTAATCTAAGTGTATTTCATTGAGAAATAGCAGTCAATTTTATGAGAAAGAAACAATCAGTGCTCTAGTAATGTCTTGAAAAGGACTTGCCTCTATGTCTTTCACACTTATATTAAGAATTTTAGAGCACCTTGAAACTAAGAAAATTAACAATGTTGTTACACAAATTAATTTTTAAAAGAAAATTAATAATCTTTTTCTTTTGGGGGGATTTAAAATCCTATTTTTTTAATTTTTGTGTATTTTTTTATTATTATTTGTGCTGAGGGTACATTGTGACATTTACAAAGCAAAAAATCTTTTTCCATTGGCTTTACATCATAATTTGTTTCTAGGTACAATTAGACACCTGTAGAACACTTGAACATGAGTTTCCATCAGCTGCAGTCATCCCCTCCATTCACATCTCTAAAAGAATTAATGAAAATAGAACAGAGGGGCAGAGTAAACAACTGGGACAATTAATAGACCAATTAATAGGATGAAAATAGAAACATGGCAAGTTAATTCTTTACCCTCCTTAGGCAAAAAAGACCTCTGAGGCACAGAATATAAATTATCTCTCAATAAGCCACTGCCCCTTTCTCCCTATTAACAGAAATTTTACTCTAGCATACGATCACTCAGAGCCATGCATCTAAGATCTGGCCGTTATGACATAAGCTGAGTATCCTGTGGTGATTTTGGGGACCCTTTTGTAAGAGATAGTTGTACCTCTTTCTTCATCATCCATTTTACTCTCTGGAATGCAGATACTGCCATCTTGGATTATAGGAACAAGAATCATACCCCAGCTATGGCAGAGTGGTAGCAGGAGAAAACTGAAGAGATCATGGACCGGAGCAGCCACAGTCATCCCAAATGATCTCCTTTAAGCAATTCTACTGTCTTTAAGCAATACTACTTTATTTTAAAAACAAATCATAGAGAAACATAATCCCAAACAGTCTAGATATGGATCCCTAATAGGAAACTAAAGACAGATCACCTCCATGTCTACTCCTCAGATTTTCCATCTGTCTCTTAGTATTCCTAATAGGCAAAGAACTTGATTTTTCAGAATATTCTATAAATCACACATATTCTGAGAATTTCATATATGTTTCCCATTTAATTCTTAGGTAGCAGTAGGCTCAAACTAGACTCCACACTTAAAAAACTTTCCTAAGATTTTACATTGCTTCCCTAACATTCTGGCTTAAGAGCTTTCCTCAGTTACACATATCTATGACTAATGGATTTGTTGGGATTAAATTAGCCAATATGCTTTAAAAGAATACTACAGAGAAGCGAAGTTTCTCTTATATTATAGATAAAGGAAGGCTGTTTTCCAATCAGAGAAAATGTTGAGTGTCTTGAAACAATTGAATGGAAATGCTAGATCTGATTTTCTGGCATGTCTATAGATTAACAGTGTTGAAACTAGCAGCTCAGGCTGATTTGAAACTCTGGAATGCATTTAGTTTGGTTCATAATATTTAAAAATTGATATTTGATAACTTTTAAAAGTGAAAATTTGGGTTTCTGCCTTCTTTTGAAAAATCGCAAATCTGGTAGCAATAGAGTCACCTTCTCATTTAACAGCTGTCCTCTGATGGTGGTCATGGCTGCTCTTTATTGATGGGTTTGTCATAGTTCCTGCTCAGCCTGCTCAACTCATTTTCATTACTGACCATTTCCTGTTAGACAATTAGTAAATTTATGACTCATGTGTGGACACTTCCTTGAAAATATTTAAACAGTACAGATTGTCATCAGTTGCCAGCAGTGTTTGGCAAATTGATCTCTCAATCTTACTTCATATTTACATCTTTATTTGTAAACATGTAATTTCAGAATTATACTTTCTGCTTATTAGAATGATTTGGTGATTTGCTAAGACCTCCCCTTAACTGTAGGTGCTAGTCCTAAGACTTCTTTAGAGCAAGTCACAGATGAATGAAGTTTTCTCTCCATTTTAGAGTTGGATTATCTCAAAGTCCTAGTGGTTTTGCATGTAGTTTTATGTGGTCAGTAGGCCTTAGATATAGTTGGTATATGAGCTAACAAAAGGAGAACTCTTGAAGAGATGATAATTTTGACAAAGCACTTCCTCTGTCTTATAATAGGATGGAAACATTTTTCCCTGAATATAGTTTTACTTATTTTATTCCTATATAGGAAACATTGGCAGTAGTAGAGGAAATCTAAATGCAATTGTGTGTAAGATGCAAGGAAAAATAAAGTTTGTTTCTCTCTTTTATGCTCTAGGAGAGCATATTATTATAATATATAATATTATTCCCAAAAGGAAAATGTCAGTAAATACAGATGATGGTGGCCATGAACTAGGCATTCTGTGGAATAGTCAATTAAGTATAATGGAATTAGAATAAAGCTCAAAAATCCTGCTAAGGTCATTCAGCCACCTCTTTTAAATGACTCTCTGGGTACACAAGGTACAAAGATCTGTTAGATCTCTGTGCTCCATGACTATGATAAACATTAATTCATGGATTAATGATAGGTAAAGCTATGGATAGGTAAAGCTATGTTTCTATTTCTATTAGTGATAATCAAAACTGACAGTTGGGTTTTCTTTTCAAATGAAGAAGTCATTGGCAATGCAACATCTAAAGATGATACCTTTTAGACATTTTGAACTCAATCATATTTTACTCAAATAAAATGGCATTTTTCCATACCATTTTCATAGCCTAACCACTTTCTAATATTCTATTAAGACAACCACTTTTAACCTAAATTCCTGACTGATGTTCATAGCTCTTCATTATTTGGTTTTACCACCAATGCAGTTTTACTTTCCAATAGAAAATTGCTACCTCCATGACCCACAAATATATCATGATCCTTGTTCCAAAAATTTTGCTCTGCTGTGTTTGGAAATTATTCCTGCACCCTTTTTGACATAAAGGCTTTTTTAAAAAATCTACTTCTAAGTTTGACACAACATGGATGATCCTAAATACATAAAGAAGAAGGGCAGATATTATATGGTAGTCTTAAACTTTGAACTCAAACTTCCTAAGTTCAAATCTCATTTTGGTCATTTTCTAGCTAGGTTTGACAAGTAAACTAATCAACTTTAACTTCAGATTTTTCTTGACAAAATGCAAATGAAAATACTAACTGCATAGGTTTCTTGGGACCACTAAGTATAAGAGTACATGTAAAGTGCCAGACAGTATACTAACCCTTCAACTGGTATTAATTACTATATCATCCTGACAAGACCTATAATAATACACTGTTGTTCAGCCAAGATTATTGATAACACACAATAAAAATGTGTTCTAGATTATTTATGAAGAACGATTTTAAGTGAATCACAGAATAAATAGGATAATGAACAATTGGTAAACATGGGCAAAAAACAAGAGGCTAGATAGCTAGAAGCACAGGTGAAGTGCTGCAGAAACTGTTACGTTAAAAAACCACGGCTATCGCCACCAGTGATTTCTAATTCTCTCTCTCTCTCTTTCTCTCTGACTGAACTCAGAGCCTCATATTTGCCAGGAAAGCACTCTATCACATGAGCTATGCCCCAGTCCATCTTTGTTTTTTTAAATTATTCTTCACTGTTAAAGTTATGGGTTGGGAGTATCCAATGAAACTGCCATGCTACCAAGACATAGTTGCCAGGGGCTAAGGAGAGAGCTCTGAGATCCTTGCCTCCCACCAAGACTCACAAAAAGGGAGTTGCTTCTCTTAGTACAGGGTTCAAATGTCAGATAGTTACAAAATATACTAACAAACAGTGATGTCTTTTTTGTTCTATGATTCTTTTTTTCACAGTAGAGTATAAAGTCTTTGAAAGAGCCTACATATATACGCAGATCTCATCAAATAACAGGTTCAATAAATACATGTTAATATATAGTTTAATACAATTTAAAACTTGAAAGATTTGTTTTCAGGATTTATTGCCTTTTAAGCTTCACTTAGAGTTTAATAAATCAATGAATTGTGAAAAATTTTATTATAGTATAAATCTTAAGTGCAGTTGCCAAAATGGTGATTTCATTATGATGAGAGTTAGAATATCTTTCTAAGCCAAATAGAATGTCTCCATTGAAATGACTAATGTTCAAGGCAGAGAGCAAAAATGAGAGGTTTGTTGCTCGAGGGACAACTGAATCCTGCATTATGTAAAGGATTTTAGGGAAAAATTGTGTTGGAAATGGAGGACAGGTTAAGACCTATTATGTATTGTAAAAGCACTATGACTAATATGATGACTATTACAGTAAATTTTTAGATACAAAAACAAACACAAAAGAAACATTAGCTTTACTAATGTTAGTAACCACAACTATTTGGGAATATACACGTGTGCTTGCACACACGCACATATATGTGGAGAGAGAGAGAGAGAGAGAGAGAAACATTGTTATGATAGTAGGTCTCTTTGAAGACACTACAGGGAGGTGGGAGATGGAACAAGAATGTTAGAGAGTGAAAAATATTGAAACACATTGCAGCTGTGCATGAAGATAATATAACACAATGCACTGTAGGCTTTGAACAGGGAGATAAAGTATAAATAAATAAAGGGGGTTAGTCTGATTAAAACATGATCTATACAGATTTGAGATTCCAAAGCAAAATCTCCCTGAACAATCAATGTGCACTTTAAAAATGTAGGATAAGAAAGTAAAACAGGCTCTGTCCAGGACTGAGTGCCAGTGAGTGTGGGGAGGGTATAAGGAGGGGGTGAGGGAGGGTGATTATGGTTAATGTATTTTGTATTCCTGTATGAAAATAGAGTAATGAGACCTGTTGAAATTGCTCTAAGAAGAGAAGGTAGGAGAGATGAGGGAGAACGACAGAGTGAGTTTAACGAAGACATATTGTAAGCACATAGGTAAAGGCCACCATGTATCCCTCATGTACAACAATTATGTGCTAATAAAAAGCTATGTTTGACCGCTTTTTAGTTTTAGTCTTTTAAAATTATAGATGGACTTCCATTACAAATAAAATAAAATATGCACTTATTACTACTACAATACCCATAAGTTTCTACACAATATTGTCCCTACCTGCCCCTCTGATCCCAACCTAAAATCTTCCAGTCTTTGAAACTGCACTGTGCTCCAGTCCATCCATCCTGACTTCTTTCCCTGTAACACACCGCATTTGCTCCTTCCTGAGACTTTGCACTTGTTCTTTGTTGACCTACTTATGACTGGAATCTCATCATTCAGTTCTTCCCTTAAATATCATTACTTCAGAGAAGTGCTTCACAATAAAGCTAACTAGAGTTGACTGTGATAGCACTGTTACTCTTCACCAGTATTTCTCATTCGGCTCCTGCCAGATGAAGGAAGATTATACTCCCCTTCCTTCTTGAAAGTAGTGATGACTATGGCCACATGTCTTTGTTTTAATCAAGAACACGTGAAACCATATGCCTTGACAGTGATAGATGGAAGCATTTAAAACCTGACATATAATTTGTCACATATCCTCACAAATCCCACTGTTTTTGATGACATTCAATGGCAAAGACTATTTTGTCCTGTATTCCTGGAAAAGGACATGCAACTGAGCTCCACCTGAACCACAATGGACATGTGCTATGTGGACAAAAATAAACCCTTGTTGCTTTGTATTTATACCATTCAGAATTTGGGCTAAAGTGCTAAATAATATGCTGGCTTCTTCTTCCTTTAGACAACCTCTGTATTTTCCTGTTTTGTTTCCTTCTGAGCTTCTATCATATATAAAATGAAATTTTTAAAATTCAGTTTTGAGTTTCTACCTCACTAAATGTATAGGGTCTTTGTCAATCTTGTTCATTGTTGTATCTCCAGGGCTTGCAATAGTTTGTATTATTACATAGTAGGTCCTTCTAATATATTTGTTCATTAAATGAAAGAAATGAGTGGAACGCTTCAATATGTGGATGAAGACAGCTTCTTCCTTTTGTAATACAGTTGCTCCCAGATTCCAAGATAGCCATTGGCATACTTTAAAAAATAGAAACCCTCAGTTAGGGTTCTAATGGTAGAAGGAGGTGAAATGCTGCCTTACCAATTTATAAGAACTCTTAGTTATTTTGCCTTTTTTCCCCCCTCTAGTACTAGAAACAATTTTCTTCTGTATGGGCAGAAAAGAACCAGAATTTTAATTATTTTTTAATATTCTGTAATCACACAAGTTCTATTTATAAAAACCCCTTATTTAGCAAAACCTGAAGTATATTTAGTGAATAGACAAGTGTGTGTTTTGCTGGCCTTCTAGAGGATAAGCATGGCATTATTTTTATAATGCACAGATCCTTAAGGTGTAAGCTTCCATTTGATACTCGATCATCTTTTCTTTACAACCACAGTGTCCCAGCTGTCTTATGTCCCACAGATATGTATCAATTACAAAGATGTTTTGACTTAATGATTTCTAAAAAGCCTTCACACAAGTGTAATAGATGTGTTTGATGTTGAGTAGTTGGTCAGCAGTGTTTCCCAGCAGGAAGTAATAGACTTGTACCCCGTGCACTCATCAGAAGGATGCTCAGCCCCTGAACCAGATGACAACTCTTCTTTGGTATTAACACACTCTAATTCTGGGTAACTACTAACAGCTGTATCTCTTGGTATCTTCTTAATCAGTATGAGGCTTCTCTTGACTAGAAATAGAAAAGCACAGATGGCATCACTACACATTTGTACCTTCCATTTGGCTTTAAAGTTACTTGTGTTTTCAAATGTCTGGCAAAAGAAAATGGAGAAAGCTCTTCTTATGTTTAACTGCAAGGTAACCATTTGTTTTCTCCCTTTTTTGCAGTTTAAATTCTATTTTTATGATTTTATTAGCACATAATAGTTGTATAGGGAATACATTGTGATATTTACATATGTATTTAAAATATATCATAGTTGGATTTAGCCCCCCTCCATCATTCTCCCTCCTTCCCCCTTTCCCCCTACTTGGAACAATTTTCCAATTTTTCTATTTTCATATATGGGTACAAAATATGTTCACCATATACACCTTCATTCACCTTTTCCTTGTGACCACCCACCTCCCATTTGTACCCAACCCTGGAAAAGGTTTAATTTTCCCTCCTGCCCTTCATTTTTTAAAATTAAGTGTATGTTGATAACCCAAGGAGGTTTCTTTTCGGTACTTCAGGTCTATATATATCAGGCTTTTATCAAATTAATCCATTCCCCCTTATTTACTTACTCATTCTCTATCACCATGCTCCCCTAATATTCAACAGCTTACTGTACAGTGCATTATATTATATTCATATATAGATGGATTGTTTCAATATTTTTCGTTCTCTAGCATTTTCTTTCTCCCACCTCCCACAGTCCCCTAAGACAGACTCACTAATACAATTTTGTTCTCTCTGTCAATATATATATATGATCATATATGTTTCTATATATTCATTTAACTTTAACATATAGGTCTAGCTTCCACATGTGAGAAAAAAACATGTGACCTTTGATTTTTTTGAGCCTGGCTTACTTTGCTTAACATAAAGTTCTCCAGCTCCATCCATTTACCTGCAAACAACATGATTTCATTCTTCTTTATGGCTGAATAAAACTCCATTGTGTAAATATACCACATTTTCTTAATCCATTCATCAGATGTGGGGCATCTGGGCTGCTTCCAAAACTTGGCTATTGTGAATAGTACTGCAATAAACATGGGTGTGCAGGTGCCTCTATAATATTCTGGGGTACATACTTTTGAATATATGCCTAAGAGTGGTATCACTGGATCATGTGGTAGTTCTACTTTTAGGTTTTTGAGGGACTTCAATATTGTTTTCCATAGAAATTGGACTTATTTACATTCTCACCAACAGTGTCGAAGTGTCCCTTTTCCCTACATCCTTACCAGCATTTGTTATTTGTGTTCTTGATGATAGCCATTTTGATTGGGGTGAAGGGGAATCTCAGTGTAGTTTTGGTTTGCATTTCCTTTATGGTCAAGGATGTTGAGCGTTTCTTCCTATATTTATTGGCCACTTGTACTTCTTCTTTTGAGAATTGTCTGTTCAGTGCATTTGCCCATTTATTCAGTGGGTTATTGACTCTTTGGGAGGTTAGTTTTTTGAGCTCCCTGTATATTCTGGTTATTAAGGCCTTGTCAGATGTATAGCTGGCAAAGATTTTATCCCATTCTGTAGGCTGTCTCTTCACTCTGGTGACTGTTTCCTTTGCTGTGCAGAAACTTTTTACTTTGTCAATACTTTCTCTTAGCTGCCGAGCTATTGGAGTTCCATTCATAAAGTTATTACCCATGCCTATGTGGTTCACTGTGTTCCCTATTTTTTCCTGGATTAATTTCACTGTTTTCAGATCTTACATTAAGATCCTTATTCCTTTTTGAATTGATGTTAGCATAAAAGTGAGGGACTAGGATCTAGTTTCAGTCTCTGCAGGTCGAAATCCAGTTTTCCCAGCACTGTTTGCGGAAGAGACTATCTTTTCTCCAGCTCATATTTTGGGCACCTTTGTCAAAAATCAGATGGGATGTCATTGTGTGGGTTTGTGCCAGGGTCCTCTATTCTGTTCCAATGGTCTTCATGTCAGTTTCTCTGCCATTACTTTGCTGTTTTTATTACTATGCTCTGTAGTATAGTTTGAAGCCAGGTATTGTGATACCTCCAGTGTTGCTGTTTAGGCTCAGGTTTGATTTGGTTATTTGAGGTCTTTTGTGCTTCCAAAAGAAGAACTTTAACACTGACTTTTCTATCTTGGTAAAGAATGTCAGAATTTTTATAGGGATTGCATTGAACATACAGATTGCTTTTTGTAGTACAGACATTTTCACAATATTGATTCTGCCGATCCATAAGCATGGGATGTCCTTCCAGCTTCTGATGTCTTTGTTGGTTTCTTTTTTTATTATTTATTTATTTATTTTTAAATTAAAATTTTTTTTTATTCATATATGCATACAATGTTTGGGTCATTTCCCCCCCCTTCCCCCACCCTCTCCCTTACCACTTCCCTGCCCCCTCCTTCTTCCCCACTACCCCCTAGCTACCAGGCAGAAACTATTTTGCCCTTATCTCTAATTTTGTTGAAGAGAGAGTACAAGCAAGAATAGGAAGGACCACAGGTTTTTACTAGTTGAGATAAGGATAGCTATACAGGGAGTTGATTCACATTGATTTCCTGTGCATGTGTGTTACCTTCTAAGTTTATTCTTCTTGAACTAACCTTTTCTGTAGTTCCTGGTCCCCTTCTCCTATTGGCCTCAGTTGCTTTAAAGTATCTGCTTTAGTTTCTCTAAATTTTTGTTGAGGGCAAAAATTCTATCCTCATACCTTCCTGTGTGCTCTCTCTTTATCATGTGATCAAAGTCCAATCCGCTTGCTGTGTTTGCCCTTGATCTAATGTCCACATATGAGGAAGAACATACGATTTTTGGTCTTTTGGGCCAGGCTAACCTCACTCAGAATTATGTTCTCCAGTTCCATCCATTTACTTGAGAATGATAACATTTCATTCTTCTTCATGGCTGTGTAAAATTCCATTGTGTATAAATACCATATTTTCTTATTCCATTCATCAGTAGTGGGGCATCTTGACTGTTTCCATAACTTGGCTATTGTGAATAGTGCTGCAATAAACATGGGTGTGCAAGTGCCTCTGGAGTAACTTGTGTCACATTCCTTTGGGTATATCCCCAAGAGTGGTATTGCTGGATCATATGGTTGATCTATGTTTAGATTTTTGAGAAGCCTCCAAATTTTTTTCCAGAGTGGTTGTATAGTTTGCATTCCCACCAGCAGTGTATGAGGGTTCCTTTTCCCCCGCATCCTTGCCAACACCTGTTGGTAGTGGTGTTGCTAATGATGGCTATTCTAACAGGGGTGAGGTGGAATCTTAGCGTGGTTTTAATTTGCATTTCCTTTATTGCTAGAGATGGTGAGCATTTTTTCATGTGTTTTTTGGCCATTTGAATTTCTTCTTTTGAGAAAGTTCTGTTTAGTTCACTTGCCCATTTGTTTATTGGTTCAATAATTTTAGGAGAATTTAGTTTTTTGAGTTCCCTATATATTCTGGTTATCAGACCTTTGTCTGATGTGTAGCTGGCAAATATTTTCTCTCACTCTGTGGGTGGTCTCTAAACTATTTTTGAGCAGAAGCTTTTTAGTTTTATGAGTCCCATTTATCTATGCTATCTCTTAGTTGCTGAGCTGCTGGGGTTCCATTGAGAAAGTCCTTGCCTATACCTATTATTTCCAAAGTATTTCCTACTCTTTCCTGTACCAACTTTAGAGTTTGGGGTCTGATATTAAGATCCTTGATCCATTTTGAGTTAATATTGGTATAGAATGATAAACATGGATCTAGTTTCAGTTTTTTGCAGACTGCTAACCAGCTTTCCCAGCAGTTTTTGTTGAAGAGGCTGTCTTTTCTCCATCGTGTATTTTTAGTGCCTTTGCCAAAGATAAGTTGGTATAGTTGTGTGGCTTCATATCCAGGTCCTCTATTCTGTTCCACTGGTCTTCATGTATGTTTTTGTGCCAGTACCATGCTGTTTTTATTGCTATTGCTTTGTAATGTAGTTTGAAGTCAGGTATTGTGATACCTCCAGCATTGTTCTTTTGACTGAGTATTGCCTTGGCTATTCGTGGCCTCTTGTGTTTCCATATAAATTTAACAGTAGATTTTTCAATCTCTTTGATGAATGTCATTGGGATTTTTGATGGGAATTTCATTAAACATGTAGATTGCTTTTGGGAGTATAGACATTTTTACTATGTTGATTCTACCAATCTATGAGCATGGGAGATCTCTCCACTTTCTGTCTTCCTCCATCTCTTTCTGCAGAAGTTTATAGTTTTCCTTGTAGAGGTCGCTCACATCCTTTGTTCTGTTTACACCTAGGTATTTGATTTTTTTTGAGGCTATTGTATGATAGCCTCAAAAAATAGAAAGAATATATGATTGTTTTCATATATTCTTTCTCAGTTTGTTCATTAGTAGTGTATAGAAATGCTAATGATTTTTCTATATTGATTTTATATACTGCTACCTTGCTACAGCTGTTGATGGTGTCTAGGAGCTTTTGAGTAGAGTCTTTTTGGTCTTTAAGGTATAGGATCATATCATCTGCAAATAGGGATATTTCAACAGTTTCTTTACCTATTTTTATTCCTTTTATTCCTTCTTCTTGCCTAATTGCTCTGGCTAAGAATTCCAGTACTATATTAAATAGGAGTGGGGATAGTGGGCATCCTTGTCTTGTTCCTGATTTTAGACAGAATGGTTTCGGTTTTTCACCATTAAGTATAATGCTGGCTGTAGGTTTGTCATATATAGCTTTTATAATGTTGAGGTACTTTCCTTCTATTCCTAGTTTTCTTAGAGCTTTTATCATGAAATGGTGTTGGATCTTATCAAAGGCTTTTTCTGCATCTATTGAGATGATCAAGTGGTTTTTGTCTTTGCTTCTGTTAATGTGGTTTATTACGTTTATTGATTTTCGTATGTTGAACCACCCCTGCATTCCTGGGATGAAGCCTACTTGGTCGTGGTGAATGATCTTTTTGATGTGTTGTTGAATTCGGTTTGCCATTATTTTATTGAGGATTTTTTGCATCAATGTTCATTAAGGAGATTGGCCTATAGTTCTCCTTTTTGGAGGTGTCTTTGCCTGGTTTTGGGATAAGTGTAATACTGGCTTCATAAAATGTTGTTAAGAAGTTTTCCTTCCCTTTCTATTTTGTGGAACTGTTTAAGTAGGGTTAGTATTAGTTTTTCTTTAAAGGTCTGATAGAACTCAGCTGAGAATCCATCAGGTCCTGGACTTTTCTATTTTGGGAGACTCTTGATTGCTTCTTCAATTTCATTTTGTGTTATAGATCTATTCAGGTGATTAACGTTTCTTGTTTCAGTTTTGGATGATCATAAGTATCTATGAATCTGTCCATTTCTTCAAGATTTTCAAATTTATTTGAATATAGGTTCTCAAAGTAGTCTCTGATGATTTCCTGGACTTCTATGGTGTTTGTTGTTATTTCTCCTTTTGCATTCCTGATTTTATTTATTTGGTTTTTTCTCTCCTCATTGTAGTCAAGTTTGCCAGAGGTCTATCAATCTTGTTTATTTTTTCAAAGAAACAACTTTTTGTTTCATTAATTCTTTGTATGGTTTGTTTGGTTTCTATCTCATTGATTTCACCTTTTATTTTTATTATTTCTCTCCTTGTATTTGTTTTGGAATTTGCTTGTTCTTGTTTTTCTAGAAGTTTGAGATATATCATTAGGTCTTTGATTTGAGATCTTTCAGTCTTTTTAATATATGCACTCATGGCTATAAACTTTTCTCTCAGGACTGCCTTTGCTGTGTCCCATAGGTTCTGGTAGGTTGTGTTTTCATTTTCATTGACTTCCAGGAAATTTTAATTTCCTCTTTTATTTCATCAATGACCCATTGTTCATTAAGCAATGAGTTATTCAGTTTCCGTGTTTGCATGTTTTTTGTCTTTATTTTTGTTGGTGAGTTCTAGTTTTATTGCATTGTGATCAGAAAGGATGCATGGCATAATTTCTATTTTTTTTATATTTGCTGAGGCTTGCTTTGTGCCCTAGGATATGATCTTTTGGAGAAGGTTCCATGGGCTGCTGAGAAGAATGTATATTGTGTAGAAGTTGGATGAAATATTCTGTAGACATCAACTAGGTCCATTTGATCTATGGTATGTTTTAGATCTTGGATTCCTTTATTGATTTTTTTGTTTGGATGACCTATCTATTGATGATAGTGGGGTGTTAAAGTCTCCCACAACCACTGTGTTGGAGTTAATATATGCTTTTAGGTCCTTCAGGGTATGTTTGATGAAATTGGGTGCATTGACAATGGGTGCATATAGGTTGATAATTGTTATTTCTTTTTGATCTATTTCCTCTTTTATTAGTATGGAATGTCCTTCTTTATCTCATTTGATCAATGGAGGTTTGAAGTCTACTTTGTCAGAGATGAGCATTTCTACTCCTGCCTGTTTTCAGGGACCATTGGCTTGGTAAATTTTCTTCAAGCCTTTCATCCTAAGATTATGCTTATTTCTATCAATGAGATGGGTCTCCTGTAAGCAACAAATTGTTGGATCTTCCTTTTTAATGCAGTTCTTCTTCAAATGGTGCCTTTTGATGGGGGAATTAATTCCATTAACATTAAGAGTTAGTATTGATAGGTATGTTGTGATTCTTGTCATTTAGTTGTCTTAGTTGTTTGAGTGTTTGATTGTGTGTAGCTAAATTGATGTTACTCTCTACTTTCTTGCTTTTTCTTTTCTTATAGTTTGGTACTGCCTGCCCTTTCATGGTCATGTTGGGTTTCACTTTTTGTGTGCAGAATCCCCTGAAGAATCTTTTTTAGTGGTGGCTTTGTGGTCATATATTGTTTTAGTTTCTGCTTATCATGAAAAACTTTTATTGCTCCATCTATTTTGAATGATAGTTTTGCTGGGTAGAGTATCCTAGGGTTGAAGTTATTTTCATTCAGTGCCTGGAAGACCTCACCCCAATTTCTTCTTGCTTTTAATATTTCTGTTGAGAAGTCTGCTGTGATTTTGAAGGGTTTGCTTTTGTATGTTATTTGTTTTTTTCTCTCTTACAGCCTTCAATATTCTTTCTCTAGTCTCTGTACTTGTTGTTTTAATGATAATATGTCATGGGGTAGTTCTATTTTGGTCAGGTTTGTTTGGAGTTCTGGAGGCCTCCTGTACCTGTATGGGCATAGTTTTCTCTATATTTGGGAAATTTTCTGTAATTATTTTGTTGACTATATCATGCATTCCTCTTGCTTGCACCTCTTTTCCTTCTTCAATGCCCATGATTCTCAGGTTTGGTCTTTTGATTGAGTCAGTAAGTTCTTGCATTGTCTTTTCACAGGTCTTGAGTTGTTTAACTAATAGGTCTTTGGGTTCTGAGATTTTGTCTTCTGCTTGTTGTAGTCTGCTGGATTGGCCTTCCATTTTGTTTTGCATTTCTGTTTCATTCTTTTTTCTGAGGTTTTCCATATTCCTGAGTCACTTCCTCTTTAATATTGTCTATTTTCATCCTGAGTTCATTTATCTCTTTATTTATCATGTTCTTTGTTTCACTTTGGTATTTATACAGTGCTTCTATGGTTTCTTTTATTTGTTCTTGTGCTTTCTCAAATTCTCTATTTTTGTGTCTTGGAATTTCTTGAGTATCTCCTATACATTTTGGTTGACCATATCCAGTGTCATCTCTATAAAATTCTCATTGATTACTTGCAGGACTTCTTCTTGCAGATCATTCTTGTGGGCTTCATTGGGTTCTTTGGCATAGTTTATCTTTGTTGTGTTGGAGTCTGGATCGGGGTATCTGATTTCTTCATTCCCGTACTAATTTATTATTAAGGTGAAAATGGTTTCCCTCTTTTTTCCTTCTTCCCATCATTGCCCTTGCTATTGTTGCTGTCTGTGTACTGTGTGTAATTCAGTATTGTCTAGCTTGTAATAATAACAATGGTGATATCTAGAATGGAAGGGTGAGAGGAGAGGGAAAGCAAAGAAGGTAACGAAAAAGGGAAAAAACACAAAACAAAGAAATAAACAAACAAAAAACCCAAACAAAAAACCTAAACAAACAAACAAACAAAAAAACAGAGCCAAAGAAATAAACAGGGAGAGATAGTGTACTAATCAATGGTGAGCTAAACAGGCATTAGAGAGACAGAGAATAATAATAAAAAATTTTAAAAATTAAATAAATAAATAAAAATCCTCAAGTTCAAATGCAATAAAGTTTCAGTCTTAATAATTTTGGTGTTAGTCCTTCAGCCTCCAGTCCTGAAGACTTCTCAGTGTCTGAGAAGTAGTTCTGTCATTTTCTCATCAAAGGGGAAAAAACAAAAAACAAAATAAAAACATCCCAAGTTCAAATGTAATACAGTTTCAGTTAGTCCTTCAGCATCCGGTGTTGTTGTCTTATCAAAGGAAGAGAAAAAAAAGGGGGGAAGTCTGGAGACAGCTTTGTGAATGTCTATCTGAGGCTGCGGCTCACCTGCCTCCTACTGTCAGCCATCTGCTGCTGCAGGCTCTGTTTGTTTAGAGTTCTCCTGGATGCATGCCCCTTTTGTTTTCTACAGTTTACAGCCCTACCTGCCTTTTGCAATTACATTCTTTTTTGTTTGTTTGTTTAGAGTTCATGTGGGGAGGTGCCCTTCCCCCACTCTCCAGGGGAGTGGAGCCTTCCCCTCTCCAAGCACACTGGTGCCACTCTTGCCTTCTCCAGCCAGCTTGTTCATTTACAGTTTGCGTGGGGAGTGCCCCTCCCCACTCTCCAGTGGAGCGTGCCACTCTTTAGCCACTGCTACAAGCCTTCCTGTCTCTAAGCACACTGGGAGAGGTGGTGCTTCTCTGGCCCGCTTGTTTATTTACAGTTCTGTGAGGGAGTGCCCCTTCCCCACTCTTCAGAGCTCAGGGTGTCCCACCCTCTTTGCTCCATGTCTTTTTTTTTCTTTCAGCTGCTTGTTTATTATTCAGTTTGTTTTTTTCTCTTATTTTTTTTCCCTGGGTGGGGTCAGTCTGTCCAGGGGGCTATGCTGATCTGGCCCAGAGTTGTTTGTGGAAGTACCACGTGCCACTTAGCTCACCTGGTGGTCTGCTTCTCCCAAGCAGGTTAGGCACTGGCATCTGGTGGGGTGAGGCCCTCCTGGTTTCTCCATTTAATATGGAATGGGATGCTTTGCGTGGGCTAGGGGTGTGGAGGTGTTGGAGTTTTGCCTCTTCTTGATGGTTTTCCCTGCAAGGTGCATCTCCAGTGTCTTTCCAAGATTTTACTTTAGGAAGCATGGTTTTTGCTTCCTCCCTCTAGTCGCCATCTTGGAATCTGCTTGGTTTCTTTCTTTAGCGTCTTGTAATTTTCATTGTATAAGTCAGTTACTCCTTCATTAAATTTCTTCCTGGGTATTTTAATTTTTTTGAAGTTCTTGTGAAGCCACTTGTTTTCTTGACAGACAACTAGGAGCATTTCAGCCTGGATCTATGAGCCTTTAAATAGTTCCTCTGATTGAACTTGCCATTAGAGGACCAATGTTCATCTGAGCTCAGTTGTTACAGAAAAAAAAATGTACTTGGTTCTGTTTATGGGTTTTTTTTTCCCTCAAAGCATTTTTATTATCATACATCAGTTGTATTAATGTAAACCATCTATGAAAAATAACATAAATATAAGACATTTACAACATTGTGGAACTCCTTAGCCTTAAATAAAGGCTTCCTGTTTCTCTAAGACATGCTTTATGTTTCTTTCTTTTCTGCTATTGTACTTTTAATTTATTTTGGCACTTTGTTTTCATGTACTACACTGTTTATAAGGAGTTTTCTCTGTTTGTTTGACTGCTTAATAGAAACAGGGGAGCATTTGAGTTTAGAGCATGGAATCCTTTTCTTCCTTCTTTAACTTACTCAAATTGTTTAAGCATTTTCAAGAGCACTATACACTGAGCATTGTAAACTCACAATGAAGTTTTTCTATTTCAAATATGTGGCATAAGGAGGACTAGGAGAGACTTCAGTCAGGTGATCCTTAGTTCAACTATCCCCACATTTACTGCTGTGAGTTTAGGTATGTTAACCTTTGGGGGTTCAATTTCTTTATCTGTCAAATTAGGGAAAATATTTCTTATCTCACAGGGTTGAGGTGAGAATTAAACCACGTACTGTTTTTTAACTCAGGGAATGGCTCAACATAAGCACTAATTGAATGACAATTATTACATTACTGAGAGTGATAAAACATGCCTAAAACACTACTTCCAGAGATTTCATCAGTGCTGTAACTAAAGATGCGAGTTACTCATCCTATTTTAACAAGATTCCAATATATGGATATACCAAATTCATTTTAATGTGGAATTATAAAAGACAGTGAGAGTCAAGACAAGTGTAAGGTTTTTAGCCTGAACACTTGCAGGATGGAACTGCCATTTCTCAGGCATATTGGAGCAAAGTCTCCATGGAAACATCAGAAGTTTTAGATATTTATTAAATAGAGTTGAAGATGTCTAGCAGACATCCAAGTGTGTGGCTATGTGAATATCCAAGGTAAAAGAATGGAGGCTTAGGCTGTTTTTTACTTATCTTAGGAAATAAATAAATGCAATCCCAATGCAACTATTAGTACCTCAAATAAGGAGACTGGCTTCAACAGATCACTTATGAGTGCTAAGTGTTAAATGCTTTAGAAAAATTAACAAATGAAAGAGAACTTTTCACTTACTTCTCAAATTGGCTATCAATGAGAGAACACATTATGCTCTCCTTAGTCAAAGAGGGAAATCTGTCATTTGAAGAACAGCAAAGTAGTGAACGAACAAAGAACTACCATCACTGCACATCATCAGTTTTAATGGACTTGCTCATGCCTACAAGAAATTAAAGATTATTTTTTAGGATAAGCACATGTGGAAGAAATATATGATTTTTCATATATTTCTGAAAAAGACTGCACCCAGTTTTTTTCAGTTTACTGAAGAGCTTCTCATTGACTAAAGACTTCTGACCACTTGGCTCTAAACCTATGAATCAACAGAGCTTTGACAGCTGATAAGGCAATTGATTGTCCCTGCCATGGAGCTGGAATGGGGGCCTTCAAGAGAGGGGGTATGATGCCAATGAATGCATACAGTACCTATTTGCAAACTGAATGAGTCAGGAACAGTCATTGTTACCTAAAGTTTGTGAGATTCTCATAAAGTGAGTTTGAGTCTTAATACTTGTAACTTGCCCCTAATATTTTATAACAAATAAAGTGAAAACAAGAATATTGCTAAAACTAAATTTGTGTTTACTCATAAAGGGAAAAATGAAATTCACCCTACTTATCCTATACTGCCTTCCTCCAGCCTAAGAGGAAGGTGCTGAGATGGCAGTATTACAAGGAAAGGCAAGGTAAATGGCTAGACTGGGGGAAACTAAATGCCCTAGTAGGAAGTATGCTTTTTATTCTGCAGGTGGTGAGAGTCATAGAGGCTTTTGAAATGGGGTTTGATAGAATTCAATGTAAAAGCTTAGGAAAATATTTTTGTACACAAAATATTTTTAAAAATTTAAGGACTACTCAATGTCAATGTAATTATAGTGATTTTAAGAAATCCATTTTATATTCTGTTGAAAATGTAAGTGATTTTTATATCATATCAAAAAGGAAGACGTTAATAAAATATCTGTCTTCAAAACTCCAGATTTATCTGATTAGATGTTTATATTTAGATGTTTCCTAGTCTTCCCAAATATCTGAAACCAAACTTGTGAGTTTTTTCCTACAAATCTGTACTTCTTTTCAACTTCATTTACTTTATGGTGCCACTACTGTCCCAAGAAAATTGTCACTATTTCTCCTTCATTTATTAAGACACTTAATCTTTTTAAAATTCCCTAGTCATAGATGAGCATTCTCTATTCCCCTTTCAACTTTCACTTTAAATTTACCATGCCACTTGCAAAGAACTGCTTGCAGTCTTCCCTCAAATATCCTTTAGCCCTTCCTGTATGCTTCTGCCCAATGAATACTAAGTTACAGATGGATCCCTTTTGTCTAACATCTGAAACCTACATTTTCTTGCAATTTTCACCTATGGATTCTCTTCTTTTCCTGTATTCTTCAGTGGACTCCATTTTCTATCCATTTGTAGTTAGCAATCCAACTTGGCTGTGTCACTTTTTAGCCAGGGTATTCAATTACAAGATAAAACCCTACAACACTCCCTTCCCTCTAGTGGGAGGGCTGGTAAAGAGTCCTCTTGTCTGGATGGGAACCTCAGAGGAGCAAAGCAGACTAGGAGGGGACTCAAGAAGGCAGATTAGAACCAAGCAACATTTTCAAGCTTTTCCACAGCTCAGAATTGAAATAGTCATAGAGTATCTACTTAGCAAAGTATGTGACTTAGGAAATACATTGAAGTTCAATATTGGACAGAGACTTGAAAGACACTAGTTTCAGGACAGAGTGTAAGAGTGTTTCAGGATTAAGCCTGTGGTGTCTGTGCTTATTAGAAAAGTGCTTTCTTTACCCTTTGAGCTATGCCCCCAGCCCTTTTGTTTTCATTTTGCTTTTGAGATGGAGTCTTACACTGATTCTGCCTGGGATGGCCTCAAACTCAAAATCCTCCTGTCTCTGCCTCCTTATTAACTGTGATTACAGGAGTGAGCCATCACAATCATTTTTCTTTTTGTTTTTTGTTACTCTTTCTCTCTCTTCCTCTCTAATAGTCTAATTCTTTTATTCTCTTTCTTTCTTATCACTTATTCTCTTATCTCTTTCTCTCTCTCACTTGCTTTTGAAATTATGGCCTTCACTTTGCATCTTTCTCCTTTTTTGCCTTTTGAATATTCCAACTTTACTTTTGCTTTCCACTTCCCTTTTTCTTCTCTCTTCAATTAATTATTTTCTTTTTAATCACCTCTTTAAAATTTTGGTTTACATTTATTCTGCCCACGCCATTCTTTTTGTTGTTAGAATTATAGATGTTGTAGTTGGTACTTGTTTTTTGCTTTATTCCTGCATCCAATTCACTGCTAGTTGTTGCTTTTACTGTTATTTGTTTCCACCTTTCTGTGCAGAGCTGAGGATTGAGCACGATACTTGTACAGATTCTCTGCCAGTGGACTACCCTCCCTGCCCAGCTAAAAGTGAGTGCATCTTGCTCTACATACAACACACTTTGCTCAAACATCAGCAAGCACTTTAATTCAAATAATAGGGAAGGTAAGTACCCCCAGCTGATGACAAGGCTCCAAACCTGCTTGTGGACATTCACCACTATAGCAACAGCAGAAAGAAACAACAAAAAACTGGATAGTGCACCTATGAGAAACATAGGGGAAACACTTCAAGATGGAAGCATAGCACTACTTTCTGAGTAGGATTGGAAGTTCAGGAAATAAGACTGAGCAGTGACAAATGGGATTATTTTCAAACTAAAACACTTCTCCACAGCAAAGGGAAAATAACACAATGGAGACACAACCTACAGAATGGCAGAATATTTTTGCAACCAATAGAGGATATATATATGCATATAGATAACTAAAAAAGTTAAGCACCAAAAGAAGAACTAATCCAGTCAATTTGTTTGCTTTTCAAACAAAGAAATATAAATGATCAATAAGAGCATGAAAAAAATGTTCAAGATTTTTAGCCATGAAGGACATGCAAATCAAAACCACATTGAGATTCTATCTCATCCCAGTCAAAGTGGCTGCCATCAAGAAAACAAAAAACAACAAATGTGAAGATGCAGGAGAAAAGAACCCTCATACACTGCTGTTGGGAATGCAAACTAGTGCAGTCACTATGGAAGGTGGTATCGAGGCTCCTTGAGAAACTGAAAATAGAAGCACCATGATCCATTAAGCCACTTCTGGGTATTTACCCAAAGGAACCAAAGTCAGCATACAATAGAATGAGTATCTTCTGTGGTAGAATGGTATCTTCATACCTATGTTTATTGTGGCACTATTAACAATAACCAAATTCATCAATTCATGAATGGATAAAGGAAATGTTTTATACACACACACACACACACACACACAATGAAGTATTATTCAGCCATTAAGAAGAATAAAATGCATCATTTGTAGGAAAATGGATGGAAATGGAGATCATGTTTAGTAAAATAAGTCAGATTTAGAAAGGCAAATATCACATGTTTTCTCTCATATGTGGAACCTAGGGGGGAAAAAAGATGACAGGAAAGTAGTAGGGGCTCTATCAGGGAAGAAGAAGAGAATAGGAGGCAGATATGGGTGGTACATAAGGGTAGTGGGGGTGAATATGATCAAAGTACATTACCCACATATATGAAAATGTCACAATGAAACCCAGTACATTGTAGAATTAACACACACTAACACGAAAAAAAAAAGGAAGGAAGGGGAGAGGAGAGGGGAGAAAAAGGAAGGGAAGGGAAAGGAAAGGAAGGCATTACCTTGACATGTATAGCTGCTCATGCCTGTATTCCAAGCACTTGGAAACTTGAGGCAGGGAGGTTGTGGGTTTTAGGCCAGTCTGGGCTACAGAGCAAGTTCTAGGCCAGCTTGAACCACCTTACTACCTAATGAAAGTATTAGAACTTTCAATGAACTGAAATGAAATAGATCTCCAAGACCTTGTGAAAGTAAGTAAGTAAAAATCAAGCAGTGTGTTGGGGTATGCTATCCACTTATGATTATCTCTGGGAGGGTATGTAAGAAATTATATACTCTTCGATAAGTTCTGAAACTTATGTGCATGTATTATGTTTTCCACAAGATACAATTTTTTAAAAAGCAGACTTAGTCACCAAGTCATTGCATGGAGGGGGTTGCCCTGGAGTTTCTTCTGCATCCCCAGCACATTTTATGTGAACAATAAACAAAATTTTGTTGTGCTGAGCTGCTAGAATTTCAAGATCTTTTGTTATCACTTCTTTCCTTTATTCTATCAAAACCATGGATGTCTAAACACACAAGTCCTAGTTGTTTTGTGTGATAAGCCTTGAGAGTTCCAACAGAGAAGCTTCTGTGTCTTTTGGCTTTTCCCACCCAATGAGATGAACTCTTTCCCCTGCCCAAAATGTCTCTGCCCTCCCGTTAAGACTATGACCACAGGATTTATCTGGTGAAAGTGCCTTTCTGATCCAGGAACTTCCTGGCTGCTACTTTTCCTTGGCAATCCTATAAGCAAACATCTAAGAGACAAAGTTCAGATGTTTTAACTTGACATTCAAGAACTTTTAGACCTGTCCCAGATTGCCCTTATACAACTCTTCTATGCAAAGGAAACAAGCTTTCCTAGCTCCATGATTTTGTCTATTCCATTCACTGAGGCTAGAAAGCCCCCATTTATTCCCATGAAATGTCCATTTTCTAAAAAAAGAAAGCAGGAATGGAAAGACTGATAAATGACAGTATCTTAAAATGAAGATTGTCTCTTCATCAAAAGATCTATTAAGAGAATGAAAAGGCCATCTACAAGCAATAAAAGCATATGTACAAGACACGTATCCAGTGAAGGATTAATTGTCACTATATGTACAGTACTCAGGAATAAATACAAGAAAAACATAGGCAAGTCAAACAAATGGAGACAAAATGCTTGGGCAGCAATTTCACAAAAAAGAGAATCCAAATAGCTAATAAGAGTATGAAAAATAATTTATAAGAAATCAGGAAATACAAATGAAAATCATTATGAGAAATGAGTACACATCACTCAGTAGATTGTTTAAAATGTCTGATAATACTATGTATTCAGTGAGGATGTAGAACCACAGAAAAACCTCACTCATCAGGTAAGAATGAATATTGTTAGGCACTAAAATTTGGCATTGTCTCATAAGATTAAATATGAACATAAATGATGATCCAGCAATTAAATCCTTGTGTGTGATTATGTAGACTAAGATACAAACACATAAGTGTCCAGAGGAGCATTGTTCCTATGAGGCAAAACCTGGAAACAACTCAAAAGCACATCAAAGGAAGAATGAGCTAATAAATTACATATTCATAAAATAGAGTATAATACTAAAAGTATATGAACACTTCATCCATAGATTGCATGGATGAATATTAAAAACAAGACAATAAACAAAAGAAGTCAGATTCAGAAGAATATGTACTGCCAGTTTCCAATAAAACTCAAAAAACAGGTAAGGGCAATGCATACTTAAATACCAAAAATGCAAATTAAAGTGGTGGTGTGATTGCCATCATATTCAATAGAGCATCAGTCTCTAAGGTGAGGATGAAGGGATGAACATGTTGAATTCTGAGACAGTTAAGATGATGGCTACATGATTATGTGCTTTATGATTCTTCTATGACTTTTTCACATTTATGCATTCTTACAGCTCTGTGTTGTATTTGATTATGAAAAAATGATTTTAAAAACCCTATCATTTTATAAATCCCACTCTTCCATGCAATCAATTCTTATCACCCTACTTTGTGAGCTTTCTTTCTTTTCTAGATGTTAAGAATCATTACTATTTATAAGGGTCAATTCAATTTATTGGACATTGCCTCATGGCATTGCTTCCATAGATATCTTTAAATATTAAGTACCTATTTTATGGTAGCTCAAATATTATTTTATTATGGGCCTTCCCTCCATTTAGCTCTTGATTCCCATTGCAATGTCTTACATGTACAACTCGGTTTTGTTTACAATAATAACTCAAAAGTTTGATAATTAGCACATAATTATAAATTGCAGATCTAGGGATACATTATTCAAGTATTTATTTCTAAAAAGATCTTGTGAAATTCTACCTACTAGTGTATTCTTTGAGTTTTTGCAATATCATATAAGGACCAGAGGACACAAGTTCAGAATCCCTTAAACAAATCATGTCAGAAAGTCTGTGGTTTTAAAGGAGGACATTTAGAAAACAACCAACCTGATATTCTTTGAACAGGTAAATATTTTTTAATTGAGGGAAATTTCAATATGTTTAAAATTTTAAAAGCACATAAAATAGAGAAAAAATGTGACACCAGTCACATAACAATAAACCACGTTTTTCCCATCAAGAATGAGGTGATGACTCACCAACTGACTGTGACCAGAAGTCTTAGAGGAAATTCAGAAAAGGAAGCTGCATTAGGGGAACTGAAACAAGCATCAAAGAAATAAAGATATACGTATTAAAATTTCAAAAGTTAGGAAATTATATATTTAATTGTCCAATTTTGCTGTTTTATTTCGTGGACACATTTAGGAAAAAATAGTCTATTCAAACTAAGTGGTAATTATTTGAAATTTTTGATGAATAATTTGAATAATCATGAAATTATTATCTCTCAAGAGATAGAGATGTTAAAGATTGTTTATGTCTGATACCCCATCATTAAATGTACATGCACCTGCTGATACACCTGCTGAGTGGTGGCCTAGCCTATTGGTGAATATAACCAGTGACATAAATCTTCATATCTTTGGTTATTATTATCATAATAATCATTATTGTTACCTTAGTTTTGAAATCTGTCCTCATCCTTTCACACAGGGCTACTTTATTTTGAGACATTGTTTTATAATTCTGTATAAGTGACATCTTTTTGGTTGTTTTACTTCACAGTATGTGTGCCTCCTTCCCCTCTAGTGTATGTCTCATGAGGGTGAGATCACAAATATTAGCATGAATCTATGATCTGAGGTAACAATACTCTAAGCCTTCTATGGTGATCTGAAAGAAATAATTCCTTTCTCTCCGATTGTCATTGTACGATTCCATTTCATTTTATGTACCTGAGTAGTTTGTTCAGGTCATAGTAAACTAATTGACAGCAGGCTCCCCACACATATAGACACTTTGTACCCAAAGCCAAAATGAAGTTACCTAGAGGTAAAATACAATTAACATAGTTTGGAATAGAAATGAAATGCCGTCCAATACCATGCAGAGAGAGTTGATTTCAATTACTTCCTCTTTCTGCTTTCTTCTTTTTTGTGACTGAGAGTTTCTCTGTAAAATTGGAGATTAACATATTAGAAAATATATTGCAACATTAGGTGCTTTGCTGTTAAGACAAGAATGATATTTGCTCAGATAAAATTTACTCTTGTTTTTTTTTATAAGTACCTGAAGAAATGCATATGTTAGGTGGTTTTTATATAGAGTGACTAAAGCTAAAGGGACCTCAATAGTAGAAATCTATGACTTAAAAACGTCAGTGTGAATGCACCATGTGCTTTCAGGGTATGCTTAATTCTGACACCACCAGTGAACTCTAAGGCTCAGGCAGTAAGGATAGCACGGCCTTCAACACACTCAGTGTGTTGTAATTAAATCATGCAATGGAGATCCAGCCTCAGATTTTTCTTTCTGTGCTCTCAACCAAGAGATAAGTGGGCTCTTGGTTACCATGCTCATAATTTCATCATTCCTCAGTGCAATAACTTTTCTTTATAAGAAATAAGTCTTACATTTGCTCTCAACTCAACCTTTGACTGTTACTTCTGACTTCAGACACAAAGGTAGAATGCGGAAACTTGTTACTGTCTGATTTGTTTATTGAACCTATCACATAAACCATAATAGCAATAATCTCAAACATAAATGTTATTGTCTTGTGTTGCAAAAAAATTGACCAAGCTGGATCTGTTCTTAATTCTTTCACTAAATTTGTGTTATCTTTTCATCTTTCTATCTCAGACACCTATCCAGTTTCAGCTTTAAGGTCTAAAAAATAAATAGAAGAAATTAGCTAATTATAAAGTGTAAAAGAAGATGATAGCTGCAATAGAAAAAGGTAATGGACAAGAGAGATGGCCATTCTTGGAGGTGGAGAGGCATGTTGAAAAATATATAGTAATTAGGGTTTCCCTAATTTTGTTCATTTAGTAGTTAAATGCACAAAAGTAACTAATATGGAGATATTCCAAATAAAATATTAGTGAGTGTATTCCAATGCAATACCTGTTACTTATTCTGGCTGGTTAGGCACACAAAAGCCCATATTTATCACGGACACAATATTTCCTCAAGAGGTAGGTTTGATTCAAGTTTCAGTTACCTTAGAAAGCATAGTAAATTACAGTCATCCAGCAATTTCATTGTAGCTAATACAGGAGTTGAATCAGAATTATTAAATTTTAGTGAAATTAACAAATTTCAGTTTTACCATTTTTGTGGTAACTACCTTTCTTCTTTTGTAGATGCCAATAGTGAGATAAATAATCTAAAATCTACTAGCAGATGGAGGTCAAGAAAGTACACAATCATTGCTAGAATCCTGAGAGTCTTGCAATTGAGTTGTATTACTTTAATTTAATCTATTTTAAAATGCAAAATCCAGTTCCTTAAAATGCAAATTCAATTTCTTACTTGCATATTTGAGCAAATATTCAGTCATGCTGTTTTATTTTCCAAGAGACATTTTATAAACCTCATTCTTTTCATTTCTGCTATGCAACTCAAAAAAAAAAATTCCAGAAGATTACCAAACTGAATCTAAACCAATAAAATGTTTCAACACATCCCTTGTCACATCCATAAAAATACTCATTTTTCATTTTTTATCTTGGTCACTTGAAGAGCCAACATAAATGGAATTGTTTATGTTAAATAAAAAGCAAGTAATCTTTGTAACATGAACATATCAAACATATTATGAAATTTAAGTGGACGTTCCTGGAATGGATTAGTTCACAGATGGGTTTATTTAGGTCACTGTCCCTTGCACTCTTGCTGAAGCAGAGTTAGCATCCAGAGAGTAGGACACAAGTAGCAGCTCCCTTTGCTTGCCTCTGGTTGTTGAGTGATCCTCCCTGCATCAGCTCCCATGTGAAGTAGTCCAGTTAACTCTACCTGAATGTGGATCTGAGTTACCTTTTTTGTTTATATTCAAGGACAGTATTATTTGAAGTTGTTTAAAAAGCTTTTAGTCACACTACAGCTCACTTGGCAGAGCAGCACAGCAGAGATCTGAGGAGGAAGCAGACACAGTTACTTGCTCATTCTATCCACCAATCAGGCTTTCTTCTTTGATCATGGAACACCAACTTGGTGTAAATATTTACCACTTGAGAAACAAGATCCTCTTTCCCACTTTGGGAAAATCTGCATTTGTTTAATATTTAAGGAAATTGCTTTCTCCTTAACACTAATCTGTTTACATGACCAAGTTCTGTTCAGTGAGGTATGAGGGTAAATCTGTTAAGAGCTTCTGTAAATGTTTTCAGCATTGAAAAAGGAGTTTTTGCCGGGCACCAGTGGCTTCAACCTGTAATCCTAGCTACTTGGGAGGCTGAGATCAGGAAGATCTAGGCTTGAGGCCAGCCCAGGCAAATAGTTTTCAAGACCCCATCTCCAAAATAACAAGAGTAAAATGGATTGGAGGTGTGGCTCAAATGGTAGAGTGCCGGCTTTGCAAGCTCAAAGCCCTGAGTTCAAACAGTTCAGGCTTTCTTCCTTTGGACCTTGTCCTATCAGGATATGATACCTTGTGTGCCACAGCCATCATGTACCCATGAGGTTTTTACTTCAGATTGAAGTTAGACTGGGGATGGCAGAGCAGAGAGAACTAAATCTTGATATTTATTAGTTAATTGACTTAAGTCTGTATCTATCCAACTTCTGGACTTGTCCAAAATTAGGCCCTTTACTGAGGGCCTATAAAGCTCCAAATGTTGCTCTAAGTTGGCCTAGCTTTGAAAAATAGAGGGGCAGGAGAAATCCCCAAGTGGTGACACTTACTTTCAAGTTGGAGAAGCCAGATATTTCACAGAGGAAATTAGTAAATTCTGTAGTGTGGTGAGTATAATGAAAACAAAATTAAGCCAATAAGGAAATAAGATGTTTTAGAGGTGGGGGGAGTGCTGCATTTGCACACAGTCCTTAGGGAAGGCCTAACTGAGAAGGAATATGTTATTAAACACAGCAACACATGACAGAATAAAATGCCCTTTGATTTTTCCCCATTATTTGCAGCCCCAGCATGCTTGCTGACACCAAGCTCAGGTCTTACTAGGAACTCCCTGCTTCAATAACTTCTGAGTTACTCTGCTTAATTATGTGCTATGAAATTAGTTATAATATCAGATATTAAGAAATTACATGTTAGGGCAAATGTTCTTTTTTCCTTTTTTTTTTTTTTGTGCTAGGAACTGAACCCAGGGCCATATACATGTTAAGCTAGTGTACTGCCACTTGAGTAGAGCCCACAGGTCCTCATCCTCCTTTGTAATCTTTGGGGTAGAGTCTCACTGCTACCTTTGCAGAGTTCTCTTGTCTCTACCTCTCGAGTAGCTGGGATTACAGGAGTTCACTGTCGTGCCTGGTCTGAGTCATCATGCTACTTTGGCCATTTGAGTTGTAATAAAATGGGAAGAGAAGGAATTTTCAGGTGGATGGATGTTGAAGTCTGTTTTAAATTATTTATACCACTTTCACCAAAGTATCAGCGGCTAACATTTATTAAGCATCCCCTGTGCTTTAGATAATTTTCCAAGCCCTTTAAATTTATTATTTCCTTTCATCGCCTCAGTAGTCCAGTGGCGCTGTGCTAGTATGTTACCATTTTTATCCTTAGAATTCCAAGGCCAAAAGGGTTAACCGTGCAAAGGTCTCACAGCAAAAGGGGAATGAACCATTGACTCACAGCATGGGCTTGGATTCCACAGCCTCAAAGTTTAAATATGATACTAAAAATGACTTTTTACTGGGAATAAAGCCCTGATTGAAGATTTGACACGTAAGAAGAAATGATAAAAAATAGATTGTTTAGTTCCTCTTTTCTGAAAATACCCCAACTTTTTATGTGAATACTGATAACTTTTATAGGGTTCATGAAAGGATGAATGATCATAATTCTCTGAGGGATTGAAAAGCCAATGTAAATCATAAGAGGCCAGAAATCATTTAACACAATAAATACCTAGGCCATTTTCAAGGCCTTTTGTATTAGAACAGGACACAAATATGCAGTTACAAGTTTGGTAAAAGCACATTATGATAAAATTATTTGCACAATGACGCTGGGAATGTAAATTATAGAATCATTTTGAAAAATACAATGATCCAGCAATACCACTACTGGGTACACATCTAAAGAAAGGAAATCAGTGCATTAGACATCTGCACTCCTATGTTTAGTGCAATCCTATTCACAACTGCCAAGAAAGTAAAATAGCTCAAGTGTCTGTCAAGTGATAAATGAATAAAGTATGGTACATATCTGCGATAGAATACTATTCTGCCATAAAAGGATGAAATCCTGTGGTTTGTGACAACATAGATAAAACTGGAGATCATTATGTTAAGTTAAATAAATAATGCATAGAAAAACATGTACTGCATAATCTCTGTCATGTGAAATATAAAAAGTTGCATTCACAGAAGTTGAGAAGAGAATGGTGGGGACCAGAGACTGGGGAAAGCAGAGAGGATGGAGGAATAGGTAAAGGTTTATTAATGGGTACTAAGTTGCAATTTGATAAAGTAAGAGGTTCTGAAGCTATTGTATAGCAGGGTAACTAAAGATAACAGTTATGTACTATATGTCTCAAAAAGCTAGGAAAGGATTTTAAATGTTTTCATAAATATTTGAAGAAGCAGATATGTTTACCCTGATTTTAACACTATATAGTTTACATATAATGTGTATTACAACATGTATATTAATGTATGTCATGTTGTTTCTATGTATCAGTTAAACAATTTTAAACTAAAAACAAAAGATTTTCCATAATTACTTGTTAATCTTTATTCTTACATATTTAGATCAAATTAATAGTAAGAAAAATTAATAATATTGATGTAATTGTCAGCTATATCCATTGATGATTTAGGAGAAATTACTGCAACCATAAAACTGCTATGCAGAATATAGTTCTTTAACATGGTACCTTTGATCACCAACCTATTTCTAGCATCCGAAAGGAGAGGTGTTTACAATGAAAGTTCTCAGGAGACAGCCAGTGATTAGTGCATATTTGATACTCACTGGGAGTGGACAATGGCTTCTAGAGAAGAAACCAGATAGGAGAGAGGAGAATTAAGCTGCAGCTCAGGTCGGGTAAGGGTCTAGGAGTGAAAGCAAAAAACTACATGGATGCATGAATAAACTCTGAGGTATGGTAAAGGATTTTCCAAAGTATATGCAGAATATTGGTCTCTGGGATGTTAATAGGTTTTGGTTGTTAACCAAATAAAAGTTTAAGTGATGAAATAATTTTGTGAAGACCCAAAGTAGCAGATCTTCAACTTTCTAATTTTTATTAGAAAATTTTTCATATGAGGTAGCATTTTATACTGTGTTTCCTAAACTCATTTGTCCAAGGAAAAAAATCACCTCCCCCCTTTTCTTCTTCTATAAGGAATCTTATGGCCTAGCATTCCACAGAACATGTGTTAGGAAATACTGAAGAATGATAAACATTTTTGAGCTTTATTGAATACCCTAGAGTCTTCTCTAGGATCTAAAGTCATGATGGCTGCTGTCAAAAGTTAATGAGGTGAAGTGAGCCATGCCCACACATGATCCTTGCATTGGAACTACATTTTTTTTTTCAACATAAGCTCCATTTGAGAGGCTACCTTCAGTTGGAGCAGTGTTTGCTGAACAGTCAGTATCTAAGGGCTCATGCAAAGTTTATAAACATTAGTTGAATATGTGGTAACCTGGTCATTAAAACTTCTGTATAGAAATTCAGTTGATGATATTCCAAATATAGACATACCCACTGTTGATGTCTTGACTGGTTTGCCCATAGCCCTGTTGGCTCTAAGCAGTACATTAACAGTTAACATTTCTGCTCCTTAGCACATGGATAAAGTCCTGTACCTATTTCAGATCTTGCATTAATGTCAGCAACTAGACAGGCAGTATGGAACTGGGTAGGTATGGCAGGACATTTGTGTCAGTGTTTTCCTTGTCCAGAATTCATCCTTCTCATTCATTGCAGGTCTCTTTTAAGATAAAAGCTATTGGACCATTTTTGTATTAAAAATGAATTCTATATAAGTGATGCCTCATAGTACTATTAATTACAAATTTTTAAAAATTGGCCAATATATTACTTTAATATTGAGCAATATTCTATTGTGGAAATAATCTTATTATGTTAGTAAGTCAAAGGCCAATGGTTTTAACAGATAAAATATTTATTCATTAAGAAGTAAACTTGATTATTTTAAAAATATACATTTTAAATAATTCTGATCTATGGAAAATAAATGAAACCTTACAACTGAATCTAAAACATACAATGTTATGTAGATGACTGCCAGTAATTTTACTTAGTACATGTGTACATATATAGATTTTATCCAACACTTTATTGGGCCTGCCAATTGTGTTCATGGATGCTACCTGACAAACATAGGAAGAGTTGCTCTCACATCAATACACTGGAGCCTGTTAGTCTGAATGATGGCTGTTTAGAAGATTTCTCAGGGAAAAAATTTAAATATTTATTTAGCGGTCTTAAACTGTGGTCCAGACCGAGGGAATTCAACTCAAAATTTTGTGTGTAGATGGTTGCCTTTTTAGGTGAGAATGTGCAGGGCCTTGGTGATAATCTTAGTGCCTGTGTAATACCCAAACTGCAGATACCGGGATGATGATTCAAAAACAGTTTGGAGAACTTATCCTTCATTTGTTTTTTTAAATAAAAGGGGTGCATTATAATAGGCTCAATAAAGTCCATATGTCACCCATTATTCCTGTGTGTGTGTGTGTGTGTGTGTGTGTGCGCGCGCACACACATTTGTAGCAATGAACCTCACAGTAAGCACTTTGATGGATTCTGAGTTAGAAAATAAGTTCCAAGACTTTCTCAGTTTAGGAGAATTATGATCTATTAATATGTTCTTAGGTATTTGTAAACTGGCATTTACTTTTTCTTAGAAAATTAAATAAATGCTTAAGATTTCTAAGATTATTGGGGAAGCAGAATATGTCTAAATGTTTTAGGGTATCTTTAAGATCATCAATCCTAAACTATAACTGAAAATTTCAAACAATGTTCAGATTCTGGCACTTTAACACACACGTGCACGTGCATACGCACACAGATGCACTGTCTGCTGCATTTGTTCCTTAGGTATCAGCTAAGTCTTGGACAAATTTATTACAGGGATAGAGCATGTGATTCATAATAGGCCTCTTTGATTGCTAAGATGAGGAACTGTGAAATCTCTCTTATTTGGTCAGCTTCAAGAAGAAAATGATTGTCCTGTGAAGTCTTTCTTAGGCATTTTATAGTATTGAAAGATCAAAGCAATGAGAGTAGTTAATTCAATATGCTGAGAATAACTATTCTAAAAATAGGGTGTCATTTTCCTAAATAATCGTCTCCCTGTGTTTGGCTTAGGGGAGAGGTGGGGTGGAATGTTAGCTCCAAAACCCCAAGTCTCTACACATGTTAAACACATACATCCTCCTGGCTGCCGATGCGACTGTTTTCATCAGCAGTGCCCGAAACTTCTCATAATAAACTTTTTGCTGGCTCATCACAAGGGAACAGTAGAAATCAAAGCAGGACAGTGAGACTAAAAGGGGTAGGTTTCCTTTGGTTTGTCTTAGTTAAAACAACACATGACCTTCTCAAATCATAGCATGCTGAGGATTTGTGAGGACCATTTTAACAAAGTTTTGTTTGCTTGGGATTAAGTATTAAGGGACCACACTTAAGAGCATATTGAAAACATAGCATAACTCAGGTCAAATAGATCTTCACAGATTTTCATGACACAAAGCTAAGAGCCACACAGTGTATTATGTTGAATCTACATTTGCTTTTTTGTTGTTGGTTTTTGGTGGCACTGGGGTTTGAACTCGTACTCGTTAGACAGGTGCTTTTACTGCCTGAGTCAATCTGCCAGCCCCTACATTTGCTTTTAAGTAGCTCTTTACCCTAAGCCTGGATTACCTAGTACACAACCAACTCTTGTACATAGCAAAGTCTATCTGCTAGCATGCCCACTGGGTTACCAAAGAGAATTATCAAGACACATACCACACTTTAGTAGCACTTAACTTAATTCTGCTATCTACAATATTTTTGTTAAGGGACTAAGAATGATTGCAAGTTTGTCTACAAAAGAGAACTCATTATAATACAAATATTTATCCACACTCACTGTGGAAAGTGATTCACCCTATGCATCATTTCTTGAGTTGTGACACAGGGGCTATAGGAACTAAACTGTTCTTCATCAGCCTGAACAGAAGGCAGCACAGAGGCATGCTGGCACATGGGTCTAACCTAGACCTCAAGCATCCAACCTAGATCTGTGCTCTGTACAAGATGGGGCAGGCTATATTTTCTATGAAGGCAAGTGATAATGGGCCATGGAAAATACAGTTTGGGCTATGTGAAGCCATGGGGAGGCCTCTTTATTTCCATTTAGAGAGCAATCTCTAAATTCTTGCCCTGTACACACCCACACAGGTCCCACAGTCTATAAAGGAAGAGTTCTGGTTGAACAAAGGGAATCAAGCATGTTGCTGCATTTACTCACTTGTTACAAATATTTACTTTGTACGTACTTGTTCCGGTATTTTTCAATGTCCTGGGGATACAAGAGTGACAAAAATGTTCCCATAGAGTTTATCTGCTAGTGACCTTACTCCAAATAGTCACTCATCTAAGCCATTCTCATGACTTAACCCATTTAACTTCCATAAAAAACTATGTGGAAAATGTTATATTATCCATATTTTATAAGTAAAGAAAATGAAGCCCCAGAATTTAATGTAACTTGTCAGAACAGAATACATAACTGTGCAGTGTTTCCTTACCCATTTTGCTGTTCTGACTGGATATTTGGAATGGAAAGGTATGTCTAGAAGAAACGGGGACAGGGAAATGAGAAGGTAGAAAACGGTTCACATTGTTAGCTGAATGTAACTGGCACTGTGCTAGTTGACACACACAGGTTATCTAAATTTTCCTGTTGCATTTTACATATGAGTCAGGAACTTTTAATGAGAAAGATCAGAAACTATTGTATTCCTAGGGCTTATACCGGCATGCCACAGAAGAGACAAAAGCTATTTTCAAATTGCTTGAAAAGTTCTCAGTTAATGCATTTGTGTGTATGTGTGTGTATGTTTTCATTCAACTTAAAAATTAAAACTATAATTACATAGAATCACAAACCTACTATAAAGTTCAGTGATTTAGTGAATGAATAAATAGATATTTCTGTTTAAAGAATTCTCATAATTTGAATTATGAGAATTCAAGTGGCTCTTGGCTATAATTCTAGCTACTTGGGAGGCTGAGATCAGGAGGATCACAGTTTCAGGCTAGCCCAGGAAAATGGTTCTTGAGACCCCATCTCCAAAATAACCAGAGCAAAAATAAGACTGTTGGTGTGACTCAAGTGGTAGAGCCCTTCAAGCAAAAAGGCTTGGGTTCAACCCAGGACTATCAGAAAAAAAAAAAAAAAAAGAATTCTCATAACATGTCCAGCATGTGTTCTGGCAAAATTTTTCACATCCTTTTTTATTTTTGAGGAAAAAAAAAACTATGTGGCAATGTCATTTGAAAGATTTCACATCCTATTTTACACAAGTTTTTAGTCTTTGAGAATAAAAACATGATTTTTCTCTCCAAAAGTTAAAATAGGTTAATTATATAATATAACAACGTGTTTTTGTATTTTGAGTTTTCCCCAGGCATCCTTGTCACATAGGGCAAGATGCAATCACGTAATGGGTAATGATGTAGTTGGCCTGACCCCTGACTGTTGGCATAGATCTCAGTGCCAGGACAGTCTCTCTCGCTTTCCTGGCAACCCCCTCCCAGAATGCCTGACACATGTTGGTGATGAAGTCTGCTTCCTGGTCCCTAAACCATGCCTGCTGGATCCCTCCATGCTCACCTGACCTCTTCAACCATGGTAGCAACTAGAGTAACGGAAGACTTGGTATAGGAGAGCTGCTCAGACTTCTGCTCTACATCAGAAGACTTCCTTGAGGGTCATTAAGGAAGTGCTGCTCCTCTTGCAATATCTTGACTAGCATGTTAGTAAAGGTGCTCTGTTGTTGTTTTTTTTTCTTATCTTCCATGTGTCCCAGATTAGAGTCTCTCAAGGCTGAAGGAACCATATTCACCCAGATCTCCCCTAACCAAGGCTTCCTGTTAAACTCACCACTCCAAGCTACTTTCAGAAAAGTACTCTCCTCTGGGTTGCCCAGTCCTTTGCAAATAGTCTTCTGGAAGGGCCACCCTGATGATTTCCTAAACATGCACAAGCGTGTCTAATGTACTCTTAGGCTGAATTTGGGATAGCTCACAACACTATATAATACCTACTGGAAACTATACAACACAAACATTATTGCCTTTGTTGCAATACTGCAATATTATAACAAATACTGTGTTTAATAAATTATAATAATTTATAATATTATAAATTATAATAAAACAATACTGTATTTACTATTTACAGCAATTCCATAAAGGAAGATTCTATTTTCATAAATCATTTCAGGCAAAAAGAGGTTAACTAACTTGACTAAGTATATGGAAAATAAATGACAAAGATAGGACACTCACAACTTCAGAATCTAAGTTCAAGTCTCTTTCTACTGTATCATGGCATCTTCTGGGTAAGCAAAAGAAAATCCAATAAATACATTTTAAGTTTTAGAAAAACCATTACCCAGAAATCATCATCCTTATATGTCATACAGTGCTACCTATGGCAAATTATATAATCAAGTAACCCTGAAATCCCAAATTCAGATAAAGTAATATTCAAGTATTCTGTTAAGATCAGTTGTTCTCATTTCAATTTTGGATTGTCAATAGTTGCATATTAGACAGAGGTATTGGAAGACAACATTTATTTGATGCGTTCAACTATAAATTTGGAATATATTTGTTAATTCATGGAATCAAAGATGTTCTTCTAGGTCTCTAAGAGTATAATACACTTTCCGATGGAAATTAGGTTATTTACTGACAGATTTTAAGACTAAACATCTTAAAAGATAGAAAAAAATGAAAACATTTCCTCCTTCTTTTCAATGACCAATTAAAAATAAATCTTTATAGTAGGATTATTGAGTTATACAGGCATTTATAGCTCAATGAAAAAATTAATAGCACATTATGATTAAAAAACAAAACAAAACAAATCCAAGAAAGTATTGTTGCTGTCTTGAATTCCATATTGTGTTTGAGGCTCAATGTGCCTCTCTGAGTGCCCACAAATACTAGCACACTGTCAAACAAAAGTTTCACATAGGCGATTTGAGACTCCCAAACATAAAACATGTATTCAAACGATCCTGTTGGTTCTCTCTTTCAGGCTATGCCAGGTGGACAAGGTAATAACTACCTTGAGAATTTTCTTTTCCTGGTGATTATTGCCTACTTGATAAACTATTTGAGTACTAGAAACTATTTGAATATGATCAAGGTTGTAGTAAAAATGTAAAAGTGTTTGCTGAAATGCTAAGGGTCAAGATCACAAAATTGATTTCATTATGAGAAGTAACATATTATGGATTAAAAGTCTGTAAACTATCTTTAAACTAACTATACACTCATTTATAAAAGTATGATCTAGACTTGGTAGAAAAACTAAAAATCTACCTCTTTTTGCCTTTCTTTCTTCTACTATATATGCTACTTAGCCACATATTCTTGAACCTTCTACATCACATTTCCACCAGTTTCTCCTCTCCAGATTATAGAAATTTTGCAATTTACAACACGTGTATAATCTGCAGAGGATTTCTGCAGAAAGATTATCCTAAGAGAGGTCTTCCAGAAGGATGTTAAAGCTAAGAGATTTTTTGTATAAAGTGTAAAGTTCATTCAAATATAATCAATTCAACTTCCTAGTGTTGGTATTTGTGTAAACCATCTTAAAAATTAAGGTTTCAGTTTCTGTTACAAAGCATGTCTTGAATTCTAGAATCTTGCATAATAACAGTTTATAATGTTGAAAATAATAAAACTTGTAATGAAATTTATAGTTTAAAAACAATTTTTACATTAATGGAATCAATACATATTAATACATGATCTTCAATATGCAGCATTAGTTGCTGCAATCTCATTATTATTTATTTTAGTATCCCATTTAATGAAAGAACACAATTTTATTATTGACTCAAGTCAAATGTAGAAGAGTGACTTTCAATCTGCGTATCTTCTCCACTAGCTATACATGCAAAGTCATGCAGAGAACAAAGAAGTATATTCTAGAAATGAAATACTTTGAAATGAACAAATACCTAGATCTATTTTATTATACAGTTTTTATTAATTTAATAAGGTTCTTTCATCTCAGCTCAGGGATGACTTAATAAATGTTCCATTCTGAACTTCAATTAAGTAGAAATGAATTAATTTTGAGAGAGAACAAGTGATTATCTCACATTTGCACATAGGATAAACTATGAAATTAGATTCCATTCATGTACCAAAGAAGTGTAATTACCTAACCTCTGGGCTATAGATGTACAACATAAAATGAGGTTAAAAAATTACTTGATAGAGCAAAGGTGGGCAGATAACATATTTTCATAGTTACACAGAGATGCCAACTAGTCACTGAAATTTAGACTACCTGCCATAGGTTAGAGGTACAGTGGGGAAGCAGCTGCTAAGCCAGGAACTGCAGCTTTCTTCATATTTAAATGAGGAGTGGGAGTGGATCCTACCAATGGAACTATGAGCAGAAGCATGGTCAAAATGTTTTTTCCTAAGTTTTCTCCCCTGACTGCTAACTTAGAGGAGAATGAGGACCTAACATTGGAAGAACCATATGATAGAAGCCACTTAAATCTCTGAATAACCCTACTGCTGTGGTTTGAACAACTGTCTCACAAAGTTCCTTATGTTAAAGGCTTGGTCCCCAAGAGGGAGGTGGTTGAAACTTTAAGAGCTGGGGCCGAGTGAGAGATCCTTAGGTCTTTAGGGACATGCCCTCAGAGGGGATTATGAACCTCAGTCCCTTCCTCTTGACTCCTGGCTAATGAGATGAGTGGTTTGCTATTGCATGATGTGCTGCTCCTTTGCCAGAAGCCCAAGAAATGGGGCCACTCAATCATGGACATGACTAACCTGCCAGGAACATCCAAGTTAACTGATGTATAACTGAGAAATAAACTTCAGTTATTTGGAGTTGACTATAGAGGCTGATGAAAATTGTGTATTTATTTCAGTTAAGGAATTAGTATTATGTAATAGATAAAATTATATACTAAATAAGCCTTAAATTGTGAAAGAAATGAAAAAATAAATTATTTTAAAATTGCAAATATTTCATCAGCTAAACACATATTTTCATTTTTTTCAGAGGAAGAAAAAAGGTTACTTTTCAGTAGCTAATGTAATTTATAGATGGAATTCTAGTTACATAGGTATTATTTTACTTTTTAAAGAAGGATAGAAAACAAGGATACTTTTCACTTTGATATAGTTTATAGATGAAACTCTAATTATATAGCTATTATTACACTTTGCTCAGAAATGCCACAAAGACAGCCTTCGGCCAGAATATCATTAATCAGAGATGTTATCTTTAAGCATATTAGAATTTGTAGTTGTCCCTTCTCACATTCTAAATAATTAAATATTTGATGCCATTGTGCATATTTATGGTGTACCATGTAATATTTTGATATATCTTTACAGAGAGAGATAATCAAATCAAGCTAATTGATACATCCATCACCTCACATACTCATCATTTTTGTGATTAAAACATTTAAATTTTAAGTAAACATATATTACTACTAATTACAGTCATCTTGTCATGCGACAGTTCTTAAAAATTTAACCAACATCTTCCCATTTCCTGTCTGAGCAGTCCACACTCAGCTACTGATAACCACCATTCTGTGCTCTACTTCTATGAAGTAAATTATTAGATTCAACATAATAAATGAAAATATTTGTTTTTCTGTGCCTGGCTAATTTCATTAAGAATGATACCCTCTAGGTTCACCCAATGTTGTCACAAATAGCAGAACTCATTTTTAAAAACTGAATAGGATTGTATATATGCCACAATTTCTTTATCTATTCATACACACTTATGTACACTTATAAGTAAGTACACTTATGCTGCAATGGCTGTACGGACTCATATCCTACAAACAGTGAATCATGGTTCTCTTTTCTCACATCCTCACCAACATTTGGTATCCTTTTTTGTTTTTGATAAAAGCCATTTTTATGTGTATAAGGTAATATCTCACTGTGGTTTTAATTTGTATTTCCCTGGTGATTATTGAAATTGAGGACTTTTTTATATGCCTGGGAGTCATTTGTATATCTTCTTTTGAGAAATGTCTATTCAGATCTTTTGTCTATTTTTATAGGGTTCTTTTTTGTTTTCTTGCTATTGAGTTACTTGAATTCCTCATATATATTGAATATTAACCCCTTAACGGATGTATGGTTGACGAATATTTTCTCCCATTCTCTCTCTTCACTATGTTGATTGTTTCCTCAGTTGTGCAGAAAACTTTTAGTTTGATGTAATCTCATTTGTCTATTTTTGCTTTGTTTGCCTCTGTGTTTTGAGTTCCTCATAATGTGTAAAAAGTGATCTTGGCATCTTTGATTTACGTGGATTCATGTCACATGACTTTCCTGTGTTAATTCTCAGTCATGAGAGTCAAGAGCCAGGATTCTGAGATGAAGACCTACCTAAAGCATTTCCTATCTGTGAAACTAGGAGAACTTACTTTACCTCCTTGACTCTCATTGTCTACATTTGCAATATAAGGGCAATAGTAACTAGACTATAAAACTGTCTTTCAATCTGTAAATAAAAATTCAAATGTAAGTTGCTGTCATTTATTACACTTCGGGTTTCATTAAAAAAATACAAACGCATAGGAAATTTTGGCCTGAATGCATCAGAAATTAATTTTCCACAATAGAGAAGAAATATGTATATATTTTATAATATTTCTGTGTTTCTCTGAAGTGTTTTTGCTCTCTTGCAGTGGGTTAAAGAAAAAGACAAATTAGTCATCTGAGATTGCCCACACTATCCACTCTTGTAGGTCAAGATGGAGACATGTTAATGGAGAAAACATATCCTTTATTTACAAACATTTCAGTTAACTGAAGAGACTCTGTGCATAGTTAGCTGAACTCAGAGCTTCCAGAGGTCACTGTGTATAGGAAAAAAATTAAGTAATCGTCAGAATTAATCATACTGACGCCTGTTTGTCTGATAATTTTTAGACTATTGTGGGAAGCTAACAGCAATGAAATTTGGCAAACTATTTGGAATTTGTGAGTGTGTGTGTTTTATAAAGTGTGGCTTTTATTTTATTTATTTATTTTTTGTGTGATGGGGATTGAATTGAGGACCTTGACCATGTTAGGAAAATGCTTTACTGCCAAACTACATCCCCAGACCTTGGATTTTTGAGACAGAGTCTTGCTCAGGCAGGCCTTGAACTTGCTTTGTAACCTAGGCTGGCCTCAGCTTTTGAGAGCTGGCATTCCAGGTTTGCATTACTAGGCTCCACTTGACATGTGGCATTTGAATTCTTAGTTAAGTTCTGGTCCAAAGCCTATTCTCTGAAGTTCAATTTGGTCAACCCAAATTTTCAAATACAAAAGATGGCAAATAGTAGCTTGGGACAGTGATAAATTTAATCTTCGTGCATGCTGTTAAATTTCAGAAGTTTATTATCAATTAGAGAATAACTATACTACACAGTTCATGCTGATCTTTCAATGCCATAATTTACATAGAAAAGTTGTATTTTCAAATCTCCAAGTAAAGGCATAGCACAAATTATAATTGAACATTTATTTAAGTCTTTCTCTACAAGAACACTTCAGATAAGACAAAACTTCAGGATGTCTCCAGAAATCAGAAGATGGGGTTTAAGGCTATAAGCTATAGATATGACACAGAATTCCTATTTTTAGAAAAGATAAAAAGTATAGATGTATAATCTGTTGGTAATGGAGACAAATATTAGAAGTATGAGCAGCAATGAACATCCCACGTGTTGAGGAGGTACTATGAGATTTCGTTTGAACAGATGGTCAAGATGAAATACTGATCCCAGTCTGTCCCATGTCAAGTGAGGAAAGACACCATCTCCAACACTCTGTGGATCATGACAATTTCTGGCTATCTGTCTCTGTTGGGGCTCTAGAATGGAGGATTGAAAATCCACTGCTCCATGGAGATAATCTTTTAGCAGAAATAATTTGAATAACAAAAGAAAGGAGTCTCACAACAACATCTGTATATTTCATAATGCTTAGAAGAGTCTTCAGATTCTCGGCATTTTTAAATGAACCATTGACTTCTTTTATGAAAATGAAAAGAATGTAAAAGATTTATTGTTCTTATTCCTAACTACTGCAGAGTAATTAAAAGTCTAGATAAAAAGCAACAGAAACAGCTGCTCCAATAATGTAATTTCATTAAGCCCTTGTCTCTCCTTGTTTAAATGTTTCTCATTCTTATTATTAGATCCCATTTTCAATTAAAAAAATAGATCCTATTTTCAATCTTTTAATAATCCTGTCACTATCCTCTAAACTTACTTCAGAGTCTGAAGTTTTCTGCTAAATTACATAGCCAAGAACAGGACAGACGTTTTTATTAGTTTTCTGTAATTAAAACATTTTTTGCTTTCTGTTTGGTTTGTTGTGTCAATAGTTATGTCAGTGTCCAAATAGTGTAAGTATAGCTTTCTGAGTTTTCTGTTGAAATCAGGAGCTCACGCCAGCCTAACAGGGTCTTAATGCAAATACACGGGATTCTAGTTAATCTTCTGAACACAATTATGAAACACTATTGTTTTCCCAATTATATTAAGCAGTAGTAGCTTGATTTGGATAGTGATACATTCCAACTATTCCACACTATTTTGTAGTCATTTTGTATGATAATAAACTGACTTTTCCTAAAAAGGTTTTTATACAGTTTGATTGATAAAACAATTCATTTAGACGTAAAAACAGACTTCAGAATTTACTAGTGGAAATGAATAGCATAGTTGTCATGTCTAATTCATTTTGAATGACTGAATTCTATTGAAGGTGTTCTTGTGAGCAATGACACATCCTGTTGGTGTATAAAAAATAGGAAATTCAGTTCTTTGGGGCATATTTCTCAGAGCTCAAAAGTACTCAATTTTGAAATCACGCTATCTGTCTACCATGTATATACAAATTTATTCCTTGATTTCAAAGCCCAGCATTTTAAGGTTTATATGAAAGGCCACTGCCTTGAGGGAAAGGGGAACTGAAAGGAATAGAGGTCAGAGACGAATTTTAGATGTATTTTTAACATTTTTTGCCAATACTTGCCTCCGTACTTTCTAACAGTAAAAGATTATTCATGTCCAAGAATACAAGATATTTCTAAAGGAGGCTTCTTCCACATCTTATAATGAAGAACACTAAGAACATATTCTTCTCAACCATTTTAAAAACTAATGCAGATAGAGGAGTATCCCTAGGATTAGCAGTAATTTGGATTTTGAATTCTTTTAAGATTTTGGAATATCTGCATATACATAATGAGACACATTGGGGATAGCACCAAAATCTAAACAAAAAAATTTATATTTTTTGTTTTCCTTAGATGTATAACCTGAAGGTAATTTTATGCAATATTTTTGATGATTTTTTTTGTGTGAAAGTGTGTGTGCACTGAACCGTCAGCAAACACAGGTGTCACAGCTCAGCCACTCATGCAGATGATTCATGTTTGTTAGCATCTTCATTTCTGACTCTGAATGTGTGTGCACCTGATCGTAAGTTCTTTATATATTCAGACATAAATCAGTAACAGTAAGAAACATGACACCCTTTCACTAATGGAATTAAGTGTGTTCAGGGGAACACAGTACAGCCTGGCAGCACTGCCAGAAGCCTCATCAGCCATCAAACACCAGGAATAGAAAATAGCAGGCTTCCAGCCTCCTCCTAGAATACTAGACTAGAAAGGTGACCACAGGCAAGAGCATCACAAACAGTAGAGAAAACAGGAAGTGGATCCTCTAGGGATAGGGAGACATTCTGCTGGATGGCTTTTTAAATGTTTCTTCTAATCATTTGCCTCATTAACAATGGTTTTTGTCTTAGAAGTTTTCTCTTGATTTTTAAAACCTGACATGACTTCTCATTCTGTTTCAAATCCACACTGCCCTAATCCTTCAATAAGCCCATTACACATTCCTACCAGCTTGTCAATAGGCACTTTGGAATGTCTGAATATTCATGGTCTATATTAAGGACGGGATCCAAATCTAAAGAGTGTGAACGACATCATCTTCACCACCATTATTGATCACTCTTTGTTACTGAACCATTTTGGATATTTTACCATTGGTCAATGAATGGGTAAGTGAAGTCTCATTTTCAATGTTAAAAACTTCTTCCAGCTTACTGATGGACTATGAATGACTTACTTTTGTTTGCATATGTAAGGAGATCAGACATCATTTTTTTCTTACTTGGCATACAGAATCCTTCAAAGTCACCACCTGTTTGTCATCATCATTGAATACAGTCCCAGGCCAGAGTTTGTACCAGGTGTGCACAATGCATCTTTGGTCTCTGTATTCCAAGCACTGGCAACAGCCTATGACATGCTTCATGCTGAACTTTTGGAAACCTTCCTCTCCCATGCCTCCTTTCACTGCGATAGCACACTGTTTAAGAAAGTATTTTTATACTTATTCCCCATTGATCTAAGGGTACGCTAGTCACATAGCTGAATTAATGAAGTCACATTTGAGGGAAAGGACATGGCATGAATATTGCTTTTGATGAGAATTTTCACTGAAGCCAAACTCTTGCGGTGAGCATCCAGCTCAACTTCCTTGCAGTCAGCATGAAGCATTAGTACAAAATGTTTGTGAAAATAGCCAGAAAAGGCATGATGCATGCCTTTTTGTTAGCATAATAATGGACTGGTTAAAGAAAATGACTCCTTTAAAACAAGAAGGATGCAAGCTTTTGCCTATCACAGCAAGCTTACACTTAACTAATGCCTGCCCACTGTGTTAGCACATCCCAGCACAATCACTATGCAGTTTTAATTCCTGTAGGGGCTGTCTCATCAGTGGCAGTCAGTCCTTTCTGTGGCAAGTCATCAGTGTCATAGACTTTTTTTGACATCAGTGTTATCAATGATGACCTCAGCAAACTTGTCACTTTTTCCACTGCTTTGCCATCAGTAGATGCTTTATCACAACTCTTTAAAAATTTAATGTCTTATTTGTGGATTCATTGCACACAGTTTTGACCAAGCATGGCAGAAAGTTTATTTTAAAAAATTGTATGAAATTTCAAAAAAATTTTAATTCCCGCACATGCTTTATACAGCTCAGTTGATACAGAGAAACTCTCAGTCAGTCGTTACCCGTGTTTAAATCTTTGTGTGATCTGCTGAGTGTTTCTCTGCCCTCAATTTTGTGAAAATCTGCCTCCCCAAAAGCAAATGGTGTTCTCAAATCAAAGTAAAAGCTAATGTGTTTAATTTAAGTGATAAAATGAACACTTTAGGCATCATGTCCTTAGCAGAAGTTGCATAGCATTGTGGGAAAAATGAATCAACGATCTTCAGTACATCTGTGAACTCTACCCTGAGCATGCATGGTTTTTCCTCACAGGTCTCCTTAGACCCATATACTCAGCAGATACAAGGATCTCCTTTATTCTCTTAAATTTCTGCATCCAGTTCCTTGAATATTATTTCTTTCAAAGTTCATTTCCTCCTGATAGACCTTTGCTCGTTTCATGATCAGTGAACCATTAAGCAGCATGTGTTCGCTGTGATGTTTGTAGCTCCACTTTTTCAGTATGTGACTGAGACTTCACTTTATACTGGGTTTTTCTATTTTTCATCCACTTCTGTCCATCACCTCTTCAGCTTCTATTCTTTCTTTCATTGAAATATCACTTGAAGGGATACAGAACGTTTTTCAATTTCTGCTCCCAGATCAGTCTTCTAATCTCTTGTGCAGTCACTCACAGTGACTTTCTGACTACCCTCCCTTCTCCAATCCCTTGCCAATAATCTTTTGAACCATCAATGCAAGTCTTACTTTTTTTGTAAACATTTGAAATCTTCATTTCACTAATCTATTCTCCGTTTCTATAGCTGTCATCTCAATAATGATGCATAAATTGAATCAAGTAATATGTAACAGTTTAGGACTTTTTTTCACTCAACATAATTTTCTGAAGATTTATCCAATTTGTTGAATGTTTTAAATAATTTATTCCTTGTTATTGCTAAGTATTATTCTACAGAGTTTGTTTAACCATTCACCCGTTGAAGGACATCTGGGTTGTTTCCAGTTTGGGGCTATTTCAAATAACACTACTATAAACATTTGTGTTCAAGTTTTGTATGAACACAGTCTTCATTTCTCTGGGATAAATGCCCAGAATACAGTTGCTGTTCTGTAGAGTAGTGCATTTTTAAAAAAAGAAACCATAAAATTGTTTTCCAGAATGGCTGATCAATTGTACATTTCCACCAGAAATACATGAGTGATCTGGTCTCTCCACATCCTCACCAGCATTTAGAATTATTAATCTTTTTTACTTTATTCATTCAGATAGGTATGCTGTAACATTTCATTGTGGTTTTAGTTTTCACTTTCCTGATGGCTAACTATATTTGTCATTTTGTCATGTTCTTATTTGTCATGTATATATAATTTGGTGAAATAGTTGTGTCTTTCAACAATGCTAAAATTGAATTATTTGTAGTTTTTGTTCTTGAGTTTGGAGAGTTCTTTACATATACTGGATACTAATCTTTTTGACTCTTAATCATTTACAATGTTTTCTAAGTTTGTATATGGTCTTTTAGCACTCTGAATGGGGTCTGATGCAAAGCAAGTTTTCAATATGATAAAGTTTAATTTATTATTATTTACAGATTATGTTTTTGATATTAGACTCAAAATCTCTTGAAGCCTAGTGTTCAATCCTAACGATCTGGTTTTTTGCTTTAAAGTTTTATAATTTTATGTTTTACGCTTTAGTCTGTGATCTTTTAGAGTTAAGTTTTATAGCATAAGGTATGAGGTTTAGGTCAAAGTTCAATTTTTGCTTTTTCAGTTGCTTCACCATTGCCATATTTTGGAAAAGCTATCCTCCATCCACTGAATGGCTTCTGCACCTTTGTCAAAAGAAAATTGGTTATATTTGTCATCTTCTACTTTTTTTAGCATATTATATTTTTCTGCATAGAAATTCTATATATGTGTCAATAGAATTGCTAGTCTTCTTAAATGAAATTATATTTTATTTTAAAATTTTATTTATTTTTAATTTGTTTGTGGCACTGGGGATCAACCCCAGTGTCTTGCATATGCTAAGCAAGTGTTCGACCACTAAGCTACATCCCTAGCCCTGAAATTATATTTTAAATTTCTGTTCCCAATGCTTATTATGAGTATACAAAATGAAATTGATGTTCCTGTGTTTACCTTGTATTTTGTGACCTTGTTGAACTCATATTATAGTTCTAGTAGATTTTTCCATATCCTTTGGGATTTTCTGTTTTCTAAGTGTGCTAACTGCACGTGATGGTTAAATCCTTTCTTTGCAGTCTGAATGTGTTCGTTTATTTATCTTGCTTTATTACACTGACTGAAACTTAAGGCACTGTGTTGAATAAGAGTGGGAAAGCAGCTATTCTTGCCTGTTTTCTGATCTTACAAAGTAAGCAATTGGTTTTTTATCTTTAAATACAATTTTAGCTGTGTTTTGTAGATCCTGTTTGTTAAATTGAGGAAATTCTCAGTTCCTATTCTTCTGAGAATTTTTTTTTAATGTGAATTGGAGTTGAATTTTCTTCAAATTATTTCTCCTTATAGATTTACATGGTCATATGATTTTTCTTTAGTTTGTTAATATGGTAGGTTATATTAATTTATATTCAAATATTAAATTATTAAATCATTTTTCTATTTTCAACCCTAGTGTTTTCTGCTTTTATCTTTATTGTTTATTTTCTTAAGTAAACTTTATATTTATTCTGGGTTTTTTATTTAAATTTTTGTGCCTTATTCCAGAGTTTCTGAGTTAGAAGATCCAAGGTTAGAACTTACAATCTGTGTTTTAATAAACTGTCCAAATGCTTGGGATGCACATTAAAGTTTGAGAGTCACTTACCTAGATGAAGCTGTCAACACCGTGCTTGGTTACCACAGCAGCTTCTAAACTCTGGTTCCCTTAGTTCTTTCCTTCATTCTATACTGAAATTCTTATTTACAAAAAGAGTCATGTTTCTCTATTTATTAATAAAAATAATCAATGACTTGCTAATGTTCTCAGGCTAAAGACAAACATTTAACATCTGATGCTCAATCTGCATCCAAGGTCTCACCTAACACCTGCCCCACTGGCCTGTCTGGCCTTTGTATTGACTTAACAACTCCCTTTTGGACTGACTACCTCCAGCATACCTTTTTACACTCCTTATGTTTTTCAGATGAAACTTGTGTAGATTTCCAGGTTAAAAGTTCCCTATTCTATTGTTCTATAGACTATGTATCTCTTTTAGCATTTAGCTTATTTGCATTTAGTATTCAATGTGTGATCATTTGATTATTTGTATATCCCAACACCTTAAATAGGTCTGCAAATTTCTGGAAAGAAAGCTTGTCTATCTTTTGATTGATATTAATCCCTCAGAGCCCAGAATGATATTTACTCTATGCTTGACATTCAGGAAATGTTGAACAACTTAATCAATGTCTTATTGACAAAGAAATGGACACCTACCATAAGGGCAGCTCACACCATAACTAGACAACCATGACGGATAACTCTCTGGTTCAACTCCCTGTATCTATACTTACCATTCTCCCCATCCATTTCAGGAAGAGATACTGTACTGAAACTATCTCAGGAGCAACAATCTGTGAAAAGCAAGGAAATTTATGGTCTTTCATCTGCTGCTAAAATTGATAAGAATGAGTCCACCATTCTAGAGAATTCCCATCAAATACTAAGTTTCCTAAGAATTGGATAAATCAGTGGTCAGCTTTTGTAGTGGAACTGTTTCTACAGTCTGTAGAGCTAAACTAAGAATTGACCATAATTACATTTTGTGCAAAATCTGGTTTCCAAACAACTTCCTTATAAATAAATCTTGTGAACATACCTACTTGCTTTCAGGGATTCACTATAGAAGCAGAAATTGGCTTATTTTTCCCTCAACTTCCCCAGAATACAAATATTCTTTACTAGCCCATAACTTTTTTCATTCCTCCTTTAAGATTTAAAGCAAAAAAACTAAACTTAAAATCAGAACTTCAGAAAGTTACTTATTAAAAATTATACTTGATGACCTTTTAAAAAATCTATTTTCATTAATTCTTCCTCTGGTAGAGATAAGAGCCCCTGAATAAATCCTTAATTAGTGATGCTAAGGGAAATTCTGTATGGCAAACCAAAACTAAAAAATAAATGTTTCTAAATTTAAAACAAACAGAGCTCCTATCCTTCCCAAGGATCTCAAAAACCTCTCTGTCCCTACTTTTACTCTAGAGCAAATCAACTTCACTGAGTTGTAGGATTCAAATGTTAAAATTTACATGTGAGAGATAACAATAGTGTAAGTCTCAAAGACTCAAGACCAAATCTCATGCAATTTGGGCAATTTGCTTAAAGTCTTAAATTATGAGATATTTTTTAAATGTGGCTAACATAGTGGATATTATTTGTGATTTGATCTTTTCAACTCTGTTCTCAAAAAGATAATCATCGTCTATATCACCATAATTACATATGAAGTATTTTATAAGTATATAACTTATATAATTTACAGATATGTTACAGTTACAGTTACATTTCATAGCTTATAAGAACCATGTATACATTTTGACTAGATAAATATTTGTGTGTGTGTGTGTATATATATGTACATATAGTTACCTTTCTACCTATATGTATCTTTACTTATACATATGTCTATATGCACATATATACATATGTGTATTCATATATATACACACCCACACACCATCTATCAAGAGAAATACAATTTCATTGTATTTCATTGAAAGATCAATTTCATTAATCTTGTAACACATTTCTTAGGTGCACTTATCCTTTATTTTCCTAACAAAATTCCAGCAGTTTTCAAAGCCCTTTCCAGAATGGAAATCTGCCCATGTCTGTGCATGAACTGTGCATGCTGATGTCATCATGTGTTTTGGAAGAAGTTACTGATCGTGCTATCATACCTTTCATTGACTCTCTCACAGCTCTTGTGATAATTTGCTTCACAGTTTTCCTTCAGATTTAATCAGCTGTATCTAATGGCACAACAATGTATCTCAGAACAATGTGCTGATTGTTTTTTTTTTTAATATATCTTAGCCTCAAAATCTTTAAAGGAGAAATACTTTACTCACACGAATTAAAAAATCAGACTTGAGTTCTTTAGTGCCTTTTTTTTTTTTTAAAGTACTGGGGTTTGAACTCAGGGTCTCATACTTAGCTAGGCAGGCTAGCATTCTACCACTTGAGTCACTCCACCAGCCCTGTTTTGTGTTGTGCATTTTCCAGGTAGGGTCTCATGAACTATTGGCCTGAGCTGGCTTGGCTCTGTGATCCTCCTGATCTCTGACTCCTGAGTAGCTAGGATTATAGGCATGAGCCATCAGCACCTGGCTCTTTAGTACATTTTTAATTATTGTACATTAATAGTATAGGGGGGTTTCCTTGTGATAATTCCATAGGGTTCTTAAAATAAGTTTACCACCCCCTGTTATATTCCTTCACTTTCTATCTTCCTCCACTTTTCCAAATCATATTTGGTGAATCCTGAGCTTTTCTTTGTTGGAAGATTTTTTATTATAGCTCTAATCTCATTGTTTGTTATAGATCTATTTAAATAGTACATGTCCTCTTGGTTCAATTTTCATGTTCATTTAGAAATTTCTCCATTTTCTTCTAAATTTTTCACTTACAGATTATAAGTTTTTAAAGTATTCTGTAATGATCATAGTTATTTCATTGATATTTGTTATGATATTCCCTTTTTCTTCTCCTAGTTTATTAATCTGGGTCTTTTCCTCTTGTTTTGGTCAGTTTGGCCAAGTTTCCTAGAGACTATCCAAAGTTTATCTGAACTTAGGCAGTGCACCTAAGTTTGAAACAACCTAAAGAAGCTATGACCAAGAATTCATTTGATATTTTCAGTCTCAGTACCCATTAGATAAAATAACTGCTCCTTTTCTTTACTAGGTTTTTTCAAAAAAGGGATGAAATCTCACAACAGTTATATTCTAAAAGGTCATGATAGAGATCTGAACTTATTTTTGAAAAAAATGCTATCTTTGATGCAGACATTGGTGTTGGTATGAAACTACCATCTCTGCCTACCATCCATCTTATCTACAGAAAAAATAATGATCCCATCTCAAAATTCACACAGTCAAAAGATTAAATAAGTTAGTGGTCAAGATATTAAAAATAATCTCTTAGGATAGAGAAGTAGATTTTCTTTTTCTTTCTTTTTTTTTTTGTTTTGTTTTTGATGTCACTCATAAGGTGTTGATCAAAAAAAAAAAAACAAAAAACTTGTCTACAAATTTTGTAGTATTAATGCAACTTAATGTTAGGTGACCCAAATGAAAACATATTATGTAATCAGTTTGCCATAAATATATTGGATCAATTGTATGGCAATCTGTTTGACTATTTTAATAACTCTACAGATGGTCTGTAGATAGTGATAAGGTACCACCATTTGCCTGTGGTAGTAGGTGCTGGCAGAATCCAGCTGGACCCCTAACTCTTCACCCATATTTTTGGCCAAATTCTTTACTACCAAGAGGGTTAAAATAGAAAAGAACATTCTTTTGTGTATATTTTGTTCATGCAATTGATTTTAGAATTTATAGAAATACATGTTTACATTTTAAAAAACTTCACTGTCAAAGAAGAAATCTGGAAGTAGATTATGAATCTCATTAGAAGACATATGTATGAATTCTTGAAACTCTGACATGCATTTGAGCAACTGGCAGCTTACACTACTGGAATTAGCCCTGGGCTAGGATTCAGATGATTTGCACTCTTAATTTATCAGCTACAACACTGAATGAGTGAGTGACTTAACCTCATTAGTTTTATTTTCTCATCTGTGAATGCGACCACATCTTTAATGAATTTTTATGTATATTTTAAGGCTTAAAATAAGAAAGGAGGTAAATGCTTTATAAAATAATAGACATCATTTAGATACCATTTTAAGATGAAAGTTTGGACTTAGTTGATAATTTCAATACTATTTGGCTACACCCCTATTGGTGGCACATTGATTAGGGTAGGAAAAACCCCTCAACAATGGTGTCAACAATAATGAATGTATTTTTCCCTTTAGAAATTTCAAAGGTAGCAATCCAGGGCTGAGAAGGTGGTCCCACGATGGCTTGAGAAGGACAGACTTCTAACTCTCAGCTCCCTTAGGTTTGGGCAGCTTCAAATGTATTAACCACATGAGCGCCAGCCACTACATCTGTCTTTCCTGCAGGAGGAAGAAGGAGGAAGGTGGCGAGGCCAAAGGGCTCCTCTGCCAGCTGAGTCATCCAACCATAAAGGGCATATTCCTGGAAGAAATACGCTGTGACCTCGGCTTGGGGACCCCAAGGGAGTCAGGAGAATGCAATCTTCTAGCTGAGGTCATCAGAGGTTTGCTATGATCTATAAAATGAAACGGCAAACTTCTGCTTTTTTAAAACAAGACATTGTACAGAATAAGTCTATCTTACCCTTCACCTTCCTTGTCTACCCCATCTAAAGTTATGAACTGGGGCAATCAGTGCTCAGAGATGGGCTGGTGATCAACGATGTTTCAGGCATATGTGCTTGGAAATAAAAAGCACGTTTTTAATTTCTGATGTGATTGCTTTGATAATTTGAAAATACAAAGCGCTCCTTTGTTTACTGAGAACCTACCGTGTGGGGAAAACATCCAGATGGTTATTTGAGAATGTAGGTACGCTGGAGGTATTATAATAAGGTAGATGAGAGAATGAATGGGTAGGGTAAAGGGATAGTCTTAGATGGGAGAGTAGAAGGTAGAGGAATCTGTTTTGTAGGAAATTAAACAATGGAATTTCTATCAACTCACTGATAAAATTTCACATGCTATATTATCTCTCCTTATTTTTTCCTGTACCACAAGTTACTTTATAGGACCGTAAAAGGGTTGCCAATGGCAGGTCAATCAGAAAAAGGAATAAAGAGAACTGAGTCCACAAAAACATTTCCTTCTTTGTCTGATCACTTCATGTGACAATCTGATGTGATTAAATCATATTCAAACCACATTGCTAACGTCTCATGAGAAACTCAGCAATACTCTCAAGAGATCTGTGCAGTAAGGAGAATGTCAAATATAATTCTCTTCTCTGTTGTACTTATTATGAAATGATGCCACTTTGATTTTAAAATCATTTTGTTCTAAATTATGATTGAATATAGCTGCAACTTTTTCACCAGCAACTATGCCTTCTCCAAAGCTACAGTCCTTTTGTGTGTGTGTGTGTATTTCACTGAGTCCTATTAACTATTTTAAATATCATCACATTCAATAGTCACTGGGCACTTGCAATATAGCCACATTCTGTAGGAGAAAAAGTTGAGCTAAAATGAATTACCAAGAAAATGCCAGATTTCTTATACCTGCTTCCTACCTCATCATGTCATATTTATGGAACCATGGCCACATACTGCTGACCCCCATTGAATCACCAGTAAAATGTCCCTTTCAACCTAGCCTACTTCTAAATGACTCCTTTCACAATGAGGAAACTCCCGGGGCACCGGCTCTAGATAGTGGTCCACGTTTGTGGAATCAATTTGAACCTGTCGTGGCATGCAGCCTATGTCAAAAGGAGAGGAGTTTGCCCCTGGCTTCGGGGCCCTTGATTCTTGCCCTTGCCTGAGCAGCCTGCTATGATAGGAGGCTCCCAGGCCTGCAGCACGTGCGGCTTAGCAGGGCCGGGTGTGAACATGTAAGTGCCGGTAACCATGCAAAGTTCCAGCAACTGGGTACGCATTGCACAGATCACTATCATACTTCTGGCAGGTACTGCTTCAAAGGAGCCTTGCGATTTGGGGAAAGAAGCCAATAGAAGACACATCTAGAAAAAATAGTTGGCATTACTTTGAGTGATTCAGCCTGGATTATTCCCATGGGCAGTGGAAGACGGCCTCAGACATTGCCACATCATCATAGTTGAAGGATGTTGGGAGTTTTCTGCTTCATATAAAGTTTTAAATAAAGGAGTATGATGTTAGAAATGCCATGAAAAAAAAGTGTTAGAAATACCATGGGGATCAGAAGAATACTAAAGACAAACATCTTGATGTCTGATGAGCTGCAGTTTCACTGGGGGAGACAACAGTGAAAAAGGACAAAAAATGAGAGTTTTTGATGAGTTAAATGATCAATGTGGGTTGTACTGTAATTGCTGTAAGAGCTCAGGCAATTTTCTTTTAAGGTGTAGAATGTAATTACTTCATCTGTGGATCACAACAGAAGCACCACTGGATGTTTTTATAGATGAAGAAAAGGCCATGTAACATTCATTCAACAAACACTTGATGGATGAATGACTTAATGTTCACCCAGATTCCATAGAGAAGGCACCTGTGATATAATCTGTGGTGACATATATTACATTAAATAAACCAGGATTTCACTTCACAAATTAAAATTCTTACAGGGCTAGTCAGAGTGAAGTAGACTGAGGACGAGGTCACGCTGCATGATGAGGATGGGAGCTGAAGAGCCCAGTCACTAATCAGCTTTGCCCCTGTCACAGCTCTGCCTCTTGTCATCCAAGAATACTGTATTATATTGCCGAGTCTTCAAGTGATTTCAAGAGAAGACAGAAATAAGAATTTTGAGGTGAACTTCCTTAATATTTAAATCACACTTTGTGGTTTTGAGAGAACTGTGGGTGATGAGGAGCTGTTGCCATGGGATGTCAGGGTGAGGTGCTCTTAGCATTACTACTAACTGCTTTCCATCCAACTTTTCTCACCAGCATTGGCCATCAGTGACAAGATAGTAATGTGTTCTAAGAACATACTATACTATAAAAATGTGAATCAATATTTAAAGTACCTACATAGTCTTTGAAGTGATTTTGGAAGCAAGCATCTAAATGCAAGATAGCAGCATCATTTCCAAAACTTTCTTCAATGTTGGGGAAAAGCTGTAGCTTCCTTTTCTTGTCAGAAGTCTTACCTGCACTTCTCTCTTTAGTCTGCACTGATTACTATGTGGCCAAACTTTACAACTCACATTAAGCTGCTGCATGTGAGAAAGAAGAGCAGAAATCTCGTTCTCTGGTGGGCGGTGGGCAGATTGCAAGTGTTGAGAAACAAAGCTGTCATATCTTTCTCTACATCTGCCTTAAACAGAAGAATTCAGGAAGTCATCCTCCCTTCTTCTGTAATTTTTTTCAGCCACCAAAAGGAATCAAAGGTGTTTAAAAATTCAGACTATGAAAAGCCCTTCCTCTCTCTGTTGCTCCTCCCAGCTCCAGGAAGGACGGTATGTATCCACACAGCAGGAATAGTGAACACCAACTCCTATCAACGCTCTGAGGTAGCTGGCACTTGTTAACTAAGAGCTAAATTGGCTGTCTACTCTCATTGACCTCTTTATTTAGTCCAAACAAGCAAATTACATGCAAAAATTTTTAAACGCATATTTTGAGTCCATCAATAATATGTTATTATCTATAGATCTTTATTCTGAGTTTTAGTTTCTGATGATTTTTAGCAATTTTATCCAAGTAATGTACATGATTTAAAATGGAGTCTGACCTCTTATTAAAGGAAAAGATTTGGAAATGACTCACATTTTTTTTTTGAGTGGGCCTCTGGACAAGTGATTTTATACTAGCTTTTTCTCCTTTTCCAGACTGCTAAAATATTTCATTGTATCATGTATAAGGTATTTGTTTTCACATCTTCCTTGTTTTAACTTTTAATTATTCAAGTGTGCTTCTTTTATTTTTTTATCATCTCTAAAATGAGATTTTTATCTACTTTCTACAGTGGCACATTTTCTTAAGCAAGACGTCTTGTCAGGCTTTGAAGCGATGGGCAGAAGCATGGAGTTACCCATCTGGACTGCTATTGAGCATGTCATCTAATTAATGCCAGCTTTAATTTACCGCCAACAAGGGTCTCACGAATGATCAAATGAGCCAACGCACTTGGCTCTTTAAGGCTCATATATGTTTATTTCAGAATTCAGACATGGGTTATGAATGTGGGAACAGGTCCAACTGAAATAAATATATTTACCTGAGGATCCCAGGACTTACATAGAGAAAAGAGAACTCATATAAGATCTGTGAAGTATGGGTATTTGACTTAAATTTAGTGTCCCCGCATTAGAGTGAGGTAATGTGGGGTACAGTTCAATCAGTGATTTCTATAGTTATGATGTATCCATGTGCAATACTACTTTTGATTTTTTCCTTTTCTAATGTTCTAAAGATGTATGTCTAAAATCTCTGCCAAATACTGTATTTTTTATAAAGTGAAATTTCTGCCATTTATAATTGAAAAATAAAATACCAAATATCGGTGACTAAGTCCTAAGTGCATTTTATTAATCTAAAAAAGAAAACCTGTTGTGAATTTAAAGAGTATTAAATGAATACAGTAGTTTGAGAAACTTGAACCTTTAATATTAAATATCCTATTTAGGAAATGTGATATGCTTTTTGATTTATTTGCATCTGGTTTTATGTATTTCAAAAAGATATATTTAATACGAAGTGTTATTTTTGTTGCATTCTGTTACATTTAAATTATTCATTGATGTATATATTAATTTTATATCCACATATTTTACTAAATTCTTATAAATGGACATATCTAGTAAATAAAGAACAAAGAAGGACTTGAAATTTACTTAATGCAATAATCTTGATAACCACATCTCACATAGAGAATAGTGTGTTTTTATTAAGTCCACTGAAAATGAATAAACCCAATCTGGTATTTTGTCACAAATAAAACCTTAAACAAAAATTACAAATAGTTATGATTAGTATTATTTTAAATGATAATGCACTAAAATGACTTGAATAAATCAAGAACTAGATGAGGAATGCCACTTTCACTTTTAGTCTTTGAATGTCATAAAAGAATGTAGCTAATATAATAATAGAAGAAAATGAAATATCTGTTATAAATATTGGTACTAAAAATGTGAAATTCTATTTTTGCTAATACTATACTTGTATACTTAGGTCATTCAGGAAATTCTAGATTATGTTCTTTTTATTCTTTTTAAATTTTTTATTGTTGTACTGGGGGTACATTGTGACATTTACAAAAGTTCTCACAATATATCATAGTTGAATTCACCCACTCCATCATTCTCCTCTATCCTCCCAATTGTATTCTTTTTAATAATCAAAATCAGCCAGGCCTGCTGGTATATGACTATAATCCCTGCTACTCAGGAGGTGGAGTTGGAGGTCAGCCCAGGTAAAGTTAGGGACACTACCTCTAAGTGAATAAATAAATAAATAAAAACAAAAAGGGCCAGAAAGTAGATAAACTTGTAAAGAGATTGATTTGTAAGCTTGAGGCACTAGGTTCAATCCCCACTACAGCAAAAAAAAAAAAGTGACCAGTGACCTGGAACTCTCCTTCCACCTTTTCTGGTAACATCTTTCTTTCAAACCTTGCGTGATAACTCTGAAGGATCCTTGGTAACTCCAAACAGTAACCCCTGCTTACCATCACAGTAAGGAAAAACAAGACCAAAAGGAAGCTTTTATTTATTTTATTCGTATAAACCAAGGTATACAATTATTGTTAAAAAGTGTCACTATTAAGCACATTCCAGCTAATGTCCTCTGTGTAACACTTGTGACATTGGTGACTCTGCTGCTCTGGTGCCATCCAAACTCCTCAGTAGAAACTCCCAACTGCCACTGAAGTCCAGAGATCCAGAATGTGACGTGAACATGGTCCACCAAAAAGGCTGTTTTGGTGATCACCATTGCCATCCCTGACCAGGCAAAGGGACAGAGCGAGATACTCATTTGTGTTATTCCAAGCAACAGCCACTTCATGTCACCAACACTCTTGTAGGTCAAGTCCACATCCTACTAAAAAGGAAATTTAAATAAAAATTCACTGGTGGCAAAGACTTAACTTATAGATTAAGTCCATATATATCTATTAGTGGTTCATATACAACTTTTAGACTTACAGGAATGTTTTAAAACTTAGATGTATCACCATTTTTCTAGAAGGACAGGTTTTTGCATTCAGCAAAACACCTGGCTATTTTTATTTTGAAATGCTTTCTATGAAGAATGATGCTAAAATATGATTAATTAAATAATTATACAGTGAGTCAATTTCTTCATTTCATATATCTGACAAGGATATACTTCTCCCCAGCTAATTTTTCAGTTGACTTCCCAATTTATTAGAATTGGGTATTATATGTTTATTTCTAGAACTGTATCTTGTACTGTTTAATAGGTTAGATTTTTTGCTGAGAATGAACTGTTTGTAGGAGCTCCATGTATATTTCTTCATAAAAATTTACTAAGAAAGCCCCTGTGATGCTTTTGCATTGCCTGCAGCCAAAAGCCCCTATAATTCCCAATAAAAATAAAGCAACATCAACCTGGACAAAAGAGGAACATCCCACTCCAACACCACTCAACTCCACCACCTCCACTCATTGACATTAAAATGTCCTTGGCTCCCAGGCTTGTGTTTGTGATTCATGTACATTAGATGATTCAGAGTCTAACAAGATTCATAAGAGAGATTTTGCTTAGTTGTGTTTGCAATGCTTTGAAAATGAATTGTTGAAAGCACACAGCTGGATAGCAAAACTGGTCCAGAGTTCTTGGGCTGAGGACAGCACAAACTGAGAAACACTGTGGGATGTAGGTCATATTAACTGCAAGGCCACAGAATGCATCCCTGCTGTCTTCTCAAAGTGTTCAGAGAGTTGTTATTGTTCTCATTGTTTTCTAATGCAAGGTCTATACAGGACCACTCAGAATGACCTTATATAGATTGTACAACATTGTTCAGCAATTCCCTTCTAGACGCTGAAGAGGAACAACACATTTTGTAAAGAAAAGTAGTAAATTAATAGATGTTTTTAAAGTATTTAGATTTGAGAAAGTTTGGATGATTTCTGAAAAATTTAATAATTCCATCTTTGAATGATTAGAGTCTCCTGTACATCCATGAAGAAAAAAGTGAAATAAAACTCAAATTTTAAGCAAAACCAGTGATTAATTTATCTAATACCATTCAATATTATAAGAACTAATTACCTTAAAAAGCCAGATCAAACACTCTTTTAGGTTAGTCCTTTGGTATTATCTCTGGGCTTTGTTAGTTTGTTTAACATCAAAGCCTGAATGTTGTAATATTTGTACAAAAGATACATGAAATTTTCAGAAAATTTTATTTAGATTCTGAATGTTCAGTCTGTATAAGGCACATTTTGAAACCTGTTTTGTTTTTTTTACAGTTTTATATGTAATCATCCATTTAATGAATCCTATAACATACCAGATACTCAGCTTTTGAGGACGTAAAGCAATTCCTGACTTCGCAGAGTTTTCACTCCAGGTTTCAACCTAACAGAGTACCAATTGTTAGATGAAACAATTGTGGAGAAAGGAAACAGGGTAGAGGCCTCAATGAGGGACTGAGAGGCAGGGGTGTGGTTCTGATTTGTGACTTTAGAGTATGTTCCATGAAGGCTTTGCCTCAAAAGTGACATTTGAACAAAGTCCAAGGAAAACAATTACCTAGGTAGAAAAATATTCGTTAGTTTTCAGCTTCCTTTCAAGAGAAGTTAAATTAAAACTATAAATATTTACTTGAAAATGGCAATGTGTGAATAATCTAACCTATTATGCAATAAATGAGAAAGATGCCCACAGACAACTATAGACCTATGATCATCTCAAAAGATGGCCCTGCAGGTTCAAAAGGTCAATGGTCACATGTTTTCCCCTTTATGTGGTAGCTTGACTTGTAAAATAAATGTGCAATACATATATGATCATACACACACACACACACACGCATACACATACATACATAGAGAGAGAGAGAGGAAGTGGGTCTGTCTGAAGGGGCTATGGGGAGGCAGAAGAGAAAGAGAATAATACAGAATGAATATTATTGAAACACATTGCATCTGTGTATGAAGATAATATAATGCAATGCACTGTAAGCTGTTGAATAATGGGGGAGCAGGCAATAGAGAAAGAGTAAGTAATAACAGGGTTAGTTAATCTGATTGAAGCACAATATATGCATGTGTGAAATACCAAGATGAAGCCTCGTGAACAATCAATACACACTTTAAAAAATGAAGGACAGCAAGGTAAAACAGGTGTTGTCTAGAGGTATGGGCCAGTGGGAGGGGAGAGGACATAAGAAAAGGGTGAAGGAAGGTGATGGTGGTGGACGAATTTTGTATTCTTGAATGAAAATAGAATAATGAAACCTGTTGAAATAGTTCTAAGAAGGGGAGGAAAGGGGAATGAGGGAGAATGATGGAGGGGGTGACTCTAATTAAGATCTATGGTAAACACATATGTAGATGTCACAATGTATCCCTCATGTACAGCAATTATATGCTAATTTTTTTTAAAGGTGGCCCTAAGAGTAGGTGTTCTGTAAGATCCCAGCAACCTCAGTTTTGCTCAAGGTAATTCAGTGTAACTTTTTTCTGTCTTTTTGAAAATTAGAGATGTGACCATGTTCTGTATCTAGCTTTAAACACTTTTGTGTAGTAAATAAGAGTATCCTAATGTCTAATTGGATTAAAAATGCCCTAAAGTAGAGTTGAGACTTGAGTTTCAGGCTGAGTGGTCACTAAGAAACCTTGAGGCCTTGGGCAGCACATTTAGTTTCTCTGGGTTTTAGTTCTCTTCCCTGTACACAATGGTCCTTCAAGCCTTTTTGTTAAGTTTTAAATGTTTGCCATTTCCAAAATTCTATGACCTTACCACACATTTCTATACCACTTACAGGGGGAAGTAAGGTAGTAACTGTTTGGTGCGAAGTTCTGTGAATTACTCCACAGACCAAAAGAGGAATCATGGTCATTCATTTACATACCACATCAAACCTTTTCTTAAGTTTTCACCTGCAGTCAGTTACTGCAGAACGTGTAGGTGTCTGTCATTGCCAAGTCCTCCTTGCCCCATTGCTCAATCCACATGCCAACCTGCTTCATCTTCTGCTATTGTTTTTCAGAAGTTCACAGCTGCTTTGCATTGCTCCCAGCTGTGCTTTGAAGGCCCGCACACCTGGGATTGTCCTGTTATCTTTCCATGCCCAATTCCATTCCAGGAGTCCCATGGTAAATCCTGTCTTCTCTTAGAGTAACTCACTGAGAACTTGTTGTGATCTGACTTAATGAGGAATTAAATGAAGACTTGCTCTATTCTGTCAGTGGAATGGAGGTATTTATTTTCATTCTGATGGGAAAAGATATTTACTATTCATCAGCGCCTACAGTCCAAAGTCCAGTGTAATCTTCCATTTGCCTTTCCTACTTCTACAAAGGTTACTGGGTTACTCCTCCATTCTAGCCCTTCTTCTTTTCTAAAAGGAGAGGCAACACTGGGGGATAACAGAAGGAACAAAATGTGATGTGGAAATGAAAAAAAAAGATTTGGATTCCCATTCCATATTTTACTTGGCTGGATATTTGGAAAAGGACTACGGTTGCTACTACTGAGTGTACATATATATTCCTCACTACTACCCAGTGAGATTTCATTTCCTTCAAAACATCAATTGTAAAATTATATGTTAGAGTTTGGGTTAAATAAGTGGATTTTAGGTACTTTTATACAAAAACACAGCTATATAAGATGATAGATATTATCACTATAGTAACCATTTTGCTATCTGTTATTTCTCATAAAATTGTGATATAAATCTCAAATCAGCACAATAAATTTTTTTAAAAAGACAAACACTGAAAATACTCAGCTGATACAATTTTGAGAGTTAATGCAAGACGACATAAACAAATGCTAATGTCTACATATTTGTGACACTCATCTTCTCCCTCCAATTTCTTTTACTCTATATCATAAAGGTGAGTATTATTATTTTATGATTTCCTATCTATAAGTTTGTCTCATTAATCTTCTAATAAAATCTGTGAGAGAGTCAAGACCACATATTTCTTTAGAGTGCCCAAGGCAGTGCTTTACCTATTTAAGGACATCAATGAATTGATCATTTTAGACTTAACAACCAGCACCGTACCAGGCATATGAAAATTTTTTAATATTACATTTATAGTACTTTTTAAAAATTTCTTTTATTCATATGTGCATATAATGTTTGGGTCATTTCGAAAATTATTCAATGTATTATGAATGAGCAGGACGCTACATTTAGTTTCTGTAATCTTTTTATTTTTAAAAAATAATTTCAGGGTTCCAATTTAAACTGTCCTTATATTAATTTTCTTCCAATCAACAAATCTTGGTAACAATAATGATGCATGCCTATGTGCAGTAATCTGGACCTGACATAACTAGAATACTTCTAGTCATCGAGGCTTCCCAGTCCCAGATTTTTGGGACGTTTTAAGATCTATCCTAGTGCTTCAAGGCATCCAGATTGCCCTGGAACTGATAGTTACACACAAGGATGCTTTAAATTCAGTAATGGAGTATGAGAGCCCATTAGACGTAAGAGAGATAGGAATGTCCTGACCTAATCTGATGCCAAGTTCTGCTAATAAAAGTCAAATATAACTGGCAAAAATGTCCGAGAAGACTGTTTGTTCTCCTTAGATTGCCCATCATAATTTTAATAAATAACAATTTCTTAAACATTTTTAAGAACTTCTAAGAACTTTGCTGGTATATCTGAGACTCAAAATTGAAATAATGATTGCTAAATGGCTTGCTGTTTTGAGATCTTTAAATAATATTTTTTGCACTGGAAAGAAGAAAGATAGGCCAAATCATCAGTCATCTAAATAACTGCAGGGAGTGACACTTGTGTATTGAGTAACTATGAAGGAAATGTTTAGATTAAGTCACTGGTCTCAAATTTCAACTTTGGATGTGGAACATCAGTTGAGCAATTGACTATAGTCAGTCTGGGGTGGAGATTAGGATTTGCATTTTCATGGGCAGCCCAGGTGATTCTGACACTATGACTCTATTGAGCTCAGGAAGAGAAATCCTATCTGAGACAGGACAGGATAGTCACTATTTACATGTGGGTTTTATAACAAAACAGAACGGTTTCAAATTCCAGATCTGCTCTGTGCTGTCTTTGTAAGTATGACAAATTACATGACTTCCTTAAACCTCATTTTCCAACTGTAGAGATGGATAATTCTTACCATGCAGGTAACACAAATGTGTGTTTTGTACATCAAAAAGTAAATTCTAAAGGGAAATTATATACTTATACATTTATAATATATGTAAATGTTTCTTTACCTTTTTGATCTAAATATAGCAGCTAGTTACTAAGTGTAATAGGGAAATGTATTATAAATGCATTGTGAATAAAGCCATAAATTAGGTTCAGTTCTTTAATTCCTCTCTGGTTACTCAGGAGTGGAAACCTTAAGAACAGCCACCTAGTGAGGACATGGTATCCAATGGTGTCATTTACTTTTGAATCACAAAAGACATTCATCAATGTTATGGTAGACAAAAGTTATTGAAGGAATGGTATAAATTAATCCACTCCATTGCCCTGAATTTTAATAGAGGAAAACACACTCATCTATTTCTGGCTCTGTGGCTCCATTTAAGTCACAGCATAATTTCCCATAAGAACCAATTCAGGCAATGACTCAAGAACCTAATACCTGTAAATTAATCTGCTTTGAGGCCTACTGGAATTCCTGCAGCAAATGCTGGTAGAGGCCTGAGGGTTCAATATACAGGTTGCTTCAGGGGCAGCCCAGAGGTGTGAGTGAACTTCATTGTACTCTGAAGGCCACTCAGGAGGATCCTGGGGGGATCCCAAGCCTCCTGTCAGACTTCTTAACATGTTGATGATGGGGTTATATTGAGAACACCTGGGAAAAGCTCCTCATATTCCCCAGTGCACTCTTTGCACCTCCACAGTCTTATGTTAACACACTATCCTTGACTGTTTGCACATCTTTCTCCCACCACGGACATTTGCAGTTTTCTCATTTTCATAGCTGTGTAGAGGACACTGTTGGTTCTTAAATGGACGAATAAACAAATGACTATCCTAAGCCATACACCCAATCCCTGGAATGAGTAGTTTTGTACCATGCTGAGTTTCTTTAGAAAATTTTACAAATGTTGTGTCTGAATATGAGAAGGCTGAATTGGTTGCATTTGTACATGTAAAATTCTTTAAAGTTAATGAAATGTTTTACAGATGGGAGAAGGAAATAATTGCCTTATGATATGTTAAACATTTGCAAAAGAGATATTCTATTTTCTACTTTGCACTGAAGAGCAGGTTTCGAATTATGTAAGGTCAAGAAAATATTTATGTTAATTACAGACTTACTCACATAGGATTTAAAGTTAATTCAGCCCAACCAGTTATACACAAAATAGATAGAAAAGAGTTATTGCAATGTTGGGAGTCTTTTAATCAAATAAATAAAGTTTTTATTTGAAATATTTTTATAAATGTTATCTTGCAATCCATCGCTTTTGTAAATATGTTATGAGACACTGAAAACCTTACTATACATTTAACTTGGAGTCAAGTAATGACATGAAAGGAGAAATTTTCATTTTTCAGAAGAACATACTTGCTACTTCTGAATGAGTTGTGTTTAATTATAGTGTGCCTGAAATAGGTTGTACTTTCCCCTAGACTAATAGGATCTTCCAACCCTAACTTACCATCCTCAATATGCTATTTTTTCTCCATTATCAGATTTAGTTACTTTAAAAATGGTAAATCAATCTCAGGTATAATTAGTATAAGTCCTGAATGGCTTCCTGTAATTTTCTTGGCAAAAAACCTCATTAGATCATCTTCATTTAAATCATATTAACAAACAGTTGTACTTTTAAATTGTTTATATACATCTCTAGATAGTAAATGTACTAATAAAATAATTCTAAACTTATATGGGAATATATTAGTAGGTATTAAAAAGCCCAAGGAAAGATCTAGGCAGGAACATGCAACTCTCAAGAGAGCTGTGTTGGTAAATGATGATGTCTCAAGAGAGACTCTGCTTCTGATAAATCACTGCTAAGGATGCTCCAGGACCTGAATGTGCACTAAACAATTTCTACTTAGAAACTGGAAGGCCAAAAATCAACTTTAAGACCTTTTGATAAGAAACAATACTGTTGAACTTCATTAGAGCATGCAGCCCATTATCACTTAGTTTTATTGAATTCACATGTGGATTGGCATTTTATTTTTACTGGGGTATACTTGGCCAAAAGGAATGCGAACAGCAGGAATTGTTTCTGTTCCTCATTGAAAGGTGAGATATTTCCAAAAGAAATATTCAATTTTGAAACTTTGTAAATATAAGTAAGTGTACAGAATCACTTGAGTATGTATCTTTGGAAAATACTTCTAAGTTAACTTCTTGAAGTATAAAATATATACTGGAAAATATACAGATCATATGTGTACAGCTTGTTTTTTTTTTTTTCTTTACAAAATGATGATATCTGTGTGGAACCAACAACCAGATGAGAAAACAGACCATCATCAGCTCCCAGAGAATTCCTTTTTCCCCTTTCCAATTATTATTTCCCAAAGATAATCACTATTCTGCATTTAAAAAATTTATATATGTGGACGAACAGCAAATACTATTTTATGCTTTCTTTCTCTTCAAATATGTGTGTGAAATCCATCTACATTGTTACAGTTATTATTCACTTACTCTCATTGCTGTATTGTAATCTATTGTATCAATATACCATAATTTGGATATCCATTCTACTATTTAGACATCTGGATATTTCTGGTTTGGGGCTATTACAACTAGTGTGGCCATGAACACTGGCATTTTCTTTTGGTGAGCACATGTGCCTTTCTGTTGGGTTCATGTCTAAGAATGGAATTGCAAGGTTGCTAGATATGTGACCTAGTAGCTTTAGTTATTTCTTCTAAGCAATAAGACATCCATTTGATTCATATCCTCTCCAACATTGGGCCATGCCTGTCTTTTAAGTTTTTATTATATTTGTGAGTATGCAGAATATCTCCTTTAGTTTCAATTTGTACTTATCTGATAACTGCTAACGTGATTTTTCATGCATTTAGGGGCATTTCTTTCATTACTTGCCCTTTATGTCCTTTTGCCTTTCTATTGTGTTTTTTTTTTCATTTTTCTTATTGATTTTCAGGAGTTATTTCTTACTTTATATATGTTCTGTGACAATGCATTTATTAAAAATATTTTGATATCAAACATATAGTTAACCTTTTAGTTTATTAATGGTGTCTTTTGAAATACAGAAAATGTTTCTTTTTACAGAGTCCAATTTATCATTTTTCCCTTTTCTTTAGCCTTTTTAGAATTCTATTTAAGAAATACTTTTCTGCCTTACAGACATGAAGATATTTTCCTATGCTTCCTTATGAAAGCCTTGGGGTTTTATATTCCCATTTAGATCTATAATCCATCTGAAATTGATTGTTGTGTATGATGTGAAACAGAGATCAAAGTTCAATTATTTCTGTATGAGTATCCAGATGACCCAGAATTCATATTGAATTCATATTCATCTTTTATGGGGAAGACTATCTTTTTCTCACTGTACTACAGTATCACTTTGTCACAAATCAGTCGACACAGTTGAATCTGATATATGTGTGTATATATAAATACTTTGCTGTTTTTCCAGCTTGTTCTATTTTTTGTTTTCATTTTGAAATAAATTTTAGAATTTATTTCTCAATTGATAGCAAAAATTTAATGAAATACGTATTGCATTTATTGATTGATTTTTAATTTATATTTTCACAATACTGAGTTTTACATCACAAAAATGTGGTATTTCCCTACATTTATTTAATCCTCTTCGATTTCTCTACATAATGCTTTGCACTTGTATATTTTGTTAGATTTGTTACTAAGTTATTTTTAGATGATATTCAGTTGGTTGTATTTTAACATTTATATTTTCTATTTTAGAAGATACTTTGTGATTGATTCTGGCCATTGAACATGTAGCCAGAGATGTTCCCCAGTTCAATTAAGTCTGATTGTTTGAATGTGTTTAAGGAATCTCTTCTTGTTATTATCTATGTGTGCTATCAAGTCATCCAGATAATCACTGTTTTTTATCTTCCTTTTCAGTTATTGTTTTCTAAATGTTTTGTTGTATTGTTTATCCCTCAATACGGGGTTGAATAAAAATGGTGGAGTAGATAAGCAGTAATAGTCTAACTACTGAGCTCAGGGGAAACGTTTTAATTTTGGACATAAAGTGTGAAGTTTGTCACTAAGAATTCCATGAATGCAACATGATTATGAAAGTTCCACACCTAGTTTATTGTTTTCATTGTAAATTGGTGGTGAGTTATGTGAATTATTTTCTTTCCATATATCAAAAATAACTATGAAATTCTCTTATGTCTTCTATCAATATTGTTTTTTCAGTATTAAAACATCTTTGCAATCCTGGAATAAATTCACTTGTTTGAGACATAGTAACCTTTTTATCAAATACGTTTTTTGGTGGTACTGGAGCTTGAACTCACGGCTACATGTATCAAATACCATTTTTATGTGGCAACCATATCCTAAACTTACCAGCTATAAATATATGTATATAATTACCCAGTAATTTCATTTCTATGTACATTTCTCTGTCCCACAATGTACAAAGAAGCATGTATAGGGGTGTTTGTAATAGTGGCATTTATAATGGCTAAACTTAAAGCAAACTGTATGTCAACAGGAGAAGGGATAAAGTTCAGTATAACAACACAATACAATAATTTACAGCAGTGAAACTAAGCACTTTAAGACTCATACATCAATAGGGATGGATTTCACAAACACGATGTTCAGTAAAGAATGCATGGTGTAAAAGATCACATTCATACGGTTTATGTGTAGCAAAAATATAAGGAAAATAAAGCATGGGATCATAAACACCAAATTCAGAACATGACTATATCTAAAAAGGGGGAGAATAGTGGAAGCTATTGAAGTCTAAATTATTTTTTATAATTTCTATAAGGAAAGGAGTCTTATTCTGAAGTCACATCCCCAGCTTGTGGGATACGGATCACAATATGATGCATTCAGTCATTACCCTAGAATTACAAATGCTTGTTGGCTCCTATTGCCTACTAAATAGAAATTCAGCATCCTAGCATGTTCTAGAAGGTCTTTTACAGTTAGAATTATTTCTATATTTATATTCTATTCTTTCCTTCCTGCTTACATTATGACACTGAGTAACCAATGAATCCTTTAAATTCCTTGAGTATACCAATTTTTAATGCTTTTATCTGCAATGCTTTATTTCTTCTTCTAACCATCCTTTAAAACACAATTAAAATACTGCCTTTATGCAAATGTCTCCAATTCTCATACTGTGTTACATACTTCACAATACTGTAATATGTTTACATATCTGTACACTCCATTAAAATAGATCATGGCAGGTCTTTGTCTTATTTGTCTGTTTCCCTAATATTTAAGAGTGTTTAATATTTGGAGAATGGTTTACCTAGACAAGCTGTTGAAGTGTTGAAATGTCAAAGTACTGCAGAGGAACAATTTCTGAATTCATGACATAAATAGTAAGTAGCATTAAAATTCATAAAATCAGAATTGTCTGCAAAGACTTCATGAAAGCTGATGGCTATGAGTTTGGCTTAACAGGATGGGTCAGATTTGTAGTTATTAAAGAAAAAGGTAAGCTTCCCAAACTGAACCAAAAAGGAGATCAAAACGTTGAGGAAGGAGAAGCCTCTCTTCACTTTGCAGATCTCAGCATGTATACTACCTCTTTTGTTGTTTGTGCTCCATAGAAACTGTTCACATTTCCTCACTGGTTATGGTGAATTTTCTAGAAGCAGAGAACTATTAAGGTTTCCAATCCATGAGGATGAGAGACAGAATAGGATAATATAGCAGTTAAAGCCAAGCAAGGATGTGCGACCTCGGTTGGAAGGTGGCTCCAGCCTGATTCCACAGGGCCTTAGGACAGTAAGTAGACAAAGTTGAGTTGAGCACACCTTTAGGCTAGCACAACATTTTGCGCCCCCAAGCCAGTCAGTTATGAGTACGGGCTGTCTCCAGGAGGGGGTGCCACTCTCCTGGGCAAGAGAACTCCCATTTAGCTGAAGGCAAGTCTCTAGAGAGGGACCAGCTGTGAACTTTGAGCAGTAATTACGCGCAGCTGAGGTGGGCGTGCCCCTGCGGACTGAGGTAGATCTGAGCAAAGCACTATCAAAAATTTTGCTTGATTTCCATATAATAACTATGCTTATTCTTTTCTGTTTTGGTCCCACTTTGTCATGCTATTGTATATTTCCCTATCTTCTGGGATACTAATTCTACTTTTGTTGCACACTATCGTTTTCAAATTAATCCTAATCTTCAGGGCACCACTGTCTCTTCCAGTCATTATACCACTGCCTGGCATTTCACCACCGCTACTGAATATCACCTTTTATTTATTGCCAGGTAATAACAACTCCTGCTGCTGATTCCAAAGCTTTTTGTGTGTCAAGTTCTATTTGCAGTCAAAGCTTGGAAGAGAGTTTCTTGCATTTTATCACTTTGCATTTGTTAAATGAACACCCCAAAGCAGAGAAAAGTATACTTCGTGCTTTTGAGTTAACTGTAGAGTAACTCCTTCTCTTGGTGTTTAGGGTACCATTCCACCAGTCACTATTTGGACTTCCCTTTTCTCCAACAGCTAATCCTCTATTATTGAAACAATATGAACTCTCCAACTTTCTGCTTCCTTCAGGGGAGACCTGTCCTCATTTGTCTCTGAATCCCCCTTGCAAATAGACTTTTGGTTGGTCTGTGCCACCAAAGCCCTAGGCTGACCAAACATATCTGAATTGGTAGTGACATAACCTTGACTCCAGCCTATATATGCAAAACTCAGACTGAGACTAAATTATTTGAATAGTTTTATTTGGATAGTTGAAATTGGATTTAATTTAATATTCAGTAACTGTGATGGGTTCAGTGCAGAATTCCATGAAGGTACTTTCAACAATGACTTGGTCACCTATCCTTCTCGGTAAATGGAAAACAGCCAATGAACTGAGAGTGGAAGTGACCTGTGGGATGAGGCATTTAATTACCAGTGTTATTTCTGAGTCACAGAGTTTCACTGGATTTGTAAGATGCTGTTATGCTCTCCTCACCTTTTTGCAGTAAGTAAGAAAGAGGACTTATGGACAGATGGTGGGACCAGTAGTTGAAGTAGCCTGTCTTGCATGAGTTTCTCAGACAGATAGTGGATGGTGCATAAATGAGAAAAACGAAAAACAGTCTTTTCTTGATTTAAGCCATTGAGATTTGTATATTTTTTGTTAGTACAATATCAACTCTATTCTCATTAAAATAAAAACAACCATTTTTATTCTTCATTCAACTAAAAAGTGTGTTCAGCATAATGATGAATTTTGGAGTAAGCTATAAACTAGAAAATTTTACACTAATGAATTTTTCTTTCAACTCCATTACTATTTTTCTCTGCCATCTTCTCTCAGTGTGTCAGCTGGCATGTTATGAAGAAATCTCTGTTCAAGTAGAAAAATTGCTGAATGTAAGTAGATTTCAATTGGTTAATCCGACACAATTGTTAAAATAAATGAAATATCTAAGTTACAATATAATTGCCCATATAATGTTAGAAATAACATAGTGATCATATCAGTTGCATGGCACGAGAAATCCAAACTTTTCAAACTCTCCATTTGGTGGGGAGAGTAATGGGAATAAAGTTGGTCACAAGTATGCTTATAATCAAAGTGATCATTATAGGAAATTTGGTAACTAACACTAGCAGTTATATAAATAGACAGAAAATGTTTTCTCATGGGAATCCCCCGAAATAAATAACTTTATAACATATTTTTGTTTATACACTGTACTTAGAGAATTACAACGGAACAAAAAGAAAGATGGAGGAGTCTGTGCTCCCATTTCCTGCGGGGAACAAGAAATGCTTCTCTTTCTCTTCTCCCCACTGTTCCTCTCCTAATAAACTTTACTGTTACTTTTACTAAAAAAAAAAGAAAAGAAAAGAAAGATGGAATGGACATATTTTAAAAACACATGAAGTATTGCTTATGGAACATTTGTATTGCCAAGATATTGAATATTTTATTTATTTATTCATTTTTCTTTTTTTCCCCCCTTTTTTTGTGGTACTCATCATTGAACTCAGGGCCTCACATTGTTAGACATGTTCTTTACTACTTAAGCCACCTTCCCAGTTCAGATATTAAATATTTCAAAAAAAAATTCTGAATGTGTGCTATTATGCTGATATTTAATATTTATCTGAACATATCTGTTATTTAGAAAATACTTGATATAAAATTGAGCGATATGAAATTTTCTTCAAATCCTTTGACTAAAATCTGTGTGTCTTTGCCCTTAACACAGAGAAACTAAAGCAGATAACTTAAAAGCAACTGAGGCCAATAGGAGAAGGGGACCAGGAACTAGAGAAAAGGTTAGTTTGAGAAGAATTAATTTAGAAGGTAACACACATGCACAGGAAATTAATGTGAGTCAACTCCCTGTATAGCTATCCTTATCTCAACCAGCAAAAACCCTTGTTCCTTCCTATTATTGCTTATACTCTCTCTTCAACAAAATGAGAGATAAGGGCAAAACAGTTTCTGCCAGGTATCGAAGGGGTGATGGGGAGAGGGAGGGGGTGGTGTGGGTGGTAAGGGAGGGGGTGGGGGCAGGGGGGAGAAATGACCCAAGGATTGTATGCACATATGAATAATAAAAAAGTAAAAATTAAAAAAAATGTGTGTGTCTTATGTTGATCTTTCTAGTATGAAAAATATAAAGCATTAAGTGTATATTATAATATAGGTGATGAAAGAGAGTTGGTAAAAAAAAAAAAAAATATATATATATATATATATAGCAGCTGAGAATGAGGCATAGCATTCCAGGGTCAAGCAGAGCTGAGATTTATGAACAGGAGTATTGGTAGTAGTTCTGAATATTTCTTCCCTATAGGCATTTTATGATGTCATATTGCAAACTGGCTTTTCTAAAACAGAGAGAGTAACCTTCATGAAGTCTTCCTACAGAAAGATTTCATTGTGATAGTAAATTAATCTATTTGTTTAAAATTGTTGTTTAGATCATTTGAAAAATTGTCTGTTGAAGAAAATCTTAGGCAATAAAATGTCCATTGTCATGACCATTATTTATAATGGTAGTGTTCTGGTGTTAAATGCAACATTCTTCAAAAATACTCATAACAATAGCTAAATATTTAATAGATGTGAATAATGTGCCAGATTTTGTGTTTTACATGAATAATTTCACATAATCTTCAAAATAATCCTTTAAATTAGGTACTACTATTAGTTCCCATTTTACAAAGCAGAAAGCCCAGGTAGACTAACTTCAAGATCATAAATTTAGTCATTGTACATAAATCGAACAAATACTTCTCTGGCAGGACTTGGTAAGAGAGAGACATGTAAATAATTCAAAATGATATGAAAAAAATCACATCCTTGAAAAAGGAACCATGATTTGACACAGAGAAAGGAGGGGGTGAACTTGTTCAAAGTACACTGTATGCATCCTTGGAATTATCACAATGAAATCCCCTCATTCAAAAATAAAAAAAAATAGAAAGTAATGTTTGAGCTGGAAGTAAGATTTCATCAGAAGAAAGGGGAAGTCCGTTCCAGAATCATAACCTGCATGTTTAGTGACAGACAGGATGAAGGGCAAAGAGCCTTGGGAAATGCTGCTGTTTTTGTATGACTAAAATGGAATGTGTGGGGAGGAGAAAGGGAAACTCTTATTGCCCAACTGACAGACCTAAGATTATTCTATTAATCTTTGATTTAAACTTTTGCCATTTACTTCCTTTTCCTGGTCTCTTCTTTCTTTGCTCTGTATATATTTACTGTTTCCACAAAATCTTTCCAGTGCAAATATATTTTTGAAAAAGCCTACAATAGGGTGGTTGAGATGAGAATACACAAGCAAATACTAAATAACTGATGTAAGTGTTTGAAGAGGTAAGAAGGGAAAAGAGATACTATTTCATTTCTTAGGACAAAAGTAGTTTCTGAAGTTAAGTAGTAAATAAAGCTTTCAATATCCTATAGGATCTAGGAGAAAAGAAACTTGATATTGAAATTGATAATTTAAAATTCTAACTAGTGAGTATCAAGTCCACTCGAGAGGTTGGAAAATCCCTAAGGTTATCTAGGGCTTTGGCAATACACCACAACCCTTTAGGGAAACCCCTAAAGAAAAAAAGCCATTTTATTTTTTAAAAATCCAGAGTTTTCTGGGGTGATGTTTAAAGATGCTACGTTTTTTTGGGGGGGAGGGATGGGTTGCAAGTCTAACGATTTATCTGCCAAAATATAAAGTCTAAGTAAAATAGAATACAAAAGAAACTTCTAAGTCAGTGCAGAACATATAGATCGATTCAAGAAGACATGCAATGCATTTACTACAAATGAGAAAAGCATAAAACATGAGTTATGATGTATGTTTTCTACCAAAATATAACAAAATAATGATGAAGAAACACTAATTATTTCTAGGCCTTTCCAGCAAAAGAAAGCCCTGCTATAGAAGTACGGAGGCCAAATCATGAAAGAAAACCATGAGTAGCTCAACAAGCAAAGGCCTGCAGAAGAGAGCAAGTAAGTGCTTGTTTCACTTGTTTACCATCCAAGAACAAAGCCATTTAGGGAACATGTTTGACATACAGGATGTGGTGGCAAAGGCTGATAAAATGGTATTTTTATCCAGGGATATAATAATAATAATAAAACATAGTGTGAGTCAGAAAGAAAGTTATATGTTGGGAAAACTGGTTAGCAGTCTGCAGAAAACTGAAATTAGATCTATGTTCATCACCCTGTACTGGTATTAACTCAAAATGGATCAAGGACCTTAATATCAGACCCCAAACTCTAAAGTTGATACAGGAAAGAGTAGGCAATACCTTGGAAATAATAGGTATAGGCAAGGACTTCCTCAATGGAACCTCAGCAGCTCAGCAACTAAGAGATAGTATAGACAAACGGGACCTTATAAAACTAAAAATCTTCAGTTCAACAAAAGAAATGGTCTCTAAACTGAAGAGACCACCCCTGAGTAGGAGAAAATATTTGCCAGCTACACATCAGACAAAGGACTGATAACCAGAATACACAGGGAACTCAAAAAACTAAACTCTCCCAAAATTAACAAACTAATAAAGAAATGGGCAAGTGAACTTAACAGAACTTTCTCAAAAGAAGAAATTCAAATGGCTAAAAAACACATGAAAAAATGCTCACCATCCCTAGCCGTAAAGGAAATGCAAATCAAAACTACACTAAGATTCCACCTCACCCCTGTTAGAATAGCCATCATTAGAAACAACAACAACAGGTATTGCTGAGGATGTGGGGAAAAAGGAACCCTTATACACTGCTGGAGGGAATGTAAACTAGCGCAACCACTCTGGAAAAAAATTTGGAGGCTTCTTAAAAATCTAAACATAGACCTGCCATATGATCCAGCAATACCACTCTTGGGGATATACCCAAATGAATGCGACACGGGTTACTCCAGAGGTACCTGTACACCCATGTTTATTGCAGCACTATTCACAATAGCCAAGTATGGAAACAACCAAGATGCCCCACTACTGATGAATGGATTAAGAAAATGTGGTATTTATACACAATGGAATTTTACACAGCCATGAAGAAGAATGAAATCTTATCATTCACAAGTAAATGCATGGAACTGGAGAACATCATTCTAAGCAAGGTTATCCAGGCTCAGAAGACCAAAAATCATATGTTCTCCCTCATATGCAGACTTTCGATCAAGGGCAAACACAACAAGGGGATTGGACTTTGATCACATGATAAGTCGAGTACACACAAGGGAGGTATGAGGATAGGTAGGTAACCCAAAAAAACAAGATAGCATTTGATGTCCTCAATGCAAAGGAACTAATGCCGAAACTTTAAAGCAACAGAGGCTAATAGCAGAAGAGGACTAGGAACTAGAGAAAAGGTTAGTTCAAGAAGAATCCATTTAGAAAGTAACACATATGTACATGGAAGCAAAACTAGTAATCTCCCTATATAGGTATCCTTACCTCAACTAGCAAAAACCCCTGGTCCTCCTTATTAATGTTTTTACTTTCTCTTCAACAAAATTAGAGATAAGGGCAAAACAGTATCTGCTTGAATGCGAGGGGGTGGGGGTGGAAAAGAGGGGGTGGGGGGAAGGGAGGGGCGGGGGGAAGGGGGGAGTAATGACCCAATCATTGTATGCACATATGAATAAAGGACATAAAAAAGAAAGAAAGTTATAAATGCAGATATGTGTGTGTGCCATGTATATGTGTTGTGCCATATATGTGTGTACATCTATATACATATATAAAGGCCCTAATGCAATCAAGTTTAGGAAATAAAATGGAAATGAGAAAGTAAGAGATAAAGTGAAGAAAAAGACTAGACAGATATAAACAGGTGTGATTTTTTCCCCCAAAATGGTTGCAATGTTTTCCAGCCTATATGTTTTTGCTGCTCTCCCCTTGAGAGATGAAGTCCCTGTTTCTTCCCCTTTACTCTAGACTGACCTGTGTCTGTGTTGAAAGAAATGCTCATCATAACTTACATCTGACTTTTTGGACACCACTGTGGAACTCTAAGCCATCAAGGTAGTTTGGGGTCATCATCATGTAGGCAAGCTCAGATCACATGTAGATTTTCCAGCTCTCAGTCCCAGCCCAGGTTCCTGTCAACAGTCAGCACCAGTTAGTTTCAGACATGAGAATAAAGATTCTTCCAGATGATTCCTGTGCCCAGCCTACAACCTCAGATATCACGGAGCAGAAACAACTACCTTACTCTTCTATTTCTATATCACTGAGCCAAAAAAAAAAAGTATGGTAGTCACAAAACAGTTATTTTTAGCCACTAAGTATTGAGGTAAATATATTATGCATAAACAAATGACAGAACAAGAGAAAATAGCAAATGGTTTTTATTGCTAAAATTATTGAGGTTGACCACGATTGTACTTTGTCCTCATCAACCTATACCTAGAACTGGGATAGCTAGATCATGAGATCTGAGTTCTTACACTTTACTAACTCTGCCAAGCTCTGTCTCACCAGGTATGCATACTACCAACACTTGCATTTATTATGATAGTAAATTTTATCAATCCCAAAAATACTTTTAAAATCTCAATATTATTATCACATACACAACAATTTCTAGTGCAGCATGTTTGAATACAGCAAAGCCTAAATATTCTTACAGAAACAGCTAATCTGCTGTTCATATATGCAAGAATCAGCTTTATAGCATTTAAGATGAATGAATGTCATCTATCTATATATTGATATGATTAATCTTAGAAAATAATGTTTAAAATGCAAATTGAAGATACTACATACTATGATGATATTTATGTACATTATCTCTATTGTTTAACCCTTCAGAAAACCTGTCGTGTGTCTACCAAACATCAGGCTGTATTCTAGGCATAGGGGATGCAACGTTGGAAAAATATAATGATAAATTTCTTGATCTTGACCCTCCAGAGTTCACATGACTGGTAGTTACCATGCAGCTATATATAGTCAACCAGCAAAGACGAGCACAGTAGGCTGGCACAGTGGCTGAAGTTGTAGAACACCTCCCTAGCAAGCATGAAGTCCTGAGTTCAAACCACAGTACTGCCACAAAACAAAAGGAAAAAAATGTCAGAAATGTGCACAGCACTGACACAGTTTCAGAAGAGAGTCTCCTTCTGGAGAGAGAAGAGTACAGAAGGAATAGACAGAAATTTGATGCATAGCTTTACATTTTATTTATTTAAAACAACTGAAACAAATAATGGCAGCATATTAATGTCTGCGAAATATTGGTGACAAATATATATTACCTTTTGTGCTTTTGTTTGTTTGAAATATTTCATTAAAGGAAAAACTTAAATCAGCCAGTGTCAGTACAACATAGGAACTGCTCTTCAGCTGGTAGGGACATACCTTTCTTACCAAAATGCCACATGCATGGATAAAAACATTTAAAACATCAGTATTACTATATTATAATACATCTTTAACCTGAAGGAGACAGCACAGTATATTGGAAAGAGGTTATATAAACATTGTATCCAAAGAAATTTGAATGAAAATTCTATTTTCTCCCCTTCCTAGTATCAGTGCTTGGCCTTCAGGAAGCTCAATTTCCTTACCCAAAGGTAATTGTAATGAAGCAAACTTACCTCTATGGAATTTTGTTTGAATGAGAGAGAAAGTAGACAAGTAGCAAACATCACGGAATACCGGCACCTGGCAGGCAGCATTCTCACTGCTTTACCTAAATTAACTCTGATCCCCAAACTGTGCATCTGTGAAGCATTGCAGCAAACTCGCAGGGCCTCTCTGGGATATCTGTAAATGTCTGAAGGAAATAATGTGATACTTGGTAAGTATTAGACACTGCTTGATCTTCTAGCTCCAGGTGTCACAGTTTCAACCTTATTGGATGCAATAGACCTATGATTATGTTTTATCTTTCCAAAGCTCTGGCCTTGGCAGTTGAAACAAAATGTCTGTGTGAAAATCTGTTTGAGGAAGAAAATGAGGGTAGTAGTGCTCACTGTGATTCCAAAGTCAGAGAAATTGTGTGATGCCCAGAAGAAAAATGCATTTTATTAATAAGACACAATGTTTAAGAATAAAACAGAAATACTTCATTATTACTCTATTTTGTACAATATTTCATTATCTTATACATTAAGACATTATATTATATATTAATTCATTACTATATTATAATACATTATATTTTCATTTTGCATTATTTTTATTATATTTTCATTAACATTATATTTTCAAGGACACAAGTACTTAAGTTTTTTGGTCTACTTAGATAAATGGCTCTCCTTTTGACCTAGTGAAAAGAATTTCTGGGACATTACAGGCACTACAAATCAAGTTTTAGGCTCCCTGAGTTAGTTCATTTAATCTTCATATTGACCAAAGGAAGTAGTTCTATTATTATCTACATTTCACAGAAACTGAGGCATAGAGAGATTTACTATCAAATCCACGTGCAGGATTTCAATGTAGTCAGTCTGGTGTTAAAGCCTACACCCCAAACATCTGCGTGTCTGTAACAGTGTCAAACTAAACTGAAGAGAAAGGTGAAGAAATATAATTTCAACCAAAGTATTACAAATATATCATTTTAAGCTGGAACTGGAAGAATTTCATAAATTATGGTACAATTATTACAGTAATTATGGAAATTATTACAATTCTGAAGACTCTCAAAGACATACACACTTGGTCATAGGTAAAGTCAGTGTAAGAACCTATTTCTTCCTGTTCCAGTTCCCAATATGCCTGTGTTATAAATGAAGATGTTCTGTTCGGGAGTGGACATCAACACATAAGAAATGTGGGTATTTAGTGAACACAAGAAGACACAGAAAGATTAAAAACTTGAACTTGAAGAGCAGTGATGGCATGGATTTTGGTAGTTGATAAAAACAGTAGATTAAAGGTCAGGTGCTTTCCAACTCAATGTGGGAGATTTACAGTATTTATTCTAAGCGTTTAGAGCAACTGCTCCCATTGGAATGTCAAGTACTTGTCATCAGGAGCCTCTCATTTGAGCTCTTTTCTTCCATGATCTTAAAAATACTGCTTATGTTTGTGCTCCACAACAGATGATAAATATTCTTTTCTTGTGTCTAGCTTCCTTGCCTGCCAGGAGTTCCTCAAGGATAATGCCTTTTGCCTCAGTTAAAAACATATAGTAGGTACTTAAAAGATGTTTGCTACGTTTAATAATAATGAATGTATGGTGTCAGAAAGCTATATAAAAGATATGATGTCATTTATTTAATCAACTCAACTGCAAACTTGTCTCCAAAAATAACTGATTTGTACTTTACATAAGTAAAAATAAATGTGTATCATGTTAAGCCACTGAGATCATAGGCTTATGTGTTATAATAAAGAGCTTTTGTTACTACATCTCTTGTTTAGCCTAAAAGGATCTGTTTTCTCCAAGCCAAAATTGTATCCAGAGTCAGGTTACTGCTTATACATTCAAACTCACTTGTAACTGTTACTCAGATTCCTCTCTGCTTTGGTCAAACTGGGTGATACTTGTCTCTCAGTGCTCAACAAATCACCATCATTTTCCTCACCTGTTTGTCTTTACACATAGCATTCACATTGTTTTGAATATTCATTTGCTTTTTATTTCTTACCTGTCCAAATCCTTCCCTTTCTTTATTTTCTAGCTTAGGCTGATCCACTGTGTTACACCTTTTCTAATGGTTCCACTGATACCCGTTCTTTGAATGTTAATTGCATAACAAAGTGTTGGCTCATGAATACTCTGTTTTTCTTTACTCTTATTTGTTTGTTAATCTAGACTTCCCAGCCAGATTCCAAGCTCCTTAAATATACGAATCAGTTATTGCAGTATCACCATGCCTAACATGGTCCTGATCAAATGGTAGTCATTCAGTATTTCGTGAATCATTTATTCCATTGATAGCAGTCTCACATATGGCTTAATGACAACTGATTCAACAGACCCCAAATCTGACCCAATAGTAGTATATCATGAGGCACTAAGCACTAGTAGAATTGGTACTAAAGAGGAATGAGGGATCCTGTACTTGTTAGATCATCTCTAAAGGCAGAATAAGGAAAACATACTAAGTTCAGACATAGCTCATGTCTAAATGTGAAAAGCTCATTAGTTATAAATAAAGAGAAGAGCCAAAGGACCAGTGTGCAAGGAGCTGAAGCTTGGATTGAATTGAATTGCAATTCTATCTGTCTCATTCATGCCATTTGAATATATCTAAGTTTTATTTTCTCAGATTCAACATCAGAGAATCATTTGGTAGTATCTCCTTAAACGGTAGATTTTTCTACGTACTGTACATATGGTTGTTGAAATCCTAATAATGTTTATATCAGCAGTGGCACCAATGGATTTGGATTACTCTATAATTATAAGATACACATATATTTAGATATGGTTGCTTACAATAATGACATCAATGGGTATAGTTCACGTTTCCCATTTTCTTAGAAACTATCATCTTGATGTAATTGTATGTGACTCACTAATTGCCAATTTTGTAGTGTAAAAGGCTTCTGATGATGTCACAGGTGAAAAAGGATACGGAAGAAGGCACCACAGGGTATTTATTTTAGAGAACAATTTTGGCTGAATATGTCTAATTAAAGAAATGCCCTTTCTCCCTCATATAGTGCAAGAAAATTGTCTTGAAAGAATGAACACTAGTATGTCTTAGAAAAGTGTAACGAGTGCTCTTTATTGTCTTGTATTATTAGATGTGGCATTTTCATTATGTTCAATGATATCTAATCATTGGACTAAGGATAGAGTATGAAAAATAGATGAAACCATATATTAAATTCCAAATCCATTAGGCTTCTTTCCATTTTCAGCCTTCTCTCTTTTCTTGTTGAATTTGTCTATGAGCTGCTTCCCTTCATAATCAATCTTTTCTTCACCATAGACTTATATTCTCCTCTAAGTGAAGACAACACAAGTTGTCTACATGGTGGAATGTATTTACTTTCTCCAAAGTAGAGGAATCTGCTTATTTGCTACAGATACATAAAATTATGGAATTTACTTTTGCTAAACTAGCATTTTTCATTGACTGCCATCAACCTCATAATCTCTTTGATCTGAAACATCTTCCATGACATCAGGAGTTGTATGCGATCAATAGAGAGGATGGAACATTGAGTAATTTGTCCATCTCTTTGCCTTCAGGCATTCTAATGTAATATTGGAAAAATGGAGACTTGTTTTATTGTTGTGCTAGGTGGAGGTACATTGTAGCTTTTTCAAATGTTATTACAATATTTCAAATATATCATACTTGAATTCACCCCCCTCAATCATTCTCATTTTCCTCTCCCCCTTTCCTGGAGTAAGTTCAACAGGTATCATTTTTCCATTTACATGCATATGTACACTGTATTTACACTATATTCACCCTCTCACACCCTTTTCCCACCTCCTCCCTTCTCCCACTGGCTCTACCCTTCCTCCCTCATGCAGGAACTGTTCTCCAATTTTGTAAATGAAAAAAATGACCTTTTTGTTTGCTTAAGATAGCTACAACAGGGAGTTTCCTTGTGACATGTCCATATGTATTATAATCCAAATTGGTTTATCTCCTCTACAAAATGGAGATTTTATTTGCATATTAAAGATAAAACAAATGACTGTTACAGGGTATTCACCTGTAGATGTTTAATGGCAGTGGAAGCATTTTGGATATAAGTCAAGAGTTAGGAGTAGAAATGCCAGTTTAATTCTAGTGAAGCTTATAATAGATGAGTTTTCTATAATCTTTCATTCCCTTGTTCTGCCCAATAAGTTTCTTCTTTTGATATTTTAATTTCTACTTTTTCATATGCTATATCATACCTTGATTGTTGTATGAAACATGAGGGGTTGGCGCTTGGACAGATAGAAAAAGAAGACGTTTCTGTTTATTTCTACCACTCATCTAAGTGTAGAAACATAATGGGGAACTGGTCCTTAGTTGCTAGAATGACAAGCCACCTGTTGAGTGGTGCACACAGAAACCCTTTTGTAACGTGAACTATGTCTTCTTGTTAAATTTATCTGATGTTTGACAGCCTGTGTGGCTACCACTATATTATAGATACTTTAACTTCCAGATTCCTCTACGCTCTATGTGAGAATCCACTAAAAGCATTCTCTGATTATACCGTCAGATCCAAGAAAGACATCTGAGCTTTAATTAAAGAGTACATGAAGAGAAAAATTCCTGGTATCTCCTCGAGTAGACAAAAGTGACATATCCTCTCTTCAATTATGTTCTAGGTGACATTGAGTAGGTTTAGAGAAATTTATAACACAATGGGCCTGGTATGTCAGTAGAATTCATTAGCATATTCTTTTATGTTTCTCAACATAGATCTCTATGTAGTAAAATGTCAGATTATAGACTCAACATAATCATTTTTGGGGATGTGATCATGTTATTTCAAAGTATTCCTCATTTAGGAAAATGTCTTTGTTGTAATACTTCCTCATACAAATTAGATTTGCATTGGTGCTCAGGGGTTATTATTTACTATTGTTCTTGCCTCAAAAAACTTCCAACAGAAACCAGTGAATACACATTTTGTTAACCTTGACACTGAGCAGGAAAGTTCCAATTAAAAGTATGAAGACCTTTCCTTGAGTGCACATCTGGACTGGATTTCTATCTATGAGTAGACACGTGTGATAGAAACAGTTAAGTCTTTGTGGGGTTTCTGGAGTGTAGGATTGATATTCTGTGTAGAACAAGAAGTATAACACACTGTTGGAAGCTTTTACTTCATTGTATTGCCATTTTTTATAACTTTGATTATGGCACCTTTCATTCCAAATGCCTGGAGTTATTTCTCACCTCAAGAAACTGTGGTTAGTTTAAGAATAAAGGATAAAGCAGGTGTTAATCCACATGACCTCTTCCTTTTCTTTTTCTGGCAGTAGTGGGGTTTGAACTTAGGACCTCATGCTCACTAGTCAGGCGCTCTACTGCTTAAACCATACCTCCAGCCCTTCTTGCTCTGGTTATTTTGGAGATAGTGTCTCACTTTTTGTCCAGGCTGCCCTGGACCACAATCCTCCTATTTTAAACTTCCTGCTATGACTGGAATGACAGGCACACCACTGCACCCAGCTTTTTGCAACTGAGATGGAGTATCATGAACTTTTTTGCTCAGGCTGGCTTGGAACCTCAATCTTCAGAATCTCAGTCTCTCAAGTAGCTAGGATTACTGCCATGAGCCACCAATACCTGACATATTTTCTTATATCCTTGTTGTATCCTACTGTCCATTATCTCATGAATATTTCAATAACTTAAGTTTAATATCATGGACTTCAATACACAGCTCCTTACTAAGTTCCTAAAATTACCACAAAAAAAAGAACCACAGATCACAAACAATATAAACCTCAAACAATTAGAAGCTGATGGCAACCCATATGAGAATATTATATTAAAATAAGGATTGTGGAGTGTATAAAATGCTTGATTCTATGTTAATAAGTACAAAGATGGTAAGGCAAATTAGTGTCCATCTCCTGTTCTCATACAGAGATTAGAAAGTATAATCTCTCTGTATGACATCTAACACACTATAGACATTTGATAACTTACTAAACAATTCTAAATTCTTACAGCCACATGAAGCATCTGTAAGAAACAGCTGTTAAGCTATTGGCCACTTACTCATATCAAATTAAACACATAATAGGATTAGAAGTAGAAGTCAAATGGAGGGGGCTGGAGGAGTGGTCAAGTGGTAAGAGTGCCTGCTTAGCAAGCTTGAGGCCCTGAATTCAAACTCCAGTGCTACCAAAATAATAATAATAATAATAATAATAATAATAAAAAGAAATAAAAGGATAATTCAGAAGCCAAATGGAGAGCTGCAAACAACATTGGAAGGCACATTTTGAATTAAAGTTTCTATTTTCTGAGTGGCAAAAAGTTTTCACAGCATGTCTCTTAGTTTTCTCTCCACTCTTGTTTTCAACTAGGCAAAAGGAATGTGTTATAATCATCCTAATGGTTGGTGTGTAGCAGCTAAAAAGTGTTCTCCAGGTCAATATGTGCTGGGGTAGGATGAATAATGTCCTCTCCACCAAATTGCCCATCTCCTAATCTCTAGATCCTTTATGTGGAAAAGAAACTTTGCACAAGTGATTAACTTTGAAATGAGGTCATTTACCTGGATTATCCAGGTAGGACTGATGTAATCACCTGACTCCTTAAAAGCAGAGATATGTTGAAATTGGTTTAATAACTTCCTAGTATTAATATGTACAACAACCTCATGGACTTTCATATAAGATGTGTATTTCCAGGCCACATCTCAGGCATTTTGATTCATTAAATCTAGTGTGGGGTCATAAAGTCTGAAATTTAACTCCACTTAAACAACTGATCAAACTGGACTCCAGAGGCCATTTTTGCTTGATTTTAATTTAACCCAAGTTGCTGTACTTAATATGTAATTTCCTTGTTTCATTTTCCATCTTTACCTGAATCAGCATTTCCAAAATCAGAGAAAAGATAAAGACATCTTAACTTCACTGTTATCAATTAGCTGACTTGATGGCCTCTCCTTAGAAAACTGACAAATTTCAAACCTTGGGTTTTTTTTTAAATAATTATTAGAAAATTTTAATGCAAGTCATGATTTTTTTATTTAGGCTAAATAAATCAATTCAAAGCCAGCCAGTAGCTCGGGATAATTACACTTGGGAATTTTTCAGAATTAACATATGAAACAATAAAGGAAGAAAAGGAAAGTCTATGTTGGATAGTGAACCTTGGTTTTTGACAACTAAATCAGAGATACTTGATCAGGAAGAAAAAATATCCTCTTCCAGGACTTTTATCACATGTCTTTAGGTGTTCAATGCATGTTTTCCATTCTAGACTGTAAGTTTCATTATGGCTGAAAACACGGGCACATTGTTTCATATGATCAGTTCTACCAGCTGGCAAGTGCCAAAGAAAAGTTTCTGAGAAGCAGGGGCATGACTCAAGTGGTAGTTCAAACTTCAGTACTACCAAAAAACAAACCAAAACAAAAAGCTCCAGCAAAGAAATGCTTTTGAGGTAAATAGACACCACAAATAGGTCGTTGGTGGAGATAGATTGGAGACATGTTTAGGAATTAAAATGGGCAGATTGACAAATCTACTAAGAGACTGCAGAGGAACATTCTCAATCCTTATCCTCTTTTTTCTGCTGCTGTTTTTGGAACTCAGGGCCTCGTGTTTCTTAGGCAGGCATTCTTCCACTTGAGCCACACCCCAGCCCCATTCTCAATCTTTAAGCTAAGTTTTCCCAACCAAACACATTTAGTAGAAGATTAATTTAATTTTAAGATTCTATGCTTGGGATGTCTAAAGGAGAAAATAAGCAGTGGCTAACTACAGATACATACAAACCTACAAATCTTCAGTGTGGTGAGCAGTATAATGCTCCCCAAAGATGTCTAGGTTCTAATTTCCAGAGCTTTTGACTGCCATCTTAAGTTGGACTTTGCATATGTGATTAGAGTTATGAATCTTAAAGTGGGAAGAGGAAACAAGATTAAACAGGTGGACCCAGTCTAATCACATGTGACCTTTAGAGGACAGAGTTTTTGCTAAACAAAGAGAATCAGAGATGGTAGCACGAGAAGGATGCAATCTGCTGTTACTGACTTTCTTGATGGAGAAAGGTAGTTGTGAGACAATGAATGGCAGCCTCTGGGATAGACCAGAAACAACAAAAGAAAAACAATATTCAAACTATTCTTGCTCTCATCCCCACTCCTAATCCACGAGATTATAACACTTACTGGTACAATTCTTTGAGACCACATTCCCTGGAGCTGAGAAAGGAGAAAACACTCTTCTTCAACTTCCCATCAGTCTGTAAGACATTTGCTTAGTTGTTAGTCTTTGGTCTGAGTTTTCACTAAAATATCCTATTGAAGTTGCCATATAAACTGTCAGGGGAGGTAAGTGTTGGCACACAACTGAAAATATGAGACTCTTTGACCCTTTGACTCTGTCGGTCACAGAGTGAAAGCTTGTCTTCTTGGGGGAGAAATTCACATCCTGTGCCCCAGTTGCCATTCTCAGCACCTAGCAATCTGGGTTTTCCCCATCTCTAGGGACATTCATCTGAAGCCTTCCCGAGAAGCCAGGTGAGCCACATCTGTGAAGACTGTGGGCCTGGAGGATCTCTCAGAATGGCTATTTAGGACCAACTTTATAGGTTGTACAGTTTTCTATCTCATTTCTTTAATCCTCCTTATTCAACATTAAAGTCTAGTTTCAAATGTGGAGAATTGGAAAAGAGTCTGACTGGCCATTTTGACAAAGATCCAAAAAAATTACCACCCATGACCATAGTCACAGCAATTGTAATGGGCACTATCTAAAAAGAGCTGTGTTTGATGTTTTTCTCAGGGTTAGAATGGGGTTAAGGAATTGGGGAGAGTACATACTATCAACTTGTCCTGTCACTGCAAATGTTACCCTCATCAACTTGATGAGGCAATGTTGTCTATTTACTCCTTTGCAGTTGGTGCCTATGTCCTTTAATACACTGTCATCAATGTGGGGTTTTTTTGTGTGTTTATTACTTTCTTATTTCTGGTACTAAAAGGTACTCAAGGCTCATCTTATACATTGCCTGGCTCAGTCCTAGAATCATTCATTTTTTTGTTCAAGAAATTTTGGTTACTTTTATGGTAAGTGGTTTTAGAAACCAAGATCTGGGTGTTACATGTGCTCATTGACACTGGTGAATCTTTGCTTCTCAGTGTCCTTAAATAGCAGAGTAAAGAAATATATGTGTGCACTTAATCTATTTATACATGTATACACAGATGCATAAATAATTTTGTATGTAATATTTCCCAAGTTAATTAGGTGAGCACTTTTTTCCTTTAACCCTCATTAATGAAGTTATTTCATAATTTACAATATAATTTATACTTTTGTTACATCCTTCGTTTGATTCTGTGATCCCATGACTTATTAAATTACTATGATTTAATAATAATAATAATGATTTTTATGTACAGTACTGATATGCCCCAATTCTTTTGCTTTTAGGTTTTTTTTTTCATATAGGGTCTCACGTGTTTGCTGGGGCTGGGCTCAGACCATTATCCTACTATGTCTGCCTCCAGAGTAGCTTAGATAACAGGCATGCACACTTACTCTTGCATCCTTTTAATTATTTTAAACATGTACATATATTTAAAAGTCAATTTTTCAGCTCTGAAATTATAAGTTTTGGCAAACATAGGGATTCCACATATCTATCATATTTTCATGGATAGTAATTTATCTGTCCTTAAAACTTCTCTGCTTCACTTATCTAACCATTCCATAAGTGGTTAAAAGACACCAAACAGTGACTGATCCATTAAAATCTTTATGGACTTGCCTTTTCCAGAGTAATATATGTAATATTTCCAAAGTTAATTAGGTACATTAAGTACACTTTGCATAATGACTTCTTCTACTTATCTACATACATTTATGATCTACCCATGTTTCTGTGTGGCTTGGTAGCTCATCCCTTTTTATCGCTGAAAAGTACTTCATTGAATGGGTGTTACCACATTTTTGGTTTTGTGGACTTTCTGTTGTTTTGGTTTTTTAGAGACAGTCTTGCTATGTAGCCCAACTTGGCCTCCAACTTATGATCCTTCTGCCTCAGCTGCCTGAGTGCTGGGATAATAGGTGTGAACCACCATGCCAGCTTGATGTACCACTTTTTGTTCATCCACTCAACTAATTAAAAGACTTTTGAGTTGATTCACATCTTTTATAATGAATAACACTGCTATAAAATTCATGTTCAGGTGTGTATGTAGTCATAACCTTTCAAATTAGTTAAGGAAGTATTAGGTGTGCTAGATTGCATGGTAAGACTATAGGGTTTTTTTTGTTATTGTTGTTTTTTATGGCATTGGGGTTTGAATGAAGAGCCTCTCACTTTCTAGGCAGGTGCTCTTACCACTTGACCTACTCTACCAGCAAGGCTATAGCTTTGTAAAAAAACTTCTAAGCTGTCTTTCTGAGTAGTCATGCCATTTTGTATTCTTACTAGCAATGATTGGCAGCCCTGTTGTCAGCAATTCGTACTCCATGACATCTTAATTTTAGTTCAGGAAGACCGATACTAGATTTCTGACCCACAGAATCATAAGATAATAAATCTCTCTTAAACCACTGCATGTGTGGTCATTTGTTACAGGTGCAACAGAAAAAACAACGCATGCATACAGTGCTAATGTTTGAAAAATACAGATTTTTTTTTTACTGAATGCCACAATTTTATCAGTAACTCAGAAACTTGTTTATGTGATAGTATATTCTTTCTCTCACTTTACAAAAAACACCTGCTAGTGATACCAAAACAACTGTTAGTGGTGACAATAGGTAATATAAAGAAATATTAATAATTTTGGATTAAAAAACCTGTGAAGTTCAAGAAACTATTCAAAATGATGGTATAGTATATGTTAAATTAAATACTTTTTAATGTTCATGTCTTTTTCAAATTCCTGAAGTTTACTAAACTTCCTTCAATGCTTTCAGCTCTTCAAGCTACATTTCATGATTAATTTTTTAGATTTATTAAGGTTTTAAGGAAAATAAAGAAAATTTAATAGTCAAATGTATTTTGAGAAATAATCTTACACCTCATATTTTAATTATCAACAATGCAGAACAAAAATATCTATAAACATTAATTTGACCAGATGAGTTCTGTAAGTAATTTATTTCCTGCTACTTTAACTTCTTTTCTAATGTTTCTCCATTTCTATAATTTCTAGATAATTATCTTCCATATTGGGCCACTAATTCTTCCTGCCAACTACTTTATTTCCCTCCATGTAAAATAGGCACTCTTAGAGTGCTTTCACTAAATATTTATGCGAAAGTGAACTTTTATTCCAATTCATTAAGAAAAAAGCAATAATGTACCTCACTTTTAAAGAATGAACACTTTGGACCTGCACTGAGAAGCATGCTATGAGTGAAGTATCTAAAGATACCACATCATGATTTATTTTTAACATTTTTAACTCCATAACCCCCATCAATTTACAAATCTTATATAATACATGCATATACGGAAATGTCACTGTAAAACCCTCTGTATAACTATCATATACTAATAAAAAGGATTTTTTACATAAACAAGATTGCATAAGCGTCGTATATGAAAAACACTGAGAAAGTTGTAATAACGTATATATACCAATATTTAAGTTTATTAGGGGAAAAAAGGAATGCAAACATCCCATAAATGGTGCCATGCCTAATTATGAAATGAGTGGTGGAGTGGCAGAGCAACATTTTAAGCATAGTTTGTGCTTAACATTGATTCACTGGAGATGTAGAACAATTAATGTCCTTTCATTCCTGACCTCAATAGATCATGCAGGTCACTTCTGCTAAGATCAGGGCCTGAAAGACCATAACAGTCTGTGCTGTAGGTGAAAACATTAAGTATCAACTATAATAAGACATCATCTTTTATTGAGTTTACTGTCTAGAGGGAGAATGAGAAGTGCAAGTGTAACTGTAATGTAAGGTAAAATGTAATCACTAGCATAAGATAAATATAAAGGACTAGAGAAATCCCAAAGTAGGAGAAAGATTGTATCCAGATAAGAAAACCAGGTAAGCATTAAGGAGGAGGAAGCATTTGAACTGGACTAAATAAGAATTTAACGGGAAAAGGGAACACAGCAAACAAAACTAGGTATCATAATAGCGATATCTAAGAAACATGAAGTTATCTAGCATAAGTTTTGGGGTAGATTAAGAATGGGCAGTAAATTAAAAGTTTGGCTAGACTTACATTTTTTTGGAATCCCAGAAGTCATACAAAGATATTTCATTGGACAATAAATACCCCTTGAAGATTTTTTAGACTATTTTAGCAAAGATATTTAAAGTAATTAGACAAAACACTACAAACATGACTGGGAATGAAGAAGTTACTTCAGCTGTCTATTCAGGTTGGGGTTTGAAATTCAGCGTGCATGAGAGTTGTGACTGGGGCCAGCCTTTGAGACTATAATTGAGTACACAAATAACCTCAGGAATCTTTATTTGTAGCAAGTCCCTCAGGCAATTGAAGGCACATTGAGGTTTTGGTGCCTAAAGAAAAGCTTGACATTGAGTGTGGCAGAGGAAATGGGTTATAGGGTATAGATGTGATAGACCTGGCACCCTGCCTACAAAACCTAAATTTCTATAAATGACTCAGCCTCAGTTCTGAGACTCACTTAACTGAATCATCAAAAACAGTAAATGTATCTAAAGCTGTACAAAACTAATTCTCAGAATTTCTTCTTTATGATGACTGTGTAACTGAGCAGGACCTTCACATACATGGTTTATGGTTGAATCTAACAAGTTGAAACTAAATTGATACAACTAGAATGTCTTACTTCTTGTCTTTTTAATGTCTCAAGAGCCTACTGGGGCTGCTGAGAGAAATTGTAAGAAAAGGAGGGATACAAGATTGAATTCTTCAAAGGCAGAGATAATAACTAATTCATCTCAATTAGTAAGATTTATTACTGAGGAAAGAAGAAATGAGTGAGTCAATAAATAGATAGGAAAAGTAAGTGACATTTGTTGAAAGTTTTTAGAAGGTGTAATTTTAATAACATCAGTAAAACTATTATTCTAATGTCCTACAAAATATTGTTTCAGGAAGGCTTTATAATTTCCTACCACAGTTACAAACAAAGGTAAGACAAAAAGCCCAAACCTCTCGTCCTTTCTTGTGGAGCCTATACCATCTGTTCCCAGAAAGACTTCCTCTGGCGTTTTCTACTCTGCAATAATCAACAGTCAAGAGATTCTTCAGATGAGGACATTGTGAGGAAGATCTGTTCATCTCTTTAGGGCAATGTTCATTTCTAGTACCATAGTTTCCTAGTAATCATTGAAAAACTTGGCAAAGTATGGCATGAAACTCTCTCAGAAGAGAGACTCAAGGAAAAAGATAGGCACCACAGGACAAACTTTATTGGGCTTAAGAAATGTAGTTGTGAATAAACTTTATATGAAGAAGATTCATAAATACTCCTCCATTTAATGGGAAAAAGTCCTGAGTGCTGATAAGATTCTGGCTTACAAATATCATATGTTCTTTCTCATTTGTGGTGATGACAAGGGGACATGAATGTGAAAGGGGGATGATCTGGGAGAATCAACAGGAGGGAGGTGGGGAAAGGAAAAGACACTGAAGGGTGAAAAGAATCAAATTATGCTATACATATATATGTATATTGTAAAACATATATTTATATATATATATATGTCTGTCTTTTACATGTATATAAAAGACAGAAAAAGGGGGGATGAAAAAGAGGGGGAATAGAAATAAAATGAAGGTCATTAGCTTGTTCAAAGTACACTGTATGCATAAGTACAATTACTGCAATGAAGCCTCCTCATATTATTAATGAAAACTCATTCAGAAACAAAATAAAACTATTAAAATTATTTTCCAATAAGTGATACTTTATAATTTTTGTTAAGCAATATCTTTTCATCAGTATATACTAAGAACAATTTAAATGAATAAGTTTATAAATATACAAGATTAAAAAACCAAGAGAATCTGTGTTAACAGTGTATTGAATTCGGGAAAACAACTATTTCCTGGGATATTTGCTGGAACATAATTATTTTAAAGATGTAATTAATCATGGAGAATTTTTGTAGCAGTGAGAATGCCTTTACTTCAGTAGCAACTGAAGTAATCTCTTCTGTGGAAAGGACAAAAGTCCACAACGAAAGATGTACCATCACTTTAAATTAGTATCTAAACAGTCTTATGTTCAATGTGTTTGACTCTTGAGACCAAATGCATTAGAGGAAAATATATTCCATATGAATTTGACTAGGTGGCATTTCATTTTCCAAAATATGCATAATGTAGTGTTTTAAATTGAAAAATTCAGATGGGAGTCTAGCAGGTGTTTGATTTCTAGCAAAGTAATATAAATGGCGGAGTATTGACATTATTCTTCAATGATTTGAAGTAGATGCTATTTACTTGACTTTTAATGGTATTATAAAATTGCCAGTACTCTACCACAGCAGAGAACTGACTAACAGAACAAATGCATTTCTAGCCACAATGTCATTGCAAACATTTCATCACACACTGTAAATTGCAATTTAATAGAAACAAGGATGCCACCAACATACAAAGGAGCTGTTGTCTGTGGGCCCCTGATTCATTCTCATGTCATAGCAAATATAGTGACTAATTTTTATCTTAACCATATGGAATTTTAGAAACCCTATAATCTAACTCCAGTATAATATACAGAAATATGTATTTGATGATCAGAAATAAAATTTAGATTAAATTCCACATTACCTGGCATGGTCAACTTTGCCTTCTAGTTAGAAAGCAGACAAAAGCTATGTATTGTACAACCTTCCTTATGGAATTAGGCAGTTTTTAAATTATGCATCATATGCCATTCCTACAATACCTAATTATCACTGTCAATTCCACTTAAGAATAATTTTATGTAAAAATATTTCATAATGAGCTCTAACTTTTCCTTCAGAATGAATTAAAATATTAACATTATGTTCTTAGACTACTGCAAATTATAATTTGATATATATGATCTCTGGAAAAATAAATGTCAATGGCTTTTTGGAGTTTTTTGGGGGGACTGGGATTTGAACTCAGGATCAATGATTTTTTGAGATAACAATATTTACCATATGTCTACCATCCAAGGATATACTACTTTATTCACTGGAATTTTGGAAGACAGACAAAATGAATATAAGCATAAAATTAGGCTAAATTCAGCAGCTAAATGCAGACCCTAGACCTTTAAGTAGAGCTATGAAGGCTTCCTCCCCAGCCCTGACAAAAGTACATGAAAGGGGAGAGAAGCAAAGATAGGATTTAAACAAGAAATGCAAAACAGTCTTCAGATGTTGAATTTATAATGAATAGCAACTTATATTTGACATTTAAGTGTTTTTATTAGAAATTTTCAAACTTTAGTTGAAGTTTTTGTGTGTGCCATTTATTGGCTTGGAAATATTTTGACCTTCATATTCTAGGCAACATTTCAAATGAATACCTGAAGGACTGTGAGAAAAGTTGAAGTTATGACACTTGTGTATAACACATGAAAAACTGGAAATTCCAAGAGAAAGATTCTTTAAGCCACTTCTGCTGAATGGACCTTTCTTTTAATTGTATGTAGAAGTGCCAAAACACTATATGGAACCAATTCAAGTATCAATGTCTAAAAGGAAAATGAAAAGTCATTTATTTAAAACAATTGTGGAGATTTTTAGCTTCTATTGATATTTGTTTATGAAATGTCAAAATAGTACTAAGTTTTATGAGAGGAAAATATGAAAGCTCCTAGGTTTTAGGATACATATGTATATATAGTAAATTTTATGAGTGTATTTCCTGGAAGTTGTTCATTCATCTCATCATGCATCATTTATTTCAACATTTACTCAATACTTATGTGTTAAACTCAAGAGATTCAAAGACAATCTTTGTTCTTTGACCTAATGAATCCTTGAGCCTCAGTGATTCAGAGTGATTAGTGAATATAGTTCTTGCATTTTACTTTCAGCCTCATTTTTCCTAATATTCATAAATGAATCTAGAATGTGAACAAAGCTAACAGATATGAGGCTTCATTCAAAAATTGAAATACTGTTTTGGGGTCAATATCTGGCTCACACACTTTTCTACTTAGAAGGAAGTCCTTCTGAGGCTCCCTGGTGAAACAAGTAACTGATCCCCAGCAGGCTGCCCTACCAGGGCACCACACACCCAAGTCAGCACTGGGCAGAGCTGAGTCCCCAGTAGAGAATCCCTAGTGAAGCTAGGGCTCAGGTTGGGAAGTATCTCCTCCATCAAGTCAAACAGTGGCTAGGAAGATTTTATCTTGTACAGAATAGGTTATGTTCTTTAGAAGGACAGTAAGAAGACTAGGACTCAGATGGAAGGCTGGAAGGGTGCTCAGGCTGAAATGAACTAATTGACTGAAAACTGATTATGGAAATGTGGTGAACGTCTCCTGGGGAATTAAAAGTTGGCTATATAATAATGGAGCTTAGTTCAAAGCTACAATTCAAACTTTTCTCAGATATTCAGTCTTTTAAAAACAGTGAGCATTGTTGATTTATCTCCTTGATAATTAAATCCTCTTTTATTTTAATTATTTATTTACTTTTCACTCTACTGGGTATTGAGCTGAGAGCCACATGCCTGCTAGGAAAGTGTGTACGACTCGAGTCATACTCCCAGTCCATAAACACTCCTTCATCATTAGTATTATGTTAGTTCTTTGCCCTAAAACTTTATTTTTGTGATCAATATTGCTTTGAATAATCGTTATAATCTCATTATTAGATTTTTTAGTTCAGATCTCATTTTTTCATAGCCTCTATAGCCTTTCCCCTTTATCTTAAATATGATTTCACAATACAGTTCCACTCTTGGTTTCTATGCACTATGTATGTACATATATGTGTATTCATGTATGCTGTTAATGTGTATACAGATTGATTAATCTGAATAACATTGCCTATCTGAAATAAATCTTCAAGTATATGTACACATTGTAAGCAAACTACATATTAATATATGTTTTGCACACATGCATTCATCAACTTATGATTGTTTTTTAAAAAATTCCATTAAGATTTTTCTTTTTATTTCATCAAATTGGTCTTATTTCATCAATAGTTTATTACTGTCTCTCATTTGAAGAAAATAGATATGCAATAAAGAAAATATGATCATTAACTACAAGGAGGAAAACACAAATATCAAATGTGAAATGGTAAGATAGTACATCAAATTAGCATGGACTTAGAAATATTTATCTGATGATAACTCCCAAATATACTATTCCAGCTGAGACCTCTCTCTCAAACTCTAGACCAGACATAGCAAACTACAGCCTTTAGGCCAAAGTCAGCAACAGTTTGTTTTTGTTTAAAAAAAAAATGTTTAGGGCTGGCAGGATGGCTCAAGTGGCAGAGGGCCTGCCTGGCAAACTTGAGGCCCAGAGTTCAAATCAAATCCCAGTACCACAAAAAAAAAAAAATGTTTAAAGGTTTATTGGAACACAGCCACAGCCATACCTATTCTTTTGCACATGACACAGCAGAGTAGCTGTGTCAAAGACCATATGGCCTGCAAAACCTAAAACATTCACTATCTGGCCCTTAATAAAAAGTTTACTGATCCATGCTGTCCTCATATACTTAACTTTTTCCATGTATTTCCACTTAGATATCTGAAAGACATGCCAAACCTCAAATGTTCAAAACCAAACTTTCATCTTTCCTGTAAAACCTGCTCTAACCCAGTCTTACCCATCTGAGCTGATGGTACATTCATTCTTCTAGTGTTGAAGATAAAATTTTTGGAGTCATTTCTTCACTCCTTGGATTCTCTCACACCCCAGTTCCAGTCAGTTGTAACCTCCCACTGCTTCTCTTTTCAACATATCCAGACTTCTGAATCTTCTCAGCACTGTACTGGTGAAACTTTCACCTGCAACAGTGCCATATCTTAGCTGATTTCTGCCATTGCCTCCTGCTTGGGCTCCCTGTTTTCTACCTATTGTCCTTACAGTTATTTTTTCAATGCACACCCAGAGTAATCTAGCTAAAATGGAAGGCAGACTATAGCCCTTCTCTAGTCCAGACTCCATAGTGGCTCCCAAGTTCCTTTAAAATAATAGCCAAAGTGTTTGTAATGGCCCACAAAGCCTTAAGTTATCTGCCTTGCCCCCATTACCTCCCTGTCCTTGTCCACTCTCCCATCACTTGCTCCAATCCAGCATCTGTGCTTCCTTGCTAATTCTCAGTAATGAGCTCTTGCACCAGGTTTTTGCATTTAGCTGTGTTTTCTGCTTCAAATTTCCATCCCTTTGCTATCCATGTTTCTCATTCCTTCACTTTTTCCGGTGTCTTTCCCCAAGGAGGCCTTGATCATCTTATTTTCTTTTTTTATTGGTTGGACTTGGGTTTGAACTCAGGACTTCGCATTTACAAATCAGGTGCACTACCACATGACCCATGCCTCCAGTTTATATTTTTTAATAAAATAAATTTTGTTGCCATTTTTTAAAACATAACATTTATTGCTTAGATGGTTGATACAGAACGGCTTTCTTTTCATTCTGAATTTGGGACTACAAAGAGGAACCAAAAGCACCAAAACCAAACTTGTGATTCTCTGTTCATGTGGCATAAACCAGTTTTGTACATAACACGTAGCAGCAGTTTTTAAGTTCCCTTTAGAAAAATATGAATTCTGCACATTTGTTATTGTTTTCTGTTTAATGCATGGACTGAAATCACTGAGATCAACTTCCTTCTTTAAGAAAGAGAGCAGAGGAAAGAAATGAAGGTGGGATGAAATCTGTCTGAAGCTGGCATCTGATTTGTCAGGAGCTTCCCTGGAGCTGTTTGGAAAATAGCCATTGAGGGGGTTTTGTTTTGTTTTAACAGCCAGGCATTTCATGTAGTGATTGAATCTCAACATTGTGTTCATCAATCAAAAAGAAAAAACTTGTACTTCAAAAAAACTTTCCAGAAGATTATATATATATATATATATATATATATATATATATATGCTTTTTTTTTTTTTTTTTTTTTTGCAAAAGCCCCTGGAGAAAGAGAAAGAGAATCAGCTAATAGAAACAATTAGCTGATGCAAGCTAAGTTTGCTCTGGTTATTTTATATTTTAGAGATAGTGTCTCACTAACTTTTTGCCTAGGCTATCCTCAAACTGCGATCCTCAGGATCTCGGCCTGCCAAGGAGCTAGGATTGCAGGTGTGAGCCACCAGTGCAGTTTGTCTTATTTTCAGTTGCAAAATTCTATTCCTTCAACATCTTCCAAGTTTTATATTCCTTACCTTACTCTTTTTTTTTCTCCACAGTACTTTGTTATCATGTTACTTGTTTTACTTAGACATCATGTCTATTTACTTTCTACTTCTCCCTGCTAGAATGTAACCTCTGAAGTGTAGGATTTGGGAATCTTTTTCTTTTAACCTATTTATCCTAAACACACAGAAGAGTACCTAGCCCTTACTAAGCCTATGTAAATACTTTGTGAATAGAAAATAAATGAACATTGTTTTCATATTATTCAATGAAAAGCAGAATAACAAAAACAAAATTGTTCAGCTAATCAATGTTCTTTAAGATATGTAAGTATAAATGTATGTGTATCAATATATATATGTTCTTTTGGATATTTTTCCTGTCTCATAGTACTACAATTATTAGGAATGTCTTCAAACTATAACAACACTTTCTGTGTCCCTGAGATCATTGTTGTTCACTCTTTCTTTTAAATACAATGTTCAGTGCAATGTTTCTATCTTACATTATTTTGAAAGTTGCTGATGTTCTATGGTCATGTATATACTATCTTATTCTTCTAAGTCCCCAGTTTAGTAAATTTACAATTTTGTTATTAGATTTGCCCCACATTTTGACACTCCTTAAGCTGATGATAACTTACCTGCTGAAACTTCATGTCTTACCCTAGGTTCTTTACAAATCAGAGCCTGAAGCAAATATTCTAATACTAACCTTTTATTGAGGAAGTACAAGCTTGGGATAGTGACATGGTAGGAAAAACATGATAGTAAGACAAGGAAAGAACAATGCAATGTAGTGGACTATTCTCCTAGCTGTCCTTCTCAACCAGGTGCAAAAAGAAAGACATGCACAAAGACTCAGCAGGTATGTTCTAGTATGCTGGAATTTCTTTGCAAGAACTCTCACTCCCACTTCCCATTGGTCAAAGTTTACCCACAGTTAACATTTCTACACTTCTTCAATTTCATTGTCTGGATATGCAAGAAACAAGAAAGGTGACTCAGCAAGGATGATCTCAGCATGTGGGAATGAGGACCCACCTTGCCCCAATATTTTACATTTGACTCAACTCTAGCAGTCACTGGTAGACTAAAAGGAAGGTGATTTCTTCAGAAATAGGCCATTGAGGGCCTATTTCTAAGACAGGACACAATTTCTGTGCAAACCACCAACTCTAATTGTCATCAGCTCTACTCAGCTTCAAATTATCCTCAGAATAATCTTCGTACTTTCTTTGTTCAGTCCCTCCATGTTCTCTAACTCTCTTTGGTCACAAACTTCCAAATATTTTCTCTCCCTTGCAGTCAACAGTCCTCATCCTGCTCCTCATCAGGCCTTCAGGAGGTCTAGGATCTTGTGTCCTATCATTGCCCCTTGGTCTTTCCCGCATTATTACTCACCCTGGCCAACCCTAGCTGGCTTTTTGTTTGGAGGTCTATCCTGCAATTCAGGATAGTTTTTAGCACTTATCTGCTCTGTCTGTTCTACTTCTGGGTTGACAGGTATACCGTACCAAGTGACCAAAGCACATAAACTGATGCAAATTCATGAAACTTTAAATATAGCCTATCTTCACTTCTGTCCTATAATCCTTTTATTCAACTCCCATGGGCATTCTATAACCTACTCAGCAACGATTGCAACTGTGTAATTTTCCCAACCCACAGTTTCAGTTTATCATCTCACTTCTTTTTTTGTAATTTTACTTTTTATAGTAAGAACATTTAACATGAGAACTACTCTCTTAACAAAATTTTAAGGATTAAGTACAGTATTAATAACTATAAAGACAATGTTGTTCAGCAGAATGTCAATCTTAATCATCTTGCATTAATTGAGATGTTTAACTCATTTTTAATTTCCCATTTCCTCCTCCCCCACCTTCTTATAGAATATAAATCCTATAAGAATTTATAGAATTCTATAAGATTTATTCAAGAACATTTAGAAGTCTGTGTAAGTGTATACTTTTCTAGGAGTAATGCTTTTGCTGCTGACCTGATTCCATCCTGAATTGTCTCCTAGAAAATTAGTTCAACAATTAGCCACTACTGTCTACTCTCTTCCACCTTCCTTTATCCGTCTTCTCAAGCTGCTAACCAGAGTCTCTTCCATCCTGAAATTGAAAAACACAAGAGAGAAGTGAAACAAAGCAATTAGTCACTTTTTCATTTCATTTTTTGTCAGTTACAGACTAGTTCAGATTTCATTATATAGCAAAGACAGTATTTTCAGCAAGATCGTCTGTTTTTTGAGATAATTAGGGAAGACATATCAGGGAATGGAAAAATGAAAAAGAGCAAACTTCAGCTTTTACTGTGTGAATTATTTCACATGATTAAACCCAAAGTGGCATATTCAGGTATCAGCAATACAAGTGATTTGAGTAAGTGTCTAGAACTTGACCAGAAAGCATAGCTCAGTAAGCAAGTTCATGCGCCTTTAGGAGACAAAAACTGAGTGAAGATGAAACCTTAGTATTATGAAATTATAATTTTCTTTTCCATACACTTAAAAAAATGTGTATTCTTCGTCTGGGCACTATCAGCTTATCAATCTGGTAACGTTGCTTGGGAGTGTCTTCTTTGACCTTATTTTCTGTTTGTTCAATAAATTATTGAAAAGAAGTAGAATCTCTGACTTTTATTGTGTGTTTGCATAGTTCTTTCCATGTTGTCAGTACTCAAGCTCAAGAATCAAAAAAGTATGTACAACCTGCTTGGAAGGTTTCCCTGCTCTTCCCAGAGACATCAATTATGAAAGTAATAAACCCTTTCATTCCCTCAAACATATGCATTCCCTAGTTCATAATTTTTATATAAAAATAATAATGAAGCCTGGTACTGGTGACTCACGCCTGTAATCCTAGCTACTCAAGAGGTAGAGATCAGGAGGATTGCAGTTTGAAGCCAGCCTGGGCAAATAGTTTGCAAGACCCTATCATGAAAAATCCTTCATAAAAATAAGGCTGGTGGTGTGGCTCAAGGTGAAGCACTGAGGTTAAGGCCCGGTACCACAAAAAAATAATAATGATGAAACACCTTAGGAGCAGTCGTACGAGGAGCTCTGTTAACCACTCTCCAGTGAAATAATGATTGGTGAAAATTATAGACAGCAACAACTTACTGTCTTTGTAAATTATTTTAAGAGCATACACCAAGTGGGAAGACATTTATTCAAGAAAATCTAAATCTTGGTAAGGATAGTCAGAGGACATCTATGCAAAAAAACTGAGAAGGGAACTCCTTCAATCTTGAAAAAAAAAAAAACCCATGAAAACCCACAGCTAGCATGATGCTTACTAGTGGAAGACAGGAAGCATTTTTCCTGAGATCAGGAATAAGACAAGTTTGCGCATTCTCTCTACTTCTGTTCTCCCACTGTATTAGATGTTCTGCTCAAGGAAATTAGGCAAGAAATATCAGAAGAATTGAGATCAGAAAGGAAAAGTTTTAATCATCTCTTGACCCTGTATATAAATAATCCTAAGAAATATATAAGAAAACAACTCTAAAGGGCTGGTGGAGTAGCTCAAGTGGTAGAGAGCCTGCCTAGCAAGCCTGAGACCCTGAATTCAAGCCCCAGTACCATAAAAAAAAAAGAAAGAAAGAAAGAAAACAACTCTAAGAACTAATAAACTAGTTCAACAAAGTTGCAGAATATGAGGTCAATACACAAAACTCAGTTGTGTATATATATGTATATATATATATTATATATGTAATAATCAGAAAATGAAATTAAGAAAATAGTTCAATTTATAATAGCACCCAAAGAATAATATATCTATAATTAAATTTTAAAAATAAATACAAGACTTATCAATTGAAAACTATAATAAAATATCATTGAAATAAAGTAATGAACATGTAAATGGAAAGACATCCATGTTCAAGAATGGATAGACTTAATAGTGATAAGATAGTTATACTCTATATTAATTTCTAGCACCAATATAACAAATTACCACAAACTTAAAATATTTTAAAGATCTAGAGGAATCATTTTGCAGAAAATGAGATCAAACTAAATTTCAGATGGGAAACTAGAAATTTAGAACTCAAAAATCTTGAAATAGAAGAATGAAATTGGATAAACTAATGCATCTAAATTTTGAAACTGTGAAGTTACAATAATGAAGACAGTGTAGTACTGTCTTCATAAAGACAGACATAGAGGCAAATGAAATAAAATTGGGAGTTTAAACATAAATACAATTGATTTATTTTGGGCAAGGGTGCCACAACAATTCAATGGGAAAGAAAATATTTTTTTTTCTTTCTTGGCAGTCCTGGGGTTTGAACTCAAGGTTTAACACTTGCAAAGCAGGCATGCCACTGCTTGAGGCACACCTCTAGCCCCAAGAACAAAATTTGGAGACAACTAGATATCCACAAAGAATGAAGTTGATCCCTTACTCAGTACTATACATCAACATCTATCAAAATGGATCATAGACCTAAATGTAAGAATTAAATTTATACATTTTTAGAATAAAATTTAGGTATAAATCTTATGACTGTGGGTTTAGCAATGTTGTCTTTATTATGCAAATAAATGTGTCAGTGACAAAATAAGAATATAGACAAATTGGACATTGTGACAACAAAACATTTGTGCTTCAAGTGACACTTTGAGATAGCAAAATTAACTAATAGAATGGGTAAAAATATTTGTCTACCAAATATGTGAATAGGGACTTGTATCTAGAATGTGTAATTACATTTATAGCTCATCAATCAAAAGACAACTCAATAAAAAATTGGCAAATGATATAAATAGATATTCTCCAAATTTACACATAGCCCACAAGCACATGAAGTGATACTTAACATCAATTAGCTAATAGAGCAATACAAATTAAAACTACTCTAAGACACCACTTCTGCCTACTTAGATGGCCATTATTATAGTGACAGATGGTAACTGGTGCTGGCCATATGGGAAAATTGGAACTTCATATATTGCTGTACAAAATGTAGACTGAGTATATAATACAGAGAGGAAAGATAATGCTGTTACAATGACTTAAAAATACTCTTTAAGAGTACAAGGATTATAAGTGAATGTCTATATAATAGACCTAATTTTACCATGAAACTGTAATAATTCTAAACAAACTTAACAAATGTATAGAAAAAAGGCTGACAGAATTACTAGCAGACATTGACAAATTGCCCTCATGGTGGAGATGTTAAAAAACCTCTCCCAGTTACAAAAATATCAAGCAAAGACATCAGAATATATTAGGCCGTAAAGCAAGTTTCAACACAGTTCAAAGAAACCAGCAATAACACTGCATGTCTCACTGATTTGTACAGAATAGATAATAATCAAAACAGAAAGAAGATATGTTTAAGATGCATTTCTATCTGATGGAGGATCATAGATTGCCTATTTTGTTTTTATGATTTATTTTTGTAAATCACTTATTGTGGAGAGGGAGTGAACATTGTCAAATCTTAGTGTGCACTAGCAACTTCAATACCAGTCAACTTCAAGGGAAAGCTAAGTGATTTTCCTAAATTCTGGTAAGTAGTGGGGCTCATGTTTGGCCTCGGATTTGTCTTAGGAAGTCCTGTACTAAGTATATTTTAGAAATGAGATATTGTGTCTTGACTATTCCCTGGAAACTAGACAATGAATTTTGAGCATGGGTAAATGTATGTAATCCTACCTTAAGGAGCGATTCATATGAAGTTACTCCTCCCTTCTTTTCTCCCTCCATACCTCCCTTTGTTCCTTCTTTCTATTTATATAAACCCTGAGTCATGGGGGCTGGGAGGAAATGAAGCATTAATACCATATCCACCTTTATTTTGCTACGGTATTCGTCCAGAAGAAAATGAAAGCTCATTTTGCTGCTGTTTACACAGTGGAGTTGATCTTCTTTTTATTAAGGGGTGGTACACCAAAGGGGTAGAAAATTTGAAGAGCAAAGAGGAAGAAAGTTTAAATATCTTAGAAAATGCATGTTATCTTACATGTGAGGTACAACAGCTGACATTAGGTGACTCTGTGCTTAATGTGTACACTCGTAAGTATATGAAAAACGATAACCTGTTCAAAGTACTCCAGGAATCGGGGGAAGGGGATGCAGGAGGGTGGTTGGCGGGGTGAATGCATGTATGACATAATTGATACATTGTAAGAACCTATGTAAATTACACAATATACCCCCACCCAGCACAACAAGGAAAAAATTTAAAAATAAATGTATGATTTTATCTATATAGCCAACCAATCCTATGAAGAAGGTACACTTGGAATTATAAGAGACTTATTATGTGTTTTAGGATATATTCTTCAGCTATATCTGTAAGACACAGAATGTCCCCTCGTGTGCGTGTAGCCCAAATTTTGTCTTTCTGGAATCTTTAGCCATGGGTGGGTGCATCATTTATAGGAATACTACATAGAAAAGATTAAGCTTTCCCTTATTTCCACATCTGGAGTAAGAGAAGATATATATTTTATATGCCAGATAAAACAGTTCCCTCATTTCAAATATTTAGCCTAACAAACCAACAGTGCTTTCACAAGCTTTTAAAATGCAATTGCAACATAGTCTGTGGGAATAAAAATCCCAGGGACTAATACTAATGCTACTAAAAAAGAGTTTCCTTTCATTACTTTTATCTGTGTCAGTAAAAACAGCAAGTGAAATTACTAGGTGTTTTCTTTTTTTGTAGTTAGCACTAAGTATAATTTTTGAGATGTCACTGTTATTTACTGAAAACTTAAAAGTCCAGTACTATGTTAAATGAAGAATCTAATGAAAAATTATTTTTAAATAGCCTACCACTCACAAGTAAAATCATACAAAAAGAGACATGAAGCTCCCCTATTGCCTCATTTATGTTTGTTGATGTTTTCCACAATGCCAGGATACTATATTTTATGGTTTTTACAAATGAAATGTTAGTTGATGTTTTATAGATAATTCAAGTTCTTTCCCAATATCTTTGGTGAGCTAACGTCCAGTCGCCCCTAATCATGGAAACCCCCACTTGAAACACTGAAGTGTTGCTGAGTATTTGGGTATCAATGCTAGAAAGACCCATTTGTCATTACTGATGATGTGGGTACACCTATCTATAAACTACACGCATTGAAGATTCTAAAATACATTCATGTTCTACCCAGAGAGGTATGGGGACTGTTTCTGCTTTTTTCTAGAGAACACTTTTCCTCATTTTGTTTCAAAATGACTTTGCAGACAGCGAGAGTGAAAGGTGTCTTATTATTGTCTCTCAAAGTTTGCTGTAAATCACATGGTTCCTTTCTTAGAAACATAGAAATTAGGAGCGGGAAAGAACCTTTGCAATCAGCCCCATTATTTTACTGATGAGGAAACTGGAATCCAAAATATGTAAATACCTTTCCAAGGAACAGATTTAGTTAGCAGTTGAGCAAGAACTACAGTCTGTGTTTGTCTTATTCTATCTCCAGTGTTGTTTTCCCACCATACATAATCCTGCTTTACACATATCACGTCCAAATAGCTGGTCAATTCACTCCCCAAAATTCAGTTGGTTTTTTCATCTATTAGCTTGTAATGAGCTTTACAATACTCTCCATTAATGTATTTCATAGGTGATGCTATTTATTTTATTCCTTGGTAGCCACCTTATGAAGACAATAAGGAAAGCATGACTGTTCTGATCTTTTCATCAAAATATGTCATTTTTATTTTAAGCAACTTAATTCTACCTGAGAAACACTGTAAATTCTGTAACTGATCAAGTTTCCCTTTTCTAACTGACTGCCAGAAAACTAAATGTGTGACCTTAATTTTATTAGTGTAGAGGGCACTTTATAGTGAGTTATTCTATTTTCCTCAGTCCTTGGTCTATTTACTATTGATTTTTCTTTTGTTTTTACACCTATTTCTACTTTGTGCTACTGTTTTATTTGATCCTTTAAACTTAAATTCTTCCAGTGAAAAGAGAAATATAAATAAATATATATGGAGTTGGTTTTCCTGTGTAACTTAGTTTTAATGCTTATTTCACAGTTTGTTCTGAATATATCTAGAAAGTCTTTTCTAACTCAACTTGATTTACCCTCTTCAACCTTGGGCTACTATCATTTTGATAAGTTTACATCATGGACAAGACATGAGGAAATTAAATTATTTTGTAACTTGTTTACATAATTTGATTTGCCTGAACTACATCTGAACCTGAATTTAAACCTACAGAAGATAAATAACAGATTTGCTATAAGAAGTATCTCATATAAATGGGAACAGACACGAATTATCATTAGTTTTTAAAAATTCTTTCAGCCAGGTAAAATATGTACTTTGCTGTGGTTTTCCTGGATTAGAAAAGCTGTTCTGACAGCAGCTAAATTTTGGAGAGTTCAATGGTATGGACTTAAGCTTCAAAGGTTGCCTTCCTTCCAATATTTCATATTTATTAGCATTATAAAACCATTTATTATCCACATAGTACATGATAGAGTAGTTCAGAATTCATCTGACAACCCTAGTTCATATGAGCAATTTGTTCAAGGCCTAATAATCTGGTTTTGTTTGAAAATTAATTTACTTTGTAAAGTAAGGTTTGCTGCTTCTGATTATTCTAGTCAGAAGACAACATGACCACAAAAGTAAAATATTTTGTTGGTCTTTGATGAGACTCTTCCCTCAGCTTCTCTAAATATGCAGATGTGTAAGCCTCATTTGTCTGATATTATTGCTTTGATGTATTCCACAGAAAAGAGTCAACCATCCTTCACCAGCATCCACTTCTTCATCAACTTACAATAACAATTGTACAACCCTTCCAGAGAAACCATGATCTTGAGGTCAGAGAGACCCCAAACTAACTTTTTATTTTTTATGTTTACTCATGGTATGGGAAAATCATATCTTTTAATTTTTTGTTAAGAACAACTTTATTGAAGTACAATAGACCTACAATAAAATGCATATATTTGTGTAAAAAACTTACATAAAAAAATACAGATTTTTCCTATTTCTTTGAATCTTCTTTCTGAATGCTCCTGTGTCACATAAAACTTATTTTAAAAATTTGCAAGTATTTCTCTTGCTCATCTGTCTTCATCAGTTTTATTTTCAGGGTGCCAGCTAGGGACAAGGAAAAGTCTTCTTCTCCCACACAATTAAAATATCCTAAATGAAATGCAGGGGGAGAAAAAAAAGGGTAGAAAAAATGACATCAGCAAATTTTGGAACAACTTCAAGTGACTTAATACACATGCAATTTGAGACCACAAAATAGAGAAGAAAAAGGGAAGAAGAAAAAATAATTTAGTAATAACTTTAAAAATTCCAAATTCAATCAAATTATAAACCTGAGCTAAATGTTCACAGAGCACAAGAAATAAGGGAAATGCACTCAGACACATAATAAGCAGAAATATTTTTAAATAGTAAATAGGTGACATTAAAGTTAACCAGACCAAAAAAAACATGTTACATATAGCAGAGCAAAGATAACAGCATTTTTTTCTCATCTGAAACAATGCAAGTGACAAAAAAGTTGAACAACATGTTTGTAGGACTGAGAGCAAAAACATTGCAAAAGATTAAATTTCTGCATAATAGAAAAGCTGAAATAATTCAACTGTAAGTGGAACTGCACTCAAAGAAATATTTGTTTAAGATTATTAAGTAATAATAAGCTACATCAACTATTAATGTTTTAAACATTCTAAATAAAAGGCAGAGATTGCCAGATTAGATTTAAGAAAATCAAGAGAAAAATGTATGTTGCTTATATGGAATGCATTTATATGAATAAAAAATAGGTTAAAAGTGAGAGGATGGAGAAAACATGCTAATATTAGTGAAACGAAAGCTGGATTGACTATGTTAACATGAAAAAGTAGATTCAGATCAGAGCAAATACATTACTAAAGAAAAGAACATTTCGTAATCATAAAAAAGGTCAATTCATCAAGCAATCTTAATAATCTTAAACATTTATGTACTTAATAACATGCCCTCAAAATACACAAAGCAAAAAACTGATAGCATTGAAAGAACTATGCAGACACACAATGAAAGTCAGAGATTCCACCTCTTTTCAATAATTTATTGAACAGAAAATAAGGACAAATAGGACACTCTCAAGCAACTTTACCAAATTTGCAAACAACAGCACTCAGCCAAAGAATACACATTTTTTAAGTGTACAAGGACATTTACAAAGACAGGTGTTACTACTGTGTGCTGTAAAACAAACTGCCAATAACTTAAAAAGAAAGCAAGTCATACAAAGCATGTTCTCTGGCCATAATGGGATTAAATTAGAAACCAATTAAAAATAACTGGAAATTCCTAACATTTATAAATTTAAAATATACTTCATACCTATTGATTTAAATAGAAACAACGGAAATTAGAGAGTGCTTTAAACCAAATCAGAATGCAACAGCAATATATCAAAAGTGGTGGATGCAGCCAAAACAGTGTTTAAAAGTAAACATAAAGCTGTCATATCCTGTATTAGAAAAAGGAGAAAGGTCTTCAGTCAAAGAAAGAAAAGAAGAGAAAATTAAACTCAAAACGTTGGCAGAAGGAAATAATAAAAATCAATCAATAAAATAGAAAACAGAAAAATAATTGAGAAAATTAATTAAATCATTGAAATTTCTCGATGAATTTTTAAGAAGGAAAATAATCAATAAAGTCAGATTGATAAGGAAAAAGAGACAGTGCAAATTATCACCAGAAGGAGTAAGAGGTAACACCCCAGTTCCTATATACATTTTAAAAACATAAGGCAAAACCGTATGGTTATGTTTGTAATTTAGATGTCTTAAATGAACTGGACAAATGCCTGCAAGCATATAACTAGCAAAGTTCATTCAAGGAGAAATAAGCAACCAGAATAGCCTTACAAATGTCCATTTGTCCTCACCCACCCACCTGCTGTGTGTGTGTGTGTGTGTGTGTGTGTGTGTGTGTGTGTGTGTGTTAATAACACTTAATATTGACAGCTACAATTTTAGAAAAATTTAAAGCATGTATTATGGTATTAACCATGAGGACTATACTGTAGAGTAGATTTACAGAACCTATTTATCTTTTTTAAAGACTTTGTACCTTTGGATCAGTATCTCCCCATTTCCCTTTTTCCTGCCCCTGGCAACTACCTTTCTATTGTCAGCTTTCTCGTCTTGACTACTCAAGCTTCCTCATATAAATAGGATCACACAAGATTTGTCCTTCATATCTGGTTTATTTCACTTATTGTAATGCCTACTATGTTCATCCACACTATCAAATGTCAGGATTTTCTGATTTTTTAAATCTGAATAATATCCCATTTTAGGCATATACACATTTTTCTTACCTATTCACCTGTTTATGAGCATGTAAGTTGTTTCCATATCTAATCTATTGTGAATACTACTGCACCAAGCATGGGAGTGCAGTTATCTCCTCAAGATCTTGACTTCACTTCCTTTGAACATATACTCACAAGTGGGAATGTTGCATCGAAGCAAAGTTTTGCACTTTCTTTTTTGAAGAACTGCCATTCTTCTTCCCATCCATAGTGACTAAAACAATTTTCATTCCTATACGTAATGTAAGGGGGCTCTATTTTCTCCACATCCTTGACAACGCTTATTATCTTTGTGGTTTCTTTTTAAAACACCCACCTTAACAAGTTGGAGGTGACTGTGGTTTTGATTTTCATTTCCCTGGTGAGTAGTGATATATCTTTTCATATACCTCTTGTTCATTTGTATATGCTCTTAGGAGAAATTTCTGTTAAGGTCCTTTGCCCGTTTTTTTAATCTGGTACATTTTTTGGATATGAGTCCCTTAACAGAGATAAAGTTTGCAATTATTTTTTTCAGTAACATGGATGCCCTTTTATTCTGTTGACTAGATACACAAAAGAACCTATTTCTATTAGATTTACATACAATTCTAGAAAATCTGACCTAATCTAAAATGATAGAGAACAGATCAGCAGTTTCCTGGGCCAAGGAAGGACAGTGGGGAGGGAAGGAAGGAATTACAAAAGGGTATAAGGAATTTTTAGATTTATTATGTTCAAAAAATTGATTATGGTGATGGTTTTAAATAATATATAACAAAACATCTAAAGTCTTGTCAAAACTCTTTACACTGTACACTTTATATATTTTATGCACCTATATTTACCATATTTTTCTTCTCTTCTTTTTTTTTTTTTTTCCTTTTTTCAGTGCTATGGATTGAATTCAGAGCCCCGTCCATGCCAGGCAAGTGCTTTACCATGGAACCATATTCCTAACCATTTATCTTTTATTTCCAAATTCTTGATGCTATGGCATCTGGGTCCTTTCTGACAGTGGATGAACTAACTCTCCCAAGGCTATCGAAATTTTAGAGATAAAATTTGAAAGAGGAGCTCCCCTTTCAAAGGTAATTTAACAATCCACACGCCAAACATCTTTCTGTGTCTGGCTTTTACACTCCAGGATGCAATATCCCACTTCCTTAAATACTAAAGGCCAAGCATTAGGTAACTGGGGACAACTCCTATACCCTAGAGCCTACTGAAAATTTCAAACCAGCCAGTCTTCAGTCTGCTTATCATGCCTTGCCTTGCCCATTTCATGGAAACCACTATCAGTGCTGTTACATGGTTTCTCATTCCCTTTACCCCCCAATTGACCTTGAGACTTCCCTGTGTGGACTCACATGGCATGGTATGCCCCTCCTCTTGGGAACTGTAAGCAGCAAACCATCTCCTTGATGGCAGTTTTCTTTTGATCTGTTGGCCTCACTATGTGCAAATAAATACAAAATCCCAGGTACATTTTACAGTAGCTCCATTTTTTTATATGTAAATAAAATAAATATTGTAATTAAAAACATAAATTTTACAATTTTTTCCTGTTTTTATCTTCCCTCAGAGAGAATTCTGTTTCTTGAAGTTTTAGAGTATTCAATAGAACTTTCTGCAATAATGGAATAATTCTTCCTCTGTGTTATCCAATATGCTAGTGATTTGCCATGAGTGGCTGATGAGCTCTTGAAATGTGATGATTTAACTGAGTAACTGAAATGTTAATTTAAGTCCATTTCCACCAATTTTAATTCAGATGTCATAGTCACATAGCCGGTAGCTGTTACACTGGACAGTGAGCTCTGGGGGTTGTTAATATTGTGTGCTTCCCCAGAGCAGATTCTTCTCCTCTATTAGCAGAAGAGGGGAAGTATTTGATCCAACAAAGACTTCAACTAATTATGGCTATGTTTTAGTTCTTCTGGCTCCATTTTGATTTGCTTTTACTCACAGAGCATAGATCTTCATCAGTCGCAAATGAATAGTTGGTGGGACTAAACTCCATTTTTGTTTTAGCTGTCTGTCTTAGCAGCCCATGTTACCACTGAAACCTCTTATCTACCTTGTCACTTTTTTTTGTTGTTCCTTGTCCTGTGCAATTTAAGGATCAGCAAATGCTTTGAGGCAACAGTAAGTCTTCAGGCTCCCCTCTCTGATTCCTGTGGTTGCTCTATCTTTGATCCCTCAAGTTCTGGTTGACACAATTGTTCTCTGGAAACCTCAAAGAGCTGGTGTTTGTAGTTTATCCAGCTTACATATATTGTCTCAGCATGAAGATTCATTGATACAAGCTCCATTACCACAAGCAAGATGTGGAAATGAGCATAGGACTAATTGTAGAGTAATAACCTATCAGTTGATAACAACAAATATCCCCTCTTCTCCTTCCTTAACTTAGAAATAGCACTAGGTTCTGATGTGATGGTAAGATCTGATTTCTTTAAGCTTAGGAAATGTAAGTAGTAAAATTTAAATTCACTTAATCCTCACTGCCATTTCTTCTGCTCAAGTCATCTTTCAGTCAACTGGTAAGTACTTCTAGCTTACCATGGCTTCTTTCAAGCCTCTCCCCTTGCTAAGATTTCTTTGGAGATATGTTTCCTCACTTCAGACTTGGTAGTCTATGTCCCACATTCCCAACTCTATCCTCTGAAAGTTTAAAGCAGAATTAGTCACTTGATATCCTCCTGTCCCCAAATGCTAATCTCTTTCTGCTTCTTCATTTTCCATGCTGTCTCTGAGAAAATGTTCTGAAATTCAGGTCTTATGGTATCACTTCACTGTTTCATAACCCTCCATTATCCCCCCATCATGCATAAAAGAAAAACCCAAATGGAACATGAGAGCCTTCCTGTGTGGTCATAGCCTCCCACTCTATTTGCATTTTGAGCTTTATTTTCGCATGTATCCAATAAGCTAGTTTTTCCAGAATTTTTTCATGGAGATGAAGTTTTAAATTTTTTCCACAACATACTACATCTTTCATGTCCCACAGTCTGAATCATGCTCTACTTTCTTCCTTAAAGGCTTTTGCCCTCCTCCTTTCCCAGAAGAAAAGTACTCGCCCTTCAAGGTGCATTGAAGCATCAACTATGTTGTGAGACCTTCATTCTGGTGTTCTTCTCCAGCTGGTCTGTTACCTCCTGAGGCTGTGCAATTTTCTTATTCATCTTGTGTCATTTTCTTCCTTAGCCCAGTGTTTGACAAATAGTAATTGTTTTACAACTGTTTGTTTTATGTGTAACTGAATCATAATGAAAAATACAGCTTAACTTGATTCTTTAGATAGAAAAGCAAGTATTTTGAACTTATATGTAAGACCCAGAGACAACTATTTTGGTAAGGTGGGTCTTTCAGCACTTGTCAGCTCACAGCATGTAGGCAGCTGCTAGCTTTCCCTTATATCATGAGCTAATCCTAGATATCATAAAAGATTTTGCCATTTTTAAGCACAACATTTTTTTAAAAATTTAATCCTTTTAAAGAGACTAAGTTGTAGACATTTACATATAGAGGAAGTCTATGTGGAAATCTAGTGTCTTTTAATTTGAGCCAGAAGCTGCATCTATATCTTGGAATTACTTCTGAATTATCATCAGACTACATTACAAAGTACCTCTAAAATTCCTTAATAAGCTAGCTTGTGTTTAGCTGGGAGTGAATTTTATTTAGCAGCTGAGGTCAGATGTATTTTGGTTGCTTTTTAGATTAAGTTATTGCTCTAAAGATCTAAGCTGCATCATAATTTTGAATGCAAAACAGGCATCTGCTTTTGCCTGAAGCAGTGGAAAAAAGAGGTCTCAGAATACTTCATATAAAGCTTCCTAAATGTATGCTGTGCTATTAAATTGATGAAGAAATACCAAAGAGGAAAAATAACATAAATGAAAACACTTTTAGGGTATACCCAAGGACAACTAAGTTGGAATGGAAAAAATGGAATAAATGCAGTTACACTTGGAAGAACTACAAAAAGAAAATAGGATGTTGATGTCTGCTTGAAAAGTAGAAGGAGTTGGTGCTGCTGTCTGCATTGTAGGAGGATACAGCAATGTGAACACAACTTTGATTAAGTTATGGAAAGTGAGAGAAGACGTAATCCCATGGCAAAAATCACCAAGAAGAATCATTCAGTTCCAAACCAGAAGGGAAACCAGGGCCTGCTGGGGTGGAGGAGGGTGGGTGGTGGAGCACAATGGGTCTCTCAGGTGTGGGCAAAGTCAGTGTCTTAGTGTTGTCTTCCCAGCCCCCAAAACTGGACAAATCAGCAGAGTTTTTTTTTTCCAATTGCTTCACACAGACACTCTCAAAAAGAAGCTGTTCAAATCCAGCCTACAACAGACCAAAGCAGAGAATTACTGGGGTTGAGATGCACCACCTCTTCCCCACTCAGTTTCTCTATAACCTGGGAGCACATGCAACTGGGCCTTCCTATGTAAGAAGGAAATTGGATGAATGAATTCTGGGGTTCCCAAGCTAAATTATAGGGGCAAAAGAAAGTACTTTGCTGCATGATAAGTAAGAAGGGCTTTGGATTATTACAAAAGTGATATATGGGAAACCAGGAAGGCCCCCGGGCCACCAGTTGCCTGTGCCCAGACGGCTTGGGAAGACGTGGACAAGGTGAGGTGAGCATAGTGGTACGTGGTACTCCCACAGACAACTCTGGGCCAGAACAGCATAGCCCCCGGACAGACCGACCTCCACCCGGGGAAAAAGAGAAACTGAGTAATAAGCAATAAGGACACGTAGCAAAGAGGGTAGGGCGTACTGAGCGCCAAAGAAGGGGGGAAGGAAATCCTTCCCAGAATTGTAAATAAACAAGCCAGGCCTGGCCGGAGAGGCTCTGGCAGGAGTGGGGGCATGTGCCCAGCAACCAGGAGCTGGAAAGCTTGTGAGAGTGGCAGAGGGAGGAAAACTCCACAGGAGAGGGGGAAAGACCCCCCTCAGCAACCAAGAGTCTCCCAAAAAAGAAAAGTCCAGGACCTGATGGAATCTCTGCTGAATTCTATTAGACCTTTAAAGAAGAACTGATACCAACCCTCCTTAAACTGTTCCATGAAAGAGAAAGGGAAGGAAAACTGCCTAACACATTTTATGAAGCCAGTATTATACTTATCCCAAAACCAGGCAAAGACACCTCCAAAAAGGAGAACTATAGGCCAATCTCCTTAATCAACATTGATGCAAAAATCCTCAACAAAATAATGGCAAACCGAATTCAACAACACAACAAAAAGATTATTCACCACGACCAAGTAGGCTTCATCCCAGGGATGCAGGGGTGGTTCAACATACGAAAATCAATAAACATAATAAACCCCATTAACAGAATCAAAGACAAAAACCACTTGATCATCTCAATAGATGCAGAAAAAGCCTTTGATAAGACCCAACACCATTTCATGATAAAAGCTCTAAGAAAACTAGGAATAGAAGGAAAGTACCTCAACATTATAAAAGCTATATATGACAAACCTACAGCCAGCATTATACTTAATGGTGAAAAACTGAAACTATTCCCTCTAAAATCAGGAACCAGACAAGGATGCCCACTATCTCCACTCCTATTCAACATAGTACTGGAATTCCTAGCCAGAGCAATTAGGCAAGAAGAAAGAATAAAAGGAATACAAATAGGTAAAGAAACTGTCAAACTATCCCTATTTGCATATGATATGATCCTATACCGTAAAGACCCAAAAAACTCTACTCAGAAGCTTCTAGACATCATCAATAATAGCTACAGCAAGGTAGCAGGATATAAAATCAACATAGAAAAATCATTAGCATTGCTATACACTAATAATGAGCAAACTGAAAAAGAATGTATGAAAACAATTCCATTTACAATAGCCTAAAAAAAAATCAAATACCTAGGTGTAAACCTTACAAAAGATGTGAATGACCTCTACAAGGAAAACTATAAACTTCAGAAGAAAGAGATTGAGGAAGACTACAGAAAGTGGAGAGATCTCCCATGCTCATGGATTGGGAGAATCAACATAGTAAAAATGTCTATACTCCCAAAAGTAATCTACATGTTTAATGCAATTCCCATCAAGATTCCAATGACATTCATCAAAGAGATTGAAAAATCTACTGTTAAATTTATATGGAAACACAAGAGGCCACGAATAGCCAAGGCAATACTCAGTCAAAAGAACAATGCTGGAGGTATCACAATACCTGACTTCAAACTATATTACAAAGCAATAACGATAAAAACAGCATGGAACTGGCACAAAAACAGACATGAAGACCAGTGGAACAGAATAGAGGACCCAGATATGAAGCCAAACAACTATAACCAACTTGTCTTTGACAAAGGAGCTAAAAATATATGATGGAGAAATAGCAGCCTCTTCAACAAAAACTGGTGGGAAAACTGGTTAGCAGTCTGCAAAAAACTGAAACTAGATCCATATATATCACCCTATAACAATATTAACTCAAATGGATTATGGTCTGATCTTAATATCAGACCATAAACTCTAAAGTGATACAGGAGAGAGTAGGAGGTACTCTGGAGTTAGTAGGTATAGGTAACAACTTTCTCAATGAAACCCCAGCAGCACAGCAACTAAGAGATAGCATAGATAAATGGGACCTCATAAAACTAAAAAGCTTCTGTTCTTCAAAAGAAATGGTCTCTAAACTGAAGAGAACACCCACAGAGTGGGAAAAAATATTTTCCAGCTATACATCAAAGGACTGATAACCAAAATATATAGGGAACTTAAAAAACTAAATTCTCCCAAAACTAATGAACCAATAAAGAAATGGGCAAGTGAACTAAACAGAACTTTCTCAAAAGAAGAAATTCAAATGGCCAAAAAACACATGAAAAAATGCTCACCATCTCTAGCAATAAAGGAAATGCAAATTAAAACCACACTAAGATTTCACCTCACTCCTGTTAGAATAGCCATCATTAGCAACACCACCAACAACAGGTGTTGGAGAGGATGCTGGGAAAAAGGAACCCTCTTACACTGTTGGTGGGAATGTAAACTAGTACAACCACTCTGGAAAAAAATTTGGAGGCTACTTAAAAAGCCTCCACTCTTGAGAATATACCCAGAAGACTGTGACACAGGTTACTCCAGGGGCACCTGCACACCCATGTTTATTGCAGCACCATTCACAATAACCAAGTTATAGAAACAGCCAAGATGCCCCACTACTGACGAATGGATCAAGAAAATGTGGTATCTACACACAATGGAATTTTATGCAACCATGAAGAAGAACAAAATGTTATCATTCGCTGGTAAATGGATGGAATTGGAGAACATCATTCTGAGTGAGGTTAGCCTGGCCCAAAAGACCAAAAAGCGTATGTTCTCCCTCATAGGGGGACATTAGATCAAGGGCAAACACAACAAGGGGATTGGACTTTGAGCACATGATAAAAACGAGAGCACACAAGGGAGGGGTGAGGATAGGTAAGACACCTAAAAAATTAGCTAGCATTTGTTGCCCTTAATGCAGAGAAACTAAAGCAGATACCTTAAAAGCAACTGAGGCCAATAGGAAAAGGGGATCAGGAACTAGAGAAAAGGTTAGATCAAAAAGAATTAACCTAGAAGGTAACAGACATGCACAGGAAATCAATGTGAGTCAACTCCCTGTATAGCTAACCTTATCTCAACCAGCAAAAACCCTTGTTCCTTCCTATTATTGCTTATACTCTCTATTCAACAAAATTGGAGATAAGGACAAAATAGTTTTTGCTGGGTATTGAGGGGGTGGGGGGCAGAGGGAGGGGTCAGAGTGGGTGGTAAGGGAGGGGGTGGGGGCAGGGGGAGAAATGACCCAAGCCTTATATGCACATATGAATAATAAAACAATAAAAAAAAGTGACACGTGCATCATAGCAACATACACCACTAATCAGTAAGTGTCTATTACCAAGGTGAACAGGAAAGGCTGCAGAAAATCTTAGTTGGGGCAGGATGCATGATTGGAAGCACTGAGAGCCTTGTAGAGAGATTCTTGAACAATTAAAAGCTAACCACTCCCCACACCAAGAAATGATGGGCTTCCCCAGGAAAGCGAGGAGTCCTTTTCCACCTGCCATTGAGGCTCAGTAGCATTGTTTTTGATGATTTTTAAATTCAGTGAAGAGTGATTCAATATGTTATTCTCAGTTAAGACATGATATATAAGAATGAAATCATGCAAAATAATTTTGTCTTGTGATATCCTCACACAAATGATGGTAAACATACCAGTTTGTGCTGTGCATTTGGCATTGGAATACAATCACCAACTGCTTATCTCTTTCAGCCTATTTGGATCTCTTTGAGGCTCTTTACTCTGAGATTCACTAACTTTAAGTATCTGACAAAATGACATTTGCCCCAATTCTCAGTTTTAGACAGAGGTCACATTTTACTCTGTATTAGTGATTTCTCTTAGCTCAGGTCCCAGCCAGCGTGTTACATTCCACCATCAATACTGAACCACTAGATGATGAGTGTGTTAAGATCCTCTGAGGACCTGCGCAGCTTCGTAAGAATTGTTTTTTTTTTTTTTTTAGAAAGCTGGCTCCTGCTCTGTGCCTTGAGTTGTAATAGATATTCCTCCAATTTATCATGTTTCTGTGACTTGTCCCCATATGTTATTTGATTTTTAAAATGTGTGTAAGATGACAAAACTGTTAGAGCCTTAGCTGAGTCAGTATTAATAGTTGTTGCATTAACAGCATTCTCGTGGCAAATAAACCGTCATTTAATATAAACCAGCAGAGAGGGAAAGTAAAAAAGTCACCTGGCATTAAAATCTCCACCTCTAACAATAGTTATCCCAACAAATAAGTCATTTTTCAAAGGAGTAACATAACCTAAATTTAATCCACTATTATTTATTACTATGTGGAGAAATAGATATTTAAAAGATACAAAAACGCCCTCTCAGTTTCTCCAAGCCCTTGTGAAGAGTGGACTTTTTAAGAGGCTTAACTTAATGCAAACATCCCACACTTACTGATTAAATGAAAGGCAACATGAAATAACACTCTATAGCACATTTTTCATTCATTGCACAGAGCTGGCCTGAGGCTTGTTTTAAAAAGTACCAGATGGGTTTTTTTTTTCTTTCCTTTTTTTGAGAAATATATTTGTCTTTGTGTGGTGACAGATGCTCTTTGAAATTACAAAGTATGTAATAGCAGAGCTTGCCATTTGAAATCAGGAAATTCAATTTTTCCCCAAGTCACATCCAAATGACAAGGCTCACTGTAAGGTTCTTTAATGTGATCACATTACAGGCCTGCCACTTTGAATTTTGTAGCTCTGCCAGAAGAACTGGTTAATTCTAAAAGGCAAAGGGCCCATTTAAGCACTGTTTTCTTGTTTCCCGTGGACTGTTAGGTGGTATTAATGTAAGTTACCGATCTAAGCCATAGTGTAAGAGCTCTGACATGTTCTTGTATCATTCCTCATAAAAGAGGATGAGTGGATGGGACAAATGTTTCACTTTCTAGATATAAGTAAAAGTTAATATGCATAAGAGGGGAAATAATTATTGTACTGTGGAAGTAGTTCTGCACTCCTGAGATGATATCATTGACTATGGTGGCTTTAACAGTGAATAAATACAGAGTTACAATTATAGAATATATTCTACTGGTTGAAAAGGTAAAAAAAAAACTTGATATTGCACTGTGTTGACAAGTCTGCATGGGAAATAGCATTCTTATACTTGGTTGGTAGATAAATAATAGCAGCATTTAGAAATGCTTATCACATATTGTCTGCCTAGCACCCTTCTTTTCTTCTAAGAATATTATCTTGCTTTCAGAATTCTTCTTACCTCCCTCATCCACATGTATCCAGTAAGACCTATTTTTTTATCCCATGCCTTTTTAGCTTACAATCAGATTAAAAATAAGTTAACACCTGCACACACAGACATACATCAAGAACAGTTCACAAATTAGAAATAAGGATATTTTGAAAATTATTCACTTAGGAATGTGTGTGTGTGTGTGTGTGTGTGTTGTATATACCATAAATACCACAAGATGCATAAACTCTGAGAAATTTATTTAGTGAGGCAAAAAATCCAGCATTTCTGTTTGGAATTTTTATTTTAATTTTCAATATTTATTTGAAAAAAAAAAAAACCTTTATAGATTCCAGCAATACCAAAATACAAATTGCTACAATTGCACTGAAGTAAAGACCAAACTGGCAAAACAGTAGTAACAAAATTCTGTGGTGATACTGTTATATATTTGCTTTTCTTTTTACTAAAGGAAATATGTTTTCTACTATACTTTTGCTTGATGCTACTGGGAATTGAACTCAGGGTCAAGCCCTCTACCACTTAAGCCTTGTGCCAGTTCTTCTACTATACTATGATGTTTTCCTGGAACAAGCTATGAGAATACATTGATCCCTACATGACAGGTAACAGTTATTATTGCATCCAATACAAATGCATTCATCACAAAAGTTTTGGGGGGCTCAAAATATAACAGGCCCTAGGAGGACTGCTAATGTTCTCACTTAAAAGCAGCTAAGCAGCTTCTTTTTCAGTATAAAAACTTTTGATTTAAGTACTATGATGCATTCTAAATTAGACTTTATATTAATTAGCATTAATTAAAATAACAATATAACATTAAAACACCATAAATAGTTAATAGTAAGGGATTAGCTTAAAAGTAGAGGAGAAACTGAATAGAATTTGAATGTCTCTGGAGAAGAGAGCTGGCCTAGAGATGTTGGTAGGATCTAAGTAGATGAGGAAGAGAGTAAACTCAAAATACATGATGATCAGAAGGCTCTAATGATTTGCTCAGCTCAGACTTTTGGAGGGCCATTGAGCAGACACAGCAGCTGACCTGGATGATCCCAGCTATAAAGTCAAAGTCATAAGGCTTACTTTGTGAATTGTATGATTGTACCAAATTTTAAGAAGCCATAAAAGACATGATGACATGATGTACTAAGCCAGGGAGAAAGCTACTTTACATAATTCATTCTGAAGGGTGACAGAGGCATATACATGGTGACAATGACAGAAATTCATGATCAATCAGTTATTGCAATATACTAATATTTATTCAGGTCTTTGTGTGGGTAAAATACCTAGTGTTTCAAAGCAAAATATATTACTTCATTTAATTTTCATAAAAACCATAAGGAAGATCTAAGTAAACATTCAGGAAATATTTGTTGAACAGATGAATGAGGGAAATAGATGGACCTTCCTGCTGAAAATTTTCTTTAAGCATGTTTTCCTACCAAGCACACCTATATCCCATTTAAGTCCAATACATGATTGGCACAGATTTCATTCTTAAACTTTACATCCTCAATGTACCACACAGTGCCAAAATAGAATTATGTCCTTTAGTAGTACAAGTGAATAAAAAATAATACACATGACTCCAGCATGGTAGATATGCCACAGTAGACATGTCTGCACTTTGCTTCCACATACCTCATACAATCTGTTTCTCAGGGTTTTCCTTTGCTGTGTGTTCACCCCTTTTAGTTTGATAATTCAGCCATTTAATTTTCTGTTTGGATCTCCCTTTTCTTTTCCTTCTCAGGTGTTTTTTTTGACATTTTTATTTATCATTTAACATTTTTATTCAATATTTTATCCTTAATTGTTATACATTTTTATTTTTTTCTTTCTAACTTGATATTTTTGTAATCTTTAACTAATGTATCTTTGAATTATTTATAAGAGGATATAAATGAATGAATAAATGTATGAATTAGAAGGTGAAAAAATTTATGACAGGCTGAGATGGAGTCATGACTCAAGTGGTAAAGCATCTGCCTCACAAGTGTGAAGCCCTGAGTTCAAACCCAAGTACCACCAAAACAAAACAGAAAAAATGATGACAGGAAGTGAGAAAGAAGATAAAATATCTATGTCTAATGATCAAGTAGACAGTCAGCTATCTGAAGACTTAGTTCACTCAAATTAATGGAGTTCTTACTGCAACCTCCAAAATCCTTCTCTACCAAAAAGAAGTAGAAAGAATAACATTCTCTGCAAGACTGAACAAAAGTCATGTAAGATTTTTCAAGTGAGTTTGCTTGTTCTTTTTTAATTTGACTGACTTTCATTGAGAAACAAATTTTCACCAACAAATCTCAAATATGAAAATCACATGGAAGGCTATATGTACACCACTTACTAATTAAGTAGCATTCCTTTTCTATGGTTGTGAAATTATACACTTTCTTGTGTAGTTCAGTGTACATATTTATAATATCCAATTTCCTTCAACCATGCTAAACCCATCTCCTTCCATATATATTCTATGGGATAGAAAGACTGTACTCATTGAGAGACTCAAAGGAGGCTTCACAGAGAAATGAAGTATACACTTTTGCTGGCAAGAAAATAGATATAGCCATATCCCAGTTTGGTGATATGCCAAAAGCACATAACTTGGGAAGCTTTTGCTATTGCTCATGAAAAATAACTCTTTTGAAAAGTGATACATTGCCTCTTAAAAGCTATAGAATTCTCACAAAAAATCTATAGTAAGTCATAAACAGAATGCAAAAGAAGCACTAGGTAAGCACAAGACCTTTGCTGAGAATGAGTGATTCCAAGGTGAACCTAATCTGTAACAGTCTCTCAACTAGAAGAACTTTCCACCAGAAAACATTTGAAAGTCATCAGAACAGGTACTTAGAGTTAAAACCAAGTGTTCCTCACCACAAATTCAAAATTTACTTCCACCTCTATGAATTTAGCTCACTATCTCCTGATAGTTTGGGCTCACTTTGTCAAATTCTGGCAACTCAGGATGATTGTCTATTTTATTTGCCTCTAGAGAGAAAGCTCTCACCCATATACAGACATCTGTTTCCTTTTAACACTATTGCATCTTTCTGGGCTTGCCAAATTTGTCAGTTTAAATATAACATTTAAAATATTCTTTCAATATGACAACCTAAATATAGTTAGTGATAGAAAAAGTAATACTCTAAGCAAAATTGGGTAAAAATATTTTTTGAGAACAAGAAAGCAGCTCAAAATGCAATAGATATACATCACACTCAGAAAGAAATTGAATCTGTGAATTCTTACAATTTTGTTTAATAAAAATGTCTTTTAGATAGGATCAGTTATAATTTAATGAAAACATACTAATGAGGAAATTCCTCATTCTAAAGAATGCTATTCATTGACTTAATGTAATTTGTCATGAATATTAATATAAAGTAAATGCTAACAAATTAAAAGCAAACTTAGCAGCTAAAATGTTCATGTGAAACATTAAAATTATTTTGCAAATTAGTTTCTAGGTTCGAATTTTATTTTTTCAATTGGTACAGATTTCTGACACTATAAACTCAGTTAAGTTGTCCCCGTAGACAGAACAACTATCTTGCCCTGGAGATAGCTTGGAACTTCTGATGCTAAGGGCTTAGAGCTCACGTCAGGACATGTGGCATGTGTTGTCCTCACAGAGCTGTAGGTTCAGTGGCTCACTAAATATTGTGATATAGTCATGGACTCAGGATACTTTGGAAGTCTCATTGTGATAGCTTATCTTCAAATATTCTAAAAAGTAAGGGAATGCTTATTTTTAACATCAGAACAGAAAGCTTCAGGTTGCCCAGTAGAAAGTAAGAGTGTGTGTGTGTGTGTGTGTGTGTGTGTGTGTGTGTGTGTGTGTGTATGTTGAATTTAAAGCAACAAACTAAACTTTGTTTCATTTCTTAAGTAACATGGCTACCAAACACTGAAAACTTCTTTTGCCACCACTTTAAGGCATACTTAGAATAAGAAAGACAGTTAGGAAATTTAACCAGAATGTACAGAGAGAGTAAGTGCCTGCAAAAGTGAAATGGCTGTATTTAAGAAGGAAATGGGAAGAGACCTAAAAAGGTTTATTTATTTCTATTGATCCTAGAAAAGAATTAAGGCTAGGGATTCCAAATACCACTGGAAATGACTGCCTATGGGTGTCATTGCACAATACCTAAAAATTAAGCCTCATTGTCAGATGCAATAGCAATAAACAGTGAGAAGGTTAAAAATGACTATTCAAAGAGCTGAATCTCAGACACCACCAGTAAATTTCTCATTTTAAAATCATGATTGTCTAAAGTTGCAGGAACTGACCCTTTATGTATAAAGATAATTCACCACTCCAGCAATGTCGTCTGGACTAGATAGCTTGATTTCCTTGCTTCCCAAGTATAGATACATGACCATTTGATCATTACTTTATATATTTTTTAAGTTATGTAGTACTTTGATTTAAAAACAAACTTTCAAATGGAAGCAAATTGTAAAGCAGGTCGTAGGTTTCTCCATACCTTCAGTTTTTAGGGGAATCTATCTAGCATCCTGTTTGCTTTCCCTGGCCTCCTGTGGGCTCTCTGTGCCCGACTCACATGGCTCTACCTACTTCCTCATCTTTAAGGGTAAAGTTCATATCTTTAAGTAGTTGGGGAAAAATAATCTATTTAAAATGAAACGGATATTTGAGGTAAGACATTAAGATGTAGCTGTTGTTGAATCACAAATGTAAATAGTGAGATTTTAATTCTCACCCTGTTTTAGGAGAAAATGAAGCAACAAGGAAACATTCAATAATTGTAGCAGACAGAAGAAAGTACTGCATAAGTGAGCAACTAAAAGTGAAAATAAACTTTCTAGACTCATAGCTTCATTCTGATCTGGCATTGCTTGTTTTGTAACTAGGAGAAAGAGAAAAGTTTAGTGTCGAATTTCTTCCTTGAAACTGAAAATTCTGACAAGATTTATAGTTTTTTGTTTCTGTTTTGAGGTGCTGGGTATCAAATCCAGGGTCTTGCACATGCTAGACAATAAAGTTTTTGTTTTTGTTTTTATTTTTTTAAGAATTTATGCTTTTTAGGAAAATCAGGGTCTATAAAAATGGGTCCTCTTTTGTCAGACGTGGTTTCAAGATTATCACTTCATATTTGATCTACCTGACTCTTTACCTTCTCATCTTCTAACCCCTAGAGTCACCCTTAAACCTTCATGTGGCTACTCAGCCCTGGCCTGCACATCATATCTCAAGAGTGGCTGTCTCAGCCCTGGTCTAGTTGACCCTTGAGTCTCCAGGCCTGGATCTCTGCTTTGGAGTCCCAGTTTCTATCCTTGTCTCTTTCTTTCCCTTGGGCCTGGTCCCAGACTTAGGCAGTTCTGCAGCAGGCCCCTGAGAAATGCCTGCTCCACAGTGCCTGCTCATTTGACTTTATCTCATGCTCCAACCTTGACTGGCTTATTATTAAGAAATTCAAACATCCTCACAATCATCTCCCTTTCCTGGTCCTGTGTTTTCATGGATGTTTCTATTTAGTTTTTTCTTTGTCCATCCATCTTCCAACTTCCCCCAGATTCAGGGATTTGTCCAGATCCCCACCCCCACCCCCAGCTCCTGACCCTTCCTGTCAGGACCAACTGCCATCACTGGGAATTTTCAACACTTTTTAAAAATCCAGGCAAAAGGTAAGTCAATGGGTTTAGTTTTAGCTGATTATTGAACTTCTATTATTTTATTCAATACTAAGATTGATCCTATGTATTAAATCATAAGTCTTTAACAATGGTGATAGAAAAGTTGAGCAATATAATTTTACAGAGTTTGACCCCCAAAAGGTTCATAAATGTTTACAGTTTTTTTCCTAGACTATTGGTTTCAGCCATTCTTTCTGGTAAGAGAAAAGAAATCTCCCATGTGTTACAGAGTTTGTTCCTCTATATTACAAATTTGTTACTTGTTACTCTGCTTACTAGACATAACATAAGGTCTCTTTCTTCCTTTCTTTCCTTCCTTCATGCTTTCTTTCTTTCTTTGACAAATTTCATTATGTAGCCCAAGCTAGTCTTGAATCTATGATCCTCCTGCCTCAGCCTTCTGACTGCTAAAACAGGTGTATGCCACCATTCCCAGCTATCAGAACATAATAGAATTTTACTCAGCCATGAAGAAGAATGAAATCTTATCCTTTGCAAGTAAATGGATGGAACTGGAGAACATCATTCTGAGCGAGGTTAGCCAGGATCAGAAGACCAAAAATCGTATGTTCTCCCTCATATGAGGACTTTAGATCAAGGGCAAATGCAGCAATGTTGTTGGACTTGGGTCACATGACAAGGGGAGAGCACATACAGGAGATATAGGAATAGGTAGAAAACTCAAAACATGAAAGCGTTTGATGTCCCCACTTCAGAGAAACTAATGCAGAAACCTTAAAGCGACAGAGGTCAACATGAGAAGGGATCAGGAACCAGTGTAAAGATCAGTTAGAGATGAACCAAGTTGGGTTGTAACACATGAGTACACGAAAGCAGTGCTAGGAATCTCTCTGTATAGCTATCCTTATCTCAACTAGCAAAAACTCTTTGTCTTCCTTACTATGCATATATCTTCTCTTCAACAAAATTAGAGACAAGGGCAGAACAGGTTCTGCCTGGAAGCGAGGGGAGGTGGGAGAGAGAGGGTGGGGACGGGGACAGGGGGAGAAATGACCCAAACAATGTATGCACATGTGAATAAATGAATAAAAAAAATTCTGAATGCACTCAAAAAAAAGAAGGTCTTATTAGCAGCAGCATGCCTACAATAATGTCGGGACAGAGAAAGCAAGTGAGTCGTCCACTACAGAAGTTCTGAACATTGGTCAGTGAAGAGCTACACAGAGTTGGAAGAAATAGAAAAATAATTTCTTGCCATTCAGCAAACATCTATGGGCTGCAAAAAAGGCTTGGGAGTATTTTCAAAGAATTTTTAGGAAAAGCTAATTCATGAAACTAATTTTGTGTCAATGATTCTTTGTCAGAAAATATATCATGATACCAAAGACTCATACATTCCACTAGTGAGTACGATTGTGGGTTGTGGAGTCATCATATCAATTTGCCTCAGTACCAAGGTGAGCAAAGGTAGGGCTTCACATCTTCACAAGATACTTTCCAAGTGAAATAAATTCATCAGGTATTGATAACAGTTAGTCAAAGTGAATCAAAACTTGGAAGATTTTCACAACAATTTTCTCATGCATTGAATGACTAATAAAACTCTTTTCTAAGGTTTTGTAAGTTTTGATAGCATATATCTATGCTTAAGTTCAAACATGAAGATCAATAATACATGAAATAAATTCAGGTTGTAGAATGAGAAACTATGTTGAATTGTGTTTTATTTTTATTTAGCTGTTGCTACTGATTTTCCAAGGAAGACTTTTTTAAAATGTCATTAAATTCCATTTGCTAGTATTTTCTTGAGAATATTTTGCATTAATATTCATAAGGGCTATTGATCTGTAGTTTTCATGAAATATCTGTCTGGTTTTGATATCAGGGAAATGCTGGCCTCATAGAATGATCTCTGTCTTCCCCCAGTAGATTGTACACTTCACCGTCGTGCTCAGTATTGTCTTCACAGGACCTGACTTACAGACGGACATGTAATGTGATCAAGTAAAATTTTTGAGTGGATGCATTCATGTGTGAAGAAATGAATGTATAATTTGATCATTTTTCTGCAGATGTAAAAATTCATTCTTAATATAAGTTTTAAGTACCTCAGATTCTGGAGTTTTCTACATTTGTTTTATCCTCTAGAAACAAGAAACTGTTCTTTTCATGGTACATGGTTTCATGCTACTGTAAATGTCTCGTGCTGCTCCTTCTACCTCAAATGTTCTAATCCACTTGGTAAAAATGGCAGTTTTCTGTGCATCCGTTAGTAAGCTACTCAAAGCCCAAGTCCACTGCTGAACCCTCACTGAATATCCCCTCCACAGAGTGAAGCATCCTCACTCCCTTCTCAGCTATGGTCTAACCATGCACACACTTATCTGATCTCATGATATCATGTGCAGATAGATAGATAGATAGATAGATAGATAGACAGATAGATAGATAGATTCTATTACACAAATCTCAAGGGAAGGATCCAAGATTTATTACTCTTTGTTTTCCAGAGCTCTCAGAGGACCTGGAGCACATCAGTATTTCAGTAAGTGGAAGCTGCATATCATTGTAGACATCAGAGGTAAGGATGAAGGAGGAGAGGGCTAGTGAGTAGGACCTCATGAAAAGAAGCCTCCAGAGATATGAGAATGCATGGGAGAGTGGTTTATCTAGAAAAAGACTAATGTTAAAGTTGGATATAAGAGGGGTAAGAGAGAACACATTTGATAAGCAAGTGGAATGCAAATGTAGTTATAGAACAGAGTAATAATTGCTTTATTTATAATAAGCCTAATATTTAAATATGTTCTAATGGATATATATGGAAGACATATATATCCTCTCTCCAGGCTCCCACTCACATACCAAAACTCCCAACAGAGTTGTTTTAAATATTGACATGCAACAATTATGAACCACAATTTTAATTAGTCCTGCATTAATTATCATAAAATTTAGAATATGACCCTCTGACATGGTCATTATGGGAGACATTCCCTAACACTGAACTTGAAAGACTACTCTTATAAAAGCATAGCATTAAGCAGACAGTTTAAAGTGTCAGTTACTATTTGCAACTCAAAAGAAATAATTTTTAAAATACAAACGACAATAAATGTGAATCATTGACCTAAGTACCCTCCTCACATACCTGATACATACATGTTTGGCAAACATGCTGGACTCAAAACCTCAAGCCCAAGCACACTGCAGAACACATATATGTGTATATGTATGTGTAGATATGGTTTGCTAGATGGTTACAGATGGATTAGACAAGGTCTAAAATTAATTCTATAAGCAGAACAAGTAAAGAGCAACATGGTATGTAGAGATGTGGTTAAGATCATGGGGTCTATACTCAAACTTTTTTACTTTAAAGCCCATTGTACCCTTTTCTACTACAGGGCTTGGAAAACAGTTTTCTCATCTGTACAATTTGAGATTACAATAATAGCAAACTCAAACAGCAATCGTGATGTTGAAATAGCATAATTTTGGAACAGTGACTAGGACATTGTACAGGTTCAGTATATATGTATTATTATGATAATTAGTTCTACGTACAGGAACACTTATTGCAGTACTAAATTAGAAGAGTGAACTAATTTGTAAAGATTACTGTTATTAATAAGATCTGCGATATTGATATACAGATTTTCTACTCTGTACCTCGTGCTGAGCAAGATGCTCAAGGTGAGTAATTGCATTTAACTCCACAATAACACTGGGCATGGGTATGACTAATCATATTTCATAAAAGAAGAAATTAACACTCAGAAGAGTTGCATAATTTCCTCAAGATCACAGAGATAGTTGGTGCAGTGTCACATTTCAAACCCAGGTATGCAGGTGTGTTTATTCCCAAGCTGGCACTCATTTTTCCCCCCAGGTTGGTCTCAAACTCACAATGTTGCTTAGGCTGGCCTCAAACTTGTGATCCTCCTGTGTCAGCCTCCCAAGTGCTGAGGTGACAGGTGTAGATCATGGCTCCCACTGTACCAGCACTCTACATACTATTCTATGCTCGTGTTCAGGTTCTGATGGAAGGGAAGAGGAGTTAAAAATAAAAAAAAATAAAAAAGTTAAAAATAAACCTTTATTAAGTGCTTGTAAATCATAGGGTTGTATGTCTTCTTCAATTTTAATAAAATTAATTTCATAACCTGGGAAAGGATATATAAATTATTTTTAAAAAAAAGGTCTACCAGATATGGTTTCTCTAAAACAGCCTTGTGTTCTCAAAGGGAACAATTGACCTTTGTGCAAAAGTTGAGATGATGCTCTCAGTTCAGTGTTAGGCCACTTTATCTGGGCTTTAAGAGTTTTTCACAGCAAAATACTTTTAGGATAGAAAACTTATTCCCCTGTTCCATGGGGCCATGGATGGTATACATTTGAGGAAGGGACGGGAGGCATATACACTAGAATCAGGAAAGCTAAGGAGATGCCTAGAATATAAAGAGATAAGATTTGTGGAATTCTGGATGACCACAGGTCAACACAGAGCCTATCAGAGAACAATTTAAAGCTGTAATTAATATTACTCTTCAGGAAGCATGGAGCTAGCCCTCAGCAGAAGTACTATGCTGTGGAACATACTCTATTCCCGCAAGTAATTCAATGCAAAGGGCCCACCAAATTTCCTATGCCCTGACTCTCTATCTCGGCCCAATCAGTGTCAGAACTTCCCATGAGTGGGGCTCTTGTGGCAGCTCAACTTGGAATTAATGCCTCTGGTTTGAGAAACCTATCATCCATCTGACCCTCTCCCCTCACTTCATAACAAACTTTCTTTCTTTCCTACCCCACTCATCATTTTTGTTCTGCCAATCAAAGTTGTTTTGACAGTTTCCAATGTTTCTCAAAGATGGATCCCTGGTCTGTTCACTTCTTTCCTCTCTATTATAGGTTGTATAACCCTACATTTCCTAGTCAGATTCAAAACCTGGAAGGTTGCTAAGGGAGGGGGGAGCTATTAATACTTGAAAGAGAAGGCACTTACTCCATGGTTGGGTAGACAGATAACAGGCCAATCTGAAGCAAGTAGGAATTAAGGAGAATGAATTATAAGAAAACCATTTAAGAGTTTGTTAAATATCCAATCCTACAAAAAGCATTTTATATTGGTAATCTCATCTAATCCTTACATTCTGTGATACTGAAACGCTTATATTCCCAACTTTACATGTGAAGAAACTGAGGCTAGAAAGATCAAGTAAGAGTCAAGAAAAATCTATAGCATTTGATACTGAAATGATGTGGTACCCTGTGTCCTGACTCCACATCAGGGTTGGACTGTAGAGTGTGACATTAGGAGACTTGGTATGTCCTCTTTCTTGATCTGGGTGCTGGTTACTTAGAGATGTTCACTCTGAAATGTCAAGTTTTATGACTTATATGTGTATTGCACTCCAATAAATATTTTAATTTTTAAAACTCTTATAATAATTTTACATATAATTTGTCCAGGGTCTCAGTGGAAGAACTGGAGTTGAAAGCAGATTTGTCTGCCTCCAGAGCCCAAATATTAAAGTTGAGTACAGGGCCTTTTATAGTTTCAGGGTATACTAAATAATGTAATGAATATGGGGTTGAATCCTCCAAATTCTGATGTTGTTACTGTCTGTTCCTCAGGGAACCAGACTGGTTCCTGATGCAATGAAAAAGAAAGGCAAGCAATCACTTCAGGGAGAGCTGTTATGATAGATCTGAAGAAGAGGATGTTGAAACTGAGATAGTCTTAACAGCAGTAACAATAGGAACCAAGTCTTGATTTTCAGGGGCCTCATAGATTGTCGAAGAGTAATGGCCTGGCACCCAAAATTAAGTCTAGGTTTTTTTTTAACTCTGTCCTAAATCTGGGCCCAGAACACTAAATTGAACTAAAATTATATAAAGTTGGGCTGGACATAAGAGTGGAAGTAGAGCTAAGCTTTAGTTCTGTGTTATATTGTCTACCAATCCACCTCAAAAAAGAAAAGAAACAAAATAAAAAGAATCCAGAAAACAATGCCCAAAGGTAAAGTTTTAAAAAAAAAAATGGTAAGAGATGCCTCAAAGAGAGATAAAAAACAACAGGGCACAGTAGATCTGAAACCACAGGGAAGAAATCAGTATAAGAAGGTTCTGTTTTGGTTTGGGTTTGGGTTTTTTGCTGGGTTAAAGTTTGGGAAGATTTCTGAGGTGCTATGATTTTATCCCAGGGTAAGAGCAAAGTACAAATGATGCCACCTTGTTGAACTCAGGTAGCATCTCAAATGAGATGCCTTTCCTCTAAATATTAGTGACTATAATGATACTGTCCTTGTTACACAGGGGAAGGTGGGCCACAGAATTTTCCATTCCCTAAAATGCCTAATAAGTCTTTGCAAATCCTTTCTGTTCAACCAGTGTGTGACATAAGACACACTAGTTCCAATGAAGCCCTTTTCAAAGTATCTGACATCCGACACCTGATTTTCACTTCTAACAAATACAGGAAAATATGGAAACTCCACTAGTTTCTTTCCCATAGATGTTTTCCAAGTTTCATAGACAAATAGTCTCCATATTTTGTCTGCTGAAATATTTATTTCAATGTCACTTGGAGTTTGGCAGGTTTTAGCTCAGCCAGGTCATGGTTTTCCTTCCCTTCTGCAGAAGTTGCATAAAACTTCAGGTCAGAAAAGTCCAACATGCTGGTGGGTCTCAGGAGCACTTCCTCCTACTTTAGTGCCCTGAATTACTCTGCGTAGTCTACACAGAGCTCATCTTATTCCCATTGCTTTTTCTGCCCAAAAAGAGGCCCTGTCTCTTCAGAGATGACATAGTGAGACCCAGTCCAGAAAAGTAACGTAAACCACACTTTAGTAACTGAAACTTTCAAACTCATGCTGCCCAAAAAAAAAAAGGAAAGTCAAAATTATTGTTGGTTATCAAATGCAATCAGAACAGGGAAGAACAGAGAGAAATCGTAAAACCTAAAACTCAGGGTTTTTTTTTTAACCAGAATTTTTAATTTATTTTTTAAACTTTATTTTATCATTTTTATATTTACTTACATGTGTATATATTATTTGGACCACCTTCCCCCACCCCACCTCTGGGCAGAACCTGTTCTGCCCTTTTGTTCTCCAATTTTGTTGAAGAAAAAACATAAAAGATAATAAGAAAAACATGGCATTTTTGCTAGTTTGTGATAATGATAGCTTTACAGGGAGATTCCTTATGTTGTTTCCATGCATATGTGTATTACAGCCCAAACTGGTTCATCTCTACCAGACCTTTTCACTACTTCCTAGTCCTCTTACCATAGTATCCTATGCCAGTTTAAGGTTACTATATTTGTTCCTATGTAGTAAGCATATCAACTACGTTCAAGTTTTTGGTTTTCTTCCCTTTCTCTATCCCTTCTGTGCATGTTCTCCCCTTATAAAACTCAGTTTTGTGTCTGACACCATGAAAGGCATCTTGAAAGATTATGAATATGATAAGGTGATCATAGTGATCTGTCACTTAAAAGGTTATCATAAGGGTGAGAACATTTGTATATAAAGAACTCAGTAATATGTGCCAGACAAGGTTCTAAGCACTTTACTTGCATTATTTATCTGTATTATCTTTTATTATTTACACTACTCAGAAGGTAGGTACTCAATCCCATCTTACAGTTGTGGAAACCGAAATATAGAGAAATTTAAATGTCTTGCCTGCAGTAAGACAGCTGCTGTAGTAAGTCTGGATTTGAATCCAGGCATGATAGTTCTGTTGACCTCTGCTTAGAATGTTAGCATTATGCAGAGGATTTCTGAGCTAGGTCTTAGCTGGTGGAATTTGGCCAGGTGGGGGCAGCAGGATATATTCCATGCTTCAGTCTCAGTAATGTTTCTAATACAACAGAACTTATTTTATTTTCTTACTTAAAACTCATTAAGGATCAAGTTCAAACTTTTTTGTAAACTTCTTTTGTTAGATAGCCTTTCATGACATGGTTTCTGCCTATCTCTCTAACTCGTGTTGTTTTATTTGTTTTTTTGCTATTTTGTTTAGTTTTTATTTCTTGAATATATCTTATGTCACTTATGTACTTGTCTGTCTTCCAAAGCCTAGAAGCCTGGAAGGGGAAGTTTCATGTTTGTTTTCTCTCAGTACTAGGGACTAATATTCTAAATACTAAATTAACTAAAGTGTAGACACCTGTCAATCAGAATAGACATCTGAAGTAGACAGCCAATAGGAAGACTATGTCATTGCATAGCCACCCAGATTGGTGCCAGACCAACAGTGGGTACATACTATTTATGAATGAATACATGAATAAACAAATAAATGAATAAATCTTAGAAATTATAACATTAGGATTTTTGTCTTTGTTTCAATGTTTCTCTTAGTTCTTTTTCTTTATTGCTTCTGTATTGTATATTTTAATTTATATCTTATGTATCTTTTAAAATGATCTTAAATTCCTTCAGTTTAGGAAAAGGAATAAATAGAAACATAAAACTGATGATGAATATTAGCTACAATTTAAAATGATCACCCCAATGACCACCAAAGTCATAGCTGGCCTGAAAAATAGCTGTGGGTTGTAATTCTTCCTGCTTTCGCATATCAACCTTTCCGGCTACCATTGTGCCTACAACTCATTTTAAGAGATTAATTCCTTAGAATTAAGGTTCGCCTTTCACAGATTAACTACTCAATTGCAAATTATTTTGGAATGGGTATGTATTGAAGAATTTAATTATTATTAGATCATTAGTATTAATTAGTGTTATTTTCTCTCCATTCAATACCTTGATATTTATTAAAAGACTACTTTAAAAACCAAACAATCCAAATACTGTACATTCATTGGAGTAGAGAGGGACAGGCTCTAAAACTGTGTTCTAAATGATAGGGACAAGACTTAATTGTATAAAAAGGCATAAACCCAAGAATTTTATAAATGAATTCCTGCTCTCAGAATTTAGTATTTGATAAGCACTTGACTGCAATGTGTAACAGCAAGATTCAGGAAGCAACATTGGACCATGGACTCATGTGGCAAAGTTATATCTAGATGGGGGATGCAAGGGCATTTTCAAGGCATTAGGTGCCTGGGATGAGAAGGCAGACACAAAATGAGGAAGATTCTTAAAAGTACATGACAGGGAACAAAAACTATGAAGTTGCCATCTTTGGGCATAAGGAAATGATTTGTTTGTATACAACACATTCTTTTGAAGGCTGGAAACTGCCCTAGCCTGTGGTAGAAAATCTTTTCAGCATGAAGGGTTCAAGCAAAAGGTGTTTTTGGTCAAACACTTTGTCAACCAGAACACTTAACCAAAGCACTCTAATGTGAGAGCATTCCAATGGTGATATTGTGGCATTTCACTTTCATAATATGTGAGAGAAAGGGGGGAAGAGGAGAGAAAAAGAAATGCTGCAGTGAAAAATAATTCTCTTCAGAATTAAAGATAAACATTTGACTGACCTTAGATGCACTTACACCAAATTTGTAAATTCCGTCATAACTCCCCTCCAGGACTCATAGCTACTCATGTCAATGTTGATTTATAGCTATAAGGCTGGCCTTTATACAACTATTTTTTTTCAAACAAGTTTCCCAATTATGTCACTTATGGTTGAGCTGATAGCAGCCATGGATGATTAAAGAATTGTAATTTTCAATATGTGTGTGTGTGTGTGTGTGTGTGTTCAATGAAAAGGCCAAACATCCTTTGTGGAGGTACTCCAGGAAATTCCAGTTTCATTCTGAGTATCTTTACAGTAGGCATTCTACCATGGAGATGGAAGATTTTCAAAGTGCTCTCTCCTAAGAGGACGAAAGTGGCTTATTGAGGAAAAAAATCTATAGTTGTATACTTTCTACCACACTCATTTTTTTTTTAATCTTCTAAATTAGCAGGGAGCTCTGTTTTCTAACCTCTGGTTCTCCTGTGCTCACGTAAACATTCACCGGTTCCATTATGGCATCTTAGGTTCTGTCTTAACTATTCAATAGCCATTATAAAGGAGATGAATTGCTCCCTTGACACATACACTAAAAGTTTATTCAGGCTTTTATCCTTTAACATATTGTTAGTTTACCAGTAAAAAACATCTGCTGAAGTTAAACTTTCTTAAATAGGATAGTCTTTTAAATAACTGAATTTATGGGTATCCAAGTATTTTATTTTGAGTCTTACTTTTGAAACTAATTTTAAACATATGGACTGGGGGTGTGCCTCACGTGGTAGAGTGCCTGCCTAGCAAGCATAAGGCCCTGAGTTCAAATACCCCAAAATAAATAAAATAGTCTTTTTCTACCTTTCTACTTTACCAAGTATAATATAAGAATATTGTACATCTTCCTCCAAAAAGTTCCTTGGGGACCAGAACTAAGGGAGATTTAGTGATGAATTCCTTACTCCTGTCAGAGTGGCCAACCCATGACCTATTCCTGCATATTGTTAGGGAGAATTTTACTGAGTTTTTCTTTGATGACTGAGAATTTTCTCTAGGTTTATTTCATGGCTGTAGTTACAGAAGATAGAAGATACTGGGGGAAGTCCCAAACCATTATGAGCAACTTTTTCACTTCTTGTCCTTCCCATGTGACCACCAGTGTGTTCCAGAACCTGGAGTCCTGCTTCTATACTGACCAAGCCTTCTCACCCCCACAATGATACCAGGTCTTAAAGGAATGTAATGGTCTTAGGCTACCAGGCATTTGGAAGAAGGTGTCTCTCTCCTTCAGTCTATTTTCTCTTATGATTTGTAACACCATTCTATACTCTCTCCCATAGACTTATCTTCTCATTGCCAACATTCCTTGGTTACATGATGTCTTAAATCTTTATTCCATTGGGAATATACTTTTCTATTTTGTCCAATCCTCTGCAGAGTGCTCTTTCCAGTTAATTGACTTCTCTGAAGTCTGATTCTGACCAGAAGGTAAAACATTCTTTGCAATCTATTGAGATGAAGATGCTCCTCCCTGATGACCCACCTTACCCTTACTCCACAGCACTGATTCCTGTAGCTGCCCTTTCAACTGTTTTGCTCCACCCCCTCTGACATACAGACTACTAAGGCCTCTATGACACTTTGCCATTCTGAGCTTTTATCAAGGATTCTGACACTTTGCTCATAATCTTCCTTTCTATTATAGTTGCAACCATCATCCAGGGGAAATCCAAACATTCATGAGGATTATCCTTTCCTCGCTGTAAATTTGTTGGATTTGTTTCATGGAATCTTTCCTGTACTTCAGCAATAACTTTCAGGGCTATTTGCTGAAACACCTGACTATCTAAAATAGCTACATCTCCAAAATCACTGATGATCTGATCACAACACCGTTTGCTTCCTGTAGTCTCACATAGTTTACCTCCCACGATACATCCTCTGATCACATCTCACCCTCCAGTACCCCTCCACGACCTTCCTTTCTACAGGCCCAAAAGGTTCTTATTGACTTCACTTCCATCTGCATCTTAGAGGCATCATTTCAACTACTCTCTTGAACATGGCTTATGCCTTTTCCCCACTTTGAAGTTGTTGTTCCATCATGCACTGAATCTACTGGGATACTTGGTATGTATACTTTCTCATCCCCAGAAATGCCAAGCATTTAAAAACAAATGCACCATTTTTTAATTGGGTCCTAATGAAAATAGGTGACCTCCAACCTCAGATATTTGGGAATTTCCCACAGCAGTTGTTATTTTGCCTCATCAGTTCAATCTCTTACTCTCTGCATATCTACTCTAAACTTTTACCAATGAAATCCACTTCCCAGTCAATTTGTGTTCAATTTCTCTCTTTTAACAAAAGGCAAAATATAGATTGTAGGAACGCATTCTCCCAAGTTTCTCTTTTTATATAATATAAATCATCAAATGCATCTGACTTAGGTCAAGTCTCAGAAAACAAAATACCCCATCTCATAATCAGAACAAAACACCCTTGTATTTTGGATAATAGACATTTGAGCTTTTTCATACTTTTTCTAACTCTATAAGTGACAAATTTTTCAGGATTTTGCTCTTGGTTCTTTGCTGAGAGTATCAACTAACTCCTATACACTGCCAAATTTATGTTGCTAGCTCACACCAGACTCCTGAAACACATCCCCATATATTCAGTACCCTGATGCATAGTTCTAATTGATATTTCATAAACATCAGGTACAGCAGGTGAAAACTGAGCTGATTGGTTTTTTTTTTCTCTCTTCACTCACCTATGTAGATGTAGCCCTCATCTCCTCATCTCATTCTAGGTGTCAAGCATCCTCATCAGGACTACAGTAGCCTATACAGAACATGTGTGAGAATTAGAAAAATAGCCTTTTCTACTTGATTTCCCTATGTCAGAAACAAAATGTTTGAATGTGAAGATTTTATCAAAATGAACATTTTTTTCCTAATAAATATAGAAGATCATGATGCATGAGTCTTGAATGTAGCACTTTAGGGCCTTGCTGTATAAAAGTCTTCAGTCTTGGATAGTAATCTGGTCTACCACTCACCCAATATTCTATGCCAAATACCTGGAAATATTCCTAGACTTCCTCATAATTGCTAACATGTGGCCAATTAGAGAAAAATGCTTGTCCAGAATACCATTCAATAATAACACCATCTCAATGTTATGCTCTGCCCTTTCTCCCAAGGCCCTATTTTAATTCCTTATCACTGTTTTCCTAAATCAGTGTATCAGTTTCTTAACACCAGCCTGGTTCTTTTCTAATTTGTGTTTAGTACTGTCCCCAGAGTGATCTTTTCATGTCTGTGGTGGACAAATATGATTATCACACTTAAAAAATAAACTAGAATGATTTATGTTCCAAATGATAAACAATGTAAAGAAATCTTTACATTGCAGCTTCATTTTTTACAACATGAATACAACTAATCACCACCTAAGCCAGAGACTAGAACATTACCTATTTGCAAATTACCCCAGTGCCCCCTACACTCACTGGGCCTTCTCCAAAAATAACCACCAACCAGGAAACTGTTTTTGCCTGGCTTTGAACTTTTTACAAATGCAATTTTTTGGTATTTACTTTTCTGTGTCTTGTTTCTTTTACTCAACATTGTAATTAAGGCAGCCAGTTTGGGCAAATAAAAATAAGGGACACCTAGTTAGATTTAAACTTGTAATAACCAGTTTTTGTGTAGCTCTTTTTGTGTGTATACAGTACTGGAGATTGAACCCAGGGTCCTGTGCATGTGAGGCAAAAACTCTACCACTGAGTTACATCATCCTTGGATCTTTTAAGAAAAATATATCTATACTGAGCTTCCTGAGTATATTATCTGGAAATCCTATTTCCCAGAGTAATCCAGTTTCTACGTATATAACAACAGTTCATTCCTTTATATCAACTTATATTTCATTGTGAGAACAGACACAGTTTTGATGGACATTAGGATTATTTTCCAGTTTTTAGCCATAATCAGTTCTGCTTATATGAACATTCTGTTTACAACTTTTAGTCAAACATACATAAATTTCTGTTGGGTGCATATCCAAAAGTGAATTACTAATTTAAGAGGTATGAATGTGTTCAGCTTTAGGAGATACTAGCAAACAAGTTTTCAAAGGTTTGCACCAATGTGTACTCCTATCAGCAGAGTATTGAGGTATCTCATCAGGGTTTTAATTTGTATTTCTCTGAGGGTAACTTTTAATGTGTTGATAGCCCTTGGATATCCAGTTTTGTAAAAGTCTAGTCAAATTTTTTACTCTTTCCTCTTTTAGATTATTTCTTATTGATTCATAAATTTCTTTATATAATATGGAAAAAAGTTTATTGCAAATAAAATATCATCCCCTCCTGTGACTTATCTTTTCATATATTATTTTTTGATGCATAGTTTTCATCATTTATAGTAGTTTTAATATCACCTAAATAGTTGGTACTTATTGTATTCTGTTTAATAAATATTTGGCATCTTCGGGGTCATGAATCTACTTTTCTGCTTACTTTGTGATGCTTTCCTATTTTGCCTTTGTGTTTAGATATCTGATTCACCTAAATCTTGTTTTTGTTAATGATGTGAAGAAGGATCATGACACATTTTCCCCATGTGGGTATCAATTTTTCCTATAACATCCCTTATGGAAAAGTCCTTCCTTCCACACTCTACTTCAGCATCACCTGTGCCATAGTTTAGTCCATGTATTTATGTTTGTGTCTAACCTCTCTTGGTGACAGCCCTGCTATCTTGATTAGTGCTGCTTTGTAAGGCTTTGTATTTGATAATATAAATCTTACAATGTTTTTCTTCCTCCTTGGCTGGACCCTGTACATTTATGCATTTCAAAATCAGTTTGGCAATAACAATGACATTTTAATTTCCCCAAATTATTAATGGCTTCTTACCACCTAATATGATAAAAATCTAAACATCTTAGTATAAACTATAAAACGTCTTATAATCTGTATCTGGTTTCTTGCCTAGCCACATTTCTGGCCGCTCTCTTCCTTGCATCCCATATTATGATAATCCTAAACAACTTGGTGCTCTTAAATATGGTACTGTTGCTATAAAGGCATCCCATGATTTTGTGTCTTCCCACACTCTCTTCCTTCTTTTTGGAATGCTTTCAACCTATGTCTGCCTGTAACATTCACAGTCACCCTTTAAATCTCTATTCTTTAAGTTGAATGGATAGGATGATCCAGTACATGTGAAACTTCCCTGAACCCTGTAGTAAGGTATACACATCTTTCCACAAAGGTATATAGTACTTTGCACATACTGTCATTATAAATAGGGTCACATCACATTACACCAGCTGATTTAATTACTAAAAACTACTAAATATTCAACAAAGAATTGGTGGCAAATATCTAGAATCTCACTAAATATGAGTTAAAGTAATGATTGACAAGCAAATGTTAAATATCAAAATAACATATATTCATGTACATTTATACATAGAATAATTATAATTTATACTAAGTATATACTTGGTCTAGACATTGTGCTAAGAAAATATTGAGAGATATACTCAAAGATGTATGGCTGGGATTTTTTTAGCATTAAGTAATGCAGAATAATTGGAAATTATCTAAATGCTCAATGATTCTGGATTTTTTTGCTTTTATTTACTTCTTTTTCTTTTTCTTATTGCTGCTTTGGGTGGGGGTACATTGTAGCATTTACAAAAGTTCTTAAAATGTATCATAGTTGAATTCTCCCTCTCCATCATTCTCCTTTATGCCCTCTTTCCCCCCCATTCCTAGACAAGGTAAGTAAATAAGCAAAGTCATAGGATAGAGTGCTATGCAACAATTAAAATAGTGCTGCCTGAGGATAGTGATTGCTATAGTAATAATGCTGTTATGTTGACAAATGAAAGTTAACTGAGTTATAAAGGGCATTATGGTATTTGGGGGGAAAGACATAGATTTGGAAAAGTATATGGAAATATAAAATTCTGGAGGAACATAAATCAGAAAAGATGTTTTCTCTAAATGTTGTGAAGTTTGATTTCTTTGTATTTCTGTTCTCTCTCTCTTTACAGAGAATACAGAAACACCCAACGAACAATATATTTTCTATTTGAAAGGATTTGGGCAATTTATTAGTGACAGCAGAAAAAGGCTTCCCTGCATCTGGCATGCCCTTCATGTGGAGTTTCTCTCGGCAGCAGACTTGTGGTCTGAATCAATCATTGGTTTGATGAAATAGTGGAATATTCTGTTTTCTTAATCAAATTCAACTGTGAACAGAACAAAAAAAGGTAAGACAAAGCTCCATGCATTTATTCAACCTACCTCTTATTTTTAAGGGCCTATTCGAATATAAGACTCCATTTAAAGTGACTGAGGTTCTTTGTTTTTGTTTTGGTACTAGGGATTACCATTTGAGTTTGTTTTTCAAATAGGGTTTCCCTCTAACATTTACCCAAGTTGTCCTCAAACTCTGCTCCTCCACTTCCACCTCCACCTCACAAGTAGGACCACTGATGATGTGAGCCACCATGCCTGATTTGTTTTTGAGACAGAATCTTGCTAACTTTTGCTAGGGCTGGCCTCAAACCATGATCCTCCTGTTTCTGCCTCTCTAGTACCTGGGATTGCAGATATGCCCAGCCTAACCAAATTTTTGCATCAATCCTACACCATAAGTAACAAGGGAAAACTAACCATTGATGAAAAATGCAAGTTACTTCATGACTAAGGAACTAGAAAAAAATCCTATAAACTGTACCTTACCTACAGTACATGTATGCCAACTAAATCACTAAATCATGGCAGAGTATGCCACTAAATCATTAAAAATATTATGAAACAGCATACCAAAGGCACTTACTGGCTGATCTAATCTCACTCAGCCTAGCTACAAATGTCAACAGAACTACATCATTTTTCATGTCTCTCTGGTTATCTCATGGTGACCATCTTTTAAAGGATCTAGCAAAGAAGCTGTACTTATACATTGATTAGGGGAAAGATACTATTTCAGAATAGCTTCAGTCATAATTAAAAAACATGTTTTCTGTCCATTGGAAAAAATATTTTCTCAGAATAGTACAGCAAAATGGAAGTGGGCTTTTGAGACATATAAGTCAGGGTTTTTAGTCCTACTTCAGTGACCTTGAGCAAACAACTTCATGTCTCTGATCATGAGTTTTTTTGCTCCTGCCCTCTAGGGTAATATCTACCTGACAGGACATTATTAGAACTAGAGAGAATACATAAAGAGCAATTAAAAGTGCTTGCTACACTTTTAGTTGTAGCAAATAAAAAAGAATTACTTCCTTGCTCCACTTTCCCCCCTGTACCTTGTCTTTTCCATAGAGTGGAAACCAGGAGTGGGGATCAGCAACTGGAGTCATAAATGCATATCTTTATTCAGCAAATTTGTGTTGGGCTTGTTCTATGCTCTAAGTATTATACCAGATGCTAGGCATCCCATAATGAACATGACAATGAAACTTCTAGCTTCTTACTTTTGAAAGGCTATGCAAATAAGAAAATGCACAAGAATTGAGCAATAAGCAAAGGTACTATTGGAGCAGAAATAATGGAAACCCTAACTGAGAACAGACATTACAGAGGAGGTGATATCTGAGCTGAGTCTTAGGAGAGTTGTGAAATATGAAGGGAAGGCAAAGGTGATAAGATGATAGTGATAGATGAGGACCATCCAGTGCTCAGCATTACATGTGAGGGAAACTGGCTTGCTAAGGAAACCACACAGTACACTAACCAAGGGTTTTTCTGGCTGTTTGAGGTGATAAAGTTTATAGGGTTGACTAGATTTCTTATTAAGGAACTTGAAAGCAAAGAGAAGTTATGAAAGAGATGATAAAATTTGTACTTTGCAAAGTCCACCTTGCTAAGGCTGTGGACAGCATACTAGAGAGTAAAGACTAGAGGCTGGAGAAAAGTTAAGAAGGTGCTTGAAAGAGCTTAGCAAGAAATTCTAAGGCTTAGAACTGGTAAGTGTCATCATCGATTAAAATGATAGAGAAATACAGAAATCCATAGGAGTCATCCAGATCCAGTGATTAACTGGTATGTGATAGGTAAGGCAAAGGAAAGAGTTCCTGGCTTGAGTGATTGGGTAAAGATGATACTCTTTAAGCTGAGAGAATTAATGGGGATCAAAAGGAAATATATAACTCTGAAACTAAGAGCTGCCTCCCAGGATCATCCATGGATAATACAGAATTAAGTTTCAGGAAAAATTATCGAATTAGTATGACCAAGCTGTGTTGTCACTATGTTGGAGAATGTCACTGCCTTTTGGGACTTCTACCTAGAAACCTTGGCCCATACACTTTCTTCTCTAAACTCCTATGGGTCTTCATAAAAACCAGGGAAAAATCACAGGTTCAAACAAATTTAAAGTGTAAAGAATACAACAATTATATGATCTAATCAGACCTATGTTTTAAGTTGTCATAAAGGTACTAAATTTTATCCAATGTTATCTTAACTAATCTAAAGTTATTTCAGAATCAAAATATGTAACATGAATCTGTCATTAAGTATAGACCTTTCAATTCATAGCACTTCTACTTATATCCATATGCAGATATTGGGCTCTAATACTTAATACTGTTTTTGTGGTGGGGGGACTGGAGTTTGAACTTAAGTCTTCATGCTTGTAAAGCAGAGTCTCTACCTCTTGAGTCATACCTCCAATCCATTTTGTTCTGCTTTTTTACTTTGCTCTAGTATTTATTTGGGGAATGGGGTCTTATGAACTATTTGACTGGACTGGCCTTAAACTACGACCCTACCAATCTCAGTCTTCCAAGTAGCTAGAATTACAGGCATAACCCACTGGTGCCTGGCTTGACATTTACACTTATTAAGGTCAAGATATCAGTTGAATGAAGATCACAATCCCAAACTCATGGGAAAGTTAAGAAATTTGTCTCATAAGCCTTGAGTTTATGAAAGAGATATTTACTGAAAACAGTATAAAACAAACATCCCTACATAGTTTCTTAATAATAGTGAAATGATTCTAAGACTATACAAAAAGACGTCTTGACTTCTGGCCTGGGTTAAATTTCTACTCCATCATTTACTGACTTGGATGAGTCAGTCTTCTGAATCAGTTTTCTCTTTTATAAATGGTGGATAATTCAGTAACTACTTCTCCAATTATTGAAATTTTTATTTAAGTGAGGTATAGTGAACGTTCACCACAGTGTCTCAAATATGATAATCAATCATGACAAATATTATAATAATGATTATTATTATGATCACTACTCTTTGACTACCTTTGAACAAAACAAAGGTTATTTCCCTTATCATGAACACTTCCTCTGTTGAAAAACAGTAGAAGTCATCACAAAGAAGCTAGGATCAGATAAAAGTGAATGTCCACTGACATACTCATCTTTGGGTGCGTCTGAGCTCCCTTAAGCATGCTGCTATCACACAGCCCTATGTAGCAGCCCTCGTAAGCTGAAAATTTGTGCCAAGATAAATTAATAAAAATCAAAGCATAATGTTGGCAAAGACTATCATTTCAATGTTACCTTATAAAAATGTTTCTACTTATGGTCTTCCACAATATTTTGAGAAATAACCCTTTCAAATTTTTAGAGAAGATATCTGAAATGCCAGATTTGGCAACATTCATTACCATTTTTAGAGCATAAGGAGCCCTGAGACTTTTATTGAACGGCTGAGTTGTCCCCTTCCAACATAGGGATGTCAGAGGCACTAGAAGGATGGAAATTGCTAGAAATTAAAGGAGGATTGTCATTCAAATAAGGCTAGTTGAATGATACTAATGTAATGTTACTAATTCATTTATATGGCAATATTCTGCTCAAATTAGGTCTTCCTCCCTATCCTACCTTCCCATTTCCCAATCCCAACGTGTGTTTGCTCATGGCTTTTGCACTGTTACAGAATTAAGCAGCCCAACCTCAACCCTTATCTGCAGGAAGGAAACTGGTGTAGCAATTGCTGCACAAGAACCAAGTTGAACACAGCTATAGTCAGTGACAAAGATAAGCCTGGGGCCAAGTCTTACATACAGATGTGCTGCAGAGCATCTGGGTTCCAGGGAAACATGAAAATGGGGAGTCTCTTTCTCAAACAAGATTAAGAATTTCAAGACAGCAACAACCAATCAGTAAATCAAGCACCAGTTTCTCTTATGTTTGGAATCCTGTGCTGCTGCTCAGGTGGATGGTCATGAGGCCAGCCTGAATGTTTCTCCTTCCGACTTCTCTTAACACTAGTCCTATCTGCATAGGAATGTGTGTGGTTGATGGGCTTTGTATACACATATGAAATAGAACGATAAAACCTCATGCAATTTCTTTAAGTGCAATGGGTAGAGGGTTCAAGGGAAGAGATGTTGGGGGTCATCTAGCCAATAGATGTAAGCCATTTGGAATTGTTACAATGAATTCTCCTGTATAAAGAATATATGCTTATAAAAATGAAAAAAAATCATTTAACCAACTGTCATCTCCATGTTGTCTGAGAACTAAGCATAATTTATCACATTTGTGACTGTGAGCAAAAGAATAATCCTCAGGAGTTACTTAATCATCCACATGCAATGGATGTGGCAAACATTCAATAAGGGAACCATCAGACTCACATAAAATATTTTAATTTGATTCCATTACTTTAAAGGCCCTTAGAATATTTAAACATTGTTCTTTTAAAAGCTATAGTTCAGTGGGTTATACAAGTAAAATTGGCAAACTCTTGACATTCCTAATATGTTTAGTCACGTTTCTCTGACAACCTGATGAAAGTCATAGAAACTCATCAAAGATAAATTCAATTTCCCATAAACTCTCTCTTTCTCTCTCTCTCTCTCTCTCATTTCACACACACACACACACACACACACACGCACACACACACATTTCTCAAGTACTTTGAAATCCGTCCAAGAACTTCTGGTTTAAAAAAAAAATAATAAACCTTGCTCTGAGATAAGACTTTTGTCACATGATAAAATAAGGTTACTTATCCAAAAGGTTTCAAAAAGAGTTATTTTAAAAATGAAGTGAAATTTTATTGATTATTTTACCATATTTGTTATTTTACTGTATCACTAGATGAAATTAAAGAAATAAGGTAGAGTCAGACCATGAAGGGTCATGCTAATTCTTCCTTGAAAATTCTTTTTATGGGAAGGAATTTTTCAAATTACTTCATTATTTGTCTCTTAAAAGCAAATATATTTTCCTACATTTCCTACATAGCCCACATTCTTATATTTCCCACATATCCAAAATAATCATTTTCACTCTTAGAAAAAGTAATAATTTCTTAATTTCATTTAAGACCCAGGAAGAATAAAATTTCTCCAGTTTTCTCTTGCTTTCTCCAGAACCACAATCAAATCTACATTGAATATAGAAAAATCTAGATTGATTTCATGTCATCATTGGAGAGAGCAGATCTTTGAATTTATTTCATAGCTTCTTCTTAGGGTGTTAAATCTAATCCCCAACTTTCTTATGAATTAGAATTATAAAATTTGATAATCAAATTTTGAGCTAACATGCAACATGCCTGATGTTCTGATTTGCACCACTGTGAGAGCCCATCTCCTGTCTGCCATTAAAGCTCCTGAGACTGTCGCTATGTGGTCTCTAAGCCCTCTGTTATTCTGTTCTATTTTTCCCCTTATGAGCAAAAAGTGATCTGTGTAGTGAAATTTTAATATTGTACAAAGATTAAATTCTACCTTAATCATTTATCTTATTATTTTAACTCTAAATGAGAATCCTTAAACAAGTCAATTGCTGCAAAAGTGTGATTTTTCTAATTCCACATTCCTTCTACATAATCTAGTGTTCTCTCATTCAATGGAGATATTTGTATATAAGGAAAATCTAGCTTCCGGTTTAAAAGATAAGATACCTGAATTATAAATTATCATTTTTCTAAGCAAGATTTTCTTTAATATCTAATCTAAATGATAACATACATCATTTGGCTTTTTTAGTTTAATTACACGTTAAAAGAATTGTGTAAAATCAACTAAATCAAGTACAAGAATTACTCTTTTTGATGTTGCATATGTTGAAGCATTGGCTAGTAGTAGGTCTTTTAGGTTACTGTCTGCTTTTAAAATGATTCAATAAATTTAAAATTATCTTGAATTGTTCCAGTCTTGTCTGCACCTTTTTGGTCCCCGATTAAGAATCAACCATTTCTCCAAGGGGCTCTGATTCTTTTTTTACTGAAGAATGATATTAGAAACCAAAATAGCATTCTAAGTGTCTTTGTTAATATTGGGGTGAAATTACAAATAGGCCACTTCAATAGATGGAGCAAGAAAATAAATGTATATATTTTAAATCACATTGTTTTCAGATTTTTTCAATATTTATAGTATGATTTTATAAAACTACTTTGATTTTATAGCTGCACCTCTTTTTTCCCTAACACTGAGAACCTTGATCTCTACGAAAGCTAATAACATCCACTAGCTTCTGTGGATGTCCTGAGTCTGTCAGATCAAATAGGGAAAGCTATTCCCCTCATCTATAACCTTTGCAGGTCCCATGTTAGTCAACAGTGTTATTATTGGTGGGATTGGTCAAATTAGGGGAGGTCGGATGAAGAAAGATGTTAAGAGCATTTCTACCCTTTTTCTCTCTGTCTTGTATGATGTTTCTGGTTATGGCTGCTGCTCTTCTGTGATTCCAGTTCTCTAAGGCAGGCTCACTTTGACTCCAGCTGCACAGCTGAACCAATCCACTGGATTCTGGAGTTTTATCTTTACTTTTCTGTCCCTCTAATGCAAGCATGGAATGGTTTCCTGTTGCCTGAAATCTGGGTTGCCTCATCATCTCCTTTGGCTTTTTGTTCTTCCATTACTTAGGTAACTTATTTCCTTAATTATATTCCCCCTAAAAAAGATATCTATTGCCCCCTCAGTTGTACCTTGATAGTAGAGAAAAAAGAAACACTGATAATGATAAAATGACCAAGGTGTGTCTACAATGCCTTTGCTTTCTTTGCATCCCTAAAGATATATAGTAAAATACCTATGGTATAAAGTTACTTTAAAAATCCTTTCTCTGATTTTTATGATTATGTTATTATTTTATATAGTTATATACATTTGCTTAAGTTGTTTTCAGTTTTTAGAGATTCTGTTTTATTATCTTACTTTCAAAAATGCATGGGGAAAAATCTGTATTTTTTAAATGCATACATAAATCCTCTTCTGGCCTTTGCATTTACTTCCCCCTCTATGTTCTCTACAACTAATCATTTTATTGCTTTTTTTGTGCATCCTTACAATGTGGTTCTGTATGCAGCATGTGTATTTCCCTACTTCTTATATTAAAGATAAGATGTCATGAGTTCTATGCTGTATGCTATTTCATTAAACAATATGTCCCAAAGATTTCTCCATAAGTAAGTAGAGATGTTCTTTATTCTTTTCTACTCTTGTGTATTACTCTATTATATGGATAAGTCATAATTAATTGAGGCTCACTCTACATTATTAAATATTTAGGTTGTTTTTAGTTTTTTGTTATAAAATAATAGCAAAGTGAACAACTTTATGGATCATTTTGAACTTCTGTGGGTATGTTTCTAAGATTGATTCTTGGAAAAGTGATTGCTGTCTCGAAATGTAAATACATGAACTTTCCTTAGATTAAACAAATTCTCCTCCATAGGGTTTATACCATATTGTAATCCTTGCAAAAATGTATGAAAGTGCCTATTTTCCTATAGCTCCACCAACAGAATATGTTGTTACTTTTGTTGATCAGTCTGATAAAGAGATAAATCATACCTCAGTGCCTCAATATGTAAAATCAAGTATCTCTTTGTATGTATAAGGGCTATTTGTAGTCTTTTCTATGACTTATCTGTCCGTATGTTTTTAACACATTCTTAGAGAATTAAGGAGAGAAAACACTGGCCTAGAAGTTAGAAAACTCAGACTTCCCATGACTTCTCTATTCACTAGTCTTGGTTCTCAAGCCAACCATAAAACTCTGAACCTCAGTTTCTTTCTGTCACTCAGTGTTTCTGATAATGAAATAAATATAACATATCAATATGATTTTAAAATTTACCACATATTCCATATTACTTAGTTATCTGTATTTTAATGAGATTCAGTATTTTCCCTTCCTCTTTCATAAGAGGAAGATTTAGAATCTATGTCATGTAACTTATAGTCATCATAACATCTGGTACAAATTTTTCATGATTTTTGTCCAGCTTCTAAAACAATTAGTTTCTACTGATGATTATTTAAGGAGGAAGGGAGTTTCCTATCTAAAAAAAATTAACAAATATAAATTCCTTTTAATGTTACTATTTTTACTTATTTTGATAAAAACAAACAGATTAGCTTTTTAAAGATTGTAGCATATTTACTATTCTTCTAAAGCCTGAGGATGGGTGTGGAAATATTACAGGAAGATGATGATCCTAATCATGATTAAATACTTAAACAGACAAAAAACAAAAGTAGTATCAAACTGGCTCTTACTGAAGTTTACATGAGTTTGGGCAGAGTGCATTGCCATTGCTGAACACATCTTCAGCACAATTCCTTTGGATTGTTGTTTCAGGAATCTTCCTTTAAAAAAAAAAGTAAGAAAATGGTACAAACTCAGTCCTCCGAGAAGATTAGCCTTTTTGATAATGGTAAATGGCAAAATTCTTTGTTGAAGAAGAAATGACAGCTGCTTATATAAGCAGATTCCATTCCTTGTAATTATTGCTTTTGGCAGGGTACAAAGGGTTTAATCTTTCCTAAATCCCACTGTAACTTCTGCTATCTAGAAGGTTCAGTTACCCTGAAAAAGATTTTTGATCAGCTACATGCTATGAGCCAGTGTCGATGTTACTCAATACACTTTAGCTGAATGAAAGGGTAATTAATTAACTAACCAAGCAATTATAAGATACATTGCAAATCTAAGTTCTTAAACATAACTTCTTAACAAGTATTTATATCATTGCCCTTGTTTTTATTTATATATCTATATACCGGTCAAATATCTCATCATAATTTCCTCACTTCCTTTCTGTAGATGGAAAAGATAATTTTTTAGAAAGCAAAATATAACTTAACAAAAGGGAACTGACTAAAACAATTGGGACATTGGGTCTTAATTTACAAATATTCAGTATTTGCCTGTAGTTTTTTTATCCTGCAGAATTTTACAGAGCTTCTCCTTTGCGTTGTTTGAACTTTTAAAACACTACTTAAAAACGGGAGCTAAAGTTTCAAATTTGACAATTTCTGGTAAAGATAACAAAAGAGAAGGCTTAATTTCTCAAACTTCTTCCAAAATTTTTCCATAACAATCATGTTGAACCTTTATGTAGAGTTTTATTTTCTCTACTCAGGAACATCTCCACTTAAATTCAATGTTCTGAAAGATACATACGATATTTCTTCCAAGATTAATGAGATGAAGGAAAAGGACAGGAAAAACCCAATAGCCAATTATGTAATTTGCATTTTTAGAGACTTATTTGCAAACCTTAACTAAAAAAAAATAAGTCTTAGATTAGATTAGCTTAATATTCATTTAATGGCAGAAAAACAGAACTTTTTTTTAAAGGTTTCATGCTTCTCCAGGTCAGCCTGTATTTTTCCTTTCTCTACTTTTATTATCTGAATTTGGCAACATGAATATTGTATCAAAAAAAGAAATATGTTTACAGTGAGTAGATTGATGTGTAAAGGTGGCTTATTTAGCTTAGTGTGATAGTTAATCTTCAATAAAAACTTTCTATTGGCTATTTAATTAGTGGACATACAAGAAAGATATAACATGGAAAATGTAACTAATCATATACACTTTATTAAAACCTGAATGTAAATAAAGAAACAATTTCAAATCCTAAAGGAATTTTAGAGATTAAAGGATTTCTCATGACAGCAAATGTTACTAATATAATAGTGTATTTGAATATAGTGATTTGTAAATCACATTTAATAAAATGTTAATTTAAAAATTTCAAAATATTAGTTAATATTTAAGCATTTTCAAAACTATTAGGTGAGATACACCAACATAAGATATAATTTACATTCTTTATCTGTAAAATAACTCTTAGCTTATTTCCTTTAAGACTTTAACGCTTTTAATTCTATCAATCAACAGACCAATGAAGTATTTAAGTTCATTGGTAGTAGTCTGCCAAATGTTGAAGGTAGAACATGCATATGTATAACACATGGTTGCTAAACTCAAGAATTTACATTTTTTTAATTCTTTAGGAATTAAAACAAATTGATGTGTGAACATTGGACATGAAAAACAGGATAGGCAACAAGGATACCAACATGACTCAATGGAGAAAGAAATCATTTTCATCAATGATGTTAGGACAAAGTACATCCACATGCAAAAGAAGGAATTTGGATTTCCATCTAACACCATATACAAAAACTAACTCCAATAGACCAAATGCCTAAATATAAGCACTAAAACTCCAATGTTCTTAACATAAAATAAAATAAAATGGTAAATCTTTGTGAGCTTGGGCAAGTTAATGGCTACTATGCTATGACACAAAAAAGCACGAAAAACAAAAGAAAAATAAATTGAAATTGATCAAAATTATAAAATTGTGTTTTATAGGACACTGTTAAGAAAGTGAAAGACAACCCACAGGATTGGAGAAAAATTTTGCAAGTCACAGGGGACTTGTCTCTAGAATATATAAAAAATATATAAACATTTGCAATTCAATAATAACAAAGACAACCGAATTTTCAAAATGGGCAAAGGATCAAATAAGCATTTCTCCAAGAAGATATATAAGTGGTGAACAAGCCTATAAAAGACCTCAACACCATTAGCTTTCAAGGAAATGAAAATCAAAACTATACTGTGGTACACTTCATACCCTAAGGATGGCTATAATCAAAAAGGCAGATAATAACAAGTCTTGATAAGAATGTAGAGAAACTGGAACCCTCAAACTGTTGTTGAGAATATAAAATAGGGTAGTTGCTTGGGAAAGATAAATGAAAATATATGGCCCCACAAAAATATGTACACAAATATTCTTAGCTGCAGTATTCATAATAACCAAAAAGTGGACACAGCTCAATCATCCCTGAGCTGATGAATGAGTGAACAAAATGTGGTGTGTGTGCATAGTGAACTATCATCCAGTGTAAAAAGTAAAGAGCAGTGGTGTATCCTGTGACAGGAATGAACCTTGCAAACAGTATGTGAGGTAAAAAACTTATAGTCACAAAAGGCTATATATTGTTTATTTCCATTTATATGAAACATCTATAAGCAAATACAAAGAGACAAATAGTGGTTGCCTAGGCCCTGGAGGTTGGGTTGGAGCTTGGTGTGAACTATGTAGTTACCGTTAATAGGGGTAGGGTTTCTTCTTAAGGCAATAAAAATGCTCTAAAATTGATTGTGATAATGGTTGCACAACTCTGTGAGAGTATTAAGAACCACTGAATTGTATACTCCATATGAATTGTATCTTATTAGTGCTGTTAAGTTTTTAAAGTAGTATAAACAAAATGGGAAGGTTTGGTATCTAGCTCTTATTGATTCTGTAAACAAGAATGATGCCTTTTCATTAATAATAAAAATGATAGGAAGTCATAGGTAAAAGAATCTTAAAGAGTAATTTAGAAAATATCTAATACCTAAGTGTTCTCTTTTTTCACAATAATTTGTAACTTTAAAGATGTTGTGGAAGTTAAGCCTGTGGATTCTGGAAGTGGTAAACAATGAGTCTGCATCAGGCCAAGACTAAGGCATATGAATCCATCCTCAGTGCTCGCACTTACAAAATGGGAAGGGGAGCACAATAAAATGTAGAGCATTATTATTGATGGATTATATGAGAATACAGAGACACGGAAAGAGAGACTATAAGGAGTTCTCAACAAAGGCTACTATTAAAAGTGCCTTCTTCTCCAAGTCATATGGTGTGTATAGTGGGACTAGGATACATAATATCGGGTTTTCTGACTTCTTATGTCCTTCCATTACATCAAAGGTCAAAAAATGCTACATTACCCAACCAGGGAAGACTCTGAATCACTCTGAAGCCAGATAACTGTAAAACAATTGATTTCTTACGATTTTGAGAATGAATTTATACTTAAGGTTTTAAAAAGGTCTTGCGACGCTGCTGATATATCTGCAGGCATATTTTTGCCAAGACAGTACTTGTACTTTGGCCCTGAGAGACATTTTTCATTCCTCTGAGCTCTCTTGTTTGACATTCACTATACTGTATGTGTTAATCTGATAAGATGACTCATGACATCTTCATGTCTTAGGTAATCAAATCTGAAAACAACTTTAGAAAGCAACTGGCTTTCACTATTATCCAGACTTTATCCTCTAAGATAAACTGAATAATAACTTACAATCAGTGTCAAGTTTTGATAGCCTTGTACAGTTTTAGAATGAATTGGCTCCTCTTGAACATATGTTTTTGAGATTACATAATTGATCACTGACTTCTGCAAATACCATCATAACAGCATTTTCATTAACAAAGAATTTCTACAAAGATTTTACATGACATTATCTTTATAATATTATGAATTTTTTAGATACTTATAAGGAGCACTTTATAAGTGTATACCTATGTAATGACATTATTTGTTGAGACAACAGTTTTGAAAGGGATTTGGGCAAAAAGTTTTAAGTGCCCTGTACAGCTATCCTTATCTCAACCAGCAAAAACCCTTGTTCCTTCCTATTATATCTTATACTCTCTCTACAACAAAATTAGAAATAAGGGCAAAATAGTTTCTGCTGGGTATTGAGGGAGTGGGGGGGAGATGGAGGGGGCGGAGTGGGTGGTAAGGGAGGGGGTGGGGGCAGGGGGGAGAAATGACCCAAGCTTTGTATGCACATATGAATAATAAAAGAAAAAAAAAGTGATATGACAAAAAATAAATAAATAAATAAAATAAAACCCTTCAACCTTTGACTCAAGATTTCCACCACCAGGAATTTGACCAAAAAAAAAAAAAAAAAAAAAAAAAGAGAGAGACCTATGCCCAAATATTTGTTTATTAAAAATTGGCCAAAGATTATTTTTACGATCATCACATTTTGAAAATAAATGTTCCATAATGATGAGTTGGACAAATAAAATGAAGCATGTCCATGGTTGATATTTGTAAAAGATAATTTATAACATCGTATATGAAATAATAGGTTTTAAAACAGTATACATGAAGGGTTGCAATATTGCAAAATTAGTTCTGTATAAATGAACATGTGTATAAAACTAAATATGTGTATAAACCTAAATGTGTATGTATATGTGTACATATGTATACTTAGCTTCATCATTTTGTTTCTTTTAATTTTTTACTGTTGTGCTGGGGGTACATTGTGGCACTTAAAAAATTCTCATAATATGTCAAATATATCATACTTGAATTCATCCTCCATCATTTTCCTTTATCTTCCCCTTCCCCATTCTTGGAATAGTTTCATCTGTCTTATTTTCCCATTTACATACATGTGTACGTAGTATTTGTACCATATTCACCTCCTACATCCTTTTCTCACATCCTCTCCACTTCCACTGCTGCCAACCCCCAGAAAGGACCTGTTCCGCCTTCTTATTCTCTGCTTTTGTAAAAGAAAAAACAAAATGACAGTTTCATTTGTTTAAGGTAACTATACAGGCCCAGTAAGTAAGGGTGTGAAATAATGTAGGTTTTGATAGAAGTAAAATAATGAAAGTGCAAATTACTCACTGGATGAGACTGGTAAAAGGATTAAGTATTTTAGGTTATTTTATAATTTAGTTCCTATGAGAGTAGGATACCAGACAAGAAATAAATGTTTAGAAAACTGCTGACATTCTTGATGTTAGGACGAAGGAATTCTTTGTACCTTTTAAGCATATGCATTAATTTCCATATAATTGGATTTTATTTGATGTTTTAAATATACTCCAAACTATCTTTTAGCCATTTCACTTTCTAATTATATATTGCCAAAAATGTACAAGTGAAATTTACTGTATTGGTCTTGTATCTTTCATCCTTACTAAATTCAATAATAATTTGATTTGTAATTTTTGGTAGATCCCATTGAGATTTCTACACTCCCAATTATGTCAACTATGAATAAAATTATTTTTGGTTCAGTTTAAAAAAAAGATAACTACACAGGGAGTTTCCTTGTAACATTTCCATGTATATATATTATGACCCGAATTTGTTCATCTTCTCTATTTTTCTTCTTGGATTTGTCTTCTTGGGTTTAATTTGCAATACATCCTTTATATTCTTATATTCTTAACCCCAGTAATTCTTCTGACTGGTGAGCTTTGCAAACCTGTGGTCTTCTTGGCCAAATGCCGTTTTTCAGAAACCACTGCTGTCAGACAAACCAGAATGCTTTGTGCAGTTATTTTCTGGCCCACTGGTATTACTACTGAATTGTATAAAATTCACCCTCTGTTTTTGGATTCTGAAAATGTGAATGCCAGGAGAGTATTTACACAAGTTTTTATGAGTATTTTTGTGTGAACTGTCATTGTGTTCATAAATGTATCAATTCTTTATTTTAATCCTTGTGAAATATAATCATTTTAAAACAAATGAGACAGTTCAATATGGACAGTTGTGTCTTCCTGATGTCCTCCTGATGTGCTGCAGTATAAGTGAAAGAGAATCAGATGTTATCAAGACTTTTTTCCTAGTAATTCTGCTAACTTATCTGCTGCTAGGCTTTGAAGCTTTGCAATCTTTTCACATGTTACAGAATTATAGGAAATGACTCAAACATATCAGTGGGCATGACAGAGAATGATTATTCTCTTTAGCCTTATATCTCTGCTCTGTTTCTGTTTTGAATAGTCTCTTATGCTACTGGGAATGCTTATTTCATATTGTTAAAGAGAAGAAGGAAATTTACTCTTTTGATCTAAGCATTTTATCCATCTCTAGTCTCTTTTTATTCAAACTACATTATTGAGGTATAATTTACATATATGTACAATCTGTTCAAAAACCTTACCTATGTAAGACATATAACTTAATGAATTTGGAATAAGTATATACCCATAAAACCATGACCATAATCTAGTCATAAATGTATCCATCACCTTCAAATTTTTCTCTTACTTTCTGTATAATATTATTTTCTGTAATAAGATCTCAGCCTAAGATCTAACATCTTAGCAATATTTTCATATACAATTCCATAGTATTAACTAAAGGTGATAATATAGTACAGTGGTCCTCAACTAGAACTCATTCATCTTGTATAACTAGAACTTTATATCACTTTACTAATACATCCTTCTTCCCCTCCCCATGGCAACCACCACTCTTCTCTCTGTTTCTATGAGCTTGACTATTTTAGGTTCCATACGTAAGTGGTATCATAAAGTATTTGACTCTCTGTGTCTGGTTAGCTACCTTATGTGCTATGTTCTTGCATCATCAGAATAGTGACAGTGGTCACCAGCATATACATACATTGAACACATACATTGCATTCCACTATCAAGTTAGCTATTCCTCTGAGTATTACCCTAAACCCACTTACCACTTCCTCATGTCGATGTAACCCCTAGTAGGCTGTTATACAGAAAGAATTGCTACATGTGCTTTAATACACACACACACACACACACACACACACAGAGAGAGAGAGAGAGAGAGAGAGAGAGAGAGAGAGAGAGAGGACAGAGAGAGAGAGAGAGTCCGTGCCAACAAATTATTATACTGCATTTTTTACAGTTAATTTTTTTTAATTTTCCTTTTCCAGAAATAGAGTTGTACCAAAGAATAAAATGATTATTTTCTTTTCCAAGAATTTTTGGCCAGTTATTTGAAACATCTTAAAAATTTACATTAAATATTTTGGGAGTCAGTGAGTATTTTATTTTATCAGAACGCTTAATGTTCTATTCAGTGTCAGACATTATGTATAACTCAAAACTTTTCATGGCAACTTTTGCATGGGACTAGAAGGATCTCTTGTAAGGATTGGCACAGACCTCTGAGATAAATTCCCTGATGATTTTGAGACTTTCTATTCATGACAAGATAGCTAAGCTACAGAGGACCTTGGTTTCTTCCCCCCAAAATCAATACTACAGACACTGTGTAAGAGTGGGAGGAGGAAGAATGAGTCCTTTGAACTGACTGAGAAAGATGCCGGGAGAAGGAAAAGCAAAAGCTGCTTGGTGTGAAGGTGACAGACAGCTAGCTAGTGGGTAGAGTTGTGTAGGCACCACTGTGGCAGACAGGCCAAGAGCATAGCTTCTGAATTATGTCTTGACTTGTGAAAGAACAGCCAAATCCTCCAATCAGTATGGTGCCCAGCAGGAGCACCATACTGAAATGTGAGCAAGAAGAAAATGAGACACTACACTGTCCTGTCTCTCTGTCTTTTCATCCAGGAACCAGTATGTTCTCATCACCACTTCTCAATACTATTATTTTTAATTTTCCCAATGAATTTAATGGCAATCCTGAGGGATATTTTTTCCTTCCTGGTAGCACAAGGTATCATTCATGAGATAGTCACAAAAACTATGTGATTTGCCTCAGAAAAAGCTTCAGTACATTCCAGGAAGCACAATATCTTATTGTCCATATTTTCTGAATATAATGCAGTGAAACTGGAAATTAAAACCAAAAAGTAGCCATAAAAAGAAAAAGACTTTGATCTTAAAACTAATGAAATTCTTGTGTCTTAAATACTCATTTTTAGTCAGCATGATTTGTTCTCTTTCATCCATTACTTTTCATGTCTCTGATACTTGGATATATTACACTACAATATATAAATATACATGAGTATAAAGTGACTCAAGAATTTCAAATAGCTTCAATAAGTTGCTTTGAAAATGGAGGTTTATTATAAATAGAAATAATAACTATAATTTAAAAAACAGTTATCATGTTCAATATGTTCTTTACTTTGTGCACATTGCATTTAATTCTTTTAAAAACAACTTAGATGTAGAGACTCTAAGTACTTAGTTCAGTGTTGGACAGGCAGTAGAGGAGCTAAGATTTGCAATCAGATCACAAGGCATGCCTCTTTCCACTTAGATAGTCCAAATCATTCAAACTGAAGATAAGTGTTACTTGGAAGTAGATTTGTAAAGAATTACATATTCATGATTTAAAATCATTTTAAGAACATTAATATTGCTTACGACTACACAATTCATCATTAAATCATTTTTATTTTCCTACAAGACATTACAGAGAAAATATTTTACTGATAAAAACTAAAATCTGTACTATTTGACATTACAAATTTCACAAGCAGCTGTCTTCAAATATCATAAATGAATCTCAGGAGTCATTATGAAATTATACTAAAATGTAAATTTCCTTTGAAAGTAGCAAATCTGAATGAAATAACATCTGGTTATTTATATTCTTTATCAATCAGTAGGCTGCATGGGGGGAAATGAAGGTAGTAGAACCATAAAAGAATAAAGGGGGAAAGGCTTATAAATGAAACCATCCGAGTAACTCGCTATTCTCCCTTTTGCTGGTAGATGGGTTATATGAGACTGGCTATGCACTCTTTAAAAGTCATCTCTATATGAAAGCTTCAGAGACTTTATCTACCCTAGTAAACAGCATTGTAGGCCAGGATAAGAGGCAACATTGTTTTTTCAAAGAACAGTTCTTTTACTGAGAAAGAACAAATAAGTTTCTTCACATAGAGCTTAATCAAACAAAATGGTTTAAATGGACAGTTCTAGAAGAAATAAAAGTTTAGAAAGCTGGATTAGAACATGGCTTCCAACATAGTCTTTAGCTGTTGATAGCATATAATGTTTCAAGAAATTCTTATTTTAAAATGTTATGTTTAAAATAAAACAATGATTTTTTTTCCTCGTTTCAAATATTGGTATTTGGATGTGATGGGCTCTGTCTCAGCTCATCCCTTTAGCCATGGCTTCTCTCGCTGTTTGTGGGGTTAGGAGGTGGTGGTTATACTCTTCTACCATAAGCCCTGCAGAACAGCACTCCTCTGGATTCTGTTAAGGTCAATTTTATTGCAAGCTCCATCACCATCAAGTCATCACTAATGTACTGCCTAATGCAATCCTCATAACCCCATGAGGCAGTCCTATGGCCCGTTTTGCCTTGGTCAACTGCAACTAACTACATTTGCATGGCTGAAAATGTCTTCTTCTATGGCTCTTTCTAGGCAAGATGCTTTTGTCAATGGTGGGAGATCTTGCTCACATTTTTGGGTGTTTGCCTGACAGTTTCAACTGCTTGCTACCTACCAGATGTGAATTCAAAATATTCTATGAATAAAATCCACTTAGGGTTATAGATGGTTTATTCAGATAGTATTCCTGAACCTAAATGCAGTCTTGATCCTAGCTGCTGCTTCTGTTCCAAATTCAGTACTGGTGAACTCCATAAAAGGTATAGGCTTAAAGAGACTAAAGTCATGAGCTTCTTACAAAAGGAGGACCTGCTCCCCGCCCCAGTAGGATAAGAACTAATATTGAAGGTAACAAGGCAGGTTGAACTGGGCCATCCCAGAATAGAGCTGGAATGTTATTTTTAGTTCTTAGAATATTAAGGGGCTGGTAAATCAATGACTTTTCCTGAAGAGTTCAATTTACTGAAGCAAATTGGGAAAAAAGGAAGGTGGATAAAATACTGATTAGAGCTAGAGAAATTTAAGAGTCACTGCATTTTGTTGTTTGTGCCAAGGGCTATTTCAACTTGGAACCGTTAATAACATGTCTTATAATTATGATGAGTTAAAACACAACACAAACCAGAGTCATGGATGTTGGTTTGGAAATGGTGCTATACAAGCTAGCCCAAGTTTATTTTTTTCCCATAACTTCTATTTCTGGGCTAAGTTTTTCTATTTTTAGTTTGTTTTAAGAGGATTTGTCATTGATTTTTAGCACAGTATTATGACAGCTGCTTTAAAATTCTTGTCGGATGTCCCAATATCTAATTTATTTTGTTTTTGACCCAGCCGATTGTCTTTTCTCATTCATATGTGGTTTTCCTGGTTCTTGGTATGATGAGCGATTTTTTTGGATATTTTGGTTATTATGTTTTAAGGAACCCTTGATCCTATTTATAGCTTCTATGTTAGCACAACCTATTTAGATGGTATTTTTGGTTTACCCACTTTAGTTGGCTTTAGTTTCACTCACAGTTTGGTTTTCTGAACCCTGAAATGTTATTCTGGTTGATTTCTTCAGATGTTACTGCACTTAACGTTCAATCCCTGCTGGGCAGGAGCTATCCATGGGGCAGAAGGCTCTGCTCTAGGTTACCTACTGTCACTGAGTGATCTTCTAGAAGGAAAGAGCCACTGAGGAGCACGGAAAAGTGAGTTGTACCATCTTGTTCTAGAACTGGAAACCAGCCCAGATAATTTACCATCCCTCTGAGAGTTCTTGAAAGTCTTGACTGCCAAATGCATAAGGATGTTGTCCAGAAAACATCCAGATGGAAGAACATTCAGATGCCAGCCTCCAATAGAGAGATAGACAGATGGAGGACAGATGTCCAATTACCAATGTTTGGTAGACAAGGAAAGCGCTGGACAGGTCTGTGGACATTTGCATATGCTAACATTTCCTGATGCATTTCCTGCAATCTGCCTTTCATTTCTCACCCTTTCCTAGACTTTCTGTAAGATGCCAGGTTTGTGAAAACCCAGGCTCCTTGGAGTTGGTCCAGGAGCCTGCTGTCAAGGAATGAGCAGTAATTCCAAGCAATAATTCCACTGAGGTCTTAGAAATCCTGGCACAGATAAGCTCTTCACTCTTTCTTCATTTTGAGAAGTACTTTCATCCCTGTAAGGGAAATAGAAGATATTTTCCCATTATTTACAAAGCACTTTCCACTAAGATTAATTGTTTACACACTAGTCAAGAACCAGTTCATATTCCAGATATTTGTTCAGAGATCTTTGTACTCCCCAATTACATCTCAGCCTGGTTTTCCTTCCTTTCCTGACCATACTCTTGCATTTGACTCGGTTGTGCTACTCCCCTCTTGGCTTTCTCAGCATGTCCTGGCATCTCTCATTTTAGTGGTTGTAACTCCTGCTTTAGCTCCAGGAACCTCAAGCCACTGTTAAAACAGTTTTTTTCTGGGCAAGGCAAGTTGCTGATGTAAAGTCACAGCATCCTGCTCTAATTCTGGTTTCCTTTATAGCAAGCCACATGCTGCTGATATCTAGGATCTTACAGAAGTGACCAATGATAAGTCTTGTCTCAAAATAAGACTCCTCTTCTATCTGCCCTTGCCAATTCACTCTTACCTTTCATTCCTACAGATGGACAATTCTCAAAGATGTGAAGAAAGAAATAGTAGATGGAATAAGCTCTTCTCTCACTCTTTCACGACAAGCCTGTTGCAAAGCTTCTCTAGTAATTCCTAAAAAAGCAGACATTTATGTTGGGCCCATTGAGTATTCTTGGGACAATCAGAAAAATTCTATATTAATTTTACCACCAGCTAGTACTAACCTCAGAGATTAGGAAGATGTTGTCATCTTTCATTGTTGAACAAATTCTCTTTTCACTTATGTTCAGCAGACTTGTGACATTTCAACCATTTCCTTATTTATCGAATTAGAAATTTGGGATATTCTAAAGCACAGAAATGTAATGTTTATTTATTATATCATTAATACTCTCTAATGGTGCATTTATTTTGGACAGATTTTCTCTGGCAATTATCATAAGGTTTGCAAAACAGAAAAGATTTCAGTAAAAAGTTATAAACACTTACTGTGCTCCAGGCACTGTGTAAAGTACAGAAAATGCAAAGATTTCAAAAAAGTCCAGAGTGGATCTGTCTCCCAAGAATTATGCCATGTGATAGAAAAAAAAAAGTACATTTATGGATGAGCAAATAGTTAAAGTATAGTGTAAATGAGTACATTATAAATATGAATCAGGCCAGATATCCTACATAAGAATGTTTTTGGTGAGCAACTGAATGAAGGAAGACACAGCAGAGCAGTTGACTTTTGTGTTGAGCATAAATAAAAGGCAATCACATAGGAATAGGGAGAAGACTTTTTCCAGGTTCATCAACATCCATGGTCAGAGTCACAATGTTGCAGAGCAGTCATGAGTTAAGAACTAAAAGTAGCTCTACATTGCTTTAGTACAAAGACAATGTGACACTATGAAGGGCTTTGTATCTCGTGATTAGGAGCTTGGGTTTTATCCTCTAAGAAATAGGAAACAAGATAAATTTTAAAGTTGGAAGAGATAACATGGTTTTATTTACATTTTCAAAAAGCTATTGTTTATTATAAGTAAGCTTAACAAATTTAGTTATTAAATAACACATTTAAATTATAACTCATATTTGATTATATGGCCCCTTCAAAGAGCAGAGGTGTTCCAATGTTATATAAATTGAAGTGTAAAAAACTAGGTGTCTCATCCCTCTCACATAAAGGTGAGGCTTTACGTAAGAATAGCTGAGAGCTTTCCTCTGGCTCTATGGAACTGTGAAGAGAAAATATTTCATCTCAAATAAAGGAAACTTTCTTTCTTTACAATTTTTGTAGTGAGAATTACAGACAAATGAAATAATGTCTTCTTATAATTTCTTCAGTTGTTTCTTCCTTCTTGCTAAGTGGAAGTCCCTCCCCCATGAGTACAGACCATGTTTGTTTGTGCTGTTAGCTTATATCCTGCATATGCCTGCCTGATAAGTGGCCATACTGACAGTCTCCAATCCCTGTTTCCAACTGAACTCAAGTCAAAGTGTGCTTTGAAGAAAAAAACCTAGGTATGTCTTCACTGGGAAATATCCATCCATCACTGGTTTCCTATCATGGATTACCCGACTGGAATGATATCTTTAGGTTGCCTGATGAAGACGATTGTAAAAAGGAAAAAAAAAATCCATAGACATTGACTATAAGAGCATAGGTACACAGAACCTTTGGGCAGTATTAAATTCTCTCCCTCATCCTACCTTCTATCTTCCTCCTGTCACAACAAAACAGAGAGGCCAGAAGGCTGGTGTCATGACTGGGGTGCTTACCCTGGCTCAAGCCACTACTGTCACTGTAAAAACATGCTGTTGAGGAAAAATATAATTTATATGGGTGCCTTGAGTGCTTTATTCAAAATGCTTGGCATAAGGAAAGCAGCAGGAGTAATAGTGGTTTGAAAAACAAATAGAATAATGTATCTTCTCAGTATGTCATGATACTGATGGATGTGACTTTCACAGATAAAATATAAATCTCTCTTTTGTAACTGACATTTAGTCTGTTGGCCATTTTAATACAAAATGTAGAGAAGTTACTCTCTTGTGGCTTTTGCTGGTACTTTTTATAACTGTAGTGTGGTAGGAAGTAGGCCCCAAGTTCCCTTGGCAACAAGTAGAGTAGAAGCGATACACAGAAATCTGAATCATCAGTGAATCATCTGAGGATTTCTGTTTCCAATCCTTGGAAATAATTTACTGATTGTTTTTTATTTGTGCAATGTTTGCTGAGTCCAAGTGAACACCTCAGCAAACATAAGGTCTTTGGTCAATTTGGTCAATCATTTGACAAACATGCTGAATGCTTCATGAGACATTAAGATTAGTAGCTAAAAAACCCCTGGGCTTTCTTTCTTAAGACTGCATTCACATTTGAAGAGGAACAAATTGGCACACCAAGGTATTAGCAATGGGGAAGTCCCCTTTCTACAAAGAAAATTAATGTCCCCAGCAGGATGATTCAGGGCATTGCCACATTTACCCTAAATGTTTCTGAGCATGAAGAAAAGTGATCTCTCTAGATCTCGATTTTAGTCACAACCAATTCTCAGACACCTGAAAAGAGAAGTGATTGATATGGCTTCACACCTGAACATACACACACACATGCACACACACACACCAACTGTCTGAGGCTTATGGACATCAGTTACTCAGTTTCTCCTGGTATTTTTTCCCACTAATATATCTCTTATATAATCCCTTTATCTCTATAGCTGTTGAAAATATCTTTTTTCAAGGTTTACTGCTACTTTTGTTTTCCCAGCTGAGGTTGTCCTTTGCCCCCATGCTATGTACAGAGAGAAAATGCCTTAGCCTAAAACTGCTCATTCTCATGTCAGCATCCCAATCAAAACTCTATCATGGTTCAGTGGCTCCTTGAAGACCATCCCTTCAATAAATGTTTATTGAATGAATTATAAGACCTTCGCTAATCCTGTTTCTATTTTTTCCCCATTAGACCTAAAGCTGCTTGAGAACAGAGGCTCTGTCTCACAGGTTTTATGTCCCTAGATCCTAGCATGGCATCTGGTGCATTGTACCCATCCAATCAACATTTACTTAAATGGTGAATGACACTTAAATCCTGGACTCTTGCATGCTTCTTGTTACCTCCCTCACCAGTGTGAACTCATTTGCCACCAAGGCCTTCCTTCCTGTGAGGTGAGTCTCTGTACCATTCAAGCTCCACGCAATCATTCATACCATTTCCCGCCTGTGAATTACCTTCCACCACCTACTTAAATTCTTTCTGGTCAGGGCTTCCTGACTATTCCAGCCTGAGCGGATCTTTATGTCCTTTACGCCTTTCATATCTATGGCCTTTACTTAAACTTATCCCTAACCTTAAATTCTTCTGCCGTTTGTCTCCTTTTAAATTGTTAAGTGATACTATCTGTTTCCTCATTACTGGCATCTCCAATATGTTGATGCCACCAATCTCTTTCACTTCTAACCCAGAGCTCTCTGTCCAGCATCAAAACTTGATGTTTCACAAAAGCTCAGGCTCAAACTATGTTCAAACCTTAGTTCAAGTTCTTAAATTTTGAAGGTATGTTACTGATATTTTTGTTATGTTTTTTTGTTTTTCAAGATGTGTACTAAAATATTTATGACCGAAATGATATGTTGTCTCCAGCGTATTTCAAAAGAGCATGAGAGATGGTAAAAGGAATGGGGTATGCTATCCTACTTCTATTGTATGTGTTTGAAAGTTTTGATAATGCCAATTTTAAAAGACTTTAATAGTTTTACTCTATCCTCACCTTCCGCCACTTCAAACACACTCTTCCTTTGCTTAAATCCATCACTGTCTCCCCGCCCTCCATCCCAACCTTCTGAGACTCTGTCCAGAGGGAAACGGAGATTGACATATAAAGCTGAATTAGTTCAGCCACCTGAGATAAGTGACTAAGTAGAACTAAGTAGTACCTGCTGCCAACCCAGGTAATTAAAAAAAAAAAACCCACAGAAAAAACATGAAGAGATTATATTTTTTAAAGAAAAATTAGAAAGTTGAGAGTTAGCTCTTTACCCTAGAACATTCCCAATTTTATGAGTCTCTAAGAACAAGACAGGAAAATACATCTAAACTCCATGGTCACATTGTTTTCTGTGACTGAACCATCTTTCTTTTCTTCCTCCACATAAATTATCTACTTCAATTTCTGCTCAACCATCCCCTTTTTTTTTGCAGATTCCCTGGGTCTTCCTCTGTCTCCCACAGGAAGAATTCAATGCTTCATCAATATTCATATGAGATTCTATACCTGCTTCCTTTTTCTATATCACTGTGGATCATAGTTAGTTAATGTGTGTTTTTGGTGTAGTGCTATTGTGGATAGAAAACCAATTTAAATCTTCTCTCCAAAACCCTAATCTCTGAGTTCAGGTACCTTTTTCTGCTCTTTGATTTCCCAATTAGCATAGTATGTTGAAGAGGAAATGTTTAGGAAAGTCTGAAAGTGAATCAGATGGAATCTAATTTCTTTGTAGATATTGTTTCTTTTCTCTGCTAATATCCATAAGTTGAAAGTTGAAAGTCTTCTTTCTTGAACTCCTCCACCCAAAAGTACTCCTTCTTCCTTGGAAATCACAGATCTTTCATTTTCTCTTCACAATACACCTTGTGATCTGCTTTGATTTTTGGTGATATGTGTCCTATCTTCTTTACCGTCCAAGACTTGAGAGGACAATGACCATATCTTTTCCTTCTGCTACTCACTAGAACTCCTGAACACACTCAATAAATTTGTTAAGTTTAATATTTGAATGTAAAACACATGTGAAGTATCCCTGTTTCTTATTGAGATCAGCAATACTGCATGTTTGTTATCAATAATTTTTAAAATAATTCCATAGTCTCCATTGTTTTTAGAATTAATAAAAAATTAATAAACCAGCCACCACTATTCACAACCTGAGTAATCACATAGCTTATTAAGGTTTCTAGAATTGCACTTCAATCATTTAATCAATGAATGCTCCCAAAGTCAATAGTTGAAGACTTTTAACTGTCTTTCAAAGTTGCAGTAGCAGCTTCAGAGACAGCTAAAATTTTTATCCCAAGATTTCTGAATCAAACTCCATTGTCCTTCCCACTTAATCACAGGTGCCTGAATGTAAATGATAACAGACAGCTTTTCTATTACTTCTCTTCCATTATAGATATTTTAGAGGAGCATTATAGCAAAAGGAATTAAGAGACGTCTTCTGAAGCCACACTGTTTAAATCCTGGCTCTGCCTACCTACATGACCCTGGATGTCTTAGTCTTTTTAGTGCTGCTATAACAGAGTATCATACCACAGACTAGGAAATTTATAAGGAACAGAAATTTGTTCGGCTTGCAGTTCTGGGGGCTGGTAAGTCCAGGATTCAGTGGCCACGTCTGGTGAGAGCCTTCTTGCTACATGTTGGAAGACATGAATGACAGAGAGCAAGAGAGGACCAAACCTGCTTCTATAGCAAACCCACTGTCTCAATAACAACATTAACCTATTCATGTGGGCCTCACCTCTCAGTAATTGCCTTGTGGATTAAGTTTTTCAGTACATGAACTATGAGGGGCATGTTCAAACCATCAACAATCACCCTAGAGCAGGAAAAAAAATCACTTCATGAAGGAAGCATAGATGGCTGCTGTGGAGGATTTCTTGTCTAATGTGCCTTACTCTGTGCCTCAATTTCCTTACCTATAAAATAAGGATGATAGAAATAACCTATACAAAGATTAGATGAATTAATATATATAAAGCATTAAGAACAGTGCTTCATACTCAGTAAGCACAGTTTGTAATAGTTTGCTTTTATTGTAACCTGGATCATTTACTTTAAAAGAAAGCATATGTAATACATTTTCTATAGTTGAAAAGGTGGAACTATTCAGTGGTTTTTAGAGATCAATTTTTGAGACTAGTTCTATGATATTTGTGGCACAAGTATCTAAAATCTTTTTCATAGTCTCCACAATCTTTCCCAACATACTTAGTTTGCAAAATCAGATTGGACATTGTACAGAAATAGCTTTTCTCATAAAATTTTAGTACTTTCAGTTCCATTCTAGCTGGAATTTGAAGAACTACTGCATGCAGAAATTTAAGTAGTAAGTCATATGATCACAGCACAATCAATGCTTGTTTTTTTATCCTTTTTTTTTTTTAGGAAAAGTATTATTAGTTGCCATATGGAGGGTTGACCTTTGTTTGATATCATTGGAATATGAATTAATCACCTCAAAAATAGGGCAGTATATTAGGATCTACATTGATATCTGATTGCAATTGAAAAAGTAGCAAAGATGTAAAAATAATATATGACGTACTTATTCAGTCTATAGAAACCTATTGCGTATTCTCATTTCCCAAGCAGCATTCTATAAGTAGGGCCTACATTCCTCTCCCCATTCAGGGCTTACTAACTGATGTAAGGAGACATAAAATAAACAAGTAAACAAATAATTACAGCTGTGATGATGGGTGCCGTAGAAGTAATGCATAAGGTGATACGACCTGCCAGACTGGGAGAGTAGAGGGCTGACTTTAATCCTTACCTCAACCCCAGGGTAATCTGGGACAATTTGAACAGAAACCAAAAAGACTATGAGATGCCAGCCACACTGGGGAAGAACATTTTAGACAGTGAGAACATCAGGGAGCAAGGCTGTGAAGGCAATATAATCATGGCCTGAGCACAGATGAGAAAGGAGGCTGTAGTAGAAGGATTTAGCAAGCAAGAGGGAGCAGAAAGGTTGAGTCTATTGGAAGAACCAGAGATCTTTTTTTTTTTCATTTATTCACATGTGCATAGATTGTTTGGGTCATTTCTCCCTCCTGCCCTCGCCCCCACTCTCCGCCCCCCTTCCAGGCAGAACCTGTTCTGCGCTTTTCTCCAGGTCTGTTAAAGAGTAGAAATAAGCAATAATAAGAAAGACATAGCATTTTTGCTAGTTGAGTTAAGGATAGCTATACAGAGAGATTCCTAGCATTGCTTTCATATACAAATGTGTTACAACCCAAATTGATTCATCTCTAACTGACCTTTACACTGGTTCCTGATCCCCTTCTTGTGTTGACCTCTGTCACTTTAAGGTTTCTGTATTAGTTCCTCTGGAGTGGGGACATCAAATGCTTTCAGGTTTTGGGTTTTCTATCTAACCCTGTACCTCCAGTATATGTTCTCTTCTTGTTATGTAACCCAAGTTCTACAACATTGCTGTATTTGCTGTAGATCTAAAGATCGCATATGAGGAAGAACCAGAGATCTTTTTAGGCAGGTCCTTCTAGTGCAGCCCAGTCTGGTGACTCCATATTATGAAAAATAGGAGTAAAGAAACATAAGCATATAGCAAATGACTAGTGGCATTATTTTTTGGTTTGGGTATTTTGTTTGTTTGACTTGGGTTTTTTTTTTTTGCTTAATTTGCATATATTTTTATTTCTTACAGTAAAATTCCTGATTTGGTTCAAATGTAGTTAAAATAGTTTACACAAAGGTCAAACATCATCCAAGATTCATGTGGTTTTATGTGTCGTTCTTACCTTTCAGAAGAAAAATAATACTGCTCATTATTTTTTAAATGTTGGAAAATAACAGAAACCTAAAACATAATTTAACTACAATCCAAAAATCTAACTATTTGTGTTACTAATTTTCTATTTCTGAAGCAGAGGTTTTTTTTAAAAGTTCTGCTTGTGATTATCTAACCTTTGTGAACTGAGGGTAAGTAAAGAAGACAACAGATTCAGTTTAGAAACAAAGCCTCAAAGGCCACACTGATGGTATGGCTCAGATGGAATGAGCATGTGTTGGTTTAAAAGATATAGTTGATTAGAAAAACAAAATAGTGCCAGAACGATGTGGCCAGAGAAGTGCTTTGATTTCTAATATTGCTAAACCTTATCTCCCTGAGTAGTTGTGTCAATTAAAGATAAGGTTCTGACTTTGGGATAGTAGTCTTGAGAGACAGCAATCCTTGAGAAATGCTGCAGTGGGAGGTGACAGTAATGGTAGTAAAATTAGTAGTCATGCTCCAATACAGGCTGTTCCCAGCTGAGCCTAGCTAATGACAAGCTCATGGCAGGGAATACCTTGATCATTCACATCCGTTGAGATCCAGTGCTCCATAGCTATCAACTTATTTTCCTCTTTTCCCTTTTGTCCTCCCTCTCCAACTCTCAGACTTAGGAGCTGTAGGTTACGATGTGATTTGTGAGATAATACAGAGTTTGCACACCTCAGAACCACCTTCAACCGCGAAGATAATTACACCATTCTTGATTGCTCTTTGATTTTTACTTTATACAATAATGAGAGTTTTCTCTTTTGCAGCACCTAGAGACCAAGAACCAATTAAGTTGAAACATAGACATAGGCTAGGGAAAATTAAAATACACTACTTTCATCTCAGAAGTCACTTGGTAATTATTTCTTTCCTTTGGAGTATAGATATAAATAAAGGGATGGATATTATATATGTGTGTCTATATCTATGTATGCTTGTGCATTCATTATTATAAATACAATTCTGTATCTTGTTTTTTTCCACCAAATATAAGCATTTGCCCATGTTATGAATTAGTCCTCAAAATCTCTTTTTGGATAAATGGAAAATACCCAATAATACAGATGTATCATTCATAATTCAATTAAAAGTTCCCTATTTGGCTTTTATTTGGCTTCTAATATTACAAAGGATGCTATAATAAACATCCTAGGAATAGTAATGTTTTTTCAGTTGCTATTTTTTAGGATAAATCTCTAGGTATGAATCCAGTGAGATCAACCATTTGAATATTTATTAAGATTCTTAACCAATATTGTCAAATTGCCTTCCCATCAACAGCATTTAAGAACTTTCTTCTCACTAAATCCAGCAGTGTTAACGATCTTTTAAAAAATATTTTCTGGCATTGGTTTTAATAAAATTTGAGATATAAGTCAGAGTCACTTTTTATTCTCCTTTCTGTTTTTCTCTATTCCTGAAGAAAATGGAGATATAAAAAAATAGGATTCCTGGTAGAGTTGAAACATACACAAAATGATCAAGCACACTTTTAAAAGCCAAGAGCTTGTTTTTCTAAAAATGTACACAAGATGGTCCATGTGTTTATTTTCAGGAACACTATTTAAGGTCATTCCAGTGACCTTCAATTAATATAGCTTGTGATTCCCATATGGTCAACTTTTGACTATTTTTAAGCACAGAAATTCCTAGAACTTATTTATACACTAATATACTTAAAATAATATGGACTATGGATTGAAATTATGCATTTTAGCATCAAAGAAGAATATTTGGATAAAGAGTTTGCCTCAGGCAGTAACATAAAAATAGCATGGTTTAAACACTTTAATTTGCATCTTAAATTTCAGTTAACTATTTCCAAATGAAATAACTTATTCTTTGATATATTTTGGAAACATTTCATTTTGCTAAAACAGAGAATAAATTAAAACTGCCTTGATTCTATGGGATTTCAGCTGAATTTGTAAAGCAGACTCATTTTCACTGCTGTCAAATCAGTCAATTGTACTTTTTAACCCTGTGTTACCTTTTCCATTTGTGGAAAATGATAAAATAGGTTGATCAACTTTTCCTTATAATGCTTATTTTTCTTACTTTCCATCTACCTATATCATTTATTTTTATGTATCATTTTCATGTAGAATTTAAGTATTACAAACAGGCCAATGCACTTTTAACAATAATCCTGCATACTTCTGCCCTTCACAGAGGCACTCATTGCCATCAAGTTCATGTAGACACTTTTAGACTTTGTTCTATGCATTTGTAAAAATCAACACCTACAAACAAAATATATAATGTTGTTGGTTTTTCTCTTTTTTAGAAGTAATATTATATGCCTACCATGAGATCACAGACCTGATTTTCCCTTATCTGTGCCTTTTTTCTTTTTCACTGCATTGCATCATCTACCACAGTTCATCTGTCAGGCTGTCTAAACACAGACATGGTTCACTTCCACCCGCTTCTTTGCTGTTATTACAAATAAAAAGGTAGTTTGGCTCAAGTGATAGAATACCTGCATTACAACTGCAAAGCCCTGAGTTAAAAACCCAGGCCCACCAAAACAAATAAATAAGATGGTGCAGCAAGCAAATTTGCCCAGCCCTTTTGCATGTGCACAAGCTTGTTAGGGCTGGTTTAGTCATTATTTACTTACAATTCAGTCTCTATTATTTACTTACAATTTCAGTCTCTATTATTATTTATCATCTATTTAGGCTTTCCTATTCTTTTTTTTTTTTAGCAGTTTATAAAAAGCTTCTAGTGATTAGTACTCTTTTTTATTTCTTATTCTTACAAATCTGAGCCATAATTTTTTTTTCTTTCTTTCTTCCTTTCTTTTCTTTCTGTTTATTTTTAGGCAGAGTCTTCCTATATAGCCAAGACTGGCCTCAAACTGGCAATCCTCCTGCCTTAATTGTTTGATTGCTTAATTCTTTTATTTTGAAACTTTATAATTTCCTAATAAATTCATTTAACATAATAGATTTTCCCCTGAGTAAAGCTTTGGCTACCTTTCACCTATGTTTTGACAGTTAATGCTCTTATTTTGAATCAGTTATAAACATACTTTTTTTCTTTCTTTGCTAATAGTGTAATCTTCATTTTTTCACTTACCTATTATGTACAACTTTATTACCCTTTTTGTTCTTTGGATATTCTGGAGAGATAGAATATTTATTCCCTGAAAAAAAAATCCAGAAATCCTATTGTGATCTTAGAACCTGCCTAGTGATTAAATTCTGTGCAATATTTCATTCTATAAACACAGATTCTTATGCTGATACCTAGAGCAAATGTTATGAATTTAATGGCCACTGTTCTTCCAAAAGGATGCAACAATACTCCTTTCACACTTGAGGCTGGAATTAGATTCAGGGGTGCATGAAGCAGGTGCACATTATTAATATCTTATTTTTAGACTCTAGAAAACTGCTGCTTCTAATTTATTCCAGTACAATCCATCTCACTGATTTTTTTTTTTAAATTAATGATTTCCTCCTGTCTCTCTTGTCAAATATGAAGCCCTAACTTGACAAGGAAGTCTACTGGACTGATAGGAAATATTTTTCAGTGCCTGGGAAAGGAAGAGTTGGTCAGATGGTGTGAAGTTCAACCGTGGGACTCATCTTTGGCAGATTTTCTGCTGCTTCTAACAAAAGCATTTGTGCACACTCATATCCTCTCTTACACCTCTGTATCACATGTAACTGACTAAGGTAAGTGTTTCACACAAAATCCAATTTTGCAGACATTTTATTTTTTAAATGTTTCGATGATCACCTTTCGGCACAAAGGATTTTAGAGCTAGAAAATTTATTTTGAAGTGCACAGACATTCTTTTTCTCCTACTTTTCATACATATTTCTAATGATGATTGGCTATAAACCTAATGTTATCACTGTGACCTCCTCACTACCTTTTAAGAACTGTCAGTCCACTGCTTAATATCACCATAAAGTAAATTTATGGAGTATATGAATTCATGGGGAAGAACAGTATTTGTTTACTATCGACATCTACCTAACAAAACATTGCACCAAATACTTTCTGCCTGTCTTAAAATATTTGGATTAATTTCTCTCTTTCATTCTAAGATAAGTAATATTTACATTTCAATGAAAATTTAACTAAATTTGGCAAGCTGTAGAGAGTTCAAAAATTTGTGAAGATAGAGAAACCATATTTTATTTGGATTGGACACTCACTTTATAACTTCAGCTACAATAAAGAAAACTACATTAGTCTGGTTATTTCCTACTTAGAACTCATTAGTCCTTGTACATTATATAAGAATTGGAAAAGTAAATATGACACAGGAGTTATTAATGTTACATTGTCCTTAAGGGAAGAAAGAACCACGCTCATCAGGAATCTTTGAGGCTTGAAAGGAGTGGAGGTAGAGTATAACTTTATTTACTGCTTTATTGAGCTAAATAGATAATTTTAACTAAATAATTTTTTAACTCTCCACTTACCCCTCAACCCTGTGGTTTTGTGCTACTTTATACAAATTAAGCCTAAGTATCAGGTTTAATAATTTGTAACTGTTAATGGTTTTTCAAAAAAAAAAAAAGACTTTCATTTTAAGATTAATCCTAGATTAGAAGCAGCAGCCATTAGTTGACAAATAATAGAGCCCTGTCAAAGAAATACTAAAAGCTCCAAGAGTTCCATATGAATTTTTATTAAAATACAAACACCTATCTTTGATTTTTTAACTAGTAAATATTATGGATTTTTACTAAGTGAAAGAGGTTTTTAAAATATCAACTTACATAAACATTTTGGTCCCTTAAATTGTAATTAAGTAAATAACTACCAAAATCAAAATACAATTTCAAGAAATTGTATTTTGTCTTCAGGTGAATTTTCACTATGAAAGCAAAGTAACTTTCACATAATCACAGTCCTCTAATCGTCATTAAATAACATTGTTTTGAGGAGAAATGTTGCTGTAATATTGCATGAAACTTCTAAGTGTAAAACGTCTTTAATGTAAACACTTCCTCATATTTTCTTACTGTCCATTTTCTCATAGAGGTAGAATTCTTTCCTTTCTTCTCCATTTATTTTATCATTTTTACATTTACTTACATGTGCATACATTGTTTTTGCCACCTCCCCCCAGAATGTTTTCCTTTCAAAGAGATTTTGTTATCAAACTAAAATCTCAGCCTGTCTGCCTTCCCCCCATCGGTAAACTACAGTATATAAAAACCCCACGACAGAAAATTGCTTAGAAAAGCACCTTTCTTTCTCTGTCATAATGAAATTGGGTTTACGTGGGACCAAGTAGTTCAAGTACATTGATTAGAAAAAAAAAATATTTAGGTGGCTCCATCAGTTGAGAAGGTGGTTATTGACTAAGAATGTTACCTAGATAGGCAGATGTCACAGGAAAGACCTATGTGGCCAGATCCTCCTTTCTGTGCTTTACACATCTATTGTCTTTTGATTGTCCTTGTGGTTGTGACTACTTGTAACCTAATTCTCCGTGGCCCTGTCTTTGCTCTTTTCATTATGGCTGCTTGCCAGCTGGTTTGTAGAGTGCATTGGTTTCTCAGCTAGGGAAATCTCCTTACAAACATCAAAAAAAAAAAAGGCACTTTTTTTTTTTTTTCCTACTTACAAACTAATAATACCTCTCTTCTACTCACTAAAAACAAGCTGGATATCCTATCTGTATGCCACCAGATCAAAAGCACTAGTGGATTTAGCAACCCCAAATGAAAAATCTGTTTCATTCACAGCAAATGAATTAGGAGACAGACCACCAACTAGCAAATCATTTACTCATCTGATAAACCTAAAATCATTCTGTAAACATATATGTTTTGTATTTTTATTGACTTTAATGCATATCTCATAGAAATTTCTCTGAGTTGCCAAACTCACTTAGAATCACTATAATCCATCAAACTTCTTTAATTATGTCTTATCTTCCATCTCTCCTTTTTTAATTTCAGTTTTTGAGTGCAAAATAAATAATAATTGAGCTCTGTTAACATGACTCACATGAAAAATTCTAAATCTCATCTGCATTTTTGGAAACATATCATCAGCAGTCATAAAACAAAAATTAATATTGATTGCATGTGCTAATTCCTTTACATGAACTATTGCATGGTAACTTTATGAGGAATGGATGCTATAATTATAAGTTCTGTTTTATAGAAAGGCATGGACAGTTTAAACTACTTAAGGTTATACAGATGATAAGTAGTGAAATCACAATTCACCAAAAGTAACTAACTCCAGTGCCCCGCCCCTATGATTAAGGGTTTTCTCTCTTTCTCTCACTCTCTCTCTCTGTGTCTCTCTGTGTCTCTATCTCTCTCTATGTCTCTCTTTCTCTCTCTTTCAGTATTAAGCACAAATATTATGTCTTCTATATAGATAAGAAATCTGAGGTTAAATACCTTGCTCAAGTTAACACAATAGGTAGGTAGATGAACTAGGAGTCTGAGTGTTTTGCTCCAGACTCTGTGCTTTTAAATGCTAATGATGGAGGAGGTGAATCCAACTATGATATATTGTAAGAAATTTTGTAAATGTCACATTGTATCTCCAGTACAACAATAATAAAGAAAAAAATTATATTCTCTTATCTGTAAAAAATACTCAGCAAAAACAAATCATTTCCAATAATAAAAATCTATCCATATGAAAATGCATTTGCAGAACTAGGACATAAAGTATTATTGTTCAGAAGTATCTTTATTTTCCATCTCTATTGCTAATTCTTTTTATTTGGTAATTTCCAAGAGCCAGCAAAACCTGTGAACATTTGTGCCATACAAATACAAATTTCACCCCAGTTAATCATGACTAATATTTTTGCTAGTCCTTACATTTATATCTGGCATAGTTATTCTAAATAGAAGTCAAATGTAAAAAGAAGAGCTACTTGGGGACAAAGAATGAACTTCAGGTAGAAGGCAACTTCAAATCAAGAAAGGATAAAAAAGAAAAATCAAAGTTAGAAATAGAAAAACCAGTTTAAAATATCCAGCTTATCCACACCCATGTTCACCTTCAGTGTGAGATGACATAAATATGCCATTGATGATAACAGAGTGATTCCAAACATAGTCCCCATAGTATTACAGCTGTAGGACCAGTAACAAAGTACCATTGTCAATATGCAGTGGAGGACCATCGCGGTTTCCCTCAGTGTGACTACATGATTAATTTTTTCATTACCTCCATTTTGTGAATTCCATTTCCTGGATATTCAGCCAGTTTTAAATCACAACTGTATGCTCAATGTTGGGCACAGAGAAGGATCTCAATAAATTTTAAATGAATAAACAAATAAAAACAGAGATGCTAATGAACCTTAAGAACACAGAGCCTAAATTCAGTACCAGATAGGAAGCCTAGGACACAAACTTTAAGTCCATATCTCCAGAAGATGGATCGGTGCAGTACTGTAACTTCTACTTTGGTGGAATGGCTGAGTCACAACTAGGAAGAAGACTGTGACTAGGATGGACCTAGAGACATTTATCTTTCTTTATTCCCTGGCTCAAAATAAAATAATCAGCTCCCCCTCCCTTCATCAGCACTTTGACACAGTGGATTGTTCTCTCTTCCTTGACTCAGTTTCTTTACTTGGCTTCTAGCACGTCATACTCTTGGGTTTCTGCTATTGCAATATTTACTCACTCAGTCTCAGTGGCTGGTTCTTCCTCTTCTTCCTAATTCTTGAATTTTTATCCTGTTAACAGTATCTTTAGAACAGCAGATTTTTACATTTTTTATGAAGTCCACTTCATCACAACTTTTTTTTCCTTTATGATCATAGTATTTTTGGTGTTGCACCTAAGAAATCTTTGCCTAACTCAAAATCATCACAAAGACTTCAGGAAGTTTACAGTTTTCAATTTAATGTTTGAGTTAATTCTTGGGTGTGGTGAAATATATGAATGGAAGTTCATTTTTAACATATGGATGTTCACTTATTCCAGGACTATTTTTGGAAGAGACTATCCTGTCTCAATTCTATTACCTTTGAATTGTTGTCAAGTTAATTGTCTAAGAAAATGAAAGACATTTCCAACTGAAAGAAAATATTTTCTAATAACATACCTGACAAGTACTTGCATACAAAATAAAAAGTTGACCTCATAGCTACCCTGATTTTACACATGGCATAGAGTGAAGCCAGATGTCACGTCCATGGTTATAAGTCAATGAGTGGTAGAAGTATGATCTGACCTGAAGCCCACACCCCTAACCAGTATTTACAGCTTGAAAGTATAAAAGTCCTCCCTAGAAATGACATAGGGCCAATCTAAGTGGAGAAAATGCCGAGTAGAAACAAGTTAAGGGATATTTGGTAGATGGAATAGCAAGAGTTGATGACTTAAGCAACACCACCAAAGTAGATGTGTGACAAGAAGAAGGAAAGCTTGTGAGGACTCTGAGGTTCCCAAATTGGTTGATGTGATGAGTTGGTGTCATTTTTGAAGATGTGAAATACCCACCAAAGAGAAGAAAAAGATTCACTCATGTGATGTGCATTTGGCATTCTTTTAAGCTACTACCTGGAATCTGAACCCCTCCCCTATATTTAAGAAACCCTAGATAGTAGAAGTTCATTCTGAAATCTGGTAAAATTTCAGAAGTTCCTCCCATACTCTAGCAACTCATGGGCAAGTTCCCTGGTCTCTGTTAACTAGATGCTCTTTGCCAAAGATGCAAAAAAGCAGAGACAGTTGGAGTTTATTTCTGTTGAGAGATCTTGTATTTAAAGATATTGGGAGGGCCAAAAGAGGTATTAGTGCTCAGTGTTCACCTAGTGCCAACAAGAGCTCCATTATTAAGCCATGATGACTGTCATGTCCTAGGAGCAAGACTCATTGGTTCTTTGCTTTGTGATATTTTCTGTGTACTGACCTTCTTCCCATTCCTTAACCCTCTGTCAATTCCACAAGCTCTACAGTATATTTTCAGTCAATGACATTTTTGTTAAGCTAACCTGAATCAACCCCTGTTGATTTAAACCAAGAACCCATTTAGGTACAATACAATAAACAGCATTTCTAAATGTTTAAAAAAATGAAAAATCTACTCTGAAAATACAACAGAAATAACCCAATTTAAAAGTGATGAGAAAAATTTTATTAGACACTTCATCAAAGAGGATATGTAGAAGGCAAAGAACATGAAAAGACTTTCAACATCATTAGCCATAGGAAAATGCAAATTAAAACATGATGGTTCACCGCTACCCACAATAAATGGTGAAAATAAAAGAAAATAAAAGTTACTGACAACATCAAGCACTGGCAAGGATAAGGAACAGCCCATACATGGGTGGTGGGAATTAAAGTGGTCTGCTTCTCTGGAGAATCCTTTGGAAGGTTCTTATCAATTAAGACTGCATTAATTCCACTCACAGATATTTACTGAAATCTTATATGCACTCACAAATCTGCATATGAATATTTATAGAAACTCTGCATAATTGTCCAACGTGGAATCAGTCAAAATGTCATTCACTGGGTGAGTATAATAAGCAATCAGTGGTTTATGAAAAGGGATGCACATTCAACTTGGTTGAATCTCAAAAGCATTATACTGAGTGAAAAAAAGCAGTGCAAAAGTTACATATGATTATATCTTAATTAAAAAAAAAGAAAAGAAAAAAACTAGGTTGATGGAGAAGGGAGGGGAGAAGAGGACCTGGCAGGAGAACCCGGCCGTAAAGGTTAGCATGAGGAAGTCTTGGTAGAAATGTTCTGCATTCTATTTTACATGACTCTGCATTTGTTTAAAACTCAGAATTTGAACATATTAAACTATGCTCATAAATGTGTTTAGTTATACCTTGGTGCCTTTTCTTTTTCCTGGCAATATACTTACTCCAAAAATAAATGTAAAACTAGAACATTACTAATAAAGTATGAAGACTATGTTAACTTGACAAAATGAATCTTAGTATGAATCAGTTCTTTTACTGATAATCTTTGCTTCTTTCATTTTATTGCATTTATTCATTCCACAAATTTATATATTGAGTTCCCACGAGGGGTCAGGGAGTGCTTTATGGCATTGAGATACAACAGTGAAAAATCAAACACAGTCCTTGCCCTCAGCCTCCTTACCTTCCACTGGAGAAAAATGTGCAAAAAATAAGACCACTCACAGTGGTACATGCCTGTAATTCTAGCTATTCTAGAGGCAGACAGCAGGAAGATTGTGGTTTGAAGTCAGCCAGGCATGAGAGCCCATCTCAATCAATAAAACTGGGTGCGATGGTACATGCCTGTCATCCCGCTACAGGAAGTGTAAATAGGCAGATCTGCAGTCCAGGCCAGCCTGGGCATAAATGTGAGACCCTATTTGAAAAATACCTAAAACAAAAAGGGCCAGGAATGTGGCTCAAGGCCTTGAGTTCAACCCCAGTACTGTTAAATATATATATATATAAACACATGTAAGTAAATGTAAAGACGATAAAATAAAATTTAAATTTAAAATACAATAATAATGAAAACACTAAAAAAAGCAATAGTTCTAGAAAGTGACAGAGAACTAAAAGTGTTGTGAGGGGAAAAAGCAACATGGCTGGACAGAGAATGAAAGAGGTTAAGGGAAGGGGAAGAGCTACAATTTTAGTTGTGCTGCTCCCTGGAGGTAATGTTTATCTGAGCAAAGGACTGACTGAAGTGAGGGATCAGAACCTACGGTCATCCACATGTTCCTGGAAGGGGGAAGCATCAGGAAAATGACCCTGAGATGTGTCTGGGCCTGTAGTGTTCATAGAATAGCGAGAGACAAGAGTAGCTAAAGCAGAGTTCAGGAGGAAAACTGAAGCAGAAGTTGGCAGCCTGGTGGTCAAGGCCCACGTCACACAAGCCTTCTCTCACATTTCAAGGGTGAGATGCAAAACCAGTGGAAGATTTTGAGCAGAAGAGAGAAATGATCTGAATTAGTTTTAAAAATAGTTGCTCGTCTTTATCTCAAACCAGCAAAAACGATATGTCTTTCTTACTGTCTTATTATGTTTTCTCTTCAACAAAATCTGAGAACAAGAGGGTGGAACGGGTTCTCCCCGGAAGTGGGGGAGGGAGTGGGGGGTGTATGTGGCATAAACAATGTATACACATGTAAGTAAATGTAAAAATGATAAAATAAAAGGAGAAAAGCAGACAAACAAACAAAAAATGGTTGTTCTGACTGCCGGGTAGAAATCAGACCTTTGGCTGGCGGAGAGATAGCTGAGTTGCTATGGAGACAGCTAGACTGACACACAATGGTTGTTTAGCTAGGTAGGGACAAGAAGAATCAACAACTTATCAGATTATAAAGCATTAATATGAAGACTTCCATTAAAGAAATATTTTAGCATAATAAAAATATTAAAATGCTAATTTCTATTCCTTGACAGCCCAGTTGCCAGTCCATAAAATGGTACTCATTTTTTTCCATTTTGATTTTATTATGAAATCATTGTATATTTTATCTTATTTGCATTATTTGGTTAAAGAGCTAATCTATTTTAAATGGAAAGATACAGCACATATTAAGATTTATATAAAAAACCAAGGCTATATTTTGGAAATCATGTTTATAATGAGAAAAATTTAGAAAAAATAAGATTCGTAATTTTCCCCTTGTGCCTTCCTTACTGGAATTATTTGAGGATAAATAGTTCTTTAGAACAAGCAAGACAAACAAGATCATCCTCATTGCCAAATCAGTGAACTTCTCAAGTTCAAAAGGACTCTTCAGCTATTGCCTGTGGCCATTTCCTCATTTTTGATGACAGCTAATGAGTGCTTCATTTTCCCTTTTACAGCGTTATGCCCTTTAGCTAGATCTGAATAAAACTGCTGCACTTGTTTGGCGAGAATTTTTTCAACATTCCATGCTGAATGTTCACAACCAGAGCCTAAAGGCCTCTCTTAAAACTCAAATGCAAAATAGAACAAAAATACAAGGATGTGAGATCTTAATTTGCCAGTAATCTCACTAAAATAATTTACAAATATGATCTCGCCACAGGCCACATTAATAAGATTTTATTTCTTTTTAATTTTTCTTTGTTTTTTGTTTGTTTGATTGACTGATTTTTGTTTTTTGAGACAGGATCTCACCCTGTGGACCTCAACCGCTCAAGTGCTGGAATCGCAGGGTGTGCTATCACAGCAGCATAAGACATTTACAACCAAGATTCTGAACAATCCATTCATGTTTCAAAAGCCAAGTTCAACTCGTGGCTTAAAACTTTTACTCAAGGCTTTATACAAAAATAATAATGATATGAGGCAATGCATTTGATAATTAGCTAGATTTAACCATGTCACAAGTATATAAACTTCAAAACATCATGTTGTGTATAATAAAAACATATAATTTTAAAAATAAAAGATTTTTTCAAAAAATTTAAAAATTTTACAAACACACACATAAAGTTCTCTTATTTAAAATGCAAGCATAAACGTCTTTTCCTGGGACTGATTTGTATCTAAAATCTCTACCAGTGTCAGCGATCAACCATGATTTCAGTTCACTGTCAACACACAGATAGACAAAGCTTGTTCATAGACCATATTTATCAAATTATTTCTTATCATAGTCTCATTGAAATGCAAAATGGTTAGTGCTTAGAAAACCATATAAATCAATTATCCTAATCTGGAGCTAGCAGACAGAATGTGAAATGAAATTTTCAGGTCTTATTTTATCTGCATGTGAAATTGAGAGCTGAAAAATCAGAGTTTATCGAGGACATTTTGGTTGGTTAATTATGAAAACCTTGCATACTCATGGGAAAAATTTCATGCTTTGTCAGGTATGAGTAACTTCAACTGACTTCTCATCTTGAGCTCATTTATAATAACTCTAACCTAGAGTAAAGATACTCTAGGTTCCTAACCTAGAGTAAAGATAGGAAAGGAGACATGTAAAAAGAGAAAATTAGTTCCAATTTTGAAGTGTGCGAATATGAGGCCCTTGTGGGACTTTCAAGTGGAAATATCCAAAAGAGACTGAATGCATGAATAAGGAGAGACATCTGGGTTAAAAATGATTTGTGTTGAAAGGATATTGGTGCTAGAAGAAGTTACACATTGGTGAGGGGAGGAAATAAAGACACGGGAGGAAGAAAAATACACTTTGCACTGAGATTGTATTTTTTACTACAAATGCCACATCATGTGTATAGGTTTACAATGTGGATACATTTATATTATAGTTAAGAGGATTAATTTCATATTACAAAAGTTAATTACCATTCATAAAAACAGAGAGGCAGGAAATAACATTCCTGGAAATGCCTTTGCACAATTCGCTCTGTCTGCTCAGAATATTTCCCGTGGTCTGCCTATCCCGTAAGGTACAACTCATTTGCTATTTTCTTATGGGCATCCTGCCATCATGTGAAAATCTAAGTCTCCTTTTTGTAACTATATGATAAATCTTCAATTTCATATAATTGTCTAATAATTCTCCTTGTTACTGAAAGTTTCTTGAGGACAGACTCGTGTCTTCTTCCACATTATTTGTTTATTTATTTATTTGGTGGTAATGGGGTTTGAACTCAGGGCTTTATGCATGCTGGGCAGCTGCTCTACCATTTGAGCCATTCCTCCAGCCCTTTTTGCTCTGATTATTTTGGAGATAGGGTCTCATTTTTGTTCACAGACCAGCCTGGACCACAACTGTCTATTTTAGGCTTCCTGCTGTAGCTAGGATGACAGGTGTACACCACCATGCCCACCTCTTTTTCATTGAGACAAGATCTCATGAACTTTTTGCAATCCTCCCAATCTCAGCCTCCCAAGTAGCTAGGCTTACAGGCATGACCACCAATGCCTGGCTCCTTTCTCCTCTTTGTACTTATCAATTCTGTGGTTTATGCGCAGTTAATGCTAGTTATATTTAAATTCATTTATTTGAATTCATTAAAATTTGTTTTTCTTAGTCACTGACTTTGCTAAGCATTATTCCATTGTGATTTTTTTCTCAAATGTTCATTGGAATAAAGAAATTAGACACAGAAACTTAAAATTGGACCTGGCAATTTCATTCAAAAATTGTCCAACCCTGAGGTTAGACAGATATATGTCAATGTCTTTCCTTTAGATATATGAATTTCTTGTTGCTTTACTTTGAGATTAACAGTTAGCCATTTTTCTTATTTAAAAACAAATAATACTTTTTCTGATTACTTTTGTTTGTCCCCTTGGTCTACTCATTATAAGAAAAATAGTTCAATTTCCTAACAAATCCTGACTGTATATAGAGCAGTTTAGAAATAGTCACTGTTCTTAAAAGACTTAGATTAGTCAATAAAATTCAACTTATAGCCACATAAATATGCTTAAGGACAAAAGCAGAAAAATTATCCAATGCAAAAATTACAGACAATAAAATAAGTTGGTTATAACACAATTATCTATAAAGTAAAACTGTTTTCCTGTGATATATATCAAGCTATTTCCCACGTATCAAAACATAAAAAAAAAAAATCAACGTGTGGTGCCAAAAATAGAACTTGAGGTGAGGGTAAGCTTAATGATCTGAGAATAAAGAGAAGTGAAACAAGACACTCTAGATAGACAAGGAGAAGACAAAGGGAGGTCAGTGTCACAGAAGCACAAGAATGGGATTCTTATTAGGGAAACTGGCAAAGATAATCTTGGTCCTCAAGAAAAGACTAGAAGGCTCTCAAGAAGTGAATAAAGACATGTCATGAAGTTGCAAATTTACTCACATCCTCCCTCAGAATTAGAAAGAAAATGGATCCTCTTCATCTCTGTAATAATCAGACAGTTGTAATGAAAGGCACCTGCAGGATAGAGTGTTTAAAAAAAGAAAAAGTCTAAAAGTTAGACCATTTCCAAACTAAATCTATTATATCAGTCTCCAGTAAAAGAAGCCATATCTAAGAGGCCCTCTTCTTCCTTTTCCTAAATGGTTTTTGCAGTTTGGGAGTGTGTAGTTTATTGACATTACAGAAGGACATAGGAGAGGTTCACCGGTCCCTGTTATGAAGGAGCTGGTCTGCCACCTGGGCCAAGTAGTAGTGGAAAGTCTCCTGGAGCAGCTGCGTGAGGTTCAGGCATCTGCTGAGGCAGTATGAGCTGGCAGAACTCAGGGTCTGGGCATTTCTGGGCTTGCTCAGGGCACAGTCAATGCCTGCTGACCCAGAACCTCTGTAAGCTTCACAGCCCCTTGTCAATATAGTCTCTGAGCCTTGACTTGTGACTCCCTGGACCAAGCCCCAAGTCTGACTCCTAACTTACTTCTGCATGCCCCTGTTGGGGCACACGGGCCATTGTGGGTCTTATCCCTGACACACTAGAAGCAGATCACAAGAGGAAGGCACACTCAGGTCTTGTCTCTGCATAACCTACTTTCTACTATCAAGTTTATCTGCTGCACCAGGTCCAAGTTGATGTGAGAGCCTTGGGGACATCCCATTCCATGTCACCCACCTCCTCCCAAGAGGACATTGGCTTGGAAGGGCCAATCTAGTCATAAGACTTGCTGTAGCTTCCTCTTTGCTCCTCTTTCTCTTCCCATCAACCCTTGGGACCAAAAGGGCAAGATTTTCTTTCTTCCTTTTTGACTAGACTTTCTTTCTCACAAAACTATGTGATCAGTCTTGCCAGGCCAGTTTCTAGAAGTTTTAAAAGAAGAAATAAAGAAATTTAGAAAATCTTCTCTTAGAGGTCTGGCTTTCAAGACTGTCATCTGTCTGCACATTGGGTTGGAGTATCTTCCCTTCTCTTTGCTTTTCTGTCACTACTCTCCTGAATTCCCAAGCAAGACAATGAAGCAACCATACAAGGAAATGCAAAAAACGTAAGCTCATTATATTTCTCAAAATATTATGTCCATTATAAGTATCCTCTGACAAGTCTATTCTTTCTTCTACCAGGACAGATATCTAGATTATACTTCTAAACTCCATGAAATTTTTCTTAAGAGGAAACTGGTTTATTGAATTTTTTAATTTCTAGTGATCTTTCTTTTCATTAACTTTTCCATCTTTCTATATTCTTTCTGGGTAACTAGTGTTACATTCCATAGTTTTCAATGCTCTAAAAATATGTTTACTTTTAATTGTTAAGTAGTTATGTTAGTTTTTGAATCGTAAAGATAAAACCTAATTCAGTTAGTGAAAGTTTTTGATCAAACGCACTAGCATTTAAATGGAGCCCTTTGAGTTCCATTGTGTTGTTTATTCTCCTTATGGCCACTTCAATTAATAATGCTGATTTTAATCCAAATATTTGCCTTCTAAAATATCTATTCTACTGGTCACAACCCAGACCATACTTCTTTGTAGAACACTGCCTGGAATTATCTACAAAGTTAAAGAAATTTCATTTTCCTGATGGTGTTTGATTAGGTTTACCTATTGCATTTTTAATTTTGAGACAAGTCCTATGAATGTTTTTAGTACGTATGTTTCAATTTTTTTCCTAATTCTTTTGGTAGAGTTGGTTCCACTCTAGCTTTTAAACACTGGAAATCTGGATTAATTTTTGCCAAAGGGAAAAATTATAATTTGAGATTTGTACACTGAAAAGCTTCCCAGAAGGTAGACTGAAAACTGTATGATTTCATCATTTTAAAAACTAGTAGGCAAAATTTTGACTAGAAGTACCAGTCATATCAGTGGGAAAGGATATTTGATTTCAATTTCTGTGCATTTGCCTTTACTGCTTTATCAGATTACCATGAATAGCAATTTGCCATACTGTGGTTACTCAGTTCTAAGACTGTAAATGTCGAGAAATACCAGACTATCAAGCTTGGACTCCATAGAATGATTATTTTGTGTGTATGTGGTTTCATACCTAAATGAGTCATTCTGCCAAGAACCTTCAGAATCAGTCTAGTCTAGACATTCTAATCTTAGTGACTGATAACCAGCCTTGGCATAAGATTATGCATCATTAGAAAGAGAGTGTAGGTGTAAAACGGTTCTGTGCAATACAAACATTAAATATTTAAACCCACAAAATCTTGACTAGTCATTTCCTCTACTAAACCTTTCCATTCCCACCATTTTAAACTATCACTGTATCAACAACTATTCATTGGTATACCGAGTATCTCTAGAATAATCTAGGCCTGTACTGTTGGTATTTCCAGCATGTATTATGATGGCTGACTTAGTAGTTTCAAATAAAGTCTATTGGATGAGTACTGCCTTCAGGGGACTCAGAAGAGCCATCTTACATGTACCTGTGAGACTATTCTGTTCCTTAATCTTTTCCCTAAATATTTCTTCAGTTTCTAGATATTTGTCATTCATTTTTACAATGATGATAGCTATGAATGATCAAATAAGTGTTACTATTACCAGCTTTTTTGTTTTACATGAAAATCAATATCACTTGGTTTTTTGCCATTATTTTTAGGAATCTCAATTTAGGATTAATAAATCTGCTAGTAATAGTCATAGCAGATAACGTGGTCTGGAAAATTGGGTGTAAATTTTATCCCATGCTTCTCCTTTGGGCCTCAATCTCCAGAAGGTTTTAAGAAGTAGGAATCAACCTTGTAAATGCATTATGAATCTAATACACCTTCAGGAAATATTTTGATAAGCATGATGTAGAAGGCATACTCTACCAAGGATAAAAGGCATACTTTTCCTTTTTAGTAAGAATAGTGCTAACTTTTCATGGGATGAGAACAGAACATCCTTTTAGAATCAATCATCAAGGATAGCATCATTTAGCAGAGTATTCACTTAGGAAGAAAAAAAGATAACCGTTTGGGTTCTGGTAATGGAAAAGAAAAACTACCCACTCCTTTGTTGAGCCCACATCAGGGCTGCTATCTGGCAATTGTGTTCATATTGGTTGTTACCGATCTGCTTTATTTGCTGGAGTCCCTTCCCTAGAAACAGTAGCCTTTCTCACAATTGAGCAATAAGTTGGTAAGTGACCAGGGACCTCCAGGACACTTCTGCAGTGCTGAAGCTTGCTTCAGTTCTAATTCATCTATGCCCACACAGTGTCACCCCTGATGGAATATTTTTAGTACAAGCCTGACAAGCATGATGTGGTAGAATTCGTTCTTGGCAGACAGCACCCAAGAAAACAAGCACAGCAGAGGACCCAGTCCCAGCCACTATGCTCAAGATCCAAGTCTGATGGACAGGCTCACCACTCCAGTGTTATAGCCAAGGTCAATCGTTATTCACACACCAAGGCTTCTCTTTAGCAGAGAGGGCAATGAGACAGGAACAAGTCCATCTGAACTGCCCCATCAAACACACAAAAGCACCAGTAAACTGCACAGAATTTTTGAAAAATTAAAATTTTATTTATTTGACTGTTCATATAATATTTTAATTATTTCCCATTAAGTGTATGATGTGAAAACTTTCTCTTTTTTATGTTTTTTTTTTAATTGTGTGCTAGGGGTACACTGTGGTATTTACAAAAGTTCTTACAATATATCACATATAGTTAATTTCATCCCTCCATCATTCTCCTTTATCCCCCCTCCCCAATTCCTGGAACTGTTTCAACAGGTCTCATTTTTCCATTTACATACATGTGTACACAGTATTTGCACCGGATTCACCTCCCACGCCCTTTCTCCACGTTTCCCTTCACATTGGTACCAACCCTCCCACATAGAACCTGTTCTGCCCTCCTCTTCTCAAATTTTGTAAAAGAAAAAAAAATGACATTTTTGTTTATTTAAGATAGATATGCAGGGAGTTTCCTTGTGATATTTCCATGTATATATGTATTATAATTCAAATTGGTTCATCTCTTTTTTTCTCCTGTCTACATATGGTGATTTCAATAGGTTTAAATATTCTATATTCATTCTTGTACAGGAAGTGTATCAGCCATATTCACCTTCTTAACTTTCTTCTTTTACCCTCCCTCTCTCATATGTAACCTCCCTTTAGTGTGACCTGTTTTTTTATAATATTGCTTGTATTTCTATTAGGTCTCTATTCCATACATGAGAGAAAACATGTGGACTTTGGCTTTCTGAACCTGGCTAACTTCACTTAAGATGATGTCCTCCAGTTCCATCCATTTACCTGCAAACAACAAAATTTCATTCTTCTTTATGGCTAGATAACATTCCCTCATATATAAATACTATATTTTCTTAGTGCCACTACTTATCAGTAGTGGGGCATCTTGGCTGTTTGCACAGCTTAGCTAGTGTGAATAATGCTGTAGTAAACATGGGTGTGCAGGTGCCTTTGTTGTAACCTGACTTACATTATTTGGGTATAACCCTAGGACTGGAATTGCTGGGTCATATGGCACTTCTATTTTAAGTGTTTTGGGGAGACTCCATACTGTTTTCCATAGTGGCTGTACTAATTTACATTCCCATCAACAGAGTATGAGGGTCCGTTTTTCCCCACAGTCTCGCCAACATTTGTTGTTGTGTTCTTAATGACAGCCATTCTAACAGAACTGAAGTAGAACCCTAATGTGGTTTTGATTTGCATTTCCTTTGTGGCCAGGGATGTTGAGCACTTCTTCATGTATATTTTGTCCATTTGGATCTCTTCCTTTGAAAAAGCTCTGTTCAGTTTATTTGCCATTTCTTCATTGGATCTTTGATTTTTTTTTTTTTTTTGGTGGTTGAGTTTTTTAAGATCTCTGTATATTCTGATCCTTGGCAAATGTATTCCTGGCAACAATTTCTTCCATTCTGTGGGCAGCTTCTTCAATTTGTGATCATTTCTTTTGTTGTACAGAAGCTTTTTAATTTCATGTAGTCCATTTGTCAATCCTTTCTCTTAGTTGCTAAGTCTTTCGAGTTCTATTTAGGAAGTCATTGTCTATGCCTATTAATTCTATTGTATTCCCTGCTCTTTCCTGAACTAGCTTCCAAGTTTCATGTCTTATGTTAAGGTCCTTAATCTACTTTGAGTTGTTACTTGTACAGGGTGAAATTTTCAGTTTTCTGCATACAGATATCCAGTTTTCCCAACAACATTTGTTGAAGATATTGTTTTTTCTCCATGGTATGTTTTTGGCAACTTTCTCAAAAGTCAGGTGGGTGTAGTTGTGTGGATCCATATCTGGGTGCTCTACTCTGTTCCTCTTGTCTTCATGTCTGTTTTTGTGCCAGTACCATGCTGTTTTTATTGCTATGGCTATGTAGTATAGTTTGAAGTCAGGTTTTGTGATCCCTCTTTTTCCTTATTGCTCTTTTTCCTCAGTATTGCTGTGTCTATTCATGGTCTTCTATGCTTCCAACCTCTGTGAAGAGTATCACTAGGATTTTGACGGGAATTGAGTTGAACATGTAGATTGCTTTTGATAATACAGCCATTTTCACTATAATGATTTCACCAATCACGAGTATGGGAGAGCTTTCCATCTTCTGTAGTCTTCTATTTCTTTCTTCAATGGTTTATAATTTTCATTGTAGAGGTCTTTCATGCCTTTTGTTAAGTTTATTCCCAGGTATTTTTTTGAAGCTATTGTAATGAAACTGTTTTTCTATATTTTCTCAGTATTTTCATTCTGTATATAAAAAGGCTACTGATTTTTGTAAATTGATTTTGTACCCTGCTATTTTGTTTTAGGTGTTTATGGTGTCTAGGAGTTTTTTTGGTGGAGTTTTTTGGGTCATTTAGGTATCAGTACATGTTATCTGCAAATAAGGATAGTTTTATTTCTTTATTTTCTATTTGTATTCCTCTTACTTCTTCTTCCAGCCATATTGCTTTCACTAGGAATTCCAAGACTATTTTGAATAAGAATGGAGAGAGTGGACACCCTTGTCTCATTTCAGACTCTAGAGGAAATGGTTTGTTTTCCCCCATTACATATGATGTCAGCTATAGATTTGTTGTACATAGCCTTTATCATATTGAGGTATATTTCTTCTATTCCTAGATTCATCAGAGCTTTCATCATGAAACGATGTTGAATTTTGTGGAAGGCTTTTTCTGCATCTATTGAAATGATCATGTGTTTTTTCTCTTTGCCTCTTAATATGCTTTATTACATTTAATGATTTTCATATGTTGAACCATCCCTACATCCTTGGGATGAAACCGACTTGATCATGGTGTATGATCTTTCTGATATGTTGAAATCAATTTGTCAATATTTTATTGAGGAGTTTTGCAACCAAGTTCATGAAAGAGATTGGACTATAATTCTCTGTTTTTGCTGTGTCCTTGTCCATTTTTGAGATGAGTGTAACACTGGCTCCATAGAGTGAGTTTGGCAGTGTTCCTTCCCTTTCCATTTCATGGAAAAGTTTGAATAAGTGCTGGACAATTAAGACACATTATTTCTTCCTAAATTGTACTCAGAAATACTGCAAAACAAATAATCATGCTCATATGGGAAAATTTTTCCCATCCCTTCCTTTCTTTAACATTTATCAACTTTCCTCTTGATCCATATCTTCAGAATCTATTTTTTTGTCCAGCTTTTCATGATAGCAAGTTTTCCTGGTTGTTAGCATCTTATATTTAATTTAAAACAGTAGGAAAAAAAAAAAGACGTTCATCCAAATAGGTTTATGTCCTAATTCCTAATCCCTGAAACCTGTGCATATATTATTTTACATGACAAAAGATAGTTAAACTTGAACAGAAAATTAAAATTGCTTATCATCTGGGTTTAAAATAAGGAATTTATCTTGGAGTTTTTGCATGGACCCAGACTAATTACAATCCTTAAAAGTAGAGAACTTTCTCTGTCTTGCTGGTGTGAAAGAGATGATGATGGAAGGGCCAGAAAGATACACCTTGATAAGTTTTGACCCACCTGCCACGGTTTGAATATTCATGTCCAAAAAAGTTCAAGTTGAAATGTAATACTCACTGTGCTTTTGTGGAGCTGATTAAGTTATAAGGGTTCTGCTCTCATGAATAGGATTAATACCCTTTGAAAATAGGCTTCATTGCTTCCTGGTCTTTGGGTCTCTTTTGCCATGGGAGGACATAGCACTTGTTTCTTTTGCCCCCTATCATATGAGGATGCAGCAAGAAGTTTGTATCTTAGAAGCAGGAGGTACAGTCTCTAACCACACTGAATCTGCTGCGAATTTGATTGTGGACTGCTTATCTTTCAGATTGTGAAAAATAAATTCTTATAATTTAACAATTTCCCAATCTGTAATATTTTGTTAGAGCCACAGCAATGGAGTAAGATACTACAAATGCTGGCTTTAATCATGAAGGAGGCCAGGAGTCAAAGAATGCAAAAGGTCTCTAGAATCTGGAAGAAGCAAGGAAATGTAGCCACTGGAGACTCCAGTAGGAATGTAGCCCTACTTGTACCTTGTACTCTAATTTTAGTCAGGAAATTTGCATTGGACTTCTCAAGAACTATAAGATAGTTCTTTTGCAATTCACACATGTGATAAAGGGTTAGTATCCAAAATGTGTAAGCAATTAATACCACTCCATAGCAAAATAAACAACTAAACATGTAACCCACTAAAAAACATGGGCAAAGACTTGAAGTCATTGCATTTATAATGATACAGGGGCTACCTCCAACTCCTCCCCCCCACCCCAATTCTCTTTCACCTTTTTCTTTGAGAGACATTTGTTTAGCTGTGTTTCTATGGCCACAACAGCCACAATATGGAGACCACCTAAGTGAATAACACTGCAGGATACATGGACATACAGATGTCTCGTTGAGACAATGATTTTATTCTTTTCAGGTATATATTCAGAAGTAGAACTGCTAGTTCATATAGTAGTTGTATTTTCCACTTTTTGAGGAACCTCTACACTTTATAGAAAACTCTGTACAAATTTACTTTCCTACCAACTGTGTACCATATCTTTTCCATATCTTTGCCAACATTTGTTAGCTTTTGAAAATCTCCATCCTAACGGGGGTGAGGTGATAATCTCATTATGTTTTGATTTGCATTTCCCTGATGTTGAGCATATTTTCATGTACCTGTTAGCCATTTGTGTATCTTCTTTGGGAAGATATCTATTCAGATTCTTTGCCCATGTTTTTTAGTGGGTTACGTGTTTAGTTGTTTATTTTGCTATGGAGTGGTATTAATTGCTTACACATTTTGGATACTAACCCTTTATCACATGTGTGAATTGCAAATATTTCCAACTATTCCATGGGTTGCCTTTTCATTTCATTTATTGCTTCCTTTGCTGTGCAGAAATTTTTATTATGATGTACCCCCTCTTCGTTATTTTTGCTTTTGTTGCCTGCACTTTTGGTGTCTAGTCTAGAAAATCATCACCAAGATCAATATTAAGGAACTATTCCCTTGTTTTTTCTTCTAGGAGTCTTATTGTTTCAGATCTTTAAATCTTTAATCTATCTTGAGTTGATTTTTATGTGTGATGTAATATAAGGGGCCAATTTCTTTTGTGAGCAAAATCTAGTTTTTCCAATGTTGTTGAAAATTAATTGATCATGTCAGGGTTTATTTCTTGGCTCTCTATTCTGTTCCATTTGTTTGGGTCTGTTTTTGTTACTATAGCTTTGAAATATAATTTCATAATATAATTTTGAAAGCATGATGCCTTTAACTTTGTTCTTCTTGCTCAAGATCACTTTATCTATTCAGGGATTTTTGTGGCTCCAGATGCATTTCAGAATTGTTTTAACTATTTTTGTGAAAGATATGGCATTGGGATTTTAAGTGATTACATTGGGTAGTATGGCCATTTGTAACAATATTCTTCCAATCCATGCACATGAATATTTCTTCATTTATTTGTGTGGCCTTCTTTTTTTTTTTAAGCAATGTTTTAGTTTCCAGTGTATAGATCTTTCACCTTGTCAGGTAAATTTATTACTAACAATTTTTAATGCTAGTATAAATGGTAGTCTCTTCATTTCTTTTTTGGAAAGTTCATTGTTAGTATATAGAGATGCAATTTTCTTTTGTACAGTAATTTTGTGTACTTCAGATCTACTAAATTTATTTATTAGCAGAGTGGGTTTTCTATAGATGGTATTATGTAATTTCTAAGCAGAGACATTTTTGCTTCTTCATTTTCTCTTTGCATGTCTTTTATTACCTTTTCTTGCCCAATTGCCCCAAGTAGGCCTTCCAGAATTTTATTCCAGAAGTGGAAGAGTAAACACCTTTATCTTGTCCAGATTCTAGAGAAAGTTCTTTCAGGTTTTTACAATTAAACATGATGCCAACTGCAATTTTGTCACATATGGCCTTTATTGTGTTGATGTTCATACCTTCTATACCTGATGTGTTGAGACTTTTTATCATGAAAGAATGCTGAATTTTGTCAAATGCTTTTTTTGCATCTATTGAGCTGATGATCATATATATGACTTTTATCCTTTGCTTTGTTAATATGGCATATCACATCTGTTAATTTACATATGCTGAATCATCTTTATATCTTAGGATATTCCAAGTTCCACTTGCAATGGTGGAATGGTATATGACCTTTTAAAATGCTATTTTTCTGAGAAAATATTTTTCATGTATGTTCATCAGGAATACTACTAGACCAAAATTTTCTTTTCCCCTAGTGTTCTTGTTTGTTATCAGGCTAATGCTGGCCGTATAAAACAGGTTTGGGAGCATTTCTTCCTCCTCAGTTTTTTAGAAGAGTGGGGAAGGTCTGGTAGTAAGTCTTCTTTAAATGTTGATGGAATCTTCCAGTGAAGCCATCTGGTTTTGGACTTCTTTTGATGGGAGATTTTAAATTACTGATTTCAATTCATCTGTAAAGATTTCCTATCTCTTTATGAATCAGTCTGGGCAAGTTGTATGTTTCTAGGAATTTATCAATTTCTCCTGCAGCAGTGGCTTTCTGTGCTGGGCATGGAGCTGGCGTCTGGAGAGCAAGAATGCACAGAGTGACCAGATTTGCACAAAGCTAGGCTCCAGGGCCTGGGGTGCAGACATATCTGCTGTGGAAGTAGCTCTGGTGTCCTTGGTACAGATGCTAACAGACTATCCAATAAGGTGGGATCAGGAGTGTGAGCATGTGCACAGCTGCTGCTTTTCTGAGGACTGGGACATGGGCACTCCTGCTGTAGCAGTGGATCTACCATACACGTGCTGGTGGAGCAGCTGTGGAGGTGGGGGCTGTAGTGTGGGTACATGTGGAATAACAATACCTCTGGGGTCTGGAGCACCCCTAGACCACAACAGTAGTGACTACAGGGTCATAAGCATGGGCACAAGAGGTGTGGCCATAGAGCCAGAGTTTGAAGTGCAGGCATGCACAGAATGGCCACAATTTTGGGTTCAGAGCACACAGAGGAATAAGAGACAGAGATGGCCTCCATCCTGGAGCCACAATCATGGGTCCTCCTTGAGCAGGAGTTGGAGGGCACAGGAGCATCTCTCTCTCCTGGGAGGACCACAGTGATGATGGTTGTTGGTTAGTGGCTAACAATGCATGATACTTTGTGGAAGCAGGCCACTAGAATCTGTGCTACAAACACAAAAACCTCTACTATGAAAGCTATGGGAGCTTGCTAGACAAGTGCTCTATCACTTGATCCACACCCTCAGTCCTTTGGCTTTTAATTTGTTCTTCAAATACTGTCTCATACTTTTGCCTTGGTCACCCTTAGCCCAATCCTCCTACCTACCCCCTTCCTAGTGAACTGTGATTCTAGGCATGTGACACCATGAGATAGAGCCTGGTTAATTTTGCCCAGGATGGATGGCATTGAACCATGATCCTCCTATCTCTGTCTTCTTCTTAGTAGCTGGGATTACAGGCATACACCATTACACCTGGTGCCTATATTGCCTTTCTTTGATCTTAGCTATCTTTAGATAACTCAAGTTATCCTGATCTCCCCTTAAATTCATTCTGTGTTGTATTCTCTGTGTTTTAGTTCACTAAACATAGTTGCTATGTTGCTACAGGTTCTTTTTGTGTGTGGGGTGGGGACAGTATTGGAGTTTGAACTCAGGGCTCCATGCTTCCCAGCAAGCACACTACCACTTGAGCCAAGCTTATAGCCCTTTCCTCTCTGGTTATTTTTGAGATAGGGTCTCATTTTTTCGCCAGGCCAGCCTGGACCACAATCCTCCTGTTTTACACTTCCTGCCATAGCTGTAATGATAGGCACACACCACCACACTCAGCTTTTTCTATTGAGATGGGGTCTCGTGAACTCTTTGCCGAGGCTGGCTTCAAGCGATGGTCCTCCTGATCTCTGTCTCCTGAGTAGCTAGGATTATAGGCATGAGCTACTGGCACCTGGCACTACATGTTCTTAATTGGATTCTTAAGCCCTTATAAGGCTGTTATTCTTAGTGGACACTTGTTCTTTTGTGGGTGTAGGAAGGCTGACATCTCCTACTCTGTCATGTTGCTGATAACATCCCTATCATTTCTGTTTTGAAGGAAAACCATAAACTGTGATTAGACAGAAATTAATCAAATAAGCAGACTTATTTCTTATCCTTATCTAACATAGAGAAAACTTGGGAAGATTGTCAGAAAGGAAATGACTGGAATGTTGTCTTATTAAAGCTTGCTAAACAAGTTCATTAATTGAAATAACCAAGTAAGTTCTAGTATCAAGAAATGATTTTTAAGCCCCCTACTTTATACAATAAATGTTTTGAGAGATTAAATATTTATTTTAGAGACTGGGGAGTGAGGCCTGCTAACACTCCAGTAATCCAAAACTAGGCATGCCTCCTGCTAGGTAAATCCTGCCAAAAAGTACCCTTTCTTTCCAACCATCTACTTCGCACTGCTATTAGCTCTCTCTGCCATTCTCCTGGATTCAGCAGTAGGCTCTACACCCTGGTCCTATTCTCTTACTCCTCTCAACAGTTCACCTAGTAACCATAAGAGCTCATTTCTTAAAACACAGAGTTGACCTTATCTTTCCTCTGCACAAATCTTTTAGTTAGCAACCACAGTAATTCCCTTTTATCCATCATCTCACTTTCCACAGATTCAGTTACTCATAGTCAGTAATACTAAATGGAAATTCCAGAAACAAACAATTCTTGTTTTAAATTGTATACCATTCTAAGTAGCATGATGGAACCTTATGCCATCCTGCTTGGTCTCTCCAGGACATGAGTCATCCATCTTTCCAGTTATCCATGCTGTATATGCTATCTCCCATTAGAAGTCTAGTAGAAGTCTTGGTTAAAAGATCAACTGTCATGGTATCTTAGTGCTGGTGTTCAAGTAACCCTTACATAGTATCCTAATGCAATGTCATAATGCCTACATCTTTTACCTCTCTTCATCTCATCATGCAGACATCATACCATCTCATATCAGGACAGGAAGGAGGGTGTAAGATTTGAAAGAGACCACATTCACATAACTTTAAGTGCAATATGTTTTTACACATTTTCTATTTTATTATTGGTCATTGTTGTTAATCTCTTACTGTGCCTAATTTATAATTTAAACTTTATCAAAGGTATACATGTTTAGAGAAAACATAATATATAGACAGTTTAGACATCCACTGAGCGGGATGTCTTAGAACATGTATAAGTCCCCTTGTGGGAAGGAAGGGATTACTATAATCCATAAATTGTAACACCTAAGCGCTCATGGTTGTGATTCAATCTTGTCTAGTTAAATTGATTCTTCTTTGCTTGCTAGCCTTGTTTCCTGCTCTACTGTCCTCCCCACTCCCAACTTCACCCCCACTATACCTATTCTAACTGCAAATGTTTAAACATTTCCTGCATCCTGCTGCCCCCATACATGAAAAGCTTGATGACTTAATCTTTTTGTTTGTTTGCAATGCTGGGGATTGAACACATGCTAGGCAAGTGTCTACCACTGAAGACAACTCCCCAAAGCACTAACTTAATGTTTAATGGGAAGATTTAGATTTTAGTCTGTTTTCTGTAACTTTGACTCACAATAAATCACTTTCCCTTTCTTACTTGATTTCATCATCTTTAAAACAGGAAACTATGATGCATTGCTTACTTCACAAGTGTCAGAGTCGAATGAGAGTGATAGTAAAAGTACTGTTTAAACTGTAAATTAGCATCTACAAAGTAGTTATTAAAAATATATCCATTCCTTTCCCCTGTGAGACACTTTGCTCTATAGAAAGTTGTCCTGACTTCATTTTGATGTTTCCAAAATCTCACAAGAGTAGACCCTCAACAGATGAGTGTTGAATAGAAACATTCCAACAATTAATTTCTGAACATACATCATTAAAAGTTTATATAACGTAAGTTTATAGAGAACAGTAGAATTCTGACACCCTTCCAAATAAATTCCAAAGGCAGACGCCTAAAAGGGAAAAAACACATTTCCACAATAAACATTCTGTTTTTTTAAAAAAAAAATAAGGTCAAAGGAAATAACATTGTTATGGTAAGTTTTATTCTTACCACTTTTCTGACATTGTTGCTGGTAGTAATTCTATTTACAAGGATCCCATGGGCTTCCTGATGTACAAAAAGTCAATGTCTACTTTGTAGACACTTTTACACATTAGCATTCATAAGATACATAAGGAAGTTTTCAAGGTGCATTTTTTGAACTGAAGGGTAGAATATGAAGGAACATAGAGGAAAAAGAAGTTTCCTCTGTTCTCATTTGCATTATTGCATTTTATATCCTGGTTACATTTCCTTTGTTCACAGGTAGTCATGTCATAAGGAAAGAATCAGAGAACATAGATTTTGAGGGCTAAAATTTTCCTGATGGATCATTAATTCCAAATTCTTTATTTTCCAAATGAAGAAAATAAGACATAAAGAAACAAGAATGTCCCAGGGGCTTAAAATCTGAACTTGGCAGACTAATTTTTGCTAAAGGATTTGACAGTTATTTGCAAATATATATTCCTCTGGAAAAGCAGACACTGCTGCTCTGTCTCTTAAAATGGTATCTATTTCTTAGGGAGTCACTACAATGTGACAGGAAGTGCCTTTCCTACAGCTATGAATAATAGTTTCTAGGCTTTTTCAGGCTCTGTAGTTACAATACATGGAACAATACCCTCATGCCCTCCTGGGGTTAATGAGATGAGTGTCCCAAAGCAACTAACTTACCATGAGGGAGTAGCTGAGAATTCAGGAAGATTAGATTCTTTTTTATTATATCACTACCTTTTTGATTTTGTTAACCTAATGCCCTGAACACTTCCCACCATTATACTTCTTTCCTTCATTTTATATCCAAAGTCCTTAAATAAGTAGTGCATGCTTACAACCTCCTTTAAACTTACCTCTCATTGTTTAATCAGTTTTTTGGCTGCTTTCCACAGACCAAAACTCTGTGTATCAGGGACTTCCCTTCCAGACAAAATCAAATGTCTTTTCTTGATCTTCCTCATCTTGATTCCTTTGTCATATGAAACAAGTTTAACTATTGCCCTATTGAAATGCTTTCTTAATTTGACTTCTATAATTCTGAACAAGAAACTGTGACACCACAGACCACCCTTGTAATCATGCCTTATGCCCTTCTCTTCCTATTCCTAAACCTCACCTGAGCTCCTTGCTTGTGTCTCTTGTCAAATTTATCTATATTCATAGCTTCAATCATCATGTCATTGTTTACAATCCCCAAATTCTGACCTTTAGTGCTGCTCTCTCATGAGTATTCTAATCTTATATTTCCAGCTATTGTCTTAGATCTCTTGCCATATGTGAACATATACAAAGGCAAACTCATCATCATACTGACAAAAGTGTGCTCTTACCAATCCATCATTTAAAAAAAAATCTGCAAATTTCTAATTTTTATACTTCAAACATGTAGCAAACTTTGCTCCTACTTTACAAGCCTTTTTGAGGAATTATGGAATTGAATTGTTTATTCTGTGTTTTCTTAGTGAAAGCCTTTATTTCTATGCCTGCTGTCATTACCTGAATCCATCCATCCACCATCATCCCCTGCTTAATATTCTTCCAGACAAACCTACTTATAAATGGTCTGTACAAAAAACTCTCAGTGCCACTTTTCTTTTGATAAAGTACAGGAAGCGTTGTTGAGGATATTAAGCAGTTCCACCTGACTGACTGCTAGGCCTCCCCCGCCTCTCCCCTGACTTCACTCTATTAAATTAAGCATCATGCTCCCAAGGCTGTGCTCTATTACAAAGGGGTGGAGGGTGGGATCAGTACATCCTAAACCAACCGCACTTTTTTTTTTTTTTGTCTGTCTGCCTCTTTCTTTTTTTTATTTTATTTTATTATTCATATGTGCATACAAGGCTTGGATCATTTCTCCCCCCTACCCCCACCCCCTCCCTTACCACCCACTCCACCCCCTCCCTCTCCCCACACCCCCTCAATACCCAGCAGAAACTATTTTGCCCTTATTTCTAATTTTGTTGAAGAGAGAGTATAAGCAATAATAGGAAGGAACAAGGGTTTTTGCTGGTTGAGATAAGGATAGCTATACAGGGCATTGACTCACATTGATTTCCTGTGTGTGGGTGTTACCTTCTAGGTTAATTCTTTTTGATCTAACCTTTTCTCTAGTTCCTGGTCCCCTTTTCCTATTGGCCTCAGTTGCTTTTAAGGTATCTGCTTTAGTTTCTCTGCGTTAAGGGCAACAAATGCTAGCTAATTTTTTAGGTGTCTTACCTTAGGTACACACAATCAAACCTTCAAACAACTAAGACAACTAAATGACAGGAATCACCACATACCTATCAGTACTAATGCTTAATGTTAACGGACATAATTCACCCATCAAAAGGCACCACTTGACGAAATGGATTAAAAAGGAAGATCCAACAATTTGTTGCTTACAGGAGACCCATCTCACCGACAGAAATAAGCATAGGCTTAGGATGAAAGGCTGGAAGAAGATTTACCCAGCCAATGGCCCCCGAAAACAGGCAGGAGTAGCAATACTTATCTCTGACAAAGTAGACTTCAAACCTACATTGATCAAACGAGACAAAGAAGGACATTCCATACTAATAAAAGAGGAAATAGACCAAAAGGAAATAATAATCATCAATCTGTATGCACCCAATGTCAATGCACCCAATTTCATCAAACATACCCTGAAAGACCTAAAAGCATATATAAACTTGAATGTTAGGACCCGGAATCCTATTCCCCCGAGAGACAGAGAGCCAGGCGTGAATGCAATCAACAAAGCAGAGTTTATTGGACTGGCTAGCCAGGGTCGAGCTCCCACACGGACACGCAGGACCGGTTAGGAAAGCAAGACCCTGAGCCTCTTAGGGGGAAATCTTATATAGACTGCAGTGGCGTGCATATTTTTGTTATCAACATTAGACAAGCAGGCAGAGCACATCCTGCACGTACTTCACATCTTGCTCGTACCTCACATCTTGCTCGTATCTCACATCTTGCTCGTATCTCACATCTTGCATTCCTCACATTCTATATGCCCTAACTGAGCCCTGCCTCATTGCTTATCTTATCTACATGGGATGTTTGGTACTGGTTTCTCCAACAAGGGGGTTGGGGCCCGCTGAGACCTCATATTCCTTTCATTCCCCCCTTTCTTATGGCCTAAATTGAGGAATCATCCTCGAGAGGATGAAGAGCCTGATATTGTTGGCGGAGGACCAGAAGTTGGATAGTATTAATTCAACTTTTGACAAAAGTCATAAGTCGGTTTAGAATCCAGGGTCCTATGGTAACAAGCAGTAGGATGATTATTATTGGCCCTGCCAGTGCAGATAAAAGGGTAGCCAACCATGGGGACTGGTTAAACCAAGACTCGAACCAGCTTTCCCCTGCCTCTTTTTCTCGTTTTCTTTGTTCCAGGCTCTTTCGGAGTTTAGACATGGAGTCACGAACAACTCCGGTATGGTCAGCGTAAAAACAACATTCTTCCCCTAGAGCAACGCATAGTCCCCCTTTTTGGAGGAACAACAAGTCCAGACCTCGTCGGTTTTGAAGTACTACCTCAGACAGGGAAGTGAGGGATTTTTCTAGGTGGCTAATGGAGGTTTCTATTCTCTCTATATCTTCATCTATGGCTGCGCGCAGCGAAGACATCCCTTTATGTTGAGTAGCCAGGGAGGCTATGCCGGTCCCTGCCCCAGCCACCCCTAGGCTAAGTAGGGTAGCAATGGTTAGTGTAGAAATAGGCTCTCTCTTCTTTCTCTCACCTGTTCCTATATTCCAGTATGAATATAGACTTTCCTCCGAATGATAGAGGATGCGGGGCAGCACAACCACTATAACACAGAATTCTTTAGAGCTGTTAAACACCTTAGTTGATAGGCATGGGGTGAGTCCGGACCGCGAGCATAGCCACCACCCATTGTCCTTTGGAATTACCCATTTAATAGCATTTCCCCAGGTAGAACTGGCGTTAATAACAGTACATAAGTCCCGTCTGTTCTTTGGCACTTTTCCTAAGCAGGTTCCTTGGCCGTTTACCTGCTGTATGGTCAGACCTCTCTTACGGTCTCCCCAGGAACATTGACTAGGGTTTTCCTCAGATGAGGTATCGTGAGTGGTGTTTAGCCCTATTGCCTCATAGAATGGGGGCCTCACATCATAACATAACCAACAGGAGTTAGTCATGTTAGGGTTGGTGTGGTTTAACGTCAGGAAGGCAGCACCCACTAGCTCCCAGAGGGGGTCTTTAGATGCGGTCATGAGACTGGGCCTCACCAGGGGAGGGCTCGTTTCTGATGGTCTTGGAGTTGTAACATTAGCCCGAGCTATGGTTGAGGGAAGGTGGTGAGTTGTGGAAGGTTGGGGAGATGGCTTTACATTGGGCGGCCTAAGTACCTTATTGGGGCCTACTGCTGTGGACGGTGGCCCTATGGGCTCAATTTTTAATCTGACCACTATGGTCGAGCCAGCATGTCCACCATATTTATAAAATACAAGTCCCCATACCTTACCTTGTATCCACCCAGGGGTGTCCTTCTTGCCAGTTTCAGTGAAAGTGACCTTGATTCTATCTAGATCCGTGGGCTGGCATTTATGGGTGGGTATTGGAATTCTGTGCCCCCTTAATATCCCATTTACAAAGGCAAATTTGACTAGGTCTGATTTTGATATCCCCCATTTCCATTCACTATCATTGGATGTGACACATGCCCATGACCTACAGAAGGAGTATTGTATCCCCCCACATTCCTGGTTCTTTTTGTGGCCGGGGCAGGCATAAAACCCATAACGTCGGGCTGACTCCGGGGCAGTAGACTTGTAGGCAGGATTGATGTCTCTGAAGCAGAACTGAAGCTCCGGCCACCAAGTTCCTATGGGGGCAGTGCGAGTAGTCTCGTTGAGGGTGGTATGAGTCTCCCCATCGGTGAGTATCCAGGTTTGCTTATAGGGCTGGTGAGGGTTGGTTTCTGCGAGGCTCCCGCTCTGGGCATTGAGCAAGATCAGAGCGATCAGCCACCCCATCCGTGGCTGCTCCTGAAGGCTCTGCATGTTCCCGGGGCCACAAAAGCTTTAGCTTTAATGGGTTGTCTGGGTGCCGCCGTACAGTCCACTCCTTGACCCCTTCTTGTTTTTGATGATTGGCTCGACGCACGTGGGAGTGGTGGATCCAAGGTCCGATGCCATCAACCTTGAGGGCGGTAGGGGTAGTAAACAGTACAACATAAGGTCCTTTCCATCTAGGCTCTAGGGTTTTGGACTGATGCCTTTTAACCCATACCATGTCACCCGGGACTATGCCATATTCCGGAGCCGGGTCCCTCTTAACAGCGTGGTATGCTTGAATTAAGGGCCAAATCCGTTGTTGCACTTTAGCTAAAGCCTGCAACATGGTCAGGTAATTTGGGGCCAGATCACCTAGTTCTGGGCTTAAGGTCCTCTGAATGATGGGGGGTGGAGCCCCATACAGGATCTCAAAGGGAGTTAGCCCATGGACATAGGGGGAGTTCCGGACTCGGAAGATGGCCAAGGGAAGGAGCGTCACCCAATCACCGCCAGTCTCCAGGGCCAATTTGGCTAAAGTCTCCTTTAGTGTCCTATTCATCCTTTCTACTTGCCCTGAGCTCTGGGGGTTATATTCACAATGTAGCTTCCAATTGGCCCCCATAGTCTGGGCTAGTCCCTGCAGGACCTTACTAACAAAAGCCGGACCGTTATCTGACCCAATTGCCTCGGGCACCCCATATCTGGGTATGATTTCCTCTAGCAAAGCCTTTGCCACTACCTGACTCGTCTCCTTCTTTGTAGGAAAAGCCTCCACCCAGCCTGAAAAGGTATCTATGAATACCAGCAAATATTTGTACCCAAACTTTCCCGGTTTTACCTCAGTAAAATCCACTTCCCAACTTCTTCCCGGAGCCCTCCCCCGTTCCCGAGTACCTGTATGGTGCCCCTCCCTTCGTCCTGGTTTCATGATTGTGCAGCTGGCACAATCTTCCACAATTTGGCGGACTGCTACGGTCTGGTTCGGAAATCGGAGCTGCGCAGATGTCAACAAGTCTAGTAATTTTCTCCGCCCCAAATGGGTGGACTTATGTAAGTTAGCCAACAGGAATCGTCCGAGTTTTTCAGGCAGAATTAACTTGCCTTCCAAGTCGCTTTTCCATCCGTCTTCCCCTTCTCTAAAGGGGGAGTGGGCTCTCATCCAAGTGAAATCCTCTGTGGAGTATTCTGGTCGGGGGGGTAGCGGAGGGAGCTCTGGGACCGGCACGTCTATCGCCGCAACCGTGGAAGGTTGCCCTGTCTCCATGGGAGGACTCACCATTGCTACTCTCTTTGCTTCTTGATCTGCTCTGTTGTTACCGACAGCTTCCGGCGTCTTGGCAGACTGGTGGCCTGGGACATACATCACTGCCACTGCCTTCGGTTTTTCCACTGCCATTAATAGACGCTGGACTTCGGCTAGGTTCTTTAGATGTTTTCCTTCTGCTGTGCGGAATCCTCTTTCGCGATAGATGGCCCCGTGGACATGGATGGTACCGAAAGCATAGCGGCTATCGGTGTAGATATTGACTCGCTTTCCTTTTGCCCTCTCCAGGGCCTCTGCCAAGGCAATTAATTCCGCTTTTTGGGCTGATGTTCCGGGTGGGAGGGCGCTGCTCCATACCGTATTTCCTTCTTGGTCGACTACAGCTGCCCCTGCCCTTCGGGCTCCATCTTGGAAAAAACTGCTTCCATCCGTGTACCAGTTTAATTTGCAGCCGGACAGGGGGGTATCCTTTAGGTCAGCCCGTACCTGTGTAACTTCGGAGAGGAATTCTTTGCAGTTATGGACAGGTGTCTGCAGTTCCGGGTTAGGCAACAAGGTGGCAGGGTTCAGGATTACGGGATCTGTGAATGTGATCCGAGGGGAATCCAACAAGAGCCCCTGGTAGTGGGTGAGCCTGGCATTCGTCATCCATTTCCCAGGGGGTTGTTTAAGGATTCCCTCCACCGGGTGAGGGGCCGTTACCCAGAGGGCCTGTCCAAAGGTTAGTTTATCGGCTTCTCTCACCAGCACGGCAATGGCCGCTATGATGCGGAGGCAGGGGGGCCATCCTGCCGCTACTGCGTCTAATTTCTTGGAAAAGTATGCCACTGGTCTCTTCCAGGGACCTAGCTGTTGGGTCAAGACTCCTTTGGCTACCCCCTTTTTCTCATCTACAAACAGAGTGAATGGTCTTGTAGGATCTGGCAAGGCTAAGGCAGGGGCCTGCAAAAGAGCGTCTTTTAGCTGATCAAAGGCCTGTTGTTCTCTCTCTCCCCAACTCCAATCTGGAGCTTCTTTGGTGGCCTCATATAGGGGTCTGGCTATTTCCGCAAATCCTGGAATCCAGAGTCTACAGAACCCCGCGGAGCCCAGGAATTCTCTCACCCCCCTAGTGGATGTCGGGGATGGGATAGCCAGAATAGTCTGTTTCATGGCATCAGTCAGCCACCTTGCCCCATCTGCAATCCGATAACCCAAATACGTCACTGACCTTTTACAGATGTGAGTTTTCTTGGCACTTGCCCGATACCCCAGCTCACCTAATTCCGTTAGCAGGTGTTCAGTAGCCTTGATGCACTCCTCTCGGGTTTCTGCCGCTAACAGTAAGTCATCAACATACTGTAATAGAGTGACTCGTGGGTGGCTCCGACGAAAAGGTTCCAGGTCCTGGCTCAGGGCCTCATTAAACAGGGTGGGAGAGTTTTTAAATCCTTGCGGCAGTCTGGTCCAAGTGAGCTGTCCGGATTGGCCCCCATCTTCTTGCCATTCGAAAGCAAATAGCGGCTGACTAATTTCTGACAATGGAATGCTGAAGAAAGCATCTTTCAAATCAAGGGTTGTATACCATACTTGCGAGGGGGGTAGGTGGCTGAGCAAGGTATAGGGATTTGGAACGGTGGGATGAATGTCCTCCGTCCGCTCGTTTACCTTTCGTAGGTCTTGCACAGGCCTATAGTCCCCGCTTCCCGGCTTTCGGACGGGGAGCAGAGGAGTATTCCAGGCAGACTGACAAGGTCGCAGTACTCCTTCCTTTATTAGCCTGTGGATATGAGGGGCTATGCCTCTTCGGGCCTCCTCAGGCATAGGATACTGTTTCACCCGAATGGGGAGAGCAGAAGCCTTCAATTGTATAACTACGGGCGGGAGGTGTTTGGCGAGGCCGGTTCCCGCAGTCTCCGCCCAGGCCGTGGGAAATCTTTTTACCCAATGAGTCATGTCCCCTCCTGGTTCCTGTTGACTCTCAAACAGACGATGCTCGTCAGCCAATGATAGGGACAAGACATGAATCGGGCTCCCTTCTCGATCAGTCACAATTATTCCATCTGGTTCAAAATGGATATGGGCCCCTATTTTGGTGAGTAGGTCCCGTCCGAGCAGGGGAGCGGGGCTCTCAGGGACGACCAAGAAGGAGTGTGTGACCTGGTGTTTTCCTAAGTTCACCTTTCTTTTGGTAGTCCATGTACATAACTGCGTACCGGTGGCCCCCTGAACAACACTTGTTCGTGCCTTGTTCAAAGGTCCATGTGCCTTGTTTAAAACCGAATATTGGGCGCCGGTATCCACCATGAACCCCATCGGCTTCCCCTCCACATGCATTGTTACCCAGGACTCGGGGAGGGGGTCTGAGCCCCGTCTCCTTCAGTCCTCTTCTCCGGCTAGTAGGACTCTGGCCTGCTCTACTGCTCGTTCCCTTTCCCTGTTTTCCCCCGGTCTCCTTCCAAACCCTCTTCTTCCCTTTAACTTAGGACATTCTCTCTTCCAATGCCCCGTTTCCTTACAGTAAAAACAGTGTTCCTTATCCGGGGTCCTGGCGTGGCCCCCTCCTCTGGGTTGGTCCCGGACACCCGCTAGGAAAATACGAGCCATTTCTCTCTGTTGCTTTCGGTTTTCCTTAGCCTGGAACTCCCGGTCCTCCTTTCTCAATTTCTCCTGGGCTTCCCTGTCTTCCTTTCTCTGTCTTTCCTCCCTTTCTTCTGGAGTTTCCCTAGCGGTAAAGACCTTTTCTGCTACCTGTAGCATTTCCCTTATAGTCATCTCCCCTAAGTTTTCCTGTTTATTGAGTTTTCTCCTAATGTCTGGGGCTGCCTGATTAATGAATGAGAGTACCACAGCAGACCGGTGGAGGTCCGCCTCAGGGTCAATCGGGGTGTACTGACAGTATGCCTCATAGAGGCGCTCTAAGAAACCGGCTGGGCTTTCGTTTTCCCCTTGAATGACTGCTTTTACTTTTGCAAAATTGGTGGGCCTTTTAGCGGCCGCTCGGAGACCGGCCATAAGAGTCTGGCGGTAGATCCGAAGACGCTCCCTACCTTCTGCGGTCCCAAAATCCCAATCAGGCCGGCGTAGGGGAAAAGCCTCGTCTATGGCCGGTTGGAGAGTTGTGGGTCTCCCATTATCCCCCAAGACATTCTTCCTCGCTTCGTTGAGGATGCGCTCTCGTTCCTCCGTCGTAAAAAGAGTATTGAGCAGCTGATGACAGTCATCCCAAGTGGGGCGGTGTGTATGCATGATGGACTCCAGGAGATCTATGAGACACTTGGGGTCTTCAGAAAAGGGCGGGTTCTGCGTCCTCCAGTTATATAGATCACTGGAGGAGAAGGGCCAGTACTGAAACTGTTGCCCTCCTCCCGGTCCCCCTTGGCCCACCATCCGGACTGGAAGTGTAGGGACAGTTTCCTCCCCCTGTGTTGATGAGGGGGGCCCGTCTTCCCCCTCCCTTTCCCGGATCCCTCGGGGGCGAAGTCTTCGACCCATTCCTCCTCCTGCTGCCAGTCCTGTTGAGGAGGATGAGGAAATTTCCTCCTCCGGGGCACTGGCTTGGCCAGGGGGAGTCACGTATGGAGGCGGCCGATCTTCCTCTGCCCCTGCGAGGGATGGGTAAAAGGGGGGAACTCTCTGGTAAGACCGGAGATGGTGAAGGAGATGCCCTAATTTGAGGACCGGTCAAGGTGGGAAGAGGAAGTTTTTCCTCCTCCTTTATGACCAAGGCGGGCGTGACTGGGGTTTTAGCCCCGGGGGCCGAACTGGAGGGGTGGGTCAGAAAAACTGTTAACCAAGGGGGAGGGTTCCTCACCAGATCCTCCCAAACCAAAATGTAAGAAACTTGGTCTGGATGGCCTCGATTGTCTGGCTGAAAAATGACTGCTTTAACCTTAGTGATCAGGTCTAGGAAGAGGGAACCTTGAATGGGCCACCCGACTCCAAAGGTGGGCCACTCTGCAGAACAAAAGGTGTCGAACTTACCTTTCTTGATGACCAGACCCGCATTTAAGGCCCTTTCTTTAACTTCTGGAAAGTGAGAAAGGATCAGAGACTTTGGGGTTGTTTGTCCCTGTCCCATTGTGGAAGGAGACTCAAACACCAAGAGAGATAGAACAAAAAGGGTAAAGGCAACAATAATTCCACACACACACAACACTCTCCAGCACTCGCTCGGACCGGTCCTTCTCTCACACTGGTGCGCACCCCATTCAACCTCCTCACCGTCCAACTGGGATATCAGGCCGAAAGGCGTCCACTTGACGGGTGGTCGGTCGACTAGCTCAATTAGTTCTTCACCTGGCGCCAGGGTTCCTAAAATGCTCGAGCCCAAATGAGAGGAAAGCCTCTCCCAATAGGACCCTGTGGTCCTCCTTGCGAGATTCCCAGAATGAATCTCCCTGGGGATTGGCCGAATCCCCGCCGCGGCCCAAATGGAACACTCAAGTTCCTCCAAATGAGGGTCTGGGATCCCCTCCCAACGCCTAGGACTTGGGATCGCCCCTGCTTTCTCGCAGGCAGGTTCTGTCTCTCGAGAAAATGAAATCTCGGTGGGACCTCCAAATGTTAGGACCCGGAATCCTATTCCCCCGAGAGACAGAGAGCCAGGCGTGAATGCAATCAACAAAGCAGAGTTTATTGGACTGGCTAGCCAGGGTCGAGCTCCCACACGGACACGCAGGACCGGTTAGGAAAGCAAGACCCTGAGCCTCTTAGGGGGAAATCTTATATAGACTGCAGTGGCGTGCATATTTTTGTTATCAACATTAGACAAGCAGGCAGAGCACATCCTGCACGTACTTCACATCTTGCTCGTACCTCACATCTTGCTCGTATCTCACATCTTGCTCGTATCTCACATCTTGCATTCCTCACATTCTATATGCCCTAACTGAGCCCTGCCTCATTGCTTATCTTATCTACATGGGATGTTTGGTACTGGTTTCTCCAACAAGGGGGTTGGGGCCCGCTGAGACCTCATATTCCTTTCAGCCAACACAGTGGTTGTGGGAGACTTTAACACCCCATTATCATCAATAGATAGGTCATCCAAACAAGAAAATCAATAAAGAAATCCAAGATCTAAAATATGCCATAGATCAAATGGACCTAGTAGATGTCTACAGAACATTTCATCCAATTTCTACACAATATACATTCTTCTCAGCAGCCCATGGAACCTTCTCCAAAATAGATCATATCCTAGCACACTTTTCCTTTGTTCTTATTTGGGTTGGGATCAACTCACTGAGGAATAAAGAAAGTAGAGAAAAGCATCCCACCACAATGTCAGTTTATTCAAGAATGTCCTAGTGCCAGACCATCCTCACTCTTAAAAAGTATTAATTCACAATCTGTAGTTGTCATTTCTAGCTTTTGCCAACAAGTTACACTGCTTCCAATATAGAGCATTTGGCTGTTCTACTTAGGCTGGCCCTGTGCCAAATACATGGATCGTTCTGTGGATTTTATAGCTGCAGCCTCTTTGAAAAGCCAAGTGTGGGTAATCATGTCAGAGAATAGGCATCTGTGTTCTATCCCTTGAAGAATGTTAGCAGTCTATTATATTCCCCTTACTTTTAAGTCCTGTTGTTTCATAAGTTTATTGATTCTTTGACTTCTGGAGCCATCCATTCATTGAATAGTATAGTTGAGCTACTAACAATTGGATGTTAGGTACTTACTTTGGTTCTGAGAGTAAAATGTTAAATATGAGAGGCACAAACCCTGCCTGCATAGAGTGGGAAACAGTAGTTACAAAGCACTTTAAGATGTATCATGATGAGGGAAGTACTGAGTTCTGTGGAAGCATGAGATAGTAATATTATCAGCTCAGTTCCACTACCTATTGGCAGTGAGATCACAATAATAAATTGCTTAACATCTTAAAGGCTCATTTCCTCATATGGAAAGCTGTGGCCAATAATAACACCTGCTTCATAGATTAGTTATGCTGACTGAATTACAAAGCATTTAGTATTTGACAAATAGTTAGTACCCAATAAATGTTAATTGCAACAATAACATAAGTAATTTTATGTTACAACCCTTTTATTGTATTCATTTTCGCTTCTTAAAATACTTTTTTCCTTAATTCCCAGCAGCTGGTTTTTTTTTTTTTACTTCTAAGCTTGGTCTGGTAAGACAGATGGACACTAAACAAATCATCACAGGAAGAAGTACAGGATCACAAATGGTCTCGGAATGTGCATGAATATGTTTAAAGAAAAAAATACAATGGACTTTATCACAGCAAAAGACAACATGATTTCAGCTATGAAATCAGAACAAACTAGTCTCAATGTCCTGGAAATGTGGCAAATGTGATGCTTTGCTCTTGAGCCCCAGATCCTAAAATAAGCAAAGAACAAAGATTAATTTTAACTGTGTTTTTAGTAACCTTCTCCCTAGTTCTATGAAGTAGCTGGAAAAGTTACTACTTATTGCAATTTTACAAGAGGCTCATTATATACATGACAATTTAAATACGGTCACATTCTTTAGAATGAAAGTTATGCTAAGTACTCTGAGAACCCTGGAAATACTCTACTCTATTTCAATCTAGCAATGCAAGCCACAGCAAGGCCTGTTCATCTGTTTTGTCAATGAAGGAAACCAGGCACACTAATGAATATGTAGATGATTTATTTAGCATACTTCTAGACTGTAGTGCGAAGTGGTTAAGGATGCAGACTCTGGTATCAGTTTTAGCTTGAGACTTGCTGCCAGTTATGTAAACTGTCAGTGCCAACTTTCTTCATTTAGTAAAGTGGGGTTAGTAATAGTATCTACTTCAACTGGCTAGAGAATGGAGCACACACTAAGAATGCAATGATATCAGTGATAAAATGGAAGCTACCAGTTCTAAGTATAATTAGAGAAAAATGGGCTATCTGAGGCCATTTGGGGTGTGATTTAGGCTGACTGGCTTTCCTGGTTTGCCATGGACTGAGGAGTTCACAAGAGGCAGGACTTGCAGAGTCCCAAGGGCCAGTGATGAGGTACATGACGAGTCAAGGATCTTAAGTCACGCCTAAACTGTGGCAGGCTTACTATTTTTCTTATTCCCATGGAAGGCCTATGCATTATCTGAATGTCTTGCTTATTCAATAAACTTTGAACCTTAATGTGATGTCTAACAAATATTAGGTTCTCTACAAAAAAGAAATCACTGAATTGACTATTCATTAAGACAGAAGATTTTTTTATATTACATTTATCTGCTCACAAATCAGCGCTTACTACAAATTTACAGATCAACTTAAAGGCAAATGGAAAGTGAAACAGTTAGTTGTCACATAGAGACTTTTCAGGTTAGTACTTATTCACTCTAATGTTACTCTATGTCCTTTACAAATCTGGCTTTGGAACCTGACACAGCCAGTTTCCTGAATTCATGCTGCTTTGTGGACACAGTTATTACCAATGGCTGTAATGTTTATAAGAAAAAGGCATCTACTGTCTTTAGCCACGGTTGCAGTAAAGCATTTCCTAGTTGTCTGGGAGTCAATATTCATAGTCCTAAATAGATGTATCTGTCATCAGTTTTATTAGCTTCAGGCTTCTACATGTCATCTGTTGGTTAGGGGTGTGGGAACTGGTATGGACAAATGGTTTTCTCAAAATATAAACTTTAAAGGCCATAAATTACCTATGTAATTAATTTTGTTACAAACATTCAGAATCCACAATTTGTATTTTAATATGTAATTCAACTATTATGTTCTTATTTCTGATTCCAGAACCTACCTGAGACTGCTGGAGATATATTGAGGTCTCTTTGCCCTATGTTATTCCCTGGTTGCCTCTGAGTACATGCTTTGTGGAGAACTACAGCAGAATGGGAAATCTTCAACTACTGGGGAAACTGTAACTGAAACAAAGTGAAAGACTGAGTAACTAATGTATATGCAATCAATTTTGAGGCAGTTTGCACTGTAAGCACAGATACTCTAATTTGAAATAATTGCAGAAAATAAACTGGAAAGGAGAAAAATTTTATTAAGACATTGGCATAAGGACAACAATTACTCTGGGTTTTCTAGTTCACAGGTAAAAAAAGGAAGCCTGACACTTTTCACTTTAATTATTTAGAACAATGACTACCAATTCAGCAAGAATAAAGACAGGCAATGAGGAGCTGAGAATCTTTCCTCCCGAGTCAATCCAAGTGGCTCCACACTCACCTGTTTTCCACTTCGCAATAATGTTACAGCTGTAGACTGACTACAATCTGAAAATCTGTGTTTTGTTATTATTTTGTTTGTAATTTGATAAATGATTATCTAATTTGAAGACTTTCAGAGTTTCAAAGTATAAATAATTTTTTTGTGGATCAGATTTCTGAGAGTAATTTTTATGCTATAGAATAAAAAAGTAATTGAGAAAATGCAGCATCATACACAGTAACTTACATCTATTTTCAAAATTACTCTCATTAGAAGTCCATGGCAGTAAAATTGAAGTGTAGTCCTATTAAAAAATTACAAACTGAGTTGTTTATATGATTTGAGTGTGCAGTTTTTCTACTGATCAAACCATAGCCCATAGATTTAAAAAATTCATTAGAATAAAGTTTTATTCTATATTATTTATTAGTTTGAAATTTTTCTTACTTATTTATGAAAAGATGATGTATGGGACAAAATTTAAAAATGGGTGCTGAAAAGTCTTCCTTCCTATCCTGTTCTTTAGTTTCTCTTGATACAGCTACTCTAATTACTTATGTACCTTTCAGAGGTATGAAAGAAAACACTGGATACATTTCTACTTAGAGGGTAAGATGTATGCATAACTAAAATAGTATATATGAATGCCTGGTGAGTAAGTCTCTCATGGGTTTAGGGCAGAGAAACAAAGATATAAGGATAGGATTCTGTATTCATCTAGTGGAGAACACAGAGCAATAGATGTCACCTATTTCATGTAACTTGTTTTCCATTTTTCCTCAAAAGTGAGAAAGAGGTGAGGATAAGAGCATTACTGAGATGGCTGTGTGTGTGTGTGTGTGTAAACATGAGATGAAGGAACTTCCCTTCAGCCTCATTCAGGAAAAAAAAAAAGCAGGATATTTACAGAACTCATTTTTTAAAAGACCAAGGTTCTCCTGATTCATAATGAAAACATGGGAGACATCATTGTAATCTATTTTGTCATAGTATTACCCAAGGGGAAAAAACGAATCTATACAAGGCATATGGTCAAATTAGGGACACAGAGATACAAATTTACTTAATTGCACAGAGTGAGGGAGGAAGTGAGGGAGAGAGAAAGAGAACATGGGAAAGAGCAGGGTTTGTACAAAAACATGTAAGAGGTCAAGATTAGGAGAAAAGAGGAGGCTCTAGTTTATAACACTTGATTTCTGTGGCATGAATATACCTGTATGGTCTAATTCAAGCTGTCAACATGATCTGACTGAACACAAAGCTGGGAAGAAATGTGCGCAGTTGACTCTAGCAAGTGGGTCCAGGCCTGCTCCAGCACTCCCCTGGAGGAGGAAACACTGAGTGCACTCCAGTAATGATAACGTGTTCTTGGCAACAGGGTAAAAATGGCCCACCTCCATATAGGCCAATGTTTCCACAGTTTGTTCAGCTGAGATCTGAGTGTTCCAAAAACACTTAGCAGTCACATTGGGTAATCACAGCCTTCATTCAGTCAGAAAAACCTAATTTTTATCTCTTATACTTTGTCAAGAAAAGTACCAAAAACTACTGACAGGTTTTTGTTTTCATCATTGTTTACTTTTATGTTTTAAGTACCTTCCTAGAAAGTACACTCACTGTGTAATTTAAAAATGTATATATTTGATTACAACAAAGACTTTTCATATGTGTTTTGCTGTTTTTTTGAGACTGGCTCTTGCTATATAGCCCAGGTTTACCTGGGACTTGCTATGAAGCCCAAACTGGCCTTGAACTCAATCATCCTGACTCAGCTTCCTGAAGATTGCAGGCACGTGCCATCAGGCTCAGCAATAGAGGCTTTAAAAAACAGAGAGAAAAATATTCCTTCAAGAGTAATGACCTAACATAATAGAGATTATTTTATTTCTACGAGTCTGAAAAAAACCACAAAGCAACAAATTGTCTGGTTCCTCAAAGTTGGAAACAAACCACTGATCTATTGTGGTGAACCCAAAGTAAAGCCATTCTGTAATTACTTATCTGGATGACTAGTTGGCTTCTTATTTTATCTTACGCAAATAACAATTAACTATCACCTACAGAAGAAGCACTCTTAATTGAAAAATCTGAAATCCAAATTGCTCCAAATGTGAAACTTTTTTGAGTGCTGACATGACACACAAGTGGAAAATTCCCCACCTGACCTTAGATGATAGGTCACAGTCAAAATTCAGGAGCACAACATATAGTTTATTCAGTATCCCCAAGAAAGAAAAGCCCCACCAAACTCCTTCAGCTGCCATCAACAAACTGAGTTGCATGAATGCAATTATTTAAAATATCTTAGAAAAATTGTCTCAATCTGTATGGATAATTCTGGTGTATGTGAAACTTAAATAAATTTCATGCTTAGACTTTCATGTTTAGTCTCATTCCCAAGATAGCTCATTATGTATATGTATATATTCCAAATTATGAAAAATGAGCCAAGAAATCCAAAAGTACTTCTGTTCCAAGTATTTTGGATAAGGGATGCACAACATATATATGTTAGTGATTGTAAGTATTTCTGGCTTACCTCTCTTTCTTTAGCCTTTGGCGTCATTTTCTAATTGCCTATTTGAGTATGTTTAATGTTTTATCAACATTTACATTCAGTACATCCAGCACCAAATTCACCCTTTTATACACATATATCCCTGAAATCCCTATCTCATTAATGGGATCAATGTCTGGTCAATCATCAAAAAAATAACACGAATATAAGCATGGGTGTTGTCCTAGGGAACTTCTTCTATACCAGACGAGCATCAAATACTATCTATTTTACCCATGAAATGCTTGTTAAATTAATCCTGGTCTCTCCTTCCTTATTTGTATGACTTTAGCTCAGGTATTTAAGTTTGTACAACAGTAACCTCCTTTCCTGTTTTTGCATTTTACTATTTTATCAGTATTTTACCAAATATAGTTTGTATAACATCACACACATTAATAACTACTCAGTGTAAATCTACAGACCTTGTAGACACTAAAACATTTTGGCACAGTTTATACAGCCTTTGATGCTCTATTCCCAGCCTATTTTTTCAGTTTCATTTGCTAATGCTTCTTCCAGGACTAGTAAAGATGTTTAAAAAAAAAATCACAATAACAGTAAAAAAATCCCACACAGGTCTGTCCCTTTGCAACCAAAAGCTCAAGGCAGACATCACAAATTAACCACAGACTTCCACATGGGAGAAAGGATATTGCATCAGAACTGTCACCGATCAATCATAGCTTTCATTCAGTTACTTACAGATTCATGGCAATCTCATCGTAAATGCAGCCTACTTGTATTGGGCAGTCCGTTCATCCTTTTGCTACATTTTACTCTATAATATTTGCGATTCAAGGAACACACCACACTTTTTATGACTATTTGAACATGCTCTTCCCTTTCTTTTCCTCTGTCCTCCTTATTAGGTAAGTTCATATTCCATCTTTCAATTTTTTTTCTCAGGTATTATTTTCTCTTTGACATTTCCTTGACATCAGGAAGCATCCTCACAATCTCAAGGAAACTAAACTCTTTCTCCTTTGTGCATAATAACTATTTATAAGAAGGATCCTCAACTACATTAAGAGGGAACTTTTGCCAAAAGGGAAAAGTGTCAAAATCAACTCATTTATTAATACTCATATTTTTCCTACAACAGTAGGGTTGTAATAAATGATTCTATAACTACTGAAACACACGGGAACACACACACAACCCTGCCTTTAGGTTATCCCTCCACATCCATGTCAGCTGCCTACATCAATTAATTTTGAATGTGTCAAAGGAGAAACAAAATCCAATTCAATTTTATCCCTATGTTGACTTTACTGCTGGTTAAAATAAGATAGATAATTTAGCACTTCCTACATTGGATTAAGCTTGTTAATTACTGAAGGATTCCGGGCCACAAAGATGAATGGAATCAAATCAATCAATAGGAATATCTTTACTCTATCAACAGGAACAAGTTAGAAATATAAGTGTAAATCCCTTTATTCATTCTTCCCATGTATTTTTAAGAGTCAAAAGGACTGAGGCTATAAAATATGAAAATCTTTTTTAAATAAGAAAGAAAGAAATGCATGCATCTTAAGAAGATTTTTCTAGTGCTTTATATAACTCTGTCTAAATAGGATTTTCTCATAAACTGGAGAATTAGAAAACATTTTCTGAGTATTTTATACAATTATCATCTTAACGGTGATGATAAACATGCATTTGAAAAAACAACATGGATACAATATGCTTTGCTAGATGTCTACTTTCAGAATTTGGCCTAGTGTACTTGGAGGACATTCATGTAATGTTTGACCATAAAGTTGTCAACACTGCAAGAGGATTTGTCTTACCCAATTTAAGGCTTCCAGATATTTGGTTGAACTAGGTTATATGGATAAATAAGGATTCTTCACCCAAACCCTAATCAGTTATTATCTTTGATTTCCTATTCCATATCACCAGCAACAGTCCTTGGCTCATAGATACCACTGATACAATCTATATTCATATATATTCCAGTATGGAACTTTTTATATATTCTAGGATGGAAATTTTTTCCCTTATCTTCTCCTTCCAAGACTCACATTTTATTTATTTAACATTTTATGTTTTTTCCTCATTTCTTAAATCAGAAGTTCCCAGGATGAGCTATGGTGTCCATGAGCCCCTAGAATTGCATGTAAAAATTCTATATATGTGCATAGTTTCCTTGGAAAATGATGCAGTGTTTTAGGAATTTTTTTTTTAAAGGCTGGGTGCTCAAAAAAAACTGAAAAACATCTCCATTAAAGTTGCCTTCCTCTCAATACTCCCTCCTGAGCAATATTTTCTTTTCTATTACCTGCTCTGTATATATAATCTCTACTACTGTCAACTTTATTTTCCACTTATATTAGGATGATATCCTGTTTAGAGCTGACAGCTACCATTCCTAATGTCACTCTTCAGCTCTAGATCTGTAATTCCACATGCTACTGGGCTGATCACTTGAATACATGATGTAATACCAAAACACTGATTGAAGGACAACTCATTGCATGTAGCATTGGAGAGACAAGGCAGTTTCTGCCTTCAAAGACATTTTTATATAACTATCATTTACTGAACACATAACATGTCCTAGGAAAGTGTGCTAAAGATTTCAACTGTATTATCTCATTTTCATAATAAATCTCAAACAGATTATATAACCTACTTAAAATTAATAGACTATTTAGTTGGCAAGACTGAATTTGAATTGACTTTGTCGGTCTCTAGGGTTTGAGTTTTTGATTATTGTGCTATGCTGTCCTTCCTATAAGAGAGTTCGGAGCTTTAGCCAGGTTTGCAATTTGGCCTCTATCCACCTCTCAGTCCTCAGTTGCTGGCACATTCCCTATCTCATTCTAGCATCTAGTTATACCAAACCACTGATCTTTTCCTCCGTAGATCCTGCTGTTTTCTCATTCTTCTCTGCCTTGTATGTGATCCAGTAGGCTAGAAAATCATTTGCCCTTCCATCTTATCTTCTTAGAACAGCTTTATTTTCAAGAACTTTTCAAATGAGTGTCCCTCTTTAAGTAGATTACTGAGGCAAAATTAGTTGCTCCCTATTCTCCTAAAGCACCTCTGCCTCTACCACAGGCTTGGATAAGATTGTTTCTTCATTGTTCTTTCTCCATTATTAAATGAGTTTCTGAGTGGATGACTTACTTGTTTTTCTAGCATTAGTGATGCTACTGCAGTGCTTGGAACATATAGCAGGGATTTGATAAATATTCAATAAACATTTCTTTCTTTTCTATTTTATTTTATTTTATTTTGTGGTACTGGGGCTTGAACTCAGGGCATTCACCTTGAGCCACTCCACTAGCTCTTTCTGTGATGGGTATTTTTGAAATGGGGTCTTGCATATTATTTCCCTGGGCCAGCTTCAAACCACAAACCTCCAGATCTCTGCCTCCTGAGTAGATAGGATTACAGGCATGAACCACCAGCATCTGGCTTCAATAAATATTTCTATATCAAGTGGTATTTAATTTTTCTCTCCTTTGGATGCTGAGCATCTTTATATATGGAGGAAAGCTCAAAAAAATATACCTTGATACAGTTATTTCCCCTAGACGTATGCAATTTCAATTATATTTTGTAAATGTTTCACAAATATAAATAATAGTTTAAATTTTTATCGAGACATTTTGCACAATTTTCTTGTAGCTTGCTTTTAGCTATTTAGTTATTTTCCCTCAAATATGAGGGAAAAACTGTTGTATGCAGGATTTCAGTAAGATGAAATTTCCTAGCTTGCTTCAGTAAGAATTGTTTTGTGCAGGAAATGAGAATTTAGAAAAGTCAAAATAAAAAGCAAGGAAAGACATGGAAGAGCTATGAGAAAATCAGTGACAATCTGTTTAAAAAGAAGATAGTAATGATTCACATTGGAGGAAGGGTGCCAATGCATTTCAATGGGAGAGTGAAAAAGAACAGTGTTTACAACAAAAGTGCTAGAGTCACTGGATAACCAGACACAAAAGAATAAGATTGAGACCTTACCTCAAAAAACTTACAAAGATTAACATGAAGCAGATAAAATATCTGTAATGTAATAACTAGAACTGTAAAAATATTAGAAGAAAACACAGAGATAAATCTTTATAGACTTGGATTTGATGACAGCTTCTTAAATGTGATGTTAAGCACAAGAAACAAAAGAAAACTAGACATACTAACTTTAAAAACTGTACATCAAAAGGCACTATCAAGAAAGTGAAAAGATAATCCACACAATGGAAGAAAATGTTTGCAAATCATATACCTAAAAGTCTAGCACCCAGAACATATAAAGAATGCCTACAACTCAACAATAAAATAACCCAACTTAAAAATGGTTGAAGATGTTATGGGATCCATCCCAAGCCCGGGGGTGAGGGGGAAGCAAAGGATTTGAATAAACATTTCTCCAAAGAAGATATAAAAATAGCCAGTAAACACATGAAAAATGCTTGGATCACTAGTCATTAGGGAAATGAAAATCAAGATTATAGTAAGGTATCACTTCTTAAGCACTAAAATGGCTAGAATAAAAAGAACAACAATAGCATATGTTGGCAAGCATGTAGAGAAATTGGAACCCTCATTGCTGGCAAGAATGTAAAATGATGCAACCACTTGTAAAACAGTTTGGCAGCTCATCAAAAAGTTAAACATAGTTACCATATTTCATGGTAACATATTTACCATAGTTATCCACAATTTCACTCCTAGATATATACTTATAAGAAATGAAAATGTAGGTCCATACAAAAAACTTGCACATGAATAGTCACAGCAACATAGTTCATAATAGTCCAAAAAAGCAACAACCCAATCATCTGTCAACTGAGGAATGAATAGACAAAATGTGGACTATCCACACAGCTAAATCAGCCAGCCATGTAAAAGAATGAAGTAGTAATACATGCTATAGACATGGGTGAACTTTTTAAGCATCATACATGACAGAAGCGAAGCACAAATGCCATCTATTGTATTATTCCATTTAGATGAAATTTTCCAAACAGGTAAATCCTTAGAGGCAGAAAGTAGACTGGAAGATTCCAAGAACCGGCAGAAACGGAAGTAGGGAGTGACTACTAATTACTACAGGATTTTTTTTTTTTTGGCATGTTGGAAAATATTCTGGAATTAGATGGTGTTGATAGTTTTATAAACTTTTGAATACATGAAAAACCAATGAATAGTGTACTTTAAAATGACAAATTTTATGGTGCATGAATTCTACTTCAATTTTTTTAACAACTTTTCTAGGGTCATTGTAACACCAGGTTGAAAAAAAAAGTATGTGAAATGCACAGGATCTGTATTTGATTAAAAGCAGTTGCATTGTCATGTATTTAAAAAGTACTAAATGGTAAAGATGGCTTATACTGACTTTTCAGAATACAAAATAATTGATTTACATAAGATAAAGTGAAAGCAAATGCAAATGTATTAAAATTTTTAATCAAATTCTTCTTTTATAAGTTCAAGAACTTTATTTTATAGCATGACTAAAGTTAGTGATGATCTATTGCATTCTTTTTAAATTTTTTGTTTGTATAAATTAATCATACAAAGGAGTTTCATTGTGATATTTATATAACCAGATAATACATTTTGATCACATTCACCCCATCTATATTATGCTTTCTTAACTCCCCACCACCCTCTTCCCTTTTAATAGTTTTTAGTGGGTTTCATTATGTTATTTTCATACATAATTTACTCCCTCCATAAACCTCTGCTTTGTTCCTCCCTCTCCTATACATTCCCCCCAGACAGTCCTCCTATCATATTCTCCCCAGATAGTCCTCATACCATATGACAATCCTGTCATATTGTTATTATTTATACCCAGATTCTGCATATGAGTGAAAACATGAGATATTTGTCTTTCTGAGTTTGGTTTATCCCCCTCACACGTTTATCCTCCTCACAGTCACTATGGAAATTGGTGAAGGTTCCTCCAGAAATAATTCTTATAGAGGTAATGGCACAAAAGGAAGATGATGGGCCACATTAGCCACATTTACTGACTAATACAATTGCTGCTAATGTGGGCACACCAAGCTGCTTTTGCTACTCCAAGTATCACTATAATAAAATACCTAGGGTCAGACACAGCACCCCAACCAACAGTTGAGTGAATTAATCACTAAATTGCTCTTATGACTAATTTGTTGATTGCTGCATTACATAGCAGACATTAAAAATACAATGCAACCACCATAAAAAATTCAGAGTTTTAGATCATCATTAATGGAGCCATTACCTGCAACAAAAAGCTTAAAATTACTAGTATGAAATTATGCCATCCTATAATCTTTTCATAGATGCAATATGTGGCAGTGAACATTTAATTTTAAGCAGTACTACAGCACTTTGTAAAAGTCACCTATGTCACAGGAATGGATACAACTGTTTATAGTTCCACATTCCTGCAAAATGTACAAGCTGCACTAAATTTTTAATGTGTCCTTGTCCAAAACAGAAGTGCTGGATTAAAGATATGTACTACCATGCTTGGCTCTAGGGTATGGAATTTATAAGGAATGACTCTTTCTCAAGAATATAATTTTGAAAAACATTCTATAATTCCTCAGTTTAATGATGAAGAAACATAATGTTACATAGCTTGTAGGGATACTTTGGAAGTAAAAACTGAAAAGTAAAATTCAGAGAAAGCCACGATCATTAAATGGTTCACAAAGTTTAGGTTGAATGGAAAGCAAAAAAAATAAAAGTAATAAAAGCATATCCAATTTCCTAAAAGAATATGTTTCTTCTGAATTACCAGGTTTAACTTGGTTGTCCTATGACAGGCAGTTCACAATACTGGCAAAAGAAAGAGAACGAAAAAAGAGAGAGAAGGAGAAAGTAAAGAAGAGAGGATGGAGACAGAGAGAGAGAAGAAAAGGGAAGAATGAAAAGAAGAGAGAAAAATGGAAAGAATAAAAGAGGGGAAAAGAATAGAAAAATAAAAAAGTAAAATCAGAGGAAGGAAAACAAAAGGAAATAAACCAAATCTTTGTCTAAACAAACAACAGTAGCAACTATAAAACAGTTCACAGGTAGATTTTTCCTTTCCAATCTATGCTAAATATCTTTTTAGCAGTTTTCTAGTATTGATCAAGCTGAATAGAAGCCTCTGACTTCTCACTAAGACTGAGACTTGGCTAGATGAATAAGTATACAACTTTGTTTTTCTCTAAATTATTTACTGTCCTAAATATCAACAAACCCAGTTAAGTTTTATGATACTTGAAGGTTTACTAAACATGGAACAAGTTTTTATTGTTGTTGGAACTCCAAATCCCTAAAATGTAAGAAATAAGATTTAGAAGTTCCTGGTGGTTTGCCATCCAGGTCCCCTGTCCCAGCTCTGGCATCCAGCTGCACCTCTTCCCCAGGCTCTCAGAGGGTTGGTGGACAAGACTCACTGCTTCTTCTTTCTCCTTAAAATTTCCCTCTGCTCTGTAGAAAGCATCAAATCAAGAAGTGATCTTCCTTTCCCTTTCCTCCTCCCTGACATCTGCCAGAAGTAGGTAGGACCAAGCCTGAGATGAGCCCTTTTAGGAAAGGCAAAATAGAAGATTCATTACAAGTGTAAGGGCATAGAAGAAACCACAGACAGAAATGGAAACAAGAGGGCCAGATATGTTAAGCCAGCAATAACAGCTACTTGGGAGACAGGTTGCAGGAGGATCTCAGTTTGAGGCCAGCCTGGGCAAAAAAGTTAGTGAGACTCACTCCATCTCAACCAAAAAACTGGATGTGGTGGTAACAACAGCAATATGAGCTATTTGGGAGGCACAGGTAGGAGGACTGTAGTCTGAGACTGGCCTTGAGCAAAAATACAAGACCCCCATATGAAAAATAGTTAAAGTAAAATAAAGAGCCTGAACCATGGCTCAAGTGGCAGAGTGCTTGCCTACCACATATGAGGCCCTAAGTTCAAACCCCAGTTCTGTCAAAAAAAGAAAGAACTGCAGGAAAAAATCAGGAGCTAGAGTGGAACAGAAGAGCTAGGAAGCAGGTCAGGAAGTAACAGAATTGAAGAACACTGGTGCCTGGACATGTGTGGTGGGAAGGTGAAAGGTGAAATGTCTCTTGGCTCCACAGATGCAGCAACAAATGTTTCTGCAAATAAACTGATGGGGTTATTTTATTCCTTTAGAAAGTATGATGTAGTAGAGAACACAAAGCAAAAATTGTCCAAATGTGGAAAGTGGAGCTTTGTAATATCTGGATACTTTTAAACATCCAATTGTTTTCTCTATGTTATTTGCTGAAGAAAACCAATACTTCACAAAATGTGTCCAAACCTATATTATTTGAGTGAAACTAATGAGAGAATGCTACACTGCTTCTCATATCATATATCTTTTCAAACGATGAAATTTTTAAAACATAGTTGTTTGGTCCTTTCAACTACCTTGGAAGAAAATTAAAAATTTCCATATTTGTGCCAATTAGGACTCAGTAGGAAACAGAATAAGCTCCAGGTATTTTAAGTAGACAGAGATTTACTACAAGGAATTAAAAGCTTATGAAATAATTGGAGAGGCTAGTGATAGCGGCTTGAGACTGGCCATTCAAGAAGATGTAAAACTGACTCATAGGACAACTATTGTTTCTGCTTCAATCAGAAAGGTGAGGAGTCCTGAAGTACTAAAGAATTTGCTAAAAAGCACACCTCTGTAGCTACAGAAAAGAGACCTGGTATCTCCCTGACCCCCATGCTCTGCTGTCAACCCAGCTGTCTCTCAAATCCATGCAACTAGAACTTGGATGCTAGACCTAGAGCAGAAAAACCTTGCTTCCACAATCTCACAAAGCAGCAGGAAGATGACCACCACTCCACTGGCTTTTTTTTTTTTTTGCCTTTACATTTTAATAAGTCTCTGATGGGCTGAACCTTATTTGCATCTGGAACTTGAATGGCATGGGAATCTGGGAAATGCACTTTTTAGCCTCCAGTCTCTGCAGTCCAGAACTACACACTATAAAGAAGTGAGAATGGTGACCAGTCAGCCATAACCATTATACAGAGATTCAAAGATTTGGGATATATCTTACCCAAGGTCACGGAACTTGCTAATGCTTAGAACAACAAACTTGAACTCAAAGACATTGGCCATTTGCCCAGTGCTCTTTCCACCACATCAGTCTACAGCACTGATTACTCTGAAGACATTTGCCAAAGGAGACACATTTTCAAATCTTGTGATAATTGTATTTTTCACTGAAGCATTAATTCAGGCATCTGTAAATATTCTTACCGTTTAGTCTTATGTCAAACCTAGTTCTTTTTCCAAAATCAGACTTAATCTTATTTTACAGTACTTACAGTTAAACTAACACTGCTAGGGTCTAATACCTTTGAGTATTTTTCTCAGCAGGCTTGCTGCTTAATCCATTTAATGTCAGCACAACACAAACCTTCTTATTAAAAAGGGAAAAGAATGTTATTCCAGGCTGCATTAGTGGCTTTCTTTCGGCTGGTTAAAGCCACCAATATGGCAATATTTATAACCTTTTCTTTCTTTTATTTTGTGTTTTTTGCGGACCACATAAAGAAAATTATTCTAAAAGGACAGATTTGGGGTGTAAAATCCTCTTACATTTTAATTATACATAAAAGAAAAATAGAGTATGAATTATTTTAAGCAAAATATGGAAAATCAAGTATTAATCTTGTGGTGATACCTATTTCTTTTTCTGAGCATGAGTAATATAGAACTCAGAAATTACTGCTTAAATAAGTGACAGCTATTGTTATCAAATTAGCCATTGTTATTGTAGTCACTTACTAAACTGCTCAGCTTCCCAACAAAATTTAAACAAATTGCTACCTAGAGATTTGACCCTGAAAATATGACACAGAGTGTTTAGTTTAAAAAGTATAACATTTCACTTCCTGTACTGATATATTTTCTCTTCTTTGAAAGAATGCTAAAAGATGAGGAAATGGCTATTAAGTACTTTTTCATGTTTCTGCTGAAAAATGCCTTCTTTAGATTGACTGGTAATAATGACATTTAGTAATAAAGACTGAGAGTTGTGTGTCTAAAAACCACAACCTACTTTATAATTGGTTCATACCTTGAGTATGAACAAACTGGCTGTTTAAGTATAATCTGTTATATCTAAGGTTGTTTCCTTTATTAATATTTCATGTAGGGCATGTTTATAGATATTGAAGAAATTCTATCTGAATGTCAACATTTTTATACTCCAAACTAGATAAATTCTGAACTTGTAAGAAAATGGTTTGGGGGGATTATGTTAACCTATACTGACCTCCATTTTTCTCCTCATTTTGTTAATGCAGTTTTTGCTGAAGTTAACATTTGAGTCAGAGCTCTTTAGGAGCTAAGAAGAGTCAAATTTTACATCTTTCATATAGTTTCGGTATACAGTCAAAGCACTCTAGCATGATTCAGATTAATGTTATTTTTAAAAGGATATATCTTGACTATTTTTCACTGGTGATTTGCTTTAAAAGTTCATATAAAGGTTTGGCATAAATATGACCACTAACAAATGTGTTCAAGCAAGTAAAAAATGTTGGAAAATAAAGTATGAATCTATAAAAAGTTAAAATATTTGAAAACCCTAGTTTCAGGCATTTAAGTTGACTCGCATTATAAAATAATCTACTTGGCATGTTTTAAATACCAATGAACTATAAAATAATTATTTGATTTACATGATTTTTTCTGAACCGTATGCTTTATGTAGTTCTGTTCGTTTATCTATTAATGTGTATGTTGAGCTGGAGATCATACCAAAGGTGTCTCCCATGGTAGGCAAGTACTCTGCAACTGAGCTGCACGCCCAGCTCACGTGATTCTTTGTACATAGACTTGAATAACCTGGATCAATTCAACTCAGCTCAAAAGACTGAAAGAGTGCGAGAAATTTGTACAAGAACTGGAGATAAATTGAATCCTTCTAACCTGTTTCCATCAGAACCCCCTTAACTCTGTAAAGGCAGACGGGAACCCAATCTATGTTCAGGCAGGAAAGCCACTCGGCTAAAGTTTAAAGTTTTACAAGGGAAATTCTTGAGCCTGCTTGAGGAGGGAAGGGTGGAGAGCACGCTGTTTCACGGGACACTCCACCCTTAGCTCCATCCCTTTGATTAACTATGTAACCAGATGTCCCTTCAGCATCATCAACTTACCAATTAGGTAATGGCAGATTTTTCTGATGCCTGGTATAAAGCTTGAGGAAGCTCCTAAGGATATTACTATAACACCTGTCCTGTATAGCATTAATTTGAAAAGATTTAACTTTTAGTACAAAGTTAACTTTTTTTTAAATCAAAAGGATGAAAGAAAAAATGCTGTTATTTTAATACGCAAGCCTTATGTAACCTTGACTACTTATGCATTATAGTCTTACAAGACTGACTACATACAAAGAAAGTGGGTGAAGGAGAAATTTACTATGTATAAGAACAAATGAAAAGTATTTTTATTAGAAACTGTTAGTGTCATAGTATATATAACTGGTGAATAGAGCAAAGTGAAAAATTTGTGGTTGGCATGAGCCAGTTAAGTTCTTGAAATGTACAACTAACTACAAGTGTTCTTCAGCCCACTACAACATGGGGATTCAAGTTTCTAACTGTCCTTAAACTGGGGAAACACAGAGATGCCATTTGAATATTCTCTCAATTATCTTCCCTCTGTTTCCAATAATATCAAGAGTTACAGCAGTTCTAAAGCTGAGTACCTTATATATCAGACCTGACCTCACTTCCCAGTGAAATAGCTCTAGGCTTTAAATAACTATTGTTTCTCTGAATTTTAAGCTGCAGAGCAAATGTAATTTATTTTTACATTTTACATATTTTATTTTTGCTATTTTTTTCTGTTTTTACTTATGAAAAATTTCAGTATATGGAAAAGTTGAAAGAAAACAACCAATATTTCTATACCTTTCACAGTTATGTGAATGCATGTACTACAATCTAAGTGGTATAACATGAAATTTCCTAAGAATTGAGATCTTCTCCCACATAACCACAATACTACCAACACCCTAAAAGTCATCATTCCTAGGTCACTACCCAGACAAGTTCAGTCAAAATCTCTGAAAGCTGAACCTAGACCTCAGTATTTTATAAAGATCCTAGGTTAAATAATTTTTAAGAATACATTGCTTGGGGGTTTAATATGCATAAGAATATGATAGTCTTTTGAAGTTTAACAAACTTAAATTGTAGGTTTTTAGGTCAGGGTTTCACAATAATTTACATTTCCTTAAGTTTATTAGTATTATTTTTTTAACTCAGCTGGGGATTGAATCCAGGGCTTTGTGGATGCTGGGCAAGCCCTCTACCACTCAGCCACACCCCCAGCCCTCCTTAAGCTTTTTTCTTGTTCAAAACAATTAATACACTTTTCTCTTTTTAAAATAAGTGATTTTTCACTAGTTTCTTCTATATTATGACCTAAATTGCAAAAAGTACATATTGTTATATAGACTTCCAATAGATTTCTAAATGATATAACATAAAAACCATATTTATAAATATATTTTAATAAAATATTCAAATCAGATATGAACCTTAACATGTGAAACACAAAGCTTTCTTATAAACTTCCCCAGAATCAAATTTAATATTTACAATATGTAGTCCAGAAAGTAAAAAATCAAAATCTACCTTAAATGACATTTTAATAAACAATGTTTTTCATGCTAAAAATCTAGATGCTCTACAATAAAGCATTATCCCTAAATAAATAAAACTAATTTTGACTACTAACAGATTATTCTTCTATCTTATTGTATATCCTTCGTTCAGGTTAAGATTCGAATTATTCTAAAACTGACTGAATTTACAGAATTCTTCCGTTAATTACTTGTTTGTGCCTTCTGACTATGATATTATTGTAGAATTTCTAAGTAAGTAATGAAAGCATTAATTAATTTCCCCAATTCTTGTGTTTTTGAATGGAATACAATTTAATGCTCAACTTCTGAACTGCCTCAGGCTATGGTGTCCAACTGATGCAACTGTGTTGACCTTAAAAATTTAAACATCCATGCTGGTGCCCTTTAAGTTTGTCATGGTACATCTGGGGAGCCTCAGTACACAGGTTGGGAAGCATGGGCTATCTTCCCTAAAATACTAAAGTGTCATCTAAGATGTAGAAGCAGCGTGTAAATGAAGTAGCTAATTCTGAGGGCCAGGAATAAGGAGCTTCAGGATTGAAGAGGAGGAAAAAAATAAATGTGATCAATTTTCTGTCTGTATGGAATAGTCTTCTTTCCCCACTTCACCTACAAAATGCTTAGCCCTGGTTCAGGACTCAGCTCAAGCAATTTAAGAACAACCTCCCCATACCAAGTCAAATCTACCTATTACACATTTTCAGAGTACTCATCTATAACACTTATCACAATTGTAATTATATATTTATTTATGTAACTATTTGATTGTTGTTTCTTCCGATAAAATGTAAACTCTCATTAAATATGTCTGATATCACCACTATATCACACTGTGTCTGGCATACTACAGGAAGCTAAAATCTATGTCTTGGTTAAATGAATGAATGCATGTACTATGACAATAGGATTAGCATTTATTTTGGTTATTTTTCTTCATCCTACAACAGCTGCTATTTAGAATACCATTCCTCAAATTTACTGTTCTCATACGATTTAGCATGAGAAAAGGAACCCTTAGACAAGAGTTGCATCTGAAAACTCAGAAGGTAAACTCACCTCAACTAATTAAAAGGGTGGTGTTCTTTAGATAAGGCAGACAAATGTTTATGTACTCTTATAGACGAATTGTTATAAGAAAAAAATGTTACTACCTAAAAACTTATTATAGAAAACTTAAAAATCTTAGTGGGTGGCCACAAACCACACTTTGAGAACCATGTTGTGAAGTGGTAATTACAAATAGAAAACAATAGTTTCTAGAAATTGTCAGCTCATAAGCAAACACCTTTACACTAAAGAATGCCTTCATTTATACACTAAAAAAAAAGTTTAGGGAAATTCATGGTATCACTACTGAAATGAGATGAATTATGGAAATCTGAGAGATATTATACTGTAATCTTGGCTATATGAAGATCCATTACTTAACTAAGACTGTGTAAGAGAATATAGTATGATATAACTTCTGGATAATGGAAATAGTTCTACAGTCAAACAGAAAAATAAGGGTAGGAAAGTATGACAAAGTAAGAGAGAGAAAATGATTGTACCAAGTAGCTAAAAACCTTAAAAAGGGTAAACAGTTTTTAAATCACGGTACTAAGATTAGTTCATTGTATAGTATTAGTTTATTTTATATATATATATATATATATATATATATATATATAAGGGGAGCTATAAGTTACAGAATAAATAAATTATGTTTTGATGTGTTTTCTATCCTTAAAATTATTCAAGGAAAAAATTACTATACTTTATATATTTCAGGATAGAATGACTCTATCCTTAAAAGAGAAATAAAGAAATGGAACAGAAAGTTAACATAGAGGCAGCTGACAAGTTGCCCTTGGAACTGCTAACCTATAAACATGCACTGTCTTCTTTGGAAATTTGCTTCTCTTTTATTTATTCTTTTGCTTTGCCTTAAACTAAAAGCTCTCCCTGAGGACATTGCTTCCTATAAGCTCTCCCAACGGTGTCCAGTTATTTTCTCTTATCACATATCTGGGATCCTGGACTTATGTCCACCTTGCTGTTCCAATTCCCAGACCACTTTTACTTTATGTTCTTCTCTCTCTTTCTCTCTCTCTCTCTCTCTCACTCTTTCTCTCTCTCTCTTCCTCTTTCTCTCTCTCTCTCTCTCCCCCCTCCCTCAGTCCCATCTCTTTCTCTCTCAAATGCTGAAGTAATTCCCACTAAAAAAAGTCAAAACAAACTATTGTTGTTACATTATTATTATTATTCTTAAATGGGGTCTTACTATGTTGCCCAGGCTGGCTTCAAACATGATTCTCCTGCCTCAGTCTTCCAAGCAGCCGGGATTATAGTGTGCCCCACCATGCCTGATTCCACTCCCTACCTACCATTTGATGTCTCTTTTATCCACCACCAACCTTTTAAAAAGAACCACCAACTTGCAGTACCATTTCTTCATTTTCAACTCAATACTTTAACTACTTCAATATGACTTGCAGGTGCCTATCCCACCAAACACAGCATTCACAAAGTCATCTATGACTGAATGTTGAAATGCCAAAATGACATTTTCATTTCTCTTTGTTAAACCTTTCAACAGCATTCAACACTGTTAACCACTCCTGTTTCTGCACATTGGTCTTCATGACACTGTAGTCATCTTATTTTCCTGTTACCATTTTCAGGTCTCTTTCTCCAGTCTGTTTTTTAGGACCATCATCTTCTAAACAGCCATTAGATACAGAATTTTAATATGAGTCTCTTCAACTCTTTAGGGCTTAGTCGTACTCATTCTTTTCTAGCTTATATTCATGCCCTATTTGACACCTCCATATATCCTTCTTTGTCTACATGCAAATGACTTCTGAATTTATATCTCCAGTTTATAACTCTTCTTTGAGTTGGCCTACTCAACATCTTCTCTTAAATATCTCAAAGGTACCTCAAACGTGAGAAACATATAGCTAAATTGGTAATTTCTACTGTTGGTACATATCATTATTACCAAGCCAGACACATAGTCCAGAAAACTATTATAATTTTATTAGAATGTATTCATGATAAATTCTTTTCCCTTGCAGTCATATATCCCCTCTTCTAACATCTTCCAAATATTTATCAAATCTATTAAATTTTTCCCACTTCCACCATCACCTCTACTCCAATATCAGTAACTGCCACCTTCTGGCTGACAGTTTCCTAATGACCCTTACCTCCATCCATTACACTCTGCTGCTCCCTCTTTAGTTTGTTCTACACCCTGCAAATACCATGATTTTTTGAAACATAGATTATTTCCCTTCCCCTCTACTCATACTGAACTTGTTTTAGCTCCTCAAATTTGACAGGCTCCTTCACATGGTCATTACCTGTATAGAATATTCTTCTCCTAGATAATGCTACTCAGACCTTGATTCAATCATAATTTTCTTGGGAAAATCTTTCTTTACTCAAAAACTAGGTCAACTTCATCGACTAGTACATAACACAGGATCGTGTACTTCCTCATTATGACGGTTAAGGCATTCCTTATGTTCTTAAATACGGGGAGCATGGTATATTTGTTTCTGTTTGTCACTGTCTGTCCAGTACTAACATGATTCTTGGCACATAGAAGGTATTCCCACAATGTGTTTTGAATAGATTAATATGCAGGGGGGGTGGTACTGTAATCAGCTAGAATCTTCAGTGAGGTGGCGTTGAGCTGGGCCCACTCTGTTATGATTGGAGAACAGGTGCAGGGAAATGATTTACAGATGCTATAAAAAGATTCAATACCATTTACTAACAGATCTTACATATACTGATAGAGGACCTAGGTTGGTTTGAAAAATGCACCTGGAGAATATTAGGGCCAATGACAGAATTGCTAAAGATTTTCATGAGTCCAATTCTTTTGACACACTGGATTTTAGGTGTCAAACTCACAAGGTAGAATGGCCTGAAGATATTTTAAAATGTAGTAACGAATATGGTGTGAGATATCATGTAGGAATCTTTCTAAAGCTGGGTGCCCTCTGACTCCCCAAGCAAATATACTTGTCCATATTAACTATTTTGGTTAATAACACAGAAAGAGTCAGAATTCTTGGAGCTATTCTCGTTGGCACTCTCTCATCCCCTTTCCTTATCTTTTTCTGTCATCCTCTAGAATTTCTCTCTTCTGTCATCCTCATTGCTACTTCACTAGCTTGCCCATGGGCTATTTCATTAGCTTCCTTACTACTCTCTGCACCAAGTCTTGCTCTCCAGTAATAGTTTGCCCCTTCCTCCCAGAGTGACTTTTGTATCGCAACAGAAAGCCACTTTCTTAATTAGTACCTTTAAAAGGCTTTCATTGCCTACAGAATAAAATCTAGACACTTCATCAAGGCTTTATGATTTCCTCCTAGAATTTCTGAATTAACCCCTCCAGTTCTTCTCTCACACTGCACCAGACTACTCATTCTTGCTCCTCTGTGATTTCAGCTCCTCTCTCCAATCATAGCAGACTACTGAGCATCCCCAAATACCTCATACCTTAAATGCTAATATACTTCCTTCCTTCTAACCTTACTGAAATCTAACTAAAGACATTGTATTGTGTAGAGACAAATTGAAAAAAAAAAAAAAGGCCTGGAAAACTCATAGCCTTCAAATCTCACCTCATACTTGCTTTCCTGAAGCCTTCCTCACTACAACATACACAGTACAATTGGTTATCTGCCAGGTCACTTTAATTCTTCGCCAAAAATTAGCTGACTTAACTATCAAATAGGTGAAGCTTACTGCTTGGCATATCTTGATGTAGTCCGGCTACAAAGAATTTGCCTAAGCATAATTTGTTGCCACACCTCTTTCTCCTGCTGGAAAATAGGCTTACTGAGAAATCCTTCTCCGGACCTCAAGAAGATGGCTACCGAAGGACGTTATTACGTTTACGTCATCACGTACTAAATATGCGGGTGGAGCCCCCAAGGGAGATTGTGGTGGGGCGGAGCCAAGCAGGAGGGGCGGGGCCAAAAGGGATCCCAGCGGGGCGGAGCCGGGGAAGAGGTTGGGGGCGCTTCTACTATTCAGCCGGTGTGCGCGGCGACGGGAGGTAGCGTCGTTGGCGTCCGCTCGACGCTTGATCCCGAGAGTGTGTCCAGGACCACCCGCTCAGATCAGGGACAACCGTGTAGACGAACAGAAGCGAGTGGCAGTGAGGACTGGCGGCCGGCGCCAGAACTCTGCGGGCGGGAAGCACCCAGAATCGGAGAAGCCCCGATTGGGGCGCCTCCTTCACCCTAGGGGCCGCGGCGACGGTCACGGGGCGCGGCGCCACCGTGCGCGACCCAGGCCAGGATTGTAAACCGACGCCCAAGCTCCTCCTCCGCCGGGGCCGCCTCACCTCCAGGCAGCACCGCGTCTCCTGCCCGGGCGTGGAAGGCACCTGCTCCTCCTCGCTGTCGGGTCTCCGCCCCTCGTCCCCCCAGCGCCAGGCCCGGGCTGCTCACCTGGACGAGCGCAGGCAGCGTGAGCCGGGCGCGACGCCCTTGCCACGGTCCCGGGAGGACGCAGGTGGAGCGGGCGCGGCTTCGGGGAACGCAGCGCCGGCCGTCACGGGGTCGGCTCGGGCAGGAGCCGCCGCGGGCTGGACACAATGAACAGCAGCAGCGCCAACATCACCTATGCCAGTCGCAAGCGGCGGAAGCCGGTGCAGAAAACGTGAGTGACCGACCGACCCGAGCGCGTCCTCTGCACGGAGGCTGGGCGCAAGGAGCGCACGGGTAGCTAGGAGCGCACGGGTAGCTAGGCGCCTCCCTCGCTCCCAAAGCCCTGCGGTCCGGGGGGAGTGGGGGTGGGAATTAGATCGATTCCGCACACAGCCCGCGGGATCGACAGCCTGTGGAGAGACCAAGAACTTAGGGTTTTCCCCCGTTTTCAATTTTTACAGGAAAAAAAAAAAAAAACAACTAATGCCTGCGCACTCCAGGGCAGACGCCCGCTCTCAGGTTTGCAACTCTGTTCTCTCTTTTCTGGTCCTGATTTGTTGACAGCTCTGACCTGCTTGGTGGTGCTCCGGGATTAGTGAGCCTAAGCCTGTCTTGCAAAACCCTGAAATTCCTCTCCAAATATCCACATGGGTTAGGTGAGAGGACAGTGTTAATTCTGATTCTTGGTAGAAAGCTAGGTGGGCGAAATGTTTAAAGAGCTACACAGGTGTTGCCTTGAAGGAAGGGGCTGAGTGCCTCTGAAGGTATTTTTCTGTCCACAGCAACAGAGTTTCTGTCGTGCTGTCTTATTTACTTGTTAGGCAGTGATTTTGTAGCGATCTGTGATCACGTGGGTGAGGTGTGCGGAGCAGGTAGGAGAGCCTAGTGAGCAGGTAACTGCGCACTAGGGGATTGGTGGTATTCTGAGTCACCTTTTTGGGAAGCTTCCTTCTGCGGTGGTTTTAGGATCTGTAAAATAAGATTTGGAACTGGGTTTGTTGAGAGAAGTTTTCATTTTTAGTATCTACCTGTAATTCCTTTTTCTCCTCAGAAGTTTTGTCAATTCTAATAGAGTGATTGCAAACTTGCCTTTTTGGTGGGATGTTTGTATGAGATGGGAAAAACTTAAATTTTATTTTTCAGAAAAAAGTCACACTTGAGACAGATTTCCTTTTGTGAGTTGTCTATCTCAATACGCATAGTCATAATTATCATTTTTGAGCTTTTAAAATTTATCATTTTTCAAATTTTCATAAACAATCTTAAGAACACTTAAATGTTTACTCAGAGGAATTCAGAAGTGTGCATTTTGCTTAAAACTTAACAGAAGGGAACCAGAAAACAATAACAGCTTAAGATTTGAACAGTATTTAAAAGTAGGTACTGATCTAAATGTTTCACTATTCTGGAATTTTCATTTCCTTTAAGAATTTCAGTTATAGGAGTTCTTCAGATTAGACTTATAAATTGACATTAACCCAGGGTGTTCATGAATCAGATTTGGACGTTTTATGGTACAGTGTATCTGGCAGGAATATTACCTACTCAGGAATTTCCTGTCCTGGCAATTCTGAGACACTGATTTACAATACTTTTTATTGTGTGGAATGGTTTCTTATATTTTAGTGTCTAAGTTGGTTTTGTCCTTGGTGTTTAAAATTGAGGTGATTCCCAATGCTGGTTCCACATATCCTCTAATACAACATACACTTAGCATTATCTATAGTAGGGGTATCTCAGGATTTATGCATACGGTCAGAAAAATTGAAGATGTCCCTTTTGGGCTTCAATGATACCGAGTTTCAGTCATTATGTTAAAAAAGAACATAAACGGTTTTGTAAACAAAATTAAATACCTTAATTTTATATTCATTATAAAGTTTTACACTTTTGGTGCCTAGCTAATATTTTATGAGAAATAGTCTCTTTTAACATATTACATTTTTCTTTTGAGTAAGATGTACCTTTTTATTGTATCATCATAATATTTTCATTACTTCCTCAAACTTCAGTATATTTGTATTTAGTCATTTCTTATAATATAACTAAAATATTTTCCTGATTCACATGTGTTTTACTTTGTAAAATTATTGTAGATGTTTATCAGATCTTTACTGAGCACCATGCGTTTGTTTCTAATCCTACAAATATCTTAAATGTCACTGACTTGCTGTGTAAGAAAAGCCTAGTGCTGGCATTTACATAAGTGAAAGTATTTTAAGTTATTTTTACTTTAATGAAAAGTAGTTAGGTTTATAATGCAGTTAATCAAAGTTCACTCTAAGAATGAGGCTATTAAACTTTAATGTGAGCAAATTACTGGTTTGTGGGTAATGAGACTTCAAACGTGCCAACATGGGGAAAATGTATCTTGTTTGAACTGAAAATACTCTCCAGATCTACTTAACTTTGGTCCTTTAAGTGACAGCCATTTTATTTTACTTACAGAGAAGATGTGCTGTAGTGTAATTATAGAATTCTCTTTTTAAAAGGTGGCCACTTAAATATACATTTCCATAAGGTTTTGGAGTAAAGTAGGTGACATAATTTTAACCTGAAGCCCTTTCCATCTTCAAATGAATTTATTGAGCAAAATAAACTCCCTCTAGTGGCAGGTCTCACATTGCTAATTACCTTCATTAAGAAATAACATTTTGAATGTGTAAAGTGTGTTGTATACAGTAGACTGTAAATAAATCTTCCCTTTCTCTGTGGAGTTATGAAGTTAGACGATAAAAGGATCTGAAGCAACCTTGCATCCAATCTATGTTCTTATCTTCAAGAAGAAAATGCCAAAATGACCCTTAGCAATGGAACCTACTGTAACTCTTAGAATTTTGTTCCATCCTAGTAAATCTGCTCTTCAAAAGAACAAATGTTTTTATTTAAATACTGTTCTTATTTTATTCTGTCTGGAGACAAAAGCATTTCTGTGTATTTGTTCAGTTGTTCTGACTTAGGAAGATAGTTGAAAAATCCATTATAGCATGAAATAGAATCTTCTCTAGTGATAATAGCTTTGAATATAATTTTGGAGTTTTATTAATACCTCAGAAGTTTTAATGGTATTTCATTTTACCATATTTCTAAAAAGTTAGTACTGAATGCTGGCAAGTAATAGGCCTGGAGTAAATGATATGTACACTTAACAGAGACACTGCAGTAGTGATCAGCCAGCCCTCAAGCAGTGTCAGAGCTGGAGGTAACTCCTCTTACCCTCCCTGACTGTTAGATCACATCCTGTTAACACACAGAACAATGAAAGCTCTCAATTCCTTAACACACTTAATAATAGTAACATAATATAAAAGCACCATCTTTCTTTCTGTTCTTGGCCAATTGCAGTTCATTCTACTTAAAACATTATGTATATAACACAAAATTTCTGACTTTAATACTTACATTATAAAATACTTATGAAATGTTTCATGTAAATGTGATATGATGCCATTTTCTAAATAGCATCTAAGAAAACAGGACAGATGTTTTCAATTACATAATTTTCTCTCAGATAGCCTTATTTAGAGAGCTTATATGTTGTGGATGTAAGTGCTCTTGCACATTTAACTCTTGAAGTGAAGCACGTGAAAAGTGTTCAGCTATAGGTAAATGGCAAAAAGAGGAAACAGTGAGGTATAAGTAGAAAGCACCAGATCTAAACTAAAAGATGAGGTCTAATTTCCTCACTGCTGTAGATTTGGCCATTTCTTGATGAACAAAGCAGGGCAGTGTAGTTCACTGCCACTGTTATAAGTAAAACTAGGAGAACAAAGCTATTTCATAAACTGTGAGGACTACTAGAGATACAAATGCATGCGCACATAAGTTCTGTTCTTTAAATATGTGAGCTCACATTACCCCACAACAGTCAGTTCTCCTGAGAAACAGTAAGAGGCAGTGCATGATTGTGTTTTCTCAATTACAGACACAGCTGAACTGTGCCATTTCACTGGTGCATAAACTTAAATGATACATGCTTATTTGCGTGTTTAGTTAAAACAGTTACTTAGAAATAAGTACTGTGCAAATCTTTAGCAACAGTACCTTTCTACTTCCACACTTCTCTGTAATTTCCTTTTTGCACACACAAAAATTACTATCAAATTAGCACATACTCTGATGTAAGCATTGAGCACAGTGCTCACTTTTATTTCACTTTTATAGTAGTATCAAGGAAATAATATTTAAATTTTACAGATAAGGACCTGTGATTCACATTCAGAATTAGTCAGGTAGTAAATGAAGAACCTGGGTTTTTATATTGGATCCCAGGTCTTTTGCTCCAAACTGTATGTTCTGACCAATTTCACAGTATGCCTAGGTGAACATCATCGATGCCTGTGGTGCTCCATATCCTAGGATTGTGCTTGTGTGTAGTAGTAGAGTATGTGAATATGCAGATTTTCTACTTGAGGCACCCTTTACATACTGATTTGCTTTCCTATATTTTCCTGTTTTTCAGTCTGTTCTTTTCTCTTTTGGGGGGATGAAATATTCTGTAAAAATGTATTCCTATAAAATAATGCATATACATTTAAAACTCAGTGGTATATTGAATTTTGCCTGTTAGGCATTATTGTGTGATGTTTTATTATTAAGGATTTTAGTATTCTCTTACCTCTCCTTAACATTTTTCACCTTTTCTCATCCTCATAACTTTTGATTCAATCCAGTTTTAGTGTTTCATTGTCTTTGACTTTGCAAATACTGTTTTTTGTTGAGCTAAATAGTGTGTTGGAGTTCTTTTCCTTCTAGTTCTATACTGTCATTGATTTCTACCTATTTCCCATCTTCATATTTATTTGCTTCTGGAGGTAACTGTTGTTAGGTTTATTGGAGACAGAATTTGTGTTTCTGTCGCTTTGTTTTCCGTATTGTGGTGTGGTTTTCTGAAAGAGAAGGGTGGTTACAGAAGGCAGTGTGTTCTACCATCATGAAGCGGAAAGTGTCTTGCTGTCTTTCAGAGCTGATTTGGATGCTTGCATCGGCATGAGTTTTTGAGCATTGCTTTTACTGAGTAACACACTGGGTGTCATTTGCCTTGCTATAGAATGCATTTCCTCCTAACTGAAGAAGCAAGCTCTTTAAAGATAAGACTACTTTTTGTTTGTCTTTGTAACTACTATCAGAGATTCCTGGTGCCATATATGTAACAGTTATGGGAGATTTACAAATGTCACAGTTGACCATCACTTAAAATTTGCCTGATCATGTTTTAGTGGTTCTGGTGATCAATTTATGTGAGTTTAAGGTATAATACATTTTTTTAAAATGTGGCTGGGCATGGTGACATGAACCTGTAATCCCAGCCTTCACTGAGTTTGAGGGCAGCCTGGGCTACATTGTGAGTTGAAGATCAGCCCATGTTGTAGAGAAAGACCCCATGCATAGCAAAAGGAGGAAAAGAGAACATTCATAATAATTTTTTTCAGAATTATGAAGAGTAGTGATTTTTAGAGAATATTTTGTTTTCCTGGTTTTCACTATTAGTATCTTCTTTGAGCAGTCACTATTAAAGCCTCATCACAACTGGAGAGAATCAGCAGGACAGCAGCAGGGGATTCTCAGAAGTTTTTGTAGATCTTTTTTCTCTTTCTTTTGCCTTATATAGGGAAATTAGATATTCAGCACTGTTCAAACAATGAAATTTTGAGTTTATCTGATTTTATCACTTCTGTAATTTTATATTAAACACATAGTTTATGGTGGTAAACATTGAGAATTCTCATCCAGAGATAACTTAAGTTACACTCAGCTGAGGAAAGAGGTGAAGAATGAATGAGGTTAGGAGTTGGGTATAGTTAGTATAGGAGAGGGATTTACTGAGGAGTACTTCACATTTCCTTGCTGGTAGGTGGAGAGTAGCACCCTAGTAGATACCGAGAAGGGAGGGCCCAAGCTCCAGAAAATATGAATGAAGACATTCAGGTCCAGGTACTAGAACTAAAGGTAAACCAGTTACTGGTAGGTAGACTGAAGCAGTGGGAGTAGATTAAATCACCCAGAGGAAAAAGCCAATAGAGCAAGCTCAGTACTATGAGAGGTAATTTCTTGTTAGGAGATGTCACTTTAATTTTATAGGATTACTGAAACTGTCTTTGCATGTCATTTTGAAGTTTATGATAAATATCACATAACACATTTACAATTATATTAATTTATGATTAAGCTGGATTATTCATTTTTTTCTACTTTGTGTCCAATAGTAGGTACGAATGTTGAGCCTCACTAACAAAGATTGGTCATTAAGAAGACTTTCATGATTGTATTCAGTCTAGATTGAACATACCCTTGGGCCTGTGACTACCAGTAGTTGAGGCATGCCTGGCTTCTAAAACAGAAGCATGGCATGCAGTCAGCTGGAGCCTTGACTTCACAACAATTTTGATTTACAGGTTGGGACAGGATTTTTGAAGTTAAGGTTTAAGCAAATATTGAGCTACTTCTTTGCCTCATCAACATTTTACAGTCTTTTGGAGAAGACTTCTTCCTTAGCTCTAGGCCTCCCAAATCCAATATTACAGGGTTATTTATTCATATTTAAAATGTAGCCTCTTGGCTGGGCGCTGGTGGCTCACGCCTAAAATCCTAGCTACTCGGCGGGCAGAAATCAGGAGAATCATGGTTTGAACCCAGGATAGGGAAATAGTTTGCAGGGCCCTGTCTTGAAAAAAACCCATCACAATAAAAGGGTTGGTGAGTGGCTTAAGGTATAGGCCCTGAGTTCAAACCCTAGTATCAAAAAAAAAGTCTCTTATTTAAATAATGGTTGGCAGTATACAGTGTATTGTATAGATTTCAAGACAATGAATGTAAAAGTAGAAGCTCTAGCATAACCCAAGCTAAGTGCAGCTGGCATAGGATTATTCTCTATAATTATTCTGTTCATCTTGCATGTGTATGGATGAATATGAAATATTTTCACAAAATTATTCGGAGTAATTCTCACAAAATCAGTGAAAAAAAGTGAGCCAAATTATTACTGTAGGTTTAACAATTGATGCTTTAAAAGCTTCAAATCCAACAGAAACTGTTGATCTGCATTGCTGAGTCCAGAGGATGCTTCTCACCCTCACCTTGTGTGGTGACTCTGCATTTGACTTTCTTCTGTGACCGCTAAATGCTGTATCTTGGTTCTTTTCTTGTTTGTCCTATCACTCCTCCTTGGTCATCATTGCCTGAACCCTTTCCTTATCCTCATTCCTAAATGTCAGTACCACTCAAGCCATTTGTCTTCTTATTTGGTATGCCTCCCATTAGGAAATGTATTTTTCTAAACTACAAATCCCAGAGACATTTGCAGCTTCTTCTCACTCAGTTTTTCCTCTCCCTTACTTCTCACACCAAGTCAGCTGAGTTCAGCGTACAGTTGGGTCTGGCTGAAGCCTCTCTTCGAGCCACTCCTTTCATACCATCCTTACTCTCATACCGCCTTTGGTCAGGCTCTGGTCATTTCTTCTCAGAACCCTTCTTGCTCTGTATTAAGTACTGTGCTGGGCACTAGGAATACAAAAATGATTGTTCACATAGTAATAAGAGCTACAGACAAACAAACAAGCATATATAATCCTAAATATTTCATAAGGTACACAACAGCACATTAGAGATGTGGATGATTTTACAGTGTAAGAATCTAATGCAAGGCTGAATACTACAAAGAGCCATCTCCAAGACAGATAGCAGTACCTACCACATGGTGTAACACCTTTAAGTTGCAGTTAATTCTCCCTGTGTCATGCTAGCTTGTCTCACTTTGATGTTTGTGTTAGTCTCTTTTCTCCAATCTTTCATAATCATGACTGGAAAGCTACCAAGAGTGTGTGACTAAGGCCGGGCATAATGCTGCATGCATGTAATTCCAGCTACTTGCGAGGCAGAGGTAGGAGTATTACAGTCCAGTGCTGGCCCAGACAAATGTGCAAGACCCAATCTGAAAAACAACCTAAAAAGAAAGGACTTGGAGGCATGGTTCAAGTGGTAGAATTCTTGTCTTGCAAGTGTAAGGCCCAGAGTTCAGTACCTAGTAATGCCCCCAAAAAAGTGCAAAGCTGGATTGAATATACATTTTCAATTTATGTGAAGTTGTATGGTATCCTTAATGGGATGGTTGTACAAGACATTCATGGAAGATCAGTAAGTACCTCTAAGAGTAGCTGATCTACTGTGAGGCAAGTCAGGAAATATTTTATGAAGTCCAGAGCAAGGAGTTGATGGGAGTGAGAAGGAACAAGAAGGTTGCCTGAAAGCACCAAGGTACGTGTTCGTAACTGTATAACTTTTCAAAGTTCTGGGGTATAACGGACAAGAAGACCCCACTGCACAAAATGAAGCCAGATGGATAAATGGAGGCTAGAAAGATCATGAAAGGTTTTCTTTGCTAAGCTAGGGAATGTGGACAGACCCAAGCTACTGAAAAGTTTCAATCAGAGTGTTTAAGAAGTTCCTGGTGACAGAACCCTAACTTTGGGGAACACTGAGTGCTTTCTGTATTCTCTTGTCACCAAAGTCAGCTCCACAGAACATAGAACTGATGGTGTAGATACGAGCTCAATGCTTAAGATGACTTCCACATGCCAAAGTACAACTTTTTACCGTGACTTAAAGGAAGCCACAGGTTTCCTCATTGAACATTTTTCATCACCCACCCACAGTGCTCCCTTCACTTTGTACCTGTCTCACTAAAACATCTCAGCAGAGGGACTTTCCCTGGCAGGCAAAATCAGCACCTTCATCACTCCTCATCTTGCTTTTCTTTAACACTAGCCAGCTGGAAAAACTGTGTTTATTCATTTGCTTAATTCTCTGTCCTCCAACTGGAATAGGAACTCCATGAGAACAGGAGTGTTTGTATGTCTGGTTCACTACTAAGTGTTCTGCAGCTGGCACTTGGTGGGTGTTCAGTGTTTGTTGAATTCTGTAGCCCCAGCCATCTTCCCCTTCTCTGTTTCTTGGTCTTCCCCCTTTCTCTCTTGCTTCATATTTCAAACTGGGAACTTCTCACAATTCACCATTCCTTAGGGGTGCTTCCTCATGAAATCCTGCTGATTGTTCAAATCCATCTCAGGCACCTTTTTTGGTAAAGTCTTTTTTCCATCAGTTGTGCCTTCTATTTAGCTGCCGCAAAACTTTTCGAAGAGTGTTATCCTGAGCTGTCCTGAGCATGATAGGTGCAAATAAGTATTTGGTAGCAAGTTATTAACCAGTAGAGAACTACACAGTGTGATAGATACACATTATAAGCAAAGATTACAATGCAGTTGGTTAATTGGAGGAAAAAAATGCAGTAATTGAAAGGGGGAAATAGGGAAACAGCCAATTTCTATTAAAAATGCAGTTATACAAGCAGTCTGGAAAAAGAATTGACTTTTATCTATCTACCACTTTACCTTTTTAATAGAAATGATGTGGAATGGAAAAAAATAGAAATTGACAAGTGCTGAAGAAATTACTGGCTAGGGATAATATGAAAAGTATGTTAAGATTCCATACTTCCTTTTCATCACCTTTCTACATAAAATATTTCTTCTCCACATATGCCATGAAAATGTAAATTATCTGGAAATTTTTTGGTTGAATGAAATTAATAGTATTGTACCCAGGCCAATTTCTACTTATATGATGATATAATTTCATTTGACTTGTCAAAAAATGTCTTTGTTATAAAACTACTCCGAAAAGGTACAGAGACAGATAACTCTAAAAATTGCTTGTTTAATTTTCCAATATCTTTTCTATTTATATTTTAGCATGGGTATCTGATGATCTATAAATTCATTTTAACTGATTGATGTATGCTATGAAATCTTGTGAAAGCCTTCATGTGAAACTGATCAATTTCTCACTTCTGAACTCAGGTTTCTCTCCTACTTGTGAATATCCTTTCAGATGAAATTATGCTAAATTGCTGGGGTTTTATAGAACTTTCTATTTGGGACACAAAGTATGAAAGCTAATAATTGAGTAGGATTATGCCCATTCATGAAAGAAGACATTTCCAGTTAACCTCCAATATTTGTCCCTCAACAAATATGAACAGCTAAGGTCAGATTTATTCTTTTTGTATTTGAGGACCACGTTAGACACCTGGAGGATCATCTTCTATCAGAGGCTTGGGAAGTGGGGTAAGAGTGTATACAAATGAGAAGCTTGGAATGATAAAGATAAACTTTATTTAGGGTTTTTCTGTTTATCTATGACAGTAAGGATGCTGAGATGCTTCTTGTGAAAGACAGCAAAAAAAGCATGGTTTTTACGTCATTTGTTACAGATGCCTTTTATTTTCCTTCCTTTAACAATGGCTGTGTTTATGAAGAAAAAATATTCTCATAGGTTTGTTAATTGGGAATTACTACACTACATGTGTATGAAATATAAATAAGCATTTTCATAAGATGTATTTAACATTTTCCTATGATGAGTTTATAAGCATTTTAATAAAACATGCTGAAGAATTTTACCCTTTCCTTTCTTTTAAATTAAGATAGGAAGATTTGGGTAAGACTTATGTAAACTTGAAGTAGATTTTAAAAGTTTGCTACATTAGAGAAATATTTGAGGACAGTAATAATACAATAGAAATTTTTGCTTTGTATGTTCTAAAGGATTTTTGTGGTATTTCATTTGTTTTTTTCAGAGTAAAGCCAATCCCAGCTGAAGGAATCAAGTCAAATCCTTCCAAGCGACATAGAGACCGACTTAATACAGAGTTGGACCGATTGGCCAGCCTGCTGCCTTTTCCCCAAGATGTTATTAATAAGTTGGACAAACTCTCAGTTCTCAGGCTCAGTGTCAGCTACCTGAGGGCCAAGAGCTTCTTTGATGGTATGACAATAGCTTACAAAATACTTATATTAAACATGGCTCTTTCTGTGTTGATAACTAACAATTAACCACATGTGAAAAAAGTTTTATGTATTGTGGTTTAGATAAAAATTGAGTGACAAAGCCAAGTTTATAATTATCCTTAAAATCAATTTTCCGGTTTCATTCATCAAGAGATGCAGCCACTTAAATGATATATGCTGACATTCTTTGAAATCGGATATTCAGAAGTTATATTCCAGTTACGTGTCTTCAGTTCAAATTCCCCTTTTTCCAATTCAGGTTTTTAAAGTCTGTCTTTTTTTAGAAGGCAAGACTGAAACACATATTAGGACTAGTGTATTATTGCTGTGTTTTCTGTTCATATGGATATGCCATTTCACTTACCCTTTCAAAATTATATAACCCTTTATATTAATATATGTTTACTGCAAGAAAATGTAGTTAATTTTTTTTCCATTGGAACGAACACTTCAGTATAGGAGTCAGTAAAATTAAACTTCACTCTCTGTTGTGCCATTGACACACTGTTTGACTTTAACCAAACCTGGTACCCCTGTCTACCACCTATAAACTCTGCTGTGAGGGTTGGGGTTTGGAGCTAAGTGGCTAAGTGATATTTTGTTACCTTTTTTTCTGGAGGTACTGGGGTTTAAACCCAGGACTTCATGCTTGCTAGGCAGACACTCTGCTGCTTGAGCCACTCATTTATCCCTTTTTGCTCTGTTTCTTTTTAGAGCTAGGGTCTCCATTTTTGCTCTAGTTGCCCTAGATTGTCATCCCCTACTTTATGTTTTCTGCTGTCACTAGGATGACAGATGCACGTTACCATCTTTTTTCCATTGAGATGTGGTCTTACAGACTCTAACCCCCTCAAACAGGCTTGGAACTGCATCCTCCTGATCTCAGCCTCTTAGGTGTCAACTGCTGGCACCCAGCTGTTTGTTAGCTTTTAATCATACAGTATTTCATCATCGTAGAGTATTTTAAATGGAAGTTCTTAATTGAAAATAATGTTTTCATATGTAAAATGATTCCTTAATTTCTCTTGTTTATTTATAAATTTTAAAAATATTCCTTTTTAAATGTTGTGTTATTTTACAAACTGTAGTAAAGTAATTAATAGTAAAATCTCAAAGGCATATATCAGTGCTTGTCAAACTTCAGTGTGCCTATGCCTCACCTAGGGATCAAGTTAAGATGCAGATTCTCACTCAGTAGGTTTGGGTGTCACCAGAAATTTTCCATTGTAACAAAGCTCTCAGATGATGCTGATAATGCGAGGCTAGGTCCCTAGGAACTACCTAGACAACATACTTACAAAATACTTAATTTTGTAACTTGTGTTTAGAATATTGCAAAACAGTTTCCTTTAAGATTTGTTTCCATGGTTTAATGTCTGAGCATCTTTTTGTTTGCTTGCTTATATGTTAATTTTTTGGACTAAAAGCTATGTAGTTTAACAGTTGTGGTCTGGGTAGTATATACCTACTCAAGGGTAGTAGTTGCAGGGAAGATTGAGTATATATTTAAAAGTGTCATAATAGACACCCAAATTTTCTCTGACCTGTATAAAAATCCTTTGTATTTTTTGTTTCATCTTACCAAACCCTTCATTTTGGAGATTCCTTATTCAGCATTCAGGGGCATATCTATGAGTGAGTGTTTATCAGCTATGTAGTGTTTTTGTGATATACCTACAGCTAGAGCCCAGGTTTCTAGATTCCTTATATTGTTTTTCCTGACCATATCTCAATTGCTTCTCTTTTTTGGGAATCTTTAATAGCAAAGCCCTGAGGACTTTTCCCTAGATCTCTGGTTCTCAAGTGGGTAGTCCTCAGACAAGCATCCTCAGCTTCACTTGGGAACTTATCAGAAATGCTAATTCTTGAGCCTCACCCTAACCCTGCGGAATCACACTGGTTGTGGGCTAGATGCATGTTAACGTCTAGGGGCCACTGCTATAGATTGTACCCTTGAGCTCACATCCAGCTTCATAGAATGCTGTCTTTTGCTTAGCATTTATTCACATGCTATGTGCACAGTTCTACCATGCAGTATGGAATTCCATGATGTATAATAGTTTACATCTAGAAGCCAGGGAGGCATTAGTCCTTGATTCTGGTAAAGATTTTTTGATTAAGTCACCTTAACTTTCCATTTCTTCCATTATTATAGAGTAGAAAACCAAACAACATATATTAAAAAAAGAGAATGTATAGGTTGTCTCCTCTTTAGAAGCAGGGGAACAAAGGCTGAGTATAGCAGCATATCCTGTAATCCTAGCACTTGGGAGGCTGAGACAAGAAGTTCCTGGCCAACTTGGGCTACATAGTAAGACCTTGTCTCAAAACAAAACAAAACAAAAAAGGGTGGGAATTGGGGGGTGTCAGAACTGAAGCTCCTTAGAGCAACCCATGTGACATGTAAGTATTAGCATAATTATCAATCTGTAGACAGATGTATATGTTTGTGATTGTAAACAAACATATATATACATATATGTATATACATAAGCATGATTTGACATGTGTCCTGTTATTCAGTGCCCCAAATAAAGGAAGTTCCAAAGTCTACGTAATGTTATAGTGTCATAGGGATCATCACAGAATTCTTACTTGTTGAAAGTATTTTCTCCTTTAATGAGGTTTTTTTTCTTTTTTTTCTGGTTCAGTGTATTCAGCAGTAGAATCTTATTACCTATTTGTATCATCCCTGCATCAACTATGTTATCTTTAATTTTAGATCCGTTGCATAACTGGTTCCAAGCTTCAGCATGCATAAGAATTACCTGAAAAGCTTGTTAAAATGCTGATTCAGTCAGTTTTATGTAATACCCAAGAATCAGTATTTTAACGAGCATGTTACAGTTTGGGGCAGTGTTTTGGCATTGATTATACCTTATTCACAATAGCAAGTTGCAGAATCATCTTAGGTGCTCCAAAACCAGTGAATAAATAAAGACACCGTGGTAAATATATTCAGCCATAAATAAGAATGAAATTATGTCATTTGCAGGAAAATGGATGGAAGTGGAGATCATGCTAAGGAAGATAAGTCAAATGTCCCATGTTTTTGCTCATATATGGAATCTAGACCTAAGATGATGATGATGTTGAAAATAATAATGATGATGGGACAGGAGTGTAAAAGGGAAACTGTCTGGAGGGATCATGGGAGGTGAACTGGGGAAAGGAGAGTACTGGGGGGGGTGAAGAGGATCTAAGTACGTTATATGTGTGTGTATGTATATGTGAAGGTGTGATAATGAATCTCACCAAATATTGTTTGAAAGTGGGAGGGGAGGGAGGATTAAGGAAATATCAGAGGGGGTGAATTTATTCAAAATATGTGGTAAGCATCTATGGAATTATTACATTCAAACCCCCTTGTACTATTAATGTATGCTTATAAAAATGTGTTTGCTTGGGTTTTAGTGGTGCACATGCACCTTTAGCAATATCTTAGGTTGTTCAGTGTAGGAGCACAGATTAGATGGAAGGTGAAGAGAGAAAAATATCATTGAAAATGAAAAAGATTCTCCAGACCACCGGTATTCTAGGAAGACAATACAGTATTTCAGAGCACCATAGAATAAAATTTTGAGGGTAATACCCTTATGAACTGAAAAAAATGCTTAATGCAAATTAGAAGACTTGCACATTCTGACAGTGCTCAGGGTATTTATGCAGGGCCCTCACTCCCTCTGTTAGGGAAACACTGTAGTGAAGGGAAGGGAAGCTCAAAATGAATAACAGGATGCAAATGGGGGGGTGTGTAAATTCCTGCGGAAAGGACAATATAAACGAGTAATCATACAATCTTGTTAGAAAGGAAACTCAAGTTTTACTATAACAATAGATATTTTTCCAAGAAAATACATCTATTTATTTCAAGTTTAAATCATCCAACTTGGATGGATCTTCTTAAACTTTGGAGCCACGACTATAATGTATTTACTGTCTGAAAAGCAATACTTGAGTTTTAAGTACAACAGTAATATTTATCCATTTCTAATTAGTTGAAACATTTTAAAATATAACTTTAAAGTGCTTGAACAGGATTCAGTCATTTTTCAGTTCAGTGTAGTTCAAAACAGTTTATTTGATACTGTTTGAGTATTAAGCTCAATTATTTCATCTCTGTGATCGAAAGTATTTAAGAAGTTTAAATAACTTAATGGCTATGATCAATAGTCATTTATTTATAGAGAGTTGTATTTGAGTGGTTACATCCTATGTTTTAAATGACTGATGTTTCAGAAAATGATTGTTTCCTCTTACATTGTGTCTCTTACAGTTGTCAAACAGTAGACATTGGACTTGTTGACCAATCTAATCAATGTGGTAATGTTTTATTCTTTGGCAGTGAAATTGCAGCATTGTCTTGAGTTTTTGAGTTATGTTTTCTCCTTTACTTTTTTTACCTTTATTTTAAATTAAATTTTTATCACATAAGAATTGTGTTCAGATTGTTCTGAACCCTAAAAATTAAATTAAAATTAGGAAATGATTATCTTTCCTATTTAAAAGACACACATTCTAATAATGTAGAAAAGGTAGAAAAATGCTTCTTTCTATGACCATAGCAGGAGTTATATGTCATGTAGCATTTAGTAATTCAGTAAAATGTTTGTGGCAAATATTGTACCATTTAAAATTTAATCATTAACTATGAAATCTTTTACATCTTCCATCATATCTGAGTCATGGGCTAGACCTAAGAACATCTTTAAAGTTAAAATGTATAAAGTTAGCTTGTGGAAAAGAAGATTTAGACATAAGAAAAAAATGATTTTTGCCTAGGTTTCCATTAAGCCTGACAGATCTGAATTTGCAAGTCTGAGGTTCTAATTCCAAAGACCTGCATTTGCAGCTGTCATGGGAGGTCATTTTCTGGGTATTTCACAAACCAGACAATGCAGGGAAATACCTGAGTCTTGGTTCACTATACCTGCTTCAAATAATCACCATTTTCTAAAGTATAGAACCACTTATAGGTTAGAATATTTTAAATTCATGAGATCTGAAAATGAAGGGGATGACAGTTTACTTTTTAGATGTCACAATCTGACATTTATTTGGTGTGACGTTAGATGTGAGGTTAGATATGGTGATCGAACATTTTTGACCTCATTGCTAATTGTGAATCTTTGTTGACTCTCTGTTAAACTAAAAATTACAAGTGTGCTTTTCTCAATCTTCCTTTTGCAGATGCCTTCATTGTTCTTCCTGGTTCATAAAGGTTTTGAAAAGAGAGTTCTTGCTTCAGCTTGGGCATTTGTCCAAATTTCAGTTCTGTTTTGGTATCTCTTTAAAAAGTTACCATTGGAAAAAGTATATACATGTCTATATCTCTATGCCAGTGCAAGATTGAACAGGCAACAAAAAGGAATGAAATGATCTAGCTTTCTTAAGGATTGATATTTTATAAAGCCTAATGGATTCACACATCTTTTTCATTCATGGAAATTCTGTAATTTCATATCCTTCTTATGATTTTTAAATTATTAGTAGTGTACAGTATGTCAAGCAATTGACAGAAGTCTCAGTGTCACAGCAAACATAGTTTCCTAATTCTAAGAATGTCTGAAGTAGTTTTGTTTGCATAACAGTTCAGCATGCTTGAAATCAAGTAAAATGTTTGTTTACTAAGCTTCATTCATCCATAGCATCATCCATCTTACACTGTGATTTAACTATATATTTTTCCCTGCATTTACATTCCAAAACATGAAGATCTAATTAATTAAAAGGTCATGATAACTTCCATAGCTAAAACTATAGAAATTCAGATATTCTTCTTTTGGATTTTAATCTATGACTTTATATAACAAAATCCAAGTTGATTTAAACATGAATGAATAAAAATAATTGTTGAGTGTTCTTATGGAGTGGATATTCAAATTCTGACTTGTACATTTAATATTCTCATCTCTTTAGGTCAGAAATTTAGTTTCTCAGGTATCCCAGTTTACAGTATATGATTGATTGGATTATATGAATAAATATTTTATGATATAATTTTATACAGAGAAGTTTCATCTGAGTTTTTTTGCATTGACAAAACTCTTGAGATTCAAACTGAACTTAAACTCACTGCATTCTGTATTGTCTATTTTGCTCTTTTCCTGTGTCTTAAATTTACTCCTCAATGGATTTCTCTGTGATTGCTACCTAATGTGGCATGACTCTAGGATCTTTGATTGTTTGGACATGAACAGGACTAATTAGTCATAGTCATAAATTTACATCTTTAGATTTAAAGAAAAAATTAGGGAAAACCACCATTGCGGAATTATTAAAGCCAGCCAACATTCAGCACTTTTCCTTTTTTTTAAATTCTCAAATACAGATATTTAAAGTTCTGTAGTTAAATCTGTTAATCTTTTGTGACACATTGTAAACTGGTAAACAGTTAAGCCTCTTCTTGTTTTAGTGTTTTAGAAACTGTATTCATATATAATATTCATCACTTTAAAGTCTGTAAATACATTTGAATTATTACTAATCCTATTTTATTAAAATATTTATGTATTATTTTTAAATCTTGATATTATAATCTTTTGACTTCTTGATCAGTGAATTTTAGTCAATAATTCAGATTCATTTATTCATAGCTAAAAATTTACTTTTAGGAACATTTTTGGACTGATATTTTAAATCATGAAAGTGAATTAAATATTTCAAGTGAAGAACAAAGATAGGACATTTTAGGAATGGACACAGTGAAAATAACAAATTTGTGGCATAAAAAACTATGCTGACAAGTTCATTTAAGATCCCTTCATTTGGTGTGTCAAGTTTTTAAATTAGAGAGCCAAACAAAAATTTGTACCTAAAAATGTAAACTGAAATAAGAATACTGGAGAAGGTAATTTCTGGTCCTTGATTGTCCATAGAAGCCATAAAGCCATTCTTGTGTCATCAATGGGAGACTGAGACACAAGTGGTCAAATTGGGTTCGTCAATTTAATGAACGTAAAATGGCTCCTGTTGAATTCTCTGTTTTTTTATTAGCCTGAAGTTTTCCCACATAATGTGGGGATATCTTTTGTAATTCAAATTGTTACTATTGTATTATTATTATTTCTTTAAGAATTCTGATATTTTACTTGTTTTAGTGGGGGACTTTTTTGTGATAGCTGAGTAAGAATAGGGGTCTCTAGGGACCTGGTATCACTTACGAGTTCATCTGTTCAGTTAATTTTGTATTTTGATTTAGAGATAGGAATTTGCTAATAAATTTGTAGCTTTTTGGTAGAAGTGGCACATGTTTTCTGTTATTAGAAGTAGCACATACTCAAATCTAGACAGTATTTCAGGTAACAGAGAGATAGCTCTCTTTGGTGAGGCTGTGCACTACTGACATAGTGCACTTTTGTGTTACTGTCCTGTTTCAGTTTTTTGAAGTATGTGCATCAGTTTCTGTCTTTACTAGAGTTACTTCCCAGTATTCACATTAGTAAGTATACTCTTTAAGCATGGAAATTATGACTTCAGAAAAATTGGGGGAATTAAATGCAGAACACGTCTGAGTTATTTCTTAAATCCTGATATTGTTAGTCACTGATTCTCAAATATCCCCCTGAGAATTGTTAGCAGGGTGAACTGTGGAGTTCCATCCTAGACCTGCTGAATCAGAAACTGAATGAATAAGTTCCCAGGTGATTAAATGCCTACAGAAGTTTAAGAATCACTGTTCTGATTGATTAGTTGCATTCTGCTATTCAAGTTACTGTTCAAGTTCTACTCCTGTATCTCTGAAAAACAAATGCAACTCATTCCTCCACTGAAAAGCAAAGTTAACTGCTCTTTTGGTTGTTTGAATACAGAGACTTAACATATATTTAGAGAAGGGTTTGCATCTAACTACATGGAAGACAGTGTCCACTTGAGAGTTGTTTTAAAAGTTTTTAAGGACCTTTTCAGCTTGAAAGTGATGTTTCTTAGATTTGCTAAAAAAAAAAGGTAGTACCTACCAGTTTCTCAAGGTACAATCACAAAAACAAATAAACTGAACTTTTATTTACTGTGTATTTATGGGTTTTTCTTTCTTTCTTTCTTTCTTTTTTTTTTGCAGTGCTAGGGATTGAACTCAGACCCAGGGCCTTGTGCTTGCTAGGCAAGCACATTACCACTGAGCTACATCCCCATCCCTTGTGTTTTCTTTGAGAGAGGGTCTCATTGTGTACCCCAGGCTGGCTTCAAATCACTATGTAGCCTATGCTAACCTCAGACTCACCATCCGCCTGCCTTAGGCTTGCACCACCACACCTGGATACCCCATTAGCATTTTTAAAAAATAACTTCCAAATTATGCCTCAATGATTAGAAATTTGTAGGCAGAAAAAAAAGTACTTGTTAATATTATCAAAAGTCGCTAAACTATTTAGGCCTAATCTTTGTTTTCTAGGAAACATAGTTTTCTTTAATTTGAGTTTCTTCCTTCCTTCCCTCAAAAGGAAAACATTAATTTTCAAATGAAAACTTAATGTATTGAAATAAAATGTATATCTTACCATAAAGTATGCAGGAGTATACACTTAATATATTATTTAGAAATTATTTGTTTATACTCATTCATATCAGACTAAACTAAAGTCGGGATGTTTTCCTTACATTAAGATATACTGCATTACTTATCCTTTCTATTGTATAAAATGTTTATGTGTTTTGTTGAATTTATAACGACATTGCTTGTTCTCTTTTATGCTTACATCAATGTGAGAATGGAATTTAACTTTCCCTGCCAATGTGATAAAGGAGATGATAAATATTGTTGTAAAATAAATTTACTTTATAGCAAAGATTAGGGATTAAAAAGCCATATACTTTTCCTAACAAGATGTGTCATGTCACGTTTCTGTTTAAATGCAAACAATAGTTACAAAGTACAGAATAGAATTTACCATAATCCAATATGTCTTCCTCATGAATTTTCTTAAACAATTTAAAGCAAGTTTTTTGAAGAGAAAGTATTTGACTGGTAGAGAGAAATGGAAATCTGAGCTTGTAAATATGGAAGGAGCTTGGCCCAGTGGCTTACACTGTAATCTTAGCTACTCAGGAAGAAGGAAGAGATCAAGAGGATCACTGTTCAAGACCATACAGCCAAAGTTAGACCCCCATCTCAACCTATAAAAATCTTGGCATGGTGGTGTGCACCTGTCATTCCAGCATAAATAGAAGGATTGTGTTAAGGTTGTCCTTAGTATAAAAGCAAGACCCTATTGAAAACATAAAGCAAAAAGTGGTTGCTTGCCTAGCAAGCAAAGGCCCTAAGTTCAAACCCCAGTCTTGCCAAAAAAAAAAAAGGGAAAGTACCATATTGGGAAACATGAATATGGATAAATACATGTGGCAGCAGACTTGCATCATCTGGAGTATGACTATTTCATAATGCTATGATATATTTACACTCTAAATTCCACTATTGGTTAGATTAAATTCCTATTTGTATTGTGTAATTGCTTCATCGGCCTCTCAATGAGGAAATAGTTGAAATACCTTGGCATTTTGCTATCATTACATTGCACTGTCTTTGTGTTCCTCTCACTTAAGAAGGCTGTGCATATCCTGCTAATGGGGAGGATTTTAACAGTTGTCTAGTCAGTACAGCAGATACTTCCCAAGTAGCAGAATTAGCTGATGACTTGTGGTATTCAAAGTGACAGCACTTGGAATAACAGAATGTCACAAATCAATTAGAACAGTGCTTGTTAAACTTTTAATATCCATAATGCTTATTCTAGTGCTGGGCTCTCCACTGCAATTTCTGATTCATCAGGTCTGGGTTGGAACTACACAGTTCACATGGCTAGAAATTTCAGGTGCTACATTCTGTTTCTATGAAACTGTTGCATACTTAATTTCAGTGCTGTAATGTTTAAAATGGCTTACACATCTGATTATGCATATAATACATACCACCTTACAGTTTTGAAGTACTTCAGATCTGCATCATATAGTCATCACAGTAGTCTTTATTTCAAGATGAGAAAACATTCAGTTAAACCCTGTGTGTGCAGTTTATTTTAGGTTTTTCATAGGTCTCATCTCTGTTTATTATCTCTATCCTTGACTGTCTTGTAATTGATTCCAGGCATTAGCCAGGTTCTCTACATGTTATTTTACCCTCAGTAGAATTTATCTCAAGAGATAGCCTTATCTTCATTTAAAGGTGAGAAAAGTAAAGGTGAAAGATGGTTAGCATTATTGTGAAGTCTGGGAAGCGGCCAATCATTGCCCACATGTGTACTGGGCTCATGCTACCTGGGTTTTTATCCACCCTCTACCACTTAAGGTTCTGTGACCTTGAAAAAGTTTCTTAACCTCCCTAAATCTCATTTCCTATTATATTGAAAGAACAACAATGCCAGTCTTGTATGATTATTATGGACATTAAGTAGGATGTATTGGAGGTGCTGGGCAAAGAGAGTGTATACTCAGTATCATCTATTATTACTGAATAATTAATTTAAAGTCACTCTGACAGTAGGAAGCTGTTCTTTTGACAGGACCCCATGTCACCTTCTTATTCTTCCATTGCTTTGTAATGAAGGTAAGCAATGTATACATTAAAGTGAGTAGTATTAATTAACACAGGGAGGAGTATAAAACCAAGAATTAGATGAAAAATTCACAGAAAGGTAAAAATTGTATAGTCTGGGTTGACAGGTCAGGGCAAAAAAAAAAAAAAAAACTTTTTAGATTATGTGGGGAAGCGAGTGCACCCTTCCTGGACTCATCCTTGCACAATATTTACTTCAATTCTGTACTGATGACTAACATAAGAGTCAGCCAGAAATATCTGTTTATTTTTGGTAGATCCCGCCAGTGATCATCCACAAAATGTACTTCCAGCATTTAGAATTATAAACATTTAGGAAGAATTTGCTCCTGTTATTTTTTTTTTCCTCACCTTTAAGTTCATGAAATGCTTCATAAATCCTAGCCTGGAACTTAGTTGTTTTGTTTTGGGGGGGTTTTGGACCTTCTTTTCTAGTTATTTATTTTCATAGTTCATATATCTAACTTAATCACAGAGTTTATCTAGTTGACTTATACCCTTAATACTAGCCAAATAATATGTCAGATTAGTCTTAGGTAGTCTAATTGCTTACTCAACTTCTTGGTCAAGGAGCTACTTCTTAATGTTTATGTATTTTTCTTCTACCAGTGACTCTAATTTGTAACTCACATCAATTCCATTGTTTAAGGAAAGAGTGAAAGAGGCTGAATGTAGTGGAAATACTATATTTTCATGTATGAAAATGGAAAAATGAGACATGTTGAAACTGTTCCAGGAATGGCAGAAGGGGGGATAAAGGAGAATGATGGAGGTGGTAAATTCAACTATGATATATTTTAAGAACTTTTGTAAATGTCACAATGTACCCCCAGTACAACAATAACATAATAAAAAATAGTTTTATGAGATTCATCATGATAATTTAGGTATTTTAAATTTCACACTGTTATCTGTCCATTTTTAGACTTCTTTTGCTTTTTTTTATAAACAAAATGTTTTTGGTTTGGTTGCTTTTTTTTTTTTTTTTTTAGCAAGTCTTATTTGGTGTCATTCTTTAATTGTGCCTCATAGTGAAGCATTTGGAAAAGTAGCAGAGTGTGGTTAACTTTGGCTTTGAGAAGTTTTAGTACATACAAGCAAATTTGGCCATTAAAAAGCAAGCAATAGCAGTATAATGCACAGATCAGAAAGGAAGAAAAGGCCATTTTCTCTTTCAGCTTTTGGTGAGAAGCATTTAAGTATTTCCTTTGGTCTTGATTAACTATTAGATCAATTTACCTCACACTATTTTTTTGGCCTAAGGAAATATGTTCTCTGGCCTTTTGAAATTTTTATAGTCAGAGGCCAAGCCCTGGTCTCTTCTTTCAGAGAGATGTCTTTCAACTTCTGCAAAGGCAAGAACTTGGCATAAGATTCTGGTGTGACACATGTACTGATGATTTACCAGAAAAGCACTGCAAACATTGGAATGTTTTATGTACTGTTCAAACAGAGAAACCTGATTATTCGTAAGTCATGCTTTTCCCTGAGCCAGATTATTTTGGCACATAAAAATTTAATGAAATAAGTCTTAAGAGGACTGCCAAGCCAGTATTTAAATATCATAGGTGAAAAGGGGATCAGAAAAAATTGGGAAGGTATGAATGGGAAGTATTTTAAAGAACATACGTCATAACAAGGAAATCCTTAAGCTCTGGGAAACACTGCTAATTATTAAAGATAACATTTATTGAACTGTTGATTTGCTATGTATTTATATTCCCATTATTATTCACAACAACCCAGCAAGATGGGCTTTAAATAAAGCAATATGGGCTTTATTTTTTAAAGTCTACCACTTTCTGTAGTAGAAAACAAGCTTAAGGAATTTACACATTTAATAAATGACACAGCTAACATTTTTACCTCGTTCTATCAGACACAATACGCATATGCTTTCGAATGAGGTAATATTTGAAAAGGCTGGATAAAATGCTTAAGTAAATGGTAGCTGTAATTATTACTTCTGTTTAGTTAATGTTTCTCAGAAACTATAAATGCATATACACATACAGTATTTCAAATTGTCTCTTTGGTGTTCACAAGTTTTCTATGATAGCCTTTTAATATTGCTTATTTTATATTATACCTGCTATATCATTGTTTATTCCTTTTTTCCATAGTTGCATTAAAATCCTCCCCCACTGACAGAAATGGTGGTCAGGATAACTACAGATCACAATTCAGAGATGGCATGAACTTGCAAGAAGGAGAATTCTTATTACAGGTAAGTTTTAACTGTTCCCAGTTGGTATCTTGGGACACTTCTCTTTGAACTGCAATGAAATTGTGTGAACTGGATAATTAAAGGTCTAGTCATCACCCTCCGTGTTGTGTTTCTTCAAATAGGAAGGACTCTTTAGATTGATTTCACAGATTTTCATTTAAGGCATTAGATTATGAGTACTTTTTCCAGAATAGTAGCTTAACTAAAAAGTTAGTGCATATATTTCATAGTTAAAATTGTTTCTAAGCTGAATTTTATCTTTTTAAATATTTTTTTTTACTCCTTAATTGTTGTGCTGGGTGGGGGTACATTGTGGCATTTACAAAGGTTCTTAACAATGTATCAAATATATCATACTTGAACTCACACCCTCCACCATTCCCCTTTATCCCTGCCCCCCTTCATTTTAGCACCGGTGTGTGACTTGTTAACAACAGCTACAAGTCCCTTTTCTGTGCATTAGAGTGTGGAAAGTTTTTGATATGTTTGTGAAAGCATTTTAAATTATTTTTTAAAGCTCTGTTTTCTTTCTCTTAAAACTGTTACTATGCTTGTTTCTCATTTAGCATCTTCAGGGATTTATTTATTTTATTGAATAAGATAGAAATAAATGTGTGATGTGATATGTACTGTCACCATTATGTGAACTTTTTCACTGCTAGCTAGTGAACTGACTGGGAGAATTTAGTTTGCTCTTGTGACAAGTACCAGAAGCCTTGATAACTCCATTCATTCCTTCAGTGACTACTTGAGGGTAGCCTAATAATTCTTAATATTTTTATGTTCTATAGTTAGGTCCAAATTCCTGATAGAAAAAATGAACTGTGCTTCCATTAAGTTAAATAAACTGAATATATTCAAGCATGAGTCCTCCACTCACTGCCAGCTGATACCATTTAAAGCATGAAGACTCATTAGGTCACAGAAAAATGTTCTAATTGCAGCTTAATGTGATTATAAATAAATTTTTGGTGTATAGTAAGGTAATAACGAAGTCCTTTATTTCAAGTGAAAATGTGAACTGACATAATAGTTGGTAAGTTGGTTTAAAATATGGGACAGTGATTTTTGTTTTCTCCTAAAAGATTCAGACAAATTATATAATATATCTTATGTCAAGGACACAGAATAAGAATAATATTAATGCAAAACTAGAGTTTATATTTAATCTGGAAATTGGCAATCTTTAGGTAGCTCAAATAACACCCCCATTATGAATTATACTGAATACCATTTTTAGACTACCACAAGAAGCATCACATACTGTGTGCTTTTTATTTTATTTCTGACAATTAACATTTGTCCAAAGGGATATTTTATCCTAAATTATCCTTTTGTCTCTGGCATGTCTCAAGGAGTTTATTGGGATATTGTACTAAATTTGTTTCATATTTTAAAAAACTCTCCAAAATAATGTGGATGGGTCAACTAAATAGTGTCCTCTAGAAAAAAAGATGTTTTCAGAATGAAACAATACAGTCATGGATTTATATTGTTACTGCCAGCAATATTTGCGACTCAAATTTGGTTGTTTATTGCTAGCCATGTTGTGGGGTGTGGAATTTTTTATCCTGGGAATGTTACCAGTACTATGTACAATCACTGTAATAAGTACTGCAGACTCCAGTTGTAGTTCAAGAGTGAGAGCCACAGTTTGCAATCAATAACGTATAAAGGCAGTATATCATGATAACTAAGTAGATAGGCTATAGAGCCACACTGAGCCTGGATCGGTGATTTTTCTTAAGACTATGTGCCCAAGTTACTTTACAGTTGTTTACCTCAGTTTCCTCATTTATAAAACTAGAATATAGTATCTACTTCATTGAGTTGGTTTGGGAGAATTAATCCACTTTAATACATAGAAATGTTTAGAAAAAGACAGCTAAATAATAAGTGCTATCAAGTTTTCAAAAGTATGATACAGAGCAACGATCTTGAAGGTGAAAGGATCAAAGTAAAAAGAGAGTGGCCATATTTCATTTACCTCATCAGACAATGAAGGTATGCACCAAACTGGGCAAGCGTCATTAGTACTGGGATGATGCTTATTAGTTCTTAAATCCCAGGACTTAACATACATCCTCTTTAAGGCATGGAATAAACTAATTATCATTTATATAGCTCTTTATAGTTCTCAGTGCATGATTGTGAAAAACAGTCTTTGTTCTTTTCTACAGCCTTAGTATCTATCCAATAAAATGGCACTTTTTGAAATGACGACATTAAAGCTTGAACGGGTTAAACACTTAACCAAAGCCACATAATCATAAGACACAGCTGTAGGAGTCCAGTCCTAATTTGCCTGACTCCACACTATATGGTTTTTATCCTAAACCATACCATATCTACACTTAGAAGGGTTAAACCATGATCACAAAGCAAATTGAGCTCAAGCAGAAAATAGTGAAGGCTTTTCGAGTTAAAATATATAATGAACACTTAAATTGATCTCAGATATTTTGTTGTCCAAGAAGAGAATAAAGGTAATACTGAATTTAAATACCACTAGAACAACAGAGAGAATAACTTCCAAACTAAAAGAAGATAAGAATATGGAATAATAAAAAGTAATTGGCCAAAGGCAGGCAAGAAGAGAAAAGGCATGGTACAGATGAAACAGATAGAAACAGTGCATACAAAATGATTGCTCTAAACACAGATATATTTGTAATTGCAGTAAATGTTAATGAAAAAATTTATTTGCTGCATACTTTTATATTTGTATTATATTTGAATTATATATATTATGTTTTATGTGTATTCTTTTCCAATAAAAATCTTCTTATGTTTTATAATTCTTTGAAATGTCTTTGTATGAAAAAATCATTTCTCCTATCTCTTTTTAAGTGTCTCATCAATCTTCTGCTTCCTCTAAAAAAAGCAGTGTGATAGATTACAGTGAGTGATTTCTATACAATTTATATTTTTAAAAAGTGCAGTGTGTTTAAAAGAGGAAATCTGAAGCATAAAAGAAGGAGGAAACCAACATTCTATTAACGTTACTGTGGTTGAGCTTTAAACATACCTGTAAGTTCTTCCTCAGACAAGTCAGAGGTATGAATAAAATTCCCTTCACTCTGCAGGTGTGTGGTATCTCTGTTTGTGAGGTATAATTATTTCAGTTATTTCAAAGAGATTTTTTGTAGAGAAACGTAATAGTCTTTACTTTTCAGTATTTTTGAGTAGCAATTTTAATTTCCATTACTGATTTTATAACTTTTCTCCTTGTAGGCACTGAATGGCTTTGTATTGGTTGTCACTACAGATGCTTTGGTCTTTTATGTTTCCTCTACTATACAAGATTACCTGGGGTTTCAGCAAGTAAATATATTTTTATATTATTTATAATATTTTCTTTAGAAAGTGAGCTTTCTATTTCTTACATATTTTATAGTTTAAGAACAAAGTTAACTGTGTATGTAAAGTATCTATTAAAATATATGTGCAGTAAGAATAATGATACATTTTTAGCTAATTTTCTAGAAGTACTAGTTTATAGCACTGATTTCTTTCAATGTTTATATGATTCATGGTTATTGTGTTTATTCTTGTACTTACCAATAATTTCATATATAAGAAACTTTCAGGGCACTGGGGAAATACAGTTCAGTGGTACAGCACTTGACAAGGTTTGATCCTCACACTGAGAAAGAAAGAAAAAATTTTCAGGCAGTTAGAGTTTAGGAGAGCAGACAGAAAACATTTGCCTTCAAATAACATATGGATCGCAGAGGACATGCAACTGTGAAATGAATGAAGTGCTGTGAAAAGGCATAAGTAAAATACTATGGTTTATTAATTCTCATTTATGTGGATTATGGAAAATACCCTAAAGACGATGGATTGAGATTGAGCCAAAAGCATGTGCAGTGTTCACACAGGGGACACAGGAACAAAGGGGGAAGATATAAGTACTGAAAACAGTAGACAAAAATCCTTGAAGGAAGTGAGTTATGTATTTAAATAGCTTTGAGTGGATGGTGAATAAATGGAGCTGTAAAGTGTTTGGCATGTTTGGGGAACAAGAACATCTGATACAGTTTGAGAACAGATTGTAAGTACACATGAATGCTAAGTATTCTTGCATATCTGATTCACTTGATTCTTATATATCTGAAACACTTGATAAAATGTTTGGACTTCATTCCCAGATATCTTAATCCAATAGGTTTTAATGTGGCCCATTCTAACAATCTTACAGATAGAATAAGTCTTCTGTCTAACACTGTTGTGTAGACTTTAGTTTTGACTACATTGTACACACAATGACAACTAGTGAAGGCTTTTGTTAAAGAGAAAGTAAAGCACATGCCTCAGCGTATGCTTCAGCTGGCTATCATATAAGAGATGACATAGAAATGATTTATTTCTAGAAGACTCAGTTCCCAGGGAAATTTAAGATAGATGACTAAAATAATGGAATTTGGCTACTGCCTGAAAGCCTAAATTTTGGTTTTCTTTGATTTTAATAAAACTATATTAATGTCCATAGAAAAATCTGTTTGAAATGTAATGTGTTGCATAACTATCTTAATCATAATTTGATTCTGTAATTTGTAAAATGTAAGAGGTAGCCACATTCCAATTTTTTTTTCTCACACATACACACAAACTGGGTATTCTTTAAAAAAAAACATTCATATATGACATGGGTGGCAGATTAAGTCACAATTTTTGAAACTGCAAATTGCAACCCATCATTGGGTAATAATGCAGATGATTGAGTGGTTCTCCGTCAAACTTTCTTTTTAGTGGCTTAGGATCAAATGATATGAAATAAAATAGAATGCACAATATCATCGCTCATAAAAGTGTTTCATGAAATTATTTCTACATGTGTATGAGCATGTGACAGAAAATGTGTTTCACATCATGAGTTGCAGTAAGAAAAAAAGATAGGAAAACTCTAGCTTAAAGTGTGAGGGCTCAGCACTGCAGTAAATGTTGAGAGGCAGGAGGAGGGAGGGATTCTGTTATGGTAAAAGCACAATCCTTTACTTTTATGGAGTCTACTTGCAGGGAAAATTTAATACAATGGAAACTTATGGACCATTGAAGGAATAAATATGTAAGATTACAGGAATCAAAGAGATATTCATGGAGAGATTCACAGAAGATGAAGGATTTAAAGGCTCAGTAAATGGATAAGTAACATACACTTATTATAATATGGTGCACTTAAGGACTGGGGAAGTGATGTATTTGAGGCAGAGCATTCATGTTGGGATGCGGTGGCAAATAACTATGAGCTTATTAGTTATGATGCTAGTCTCTTTCTGGCTTTTCATGTTTTGGATGACTGAGGAGCTTTGACAATCATTCAGTTTGCATTCATCATTACTAACACCTATCCATACTAATCTAGATAGGTTTAAAATTGCTTTACTGAACCAAATAATGTCTTAATAAGTACTTTTGTTTTGTTCCCTTGTGTCATTTTTCTTTAGTCTGATGTCATACATCAGAGTGTGTATGAACTCATCCATACTGAAGACCGAGCTGAATTTCAGCGACAGCTACACTGGGCATTAAAGCCTCCCCAGCCTATAGACTCTGGACAAGGAATGGATGGTAAGAATGTTATCTGAAAGATAGTGTTTGTGGGTTTTCCAACATGCTTCTATGAAAGGAGACTGGGAACCTATAGTGCACATAACTCCATGCTTTTGGTGGGGAGAGAGTTAGAAAGATGTAGGTCTACAGCAATAGACGTTCAGGTAACAGAACCTGATGACCTAAAGAACATTTGGCAGATGAGAGCCATCGTGGAGTTTCAGACAGGAAGAATATGGTCATCCTCAGTAAAATTTTATAAAAATAACTGTCCCGTCATAAAAGGTGGGAGGAATGTACAAAGTTGAAAATGGAGTGCATGTAAATTTTCCTGATTAAAATGCACCAACTAAAAAGTAAACTAGTATATGCAAGTATAAAAAAGTTTTTCTTGATGTAAGCAGTGTTTTCATAAATCTGTGGAAGTGTTTGAAAACAAAAAAGATGTTAGAAAATAGAAAAATTATTGACAATGACAGCTCAATAAAAACAAACAAAAATTCAGTAGAGTTCTGAAACTCTACTGTGTGACAAAAGTATTATTACTCAGTAAGTTTGGGGGACCAGGTATGGTGGTACACATCTGTAATCCCTGGTACTCAGAATATGGAGGTAAGGAGAATTGTGGTCTGAGGCCAGCCTGGGCAAAGTTAGTGCAAGACCCTCTTCTGAAAAAAATAAAAGTAAAAGAATACTTGCCTAGCAAGCACAAGGACCTGAGTTCAATCCTCAGGACCCAAAAAAAGAAATTAAGTTTTTAGTTATTTGAATTATTTTGTAAGGTGATTTTTTAAAATTCAGAATGCATAGTCCTTTTATAGAAATTAACACAAATTTTAACAATTCAAATGTTTTACAACAAAGTAGAAAGTAGAATTGTGTTGCTTTTATTTCTACAGAAGCCCATGGCCTTTCACAGCCAGGAGTCTATTACAGCTCAGACCAGCTTCCTCCAGAAAATTCTTCTTTTATGGAGCGGTGCTTCATATGCCGGCTAAGGTGTCTGCTGGATAACTCATCTGGTTTTCTGGTAAGGTGCAAAATCTTATGATACTGGCTTTTGCTATTAAGGCATAGAAAACCAATAGTCTTCAATTACATTTGAGTTCAGTTTTTAAAGTCTACCTAATGAGTAAAGGAAAGTAACTTTTAAAAATCATTGTTTCAGATTTTGAATATCTTCCATAGCTCAGAAAGCCCTACTTTTAGGATGTAGTACTAGAAATTGAGTGAAATAATGTGGAACCTTACATTTTGACTATTTTTAAGACTTCTTAGGTCTAGGATAGAGGAATTCCTAGCCCTTCTTTATTAGGAGTCTTACTACCTTGGAGTTTAATGCCTGCTACACAGGAAATTTCTGGCATTATCCATGTCTGGAACAACTGTGTATATTCATGATTACAAGATCACCATGTGACATGAGATGCTATTTCTCCATGCCCAGTCTGCATAGTACACCTGGTAGAGAGGAGCTTAGCATGACACTCAAAATGAAAGTGGTTTCTTCCCTTAATCGCACACTCCACCAGCCACAAAAGAAGAGAATGCAAAGCATGTTGCATATTCTTTTTGGGAATTACCAGGAATTTGAAGCAGATAATCAAATCTTAAACATTACTAAGCAATGATTTTTGTTTATTTCCTTTTCTTTGTTTGCTAGTACTGAGGTTTTGAACTCAGAGCCTCACACTTGCTAGGCAGGTGCTCTGCTGCTTGAGCCATACCCCTTTGTGCTTTATTTATTTTTTCAAATAGGGTCTCATGTTCCTTATCTAGACCATGATCCTCCTACCTATGGCCTCCTGCACAGCTGGAATGACAGACATGTGCCACCATGTCTAGATTATTGATAGAGATGGGATCTCACTAACTTTTTGCCCAGCCTGGCCTGAAACCGTCATCCTCCCAATCTCTCTCAAATAGCTGGAATTACAGATGTGAGCCACATCTCCTGGTTTTGTGTGCATGTTTTTGAAGATAGTTTTTCTGACCTGGAATTAGAGTTATACTTTGAGAGCTTTCCTAGTACTAGTGCTCAAGATTAATTAGTATGTGCTTCTGAGGTGGAATTTCTTTGTGCAAAGGGTCTTTTCTACCTTGTGCTCTTATTAGATTGATGTCAGAATCATCTCAGGCTGATTGATCAACTAAGTCAATCGAGTTCATGTTTAAATTGTCTGTTTCTTGTCTTTTAAAATTACTTATTTTTATTCTAATAGAGCTCTGCATTCTTTATATAATTTCAAAATGGCTCATTTTAGTGTTTCAATAAAATTGCCTTTGTCTACAGGAAAGATTCCCATGAGTTATAAAATATAACTCATGCATGCTTAAAATTACTGTGTACTTGATGACTCTGCCACTATTCAGTCCCTCAGGAAATACATTTCAAGTGCCTGTATGCAGGGAGCTATGATAGGTGAAAACAACAGGGCAAATGCACGCTCAAAAATGATCTTTCTGTGGTGAGCTGTAGAAGCAAGAAGTAGTCCTCGTACCACTTTCTTTAGAATATTCCTCACTCTTCCTTTTGGAATAGTTTTAATGTGCTTCCTGTGAGAGAGCAGTGAAAAAAACCTGCCGTTCTCAGCCTCAGGAACTTTCCTACAGTATCAAGAACCTGGAAATCGCCATCATGGAAACATTGAAAATGGAACTATCTTATACTGTCAATTTTATTTACTTTATTTTACTTAAAATTTTATTAGCATAAATTGTAAAAAGGGGTTTCATGATGGTATTTACATATATGCATATAATGTACTTTGATCAAATTCACCCTATCTGTATTACGCTTGCTTAATTACCTTCTTCCTCATTACCTTCTTCCTCCCCCCATACTTTCAATTTTAATAAATGGTTTTTGGCTTTTAAGGCAATGAATTTCCAAGGAAGGTTAAAGTATCTTCATGGCCAGAACAAGAAAGCAAAAGATGGATCCATACTCCCTCCTCAGCTGGCTTTGTTTGCAATTGCAACTCCACTTCAACCACCATCCATACTTGAAATTCGTACCAAGAATTTCATCTTTAGAACCAAACACAAACTAGACTTTACACCTACTGGTTGTGATGCCAAGTAAGTGAAACTTTTTCTCTCTTATTTCATCAGATGTATAGTTTGCTTTAATAAGTCTCTATTATATGAAACATACAGTGTAGGTTCTAATTTTTATTGTTATATTAGCTATTACTGTTTCATATTTCTTCAGTATATCCTATTAAAGTGAAATAATTTCATGAGGTACACAAATCATCCTCATATTTTATAATTTTTTACAATACTTGTAAGATTCATTCTTCCAATGACGTTTGCTATTGGTTTGTTTTATATTTTGTACAAATGTTACTTAATTTTTATCTCTAGAAGTTAGTAACTTTCAAAATTTATGCAGTGCAGTGATAGCAAGAACTCCTGTATCACATTAAAACCTGTCAGAGCTTTTCTCCTTTCCGATCTGAGAATGCTCATTGCTCAATGAGGTAACTTGACAAACCCTGTCCCCTAAAATATAGTAAGCATTCTAGATTTTTAGGAAACACTATTTTACCTTTGTGATCTTCTGCATTGGATTCATTGTTAGTCATGCTAATTTTCATGGTTTTATACATGAGAAGAAAACAAGCTAAAAGTTAAATTTATAGCCATAAGCAAGAGAGAGCACTTTATATAGATGTGGTTAATTTTTCTGTCTACTAATGTGAAATTCTGAGTGTCGAGTAAAAAATATTGCAGAAAATAGCATATAAGAAATTAGTTTATCTTGGATGTTTATGTTAAATTTTAATTCACTCTCTTACCTTCTTTTAAAAACAGAGGTCAGATAGTTTTAGGATACACTGAAGCAGAGCTGTGCACCAGAGGATCAGGATATCAGTTTGTCCATGCTGCCGACATGCTGCACTGTGCTGAACTCCACATCCGGAGTAAGTTCTAATTCCTTAGGAACATAACCGAAAAAAAGCATATTTCTACTATGTATTTCAGGTTATTGCATAAGGTAATGTGTTTAAGGAACTATTCAGATTAATTCCTACTTAGTAGCATACATTTTCATTGATCATAGTTGCAAATATAATGGGTTTTTTTTTTTTTTGGCAGTACTGGGGTTTGAGCTCAGGGTCTCATGCTTGCTAAGCAGGAGCTTTACTGAGCCACTCCACGAACCCAGGATTACACTTTTTAATTCATTAATTCCTCCATAGCTGCTACACAGGAACATAGTAGTTTAATTACTATGAAAATGGCCAGTTTGACCTAAAAAGTATTGTTCAGGAATTTTTTAATGGCCTCATTATTAATTTATAATAACTATAATATTAAATAATATTTATAAATAATATTAATAAATACCTTTAACATAAGTTTAAATTGTGAAATATTTAGCGATAGTAAAATATCCCCTATTTAAAATGAAAATTACTTTTGTCCTTATTTTCCCCCAGATTAAACTCTTTCTACTTCATGTGTTACCAAAATCATTTGACTAGTCTTTAATCTTCCTTTAACATTTTTAATGTTTAGTCTGAAATCGGAAAATCCCATCTCTGAAGAGCTGTTTCTGTGCCTTTCAATATGCTGTCTTTAAAAGTTGTCAAGATATTTAATTGGAAATAAGTGAAGTACATCCAGAAATATGAGAGGGGCAGTTTCAAAGGCTTTCATTAATCTTACTGCTTTGGGATTTGATAACTTAATTTCTGAATTGTATTTTAGTGATTAAGACTGGAGAAAGCGGCATGACAGTTTTCAGGCTCCTTGCGAAACACAATCGTTGGACGTGGGTCCAGTCTAATGCACGCTTAGTTTATAAAAATGGAAGACCGGATTATATCATTGCGACTCAGAGACCTCTAACGTAAGCACAAAGTCTTAGAATATGTCCTGTTCTTGTTTTTTGTAAGTCCTCTTACATGAAAATTTAAACATAACTCTAAGGCAATTGAACCTGGAAATAAAAAATTGAAGTTAAAATAATATGTATAGGAAAGATGCCACAGGTGAGAGCCTCCTCTGCAAAATTTATTGAACAGCTAAATATGTAGAGCTACAGAGAGAAAATAATCAACGAAAACTCAGTTTTACCCTCCAGATTAAGGAAAAAATGAAAAGCTAGTACCATCTTTAAAGCAAAAGGAATACATAACAATGCCTTGATTAGAATGTGTTCTCTAAACACAACAGTGATCGATAAGAGTTTCTTACCTATCCTGAAAAGGAATCCCTTTGTCAAATTGTGGGCTCCGGGGAGGATCATGATTGACTTTTTTCCTTTATGGGTATCAAATTGACCAATAATGCTTACAGAAAACATGATTTATTGAAAGTCTTTCTTTTCTGCACTGCACTGTGTGTTGATAGAGGGTTTTGTTTGAGGTTCTGTTTTTAAGCCCTGTTGATCTAGTTCCCTTGCTCTAATTGTCCCTACCTTTATCACAAGTTTTGATATCTGAGTGCATGTCTTCATTTTGTTTTTTTTGTTGTTGTTGTTCTTCAAGAGTGCCTCAGTCTTCTTTACTTGTCACTTCCCACCAAAAAAACTGTTGAATGGGTTTACATTGAAAATGTAGACCATTGGGGAATTAGTATCTTTACAGTACTGAGTCTTCCAACCCATGAACACAATGAGTGTGTGAACATACCTACACATATTACATGGGTGCATATGTACCATTATGGATTTTTGCCTTCTCCCTTGATCAGTATTGCTAGAAGACTTATCAATTTTATTATTCTTTTCCAGGCTTCAACTTTTGGTTTTTGGATTTTTTGTTGTGCATTTGTTTTTCATATATGCCTTCTCATTATTATTTCCTTCTTTTATTTGTATATAACTTACTATTTTTCAACTTTTTAAAAAATATATATTTAAATAAACATAGATATCAATTTCCCCTTGTACAATTTTTAGCTACAACCCTCATACTTGATATCTTAATTTTATTATTCAATTGGAAATATTTTTGCTAATTTTCATTTATTTTTGTTCATGATTGTTTAGAAATAGTGTTAATACTTTTTGATGTTAGGATATTTTCCTAGTTATAAGTTGAGAATTAACTTTTAGCTTAATTCCATTATAGTCAGAGACCATTTCCTAAAAGGATTTCAGTCCTTTGAAATGTGCGATGACTTATATTATGAGCTAGTATATGGCCAGTTTTAGTATAGCAGCTCAGGGCTCTTGTAAATGTGTTCTCTTGGTTAGTAATACGCTGATCTTCTTTTGGCAATGCTGGTGTTTGAACTCAGGACTTTGCTAGACAGGTGCTCTACTGCTTTAATCCATATCTCCAGCTATTTTTGCTCTGGTTATTTGAGATAGGGTCTTTCTTTTTGCCCAGGCCTGCCTGGACTGCAGTCCTATTGAAAACTTCCTGCTATCTCTGGGATGGCAGGCAGGTACCACCATCCAGCTTTTTCCATTGAGATGAGGTCTCACAAACTTTTTTGCCTAATCTGGCTTAGAACCACTATCCCCCATTTGTTTTCTTATTTAGAGAACACACAAATTAATTTTTTGATGCCTAAGCATGGAATTAACTTCTGTACTAAGTTTTAGGGAAAAATTCTCAGTCATTTAAATATATTTGTCTAAGAGACAAGTTTTTGGCACTAGTTATGAGAGTAATTAAATATAAAGCCCATGTTCTTATATCAAACTCAGTTTTAGTATATTTTACTTTTTTCTCTTTTCTAAAATACTTTGTATAAAATGCTCATCATATAATGCTTCCTAATACATAGACTTTCTCATACACAATTTTAGAGACGAAGAAGGAAGAGACCACTTACAGAAACGAAGTATGACTCTGCCTTTTATGTTTACCACTGGAGAAGCTGTGCTGTACGAGATAGCCAGCCCTTTTCCTCCTGTTTTGGACCCCTTACCAGTAAGGACTAAGAGCAGCACTGGTGGAAAAGACTGTGCTACCAAATCGACTCCAAGTACTGATTCTCCTCACCCCACTTCCCTCCTGAGTTCCATGATGCAACAAGATGAGTCCATTTATCTCTATCCCGCATCAGTTGCTGCACCTTTAGAAAGAAAAATGTTTAGTGAATCTATAAGTGAATGCAGTAATTGGCAAAACAGTATTGCACCATTGGGAAATGATAATATCCTGAAGCATGAGCAAATTGGACAGCCTCAGGAAATAAACTCAGCACTCTCTGGAAGTCACACAGGGCTCTTTCCAGATAATAAAAATAGTGAATTATACAGCATTATGAAAAACCTAGGCATTGATTTTGAGGATATCAAACGCATGCAGAATGAGGAATTTTTCAGAAGTGACTTTTCTGGTGAAGTTGACTTCAGAGACATTGACATAACGGATGAAATCCTGACATATGTCCAGGATTCCTTAAATAAGTCTACCTTCCTGAATTCAGCTTACCAAGAGCAACAGCCTATGGCTCTGAGCTCAAGTTGTATGCTACAGGAGCCCCTGCAGTTAGAGCAGCAGCAGCTGCAGCACCAGCAAAAGCAGGTAGTACTGGAGCCGCAGCAACAACTGTGCCAGAAGATGAAGCATATGCAAGTTAACAGCATGTTTGCAAATTGGAACTCGAGCCAGTCTGTGCCTTTCAGTTGTCCTCAGCAAGACTTACAGCAGTATCATGTCTTTCCAGACTTACATGGGACTAATCAAGAGTTTCCCTACAAAGCTGAGGTGGACACTATGCCTTACACACAGAACTTCGTTCCCTGTGATCAGTCTGTATTACCACAACCTTCCAAATGTACACAGTTGGACTTTCCTGTGGGGAATTTTGAACCATCCCTATACCCTACCACTTCTAATTTAGAAGATTTTGTCACTTGTTTACAAGTTCCTGAAAGCCAAAAGCATGTAATAAATCCTCAGTCAACCATGGTAACTCCACAGGCGTGCTATGCTGGGGCCATGTCAATGTATCAATGTCAGCCAGAGCCTCAGCACACCCTTGTGGGTCAGATGCCCTGCAATCCAACAATTCCAGGCCCACAGGCGTTTTTAAACAAGGTAAGGGTTTTACAGAGCAGAAGAAACCCTTTCTGTAATTCTTCTTAACTTATAAATAAATAGATACAATGTTTATGTCAGTGGCTCATTTTAATCAATTATCTACAGTGTTTATGGAGACAGAATCTCCAGTTATATCTGTGACTATATTTATAAACCTCTGATCTCCTTGAAGGAGAAGGAAATCAGGGGCCAAAGAAGTATGAATATATAAGGTGACCTGAATTGCCAAGTGGAATTAGTTGTATAAATATCATGTTTAGACTAGAGAAATTGATTTATTTCTTAATTTTTAAAAAATTACATTTTTTTTTTAAAGGGCAGAACAGGTTCTGCCTGGAAGCAAGGGGGGTGGGAGGGTACAGGCTGGGGGCAGGGGGAGAAATGACCCAAACAATGTATGCACATGTGAATAATGAATTAAAAAAAAAAGATTGAATAGAAAAAAAATTTTCATACGGAAAAAAAAAATTACGTCTTTTTAAAAATCCAAGCTTTAAGAATAGATCTGAATTTTTAGAAATACTTTCTTCAAAGTTCAGGTTTGGTTTTTTTTTTTTTTTCCCACATGTGCTTGAAACCTCACTTGGAATCAAGCAGTAGGCTGCTCAGCGTTCTCTGTTGTCCCCCCCATGTTATCTGCTCAAACTTCACTTTGTACTTTAAGGTGGTGTTTTGTTGGTTTTTTTTTTTTTCTTAATTCTTAAAAAAGTAACTCATCTGGTTTTCTGTCATGGGAATCAAGCTTGATGTTGTAGTTTTATTGTTTAAATGTGTCATCAGGACCCTTCTAGCAACAAGTACACTTTAAAATGACTTAATGATAACTGCAGCCCTGTATGGCCACCCAGGAATATATTGTTTTTGTACTAATGCCTTTCTGTTGGAAAATATTTAATTCATTTGAAAATATATTTAAGATTAGTCTTGAAGAATATTTTGACTAAAATTAAATTCATTGATCTCTTTTTGCTGTGTATTTGAATATAATTTAAAATGGTGATTTGAATCTTTATCCATAATTGTTTCTTCTGGCTTTTTCATAGGTTTGGTTTGTCTGATTATATATAAACTTTTTAAGATATAAGAGATATTTCTGATATCCTTCAATTGTATTAAATTTTAATATTCAGGATGAGGAAAATGTGATATATATATCTATATCTATATAGATATAGATATAGATAGTGGAATATTATTCAGCCATAAAATGATGAAATCCTATCATTTGTGGCAGCATGGATGATACTGGGGAACATTATGTTAAGTGAAATAAACCAGGCATAGAGAGACAAATACTGCATGATCTCACTCAGATGTAGAAGAAACTTAAAAGTTGATTTCATAGAAGTAGAGAGTAGAATAGGGGTTACCAGAGGCTGGGAAGAAGGACAGTTATTGGTACAATAAGCAGACAACAGGATTAAATTGTTTTTCTATTGCATAGTAGAATGACTGTAGCTAGAAGAGAGGATTTTAATATTCTCAACATGAAGGAATGTTAAATGTCTGAGGTGATGGATATACTAATTGTCCTGATGTGATCATTACAGATTATAGAGATGTATCAAAATATCACATTGTAACCCATAAATATGAACAATTATATCAATTAAAAATAACAAACTTTAAAAATATTCAGTTGCAGTCTGTCTTAGCACTTTGCTGTTGATATAAGCCTATTTCACCATTAGGTAAAATAAAATTGCACAGAAGTTAATTGTGTAAAATTGCATTTTAAATAGGGGTTGGTATCAGTACCTTGGGTTCTTTGCAGCAAACCCCCCAATTTCATACTGCGTCTGTGTGGAAAATAAGGCAATAATTCTGTAAACCTACATGTTCCCTTAGCATTGCTCCTAGTTACATATGGCTGTTGAGCACTTGAAATGTAGCTAGTCCAAATTGAGATGTGTTCTCTAAGTGTTACATATTTACTGATTTTAAGACTTAGCTTATAACAAATCTCAACTTTATTTAAAAAAATTGGTTTCATGTTGAAATAACAGTTTTTCTCTTACTAGGTTAAATAAAATTTATTATTAGAATTTATTCAGCCTGTTTCTTTTTTACTTTTCCTTAATGTAGGTACTAGAAAAGTTAAAATCATGAGTGTGGCTCACATATTTCTGTTGGACAGCACTGCTCTATAGAATATTTTTAAAGAGAATAAAGCATTGTGTTGTGAGTGATGAGAAAAATTCACTTAAAGCCCAGCATCATCTGGGCAGATAATACTTTTTTCCATTTGGAGAACAGAGTTGCTACTCATAGAAGATAGATTTGATTGTTACTGTACGTCGGATATATGTTTTGAACAATCTTCAGAGTAATCATTGTTTTGGTTACTAATGCCTAATATTACATGGGCTTTACAAAAGTAGATTTCATTTGAAGCAACTAAAGGCATGATTTTAATCTGTATGAAAGTTTCCACAACTTTCACTAACTATATACTATAGTGTAAAGGTTAAAATGCTACAGAACTATGTACCTCTGTGTCCTCTTTTTTTTTTAAATAGTCATCCTGGAAACCAGAAGACAAGAAAGAACATTTTTGCTTAGTGATTTGAATCTATAATTGGGTCAGTACTTTTAGTGGCATTCGTTAATTAAAAGTATTTTATAGATAAGAAATTGGTTAAAGAAATACTAATACTTATTTTGTAATATTTTAGGAATATCAAGAAATATTTAGAAAATCAAAATTGGCCATTTTTGGTAAGGTCTAGATAATCAGGAATCCAGTGCACTAATCCAGTGCAGTAATTGAATATAATCAATTAGTTGATACCAGGTAGCAGTGATACCCTATACCAAATACCTGACTGAAATGAAGTCAAAGCAAAGAATATTTAACAAGATTCAGGACTGGTCCTCTTTGTGCCATCAGTTCCCATTTGACCCAAAGGCAATTGGAGTGAGACAGTTGTATAAGATGTGCCATCTTCAAAACGTCTTGTCAAATTAACGGAAAAGCAAAAAGTTATAAATGTAACTAATGCATGATAGGTTCTCAGTATGTCTTCACCAAGTGAAAGATTTAAAAGATTTAAAATTCAGTAACAGAAAAGGAATTTGAGGTCTAACACCCTGCAAGAATCACATTTTAAAAATATATTAATATGTCATTTTAAGACATTTGGAAGATCTATCCTTTTAATAAGTTGCTTTACTATTTTTGTTTTCAGTTTCAGAACGGAGGAGGTTTAAGTGAAACATATCCTGCTGAATTAAACAACGTAACTAACACTCAGCCCGCCACACATCTTCAGCCACTTCATCATCCATCAGAAGCCAGACCTTTCCCTGATCTGACACCCAGCAGGTTTCTATGATTCCAAGCCCAGTTTGCACCTTGATTTTTGGATCAAATCAGCATGTGGAGGATCACAAACTAATAAAACTGTCGTCGGGCATCCGCACTGTTACTACAAACCAGATTTTAATCTTTGTTTTTGAAAAGGAGTTTAGAATATAATACCCGTGTATAGTGGTCATTAAAACAAAGTGTGCTGCCAGAGTAGTGAGGTGTCATCTGCATTTACATCATTCTGAGACTGCAGAACACACGAAGGTCATCCAGGAGAACTTCATAACTCAGAGAACTTTATGTGAACTATTTCTGTTAGAAATAAAAGTGAAAAAAGTTTTGATTCCACGAATTCCTCACTAGTGTACCAAATACGAAGTTATAAAACTAACCTATTTATCTCAGATGTTAGAGTAAATGGTTTGGTGCTGTTATAAAAAGGTAATCTCAATGCTTTTCTCCTGCACTGTAAATCTAAGTGCCTCACATTTTTTTCTACCTATAGCACTGTAGGATGTATATTTTATATAAAATATTCTCTTCCTTTTTTTAAATTAAAAACATTCCTTTGAGCACAAGTATTATTTGTATTTCCTAGATCCAATTATTTTTATTAATCCAGGCATGTTTTAACTGCACTACTCACCCACTTTCTTCAGGTAAAGGGCAAATAATGATTGAAAAGATATTTATTATGTGATATAGTTGCTTCTAGACTTTAAATGTTGCTCTGTGCCTTATGTTGAAGAATTTGAAAGGAAAATGTCTTTCCAAATTATTTCTTAATTATGTCATAGATATTTGACAGTGGCACTTAAATTTGAAGTGTTTTCAGAAGAAAGACAAACCACTGTTAACATTTACTGAACTCTCCATAGTGATTAGTGGAAAGTCTCCTGTTATATGCAACCATGTTTCTTAAATTGCAATGAAGAAAGAAGTGGCTTTATGTCTAGCATTTTAAACTTAGCAAAGCACTCATATTTCAATGTGTATAAATTGTCTTCAAAAACTGTCTTGGATCTCTAATCCTTTATGATATACTGACTTTATAAATTTCACCTTTTAAAACAGTGGAAACTTTTTCTCACATTTGAGGAGTGTTAAGATTAAAGATAGCAGTGTTTGGTACAAAAGTATTATAATGAATGGTGCATTGTATAGCTACAATGAACAAAATTATTTGTAAAATATTTTTAATCCTTCATTTAAAAATGTTCATACTTTATATATGGTCATAATTAATTTGAGTTTTATGTATTTTATCCGTGTTTCTTCTTAAGAAATCAGTTAATGAATTGAACTGCTTTTAAACTGATACTAAAAAAAGAAAACTACACAATTTGTTTACCTTGATACATTAAGTTGTTTTTATGATGTAGCAACCTTTATTGTCAATAAGGCAAGTTATCATCCTACCAAATTTACTGTCTTCACCTGATGTAAAGAAAAAAGATGCCACTGTTTTACTTAGATGTAACATCTGAAGAGCAAAGACAAGTTTTTCATGTATTATTGAAAAATCTGATGGAATCTCCAAATGAGATGGAATATTAAAATATGTTTTTCATTTCATTTTTTTAGTAAATTAATGTATATAAATGTGGGTTCAGTTAAAATAAATCTCAGTTCTATGCATTTTCAATCAAAATTTTGAATCTTAAGATTAAGTATTGAAAAAAATTGTCTGAAACATTTCATAATTTGTATCTGACATGAATAATCACTATGGATTTAGACCAGCGGTCTAGATTAATATTCTGTTTTTCACATTTACAAACTCTTCGTTAAAAGGCTTCATATAAAACCATTTTATATGGTTTTAACAAGTCTCTTCCACGAGTTATTTTGTGAATTATTTAGTCGAAAAAAAGACTTGAAATTGTGAATATGACAATCAGTTATACACTTACAAAAGTAAAAGTTTTAAGAGCAATATTGTATATTTTTATCTATATAAAATAACTAAAATGTATCTAAAAATAATAAAATCACATTAAACTATACTTTTGTCTGTACTGCTAAGTGCCAAACAAAGAAAGAATGCTTAGTATACTGCTATGTTGATGGATTTATTTTTAGATAATGTGCACATCTAAAGATGTGTCTATGTGTAATTTGAGTTTTTCCTATACCTTGTTGTCCTGATAGTATCTGAAGATTTACTATTTCACTGTATTATGAAATTTTCAGTCATTGATGTGCACAAAGTAGCACAATTGGTTTTTTTCAGTATTAATAAATTTTAGGTAAATCTTTCCATAGCTTTTCTCTGTCCTTCCAAATGTTACTGCTTATGTATGCCATGCATAATTTTTTGTTTAAATTACGATTTATAATATCATTACTTATCAAACAAAATTGTGTGCAATAATCTATGGTAATAAAATAATCACCAAATATGAATAATGTCTTAATGTAAATTCTTCTTTCTGCTCCATGTAAAGGAAATGATTACCTATAGAATGGCATTATAACTATGTTAGATGAAGGCAGTCTATAATAAATTAGGATGTGTTCAGTCAGTAATTCATACATTTCTTATCCATTTCTGCCCCTAGCTATTTTGGCCTTTACCTGAACATAAAAAATAGCATTCCTTCAGTAACTTCGTAAGTTAAAACACTTCTGAAATGGACCGTATTTTTAACCTTGTATTACCAGTGTTATCAATGTAGTAGTATCTCAACTAAACCAAAACCCCATTTTAATAAGTAATGTTAAAAATATGTCTGAGGAGATTTGAAATAACCCTTGCTAACTATATTTTATGCTTAGAAAAAATACTGCCCAAGCCTAGGGTCTCTCTTTAATAAGTGTAAATGTCACAGAAGTCCTTGACCTTACTTGTTGAACATTCACTGAGAATTCTACAATTAGAATTGAAGAAGGATTCTGAAGATAAAGTTTTCTTTGTAATAAAATTAATTTACATTTAGATTATATTTGTCCTTTGCAGTTGTTAGATACTTCTCTGAATAACCATATCATAAGTGAGCATCACACTTAATTCCAAACATTTTAGAAAGTCTAACGCAGTCTTTTAAGAATTACCTAAAATATTCAGTGTTAACTATGTGATCTCCAAAAAGTCCAGATATAGTCAACATAATGATGCTTGAGTCAACAATAGTCAGCATGTAGGGTGCTGGCTGCACCATACAGCATAGTTGTGCAGCAGGCAAGACCACCGAGGGTTGAGTATATTCTGATATTCACACAATAAGGAGATCACCTAACATCACATTTCTCAGTAAGTATCTCTACTGTTAAGCAAATCATAACTATATTTCTCATCTCTGCTTGCCCTCAGTCCCATGGCTTCCATCACTATGAATGACTCCAACTTGCCCCCCATGACCAAGCCTGCCACACCCTGGCCCAGGCATGTTGGCCACCCAAAGGATTGAGTGATAGCTCTCATTGCTCTCTTAGTGTCTGCAGATGACTTTGCTTCCAGTTTTACTAAAAATAATTGAGAGTCTCATCCTATGTTTGTCTTTACCTTTATCTCCTCCATACCATTATCCCTGGTCTCTCTAGTTTACCTCTAGTATGTGAAAGAGATTCCCAAACTCTAAGGTTAACATACTTTTTCATTCTCATGCTGGGAGCTTCTATACTTCCTTTCTTCAGAGATTCTCCTCTGCGGACTTCACTGTGTACAGATCACCTTCCATCCTGGAAAAAAAATTCTTGTTCCTCCATCCATTTTTTTGTTAAATTACCACTTTGCCTACTTTCTCAGAAGTAGTTTTGATTTCCCAAAATCTAGTTTTGTTTTTTACCTTTCTATTATACTGTTTTACTGCAGCTCCCTTAACTCACTTATTGCCATGGGGATTTTCTATGGCCTACAACCCAACTGATTATTTCTTGCACCCTCAGTGATCTCTCTCTCTCTCTCTCTCTCTCTCTCTCTCTCTCTCTCTCTCTCTCTCTCTCTCTCTCTCTCTCTCTCTATCTCTCCATCCCCCTCTCTCATTTTCTCCCTCCCTCCTCTCTCCCTTTCTCTGCCCTCTGTCTCTCAACAATTATTTCCTCTTCCCATCTGACAAGAGGCTTGGTTCTGTTTGTGGTTCTTTCTCTACATGTTCATCCATTCTATAATCCTCACCTTTATGGTGAATGCCCTCAAAATTTGTATTTCATCTTAAAAGAACTGATGATTGGCTCTCTTACTTCTGACTGACATTTTGTGGAGCAAGGTAGCAAAGCTGAGCACAGGCTCTGGAGTCAGACTACTAGGTGACAGTGGAGTCCCCATATGCAAGATATAGGTCATTAAGAAGATTTCTCTGAGCCTGAGTTTTCTTTGTTACAAAATTAAGTGTAACAGTTAATATCCACTTCATTGAATTGTAGGCAGATTCACCAAATTACATAAAAGCACTAAGCTCCCAATGGCCAAAACTAGGATAATATAAACAAACCAAACAAATGATACCATTGGATTATAATCTAAAGAAGAAAATATCCATCAACCCATCCTGATATAAGTAAATGATTGAATAAATAATGGGGGAGAAAGGACAAATCTTCCCTAGAGGAGTCCTAAAAATAATATTGATAGTTACTACAGCCTCTATTACATGGAGCTGACAATGCACCCCCTTGAAATATGAGTTACACTCAATGACTTGCTTCCAAATAACAGAATATAGAAGGAGAAGATAAATACTGATGAGAAAACATACACTAAAAGATGAGGAAACTGAGGCCAAAAAAGGCAAAATGGCCTCACACCACTCAGACTGTGGTAGAGACAGACGTAATTGCACCTGCAATTCAGAGAGGACCTTCTAGTTGCCACTGTGTAAGTTCTTTGCTCCGCCTGCCATTCTACCTGTTGCTTTGTTCAAGTTATCTCCTGTACTCACCACATCTCCATGAGATAAGTGTAATTCTTCCAGTTTTACAAATGAGTAAGCTGTGTTTTAAAAACAACCAATCAAAATGACAAAAATGTTGAGATGGGAAGATGCTTTAGTTTGGATCTTAAACGTCCCCCAAAACTCTTGTGTTGAAGCCTATGATGCTGTTGAGAGGTGGTGGAACCTTTAGGAAATGAGGCCTATTGGAAGTTAGGTTACTGGGGATATGCTCTTGAAGGGCATGTTGGGACTGGATCGCTCCTTTCTCTCTTTGCTTCCTGACCAACAAAAAATGAACAAGGCCTCATCCACCACCCCTTCCTGCCATGAGGTACTGGCCCATGAAAGAGCCAAGCAATCGTGGACTAAAATCCACGATTTAGTGGATTTAGGCAGGAGTTAATATAAATCTTCTACCTTACTAAGTTGATTATCCTAGGCATTTTGTTACAGTAAAGGAAAACTAACAGGGTATCCTGGAGTATCTGAGTAGGTCCAATGTAATCACCAAGGATTCTTATCAGAGGAAGGTAAGAGAATCAGGGATGAGGAGTGAGGACAGAAGCAGAGGGCAGGGAGGGAGGTGAGGGTGTGGAGATGCTATGCTGTTAGTGTTGAAGATGAGGATCGTAAACCAAGCAATGAAGGAGTTCCTGAAAGTTAGAAAAGAAAAGGAAACATTCTCCCCTGTTGTCTTCGCCAACAACACAGCCCTGTTGATACCTTGACTTTGGAACTTGTGTCTGCTAGCCCTGTTAAGATAATACATTTGTAATTTTTAAGCCATTAGGTTTGTGGTAATTTGTTGCACCAGCTATAGAAAACTAATACAATGGCTACAGATCTTAGAAGTCAAGGGATGCATTTGGAAAGAAAACATCTACTCCATTATACTAATTTCTACAGAAAAAAATGGAAAGGTGTTCTCTGTACTCTCCCTGCTATGACAGCTTCGCCATTCTGCAGGAAGGACCAAGAATGTTTGGCAGTACTTCCTGTTCTTCCTCTCCTCCCTCAGATGGTTCTGGACCTGCAAAAGGGCCCTCACTTTATAAGACTGACAATGGTACATGATGGGCTCCATCCCTGTCTCGCCATTGCAGAGACAAGTAGAGGAGCACATTACAGCCTTGCCTTGTCCAGATGTTTACCTCATGTCAGCAGCCAGGAAATGCATTGCTTGTAGCCTCACATGTGTTTCTGAAGAAGAGTGCTAGGGCTGGAGGTGTAGCTCAAGCAGTAGAGAACCTGCCTACCAAGCATGAAACCCTGAATTCAAGCACCAGTACTGCAAAAAAACAGGTCCTAATAATGTGTCTGGTCTTTGCAAATAACTAGTTACAAATTTATCTAGTTTCTAGATGGAAAGTGCCTTTACTTTAGTTACACAACCATCATCACGTACATATCTTAAATGGATTTTTCTGCATTAAAAATTTGAAAGGCTATTCTGGTGCATCCTTTTATAACTGTATCAAAGGTTCTTGTATATGCAAAAATAATGTTTTTGCCTATGGAAATGCTTACTTTTATTAACAGTGCAGTGTTCAGTATTTTATTTGCATAGTGTTTCAAATACAGTATTAGAATTATTTTGTTTACTACACTATAAGATGTTTTTATAAGGTGATTTTATATTTCTGGAATTTTCTATTTAATATTTGAAGACCACAGTTGACTGTGGGCAACTGAAACTACAGAAAGCAAACCCTTGGATAAGGGAATTAGTTTATTTCAAGGTGGTCTGTGATGGGGTATAGTGATAGTTGAACCATTTCTTAGATACACGTATCAAGCATTTACAATTTCTCTTAAAGCTCAGATGTTGAACTTAATATCAATCTCAGATATTAAGACAGGAATGCCATTGTCACATCTATTGAGGAATTATTCCTGCAGTTGAGGAACTTGAGAATAAAATGTAAAATAATGCTTGTTTAACTAAACTGTTATTTGAATAGCAAGTTACTATAATCAGATTTTAGAAAGATTTGGCCATGTGACCAATCTTCCAATTTTCTCTCTTTTATTCAAATGAGATACAAAATTGTCTCCCACTGTGCTTTCATACCATTGAGGATGTTTTGAACAGCTCTCTGTTTTTCCCAGACTTATATAGATTCTGGAAAATTAATGTGAACCTCTGAACAAAGGCCATTCAAAAATTTATTCTGATACTTGTGCATGCATCAAAGAAAAATCCTTAACTGCAACATTTGAAACATTTAAGATCTTACATTTAAATGTTGCAAGAATATCTCAGTTTAAAACAAAATTATTAGAACATTTGGGTAACAGACTCCCATATTTTCCTTGAATTGGCAAATTACAGCACTAAAAAATTCATTTCAAAAGTCATGTTTCCAAACAGATTTTATAGTAAAGAGAGGAACTGCCACTTCTGAGTATCTTCCATATGCCAGACATTCAATGTATCAATTTTCACCAGAACATTGGGGTATTGAGGAAGCCTTACTTCCATTTTATACTTGTTTGAGGTAGGTCTACCAGAATTCTATTCTATTTTTATCTGAATAGAATTTGAGTTAATGTATATGTTTTGTTTTCCATAATATTCTTCATGATGACATTGTCTTAGTGATTTTAATCTCTACAGCACATCGAGTTACTGTCTTTAGAAAGAATCTACAAAGTGTTTTTTAATGAATGTTTTATAGATCAGTAATCACATAAGATGTCAGCATGTGGATTTGGTGATCAAATAAGTGTGGGAAACACTGGGCAAAGAAAAGTTAATCAGATTCCTTTACTAAAGATCTTTTGTGCATTAATGTACATTGTAGTTTTCCAAAAGAATTGGTATGCAATATTTCCCAAACTTGACACCAGCTCTATTTTTGGAGCTCATCACATGGTGCTGGTGTTCTGAGAAAAATACTTTGAGAAAAATCTCCTCTACGGTGAAAAATCCCACATTCTTCTCTACATTTCTTTATGGCTCAGAGTCCCTATTTTAAAATATGCTCTGTAACACATAGAAAGCATCTGTCCATGTTAAGTGTGTCTGCCATTTCACTGCCAGTACATGCACACTCATAAATATTTGCCACCCACTTCTACCCCATTCCTCAATCCAGCTTTTCACTTTGTGGCCTCTTCTCCATGTCATTTATAAATATACTCCAAAAGCTTCTTTTTGCTCAAACATGACCATTAGAAAGTCTTCGTAGGTCAGATATGCAGATTTGGCCATCTGCAGAAAGAGCTTGACCTGGTTTGTTTTGGTTTTTATCTTAGTTTTTCATTGAGAGTTATTAGGAAAAGCAGTCTATGAGTCACATGACTGATTTGCTGTAGGGATCATATTTAACCCCCATAACAAAAGCCCAAATGCTTTTGTTTTTACTGTTAGAACTAGGAAAATACCATGTTTTCTCCTTATCAAACCTTAAATACTCACTTTTTATTCTGTACACCAGGAACTTTAAAGCCAAACCAGGGCACAAGGTAGCAAATGCTTGAGATTCTTAATGCCCCACAACTGTGTTCTATTTTATTTTCTCATTAGCTTGCATTAACCTCCTACTCTAGTTTATCTGTTTTATTTTAAATTTTTTTTCTGTTCATGCTATATTATTTTATATCAAATTCAAGTCTCACCTTGGCCATTACCTATTTTTGAGATGATTTGGAAAAAAGAACAGAAAATGAAGAATGAAGTAATGAAGACAAATCCCTTCAGTTACAAGCCCAACTATTAGAAGTTATGATACCAGATATAACTGGTGATGGGAGATGGTTAATATTCATTGCTCAGTTTGTAATTCATGTCAACAAAGTTTGTGGTAGCTGAATTTTTTTTCTGATTTCTATAGTGCCACTATATACAATTGAGGGTCTAGATCCTTCAGTTTTCCTTAAATGCTTCAGTTAAAAATCACTGAATGTCCAAAGGGTTTAACATAAACCATCAAGATAGTTATTAGTGGTACAAGCTGACTCTCTGAGGCAAGCATAAGAGTTTCTTCACCACTTAAAAGGAGCAGACTACCACAGAGTAAAACCATCTGTCCAGGATCATGCTGGCTGGGCTGGAGGCTGAATGTGCAGGGGATGAAGTGGCAGCCATGTGTCCACAGAGCTGACATGAGGAGCTGCTCTGGGTTCACGGTCAGTACACCCCCTCCAGACCTCCCATCTCACCACCTGCCAAAGAAGCAAGGCACAAGTCCTCTGAGTTCTTGAATGACCCAAAGAACAGAATTAACACTGGACTTGGTGCTATCTGGTGGCTAGCAGTTGGGTTTAAGTTGATTTGGAAAAGGTAGAAATGTTTCTTTATTCATTTCTACTCACCATACAATGATAAACTTTATTTTTCTCATTCTCCCATGGTTAATAGGAAAAATAAAATTTACTTTTCTGCTTTAATTATTCCCTTTTTTCAAAGGAAAAGTAACCAGAAATGAGGGATGGTAGTGCCTATCATTTGGCTTGCAGTTGTGATCTTGTAGTCTCTCCCTCAGTCTCTCTCACTCTCTCTCTCTCCCGCTTTCAATTTTTTTATATTCTTTAAAATAAATTGTCCAAATATTAGGTTATATATAAATTTATACTTTTGAATACCCACATATAGGTTAGTCCCTTTATTTTTCAACTTTTTAAAAGCATAATTCACAAATAAAATTATACACATTTAAAATTTATAATACGAAGTTTGGATATATGTATTCTTTGCCAAATGATCACTGTTGTGAACCTAATGCAGTCTCTTGAATGCACAAAAGGAAGTAAAAGTACCATCCCCCAAGGTAGCTCTTGAAAGAAGCTGAATTGCAGAGCCCTTCTCCTTGTGAGCTGTTCTTTGAGAACCCCCACACCCAGTCTTTCTGTGGGTGGGAAACAGCTTCCAGACTCTAGTAGGATGACCAGCTACAATCAAGCATGGCACAGGCACCCATGTTGACACTCCCAGGCAGGGCCTGCTTCTACAGACTAGACTGGTTCTTGGTAGTGGATTAATTAATACACAGTGTTCTTGAAGTTAGGAAGAAAAAGAATGCCTATGCAAAGAGTAGGCCCAAGTGCCAACCAAGAGGCACACCCCATCAGTAGGCTCAGTTTCGAGGTTAGAGGTAGAATTGTGTAAGAATCCAGTGACTGCTAAGGAACACATACTGTGTATACTGGCCAGGGACCTTCTGCTTCTCATGTTCACACCCACCAGGACAACCCAGGCCATTGTGGATTGTGTTTGCACTGGAGGAAAACATCAGAGTTCTACAGTACTAGAAAAGAACAAGAGATCCTCTTGTCTTCACTCCCTGTTTTTATAAATGAGGATATTGAAACCAAAAGGCAAAGCAACTTTCCCAATGCAACATAGCTGTTCATCATAAATGCCCAGATATGGTGATAAGAGCAAAATTCATTTTATTCACAGTCTCAAAATTAGGGCCCCATTACCATGGAACAAAGATTGTCAGCAATGCTTCTTGATCTTTTGTATGTGTTGGAATTCATGTGGGATCTTGTTACAATGCCAACTCTGACTCAGTAGTCCCAGCAGGTCCTGAGAGCCTACATTTCTATCACACTCCCATATGGTGTGACCACTGATGGATTTTTGGATATCAAGCATTTATAGGCACCACCCTGGCCTCATGTGTGGACATGATTCGTCAGCAGAAAAGTATTAAGGACTTTCCATTACAAATTAATTATTTCCCGGTATATAAGGAGTTCCTATCAGGGAATTCTTTTGCTATGCTTGAAACAAACAGAATTTCTTGTAAGTTCTAATTTCAGGCATAAAATAAAACTAAAAAGATAGATCATTTGTATATCCTCTTCTATTTGTGTAAGTGCCGTAGTTGTATTCCTGAGCACACTTGGCAGAGGAACAGACATGGTTAAGAAAGTTCACATCTGTGTCTCCCACTCCGTCAGTTGGAGCATGCTTTGCTCCCTCTTAAGTAATAATCAACACTGAAAAATTGCAGCTAGGCAACTAACAAAACGGTCCCTGGGAACACAACTGCTAGCTTTCACTTGGAGCATGTCCCCTTTCCCCACTCACATGATTGATTCCCTCCTGAATTCATTCATGCGTGGCTCTCTCAACCTTAGTACTATAGACATCTTGGAATTATTCACTACTTGCTGTGTGGATTTGTCCTGTGCATAGTACGATGTTTAACAGCATCTCTAAGTTCTATGCACTGGCTGTTAGTAGCACTCCATCCCCAGGTGTGACAGCTATAAATCTCTTCCAACATACCAAATGTCCCCAAGGAAGCAAAACGTGTCCCCACTTCAAAAATAAGTTATACTATGTTAGAAAAATAAGTTACACTATGTTGGAAAGGACAACTAGCTGAACACACAGAAAGGGAATTCAGAGCTCTCCTGCATTTTGGGGTAACACACCTAGTTTAGGTTAAAAAGACCTATTGAGTACAAATACTTCCTGTTCAGATAGTCAGTTCTAGACATTAACAATGCAAAAATTACAGATTCTGTGTCTAGCTTGAGTCTTTGCAGATGTGGTGGGTAATGGGAAAGACCCCTGTCCATTGTCATCAGAGCTTGCCTAGCTAGGCAAGGTGAGAGCAAAGTTGTAGGAAGCCTCCAATAGGTGCCCAGATGAGGGAACATCCTGCTGATTAGTGAGCTGTCTTCAGTCTTATGTAAAATGCAAACATGCCAATATCACTTCAAGACTAGCTGCAGAATTCTGGAGCAGGTTGTCTTGACAGCCAATGACAGAAAGTCACCTTACAGTGTGTTACACATGGTCTCAAGGGACTTTCTCACTGCAGTATTAGTAAAAAATGTTTACTGATATTGAATTCACAAAAAAAGAGAGAGAAAATAATATGGCATTAACCTAAATACTGAGCCAAAATGATCTACTACTGATTCTGAAATTTGTTATCTGATTGTTAAGAGAACTCTGAAGTAAAACCTACACATTAAATAGTTAAAGACTCATATCTTGTTCATAGATTCTATAACACTGTAAGACATGATGGCTGTGAAGCCTGTTTGGTACACATGAGTTATTTACAGTAGCTCATATTAATAGCTGGAGGCCTTGGCACTAGGCCAGATCGAAGAAGAGGCCATTTTCCTCTCTGCCTGACTGAGAGAAAGGAAAAGCTGTTCTCTCTCAGTTCTAAGCTGAGGATGACATCCATCACCTTCCAATAAACATAATCTGTTCTCTGTGGCTGCCACCACCATCTCTATTCACTCTCAGTTAATATTTCTTGAACCCCTACCATGTGCTAGATACTATTCCAATCACCTCCTCATCATTCATCTCATTTTATTTTTATAACAGCTCAGTATATTTGGGTATGAATACAGAGTGTAAGAAAAAGAATTTGACTCCTGATGCAAGCCTATGTTTGAGTTTTTATGCTTCCAAAAAATGAGTACTTGAATGAGTTTGAAGTGTTAAGATTCATAGCTTACCTCCTTGCTTGCTTGATTACAAAACAGATGCACATCCAAAATTTGGAAGCAATTTGAAATTTTGATAGTTGACTCACTTTTGAAATGTTTTACTGTGGTCCCAGCACTTTTCAGACTCATGCATCAAATTTGCATTTATAAACAAAACATCCTTTGGTAAAATGACTAGTCACCCTTTATCTGATTTTTAATTCTGAAATTTTACTGAGTAGTTTTCTCCAAGATGGCCAAGTGTAATCTTTACTCAGACCAATGAAGTGGAATGTACAATTGTATGTTTTGAATGACATCTGTTTCTATTAGTTTTCTATTACTACTATAACAAATTCCCATAAACTTTGTGGCTTAAATAACATAAATTTATTATCTCCTATTTCTGGAATGCAGAGATCCCCAAATCAGTCTCATGAATGAAAGTAAGCATGTTTGTAGGGCCAGGTCTGCCTGGAGAAAAGAGGCAAAAAGATGGGTTTTCTCCTTGAATCTAAAAAGCCCTTGTGGGATATTGTTGTTGTTGTTTTTTCCCTTGAACAGATTTGTGACTATTTAAACCAATTGATTCAGTAGAAGTGATAAAAAATACCTGCCCAACGCTAGGTCAGAAAGGATGAGGAAGGTGGAAAGGCAATGATTTTACGTAGAATGGATTTTCACTTTGAGCCCAGCTACCCTGAGGCTGAGAAAGTACCTACCCTGAGGAAGGAGGCCTGGCCTCCTGTAGAGCCAATGTGTGGGGCATCCCGTTGGCAGTCCAGCTCGGGCAACCTTCAGGCCACTGCAGCCCACGTGCCAGATATGTGCAAAGAAGCCTGCAGGAGATTCCATCTCTCCTAGTGCAAGTCATATGCAACTGTTGGAGCCTCCTCAGCTGATGTCCTGGAGCAGAGAAAAACCAGGCCTGCCTTGCCCTCCAAAATGCCTGAGCAATAGAAGCTGTGAGCAAAATGAGATTCTGCTGTTCCATGCCACTAAGATTGGGGGCGGGGGTAGTTTCTTTCATAGCAAATACAACAGGAAGAGTCTTCAAAGCTGACTAAAAAATGAAGGGGGGGTGTAAATGAAATTATTTGTGTTAACCTGGAATTTTGATGGAAGCCATCAAGCTTTGACAAAATGAGGTGTTATAAGTGTATTGCTTCTCATAAGAGAGCTGCCCAAATAAGGACCAGACCAAGCAGCAGCAGAATAGGCCATCCATCAACCTTATCAACCCTGACTTTATTTAAGGAATGGAATACTTATTTTGCAGGTCCTCATGTATCACTAAGAATAAAGAAGTACTTGCCTCACCTCCACTGGCCCTCAACCTAGGGCAACTTTAAAACATATTGAATTCAAGTCCCTCACCAGATGGACTGAAGTGGGACTCCTGTAGGTGAGCCAAAACTTTTTTAATAGTTGTCAGGTATTTCTAATATACATTCAGGTTTGAGAGCAATTGGCAGCTAAAGAAGCTTGGGAAAGCTGAGCCAGGATGCTTAGTGGTATATACTGGGAATACTTGAGAAGGTAGAAATTCAGGTTTGTGCTGAAAGAAGTGTAGCATCATGGAGCTGGTCTTCTGTGGGGAGCCCTACAACCATGGTCCACAAACTTGGCCTCTGGACTTCAGATTCTTCATCTTCAAAATAGCACTGCAGAGAGGATACATTGAAGATGCATCGAGAGAAGCTGCGAAATCCATGCCTCCTCTTTATCAGACTTCTCAAACCTGTGCTTTGCCTACACAATTAGTTTATTTTCATTTTTCTTTCTTTTTTTAAAAAAATCCTAATTTGAATGCTGTGAATCTTGTAGTCAATAGTCTCTTTGCTCTGGCATTGGAAAACTAAACTGACAAATCTCAAAAGTAAATAAAACTGGCATTATTTTTCTCTCTTCCCTTTTTTCTTGTCCTATTTAAAACCTCAGCTTTGATTTTACACTTTTCCATAGCCTATGTGTTTGTGCAGTGACTCAAGTACTACATGGAACAGGACCAATGTTAAGTTAATGATATTAGAAGAACTATTTTCTGAAGAGATTCAGACTGATTCAGGCTAATCAAAATATTCAGTTAAAGCAGGGGGTCATGAAAAAAGAGGTGTATTCACCTTAACATTTAAATTTTACCTTAAAACATATATGAGACATCTTTAATTGGTCTTTTGATACCGATTGAGCCCGTCTTTAGAAAGGCATCTACAAAAGGAGTTTGTTACAGTCTGTCTTGTATCAACCATACCTTTAATTCATCAACTTTTATTCCCATTTTTTGGTGTGCATATGGAATAAGAACTCAAAGATACTTTTAAAGAAAAGAGAATATAAAGTGTGGGTATTTTCCAACCTAATGCTTAATTTTCTTACCCACATTTAGTTGAAATGAAAAGCATTTTTTAGTGACTCCCTTTTGGTTTAAAACCATAAACCCAATTTTTGTAGAACCAACAAATTTTTTCCTTTATTTTATTTTATAGTTTTTACATTTACTTACATGTGTATACATTTTTGGGGCCATTTTCCCCCCACCACCTCCTCAGCATCCAGGCGGAACCTGTTCCACCCTCTCATTTTTGTGTGTAATATTAATGGTTGTAGCGAGCTTTCTCGCACTCCTAGTTCCCTTGACCTAACTGGGGGCAACTGGAGAAGCAAAAAGGACAAATGATAGAAGACAGACATGCATAAGGTTGGGGCCAGGTGTGCTGGGTGCTCGGATGGAGACGCATAGCAGCCTCGTTGCTTCTGTTCTCTAATAACTCTTCTTTTACTTTGCTTCTTTTCTCTTATTCTTTAAGGCCTCACATCTAAAGTCTTTCTGTAAATCCTTGCTTCTTTCCTATTCTTTAAAGTCACTTTCCTTAGACTCACACTGTCCCAAGTTTTCTTTAGCATAATCTAAGAGTCTTTGCCCTCAGACTTGCACTGTCCCATGATCTCTTTAGCTTTTCTTTAGGTTAGCTTTTCTAAAGCCTATGTATAAAGTTCTCCGTGCAGAAGACTGCTCTGGTGGAGACACACAGCTGCCAGCAGCAGTGTCAGCAGCACCCAATCAAAATCCCCCATCCCAAAATCCCCAGTGTCCTCCTTCAGCAAGTCTTTTATATCCAGTGGTAAACAAGGAGGTGGAGCAACAGTTCTCAGGGAGGGGCATGACATTGTAACAAGAGAAACCTGCGATCCTACTTCTCTGAACATAAACAACTTAGGAAAAGCAGCTGTGCTGCACTTTGCCTCGTTCTCTTCTGAGGCTGGGGCGGTGCCAAACTCAGCCTGTAGATCATTGAGCACAACTGTGCTTATGTCACTTCTCATAGGCTTCTCACGATCTGCTCTCCACAAATGGTTACATGTTTAGGACAAATAAACTGGGGAAGACAAAAGTACATGAAGCCACTGTCCAGTGGCTTAATAATTGTGAATGGTCTATGTTCTCTGGCTTTGGACTGTATATTTTAGAGAGAGTGAGATACTTGGCATAAATTGACATAAAAAACCTTAGTGTATAGGCCCTTGTAAAAATATATAGCTAAACTTAGCACTAAGAAGATTTGTAGGTAAATGAATATACCAATATACAGAGGAACATGAGCTGGTTATGACTGGTGTGGTTATGGTTGGTTATGGTTGGTTATGGTGTACATGGAGGTGTCTCTGTGTGGGATGTCATGTGTTTTCCTGGTTACAGAATGTCTCTTTGCTTCTCTCACGGTGTTGCTCTTGAAAGGAGTATCTTTCATTTGGTTGTCATTTCCAGGATTAATATAACTTCAGTTTTTATATTGGTTCCATATAGTTCAAAAGCATCTCCTATGCTTGTATTTATTGTTCTTTAATATTTAATAGTTTACTTTTTTTCCAAATTGAAAAAAAAAAGTAACACAGTATGCACATTCTTCCTTTCTACAATTACATTTTTAAATTTCCTGAGCATTGTGTCCCAATGTATAGAGTCAAAAATTCTTGGGAGATTGACTTCATCAAGTAAAGGAACTCCTTAAACCAGCAGGTAGCTTTATCAGTGACTGAACAATAAAAAGTACTAACTATTAAGAGTTAAAGTTCTATCCCTTCTGTAGCCAAGTGTGCAACATGTCACCTGTGACTTTCTAGGACTCTCCCAGAAAAGGAAGCTCATTCCCCCAAGGTGGGAAAGAGTTCTAGTGATGGGTAGGATATTCTTTAAGATGTACTCATGATATAAAGCTTTAAAGGCAAAAGCTTCACTTACTGGCTATTAAGTCAACCAAAGGCATGTATAGAAATGTATTTTAGGTATATTTTAATTATGGCACTTGGACCAAGAATTTTGGTACCTCCTGAACCTTGGAATATAAATCTTCCAGTGTAAGAAAGATCATTTAGCTGATCAAGGTAGCCTGTGTGTCTGTCTCTGTCTGCCCTTATGATTAATGTGACAAACTAAAAAGGAAATTTATAGAAACAGAACTTATTTAATCATGTTAAGTTGAATCACAAAATTCAATCAGATGAACACTGGTCTCTCTGCCCTGACAACAACCTGGTGGCACAGGTCACTACATGATTCTGAGAGCTGTCCAGAAGCATATCTATCAGATATGCTCTACTGTTCATCACACAACTCTTAGTTTTGAGGTTTTATGGTAAATCTTACATTGTATCCCAAAGTAGTTCTTCCAATGCAGCTTTCAGTATGTAAGTATCCCATGGACAATACATTTCCGTTAATAATACATTTCTGGGGACGGATATGGTGGTTCACACCTACAATCTCAGCCACTTGGGAGGTGGAAGCAGGAGAGTCGTGGTTTGAGGCCAGCGTAGATGAAAAGTTAGTGAGAACTCCCCATCTCAATCCGTAAGCCAGGTATAGTAGTATACATATGTCATCCCAGCAACATGGGAGGCATAAGGAAGAGGTTCATTGTCCAGGCCAGTCCCAGAAAAAAACATGAGACGTTACCTGAAAAACTACAACAAAAAAAGGACTGAAAGCATGACTTGAGTGATGGAGTGCCTGCCTAGGAAGCTCCAGGCTCTGAATTCAAATCCCAGTTCCACTAATTAATTGTGTGAGACTATATGTCTCTAAATACTTTAAACATGACGGGAATGTTCTTTAGGCAAATTACATACAAAATAATTAAGCCTGTTTGTTTCTCTGTCCCAGAGACCAAAGGATTAATCTGAATATTTTCAATAGCCAGTCTTAAGTAGCCATATTAAGGCAAAGTGGGTCATTATGCAGATGAGCAATTAACATTATTTGAAACAGAACTTAATGACTGACACATGTTCTAAAGAGTTTCAGTGATCTTAGATACTTAAATATAAAGCATAAAAACACATAAGGGAATTTGTCTCTAAACTGTGGTTCTTGCCCCTAAAGAAGTACACCAGAGGATCCAGTGGGGTATGGGTAACTAAAACCAGAACTTGGAAATTTGAATCTGCACACAGAAAGGAAACAAGAAGAACTTTACTGGTATTTGGTCCACTGTTTGACATCACTGCCATGGTTTGTCATGCATTTCTGAAGTTACAAGTCACAGACTGCCTGAGAGGTGTCCCAGGTAGAAGGGGATCTCTACAATTCAGAGAAGAAGGGAGCAGCATCTCCAGTCATCACTGACTTAGAATTTGCATTAGAGGTGGCCTTTGAAAACTTTTCATATCAATGTTTCTCTAGATGCCAGAATAAATTTATCTTCATTTCACTATTAGACTTTACTGATTTTGCTTCTATCTAATTTGATCTCTCTTAATTCTTTAGTAAATAAATCTAAACACAGCAAATTAAGAAAGTTCAGAAAAGGAACCTATAGTTTCTTTTGTGTCTGTGTGTAGGACTGAGTTTGAACTCAGGGCTTCACACTTGCAAAGCAGGTGTTCTGCTGCTTGAGCCACACCTGCAGTCCATTTTGCCCTGGTTATTTTGGAGACAGGGTCTTACGAACTATTTCTCCAAGCTGACTTTGAACTGTGATTCTTCTAATCTCAGCCTCCCAAGTAGCTAGGATTACAAATGTGAACCACCAGTGCCCAGTGGAACCTGTAGTTTATTATCTATTGTACGGAAATGTTTCAAAATAGCCTACAACTTGCAGTTTCAAGTGGTATATTTGAGCTTTATCAGCTTTCAAAATAACTATCTAATTTGAGTTTGAGCTTCTCACCTGTGTCATTAAGAATATCTTTTAGAAAAGTTACAATATCATTTTACTATGATCTAAGGCCTGAATAACTTTGCAGTGAGTAGACCATTTCATTAAATGTAGATTCTTTCAAGGGGAACCCACCTAGGCATGTGCATTTAAAGTACTTCATCTCTGAGACTGCTATAGTTTGAATGTGGGCAGTGTACCTCAAATGTTGAAGTGTTAAAGGCTTGGTCCCTAGGGGATAGTAGAACCATGGAAAGGGGGACCTAGTGAGAGATCTGCGTGGTCTTTGGAGTGTGCCCCTAAAAGGCATTATGGGACCCAGCCCACCCTGTCTCTCTGCTGCCTGACTAGTAATTTAAGTGGATTTTTCCTAACACACTTCCCCACCATTGCCATCCAATATCCTCACCAGGAGCCAAATTCAATGTGACTGCTTAGTGTTGGACTGAAACCTCCAGAATTTATAACTTCTTCATAAATTAATTGCCTCAGGCATTTCATTGTAGTAACATGAAGCTGACTAATATACTCCTTTATTTGATTTGCTTCCCAGTTATTTTTATTAATTCCCATAAATTGTGGATTAATAAAAGACAAAGGTTTTTGAATCTTGACTTTGTGAAAATTGATCCAAATCAGCAATTTGTTTGATAATTATATCATTTTCATGAGATTTCTGTCATTTGTTGAAAACTATATTTTTATCATACCCTCTTTTTTTAATTTAAAATGTGATAACTCAAAGATCTTTTATAGCACTTAAAGATAATACCAAATGTTCTATCTCTTATTATTCAATAAGGGAGTCTGTGTCTTATGTGATCTACATGTAATCCAAGCAAGTGTAGTATATAGCCAAGACTGCAAAGTCCTTTGGTCCATGTAAAACACACAGATTTGTCTGCTTTATAAAATGCCTTAGAACATAGACTAGTAACATGTTCAGAAAGGTTAACATTGTTTTAGCAATTGATGTATCTAAAAGAACACTGACTAGACTATTTAACATAAATGTTCTTATAATCTTTCAATTTTAATTAAAGTTTCAATCCAGTAGGTCCTTATTGGTAATCGTTATTCTGCTTTTCATTAAACATCAGCATCTAATAGAACTTCAGAGATCAGAAAAATCCTAAAACTGCCTTAGGCAGAAGCAAACTAATGCAAAATTTTGCAGAAAATGATTATCACTACCACTCCCTTCCTGGTCTTCCTCTAAAGTATCTATCCCTTGTCTATATCCCCCAAGGTATACTTAATTCAAATCCCACATACAGTTTATTTCAATTTTATGGAATAATTGCTCATAAAAATTTAGCCCAGTAGAGGTCAAAGCCTTCTTTTCTCAAAGAATGTCTGCATTATTAACTTCACATATTTGCAAAGGAGTAGACCATCTGTATCTAAAGTGTATTAACCAACTGTTTGGTTCTAATCACATTTTTCTCTGCTGCCACAGCAAACAAACCAGTGTTTAGAGATCAAGTCAAACTGATTAAAATGAAAAGAAATGAGAATAGCTATACAACATGATTTCAAATGAATGTTTTTCTTTGGATCATTTATTAACCTCTTATCAGAAAATGGACCAAAGACCAGAGCTCTTATTTCACTGGGAAGAAATGCTATGATTCAATGAATTGCTCCCCACAGAATCAATAGAAAGCAGATGTCTTATTTGGCCCCTACTCCCTACTACTGCCCCCAGCAAATATTTCTGGTGTTTGGAAGTCCTGTTTGTAAGAGGATCATAGTATATCTACACTCACTTGTGGATTTGTGTAATTGGAAGTTGCATGTGAACAATTGCTGCCTCATTCCCGTTTGATTTTAAAATGTGTCTTAAATTGCCACATAAAATTGTACATTTATAACATGCCACATTATGGTGCACATGTATATTGTGTAATGTTCAAGTCAGGGTAAGTGTATCATAGAAGTTGAGAGTGGAATTGTTTTTGCCAGAGGGTTGGAAGAGTAGGGAAGAGGGAGTGGTAGGGAAAGATTACTCAGTGGATACTAAGTTATAGTTAAAAGAAATTCTTGTGTACTATTGCACATTTGGGAGACTATGATGAAAACAATGCATTATATATTTCAAAAAAGTGAGAAGAAAATATTTTAAAATTTCACCACAAAGAAATCATAAATATTTGGGATGATAGATATGGTTATCACATTTGATTTATAAGTGAACTGCAATTTTTTTTTTCATTTTTCTTTTATTATTCATATGTGCATACAAGACTTGGTTCATTTCTCCCCACTGCCCCCACCCCCTCCCTTACCACCCACTCCACCCCCTCCCGCTCCCCCCCCTCAATACCCAGCAGAAACTACCCTGTCCTTATCTCCAATCCTGTTGTAGAGAGAGCATAAGCAATAATAGGAAGGAACAAGGGGTTTTGCTGGTTGAGATAAGGATAGCTATACAGGGCATTGACTCACATTGATTTCCTGTGAGTGTGTGTTACCTTCTAGGTTAATTCTTTTTGATCTCACCTTTTCTCTAGTACCTGGTCCCCCCTTCCCATTGGCCTCAGTTGCCCTTAAGGTATCTGCTTTAGTTTCTCTGCGTTAAGGGCAACAAATGCCAGCTAGTTTTTTAGGTGTCTTACCTATCCTCACCCCTCCCTTGTGTGCTCTCGCTTTTATCATGTGCTCATAGTCCAATCCCCTTGTTGTGTTTGCCCTTGATCTAATGTCCACATATGAGGGAGAACACACGACTCTTGGTCCCCTGGGCCAGGCTAACCCCACTCAGAACGATGTTCTCCAACTCCATCCATTCACCAGCGAATGATAACATTTCGTTCTTCTTCATGGCTGCATAAAATTCCATTGTGTATAGACACCACACTTTCCCAATCCATCCGTCAGTGCTGGGGCATCCTGGCTGCCTCCACAACTCGGCCATTGTGAATAGTGCCGCAATAAACATGGATGTGGAACTGCAATTTTTTTAATCATAATTTTGAGCCCCTAAAATTTTCCCTGATCTCTACAGGCCATGATGTTCTTTTAAACCTAGTTTTCTTTAGTAAATGCGCAACTATAAACTATCCTTATTCTTCAGTGAAATTTCTTACCTAAATCAAACTAATTACTTCCCAGTCGGAAAAGAAAATAAAACAGACCAAGATAAAAACAATCTACAGAATAGATTGTTTTAATCATAAAATTGGCAGAATGAGCTTAACGAGTTTTCTAGACTTAGATCCTATCTTTATAACTAACTGTAAGCAATTATTTGATGAAACTGATACCTATGGTAATGGATGAAAAAGACCCATTAGTACTTACATTTTTATTTTTCTTGTTAAAAATGAATCCATGTCAACTATAGAAAAATAAGATTACAGGTTAATAAATACAAGAAAATACAAACTAATCTGTAATCCTGCAGTCAGATATAACCATAATAAGGTATCATTCTAATATCCATATTTACAGACAATAAAAACTCACACCTGTCCTAAGTCCTTTGCACCTTCTTCTACTTAAAATTGTTCTTCCCTATATCCACATGTGGCTGCTTCATCCAGGTTCAATGCAGATGTCTCCTCTGTAGAGAGGCTTTCCCTGCTTAGTTCAGACATAGCAGCCCCATCCCAGTCTTCCACTTGCTCCTTGCCAAGTACCTATTGTAATCTGTTTTCCTTATGGCCCTCAGCAGTGCCTGAAATTCATTCACGTGTGTTAGCAGCATGTTTCTTGCCACTTCTATGTCACCCATTACCCCTAGAGCCAACAACAGTGTCAGGTCCCTTTTTCTTTTCTCATGAAGTATGTTTTGGCCTGTGACAGACACTGGCCACACTGTGAATGTTTTTCCATGTAAATATTTCCCCAGAAATCATGTGTGGCTATATTCAGTGACGACATGAGGTTAGGTATATTTGTGTCATAAATTATTTTTATCAATCAGTCTAATTGCAGGACATTTTGGTGGTTTCCAGCTCTCTGCTCTGCTGATTGTCTAGTGATAAGCATCTTAATAGCCACATCAATCGCATATTCAAGATTATTCCCTTTAGAACTAAAACTCCAGAACTAGGATGGCTATTAAATTTATATATTTCTTAAGGCCTCTGGCAATATGTGTTAAATTTTGCTGTAGAAATATGGAACCAATTTACACTCCCACTAGTAATGCGGAAAAGTGTCCTTGCCAATCCCTCAGGATTGTCATTTTAAAATCCTTGCTACTGTGACTTTTAGTGTGAAAACTGACTTGAAGCAACAAATACTTCACACGCATTATACTATATCAAGTTAGCACTGATAGTGACCAATAGTTCTTGTAGAACACTCATCATGACATGCCTTTGAATATCCTTTCACTATGAACTATACCACTTCAGGTTTTTTTTTTTTTTTTTGGCTGTACTGGGGTTTGAACTCAGAGCCTTATGCTTACCAGGCAGATGCTCTACTACTTAAACCATTTCACCAGCCCAACCACTTCTTATTTTTGTACATCTTTCTTTCTTAGTTACCAAACCAAAACTGAATTTAACTGTCTCCAAATGGGCTGCTTTAAACTGTAAATATTATCTAGCACATTAACATCCAGTATGATCTAAATTTAGATCGCATTGTTTTTGGTTATATCTAAGAAATCATTGAAGGAAAAATATATCTTGGGTCAGAAGCCAATTTGATTTGGCTACGGTACTTGGAAAGTATTGCTAAATATTTGAAACTCTTCATAAGATTTATAGAAATGCTTAAAACATCTGATAATTATATGGATTTAATGGGAAATTAAGTCTATTTTTGAAAGATCTAAGCAGAACTAGAATGGGAGTGATTAAGAGAGTTCTTCGTGTGTATCCAGCATGTTGACACATTCCTTTGCTCAGAAATATATTGACTTGGTCAAAAAAATAAGAGCCTTGCCTTGCATCAGTCACCATGACATAGAGGACTGAGAAAGCATCACAATAGATTCCTGACCCCACAAGCATTCTTTTTTTTAAAAATTTTTTTCCCTTTATTTATTTATTCTATGTGTATACATTGTTTGGGCCATTTTTCCCTCTACCCCTTGCCCCCTTTCCACTCCCACTTTCCCCCACACCCCTCGCTTCTAGGCAGAAACTGTTCTGCCCTTTTCTCCAATTTTGTTGAAGAGAAGACATAAACAATAATAAGAAAGACAAAGCATTTTTGCTAGTTGATATAAGGATAGCTATACAGAGAGATTCCTAGCATTGCTTCCATGCACAAGTGTATTACAACCCGAATTAATTCATCTCTACCTGACCTCTTCACTACTTCCTGGTCACCTTCCCAAATTGACCTCTGTCATTTTAAGGTTACTGTATTAGTTCCTCTGTAGTAGGGACATCAGACACTTTCATGTTTTGGGTTTCCTACCTTTCCCCATTCCTCCCATATGTGCTCTCCCCATAGCGTGTGACCAACGTCCAACAACATTGCTGCATTTGACTTAGATCTAAAGTCTGCATATGAGGGAGAACATACAATTTTTGGTCTTCTGATCCTGGCTAACCTCACTCAGGATGACATTCTCCAGTTCCATCCATTTACTTGCAAATGATAAGATTTCCCCACAAGCATTCTTAACCCCAGGCAGGAAAAAAGTTTCAAGGCAAGAATACTGAGAGATGTTTAGGCAGTCCAGCACAAAGCTGAGTTTTTGTTTCTCAACAGAAACCAGGTACAGAGAGTCACAGAGGACTATGTGGCACCTGGCAAAAGCAAAGCTAGATATTGAATTGGGTGTGGAAATCAGCCTGGCAGTCAGGGCAAGGTAGGAGGGCGCAGGAGTTCCTTTAAGCAGAGCTGCCTATGTGGGTCAGAGCATGTGTTCAGCAGGTGGACAGAGAGCCAGGTGTGGGTAAACCTCTCCAAGAGAGTTGAGGACATTGGATGCAGGCTGATCCCTGAGGGACTCAGCCATCAGTGTGAGCAAATTCACAAAGAAGCATCATTGGAAGGATCAAATGGTTTCCATGGTCTTGTTTGTGTTAACAGTTTAATATCTTTAGATGGAAGACCATATTTCAGTAGCAGTGAAAACCTCATCTAGTCTAGATAGATGGTGGACAATAAAAACCTAAACAGATCCAATCGCCTTCAGAAATGGTCAAAATTTATCATTTGTGATTTATGACCTTCCGCCATGGATTCCAATGAGCCTCAACTGGCATGTGTTCCAACCCAGACAGGCAACTTACTGAATCAGTGATCTTTCCTTTCCCAGTGTTGCCTGGGCCTTCATGTTTTCTTAGTGTGAAAAGAGCAGATTTTGTGACATGCTTAATTCTGCCTGTCAAAGTCTGATTTGATCAGGACTTAGCCCAGTGCTGCCTGCACTGTTAAGTCTCCTTTCTGTCCTCTGCAGCATTGTTTCCTTCCTGTCTTGTTAGTAATTCATACACTTTGCCAAGTCTTTCACTTACTTCTGCTCTTAACATTGGGTCACCATTGAATTCTAAACTTCCTGAGGACAGATAACCTGCCCTTTTACAAAGATTAAGTCAAAAGTTGATAATTTTCCCCCTTTTAAGCTAACATGCTGATTGTAAAATGTTAGAAGTATTAAGTCAAATATTACCCATTGTTCTGCCAAGTACTGATATTTATTTACACTGTGGGATATTTAATTTCAGTCTTTTTAATGCATATTTTTCTCACTGTGATCTGGTCAAATATAAAGGTGCATATTTTTAAAGGATAGTTTATATTTTGTTAAGTCCTGGAATAAGCCAGACAGTGCTTTTGGCTCATTTACATCTAACTTAAATGTCTTCATGGGAACCACATGAGGAACTTAGCATTTTTCTCTCCCTTTACAAATGAAGAAAATGGCTCAGAGAAGTTCTATTACTTGCCCAAGGACACACAACTAATACAAAGAGATTTGAAAATGACAGAATGCCCCAAGATATGACTGTTTTCTAAAATATCCAGATATCTTTTTAAGTGGTGCATGACAATGTGCCAGAATTTGTGCAAATACTTCTTTGATATTGATATTTAAACTGTTTTTATTTTACCATTTAAAATGGCATTATAATTAGTATTTTGGTGTTAAAGACTTTTTAATATAAAATTTTAAACTATTTTTAATTTGTAAAAATACAAAAAAATACTTGTCTATGGGAACCAAGTTTTGTTTTGATGAATGTATATATTGTGCAATATTTAAAAAAGGTTACACATACCCATTTCCTCAATCACTTATTATTTCGATATATAGTCTGAAAATATTCAGACTGCTTTCTTTTTTTTGAAATACACAGTTCATTGTCATTATCTATAATGATAATATGGCACTATAGCACACCAGAACTTCTTCCTCCTAACTAACTGTAATTTAGGACTCCATTAACAACTTCTCCTCATCTCTAAGGTCCTCCCACTCCCCCAGCCTCTCAGGCCCAGAATTCTGCTCTTGACTTCTATGAAGTTAACATTGTTATATGTCACAGATAAGTGAGATCATACAATACTTGTCCTTCTGTGCCAAGCTTATTTCACTTAACACAATGATCTCCGATTCCATCCACAAATAACAGGATTTCATTCTTTTTGGAGCAGAATAGGATTCCATTATATATATATGAACCACATTTTCTTTATCATTCATCAGTTGATTATCTCCCTTTCTTGGCTATTATAAATAGTGCTGTCATAAATGTGGAAGTGCAGATGTCTCTTTGACATACTGATCTCATTTTTTTATATTTACCCAGTGATGACATTGTTGGATCATATAGTAGTTGTATTTTTAATTTCCTGAGGAACTTCCGTACTGTTTTCCATAATGCCTGTACTAATTTACATTTACGCCAACCTTGTGCAAGGGATCCTCTTTCTGCACATCCTTTCTAGCACTTGTCTTTTTGATAATACTGGATTTAGATAGCATCTCATTCTGATTTTGCCTTGTATTTCCCTCATGATTAGTGATGTGCATATTTTCACAGACCTGTTGGCCATGTTTTCTTTTGAGAAATGTTTATTTTGGTTGATTTCCCATTTTTAACCCATTTATTTGGTTTTTTTGCTATTGAGGTTTTGGAGTTCCTTATATATCCTGGATAGTAGCCCCCTGTCAGTAGAGGGGCTGCAAGTATTCCCCCCATTCTGTAAGCTGTCTCTCCATTCTGTTGAATGTTACCTTTGATGTTTATCTTTTAATTTGATGTAACCCTATTTGTCTATTTTTGCTTTTGATTTCTATGCTCTGGGTGTCTTCTCCAAAAATTATTTGCCTATTCCAGTGTCAGGAAAATTTTCAGCTATGTTTCCTTTAAGTCGTTTCCAAGCTTCAAGTCTGCATTCTGAGTTGATTTTTTCAATGGGTCTACCTTCACTCTTCTGTATGTGGATATCTGGTTTTGCCACTTATTGAAAACAATGGCCATTTTACAATTTCTGTTCTTGGCACCTGATTGTAGATATATGGGTTTACTTCAAGGCTCTCTATTCTGATCCATGGCCTGTGTGTCTGCTTTTATGTTAATACCCTGCTATTTGATTACTACAACTTTGTAGTATCTTTTGATGTCAGGTAGTTTAATGCCTCTGGTTATGTTAGTTTTGCTAATGCTTTTGTTAGCTATTTGGGTTTTTTAGTAGTTTCATAGATATATTAGGATTGTTTTCTCTAGTTCTGAAAGAAGTCATTATTATTTTGATAGACATTATTACATTTGATAGACTTTGAATTAGAGATTGCTTTAGATAGGATGGACATTTTAACAATACAGATTCTTCTAGACCATGAACACAGATATATTTCTTTTTGTGTGTATCCCCCTTCAAATTCATTCATCAGTGTTTTATAGTTTCTATTATAGATATATTTTGCTTCTTTGGTTAAATTTATTCCTAGGTATTTATTTATTCCTATAGCTATAGATGGAATTACTTTCATAATTTTTAGTTCAAATAATTCACTCTAGTGTGCAAAAAACCCTAGTGACTCTTATATGTTGATTTTTATCTCCTGCAACTCTTTTGAATTAATTTATTGGTTCTGATAAGGATTTGTGATAGACACTTTGGGTTTTCTATATATAAGGCCATGTGAACTGCCAACAGTGACAGTTTGAACTCTTCTTTTGCAGTTTGCCCTTTCTTTCATTCTTTTACCTTATTGTTCTGGCTATGGCTTCCAGTACAATGTTGAATAAAACTGGTAAAAGTGGGTATGTTTGTCTTGTTCTAAACTTCAGAGAAAAAGCTTTCAGCTTTTCCCCACTTTGTATAATAGCTTTTGTTGTGTTGAGGTATAGTCCTTCTATACTTAATTTGTTCAGAGATTTTATCATGAAGGGATATTGAATTTATCAAAGGACTTTTCTGCATCTATTAGATGATCATATGGGTTTGTCCTTCATTCTGTTGGTGTGCTGTATTACATTTATTGACTTATTATGTTGAACCATGATAAATAATATCCTTAAATGCTGGTATTTTGGGTTTCTGTTCATCAAGACATTGATCTATTACTTCTCTTATTGTGTGCTTGTCTGGTTTTGGTATCAAGGTAATGCTCATCTCATAGAATGAATTTAGAAGAATTTCTTCCTTGTTGACTTTTAGGACTAATTTAAGAAGAATTCATATGAATTCTTCTATAAAAGTTTGGTGAAACTTAGCAGCAAAGCCTGGTCCTAGGCTTTTTTTTTTTTTTTTTGGTATTTATTTACTTATTTCCTAAGTATAATTTTGTTTTGTTTTTGAATTAGCATACATTAATAATACAAGGGGACCTGGATAGCTGGTGGTTCATGCCTATAATCCTAGCTACTTGGGAGGCTGAGATTGGGAGGATCACGTTTTGAGGCCAGCCTGGGCAAATAGTTTGTGAGACTCCCATCTCCAAAATAATCAGAGCAGAATGGACTAGGGGTGTGGCTCAAGTGGTAGACTAGCTGCTTTGCAAGTGTGAAACCCTGAGTTTAAACCCCAATCCCTTCTCCCCCACACACACACAATAAAAAGCAATAATGGTACAAGGAATTTTTGTTGTGATAGTCCCATACATGCATACAGTATAGTACACCCCATCCAGCATATTCCCTTTTCCATTAGCTCTCTCTTCCCCATTTCTTCAATCGTGTTTGGTGGCTTTCATTTTTCTTTCTTTTTCTTTTTCTTTTTCTTTCTTTCTTTTCTTTCTTTCTTTCTTTCTTTCTTTCTTTCTTTCTTTCTTTCTTTCTTTCTTTCTTTCTTTCTTTCTTTCTTTCTTTCTTTCTTTCTTTCTTTCTACCTATGCTTACCCCTTAGTTTCCTTTCCTTTCCTCTCCTTCCTCTAATCCCACCTCCACAGACATTCTCCATTTAATATTCTTGTCCCATTATTATTATTATCATCATCATTTAATGTCTAGATTCCACAAATGAATAAGAACTTGTGATATTTGGCCTTTTGAGCTTGGATTATCTCTCTCAACATGAAAATCTCCAGTTCCATCAATTTTCCTAAAAATGACATAATTTAATTTTTCTTTATGGCTGAATGATAACCCATGATATGTGTGTGTGTATCCTATTTTCTTTATTCTTTCATCAGTGAATAAGAGAGGTCCATTTACATAGGCCAGATAGAAGTCTAGCTGCAAGCTCTCTTGAAAAAAAGGAAGGTGTTCTGAGTGTAAGAATAGTAAACATCCATCACAGTACCCCCTATGCTTCAAGACTCTCCCCCGCCACCATGAATGTCTGAAAACTTAGATAGTACCAGATCCTATATCTTCTATGGTTTCCCTATACATACCTACAATAAATTTAATTTTTAAATTAGGCACAGTAAAACATTTACAACAATAAGAATAAAACAGAACAATTACAGAAATGTACTAAACAAAATTATTTACTATTTGTGAATTGTTTAATTCTGGAATTAATATTTGAGACTGCAATTGACCATGGAGAAGTGAAACCACTGAGGGCAACAGTAGATCAGGGGACTATTATACTGAAGCCAAGGGTGTTCAGAGAAGATAGTGGGAGGTCTGAGAAGTAAGGGAGCTCAGGATCTAAAGAACTCTACATGTGTACCACAAGAGAGAGTCAGCTTTTCTCATCTGCCATGACTAGAAGGTACCAGTTCCCTTCTCTTTCTTGTTCTTCTTGCCCTCCTTTGACCACCAGAAAACACAATAGAAGGTAAGGGAGGAGGTGATCCAAGAGAGAGGAGCCAGACACTCCCCAGTTCCCCACTGCCTGATCCCTAGCTTGAAGAATGGAAGTTGCAAAGTAGATGACTACTTTGAATTTTGATAGTACACTGAACAACTTTTTAGTACATGGACAAGGATATTTATTACCTAAATAGTCTGAGAGATCTCCCAAATATTCCATCCAATATTTGGTATGTGGGAGGTGAATTCATAGAGCAGATGCAAAGGGACAGAGTTTGTAGGGGAAAGAATGTCACCTTCCTCCAAGACATATGGAGGAAGACTTCTTGGCCATGCCCTCAAGTATAAACATTAAAGATGGCTATATCCTGCTAAATTTATCACAACTTTCTCATCCTTGTTTACAAATGACCCCAAACTCCCTTTTCAGCATTGTCTTCCTAGGACTAGCCAACTTTCTCCACTCTTCCGCATACTGGTATATACAAAATTTCCTCTTTGTAGAATTTTCTTACTCTTAATTCTGTCAACTGAAATCCTTTGTGATTGTCAAGTTTCACATCAAAAGATCTTTTATGAAGCTTATTAAGAAGAAACAGCTGGGATGCCAAATTTTAAAATGCTTTACGAGCTGTCAGTGGCAATAGACAGTACTATTTTTTGCTTGGTTTCTGAGAGTTTTCATATGACTTGCTCAAAAAAAAAAGCTGCTTGATCCATAGTGATTAGCAACAAACCCCAAACCCTCCTGCTCTAGCACACCGAACTAGGCCATTTTTATTTCACCCTTTAATACATTCATCCTCTATTACCATAACAACAATAAGAGGTACTCCATTTCCAAAAGGCCCCAGATATGCTGCTTCAGAGCACTGGATGCTCCCATAAAAAACACATTGTCCACATGAGATGGAAGAGAGCACCACAAAGAAGAAAATGATTCTTCCACACTCTCATGGAAAAACTGCAGCACTCATTACTTCAGTATCTTAAATATGGATATTTCATCCTATATTTCCCACCCTATATTCATCATCACTTCATTCTTCTGTCTTTGGAGAAGGTAGTATTTATTTTTCTTTGGGGGGTGCCTAGGGCTTTGCACATGCTAGGCAAGCCCTCTACCACTCAGTTCCATCCCCAGTTCTTTTTTTTTTTAATTTTTATTTTATTCATATGTGCATACAATGATTGGGTCATTTCTCCCCTTCTTCCCCCGGCCCCCTCTCTTATCTCCACCCTCCCTGCTCCCTCCCTTACCCCCCTTACCCCTCACTACCTAGCAGAAACTATTTTGCTCTTATCTCTAATTTTGTTGAAGACAGAGTATCATCAATAATAGGAAGGACCAAGGGTTTTTGCTAGTTGAGATAAGGATAGCTATACAGGGAGCTGACTCACATTGATTTCCTGTACATGTGTGTTACCTTCTAAATTAATTCTTCTCGAACTAACCTTTTCTCTAGTTCTTGGTCCCCTTCTCCTATTGGCCTCAGTTGCTTTAAAGTATCTGCTTTAGTTTCTCTGCCTTGAGGGGAACAAATGCTATCCAGTTTTTTAGGTGTTTTACCTATCCTCATACCTCCCTTGTGTGTTCTCACTTTACACAGGTTACTCCAGAGGCACCTGCACACCCATGTTTATTGCAGCACTATTCACAACAGCCAAGTTATGGAAACAGCCAAGATGCCCACCACTGACGAATGGATTAAGAAAATGTGGTATCTATACACAATGGAATTTTATGCAGCCATTAAGAAGAACGAAATGTTATCATTAGCTGGTAAATGGATGGAATTGGAGAACATCATTCTGAGTGAGGTTAGCCTGGCCCAAAAGACCAAAAATCGTATGTTCTCCCTCATATGTGGACATTAGATCAAGGGCAAACACAACAAGGGGATTGGACTTTGTTCACATCCCCTGTTCTTGTCTGTTTGTTTTTGAGACAAGATCTCACTATATAGGTCAAGCAGTTCTTAAACTCACAATCCTCCTGCTTTATAAGCTACCCAAGTGCTGGGAATACAGGCATACACACCATGGCTGGCAGTTTGACTTCTTAATTCATGTTTTAATGTTGGTTGTGACAACGGAAAAGTTATCTCTCTTCTAGGGAATAGATAGTAACACCAATGTAGTCTTTTCTTGATCCTCCACATAGCTCCTGGAAATACTTTCTCTCTCTTATAATACTTAACTTATCTTGCCCTGTGGAATTGTTATGGCTCTGTGCTTATGTGGGAAAGCATGAGAATATAAATTCCATGACTCAAGGTCTGCCTTGTTTTTCTTACCAACACGTATTTTTTGGAGAAATCAGCACATTGGAACCATTTACTAAATATCAATGTTCAAGTAATTAAAATATTGCTGTATTGCAATCCTTCTTACATATAACTTGAGATAATGTATGACTTTCTTGAATTACAACCAAGAGGTTCATTTATTGATGTCCTGGAGACTGTATAAAATAATCTCCTTTTTAAAAACATAATCCATAGACCCTTAGAAGATAACAGGAGGACTCAGTGTAGTAAGTTGTTTATTACCTACAGTTCTTAGAAAGTCTGTTCTGCATTGTGAAAGCTCTTGTGAAAGGACAGGGGCCAATTTCATTCTACTACTCTTTTGCCAAGTTTAAAACCACAATATTTGAGCTGCTTTCTTTTTCTTCCAAAGCACCATAAGTTATTACCCTATATTATGCATTGCATACTTGCCAAAGCAATTCAGCCAGACTTTTTTATTACATAAGCATAAAAGCATCCAACACTAATAAACTATTTTTTCTTTCCATTTTTATTTAAATTCAAAGAATGAAAGCATATTTCTTATGCCCTGGGGTTAAAAAAAATCACTAAGATTTATAAAGTATTGTTCCAACCCAAAGTTATGAGAGAGATTACTCAAGTGACAGTGTTTTTGTTTTCCTTTGTTTTGGTTTTTTGTTTTTTACTTTCAAGTAAAAATACCTGGTACTGCACAACTTTTGTAGCACTTTTTCTTGGTAATATATCTGAAATTGGTTGTTTCATGAACCCAACAAGCGACCATTGATTTTCTTTTGTTTTCTTGCTTCCTTGTTTTTCTAGCAATATTCTTGAATCTGTACCTTTCCTTTTGCTTTGTTTCTGAACTGTAAGTTTAAACTTGATGTGTCCAAATTTTTTAAATAAAAATGTGTGTACATTCAAATATTGAACAATAATTAGGAAAATTCTCTAAACCATCCAGAGAAAGATAATACAGATTTTTCTACACAAGTGGTCCAGTCTTGCCTAAAGATTCTACATAAATATCTCTAAGATTTGTACCCCATCTGAATCTGTTTACCATGTACTTTTTTAAAAAATAAGAAAATGCTAGTTTCTTACTTTTAAGACTTGCACCTTAGTTTGAAAATTAGGCTTACCACAAGAAAATAATCAAAGACTATAAGACTGCAAGTGACAAGGAGAGTCAACCATAGTAGAAAGTATTTACTAACAAACCACCAAAAGACAGTATTAAGGAAATAGACAGCATCAAGAGGAATGATCTATAGTGTATCAAGAGTTAGTTTGAGTCAGAAGGGCTGTAGCTCAGTGGCAGAGCCCTTGCCTAATACAGGAAGCCCTGGTTTCAATCCCTAGCACTGAAAAAATAAACAAAAGACTTTTTCTTTTTCTAAAATGTCACTCAAAAATATGTGCAATATAGCAAGAAATGTAATGTTTAGGAATAAATATAGCAATTGAAATATGTAAAGTGATCTAATTCATTTTTCAATGACATGTATGACACATTCTCTAAGATTCTTTAGGCCATATTAAGTGACAGGTGTTCTTTTCTGTGCCTTAATAGGAACTGGCCATCAATAGCATATCCATTTTGGAATATAGTATTCTAAGAGTAACCATTTTGCAGAGCATCTAAAACTAAAGGCAAGGTAAATATGATCCCAAAATAACTGGTAAAAAATTAAAAATTGTCTTCACTTTTATAATTTATAAATGACCTTCTGGAATGTAATTCAAGAAAATCATACTTTATCTTAAGTTATACTCAAGAAGGATTATAATATAGCAATATATTAATTACATGAACATTGGTAAATGTTTAGTAAATGCTGTTTCTTCCTCTATAGAATACAAACCACCAATATGACTGGTTTTGTTTTCTACTTGCCCATTACCAAAGTGCATTGAGAAGTCAATCTATATACAGCTTCCATCACCATGTCATTATGGTACAACAAGGTCAGAGATTTAATGCCTATTCACTGAATCTTAGATAGTCACCATGATGAGACTGACAAAAATTTAGGGTTGGAATCCTTCTGGAAAAATTGCATTGCTGGAGAACTTTCTTAGTTAACTGGTAGTTAACTAAAATTTAGTTAGGAGACCCATATAGCTTCACTTCACTATAAAATTAACTGTAACTTCAGTTTCCTGTGAGATACCTCCAGAGCACAGTTAGATGATAATGAATGAGAGTTGGAAACCAGAAACAGTTTTTGTTAGAAAGGAAGTTGATCAATTGATTAAATGACATTAATTATTGCACATGTGTGCACACACATTGCACATATACAAACACAATATCAAGCAATATATTGGGGTCTACATATACAATGGAAAACAACGATGTTGTTTTTGTCTTCTTTTAACTGACATTCTAGTATGAGACAGAAATTATTTATTTTTAAATTTTTCTTAGCATATATTATTTGAGCATAGTAATAGGTTTCATTATATCTCTGTGCATGTATATACTGCACTCCAATCATTCACCCCCTCCATTACTCTTTCTCATCCTCCCTCTTCCTTTTCCCCTTCCACATTCCTAATAATCCCCCTTTTACTTTTATGTCTTTCCCCCACCCTGAATTCCATATATGGCAGAAAACATATGGTACTTGTTTTCATGATGACTTATTTTACTTAATATAATGATCTGCAATTTTATGACATAATTTCATTCTTTTTATAGCTGAGTAATACTCCATTGTGCGTAGTATATACACACTCCATTGTGTGTAGTATATTCACCCATTGATGGGCGCCTACACTAATTCCTTAACTTGGCTAGTTCTGCTCAAATAAAGCTGCTATAAACATGAGTATGAGATATTTCTATAGTAAGTTGACTCAGATTCTTTTGCGTATATACCCAGAAGTTAGAAGAGACCTGCAAACAAATGAATGCAAAGGTTATGACAAGTGTTGTAAAGAAAGAGGGCAGGGTATAATGAGAGAATAGTAGTGCTAGACTTACTTCAAATTAGATGTCCAAAAATAGCCATTCTGAGGAAAAATGAGGACAATGAGAAAAACTAGGAACCATGAGGCAGAGTTATCTGTAAGAGAACATTTAAGATTAACAAAAGCCCCAGACACAGAAAGAAACTTAGCTTGTGAGAGAAATAACAACAGAAGAAAACAGTGTCAGGACACTGTGAGCAACAAGACCTCTTCAGGTGAGTGAGGCCAAATCATGCCTCAAAGACAACAGAGAAGAATTTCTTTCGCTTTTTTTTTCTTTTCCTGAGTGAAACTGGAAGCCAAGAAGGCTGTGGAACAGGCAATATACAATTTATATTTTTAAGATATTATCCTGGTTATCAAGTGGTATATAGTTTGGATAGGGGGAATGCAAACAAAACTGAAAGATGTCTGTGAAACATACATGCGTACACACACACTCACACACACACATACACAGAGACACGTATACGTGGATGTGACATGTATTTTCTGCATTGAGGATGATGCAACATTCCCCAAGCCCTTCAGGAAAACATTTGTGTTAGAATATTCTATATGTCAAGCAATCATGTCAAAAAGTACTCAGATGAGAGGAAAGCGAGACACCAGAATTTCAGGGGCTGTGTTACCAGGATTCCTCCCTTCACCAAGAACAATAATTTTCTCATAACCAGGGTATGCTGTTTTACGTGCATTATTTGTAATTGTGTGTCATATACTTAAAAATCCAGCTCTAGGTGACTTATTCATTTGCTTTCAGTACCTAAAGGAATACACATAGCATGTAGTTGAATCATGATGTCTTCTTTCTTGGCTTGTTCCTTGGGGCAACATTTGCCTTTCCTGCTCTTCTAAGGTTACTCAGGTTGCATCACTGTTTTTCTCATCAGGTTGCCAGGTGATCCTTGTCAATAACGTGGGAGGTGGTTACTCAGTATATAATTTTCACTCCTGTCATGGTATCATGAAGTTCCTTCTTCAGAACTTACATCCTTTCACTGCCAGAATTGCTAGAAGTTTGTAGTTTGGAAAAGTATCTAGTGTTGTTTAAGGCTTAGAGTGTATATTGGCTTAAATGTAAGAATAAAACAATGTTTTATTACATGCAAATGTATATATGTGTGAGTGTGTGTATATATTATAATGCAGTGATCCTTATATGCATACCACCATTGGAGAGGGGCCCTAATAGAAGTTGGAGGACATGTATGTTAGTGAGTGCATATATACACGCATAAATGAAAAGACAGATATAGCCATTGAAATGTCAAAAAAGAAACACCATTTTTAAAATTTTCTAATTACCTAGGAGAAGATTTTTTTTCAAAGTCTACCCGCAGATTTACAAAATCTAAATTTTGAAGCTAAAGAGTAAGAAAGTGAGAAATAGAACTTTCTGTGTCTCTTTGGTCTGTTCTATTGTATCTTGAGGGTAACTGATAACCACATTTCCAGACTTTCAGAGATGATGGGTGACCAGGAACATTTGTTGGCATCAGCTTCTGGGCTGTTTCTTAGATCTTTTCAATTTGGGAAAACAGAGGAATAAGGGAATCTTACCACACAAAATCTTCCCATTAAATTAGGAGGGTGTGTGGAACAGCCTTAAGGAAAAAGGAAACATTTGTCAACTTCTAGTCCTTTTCTGGACACATCTCTTTAGGAGGAAGTTCCAGTGACAGGATCAAAGTATCATTTTTCTCCCAAAGGACAGCAGTACAATTTCCAGTAAAAAACTAGTGCAGTCAATTCAAAGAAAGGATTTTAGGACACTATCCATGAGAGTGCTTGTACAAATCGAACTATAAATCCAGTTGTCTCTATAGGTTTGTTTTTTTTTTCAGAGTTCTACACATGAGTCAAGCAGGTCCTTTGAGGCAGGGCTTAAAATCTCAGGCTCAGAAGTCAGGTAGCTTCCATTCAAACCATGGCCTAGCCACTCTTGTGCCATAGATGTGCTCAGATGCTTAAATCTGTATCTCAGTGTCCTCAGCCTTTAAATAGGGATAGAAATAATACCAGTCTTATAGAGTTTCTAGGAACACTTATCAATCTACTTCATGCAAAACGGCACAACTCCTTATGCAGTATAACCACTCAGAATAATAAATATGAATATAGTAACAACAAAGGTAACAAATTATTATGTTGGAATAAATTGTTTCACTATATAGGCAGGACCTAAAATGCTGATGTGACTTCTAATATTTTATTTATTTACTTATTTATTGTGATCCTGGAGTTTGAACTCAAGGTGCTCTACCATTTGAGCCACTCCATCAGCCTCCAATCTTTTAAATTAGTGTGATCCCAGCTAGGATGGGACAGACTGAAAGTACTGGACAGTTTTGCTTCTTCTTCAGAGGCCACCTCAGTGTCCTCCAGCATCCCATGGGAGATCCAGACCAATACGTATTAACTGCAACTGAAAGTAAATATCATTCTTTATTGAAGCATCTTGAAAAATGCTAAAGGAACATTTTGCTCATGATACAGAGAAATATTTTTTTTTGCTTGTCTTTTCCCACCACTCCTATTTTACCAGAAAATCAGTTGTGTTTCTTTCTCCCAGAAGACCCAAGCTCTTCCTTAGCACAGTCTGAATTGGATTGCATCTTCTCCTGAACAAAGGCAACTATTCTGGTTTTCTAACCAGTCATGCTTTTCCTTTTGTTGTGCAAAACCGGTAGTGCCACAATGTACTGTTTGAAACAAATACGTATTCATATTCTGTCTATATTCATATTCTCTCTCTCTCTCCTCTATCTCTGTCTCTTTCCCTGTCTTCTATTGCTCAGCACCTACACAAAAAAACTTGAGGCATAGAAATAAGATGTAGAAATATGGAGACCTAAGTCAACATCCATTTCAGCAGGTAGAGGAGAGGTAAGACCATGATGGTCCCATTTGTATTTCTGAAGTATATGTACCATTTGTATCTTAGGTCATTTTCTCCTAAGGCTGACCTTAAAAGAATTTAGGTAAAACATACCTATCTGTCTGTCTATCTGTGTGTATGATGTATATATCATCTCACTTAAGAATAGATTTAATGATAAAAAAAATGCTGATGCTAAATTTACGAGAAAAATAACTGCAAATTATTGGCTCCCCAAGACCTAGAGTCCACCTCTGTTACTTGCTCCTTTGGGTGAAAGAAAGCAATATAAAAAGTGATCATTTTGTTATTTTGAGCTGACATGGAATTCAAGTACATTTGGAAAGATCTCTAAATTCTGCCTATCTTCAAAATGGGAAGTGATCAGCAGTCCTGAAGAGCACCAGCTTCCTTTCCAACGGGTGCTGATAACGGAATTGCACACGCCCTTCCTGTTGTACCAGGTATTAGAGAGATTGAAGCTGGAAATATCTAAACATTTAAATCCTGAAGATATCCTCTGAGGTGGCTATAAAAAGACTGATGCTGGCTTCTGCTAAGGTAGTAGCAGATACTTCCGTTTTACTTTACTTTATTATGAGAGGAAGTATATTGAGTAGGTACTCACTCCCCTGACACCTCAGCTTCTTTCTTTCTTTTTTAATATGTGTAACATTTTTGTATTTCTGTCTCTCAGGAACAGTTCTTCAGTGGTTTCGTTATTTCTTCCACTTTTACCTGAATGTCAGCAACAACAGCAGCAAAGGCTCTGGAAATGTCCTCCACCTATTTTTCTCAGAAGGTGTGAAAACCATTCACTGGAGTTGTGAGGGGGAAGCGGTTGTGTACAGAGTTGTCAAAGAAGTAATAGAAAGTTCTTTATTAACTTAAAAGTAATAATTTGCATTTACATTTCAGCCATGGTGACATAGGAACTGAGGTAGCTCTGCTTTCCTACATGTCAAGGAAGTAAGGAAGATGTGTTCTCTGAGTTCAGGGAAGACAGTGATTTGGGGTAGGTTTTTCTGCCCGTTTCCACATACCTCATAGATTTTAATATTGACTTTTGCCTTTATCATTAAATCTATATTCCTTGAGCAATTCTAAGTGAGATGATTTCATACATATAATGTACATATATAGAGAATATATATGCATGTATAACATACATACATTGTATGCATGTGTATAATATATGCACACATACATAACATGTGCATATATGTGTATATAATTATGTATATATAAGCATACATAGATATATACATATGACATATATACATATCATATAACTGTTTTGTTGAAATGAGACTTTCAGCAACATCAGGCATGAGGGGCTTAACTGTGTGACACCAGATGTGATACTGAAGCTTTAGAGCAAAGAGGAATTTAGAAGTTACAAAACATTTTTAACTTCCTTATTCAGAGGTGAGGAATGAGATGTCACTTACATCAGAAATTACTGAAGCTGTGGGCAAAGTTACAACAAATAATTAAGCAGGATAGATTATTTCTTGACCATTTTTTAGGCTGTCCTTGATTTTATGGAGCAGCATGAGAAGAATGAGCTTGTGAGAGAGACTGTACTAGCCAGTGTGCAGGGAGAATAATTTCAGTCATGCTGATTTTAGGTGCCTTTAGGAGAAAAGCAGGAAGGATTTGAAACTGTGTCTTCATCTCAAGTAGACATCAGAGCTATTGATATATCTCTGGGAGACATCAGGTATATTTGGTGGTTGATGTCAAGAATGTCACATAAGATCAGGTGGCATGGAAAGAGATGATGACAGAGAATACATAGTGGAGAGAGAACAATATAAAGAAGAAACAGTGAAGGAGTCTGAAGATACAGAGCAGAGGAGATAGGAGAAACTGGATAAATCACAGGGATGCCTCAGGGCACAGTGCTCACCCTGGTCCTGAGCAACTGCAGACAGTAAGTTCAGGTCTTTGCATCTGACCTGCTCCACCATGTTCAGAGCATGTTTGCTGTCATCCCTTCTCTGCATTTATGGAGAGAAAAAACATTTCCAGTCCAATAACAGTCAAACAACATCATAAATTTTAATGCAAAAGACTTTAAACAATAAAAACATAAGTAGTTTTCATACAGATATTCAGGATCCACCAAGTTATCTGTTTTTCTTTTTAAAAATTTTAAAATGTTTAATAAAAATCATATGTATTTAAAGAATAGAATACAATGTGATACTTTAGCACATATATACATAGTTAAATGATTACTATAGTGAGCTAATTAACATAACCATCTCTGAACATAGTTACCTTTTGTATGTAGGGTGGTGAGAGCACTTAAGGTCTACTGTCTTGGCAAATTTCAAGTATAAAGTATAGTATTAACTATAGAGTCAGTATGTTGCAAGTTAGATCTCTAGAACTTACTCATCATACAACTGAAAATTTTGTGTTCCTTCATCATCTCCCCATTTCTCCTTCTCATGGGAACCATTTTACTCTGTGCTTCTATGAACTTGAGTTTTAAGACTCCACATATATGCTGTCTTTATTAGATACTAGGCACTGCTGAAGAGGCCCTGATGAGCTTGTGTCCTGCCTTTAGGTATAACTAAAATCAGATTTCAATCTGGTGTCTGGTGGTGATTACAGCTCTAGAGACTTTGACCTCAGTCATTCCAGTATAGCTTTTCTGAAGTTGAGTTCTACTTCTGTAGAACCAGAATACTGCCATTGAAAAGAGTACCTTGCCATTTATTCACTAGTAATTCTAAGCAGATGAATTTAAAGCGGGTGTGTAATAAAATCTGCAATGGATAGGATTTTTAAGAAACAGACATTTTCTAATATGCACTAGTGCATTTAAAATTTTTTTTAAAAGGCAGACCAGACTTGAAAGGACAAATGGTTCTTGAAATATGAACTACAGGTAATAAATGTATGACATATTCACTATCTCACTGGATAGAAAGAGAACCAGGAAAATTTCCTTTATTTTAGTACTTTTTTGTAGGAGACCTTCTTAGGACAAAAGGCAGCGTGAAAAATAACATACTAAGAGTTGCTAATGGCAAGTATCAAGTTAATGTGTGTGTGTGTGTGTGTGTGTGTGTTAGTATGTGCCTGTGTAATATGAGATAATAGAAGGAGGAAGAATGATCTATGAAGTCAGTAGACAACAATTTGAAAAACTGCAGAGTGAGAAAAGTCTTTTTGAGTATTTGCTTTATTTAGGAATTATGATGTCACTGGTGACCTTAACAAAAGTAGATTCTATAAAATGTTAGGGGCAAAATGTGGTTACAGGAAGGTGAAGAGTAGACAGACTTCCTTTTCCAACAATATTGGCAGAGTAAATATCCTGAAAATCTATCCTGTTGCAAAGCACCTAAAAGTAGTAGATACAAAATGAAAAACATATTTTAATCCCTGCCTGAGTTAGAAAGAGTAAGAAAAACTATGAGAGTCATCAGAGACCACAAATTCTGGGAAGAACCAAGTTGTAATCTATTAATCTCTTCTATTAACCTCTGTGAAATCTTCTATTACTCTCTGTAACTTTAAGCTTCAGTTTTAACATAGACAAGCTCAGGTCTGTATTAGTGAGAGAGTTGGATTCAGGTTCTGGGACATGCAAAGAATTACTTCATTGATGAAAGTATGAATGAAGGGGAAAAAACCAAAATGATGATAAAAGTAATCTTCCTTGAATGAAGAAACAGAATTTTTCTTAAGAATTTGTAAACTAGAGCTAGTTCTCAAATAGCCAGAGTGAAGGATGGTTGATTTTAGGTGTCAACTGACTGTTTAAATGGACACTCAGCTGGCAGAGCATCATTTCTCAGTGTGTCTGTGAGGGTGTTTCCAGAGGAGACTGGCATTTGAATCACTGACCTGAGTGGGCAGGCACCATCCCATGTGCTGAGGGCCTCAACAGAACAAAAAGGTAGAGAGAAGGTGACTTCACTTTCCCTTATCTGGAGCCAGGACACCTTTCTCCTGCCCTTGAACATCAGGACTCTGCATTCTCCAGCCTTTGGACTCTGAAACTTGAACCACTAGCCCCCTAGGAGTCTCACGCTTATAGCCTTGAACTGAGAATTGCATCAATAGCTTCTTTGGTCCTCCAGCTTGCAGGTGGCAAAGTGTCCAACCTCTGAGTTCTCATAATTTCTTGGGTCAATTCCCCTCATAAATCTTCTCTGATCTATTTTTCCAGCTGGTCTCACTGGAGAACCCTGATTAACACACTGCATCTCACATCTCACTGCCTGCATAATGTATAAAAGACTCTGGCAACCTTAGGTTTGAAGTTTCCCTAAGTGTCTGTCAGAAACAAATATTAATTTTCCCTAGATTCATCAACTGTCAAGTCAAGCCTCAAATAGTTTTCGAGTATAAATTCCTAGCATTATGGCAGAATTAGAAAGTACAAAATAAAAAAAGGAAACAAGAAATCACAGCAATTTGGATAGAAACCATAAGAACTAGAGTTAGACCTGGATATTGAAAGTGTCACATTCATAACATAAGTTGGTGTTTAAAAGTAAAGTAAAATTTATTAAGTTTTTTCCAAAACAACAGCTAAATAAGGAAGAAGTGACTATAAATATGATTGAGCAATTCTAGTGAGAATCAAAAGTAAAATTGTACATCTAGAAATGAAATGTAGAGTATTTAAATTTTAAACTCCAAAAGGTGTGCTGCTTAGCCTGTTAGATATGACTGAAGTGAGAGTGACTACACTGGATTATAGATAAGAAGTATCTGTCCCCTAAAGAACACAGAGAAACAAAGATGAAATATGAAAGCCGTTTTAAGATATAAAATGTATCAAATCAGAATTCCCAAAAGAAATGTCAGAGAAATGATAGAGAGATAATTTTGGAAGGGAAATATGTCTGAGAAATTCCAGTATTCCAGATGATATGACTCTTCAGATTCAGGAAGCAACACAAATTCCAGTCTTCACCAAACTGTAGGACACAAGTTAAAAAGACCTTTAAAAAGTCCAGATTAGCTCCAAAGAAATAGAATAACAAGAATTCTAAGCAGAAATGACTAAAGTCAGAAAACTGCAATGTAATATAAAATTGATGAAATATATATAGCTATATTCTTGGAATTGTAAAATAATACAATGTTTCTTTTACATAAAAATTTTTTTTAATCAAGAAATCTCCTACAAGATCCACCTTATGGGAGGACAAAAGAGCTCCTCCTTAAAGAAGATTCTAAGGTGGATACTTCAAGAATAAGGATTTCAGAAAAAGTCCTGAATTCAAAAAGAATGAGCAAATGAAGTGGTAAATATAAGTTAATCTAACAAATATTAATTCTATGAAACAACAATAATACATTCTAATTGGACAGTATGTCCATTTTTTTAACCACAAAGTTAGTGGCTTAAAAGAACACATATATATTATCCCCAAGTTTCCTTGGTCTGAGCCCAGCTTAATTGGACCTTCTGATGTGGGTCTCGGAGCACTGAGATCAAGGTGTATAAGCAGGTTGTTCTTATTTGGAGGGGACCTTGAGGAAGAAACCACTTCTACAATCATTCAGGTTGTTACCAGAGTTAACTTCTTGAAGTTCTACAGATGAGGACACAGTTGGAGGCTGTCTGCCTTAAGTTCCCAAAGGCCACTCTAATCCATAGACCCTCTCATGGTGTGGCAATTATCTTCTTCAGCCAGCCAGGGGACTCTCCCTTCAATTTATGTAATATAATTACTGGAAGGACACCCTATCTCCTTTACCATAAAAAGTAGCCTAATCAAGGGAGTGACATCCTGTTGCCTTTTCCAGATTCCATTGGTTAAAAGCAAGGCACAGGTTCTCCCCACACTTAAGTGGAGAGAATTGTGCAAGGCCTCACTCATGAGTCACCTTAGGGTGTGTTCATCACAGGGAAGTTAGAAAAACAAAAATGAGATAAAAGTTAAAACAGTGAATAAGTCAGATAGGTCAGGCTCAGAGTTAAAGCATGCTAAAGTCCTTCTAGGGAGTGTAAGTGGATACAGATTGATTGCAAACTGTATTAAGACAGGTACCACTGGCTCAGGCCTATAATCCTAACTGCTCAGGAGGCAGAGATTAGGAAGATCACTGTTCAAAACCAACCCAGGCTAATAGCACCTGAGACCCTATCTCGAAAATATCCAACACAACCACAGGGCTAGAACATGGATCAACTGGTAGAGCAGTAGAACACCTGCCTAGCAAATGTGAGGCCCTGAGTTCAAACCCCAGTACCATCAAAAAAATTTTTTTAGAATAAAACAAACTGTATTAAGCACCAATAGCAAGGACAAAAGAAATGGATCAAAATGGATCAGGAATTTAGAGTATAATGACATAAAACATGTTTTAGAGTTTTGGAAAAAAATGTAACTGTATTATTATTTGATAAAATACATCTTAAGATAACGATCATTATTTGAGGACCAGGGTGCAGCTCAGTGGTAAAGCATTCACATGGGATGCCTGAGGCCCTGCATCAAGCCTTAGTACCATGAAAAAATTATTTGACTTGGAGAGTTAATAGATAATTAAAAGTCATTATTTTGTTGAGGTGGTTCTGGGGTTTGAACTCAGGGCCTCTTGCTTGTAGGCACTCTACCACTTGAGCCATAACCCCAGTCCTTTTTACTTTATTTTTCAGGAAAGATCTCACACTTACTTCTTGAGTAGGTCTGGACCACACTTTTCTTACCTATCCCTCCTGCATAGCTGTGATGACAATTATATACCACCATTCATAACTTTCTTGTCAAGATGGGGTCTCATAACCAGGAACTAGAGAAAAGGTGAGATCAAAAAGAATTAACCTAGAAGTTAACACACACGCACAGGAAATTAATGTGAGTCAACTCCCTGTATAGCTATCCTTATCTCAACTAGCAAAAACCCTAGTTCCTTCCTATTATTACTTATACTCTCTCTACAATAAAATTAGAAATAAGGGCAAAATAGTTTCTGCTGGGTATTGAGGGGGTGGGGGGGAGAGGGAGGGGGCAGAGTGGGTAGTAAGGGAGGGGGTGGGGGCAGGGGGGAGAAATGACCCAAGCCTTGTATGCACATATGAATAAAAAAAGAAAAAAATGGAAATATGAGAGGGAGAATTTAGTTTTTTAAGTTCCCTGTATATTCTGGTTATCAGTCCTTTGTCTGATGTATAGTTGGCAAATATTTTCTCCCACTCTGTGGGTGTTCTCTTCAGTTTAGAGACCATTTCTTTTGATGAACAGAAGCTTTTTAGTTTATGAGATCCCATTTATCTATGCTATCTCTTAGTTGCTGTGCTGCTGGGGTTTCATTGAGAAAGTTCTTACCTATACCTACTAACTCCAGAGTATTTCCTACTCTTTCCTGTATCAACTTTAGAGTTTGGGGTCTGATATTAAGATCCTTGATCCATTTTGAGTTAATCTTGGTATAGGGTGATATACATGGATCTAGTTTCAGTTTTTTGCAGACAGCTAAGCAGTTTTCCCACCAGTTTTTGTTGAAGAGGCTGCTATTTCTCCATCATATGTTTTTAGCTCCTTTGTCAAAGGCAAGTTGGTTATAGTTTTGTTTCTTCATATCTGGGTCCTCTATTCTGTTCCACTGGTCTTCATGTTTGTTTTTGTGCTAGTACCATGCTGTTTTTATTGTTACTGCTTTGTAATATAGTTTGAAGTCAGGTATTGTGATACCTCCTGCATTGTTCTTTTGAACTGAGTATTGCCTTGGCTATTCGTGGCCTCTTGTGTTTCCATGTAAATTTCACAGTAGATTTTTCGATCTCTTTAATGAATGTCATTGGAATTTTGATGGGAATTGCATTAAACATGTAGATTACTTTTGGGAGTATAGACATTTTTCCTATGTTGATTCTACCAATCCATGAGCATGGGAGATCTCTCCACTTTCTATAGTCTTTCTCAATCTCTTTCTTCAGTAGTGTATAGTTTTCCTTATAGAGGTCGTTCACATCTTTTGTCAGGTTTACACCTAGGTATTTGATTTTGTTTGAGGCGATTGTAAATGGAATTGTTTTCATACATTCTTTTTCAGTTTGCTCATTGTTAGTGTATAGAAATGCTAATGATTTTTCTGTGTTGATTTTATATCCTGCTACTTTGCTATAGCTATTGATGATGTCTAGAAGCTTCTGAGTAGAGTTTTTTGGGTCTTTAAGGTATAGGATCATGTCATCTGCAAATAGGGATATTTTGACAGTTTCTTTACCTATTTGTATTCCTTTTATTCCTTCTTCTTGCCTGATTGCTCTGGCTAGGAATTCCAGTACTATGTTGAATAGGAGTGGAGATAGTGGGCATCCTTGTCTGGTTCCTGATTTTAGAGGGAATGGTTTTAGTTTTTCTCCGTTAAGTATAATGCTGGCTGTAGGTTTGTCATATATAGCTTTTATAACGTTGAGGTACTTTCCTTCTATTCCTAGTTTTCTTAGAGCTTTTATCATGAAATGGTGTTGGATCTTATCAATGGCTTTTTCTGCATCTATTGAGATGATCAAGTGGTTTTTGTCTTTGCCTCTGTTAATGTGGTTTGTTATGTTTATTGATTTTCATATGTTGAACCACCCCTGCATCCCTGGGATGAAGCCTACTTGGTCATGGTGAATAATCTTTTTGATGTGTTGTTCAATTCGGTTTGCCATTATTTTGTTGAGGATTTTTGCATCAATGTTCATTAAGGAGATTGGTCTATAGTTCTCCATTTTGGAGGTATCTTTGCCTGGTTTTGGGATAAGTGTAATACTGGCTTCATAAAATGTATTAGGCAGTTTTCCTTCTCTTTCTATTTCGTGGAACAGTTTAAGGAGGGTTGGTGTCTGTTCTTCTTTAAAGGTCTGATAGAATTTTCAGCAGAGAATCCATCAGGTCCTGGACTTTTCTTTTTGGGGAGACTCTTGATTGCTGCTTCAATTTCATTTTGTGTTATAGATCTATTCAGGTGATTAATTTCCTCTTGGTTCAGTTTTGGATGATCATATGTATATAGAAATCTGTCCATTTCTTTAAGATTTTCAAATTTATTTGAATATAGGTTCTCAAAGTAGTCTCTGATGATTTCCTGGACTTCCATGGTGTTTTTTGTTATCTCCCCTTTTGCATTCCTAATTCTACTAATTTGGGTTTTTTCTCTCCTCCTTTTAGTCAGGTTTGCCAGGGGTCTATCGATTTTGTTTATTTTTTCAAAGAACCAACTTTTTGTCTCATTAATTCTTTGTATGGTTTTTTTGGTTTCTATTTCGTTGATTTCAGCTCTTATTTTTATTATTTCTCTCCTTCTATTTGTTTTGGGATTTGCTTGTGCTTGTTTTTCTAGGAGCTTGAGATGTATCATTAGGTCATTGATTTGGGATCTTTCAATCTTTTTAATATATGCACTCATGGCTGTAAACTTTCCTCTCAAGACTGCCTTAGCTGTGTCCCATAGGTTCCGGTAGGTTGTGTTTTCATTTTCATTGACTTCCAGGAACTTTTTAATTTCCTCTTTTATTGCATCGATGATCCATTCTTCATTAAGTAATGAGTTATTTAGTTTCCAGCTGTTTGCATGTTTTTTGTCTTTACTTTTGTTGTTGAGTTCTACTTTTACTGCATTGTGGTCAGATAGTATGCACGGTATTATTTCTATTTTCTTATATTTGCTGAGGCTTGCTTTGTGCCCTAGGATATGATCTATTTTGGAGAAGGTTCCATGGGCTGCTGAGAAGAATGTATATTGTGTAGAGGTTGGATGAAATGTTCTGTAGACATCTACTAGGTCCACTCACTTGATCTATTGCATATTTTAGATCTTGGATTTCTTTATTGAGTTTTTGTTTGGATGACCTATCTATTGATGATAATGGGGTCTTAAAGTCTCCCACAACCACTGTGTTGGCGTTTATCTATGCTTTTAGGTCTTTCAGGGTATGTTTGATGAAATTGGGTGCGTTGACATTGGGTGCATACAGATTGATGATTATTATTTCCTTTTGGTCTATTTCCCCTTTTATTAGTATGGAATGTCCTTCTTTATCTCGTTTGATCAATGTAGGTTTGAAGTCTACTTTGTCAGAGATAAGTATTGCTACTCCTGCTTGTTTTCGGGGACTATTGGCTTGGTAAATCTTCTTCCAGCCTTTCATCCTAAGCATATGCTTATTTCTGTCAGTGAGATGGGTCTCCTGTAAGCAACAAATTGTTGGATCTTCCTTTTTAATCCATTTCGTCAAGCAGTGCCTTTTGATGGGTGAATTAAGTCCATTAACATTAAGTGTTAGTACTGATAGGTATTGGTGATTTCTGTCATTTAGTTGTCTTAGTTGTTTAAGTTTTGATTGTGTGTACCTCAGTTGAGGTTACTCTCTACTGTCTTGCTTTTCCCTTTCCTGTGGTTTGGTGCTGCCTGTCTTTTCATGGTTAAGTTGGGTGTCACTTTCTGTGTGCAGGATCCCTTGAAGAATCTTTTGTAGTGGTGACTTTGTGGTCACATATTGTTTTAGTTTCTGCTTATCATGGAAGACTTTTATTGCTCCATCTATTTTGAATGATAGTTTTGCTGGGTAGAGTATCCTGGGGTTGAAGTTATGTTCATTCAGTGCCCGGAAGATCTCACCCCACGCTCTTCTTGCTTTTATTGTTTCTGTTGAGAAGTCTGCTGTGATTTTGATGTGCTTACCTTTGTATGTTACTTGTTTTTTTCTCTCTTGCAGCCTTCAATATTCTTTCCTTAGTTTCTGAACTTGTTGTTTTAATGATGATATGTCATGGGGTAGTTCTATTTTGGTCTGGTCTGTTTGGTGTACTGGAGGCCTCTTGCATTTGTATGGGAATATCTTTCTCTAGATTTGGGAAATTTTCTGTTATTATTTTGTTGAATATATTACGCATTCCCTCGCTTGCACCTCTTCTCCTTCTTCAATGCCCATGATTCTCAAGTTTGGTCTTTTCATGGAGTCAGTGAGTTCTTGCATTTTCTTTTCACAGGTCTTGAGTTGTTTAATTAATAGTTCTCCAGTTTTTCCTTTCATTACCATTTCATCTTCAAGTTCTTAGATTCTGTCTTCTGTTTGTTCTATTCTGTTGGATTGGCCTTCCGTTTTGTTTTGCAGTTCTGTTTCGTTCTTTTTTTCTGAGGTTTTCCATATCCTGGGTGGTTTCCTCTTTAATGTTGTCTATTTTTGTCCTGAGCTCATTTATCCATTTATTCATTGTATTCTCTGTTTCACTTTGGTGTTTATACGGTGCTTCTATGGTCTCCTTTATTTCCTCTTTTGCTTTTTCAAATTCTCTATTTTTGTTGTCTTGGAATTTCTTGAGTGTCTCCTGTACATTTTGGTTGACCCTATCCAGTATCATCTTTATAAAATTCTCATTGAGTACCTGTAGTATGTCTTCTTTTAAATTATTCTTGTGGGCTTCATTGGGTCCTTTGGCATAGTTTATCTTCATTTCGTTGGAGTCTTGATCTGAGTTTCTGTTTTCTTCATTCCCCTCTGGTTCCTGTATTAATTTTTTGCTGTGGGGAAACTGGTTTCCCTGTTTTTTCTGTCTTCCCGTCATTGTCTTTGGTGTTGTTACTGTCCCTGTACTGTGTGCAATTAAGTTTTTTCTAGCTTGTAATAATAACAATGGTAATATTTAGAATGGAAGAGTGAGCTGAGATGGAAAGCAAGAAGTTAAAGAAAAGGGGAAAACGAATACACAGACAAGAGGAAGAAAGCAGAACAAGGTTTCAGACAAGAAAGTTTCAAAGGTATAAACATGGAGCGTTAGTGTACTAATTGACAGTAAGCTGAACAGACATTAGAGAGACAGAGAGACAATTGAAAATCAAAAATAAAAAAAAGATGAAAAATATAAAAAATAAGTAAATGAAAAAAATCTATATATAAAAATGAATTAAAATAAAATGGAAAATAGAAAATTAAAAAAAAACAAACAAAAAAACACCAAAAAATCAAAAAACCTCCTAATTCAAATGCAATGAAGTTTCAGTCTTAATAATTTGGGTGTCTGTCTCAGTCTGCAATCCTGGAGATGCTGCCTCAGATGTTGTTCTGTAGTTGTCTCATCAAAGGGGACTCATAAAGTAGAACAAATCTACACACACACACACACACACACACACACACACAAAAACCCACCAAGTGTCCCAAGTTCAAATGCAATACAGTTTCAGTAAGTTTTTCCGCTTGCAGGTGTAATTTGGTTGCTCTCTCATCAAAGGTAGGGAGAAAAAGAAAAAAAAGAGTCTGGAGACAGTTCTGAGAATGTTATCTGCAGCTGTGGCTTGCCTGCCCGCTCCTGTCAGTCTGCTGTTGCTGGAGGCATTATTTATGCAGATCTCTCGGGTGAGTTTAGCACTCACCTGGCCCCATAGGCTTTGTTTGTTCAGAGTTCTCTTGTGCGGGAGCCTCTGCTACAAGCTTTCCCCTTTCCAAGCACTGGGAAAGGTGACACTGCACCCGCATTGTCAGGTCTGCATGTTTATTTACAGTTCATGTGACAGGTGGGTCTTCCCCCCTCTCCTATGGAGTTTTCCTCCCACCACCACTTTCACAAGCTTTCCTGCTCCTGATTACTGGGCAGTGCTGCTGCTCCTGCCAGCTGCCATGTTTGTTTACAGTTCACTTAGTGAAGTGGGTCTTCCCTCCTCTCCTGTGTAGTTTTCCTCCCTTCATCAGTCTCACCAGCTTTCCCGCTCCTGGTTGCTAGACGTGCGCCATGCCCCCGCTCCCACCAGAGCCTCTCCGGCCCACCCAGCTTGTTCATTTACAGTCCTGGGAAGGATTCCCTTCCCCCAATCTTCAGTGCTCAGTGCGCCCCACCCTCTTTCCCGCATGTCTTTATTGTTCTTATTGCTTATTACTCAGTTTCTCTTTTTTCCCCGGGTGGAGGTCAGTTTGTCCAGGGAGCTATGTTGCTCTGGCCCAGGCTTGTCTGTGGGAGTACCATGGTACTGCGAAGCTCACCTGGCCCACATCTTCCCATGCTTCTGGGCGTGGGAGACTGGTAGCCCAGGGGCCCTCCTGGTTTCTCCTTTTAACGTGAAGTGGAGATTCTCTGCGCTGGCTGGAGGTGTGGAGGGGTCAAAGTTATGCCTCTTCTCAGTGATTATGCCTGCAAAGTGTGTCTCCAGCATCTCTCCAAGATTTCACTATAGGAGGTTCACTTTCTGCTTCCTCCCTCTAGCCACCATCTTGGAATCCCCCTCTGCAATTTTTAAGAGGAAAAAAATCTATTGTGTTGTTGAGAATGTGAAACAATAGAAACTTTTATATTTTGATTGTGGAGATATTGACTAAAATAAGAATTTTGGAAAACAATTTGTCATGATGTAATAAATATGGAGATGCTCCTAATCCTGAAATTGTAAATTCCACTTCCATCCTAGCCTAGAAATATTTTCATGCACAGGGCTTAGAGAGATGTGTACAAGAATGTTTGCAGCAGCATTGTAATGTCTTTAATTGCTGAGATTAAATATTTTCAACCTTGCAATTTCCTGGCCTTCCATGTAACAATAGCAACAAGTGGAAACAATGGCCCATTTATGATACAGTCCAATGATAATATGAAGCACAGCTGTTCTGTTCATCAATATAGCTAAATATCACCAAGCTAATGTGGAGCCAAAGCAACAAACGAACCAACAAAAGAAGCCACAGGATACTAACACTATTATAGAATATATAGAAAATTAAAATATGTAAAAATAAACCATGTATTATTTAGCATGTATAAATTAGAAACACAAAAACAAGTAAAAATCAACTGCCCTTATAGGGAAAAAATTAGCTTGGGAAGAGGGAAACACAAATGCTCTTATTTAAAAGGCATTGCTAGGACTGGAAGCATGGCTTAAACAGTAGAGTACCTGCTTTCCAAGTGCAAAGCCGCAAGTTCAAGCCCCAGTCCCACCAAAAAAAAAAAAAAAGACAGAAGGAAAATAAGAGGCACTGGTAATATTCTGTGATATGGCATTGCTAATATACTGAGCACTGAATATATTTTAATTATCTTTTGTATCTTTTATGTGCATATTCTTTTATATGTATGAAGTATTTTATAATAAATAATTAATAAAGGATAGTGGGAAGGTGAGGAGATGGAGACTAACAGTGCACACTACTTTCTTGGTGGTGAAGAAGAGAAGTAGCTGGAACAGAAAGCATATTAAGAAAAGTCTTTGGTTTTTACTTGAGAGAAATCAAATGTTTTAGTACACTGAAAATGCAAGGCTGAGTGTAAAAGAGATAGGGAAATTAATGAATCAGGTAATTAACAATTCAAGAGTGTGATGGTTAATTTTAGGTGTCAGCTTGAGTGAGTTAAGGGAATAATAAAGATCCACGCTCACCTATTGTGGCTGGGCATCATCTGATTCAATGAGGGCCTGGATAGAACAAAAAAAGAAGGAGGAAATTATCTCTCTTCTTAAGCCAGGCCATTTCTCTTCTTCCCTTTAACATTGGCAGAACGCCTTTTTCTTGGGACTTCAAACTCCAGGATTTACATCAGCACTTCCCCCAATTCCTTCAGGTCTCAGGCCTCCAAATTCAGACTGTGACTTATGCCCTCAACTCCTCTGGTTCCCAGACCTTTGGACTTGAGTTACATTGCACTACCAGCTTTCCTGGTTCTTCAGCTTGCAAATGACAGATGATGGGAACTTCAGCTTCCACAATCTGGTGACCCAATTCCCATAATATATCTTCTCTTATATATCTGTATATCCCATTGGTTTCTGTTTCTCTAACCTAAGGAGGAAATGAGAGCAAGAATGAAGGTAGAGAGAATAGCTATCATTTTAGTTGGGAAGATACCCAACTAGGGGTCAGTGTGCATATGATGCAGGCAAAAGTTCAAGGGAGGAAATGAAAAAATCAAGGTAGTGCCAGTTAAATGCTCACAGTGTTCTGGTGAACTGGTTCCATCATCTGTTAGAATTGGTAGTTAAAACAGCAAGTAAGGACACCTAAGAACAGTGGCAAAAAATTAAAATAACTATAGTGATTCCTGGACAAAGAATATGACAGAGTAATATTAAGGGTCTGGATGAAACTGTAGACTGTGAATATGCCATCACACCCATTTGTCCCTTCTCTGCAGGTGCCAAACTCAGAGCAAAGGGAGAGTTTGGACTGAGTTAAACTTCAGTGTTCTTCAGCAGGGGTTACAACAAGTATAGCTGGTCTCAAGTGGCTGCATACATGAGTCTTACAGGTTAGGTATTCACAGGTTCAGAGGGAAAGAAAGGCTGGAAGGATAGAGAATAAAGGAAAACAGTGTTGATGGTCTTGATAGGGTCAAATAACTGGTGTGCTAAAAATTAGGGATTGAGAGAAATGTGAGAATAAGAAAGAATTACCAAGAGTTTGAGAATCCAGAACAGTAAAGGATGAAGGCATTGAAAAGAACAGGTGGTCCTGTTGTGTGTGGAAGGAAAGGCCTGATTGTCCTGGGATTAAGATCAGGGAACAGTGAAAAAAGTTTATTGAATGCTTGCATTGACACTGACATTGGCCAGGAAAATGGTGGTGAGACAGAAGACTTTCAGAAAGCTAAGGTCCTTGACTAATGGTGGAGTTCTGGAGTGTCAGTGAATAGACAGGAGGATGGTGGGAGATAGAAACCAGATGGCAAAAACCATCAAAGAAAAGAGGATTTTATCTGAGCAATGATAATTAATTATGTGAGAATTGTTCTGTGATGCTAAGAGACTATAATAAACTTTGCATCAGGTACACATACTATAGGAGAATAATCAGACTTTTCTGAGAAATGATAGCACAACCCCCCTTCTTCATTTTTATTTTTATACTCTTTATCCTATCTTTCCTACCATGATTTATCTTTGTACTTGTGCTAACCTTGTTAATAGTATCTAGTCAGAATGCGATTTAATACTTGGAACTCTTGGAACTATGTCTATCTTAGTCACCAGATGCTCTCTGCTTTACAATAAAGGCATATAATTGTTGCATTTTTCACCCACAATACCTACCATCTGCCCAGAATATAAAAGGTGCTCAATACATGCTTTTTGAATAAATGAGTGAAGAAGTGGAACAACATTAACAAATGGAAAGGATTGTGACAATGGTTGAAGACACCTTTGTGTTGGTTTTTGTGAATGAGTGCATGTTTCTTACATTAGTTGGTAGAGAAATAAAGACACCCTAGAAGATAGTTACAAAATTTAATCACCCTAGAGAGTCTGGGACAAGGAAAACCAATAATTTTAATCTGAAAATCAGGATAAGTCACTAAATAAACAATAGCACTGCACAAGGGGGAAAAAATCACAATTACTCTGTGGACAGCAATATAGGGAGAAATGCTAATATAGTTCCACTGTCCTATCTATCAAGTTTTTCGTTCAAAATATACATAGTCCAAGTACTATAGATTATGAGATCAACAAAGGAAGCCTTGTTTCATAGTGCTGAAAATCAGAGTTTTATGAAATCAAATTCATCTTTAGATGTGGGTTTTAAGAAACCTGAAAGAATTGTTACCAATCCTGTTACAAAAGGAAATAAAGAACAGATGTCTCAAATAGGGTCTTGGATAAAATTGTATTTTTATATGAAGCTAATGAAAAAGAGTAGTATCCTTGATGTGATTTTTTAAAATAAAATTTATATATGTTCTGGTTTGCAGTGTGCAAACCAGAATCTCAGGAATTTTGAATCTCAGGAAGAGCTAAGGAAGTTTAATAAACATTAAGGATGTTTTGAGTTTACAGTTACTAGGTTATACATTTATAGAAACCACTAGATGAGGTTTTGAAAGTATAAATCTTGTTCTTTCTTTAGTGGAAGCATTTCTCATTAAGCAGCCTATTCCAGTTCTTGTACATACAACTGCCTAGAAGGTGTACCTAAAGAGATAAAAAATCATAATCTAATAGTGTGTGTGATATGCAAATTTGTAAATTGTAGGGTATACATCTGTGTGCTTAATGTACTAGAATGATTATTTTAAAAAAGGAAACAGAATATACCCTGTTCTGTTTCACAGAACTTTAGAAATAGAGGATACTGAGAGATATTTTGTTTCAGGTACTAACTTTTTGATGTGAAAAAAAATGGAATTTGGGGAAGACTATTGATCAATGGATTGATGACAGATTTGGGTCAAAGGCAGTGTTTCATATGTCCCTTTTCTCCCTTTCTCTTTCACCTTGTATTAAAAAATTATATTCATGATACTAACATTTAATATCAACAAAAAATACCTTGACTTTTATACACAAGCAAAGGAATGAAGTTTAAATTTTATTGAGGTGGTGTGAACTTTAATAGGACTAATAAGTAAAGTATAAAGGAAATGAAGTTTCAGGTAGAAAAATAATTATTAAAAAACCAAGAGTCATAACAGATTAGTCTTAAACGTAAGTTGAGAATTGACATTTATGAAGGTTCTCCAACAACATACATAACTGATCCCCTTACCTCAAAACAACTGCAAGATATTCATAATACAGAGGTTCCTATGTGCAATGATATTCTAGTACTACAACTTGTTTAAAGGACTGGGTGCCAAAATGCTGAGCTCAAAGTTACAGAGACCCACAAGTGACTTAACTAGGGTGGATAGGGCTGCATGTTTAAATGGAGGCATGGCTAAGCAGATCTTTTGTTCTGACTTCCTAGAATGCCACATAAATTTGGAAATTTCTTTTTTTTTCTCTTCCTTCCCAAATTAAAGATTTGGAAGTAAAATTGAAAGCAGAACTTTAAGATGTTAAACCCACAAAAATGTTATGGTTTGGGGTATTTAATTCTGGTAAACTATTAAAAAGATCTGAGTGGGTATTTGGTTTTATTTTGTACCCATACTAAACTCCAAACCAGCAAAACACACCAAAAACTGTCACAGCTGCTTCAAATAAATTTTGGCTTTAAAAAAAGCTTTAAATCAAATATTAAAAAATGTGAGGTATGATAAAGCATTATGTATACATTCTTTCTACCACTAAAATTTTTGAAAGTTGAAAAAAGTACCCAGTTTTGATCCTTAACTATTTTTATCTATGTATTCCTATCTTCCAAGAAAGAATATAAAATGTTGTCACTTCTTCCATCTAAAAGAAACTTTTTGCCTAGTGTTTGCCCCACACATCCCCTTCCAGAGCAGTTATATACCCTCTTCTCTCCCTCCTATTTTAAAATACTTCCAAGGAATTTGGCATCAAGAAAATTATCTCCAGGCTCTTAACCAGGAATTGGAGAACATCATTCTGAGTGAGGTTAGCCTGGCTCAAAAGACCAAAAATCGTATGATCTCCCTCATATGTGGACATTAGATCAAGGGCAAACACAACAAGGGGATTGGACTATGAGCACATGATAAAAGCGAGAGCACACAAGGGAGGGGTGAGGATAGGTAAGACACCTAAAAAACTAGCTAGCATTTGTTGCCCTTAACGCAGAGAAACTAAAGCAGATACCTTAAAGCAACTGAGGCCAATAGGAAAAGGGGACCAGGAACTAGAGAAAAGGTTAGATCAAAAAGAATTAACCTAGAAGGTAACACCCACACACAGGAAATCAATGTGAGTCAATGCCCTGTATAGCTATCCTTATCTCAACCAGCAAAACCCCTTGTTCCTTCCTATTATTGCTTATACTCTCTCTACAACAAAATTAGAGATAAGGGCAAAATAGTTTCTGCTGGGTATTGAGGGGGGGAGCGGGAGGGGGTGGAGTGGGTGGTAAGGGAGGGGGTGGGGGCAGGGGGGAGAAATGAACCAAGCCTTGTATGCACATATGAATAATAAAAGAAAAATGAAAAAAAAAAAAGTCACTAGATTATTTATTTTGTACTAAATGCCCTAATTTAGAGCAAAATGTATTTTATAGTTTGAGAAGTATGTAAAATAGACAGATTATGACGCTAGCACCATTTTATATGTGGTTTTACATCAATTGGTTCATCAAACTTCTTGTAAATAATATAAAAAACAAAACATCAGAGCAAACTTCATTAGGATACTGGATTCCTTGAAATGAGAACTCTGTCCTACTTATGCTTTATCCCAAGAGTGTCTGTCTAGACACCATTGTGCTCAATAATGTAAGGCAGTAAAGAAGCAATGGAGCCTTATTGCTGATTATGGATCCGTGGTATCATCTTCAGGTGACTACAGGTGCTCCTCGAATTACAATGGGTTACATTCTGATAAACTCATTGTGGGATGAAAATTTCATAAATTGAAAATGGGTTCAATATTCCTAACCTACATTATAGCTTAATCACACATTACACTATAGACATTGGTTGAGAGCTGTGGCTTATTGCCATGGCTAAGCAGGGAGAAGAGGGTCTTATACCCAAATAGTGCTAATCTAGGAAAAGATCAAAATTCACATTTTGAATTACAGTTTATTTTGAATGCATATCACTTTGCACAATTCTGGTGAGGATTAATTGACACAAATCATGTATCTTCCCTTTTCTCTTCCTTATACACTGTGGACCACATAAATGAAAGAGTTTGGCAGCTATGAAGTTTGCTGTCTTATAATTAGGGTTATTAATCCTACAATTATTTTTTATAAAGCATATTAAAGGCTGGCTTTTTTCCTCATTTAAAAAATATAACTGAGTGTTTAAGTGGATGACATCACCTTTGGCTATCCCATCAATGCTGCAGCTATTCATTTCACTCATGAAGAAGTACATGTCTACTTCAATTGTTGCTAGGGCTGCTCAATTTGTACTGGTTTCACTGTTATTAGTGTCAGTCTTTTGCCTGCTGGATATACCAGACACTTGGGCAGGCAGATCCAACATGAATTTCAAATTCATTTCTCCACTGCCTGCCAACACCTAGGATTGCCTCAGTAGACATTTAAGCCGTGAGCGGTTATGTGACGTAATTCTGGATCATGAGGTGCAAAGCTGATTGACAGAGGTCTCCTTCAGCTGTCATGGATGGTGGGTTAGCCATCTTGCAAATACGAAGATGAAAAACATCTGCTAAGGATGGCAGTGTATAAAGACATTGACCATATTGTACTATAATTACACCACAATGGAGGGCCAGTCTGAACTTCTTATGTATTTGTCAAATTTTTTATTGTGGTAAAATATACATAACATAAAATTTACCACTTCAGCCATGTTAAAGCATACAGTTCACATTGTTGTATAATCATTACCACAACCCTTCTCTGTAAATGTGTGTGTGTGTGTGTGTGTGTTGCAGTGCTAAGAATAGAACTCAGGCAAGCAGTTTTCCACCAAGTAACACCTCTATCCCCTATCTCCATAACACTTTTCACCTAGTTCTAGATGCCACCATTCTACTTTTTATCCCTACAATTTAGAACTTTCCTAGATATCTCAGATAAGTAGAATCACAATATTTATCTTTTTGTAATTGGCTTATTTCATGTAGTACAATTAGCACAATAGTTTCTATCCTTTTAAAGGCTTAATAATATTCCATTGTGTGTATATATATTATATATACATATGTGTATGTGTATATATATATGACATTTGTATATTCATTCATCTATTCATAGACACATGGGTTGCTTTCACAGTTTAGCTAACTACTGTGAGTAGTAAAAGTACATGGATATACAAATATCTCATTGAGAACATGCTTTCAACTTTTTAGAGTATGTAGCTAGAATTGGACTCACTGGATCATATGAAAGTTATATTTTTTATTCTTTGAGGGACTACCATCCTATTTTCCACAGTAGCTGTAACATTGAACACTCTCAATAATAGTGCACAAGGAGAAAATTTTCTCTATATCCTTGCCAACACATGCTTTCTGTTTCCTGGATTTTTTTATGGCAACTATCCTAAGTGTAAGGCATATCTTGTGGTTTTGAGTTGCATTTCCCTAATGACCAGTGACATTCAGTGTCTTTTCATGTGCTTACTCACTGTTCATATATTTTCTTTTGAGAAATGTCTACTCAGAGTCTTGCCCACTTTTGAATGTGGCTACTTAATATTAATACTAATATTAATCCCTTATCAGATGTATGATAAGCATACATCCCATTTTGTATGCTATTATCTAAATATGCACAGCACAAATTCTTTTGTTGAAACTTAATTATCCAAGTAATAGTATTGAGATGTAAGGCCTTTGATGAAATGATTAAGTAATAAAGATTCTTCCCTTATGAATTGTCTTATGAATTGTATTAGGTTCCTTATAAAAGTGCTGGAGAGAGCTTGCTAGGTCCTTCCCATCTCTTCCACCATATAAGGGAAGACACCCAGGTGGAATCATCTACGAGGAATGGGCCCTCCCTAAACAACAATCCTCCCAGTGCTTGATCTTGTACTTTCCAGCATCCAGAACTTCAAGCAATAAATTTTTGTTGTTTGTAACTTCATACACAGGTCATTTGGAAAATATTGGCTCAATGAGTTATGAATCTCTTCCAAATATTAACCTATTCCATTATATAATATTTTAAACAATATTAATCAATAACATAAATTTTTATTTTATCAGGAAAATCTTTGAGAGATTTAAGTTGATGGTGAGGGATATTCCCAAAATTCTAGTCTTGATTAGAATACTCAGATACTATCACTGACAGCAAAGACCAATTCTTGTCCTCAAAGTCACAGGCTTACTTTGATCATTTTCAAGAAAATGTCTGTCAAATGTAAGATCTGCATAGCCTTAACTTTCTGTCAGTCATGTTTTCAAGTAAAATTGGTGTTCAAGTGACAGTGGCTTTTTATATCCTAAAATACTGACAGGTCAGCGCACAAACTCTATCAGCAGTGCAAGTCTTTGTCCTTAAGACAACCATTGTGCTTGTTATACTTTAGGTTTACTTCCTATTGTGTCCCAGAGAACATTAAGAACATACATACTCAGATGTACAGATTCAATAGTAATTTATCTGCTCCATCAAAGATGATTTAAATTTTTTTTCACTTCTGAAGTATTTTTTTTTAAATTTTAAAATGTTTACAGTGAGTACATGTAGCATAGAAGAGAAACTAGCACTACTTGGTGCCTCCCCTTGATTCACCCCAGGGCACCAACAGTTTTGTCCCTTTTTGTATTTGCACTATCAGTGCAAATATCAGCACAATGAACAAGGCAAATGATGACTTAGCACTGTTATGAAAATAGTTTTGATTCTAGGGACAGTGAGGGGTTGCCCCACATTCCAAGCAGCAATACCATATGTGATACCAAACTGACCAATAATTAAACTAAAATGCACAATATATCAAGTAAAGATAATGCCTGAGAACCCCAGGTCATTCAGCAATAAGGGACACTGGTTCCTAAAAAATGAATTTACTTGCCAAAGTAATTGCACCTGTATTCCAGAAGCAAGTCATTACATTAAAATTTATTTTTCTTCTGATGTAATATGCATTAACATTTGGACAGCATTTAGAGAAAAAAATGTGCACTGATATTGTTTACATTTTCTCAATATTACAGTTTTAAACTACCACTGAAAATACTCTCAAAACAGAACTGTTGGTGGTTATAAAATGCTCTGTTTTGGAGTGGTACAATAATTTCTCAACAGTTTCTGTAGGGCTTGTCATGTTTTCTGATATTTTGTTCAGGCATTGGTGCCCATATTGAATATAGATACACATTTTGATCATTACTGGATGTCACTTTTTAATTTCGGTTATGTTTTGATCTACATAGTGATGATGGTGGTTTTATTTTGTATTTCCTTGATAAATGATATTTGGTAAAAATTTTCGTGTTACCTATTTGCCATCCATGTATCTTCATTGAATAATAACAATTTGCACACTTCTTTCTTGTGTATTTTTATAATACAGTGGACCCTTCTATTCCACAGGTACATGGTTCCAAGGAAATCACTATTGAGGAAAAGGTGTGAATGCCCAGAATGCATAGAGATCAGTGCTCTAAAATTATACAAATTTATTTAAACTCTTTGTACAGTAAGTCTGAGTACTCATAACTTGAAATTGTATGGAGTAAGCTGCATTACTGTTGCAAAATTGCTGTTGTATACATTAATACTGCTCACCAAGAACTAAATCTTATTTCATGCTCTTCATCTTCAATATTGCGGATGCTTAATTCTTGTTTCCCCACAACATTGCGCAACTTCCACTAAAGACATGCCATGTATCAATAAATCTCAGATTCTCACTTTATCTCTTAAATTAAGTATATTAGTTACCCTTTCTGGCTTGGGAGAATTGCCATAACTTTTGTCTTGCTTTTTGGAGCACTGATTGCTTTTTGAGAAACATATGTTCATAAAATTGAGGCAGAGAAACAGCAGCTCACACAGCAATTATAAACAAAATTGACAATAATGCAGAACTAACCAAAGACCTCCACAGAAAGCTGTATAATGTGTGTGGGAATTTAAGTTTTTTTCCCTTATTGTTGTGCTGGGTGAGGATACATTGTGGCATTTACACAGGTTGTTACAATGTATCAAATACATTATACATGATTTCACTCCCCCCCCCAAATTCCTGGAGTAGTTTCAACAGGTATCATTTTGCATTTACATACATGTGTACACATTTTTTTCACCATATTCATCCTCCTTATCCCTTTCCCCATCACCTCCCCTCTCCCACTGGTGCCAGCCTTCCCCGCTAGGCAGATCTTATTCCTCCCTCCTGTTCTCCAATTTTGTAGAAGAAAAAAGAGAAAAGATACAATGAAAAGCATGACATTTTAGCTTGTTTGAGATAAAGGCAGCTACACAGGGAGTTTGCTTGTGATATTTCCATGTATATAAGTATTATGACCCCAATTGTTTCATCTCCTCTAATTTTCTTCATTCTGACTTAGTCCCTTTCTTATGGTAGTTTCAGTTTCCTGAACTAGGTTTAAGATTCCCTACATTCATCCCTGTATAGAGAGTATATCAACCCTATTCAAGTTCTTAGTTTCCCTGCCCTCCCATGCATGACCTCCCCTAGTGTTACCAGTGTTGCATGATATTGCTGCATTTGTTTTAGGTCTGTATATGAGAGAGAACACAGGGCTTTTGGTCTTCTGAGCCTGGCTAACTTCACATAAGATGATGTTCTCCAGTTCCATCCATTTACTTGTGAATGACAAAATTTCATTCTTTGTGGCTTACTAAAATTCCGTTGTATATAGTGCCACATTTTCTTAATTCATTTGTCAGTAGTGGGGCATCTTGACTGTTTTCATAGCTTGACCATTGTGAATAGTACTGTAATAAATATGGGTGTGCAGGTGCCTTTGTTGTAAGCTGACTCACATTCCTTCAGGTATACCTAGAAGTGGTATTGCTGGGACATATGGCAGATCTATTTTTGGTTTTTTTAAGGAGCTTCCATACTGTTTTCCATAGTGGCTGTACTAGCTTGCATTCCCACCAGCAGTGTATGAGGGTTCCTTTTTCCCCACATCCTCACCTACATTTGTTGGTGGTGTTCTTGATGATAGCTACTCTGACATGAGTAAGGTGGAATCTTAGTGTGGTTTTGATTTGCATTTGCTTTATGGTCAGGGATTGTGAGAATTTTTTCTTTTCTTTCTTTTTTTTTAGCTATTTGGACTTTGGTTGAAAATGGCTCTGTTCAGTTTATTTGTCCATTTCTTCATTGGGTCATTGATTTTGAGGAGAGTTTAGTTTTTTGAGCTCCCTGTACATTATGATTATCAGTCCCTTGTCTAATATATAGCTGGCAAATATTTTCTTCCACTCTGTGGGTGGTTTCTTCAGTTTAGAGACCATTTATTTTGTTGTACAGAAGCTTTTTAATTTCATGTAGTCCTATTTGTCAATCCCTTCTCTTAGTTGCTGAGCCACTTGAGTTCTACTTAGGAAGATCTTGCCTATGCCTATTGCTTCCAAGTGTACTCCCTGCTCTTTCCTGCACTAACTTCAAGGTTTCACGTCTTTTATTAAGGTCTTTAATCCACTTTGAGTTGATACTTGTACAGGGTGATAAACATGGATCAAGTTTCAGTTTTCTGCAGGCAGATAACCACTTTTTCCAGCAACATTTGTTGAAGAAGCTGTCCTTTCCCCATTGTATGTTTTTGGTGCCTTTCTCAAAAATCAGGTGGGCATAGCTGCATGGATTCATATCCAGGTCCTCTATTCTGTTCCACTGGTCTTTATATCTGTTTTTGTGCCAGTACCATGCTGTTTTTATTGCTATGGCTCTGTGGTATAGTTTGAAGTAGGATATTGTGATACCTCCAGTGTTGCTCTTTTTGCTTAGCCTTGGCTATTCACAGTCTTTTGTGCTTCCAGATGAACTTTAATGTTGATTTTTCAGTCTCTGTGATGAATGTCATTGGGATTTTGATGGGAATTGTGTTGAATAAGTAGATTGCTTTTGGTAGTACAGCCATTTTTACTATGTTGATTCTGCCGATCCATGAGCATGGGAGAACTTTCCATCATCTGTTGTCTTCTTCGATTTCCTTCTTCAGTGGTTTGTAGGTTTCCTTGTACAGGTCATTCACATCCTTTGTTAAGTTTATTCCTAGGTATTTGATTTTTGAGGCTTTTGTAAATGGAATTATTTTCCTATATTCTTTTCTCAATCTGTTCATTGTTGGTATATAGAAAGACAACTGATTTTTATGAATTGATTTTGCATCCTTCTACTTTCCTAAAGCTGTTTATGGTGTCTAGGACTTTACAGTGGAGTTTTTCTGGTCTTTTTGGTATAAGATCATGTTATCTGCAAATAAGGATAATAGTTTGACTTCTTCTTTATCTATTTGTATTCCTTTTATTTCTTCTTCCTGTCTTATTGTTCTGGCTAGGAATTCCAAGACCATGTTGAATAGGAGTGGAGAAGGTGGGTAGCCTTGTCTCATTCTTGACTTTATGAGAAATGGTTTTGGTTTTCCCCATTAAGTATGATGTTGGCTATAGGTTTTTCATATATAGGCTTTATTATGTTGAGGTACATTCCTTCCATTCCCAGTTTCATCAGAGCTGTTATCATGAAAGGATGTTGAATTTTATTGAAGACTTTTTCTGCATCTATTGAGATGATCAAGAGGTTTTTGTATTTGCTTCTGTTAATATGCTGTATTATATTTAATGATTTGCATATGTTGAGCCATCCCTGCATTCCTGAGATGAAGCCAACTTGTTCTTGGTTTATGTTTCTGATATACTTTTGAATTCAGTTTGTCATTATTTTATTGAGGATTTTTGCATCTATGTTCATTAAGAAGATTGACCTGTAGTTCTCTTTATTTGATGTGTCCTTGTCTGGTTTTGGGATGAGGTAATACTGGCTTCATAAAATGAGTTAGGCAGTGTTCCTTCCCTTTCTATTTTATGGAAAAGTTTAAGAAGTGTTGGTATTAGTTCGTCTTTAAAGGTCTTATAGAATTCAATAAAGAATGAATTTTTGGGAGACTATGGCTGTTTCAATTTCATTGTATGTTATAGATCTGTATAGGTGATTAATATCTACTTGGTTCAATTTGGAATGGTCATATGTATCTAGAAATTTGTCCATTTCTTTAGATTTGCCAATTAATTTGAATACAGGCTTTCAAAGTAGTCACTAATGATTCCCTGGATTTCCTTGGTGTTTGGTGTTATCTCCCCTTTTTCATTTCCAATTTTATTAATTTGGGTCTTTTCCTGCCTCATTTTAGTCAGATTTGCCAGGGGGTTATCAACCTTGCTTATTTTTTTCAAAGAATGAGCTTTTGTTTTGTTGATTCTTTGTACGGTATTTTTGGTCTCTATTTTGTTTATTTTAGTCTTTATTTTTATTATTTCTCTCCTTCTGCTTGCTTTGGGTTTAGATCATTTTTGTTTTTCTAGGAGTTTGAGATGCAGCATGAGGTCTTTTATTTGAGATCTTTCTGTGTTTTTAATATATGAACTCATGGCTATAAACTTTCATCTTAGGACTGCCTTTGCTCTGTCCCATAGGTTCTAATAGGTTGTGTTTTCATTTTTCATTACATTCCAGGAAATTTTTTATTTCCTCCCTTATTTCTTCTATGACCCACTGATCATTGAGCAATGTGTTGTTCAGCCTCCAATTGTTTGTGTATTTTCTGCTGCTGCTTTTGTTGTTGAGTTCTAGTTTATTGTTGTGGTCAGACAGCATACAGGGGATTATTTCAGTTTTCTTATATTTGTTGAGACTTGCCTTGGGCCCTAGGATGTGGTCTGCTTTGGAGAAATTTCTATGGGCTGCTGAGAAGAATGTATATTGTGCTGCTGAAGAATGGAATACTCTGTAGATATCTGTCAGTTCCATTAGATCTAAGATGTTATTCACTTTTAGAATGTCTGGATGACCTATATCTTACTGATATAGAGGTATTAACGTCTCCCACTACCACTATGTTGGGGTCTATCTGTGATGTTAAGTCCTTTAGCATATGTTTAATGAAGTTGGTAGCACCAACATTGGGTACATTTAAGTTGATAATTATTATTTCTTCTTGATGTATTGTTCTTTTTATTAGTATGAAGTGACCTCTTTGTCTCTTCTGACTAATTTGGGTTTGAAGTCCAATTTATCTGATATAAGTATTGTTACTCCTGCCTATTTTCAGGGGCCATAACTTGGTAAGTCTTCTTCTACCCTTTATAGTGTTTATTTCTGTCAATAAGTTGGGTTTCTTTAAATAACAGATTGTCAGGTCTTCCTTTTTAATCCAGTTTGCAAAACGGTGTCTTTTGAAGGAGGAGATGAGTTCATTAACATTCAGTCTTAATATTGATAGGTATGTGGTGATTCCTGCCATTTAGTTGTTTTTGTTGTGTAAGGATTTGAGTGTGTACAGCTAATTCAATGCTACTCTCTGAGTGCTTGTCTTTTCTTTGCATGAGGTTTAATACTTTACATACTTCTGCGGTTATGGTTATGTTTATTTTCATCTTCTCTGTGTAAGATTCCTTTCAGAATCGTCTGAAGTGGTGTATTGATGGTCATATATTGTTTTAGTTTCTGTTTATCATGGGAGACTTTTATTCCTCCATCAATTTTAAGTGATAGTTTTGTTGGGTAGAGTATCCTAGGACTGAGATTATTTTCTTTCAATGCTCAAATACCTCACACCATGCCTTTCTTGCTTTTAAGGTTTCTTTTGAGAAATCTGATATTTTGATGGGTTTACCTTTATATATTATTTGGTTTTTTCTCTCTTACAGCCTCAATAGTCTTTCTTTGTTCTCTGTGATAATTGTTTTAGTGATAATATGCCACAGAGAGATTCTGTTTTGTGCTTGTCGTTTGGTATCCTGGAAGATTCCTGTACCTGAATGGACAACTTTTTCTCAAGATTTGGGAACTATTCTGCTATTATCTTGTTGACTATATTATGTATACCTTTGGCTTTCACCTCTTCTCCTTTGATACCCATGATTTGTAAGTTTGGTCTTTTTATGGAATTGCTGAGTTCTTGCGTATTCCTTTCATAGCTCTTGTTTCTTTTGTCTAAGAATTCTTATGTTTTTACTTTAAAATCTATTTTGTCTTTGAGCCCTGAGATTCTGTCTTCCACTTGTTCTAGTCTTCTGGAGTGGCTTTCAACTGTCTTTTTAAAATTTATTTTAAGCAACTTTTTATTTCCAGGATTTCTGCTTGATTTTTTTTCCTGAGGCTTTCCATATCTTTGTTAAACTCCTCTTTCATATCTTGTGCTGTTGTCTTTATTTCATATACCTTTTTTTCATAGTCTCCTTTGTTTTATTTAGAAGTTTGTTGAAGTCCTCTCTGAGTTCATTGTTGTTTCTGTGTCTTCTCAAATTTATTTGTGTTTTCTTGTTTTTCTTTGAGTTGATTTTGTATGTTCTCTTTAACCTTCTCTTGAAACTTCTCCATGAGTATCTCAGTGAGCTCTTTCTTGAGTTCCTCTTTGAGCAACTCTTTACAGACATCACTGAGCTCATAGAACATATTTGTCATCATTCCATTGTGGTCAGGAACTGGGTATTCATTTTCTTCATTTCCCACTAAATACTCTATTGAATTGGTTTTTTGAGGGGTGGAATTCCCTGCCTTCTTCTCTTCATACTTCTCTTTTGTGCTGTGCTCCTATGTTATTGATTGGCTAGTTGGGGGTTTTAGTCATCTGTTATCTTTCCCTTAATTGCTATGTTGTGACTGGCTTAGTCAATAGTTAGGTTAATGTGCTCTTTCTGTCCCTGACCTGGAGATGTAAATTAACAATAATAAATACATAGATTCAATGCCAGACCAGTTGTTTACATAATATATGGAGAATCACTGGTGATATTATCTATAAGCAGTGGGAATTGGGAGGGGGGGAGATAATGGATAGAGATAGCTACTTAGATAATTTAAAAGATGGTACTGGAGGTAGAAAAAAGGAATGGGATGAGGTGAGGACGAGGTATGGAGGCTATGGGGTTTTACAGCCCTTGTGTATATTAGGGTATAGTTCATTTGTTGCAGTGGAGGATGCTTATGTTAGGGATTGCAGAGGGATAGGTAGGGTTGCTACAGTAGACTAATCAGCAAGTAGTAGGTGTGGAGGGAGAGCAGTGTGGTAACAGGTAGAGGGAGGAAAAGAGGGAGGAAGTGAAGACAGGAGACTTTTCTGTGGATGAAACGAGCAGAAAAAATAGTAAAAATAGTTGGGGGAGAACAATGGATCATAGCACAAGAAAAGGACAGAAAGTGAAGGGAGTAAGCATAAAGATAAGAAAGCAGTAGTAATAAAATTAAAAATACTAAATAAGGGGAAAAATAAAATTAAAAATAGAATGAAGTAAAAAAAGTAAAATCAATTAAGTGAAAGCTTTGGACTTACTCCTTTGGCATCAAATCCACGTACCGGCACTTATGATTGGGGCTTTCTCAATGTCCCTGACTCTTCTCCAGGTTGGTATGCTGGGTTGTGTGGCAGTGGATGCTGCTTCTCTTTGTCAGACAGCTTAAGGGGGAGTAGGCTTGGGGAGTTCCTTGGGCTGATGGGCCATCTCATATAAGCAAGATTTCTGAAGAGGTCTCATCAGAAGGCTGGTTTGTGAGCAGCTGTTGGTCCTTTCTGCCCACAAGGCAGGTTGCAATTGAGGTCTGTGTTTGCTCACTACAAGATTGCCCAAGGTGGTCTGATATGTTTGTATTTTCATCAGGCAGCATCTGAGTTGCTCTACAGCTACAACTCTGGCTGGTCAGCTCCTCCCCCAGCAAGGTGGGGCAAATCAGTGTTGTGCCCCACCCCTACTCTCTGAGGTTGGGTTCAGCATTCTACCCTGCCCCCACTGGCTGTGGTAAATTATGTTCACTGTCTATGGTGTTAAGTTTTGTTCAGGTGGGTGCAATCTGCCCGCAAACTGTGCTGGATTACGTTCCTGAGAGGGCATATGGTGTGTGGCACTCACTGGTTGGGATTGCAGATTCACACTGGCAGAGTTGGATCCAGGCCAGCAGGGGTGGGGGGCGGAATGGCTGTGGTTTCCAAGACAGATGCTTACTGGGGTTGTAGTGGTCCAGGACTTGATCCGCAGTATTCTGCTTTTTGCAAGGAAAGAAAAGAAAAAAGGGGAGAAATGGCTAAGGGCCTTTTCCCAAGGCAGATGCACCCTAGTGACTGGGACTTCCTGACTGTTAGGTGCAATTAAAAGCTGTTTTCAGATCGGTCCTTGAACTTTATGTGCACCCTATGTTTTGGCAGTAACTTAGTTGGCTAAAAAGAATTAGAATTACCCTAATATAGCTATCACCACTCTAAGAGATCTCTGAAATCATGGAGCTGAGCAATTCTGAATCCCTCTGCTATCTGCCATCTTGGATCTCTGCTGAAATTTCTTTCAATTTAATTATTTGTTTATTTATTGACCACATTTGATTAAAACTGTGTCTAAGAAATATATGAATAAAACAGGCTTATCATATGTTCTTTATGAAAAGTTTGATTGTTATATATTCCATTTTGTATCACAAAGACTTTTTATAGAACATACTGTGACCTACTAGAGAACTAATAAATAGGGCTTACTGAAAATAGAGAAGAATATGGGGGAAACATGAAAGTCCTTCATAATCTGACTGCTAAAAGGTAACCATTGCCAGTCCTATTGTTTGTTTTTCTAGTCTTTGCCTGTGCAGTTTCATCAATTAAATACTATATATTTGATTTAGCATCCTGCATTTTTGGCATTTCAATACTATATAGTGAACATTTTTGTGCATTGTTAAATATTCTTTCTGTATCACCCTCTCTTCTTCCTATAGCCCTCACAAGAAATTTATTGCCCTAAAGTTTATTGAGGGAAAATACATGAAAAAATAATAAATACTAAAATGTGTCAGGTTAGGACTAGAGAATATGACAAAATTTACATGTGTATTATGGAAGGGCAGCTGGAGTCGTCAAAAAAAGGCAGTGGCAATGGAAAGACATCTGGCATGTAAGCCAGGGGGCATGTGCTCTACTACATGGAGTCAGAACTAAGTCAGACTATGCTGGGACACCTTAGGTCTAAGGACTCCATAAAGAGAGCAGGATGATTGGCTAAGATTGTAAGTGGTCTTTTAGAGGTTGCCAAATGAGCTGCTGTTATCTGCAGAACTGAAATATGTTTAGAATTACATAGAATTTAGTGGCTTGTGGGAGAAAGGCTATCTTAACTACAAAACCCTTATTCTTGATGATGGGAAAAGTAAACCATCATGTGCCTACTGTCATTCTGAAAAAAGATCATGGAAATACTGTGGTATTGTGGCTACAGATCGTATAACCCCTTCTGGTGCTGACACATAATGCTAATGACAAATATGACTGAGGTATTGTTATTATTTCAGGCTCAGTTGATATGTGAAGTCCAGATCACTTGAGCCATTCACCTGCAATTATGACCTATCACACAGGCAACAGGCAGGAGTTCAAACCCATCCCTGATATCTTATTCATGGACTTAAATGGTGGGCCTCAACCCTGGCTACACAGTAACATCAACATCACAGCTTTTAAAACATTCAAACATTCAATGCCCACATCTCCATCCACTGCCCTGAATTTCTGATTTAATTTATTTGAAATGAGACCTAATCTTTGTGGTTTAAATGCCCATTCCCCACCACACAAGTAATTCTCATATGTGTATACTTTGGATGCCCACTGTGCTGGACCACCCTGCTCAGCCAGTATGGAGCATGATGTTCCTCATGTCCACCCATCCCAATCTTTATTAATTGTTATTCTACATTCAGGTTGGTTGACTTTTTAAGCTTCCATATAATAAAGAGAATATATGGTGCTTGTCTTTCTGCGTTTGGCTTCTTTTACTTAACATCATGTTCTCCAGTTCCATCCATTTTGATGCAAATGATAGAATTCATTCTTCTTTATGGCCAAATAATATTACATTGTGTGTACATACTACATCCTCTTTATCCTTTATCTGTTGATAGGCATCTAACATGATTCCATATCTTAGTTATTGTGAATAGTGCTATTATAAAACACAGGCATGCAAGTCTCTCTTTGATAGTCTGATTTCCTTTCCTTTGGTTTTATACCAGGAATGGGACAGTCGGATCATATGGAAAGGATGTTGTTAACTTCAAGGAACATCAATACTGCTCTCCATAGTGGCTGTACTAATTTACATTCTCACCAACAGTGTATAAGAGTTCCTTTTTCCCCATATCATCACCATCATTCTTTTTTTATAATAGCCATTCTAACTGGGGTCTCAAGTTTTGATTAGCATTTCCATCATATGAATAATAGTGAGCATTTTCATATATTTGTTGTTCATTGCTTTTCTTCTTTTGAGAAGTGTTTATTCAGATCCTTTGCCCATTTTTAACCAGATTACTTGTTAAGTTTTCTGAGTCCATTAGATATTCTGGATATTAGCCTTTACTCAGATGAACAGCTGTTAATATTTTTCTCCCATTCCTTTGGCCATCTCTTTTTTTTTATTATTCATTTATTCATATGTGCATACATTGCTTGAGCCATTTCTTCCCCATGCCCCCACCCCCGCCCCTGCTTCCGGGCAGAACTTCTTCTGCCCTTTTCTCTAATTTGTTGAAGAGTAGACATAAGCAATAATAAGAAAGGCATAGTGGTTTTGGCAGTTGAGATAAAGATAGCTATACAGAGAGATTCCTAGCATTGCTTCCATGCACAAGTGTATTACAACCCTAATTGATTCATCTCTACCTGACCTCTTCACTAGTTCCTGGTCACCTTCCCAAATTGACCTCTGTCATTTTAAAGTTACCATATTAGCTTCTCTGCAGTGGGGACAGCAAACACTTTCAAGTTTTGGGTTTCCTATCTATCCCCACTCCTCCTGTATGTGCTCTCCTCTTATCATGTGACCCAAGTCCAACAATATTGATGCATTTGCCCTAGATCTAAAGTCCACATAGAGAGAGAACATACAATTTTTGGTTTTCTGAGCCTGGCTAATCTCGCTCAGGATGATGTTCTCCAGTTCCATCCATTTACTTGTGAATGATAAGATTTCATTCTTCTTCATGACTGAGTAAAACTCCGTTGTGTATAAATACCACATTTTCTTAATCCATTCATCAGTAGTGGGGCATCTTGGTTGTTTCCAAAACTTACCTATTGTGAATAGTGCTGAAATAAACATGGGTGTGCAGGTGCCTCTGGAGTAACCTGTGTCGCATTCCTTTGGGTATATCCCTAGGAGTAGGATTGCTGGATAATATGGCAAGTCTATGTTTAGATTTTTAAAAAGCCTCCATATTGTTTTCCAGAGTGGTTGCATTAGCTTACATTCCCACTAGCAGAGTATGAGGGTTCCTTTTTCTCCACATGCTCACCAACACCTGTTGTTGGTGGTGTTTTTGATGATAGCTATTCTAACAGGGGTGAGGTGGAATCTTAGTGTGATTTTGATCTGCATTTCCTTTATGGCCAGAGATGGTGAGCATTTTTTTCATGTGTTTTACTATGATGTATTTCTGTTTTCATTTGAGAAATTTTAAATTTTTCCATTTGATTTCTTTGACTCATTGTTGAATAATACTGTTTGGTCGCCATGCATTTGTGTTATTTCTTCATTTTCTTTTATTATTGACTTCTAGCTCTATTTCACTGTGATCAGAAAAGATACAGGATATGATTTCATTTTTTTTGTATTTGTTAAGACTTCTTTTGTGACTTATATGGTCTATTTTAGAGAAAGTTCCATGCAGTGATGAAAGGCATATGTATTCTATAGCAGTTGGATAAAATATTCTCTAAATATCTGTTAATATTATTTAATAGTTTAATTCCATTTCTTTGGGTTTTTTTGTCTAGATGGTTGAAGAAAATGAAGCATTAAAGTCCCTCATTATCATTACATTGGAATTTCTGTTTAGCTCTAATAATGTTTATTTTATAAAACTGGGTTCTCTGACATTAGGTGCATACAAACTTGCAATCACATCTCTTCTTGAAATGATTCCTTAATCATTATATAGTGACCTTCTTTGTTTCTTTAATGGTTTTTTCCTTAGTCTATTTTATCTGACATAAATATAGATACTTCTATCTTTAGTTTTCCATTTTCTTGTAATGTCATTTTCCATTCTTTTGCACTCAGTCTCTGTGTCTTTACTTGGAAAGTGAATTTCTTATAGGCAGCATATTGTGGGATTCTGATTGTTTATATCCATTCAACCAGTATGTATCTTTTAATTGAATGATTTAGTTCATTTTTATTCAAGGTTATTATTGATAGGTAAGGACTTACTCCTCTCATTTTGTTGATTTCTTCTAGTTGATTTGAATATTCTTTTTCTTCCTCTCTTGTTCATCTTTGTGGCTTGATGGTTTACTGCCTTGCTGTGTGCTATCTATTTCTTTTTCCTGAATCTGCTCTAATGAAAGGAAGATAACTGATCATGATATTATGAAAAAGTTAATCCACTAGAAGAATAGATGAACAAGAAAGGAAGTATCTTTTGTATGACTGGTTTCATGGTCAAGAATTGCCTCTGTTTCTGCTTGACTTGGAGAGTCTTTATTTCACTTCTGAAGAATAGCCTTGATGAATGTACCATTCCTAGTTGCCAGTTATTTTCTTTCAGGACTTCAAATTTCATCCTATTCCACCTTGGTTTGTAAACTTTCTACTCAGAAACTTGTCATTAGTTTAGTGAGGAAACCTTTAAATATGACTTGATGCTCTTCTCTGGCAGATTTTGTCTTGTACTTTTGACAGTTTGACTATAATATGCCATCATGATTATCTTTTCCAGTCATGTCCATTTAAGGTCCAATAAGCCTCCTATACATAGAAGTTCATATCTTTCCTGGAATCAGGGAAGTTTTCTGCTATTATTTCATTGGAAATGTTTTCTGTGCCTTAAACTTTTTTCTCTTATCCTTTGGCTAGTCCAAAATTGCAAAACATACTTTGTTTCTATCTGTTCTTTCTTTCTTTCTTCTTTGTTTCTTTCTTTTCTTCTTTCTTTCCCTTCCTCCCTCCCTCTACCCTCTCTCTTTTTCTCTTTCCTTCCTTTCTTTACTGACTGGACTATTTCAAAAGACCTATATTCAAGTTTAGAGATTCTTTCTTCCCCTTGATTTATTGTTTTCTTAAGGCTTTTGACTCTGTTTTTATTTGACTTTTTGAGCTCTTTATGTTCCATATTTTTATTTGGTTTTTTTTTAATCACTTGTCTTTTTTCTGAATTTCTCATTAATATCCTACATTGTCTTCCTAATTTCATTTAGTGATCTATATTCTCTTGAAAGCTCTTAAAATCATTTTCAAGTTCTTTATCACTTACTTTGTCCATACCAATTTCTTTGGGATGTGTTGCTAGAGTTATTGTGTGTTTTTATTTTATTTCATTTATTTAATTTTTTTGTGGTACTAGGGTTTGAACTCAAGGCCTTTACCTTGAGCTACTCCACCAGTCCTTATTTGTGATGGGTTCTTTTGAGATAGGGTCTCATGAATTATTTGCCTGTGGTTGACTTTGAGCTACAATCCTCTTGATCTCTGCCTCCTGAGTAGCTAGTATTATAGACATGAACCACCAGCACCCAACTTGTACACTTTTAGAACCATGATGTTACCTTTTTTTTTTTTTTTCATATTTCTTGGGCTCCTACAGTTGAAATTTGTGCATCTGGTGGATAAGCTATCTTTACCACTGGTATGGGGTGGCCTTCTTAGTAAGCAGTTTTTCCTGAACTTTGTTATGCAATATTGGCTTTGTTTCCACTTGGTTATTCGCTATAGCTTCTCTGCCTGGAATTAATGGATTTGGGCCTACTATATGCCACAGTGGAGTCGGAGAGACCCACTATCACTGCAGATCATGTAAGTGGGGATACTCTAGTGGCTCAGGCAGATATGGTGCATGCATTAGTCAATATAGGGTTCTCACTATGTGGCTACTTCTGTGTTAGAGTAATATCCCCAGTTAGTCAATAGGTTGTCTCAGGCACTGTTGCCCCAACATGGTGAGGACCCTGAAGCACCTATCATCTACCCAGGCAGTGGTGAAGGTCCAGAAGCTGCATGGGTAGAGGTGGTAGCAGGAACCATAGAACCCTGTATCTGGCATCACACTCAGTTCTGACAGTAAGGTGTGGTCAGATAAAATGTGGAGGCAGGGCAGTAGTGGGAATTGTGGTTTTCCTCTCTGTGGCTTCAGTGAAGCATGTACCTAGGGTGACAACTGGAGGCTCTCCCCACCCTTTCAGTTGCATTTTGTGTCCAGGATCTGGGCAAAATGGCTAGAGTCTGGCAAAATTCCTCTCTGCCTCTTTGACCATCCACACCTGGAGCCAGGGTGATGATTGGAGTGTTCGAGTTTGTCAAGGTTGCCTCCATGTGCTCCAATTGGTGAGGCAGCAGAGAGAACCAAAGCATCCCTCTTGACCCTGTCAGCAATAGGTGCCTGTGCTCTGTCACATGTTCCAGCACAGCTAGAATCATGTAAGCACCTGTGTTTAGTCCTGGCATTGGCCTGAGTCCACACAAAGTTAGCCATACCCTTGGTCTCAGAGGGCAAGCACTTCTCATTTTTCTCAAGGGTAGTGCCCACCATTCCTTTCCACACCACAGCGTCCATCCCCAGCAGTGCAGGACACACAGTGGCCTTCAGTTATAAACATTTCACAGGGTTAATTTGAGTTCATGAGGAATCTATCCCCCAAACCAGTGCAGTGGAATGAATGTCTTTGGGATCTCAAAGATGGAAATAGGTAGAGATTTCTGATCTCTGGAGCAGTCCAAATTCAGGCAATAGCTAACTTCTCAAGATAGCTCCTAGGTACACAGCCTGGGGGTTTGGGGGTATGATGTAAGGTGCTTTTTACAAAGCAAGGGTACTGTGCAGATTCCAGGTTGCTTACCCAAATGGGCTCCAAGCCTGTGAGTACTGTTAAATTTTCCACTAACTTGGATTGCCAGTGTCTGTGTTGATGGAGTTTCACAGGATTCTCTCTTTCGTCTTGATGCCTGCATTTCCCCTGGCTGTTGAGCTGGATGGCAGTTGCTAGGGTGTTTTGTTTCACTTTCTGTACTGTTACCTCAGAATCTTACAAGTTTTCTGGATCTTACAAGGTTCTAGTTTCTCTGATTTCCAGTGTTCTTCCATGGTCATTCACCTCAAAATGCAGCTATACTATACACCTGTTGTTTTGGTTCATCTCTGGGAAAGAGGAAGTGAGTACTTGGCAGCCCATTCAGTCATCTTGAATCTTCATAGCCTGATTAGTTTATTAATCCATGTTGAACTTCTCAGTAAAATTTATTTTTGAGAAATATACATACACATATTATAACACTGTGTGAATCTCTCAAGTATGAATTTTGTCTTTCATTCCTTTACTCAAGAAGTATAATTTGGGTAAACAGGCATTTTAACAGATCAACTTTTACTCAAATTTTATAAATATTTCTCTCCACTCTCACCTGGCATTTATCATTGCAGAGGGCAAATTTGATGTCATTTTTAAAAATTATTTTGTTTGTTCTTTTAACTTGGCAGAGGTATCTGTCCTTTATAGCTATGATCTCTTCATTATTTTTATCTATGACTTTTCTTATGAATTTTGAGACAGCATCTATATTTAAACTCTGATTTGATGCTAGACACTATTCATTCACTGACTCCAATATCAAGGCTAATGCTCCTACTGTATTTTTAGTTTCTTAAAACTTATCTCATCCAGCTTTTTGATTCATTCTTGTGAGTTTTGGCTCTTATTTCATAGAGTTCCTATTCCATTGAGTATGTCAAGCAGTATAAAAATACTTTTTTTTATCTTCCTGTTATAGTAATCCCTTTTCCATGTTGTAAAATACAGTCTCCCTGTGTATTACCTTCCTTCATTTAGTCTTTTTTTTTACAGTGCTAGTCACTGAACTCAGGGCATTGTGCATGATAGGCAAGTGCTCTGCCACTGAGATAGACCCCTAGGACCTCCTGTATTTATTCTTAATGAAACAAGTTCTGTTTCAGTGTTTGTCAGCTGATGGGTATGTGGATTTCCCTTCATGACAGTTGGTATCTGCTGGAATCTAGCTATAAATTGACTAAAAGACAGGTCAATAAATATATTTATTCTAGCCAATTCTTCGTTTGTAAGAGGCAGTCATCTTTGTAGCAATGCTGTCTGTATTGGGATAATTTGGGATATTATCCTTCCCAGGCTATAATGTTTAGAACAAATTTAATAAATGTAGTTTTAGAACATCCAGTTAACCTACTACCCTTTTATTTTTTAGGTCTGTATCTCCACAGTACAATGTGGTAACGGTATTTTTTTTCTCCCTTCTCCAATTTGTCAGGTCTAGTATAGGATGCCCAGTTGAGTTTGAACTTCAAATTAATAGCAAATAATGTTGTAGTATGTGTCTCATATCTATTCAAAACATACACAAAAATATTTTTACCTAGTCCCCACTTAGTATTTGGGACCTACGTCTACTAAAAATTACTACTGCTTTCGTGAAATTAAAATTTAACTGGGCATTCCATATTTTTATTTGCTAATGCTGACAACTTTACATGTTTTTGCGCATCTCTTTGTTCTGACAATATTAATTTGTATAGAGAGAGCTGCATTAATGGAAGTGAGTGTATGTGAGGACAGTCTGGTGGGCACAGGAGGTTGTCTGGCCACATTGCAAAACCCTGTGTCGGAGAGGGACAACTTGCTGGAATAGTTGTGGTAGTTTTGGGGTAAAAGGGATTTTTCTACTTTCATTTGGGCAGCTTTTTCTGTTGCAAGGATTTGGCATTTGTGAATCTCAGTTGCATTTTTTAATCTAGTTGTATTCATCTTGTAGTTGGATATCAGAGTTCTCTAATTTTGAAGATTTTGAAGGTTGGCTTTTGCTAGCTTATATATCTTTTGTGTGAGAAATGGGAAAAGGCTGACTCTGGGGACTTTATAATAATGTTATTAGCACTGGTTGGTTTTGTGCGTATTTGTGTGTATGTGTGCACATTGCACATGCACTTTGCAACTTGGATGCACTATCAGAGGCTCAAAATGAAGGAACCAATCACTATGTGATTATTTTTGGCCTAATGAACCTGACAAAAAAGGAATCAACTGACATAAGTGTGAATCTACCTCCACCATGGCAAGGCAGGCTCTTTCAGAAAAGGTGGTGGAGTTGCTGGTTGCAAAATCATGTCACTGAAAGACGTATTCCCGGTGGTCATATGGTTCAGTTTGTGAGCTTTTAAGTGTCTACAGATGTGAACTGTAGTGATTTGAGGCAGTTTGGTCCAGATAGGAATTGTTTGCTGAATGAAGGTCAACCACTGTTTGCCTGACACAACAGTAAATTTTTACAAGAATTCCTCCCTTTCTATTATTTTGGGGACACGGTCCATCACACATCCCTCACATCACTTAGAATCACATTTAGATGTAGGACTATCTGTCATTGACTGTTTGGCAAATCTCACAGCACATGAAAACAGGCTCAGTAGAAGCAAACATCTTCACAATTGGACATGACACTCAGTTCAACCAGTTCCCAGCTACTAACTCTCTTAAATAAGTTATGCATTTAGCTCAGTTCAAAGCCTGACAAAGGTTATAGATCTTGCTTTTGTGTAAATGTGCAATGCCTCATACTGTGTTTCATCTTCCCAAACACAAGCCAACTCACCTGCTTTGCCTGTTTGATTTCTTCCAGCTGGTTTCCCATTTGTTTAATTTACTCTCAAGGTTTTTGCCTTATTGACTTATGGGGGGGGCCTAGTCATTTATTTTGTGAAGATTATCTTTTTATGGCTGCTCTATTTGATCAGCAGAGCACAAGTTTGGTGTTAATTATATTTATTTGGACTTTGTAGTACACGATGATGGATTTTTTACACTAAGAGACCAGGATCATGAGGAACGCATGTGGAAATAGTCCTTTCTACCTCTGCCATTCATCAGAATTGTGGAGATAGGCTGGGGTAATGCCACATAACTCACAACCTCAGAAGCTCTTTCTGAACTTCTTACATTGTTCTGGGAAAGCAAACCTGTTGAGAACTGCCAGACAAAAAAATTTCACATTTGAGATCCAGAGGGATTAAAGAGTTTTGATGTGGAACCTGAGATAGGTGAACGTTCTCTGGTCTTGGGTGCACTGCACTTTGTTCTGTTCTATTCTAGAGGAGCTCATTGTATTTCTATAGAAATACACTCTCCTGAGCAAGAAGAGAAAATTGGAAAAATCCTAATACATTAGTGATTTACCTCCATGGGTCTCACTTTTTCTGGCTTATAAAATGAAGTCAATAATTCTTTATTGAATGAAATCTAAGTGGCTAAAATAGACTTCAAGCTACAATGCTTTAAAAAGACAGTGGCTTAAATTAGACTGAGGCTTGTTTCTCACCACGTGTAACTATTTTGAGGTGTAATACCTACTTAGAACTAGAGAGGTGTTCCAAGCTGGATGCATGGCTCTGTGTCTCTAAGCCATTTAGGAGTACAATTTCTAGCTTGCTGCTAGGTCATTTTGTAGGGCATGTTCCATACTTATAAGGAAAACATTGGGTCCTAGCAACTCTAGCCTGCAAGAAGGATGAAGGGGCAGTCCAAGATAAGCACTTTAGGCTCACAACCTAGAGCTTTTGTTCTTCCCCTTACATGCCATTGGTGAAGACTTGATCCCACCTAGCCACATGGGAAGCTGGGAAATGCAGTCTTCAATAAGGAGGGTGTGTGCCCAGGAACGGGGGAGAATAGGCTTTTAAGGGCAATAGCTAGATGTAAAAAACAGATCATTTTAAAGTGCTAAGCACAGACTACTGTAGAGTATTATTAAAGACCAAAAATTAATAAATGCTTTCCCTGCCATCATGTGTGTGCTTTTTAAGAGTGATAATTGTTTTTTAAAAATCAGAAACAGGATTCATAGCTCTGAACATTAATAGGAGGGTAATGGGAAAAACTAAGCAAGATCTGGTAACATTTGAAATTTGAGTAACTCATTCCTGAATGATTTGATTGAGTATCACAGTGAAGTTGGGTATGGCGTAGTTCTCCAGAGAATCCTCTCTAAAAACAGAACTGGGGCAAAGTCATCCCTTCTTAGACATAGGGATAGTGGCTTACACTTTTTGTTCTTAATGCAGCTCTTTGGAAATTACAGTTTTAGATATTTGGTTATATGTTGTTACTTATTGTTCAACCAGATTCAGTATTGAAAGTCCTAAATCAATAAACCTAAACTTAAGTGTGGATTCGACTGACTAGAGCCATGTCTGTTGAACAGTTCCTACGTGAATTTGGTAAAAGGTAGTCTGAGATAGTATAATGTCTTTTACTGTAACTTTGGAACAAACTAAAGATTTGAATAACACATGGTAATGCATGGGAAATGTTTGAATTGTATAAAGGCCATTTTAAAAAGTGTTAAACTAATTCTGTTGTTTAAGGTCAGACAAAATTAGTAAGTTTGGCAAAAATAAAGTTTCTCTTGTAAGTAAAATACACAGTGGACACCTATTTTAACCACTGTGCTTAATGAACACATTAATCCCATTTGTTGTAACTTAAAAACTCTTAATTCTTACTTTAAAAACAAAACAGCATATGCATATAGATAAGGATATAAGGATGCATACTGAATTCACAGAGAGGTTGTTTCTGGTTGATGTAATTATGCAGGTTTGTTATTTTATGTTTTTCTAATATTCTCTAAGAGAAAATTAATGTAGGAACTTGGAGGAGAGAAAGAACAAGACTTGAATAATCATGCTTTTTAATATATCTTCAAACTAGAAATGTTTCAAAAGGCTTTTCAGAGTGTTTATAATCACAGCAAACTTATGAGGGGTGATGAAGGGAAGAAGGTACAATGGCGATTGTTTTCTCTAATTAAATCTGAAGTATTATGTTACTCTGGGTGGTCCCTAAGACAGTGGTGTGAACAGAATTGGAACCTGTAACATGTCCATTCAAGGCCCCAAACTGGTGAAATTCATGATTCACAAAAACATAATGAGTGCAAAAGACGGACATTTCCTTTGCCATTGTTCCTTTCTTTAATGCTCCCTAGTGCCCCATTACTCCTCCAGGAAACAGCTCCCCACTCCTTCCTCTTAATGAAGATCAAAAAGCTTAGAAGCTATTTGTTCACCCGCCATGTGTTCATTATAGAGACTGAAATCAAATCTTGTTTCAAGTTCCCAATAGGGAATTCCAGGGGGTATGGTGGGGCTTCTGCAGGATATGAAGGCAAAGCCTGTCATATTCATTTCCCAAACCCAACAAGATCCAATGTAGCCTAGCTCCAAAAAGAGATTGTTGTTTAAATTTAACTCTGTAATTTGCAGAATAGAATTCATTATCTTTATGATTTCTTCAAAAATCTTTACACTACAAGTGGGGATTCCTGACAATGAATTCTGAATACAACTACCCAGAAAGAAAAATACAAAATATCACTTATAAATGAAAAGTACTTACAGTCTTTATTAGCATATATTAGTTATACACAGGGGTTTCATTGTGACATTTACATATGTGCTTACAATGTATCTTAATTAGATTCACCTCCTCCATCATCTTCCTTATCTCCCTACCCACCCTTCTTAGAACAATTTCAACAGGTTTCATTGTTCAATTTTTATACACATATACAAAGTACATATATTTTCTCTCCTTCATCCTCTCCATTTATCCTCCCCTCAATACTGATACCCACACATGGACAGGACCTGTTCTGCCTTCCTTCTTTTTAACTGTATATTGTTTGTTCAAGGGGGTTTCACCTTGGCATTTCACACATGTATATATTTCACTTTACACAGATTACCCCTCTACTACTTACTCTTCCTCTATCCCCTTCTTCCCTATTATTAAATAACTTACAGTGCATTTTGTTATACTATCTTCATACACAGATGCAATGTATTTCAGTATTGTTCACTTCTTATCATTCTTTTACCCTCCTGCCTCCCCATAGTATCCTCAGACAGACTCACCATTACAATAATCATATTTTTTCTCTCCATTATATACTTATCTATGTGCATGTGTTTATTTCAAATAGTGTTGCTATTCTAACCTAGGTAGGGTTCTGGCCTCACTCCTTTCCTTAAGATTTCTCTTTCTCAAATCTCACTTTCTCATTCTGTTTTTTCATTACTAGGGATTGAACTCAGGGCCTTACAAAGAGCCACACCTCCAGTTCTCATTTTCTCATTTTTAGAAGTTGATACCAAAAGTAAGCTTGGCTTAGTGATGATATTGGTTCACAAGTAGAGGATATATATCATCTAACTTGATTTATCTGTTATGAAGGAAGGGATAAAACAGATAATAATTAATGTGTATCTTTACTTATTCTATCTTGTTTGAGGAGTTTTTAATTTTAGTTTTTAAGACTTTAGGTGACATATGTTTAGTTTCCTTACTTTAGTATAACTCAGCAACACAGTAGGACAGGGAGAGAATCTATGACTGAAAGTCATATTGGAATGAAAAGTATATATTCCTAGCAATTCTTAATGTGAGTTCATTTGAACCAATATTTATGGGGGGAAGGTCACAAGAAAATTTTATCATAATAACGCAGTCAAATTTGGCTTAACATTTTTCAATATTTTGTGTTCCAAAGGATATTTTATGAAACACTAGTTCTAAAGCATTATTAACATGTATAACACAAAATCTAGCCAACCTCCATTTCTCAGATGTGCAAAAAATCACTGTGAACATACTCCAGTAATCAAAATATTAATTCAATAAATAAACATGAAAACAAAAATAATGAACAGGGAACCAGTAAAACTAACACTTTTCTAAATAATTTCTTAACATGAGGCCAGGTAGCTTAACTTCTGAGTTAAGAAGGATTGTTCAAGAAGGGTACACAGGAACTTAGTACAGGCAATAATCTTCAGACAGAAAAAGGAAATGCATACAAAATATCCATGAGTATCCTTAGATTTAAGTATGAAGACAATGTCTTGGTGCGTCTTCCCTAGAACAATGAAACTGGGAACCTGAGAACCAGGACCAAACCAGGAGGGGAGAGACTGTTGCTAGGTTACCAGGAAGTCCATCTGTGAACATTGGGTATACAAAACAATGAAGATTGAGTTTGGGAAACTGAAGTCATTTGATATACTATCTATAATGTAAAGTGTTCCTTGTACATTGTGCTTGATTTTATAGCAAAAGGGCTATTACTTTGTGGAGTGGGAAGATAATTTCTTTCTTCATTAAGGGAAGAACAGATTTAAGATTGTAGAGACATGTTGTGGATTTCCTAGATCATGCTTTGCTTAGCAGCACAGAGTCCCAGGGAGCAACAGGAACAGCACATGTGTTGATCTTTGCTGTCTGAAAAAGAATCCTATAGAAGCTTATCATCCTTTTACACCCTAAAGACAAACACAGAGGCCTATAAGAAATATACACATTTGCTGTCTTTGGATGATGGCATTGTTTCCCCTTCTTTATACTGTTCATGGTTATTGCTTCTTAGAAAGGTAAAAATAATTCTTTTAAATTAATGAGCTACTCCACCAGCCTTATTTTTTGTGATGGGATTTTTCGAGATAGGGTCTTATGAACTATTTGCCTGGACTGGCTTTGAACCGCAATCCTCCTGATCTCTGCCTCCTGAGTAGCTAGGAATACAGGCATGAGTCACTGATGCTCTGTGGGTCTTCTACGGTCACCTAGAGTTTAATGCTTGACTGCCTCTTCCTACAGCTATGCTAGGTACTAGAAGCTTTCTACTAGAGCATATCTCTGAACAAAACTTCTAAATACTTAAGAACATCATGAGTGCTCCGAAATCCTTTTGGTGTGTCATAAGAACAAAGGAAAACCTGTTATAAGATAATGCTTGACATCCAGTTTGCAATGTCGAAGAATGGCAATCTCTTTCTCCTTTCACACCAATAACAGCAAGCACCTTCATTCAGAGATAGCTTTAAAGTATAACAGAAGTAAATGAGAAATAGGCAATTGTAAATAATATATTCCAAGCCTTTGAAATTCCAAATCTTTATATTCTTTGCCCATCTCACACAATGACTAAAGAGAAGTTTTAGCAACCATATCTCCAGTCCTCTTATCTTCATAGGCTATTCCTTTTCAGTCTTGCAAGAACCTGATCTCTGGCATGACTTCAACTGGTATTATTCCCTCCATTTCTTGAAAACATAAGATTCCACACAGACCTCTTCATTCAAAGAAGAAAAAAACCTACTTGGCTAGTTGTTTATCTATTCATCCTAAGCACACTTTCTTTCTCTTTATTGTTTTCCATCAACATGACCATACACTGACCACCATGTCAAGTGCTGTGCTAGATGCTTCTCTCATGCACTCTGTCTTCTGTGTTATCACCTTAAGTTCTCTGGTTAGCCCTCACTCCTGGGAGTATTGCCTTTGATTTCCATGTACTCAGAACAGTTTCTCTTCCTCATCAAACTGCAAATATACTCTATATTAAGATGAAGGTGGGAGATTGTAGCATAGTAGACTGAACATTGTATAAGATAGATTTATATGTAGATTTAAGCCTGGGCTCTTATATTTACTAAAGGAGTCCATATGTCCTTGGGTAAGTAACCTGCCCCTCTCAACTTCAGTTTTTCTCTTCTATACGAGGGCACTAATACCTCACAGAGCTGCTAGGGGAATTAATGAAGCATAGCATGGAATTTGCCTTAAACAGGGCTCAGATCATGAAAAGCATGCAATAAATAGCAGCATGCTAATGTCCAAGAGATAGTTTCCAACTCATTGGTATTGACATGGTCAGAAGTGGTTAGTTGACTTTTTAATGCCATCTGATATGCACATGTGTTATGTAGATAACCTATTCAAATATTTATTGAAATATGTAAAGGAAGTATAGTCTGGATGGTGTTTCTCTAATTTTTATAGGCTGTAAGAAAATCTTTTTCTCCTTTTGATACTTAAAATTAATGGCAGCTTTATTATAATCCCATTCTTTCACTTGATCTTCCCTGTATTTTCTTAAATTGAGAAATGACAATAAATTCAGATTAGCCATAAACAAATCATTTTTGCTTCTTTTCTATCTTCTTGTAATTTAAACTTTCCACATCCTAGAATGAGAAATGTGACATCCCAATTTTTCCACAGCTTCAATGAATAGGGTGGAAAATGCTTTAGTGGACTGCTTGAACCAACGATTTTTAATGGTTTCCCCACATGTTCCTGCAGATTTTCATATTTAGCTCTTCTCCCCCTCCGTTATCTTCTGCATCTCACCATGAGATGTTAGCAACTGAGCCTGTGGTAGGTGATGTTGGGAGAACTATTTGTAGTTAAAATGATAGCAATGCTATTTCATTGCAAAAATAACTTTACTTTATTCATTTGATTATTTATTTCTCATTTTGTTTGTTTCAGAATGAAAACTCCTAAAATATTTTTCTCTTGAGCTCTAGTGGTACCCAGATGTGACAAAGGATCTAGAAATATCCTTAACTTGCCTGGAAACTCTATCTCAATTAGGTAGCCAGTTTTAAGAACATTTTTCCCATATTTAAGTCTTACTCAAAGGTTTTTCTAGAAAAGTCATATTATGCCTATGATATGTTTGTTTTTGTCTTGTCAAGTGAATGACTTGTGAATTTTCCTTCATCTGTGAGAGAAAGTTGACCTTTTATGCTACTCCCCTTCCTGGTGAGTCAGCCTTCTCCTGGGCTTGCCCCCTTACTCAGTGCCAACACTTCTCTCTTTCCACTGATTCAGCACCTGTCTCTCCTTATCTGGGCTCTTCTTCAAACTCATCACTCCAGCCCCATTTTTGACCCAGTGACTTCCTTGTCTCACCATTTACTTAATTTTTCAAAACTTCAGTTTCTTCATAGAAAAAGTGAAAATTACCTATAATTTATCATCCTACTAGGGAATAAGAAGTGAAAATAATGCAAATGAGGGTTTCTAGCTGCAATAATATTTTCTAGGAAGGAGGTGATGGTGAAATGAGAATTTTATCATAAATTCAACTTCCAGGCAGCTGCAAAGAAATAGTAATTTCCCTTTTATGTTATTTTTTTTCTCCAGGAATTTGACCTGAATTTATCCAGGTTCTATTTTACTTCATTTCCTGTTAAGAACAGAAATAAATTTTCTTTAGACTTTCAAAACTTAAGGAAAGAAGTCATTTTCGGAAAATCTGAGTGCCTACTCTGAACTACATCGCTGCTTCTATATAGAAAGGAACTACCCTTCCAGGATAATGTTCCCTTAGTAGAGACCAAGTCTAACGAATAGAGGGCAGGGGTTTCCATAAGCTACAAAGGCCATTTCAAGGAGGTACATCACAGTTGGTTGCAATCATCTGGCCTACAAATCTTGACATTTATCCCTTGCATGTATTTATACCTGCTCTAGAGCATGTTATGGTACAATTAGTGGCATATAGTTAAACTTCCACAGTTTCAAATTACAACATTATTTTGGAAATATGCATAATCTTAGGGAAGATGGTCTGTTTCATGAATGGAGTTAGGAGACCTGGCTTCTAAGTCTAGCTTCAGCCACTATCTCTGTGAACTTTGATTATTTAATTTCACTTAAATTCATTTCTTAATCTTAATAAGACTAGATCCTTTCAATGCTAAACTTGAAAAATAATAAAAATAGGCACTTTTCCTTTCATAGTCTAACTATTGAAATACATTGACTAATTAAATGTTAATGTCAGGGTTAAAGAATCACTTTGCATTTTTAAATACTATTTCTGTTTAATACAGAAAAAAAAGTATGAAAATAAAATGGTCCATAGTCTTACTGCTCAGATACCTACTTATAAAGAAATACATAAACAGACTTTTTGTTAATTGTGGGACATAAATAAAATGGAAAGGCAAAATCTTCAACTTTATCCCCAACAGTTCCTATTCTATTTCCTGAAAGGTAAACCTTAACATTTTGCTGTGAATTCCTTAAAAAAAAAAAAATCACAGCAAACTAGGAGCTATGCAAAGTTTGGGTACACCTTAATATATGTAGATCCTACCACAAAACTAATGCATATCATAATTTAAATGAGAAATCATTGTTTTGCAGAATATTTTGTAACAGTATGGATTGGAATAAGAGTATTTGTTAAAAATTTTCATTAAAGTGCCTTTGTATAAATAGTTTTCTGTCCTCAGTAGAGATGGTAAGAATAAAGATACATCTGGAGACAGACTAACAGGTTTTCTTAAATAAACCTCCCTAATAAACAGTTATAAGAAGCAACTGCAGATTTGAGTTTAAGCAGTTTTTGGTGTTACTTTTCAATTTACCGATTCTAAAGAAAGAAGCTTGATTGACTTTTTTTCTTCTTCAAGGTAATTTTTTCCCTAATTTTTAAATAGAACATTTAAAGAACAATCAAATAGAAGCTGGTGCAAAGTTACTGGGGCATCAATATACAAATTAATAGTTCTATTGATTCTCATGAAAGGTTTCAAACATCCTCTTAAAGGGCAATAGATTTTCTGGATGCCCCACAGGAAGATCTAGGTAGTAACAGTAGTGTCATTTGGTCTGGAAAACTTGAGTGAATTCTACTCAAAGAAAGAAGATCAAGCATTCTTCTGTATTTGTGGGTAGCCCAAGATATACATCACAGTTGTTGGGGGCAAATCCCCCAAAGCTTTTGGGGGTTTCATCTGCAATTACTATGGCAAGATAAGCTCAAATTTGACCTAAAGAAAGTTAAATTTCCCAACAGTTAACAACTGTAAATTGCAATAGCAAATGAAAACTTTAATATAAAGAAGCAAAAAGTTTACCAGTAAGAAAACACCTATAAGTCATGTCTTTAGTCATCAGTATTCAGGTACAATTATCTTTCAATTTGAGCATCCCTAACTCCAAACCTAAAACTTTTTGGCTGCAACATGATGCTACAAGTGAAAATTTCCACACCATGAAACTTTGTTTCATGCACAAAATTGTACAAAATTTATTGTATAAAATTACCATCAGGTTGTATCAATGAGGTATATATGAAGCACAAAAGAATCATGTTTAGACTTGAGTCCAATCCCAAGATGTCTCATTATGTATCTGCAAATATCACTGAATTTAAAACCATGCAAAATCAGAAACGTTTCTCGAACCAACCATTTTAGATAGATTTCAACCTTTGTTAGAAAAATCAACTTTAAACACAAAGCAGACTTCTGCTTATGTATATTAAATATCACAAGTGAAAGAATACTTTCTATAAAAAGGGCAGATATTCACAAATCTATGGTAGCATGTCACTGTAAGAACACAGACCTAGGGCCAGTGTTTAAATCCCAGCTCTGACACCCACTTGCTGGTTTTCTCTTAAGCAAAACTTCAGCCTCTCTGTCATATTTTCTTCATCTGAAAAATGGAAGTGATACTTGTAAAACACTCCCCTGGAACACAATAAGCGCAATGTCATATCATTCTTTTAAATTTTTATTCAGAGGGTCAATACAAAGAGCATGGGAAAGATTCAAATAAAGACAACAAAAATGTTTTTAAGTTGAAAAACTTAATATACAGTCAGAAAAGGCTAAAGATGCTAATATTCTGCATCTTGGTCCTAAAAACATATGCAATATGTATTTACAACTTTGTGTAAAAGCTTGTATTTGTGAGCTTACAAGCCCTCCACTTCTGAATCTATTTTTGCACAGAAATTGTATATGTACAAATAGGAAGACTTATGCTAGAAGAGAAACTGTTAAATTAGCTTTAAAAATAAATTTTACAGCTTTTCCTGGGAATCTCTTAATGAAAAGGCAGCAGGAAGATAATGAAAGAAAAAAGGACCAAACAGATGGTTTCCTCTGAAATTTGCCAAACTTTTCAGCATCATTATGATAGATTTCCATTTGGGTCGACACAGTTTAAAAGTAAGTGGGACATTTGGATCCAGAAGAGAGCAGAGATGATTAAAGAGTTAGAAACCCAGGCTTAAGAGGAAGGAATCATGGAAATGATACTGGTTGGCCAAAAGAGAAGAAGGCTGTGGGTGACTTAATTACAGTTTCTGTGTGTATAATATGCCATATAAATGGATTGGGGAACAGATGTTGTTCCCCAGCGAAAATAGAACAAGATGGAATGGGAGCTTTTGGCTCTGACTTGAGAAATATCTTTTTGTCTATGAAGAGTTGTTGAGCAGCTAAACCTTAGTTTACTCAAACAGTATTCAGTTCCTCCTCTGTCTTAGGTACCATATTAAGTGCTAAAGATTAATCAACTCACATACCCACACAAAAACATTGATTGGAGTTTTCCTTATGCCTTAGAACTGTAATTGTAGTAGACTTGAAGACCCATGCATACTGGAGTGTGAGAAAAGAGACAACCTGTTGGGGAAGGCAGCAATGAAGCAGTTTATATTCCTACTGAATTTGCACATGAATGCATGAGTTTCCTGAGAACACCACAGAAGACAGCATGTGTGGGAGTTTGCTTGTTGATACCCACTCAAAAGGAAAGCCCTGGGGGCAGCCAGGAATGGGAATGCTAGGAACAATGAGAGGGTTTGAATTTAGTTAGGGAAAAAGCAGAGTGGAACTTCCAATTCAAGAAGCTATGTAGTAGACAGGCTCCCCTTGCAAGTTATCCCCTCCTCAAGAAGTTATCCAGGAGGATTCTCTCCCTTAGGAGTCCCATGAGAGAGCTATCATCTGGATGCCTGCCTGCTTCCTGAAGGTACCATTAACCAGTTTCAGATTATCCAGAGAAATATCAGCAATCAAGAGCCAAGAAATGTTTAGTAACTTCGTAGAATTCCTCACACAACTGAGGGAAATATTTTCTCATGTTTACCAGTTTATTATAAGGACTATAACTCAGGAACAGCGAAGTAGAAAAGGTGCATAGGCAAAGTTATGACAGGGGCAGGGCTTCTCCCTCCCAGTACCTCAATGTATTCATCAATGTAGAAATTCTCCAAACCCCATCGTTTAGGATTTTATGTAGATGTGATTGACTAAATCACTGTCCTCTGGTAATTAAGTCAATCCTGAGTCCCACCCCTCCACAGAGGTTATAGGGAGTGGCTAAGAGTTTCAACCCTCTAATTATGGGGCTGGTTCCTTTGGCAACCATCTGTTCCTTCTCTCCCAGTATTTCCCCCAGTTGTGTCTATGAAATAATTGAAAATTTATCAGAAGCAAGAGAAATTGAAAGGAATTGCAAAATAGTTTATCAAAGGTACCTGAAAAAAGTTATTCCTTGTATTATGTAACAAGATGCAGCCATTCTTTTTTTTTTTCATTTTTCTTTTATTATTCATATGTGCATACAAGGCTTGGGTCATTTCTCCCTCCTGCCCCCACCCCCTCCCTTACCACCCACTTCGCCCTCTCCCTCTCCCCCCCCCCAATACCCAGCAGAAACTATTTTGCCCTTATTTCTAATTTTGTTGTAGAGAGAGGATAAGCAATAATAGGAAGGAACAAGGGTTTTTGCTGGTTGAGATAAGGATAGCTATACAGGGCATTGACTCACATTGATTTCCTGTGCGTGGGTGTTACCTTCTAGGTTAATTCTTTTTGATCTAACCTTTTCTCTAGTACCTGTTCCCCTTTTCCTATTGGCCTCAGTTGCTTTAAGGTATCTGCTTTAGTTTCTTGATGCAGCCATTCTTATAAATGCACATTTTTCTTTTGAAAATTATTATGCAGAATACTGATGTCTGTTAAAAATGTGGTTCTGATACTGTTCTGGCTTGAGTAACTCTGTGACAAAAATTTCAGAAATGGCATCTAGGCACATTTTCCCATGTAAATGTCACAAATGAAGGATCATTCTAATGTGTAATTTGGAACTGGTTGGAAATATTTTTAGGAAAATAGAAAAATATTTTGGGTTGAATTGGATTCCCTCAAAAAAACAGATGCTAAGACAATGATTTGAGTCCCCATAGTTTATGTGGGAAGTGATCTTTCGATACCTTGTTATGGGAGGAAGGAAGCCAGTGTTGAATGAACAGGCTGGATTCCTAGGCAATCAGGGCTTGGTTGCCCCAGGTAGGACATGCCTGAGAGTTGTCACAGCTGAGATGTGAGGAGCTCAAGTATTTACCAACTCCTGTCCTTCAGTAACTAAGGGCTGCTTACTTATTGCCTGTTCCATACGTTCATAGACCAAACTCACTCTTGCAACCAGAGAAAAGTGCTCAAGTGGAGAGTTACAGAGATTCCCTTTAAGAAGCCACCTGACTTTGTAACACCAACAGCATCTGCTATCGAATTTATGCAACACCTTGTCTGAAAGCCTTTGAAAATATATCGGACTCTAAATAGACTATTAAAACCCAGTCCTTTTAGGAAATGGTGGAAGTTGATTATCAGATTTATTAAAATTCTAAGGTTCCAGATGTCTAGAAAAATTCTGATGATATTGAGAAATGGTTACATACTGCATTGAATATTTATAAAGTGTATTGTGAATTATGGATGTACTCTTGCTGTGGTTAACACACGAGATGTGGTTGCTGTTAGCTGATTGTGTCATGCAAACATCAAAGAGTATCTACACAAACTATGACTATGACATCACTGGTTGCTATACTTTTATAGCACTATCCTATTATACAGTTCATTGTTGACTAAACTAGTTATGCAGTACAGTATTCTATTCACAAAGATTTGTACTCAATATTTAACACTGAAAAATTTGTATTATATATTTTTCTTCTTGTGCAGTACTGGGGTTTGCTAGGTAGGCACTCTACCACTTGAGCCATGCCTCCAGCATTTTTTTGCTTTAGTTATTTTTCTGATAGGTTCTCACATTTTTGCTGAGGGGCTGTCTGCAGACCAAGGATCCTCCTACTCATATCTCCCACATAACTGGGATGATGATATGTGTGCCACCACATCCAGTTCATTTTGTTGAGATGGGTTCCCCAGAGTAGCTGAGATTATAGGTAGGAACCATTACAACTGGCTGAAGATGTTCATTTTTACGGTATTATGATAAAGCTAGCTGGCATCTATTCCATAGGTTATTCTGTGCATTTACTTAGAAGTATAATATAAATGTGATTTGTCCATTGCTTTTATAATTCAGCCTTAGAAATAAGTCTCAGTAAGGCAGCTGGGATTCCCTTTATGGTATGAATACCTTTCCCTGCCTCAAATGCAGTGTCCAAAATATTCCTAGCTTTGTAAGTGACTATACACCCCTTGGATGGAGCATATGCCCAGCTCTCTTAATCAAGTTCAATACAGAGGGTTAGAGACTGGGAAGGCTGGAAAGACCCAGGAAGTTTGTGCCAGGAATTGTTGGGCCAAAAAATGTCAGCATTAAAGTGTGTGAAGCTGTAATTGTGCCTTGCAATTTACAAAGTGCTGTTATACACACTGACTCACTTAACTCTTATATGCAGGGAATAAATTATTATATCCCTTTTACTGGTGTGAATACAATGATTTAAAGCAGATTAAGTAAATTCCCCAGTAGTTACCAAATAGTGACAGAGCAAGAACTGATTTCTTAGAGGGAGAATCTGAGCCCTCTTTCTACCATTTCTCTCTTCCTTGCTTGGGGTCTCAATTAGGAGATCAGATGAATTGTTGTATATTTAATACCATCCAAAGTATAGCATGGGTTTGCCTTCAAATTAAGCTAAGGAAAAATTGTAAATTACACGTATTTTAAATTACAAATATGTTCAAATTTTCTTTGATTTCTAGACCTCAGTGCATGACTATTTTCTCCTATCTTTCTTTGCTCCCAATCAAATATAATTGGAGTGATGCTTACTGAGTGTTTTAGTTATCTCCAAATTGAAAAGCTTGAAATAATGATGGCTACTTCATAGTTACTCTGGGTTAAGTATCCAGAGCAGTTTAGCTGTGTCACTCTGACTTTCTTTCTCTTGACGTAGCAGTTACCTGGGGCTAGAGGACCCATATACAGGATCACTTGGCCGTTGTTGCCGGCCTGAGTTTCTTCCTGGCCATCGTTCAGTTGTCTCCATCCTTTGCTATATATAGGGTTCCATGTGTTCACATGACATGGGAGGTGGGTTCCCCAGAGAAAGAGAACCAAGAAAGAGAGCCCCAGATGCTGAAAGCATTGTTTTACAATTCAGTCTCAGAAGTGACTTGACAATGCTTTTGGTGTGTTCTCTGGTATAATGTAGGAGAGGACTGCGCAAGGGTTAATTCTAAGAGATGGAGATCATTGAGGGGGATGATCATGGATGTTAACTATTACACTAAGAGTACACACATGTAGAGACATTTTATTCCCTCATTTCTCCTCAGATGTAAATAGGGTATATATAAGGATGACTTTTTTCCATGTCGATGCGCAATTTATACTCTTATGTCATATTGTTATCTCACCTCTATTAGACTAAGCTCAAAACACATTCTAATATAGAATTATTCAAGAATATAACCAATTAAAGCAAATATGCCAAATAATATAAATCAAGAGAAGGTCAATAAAGTTTTATGTATGTTGTAGAGGTGCTGTACATTGGGGGAAAAACTTGACACAGTGCCCATGAATGACATTCTATATGAGCCCTTTGAGGATTTCAGCATAGACATCGGGTCAAAGAAAAAATGGCAACATAAGATTCAGAGAAGGGAATATTGCAGAGAAAACATGTAATTTGAGGTAGCAATGGTTGGATGTAAAAGTAATTATTTATGAAGCCCTGAGTATGAGTATGCTTTGGAGGGAAAAATATCAGGCTAACCTAAGCTTCCTGCTTGATTTTTTTCAATAGCTTCCTATTGCTTATGATATGTGAAAGCAAACTCCCCAGTCTGACCCATGCCTAAAAAGGTCTTATCACTTATCACTTCTCTGCCTTTATGCCCTTGTTCTAGTCTCCCCACACATTATTTCAGCCTCCCATTTCCTTAGCATCTTAGGACTCACAATGTAGGCCCAGATAGACATGCACTCTCTTTTATCCATACTATTTCATACTCCACACCTCTACCTCCTCACCTTTCCAAATTCAGTTCAAAAGTTACTGTGTCTAGAAAGATTTTTCTGACTCCCCTCTTCTCCCATCCTCATCCCAACATTACAGCTATCATTGTAAGTGCATTTATGTCTAGAATGGCACTTATTGCTTAATTGATTTTAATAGACACATTCCAGTATTACAACTGAAGGCATAGCACAGTTTATTTGCCATCTTTTTTTCCCTTAAAAACAGAATATAAGATTGGTAAAACAGATAAAATAATGAGGCATCTTAAAATTCATGGTGTCTTAAATTTGTTGTAATTTATTTGCATGTTTATTCCTTCCCTGAGACCTAAAAAAGACCCTGTAGTCTGAAATAATCTATTTCATATCCCCATTGTTCTGCATCTACTAAGTTCCCCTTAAATGTTTAATTGTAGAGGAGTTTAAAACTTAAATAACTTAATAAAGAAAACTTCATGGCTCTCTACCTAATTTGTAAAAAGGTGACCTCAATTGTTCATGTCACTTCACTTAAAAGGGTCAACTTAGGTACACGAGTGAAAATTCCATGATCTGTTGATTTCATCACATCAGTTGACCTGAAAATTACAACTCCTTTCCTTTCATGTCACATATCCCTGAACTTTCCTGGAATTGATGTCAAAAAACCCAGATCTCTTGGCAGGACACCATGATTTTCAGTAGTGGACTTAGAACCGTAAATGCATACAGTTGGTGAAATGCCTGATCAGTGCAGTCAGAAAATCCTGAACTGAAGTCCAAACTTTACTAGTACATAACCTTGCTGGTTAACTACCCTGACCCTTAGCTTTATCCTCTGTAAAATGGGGAAAACAACTTACCTCTCAGGATAGTTGTGAGGATTAAGTCCATTGATAAATATAAATCATCTAATACAGGCCTGGAACAGAGAGTTAGATACTAATAAGTATTAGGACCATCATCATATCCCAGCACATAATAATAAAAAGCAAAAATAATGAATGAGAATAATCCACATGTTCAAGTGAACACTGTGGACTTACGAACCTGTTCAAGTCATATTCATTAGGCACTGAGGCAAATAGACACCAATTCTTGTGGAAGATTTGTTCTGCTTATGCTGTCACCTGTTTTTCTCCATGTATAATTAATTTATTTCAAATTTGGATCTGGTTTTCCTTATTGTTTTCCTCTTTTTCCCCCAAATCTGCTACTGGGGAGTACCAGTCTGCTGTTTTCTTGCAGGCACTGTAATCCAATATGTATTGTACAATAATCTTTAATTCCATGAGCTCTGTCCCAGTAAGGCAATTTCTGCTAAACTTTTCTCATAGATTTTGTAACTTTGTTTTGAATTTTCTTCAACAGCTCAAATTCTCTAAGTTGCTTTACTGATTTTCCTTTTTCCTCTATCATACATTTATGTATATGCAGGAGTCCCTCTGCCAACTGCTGAAGACCTTCTAAAGTTCATTTAGAACTAATTATACAAGACCAGGCCAGGTAGATAGCAAGGATGAGAGAGCAGAGGAACTGAAGAGTAGGGAAAGGAAGTTGGAGAAAAGAAAAAGAGAGTGGGAGGCATATAAGGAAAGGGTGTAGGAGGGGAAATACAGTAGAAATATTATGTAGTCATGTTTGAAAATAGAAAAATGAGACCTGTTGAAGCTATTCCAGGAATCTGGGTAGAGTGAATAAAGGAGAAAGATGCAGGGTATGAATTTAACCAAGATATATTGTAAGCAGTTTTGTAAATGTCACATATACCCCCAAAACAATATAAAATACTTTTAAAAGAAAAAGGGTAAAAATGGCTGGTTTCCTTGTCAAAAGGATGAAGGCCCAGATTACAAAACAAATTTAAAGCCCATAAATAAAATGGAATCTTCCTACTGTGTGATAAGCCCTACTACCCTATTTGGAAAGAAGGTTCTAGACATTAATATGGGAAGAAGTGAGCAATCCCTTTGATCCTTCATAGTATAGAAACAGACAAAGAATCCTACTATTTTGTGTTCTTTTGATGGTTTTTTCCATTTTATAAACTCAGCAGCTCTAGGGAATCTAATCCTTATCCCAACAGTCCATGTGGCTGAATGGCTGCCTGGTCTTGAACCATAATAGTCTTTTCTACCCTTCTTTAGCTCGCACAACATTCAAAAGTATTTTCTCCAAAAGCCATGTATTCTGTCTGATAAACAGGTTAAGTGCAATAATCACCAGTCATCTAAATGCAGATTAACTCATAGACTTACATAATGGATCTTGTTCTGTCATGTTGTTTTTAGCCAAAAGAGAAGACTTTGAAGAGTGTGGAGACACTCAACTATGACATTTTAATAGCCTTGGGGCTCAGAGACTCAGCACAAAGAAATAATCATCATTCACTGAAGGAGTATTCACAGTCTTGGTGGAAAGATTAATGCCAACATTCTGTGATTAATTACAGTTTTTGAAGAAGCTACAAAAAAAAAATCAGTTCTTGGACTAATCTAAGACAGAGTAATTTGAATAAATGGTCCTCAAGACAACAGTGAGTATTGGTCAAATGCTTATGATGCTCATTATCACTTTGAATTATAAGAGTTCACTTTCATCTTGAAAAATGCCTGAATGAGCATTATTGATTTGATAGAGGTCCATTATTTTTGCTACATAAAATTGATAAAATATGAGGGTTACAATATTAGATTTTCTTGCCCAAGAGAGAGAATTTTAGAGTAACCTACCTACTAAAACAGGCTATATATTGAGATGAATGATTTTTCTATGAACTGAAAAAATAAAATGACAAAAACATGAATTAAAATAATTGATATTAAGGATCTAGCTGACCAATTATACCAATAGAGCATTTGTGTGTTCTGTAATCTACATAAAGCCCATCTACAACGGGGCAGCAGGGGCCTTTCCTTGAGTCCTGGCAGAAGGAAGGATATCTGCCTGGCATTTTATCAGAGACAAGGCCGATGGATAGGTCAGAAAGAACTGTAGCTTTTCCTCTGCACATCTCACAAATAAAAAAATAAATTCATTATAAGTCTTCAGGAAGTAACTGAACTTCAGTAGCTTATTGTAGCTATGACTTCTATAGCAAAGGAAAAAAATATAAATGTGATCATGGGTTATTTTAGAGTTTTGATTAAATTGAAAGCAAACTTTATAGAACTTGACTACTAAGCTTGAACTTGCCACCATCTTGAAATCATAATCATCATTTAGATGCTACTTTTTCATAAAAAAGATAATTTGTATTCATATTTTACGGACACATTCTTTAGTAAGAATATACATACAAGCACTTTTTCAATGTAGATTTTATGTGATAAGTTTTCAGGTCCAAGGATATTATTGTTTCCAAAATTGGACTATGAGCACATGATAAAACTAGAGCACACAAGGGAGGGGTGAGGATAGGTAAGACACCTAAAAAACTAGCTAGCATTTGTTGCCTTTAACACAGAGAAACTAAAGCAGATACCTTAAAGTAACTGAGGCCAATAGGAAAAGGGGACCAGGAACTAGAGAAAAGGTTAAATCAAAAAGAATTAACCTAGAAGGTAACACACACGCACAGGAAATCAATGTGAGTCAACTCCCTGTATAGCTATCCTTATCTCAACCAGCAAAAACCCTTGTTCCTTCCTATTATTGCTTATACTCTCTCTACAACAAAATTAGAAATAAGGGCAAAATAGTTTCTGCTGGGTATTGAGGGGGGGGAGAGGGAGGGGGCAGAATGGGTGGTAAGGGGGGGGGGCAGGGGGGAGAAATGAACCAAGCCTTGTATGCACATATGAATAATAAAAGAAAAATGAAAAAAAAAATTTAAAAAAACCAAAAAACAAAATAGCTTGGCTTTCCTAAGTGAAATGGATGAATCCCACCTATATATTTGCCAAAAACATATTTTAACCTTTTTAGAACTACACTATAACTAAAAAAATGATGTCTTAACATAAAATTTCCCAATGAAAAATAAATGAATAATAGTTTTAAATGAAAAGCTTTAACACAGTACTAGGTTACAAGAACTATTATATTTTCTTGACATCTGCTTCTAACATAGTTTGTAACATATCAAATAATTAAAGCTGTACTTTATTCATTTGTAATGAAAAGATATCCAGTCTCTGTAAAGAATGGAAATTTTACTGTGATATTTTTATTACTTTTGTAGAAGCATAGCCAAATATGATTTGGATATCCCATGTGCATGTATGTATACAGACACACACATATGTGTACATATAAATTTCTGAAGTTCTAAAAGCCCAACATAGTAGGAGAGAGATGCAACTCCAAACTTAGTAAAACAAACGGTATGGCTAATTAAAGATATATTTTCTATAGAACTCTCCACTATTCAAAACATATACACATGTTTTTGGCTCATTAGGAATTACTTTAGGATCACTCTCATCTGACATTTCACATACTATATATTTCTCACCTGCTGCAGTATTGACCCTTTGTGATTTTCAGCTTTTAATTGTAGATTTGTGCTTCTTGGTCTTTATAGACTTCCAAGTCCATGAAACAAATAATAAATGTACCTCTAAGAGAACATTACAGATTGTAGAAGTGGCCCCATGAGTGCATTGTTTTTTCCTTGCTAGTCAGGGTAGGATGACAAACAATCCCAGGCTCTGTTTCTTTTCCTGGAAGAACTGAATGCAGCGTTGAAAGGGACCCCCCCACTCTCACCCTGTGCTGCCCGACCATGACCTGCTGTCGTTTCCCATCACTTCTTCCTTCCTTCCTCCCTCATAAAATTCTCCCCCAAAATGTGGTGGTGAAATGTACATATCCAGACTTGCCATCATTTCAGAAACTACAGCTCTCCTCCTAAAAAGAAGGAAATATGAAAGTGGAGAGAAGGCTCGTGTGGAACTGCTTCACATACTCATAGAATAGGAACTCCTGAGGAAAAAACAGGAATTTCTATATTTTGTAGGGTTATAAATATTATGTAGGGCTGAAAGTGTAGCTCAGTGATAGAGTTCTTGCCTGGCATGAACAAAGTCCTGGCCTCAAACCCCAACACCACAAAAAAGCAAAATAAGTAGGATGAACATCCAATAAATAAATTAGCTAGTTCATTCATTATCAACCAAATAGCAAACCTGGACTGTGGTGAATTCATTTAGGACAAATCAGAAATAAGGATGTTTAGGCCAAGTTTCATTAAATCCCATTTTTTAGTATAGAAATACAGATGCTTTTTGACTTATAATAGGGTGACATCCTGCTAAACCCATAAGAAATTGAAAATGCATTTAACAAATTAACCAACCACAAACCACAGCTCAGCAGCACAGTAGGCTGTAGAGTACTGGTTGCTCCCTTGTGAATCTGTGGCTCACTGCTGCTGCCCAGCACTGGGGAGAATATCTTATAGTCTATCACGAGCCTGGAAAAAGACCAGACTTTGAAGTATAGTTGCTACTGAATGCAGATCACTTGATACTGTCAAAAAATTATAAATCAAACCATTGTAAGTTGAGGACTACTGGCACTACGATTTGATGGGGCAGAAAGAAAAAAGTGGCTTGCAAAAAAAAACAGTTTTACATTTTGTCCTAGTATGAGTGTAATATCTTACACTCAATAAAAATACAAATCATAGGTTTATTGTTTTGAGTTCATAAAGGCTCAATAACATGTGAGTGTCACCCCCTCTTAAAGTAATGATGATTTTATTATAAGCCTTGGCCTGGCTCTACACAGGAAGTTGAATACTTGGAGCAAAGAAAAGTGATGTGTTAGCTCTCATTACTTTCCATAGTTCATGAATAGTAACTTTTTCTAAAAAGATTCTTGCCTTTGGGAATTTTGGTTCTTTTTCAAATCTATGGTTACATGTATTGCTTCTCCTCTCTTTTTTATTGAGATAAGGTCTCATTATATAGACCAGACTGAACTCAAGATCTTCCTACCTTAACTTCCCAAAGGTTGGGGTTACAAGCATGTACCACTATGCTCCACTGTGGTTTCTCCTTTATAAAAGAAAATGATCATGAATTAAATCAACTCACAATTGAAAAACAATTCCAAGTTTTCAAACTTGTTGCATACGTACAAGCTTAAGATAAAAACAAACAGAACTACTCTTAAATCTTATATTAAGGATATGACATTATTTTGATAAGAATCTAGTGATTGTTTTAATTGTATTTTCAACTCTCTTTCTAAATAACATTCTCATTTAAGTCATTTGTGTTTGTTCCTATTTTCACAGATTGTAGTTCCTTTGCTCCTGGTACAAAGAAAAGTAGCTTCCCAAAAAGTTTAGTTAGCCATTATCTAAAACATCACATCCTCTGAAAAAAGAGGACCTGGAACCTCCTTCTTAACTTCTGCATTAGTGTTGCTCTCCTGGCAAGCAGACAACATCATCAGAGAAGCCAGCCAAGGAGAGTCTTTAAATGGAAGTTATGCACACAAGGAGCAAATGCATTAAAAAGTTGCTGACGGGCATGAAATGCTTTGATCTGAAGATGGAAAACTCCAAAGCAGGAAGGATTTGGGGCATTTTGCATCTGATTGACTCTGTGGTTTCTCAGAACAGTTATTCCATGGGATAAAATAAATGCAGAAATGGTATTTTGAGACCACAGCTGTAGAGGGAACTGTGATGAATTTCAATGAAAATCCAGTTGAATCTTGAAGATTTGAATCTTCAAAAAGTAATGAGAAATAATAGCTTCTTGAAATTTTGCTGTTTTCTCAAAGAGGTTAAAAAACAAAAATCTCACTTATGTTTTATTCTCAGAATAAATGTTAACTCTCTATTGCCTATAGTCAGGTGGTAGATGCTTTGCAGTTTTCTAAAAATGATTCTATTCCTTTATAGATTACATGTTGGAAAGAGATAGTGTAATGAGTAATGTAATAGAGGTGAAATTCACAGATAGGCAAGCATTCATGAGTAATGGTTTCTTGTGTTATCTTTACAAATTGGTTTCTTACTTACTGCATCAGTCTATGACAAACCAATTTCACACAAGCCTGTTTTAAGGACTGATGGCTTGAAGCCACATCTGACAGTTAATTCCACTATATGCATGAAAATGAAAATTAGGACTATTCAAGCAGAAATGTCTACCAAAGGTTATGAACAGATACAATGGAGTTAAATGGAATTAGATATCTAACAACATCTCAGAAATTTTAGCACTTGCCACAATATTCACTTGAAGCAGTGTTAAGGAATAGAGCTATTCTAAGAATTAGAAATAAACAGAATAATATATGGGAAAATGGTAGCCTCTTGACTGCATACGTGGGTTTGAATTCTGGTTCTGTAGGACTAGATGTCTGATGCTGGACAAGATATTTCAACATTCTGCACCTTGGTGGAGATTTCAATAAAGCTATCTTAATAGGATTATTTAAAAATTTTAGTTAGTACACGTAAAGCTCTTGGTATGGTATACTACCTAGTACCTAAAAAGCACTCAATAAATGTTCATTATTAGTAGTGAAGTAGTGTGGAACAGTAAAAAGAATGGAAATGGTAAGTTAGGCATCTGGTTCTGATTCTGCAACTAGTTATCCTCCCCAAACCTCATTTACAGACGGGTAACCTCATGACCCATCTGTAAAATGAAAGGGTTGGGCTAGATCATCTCTAAAGTTCCTTCCAACTTTAAAGCAGATTGCTTTAAAACACAATGTTTTGGAGCATACAAAGTTTGTAAGTAGAATGCAACATTATTTTAGCAGAATACTTATGAAAGTACTTAATCACTTTTGCAAAAGCATTTCATGGATTCTACTTCCTCACCTTCCTCCCCTCAACTGTTAGGACTTCACCTGCCACTACTCAATGGAAGTGCCTCTTGCCACGGTCACCAAGGCTCCCATCTTACCAAGTCCTGAGGTCACTTCTTTGTATTCTGTGCAGTGTGTGATGGTTAATTCTCCCCTTTTCCCACCTGCTACTCAGATAATGAACATTTTATTTCGTTCCTCTACTTAATATCTTGGAATGGTTTTCCATGTCATTTCTAGCAAAATGCTAATCTTTCCCCTTTGCCTTCTGATCGAGATAAATTTTCTAGCATTCTCTTTCGCCTGTTATAGTCCCTCCAGCCACACTGGCCCTCTTTCTGAACTTTGCACAGCTCTAGCTCACTCCTTTCTGAGACCGACTGGCCACTGTCTATAATCCATTCTCAGTAAATATGTGTTGGATGAAAAAGATGAAGGACATAGTTTTCCTGGCATCTTATCCAGTGTTTTCTGCCTTCCCTTACAGCTGAATCATCCTATTGTCAGTTTTATTTGTTTGCTGTCCATGATCCATCACCCTGTGCTACTGTGGATTTGAATGTGTACATCTTTGTAAGGTAAAACACTTGTGGGGTAAGACTGTCATAATCTAATGGAGCCTTAATCACAATAATTCACGAAATATCTATTACAATACTTATTTTAAAGGAAGACGAATTGACTACCTAGGCTACCCATGACTAAGTCAAAAGAAGGAAAGTCAAAGAAAAAAGTACTTAAATATTTAAATAAAAATGTCTGCCTCCAATGGTTTACCTGTCCCAACATGCATTTTCTTAGGTAGTGGGGAAAAAGTAAGAATTGGAATTCAGTTCTTAAGTGGGTATAATAAATTATTTTGACTCTTTTTCAAAACATTGATTTGTTACTTATGTTAAGAACAATTATAGGTATGGTCTAAATATTTAACAATATAATCTAGTGAAAAATTGGTTGAATATATTTTACTGTACCTATCTTGTTACAGATAGTACTGATAACCAAAATTTCCATTGTTAATAGTGAAATTATCATTTTATCTCTTCTGGGCTGGACACTCTGAGGTAATTCTTCACATTGCACTCAGTGGTTCTCATATCAAACTTAAAAATTAAATCTTAATACATACCTCACTATCACCTCTTATGATTCTCTCCTCTTCAGGATCCCCTTTTGCCCAACCCCCAACAAACACAAATTCAACTCTTAAACCAAATAAAAAATGCAGCTCTGCAGCTCTCCCAAGAAGCTTCACCTCTTCCTCTTATGTTGTTGTTTTTTTTTTTTTTTTGACTGAAACACCCTGATCTCTTACCCAGTATCTTAGTTGGCCCAAGTAATTCTCACTCATATGTTGGAGATTATCTCCTCCTGCCAGCTTTTTGTACACCTGTCCACCCTCTTGCCACCCTGGTAGGCCCCTTAGTACCTATGCTTACTCTCCCTCCCTACACCATACAGCATATATTACACAGTATTAAAAAGTTAAAATATCAATTTCATCTTGGGTGAGGAAATTTTTAATTAGTATTACCTTATACTATGGCCTGAAGGTTTGTATTCCCTGAAAATTTATATGTTGAAATCTTAGTGGGTGGACCTTTGGGAGATGATTAGGTTGTTAGGATGGAACTCACATGAATGAAATTAATGTCCTTAAAAAAGAGGCTGAGGGAGCTTGATGGCCACTCCCACTAAGACATAGCAAGATGGTCCCACCTATGAGGAAATGGCCACTACCAGACTCTGTGGGCACCTTGATCTTAGAACTGCCAGTCTCTAGAACTGTGAGAAATAAATTTCTGTTATTTTAAGTTATCTAGTTGAAGGTGTCTTGTTATAGCAACGCAACCATACTAAGATACCCTAAAATAACAAAATCATACAAAGATAGTACAAAATGATACCTTTATACTCTTGGTCTTTATGAATAAATGTGTAAGAATCATTAACAATATATTACCATATAGGATCCAGCAATATAGACAAAGAATTCCCTATAACTAAGTGAGGCTCATTCCAATGAGGCACAACTAATTTAATGATAAAAAAGTCAATGAATATAATCAACTCTATTAAAAGGCTAAAGAAGAAAACCCATGTAATCATACCAGCTAACATAATAGTTAATCACAAAAAGCTGAATTCTTTCCATTTAAATCAGGAACAATGCACGGAGGTTGCTCTTGCCATTTTTATTCAACCTAGGGCTAGAAGTCCTAGCCTGTGCAAGAAAGGCAAGAAAACGATGTAAAAAGGCAGATGATAGATTTAAAAGAACCTAAACATAAAACATGTAACTATGAAACTTTCAGGGAAAACAACAGGAAATTTGGATCTAGGGCTAGACAACAACTTTTTAGACTTGACACTAAAAGCATGATTTAAAATCAGAAAAAAGATAAATTGTACTTCATCAAAATTAAGAACTTTTGCTTGGTAAATGACCCTGCTCAGCTGGGCATGGTGGCTCACCACTGTAATCCCAGCATTAGAGAGGTTGAGACAGTATGATTGCAAGTTGAGTTAGGGGCCAGTCTGGGCTATAAAGTGAAATCCTGATGCAAAGAAGGAAGAGAGGTGAGAGAGAGAGAACACTCAGGATTTCATGTTTGCAAAGCAGGCATGCTACCGCTTGAGCCACAACCCCAGTATATTTTGCTGTGATTATTTTGAAGATGGGGTGTCTCAAACTATTTGCCTGGACTTACCCTGAATCATGATCCTCCTTATCTCAGCCTCTTAGATGGTTAGCATTACAGCACCCAGTTCCTTTTTCTATAATTAAGAATTGTTCTATAGCTTTAAAATATCCTGTCTGTGATAATGGCCCTAAAGATAATATTTTCTACTCAATAATGTCAACAGCAACATTCAGCAACTTCTCCTAAAACATCCTAGTGTCCCTTAGTTACCTTTTAATGTTCATTGTTACACATTATACCACCTGTTAATTTTAATAAATTCATGTTATTTTGAACGATACTTGTATTTTTGTACTGGGTGATATACAACAGGCAAAAGAAGCTTAGTTAAAGCAACACTGTCATGGTGTTACCCAGTGTGAACACTAGATTTTTGCTGAAAAACAATTATACCTATATGGGTTCTTGAACTCAGTTTTAAGAAGACGCAAAAGGATTAATTAAGAATGGTAAAGCATATGGCAGAATGCAAGATACCACAACTTTACTACATATTTAATTTAAATAATGATTCAGATATAGGTAAGCAAATATAATTTACAGTGGATTTACAGGATGTTTTGGAACTTTCTGTTCACTAAGCCATTTGGGATAATATAAGGCCAGGATCTCTGCACCAGTCCAGGCTGGAGCTCCCCTCCTTGCACCATCATCCAAGTTCACCTCTAACTCTACATTGGATGCAGATTTAGTCACAGCTGGAGATGAATTAGTATTCAATATTCATGTTCTGAATATGGGCCTTTGCTATATGTAAGAATTTCTCCTCTCTATATTTATTATTGCTTATAATTCATAGAAAGGCCTATTATTATTCACCGGTCTGATATCCATGGGCCTTTCTGGATGACAGGATGCACACATAATAGAAAGTCTCAGGAAAAGGACAAAAATCAAAATGAAAAAAAATCTGACATATATAATATGCATATAAGGGTTGAAATATCTGATTAATGACCTAAATCCTATACACAAATCTCTACCACTTAAAAACATGAATATATTTGTCTCCTCCTCTTAGGAGATAAATATATATTTGTTTTTGAATCTGTGAGTTCTAGAGAGACAGAATGTGGCCTATCACACATTAACCTTAGTTGAGAATGCTAGAAATTTCTGTGTGCTTTTGGCCTTAGTAACAGGGTATCCCATGGCTAAGCTCCCTCGACTGCTTTCAGTAAAGGACTTTCCACTCAGAGTACTATCAACAGCTCATGTGTGGCTGTCCTCACACTCAGATTCTGGATTGACCTCCCTGACATAGTCCTAGAAACTTGCTAATAATCAAAACTTATGGATTTAAGGGTTTACTGCCTTTGGGAACAGAGCAGTTCTCACCCAGCCTACTATTGTCAGGAGCTAGGATTGAATTCATATGATGCTTGAACAAATAGAAAGGTAATACTCTTGCTCCATAGCTTCCAAGACTAGAGATGGATAATTTTGAAGTAGGGAATAAGCCACAAGTCTTCCCTTTACATTTTTGTACATTTGACACTGTCCACAAAAGTATACTCTAAGTAGTTGTGAAAACTTTACCCAGAGAAAATAATATTTTAGGAAATACATGGGTAGTAGAATATTGTTTTCAAACTGAAAAGCCAAAGAAGGACATGAAGGCAAAGAAAAAAAAATGTTTTTAAACACAGATACATCCCAGAAAAAACTGGTGTAGAATTATGGAACAAGTGCCATGAATATATTTATTTCAGACAAGTGGGGTTTTAATAACTATGAGGAAGTGATAAATTTATTAATAGGGACAAGATATTGGTTAAAACCCCCTAAGCCATGTCCCTTATATTTTACATAAGTTGCATTCATTCTGTCAGTATTGTCATCATACCATTGAAAACAAATGTAATAAAGGGAAATATTTGAGTGTCCTGAGTATCATGAAACTTGGAGTACTTTTACAATAGAGACAATTTTTTGTATATAAATGACAGAAAACGAATTCCACAAATAGAAGCATGAAATCCATTTGGAATGGCTCAATCAACTAGAATTTGTGTCGGTAACTTAAAATATTCTCAGTCATTTTGTCAGGCACATATGATTTTCCTTAACTTGGATATTTGAAGGAAGATATAATTCACATGCTTTTCATTCTTTTACACTTGAGATATTAAAACATAGTTCAAACAAAGTATTCATGTACCATTTGTTAGGTCCCTGGAATTCTTGGGGTGGGCGGAAGGTCCCGAGGCTAGCACTGAAACCAGACTCCCTGACTTATGACTGCTTACCAAACTCCCTTGCCTGTTTCCCTGCTCTGCTTGAAAAATCTCAGGAACTTTCAGTTTCTCAACTAACCAGGCATGTCGACCTGTTACATCTGGTAATCACAAATAATCAAAGACCAGAGACTCTCTCCCTCCCCCATGGCTTGGCCCCTCCTATAAAGCCCACTACCCATTTCAGCCAAGCCACTGCACTATGAACCCGAGAGTGACAGCCCTGTGGTCTGGTTCCTAATAAATCTTTCTTTTCCACATGTGGCATGTTCTTTATTCAGCAGTTCCTTACATCTGGTGCCAAAACCTGGGAGAGGTTAGCAAGATACCCTGGCCCAGGGCTGGTCCCTTGGCTCTCATGTCCTGCCCTCTCCTGAACTCAGACTGCTGAGTTGACCCCACGTGCCTCCAGACTGTGGATTTTGGACCTTAATGCCTTGCCGGCTTTCCCATCCATCATTAGCTTCTCTCTTCCACTGGTCTCCACCTGACCTACTCCTCTCCTCAGACTTGGTAAGTGTCACTCTCCTCGGGGCTGCCTACTCTATCTGTTCTGGTAGTCATGGCACCACACCAGGTACATCTCCTACACCTGCTGGGGCACCCCTCCGCTTAGCACAGGGACGCCTGGCTAACCGGTTGGGCATTCTTTACAAATGGTAACCCAAGCCGGGGATGCCTGCTCTTGGGAACCCATTCAGGTGGCACCTCCCCCTCCCTCTCACTCTCTCTCTCTCTCTTGCTCTCCCTCTCTGTTTTCCTTTCCTCTGCCTAGGGTGAGAGCTCAACATCCCCTCCAGCTTACTTTGGCCAAATGACAACTGGACGATTCTGCTTTCCTTGCCTGAGTCACGTAAGGGAGGCTAGATCTTGACCTAGATCTGTATTGGCCTGAAGGGTAAACTCACCAAGACACCTTCCTCTCTCTCTCTCTCCTTCTCTCTGTCCTTCTCTTCTCTCTCTCTCTCTCTCTTTCTCTTTCTCACTCTCTTTCTCTTTCTCACTCTCTTTCTCTCCTTTTTTTCTTCTACATTATGAGGACTACACATTCTACATTAGATGCATCCACTGGGATGCCTTCTCTGCACCCTACCCTTGGTCTCCAAGATGATATAAAACCTAAGCGACTGATTTTCACACACTTCTAGATCTTGACAATTTCTGCCTTCACAATGGCAAGTGTTCCAAAATTCCATTCATCCAAGCTTTTCTTTCTCTCCGCTCTTGACCTTCCCTGCTCCAGTCTTGTAACACTGTTCAAATCCTCCTTGCCAGCGACAAACCCCCCTCAAAGTCTGTGTCTCTCCCTCCCATTGAACTCCCTTCAAAAGACTCTTCTCTTACTTGCGACCTCATGGGCTCTGTCTGCCCACCTCCCAACTCCTCCCACCAGTCCTCTACTTCAATCTCTTCTTCCACCCCATCCTCCCATAACTCAGACCCTCCTTCTTCCACCCCTGCTGGCTCTCCCAAACATCCGCCACTCTATTCCCTTTCTACAGTGGTCACAATTGACCCTGAGCCATCGGCTCCTCAGGGACCAACACTGCAAGCCTTGCCCTCAGCCCCTCTACCCCCTCACCCCTCTGCTCCCCACCCACATCCCATACCTGCTCCCATACCTCCTCCCAAACACACCCACCTCCAGGAGGTGGCAGAAGCTGATGGCATTATCAGAGTTCATGTGCCCTTTTCCATGACTGACCTCTCTCAAATTGAAAAGAGACTTGACTCCTTCTCTACTGACTCAGCCTCCTATATTAAAGAATTTAAATACCTAACCCAAGCATATGATATGACTTGGCATGAGACCCACCTTCCAAGGATGGAATAATTTATTCTCAACTCTCATTTTACTTCCCAATCCTTCCTTGATATTTGAAGAAAACTTAAAGAGGCAGGGATTGGCCTTCAGACTCCCCAGGGAGATCTTGTGAAAACAACATTTAAGGTATTTAATAACTGAGATGAGGCTTGAGACCAGTGAAAGACCCAGCTCTTGGTGGCTGCCCTGAGGCCACCTCCCCCAACTTCAAGATGGGCCAGACAACAACACACACCTCCAGGGGCCTGCTTCAAGTGCAACCAGACAAGACATTGGGAAAAATATTGCCCTTCACCTCACCCACTACCAGGACCCTGTCCACAATGTGGCCAAAGTGGACACTGAAAGGATGACTGCCCCTCTTTGTCTCTGCAAGGTAGGTCAGTCTCCCACTCCCACTCTCAACAGAGTGAAGGCCTTATGGACCTCTTGGGCCTGGTGGCAGAAGACTGACGGTGCCCTGGGACCTTGGCCCCCTTAAAGATCACCTTGGAGGAGCCCAGGGTAACAGTCCAAGTGGCGGGTAGGCCTCAATCACCTACTTAGTGCTACCTGACTTCTCAGGTAAGCTTTATCCTTCACAGATCTCCATGGTGGGGGTGAATGGTCTCCTCCATCAGACAAAAAGGAAACACAGTTTTATTTAAATTTAAAATTCTTATGGAGGTTAATTTTAAAATGCAAATTACAAAGTAAACAACTGGAAAGGATATAGATAGGTAAACTCCAATGTGTAATAAAGTTATAATCTAAGAGTTGCCTAAAAGATTTTTAGGGTCATATCAAACCAAAATCAAATTCTCTAGGTCTATAAAATAACAAGGTTATCTTAATATTGTTCTGCTCTGAGTAACATCTACAAAAAAACTATTACAGGGAAGCATTTTATCAAAGAAATTATTTGCGTTTCCTGCTGATCTTGTCAAGCTTTAAATACTACTAAATCAGAGTTCATTTACATATTTGCTCATGTGTCTTAAATGACCACCTTGTAACAGTGTTGTGTCTATACTTTCTCTAAATGGTACAAACATTTACAAAGTTAAACATGTAAATTTACATAAAATAATGAGCTAAAGCTCTCTTTTACTCAAAACTGTAACATTTAACCTGCATCCTGACAGTCAGCCCCTGTTTGCCTTTAAAGATTCCACAAACACTTCACAGCAACTAACCTGGACAGTTTTGCCACAAGAGTTTAAAGACAGCCCTCATCCTTTTGAACAGACCCTAACCAGAGACTTATTAGGTTGGCACTACCCAGAGGCCACTTCTTCAATATGTTGATGATGTACTTCAGTGCAGAGCCACAGAGACCCTCATCTGCAGGGCGACTGAGTCCTTTTTAAAACTTTCTGGCCTCTGGAGATACAAAGTCTCTAAGGAGAAGGCTCAATTATGCCTCCCACAGATCACCTACCAAGGTGTGGTCTTAAAGGGACAGATTCCCTGAGCCCCTTCCTTCTTGAGCCTCTTTGAAATAATGTATGGCTGCCCATTTCTCTTAGGAAACTTGCCTCCAACAGACTCTGCTCCTCTGGCTGACTATCTACTTTGCCTTAACCTTCTCAGGGAGCTTCTCAGAGAGCATGCAGACCAGATCCTGCCCCACCCTATAACAATTTCTGTTAAACCAGGGACCTTGTTCTCCTAAAGGATATTTGACCCTCTCTGTTAGGACCTCAGTGGACTGGACCTCACCTGGTCATCCTCACAATGCCCACCGCTGTCAAGCTCAATGGGATCCCCCAGTGACAGCACCTTTCAAGGATAAAACATTGCCCACCAATCTCAGACTCTTCCACTACAACAAAGGATGAGTACTCTTGCATACCACTGGGCCCCACACGGCTATGCCTCTCCCGCAAACTCTCTCCCTCTTCCTCTCCTACATAAGTTCTTACTCCTCATCTGGCTCTTAATTTTCTGCCATAGGTGAATTAAAACACTGGTAGGGACAGTGGGCCTAATTCTGGGAGCATGCATAATATCTTCCTGCCTCCCTCCCTTGCTTATATGATCTATTAGGTCCATTATAGAGGCTACTATAGAAAGAAAGACAGCTGCACATGTAATGATGCTATGGAAATACAAACCCTTAAACAAACCAGAAAAATGCTTTTTAACCCTAGAAGCCTCCAGGATCATTCAGGGAACTCAGAAGACAGACTTCCCACCAAATGTTACTATAACCTTCTCCCAACAATTGGCCTTGTCTGCAAATGAAGCCTGGGAAAAACTGTCAGCCTCCACTCCTGGGGACCTCACAAATTTCCAAATTCCAGCTGAATCCCACTTAATGATGCCCCTACTCAACATGAAGTAGCTAGATCAATCTGTGCCCATAATACCAACAAAAGGCTGGAATGTTAGGTCCCTGGCATTCTTGGGGTGGGTGGAAGTTCTTGAGGCTAGCACTGAAACCAGACCCCTGATTTATGACCGCTTGCCAAACTCCCCTGCCTGTTTCCCTGCTCTGCTTACAAAACCTCAGGAACTTCCAGTTTCTCAACTAAGCAGGCATGTCGACCTGTTACATCTGGTGATCACAGATAATCAGAGACCAGAGACTCTCTCCCTCCCCCATGGCTTGGCCCCTCCTATAAAGCCCACTACCCGTTTCAGCCAAGCCGCTGCACTCTGAACCCAAGAGTGACAGCCCTGCATTCTGGTTCCTAATAAGTCTTTCTTTTCCACATATGGCGTGGTCTTTATTCAGCAGTTCCTTACACCATTGACCAGTTATTTCTTTTTTTTTTTTTTTTTTTTTTCATTTTTCTTTTATTATTCATATGTGCATACAAGGCTTGGTTCATTTCTCCCCCCTGCCCCCACCCCCTCCCTTACCACCCACTCCACCCCCTCCCGCTCCCCCCCTCAATACCCAGCAGAAACTATTTTGCCCTTATCTCTAATTTTGTTGTAGAGAGAGTATAAGCAATAATAGGAAGGAACAAGGGGTTTTGCTGGTTGAGATAAGGATAGCTATACAGGGCATTGACTCACATTGATTTCCTCTGTGTGGGTGTTACCTTCTAGGTTAATTCTTCTTGAACTAACCTTTTCTCTAGTTCCTGGTCCCCTTTTCCTATTGGCCTCAGTTGCTTTAAGGTATCTGCTTTAGTTTCTCTGCGTTAAGGGCAACAAATGCTAGCTAGTTTTTTAGGTGTCTTACCTATCCTCACCCCTCCCTTGTGTGCTCTCGCTTTTATCATGTGCTCAAAGTCCAATCCCCTTGTTGTGTTTGCCCTTGATCTAATGTCCACATATGAGGGAGAACATACGATTTTTGGTCTTTTGAGCCAGGCTAACCTCACTCAGAATGATGTTCTCCAATTCCATCCATTTACCAGCGAATGATAACATTTCGTTCTTCTTCATGGCTGCATAAAATTCCATTGTGTATAGATACCACATTTTCTTAATCCATTCGTCAGTGCTGGGACATCTTGGCTGTTTCCATAACTTGGCTATTGTGAATAGTGCCGCAATAAACATGGGTGTGCAGGTGGCTCTGGAGTAACAGTCTTTTGGGTATATCCCCAAGAGTGGTATTGCTGGATCAAATGGTAGATCGATGTCCATCTTTTTAAGTAGCCTCCAAATTTTTTTCCAGAGTGGTTGTACTAGTCTACATTCCCACCAACAGTGTAAAAGGGTTCCTTTTTCCCCGCATCCTCGCCAACACCTGTTGGTGGTGGTGTTGCTGATGATGGCTATTCTAACAGGGGTGAGGTGGAATCTTAGTGTGGTTTTAATTTGCATTTCCTTTATTGCTAGAGATGGTGAGCATTTTTTCATGTGTTTTCTGGCCATTTGAATTTCTTCTTTTGAGAAAGTTCTGTTTAGTTCACATGCCCATTTCTTTATTGGTTCATTAGTTTTGGGAGAATTAAGTTTTTTAAGTTCCCTGTATATTCTGGTTATCAGTCCTTTGTCTGATGTATAATTGGCAAATATTTTCTCCCACTCTGTGGTTGTTCTCTTCAGTTTAGAGACCATTTCTTTTGATGAACAGAAGCTTTTTAGTTTTATGAGGTCCCATTTATCTATGCTATCTCTTAGTTGCTGTGCTGCTGGGGTTTCATTGAGAAAGTTCTTACCTATACCTACTAACTCCAGAGTATTTCCTACTCTTTCTTGTATCAACTTAAGAGTTTGGGGTCTGATATTAAGATCCTTGATCCATTTTGAGTTAATCTTGGTATAGGGTGATATACATGGATCTAGTTTCAGTTTTTTGCAGACTGCTAACCAGTTTTCCCAGCAGTTTTTGTTGAAGAGGCTGCTATTTCTCCATCGTATATTTTTAGCTCCTTTGTCAAAGATAAGTTGCTCATAGTTGTGTGGCTTCATATCTGGATCCTCTATTCTGTTCCACTGGTCTTCATGTCTGTTTTTGTGCCAGTACCATGCTGTTTTTATTGTTATTGCTTTGTAATATAGTTTGAAGTCAGGTATTGTGATACCTCCTGCATTGTTCTTTTGACTGAGTATTGCCTTGGCTATTCGTGGCCTCTTGTGTTTCCATATAAATTTCACAGTAGATTTTTCAATCTCTTTGATGAATATCATTGGAATTTTGATGGGAATTGCATTAAACATGTAGATTACTTTGGGGAGTATCGACATTTTTACTATGTTGATTCTACCAATCCATGAGCATGGGAGATCTCTCCACTTTCTATAGTCTTCCTCAATCTCTTTCTTCAGAAGGTTATAGTTTTCCTTGTAGAGGTCTTTCACATCTTTTGTTAGGTTTACACCTAGGTATTTGATTTTTTTTGAGGCTATTGTAAATGGAATTGTTTTCATACATTCTTTTTCCGTTTGCTCATTGTTAGTGTATAGAAATGCTAATGATTTTTCTATGTTGATTTTATATCCTGCTACTTTGCTATAGCTATTGATGATGTCTAGAAGCTTCTGAGTAGAGTTTTTTGGGTCTTTAAGGTATAGGATCATGTCGTCTGCAAATAGGGATATTTTGACAGTTTCTTTACCTATTTGTATTCCTTTTATTCCTTCTTCTTGCCTAATTGCTCTGGCTAGGAATTCCAGTACTATGTTGAATAGGAGTGGAGATAGTGGGCATCCTTGTCTGGTTCCTGATTTTAGAGGGAACGGTTTTAATTTTTCTCCGTTAAGTATAATGCTGGCTGTAGGTTTGTCATATATAGCTTTTATAATGTTGAGGAACTTTCCTTCTATTCCTAGTTTTCTTAGAGCTTTTATCATGAAATGATGTTGGATCTTATCAAAGGCTTTTTCTGCATCTATTGAGATGATCAAGTGGTTTTTGTCTTTGCTTCTGTTAATGTGGTTTATTACGTTTATTGATTTTCGTATGTTGAACCACCCCTGCATCCCTGGGATGAAGCCTACCTGGTCGTGGTGGATAATCTTTTTGATGTGTTGCTGAATTCGGTTTGCCATTATTTTGTTGAGGATTTTTGCATCAATGTTCATTAAGGAGATTGGCCTATAGTTCTCCTTTTTGGAGGTGTCTTTGCCTGGTTTTGGGATAAGTGTAATACTGGCTTCATAAAATGTGTTTGGCAGTTTTCCTTCCCTTTCTATTTCATGGAACAGTTTAAGGAGGGTTGGTATCAGTTCTTCTTTAAAGGTCTGATAGAATTCAGCAGAGAATCCGTCAGGTCCTGGACTTTTCTTTTTGGGGAGACTCTTGATTGCTGCTTCAATTTCATTTTGTGTTATAGGTCTATTCAGGTGATTAATTTCCTCTTGGTTCAGTTTTGGATGATCATATGTATCTAGAAATCTGTCCATTTCTTTTAGATTTTCAAATTTATTTGAATATAGGTTCTCAAAGTAGTTGACCAGTTATTTCTATTGAAATGTCTTTCTTCTTATTCTAAAAAAAATAAATCACACTAAATTATATTCCTAAATTTTCAATTTATATCATTAACTCCTCTCTCTTGACAAAGCAGAAGATGTTCTAAGTTTTACAAACAACTATCGGGTATAATTAAAGTTTTTGTCCAGTCTACCACTATTAATGCTCACTATAAACCATGACAAAATCACACCAATGATTTCTGTTTAGTTCCAGATATAAGGCTCAATACTTTCATTATATCTATTATGGGAGACTTCCTATTTTGAAGTTGAACCTCTCATTCAATTTTTATAAAATACTTTTCATTTTAGTCAAATACAGGCAGTACTACCATATATATACCCTAACAAACCAAAAAAATAAAAGTAACAATTGAAAACAAAAACACAAAGCTTTCCTTTTCATGAACAGAAGACTTCATCAAAGACACAGCATTTTTCCTTGGTTTCCAGATCAACTTGTCTTGTTCATTAACTGATTTGTTTCCATTTACAATAATTTATGTCATTTTCCCCCTCAATAGATGTCTTCATAGCCACTTTTTTGTGGATGAAAAAAGGAAGAAAGAGCACATGACAGCCCTGGAAGCCAGATGTTTACAAGCTTGTTGCCACCAGGAAGAGCTCATGGAGCACAGTTGGCACACTGTCTGAGATGAGAGACATGAAGCAAAGGCTCCTGTGACCCCAAAAGGGGAAGCTTCAGCTGGGGTTGGTTTGGTCACAGCTTTAACTCATCCTCCACCATACCAAACACCACTTTGGAAGAAGGGGAGATGGCCTACTGGCATTGACATTTGCTTTTGTATGCTGTAGTTCAAAGTACCATACTACGAAATAGCTCCAGAATGTGCCTTGTAACATTTAGTCACAATAAGGGCATTTACATTCCTTCCAAATATTCTTTACAAAGTCAGTGGATTCATGCTCTTGAGTGAGATGCAAAATTGCAAAGGGCTTGAGATATGTTCTTGATCTTCAGTACAGAAAGCAGATTCTGTTTATTCTCCGCTAAGTGTGCTCAATTAAATTTATTACTTTCTGAGCTATTTTTATAAGCCAGGAGGAAGCCCAGTACCTTCTCCCCTGACTATGTTTAATAAGGAAAATATGATTATATAAAACCAAATTTTCATGAGCCATTATTAAAAGTGCCATAGGAATGTCTTGTTAATAAGTATAATATAATAAGTAATCAGGATTTTAAAGACTGATTTTTTTTAAGAGTGCCTTCCTAACAAGTGTGAGACTCTGAGTTCAAACTTCAGTACTGCCAGAAAAAAAAGACTGATTTTTTTCCCCAAAATATGTAGTCAATTCCTAAGCCCTTATATCTGTGGATGTAGCCTAATCTGGAAACAGAATCTTTGCAACTCTAATCAAGTTAAGATAAGGCTTTACTGAATCAGGGTGGGCACTGATTCAAAATAACTGGTGTCTTTATAGAAGGGGGAAAATTTGAACACAGATTTGGAAATAGACACAAAAAGAAAGTTAGAGCTTGCAGTTATTCTGCTATAAGCCATGAATACTTGAAGTACCAGATACTGGAAAAGACAAGAAAAGATCAAACTCTAGGGGTTCCTGGCCTTCCTTACCCCTTGATTTTGGACTTCTACCTCCCAAAACTGTGAGAGAATAAATTGTGTTAAGCCACCCAGTTTGTGGTACTCTGTGGCATTACAGTCAGTTAGATGAACAAGTTTTTCAGTCCTGCAGGGAGGAAATATCAGAGTTCATTTTAATGGATTTTCATTTGTGGCCAAAATATATAAAAATCTGTATTTCAAGAAGAAGCATGTCTTCTGATGAGATAAAATCTAAAAATATTGAATAGATGGTCAAATCAATAAATAGTGTGCTTATCCAACTTCTCCTCCAGAAATAATGTTCCAGGAGAGGCCAGCTCCCAACCCTTCACTACATACATGGGCTGTATAACCTACAGCCCATCAGAAATGAAGATGGTATGCAAAAGCCTGGTGTTTCTAGATTTTTGGTTCATGATTTTCAAGGTATGGGTTTACTGATAGTACTCACATTAAATAACAAACAGCATTGTGTTTAGCCACTTGAGAGCAGGGATCATGTTATATACCCCAACAGGTGGCACAGCATCTGTTTCATAAAGGATACAAAAAGTGGATGAGAAAGTAATAAGTAGACATTAGAAATGTGGTTGGTTAAACATGAAGAAGCTAGCCTACAACTGCAAATTGAGTAAAAGAATGTAAATATCAGTTTATAAGGATAGTCAAATATGTTATTTAACTTAATTTTCAAAACAACTCTAATAGATACTGTTTTCCCAGTTTTATGGACAGGAAAGTAAAACTCAGAAAGTTTTAAATGACATGCCCAAGATCACATATTTAGTGAACGCAGTTAAAATGCATTTAATGCCAAATTCAATGCTCTGTATCCTATATTTTAATTCCCTCTTGGGGAAATGCCTACACAGCCTGGAGAGGACTTTAGACCTCATGGTAAACTACTGTGTGCATAGGAATTATTCATTTCAAGTGCTTCCATCAGTTTTTCTATTTTAAGTGGGGTAAAAATTATCTGAAAACCCCTTTCTCAACTGAATAATACATATGTAACTAATACTAGAAACCGTCAAAAAGAACAGTTATTTTAATACAGTGAATTAGTTTTATAATTATATAGCCACAATTTTAACCAGACGCAGTCCCAAATGAATTCTTTTTGACTCTCTTCTTTCTCTCTTCTAAAGATTACAGAAATTTTATACTAATTTTATGAACATTCTATTATAATATTCTAGACATTCTTAACAAAATACCAATGATCTTGACTATTATCTTTTGTCATCATTTGTCATCATCTGATACGATAACCATATCATGCTAAATGTTGATTGCTTTACCTGCCCACCATCTTGCTACATGAAGGGGAAGGTCCTGAACTTTACACCCACCACGATAGCCTTCAATGTGATTGCCATGGAAGCCAGCATGAGAATGAGGCTGCAATGCTTTCTGGCCCCAAGCATGGTGAATCCACAGTATGCTTCTAAGAAACTGGAATTTGGACTTGAGAGAGAAAGCTGAATCGTATAACTGCAATATTCAAAGAAAGATGTCCACATTGCCCAGCTACCAACATTCCTAGAACTGTCCTGATAAGAGATTGGTTGCAGAAGATTCTGAAAGGCTAGCCAGAAATAAATAAGCCGGAAAGCCTGAGCCTGAGCAGATTCAATTTAACCACTTCCTTACAAATGAAATTTTGTTTGTTTTTTGGTGGTACTGATGTTTGGACTCAGCCTTGTACTTGCTAGACAGGCACTCCACCTCTTGAGCCATGCTGCCAGACTTTTCTGCTTTAGTTATTTTCCCAATAGAGCCTCACTTTTATACCTGGGCTGGAATGGACCACAGTCTTCCTATTTATGCCTGTCCTGTAGCTGGGATGACAGGCACACATAAGCATGCACAACCATTAGTTGAGATTGGGGGTGGGGGGTGGTCTTACTAACTTTTTGCCTGGGCTGGCCTTGAGCTGTGCTCCTCCTGAGTAGGTAGGATTTCAGGCATAAGACAGCACATCCAGCTACAAATGAAAAAATTAAACACTCATTTAGCCATTTTATAATCAAAGCAATTTTATATCACACAAACCATGCTACAGAAGACAAAAAAAACATAGTTGGTTAGCACAACTGAACTGGACATTTAAAAATGACTAACACGGTAAATGTCATGTTAATGTTTTTACCACAACAAAAACATAATTAAAAAAATTTTAAACAACCCCCATAAAATATTTACTTATAGTTTTTTATTCAGTTGACGTTCCCTATTTCCAACTGATGAGAATTTAGTTAAATTTGGAAGTCATGACATGACAGAAAGATGAAGCACCTTGAGTAATGACGAAATTTAGCCTTGAAGAAACTGATGCACATTAGCAGTGCTGTGCTGATAAAGGTTTAACAACCCATTCTCACAATAAAAAGCCCTGATTTTGTAGCATTTCTTGGTCTCCATGGTATAAATATTCCCACCATGACCCATTTCTGCTACTGATGTAATGATGATCAGTCAGCAGAGTTGGGAAGAGACACAGACAATGGGCTTTCTTGAGAGGGCTCTAGCACTCCACTGGATCATGGACAGAATTACCTTTGGGTGCCTTCGTTTCATGTATTTCAGATTCAAAATATATTTATGTACAAAAAGGAGACTAATATTTATGAAGTGGCTACAGTCTTATTTTAAATGATTTCAATTAAAAATGTTACATATGACATTGAATTTTATATTTAAATGAGTGAGCTTTAAGAGAGAAATGTGGTAGATTATAGACATCTAGCTCTTTCCTGTGTCTCCACAAATCACCTGTGTGGCTGCAAGGAGAGGTGGGAGGGGTGGAAATGGAAGGGAGACCAATGGTACATAGTAGAGAGTTAAGAAATCTGGTGAAATCCAGAAATATTAAACTTTAGGTTTGTATAAGAAAACAGACCCTAAAATAGAGTACTAGGAAAAAATAGTATTCCTGCCATTTTATGTGGGGCTTTAAATGAAAGAAGAAGGGAAAGGCTCAGAAGGCTCCAGAGGCTCTCTGAAAAAAAAAAATACAGTTCAAGACAGGAGATCTGTAATCCATATTAGTAAGCAGGTGCTGGAGAGGGGAACCTGAACTCCCTGTTCTGCTCATTGTTACCATGGTGAGGAATCATTAACAGAGGTCTTACAGTCAAACTTTCAGCCAAATCCAGCAGAAGCCCCAAAGGTCTTCTCCTCTCAACTGGCTAAGTGCATGGACAACTCAAGAATCAGTGTGGGTCCAGGAAACTGGTTTTGATTTGGGTGTAGACTCTTAAACACAGGTCTACTTGGGTAGGAAGTGTGAGCTATGCTGCAGAGGGAAGCCAAGGGTGATAATATTGGGGAATTGCAGCCTGACCTCTGGGAAGGAGAGAGCACCTATGTGTGAATATGCCCATGTGTGTTGGGGAGGGAGCGGAGGGGGAGGTACTCGGACAGAGACTGGCGTGGCTAGGTCATCCAGGATCACTCAGTATCCATGCCTCATCCTGCCAGTGCAGCAGTGCAGACTGCTTTGGTCTGACTGCTTCTCACACTCTCATAGTGTTGGAGACACTTGGTGAAAATGCAGCCTGCTCAGGCATTTCCCACACCACCTCTGGTGTAAGGGGTCATCCAGTTGTGGGGATCACGGGCCCAGTTGGTGCAACGAGTTTGAAGGTAGCTCCTGCACTCCCTGAATTGCTTGTCTTGGATTCAGAAAACACTGGCAGGATTAAAGCTCTGCGGAGCTCATAGTAGCCAGGATCCACAGTGGGGAAAGTCAGGGAGGGGCTCAGATTGCAAACAGGCCTTTCTGGTCTAATTTGTTTGGACTTCAGAAAGAAAACAACTCAAAACCTCCTCCCCCAAACACCAAGTAAACTATAAAACAATAAGATTGAGGAAAAAATTAAACATCTCCACCCTTTGTCTCCTCAAGGAGGAAGAAATATTGACTGGCTCAATTTTCTTTTTATTGTTTTGTCTTGCTCTTATTTGTTTTATTGTGATAACCCTCACTATTATTTTTATAATATTATTTTTGCCCATATACTTTCCCTCTCTTGCTTCATTCTTTTTTCATTTCCCTACCCCTTTTTTATTAATTATTAATACTCTTACCTTTAAGAATATATAAATTCCTAGTTTATCCAGTAAGTATTTTAGCTTCTTTTTTCCTAACCTTTTTGGAGGTGTAGTTGATGTTCCTGATTTTTTTTTAACTATAGTTAAATATCTGATTTGGTTTTGAATTGTTGTTTTCATTACTGCTTTCTCTCTTCTGAGTGGTAGTAGAGATTGGGGCTCCAAGAGAAGGCTGCTCACTAAGATCCCTTAAAAACTTGAAGAGGTATCTGTCCCAGCAGATGTATAAATCACAACCAGACTTCTTGTGTAGAAACAAGAAATATGAAAAAGCAAAGAAAAGCAAGTGATCAAGTCTAAAGACATTGAAATGATTGAAATGTCAGAAAAGAATTGAAAAGTCTAGTTTTAGAAATGATCAATGATTTCAAGGAGGATTCAGTCAGATGAATGAAGTAAGGAAGTCAATTCAAAGCTTGGATAAGAAATTCAGCAAAAAGTTGAGATTCAGAAAACAAACAAAAGGAAATCTTGGAAATGAAAAACTCAATAAATTAAATAAAAAACTCAATGGAAAGCATTACCAATAAATTAAGTCAAACAAAAGAAAGAATGTCAAGGATTGAAGGTAAGTTGAGGAATTATTATATTCAGACAGTAATAAAGTAAATAAATAAATAAATAAAAAGCAACCATGATCACAGCTTTCAGGAATTCTGGGACAAATCCGTGTAGTATAAAATGGAGCTAAAACACAAACTAAAAGCAAGAAAACCTATTCAGTGAAATTATAGGAGAAAATTTCCCAAATCTAGGGAAATATATGGACATAAAAGTACAGGAGACATTCAGAACCCAAATAAGGATGCCAGAAAGGAATCTCTCCACATCATATTATAGTTAAAATGACAAAGCTATGGAACAAAGAATGTTGAAAGTTACAGAGAAAGATGACAACTTACCTCAAAGACAAACTCATCAGAATTATATTAGACTTCTCCATAAGAACCTTAAAAGCCAGAAAAGTGTGGAATGATACATTTCATGCCTTAAGAGTAAATATCTGCCAGCCAAGATGATTATATCTGCAAAGTTATCCTTTAAAATCTATGGAGAAATAAAGACCTTCCAAGATAAGAACAAATTAAGCAATTCATGACTACTAAATAAACTAGCATTGCAGAAGATACTTAAAGAAATCCTACACAGATGAAAAAGGAAGGCATTAACAATCACTTGGTCATTTCAATAGATACAGAAAAGGCCTTTAATAAAATTCAACAATACTTCATGATAAAAAGCCCTGAAGAAACTAGGAATAGAAGGATCATAACTCAGCACAATAAAGGTTATATAAAACAAACTTAAGGTCAACATTATAATGAACAATAAAAAACTGAAAATATTTCCTCTAAAATACAGAATGTGAAAATGGTATTCTCTCTCCAGTCCCATTTAATGTAGTGTTTGAAATCTGCAATAAGGCAAAGAAAGAATGAAAGGGATAGAAATATTTGCAGACTATGTGAGTCTATATTTAAATGACCCAGACGTCTTCAACAGATGACTCTTACCTGATCAACTAGCAGAAAAATAGCAGAATACAAAATCAACATACAAAAATCAGTAGCATTTGTATTTACCGACAATGGACTCTCTGAAAAAGAAGTCAGGAAAATAAATAATCCCATTCACAATAGTCTCAAAAAAAAATCTAAGCATAAACTAAACCAATGATATTAAATACCTCTACAATGGAATGGATAAAATTGTAGATGACCCTAAAAGATGGAAAGGCTTCCCAGGTTCATGGATTGGCAGAATTATTATTTTTACTGGCCATATTATCAAAATCAAACTGCAGATTCAATGCAATCCCAATCAAAATTCCAACGACATTCTTCACAGAAATAGAAAAACAATCCTAAGATTCATATGGAAACACAAAAGGTCCCAAATAGCTAAAGCAATCCTGAGCAGAAAGAGACTTGAGGTATAACAATATGTTACTTCAAACTATACTTTAGAGCCATAGTAACAAAAACAGCTAGGCCCTGACACAGTAAGACACACATTGACCAATGAAATAGAATAAAATATCTAGAAATAAACTCACACAGTTATAGCCATCTGATTCTTGACAAAGGTGCTGAAAATACATTAGAAAAAAAAGAAGCCTCTTAAGTAGTACTGGGAAAACTAGATATTCACATGTAGAAAACAGACATTAGATCCTTATCTCTCACTTTGTACAAAAAAAAAATCAACTCAAAATGAATCAAATAATTGAATGCAAAATCTGAAAATTTGCAACTACTAGAGGAAAACTAATCGGAGAAACATTCAACATCCAGGCAAAGGCAATGACTTTCTGGATAGGACTCCAATAACTCAGGAAATAATATTAAGAGTTGGCAAATGGAATCACATCAAATTAAAAAGCTTCTGCACAGCAAAAGAAACAATCAACAGAGCAAAGAGACAGCCTACAGAATTGGAAGAAGTATTTGCCAGCAACTCATCCAACAACAAATTTTAGCAAGGATTTGTAGGGGTGGGGATGCTTATGTACTGTTGATAGGAATGTAAATTAGTCTACGGAAGTGAGTAGGAGGGTTCCACAAAATTTACAAATAGACTCATAGATTCAACTATACCAGTTGTGGGTATAACTCAGGGAACTGAAGTCAGCATACATTGAAGACACCTGCATATCCATGTTTACCGCTCCAGTATTCACAGTCACAATAGCAAAGTTATGGAACCAGCCTTGATGCCCATCAACAGATGAAAGGATAAAGAAAATATGGTACATATACACAGTGAAGTCCTATTCATCCATAAAGAAGAATACAATTATGTTGTTTGCAGGAAAATGGATATAACTTGACATCATCATCTTATGTGGAAGAAGCCAGTCTCCAAAGACAAGTAGCACATTTTTTCTCTCACATGTGGAATCTAGTGTGGTTTAAAAAAGGATGTGAACGTAAAATGGGGTATACTAAAGGTATAAAGGAGAAAAGAGGAAGGGAATGAGGCACAAGAAATAATAAAGAGGGTGAATATGACCAAAGTGCATTATTTGCATGCATGGAAATGTCATAATGGAATCTTACTTTACACAATTAATATATGCTAATAAAAGGGACGAATTCTATCTCCCTTTTTAAAAATGTTATGTCCGATCCCTAATCTTAGAATTGACTAAATTTTTGACAGATTTTTTTTCTCATGAAAAATCTTTTTAAATTCTCCCAAGATCAAAGATTTGCAGGCTATGAAAAGCCACTATCTTTTTCATCATAACAGCTGTCATTATTTGAATGCTTATATAAGTTTGAAACAATAGCAGCTTACAGTGTTTACTTTTGGGGCACCGATGACAAAAGGGTAACTTGGAAGTTTCTCTAGGTAGACTAATGTGGAAGTGAGGTCTGTACGTTTGTCAGCCTTTTTTCTTTCATGGAAATAGATTTGGTATTTATAAGAGATTGTTGGTCCCAGCAAGAATGACAGTAAACAACTGTGCCAGTTATGTTTCAAAAGGACCAGAAACAATGATGTTATGGAATATGACAACTTCAGTTTTTATCTGTAGATCAATTTTATTATATTCAATAATTCTTTTAAAAAATTATATCCTCATTAAAGTAATTGTGCTAGTTATAATCCTAAAATCATAGAATATTGGAGTGCAGATTGCCTGCACATTTCTTCTGACACATTCCTTTTACTTATGAAGGGGGAATTACCTAATCATATTTCTTTTCTCTTCAAAGGAAAGCTAGAGGAAACTAGTAGATAAAGAACTAATTACTAGAACCCTGGTTCCTTGTTTCCATCTCACCACCCCGCCATGTGGTGGTAAAAATGTAGAATGTATATTTTCTAAATTCCCATCCTAAATGTCCAATTCCACAATAGCAGCTCTCTTTAATGAAGCTATCTCTACTTTACACATGACAATACATCCAGATAGTTACACCATTAAGAAACATTGCCTAGAGGATGCTAGGCCACAAGCATCCTCTTGTGGATGAAGTAATTCAAATCTTTTCAATAGTAGTTGGTCACTTAATGATGAAGAAATTTAACCCTAGTATGTGAATTCTAGCATCCAGTTCCTACTATTTGTTTTTTATATTATTCAGAATAGTATGTATTCATTATATGTAGGACTACATGTATAAAACAGTTGTTTTTGCAATGGTTTTGCCTTTAACAGACAAGTAATGGGCAATAATGTATCATAAAGTCAACGGTGGTTAGGAAAAGGAAAATTTTCAAATTCCAATTACAGTATCACCAGTATAGCTAATATAATAATAAAGTATATGAAACACTGCATTAATGAATAATTAAATTATCATAACTTTAAAACATAGGAGTTATTACTAAGTCTATTTTTTTACCCAATAAAATCAGGACTAGAATATTAAGTAATTTACTTAAGGCTACCACAAAGCATTGTAGCCGGACATTAAACCCAGGAAGCCATCTCTAGGGCCTCAGGAACATAACCAGGTTACACCTCTTCCATCACTGAAGTCTAACAAGCTTCCCCTACCTATCTTTTATGGCTGCAGGGAATGCTCACTTTCTCTTGCCCTCAAAGAAAGTAGTGAGGGCAGAGAAGGAGTGATAGAGATTACAAGAGAACAGAGGCTACTACATGTGCTTTCTCTCCCAACCACACTCCCTCTCAGGGACAGAAAGAATGTTCCATAGTTCACAGACTGCTCAAGAACATGAATGCAGGACTGAAAGGTTTTGAGCATTGTATCTCCAGCATCTAGTACAATACTAGACACCCAAAAGGCACTTGATATTTGCCAAATGAATGAATGAATGGATTCTTCCAGGTTTGTGAATGTTAAATGGACAATGAACAAGACAGGAAGAGCTTGATAACCACAGTACATTACATACACTAAGTCCTTAAAAATATTAGTTGCTATTATTCTACTATCTACTGCTACTACTATTTGTGATCATTTTAAGCAGTATATAAATATTTATTCTCATTGTTCCACTATTAGTTGTTCTTTTGTTACCTTATCTTAGTTGGTTATCATTGTAATCACAAGCTATACAAAGTAAACAAAAGTGTAAGGATGATTATTTTTATTTAGTCTCAAAACATTCAAACTTTTTACTTTTGAGGATTTATTAAAAGTAAAATTATTGGACCAAAGCATATACAAAATTATAAGGTTTTTGATAACTAAAAGGACAATGTTTATGTTTTTAAATCTCTGAAAAACCACTCAGGAGGTAGAGATTGGATGAATCATAATATTTAAGGCCAGCCTAGGCAAAAGTTAGTGAAATCCCATCACCAGGCATGGTGGCATGGTATGTACCTGTAATCTCAACTTCCCAGGAGGACTGCAGTCTGAGACTGGCCCTGGGCAAAAACATGAGGCTCTAGCTGAAAAATAAACAAACTAAAAAGGGTTGGAAGAGTGCCTGACTAGCAAGTATGAGACCATCAGTTCAAACTCCAGTACCACCAAAAACTTTTGTTTTAAATTAGCTGAGGATGGTAGCTCGAATTTGTAATCGTAGCTATTCTGGAAGCATAGATCAGGAAGATTGAGGTTCCAGGCCAGCCCAGGCAAAAAGTTTGCAAGACCCCATCTCAACCAATAAAATCTGGGTGTGGTGGTACATGCTTGTTATCTCAGCTATGCTATAAGCATTAATAGTAGGATGGTGCTCCAGGCTAGTCTAGGTATAAACCTGAGACCCTGTCTCAAAAATAACCAAAGCAAAAAGGGCTGAAATGTCACTCAAGTGGTAGAGTGTCTGCCTAGCAAGTATAAGACCCTAAATTCAAACCTCAGTGCCATCAAAAAAATGTTTTAAAACTCTGATAAATTTTATCAATCACAAAAGAAACAAGCTTGCTAATCAATTATCCTGGATAAAATAATTCAATAAAAAGAAAAGTTAAGTACACAAGGAGGTTTCTTTCAACATCCTTTAAAATATCAGAAAAATACTGTGTAGAAAGGTACTATTAAAGTAAATTATCATAAATGAACATAATGGAATGTTATACAGCCATTAAAATAGTAATTTGATGACTATATAGCAATATGAAAAATACAAAAAGATGAAGAAACATTTGGCACATAATATAAAGTGAAAACAGGGAATGAATGAAGACTGGAAGAAAATTTTTTCAGTGAAGACAACATTGTTGGGTCTTCTTTATCTTTTCCAAAAATGTGAGAAGTAACCATATTCTAATATATTTTTTGTTTTGAGGGGTACTAATGGAAGAGGGGAGGGTGAAGGAAGGAGATTAAGGTAACCGTATATGGTTGATGGACTTCATAAACCTATATGACACGAACTAAAAAACCCCTTGCAATTGCTTTAAGTGGAGTGGGAAGGGAGTTGCGGGGGAGAGAAGATGGGGGCAATGTAATTAATATATATAATATAATTCTAATCAGAATTGTCACTATGAATCCCCTCTGTATAATGAATATATCCTAATAAAAATTATTTTAAAATTAATTAAAATACAAGATTAAGAAAATGTTTTGTATATGGCAGATTCAAATGGCAATACAAATGGTATCATTCGGTGAAAGTACAACTTCAAAGTTCACTCTGTTGAAACCTGCCATTAACTTGTACTGGAAAGTTAGTTGGCAATGAATATAATAAGTACTTAAAAACTGCTTTTGCAGTTTTGCATTGATTTCTTTTTTTTTCTTTTATTATTCATATGTGCATACAAGGCTTGGGTCATTTCTCCTCCCTGCCCCCACCCTCTCCCTTACCACCCACTCCACCCCCTCCCTCTCCCCCCCAACCCCCTCAATACCCAGCAGAAACTATTTTGCCCTTATTTCTAATTTTGTTGTAGAGAGAGTATAAGCAATAATAGGAAGGAACAAGGGGTTTTGCTGGTTGAGATAAGGATAGCTATACAGGGAGTTGACTCACATTGATTTCCTGTGCGTGGGTGTTACCTTCTAGGTTAATTCTTTTTGATCTCACCTTTTCTCTAGTTCCTGGTCCCCTTTTCCTATTGGCCTCAGTTGCTTTTAAGGTATCTGCTTTAGTTTCTCTGCGTTAAGGGCAACAAATGCTAGCTAATTTTTTAGGTGTCTTAGCTATCCTCACCCCTCCCTTGTGTGCTCTCGCTTTTATCATGTGCTCAAAGTCCAATCCCATTGTTGTGTTTGCCCTTGATCTAATGTCCACATATGAGGGAGAACATACGATTTTTGGTCTTTTGGGCCAGGCTAACCTCACTCAGAATGATGTTCTCCAATTCCATCCATTTACCAGCGAATGATAACATTTCGTTCTTCTTCATGGCTGCATAGAATTCCATTGTGTGTAGATACCACATTTTCTTGATCCATTCGTCAGTGGTGGGGCATCTTGGCTGTTTCCATAACTTGGCTATTGTGAATAGTGTTGCAATAAACATGGGTGTGCAGGTGCCTCTGGAGTAACCTGTGTCACAGTCTTTTGAGTATATCCCCAAGAGTGGTATTTGCATTGATTTCTTTGTTGGGCCCAGGAGTTAAGTGTTAGCATCTCTGTCTCTATTTTGTATATGTCTTTGCTCTGAGCCATTCTCTCTACAGTCACCTTGGAAGCTAGGAATTACAGGACTAATTGATAACATATTTACCACCAGAGAGGGATGGAGGAAACTGACCCCAAATAAAGGAACAGCAGAACATCCACTGGACAGACCACCTGTCAGGCAGCAATGACTTGCTTATCCTAAACAGATGGCTCCCCTCAAGTGATGACAGTGATAACTTCTATGAAATCCCCCCAAAAGCATGACAGAGGTAATGACCAACTATGTCATACTTTGACCAGGAATGTTTAATAACTATGCATTCCTTTCCCTCTGCCCCAAATTATTTCCCTATTTAAAACTAAAGCTTTAGGTACCCCAAAGAAGGCTGAAGCGCTTACTTTGCCTCTTCTTGTGATGTGCCTCATGCTAAACCTTCTTGCCCTTTACCATTACTCATATCTTTATTTGTTGTATAGGAGTGGGGGATATCAGACCTGACATGTGGAACCCATGGATTTGGACCTGAGGCCTAAAACTCCTGCTTCATAAATATTTCTAAGTGTTTGCTTAATATATTTTGCTGTAAATTTAAAATGTTAAAAACTGAATTTTTAACAGATGAGTGAATCTGAATTATAATTTCTTCCTTCTAATAGCTACAGTAGGCAACCTTTGTGTTAGCACACACTGTGTGTTAGAACAGTCAGAAGGAGTAGACTGTATTTGTAGGCTTTTAAAATACTGTATTCATACAATACACGGAGGGCATCTTTGTTGCTCTGGTGATCTTTCTGGGAAGTTGCCCACAACCCACTTAGATCTTGCTTGTCATTCTTGTGATGATCTCATAGAAATACATTTCCATCTGTGATCCTTTCCCTCAATTAACACCACTGTAGTATTTGTCTATATGTCTTTTTCCTTAACTATCCACTCAATCTCTCATGGACCCCAAAACAGAATTTAATTGGACACCCTAAGAGGATTACAGGAATAATAGAACATGCTATTCATGGGCATGAGTCCTTCCTCCTCTCTACTTAATCACCTAAGCTATGCTCAAGAAAGGTTTTTTTTTCTTTAAATCAGTCTTGATGCTCTTAAAACTTCTGATCATGAAGCCACTTTGAAAGGTGAATCTCTGTCAATTAATGTCTTCCAGTTTTCATGTTCTCAATATCTATGAAGCTAAAATACCAGCTGTAGGCAGAGGCTGTTTGAATTTTAAGCAAACTGGTCAAAGAGCCTACCAGATAGCACACACTCCATATGAATGCCCTCTTCCTGTGCTGAAAGTCCAGAGCAAATGGTCCTCCTCTGGCTCTTGCCACTTTCAGATCAAGGACTATTTAGGAATCTGAAGGGATTCTAAGAACCCTCTCTGCAGGGAAAAGTAGGTCTATACACAGAAAATGTGGCATGTGATTTCAAAGATTACTGACACCAGATACTGCTGGAGACTGGCTCCAAAGACGAGTGGTTAAAGACTCCTAGGATAGTACAGAATTCCTAATAAGGAACAAAGAAAGTAAACCTGGAAAATAATGAGAACAAAGAGAGCAGGAGATGGAAGACCAAAAGAAGTAAATGGAAAATGTTAGAAAAAAGAAAAGGGTTGGAGGCCAGATGTGGAATTTAATTGGGCAGAAAGAATAAGAAATATGAACCCATTTGTTGCCATTGTTCCTAATCTAAGTAGATACACTTATTAGCCATGGATTCAATCAATTTGCACAGTGCTTAAATAGTTAATCATGGCATTAAAATATCTGACAACAAAGTGTATCCTAATCCTGAATATAATCAAATTGTGAAAGCCAAATTGACCTTCCAGATGTCGAGGATGAATAATTCAAGTCAGCCCTGCCCAGCCCACATCCAGCACTTAGACTGATGAGGGTTTGCTTTTGTGCTTGACTTCACCACGTTAGAATTATTGGACCAGGATTTCTGGAGGTTCCTTTGAACCATATTCACAAACAAATTAGCTTAATTATTTACTGCTTTCCAACTCAGATGAAATGATTCTATTTAAAATAAAGAAAAAAAGTGACTCCCAAAAAAGACAGTATCAAAGCCAAGTGAGAGTTCTTTCCTGGGTCTCTTGTTGTTGTTTTTTTTTTGCTCTGTTTTTACACAAGGGAAGATTTGGGGTATATTTATTGTTTTTCTGTTTTTCACCCTTCCCCAATGTTAGCCCTTCAACTAAAGAAAAAGGGCCTACTTTAAGACATGCTCTCTGAGCTGGAGTGAAGCACACCTGAACTCATTGGCTCTCTGGCTCTCACAAGACCTTGTTTCCTATTGATAGGTAAAAGTGGAATTCTCTATCTGTGAAGGCCCAGAATGGGGTTTGGGAGTTTTTTTGGCTTTTGGTTTTGGTTTCTGGTGGTGCTGTTATTGTTTGAGACAGGTTCTTACTACATAGTCCAGGCTGCCCTCGAAATTGAAATTCTCCTGCCTCTACCTCCTGAGTAATGGGATCAGAGGCATGTTTCACCACACCCAGAAAACTGCAAACATTTTTTTCCATGTATAGAAATGGAAGCCAGAGCCCTGTGTATGCTAGTAAGTACTCTACCACTGAGCTGCATCTCTGAGTATTTTTTTTATGAGAGTTTATATGGGTTTTTTTGGGGGGGAAGTACTGGGATTTGAACTCGGGGCTTTGCACTTGCTAGGCAGGTGCACTACCAGTTGAGCCACATCTCCTGTCCAGAGTTTATACTTTAACCCATTAGGGATAATTTTGCTCCCAGGAGTTATTGCAATATCTGAAGACACTGGTTGTTACGACTGGTAGGGAAGGGGTAAGTTGCTATTGGTGTCTTGTAGGTAGAGGCCAGAGATACATCCTATATTGCTCAAAATTGTCATTTCCCCCCACCCCCCCACCCCTGGTAACAATGAATTATTCAGCCCAAGTGTCAAGTACTAAGGCTCAGAAATCCTGCAAAGCTAGAATATGGGAATTTGAAAGCCTATTTCCATCTGTGATTCTCTTCCTTCGACTCATACCACTGTAGTATTTGTTTATCTGTCTCCTTAGCTGTGCACTCAACTCACTATGGACCCAGAAAGTCCATTTAATTGGGCCCTCTAATGGGATTGGTAGAAACAACATAGAATGTTCCTACCTAAAGTCTCGTTTTCCTTAACTGTATGCCCTACCCTCTCTGCAAGCCATATTTTTACCAGTATTTTAATCTCCTATTCTGTGAAAGAAGGGAAATTTGGTCAGATGGGCCTACATATAAAAAGTTGGGGGAGAAGAAATGGATTTATGCTGATTTATCCTTGGAGAATGTCATGGAGTCAAGGAAAATGTCTGACTTTACAATCAACTAGACAGAACTGTCAATCTTATCCCTGCTCTTTGCTTGCCTTCTGGGCCTCAGTATCCTTGGGTATAAAAAAGACTGCAAACACAAACTTTCTCCAAAGCAGTTGCTGTCAGTTACCCATTCGGCATGAGTTGATCCTGGGATTAGTCCCTATTGCTTGTATGTGGCAGACAGTACTAGTTAGGTAACTAGTTCTTCTTTCTTGCTTACCAACAGAATCCCATCATCAGGTGGATGGAGGAAGGGTAGTAACATATCCAGATTAAAAAAGAATCCCTCACCACTATTTGTAGCTAAGAATAACCATGTTTTGGTCCATAAGACCCAAAATGAATTTCTAGGAAATTCTTTCTAGGAAAGTACGGTTTCTCTTCTCTCTTGTTACTCCTCCCTTTTCTTCCTCTTGATTCTTCCTTCTGTGAGTACTCTTTTTGTTAATTGGAGGCTGGAGGTGGAGCAACAACATAGTATTTATGATGGTGAAGGTTAAAGGTGGAACAAGGAGACTGAGTCCTTGCTGGGGTCCCCACAGCAGTTTTACCAGCCTTGGACTGTCCCCCTCTGCACTTGACAATTAAACTACTGTTATTAGGGGTTTGTGTTATATCCAACAAAACATAATCCCTAACCAAAGTCCTGTCTCTAGAACAGATGTGCTTCATCCAGGCCAGAAGATCCCTAACACTGCAAGTTCTGGCCTTTCTAGATTAAGACTTTTGTTTTTGTGGGCCTCCTCTTGGTTTGGGCCTTTCTAACCTGGATCTTCCCTCTGAAATATTCCTTTCCATGTTATAGCCTGTGGGGTGATCTTCTGACCACTAAATGCCCTAAAATCTTTGTTTCTTTTCTTTTTTTCCTGGGCTCATTTAACTTCTTATTCCCAGTGCCAGGATAAAATGGGTATAGGCCACTAAGGAAAGTCTTTTGGCCCTCAGTGCTGACATTAGGGCATGGGTTGAGATTAAAACAGTGCAAGATTAAAGGAGGCATTCACAGGTCATGAAAGTAAAGAGTTGGCATTTAGAATAAGTACTTCCTTAAATGCCTCACTTGCTCATCCTAGTCACTCTGGTCATCGCAGGCTCACTATCCTCTACTCCACAGTTTCTCCAGCTTTGCCTGCACCATCAGCCTCCAGGACAGATCTGACCTTCAAGTTCAGTGCTTTGCAAACCACTATAATTGACCACTGTCTTTAGTGAAATCTCTATAGTAGATAAGGCATTTTTTAAAGTATTATACAATAGAACAAATTGGAATCATCCCACATAACAAAGTGCCTATATTTATTTATGCATATGCATACATAATTTAGTATATATCAAGTACCAGGACTTTGTAAAATGTTCTATGTCCATTTTCACATATGACCCTCACAACAAACCCAAAAAGTAAATATTTGCCCAATTTGCAAATAAAAATTGAGATAAAAACTGAGATGTTTATGGCTGGAACATAATTTCCCTCAAAGTCACCAGTAAGATAATAACAGAGCTAGAATTCAAACTCTGGTTTATTCAATTCCAAAGGAAGGACACCAACAATTTATATATTTCTAAATATAGGGATATCTTATGACTTATCAGTTGTTGGAAACAGCTGTCAAGAGATGATTACAGGAGTGTTTGTTTTAGTAAGAAACACAGCAGTCCTGGAGGCATCAGTTTGTCCCCAAAATGGTGCATAAAAACTCTACCATTCTTATGCTGATAGCTAAGGTAAAACAAAGCAAAGCTGGGATACAATTGAAAATAACTATATGGACTAAATATGGTGATGCATGCCTGTAATCGCAGCCACTCAGGAGAAGGAAATTGGTAGGATCATGATTGGAGGCCAGCCTGGACAAAAAAGTTAGTAAGACCTTATCTCAACAAATAAACCCTGGGCAAAAACAGGAGACCCTATCCAAAAAATAACTAAAGCAAAAAGGGCTGGAGGACATAGTTCAAGTGGCAGAACCCACCTAGCAAGCAAGAGGCCCTGAGTTCAAGCCCAGCACTGAAAATAAAAAGATCCAATTATATCATATACATGTGTGAAGATGTCATAATTAAACATTATTTTTACAATAATATACTAATATAAATTTTAAAAACTGCACACAATATATTGCTAACTAATGAATAATTTCCCCCTTAAGAACAAGGGTGTCATCACATAACGACTATAATGCAATGGGAGGTTCATCTCTAATCAAAGTCTCTCACCCTGTACTTAATAAAAACTGTAGCAATTCATATTTCACATATTCTTATACCAATACAGAAACTAATAGTAAAATCTCTTATGTGAAGAAAGATATATACATTGCTTGTTATGCTGAAAGAAAATATATAATCAAATTAGTGGTACACTTTAGGTAACTGTGCCTTGCTCACCTCATATAGTTGGTGTCCAAAAGTATCTTGTGACAGCTAAACAATGCTATTAACAATGGGTAGGAGTCTGTTACATAATATTTTGTTTCTAACCTAAAGTTTCCATATACCTTGTTCTAGTAAATAGTCCTATTTATTATGGGGCCAGAGAATTTGATGCAATTTTAGTGCTAGTCTAAGGAACATTCTGTATAATTATCCTTGTGTAATTGGCAGAGCTTTACATAACCAAAAATACTGCATTAGAATGAAAGAATTCTTTTTTAAATTGGATGTTCTACTTTCCAAATTATCAAGCTGGTTTCCAAAGTATTTTGCCACTTAGAAGGAGAAAATAAAATATTCTAATCAAGTTTTCAGTACTGAGTCTGACCCAAGGTGGGTGCTGAATTTGCTTCTATGATTAGGCAAGTGTTGCCCTTCCAGCTGTTGCATCAGGTGGTCTCTGTCAGCTTCCTTTGTCCCCAGATCAGAGGAACTTCTCAATGAGAAGTCAAGCTCTGTTGCAGTCTCTCTACCTGCCCAAGCACCTTGGAATCTTGAGATTGGATGGAGAAGGGCATATGGATTTTAAAAATATTGCCCATAGGGAACATTATAATAGATTTTTTAAATCTTATTACAAAATTACATACTGTAAAAATTATTTTTTTTATGTGGGACTGGGGTTTGAAATCAGAGCTTCCTACCTACAAAGCAGGCATTCTACCACTTAAGCCACACCTCCAGTCTGTATACTGAAAAAATTAGCAAAATCTCAACTGGTGGCAATATTTAAAGATAGATTTTTGTGGCTCCAACTAGGAGATGGAAGACATAGCATGTCTAGGAAATCATCACATTTTAAATAGCCATCAACACAGAGAGACTTAACAGGCAGGAAAATTATTTTAAGAAACATGGCTTTAGAAGACTTTAAAACCAGTTCTAAACATTGCCAGTGCTGTGACTCATGGTTTACGCTCTATACCTTCACTGTTGAATAGACCATTGGACTCTATCTGGGCTGCTTTGCTTTTCACCCTCAGGTTTTGTGAGAATTCTAGGGATGCTGGCAGATGAGAAGATCCCTGAGATGACCACTTCAACCCTGAGAAGACAGAGCACGATGGGTATAGATTACAAAGGAAAAATATGCCTATTGAGACACCTTTGCTAATAAGTGTGTGTGTCACTTGAAGCAAAAGAAAAACAACAGCTGGAGGCACAGTATAACACAAATGCACAAGTGTTTTGATGCTCAGCATTTTGGTGTTCTGGGCCTCATCTGTCCCATACAGACTTGGAAGACACTCTTACAACATGAAATTAGCCATGATAAGAGCTTACACCACAGAGATTAGTCAGTGCTGTGCATTAAGCCTCTCACCCATCTGCAAATGTAGCTGTTCAACATTTACTAACATTAATCAAGGAGATCGGATGGATTCCTTATTACTATGTTTTCAGTGTTTCACTAATAAAAATGCCATGGCTACCAGTTGTTTTATTCAGTAACCTTCTCAATAATGTTTTTGCTGGGGATTTTGTTTTCAACATGAAAAAGATGATTAATCAAACCACTTCTGGATCACTGTGCAGCTGTGCACAAATAGGGTGGAGAGCTTCCTGACAGTCAACTCACATGGTGAAGGAGACACACAAGATGCTGGCAGAAGTGTTCTGTGTGGGCTGGAACCAGGAGGGTGGGGAGAAACTAAGATTAATAGGCCCTGCCTAAAGAGTAAGTGTAGGAAGAGTGAGAGGAATTCACTCAACAGACAATAAGTTAGTAACCTTATAGGAATTTTCAGCCTAATAGATGGCAGAAGTGGAATCAGAAAGATTTAAATAAACTATAAAAAAAACAATTATTCTTTGACAGAGATACAAAGAAAGAGAACACTTTAAGCATATTCCTTATCACTGAGAAGGGCATTTAGAATAAATTCTAACCCCTCATAAACTATGCTTCTCTTGACAAAATAAACTAGATTGCATTCTTACGCACAAAGGAATTACCATGGTTTGTGTGTAGAAATGTAGTTTACCTTTCCCTGGGACATAAAATTGAGAAAGATCATCCATAATTAAATATAGCCTTTATAATCTTTGGAAATGATAACAACCTAACACTGCTTCATAGGTGAGTAATACATGACTCTTCCAAAACCGACAATCATCCACACCTGGATGGCCTAGGAAAGAATTTGAGGCCTGAGAATATTAGCACAGGTTACAACAAGTATTCTAAGCTCTCATGTCCACACAAGACAAATGTAAGCTTTGAGAGAAAATGGCCATTATGTGCTCCAGGACAGGTTTCTAGTCTAATTAACCTATTCCATAAATCAATGCTCACAACTATAAAATTATGTGTTGTTTCTTTCTCTAAAGTAGTTTAATCTGCACCCCAGTGCACACTATCCATGCAAGGGAACTTTATGTCCCCATTAAAATCTAATAGATACCAGCTTTGAATGAATGTAGGCTGGGAAAATAACCTAGTACTTGGGCTATGTTTCCAAATTCTTAGTTCAGAGGTGGCAGAACATAGCAAGTCAGTTCCACCTGTGGCCAAACAGGGCCAAATGCAGATTGCTAAAATCCAATGCATCCCAGCAATTTAACACTCTGTCCTAAAGTGTTTCCCCTTGGCCTTGTGGCTGATGACACATTGTCTAGCAGGGTGGCGACAGGGAAATGGGTACCTCCAGGCTTCCTTTTGCTGGCAAAGAACAGTATCATTCTCTCAGTGCTCCAGTTCCACCTGTGGTGTGGTTCACAAATTGACTGCACAATGAAATCCCATGGGAAGCTTAGAAACTGCTGCCTTGGCCCTAGCTTCAGAGATTCTGATGGAATTGCTCTGAGATTTGGCCTGAATATTAGGATTTTTAAAAGCTCCCTAGTTAGTTCTAACAGACAAAGTTGAGATTCAATTATTTAGAGGAACTAAGTAGTGCTCAAATTTGTCTTTAAGTAGGTCTGCAGTGGGGGGTGCGGCAAGATTCTTCTTCCTAGGGATGGTCATGAGATGAGGTCCGGTAACCAGACTTGAGAAATAGAGTTCTAGATCAATGTCACCAATTGAGGTTCCTGAAGCAGCAGCAGTTTCACCTGGGAACTCATTTGGAAGTGAAAATTCTCAGGCCCAACCCCAGACTTAATCAGAAACTGGGAGTACCAGCAATCTGTATTTAACAAGCCCTCTAGGTGCTCTAGATGAGAGCTGAAGTTTGAAATCCCTGGTCGTCCCCTCATGACTTAAAGTGTGGCCATCAGACCAAGAGCAGCATCACCAAGGAGCTTATAAATTAATGCAGGATTTCAGGCCCTGCCCCACACTTACAAATCCGAATCTGCATTTTAGTGACACTTTAGGTGATCTTGATGCTGATTAAAGCATGAGAAACACTGGAGTCTTGGCAAATTTCCTTCTCAGAACCCTTACCAGATGATGGCTAAAACACAGTTGAAAAAAAAAAAGAATATTGATTACAGTTGTGATAATATCTAGCAAGATTCTTTTTAATTATAAAAATAATCATTTTTATGATGGCAAGTTTTAAAATACAGAAAAGCCTAATTAAGCAAATGGAAATCATATGTGAGCCTGCCACAAGAGAAAACTATTGATAACTATTTATTCTTCTATCTAAAGAACATCTTCTAGAGAAAACAAAAGCACATTATTAAAAGAGATCATTTTATCCTGCTCAGAGTCTTGGCAATGGTTTCCCTAAAACTTAGGCAAATCAGATTTAGCTCAATGTGGCAAAAATATGAGTCTTTTGTTTAGAGTCAAGTCAGTTACGGAGGAAGGTAACATCACATCGAGTTCCTATGGTCATCTTGAGAATTAGGAAACCTCTCTGCCATGATTCAGAATGATGAAACCAAGCTATTTTGTTCTGCTTCTAAATTAGAAGGTCAGAACTCACAGACTTAAAAATACCAGCCAGTAATGAAAACCAGGGCCGCCTTATTTAAGTTACCACCAGTGGATAAATTCCCAGAAAGTTGAAACACCCATGTACACTGGTGACCTTTAAATATATAATGAGTAAATAGTTTGGAAAAAAGTAATTCACATGGATCTCAAAGTGTATTTTTTCTTTCAATCTGTAATAGATCAGCTTGTTTTCTGTCAGAGAGGTCAGATTGTTACAATTTTAACAAACTGGACTGCTTTAAACATCAATGGACAGAGCTATCAAGTCAGAAGCCCAGCAGAAGACACTGGAAGCTTTCATATATGAACCCAACATTCCTGGCTTCTTTATACTAAGCCAGTAAAAGCTCAGAATCTAAATTCTGGGTTTTTTAAAACATGATCCTTTGTTTAGAAAACTGCAGAACACAGCAGATACTTCCCATTGCAGGGTCTATTAAGGTCCTCTCCACACCTAGGTGAATAGATTTGAGTCAAATCCAAATGTAAGAAAGAAACCATATAGGCAGTCTATCAACACTGAGATAAGGAGCTACTGCAAGGAGTTCTGCTGTTTCTCCTCAAAGAGGACACAGTGGTGAGGAGAATAGTAAAGAACTAAAAGAGGGAGAATTTGGTGGTGGGGGTGCTAGGACTGGGCATTATAGTGGGAAAGGTGCTAAAGAGTTTTAAAACTGCTAAGAAGACTATCTGTTCTGTGAAGATGGCTAATTACCTTTCCATCAATATAAATAAAATTACATGTGTGGCTACTTGGCCATTGTTCCCACAAAACAAAAAAATACATTATTTTTTCTACAAATTTGGAGGATATATTTAGGATTGTCTAATTGAAAACCAATCCATTGACATGGAAAATACTCACTGTTGGAAACCAAAACTGAGACAACACCACAGGCTCAGTGGTGACCAATCAGCAAAGAAGTGACATTAGTGTACAGTGCTATAGGCCCAAGAAAATGTGACTTTTAATGTGAACTCTAACTTGAAAATCCCAAGAATAGGTTTTGATGTATTACTGCACTCCATCTCACCTGTGTAACTTTAAAGTTTGTAGCAGGGAATTTAGCTTGCTTAATATGGGGCCTACCTAGTACAAAATTATGGTAACCTGAAGGGTATATTTTGCACATAAAACAAATATCATACTGGAGTTGGTTTCAGAATGCGGAAAAAATTATCAAGTCTTATCTATAACTTTAGCGACTAGAGAGTACTTTCACATTAAATACCTTAATCAACAATATATAAAACAATAGCAAACTACTCAAGGTCTAAAAGACATTTTTAAAAAGGATTTATTGCAGCACTGCTTTGGTAACTGAATATCCTGCAGAATATCAATGTGTATAACCTCAATAGCCAGGAAACTTGGCATGGGAATTATGACCAAGCAAGGCAACACACTTGGTTTTCACTTGTACTTCCACACCTCTGCCATGCTAGCACCTCCTACTTGAGAGACACAGTAATCAACCACATTAGCTTTGAGACATCAGAACAGGAATAGGATTCTTGGAGGACTGGAGCAGAAGCTGAGATCTCCAGTCAGCTACAAAGACAGTTATCATTTCTCCTTATCCAGAGGCTCTCAAATTGGCTCCATGTTAGAATCATCTAGAGTGAGCTTTTAAAATTTGATACCCATGTGTTAATCCCAACTAATTAAACAAAAATCTCTGCAGTTGGGACTTAAAGCAGTCATGTTTTTGAAGCCCCGTAGGTGATTCCAATCTTCAACCAATGTTGAATGCTCAAGTCTTAGCCATATTCCAGAAATGAATCTTAACCCCAAAAACTATAGTAAGCTTCACAAATCATGTGCAATAATGATTATTCTTATAACCTAGAGCTCTCCAATACTCCCCATAAATTCAAAATTTGCTGACTTGGACATTGAATCTGATGGTGGAAATCAGCTAAAAAAAACCACAGTTTTTGATGGAAATTTGGTTTTCTTCCAACTATATGCTTGAGTATTTGAGGCCCAAGTTCAAGTAGGAACAGAAAGGTTTTTTTGTTGTTACTGTTTTCTAACTGAATCATGGTATTCACAATATACAGTGTGACTGACAGGCCTTGTGGGTCAAGAGGAACTTTAGAAATTCCTTTCGACTTAAAGGTACAATGTGGATATTTATTTTATTCAGTTCCAGAATAAGGTTCTAGAAGCTGGGCTTGATTCCTGCCTTAAACAATCTGTGGGATTTAGAGAACAACCCCAAATTATCTGTATTTTAGTTTTGTTGGCAAAGTCTGGACTGAATGAGTTGAAAGATCTTTCCCATCTCTTAATGTTCTGATTCAATAATATATAATTTTAACCCCCCCGCCAAGTATTTGCCCTAACATCACTTAGATCCATATGGTGATACCATTCATTTTTACTACTTAGGCCACATCTTAAAGAGTTGCACTATAACTTGATCGTTTTTTATGGTAAGTACCAGAAGTACTAAGGTTTTCACAAAGTACAACACACACTTAAGAATCATGTTAAATGTAAACAGACATCTGCATTAGAGACCAAGGGAATATCTGCTTTTTAATACAAATACCACTTTTCTATAAAAAAATAATTATTGTCTTTGGAGGTACTTACTGAAGGGAAATTGCTGGCCTTGGAGGCAAAGATGTGATAACATAAAGTCTTCTACTTTTTTCATTTTAGCCAAATGGTAAATAAGTCACAAATGAAATAACTTTGGCACTATTAATTCCCAAAAGCAGATTTAGGCAAAGACTTCAATAAGCTTGAAATCAGCACTTAATTTTTCATATTCTCTTTTTCTGGGGAGCCTTCAATGGTATAGTTTCAAATCTAAATTTAAGACAGGTTGCCAAAAACTGATTGAAAAACATGGTGTATGAATAAGATGTTTAGGTAGATTTTTTTAAAAAAAGAAAAGGCTGGGTATAAAGACTGCTTCAAAGGAAAATGACTTTTATACCACAGTTTTTTATCCTTTTAATGGGAAGGGACTCTCTCCTTTTAACTTTGGAACAACTTGAAGCCTGAAAGTATCTAATTTTTGGTGTTGATTTAATAATTTGAGAAGTGTAGGTCAAAGTTTGGGAATTTTGTGAACTACATATCAAATGGAAATAGTTTGCATAGTTTTAACATTCTTTTATTTCCCTTAATAATATTGGATTTAAAAGTTATGCTGCTTTCCATCTCTTCATATTCTCAACATGGGTAATTTTAGCTTTTAGAAATTCAAAGAAATAATGTTGGAAATGGTATTTTCTTATTTATATTTGCTAAGATTTTACTTAACCTCTTTCCAGTTGAGTAATAAAATTATCTATAGTTTTTCTCAAAATGAAATTACTTTTTTAGGCTCAAAGTAGACTGATGATGTATTTTTGAGTAATTATTTCACATCAGAAAGATCTTATGATGCCAAATTAAAAAAAAACATTCTCTTCTAATTTACTCCTGCATATTAAACAGGCTACTAACCAGCACTAAAACTAGATGAAATGGAATTAGATCTTCAATTTCAGCTGTGATCATTGTTAAACACAGAATCAAGTTCATATCCTTTGGAACCTATTTGTTAAATTCAGAACTAGGTTGAAGTAATTTACACTGGATTCAAAAACTTCACAAGTTTTCTCCTGGTCTTCGCCTTGTCCAATGTGTTCCTGAAGAGTGAGACATGGCTGAAATGAATTGCCTGTAAGAATGGTACTCTGGTATGAAATTACAGTAGACCCTTTGTATGGGCATGTATCTGGTTCCAAGGAGACATAACAGTGAGGAAAAAATATGCATGTTCTTTGTGCATAGAGTTCAGGACTACACTGCAGATGCTTGATTCATTTTTCCCATAGTGCTGCCCAACTTCTGCTAAAGACATGCCGTTTTTCAACAAATCTGATTATTTACTGACTGCACTTTGTCAAAACTGTGTGCAATAAGTGTGTGAGCAAACCATGTGCTGGTGGCTTACACCTGTAATCTTACGTACTTGGGAGGCAATGACTGGAATGATCATGGTTCAAGGCCAGCCCAGGCAAAAAAAATGTTCACAAGATTCCATCTCAACAGAATAAAAGCTGGGTGCCACCACGTCTGTCACCTCCACAATGATGAAAAGCTTAAAATAGAAAGTCCAAGCTGGCCCAGGAAAAAAGTAAGACCTTAACTCCAAAATAACCAGAGCAATAAGGGTTGAGATATTGCTCAAAAGGTGGAGTGCCTACCTCACATGTGTGAAGTCATGAGTTCAAACCCCAGTCCTACCAAAAAAAAAAAAAAACGCATAAACAAGGCAGTCTTTCTATACACAAATGATATAGAAAGGGCAGAAGAAACCATTATCAATCATTGTATTATAGCAAAGCTCTGTATAATGCAAGAGATGACCAGAATTTGGAGACCAAAAGTCAAGTCAGGGAAATGTCCAGTTGGTGATTACAGAACCAGGGGACGATGAATCTGAAAATGAAGAATGCCAGAGGTAGAAAAAAAAGAATACAATTAGGGAAGTTCTTTTGGTAAACACTGGGCATCCATTGGGATTTTATTCTATAAGCAGGCTATCTTGGGGCAAGGGTTAGGGCAGGGCCGGGTATTCAAAGAAATTAAACTAAACATTATCTTTGAACTTGAGCTGGTGAATATGTACAGAGAGGCTTGCCTGACAGAAAGTTTCCACAAAATTAAGTGTGAGTCAAAGTGACCTTTTCAGATGAGCTCCTGTGTTTGGTATTCTTCTTCCCCAGATATTGTATCTCTACAGCCTTGTAAGCCAAGTAGCTGGTCCTAAATATTCTACTTTCTTCCTTAGTGACTGTGCCAGGCTTCAAGACTGCAACTAATAGAACTGTTGGGCAAAGCAAAATCAGCAGGATAAAATAAATGCATTAGTAGAACACAGGCCTAGATACATGTTTTTCACACTGTAGCAGAGCTGAGCTATGTAAGTATGACATAAAAGATACATAGATCCACTCCTCCAAACCAATGCTTTTTCACCAGTATGCCAGCAACAGTAGTATGGGGTAAACCAGAGATTAATCTTTTCTTATACACTGAACAAGATTCAGATTCATTGAGCAAAGCAGGGAAGTTGCCAGAAGTATCTGTAACCCCTATAACTCCAAAGAAAAAGTCTCTTCTGTTTGAGACTGTAGAAGAATCTGTATGTAATTATGTAAATTCCTCCAAGTATTTCAACAAGGTCCCTCTGAAATGAAGACATGATCAGGAGCCCAGGACTGAAAATAATTTTGAGTATGCTGGACAGCCAAATGCCTCCCACAGGAGCTGTGTTCTTTTGTCTGAGATGAATAATATACTATAAAAGTGCAAACTACCATTTTTATCAGCTGATCACCAAAACTCGTGATGGAGGAACATTAAAAATTAGCTCCAACAATGCCATTTCCTTAAGTGTTCGAGGATGAGGGATGCATATGGCTTTTCAAATATGCTAAATTTAGTAGCATGTGAAATTCATGTTACCTGGTTTCACAAAGCAAGTCAGGACAGGAAGGTAGTCCTGTCAGTACAGGTAGTCTTTAGTTCTGCAATTCTTTTAGTGCATCTCTGCCAGGCAATAGTGAAACATGGCCTGTCCTTTAGCACCACTGTGCCCACTGTCTTCTCAGCTCCTAGAAGGTCCACCAATAATTAGGCTTCCATCAGAACTGTAAACTCAAAACCATCTCGAACCAGCTGCAACTATTTTGAGAAAAATTCATCCTAGGTTTAAATGTTTAACTTAAATATCTGTTTCTGTAATCCCAGTCACTCAGGAGGCAGATATCAGGACAATCCTGCTTTGAAGCCAGCCAGGGCAAAATGTGAGACTCTCATCTCAACAAACTGGGAGTGGTGGTGTGCATCTGTAATTCCAGCTATGTGGGAGGTATGGGTAGGAGGATCATGGTTGAGATCAGCCCTGGTCAAAATTCACAAGACCTATCTGACAAAAAATGGGGGGCAGAGGACCTGGGACTTGGAAGTGGTAGAGTGACTCCCTGGCAAACAAGGAGCCCTGACACATTCATTCACAGGTAAAAATATTCACAGGTTTTGAGAGCCAAACCTGTCTGGGCCACTTGTGTTATTCCGCAGATAATGGGGGAAGGTGAGAATCATTAAGAATTTCATGTGAAATGAAGTAAACATTATAATTCTGTAGTATGAGTTACTACTGGCACAGAAATAATTGAAACCAGCTTTACAAATTGAGATGATATCATGTCATGTGGGGAAAGACTTTCTTTTAAAAATAGGAGTAAGCACTATGCATAAAATTTGGGGATCTTTGCTAAATTTAGTTTCATTTTGATCTTTCTCTTTGCCCAAATACACAAGTAAAAATAAATTAATTTGTGTTAAAATAAAGATCACATCAACCTTACATTTGGGGAGGTACGGAGTATTGAGGTGAACTTCATCTGACTGGAAATGATGAATGAGGTCACGCTACAAGAAGGGAACTTCATGGTCCCTTCAGGGGTCTTCTCTGCTGAAATGACCTACCTGGGAACCTTCCAGCTCAGGAAGAAGAATGGAGCTCAAAGTTCAGGGACTGTCTGTCCACAGCAGCCTCCATCTCAAGCATACCAATTCACCCCAGGATTCTGTCCTCATTTATCATTCTAGCCATTTTTATTATGTTCTCTTAGCTAATTTATATAATCTATTTTCTGACTATTTAGTTTGTTGTAATATTTTCCTTTTAACTCTAAGGTTTTCTTTCATCTTTCAGTTTCCAGTTATCATTATCTCTTAATTCTTATCATATGTTATTATTCTTGGCTCTTATTTTGCCATTTTATAATGCTTATGTCTTACCACTTTATCTTGCTGTTTTATGTCATTATGTTATCTTGGTTATTTTATCATCTACTTTAAGATATAAGTCTCATTTTCTTTCAAATGTTACCCAATATTATGAATGGCAATAGAAGCCACTTGGAGGTCAAGCAAAAGGAAAGATGCTTTTTTCTTCTTGTGGGTTTTATAGCATCTCTTCCAGATTGCTACAGTTGAGTTCTAAATTCACCCTCTAGATAAATCATTTGATAGTGAAATAAGTCTGGAAGAGAGTCTAGCTGCCATCATTGACCCCTTTACACTAAGTTGTCCAATTACCTACCCTGCAGGGCAAAAACACACCATGAACAACAGGACAATGTACCCCGTGACAAAACACCAAAGCTGAGTTACAGTGGTCTTCCCTGTGTAGAGGGAATTAGCCAATCCATTTAATAACACGGGTGAAGGCTTTGCTATTTCTGTTCTATAAAATTATTGGATGCTGGAGACACTCTGGCTGTAGTTTACGAGAAGAAAGGAGGTCACAATCACTATTATCAGAAGGGAGAAGAGAGTTGGTTCAAAGAGAGAAACTGGTTCACATCCTCCAGGCTTAAATTTTTTTCCCTCTGTAATGAAAATATCTTGGTTATTTTCCTCTTATTTTTTCACTTAGATAACATGATCACTTAGAAAATTCAAATGACAAAGTTCAAAGAGAAACTAAAAATTCACCTGGCATCCCAGCACCTGAATTAATCATCATTATTATTTTAGTATTCATTTTTTCATGTACCTCCTTGTGCACAAATACCCCTAGATATACATAAGTATGTGTCATTTTAGATAAATGATTTGGCTTATATGCTTTTAAAATGTAATCTGTTATCTTACTCTTTTCCCCTTTTGTGTTTTGCTTCCTTATCTTCCCAACTTCTGTACATATCACCCCTGACCAGTAACCCATGCTAATACCTAGTGGAAAACTTCCATGGTTATATACCTGCACACAGACACACCAAATTTCTGTGTATCAGTAAAGAAAGGCTACATTATGCTGCTATAACAAATGATACTCCCAAATAGAAATAATATTTATTTATTAATTATAATATATTTCCATTTTAGGTTAGTCACATTTCTGCTCCAAGTTATCTTTACTCCAGCATTCTGGATGATGAACAGATAGTTGCAATTGTGGCAGAGAAAAAGTGAAGTAGTGCACTGAGACCTGGCAAGGAGTACCTTGCTCTAGTCCACACTCTTTAGAGGCCACCAATGTTATCTTTTCTGGCCACGTGCATCACAATGGGCCAAGTGATGTGATGGAAAAAAAGGCTGTACCTGTCTTGAGTCCTTTGCCAGCCCCTTCCTCAGTCTATACTAGGCTGCCTCGGTGAGCTCCGTGAGGACCTCTTTTCTGAGCCTATCCCTCTGAGGGCAAAGACAGCCATGTGAATATACCCCTTTAAGCCCAAGAGATAGCCAAGGTTAGCTGTTTGTAGGCAGCGTGGATGGAGCTTGAAAATAGTGGTAAGATACTGACAAAAATGTGCTCAAGCCCCTCATGTCACAAGACAGGTAGAAATTAGAGAGCATAATTTATTATCTTTCAGGACAATCAGTATGTAGCACAATAAGTCATATATTTCCTACTAAATTAAATATATTTTTATATATAATAGGAATCATTTGATTTTCGATTCTATGCCACTAATGTGTTTTTCTGTATTTATGCTGAAGCCATATTGATTTCATCCATAGTTCTCTTCTGTGTTTTAATATCTATAAAACAACTCCCCCCAAATTCTTTTCCAAAATATTATTATGGGTATTAATTTTTCCACATTTTTGGCAGTAATAATTTTGAATTCAGAGCTTTATGCTTGTTAGGCAGGCACTCCACCACCAGCCCTTTTTGCTTTAGTTATTTTTCAAATAGTGTCTCACATTTTTGCCTGGGGCTAGCCTGGCATCACAATCCCCTACCTATTGTCTCCCACATAGCTAAGACCACAGATATGTGCCACCATGCCTGGCTTGTCAGGTGAGATGGAGGGGTCTCACTAAGTTTTTGCCCAAGCTTGTCTTGAAGCACAATCCTCCCAATCTCTGCCTCCCAAGTAGCTTCATTACAGGTGTGATTTTTCTTAAATCACTTTATGCAATTCGGTACAGAAAATTTTCTTTGGACTCTAATAGGAATTGCATTATATTTACATGTTCATAAAATATAAAATTGATATTATATCAATAAAAATCCCCACCCAAGAATATGCTATGCTTCCTACTAGTTAAGAGTAGGTTTGTTCCTACAGCTTAGTAAGATTCTACACAAATTGCTTTGAATCTTTCAAATTAAATTTGCAGCCAAATGTTTTTATAGTTTTTACTGCTATTATGAATGTTTTCCCAATTCTATACTTTTATTACTATCAAAAAGAAAACCTGTTGATTTGAGTCATATTTATTCTGTATCCATCCTTACTAAATGCATTTATTGATCCAGTGGTGTTTCTGCATAGATATACAATGCAAACAGTAAAAAGTTAAGTTTTATAACTTACTTCTTAATGTTCTATTACATTTTCTAGAACCACCAATAGTGGCAGTAGTCAACCTATCTAGTCCTTGATTTTAATTATCTTACTAGATAATAAGACATTACCTTTAGTCTCTGGTGAATGGTCTATATTTCATTCAGGTAATTTATTTTTATTCTGTCTTTGAGTTGCTGTATCATAGTCTTATGGCCTTTTGCATTATATTATACAAGGTTAAGTTTGGCTGTGAGAAGTAAATAACCAAAAGCATCTGTGATTTAAAACATATAAAAAAATGTATTTTCTCTATTATAAAATGTACTATGTCAAGGCTTACGATGATAAATCCACAGTATCAGAACTCAGGGTCTTCCTCTCATTACTCAATCACTCCAAAAAGTAGCTTATGGTCCCCTGACGGCTTTAGGACATTATGTTTTAATTCCAGACAGGAGAAAGAAAGTAAAAAATCAAGAGTAACTCCCTTTCTTGACAAACGTCATCCAAAGAAGCATATACAACTTTTACTTGCATTACATTGGTTAGAACTTAAAAATATTGCCATATCTAAATGCAGGGGAAGCTAAAAAATAATCTTTATTCTAGGAAGCCGTGTATCTAGCTGCAACTGAATTTTTTTACCTTTGTAGATATGGAGAACTGATATTGATAGACACACCAGCAATTAACCCCCTTAAGTGACTCTGTGAACATTAAGATGTTTATCCTTTATTTTAATGAACTATATTCACAGGCTAACTAACATTGAAGTCTTGAAATAAAACTTATTTGTGTTATTTTCACATATTGTGTTATTTTAATGTCTTCATATTGTGTTATTTTCAATAAATCTTCCCCCAAAATATAAACTACAAAATTTGACCCAAGAAGAAATGGGACCCACAGGTAGATCAATGACCAATCATGACATTAGAACTTGTTAGCAATGTTCCTCCATTAAAAAGGCACCAGAACTACTTAATTTATGACAGTTCCATCTATGCTTCAAATAAACAGACAATTCACAAGTCATTTCAATTACTCCAAACCAGAAAAAGAAAAAATTTACAAATCATTTCATGAAAATGGCATTATTTTAATACTCAAAACCTGTTAGATTGTTTATAACAATTATAAATCTTTCAGTTATAAACTTATATACAAAAATTTTTAAGTTAAATACAGTATTTACAGCTGTTGGTTTGGGAACCGAAGGAGGCCAGATATTTGTCAGTTGTACTAGATTTCTGAATGTTAGTAAACTGACTTAGGCCATCGTTATACATTGAGAGAGCTATGGGCTCTTTACACGTCTGGGAAAGTGAACCCTGCTACTCAAACATTTCTATTATTTAACCCCTACAAGCCTCAACTTCTGTATTTATAATATCAGCATAATTAATGTTTCTGGGACTATTTAGTAAGATAATGTATAAAAGCATGAAACATATTTGGAGCATAATGAATGCTACAAATTAGTACTCAAGAATGAGTTTGTACTTTTTATAATTTATATGAATACAGTTCACAGAACAAAAAAAAATTTGTCAGGTGGTTATAGGTATTTGTAAACTGATGTTTACCTCAATTAAGAATCTATTTCTTGAGCTGGGGACATGATTCAAGGGTAGAGCACCTGCCTAGCAAGCACAAGGTGCTTGACTTCAAACTCTAGTACTGCCAAAAAAAAATAGTTAATCTGTTTTGATTTTTCCCTAGCAAATAAAGACAGCTTTTGAAAGTACATGAAAAGTCAGGTGCCGGTGGCTCACACCTGTAATCCTAGCTACTTAGGAGGCAGAGATCAGGAGAATTGCAGTTCAAAGTCAGCCCTGGACAAATAGTTCACAGGACCCTCTTTCAAGAAACCTCATCACAAAAAAAGAGCTGATGGAGTGGCTCAAAGTGTAGGCCCTGAGTTCCAAACCCCGTACCACTACCAAAAAAAAGTACATGAAATGGGGCCAGGTGTGGTGGCTCATGTCTTCAGTCCTAGCTACTTGGGAGGCAGAAATGAAGAGGATCCATTGTAAGTAGGAGAATTGTAGTCCTTGGCAAAAAGGGAAAAAAAAGAAAGTGAAAAACTGTTCAAAAAATAATTAAAAGCAGAAAAGGTTGGAGAGATGGTTCAAGTGGTAGAGCAACTGTCTAGCAAGTATGAGGCATTGAGTTCAAACCCCAATATCACCAAAAATCAAAAGTGCATGACATGCCATATAATAACATGTACATAGAAGATGAAAAATTTTGATAAGAAAAGAAAACAAAACTGAATTATGTGCATTAAAAATCTACAAACCATACAACAGTATGAGCTTGCTGTAGTCGGACTTATACTTTGCTTAAAATTCTTTGCAGTAAGTACTGCTGCTGCAAAGTGCTGAACTAGGCTCCCATGTATTTCAAAACTAACTTCTCTGTTTTGATTCTTACTTGTAAATAGAGTTTCTGTATCTTAGTAGTCATATTCCTCCTAAAAAGGTGTATGAAGAATGTTTGATATCTGATATCACTGAATAACAGTACAGATTCCACATACACTGGATGCCAACCCAAACATTTCCCTTTTTTGGTTTTCCTTTTTATTTTTAATGTTTCAGAAAGATTTAATAATTATAGACCTACTTGTATAACATTATAATTAGAAGGCAAAAACTGATAGAATTGAAGGGATAAATAGACAATTCGACAATAGTAGTTGGGAACTTTGATAACCACTTTCAATAACGAATAAAACACATAGTAGGTCAACAAGGAAGTAAAACATTTGAAAACATCATTCTAAATCAATTAGACAGCTACAGAATCCTTCACCTAAGACTAGCCAAAAGCATTCTTCTTAGGCAACCAATGAACTTCTCTAGGATGACCCCTATGGTAGCAAAGAAGAATTTTAAATGACATCAGAGAAATAATTTCATTGCAAAAATTTCCAAAAGGATAAAATGTTTAGGAATCCATTCTTTAAAAGAAGTAGAAGATCTAAACAAAAGGAAAGATCTCATGTCCATGGAGCACAAGACCTAATATCAAGGAGAAAGTACTCCTCAAAATTGATCTACAAATATACACTCTCCATAAAGTGCCAGCTATTCCTCTCACAGAAATTGATAAGTTGATCTTAATGTTCATATGGAGGTTTAGAATAGGTAAAACAATATTGATCCAGAATATCCAAAAACAATCTTGATGAAGAATATTGCAGGACTTTCACTTTCAGATTTCAAAACTTAATACAAAGCTACTAAGGTTAAGATTGTGGAGAATAAGCATAATGATAAAGATAGATATCAGATATATAAAATTCAGAATTAGAAATAATCTTTCATATGCAGTTTCATTCAGAAATTCATTTGGAAAGAATATTCTTCAGCTAATCATGCTGAAACAATTGGATAGCTACATGCTAAAGAAATAATTGGTCTTATTTCTTACACTGCATGTAAAAATTCAAAATGCTTCATAGACAAACAATTTAAAAGCTAAAACTATCAACTTCTTTCAAAAAATATATACAGTAGAATCATTAATGATGTTTTCCAAAACTGTAAACATAGATGACATTGATGATTTTGATTTGGGTTTAGAAGGTTGTTTTATTATGAGTTATTTTCCTAGAAACACATGAATCAACTAGAAAAAACAGTCAGTGAGCTTTAGAAATACAAAGTTTGAATAGCAACTAATAAAAACATTTAATTATATTTTATACCAAGAAAAAATGGGTTCCAGGAGGCTTAGTAATAAAATTCTCTTTCTTGATATACCTCATAGGTCATAGTTAAAAATAAGTTCTCACTCAGTCTGAACTTCAGTAAAGCTACATCCAAGTCTGTTTGGGCACAGAACTAAAATAAGAATCGGAATGACTGTGATGAACCAAGGGACTCTCAACAAACTACTTTGGGCTGTTCAGCAAATCTGATCTATTGGCAGAAGTTTCTCCTCTCATTAAGATGAGGTAGATTTTAGGTGCAACTGACCTGTTGTCATACTCTCCTCACAGAGAATTCCATCAAGAGCCATGTAAGACTATTTTCAGCTTTCATTTAACTACTATTAACCTTGATTACAGAAGCAGAATTTGAATATGGAGTAAGTTATAAGTGGCTATTAATAATGGCTATTAATGCATTTGTAAAATTTGCATTTCCAAAACCAATGCAAGAACAGATCAGCAGAAATGAAATCCAAACTCATACATACCCTTCAGTTACAATATTCATCTGTACATTTTTATGATAAAATAATAATTTCAATCAGACTGTCAAGTGGTTTGTAGTTAACTGTCACTCAAATATTAAATTGTTCAAAATGTAGCAACTCTAAATTCTCTAGACTATATGCACTAACAAGATTATCATCTCTTAAACACACTATTCATCTCTTAAACACATCAAAAACCAGATGATTTCATTAGAAAGAAATCATAGAAGATAATGTTGAAAACTAAAAAGGCCTACACTTTGAATTTAGTCGTAAGGATATATACATTCTTCTAAAGCAAGCTGAGGGAATCTTTTCTTCATATTGAATTAATGCTAATTTCAATTTCATGAAAAATTTTGAATAGCTAAAAATAGAACTAAACTATGGCTAAATTGACACTGAATGGTGGGCACTTCCCCTTTAACTACTCAGGTTAGAATATTTTATGGAAGCCTTAACAAACACTGGCTGATGCCATCATTTCTACCATGATGTGTCATGGTTTTTAAAAATGTAAAAAAAAAATACAAAGTAAACACTTAGTGAGTAGACGTGTGTAAAATCACCTAGTGTTGTAATGCCAGTTTCTCATTCCATTGCTATGAGGTTTTTATAAATAAAGTGATAAGTAGTCATGGGGGATAATGATTCTCCAGAAGCTATTAGGATTTTTTTTAAAGAGTTGCATAAATTAAAATTCTGGGAAAAAAAAAACAAATAAAGTAAAGTCACTTGCAAAGAGGTATTTCTGATCATGTGTAAAAAGAATGCTTGATTTCTTTGTGTTATAACTAGCAAAATTGACTTGAGCTAGTTATGAAGCATTTTAAATGATCACTGTCTCCTGCAAACATTGACAATCACACCCGAACTTCATTCTAGAAAGCTTCTCTAATATGTGGAATATTTTGTGATTAGATGTCCAACTGATCTGCAATAGTTTTATTTTGTGAGGCTCACGTCTCTTTCACTTAGCTATCACATCTCTGAATGAGCCAAATTTCTTTAAAATTTAAAGAGTAAAAGATCCAAAAGTTGCACACAAAAAACTCTATGTCCTCCAGTACACTGAATTCAAATCAAAATAATACAAAGTGTTATTCACAGAGCAATTTTTCTTCTACATACTAAAACTACACTTAAATTTGTGACACTGCTTCAAGTACCACCGTTTTTATTATGCTCCACATTAACAACTGCTTTTTCTTGACATTTATACCTTTCAAATATTTATAAACTGCTACCATGCTCTCGATTCTTTGTGTTTAAACCTGATTCATGTTTTCATGGACAGTCTGCCATAATTAAATAATTAATTACATGAAGTAATTAAATGACAAGGCACCAAACTTGACTCTTTTTTGCTATTCTTGATAGATTCTAAAATCTTTCATCTCTTTCCAGCAAGAAATCTTTTAACTCTACCAATTTCTAACCATTAGATCCCATTTTTAGTTCTTTATCCCTTCAAATACTAGTGATCATGTACTCCAAGGCAGTTTGGCAGATTCGTAATACAAACACAGAGAGTGAAACTCCATGCCAATAGATGTAAACTATAAATGCACGGTAATTACTTTCAGAAACAGATGAAGGGAATGTCCACAGATGTTTAGAGTTTAGTTTCTTAAAATGCTGTATTTGAGTAATGACAGAAATAAACAAATATCCATGCAACTAAGCAATTAAGACATTTTTCTCATGGTGTTATGATAACACCATGCTGTATACTCCCAAGTTGTGTGTTTTAGGTATATTATTAACTTCCAAATCTGGTATTACCTAAAACACTAAGTGCAAATACTGTATAGTAAAAAAATGTTATCAATGTGTTGATTTTTAACCAAAAATAATGCTTGATCTATATTTTCAAAGTGGAGGAAATTACAGATTTCACTATCAGAAAGAACTTTTATGTATAATGAAATAATTTCCCCTCTGTGTTTTTTCTCAAAGTATAAATATGAATTAATAGTCAGCTTGGATTAGAAATATTGTATGGTCTAAATTTTATACATAAACTCAAAACATATTCTTCACCTTTTCTCCCAAATGTTTTTTTAATCAGCTAATTAATCCACATTGCTAATCTATACAAGGATTGAAATAATGTTGAGATTTTATAGAGAGATAAAAATAATTCACTTGTGATGTGTATATAGGATGTGATATAGTCAAAATTAATACTCAAGCAAAGACAGAAAAGCAGTAGTATCAGGAGAACCAGCAACAAATGAAGTTATTTCTCTATAAATTCTGGTACCTTTACACTGTTGCTTATAGGTAGGTAAATTCATTTATTAGTTATAATAGCATTTTGTATATGTCACTGGATTTCCCCACAGTTGGTTATTTTTGCAAATAGAAACAGTTTTCCTTTTTCTTTTCAATCAACAATATTGTTTGTTAATTTTTGCCTTCCTGCACGAATGAGACCTCCAATAAAATATTGAATGGAAGCATTAAGAGTTAGCTTCGGTGTCTTCTCCCTGATCTTGGAGGAGGAAGCATTTCAGCTTTCACTTTTAAAAATTATGGCTACAGGTTTTTCACAGATGCCTTTACCAGGTAGATAAAGTTCTCATGTCTCTAGTTTGCTGGGAGTTTTTTTTTGTTTGTTTTGTACAATAAATGAGTGTGAAATTATACCAATTGTTTTTTTCCCCATCTACTGAGATGATCTTATGGTGTTTGGGTTTTTTTGTTGGTTTACTTTCATTTTGCTTATTTGTCAGTTTTATGGATTGATTTTCAATATGAAACCAATCTTGTATTTCTGAAATAAATTTGACTTGATCATGATATTTTATCATATGAAATTATATTGTTAGATTCTTTTAGAAAGTGTTTTTCCTATGTGCATAAGAAATATTGGCCACAGAAATATTTTCTTTCCTTATAAGTCTTTGTCTGGTTTGTATGGTATAAGGAGAATGATACCTTCTCCTAATCATCCTTTTTGCTATCTTGGGATCTGTAATGATTTCCCCAAACTATTTCAGGTATTAGTAGATCATGTCTTTTCTCATTCTTCTCTATGAATTTCCCAGTATTTTTAATTTTATTGATGTTTTTAAACAAAATGCTTTTGTCTCACTGAGTTATAATTAATGGATTTTGATCTTCATTTTCTTCCTTTCATTTATTTTGCATTTAATAGTTCTCTTGTCAGTTTATTACACTGAGAATTTACTTCATACTTCCTTCTGTTGTAGAAGGCATTTAAAACTATAAATTTCAGTTTAAGTATTGCTTCAGCTACATCTCACAATTTTTGAAGATATCACTTCACTTCAAATATTTTGTAGTTCTACTATGATTTTTTTTATTGCCCTTACATTTTTTTAAATAAAACTGTTGTTTAGGGCTAGAAGCATGGCTCAAGTGGTAGATCACCTGACTAGCAATTTTAAGGCCCCAAGTTCAATCCACCCACCCCCACAGTATTCAAAAGAAAAAAAACAGTAAAAGTGTTTCTTAATTTCCAAGTATTTGAAGATATTTCTGTTATATTTTGGCTATTTTTTCAATTGCTATGAATAAATGATTTTAACCTTTTTTATATATGTTAGTTATACTTTATAGCCAATGACATGGTCTGTCTTGGTAAATGCTGAAAGAACACTTGAAAAGCATATATTTGTCAACAGAAGCAGAAAAAGCATTTGAGAAAATCCAAGTCTTACTTGTGATGAAAAACAAATGAAAAAAAACCCAACTCTCCAGAAAGTAGCATTGCATGAGAATCTCCTCAACTTGATAAAGAATATCTATAAAACAAACGACCTTACAAGTAGTATATTTAAATGTCAGAAATTAAAAGATTCCCCAGTAAGACCAGGAACAAAGCAGGGATGTCCTGCTCACCTCTCCAATATCATATTGGAAATCCTAATTAACCAAATTGAGGAGAAAAGTAAATAAAAGCTACACAGATTGAAAAAGAAGAAATAAAGTTGTCTTTGTAGATTACATGATTGACTATGCAGAAATGCAAGAGAATTGACAAAAAAGTTTTAGGAACTAAGAAATGATCATAGCAAGGTTATAGGACAAAGACTACTAGACAGCTATTAGTTACTTTCCTATATACCAGCCTATGTGAAATTAAAAGCACAATACTATTCACATTGGCACCAAAAGGTTCAAATACTTAGATACAAATCTAACAAAAATATGTACAAGCTCTAAATGAGGAAAACCACCAAATGTTGATGAACAAAATAAAAAATAAAAAAAGAACTAAATAAATGGAGAGAAATTGGATGTTCATGGATAGGAACGCTCAATATGGTAAAGATGTTACTTCTTCAATGCAATCCCAGTCAAAATTCTGGAAAGTTATTTTGTGAATATTGGCAAACTGATTCCAAAGTATATAGAAAGAGGCAAATGACTCAGAATAGCCAAAATTCCCTTGAAGGAGAGGAACAAAGTGGGAGGATTGACACTACCTGCTTTAAATTTTACTATAAAGCTTTAGTAATCAAGACAGTGTTGTACAAGTTAAAGAAAAAATGTATTAGTGACACACAAGACAGATTTCCAAAATAGACCCACATAAGTACAGTTATCTATTCTTTAACAAAAAGAAAAAAAATCAATACAAGGAAAAGATAGTCTCTAAGGAAATGGTGCTGGAACAACTGAACATCCATGTATAAAAAAAATAAATTTACATAGACTTTTCACCCTTCAAATTTTGACTTAAAATAGACCACAGATCTAGATGTAAAACATAAAACCACAAAATTTCTACAGTAAAACATAAAACCACAAAATTTCTACAAGATAACATAGGAAAAAATCTAGATGACCTTGGCTTGGAAATTGCTTTTTAGCTAAAACACCAAAGGCACAATCCATAAAAGAAAGAATTGATAAGCTAGGTCTCATAAAAATTAAAATTCCTGTACAAAAAAAATAGTGTTACGAGAATGAAAAGACAAGCCTCAGACTGGGAGAAAATATTTGCAAAAGTCATATCTAAGAAAGGACTGTTATACAAAGTATGTATGAAAAACTCCTGTGTTTAGTCAGCTTTCTACTACTATAGTAAGTACTCAGGATAAATCAGCTCTTAAGGAGTAAAGAGTTATTTGGCTCACAGTTTCAGAAGTTGCAGTCCATGGTTGGTTGGTTCCATTGCACATGGACCTCTGGAGAGGCAGTACATCATGATGGAAAGTGTGTGGTCGAACAAAGCCTCTCACCTCATGACAGCCAAGAAGAAAAGAGAAATAACCCCTTAATCTCCCAATAACCTATTTTCCTTCCACTAGGCCTCGCTTCCTAAAGTTTCCACTAGTCCCTGAGCAGCACAAGTTGGAAATTGAGCCTTCAGTACATGGGCCTTTAGGAGACATTCAATATCCAAACCACAGCAACTTAAAAAAAAAAAAAAACAGTAAGGAGACAATCTTATTAAAACATAGGCCAAAGATCTTAAGAAATACCTCCCCAGGCTGGGCACAGTGGCTCACACCTGAAAGCCTAGCTACTTGAGAGGCAAATTGGGGGGATTGCAGTTGCTGACCATCTGTGACAAATAAAAACCTGGGTGCAGTAGCACTTGCCTATCATTCTAGATCTCCAGGAAGCACAAACAGGAGAATCATGTTCCGGGCTGGCCAGAGCATATTTATGATATTTGTGAGACCCTACTAGAAAAATACCTTAAGCTTAAAAGGGCTTGGACATGGCTCAAGTCTTAGAGCACCTGCCTGGTAAGCTCAAGTCCCTGAGTTCAAACTCCAGTACCAAAAAAAAAAAAAAAAAAAACACACCAAAGAAGACATACCAATGGCAAATAAACATATGAAAAGTTACTACACGTCATGCATCATCAGGGAAATGCAAATTAAAATAGCAATTAGATACTGTTACCCATTATCAGAATGGCCAAAACCCAGAACACTGACAAGATCAAACAAGTTTCATTTTTTTTGCTGGTGAGGATGCAAAATGGTGCATCACCTTGGAGGACAGTTTGGTGATTTCTTTTAAAACTAAACATATTCTTATGTGATCCAGCAGCAGCTATTCTCTTTGGTATTTATACAAAGAAGCTGACAACTTATATGCACACCAATGGTTATAGGAGCTTTATTCATAATTTCCAAAACTTGGAGGCAATCAAAATGTCTTTTAGGTGAATGGATAAATAAACTGTGTACATCCAGACAAGAATATTATTCAGCACTAAAGACAAACAAGCTACCGACATATGAAAAGACATGGAGGAACTTTGAATATATATTATAAAGTGAAAGACATCAATCTGAAAAGGCTACATACTGTATGATCCCAACTCTATGACATTCTGGAAAAGGCAAAACTATGGATATGATAAAGGATCAGGTTGCCAAAGATTAGTCAGGGAGGGGACCAATAGTCAGAGCACAGAAAACTTTTAGGGCAGGGAAACTACTCTGCATGATACCATAATGGAAGATAGATGTCACAATACATTTGCCCATACCATTGCAATGTACACCAGTAGTGAAACCTAAGTACACTATGGCTTTCAATAAAAGCAGCACACCAATATAGAGAGATCCATTGGTTGGATCAAACATAACACTATGGTGGGAGGGGATTTTCACAATGGGGGAGGCAATGCACCTATGGGGAAGGAGGCTTATGAGATATCTCTGTACCTTCCTCTCAATTTTGCTGTAAAAATTCTTTTAAAAAGTATATATACTCTGCTATTGTTTGGTGGAGTGGTCTAGCTGTCAGATTATGTCAATCATTTTTTCTACATTTTTATTGCTTTTCATTTCACTTATTGCATCAATTACTGAGAAAGGGTTATTGAAACATTTTTAAAAGATCTTAAAAGTAATGTAGAGAATTTGCTTTTTATGTTAACAATTAAAACTCAACTATCTTTTGTTGTAAAGAAAAATATTGATTCCAGTTTAATATAGACAGCAAAATAGAATAAGGAATAAATGAATAGCACAGATTAATTTTTGAGCTACTCAAAACTTTTTATAAAACACTGTGGCTTCCTTGATTTACATGTGATTTCCTGAAAACCAAATTAAAATAGCTCAAGGGTAATTCCACTTCAAATTTCAATGTAACTTTCTACTGTTTCTTTTTTGTATAATATTTTATCTTCTTCCATATATAGGAGAGATTATCATTTTTTTAAATAATTTTGTAGGTTGAGATTTCTTTCTTTAGATTAACATTCAATTTGTTATTCTTCCAAAAGCATAGTCACTCAACACCTGAGAGACCCAGTCATCATCACCATGTTTCCAACTACCTATTCCTTCAGAGTTCCATAGGACAATACAACACAGACTAGCTCAGTGAAGAAAGGTAAAATACAGATATATCCTAAAAAAAAATTGAAGGACAGAAAAATAGACTTAATTCAGGAAGTTCATTTTTAATCTTAGAATATTATGTAGCTCATTAAAAAAAAAAGCTTGTCTGAGTGCCAGAGATGTGGTAAGTGGTACAATGTTCACTTAGTATGTACCAGGCCCTAGGTTTGATCCTTGTACCACATAAGGTTAATGTTGTAGGATATACACAATGAGACTGGGTTTTTCTGGCTCATCTGTTCATAATTTTGTGTGTGTGGTGCAGTAGAGAGCCAGATGTCAGGATCTTTGCCATGCTCACGAATAGGGACAGCTGATCATAATTATTCATTGCCATTAAATTGCTGCTTCAAAATTTCCCATTCACGTTGATGAATCAAAATGTTGTTTGAGCTAAGTTTTTCCCAAGAAAATTGTTCCTAATTCCTAAGGTTCTGAAAAGACTGCTGTGATATATGCATGGGATTTACAGAAAGTTAGAAAATTTCAAAAGGAAGAACTGTCAAAACACAAACTAAAAATCTAAATCTAGGCAACAGGAGGCTTTTCCAGAAACTGAAATGTCAGTTACATAACACCCTATTAACTTGACCTACCACTCACCTCCAAACAAATCCATAGGTTTGGGAAGCATGAAATCTTTGCCATGCTTTCCACAATTCACAGACATGGTGAGAGAGCATGACGGTCTTCACTTGTGTGGTTTCTTGATTTAGAATTCTACTTTTACGTTTACCATCTCTCTTATATTACAACCCAAACTTGAAATATGTCTTCTTCAATTTCTACAAACAAATAAGCAAATATGGAGCATTTAGGGCATAGATTTGGCTAAATGATGCCTAGAATGGAGAATGGAAATGAAAAAATCAACTTGAAATTAAATAGCCGTCATCCATTTCAAAACTCTCTTTGGTTATATCAGCACCAGGTATTGCCACTGGCATTTCACTTCATGGAATCCTTGTTTCATTCTATCTGTTCTCTCCTCTCCCTTCTCCCTTTCTAAAGAAGTTAAGCCTTCCCTGGCCTGCTTATATATGGTCATTGTCTGCCTTGTATTTCCTAAAACTTGGTGCCAGCCAATACCAAAGTTCTTGGATAAAGTGCCCATCCAAAGAGCTCTTAAAGTAACACTTCCCACTCTCTTTGTAAAAATAATTCTGATAACAGCTGTTAAATACAGATATTTTATTTTATTCCCATTATGCTATTGGGGAAGAGGCAAGACAATATTATCCAACATTTTTAAGGACCTACTATATATGGCAGATGTGGCACAGAATTCTGACCATGTGAAAGTAACTTGATCTGTCATACTGCTAAAAAAAAATGGTAACAGGGCTGGGGGCATGTTTTAACACTTGCCTTGTATGTATGAGACCTTTGGTTCAAACCCCAGTATGGATACTGACATGAATGCAATCCACTATACCTTGGGGAAAAGTAATTCTAACAATTTTTGTTGAAATTTTGTAACATAAAAATATAATGAAATCAAAAATAAAATCTAATTAAATATTAAATCTCTAAAATCAGCTAGAAATTATGGCATATACATATAATCCCAACTATTCAGGAGGCTAAGGTAGGATGATTACAGTCTGAGCTAGTCCAGGCAAAGTTAGCAGGAGTCCTTATCAGAAAAGGAAAAGAATTGGGAACATGACTCAAATGGTAGAACAGTTGCCTAAACAAGCAAAATTCAATCCCTAGGATTGAAAAAAAAACTGTCAAGTATGTTTGGGTCATAGTATTTCTATATCCTTTTTAATCATACACTTTACTTTCTTCTATGATTAAAAGTTCCTGGCTCATTTTGAGAACATGATTTGACTAGATTCTAATTGAATGAATTGTAATTTATAAATCTAAGATGCATTAATTTCTAAATGACATTCAGTAGCCATGTCCATTTCAGTAGCCATGCATTTCAAGTAGCCACACATTTCCAGAATGCAATGTAAAAAAGAATTTTAAGACATTCTTTTTTATCTGTTATATGCTCCATGTTAAAGAGCCCTATTTGTCAGGCTTAGTTTAATTTTTTTAACTACACAGAATATCTCCACTTTTGATGTGAATTTGTATTCATTTCTACTTTACCCAAATAACCACTGAAAATAAAATTAAACTCCATTATTTTAACAATTAATTGTTAACCATACTCTCTACTAGGCAATGAGGGTTAGAAGGTTTTAGTGGAAAGGGAAAGTTACAAAGAAAGAAAGACTTAAATCTAAGAAGGTTCATATAGGAATATGGGGAAAATAAATCAAGATTTCACAAAAGCATATTACAGATTTACTATACAGTATCCTACGAAATATGCCTAATTTAAGTAAGTGATAGAAATTATCCAGTGTGGTTTGAAATTTGACCTTTAGGTAAGTCTTTAGAAGAAACTTGAACTTGAAGGTGTGTGTATAATTGGCATGCTGAACTAGCATGCTTTGTGACTTGATTGAATGGATTTTTAACTTTTTTTTAATTCTCACAATTATCTTCTAAACTTTATTTAGTATGAGTGGTTTCCTCTAACATCAGTGAAAACTCAGGCTTATCTTTAGATAACAATCCTATGATCACATTAGAACAAACACAATTCAATTAGAATGTCTAGTCTGAGGTAATAATCACAATTCTAAACTGGATTTAACATGTAATCCTCCTTCCTCCACCAGCTTGAGCATGCTACCCCAGTTGGCTGGCTTGTTTTTGATCCTTCCTGAGGTTGTGGTTAGGAAAGAGGACAAGTAAGGTGATGCTGGGCCCCACTGGTGTCAAGCTTCACATCCTCTGGCCAACCAGAAGATTTTTAAAACTGACTTTCTCAAAGAGACATTAGTGGGGTCTCCAAATAATCTTTGATTAGCTGCTCAAAACTAGTTTCTTTTTTGAGAAGAAATACTTTTATTCCAAGTGGTTGTTTATAAGTCTCCATCTTACCAAAGCTGGGATTCCCTTGTGTGTAGGTTTGTTTTCTCTCTCTCCCTCTCCCTCCAAGAAATGTGCTATAGCAAGCTCATGCAGGCTCTGAAGAGTAGATTACAATAATTTCTTCTCAGCTTCAAGTTCTATACTTAATGATGTCAAGCCAATAATTTCAAATACAACGTAATAGCCATATTTACACCACAGAAATTGGCAAATGCTATTAAAATGGGTATGAGAGAACTACTGGTTTGGTTTTGGTTTTGGTTTTGGTTTGGTTTGGTTTTTTTCAGAATCCATTTTTCAGCACAACACTGGGTCCATGGCAAACACACATCTCTTGTCCCAATAAATTATAGAAGTACAGACAAATCCCAACACTGATTCCTTTACTGGCTCCACCACCAACACACCAGCTAGCATGTTTTTCCTTCTATATATACCTGGTGAGAAGTGCATCACAGGAAGCTCAATGAAGGAGTCACACACTGAGCTTCCCAAAGCCCTTAGAAGCCTCCTTGCATTGAGATTTGCTGAGGAGGCAAGTACCCTACCTCTACAGCGGCGAGGGAAGGCTCAGCTCACAGCAGAACTTTCTTTAAAGGTATTATCTGCCCCAAATTCATTCTTTCACTTTACACTCTAACTCAGTTTGTCTTCCAACTGGTGAAGAATCAAGCAGTTGTAGAGCTGGTCAATTTTGCATTTGGGATCTGTCTTTGGAAATTCATATATATCTTGTCTTAGATGTTAAAAACTCAATTTTAACATCCTGTTTCAAGAAGTAAGCACAACTAGAGAAAAAAGGAAGGAATCTGAAATATATATTCTGTTTGAAAGGACTACCAGAAATAACATGAAATGAGAGGTACACAAATTGCACATTTGTGATTACTGTTGTTGGATTGTTTTTGTTTTCATTTTAATGTAGAGAGGCAGGTTCCTGTGTTAAAATTTATATAATATAAAAGGGAAAACCTTTTAACTAAAAACAATCCTGACAGAAGCACCATGCTAGACTAGGCAGTGCTTCTTGCACTCATATGCAAAAGTATCTCCTGGGGGGAGGGTCTTATTAAAATATAGACTATGATTCATAAGTCTAGATGAAGCTGAGATTATTTCTAACAAGGTCACAGGTGATGCCCATGTTATCATTCTGTAACTTCTCTTAGTAGCAGAGCACTAAAGAATACACACAATATACACCTATGCACACACATATGTACAAACATGCATATATATATACCTATATGCACATATGTATATACAGAGAGATTCATGAAATGATTATTTACGAGGTGGCTATTATTATCTCCATTTTATCCATAAGAGAACTAAAACTGAGTGAAGTTAACTTGTCCCGACACACAAATAATTCTTCTCCCCTTAGACTTCCCATTGCATGGCACAGAATCCCTGAAGTTGTCATATTGCTTTCAAATTATACACTTTCACCTAGGAAAAAAATAACTCTTGAATTTCTTTTCTTCATAAGGTGACTAAGTTCTCCTTTCTTAGGTAGTTGTTCACATTCTCTTATTTTGTTGTCCAGCATGTTCAATGCCATTTACCAATACATAGAATTTACTCATAGAATATCTTCTAGATAGACACTTGTTTCAAGTCTTGTTTTAAAGAGAGGTATTCTGTCCTCTGTAAAGGTGTTTCTGTGGACCTTTAGGTGATTTCAGCTATGCTATCTAGTGAATAGACTTGCTCATCTCATTCAATTGCACTAGATTTGTACAAAATGCTAACCAAAGACACAAAAGCTGAGCCAGGGGTTGGGGAGATTTTTGTGGGAATCCCCTATCAAGATAGTCTGAAGAACCTCATCTGAAAATTTCAATTAAGAATAATAATAAACTGTAAATCCCTGATAGCTCATAAAATACCCTGCTACCTAGAGTTCATGTGTATAAAACGTATCCGTTAAATGATCTTTTCAATATCAATGTTTATACACTTTATTTGTTGCCATTGCTACATAGATTCAATCCCTACGTCTTTTCCTTTAAGATTGTTTAAAACTAAATGAAGGAAGGCAGACAAAGGACATGAGTCACATGCTAACAAAAATAACAAAGCAGCATCGGCCACGGATAATTTCCTGAAACCAGTATGAGAAGGAATAAGTTATGTGAAAGAAAAACATTAGCAAGTCATCTTGTGAAACAGTAAAATTTCCAAACATAATTGAAAGAGAAAAAAACTTTCCAAACTAAATATCCATTTCTGAGCCCGAGGCAACAAAAAAATGAAGGATAAGGAAAACTCAGCCTTATAATTTAAAAAAAAAGTTTGCTTTCTGGATTTGCAATGTGATTGGGAGAGCTGTGAAATAAAAGCAAAAAGAACATTTAAACAAAATTTCAATTTTTAAATATATAATATTTATATATTATAAGTACAAGACATTTAATAGAGCTATATATTCTGGATTTCATTGAGCTTACACTTTGAAAACATCTCCTTGGGAAATGGAGTTTAATAATTGAAAATCTTTTCATGTGAAATATTACATCAAAACCCAAAACAAACACACAAATGATTACCTCAGCAGCTGCTAACAATCATTTTGATAAAAGTCAGCCCTATTCCCGGTTTAAATATTTTTCTAAAAACTAAGGTTAAAAGACCTTGTACTTTTCTTACAAAAATATTTATCTATCTAAAATCAATAGCCATTTTCTCATTAATAAGCTCTATTCGGCACCTGTGTGCATTACAATCTGAAGTAGACACAGGATGTCTACAATCCCCACTAATATACAGAATTTTTTAGGAGTTTCACCTTATTACATAAAATATAAACAGAACTAGAAATTTTCAAAATTGGAGATGGGGGATAATATTCTACTCAAAAGTTAGAAGATTTCACAAGAAAGTTTAGTAAAATAGATAGATGTGAGAAAAAAAAAGCAATTGCTCCTCAGCATGTCAGCAGTAGCCAGCTTTTTAAAATTAGGTGGAAAAGAACATGAAACATGTAGAAATCACTTTTTAAACAAATATACAAGAACCATGAATATCTTTTCTGAATTATTCACATAAACAACTTGAATATGTAGTAAAATACTCCATGTTCATGGACAAGGAAGTAGAATGTTATGAAAGTGTTAGTTCTTTTTAAATTAATTTATAAATGTGAAAAGATTACATTAAATTTTCAAGGAAAGCCTTTGAAGCTAGATAAATATTTCTAGATTTAATATAAAAGAATAAATGAAGAAAAAGTTAAACTTTTGAAAAAGAGTAATGGGGGAAGGGAACTTATCCCTACCGAGTATCAAAATGTGCTCCGTAAAAGCATGCACTGTCAAATATATAGGAACTAAGTATTTAATAAATATAGCATTCTCAGTAGTTCAGAAATGAGTTCAGAATGAAGAAAGATAAATGCAAACATAATAATAATAATTCATAAAACAAAACAAGCAAATTTTCAATCATGGGATGAAAAAAGCTCAAAACAAAGGAAGAGATGGCTAAATTTTAAATTTAAAAAAATTAATTTTATCAGTTAAAAAATCTCAGAAACTTTAGTGAAAATGAAGCTGCATAAGATATTTTTAAGGTAAGTCAGTAAGGAATATGAGCTGAGTGCTCACAAAACTTGAAATACACATGGCTAACATACTTGGAAATTGTGTTCCTCTTTAAAAATCAATAAAGTAAAAAAAATGAAAAGAAATGCCATTTATCATTCTTCAAAATAGAAATTTTTAGCAATAGACAATCCTGCATATTTTGTTCTTTTGTCTTCTGACACTAGTTTGGAAGTGAACTATTTTCAGTGAAAACTGATCACCCAGATTACAGTGAAAGAAAATCTCATACAAAATTCTCCCACACATCAAATTCTTAAGCAAACATTTATTAAGAAGCACGTGGAAAGCGACCTATGCAGCAGATCCACTGAAATGCCACCCTGTCCTTTTTAATGATCAACTCCTTTGCTACATGAAAAACAACTGAAGCCATCTAATACCCAGATACTCATCTCCCAACAACTTGAAATGTGTTATTCTATGTATTAACCAATGGTCAGCCATAGTACTACCTAGAGATCAATTTAGTGTACTATTTTAAGAATGAAGAGCATAGGCCCCACTGGATTCATATCCTATGTGCATAAAAGCATGCAATTTCTCTAACATATTTTTAACAAAATTATTTTCCAGAAAGTTTTTAATTCCCCTAAGCAGCTAAATTATGCTAATCTATATATAAACTGCCAGTTTCACTAACAGAAACTAGATTCTCATCATTATTATGCTAATTCCCCCATCGATTGCTAATTCTGATACAATAAACAGAAGCACTTGTGTTAGTCACCTATGGAGTGTCCACTTCTTAATCAGATCCCCAACTGGCTTTTTTTGGACTTTTGCACTATTGATTAGCACCTGGTTTATTGCTTCATCTGAACTAACCTGCATATTCTACATAAGGGCAATTATAAACATTTAACACCAGATATGTTTTTTCTCCTTTCATGTGATCTCTCTTCTATGCTTTCCACATTTCTTTGAAGAGGATTGAAAGTTCTACACTGTTTGGGCAATAGCCTCAGTTGAGGTTCCATTCAATTTAGATCCATCCACATTGATTTTGGTCAACCATAGCAAATGACAAGTTCTTTAAGCCAAAAGGAAATCCACAGTCTATACAAAGTGACAATTATTTCTTCTTATAAAAATGTCTAGTATACTCTGCTAAGAAAGATGATCCTACTTTTAAGTATTTGATGGCAGCCTAATGTTTCACAATCTCAAGTTTTATTTCAATTGTCTTGCCTCATCATTCTCAAAGCCAAGCATGATTAGAGTGTAGGCTTTGGCAAGGTGTTCTGCATTGTTTATGATGCCACAGCTATTTTGCAATGATGCCTGCCCATCCCCCTGTCTATCTCAGGCAGCTGCATCTCTGCCAGCAGCCAACAGTGGAGAAAGGAACTTGTACTTCAAAGATCTCAGTGCAGCTCATAAAAGATCTGGGGGATTGACCCAAACCAAGATGAAGATTGTACATTTGGCAGCTATGTTTGGATATGATGACGAGGTAATCCATAGAAACTGAAGATTAACTGAAAGGAAGTCTGGATTTAATAGCCTCAGAGCAAGCTAAAAATAAACGTAAAAGAAAACTGAAAATCCCCAAGGAAAAACACTTAGTCTGTCCTGCCCATCATAGAAGAAGAAAGGGATACAAGTAAATTGTACCATTCTAGATTCAAGCAACTGACCATGAATAATAAACTTATTAAGTATCTAGAAAATGAAAATGAGGAAAGAGAGAATCCAAATCTACATCAGTTAGATAGTGAAGAATCAAAGGATTTGCAGAAGTCCGGGTCACAGTTAGTAGAAGAGATAATACATGTGTGTAATTAATTTATTTAGTAGAATTTAAAAGCATTTTTCTTTAGGGTTTGTGGGAAAGGCTCCCAACAGTTCCCAATTATCTGTTTCATACTTTATTTACAAATAGACTGCCTCAAATTTTATAGGCACAGTGTCCCATCCTAGAATTTTTTTTGATAGTCTTGTGTTACTCAGTGAACACAAGTGTGTGTAATACAGAAAGAAGGGCTGTGCATTATGCCTCCATTCTTTTCCTTGTTGAGTGGAGCAGAAATAATATTGACAGGGGCATACTCTAAGAATATCAGGGGAAAAAGCTAGATGGAACCTGGGGATTTGGTGAATTTGTGGAAAAATCTATATTAGGACTCTGACCACTAGATTTCATTCATAGACAAGAACAAAACCTTGTGTTTTTAATCCACTATTATTTTTTGCTGTCATGTGCATTCAAGTCTAATATATTGTCTGTGAAAAAGTATTTAGTCCTCTGTTTATTTGGAGAAGTCACACCCAATCTAAAGAAACTTACACTCACTTCCTACATCTTTGCAACTTTATATCTTGCCCCTACCCTTAATTCTTTCTGTTCTTTTTGTCTAAACCAGTCTCTCGTTATGCCTTTATGTAATTTAGGCCAATAGCGTTCCAGATCTCCAGATGTACTGGGGATTTGTTTTCAATAACAATTCTGTGCTTGTATCCCATATCATTTCTTTGCTTGGTTTTCAAGCTGTTTTGCTGGAGTAAGTCTTTAAGTAAACTCCTTTGAAAAGTTTCAAAAAGTTTGAAAATCGCTGTATTTTGCCATCACACTTGATTACCATTGTGACTAAGCCTAGAAAATTTCCCTCAAAGCTTTGAAGGCATTGTTTTTTGCCTCAAGGACCCAGTGTTGGTGAAATGTCTGATGTCAATCTCATTTATTTCCACAAATCATAAATATGACATGTACTCTACATTCAAACTGTAAACTTATATACTTTTTTAAATTCCTATGTTCCAAACTTTCTAGATATCTGGTGCTTATGTTGGAACTTTTCCTTTTCATTGCTAACTCCCCTGTTTTCCTCCTTATATTTTTTCTTTTTTTTTTTGCAGAAATCTTATTAAATCAATGTTGGGGTTCTTGAATTAAGCCTCCATGTCTCTTGTTTTTCTCTTAATTATTCTTACTTTTTTCATTTTTCCTTTCTCTTTTTGGTTTTGTTGTTTTCTGAGATTTTCATTTCATCTTTATAATGTTCTATTGAACATTTGCAATCGTATCTTCAATATAAAAGATTTCATATTTATTCTCCATTGTTCATTCTTTCTGGTTCCTGTTTTAATTTTAGAGGTGATATCCTCTCAAATTCTAAGGAGGAAGATAATTTGCTTCTAAAGTTTCTTCTTTTTATGTCTTATCTGTGCTTCTTCTGAAACAAATGTTGTTGTGTAGGTTGTTCCTTCATGCCAATAGTTTTCTTCATATTTTTTAAATAAATCTTTGGCTATTATTTTATAAAGAAAAAAATGGGCAAGGCTGATTTTCTAAGATATAATTGAAAATCTGCTCTATTGCTTTATATTTTCACCCCACAGTGAGGTCTTTCACACAAAAATGGGTGGAACTTGTCTACTGACAGGTTTCACGGTAAGATGGGCAGGGCACATAGAGAAGGTACTTGTCTGGAGGAGGACAGAACCTCACAGGACCAGAATGAGGAGGGCTTTAAACTCAAGGATTGGAACTTGCAGCTCCTGTAATTTCTGTGGAGAAATGGCTGTAGAATTGTTTTATTGTTATTCTTTTGTCTTTTGTTTTTGCCTGTAAGCTATATGCTATGCTACCTAGAAATGTGTGAGCTCCACCTGTACTTTTAAATAATTATTTACTCATATAAAAAGTTTGTTCTTATATTTATTCTTCTGTTTCTGAAGGGAAAAATGCTTACACACATTTTTGGTGTACTTAAAAACATTAAGAAAGAAGTGAAATAAACACTACGATAAGTTGAGAATAAGTGTCATCACAAGGACAGTCACCAATGTGTTGATTATTGATGCCCTACAGCCAAATCCAACAAATCTTTCCAAGAAGCAACAGCACACAATGAAGCACAAAGGAACTATGCCAGATCTATGGAAAAATGCTTCGGAACGTCAGTGTGTAGATCAAATATCACGTTATACTTGGAGCACATTTTGGGCCTTGCTGGTTACAAACTCTATTGGGTTTTCATAAACACTTTATACTGAAACTACTGGAGTAAACTATGTTAACGACAGGATTGTCTTGATCTGGCTGTAATTTCTTCATATCATTTGTAAGGGAGAGGTTATTGCAGAAGTCATTTTAACAAGCTCTGCTAAAAGTTTTTGATACTTAAAATAGTTATATTTGCAGTTTTAGAGCTTAAGATTTTGGGGGTATAATTATATTCTGCACACAAAGAATACAAACAATAATAAGGAATTATTTAAATGGGTTTCCTATGAAAATTTCTATGCACATATACGCAAACTCCTACAAATGTGTTATTGTTAATGTAAGTTCACTGTCTATTTTAGGATTCACCCACTTCCCCCTCTTAAATTTAATGTGATTCATTTGTATTCACTGACAGGCTGTTACTCTTCAGGGTGACAAATAAAAAATAAAAGTCTGCATCTTCTTTGCATTCTATTATATTGTATGTCTCCCAACATTTCTTTTTATTTGCTATAACAAAGAAGACAGTAGAGTCCAATTTAAAAATTAAGAGGTAATTCATAGATCAAATAAGAAAATTTCCCCTTCCTAGGAATATTCATGAAAGAAATTCAAACTGAATTCATGATACACAATGAACAATCCATCTCTTTTTTTAAGTGAGATATAATTCACTCACCATAAAATTTACCATTCTGAAGTATGGAATTCTGTGGTTTTTTAACATATTCAAAAAATTGTAATCATGACCCTATTTTTGTCACACCCCAAACTAATGTCCATTCCATTAGCAGTCACCACCTATTTCTCCACCACCATACATCACTGGCTATTTTCTGGACATTTCATCTAAATAGAATAATATAATATGTGGTCTTTTTATTTCACTTAAGACAGTGTTTTTGAGATTTCTTCTGTGTTATGGCAACTATCATCCCATGTTATAGAACTATCTGTTCTGTTCATTCATCAGCTCATAGATACTTGGGTCGTTTCCACCTTTTCATTATTATGAATAATGTTATTTTGAGCATTTGCATACAATTTTTTATGTGGAAATATAGTTTAATATATTTGGATATATACCTAGGGAATTTCTAAGCCACGTGGTAAATCTATGTTTAACATTTTAAGATATATCTTATAGAAGAGACGTTTCAATTTTACCCTATCTACTGAACGGAATAATTTTTCTTTTTTAGTAACATTACTGAAGAGAAAAAAGATGTTCCAGGCATAAATATGTCTCATGAAGACAGAATTCTGAAAAGGATGCTTTTTGTTTGAGATTTTTTTTCAGTCTGGACACCAAAATCATGACTGTGCTATACAAATAGATTCTCTTCAAATGTCTATATGACACAAGAAAAAGCTCTTCAGCACAGGCTTTTATACAAGGACTAAGAAAGATAGAAAATATCTAAATCCCTACTAGTACCTGAATACATTACTTTGAAACATAAGATTATAATTGTCCATTTGCATATGCTTACTTATCAAAGAGATTAAAATGATGTAAAAGAGTACTGTTGTCAACTTCCAACTCTCCCTTACCTGGGACACTTGTAATACTTATTCTAGGATACCTCTGTCTGGATTTTGTTTTTTAGACTGCTAATAGTTCTCAGTATTTAATGTCTTTCTTGTTCTAAGCTATATTTCATTATCAGGTAACTGTTTTTATCCAGAAGGCTTATCTTCCATGTCTACCTTTTCACTTCCTGAGATTTCACCTGAAACACCAGAAGTCTCTAAAAAGGATTTTTTTCTTAGTAAGCATACAATATTCTTGCTAATCTAAGAAAGGCTGTTCATCCTCCTCCTATGTCATTGAGGTTTTATTGGGCGTTCTTACAATGAGTCTCAGTTTTGGCCACTCTGTGATGAAATGTTGCAGGCTCCTAATGAGAAGAATGGCATCCTGAATATGATCCCAGATGAAATATCCTCCTTCACATTATCAAAATGCAAGTGACAGAGCTTCCTGGGTAACATCATTAAATCCCTTCCTGCTTGTGAAAGCTCAGAGATAAATTTCCGAGTTGGTCATTTTGCCTGAGTTTTCTTTCCCTAGGAGAGATGAAATATTGTTTTTCTAGTTGATCAAAATTTACAGATCTTTAAAAGCAATACAGAGAAAAAAAATTCAAATGCTCTTAGAATTGAATGCTGCCCAACCATGTCTTTAAATACATTCATTGTCTAAAATAAATTGCAATTGTAAAATAGAAGGAAAACCTGCAAACTTTCTATGAATGTGTTGTTGTTGCTGTTTTACAGTGTCGTTAATATTAAAAATAGATGGACTTTGCATGTATCTTTTTTTTTACTTTTTTGTGGGGTTTTTTTCCTCCATTATCAAACCAAAGGTAAAAGAGTCATTTACTTTAGTGACATCTACAGGCACTTTTGGGGAAAAACACCCTCAGCTCTGCTTTGTAAATGAAACACCTCATTAGCCCAGCCAGGAACCCCTGCATAAAGAACGATGGTGAGTAGACTTCATCTCAGTCATTTGAGTCTTAAAGCACATTAACTCTTCTCCAAAATGAATCTTCATCAAGCATTCAGTCATATAGACCAAATATCCCACCCAGCCATATTTGTTCAGTGAAAATTCCTTATTTCCACTTGGGTTTGTTACTGAAGGGAAACAATGGAAATGCCTTCAACTGGCTCGTCTATGCCTCATCTCTCTCGCATAAATTCTGCCTGTTACAGAAGTTGACTGCGTAAGGGATGACTGTTAAACTTTCTCACGCACAAAGTCACAGACACAGACTGGCTACTCTGCTGCCTCCTGAGCTACAGGAACTTGCGGAGCCTGTTCCAAGATACCAACCAGTGGACAAGGTGATACACTTCATGAAAGCAGCCTGTATTTCTAGAACCCAAAGGCTGTAGAAGACCCATGGGCTGAGTGGGTTTGAAAGGACTTCGCCTTACACAAGCTGTCACTTACCACATCTGTGTGACCCCAGTACAAGCAAAACTGGAATACCACACCAGAAGCAAAGAACACAGAATAGAATAGCTTAGCCAAAGGCACAACACCAGAAGCAAAGAACCATGCCAGAAATGGAACAGAGGTATGGTATCCATGATCAGAATAGCAAGAATGGTACCTAATTAGAGAAAGAGCCAGCATTAGGAGCCTGTCGTGAAGAAAGCCTTTGACAGTCAAGTCTTCAAACAGCACCACCAAGTGAACAAGACCCATTTGGCCTTTAATGTCTACTCCTCTGTCCCATACAGCCCTGGAGGATTCAGAAACAAATGACAGAAAGTCAGGAAGGCATGGAACAAGAAAGAGAGACTCACCACAACCCTTCCCAACTTTGAGTGTCAGTGAAGAAGGAAAGGCAAGGTTGTGAAACTGCACATAAGAAGTTTACTTCAAATCAGCCTAACACTTTCAGCACCTGAAAAATGCATCAGGTCAGAGGAAGGAGCATCTAAACAGTCAAAAATGGTAGAATAAAGCTATCCCCCTTTATACCACTGAGTCCACCCCATTTCATTGGTAGAGTTGAGATTTTTACTTTGTAGTGTCTTTTTCTAGGGTGAATTACTCAACTAATATTAGGGAAAGTTTGAGTGAAAATATAAGATATTTTGGTCCTTGTTAAAATTTCAGGAAACTAGTCCAATGGGTATATTTTAAATACAGTTAATTTGCATATTTGTATCATTTAGAATTTTGCCTCTTTTCAATGAGAATAAGAGAACAAACCCTAAGGACTTCTCTAGATTTTTATTTTACCCCTTTAATCATACTTTTGATCTTCTAACTCTCCCTATCCCCAAAGTGAGGCCCTAATATTTGATCACAATCAAAAGGAGCATCAGTGCCTGCAGTGCCTGCCTTCTGAGAAGTCCTGTTTATCTTTTCTGAAGTCTCTCGAGTTCCCTACCTTCACCCTCATGAGGAAGTTCCCATGGCCAGAAATTACTGCTATGTCTCCAAAGGGCTTTCCTCGGAGACTGTCTTGCAGGCTGACCTACACTGATCAGACATGAGGACTTTGAAACTTCCCAAATATTTATCAAAAGGATTTGCAGATGCTTAGTTTTTATAGCTGCCTGTTGATATGCCTGCCACATCAACTGCCTAAAATATAAAAGGGTTACTCATCAGATAGGGACATAAATGATGAAACACAAAAGGGCCACTAATAAATCATACAACCCTTGTGGACCATAGGACAATGAAGAAAGAGTACAAGGAAAGGTTTCTGGGATTGTTTTCCATCCCAGGCAGGATAAAGTATGCTGTAGAGTAATGGAACATGGGCATAGGAGAAGAAACGTTTTCAAGAACTGACTTGCTAATAACAAGCACCAGGAAGTGGTAATGTGTCACACAAATATCTACTTCCTTGTTCCTTGCCATACATGACGCCTGGCCACACTACTGCATCAGCCAGCAGCCTCTTCTCTTTTGTCTCCACCAACTTCCCATTATCCATCTTTTTCACTAAGACTCAGACAGCCCTTCAGATTCCAGGCACAAAGGATGAAGTGAAAGTTACTTTTGAGTGTCATTTTCCTTTCTTCCATTTCTTCAGGTAGGTCATTCATTGCCTTTTCCTCACTACCATGTGACAAGAAAGCTGGGGCCTGTCCAGGGCCCACAGGGGGTGGCAGAATATGATTAGAGCACAGCGCTAAGCCTGGCTGGGAGGAAAAGGGTTACCAATACAAATAAGCCCATCAGTCTGACACTCCCAAACACACAAAATCCTCCTCTCATCTTCCTTTTCTGTCCTTTGGCCTCATTCCAAGGACCTTCTTAAAAAGTGCTCCTTGGGAAAAATAAAAACTACCACCTCTAAACCAACTAAGTACTTCAAAAGGATCACCGTCACACACATCACTGTCTAAGTAGCTAATTCATCCCAGACAACATGAACTCACAGGGAAGAACAATGTGGCATCTTAGGAAGACAAAACATTACAGTAAAAAGTTGAATTGATAGACGAAAAACAAAATATGAAAATAAGACTATAAAATGTTCTTAAAGAGAAAGGAAATCTTGCAAACAGACAGGGGTCAAAAAAGTAATTTAATGGGAAAAAAAGTGGAGATGCTAATATGAGAACACAAGGTTTAAAAATATTTAATACTGTAATGATAGATATAGCTGAAAGACTGTAAGCTAAGAAGAGAAACTTGCCCCAAAGAAGGCCATATTATATTCCCCCAGAGTATTTCTTAATCCATCTTAAATAACCCTCTGCCCCTTACAATCTAATACAATCTCTTCTTTTCAGAAAACCATTTTTTCTTCCTGTTCCGTTCATAGTCAAACTACCTTTGCCTCCAATTTACCATACCAAGCTAAATACATAACACACTAGGATCCAGCACCTGCAAACAGAAGACTACTTCAATTTTATTTAAATTCTTAGGTTGGTGGTAGATGCCTGGCTACATTTGCATTGAGGAAGTGTCAATCTGGTGATTGTCTCCAACATAAGATGCTTTGGACTCCAAAGGTAATGATACTTTCACTTCCAGAATTGAAATTACCAGTAATCAACACCCTCTATTCTTCCCATACTTGCACCCCCTGCCCCAAATATAAGACATATGGCTAAGTGAATAAAAGTACTAAATCTCTGTTAATCCGGAACCCTATTACATAGAGTGAGATTTGACATATTCAAGGAATATTTATGCTAGCATTGAAGACTCATTCCTCAACAATGAAACATGGAGAGCTCTAAGAATTTGAAGGATTTATCCTATTTTTTAATATCAGACACATATTCTTACATACTCATACCTTGAGATGCCACAACAGGCAGGATCCCACACCTCCACCATGTACTATTTCAGGTACTGTGAATGACAGCAGTTTGAATTACAAAATATTTTTCCTGAGACTACAGAATTTCAAGTTATGCCTCCAAAACTGTGGCACCAGATGAGATAAACAGCATGAATTTCCTGATCAAAAATTTATTAAACACCCACATTGGGCCAGGAAATAAAAGTCTCCATATTCATGAAAATTATTTGAAACATTTTAGAGGAAAGCAAACACATTACCAATTACATTGACTTTCAATGCGGGTAACTGTAGTCCCAAATTCAAAGGTGGATAGTGACAGCACCTTAAAATGGAACATTTTCTTCCAGAAGAAACCCTAAAATGTTTTGGGAAAGTGCTAAATTGCATGCTTATAAAAAGCAATTAATAGGAAGTATGAATTTGACTCAGATTTAATGCAATCCTTCTGCTTCATTTCATACTAAAATATAATTTACAATCCATGGGTAAAGTACAGCTTTTACTATATATATATAAGCAAGTGGGTAGAAGAAACCACTCAGTCTTATGATTTTTTTCCCCAAGGAAGACGTTAAAATATATGCATACTATATTTGGATGATTTGTGCATTTTGGAAAGAAAAGACAAAACATAAGGATTTAATTCATCTGTGGGTTGAGTAACATCCAAGGACTAATACTTCTTCTTGCAGAAAGATGATTTCCTGATGGCATTGTTCCCTTTGACACAGATATAAAGAGGCCACTGCAGAGTCCTAGCCATGCCCAGAAAGGTGCAGATACAAGCACCTACCTCATTTGCTTATTGTCAAGTGGACTTTAGTTAAAATTGTTTAAAATTGGCTATTTAAAGCATTTGAAATTACACACTTGGCCAGAAAAATTTAAATCTTAGATTAATCTTAAAATCTTTCTAAAAACTAAAAACATAAAACAAGAAATAAAAGAGTGAATGTAGTTTTAAAAAGGAACATTTGGATACACCATTAGCTTTCCTAGATTATTTTCATAACTTGAAAATGACTAAAGATGAAATAAAATAAAATTCATGTACAATAGTGAGCTCCTTCCTCTGTAGCTACCTAATTCACTTCTCCAGTGAATCACAATCCAAACCCTCCAGGAAGAAAGAAAAGCAAGCATACTCTGAAGAAACAGACTCAGGAATTCATTGCCTCAAAGATCACTAGTTCAAAGTCAAACTCTAACACATAGAGAGATGGGGAGGCATGAGTGAAAATTATCAGATTTCAATGTGCATTGATTGCAGACAATGGAATTGTCTGACACCAAATCTGAAGTGTTTTATGTTTATAGAAACACCAGGCAATCTTGACAATAAAATAGATAAAATGTCTAAAACTAAACACATATTTGAATGTAAAAACTCAATATCTAGATTAAACAAAGTGATGAAAGAGATAGATCACAAGTGAACAGATAGAAAAAGTTGGTGAATCTGTTAAAAAAATAGCAAAAATAAAATATGGTGAGAGGTGAAAGAAAATGAGAACACCAAATACATCTTTTCTGTTTTACTGGAACTCTACAAAGAGAATGAAGTTAGTCTTCAACAAGATGATAGTAGTTTTTAAAAGTTATTGGACAGTTTTAACTTAGAGTTTCAATGATTTCCAAGCAGGATGTATAATGCATATTGCAGAACACTAAATAATAAAATATCTTAAACATAATAGTAGAATAATATTCAGCAATGAGAAATGAACATGCTACGACATGGATGAGCACCGAACACATGCTGGACCAAGAAAGCCAGAGTCACAAGACTGTATATTATACAGCTAAATTTATGTGAAATGCTGAAAAGACAAACACATCAGTGGTCAGGAACAGAGATCAAGCTACAATCGACACAAGGGAAGGGTCTGAAGTGATGGAAATGTTGTAAAACTAGATTTTCCTGATGTATGTATAACTGTAAATTTACTAAAATCACTGAATTGTGACCTTTTAAAAAATAAGGTAAACTCTGAAACAGAAGATAAATCAAACAAACAAAAAGAAAAAAACAAATTTAGATGGAGGCTAGGAGCAATGACTCATGCCTTAATTCCTACTACTCAGAAGGTAGACGTCAGAGGTTCAAAACCAGCCCAGGCACAAAATTAGCAAGACTCCCCATCTCAACAAATGAGCCAGGTGTGGAACATTGTAGCTATAATAACATCTATGTGGGAGGCATAGGTAGGAGGATCATAGTTTGCTGGCCTGGGGAAAAAGTGAGAACCTACCTGAAAAATAAAGCAAAAAGCACTGGAGGCGTGGCTCAAGTGGTAGAGTGCCAAGTGCAAGGACTTGAGTTCAAAACCCAGCAGTGCAAAAAAGAAAAGAAAGGAAAGAAAGGTGGAGTAGTTAAATTTATATAAAATAAAACAGACATTAACACAAAATATTGCTATATCTGGTTCCCATGTAATAGTTAAATGTTTAAATCACCAGGTAGATTTAGAAGTTCTAAACTAGTCTACAACTAATAATACTGTATCAAAATACATAAAGCAAGAAATTGTAGAACTACAACATGATAATCAATATACCCAAAGAAAAAGCAAAAATATCAGTAAGGCAACAGAAGTTGTCAACAGTATATTTACTTATTTTAATCCAGTGGACAGATAAAAACTATTATAGTTAATAAAATTTTAATGCATAGAAGAAAAATCTAAGTTATAAAACCAGCTCCAAAACACTTCAAAGAATTCATTTTATGCAAAGCACATCATTCTCTACCAGTGCAATAATGCACAGATCATTAGAAACCCATCATATAATTGGAAATAGAAACATACTTCAAAACTCAAAACAAAGATCATAAAGGAAATTGAAAATATTTAAAACTGAAGATGAAATACAGTATATATCAAAACTTATAGAATATAGCAAACCCAGCACTTAGATATTTATGACTATGGGAAATTTTATAATATAAAATTCTAAAAATTAATAAAGAGCCAATTTAACTTAACAAAACCCAAAGAAAGTAGTAAAAAGAAGTCAATGAGTATAAAAACAGAAATGAATTAAGTAAAATACAAAACAAAGTTACAATAGAGATAAATGTCTAAACACACTTTTTCAATGTATTGGTTGATTTATTGGGGTATTTAATGATATCCTTGGTGATAGTAAGATGCTATCTCAAAAACAAAAAATATAAACAAAAGGGCTGGGATGTGGATTAAGTGGTAGAGCACTTGCCTAGCATGTGCAAAGTCCTGAGTTCAATCCCCAGCACTGAAAAAAAAAAAAAAAGAATGAAATTTTGTAGCATCGATTTGGGATTTTTTTAATCTCCAAATTTTTAATAGAATAGAAAGAATACTGAAAAGGTGTCTACAAGAGTGTATGGCAAACATGGTGGTTGGTGATAAAATGTGAAAACATTTCTGTCATAAAAGCAAGAGTGCCTGTTACCATCACTCACAGCTAGCAATCACTCAGTGCCAGCAGGGCTCTAGTGCTTTACAATGTAGGCAATGAATAGGGAAGGCAGTGGGTTCAAGACCTCCACCCACATACCTTCACAGACATGTAGCTAGCAACAACTTCTTTTCCAGTAACACATGGCTGCTACTAACATCTTTGGAGGAACTGTTCAAGGCAACATCACAGCTTCCCAGGAATTTGAGCACTACAAAGTGAATCTTATTCATTGTGCAAGATTAGAAGTGTAAGAGGTCTGATGAGTGACAACTTGCACTCTTTGAGTTAGACTGGCTTCATTTGCTGAAAACAATTTAATCTACTTCCCAGCAGAACACAGAGAAAATTCACCTGTGTGTGACCAGTACTTTCAGGGCATTTAGGGAAAAACAGCATAAAACACTGCAGTACGCTTAGCAGTATCTTTAAGAGGATCTTGGAGGAGGTCATATGTAAACACAACTGGTAAAACTTAAGACAACCAAAGTACTGGTCCTTCTGATTTTCTTCTTTTCTTTTACCACATCCCACTGTCTTTCCAGCTCCAGAAATATAAGGAATCCTGAAATAAAGAAAGGGAGTAAGGATAGAAAAAGAAAGATTGGTTTAATAAGCTAAGGAAAAGCAAAGCGATGACTATTTAGTTCATCTTTACTTAACCAAATTTGTATTGTCTTCTGTTTGTTTCAATAACCATGTGTTGAGCACCTATAATTCCCTAGGTGGGTGCTGAGTATAGAGATAAAACAACAGAAGACTTTCCCTGAAGGGATTTCAAGCTTTGTGGAAACTGAAGGCATCTGTGTTCAGCCCCTCTCCCACTGGCATGGCAACTGAAAGGATGTTTTACACATACCCAAGCATGGATCAAAAGACACTTTAAAAAATATGTGAATACTGTAGGTAAAAAGTCTAGCACCAAAATGAGTTTCTGTCAATATTAAAAATCTATGCTTTATTCCTGATGAACAGAAACATAAAGAAAAGGAATCCAACTACAATACAATTAATAATTTGAAGAATAATAAAAATTACCAACTTGAAGTGGAAAAACATGCCTATAATCATTTTGGGGAGGAAGATCATATGATATGCAACCACAGGAGAATGCCTGTCCTAAAAGGCACAGTGGTTTATTAGCAACATTTTTTAGGTTTCCTGCACATATTGCATTGGTGACCTGAGTCTGAGGTTGTCAACACAGACCCTGACCAAAGAGAGATATCAGGACTAAAAGGACAATCAATGATCAAGGTTAAAACAAAGGCTGTTTACTCTGGGCTTGGTCCTAACTGGTCCTACTAGAGAAAGAATTCTGTCAAGGTGGAGGATTTGATTTCCCTAAGTTTAAACTAATGATAGCTGAGCACTAATAGGGTGGGCTCTATGCTAAACATTTAATTGATATCATTCCCTTTTAATCTCATGGTATAGATTTTGGCCTAACTAATGCCTGTATGTAAATTCTGGCCACATAATTTTGCTTTCTGCCTTTTGCACAGGGCAGAATCCCTTTAAGTTGGAAAGTAGATCTGGAATTAACAAGTGTCACAAACTTCTGCTAGTACCTTCTTCTGACCCCAAAACTTCCTGTGAGGGTTAGAGCAAAGTTGGAAACCCATAGATGCTACCTCACTATTCCTGTTCCTCTGATGGTCCTACATGAATCCAGCAAAAGCTAACATGTCCTTTCTAGTAAAGTATGAGAGAGTCTAATAAGGGGCACTTTTGTAACAAGCAGCATAAAATAGAGATATCACACTGGTGTGAATATTAAACCTCATTTTAGAAAACAGCTTGAGAGCACTAATTAAAGTATCCAAAAGTACATTTTCTTTGACCCAGTCATTTTCATGTCTAAACTGTTTTTTCTAGCCCAATCTAAGAAATTCACAGAAAAACATGGCTAAAAAATATTAAACAGATTGTTTACAATAGCAAGAAATTTGGAAATACTGTAAGGGAGCAGCGGGGATTTATATCTTAGGATAGAACAATAGGTAGCTATTAAAAATCATGTGACAAAAAGAGGACCTCAACCACAGTAAATCAACCTTTTGGAATACATAATTTTTTTGAGGGCTGTCCTGTGCACTGCAGGCTGTTTAGTAGCAAGTCTAGCTTCTGTCTACTAAATGCTTGTAGAAAAAAGTGTTTTCTGATATTATTAAGTGTCTCCGGGTTTTGAAGATGTCCCTGGTTGAGACTCACTGTTAAAAAATACCTATTGTTATGAGAAAATGTCCATAATGAGCTAAAAAATGAAAGAAGTAGGCTACAAAGCATTATAACAAATATACTGCAATCCCTCACCCTTATACCTGTTTTAAAGGACTAGTAATATATATAACAAAACATTATTAATAAAAACATTGGTGATAAAATTATAGATTCATTTTTACATTTTTTGTATTATCCAAGCTTTCTGAGTTTGAACTCCTTTTATCATTTCAGTAAGTAACATGCACAAGCATCACCTTGAAGCCTCCCCATGAGTCAGTGCAAACTTGTCTGCTTCCAAAGCAGAGTCAAGGACTAAGGTTTGCTATGTGATTAGTGAAACAGTTCCAAAAGAGGGCTCTCCTTCCCCACACCATGCTGAGGCCTGAGCTTCAAGCTTAAGGAAGGGTACAGATGGGGGCGGGTGGGGGTGGGGGGTCTTCCTGTCAATCAGGTCTTCCTCACCAAGCCAAGCCCTTGGCCTAGCTGCTCAGTATTGTTTGAAAGCTTAGGATTCTAGGTGGAATTGACCCTAGTCAATCTGAAACAAGTAAACAGAAAAACAGCATTCCTGTGGTACAGTCCACAAATTTACTCAGCAGGAGTGTTTGTGTGAAGCATGTGGAAAGAAAATAAGCAGTTGCTTGTGAAGCGCTGGGGTCACAGACACCAATCCATTTCCCTGCATTTACCAAGCCTCAGTTTTCTGTGTGGACGCACACACTTTTCCAGAATAATCTTTAGTTGACAATCAGGCCATTTGAAGAAATAGTCCAAATGAAAAATGATCCAGTCCTGACTTGGAAAAGATCCTTGGGCCTCACAAGTAGATGGGGTGAGATCGTGATACCTTTTTGTGGCACTTCATTGTGAAATTCCTGGCTTGTGAAGGGGAGGAGGACAAAGGCAAAAGGAATAAGATCACTCTCTGCCTAGTCTCCAGTCTACCCAGCCTGGACCCAACCCTAATTTAGGTTTACTCCAGCTGTAAATAAATCCTTCAAAACTGGTTCACTAGAATAAACCATTGTATCCAGAGAGTCTATCTAAATGTGAATCTCAAAAATATTTTGTGCATGTAAAATATTTATTCCAAAATATCCAAGTTTCTAGGGAAGTAGATGTAAGAGCTATGGAGATGCCTTCTTCTGAGTGACCTTCAAATCCAGAATTCTTAGACATGATTAAACACTTCCCAATGTTGTTCTTATCGCCCTTTAAAGGCAAAAATTGTCTGTATTTCTTATTACTGAAAAAGCCATTTTTATTTACTATACATGTAAGTAAACCATGAGGATAATATGTGTGTGTTACAGCTGTATAAACTGTATAAGACATGCTAGGAGACTTATAACTATCATATTGCTTTTGGACTTGATAACCCTAAAGATTCTTAAATAACATTCTTAAAGATTTGATAACCACAGACTCCTCAAGGCTAGTTCCTAATAAAACATTAGGAAGCTTGCCAGAGGCATTAATTGATAACTTAGAGTGACACAGGAAAGAGGGTAACTGTGTCCCTGAGCTCACTGACCTAGAGTAGAATGTTCTGTCTAGGAAGGCGATGTCATTGTTTTCTGGGCTTTATTGTTTTGTTTCTTGGTTCTGTTTTTGGAGGGGAGGGTTTGCAAATAGGGACAAAGGAAAAAACATGAAAGCTGAGAAGAATCAGTAAAAAAAAAATAATAATAATGTGGTATTTTCATAACAGTGTTAGAAGGCCAAATTCTCTCAGGAGAGCCAACTCGTTAGTCCATTCCTTACTGAAGATGTCAGTGTGGACATGAGCACAGAGATCCTCACCCAATTTGCCAAGAGAGACAAATATTTTTGCCTGCCAAGTTTGAAGAGCAGAGTTAAACTCATTAAAGATTTAAAGATGTCTAGATCTCAGTTCTATCTCATTCTGATTTTTTTTCTTTTTAGCTTAGACAATGTGACTCCTTTTTTAACTATGGATGCTGCATGAATTTAATGTGGCCTTCTTAACAACTCTGGAACTGGGTAAAAATGTACAATAAAGCTTAGCTTTGTTCACTCTAAGGAAATCAGAGTGACCTCATAGTAGAGAGGTTGTGGGTTGTAAGAAGAGCCAAGCTACAGGGCAGGTTTTATTTTGCAGGGTTCTCTGCTCCAACATAATTTGTTCTGAGTCTTAAGAACACAGAGGTAAAATCTACTGGGTGCTGAATGACTTGGACCATGGCTCACAGAAAAAAATAAAACAACAAAAAGCTACACACATACACACAAGCATAAATACCCACTCTAAAACAGTAAATAACCAAAAAAATCATATGAATATCTAAACTTCAAAAATCACAAGATGGTTGATCTTGTGCTAAAAGTCCTAACTAGGTCAAAATTGTCCCCCTCTCCTATGTTCTACCAGCATGCTCAGGGGTGTTTGCCATATAGAAGCAATCCAACAGCCTGCCAAATCATTTCTGAAGCAACGAAAGGTTTGTTAATACAATGAAAAGTAAGTTTGTAGATTACTTAACAGTGTGAAACTCTCACAAAATTCCTATTTTCCTGAATAAGTGGTTTCCCAATGTCCTCAAAAAATATGAAAAAAAACCAATGTCTTATAAAGCAGTTGTCCAAGAAACCAGATCATTTATGCCAGTAAGTATTAACTACTACAAGGTCCCCATCTACTATGAAAACAAGCTCTCTTATTAATCCATTGATAACATGCTCACTTACCCAATCCCCATAGACTATTACATCATAAAAATTCTTTTTTAGTTTCCTTTGCTACAACTTGGTATTGATATCTATATATAGATTTTTTTCAGAAAAAAAATAATTCTATGTAAAAGATTGAAAGGTTGGTTTTTTAGAACACTGTCCAAAACTAGCACCAAATATCCTTTCTTGGTTTTCACTCTTGGAACCTCCCTCCACACTAAGTGACAGGAGTTACTTTGCCCATCAGTGTCTGCCTCTCTGGAAGTCTACCTCAATATTCCCACACCAGCCATGTGTCTTTCAGTATTAAGAAATTGATTAAAAAGTATGAAAAAGTGGACATTCTAATTACTTACTTTCTGAATTGAACAGTCTTCAATATGTGACAGTTTACATTAACCGAGTTGTTCTTTCATATTTAACTGATTACTTTTCTTCCTTCCCCATTAGGATTAAAGGCAACTCAGTTTACAGACTGTGACTCTTATCCGGGTGAAGTTTGAGCTGCCTTTTATCTAGTGTTTCATGTGGCTTATTTTTTGTTATGAAATTTTTTTAATGTCAGATGTTGCTAGGCAATTTTTTCCTGGCTTGATTAATTTAATTCTAGTACAAACAAAAATATATCCAAATGGTTTGGTCTCAACTAGTGTTGCTTTTCTTCCAAAATAAATATGTTCTAGTTTTGTGTCAAAAGACTTATGATGTGGTTCCAGACCTTCGTAGAGCCATAGGTAATCATGAACTTAGTAGTTTAAGAACCTCACCATGCATCATAGGTATAAATACATGGAAGAGTGACAATAGATGATGAAGTACTGTTTAAAAAATCCAAATTAAAGAGAAAGATATTTAAATGTCAAATTATAATCAGACAAAAAAGAAGAGTGACTTCCTTTTAGAATACTTTCTATATCTAAATATGTGGAAAATATGACCCTACTCTTCAGGGAAATATTGATTTACCATATATCACAGAACTCAGTAATATGTAACTGAATTTAATAATCCTGATGCACAGTCTGTGAGTTGACAAATATGTATCTTTTTTATCTAAAAGATAACAAAGAAAAATATGAACTGCTTTAAACTACAGTTTACCAAAGAGATACTAAAACTAAGAAATGTTACATTAAGGATATTACTTTAAGAGGTATTGTAATATTTAATTTTAGAATATTTTCTGATTTCCAGACTCCTGTTATCTGATTTTATTTATACAAACTGCAGAATGTTGCCAGAATTGCTGCTTTTGGTGAAAAAAAAAAGAAAGAAAAGAAACACTATTCAAAGTAATGGGATCCAGAACAATTTTCTTTTATCCAAGGCTAATTTCCAGGGTAGATTTCTGTCAGATTCACCCTATTTTATAGCCACATTAAAATGTCAGAGGACTTTATGGATTGTCAGATGCTGCCAGGATTACACTTTCAGAATACCCACCGTGCTGGAGAAAAGGGCCTCAGCACTGAGAACCACACGGCTTTTGTTGTTATCAGGAGTGTATGAGAGGGGAATTCAGTAAAAATGGCTGCCATCCAACTCCACAGTGGATCTTTTCTTCTGTTGAAACTGTGGATTGTAATCAATGGTTTAGAAGGAAGGAGGTTGGTGAATCTCACAGAAGAGGTTTTGAGATACTTTTATTACACAAAAAGCTTTTGAATGAGGAAATGGACTTTTAAGCGGCATGGCCTTCCTCAGATATGCTACTCATTGCCAGTAAGTAGTCTTCAAAAATGAACAATGCTTCAAAATGAACAATCACAGTATTTCAACACACCCAAGGCAAACTGGGGAGGGAGGGAGAGTTGAATTATGATGAAAGCCTGTACTATTATGACCTTTCCCATGACCATAATTGGTGGATTTTCCCCTAGAACACTTTGCAGGGCTGTCGATATATTTAGAAATGAGCCTGTGACTCATTATGCCCATAATTTGGCAGTGACTAGGGGGTAGTGACTATGGGGACCAACCCACTGCCCAAGGACACAGTTCTTTCCTGTAGAATTACCTTCTGGAGAATGCACAGTTGCCTTGCTTTAGAATTTTATAGGGTGAGCTCAAAGCTTCATAAACCAAGATCTATTTTTTATCAGAATAAATATCAAAATGGCTAAAATCAAAATGCTTCAACATCTATTCTAATATTAATTAAAAGTGAAAAAATCTTAAGAATATCTTTTATTCGAAGCTTATACTAACATCTAGATTCTATCTGGGAAGTACATATGTGGAAGGAATTTTGCTCCTATCCTATCAATCAGAAATGGCTGGGTACTCTACAAGTCTTGATTTTTACTGAACTTACAGAACTGGAAAAATAGGGTTTCTAACTTATTGCCAAATAAAAAAGACAGGTGTCTTCTAGAAAGGAGAGAATATGAGCAAGGGTTTAGCAAAGAGAACAGGTGGAAGTCAGAACTGCCATACAAGTTGGTAAGACAAATTCAATTAAATTTTTTAGTAAATGCTTAAAGTCCAAGGGTGGATCACTATGAGAATATGGATGCCCTGTTGCTATGGTTTGGATAAGTTTCCCCCATGGACTCATATGTTACAGGCTTGGTCCCTGGCCATGGCATTATTGGGAGGTCGTGGAAGCTTGAAGAGGTAAGGCTGAGTGGGAGGTCTTAGGTCATTGGCCGCAAGCCCTCAAAGGGGAGAGTGGGATCCTGGCCTCTTTCTTGTTCTTTCTTCCCACTTCTAGCCAAGAGGGGAACAGTTATCTGTTCTGTGCATTCCTCCCTTTATGTGCTGCCTTACCACAGGCCCAAAAGCAACAAGACTAGCAAGAGTACAATTTTATTGTGTATTTATAGGATATATAAAAGTAAAATGTATAACAACATTAGCTCAACAACTAGGATGGTGTTATCGTAAGTATACTGTTATAAAATTCTTACATTACACATTAAGTGGTACAGTATATCAAAGTAGACTACAAGGAATTAGAGATATATACTGAAATTAATAGAAAATGAGATAAAACAGTATTAAAAACTAAAAATAACAAGCCAATAATGGAAACAAACAAATTGAAAATGCACAACCAAAAACTGTAGAAAAAGAAGAAAACAGGAACAGAAAAAAATGGAACAAATAGAAAATAAGCAGCAAGATGGAGTGCTTTAATCTAATCTTATTAATTACATTAAAAGAAAATGTTCAGTACAAAACAGATTAGAAAAGAAAAATCAAGATGCAAATATATTCTAGTGATAATAAACCTATAAAGACTCAAATACATAGAATTTTGGGGAAAGATATACCATGCAAATTCTAATCAAATGTGTAGAAACTGCATTATTGTTAAATGACATAGATTTTTGAATAATGAATATATGCAAGACAAAAGGATAAATTACATGTCAAAGAAGTTAATACACAAAGAAGACATAATATTTCTAAAGGCATAGCTACCAAACAACAAAGATTTGAAATGCAAAATGTAAAAACTAATAGCCCTAAAAGCAGAAATGAGCAAATTCAAAGCTGGAACTTAAATATTCTCTCTCTGTAATTAATCAAACTAGAAATGAGAAAAAGTAAGAATAAGAACCTGAGCAAAACTATCAACCAACTTGAGCTAATTGTTTATTAAACAAATCATCCGGCAACAGTAAAATATTCCCTAAAGCACAAGGAATATTTAGCAAGGTAAAAGATATTCTGGGTCATGAAACAAATCTCAACCAACTTATATAAGATCACACATGGTTGGGGATGTAGCTTTATGGTAAAGAGCTTACCTAGCATGCATGAGGCCCTGGATTTAGTTCCCAGCATTGAAGAAAACTCATACAAAGTATGTTTTGTAATGCTAAGAGAATGAATCTAAAAATCAGGGGGAAAAAGATACTGGAAATTCTCACATAATTGGAAATTAAGTAGGAAGCTTATAAATAACTCAAAGAGCAAAAAAAGACAGAGGAAATTTAAAAGGTATTTTACTTTAATTAAAGTAAAAACATCACATAAAGATTTGTGGAGGGGAGAGGGGTAGGAGGATGAATATGGTACAAATAATGTGTACACATGTAAGTAAATGCAAAAATGATATTTGTTGAAACTGTTCCAGGAATTGGGGGAGGGGGGGTGGTAGGGGAGAGCAGTGGAAGGGGTGAATTCAAGTATGCGATATTTGATATATTATAAGAACCTTTGTAAATACTACAAGGTACCCTCACCCAGCACAACAGTAATAATAAAAAAATAAAAAGAAAACAATTCAAGCATTTAGGCATTTTAAAAAAAGATTTGTGAAAAGCATTCTAATAAAGAGAAATTTATATCTACATAAATTCAAGTATCTGTATAAGAAGAAAGGGCTCAAAACAGTTATTTAAACTATCCTAGGAAAGTAGTAAAGGGAGCAAATGAATCCAAAGCAAGAAGGGAGGAAACAATAAAAAGGATAAAAAAATAAAATTGTAGAAACAGAACTGATGAAGAGGATCAGTGATGCCACAATCTGGGTTTTTAAAGGGTCAATGAAAGTGATAAATTCCTAAGCAGTAAGGAAAGAAAGAGAAAAGATGGGGGTGGGGGGGGATTAAAGAGGAAGGGAGGACAGGAGAGACAGAATATAATTACAAGTATCAGTAATTCAATAACTCAGATGGAATGCAACTTTCTTGAAAAACATTATCAAAGCTCACTCAAGAAGAAACACATAACCTAACTATAACTCTCTTAAAGAAATCAAGTTTGTAGTTAAAACTTCCTAACAAGGAAAATACCAAGACCAGATGGATACACTGGCAGATTCTTTCAAAATCTTAGGGAAGAGATAACACAAATTATATACAAAGTCTTCCAAAACCTAGAGGAGGATAGAACACTTTCCAACTCATTTTATGAGGCCAGCATTACCATGATGACAAAACCAGATGAAGAAATTACAATAAAGAGAAAGCTACAGACCAAATACTCCTTATCCACATAAAAACAAAAGTCCTAAAAGTTTTGGCAAATTGTATCCAGCAATATATATACAAAGAATAATTTATCATGAACAAAGGATTTAAACTAGCAATAGGAAGCTGTTTCAACAGGAAACCAATCCACAAAATTCACTATATGAAAAAAAGAAAAACAATATGATTATCTCAATAACTTCAAGAGAAATCATTTGATAAAATTCAATATCCATTAATACAAAAATTCACAACCAGGAATAAAAGGAAACATTTTATTCACAGAGTGCCTCTATGAAAAGAATAATATGACTAACATAATAATGTAGAAAGACTATACTTACCTCTACGATCTTGAAAAAATCAAGATTATCTATTCTCAACATTCTATTTAACATATTGGAAATTGTAGCTAGTGCATTAAGGAATAAAAAAAACAAAAAATGCATGCAAATAAAAAAAGAAAATAGAATTACTTCTATTTGCAGAAAACAAAAAGCCAACAAAGCTACTTGAATTAATAATTGAGTTTAGCAATTTCACATAACAAGTCCAATATTTAAAATATCAATTTCATCTTGATATAATAACTGAATGGAATTTTAATTAAGTATTTAATAGTAAAAAATTCAAGATATATTTATAAGTTCACCAAAAGTATGAAATTCTTACATACAAATTTAACAAAACATAACCAACATCTGTATAGTTTTGAAAACTATAAAATCTGAGAGGAAATAAAAAGATGCAAATAAATGAAGAGATTTACTATTGTTTGTATGTTACAAAACTCAATAGTGTTAAGATATCAGTTCTCCCCAAATTAATCTATAGATTTTAATGCATTTCTATTCAAAATCCTACTGGGACATTGTTTTTAAAAACTTGGCAAGCTAATTCTCAACCTTACATGGAAATACAAAAGAACCAAAATAGCCCAAAAAATCTGAAAAAGAAGAAACAGTTTGGAGTATTCCCACTGTCTGGTTTCAAAACTTTCCATAAAAGAATAGTAATCGAGAAAGTGTGATATTAACCATAAAATAGTTATATAAATCAACAAAAGAGTCTAGAGTTTAACCAATATGGTCAATTAAGTTTTTTGCCAAAGATGCCAAGGAAATTCAAATATGAAAAGATAGTTTTCCAAAAAATGATGCTAGAAAAATTGTATATTGATATGCAAATTTTTAAATCTTTGACTTTATACTACATAAAAAATTATACTATATAAAAAATTAACTTAAAATAGATCATAGTCTTAATGCCAAAGCTTAAACTATAAAATACTTAAAAGAAATACAGAGGAAAATATTGGTGACATTGGATTGGACAAAATCAAAAGCACATCCCATTAAAGAAATTAAAAAATTAATTACTTTTCAAGTAATTAATTAAAACACATATCAACACATGGATCTCTGCAGATGATTGCGACAATGTATCTGACTGCACCTCTCCTCCCATCCCAACCTGTTCCTCTAGATGAACTGTGCATGCTTCTTTCCAGGGCCAACTTCCCCACTTGAGAACCAGCTCTGAGTCCAGCTCTTGCTCTGAAGATGCCACCCTTATAGTTGGCTGCTATCACTGTTGGAATAAATCAACCATCTGGACACAATCAACTTTCAATTTCCTCTGCAAGGATCTCATACTGTATGCATTCCCTCTCTTCATCCAGACTGTCTTCTACCCCAGAGTCTCCACTTCACTTTGGCCTGCCATTGTGAAGCAATTTTAGTATTTTTTGATCAGTGATACATTGTACCTATAGGTATTCAATGTTCTGTTTTGCATTTAAGAACCCACTTCAAAAGACTACATAAAGCAACAGAGTATAAACACATTCTGTACTGGATTCATAATTTGCAATTATGAAGCAGACACTGATTCTCCACCTTCAGAGATCCTGGGCCTATCCACCTCCAAGGGTCTCCAGTACTTGGTGAACTGCCCTGACTTGACTATTCACTCTTGGTTGAAGTGGCCAGTTAGCACCACCTCTGTGACAATAAGTAGATGATGTTCACTCTTTTCAAAATAAGCCAAGAAAATTGGAAAAGGAAGTATTTAATGAGAAAAAGAGACATTCATTGATCAGTAAATGAGTATTTCTAGCATTCTTGAATCAAAGTGAAAACCAAAATAATGTGTAAGCAGTTACAATGTGGTGGTCTTGGGTGTTAAAGTTTAGGTTCAGTTCAATGCATCAAAGATGCTCCTTACCCTAGGCCAGGATCTGCCTCTGCAAAGCAAACTCCACTTCCTTTTCTTGCTCCACTGCAATAGCCATAGCCACTAGAACTCAGCCCAACTGAGTAAGAAGACTGAAGGAATGACATTGATTTCAAAAAGGACACCCAACATGCACAAAGCTTCTAGCCCTGGATATAGTGACATCCATAAGAAGTGTTCACATAATACATTTGTATTTTGATTTATATCCCAATTGGATCATTTAAACAAAAAAGATGTTTCTTGTTCAGTTAAAATTCAGAGCCAAGTTGTAGTCAGTAGGGACTCTTAATTTCTTAGCTCCAATATGTGGTTTATAAGTCAATATATCAAGTTTGACTAATGTTTTTGCTCTAAGTAGAGAGCAAGATATTTGGTATTACAAATAACTTTGATTTCTACTCTCTGTCATTACTTAACATGAGTCAAAGTTGATGAATAAACTTTTTGAATTGCTTAATACCTCCAAAATATCAGTATCAAGAACTTGGCAAGGCAGGTGAAAATATTTCCATGAGCAAGAAGCCATTGAGGACTTCCTCTGCAGGATGAATTCTTGGTAATTCCTGTGGAAAACTTTGTATTAGGATATTTCCTCTTCCTTTACCTTGCCCTATTCTCAATGTTTTTAAGTACACCAAACATGGCATTCTACTAATAACTGGCAAACAGTTTTGGGGGTGGGGGTGGAATCACAGGATAGCCCCTCTATTGTAGCAATGTAATTAGCTTCACTGGAGAGTTAACACAGTATGTTACACAGCCAGAGAGAGACGTCATATTTTCTTCCTGGCCCAACTTGTACAGAGATTAAATGTGATTAAGGTCTTGGGAACCTGAACGCAAACATATCCATTTTGGTACTACTTGCTTGACCCAACCCTGCAGCTAAAAGGGAATCACCCTCCTTGTGTAAATGTTTGCTTTGTTGGAAATTCTTAAGCAGAAATTAATAGTACACATGCTTCAAGAGGACTGATAAATCAAGCATGGTAAACAACTCCTAGGCAGTGTTTAGACTGGCCAAAAGTTATCCTAAGAATCATGCATAATGATAGAACAACACGTTTGGCATCAATACATTAGGACAGTCTATAAAACAAAAAGCAAAGGAGAGATCAATTAACCAATTCATCTGATTAATGAGATCTATCAGCATAGATGGATAATGACTAGGTAAGTATCAAATCTCTTTCTTTTTTGTGGTGTGGACACTGTTAATGAATCAAATGTTTGATGTTCTTTTCCAGTAATTACGAACACACTTGGAACTGGTCTGGACATTAGCTTTGATCTCTTATTTGAAGCCATCTGCCAATACTTTGGACTGCTGTAACATCAACTATCACAGCCTTTAGGCAATTAAAGAGCTGAAACTAATCAGGCAGAATTGATGCCAAAAGAAATTTCAACATGACACAGTCGTGTGTTAAAAGGAAACTGCAGGAACTGAGTGTTAGACTTACACAGGTAAGTCCTCAAAATAAAGCCAGCCTACCTGAGGGTCCTTGAGGCCATGTCACTTTCCCACAATGCTGACCCAGAAACTTCAAGGATATACAATTACAAAGGGGCCAACTTCCTGGGACAAAAATCCTACTTTGAGTAACTACTTAGTACTGACTTCAGGCCAAATGAAAAATGTGGCATCTTTTGAAATTTTATTCTATTTCTGTTGTCTGATTCACAAGTGTTGTTAAATATTTACCAGAAATCTAATGGCAGAGTCTTATTTATTAATCATACATAATGTCATCCCATTAACAACTCAGTAAACTTCGTTAAAGTTGTACAAAGTCAATCTCTCTACCTGAATGCTGACAACTATCCTTGCAGAGTAAATATTTGCTCTGAGCTGCTCTATGCCAAGTTCTATGGGATCATGTAATCTAAATCTCCTTTTGTAAATAAGGTGTGCCCTCAAGAGGATGAGAGACCAGAATCAACAGGCTTGTTGGCCTTCTTTCTACAGGCCTTTGAATTAAGGGTCCACATCCCCAGAAAAACAGTCTTAGGGCACTTCTGACCAATATTGTGGCAGAAGTGCCTTTGGGAAACATTTCCAAGATGGTTCAAGCCTCCTTGGCCCACATCATCTCACAGGTGCCAGCCTGAAACATGCTCTGATGCTGTATTTCTCCTGGGGCACGAAATGACCAAAGGCTAAATTTTCTATTCTTTGAATTGCTACTTCTTTTTAACAATTCTCATAAATTTCAGCCTTATTTCTTCCTCAGAACATGCATCTCTTGATTCAGGTCTAGATCCTGACTTTCATGATTAATCTTACTCTGAATCAGCATGGATGGAGCTCAGATGGGAGGTCCTTCAGGTGGTCATTAACTTCAGCCAACACAATCACAACACTGAACATAACCTCAGGTGGTTCTGCCTCCTACAGATAGTACAAAGCCACAGGTATGGAATAACATTTCTGACCTCTGGCAACCAAACACACACACACACACACACACAATCTTTCCCCACTCACTGATTCTCCTAAATTTCTATAAAAAAGAGAAGCCATCCAATCTGAGTGTTTTATAGTACCATACACAGCAAACATTATAGTTATTATTTTGTCTAATTCTGTAGAATACCTAGAAAACTTAAAACATGACACTTCTCATTTAAGTATAAATTACTGCATTGGTTTCTTCCAGATAATCTAGTTTGATTGAGGAAAGGTAAACAGCACAAATTACAATTTCTAGCAAATTACTATGTCCCAGACTTTATATGTTTCATACTTCATATATATTATGTTTCAAATAAATTACCTTTTTAATTCCTGAAACCATGCTAAGCTGTAGGTGACATTGTCTTCCTTTTAGAAATGAATGAACTCAGTTTCAAAAAATGTTTACATTTTTCCAGTGTTTATAGCTATTAAATAGAATGTCTGAGACTCACATGAGCCATTTTAGCAAAGCAACATGGTCTGAAACTGGAAAGAGGGTTGTGAGACACAATTTTTAAAAGCACATATACACATCTTAAAAAAGATTTGTGAAGGCCAGAGGAGACTATTCAAAGACTACAGAAAACAATTTGTCTTCCTAAGGTTTGGCTGAATCCTGGGATGACCAGAATATTTAGACTTTGTCCCATTTTATCTGAAAAGAAAACATGATATCAGTGTGCATATATGCACAAGTACATATGTGACAAAATTAGACTCTGAGTGCTTTTGAAATTGATGAGTTGAACTCTCACAAATCTTTAGTATTAAAATAAATATGCCAGTAAAAATAGACTGTGGGAAAGAAAAGCCACAAATGACTCAATTGCCATTTCCAGCATTTACATCAGAGCTAGTCACAAAGATCCAGTGTCTAGTCCTCTCACCTTATCTCCTCTGTCTTTGTCAATAAACAGTTTTTAATCTATTTGAGGAAGGAGTTTGGGGTACTTAAAAATAAAAACTAACCTAAAAATACTTCCTGAAGCCTTAGCAGAAATCATGTTTTAAATTTCAGAATGACTGTCTTTGTTCTAAATTTCCAGATTGTGCGCATGACCACAAAGGTAAGTAGGGCATTGGGACAACTATGTGAACTACTAGGCTGCAACTTGAAATAAGTGTATTAGTCAGCATGACTCAGCTAAAAATGAGAAAAGAATAGCTAGACTAGATGATGCTACCTCATTATAGTATTTCAAATAAGACCCCAGAAACATGTCTGCCTTTGCTGTTAGGTCATGAAATACCTCAGGAACTGAATATCTGCGAACCTGTAAGCTATGGATTCACCTATCTAATTAATCACATCCTTGGGTCTGCAATATAGTCAGTTCTCAACTTTGGCTACATAACAGAATCATCTAAGCTTTTCACTTATGTATTTTTTAAACACAATACTGATGCCTGGGCTATAGCATCAGAGATTTGGTTTAGTTGATATAGGGTGAATGCCAAGAATTTTAGTCTAAAGCTCTCTTGGTGATTCTGATGTGAGTCAGGGTTGAGCACTACCTGTTGAATTGTAGGAATGGATTTAGACATTTTGTTCTCTCAGCCCTTAGGTTTCCAGAACTTCCATCATGCCTCTATAACCTGGAATGACTTAGGTACTTTACTAATCTCCTGCAGTTCATCTTCCATGTCTCTAAAGGGAAGCTTAGTACAACTTTCAGGCACATAAGATATGGAGCCCTGATCATCACAGTTTCAAAATAAATGTTTATGATCCTAGATACTTTATTTTCCTTCAATCATTTTGTGTTTATTACATCTCTAGAGTGAACGTTGACTGTCATTTATAATTAAAATGTCTCAAGCATAACTGCATTATTTCTTTTACCCATATAACTTAAAGTATGCCTTCGGAATCCCCCCCAAAAAAAATGGCTTGAGGTAACATTAGCGTAGTGATATACACATTTAATGCTAGCACTCAGGAGGCTAAGGCGGGATAATCACAAACTCAAGGCTACTCTGGAGTGCATATAAGTTTGAGGCCAGCCTAAAGTACAAAAAAAAAAAAAAAGCCCAAACCTAGAGAAACAACTTCCTACCCCCTGTATTACTAAGAAATTCTTGTCATTGTGAGGTTGAAGGAAGAGCCTAACTTGCATCTTTTTTATCTCTAGTGAGCTAGCACAGCTCCTAAATCAAAGGTTTATATACTAAAATTATTTCAAAATACTTTGGTCAGGATCATGATGACTGAATGGTAGAACATAGACATATGAACCAAATTTGGCTATCTACTATCAGACTCTAAAATCAAAAACACCAATATTTTCTATACAACTACCACACAGATAAAATTTTGAAGTGTCTTTTGCTTTCATAGAAGTTTTGTGATGATTTCTAATTACATGTTTTGGGAGGTAGAATACTTTTTCTTCATATTCTGGATCTAGTAATTAAATTAAATTTAACAACAAATTCCATTTTCCACCACAAAAGCAAAAGAAAGAATCAATATTGACTTTTACAGAGAAGTTTAGAGTACAAAGTAATTCTCTTTTATGAGTACATGACCTGCAGTTTATAGAACTACTTATAGTAGTGAAGTATATATACATATATATTAGCCTATGTGAGAGACACTATTAATTGCTACCCAATATTCACCCCCACATCTTATTTCTTAGGATAGCAATGTGCCCAGACTCAAGTAGTAAACTTGTCATAAAAAGTTTTGCTCCTTAATTTCCCAGCTTTTTGCAGCTTCTAAAAAAAAAAAAAATCACATGATCCACTGATGGTCATAATACATACAGGAAAGCTTCCTAGAAGGCTTCTGGTATTAATGCTTTCCTTATTAAAAAGAGACAGACTCTTAACGCATAGCACCTTCCCTCTAGCTTCCTGAACCTTCAAAGATATCTTGTGCCTGTTAGGCAGCAATCTTCAGGACAACAAACAGTAAAATAAGGACAATTAAAAAACTCAAAAATCTTTCATCTTTGATGGGATCTTTGCAGAGCTAAATCAATGTCAGAAGATACCTACTCTGTACTTATTATATGAAAAAAACTAAACTACTTAGAAGAAAAATGCAACCTGGAAGTACGGAAGATATTACAAAACATAATATCTTCTCCTTGTAAGATTAATAAAGTGGAACATACCAAGTCAATCATTAAGTCAGACATTTTTAATTACTTATATTGTCACCAATTTTCTTTCAAATTCCTTACATTAAAAAATTATTTCTACTATCTCAAATCATTTCAATAGTAATTGCCATGTAAGCAGACTTCCTCTTCTTCCTTCCCTCCCTCACTGTCTCTCACACACGTGTATATGTGTATATATGTACATATACATACCCACAGAATATATGCTCAACTTCTTTGAATAGTTTCCTTCATTTTAAAACCTAGTTTTGAATGTCTGGGAAAGTACTATGAGCAGTAGAACTTCTTCACTGCACAAGAGATGCATCTAACATACTTTATTTACCATGACTAAAACAATACCATTGCATTTAAAAATAAACAATCAATTTTATCCAAATTAAGGATTTATGAGCAAACTTGAGTTCAAATTAACCAAAACAGGGATACACAGAAATAGCAGAGCAAAAATCTCACCAATAGGGTTTCTTTTTCACTAATGTGACTCACCAGACACCAGAATTCGGAGAAAGCATTTGCCATCAAAACCAAAGACTATTCTTATCCTGACTCCTTATACAACTTGGAAATTGACGTAAATTCTTGGAAATTGACGTAATGGCCTGGATGCCAAAATTAAATTATAGTAATTTCTTCCTGTTTGCCTCATAGAACATTAAGGAAGTTGCCACTCAGTTTTAAGTGCTGCACATTCCAGTAGTATTAAAATGTTTATTTCTATTTCATATACTCCAGAAATACCCAGTTACTAATTTGAATACAGCAGCTAATCCTTGTGCTACATAATATAACAGTATTAGCTGCACAAAAAATAGTTAATTTTGGAGTATATATTGTATTTAGGAGACTTATACTTCTGCTTGGCCTGAACACATGGTTATTAACCTAAATTGTTTTTTAATATATCATAAATCATTTAACCAAGTGACAGCCATAGAGACAGTTTGTCAGTGGAATTATAAATTTTCTATAATAATCTAGAAAAATATTTTATGGTTTTAATATTTGTCTACAACACTAAAAACTATTCAAAAGGAAGTTTTGATCTCATTAATCTCATTAATTATGAGATTATCCCAGATCTCATTAATCTGTCCAGTCACATCTTAAATAATAAAATACAAAAAAAGACTGTAGGATATCACACTTTACCCATTTGCAAAAAAAAAATGTATATTTGCATAAAATATTTTAGAACATTTCAATGTGTTAAAACATATAAATATAAACTCTCCTTATACATATACTTATAAAAATCGTTAGACTCACATGAATTGTCATGATCCTCAGAAGAATACAACATTGAAATGGTGTGTTTATAACCAAACAAAAGGAAGAATAGAGAAGTTGATGAGATCATTTTTTAAAAAACAACTGTAATATATCTTATGCTGAGGAAAGTAAACATTATTATCCATTTTATAGGGATGTAGAATTAAGCAACATCACTCAACCCACTTTACTATTAATGGAATAAAAGGTTAGGTTAAGGAGACATTTCTTAATTGAAATTTTTCTTTCTTATAATGCCACCATTCTTTAAAGGGTCAGCAGCACTGCAATTGTCACATAGTCTCATTTCACATCTCACTTAACAAAAAGTGGGAAAGTGAGAGATGAGGAAAGAAATGAATTAAAATCTTCAATAAAAATGACTTCTGGTAAAAGCTAATGAGCAAAGGCTAAAGGAAAAACTCTACACCAAATTACATCATAATCAGATTGGTAAAAATTAATAATTTAAAGGAAAAAATCTTTAAAACAAGCAAAGAAACTAACACAAAACAAGGGAAAAAAGATACATTATAAATTAAGGAACAAAGGTAAGAATGATATTCAACTTCTGATCAGAAACATTGAAAGACAAAGGACAGTGGAAAGAAAGTAATAATATAACTGGGAATTCTATACCTTGAAAATTTTTCTTCAGAAACAGGTGAAATTATGACCTTTTCAGATGTTCAAATACACAAAAAAGTATTTCAGTGTGAGCAAATATGCACTGTAACAAATGTCTTTGGAAGAAGAAGGAAAATAATTCTATATATACATAAGAATGAAAATCACTGGAAATAATATATATGTGTGTTAACATAAAAGATCTTGAAAATTTTTAAAGCTCTTATAAAAGATAATAGTTAAAATCAGAACACTGTAGTATAGAGATCCAAGATGGCAGCTAAATTAGGGAATCAGAAATCCTAAGCTCTGTGACTCCAGAAACCACCTTGAGATATTAGAGCTACACTTGGATTATTCCAATTGCTTCTAGTCAAAATAATAACCTGCCAACATATTAGCCACACATAAAATTCAAGGACTGACCTTTAAATCAGCTTTTATTTCTACCTAACAGCCATTTGAATCCTGGGTGGCACAGCCAGCAAGATATTTCCCACCCTGGAAAAAAAAGCCACTTGGCCAATTCTTTCTTTTTTTTTCTCTCAAAAAGCAGAAGACAGAGCATCAATCAGAATTGAATTCTATGACATCCTAGAACCTTATCCCGTGGAAAGCCTCCATTTGCCACAATACACTGAAAAAAGCAGCTACATTTCTCCCTGCCAGCAGACTCCAACGTTGCAAGCATGAATCTGCAGAACAAACAGGTAAGCATCACAAACCATGTGTGACTCACCTATCCACTCCCCAGGAACATAATCCAGTGCAGTCCCAGAGCAGATTGATTCCCCCCCCCAAAAAAAAAAAACTAGAAAGCATAAACAGGAGGATTCCAAGATGGCGGCTAGAGGGAGGAAGCAGAAAGTGAACCTCCTATAGTGAAATCTTGGAGACACACAGGAGACACACTTTGCAGGCATAATCACTGAGAAGAGGCATAACTTTGACCCCTCTACACCTCCAACCGGCACAGAGAATCTCCACTTCACACTAAAAGGAGAAACAAGGAGGGCCCCCGGGCCACCAGTCGCCGGCGCCCAGATGGCTTGGGAAGACGCAGACCAGGTGAGCTTCGCGGTACCGCGATACTCCCACAGACAAGCCTGGCCAGAGCAGCATAGCCCCCTGGACAGACTGACCTCCACCTGGGGAAAAAAAAGAGAAACTGAGTAATAAGCAATAAGAACAAATAAGACACGCTGGAAAGAGGGTGGGGCACACTGAGCGCTGAAGATTGGGGGAAGGGAATCCTTCCTGGGACTGTAAATAAACAAGCCAGGCAGGCCGGAGAGCCTCTACAGGAGCGGGGCCGCGTGCCCAGCAACCAGGAGCGGGAAAGCTTGTGAGAGTGGCGGAGGCAAGAAAACTCCACAGGAGAGGAGGGAAGACCCACTTCCCGTGTGAGCTGTAAACAAACATGGCGGCTGGCAGGAGCAGTAGCACCGCCCAGTAATCAGGAGCAGGAAAGCTTGTGAAAGTGGAGATGGGAGGAGAACTGCACAGGAGAGGGGGTAAGACCCATCTCCCACATGAACTGTAAATAAACACACATGCCTGAGAACGCGGGTGCTGTGTCACCTTTCCCAGTGCTTGGAAAGGGGAAAGCTTGCAGCAGAGGCTCATGCACAGGAGAAATCTGAGCAAACAAAGCCTGCAGGGCCAGGTGAGTGCTAAGCTCACCCCAGAGATCTGCATAAATAACGCCTTCAGCAACAGCAGGCTGACAGCAGCAGGCAGGCAAGGCACAGTTGCAGATACCATTTTCAGAACTATCTCCAGACTCTTTTTTTTTTTCTTTGTATCCCTACCTTTGATTAGACAACAACCAAATTGCACCTGCAAGCTGAAAAACTTACTGAAACTGTATTGCATTTGAACTTGGGACACTTGGTGGGGTTTTTTTGTGCATGTGTGTGTGTAGATTTGTTCTTCTTTATGCGTCCCCTTTGATAAGACAACTACAGGACAACATCTGAGGCACCATCTCCAGGATTGGAGACTGAGACTTCACTGCATTTGAACTTGGAGGTTTTTTTGGTTTTTTGTTTTTTTTTAATTCTCTATGTTTTCATTTCATTGTAATACATTTTTATAAATAGATTTTTCTTTCATTTACTTATTTTTTATTTTTATTCTTCCTTTTTTTTTTGCTTTTCAATCCTCTGTCTCTCTAATGTCTGTTCAGCTTACTGTCGATTAGTACACTAAAGCTCCCTGTTTATACCGTTGAAATCTTCTTGTCTGATACCTTGTTCTGTTTTCTCCCTCCAGTCTGTATATTTGTTTTTCCCATTGCTTTAACTTCTTGCTTTCCATCTCAGCTCACCCTTCCATTCTAAATATTACCATTGTTATTATTACAAGATAGAATATACTTAATTGCACACAGTACAGAGACAGTAACAACACCAAAGACAATGACGGGGAGACAGAAAAAACAGGGAAACCAGTTTCCCCACAGCAAAAAATTAGTACAGGAACCAGAGGGGAATGAAGAAACCAGGTACTCAGATCCAGACTCCAACAAAATGAAGAAAAACTATCCCAAAGAACCCAATGAAGCCCACAAGAATAATTTAAAAGAAGACATACTACAGGTACTCAATGAGAATTTTATAGAGATGATACTGGATAGGGTCAACCAAAATGTACAGGAGACACTCAAGAAATTCCAAGACAACAAAAATAGAGAATTTGAAAAAGCAAAAGAAGAAATAAAGGAAACCATAGAAGCACTGTATAAACACCAAAGTGAGAGAACACGATGAATAAACAGATAAATGAACTCAGGACAAAAATAGACAACATTAAAGAGGAAACCACACAGGATATGGAAAACCTCAGAAAAAAGAACGAAACAGAACTGCAAAACAAAACGGAAGGCCAATCCAGCAGAATAGAACAAACAGAAGACAGAATCTCAGAACTTAAAGATGAAATTGCAATTAAAGGAAAAAGTGAAGAACTATTAATTAAACAACTCAAGACCTGTGAAAAGAAAATGCAAGAACTCACTGACTCCATCAAAAGACCAAACTTGAGAATCATGGGCATCGAAGAAGGAGAAGAGGTACAAGTGAAGGGAATGCGTAATATATTTAACAAAATAATAATGGAAAATTTCCCAAATCTAGAGAAAGATATACCCATACAGATGCAAGAGGCCTCCAGGACACCAAACAGACCAGATCAAAATAGAACTACCCCATGACATATTATCATTAAAACAACAAGTTCAGAAACTAAGGAAAGAATAATGAAGGCTGTAAGAAAGAAAAAACAAGTAACATACACAGGTAAACCCATCAAAATCACAGCAGACTTCTCAACAGAAACATTAAAAGCAAGAAGAGTGTGGGGTGAGATCTTCTGGGCACTGAATTAAAATAACTTCAACCCCAGGATATTCTACCCAGCAAAACTATCATTCAAGATACATGGAGCAATAAAAGTCTTCCATGATAAGCAGAAACTAAAACAATATGTGACCACAAAGCCACCACTACAAAGGATTCTTCAAGAGATTCTGCACACAGAAAGTGAAACCCAACTTAACCATGAAAAGACAGGCAGCACCAAACCACAGGAAAAGAAACAGCAAGAAAGTAGAGAGTAACCTCAACTTAGGTACACACAATCAAACCTTCAAACAACTAAGACAACTAAATGACAGGAATCACCACATACCTATCAGTACTAATGCTTAATGTTAACGGACTTAATTCACCCATCAAAAGGCACTGTTTGATGAAATGGATTAAAAAGGAAGATCCAACAATTTGTTGCTTACAGGAGACCCATCTCACTGACAAATAAGCATAGGCTTAGGATGAAAGGCTGGAAGAAGATTTACCAAGCCAATGGCCCCCGAAAACAGGCAGGAGTAGGACTACTTATCTCTGACAAAGTAGACTTCAAACCTACATTGATCAAACGAGGTAAAGAAGGACATTCCATACTAATAAAAGGGGAAATAGACCAAAAGGAAATAATAATTATCAACCTGTATGCACCCAATGTCAACGCACCCAATTTCATCAAACGTACCCTGAAAGACCTAAATGCATATATAAACGCCAACACAGTGGTTGTGGGAGACTTTAACACCCATTATCATCAATAGATAGGTCATCCAAGCAAAAAATCAATAAAGAATTCCAAGATCTAAAATATGCAATAGATCAAATGGACCTAGTTGATGTCTACAGAACATTTCATCCAAATTCTACACAATATACATTCTTCTCAGCAGCTCATGGAACCTTCTCCAAAATAGATCATATCCTAGGGCACAAAGCAAGTCTAAACAAATATAAGAAAATAGAAATGATACCGTGCATACTATCTGATCACAATGCAGTAAAAGTAGAACTCAACAACAAGAGTAAAGACAAAAAATGTGCAAACAGCTGGAAACTAAATAACTCATTACTTAATGAAGAATGGATCATCGATGCAATAAAAGAGGAAATTAAAAAGTTCCTGGAAGTCAATGAAAATGAAAACACAACCTACTGGAACCTATGGGACAGAGCTAAGGCAGTCCTGAGAGGAAAGTTTATAGCCATGAGTGTATATATTAAAAAGACTGAAAAATCCCAAATCAATGACCTAATGATACATCTCAAACTCCTAGAAAAACAAGAACAAACAAATCTGAAAACAAATAGAAGGAGAGAAATAATAAAAATAAGAGCTGAAATCAACGAAATAGAAACCAAAAAACCATACAAAGAATTAATGAAACAAAAAGTTGGTTCTTTGAAAAAATAAACAAGATTGACAGACCCCCTGGCAAACCTGACTAAAATGAGGAGAGAAAAAACCCAAATTAGTAGAATCAGGAATGCAAAAGGGGAGATAACAACAAACACCATGGAAGTCCAGGAAATCATCAGAGACTACTTTGAGAACCTATATTCAAATAAATTTGAAAATCTTAAAGAAATGGACAGATTTCTAGATACATATGATCATCCAAAACTGAACCAAGAGGAAATTAATCACCTGAATAGATCTATAACACAAAATGAAATTGAAGCAGCAATCAAGAGTCTCCCCAAAAAGAAAAGTCCAGGACCTGATGTATTCTCTGTTGAATTCTATCAGACCTTTAAAGAAGAACTGATACCAACCCTCCTTAAACTGTTCCATGAAATAGAAAGGGAAGGAAAACTGCCAAACACATTTTATGAAGCCAGTAACACTTATCCCAAAACCAGGCAAAGACACCTCCAAAAAGGAGAACTATAGGCCAATCTCCTTAATGAACATTGATGCAAGGGAGGGGTGAGGATAGGTAAGACACCTAAAAAACTAGCTAGCATTTGTTGCCCTTAATGCAGAGAAACTAAAGCAGATACCTTAAAAGCAACTGAGGCCAATAGGAAAAGGGGACCAGGAACTAGAGAAAAGGTTAGATCAAAAAGAATTAACCTAGAAGGTAACACCCACGCACAGGAAATCAATGTGAGTCAATGCCCTGTATAGCTATCCTTATCTCAACCAGCAAAACCCCTTGTTCCTTCCTATTATTGCTTATACTCTCTCTATAACAAAATTAGAAATAAGGGCAAAATAGTTTCTGCTGAGTATTGAGGGGGGGAGCGGGAGGGGGTGGAGTGGGTGGTAAGGGAGGGGTGGGGGCAGGGGGGAGAAATGACCCAAGCCTTGGATGCACATATGAATAATAATAAAAAAGGAAAGCATAAACAGTGAACTGTAATCTAATACCCACAGTAGAGGTGGGGGTAGAATGCTGAACCTGCCCTGGAGAACGGGGATTGGGCAAGGAGCCAAATTCTCAGTGCCTAGCTCTCAGTGAATGAATGTGGCAAAAGCAACAAGGGCTGAGAGTGGTCGTAGGGTGACAAGATAACCCCCAAGAAGAGCCAAACTAGCACCAAGCAGAGGTCAGGAGAGGCACAAAGACTGACAGCAGAGATGCGGCAACAAGTCAGTCTCCCAAAGTGGGGAAGTTTTGGATCACAGACTGGTCTCATGGGACAGAGGGCAGTATTCAAAACTGAACTCCCCAACTTGCTGGGAGAGAATAAAACCAAACAGAGTTGCAGCTGTAGGGCAATGCAGCTGCCGCTTGGTGAAAAAAACAGCTTTGAACCCCCTGCACAAACTGGCAGACTTACCTCACCTCCCGATTGCAACTTGCCCTGTGGACAGAAGGAACTAAATACTATTCACAAGCCAGTCACCTGGTGAGACCACATCAGAGTTCTTGCTTGTACACCAATACCAGGATTGGATGCCTAAGGAATAGCTCCAGAACTTTTACTAAACAGACTGAATTTTTGTTGTTCCTGTATCTGGTAGCTTATGTTGTTGTTGTTTTCCATATTATTAACTTTGCCATCACTATTTTCTTACCCAATTGTTACTCCCTTCACTTTCTCTCCTTTTCCTATGCTACAATCCATTGTTTTCCCTCCCAAATACTCTTTCTGCCCATTCTCATCCAATCACTCACCCTATGTTCAACTCCCCCTCTTATCCTTCCCCAATCTGTCAGCACACTACCTCTCCTACACACTCACCACCCACTGACTGGCCTACTGTACCAACTGTACATAACCCCAGCCACTTGCAATCTCTGACACAAGCACCCCCTACTACAACAATAGAAATAAACCCAAACACACACAAAGGCCACAAAACTCAGCAGCCCCCAAGCCTCTTCCCCCACCCACGCCTCCACTCATATTACTTCAACTTTTTCCAATTACACAAATTTCTATATCTAGACTAATAACCATTACCCCTCCCTACCAAACTCCCACTGTTTATAGATATTATCACTAAGGAGTTTCTATATAATAGGTAAACAAATGGTCTGGCATTGAACCTGTGAAATTTGTTACTGCTAAATTACACCTACAGGCCAGAGACAGAAAGATCACATCAACCTAGCTAACAACCAAGTCAGTCACAACACAAAAATTAAATTAGGGAAAAGAAAACAGGCAATTAAATCCACTAACTAGCCTATCAAGAACATAGTTGCACAGCAACAAATGCAATGATGGGAAGAAGAAGAAGGGATGGAAACCACTCTCCTTAAAAAAATAATTCAACACAAAACTCTGTGGGAAATGAAGAAAATGGATACCCAGTTCCTAACCCCAACAAAACAATGATAAATGTCACTAAGGAGCCCAGTGATGCCCACAAAAAACCCTCAAAGAGGAAATCTTGGAAGAAATCTCTGAGAAATTTATGGAGAGGACACTAGACATAGTTAACCAGATGTACAAAAATGCACTCAAGAAACTTCAAGACACCAAAAATAAAGAACATGAGAAGACACAGAAACAAATGAACTCAGAGAGGACTTCAACAAACACCAAAGTGAAACAATGGACACTATTAAAAAAAAAAGAGATATGTGTATTAAAGATGTCTACACAAAATTCAAAAGAGGAGTTGAACAAAGATATGAAAAACCTCAGAAAAAAGAATCAAACAGATAACCTGTAAATAAAAAGTCAAACAAAAAACACAGTGGATGGCCACTCAGCAGACTAGAACAAGTGGAAGGCAGAATATCAGAGCTTGAAGATAAAATAGAAATTTTAAAAAAAGATAGAAGAAATCTTAGTCAAACAACTGAAGAGCTGTGAAAGAGAAAGAACTCACTGACTCCATCAAAAGACCAAACCTGAGAATCATGGGCATTGAAGAATGAGAAGAGGGGCAAACCAAAGGGATAAATAATATATTCAATAAGATAATAACAGAAAATTTCCCAAATCTTGAGAGACTTGCCCATTCAGATGCAGGAAGCCTCCAGGACACCAAACAGACTTGACCAAATTAGAACCTCCCCACAGAATATTATCATTAAAACAACAAGCACAGAGAACAGCAAAAGAATATTGAAGGTGGTAACAGAGAAAAAAAAAATAACATGTAAATGTAAATCCATCACAATAACAGATTTCTCAATGGAAATCTTAAAAGCTAGAAGAGCATGGAGTGAGGCATTTCAGGCACTGAATGAAAATAATTTCACACTAGGATACTCTACCCAGCAAAACTATCATTCAAAATTGACACAGCAATAAAAATCCTCCATGATAAACAAACTAAACAACATATAACCAATAAGCCAACACTACAGAATTCTACAAGGAATTCTGCACACAGAAGATGAAAGCAAACAAAACCACAAGAGGATGGAAAGCATCAAACCATAGAAGAAGAGACAAGTAACCAGAGAGTAGCATTGATTGGCTGCACACAATCAAATCCTTAAACAACAAAAACAACTAAGTGACAGGAATCACCACATATCTATCAATATTAACATTGAATGTCAATGGATTCAGCTCCCTCATCAAAAGACACTGTTTGGCAAACTAGATTAAAAAGGAATATCCTACAATCTGTTGTTTACAAGAGACCCATCTTATTGACAGAAATAAACACTGGTTTTGGGTAAAAGACTAGAAGATTTACCAAGCCAGTAGTCCCCAAAACACACAGGAATAGCAATACTTATATCTGACAAAGTAGACTTCAAACTTACAATGATCACATGAGACAAAAACAGACACTTCATACTAATAAAGGGGGCAATACATCAAAAGGAAATAATTATCAATCTATATGCACCCAACGTCAGTACACCCAATTTAATCAAACATACACTAAAAGACTTAAAAGTAGACTCCAACACAGTGGTAGTGGGAGAATTTAATACCCCTCCATCACCAATAGATAGGTTATCCAAACAAAAAAATCCTAGAACAAAATGACACCATAGATGAATTGGCCATAACTGATGTCTACAGAATATTTCATCCAACAACAGCACAATATACATTCTTCTCAGCAGCCCATGGAACATTCTTCAAAATAGATAATATCTTAGGGCACAAAGCAAGCCTCAGCAAATATAAGAAAATTTTAAAAAAACCTACATTCTATCGGATCACAATGCAATAAACTAGAACTCAACAACAAAAGCAACAGCAGAAAATATGCAAATAATTGGGGACTGAATAACACATTGCTCAATGATCAGCAGATCATAGAAAAAGTAAGAGAGAAGTTGATGAAAATGAAAACACCACCTCCCAGACCTTATGGGACACAACAAAGGCAGTCCTAAGAGGAAAATTTATAGCCATGTGTGCATATATTAAAAACATAGAAAGATCTCAAATAAATGACCTAAAGCCACATCTCAAACTCCTATGAAAACAAGAACAAGCAAAACCCAAAACAAGCAGAAGGAGAAAAACAATAAAAATATGGGCTAAAATTAATGAAATAGAGTCCAAAACAACCATACATACACAGAATCAACAAGACAAAGAGGTGACTCATTGAAAAAAATAAATAAATCTGACCAAGTGAGGAGGGATAGACCCAAATTAGTAAAATCAGAAGCCAAAAAAGGGAGATAACAACAAACACCAAGAAATTCCAGGGAATCATCAGAGACTACTTTGAGAACCTATTTTCCAAGCCATTGGAAAATCTTGAAGAAATGGACAAATTTCTAAATGTTTATGACCATCCAAAACTGAACCTAGACCATATTAACCACCTAAACAAATCTATAACATGTAATGAAGTTGAAGCAGCAATAAAGAGTCTCCCCAAAAAAGAAAAGTCTGGGACCTGATACATTCTCTGCTGAATTCTACCAGACCTTTAAAGAAGAACTAATAACAACACTCCTTAAACTTTTCCATGAAATAGAAAGGGAAGGAACCCTGCCTAACTCATTTTATGAAGCTAGTATTACACCCATCCCAAAACTGGACAAGAACACAACCAAAAAGGAGAACTACAAGCCAATCTCCTTAATGAACATTGACACAAAAATCCTCAATAAAGTAATGGCAAACCAAATCAAACAGAACAATCATTCACCGTGACCAAGTTGGCTTCATCTCAGGGATGCAGGGATAGTTCAACATATGCAAATCAATAAATGTAATACAGCACATAAATAGAAGCAAAGACAAAAACAATGTGATCATCTCAATAGATGCAGAAAAAGCCTTTCAACACCATTTCATGATAAAATGCTCTAAGAAAAACTAGAACTAGAAGGAATGTACCTCAACATTATAAAGGCTATAAATGACAAACCTATAGCCAACATCATACTTAGTTGGGAAAAACTGAAACCATTTCCCCTAAAGTCAGGAATGAGACAAAGATGCCCACTTCCCCCACTCCTATTCAACATACTCCTGAAATTCCTGGCCAGAGCAATAAGGCAAGAAGAAGAAATAAAAGAAACACAAACAGGTAAAGAAATAGTCAAAGTATCCCTATTTGCAGATGACATGATCCTATACCTCAAAGGTATAGGATTCCTAGACACCATAAACAGCTTCAGCACTGTAGCAGGATATAAAATCAACTTACAAAAATCAGTAGTCTTTCTAGATACCAACAATGAACAAATTGAGAAATAGCATAGGAAAATAATTCCATTTATGATAGCCTCAAAAAAAACCAAATACCTAGGAATAAACTTAACAAAGGATGTAATGACCTCTATAAGGAGAACTACAAACCACTGAAGATAGAAACTGAAGAAGACTACATAAGGTGGAAAGATTTCCCATGCTCATGGATTGGCAGAATCAACAGAGTAAAAATGGCTATATTACCAAAAGCAATCTACATGTTCAATGCAATTCCCATCAAAATTCCACTGACATTCATCACAGAGATTGAAAAATCTACCCTAAAGTTCATTTGGAAACACAAGACTGTGAATAGCCAAGGCAATACTCAGCTAAAAGAGAAATGCTGGAGGTATCACAATATCCAACTTCAAACTATACTTCAGAGCCATAGCAATAAAAACAGCATGGTACTGGCACAGAAACAGATATGAAGAACATAGAACAGAATAGAGGGCCTGGAAATGAATTCACACAGCTATGCCCACCTTATTTTTGACAAAGTCACCAAAAACATATGATGGAGAAAAGACAACCTCTTCAACAATTTGCTGGGAAAAGTGGTTATCTGACAGCAATAAATGAAACTAGATCCTTGCTTATCACCCTGTATTGGTATCAATTCAAAGTGGATTAAGGACCTTATTAACATACCAGAAACTTTGCAGTTTGTACAGGAAAAAGCAGGGAATACCCTGGAAGCAATAGGTATAAGAAAAGACATCCCCAGTAGAACTCCAGTGGCCCAGCAACTAAGAGAAAAGATGGACAGATGAACTACATGAAATTAAAAAGCCTCTGCACAACAAAAGAAATGTTCTCCAACTTGAAGAGAGCACCCACAAAGTGGAAGAAAATATTTGCCAGCTATGCATCAGACAAAGGACTGATAACCAAAATATATAGGGAACTCAAAAAACTAAACTCCCCAAAAATCAATGAACCAATAAAGAAGTGGGCAACTGAACTAAATAGAACTTTTCAAAGAAAGAAGTTCACATGGCCAAAAAACATATGAAAAATGCTCACCATCCCTGGCTATAAAGGAAATGAAAATCAAAATCAACTAAGATTTCACCTCACTCCTGTTAGAATAGCTATCATCAAGAACACCAACAACAACAAATGTTGGTGAGCATGTGGGGAAAAAGGAACCCTCATACACTGCTGGTGGGAATGTAAGCCACTTTGGGAAACAATGTGAAGGCTTCTTTTAAAAGCTAAACACAGATCTGCCATATGATCCAACAATCCCACTCCTAGGGATATACCCAAAGGAATGCAACTCAGGTTACTCCAGAGGCACCTGCACACCCATGTTTATTGCAGTGCTATTCACAATAGCCAAGTTATGGAAACAACCAAGATGCCCCACAATGGATGAAGAAAGAAAGAAAATGTGGTATTTATACACAGTGGAATTTTACTCAGCCACAAAGAAGAATGAAATTTTGTCATTTGCAAGTAAAGGGTTGGAACTGGAGAACATCATTTTTTTAGCCAGGTTCAGAAGGCCAAATATTGCATGTTCTTCCTCATACATGGATTATAGACCTGAAACAAATGCATATAATATTATTGGGCACAGGTCACACACTAAGGGGAGAATGCACTAGGGAGGAATAGGGAAAGGGCAGGAAACCTAAAACTTGAATGTGGTTGATGTGCTCACTGTAGAGGAATGAAAATAGTAATCTTAAACTTGCAGAGGTCACTATGGGAAGGGGACTAGGAAGTAGTGAAGAGGTCTGGTAGAGATGAACCAATATGGGTTGTAATATACATGGAAGCAATGCTAGTAATCTCTCTATATAGCTATCTTTAGCAAGCATGATATGCCTTCATTATTATCCACTTATGTTTTCTGTTCAACAAAATTGGAGAACAAGAGGGCCAACCAATTTCTGCCCAGAGGTCAGTAGAAGGGAAGTGGTGACCCAAACAAAATATGCACATGTAAAAAATTAAAAATGATAAAATTTTTAAAAAGCAAAAAGAAGAACACTGTAGTATAAATGGAAATAAATAGTAAAAGTAGAAATAAAATTCATTAAATTAATGACAGGCAGACAAGGTGAAATAAAAATAAGATATTACAAAACTCTTACACTATTGATGAAATGATATAATATTGTTTGAAGTAGGTTGTGTTAAAGATGTATGTCATCTACCTGAGAATAAATCACTTATAATAGTCTGAGCTAAAAAAATATAGATTAAGTTAAATTATTAATTCTGAGGAAAGAAAGAACAGATGGAATAAATAGAAACCATTGTAAGAATAGATTTAAGCCTAAGCATGCTGATAGTCACATTAAATTTAAATTGTCTAAAGATGTCAATTAAAAGGTAAGGATTAGCCAGTAATGTTGTCTCATACCTGTAATCCCAGCACTTGAGAGGCTGAGGCAGTAGGATCTTAAGTTCAATCTTAGCCTGGACTACATAGTAAGACCCTGGCTCAAAAATAATATTTAAATAAGTAAAACACTAAAACAAAGACAAAGATTATCAATTAGACTAAATTTAAAACACCAAAAGGCCAATTATATGCTGTGTGCAAATGTCTCACTTTAAATATAAAGACACAGACAGCACGAAACAAGCTGGTAAAAGCTATACTGTGTTAGCAGTATACAAAACAAAGTTGGAGTACCTATAATAATACCAAATGGAGTAGATTTCAGAGTAAAGAATGCTACTAATATAATTTCCTTCCAAGTAAATAAAGCAGAATCTGATACAACTGACAAGAGTGACAGACAAATGCACAATTATAGTTGGGTTTTTTGTTGTTGCTGTTGCAGTACTGGGATCAAACCCAGGATGTTGAGCATGGTAAGCACATGCTCTACCACTGAGCTGTATCCCAGCTGATAGTTGGCTATTTCTAAACCTTTTGTGATGATCAATAGAGCAAATGGACAAAAATTAGCATGGATATAAAATTCAGTAAAGATATAAAGTATAGGGAAAGAATCAAGATGCCAGATAGCTGATGGACCCTGGAACCTTGACCTCTCATGATTCCAGAATACTTCATATTCTCGGCAGCAAGGATTGGATAACCTGGCTTTTTTAACAACTAAGATACTGCCAACACATAGGATGCACATAATATACAACAACCAACACTTAAATTAGTTTTTTATAGCATGTAACAGCCCAGTAAACAGACCAGCAATTGTTGGCCTGCCTGCTGGAAAGCCCTTCCTCCCACCCTTTATTTTTGTGGGGGGCAGAGGGGGCTTCTTTTCACCTCTCTTGGAAGAGCAAAAATGCAATGCAGAGAACTACAGAATAAGTTCTGAAGCATCTGGGACATCCTGAACCCACCATAATTCACGTACACAGAACCTCAGACTCCTGCCTGCCTGTGCTATCCTGGAGCTGACTTGATTCCACTGAGTGAAACTGCAACCCTGCCAGGTGAATGCACCACATCATCTGCTTTGAAGGGAACTACATAGTCAAGTGCAGCTGGTGGGCAGATTGCACCCTTCTGGACAAAACTGTTAGCCAAATAAAAAGAGGGAAAAGTTCACCTCCTACTGGTAGAGGTGGGGCAGAATGCTGAGTTGATCCAGTCTGTGTGGGGTTAGGGCAGCCCAGTTGCAGTTCTGGGGAAAACAACAACACATTCCTACATCTTGGAGAAACTGGTGGTAAGCTGAAACTGACAGACTTCCAAGAGAAAAGGGGTTGACAAGAAGCTCAATTCCAGATCCCAGGCTTGCCCTGTGAGCAGTAGAGGTTGGCAACTGCTCATATACCAGCTCCTGCCAGGACCACATCAGAGAACATGCCTACATCAGACAGCCCATCCCCTCAAGTAGAGCTTGGGCTCAAACACCCAGAGTTGATTCCCCCTAAATCTGTCTGATGGGGGGAGAAACATTCATATCTGTTGCCACACAGCCCAGCATACCAACCTTAAGAAGGTGCAGAGACATAGAGAAAGCCCTTGTCAAAAGTTTCAGCATCTGGAGTAGAAATCAGAGGAAAAAGTCCAAAACACTCATTGAACTGAGAGGAAACCCATCCTTCTCCATAACAAGGAAGAAATTTAGACTATCTATTCAGTGTTATTTTTAATTTTTTTATTTTTTTAAATTTAATGTTACCTATCTCCCTCTTCTATTCTGTCCAAATTTCAAATTACTTAGCCCTCTCTTGTTCCACTTTCCTTTCTCTTCCCCAATCTTTTTTTCTCTTTTCTTCATTTCTCTCTTCCTTTCTTCTCCTTATCTTCCTTTCCTCCCCATCCTTTCCCCCCACCCCATGGTTCCTACCTCCTCCACACTAAACACTCACTGAATAGACTATTATACTAACTTTAAACATTATCTCCATCCTTCCTATCCCTCTGCAATCTGAAAATACCACCCTTGCCCACAATGTCTGAACTACACCTTTACCCAAATTAAGGCTTTATTATTCCATAGGCCCACACCTCATAGCTCTTCCCCCTCTTGTCTCATCCCTCCTCCTTTCCCCCTCTTCTAGCACCATCTTTAAATTACCTAACTATCTATTGCTATGCAAACAATTTTATCCCCCCAATACCAGCTGTTTATACATAATATCACCAAGGATTTTTTTTAATATATTATGTAAATAACTGGCTTGGCATTGAATCTGTGAATTTATTATTGCTAAGTTGTACTTCCAGGTCAGCAAGCAGAAATATTACAGCAACCTAGTTAACAACTAAGCTAGTCAGTGCATAGAAATTAAGTCAAGGGAAAGCTGGCAGGTGATTAAAACCCCCAACTAATTAATCAACAACACATAAGCAAAGCACAAAATAGAACATAGGGAGAAAAAGAAGGCAAGGTACTACAACTCCTCAAAAGACTAACAATAACATAATAGAAGATTTGGTTGAAAAGGAAGGGGGTGAATCCCTAGTGGCTGCCCTCAGAGGAATGATAAGAATTTTTGATGTGTTTAAAAAGACATACAAAAACTCAGTGTATCTCAAGAGAATATGGATTAAAAAAAATGAGATGACACAGAAACAACTAAATGAACTCAAGAAGGATCTCAACAAACTCCTAAATGAAACTAAGGATATTATTTTAAAAAAATGAAAAATAGAATAAAGAAGACATCACAAGATAGGAAAGAGTAGTTTAACAAAGATATGGAAAGTCTCAAAACAAATGAATCAAAAGAAATCCTGGAAATGAAAAGTTCCTTAAGTCAGATTAAAAAAAAAAATACAGTTGAAAGCCACTCCAGCAGACTGGAACAAGTGGAAGACAGAATTTCAGGGCTCAAAGACAAAATAGATACTTTTTAAAAACTGAAGAATTCTTAGGCAAAGGACACAGAGCTCCAAAAGGAATATTCAAAAATTCTACAACTCCATCAAAAGACCAAACCTGCAAAATATGGACATTAAAGAAAGACAACAGGTGCAAGACAAAGGAGAAATAATAGGAGAAAATTTCCCAAATCTTAAGAAAGAGATGCCCATTAAGATACAAGAAGCCTCCAGATACCAAACAGATATGAGCAAAATAGAACCTCCCCAAGGCATATTATATGTAAAACAATTAGCACAAAGAACAAGGAAAGAATACTGAAGACTATACGAGAGAAAAATCAAATGGTATATGAGGGTAAACTCAACAAGATAACAGCAGATTTCTCAACAGAAACCTTAAAAGCAAGAAGGGCATGGAGTGAGGTATTTCAAGCACTGGAAGAAAACTATTTCAGTCCTAGGATACTCTACCCAGCAAAGCTATCATTCAAAATTGAAGGACAGATTCCAAGATGGCAGCTAGAGGGAGGAAGCAGAAAGTGTGTCTCCTATAGTGAAATCTTGGAGAGACGCTGGAGACACACCTTGCAGGCAAAACTACCAAGAAGAGGCAAAATTTTGACCCCTCCACACCTCCAGCTGGCACAGAGCATCTCCACTTCACATTAAACAGAGAAACCAGGAGGGCCTCTGGGCTGCCAGTCACCCATGACCAGACAGCTTGGGAAGATGCAGACAAGGTGAGCTGAGCAGTACCACAGTACTCCCACAGACAACCCTGAGCCAGATCAGCATAGCACCCTGGACAGACCAATCTCCACCCGGGGAAAAAAGAGAAACTGAGTAACAAGCAATAAGAACAATAAAGACACGTGGGAAAGAGGGTGGAGCACCAAAGATTGGGGGAAGGAAATCCTTCCCGGAACTGTAAATAAACAAGCCGGGCTGTCGGAGGAAAACTCCACAGGATGGGGGGAAGACCCACTTCCCACGTGAGCTGTAAACAAACACAGGCCAGAGTAAGCTAGTGCAGTGCCACCTCCCCCAGTGTGCTTGGAAAGGGGAAAGCTTGTAGCAGAGGCTCCAGCACAAGAGAACTCTGAGTAAACAAAGCCTGCAGGGCCAGGTGAGTGCAAAGCTCACCCCTGAGATCTGCATAAATCACACATCCAGCAACAGCAGGCTGACAGCAACAGGCAGACAAGCCACAGCCACAGATACCGTTCACAGAACTGTCTCCAGACTCTTTTTTTTTTTCTCTCTCCCTACCTTTGGTGAGAAAACAACCTAACTACACCTGCATGCTGAAAAACTTACTGAAACTGTATTGCATTTGAACTTGGAACACTTTCTGGGTTTTGTGTGTGTGTGTGTGTGTGTGCAGTTTTGTTCTACTTTATGCATCCCCTTTGATGAGACAACTACAGAACAACGTCTGAGACACCATCTCCAGGATTGAAGACTGAGATGGACACCAAAATTATTAAGACTGAAACTTCATTGAATTTGAACTTAGAGGTTGTTTTTTTTAATTTTCTATTTTTCATTTAGTTTTATATATATATATATATATATATATATATCTTTCTTTCATTTACTTATTTTTTATTTTTATTCTTATCTTTATTCTTTTTATTTTTTATTTTCAATCCTCTCTCTGTCTCTCTAATGCCTGTTCAGCTTACTGTTGATTAGTACACTAATGCTCCCTGTTTATACCTTTGAAACTTTTTTGTTTGATTCCTTGTTTTGTTTATCCTACTTGTCTCTTTATTTGTTTTTCCCTTTTCTTTAACTTCTTGCCTTCCATCTCCTCTCACTCTTCCATTGTAAATATTAGTAATGTTATTATTACAAGCTAGAAAATACTTAATTGCACACAGTACAGGGACAGTAACAACACCAAGGGCAATGATGGGAAGACAGAAAAAACAGGGAAACCAGTTTCCCCACAGCAAAAAATTAGTACAGGAACCAGAGGGGTATGAAGAAAACAGGTACTCAGATCCAGACTCCAACAAAATGAAGAAAAACTATCCCAAAGAACCCAATGAAGCCCACAAGAATAATTTAAAAGAAGACATACTACAGGTACTCAATGAGAATTTTATAGACATGATAGTGGATATGGTCAACCAAAATGTACAGGAGACACTCAAGAAATTCCAAGACAATAAAAATAGAGAATATGAAAAAGCAAAAGAAGAAATAAAGGAAACCATAGAAGCACTGTATAAACACCAAAGTGAAAGAGAGAACACAATGAATAAATAGATAAATGAACTCAGGACAAAAATAGACAAAATTAAAGAGGAAACCACCCAGGATATGGAAAACCTCAGAAAAAAGAATGAAACAGAATTACAAATCAAAACGGAAGGCCAATCCAGCAGAATAGAACAAACAGAAGACAGAATCTCAGAACTTGAAGATGAAATGGTAATTAAAGGAAAAAGTGAAGAACTATTAATTAAACAACTCAAGACCTGTGAAAAGAAAATGCAAGAACTCACTGACTCCATCAAAAGACCAAACTTGAGAATCATGGGCATCGAAGAAGGAGAAGAGGTACAAGTGAAGGGAATGCGTAATATATTTAACAAAATAATAATGGAAAATTTCCCAAATCTAGAGAAAGATATACCGATACAGATGCAAGAGGCCTCCAGGACACCAAACAGACCAGATCAAAATAGAACTACCCCATGACATATCATCATTAAAACAACAAGTTCAGAAACTAAGGAAAGAATATTGAAGGCTGTAAGAGAGAAAAAACAAGTAACATACACAGGTAAACCCATCAAAATCACAGCAGACTTCTCAACAGAAACATTAAAAGCAAGAAGAGCGTGAGGTGAGATCTTCCGGGCCATGACTGCATATAAATAAAAAGACTGAAAGAACCCAAATCAATGACCTAATTAAACATCTCAAACTCTTAGAAAAACAAGAACAAGCAAATCCCAAAACAAATAGAAGGAGAGAAATAATAAAAATAAGAGCTGAAATCAATGCAATAGAAACCAAAAAACCATACAAAGAATTAATGAAACAAAAAGTTGGTTCTTTGAAAAAATAAACAAGATCAATAGACACCTGGCAAACCTGACTAAAATGAGGAGAGAAAAAACCCAAATTAGTAGAATCAGGAATGCAAAAGGGGAGACAACAACAAACACCATGGAAGTCCAGGAAATCATCAGAGACTACTTCAAGAACTTATATTCAAATAAATTTGAAAATCTTAAAGAAATGGACAGATTTCTAGATTCATATGATAATCCAAAACTGAACCAAGAGGAAATTAATCACCTGAATAGATCTATAACACAAAATGACATTGAAGCAGCAATCAAGAGTCTCCCCAAAAAGAAAAGTCCAGAACCTGATGGATTTCTGCTGAATTCTATCAGACCTTTAAAGAAGAACTGATACCAACCCTCCTTAAACTGTTCCACGAAATAGAAAGGGAAGGAAAACTGCCAAACACATTTTATGAAGCCAGTATTACACTTATCCCAAAACCAGGCAAAGACACCTCCAAAAACTAGAACTGTAGGCCAATCTCCTTAATGAACATTGATGCAAAAGTCCTCAATACAATAATGGGAAACCGAATTCAACAACACATCAAAAAGATTATTCACCATGACAAAGTAGGCTTCATCTCAGGAATGCAGGGGTGGTTCAACATACGAAAATCAATAAGCGTAATAAACCACATTAACAGAAGCAAAGACAAAAGCCACTTGATCATCTCAATAGATGCAAAAAAAGCCTTTGATAAGATACAACACCATTTCATGATAAAAGCTCTAAGAAAACTAGGAATGAAAGGAAAGTACCTCAACATTATAAAATCTATATATGACAAACCTATAACCAGCATTATACTTAACAGAGAAAATTTGAAACAATTCCCTCTAAAATCAGGAACCAGACAAGGATGCCCACTATCTCCACTCCTATTCAACATAGTACTGGAATTCCTAGCCAGAGCAATTAGGCAAGAAGAAGGAATAAAAGGAATACAAATAGGTAAAGAAACTGTCAAAATATCCCTATTTGCAGACAACATGATCCTATACCTTAAAGACCCAAAAAACTCTACTCAGAAGTTTCTAGACATCATCAATAGCTACAGCAAGGTAGCAGGATATAAAATCAACATAGAAAAATCATTAGCATTGCTATACAGTAATAATGAGCAAACTGAAAAAGAATGTATGAAAACAATTCCATTTACAATAGCCTCAAAAAAAATCAAATACCTAGGTGTAAACCTAACAAAAGATGTGAATGACCTCTACAAGGAAAACCGTAAACTTCTGAAGAAAGAGATTGAGGAAGACTATAGAAAGTGGAGAGATCTCCCATGCTCATGGATTGGTAGAATCAACATAGTAAAAATGTCGATACTCCCAAAAGTAATCTACATGTTTAATGCAATTCCCATCAAAATTCCAATGACATTCATCAAAGAGATTGAAAAATCTACCATGAAATTTATATGGAAACAAAAGGCCATGAATAGCCAAGGCAATACTCAGTCAAAAGAACAATGCTGGAGGTATCACGATACCTGACTTCAAACCATATTACAAAGCAATAACGATAAAAACAGCATGGTACTGGCACAAAAACAGACATGAAGACCAGTGGAACAGAATAGAGGACCAAGATATGAAGCCACACAACTATAACCAACTTGTCTTTGACAAAGGAGCTAAAAATATACGATGGAGAAATAGCAGCCTCTTCAACAAAAACTGCTGGGAAAATTGCTTAGCAGTCTGGAAAAAACTGAAACTAGATCCATGTATATCACCCTATACCAAGATTAACTCAAAATGGATCAAGGATCTTAATATCAGACCACAAACTCTAAAGTTGATACATGAGAGAGCAGGAAATACTCTGGAGTTAGTAGGTATAGGTAAGAACTTTCTCAACGAAACCCCAGCAGCACAGCAACTAAGAGATAGCATAGATAAATGGGACCTCATAAAACTAAAAAGCTTCTGTTCATCAAAAGAAATGGTCTCTAAACTGAAGAGAACACCCACAGAGTGGGAGAAAATATTTGCCAGCTATACATCAGACAAAGGACTGATAACCAGAATATATAGGGAACTTAAAAAACTAAATTCTCCCAAAACTAATGAACCAATAAAGAAATGGGCAAGTGAACTAAACAGAACTTTCTCAAAAGAAGAAATTCAAATGGCCAAAAAACACATGAAAAAATGCTCACCATCTCTAGCAATAAAGGAAATGCAAATTAAAACCACACTAAGATTCCACCTCACCCCTGTTAGAATAGCCATCATTAGCAACACCACCAACAACAGGTGTTGGCGAGGATGCAGGGAAAAAGGAACCCTCCTACACTGCTGGTGGGAATGTAAACTAGTACAACCACTCTGGAAAAAAATTTGGAGGCTACTTAAAAAGCTAGACATCGATCTACCATTTGATCCAGCAATACCACTCTTGGGGATATACCCAAAAGACTGTGACACAGGTTACTCCAGAGGCACCTGCACACCCATGTTTATTGCAGCACTATTCACAATAGCCAATTTATGGAAACAGCCAAGATGCCCCACCACTGATGAATGGTTTAAGAAAATGTGGTATCTACACCCAATGGAATTTTATGCAGCCATGAAGAAGAACAAAATTTTATCATTTGCTGATAAATGGATGGAATTGGAGAACATCATTCTGAGTGAGGTTAGCCTGGCCCAAAAGACCAAAAATCATATGTTCTCCCTCATATGTGGGCATTAGATCAAGGGCAAACACAAGGGGATTGGACTTTGAGCACATGATAAAAGCGAGAGCACACAAGGGAGGGGTGAGGATAGGTAAGACACCTAAAAAATTAGGTAGCATTTGTTGCCCTTAACACAGAGAAACTAAAGCAGATACCCTAAAAGCAACTGAGGCCAATAGGAAAAGGGGACCAGGAACTAGAGAAAAGGTTAGATCAAAAAGAATTAACCCAGAAGGCAACACCCACGCACAGAAATTAATGTGAGTCAACTCCCTGTATAGCTATCCTTATCTCAACCAGCAAAAACACTTGTTCCTTCCTATTAATGCTTATACTCTCTCTACAACAAAATTAGAGATAAGGGCAAAATAGTTTCTGCCAGGTATTGAGGGGGTGGCGGGGAGAGAGAAGGGGCAGAGTGGGTGGTAAGGGAGGGGGTGGGGGCAGGGGGGAGAAATGACCCAAGCCTTGTATGCACATATGAATAATAAAACAATAAAAAAAGAAAAAGAAAAAAAAAAGTTAGCCAGGCTCAGAAAGCCAGAGATCACTCAGAGATGCGTGATCTCTCTCATATGCGGAATACAAACATAATATAAATACAGCAATATTATGAAAACAAGGTCACACTAAAGGGAGGTTATATACAAAAGAGGGAGGGTAAAAGAAAGACATTAAGATGATGAATATTATTGATGTATTCTCTAAACAAGAATGAATATAGGATTTTTAAACTTCTTAAAATCACCAAGAAGGTGACTAAGGTAGAAAGAAGAAAAATAGAGGAGAGGAACCAATTCAGGTTATAGTACATATAGATAAGGAAATCACACAAGGAAACTCCATGTAGCTATCTTGAACAAAAATGTCTTTTATTTATTTATTTATTACAAAATTGCATATCACGAGTGTGGAATAGATCCTGTTTGGGGGATTGGTACCAGCAGGAGGGGAGGATGTGGAGAAAGGGCATAGGAGGGTGAATATAGTCAAATATTGTACACACCGATATGTAAATGGAAAAATGAGACCTGTTGAAACTACTCCAGGAATAGGAAGAGTGGGGAATAAAGGAGAATATAGGGGGGGTGAATTCAACTACGATTAGTTGATATAGTCTAAGAACTTCTGAAAATGTCACAACATATCCCCACCCAGCACAACAATAAAAGAAAAAAAAAAGATATAAAGGATAATAGGACTATCAAGTAAGTTTGTTTAACTAACAGCTCTAGAAGATTCTATACCAACACCAGCAGAATACATATTCCATTCAAATGTATACAGTATTTTCCATAACATTTTCCTAGCCATGAAGCAAGTCACAATAAAATGAAAAAAACAAATTTCATTTTCTATGATTAAAATAGAAATCAATTAACAGAAAAAAATACATAATTCACATTAATTTTCTAAATAATCCATAGGTAAAAGGAATAACAAGATGGAATTGTTCACATTTTGAATCACAAGGGAAGTCGTAAAACATTTTGAAAATCATATCAAAATTTACTAGACAAAAGGTTAGTTCAAGAAGAATTAATTTAGAAGGTAACACACATCTACAGGAAAGCAATGCGAGTCAACTCCCTGTATAGCTATCCTTATCTAACTAGCAAAAACCCTTGGTCCTTCCTATTATTGCTTATACTCTCTCTTCAACAAAATTAGAAATAAGGGCAAAATAGTTTCTGCCTGGAAGCAAGGGGGTGGGAGGAGAGGGAGGGAGTGGGGTGGTTAAGGGAGGGGGGCAGGGAGAAGGGGGGAGAAATGACCCAAACATTGTATGCACATATGAACAAAAGAAAAAAGAAAAAAAATTGTAAGCTTAAAAACAATGCTTAAAGCAAATTTTATAGCTGTATTTATAGACAAAAGATCTTAAATCAATCTTCCACATTTGTAACGCAAAGAAAAAAAAACAAATTCAACCCAAAATGGGAAGAATTATGAAATCAAGTTAGGATCCAAATTCAGTGATAGTTGCGGGGAGTAGTGGTACATGCCTATAATTCCAACACATAGCAGGTGAAAGAAGAATTGTTAGTTCTAGGACAGCATGGCTACATTATGAGAACTTATCTCTATTAGGTTTGTAACTTTTATATGCATGGAAACAACACAAGAAAACTCCCCGTGTGGCTATCTTTATCTCAAACTAACAAAAATGCCATATTTCTCTTTTTTAAAAAATAGAAATATAAAAAGAAAAACAATAAAAGTAACAGATGGTTCCCTGAGAAATTCCCTGAGATAAACTCTGGCCAGAAAGATTAAAAGAGAGGAAGAAATGAAAGTAAGGAAAAAACAAAAGAAAGAAAGGAGGGAGGGATAAAGGAAGGAAGAGAGAGACAAATTACCAAAATCAGTAATGACTTCTCATAATCTTCAGTAATTAAAAATATAATAAGAGGATAATATGAACAAGTTTGTGTCAGTAATTTTGACAACTTTGATGAAATAATTAAATCCAATTCTTTTAAAGATATTTAAATCTATTTAAAGCTTGCTAGGAAGAAAAAAATAATCTGAATAATCCTATATTTATTAGAGAAAATGAGCTCTTCATTTACGGTTTCAAAACTTTCCACACAGAAATGTCCAGACATAGCTAGCTTAACTTGTGAATTTTACTAAACACTTAGAAAGAAGTAATATCATATGTATATGACTTCTTCAAAAACAAAAAAGCAGACACTTTCCTACTCATTCTACAGGAGATTATTGCCCTAGTAAAAAAGCCAGATAAAGCCATCCAATTAAAAAAGTCAATATTTCTCATGAACATAGGTATAAAATTTCTTAACAAATTTTTAGTAAATTTAATTCAACTATATATAGAAAAAATTATCCACTTTAGTCTTAATTAAGTAATATAGAGTGGGTTTAACATTTACAAAAAATCGGTATTAAATAATTTCAAAATCTACAATAGGAAAAAAATAATCAATTCAGTAGATACAGAAAAGGTTCTCAACCAAATTTAACAGCTATGCTTTAAAAAAAAAAAACCAAAACCCTTTGGGCAGTGTGGGATTAGAAGAGAGCTCCCTGAAATGAAAAAAGGGCATCTATGAAAATCCTACTACTAACATCATGCTAAATCATTATAGAGAGGGCTTTCCCCCTAAATTCAGGAATAAGGAAGGATATCTACTCTCACCATGTCCATTCTTATGGATGTCCTACACAGTACAATAGGGAAAAGAAATCAAATGCTATACATACATAGAAAGGGAAGGAGGAAAAGAAAAAAGAGAGAGATTGAATCTAGCATATCTCTTTTTATTCTCAGAATATGTTGGTCCACGTAGAATAATCTATATAATCTACCTGCACAAACACTACTGTAGTCAGTGAGTTTAGAAAGGTTGTAAGATATAGTCAATATTTAAGATTTTTATATTCTAATATGCTAGAAATGAAAACTTGATTAAAATTTTCAACAAAGCATTATCATTTACAGTAACATCAAGAAGTATTAAATATATGAAATTATTGAGAAAAAAAACCTGAAGAAATAGAGAACTATTGTGCTATGAAATCAGAAGTTACATTATAAAGATGTCATTTATCCCCAAGTATACATAAAGATTCAACAAAATCCCAATAAAACCTCAGAATCTCTTTTTTAAATAGAAGCTTTCATGTTCGTTCTCAAATTTCCATGCAAATAAAAATGATCTAAAATATACAAAAAATTTCAAACGGAACAAGGTTATAGAACATGTACTACCTGATTTGCACTCTTATGAAGCTTCAGTAATCAAGATAGTGTTACTTACAGATCTACATGTAGATGAATGGAACAAAAAAATAGATAGATAGATATAGATATAGATATTCTAAATTGGGACAATTCATTTTTTACAGAGAAATATAATGGGAAAAGATCATCTTTTCAACAAATTTTGCTAAGCAATTGAATATCTCTATGTGAAAAAAAAATAACAAACCTGATGCTATACATAAAAATTAATCCAAAATGACTCATAGACCTAAATGCAAAGCTTCTAAGAGAAAAATGATTTCTGTCTTTGAGTTAGATAAAAACTTATTATAGGCCACAAGAAGCAATAACTATACATAAGAAAAAGTAAATTAGACTTCGTCAAAATTTAATGTTTGAAAATGAAAACCAAGCCACAGATTTGGAGAAAATTTTATGGGAAACCTATCTGTTAAGACTTAAGATATTTTATACAACTAGGAAGTTGACAAATAATCCTACCATGGTTTTGTACATCTTAGCAGAAAACACTAAACAAGTGGATCACAGACAAGGGACTTTATTACTTATGGCAGATCAAGCACCTATGAGGACAATTTGTGTCTGAGCCCCATGGATGCTACTCATACTGTACATCTGTGTCACAACTGAGCTAAGGATAGGCTGGGGTTTTTAAAGAGCTATAAGAAAACCCCAATAACAAACAATTCCCCAAAGGAAACATTATCTCAATTATCTAAGGATCTTTGGCTATACAAATACCTTTGAAATGATAGTTACCAGTGACTCTGCTGACAAGATATGCAGAAATGAGGCATACATGGAGAATTATCTCCCCACAGTATCCAGTAAAAAACAGGTATCCAACATCAGTAATATCATATAACATACCATGTGAAGGTAGAGGATGTAAGGATACATATTGAAAACTGGTGATAAATGGAGGGTAGGAGGTAAAGGGATAAGAGAGAGTAATGGAAGAGGTTGAACAGACCAAAGTAAAGTATACCCACAGTTGGTGTACATTAAAAAACCCCTTTGAACATCAACTTAAATATTAATAACAAAAAACAAGACTGTAAAATAAGTACAGTAGAGGGTACTAGTGGGAGAGGGAGGGTGAATGAAGGAGATTGAGATGATGTTATATGATAGATGGACTTCATATACCTATATGAAACAGAACTATAAGAAACCTCTTGTAATTGCTTTAAGTGGAACAGGGAGAGTGCTGAGGGGGAGAGATGATGGGGGCAATGTAAAGAATATACAATATAAGTCTAATTGGAATTGTCACTGTGAATCCCCTCCTCCCCATATGATGAGTATATCCTAATAAAAAAAAACCATAAAACAAATAGAGCCACTAGCTGGGTACCAGGCCTTTAATACATGAGCCTATGAGGAAAGTTTCATCCATAACAATAAACATTAAACCATCCATTCACTTTATTCATGCATTTCAAACCACAGCATTTTAATCCTGTCCCCAAAAGGTTTATGTCCACCTCATAATGCAAAATGCATTCCACCCATCTCCAAGAGTCCCCAAAGTCTTAACAGTTCCAGCATTGCTCAAAAGTTCAACTTCAAAGTATCTCCTGAGACTCATGGCACACTCTTAGCTGTGAGTCTTTGTAAAATTTAAAATTAAAGTTACATACTTTCAACACACAATGGCACAGAGTAAACATTCCCATCCCAAAAGGGAGGAATGGGGGAACTAAAAATGAAGAATGGGACCAAAGTAAGACTAAAACTCAGCAGGTAAACATTAAATCCCATAGGCCCAGCATCCAGGGCACATGGTGGCATGATGTGAGCTCCCATGGACTTGGGAATCCCCTCTATGGCTTTGTTGGCTGCAGCCTACATGTCCTCTCCCTTGCCCTGGATCTACCTGCTGCCTATAGCTTTTCTTGGCAGATGTTCCTCGTTCCTGGCATCTCCAGGTTCCATTGCATCTTTCACTTTACTTTCTTAGCTTCACATATCACCCCCTCTGGGGCCCACCAAAGGGATTCTGATCCTGCTACACATTGTTTGTCTTCTCAGACTCTCCTTTGAAATCTTGGTAGAAGCCACCATAACATCACAACTCTCACATTCAACATGCCTGAAAAAAATCACCATGTGGTGACTGTCACCACATGGACAATGCTATGGTCCCATTGGAGTAGCAGCTGTGCCCCCTTGATTGACAGCTGCAGTGCCTGGGTGCTCAATACAGTGAAATGAATACCAGGGAAACAACTTCCTAAGTGACCCTTTGTGAGCAAGGTGCCCCAAGGTGCACTCTTCTCAAAGGAAAGTCATTCAAATGAGTGTACTCCTTTACAACCTTAGGACTGTAGTGAGTGGGATCCAGGCAAATTCCTGATGTTTTCAAGCCATCTTACCTATTGTACTGGAGTAAAGTTTTTTGCTTCTACTTAGTGAGTCTAATCTCTTCAGGGACTACTGTACATCCTTGACCCCAACTTTACACACACTTCCTTTCTAGCCAAACTGAAAGGTTTCACAACTTTAACATTCTATCCATTGCTAATTCTCACTATAAAGATAGCTAAAAGCAGCTAGCAATATTCATGCCATGCCCTGAACATTAGGTTTCTGTGAAATTTCCTGTCAGATTATCTACACATCACCTTTAAATTCAGCCTCACACAGTCTCAGGACACAGACAAAAATGTATGCAAGTTCTTTGTTAGAATGCAACATACGTGGCCTCTAGTCAAATTCCCAAAGAAGTTCTCATTCCATCTGAAGCTTCATGTTCCCAGTCTTTACTGTTTGTATTCCTGTTATTATTCTGGCCTTCTGAGCCTGTACCAGAACTGCCCGGTCAGCTCTACTCACAGTATTCTAAGGCTTCTCTAACCCACACCTGCAGACCTTTCCAAATTCCTCCTGCAAACCAATTCCAAAAGCTTAAGGACTCCATCATCAGGTTTAGTCACAGCAACCCCACTTTTCAGTACTTCTGAAGAAATGTGTGTTAATGGTGAAAGAATGCAAATGGTTCTTGGTCTCAAAATTCTTTCATTTAAAGAGCATTGCTCTGATAGGCTCAACAGACTAGGGTAAAGTCCAAAGACAAACATATAAAAAGTTATAACTCAGTAGTATGCCAAATTCTGTAGAAGATGGTATTAGTCAAGGAATGAGTTCATGAAGGATAATGGTCATTTCCAACTAGAGAAACCAAGGAGGCCATAGTGAAGATTATTTGAGCTAAGTGTTGAAGGGTGGCTCTGCTTTCTACAACAACACGGAAAGGGCACTACTGCAGATAGAACAGTGTGAACCAAGACATGAACAGCTTGAGTTTGTGGTGAGACTGGGGAGGTCATTGGTGACTTCTCATCTGGGTCCTTTTCTCTAAATTCATAGCACATCAAGTATAATGAACTATTTCTGATACTGTCAAGAGCTGGTCTTCCTGAACAGTAAATTGTTATTTAATTATGATTGGGATGCTTTTAAATAAAGTTCCGGTATATCATTTACCCCACAGGTGAAGATATATTGCTATGATGTTCCAAAGCTGTTTGGTGTTTAATTGGGTTCTAACTAACAAGAAAGTTAAGTAAAAAAAATGACCAGTGCTACACTATGTAGAATCTGTACATTGTATTGAAGGAAGGGAACTTGAAGACTTTTAGCTTTCATTTAAAGGTGAGGATATCGAACAACAAAAAACAAACTATGGAGTGGCAAAGTCAAGACCAGAACAAAATATTCCAGATTCTAAATCCCAGTTCCTTCCCACCATAAAGTATCTGTTTCTCCATGGTCAACACAAGTTTTCTCTTTTTTTTTTAATTTCTTTTATTCATATGTGCATACAATGTTTGGGTTATTTCTCTTCCCTTCCTCCCAACCCTTCCTTCTCCCTCCTACCCCCTCACTTCCAAGCAGAAACTGTTTTGCCTTGTCTCTAATTTTATTGAAGAGAGAGTATAAGCAATAATAGGAAGAACCAAGGGTTTTTGCTAGTTGAGATAAGGACAGCTATACAGAGAGATTCCTCACATTGCTTTCCTGTACATATGTGTTACGTTCTAAATTGATTCTTCTTGAACTAACCTTTTTTCTAGTTCCTGGTCCCCTTCTCCTATTGACTTCTGTTGCTTTAAAGTTTCTACATTAGTTCCTTTGCATTGAGGACATCAAATGCTTTGTTGTTTTTTGGGTTTCTTATCTATCCTCATACCTCCCTTGTGTGCTCTCGCCTTATCAAGTGATCAAAGTTCAGTCCCCTTGTTGTGTTTACCCTTGATCTAAAGTCTGCATGTGAGGGAGAACATATGATTTTTGGTCTTCTGGGCCTAGCTAACCTCACTCAAGATGATGTTCTCCAGTTCCATCCACTTACTTGAGAATTATAAGATTTCATTCTCCTTCATGGCTGTGTAAAATTCCACTGGGAATAAATACCACATTTTCTTAATCCATTCGTCAGTAGTGGGGCATCTTGGCTGTTTCCATAACTTGGCTATTGTGAATAGTGCTGCAATAAACATGGGTGTGCAAGTGCCTCTGGAGTAACCCGTGTCACATTCTTTTGGGTATATCCCCAAGAGTGGTATTGCTGGATCATATGGCAGATCTATGTTTAGATTTTTAAGAAGCCTCCAAATTTTTTTCCAGAGTGGTTGTACTAGTTTGCATTCCCACCAGCAGTGTATAAGGGTTCTTTTTTCCCAGCATCCTTGCCAACACCTGTTGTTGGTGGTGTTTCTAATGATGGCTATTCTAACAGGGGTGAGGTGGAATCTGAGTGTAGTTTTAGTTTGCATTTCCTGTATGGCTAGAGGTGGTAAGCATTTTTTCATGAGTTTTTTGGGCATTTGAATTTCTTCTTTTGAGAAAGTTCTGTTTAGTTCATGTGCCCATTTCTTTATTGGTTCATTAATTTTGGGAGAGTTTAGTTTTTGGAGTTCCCTGTATATTCTGTTTATCAGTCCTTTGTTTGATGTGTAGCTGGAAAATATTTTCTCCCACTCTGTGGGTGGGGTCTCTTCAGTTTAGAGAGCATTAATTTTGTTGAGCATTAATTTTGAGAGCATTAGTTTTATGAAATCCCATTTGTCTATACTTTCTCTTAGTTGCTGAGCTGCTGGGGTTCCATTGAGGAAGTCCTTTGCCTATACTTATTACTTCCAAAGTATTTCCTACTCTTTCCTATACTCAACATAAGTTTTCATGAGCTGGTCACCTCAGTGCTTTGCTATCTCTATAACAAAATTCTTCATTTTCTCCTCAAATTTTAGAGTTGACTGTGTTTCTCATTTTCACAGATGGAAAATTTCTCTCTTCAGCTACACTCATTTTTACAAACCACTACAACCAAACCATGACCTATTAAGCCACAACAAAAAGGCCTCAGCATTATTCATTCCTTAGACAAAAAGGGAGAGAGACCAGCAACAAAAAATATAAACACATGTAATGTCTGCTTTTATTTGTCCTGGAATTAAAGGAATAGAAAGCAAGCTGGTTGCCCACATCTGTACAACTCATTTGCAGAATACTTGGTGTTGTTTAACTTTACAGTCACTTCCCTTCTAGGGACCAAAGCTGAAGAAAGCAGGAGGCCTGTGTACTTCATTTTCCTCACTTGACCATATCACTTTATACTCGTGTAGTAAGATGTTAAGGGGAACTTTTCCTAGAATGATTATCCCAGCTCTACACCTAGAAACAATAGAAGTACCCCAATTTTTTCTTTTTCGTGCTCTTTTACTTATTTCTTTTCACTTTTTTCTTACATTAGCACACATTAATAATGCAAAAGAATTTTGTTGGAATAATTTCATACATGTGTACAGTGTACTTTGAACATGTTCACCCCCTCTATTATATTTTCATTCTTCCACCTTCCTTGTCCCCTCCTTTTAAACAGTGTTCAGTAGGTTTCATCATGATGTCTTTATATGTACATATGTAGTGTATTTCAATCCTCTTCACCCACAAGTGTCCTTTCCTTTCTCCCTCCTCTTCCCACTGATTCTCCCCAGAGAGTCCCCCATATACATTTGTGACCCATTATTAATTATTTATTATTATTATTATTATTATTATTACTATTATCATTCTCATCATCATTTTAGGCCTAGGTTCCACAAATGAGAACTTGTGATATGTGGCCTTTTGAGATTGGCTTATCTGGCTTTGCATTATGATCTCTAGTTCCATCCTAATACATTAAAGAGAATGTCAGCGCCTGTAGCTAGCACCCCACACCTGCCAAAACCTATTCAGAGATGGCAAAACCAGGCTTTCTGCAGTGAGTCTCACCATGACTTCTCTTCTCTACACAGATGTTAGCCTTGACTGCACAGCATGCATCCCTACATACACCTAGACACCTCTTAGAAATGTTTAACTGCGCTGAAATGCCACTTTTAGCAATGGGACTTGTTTAAGACACCCAGTGGATTCTGGTCACAGGCTTGAAATTACTACTTTACAAGAAAAGAAGGGCGACACAGACACTGGCCTTGTGTAATAGGGCACCCCTCGTCTCAGTGTGGAGGGTATTTTTCTTCTCTGGACAGCCTGAAGAGTGAAAAGGTGGTTGGGAACAATTCCAAGAGGGCTTTCCTACAAGAAAGGATGCTATTTTTAGGTATACTTAGCTTCAGTCTACAGGCAGAGAAAAAAGAATGAGAATGACATTATGGTGAAAAGAAGAGATTGAATGGAAAAGATAATTGAGTTACTAAGGTTAAAACAGACTTCTCAGAAATTAGCTGTGCTCCAGCTGTCTTTCATGGTAATTTACCCTAGAAAGCTATTTACCAGGTGCTGGACAACGACCAGCTTGTGGCAGCAGGAGGCTGTGCTAAAAGACTGGTGGTGGAGATTATGGGTATTGGAAAATAGAGGATTCCACTATTACAAATCTATGCAGTGGGAAGACTACACTGTTGTACCCCCAGAATAAGGTCAACTGGGTGCTTCCCCACAAAGGCCCAGAAGGCCAATAGAGAAGCATCAACAACCAAACCAGGAACATCTACAACCAGGACCAGATGAATAGTACACAGATGCTCTCCTCCTCTTTTCCTTCTCCTTCCTCCCATTTCAAGACACTAGAGATATCTGTAAGAAGGAGCAAGAGAAATTTTGAGCTTTGGATTAAATTGTGAGCTTGAAAGTTGAAGATTTAGTTGAGTTATAGTAACCGGAATTGTCCAAAATATATAAAATCTACCAAAGGTGAAAAACAGTAAACAGTCTTCTAATCAACAAGGTCAAACACAGAACTGAAGAAAAAACAAAAGTCATCAACTCCTTCACTGATTGGAGATTCTTGAACAAACCTATCAGATTTTTTTCCACATCAGTTTATTTGTATGGAATGTAGATAAGTATGCTCAACAAAGGTGTTACTGACTTTAACACTAACCATGTGTGATTTTAGTGGCCTCTATGTAGACTAAAGAACACAATGGGTAGATGCTCTGAACTTGGTTCCTTCTGTCTTATGTCTTAGTGCCATGGACTTGTGGTATAGTGGATGCAGATTTTGCTCTGATGACTGAGAGATGAAATACACACCAAGCAGTTATGCTGACCTTGTACAATATTGCACCTGTTCAACATCAGTCTTCTCATATAAAATATAAGATGGGATCTTTTACAAGCAGTTTGAAGATCATATTGTACAGCAGACTATGGTGGACACATGGGCTCCCCAAGAAATATTCACAGAAAATCAACCTTACTAAAACACACATAAAACACTTTTCTAAAGTAAAATTCTAGTTAACAATTCCATTTAAATGAATGTAAGTACCAAAAAGACTTTATTAAAAGTTGTTTCACAAAGAAAGCATCCATGTGGCAGAGATGGAAAAGCATATGATACCTTACTCTCCTTCAGATTAACACTGTGGTCTCCTGGGAAATTTGAAACCCAGTTCATTTTAATAACAGCCATACAGTAGCTATATAATTCTGTTTAAAAGCCATTTTGTTTGATGATTTTTGTGCGTTCAGAATTAAGGTGTCTGGTCCTTTTAAGAGGAGAGTAATGTAAATAAATGGAGAGAGGTTCTGAATAAAGGAATATAGGTCTCAAACGATCACTTTTTCTTTTTAAGAAGGCATTTCAGAGCTGAAAGGAAAAGATAGAGAGAATGGGCCCAATTGCTCCAGAACCAGGCAGCAGTCCCTGAATTAAAGCAACAGAAAGGTAAAAGTAATAAGAGTAATTAAGAACTACATAGGAACTGGGAAAAACTCACAACTTTGCTTTGAATAGAGATTAGGAATAGCTGAACAGGGGCCTGGAGTCTCACAACTGAGAGAACACTAAAAATCTTTGTTTAGGACAAAAGAAAAGTAAGTTCAACTCAGAGTTAGTATCTGTTATTATTTACAAATGTATCTTGTGCCCTATTCAGCATGTGCATGTCTTTGACTCTAACTTAAGTGTTGGATGAAGACAAAAGAAACTCCTCAGTACATAACAGCATTCTCTTAAACATACAGAAAGAGTAAGGTCAAGCACATTTTGCTTCATACCTTTAATTTCAGTTATCTTTAGCTGATGAAAACCTATTCTTAGACACCAAGATATCCCAACTCCAAACCAATAGGCTTTAACTATATGTGTGCCTTGGAATAACCTGGGACTTAAAAGAAACTAACCCCACATGCTTTGTTCCAACTCAACACACCTGCCTCAGAACTTCCCAGGGTAAGTAAAGTCCAGGAATGTGAACTATAGAACATTAAGTCCCCAGAGACACTAGGTACTCTCCCATGCTATTGTAATCACCAACTGTCACCCTTCAACTGCTGGCCACTAACAAAATTGTAGGTATTATCCCCCAAGGACAAGTTAAACCAGTGTGCCCCTTCCCTCATGATAAAGCTGAGTGACTTCCTGGTTTAGTAATGTCTGGCAAATTATCCTGAACAATTCTAACCTGTACTAGTTTAAATACTGCAGTCTAACTGCAATCTAAATCTTCCCAAAAATAAGAAATAGAATTTTCCCAATAGTATGGGAAGGTGTTGGCTGAACTTACTAGGGAAGAATTTGTGGAGGAGGCCTAAGGTTGATCCCGGGCATAGCAATGTTGAAGTGGGTAGAGAAATTCTGGAGATCACTGGAACTCAATTTTCAATTCAAGAAAAATTCATTGGAGGTCTGCTGGATGAGAATACAGAGGTAATCAACTAGATGGAAGACAAAGACAATAGACATCAGGCTGTGTCCTGAAAGGCTCACACTATCTCTCAGTAGAATGCTGGCATTCAGCATCCACAAAAGCACATCACACATAGTTGGGAGAACATAGCAGGCTTCATGAAGGCAGCGGCTTTTTGAGATATCTTTTCATAACATAAAGGAATTCAAGAGGAAGACTTTAAGGGAAATGACTCTCCAAGGCAAGAAAGCATGCTGTATCTAGGGAAGAGCAAGTGATCTAAATTGAGCATTAAACTAAAAGGTTTAATCAGACAGTTAAATAAGCTTAAATCATATTTTAAAGAATGCTGAATGTTAGATACATTTTCTGTTTAATTTAATAGTCAGTATGGAGTCATCAAAGTTTATGCTCCATAGAATTGTATAATCAGAGCTATAATTTTGAAAGAAAATGCTGGCAACAGCTCTTAGACTAATTGGGAACAAGACAGGGAGGGGTAGGGAAACCAGAAAGCTCCTGCAGGAGTCCAACAGAGAAGGCACAGTCTCTCCTGAACAAGAAGTGCTCCTGTATCCACTCTGGAGGTTGCACCTGCTGGAAAGGCATCCTGACAACCTTCCTGGTTTAGCAGTAAAATCAATGAACTGTTTCAAAAGAGTAATAAGTATAAAACAAATGAGTGATAAGTTTTACAGCCCTAACAATTTCCAGTGGAAATAAATCATTAAGCATTTAATTTGCTCTAAATTATATTATATGCTTTTATACATTAAATATATTTGAAGTGCATTATACATTTATATATGTTTATGTATTAAAATATATCTCTGAAGAGTAAAATATTCCAATTTTCATGGATTCAGGCAGTTCAATGATCAATGCCTCATACAGCCCACATGTGCCTATCACCTCCCATTTGTCCTCATGTTCCTCCAAGGAGGGAGCAAAACATTGAAAAGAGCCATTGACTTGCCTCCAATTCTGTGCCTCAAGCATGAAATTCTGACTTAAAACCTTGTGTTTATCCAATTGAAACTTGAAATTAAGGAATTACAAAATAAAGCACTGGGAACTGTTTGGGAAAGAAGACTCATGTTAGTCTATAACTTGAGAAGTACTTCGCAGAGGCAGAATTTAGTTCAATATCAAGACAGTCATCATTGTCAGTCTTGAAGAAAATGAGTTATATGAGTCATAACATTTATCTTTATTGAACTGTGTCCCATCTTTCAAAGCATTTTTATAAGTTTATTTCCTTTTGAATTCTCCCTGTTATTCCCAATATTAGATAAGAAGATGAGGACAAGGAAAGCCCATCACCTCACAACTAGATAAATTGGAATCTGGGTTTGGATTTCTTGTTAACTACTTCTCCAGTGAACCATTACTGGCTCTTATTCAACAGTTACCGTGATCTGCTCTCATCTCAGTGCCAGATTCACTTGACTTCACCTCAGCATTAGCTGTCATTAGTACTATACTTAATGTCTTCTAAGATCAAAAAAGAACTTGGAGTGTATAAGAAAAAAAAAGTCACTCCAAGGGTTTGATGGATGTTAAAGTGCTTTTATAAAATAACAACTTGATATAAGTTGTGAATCAATGAAAAAGTGAAACCTAATAAATTCAAATAAAATTCACTAGTTCAAAAAATAAAGCAAGTCTGCTTAGCAGAAAACACTCTGCCAATTGCTAGATGTTTAAGCAATAAGTCATGAGTGTCTGAATCCAATACATGCTGGAGGGATCACTCATTTTAGTGTAAAGAAGGTACTTTGTGAGTGCTAAACGACCAATTCCCTAAAACCAGTCAAGAGCTTGGAGAGTAGATTCTCCATCTCTGCTATTGTTTTAAAGTAGTCCAGGGAATGGCAAAGTTCTCTGAAAAAGACACCTGAATCTCCTGGAAAAAGCATTCCCATAGACAGAGAATGCTGTTTATGACATTAATTCACTTTCTTTTCTACAGCAGCTTGTAAAAGAAAGAACTGAACTGGTTTTGTTTTTTCTGGAAGCTAGATCCTCCTCAAGGAAGGTCCTTGAGGTTGAGCTCAGGTGATTCCAAAATCTAAGTCAGACTCACCACAGATATCATTGGGGGTGGTGATTAACTCCCAGTGACAGCACTAAGAATTCTGTCACCCTCTGAGACAAACTCATTATGATCTCTGAAGCAGATTAAGGCATGTTAGGGTTAGTTTTTCTTAGATTATACCCCAGATATCTTAGTGCTTTGAAGCTGAAAACTCACACAATCTCCTTGTTGACTTTGAAATTAAGTTAAAAGAATACAGACTTGCTAGAAGAGGGAGTAGCGCCATACATTTTTCATTAAGAGAGAATATTCAGAAAGTAGTTTTGTTGTTAATGTTGCTTTGGGGTTTTGTTATCATTTGTTGTTGTTTGGGGTTTTATTTTTGAGAAAGGATCTCACTATTTAGTCCAGGTTGTCAGAAAGTATTATTTTAAAAAGATTTTATAGAACCAGTTTGCCAGTTGTACTGATGGGTAAAGAGAGTTTGTGGTTTAGAAAGGACACTTGGATAAGGACCTGATTTCTTTGAAGCAGCACACACCCAAATTTAACCTAAGGAAAAGAAGTTACTATGTTAGTTGGGGTAGGCTCAACATTAAAGGAGAGCTGCAGGAACCAAAGCACAAGGGACTCCTTCCTTCCAAGTCTGTCTCCATATCGTTCCAACCTGCTATCCTGCTTCTCCTCCTCTACGTGCTTTTCTTTCTTTTTCTAATCATCTTCCTCTGCTTCTGGAAACATGGCTACCAGCAGCCCCAGCCTCCCACCATCCCACTGAGCACAAGGAAGATGATAATTGGCTCAGCTTATATCACATGTTCAGCTTTATATGTTGTTAGGTAAAGGAGTGGGAAGTGGAGGAATGGGGTATTATAAGTGTCCACACCTAGCTCATATGCACAGCTGGAGAGAGTGGGCCTATATCCAGGAAAGGGGTGGTGGGAGGGCTTGCTAAGCAGACTACCACTACTAACATGATGGCCTCTATGGTTTTAGAGCCTTCTTTTAGAATGTCCAACAGACTGGAAGTTTGTAGGCATATGCCTACTCTAGGACACAGTTATGGAAATGGTCTCATCTCCTTGTCACTTTTCTCAAAAGCACCCTTCCTCTAAAGCCATGTTCACATCTCACCTCCTCTCATGACCCAGTCACATTTTGCTAAACTCCTCTAAAGTTTCTAGTCTGTTTCAAATAATTTAGCATTAAAATGATTTTATCTATTAATCATGTTTTTATTTACATAAACATAAGTATGTAAATATAAATTTAAAATATATAATTTTATTTATTTCTATAACTGTGATAGTTGTCCACCTTGTCTTTATTCAGCTCTTTTATGTTCCTGCTATAACAGAAGCAGCTGAAATGAGTGATTATACTCTGGGTTTAAACATATATGACTACCAGGAAAATTTTTCCTACTAAGCAATTCCATGATAAAGTTTTACAAAAGTAGTTATGATCCTAAGGAAGCTGTCGACCTTAAACTATTGAAATGCTTATGTAGTAAAGTATACACGTAACAAAGAGGATGACTCTGTATTATTTTTTTCTCCACAATAGGGCTCGGTGGATTTGGATTGAATTATCATTTTACCCACAATATTGTTCAGTGGATTTGGGTTATTGGCCAATATCCTGCATGTTTAGGCATCTTGATCTCCCATGAGTGATGGTTAATTTTTATGTCAATTTGACTGGCCACAGGGTGTCCAGATGAGACATATTTTGGATGTGTCTCTGAAGGTATTTCTGGGTAAGATTAGCATTTGAATCAATAGACTGGTTTATAGCATTCATTCTCCTAGTTCTTAGGCCTTTCCTCATGGACTAGAATTGTACCATGGGCTTACCTGAGTCTCCACCTTACAGACATTAGATCATGAGTCTCCAGAATCATGTGAGTGAAGTCTTCATAAAAAGCCAATATCCTATTGGCTCTGTTTCTCTAAAGAACCCTGACTAATGCACTATGCAATCAAGATGCTTTGTCATAAAGCTGCCTGAAATTGTGGGACACCTATTCTTTGATTAAATGATTTCCATAATATTTATCCAAACTTCAGTAAGTAGGGGAAACCAATTTCATTGCCGAGGGTGGCTAGATCCAATATACAACCTAGAAATTATAATATTTTCCTGTGGATACTTCAAAGTGACTTTATACTATTAGTAAACTGATATCAACACCTTGAATTACTTATAATCTTGCTGAGAGTTTACCATGTCAAGCGCTCAGCAAGATTTCTGTTGTATACTTCCATCTAGCACATGAGTCTGACTGTGGGAGAACACTCTTCCAGTAACAGCTAAGGCAGGAAGTTCCCTAAGATCCCCTCAAGACCTGAAAATAACTCTCAGCAGCAATGTCATCACTCCATGCTGCACCCCCACAGAAGCCATGTCTCCTTCTTTTCATTCATTTTTTACATTTATGCAGCAAATATTTATTAAACATCTCATCTGCATTAATCTTGCATTCACTTTTTCATCATAATAAATGTTTGCAAGAAGAAAGGAAAGAATCAACTAGAAAATGAGGGAAAAATAGAGAGGAAAATAAGAGCTCTTTAACTTTCCCAAAATTGGATCTTGTATTGTCTTACAAAAAATTTTTGGTGCTTTGCTTTGTTTGTTTGCTTGCTTGCTTGCTTTTGCTGCACTGGGGATTGAACTCAGGGCCTCACACTCTCGTCATGGACCTGCTGTTAACACACTTTTGGATATGAAGCCATTACTGTTATACATCCCACCCCACAGGCAGAGCACCATGTCTCTTTCATTAACCTGAAAAAAACAGGTTAATTGCCCACATTTTAGGCAATTAAGCTTTTGGACTGTCTTATAGGGCTATGGTAAAGTTTTACATATCCTTCATAAATAAAAAGGACAGGCCTGGCCTTATTGCTTAATAAATAGTAAAAGCACACAGTTCCTCCCTATCTTAATGGGATACTGCTCATTGATTTCTGGTAGCAGAGGTGCCTTCCTGACATAAAACAATAAAAAAGCTAAGTAAATTCTTGGTGTCTGTCTTAGGGCAAATCACTCTTCCTTAAAGAACTTCCAATTCTCCCTCTCTTGTACTTGGATTTTTTTTAAGTGGAAATCTTCTAGTGAGGTGGTTCTCAAACAGTGGTTCACCATCGCAACTAACATCACCTGGAAACTCAAATTGTGTCCATGCCTATACAAATCAGGATAATTTGTAACAAAGAGTATGATTCACTAACTTTGAATTTTATACATTGGAAGGAAAGGTGACGGGAAGAGAAACAAATAGAAGAGATGAATGGATGATGTTTGAATATGACTATGCCATTGGATGGCATACTAATTGAGAAATTAAGCAGCAAAAATAATATTAGCTACTATATTTAAGAAGTAAAAGAAAGATCTAGTAAATGAGGGCAGGAGCAAGGTAAACTGACATAATAAAGAAAGTGTAGCATACAAATTTAAAAAAGAACAGAGTATAAAGTTTTAAGCAGGTTGTAAACAATACTATTTTTTAAATTGTGTTATATGAACAGGAGTTGGGAGATACAATGAATATCATTATAGAAGAGACTAGTTTATTTAGTTTGTTTTTCCCTTAAACTTGTCTCTAGTGCTAAAGTAAGCTGGCAACAGGTGCAGGAAAGTCGTATGTACCAAGGCAAAGCCACCTGCTTCAGATTTCCTGCTCTATTTTACTAATTCTGTGACAGATCCTGCAGAACCTCAAAGGTCCAGGATGCTGCTTTCAGTGTTGCTGCTTCATGCTGTGTAAATCTTCTACCAGTACATTCTCACCCAGTGTCACATTAAGTCAGTGAATCTGACTGCTATGAATACATTTTAAAAGCTTGGCAAATTTTCCTGGGAAGAGCTGAATTGCATGTTCCTATTTTTGAAACATTTTGTTGAAAATATAGGAGACACGTTTCAAGTCATTTGAAACTTCAAAGTTGCATTTATATTGCTAATGGTGTAGTCAGCTTAGAAAATAAATTAGTATTAGGAAAATATGTAGCAGAGACACATGGGTAAAGGACAAAATAAGAGGGCTTGGCTAGGAAATCCCACTGCACTTTAATCACTAGGGTCACATACAAGATGTTACTGGGAATGGAACAGCATTAGGAAAAATAAGTTAGTATGCAGAATGTGAGCAATTAAGAAAATGTCAAGTACAAAGGGCTAACCCTCTTAAAGAATAAATAATCAGCGAAGTATTTATTTCTTTAGCACCCATGGGGAAAATAAATAGAAATGGAAGAAACAGAAAGGAGCTAGGTCAAATGGCTTGGTAGTCTGAAGAACAGCTGGATTTAATTCAGCTTTCCCAAAGAAGGAGAGGAAAGATTTGGATTTAAACCAGCTTAACTGTCCAGACTGATTTAGCTTTCATACATTCATTCATTCATCAATAAACCTCACTGAGTGGCCACCACACACCAAGAAGATAACATGAGTGGCCTTGGGGAGGCCAAGTCCCCACTGCACTCCTAGACCTCTTCTCCCTGCTACTGATTTGACACACTAACTCTTCATTGGGAAGAAAGTGTGTCTCCTTCTTCTCTACCACTCAGTTGCTAGAGACCTAGAATCATTTGAATCGAACTTAAAAGTCTACTTTTTAATGCATCCATGGGAACCAAATCCTATTTCTCAGTCAATGAAAGACTACATCTCAAGAGATTTACTTTACTTTTGATTGATTCTGAAGAAAGCACTAAGATATTACCAGGGAATTCTGGAGCTTCCCATGGAAATGCTTCCTATTTATAGTCAAAGAGATTAGAGGGCAATACAAGATCACTCATATGAAGAAAGAAATGATAGCCTAGTAGTAGCTTTTTACTATAGATATGGTAAAAGTACCAAACACACTGAGGGTATCAGTACCATGTACCAAAAGCAATTGTTGGGAACTACTCTCTCTTATGTTCTCTAGTATTTTTGTGATGTCTACCCAGATGGTGGGCACTACCCAAGTCAGGTGTTTCCTTTTTACGTAATGGAATTGACATGTCTATACCTCTGTCAATTTCAGATATATGAGCAGTATGATAGTGAAGTCTTAATAAATTTATAGCATTCTGGCCCTTTCAGAAGGAAGTTATACCCACAAATTAGATCCTAGATAACTAACTGCCTTTCTTCACTCATACTTTTACCTATAATTTGAGGTATATGCCCACATAATCATAAGAATATAAATGAAGCTTATCTGATAACAAGACCCCAACTTGATTTAAAGCCTTGGATAGCAGCCAGTGAATTTTTGATACTTTAAACAGAAAAAACAATTATCTGGTATATCTGTCTTGTACACCATGCTAGATGAAAAAATGAAAAGAAAAAAATCCCTAATTTCAGGCAACAGTACATCTAATCCACCCAAACTTTACCAGGATTGGACAACCCACTTTATTATAGAACTACAAATACAAATTATACTGTGATCTTCAAGAGCCAATTCTTGAAGCACCAGTTACCCTTGACCTCAGAGGGATTGATTTAGACTGCCAGGGAAAGGGAAAGGTCTGATTACTTATGTTTGGGATGTCCTGAGCCCTGCTCCACTCAGAAATCAAAATGACTCACCTGATTCTCAGATGAGACAATCACACTGTGGGTAGAGAAATTCTAGACTTACTGCTCTGAAGGCAAGATCATTAAAGCATGACTGTTAAAAACTAGAAGAAAATTAGAATTTATCTACTACAATCTTCTATTGAATATACCAATTCTATCTACAACTTTCTGGAGAAATAGTCATCAGTTTGGGACAAGGAAATGATTACTTCAGTACAATGTTTATGTGACAGTAAAGTCACTGAGTACCTAAAATTATCTGTGTCCCTTGGGTTTTGTCTCATGCTAATGGTAAACAATAATCTTTTTGTATATACCTGTAGATGACTCTATTCCCCTACATGGCAAAAATTTTGATGCTTTCTTGCCTGCCCTTTACCAGATTATATGAGCTAATTCTTTGTCTTCTTAGTCTATCTATTCACACCAGGTCAGGGAGACAAGGCATCAGAAGAAAAGAATGCTACAAGTGTTAAATATTCACTGTCCAGCTCAAAAGTAACTAAAGTTTCCATAAGTGTTAAGTTAGAAGCATTCATATTCATTGCATGTTGCCTTGAATATAGTGTTCTTCATCCCTTCCTCCACAGAGAAGACTCATAAAATTTATATGATTGAAGAACTGAAAGATTTCTCAGAGACCATGTACTCTTACCCCCTGCAGAAGAGGCTAGAATCCATAAACAAATCCGGCGGGGGGGGAGTTTGGGGAATGTTTTGGAAGGAAGAAATGGAAAGAAAAAGATGCTTGTGGCAGACAAATTTGGATCAATGAGAGAAATGTAAATCCAGAAACTAGGGAAATTCCATTTTCAAATCAACCTCTTCAAGTCAAAGGACTCAGTTAAGACCAACAGAGACAACAATCAAATGCCAGGCTGTATTCTAAGTAATTCACAGGCATTGATTCATTTAATCCTCAAAATAACTCTAGAAGATAGTCTCCAAAATTATCTCACTTAACAGATAAAGAAACTGGCTTGGAGAAATTTTACTTTAAAATCTGTCTTGTAGATTCCAAGATGGCGACTAGAGGGAGGAAGCAGATAGTGTGCCTCCTAACATAAAATCTTGGAGAGATGCTGGAGATACACCATACAGCAAAAACCATCGAGAAGAAGCAAAACTTTGACTCCTCCACACCCCCAGCCCATGCATAGCATCCCCACTCCACACTAAATGGAGAACCAGGAGGGCTCCCACACTGCCAGACGCCAGCTCCCAGACCACTTGAGAAGAGGCAGACCACTTAGTGAGCTAAGTGGCACATGGTACTCCCACAGACAACCCTGGGCCAGATCAGCATAGCCCCTGGACAGACCGACCCCCACTCAGGGAAAAAAGAGAAAAAAAACTGAATAATAAACAACAAAAAAGACACGTAGCAAAGAGGGCAGGGCGCCCTAAGTGCCTAAGAGTGGGAGAAGTGCAATCCCTCAAGGAACTGTAAATGAACAAGCCGGCCGGAGAAGGCAGGAGTGGCGGCACCCGCCCAGCAACCAGGAGCAGGAAAGCTTGTAAAAGTGGCTGTGTGAGGAAAACTCCACAGGAGAGGGAGGAAGGGCCACCTCCCACGTGAACCGTAAAAAAAACATGGCAACCGGAGAAGGCAGGTGTAGTGCCACCTCCCCCAGTGTGCTTGGAAAGGGGAAAGCTTGTAGAAGTGGCAGTCATGCCCAAGAGAACTCTAAATAAACAAAGCCTGCAGGGCTAAGTGAGTGTTAAGGTCACTCCTGAGATCTGCAATCAATAGAGCCTGCAGCAACAGCTGGCTGACATAGCGGTGAGCCACAGCCTCAGATAGACATTCACAAAGCTGTCTCCAGACTCATTTTTTTTCTCTCTTCCTTTGATGAGACAACCAAACTACACCTGCATGCTGAAAAACTTAATGAAATTGTATTGCATTTGAACTTGGGACACTTTGTGGTGTTTTGGTTTTTTGGGGTTTTTTGTTTGTTTGTTTGTGTTCCCCTTTGATGAGACAATGACAGAACTACTTCTCAGATACCATCTCCATAATTGGAGGCTGAGGGACTAACACCAAAATTATTAAGACTGAAACTTTATTGCATTTGAACTTGGAGATTTTTTTTTTCAATCCTCTCTCTGTCTGTCTAATGCCTGTTTAGCTTATTGTTGATTAGTATACTATCTCTCCCTGTTTTTATCTTTGACACTTTTTGTTTCTTTGTTTGTTTTGACTTTTTTACTTGTTTATTTGTTTTTCCCTTTTTCTTTACCTTCTTTGCTTTCCCTTTCCTCTCACCCTTCCATTCTAAATATCACGATTATTATCATTACAAGCTAGAAAATACTTAATTGCACACAGTACAGGGACAATAACAATACCAAGGGCAATGGTGGGAAAACAGAAAAAACAAGGAAACCAGTTTCACCACAGCAAAAAATTAGTACAGGAACCAGAGGGAAATGAAGAAAACAGATACTCAGATCCACACTCCAACAAAACGAAGATAAACTATGCCAAAAAACCCAATGAAGCCCACAAGAATAATCTGAAAGAAGAAATCCTACAAGTAATCAATGAGAATTTTATCAAGATAATACTGGAAATGGTTAACGAAAATGTACAGGAGAAACTCAAGAAATTCCAAGACAACAAAAATAGAGAATTTGAGAAACAACAAAAATAAATAAAAGAAACCATAGAAGCACTGTATAAACACCAAAGTGAAACAAAAAACATGATTAATAAAGAGATAAATGAACTCAGGATGAAAATAGACAACATTAAAGAGGAAGAAACTCAGGATATGGAAAACCTCAGAAAAAAAGAATGAAACAGAATGCCAAAACAAAATGGAAGGTCAATCCAGCAGAATAGAACAAACAGAAGACAGAATCTCAGAACTCAAAGATGAAATGGTAATTAAAGGAAAAACTGAAGAACTATTAGTTAAACAACTCAAGACCTGAGAAAAGAAACTGTAAGAACTCACCGACTCCATCAAAAGACCAAACTTGAGAATCATGAGCATTGAAGAAGAAGAAGGGCAAGCAAAGGGAATGCGTAATATATTCAATGAAATAATAACAGAAAATTTCCCAAATCTAGAGAAAGATATTCCCATACAGATGCAAGAGGCCTCCAGAACACCAAACAGACCAGACCAAAATAGAACTACCCCACGGCATATTATCATTAAAAGAACAAGTACAGAGACTGAGAAAGAATATTGAAGACTGTAAGAGAGAAAAAACAAATAACATACAAAGGTAAACTCATCAAAATCACAGCAGACTTCTCAACAGAAACATTAAAAGCAAGAAGAGCTTGGGGTGAGATCTTCCAGGCACTGAATGAAAATAACTTCCACCCTAGGATACTCTACCCAGCAAAACTATCATTCAAAATAGTTGGAGCAACAAAAGTCTTCCATGATAAGCAGAAACTAAAACAATATGTGACCACAAAGCCACCACTACAAAAGATTCTTCGAGGGATTCTGCACACAGAAAGTGAAACCCAACATAACCATTAAAGGGCAGGCAGCACCAAACTATAGGAAAAGAAAAAGCAAGAAAGTAGAGAGTAACCTCAACTTAGGTACACACAATCAAACCTTCAAACAACTAAGACAACTAAATGACAGGAATCACCACATACCTATCAGTAATAACACTTAATGTTAGCAGGCTTAATTCCCCCATCAAAAGGCACTGTTTGATGAAATGGATTAAAAAGGAAGATCCAACAATTTGTTGCTTACAGGAGACCCATCTCACTGACAGAAATAAGCATAGGCTTAGAATGAAAGGCTGGAAGTAGATTTACCAAGCCAACAGCCCCCCAAAACAAGCAAGAATAGCAATACTTATCTCTGACAAAGTAGACTTCAAACTTACATTGATCAAATGAGAAAAAGAAGGATATTCCATACTAATAAAAGGGGAAATAGACCAAAAGGAAATACCAATTATCAACTTATATGCACCCAATGTCAACGCACTCAATTTCATCAAACATACTCTGAAGGACCTAAAAGGATATATTAACTCAAACACAGTGGTTGTGGTAGACTTTAACACCCCATTATCATCAATAGATAGGTCATCCAAGCAAAAAATCAATAAAGAAATCTTAAATCTAAAATATACCATAGATCAACTGGACCTACTTGATGTCTACAGAACATTTTATCCAACTTCTACACAATACACATTCTTCTCCACAGCCCACAGAACCTTCTCCAAAATAGATCATATCCTAGGGCACAAGCAAGCCTCAGCAAATATAAGAAAATAGAAATTATACCATGTATTCTATCTGATCACAATGCAATAAAACTTGAGCTCAACAACAAAATTAAAGACAAGAAACATTCAAAAAGCTGAGAACTGAATAACTCATTGATTAATGAACAATGGGTCATCGATGAAATAAAAGGAAATTAAAAAGTTCCTGGAAGTCAATGAAAATGAAAACACAACCTACCGGAACCTATGGGACACAGCAAAGGCAGACCTGAGAGGAAAATTTATAGCCATGAATGCATATATTAAAAAGACTGAAAGATCCCAAATCAATGACCTAATGATACATCTCAAACTCTTAGAAAAACATGAACAAACAAATCCCAAACAAATAGAAGGAGAGAAATAATAAAAATAAGAGCTGAAATCAATGAAATAGAAACCAAAAAACCATACAAAGAATTAATGAAACAAAAAGTTGGTTCTTTGGAAAAATAAACAAGATCAACAGACCCCTGGCAAACCTGACTAAAATGAGGAGAGAAAAACCCAAATTAGTAGAATCAGGAATACAAAAGGGGAGATAACAGCAAACACCATGGAAGTCCAGGAAATCATCAAAGACTACTTCAAGAACCTATATTCAAATAAATTTGAAAATCTTAAAGAAATGGATAGATTTCTAGATACATATGATCATCCAAAACTGAACCAAGAGGAAATTAATCACCTGAATAGACCTATAACACAAAATGACATTGAAGCAGCAATCAAGAGTCTCCCAAAAAAGAAAAGTCCAGGACCTGATGGATTCTCTGCTGAATTCTACCAGACCTTTAAAGAAGAACTGATACCAACCCTCCTTAAACTGTTCCACAAAATTGAAAGAGAAGTTAAACTGCCTAACACATTTTATGAAGCCAGTATTACACTTATCCCAAAACCAGGCAAAGACATCTCCAAAAAGGAGAAGTATAGGCCAATCTCCTTAATTAACATTGATGCAAAAATCCTCAATACAATAATGGCAAACCGAATTCAACAACACATCAAAAAAGATCATTCACCATAACCAAGTAGGCTTCATCCCAGGAATGCAGGGGTGGTTCAACATATGAAAATCAATAAACATAATAAACTACATTAACAGAAGCAAAGACAAAAACCACTTGATCATCTCAATAGATGCAGAAAAAGCCTTTGATAAGATCCAACACCATTTCATGATAAAAGCTCTAAGAAAACTAGGCATAGAAGGAAAGTACCTCAACATTATAAAAGCTATATATGACAAACCTACAGCCAGCATTATACTTAACACAGAAAAACTGAAACCAGGAATCAGGTTCCTCTAAAATCAGGATCAGACAAGGATGCCCACTATCTCCACTCCTATTCAACATAGTACTGGAATTCCTAGCCAGAGCAATTAGGCAAGAAGAAGGAATAAAAGGAATACAAATAGGTAAAGAAACTGTCAAAATATTCCTATTTGCAGACAAAATGATGTTATACATTAACCCAAAAAATTCTACTCAGAAGCTCCTAGACACCATCAACAGCTATAGCAAGGTAGCAGGATATAAAATTAACATAGAAAAATCAATAGTATTTCTATACACTAATAATGAACAAACTGAGAAAGAATATATGAAAACAATTCCATTTCAGTAGCCTCAAAAAATTCAAATACCTAGTTGGAAACTTAACAAAGGATGTGAACGACCTCTACAATGAAAACTATAAACTTTTTAAGAAAGAGATTGAGGAAGACTATAGAAAGTGGAGAGAGCCCCCATGCTCATGGATTGGTAGAATCAACATAATAAAAATGTCTATACTCCCAAAAGTAATCTACGTATTTAATGCAATTCCCATCAAAATCCCAATGCATTCATTAAAGAGATTGAAAAATCTACCATTAAATTAATATGGAAACACAAGAGGCCATGAATAGCCAAGGCAATACTCAGTCAAAAGAACAATGCCCAACTTCTAACTATATTATAAAACAATAACAATAAAAACAGCATGGTACTGGCACAAAAACATACATGAAGACAAGTGGAACAGAATAGAGGACCCAGATAAGAAGCCACACAACTATAACCAACTTATCTTTGACAAAGGCACTAAAACTATATGTTGGAGAAAAGACAGCCTGTTCAACAAAAACTGCTGGGAAAACTGGTTAGCAGTCTGCAAAAAACTGAAACTAGATCCATGTTTATCACCCTATACCAATATTAACTCAAAATGGATCAAGGATCTTAATATCAGACCACAAACTCTAAAGTTTATACAGGAAAGATTAGGAAATACTCTGGAATTAATAGGTATAGGCAAGAACTTTCTCAGTGGAACCCCAGCAGCTCAGCAACTAAGAGATAGCATAGATAAATGGGACCTCATAAAACTAAAAAGCTTCTGCTCAACAAAAGAAATGGTCTCTAAACTGAAAAGAATACCCACAGAGTGGGAGAAAATATTTGCCAGCTACACATCAGACAAAGGACTGATAACCAGAATATATAGGGAACTTAAAAAACTAAACTCTCCCAAAATTAATGAACCAATAAAGAAATGGGCACATGAACTAAATAGAACTTTATCAAAAGAAGAAATTCAAATGGCCAAAAAACTCATGAAAAAATGATCACCATCTCTAGCAATGAAAGAAATGCAAATTAAAACCACACTAAGATTCCACTTCACCCCTGTTAGAATAGCCATCATTAGCAACACCACTAACAACAGGTGTTGGCGAGGATGTCGGGGAAAAAGGAACCCTCTCATACTGCTGGTGGGAATGTAAACTAGTACAACCACTCTGGAAAAAAATTTGGAGGCTACTTAAAAATCTAAGCATTGATCTACCATATGATCCAGCAATACCACTCTTGGGGATATACCCAAAAGAATGTGACACAGGTTACCAGAGGTACCTGCACACCCATGTTTATTGCAGCACTATTCACAATAACCAAGTTATGGAAACAGCCAAGATGCCCCACTACTGACGAATGGATTAAGAAAATGTGGTATTTATACACAATGGAATTTTATACAGCCGTGAAGAAAACCAAAATGTTCATTCACTGGTAAATGGATGGAATTGGAGAACATCATTCTGAGTGAGGTTAGCCTAGCCCAAAAGACCAAAAATCGTATGTTGTCCCTCATATGTGGACATTAGATCAAGGGCAAACACAACAAGGGAATTGGACTTTGAGCACGTGATAAAGTGAGAGCACACAAGAAGTGTATGAGGAAAGGTAAGACACCTAAAAAACTAGATAGCATTTGTTGCCCTCAACACAGAGAAACTAAAGCAGATACTTTAAAAGCAACAGAGGCCAATAGGAGAAGGAGACCAGGTACTAGAGAAAAGGTTAGTTCAAGAAGAAATAACTTAGAAGGTAACACACATGCACAGGAAATCAATGAGAGTCAACTCCCTGTGTAGCTATCCTTATCTCAACTAGCAAAAACCCTTGGTCCTTCCTATTTTTGCTTATACTGTCTCTTCAACAAAATTAGAGATAAGGGCAGAATAGTTTCTGCCAGGTGCGAGGGGCAAGCAGGGGTGAGGGAGGGAGCAAGGAAAAATAAAATAAAATCTGTCTTGTAAACTTTTTGCCGTGATCATCCATAGATGCTATGAAGCACCACTAAATTTAGGTCTGAGATTCTTCAAAACAAAAAAAATAAGAAGTGACCTTCTTTTGTCTCTTCTGACTAATTTGAGTTTGAAGTCTACTTTACACCAACAAATACCTAAGAATAAACTTAACAAAGGATGTAAATGACCTCTACAAGGAAAACTATAAACTATTGAAGAAAGAAATGGAAGAAGACTGCAGAAGATGGAAAGCTCTCCCATGCTAACGGATTGGTAGAATCAACATAGTGAAAACAGCTGTACTACCAAAAGCAATCTACATGTTCAGTGCAATTCCTGTCAAAATCCCAATGAAATTCATAACAGAGATTGAAAAATCTACCCTAAAGTTCATTTGGAAACACAAAAGACCACGAATAGCCAGGGCAATGCTGAGCAAAAAAAGCAACACTAGAGTTATCACAATACCCGACTTCAAACTATACTACAGAGTCATAGCAATAAAAACAGCACAGTACTGGAACAAAAACAGATATGAAGACCAGTGGAACAGAATTGAAGACCCAAATATGAATGGATGTAGCTATGCCCACCTGATATTTGGTAAAAGCAACAAAAATATACAATAGAGAAAAGATAGCCACTTCAGCAAATGTTGATGGGAAAACTGGATATCTGCAGGCAGGAAACTGAAACTACACCCATGTCAGTCATCCTGTACTAGTATCAACTCAAAGTGGATTGCCAGGTGCCAATGGCTCACACCTGTAATTCTAGCTCCTCAGGAGGCAGAAATCAGGAGGATCGCAGTTCAAAACCAGCTCAAGCAAATAGTTTGTGAGATCATCACAAAAAAGGGTTAGTGGAGTGGTTCAAGGTGTAGGCACTGAGTTCAAACCCCAGTACCACAAAAGAAAAAAATATAAGTGGATTAAGGACCTTAACATAAGACCTGAAACTTTGAAGCTAATACAGGAAAGAACAGGGAATACAATGGAATAGGCATACACATTGACTTCCTCAGAACTCAAATGGCTCAGCAACTAAAAGAAAGGATTGACAAATGGGACTACATGAAATTAAGAAGCTTCTGCACAATAAAAGAAATGGTAACCAAATTGAAGAGGCTGACCACAAAATGGGAGAAAATCTTTGCCAGCTATACATCTGACAAGGGATTAATAACCAGAATATGCAGGGAGCTCAAAAAAAAATTCAAAACAATCAATGACCCAATAAAGAAATAGGCAACTGAACTGAACAGAACCTTTTCAAAGGTCCAGATGGCTAAAAAACACTTGAAGAAATGCTCAACATTCCAGGCCATAAAGGAAATGCAAAGCAAAACCACATTAAGATTCCACCTCACTCCTATTAGAATGGGTACTATCAGGAACACAAACAATGAAAAATATTGGCAAAGATGTGGAGAAAAAGGAATCCTTATACACTGCTGGTAGGAATATAAAATAGTACAACCAGTATGGAGGCTCCACAAAAAACTAAAAATAGATCTGCCATACAACTCAGCAATAACACTCCTAGGGATATACCAGAATGAATGTACGTCAAGTTACAACAAAAGAACCTGCACACCCATGTTTATTGTAGCATCATTCACAATAACTAAGCTATGGAAACAGCCAAAATGCCCCACTACTGATGAATGAATTAAGAAAATGTGGTATTTATATACAATGGAATGAATAGAAAAAATAGAAGAGATGAACCAAATAGGGCTATAATAAACATATACAAGAAAGTACCACAAGCAAACTCCCTGTGTAAGTATCTTAAACAAGGAAAAATGTCATTTTTTTTTCTTTTTTTTCTTATACAAAATTGAAGGACAGGAGGGTAGAACAGGTCCTGCCTGGGGAGGTTGGTATCAGTGGGAGTAGAGAGGAGGTAGGGAAATGATGAAGGAAAGTAAATATGGTACACATACTTTGTACACATATATGTAAATGGAAAAATGCCATCTGTTGAAACTATTCCAGGAATGCAGGGAGAAGGGAGAGATGAAGGACAATGGTAGAGGGTGTGAATTCAGTTATGATATATGTGATACATTGTAAGAACCTTTGTAAATGCCACAATGTATCCCCATCTAGCACAATTTAAAAAAGAAAAGAAAAACAGAAAACTGATTGCTTTAGCATTTTAACTACTCAACAAACTAAAATTCCTTCAAAAGAAAAAATATTTTAAGAGCAAAAAAAAAACCAGAAAAATAAATCATTACGTGGATATCATAACAGGCAAAAAGCAAATCAAAACAGTTTTCAGCATTTTATTTCATATCTATTTCGTGTTTAAGCCTCCAGTTAAAGATGAGGAAATAGCATTGTTCTGGAACTCTGTTGGCTATTCCACAAGTGAGGAAGGCATGAGCTAAAGAACAAATGAATCCTCAAGCAAGGGGCCTTCTTCTTCCAGAAGGAACTATCACTGTCTCATTTAGTTTCAGCTTGGTTTGAGTAAAACTCATAGAAGACATCATGCTACTGAATAAAACTTTCCTTGTGTTGTTTCCTGTTGCAGAGACAAGATGAGAATAAATTCTACAGAATAACAGCCTGTCGAGGTAGCAACATATTAATTAAACTAAAATTCTTCCTGGCATAAGCTTTATGGCTAAGATATGTGAATCTGACCATTTTATTATAACTACATTGTCATTTTCACCTGTAAGCCATTTTTCCACCTTGAAGCAACCAATGCACATTTAGTAGAGTATCTTCTGGTTCCCCACTATAGTCTGGGTTACAGAATATCAACTCTTTCCAGCTCCATACTTGTAAGCCAGGTCACGTGATTTTATGTTGGATGGTGTCCCTTTCATCACTGAGGTGTGGTTTTCAAATAAAATACTTTCAGAATATGGCTTGACTCCAAAGACTGAAATCAGCTTCATCATACATCTTAACTATGTCCCTTATTACAAGCAAAAGTGACCCCCCACCAGGGATCATTTCAAAAGTTTGATTTGAATAAAATAGAGATGGGTGGGTCTGTTAATCCCATTTTATCTCCCATGACTCTGTGGGTGTTTGGGCAGTGCTATATTAAGCAATATATTGATATGGGTCTAAAAGGAATGCTACATGACTATGAGTCATTATACCCATCACTTCAAACCTGTTTTGGTAGCTGGCAGGAAATGGTATATGTCTCTGGAGCATAAAATTGGCCTCAAAGTAGGTAGGGGCCTATGAAAACTTGATGTAATATAAATAGTGTTTTTCTCAAATATTTATAAGTTCATTCCTATCCTACATTAGAGGTCAAATCTACCTCTGAGAGATTCCACATGGATTTCTGCATTCTTTGGGCTTTGCCACATTTGCAATTCAGCTCCTTTCTGAAGTGTGTGGGAACAGCAGCATAAAGTTATCAAAAAAGCAGTTGGCTTGGAGTTCACCTGTGGTACTTCCATCCAAGTCAGTTCAAGGATCTCTAGTTTACTCAAAACTGGGAATACACTTGGATGTGCTTTTCTTTGGGAGTTAGCTCTCTTTCTGTAGGTTGCTGAAATTCCAAGTAGTGGGGGAAAAAAATTAGTTCTTTCTAAGATCTCTCAGGGAAAATACTGCTCTCAGAGATAGCATCAGCACCATCACCCCAATGTCCACTGAACTTGCTCAGAGAATTTTTAATAATATCCATACTTTCCCACTCACTTTAGTAACTTGAAACACTCTGGAAAATAAAAAGCAGTTCCTCCTCCCCAAATTTTGAGTACTACTTTCCTTAATCAGAAAACATACAGGGAAAACATTGAAATCCCTTAAGCATAAATCAGTTAGCCTAAGTCACCAACCCCTTCACACTGCTAAGAGAATAGATTGTTACTTAGAGTGAGGATAGTTTAAGCAAAGACTCTAACAACAGCAATTAATATTTATAAGCAGCTAACTTAATCTAATAATAAACATGATAATACCCCATTTTACAGTTGTCATGTCTCACAAAGAAGTAATTTTCCTACAATCATATTGTTCATATTTACAGAATGATTCAGCCATAGCACCCTAAAGCAGAGACTCTGTCATACCTGATTCCAAGTCAAGGAAATATCTTTTATTCTTCAGCCTGTTAATCCAGGTCAGGGCTGACAGGCTAGAGTATAAATCCTTCTTCAGCATGCTCTTCCTACCTTGGGCACCCAATCCTTTCTCATAGTCCATTAAGTCTGTTTTCTAAAAAACACAAGTTGTCAGTCAGGAAATGTGACTGTAAGTCACTGCTGGACCTCCTCTGAATGACATTTGCATTTAAATCACCTTGTTCTATTTTTGAACCGAACAGTTTCTCAAAAAGTTTCCATAAAAAGAATTTTAGATATCTATGAGCAAATGGAGAGGAAAGATGGGCCAGAAATGTGTAGGCAGAACAGAAGATTTTTCTGAATGCCTCAGAAGCCATACCATGTGGAGTTGCCAACTCCACAAATAGTTCTTTTCCTGAGGGGTCTGTTTTGCTGTTACATAAGGAATAGAAATCGTATCCAAGCCTATTAAATTCAGTTTCATTATTAACATAGGACTCTATAGAATACCCAGAAGCAAAGTAAATAAATGATAGTCAACACTCTTGGAAGCATCACGATGTCACTGAAGAGACCAAGCACATATGTGAAGACATGGAAGACTTAAAGGACAACAGGATCACAGTGATGTGATTTGCCAAAGCAATTCACTGAAGCAATAGCTGCTGTAGGAAATTAAGAGATTGGAAAGTCAATCTAGGGCACAGAATTTGAAAACATTTTCAGAAAGAGCAATGACTTGCTATGAACCCTGGTAGTTGAAGGGTGAAACAAGAGCATTAAATGTAGAAATGAAAATATCATAGTGTAGGAGTGAGAACAAAACCTCAATGGGCTGAAAGAAAATATCTATCATGTTAATTTCTCTCCTCTCCACCTTTTCAGTTATTTCATGGACATTCATTGATCATCTAATTTGTGCTAGACTCAGCTCTAAACATGAGGAATTATTCATAAAGTTTACATTCTAATGGGGGAGACAGATACATAGACAAATAGAGAAATAATAAAAATTCAGATAGTGGTAAATGCTAAGAAAAAAAATGACACAAGGGGATAATTACTAGAGGAAGCTGTCTTAGTCCAGATCTCAGATGTTAAAGTTATAGCTCTCAGAACTTCAGGATATGATTAAATTTGGAGATAATTTTTTTTTTGGCCATACTAGGGTTTGAACTCAGAGCTTCATGCTTGTTAGGCAGGTACTCTACCACTTGAACCACACCCCACCTTTTTGATTTAGCTATTTTTCAATAAGGTCTTGCATTCATGCCCAGGCTGGTCCTCCTATTTATGCTTTCTGCTATACCAGGGATGACAGTTATGTGCCACCACGCCCAGCTTATATTGATCGAGAAGGGGGTCACATGAACCAGGCTGACCTTGAACTGCTATCCTCTGAATCTCCACTTACCCAATAGTTAGGATTATAGGCATATGCCACAACATCTGACTGGAAATATCTTTAAAAAAGTATTAATGATGTAAACAGATGGATGAACTCTTTAAAGAGGCTTAAAAAAAGAAGGTCATTAGAGCAGACCTTAATCCAACATGACTGATCTCTTTATAGGAACAGGAAATTTGGAGCTAGGCATTGGGAACTATTGACTAACTAATTGGCAGGTAGGGGTGGAAGGACTGCAAACCAAGGCTGGCCCCTGGCAAAAAGCATGAGATTTTATCTGAAAAATAAACTAAAGTCAAAAGGACTGGAGGTGTGGTTCAAATGGTAGAGCACTTACTCACCAAACTCAGTGCACTGAGTTCAAATCCCAGCACCACAAAAAAAGAAGAGGAAATTTAAACAAAGACACAAAAAGGAAACTATGTGGAGACACAGGGAGATGATGGCCTGTGAAGCCCAGGAAAGAGGTCTCAGAAGAAACTGCACCTCCCCACTCCTTGATCCCAAATTTCTGGCCTCCAGGAATGTGAGATAATACATTTCTGTTGTTTCCATACCCAGTCTACAGCATGCTGTTATGGCAGCCCTAACTAAGTAATATAGAAGGCTCCTTAGAATGGTCAAGAAAAGCTTCTGTGAAGTGGTGACAGTTAATACCTGGGCTGAAACTTACATAAATACTGTTCCAAGCAGAGAAAAGTTCAAGTGGAAGAGACCTAAGACAGAAACTTCAAAAGACAGAAAGAAGTCTAGCATATCTGTGGCACAGTGAATGGGAGGATGTGATAAATACTGTCTGCTGGACAGTGAAATGTTCTCTTCTGCTTCACAGGGATGCTGCAAGTACAAATAATGGGACAGCAGGTGGGAAGAGTTGTCACTAGATAAGAAAAAAGACACCTTCACATCATAAAAGGAGGGAAGGATGAATATGTGTAAGTAGATACAGTTCAGTCTTATCTATTCTTTTAAAAATAAATAAGACAAGGTCATCAGCTGAGAATGTTAGAAAAGGGGAAATAATGTCATCTAGGAAGGCAAGTGAATTAATGGGAGAAGTTAGTAGATTGAAAGTCTGTGTTGGGTATCCATCTGATATCTATGGTTATGATTTTTCCCTAATAATGCTCAGTCCTTTGATGTGGGTTCAGCAGGGAGACAGTTTGAGTTTAATCAGAGTTGTGGTGCTGCAGATGAATGCAAGTGGGGCCAAGATAATAAGGCTTGTTTTTAACAGACTGGTTATAATATCTGATCAAGACACTCAGGCCTCCACCTCCTCTCTTTCTTTGTGATCTTGGCGGTCTAGAGGGCTTTATGTTACTTGCTAAAAGACCCAGTGACATGGTCATGGTCATATAAGACCAAATTATGAAGGATTTTAAATGCTTAAGTGGGAAGTTAGACTTGATCTTAGTCAAAATGGAGGACTAGAGGTATAGCTCAAGCAGTAGAGTGCTGCTGTGCAAGTGTATAGCCCTGAGTTCAAACCCCATTCACACCAAAAATAAATAAATAGATAAAAATAAAACACAACTAATAGAAAAATTGATAGTTATTCTTATTTTAAACAAGGAAATAATAAAACTTTTTAAAAATCAAATATGGTTTAGGAAAAAAAGGACACAAAAAAATAACAAATTTCCTCTTTTCTCTCAAGTAATCAGGGTGTATGAGGGTATATATACTACCTGAGTTTACTTAGTAGAACAGTTGTCTTATCACTAAAGAATATCTTAAGAAATTAATTATATCCACCATGCAAAGTCTATCAAAAAGAAATTAGTGGAACATAATTACTGTATTCTAGGTACTTTTGTTATTAGATAATATAAACAATGATGAATTTCCCAGAAAAATTCAAATTCAAATTCAAGTATCCTCACATTGTTCCAGATGATACCCTCATTCTGGTTAAATTACATAATTTCATTGCTATCTTTGATAACCATCACAACTAAGCCAAAGTCATTAACATCAAGGGAACAAAACTTAGAATGTGGATTAAAATCTTATACAATAAAGATACCAGAATATGGGAATAAGCAGTTTCCTTGTCAAAAATCTCACAATTTTGTAATCATTAGGTCCAGTGTGGGAATTTACTTGATATGTTTAGACTTATTGATGCTCTAAGACTGATTTTGTCTAAAACATTAAGTAAAAAAAAAAATGTCATTTTTTTCCCATGTTCAACCATTCAGGCCCTATCTTGGAAACAGTCAAGGTACACAAGCTCAATTTTAGGATACTACTTTGAATTGAAAGGGCAGACAATTCTAATTGTGTGCATTCCATCAGTGTATTTTTAGACCAATATATTATTGAGAGTATGACACAAGAGGCTGTAGCAAAGAGATTTCAATACACAAGAGGCTCAAACAAACTTGAGGTATATTTCTACATCAGTCTGGAAGGAGCTAGCTCATAGAGTGGTCCAGGAGGACTCCATCCTGTAGTTCTGTGATACTGAAGACAGAGATTCTTAAAAGTTTTGGTCTTACCACCACTTTACACTCTACAGGCTCTTGAAGAGGACCATGAAGAAATTATGTTTATCTGGGAAATATCTATTGATATTTAATATATTAAAAATTAGAGCTAGATGATTACTTAAATATTTGTTTATTTATTTACAAAACTATAATAAATCCATTGCTTGCTTTGTCAGGTAGTTTATAAGTGTCCATTCCTTAAGGTAAGTTACTCTTGCTTTATTTTGTTCCTTTGGTAGTGTCATGTTTCCCTGATTGGTCTTGATCATGTGGCAATACATTTAAAGAGATAGATACTTACTCTAATCTTTACAGACTTGCTTTGGCAGGGAAAACTATACACCAATAAATACACCTAAAGATTCTGGGCAGACCATCTGACATGGTCCATATGTGGACTTGTTGCTCGATTCCTTGGGCAGGCTGGCCTAATGCCTAGATCAGCAGGTAGGTGTGCCTGTTGCTTGAGTTCACAGGATTGGCCCTGGAGTTTGGTCTGCTGGAGTAAGACAGCATCCTGAGTCCATGGAGCCAGCCTGGTGTCAAGGTCTACTAGGGTAAATCTGCTAAATGGGTCCATGATGGTTCCTGGAACATGAGTCTGCAACTCTAGGCCTAGCATGTATATACATGGGCTAAACTAAAGCGTAGGTGAATAAGGACTGACCTGCTTCTGGAGCAGGCCTGAAGCCTAAGATTTCAGAGACTGGCCTGATGCTGGGGTAGGCTTGGTAGCTGTGTCCATGGAAAAAGGCCTCAATCCTGAATCTATAGGGGCCAGACTTATACTGGGTTAAGCCTCAAGTTTGGGGCCAGTAGAGCTGGTCTTGTACTAAGTTTTACTGGGGTGGGCCTAGAGTTAGGATCTAAGGGCAAACCCACTGCTCACTCTGCTCTCTTTCCCCTATATGGAGGGTGTCTGTCTCCATACTATTGTACCTGGGCTTAGAGGACCAGTAACATGGGCAACGTGAAAGTGTCTTTCCCACCACCTGAAGTATATCTTTTCTCTCACCTGCTTTCCTTAGCTCTTGTGAAATCATTTTGTGCATGGGTAGTTACTCAAGCTGATATTTCTATGAGATAAAAAGCTCTGTAAAGTCCTATTCCATCACCTTATTGATAGTCCTCAGTCATAATTTATTTCATGAAAAATAAATATATACTCAAAAAGATAGTGAAAACAGTAGCACTATTTGACCTGAAAACAGAAATTAATAATGGGAGGAAAACTGAAAATTTCCACAAGCATATGGAAATAAAACATGCTTATTATAGTATCAAGCAAACAAGTGATCAAAGAATTCTTAAAAATTCAAATGAATTCAAAGTATTTTGAGATAAACAAAAAATGGAAATAAAGCATACTAAAACTTATGGAATATGGCAAAAACAGTTCTAAGAGGGAATTTTATAGTGATAAATGCCTACATTAAGAAAAATATGTCAAATAAGTGATCTAACTTTGTATTTCAAGGAAGAAAAATATTAAGCCCAAAGTTAGCAGAAGGAAATAATAAAGATCAAAGCAGAAATAAATGAAATAGAGATTAGAAAAATTATTTAAAAGACCAATACAACTAAGAGTTTGAGTTTAGAAAACATAAATCAAATAATAAATCTTTGACTAGAATAAGAAATAAAGAGAGTACATCCAACTAAATTAAAATATAAATAAAGAAGAGATATTATAATCAATAGCCCAGTAATACAAAGGATTATAAGAGACTATTATAAAAAAATCTCAATTGACCAAGGAAATTGAATATTAATCAAAAACCTCTCAACAAATAAAGTAACTTCAGGGATAAATTCTATGAAACATTTCAAGAAAAATTCATTCCAATTATTCTTCAACTTCTCAAAAACATTGAAAGGACTGGCAGAGTGGCTTAACTGATAGAGTGCCTGCTTAGAAAGCATGAGGCCCTAAGTTCAAACCCCAGTACTACAAAATATAAAAAGAAATAAAGCATTGAAGAGCAGGAATGTGTCCAAATTCATCTTAAAAGGCCAACATTGTCCTCATTCTCAAGCCAGACAAGGACACCACAAGATAAGAAAATCATAGTCATTACCCTTGATGAATGTAGATGTAGCAACCCTCAAAAAAAAATACTCAAAAACTGAATTTAACAGCACATTGAAAGGATAATTTCTATGATCAATTGGGATCTGTTCATGGGCAGCAAGGATAGCTCAACACATGAAGATCAATAAAACACAACACACCATATTAACAGAATGAATAATATGATCATCTCATAGATACAGAAAAAACATTTGACAAAATTCAGCATCCTTCCATGTGAGTAGTTTATTAATTTATTTTTAAAAATTATGATAAACCCATTGGTTTGTTAACATAAGTAACTTACAAAAAACAAATATACATTCTAAAAGATTATATAAGTAGTTGTATTATTTATTTCTGTAAATATCTTTAATACTTGAAGTAGAAGATAGATTATCACTATCATTATTATTATTGAATACTTCTGCATTGATTGAATGGCATAGTAAGTTGTTTTAGTTAAAGTATGTGAATCCGTCTTTACACAAACAGTTGGAAAAGGAGTGAGCATTTCCTTTCAAATAATTGTGAACATTGTTCTTTGACACTACACAAAAATACAAATAGTAATTTATTTCCTTTTTTTTTTGTACTTGAGTTTGAACTCAGGGCTTCCTGCTTGCTAGGCAGACATTCTACCACTTAAGCCATGCCTCCAGCCCTTTTTGGTCTGGTTATTTTAGAATTATGGTCTTGTTTTTTGCCTAGGCCAGCCTATTTTAGGCTTACCACCATATCTGAGATGACAGGAACACAACACCAAGCCCAGCGTTTTTGTATTGAGATGGCATCTTGCCAACTTTTTTGGCAGGTCTGACCTAGAACTATGAGCTCCAAATCTCAATCTCCAGAGTAGTTGGGATGACAGTCTCACATTACTACACCCAGCTATTGGTTGAGATGGCATCTTGGCAACTTCCCACCCCCACATTGTTGAGTTGGCCTCAAACCACAATCCTCCTGCTCAGCCTCCCAGGTAGCTAGGATTATAGACATGAGCACCTGGCTCAAGTAGTGGTTTCCTAAAGGTAAGTGGCAAGGATGAATCTGAAACCATCAACAAATTGTATTCTGTTACATTACAATCCATTTGGACTGATAGTGATTACACAATTCAATATGTTTGGCAAAATTTATCAAACAAATTTGTTTCGTATTTCCAATGCATTAAAAAAATGGAAATTATATTGGCCTACTGAATGATGTAGAACTTCCAAATGTTAATACATTGTGTCATACAATGTCAGAAAACCCATTTGTTAATATCACCACTGATCTCATCAGAAGCATTTTTATATATTGGATACTTCTAAGTTTATGGTGGCAGATACACATTTTCTAAAATTCAAGGCTCCACTGGAGAAAGAAGATGGTGACTAGTGTATGGAAGCAGAAAGCCTAAGCTCCATGACTCCAAAAACCTCCCTGAGACATTGGAGCCACACCTGGGTAATTCTGACTGTTTTTAGCCAAAATAATAACTGCCATCACATTAGGTCAGAAAAAAAAATCAAAGAGTGACCCTCAAATCAACCTTTGACTTCACCTAACAGCTGCAACCCATGACACAGCCCGTGAGGCAGGTCCAGCCCCAAGGAAATCCTCCTCCCCCATGGCAATTTCTTTTTTTATTTCTTTCCTTCTCTTCTCCTTCCTCCATCAAGTGGAAATAAAGCATCAACCAGAATCAAACTTTCAACACCCTGAACCCCTATCCCATGGAAAGCCTCCCCACGCCACACTGCACTGAGAAAATTTGGCACCGTTTCTTGCTGCTGCCAGCTCCAAACCTGCCTGAATGTCAATTGACAGAACAAACAGGTGAGCACCATGTACCATGTGGGAATCCCTTAACTACCTCTGGGGACATAAACAGCGCAGCCATTGGGCAGACTGATTCCACCCCCAACAAAACTGAAAAACAGACAGCAAACTATAATCAAAGACAGTAGAGGGAGTGGGTGGAACACTGAACCTGCATCGGAGAAAGGGGGCAGGGCAAGGAGCCAACTCAGCACTGAACTCTCAGTAAGTAAACATAGGAAAGGCAGTGAAGGCTGAGGGCAGGTGGGTGATAAGCCACTCTCCAAAGCAAGGCAGATCACAAGCTGATCTCCTGAGCCAGAGAGCAGCTGATCTCCTGAGCCAGAGAGCAGCTGATCTCCTGAGCCAGAGAGCAGCTGATCTCCTGAGCCAGAGGTGCAACTGAACTGCACCACAAAACTGAAAAACAAACAGTGAACTGTAATCTAGCATGGACAGTGGAGGGGGCAGGTGGAACACTGAACCTGCCCCAGAGAAAGGGAGTGGGGCAAAGAACTAAACTCTCAGCACTGAACTCTCAGTAAACAAACACAACAATAACCCACCTCCAAAGCAGGGCAGGTAGTATATCACAGAACTGATCTCCTGAGCCAGAGGGCAGCATTCAAAATTGAACTACCCCACCTTGCTGGGGGAGGAGCTGCTGAAGGATAACACAGCTATCAGCTGGGGAAAATAACAACTCTGACCACCCGTGCATGATCTGGCAAATGTACTGTACCTCAAAATTTCAATTAAACTGGTAGACAGAAGAAAAAAACACTGCTCACAAGCCAATCACCTGGAGAGATGACGTCACAACTTCTGCTTATATGCCAATACCAGGACTAGATGCTGGAGGAATAACCCCAGAACTTAAACTAAGACTGCAGTTCTATTGTTCTTGAACATGGTGGGGGTTTTTATTGTTTTGTTTGTTTGTTTATTAGGTATATTGCTGTGTTGGGAGCCATGAGCCACAATCTGACAAGGTCATTGCGGCTAAGCAGGATCCTGACAAAGTCAGAGACTGCAGGTGCACCATAACTCTCACTGGGGTTTTGAGGGAACATGGAATGGCTCCCTTTGTCTGGAGAAAAGAAACATTAATAACCTGAAGGTACTTGTTTATGACAGGTTAAGAACAGGGCAACATGTCCTTGGTAACCAAGGCATGCGTTTTTGTGTATACGAAACTAAGTGACACTAGGGAGGTCTGGGTTTTGTTTATGAAACCAGGGAGGCTGGAGTGAGGGCATTGTTTCCTAGGCATAGAAGTTCTTCTTGCATTGTATAACTTCCTGCTCTGTACTGTTCATAAGCCTGATGCAAAAATAAAAAATTTGCCAGTTAGACATCAGCCTTCTGGTCCTGTTGATTTGTGTCTTGTTTGTTCATTCCTTTCCTGAGCCCTTTTGGGTCAAGAACCTCTGTAATTCTGGCATTATTGTGGGTTTATTTTCATTTTTATTCCTATATTCTTTTTTCTTTCTGTACTATCCACTTTACCATAACTATCTTCTCATTCCTACTCTGACCTCTTCACTCTTCCTCCTTTTCCTGTGATAAAATCCATTGCTCTCCTTCCCAACTACTCTTTCTGCCCTGTCTCATCCACTCCCTCCCCCTACCTTCACCTCCCCTTCCCATTGTCCCCCAACCTGTCACCACACTACCCCTCCCTCCTACACACTCACTACCTGCTAACCAACCTACCATACCAACTGCCTGCAATCCCTGACACAAGCACCCTGCCCTACAACAACAGAAATACACCCAACACATACAAGGGCCACAAAATCAAGCAGCCCCCAACACCACTTCCCACACTCACCCCACTTCCCACCACCCCTTTTAGTGCCACCCTAACCAATTCCACAAATTTCTTTAGCTAGCCTAATAAATGTTAACCTTCCCCAAGTCCCACTATTTATAGATATTAGCCCAAGAGGTATTCTATGTAATATCTAAACAACTGGTCAGGTGTTGAACCTGTGAATTAATTACTGCTAAATTATACCTCCAGACCAAGGACAGAAATAGCACACCAATGTAGCTAATAGCCAAGACAGCTACAACACAAAAATTAAATCAAGAGAAAGAAAACAGGTGACTAAAACCACCAACTACCCTATCAAGAACATATTTGCATAGCACCAAGTGGAGAAATGGGAAGAATAAGAAGGGATGAAAAACATACTCCTCAAAAAAATAATTTAATACAGTATTCAGAGAGAAATGAAGAAACTGGATACTCAGTTCCTGATCCCAACAAAACAATGAAAAATGACACTAAGGAAACTAGCAATGCCCACAAAAACATGCTCAAAGAAGAAATCTTGCAAGAAATCACTAAGAATTTCATGAAGAAGATACTAGAAGTGATTAACCAAATTGAACAAGATGCACTCAAGAAATTTCAAGATACCAAAAATAAAGAACATGAGAAGACACAGAAGCAAATAAATGAACTCAGAGGCACCCTAAATAAACACCAAAGTGAAACAGAGAACACTATAGAGAGATAAATGAATTAAAGATGAAAATTTAAACTATTACAGAGGAAGTGACTCAAGATATAGAAAATCTCAGAGAAAAGAATCAAATAGATACACAAAACACAGTGGAAGGCCATTCCAGCAGACTAGAAAAAGTGGAAGACAGAATCTCAGACTCAAAGATAAAATAGAAATTAAAGAAAAAACTGAAGAAATGTTAGTTAAACAACTCAAGAGCTATGAAAGAATTATGCAAGAACTCACCAACTCCATTAAAAGACCAAATCTGAGAATTTTGACATTGAAGAAGAAGAGGTCCAAGAAAAAGGGATTTGTAATATATTCAATAAAATAATAACAGAAAATTTCCCAAAACTCAAGAAAAATTTGCCCATTCAGGTACAGGAAGCCTCCAGGATACCAAAAAGACTTGACCAAAATAGAACCACCCCACATATATTAACATTAAAACAACAAGCACAGAGAATAGAGAAAGACTACTGAAGGCTGAAAGAGAGAAAAAACAAATACCATATAAAGGTAAACACATCAAAATCACAACAGATTTCTCAATGGAAACCTTAAAAGCAAGAAGGGCTTGGAGTGAGGTATTCACTGAATGAAAATAACTTCAAACCTAAGATACTCTACCTAGCAAAACTATCATTAAAAATATGTGGAGCAATAAAAGTCTTCCACAATAAGCAGAAATAAACAATATATGACCACCAAGCCACCACTACAAAAGATACTACAAGGAATTCTGCACACAGAAGATGAAAGCAAACAAAACCAGGTAGTATCAAGCCACAAAAGAAAAAAAAAGGAATCAGAAAGTAGCATTGACTTACCTGCACAATCAAGCCCTTAAGCAACAAAAACAACTAAATAGCAGGAATCACCACATACCTATCAATATTAACACTGAATGTCAACAGACTCAACTCCCCATCAAAAGACACCATTTGGCAAACTGGATTAAAAAGGAAGATCCAACAATATGTTGTTTACAGGAGACCCATCTCATTGACAGAAACAAACACTGGCTTAGGGTGAAAGGTTGGAAGATTTACCAAGCCAATGGCACCTGAAAATAGGCAGGAGTACCCAATGTAAGTTAACCCAATTTCATCAAACATATTCTAAAGGACTTAAAAGCACATATAGATACTAACACAGTGGTAGTGGAAGACTTTCACATCCCCCTATCACCAATTGATAGGTCATCCAAACAAAAAATCAATAAAGAAATTCTAGAACTACATCACACCATAGATCAAATGGACCTAACTGATGTCTACAGAATATTTCATCCAACATCTGCACAATATATAGTCTTCTCAGCAGCCCATGGAACTTTCTCCAAAATTGATCATATCTTAGGGCACAATATAAAAAAATAGAAATAATCCTCTACATTCTATCTGATCACAATGCATTAAAACTAGAACTCAACAGCAAAAATAACAGCAGACAATATATAAACAATTGGAAGCTAAATAACACATTGCTCAATGATAAGTGGGTCATAGATGAAATAAAAGAGGAAATTAAAAGGTTCCTGGAAGTTAATGAAAATGAAAACACAACCTACCAGAACGTATGGGACACAGAAAAGGCAGTCCTAAGAGGAAAGTTTACAGCCATGAATGCATATATTAACAGGACAGAAAGATCTCAAATAAATGACCTAATGCTACATCTCAAACTCCTAGAAAAACAAGAACAAGCAAAACCCAAATCAAGCAGAAGGAGAGAAATAATTTTTAAAAGGACCAAAATTAATGAAATAGGGACAAAAAAAAAAACATACAAGAATCAGCAAAACAAAAAACTGGTTCTTTGAAAAAATAAACAAGATTGACAAACTCCTGGCAAATCTGACCAAAATGAGGAGGGAAAAGACCCAAATTAGTAAAATCAGAAACAAAAAAAAGGCAGATAACAACAAACAACAAGGAAATGCAGGGAATCATCAGAGACTACTTTGAGAACCTATATTCCAAAAAATTGGAAAATCTTGAAGAAATGAACAAATTTCTAGATACTTATGGCCATCCAAACTGAACCAAGAGGATATTAACCACCTAAATATATCTATAATCCAAAATGAATTTGAAGCAGCAATAGTCTCCCCAAAAAAGAAAGGTCCAAGACCTGACAGATTCTCTGCTGAATTTTATCAGACCTATAAAGAAGAGCTAGTAACAATACTCCTCAAACTTTTTCACGAAATAGAAAGATAAGGAACAGTGCCTAACGCAACTCATTCTATAAAGCCAGTGTTACACTCACCCCAAAACCAGACAAAGATACATCCAAAAAAGAGAACTACAGGCCAATCTTCTTAATGAACATTGATGCAAAAATCCTTAATAAAGTAATGGCAAAATTAATCCAACAACATATCAGAAAGATCATCCACCATGACCAAGTTAGCTTCATCCCAGAGATGCAAGGATGGTTCAATATATGTAAACCAATAAATGTAATACAGCACATTAATAGAAGCATAGACAAAACTACTTGATCATCTCAATAGATGCCAAAAAAGCCTTTGATAAGATTCCACACTACTCCATGATAAAAGCTTTAAGAAAACTAGGAATAGAAGGAATGTACCTCAACATTATAAAGGCTATATATGACAAACCTATAGTCAACATCATACTTAATGGAGAAAAACTGAAACCATTTCCCCTAAAATCAGGAATGAGACAAGGGTGCCCACTCTCCCCACTCCTATTCAACACAGACCTGGAATTCCTGGCCAGAGCAATAGGCAAGAAGAAGTAATAAAAAGAATACAAATAGCTAAAGAAGCTATCAAAGTATCCCTATTTGCAGATGACATGATCCTATACCTCAAAGATGCAAAAAAGTGTACCCAAAAACTCTGAGGCACCATAAACAAGTTCACCACTGCAGCAGGATACAAAATCAATTTACAAAAAGTCAGTAGTCTTTCTATACACCAACAATGAACAAATTGACAAAGAATATATGAAAACAATTCCATTTACAATAGCCTCAAAAAAAATTAAATAGCTAGGAGTAAACTTAATAAAGGATGTGAATGACCTCTCCAAGGAGAACTACAAACCCCTGAAGAAAGAGATTGAGGAAGACTACAGAAGGTGGAAAGATCTCCCATGCTCATGGATTGGTAGAATCAACATAGTAAAAATGGCTATACTACCAAAAGCAATCTATATGTTTAATGCAGTTCTCATCAAAATCCCAATGACATTCATCACAGAGATTGAAAAATGTACCCTAAAATTCATCTGGAAACAGAAGAGACTGCAAGTAGCCAAGGCAATAGTCAGCAAAAACAGAAATGCTGGAGGTATTATAATACCCAACTTCAAACTATACTACAGAGCAATAGCAATAAAAACAGCATGGTACTGGCCCAAAAACAGATATGAAGACCAGTGGAACAGAATAGAGGACCCAGATATGAGTCCACACAGCTATGCCCACCTTATTTTTGACAAAGGCACCAAAAACATATGATGGAGAATAGACAGCCTCTTCAATAAATGTTGCTGGGAAAAATGGTTATCTGCCTGAAAAAACTGAAACTAGATCCATGTTTACCATCCTGTACTAGCATCAACTCAAAATGGATTAAGGGCCTTAATATCAGACCTGAAACTCTGAAGTTAGTACAGGAAAGAGCAGGGAATACTCTGGAAGCAGTAGCTATAGGCAAGGATTTCCTCAGTAGAACTCCAGCAGCCCAGCAACTAGGAGAAAGGATGGACAAATGGGACTACATTAAATTAAAAAGCTTTTGCACAACAAAAGAAATGGTCTCTAAACTGAAGAGACCACCCACAGAGTGGGAGAAAATATTTGCTGGCTATACATCAATGGACTGATAACCAGAATATGCAGGGAGCTCAAAAAGCTAAACTTCCCCAAAATCAATGAACCAATAAAGAAGTAGGTAACTGAACTAAACAGAACTTTTTCAAAGGCAGAAATCCAAATGGAAAAATGCTCACCATCCTTGGCCATAATGGAAATGCAAATCAAAACCACACTAAAATTCCACCTCACTCCTGTTAGAATATAGCTATAGCAACAAAAACACCAACAAAAACGGTTGGTGAGGATGTGGGGAAAAAAGAACCGTCATAAACTGCTGGTGGGAATGTAACCTAGTACAACCCCTTTAGAAAACAATATGGAGGCTACTTTAAAAACTAAACATAGATCTATCTTATGATCCAGCAATACCACTCTTAGGAATATACCCAAAGGAATGCGACTCAGGTTATACCATAGGCACCTGCACACCCATGTTTATTGCAGCATTAGTCACAATACCCAAGTTATGGAAACAGCCAAGATGCTCTACTATTGATGAATGGATTAAGAAAATCTGGTATTTATACCCAATGGAATTTTACTCAGCCATGAAGAAGAATGAAATTTTGTCATTTGCAAGTAAATGGATGGAACTGGAGAACATCTTCTTAAGCAAATTTAGCCAGGCTAAATTTAGAAGGCCAAAAATCATATGTTCTCCCTCATATGCAGATTATAGACCTAAAACAATTGCAGTAATATTATTGGACATGGGTCACACGCTTAAGGGGAGAACTCGTACAGGAAGAACAAGGAAAGGGAAGGAAACCTAAAACTTGAAAGTGTTTGATGTGCCCACTGTAGAGGAGCTAATAAAGTAATCTTAAACTGACAATGGCCACTATGGTTAGTTGACCGGAAAGTAGTGAAGAGGTCTGGTAGAGATGAACCAATTTGTGTTATAATACACACATGCATGGAAGCAATGCTAGCAATCTTTCCGTATATCTATCTTTATCTCCAGCCAGCAAAAATGCTATGTCTTTCTTATTATTGCTTATGTTTTCTCTTCAACAAAAGTGGAGAAGAGTGCAGAACAGATTTTGCCTGGAAGTGAGGAGGGTGGGGACAAGGGGGGAGAAATGGCCCAAACAATGTATACACATATCAATAAATGTTTAAACAATTTTTTTAAAAGTTCCACTGAAAAATTCAAATTTCATTGTTGATAACAAATACTGTCAGTTTCCCTCCTTGAAGTGACAGTATCATTTTTAAGGAAATATATGCCAAGCACCTAAATAAACATCATTTGTTAACCTTACTTTCAAGCAAAAACTGTGAAATGAGCAGAGGAGCTTCTACACCATGGCTCTTCCCTCGGGCCATGGGAATGGAGTGCAGGAAGAGTGTTATCAGTGGTGCCCTAGTGCTACAGCCAGGAGGAGATCACTGGAGAAACACAGAATTTAATACAACAATAGGACCTCCATGGCAAAAAAAAACAGGGCAGGTCATCTATGAGCTTCAGTGCACCTAGTGACCCCTTTAACTAGAAACATCCTGGGAGTGAGGCAATATTGCCAGTGGTGCTGGGCCAGAAATTAGCTACTCTGTTACTACTGCTGTGGCCTTCCTGTATTCCAGGCTAGAGGATAAATCTAGGTTATTTTATTATGCTTTCATAGCTCTACTTGGTTAAATATATTCTTGTTTGAGGATTAAAATCAGCTACCTTATTTGAATCCCTGTCTTGAAGAGCAATGAGAACAGGAAAGAAGAGCCAATTCCATAGAAAACATATTGTTCCACAGAAATGGGTGTGAACTTAGTGCAAAGGTAGCTCTGGTCACAGAGAACAAATCGCTAATCACAACAGGTTTCCTGGAAGCCATAGTTAAGCCAATCTTACAGGTCATATAAATGGAAAATATTAGACCAAAAGGCTTTGAGCCACTATGCTTTGTCGATAAACCAGCAAAATAGAATAAATGTACCCAGAAACTAAATGTCAACTGACAGCTCGTAGGTTCTTAGGCTTCATTCCATCAGCAGCAAACAGAAAACCCATAGTTTCCTCATAAAAGGAGTTTATGGTAAAATAATGGTGCAGAAGTCATCCTTATTCAGAATTTTCCCCATTATCTCCCTTGATGCTTCTATTTCTTCCTCCATACATTTTTAACATAGTATTTTGGTATATTAGACAATGAAATAAATGAGTGACATACCAAAATCAAGGAAATGAGAAGGAAATATACCAACCTCAAAGGTTAGTACATTTCTTATAAGGGGGCACAAATGTTAAGTCCAGGCCTTTTGGAAGATTGGGCAAAAAGGCAAACACATTTATTTACATAAGCTTTTCTTGTAAGAAAGAAGGAAGCAAATTTTTGTTGGCACTAAATTTAAATTCCTCATGTGACTCTTTTAATGGAAATCTTGCTGTTACATAATAGACATTCTCCTCCATGCCAGGTGATGAAATTCAATGCTCATTTATCCTTAAGTCATTGATTATGTTATTGACCTCTGTGCAGAGTTTTCAAGAACCTACAGGAGTGTAACAAAGTCTGTGCAGAATGAACTTTGGGAATATTTCCCAATTGATCTGATATAAATCTGACCTGGCAATACTTGGCAATGGTGGTGGTCCCATGATATTTCAGTGTCTGGACAAGAAATGGTACTTCCACCACTCTTGGGGATATACCCAAAAGACTGTGACACAGGTTACTCCAGAGGCACCTGCACACCCATGTTTATTGCAGCACTATTCACAATAGCCAAGTTATGGAAACAGCCAAGATGCCCCACTACTGATGAATGGATCATGAAAATGTGGTATCTATACACAATGGAATTTTATGCAGCCATGAAGAAGAACGAAATGTTATCATTTGCTGGTAAATGGATGGAATTGGAGAACATCATTCTGAATGAGATTAACCTGGCCCAAAAGACCAAAAATCATATGTTCTCCCTCATATGTGGGCATTAGATCAAGGGCAAACACAACAAGGGGATTGAACTTTGATCACAAGATAAAAGCGAGAGCACACAAGGGAGGTGAGAGGATAGGTAAGACACCTAAAAAATTAGCTAGCATTTGTTGTCCTCAACGCAGAGAAACTAAAGCAGATACCTTAAAATCAACTGAGGCCAATAGGAGAAGGGGACCAGGAACTAGAGAAAAGGTTAGATCAAGAAGAATTAACCTAGAAGGTAACACACATGCACAGGAAAGCAATGTGAGTCAACTCTCTGTATAGCTATCCTTATCTCAACCAACAAAACACTTGTTCCTTCCTATTATTGCTGTACTCTCTCTTCAACAAAATTAGAGATAAGGGCAAAATAGTTTCTGCTGGGTATTGAGGGGGTGGGGGGAAGAGGGAGGGGGCGGAGTGGGTGGTAAGAGAAGGGGTGGGGGCAGGGGGTAGAAATGACCCAAGCATTGTATACACATATGAATAATAAAACAATAAAAAAAAAAGAAATAAACTTCCATTTTCTATTAAAAAAAAAGAAAGAAATGGTACTTCCAAATGAATCAGAGGATTCAGCCTTGTCAACAAGGCTCTGGGTACCACCAGAAGCTTCTGTGACAAGTACTTGTGTTTAAGTCCTCTCTCCTGCCCACGAAGTCTGCTGATACTTAGTGTGACACTTAGAGCCTTCCACTTCACCTCTTCACATTACAATCTCCGTGTTTTATAATAAATTGCACAACAGCAAGGAGAGCTTTTATTTCACACACTGTTGTATTCCTGCCATCTAACACAGGGCAGGCCCATAATAGATAATATGTGATTTTCTTTTTCTTTTTCTTTTTTTTAACTGACCAAATGTCCATTGGTCATAACAACTTTGAAAGCAAGCATTACTTCTGTTTTACAGCTGAAGAAACATGCTCAGAAGTTTAAAGTGATTCTCAGGAGGTCACACAACTGGTAAATGCAGCGCTCAGGATTTAGGTCTAATCCATCTGGCTCCAGCTCCATAGTCTGCAGCACTAGAAACCAGCTTGAGCATGCTCCAAGAGTCCACCTGACCTTCAAATGTGATGAGCCCACAACTGATGAGGAGTCTTTGTAAGAGTCTTCAACAATTTTTACAACCTCATGTCCCCAGAGATGTGGCTCCAGCAGCTGAGGGCCACAGCTAGGATGGGAGCTCTGATAGGTAGAATGAGAATCAAAACGGGTCAACCTGGAGGGATCTCCATTTACCTCAGCTCTTCATCCCACAAGTTTCTGTTTATCTCTACCTCAAAACCCAGGTAGCATTCATAGTTAGAATAATGTGTTCTTCAGAATGTACAGCTGGCTATAGCCAGCAACTGTATATTGTTGCAAGAGAGTAGATTTTAAGTTTTCTACCGCACACCAGCTATCTGAAGTGATGTATTTTTCAGTTTGCTTGAGTGTGGTAATCATTTTACTATATATATATGTATATCAAAATAGCACCTTGTCTGTATACTTGGTTTGAACATATACAATTTTCATTTGTCATGTATTCTGTAGTAAATGAAAGAAAAAGAGTAATGCATTCTTAATATAACCCAATGACATTGTGTTTTATCTGTGGCTGATATGAATCAGGAAGAACTTGGACTCTGCTCTCCTCGAAGCTAAGTAGTCTTGAAGACATGAAAATAAAGTTGAAATTGGGGAAGGAAAATAAGGGGTCTTACTCCTGCCATGAACCTCTGTATTGTCACGGCACCCACTCTCTTCTTGGTCACCAGATCCTATGCTATCCTCCACAGGCACAAAGCATTGACTCATCTCTGCACAGATAGGAAATGAGAAAGAAAGAAGAGTGGAGAGAAGTAGAGAAAAAGAGAGCAGGAAATTGAGAGGCAAAAGCAACAGAGGTGTGGAAGACAGAGATAGACATGGAGTGAAATAAAAAACAACAGACCATGCCAACACCAAGACCTACCTGTTACCAGTACTAGCAATAATTATTGAACATTTACTAAATGTTTTACATGTGCTAGCATATATTCATAAAAAAAAAATAGCAATTTTTTATGGTGCTAGGGATTGAATCCAGGGTCTCACAAATACTACGTACATGCCCTACCCCTGAGCAATATCTCCAGCCTCCTTAGTCAGACAAATATTTGTCAGACAAATCCCAGCCTCCCAAAGTTGATGCCCCAGTCATAAAGTAAGGTAAAGGGGTAAAATACCTAATGACTTGTAAGATAAGTGCTAAGTATGAAAATGAAGCAGAGAACAGGGTAGTGCATTTTGGGGCAGGAGAAAAGAGAAGTGGCCAGTTGACTAGGGTCTAGAGAGGGCCTGGTGAAGAAGGTAACATGAGAAAAACAGCAATGCCAGCTTTGTTCACCCTTGGGCAATTTCTACAACATTTTGAGGTCCTCAAAATATTTAGTTTGTATGTCATCCAGGTATGCCTTTTTTATTGTTTTTCTTTTCTCTTACTACCTTTTATCTATCAATTCCATGTTTTGAAGTATAAGGATTATCAAAATACAAACTCTGTATCATCTTGACTTGTATCAACTGTAGAAGGACTAAAATCTTACCCAAGAAGCACAAACCTGTCTTCAGTTTGGATACCTTGTCCTGAGAAAGAAGCTTCAGAAAATGACAGAAAAGCAGAAGATATTTCATGAGAAAGTTAACCCAATTTCATTATGTCGCTAAGATTCATTTGAATTACCAAAGTTGTATCTAGAATCCAATTCAAATGTTGTCTTGCATAAAATTGAGGGCTGGTGTCACATTTGGATAGTTGTCCCCTCTAGCAAAAAGAAACCAGGGACACTGCAGAAGTACTCACCACAGTCACATCAGCAGTTTGTACTTGGGATGTCTATAGAAATAGACTGGAGAAAAGGGTGAAATCCCAAGGGTTAACATGCATTTTGATTTCATTACTGACTCAGGAGGCTGGAAAGAGAAAGCTGAATGGACAAGGCTGTGAGCTGAAAAACATGGTATGCTCATACCAAAACGGAGGGCCTGAAACAAAACAACTGTTGATTCACAAGTGCACAAAACACTTGTACAAAATCATCCCTAAAACTAAACCTTTCTTTCACTTATAAGTACATGTGATGCTGTAAGTAAAAGAGCTGAAATCACTTGAAAACTACCAGAGCAACTGTGCATTACTTTGCCTTCCCATAACAAACAGCATCAGAAGTGACCAGCAGGAGCTCTTTGATGAAAAAGCAGTCAGAGGGGTGAAGCAGAATTCTTCAGGAACCGGCTCATGAGAACTCATTGAGCAATGAGCAATGTTTTGCCTCGTTTTGTTTTGTGTATCACATCTTCTCACCATCACCACCCAACTCCACACCCCACAGCCAGTTGTTAAGCACTGACTACCACACCACTAGGTAAGAGAGAGGATTAAATTCATGACTCAGAAGAATGAGAGAAATAATTCCTGAAAACATGAAAATATGCAGGAGGTATGCAATAAATAGGCCATAAGATAAGGTGCGCTAAAGAAGTGAGTACCAGATTCATTTAAGGCAGGAACATTCCAATTAGTCACAAGAGAGTCCAAAAGTTTATTAAACCCAAGATCATACTGACTTCACTGAAGAGAATAAAGACCAAAAAGCAGCTTTTGATTAGGGTTTCTAGACATTTTCAAGAGCTCTTGGGAGGCCAAAATAAGTAACTGACTTACTCTAAGACTTATTTCATAAAGTCAAGATCAGTTTTCTATTTTAAACTTCATTTAAAGGCAAAAAGAATACATACATGCAAAATCAAGTTCATCTCACAGTTTAGCCATATAATGTCTAAAGCACCAATAAAACCCTCAAACATTCCTAATTACCCTGATTATTCTCTCTAATTGAAGATCAAAGCTTTCTTCAAAATTAAAGAACTTAAACTGAATAGAGTGGAGCAACAATACAAAGAACCACAAGAAAACAAATTTCTGTCATAAAATTTCCACTCTGCAAACTGACTGAATTCATATTAAATCCTGAGGATATGCTAAATTCTACATCACTCAGTATAGCACTTAGAGCAGGACAGGACATTTGGTTTATTTACCCTCATACATGCAGAACCAAAAAGTCATTGCCTCTGTTTTTCCAGTCTCTTCTAACAAACCTTTTCTTATGAATTCCGCTAAGAGGACATTTCCCTACCAAGCAGGAAAAAATTGAATCATTTATTAAAATGAAGATTTCACTTGTGATATCTATATCCTTTCTAGAAGTATAGATTTCCTTGAGTTTTAGGCAGCAAAAACCTCTTATTTTGATATAGTATGAAGTCTTTATGAAGCCAAGTCGGTTTTTTATTTAGTTTTGGTTTGGGTATTTTTCCTTAATTGCTACTTGCTAGCATCACGACTTTGGACAAACTACGTAGCAGAGATGTTTCTCCATTTGTAAAGTGGGATTAACAATACCTAGCCCTCATAAGTGACAGGAAAAATTAGATATAACTACAATTAAGTGACTATCATACAAATCATCCATAAGTGCTAGTCATTACAGCTCTCCTAGCCAGTTTCCTCCACCCAGCTCACTGGTGCTCAGCAGACTTCTGCTCCAAACTGCTATGTTATCATTTGTTTATGTTTTCAGATCTGTAGATTCTAATTAGATTCATTATTTAAATTATGTAAAACATTAAATTATGTAAAACATTAAACCCATAAATCCTGAGTGGTAAAAGACCATTTCTATGAAAACTAAAATAGATGAATGTACATCAATCTTTGGAAAGGTTCATAAGCACAGGACACTAGAAAACACACTGCTCACATATAAGTGTGGATGAGCAGACTAGGACTACTGGGGAATTTCTCAATCCTTTGAAAATACAGCTAGACATTCACTTCAAAAGTATCATTCAATTGTCCCTCCACTTAATGCATGACAGGAAAGAGGAGAAGATGCAGTGTGTGTGTGTGTGTGTGTGTGTGTGTGTGTGTGTGTGTGTTTTGAATAAATGAATATACTAAAGGGTTCTCTCTGATTCTTAATTATCATCAGTTTCCACAAAGTGAAGATACATGGGGAAAATACAATAAGCAGTTTAGTGTCTTATGCAGATGGAACGCTGATCAGGACAGAGGAGGCTCTGATCAGCCTCCTCTGATGAGGAAGCGACAACCACTCACAGGACACTGCTTTCTTGAGCAGACTGAATGGGACAACAACAGCTACCACCTCATCCTGCAAATGAGCCACAAGAACAGCCAGGCTTCCTATCTTGCTACTTCCATGTCACTATGGCAAATTGCACAGTTTATAGAGATGTAGACATTTGATTCCAGTCTAATTTAATTAAATGTATACGGATGTAGCTAATGCTCATCAAAGTGTTATAATCTCAGTGTAAGCCTAGTCCCAGATTCAGTAGCAAAGTTGGCAAAATTCATCTTCTTTATATAGTCAATAAAGCCAAATTAAAAACTTTTCAAAACCTCTGTAAAATTTTCTGTTAAGGTTCACTTCTTTCTGTCTTTGCCTCACTACATAATTAAGAGAAAGGAGGGGTGGCTTTTAAATGTTAGATTATTTCCATTTGCTAGAGATGATCATCTGATCCCATTAACTAGAGCCTCAAGGCACTGGGCAACCTGCCAACAAAATGAACTGAGATGCATTAAGATTAATTTACTAATTGTTAATGAAGCTTCAAAATGTCCTACTAAATTACATAACCATTTTAAGAATGCATTGCTGCTTCTCTGCTCTTCCTCCTTTCCATATATGAAAAAGACAATTTATTTTTAATCATTTTCATTTTTTCTTTCGTTCCCCCTGAAGGATACAATAATTCTCTACCATTAACACCACTAACCAAAGCAGTCCATAAAATTAAATACCAAATAAAATGGAAGAGCATTTTAATGGCATGACAGGATCTTCAAAGCAACCACATTCTTTAACTCCATTTACAAAATAATAATAAAATAACTCGGTGTTTTAACATAGGAAGTTAACATTGTGGGCTGCCTTTTTTGGAAATGATAGTTTAAATTGTTCAGAGTGTTGTACATTCCCATTCTTCCAATGAATTAGATTATATGTGAAACTTCCTTTTAATTGATGATTTTTCTCAGTTAACACTAAATTTAATGTGAAACTTACAAGGAAGGGAGCATTTTTAAATGAACTGTTAAAAAGGGATCTCAATTCATCCAGATACAGGTCTTTGTGTACTTTACGCAGTGCGTAGCCCCTTATGGGCTACACAGTGCAGGCACATAAGAGGTGCTCAACAAATATTTGCTGAGTAGAATATCTCTTTTCTATGTTTAAAAAATTAAAATCATATCTTCTACTAATTCCTCAGTAGTAAATTAAGGATTTACAAATGTCTTTTCACCAAAAAGTCTACTTCAAAATGTCCCTGCTAGGATGTGAACTCACCAGGGCAAGGGTGTGCCCCTGTCTGTTCACCTATGTCCCTAACACCTAAAATTCATAGAACAAGCTTTGGAATTCAAAGCAGTAGGAATGGATTCAACCCCAACTCTGTATTTCACTCAAGTGTATAATGAAAGTCCTTTTCAGCCTCAGTCAGATTCCTCTTCTCTTAAAAGATATCTCTCTTTCATAGGGTGTTGTGATGAGTCAGGCCCAGAGATCTGCTTTTGGCACAGTCAGATGAAATAATTGCCATGTGGATAGGTTGTCTATACAGACAAAATTATGAGAAACACTGCCTTTAACCCAAACTCCTTGTCCAAATGAGGAAGCTGGGCCCAGATGGGATTAAATGGTTTACTAAATTTACTTAAAGCAAGGGGAAGAGGGTAGAAAAAAGGTGGAGTGCTAATTGCGCTTAAAAAAAAAGAGGTTATTTTTTCTGTTATCTCTTCACAGAACTGACATAACACTAATCCATACATATGATTATTTTAAGCAAATTTTTAGCAACAGTATTGCACATTCGTTTTTGAAGGATGATGATACACGTTCTTCAAAATTGCATTCCATGAGGACCAATTTACACTCCCACGAACAGAGTAAGAAAGAAGAAGATCCACTGCAATATCTCACCAAATGGTGGCCTAGGAGATAGTAAGAGAGCCACCTGGACTCTGCTGGGACTCTGCAGATCCTATGGGATGTTATTTTCCAGACACAGCATTCTGTTTCTGACACAGACCTGTGGTTACATTTAGGATTTATATTTTTGGTCAGTTGGTCCCATCCTTGCTACAGATTTGGGATACAACTAGATTACTTCACAAGAACTGTGATTTCATATGGAATAAAACCACAGAATCCTGCTCCCAAGAGAAGCAAATTAAAATGCCGGTTTGAATGATGAGCATTAGTCAGCTTTACCGTATAAGCCAGAGTAGACCAAAACTCAATGTAAAATGCAAGCAAAACGGAAGAATAACCAGTTCCAAAGGCTAAAAGAGAATAAGCCAAGTATCTGGAACTTAACCATTCATATATTTATACTCATCCCTTGCATAGAGGGAATTATTATATCTGTCAGTCTGCTTATGGCTTTTGTTTGCTTATTTTTTTGTCATTATACATCACCCATAATAAGTAACTAAATATTTTCTACAATTACTATGCACAGTCATGTGCAGCTTTATGACATTGGGGAAATGTTTCATTGGTGATTGTGTCACTGTGGCAGCATCACAGGAAGGACTTCCACAAACTAAGATGGCTACAATGTCACAAAGAGATAGAATCTTACAGGACCACTGTCATACATGCAGTCTCTTGTTGCTGAAACGCCAGGATGCGGTACATGGCTGTGTATATTAGCTATGTAAAACCATTTTAACCAGTGCTGAGACTAAACCAGTGCTGATTGTTGTACAATTCACATCAGAGATTCATCTAAACTGAAACTGATATATATACAATTCACATGGAGATCTTACTAAAATGCAAATACTGAGCTGGTGTGTAGCTCAAGTTGTAGACCATTTGCCTAAACAGTACAATGCCCTGGGTTCAATCCTCAGTAACACACACACACACACAATCAAATACTGACTCAGAAGGTCTGGGGTGTGGCCTGGCATTCTGCATTTCTGATGAGTTCCCAGGTCATGCTGATGCTTTTGGTCCCCAGATCACACTACACTGAATGCACTGAGGAAATGTGACGGGACATCAATGTCTATCCTTTAAGACAAGCGCTGTCAACAGTAGTGAACAGTACAATCATATGTCTATGTCCACGAGATGGAAAGAGATAGAATTAGAGCAAGCTCCTAGATCTGAGCTTTAGCTTTGTGCACACACAGCCAGAATGGTTACTGATGGAACTATGTTACCCATACAAACTCATAAACCCTACGTGTGTGTAGAAATTGTTTTAAAGTGAAAATCATAACCATAAGTATTTGTCTGCTGCCAGATAAGAAGTATACTCATCCTTTAGCCCTAGAGTCCATTCTGGCAGGGTCCACACCAGGTTGGTATAAACACACATCAGCAAAGTCAGTCGTTATGTAAGTGTGCTGAAGGGCAAGATGAGGCGGTAGAAATTTTAATCAGGCCCTTCTATATGCTGACTTCCATGTGTATTATATGGGTCCTTGGCTTCTCAAACACCACAGGGATATGTAGTCAAAAAGTAGCAATTTGCTAGTCAATATAATTAATAAATAGCCAAAGGTCAGATAAACAGTTCTAGAACTGTAACATGATATTCCCAAAACAAAATTAATTTTTGAAATAGGCACATTGCAATAAGACATTAGAAAAAAGGAGATGCTATCAATACTGCCATAAAAATCAACCTTTTGGTACCAGGCACAGTTGGCTCATACTTGTAATCCCAGTTACTCAAAGGTAGATAGGGAGGATCTCAGTTCGAGACCAGCAGCCCAGGCAAAAAGATAGCAAGACCCCATCTCAACCAATTGCTGGACATGGTAGTGTGCACCTATCATCCCAGCTATGCTGGAAGCATAAATAGGAAGATCATGGTCCAGGCCTGCCCCAGCAAAACCATGAGATCCTATCCCAAAAATACCTAAAGAAAAAGAGCTGTGGTCACGGCTTAAGTAGTAGAGTAACTGCCTAACAAGGGAAGGCCCTGAGTGCAACCCCTAGTACCACAAAAGAAAGAGAGACAGAATTTTTTAAATAATTATATGTAATTACTTAATACATTCTCAGAAGCATTAAAAAATAACTAAATTATAAGAATACACAATAAAGGTCAAGTGACAATGACTAAGATGTATATTTCTATATAGGTTCACTGAAGGATTAGATTTGTAAAAATAACACTAAATTGTCCCTATATGAGTAACAAAGTTCTATTTCCAATAATCAAAAATATCTTAAAACAATAAATTTTGCTAGCTAAGTTTAGTGTGTTTCCTAATAATATTTTTAAGAAACCTTGCCTTACACTATTCACAATAGCCAAGTTATGGAAACAGCCAAGATGCCCCAGCACTGACAAATGGATTAAGAAAATGTGGTATCTATACACAATGGAATTTTATGCAGCCATGAAGAAGAACGAAATGTTATCATTCGCTGGTAAATGGATGGAATTGGAGAACATCATTCTGAGTGAGGTTAGCCTGGCTCAAAAAACCAAAAATCGTATGTTCTCCCTCGTATGTGGACATTAGATCAAGGGCAAACACAACAAGAGGATTGGACTATGAGCACATGATAAAAGCAAGAGCACACAAGGGAGGGGTGAGGATAGGTAAGACACCTAAAAAATTAGCTAGCATTTGTTGCCCTTAACGCAGAGAAACTAAAGCAGATACCTTAAAGCAACTGAGGCCAATAGGAAAAGGCGAACAGGAACTAGAGAAAAGGTTAGATCAAAAAGAATTAACCTAGAAGGTAACACCCACGCACAGGAAATCAATGTGAGTCAATGCCCTGTATAGCTATCCTTATCTCAACCAGCAAAAACCCTTGTTCCTTCCTATTATTGCTTATACTCTCTCTACAACAAAATTAGAAATAAGGGCAAAATAGTTTCTGCTGGGTATGGGGGGGGAGGGGGCGGAGTGGGTGGTAAGGGATGGGGTGGGGGCAGGGGGGAGAAATGAACCAAGCCTTGTATGCATATATGAATAATAAAAGAAAAATGAAAAAAAAAAAGAAACCTTGCCTTATATGCTGAAATATGAATTACTATGATTAAATTAATGACCGCGGACAGCATGAGTAGCTATTGTATGGTTGTTTAAATAAAGTAGTCACTCACCCAAAATATGTTTCCTTTTAAAATGCCCCTTCAGGTTTCTTTTTGAGCCAATTGCACATTCTTTGGATTTCTAATGATTCCATCATTAGAGAATGGTTTCAAAATAGCCAAAAGTCATTTGAAACAAGGATATGAACAAGGCAGGACAGAAAATACTGTTTGGGGAAAACAAAAGTAAGTAACTGGGGCTGATTTTCTTCTGTGGCCAGAAATGTTTTGAGGGAGCCAGTGTCCTTTGAATAGCATCATATTGTGACAACTTGGAAGGCAAGTTCATATTCAAAGCTTAATTTGTGAGAAATTGGCTCATTGCTCCCAATCTGGTGTCAACATGCCCATAGGGGTCCGTTGATAGATTTCAGAGAAATCTCCTTCAATTGTTTGAAATATTCAGTGGGTATGTGCTCTTGGGCTTTCTTATCAGAGGAAAGAACTTTCTGCTCTCATCAGATTTTCCAAAAGTTCATAACCCACACAAAAAAACAAGTTAGGAAGGAAAACAAAAATATGTTTTCAAGCCATCCACTTACTTGCTGGGTAACCTTGAATAAATTACTTAAACCCTAAACCTGAGCCCTTTCTTCATATAATTGGCAATAATAATGTCTACACCAAAGATTATCATGAAAATTAAACTGAATGCAATGCTTGGCACATAGTAATAACTTAATGAAAGGTAATTTTTTTGATACACAATTAAATAGCAATTGCCCAGATATCATATTCATTGAAAATGGCCTTGACTCTCCTTGTGTTATTTTGTCCTTCCCTCCCAGTCCAGAGGAAGCTGATCTTAATCTTCCACAGTAATTTTTCCATCTTATTCCTTCACTTTTCTTCTTAGATCCTACTCCCCATTGCTCCTTCCAGCATCTTCCTTCTCTCTTCCTCCAGTTTTCTTCTCTCTACCCCAGTTCTCTATCATAAAATCTTATCTTGGTATTATTAAACTTCTATCTGTAATTTTTTACCACCTCTGTTTGGATCTGTGGTCTACACCAACATTTCCAGTTCTTAACTCTCAAATAGGCAACCATGGTTTCTGCACATGAATGAAAACAAGCTTACAAATGTCATCAATTATGTTTCCAGGAGCTGATTTCCACGGCAAACCTCAGGCACAAAAGGAGGGTGACCAACAGCTCCCATGAGGCTTTGGTGGGCTTTGTCCAGAATATGGAGACAGCTCTATTGTACATCTCCTGCTGATGTGTTCTCAACTCCATTTTATTTGTAGAATCAAAATAAACTCTCTCCTAAGTAGACAATGTGAGCCTCTTTACCAGCTAAACAGCACAACATCCATACCCAAGAGGAATACTTACCCAGAAAAAACGACCTTGAATACCAGCAAATGACTTCAAATGACTTCAAATGACTTTTCTCTCTCCTTAGCCTATGTAATCACTTATTGGGTATTGCCAGCCCCCCTTTACCTCCAAAAGATAATTACCTCCTCATCTTCCGGCCACATCCACAGTATCACCATGACTTATCAAAAGCTACATTTTTTTCCTCTCAAAAATGATTTTCCCAACCCACCTTCTTGAATTTCTGTTTTGAATCAATGTTATCACCTGAATTCTCTACTGTGAAAAATCTCATTGTGGTGAAGAGGTGGACATCACTGTCAGAGATTACGACAAGGAGTAGCCTATAGCAACCACCAGCCCACAAGAGATCAGCCACCCCAAAGCACTTGGTCCTCTCCCATCAGTTTCATCCAAAACAGGCCAGAAAATACATTTCCAAGTTCATAGATACAAAGTCTCCTTTCTTGGGAACTGGGTCTTGCTTTGAAAGACCAAATGTTTTGAGGCCAGGAATAATTAAACTTAGAAAAGTCCACATTATTGTGAGGGGGAAATCTCTATTATAATTATTCAGGGCTTTAATAATGTCAATTATAATATAATTTTTCTAAGAATGATACCCAAAGTAGAACTTCAAATGACCATTTATTTCAATTTATATCATATGTGTATTTTATATAGGCACACACAGTTATATTGCTAGGCAAATTGGGTTACAAACATAAGTAAGACACAATCTCTGACCTGGAAAAATTCATTACCAGAGGAGACGAATATTCCAGCAAATAATGCTATAACAATATCAGTAGTACTAACCCTGTGTGCTTCCTGGACACTGCTTTGTTGGACACTATCTAACTGCTTTCCACGACTGAATTAAATATTAAATATTGTCCGTAATACTGTGAGAGGCACGACTACAGATGAACCAACAGTAGTTTTAGAGGTAATGGTTGCCTTGCACAAGCCCATCTGTTGGAAAAACCTTCAAACACAAGTCTGTCTGTCTGGGACTACAAGCTCTGACCTAGCACATTTTCCTCTGTCCAAAATGCTGTGCACATGTGAATAAGTGAATAAAAAATAAATAAATAAATAAAATGCTATAGGAATAAAGAAACAGGAAGAACTCCATAAGGTTGAGAGGAAGGAGAGTTGTTCCCACGCCACAGCCAGTGGCAAATTTGCAGAGAAAAGAAAAGCTGACACAGTCCCTAGAGACTATCTGATAAAAAGATAAAAGCAGCAGAGATCCTGCTAAAGTCATTGCTGTGTATCTGGGAGGTGTTCTAGCCACTGGTCCTGTGCAGGCTACATGGGGACACCCCTGCCTCCCTCTGTAGTTGTCAGTTAGGCTCACCAGTGGTGGAGGCACTGTTGACCAGAGCTGTCATTCCCATGTATTGCTATCACATGAGTCATTGCTTTCTCATACTGCTCCTGTTGAAGAAGAAATAAATGTGATTCACGTCCACGTTACACTGGTCAGCAGCACTGGAATGAAGGAACAACCAAGGACAGATATAGAAGAAAAACCTTCAGTTAGATGGTCCTAAAAGCTGCCTTATAAAACTTCTCTTATGAAAAAATAGTTACCAGTGTTTTGAACTTCTGTAAAGGGGCACCTGGTAACCATTAATGTGATAGGATCATACTATATTTTAATATATGTGATTTTCATTAAAATATGCTGGAACTAAAAGAAGAAACAGAAAATGTAATTAAAAATATATGGGATTAAAGTGTTCTTAACATTCATTAGTGACATCAAAATATTCACAAAAGGGAAGGCTGGAGAACCCACATGCAGAAAAATGAATTTGGACTTTATCTCACATTGCATCCAAAACTCAACTCAAAATAAATGTGACAAACATAAAATCTGATATCATAAAACTACTGGAAAAAAAAACTATAGGGTTTGGGCAATGAATTTGAAAATGTGACTCCAACGTTGCAGGCAACAGAAGTGAAACTAAACAAATGGGATTGCATCAAACTAAAACTCTTCTGCAATCACAGAGTGAAAAGACAACCTATGGAATGGGAGAATATATTTGTAAACTATGTCTAGATAAGGGGTTGCAATAATTTGAATGTATTCCCTTTAAAATTCAAGTGTGGTCAATGTGATAGTATGAAGAAAGGCCTTTAAAGGACCACAATGAAGCCATGAGGGCTGCTCTCTCATCGATACAAGAAGTTTCATATGCTACATTTGGTCAGCTTATCACTCTTCTACCCTGTGTGGATACTGCATTGGGCATTTTGTCCTTCTACCATCTGCCATGTGAGGACACAGCACAAAGACCCTCACCATATGCAGAACCTTGATCCTAGACCTCCCGGCCTCTAGGTCAGTGAGAAATAAATTTCTCTCCTTTCTAAATTATCTAGTTTGAGTTATTTTGTTGTAGCAGCACAAAGACAGGGTTAATACCCAAAATAAGTTCTACAATCATTCTGAGCAAGGTTAGCCAGGCTCAGAAAACCAAAAATCATATGTTCTCCGTCATATGCAGACTTTAGATCTAAGGCAAATACAGCAATGTGGTTGGACTTGGGTCACATGCTAAGGGGAGAGCACATACGGGAGGTATGGGAATAGGTGGGAAACCCAAAACATGAAAGCGTTTGATGTCCCCACTGCAGAGGAACTAATACAGAAACTTTAAAGTGACAAAGGTCAATATGAGAAGGGGATCAGGAACGAATGAAAAGGTCCGTTGAGATAAATCAACTTGGGATGTAACACATTGGTACATAGAAGTAATGCTAGGAATCTCTCTGTATGGCTATCATTATCTCAACTAGCAAAAACACTTTGTCTTTTTTCTTATTGCCTATGTTTTCTCTTCAACAAAATTAGAGATAAGGGCAGAACAGATTCCACCTGGAAGCAAGGGGGAGTGTGGGGGGAGATGACAGGGGCAGGGGGCAGGGGGGAGAAATGGCCCAAACAATGTATGCACATGTGAATAAATGAATAAAAAAAAAGTTCTACAACCTAACAACAAAAAATAAAATAACCTGTTAAAAAATGGGCAAAAGACCTAAATAGATGTTTTTCCAAAGAACACATAGAAATAGCCAACAGGTATATGAAAAAGTTCTCAGGGAAATGGAAGTAGAGCCACATGAGATGCCACCTCACACTTGTTAGAGTGACTATCATTAAAAATTCAGAAGGTACACATGGTATGGACATGGAGAAAAGGACTCTTGAGTGGTGATGGAGGGATGTAAATGGTACACTCAGTATTGGAAACAACATGTAGATTCCTCAAAAAATTAAGGATAGACAGCTTTCCATTTGTACCTTCCTCTGTCCCTGGCCACTACCATTCAGTAACTTTGACTATTTTGGATTCCACCTATAAGTGAGTGCAACATAGTACTTGTCTTTCTGTGTACAGCTTATTTCACTTAATGTCCTCCATATTTATCCACATTGTTGCAAAGGTCAGAATTTCATTCTTCTTTAAGGCTGCAATAATATTCCACTGTATGTATAAGTTTGTGTGTGTGTGTGTGTGTGTGTGTGTGTGTGTGCGTGTGTACATCATGTTTTCATTACCCATTCATTTATTGATGGTGATTTAGGTTGTTTCCATATCACAACTATTGTGAATAATGCTGCAATGAACGTAGGAGTGCAGGTACCTTTTTTTGAAATACTGATTTTAATTTATTTGTCAATAAACACAGAAGTGGGATTACTAGATCACAATGTAGCTCTGATTTTAATTTTTTGAGGAATCTACTTGTTGTTTCCAATAATGGGTGTACCATTTACATCCCTCCATCACCACTCAAGAGTCCTTTTCTCCATGTCCATACCATGTGTACCTTCTGAATTTTTTATGATAGTCACTCTAACAAGTGTGAGGTGGCATCTCATGTGGCTCTACTTCCATTTCACCTGCCTAGCAAGTGTGAGGCCCTCAGTTCAGACCCCAGTACTGCCAAAAAAAAGTACAACTTGATGTTTTGATATGCATATACATTGTGAAATGATGGGCTACAATCAAACTAATTAACATATCCTTGATCTCACATTGCAACAATTCTCCAGAACGTACCTTCTGAGACCTTATAAGTACTCAGTGCTAAGTTATATGTATAACTTCTTTTTCTAGTAAGTAATATTTTCTTCAATTAATTTTGTTTAGTTTCCTATGTAGCTCTAGGTGTTCTTCCCTCACTTTCAACAATCTCTCAAACCAATCTTCTACTTGATCCATTGGTTCTATCATACCATCCATTGGTTCCATTTTCCTGCCTGAAGTACCTGACATGGAGGACTCTATCTTGCTGCTGCAAATTAGTACTGTTTTCTTCTAAACATGATTCTCAAAGCCTTACTGATATTTTGGTGATATAAGAAAAAGGAGAACTATAGTCTCTTAATAAATATTATTTAAATAAATATTTCAAATATTGTCTACCTTTGTTTCATTAGAATTAGGGGTATTTTAGTGGACAGTTCTTACTGTCCCTCCTCCCTTTGTCAGCATACCTACAGGCAATCTTATCTCCTGTCCAGTTGCAGTAAGGAATAATCCTTTGAGTTTAACATTTTCCTTAAAGGTAGCCCATTTTAGTGATTCTCATTTTTCAATAGAGAGGGGCAACTTCTTAATATTTCACCTTATTTTCCTTTTGATATTAGTTGTTGCTTCCTTTGTGTGTGTTGGAGTATTTTCTCCTTTCTTTTCAATTGAAAAATAATTGTATATATTTATGGGGTTACAACATGATGTTTTCAATACATGTGTACATTGTAGGATGACCAAGTCAGGATAACTAGCATAACTATCACCTCAAATATTTATATGTCTTTGTAGTCAGAACATTTAAAGTCCTCTGGTTTAGGTACTGATATTTAAGGTTTTTTTACAGCAGCAGTTAGCGCCCTAGAACTAAATTCAGAAGGTTGGCAAACATATGTGTATGTATATTTTCTAAGAATCAGGTCTACTGTTTCCATCAGATTCTCAAAGCAGTTCGTGATGCAAAGAGGTTAAAGACATCTGTTTTGTAGAGAAGATGTACTTGTGCTTTGGTGAATCAAAATAATAAAAAGACACCACTTGGCCATTAAGCAATGATCCCATCCAGGAAACAGAGTGAGTAATCCTTTGTGGAAGTGGCTCATCCGTGACTAACATGTACAGATTTTCACCTGTCAAAACCAGTAGGCTTCAGCCTCCCAGCACCACAGAGCACAGTTAGGCTCTGAGAGACAACAGCCTGTTGCTCCTTCTTATGCTTCCTACAGGCCCTTCTCACAGCCTCCAGTCAAGGAAAATGGTTACAGAGAAACTGAATAGGACCTGAAAGATGTGTCTCCTATCGTTTACCAAGGATGACCTTCACACCTTCAATGATGTGGTGAGCATCCCCATGAGGCAGATCATACAGGTTACAACCCACACAGATGGGCATCTCACTGCGTGCCACGCTGGGTTTGTGGTCAGTGTGTGGAGTTACAAAAAATGCCTCAGACAAGGAGGAAGAATGCTTGTATTCAGTCCTATTCTGCTATACACTCACCATGTTCCCCAAGTATGGCACAAGGAATATACATAAGTATAGAAGAAGGAACCATCATTTTTTTGAGCATGCACAATGAGCCACGAGAGAGACAAGATCTATTATTATCTTCACTTTACAGAATAAAAAGTAAGACTCAGGCAGATAAATAACTGTTTCAAGATCATGTAAACAGTGAGTCACACAGCTGTACTTCTAACCAACTCCCTCTTTAAAAAATAAGCTTCATTTTTTAGATCAGTTTTAGGTTCATACCAAAATTAAACAGAATGCACAGAGTTCTTATATATTCCTGGTCCTCACGTGTTCATAATCCCCACCCACTCTTAAAAAGATGCATTCTTTTTCCACCAAAATCCTGAGATTCTAAATCCATTCATATAAAAGCAAATGGGTTAAGAGACTACCACATTTAAAAGGCTCTTATTATTAGTTTTAAAAAGAAATATGTTTGAAAAATGAATAATGAACAACAAATTCATCATTTATTTTTTGAGTAAATGTGACGTTTCCCATACAAGATTTTCTTCCAGTAGGGTGAACTCTATTGAAACTTAGTCAATGTGATAAAATGACTCTACTGATGCTGAAAGTCATGTCCTGGACCACATTAAATTATACATCTTGAAGAATTGCTTTGAATTCATTTGCATAAAGTTCCCTGAAATCAGAGTACCTGATCTCACTTCATAGCTAGGGCCATTCAAAGGAAAATATCCATCACAGAGGGGGCTTGGGCTGGGGAGGGAGGTGGGGGAGACACAGAGAGATAATTTAAGAGTACTAGGTTAAATATAGAAAAAAAAAGATTGGTGGAGTCAGGATGTTTTGAACATATTAGTTAATCTCAAAGTTTCAATTTCCTCATCTGTAGAATGCAATCAGATCTACCTTTGAGGACCTTGTGAGAACTAAACATGGTGATAGAGGTAAGCACTGAGCTCAGAAAGCCAGGCACCTACAAGTGTCTCTGTGCTAATGTTTGCTGTGGCTATGAACATGTCTGCTGCTGCTGCAGTCAACCTTTTTCCTTTTCTTTAAATAAATTCAGCAGGATCTGTATTTGTGGAAGATGGTACCCAAGTTCCTATTACCCAGAAGGTCAAAAGAAAAGCATATGTGGACTCATCTTGATCACCACTATATTTTTTCCTGAGAATCTACTGCTTGTTCTTTCCTCACAAAAGTATTTTAAGTTAGAAAATAAGTCTATGTAAGGCTTCAGAGCAGCCCATTCAGCCTTGTGTGGGGAGACGGTGCTATCTTCCCAACCATATGAAGATTACATGTCAAACGTTCTATGCAATCTAACAGAGAATCTCTTAGCAAGAGATTAAGCAACTGTAGACGCGAAACTTGGTCACGTGGGTCTCTCTTATCACCTTGAGTTATGACTGTAATCTAGAAATATACCCAGGCTTTACTCTACTTTCTTCAACAAAGTAGATTACAAGGTTACACATTGGACTCAAGTTATGAAAAACATAACATATAAACGAGATTATAAATGTCATTCCATTTGAATGTTTCTCCCTAAAACAAGCTTCAAAAATAATGAAGAGAATTTCTTTGAAGGAAAGTTTTATTTTTCTCCATAGTTTTCGCATTCTGTTTTGCTTTTTGTCTTGGTAGTTGTTGTTTTGCACTGGGGATTGAACCATGAGCTTTGCACTTGCTAGGGAAGTACTATAACATGTGAGCCACACCTTCCGCTCCTTTTGTTTGTACTTTTTCTTTTTTGAGATAGAGTCTCCTTACCTTTGCTTTGGATGGCCTCAAACTCCCCCATCCTTGCCTCTGCCTCCCAGAAACTGGGGTTCCAAAAGTGCACCCCCAGGCCCGGCTTAAAATTCTGTACTTGAAGAAAGACAATTCAGATTCAATTGTCATAGCCAAGACCACCCAATGGGGCAGAACAAGAACATGACCCAATTCCCTTTCTAACACCTCAAGCCGCTTAACTATCAAAATAAAATCTTTAACTTTTTTTCTAAAGAACGATTTTAAAAGCATTCTTTTTCCTCACCCCAGGCTGTCTAAAGTCATTATGTTTGAAGTTTGGAACAAAGTCCAGGAACACCAACAATTAAGCTCCAGCCACTCACCCAGAAGCAGAAAATGAGGGTCTCTCTGCCAAGGTTGTGCAAGATCTCATCCTCTAAACAATATCCCACTGACAGAGGAGGAGAATAGTTCTAACCTTGGTGTGTACCTGCAAAGGTCAAAGATCAATCCCATTTTCAGATGTGCCTAGAGTTGCACAGGGAATTCTCCCCAGATGTTTAAACTCAGCTCTGGAAAGTATTTAAGTTAGATGGGAGTAATTATTCTTATCCTTTTAGAAAATGTTGCTTTCTTTGAAATATGAATTTGTATATCCATTATAATTAAATTTCTGTGATGGAGAATGGATGACAAGTGGTAAGCTCTGCTTACTGCAGGATATGCTTACACTGGTAAATATTAATTCAAACTACCATTCTCAAGCTGATTGTGCCATTTTCCTTTACAAGATTGAATGCTTGAAGGAGGTGAGGGGAGTTTTCATTGAAAATGCCTAGGAAAGGTCTGATCAGTGCTGGTTATCCTATGTAACTAGTACTGCTAATAAGCAAATGTCTTTCCACTTTAAATCCCCACCCCCACACCTTTGACAGTGTGATTTGGCCTGATGTCTGCAGTTTTGTAAAACCGCTGATTTACAGATACATGGTATTAAACATTTCCAAGCATTTAGTCCTTTAGTTAGTCCTCTACATACAAGATATAGTTCTTGTTTTTAAGAAGGGTCCCTGCTTAAAATGGATTCTAGTTTAAAAAATCCAATGAAGCAATGGAAAAATAAAAAGTGACTAATGAGCTCTTACAATATTAAAAGCTAACAGAATGAGATCTTACAGGAAACAAAACTGTATTGCATGTTTATATGAAAACTAATGAGAACTTAGTTTAACTTTCATTTGCATTTATAGACAGTAAGCCAATGTGTTCTGCCTTTCCCTGGGAAATTTGGTTACTGTGAAATAGGAAGTTCCTATGTGAATGTCCCTTCCTTTTCAGGTAAAGACCAGCAAAGTGCTCTATTGCTCATGGTAAGGGCACATGTTTGCATGCCCATTTGTATTTTCCCTACTAAGGGCATGGATTCTAAAATCAGCAAAACTGCCCCAACTGAAATCTCAGCTCCCTCACTTAGTATCTACATGTATGCACACCTGTGTCCTTCCCACTGCTTTTCTCTCCTGTGCTGAGCTATGCAGCCCCAGGACTAGCCAGGAAATCATTAAGTACAAGGCTGCAGTCCTTTGCTCTCTGATTTATATTGAGTGAAAGCAGTTCTCCCACATTATAAGATGACAAACAGGAAACCCAGGAGTCTCTTTACATCTTTTTAAAAACTCACGCCCTGCTGAGACCAGAATGAATTAAACCAGTACCTAATACATACCTCTCTACTACCTGCAAGGACTCTATTCGCTATTCTAGAAAAGTCTTGCTAGACAAGTCTGCCTTACAATGACATCTACTGGGAGTTTTAGGCACTGGAAGGAAAAAAATCAAATATCTGATCCCACAGAGAAGGAAACTTGGCATCAAGAATTTATCTCTTAAATAATCTTTCAATAAACATTCAGTTTATTGTTAAAAACATAAATGGACACTCAGGGAAACCCATAATATGTATCAGATGCCAAACTATGAAACTAAACCCAAAACATGAACTAATACTAATGTATTGTTACCCAGCTTTTGAGCATTTCATCTAAAAAAAAAGGATGACCTACAAGACATTCATTTTGCCTATTTTTGTACTAGAGTTTCCCACTGCTAAAAATCACCATTTCCTTTCAAAACTTTCAAAGTATTTCTGTTTAAGGGACTGCTGCTGAAAGTTTGGGTCAGACTGGTAAGAGCATTTTCCTCCCAATCTCACTTGAATTCCAGTGAACAGTACAGCCAACATCTCATGTAGAAATACCATGGTGGGAATGAACCACTCAGCAAGCTCCTGACATTTCCAGTGGTGCTGCCTTGGGGGAGAGATGATGGGGCCTAAATGAAGACGAACACTAATGTTTCCCTATAATCTAAACTATAAAAATGTCTCCCAGCATCCTGTACTCTGTGAAGGAGAAGACACCAGGAAAAATTGATAGAATTCCCAGAAGAATTAAGGACACAAAAGAGATAACACGAGTATGTCATAATTCAACCTAATTGCCCCCGCTGAAACAGAATATTAACGTGAGATGTAATTAACCTAAGTATTAGCACAAAGTCCAGTCTCCAGCTGCCACTTAATCAAAAGATTTTTGCAATGAAATAAAAACCTTCAGTGTTCATTATAGAAAATGCACATTGTCATTATTACATTTGAAGGTATGATAATCAAACTATCTTCTATTATCGCTCATAATACTAATTGAAGCCATTCTTTAACACATGATTGGACAGAGATTTAAACTAAGAAATTCCCAAGCTTAAGAACATTACAATCTCTGGGAATTTCCAAAGATAATAAGAAAAAAATTACAAGAACAAACTGGACAGGTCTTCTGACAAAAAGTCCCTAGGCTGTAAAAAATAAATAAATAAATATCCCATTACCTAGTCCTTCAGCCTCAAGAGCTGGTGGCACATGCCTCTGACATTCAGAACTGTTTACCTTTCAGATTCATTTTTGTGTTTAAGGACATGAAGAAACTCAATATTGAATCTAATAAAGTCTAACATTTTGCTTCTAGCAAGGCTCAAATTAGTCCCACAAAACTGGCATAGGATTGATGAATGTAATGGGCTATATGCATTCCATATTCCCTCTCTTTTTATAAATGGACCTTATTTTGAGGAAGGCCAGGAACCAAGACTGTGTCCAGCTTTATTCAATGCCATATTTCCAACACCTGTTCATGAGCAGAAAACTTCTGAACAATCCGCAGAAGCAAAAATTTTCATTAAGGCAACTTCTATACACATTTGCCAAATATGTCCTCCAATTCCTCAGCTACTACCCAAGACCAGGTTTCATCTCTCACTCAGCTTACTGCTACAGCCCTGCCTCTCAAACTTCTATACATGCTATCAAGATAAAATGTTATCATTGCACACACACACACACACACACACACACACACGCACACATACACGCACACTGTAATGGTTCCTGGATTCTTGCAACTTCAAGCCCCTTCCCAGACCCCAATCCATTCTGTGTAATTTTATATTCCATTATTCTCCATTCCATGTGCTTTGCTATTAACACATTGTCACACCAGCATATAATTCTGGTTACTATATTAACCATCTCATTCATTTTATCCTACTAGGGGCAGAGGATTCAGATCCTACCCATACTTCAAGATTTACTTTAAGTTATATCTGAAAGCTTTTATTTGAAAAATAAACTTTACTACTTCAAGTAGTAAAGTTCTCTTCTGCCTCTCTCAGTAGGATTTATGAACATTGCTAAATATCTGTTGATCAAATGTAAAACCTAACCATAGAACAGTGAAACAAATAGTTATAATCATCTTAATTAAGTTAATGTGATTTATATACAGGCAATTTTGCTTTCATTAGTATCCAATGCCAACCCATTAATACTCTTCCCCACTAGTAAAAGAATGGAGGTCTAGACCCTCTCTGATACTGTGACTCAGTAGGTTTGGAGAAAAATGTATTTTCAAGTAGTTCTGGAGGTGTTTCTGATATCCACCCAGGTTCAGGACATTGTTTTCCCAAGAAAGATTCCAACGGACTGTTTATCAACTGACCAATAAGTATGCCAGCCCTTGAGGAGTCAAAGAAGCTAAACAAACAACAGAAGATTTAGGGTTGATTTGTAGATTAAACAAGAACCTTTATATGCCAATTTCAGCAGAATCTACACATTTTATCAAATAATGCAAGCTATTTTTTTGGTTGTTGCAGTTACAAACTGGCAATTGCACCAATAGTCCCCAGTCACAACTGCACACAGAATAATCTGGAGGGGAAAAGTGAATACATTGACCCACTGAACCAGAAACTCTGGACATGGAACCTGAGTATCTACACTTTTTAAATCTGCAAGTGAATGTTTTGAGCAGAAGGGTTTGGAAATATCTTTTAAGGAATTCCAAATCTCCCCTATATTCGCTTTTGAGCTAATCAGATCTTGATGTCTCAGCCCAATTCCACTAGAGCTTCCTCATTAGACCTCTTCCCAACAGCCTTCCAGAAATCCATATTTGGAGCTCCAATGACATAAGGAAGTAATAAAGGATTGCTGTGCAAGAAGACAAAAACTTGGTTTTGGTTAGCTGATATTCTTTCATCTTCCCAATGGTGATCACGATTGCCTAACCAGTTCATTGTTATGGCATGAGTATTTGTATGTTGCTCTAAAATCTTCCCATTGGCTGTTGACTCCAGTGTGTATACCATTCCTCTTGTCTGGAGATAACCTAATGTCCTTTCTGTACAGAAGATGAAAAGCAATGATGAAAGATTAACTATAAGAGCTCCATTGAGTAAATATCTCAGCTGGGCACTCACACTGTGAACTATACACTCTTTATCCCTGGAGACAGTTTTGTTTCAATTGCAAAAAGTCACCATTATAAAACTTCCCTTTTTATTATAACACAGAAGATACTTTGATGCACATCAACAAAATAGAAAAAGAATATGTTTGCCAGTTGGGATTTTGCCCTTATTATATAAAATTGGAAATGGAAACTATGGCCTTGATGAAAACATTGAAATTCCAGTAAGTAGGATTAGTCATACTTTTATGTTCCAGGGTTAGATTTCAAACAGCAAGTAGAAGTTCCCTGAGCTACCAGTGGAAGCAAACATTCTCAAGTTAAAATAAAAAGAACTACACAGATTTACCAGAGCCAAAGTGAGAATGAGTAACATTTGACATTTGAAAGGCTGGAATCTCAGCTCACAACTCTCTCCCAGAGGAGAAACTTCTCACCAAATAGTTGGCTCATTGTCCTATCTAGCTTTCTTTGAAACAGTAAACCCAAAGTCTTTTGGGAGAAGGAAAATTAATGAAAACCTCCTTGGCTTAACTCTTCACAGCCTGGGAACAGTTATAACCCAGTCAAAAAGCACTGACCAAGTGAGTTCTAATGTATACAATGGTCAGAGGAATGAGGGTGACATCAATGAGAACTGATTGCTGAGAGGCCTGGAGCTACTCCAACAGTCCCACTTACTCACTCAGGAAGTGTCTTGAGGCTTTTTACCACCACTGTTTATAAGGTCTCATTATTTAGGAGGTAATATTTGGACGCCCTTCTTTGTTTTGTACATCACAATGGTTGCCATTTTAATTGCAATAAAATCTTTCATTATAATCAGAAGAGCAAGTAGGTAAAAGGATGAGTCAGGGATGAAAAATTCTTCACTGTCACCCACAGAATTCATAGGGAGATAAAAAGACACACAGGCAGAGAGAGAAACGGGGTAGATCATTAGAAGTCCTAAAATTTTAAGTGAAGTAATAAGATTTGTACATATTCCACAAATTTCATACTCCAGAGCTGTGGAATATCAAATAACCCTGTTGCAGTGTGATAGCTACTCAAGTGCCAGTGGTAAAATCAAGTATTTATGTGCTTTTCTTCTTAACTATCTAAATAATCTCTTTTGAAGTCATAAAACCTCCTCACAATTCATGCAGAAAATTTAAGCTTCATTCTACTTCTCCTGAATGCCTTCCAGTCAGGTAAGCATGAAGTAATATGCTCTTAGTAGACTCTTAGCTGGCTCTGCTACCTTGTCCTATTCTGTTCAGGTGGCATCTGTATCCATCCACAAAGTGAATAAGGAGAGGAACAAATGATTATCCACCTATAAAACATTATAACAGCTTCAGGGAGTTTCCTGGGAACCCACTGCTCCTAACATGCTCTTCCTCCTACCAACAATCAGTCTTTAACATGTAGTTCTGCAAAGACCTTTTTATTGGTTTGCTTGGACTGCTATAACAAAGTACCACACCCTGAGTGGCTTAAACAACACAGATTCATTCTCTTACCATCCTGGAAGTTACAAGTCTGAGACAAGATTATTTCCTTCCTGGGTGGTAATGGAAAGATCTGTTGGCAAGGTTTTTCACCATGTCTCTTCACATTGTCCTCCCTCTATGCATGTATCTCTTTGTTCAGATTCCCCCTATGTATTAGGACACAAGTCATAGTGAACTACTCTAATGACTTGCCCTCAATTTCATTTGCTATAAGTACCATCTCTCTCATAAAGTCACATCCTAAAGTATTAGTGGTTAGAGTTTCAGTGTATAAATTTGAGGGGAACAAAATTCAATCCCTAACAACCATTTAGCTGACCTTGTATGGCAAGCATTGCTACCAGCTTGTAAGGATGATTGGCAGTATGAGAAACAAGGATGCCTAACCCACTGGATCATGGGTCATCTTTATATCTTTACAGGAAGCTGACAAAATAATCTTCACAAGCAAGTATCCTGTGATGCTAGGTGAGATGTCTTGCAATCTGGTTACCTAAAACCCACTCTTCTGAATATATGTGACTGTTCTCTATTATATGACATTATGAAATAATGAAACTAAAATCACAACAGATAATTATTTATGAATACAGTGACTTGACTTTTATCACACTCTGCTAAGATAGTTACTAAGCTTAATTCTCCACTTGTATATTAAACATTGAGAAAATAATATAATTTTACTGACCTCTATCATAGGTCCCTAAATCCTTAATCTCTCCTGGCTGTCACAACTACAAATTCAATGGCCAACAACATACCAATAATGTTATTTTCCTTACAAAGAGCTCAACCACAGCCCTGCTGAGAGGCCCTAATCCATGGCATTGAAACTGGGTCCTGTGCTTGGTTACTCTGATGAGGACAAGGTTGGTCTTGTCTTACAAACTTCTTGTCTTAGGATACAGCTCCATTGAACCAATGAGGAACAAGGATATATTCCTTGAACAAAGTGTAAACCAAATCAGAAAAAACTCCACCTCGACCTAAGAACCCAAAGTCATAAAGATAGATACAGAATATTCTTTGTAAAAATTGGAGCTAACAGAAGTGTCCTAAAATACACAGTTATAGACATCATTTGGTACACAAAATATCTGCTCTTAGCTATGACTTCACACAAAAAGTACAGAGCTGCCTCTACAGGAGTCTTCCTTCCTTGACTTACCCAAATTAGAAATGTAGAAAGTTAAATCATATAAAATATGTAGGTTAAAATTATTCAAAACTGCCAACTTTATGTGGCTCAACTTAATTTCAGGCTTCATTCATTAATTCAACTCTTTAAAAATCCTGAATTAAATGCCTTGCATTACCAGCTCTTTATCATAAAGGTATGTAAAGTCTGTAGAGGGAGAGTTTTCAATACCATAAGAGAAAACAAAACAGTTGTATTAGAGAGTAACAAGGTCTAGAGTTGTCCTTCCATTGCAAACAACCATGAAGAAGAACAAAAATATAGGAAATAACTATTTTCAGACACTGGACAACAGACAACAGAGAACTATGACTCCGGAGGAATACGAAATAAATGAAGGGAGTTCTGTAAGTGTCCAAGCTTTTTGCCTAAAAGCAATTTCTGACTTGCTGAGCAAGGAGGGGAAACCCATGCTGCAATCTCAGTGAGTAGAGAAGACAGAGATGAAGCTAAGATTCCACAGTCACCATCATTTGCATGACTGAATATCTGAGAAAATGGCACTATAGAAGAAAGAGTTCTAGAAATCAATGTAGGGGAACTCTAGAATCTGTGACTGAACAGCAATATGTACTTGCAGAGTATGAAGCATCCTCAGGCAAGCCAAACAGTAACTTCTGAGGAAAAAAACAATGTACTGAGGAGTCATATGCCAAACAGTTGCTGGAGCTCAAGAATACAAAGGGCCATGGGATACAGGGACAGTCAGCAGAAGCCACAGAAGGGCCAGTCCAAGAAGCAAGTTTAAATTATCTCTAAAGACTACTTTGGATCTGCTCTGAAAAACTTTTTTTTTGAAAGAGTCAAACATAACTGTGGTCCACAACCTGATTTAAACAAAAACTGAATATGAGAAGAAGCAGGGAAAAAAATATGAACCAAAACCAAGAAAAAAGATACAGTCAGTAGAAACAGAGATTAAAAATATAATATCTGAAATTATAATATCACTAAATAAAATTGGTAGCAACTTAGAAACTGCATAAGAAAAGGTCAATGAATTTGAAGACAGTAATAGAAATGATACAAAATAAAGCACAGAAAAAAAATTGAGAGAGCCTCAGTGGTGGAATAGGTGACTGTAGAATAACATAAATTTAACATAAGTATAATTGGAGTTCCAAATGGAAAAGGAGAGAGAAAAAGGTATCTGAATAAATAACATTGAAAATATTCCAAAGTTAATGAAAACTATAAATACACAAATTTAAAAGGCTTAGCAAACTCCAAGCAGGAAAAATTCAAAGAAAACCACACTAAAGGTGGTTTGGCTAAAGGACAAGATAATAAAAATTGTTCAAAGACAGTAATAAAGAGAAAATGTTTGAAAATAAAACAGCCTGAGGGAAAAAAAAAATCACAATAAATACAAAACACAAGGATAAGAATACCACAGACTTCTCTCTAGAAACTATATGAGCTCAGTGAAAGAAGAAACAAAGGTCCTCAGGAAACAAAGCAAAAATAGACAAATGAGACTACAACAAATTTAAAAACTTTTGATGATCACAGATTTAAAGGCAACCTACAGCATGGAAAAGAATATGTACAAATTATGTATCTGATAAATGGATAATATCTAGAAAATACAAAAAAACTCTTATATTCAACAAAAAAAAAATCAAATAACCCAATTTACAAATAGACAAAGGACTTGAATACTAATTTTTTCCTAAGATGACAGACAACTGGTCAACAAGCATACGAAAAATGTTAACATCATGGATCATTGCAAAAAAATAAATCAAAACCACAGTGAAGCATCTCAAACCAATTAGGGTAGCTACTATGAAAACAACAAGTGTTAGCAGGAATTAGTTAGAATCCTTCTGCATTCCTGGTGAAGTTGTGATGTAAATGCTATAGAATAGTATGGCATATTGTTATGTGCTGGTGTGAAATGTTGTGGGCTGGTGTTGGTGTCGAGAGTTCTTGCCTTCACAGGCCAGAGAACTGGCTCATGAGGCAGCTGATTGACTTGTGAGCCAAGGCCAGTACATGAAGTAGGACTTATTAGAGAGAAAGGAAAAGCTACAGCTAGAGCAGTGCAATGGAGCCTGGAAACCTGTGGCTCCCCACTGAGATGAAAGCTGAGGCTTTTTATGGATGCTTTAACTCTGGGTTAGAGTAAGGGTTAGGTGGACTCTTTCCATTGGCTGTGGATTCACGGGCTATCTTAGATGAGCTGGTCTGTTTGCTCCTTATTGGGGGGGGGCAATCTTCAGAGCATTTTGTTTATCAGCCCCATGGCATATTTATAAGACTCTCTATCTCCTCCTCAGAGTGCAGGAATACAGATGTATAACTCCTTTTCAGGGTACAGGGTTCATAGTGCTCTCCATGGGGATGGGATACTCACTCATCTGTCCTTTAGGTTCCCAGACCCAACAATATGATCCAGCAACCCCATTTCTAGATACAAAGGAGTTGAAAGCAGTGTCCCAAAGAGATATCTCTACACCCATGCTCACTGCCACACTAATCACAATAGCCAAAAAAGTAGAAGCAACTCAAATGTCCACCAGTGAATGAATGGATAAATGAAATGTGGTCTATACATGCAATGGATAACCTGGAGGACATTTTGCTAAGTGAAACAAATCAGTAAAGTAGTAAAATTCATAGAAATAGAATATAGAATGGTGGTTACCAGAGGCTTGGGGGAGGATAAAGAGGGGAGTTGTTTAATGGGTGTAGAGTTTCACTTCTTCAAAATAAAAATATTCTGGAAATCTACTTAACAACAATGTAAATACACTTAAAATTACTGAATTGTACACTTAAAATGAACTGTTCACTTAAAATGATTAAAATGGTAAATTTTATGATATCTATTTTTTATAAAAAAAATAATAAGCAAATATCAACCTAGAGTTCTATGCTGGTGAAAATAAGTTTTAAAAATGAAGATAAAAGGGGAGTTTTGAGAAACATGAAAATGTGAGTTGTATCAACTGACCTGCACTGTAAGAAACATTAAAGAACATTCTTCAGACAGGTGGACAGTCATGCCATATGGACATCTGAATCCACACAAAGGAATGAAGAGTAGCAGACATATTAAATATGGGTAAATGAAAAACACTTATTTCTAATTTTTTAAATTTATTTGAAAGATAATCGACTAAACTTAAATGATCACAGCATCTTAAACATATGTAGAGAGAAAATTAATGGCAACAGTGGCACCAAGGATGAATGGGAGAAATGAAGGTTGAAAATTCACACATTATATACAAAGTTATGCAGTATTATTTGAAAGACAATTGTGGTGAATTAAGAATGCATATTTTGAATCCTAGGATAATTTCTGAAAAAGTAAAACTAATAGGCCAATAGTGGAGATTAAAATTAAATCCTTAAAAATCCTCAATTAATCCAAAAGAAAACAGGAAAATAGGAAATGAATAAATAGAACATAAAAAATAATAATAACAAGGGCTGGAGGTGTGACTCAAGCGCTAAAGCACCTGCCTAGCAAGTGGGCAGCCCTGAGTTCAAACTCCAGTATGCCAAAAAGGAAAAAAACAAATAACAAAATAGTATATTTAAGATTGCTCATACTGTCAATTACATTAAATATAAATGACCTAGACACGCCAATTAAAAGACAGAGATTATCAAACTAGGTAAAAACCAACTTTCAACTATATGATACCAAAAAATACCCTTAAAATATAATGATATAAGCCATCTGTGGTGGCACATAACAAAAATCCCAGCACTTGGAGGTCAGCCTGGGCTACATAGCAAGATCCTGTGTCAAAAAAAACAACATGTGTGTGTGTGTGTGTGTGTGTGTGTGTGTGTATACATATGCAAGGATACAGATAGTATGAAATAAAAGTAGGATAAAAAAGTTAGTATGGAAAACCCCTCAGGAAAAAGCTGGAGCTTCTATATTAATATTAAAATTGCTACACTGTCTCCACTGGACAAGTGTCAGCAAGACTTTTGCCTCATTCTGTTTTATTAATATGATTGTACAGACTCACCTGATTTTATTCTCATTGCCACTATCCAACCTGACCCAATCCATAAATTTCCACTCTGAACTCCCTAACCCATGGTAACTTTTACTTAAGTCCAGGTTTCAGTCCACTGCAGGGTCCTATGAGGTTACCCTACTCTTGACAAAACCATATGCCTTCTTTGGTAAAAACACAACCAGTTCCACATTATTCAAACTCTCCATCTGTTCCTAAACTATCCTTTCTTCTCTAGGTCAAAATTCATGTGATTATTGAGCTCTACGTCAAAATCCATGTGGTTTTATTTCAAGGGCCATCTAAGTGCTACCATACTTGTAGAAACAGGCTGCTACAGGAATTAGTTTATGATTCTACCCACATGAAGACACATGAGAAGACAGAAGGAATCCATCTTTTCCTCAGCACTGCTCAACTTCTCTACATAGGAAAATTGACCTAAGCATCATGCTTGGGAATTATGCTGTAAAACTAAGCTATTTATATTCTTGCATCCACATTGGTGATCATGACATACTGGAATCTACATAGCATTTTTTATTTTTTAAGATAGTTTCAGCCATTTTATCCTTTCTGGTGTCCTCTGGAGATTAAGAGGAATAGGCAGTAAAGTCAAGCTGCTAGTGTATCGTTATATGTTACCCTATCAGAACCCTATCCAGACTTTAGCTAGTTACTTAAACTCTTTAAGCTTTAACTAATTGTAGAGTAGCATGTGTCTAAACTTTCAGTTAGAATTAGAAAAATGAAATTCACAGGTTACTATACAAGGTGCTTGAAGTCACCTACACATGTAATAGACCACGTGTTACAATTTCAACATTGTTATGTATGTTGTCACTACTCACCACCCCTACTGCTACTTTTCTAACATTACCTCTTGCCAAGTGTGTCAGGAAACTTTTTAAGTGGCTTGGAATGATCCCTAACTCTTGGTACTTATCCACTTGTACAATCCCTTCCCCTTAAGTATATGCTGGATATAATGACTTGTGTCTTACAAATAAAACATGGCAACTATTGGGATGTCACTTCTGAGACTCTTGCTTGCTTGCTCTCCTAGAGTAAGCTGCCATGTTGTAAGGTGCCCTATGGAAAAGCCCATATGGCCAAGAACTAAAGGTAGTTTCTGACCAATGTCTAAGAAGAAACCAAAGACCTTGGTTAGCCCATAAGTAATTGGCTTCCATGTGAGTGAGCTTGGAAGTCATCCTCCCCTAATAAACCCTTGAGATGGTTACAAACTTGGCGACCTTCATTGCAGCCTTATGAGAGACCAAGTACCAGAGGACTCACCCAAGCCATGCCTACTGTCTTGACCCACAGACACTGTGAAATAATAAGTTTTTATTGTCTCTAGCTATTAGGTTTCATGTAACTTATTATATCTCAATAGATAACTAAAACCCCTAGATTTCTGCCTTCAAATAGATATCCTTACTTCAATCGCCTATTGTAGTACAGCCAGACTTAACTCTTTCTAAGTCAGTCTGAGCAAGTCATTCCTAGGCTCAAAGCCTTGCAATGGCTCCCTCTTCTTTCAAAATAAAGGTCAAAGTCCTAAAACATTGTACAACTTCCTTATTCTACGCCCTCAACTCCAATTATTCTCTTACTTACACCCTGGCCCTGTAAGCTTCTTTGCTGATCCTCAGTCATGCCAGATGTGATCAGACACCACCCATTGCATTGCCTTTTCTTTTCCTTAAAATGCTCCTCCCTCAGATACGCTTACTGCTAACAACCTTGCCTCTTTCAAATGTTTATCCAATGTCCTCTTCTCAATAAGGCCTGACCTGACCACCATATTGTAAATTGCAGTACATCCTTTTTTTCCCCACTCTACTTTTCTTTATCCATAGCACATATCATCTTCTAATTTGTTGCTTATTTTATTTATTATGTCTCCTGCTGATAGTCTTTCCTCTAAAAAGTGTACATTGTAAGAGGAAAGAGATCTCTGTCCCTTTCTCTTTTTTTTTTTAAGTTTATTTACAAATAAGTAAATGAATTACCCTAGGTAATAATATAGAAAGAATATATGCTGGCTCAAAGATTAGATAATGCTTGCAGTTATCTTTGCAAAGAACCAGAAATCAGAACTTCAGAATTAAGAAGATAGCTTAAGAAAAAAACACTGGTAAGTCAAAAGCATTTCTTTATTACATATATTAAATAAAATAAAAGCTCACAGACTCACATATGAGAATGTATGGTAAGCAATAAGGATATTTGCCTACCAGAAGGGTTTCATACAATAACATACTTTCTTGTGTGTGAAAGTACAAAATAGTCCTGGGGCATCCTTTATATTTATCAGAACTTAATTGTTAAGCAACAGTTCCATTTCTTTGTTCAGTTTTATGGGTTTATGTCATATCTTGATCTTAAAACCATTTCTTAGTAACAGAGCAGGATTCAGCTTGTCAGGTGCCCACAAATAAAGACCTTTTATTCTGCTCACTTCCTTCTTAGTTGAAAGGACTTCCCTCAACTGTGGTAGTAACCTCATTCCCAAAGAAGCCTTTAAGTCCAAGTGGGGGTGGTGTATGTTAAATGCAGTACCAAAGTGCAATGATCCCCCACTGTGTGTGTTAATAGGCTGCAAAGCTTAACAGTCCCAACTGAAGAAACACCTTTGTGCTTTGACACTTGAAACCTGGCCTTATAACTGTACCACCACTTCCTGCCCTTTCTCTTCTACCCAGGTGCACAAATCCAAACACACACATACACACACACACACACACACACACACACATCAGAGCACTTTTAGTTTAACAAAACAAGGGCTGTCCCCTTGAAACAGCTACTTATGAAAGACATCAAGTGAATCCAGCATGAGTCAGTGGCTCCACACCATTCTTGGCCAAACAACTATGGGTGCCTCGGATGAGATCCAGGACACTAGAGGCTGTGCCAGCTCTGCAGGTCCCACTGAGCCAGCAGAGATCCACCAAAGGAATAAGTTACTGGATATATGGGCATTTCTGCTCTTGAGGCCTCCCTTTAGCTGATTCCTTTGCATCCAGAGCAGCCTCTTTATTCAGTACCATATTTATGGGTGGGAGATAAAGAGGGGGGATGGGAGAAGCCTCCTCATCATCCTTGAGAACAGATCCTACCCAACTGCTTAAGAAGCAGCCAGTCCTTACAACAAGCTTAACCTTGTTCTGTCCTTGATGGGCACAGTTCTCTACCAGGAGCAACAATCTTTGGGCTGAACATTCATCTACTCCAAAAAGTATTTATTGAGGTACTACTATTTGGTTAGGGGCGGGGAAGAGCACAGCAAGAAACAAGACAAGCAAGTTTCCTGCCCTTTGTGGGGCAACCCAACACCATGATGGGTAGAAGCAAATGCCAAATGCTAGAACCACTGGCTTAAGTTTGAGTCATGAGTCTCCTCCCACTTTCCAGTTGTGGAACTTTGGGAAATTTGCTTTAGTTATTTTACATTTCTGTTTTCTCATTTGCAAAATGGAGATAAACATATTACTTATCTCCAAGAGCTGTTGTATCAAGTCATATTAATGTTAAGTGCTTTAGAATATTGTCAGGCCATAGTCATTCAATAAACATTAGCTATTGTCAACTATTATTGTCATTCTCTGCTGGTAGCTGTGCAATGTGCTGGGAGTGCAACAAAGAATGAGACATATGGTCCCTGTTATTATGAGACTTATATTTTACTGGAGATGACAGGTACTACACAAATAATCAAGGAAATGTAAAGTAAATCAGATGATAAAAAGTAATATGGAGAAAATAAAGGGACAAGGTAAAATTAAAGTAGTAACAAAGTGAATCTATATTGAGAATAAAAGAAGAGAAATAAGATTACTACAAAGCACTTACTCTTCTCTAACACACTAAACACTTAACCAAAAAAAAAAAAAAAAAAGGAAGAGAATCACACAATTTGGCCCCTGTTTTCATGAAGAAGAAAATAGCTGTCTTGAAAAGCATCCCTGCTACATCCTAGACAGCTAGAAGAATCATCTTTATGTATATTCTCTGAGATTACCATCATTGGTGCCACTCAGCATTTTCTACTACTAATCTACTTCGTAACCTAGCAATTCCCAGATACACTCATTTAAAAAGCTATACATGCAACATACAATCTGTCCTTTTGACTCCATTGATGATCAAGGGTCTGAAAAAACCTAGGATCAATGAACATCATGTATACCACATAGCCACAAATTCTTGAACAGTGTAATATTGCCCTGACTTTGCAAGAAACTGAATATTTAAGTTGATGAGGAAGACGAATGGCAACATGGTACAGAGTACATCTCATTATTCTTATCAATATAATCCCCAGAGAAACCTTCATGTGGCTTTTAAAATGGAATTAATTATCTGGTGGAAGCCTCAGGGGCAAGAAGACTCCCAAATCATAGTTTTATTTACCCTCATCACCTGCTGTTTGCTCTCAGTTTGTTTAAAGCCATAATCATTTGTCCTGTGATGAGGATTTGGGTTGCTTTGTGGCCACATGTGGAAAGTATTACATATCCACATCAAATGTAAAAGTGGTCTCCCTTAGTAGAAACCAATGTCATTTCCCTGGAATTAGATCATGTTTTCCCTGTGGGCATATGAGATTTAAGTCTACAGGGAGTCCTCGAGAAAAAAAAAAAAGTCCTTAAAGGATCCACAGGAAGGGAATAGTTACTTTGTCCTTTCATAGCTCTTCATTGTTATTGTCCATCACTGAATAAAAATTAAAAAGCAAAAACGTGTGCTGATTTGCAATATATACTTGGTTCAAAGAGGTTATTTTGTTTTATTCATGCAAGAACAATGAGAGAAATTCTCAGCACCTGCTAAAAGCTGAGAACTCCAGTTTTCTTTGTGTCTGTGGGAAAGAACCAAACAGAATTCATACCTAGACTCAAGGCAGGCTTTGGGTCATGGGGTCCTCAATATGGCCCCTGTGCTCAGTTTTAATGCTCTTCACTTTCTTGAATTTCCTAATATGCTCAGCTTTGAAACTGCACAGGGGATATGAAGCCCCAACTCACACGCAATCTGCCTCCTGCCACTCCCTACTTCTTGGGAATGGGTTCTCAGCCCTGACACTCAATCCCATCCAGTTTTCCCTGCATAGCTACCACTGCTACCCTCCCCTCCAATGGGGGCCACTGGATCAAGACCACTGAGAGAGACCTGCATTTTACCATCCTTCTCTGACCAGAAAGTGGTGGGCACATGGACGATCTCTATCAGGAGCATGCACAGCCCTTAGCTCCTTATCGCTCCTGCCCCCTAGCAACCGTCTTAAGGAGGGACATGGCACTGGCAGCACCACCATGCATTGAGCAGGTGACTCTGCTAGGGCAAGCTTCTACCACCCTGACCCAGTTACCAAGTGCACTTCAAGGTTGCAATCCACTTGGGGGTTGCCATCCCTGGAGGTTAGGGTTGTGGAGTACGAGAAACTGGGATTGACTGAGAAGGGGATCTCAACAACTGCTGAGCTGCCCATGTGCCCTGGCACCTCTGAAGGTCTGTACTCAAAGCACATAACATTAAGTATCAAGTTCAAAATACTACCATTAGGAGAGAGAGACAGATAGTGAAACCAAAGCATAGGGGAAAACACCTTTCACTGGTGCTAAGCAGCACAGCCATGACCATAAATTAGTCTGTTCTCTCCAGGTGCATGACTTCCCACCAACCATGCAGCCTGCAGATTTCCACAATCCACAATTATGAAACAACTTGAAATCACATGCAAGATATTGGAGCTCACCTCTACAAACATCACCGGTATACCATAGACTAAGCTTTTAAAAATCAAGTTGGTTAGCTTTGTATACCCCATGGCTAGCACAATACCATGAACAGTGTAGATGCTCAAAAAGCATTTGCCAAAAACCAGTAGAAAAGGAACAAATGCCTCTAAAGTAGCACTTTTAATTTTTTCCCCACAATTCTATGTCCAAATGGCAGAGGGGAGTAAATTCACACCAGGCATGGGAGTAGAGGATAGGAAGCAATGCTCAGAAGGAAAGGAATAAATGCTCAGCTGTGAGACTGCAATTTCTTTCTTTAATGCTCCATTTTAACTGAAATAATTGTGTTCTTGCTGTTGTATAGAGAAGTTATGTTTTTTAATTAAATAGTGTAATGTTACAAAAATACTGGAGTAAATGCATCTCCCAAGAAAATGTGCCATATTTAAGATTTGGGGCATCTCCTGAATGATCTTCAAATAGCCCAGTTTGCAAACTGTGGCTCTAGAGCATTTAAACATGCATTTCCAAGAATGTCATTTCCTTTAGTACCTTACCCTTTCACATCCATCAACACTCCCTTTCCAACACCACACACACACACACACACACACACACACACACACACACACACACACACAATTTTATAAAAGGTCAATATCACTAAGGGATTAACTAGAACTCAGCATTCATAATTCCCAGTCAGCAGATCCTGCTGTAATGCATGGAATGGACATATTCCATTAGCACACAAAGATAGCCCTGGGAATAGGAAAGACTACCCAAATCTGCTGGCCCTTCCAGAACTGGTTTGCACCACTTCTCAGAACTTCTCAACCATACCTCTTAGAGGACATTCCATGCAGACCAAGAAGCAGGACCACAACTATATTCTTAAACCCCTCACAACATAACTCCCACCTGCTTTTCTAATTTTGTTTCTTTGCACTTTCTTCTGCACTCTGAGCTCCACTAACCTAATTATTCAAAGATCTTTGACTGTGCCCTTCTTCCAAGCCTAAGACTTTTCCTATGTCATTTCCTCAGCATGGCATGCCTTCTTTCTGCTCTGTCCTATCTATCTCTGAACTCCTACTCATTCTTCAAAACAGGGCAAATATTCTTGGTTTCCAGGAAGACTTGCCTCTTCCTAAAGGCAGAGTTCTTTTGTTTTTCTGCAGAGATGAAACCTGTTCATAAGGAAGCACCATAAGATGGTCAAATGAAAAGGTGCAGGCCTGAAATACGGTAGACCTGCAATGAATTCTGGCTCTTTTTTACTAGCTTGGGCAAGTTCCTTAGCCTACTGAGTCTCTGTTCCTTCCACTGTTAATGGAAAAATAATGAATGTCTTTCATCTCCTGGAAATGATAGGAACTCAAGAGTTTGATAAAGTGGATCCATGTGTGTTAGAAAAATTGTGATTAGCACAAGAAGATAGAAATCCTCTTTATCATTCAAAAACAAAGCAACTGGGAGCTAGTCTCCCAGTTACTGGGACTCAGCTGGAGCTTTCTCCTCTCAAGGAATGCATGACTCCATGCTTTAGCTCATGTCCTCAACATCACTTCCTCTTCCTGCCTTCCTGACCACAGTGTAGAGAAATTGTATACATCATTTCCTGCTCCCCTTTTATTATGTCTTCTTCAAAGTTGTTTGTCCTCACAATAGGATTTAGAATGGCAGAGAAAGAGTCACCAAGGCATTACGAGAACTCAGCGGCAGCACTGGGGTGGAACAATGAAATAGCTCTGAAACTTCCTCTTGGTTGTGGCATATGCCACTTCCTACTACTTACAAGGTCAAAGGAAGCCAATGTTCAGCTCTTACTAAGAAATGAAGAAGTGTCAGGAACCCTAATAGCAATTATTTTATAAATCAGTACTTTTTCACCTTCTGAACTGTGTGAGCAGTTTTGAAGTGTATTGTAATTCATCACTAATGATAAAGTACTAGAGTTTTTAATAATTGGCATTTTAAAATAAACTGGATCAAATTTAAGGGCATCCTTTATATACTAGCATGCTTATTCATTTATTCACATTCTAATGTTTTCTTGAACAGGCAAGAAGAGGTGGAGTTATAGCTACTTCTTAAAGACTTGATATAAGCATGATTACACTGAGGGGTGTATGTCATGTGAACTTCAGTTTATGTGTGCGTGGTGGCAGAAAAACGGGCTGAAAATCACTTATCCAAACCACAACCACATTTATCACTTCTATATTGCTTCAATAACCCCATGTGTGTTCTTGCTAGCCAGTCAGTAAGCATTCTAAAAACAAGAACCACATTTCTCATTTCTTTGTAGCAATCCCAGCTTAGCCTCATACTGTTAGAATAACTTGGTGCAGATAGGGAATTTTTTCCCATCTAAGGGCCACTGATGGGACAGGACAATCTAATGATCTGCACATATTATAAAAAATCATATTGAGACATGAAAAACATTTCATCTGTACGTTTTCTAAGTTATAAACAGAGCTAAATGATAAGGCCAGAATTTCCCAATTCATCTCATGGAAATCTGCAGACAGAAATACTTTGGAATAATTATGGTAGATCTTACGGCTGCCAAGAAAGAATTCGCTTTAGTGAACTTGCTCAGGCCAGACGAAATCAAGTTGTGGGCTGTATCCAATGATTACTTTTGCACACCTTGACCTAGAACTTGGGGCTAAGTACTGAGCACTCCACAGTAATGTTTGCAGTCAGGAATTCTGGAGAGTCAAGTAGCAAAAGATTCTCATTCTTCTAAGGAGAGGCCCAGAGATGAGACTGCAAACACAGAAAAGAATTACTTGTTCCACGAACAGAATATAATTTCATCTCAAGTGTTTTAGGGGTACATAGTTTGGGGACTATATACTTTCTAAATGAAAAGTTTAAAAATACAGAGAAACACAAGAATTCTTAAGATTTTCTGTTCCTAACCTAAAAATAGAACTGAGAAATTGAGTTTACATTTATGATGATAGGTGCTCAAGAGCAAGTGAGAAAATAGACGGGCTTTTTTTTTCTTAAAAAAAATGGAGACAAGTTTCTGGAGACCTCTTCAAAACAAAAATTTGAGGTATATGCTATCTTTTTTGTAGCAATCATAGAAACAACCTAGAACATAAAGAAGTTAAATGTTCAAATCGAGACTCATTTCACTATGACATGATCTATTTTAAATTTTATTTATATGCTAGCTGGTTAACTGTATATGAAGGATTAGGGTCAGATACAGTCTTGGCATTTTTTACATAAATGGTAAATCCTTCCTGACAAATCCTTCCTTCTTTAAGGCTGTGTTAAGGTAACATATCTAATAAAATGAAAATATTTGAAATAATTAAAAAAGTTGTACAATTCTCCATGGGGGGAAGCTATTTAATTCTTTCAAGAGAATCAATTTCTTTTTTTTGTTTGTTTGTTTGGTTTTTTTGGGGGGTTTTTTTGTTTGTTTTTTTTTAAATTTTTATTTTATTCATATGTGCATACAATGTTTGGGTCATTTCTCCCCCCTCCCCCACCCCCTCCTTTTCCCCCCCCACCCCCTCGCTACCTGGCAGAAACTATTTTGCCCTTATCTCTAATTTTGCTGAAGTGAGAGTATAAGCAATAATAGGAAGGACCAAGGGTTTTTGCTAGTTGAGATAAGGATAGCTATACAGGGAGTTGACTCGCATTGCTTTCCTGTGCATGTGTGTTACCTTCTAAGTTATTTCTTCTTGAACTAACCTTTTCTCTAGTTCCTGGTCCCCTTCTCCTATTGGCCTCAGTTGCTTTAAAGCATCTGCTTTAGTTTCCAAGAGAATCAATTTCATATAGAACCTTTTAAGTAGGGTCAATACCTGAAACTTACTTGGAAAAACAAGTAAAGTGGAAGGAAACTGGTCTCTACTAAGAACAGACTTGCACTTGGAACAGTAAAAGAATGCTGGGGTATTATGGGGTGCTTATGCTGGAAGAAGTGACACTATTTATTTGAATCAGGAAATGCCTTTAGTTTGACTCTATTTTCTCTCTGTGTTTGACTATAACTAAAGCTAAGCCTGATATGCATGAGTCTTTCAAAAAAAACTCTATGATCCTTTCCATAAGTCCACAAGCTAGGAGTGATGGCTTGACATGCACAGAAAGGCTGTGATTAGTCAAGTAGTTCCTTGAGTCAGATTCTTCTGTGACATGAGACCCAAGGTTGAAGATGTGGAGGAGTCACAGATAATGGAACTCAGTCACAGCCATAGTGTTGATCTAGAAGACTGGGAAGTTTAGTGCTTTACAGGTGAAGTTCTTGCTCTCAGGCATTCGTTTATAATAACAGCACCTTACAGACACTGGGGAGTTTAATCCTCAGCCCACATAGGAAGCAAGATTATTGTCTCCATTTTAGGGTTGTGTAAACTGAAACTTAAGAGAGTTTGATAATTTCTCCATGTTTGCTTATTTTTGGAAGCTAGATGTCTTCAAGCTCAAATCCTCATTCATAACCACTCACTTTGTCCACAGTGTTATTAGAATGTCACTTCTTAAGGATAAATAATACATCAATAACAGCAGTTCTCTAAGATTTGGGAAAAAGAAGAGCTAAGAGAATTGGAATGTCTGAGGATAGAGAAAAGACATACTTTTCATTCTATTCCTTTTGGCTTTTGATTTTTTTTATTTTTTTATTTTTCTTCTTACTTTGTCATTATTTGTGGATTTTGTATGTACAGATTTGCTTACTGGCTACAATTTATTTATAATCCCAAAATAAATACTTGCATACTTTAACAGTCATCTGCAAACATGCATGGAATGACAAAAAAAAAAAATTGGGATTCCCTAACAAGCACATTCCCAGCTGAGCTGGAGCCAGAAAGGGTTTGGTCTTCTGGCTTCAACACTGATACAGAGAGGAGCAGAGGATGGAGGTGGCAGAACTAAGAGTTGCTAAGTGCTCTGCCTTGGGCCAGTTGGACCATCCAGTTTGAATCCCACCTCTCACTCCTGTTAGTGAGGCCTTGGCAAATCACTTCTGAGCCATTTTCCCTTTTGAAAAAGTAAATAGAGTCTACTCAGATGAATTGGCTTTAAGCTTTAGGATTATAACCTGTATAAAGCATGTATAGATTTCTGTGTACTTTCCAAGCAGCAATGGCTCTATCCCCTAATTCCATGTTCACTGCCACTGTATAGAACATAGCTATTGTAAGTAAGGAAAATGAACTACATGTGGATACTTACTGCTGTGTGTGAGCATGTGTATGTGTGTATCATATTGATTCTTAGGATTATAATAGCACTGGGTTTAGAAGACATAAAACAAGGGCATATGCCCTTAAGTGTTAAGGATGAAGCAAAAAATCAGTCTAGGTTATCACCTCAAGTTGAAAACAGAGTTCGTTAGGGATAAGGAAGATGGGAAGGGGTTCTGATTGGAAGTAGGCAAGGTATCAGTCAAAGTCTATACACAGAGGTAACTTCATCCTCAAGGAATTCTAGGAATTTGTACTCAGGGTGGACTTCCAGATAGTTCTCAGACTGGGACGGGAACCCACAGAGGCCCTGAAAGGCAGGAAAGACATCAGGACTCCTAGGCCAGGTGTGTCTCAAGCTTAAAGGTGTTTGCAACTAGTGAATTGTGAGTTTGTGGGAGAAGCAGGGCGAGCAGTTGGCAGAAGGAACCCAGCAAGCTGTGGAGGGGCTTCTGCAGCAGACACTGGGATGCCAGCTGTAGAAAACCTGGAGACTTAAGAATTTGAAATGAGGCCTGGAGTCATACTAACCAAGAACCTGTTTGTATATGGGAATTTTCCCAAGGAGTGTCCATTCCCGAAATTTAGTATGAAAGAGTTTCATGACCCAAGCACAGATTGAGAACTTTACCTATAAAATGCAGAAAATGTTTGATTTCTCCCCCCTTCCATTGCCAGCCTTAGTGAGCTTTTTTTTTCTAGACAAATCTTTTTAAAGAAACAGAATATTCTGGCAAATCTCCAGCTGGGGTGACCCCAGCTGAGACCCACTGCCATGTTGATACTGAGATCCTGCTTCCGCCTGGCTGTTCTGCATGGGGCGGAAACACAGATGGCCCATTCCTGAGATCAGAGACTTCCTGACAGCAGCGACTTTGGCTGAAGGATTCCCCATGGCCTTTCCAGACCTTTCTTAGCATACAATGGCTGAGGGTACTTCTACTCCATCACTCCCTGACAATATACATCAGTCTGAAGGCCTCACCTCGCACCCAATTTCCTCTCACAAGGTGGATCCCTTAATAAAATCCTAACACGTTTAAGCCTGCATTGGCATCTGCTTCTCAGATGACCTGGACTAACATAAAAAAACAAATTTCCATCACTTCAAGAAAGTTACTGAGTTATGAGCAAGAACAATAGACACCTTAGGAACTGCACTGTGCTCTGCCATCACTTGCTCTCTGCCATGTGAGCCACCCCACTTCCAAAACTCAGACACCAAAATGTGGATTCAGGTTTGGAACCATTAACAGGCTATTGTACATTTCAGACTATATGCTTAACTTAACACCTTTAGAGAGGCCATGGCCCCCCGCCCTTTCTTCACCTGGATGCCTTTCCCTGCTTTTTCTGCCTACTGAATTTGCTCTTCCAAACACAGCTCAAATTTTACCTTCCCTGATTTCCCTTGGTCAACTCACTTCCCTATACTCTTCATCTTTAAGTATTTATGCCTAACTTTGTTGAACTGTCCATGAAGATTTTGTCCAGGTACTAGTAATTTAAAAGCTGACTAAATGCCTAGAAAAAATAAGATTTTTTCTTATTTTTCATCACTATTACCTCATCACTATTCATAAGATTCATAAGAAAAAATAAGATTTTTTCTTATTTTTTATCACTATTACCTCATCACTATTCATCATCACTATTACCTCACAGAACAAGATTCTGAAGGAAGTTGGTGGTGTGGTTGGTTTAGTTTTTCTAGTGTTATCAGGAATGTACCCCTTTCCATTTGTCCATCCATCATCCCCAGTGAGTTGAAAATATTGCCCCTCAAGCACCAACCATCGTGGCCTCAAAGCCACACTCAAATTCAGGAAGAGAGGAGGCTTTCTACCCACTGATCTGTCATTTTTTAGTAGGAAGGAAAACCTTCCAGTATTTCTCCCAGAAGATGCTATCTTTTATCCCATTGGTGTGAACAGAGTCACAGACCATTCCAGCCAATTATGGCAAAGGGAAATAAGATTACAAAATTGACTTATACCAAAAATGATTCATCCCCAGAATGAGGCCCACCTTTCTTTGAGTATATTGCTGCTGCTTTTTAATTTTTTTTTCCTCCTAACATGTCTCTGTTAGCCATAAAGATGGAAAGAGTGGCTGCTGAGCAGAGAACAAATAGATTCACCTGATTAAGTTGCCATTTTACCTGCTTCTGTCTGCCACCACACTATGTAGTTCTTGGATGGCAAGAACCCTGCCTTATTCATAACTGGCCCATTGTGGCATTCAGTAATAGTTTGTTGAACATTTGAAATATTCTTTCATTTGCTGAGTAAATGCAGTACATTCTGGATACTATAGACATGCTAAAGACATGCTTTCAAAATAAAATATTAAATAAATCCTCCATGGCCCCTGTAAAAGAGTAATAAGAATTCTATCTTGATTCTAGAAGAGACTTGGGCTAAACAGAATAGAAAACCACAGCGAAATTACAACATGAACATCTGACTCAGCCCATAGTTAAAATCCCAGACCTGCTGGCTTTCCAATTTATACTTCAGTGTTTTAGTGTCTCCCTCAGGAGCATAACAACTATTTAAATAGTGACATTGGAATACATAACACATCAAGACATGTTTATATTAGATACAATGAACACTAGTTAAATTTTAGTGGGAAATATAGACGACCACAATCAAAAAGAGTTTCAATTTCACAGAAGATCCATGCATGACTTACCAAAGGCCTTTGGCAATTCCTGGACTTAAAACATGATTTCAAGTGACCGGCTAAGTCTCTCTGAATTGGGTTTCTTTCACAGTCTGATTATACTCACCTGGTAATTTTGTTTGTAACTGCATGTTCATAGCCTTCCTCCCCTCTCATTCTAAGACTAAAAGTCAGATGATAATTACTCTCCAAAGGTGACTTTGCCTACTCACAACCAAAACAGATTTTTAAAGTTTTTCTTAGTTAGCAGACTTTTTGAAGTGAACAATTTATAGAAAGCATGGATTTATCTAGAAGAAAAACACTATCTACAGGAAGGAAGTTATAAAATATATCACTCCACAAACTATGTGTGCAAGAACTTATGTAGCTTATATTTTCTATAAAGAGATTTAACTTCTTTTTGAGCTCCCACTAGACCATACAAGTAGAAAATTTAACTCAGTCACTGGGGCTCCCCCTCCACCCAAACTAACTTCAGTTTGTGAGCTACTTCTAGTACTTCATACAGTTGCAAGATACCTTAGGGTTCAAGGACCCTCTGGTCATTAGTCACCCATCCACAATTTTTCCCCATCCCAAGATTGTTATTAGCCCATTTCTCCACTGATAGGGAATCCACAGAAATTTTCTCTTCTAAAAACAGGAGAACTCTCCTCCCAGAAATCTTTCTTTTCTGAGGGAGTAATTATTACTGATAGTCAAACATAAAGAGAACTAAGTGAAAAAGTTCATTCTCTGTATGACTCACATGTGATTCTGCAAAGTTGATTAAGAATTTTTTCCCCAGACAAAACACAAAAGTGTTTCTAATACTGTAAGAAGTCAGCAAGGCACCAAGGTTAAAAGCATGAACTGTGGAGCCAGTCCACCTGGGCTTGATGTGCAACCTTGGGAAATTTATTGAATCCATATGTACCCCAATGGGGTTTAAATGAGTTAGTACATATAAAGGATTCAGAACAGTAGCTAATATTTAATAACTACTGTAACTATTACTGATTTAGCTTCTAAAACAATCTTGACAGTTAAAATATTCAAATTTATATTTCATGATTTTTTTTCATACATTTAATAAGGGACCTATTATGAGTCATAGGCTGACACTTCCATGATAAATAAGTTGAGGAAAGTTGAGTAGGCAAGTCAATGTGGTGGAGCCAGTGAAGCCCTTTGAAAAAGGAAACTCATGCTGCAGTGAAAAGAGAAGGTAGTTAACCCTCCTGCAGAGTCAGAAGGTCCCTGGAAGGACCAATCTAAACCCATCAAGCAAAGAGTGGAGGTAGACTCTCCCAAGAAGAGCAGCAGCACGTCAACCCTGGAGGTCAAAAGGAAGTGGCTTGAATGGAGAATTGCTAAGCATGATAAGGAGATCAAGTCAATACTGTTGCTTAAAGGGAAAGGAGTCTCTGGACAGAAGTAAAGGCTAAATCACCAAAGCCCCCTGTGACCAATGCTGTCCTGTGTACTTCATGTTCACAGCTTGGGGGAGCCATGGGGAGTGACACTGAGGATTAATGAACCCAAGAGGTGAATCACTGTGGAAGATGGGTGCAGGGCTCTTTTCAGAAGTCCATGGCAATTTGGGGGGAAAATGAAAGACTAAATTAAAGTAGTAGCATTGGGGATAGGAATAAAAGAAACCTTTTCTTTTGGGTTTCATAGGAATGTGTTTGTTTACATATCCCTTCTCACCTCACCACCTCATCTATCATTTTATAGATTCTCTGATTTCTTTTGGCAGTATTGGGTATTGAACTCAGGGTCTTGTGCTGTAATAATTCTACAACGCCTCCAGTCCTTTTGATTTTTTAGTTTATTTTTCAAATAGGGTCTTGTGCTTTTGCCTGAGCTGACCTTGAACTATGATCTTCCTATCTCTGCCTCTTGAGTAGCTGGGATTACAGTTGTGTACCACCAAACCCAGCTCTAGATTCCCTAATTTTTATAGATCTTATAATTTTGAGGCATGGAATGAGGAAGATACACATAAACACTCAAATTTCTAGCTTGAGTCCTGTAAGTAGATGGTGGATGGAGAAGGAAACCTAAAGAGACATCCATCTAGACCTCTCCCTGTGAGAATCCTGCTGGCTTCCCTTGCTACTTGCCCCCTCTTGAGAGAGGACTTTCCTGACCACCCTCCTTGAAATGCAAATGCCATAACCCTCCATCCCCTTACCCTATTTTTTTTTTCAACACACTTATCTATTCCTGACATCATGCTATCTTGTTTTCTGCCAGTTTCTCCCACTAGAACATAAGTTCCATAAAGGTAGGAACTGTACTGTCTTGTTCACTCCTAGATCTCTAGAGACCTGAACAGTTGCTCAGTAAATATTAGTTATGTGAGTGATGATGTCAGTTTGCAGGACCTACCTCAGGACTACTAAGAAGCTCAGTGAACAAAGAAAATACAGGTCTGATGCTCAGAAGGAAAACCAGGGCTATACACAGTTGTGCTGGAGTACAGCCAGAGGTGAGGAGTGGTGAAGTGGTGTCACCCTGAGGGGAGAGTTTAGAGTGAAAACACAGCCAAGATGAATTCCTGAGACCTTTACGTTTGGCAGAGAATGGGACACTTAAGACCATCTAGTGCAGTTGAAGAAGACTCAGCAGATGATGATACCATGAAAGCCAGAGAGGAAATAGTTTGAAGAAAAAGGTTTGATAAATAGGGCCAAGGAGAGAGAAGGGCCAAGATAGTAAGTGATTTCCATCACTCTGACAAAATACTTGAGAAAAGCAATTTCAAGGAGGAAAGATTTATTTTGGCTCATGGGTTCAGAGGTTTTAGTGCATGGTCACTTGACTCCATTGTCTCTGGGCCTGTGGCAGGGAGCATGGGTATAAGCAAAGCTGCTCACATCCTGGAAGCCACCAAGTCCAGGGAGAGGGATGCTTTTATGACAAAACCCCTCCCCCAAAACCCATTAAGCTATGAATCCATAAATGCATAAATGGATTAATCTACACATGAGCTCAGAGTCCTTATGATCCACTCAGCTTCCAAAGTCTCCCCGCCCCCAACAATGATACACTGGGGGCCAAGACTTCAACACATGAGCTTTCAGGAACATTAAGATCCAAAGCATAATGATAAGAACAGAAAAATAATCTGTTTACAACTCTTTCTCTCTCTCTCTCTCTCTCTCTCTCTCTCTCTCTCTCTCTCATAAACGTCTAATAGAAAAAAACAAGGCTAGGGAACTGAGGCATTTTTTAATCTTTTGATCTTTAACCACAATTGCACATTGTCATGGTTTCTTTAACTACAATTGTTACTAAATCTCTCATTGCCGTTTCTAGCCTGTAAATTCCTGCCTTTTATAAAAACTAACAAGTAGCAGAAGCAGGCTTAGAAAACTAATTCTAATGAAGTTCCTTTCAAAGTTAAAAGTCACTTTAGTTCTAGGTCAGAGCTCCCAGGATTCCATAAGAAAAGTTCTGAAGGACAAACCTGGACAAACCATTTCTGACCCCACAGCTTCACAAGGCCATTCAGACTCTCTGATTCACAACTCCCAGGAGACAAAACTGATCCAGCCCTTGTCCTTACAAAAGCCAAACTCTCTGGACTGCAGCAGGCTATCACATGACCTCAGCCAGCCTGGGGGAGAGCAGGTGGGTGTGACATGAAAATGCACTATGCAGTGCATAGGGAAGAACTGGACTTGCTTCAAAAAAGCATGCCCATCCTGTTTGGTGTAGAAGGGCCCTAAGGAAATGATGAATATCCAGGACAGCTTAAAACTGAATCCTCTCTCCAGCTGAGAGTGTCAGGCTGAACTGGTGAGGAGGAGAGAAAAGAGGAGGGGCACCATTGATGTCCTTCCAGCCTGTTACACAGCGGTTCTCACACTCACTACACATTAGAATCACTTGGGGAGATTTTAAACTCTGGTTTCCAGAAGTAGGACCCAGACTTCAGTATGTTCATGAGCTTCCAGGTGTTCCCAGAGTGCAACCAAATGAAGAACTTCCATGCAACTGCGGGGCCTAGGAGCAAGGCTGGAAGGAGGTTCTTCAGACCCAGTTATCACAGACTCCCTGGAGGGTCAGTGGTCATCCTGGAGTGCAGGGACATTGCCTGAACTGTCCTGTTACGCAGGCCAAACAACTGCAAGCTTCCCCCCCTGCCCCCCAAAAAGGGAATCAGCCACTTCAGCTAAGAAACTGCACCACACAGCTGAATTTTCCCTCATGTTCCTCCTTCACCCAACACAACAGCTTTCTCACCTGCGCTAAAGATAGATTTCAAGATACTGAGAAAGCATCCCTGTTCTCTGAAGCCCTGTGATCCTCCAGCAGCAGTGTTAACATCTTTAAAAAGCTTGGTGGAAATTTGGAATCTCAGGTTCTATCCAAACCTGCCCAAAGCTGCACAAATACTGCTAGATGGCACAGAATGTATTAAAATTGTTCACCATACTGAACTATATATATATAGTTCATATATATATGAGGGAGAAATGCTCATAGACTGACCTCCAGAGAGTAGATAAAGCAGATGAGAATTTCTTTAAAACGTCAAGAGAAAACAAAATTTTAAGGGCAAATAATTAAGATTTTTTTTTAATTTAAAAAAAGTAATATTTGGTAAATCAGGATCCATAGCCCATTAGACCACTGATTAGTTGAGGGGACCTAAATGTCACCAGTTATCAAATGACTTTCCCTAGGACCAATTTCCTCATGTTCAGAATGATACATTTAACTTGAATCCTTATTAGAATCTCTTCTGGCTCAAAATTTTACCGGTTGAAAATCCTTGACACAAAATATCCAATCACAGTAGTTTCCTCAGGGTTGTAGGAATTACATTACCACTGGGTGGCAGTGTTGACCCAAAAATGCTGGAAACCAATGTAAACATCTTTTGGAGGTTTTTTTGTGTATGCGTGTGCATGCCTCTATGTGTGTGTGTGTGTGTGTGTGTGTGTGTGTGTGTGTGTGTGTGTGTGTGTGTGTGTGTGTGTGTGTGTGTGTTTAAACCTTATCTTGTGGCAATTTAATTCTGCTTTCTAGAACTCAGGACATAAAAAGTTTGGAAATTGCACTACTATGCAGTGACCCGAGGACTGAAGTGTGACCATATTGAAAATCATCTATAAAGAACTGCCGGAGGAGAAAAGACACTGCACCAGGTGAGGTGAGACTCCGAAACACAGCCAGCTGGGCATAAGAGTTCGTGGAAGGGATGCCCACAGAGGAAATTCAGAAAATCAGGCAACCAAAGGAGTCCTGATCTTGGCAATGCCTCAGGAGGTTGCTAGCCCTCTGTATTCTGTGCTAGTGTATCATCCTTGGGAGGTTTTGCTGAACACATACAATAAGCTGTGATTGCTGACAAGCAAATAATTCATCACAATTCTCTGTCTTGCCTATTCCTCATTCCTGGCTGTCATCTGCAATGTCTGGCCTTTCTTATGGACTCCTGATTTAGCTGTGCTGTAGGACTCAGACATAAGCTTTCTCCCAAGACCCTGCTGCCTCACCTTGATTCAACCTCCTGCACCACAGACAAATTTGACCCTAACTCCAGACCCCACTCCTGCTAAATCCTGTCTCATCTTGAAAGGTCAAACACAGATGTTTTGAGTAAAGAATCATCAAGTGTTAGGGTGGGAGAATTTTTAGATATCACATCGTCCCTTTTATTTTTCAAGAGAGATAAAAGGGATCAGAACAGCAATAATAGACACTTAGAATTTAGTGAATTCTAAGCAGAAGGGAATTATCTCCTATAACAAAAGCTTGCAACCTGCTGATCCCGGAACCCAAAGTAAGGACCATGTCAGAGAAACTCCAAAACTATAATGGAGGCTGGAGTTACTACAGCCTTTTCTGTAATCACTTCAGTGGCTGAAATTTCTGTGAGTTTATAAGAAAGGCCAGATGTTGCAGATGACAGCTAAGACTCAGCTTACTCACAAAACAATGATTTAATTTCTTTGTATTTTTTTAATTGTTTTTACATTTACTCACATGGGTATACATTGTTTGAGCCACCACCCCAGCTTCTAGGCAGGACCTGTTCTGCCCTCTTGTTCTCCCATTTTGTTGAAGAGAAAACATAAGAGATAATAAGAAAGACATATCATTTTTGCTAGTTTGAGATAACTACACAGAGAGACTTCCAGTGTTGCTGCCATGCACGTGTGTATTACAATCCACATTGGTTCATCTCTACCAGAACTCTTCACTACTTTCTGGTCCCCTTCCCATAATCTGCCAGTTTAAGATTACTATATTTGCTCCTCTACAGTGGGCACATCAACCACTTTCAAGTTTTAGGTTTCCTTCCCTTTCCCTATCCCGCCCATGTGCTTTCTCCCCTTAGTGTTGACCCATGTCCAATATTACTGCATTTGTTTTAGGTCTATAATCCACATATGAGGGAGAACATGCAATTTTTGGCCTTCTGGGCCTGACTAACTTTGCTTAAGAAGATGTTCTCCAGTTCCATCCATTTACTGGCGAATGACAAAATTTCATTCTTTGTAGCTGAATAAAATTCCATTGTGTACAAATATCACATTTTCTTGATCTGTAGAGGGGCATCTTAGCTGTTTCCATCTTAGCTTGTTGTTAATAGTGCTGCAATAAACATGTGTGTGCGGGTGCCTATGGTATAACCTGATTCGCATTCCTTTGGGTGTATCCCTAGGAGTGAGACTGCTGGATCATATGGCACAGCTATGTTTAGTTTTTTAAGAAGCCTCCATATTGTTTTCCAAAGGGGTTGTGCTAACTTACATTCCCACCAGCAGTGTATGAGGGTTCCTTTTTCCCCTCATCCTCGCCAACAGTTGTTGTTGGTGGTGTTCTTGATGATAGCTATTCTAACAGGAGTGAGGTGGAATCTTAGTTAATTTTGATTTTCATTTCCTTTATGGCCAAGGATGGTAAACATTTTTTCATGTGTTTTTTGGCCATTTGGAGTCTTCCTTTGAAAAAACTCTGTTTAGCTCAGTTGCCCACTTCTTTATTGGTTCATTGATTTGGGAGGAATTTAGTTTTTAGAGCTCCCTGCATATTCTGGTTAGCAGTCCTTTGTCTGATGTATAGCTAGCAAATATTTTCTCCCACTCTGTGGGTGATCTCTTCAAGTTAGAGACCATTTCTTTTGTTGTGCAGAAGCTTTTTAATTTCATGTAGTCCCATTTGCCCATCCTTTCTCTTAGTTGCTGACTCACTGGAATTATACTGAGAAAGTCCTTGCCTATACCAATTGCTTCCAGAGTATTCCCTGCTCTTTGCTGTACTAACTGCAAGGTTTCAGGTCTGATATTAAGGTTCTTAATCCACTTTGAGTTAACACTAGTACAGGGAGATAGGCATGGATCTAGTTTCAGTTTTCTGCAGGCAGATAACCACTTTCCCCAGCAATGTTTGTTGAAGAAGCTGTCTTTTCTCCATCATATGTTTTTGGTGTCTTGTCAAAAATAAGGTGGACACAGCTATGTGGATATCCTCTATTCTGTTCCACTGGTCTTCATATATCTGTTTTTGTGCCAGTACCAAGCTGTTTTTATTGCTATGGCTCTGTAGTATCGTTTGAAGTCAGGTATTGTGATACTGCCAGCATTGCTCTTTTTGCTCAGTATTGCCTTGATATTTGTAGACTTTTGTGTTTCCAAATGAACTTTAGGGTAGATTTTTTTAATATCTGTGATGAATGTCATTGGGATTTTGATGGAAATTGTGTTGAACATGTTGCTTTTGGTACTATAGCCATTTTTACTATGTTGATTCTGTCAATCCATGAGTATGGGAGATCTTTCCACCTTCTGTAGTCTTCCCGGATCTCTTTTTTCAGTGGTTTGTAGTTCTCCTTGTAGAGGTCATTTACATCCTTTGTTAAGTTTATTCCTAGGTATTTGATTTTTTTTGAGGCTATTGTAAATGGAATTGTTTTCCTATATTATTTCTCAATTTGTTCATTTTTGGTGTATAGAAAGGCTACTGATTTTTGTAAGTTGATTTTGTATCCTGCTACAGTGCTGAAGCTGTTTATGGTGTCTAGTTTTTGGCTGGAGTTTTTTTGGGTTTCTGAGGTATAGGATCATGTCATCTGCAAAAAGAGATACCTTGACTATTTCTTTACCTATTTGTATTCCTCTTATTTCTTCTTCTTGCTTTATGGCTCTGGCTAGAATTCCAGGACTATGTTGAATAAGAATGGGGAGAGCCAGAGCATCCTTGTTTTGTTCCTGACTTTTGGGGAAATGGTTTCAGTTTTTCCCCACTAAGTATGATGTTGGCTATAGATTTGTATATATACAGCTTTTATAATGTTGAGGTACATTCCTTCTATTCCTAGTTTTCTTAGAGCTTTTATTATGAAATGGTATTGAATCTTTTCAAAAGCCTTTTCTGCATCTATTGAGATGCTCAAGTGGTTTTTGTCTTTGCTTCTCTTAATGTGCTATATTACATTTATTGATTGCATATGTTGACCCATCCTGCATCTCTGGGATGAAGCTGACTTGGTCATGGTGAATGAACTATCTGATATGTTGTTGGATTCAGTTTGCCATTATTTTATTTTGCATCGATATTCATTAAGAAGATTGGCCTGTAGTTCTGCTTTTTGGTTGTGTCCTTGTCCAGTTTTGTGATGAGTGTAATACTGGCTTCATAGAATGAGTTAGGCAGTGTTCCTTCCCTTTCTATTTAGTGGAAAAGTTTAAGGGGTGTCAGTATTAGTTCTTCTTTGAAGGTCTCATAGAACTCAGCTGAGAATTTCTCATGTCCTGGATTTTCTTTTTTGGGAGACTTGTTATTGATGCTTCGATTTTATTACATGCTATAGATCTGTTTAGGTGGTTAATATCCTCTTGGTTCAGTTTTGGATGATCATAAGTATCTAGAAATTTGTCCATTTTTTCAAGATTTTCCAATTTATTAGTATATAGGTTCTCAAAGTAGTCTCTGATGTTTCCCTGGATTTCCTCCATGTTTGTTATCTCCCCTTTTTCATTTCTGATTTTACTAATTTGAGTCTTTTCCTTCCTCATTTTAGTCAGATTTGCCAGGGGCTTCTCAATCTTATTTATTTTTTCAAAGAACCAGCTTTTTGTTTCACTGATTCTTTGTATGGTTTTTTGATCTCTATTTCATTAATTTTGGCCCTTATATTTATTATTTCTTTCCTTCTGCTTGTTTTGGGTTTTTCTTGTTCTTATTTTTCTAGAAGTTTGAGATGTAGCATTAGGTCATTTATTCGAGATCTTTCTATGTTTTTAATATATGCACTCATGGCTATAAACTTTCCTCTTAGGACTGCCATTGCTGTGTCCCATAAGTTCTGGTAGGTGGTATTTTATTTTCATTTGCTTCCATAAACCTTTTGATTTCTTCTCTTATTTCTTCTATGACCCCACTGATCATTGAGCAATGTGTTAGTTAGCCTCCAATTATTTGTGTATTTTTTGTTGTTTTTTTTGTTGTTGAGTTCTAGTTTTAATGCATTGTGATCAGATAGAATGCAGGGAATTATTTCTATTTTCTTATACTTCTTGAGGTTGCTTTGTGCCCTAAGATATGACCTATTTTGGAGAAAGTTCATTAAGCTGCTGAGAAGGATGCATATTGTGCTGTTGTTAGATGAAATATTCTGTAGACATAAGTTAGGTCCATTTGATTTATGGTGTCATTTATTCTAGGATTTCTTTGTTGATTTTTTGTTTGGATGACCTATCTGTTGGTGCTAGAGAGGTATTAAAGTTTCCCACTACTGCTGTATTGGAGTCTATGTGTGCTTTTAAGTCTTTTAGTGTATATTTGATGAAATTGGGTGCATTGACATTGGGTGAATATAGGTTGATAATTATTTTTTCCTTTTGATATATTACCCCTTTTATTAGTATAAAGTGTCCTTCTGTATCATATTTGACCAATGTAAGTTTGAAGTCTGCTTTGTCTGATATAAGTATTGCCACTCCTGCCTATTTTCAGGGGCCATTGGCTTGGTATATCTCCTCCAGCCTTTCACCCTAAGCCAGTGTTTATTTCTGTCAATAATATGGGCCATTTTTAATACCCAACAAATTGTCAGGTCTTCCTTTTTAATCTAGTTTGTCAAATGGTGTCTTTTGATGGGGGAGTTGAGTCCATTGACATTCAGTGTTAATATAAATAGGTATGTTGTGATTTGTGCCATTTAGTTGTTTTTGTTGTTTAAGGATTTGACTGTGTACAGCCAAATCAATGTTACTCTGATTACTTATCTTTTCTTCTCCTGTGGTTTGATACTTCCTGTCCTCTCATGGTTTTGTTTACTTTCATCTTCTGTGTACAGAATTCCTTGTAGAATCTTCTATAGTGGTGGCTTGGTGGTCATATATTGTTTTAGTTTCTGTTTATCATGGAAGATTTTTATTGCTTTGTCAAGTTTGAATGATAGTTTTTCTGGGTAGAGTATTCCAGGGCTAAAATTATTTTCATTCAGTGCCTGAAATACCTCACTCCTCCCTTCTTGCTTTTAAGGTATCCATTCAGAAATCTGCTGTTATTTTGATGGGTTTACCTTTGTATATTATTTGTTTTTTCTCTCTTACAGCCTTCACTATTCTTTCACTGTTCTCTGTGCTTGTTGTTTTAATGATAATATGCCATGGGGAAGTTCTATTTTGGTCAAGTCTGTTTGTTGTCCTGTACCTGAATGGGCATAACTTTCTCAAGATTTGGGAAATTTTCTGCTATTATTTTGAGTATATTATAAATCCCTTTTGCTTGTACCTCTTCTCCTTCTTCAATACCCATGATTCTCAGGTTTGGTCTTTTGATGGAGTCAGTGAGTTCTTGCATATTCCTTTCCCAGCTCTTGAGTTATTTGACTAAGATTTTTTTTCTTCTGTTTTTTCTTTAATTTCTACTTTATCTTCAAGCTCTGAGATTCTGTCTTCCACTTGTTCTAATCTGCTGGAATGGCCTTCCACTGTGTTTTTTGTTTGACTAAAGGGACTTTTTATTTTCAGGATTTCTGTTTGATTCTTTTTTCTGAGGTTTTCCATATCTTTGTTCAACAACTCTTTTATATTTTGTGTTGACATCTTTAATTCATATATCTCTTTTTTTATAGTGTCCATTGTTTCACTTTGGTGTTTGTTGAAATCCTCTCTGAGTTCATTTGTTTCTGTATCTTCTCATGTTCTTTATTTTTGGTGTCTTGAAGTTTCTTGAGGGAATCTTGTAACTAGACATGGTTAACCATGTCTAGAATCCTCTCCATAAATTTCTCAGAGATTACTTCCAAGATTTCCTCTTTGAGGGTGTTTTATGGATGTCACTGGGCTCCCTAGTGACATTTATCATTGTTGTGTTGGGGTCAGGAACTGTGTATCCATTTTCTTCCCCAGAATTTTGCATTGAATTTTTTTTTTTTTTTTTTTTTTTGAGGAGAGTGGTTTCCATCTCTTCTTCTCATCACTCCACTTGGTGCTGTGCAACTACATTCTTGGTAGGCTAGTTGGATTTAATTGCCTGTTTTCTTTCCCTTAATTTAATTTTTATGTTGTAACTGACTTGGCTGTTAGCTAAGTTGATGGGCTCTTTCTGTTGCTGGCCTGTAGGTGCAATTTAGCAGTAACAAATTCACAGGTTCAATGCCAGACCAATGGTTTATGCACTATATAGAAAAACCCTTGGTGATCATATCTGTAAACAGTGGGAGTTTTTTTGGGAGGGGTAATAGTTATTAAGCTAGATATAGAAATTTGGGTAATTGGTAAAGGTGGCACTAAAAAGGGGAGGCAGGAAAAGGGGTAGGTGGCTGGGGGAAGAGGTTTTGTGGCCCTTGTGCGTGTTTGGGTGTATTTCTGTTGTTGTAGTAGAGGGTGCTTGTGTCAGGGATTGCAGGGGGCTGGGGTTTTGTACAGTTGGTACAGTAGGTTTGTCAGCAGGTGGTGACTGTAGGAGGGAAGGGTAGTATGGTGACAGGGATAGGGGAGGGAGGTGAAGACAGGAGGAGAGAATGGATGAGAATGGGCAGAAAGAGTAGTTGGGAGGGAGAACAATGGATTTGTAGTACAGGAAAAGGAGGTAAAGTGAAAGAGGTAAGAATAGGGATAAAAAAAATAGTGATGGTGAAGTTACAATACAAGGGGGGAAAAACTGCCAGGTACAGGAATAATAAACAGTTCAGTCTTTTGGTAAAAGTTCTGGAGTTATTCCTTAGGACCCATTGACCCAATCCAATCCTGGTATTGGCATACAAGCAGGAGCTCTGATGTGGTCTCACTAAGTGACTGGCTTGTGAGTGGTATTTGGTTCCATCTGTTCACAGGGTTAGTTGCAATTGGGAGGTAAGGTAAGTCTGCCAGTTGGTGCAGGGTGTTCAGAGCTGTTGTTTTCACCAGGTGGCAGCTGCAACTGTTTGGTCAGCATCTCCCCCTGGAAGGTGGGGAATTCAGTTTTGAATACTGCCCTCTGTCCCATGAAATCAGCTCTGGGATCCACCACCTGCCCTGCGTTGGGAGGTTGGCTTTTCGCCCTGCCCCCACTCTCAGTCTTTGTGCCTCTCACATCTATGCTTGGTCCTGCTAGTGGCTCTGCTGGGAGGTTGGATTGTCACCGCACCCTTGCTCTCAGCCTTTGTTGCTTTATTCGTTCACTGAGCATTCACTGCTTGTCCCACCCCCATTCTCCAGAGCAGGTTCAGCGTTCCACCCCCACCTCCGCTGCCATGTTAGAATACAGCTCACTGTTTATGCTTTCCAGTTTTGTTGCAGGGGGTGCAGTCTGCCCAGGGGCTACACTGGATTATGTTCCCAGGGGGTGGTTAGGAGAGTCACATGTGGTGCATGATGCTTACCTGCTCCTTCTGCAGATTCACACAAGCAGCTTTGAAACCAGCTGGTAGGGACAAATGGTGTGACATAGGGAGGCTTTCTGCAGGTTGGGGCCCAGGATGTCACAGAGTTCAATTCCGATTGATGCTCTGTCTTCTGCTTGTTGGGAGAAAAAGAAAAAGAGAGAGAGAGAGAAACAGCCAGGGGGCCTTTTTCCCAGGGCTGAACACACCTTGTTGTCTGTGCTGCATGGGATTTTCACTTCTGTTATGTGCAATTAAAGGCTGATTTAATGGTTAGTCTTTGAATTTTATGTGCACCTAATGTGATGGCAGTTATTATTTTGGTTAGAAGCAATCAGAATTACCCAGTGTAGCTCCAACATCTCAAGGTGGTTTCTGAAGTCACAGAGCTTAGGATTTCTGATTCCCTGCCCTAACCACCATCTTGGATCCTCAATTCCTTTGTATTTAAAGGATATTACATCCATATAGTGGATCCTAGACCTCAAATACTCTTCTGACACATACATAGAGAGAGAGAGAAAGAGAACAGGCTTTGGATGTTCAGGTATTTACTTATTTTTTTTAATTACTGAATGCTATAGTATGCTACCCAGCATGTTAAGATTTTCTAGATGAAACTCATGTACATTTAGACCCTTCCCAAAAGCACATCTATGACATTAGAGAAGGCCAAGCTGTACACTTACTATGACAATACAAGCTTTCAATAAAAGCCATAAAGGAATACAAAGTGTGGTGGGATTTGGGAAGAAGAAAGGATGTGATGGATAAGCTGACCCTGAAAGACTGGGCAGCATTGTGACACAGGGATGCAACATAGGCTGTTTCAAAGTATAAACAACATGGGCCAAAGACCATAAAATTCACAAAGTATGAATGGAAAATAAGCAGCTCAGCTTTGCCAGAGGAAGATGGGTGACATAAAGGATTGAGAAGGCTCTTTAGTACTAGGGAAGGGACTGGTGGAAAGTTTTTAAGCAGGGAAACGAAATACTAAGGACTACCAGCCCAGCAGTGGTATTGAAGGACAAATCGTATGAGGCAGGACATGGAACTAGTTAGCAGCTAATAACCTTTAACAAATAATAAAGACATAAAATTATATGAAAATTTTCAACTGAGAATTCCTTTGGGGTAGTTAGGAAATCATTCAGTGTGCCATATCTATGTGTCAATGAAAAATAAATGCAAAAATATCTAAAAATGACCTACACAAGCAAAGAACCCCTAGACTGAAATTCCACTTACAAAAAAGCATTAAATCAAGGCCACTATAATAGAAAAAGATAACTTGTTAGCAGTTAAAGCCTCTTTAAATTTTGAAGGAAATCACAGAACTTTGCTAGTGTTATTAACATGAAGTCAAGTGAACTAGTTACAACTAGTAACATCTTCATGGATCAGAAAAGTTGTTCTGTGAACAGCAGCTTTACGCATTTGGGTTTCAACTAAAACTCCTCAGGATTCACATTATTCCCCACCTATCCCTGGCAGCACCCAAACCAGGCTTAGGATCAATCGTATATTTTTATTTTAATAGTTACATATTTATGTAATTAAAATATAACTAATCCACCAAGCCCCTTATTCACAGATATTATTATTTTCTAAATGTATATAGTTTTAAATTAGTTAATTTAAAGAAAGTACTAAGTGTATTGTAACAGTAGAGTTATATTCAAAGCCTGCTGTGCAAGACTGTAGTGTAGCAGATCTTTGTTGACTCTGAAGATGTCATGTGTGCCACCAGCAAGGGCTGGTGAGGGTCATTTTACCTCAATATGCAGACCAGCAAAGACACTGATCCCTGTTAAAGGCAGTTGTCTCTAGGGCAGAGTACCATGGGGCAGTAGAGAGAAAATGACCTTAAAGTTCTTTTGGCATTTTCTCTTTGAACCTGGTTTGATGGAAAAAACAGGCATGCAAACTGTCCTAGGGCCCCTTGAAGATGTTTCTTTTAAGCTTCCCTAACTAGGTAACTCCCAAGGCAGCAAACAAATCAATCCATTTAAAATATTTTCATTTGTCTTTTTTTCATAAGCGAATGCTTACATACCTAAACTAACTGTCTATGGTATCCTCCTCTGCCCCAATAATTTCCTCAAAATTCAGACCCATCATTGCTCCTCTTATGAGAGCACTCTATATCTTAGCTCCAGAACAAAACACCATAGATGTGGATGAAACAACACACAAACAACTGTGTTTTTCACAGTTCTGCAGGTTGGAGGTTGGAGATCAGGGTGCCAGCAGCGTCACATTTTGGTGCAGGCTCTCTTCATGGCTTGCAGATGGCTGCTTTCTGACTTGTGTCTAAATGGGGAAGGGTGGGGATGGGAAAGAGGGAAAAAGAGAGAGAGACTTCACCCTTATGATTTCATTTAACCTTACTTACCTCCTTAAAGGCACTATCTCCAATACAGTCACATAGAGAGCTGGGGTTTCAACACATAAACTTGGGGAACACAATTCAGTACATAGCACCCACTTTATAATTTTGCTTTTCTTTCTCAAAGCCTCTACCTCCCTCTCAGCCCAACATGATTATTCACTGCCTGCCCCAAATGAACCTCAGGGTATATTTTCCAGTTCACTTCACATCTAATTTGATGAAGTGAATTTACGTGGAGAGAACTAGTGTACTTTGAACCACAGGACCCTAAGTATTCGCTAAAAATCTATACATTGGCAGAAATTCTAAGAAGTTGCAGGTGCGAACAATTAGTAGCTTTTCCCAACTCCATAGGTTAGGAGCAGCCACAGGTGTTCACAGGACACACTGAAATTCTCTGCCTTTATCTGAGATACAAACAGAGCCCTTGAACTCTGAAAGGGAACCTTGTTGAAAATGGTGGTTAACCTTGCCAACAGGAGGTGCACACCTGTTAATTCCAGATACTCAGAAGGAGGAGTAGGAGGACAAAGGTCAGAGGCCAGCCTGGGCAACAGCAAGAGACCCTATCTGAAAAATAAACTAAAAGCAAAAGGACTGGGACATGACTCAAGTGGAAGAGGACCAGCATAGCAAACATGAGTTCAAGGCCCTGAGTTCAAGTCCCAGTATTGCCAAAAAAAGGGAGTGGGGACAGAAAGGGAAGGGAAAGAAAGAAAATGGTAGTGACCCCAGGCAGTTCTCAAATGACCACTTGCACCTGTCTCCTAAGTTTCAATAAATTGAAATCACTGTCCCACTGCAATGAAAAAATGCCACTTCTTTCCTCCCATTGCATACATGCTCTTCCCAGGTTTGCTGTATCCTGGGGACTTCACCCTTCTCTATTAAAATCTTCACACCTGTTTGACTGAGTCACCAGCCTTTCATCAAAACACAGACATTCTCAGGCCGTTTGCAGGTAGTTCAGTGCTAGCTGAATGTTTGGATGCTTGGTTGACTTACCTGTATAACACGCTGGGTTTTAAAGACAGATAGCTCTATGGCCTAAGGGAGTGTACCAAGAAAAAGTGAGCTTTCAGTTATAAGTCACCAAAGCAGGCAAAAGAATAGTGGCTTATGGAAAGTAAAAAGTAAACTGATATAACCAAAATCTGGAGGGAAGCAGTGTTTAGCATGCATCCAGTGAGCTTCACTGTAGTAGGACTAGGGCATATGATTCTCTTGGTCTCTTCCTGGCTGTCCCCCAAATCAGAACTGGCCTTAGGTTCTCTTTCACTCATACATAAAATATTGATTTAATGCTACTATATCCCAGGCTCCATGCTAGGCTTTTCTGGAGGATATAAATATACAGGTAGGCCCTACTTAGAAGACTTTAAAAGGTAGCAGAAAGAAACAAGCATGGAAACAACCTTAGTGCAAAGTTGCAATAAGAACCACAAAGGAGGTATAGATAATGTGTGGAAATACAAGAGAGGGACCAATCAATTAAGGAGGACTAAAAAACTTTCAGGGAAAGAGGTCACAGTTGAGCTGGATCCAGAAGTATGAAACTGAGAGGACCACAGGATATTGAGTAAAGGCCACTGCAGACAGAACAAATGACATGAGCCAATGAGCATCACCACAAAATGTAGCTCATATCACAGTGTGCAAATTTCCTGAAGAAGCATAGGCATTTTTCAAGACAGGAAGGGGAAACAATGCCAAAATTTCCCCCTGAAGTTCTCATCACCCTCATACTTATCTCCTAGAAACTGTGTCCCAGGGTCACCCCTGCCCATAAGGAAGGCTGTGAAAGGGAGTTTTAGCTCTTACCAACTCTGCAATGGAGGCAGACCTTGGAGAAAGATGTGGTAGTATGTGAAGCTGTGGTAATGTGGTAACCAAGGATGTCTGTTATAGAAAATTAATCAGTCTTTCTGAGCTTGTTTCCTTATCCAAAAATGGAAACATTGATGCCTTCCTGGGAGGCAGAGATCAGAGGATTGCAGTTCCAAGACCATCCAGGCAAAAGTTAACAAGACCCTATTCCAAAAGCAAGTTGGACTATGGTGGTGTATGCCTGTAATCCCAGCTACTCAGGAGGTGGAGGTAGGAGGATCACATTGCAAGGCCAGCCCAGCCAAAGAGTGAGTCCCTATTGAGGCAGGCTAGTTAGAGATAGTCTAGGACTGCTCCCCCTCTTGACTCAAGTGTTCCTTCCCCCTAGCCCACAGGTAAGCGGAGCCAGGTGATGACATATTGTCTCCCCACCTCCAAGTTCAAGGTGAAAAGAGACCCCAGCCCTTCTTCTTCCCTGCCGTGACTCCCCTTCCTTCAATAATGCTATTCTACCTCACCCCATCCACGTGTTCTGCTTAGATTCTTCCATTTGCAGCACAAGGACCAAGATCTTCTGAAAACAATGATTGCTGATAACACCATCTGAAAAATAAACTAAAAGCAAAAGGACTGGGGACACTGCTCAAGTTAGAAAGCACTTACCAAGCAACTCAAGGACCTGAGTTCAATCCCCAGTACCGAAAAAACACAACAACACACACAAAAAAACCTTCTTCACGGGTTATTGCGATCATTCAATGAAGCATGAGTGAACAATTATATGTGTCCCAGCATCCAGCATACATGTGTGTGTAATATGTTCCTCTTCCTTCCTAGTTTATGTTTTTCAGTTGCATTCAGTTTTTTTCCTCTCAGTGACTATGGACCAAATGTGACCTTTGCAATTATGACAGGTTAATTACAAGATAACCTATGCAATGCTCATCACAAAATTTCTCCTTCTTAAACTAAGAGAGTGGCCAAAGCTTTCCTTTCCTAACCACGAGGTTTTGTGTCACAGAGCTGAATGTGGCACTGCCTCCTTCCCAACTTGATGCCCATCCATCATCCCAGCTCACTCCTAATGGCCTTGGATATTTATTTATAGAAGACTGAGATCATTCAAGAGAATTAGGCATAACAGAAAGAGAAACCAGACTTTGATGGCTTCCTCCCAGGATCAGGAAGAGAGTGAAGACTTTTCCAGTCTGTTCAGTACAGCTTGATAAGACCTTACCATGTCAAGATCCATGTTCAAGCCTTGCCTAAAGGCAGTCAAGCTATTTGCCTTCAAGGAACCAAATATATAAAGATGAGTACCGCAAACTCAAGACACTGTAGGACCTTCCTCAAATGCTCTGACTAATGAGTGGACCTTAGATCTTTATATGATCTTGGGTCCAAGATAAACAACCCCAAAGTGACAGCAGTAGAAGTTTCCTTCTACTTTACAGAAGGTGAACTCAGGTTAAATTTGATTTAAACAAATAAGAAGCATAGCATTTCTTGCATTTTGCATTATACAGTGAAACTAACACTTCCTTCTTGCTGTGGTATGATGGGAATTTTAGGATGCTCCTTCAACCTGTGAGCACTTGATAAACAAGTACAGCTGAACAGCCAAATGCCAAGGCCATCCATCATTAAAAGGAAAACCTACTAAAAGCTGAGTTCACAGTTAGAATTCTTTTCTTGGAAGAAACATGTGTAAATCCTTCATGCATTAAGAATTGCTGAAGTACAGTACAGTACAGTAAGGTGATCCCTGTCAGAATGTGATTCCAAGACCTTACACTAGAATTCTTGTATTTTGGAAACTCTAGTGTGGCTCCACTGAAAGGCCTTCCCCAAAGCTCCACAGCTCTCTTTTGAGTGGGGGACCTGAGGACACTGACACACCCTGGTGACAACATTCCTTCTCATTACAGCAGCTACCCTGCTAAAGTAGTCTTCAAAAAGGAAATCTGTAGGTAAGAGAATAGGTTCATTGCTGTGGACCAGTGCCCTCAAGAGTCCTTGCCTAGAATCTCCACCCTAGCCTCATACTCCAACTCTTCACCATACACATGTGGGCAGAGCGCTATACATATCTGAACACCTGGAACACGACTCCTCCCAACAGACCATTGGATACCTGTCCACAATGAGCATGGTTCTGTCTGTCCCTGTCTGCTGAAGATGTCCTGGTGGTAGAACTCCTCCAGGAAGTACACAAAGTGTTGACATAGGAGCCATGAGTGCTGGTGGAGTTGACTGTGCCCACTACCTAGGATTCTGCATAAATAGAACAAATAAAGTGATTGGGTCTGCAGACACCAGAGAAGACAGAAGTAGTAGGGAAAGGAAAGCCTTAGATATTGGAGAGACCTCTGCTTACTCTCTTCTCTGATGGATCTGCCCTCTATGACCCTGGGCAAGCCTACTAACAGCCAAAGATGATGTGCCTGGGGGCTCCAGTTGCCTGGGAGGGACTATGAGTGCCCCAAGGATGGGAGAGATCAATAATTTGAAGCTCTGCTGCAGTGGCTCATATCACGATGGTTGGGGGGGTGGGGGCTTCAGTCTAGGTCACACAGATGACAAGAGATAGTTTCAAAATCAGTGCTTCTGATTCCAAATCCCATCTCCTTCCACCAGACCACAAAGCTACAGAAGGCTAAGGCCACAAGAGTGACAGTCTTGGAAAACCCATAACAGAACAGCTGGCATGAAGAGAAAAGTCAACTCCCCTTAGTGCATGGCATCCAGGACAGCCAACCACAAAAGCGGTTCTGCATCAGGACAATGGTCTCCAGCCAATGTAGATCATACTGTCACAATCCAGGGATGCCTTTTCTCAGCTCACGCCTCAGAGAAAGGAGACGATATCAAGCAGAAGCCCCTCCAATGTCTATGACTTTTCTTTCTGTCCTCTCCAGGTATCTACAACCCATGTACTTTATTTGATACATGTTTCTAATTCGGAGGTAATCACTTTCAAATATCCCAGTCTTTTAAAGGTAAGGGAATAGTTGTTGGGTGGACTGAGCAAAATCTTAAAGATAAACAGGAGTCTCCTGTTATAACATACAAATAAGACTGGCAGGTAGTCTTTGTCGAGTGGCTCTCACTCAGAAGCTCAAGACCTCTGCTGAAGTCGGCTTGGATCTCCCATGCTTCCCGTTCAGAGAGAGCTGAGCCATCTCTCAAGCTTTGATCCCCTTCTCCAAGGGTGGAGCGGAAGGGTCCTCTCAGGCCAGGAGGCCACTGAGGTTCTCACCTAACACTTCATCTATTTTCTTTTCAAGTTTGTTGTGATTGATGTTGTTTTGTTTTACTGTTTTGATGAAATGTAGTTCATATGCCATAAAATTTCACCCTTTTAAAATATACAAATTAGTGATTTTTCAGCATATTCACTTCATTGCACAAATATCTCCACTATCAAATTCTAGAATCTTTTCTGTCCCCCATCAAAGAAACTTCTTGCCCATTAGCAATAACTCCCTTTTCCCCCAGTCCCTGGCAAACAATAATCTACATTTATGGCTATAAATTTACGTATTCCAGACATTTTACATAAATTGAATCATACAATCTTTGACCTTTTGTGTCTGACTTCTTTCACATGCCATAATGATTTCAAGGTCCATTCATCTTGTGGTATGTGACAGTGCTTCATTGGTTTGTATGGCTAAGTACCATTCTGTTGGGTGGATACCACATTTATTTATCTATTCATCCATTAATTACTTTTGTGTTTCTACCTATTGGCTAGGATGAATAATGATGTTATTTTGTGAATGAGTTTTTTTGGGAACATACGTTGTCTGGTTTTTATTTGTTTGCAAAATCTTTCAAAAATACATTCAAAAAGTCTTTTTTAAGTACAGAGTTTTGGCTTTTACAACTACTGTCTCTGGGATTTATTTTGATTCTCCTGTCTGAACACTGATCCTGTCTTACCATTAAGCATCTCTAGAAACCTAATTTTCCCAAGGTAATGTTGCATTTAGTTGAACTGAGTTAAGTTTTCTGCCCAGGTATATATTTATATACTTCAAAATAGTATCAGACCACCCATTCAAAGTGATTTATGTCCATTAAACTAACAAAAATTCTTTAATTAGGGAAATTTAAATTTTTTAAATCTGAAAGGTTTACTTTTTCTTAAACCTCAAGAAAAATGCAAGAAAAAGAAATATTTTTGATCTTTTGTACAATGTTTATTACAAAGCCCATTGCTATGTTAAAAGTATGTTCAAAACAAATAATTGTCAAATGAAACTCTTAAGTGAATAATTGCACAAACATTTTACAGGTAGGAGGCTAACCACAGGGAGAAATTAAGACATATTGTAGCACCATTTCTTAATGTCATACACTGGAGACTTTAAAAATTTAAACTGTTATACTTTAAAATTTTTATAAATAGATGGATGAATGTTGTTTTCAAGATGAGTTCTTTTTTTTGTTGGTACTGGGATTTGAACTTGATGCTTCTCACTTGTTAGGCAAGCACTCTACCACTTGAGCCATGCCCCCAGCTCTTTTTGGTTTAGTAATTTTTTAGGTAAGCTTTTGCATTTTTGTTTGCGTAGGCCTGGACAGTGATCCTCCTACCTCTTTCATAGCTGGGATCTCAAGCCCACACCACCATGCCTGGCTTTTCGATTGAGATGGGGGTCTCACTAACTTTTTGTTGGGCTGGCCTCAGACCACAATCCTGCATCTCCTAGTAGGAGTCCAGGCATAAACCACCTCACTCAGCTTAAGATAAGTTTTGCTAATAACATTGTATGGCTCAAAGGAATAACACCAAGCAACATGAGCTGGTCAATACAAGTGTGGATCTTTTTCTTCGTATACCAACAGACTCATGCTGGCCCCAACTGATTAACAAGAGCTAAGAATCAATGGAACGTAAGCTGGAAGAGCAAGAGGAAAGAGAAAAGAAGATGATTAAGAAAGACCAATCCTGACAGCAGATGCTCATGTATCACAGAAGCATCCCCTCAGTTTGTTCTATTCCTGACTTCTCCTGTAAGTTATTTGGTGGCACCAGACAAACTGCTTAACATTCTGTTGCCTCAGTTTCTCAGGATACATATTGGGGTTCATCTCACTCCCACTTAGGAAATTCAAATAGCACTGAGACAGAAAGAGCAACTCAGGCTGTACCTATAAAGTATATTTACAACTCCCTGCAGCAAGAGTGGTTGGAGCTAAAAGTATCATTATTGTTGTAGTTAGAAAGTCACAACCCCACCCTCCATCATGTTTTAAGTCTGAAAGAACTCTTTGTTTTTCTGCCTAAGTTCTGGCCCATGGGGGAAAATATTCTGTCTTTCAAAAGGTTTCTTTCATAAACAGGTCTTTCTTTTTAAGTGGGTTTCACTGACTATGTTTATTAACATATAATAACACTTAAGGGAGATTTCATTTGGTAGTGGGAATAAAGCTGTGTGGGCAGCCTGCCACACCTTTGCCTAAAAAAGAAATACTGTCTAGAACAGGGCCTGAGGTGTTTGGAGAGGCCAGCACTGTTGCAGCTTGCTGCTTGGTTCTTGCATCACTCAAACCAAGGTGCAAACAATGATGGGTGTCCCAGCAGGCCATCACCCCACACAACGCCAGTGATGAAAATTATCCAGCATTTCTTAGTCACTGCAGTGATTTCACCAGAGGGACATCTCTGTCAATAAAAGGCAAGATGAAGATATTCGAGATGATAAACAGCAGAAAATTTAATTTAACAAACTCTTTCTGTGTTTTCCTTTGTCCATGTGGTTGAATTCTCTCTGTTCTCCAAGTTAAACACCTCCAACTTTGATTTATGTCTGATTCAGTCTGTTATTTTCCTCTGATCTCACATCTCACTGTCTTAATTCAGGTTTGGTTTGGTTTGGTTTCTTGGCAAGAAACAGAAATCTATGCAAGAAGGCCATCTCTAGAGATTGCTTGACCTCAATAAATCTCACACTAGGGTCACCCATGAAATTCCTTACAAAGGTTAAGTCAGGTTAGAATGTGCCTCCAGAGCAGTTTTGAATGAAGAAATGAGAAGAGACAACCTGCTGGCCAAGGGATGTGTGGGGAAAAAAGCCAAAATTGTGGTCTCCAGAGTTCAGATGGAGAGAAAGACAGTGACCAGCTAGGAAGTCCTTTTCTTCCTCCCTCTGGGACTCTGTCCCTTCCAGTCACCAGCAAAAACCAAAGCATGAGGCAAATGTTCTGCCTTTATGGAAGGTATGTTCTGCTGTCCTCTCAAGTACCAAACCCTTCAGATCTCATTCTAAAATCATAGAATTTGCCCAGCCCTATGACCTCAGAAGCTGACAGAAGATCTTTTGGAGGCCAAGAAATTACACTTTGATCAAAATTTGACAAAGTACTTTGCCAGGACTGCATGAGAGTTTTGTAAGGCCTGAGCAGCAAAGAGATTACACTTCCCATCCCAAAACCTCCCACTATATTTCCCACCAAAAAAAAGATCTAAGCCCTAAAGTAAAAAAAAAGTAATTTCAACAATTTCAGACTATTACCATGAAGATGATACAATGCATTTTTTAGAATATCAAGTTTTTCCCCAAACTTTATTCCATTTATTTGTGTATGCTTATTTCCTGGTGCTCTAAGCACATATTCAGCAGGTCTGTGGCCTCTGCTCACTCTGTACATACAGTCAAATGTCTGTCACTTGTTTGGTTTGAATTTTTATCTCAAGTGGTTCCATTGGAACAATGATATGACCTCTCAGTGGAAGGAGTTCTAAAGAAGCCATGGTAGGCTTTTCTCGTATTTTAAACATAGAGTCAATGCATTCATTTAATACACATTTTTGAGCATCCATGATGTTTGAAGGAGAGTACAGGAAGTAAACTACTTTGCAAAGATAATGTTGGGGTAAAGTCATGTGTGGACAATACCTGAACAGATAAGTAGAAGTGAGCTGAGGGAGCAATGCATAGATTCTTCAAGACCCACAAATGGAAAGATACAAAGGCAATATGAGCTTGCAGGGATCAAGGACAGCCAGAGGACTGGACAGCTGGTATAAGACAGAGTTCAGATTGCATGAGAACTGACACCAAGATGGACAACTGTAGTGAGAGAAGACGAGTTTTGAAGTCTATAATATCAGCTACTCTGGATGCAGAGATCGGCAGGATCATGATTTAAGATCAGACGGGGCAAAAAGTTAGTGAGACCCCCCATGTCAACAAAACAAGCTAAGTGTGATGATACATATCTCTAATCCCAGCTACACAGGACGTGTAGGTGGGAAGATGAGGCTCTGAGGCTGACTGGGCAAAAAGCATGAAACCTCTATGAGAAAAATATCTGAAAAGCAAAAAGGGCTGGGGTTAACTCAAGTGATAGAGCATTTACCTAACAAGCACAAGGCCTTAAGTTCAAATCCTAGTACCACCAAGAAAACAAAAACCCTGGCACCATATAAAGACTTGTCTTACATACTTTCAAAGCAATATGGAAGGTAAACAATACCTCAAGAAGTACAAATGACTCTAAAAAAGAATGTGCTGATATCATTTAGAAAGCTGAACTCCAAATAGATGAAAAGTCTCACAAGATAAACAAATGACTTAGAAACAAGAAAATAACTCCCAAAGGATCAAGCACAAGAAACAAGAGCTAGGACCTAGACACCTAGGAGGCCTCATGTCTATCAGAGCTGTGCTTACCAGTGGTTCACAGCTGTCCAAAGTGTGTTCTGTCCTCCAGGCACCTGGAACACAAAAGGCATTCTGCTAAAGTGACAAGAATGAATTTTGGCTTTATCTCTGGACTACATTCTTGGTTATATGGCACGCAAATAACTGTTTTGTGACTCTGAGTTTATGCAGAGATTTTGGAAAATTCCATTTGAGACACCGTCTTCTGTATTATTCCTTTCTAATCATTGGAGTAATGTCATTGGCCAAGTTTCTCTTCCAGAGAGTTCTTAGGACCTCTTTGCAAGTCTCTTCTTTGTAAGAGGGAAGTCAAGAAAATCTTCATACTTGTGTTCTACAATACAGAAGTGCAGAAGCACTGGGTACCCACAACAGTTCATAGGAGATGGTAATTTTCACTTCACCCAGAAAATATTTGAGAAACAATTAAGAGAATAACCTCTGAGGAGGCAGAGGAAAGCTTAAGTGACACCTGTAGTTATGGAGTTAATAATATACTGAGAATTAAACACTGAGTCTGCATTCCTATTACAAAAGCACCACACATCCCACCCAAACTACACTTGTCTGAAGTTGGCACAGAGAAAACAGCATTTAAGGAATTTGCTAATTAATCCCCTCTACTGAAGGGTAATTGTGGAGAAAGAGAAGCTGTTACTGGTTGTAGTGAGTAAGACCCCGTCCCTTCCTAACTCCTGCTCTACTGTTAATTGACTTGAGCTACTTCACAAAGTGAAGCAACATGGCAATGAGGGAAATAAAAAGATGGGGCATTGGAATAAGACTCCCCTAGATAAAACAGTAGTTCTGTAACCCATTGACTATGTGATCATGGGCACTGATGAATTATGACCAGCAGGTGTATAAAAAGATGTTCAGGATGGCTAAGCAGCAGGGAAATACAAATCAAAACCACCATGAAATGTTACCTAACACCTGTTAAATTAGATATTATTTTTTAAAAAATCAAACTATAACAAGTGTTAGCAAGGATGTGGAGGAAAGGGAAACCTTGCATGTTATTGGTGAGAATGTAATCTAGTACAACCATTATGGAAAAGGACATAGAGGTTCTTCAAAATTTTAAAATAGAACTGTCAAATATGGTGGAATATTCTGAACACATGTATGTAAACAGAAAAATAAGACCTGTTGAAACGATTCCAGGAATGGGGGAGAGTGGATAAAGGAGAATAATGGGCAGGGATGTGAAATCAACTGTGATAAATTCTAAGAAATTTTGTCAAAGTCACAATGTGCCCCCAGTACAACAATAATAAAAAAAAAACTAGAACTACCATGAGATCCAGCACTCCCACCTATAGACACAGACTCGAAAGAAAGAAAATTCCCATTTCCAGAGCTATCTGCACGAGGATGTTCATGACATCATTATTCACAAAATCAAGATATGGAATCAACAAAACATCTGAGGAAGAATTCCAAGATGGCGGCTAGAGGGAGGAAGCAGAAAGCGAGCCTCCTATAGTGAAATCTTGGAGAGACGCTGGAGACACACTTTGCAGGCATAATCACCGAGAAAAGGCATAACTTTGACCCCTCCACACCTCCAGCCGGCGCAGAGAATCTCCACTTCACGTTAAACGGAGAACCGAGGAGGCCCCCGGGGCCGCCAGGGGCCGGCGCCCATACGGCTTGGGAAGACGCGGACCAGGTGAGCTTCGCGGTACCGCGGTTCCCCCACAGACAAGCCTGGGCCAGAGCAGCATAGCCCCCTGGACAGACTGACCTCCACCCGGGAAAAAAAGAGAAACTGAGTACTAAGCAATAAGAACAGTTAAGACACGCTGGAAAGAGGGTGGGGCGCCCTGAGCGCTGAAGATTGGGGGAAGGAAACCCTTCCCAGGACTGTAAATAAATGAGCCGGGCGGGCCGGAGAGGCTCTGGCGGGAGCGGGGCGCACGCCCAGCAACCAGGAGCGGGGAGCTTGTGAGAGGAGGAAAGACCCACTTCCCAGGTGAACTGTAAATAAACACCCAGGCCTGACAACGCGGGGCAGTGGCACCTTTCCCAGTGCTTGGAAAGGGGAAAGCCTGTAGCAGAGGCCGCCGCACAGGAGAACTCTGAGCAAACAAAGCCTGTGGGACCAGGTGAGTGCTAGCTCACCCCAGAGATCTGCATAAATAACGCCGCCAGCTACAGGCTGAGAGCAGCAGGCAGGCAAGCCACAGTTGCAGATACCACTCTCAGAACTGCCTCCAGACGCTTTTTTTTTTTTTTTCTTTTTCTCCCTACCTTTGATGAGAGAACAACCGAATTACACCTGCAAGCTGAAAAACTTACTGAAACTGTATTGCATTTGAACTGGGGACACTTGGTGGGACTTTTTTTTTTTTTTTTATCTTCTGTGTGTGAGTGTAGTTTTGTTCTACTTTATGCATCCCCTTTGATGAGACAACTACAGAACAACATCTGAGGCACCAACTCCAGGACTGGAGATTGAGACGGACATCCAAATTATTAAGACTGAAATTGCATTGCATATAAACTTGGAAGTTTTTTGGTTTTTTGTTTTTTTGTTTTTTTTTAATTTTCTATTTTCCATTTTATTTTAATTCATTTTTATAAATAGATATTACTTTCATATACTTATTTTTAATTTTTTTACCTTTGATTTTCAGTCCTCTCTCTGTCACTCTATTGTCTGTTCAGTTTACTGTCGATTAGTACACTAACACTCCCTGTTTATACCTTTGAAACTCTCTTGTCTGATACCTTGTTCTGCTTTCTCCCTCTTGTCTGTATATTTGTTTTCCCCTTTTCTTTAACTTCTTGCTTTCCATCTCAGCTCACTCTTCCATTCTCAATATTACCATTGTTATTATTACAAGCTAGAAAATACTTAATTACACACAGTACAGGGACAGTAACAACACCAAGGACAATGACAGGAAGACAGAAAAAACAAGGAAACCAGTTTCCCCACAGCAAAAAATTAGTACAGGAACCAGAGGGGAATGAAGACAACAGAAACTCAGAGCCAGACTCCAACAAAATGAAGATAAACTATGCCAAAGGACCCAATGAAGCCTACAAGAATAATTTAAAAGAAGACATACTACAAGTACTCAATGAGAATTTTATAGAGATGATACTGGATAGGGTCAACCAAAATGTACAGGAGACACTCAAGAAATTCCAAGACAATAAAAATAGAGAATTTGAAAAAGCAAAAGAAGAAATAAAGGAAACCATAGAAGCACTGTATAAACACCAAAGTGAAAGAGAGAACACAATGAATAAATGGATAAATGAACTCAGGACAAAAATAGACAAAAATAAAGAAGAAAACAGCCAGGATATGGAAAACCTCAGAAAAAAGAACGAAACAGAACTGCAAAACAAAACGGAAGGCCAATCCAGCAGAATAGAACAAGCAGAAGACAGAATCTCAGAACTTGAAGATGAAATGGTAATTAAAGGAAAAACTGAAGAACTATTAATTAAACAACTCAAGACCTGTGAAAAGAAAATGCAAGAACTCACTGACTCCATCAAAAGACCAAACTTGAGAATCATGGGCATCGAAGAAGGAGAAGAGGTGCAAGCGAAGGGAATGCGTAATATATTCAACAAAATAATAACAGAAAATTTCCCAAATCTAGAGAAAGATATTCCCATACAAATGCAAGAGGCCTCCAGGACACCAAACAGACCAGATCAAAATAGAACTACTCCACGACATATCATCATTAAAACAACAAGTTCAGAAACTAAGGAAAGAATATTGAAGGCTGCAAGAGAGAAAAAACAAGTAACATACAAAGGTAAACCCATCAAAATCACAGCAGACTTCTCAACAGAAACATTAAAAGCAAGAAGAGCGTGGGGTGAGATCTTCCGGGCACTGAATGAAAATAACTTCAACCCCAGGATACTCTACCCAGCAAAGCTATCATTCAAAATAGATGGAGCAATAAAAGTCTTCCATGATAAGCAGAAACTAAAACAATATGTGACCACAAAGCCACCATTACAAAAGATTCTGCAAGGGATCCTGCACACAGAAAGTGACACCCAACTTAACCATGAAAAGGCAGGCAGCACCAAACCACAGGATAAGAAAAAGCAAGACAGTAGAGAGTAACATCAAGTTAGGTACACACAATCAAACCTTCAAACAACTAAGATAACTAAATGGCAGGAATCACCACATACCTATCAGTACTAACGCTTAATGTTAATGGACTTAATTCACCCATCAAAAGACACCGTTTGACAAAATGGATTAAAAAAGAAGATCCAACAATTTGTTGCTTACAGGAGACTCATCTCACCAACAGAAATAAGCATATGCTTAGGATGAAAGGCTGGAAGAAGATTTACCAAGCCAATGGTCCCCGAAAACAAGCAGGAGTAGCAATACTTATCTCTGACAAAGTAGACTTCAAACCTACATTGATCAAACGAGATAAAGAAGGACATTCCATACTAATAAAAGGGGAAATAGACCAAAAGGAAATAATAATCATCAATCTGTATGCACCCAATGTCAACGCACCCAATTTCATCAAACATACCCTGAAAGACCTAAAAGCATATATAAACGCCAACACAGTGGTTGTGGGAGACTTTAACACCCCATTATCATCAATAGATAGGTCATCCAAACAAAAACTCAATAAAGAAATCCAAGATCTAAAATATGCAATAGATCAAGTGGACCTAGTAGATGTCTACAGAACATTTCATCCAACCTCTACACAATATACATTCTTCTCAGCAGCCCATGGAACCTTCTCCAAAATAGATCATATCCTAGGGCACAAAGCAAGTCTCAGCAAATATAAGAAAATAGAAATAATACCATGCATACTATCTGACCACAATGCAGTAAAAGTAGAACTCAACAACAAAAGTAAAGACAAAAAACATGCAAACAGCTGGAAACTAAATAACTCATTACTTAATGAAGAATGGATCATCGATGCAATAAAAGAGGAAATTAAAATGTTCCTGGAAGTCAATGAAAATGAAAACACAACCTACCGGAACCTATGGGACACAGCTAAGGCAGTCTTGAGAGGAAAGTTTATAGCCATGAGTGCATATATTAAAAAGATTGAAAGATCCCAAATCAATGATCTAATGATACATCTCAAACTCCTAGAAAAACAAGAACAAGCAAATCCCAAAACAAATAGAAGGAGAGAAATAATAAAAATAAGAGCTGAAATCAACGAAATAGAAACCAAAAAAACCATACAAAGAATTAATGAAACAAAAAGTTGGTTCTTTGAAAAAATAAACAAGATCGATAGACCCCTGGCAAACCTGACTAAAATGAGGAGAGAAAAAACCCAAATCAGTAGAATCAGGAATGCAAAAGGGGAGATAACAACAAACACCAAGGAAGTCCAGGAAATCATCAGAGACTACTTTGAGAACCTATATTCAAATAAATTTGAAAATCTAAAAGAAATGGACAGAATTCTAGATACATATGATCATCCAAAACTGAACCAAGAGGAAATTAATCACCTGAATAGACCTATAACACAAAATGAAATTGAAGCAGCAATCAAGAGTCTCCCCAAAAAGAAAAGTCCAGGACCTGATGGATTCTCTGCTGAATTCTATCAGACCTTTAAAGAAGAACTGATACCAACCCTCCTTAAACTGTTCCATGAAATAGAAAGGGAAGGAAAACTGCCAAACACATTTTATGAAGCCAGTATTACACTTATCCCAAAACCAGGCAAAGACACCTCCAAAAAGGAGAACTATAGGCCAATCTCCTTAATGAACATTGATGCAAAAATCCTCAACAAAATAATGGCAAATCGAATTCAGCAACACATCAAAAAGATTATTCACCATGACCAGGTAGGCTTCATCCCAGGAATGCAGGGGTGGTTCAACATACGAAAATCAATAAACGTAATAAACCATATTAACAGAAGCAAAGACAAAAACCACTTGATCATCTCAATAGATGCAGAAAAAGCCTTTGATAAGATCCAACATCATTTCATGATAAAAGCTCTAAGAAAACTAGGAATAGAAGGAAAGTTCCTCAACATTATAAAAGCTATATATGACAAACCTACAGCCAGCATTATACTTAACGGAGAAAAATTAAAACCATTCCCTCTAAAATCAGGAACCAAACAAGGATGCCCACTATCTCCACTCCTATTCAACATAGTACTGGAATTCCTAGCCAGAGCAATTAGGCAAGAAGAAGGAATAAAAGGAATACAAATAGGTAAAGAAACTGTCAAAATATCCCTATTTGCAGACGACATGATCCTATACCTTAAAGACCCAAAAAACTCTACTCAGAAGCTTCTAGACATCATCAATAGCTATAGCAAAGTAGCAGGATATAAAATCAACATAGAAAAATCATTAGCATTTCTATACACTAACAATGAGCAAACGGAAAAAGAATGTATGAAAACAATTCCATTTACAATAGCCTCAAAAAAAATCAAATACCTAGGTGTAAACCTAACAAAAGATGTGAAAGACCTCTACAAGGAAAACTATACACTTCTGAAGAAAGAGATTGAGGAAGACTATAGAAAGTGGAGAGATCTCCCATGCTCATGGATTGGTAGAATCAACATAGTAAAAATGTCTATACTCCCAAAAGTAATCTACATGTTTAATGCAATTCCCATCAAAATTCCAATGACATTCATCAAAGAGATTGAAAAATCTACTGTTAAATTTATATGGAAAAACAAGAGGCCACGAATAGCCAAGGCAATACTCAGTCAAAAGAACAATGCAGGAGGTATTACAATACCTGACTTCAAACTATATTACAAAGCAATAACAATAAAAACAGCATGGTACTGGCACAAAAACAGACATGAAGACCAGTGGAACAGAATAGAGGATCCAGATATGAAGCCACACAACTATGAGCAACTTATCTTAGACAAAGGAGCTAAAAATATACGATGGAGAAATAGCAGCCTCTTCAACAAAAACTGCTGGGAAAACTGGTTAGCAGTCTGCAAAAAACTGAAACTAGATCCATGTATATCACCCTATACCAAGATTAACTCAAAATGGATCAAGGATCTTAATATCAGACCCCAAACTCTTAAGTTGATACAAGAAAGAGTAGGAAATACTCTGGAGTTAGTAGGTATAGGTAAGAACTTTCTCAATGAAACCCCAGCAGCACAGCAACTAAGAGATAGCATAGATAAATGGGACCTCATAAAACTAAAAAGCTTCTGTTCATCAAAAGAAATGGTCTCTAAACTGAAGAGAACACCCACAGAGTGGGAGAAAATATTTGCCAATTATACATCAGACAAAGGACTGATAACCAGAATATACAGGGAACTTAAAAAACTAAATTCTCCCAAAACTAATGAACCAATAAAGAAATGGGCATGTGAACTAAACAGAACTTTCTCAAAAGAAGAAATTCAAATGGCCAGAAAACACATGAAAAAATGCTCACCATCTCTAACAATAAAGGAAATGCAAATTAAAACCACACTAAGATTCCACCTCACCCCTGTTAGAACAGCCATCATCAGCAACACCACCAACAACAGGTGTTGGCGAGGATGCGGGGAAAAAGGAACACTCTTACACTGTTGGCGGGAATGTAGACTAGTACAACCACTCTGGAAAAAAATTTGGAGGCTACTTAAAAAGCTGGACATCGATCTACCATTTGATCCAGCAATACCACTCTTGGGGATATACCCAAAAGACTGTTACTCCAGAGGCACCTGCACATCCATGTTTATTGCGGCACTATTCACAATAGCCAAGTTATGGAAACAGCCAAGATGCCCCACCACTGACGAATGGATTAAGAAAATGTGGTATCTATACACAATGGAATTTTATGCAGCCATGAAGAAGAACGAAATGTTATCATTCGCTGGTAAATGGATGGAATTGGAGAACATCATTCTGAGTGAGGTTAGCCTGGCTCAAAAAACCAAAAATCGTATGTTCTCCCTCATATGTGGACATTAGATCAAGGGCAAACACAACAATGGGATTGGACTATGAGCACATGATAAAAGCGAGAGCACACAAGGGAGGGGTGAGGATAGGTAAGACACCTAAAAAACTAGCTAGCATTTGTTGCCCTTAATGCAGAGAAACTAAAGCAGATACCTTAAAGCAACTGAGGCCAATAGGAAAAGGGGACCAGGTACTAGAGAAAAGGTTAGATCAAAAAGAATTAACCTAGAAGGTAACACCCACGCACAGGAAATCAATGTGAGTCAATGCCCTGTATAGCTATCTTTATCTCAACCAGCAAAACCCCTTGTTCCTTCCTATTATTGCTTATACTCTCTCTACAATAAAATTAGAGATAAGGGCAAAATAGTTTCTGCTGGGTATTGAGGGGGGGAGCGGGAGGGGGTGGAGTGGGTGGTAAGGGAGGGGGTGGGGGCAGGGGGGAGAAATAAACCAAGCCTTGTATGCACATATGAATAATAAAAGAAAAATGAAAAAAAAAACATCTGAAAACAAAGAAAATGGGGTGGATGTGTGTGTGTGTGAAGATATGATGAAAATTTACACAGCCTTAAAGGAGAATGAAATCCTGCCATTTGGGGCAACATGAAACAAACCAGAACACAAAACAAAAACTGCATTATCTCACTTATATGTGGAATCTGAATAAGTCAAACCCATAGAAACAGAGAGTAGAGTGGTGATTACCAGGGGTAGAAAGTTGGAATAAATAGAAGATGTTAGTTAAACATACAGACTTCAAACTATAAGAGAATGGGTTTGGGGGTTCTAATGCACAACAATAATGTATCACACACTTAATATTCACTAATAGAGATCTTAAAGTAAACATGCTCATTAGCTTGATTGCAGTAATCATTTCACAATGTGTGTATACTTATATAAAACATCACCTCATACACCTTAAATGTATACAATTTTAATTATCATTTAAGCCAGAAAAATTAAAAAAGAATGCACAGAGAAATAATATGTGTTATTTAAAGTAAGTGAAAGAAAAAAAGTATAGCCTGGGATATACAAGAAATGCAAGGTAGCTGGGCTCTGGTGGCTCACGCATGTAATCCTAGCTACTCAGGAGGCAGAGATCAGGAGGATCGTGGTTCAAAGCCCTGGACAAATAGTTCATGAGACCCTATCTCAAATAAAACCATCACAAAAAAGCACTGACATTTGCTCAAGTGGCAAAAGCACCTGCCTGGCAAGCATGAGGCTCTGAGTTCACACCCCAGTGCTGCCAAAAAAAGAAAAAAGAAAGAAAACGAACACAAGGTAAAACATGTCATAAGAATTACTACAAACTGCGCACTTAGGATGTGCTAATTTATATGTAGATGAGTCTTTGTGTACAAAATCTCACATCATCCTCCTCAGAACACTACAAAACCGAACAAGGTGGATTATGTTCAAACTCATTCAGTAAGAAAGAAGCAGAATTGGAATAACCCATCCCTCTGGCTGCAACCCTAACTGTGGCATTTCTCCTTCTAGGTATCCATTTCTCTACGGCAGCTGGTTCATTGAAAGAGAAGAAAGGTGATGATAAACAAAGGATCTGTTTCTGGATAAAATCTGTATATTTTGCAGCCAAAGCACTCTTTCATTTGGAGTACAAATTTAAATGTGCAGACCAGGTCAAAGCTGAGACATGACAGAGATCAAAACATGTGCAAAATGAATGGGGAGAAAAACACCCATTCGACACTGCACCTGCAAGCTGCAGTTAGCACGTGCAGCCCATCGCACTATACTGCGTGCTATGGCTAACTGTGCACCTTGTATTCTGCCTGGTTAATAAAATAGAGATGAGGATGGGCAAGAGGATGACGTGACAAGTCCACAGGGCACCATCCACTACCTGACACACAGAACACGCTAATAAAAGTCTACTGAGTAGAAAAGCAGCCAAAGGAATGGGACAGCAGGCATGGGTATCACAGGTACTGAGTATTATTTTACATACTTAAGGAAGTCGCGTTTGCACAGGAATAATTCCTTGTTTAAACTCTGCATATTGATTGATTTTATAGGTTTGTTAAATTATACAATTAATAAACTTACAGTTTAACAAAAAATTAGTGGATGAGAAAACCCTCCATATTCAAAATTAATCACAATGCCAACCTATTAGAAACACAGAATCATGGAAACAACTTCTACCTTCAAGGAGTATTGTCCTGTCCTATGGCAACAACGGGGCTGGACTGAGATGCAGGAGAGAGGGTTTCTGCGTCTGGCTTCTCAGCTACAGGAAGGAGTCACTTCCCTGAAGGAAGCTGACAGTTTACACTGACTTTCCTGCCTTCTTCCCTTTGGACCATTTCTGCTGTGATGAAGAATTCATACTGAGGAAAAAGTCACAGTTGATGTTGTTTCACTGTATCATTTTGTGAAACACATTGGGATTTTAGAAATCTAAGAAACATTAAACCACTAGGGACAGACAATCATATAACCATCAATATTAGAATACTGGGAATGTTCTTAACTAATTGATTAAACTAGTATAGTAAAGTAAAGTAAACAAACCTGAGTACTGAAGGCTCTGTGAACCTGTGATGGAAATCCGTGGTTGACATACGTGGTTCACAAAGTTTGGATTCCCACTAGACAGGATTGTATTGTACATGGTAGGCTGCAGTGAGAGTCAGCCTTCTTTTTCAAGCCGGTCTCTTTTCAAGGTTTCCCACTAGAGGGCAGTGTCGTTTAACAATTGTAGCCTTTCAGTGGGAGGGAAGAGGAAAGCTGGCTCCCCCAACTGTTTTGTTTTGTTTTCCATTTATTTATTTATTTATTTATTTTTATTGTTGTGCTGGGGGTACATTGTGACCTTTACAAAAGTTCCTACATATGTCAAATATAGTTGAATTCACCAACTGTTTATCCCAACATAAGTCAAACTAAAGAATTTTAACTTATAATGGTGGTGAGACTGCCGGGTTGTAAGAAAAATCTCAGCAAACAGTACTTTTTGTCTTCTCAGAATTTGATAGAGTGATTCTGGCACAATAAATAACCATACCACAAATTCTCCTGCTTAACCCTGGAAATTATGGGAATTTAAACAGAGTATCAATTGATTAGCAAAATCCTTTATGTTGATCTAAAGCATATTAAAGACACTTTGAAAACTGTAAAACTTCATCAGAGACACATAATACTCAGTACAGTGTCACTCAGGCATGACCAATCCTTAGAGACAGCTAAAATACATTTTATAGAGGCAATTTATAGCTTCTAACATTCTACCTGGACAAAAGGAAAGTTGCTAATTCAAGTTCAAAACTATAGTATCTGAAGAATAAAATGTTTTCCAAAAACACCCACCTTGGAAATGTATGCTTTTGAATGCCTCTCCTGGTAGTAAGAGCACAAATGTTTCATTGCTCACTTACTGCCAAGATGTATATATAAACTCTACCTCTCGGAAGAGATTTTACTCAATTCAGAAGCATGCATTCAAGTGTTGAGCGGTGACAAGAAATGACTTGTGTGGCCTGTGTGTTCCCTCTAATTCTTCATCCACAAAGTTGTCTTTTCAGTGAAGCCATACTTGAGAGTGAATTCCTCAAATTAAACTATAAGTTCGTTTTTGGACAAAATAAAATGTGTGCTCACCAGCATTGAACATCCAAAAACTAAATTAAGAAAACAATACCATTTTAATTGCATCAAAACAATAAAATCTTTAGTACTTCACAAAAAGAACTACTAGACATGTATACTGAAAATGATAAAACATTCTTCACAGAAACTGAAGAATACCTAAATAAAAAGAAAAATAAATCAAATTCATGTATTGGAAGACCTTACAAACTGGTTAAGATAGTAATGTTCCTTAAATTGATCTCCATATCCAACGATTCCTATTAAAACTGTAACGGGTTATTATTTTTTTTAGAGATTGACAATTTAAAACTGAAATTTGTAAGGACATTCAAAGGAACCAGAGTAGCCTGAATAATCTTGAAAAAGACTAACAAAGTTGGAGATCTCACACTTCTGTTTTAAAACTTACTACAAAGCCACAATGGTCAATACTATGTGGCAGGTATAAATACAGGCATATAAATCAACAGAGTAGAATTAGAGTCCAGAAATAAACCTACACATTTATAATCAATTGATTTTTGACACAGGTCCCAACACAATTCAATGGGGGAAGAAGAGTGCTTTTAACAAATGATGCTGACACAACTGTTATTCACAAACGCAAGAATTATATTTCATATTATATACAACAATTAACTCAAAATGGATCAAAATGTAAGAGCTAAAACTACAAAACATAAAAGAAAACAAGTATAATTCTTTACAATTTTGAATTAGGCAATAGTTTCTTAGAGATGACACAGCAACAAGAGAAAAAAACACATAAATTGGACTTCATCAAAATTAGGTAATTTTGTACTTCAAAGGGTCCTATTAGGAAATTGAAAAAGACTACCCACAGAATGGAAGAAAGCATTTTCAAAGCACATATCTGACAGGAATTTAATATCTACAGTATATAAAGAACTCTTAGAACTTAAACAATAAAAAAACAAATAACAATTTTCAAATGGACAAAAGATTGAAGGACATTTCTTCAAAAAAGATATGCAAATAGCCAACAAACATTTGAAAAGATATCCTACATCTGTAGTCATTAGGAACATGTAAATCAAAAGCACAATCAAAAGTAGTACCCCACAAGTTGGGGCACTACTTCACCCCAACTACAATAGCATAAAAAGACACGCGTGCATTTGGCAAGGAGGTAGAGAGACGAACCCTCATACATTGCTGGCAAGAATGTCAAATGGTGCAGATGTTTTAGAAAATAGTGTGCAAGCTGGGTGCTGGTGAGTCACACCTATAATCCTAGCTACTCAGGAGGCAGAGATCAGGAGGATCATGGTTCTAGACTAGCCTGGGCAAAAAGTTTACAAGACTCATCAGAACCAACAGCTAGGTGTGGTGGCACTTCCCTGTAATCCCAGCTGTGTTGGAGGCTGAGATCAGGAGGATCATGGTTCTAAGCCAGTCTAAGCAAAAAAGTTCATGAGAACTCCATCTCAACAGAAAAGAGCTGGGTGTGGTGGTATACACCTGTCATCCCAGCTGTAACAGGAAGCCTAAAATAGGAGGATTGCAGTCTGGGCAGACTTGGGCAAAAAGTGAGACCCTATCTCCAAAATAACCAGAGTAAGAAGGGCTAGAGGTGTGGCTCAAGTGGTAGAGCATCTGCCTAGCAAGTATAAAGCCCTGAGTTCAAATCCCAGTAGCGTCCTCTACCCACCCAAAAAGAAATAGTGTGATAGTTCCACAAAATCTAAGCACAACAATTTCATTCTTACGTATTACTCAAGGTAACTGAAAATGTATCTTCATACCAAAACTTGTACAATTCACACAACCAAAAAGAAAAAACCTCAGTAATCAACCTTTTTAGTGTCTATGACATCTTATTTAACTGTTCCTATTTACTTTTTTTCTCCAATCTGACCAAAGTTAACAATGCTTGGGGACTTGTAAGAAGTCTTACTGAGTGTATATGTGTATCACCTCTGAATGCAATTTGTTTATTTTTTGTTTATTTTTTATTTATTTTTTGACAGTACTGGTATGTGAACTCAGGGTTTTAGCTCTGGTCATTTCTAATCTAGAGTCTCGCTTTATGCCCAAGCAGGCCTGAACCCTGACCCTTCTGTTTTATGTTTCCCGCAGTAGCTGGGATGACAGGCATGTGCCATCACATCCAGCTCTTTTCCCATTGAGATGGGGTCTTGCCACCTTTTTTTGCCCCAGCTGGCCTGGAACTACAATCCTCTAGATCTTAGCCTCCCACCAATTTGAGATAACTGATGTGAGCCTCCGGCATCCAGCTTGGATTTTTGTTTTTGTTTCTTAGGTTTCTTTTTCTTTTCTTTTCTTTTCTTTAATATGTGTGTGTGTGTGTGTGTGTGTGTGTGTGTGTGTGTGTGTGTGTTACTGGGGCTTAAACTCAGGTCCTACAGCTTGAGCCACTCCACAAGTCCTTTTTTGTGATGGGTTTTTTCGAGATGGGGTTTTACGAACTCTTTGCCCAGGCTGGCTTCCAACTGCGGTAATCCTCCTATCTCTGCCTCCTGAGTAGCTAGGACTTCAGGCCTGAGCAACAGGCACCTGGCTATTTTTAGTATTTTTATATGATTATTCCATAACACATACTTTTAAAATTCAGTCCCTAAAGTTATGACTAGGTAGGTAACAGAGTCATGTAGCCATGAAAAAGTTAAATAGCAAAACTCCCAATATGGCAGCCAGCTGACCATGTCATATCTTAGTGCTTTTTTAAAGGTGTATCTCTTAGTGACAAACTGGAAAACAAGCACAGAAGAATGGGACTTCTGGGAGACGTCTGGCCCTGAGCCATCTTTCTTCCTGTCTAAAACTGAGAGATTTATTAAATTTCTGCATGCCCAGCATTTTGAACGAGCAATTTTACAGAATGCCTTTGCTGACTGAGCTACATTGGACAAGTCCCTCTTCTTGTGGTTCCCTTATTTCCAGCCTTGCGAACTACCAGAAATCACAAACAGTGAGCACAGCTGAAACCCAGCCCGTGACGCCTTCCTAATGAAAACTCAAAGGTCTCTCTGTATTGTAACAGCTTGAGCCTTTGCAGGCCTGACCTCAATTTTTTCCTGATCAAAGAGATCACTGATCTGGTGGAGAGGGAAACACGGAGGCAAATCACAAGACAATACAGACTCAAGGAAGAATAGGAAAGAAATAAGACCAAAGCCAATGATAGAGCTTCTCTCTTAGTCCCTATCCTAACCAAATTTAAGAGTATAATTTTATTGAAGTATGACAGACATATAGAAAAATGTATAAATTATAAGGGTACATATAGTTTGATGAACCTTCTCAAATCAAATACATCCCCCATGACCACCAACTGATCCAAAGAAAAACCATTTCCTGTATCCCCTCCCACCCTTTCTCATGCCTCTTCCCAGTCATTGGTTCTCCTCCAAAAGCAGCCATAATTTCTATCATCATTACTCACTTTTACCTTCCTTCAAACTTGAAATAGGGAGTGGGGGTGAATCTCCATGGTAGAGCACTTGCCTACTATGTGCAAAGCCCTGCAAGAATAAATAAACAAATACATACATACATAGTTACGTGCTATGCATTGCTGTTTGGTCTCTTTCACTCAAGGTATAATAGTGAATTACTTCTCTATTCTCTATTCTTCTGCACAGCAAGTTTTGCCATTTCTGTGAATACACTGTGGTCCCCACAGTCTTATCAGCACATCTCACACAATTCATTAAATATTCTCTAGACAGAATATAGCTCTATACATTTACTTTCTTCTGTTACATAACCTGTTTATTTATAGCTCATTATTTGGTCCTTTGTCCCTGAGTTTTAGGAAGTATTATATTATTTCTTCACACAAATGTTAGTTATGATGAGTAATCTTTGTGACCTATAGTTGAAGTGTGTCACCATTGGAGCCATAAGGAGTACATTCTTTGCTTAGGTAGATGAGACTCTTTATAGTTATTGGACCCCCACAGAGTCCCTAGGAGTGCCTTGCAAGACTTCTCCATTCCAGTCAGCAAGATGGAAATCAAAGAGAGGACTTGCCATCACAGGAGGACTTTTTTAGGTCAAGCCTAAAAAAGAAACACTTATTTCCACTGCCAGTCCACTTGGTAAACTCAGTCACAGGCTGACTTCACCGCGGAGGTTCTGGAATACACAGTATAATTAGATACCCTCTACCATAATACGAAACTCACTGTGCTCAGTCGTAACAACGTGGACTCAAGTCAGACACACTCAGCTGATCAGAATATCAAGCAAGGAGAAATAACAAGCATTGCTCCAATATGGCCATAAATATAAGTGTCCTGTAGGGTAAGAATCGAATATGTATGTGCAAGTTCCTGGCATATAGTAAGTTTACATGTTAGATTCCTTTCATACTTTTGATAAGTGATATTTTGATTTTTTTCATTGATGTTCATGTTCTTCTATTTTGGCATATAAAATGTTGTTTTTATGAAGTTTTACATCATGTTTACTTGGTTTCTAAGAGGGACAGACTATCATTTCTCCAGTGTTGGGTAGGATGTCTATGCTCTTCCTTCCGGTGTGTCTAAGGTCTGAATTTTTATTCTTCATTAGTTCTTCATGTCCTGAAATGCCATCAAGACCTTTCCAAATATGAAACTCCAAGTGTGAAATAGGACAAGCGTCTCTGCTACAGCCACTATTTCCAGTCTGTCCTTCCCCTCCTTTCTTTCTTGCTGTGAGTCTTGTCCCCCAAATCTCTTTCCTTCTGAATGCCTCCTCCCACCAACAACTACCCTCTGGACAGCAGTTCAATTGTGAGACACACACTAATAACACATTAAAACAGTGACAGTAAGCTTTGTGGATGGGGGGAGTGCTCCAAAGGCTTGTTAAATGTACATTCCAAAATTTCTGATTCAGGGGGTTTTAGTACTAAGTTTGCATTTTTATAGGTATCCAAAATGACTTAAAGATAGCTAATCCCAGACTTAGAAAAAGTGGCTAATTCCTTCCAGAGATGTTTTACATAAGAACTTTAATCGTACAAGAAAAAATCGCCTCTTTATAGGCACCTAACAATGGGTACGAAAGTTGTTTGGGCAGAACTGGGATATAGCTTGGTGGTAGCACAGTCTTAGGATGTACAAGAGCCTGGACCCTTGATTATGATCAGAAAAACAAAATAGCTGTTGTTGAGAGAGTGTGGGTTTGCTATGACCACAAAATTGCACTTACTCTTCTTGAGAGTTACCAGCACTATATTCAACTTTTCTTTTATTATATAGAACTAAGTAAAAACACTCACTGGTCTGTGGCCTTATCTAAAAAACAAAACAAGTGTTTTCCAATCAAATGCTGTGTGGGCGGTGTGATTTGGTGTCCAAGGATTAAAATGACCAGAGATCATCATTCTGTGAGGCGCTCTTCTTACAATCCAGGGTTAGGGAAGGGATCAAGAAAAAATAGCATTTCTAAATGTGCTCTAAATGCTTCAGTGAATTCATTCTTACTCTTCAGTCCTCTAACAACTTTTCTTATTTTAAAGAAAATGATTCTTTTATTATCTTTCTTCTAAAAGAAAATACAGATCTTTAAATAACATATAGTCATTTTGTTTCTCACCACACAAGATTTACACTTCCCAAACCTCTTTACTGCATGTGGGGCAGGGAGGCAAAACAGAAAACCTTTCCTAATGCCAAGTAAGTGTGCAACAAAGGAATCACAGGACCCGACAGGACTGAGTTGCCTGCATGACCTGATACTCCAGCGTGGAGGAGAGTTCTTAGTGCTATATGACCTGTGCTGCAAATAAAGTGAAGGGGAACTGTGAGCGAGAGTCTTTAGGGCATAAATATCCTCCTGAGGGCCTCCCAGACATCTCTAACAGAATTAGTCAGGGCTTGTTTGATCATCAAATGGAAGCTGCCATAACTCAAAAAGATAAAGGACGGCTTCATCCAGAGGACTGAGATGTCAAACATCTGGCCTGGGAGGATCGGGGAGTGAGCGTCATTGGGATAGCCCACTGCAAAGTGGGCAGCAGATGATCTGGGCCTATTGTCAAGACCCGGGATTGATGACCAGACAGAGGAACTAACAACTCAGCCTGAAGGCTTATCATACAGCCTCTTGCCAGAACCCACCTGGGGTTATCCTTTGACCTTTATTGTTTGTCTATTTATTAAATTAACTTTTTTTCTTTAAAAGGAAAAGACATGTTTCCTTCCCTCTTCCATTACTTTTTAAAAATTTCAGTTGTAAAATACACATAACAAAATTTACCATCTTAACCCTTGTTAGTCGTATTACTCAGTGACAGAGTTCATTGTGGCACTATTACGCCTCATGCTATTAAACACTTCAGTTTGTTTTTAACATTAAGTAAAATTGTACACTAGTCTAGACAAAATATAGTCCCAATAACAGTTCTTTGGGGTTTACCACCTCTAGCTCTGTCTCCACCCATTATCTTAGGCCAAACGGCCTCTTTGAAGTGCTTCATCCAACTTATCCCTCTTCCCCCACACACACACAGAATGATTTCTCACGTTGCTGGGGATTCTTAGATAATGTGTTTTCCACTTGCCCTGGATTCTGTCACTGTCAGAACTGCTGGCACAGAGTTCCCCATCCACCAAAACAAGGCGACAAGATTCATTTTCCCTGTCACCACAATCCCGTCATTGCTAGAGTGTTGCGGGAATCTCAAACAGAGGCAGGGGACACAGAGGCAATTCATCAGGAAGCAAAGTTTTATTGTGCCGGCACAGACTCAGCAGACTTGAGCCCAAAGACTGAGCCCCAAGAACAAAGAGGTCTCACCTTATATACCCTTGCAAGCAGGTTACAAAAGCAAGAAGCAAGGTTTAGCCCATATATGGTTGCATGCAACTCTATTGGCTACTTCACCCCCAGTGCTATGCGACCTTCCTCATGTTTAGATTCCTTTAGGTTTATTTCCCTGCTATGTCATCCCCTCCCCTCTGCTACATTATCAGGATATAAACTTGCTTGCTTTTTTTCTGGCCCTCCTTCCTGCTACAAAAGAAGTGCACAGCCACGGGGAGACAGCAAAGGCTCAAACATGGACCTCCATTCTATTTTCGCACCACTAGCCAACAGTTCTCTTATCCAAACATATGTGCTTATAGCAGTCCTTTATCCAGAACTAAAGTCCACTGTCAACATGGTTTAGCAATCACAGTGCTTTTAGCTAGCCTTGGAAAATAAGAATCCTCAGACACTCTCCACTTTTTAAACGATGTCTGAATGAACCATGGCATTACATCATGTCAAACTCCAAAATTCATAGTCACTTCCCAAGTATTACTTAGCGATCTCCCATGGCTACCACACAAGAACTGTTGTGATACGGCCAGATAAAGGAACTGTACAATGGTGCTGAAGCAGGAAAGATAGATGAGGAGACAGGGAAACTATATTATTTTAATAAATATTTAAGGTTTTGAACTCCAACATTAAAACAAGGAAGTAAAGGCTGGAGAGTCAGAGCAGTCATTCCCTCCCATCTCTTTTTAGATGCTAAGTTACAAATACTGGAACTTCCTGCTTCTGCTTTCCTCTTTGAGATATTAAACAGCTACAAGGATTAGAAATAATCATGTCTAGCAAAAGAAAGTTCTAAAGCTCACCTATCATCCCAGTGTTCTGGGTAACATCTCCATATTTTGCCATAATAAGCAGCTCCCATCTAGGTGACTCAGAACCATTGTCTAGTGATTAGGGCTGCTAGACTTTCACTTGAGGATGCGTATTTCCCCACCGTGGAGTTTAAAGACCCCATTCTTAGAATAATTTCAACAGGTCTCATTTTTCTAGTTTCGTACATGAGTACATAATATTTCCATCATATTTACCCTCCCACACCCCTTCCTTATGTTCTGCTCCCCACACACTTATACCAACACAGATAGGACTAGATTTAACTTCCTGTTCTCTGTTTTTGAAAAAAAGATATTTTTGTTGAAGCTGTCTATATCATCTATACAGCAAGTTTCATTATGACATTTCCATGTATATATACACTATATCCCAAATTGGTTTTCCCAAGACTGAGGTAAATTTCTAAGTGCCAAGAAAAAAACAAACCAGTGAAAGAATTGCAACAAAGGCATGAGTTTGTACTTTCTTCAAGGGACCACTGGATCTGAGCAGTAAGTCCTTCACTGCCTGAGAGAAGGGTTCTCAGATTGCCACATTGTGACTGGCACAATGACAAACAAGCCCTTGGCTTCAGACGTAGAGCTGCTGTCACTAAATTCTTCCATCAGTTTTCTTCTTCTAAGAATTCATCAGAAAACTCCAATTTATAGTGATAGTAGAAACTCTTATCTGATACAATGTCAAAAGCCAACTTGTAGCAGGGATGAATTCTCCCTGCTACAGATCAGAGGAGATTAATCTGTTGGATAAAGTAGCATGGACTATCTAGACAGCCATCCTGAAGATAAGTTTGACTATTCGACACTACTATTTTCTCAGCCATTTTAAACCAGGAGATTTTCATAACTTTTAACCCTGACAATAATTCTTTGCTTAGCCAGAAATGTGGTCAGTGGCTGTTACCAGAGCAATGTCAAGAATGGGAAACTGAGCCAAGTAAAGTGTCACAGCCTATAATGCCAGCACTTGGAAGGCTGAAGCAGGAGGATCACAAGTTAAAGGTCAGCCTGGGCTACGTAACCAGACCCTGTCTCAAAAAAACAAAAATAAAATAAAATAAAATAAAAAGGATGGGACAGTGATTTGCCATCCAGTTCTGAGCAGCAGAGTAATCCTAAGGAATTCTGTTTAAAGTCTTCTCATAGATCATGTGAAACATAAATATAAATAAAGGTCAATTTTCAAATTAATAGCAAATATCTCTAAAAATAGCAAAAATAATCCTACTATTTTAAAAATGCTAAAATTACTATTATAATTAAAATAATGTAAAAACCAATAGAAATTTTTTTCAGTACTAGGGCTTGAACTCAGGGTTTACACATTGAGCCACTCCACCAACCCTGTTTTCTGAAGAGTTTTTTCAAGATAGAGTCTCATGTAACTATTTGCCCTGGCTGGCTTCAAACAGTGATGCTCCTGATCTCTGCCTCCTGAATAGCTAGGATTATTATTTTTTTTTTTTTTTTTTTTTTTAGGAATGCGTATGGTGTATTTATTAGGGAGTAATTTATCAGAAGTTGTTGATTCTGGAAGGTTTATGGAAAGTCATGCCATTAATACTGGGTATCTGTTTACATTTAAAAGAGATCCTTATCTAGAATGCTTTTGCCAGGACCTTGCTGTGTAGCCCAGGCTGGCTCAAACTTGTGATTCTCCTGCCTCTGCCTCTTAAGTATTGCCATCACAACCCGCCACAAGAATATTCCTTGAAACCCACTGTGTGAGCAGCTAGGAAATTCCCTGTTAAGAGACAGGGAAATCACTTGAATAGCTAGGATTATAAGAGTGAGCAATCAGCACCTGGCAGAATAAATTTTTGACTGACAAAATAATTTGATGATGAAAAATTATTTTTTAAACTGGCCAGAGAAAAATATAATTGACATTGGGTACACACAGTAAAGTTACATTGAAACTGATAGGAAAATTCACTTCAACTAAGAAAACTGAATTTTATAGAAATAAGGCCATGATGAGGAAGGTTCTATGAACAAAGTGTTAGGGTCCCTGGCATTCTTAGGGTGGGTGGAGGGTCCCGAGGCTAGCACCGAAACCAGGCCCCCTGATTTATGACTGCTTGCAAAACTCCCCTGCTTGTTTCCCTGTTTGCAAAACCACAGGAACTTCCTGTTTCTCAACTGGCTATGCATGTTGACCCGTTCCATCTGGTGATCACAGATAAATGGAGGCCAGCAGCCCAGCTGATCTCTGGGAGGAACACACTCCCTTCCTCATGGTGTGGTCCCTCCTATAAAGCCCCCTACCCATTCCAGCTGAGCTGCTACACTCTGAACCCGAGAGTCAGCCCGGCAGTCTGGCCCCCAATAAATCTTTCTTTTCTACATGTGGTGTAGTCTCTGTTCAGCAGTTCCTTACATCTGGTGCCAAAACCCAGGAGAGGTTAGCAGGATGCTCCTGCCCTGGTCTGGTCTCTTGGCTTTTGTGTCCTGCCCTCTCCCGGACCCAGACTGCTAAACTGACCCAACTTGTCTACGGACTGTGGATCTCAGACCTTACTGCCTTGCCAGCTCTCCCATCCACCATTAGCCTCTCTTCCACTGTTCTCCACCTGACCTACTCATTCTTCTCGGGGCTGCCTGATCTCTCTCGGTCTTGGAAGTCATAGCACTAAAATGCCTCCTATGCCTGCTGGGGTGCCCCTCCGCTTAGCACAGGGATGCCTGGCTAACCAGTTGGGCATTCTCTACAATGGTGACCCAAGCTGGGGATGTCCACCTTTGGGAACCCCTTCAGGTGACACTTCCCCTTTCCTCTCACTCTCTCTCTTTCTCTCTGTCTTGCTCTCCTTCTCTGTCTTCCTTTCCTCTGCCTAGGGTGAGAGCTCGACAGCCCCTCCAACTTACTTTGACCAAATGGCAACTGAACAATTCTGCTTTCCTTGCCTGAGTCATGTAAGGGAGGCTTACCTAGATCTTGACCTAGATCTATATTGGCCTGACGAGTATACTCACTGAGGCACATACCTCGCTCTCTCATTCTCTCTCTCTCTACTCTCCCTCTCTCTCTCTCTCTCTCTCTTCTTTAACTACATTATGGGGACCACACACTCTAAATTAGATGTGTCCACACCCCTGGGATGCCTTCTCTGCTCCCTCGGGAACCTTGGTCTCCAACACAATATAAAACCTAAGTGACCAATTTATTACTGCAACACCATTTGGCCTCAGTACAAGCTAGACAATCAATCCTAATGGCCTGAAAAAGGTACTTTTGATTTTCACACACTTATAAATCTTGACAATTTCTGCCATTGCAATGGCAAATGGTCCGAAATTCCATACGTCCAAGCTTTTCTCTCTCTCTATTCTCTACCCTCCCTGCTCCAATCTTGTAATGCTGTTCAAATCCTCCTTGCCAGCAACAAACCCCCTTCAAAATTTAAAATTCTTCCTAGCCCCTCTCCCAAAGATTCTTCCATTACTTGTGACCTCACGGGCTCTGTCTGTCCGCCTCCCAACTCCTCTTCCCGCCAGTCCTCTACTTCAATCTCTTCTCCCACCCATGACCCTCCTCCCACCCCTGCTGGCTCTCCTAAACATCTGCCACAATATTTCCCTTCTACAGTGGTCACAATTGACCCTGAGCCATCAACTCCTCAGGAGCCAACACCGCCAGCCTTGCCCTCAGCCCCTGCTACACCCTCACCCTTCTCCTCCCCACCTGCATCCCATACCCACTCCCATACCTTCTCCCAAACATGCCCAGCCCATCTCTACCCACTCCAGGAGATGGCAGGAGCTGATGGCATTATCAGAGTCCACATGCCCTTTTCCTTGACTGACCTCTCTCATATTGAAAAGAAATTTGGCTCCTTCTCTAATGACTCAGCCTCCTATATTAAAGAATTTAAATACCTAACCCAAGCATATGATATGACTTGGCATAATATATATGCTATTCTTTCCTCCACTTTAACTCCAGATGAAAAGGAAAGAGTTTGGTTGGCAGCCCAGGCACATGCTGATGACGTCTACCCCAGTGATCTCACTCTCCCTGTGGTATGTATGGCAGTGCCACGTGAGGACCCACATTGGGACTATAAAGACCCCACCAGGCTAGCTGCCCAAAATTATATGCTCACCTGCATAGGGCAGTCAATTTTGATAAGCTCAGAAAAGTTATCCAGCTTCCAACTGAAAACACCACTGACTTTTTGGGACACCTGACAATAACCCTAACCCTCTATACTATTCTCCTCCCACTTTGTTTCCCAATCCTCCCCTGATATTAAAAAAAAAAAAAAAAAAAAACTTAAACACACAGAGGATGGCCCTCAACCCCCTCAAGGAGATCTTGTAAAAATGGCATTTAAGGTATTTAACAACTGAGAAGAGGTCTGAGACCACCATAAGGCCCAGCTCTTGGCGGCTGCCCTGAGGCCACCTCCTTCCACTCTGAGATGGGCCAGACAACAACACACGCCTCCAGGGGTCTGCTTAAGTGCAACCAGATGGGACACTGGGCAAAAAAAAAAAAAAAAATGCCCTTCACCTCACCTGCCGCCAGGACCCTGTTCACAAAGTGGCCAGAATGGACACTGGAGGGTAGGCTGCCCTCTTTGTCTCCACAAGGTAGGTCCCATTCCCACCAGACAAAAGGCCTCATGGACCTCTTGGGCCAGGTGGCAGAAGACTGACACAGCCTGGGACCTCAGCCCCCTTCAAGATCACTTTGGAGGAGCCCAGGGTAACCATCCAAGTAGCAGGTGGGCCTCAATCACCTACTCAGTGCTACCTGACTTTTTGGGAAAGCTTTATCCTTCACAGATCTCCATGGTGGGGATGGATGGTCTCATCCATCAGCCAAAAGTTACTGGCCCACTCTCATGCCATATACTGGGTTTTCCCTTTACATATTCCTTCCTTATCCTGCCCTCCTGCCCCACCTGTGCCCAGGTATCTCCTCAGGGTGGTCTCAAACCACCCCCAACCTTCTCAGCCCACCAGCTCTGGGGCTCAATACCTAGAGAAGACTGGCAGGTCGATTTTACACATACTTGGCTTAACTCCACTTTCTGTCCAACTAAGGGATGCCAATCTTCTACCTTCCTTACCTGTAAATATAGTGAATCCCTGCTCGGTCAGTTGTGACCTTTGGCAGCCATTTTCTCCCTACTCCTTACCATCCCTTGCCTTTTTAGATGCCTCCAGGATTGCCTAGGGGAGCTCAGCAGACAGACTTTCCACCAGATGCTACTACAACCTGCTCCAGCCTACCAACAACTGGCCTTGTCTGCAAACAAAGCCTAAGAGAAACTGCCTGCCTCTGCTCCCAGGGACCTCACAAATTTCCAAATTTCAGCCAGACACCCCCCTTACAATGCCCCCATCCAGCCAAAATCAGATAGATCAAACAGCGCCCATATTATAAACAAAAGGCTGGAATGCTAGGTTCCTGGTATTCTTGGGGCAGAGGGAGGGTCCCAAGGCTAGCACTGAAACCAGACTCCCCCTGATTTATGACCACTTGCAAAACTCCCCTGCTTGTTTCCCTGCTTGCAAAACTGCAGGAACTTCCAGTTTCTCAACTAGCTAAGCATGTCAACCTATTCCATCTGGTGATCACAGATAATGGAGACCAGCAGCCCAGCTGATCTCTGGGAGGAACACCCTCCCTCTCTCATGGTGTGGTCCCTCCTATAAAGCCCCCTACCCATTCCAGCTGAGCTGCTGCACTCTGAGCCCGAGAGTCAGCCTGGCAGTCTGTGCTTCCAATAAATCTTTCTTTTCTACACATGGCGTGGGCTTTGTTCTGCAGTTCCTTACACAAAGTAGTTGTCATTTCCAGATTATATTGTTAAGTAAAAAAAAAAGTAAAGTTCAGAAGAGTATATAACAGTATTCTAACTTTTGTGTAAAATAAAAGGAATTTTAAAATATATGTTTTGCCTATTAAAAAAGCAGGCAAAAATAAAACCCATAAAAATAGTTATTATTATAATGGGTAGGAATAAGCTTCAAACGATGGGATTAGAATAAGATTTTTAGTTTTTTAGTTTTGATTTTTATACCATGTAAATGTTTTATATATCCCATAAATAAAATTAAATCAGAAATGATGGGAAAGCTAAACCCTAAAATTAAATACAATCTTGACCATAATGGGTTATGTGAGTGATAATGACAGAAAAGTATCAATTTTTTAGAAAGGAGCATATGAATACTCATTTTAATCTTCCTTCAACTTTCTGTGAATATTTTCATAATAAAAAAGTAGAGAAATAACAGCAAAATATACCCTACAATGGCATGAGCTTTTTAAAAATTGATATACCTAAGAAAATGATCATACCAAATGACCAATTTTGTGTAAATTTTGCATAGAAGAATTGATCCTGGGAAAAATAATTGAAAAAGGGTTTTAAGTATGCTATGTAAAAATTTCTGAGTAATTGAACAAATTAAAGAAATTTGTGAAAAACTTCAATGTTGATATGATTTCAATTAATGTGGTGTAGTCACCATCATCATTCACTTAAACCTCTTCATTAGCCACTCACCGGTGACTCACGCCTAAAATCCTAGTTACTCAGGAGGCAGAGATCAGGAGGATTGCAGTGCGAAGCCAGCCTCAGGCAAATAGTTCACGAAACCTCATCTTTAAAATTCCCAACACAAAACAAGCTGGTGGAATGATTCAAGTGGTAGAGCACCAGCTTAGCGCATGAGGTCCTGAGTACAGACCCCAGTACCATGCAAAAAAATAAATAAATAAATAAAATAAAACCTTCGTTATTAAACTAGGGGCTCTAAACATGAATGTGTTAGTTTGGTCAAAATGACTTGTGGATGTGGCAAATGCTGGTGTTGAAATAACTGCACTTTGAGACATTGAAATTGCTAAAACAGGTGGATATTGCTGTACAATGACTAAAAATCAACTGGAGCCTAGACTGTGGTGCACACCTGTCATCCCGGCACTCAGGAGGTAGAGGTTGGAGGATGGAGAATTGGGAGTCCAGCCTGGGTTACATAGAAATTTCAAGGTTAGCCTGAGCTATAACCTTGTCTCAAAAAACCAAGGGCTGAGGCTGTAGCTAAGTGGTAAAGTGCTTACCAAGAATGCATAAGGACAAACTAGCCAGGGGAAGAGCAGAGCCAGGAAGATGCAATTCATCTGCAGGTTCTGGGAAAAGATCTGATTTTCATCCTTTTCTTTATTCCCCAAGAAGAGGATGTCTGTCTGAGTCAGCTGCCCAACTGTCTTGCCAACAAGCAGTTTCAGGATTCCTGGTGGTGACGAAAGGGTCAATATTTTTTAGAGCATTGCTCTCATTTACCCTATGAGGATGTAATCACTAGTTTCATCTTATTGATGAGGAGACTGAGGATCCTACAGGCTAAGGAAAGGGTCCCAAACCAACAAAAGGAAGCAGACTCCATCCTGTTATCCTCTTAATCTAAATTTACTTTAAAATGTAAAGTAATGTGGGAGGCCCTAAAGCAAACTGGTCTTTAGTGTTATTCTAAACTCAGCATTCTGTAATGATAGTGATTAAATTAAGGAAATGGGTCTTTAAAAATTGATCTGTTGCCCTTATTTTCCAGAAGAAGTAGAAAAACAAGTTTGTATTTGTTTTAATTTTAAATAATTGCTAGCAAACAATACCTAAATCAAGTAATTAATCATTGTTGATCATTGTTCTAAAAAGGTACACACAGAACAATAGGTATGAGGATGACCATTAGATAAATGATTAAATGACTTGTCAAATGATTAAAATAACTTGAAAATTATGAATGAGTCTATATGAATCTCACATCAGTGTTCTTATAACTTAAAGGAAAAGGACCAAGAAACATTTTGCTCATAAGGACCATACTGAAGAAGTTGTTATGAATGGAACCTCCCGACCCTACTTGCTATGGAAAAGAGGCCCAATTTAATAATGTCTCATTGAACAATATTTATTCAATGTATCATTCTTGTTGGTTACAAAAGCATTAAAAACCTAAAAACTGTGGTGGTATACTTTTCTTTGGGAAATCAAATAGCAAAGAGATTCCATCAGCTTCCCCAGACTGAACTAGGTGCCCAGTCTGTTTTCTATTTTGGGGGTCTTTTTTTTTTTTAGACTGAGAAGGATTGGGAGAGTGGGTAGTGAGTGATAGGAGGAGGAGAGTCTTGAAAAGGAAGCCCTAACTTTCCTGCACTTCAAAGGGGGCTGGAGGAGAGCAGATGGGCAGCCCTCTGGAGACTGTGCAGGGACAGTCTCTGTTCTGGAATGCACATGTGACCTTGCAGCAAATGAAGGTCCAGAAGATCAAAAGGAAACCTGAAAATCACAGGTCACCCCCAATCTGTACCTCTCAACAAGGATTACAACAATGTCAGGTTCAGAAATGGAGCACCTGATCTTTACAAGGGCAAGGGCCACAGACTACAGTGAGTCCTTAATAGATCTTAGTCAGTTATCCATCCCAGTCAGAGAAACTCAGATAGCTCCAGAAGCTCTTGAAAGATTATAGAGAAAACCTGCATTCCACAGGTTTCCATGGGCTTCCATGGCTCTAGGAGCTAAACACTTTTTAGCCTTGCTCATTTAGCAATGCTAAATGAGTTTAGTTCATAAAGAGTGATAAATGCTCCCCCAAATTGGCCCATTTTGTTAGTGCTACCAGTCAGGTTGAAACAGGACGATCTCCTGCCATGGACAAGTTCATATGTGGTGATACTATATGCTTCATGTGGCTGGGCGCCGCTGGCTCATGCCTGTAATCCTAGCTACTCAGGAGGCAGATATCAGGAGGATCACAGTTTGAAGCCAACCCAGGCAAACAGTTCTGTGAGACCCTATCTCAAAAAAAACCTCCACATAAAAGGGTTGGTGGAGTGGCTAAAGGTGTAGACTGAGTTCAAGTCTCAGTACTACAAAAAAAAAAATGCTTACCAAGAGATAGCATAGATAAATGGGACTTCATAAAACTAAAAAGCTTCTGCTCATCAAAAGAAATGGCCTCTAAACTGAAGAGACCACCCACAGAGTGGGAGAAAATATTTGCCAGCTACACATCAGACAAAGGATTCATAACCAGAATATATAGGGAACTTAAAAAACTAAATTCTCCCATAAAGAAATTCTCCCATAAAGAAATGGGCAAGTGAACTAAACAGAACTTTCTCAAAAGAAGAAATTCAAATGGCCAAAAAACAAATGAAAAAATGCTCATCATCTCTAGCAATAAAGGAAATGCAAATTAAAACCACACTAAGATTCCACCTCACCCCTGTTAGAATAGCCATCATTAGCAACACCACGAACAACAGGTGTTGGCGAGGATGCGGGGAAAAAGGAACCCTCATACACTGTTGGTGGGAATGTAAACTAGTACAACCACTCTGGAAAAAAATTTGGAGGTTACTTAAAAAGCTAAACATTGATCTACCATTTGATTCAGCAATACCACTCTTGGGGATATACCCAAAAGACTGTGACACAGGTTACTCCAGGGGCACCTGCACACCCATGTTTATTGCAGTACTATTCACAATAGCCAAATTATGGAAACAGCCAAGATGCCCCACTACTGATGAATGGATCAAGAAAATGTGGTATGTATACACAATGGAATTTTATGTAGCCATGAAGAAGAACGAAATGTTATCATTCGCTGGTAAATGGATGGAATTGGAGAACATCATTCTGAGTGAGGTTAGCCTGGCCCAAAAGACCAAAAATTGTATGTTCTCCCTCATATGAGGACATTAGATCAAGGGTAAACACAACAGGGGGATTGAACTTTGGTCACAAGATAAAAGTGAGTACACACAAGGGAGATATGAGGATAGGTAAGACACCTAAAAAATTGGCTAAAATTTGTTGCCCTCAACGCAGAGAAACTAAAGCAGATACCTTAAAAGCAACTGAGGCCAATAGGAGAAGGGGACCAGGAACTAGAGAAAAGTTTAGATCAAAAAGAATTAACCTAGAAGGTAACACACACGCACAGGAAATCAATGTGAGTCAATGCCCTGTATAGCTATCCTTATCTCAACCAGCAAAACCCCTTGTTCCTTCCTATTATTGCTTATACTCTCTCTTCAACAAAATTAGAGATAAGGGCAAAATAGTTTCTGCTGGGTATCGAGGGGGTGGGGGGAGAGGGAGGGGGCGGAGTGGGTGGTAAGGGAGGGGGTGGGGGCAGGGGGAGAAATGACCCAAGCCTCGTATGCACATATGAATAATAAAAACAATAAAAATTAAAACAAATTGCTTCATGTATCAATGGCATACAAGTTTGGCACATCACTCCTTTAGCCCTGGTCTTTTTTCTTGGTTAGAAAAAGGAAACATCATTTAGATTCAGTCCTTCACATGTAATTTTAGCAGAATCAAGCAGTGAACAACCACTGGGTCTATGGCAAAGGGCCTGGTAGAAATTATTTCTTTACACCTTCCAAAAAAAGTGAAGTAGTAGTCATGGATTCTGCTGATTAACTTTGTGAATACAGACAATTCATACAATCCTGTGCTCTGGATTCTTCCTCAGTCTCGGTGGAGAGTCAATACTGCTTATGAAAAATTTTCACTAGTTCAACAGAACATCAAGGATTAAAAAATCAGCCAATGTTTCACTCGTGTGTCTTACAGATTCCACTTCCAAATTAAAATTTTGATTGACTTCTGCTGTTTTTCTTTAACTGAATGCATTGAAAAATACATGTCAAGTGCAGCTATGTTTGGGGTCCCTTGGAGGAAAGACCTTCCAGGATGAAATAACTCAGCTTCTTCTAGCTGTAATCACACTTGGTAAGAAATACAAGCCACAGTTACTCAGATCTTTTGCTCAGCTGTCGCTAAAAACCCAGACAACTTAGAGAAAAGCAGATTTTGCTCTGCAGATACTATGTGAGGTTTATTGCATTTCATATCTCACTCGCATGGCTCGCTGCGTCTATCAGCACAAACTCGCAAAAGGACAAACTCAGTCCAATAACATTTTTAAATCACGTTCTCTCTGTTTGGGTATCTAGAAATGTTAGCTTACTTGATTTAATTATGAAAGAGGAAGTCAATAAAATACTATCAACAGGAAATTTCAAGGTATGTGTGCTCAATAAATGTATTCATTTAGTTGCCAGAAAACATGCCAAAAATCAAAATATCTGATATTTGATTAAAACTGAAGTAAAACCAATGGAGTGCAGGAGAAACAGTCATTGGTATTGAAACCCCAAGAGGGAAATTCAGGTCACATAACGATTAATTTTGCTTTTGGATGATGTTTAAGATTCATTATTTCAAAAGTCAGATCTTTAGAGACAAGAACTGGAAAATAAATCCAATTTAAAGGTCTCAACATCTGGAATGCAAGTCCTACTTACTTTTTAAGATTCTCAGCAAAGAAATGGTGAAAAATCATCAGTAAATGGACGGGTGAGGTGATGTCTGGCCAGGGTCAGGGCCTGGGCATGGGGGCAGGTGCAGTGGGCAGTGCTACAAGCAAGGCCCAGCCCACCATCTACAGCGGAACTTTGTGTCTATCCAGGCATGGTTTATGTACAAGTTTTTTTCCAGCTGTCCCACAGTTTTTTGTCAGTCTAGATATACTTTTAGCAAACCCAATTTCTGCTTGTTGCTTTCACTGTTCTTTGCTACCATGAATCCTAAAAATACAAAATATGACCAAGGAGGAAATATGGCAAATGAAGGGACATAAAACGTGGATCCAAGTGTAAGATAATAGGAAGAAATAAGTGAGAAATAGCTGAGAAAATGGCCACTTTTCTCAGGGTAATAGCTGACTAAAAAAGCTGACTAAACAGTTGAACTTTATACTTGGAGTGCTGAGGCTGTTGTATAATAAGAAATACAGAAAATTTATGATGTTAGTATATACTACATAGGACTGTATAGTTCTACAAAAAAAGAAATCAAGGCAGATGGTAGCCTATTTGGAAGCCCCGGCTGAATGCACCGACTTTGGGCTTCCTCTTATCTGCGTTAATGCACACCCTTAATGTTGCATCCACTTGAGTTGTCAGAGACTTTCCATCAAACCCATTTTAATGTTATACCAGGAAAACCAAGCCCTCATCTTCTCAAGTGAAGACTAAAGACAAGATATGTGCCCTGTTCCTAATGTGGACACAAAGAGAGCCTCTGTTCTGGGCTCTCACTGTTGCTGAAGGAAGAGAAACTGGATCGCTTAATGATCAAGTGTGTGTACCCTGGAAGCATTAATACTGGCAGGGTAAACCTCTGACTAAAGGAAGTGGGGAGCTGTCAGATAAATTATTCTCCTTACTTTCCTCAGAAAGACTTTGCTGAAATTTGGTAGATCATGTGGCCTCTCAGAAAACAGTTTTATGAGACAATCAGTTGCACTTGATATCAAATGGAAGCCAAGCTTCATAATGCCCTTCTTTAAACTTGCCCTCATCTTTCTCAGCTTCATTGCTATTTTCCTTACTTCTACTTCTCTGAGATGGCATAATCCACTCAAACTCAAATTTTGCTGGCTTCATTTTGTACAGAAACACCCAGATATAAAAATGTATCCCTTATTTTCTATTGTCCTCTTAGATTTCAGCCTTAACCCTCATTTGCCCCTAAATTGAAAATATACTATAGTCAAGATGTTTCTGTTTATATTTAAGAACTTTTTTTTATATTTAAGGCATATATATAGAAAGGAGGACACAATTATTAACCTGACTCTATTTCTCTCTCTGATTTGTTTCAATGAGTTGCTCTTTCCCTCAGTTTGCATTAAGTTCTTTTCCCTGTTTTTCTTTTGGGACAAATGGCCAAACCTAGTTAGTCAGGACCCCCAGAGTCAGGCTTCTTCTCTGAGATTCCAGTAACAATTTTAAATAATTTAAGGGACAGTCTGGCAGCCAAAGTGATACTTGTTTGGGTACAGACCCTAAAAGAGGCCACTTCACTTCCTAATGTTCCCTAGGCATGGTGAACTTCTCTCCATACCCTTTGATGACATAAAGCATTGTACCTGTTCCTGATTCTTGGAAACTCCTTTACTAGTTATGAAAGTTTTTTGGTCTTGCAGACACATACATGTTCATTCATGATTCATTTCTCTCAGAGTTCCTGATGGTTTCCCAACTTCTTCTACCCAAGAAGAGACTGTGACCTTTGAAATTATCTTCACCTTTGGAACCCACTCCCTGACGATCTTTTTTTTTTCTTGATTCATTTAATATTAATCTGAAATAGGTTGATGGGAACAGATTTCATCACCAGAAGGCTCTATAAATGCATCCTAAAGCCTATTAATCTTTTCCAATAATTCAGATGACAAATTTGGAAGTACATCAACCACTACTTCCTCTGCTCATTAATTATATTTCTACTTTCCTAAGAGTATTTATGAGAAATGATAAAGTGACTAAAGTTTGTTGGTGGTTGGTTGTTTTTTTAGTATATACACTTTCTGTCATGGGGGAGATAAAGTAAAAGCTAATGAAGTTTGAAGTTTTCTAAACCGGAAGCTTATGGTGTTTCATGGGAGAACATCTATCTTACCAAACTTCTCGTTCAAAGCTCTGACAGTGTTTCTACAGTTATTTCCTAATGTCATTATGCAATTAGGGTACATTTGACTGAAGTCCAAATAATACACTTTAAAAAAAAACTTACCTTATAGATTTCTGTACCCAAGTAGTATAACAGCTCTTAGTTTAGAAATGACAGGGATTATCAAGGACATGTTTTCTTCAATAAAAGTTTGGAGTAAATGGTTTCTTTCTGTCCAATGAGTTGATGCTCCAAATTTTTTGCTAAAAATCAGTTTCTCCAAACAGCAATTTCTGTCTACTCACAGAAATAATCAGATACAGAAAGACTTGAATTACTCCTGTATAAGAACAAAACTCTGGGAAATCAGTCCAAGAACTCAATGGTATGATGAAATGCTTTAAGAATGTGTGGTTGGCTTAATAGCTCAATTTTGAAAATTGAGAGAAAGAGATGTTCAATTAAACACAAACTTCAAAAATGTTTGAAAAAAATCAAGGTCCTAGGATATGGTGGGGCAGAAAAACACAGACGATGTTGGCTATGTTTATTTACTCCTCAGTTGATGGACATGTGTGCTGTTCCATCTTTGGGATATTATATATAGTGCTGCTATGAACATCTGTGTACACAGTTTTATGTGGATGCATGTTTTTATTTCTCTTGGGTATAGATGTAGGTGTAGAATTGCTAGGTTTTAGGGTAACTTTATGTGAAACATTTTGAGAAAACTGGTCAATTTTCCAAAGCCCCATTTTATACACCCCCCATCAGTTTCTCCACACTTGTTATTGTCTTGATTAAAGCCATCCTAGTAAACATGAAGTAGTATCTTAGTATGTGTTTGATTTGTATTTCCCTAATGACGCTGAGCATATTTTCACACGTTACAGGATGTTTGTGAATCTTTTCTGGTGAATGACTATTCAGATCATTAGCACATATTATAAACTAATATATAAAATAAATTATACATACATAAAATATATAATATCAAAATGCTATTATTTAATACCTAAAGTTTTCCCAATGAATAGAGACAATGTTCACAAAGAGGATACCATGGAGCAGGTATTCACTGAATGCTAGATATTATTCAATTTACATATATTTATATATATATTTAAATACATATTTAAATATGGGTATGTATATAATGTGAGAGTGTGTTGCTCTTTAACCTAGGCTAGCCTCTTTATGTATCCTAGATACAAGTCTATTATCTGAAACATTATTTGAAAATATTTTCTCCCTGTAGGTTACCATTGTACTTACATGATAGTGTTCTTTCAAATATAAAATTTTAATTTTTGATGAAGTCTAATTTAGTTATTTTTCTTTGGTTTCTTGTACATTTAGTGTCATATCTAAGAAAATGTTGCCTAACCAATGTTCATTAAGATTACAACTATGTACTATAAAATCTTGGTGATTAACTGGGATAATGTATATAAATTCTGCTTATGTAAATATCAGCAGAAATAATAATAATTACTATTATTTTTCTTCCACCCCTACAGCCACTATTCTCGATTTTTCTCTTGGTTGGACCGGCTCTGGCTTTGCTCTCAGGCTTTTCTTAACATACTGCCTGGGAATACTGCATAACCTTTAGTTTCAAGCAAGTGATGCTGACCTTTGCTTAATCCAGGTTCTGAACTGTCCAGGAGGTGGCATCAGACAACCAGAAGAGATTCACCTAGAAACATCAGTGTTAAATAATATTTCTAATCATTGGCAAAATTGTGGGCATTAATTATCCTGGTAATATAAGCTAGGCAACTGAGTTTCAAGGCAGCTCAACATTTCCCAGTTTAGTAATTGATGAGCTGGGATTTGATTACAACACTTGTGCTCTTATTTTTATACCACTAATCTCAATCTTATGGGGCTATAAGTCTTGAAACAATCATTCAAGCTTTCTTCTTTAGAGTCTCAAAACTGTATTAAATATTATCAAGAATGTATTAAAAGAACATGTATTGGACTTAGGAAGCAAACCAGAAATCAAGTTCCTTGACCTCAAGGAACTATCACCCAAATCAGATGCAAAACACAAATAAGCAACATACTCAGAAGGCAGTTATGAAGTGATAATGCCTCAAAGTCAACATGATAAATTCTGATTCCTTACTGAAAATTTCTCCTCTAGACTGAATCATGATGATTATACATTATCTGTGGCATAACTTTGAACTTGACCAGTTCCGCTAAGCCACTATATTTACAATTTGACAGTTAATAGTACTTTCTTAAAATGTTGTCTAGGTGCTCATGCAATAGAATCCCCCAGAGGCGGGCTTATTAAAATGCACCTTCCAGAATTCCCATATTTACTGATATCTAGGCTGGTGATTGGCATGCCACCTTTCTTCATTAAAAAGCAAGGAACAGAGAGCCACCTCACCAGTGGAACTCACTTTGTGGCTTTAGGAAACAGCACTTTCCCTTTAACTTCTCTTTGACCATAGAGTCTTAAACATAAAAGCAGAAGTTTATAAATTTCACTAAAATTTCTATTGTTTGGTACCTAGTGATAACAATAATAGTTAATATTTCCACAGCCCTTATCTTAAGCCAGGATGATTCTAAGTTCCTTACCTCTAGGACACACTGAATCCTCACATGTTGTTGGTACTATTAACTTCACATCCTCTAAACAGATGAGGAAACAGAGAGGTTTAAATAATTTGCTCAAGACCAAGGTCGTGTAGCCAGAAATTTATAGAGCCAAAACTCAGGCAAATCCACAGGCAACCTGACTTGAAAGTCTAAGCTCTTGAACATTACAACTCTTGTTTTTAAAAAAACAATCTAACAGTAAAAGACTGGGGGAAACTCCTATGCCCATTAATAGAGGACTAACTAAAGAAATTGATTTCCCCAGTGAAAGTGACAGAAAAAAGCATGCAAATTTTCCATTCAGCTGAAAAGCAAGGTTCTAAATGCTTATAATATGCTGCCTTTAATGGTTAAATGATTATTTTTTAAGGAATTAATTTTTGGGAGAACTGTATTTGGAGGAGGGTCTTTGGTTGTTATATATATTACAATTTTTTCCAATTGGTCATTTGTTTATGGAATAATTTACCATGCATAAAATTTATGTACCTGAATTCAACTTTTTATGTCTCTTGGATTTTAAGTCATCATTAGAAAGACCTTTCCCACTTCAAGCACACAAGACATCTCCCAGTATTTTCTTCTGGTGCTTTTAGGGTTTATTTTCAAACATGTGATTTTTAATGTATTTTATCAAGTGAAATATATGCATTGTCAAAACCCATTATTAAATTGCTGTTTGCCCACTAATTTGAGATGTCCTTTTTATCTTGAAGCAAATTGTTATGTATTTAGAATTATTTCTGTTCTTATTTTGTCCATTTGGAGGTTATGTTTTTAATATACAAGGTAATCCAAGGCTTTTGCCTTGGCACTCAAGTGTTATTTTAGTCCTGGAGATAAACTTACAGCCTGCTTACTGTACCATGCTATTGCCATATCCCTTATCGTCCTGGAGGTTACAGAAGTAACAAACAGCCACTTTTTTGTGATGGCTTCAGCAAAAAACAGATCTACAGAAATACTGTTCCTGATGATGAATGTTGTGCCACTCACTTGGTGAGATTTTCAAATTCATATAATTCTGTCTGCTCAGCTGCACAGGTAACTTGCACCTCCCTTTGGAAAATAGTAGTAGTGGGAATTAGGATTAAATTCACTTTGTGTATAGTAGCAAATAAAAAGCATGGATAGTTCCTAACATATGACTCAACTTTACAATTGTGCAAAAGTCAGAGGCATTCAGTAGGAGTCGTACTTCAAATTTTGAATCTGGATCTTTCTCCAGTCTGGTGATATACAGTATAAACTCTCTTGGTATATACAGTATATTGGGCAGAGTTAATGAGCCACAGCCCCCAATCAGCCACTGTGATATTCTACAGTGTACTGTGTTGCTATTTGCAGAGTCAAGTGTATTAAATACATTCTCGGCTCATGAAAATTTCAAGGTATGTGTTTACTGGGACATAACCTGATCTTAAATCGAGGAACGTCTGTATACTATTACTGTCCCTTCACATCTATTTGGCATTGGGTGAAAGTGCAAAACTCAAATTATACTTTCCAATTTTCCTGGTTGTCTCTGCTGGTAGCTCCTAGGACCTGCCCTCTTCTCCAGAAACTCCATCAAGATTGTAGTATAACTGAGAACTATGGTGAGAATGTCAGAGACTACTCCAACAAAAGTCTCTTTTCATATTGCAAATCTCCTGCATTGGTCACTCTTTGACCCAATGTCCTTTTAAGTATCCTAGAAAGCCCTGCTTGAATAGGATAAACTTTCTGAGCTTTTGAGCTTTCCAGACTCCATATCAGACCCACGATCTCAAGTTACCATTTCATAGGGGACGAGGTCACCTTCAAAGCCTGTGTATGATTTGGCCAATGCTCTTGGCTTAATCCCTGTCCCATGTTAAACTGCAATAAACCATATGGAATGTGTGTGTGTGCTCTCTTGGTCTGAACAGTTTAGAGGACAGGGGGCCATACACAAATTAAATTAGGAGGTGTAAAATGTGGTGGAAAGAAAAACAAACCAAAATGACAAAAACAGGTGCCAAAGGGCATTTGCTCACAATTCCATCACAGTTTCATTTCTTTGTGTATGATTAGCAGCTCAGCTGCATTAGGGCACATTTTAAATTCTTTTACTCTTTTGATATTCTGAAAAGAAAAAGAAATAGCACCTGTTGCTTGCTGAAAGATTTTCGAGGAGAGTAGTGGGCTCTATTCCCTGGCAAACTGTCCACACTGCCAGCAGTGCTAAGACAGTGGCCTTTCAGCAACTAAACTCTTCAAGGGTATGAAAATTTGTCCCTTAATTGTAATTTTCAGTTTATAAAGATTATCTATTATTGAACTTTAACTTTTCATTAGACTTTAGGAAGCTGCAAGTTTTCATCACACCAGCAGAGACTAGCATGTCACAATGTAGTTATACTTCAGATGCCCTGGTGATTTCTGAATTCTAAGGAGACCAAAAACTCTGAAGATAATACCTGCACAAACCCACTGCACACTAGGCTTTGTGCACCCAACTGGCAGATAAATATTGGGTTGCAATACAGCCACTAGGGACTGAGTTCACTGGCTTCACTCACACATCTTGGGGGACCTACCAATGCCTCAGTTCCTCCTAAGTAGTTCTTATGTGCTACTTGGCCTGGTCTTTTTGGGTATCCCTTATCCCTTGGCTTTCAGCTTTTTCTTCCTTACCCGCTCAGGCTGTTTTGTGATTATACCTGTGGGAAGTACCAGTATGATTACTGAGGCCCCACTGTCACATTTCTATGCCTAGGTTGCAAACTCTTGAACCCATGCCAAAGGACTGTCTCAGTGATGGCACCCAAGTTCCTGATGCCATGTCCCCTCAGCATCCTGGACTGATTCTTGACCTCATCTTTCATTAGTCTTTATCTTCAAATTCACAGGAGTAGAACTTGAGGATAATCTAAATGAGTGACACACAGTCCACCCTTCCCTTGCTGGCCTACGGTTCTTGGGCTTTCTTCCCTCCCTTGGGGCACATTCTGTCCCAGAAGGTTCTCAGTCTCTCCTGCCAGTGCACCCCAACCTGGTACTCCATAGGTCCACCAGGTACAGCCAAGTCCAGGTAGTCTGCTATTCAATTAAAAGCAAAACTGAGTGTTCTTGAAATTGGCATACTACTGTATAATCTTTACAGATCCAGATCAATAATTTAATTGTTCATACATATTAGAAATTGCCCAAACTTCTTTCCAAATCATTGGAGAGGAGTAAGAATTGATGATAAAAGAAGAGGATGGAATCCATGCTTGTCAATTTGCAGAAACAAGTCCACTAACAATGTCTTACTTGTTCCATCTCTATCCTGGTTTTAAGGAGTTATCCCCTTCACAGTGTTATGTTCTTTTTTTTTTTTCCAGTGTTATGTTCTTAAGGCTTCCAGACTCTTGAACCAGTCAACCACATATGCTCATTATCTCACATGTATGGGTTTTTCTTTTGCTCCATTTGTCCCTGCTGTGATTCAGTCCAGTCTTTTTGCTTGTAAGCTTGGCATTCTACCCAGTGGCATTTTCTTTTCTGCACCATGTGCAGGCAGGATTACAGAGTGAGAACAACTTGGGGTTCTGGCTTCATAATCATACAGATTATGTATACTGCCTGGTAATTAAGTCTTTATAGCTATAGAATGGTGATAATGCTAAGAATACTCACATCATGGTGATTGTTGTAAACATCACATGAGAAAAATCATGCAAAGCATTTCACATGTCAAACACTCATAAAATATTAGCTGGGATTACTATTGTTTGGGGAAAAAGCATGTAATTAGTCATCAGTAAAGAGTACCCTGGTGAGTCAAACTCTGAAGGGCCACTCTGAATTTCAGTTAGAACAGCAAATGTAAAAGTACCCTGTAACTTTTTCATAAGTTGTAAATTAACTCCTACTAAGCTTATATCCATGACTAGAAAATTATTCCAATTTAAGGCTACTTCACAGTACCATTCACTGCACCAAGCTCAGAAGGTGGCCTCTAAGTACCAGCTGGAAGATGGACTAAAGAAAGATAAACTTTAATTTCTTTACCACTTAATAATTTATCTATATAAGACCCCCCCCACCCCCCATAACTTGAGAGGTAAACAATAGCTTAAGAACTACAAATGGCTCTGCAAAACAATGTGCAGACATCATTTGGAAAGCTGAACTCCAAACAGGTGAAAAGACTCACAATAAAAATAACTTAGGTTAACAGGAAAATAACTCTCAAAGAAACAAGTACAAGGAGCAAGTGCAACAGCCCAGACACCTAGGAGGACTCATGTCCACCAGGGCTGTGCTTACCATTGGTTCATAGCTGTCCAAGGTGTGTGTCCTCCACGCACCTGGAGCACAAAAGGCACTGTTTAAGTGACAAGAATGCATTTTGGTTCCATCTCTGGACTATATCCTTGGCTATTTGGAACCCAAAAAACTTTCTTGTGACTCTGAGTTTATGCAGAGATTTTGGAAAAGCCATCTTCTGTATTATTCCTTTCTGATCACTGGAGTAATGTTCTCTTCTAGGTACTCCTCTCACTTCCTTTAGGATACATTTTCTTCTAAAGAGTTCTGAGAGCCTCTCTACATACATATCCAAAACCACTAGAGTTCTAATTCTACAATGAGCACAGCTGAGATTCAGGATAGCCCCTGAGAATGATTTCATCAGTGACCATGGTCACATAATCAATGGGTTACAGAACTACTGTTTTATCTAGGGGAGTCTTATTCCAATGCCCCATCTTTTTATTCCCCTCATTGCATGTTGTTTCACTTTGTGAAGAAGCTCAAGTCAATTAACAGTAGAGCAGGAGTTAAGAAGGGACAGGGTCTCACTCCCCACAACCAATAATGGCTTCTCTTTCTCCACAATTACCCTTCAGTAGAGGGGATTATCTAGCAAATTCCTTAAATGCTGTTTTCTCTGTGCCAACTTCAGACAAGTGTAGTTTGGGTGGGATGTGTGGTGCTTTTGTAATAGGAATGCAGACTCAGTGTTTAATTCTCAGTATATTATTAACTCCATAACTACAGGTGTCATTTAAGCTTTCCTCTGCCTCCTCAGAGGTAAATCTCTCCTAATTCTTCCTCAAATATATTCTGGGTGAAGTGACAACAACCACTGCCTATGAACTGATATGGGTACCCAGAGCTTCTACACAGTATTTGTGTTTTAAGAATGTGTTTGAGGAACATTTTGCTTTCCCTATTGGCCTCCCTGTTACCTATATGGGGCAGAATTCCATCACACTTGGGATCTAGCCATGCCTTTGGCATCTCTCCATCATAAAGCTTCTGGCCTGTAATATCCTCCTGAAGGCATCAGCTGTAAGTAACCGTGTTATACCCTATAAAGTACTGCCTTAGTTGATGAGTGGATCCTGACCCTAAGGTGACTTCTGAGCAGGTCTACCCTGAAATTTCTACCCAATTAGAAATGCCCTAAAATGAATGTTGACTGGATAAATCAATCAAATCTCTCTCCTGGATTGAAAACAGACAAAAAAGACCAAGACACCTTCAACAGAACTATCCTATGGGTAATAGAGAAGGAAATAACAATTAATCTATATGCACCCAATGTCAACGCACCCAATTTCATCAAACATACCCTGAAACACCTAAAAGCATATATTAACTCCAACACAGTGGAGTTAATCATTATCATCAATAGAAAGGTCATCCAAACAAAAAATCCATAAAGAAATTCAAGATCCAACTTCTACACAATATACATTCTTCTCAGCAGCCCATGGAACCTTCTCCAAAATAGATCATATCCTAGGGCACAAAGCAAGCCTCAGCAAATATAAGAAAATAGAAATTATACCATGTATACTATCTGATCACAATGCAAAAAAACTAGAACTCAACAACGAAAGTAAAGACAAAAAACATGCAAACAGCTGGAAACTGAATAACTCATTACTTAATGAACAATTGGTCATAGATGAAATAAAAGAGGAAATTAAAAAGTTCCTGGAAGTCAATGAAAATGAAAACACAACCTACCGGAACCTATGGGACACAGCTAAGGCAGTCTTGAGAGGAAAGTTTATAGCCATGAGTGCACATATTAAAAAGACTGAAAGATCCCAAATCAATGACGTAATGATATATCTCAAACTCCTAGAAAAACAAGAACAAGCAAATCCCAAAACAAATAGAAGGAGAGAAATAATAAAAATAAGAGCTGAAATCAATGAAATAGAAACCAAAAAAACATACAAAGAATTAATGAAACAAAAAGTTGGTTCTTTGAAAAAATGAAAAAGATCAACAGATCCTTGGCAAACCTGACTAAAATGAGGAGAGAAAACAACCCAAATAAAAGATCAGGAATGCAAAAGGGGAGATAACAACAAACACCATGGAAGTCCAGGAAATCATCAGAGAGAGACTACGTCGAGAGCCTATATTCAAATAAATTTGAAAATCTTAAAGGAATGGATAGATTTCTAGATACATATGATCATCCAAAACTGAACAAAGAGGATATTAATCACCTGAATAGATCTATAACACAAAATGAAATTGAAGCAGCAATCAAGAGTCTCCCCATAAAGAAAGGTCCAGGACCTGATGGATTCTCTGCTGAATTCTATCAGACCTTTAAAGAAGAACTGACATCAACACTCCTTAAACTGTTCCATAAAATAGAAAGGGAAGGAAAACTGCCAAACACATTTTATGAAGCCAGTATTATACTTATCCCAAAACCAGACAAAGACACCTCCAAAAAGGAGAACTACAGGCCAATCTCCTTAATGAACGTTGATGCAAAAATCCTCAACAAAATAATGGCAAACCGAATTCAACAACACATCAAAAAGATTATTCACCACGACCAAGTAGGCTTTATCCCAGGAATGCAGGGGTGGTTCAACATATGAAAATCAATAAATGTAATAAACCACATTAACAGAAGCAAAGACAAAAACCACTTGATCATCTCAATAGATGCAGAAAAAGCCTTGGATAAGATCCAACACCATTTCATGATAAAAGCTCTAAGAAAACTAGGAATAGAAGGAAAGTACCTCAACATTATAAAAGCTATATATGACAAACCTACAGCCAGCATTATACTTAACAGAGAAAAACTGAAACTATTCCCTCTAAAATCAGGAACCAGACAAGGATGCCCACTATCTCCATTCCTACTCAACATAGTACTGGAATTCCTAGCCAGAGCAATTAGGCAAGAAGGAATAAAAGGAATACAAATAGGTAAAGAAACTGTCAAAATATCCCTATTTGCAGATGACATGATCCTATACCTTAAAGACCCAAAAAAACTCTACTCAGAAGCTCCTAGACACTATCAATAGCTTTAGCAAGGTAGCAGGATATAAAATCAACATAGGAAAATCATTAGCATTTTTATACATAAATAATGAACAAACTGAAAAAGAATATATGAAAACAATTCCATTTATAACAGCCTCAAAAAAAATCAAATACCTAGGTGTAAACCTAACAAAGGATGTGAACGACTTCTACAAGGAAAACTATAAACTTCTGAAGAAAGAGATTGAGGAAGACTATAGAAAGTGGAGAGATCTCCCATGCTCATGGATTGGTAGAATCAACATAGTAAAAATGTCTATACTCCCAAAAGTAATCTACATGTTTAATGCAATTCCTGTCAAAATTCCAATGACATTAATTGAAGAGATTGAAAAATCTACCATTAAATTTATATGGAAACACAAGAGGCCACGAATAGCCAAGGCAATACTCAGTCAAAAGAACAATGCTGGAGGTATCACGATACCTGACTTCAAACTATATTACAAAGCAATAACAATAAAAACAGCATGGTACTGGCACAAAAACAGACATGAAGACCAGTGGAACAGAATAGAGGACCCAGATATGAAGCCACACAACTATAACAAACTTGTCTCTGACAGAGGTGCTAAAGATATACAATGGAGAAAAGGCAGCCTCTTCAACAAAAACTGCTGGGAAAACTGGTTAGCAGTCTGCAAAAAACTGAAACTAGATCCATGTATATCACCCTATACCAATATTAACTCAAAATGGATCAAGGATCTTAATATCAGACCACAACTCTAAAGTTGATACAGGAAGGAGTAGGAAATACACTGGAATTAGTAGGTATAGGTAAGAACTTTCTCAATGGAAGCTCAGCAGCACAGCAACTAAGAGATAGCATAGATAAATGGGACCTCATAAAACTAAAAAGCTTCTGCTCAACAAAAGAAATGGTCTCTAAACTGAAGAGAACACCCACAGAGAGGGAGAAAATATTTGCCAGCTACACATCAGACAAAGGACTGATAACCAGAATATATAGGGAATTTTAAAAATTAAATTCTCCCAAAACTAATGAACCAATAAAGAAATGGGCAAGTGAACTAAACAGAACTTTCTCAAAAGAAAAAATTCAAATGGCCAAAAAACACATGAAAAAATGCTCATCATCTCTAGCAATAAATGAAATGCAAATTAAAACCACACTAAGATTCCACCTCACCCCTGTTAGATTAGCCATCATTAGCAACACCACCAACAACAGGTGTTGGCGAGGATGCGGGGGAAAAAGGAACCCTCTTACACTGCTGGTGGGAATGTAAACTAGTACAACCACTCTGGAAAAAAATTTGGAGGCTACTTAAAAAGCTAAACATCGATCTACCATTTGATTCAGCAATACCACTCTTGGAGATATACCCAAAAGACTGTGACACAGGTTACTCCAGAGGTACCTGCACACCCATGTTTATTGCAGCACTATTCACAATAGCCAAGTTATGGAAACAGCCAAGATGCCCCACTACTGATGAATGGATCAAGAAAATGTGGTATGTATACACAATGGAATTTTATGCAGCCATGAAGAAGAACAAAATGTTATCATTCACTGGTAAATGGATGGAATTGGAGAACATCATTCTGAGTGAGGTTAGCCTGGCCCAAAAGTCCAAAAATCATATGTTCTCCCTCATATGTGGACATTAGATCAAGGGCAAACACAACAGAGGGATTGAACTTTGGTCACAAGATAAAAGCGAGTGCACATAAGGGAGATATGAGGATAGGTAAGACACCTAAAAAATTAGCTAAACTTTGTTGCCCTCAACGCAGAGAAACTAAAGCAGATACCTTAAAAGCAACTGAGGCCAACAGGAGAAGGGGACCAGGAACTAGAGAAATGGTTAGATCGAGAAGAATTAATCTAGAAGGTAACACACATGCACAGGAAATTAATGTGAGTCAACTCCCTGTATAGCTATCCTTATCTCAACTAGTAAAAACCCTTGCTCCTTCCTATTATTGCTTATACTCTCTCTTCAACAAAGTTAGAGATAAGGGCAAAATAGTTTCTGCTGGGTATCGAGGGGGTTGGGGGGAAAGTGAAGGGGTGGGGTGGGTTGGAAGGGAGGGGGTGGGGGCAGGGGGGGAGAAATAACCCAAGCATTGTATGCACATATGAATAATAATAAAAAAAAACTAAACAATAATTTAAGTTAAAGTTGTATGGTTTAAACTTTAGTAATACCACTAATTATTAATATTTGCTTTTGTTTTTGTTTTGTTTGTGTATGCTGTAGTACTAGAGATTGACTACAGGGGTTTGCACATGTTAGACAGTCACCCAGCTATATCTCCAGTCCATCACCAATTGTTTTTTAAAGAAGGAAAATCTAGTAAGTCACTAAAAAAGATAAAACGGATCATGAAAAGTATTCAATATAAAAAAGAAGGAAATGTAACAATAGGAGAAATAGAAAACAGCTAGCAAGATGGTAAATTTACATTCAATGTCAGGCTGGGGCTCAAGTGGTATAGCACCTGTGGAGCAAGTACAAAGGCCGGAATTCAAACCTGATTATTTTCTGCCCCCAAACCCCCTCCTGCCCTGCACCAAAGGATAAATCCAACCGTACCACCATCCAATGAAAAGTGATTAAAAGACAAAATAAAAAACTAGCCAACTGTATCTTGTCACAAGAAATCTGTTAAAATAAAGGTCAGCACTCTGGGAGTCAATGGCTAAATTTAGCCTGCAGCATATTTTTTTTATTAAGACCAAAGAGCAAAGAATCATTTTACCTTCTTAAGTTGTAAAGAAAAAAAGGAACATGAAATATAAATCGTATCAACCACAAGTCATGTCACATATGCAAACTAACATATTAGCTTTCTAGCCATTTGTGGAAAGCTTCCAACCTCTTCCCTAAAATATAAAGACAAAAAAATCATAACATACCATTCAAACACTAATCAAAAGGAAGCTAGACTGGATTTATTCATGTCAGAAAAAAACAGACTTCAGAACAAAGAATATTACTTGCAATGAGAGGAACCTTAGGCAATGATAAAATAGGTGAGTTGATCAAATTGACATTAAAAACACCCCTCAAATGTGCACTTAGGAATGTTAGGTCCCTGGCATTCTTGGGGCAGGCAGAGGGTCCCAAGGTTAACACCAAAACCACAACCCCCTGATTTACGACCACTTGCAAAACTCCCAATTGTTTCCCTGCTTGCAAATCCACAGGAACTTCCAGTTTCTCAACTAGCTAGTCATGTTGACCCATTCCATCTGGTGATCACAGATAAACAGAGGCCAGAGTCCTGGCTGTTCTCTGGGAGGAACACACTCCCTCCCTCACAGTGTGGTCCCTCCTATAAAACCCCCTACCCGTTCCAGCCAAGCTGCTGCACTCTGAACCCGAGAGAGACAGCCCAGCAGTCTGGCCCCCAATAAATCCTTCTTTTTTACACATGGTGTGGTCTTTGTTCAGCAGTTCCTTACAAGGAACAGAGCTTCAAAAACATGCAAAATCTGACAGAATTAAATAGAAACAGAATGACAATTGTAGTTGGAGACTAACACTTCAATAAACTGATACCATGCAGATAATGAAGTTCTTATAAATTGCTAGTGGAATACAAAATGCTACAACTACTTTGGAAAATAGTTTCTCATAAAGTTAAATATGCACATATCATGTAATTTAGCAAGCCTACTCCTAGAATTTACCCAATTAAAACATATGTCCACAGACTTGTACATGTTTATTGTGACGTCAGCTGGTATACATAATCCAATTCTGATAGTAACCACAGAGAATTAGTACCAGACTCCACAGGTTTAAAAGCATGGTCGCCAAAAGCTGTCCTTACTTCTGATACCAGATGCATTTGTGTGTACCCAGGCCACCTACCCTTTTGTCCAACTGACCACAAATCCGGGGGTTCCCACAATCTTCTCAGGGGTTAGCTAACTCAACAGTGACTCACAGAACTCAGGAAGGCACTACAAGCACTAAAGGGGGCGCTGTTTCCCACACTCCCTCCCTTGCTGGAGTGAGGTTTTCTCTCTGACTCCTTGTGTATTACTGGACCTAACTGGGCTTAACTGGTGGTGACTGGAGACTTTAGAAAAGATACAGGATAGACAGACACAGAAAGTTGGGGTGCAGTGTGTTGTACACGCAGCTGGAGATGCACAACCCTTATTTTCTCTGTCTTGATTCTTTAAGGCCTTACTCCTGGCAGTTCTTTAAAACCTTGCTTAAAACCCCTTTCCTTAGGCTTGCACTGTCCCTTGCTTGCTCTTATCTTTAACTTAGTTGCTCTTAAAGCCTTCTGCCCCCAGGCTTGCACTGTTCCACTCTCTTCTGCTCTCTTAAAGCCTCAGAGCTCAAACTTTCAAACAGCCGCACCTACAACCTGCACATGCATAACTCTGAGGTCTCGGTCCTTAGACTTGCACTGTGCACTGTCCCATCTTCTGTTTGGCTTTTCTTTAGCTTTAGTTTTCCTAAGACCTATGTATGAAGTTCTTTGAGCTTTGCTTTCTGAAGCCTATGTTAAAGTTCTCAGTGCAGACTTCTATCAACCCCTCTTTAGCGTTTTCCCTTCAACAATTCTTTTCCCTTTCAAAAGCTTCCCACACCAAAAGGCCCAAAGTAAAAGTTTCTTCCCAATATTCAAAGGCAAAAAGCCCTCCAAAGGAAAAAAGCAAAAGCCCCTCTTCCTCTTTCAGAGATCTTTTATAGCAGCAAACAGGGTGGAGCCATGGGGAGGGGTGTGACACTGTAACAGGAGAAACCTGCATTTCTGCTTCTCTGAACACAAACTTAGCTGTTCTGCCTTTCCCTCTTTCATGGCTGTGCCTATATTGGCCTACAGGTAAAAGAAATTAAACTGCATCTCACCTTGCTTGTGTCTAGTTTTTATAGGCTTTAATCCATTCCCCACCAAGTGTGATTATGGTTTTATTATAAAGGATAAAAATTAGAACCAGCTAAACAAAGAGGTGGAATCTGAGAGATTCTATAATGCTGTTCAAGTGGAATAGTGGAATCAGGGTTACTCTTGTTAAGAGAAAGGGCAGTAGCCCCCAAATGGAGTCACTCACACTAAGTCATCATACTCATACATCACCAAACCAAAACCCAAGCTGTTCACTTTAAGATCTGAACTTCTGAGAAATCAAGAAACATGATAAATCCCCTCAGGCCAACAAGATTTTGTTTATGTAACACATGGAAAAAAATCTTAAAATGACCAATCCACTATCTGTTCATTACTCATTCTTCCTCTGCTTTCTCTGGCCTATAAAACTCATCCACTTTTTAGCTCCCCAGAGCTTCTGTCTTTTGTGTAGATTGGATGCTACTTGGTTCATGAATAAAAGCCAATTCAACGCCTAAAAAAGATTTCTTGAAATTTTGTCCTTAGCACAGTGATGGCTCCAATCAGACTTCTTACTGGGGTTTCACTTCATAGGTACAGTGATTGATTAGTCATACAACTGCACTCAATCTCCACTCTGTCTTCCCTCTCCAGAGGTCAGCTGGCTCCAAGCCTTAATTCTCTAATCACCTGGTTGATCTTTCTGGGGACCACTAGTCCCATTCTAAGTCATCTTATCTCAGTTGTACCAACACAGGTGATCCAAGGGGCTCATGACTAGCAAAGACATTCTTACTATTCAGGGAATTACAGATATTTAGTCTACCTACAGGGAACCATGGACAAAGGGCAAATTCTTTATTATGCATCAAAGTTTATGACAGTTTTATTAACCACCCAAGCCATGAAATAACCCAAATGTCCTCCAACTGGTAAATCGATAACATAAACTTATCTATCCATACAATGAAATTTTATTAACAAAAAGATACAACAACAGATAAATTTTCAAAACATTTTTTTACATAGGCATTTGTAAATAGGATTAACTATCAATATGGCATCATCTTATGATCTGTAAACATCAGAGGAATGAATTCTTTTTCATAAAGCCACAATTCAGTTCAGGGTTTTACAACCTCAGTGCATTTGACATTTTGGACTAGCTTGTTCTTTACTGGCATTGCATGGTACTGTAGGATGTTTAGCATCATCCCTGGCCTCCACCCATTAAAATCCAGGTAGAAACTTCCCAGGTTAGTACCATCAAAAATGTCTCCCAGCATTCCCAAATGTTCCATGGGAGTAAAACTATAGTTGAAAATAAACTTTTTACATTTTCATAATCTTAAATACTTTGTACAGACAAAATTAACTTACTTGATTCATTCAAACACTTTAAAGAAAAAGATTCATGGTGTTCAAATTAGCCATCCTATAAGAAAATGTAGCCAAGTTTTACATAAATTAGAAACTTCACAGTGATACTGATTTTTCACACCAGGGCAAAGACATCTTAAGTCAAAATTATCATATCTATCTAAGTATTCATTTTGTTTAGCAATATTACCTACACTGTTTCTACATATATACATCAAAATATAAAGATTTTGTATTTTATTTAAAAATACTAATGGTGTTCGCATTCTTCTTGCAGTCATTTGATAAAATATGTGTATCTTTGTTTCTGTATTCTAGCAATTAAGGCCATTTATTTTAAATCACCACTAAATTTTTCCATCTATCTTTGTTACCAGTTATTTGAGTTTCTGTAAATGCCTAGGCAAACTTACCTATCTTTTTTTTAACTTTCTGAAAATTATTTGGTTTTCTTAAAACTTTTTAACTTAGTCCTACTAAGACTGCTTATGTCAATCAAAATAGTTTCCACAGAACTTAAGAGATCTTAAAAATCTATACTATTTAGCTCTGAGATAAGCACATTTAAAAAATATTCCACACTCAAACAATGGAAGAATTTTATCCAATTCCTGGGGTGGACATGCTACAGGAGTTTAGTGATACAATTCTTCCCATTTCAGTGTATGTGTATGTATGTTTTTAACACTAAATTTCTTTATTTTTTGGGGGGATATACTGGAGTTTAAACTCAGGACCCCATCATTGCTAGGCAGGTGCTCTACCACTTGAGCCATGCCCTCAACTCCAACACTGAACCTTTTTCCATACCTTTATCTGGTTCATTTTTTAAAACAGGACTTTTTTATTTTAGAAGAAAAATCAGACTCTTAACATCATTAAGGTTGTCTATAAAGTCACAAATTCCAGACAATTTGTGACAATGGAAATAATCATCCCCAATTTGCAGATTCATTCCACTACATATATATTCTGATATACTAACTGTTATAAAAACTAAGGGAAATTTGTTAAGTCTCAAGTCCTTACTCAAAAATTTTTGAATTTTTTCTTAAATCTTTGCATGCATCCTCTATTTAATAATTTGGTTTTGAATTATCTCCAGTAGTGCATATAAATGACCTATTTTTGTACCTAATTAGATTCTAAGGGGTTAACAGACAATAAAATGGGTGACTGCCAGTTACAAATACAAGGATTATAATCATAAACATTTGTAAATGGCTACTTTTCTTTTGCAAGGTCTCTCTCTCCCACACACACAACACACAAAATTAGTAGTACTGCCTTTACAATTTCACTCACAAATCAAAAACTAGAGAAAACTTACCAATTTATTGTAGGCGACCCCTCCCCCTCAAAAAAAATCACAAGGAACTTTCTTCCTAGTAAGCACAAAAACTGTTTTTTCTTTTTTTTGACTGTTTAAGTTCATAGTACTGTGTCAATCAGACAAATATGGAGGACTCTGCCATTGTGAGAAAAAACTGGTGTAGATTATAACTCAAACTTCTTAATCCTACAGGTGAAAGCAGTTGTTGGCTGGACTGAAATGCCAGTAGATGTTTAGAGTCCTACAGATGGGCAAACAAGACAGACATGGTTACTTGACAGAGAATCAGACCAAAAAAATTAGCTTCCCAACTGTGTAATAATCTTGACCAAGACCCAGAAGATCAAGGGAGAGAGGGAGGGAATGAGGGAGAGTGTGTGTGTGTATAGTGTATGTGTGTGTATATGTGTGTGTTTGGGGGGAGAGGTTAAAAACATTCAGCAACAGCACAAGTTCTAATTGTTTAAAGAGGTTCATTCCTGGAGACCAGGTTTTCCTGGTGGCCAATGAGGGGCATTTCATAGGCAAAGCCATCTTAGAACTGGAATCACATAGCATCCCAGTGTACCAACCACCTGTCAAAGGAAAATTTAAGAGACAAGAGCATTTAAGAAGACAGTTTACTTGCTAAGAAGACTACAAGGGAATTTTCAGGCTTTATCAGGGCTGACTTACAAATAAAATGGGAATTTTTTTTTTTGAAAGAAAGTTATTGAAAGAAAACTTCCACATGTACAAATGTTAGTAAATTAAGAGTACCAAAATTACTCAGTTAACAACCTGGTTAGGGAAAAAACAAACGGCATATTTTTTTTCATGTAATCACTGAACACACATTTCCAAAGACATCAAAAAACTACTTTTTTTTTTTTTATCTTGGGAAACAACTTTCTTTTCCTTCCTACGGAATGCTTACTTAAATAACAGCAAGGCAAAATATTTAAAAGTTTTGCTGTAGTAGTCCGTCCCCCACCCCACTTTCAAAGCAGAGTTTGGGAATTACATTTACATTCTCCCTGTGGGGCAAGCCACAATTTGTTCAAACAGAAAAGACACTGAGATATCCAGAGTTGAAGACTTCAGTCCCTACTTTATCCTGCTTTTAACTGAGAGTTTACATAAGTTCTCAACCAATGGCCATTGTGCCCCCAGACATCATTTGGCAATGTCTGGAAATATTTTTGGTTGTCGTAATTAGGGGAAGAGAAGTACTACTGGCATTGCCCAATGTATTGATCCCAGGGATACTTGTAAATATAGTGCAAAACATAGCTCCTAACAAAGAATTACGTGGCCCAAAATATCAATAGTGCCAGTCTTAAGAAACCATGGCAAGAACCAGACCACATGAGTTAAGTTCTGTGTGAGCACCTTCTAATAACCTTTATTGGAAATATACAATACATTCCTCCAGATTCCTGGATTGCAATATCCATATCAATGGAATATTCTTTCCTTTTATCCACACCTAAATTTTAGCCATTTCTTTGGATCAAAGTATACAGTTGTGCAGAAGAGTTAACAGAAGTGGCTTGGCTGTTGTCCTTTGAAAGAAGGCCTGCTGACAAGGTTGAGCCTCATTTTCAGGTGTCTCAGAACTTAGATTTTAGGAGTGTTCCCATTAATTCCCCAAACTGTTAAAAATAGCTCATTAAGTCTAAAATGTACAAAATTACGGTTCATGCTGAAGACATGCTTTTCTTAAGTGCCAAGCAGAGAGTGCCTAAATGATCTGACTCCAAATAAAAAACCATAGGCCTAAAGTCTCAAATAAGCTTTCCTGGTTGGGAACAATTCTCACATATTGTCCCACCTCCTTGCTGGGAGTTAAGAGCATTTTGTGTCCCTTGATTGGGAGAGTATGGTTGTAAGCTTGAGCCTGGTTTCTCCCATACTCTGTCCAATGCACCTTTTTTCCTTTGATCATATTCTTTTGCTGCAATAAATCTTAGCTGTATGATTTTCTGCTGAGTTCTGTGAATCCTTTAATGAAGTAGTATGGAAGTGTCTGGGTGGACTTCTAACTCCTTTGTGTTATTATTTCATTCCACTTTTGATATGTAAAAAACCATTACCACCTGGTATGTAAAAGTCCATTATCATTTACACATTTTACACATTTCCCATACACTGCATTGGTAAAAACATGAGTATCAAATATATTATATGCTATTTTACACACATACACACACACACACACACACATCCTATAGAATGAAATGCATATTTCTTTGCTCCTCTTGCAGTTTCTAGTTACCACTGTTTTGATTACATCAACAAAATCCTTGGCAAGTACCTTTCCCAGTTCTCATGAAAAGCATCCTATCATTCCTCACTGAGTTTCTTATCCTGGTACTCACAGCCAAGCTGTAGCTCTAATATTTGCTCTGGCTGTTAACTTTCCACATTTTCCCTTTTCCTCCCAAGACTGAATATTCTATCTAACAGTAGGTTAAAAACAAATCTTTGTATTGTAAATTCATTAATTTTTCAATCTAGTTTATATTCCTTAAAGATGTTACAACTTTTTTTCTCCCCTACTAATACCTTTCAAACGTTATTCCTTGGGAACATGGCCCTCAAACTGTTTAAGTCAAAACATTCTATGGTTAACAAAGTTTGGAAAATTAAATAAGCAAAGTTAAACAGATTTCTCAGAGCCTTTGATATAATTTTAATTATGAAGGAACATTTTTGCACTTTGGATAATTCAGTGTGTAATAAGTAGGGAGTCCTGTGTAAGTTATTCCCTGCTGAGGTAGCAGTTGTCATATCTGAGGTCTGAGAAGTTCTGTGGACACCACTCTCAGAAGACTATGAATATTATGACGAACAAGACATTGATACATAGCTAAGTGTTGAATCTGCATTTTAGAACAGAAAGTATCTCAAATAGTCAAAACATGAATTTAAAATGACATTAAGTAAAACTGTGTGGATTACCTAATTGTAGATCTTTCTGTCTATGGGAAAAGGACTATAATTCTACATGATAGGAAAATATGAAGTTTCTTTAACATCATGGTAGTAAAGTATTTGTACTATAAAAGGAAAAATTAAATTCAGGTAACACAAGTAATCACTCAATAGCTCAACAGCTCATCAAATACCATCCTGGAACTTGAAATTCTCAGTTTCTAAAATAAAAATAAAATACACACAGATCATAAAAATAAAGACTACTGAGCAAACATTTTTTAAAGTAAAGCAAAAGTATATTACTAAATAAACAACAAAACTGTTTGTTAATACTTTATTAGTATTTTCTAATGGACAGAACATAACGCCAACCAAATAAAATTTTTAATCTTTTTAGTTAATAAAAATAACTGATATTCTGATTGTTTCTTCTTTGTTAAAGAAGGAAAGTATTGATAGAACAGTTAGGCACACAGTTGACACTTCACTGTACAATGATATGCACAAGGTATCTTTTAACAATTATAGTCCTAAAATGTGCTCTTTATATTTTTTCCCTTGTAATACAGGAGCCATGCTCCTATAAGCAAAATTTAGTACTTTACAAGGAGTGACAAAAAGACTTTTAAAACAAGTCCTTAAATAAGAGGATGCAGCAACAACAGAATGTAAGTTGTTGGGGTTAAGAAGATAGTTTAAACTATATCTCAAAACATTAAAAATTCATTTATTTTACAATTACTCAAATACACATGCATTAAATGAAAATATTGCACAAAATTAAAATTTTAGATTGTGAAATTTATACTGTTATTTTTTTTAAAAATTGGTACACTTCCTGGTAGCACTTAACTGTTTTATTTTATCCAAACACCAGCAGCACAAACTTAAAATGAGCTAACTGAAATATCCAAGAAAGTTTTAAATGTTTTTTTGTTTAAAAAAATTAAGGCTAACCAAGTGCATCCATTGGTCAATGGCACAATTGTTTTCAGCAACTATTAGGAACACCCTAATTATAGGAAATGCTCATCTCAGTGCTATATTTAAATCATACAATCAATTTTTAGGTGAATAAACTATTATGGTTCTAAGTAGTTTACATGTTACCTCCTAAATCAGAACACCCAAACAAAGAATGATTAATTTTGAAGGTTTTTGCCTAAAGGCACCACTGACTTAAAAACACATTCAAAAATCAAATATCAGGAGACATAAAGCCTTTTCATGAATATCCATATATGCAATAAATGCATCAAATGTAATATTAATCATAGTACACTGTACTTGACTCATGGGTTAAATATTTTACACACAGCTTGACCAAGTCATTCAAAAAGTATTTCTAATTTTAGCATGACCACGGCTCTCTCTGATGTAAAACACAGATGTGCATAGAGAAGATGCACCACTGTTACAGACTACCATTTGACATTTCTGTTCTTGAAATATAAACTCTTTTAAACAAGTATTACCTTAAAAATCCATTTACTCAAATAATTTTTGGTATGAGTGCAGTTTTCTTGCAGGGCTCTACTAGGAAATTTGCAACCTTACATGACCATTTTTTCCCTGGTTTGAAGGCCAGTTTTCTTCACATTATACAGAAATGGTTGTTCACATGTACACTCTAAGCTCTTACATGAATTCTTCTGTATACATACATTTAGATTTATTCATGTCAAAAATATACAAATGGGCAGGGGTATATATGAAAATCATTGCACTTATGGTAATGTTGATGCTTCCTACAGACATGTTTAACATATCCCACTTTTAAAGCACAGGGAAGGGCTGGGGCAGGGAGATACACTGAGTAGAAGAAATATGTCTTTCACCAGAGCTTCTAGAACCTTTTCTCACTTGTAAGTTGCAGTGAAAGAGACTTCACTTATATAATTCTGAAGACATGCAACACATGCTGGATATTTGCATACTACAAGTATGCACAACAGCATTATTAATAAATATGATTATTATAAAGCTTTAAAGGAAGGCTTTTTTTCTGTTAATAGGCTTCACTTTGTACGTAAGATCTAAGTGAAAACAAGACATTAATGCCTTGTTCCAATCTTAAAGCTCCCAAATAACTGGGATACCAATACTCTGTCCCTTTATCTGAAGCACCCAAACATTCTTTTAATACCAGGATACTGGCTCAGTGTTCTGAGAAGTAGCTTCACTATTTTAAGGTTTTAGTGTTAAATAGGTTTAAAACAAAAAAAAGCAGGTACATCCAAACATTTAGTCAATGGAAATATTTAAGATGATGCAGAAATTCTGCATACAAGGGATATGAAGACTATCAAGATGGACATAATGAAGAAAAAATTAGGAATTGCAGAGGCTTCAAAACTGGAAAAAGTATTTTGTTTTGTTGTTATAAAATTATTTTAGGGACTTAAATGTAATACACCAAGGGGTTTTGCATACTAGCTTTATTTAGAATTTTACATTATGCGAAATATAAATAAAAGCATATTTTAAAAATAATAGTTGTTTTCATTATTTATTTTTATATATGTACACATAATAGAATTAAGAATTTGTATTTTTACATATGACTAACAAGTTCATTAATCCTCTGATCTGCTATTTTTGTAGTTATCTAAGGCATATCTAGATCACACAATTTAAAATTATCATATGGTAACTTCCAATAGAGTAATATTTTCTTTTAATTTGCCTATTTTTAGAAGAACAGAATGTATTTGGCAGTTCTTCCAACAAATTAATCCCTCCTGTATAATCAGTAATCTGTTAAAAGATAAAACTAGTAATTTTGAAACTTAAATGAGAACTACCACATGCTTCTTTTTGCACATAGAATGCCAAAAGAACACTTGACAACTGAGTACCATAAGAGCAAAAGAGAGCCCTTATAGCACAGAAGAATTAGTTAAAATCTGTTCTATACCAATGAATAATAAACCTAACCAAATTCAGTTTTTGATTGGTTTTATTTTATACTGTCTTACTTTATGTCACAAAACCTTAATTGAGCAAAAAGGTTATTTCATACTTGAAGGGCATTCTGTCACTTTTCCCAGACCTGAAACAGTTGTTCCAAAGATCATTAGTCACCTGGCTAACCCACACGATACCAAAATGCTGACACAGACCTACAGAATCATTAGGCAAAACCTCTCTCCAAATCGTACATTGCCGTCTCCAACTTTTAAAACAAATTAGTCAATTTGAATCATGATTTTGTGCTTTCCTTAGCTCTCGTATATACACTCTGGCACTCTGTCATTACTGGAGAATGCTGATTAGTTTGAAACGGAAGAGACCAACTCCATTCTTGCATGAGATGGGGGCAGTATCCTCTCAATGTTGCAAATTATGCACCAAATCATTTCAGACACAGAAATCTCTCTTGGTAGTGGCTGGATTACAGACGAGAATGAGAAGAACCAAAGTCTTATGGATGTATTAATAATCTATTTTGAAACACTAAAAGACTGGTGCAGACCCAACAGTATATGAATTAAGCCCCAGAAGATCTGTCCATACCATCAATCCTGGACAAAATGAACACCAGCTTCATAGATTGGAGTGTCACCTTTTCTGTAAAGAAGGCGCTTGAGTAGTTTGAAGTTTCTGTTTATATTTCTGCATCTGCTTTGACCGTGAATGCAGTTTGTTGAAAAGTTCACGGAATTTATACTGTGGAAATAAGGTTTCTAAAAAGCCTTCCAAGAAGACATAAACCATTCTCCTATTTAATTGGTTGTGCTGAAACATTTCAAAAACACGAAGAATACCTTTTCGTGTTGTCTCAGCTCCAATAATGTGCTTCAGTTCATCTAAATGATAAGAGGAAAAACACACACAATTCATTACTCAAATAAAGGAAACATGCTTAAACCATGTAATGTACACAGCAGACTAAATGATAAACAACAGGCACTTAATGAGTTTTAGTTATGTATCATAACTAAAATTTATACTGTATATATGGATGCATCTACCATCCACTTACATAATAGATACTGGGAGATAATACAGGAGAAAGAGTTAGGATCCATACTCAGATATTCCACATTACAGTCTCTTAATACCCATGTGATAACAGCCCTGACTGTTTCCCCCTTTATTAAATGGGGATTTCTAATAGATGTAAGAATTTTAAGACTTTTAATATGGCAGTGTAAAAAGTGATTTGTAAACTCTAAAACACTTCACTACATCAAATAAACAATGAAAAATGCTGGAAGGAAACAAACTCATGCATGATTATGAATCAAGTTTTACTGAAATGCAACAAAAAAACAGAAAGACCCCCAATACATTAATCTTAAAAAAAACTGATTTCAAAAAACTTGCAGCATAGTAACAATGCCATAAAAAATACTAGAAATACAGAGATGTTTATAGTGAGATAATAAGGAAAGATTCCCTTCACAGAAATGACAACTCTACTAGACTTTTCTAGAGCATTATATTGATAGATAGAAAATGATGAAGGATTAGCCTTGGTGGAGAGAACACCAGTGAATGAAAAGGGAACAAAGCATATTAAAAAAATGAGGGTAGAAATATCTGGCTGAATTTTAGAATTCCTGGAAGAGAAGGTGGAGAAAAGGATGGAAAAGCAAAGGTGCTAGGACTATTATGGCAAGCAAGTTGGGAGCTTACCCATTGGCAATGCAAAGTTACTATAGATATTGGAGTACTAGACTACCACCTATGATTATTCTCAAGTTATTCATAATTAGGGCCCTAAAAGCATAAATATTATTTCAATGCTCTAGAAAGAAACATGCACTCTCCCAAAGATACGTATCTAACTAAGGGTGCAACATAGTTTAAAGCAAATATGTTGGTAATTTACTAAAAAACAAGCAAGGAATTAGACATATATAAAATCATATACTTTGATAATTATTCTTCAGGTAGGATTTTCACACCAATGTCATCTTCTTGAGGAGTCTTCCCTGGTCATCCTATCCACAACTGCAATTCACCTGACACTGCCTATTCACTTTCCTTAGATTATTTTTCTCCTTCGTACTTACCACTATGTAACATACTACACTTTATTTACTTGTTCTGTTTGTGGTGTCCCTCTAATCAAATGTAAACTTCAAGAAAGTAAAGAAACATGTAAGGAACAGTGTCCAAAACATGATAAACTTTCGATTAAATATTTAGTAAGTGAATTCAGATTTCTTCCAACTGCTTAACTGAGTCAGTCTATAGCACAACCTGATTTACTACAATGGCATATTAAATAATAGATCCTGAGATATTATTTCTTCTTATTGTTCTAAAATGTCGTCTTGGCTTTACACCACCAAATACAACAGAGTATAGCAAAGAATAAAGAACCATCTGGCAGATCTTTAACTTTATTGACAGAAAACTGATCACTAAAATTTTGTGATGCAATTACAGTATTAAGTTACAAGAAAACAAAATAGGTACGGTATAGCACCAAAAAACTTAAAAATGAATCTTGTCCATTCTCTACATTTATAATTAAAACACAGAGAAAGATATCTGGGCATTTTAAAAGATATTCATAAAAAAGAATGGCCCAACAACCAGAAAGAATGGCCAATGTGTACACATGTATGTAAGTGGAAAAATGAGACCTCATGAAAATATTCCAGGAATGGGGGAAGGGGGCGAAGTCACGTATGATATATTTTAAGAACTTTTGTAAATGCCAAAACATACTCCCAGCACAATAAAGAAAAAAAGAAAATGGGTCAACAACCAAATAGAATGGCTTCTTGAACACAAAAACCCAATGTTCATATTACATAGCCTTTCTCACTAAGAGAAGACAAAAGGGACAACGTAAATCTAAGTTAATGAGGTACTTGTATCCTAAACAAGTAACTCATAACAGGTCAAAAAAATGCTGCTATGTATGCTCTCTGTGGGATTATGTTCTAAACAATAAAGATTAATAATAGACCAAAATCAGTTGTTTCTATGTAAATGGACTTTGTTCTCCTAAGTAGAACATTCTTTTTGAAAGATTCATACTTCATATTTTCATTAGCCCATTAACCTGTCACATATTTTCTTTATTTAATAACTTAATTCCCAAAACGTCTGAAGGCAGCAAAGTGAAGAAGTCAAAAGTACAAGCTTTTGAATCACTCAAAGATGAGTCGGAATCCTGTTACTTACCAACTACATCTTGAGAAGATTACTCTGAGCTTCTATTTTCTCACACAAAAAGCTGTGGTGTTAATAGTGACTCACTTCACACAACTTTTAAAAGAACTAGGTAAGAATATATGAGAAATGCCTAGCATAGTCCCTGGTATACAGTTAGCCATCAAATGAGAGTCACCATAACAAAAAAAATTTAGCAAGACCAGCAGGACCAATACCAAAAATTCAGAAGTACAAAATTAATGAGCTTTAATCAAACATGTTCACTCACCTGGCATAATTGCAAGTAATTTAGTTTTTCCTGCAATTCTTGTTCTCATTCGAATAGCTTTATCTCTGCATGGAACAGTCTCTGCTAAAATGCCATTTGGCCAAAATGCATCTCTAAGAAGATTGAATAAAATTTTTAAACGTTTTCATTTTCTAATGATACAAATTGATAAAGTTATTCCAAATTTCTATAGAAAACACAAATGCAAACAGAAAAACAAAACATTTCTAAAATCTTAACTAGGTATAATGATATTCAACAAACATCACCTAAGTGCAGGATTTAATTGGAGGTATGAAAAGATACACACAAGAAAAATAACAGATAAATTCTACCCTTTAATAGTGCATAAATACTAACAAAGTCAATGAAATGGAATAGACAGACAAACCGATCAAAGCTGTATAAACTCAAAAGAGGACACTTACTTGAGTGAAATTCTCATCCAAATATGACTCATGACATCTTGAATTTGGATACCTTAAACTTTTAACACCTACCCTCCCTCAGTCATGTCACTCTACTATCTTTGTAACTAGAGCAAACATGACACTAAATTCTATGCTCACAACTTATAAATGAATTGAGTACAGTGGTCTTTTATACATGCAACAATCCATTCTCCTTCATGTTTATAGTGTGCTTGATTTCTACTCCCGAATGTATGGTCCAAAGGCAGGAATTAAGCGTAGTATCTGTGCCTCCATCTGGACATACTTGGTCTGAAGGAGAGAGACTCCCTAGAGTTCTTAATCTTGTATTAGAAACACCTGGGAGCTTTAAACAATCTTAATTGTCCAGGCCTTCCACCTGGTTAACAAAGAGAGCTTTCTCTAAAGAAGGGATTCAGGCACTGTTAAAGCTCTCTAGGTGATTCCAATGTGCAGCCAAGGCTGGGAATCACTGTTACAGAACATCATTCATGGCTTGGCATGGTGGCTCACATCTGTAATCCCAGCTACTTAGGAGGTGAAGATAGGAGTACTGCAACTAAAGAACCATCCTGGAAAAGTATGTGAGACCCTATCTCAAAGAAAAAGCAGGGCATGGTGGTTCATATCTGTAACCCCTGCTACACAAAATGTGTACACAGAAGGATCCTAGTCAGATGCCAGCAATGGTAAAAGGCACAAAGCCCTACCTGAAAACTAAGTAAAGCAAAGGGCTGGAGGTTTGGCTCAAGTAGTATAGAACTTGAGTAGCAAGCAGAAGGCCCCGAGTTCAAATCCTAGCACTGGAAAACACCATTCCCCTACCCCAACATAACATCCTAGGGCAGGTAGTCCAACTCTTAGAAATATATGGATCTAGGAGGGAGAAACTTCCCTTCAGAGAAGAAAAATCAGATTGCTCCCTTTCCATCATGACAGCCTTTGGGAAAGTTCTTCTTCTTTAATAACAAAATAGACACACAAACACACCTACACCTACCTTGTAGAATAGGGTAAATCAGAAAGCATAAAGTGCTGGGCTCAGTGCCAAGCACACAGCTGGTGTTCAATACTGACAGTTCCTTTCTGGCTCCCTTTCCTTACCTTCAATGTACGTGATCCCATGAAATTTTATGCATCGCTTGTCTTCACTTTTACATTTACTTCTTGACCATCTATGTACACTCTGAGGAACTGCCTTTTACCTCTCATTCCTCGATGACTAGCAGAGTGCTAGGCACACAAGAGGGGCTTATTCATGAACATATGATGCTTAATCTACATTATCATCAAAGGTGCAAATAGCCATACCATGGCCAGATTTTTTTTTTTTAAACAATTTCACTTAAAATCAAGGCTAGTAAGTACAACTGAGAAACACTAATCCCCCAAATTAGGTATTTGATGATACGGCTGTGCCATTTCTATCTAATATTTCAATTAACTTAAAGCCCTAATTCTGTGGTAAAATGTAGCCTATCATTTTAACATTTTTCTTTTATACTTTTCCTATTCTGGCTTTAGAAAACAAAGATGAATAGGTCAATGGGAAGGTGTTTATTAAAAATTTTTAAAATCTTTGCTCTACAATGATGACTAAAACCAACTTTATGGGCAGGAAAGAAAAGCAGTGAAAGTTAATTAGTTGTAACAATGCTAAACTCTGTACTACCTGAAAGAAGTGACTGTGTCTTAAGATATACCTGAAACGTTTCACTGAGTCGGCTACTTGTTCAGGTGAAGTCATCCAATCAACATGGTCAACTATTTTTCTGAAAGTAAAGAAAATTAAATGAGTAAGCTTAATTTGTAAATTGAATAAACACCACTTTCGTGGAGTAAACAGTTTAGTTTGGGTATAATCATCTCTGAGAGCAGGAGACTGCTTTCATTATCTTCCTAAAAGGTCCAAAGGAGAAATTCTCCCATGAAGGTTGAACAATCTACCTCCTGAAGTAAAAGGTAGTAAGATCAGACTGGGGGGGAGGGAGGTAGACGGAAGAAAAATGTGGTACCTGTTAATAGTATCACCATAGGTAGCTCTTATCAACTGTTGAAGTAGATTTTTGATATTCCTTCGCAACCACTGATTTCTCTCTTTCAAGTCAAATACTTCATCCATTAGAAGCAGCATTACCCTAAGTGGAATATTGTCATCCACCTGACAAAATATGAGAAGAAATCAGAATAAATTTGTTGGAGTTAGTTATCTGCTATGAATGGCTACTTTTACAAAATGGTTGCCATTGTTTTAATAAACCAAAACAAATTATAGTCTTCAAGATCTGACATTTCATTCTAATTTAGAATAAATATCTCTAATAGTCACTTTTACAAAATACAGAAGTTTTATAATCCTATAATGATGAATAAATACTAAGGTTATAGTTGTTTTGTTTTTTAAATTTTGGAGTTCAAACCAACAAAAAAACTGTTCAAAGTGGATTCAAGACTATATTAGGAAAAGATAATTTTGCTCTCCCAACTTTTAGCAGAGGATGTATTAGTTTAATGAAATAAATGTTAGATTCTCTGCTTATGTTCCAATGCATTTTTCATAATATTCTTAATATCTGTGTTTAATAACTACTTAAAATTACCATACTTTTATTATTGGAGTATTCAACTAATAACGTAAAAAGTAATGGAAGATAACTGGAATGCTCTGGTGTAAAAAATATATATGAAGCAGGGAACAGTTACAGACTGAGGACTACATATTGTTTCCAATAATTTTATAACGGTTTTCCACTAAGATACTGTCCAATTATTTCCTTGTCAATGTTGTAATTTAGGTATTGAGAAAAAAACATGAGCTGTACATTTTCATTATCAAGTTGTAAACATTTTCTTAATGCACGTTCCACTCTACAAATTGGGAGCTTATACAAAAAAAACTACGGGGGAGAGGTAAACTTATTTCATTACTGAGGCAGAAAAAAATATTGCTTGATTCTCTGATAAAGTATGTTTACGTAAGTTTGGTACCACAGGACAGTTACAATAAAAACTTAAACTGTAAACACCACATATCAAAAGATATGCTGCTACCGCACAATCAAAACTCATAAGAGTATTCTAAAAAAAGCAAAAGTTATTATTTTTAAGATAGCTTCTCCTTAACAGAACAGAGTCCAGAAACAGACTCAAACATATATGATAACCTAATCTGTGATAAGACAGAAACACAGTAAAACTGGACCCACATCTCAATGCAAATACAAAATCAATCCCAGATAAAGTGGAAATCTAAATGTTAGCATAGATAGGACAACATCTTTGCGACCTTGTGGTAAAAGCAGATTACATATAGAATACACCAAAAGCAGCACAGGAAATAAAAGGTATTACACAGACATTCAGACACAAACAGCCTTAACAACGACCTCATACCCAGATTATATGAAGTACTCCCACTAATCAAAAAGACAAAGACCACTAACCCAACAGAAAACAGGCAGAAGTTCTAAATAGACACATTAAGACAGGATGCTAACTGGTCAATACACATAAGAAAAAGGTTCAGCATTTCAGTAGGCATTAGAGAAATGTGCGCCAACATCAAATACAACAATCAGAATGGCTAAAATTAAAAAGACACAAAATATTGGGTATTGGTAGTGTGGGGTAGTGAAACTGTCAAGTACCACTGGTAGCACTCTAAGTGGTACAAGCAATTTGAAAAACTTTGGCAGTATCTCCTAGAACTGAATTTATGCATACTTTGACTACGGAATTTCATTCATAAGCACAGACTCAACAGCAATGTATACTCATTTTTTAAATCATAAGATGTATACTAGAATAAGATGTATACTAGAATTTTCAAGGAGTTCTATGAAAAATATAGGTAAATATTTCCAAATTTACAAAATGAAATACTACAAAGCTTTAAGAATAGAGAAACTATAATCACACAAAAGCAGCACAGAAGAGTATCATAATGTTGAGCAAAGAAAGCCAGAGTAGGTCCTTTAAATTTTATTTATATAAAGTAAAAAAGCAAGTAAAAATTAAGATTGTGATTGTCCTTGGTTGGGGACAGGAACATGACAGGAAGGGAAAAGAGGGGCTTTCTGGAATATCAGTAATTTTCTGTTTTCTGTGTGCTGATTATGAATATGTTTATCTTATAAGAATTCATTAAGCTTAACACAATGTATACATATGAATGATACATTTACATGCTGCATTAGAAAGTTAAGAAGGTCTGCCATGTGTGATTAGAAATAACAACTATTATATTCATCAAGTTTAAAATTAACTCACATTATCGTCAAGTTGAGCTGAGACTCGACAATGTTCAGGATCTGAATCAGTCTTTGTAATTAAGGGAGGCACCTAAAATTTAAAAAAGGCAAACACACAAAGTAGAGTGTGAAAGAACACAACATAATAATAAGCTAAAACAAGAACCAGCATTTAATTTTTGGTGCAAAACATAAGGAAAGTTTAACAATTTAGAATTTGAGAAAACCTTAAAAAAAGTTTATTTCATTTTCCAAAGTTCTTTTTTTCCTTTAAAAAAGAACTCGCTTTTGAGTTGGAAGGTGTGATGGTAACTTGTTAACTTGATTGGATAGAGAAGTGCCTAGAAGATTAGAAAAGTATCCCTTCTGGAGTGCCTGTGAGGGATGCGTTTGTGTTTCTGGAAAGGATTAACTAAGCGGGGAAGACCATCCTCATCCCATAGGCTGGGGCCCAGATGGAATAAAACAGGGGAACATGAGAAGGCTATATGCCAGCTAGTAAAGGCATATTTTTTTTTTCTTTCTCTTTCTCTCTCTCCACCATACACTATGAACTAAAAACCTCTGAAACCATGAGTCAAAATAAATCTTTCCTTCTTTAAGTTCTTTTTTCAGGCATATTGTTACAGTGATGGGAAAGCTAATAACAATAAAAGAGAGATTACTTAGTCAAACTCCCATACTGTGTAGAAGAATTTAAAACCAAGAAAACTTAAATGACTAGAAGACCAAATAGTTGGCATAGCCTAGGAACAGAATTCTAATCTTCTTTCTTACCATAAAGAGATCTTGATACAGAATTGATCAACTGTTAGATAAGTTAAAGATAAAGAAAAACAGAAAGACCACTGTCAGCATAGAAAAGACCATCAAGATCACCTACATTAACCCCTAAAATTATTAGACAAAAGTCTGGAAAATTATGATTTTTTTTTGAACAAGGTCAACCTGACAGAAGTGGTACTGCCACTCATTTCAGCATTACTGTACTTTTCCACAATTAAAAATAAAGATGAAGCATCAAAGAAAACATAAGAATTAATAGAGAAGTATGATATATACAGACTATTTTAGGAACTATCTTTTACATTAAGGAAAACCTGTGTTTACATATTTTCAAATATGTCTTCAAATTTGTTCAAATATGACCTAAGAAATAGGAAAAAATTATAGTAGCATAACTGGTTTTAAAAAAACCTTTATCTTAAAAAAGAACTGTGCCAAAATTATTTTCTTAAGATGTAAATTAGAAATGCAACAAACTACTTGGTCCAGCACCTTTATCTCCTAATGTTAAGAAAAAGCTTCTTGGGATTTAGATATAAACACAGTAATGGATGGATGCAGAGCCTGACCATGATAAAGGATTTCTCCTCCCTTTTTGATCTGGTGATACCCTCACTGTGTCAATCAAGAGAAATGAAGACATTATGTTTCCTGAGTGAACACTAGTAAACTCATTTGCAAATGGCACTTATTTGTTGTTGGCTTAGAGATTTATAGCATTACAGAATAAAAAATATTACAAAACAATGAAAGTGTTAACTTTATTCACTTTCAATATTTATTTTAAATGGATTTTAAAACTCTACCACAGGAGAGACTGATGAGGGACTGGATTTTTTTAGTATCTGTTTCTGATAAGAATTTACTCTCTTTAACTTTGGAAAGTTGCTCAATATATCTTAGTTGATTTAAAAAGTTTGCTTTAGACATTACTAAAAATGTCTTCTTACCTTGAAAAATGATTGCTTTATGTCTTGACCTAATCTTTCTGACATTTTGCCCATGTTGTCTGACATTTTAGTCATTCCTTCTGCCAAGCTATCAGGAAGGGATTTAACTGCATTTGAAACATTTCTCATAGAATTGCGCAGTGGATTTACAAAAGTGTCCATCTAAAGAGAAAAAAGATATTGCAGGATGACTTCATTGTATCAGAGTTGTTATTCAATGCAAAAACCTGGGAAAATATGGAATGCAACACATAGAAAGATACAATAATTCTCTAGCCTATTTTATGTTACTAAATTTTAAAAGTATAACAGAACTTGGATATGTTTTAAAATGAGTTCTCATACTCACAAATATGATTCAAAATTTGACTGATGAGATTACTGCTGGATGATTAATACACTTCTTTTTTTACATGGTTTTTCTTTTTTTGACTGAGTCTCATTATGCAGCCCAGACTGACTCTGAACTAGCTATCTAAACTATGCTGCCTCAAACTCACGATACTCAGCCTCCCAAGTGCTGGGATTACATGTGTACATCAACATACTCAGCCTCACTGTATTCCTATTAAAGAAATTCTCAATGAAAAAGTTTTCTAAAGCAGAAAATGATTCAAGTAGAATGAGTTATTACATACTTCCACAACTGAAAGTAACAATCAGATATCTTGAGTGAATACTTCAATCATTCATTTGGTGTGTGTGTGTGTGTTTCTGTTTGTCTGTCTATGTTCTAAACCCTGAAATTTATTATTAAAACAAAGCATTCAACTTAGAGATGTAAGCATCTAACATCCTAGAGTAATCATATGAACTTCTACTTATAATTATCAACTTCCTTATTTTGTATCAATTCCTCAATCATTTTTAAAAAGGCTACTTTTGAAGGAAGGAGAAAGAGTGATACAGAAGTCCTTTTCCTTTTTGAATTTTTATTTAAAAGTAGTCTCAGACTTAAAATCTTCTGCATTCCCTTCACCCACCTTCCTAGCTGCTTCTACTACTGGTGCTCCTCTTGCTGCTGCTACTATTAAGAGCCCACATTATTTAGAGGTTAATTATGTGCCACGTACTTCTAGACACAGAACAGTATCTTACTGATTCACACAATGCTCTCAAACGAAGAGTAACATCTTCATTTCTTGAGGTAACTAATGCTCAAGGTCATAGCTAATAAACAGCAGAGCAGGAATTTGAACCAAAGGCTGTCTGGTTTCGAAGTTATGCTCTTACCTACTAATCTATCTTGTCCACTTTGAGCAATCACTTCTTATTTTAATCTAGCATCTTACTCCAAGCACAGAACCTAAATCGTATTTTATTTACAATATTTAAAATGACTAAACTTTGACTTAAGAGTATAAATACTTACAGAACACATTCTATTTAGCATTTTTATAAGCCTTACTGCAAGTAAAAGGTACTTCTCACTTCTTGAGAATTTCCTTCTGAAGATAATGGAAAACTTTTCATAAAGCACTATTTTGAAAGTTAGTTTTTCTTTCAAGTTTCTACTAGACTTCAATCTACATGTAAAGATAAGTTTATATGTAGCAGATACTCTAATCAGTAGTACACTTACTAAAGCATAGAAGATAAACATGCCAAAGAACACTTAAAAATATCTTCTAATTTTAAAATATACAAATCTATATTTTTCTTTTATTAAAAAGAAAGTATAAAAACAGAGCTAAAAAGAAACCCAGTGCAATGGGTGCTTACCTTTCGAGCAAAGTCCCCTTTCCCTTTACTGTAGGCTTTGTTTTCAAGGAAATCATACACACAGTGAGCCAAAGCAGGGGACGCTTTCATCATTTCAGGAGTTAACAGTAACTAACAGGGGAAAAGGCATCTTAAATTGATAAGAGAATGGTAATTAACTACTGTTTATAATTTCATCTCATAAAAAGTTAAGAATGTAAAAAATTTTAATTTTATGCTAAAAAAAACCCATTACATAGTTAAAATAAAGTCACCAATAATTCTATTGTTAATTCTACTAAGTTTGGTGTACATTCTTTCCATGTGCTATTTTGACTTTCAGGCCATCTAATGTGAAAGTTGTCCAAATATATTTGTTATTCTATTTTCTGGCCTTACAGCTTATATTAAAACCATCCACATTAGAAAACTGTACTATTCATATACAATGCTAAAGTTAATATTGAGTAGAAATAGAAAGTATAAAAAAGAATACAAAGAAAAATTTTCAAGTGTTATATAAAGAAGTCCCAAACAACATACTGCTTTCACAACTGCTAATGAACTTAACATTGTAGCTTAGTTTTTTTCAGTACAACAAGTTGAATTCATTAACTAAAAAAAGTATATGGTACAGCCACATTCAAACATACCAGATTTGGAAAGGGGTAGTCATTTTGCAAATTTTAACTGATACAGACTTTAATGGAACTGAAGTTGGTACTTTTTACAAAGTCAAAATGTTTGATAAAGGTCAATAAACATCAGACATTCAGCTCTAAGCCAAGAAAGAATAATGGTGAATAATAGCAGAGATTTATGTTTTTGTTGTTCTTTCAGTATATAGTAACAACATGGAATAATAATTATGGTTGTAAACAAACCCAGTCAACAGCTATGAATATTCAAAAATGAGAAAAAGAAAACCTTGAAACAAAATATTCAGTACATTATTGAGTCTCCACTGCAACTATTCAACTCTGGTGTTTGTGAAAGTGGCCATAGACAATACAAATAAATAAACAAAAGGGGTCACTATGAACCAATAAAACTTCTAGCCAAAATCTGATGATAGGCTAGTTGGATCTCTAGATCACAGTTTGTTGAAACGTGTTCTAGAGTATAGGGAGTTAAATAATGGAACATTATAAACCCAAACTGGTGCCATGTCCAATATATGTGCTATATAAAATACTAACTAGTATAAAAAACTGTAAAGGGATAGGTTTTTTCAGTTTATTATTATTATTACAATACCTGATATCTGAATACTCAGGTCTAAAAGTTATTTATGTCAATCCTGACAGTTTATGCATTACATATGTTCATCAGACATGTTTTGCTGTTCCCCAAGAGAAAATTGTATATCCAAGATGCTACATGGAAGAAATAGTCCTTCGGATCTACCTCTCTCTTGAATTACTCTGTAATGTTAAAGCCTTATATGAAAATCTATGTGAAGTAGAAAACACGGACTTACCTGTAAATACGCATTTAGATCCTTTTTCCTCTTTTCTAAAAAATCTCTATCCATATTATTAAAAGTCTTTTTACCAGGAAGCTTCAATATGCTTGACAGATTTTCGAACTATAAGACACAATATATTCAATAGTTTTTCATAAAAAGAAGAAAGAATTTTCCATGTGCCAATTCCTTTACACAGCAAACATATTTTAAACAGATAATTTTGGAATATATTTTGTTACATTAAGCAAATCCAGAAAATATAAAAATATTGTCCAAGTTGTATCCAAAATACAGCTCCAATATTATCTATTGCAAAGAATTCTTAATCAAAAATAACAAATTGATAAAGATGAGCATTGATCATATGGGTTTCATTTTAGTATCAATTTTGAGACTATTCAAAATTTTCATAATGAAAGGTTCAAGAAACATTTAACAATTCCTTGACTTCTGAATAAAGTATTAACAATTAAAATTTTTAATGATCAATATTATGAGTTTCTGGCTTGTTTAAAAAAACCTAGTAAGGAATATTTTTAGTATTAATGACTACAAAATAACCAATGCAATATGCATCTATAAAAAGCAGAAAAGCAAATTAACAATCGGTTTTAAAACAGCTGTATTACATACAACTGTAATAAATACTGGTAGCCTATTCCTTATCACCACATGAAAAATAAACTCACAGACTACATTAAGAAAATAAGAGTCATCACCATGTACTTTTTCTTTATAAAATTACAAATACAAAGTGTATTTACTATAAATTTAGCATTTACTTAACATTTGGGTGGATTTTTAAACATCTATAATATCTGCTATCCTTGCTGAAACAAGGTTTTTTAACCATGCTAAGTGCTAAAAAGCAAACGAACAAAAATCATTTAGCTATGACTGTACCTGGCTAATAGCCAGTACCTAAAACTTCAAGCACTCTCTTGCTATGTGGTGTAACCTCTGAAGTAAAATGAACTTTCTAAGACTATTATTTATTTCAACTAGCAACAACACTGTCTCTATAAAGAAAAACAACGCTGGTGCTGAGATATAAAACAGAGATTATATCACGTGCAGGTAAATGGATGAAACCGGAGATCATCATGTTAAGTGAAGCAAGCCAGGTTCAGAAAGACAAAGGCCACATGTTTTCTCTCTTATGTGGAAGACAGATCCAAAAGACAAACATATACACAAATAAAAACACAATCATATATATATATGAACATGTCTGTAGTAGTAATGGGATTAGAGAGGAAAAGAAAAATGAGTAATATCAAAATACATTTCATCTGTGTAGGAAGATGGCAAACAAAACACACTAAAAGTGGTTAATAGGGAAGTGCATGGGAAGGGTAAGGGACAGTAATGGAGTTAATTTGATTAAAGTACAAAATATTCATGGGTGAATACCATGGCAAAACCCCACTGAACAGGAATATGCACTTGGAAAATTAAAGACTGGAATGAAAACAGGTACTATTGAGGGGATGGATACTAGTGGCATGGGGAATAATAAATGGAGTGGGTGAAGGAGGGGGAATATGGTCCATGTACTTTATATGAAAATAGAATAATGAAACTTATTGAGATTATTTTAAGTAGGGGAGAAAGGGTTGAGGGAGAATGATGAAAGGGATGAACTAACCAAGGTACACTCTAAACATGTGGAAATGTGACGATGAAACCCCTCTGTACAACTAATGTATGCTAATAAAAATTTTTTAAAAAAATAAATGATCCAATGATATTTTTAAAAACAGAGAAAATGAGTTTCAGCATAATTTCTACCCCCAAAATGAAGATTCTGATAAATTATTAAATGTAATGAAAAGTCAGATGGGGCTTACAATTAAAATACAAACAAGTTCATTCTGTTATTTATGTAACATAAAAAGCAGTTCTTTTGCTCTAGTCATACATACAAGGAAATCGAAAGAACATGGGTACAGAGAAAATACTGTTTACAGTAGTGATATTCACAAATATGTCAACTGACAAAACCATTAGAAATGGGTCTTCAATGAATATAAAATGTTCAATGGAGAGTATCTAGTTTATCAAATAAATGCTTTTTAAAACATCATACTATATGGAAATAAATTCCCTTTTCAAGCAATCTTAAAATGTTTAATTTCTTGAAATATTACTTATCTACAATAATTTGCAAATTATTGCCTCAATTTTACAGAATGCACCATTTATTCTGGCTGTACCAAGCACCCTAGGCCTGAACTGTATTTCCCCAAAATTCCTATGTGAAAGCCTTCACCTCTAGTACCTAAAATTATGACTACATTAGGAGACAGGGCTTTTAAAGAGATGATTAAATTAAACCAGTTTTTTGGGGATGTCCTAATAAGGGGAAACTTGGATTTACAGCAATGCATCACAGAGGCATACACACAGAGAAAAAGCCATGTCAGGATACAGTGAGAAGACAGCCATCTATAAGCCAATGAGAGACGCCTCAGGATAAACCAAACCTGTTAACACCTACATCTTGAACATCTAGCTTCCAGAAATGTAAGAAAATAAGTTTCTGTTGTGTTAGTCACCACTATAGTATTTTGTTATGCCAACTCCAATACACTAACATGACAGAGAAATATGACAGTATGCATTAAAACTAGAATTTATTTCAGAAACTTTAAAAAAAAAAAAATATATATATATATATATACTAAAAGAATCCTAAACAATGCAACACAGAAAGCTTAGGATTAAAAAAAAAACCTCCTTTTAAAGTTATCTATCTTGATGAGAAATATATCAATTTCCTCAAATATTGTTATGACAAAAGGAAAAAAAATGGGAAATTTTCTACCCTGTAAATTCATCAAAATATTATGGAAATATTTCTTAAAAGGATGTGAAACAAATTAGAAATTTACTTAAAAAGTAAGAATTCACACAAATTAAAGCAGTATGTCAATGTTTACAAAGAATTCAAATGCTAAATATAAATTAGACATTCTAAACTCAGACTATAGTGCTATATAAAACACATCAGGATTAGATTAATACACTACTGACAATTTAAAGATCAGGTTTATAATTCTGTATTAAAAAATTCAAAATTTGTTCATGTTCAAGTATACCAATAGCTTTACTATTACAAAATATCTTATAATTTAAATCACTACAATTTTACCTATACTTATCATAGATTTCACTCAATAAGCAAAACACATAATATGTACTAGAATGTATGTTCTTAGAGCAAGGACTTGTCCTGTCTTGTTCACTGTTATTTTTCCAGCACTGAGAAGAATATTGAGCAAACAAGAAATCTCAGTAAATATTTATTGAATACATGAATGGGCAGTTCAGGCTGTTTGTAAAAGTATGTGACATTTAACTTTTTAATTGTTTTTAATTTTATAAATTTCCTCAGAACATAAATTTAGACTATTAAATTTTTTAAAGAAAACAAGTGATATTTCACATAGTTAGACTGGGAAAAAAGTATGTCTTAGAAAGTTAAGCAACTGAAACCTTTAAAAGGATTTTAGCTTAAGAGCACTATGAACTTCACATTTTTTCCTGTCACCTGGTTGCAATGTTACCAACTGGCAAATTATAAGTCACTGCATCTTTCTTCCACAGTTTTATAGAGGATCTGTGTCTTAAAAATAATTAGGAAGAACTAAAAGACAAACACGCCTGCCTTATTTACAGATGCTTAATATTATGCTAAAACCTAACTTTCATCTACAAGTTTAGTTTTTAATTTCTTAAGCTCTGTGAGCAATCTAAACACTTAAGCAATCAAGCACTCTGCTATGACTTTATCAGAAATACTAAGTCAAAATATGTTCACTTCACCTGTACTGAGCTATTTGGAAAATTGAATTATAAGAAGTTTGGAGCTGTAAAGAAAAGGAAAACTTCTGTACTGACTGTCATATCAACAAAATTTCTGTTAAAGTATGTTCTTTACTTATATTTATCAATATTGGAGCATAATGTTTTCAGTCCTAGCCTAGAACATTTAAAATTTGGCAATGATATTCCTCTTAGTAGAAAGAAAATTACAACTATTTGACATAGAAAAATCTCATATTAAACCAAATTTCCATTACTTTGCACTATAAAGCTAATCTTATCAACTCAAGATATTTTTAACTGACATACTTGGTAGGGGGTAGGAAGAAAGATGTTTAAGCTATATGCTTTTAAGTAATTCACAAATAGGTTAAAAGCAATTATCTCTTTAATGTAGGTCAGAAAATTCTTCCATCACTTCAAACAAAGCCAGAGATAAACAGGCATGTCCAAAGTTATAAATGTCCGTATAAATATAACTCAAAATAGTACTATTAATATGGTATTCAGAAGTTAATTCTAACCTTTTAAATCATTTAAATCTGTTTATAGTTTATTTCATTCTATCCACAAAATATCTTAATAAGATTATCATGGCACCGACCATATTTTTTCCCACTATTTTAACTAAAAAAGGCATTTTCTGATTCTCAGGCAGTTAGTATTATTTCAAAACTTCAGCTCATCCAAGCAGGTATCAACTTTAATTATTTTTATTGACTTAATACTACTTATGTATCTAAAATATTGAGTGTATCAAATTCTTGCAAGAGATAACATGTTTCCTAGATCAGTTATTTCACGTAATCTGGCAATATTTTATATTTTTCTAAGTTAAGAGGAAGATAAAAGTTAAAATTAAGAAAACAGTTTCTTGGGCTGGTGGAGTGGCCCAAGTGGTAAGAGTGCCTGCTTAGCAAGCCTGAGGCCCTGAGTTCAAATACCAGTACCACCCAAAAAAAAAAAAAAAGTTTCTTTACATTTACTAACTTCATAAGTCCTTTTAGTTACTTCTATAAAACGAAAGGACTGTATTTAGTGAGAATTAAATAGATTATCTGGTTAATGCTATTTGTTTTAGGTTGTGGTTCATAGTAACGTAAGCAAAGGGTCTACAATCCAGCACACTGTTGGGCACAGACAGCACCTAAAATACCATAGCTCTGAATTATGCCCCCACAAACAAGCCTTAAAATGCCTTTCACCCATGGCCATCCCTACTGCAAACCAATACCTCTGGCAAAAAGCAGTACACACACATTCATTTTAATTTTCCAAGGCATTCTACTACGACAATGGCTAAGACTGAGCAGTTATCAATAACTGATGTATTAGCTGACTACTCAAAATCATCCCAATATTTATGCTGATTAAATAAAACAGTCTCATTTTCTCTCATTAGCTTTATTCAATATCTGAACATACTTAGAAAACACAGTATCAGAAATGAATCCAGAAACAATGTAGAGTACAGGAACTTTTCAAGCCTCATTACCTGTTCAGTGATTCTCATGTGGAAGTCATGGAAGTCACTGTAGCGGCGATAGGTTTTCCACATCTCCTCGGTATTCAGATTGCGCCGGTGGACAGTGATGGCATATAATGCATATGTCTTGCCATGATCATTACAAACACCTGCCACAATATACAGGTCATAGTTAGTATATACTAGTCATTTACAACAAAATGAAGAGGAATGAAAGACAAAGAAAGGAGGAAGATGAAGAACAAAACCAAAAAAAGACAAGGTGAAATGAAGAAGAAATGACAGACTAAGACAACAGGATGTCCTCAAAGGATAAAACAGATTCCTACCCTCTGTACTCACAGTCAAATGATGACTATGACATAAAACAAGCTAAAAGCTTATGGTGATAGTGCCAACCACAAACTGACATCTAGTTTGGATTTTCTTCCCAAGAGCTTTTATCTATTATTAAAGATGTTACCATACACAGCACACCTCAGAGTACAGCAGTAGGGTCCCTTAAATAGAGAAGAAACAACAGAAACAAAATAATAACTGTTTACTAGCCTTCTCAATTTACTCATATTTCAATTAGAATCTGTTCAACTAAACAGGAAAAGCCACAGGATAAGATTAATCTCCTGGAAATTCTTTTTCCCTTTGATAATATTCAACAATTGACAAGTTTAGTTTATTCTGGGGATTAAAAAAAAAAAAAACAAAAAAATCATTTTCCTACTGATTTGCCAAATACAAGTCAGAGAGCCTGTAAATCAAAACCTGTTCCCATTTTCTACTAGTCTTAGGCAAAGAGATGAAACTGTAAATCATGTTCTTAAAGTTGACTTTTTGATTTGCCATTCTCTGTGCTCTTTCTCGCTAGTGAGTGCTCCAAAACTTAACTGTTTTTCCCTCATTTGTAGTTGGTCTGCTTTTTCTTTCTTTCTTTTTGGTAATACTGGAGTTTGAACTCAGGGCTATACCCTAACCCTTCTTTTTCAGACAGGATCCTATGTTTTTGCCTGGGGCCTGCCTTGGACTATGACCTTCCTGCCCATGCCTCCCACACAGCTGGAATTATAGCTGTGAACCACTATGCCCAGCTTGTTTATTTGGGGTGGGGGGGGAGGTCTCACTAACTTTTTGCTTAGGCTGTTCTTGAATTGCTATCCTCTTGATCTCTGCCTCCTGAGCAGCTGGGATTACAGATGTGTACCACCAAACCTGGCCCTCTTTATGAGTACTGCTAACATACTTATTTTAAGTTCTATTAAGACTGCCATCTCTAGGTTCTTAGGGAACAACTTATCTCATTGCTCGGTCTGCTAACTCTCCCTTATTGGGGCTCATGTTCCTTCTTGTGGCTTTAATTGCTTTCTACAAACTCATTTGCAGCTTTTCTCTGGGCATTAGGAGTGATCTGGGCTTTGGAGGCGTTTACACTGACCAGTGTTCACCACTATAACTGGTCTCAATTGTCTAGAAGCTATTTTCATATAGTTGTCCCTCTGTGCTTAGATTCCACATCCTCAGATTCAACCAACCATGCACTGAAAATATTTTTTATTATGTGTTTTTGCTGAATATGTACAGGTTTTTCACCTTGTCATTATTCTCTAATACAGTAAAACAGCTATTTACATAGCATTTACATTATTTTAGGAATTACAGTAATTTAGAGATAATTTAAAGTATACTACAGGATATGCATAGGTTACACACAAATACTGTTACCTTTTTATACAAAGGAGTTAAGCATCTGTGGATTTTGTTATCTGTGAAGGGTCTAGAAGCCAATACCCCACAAATACCAAGGGACAAGCATACTAATTCTCTGGCTTGAGACCCTGTGGTACACAATAACTTGAGGACAGATACACCCATGATGGGATACAAAGTGGGCTCCACTTTTTTGTGAGTGGCAGATATTATTATTTCCAACAATGATCTTAACATTTCCTGCTCTTCCCACTTGAAGGTAGGCTAAGTTTTTCTAATTCTTCCACATCAAGCTGCCTTTTCTGACTATGAGTTTTACATAAAGGACTTGGATCCAGCTTGCCATGGCCTTGGCTTATTCTGCTTCTTCTCAGCTTGAGGAAATTAAAATGCTATCACAACCAAGATAGCAATCTATGCTACTCTGAGTCACCTGGCTTCAAGTCTCTTCACTTCCCAGAATTTGTTCTTCTTCATGGTTCATGGGATCTGTAGATTTCCTCCTTTGGCCATTGTTTATACTATTTTCAGCCTTTCTATCTGTGGAAGGCAGGACTTCTCATAGTAGTTTAGGCTACCATATTGACTAAAACTGATCTAATAATGGATTACAACTTTGAAAAAAAAAGCATACAAATTTTAGAACTAAATACTTTGCTGTTTTGTAAATAATTAGGCAAAGGAGCTTCTACGTAGCTTCTTAGTCAATTATTTTAATAACATAAAAACTAGGTATCTCTACTGGCAAGACAAGGTAGATGACAGAAACCTCTCTCCAGCTTTTGCCAAAATTTTTCTAACATTTAGACTTTCTATTCAAAATTTTCTATTTCCTTTTCACGTAAGTACAGTGTTTCTGATTTGATCAAAACAAAAAAATACAGGAAATAGACTCTGATCATCTTGTTCCCTGTCACCTCTTAACGATCAACTTTCTCTTAGGGACCTATTCATATTTCATCAAGTTAGAGAACCACCATTTTTAAATAGGCATAGCAACAAGGGAATGACTCTGGAAGTTGTGACTGAGACAGGTTGTGGAAAGGAAAAGAGAAATTAGAGGATGACTAGATAGACCAATTACAAGTTAACATGAGCAAGGAGAACAACAAGAAATAGAGAAGGAGAGAGCAAAGTAAGATAAGAAAGGAATTTAATAAATAATCAGAATCTGTCAGAAACTGTGAGGCAGGGGAGCTCACCCAGGTGAATGGATAGCAGGAAGAACAATGAGGTTACTATTAAAACATGCAGAAGAAAGGTTATTCAATTTTAAAAGAAGATAATGATATTACATATGTCGACTTTGACAAGACAGTTATATAACTAAAAGATTTTGTTTCCATTAGGCCAGTGCTACTTATGGCAGGTAATCTGCAAACCACTAATTATTAATCCATAATTAGGTAACTAATACCAGAACTTTGCTTAAACCCATCACTAATTACATTACTTAATTTAGCCAATATTTTTAAAAAGATTTCATATCTAAGGAAACAGTAGACACAAGTCCAATCCACGGATCACTCTGTAAGTAGCATTTATTGGACTATAAGTCATTACTTTCTATAACAAAAATGGTAAGAAAATGGGAACAAGAATCAAAGAAACTTAGTGTCTACTAGAAAAATAAATATTGTACTCATATGATGCTTACCATGTATAACTGTAATTAACTAGCCTATAACTACCCTCTGAGATAGGCACTATTATTATTTTTCCATTTAACACATGAGGAAATTATAGTACAATGAAGTTAAGGAAGTTCACCCAACTATTAAGCAGCAAAGTTAAGGTTTGAACCCAAGCAAGTCAGTCAAAAAAGTCATGCTCTGCTTCAGTATCTACATATGCTTTTCTGAAAAAACCAACAATTTATGAAAATTGCCTAGGACAATGTTTCCATCCACTGTAAGAAGCTTAACAAGTACTTGTTGAACAAATGAATAAACATGCACAACAGCTAGAAAATCAGAACCCTCCAAAAAGGACAAATATGGATAGAAGAGTTCTCCTCTAGAAATAAAAGTTTAAGAGCTTCAGGAAATAGGGCTGGGACATGGATCAAGTGGTAGAGCATGTACCTAGCAAGCCATGAGGCCCTAAGTTAAAACCCCAGTACTGCAATCCCCCCGCAAGTTAAGATCTCCAGGAAATAAAAAGACAGGTATTAAACATCTGCACCTTAAGAAAGACTTTCAGAATTAGAAGACAAGCCAACAAATAATATAGATTTTTTAAAAGAACTTTAAAAAATTTATAGAAGGAAAAACGGGACAACTATATCAAAAGTTAGGAAGAAAAGAGCAAAGTAATCTATGCACCAACTATATGTAAAAAATTATTCTGGAAATCTGGCCGGGAAAAAAATTTAAAATATGACTGTAGCTACAGGGAGAAGCAAAAGATAACAATTATCTTTTTTTAAAAAAGTACAAATTAGTATCTTTTAAACTATACTTATAACATCTTTTCATAGCACCTAAAATGTAAGCATGAAATTGAATTGAGATACACACTTCAGTATGCACACATTCCCTTTTCTAAGAATAGAGACCAGATAAGAAAACTATCATCGCCTAATACTCATTAGCATTATCTATTAAATCAATGGTAATTATGAGAATGGATTTTTTTTCAGGGTACAGTAATAGTACTGTATATATGCTGGCTGATCACAAAGTCCTAGAGGTCTCCCACCTCATTCAAGCTTCTTCTGAACTTCTGCAAACTCATATACCCAGAGGCTTCATATACTCCAGGTATCTAGCCTGCCTCAGGAAATACTGAACTGAGATCTCCCCAAAAAAAGAAATAATTAAAATTATCCACATAACTGTCAGCTAGACTCAAATATAAAGAGGAAAAGGACTGGTTTCAGAGTTTAGTAGAAACAACAAAACACTTAAGAGTATAAGCATTTTTAAATGTTAATCTTAGCAACCTTAGAGCAGATCCAAATACACAAGCAAAAAAAAAAAAAAAAAAGAGAGAATTTAATGAAGAACATGCTACACAAAAAAAAACAAAACTAGCTTAAAAATATGAATACAAAATTTAAAAACTATAAAAATAATCATGGACAATAACTTAGGGATATAATAATCAATAGTTTAAAAGTAATAATTAGAATACAAAGTCTCTTACCAGTGTCTGAAATGTAAGCATGAAGTTGTACTGAGTCATCAGAAGGTACATTTGAAAGGTCATCTAACGACTGGGAAAAAAAATAAGGAAACAACTTTTTTTGTAACTTATAGGGAAAAAATGTTAGAAGAATTCTCCATCAAATATGCATTATTCACATTCTCTAAATGTAAACTTTCTATATTTGTATCCCACCCCCCAAGACTAATACTCTCCCCATTTTATATTAATAAGAGAGAAAAGGCCAAGATTCAGAAACTTAATCAGAAGTGTCAACATATACCTGTAATCCTAGCACTCAGGAGGTGGGAGGAGGTGAGGCAGGAGACACTCAAGTTTGGGGCTAGCCTGGGCTAAACTCAGTGAGATCCTGTCTCAAAGTTAAAAAATTTTTAAAAAGGGAAACTAACAAACAAAATAATTTAGTGACCAACTTAACACATATTTCTTCTTTATTGTTTGTCCATATGCTAACTTTATACTTTATATTCAATATAGAGCAGGAAAATAAGTAGACATAAACACTTTAAATTTTTGAAATGCAGAACTATACATAGCTAACAATGTAATTTTTTGGTTTAGCAATTTTGTTAGTTTAGTAATTCTACTAGTTAATTAAGATTACTTAGCTGTAAAATGAGAACAGCACCTATATCATAGGGTTATGTAAGAATTAAATAAATGAGAATACATTAAAATATCTGCCTATCAAAGCAAATATTTGTTATTACGACGATTATTTACCAAATGACATATATCCACAAAAATTATTATTGATTCCAAAAAACAAGTCTAGCTATGGCCTTTGGACTTAAATCTAAAAAGCACTTTGCTACATATAACTATCCCCACACATACTTAGAAGGGAACATATAAAAAGTAAAGTCAAACTGGGTAGAAAAACAGTCAACATGGAAGCCAATGCTATCCCTTGGATGACATCTGGTAACTTAGGTTTAAGGAAAGTCTCTACCATTCTCTGAAGACTGGTTTACTGTACCTAAAACTGTCTGTATAAACAATGTGGCTGATGCTGAACACTTGCTTTCCTTCTGGATCTAGAATTTGGTATGCAACAAGCAGAACATGTACCATGTCATCTTCCTCCAGTAAAAACTTATGCACTTAGCCTCCATGAGTTTTCCCAGTAGCAGCGCATGTTGCATGCAGTTACAACATATAGCTTGGAGAATTAAAGCACATCCCCCGTGACACCCGTGGCTTTAGGAAGCTTATGTCTAGTTCCCTCAAAACTTTTACCCTGCGCATCTTCTTCTTTTGCTGATTTTTGCCTTAAATCCTTTCACTCTAATAAATCCTAGCCATGGGTATGGTTATGCTTAGTCCTGTTGAGTCTTCTTAGCAAATTACTGAGATTGGGAGTGATCTTGGGGACAACTAACTGAGAAATGTCATATGATTCAGACATATTCCATAATTTTAAAGCCACAGGACCCGAATGAATTTTTGAGTCCTACTATGACATTACCAATTGTTATTAACAGTCACCTACATGACTTACATGCATTCCTCTGTATCATATACAGCCATTTAGTCTAAAGTAACTGCATTCTGCAAAGAAAGCCAAGATAGATCTACTAAAGACTGATATCTGAGAGAAGAAAATTATAATCATTCCATACAGATGAACCACAGGACTTCTCTGGCCACATCAGGTGATAGAATCATTAAATGAGTCTAGTTTAGGTTCCACAACTGATACCTCAAGAGATGTGAGCCAAATCAACTAGTTTCTTACATTTCAGTTTTCCTAATGATAAAAATAGTGTTAAAATCTGCTCTATATCTTTATCAGGATAAACTATAAACAAAAATATTTTAAAAGGAAAGAAAATGCACTAAACTTTAAGTAGTTATGTGAACCTAACAAAATATTTTAATAGAAAGAGCACAACTTTTTTTTACATGAAAGACAGAAGACTGAGAGGAAATGGAATATCCTACCAATACTCTACTTAAGAGAAGTTATCTGCTATCACTTCTTTTCATTGTAAGTCAGCACAGAAAACATAGAACAATTTTCTTAAATAAGGCATTATTAATAATGGTAACCTTCCCTGTATAGGTAACATTTAAAAAACCTAAATGTACTTATCAATTTAAACATGCTGGCACCACATACTATTACAACTCCTAAGTTGTAAAAGACATTGGAAGTAAATGTCTTTTGACACACTTAAAATAAACAATGAAGAAATACTTTATTACATATGATGAAAAATCTGATGGAAAAAATTCTCTTAAATAGTACAATTAAGTAAATAAAAAGACTTAAAGTTAATAATATTAACTATAGAACTATAGCTAATTTAGAAACATAAGTACTGACTGGTAAAAGTCATTAATAATGTCCTGAAATAACACACAATTTACAAATTAATCCTTGAGCTAAGATTCTTAAAACTTCTTGCAAGCAAAGTAAGTAAAACTGCCTTAGCAAAAAAATACCCGGGAGTACAGGCATAGCTATTGTGCCCTACAGAAAATACAATTTTCTCTGAATGACAGCTCAGCAAATACAATTGCAATGGCAATGCCAGAAATGCTAAATGTTAAATTTCCTGGTAATCTCAACTCTGCCATGAGTAAAACACCAAGCACATTCATTATCTTTGCTTGGCATATTTGAATTAATTATCCCAATTTAGTTCACAATTTTAAAACATTTTTAAAATGCAGTTGGTCACTAACTTTGTATTAAGTATTTTAAAAAACTTCTGAAAGACTCCAGCTACTTAAAAGCCTGGATTAAACAGATTTATAAGAATAACATAATACCGCAAGTCACGAATCTCAAATGTGACTTTTTGATTCTGAGACAAAGAGGGTCTCTATTTGAGAAAGCATTTATTACAGACAAGGAATAAAGAAAAAGATTACCATTCTTTAAACACTTGTAGAAACACTACAAATGTAAATACTAGAAAATTTCAAATAATAAAAAAAAAGTCTCACAGCACTGGAAACTTTATATACTGAACATTATTGCAGGTATTATTGAAGGGTTATTTCACGTGCCAGAGGCAATTCCTTTCTTTAGAAAAACACTTTGGAATATAACAAGTAAAAGACAGTAATTCCAAATTATTTAGGAAACCATTTTAAAAGTTACAAAGTATCTGGCATACCCACAAGTATTTAGTGTTTTGCTAAAGGTTATACTCTGCATAACAATATAACTTAATACTACTTACTCAACAGGGTTGTTTTAGAAATAAATGTAATAGTATATTGACAACATAAGACAACAGACATCTAAAAGCAAAAGGTTTAAAGAAAAAGTAATGCAGGTGAGAAGGAACAACAAAACAATCCTCCGCCTCTCTCCCAGAACTCCCTATCTCCTCTGCACTGAAATCTTCATTGGACAGTAATATTTTCTCCTCACAACTTGTTATGAGATAAGTTATTCAGTGGTAAAGCTGGACATGGTCATTATTTCACATTTTACCCTGCAATGCCAATGACAATTTGTATGCCAAAAATATCATTCTTAAGCCTCTAATCTTAAAAAACAGACTTGGTTAAAACTATGAGTAAAAAAAATTTTTTTACAATGACTTCAATTTGTTTTGATGCAAACTTTAATGAATATCTAGAAGTTTATAATCATCACAGGTATCTTATATATATTATATTAACATTTCTTTAAAGAATAATAATGTCTTATATTCCTGAAGGACAACTTGGGGGCTTCTAATATGTTATTTATTTACATATGTCAAGGCTTAGCCTTTCATATTATTTCCAAGTCACTTTAATAATTAAAGTACACATAATAGTACTTACCAAATTTATGCTTCCTGTAGGAGACCCATTAAAAGATTCTGAAAGGGGAAAATTCAACTTAGTCATACAGTAAAAACTTTTGAAGTGGTGCTTCATCTTAAGGTTCAAACACCAATGCAAATCACATAACCAACACAAAACACAACAATAAAGAAAAATTGCTGAATACTCCCAAACTACTAAATTTTAAACCCTAAATTACTAAGTTAACCAGGTTATTTAAGTGAAAACACTTATGTACCTGATATCTCACATACATACATACACATAAATGGACTGGAGGCATGGATCAAGGGGTAGAGAGCCTGTCTAAAAGGCACAAAGCCCTGAGTTCAAACCCCAGTACTACAAAAAGAAAAAAAACCACAATGTTCATGTACAGAAGAGCAAGTATTACATATTTTTGATTTTATTCTCATATTGTTTTAACAAGTTGTCCAGCACAATGTAAATATAAGGAAAACACTGCAGAGTGAAGCCCATTAGGAAATGTCAAAACTATTTTGTTAGTTCTGTCTTACCGGGTTAAGAAACATTATAAATAAAATTAATCTTTAGTGTGAGGGAATGGATTGTCTCTTAATATATTTATTAAGTCAATTTATTCTTGATAGTACATTCGAGACAAAAACAATGAAAGTCTCATAAATCATCCATATGCAATGCCACTTAATTAAATGCCAGAAAACCAGTGACCCACCACTTCAAAGAATACATTATTCTTCAAGAGTTCAAGACGTCCATAATTAGTAAATATCAACATTTTATTTAATATAGCAACTAAACTTTTGTCATTCATTTACACAATTGAAAATATACAAATATATTGAAATTTATAGTTGAGCTTCAAAAACAATTGTTTGGAGTGCTTTTTTTTTTTTTTTTTTTTTTGGTACTGGGGTTTGAACTTAGGGCTTCGTGTTTGCTAGACAGCACTCCACCATTTGAACTATGCCTTCAGAACCCAAAACAGTTTCTATCTTATATAAAATGTTCTTTTTTTGGTGTTCAGAACATATAGGGACACATACACACACACACACACATACACATAAACTTAACCAAGGTGGTTAAGTTTATACCACCTTACCTCCATCTCCATCATCTGATCCTCTGAAGCTGGGATCTTTTAACATGTCCAGCTCAGCTAACATACGTACATAAAGTGCATTCTGTCTGAAGGAAGGATAAAATCTTTCATCACGCAGCATCAATTCATATACCTTATTGAAATAATCAAGATGTTCAATAATTAAAACAAATCTTTGGTGATTTTCACTAAATAAAATATAATCAAAGCTTCACTTGGCAGTACTGGGGTTTGCACTCAGGTCCTATCCTTGCTAGGCAGGCACTCTATCACTTGAGCCACTTCACCAGTCCACCAAAAGCTTCCTTGAGGATTTGTTATATAATGTATCAGTTACAAGATTATCATGACTAATAATTTCCTTTGGTCCCTCCAGAAAACAATTACAATTAAAAGGGTCCTACTAGGGCTGGCAGAGTGGCTCAAGTGGTAGAACACCTGCCTAGCAAGCGTGAGGCCCTGAGTTCAAGCCCCAGTACTGACACACACACACACATACAAAAAGGGTCCTACTCCAACACAAGTAACATCACAGTAGGTTATCTGTAATATTCTAGAAAGTGGTGTTTTATAAAAAAACCAAGTACATATAAATGCTCAAGGCTTATATTAAAATGAATTTGCAAGGCATGCTTTTTCTAAAGCATACATTAACTGTACAAAGAGAGTTCATTCACTGTGATAGTTACATATGTGCATATAATGTACTTTCATAATATTTACCATCCCCTCATTACTCTTATCCCCCTCCAATCTAGAGGCCCTCCCTCCTTTTTGTTTTGTTTTCTTTCTAATTTTTAATGGGGTTATTTTATTTTCATACATGCATGTAATATATTATAGTCATTCACTCCCCATGACTCTCTTCTTCCCCTTCCACGACTCCCCTTTTAAGAGTTCTTTTCCAATACCGTCCTATATGTAATATATTTGAAAATACAAATATATATGACCATCAGTTGCATTCATTTTCCTGCAAACATCTAATTTCATTCTTCATTGCTGAATATTACACTGTCTTTGTGGGCATGCATAGACACACACATCACATCACATCTTCTTTATCCACTCATCAATTGATAGGCACCTAGCCTGTTCCATTGCTTGGCTATTGTGAATAGTGCTGCAACCAACATGAATATGCAGGTATCTCTACTGTATAGTAACTTACTATACAATATATGCCCAGAAGTTGTACAGCAGGAGTGGTAGTTCTATTTTTAGTTTTTGAAGAACCTCCATATTGATTTCTAGGGTGGCTGCACTAATTTTTCCCACCAACAGTGCCTAGGATTCCTTTTCCCCAGCAACCTTGCCAGCATGTTGTTGTTTCCCTTGACGAAAGTCATTCTCACTGGAGTTAGATGGAATCTCAATGTAGTTTTGATCTGAATTTCCTTCATGGCTAAGGATGCTGAATGTTCCTTCACGTGTTTTTTGGCCATTTGTACTTCTTTTTTATTGAGAATTTTCTGTTCATTTGCCCATTCTTTGGCATTTGATTTTTTGAGCTCTTTGTATCTTCTATATATTAATCCATTCCTTGTCAGATCAATAGCCGGCAAAGATTTTCTCTTATTCATTGACTGTCTCCTCATTCTGGTGATTATTTCCATTCATGTGTAGAAGCTTATCAATGTGATATAATCCCACTTCTCAATTCTTGTTCTTATTTCCTGAGCTATTGGGAATCTCATTCAGGAAGTCTGCCTATGGTATTTCTTCAAGTGTTTTCACTTTTAATGCATCAAGTCATCAAGTTCTAAGCTAGCATATCTGCTTCTTCAGCAGATATGAACAAAGCAATCCAAAGTAAGGATTTCCCTTATTAAGCAATTAAAAAGATAAACAAAAATATGTGTCTTCATTTTTTGGAATTAACAGGTATTTTTACCCCACAACTTATCTTCTTAGTAACTACTCGAATTTTTATGATGTCTCAGTAACTTTTAAAAATTACACACACATAAAAGTGTATATTTTTTTCAAGAAAGATAAAATATATAATACCTTCCTTTGAATGTCATCAAATATTTCAGGAGTTGGATCTTCATGATTTAAAGTATCTGCTAATTTTGCTACTAAATAGTCATCAACAGTAACTCTTGGAGATGCCTAGCAAACAGAAAACAACAGAGCAATCATCTTTGTCATTTCTAAATACAAGTTAATAATGAACAGTAAGAGAATAACAGAATCATAATATCTTATTTTTGCTATTATTGGGGTTTGGACTCAGGGTATCATCTTTGTGAGAGAGGTGTTCTACCACTACTTGATTCACACCCCAGCCCATTTTGTTCAGCTAGTTTTGAAAGAGGGTCTTGTGTTTATGTCTAAGTTGGCCTGGACCTCGATCCTTCTATTTACTCATCTCAACTAGATTGGGTGACAGGTGTGTGCCATCATGCCCAACTTTTATTGGTTGAGATGGGTTCTCAAAAGCTTTTTGCCCATGCTGGCCCTGAACCATGATCTTCCCAATTTCAGCCTACTGAGTAGCTAAGATTACAGGCCCAGCAGAATCATACTTTTTAAAGCAACTGGCACATAAGAATCTTTGGTCTGTAAATGGCATTTTGCTATTTAAGGAAGCAGAAATAGAGCTAGCTATAGCCTTTCTTCATCATGTATTCTGTAGAATATTGGTAGATAAGCATGGATTTTTACTGAGGGAATTACCTCTTACTATGCCTTTCTGTAAAATGAAGGTAATACTTATAATCACTGATAGGGATTAAGACATATTAATACATAAGACATATTAGCACAATGTCTGTCACAAAGTAAATAGTGTCATCAAGCTACATTAGTGGTTAGTATGCATCAGTATTAGATGCGTATAATATTGCTCAGAAATAAAATTTACTTATCTGACACTAGAGCATCCTATTCAATGACCACTAAAAGAGACTGTCATCACCCTAAGTTTGTTTTTATAACCAATGCTGCAGCAAAGTTCTAATGTAATATGGGAGGGAAATAAGTCTGAGGAATTAATTTGTTCCAAGAACTTTCATTTCAAAATATTTGTCAGATCCTATACAGAAACACAACATTTGACCTTTCAATTTCAAAAATTATCTTACTAAAAGAAAAAAAAATAACCTAAACCCTGGCACTTCAACATTTGAATTTTAGTTCTGAAGGCTGCGGGTCCAGTAAATGAGTGCTAAAAATGGCAACTTCTAGAGAAACTGACAAAAATTATATTAATACGTTCTCGTTTCTAACCAATAAAATATCTAAGGAACAGAGTGGATAAATCCTAGAAAAATAAACAGACGGACTTAAATATGTAGGAATAGTGCTACAGAACTTTTAATATATGTGTCAATTCAACACTCTTGTGAAAAGTAGGTTGTGTTGTTGATTTCTCAGTAGAAGGAAAGTACTCCTTTGTTTTGGTTTGAGGGTCCTCCAGAATAGGAACAGGGGAGGAGTATGATGTTGATTTTGCTCTTTGATGTGCCCTCTATGCACATTAAACTCAGTTGCCAGGAAATAAAGAGACAAAATTTTAAAAAGTATTTTAAATTTATTTCATTTAATTTTTAATTTTTCCTAAATATTTCAGGTATACAAAGTTAGATTAAGCTTCATCCTTGGAAAAGGATGATCAGCATTTTTAGAAAGCTATCATGGGACAGAACTAATTATAACTTTGTTTTTAAAAAAAGAATTATATTAAAAATAGTGATATGATATTATTTAATATAAAAATAAGAAAATAAGTATTTTCCCTGAAATGCACTTTTCTACTATATGAATGTGGTTATTTAAAGAAAACAGAAAGGGGGTGCAGTGGTTTAACTCTGTAGCCCTAGGTACTCAGGAGGCAAAGATCAGGAGAACAGCAGTTCGAGGCCAGCCTGGGCAAAAGGTTCATGAGACCCCCATCTCAGTTAATGGCTGTCTGTGGTGGTATGAGCCTGTCATCCCTGCAGGAATAGAGTGAGACCCTATTTCAAAAATAACCAATGCAAAAAGGCCTGGGAGAGTGACTCAAGAGGTTGAGTACCTGCTAAGCAAGCATAAAGCCCTATATTCAAACTCCAGCACCACCAAAAAAACCCAGTAAGAGTGGTTAGCAGTGGCAATTAGTAGTAATACTACTGATTAAACAACCCATGTGGCAAAGTAACAGTTTACATTTCTGTTTTTTGGTATAGCAATTTAACTTTAAAAAATCTCTTTATTGGCTGTTTAGCTTTCAAAAGCTCTTTTCTGGCTCAGTGGTACAGTGCTTACTTAGCATGTGCAAGGCCCTGGGTTCAATCTCCAGCACCACCAAAGTGGGGGGAGGACTCTACTGGAAACTTAAATTTTATAGGCTATACTATTTTAAATTATTAAAATAAAAAACCATAAGACTCTGCACAAGTAGAATGTATGTACAATAGGACATTTTTGTCTTTCTTTTTAGTCAGGATTTTGTTTTGTCTTGTTTATTTTTAATTTTTTGTGGTATTAGTGAAAGAATCTCTATAATAGGATATTTAAATTTTGCATACTATATCATTTAGTATCCTTGAAATATAGAAGTCCAGACTTTTTGGAGGAAAATGTACATACATAGAAGCAGATATACATATAAATAGATATTATATATATTTATTTTTAAAAGCCATGAATTTTCTATCTGTCCCATGATGCTGTAGGGTATTTTTATTCTTTGTTTCCTTTTCAAAATACCTCTTGAATGGCCAGTAGAATACACTTTTTTGTGTTTTGTTATAGTTGAATATAGCAAAATATAAATTTTACTTTAACTCTGCTCTTTTCAAACCACAATTCACACTTATTTTTGTGCCAATCCTATGCAATGGCATCAAGTTAAATATATTTTCAACAAAATCATTTGAACATGAAATAACTGAGATTTTGTTTACTTCAAACTGTTAAGTTTTTGGTAAGAAAGAACTAGCTTACTGTTCTCAAAAAAATGTCCAACTTTGTATCTATTGCTTATTTGTCCATCAGGTCCTTAGTATCTATAAATTCATTATAGCATCTATCCAGGTCTAAAATATCATTTTTAAATAAATACTTTGAAGTATAATGATGTCACCATATGATGAATATCTCTTTCTCAGGGAAAAGAACTTTAAAATATGTAGATAATTTAAAATACGTGAAATTCAAGTTGGATTCCAAATAAATTAATTTTATTAAAGAAATTATGAAAATCTTTTTAAGTTTCTGGTGACATCGGTTTTTTTTGTTTGTTTGTTTTTACTCTCAGTCTTACATGAGTTTTTGGCATAGTCTCACATAACATCAAACAACTTAGGTCACTTAGTTCATTCTTTTGTAGGCTCCTTTTGGCCTCTTCAAAGATCACCCTCTAGATTTAGAGAAACAGTAAACAAACATCTGTTTACTGTAATCCTTCTCTCCGTTCTCAAAAGATTTTCAAATTAGAGAGGGGCATTATAAGTTCACTACAGGCCAACATTTACTATCTTTTCTATAGCTGGCAAGATTGACAGCTACATTATAGACATGTAACTAACCAAAAACTTTCACTGTGATAACTTCAGTATTACAAGAAATCATCTCATCTTTCAGCAGTGTTGGGTAGAGGAAATACATGGTATTTAATAGGTAAGATTAAGATCTTTTCATTTACTTTGATAAGAAATTTATAGACTGAATGTAACTTGTCAAAATTTATGTTCACATTCATACCAAATATGTAGATGAATGGACAAAGGTTGATTTAAGTTTTCTTTAGTTTTCTAAAATCTTACACATCAAGAAGAGATCTAAAACTCCATTTTTCCAGTCAAAGTAGATAGGAGCTATGGGAACATTTCTGTTGACCTGATTTGATGAACCACTTGATATACTATAGAAAACATGACTACGTTGGTAAGATCTGACAAAAGCATCTCTAAACTTCATCAGATTTTCTTTTCTTATTTGGTCATTTTAGTCAGGAATTTAACCTTACTCAATTTCAGACAGCAACCAAGGGAACAAAACACCATGCCAAGGCTAATGTATTCATTTGTGTGGTATGCCGCAGCATATTTTCAACTCATCATTGGTGTTTTTTAGGAGATGAAAAAAAAATTTATTGCCTTAGAAGTTTCTGTATATGCTTTCATATCTCCTTTTTCAACATGACCAATTCCAAAATGTTTTTGCAAATTATGTAGTATGCTCTATTTTGGTTATACACTCTTCCTAATCCAATTTCCTATGTTCTTTCATCTTCATTAAAATAACACAGACATTTAGCATTTTTTGGCAATGTCTAGATCATGCTGGCATTGGTACTGCAATCATTCTTATTTTCAATAAATTCTTAAATATGGCCAGTATACTCACAATGTTGAAAACTACTCCTGTTGCAATACAAAGTACAATATTGGTAAAGTGAAAGAAAAACCAACACTTTTGGTTAAAACAAATTTAAATTGTATCACTGAGAGGCATAGCAAATTATAGTTGCAAACATCAGTAATCAAGGGAAAACTGCAATGACTAGAGTGTGGATAATCCATACTATCACCATTAGATCCTAAAAAGATGTTGCTTTCAGCCCTTATTTAGGGGGCCCTAGTATGGGTTTTGTATTTTTCTTAACCTTCTTAACCTATTGCCTCAAACTGGGACATTTATCACAACAAACTCTTCAATATCCATGCAATAAAATATTTCAGTGCAAACTAACTACTATTGCATGCATGAACAAACATGTATAGATTTCAATGCAATGGTGAGAGGGGAAAAAAGCAATGCATTGCAATATACTGGTTATGACAGCATATATTTATGACAAGAACATATGAGAAAGCAAATGAAAGCAGGAAACTGGCTTCATCAGGAAGTAAGAAAGGTGAGCAGGACAGGTAAGAACAAGTGAAGAATATACAGGGAGCTTCAAAAGTACAATAAATGTTTCAATTCCTGTGCTGGATAATGTACATAGATGTTTGATATATAATTATTCTTAAAACTAGTTTTTAAGGTATGACAAGGCAAAAAATTTAGCACATGAATTAATGAGCAGTTTCCAAATAAAATTCATACTTAAAAATTTTTTAAATGTGCTAGTAAGAATTAAAAGGTATTATAACATAGCCATTGAAAAATCTACGGAGAGAATGACTTTGAATCTGAAGTACTTTTCTGTCTGTATTAATGAGATACTAGTCTGTAGTTTTCTAAGTGACACCACTGGCTTAGGCATCAGAATCATATGACCCCATAAAATAAGATGAAAAGTGTTTCTCCACTATTTTCTGAAGACTGTGAGAAACATTAATATTATTTCTTCTTGAAATGTTTGACAGAATTTATCAGAAAAATTATGTGTGCCTTGGCTTCTTTTCATGACATGATTTTTAGTTATTAATTCAATTGCTTTATTATATTAGATTTTCTATTTCTTCTTGAGTCAGGAATTTGTATTGTCCTAGAATTTGTTCACTTCATCTGAGTAGTCTAATTGTTGTCATGAAGTTGCTCATAATATCTGCTTATATTCTTTTTCATTTCTATAGGGTCATGGCTTTCACTAATGATTTTGGTATTCTGTGTCTTCTACCACTTTCTCACAGTCACTCTAGCTAAAGGTTTATTAGTATTACTGATGGTTTCAAATAACCAACTTTCAGTTTTATTGATTTCACTACTGTTTTTTCTATTTTCTATTACATTAATTTCTACTACAATCTTTATTGTTTCCTTCCTTCTGTTTGCTGGGAAAATGTGGATTGATTTTAAATCTTTCTTGTTTTATTCTTTTTATTATTTTCAACTGGCCCATAAAATTGTGCATATTTATGAAGTTTCATGTGATATTTTAACACATTTATACACTGTTTAACGCTCAATCCAGGTCAATCATATCCATCATCTCAAACATATACTAATTCCTTGTAGTACAAACATGCAAAAACCCTTTCTAGGTTTCTTTAAATATACATATCATTATCTATAGTCACCCTACTGTACAACAGAACACCAGATTTGTCTTACCTAACTATAACTTAGAGCTTTCTTTTAATTAGACATTTTAAGCTACAAATTTCCAGAGCACTGCTTTAGCTATAATCCATAAATTTTCATATATTTTAATTTTTCAACAGAAAATGCTTTCTAGTTTTTAAACCATCACATTGTACACAATGCATACACACAATTTTAGTTGTAAATTTAAAATCTAAATATGAAAAAAGTTCTAGTTTTCCTGTGATTTCTTACTGACCCAGACTAGTTAGAAATGTTAACTTCAAATATTTATAGAAATTCCAGACTTCCTTCTGTTGATTTCTAATTTGATTTCATTCTGATAAAAGGACATATTTTGTATGATTTCAATAATACTAAATTAATATTTGTTTAATGCTTGAGCATATGTTTTATCCTGGAGTTCCGTGTACTCTTGAAAATACTGTGTATTTTGAGGTAAGGTGAAATAGTCTTTATAATGTTCTTCAAGATTTATTTCTTACTGATGATTTTCTCTATGTAACTACTTTATGAATTATTGAGAACAAGGTATTAAGAATCCAACTGTTACTGTTGAAGTGCCTCTTTCTCCAGTCAATTCTGTAAATTTTTGTTTCATGTATTTGAGAGCTTTATTGTTAGGTGCATAAATGTTTACAACTATTTTATCACCCTGATCAATTGACACTTTTGTAATTATAGAATGTCTCTCTTGTTTAATAACTATTTTTGTCTTAAATTCTATTTTGTCTGATTATTAGTATAGCCATTCTAGCTCTTTCATTTACTGTTGTATGTTTTATCTTTTTTTCATTCTTTTACTTTCAATCTATACTGACTTTTGGGGTTTTTTGGTAACACTAGGGTTTGAACCCAGGGCTTCACACTTGCTAGGCAGGACTCTACTGCTTGAGCCACTCTACAGCCCTCTATTCTGTCTCTGAATCTGAAATATATATGACCATCACTGACTTTGGTCATTTAGTATTTGCATGACCTAGATCACATTAATTTTATTTTCTAAACATCAGATACTCACACAAACGATGAGGATAAAATACACAGGAAGGTTGTTCTTAAGATTAAATTAAATAATTTCTGAGGTAATCATGCCTGGTGTAAGTAATGCAAGTATACTGTACATATTTGTAAGTACTGTGCAAATTATTATTAATGACAATAATGCCAAAGGGAAAAAAAAAACAGTAACCAAAACATAGCTCACCTTTTCGGATAAATACTGCTCATAAATTCCAACAGCAGCTGCTCTTAAAAGACCTTTGGTTTGGTTGGTTTGGTGTTTTCCATCTCTCTGATGACTCGATAAAACTTCCAGCTGCTGCTGGGCTGTAACCCGGTATCCTTCCACTGTCATCCAGAAGAAAAGATGTGCTTGGCCTCCAGTTTGCTGCATGTAATCTATGGAAACAAAACCCACAAAAAGATAGCTACTAATGTCACACAATTTTGGGTTCATGTTTCTACATGACAAATAAGTAAGAATTAAACCTTCAAAAATAACATTTTTAGCAAATCCTTAAGGTAAAATACAACCTGTAAGTTGGTTATGCTATATACCAGCGATGTAGGAAACATAGGAGGAAATATTTATTTGTTAGTTTGTTTCTGAGACAGGGTTTCACTATGTAGTTCAACCTGACCAGGAATTTGAGATCCTCCTGCCTCAGTTTCCGAAGTGCTATCATGCCCAGCTTAAAAGTTTCAAATCTTATATTTGATGATAAACTCTCCAGTGAACAAAGTTGCTACATAAGACTTCATCAGCATTAAACTACTTCACCAACATTAAACATTTGTTCTGAACAAAGATTACTGGTAATAATATGATGTTCCATAGATATATTACAAGATTAGCAATTTAGCGAGTCACATATTTATACTTTTTTTTTATATAGAGTATCCTGCTTTTTGCATAAGGCATGCCTCGGACCCTGACCCTCCTTTCTATACCTCCAGCAGACCTGAGATTACGGTGTGTACCACTTGGCTTGTTTACTGAGATGGGGTCTAGCTTTTTGTCCTGCTGGCCTCAAACAGAGATCTTCCAGATGAACACCTCTCACGTAGGGAGCAGTACAGACGTGGGCCACCATGCCCAGCCCACATATTAGTACTTTATATCACACAAATGAAGACTCAGGAATTTTTACTGAAAATACCCCTAGATAAAATTTATCTTAAAGTAATATAAATAAAATATATATGTATACATTTAAATGGTATAAAAACAAAGCCTCTCATCTACACATGAATAAAAATTACTTAAGCAGGTTATATACATTGTGTGTTGCCAACATAGTACTTTCTAGAATTGCCTAGTATTTATTTTAAAGGTAGCTTAGTTCATCAGTTATGATAAACATTTATTTCATTCAAAACAAAATATATCTCTATCTTCATGGTTTCTAAAGAAAGAGTTCAGAAAATAAAAATAAATGGTGGGGTCAAATATGATATACAAAATATTAATGGTTCAAAATTTAGTACTACTTAAAATTTTTTAACTGTCAAAAAAATATTAGAATTAAGAAGCACCAGGAATCTATCTCCCTACCTACATGATGTTTGCACTGGCACAACCTATCTGATGTAACTAATTTGTAACTCTAAAGTCTCCTGAAAAACTGCATCATTCAGGAAAAGCTTTGGCAGGTAAAGGCCTGTAAAGTTAAAACTTCAGTAACTTCACTTGAAAGCAGAAATCTCAGAGTTACTTACACGCTTATATTCACAGCAACATTACTCACAGTAGCTAAAACATGAAAGCAACCCATGAGTCCCCTAATAAGCAAAATGTGTGTGTGTGTGTGTGTGAGAGAGAGAGAGAGAGAGAGAGAGAGAAATGAGAATAAATTATCAGCCTTAAAAAGGAAGAAAAGTGACACATGCTACAACATGGATGAATCTTAAAGACAATTACACTAAGTGAAAGAAGCCAATCACTTTTAATGAGTATGGAATTTCACTTTTACAAGATACAGAACATTAGATAGAGATGGATGGTAGTTGTACATTAATAGTATATTTAATATTGAACTGTACACTTAAAAGGAGTAAGTTTCAAAGTCTTGTGTATTTTACCACAGTAAAAAAAGTATTCTAGTGGCTGTACTGTTTAAATAAAATTTTACTTACCCATAAAAAACTGTAGTGCAACATTGTCTACAAGAATGCTGTCCAGGGAGACTGTGCAAAGTTTCCCAAAGTTTGCTGCCAATTTCACAGTATTTATTTCCTACAGGCAAAAGTGAAACTAGGTTAGTATTTTATTCTATCACTAATTAGAATGAGGAACTTCACATAAACATGAGGAAAAAAATCCCACGCTAAATTAAAATAGAACAAAATTAAGTTTTCCCTTTTCAATCATGTTGTTGCCCAATAAAATACTCTGGCTAGTGAATTTAAATTCCCACTTATTTTAAGAGGAACTTGACTAATATTTATTAAAAATATGATAAACACTAATTCTTCCAAAATAAAATAAATCTAAGTCATTGTATTTTCAAGTATTCTCTGTCTCTACATACTACAAATGAAAATGGGCATTCCAGGGGAAGAGGATGTCAGAAATGCTTAATATATCCAAGAATAAATAAATCCCAACACTTTTAAATTTACTAAAGTCTATCTACTAGGAAAATAGAAAACACTCCCAACGAGATTACTCCTCCTAAGGAAGCAAAACTTCTATAATTGCAAAAGAAATTGTGTTTCTTTTCATACAATATGAACAGTGAGCTATAAACTCTTTTCAAAGATACAGAGTAAGGCAACTATCTACATAAAGAACAAAGGAAAAAAAACTTCAAAAATGAAAAAGGTGGATCCAAAATTTAAAGAACATTTTGTGTCTGGCACTATGCTGGTTAGATGTCACACACTACTTCATTTAACCTGCACAGTAATCCTTTCAGATCTGTCTCCCCAACCATTTAACTGAGGAAAACAAACATGAGAAACATTGCCTATAATCACAGGGCTGACAAGTTATCAGTCTGGGTTTTCAAATTCTGCCTTTCCACTAAAATCCATGATGTTTCTGTGAGCTATTTTCACTAGTTCCTAAGATTTCTACATGAGTAACAAAGATATAAAACTGGAAATTTGTGGGAATTCTGAACTGACTTTCAAAAAGCAAATGCTGTATAACCTGAACTAGTAAAAAGATAAAAGTTTGATATTCAAATGGAATTGACAGGCTTCCAAACAAAATATCTAATTTTTTTTTAATTTAGTATTAAAAAGTATCTGGGCAAATATACCTTAAATAGTAATGCTAAAAGATCACTAACATTAAGATCTAGATCAGATACATAGTTAAAGAAAAAGGCACAGCTGGTGGTGGCTCAAGTGATAGAGTACCTGCCTAGCAAGCATGAAGTCCTGACTTCAAACTTCAGTACCACCCAAAAAACAAACAAACAAACAAACAAACAAACAAAAAATGGGGGGGGCAATAAAACCATATAAACCATATCACACTTCTAATTTGCACAGGTACTGCAACACACACGTTTGTGATAATGAGGACCTGTGGTGAGTATCAAACTTTTATCTTTTTACTGGTAATTTTTCAGTAAATTATAATTTATCTAGCCAACCTAACAAGACTTTTAAAAATAATTCTTCCATTCCTCAAGAAATTTAGCTATAGTCCAAAAGTGTAAAACTGATGAGTCACAAATTTTCAATGAAAATCTGAGGCGACTATGCTAAAAACTAAAGTTTCTTTTTTAAAAAAAATGTTTTTTCTGCTTTAAACCCCCAAATCTCTGCTTTCCTTTATGGTAAGCTCATCTACAGTCTATCTATTGTCATTGTTTCTAATTTACTTCTTCCTATTCTCTCCTAGATCCACTCCAATCAGGCTTCTTCTCCAGTCCTCTACCGCAACTGCTGTTATCAGATTACCATTATGATGGCAAATCCAAATGGTCAATTCTCAATCTTCACCTTAATGCTGAACTTTGACATATCTGAAACTTTTCCTCTTTAAATATTTACTACATGTGGTTTTTTGGTTTCACATTCCCAGGGTTTCCTTCAATCTTATAGCCATTTACTCTTCAATTGTTTGTCTGGATCCTTCACTTCATTTTAAACACTATATACTGAAGTGATTTAGTACTAAGTTACTGGAATGTTCTTTCTTACGTATCTTTCAGATAACCTCATCCAGTCTCTTAACATTAAATAAACATTTGATAATTCAGTGAATTCACAAAGTTTACCTCAATCACTAAACTTTCCCATGAACTCAAGATTACCAATTAGCATCTATACTTGAATGTTAAAGAGTGATGGCAAATTGAAATATCCCAAACTTGATTCTCTCTTTTAAACCTCCTCCCTCAGTTTTACATTTCACTAAATACCCTTACAATTAATGCAGTTGCCTAGGACAGAAAACCTTGGAATCAGCCCCCTGGAGTTCTTTTTTCTAATCCTGTCCACTAGCAAATCACATGATGATTTTATTCAGTCTCTACTTACTTCTCACAACCTCCACAGACAGATCTCTTACCTGACCTAACTCAGAAGTTTTATAAACAGTCTCTCAGTTTTCATCCTCACCCTTACCATCCTACCAGTGGATTCTTCACAAGTCAAAGTAACTACTTTAAATTGTAAGCCAGATCACATCACTTACTATGGCAAACCTCCAGTTGATTCCATCACAATTGGAATAAAATTAAAATCGTGGCATGGCCAGTAAAACCATATATGATCTAACTCCCAGGTTCTTATATAACTTTATTCCCTGCACATTCCTCGCTTACTCACCAAGCCATGTGACTCTCTTTAACTCAGCAAGGATGTTCTGATGTCAGGGCCCTTACATTTGTTTTCACTACTGCCCGAAAGATTCTTCAAAAACAAAAAAACAAAAATCCCACAGTACTCTCTCCTGTTATTTACAAGCCTCTATGCTAAAATGTCTCCAACGCTCTCAGCACCTAAAACACTCTTAGACATTTTCTATATTCTACACTTAGCTATAATTTTGTATAGCATGTATCACCAACTGATAAGATATATTAATTATCATTTACTTTCTGACTTATAAACTAAAAGATAAGCTCCATGAAGAAAGTTCATTTGGTTCAATTGGTGCCCAATTTGCAAAATTCAACAAATCTTGAGTTCTGAATAAATAGAAAGTAAATGAATAAATAAATCAAGGAATATTTTAGCATTTTTCAAGTAGATTTTTGGGGGTCTGGGGGTTTGGTCAATAATTTCACTGTCTTTATCTAAAAAAATCTTTGCAAAAACTATTGTTTGGCTTAGCTCTTAGCAGCTTACTCATGAGCTCTGGAGGAAACCTGTCTTCTTTTTAGCACTCAATCTATTTTCTGGGCAATGAACATTTTGAAGCAGTTCTACCTCTTCTTTTTGACTTCTCCCCCAGGCTGCTTCTCATAGATGGGTTCTTTTGAAAAGCAGCATGAGCATTTCCTTCACGTCTATAATTATATAGTTCTTTATGTACTGAGAGAATTGTTTCTGGTAAGCATGTTTTCCCTAAGTAACAATACAATTTGCAATGTTCTAACCCATGATGTGCTTCTGATGTACTTCTCTGTTAAACACCTTGCATTCAGAATCATAATCAGGGAATTGTTTGGTAATATGAGGGATAGGCAATCCTCCATTCACAGCTTCTTTCAGAGTCCCACAAACTCACTCTCTCTCTCTATAAATATATATACAAAATTTAGTCTAGGCAGGCACTCTACCACATGAGCCACTCAGCCAGCCTTTTCTTGTGTCAGGTATTTTAAAAGTAGGGTCTTATGAACCATTTTCCTAGGCTGATGTCAAACAGCAATCCTCCTGATGTCTGCCTCTTACCCAGCCAAGGCCCCACAAACTTTATTGCCAGTAGTAGTTCTGGTAAGACCTGAATTTAAATAGCAGGTGAAGCAGAGGTTGACCATCAATGTTTTTCTACACTGTATTCATTTCGTCACCTAGATTTGGCCTTGATAGATTTTTGTCCATGCCATACCTATTAAAAAGCCTGTGGGCTAGCTGTAGTAATACAATACGCTCCACAGCATAATTTTTTAGGCCGATTTTCACACCGTATTTTGGTAATTTGTGTGCATATGCTATGCAGACTATCACATCACCTTCTGTAGAGGCATAAGCAAACTAATGAATAAAATCTCTGTTAGTTACAACAATATCATCCTGTATTTGAGCATGTTGTACTTATTTTGTCCTACATCACCAAGTGTTTCCAAGCATTATTATCTTATCTTCTAAATTTCACTTGGTATCTATTAAATTAGGCGTCGTTCCCAACAACTTTAACAAATCCCATCCTGTGAAACTGAGACCTACACCCACAGTTCAGAAGAGGACTGAAGGCCCAGCAGCATTCATTATTTGGAGGAGGTAGGGGAGAATTTAAAAAGTTTTAATCTCTTTGACTTGCTCCAATAAATATTTATCATACTACACTGTATAAGAGAAAACTTGCAAAAAAGTCTGTTGTAGAGTATTATACTGGTTAATATCCCCTTTTTTTGGTCACATACTAGGTATTTTAAGCTCTATGAAGTATTTATAACCAAACGTTAATTCAAAAGTACTTCATACTTACTTTGCCTGACTGCAACCGTTGTATTCTTGAGTCACATACTTTCTTTACAAATAATAAGCTATTTATTTGATTTTTGATAGTGTTGATATCTAAAAACAAATAAACTGATTATGGTTTTTGTGAAATACTTTAAACTTGCATTTACCACAATTTAACAAAACAACCAATTAATACATAATTTTTATGCAGTAAAAGAAACAATCTGAAATTGTACAGTGAAGTTATTTAATTAAATTAAAGCAGGCCTATAATTTGTACTTTAGCAATAACTGCAATAGTCACAGTCACACATTTGGAAAATAATAACTTAAAGTACATATTAAAATAGTAAGAAAAATTTAATTAAGGTAAAAACAGCTAATAGCATAAAATGGCATTTAGGTAAATTGAGGTTTCATTTAAAGGTAAATAAACTTAAAAAAAAATTCTTTTACTTACATAAAACACTTACCATCACCAGCTGTATCTAAAGATCTAAGATACTGTAATTCTTCTGCTGCCTTATCTCTGACTGCTTCTAACTCTCCAATATTGTCACTCAATTTAATAATGTTCATAAATGCCTCATAGTTGCAATTAGAATCACGGATCTGAAAATAAAATTTAAAAAACTGGTGGTGGTGGTGAACTGCTTATTAAGGGAAGAACTGAATCATGAATGCCTAACAAGGGGCAGGCACATAGGCAAGTGCTTATAATAAAAACAAAACAAAACAAAAAAAAAAACCCTTGTATTCATGACACTTACATTTTAATGGATCCAACACCATAAACAAAACACAATAAGTAAAATATATAACATGATAGAAAGTATAGAAGCATGTTCAGGATGATTGATGATAGCATGAAGCCATCATGGCTGGAAATAAACCAAGAAGGGGGCTGAAGAGTAGAAAATGAGGTCAGCAGTAATGGAGTAAAAATCTTGTAGTGAAGCAAGGATTTAGGCTTTTACTATGAAAGATATCAAAACTTACTAGAAAGTTTAAACAGAAGAGTTACATGCCATGGCTGAAACATAATGGAATGTACTATACTGCTATATTCAAATAGAATGGAGGCAGAGTAAAGGGCAGCAAAAAAGATCAGGTAATACTGTAGGTGAAAGACAACAGTGCCTAAGAAAAGAGTAGTGGCAGCAAGGGCACAGTAAGAAGTGTATTATTAAGTGTTTTTCATCAAGTATTGTGTGGTAAGAAATGCTGTCTACAAAAGAACTGACTGACAAATTAGATACTGGCATGAAATAAAGAAAACTAATATGCTAAGACTTATGACCTAAACAACAGAACGATAAAGTTACCACCAAACAAGACAGAGAAAACATCAATTAGATTAGAGAGTTTGAGGAGGAAGGCAGAGTTTCAGGAACTCAATTGTGGCCATTAAACACCCAAAAGGACATTAAATATGCTTTTGGACACAAGAACAAGTCAGGGAGGAAGACTAGGAAGAAATATGCATTTCCAAGTCAATGACATATAGATGGCACGTAAAACTGTTGAAACGGGATGAAAATCATCAAGAGAATAAGTATACACCAAAAAGAGAAGAGATCCTAGGACAGACCTAGCACATGGGGGGAGGAGGGAGAAGACAGAAAGGCCAAAAGGAGCATCATAATAAGCCAATTACAGATGCTTTTTAATAAGTAAAATGATATGCTGTGTGAAAAGATTCATATACATCAAGAAAAAAAGGGAATCTAAGAACTGACCTCTTAATTTAGCAATGAGGATCATCAGCCTTGACACTGAGGACTTTATTGGAGGAGTTCAAAAAGAGAGAGAGAAAATGTAGACACTCAATAAAAGCAACACTCTAATACAGTTTTGCTGTAAAAAGAAGGAAAGAAGAGTACTGACCAGAGCAGAAAGTAGAAAAAGGTTTTTTGTTTTGTTTTTTGGTTTTGTGTGTTATTTTTTTAAGATGGGAGATATTAATATGACATATGTATGGTAATGAGAATGAAAATATGATCATACAGGAGGGAATGTGGGAAATTTGACAAAGCAATAAACTAGAATTGTCCAGAAAAGGTGGAGAACAGCACATAAGTAAAAGAGTTACCTAGGCTAGACACATAAACACTGTCTTCACAGAGAAACTGTAGAATACATGCACATTCAAGTAATAAACAAACTGATATTAAGACATTATGAAAGTTCTCTTTCCATTACTTTAATTTTACAGTAAGGTAGTAAGCAAGTTAGTAACCTAAGAATGACAGTATGAAGAGATGTATTAGATGAAAGTGGCTCTTTTGGGCAATTCAGAAAGAGAGGAAAAATACAATGACTGCAAGGAGAGAATAAGGGCACACTAGAGATCAGTGCTCATGTATTTAAAATTAGATCAATGTAGATTTGTTTTCTACACCCAAATTCAGCTGTTTAAGAAGAAGAATGGAGTAGGGAATTGTTAGATTTTTAAAAAGGCTATAGCATGACCTTGTAAATGACTAATCATGATTATCAATAAAATTTAAACCAGTCAAAGCAGGGGTTACTGTGAAAAGGTAGCACACTTATGATGCTGTTCAGTCTCAATAAACAGTCAAAGAACTAGGGATTGTAAAAGTGCAAAACTTTAAAGAAAGAAACATTACATATAGGGATCGATGATACATTGGAAGATGACATTTCACTAGAAAAAAACAGGGGAAAGAAGGCATACTATTTTTTTTCAATCAACATTTTTTAAAAGTACCAAAAAATTTTAAAAGTAATAAAACTGTCAGAGGATCCAAAATAGCGACTAGGGTGCAGAAGCAGACAGCGTAAGTTCCATGACACCAAAACCTTGCTGAGATGCTGGAGCCACACTTGGTAGAAATAAAGCACCAACAAGAATAGGAAAAAAAATAAGCCTAAATTCCTAACATATTATCTATACAAGAATTAATGTGAAGCAAAACAGAAAAAATGTAAAACTTCTAAAAGTAAGCCTAGAACATCACCACAATCACCAGGTAAACAAAGACTTCTTAGAGAAGACACAAAGACAGAAAAAGCAGACTTCACAAAATCTTTAAAGTTCTCATCAAGATACATCATTGAAAGAGAAAGACATAGGTATTTTCCCATGGAAAAGCTGAATATTCTTAATCCAAAAATTGGAAATATAAAATTCTTCAAAGTCCAAAATGCTTTGAAATTCAAATTTTTGACTGCCAACACGACAAACTCCAAAACATGAAACACTTCTACTCCCAAGCACTTTGGATAAGGAATACTGGAAACTTGTACACGTATCTGACAAAGACGTTCCATGTAGGATATAAGAAGCACTCCTACATACCAATTAAAAAAAATCGTTAAGTCCCAAAAATATGGGGGGAGGGGCGGAGGAAAGAGCACTTGACTAAGACATGAAATAGGCCTATAATTATGCAAAAAGATGCTCAGGCTCAGTATTCCAGAAAAAAATTAATCGCCGTAACATACCAATTCACACCTACAAGAGGCATTAAACTTTAAACAACGGCAATGGTAAATGCTGATTAGGATGTAAAAAATCAGAAAACTCAAAACACTGCTAGTGGAAGTGCAAAATTATAACACACCTTAGGAAGACTATATGATCATTTCTTCCTTTTCTTTAAAAATATGGTCAAACACATATAACTTGAAATTTATCATCTTAAATATTTTTAAGTGGACAATTAAGGAAGGCAAACTATGAGAACATTGTTGTTTAACAGATCTCTGGAACTTTTTCATTTTGTAAAACCGAAACTGTGTATCTATTCAGCAATAACTCTCTTTTACTCTCCCCTTCCCTGGCAACCAACATTCTATGTTGTGTTTCTTAAGAGTTTGAATATTTTAGACAGCTCAAACAACAGGATCTGTGCATTATCTGTCTTTTGATGACAGATCACTTCACTTAGTATAATAATCTCAATGTTCATCATGCTGTAGTATACACAGGATTTCCTTTTTCAAGGCTGAATAATACTCTTTTCGTGTATATACACTTTAAAGAAAAACATATTCACCTGTTTGTAAGACACTTAGGTTGCTTTCAAGTCCTGGCTACAGCAAGACTTCAATCAATATGGCTATGGGAGTATCCCTTCAAGATCCTTGTTTTCAGTTCTTTAAGATACATATCTAGATTACTGCATTATATGGTAATTTCATTTTTAGTTTTTGGGGAACCTCCAAACTATTTTCCACGGTAGCTGCATCAAATTATACTCCCATCAATAGTGCGTGAGGATTTCAATTTCTCAACACCTGTTATTTTCAATTTTCTGTTTGGGAGGAGGTTTGTACTGGAGTTTGGACTCAAGGTTTCCTGCTTGCTAGGCAGACACTCTAGTGCTTGAGCCATGCCTCCAGCTCATATTTTTTTCCTTTTTCTTTTAATTGATAATGACAATCAAACTATTATAAGATAATTAACTCTTTATGGTGTTTGATTTGTATTTCCATAATAACTAGGGATGTTAAATATCTTTTCATATAACTGTTGGGCATTTGTATAACTCATTTGGAGACGTATCTAATCAAATTCTTTGCCCATTTTGAAATTTTTATTGTTGTTGTTTTACTTTTTGCTACTGTTGTCAGAGTTCTTCATATGTTTTAGATATTAATCCCTAATCAGATATATGGATTGAAAAAACTATCTCCAATTCCATAGGTTGCCTTTTCACTCTGCTAATAGTTTTCTCTGCTGGGCAGCTTTGTATTTCACTGCCTATTTTTGCTTTTGTTACCTGAGTTTTGGTATCAACCCAAGAAACCACAGCCAAACCCACAAACCTTTTCCCTTATGTTTTCTTCTTGGTGTTTTATAGTTCTAAATCTTACATGTAGGTCTTCAACTCACTTTCTGCAAATTTTTGTGAATGGCACAGGAAAGGGTACATCTTCATTCTTTTGCATGTGATATTTAGCTTTCCCAACATTTTTTTGGAAGAGACTATCCTTTCCCACTGTGCAGCCTTGACACCTACCCACAAAAGGTTATTTGACCATATACATGAGGATTTATTTCTGGGTTCTGTATTCTATTGCACTGAGTAAATGTGTCTTTCTTTATGCCAGTAACATACTGTTTTATTTACTGTAGCTTTGTAGTTAAATTTTAAAATGAAAAAGAATGTTTCCTGATTAATTTTTCTTCTTTATGATTGTTTTGGTTATTTAGAGTCCTTTGAGAATCCATATGGATGTTCAGATGATTCTTATTTCACAAAAATATCATTGGGAATTGGATAGAAATTACACTGAATATGCAGCTCATGTTTGGTAGTATGGAAATCTTCATAATATTACATCTTTCACTACATGAACATAGTCTGTGTTACTATTTTTTGTGTCATTTTTAACTTCTTTCAGCACTTTTTGTGATATTCCTCCCCTTTGTTAATTCCCAAGTATTTTAAAAATTATTTCCTGAAGTCAGGAGCCAGGTATCTAATGCCAATCACAGTGAGTTCTGTCAGCTTCTATCTGAGGTATCTGAAGTTCTCTGGCTGCTGAGCTCTCTTGTTCTCTGTGGCCCCAGGCATCCAAATTATGCTTACTCCCCATCAGCAGTCCAAAACAGGACAGAAAGAAACCAGTCTAGAACCAAGAAGCTGAAATTGGGGTTTTCCTTCTGATTTGTAGTTGTATCAGCTTTTCTTACTTGTGTTTCAATGCAGCTCTTTTTGGCTGCAAGTTTATCTGGGGTACTAAAACTTCCTAACTATTTTTTGGAGTTATCATAAATATGTTTTAGAGCATATATTATTGCTAAGTTGGTATTTTGGTGGAGGAATGAAATCTAGGGCTTCCTAATTCTACCACCTTGCTAATGTCACTCTCCTTAACAACTGCTTATAAAAGGTAACCATGTATCTACCCTATGTCCCAATAACTTCTCTCTTAATGATTTACTCAAAAGAAATGAAAACATATATCCACAGGAAATTTTCTATGAAATTTGTTTTTAAAGCACACTGTATTTTTTTCCCACAGTAGCCCTATGAAAACTCAAGTGTACATCAATAAAAGTCTAGGTAAACAATTGACAGTAAACTCATAAAATGGACTACTCTTCACACTTAAAATGAGTAAACACATGTAAAATTTAGAAACAGTATGCACGCCAGTACACAGTGCAGGATTCCACTTATATAAAGTTCATGAATGGGCAAAACTAACTTGCAATAATAGAGAACAGGAAAGGGACTGCCTTTAAGGGAAATAAGGCGTGGACTGACTGGAAGTGGGCAAAAAATGTTGACAACTGAAAAAGAATCAAGTTCTATAATCTCTAGATCTAGAAAAGAGTCCAGAAATACAAAATTAACATGGTAAGTTTCACCAACAGGTAACCCACACTCTGATAAGAAAGACACATGTTGCAACAACAATTAAACAATGGCAAGGTTGACAACATGCCTAAGGAAATCAAAGAATAATCAAGTGTTTCTTTCCTAGGAAGAGCAGACTGGTTAAAGGAAGATGAATTAAAGAAGAATTTACAGATTTTAGAAAATGAATCAGAGATCTGGAGGTATACACCTAAGTACTCCCAGCAGATAGCACATTTACAACTCTCTCTTGACTATGAGTTTATCGAGGAAAGGCATATATATTCAGAACAGGGAAAAAAATGAGCTAGTAAACTGAGTAGTTACTAAATCTTTGATATGACTGGTAAAGGGGAAAACTAAATTATCTGCTTACAGACACACAAAGCAACTAATGATAATAGATCTCTTCTAACTTTCAGTCTAGTGTTATATTACCCATACTTAGTATAAAATGTGACTCACATGCTATTCAAGTAGACCAGACTTAAGAGTTCCATTGGAAACCAAATACAGACTGAGTATCCCTAACCCAAAATTCTAAATTCTAAAACTTTTTCAGCAATGGCATGATCCACAAGTGGAAAATTCTTCATTTGTCTTCATGTGATAGGACGCAGTCAAAACTTTACAGGCACACTAAAAATACTGTGCAAAATTACCTTCAAGCTATATTTGTAAGGTATTTATATAACATAAATCTATTCTTTTCTAGACTTGGGTTCTATTCCTAAGATATCTCATTATGTATATAGAAATATTCAAAAATCTGGAACATTTCGGTCCTAAGCATTTCAGATAAGGAACACACAAACTTCAGTGGCTGTTAAAAACACACATCATCTGTATACACAATGAACAGCAGCAATACCACAATAATACAGATAACTAATGTACTTCTTGAAGAGAATTTGGTAAACATTCTCAATAAGTAGAAATACTGGAAATGTAAGAATAATTTCAGAAAAGAATTTTACTTATGTTTTAAAATATAGTGTTGCCTAATCTTTCTGATGTCCAAATTGTATTTTAATATTTAAAAACTGTTGCAAAAACAAGTTGCAATTTTAAAAGGTACTTACCATCCATAAGACATATTGATTAATATAATCAGGATCACTGAGTTGATTTATTAATGGAAGAAGAATTCCTCGTGCAAGGATTTCCTAAAAATTAATTTAAAAAAAGATGAATTTAGTAGGAAAAAAAAACCAAAATTCATTTATAAGTAATATTGTATTTTAAAACACAATTTTCTTCATACATCCAAATATGAATTATATCCTATGTTTTTATCTAGAAATATGCATCTTAATTTTATTTGGGCAGTTTGGAATATAAGATCACCATCATTATTTTAGCAAGTATTCTAAGACTTCTACTATTATGATTATTTGCACCATGTTTGCTTTTCTTACACATTTGTTATCTGTCTCTTTGCCCATTATGTTAATTATATACTTGTTTTTTCTATTAAGTTTTGATTTTTAAAGTAACATGCTTTTAGATGATTTTTAAAAATACACTAAACTGTAAATCCTTTGCATTTCATAAATTCTTTTGGACCAATTAAAAAAAAGGACAAATTTAATCTACTTCTCAAGTTAACAGCATAATGTAAACTTCCTAACACAACAGTATAACTTAGGTATGACACACATGAAAGTAACAATAATCAATGCAATCTTACAAAAAGATAAGCTACTATACCTTAGTTAAAACAAATGAGCTAAGGCTACCTAGAACAACTTGGACACATCTCCACAATAGCAAACAGCTGAGTGAATGTCAATTTTAAAAAGGCAAAACGAGAATAAATATGTTTATGAATTCATACACATACATGGAAATTATAAAAAGAAAGAAGCAATAGAAAAGGATTAATACCAATTTTACAATCCTATTTACTTCAAGGGAGGCAGGGGAGCAACTATACTAAAACTTCAACATCATTTATATCTAGGTAGCTGGTACATAAATGTTTCTTGTGGTATTTTTTCCTAATAAAAATGCTAAAAATAAAATAGTATTTTGTTCTTTAGAATATATCTTCCCTTGCTTTGCAACCATTTGTACTCCAACCTATTAAAATTCTTCCCTTCCTTTAAACTCTTACTTAATAATCAGTTACCCTGTTAAATAAACTGATCATTTCAGCTGAACACTTTTTCATTTACATGCTTAAAATACACTTATGCCCAGTATTTATGACATTTATCACTTAATATTTTCTATGTTACTGTATATCTCGTATTTCCTCTAACACACTACCACTATCTAGGCATTCTCTGTTATAAATGGAATTGGCAACTTATCTATTTACTTATCTATCATCAAAATTATTTATCACTTCTCTAATCTCAAGGCCAGGGCACATATTCAATAAATATATAGAAATAAAGAAACTAAGAATTTAGAACTATTATAATGTTTCACCTGATATTGACTTTCATCCCTTAATACTTTTGACATCTAACTTTATGAAATATCATTTTTTGAGAATTTAGGCGAGTTTAAATAGTAGCAAGCTTAATAAGATGCTTTACTTTTCTAAGTAAAAAAGACAAATTCATTTCATCTTACCAGATTCCTAATTTATCTCAAATATTTTCTCCTATATGTTCAAAAAATGTATAGTGATAAATTAATACTTGATGAATAATGAATTAATATTTTCAATAGGCAGTAAGAAAGGTACTTTAATTTTTAGAAATGTCTTAAGGCACTATACAGTCCCAAATTACAAGGAATTACTTCTTTCAAGGTTAGCTTTAGTCTCTAACTTATTAAAAATTACATTCATCAATCAAATTTCCTCTCTTCAAATTCCTCCTTAAACTGGCATACAGGTCAAATTTTAAAATGTACTTTGCATTTTGTAAGTGTATGATAATTATACAAACTAATAGATTTCATTATGGCATTTCCACTTCTGCATACTATGTATTTTGATCATATTCATCTGTTCTTTTCCCTTTTGTATCAACCATTCTCTCTCCCTTTCTCATTCCACTTCATTTTACTTTCATGATCTTTTTTTCACACATGAAAGAACACTTAGGACATTTGTCATTGTGACACTGGCTTATTATGCTTATCATAAACCATCTACTTAAACAGCTCCATCTATTTTTCTTTAAATGAAATGATTTCTTTCTTTTTATGGCTGAATAAAATTCTATCCTATATATATATACAAAGAAAAATAAAATGTACTTTATAAGGAGAAAATTCATACCCCAAAAATTTTTCCAAAGTTTCCTAAGTTGAAAAGTGAGAAAAACAACACATTGGAAAGACTTTTCAGCCAATTTTGTGTATGTTAATATAATTAGTGAATTTGACTAAAAAATACTTTGGTCTCCTAATTTGCCTCATAAAAAGTTCCACTTAATCAAGGGTTAATCATATTAACTCTAAAAGCCCTGTACAGGTCTGAGTGAGAGCTCGAAATATTCCAAAGTGGACATTTTCATGTAATTCTGACTTTAAGACCTTCAATTTCTAGAAGAGAGCACCAGCTGTCAATACAGGGGCCTGAAAGATACGAGGTTCGTTGAATTTGTGAATATTTAAATGAATAAAACATAGAAGTAGGAAGAAGTAGAGGCAATTAAACAGCAATTACCTCAAATACTTTGATATGAAAAAACTTGTCCAAAAGACTCATACAAAAGAGTTTTTTCATCTTTTATTTCATCTACACAAAAATGTCTTTTGCAAAAACTCAAATTTACTGACAAAAGAAAACTGATAAAGAACTATCAACTGAAAAGAACAAAATTGACTTGCTGAATGCAGTGCTCTACAATTATCTTTATTCAATTAGATTTGACCAAATAGAAACAAAATACCGGCCTAAAAAGAAGAATCTACAGAAAAACATACTTATTCACTGTAATCCTACTTATTTAATACAATAACTTTATGTTAACAAGCCAGATCTTCACTAATGGCTCTTAAGAGTTAGCATGTGCACCACAGCCACTAAGAAGGCAAATGGTTTTCCTCTCCCATTACAACAGATTCTATGACTTAGGACCTGCCATATGCCAGGTGCTGTGTTAACTACTAAGTATATGATTATGTACAGATATGGTCCCTGTCCTCAAGGAATTTGAAGTTCATTTTGGAGAAAGTACCAAGTAAGTAAACACAGCAATCAAATGCTACGAAGGAAAACAAGAGGGTGCTACCTACAGTAATAGAGAATTATAAGGGAGCTTCAGATTCGGTGGTCAGGGGGAATCTCTGAGGAAGTGACATTAAGTGAGATAAGAGAAATGAATACTATTTAACCAAGAGAACAACAAGAATCATTCTGACAGAAGGACAAAGCACATGTGACAGCTCCATGGTGAGTGGGGGAGGAAAATGGCACTTTGAGGGAAGAAAATGAGTATGGCTAGAGTAGAGGCTGCTGATAAAAACTTCATCCCTTGAAGTCTCTTCCCAGTTAGGCCTCAAAGTTGGGCTTTCCATCTTTGTTCATCATTGCAGCACACAATTTTAGCAGAAATCTTGTCAAATATGTTTAGCCAGAACTCCCCAAGCCTCAATACCTGATCAATTTCCTCATCTTCATTCTTAGCTTGGCTTTTGCAAGAATCTTATTAAGTCTGTTTAACTAGAATTTCCTCTTAGCCTTCATAATGCCTGTTATAACTTTCCATTCACTGGTCTCTACCCTGGCACCCTTGCTATAAATCCCCACTTATTGCTATTGCATTCAAAATTAAGTCAAGTTCTATACTAAAGTTTCCTTTCCCCAAATGGAACTTTTTCTTTAAAAAAAAATCCATTGTTATAACTTTACTATCCTTCTCTGGCTTTGACACCACATGCCATGAAAGCTACAGATATAAAAGTCACATCACATCACAAAGGGCCTTGTAAGCCTCTGGAAGGCCTTAGGGTATGAAAAATTTGCTCAATTATTACATTATTCACTGAGATGTAGAAAAGACTAAAAGCCAGACAGCACTGGAAACAAGAATAAAGACTTCCATTCTGGACATTTAAAAGTTTTATTCAAATGGACAGCTCATAAGAGTAGCCTGGAGCTTAGAAGGGACATTTGGACTGAAGTTATAAATTTAAAACTCATTACTATTTAGACAGTGTATAAGTCATAAGAATGAATGAATGAGCAAGAAAAGTGCCTAAGGAGGAAGAATTTACATACCTTAAAGTTAAGCAGAAGAGGAGTTCAGACACCTGGTAGATACTAATCTAGTAATAGACATGCTAGGTATTTACCAACTTTGAGAATGACTACCTCAATATTTGGCATTAACCACATACACTTAATCCATCAGACACTTCACATCAAAACTTAGCACTTTCAACACATTTCACATGACTGTCATTAATATACCTGAGAGGGTCACTGAATTCAAACTAGGTAGATGTTAGAAAACTATGGAACTGCTTGAATAATAACAGAACAAGTACAAAAGCAAGCTTGAGGAATTAGTATCCATTATAGGGAAAAAGACTAAAGAGATTATAAGCTTTCATTTTTTGGAAAATTTACTTTCATTTTACCCATTCACTAGGCTAAGGTCTTAAGTAGCTGCATTTCTTAATCATAACCAGCAGCCAAAGCCACATGTTATTCCTTTACATTCACACACAGTTTTACTCTGTGTGCACTAAGGGAACAGAATTCGAGGTGACTGTTCTCATCTAACTCATATTCCAATTATAAAAAGAAGAATCTAGTTGCCCAGGTTTAATTTTAAAGCTTCTAAATGTTATTTTTATCTAGTCTAATTTAGGTAAAGCTATAGCACTAAAGAAAAAACTTTAAAAGTATACCTTTGTCATAAACAAAAATCCAAGCACCTAAGTCAGATGGTTCTCAACATATTGGCCAGGGAGCTTTAGAGGCTTGGGGAAAAGTCCCCAAAATCCTTTTGGGATGAAACAATGAGTGAATACCATTTTCTTAATAACACTAAGACCTTATTTACCTTTTCATTCTTATTCTCTCAGTAGAATATAGTGAGATTTTTTTCAAAAAGCACATGATGGCATGATATCATTAGTCACTAATGTAATGTTGGCTTACATATTCCTAGTTTCAAATTTTTCTTGCTTTTAGGGCTGGATGTGTGGTTCAAGTGGTAGAGCATCTTTTATTTACTTTAATTTATAATACATAACTATCATAGAGAAAACCCATAGAAACAAAAGCTCTTTGAAAGTCTTCAGAGTTTAACAGGGTCTTGAGGCCAAAAATTTTAAGAACTACCACTCTAAGTTTCTTGACAGTATTATTTAGTGTGAGTTTACACTTACCCTGACAAAGTATCGCATGATCTTGTTCTGGAAATCTCCAGGAGGTAGCAATAAATATAACAAGACCTCACACAAATCCCTTAGGAATCCTAAAAATAGGAAAAGTAACTATAGTAATGTTAGAAAATCTAAAGTCTCTATGTACTCAGTGTAAGACACACAAAAATTGGGATAAATAATTTGTTCCCTGGTTGTATCAACTTATTTTAATAATTAGTACATATCAGCATTCATTTAAAATTCCTCCACTGTTTTCCACATAATTATTGTTTACTAAACAAACTAATAAAAATTCTGCTCAGATTCAAATTAGTTATTTGAATCATGAAAACCTTCAATGACAAAATTGTTCTTCTCCAAAACAGCTTTAGATGTACATGTATTTTGCACTTTTACCACACATTTTGCATAGATATGCCTGTAATTCTTTCAAGAAAAAAACCTCCTTTATCTCAGCTGGTAATAACAAAGGAAGAGTATGTTTCTTCTATTCTGCTTAGAGAAGAGAGCTTACCATATGTAAAAGCATTGTAAATCATTATATCCACTTTTTAGATTTAGCTATTATTTCACAATACAAATAAACTGACAAAAACTGAATTTTATAGTAAATATAAAAGGGGAAAAAGAAAACCAGAAAAAGAGAAAAAGGAACAGCAAAAGGAAGAAAAAAACTTAGGACATTCTTAAAAATACCAAAGACTTAATTTTAAAAATGAAAAACAATCGACTAAAATTGTCTAACTTCCCACAAAGAAAAGGTGAATCCATTCAAATCTACATTATTTTAAGTCATTCAATCATTCCCTTAGAAAATATTTTAGGGCAAACAAGTATGCTCTTGAAGCAGAAATAACAAATTCAAGGGGAAAATGAATTATTTTAATTCATAAAATATAAATGCTTAATCATAAAATGGTGTGCTTACTGTATTTTTTTTAAATGTGGAAAACTACTTACAAGAGTTAAAAATATATAGTGCTTTCACTATGCTACCTGTCTTGAGGAAGAATAATTTCACCTTAATTTGTTCTGCTATCTTATCTTTAACCAGTTACTATTTTGAAAAAGTGTTTTATTAAAAAGAAAACCTTCTTCATCTTTGGGAGAAGTGCACACTAGGTCACGACAAACTTCCTTTTCCATTTCAACTTCAACTTCAAAGAAGGTATCTACGAGATCTTCAGCTGTACCTGAAAAAAAGAAAGAATTCAGGACATATGAAGTGATAGAACAGATATTTACATCCTCGTTCTCAAATAGAATGAATACATTACCTTTCACTTGATCATCTTTCTGAGTTATTTTCTGTTGAGCCTTTCTGAATACTCGTAGGTGTGTGCCAAAATCATCTACAATGCGTGTAGTAAAATACGGTTGCCAGTCTATTTCTTTGGACCTTAGAAAAAAGACATTACAAAATATTATATAAATTCTTTACAAAAATATAAGCTCATTTTAATGACTACTGACAGACAACATGATTATAACAAAGACTGCAAATTTATTTATTCTGAGATTTTATTCATTATTTTTATATCTTAGACTCCATTTCACAAGAACCAAAGTGTATCAAATTACCTTGCTTAGTCTTCTGACAATATTATTTTAGATATTTTATGTGCCAAAGCTTAAAAGTACTATTTAAATTCTTTTAAAAAGTAAAGAAATTATTTACCCCAGTTAAATCTGAAAAGAGTCTGGCTTCAGGTATATCATGTATTTTCTCATCCTATAATTATTTCATATATTTCTTGGTTTCTTCTGCACCCATTCTGAATTTTCCACATTCTCTTTTTAGTTATACAACCCAAGTTCTGAACCAAATACCTCTAGTATGATCCTGACTGATTTCTATTTGTATGTACACTAGCACTTACAAATGTGACCATTAGAAATAATGCTGTTTTTCTTCAAAATGGCAGTAAAATTAATTCATCTTTTCAGGAACACATCAAGTAGACAGAATACAAGGAATCTGTTCATAAAGATACTGGGAAATAGGGGAGAAGCAAGGGCAATGGGGAACCAGAAAGTATACAATAATTCACTGTGGTAATTACCTATACATGTGTACTAAACAACTTGTGAAGAGGTGACTTGATTACTGTCAACTTTTTGAGAGGAAACTTTAGAGTTCTGGCACTGAGAAAAATAACAGAAGACTGTTTTCCAAAAAATACAGTCATTAACACTCATATGCTAATTTTAAAGGTACAACTACAGTTTATTATGTACTTGTAAAGAAAGAGAATGCTATAAGTATATGAACACAAAAACAAAGAAACATTGAAAGGTTTCCTTGAGCTCCAGGATCTGAAGAAGAATTAACATTATTTAGAATATAAGAGCTATTCACTAAATAAATGCAACTCAACTTGGTAACAGTATTAGCCTCAAAAACTTCAGCCTAGCTATCTCTAGAGTCCTTTTTCCTTTTATTTAAAAAACTGAATTCACAATCTTTGTAAGCATGCTTCAAAATTTTTTACATGTTTATTCAAAGTCATCCATATTTGTCAGTTTTATAAAAGTAAAATTTAACTAATTTAATCCACAAAAGGTTCATTGTAACAAATTTAGAATAATAATACATAAAATGTTTCAAGTTATATCTTTTCTGTTTAATGGTGCAATGCTATTAAATTTACTATAATTCTCAAACAAAATATAACTCATCAATTTTAGCTGCCATAATGACATTTAAAATGAGTGAAATCACCAGCAATGCTAATATATGATACAACATATTTTAAATTTTAAATACAGATTTCTATTTACCATAAAAACATATAAGGGTGGGGGAAGTCAGCAAAACAACATTCTATCTCTATATTCAACATAATTTTATTTTCCTTGTCTTTGACTTTCTTCCAATGACTATATGCAAATTTAAGAGGAATCTCAATTCAAAGCATTTTTTTCTAGATTACAGAGAACAGTATACAGAGTCCAATTTATAAATACACTACAATTGCAATAATATTTGTGTTAGAAAATTAAAAAATATTTTGATGACAGTGAAGTACTTTCTAAAATCATGGTGCAAGATACATATGTAAGTTGACTGTGGATAAAAAGTATTCAGTTATGTAACAGCTACACTTCATTTTATTATATTCACTATACAGCTCCTAATATCAGTTATCCTTAAAATGCTTTGATTCCCAAAGCTTTTACTCACTTTGTTTAAAATATCCTCCCAGAAGACACTTATTCTGGTAAAAACACATGGGTTATTACAGAATGGATCTTATGGCCTACACCTTTATTTTATTTTTACTTACACGGTATCATTTCTTTAATTTAAAAATAAGAGTCTACTTCTTATATGACCCAGAATATAAGTGATATAATCAAGCCTAATCTAAAATGATAAAATTTACAGTAGTCCCCTAAAGCTAATGTTTTGACAAAGTGGTTATAAGAAGTAAGGTTAACTAGAAAAGGAACAAGAAATGAAGTTTTAACTGAAACACCAAAGCAAAGAAAACCCTTAAAGTATACATTTTGCATGTCCTTATTTCTATCTCTAATGCCAGCAACCTACTTCTCACCACTATCCTACTCTCATCTTCCTTCCATTTCATTTTCCATAGAGCAGTCAACAGATGATAGATAGATGTTGATGATTGATAGACAGACAGATGTAGACACACAAATACACACAAAATGAGAGCTTTAAAAACTTTTCAATATCTCCTCTTTAGTCCCAGGGCTAAGCATGAACACATTGTCTCAGATCTTGCATCCCTGCACATTTGCTTATTTCCTTCTCAGCATCTATTTCACCCTTTTCCATTCTCTCTATGCTGGAAACCCACAGGCTTTCACTGCATTTCTCAAGCACAAATATGCCACTCAAATATGTCTCAAGTGCCTCTGGACAAACTATTTCCTCTAACAAGTTTGCTTACCTTTACCCACTCTCCACAAATTTCCCTATTGTCCCCCACACTGACTTAAAAAGTCTGACTTATACCTAGAGCTCATCTACAATGTCAATCCCATTTGGCAGCCTTTATTAAACCTGTCCTCTCCACTATTTCCTTAGACTAACTGGATCAGGTTTTCCAGTTATATATTCTAATAACACCAAACTTTATACCTTTTATGACACAACCTGCAGTTAAATATTCCCAGTATTATAATAAAAAAATCTCAGGCAGGCACAGACTTTGCTGTACTTGACCATGTCTATTTTATTCATAGTTGTATCCTAGGAGGATAAGTTAGTGTTAACATTTGAGGTACTTGAAATATACTGATTTATTGATTCCTCTTTTAGGGCCAAAACACTGTTAACAAGTGCTTGGAGAATGGCTGTTGGAAGAATATAAAAGTAGTCACTACTTTCTCCTTAAAGTTCTTAAACAGTTCATAAACTGAAAAGCTCTTCTACCTCAAAGCTACTTAAGGCTAATGCCTTTAAAAAAGCAAGGAATGTCACAAATATGTAGGCTGAGAATGGGGTAATATATGTTGCTTTGCTTGTTCTATCTATTCTAAAAACTGCACAGCTCGTGAATAGTAACACAAAAAACACCAAAATCAATTAAGTATTTCTAAAATAAGCACTAGACTGGCACAGCTATCCTTATTTGAGGATAAAACCCACCAGTTCATGTAGCTATGAAATTCTGCAAGTCACATCACTTCTCAGCATTTGTTTTTTCTAAGGATACTCAGCTTATAGGCCATTTTAGCTAAATAAGACAATAATCTTACATGAGAGAGTATAAAGAAAACTAGGTAAATCTAAATATTTGATCAAAATAAGGAGACATGAATTCACATCATGTAACAAATTATATACAAATCTTTCAGAACTAAGACCTTCTTGCAAGAAGGCTCTGTGGAGTGGTGTTAACATGCCACTTGTCTTGAATAAACCACAAACTGCTTCCATACTTCAAAAGCTATAGTTTCCACTTACTCTAATATGGCATGGCAACTAAAGGCAATTGTGAGCAAAACTGAAAGCAGGATCTTTTAAGACTTTTTCTCAAAATTTCACAGTTGTATTTTATACATGTAATCCAACCACAATACTTAACTAGCTTTGAGTAATATGGAAGCTAGTGACTTAGCTTTCAAAGAAACTAGTATGACCATACTTATATTTCTTCAACCTAACTTAGGAGTTGATTAAGCTGTATGGTAAGTATAACTGAAATGTATACAAAAACAAATGCTACTTTTAACATGATTAATTATCTTTCTCTTCACCAATGTTCAAGTCACCTAACAGACTAACTGCATGAGATTTTTCTGGAGGAAAGTAATAAACATCTATTCTATAAAATACAATCTCCTTCTTTAGATCTCCTGATTACCTATCTTTAGCCATAAACCAGCAATCCAAAGATCATTACTAATATTTAGTGCATATCTTTTTAATATAAGTATTTACAAATTTTATACAGCTGGAATTATATAATGTACTACTTTGTGTGATTTCCATTCTAATAGATTTCTGATACATTTAATGATAATGCTGAAATATTTTAATGGCTACAAAAGTAGGGATCAGTTAACGTTTTATTAAAGAGCCAAGTAACAGCTATTTTAGGCAACATTGCAGGCCATATCACCTTTGTCATAGCTAGTCAACTTTGCCTAAAGTTAGCTATGAAAAAAATGCAAACAAATAAGCATGACAGTCCAATAAAACTGCATTTGAAAAAATAACAGGCAGTATAGTATACTGTACATTCAATAATAAAAATGACAAGTAATCTCATTTAAAAGTAGAGAAAGGATCTGAATAAACATTTCTCTAAAGAAGAAACATGAATGGCCAATAAGCACATGAAAAGATGCTCAATATGATGAGCTATCAGATTCATAATGAAATATTGCTTCATTCCCACTAGGATGGCTACAATAAAAAAGACAAACAACAACGGGTTGGCAAAGATATGGATAAGTTTGAACTCTAAGACATCACTAGTGGGGATGTAACACAATTCCGCCATTCTGAAGTAATATGCATTTCCTCAAAAGATCAAAACTATGACCCAGAAATTACATTTCTAGACATATGCCCAAGGGAAATGAAATATATATTCATACAAAACTTATACACCAATGCACACAGTAGCACTATTCACCCAATCCAAAAAGTACAAACAACTGAAATGCTCATCAGCTAATAAATAAATATTAATGTGGGATATCTGTACAAAGGAATATTATTCAAGAACAAAAAGGATTAAGTACTAATACATGTTACAACATGAATGAACCTTAAAAACATTATGCCAAGTGAAAGAACCAACCACAAAAGACCACCCATAGTATTTCATTCCTATAAAATGCAAGTATATGCAAATACACAGAGACAAAAAAGATTAGTAGGTATCTAGAGCCACAAGAGGAATATAGAAGAGAGTGGTCAACACCAAGGATAATAGGTTTCTTTGTGAGGGCATTAAAATATTCTTAAGTTGATTGTTATGAATGTTATACAACTCCATGAGTATACTAAAAGCCACTGACTTTAAGTGGTGAACAGTATAGGATGTGAATTATATAAATATATAATTATCATCTCATCTATTTTATAGATATAAAAACATTAACTTATTTTTTCTTTTTTAAATGTTTAAATGGTTTCTAATTATTTCTGCTCTATAGCAATAAATATGGCAATAACCTTCTTTCTGAGTAATGTCAGCTTTGAGCTAAGTTTTCAAATGGCACCAAATATGAAATGACAAATAAACAAATAAATAAAGTGTTAAAACTTTATTGTTGCAAATTATCTACTCTTTGGGTTATTGCTGCCTTTCAGACAAGTCTAGGAATATATCATTGCCTTTCATTATTTCTATAGCAAAGTTAGTAAGAAAAATAGTGTTTTACTAAGAATATCCTTGTCTAAGGATGGATATTAGTGGACAGGGGAAAAGTAAACAGGGATGGTGAATATGGTGGATGTACTCTGTATACATGTATGAAAACAGAATAATGAAACCTGCTGAAATTGTTTTAAGAAGGGGAGGGGAGAGGAGATGAAGGAGAATGATGTTGAAGGGGGTAAATGTAATTAAAGTATGTTATAAACATACACATATATAAATGTCACAATGAATCCCTCCTATACAATTCATATATGCTAATAATGCTGACACTGGCTTTTTGTTTGCCAGTGTCAGTAGAAAGTAAAAAAAAAAAAAAAAAATTAAAATAAATAAAGAATATTCCTGTCCTTCCAAACAGAAAAATCATTAGCATTATGGTCAGTGAATTCTGAAACCTATTTATCTATACCTCCTTGCTCCATGGGAAAATCAAGAAGAAACACAGTGGAGTCAGAATGTAACTTCTTTCTGCTAAACTTAAAGAGTTATGGACAACAGATATGGAGAGAAATCATAATCACATTTTACTTTCAAGAGCAAAACAAGTTTGCTTGTTCACCTGAATCTCCTTATGGTTTCTACACCATCCTTATCCTCTTTTTTAGAACTGTGCTAGTACTATTCATCTTTCTGCATCTCAGGCCTCACCCATTCTTCAAGGCTGGTATCAGTCTCAACCTAAATAAAGTCTTCAGTTTCTCTGGTCCATTCATCTGTACATGATAAATTATTTTCAGTACATCATAAATTAAGTATTTCATTTCTTTCCATTTCACTTCATTTAATTTTGCTTTTCCTGCACTCACTACAAAGCTAAGACAAAGTAAAAAAATTTTGTGTATATAACTAGAAAAACACTAAGGAATAACAGCAAAGCTAGTCATTATTGAACAGTTACATGTGCTAAATGATTGAGTCACAGAAACCCAATTAACTTGTTCAAATGTCTCTGTTGTTTGGGTTGATGACTATTTCACAAAATGTTTCATCCACATTATCTTCTATGTTCCTCAACAACTCTGCATTTGCTGCAAATATTTTACACAGATGTTAAGGATTTGTCTTCTAGTGTGCCTGTAACTTAGTGTGGTAAAGGTAGACTTGTAACAAGGATCTTCTGACACCTAGTCCAGAGATCTTTATCCTATGTCATAATATCTTATTTGAAGGGGGAATAAAAATACATGTGTTATCAAGAATTCACCTCCCTAAACAGCATCAGTCTAACTCACACCTAGGGTCCACAGTAAAGAAGAACTCAAGGGCATTAAAGGAAAGTTTCCTTTCCCCAGCTGCAACTGGAACAACAGGTTCCAAAGCTGAGGTAAGGTGGTTATCACTACAAAGTCCTCTCACATGTGATGTCATTCAGTTCAAACAACAACCTGAGAAGGAGATATGGGCTAATATCCCCAGACTCAAATAATTTATATGTTTTTCCCATTCCAGGTCACAGAGCTTAATAAGTAAAAGAGCTAAAGCTCAAATCAGGACTTCAGAATCAACGTATGAAGTTTTCTTCCCATTTTTCCTCAAAGTTAGAACTTCATTTTATGCCAACATTTTCTAATTGTTTCTTAAAGCTGACAAATAAGAACAGGAACCTGGTGGTTCCTAGATAGTCTCTGATTCACAGGTGCATTTTAAAAATCAAATCTAAGCTGAGCATGGTGGTGGATGCCCTATGCTGGCACTCAGGAGGGCTGGGGCAGGAAGATCAAGAGCTTAAGCCCAGCCTGGTCTACATGGTAAGACCCACATCCACCCCACCCCACCCCCAAAAAAAAAAGAGAAAAAGAAAAAAATTAAATTTATGGAAGCACTCAATAGGGGAAAAAAAAGTTAGTTTTGTATACATTTTCAGGTTTGTGGGCTCCTGGTTAAGATTTACTTGAAGAAGAGTGAAAATGTGTTCCTGTCACGTGGTCTACAGTATACAACAGACAGCACAGAACAAGGATAACAGAAGTATTTGAGGGCTTGTAAACAGACCTAATATCCTTCACGTTGTCACTGGAAATAGTCATGGACTTTCTAGTAAGATGTGTAGTTACGTAGTAACAGAAAAAGCCAACCAAGGAAAGCCATTCAAAGAGAAGGCACAAACCAATAAACAACCACTGAGCCTTGCTCAGGGCTTTACTTGATATTACTTTTAGCCTCAAAGCAGTCCCTAAAGGAGTTATCAGCTTTTCTAGTTTGCCAAAACTTAAGACCAATCGCCAATTGGAAATACAAGTTCAAATAAGCCTAAGACAGGAAAAAAAAAATCACTTTTCTGGCTTTTCCAGTGATCACCCAAATATTACACTTGATAATATAGAATATTATAGGGGGAAAAAAACTTTAGACATGGAGTGAGACAAAAAGGAGACGAATGATTCAAAACCAGAGAAATCATTGCAAGGGCAAGAAACTAAGATGAATACTTAGATCATAATGTATTTGACAGAGAATGGGAGAAGGAACACCATTATTAACAACAATTTCATTCCAATTCCACTCTAATACACTGGACAACATGAGGCTAAACCACTTAACTAACCTTAGCTTTCTTATCTGTGAAATTATGTGCATTGGATGTCGTAACAATTAAATTTCTAAATTCACTCACAATTTTCGCAACATTGACATGCATATTATTACTGAGAAGAAACTTAAATTTTATTCACTGCTGTATCCCCAGCACCTGGTACAGAGTCAGCCCAAAATATTAGTTGAATGAATACATGAGTTTGATCCTAACAAAAACTTGTGAGAAACACACAATAAGACGGATATTATTACACTCACTTTAAACTACTTGCTCACAGTACCACAACTAAGTGGTAAAGTTAGAATACAAACTCAAGGTTTCAAATTACTAGCTCAAATTTCTTTCCAGGCCAAGAATTTGTTACATTTTAATATGATCCTAAGTGGTCACACACAAGAATAATGAACTCTTTTTATTCCTACCCATTCAATGAAAAAATAAAAATCATTAGGATAGTAGTACTACAGAAAACAATTAGTGAATAATTATTCAGAATAGTTCTATGGAAAGAAAAATCTGACATTCAATAATGATGCATATAAAATACAAGAGATAAAATCCAATTTCTGATATTCATTGATAAGACTAATTATATTTCCTATGTTCCATGGTGAGTATGCATCATCAGTAATTCTGAATGGTGAGTTTGTTTGTTGCTAATCATGAGGAAGAAGGAGTACAAATCTTTCTCTATAACTAGTATTACTATCCAAACCACAAACCTCGTGCAGGGCTCCCCAATGACCTGACACTAAGAAACATATTTCATCCTTCTCCCTCCCTCCTCCCAATCTAAACCTTTAGGATCAACTGAGTTATAAAGGAAAGGTTCTGACAGGGAAAGATGAAAATACCTACAGAAAACTTAGCAGTCCTAGGGCAAAGCTCTATTCTCAAGGACTTAGAATCAGAAGACAGTACTATAAAGAACCCAAACGATGAGAAGTTAGATTGGCTGGAGAATGCAATCTTCAAATTTGAGAGCATACCCATTGAGAATACAGGCTAGCAGAGAAACCTCTATGTGTGCTGGGCAGTAAAATATTTTACATTAGAAAAAAAAGTATCTACAAAGTCATCTAAACACAAAATCTTTTCTTTCAAAAATAATTTCTAGAGTACAACTTTTCCCTTTCATACAAGGTTGTGAATTAAAAGATTTTTCAATAACAAAAACGAAAGTCAACATTAATTTAAACACGTATGAAATGGTCCTCTACCCTCCAGAAGTCAAGTAGTTTAAGCACAAGGAATATTGGCCAGAATACTTTTGTCATATGGAAAGAAGTACACATTCTTGTTTGTAAAGTCAGTATTTTAGTATATTTCACAAGAAAAGTTTCTTAAAACACTCTTCAAAATATACTTCTCTTATAACATAAATAAACACACAAACAAAAAACCTGAATATTCTGCACTGACTTATGTTCCTTTGGTTCCTCTCCTCCCTTGAAGTGGACTTCTACCAGGTATGTGTCAATGTTAAAACAGCTGTACTGAAATTGCATTGAGGAAGAGCAGTTATACCAAAACTAATATACTTCCATAGCACAGCACTTTAATAAAATAAGAGCATCCACAAAAGAGGGGAGAAAGGTATTATCAGTAAGTGGAGTAAACGATTTGAAAAGTCACCTATTTAGACACTGTATGCAAAAAATCTGACATACAGACTGAGAACAGGGCTTAATTAAGGCAAGAATTCTATAAAAATTTCAAATCTAGGATAATTTAAAGCTTGTAGGGGCTCCAGTTCTGTAATCTGGGAGTTATCCCACAATAATAATCTACTATTCTACTTACCTTTTAGTCAACAATCCTCTCTCAATTAAAGTTATTTTCTCTACTGGAGTAAATAATGTATCTACATTTTTCTGCATAAATATAATGCAGCAACCTTACCTAGTAGCAAATTGAATGAGTGCATTTTGAAGAGTCTGCCTAATTTCAAGAAGAAAAGACTCATCATCACTTAGTGTATAATACCAATACTGGACATAATCCCTCAAGGAAAACTGGATAACCTGCAACAAAAATATTGGGAAAAACCAGCGTTTTAGAGTTTTTAAAGTAACAGCAGCAAATCAAAATCAAAGACCATTATCTGACATATTTTATTTATTCTGTACATCTTAAAATGTAATAGTAAATCCCTGATTTCATTATAAAAACATCATCAAGCTAAAAACCATTTCAAAATTTTTCTAATTATTCTAGTATCCCAACTCATCCACTGCCCCATTTTTTTTTCTTTATTAAAACACTGTCTATGGCCAAATCTTATCCAAGTTGAAGTAAAGACAAAGTTTGCAGAAAAAAAAATTTTTTTCAGTACTATAATATGAATGATTTAAATCAGTTTGATGAAATGGTATGCAAAATAATGCTGATGGACACTAATTCTCAAAAAAACCAAAGTTTTTTCCAAGATTATATCATCAGATCCATTACAGTCTAATTAAAAAAAATGCAGTACACTTCATTTTGCTAATATTTTTGATAGTCAATAGCACTGTTAATCCATAAACAGAAATAATTTTACTCGATGCACAATTTTTGCAAATCAGATAAACTAAGTAGGCATTCATTTATTAAATAAATGTTAAATTTTTAAAGCAAAAAATATTTATATAATGATCATATAATCAAAAGCAACAGAAATATTTAGGGGAAATAACTTTTTCCCTAATTCTGATTTTTAAACATTTTTTTAAATCAAACCAAGTATTTGTATTTTTTTAAGTAATAAAATTAATAGAAAAAAAGTCTGATCTACCAAACTACTAAGCTGTTCATCAGCGAGAACAATACTTTAATACTTTTAGTGATAAAATTATTAAAAACATTATCAAATGTCAGCAAAACTTTTTTTCAAAATACGGATTTAATTATAGGCTTTCATAAGTAAACCAGTTCATGATAGGTACTTTATAAAACAACATCTGTAAGTTCAAAATTCAAGGACAGCATTATCATAAAATCCCAGCATTTATTTAAACAGCCAAAATGTTTATTCTAGTATAGTTAGCATGTATACCTAGCACACAATATATGAAATTCAATACCATATACTGAAACTCACTTGCTGGAGAGGTTCATCAATTATGTTGGCACCTGTCAATCTTCTATCAATCTTAATAGTCCTGGCTTCCCGTTTCATTTCTTCTAAACACTTAAAAGAAATCATAATATTTTATTCAGTTGTTTCTTGATTTAAAATCTCTCAGGTTTACTTCAAATTCAATTCATTGTAACTTCCTTCCATTATCTTCAAGTCAGTAAATAATTTGAGACTCTAACATAAGCAAAGTATTATTTCTCAAACTAACTAAAGTAGACATCCAGAAAAAATATTATTATCCTCAAGAATCTAAATTAGCAAACATTATTTACAATGAGGGAAAACTGAAAATGTAGGGGTATATTAATGTCATAATTCAATGAAACTTTAAAACTCTAAAATTAAGTGTCCCAGGTGAGTCAAATTAATATCTCTTTATTCAAACTCTACCTCCTTCTCTACTCATAAACAGTACACCAGCTGCAAAGTGAATATATTTTTAAATGGCTTTATTTAGGGACAATTTTAAGAACTAAGGAAGATAAACTCCTCTGTTTTTCTTTACTCTTAGAAAGATCAATAGCTGGGCATAGGTAAAAGTAATGAGAGACTCTTCAAAATATAAATCTAAGTAACATATGTACAGTCATTCACCATGTAACATTTTAGTAATGATGGATAAAATTTACAATTCAGTGAATGGTCTAACAGAAGCTTTTGCTGACCTAAAATTATGAAAACATGGACCCCAGAACTAAAAGGCTTTCATTAGTAGAAAGGAATGTTCATGTAGAAAGGAATGTTCATAGTGCATTATGTACTTATAAGGAAATCCATGATGAAAAAAGGAACCAAGCAAACCACCATGGAAATGCTTCTGAAAAAAGTGGCACTGTCTCAAGAAGAACAGCAGCAAGTCATGGGAGATGAATCTCTATGTATGTGCTACTGCTCCTGAAAGCTTTCCAAGGGAGCACAATGTGGAGGTTCAGACTAGCGTGTGTGTCCTCTTCTATCTTTATATGGTATTTTGTGTTTTCATCTAAGTGTTATAAACAAGTACAAAAAGTTTTAAATATTTTTAAACTTTATAAAGTAAAAAGTTACAGTAACCTAAAGCTTATTTATTACTGAATAAAAATATATTTTACAAATTTAGTGTACGTTAAGCATACAGTGTTTATAAAGTCTACAGTACTGTCCAATAATGTCCTAGACCTTCACTCGTTGATTCATTCAGAGTCACTTCCAGTCCTGCAACCTCCATTCATGGTTTCATGGTAACTGGCTTATAAGAGGGTAAGAGGTGTGTCATGTTTTATCTTTCAGGTCATATTTTTACTGTAGTTTTTCTTTCTTCTTTTTGTTTTTCTAATTAATTTGGGATTTTGGGGGGTTAATTTTTTTTTATCATTGTGCTGGGGGTACATTGTGGCATTTACAAAAGTTCTTGCAATACATCATACTTGAACTCACACTACATCTTTCTCCTTTATCTCCTCTCCCCCCATTCCTGGAATAGTTTCAACAAGTCTCATTTTGCCATTTACATACATGTGTATACAGTATTCACACCATTTTATATTTAGATGCACATATATCACTATGTTCCAGTGGCCACAGTATTCCGTACTATGCAGTTTTGCTTCTTAGAAGCAATGGGCTAGACCATATAGCCTAGGTGTGTAATAAGCTGTTATCATCTACGTTTGTATGTGCTCTCTATGATGCTCACAAAATGACAAAATCATCTAGCCATGCAGTTCTCAGAACATATCCCTTTTGTTAAAATGCATGACTAACATACAATATCCACTTTAAGGTATAACATAAAACCACTAAAATATCTTCACAAAATATACTTATAAATAATATTTTTGAAATAGCAAATTGAAACTTATTTTATACCATCTACTAAAAATGGGTTATGAAGATGTAACTAGTTTTCACTATGATTTGTTACTATTTAGTATCTTAATTCTCAAGATATTTCCCATTCTCTCAAATGAATGGAAACAACGAATGGCTAAAAAATATTTCAAAACAAAAGAAAAGGCCCATTTCCTTAGAAACTCAAATACATATTAATAAACCTTCTAAAGGAAGAGAGAAAAGTTTCAGATTATAAAAAAAGTTGTATTAGATTTAGATATACCACTACTAGGTGTTTATCTGAAGTCAGTATACAAGAGATAATCTGCATAACCATGTTTATTTACTGCAGCACTATCCTCAATAGCCAAGATAGATATAAAATCAGCCTAGGAGCCCATCAACAGATGAACGGATAAAGAAAATACGGTATGCATATATAAGTGAACTCATGAATGAACTCATATCATCTGCAGGGAGATGGATGAAACTGGAGGACATCATGTTAAGCGAAATAAGCCTGACAGACAGAAAAACAAGTATCATATGTAAAACCTAAAAAAGAAAAATGGAAAAAAAAAAAAAGACAACCTGAAAAGAGGGACTATTAGGAAAGGGAAGGAACCAAAGAGAAGAGGAGAAAAAAGAAAGAGAGGACAGAACAGAGGATATGATCAAAGCATGACATATGCATATATGGAAATGTCACAGTGAAACCCTTAAATCTGTATAATTAATATGCATTATAATTATAATAAACATACAGTACTAAGAAGAAAGTTATAGTATTAGAAAAGATTATCACTATGAAAGTCAGTAGGAGTGAAATTCTTTTCAATAATGGAAAGTAATACAGTACATATGTATAATGTTTTGACATTCGCTGTTAAAACAGCAGGAAAAAACATCCACATTAAACTAACCAACTAACCACCTAACCGACTATTTTCCCTTGAATTTGCCTTCCCACTTTTTCACATCTAACACAAAGAAAGTTTTTAAGGCAAAATTTTTAAAAATTAAGTATGATCACACAGTCTTCCATACATTTATAGTGTGCATTAATGGACAGGAAAATCTGCCAACCATACAGGTTGTCACATTATCATCACTGCAAAGAACTGGGCTTTGCAGTTTTACATTCTTCACACTATTTACCTTAGGAACCCCAGTTGATGTTGGAGGAAGAAATGAGTGTTCACACTGCTCTAGGTACTTTTCTGAGTTTGTTTTTCCAAACAGAAGAGTAACCACTAAACCCCTAGAGAGGAAAAAAAAAAAAGTAATTACAGATACAAAGGCAAAATATTTCTATACCTTAACATATCTATATTCAAATTACTTTTCAGAATTTATGGTGTATTCATTAAAAATATAGTCTGGAAATTTGGCAAAACAAGAAATTGCTTTGTTTAGGACAGCTGTAAAAATTTTGTGAATTATATAATGTCTATAATATTTTAATCAAATATTATTTCATGAAGAAAGAATCTCAATTTTCAAACTTTAGAAAAATCAGTCCTCATTAAATAATCAGACTACCTACTCACAAGGATAAAGACAAAAAAGATCTAAATCTATAGCTATATAACCTAATTCTACAGTTCTGTTAAATTAATTAAAGTTAATTAAAGGTGAAGTATTAATATTAATTTGTTGCTATTACCACAGAATAAACAAAAAAGCTATAAAGGAAAAAGTGATCCAGTTTATGAATGATTTTAAAATAAGGCAGAAATTATGAAAAGAAATATAAATTTATTTCCAAAACATTCATTATTTTTAAAACAAAGGAATAAGCTACAACAATACTACTTTAAAATTACAGTAAGTACTGACTAAATACTCTTGCTATTTGTGTTTTTAAATTTTAAAATCAAAATCCTCAGAAATCCATAAAAGAAAATGAAATTTTAACCTTATAATAATTTCATAGTAGTCTTATAATGATTCCAAAACAGCAGTGACAAGAAAGGAACAGTGAAATCATCAAATATGGTCAACCTCAACTACTGAAAGTAAGAAGATTCTCAAAGTCTTCAACTTTTTGTTACTACCACCTGCCATTTCACTAATCTTCAAGTACAGGTACCATAAAGGGTAAGGTCAGTTCCTGTCATTAATTTTGTTTTTGTTTTTTTAGAGGCCGGCCTTGGAATGATCAGTAAATTTCACCTACCTGTCATAGCTAATATTATTACTAAGATTCCAGTTGGCCCTATATTTCAGTTTTACTTGGTTATTAAGCACACTTACAAGCACAATAAAGTACTTATATTAAGTTAACCTTGTATTCCTAAACAACATCATTATGAAACAGGCTAATAAAACATTAACCATTGCCCATGGTACAACATGACAAACTAAGGAACAGTCTGAAATTAGAGAATCTAATTAATAGTTTAGCTATGAGGTTTAAGTAAAAACAGATGCTACAAATGATTATATAAGCCAACAAATTAAACAAAATGCCATTAAATAACCATAATATGATATTGACAATTTCCCACAGTAAAAACAAAACATCTGTGCTTTTCTTTCCAAGTTTTATTTACATTAAACAATGAATTAGCTTTAATTATAAGAAAAAAACCATACATTATCAACAGTTTACAATGAGTAAACTGCAGACTTTTTTTTTAATATTCATTTATTCACATGTGCATACATTGTTTGGGTCATCACTCTCCCTACCTCCTCCCCCATTCCCACTCCCTCCCTCTCCCCCCCACCCCCCTTTGCTTCCAGGCAGAATCTGTTCTGCCCTTACCTCTAATTTTGTTGGAGAGAAACAAAAGCAATAAAAAGAGAGACAACGCGTTTTTGCTAGTTGAGGTAAGGATAGCTATACGGAGAGATTCCTAACATTGCTTATTATGTACCACTGTGTTACATCCCAAGTTAATTCATCTCTGACTGACCTTTTGACTAGTTCCTGATCCCCTTCTCATGTTGAACTCTGTCACCTTAAGGTTTCTGTATTAGTTCCTCTATATCAGGGACACAAAATACTTTCATGTTTTGGGTTTCTTACCTATCCCTATACTTCTCGTGAGTGTTCACCCCTTATCATGTGACCCAAGTCCAACTACATTGCAACTGCAGACTTAAAACTTAAGTTTTTAACAAAAAGGAAGGGGTCCACAGGAAAGTATATTAATTCCTTTCAAACTTTGCACGCTTAAGGAAAACAACAAAAACACATCTTTAAAATCTTACACAGTAAGGACCAGGGATGTGGTTCAAGTGACAGAACACTTGCCTAGCAAGTTATCAGTTCCTGACTTCAATCCCCAGTAGGAAAGAAAGGGGAGGAAGAGGGGGGAAGGGGAGGGGAGTGAAGTGGAGGGGAGGGGAGGGGAAGAGAAGGTAAAAGGAGAAAGGGAAGGGAAGGAACTCTAAATATCTAATAAGTTTTCAATGCTCATCCCATACCTTCCAATAAACACCTCACCTAAAATTTTACAGAATTCTGTTAAGTATCCAAAAGATTTTTTAAATTATTTCTTGACAAAGTAGCAGATTCTGAGAGAAATAAAACTACCCATAACTTCAAAATAAGTAGGCTGATCACCTTCTTTTGTTTCTCAAATTTTATATGGAGTTTAACATAAAAGAAATGATTCTTCATCCCTTGGTCTTCCAAGCACTCTTAACTTCATCTCTAAAGTTGCAATTTCCTCCCTTTTCAAAGTATTGGAAAATATTTTTAAAACCTTTTCCTTCACTACTGACAGGAACTAATTCATTAGTGAAATTAAAAGCAATCTCTCCCTTTGTGAGAAACAACTCCTTAAAACAAATAATTTCCTTCTTAATCAGTGAAAGCAGACTTGATGTGGGGGAAAGGGGTTACCATGCAGCTATCCCATGCTGTGCCCTTAATTTGTAAATGAGGAGTGTAGTTTTAAAGCCCATCTCGTTGCAGACCTGTACAGTCTTAAATCATCTTTATCAATAAAGATATTCTGAGCTCCATTTTATCTAACTTCTGTGGCTGAAAAAAGTTTAATTACTTCAGTACAAAATATCCTATCCAGACAATCATTATGAAAATAATGGAGACTCTCCATATAAGAGTCTTTGACATAACTGCTTAAGTAACTCTCACTTGCTCATCAGTGAGTGTGTGCTCTATAGAATGACCACACAGGACTTTCGAAACTGTACCCTGCAAGAGGTGATAGGCAGTAAGTATATTCAGAAGTCACCACTTCAGAGTCATATACAGTCTTTCACACCATTGTTTATGTGTCACTCCCGCTAAATCCTCTAAACCTATAGGCTCCAACCAATTACTTAAAAATAAATGTATACACATTAACAACATACTCATTTCAGCAAATTATCTTGATTGTATAAATAAGCATTTCACTTATCTATACATTTTCTTACAATTCTTGACAGACACCAAATGCTCTGTGTACAAAGCTGTAATAAGGTATGGCTGGAAAACATAAACATTTTAAACCAAATAACCATAAAGAGAAAACTGTAAAACCAGGTATTTATTTAAATTGCCAAAATACAGTATTTATTAGAAGAAATAATTAACATTATTATTTGAAGTCTAATCAATAAAATGGTATCTTCTACAATGCAAAACTTGATGTGGCATTACAAATTAACTTATCTTAGTTATCACAACAGATAAAAAAATTTCAACTTTAAAAGGGGAATAACTTTTCATATTATCGCAAAAAATTTATATCTTCAGAAACTGAAATTTTATTTTTGAAGATAACCAACTGTACTTCTGATAATATGGGTATATTAATTTTACTTTAAAGAAAAAAACTTTGATAAGCACAATTTGTGAAAATAGCATTCAGAAATAAATCATACTCCCAGTTCTCATACTCATTTCATTTCTCACAGTCATTTTGAATAAGACATGATACATGAAATATCTAATTATCATTAAGTATACTTACCCACCCACAAAGCAGAGGATATAAAATGCCAGATAAAATATTACAAAGGGTCCAAACGTTATTAGGAAAAGGACAATGCCAAGGCTTCCCCATCCCCATATGGACAGACTTGCCTGAAATAAAGCAAAAAATAAAAACAAAATAAATAAATCTTTATATGAATTAGAGGGGCTGGGGGTATGGCTCAAGTGATAGAGCAGCAGCCTAGAAATGAACCAATAAAACTTTTAACATAGTTTAAAGTTTCTCCTTTTAGACTCTTATCATATTATTTCAGTAAATACTTAAATATTTGCTTCTGGAAATGTAATATACTCTTGGAAATTTATCTCCAAAAAACAATACACAAAAGAGATTTATAGAACATAAGCAATGATTAAAATGAAATCTAGTGGTAATGCAAAGATACCAGAGAAAAATAGTTATACATATTATTAAATGGAAAGCTGGGAACCATAACAAAATGTTTATAAAATATTTGCATATATTTGCAAAAGCATATATAAAAGGTTAAGTAGGCAAAGTTAATGTGTATTTAGAATTAATACATCATTTTAAAACTAACTCCCAAGAACTACAGTATAGAGACTTTTTAAAAAATTAAAATTTCTGCTGGGCACTGGCATCTCCTGCCTATAATCTTAGCTACTAAGGAAGCAGAGATCAGAGATCAGGAGGAAGTCAGTCCAGGCAAATACTTCCTGAGACCCTACCCTTGGGGGGGCGGTGCAGGGAGGAGCAGGAAACCATCACAAACAAAAGGAGGCTGGTGGAGTGGCTCAAGGTGTAGACCCTGAGTTCAAACCCCCATACCTCAAAGTAAAAAAAAATTAAAATTTCAAGGTAAGAAATCTACAGTTCACCGAAAATTGATTTTTTTTTGGTGGTGGGGGCAGTAGTAGAGTTTGAACTCAGGGCCTCATGCTTGCTAGGCAGGCACTCTACTGCTTGAACCACCCCACCAGTCCTTTTCTGTGTTGAGTTTTTAGAGATAGGGTCTTCTCCATTTGCCTGGCCCATAGCTTTGAACTTTGACCCTCCTGATCTCTGCCTCCTGAGTAGCTAGGATTACAGGTGTGAGCCTGTATTTTATTTTACTCAAATGGTGTGCAGAAACTTTTAGAAATTCTAAAAGTTCGAATTTCTAGTTACCAAAATTTATTATAAGTTCAACAAAAGCGTTTCCAAAAAGTCCCCATCATTAAAAAAAAATTATTTCATACAGAATTATCCTGTTTTACCTAGTAAAAGTACTCCTTCTGTTCAGGGCAAATTAGATTTTAGCAGTTTAAGTCATTACAAATAAGTAAATGTATTCAATTCAGCAAGTTTTAGCACATTCCTACATCCACTTGCCCTTCACTGTGAGGTATACAAAGAAAGCATTTGTCCCACTCCTGCCATCAATGGAGTACAGAGAAGAATGTCTAATAGGAATGAAACAATTAGATACTGAACTAAAAGAAAATAATAGAAAGCATTGTAATGATGCTAAACTGAACAAAATTAATGACCAAAAATCTATGGAATTGACAAGAAGTACTGTGGTTATTAGAGAAAGAAGAGTTAATTTTTAATTCATGCTTTCATGAATATGCTTCCTATGTGCTACAGCACAACTGAAGGTTCTAGGAATACCACAAGGAACAATATATATACTCCATTAGTATATTCTAGCAAGGAAGAGAATCAAGCACATCCTCCTTAAGTTCACCTATCTTCCTAAGATTACATTCTGGAATGGAGAAAGCCACAAATACAGAAATGTATAGTACTACCAGATGGTGAAAAGTGGTATGGAGAAAAATGAAGCACTGTAGAGGACTAGGTGTAAGCAGCTCTTATGTCTGAATAAATGACATAACATCACAAATTCTGGACACAGTTTAAAGAGAATTTATTTGAAAAAGCAAGTCTTCTGGCAAAATAATATTTTTCCATTTATTCATATTTTCTTCTATGTCCTTCATCGGAGTCTTTTTGGTATTCCATTTTTCCCCCCTAGGGCTGGCAAGAATGTTGATTTGTATTTTTATTATCCCTTTTTCCTTAACCTGGCCACTATTACCTTTCAACCAGAGCACACAATGCCCATTAATGAAGTTTTTGCTTGGCCTTCATGTTCTCCTTCCTCAATCAGTTAGGAATACTATTTCACTACAAAAGTAGTCTCCTCTGACTTCCTTCTAAGAACTGAAAGAAGGACATAGTAATTTAGAACAAAGCAGAGCAGCCCAATCTCTCTGATAATACTTCTGCTGAACATACAGTTCCTGGATCTATACTACAGTATTGCCAGATGCCCAACTATGGGAAACAGATGCTAGTTCCCAAGACCCACAAAAAAATTTTAGCCACTAATATCCCAAGAAAAAAGAGTTCTTGAAAACTGTCCAGAAAGCTGAAACTAGTTTTGACCCAGATATTTTATTCAGCCTACCTCCTCCAGTGATAATCTAATATTAGCAATATTGCCCTTTCTATACACAGTTAAGGTATACTTGCTAGCCAATTATTCAAAATTAAACAATTCACTGTTAAAAGATATACTCAGAGATTTTAAAAATAAAACGAAGGAAAGTGATGATGTCTGAGGATAAAGGAGCATGCAATTGGAAGTACACATCAGGGGCTTCGCAAGTACCTCTTATTCATCAAGTATCTGGTTTTAACTACATAAATATTTTACTTACTCTTATGTTTCAATCATATCTTTCACAATTAAATTTTCAAAAAACGTAATCACAATTATTTGATATGGGGAAGATTAATGAAGCAACTAGGTAACAAGGGGAGATCCTCATTTTGTCCTAAAAACTCAACTTTTCAGATTCTTACACATCTCTTATTTCTCATTTGAAAAGGGCAGCAAAATCTCTCTCCCTCCCTCCCTCTTCCTCTCCCCCAACCCCCTCTCTCTCAGCTGACAGAGTGGCTCAAGTGGTAGAGTGCCTGCCCTAGCAAGCATAAAGGCACTGATTTCAAACCCCAGTACAACTTAAAAAAAAAAAAAATCACATACACAAATAAAATCCTCCTGATCATTCACTTGAACAAAATTCGTGGATTTAACAGTAACTTAATCAGATATTACTATCACATTAAAAAAAAAAAACTATGAGACAACACCTTTCTTAATTCGAGAGAAAAAAAATTTACTTTGCTGTTGATTTATGCTTTATTTTGTGGGTTTTTTTTTTTTTTTTGCAATGTTGAAGATCCAACCCAGGCAAACCAAGGGCCTTGGGCACAGTAGACAAGTGTTCTACCACTGAGCTACATCTGCAGCTCTGAGAGAAATTTTTAAATTCCGTAGACTAATAAAATTAAACATTTCTAATATAATGAGTCAAGTGCTCATTTACTTTGCTGTTAAATTTTATAACTGCTAATTTCAAATGTACTATTCACTGAAACATTAGAATTGTGCACTGTGCAAGAAGTTTTCATATTATTAAATATTTGATCTAATTTTTTGTCTTCTAATTATTTCCTCAAATCATAAAGGATGATAAAATTGGAATAACTTTGTACTGTGCAAAAAAACTTTTACAAATTCAAGCAGGTATTACCAAGAGTTAACCTAAAATGGGAGCCAAAAAACAGAAATAAAACTACAAAGCTAGTTTAAAATAACTCTTCATATTATTACTTTCTCTGCAAAATACAAAAATCAACACTGAAATGTACATGGTGGTTAATCCAAAAATCCTTCAAGATCATCTATTGTACTGCGTATAAACTTTGGTTTTTTTCTTTATTCATTTATTCATATGTGCATACATTGTTTGGGCCATAAGTGTAGATTCTGATCTAGTATATCTGGGTTAGGGCCTGTGATCCTTTAATTTCTAATAAAACTGTTCACAACCAAAGACAGCTATAGATCCATAATTCTTCCTAAATTAGCTAGTCTCTAGATGTATAAAACTTTATTCACAATTCAAAAACTTAAAAAACTCTGAAAACCAAAATTGTACCAAGCATTCTACATACCACCATCTCATTTTCTCCTCTGAACAACTTACAAAATAGTGAAGGTAGTAGCACAAAATGTTCAAAAATTATGGACTCTGGAGTTATACTACATGAGTTTGAATTTCACCTTTTTAGCTAACTATCTGTTAGCTAGCATGCCTTCATTTCCTCACCTGTGTCACATGGTTATTGTGAAGAAGTCCATGGTCCAGTGGTCAATTATAACTTAAGCACATTATGCTGAGTTTAACAATAATGAAACTAAGGCACAGAGACATTTTAAAAACTGACAATGCCCACAAAGCTAAAAAGAGTGAGATTTCATCCTGGGCAAAATCTGACTCTTTAATTAACCATGAAATTTGTCAACTTGAAGAGTCACAATAAGATTTTTAAAAATTGCTAAAATCACAAATGAGTGTTTTCTTTCATTTATGTATTAATCAGCTCCCAAGAAGCTAGTGAGAAAACTACTATAATAAGTCCCTAGTCTGAATATAAAAGAATAAACTTTTTATTAGAAAATCAATTTAATTATGTGTCCCTAAAAAATAATGGAAAGAATTTCAGTCTCAACATGTATCAGGGTTTGGCCTTGAGCTCAGTGACAAAAAAAAAATAAGAAATATTTCTGCTTCCAAGAGTCTTAGAATCAAGAAATGACAATGCAAAGGATCATATATGTCTCCGATAATAGAAAGCAAGTGGAAATGATTTAACTTATGATATTTATGCCTATTAACACATACTGACATTTATCTCATTTGATACTCAGCATACATATTTATGACGGAAAAGGCAGCAAAATACAACTGTAAGAACAGAATCAGAAATTATAGATTCCAGTTGGCCACTAACTTTCTGTGTAACTTCTACAAAATTACTAAACTTCTTTTTGATACAGAATTCTCAGATGAGATCACTTCTCTAGTCAGGTCTAGCTATGGCAGATTGCTCATAACAGAAAAGCTAATTTGACTGTAGAGCCAGGCCTAGATTATCCTGGCTCATGTAGAAAATGGAACCAAGTGAAAAAACAGCTGTTTTAGATCAGCTAGAGAACAGAATGTAAGAACTCCCATAGAAAGTACTTTGGACTCTCATATACTTTTGGACTCTCTCTACAGTGAGTCAACTACTCTCAGAGTTGTATCAACCTGGTTTATTTTAACAATTCTATGGGTTAAACAGATCAGCCAAACAGATCAGGCTGAGAATCTTAAAGCTGATATGACTTCAATGCCAACTTGAGTCACAGAAATTATATACAGTCCTAAGAATGGCCTTGGCAAACAGATTTTCTTCCACCTTAGTTCACCTATAATACTTCTTAAGCTATTCTCTGGATAATTTAAACAGAAGATTGAAATCTGATCCTGAGATTCAGCCTCATTCAAGATTACACAATAATTTAATCAATGCCTTGTACCTAGAAGCCACTTATTAAAAATTAGCATACTAATTCATTTAGAGACAAAAGAAGGGAAACAGAGAAGGAAGCAGAAAGAAAAAGGGAGGAGAGAAAAACTAAACCAGAAGATAGAAAGGAGAAGAAAAGGAAACGGGGAAAGGAGAAAGTAAAGTGAAAAGGAAAAGAATCCTAAACCAAATTTCTCCTCTTCACCCTCACTTGTTACTTTAGGCAGCATGAGATACTCCTACCAGCACAAGGAGCACCAAGGAGCAGTAGTCACACAAGAATGTCAATAAAATTGGGTTAACTGTCCCCAAATCTCTTTCAAAGGAGAAAAAAGATCCTCTTCCATTCACCCTATTCAAAGTACCTAGCATGTCCTTGTGAGAATGATTAAAGACTGGTGACATGGTGTAAGTTTTCAATCAAGCTATTAAGTCAATAGGGACAGAGGACCTGTGGGAAAAGCAGACACTCCAACCAACTAACCCTGTCTCCAAACTAGCTAACCAGCCAGCAAGCAAGCATGATTACCACCAGAAACCTATGGAGTTTCTCCATACTCTCCCTACTGGAGGTGACCCTAGTAATTAGGTTATACTTACACACATCTCTATATATCTTCATTTTTTGATACTAGAACCATCTCTCTTATGCTTCAACTTCATACATTTCCAAGACTGGATTATATACATATATGTATGTGATTCACAAACAAACCATATTTTTATTGAAATGGTAGTAATGAAAGGTCATAAACTCGCACATATAGTAAGAATCAATGATAAAATATAAACTAAAAAGTCACTACAAATTTTAAAACCAGATTACCTATACAGGTTTAAATGACAGCAGTATAATCATAATGTGTATTATTTATTAAGTATACAAACTAGGTCAGGTTGTAGATTTCCTTCCTTCCCCCCAAGCCTGTAACTGGGAATTACTAAATAAAGGACTAGAAACAACTATAGTATTAAAAATTTAGAAAATCGTATTTACTGAATGCTTTCTCTGATGCAAGAAAAATGGTAAGAGTATTTAGAATATCAATAGGACAATACAGGAAAGAACAGTTCTGACAGGCTTTCAGCAAATATTCAAAGTCTCAAATTGTCAAATTACTAAGATTTCTTGAATTCCTGATAAAGGTTTAGGCAGTTAAGGCTAAAACAAACTAATCAAAGAAGGGTGTTGTTTTTTTGTTTAAAAGAAACCATATATTTTTCTGGTTATAAATGTTTTGTGTCTTAGTAACTTTTAATTAATGTTTTTTAAAGAATGAACTTTCAATATTCATCAAAAATCAAAAGCACATTCTTTATTGCAGACCTTTTTTAATTTAGAAAATAGATTGGCTTCTTTATGTTTCCTTTGAATATATAAACTTACTTAAGAATGGAACTGATATGTACCTCTCATTCAAAAAAACAAGTATTCCCTTAAAAATAATTGAAAGAAATTTTAACCCTACCAAAGAATGACAATTAAATTTCAATTATGTGAGCTAACAGAATCCATTATATCAGAAAATACTAATCCTATTTATTTTGAACAAGTTTTTTTTTTGTGTCAGCATATGTACTTACTATTTTTCTTAAATCTAACTACATACGAGCATAGTACGTGTTAGGAAAAACGCTACTCTCAAAGAAAGCTCACAAGAAAAGTCTCACGTCCATAGAGCAAAGTTTAATGGCAGGCCCAAACTGCCAGGGTGGCTGGGGAAAGATGGCGCAGCCCCAAGTCTGGGCAAGCAGTGGCTTTTATAGAAGGGGGAGGGTAAGGAAGTTAGTACAGGTGCAGTAGTCTCTGGTAGGGGTGGGGCTGTCTTAGAGCATGGGAATTTGTTTAAGGGCGGGGCTGCCATTTTGGCTGATTCACAAAATGGCGACATTATTGTTCTATCATTCCCCCATTTTTTCTTTAATAATGATGAGGGTAGGGGCTGAGGATCAGGAATTGGGGTGAAGCATTGGTCTCTTTAGCTGCCTCCTGCTGGCAGCGGGTATTGTATGGGGCAAGATCCTCAAGCTCCTGTGTCCTGGTGGGGGCCCTCAGAGCAGTCCCCCTGGACGGTTTTGGAGAGGTTGGTATCCCTGGAGGTACAACTGGTTAAATTTTTGATTAGCAATAGCAGACATGTAATATGATACAAGGGAGGAAGCTTAAGAATAGGACAGCAAGAAGAAACAAGCATTAGGATGGGCATTGGCCAGGAGAACCACTGTGAAAACTTGTTCCGTAGACAATTTCAAGAGTCCTCCAATTCCCTTCTCCATTTTCTAATTGTTTCTTGAGAGGTGCTGCCATTGGGGGAACCCACTGAGCTTGACAGCAGTGGGTGTCATGAGAATGAGCAGATGAGGGCTGGTCCATCGAAGTTCCAATGGAGAGGGTAGAAGATCCTTTTGGGGAACAAGATGCCCTGGTTTAACAGAAATTGTTATAGGGTGGGGCAGGATCTGGTTTGCATGCTCTCTGAGAAGTTCCCTGAGAAAGCAGGTAGTCAGCCAGAGGAGCAGAGTCTGTTGCAAGCAAGTTTTTCTAAGAGAAAGGGGTGGCCATACATTATCTAAGACCCAAATAGGAATATTAGCAGGAGCATAAAAAGGTGTCTGCTTAGGGACTACATACCCAGGGATCTAAATTCTGCAAAATTCTGTAACTGCCAGGAAAGCTGTAAGCTATCTTATGGTATGGGGGTTGGGAAATGGAAGACTGGGTTGATGCATTTATGACTCAGGAAGTGAGTCTGTCTCTTTAAGGCTACTCCTAGGTAGGTGACCTGTGGGAGGCAGGGGCTGTCAGTATTTAAATGTAACACTCTTGGATAAAAGAGAGCTTTAGCTCATTATTTTATATAAATTGACACTTTTAACTTTTTAAAAGCAAATAGGTAAATGAACTCTGATTTAGTAGTACTTAAAGCTTGACAAGATCAGCAGAAAACACAAATAATTTCTTTGATAAAATCTTTCTCTGTAATGGTTTTTTATAGATGTTACTCAGAGCAGAACAATATTAAGATAACCTTGTTATTTCATAGACATAGAGGATTTGATTTTAGTTTGACATGACCCTAAAAATCTTTTAGGCAACTCTTAGATTATATTCAACTTTATCACACACCGAAGTTTTTTATTATGCACTTTTAAAACTTACTTAGACCTTTCTATAACATACTAAACCCTTTGATGGCTTGTTTTTATCCCTCCTATCTGAAACAGTCTTTAGGCTAAACCCTTTTTTACAAAATACTTTCTTGTCCAAAAACATTTATTTTCCATTAACTTTTCAAAAAAATACATTTATTACCTATCTATATCCTTTCCAGTTGTTTACTTTGTAACTTGTATTTTAAAATTAACTTTTATAAGAATTTTAAATTTATTATAGGGGCTGGAGCAACTAATTAGTAGCCCTTGTTGTTTTAAGGAATAGGCATAAGGCCTTATAGTCCCTCAGGCTTGAGGGGATATTGTTTTAGGTGTGGAAACTGTAAGGGATTTTTGAGTTTTATTTGAATAGGGAGGGCCGTCCTGGGTCACCCTACACTCATCTCATCAGTCCACACTGTGGAATCTATTTGTTCCTGAAGGAGGGGGCAGCAGAGATGGCTGCCTGGGAGGAGGAGAATTTGAGCTTTTAATTGAGATAGTAAATCCCGTCCCAGCAGGGACACTGGAGTTTCAGGTACTATGGGGAAAGAGTGACAGAAGAGGAGGTCTACCCAAGAGCAGGCCAGAGGCCAGGTAAACTAGCGCTCTAGGAGCTGGGCAGATTTGCCCCGAACGATAACTTTTGTCATTGGACCGGGGACCAGGAGAAAAAGGTAAAACAGAGAAACGGGCTCCACTGTCTAGGAGGAAAATGACCTTTTGTTTTTCTGCCATTATGGCTCCTCAACACTGATGCCAAGAAGTGGAGTATGGACAGGAGACTGAGACCCGTCAATCCATAGGAAGGTGGCACCTTGCCTTCCATGTGGTGACGGGGGCACTTAGACCTCCAGTGGTTACCCTTGCAAAGGGCAGGGTCCCGGTTGGAGGTGGGGCTGTCTCCCGAGCTTTCCCCCCTTTAGCATTCTCTGCAGAAGTGCCCTTCCTCTCCACCTCGGTATCAAGTGCAGGATTCAGGCCAAAGTCGGGTGGGGCCCTCTCTGAGAGCTGCAATGAGGCCATGGTGTCTCTTACTTTCTTCTCTCCTGTTAGTAAAGTCCCAGACATACAGACATAGCTATAATACAGCATGATTAGCTGTATTACTTGGCTCAATCACTTTTTCCCTTCAGCCACAGTCTGAGTTTTTACGAATATCTGGGGCTGTTAGAAATTTATCTTTGAGGAAAACCTCTCTCACCTGTGACTCTGAGTCCACCGTGGTATGCTTTCTGATAGCGTCCTTAAGATGCTGTAGAAAAGAGGATTTTTTTCTTTTTTTTTTTTTTTAAGTTGTTGCTATAAAGTAAAGTTGTTATTTTACATTGACACCTGACACTCTGGAGAGCAAGTCTCTGAACTGTTCTGGGCCTCAGTTTCCTCACTTGAAGAATGAGGGATCTGGTCTAGGTTAAACTACATTTTTCTACTATGAGATGGCTGAAGTGGTATTAATGCCACTTATCTTTACCATTTTTTATTAGTAATACTGGGGAATTGAACCCAGGGTTTTGCACATGCTGGGCAGACGTTCTCCCATTGAGCTACTTCCTCAGCCCCAAATATTATTATTTTTTACTTTGGCTGTACTGGGCTTGAACTCAGGACTTCATGCTTGTAAAGCGGCACTCTACTACTTGAGCCACATAATCATTTCCAACCTGAGTGGCCTGGGCCAGAACCCATTGCTTTTCTAATGAGATAAGAGTCTGGTCTAGTAGAAACATAATATCCCTTCAGGTCAGTTGAAAGGTTTGGATCACAGAGATAAAGCCTTGAAATTATTTGTCTGGGCATCAGTACAGCTGTCTAGATGTTTTTAAATTTCCCTTAGATCTGATAACTAGAAGGGGACATATGACTTACCCTCTTCCTACCATTGCCTGTTGAAGAGGGAAGCACTTGTTTAGAGGTTCTGAGTATTGGAGTGACTCAGAAGGTAGAAATTTGTATAGGGGACCTCAGTTTACTGTTTTTACTTTTATAGAAAAGGTCTAATTGGTGTATGGTATTGTAATTTAAGGAACCCTGTGAAGGCCACTTCTCTTGGTCACTTAAAACATACTGAGGCCAGGCCTCTGTACAAAGCTTCCAACATCTACCAGCCAGAAGACTGGAAGATGCAGGTCCCATCTGGAAAGAACAAAACGTTAGGATCCTGTCTTTCAGCTAACAGCAGGCAGCCTCTTTAATAAAGGCTACCTTTTTAACAAAGAAATAAATCATTTGTAAAGTTAGAGAAGGGCATTCAGAGGGCATTTCAGGCCAATAACAGTACCATACGGGACAACTAGTATTAATATTTGGAAGGAAAAATTTACCTTGAGGCCAAAGGCATAGAAAATTCTAAATGAGAAGTTTAGAGACCACAGTAATGTCTATTTAGTTATTTCTAGAACTATAACTTTGAGCTAATAATTGGCTTACAAGGGCTGGGTCTGATGCGCTAAAGTCTGAGGTGGGGCTAGGAGCAGGACTTGTGCAAGGCGCCACTCCCTCTACACACATCTGGGACAAATGACCCTGACAGCCTAGGCCTGATCCTGCAGCCTGTCACCCCTCCCGGCTTCCTGTGTACTCTGTGCACGTTTATTCTAGGGGAAGTGGTGGCAGGCCACAGCCATCACCACGTGTTGCTGGCAACCCAGGATATATTGGGTCCTCTCTATGGATTTTCTTAGCTAAGGCAGGCGTTTTTGCTGTGTCCAGAAGCCGGCATCTGGTGCTCAGGTGTGCCTGTTTGCTTTCCCTCATCCCCTTGTGGGGGCGGAGTTACAGCGTGAGCGTGGCAGCTGCAGGTTTTTGTAAGCGCTTTTGTAAAGGTGCTGACTTAAAGTTACTTTAGACTGAGAGGCCTGGAAAACTAGTTGGAATAACTTAAGTTATAAGGTACCATGCTACAAGTTTTTCATGGGAGGCAGGGTCCCAGTAAGCCCAGGGAGGGGAAGGCAGACAGAGACAGAGGACAGGTGGTGAGACCATGGAGGAGGCAGAAAAGGTGTGCTGACATCTTAGGTAAGGGAGGGGAAGGCAGAGCCTGGAGGCATGACACACGGTTGCGGGATTAGCCATCACCTGTGCCTCTAGGTTGCTCCCATTGACTGGTACTGGCAGGCTTTCGGCAAAACGAAACCTCCACTCTCTGGTCACCAAATAAAGCATGAGCTCTCCCAGAGCCGGAACCGCCTTGAGGCCAGAATTGGCAAGGAGTGGCTTGCTTAGCTCCATGACGGGGAAAGTTTTTCAGGAAAATAGGAGGAGACAGGTATGGTAAGCAGTGCAAGAAGTCTGTTTGCATGGCGAAGGAGGAGGTTTGGGAGAGGAATTGGCTGATTTAGAAACTGGTTTACAGGCTGATAGAATATGCGCAGGTAAACAGAAAGTACAGAGGGAGGGTTTGATGCAGAGATAGGGAAAGGATTGGACATAGGAAAGTTCCTTCCATTTACCAGCACCCTCACAGAGATTGCATAAATTCCTTAAAATATTGGGATTGAAAGTGCCATTAAAAGGCCATCTTGAGGCATTGTCCAATGGATATTGGGGCCAGGCCTGATTACAGAGAAAAATGAGCTTTCATGGCTTAAGATCAGGCATTAGGCGGAGGGGCCCAAGGTTGGCCATGAGACATCCCATTGGGGAGTCTGAAGGAATTTGGAAGGTCCAACTCCCATGGTGAAGGCGACCTGAGGAGAGATATGGCAGGCATCCCTGAAATATCACGTCCTCAGGAGAGAGAGAGAGAAATGTGGAACACAACCCCCAGAAGGAACGTCTTCACCATGGGGTGGGGGTGGGGGGACACAGTCCCAAGTGGGGAACCCAGTTCCCAGGATAAGAGCGAGCTGCGATCTAGCGCTAGGGTTTTCAAGGAAATGAGAGAGAGACCACAGCTCAGCGTGCGAGAAGGACTCACTGAGGGAGAGCGGACCTTAAGGGAAGATTGGCTGGTGGTAGATGGTGGTTGGAGGCGCGCTGGGGAGGAGGAACTTCCCTGAGAGCTAGTGAGAGAGTGGTGCTTTCTAGGATCGGGGGTCCCAGTAAAGCAGCTCAGATCCCGGAGGAAAGCCGGGACAGCAAGTTCAGTGCCGGGAACTCAACCCAATCCCGGGTCTCAGCACCAAACATTAGGAAAAACGCCGCTCTCAAAGAAAGCTCACGAGAAAAGTCTCACATCCATAGAGCAAAGTTTAATGGCAGGCCCAAACTGCCAGGCTGGCCGGGGAAAAGATGGCACAGCCCCCAGACTGGGCAAGCAGTGGCTTTTATAGAAGGGGGAGGGTAAGGAAGTTAGTACAGGTGCAAGTATTCTCTGGTAGAGGTGGGGCTGTCTTAGAGCATGGGAATTTGTTTAAGGGCTGGGCTGCCATTTTGGCTGATTCACAAAATGGCGACATTATTGTTCTATCAGTACGTATAACTATCATTTATACAAGACAGCATTAAAAGTACACACGTATTCATTTTTTAAAGATAAAGGTATTTTTTTAAAAAGTTTAAAAATGATTTATGGAGGCATAGGAAATAGGATAGAAGAGATAGAGAGATAAGAGCTTCTTTGTTCTGTAGATTGACTTTACAGTGCAAATACTATATATAATCATAAAAACGAACCAATCTGTGTATAATAACAAAGTAGAATAAGAAACTATTTCAGGTTATTTTACAACACAGTAATTTGACTGTGAATCCTTAATGGAAATACCCTAAGAACAGCAAATTAGCTTTCTTCTTTCACTAAAAAATGCTGATAGTTCCACCAAAATGAACCAAGACTACTTGGAGGAACAGTTGATTCAAAGTCTGATGAGCCTAAAGCACAAATGACATGTCAAAAGGAAATAAGCTGAAGACAAGCACCTACTGGCTACTGACAGAATCACTAAGAATAATAACTGCAGTGGACTGGAACACTTCAAATATTTAAGTTCAAGAGATCATAAAGATACATTTAAATGAAACCCATTAAAATTATTCAAAAAAAGGGGGAAGGGGATAAGAAAAAATAAAATAAAAGAAGGTAAATTTGATCAAAGGACATTATATGCATGTATGGAAATCTCAAAATGGAATCCAATTGATATACACCAATAAAGACAGGGAAAATTTATTAGAAAATGCTGTTTAAGATTCCCACTGATCACCTTTGAAGAATGCTAAATAACCAACTCATTATTCAGGAAAGTAGTAGAGAATTAAGCATTCATCAAGATAATCAAGAGTGTTGGTGAAAACCCATATTCTCTTTAAAGAAACAGTTCATATATTAAGGAAATTAAAAAATATCCTATACCACAAATCTTCATGAATTACATGTCTAGCTACTACTACTAATGCAAGAGAAAGAACCAGACATTATATTCCTCATGAAAGAAAAAATACACTACTATCTATAACAGAATCATTTTTAGCAGTACTGGGATTTGAACTCAGGGCCTAAGTAAACCCTCTACCAACTTGAGCCATGCCCCAACCCTTTTCTGCTTCAGTTATTTTTCCAATAGGGTCTCACATTTTTGCTTGGGGTCAGCCTCAGATGATGATCCTCTTACCTATACCTCCCAATAGCTGGAATTACAGAAATGCACCACCACAACCAGCTTGTTGGTTGAAATGAGTTCTAGCCAACTCTTCTGCCCAGGCTGGCTCAAACTGTAATCCTCCTGATCTTTGCCTCCTGAGTACCTGGGATTACAGATGTGCTGCCACACCCAGCCAATAAAAGAATCTTGCTAGAAAAAAAAAATCAAAACTAAATCAGTTTCAGAAATGCAGATGATAAAGGAAATGTTACAGTGCACCATGGAGATGAAGTAAGCAAAATTCAGACCATGGAAAACACCAAAGGTAAAAAGACTCAGTTTCTTCAGCAAATGAAGTTCAAGGGAAGAAGTGGGGAAAAGGAGGGAATTTATGAATTAAAATTGCAATGTGCAGAAATTATCAAACTGATTTTAACAAAATAGGGTGAACGAAGAAGAAAGAGGAAACAGGTAAGAGAGAAGAAATGAATTTTGGCAATTCAAACCATTGTCTAAACAATGATATTAACAAGTTACTATTTTTTAATCTAGTATTAATAGTATAATGGCTCTTTTTCCCAAAAAGAATCCTTATATTTTTTAAATGCACTATACAACATTTACAGATGAAGTCATTATCTGGAATTTGCTCCAAAATAATCTTCACAGAATGAAGAAAATGTCTAAGTGGGGCATGGGCAGGAAATTCATTATACTATTCTTTCTACTTTTATGTTTGAATTTTTTTCATTTAAAAATACTTCCAGGCACAATAATCATAAATTACTGTGGACAGTACGAACACCTGCATTTCTCAGGTAACCATAATATAGGGAAATAAGCAGCCCATAAATATGCTATATGTTTACAGCACAACAAACTAACCTATGATTAAAAGCTTCCAATGATTAAATAATAATGATACAACATATACATGGCATTCAAGTAAGAATATGAAACCAAGTAATGAGCTTTACTATCCTATTTTATGTGTTGGTAGGTAAACACTTTATATTAAAACTATCCTTCAAACCTATTATTTTAGAGGTTTCATACTGATTCTATAATAATTAAGTACATCTGTGTGAGGCCTTAATTATGCAAAAACAAATCAGACAGTTTCTGCTCCAATATGCTCACAAACAAGAAGGTAAAATATAAACCAAGCGTGGCACATGCCTGTAATCCTAACACTAAGGACAGAGGCAGGAGGATGATGAGTTCAAGGTTAGTACACACTATATAGCAAGAACCTGTGTCAAGGAAAAAAGGGTAAAATATACATGCAACAATAACATAAATGTGATATGTGACACAATAAAGAAATTTTCAAATTGTATTAAGAATACAAAATAAACAAGGTTCCAAAGCTTAAACAGTTCTGAAACTCCTTTTAAATTGTTTTCAAAAGACAGTTTTGGAGCTAAACAAGAAAAATCAATCTCTTTTCATATATCTGTATACACACACACACACACACACACACACACACACACACACGCAACTATTAATATATCTTTGGTTTTCCTATGGAATGAACAGGAAAGTTCCTGTAAAATGTCTTTATCTTGATTCAACAAAAATGAATAAATCAAGATAATACAGTGAGCCTTAATAAATCATATCCTGAGTTCATTTTGTAAGTGAGGAAGAGTTTAGAAACTGACAACCACAAACAGAAACCACCTTGGTAACATTCATGGGCCAAAGCATTAAAGTACTTTGTGTTGAATGTATATGCATGAGAAAGTAACAACAACAATATTCTCTTGCCCAGTGCTCATGACTCAAGCCTGTTATCCCAGCTACTTAGGAGGCTGAGAGCAGGATAGTAGTTCAAGGTCAGCCTGGGCAAACAGTTCACAAGACCCCCATCTCTAAAATAACCAGAGCAAAATGAATCAGAGGGAGGTGTGGCTCAAGCAGTAGGGTGCCTGCTTTGCTTGTGCAGAGAACTGAGTTAAACCCCTATCTCAACAAAAAATAAAAATCCTCTCTAACCATCCCAGTTTCAAATTACCAACTGTGGTATCCAGGATTAAGACCTTAGCACATAAGGAGCTGAAGGTAGAAAGAATTCACTGCCAGTATAGCTACTACAGATGGGTCTCAGCCCATCTTACTCATGACCCCATTATTACTGAATATTCTAAGTCCAGAGACTCAAACCATCCCTTTTTCCACTCCAACTGAGAATATCTAGGAACCAGGTGTGGTGGTGCAGGCCTGTAATCTCAGCTATGTGGGAGGCATTGGTAGAGATTTTGGTCTGAGGCTGGCCTGGTTGGGGTGAGGGGTGGGGGTGGAAACAGTAGACACTAACTCAAAAATAACTAAAAACAAAAAGAGCTGGATGCATGGCTCAAGTGATCAAGAGTTTGCCTAACAAGCATGACGACCTAAATTTAAACCCCAGTACCACAAAATAATAGTATCTCAGAACCTTAGTTGGTGAAGCCAGTTGGTATTTGTTACAAAGAATTTTTAAACTGAGAAAGGAATCAGAAACTGGCCAACATAAACTCTGAATAGACATTTAAAATCAACAAAAATTAGGATTTTTGGCTCTCCCCATACACACCAGCTTTTCCTAAAAAACAGAAAAATCTGGAAATCAATGGAATCACACACCCCAGAAAGGAAACAACGGGATAATGTCCAAAGGCAATATCCATCATGAAAATGACTGTTCCAGTGTTGCCATGGTGTCAAGACTTGCTATAACGTTTACCAGATACTGAGTCCAAGGAATGTTTTTTCATATTATTTCTAAAAAATGGAGTCTCACTACATTGCCCAGTATGGTCTCAACTCCTAAACTCAAGTGATCCTCCTGTCTCAGATCCTCAGAAGCTGAGACAACAGGCATACACACCACCAAAATTTTACCACTGTTTTTGATTAAAGGAGCAAGATACATATATTTGTGACACTATCAAAAGTTATAAAACAAAAGATAAACCAAAAGAATAGTACTGTATTTTTAAATGGCAGGTAGCCTATTCCTTACTGGAAGTTAATGTAAAAACACACATGCCCATTTCACAAAGGCATTTGAGATCAAGCATCTGATTTAAGCATTCCTTCTCCCTAGTTTAGTCTGACAATAGAAACCTCAAAGATAAATAAACTAATGGTCTCAGAAACAATTCAGTTTTGCTTTGTGAAGGAATGGAAAAAAATTAGGAAATCACAAATAGGAGCTGCAAGTGGGAAATTCCTGTAATCTGTTAGTGAGCAAAAAATAAAGGAAATAAAAGGGACCAAGGAAAATGAATACTACTTTGCAAGTATACCTGAAATTCTCAGGATTGTTTTCACCTTCTTGCACTCTGACTATATACCCAATCTCCAACTAATCTTGCTTTCTAATCCATCATTTCTCACTTCTCCACATATTTTATGAATTCCAAAACTGTGCCTCCAGCTCAACTCTATCTCCTGAGTTTTAGACACTTAGATTCAACTACATTCCAAACACTTCTGCCTGAATTTCTCAGGGGTACCAAAAACTCATCATATCCAAAATTAATTTCATACCCAAATATCTTCTACATCCCCTTATCTATTAAAAAGAGGGCCAATACCTACCCAACTACTGAAAAGAGAACTCTCAGAATTGTCTTGGACCTCCTTGTCCAACTAGTTATCAAGATCTATTTTATATCCTATCTCTTGGAGCTCGCCCTTCTTCACTGCCAAAGCCTGAGGCAAAACTTTCATTACAGCTCCATGACTGCAATCCCTGCCTCTCCTGTATTCTCCCTTCCTTTCTGCCAAAATAACCTCTGCAACAGATTCTGAAATACCTGGCTTTTTCATGAACAGGACCTGTTCTCTTTGCTTCTTTTCCCTAGGATGGATTATTTTTCCACTCTAGCAAGAACCTCTAGCAAATTCCCTTCAAAAAACAGCTCAAATTTTTATCTTCCATGATGAGCATGTTGCCCTCTTCCCAGACAGAATGTTGGTTCCTTGCAATCTCTGCTTCCACAGCAGTATTTAAAATTCTATGGCAGTTTGTGTATATCTGCCTCTTCTAGATTGGAAGCTTCTTTCATCCATTCATTCACTAAACACTTGACATCTATCATGTGCCTATGATAAAAAGATTCTGCAATTTCAAAGTTAAGTAAAACATAGTTTCTAGACTCAAGAAGCTCACAGTCTTTTTTTTTTTATTCATATGTGCATACAATGTTTGGGTCATTTCTTCCTCCTTCCCCCTGCACCCTCCCTTACCTACCCTGCCTCCTCCCTCTACCCCCAATCCCCTCGCTACCGGACAGAAACTATTTTGCCCTTATTTCTAATCTTGTTGTAGAGAGAGTATAAGCAATAATAGGATGGAACAAGGGTTTTTGCTGGTTGAGATAAGGATAGCTATACAGGGAGTTGACTCACATTGATTTCCTGTGCGTGTGTGTTACCCTCTAGGTTAATTCTTTTTGATCTAACCTTTTCTCTAGTTCCTGGTCCCCTTCTCCTATTGGCCTCTGTCACTTTAAAGTATCTGCATTAGTTTCTCTGCATTGAGGGCAACAAATGCTATCTAGTTTTTTGGGTGTCTTACCTATCCTCATACCTTTCTTGTGTGCTCTCGTTTTATCATGTGATCAAAGTCCAATCCCCTTGTTGTGTTTACCCTTGGTCTAATGTCCACATATGAGGGAGAACATACGATTTTTGGTCTTTTGGGCCAGGCTAACCTCACTCAGAATGATGTTCTCCAGTTCCATCCATTTACTTGCGAATGATAAGATTTCATTCTTCTTCATGGCTGCATAAAATTCCATTGTGTATAAATACCACATTTTCTTAATCCATTCGTCAGTAGTGGGGCATCTTGGCTGTTCCCATAACTTGGCTATTGTGAATAGTGCTGCAATGAACATGGGTGTGCAGGTGCCTCTGGAGTAACCTGTGTCACATTCTTTTGGGTATATCCCCAAGAATGGTATTGCTGGATCATATGGTAGATCAGTGTTTAGCTTTTTAAGTAGCCTCCAAATTTTTTTCCAGAGTGGTTGTACTAGTTTGCATTCCCATCAGCAGTGTAAGAGGGTTCCTTTTTCTCCACATCCTCACCAACACCTGCTGTTGGTGGTGTTGCTAATGATGGCTATTCTAACAGGGGTGAGGTGGAATCTTAGTGTGGTTTTAACTTGCATTTCCTTTATTGCTAGAGATGGTGAGCATTTTTTCATGTGTTTTTTGGCCATTTGAATTTCTTCTTTTGAGAAAGTTCTGTTTAGTTCACTTGCCCATTTCTTTATTGGTTCATTAATTTTGGGAGAATTTAGTTTTTTGAGTTCCCTATATATTCTGGTTATCAGTCCTTTGTCTGATGTGTAGCTGGCAAATATTTTCTCCCACTCTGTGGGTGGTCTCTTCAGTTTAGAGACCATTTCTTTTGTTGAGCAGAAGCTTTTTAGTTTTATGAAGTCCCATTTATCTATACTATCTCTTAGTTAAGAAGCTCACAGTCTTGTAGGAGAGATATATACATATAATTATAAAATAATACAAGTAAAACAACAGACATGCATCACTATTACAAGCAGTTAGGAAGGATCACATCAACTGACTCAGCTCAAAAAGGGAGGTGGGTGAATCAGAGGAAAAATCTTCTAAAAAGTAACTCTTAAGTAAATCTCAAAGAACACAATATAGCCAGGTGAAGAACAGAGTAACTGATAAAGAGCAAGAGTAGGCACTGAAGCAAGAAAGAATGTTGCAAGGGGAAGACACTTCAGTTTTGTTTTGTGATTTTTTTCGTGGCACTCAGGGCCTCACGTTTGCAACTCACCAGCCCTTTTTTGTAAAGGTTTTTCCAGATAGGGTCTCTGAAACTATTTGCCCCACGGCTGGCTTCCAACCTCAATCCTACTTATCTTTGCCTCCTAAGTAGCTAAGCATGAGCCACCTGCACCCAGCTCACTTAGGAGTTTTTGAAAGACAGATTGGGAGAAGCCATGGAGGACATTCAAGTTTAAACAGCTCCATCAGCTATCTGCAAGACTAGAACAGGTAAGCCCATAAGAAGAAAAGTCTGTTAAGTGATAATTATTAGACCTATACAAAAGATAAAAATTGGGCAACGGTGGGGGTGGGGTGAAGAAGTCAGCAGATAGGGAGAAATATCTAGATGATCCAATCAATCATTGTCTTTACAATTAACTGCATGGAACACTGAAAAGTAGCCTTTATCATAGCTTTATAAGCTAGAGTAATAACTAGGTGAACAGTTAGTCACCGTAAATGAGTGAGAACAAGTTAGAGGAGAAAGGAGTGTTTGTCCTTTTTTTTTTAACGGATGAAGGAGTTGAGTTCAATATGGGATATGTTGATGGTAAAGGATATGTCAGACCACAAAATTAGTCAACAAGCAACTAGATCTATCAATACTAACCATTTTTTCAAGAGAAGACTTTGGGCTAGAGATATAAAATTTTTATTACAACACAGATAGCAACCTTAAAAATAAAGTTGGTCATGAAGGGAACAGCAGATTAAAGGCAGAACACTGGTAAACATCCACATTTAAGGAACAGGTAAAGAAAAATGAAGCCCATGAAGATGACTAAGAAGACACGTTCATATAGGTAGAAAAACAACTAGTAGTAGGTGGATTCCTAAAAACTAACAGGATAATATCTCCGTAAGAAAGTGACTGGAAGCATCCAATAGCACAACAGTTCAGCAAGATATGAATCAGTAAATATCCAAAGGATTTGACAACTAGAAGGTAATTACTGATTTTACTGAGAATAACATCAATATAGTAAGCCTAGATCCAAACTATAATGGGTTCAGGGATGAGTAGGAAGAGATTTGCATACAAGTCAGGTTTTAAAGAAATCCAGTGAAAAGGAAACAAACTAAAAGGACAGGTAAGAGACGGTATGACTCATGGAGCAACAGGTGATGGATTCAGGGACTCAAAGAATATTTGACCTCTAATAAATGTAAGAGACACAGCTCAGTTTTTCAGTCATGAAATTCCTTAAGGGCAGGGAATATACCATATTCAATTTTTATCTCCCCATGTCTAGCAAAATTCCTGGAACACGTAGCACAAACATGCATGAATACATTCTTTTTTCCTTCACCAAAAACTCGTTTACTAGCACCTCAATTAACAAAACAGTGAGCCCTAAAACACTAAGAATAATCACTGAAATAATCTTACCATGATGGCAATGGAGGAACTAAAAAGGCACATTCCCTAGAAGCACAGATCTTCACTATTCAAAGTTATTAGATTTATTTACAATCAACTTATTACATGGTTGCAAAGAATACAGAATGATGTTGACCTATGCTAGGTTTATTCAGTCTTTTCCATTCAAATATAGGATCTATTTAATAGTTTAGTCCCCATTAATAAACAAATGAATATAAAGCTAGTACCTACTGTGAAAGGCATACATAGTTCATGCGCCAATCCCATCCTCCATCAGCACTGAGTATCACATTATCCTAACTACTTTTCCTTCCCCAACCTCCAACCTACTGAACACCAAGTAAACCTGACCTAATGGCTGCCAACTTGTTGTCTGGCATATAATGTAAGCCTGGTGAGACTTGGCTACAACAATAATCTGAACTAGATTCTAATTAACTTAAGAAGTCGTAAATTCTTGTCAGTTAGTAGGTGAACATGAAAAAGTATAATGTACATTCTAGGACTGAGGCAGCCATTTTGAGGGATATTAAGAAAAATGAGTAAGGAAGGAAGTCAATTAACAGACAAGAAATAAAGCAAATGCATGCTGAAATGTCATGATGTGGAAATAGCTGAGGTATCAGTTTTTCAGTTCCCACAGCTTTTTTTGTTACCGTCCCATTTTTACTTCCACTAATTCACCTTTTTACATAAGGTACCTAGGGTATATTTCTTACAATTAAGAATCTCAGACAGAAAAATCCTAAAGATAAATTAAATGCCAAGATTACACAAATTCTTTTTGGTTTTGTTTTTTGAAAAATCACTAAATACGCACTATGTACTATAACTAATACGCAAAGTAGTCAGAAATTCTGGTTTCTATTCCTAGCTCTGCTCTAAGACTTAAAGTGAATTTGGGTAATCAAAATGACTTTCCATGTTTATTTACTTACTTCTAAAAGAAGGAACTGGACTGCAGATTCCTTTACTTAAATTGCTTAAAAATTAACTTTGGATGATAGTGGAGTAGAGTGTGTGTATGTGTGTGCACACAAGATATTCAAGGATATATTATTGAAGCAATACTTCTGGAGGTCTCTTATGACTTTCTGTCACTGCAAGAAGGCTATAAATGGAGTATAAATGATTCCTTCCTAAGCCTCTTTGGCTGGGTTATGTATAATACACTGTCTGGCTATTAAGCTCACTACTAATGCTACTGTAAAGCCAAATGCAGTTTTTGAGGCAAATACAGTATTTAAGCAAAAATATGAAACCTCCTTTCAGAAGAAACAAGGTGCTCACCAGACAGACTGCACATCTTGGAATCCTTTGAAGGATTTCTCTGAAAGAATACCTATAGATAGTTCTATAGATCATCATGTTCTAAATCACATGAATGACTTCTATCATGGTAGACTACAGCTATAGGTCCTGTTCTTAACAACTTGTTTCTTTCTTGGCAAACAGATAACTTAGGGATGCCTAGCTTATGATTAAAACCAAATAAAAAATGAAACACTGCAAAAACAGACAGCATTCAAAAATGATGAAAGTTAAATGATTACTATTTAACGTATCTTGTCATTTATTTTACATTTTCTACAACCAAGTGTAGCACAAGGAACTACTTTAATAACATAATATAGTAATAATATGGTTGTTATGGTTTGGACCTTAACTGTCCTGCAAGTCTCCTATGTTGGATTGGTCCTCAATGCAGCAATTACAAAGACAGGGCTTTTTGAGAAGTGACTGGATCATGAGGGCTCTGACCTCACAGCAGCATTATTAAAAACAACCAAAAACTGAAAAAAATCCAAATGTCAATCAATCAGATAAACTGTGATATATACATACAATATAGCATTATTCAGCCATAAACAGAATGGAGAACTGAACATGGATGAACCTCAAAAACATGTAAGTGAAAGATGTCAGATACAAAAGGTCACAGATTGTATGACTTCATTTACAGCCCTGCACCCCCCCAATCAGTAATTTACTTTTTGCAGTTTCAGTATTTTGTGGTCAACCTTTGACTAAAAATATTACAGGAATAAAACACCTGACATAAGTAATTCATAAGTTTAAGTTGTGCACCATTCTGAGTAGCATGATAAAATCTCCTATCATCCCACTTGGGACATGAATATATCCCTTGTGCAGTGTATCCACATTGTATACATTACCCACCCATCAGTCACTTTCTAGATGTCTTGATTGTCACATATCTTGGTGTAATGGTGCTTATTTTCAAACAACCCCTTCTTAGTAACTAACACAATGTAACAATGCCTACAACATTCACTTTGACTTCATCAATGTAAGTATTGCATCATTTCATATCATAAGGATGAGTACAGTACAGTAAGATATTTTGGGAGAGAGACCACATTAACTTCTATTACAATATATTGTTATTCTAATATATTATTAGTTATTGTCTTAATCTAATATAAATTAAACCTTACAATAGATATACACATACAGGGAAAAATACAACATATATAGGATTTAGTACTATCCAAGGTTTCAGGCATTCACTCGGGGTCTAGGAACATATCCTCCACCAAGAAGAGGGACTACTATATACAAAATATCCAGAATAAATCCATCCTAGAGATAAAACTTAAGATTAGTGGCTGCCAGGGACCAATTGTATAGGAAAATGGGGAGAATCTGTGATTAACAGGACTCTTTCTTTTAGTTTTACAACTACGTAAGAAGTGATAGTTGCACAATTTTGTAGATGTATTTAATGCCAATGAACTGCTCACAATTTTATTTTTTGTCAATGTAATCTTGACTTTTCAAACTTTAAAAAAAATCATACTGGGTCAGTTACAAGAAGATACATTTTCTAGACCCAGGTTCTACATTAAATTATAGTTAACTTCTCCATGCCTCTATTTCTTTATCTGTAAAGCAGGTTGGGAAGAGATGACACCCAATGTCGCTCTTATGAACTGGTGCTCTGTATCTGTAGCACTGAATTTTTAAAGAATTGTATCAAATGGGAATTTATCTGAAAGATAAAGTATGATGTTCTCAGCAACACTTTCTCAAAGTCATTATAAAGTTGACCATAAATGCTTCTCATAATGACTTTAAGTAAAAGTTAAAAGATAATTCAAAAAAGGCAATTTCTGCAAAGAATGCAACTAATGTCTTGCAAAGTTATAGTCTTCTAGCGGTCAAACTATATCCAAAGATAGAAATTAGACAATCTAACCATGATTAAATGTAAATGACAAAAGTAATTTTTAAAAAAATAGAGAACCCAGAAGAAAGATGGATTAAATTAGTCATGGACAATTTTCCCAGCACAACTTTTTCAGGCTTTTAGAAGCACTCAGTAAGCATACAGTCTGAGGTCTCATAATACTGACATCCTATGTTTAATATTATGCTTAGTATTTATCCTATTAGAGCTGATCCATGTACACCTAAAATTCAGGTAAGCCACAAAAACTTTCATGAGGTCATGAACTACAGAAAAGCCAAATAAAAGTCCACATTTTCCTCAGAAGCAGCTGTGAATCTATTCCAACATTGCAAATATTAGCCTGAGTTACCAAAATTTCACACCATATAGTGTACAGAAAAAATTTTTACCAAAATGATTGACCTGTCATAGCCCAAGAAAAATCTTAATAACATTTTTATACAGTCTAAATATGTATCTATAAAACTAAACTACAAAATGTATCCCTGAATAACTAAGACAATTGATTTGCTGGGTAGAATTCTTTAACAAATATTCACTGAGTTTTTAAAAAATGAGTAATATTCACACCCACCTACATATCCAGTAATCAATGAAAGCAGTTCAAAATTACGAAAGTAAAAAAAAAAAAGCACCACTTAGCATAATGACTCCTCGGGTTTCATCTTGCTAATAAGCACATCTAAAACTATGAAAAAAATACATATAAAAATGTATGTCACAACCCAGCTATTAAAAGTATACTTTTGAGATCCCTGAATACCCACAGCACATCACAGGCTTCATGTACCTGTGAACAGGTTTTTGGAACAACAGGCTCTAAAAGTTGTTTTGAGTTTCATAATTCAAACACATGTGAAATAAAGTCACCATATACAAAATTATCTACATAAAAAAGTATAAAAGCTTTAATCATGACATATTTTGCTTAGTAAAAGCACATGGGTTTTAATTACTAGTTAACATGATACACTGTAATTACATGAAACTTGTTTTCACTTAGCATACTATTTTCTTATTTCTACAACAAGCTATTACCAAACTCACTATTTTACTTCTGGAAAAATTTTTTAATGTTTTGAAGGATCTCTTCATTCAGAATTAATTGCACAGTTCTCATGCTTAAACTAGGGTAGTTCTTAAAGCCTGCAAGAATTGAACTTCCAAAAGCTTTAATTTTAAAAGAAAAATAAACACGAAGTAATCTGCTGTCATGTCTCATGTTTCATATTTCCAAACAATAGGGAAAAAAAAATCAAGTACATACCAAATTAATGTAATGGGTTTTGCAACTAACCTATTTTTCTTTTCTTTTTCCTTTTTTTTTTTTTTTTTTTGGCCAATACTGGGGTTTGAACTCAGGGCCTCAAGCCCTCTTCCACTTGAGCCATACCCCCAGCCCTTTTGGCTTTAGGTTTTTATTTCTCAGATAGGGTCTCACACTTTTTGCTGGGCTAGCTTCAAACAATGAACTTCCTACCTATACCTTCCACATAGCTGGGATCGCAGCCATAAGTCACAGTACCTGGTTTTTGTTGTTAAGACAGGGGTCTCATTTTTTTGCCTGGGGTAGCCTCCAACAGCAATCCTCCCATTCTCTACCTCTAGAGCAGTTGGGATTACAAGTATGTGCCATCACATCTAGCTATATTTGTCTTAAACCAAGTATGATTCAGTGTAACTAACAATCATAAATTTCCAATTCCATACAGTTTATCCTTTGGGCAATCTAGGCAAAGTGGTTTCTTTGTGAATTTCACTTTAATTCTCTATGAGTCTGCACAGATAGTAAGTAGGATCCCATTTCATTAAAAGTCTATACCATTTCTTATGCATTGAAAGAAAGTAAAACTACGAGCAGTTGCTCACAAACCTAGGACTGGACAACTTAAATTATTCCTGAAAAGCATCACGTGCAAAAGTAAAGAAATACTAACGTTTTTGCCATTGTTGGGTATGCAGAACACACTCCACCAAGCAGTACATATGATGGAAAAGAGCTATGCTATGCAGAACTAACTAAACTTTGGGACTCAGTGGCCTAGCCCAGTCAGAGTTGTCAGAACAAACAGCCTCTAACCACTAGCCTGAGATACTGTGGGACAATAGCCCACAGAACCGTGGGCCTCTTCTTAGATCTTGCACAATCCACTCCCTTCAGCAAAGAGACTAAAAGACTAGGACTTCCTATGAAACTCAATCCATCAAAGGTTTAAATTGACTCCTGAGAACAATCCACCTAATTCCCAATGATCATCCACCACAGAACTGAGGGATGTACTTTCCAGACAAACTCTGAACCCAGTGAGCCCTGTTATCCTTGATTATCACCAAGGTTTGAGTCCATCCTCTCCTATACTCTAACCACTATAGTGTTCTTGATGTTTCCTCCTTTACCCAGCCTCCTAATGCTTCCTTCCCTCAAGTTTCCCTTTCACTCTGTTCCACAATAAAAATAAACAAACACCTCCACATCACCAAACAACTTCACTACCTTGCTTCAAGCAAAAGATGCTTTTCCTGCAACCCTCCCAAAGCCTGCTTATTCTTTCGTTAATCACAATTTAGTATGTCTTTCGCTTATCAACCCAACTTCAAGATGCAGGCCACGATCCCAGCCATAACCCAGTTTCCTGTTCAAAAATAAAATGCCTTAAAAATCTGTTCCTGTAAAATTCCTGTACATTAAAATTACTTGAGGTGGGAAGGAGTAGAAAAGCATTTCAAAACTCCACTACCCAGGCTACATGACATACAAATTAAATGAGAGTGATTGAAGATGGCAGCCATACATCAGAATTTCAATGTGCAGCAGGGTTAAGAAAATGACACTGGTAGTTTATAAAGCTCCCCCCAGATTACTCCATATCTGCAGTCACATGAGAACCACTGATTCCCAAGGCACTACTAATAAGTCACTGAAAATTCTGATATACATCATACAACATTTTTCTCTATCCCACAAACCTTATAACCATGAATTGTCTCAACAGATACATAAATAAGGCACCACTGTACTTTTAATATCATAAGCATTTCACCTCAACTAACATTCACTGTAACTGCACTTTAGACAATACAAGACACTACACCCTAGACCTAATCATCACCTTGTCTTCTCTCAGTGGGAAATGCAAAAATTAACTACTTTATTTTCTGAATACAATCTTCCAGTTCTAAATTGGTTATACGAACTGGATCTGTTTTTTATTGTCACTAAGAGAGCAGAGACACAAATCTTCTACCTTTTCCTTTCTTAACTCACATCTAGTTACTTCCCTTTCTAAACTGAACTCTGTAGTTGCCAGCATCCTCTCATTTTATCACATTATATTGGAATCGTCTATTTATTTTCCTCCATATACCGTACGCAATACGTCTTATGAGGACATAAACTGTGTATGCTCCCTTTGTTATTATATGTCTCATACCAGGTGTAACCATGTGGCACATAAAGCTGACTCCCAAATAAGCATATACTGACTAAGTAAAATGGAAACATCGTCTAATAAATCATCTAAAACCTGTTTTAGATATCAAGATTCTTTTCCTGCCAGTCTCAATGATACATCTTCAGCAGTTTATTTTCCTTTCTGATCAGTAACTGGCATCCTAACACTTAGGTTCTACTTGCCCTTGGAGTCTGTGTCAAATCAATTTCCTGAGCAACTAGATACAAAGCTGAAAGAGAGTGTCACAATAAACAAAACTATTGGAAAATTAAACACATAAATTGTCAAAGAGGAAGATAATTCACATCACTATCTTCAAGAGTAATTTTTTAAAATTATCTCATACACACAGAGAAAAATATGAAAGCAGATACCCAGATTGTTTCCAAATGGAAAAGTAAACAATATTTTCACTTTACTTATTACCTTTCTATACTTATTTACTCTTCAAGGAGCATGTAATTTTTGAAACAAAAAAAATACTACAAATAATACTTTATCATTTTTAAACAGCAAATACCATTTTCCTACAAGGAACACATCATATTCTTTAATCATCTTATGTATATTCAATTAGTAATCATTTAAAATATTTAAATGAAAACACTAATGCTAACATTTATTTCTACCAAGAAATGGTCATAGAAGTCGTCACAAAACTCTGTTATCTTGCATATGCAATACTTGATAGTATTACCTGATGCTAACTTGTAATAAAAATAGAATTGAAATAATTACCTTTTGACATCAAAAACACAAGCAATAGTAGATAAACTAAACTACATCAAAATCAACAAAGTTAGTACCGCAAATATTACCATAAAGAAAATGAAAAGCTTGTCTGTAATTCCAGCTACTTGGAAGGTGAAGGCAGGATAATGAGTTCAAGGCCAGTCCAAGCAAAAGCAGCTAAACTTCACTCAAAAACAAAATGAAAATTAAAAGGACTTTGGCCATAACTCAAGTGGTATAGAGTGGCTCAGCATGCAGGAAGAAGGCCCTGGGTGCTTAATCCCCAGTACCTAAAATAAATAAATAAATAGGAAAAAAGGTAAGATAATGAAAAGCTGACCCACAGAATGGGAGAAAATATTTGCAAATCATGTATCTGATAATAGAATTCTATGCAGAATATACAAAGAAAGAGATGAATAACTCACTTTAAAAATAAGCACAAAAGGGCTGGGAGTGTGGTTCTAATGTTAAAGTACTTGCTTAGCAAGCAGGAGGCCCTGAGTTCAAACCCCAGTACTGCCAAGAAAAAAAAAGCACAAGATCTAAATACACATTTCTCCAAAAAAGATCTACAAATGGCTAATAAGTATATTAAAAGGTGTTCAACAAATTAGGCATTAGGGAAATGCAAACAAAACAACTATGAGAGAACACTTCTCCCTCACCTGCATTGCCATAATTCAGAAGACACTAACAAGTGCTCTGGAGGATATAAACAGAACCCTTCTATAATACTAGTGAGAATAAAAAATAGTGCAGCCATTTTTTAAGAAGTTCCTCAATAAGTTAAGAGTTATTGTATAACCTAACAATACCATTTTTTGGTAAATTCTCAAAGAAATGAAAACATGTCTACACAAAATCTCATACAAATGTTCATAGCAGCATTATTCATAGCAGTCAAAAGTGTTAATAAACCAAATTTTAATCAACTGATGAACAGATAAACCATACAAATGGAATATTATTGAGCAAAAAAAATATGCTTGAGTTCTAATACATGACATGTGGATGAATCTTGAAAAGGTGCTAAAAACATGCTAAGTGAAAGAAGCAGTCACAAAGGACCACATATTCTATAATTCCATTCACATAAAATATCCAGAATAGGCATATCCATAAAGAAAAAATTTGTAAAATCTGACATGTGGGGGAGCAGAATTAGGGAGCCATAGCTAAAGAATGAGGTTTGGTTTGAAGTAATGTTTTCTACAAGTTTTTGTAATGAGGGATGAAGAACTCTGAATATACCAAAAGTCACTGAATTCCACTTTAATTCCGTAAATTGTATGATGTGAATTATACCTAAATAAAGTTACTTTTCAAATTACAATAAGCCTGTCTTATTAGGGAATTTATTACATGTGGTTTTGACCAAACACAATAAAAAAATAAATAATTAAAAAAAAAGAAATTTCAAAAACAAAAGTTTTGTGCATCACCCAGCTTACTTGATTTGGAGCTCTCAGTCAGTTCCATGTTATCATCACCTGTGTTTAAATCATGTGTGATCTGCTGAGTGTTTCCCTTAATTTTATGAAAATATGCCTCCCAAAAAGGGAGGCACATTTTTACTTTGCCACAAAAGTAAGGTAAAAGTTAATGTGCTTAAATGAAGTGACAAAGTGAAAGTTTCAGATCTTTGAAAGGCAACATGTCTTTACCAGAAGTTGGCAGTGTTATGGAAAAACAAATCAAGCACATACAGTACAGACTGAGCTCTGCATCCTGAACATTCACAATTTTTCCCTGGAACCGTATACCCTTGGGATGCCAAGGATCTACTGTACCATTTGCTAAACAACACAGAGTGGAAAACTATATAAGCAGAATAGTATAAAGGACAAAGATGCAGATCAAGGGAACCAAATAGATTGCAGGAAAAACAAGATTAAAAACTAACCTAAAAAATCAGTATTTTTCTATACGGGGTACTACCTTCAAGGTAGTAACCTTAGCCAGGGGCAATTTTGGCCCCCAGGAGACATTTGGCAATGTATGAAGACAGTTTTAGTTGCCAAGCATCCTACATGTAATGCAGAGGACAATCACCTACAACAATAAACAAAGAGAAACAGGAAGAAGAAACAGGAGGAAAAACAGGGAGGAGTAAAAGGAGGAGAAAGGGGGGACAAAGGAGAGGAACAAAGATTATTCTAAGTTAAAGAGATACAACAATCACATTACTAGACTAAATACTGGTTCAAATCAGGAAAATGAGAATATACTCAATAGTAGATGAAAATGGAAAACTAATGGTAATATCATTAGGTGTGATAATATTACAGTTATATTTTTAAAAATCTTATTCTTGGGAGATTTAAGAAAGTATTTTGAAGAAAAGTGACATGTCTAATTTACCTTTAAATAACTGAGCTATAACAACAAAAAAACACATATAAAGTTAAAGATAAAACAAATACAACAAAATGTTAACAAATCCAGGTGACTACACATGGTGTTTTCTATGGTTTGTAATAGTAAGGCAATGTTAAGAGGTGGTTGGATCTTTCAGAGGTGGGTCTAACCACCTCACGTTGGGATCAAGTCCTCAGGAAGCATTAGGGTAGTTTCCCCAGGACCCCTGTTAGTCCCTTGCCTTTTGCTCTAGCTTTCTGTATGATCATCTGATCTGTCCCTCTTGCAGGGGCACCTACCCTGTGGTGATGCAGGCAAGGGGTCCCTTACCAGAGCAAGCAACATGCTGTTTGGACTTTCAGTCTCCAAAACTGTGAGCCAAATAAACCTTTTTTATACAGTAACTAGATTCTAGTTTTCACTATATTAATAGAAAATGGACTGATAATAGGGAGTACTAATATTTGTTTCAAGGTTTCTGTGTGCTTAAATTTTTATTATAAAAACTGGTTTAAAATTATCATGATTATTTTTCCCCTAAAAATCACCTCATAAAAATACGAATAATACATAGAAAACAGCTTGGAAATTATGGCAAAAAGAATAAATCACTGTAGTTACTAGGCCTAAGAAAAGTCTTTTAAAAAGACAAAGTTTGTAGGAATAAATTGATCTATTTGACAACAGAATTTTTTCTTAGCTGCAATTATATACACCACGTAAAGCAAAAGAGTTAAATTTATAATAGATGCTTATAAATCATTAAGAAATAAATAGTCCAATAGAAAAATAGGGTACAAAGAGCAATTCAACAGGAAATACACATTATAAATAAACATATCACTTTATCCACAAAGAAATTCAAAACTCTGAAGATTGTAATGTTTCACTTTTGTGATAGACAAAGATGAACAATTATAATTTAGTTTTTAAAAAAAAATTATAAAGTATGCTGTTAACATTTGTTTTGATGTTTTTTCTTAGTGGTACTAGAGTTTGAACTCAGGGCCTCAGTCAGGCCTCCATACCTTTTTGCATTAGGTATTTTTCGAATAAGGGCTCTGGTTTATGCCTGAGCTGGCCTGGACGTCACATTACTGTTTACACTTCCAGTATCATAGGAATGACAGGCGAGGGCCACACACCCAGTTATTATTTTGAGACGGGGGTCTTCTGAAACTTTAGCCCAGACTGGTCTCAAACCAAGAGCCTCCCTTGACACAAATTTTTTAAAGTAGTCACCTAATCCTTTTTTATGTTAAATGTAAAGCTAAATTTCATCAAATGTCTTCTGGGCATTTACTACAGCACTCTATTTTTATCTCCAATGATCAATTAGTAGTTATGAATTAGAATAATGTATTTTCTAATAATGAGCTATCCTTTCACAACTGCAAAAAATTCTATTGAATTGTTTAGCACAGCTTTCCTTTAATGTAAAATCTGACATTAATATTTTACTTATAATATCTACATGAATACCATAACAAAACTGTTCTATCAATCTAAGATATATTAAATGAAGACAGGAGATAACAAACATATATACATGTGAGCTCACTTTTTTAGTATCACAAAAAAAATTAGTTATGAATGCCTACATGAAGAAATGAGACCTCTGTACAATCTACTCAAGGATTAAACAACAAGTAAGTTTTTGAGCTAAAATAATATGTTCTCTAAGTTAAGACAGTCCCCAAGCCAAGTGGTCAAAATAAGTGGGTTAAAAAAGAAGAGAGAAAAAGCTTGATGGCCATCAACATTAGGTGAGATCTTAAAAAGGTTGGAAATTATGCTGCTAGTAAGTTTAAATATATTTAGAAGTAACGAAACATATTAAAAAATTGTGTTTCTTATCTAAAAAAAAAACCTGCCAAGCACAGGTGGCTCATACCAGTAATCCTAGCTACCTGGGATGCTCACATCAGGAGAATCATCACTGTTGGAGGTCAGCCCAGGCAAGAAGTTCTCAAGACCCCAATCTCCAATACAACCAGAGCAAAATGGACTGAAGGCATGGTTCAAGTGACACAGTGCATGCTTTGCAAGCATAAAGCCCTGAGCTCAAATCCCAGACCCATCAAGGGAAGAAAAAAAAAAAAAACAAAAACAAACCCTAATGGCTTTTAAAAATTGTACTAAATCATGTCTTTTAAAAGTTCTCTCTGAATAATAGAGAGGGTTTTAATTCACTAATTTTTGAAACTACATACAGACATGTTTTGATGTGGAAAAGGAGCATTATCCCACTCTATTTTTTAAGGTAAGAAAGTATCAAAAAAGGAAATTTAAATCTTTGAAAGTCCAGGTTTTGCAATAATTTCACATTCCTTAACACACCATTCTCTTTAGATTCCCTCTCATTATTTCACTAAACTATAATAAAATTTATTACTTTGACTATACTTTTACTATTGCACTTGCATATCCAATCCAACAATTTGTCTACTGCCTACATTATAGTACTTAATAAAATCCTCCAAACATCAAAACCATCTTCTATCATTATCTCATACTAAAAAATAAGATCAGTTCTATGGTAATTCATCTTAAGTTTCTTTAACATAACTGAATTAGAAAGAATAAATGTAGTTTATACAACAAGAGTTCCATTTACAAGTGTTCTCTACTAAAGTACACAAAACTCTTATCACAGCAGTTCACTGGTAGAAAAGCAAGAAAAAACAGGCCATATTAAAAAATGACCCCATTTACATAGGGACTATAAAAAGAATAATAATTCCAGTGTTTACAACTCTTAGCTTCTGCTTTTCCCCATAATATACAATCCAAGGGGAAATGAGAACAACACAGTAGAGAAAGTAAAATTCTTAACGTACAGCCTGACACTGAACTAACTGCCACCCATCTCCCAACCCTTCATCTTCCTTATGAAATAAGGAGCACCCTCTAAAATAGCAATATGAGATATCATTTATTAAGTGCTTACTACTAGCCAGGACTTTTGCTGTCTCATATATATCTAATTGAGAACTCTATGGCATAAGCTATACTATTATATTGTATAGATGTATAAATAGGAAGTTTTAAAATCTAAGCATGTTCTGAACTATAATTTTACATTATCAGGGAGTAGGCAGAATTTTGTACAGACATCAAATAATCAGATTAAAATTGATTTAGTAAAATTCAGTGACTTCAACTATCAGAAAAAAATGAAACTAAAGTGACCCTAATATCTTAAAAGTTCTTGATATTCTTCAAGAATCTAGTTTAATCACCAGAACAGAAAGAGACACACAGAGACAAAGACAGAGAGAGAATGACAATATGAATATATCAATCTATTAAGGTAACTTTCAGGACATATTCTAGGGTTGGTATAGAGTCAAGAGAAATTTCCTTTACAATCCTGAGGTACACAGTAACAAGTCAGTATCCTAACAATGATCCTGACTCTGAAAGTACAATAAGATCCTCTTTAGGCACATTTTTTTTTTTGCAGTACTGGAAGTTTGAACTGAGAACCTACACCTTGAGCCATTCCACCAGTGCTTTTCGCTGAAGGGTTTTTTGTTTGTTTCATTTTTTTTTGAGATAGAGTCTCATGAACTATTTGCTCTGCTGGCTTTGTACCTTAATCCTCCTGACCTCTGTCCCCTGAGTAGCTAGGATTACAGACATGAGCAACCAGCATCCAGCTCAGGCACATTTTTTAAAAAGTTCGACAGTGTTCACTTAACTCAAAGATGATGAGTCTTTTTAATCAAGGTAAATTTACACAAGTGTCACATAAATAAATTATACTAAGCTGAGGTGTTTAATATATAAGCCATTCTATTTATTCAGCTAGCAAATTTACAGTGAAAAATATTTTTAAACCAATAAACAAAGTATAACATTAAAAATAAAAACTGTAAAAAAAGTTATATTTTCAATTAGGCCTTTTCCAATATATTTAATTGAAATTGAGAGGGGAAGAAAAGGACAATGATTGAGGGGAAAAGACAGCACACTGCAGGCCTCAGAAATAGAGAATACTAAGGACAAACAAGAGAGCAAACAAAGCAACAGTGTCAAGGAAGAAAAAAAACTAAACACAGAAAGAAAAAGAGACAGACATAGATTCACCCACAAAGGACCTCAACAGCATAAGCTCCAGCTAAGTAAAATGTTACTATAAGAGGGACACCCCAGTCCTTAAGAACAAGCTAAATGTATCATTAAATGAGCCCCAAAAAAGCACCAGTTGTATAAAGGGACTGAAATTATTTATAAGTTTAAATACCCATAATTTTGACTTCTACAAATACAAATTTTATTTGAATAATCTAGCCCTAAATCCTTTCATTAACCAACTACACAGTATTACTAACACCAACAAGCCACGTACATATTGAAAGGGGGGAGAGAGATTTTAATATTCCTCACCATTCTATTCCCTGAAGCACAATGAATTCAAAAGAATTTAAGAAATCAGAACATACCCTTGAATCTATCTGCTTTTTTCTAAGACCTTTACATCAATTTTGGTTTACCTTGGATAAAATTTTACCATATTGACAAGAACAGTGATATTTTCCATGACAAAAAAATAAAAAGCTGCATGACAACATTTTTAAAGAATATGGAGCACACTATAATTTTTTCCTTTCCTTTCATCTATGCTAAAAGCTTTAGTGGTCACAAGAAATACAATGGTTAGCAAAAATTTCTGATTATGACCAACTCATACTATAAGGGTGTCACTCTCTTGATTTCCTCCTGAAATTCAGTCAAAACCTAATTTTTTATATTCACTTTGGAAACGCAACATAAGTTAGAAAGTTAGTAAAAAAATGAGAAAGTAATGAAAAAATCAGATAATGTGAGTCAAAAGGGGATTACTTTGTTCAACATTTTAAAAAGAAACTTCCTCAAAGACAGAAAACAACTTCTTCAAATGTTAAATTCTAAGTTTTGAAAGTAAACCACTTGCTATGTGTATCAGGGGAAACAAAACCTAGTATTTACTGAATATTACTGTAGAAAATACTATACAGTACTTAATATATTACTTAGTACTCATTAAAAACGGTATGGGATAAGCACCATTAATGAATAAGTCATGAAGATGAGACTACTGAGACTTGGAGTGTCAAAAAAATTTGTGGAATTGACAAAACATAGATCTAAATCCAGGTAATCTGACACCAGCCATCACTCTTAAACAGAAGTGACACACTTCTTAAGAAATGAGGACTATTCAATTTACGATATATAAGATGATTAACACTAAGTAACCATACAAAGACTATCTAACTTCCATAGCAGTAATTTTGCATTAAAGTGCCTGTTATTTGATTGAGTATTCTAAGCTGCCAAACATTAACTTCTAGAGTTTTTTGGTTCATGAAATACAATTTTAATAAATCACAAAATACTTTCCAAACCTATTGCTTTTTGTAGCTAACAACCACTATTTGTAAAGCATATTATTTTGTTACTATGTCTTTGTTGTGTTCCATCAAGTTTTCTCCAGTTTCGCTTAGTTCATTTCCTTCTCCTGACCTAACAGGATTATGCTATTGTAACATTTGAAGTACTAAACACTTTGGTGCTGGAGAAGGAAAAGATGGGATGTAAAAGTAGCTGGTTATATTAATAGTTGCAGTCTGATTAAGGTATCTGTCAACTGAGAAAAATTATGAGGAAAAAAGGCTATTACAAACTCAGGAAAAGAAACCAAGAACAAACTATAAAGTATTATAGCCTGTTAAAACACTGGGTAACTCATAATATCGTATCTTGAAGTCGTATCGTTTCCTAAAATTTATGTAATAATTGAAATTAGGTAAAATATTATTTCATATTTAACTCCTCCACCAAAATAGTACCACATCAGTTAGTTTTAAAAAGATGGTGACCCCAAAGGCCATTCTCCATACATTCTTGTTGTCACACAACTCTAGTCCAAAAACAAATATCACAATACAAAGAACTGCACATCTATCTTGTGCCAAACCACAGACAGGCTAAAAATAGTCTCAGGGTTTTAGGAGCAAAACCAATTCAAGATTAAAGCAACAACATCCAAGGATTCTTCAACAATACAGGGCAAAGGTCAACAGGAAAGCAGGATTCACTTTAGGATTTTTGCAGATGCACAAGACAAAAGATCTCTCAGGAAATTGAACAGTTCTATAAGGTCAACAATGGAGAGCTATCCCAATTGATACATATGAGTCTCTCATACCAGTATCAAAAGTGTATTACACAAATCTTTATACTAGTTTGGTTTTAACAGTTGAACAGAGTAGAATTATTTTATTCAACGTTTTTGGTCCATATTATTTCTGTACACATGAATGAAATGCCCTAATGCCTTAATAGTGATATTAGCAGGTATTTTTAGTCAGGATATTGTGGTACTGATTGCCTTCCTTGGAAGTGTGCCCACAAATATTTCCAACTTCGAAATTATTCCTAAATTTTTACTCATTCTTATTTGCAAACTTTCAAGGTAACATTAAGGGTCAGATAAGTAAAACACTCAACTCTACTGTCCTATTACAAGCAAAGCTTTCTTTAGTTGTATCTAAGTCAGGAATAAAATTTTAAGTATTATTCATAAATCATAATAAATATCAAATATTAAGGATACAAAATTAAACTCTAAGTCCTTCTTGCCTTTATAATTAGTTATATCTAAATAACAACCTAATCAGATTTTTCCCTGCAGGAAAAATTAAGACAATTACATTCCTAACTAAAAGCCCTCTTGTTCAATTTTTTTTTTTTGGGGGGGGGGGGGAACAGGGGAGTGATGATCCCAAGCACATTTAGTCAGTGTTCTTACTACACATGTCTACTAGATATAAATAATAGCCAATCTTTTAAGAGTAATTAATAGCTCAAATTTATCACAGACAAATTTTATCTTAGTAATTTTCAGTTATATGTGGAGGTGAAGACCAGAGGACTAAATATTACTTTCATTAGGGTAACTGAATTTGGCAACCTTTCAATAAAATGTGACAGACCTCTCAAAGCTTAAAGAGTCTCTTCAGAAAAACAAAAAAGCAGATTCACCAGGCCTGGAGGTTTAGCTCAGTGGGAGAGCACTTTCCTATAGCATGGGTGAGACTCTCAATAGAGTCTCAACACAAAAAATAAAAGAGATGCACAGAATTTTTGGGTTTCTGCTCCGCACCCCCCACCACCACCACCACACACACACTTCTCATGGTAAATTATCTTAGAGCAATTATAGACCAGTGGGGATGGTGGACTCTTCAGATGCAGCCATCTCATTCAAAATACAGTAATAGCTTTACCTATAGTTGTAAAGCCAACCTAAGTTATACTTACCCTTTAACTACTTTCTCCAACCTCTTCTTGCTCTTAATTGTGCACCCTTAATCATATTACCTGTTTCATTCTGACAAAAGACATCAATTCTTCAGCATTGATGGCCAAAATCGCACAGAGCTAAACTTAGTCCTGACAGTGAAATTACTGAGGGCAGGTTTCTGGTCTCACTCACCACTTCAGCACCAGAACTCATTAGCATGTGCCTAGAACAAAGTAGGTGTATTCATCATGTTTGGTGAACAAATTAGTCCACAAAAATCTATAACCAGCACAATTTATAACCAAAGCCTTATAAATATTACCCTAAACAACAGCTTTTCTTTTTAAGTTACCAAGGTGCTATGATCTCAATTTTACTCACAAGGAAATTAACGCTTACAAAGTTCAAAGGACTTCCCCAACATTATATCATAAAAAAGTAGGGAAGTTGGGACTCACCCCTTATAATGCTTAATGAACAGGTTAATTTGTGTGTTGCCTCATGACTGTAACAGTAGTATTAACAGACTTAAGTATGCATCATCATGATTCCAGATAATTCATTTACTCAATTTCAACCACTTTTTAAAGTTTAAAAGCTATTCATTTGTATTCATCCAAAGTTCCCTCTCCTTCTGAGTATTTAATGAAACCAACCGGACTGTATTATCAAAATTAAAATACAAAGTTAAATATAGACTACTGTCAGGTGAGGAGGTACTTGGTAGTCTGTGAAACTACTGAATTTCAAAACACAATTTAAAAAGCCACAAGAGAAGCAATGCATTCATGGGTCACACCTATAATCCTAGATATTAAGGAGGAAGAGATCAAGAGATCAAGAGAATTGTGGTTGGAGGCCAGCCCAGTCAAATATTTTGGGAGACTGTCTTGGAAATACCCAATGCAAAAAAGTGCTGGTGGAGTGGTTCAAGTAGTAGAGCATCTGTAGGCCCTGGGTTCAAAGCCCCAATACCACAAATAAATAAATAAAAGCCATAAGAGAACTTTATTCAGGAAAACCTGTAAAGTTCTCAGCTTTCCCATCAAATGGCTAGTTAATGTCCAGCTCTGGAAACTCTTTCCCTTGATAGCACCTATTTTCTTCCCTTTCCAAAAGCTCTTTTTCATTAACACCTACAGCAATCTATTTCAAACATTCTCTCATATCCTTTTTTTCTATAGCTAAACTAGAAATGACACAAATTAAGCAAGTATGAGTACTACATCAAGCAATAAGATTAATATAAACAACACCCTTTATAATTCATTAAAGTCCATATATGCTGGTAGTTTTTCTATTACCAGATGAAATGCCACATATTTTGCAGTAGCCCTATGATGTACAAACAAATGTCTTAAATTTTTAAACCTACTTATTTGCTGCTCCCCAAATTAACCACTTTTCTCAAATTAATGAAAGTAATTTTATAAATCTGTAACAACTGATGCTGTGTCATCACTTGTAATCATAAACACAATACACTGTACTGAAGAAACAATGCTTTTATCAATTTCTATGGGAAACTGGCCATCAAACTTTGGAACAAAGGACTGGGGAGTGAAGCTCAGTGGTAGAACAGAAGGCCAGGGGTTTTACCCCTAGTACAGCAAACAAACAAAAACTGTTAAAAAATTTGAAATCCTAGACTCTTATACACTGTTATCTCTACTTTTAGGACTCCCAAGGATATGGAAATCTAAAAACTATCTTTTAATATTTCAAAATATCTTAATATACATACTAATTAAATATATATGTACCTGACATACAGTTGTAGGGTTTAACTAAAATATCATGTATTATGTTCTGTTTGCAATTTTATCAACTCTTTTTGTTGATACTAGCTAGCTGGCTACTGATCAGAAGTATTAAACAACCTATACATGTGCACATGTGGAGACAGGCATGGTGGCACATACCTGTAATCCAAGACCCAGGCAGGAGGATGTGAGTCCAAGGCCGGCCTGAGTTAGATAGCAAGACCCTATCTCAAAACAAACAAACAAACAGAAAGGCATATGTGTGCTACATTAATAAAACATGATGAAAACAATTAGTCAATAAATACTCATGTATAATCTCTGAAAAATTGGGATCAATAGGAAAAAAAATACAAAAATTCTTGAAAAATACACTCATTATGACTTGCCAATTAAAAATAAATTTTAAGGAGAGAACCCACTGAATGGCAGAAAATGCTTGCAAACCATCATCTGATAAGGAGTTAGTGTTCAAAATATACAGGAACACTAATAATTCAATTACAAGAAAATAAATAACCTATTTAATGGGCAAAGAACATGGGCAGATATTTATCAAAAGAAGACATAATATGGTCAACAGATAAATGAAAAAGTACTCATCATTAGGAAAATGCAAATTAAAACCACAATGAGATGTTACTTCACATCTGTTAGATGGTTATTACCAAAAAGATAAAATTCTTGGCATGAATGCAAAGAATTCTCACATTTTTGGTGGTAATGTAAATTAGTATAGCCCTTATGTAAAATGATATATGTAGGTTCCCCAAAACACTAGAAATAGAATTACCATATAATCCATCAAGTCCACCTTTGGCTATAAATCCAAAGAACTGAATGTGCCAAAGGGGTAGCTGCATTCCTATGTATATTACAGCACTTCTCACAACATCCAGCTTGTAGAATTTTTAAAAAGCTTAACCCACAAATGTAAAGAAAAGAATGATCATTACAGTCTATGGGGGGGGGAGATGAAGAATTGTTGGTCAAAGTTTACAAAGTTATCACATAAAGAGAAAAGAATTTTGAGATCAATTGAACAGGGTGATCACTGTCAATAATTATTACATTTTTAAAATAAATTTCAAACATCTCATCACAAAAAATGAGGTGAAGGGTACATTATTTAGCTTTGTTTAATTATTCTACACTGTATACATACTTCGAAACATCACGATACCCTATACAAATGACTGTCAATGTAAAATAATAATGAAAAATGTAAAACTCTTAAAATTCTTGAAAATAGTTAGCCATATTCAACTTGGCTGCTCTACACATGTCAAACAATACTGTGTATAAAGTGGCAAACCAGACTCATTCCAGATAGTGATAGCCTTCCACTCCCTTTATAAAACCCTTTTCATACCTCTTAACATCCTTTGAATACCAATGAGCTTACTTCTTGTTCTGCACAGCCTTCACAATGTCATTAATTAATAATTAAAGAAACAGCTCATATAGTTTAAGGATTGATCCATCCCAAGAGTATTTCTACCATAAATATATAAATCAACAAAATCAAGTCAGAATATTTTATGTAGCACTTATCTGTGGGCAAGAAAGAGTGTGTATGTGCTTTAAAAAGAGCCCTACAACTTCAAAGACCCTTCCCTGATATACAATTCATCCCTGACATTTCAAGATTTCCCCAAATGAAATACAAGAAATTCTGTAAGTCTCCATGGTTAAATAACTTTGCAATGTCCTGCAAATTCTATCACCTTCTTGTGAGTAAATCACCCATCAAGAGTAATGAGAATTCCTCTAGAGAAGAAGCCTATTTACTTTTCTTTAGGCAAACATCCTCCAAAATTTTTCTGAACCACAAAACCTTTCATCCCTTAATAACTGTTAATCAAGGATTTCGAAAAGTGCTGAATTTTAGGATTCATCTCCTGTTAACCTCAAAATCAACAATCAGTGTTAATATCTAAAAATCAATAAAGCTGGAAATAATTTAACACAAATATAAACATTTTTATTTAACATTTACTCGATTCCCCACATGTACAAACAACACAAACAACTCGTAACTTTAAGGAACCACAATTTTTTTTCACCATTTTTAAAAGCACAAGCACAAGTGACAAAAGGCTGGTAATTGGTTTTTATGAAAAGCCACCTCCAGAGCATGCCACCGCACTGGAACCAGTTCAGCATATACATACATCTTCTGTACCTTTAACTTTCTGTAATAATGAATCCTCAGACTCATAACCCTAATAGCTTCTGAAATATCATCAAAAGTTTAAAAGTATGTTAATGAAAATTCACTGAAATATTTCAAGATACTCTAATTCTGTGAAAATTTAGATTAACTGAAACAAACGCTCAGGTAAAAAAAATTCCATACCCTAATTCTGATGTATAAAAAGTTTATTGTAAAAAGGTGAGGTGGTGAATATGAAACAAATAATTTTCAAGTATATCATGGCAAATTTTTTTCTAAGTGTTATAGAAGAATATTAAATATTACAAATAGGAAGTCCTAAAAGGAACAAAGATGGAAGAAAAATTTAGCTGGACATTAAAAACATATTTATCCTCCCAGTATATAAAATGAAAAAAAATACATAAATATGATTAGCAGTCTTTCAGGTAATTCAGTTAAATATTTACATTTTTTAATATAGCTTGAAAGCCAAATGTTAGAAATGGGAACTATATAACTGGGCCCATACTTTCAATTCACACTAATATAATACCTTAAGCAGGTTTCAAAGTTCAATGTACATATTAGTTTGCTCAATTGAGTAATTTTTCCTTTTACCTTAATTTAAAATAGCCCTTAATGGATAACTCATGTGGCTTCTCATTTCTGAGAAGGTTTCAGTTAAAGATATATTTTGACAAAAGCAAAACTGAAGTTTAATATGAATGCTTACTATTGCTGTTATGATCATGTATCTACGTTCTTAGTATCCACACCATAGTTTTCAAAAAAAAATTAAAAATAACCACATGGTATGGTTATGATATCAGCCAGAAAGTAAGAGAAAAAGAAATAATACACTCTACATTGAGTCACAACAAATAAGAGAGGTTAGGTGTGATTCCTGGCTCAACCACCTATTATATTTTAAACAAGCTATTTTAACTCTCTCAACCTGTTTTCTCATGTAGCAAAGGAAGACAAGATCACCTACCTCAATGTCTGATATAAAGTACTGGGAACCACTCACTACTTTCTGAGCACAGAAAATACCTGCTGAACATGATTAATATAAAGACAGGAGAATCTTTCATAGTTCATCTCATCATTGCATATTTCGAAGGGTAACATGAATTCAATCACATCCCCTAAAACCTGCTGACGTATGTTAGCAATAATAGGCGTAGTTTAAAAAAAAAAGTACCACACTACTAATCTTTTACTAATATTTAGTGAAATTTATATCTAAGATATTTTAAAACAGGTTTGTTTTACAAAGCTTAAAAAAAAAAAAAGATAAGATTAAGCAAAAAGCCCCAAGTATTGATCACTTTTCAGTTAAACTCCTGACAGTATTCACACAGGAAGTAGCATGTTTAAAATCTACCAAGAAAGCTGGAAACGGCTCATTGAAAAGCAGCTGAGTAAAATGGTCAGTATTCTCAAGAGATGAGATTCCAGTTTCAACTGTGCCACTAGTAATTGCTTGACCTTGGACAAGTCTCTAGGCTTCCGTTTCCTGATCTATAAAATGACCACTGAAAATCAAGAGATGAGATTCAAGTACAATTTCATCAGGGTTTTACTTGGGAGAAGCAATCCAAAGTCGTCGGAACCCTGACTATGCCACTTCCAAGCTTGTGCAATATACACACACAGAGCACCAAAGTACAGCTTCCTACCATCACTCACCTGTTTAAAATATGTCACTGAAACACCTAAGTATATAAAAATACAAGTGTAGAAAGATCAACCTTTCCAAATCATTGTACTAGCAGACACTACTTGCATGTGAAAATATTAAAGTTCTTTAAAACTTTAAGTCAAATTTCATCAGAAGATGATCTAATAAAATACTAGAGATACCACTGAAAACTTAAACTTACAAAACTAATTTTTCTCAACAAAATATGACAAGGTAAAAAACAGAACTGCTACTTACATCTTTTCTTTTAATTATCTACTAATTACGACAGAAACTTGTGACATAACCAGTCTTGACGGTGAAATTAAGGAATGAAAAAAAAAATTGTAGAACTGCAAAGCATAAAGCGAACTAACAACTACAAGAAGTATGTAGTTCTGAAGTCACAATCAATCAGTAAGTGTGTACCAGATACATCCTAAGCCAGGCTCTGGGCACCGGTAAAGTTCAAACACCAATGTATGACGTTTCTTACAGCTGATGAAGTTCCAAGCCAAGTGTGTCCGGCATCGTCACTTTTCATACATGAAAGCCACTCATCTACAAATACTTGATTTCCATTTTGGCCCCAAGTAGGACTACTTCCCATTGCCAATTAAAATTGTTTCCTATCAGTTCTGCCCACAAAGATGCCCAAATAAGTTCCTGACTAAGGCTCCTCACCGTCTTTAAAATGAACGGCTTCGAAGAAAACATTCTATCAAATCTACAAGCTCCAGTACTTTACGTGCAACGACGTACACACCAGAATATACCACTATACACAGCCGCGTTAACTTCGGTCAAGTAACTAGCTGCACTAACGTAGTTCCTCCCCTTAAAGTACGGCTGGTAAAAGGCAAACTCGACTTCTTCAAAAAGATGGGGGTTTTGCAATGCACAAGCAGGCACCAGAAAAGGGAAACCGACTGGCTCGTCATCGTTGCCCTACTTCCATTTCACACCCAAGGAGAACACTGTTCCACCAAGAGTAGCGAGAGGGCCACAGCAAGTCAATAGGGCAGATGCTAAACTGAACTTTGAGATGACCGTGATTTACGCAAGGGGTGAAGGGACGCGGGGGAGGGGCTGACAAAACAGAGAGATTCTGAAGGAGCTTGAGCAAAAAAAAAAAAAAAGGTCCACTTCATCACGCCTGGGACAAGCCCAGGATGCTACCCGAACCGGGAGGCGGAGGCCCTGAAGCCTAGCGACCCAACCAGGGAGATCTCGGGGTACAGGAACCAGCAGCAACGCGGAGCAGCCGAAGCTGCCAGGGAGCAGGTGTTCGGGGACACGAGAGGGAGCGGCGAGTTCGGGGACAGCGGGCGGGAGCCAGGTGCCAGGGGCCAATGGCGAGGGGCAACTGCGGAAGGCGCGGCGCGGGCACCGGAGGCGATGGGACTCTGTTGAGTCAGCACCGCTCCTACTCTGGGGGCACTTGTAGGATCCCCGCCGTTCCTGCGGGCCTGGAGCCCCCGGAGGAGGGTCGGGCCCGCGGACCACCGACATCGTGCTCAATGACGGGTTGGCGGCTGCCCCTTCCCCATTTCACAGGTAAACACTGGCCGCCTTCGCCGCTTACCTCTGTTAACATTATTACACCCCGGGGAAGTGAGGTCCTCCCTAGCCTCGCCGCATGGCAACAGCCGTAGCAGCAGCGAAAACTGCCCGGGCCGCCGCCAACGGCGGCAACTGCTCCTTCAGTCCTTTCACCAGCGGCGGCTTTACTCGGCTTTGCTGGCTTCCCCCCGGCAAGGCTGCTCGCGACGGACGCGCCGCCATCTTGGAAGAGCGACGTCCGCGTCTCCCCACGACGTGCGCTCCCATTGGCTGGCGCGGGAGCCGCTGGCGTCTCGTGACCGTCTCCATGGCGCCGGCGCGCGGAGACGCGAAGGCGGGCGCAGGGCTGCGTCCTTGGTGCCGCCGGGGAAGTCCCGGGGGTAGGACGCCGTTGCCAACTCGGGGCCGCTGCGAGTGGCATGGTGTCTGTCGCGCGGGACCGCGGAGGTCGCTCGTCCTCCGCCGCGCGCCAGGGTTGACCAGCCCTGGAGATGGGCGAGCATGGCTGAGCCCGAGACTTGGGCTGACGGCGCTGCTGGTCTTGCGCATCTCGGAGAGAAGGCCGATGTTTTGCGGAAAAACTTCCATGTCGCATCTCCCTGGTCCCCCGGCACGCGAGGGGTAGTCGGCTTCCTTCTCCGTCTCGGCGTAAAGGGTGATCTGAAACGGCTCCCCTTCTCCGAAACTTTGACAGAAACTTTCCTTTGTGTCTGCCAGTGCTCAGTGAGTTCTCTCTGGGGGTGCGCGGCAGGTTGTAGATGCGATAGGGGCATATCGGCTTCACCTCGATCCCTGCAGAGTCGGGACTGCAGCCGACTTGGTGATTGGCCAGAACCTGCACAACCTTGACCGCTTAGTTTGTCTTCGTGTTAGAGACCTTTAGAACAAAGCAGGTTTTGCCCCGTGGCTGCTGCGTCCGCAGCTTTACACGTGTTTGAGTACCAAAGTGAGCAAATTTTGGCAGATGTCATCACAAGCAGTCCCAACTTTAGTGAGACTGAACTCTGGAACTCAGCGAGCAACAGAAGCTCCTGAAACCCATGTTCAGTCTAACACGAGTTGGCTACAGTGTGTAGAATTAGATGCACCCTCTTCTTCCTGAGTGGTCATGAAGTTTACCCGAACATGCTGTCAAAATCACTGTATGTTAGACATCGGTTTCCAAGGAAACCGAAAAGCAAATTTTAGGCTTTCCAAAGACACTTTGGAAAACTGAGACCACCAGTAGTGCCTTCTTCCCTTTGACTGCAATCATTTACCTACCACTTAACAACGGTATTATTGAGCTAACTCTAACTTTTAGACTTATACTCTTAACTTCTCAAATCTTGCATGGTCTCCATTCTGTTGTGTAGCCACCAAGAAAAAAAAAATGGTTCATGTAAGCAGTCATGCCGACATTCAAAGAAAAACCCCGACTTTGCTTCATTCAACTAATTGTAGCAAAGTAGCTTTTGTTGTTTTAACTGACGTGTAATTTCCACATCTCTGGAGCAGCAAAATTCTAACCTCTGCCATTGTATAAAATATGTTACTGGTATTGACAGTTGACTTTGTAAGTTGAAAGTGAGATTGGAAAATACAACCTAGACTGATGTGTTAAGGGAAACCAAGAGATACTAGAGACAACAAGGAACCTGGAAAAAGATACTGTTCCAACCTGCAAATAAGAAAGCAGAGAAGGAGGCTCGTTAATATTTAAGGTACCAACTAGTGAATTAAAACTAATTTTAAGCGTCTGACCTGAGTATTTCAGTTTTATTCTGTGACTCTAACTCCCCAAAGCAAGGTATTTTCACTTATTTTAAAAGTGGCAAATTACTTCTAAGTAAAAGCTTAACTGAGATTTGAGCAAACCTGTGCCATGACATAGATACGCTTTTTGTTTGCCTGTAGACCTAGAAGTAAGCCAAAATTGCTCCGTCTTCTTATAGCTTCCCTCTTTTCTCAGAGTGCTTTCTGCGACCTAGAAAATCATATGCTAGCTGGCCTCTGGAATCTTGCCCAACCCCCACCTTTCTGACCTTATTTCTACTAAGCATTTTGTTCCAGCTACACAGGCTTGCTCTCTGCTCCTATAACAATAGGGCATCCTCTTGCCCTGGGACCTTTGCACTGACTGTTATCTCTCTGAAAAGATCTTGCCACCAAATACAGGCAAGGAAGCCTACCCCAACCATCCCAATTAAAATTGCCCCTCCCCTAGTACCCTGCCTTCTTTGCTTCAGTTTTTTTTTCATAGCAATTTACACCTTCAATATAATTACTATTTTTCTTATTCTGTCTTCCAGTAGAATGTAAGGTCCATGAAATGAGGGGTCTCTCTTGTGTTCAGTGATGTTTTATTTGTACCTAAAATTCTAGGTATAGAGTAGATGTTCAATAAATGTTCCTTATGAACGGGTGAATCATTTTCTAAAAGATTCCATTAAAAGGGCCTTAAGACTAATTAAAATCGTTTGTACTGAAAATTAAATTCTTAAAAATTTGATGTGTGTTCTTATCTTACAATTATGTGGGCAGCACTTCTGCCACTAGAGTACTAGAAAGTTCATGACAGAATTGCAAGCTACACCTTTCTCTTTACCTTTTTAACCAAATATATGTTTGACTTAAGTCGAAGTTAATATTACTAGCAAGGGAAGCAACAAGGTAAGTAAGGTATACTAATTTCAGAAAGCTAATGGAAATTGAGTTATGTAGCTGGAAAAGAGAATGCTTACAGAAGCAACAAACAGAAAAAAAAAGAAAAGTAAGCACCTAATTTGTAATGGACTGCAATTTCATTCCACATGGTCTTAAAAACATCCTATTCATATCAGTTGTTACAGAGGAAACCTGGCACGGGATAATCTGTGATGCTGGATTCTTTGGCTATCAATAAGAAATTTAAGACAAAACAAGCTATCTCTAGAAGCACATGATGAGGATGCATCTGGCTATTACTGGAAAAGGTTTGATTTCCCAACAGGAGTGTTGAATCAGTCTGCTTAACACAGGGAAGGTGACAAAAAAATGTAAGAGTCAAAGGTTAATCCTTTAAAATAGAATAGGCCACTGCCAGTGATTTCTAACTTCTAAGCAAAGGCTGAACATACCCAGGTTGCCTATGCTTTAGTTTTGAAAAAAAAAAGTAATTTCTACATATGCAGAGTATAAGACTTTTGGTACTATAGACCATTGTTTTCTATTTTATTTTTAATTGGCATTATTGTACAAATTTATATTGTATATTGATGTTTTGATATATGAATAGTGTAATGATCAGATCAGGAGAGTTGGCATATTTTTCACCTCAGACATTCATCCTTATGATGAAAACTTCAAAATTCTCACTTTAGGAGAGGGTGAATTCAGCTATAATACATTGTAAGAACTTTTGTAAATATCACCGTGCACCCCAAGTACAATAACATGGTAATAAAAAATAAATATAAAAAAAGAATAAATGGGAAAACCAGATTTGAATTTAAAAAATGTTTCATTTTCAGTAAGCCAGGACATGCTTTTTTGTTGCATGATACCTGTTGGAAATACTGAATGATGCTAGCTAGCAGCAAATACAGCCACATTTAAAATATGTTTAAAATGATAATGTTCACAAGTCCTCAATAATAGCACCTCAGTAACACAAAGATCTGCATAGAAAGGACCATGTGCAAATAGGTAGTCTATGGAATATTTCAAGGATATTACTAGGTAAATGACACCCAGACTGATAGTTTTAAAAACAAATACTGTCAAACCACAAAAATGAGATCTAGAACACTTCTCAAACATTTCATTCTTAGTTATGGATACTGTTTTTTAGTACCTATTATCCTTACAGAAGGAGAGGTTCAGTAAATACCTATCAGTGTTGATGTTGACCTTTTTCCACGTGAGATCCCTGTTTGTCAAGGTTCTCCACCTTCCATGGAAAGTTACTACCTCCCACTCCATACTATACACTCCTTGAAGGAAGTCAGTATGTGCAACCCATACTTAGACAATAGACACTTATGCTGCTCCTCTTCAGGGTGGAGTGTATAAATATTTTATTTGGAATTCTTTTGCATGAGAGACTTGTATCTTCATATTTTATTTATTCAATCATTTGAGTTTGGGAACATAGATACTTATTTTATTGTTTGGGTTATAATCCAATACAAGTTTATTTTGTTGTTCATATTGTCCCATCGTGAGCCCTGAAGCTCTTAAAATTGTCCTATATCCCATCAATACGTAATTTTTTTTTACTTTTTGTTTTGAGCACATCCTTGCTTTTTGGTAATAGAAGATACTATAGGCTCATCACTGCCAAAGCCTAAAATCAGCCATTTTTCTAAGAAATCTTTGTCCCTTTTGTTGAAGAATGATAACAGAAACCAAGATTTAGGCTTTAGAAGTACTATTTGCTCCTTGGACTGTCATTTATTTTAGGTGCTTGCAGACAGAAAATATATAGGTTCATACTAATCCATGTATATACAGCTATCTATAAATATTTTCATATGTAATCATCTGTATCACTCTTAAGCTAAACGTGAGTTCATACTGATGTTTACAATTCTAATCCATTACCAAAAGGATCATTTTAGCTTCCTCCCCTTGCTTATCTATAATTCCTACTTCAACAGTGAGAAACCTGCCTCCTGCCATTTACCTCTACTTACTTGTTCAATTTTAGTACATATGTATAGCAGTATCAGAATTGTTAGCCCATACCCTGATAGGAAGCAAATGTGTCAACTAAGGTAAGAGACTACATGCATTATGTCTGTAAGACTAAGCCTTTTATCCTTTTATCTTTAGTCTTAGAGACTTTAATCATTTCCAAAGTTGTTTAATTAAGTATCTCTTCCAGCTCTTTAGTGAGATCATTTCATGCATTTATATAGTACAGTTAGATTCTTTGTTCAACTCTGCATTCTTTCCAGAGATCTGCCTACTTCCTGAATGGTTTTTTATTTGCACACATTGCTATCCTCTGTGCTGTGAAATTGCATTAAGTCTTCACAAACATATATCATATATCCACCACTGTGGATATGTAGTGGATATATATTACATATACTACTACATACTATATTATGTAGTATATTATATAGTATATTATGCTGTATACTAAGTTGCATTTACATATTTAACTGCAGACCTAAACAACTGATAATATTCAATAAACATGTATGCACGCATATATGATTATGTAATACCTAATTACCTAATATTTCTTAAGTTCTTACTATGTGCCAGACTAAGTGCTTCACAACAGTTCTTGAAGATAGGAGCTGTTTTTCCCACTTTACAAATGAGGAAACTAAACTGGGGGAAGTGTAGCTCAAATGGTAGAGTGCTTGCCTAATAAGGGCAAAGCTCTGGGTTCAATCCTTACTACCACAAAAAAAAAAAAAAGAAAGAAAGAAACTAAGTCACAGATTTAAATTTGTTTTGCCCAAGTATAGTAGTGCAGCCAATACTTTAAAAAAAAATTAAATATATATACACTTTTTTTCATCTCTAATCCATTTTGCTCCAGTTACTTTTGGAGAGGATCTCATGAAATAATGGCCTCAAACTGAACTCCTCCTGACCTCAGCCTCCCAGTAGCTAGGATTATGGGTATAAGCCCAGCACCCAGCTACACATGTTTATATATGCACATAATTTTATAATATATATCGTGTATATATCTACATGATGTGTGTGTATGTATACACATATATATACTGTATATATAAACACTGTGTAGAGTTCTATAATTAAGAATTATGTTTGTAGATTATGTCTTTAAGTATATTAAGCTCATTTTAAAAACTAAAATTTTTCAACCTTCTTTGTCCTCAATCTTACATGAATCCTAATTGTTGTGATTAGCCTTCGACCTCCTGCTTTTGCTGTTAGCCAAAGAAGGAAATGAGAAAAGGAATCAATACTCACAGATCAAGCCTAACATGTCTCCAATATAAAGCTCATCTCACCTAGTTCCATTTTCACAGAAGAAGAGTGAATAAAAGACTGCTATTATATCGCTTCCTATTTTACTGGCCTAACAGCTAAGGTGAACAAAAAAGAGTTTATTCTAAAATTACTATTGTTTTTAAATAGTAATATGTTAATTCGCACAACATTAAATTTGGCATGCCTTCACCCTTGTATACATGATCATTTTGTTTTCAATGACTATTTTAAACTGAAAAGTATTTGTACTAAATGTACACACAGTTAAATGGAAGAGATATTACACATAAGTTCCATAATATTGGCTGTGGAATAAAAGAATAAACCCTGGAAAATTTGCATTGTGGCCTTGCGTTGGAGATTAAATAGGATTAAACCACTGAAGGGAAAATTTCTAATTTGTTGAGCTTCAGTTTCCTATAAAGTTAGGAGATTAAAAACATAAAGTTAGACTAATATACTAAACAGTAGGTTGTTATTTTCATCATTGGACAATGCCCTGTGGTTCAAAACCAAATGCTTCTTCAGTTTCTTTATTTTAAAACTGTGATACTTAAAAATAACAAGTAAATTGCAGTTCATTTTCTTATCACTTTTCTTCAACAAGCATATTTGTCACCACCTTTTACAAACACCTTGCTACTGAGCAATGGCATACACTGCTGTGAACTATTTTGTGTATGGTAATGAACTCCTTGAATTACCACCTTTCCACTTAAAATGAAACACCTCCTGCTTTATAATGGCCATATGTGCAAATACTCATGAACAGAAAAATCAGCAAAAATGTCAAGAAAAGATCTAGTGTATAAAAACAAAGCAAATAAATACAAAGCATGTTAAAATCAGGCTACTTATTCTTGAAATCTGTAGGACAATCACCTAATTTGGTTGGGTAAGATTTATACTCTGTCTTGTTCAGTAAATCAGCGAAATGCTGAGGGTTTCACATTTTATTTTTAAAAATAGATGTCATTTTCGGGTTTTCCTGTTGCTGGGGAAGTGTTCTTTCTGTTGCTAACAGAGAGCTAAATGTTCTGCTTTGAATGAGACCTGTTTGTTTTTAATGTAGGAGAGGCAGAAGGATGAATGAAGGAATCCATTTTTTTTTTTTCTGTTTCTGTAAGGGAGATGTCTACCTTCTGGGTAAAGGGTACATGATTGGCTCTTTACAGAGAATCCTTTAATAGAATCATGGAATTTGCTCATTTGTGTATATATTTTTTTTCACTTAGCTTTAAAAGGGCTAATTATTCAAATGTAAAGATCACAAGGTTATCTACTTAGGGCAGATGTATCTATTGAGGACAGGAAACATAAGAAAAATATCACAATCAGCATATTGCAAAATAGGATTTTTGTATACACTGTGCTCAAAACTGTGAAAAAAAAGTGACCATCTGGGTAAGTGTAACAGAGCATACCTGTAATTCCAGCACTGGGAAGCAGAGGCAGGAAGATCACAAGTTCCAGGCCAGCCTGGGCTACCTAGTGAGATCCTACCTCATTTAAAAAAAAGAAGAACAAAAATGTCCATCTGACTATCCTAATCTTATGATAGGAATTGCAAAATTATTTTTTTAATTTTGTTGCACTGAAATGAAGTTCTATTTTATTATGGTTTTAATTGTGTTATAATACTCTGTGAAATACTGTTACCTTCCTAAACAGGAGTCTTGCTTAATGCTGTGTCCTCTCTTGAACTTTATAAATATGCCAGAAATTTTGGTTACCCTGAAACTTTACACTGTGAAAATATATTTGAGTTTCTTTCTTCCAAATTTCATTTTCTCATTGGAAACAAGTTGTTGTTAATTTATGTGCCATTGGCTTATGGAGAAGAAGAACTATTTCATAATATCTCCCTAAGTTAGGTCACTCTGGTATGCCAGTATGTGCTCAACTACTTGTTTTATTGTCCTCCTGGTCACTGAAGGAGGTCGCACCTCCTGCCTGTCTGGTAGGGGGCTGAGATAAGTGGCATGAAGCTCCATCTTCCCAGGTAACTTTGGATGCCAGGTTACGATCTCAACATGGGAGAACCTGTCCACCAGATTAGGGGGAAATGTGGATTTTTCACAAGTGACAAATCAAATACACACCTGAATTAAAACACTCTCTAACTCTTCTGATAGTAGAAAGTGTTCAACCTGAAGAATGCCTCCCTTTATTTGTTGATTGATTTGTTACTGTTTTTGTTGGGGTTTGGACTCGGGGCCTCAAGCTTACTAGGTGACAGGTGCTCTACCACTTGAGCCAGGCACCCCACCCTTCTTTGTTTCAGTTATTTTCCAGGTATGGTCTTGCTTTTTTTGTCCAGGGCAAGCATAGTATTAGGATCCTTTTATCTATTGCCTCCCACATAGTTAGATTCACAGCTTACTGGGTGAGATGGGGTCTTGCTAACATTTTGCCTGGGCTAGACTTGAACCTCAGTCCTCCTGATCTCCACTTCCTGAGTAGCTAGGATTACAGATATGAGCCACCACACCCAACCCCTCATCTACTTATATTCACCCTCAGAATTATAGAACATAGACCCGCAAAGATTACTATTTATATGCTATGACCCTGCTTCATTCAAACTACCCAGAAAAGGAAAACAAGGAATCAATGGAATAGGAATGTGTAAATTAAGAAACTGGTTTGGACCAGAATTAGGGAGCTTTGAAAACCACAAGAACTTTTCCAGAAAGTTCTGATAGCTGTTACCCAAAGGATGTAGTCAAATTGAGAACTAAGGAAGGGAGTGCAGTTAGGTGTTTGGCTCAGGGATCTTGGTCAAAGAATAACTCTTCATGATTATGTTCTCAGGCTGCCTCTAAGCAGTCTTCGAACAATCCCATGATTTGTCTCTTATACTGGGGCAGGTTTTGCCCTAGGGACATCTTGAAGGTGCTCTTTACCTCTGACAGAGTCTCCCACACTGAATACTTCACTTGAGTGAACCAGGAACCTAAGGTTCATTGAATGCCTTCTCCCTGCGAGGTGCACTACATACCTTGCTACCTTTAAACCTCCTGGGATAAGTGTTGCCCCCATATTTAAATGAGGAAATTAAGACTCAGAAGTATAGTTTGCCCAAGAGTCCTTTACTAATAAATGCAAATCAATATGAAACTCACTTTTCTGGCTCAAAATTTACTTTTTCTCTACCTTTCTTAAACTCAGTCTCAGTTCTAGTAGTTAATACCCTTTTGTATGGCTAATAAAATCCTATTGTCTATTCCCAAGTATTTTATGCTTTTTGCAATCCATATCTCATGAGGATCTCTTGAAATAAACTGTCATCATTTAGTGATACTTGTTTTTCCAGCTTAACCACTTTTCCCCACCTCTCACATAAGAAGAGATAGGAATAAGAGCCCAGTAGAGTTTTATCTAATTCCTTTTGCTAATTTGCTGAAATCAAACCACATCTCCTGATTGTAAACTACTAACGTCACATATTTATTGAATTTTTCTCATTGATTGACATGACCTTATACATTCAGCTAATCTCACAAAGCCCACTGGAGACCTGTATTACATTGACATGAATATTTTTCATACATGTCTGCCACGTGTCCTTGATCCTCTGTCTTGTGCTGTGATTATACTGTAACCTAAGTGGACCAAGTCTTTTTCTGCATTTTGCTTCCTTATCCAAATGAGGTACCTGACACAGCTGTGCCAGCTCTGTTCTCCTTCACTTTCCTCCCTGAGGAACCTATGCTTTCTGCTTTTGTAGACCACTTGCATATCTCTTTCTCTCTTACCTGGTTCTGATATTGATACCTGTTATTGGCCAATCAATCCTCTTTCTCCTTAGCTAGTCCCTAATCCCTAAAACATTTTGCATCCAGTGGACTCAGTCTGCTTTAAGCCCCATTAGAGCAGGAAGTAATGATCCTGTGATTTGTCACTATCAGGAAGAACAAATTACAAAGTACAATTGTGCACTCACTTCAGCAGAAGCCCTTTATTGTGATAGCACAGACATTTATGAGAAGTTAAGTCCAAAGTAATTTGAAAAGTTTCAGACTCCTAATGTAAATTTATCTTCAGTTACATTTGGTGATACTTCAAATTATCTTTCTCTTATTAGCTTCATTATCCTTTTTCTTTTTAACCAAATCCTTAGAAATATTTTGACATATTGTATCACACATAATTGGACTTTTTTCTTGTTTTTTTTACTTTGCTTATTTTAAGAAGTAAAAACATATACATTTAAAATATATACTGAGAAAACTAGTAGATGTACACTACTTAAAAGCAGCAAGACTATATTCAACATCAAAAATAAAATAATTATCAAACGACAAAATGACTATCCAACTTCCAACCTAATTTAGTTCACAATTACTCTCATATGTCCATTTCTTTCATTGCAGCTTTTGTTAAAGCACCAAAGAGTTTGAATTTCAGGAAAGTCTCCAAGAACACACTTCTGTATTCAGTGCTAAATACATAAAAGTAAAGTAAATACCAAGTGTTTCTCACTAGTATTTTCCTTTAGTCCTTTTTTCTTAGCAAAATCATATTCACTAAAAATGGCATAATATCTGAGATAAGCAGCATATGTCTACTGTTCCTTGTCACACTTTGTCTACTACAGTTTATTAAAGATTATTAGCATGTGAAAAATACTATGATAGAGTTCATAATATGAATAAGTGGAAGTCAGATTTTAATAACACACATGAGTGAAGAAGCAGAAAAGACTTTCAGAGATTCTGCTTCCGTTTTAGCTTAGCTATAACCTTACAGAAAGCATACATTTTTTAAATGTGATACAATAACCTCTCAATCACTTGCAGTAAATTTCTAGAAAATAGGTTTGAAAAATCCAATATGGTTAATAAGCTAAAACTTACCAATTCATAAAGTAAAGCCATTCAAATGTGAGTGTATTTGACACTAGACATTTAGTGTTAGACACTAAATATTGAGTAGTTGTCTCAGATAAATTATAGGATATCATGAGAGAATCTTGACTTTTCATATCAACTCTAAGTTATTAATAAGTTAATAATGACTTCAAATTGTTATCTATTAATAACAGCTAATCTTTTAATTAATCCTTTCTTCATTGTAACCATGCAGACCATCTGCTAGAACTGGTTTGGACTGGCTCACAAGGATAATTCTTAAAATTTTGGGAATTATGCTAGATGATTTTTCCAGTAGTCATTAAAATTTGAAGTGTATAAACTTAAAAGTGGTATCTGAAGCGAAAGTAATAAGCAGTCAAAAATTTTACAATTATTTTACTACTATTTACTGTTAAAGATGGTTTTGAGGTCATTTAGATCTATTGTATGGTGAAGATCCTATAGAGTGGTATGCCTGTGCACATCTTCTTCCCAATTTTTTTTTTTTTTGGTGGTACTGGAGTTTGAACTCAGGGCCTCACACTTGCTATGCAGGCACTCTATCACTTGGGCCACTCCACCATCCCTCTTCCCAACGCTATGTTCTGTGATGTTCTTAAGGTAGCATAAAGCCAACTGTATTTACGATACTCCCAATACACAGTTGGCAAATACCACAACCCAGAGCTTGAATTATTGTTTTGTTGATTTTCTAGAGTTGAGAGAGTGATCAAGAAAATGCATAGTAAACATAAAAGGTGTTGTGAATAGCTTTTGCATCGTGAATAACACAAAAAAATTGAACTGTCCTTCAAGTATTCAGGAACTATTATCCAATTCAGCAGAGTTGTTTACACTATTAACAAATGAATAAAGTTCTGACATCTTGTTAATGAAAGTAAAAATATCAAACACTCATCTTTGTCAAACACTTGTCAATTATAACCATAGTTAAAGGAGGATACAAAAATTCAACAGAAGTCAGCAAAAGCATGAGAAAAGAATCAACTGGCTATATGGAAATCATAAAAATAATAGATGTATAATTTTGTGTGCCATTCATTCTTCATATCAATAAAAATATTTAACATTTAAATGCATTCTCCTTTTTATGCATATTGCCTGCATGCTCCCAGGAAGCCAGTTTACCAGCATGTCATTGACCCTTTCAGGAAGCCTCAGTTTATCCATTGGTTGTCAACTTATTCCACTCTCCTCTACTCTCACATTTGATTGGGTATTACTTGAAGTAGTAGTTTTGAGAATGGTAATTCCTTACTCTCTTACCTTCCTGCCACAGGTGGCCATGAAACTCATACTTAATTAATGTAAGGACAGTGTGATCTAAGCAAAGATAGAGTCCATCTCTCTCTCTCTCTCTCTCTCTCTCTCTCTCTCTCTCAGCAGTAAAAGGGCCCTAAGGGCCTCCTGCTTGCTAGGCAGACAATCTACCACTACAGTCCCCCAGCCCAGAATCTTTGTTTTTCCTGGGATTACTAAACTGGATCTGCTGCCAGGTATGTTCTCTACAATGTGAAGAAAGTATCTCTACAGGAGAAAATGAAGTTACTATGCCAAGAAAAGTGAAAATTACACAGAATAGGAGAAAAAACTTTGCCAGTTATTCATCTGACAGGGACTAATAACAAATTTATAAGGAACTAAAAAACTAAACACAGAATAAATAATCCCAATCAATAAATTGAACTGACAGTTGTCAAAAGAAGTACAAATGGTCAATAAATATATGAAAAACGTTCAGCAACATTAGCCATCAGGGAAATGCAAAACTACATTGAGATTTCACTTCACTTCATTCACTATGGCTATCATCAAGAAGACAAGAAGGGCAGACAGGGTGGCTCAACTGGTGGAGCACCTGCCTCACAAGCATGAGGCCCTGAGTTCAAAGCCCAGAACTGCAAAAAAAAGAAGAAAGGAAAACAACAAATGTTGGCAAGAGTCCAGAAGGGAAAGGAACCCTTATTGGTGAAAATGCAATTTAGTAAAGCCACTGTGGAAATCAATATGAAGATTCCTCAAAAAATCAAAAACAACCATCTGATATAGCTATACCACTCCTGGGTACATAACTGAAAGGAATGTAAGCCAGCATAAAATAGAGATACTTCACACCCATGTTTATTATGGCACAACTTATAATAGCCAAGTTATGGAATCAGACTAGAGGCCATTGACAGATGAATGGATAAGGACATGTTGTGTATGATATATATACATAATGGACAATTATTCAGCCATAAAAAAAGAATTAAGTTATGTCATTTGCAGGAAAATGGATGGAACTGAAGATCATATTAAACAAAATAAGCCAAGCTGAGACAAATACTACATGTATTCTCTCATATGGTATTTTTTGAAGGAAAAAAATGAAAGAAGGGAAGAGGGTGGGAATCAGAAGAAGGCAAAGTGGGGTGTTGCACATGATCAAAGTACATTATATACACATCATGTTATGTTCAACCAATGATTGTAGACAATATATATTAATAGAAAAAAAGCAATTTTTTTAAAGCAAACGCACACAAATGAGCAGCAGCTAGGGCATATCCTGCTGGTGGTAGCCTGCAGATCCAGTTCTTCCTCTAGGCACCACTTCCTACAGTCAGGATTTAACTCACTGTCTTCCCAGCCATGAGGGCCAACATACTCATCTTTGCTTTATGATAACATGAGCCGCCTTATTTGCAGAGTCCTGACTACTACTACAAAACCCCACACAGTCTGATGGGCAGGCATTAGTGAGTCTGCAAACTTCCTGAAATCTATGCAAATTTTCTGTGATTGTGTTTAAGCGTTTTCCCCCTGGGATTAGGGTTCCTGGCTTTCCTCAGGCTCACAAAAAGACTTATAAACCCACAAAAGCTGACTGAAATTAATGTGAATCAAAATAAGCTAAATAGAGTTCTGTGTCAGAGTTTGCATGGCACATACTGCACCAACCTAGTGGTGATTTCATTCTCCTGGGTATGACATTGAATCTCCGTTATGTGATGTTTTCAACACAGATTACAAGACTTCCGAGGAGTTTTAAATCCCAAAGACACTGAATTTTCACTTAATTTCCCAATTTATTCCTCATTACTTTCTTAGCACACACTATCCTATTTGTGTGATGTGGTTAGCCTATTTCTCAAGAGCATCTAAAATGGGAGGCAGTTGTTATTCACTTGACTTAAGAAATTTCAAGGAAGATACATAGAAGTCACTATCTGTAGTCGGTCAAAACTTTTAAAAATGACTTTTATGTATCTAGAAATAACTTTCAAAGAAATAATAGGCATTAAATTCAAATGTGAAGCCATGCATGGTGGTGCACACCTGCAGTCCCCTCACTGCAGGGAGGCAGGAAGGTGATGAGTTTGAGGCCAACCTGGGCTACATCACAAGATCCTATCTCAAAAAAAAAAAAAATAGGATTGATAACTATTTTCCAGATGTTTTAAGATTACTTTAAAAAAGACTTCCAGGTTAATAGGCCAAGTTATAGGGCAGGAAGAATCTTTATGGGAAAAAATTAGAACTGGACTCGGTATGATTGAGAAAAAAGTAAAATATAAGAAATTTATATGGTTCTCTTTGACATTAGTTATCAAGCAGAAAATAAATGCACCTGATGAAGAGCAAAACACAGTGTTCCTGGTACTATGCATTCAATACCTTTACTTTGGAAAAAAGCTAAAGCAATTTCAGAGCATGATTTTTGTCTAAAAAGTAATTTATTGCTTGGATAAGCATGACACAGGAGGTTTTGCAGGTCCTGCTCACCTGCTGAAGCAATATTATGTCAGCCTTTGTAAGAGCTTTGGTAGATTGTACCTATTGCACTAAAGAGAAACTATTTAAATCTCCTTTAAAAATATAATTTGAACAATAAAATCATATAGTGCTTTCTTTGAAAATAAAATTGTCTCGAAAATTAAAATGTGGTATATTTGATTTTTAAAAATTAAAACAGTGTCTCATCAGAGCAAGTAGATATAAGTATCCAATCAATGCTGAAATGAATATTCAGTGCTTATTGCAGACATCAGATTTATGAATAAGTCTAGTAATGAGAATTTAGGAGATAAGATTATGAAATTAACCATTTTACAAGGAAATTTGCTGCATTTAAACTTGTACTATTAGTTGAACTACATGCTCAAAGTCATATAAGCCATTAAGTTGCCAGTTGTGTGATTAATCAACACAAAGAAATTCTGTCCTTCATTCTAAGACTGCAGTTTATTCCTATTTAATGAGTTGTTGGGCTAGGCTGACTGCTAAGTTAGCTCAGATTCCTGAACTCTATATTTGTCTTCACAAACATCTCTTAATTTTAGCTACATTAATTTAAACATTTGTGTTAATAGGTTAATAGGTAATTATGATATAGAAAACTATGAAGGCCCTGCTCACCAAACTGAAACAATATTTGCCATGAGAAAGAGAAAGAGAGGCTTAAAGAAATGTTTGAATTCAATGAGATTAAGGAATTGGCCCTGGATGTTTCTGACAGAACTTAGTTTTCCATGATAGTTCATAATAAAAATGCAAATGAATTTGACTTTAGGTGTTCAGCTCCTAGAAGGAAAAATTAGATGTAGAGAAATTCAGTTTTAGCAAAGAAATGTGTGACTCATTGTTCCTTTGTTACCTCCTTTTTGAAATTATTAATTTCTTCCACAAGATGCCTTACCCTAACATTGAAAGTAATAACTAAACAATATCTTGTAAAAATGAGATTGGCATCTATTTAAGTCATTTTCTATGCAACGTGAAGATGGAATTTAAAAAGACAATCAAGCAGGGTGCCGGTGGCTCATGCCTGTAATCCCAGCTACTCAGAAGACACAGACCAGGAAGATCAAGGTTCGAAGCCAGCCCTGGCAAATAGTTCCGCAAGACCCTATCTCAAAAAACCCTTACCAAAAAAAGGGTTTTTGTGAAACCACCTAGAGTGGCTCAAGGCGAAGTCCCTGAGATCAAACCCCAGTCCTGCAATAAATAAGTAAATAAATAAACAAAAAGATAATCAACAGATCCATGTGACAACTCTTCACTTTGAAGCCTCTATAGATATATCACTGGACACTCACTGGTAGATAAACCTAGTAAAGAGAACCTTTTCACTTTGATACTGACAGAGGATGTTACAAGTTATGTGCTATGCACAATTATTGATAGGCTTAATACATTTACCTTATGAAGTACAGAAAGGTATCAGAAAAGAAATTAGGAAGTTAATGTTATATATCTCAGAAGAGTAATGATCAAGCACCTTTTTTTTTTTACTTCAAACATGCTATGTAAGAGCTTTTCACACATGAAAAGCTAAAAAGAAATATCAAAAACCAATCAAGTCTGCCATTAATGTCATTTTCAGAAGAAGGGCTGATAGTGTGACATGTTCTGTAGCTGAAGGCCTATTGAATTGTCTCTTGCCTTCTACCTATGTCTCATTTGCAAGCTTGTTTCTGCAAAATATCAGCCCAGACAAATGAATATTCCTGGTTTCCTGCTCCTATTCATTTTTTAAAATAATCCAAACTCAGTAAGCTAGAAAAATCTTAAAAATCCTTTTTAGTCTCTCCTGAAGTGTAGCATCTACAATCACTCCTACATGAACACCTTTGTGCTTTCTCTTTCTATGTCTTATTTTGACCCCTCTCTATTTTCTGATTTTTAGGCAGCTCCTAAACTGAAGACATTTCAGACCCAGGAGGCAGAGAAAGAGCCTGCAAGGATCATCAGTTCAAACTGAAATACAAAGGAGACCAAAACCCAATGTGTCCATTTAAAACTTTTGACAGCCCATTCTAGGTTAGAAATCCAGTCTCTTCTTTTATCCAAGTTTCACCATCACCTCTCACCCCAAATGTTAGGATCATCTTTTTTACCCTTGTTCAAATTGGAGAGAGGGTGAGAACTTAAAAAGAATGGAAGTCAGGAGGCACTGAGAGGAGAAATATGAGTGTCAGGGTCACTTTGGAATAAGCACAAAACTTTTAAAATACTGGGGTAAATCCTTTAGCAAAAGTAAGAGAATTCTCTTGCTTTAAAATTTTTATTTCTATAAAATAAATTTTGGTCAGCCTTTGATCATAAAATAATTATGAAAATACCAAATGAGACTACTTGCCATATCTGTACAATTTAGAAATGACACAGGGGCAAAGAGGAGGAAAGGCAGGAAATTTAGAATTTCTATAGGATATCATAATATTTTAGGCATAATAATAATATTTTAGGCAGTGACTGTTGATGAAGGCCAATTTTGAATTCTTTTAAAAAGCAGACCCCTGCCTAGGAAGCAGGGGGCCTTGAGTGAAAACCTCAGTACCACAAAAGAAAAAAAAGCAATAAAAAAAAGGCATATGTAATTTGTGCGTGTATGTGTGCGTGTGTGTGTGTGTGTTATTGGGGTTTGAACTCACAGCCTCAAGCTTGCAGGGCAGGTATTCTACCACTGGAGCCACACTCCCTGCCCTAGGATGCAATTTTATAAAGCTTAAGAGTAAATTTTTTATGAACTCTGGAGAAATACAACTTTAGGCAGAGATACTAGTGATGACACACTTTCTGTATTGAAACAATTGCATTGTATTCATTATTACCCTGTGTGTCTTTCCCCTATACTTAACTGAGCTTCTTCATTTGAGAACACTGTCTTTATATCCACAGTTCTGACACAAAATGTGACTAAATACATGTTATGCAGTTGATTAATTTACTTATACTTTAATTGTTATGAAACACATTCTCAAGTGAGAGTTTACCTTACAGTCACTTCTGAAACTTTTTATAAAACAGATGCTCAAGCCCTAGTCTGCACACAGGCCTAGATAAATGTATTTAAAAAGCTCTACAAATTGGTACATATTTCCAATGCATGGTAATATATGCATAGAATCACTGGAAGCAGTCTACCAAAAATGAGGAACAAAGCAAAGGTGGCTGTTAAACTTGGAATAGAGGTTTAGCCAATGAAATTACAAGCAGAAGTATAAGAATTGGAAAAGAAAGACGAAAACTATATCTAATGACATATGATATGGCATGTTAATGCTAACATTAACACAAACATTTAATAAGGGATCAGATATTAACTTAACCTATATAAATCAATAGCTTGCAGAGGTAGAACCAATAGCCACTTTAAATATACAATCGAAGAAAATGTTTATAATAAGGACAGGAAGGAAATATTTAGAAATAATCTTAAGAAAAAATGTCCTAAATCTAGGGAAGGCTTTAAAATATACTTGTATTTAGAAAGATCAGAAGCAGTAGAAATTCCTTGTTTTTGAAAGAAAAGATCAATATCACAAATATACCAATTCCCTCTAAGTTAATATACATTTAATGTGATTCTAGTAAAATACCCTGAAGTTGTTATTATTGTTTGATGAAGATAGGTTAATTCTAAAGTTCATGTGGAAAAATAAACACACAAGAATTGATAGGGAAATAAAGAAATCTAATAGATGGGACTAGCCTTACAAGATATATATATACCATGACGCTTCTATAAAAAAAAAAAAGTACAATGTAAGCTAGGTGTAGTGGTGAGTACCTGTAATCTCAGATATCCAGGAGGCACAGATAGGAAGATCAGGGTTCTATGCCAGCCCAGACAAAGTTAGACCCTATCTCAAAAATAAGCTGGGTGTCATCTATACAGGAATATAATATAATATAATGTACTATACTATAAGCTGTCAAATATTAGCAGAGATGGGGATAGAGAAAGAGTAAGTAATGGGGGGTAATTTGCTTAAAGTATAATTTATATAGGCCTGAAGTACCAAGGCAATCCCCCCTCCTTGGACTATCAACATACACTTAACAGATAAAGGGCGGGAGGGTAAAATAGGTCTTTTTCAAGGGTGGATATCAATGGAAGGTGAGTGGTCATAAGGAAAGTGGGAACTAGGGTGAATATGGTGGATGTATTTTGTATTTATACAGGAAAATAGAAGAATGAAACCTCTTGAAATTGTTCTAAGAAGTGGGGGAAGAGATGAGGGAGAATGACGGAGGGGGTACATCTAACTAAGATATACTGTAAACAAATTATTTAAATAACACAATGTATCACTCTGTACAACTATTATATGCTAATAACATTTCAAAAAATAAGCTAGCTGTGGTGGCCATGCCTGTGGTCCCAGCTACTCAGGAGATAGAGAGAGGGAGGGTCACGAGCCTGAGGCTAATCTGGGCAAAATCATGAGACCCTATCTGAAAAGTAAACTAAAAGCAAAAGGACTGGGGTATGCCTCAAGTGGTAGAGTGCTTGCCCTGAGTTCAATCCCCAGTACCACGAAGAAAAAAAAAAAAAAAAAGAGTACGGTGAAGATGAATGCACGAATATAGAAACCAATAGAACAGAATACCAAGTCCAGAAATAGGCCCAAGTTTACATAGATGATAAGTTTAATAAATAATAAGGATGACAATTTAAATCACTTAAAGAAATGATGGGTTTTTGAAAAATTATATTCAAATATTAAAATTTTGGGAACAAGCAAAATTTACATTCATATTTCATCCACAAAAAAGAGAGGTCTCAAATGTACCTTGTATCTAAATGCAAACTATTAAATCATACAAACACTTGAGGTGAATTCATTTTAAAACATGGAGGTAGGGAAAGTCTTTCTAACTATGAATTGCAATCCAGAAGCACTAGTGGAAAGCATTCTACTTTGTAGCCCTTATTTCTGAAGGAATCTCTGTCCAGTGGAAGGTTCAGCCTATCTTCACTTGATAAGGGGAAGTCAACAGGGATGTCTGGGATGAATCCTGCTATCGTGCTCTACCAGCACAACAGAGCATCCATGATGCTCTGGGCAAAACAGCTCCCATCAAGTGCAGCCTACCTCTCCCCCTGACCATGATGCTCACATCATTCAATTGGGATTCTGTGCTTGCTTTCCTACCTGGTACTCCACCAAAATTGGAGCCTCTAGTCTGCTTTTCTAATACCCACAGGTCCTGTGTAGCACTTCATACCATCTTCCCACCAAAAGATTATATCATGTCCCCTAACTTCCCACACTATTAGTTATTGACTGAGGGCCTGTGGGTGAAATAACCCAGAACCAAATTGTCACCAAACTGACTTCTTCTGGCATTTATTCTTCTCTGCATAGACTCTTTTATTTGTACCCTTATATGACATGGGCCCTTAGATTGCCTGTCATCTCTATAATTACTGCACAATTGATCCAATGATGACTCTTGCTAGAAACAAGCCTAGGCTTCTTTCAACATTGCACTTTGGTCTGCTGGCCTTGCTTCCTCAATGTCTTACCCACAGGGAACTCACTCTTCCAGTCACTTTTTCCCCATGCAATACTTTCTTCCTCTGCTTGTCCAGTCCTTGTTGCTAGAATTACATAGATGGACCCATGTCATCTAACCCTTGGCTTAATTATTAAATTGTTTTTTATCATCCATGGTCGACATTATAGTGCTTACCTGTATCAGTTAAAGTTCTCTTTTTCCAGAAACTTGATGCATTATTCTTTTCTGCCCACCTTTTGGTTAAGTGGCACTGTCCCCAGATGCAGTCTCTAAGACAAGAATGTATGTACAAGTGATGTGTTTAGAAAAATTTCTCAAGGAAACACTGATAAGGAAGTATGTTAGCTTTGTATTACTGTAACCAATATCTGGGATAATAAATCTATAAAGATAAAAAGGTGAGTTTGGGTGTCTCAGATTTGGAGCTTTTAGTCCATGATTGGTTAGCCCTGTTGCTTTTGGGCCTGTAGTAAGATAATGTGTTATGGTGGGAGCATGGTAGAAGAAGCCTATTTACCACCTCATGGTTAAGTGTCAAAGAGACAAAGAGAAAGAAACTAAGCTCTCACAATCCCATTCAAGAGCACGACCTCAATGAAAACCTCTCACTAGACCCTACCTCCTAAAGCTTCTACTGCCTCCTAATAGTGCCAAGTGTGGACCAAGCCTTTAACATGGACCTTTTGGGGACACATTCTAGACCCAAACTATAACAGGAAGTGATAGAAGCAAGACAAAAAGTGAAATAAAGGCAAGAGTATAATTTCAGGCAAAAATCACACAGAGGGTAAGCATGACTCCAGAAAAGAATTCTGGAAGGTAAGTAATTTCTCAGAGTTGTTCCAACCAGAGCCAGGGGAGGTGAGCTAATACTTCTGCACAAGACAGTCAATCAAGAGGTAGAGGTGTGTGCCTGGCACTTTTGGCTCTGTGCACAGGGGCTCCAGTACCCCCAATAGTGGGCATTGAAGAGTTACAGATGCTGCTCATTGAATGTGAGTTGACTAGGAATTCAAACCAAGTATAGACACTGACTGTTTCAGGTGTCATGAATAGTTCCAGGAAATTACAGTCACAGGAAAATTCATTTTCATTGTACACCACTCATGCTATGACAACCTAGAAGCCTACCTGCTTTAGACAATATAGCACCACAAGATGGTGGGGGTCTTGTTAGCCTGCATCCTTGAGCCATTTCCTTCCGATTTGTGTTGAACATTTAAATTAATTGAAAAATGAACCATGTTTGTTATTACAGCACATTCTGTCCTATCTTGACTGACATATATTCCATTTCTGCATTCTTCATTCAAAGACATTTGTTGAGTAAACATTATGTGGTAGGCATTATGCTGGAGATATAGAAGAAAGAAAGGCTGTTTTTCCTCAGCCCATTTTCACAAGAGTCCAGCTAGGGCCATGATAGAGATAGACTGTGGAATCCAGAATGCTATGTGAACAACAAATAGGAGATTCTAAATGAGGTAGAAAGTCCAGGCAAGACTTCTTAGAGAAGGTTGTATATGAGTTAAATAATAAGGCATGAATAGAAATAAGCTAGAAAAATAAGGGGTTGGGTAAGGAAGGTCACTCAAAAAGCAGGAATATGAGATGCAAAGTTCAGATTCATGAAGCACAGGCTGTACTGATGACTCACTAACATATAACAATATATGAATTAGCATTTTGATATTGTGTTATAGCTTGGCCTATCAGGCAGGAAGTCAATTCAAATAGGAGTTAACTCATGACGTAAGGCACTTATTATTTTACTTTTCTGCATCCTGTTTACCTACTTTGAAAGATGAAAGTGTTGACCTGCTTAATAGACATGTTGCTTAATTAATGCTCAAAGTTGCCCTGAAAATATCAAGGCCTTCTCACACATGAAAAACAGGTACAACTTCCACACAATTATTGTTTCTATTCCACTAGCATTAAAGTACTTTCTATGCATATATCTTTAATGATATAAGGGTAAAGAAAATGGAAAAGGTATGATCATTTCATGACAAAGTTGAAATACTTCACAGCAGAGAGGAAAATTGTTTGTTACCAGTACTGAGAGGAACAAGTACAGAGATGGCCCATTTTATATTTTTAAATTTAATTGCAAATGATGATGGTGATAACGATAGTTAACTTCTAATGGGCAAATACTATGTTCTGTGAACACTGCATGCTAACTGCTTTTCTATGAATTGTCTCCTAAAATTCCCTAGACAGCTTCATGTCATATGTTTATTACATTTCTGTTTTAAAGATAAGGAAACACAGGCACAGAGAGATTAGGCCACAGGATACCTTTGTGGGTCATGAGTCTAGCAGTTTTCCTGAATACGCATGTGGCTCTGGTCTCTTTCTCTGTTTCTTCTTATGCCATCCACAGTTTCCCTGTAGGTCTCATAGGCAGAACAGTACCTTTAAGGTATCACCATACTTGGGGTAAAAGTTCTACTGATATGACTAAGTTAATAAAAACAATCATTTTAGAAGATAAACAATACAGACAAGTGAATCTGAATTCAGGTTCCCCCAACCACTTTAATCAACAGTATTCAATTGACCCAATTATTTCCCAGTTCTCTCAAGAACACGGGGATTCTGTTCTCAGGAAGATTTATGTCTTTTTCACACACATCTGCTCTGGAAACCCTGTGCTGATATCTGATGCCACTTCCTAGGTTGGAGACCAAACTAGAAAACCTGTCATAGCTCCATTTTACTGACTAGACCAGAGACCAACTTTCTTCTTTGCCATAGTAGAATATGACATTTAGCAATTAATATACACTAAAGTAATCTCCAATGTTTCCTGTTTTCTAAACACCTATATTCTATAGTATATTTTCAGTGTCATCAAATGTATTATTGTATGGAAATGACCAGGTCTACATACACACAGACACATACATATATATTTTTTGGTGGTACTGGTGTTTGAACTTAAGGCCTCATGCTTGCTAGTCAGGGGCTCTACCATTTGAGCCACACTCCCAGCCTTGTTTTTGCTTTTAGTTATTTTATAGGTAGGGTCTCATGTTTTTGTTCAGGGCCAGCTTCAGACTATGATCCTCCTACCTTTGGCTTCCCAGTTAGCTGGAATCAGAAATGTGGACCACCAAGCCCAGCTTATTGATTGAGATGGGGGTCTCACTAAATTTTTACCTAAGCAGGCCTCAAATAATAATCCTCCCAATTTCCACATCCTGGGTAGATGGGATTATAGGCACATACCACTGCACTGGACCCTGATCTACATATTGATTAAATATATTGTGGTATTACTTAATGATTCCCGTAGTGATTCCTCTTACAGGATTTTTCTGAGATCTCCATTCAGATCATAAAATTTTAAAAGCTAGCATAGATCAAAATTTAAGTAAATTTCAACTGAGTTTGTGTAAGCAGAAAAATCTATTGGATCAATCTGAAAAGATGCGATTAGGAAAGCAGAGTTGTATACATTTATCAAAAGGTCAGGTCCTATTACTTTTATCTACTTGAAACAGTCAGACTTAATACACAAGTCATAGCCTCACTTAAAGGACAGTAATGAAAACAACAGCTAATATTTGTTGAACAACTATCATGTGCCCAACACTGTACTAAGCATTTAATTTGCATGATCTCATCTACTACTGCCCTCCAAAACTGATGGCTTTTATGTATAACACACATACACATACACACACACATATACACACACACATATATATGCACACACATACACTGCGTATACTAATCAATACACTAATTGATAGATTACTTTCCCATGATACATAGACTGGACAGTTGTCTTGTCATTAGGATTTTATGAAGACTATGACAAGTCTTCTAGTCACCCTGCATTGACATGTAGTGTTCCTATTTATTACCTAGTTCCTATAGAAAATATCTTTTGTTCTCTACAGGTTTACTTGTTTCTTCCTATGAGTTCTATTAAAAAAATTAGCCTGATATTTAGCAGACTTTGACATGAGTCCGAAATTACCAGAATGAACAATTCAGAGACATTAGAAAGGGAAAGGATAGGGCCTGGGGCTCAGCATGATGATCAGTTCAAATAGCAGTCAGCTAAAAGACAGTACGTGTTGGAAGAGTAACTGGGAATGGAAAGGAAAATAAATTTTATGAGAGAAAGAGATTTAAGTTTGAATTTGTGTCACAACCTTGGCTAAAGGCAGATAACAAGGAATTTGAGAGGTCAAAAACCACACAGAAGGTAAAGCCTGGAATCAAATCCAGTTTTTCTGATCCAAATCCTTCAATTTTCAGTTTTACAACAGGGCTGTCTGCATCCGTGGTGCTTTGTTATCACAACAGTCTAAGGTGGGCTGACTTTCCCAGACGCATCTAGATTTGCTTAGTCTTTTGAGATTCATAGCTAGTGTAGAGTAGAAGTAGTAGTTAGACTAGTTTAGACAAGTGCTGAGGCCTGGAAGCGGTACAGCCTAGTGACTGAGACTATAGACACTGAGGCCAGGTTTTGAGAGTTCAAATTCCAGCTTTATCACTCATTGATTGTGTTCCTTTGGGCAAGTTATTTGAGCTCTTTGTGCATAGGTTTGCTTATCTGCAGAATGGAAACAATAATACCTCTCTTAAGAAACATTTTAAAAAGATAAAGTAATATATAATGCAAAGTGTTAAAGAATAATGCTTTTCACATGGAGTGTTGAAGACATGTTATAAGAAGTTTCAACATAAATGGCAAGACACTAGGTTATGATTGGCTATGAGGGTAGAACACAAGAAGGTAATGAGGGTTGAGGTTCTCTAAAGTAGACAAAAATAGCTTAGTGAGAAGAAAAGGAGAAGCAAGTTGACTGAGTGCATAAGGTGTAAATGTCAAATAATAAGAAGTAAAAGAGTGCAATTTAATCATACAGAAACTTCTGGGAGGTGAGAAAGAAGCCTGTCTTGCTTCTAGCTGATTATAAAAGTGGTTGGAAGGCAAGAACTTAATGGAAGAAGCTGAAAGAGATACAAAGACACTTTAGGGAGGCCTTGGAAGAGATGGAAGAAACTCACAGAAACAGGCTTAAGCTCAAGTTTGCCCTCAAGGCACTGGCTAAAGGCTTTACGAAGAGATAAAGGGAAAGGAATGTTGAAATTTCATTTTATGGAAGAGAATGACAACAATAAATTTGCTCTGGGAAAATGGGTGGGGAGAATAAGAATGAGGAAGTATTGGAGTAGCAGAAAGAAATAGTCACTATGAGGCAGGCAAGTCAATAATCTATTTCCCATGCCTAGAGACTTAAAGATAAGCCAGATATTTGGCAAGGGTTGAAAAAGAAGGATACTCAGGTGACAAACATACAACACAGGACTTTTGTAGTCAAAGTGTTAAAATAACTCACTTCTAAATTCTTAGTCCATAGACGCCTTTAGGTTTGGACTCAGAAAGGCCACACTACCACAACACTCACAGAGCTACGGTTGGATCCATGCTGCACATGCGTGATTAGATGTAGAAATCCTTTCCACACCTGATGCTAGGAATGAGCTGTTCACAATTTATTAATCCACCTCATTTCTATCATGGATACTCCATTAATTTCAGGGGTTTGGATAAGGCTATAATTTTAGAGCAATGTAGTTAAGGAAGTGAAATATCAGTTTTCTACACCTTAGAAAAATTAATGGTTATATTTAAATCTGAATAGTTCACCCAGATTTTGTCAGTCATCCTAACATGTAGGAGAAGCCTCTGACCTCAGTGTGGCTTAAGTGAATCAGGAAAGCTGATAGATCATGACTGGAAGAGTTGGGCTGAATTTGCTTTTGTTCCAGGAACTCATAAAACATCCTAAATAATGTGACCTCTGATTTTTGGAGCATTTGCATATTTAAGATATTGAACATATTCCCAAATTAAAATAACATTTTAATTCTAGTAGTCTTATATTTTATTTATTAAAAAGATTATTACCTTCCCTGAACTTTTTCTTTTTACAACTTCCAAATCTAAAGAGACATGGACTCTCTAAATAAAGACAAGTGGCATCTATAGTAAAAGACTTCCATGTACATGTTAAATGAGACATTTAAAAACCTCAGTCTGATAGGCTCATTTTTATATTATATATTGAACCAAATTCAAATCTCAACTCTAGGTGGCAGTTTACTCCATCACTTACTTATGTTCTTTTAACAAGCAGTAGATTCATTCACAGTTTTTTCATGAATGCATAATTTTGTGCAAAAATTAGTTCCTGGCTCTCAGTATCTGTTAAAAATAGATTGATTTTTTTGGGGAAAAAAATCATGGCTTGAGATTCAGATTTCCCATGTATCTTATCGTTCTTGGTTTCATTAAGTTGATACGATAGAGCAAAAGAGAATAGATAAAGATGAATGTTTTAAACATTTTCTTGAGGAGTATAATCCTCCTAAATTGTGGCAATAATTCTATGTCAATGCTGTGTTTCTGCCATGAAGACTAGAATTTACTATGAATAATTTCTCCATGAATATACTAATTTTCAGAAATATCAAGGGTATTCAGAATCGGATTGTTTGAAATTGTATAAGGATATTGATCGAATTGAAGGAAAAATACCTTATAACAAAGGAAACTGACCGATATCTGTGTTTCTTTATATCTCTTTAATGGAAATAGCCAAACCTAGAGTTTAATTTAGATGGTCAAGATCCAAGATACTTAAGCTGCATGATTAAGAACAACTTTCCTTCCACCACATACCTACAAAGACATCTGTAAGAGACATGTTGTTTTATTTTGGTCAGGGACCCAATAATGGGCTGTGCAGAATGACTCTCCAGTACTTAGCACATAAAAGTTTCCTATTCTTCATAGACTTTCTTAATTTTAGCAGGAGGAAAATGTATATAGGATTTAAACTTTATCCTAACATAAGATCTTCTTTCCAATGAAGATAATAATAGTATCTACTTTCCTGTGTGTTGTGAGAATGATATAAGATATGTTTGTACATAGTGACTGGCACCTGACATTCTGAATATTAGTTTTCTTACAATTTGTGATTTATTAATAAACAGCAATGTGACAAAACCATGAGGAGTTTTCATTTATGTTTCTGCACAACTTCAGCTCTCCTGGGCCTTTCCTTGTCTCCAGACTCTCCTATGTGTAAAGGACCATAGGAAAAAGTCATATGACATGGCATAAGGGGTGAGGATATTAGTTACTGAAGTGTGAAAGTTAACTATTTACAAAATTTGGCATGATTTCTACATTTCTCCCTGATATATACATATATGTTACATGTATGTGTGTATATAGTGCACATATGAAATATGTACACACATATATTTATAATATATGTGGCTGGACAGAGACATATACATTTTAATACCATTAGCATTGTTCCTATCATTTTATTGAATGTAATGAATGATTACTCTTTTGGGTTTATGTAGAAATCAAAGATACTGACCCTAATAATAGAACATAATCTCTTATTTTACTCAAGTTCCATTTCTAAATTATTTGGGTAAAATACATCTAAATGAAACATCTTCTATCTTAGAATAGAATTGATCCCCTATGGTTCAGCTTCCTACCTGAAATGCCTAAGAGAGAATGTGTAACAAGTATGCTGACATATTAATCCTTGTAGGTCAAAGGAACCAGTTACCCTCAGTGGTTAACAGCCTTACCCATTTAACCCAGGGTGCTGTACAAATATTATTACTACTGTCATATGAAAAAGTTGGAAAGAACTATCCTATAATCACCAGGTGTTCTCGTTATCTAGAGCTGAATATATTCCATAATTATAAGGCCTCTCAATAATCTTCTCAAAGAGTGTTGACCATATACTAAAGTTTTTGGTGACTCTTATTGCCTCCTGAGCAAATCCCAAACTTCTTATGGTGCTATTCAAGTCCATATACTGTCTTACTTCTGGCTGTCTGTATTGTTTGGAAAAGTGTCTCCCAAAGGTTTATGAGTTAAAGGCTTGGTCCCCAGGGTGGTGCTCTGGGGAGATAGTGGGACCTTCAGGAGGTGGGGCCAAAGAGGGCACTTAGGTCATGACAGGTGTGCCCTTGAAGGAGATTGTGGGATCTTGACTTCTTCCTTTTGCTCTTTTGCTTCCTGGCTATGAGGCAAGTAGCAGAATCCACTACAGGCTCCCTGAATTGCCATCTGGAATGTCCACCAGAGGCCTAAAGCAATGGATCTGCCTGATCTTGAACTGGAACCTCCAAAAGTGTGAGCCAAAATAAACCCTTTCTCTTTGTAAGTTAATTATGTCAGGTATTTCATTGTAGTGATGGAAAGCTGACTAACACACTGCCCTTCCATGTCTATTTCCCACCAGTATCTTTCCACATCCCACATAGGAATGCACTCTTCTCATTTCCACATTCCCAAATCCCTCATGCTTCAAATGCAGCCATCTCAATACAGCCTTTAATTCCTCCAACCAGAACTAACCCCTCCCTTTTCTAAGTTTCTAAGTAACTTCAATATGGCATTTGTTTCTTTATATGGCCGTTACCATTTTTTATAAGCATCTTATTTCTAAGTGTTAAATAAGGCTAAGCTCAACCACGTGTGTCAAAAATCACCAAATTATCCAAAATAATAATAGGTTAAACAAATTTTTGGTGGGGCTTTCAAATAAATGCAGTCTAGAAGGACACAGCTGAGAGCATTTCAGTGCTCCATGGTGTCACCAATGTAGGTTCTTCTATCTTGTTGCTGTGTCTTCCTTGGCATTTGCCACCACCTATGTGGTCCAAGATGATTGTTCAAGGAGGAACCATTACATCTATAATCTAAGCAGCATAAAGGAAGAAGGGAGGAAGAAGAAGATCACCTTTGCCCAGAAAGGACCCATTCTGAAAACTGTATATACTACTTCCACTTATGTTACATTAGCCAGGATTTAATCACATGTCCATATCTAGTAATCAAAGCTCCTGAGTAAAGCAACCTTTATTTCACAGGGCCAAATACTGACTTAAAAACAGAGGTTATGCTACTAAGCAATAAAGACATGGTAGTAGGTAACTACTAATCTCTGTTCCACTTACCTGTGAGAAGTGTGTTTTGAATGGCAGACTCATATTTGATTTATCTTTATAACCCTAGAATCAGAAAGAATAATTTATATAAATTATTATTGAATGAATAAATACATGAATTAGAGTAAGGCATGAAGATATTAGTTCTCTGCCCTTTTATTGATCCCTCATTTCAAGTGATATTGAATAGTGAGCTTGAATATGCATGCTTATTTTATTTTATTATGTCTGCTTCACTATAGGACATGGAAAACCAAAGTAATATTTAAATATGGGGAAGAAATTACTTCAAATATTTTTGATCAATGGTAATCTGGAAATCATGTGTATTAGGCTTGAGCCAACACCAAATTTAAATGCCATTGGCAAGCTTATTGATATCATTCCACTCTAAACACCTATGTGGTACAGATTTCAAATTTACAAATCTGATCCTTCTGATTATTGGAAGCAATCAGATTGTCAATAGTAAGTTTTAAAGGTAACAAACATGGATTGTTCTCTTTCTTCTGTCACTTTGTCACTGATAGCTATATGCTTTTGAAATATATCCCTCCACTGACCACCATAACCAATGAAAGATGTTGGCCTTAGAAGAACTGAGACATATCCTCTTAAAACTCCCATGTATACTACAATTTATAATTTGATTTCCATAACTCCATCTTAATTGTGATTTGGGTAGAATGTTGAATTTTTCACTTTTTTTTTACTTACTAGGATTTGAACTTAGGGCTTTACACTTGCTGAGCAAATGCTCTACCACTTGAGCCACTTCACCAGCCCTATTTTGTGTTGGGTATTTTTGAGATAGGGCCTCATGAACTATTTTCCTGAGCTGCTTTGAATTGCAATCCTCCTGCTCTGTGCCTTCTGAGTAGCTGGGATTGCAGGCATGAGTCACCAATGCCAGGCTGGAAATTTAAAATTGCTATAGGATATCATAATATTGGAGGCAGCAACCACTGATGAAGGCCAATTTCAAATTATTTTAAAAAGCCACCGGTGCCAGGCAAATTTTCACTTTCTAGTTCTCTCTATATGGGTTAGGCCTCTAAAGCTAAAATCATATTTCACAAGAAAGTTTAAGTAGTTTTAAGTAGTTCCTTAAAAACAGGAGGGGCTTTTTACTTGGGCTAGAACAGAAAGGAGATGGAAGTACAAATAAATAATATAGGAATTGAAAAAATAAGTTGTATATCTCTTACTTTCTCTCAATAATGTCTAAATCTCCTAACTTTCTTTAATTTTCTTTTGTGTGCCTATCATCATTGAGTAGATTTTTATTGAATATTGATGAAGTGAAAAAGCTAAATTTTCTATACACTGACAAGAAGACTTACTGTTGAATCCACCCATTCATTTGAAAAATGTCTATTTAATGGCAATAACATAATTTAATAATAGAACTAAATCAGTGTCTAAAATGAATACTATACAGAATATACTGTGCAGAATACCATGCCAAGTTGGCTCTCAGGAAGATGACATGTTAATGACACAAAATAATTATCATGTATCATGTATTGATTAACATTAGATTCAGATGTGAGTAGCTGGAAAACTCAAAAAACCAATGGCTTAAAGAAGGTATTTCTCTTCCATTTTAAGAAGTGCAGAGGTGCTGAGCCACAGTGACAGGGCTACAATGCCAAGCCTAGCTTATACTTCAAAGACTCTTTCATAGTCCGCTGTTGTTTTGAGGTTCCAGCCTTCAGTATCAGTCAGCAGGAAAGGAAAAAGGGAAGAAGAACAGCATATCCTCTGCATTAGGTCCTGTCACAATGCCACAACCTTGTGACTTAAAATAACAGAAGCTTATTCTCTCACAGTTTTGGATACCAGAAATCTGAATCTACCTATAGACAGTGAGCATGAAGACAAGGCCATGCTTCCTCTAAAGGCTTGCCTGGAGAATCCTTTTTGGCCTCTGCTAGTTTCTGAGAGCTTCAGATAGTCCTGGATTTGGGGATGCATAGATCCCTTCAATCTCTGCCTTGTCTTCACACAGCCACTTCTCCTTTATGTTTCTGTGTCTCAACCATCCCTCTGCCTCTCTCTTATAAGGACATTTGTTACTGGATTTAGGGCTGCCCTTCCAAAATTCAGGATGATCTCATCTCAAGATCCTTTATATCTTTCTGATGTTTTAGAGTTGTTTCATGTCCCTTTATGCAGCTTCCAAGTGAACATATCTTTGGGGGAGCCATTGTATTCTCTCACCTGAGTTGCGCTCATCACTTTACCTAGTTGGTTAGAACTTATTTAATGTCCATACTTAACTACATGGATAGACTACATGGGTAGCTGAGAAATATAGTATTTATTCACATACTTAGCTAAAAAACCAGGAATTCCATTAATAATTATAAGTAACATTAATTTGATCAGTACACATTATGTACATATGGTATATATAGCATTATGTGCAAATATTGTATTCTAATAAAACACTACTTAAAAATTATAAGTAAAAATGATATCTTTTTACTCAAAATTACTTACTAGATATCTTAGAACACACTGCACCTTGGGGCCAAAGTCCAAATCTAATGTTAGATTTGTATGCTTTATGAAAATCAAAGATCAATAACATCATATGAAACAGAAATTTCTGTTGGAAATGTGGTTCACAACAAGTCCATAATTGTCACATTTTCCAAAGGTGTTTGTAGGTTTTATGAAGCTGGTTTGCAAGCACTCCTCTAGCTCTTGCAATTGTTTCCCTATGCCTCAACTGCAGCTCTTGAGATTCTGTGACTCTTAGATTTGTTTTTTCATCAAGAAACAAATCACTTTACATATGAGAAGAAAAATATACTAAGCTCACAGAACTATCCTTTGGGTGCAATAAAACATTTCTTTTTAAAAAGAGGAAATCGACTATATTTTCAGTCCAATCAGATGGAACCACTGCTATATCATTGAGAAGAATAGATTAATAAAGCTTTCAGGCGTCAATGAACTGCACTAAATGAAGAGACATTTCTGGGACTCAGAGAGCAGAAATCAATCTGATATTCAAATTTCTGGACAGTGAATCTTGATTTATAAACCTAAGAAAAATAAAGCCAAAGATCAAAAATCAAAAAATCAGTGAGGATCAAAGTGTCTACAAGAAACTCTTCTAAACTTATTGACTAAATACATTATATATTTCTCTTATTTTCAAGTTTTCAGTTAGATTTGGATCTCACAAAGGTTATGGGAGGGTTGCTTTGTTTTGTTTTCTGAGCCAATAATAAATACACTTAGGATAGTATATCAGTTTAAAAGTATTTGGTCTGGTCTAAGATTTTCTTTACCTAGTTCCCTTTGCTTGGCTAGAGTTTCTTTTTAATATTCCACTGAAGAGTTCTTTTTGTATTCAGAAGTAGAATGCCTTACCTTAAAGAAGAATCTTTCATTTGCTACGCATTGTACATAATAAAACTGGTCTGAAACGATAAGCAATCTCATATGGGGAAAGGATAGGAAAAATAGAAACTTCTTTCTCAGGGTATAAAAAACAGAATTTTTAAAAGGAAATCCTTGGCTCCCAAAATTAAAATCAAGTTTGGATTCCTACTTCCATTTTACTGTTCTTGACTCTTTGAACAGGGGCAAACTCTGGAATATAATTTTCCTTCTTCTTCAAAGTATCCAACTCAAGGATGTTAATCAAAGAAACAATAACTCCAAAGTAGAAAACTAGCACACGTCGAATATATTGTATGCTTAGTTTTGTCTAGATTTAACACCACTTAGCAAATTTGAGTGCTGTTTATAACTAAGTTTTGAGAGGCATTTTCCCTTTAGCAGTAAGTGTTCTATCTGGGAAAGTCTCAATTTTTAAAAGTCTATTTAGCCAGGCATGGTGGCTCATGCCTGTATTTCTAGCATCTAGGAGGCTGAGGCAAGAAGATTGTGAGTTGGAGACCAGCTTGAGCTACATACAGATCTTGTCTCAAAAAGTAAAAAAAAAAAAAAAAAAAAAAGCCTATTTAATGTTCAGTGTCACTAAGCTTTAATAATGTAGTATTAGTCAGACCATGGAAACTGCAAAAAAGAAAACTTCAGTTTTCCTTAGTTTCCTTGAAACAGGCAAAATTTTGACAGGAAAAACTATTTTTTTTAATTTAATTTTTTGAGATAGGATTTCGCTGTGTTTTCTATGCTGGTCTCAAACTCCTGGGCTCAAGGAGCTCAGCTTCCCAAGTAGCAAGGACTATAAATGACACCACTGCACCCAGCCTGAATAAAAAACTTCTTGATACCCTTTCAGTAGTTTTTTTTCTTTCCGTTATCATCTCCTAGTTCGCTCAGACCTACAGTATGTATTTTCCTCCTGCTCTACATACCTTGTCCCTTGGAAGAATTGCTTGGAGTCTCTTCCTACTCTTCAGGGTACTCTCTGGCCCAGTCGTCTGACGTCCTGTTTCCTAGTTCAGACTTGAATATTTGCCCCTTCCACCCCACCACTCCCTTGGATAGCATGAGGAAAGCAATTCAATTCCCTCCCTACAGCTTGCCCTTAGGTATTATAAGAAAAGTAAACTGACTGATTTGAATTGTGCATGCATCAGTAAGAGTTTCTTTAGTTTCAAGTTGTTAACATTGTTGAAAGAGAATGCTTGTTGCCTTACAAGAATAACTATTGGGAATAATTTCATTCAAGACAACAAAATGAAATGAAGCATATAGTTCCTACTATAAAATGAAGGAGTTAGACTGGATAGCTTTTAGTGCTCCCTTTAACCCTTATGCTCTTCAACTTTATGACTAAATAGGAGTTGTATAAGGGAAAGGTATGTTGGGCCTAAGGCTGTCAGGTTCCTGGTCTTAGTTTCTGTAGCTTTTTTTTCTCAATAGCTAGGCTACCCGAGGCTTGGCTTAACTGACCCAGTCTGGACTTTAGAAACACGTAAGAAGCTCTAAGCCAGCCCTATCCAATACAAATGTAATGTGCATCACACATATCATTTAAGTTTTTCTAGTAGCCACATTCTAAAAAGTAAAAAGATAAAATTCTTAATGATATATTTTGTTTAACCCAATGCTTACAAAATATTCAGCATGTAATAAATATAAAAATTACTAATGAGTATTTTATATCATTATTTCACTGTTAGTTTTCAAAATCCAGTATGTATTTTAAACCTATAGCACACCTCCACTCCTACTAGTTATGTTTCATGTGCTTAACAGCACACAATGGTAGTGGTCACCATATTGGATAGTGCAGTTCTAGATCATGAGTCCACATTGATTGTACATTAGTACTTTCTGATGGAGTGTCTTAAAGACCTGATTCCCCATCCAAGCCCCACACTCATAAAATTATGATCTATTGGGGTAGAATCTGGTCTCAGGATAATTTTTAAATCTAGGTGACTACAGTGGACAGCTAAGGCTAATGATACTTCAGGTTAGTGCTTCTCAACTTGTACCTAGAATACTTGGATAGTTTTGGGGTCTTTAAAAAAATTTTTTTTAAATTATTGTCCTGGGGGTACATTGTGACATTTACAAAAAAAAGTTCTTACACTATATCATAGTTGAATTCACCCCCTCAATCATTCTCCTTTATCTTCCTTCCCCCCATTCTTGAAATGGTTTCAACGGGTCTCATTTTTCCATTTATATTCACATGTACATAATATTTGCACCATGTTCAACTTCCTTTTTCCTCCCCTCACCCACTGGTACCAACCCCTCCCCAGATGGCACCTGTTCTGCCCTCTTGTTTTCTGTTTTTTTGTTTGTTTGTTTGTTTTATTATTCATATGTGCATATAAGGCTTGGGTCATTTCTCCATCCTGCCCCCACCCCCTCCCTTACTACCCACACCACCCCCTCTCTCTCCTCCCCACCCCCTCAATACCCAGAAGAAACTATTTTGCCCTTATTTCTAATTTTGTTGTAGAGAGAGTATAAGCAATAATAGGAAGGAACAAGTGTTTTTGCTGGTTGAGATAAGGATAGCCAAACAGGGAGTTGACTCACATTAATTTCCTGTGTGTGTGTGTTACCTTCTAGGTTAATTCTTTTTGATCTAACCTTTTCTCTAGTTCCTGGTCCCCTTATCCTATTGGCCTCAGTTGCTTTTAAGGTATCTGCTTTAGTTTCTCTGCGTTAAGGGCAACAAATGCTAGCTAATTTCTTAGGTGTCTTACCTATCCTCACCCCTCCCTTGTGTGCTCTCGCTTTTATCATGTGCTCAAAGTCCAATCCCCTTGTGTTTGCCCTTGATCTAATGTCCGCATATGAGGGAGAACATACGATTTTTGGTCTTTTGGGCCAGGCTAACCTCACTCAGAATGATGTTCTCCAATTCCAACCATTTACCAGCGAATGGTAACATTTCATTCTTCTTCATGGCTGCATAAAATTCCATTATGTATAGATACCACATTTTCTTAATCCATTCGTCAGTGGTGGGGCATCTTGGCTGTTTCCATAACTTGGCTATTGTGAATAGTGCTGCAATAAACATGGGTGTGCAGGTGCCTCTGGAGTAACCTGTGTCACAGTCTTTTGGGTATATCCCCAAGAGTAGTATTGCTGGATCAAATGGTAGATCAATGTTTAGCTTTTTAAGTAGCCTCCAAATTTTTTTCCAGAGTGGTTGTACTAGTTTACATTCCCACCAACAGTGTAAGAGGGTTCCTTTTTCCCCCGCATCCTCGCCAACACCTGTTGTTGGTGGTGTTGCTAATGATGGCTATTCTAACAGGGGTGAGGTGGAATCTTAGTGTGGTTTTAATTTGCATTTTCTTTATTGCTAGAGATGGTGAGCATTTTTTCAACTTGTACCTAGAATACTTGGATAGTTTGGGGGTCTTTAAAAAGATTTTTTTTTAATTATTGTACTGGGGATACATTGTGACATTTACAAAAGTTCTTATACTATATCATAGTTGAATTCACTCCCTCAATCATTCTCCTTTATCTTCCTTCCCCCATTCCTGAAATGGTTTCAACAGGTCTCATTTTTCCATTTATATTCACATGTACATAATATTTGCACCATGTTCAACTTCCTATATCCTCCCCTCACCCACTGGTACCAACCCCCCCCCCAGATGGCACCTGTTCTGCCCTCTTGTTTTCTGTTTTTGTAAAAAAAAAAAAGTGACATTTTTGTGTGCTTAAGATAGATATACATTGGTTTCCCTGTGACATTTCCATGTATTTATATATTATAACCTGAGTTGGTTCATCCTCTCTCTTTCTGTACTTTCTACCTTAGTCCCTTTCTTATGGTGATTTCAACAGGTTTAAAAATAGTTTTTGTTTAAAGAGAAATGCCCAGGCTCCCCCCACAGAGATTCTGATTTTAATTGGCATAGACTGGGTACTAGGAAAATATTTTTTTTAACTTACATATACTTGAATCTTTTCTTCATGACTTTCCATATCAGTTGGCAATAGACTTCTATTTTGTTTCCAAGACTTACTTTGTAACTATACCTTCAGCCTTATGCATAGATCTTTGTTTTTGTTTCTCTACTTAAGATCCTATTTAATACCCAGGTAGTATCCTATTTCCATAAGTCGGCAGGCCTTTCCCTTGTTAGCTCCTCTCAGGCACTAGAAGTCTCTCCCAACATACTACCCAGTCAAAGGGTCACCTGCTCACATACTTCCCATTTAGGTGTCTGCCTACCAGAATTTCCACATATCACCCTCCCTGGATGCTAGGATGCTATATCATTATGCTTGGTCACTCATTGGATACTTTCTTCAGAGCACAATAGACAGTGTAGGAAATTTCTACACTCAGGTATTTGTCTCCATACCTACTGCCTGTCTCTATCTACTCTGGGTGCCACAAACTAGTTGTGTTTATCACCTCAGAGCATGTTCCACTCCAGTATTATATCTAGGTTATACGTTCTCTCACTCTGGTGCAGTCAGACAGCTCTCATTAAACCTCATAAAGAGAGATGTGTTTATGATAGGCATGCATTTTATTGTCATTTATTGCTAAAACTCCACAGGTAATTACAACATACTCTGTGGAGCTACTCCTTCTCAGAAACCCATATTTAAAGGAGGAAAGATTTATCTTAGTTCATGATTTTGGAGGTTTCAGTCCATAGTTGGCTGGCGCCATTGTCTTTGGCCTATGATAAGGCAAAGTATAATAATGGAAGAGTGTGATAGAACAGAACTGCTCACCTCCTGGCAGTCAAGAAGCAGAGAGAAGTAACAGAATGAGCCAGGGCCCAGATGTATCATTCAAAGGTATGACACTAGTGACACACTTCCTCCAGTAGGCTCCACTTTCCACAGTTCTACAACTTCCCAACAGTTTATTCAAATTTTGATTCCATCATTGGATTAAACCACCAATAGGTCAGAGCCCTCCTAATCTAATCGCCTCTGAAAAGTCCTCACAAACACACTCTGAGGTGTGCTTTACCAATATCCTAGGTATCTCTTAATCTAAATAAAATTGACAATAAAATGCAACATCACACTGTTGATAACCTTCACTAGGTTCTTCTAGTTCTCTTTTTGTGGCACATTGTTCTTAGGATCCTGCGCTCTTTCTCTTACAATACACATCTTAGGTACCACATCACTACATACACATCTACCAAAGCTAGGAGCATCTGGAATGCCCTTGATTTTTTTTGTTCTCTATCTCCAATTCACCAGCCTGTTATTCTTTTACTATGTCCACTGCCTCCATGTTGTGATACATACTAATCTCTCTGCCCTTATCTTTCCAAAATATTTTGAAATATCACACACTTGCTTAAAACTTTTTCTGGTTCCCCATCTGCCCACAAAATGAGGTACAAATTCATAATTATGGCACGTATCACTAATAATAAAATTAATGGTGTATATTGTCAGACTATCTTAAGAACTTCCCATTCTTTGTTTTCAGCCTCACCTTACTACACTTCTGCCTTGCACCTCTCCCTGACACCCTGAATATGTGTTGTGCATTTGTGTACTTTTCCCATATTGCTGTTTTTTTCTGCCTAGAGTATTCTTTGTCTCATCACTGCCTAGTGAAATATCAATCTCATTGATTTAATGGAATAGCCATTCTACAATTGTGCAATCTGCATCCCCTTCTCTGAATGATATTACTAGCACTTACTGAATTATTAGCTATTTATGTCTATCTACCTAGTAAGAATGTGAGAAGAAATTTCTTACTCATTCTTGAATTCTCATCCCTTCCTGACACATGTTAGGTGCTCAATGAATGTTAGATATAGTTATTATATAAAATGACCATAGCTTCATGTATGTGGAACTTGTAAATTCTTTTATCTTCACTCCCTTGGGAAATTAATTGTTGGTATGCATTCTGAACATGGGACAATTTATGAAGTTTTGATCCAGGTTTATATTTTATTTTTTCTCTTCTTGTCATAAGCTCCTTACCCAACCAGTCAGTGCTATTAATTGTGTCAGAGAAAAACAAGATAGAGTTTGGAATAAAGAACTAATGCTGATTTCTGAAAATTAGTGGTAAAGACCAATAATACATGAAACCACTTCAGTTTGCAAGAATTAAGCAAGTTGAAGAATAAAAATATTTTAGGACCCAGAAATTTATAGCTTGGATAACTGAGCAAAGTTTATTTTGGAGTCTTTCAAATTTTTGTCAGTAACTCACAGAAAGAAATGTTTTACATGTTGATCTAGTGTAACACACACAGATAAAGAAGTAAAACAGTAGTTTTACAAAACAATAATTACCTTTGGAGTAGTTTTTTCTATTCTGTTTGATTCTATTTCATTTTAACAAAAATAAATTGATTTTATATACTACTAATGAGTCACAATTTACAGTCTGAAAATCTCTGGTTTATGCTAGAAATGACAAATGGAACAATTTACCAATAAATGTCAGTGTATCTCACCACTATGAAAAGAGACAAAAAAAAAATCTTGGTGAACTGTCAAGAGGATAAAAAGAATCTAAAATTTAGATCCTGCTTAGCTGGAAAGCCCAACTCAGTTAAGGAGGAATTCAAGGAAAAAAATCAATGAACACAGTCCTGTTTGAGAAACTTTGCAAGACTGTTGGTGCTGATAGGATTTTGATGTTTACTGCTAAAAAGTGTGTCAGGGATGCAGTACTTGAGGCATACTCATAGAAACTCATGAGTTCCAACTTAGGAATGGAAAACAGCTGAGTGCCCTTGAACTCTAAGGGTAAACAGAAGAACTGAGAAGCCTGGAGGACTGAAAAAGACCTAAAACTAGGTTGAGAAAACTGCCAAATGCATGAGATTAGGTTCCACAACTAGGCATCAAGAATACAGTAACAGAAGTCAGCTCACGATGCCCCAAAGCCAAGCAAGGTGATACAACAAATGCCACATTATGATGCCTGAGGAGCAGATGAGACAAGAGACATCTAAACCAAGCAAAGTTTTGGGTTAAGCTTTTCCCTATCCTCAACTCACAAATATACCAGTGTGATAAATCCCCAGGGAACTTTAGTTCATTTAGGGGAGAGAAGGGAAGACAAAGAAGAGAAGGAAAATCTCATTTTTTTACTACCTTCCTGAAAGGCATTACATTTTAAAGAAGAGTTTAAGATATGAGAATGGCAAGAATACGCAATTTCCACCATCATTTTTGCACATTTGAGTAATAACAGCAAAATTTAAACTCACCAAATACAAGTGCCAAAGTGATATAGAAGGTAATAGCTGGTGACTTGTGTCATTCTGCCCTGTTCTCCAATTTTGTTGAAGAGAAAACACAAGCAATAATAAGAAAGAGATAGCATTTTTGCTAGCTTGAGATAAAGATAGCTATACAGAGAGATTCCTAGCATTGCTTCCATTCATGTGTATTGCAACCCGAGTTGGTTCATCTCTACCAGACCTCTTCACTACTTCCTGGTCACCTTCCCATAGTGGCCTCTGTCAGTTTAAGATTACTTTATTAGGTCCTCTACAGTGGGCACATCAAACACTTTCAAGTTTTAGGTTTCCTTCCCTTTCCCTATTCCTCTTGTACATGTTTTCCCCTTAGCATATGACCCATGTCCAATAGATTACTGCAATTGTTTTAGGTCTATAATCCACATATGAGAGGGAACATAAAATTGTTGGCCTTCTGAACCTGGCTAACTTCACTTAAGATGATGTTCTCCAGTTCCATCCATTTACTTGCAAATGACAAAATTTCATTCTTCTTTGTGGCTGAGTAAAATTCTGTTGTGTATAAATACCACATTTTCTCGATCCATTCATTGGTACTGGGGCATGTTAGCTGTTTCCATAATTTATGCCTTCACTTTTATCCAACTGCTCACTACTCTTGCTTCTGTACAGTGTACCTCACGAGTTGTCTGGTTTTTTTTTTTCTGTTATAACCAGACTTCAAAACACAACTATAAACCATTGCCTAACTGAATAGAATAAGGCCATTCCAAGTACAGACTACCAAATCTCTATTGGTCCTTTAAATACTGTGAAAATCCTTTTAAAAATGTCTTTTGTTGATAAATATTCTCCCCAAAGTTTAGCAATCTGACAGTCCTCTTATTTGTATCACTATAAATAAAAGTTATTATTTATTGAACACTCCTCCTAATTGGTGTTTTATAAGCATTATCTTCTTTAAACCTCACAGGTACTGTTATTATCCTCATTTTACAGGTGAAGACATTTAGGATTAGCGACATGAAGTCATTTGTTTCAGCTTACAGTATAGGAACTTCAGTGCAAACCAATTCCTTTCTGCATCCAGAAAAGTAAACATATTTACCACTAAGCAACCTTGCATATATCTGGACAGGCTTTTCTAAACTTTTGCTGTTCTCTCTTGGAGTTCCCTAGGACTCCTGCCACCCAGTTGTTCCAGCAGATGCCCTCAAACTTTCTGCATGGGCAGAAGGTAACAGCCTGGGGCAACTATTTACTCCTTCCCCTGCAGGGAAGTACACCTTTGAGAATCATCAAATCCAGATCTTTCTTTCTTCTTCTAGGTCTCACTTTATCATTAATTCTCTCTGGTATTTTTAACCTCTCCCTACTAGCTCTGTCCTCACAGGTTCTTAACCCAGTCAAATCTTTCTAATCATAATAGTAAATAAGCAAATAAATAATGAGCTTGCCACTTCCTGCAACTACTTCCATTTTTCACTTTTATAGCCAAGCTTCATGGGACAGTAGTTTATATGTCTGGTCTCAACTCTTGAGACAGACTCATGAGAATAGAGTACAGCTTTCCTGTTTATGGTTCTACCTTCCTGCTAAGCACAGTTCCTAGTCTCATAGACATTTGCTAAGTTTTGTTAAATTAAAGAAAAGATGCATGGGTGCATGGAAAAAATAAAATTTCAATCACCAATGAGTTTTTGAATTTGGGTAGTCCTGTTTCATACGAACCCAAACTTACTATTGTCCTTATTCATGCCTACCTCTCCTATAATAGCTCTCTCTTTGTCTCTTTTTTTCCCTCTCTCTCTCCCTTTGTGTGTGTGTGTGTGTGTGTGTGTGTGTGTGTGGAATAGGTCACTACGTAAAACTATTACATCAAACAAGCATAATTTGTGTAATACAATACAAATATTTGTATTTGTTTTCTACTCCCCTTTGAAATATTTTCCCTGGGACTAATATTCACTTTATCTTTGTATGAAATCTAGGGCAAGCCATGATTTTCTAGTCACTTTTAGTTTCAGTCTTCCTGGGGCTGAGCTAAAGCATTCTTCAACAAAAGTGGATTCTCTTCTTAAGGGAGTGTGTTAGATTCTATCGCTTTTACAAAATACACGAGAGAAATCAACTTAAAGGAGGAAAGATTGATTTGGCTCATGATTTCAGAGGTATCAGTCCATGTTCAGTTGGCTCTATTGTTTAAACCTGTGGTGAGGCAGAAAAAGATTGGAAGCCTGTGGTGGCTCAAAGTTGCTTACCTCATCTCATGACTTCTAGGTGGCAAAAAGAGAGAAAAGAGACCAAGGTCCTAATATCCTCTTCAAGGACATGCCCCCAATAACTTAACTTCCATACAACTTCCCACCTTCCAAAGGCTCTACCATTTCCCAATAGCACCACAGGCTGGCAACCAAGTTTTAACGTGAACCTTTGGAGGACATTCAAGATCCAAACTATACCAGGGAGATGTTTTAGACCAATTCTGTGTGTATGTAACACACACAAATTTAAGTATGTATATTTCATATATGTATATATGCACATATATCATAAATATATTCAAATTAAATATGAATATTATATGATAATTTTATACATATATATCATAATGTGTAATATTTATTGTCCATGTTTTTATATTTTTGTTTTCTCATTATTTGTCTTATTACCTTATACTGAAACTTGTTTCTTTCTCTAGGCCAGACCTTTTTGTTTGTTTTTGGCCTCACACTTGCTATGCAGGCACTCTACCATTTGAGCCACTTTGCCAGCTCCTTGGCCAGATCTTTTGGATTCATGTCTTTTAATGTGAATTTCTCCATAAGACGGTTTTTTATTGTCTTCCTCATTCTCTGTATCTAAGTGTATCATCCAGTTGTGATGCGTGGACCCAGATCATCTTTGAAGGAGAGGATATAATTTCTACTTGGCAGGGAGTGCTTTAAAGTTAGGTAATCAAGTCCTCTCATCCCCCTAGCAGAGCTATTCGCCTGGCATCCTAATGCTGCTCACATTTTATAATGTTCTTTAAGACCTTTCAGGACACAGAATCCAAAATTGGTTAAGCTACAAGTTTTAAGTCTGAAGTGATAGACATGGGCGAAATATTAGGTTGACTCAGATAATCAAAACTCCAGTTATACACCCCATTTTTTCTACATGGGAATGCCACAAATTCAGAATCAAAATTTGCAATAGTCAAACTCTGAGAGTTTCTATATTATAATTTTAGGCAGCTCTTCCCATCCCTTCCCATAACTCCCACTGATGGGCTTTCTTGTTATTCCTTGAACATGCCCGCCCCCATCTATTCGACCTTCCTGTCACTCACTTTTTGGCATGAGTAACTTGGCCTCTGTTTGTGCCTAGGTTCATTATGTGGCAGCTGTTTTCATTACCATCTCATTATTTCACTGAGGGGGTGATGTTTCCATGGTGATGCTGAACTGCATAAGTAGAGATTTTACTACACTGAGCTTTTATCTACTTAGTGTACCAGTTAGAAGGAAATTGAGCTAGAACCTTTCCAAGAGGAAAAGAGTTTGTAAATTTCCCTTCTGTTTCCTATATCTTTCTGTGCTTTTTTTCAATGAAGGTATGTAGTAATTGTGAGTTTTTATCAGATGGAAGTTAACAAAGCCAATAATCTTATTCTAATTAATTTACCCTTTTAACTATCCATAGATGTTTCCAGAATAGCATTACATAGGACAATTACTAGCAGTATTAATTTCTTTTTCAGTTGTCCCACCAAGCAACAACTGTCCTCTCAAGAGACTTTGAAATCACAGGAAAAATTCTGTATAGGAACCATCTCAATTACCGACATAATTATTACTTAAGCTCTGATTACTTCCAAAGTTGTCATTGCCTGGGGAAACAAAGGTCAAAACAGCTTTGAAATGATTATATAATACTTTCTCCACTTATGAATGAGTGATACTTAATTTTCATTAATTGCTTTGTGCTTGATCTTACATTTCAGGAGGAAAATTTCCCTGGCAGTAAGCTTTCAGTAATTTTGTCTTCACTGAATTAAACATACCCATGACAACAAATTCTTTTTTTTTCCACCATTTTCTTTTGGACTTTTAGCAAATTCAGACCATATTTGTTTAACACTTATGTTCTTAAGCACTTAAATTTTTATTTGATGTAAGAATGCTGTGCTAACTAAAGTACAAAGGCAATTTTAAAAAGTTTAAAATAAATAGCCTTATTGACAGAACTATTAAGGACAACATTAAACAAGTACACCAACAGGATAAATACATTGGCATATGATTAAACCAACTACAACACAGAATTCCATTTAATATAAATTTATCTATGACCCAAACCAATGGACTTTAATAATCAGAAGACTATTGTTTTCACATATTGACTGATAGCTCACTGTTATCACTATAGAGGTTTTTCCATCACAGCAAATTTTTAACAAATTTCAGCCAACAGGTGGTGTAACAGGATTTGATATGAGGACACTTCCTGAAGAACTATTATTATCTGTTAGATGTAGTTTTAGGGTTTTTCCTGTGTGTCATCATTTATTCCTTGCAGTGTCATAGTGTGGATATTGCTATTTCCACTTAAATAATGATGAAATCAACATTTGAGACATACTTAAAGTTTTCAAACACCCCAGTCAGCATTAGAATTAGAACTGGGATGTTCATGTCTATTATTCCTAACATGTCACCAGAAGGAATTCTGGAATTCTGGTAGTCACTGTCAACCTCTAAATGAAGTAGAAAAGGTTTATTTATTTACTTATTTTGCAATACTGGGGTTTGAACTCAAGGCTTCATACTTGTCAGATAGGCATTCTACTTCTTGAACCATGCCTCCAGCCATTTTGCTCTGGTTATTTTGGAGATAGGGGTTTCACTTCCTGCCCCCAGATCAGCCTAGACTATAATCTGCCTATTTTACACTTCATGTAGTAGCTGGGATGACAGGTGTGTGCTACTACACCCAGCTATTGGTTGAGGTGAGGTCTTGGTAACTCACGCCCCCCCACCCCAGATAGCCTGGAACTGCCATCTTCCCTATCCCAGCCTCCCATATAGCTAGGATTGCAAGCATGAGCCACTGGCACCCAGCAGCAAGAGAGTTTTTTGAAGTGTCTTTCAGAAAAATTATAGAGTGAGAGTGTGATGGAGTAGCAAAGAGTATATTGCAAAATCTAGCATAAAAGACCACTTTTATGAAGAATTTTATGTATTAATAAACAATATCCAGCAATGTCTTGAACAAATCCATCACACTAAAAAGGAAAACAGACTTTAGTACAAAAGGATTATACTAAAGAATGGTTTGATGGGAGGTTCAAGCTCTAGTATGGTTTCTCCTGAGCTCTCATTACAAATTAAAGTGCACTAGGATTGGTCATTGCTGTTTATTCTAAAATGTTTTTATTTCAACCAAAGTCTCATTTGTGGGGTAGTAACATATAGCTACATGAATTGTAACCCCACATTTCAATACTTTCCCAAGTATTCAGATAGATACAACCCATAAAATGCCAGAACTTGTTCATTTGAATTAAGTGAGATTTGAGACACAACTGTCTTGCATTAGTATACCATTTGGCAGTCAGACTTCTATTTCATTGACTCTCTGAGCTAGATTTAGTAAAATTTTGTTTCTGTTTATTAGAATGTTATTTACATTCCCTTCAAAAGTTTGCTTTCTAAATCTTAAAATAAATAAAGGGAAATCATGAATCAATGGATAAGATGAGGAAAGAGAAGAGTACTGACATTGCAATCCTCTGGGCCAGGATATTCCCAAAATATGAAATCATCACAACCAATGTGTTCCCTCAAGTGTTTGTAGAACTGACTCCTTTGAAAATTGTAATTATAGACAAAGCAGAGCTCCATTTGACTGCTAGCCAAGTATCACCTGGTACTATTTTTGTGCAGTCTATTATTATCAAGAAATGTCTTCACAGAGAGTGAAAGTATAATGACCTTTCAGGCCTCTAAATGTGGATAAGAGCTCAATGTCAAAATACATTTCTATGCCTCATCACATAGCTACAAAGAAAATTCATCAAAATTTTATGTGTACAGATGGAAATGCTTAAGCCAGTGTTACAAACCAATTACTGTTCAGTTCTAAAAACGTGTAACTTGTTTGAGATTTAATACACACAGAGCTGCCTCAGAAATCCTCGAAGAATAATAATTCAAACTTAATGAAGAATGTAAGTTGACTACTTTTTTCTATGTTCTTTACTTTCTGTATTTTTCAGCTAAGTTATAATTCAGGGACATGCAGAAGATGCCAGTGTGAAATATGTTTTCTGCTGATTGGTCTTTTTACAAAGACTTATGCAGCATATTTTTAGTGATATAGTGCTGTTGCTGTTAAGGGACCTGATTCTGTACTGCTTGTTCAGAATAAATGCCCTGAGAATCCTAGATAAAGACAGATGAATTTAGGGTCAAGAAACAAGATTTTATTTTACCATTTGTCATGGCTAAACCTTTAGAATTACAACAAATAAATCAAATTCTGAGAAATTTTTGGTTTTGCTTAATAAAGTTATTAGTGTCTAGATAAAAATATACTATCTTATATTAAATATTTTTTCTACAAGGCATGAAAATTAGAAAAAGCTAACCTAAAATAAAAATAAAAACACTAATAATTCTACCACCCACAGATAACCATTGTTAATATTTTTAGTCCTTAATGTTTATAATCTTATTAATGTATCTTAAATAATTGACGTAACATGATAATATTAATCACAATGTTAAAATTTTTGCATATTCCCCTTGATCTTTAAAGTTGTAATATTTCATACTTTAACTATCATTTAGTAGGTAGCAATTCTAAATGTTTTATATGCCTTCAACAAGTAATGACCATGGAAATACTAACAGCAAATGTAAAGTAGTTCATTTTATGGATTTCCATTTTTTTGTTTTATTATTCCCTAAAAATGTTTTGAAAAATTTACTCTATTGCTAATTTTAAGTCAATATTTAAATTTTTTTATCATAGATTTAATTTTACCAAGCATGGCATTTCCACAATACTAAAATATTAACATTTAAATGAAAACTGTTACAATGCTTTTAAATATAGCTAATGGAATGTAATATCCTAGTGATTTGATGCCCACAATTGTTCATTTGAAAAATACATTAATAAGCTTTTTTCATCAGAAAGTGTATATTGTTCCCTTTTCTTATTATTTTTATATTTCCATTACAACTATGTCACTGACTTTTTACTCTAATGTAACATATTTTTATGTTTGGAGGTGTTTTTTTAAAAGGATTTACTGATTATATATAACTTTTTTGTGTATTCTCTGAAACAAAAATATACCCCTGTGATGTCTGAGTCAAGATTCTGTATCATTGGGGATACATGAAGATTTTCTATATGAAATACAAATTTTGACAGCTTTAAGAAAATCAATTTCCAATCTACATTTTTAACATGACCTTTTTTCCTGGAAAATGTACTTATGCTCAAAACATCTGTCTGTTTTTTTTTTCTATTTCCTCTTTCCCTAAGGCCTTTGTTCATTTTACCAAACAAAAGCACACATCTTATCTATTCCAAACCTACCAAAGTTTGCATTTTACCAGATTGTATAAAAACCAAGGGATTCCAAAAAAAAAAAAGGCAATTTAAAATTTTGGCATCTATGAAGTCTCCTTGAAAGACATTCTTTGGGTCTCCGTTACTTTTCTTTTTTCTTTTCTTTCTTTTTTTTTTTTTTCCAGGACTGGGGCTTGAACTCAGGGCCTACACCTTGAGCCACCCCATCAGCCCTTTTTTGTGATGGGTGTTTTTTTGAGATAGGGTCTCAAAAACTATTTGCCTGTGGCTGACTTCAAACTGGGATCCTCCTGAGTAGCTAGGATTACAGGCATAAACCACAATTACCTGGCTTCTGTTACTTTTGTTTTAATGACTTCAAGGAGAAATGAAGTAGAGAAAATTTCTGTTCTTATTTCCTCTCAGGGTTTCAAGTTTGAGTGGAAAGAACAATTGTGGAAGAAAGTGGGTTGTTGATTTTTTAACATATTCTCAGACTGGTAAGAAAAATATTTTCATTAATATTTGCTAAAATATTTATATTCTTTGGTTTCTCCCTTTACAATGTGCCCTGTTAGATTTTGGAGTGTTTAGCTTCTGCTCTTCTAGAAACTTGCCAGAGACTTTCCTTACTATGCACAGTGCTTGCCCTGAATTCTACTTGAAGTTCCACAAGGCCTCGTGGAGACTGGGCTCAGAAGGGACTTAAGAATTCATAGTAGCTCTGGAGACCCTCAACAAGTGTCACAGAGCTTCACTAATGCCACATGTCAGTTACCCTCCTTATCTTTCCCTCATTTTGCATGTCTTGTCCAATTGTCCCTCCCACCACCCTGAATCTTCACCATGCAGTCTCTTTTGACTTCACAGATTTTGTTTACTAAAGCTTTCTTTTTGTTCGTTAATATCATTTTCTCGTGGCCCTTTCTCTATCTTAAGACTTTTCTTTATACATCACTTGAGCTTCAGTTTCACTGCCTGATTCCTTCGATACTTACAACTGCAATTTCATTAGAGCAAGATTCTGATTGACCCAGCTTATTTCTGCTTGGCCAGTAATTTTGATTTCAAGCTCCCCTGAGCCTCTGGCTAATTCTTAGTTTGGCTGCTTATAAGTTAGCAGCTCACTCTTGGTCCGATCAGATTTGGTGACCCTTCGGTAAGCTTAAAATCCTACAAAATTTTTGTAAAATGCTGCCTTAGCCTCAATATTACTGTTTTGCATCTGGAGTTTTTTTTTTGTTTTTTTTTTAAATAGAGCATTGCACTATAAACGTGCAATATCATGATAATAATATTTTATATCGCTTTCATGCAATAGTTCCCAAAGGGCATTTCATATTGTATCTAATTAGCCTAACAATAGCAATGCCTGTACCTCATCCTCAGAAATTGATTTAGTTAGTATGGAATGTGACATGGGCTTTGGAATTTTTAAAAGATTCTCAGGTGATTTTAACTGCAAATATGCTTATAATTCATAACTTTAATATTTGCAGAGTCATTCATCGATGATCTACAACTTATTTAACGGATGGATATATTTTAAAGTGATTGTTAAGTTTTCACCATTTTAAGCAACAACTAAGAACTTCCTTTTTGTGAAAATTTTAGCACAACTGTGGCTAATTACGTAAGACTAATTCCTACTACTGGAATTATTGAATGAAAAATATGACTGTTTCCTAACTTCCCTCAAAAAGGATCCACCAATTTATACTTGTATAAACAATGTAAGAATGTCTTTTCCTATTCCCAGCTAATATTGACTATTTCTTTTTCCTATTTTATAAGTAAAAAATAACATGTTTCATTTTAATTTCCTGCATGACATAGAGAGGTTGAATTCCCCCCTTCCTCAGTATATTTTGCCTTTTATTTCTTTCTCTGTGAATTATTTATACTTTAAGGTAGTCATCTTTTTTCCAATTTCTCTTTACCTACTAAAGCTATAGATTGTCCTATACGTTGTACATACAGTCAAGATCATTGTTTGCCTTTCATTATTACTTTCCTATGCAGTTTTTTTATAAAGTCAAATAATTCAACCTTTTACAAGCTATCTTTTTCCATTTTTAGGTGCCAGTTTCTCTGCTTAAAGCATCATCATTTTTTAGCCCTCAAAAAATAACCTTCATCAAGACTCAAGTTGTTCATTATTTTTAATGGAATAAGGATAGAAAATTGACTGTTGTGGTATGATCTTTATCACAATAAATGAGAGCTAGAGCAATGTAACTGGGTTGTATTATTGAACCACTAGTTTGATTCAAGTCTTACCAGAAACATAAGCTAAAAAATGCAATAGATCTGCAAAAGTTTAATCCCACCAAATATTTTTCCTTTTTGCAACAAGGCTGCAATTGAAACATTGGAATTCTCCTGAATGTATCAATTCTTAGGGAAATGATGGTAGCAGAATAAAGCAAGATGATGTCCATCAGAAGACCCTTTTGCTCGTTTTATTTTATAACAATAGTCCTACATGTGAAAAGTTTTCAAAGGAGCTGGTTCCTCATACTGCTACCTTGACATTTGCATTTGTCTGTAAGGTAAGCTGTAGATATAGCTCTCAAGTTCTATGGAAAGTTAGCATTAAATTACTGGCTAATGTTACTCTGGAAGAATTGCGTTCATTACAGCATGTATTTGAACCAACTCAAATATCCTTATAGCTGTCCTTCAGTTTATGATGCTGAACTTATGGTGCTCTAGCCCTATAAGAAAATAGCAAAGATGAGATTGCCTTGTCGTTTCATTTAGGCAGTTAATTTTATCTTTGTTTCCTTAAGTCACATTTCATTGTGTTTCTCAATAGTGCAAAACTAATTGGCTCTTATCACAGTTACATTACCTTCAAAGGCAGATAAAATTAATGTAAAGTAAAAGATCACTACAATCAGAGGTATCTGGTTAAAAGGGAGACAGGCTTACATATAGTGGCTGCACGATCCACAGAAACTCTGGCAGAATAATTCATCATGACTTTCTCCAGGTTATCATCCTGCACTCTAGTTCATTATTTTGTTTTAACCTTGAATTGTCCCTACTACATCTGCTCTGCTGTGATTAATTCTGCTGATGGAAATAAACTGTCAAAGGGCAATGCTGTACTGCATGACTAATTAGCCTACGAATGATGTCCATAAATTAACATTTTGTTTTTATTCATTTAAATAAATCAAAGTTGTCCGAAATTATTTTGCGTAGATCACTTTAATATCAGTTTGTGTTTGCAACCTCTTAGCTGAGTTAGTTTACTGTATTTTTCGTCAACTTGTTCTTAAATGGTGTCTTACCTTAACTTTCCTAAAACTCTCATATCTGAGTTATTGTCTCTATTCACCCAAGGGGCAAAAAGAGTTTTTTCAGTTAAGTTGTGCATCCCAACAGGCTCTCAGCTTTAGCTTTCCCTTCCTCAGCTCCCTCCTGAGGGATTAGATGGCACAGCATCTAATCCTCTATTTCTATTGGTTACATGGAAGTAGATATTATTACAAACCCCCCTAAATCTTTCGATGTCCTCTATCAAAAAGAACTTTTAGATACTGAAGGTAGTATCTAAACGCCACACATTTTTTGTTTTGTTATGTTTTTTTTTCCCTCTAGAACATTAGTTGAGAGTAAGCAGCGTCTCAGTAAACTGTAAAAGTCTACTCACAGGTGCTATGTGAAAGAAAAATATTAATTATAAGACTAAGATTATTTCAATATCAGAACAAAAAAGTTGGGAAATGTTTCTATATATTCTGCGACACTGGGTTGTTTACTTCCAAGGACTATTTGAAGAATACAGGTATTTCATTGGTCCTATATTAATAAAAGCAATTAGGACCCTTTCCAACAAGGGACTCACTGCCTACACCCTCAGGAGAGGAATAACATGAGAGAGGTTACAAGATCTCAAGTGGATTTCAGGAAGTTCTCCAGGTGGCTGTTCTTAACTTTTATGTAGGACTGTGTTGGGGCTGTCTCCTGCTTCTCTCAGTCTCAATCAAGCACTGTTCTTTCCAATGATATGTGCACTGAGGACACATTGAGAGCTTGATTTGGTGATGGGAGAATTTATTCCATGGAAATCTGCAAGAACTACAAATCAGGACTTCTGATTTCCCAAGAGCTGGTTGTTAAACCTTTACCAGCACTTTGGTCATATGCAAGGAATATGATGCTGGTTGTAGCTCTCCTATAGTACCCAAAATCCAAGTCATAGCTGGAACCTTTATATATTCTCTCTCTCTCTCTCTCTCTCCCCACCCCCTTCTTCTCTCCTTCCTGGGAGCATAGTTCATCACCCCTACTTCTTACCTTTCCTCAGCCTGGTGCCTGTTTGTTGTGAGCATTGTAGAAATTAATGTTTGAAACAAATATCCTGGAGAATCTGAGTGACAGGTAATGAGGCAGTTGTAGGCACTGTCCAGTTACCACTCCAAACAGATTACCACAATGATAACACCTGCTTTTGCTTATGTTTTTCCAGATGCTTATGTAATCATGATAGAAGAATATACCACATAACAGAATCATTATACAACGTATAACTGAATCACTTTTCTACTTGTTAACCAGCATGTTTTCAATGGAAATAAAAGACTTGCCTATGGAGCAATTTTTAAGCCAAATGTACTTGTTTGACCTAGTTCATGCCTTCTATTACCCCACTAAGTACTGTAGAGGTACAAAAGTAGAGAAAATGGCCATTTCTCCCATAGTTCTTATCTTTCTGTAAATGGCAAGGAAGCAGCTAAAAAAGAAATTAAACTGTTACATAAAAAAAAAAAAAAACCTTTGTCAATGTATCAAGGAGCAGGAGGGATCAGGGAGGATTTTATGTTGGAATTTCTGCTACAGCTTGTCTTTGAGTAATAACTGGATCTGAGACATGCAGAGAGGAGGAAAGAGGACAGTTTGTGTGGAGCTAACAGCATGAGCAAAGGTCTTGGCCTGTGAGCATGTCACATCTGACTCTTGGGACTTACTGGGAAATTTGATTGACGAGATCCTGGGAGATACTTAAAAGCCAAGCAGAAAATCTTATTAAATGCAACAGGCAGCAGAAAGCTACTACATCCCTAATCCAGAAATCTAAAATTCAAAATGCTCCAAAATTTAAAGCTTTTTAATGCCAACATGATGCCACAAGTGGAAAATTCCACACCTGATCTTATGTGATGTGTCAGTCAAAAATTATTGTATACAATTCCCTTCAGCTAAGAGTATAAGGTGTCAGTGAAAAATAAATATTTTTAATTTTTAATCTTGGGAGCCATCTCATTACGTGTGTGCAAGAATCCAAAAACCTGGAAAAAAATCCAAGTTCCCAAATACTTTTGGTCTCAAGCATTTCAGATAAGGAATATTTAGCCTGTAGTGCCTTTTAAGCATCAAAATGATGACATTAAGAGGGTGCCTTTATAGATTCATCTGTAAAGCATGACATAGGAGAAATGGGATAGGTTGAGATTAGTGGTAGGGAAACAGGAAGGACTAAAAGGTGGATATTGTAAGAAAGCACAAGAAAACCTCTGCAGGGAGCAGGTCAAGGTCAAAACTGGGTGGAGAACTCCTCACTGTGGCAGAGGTTAGGATATAGGAAGAGGAAGGATGACCCAACATAATTAAGTGGGAGGTTCAAAAGCAAAGCATCTGAAAAACGCAGCAACTTTAAGCACAAAGAGGGGATATGATAGGCAGAAGACAATGTCAGGAAGTTTAGAAGATAGTGCAAAAGAGTTGTAACAATGTAGTAGGTGTGAGAAGAACCACTTTAGGCTTCTCCTCAGGAAAGGTCACTAACACCAGACATCACCTGGGGCTCAGGGAAGAGCCCCAATCCAAACAGGGACCAGGGCACAGCACTGATAGAAGATGCAGAAAAGGCAGAATCAAGAAAAATCCTGGTCTAATGGCTAACATAAAAGATATTCCAGTGTGCCAAACTCAGGAAGGCCAGACACCCCAGGCTTGGTCCTCACAGAGCAGACTGAGCTGAGACATGTTGGTGTAAGGAGGCTGAGGGTACATGGAACCCAACCACTGTGGATAACTATTGTGTTGCTGTGATTAATTCTCAGTTTACACTAAACTGGAGACTCAAAACTTTTGTTAAGATTGACTGGGAAATTAGCAGATTCCTGTGAGGGTAACCAAAGAAGGAACAGTAGGAGACATGAAATAGGAGTTGTTCCTTGCAACTGCTACAATAATACAGGTAGTAATGGCCTAAGATTTAACTTTTACATGTTTGAGAAAGTGCACATGCCAGAGGTACAGAGGACAGAAAGGAATACTTGGGAGGTATTTCCATTAAGAAAAGTTGAGAGGCACTTACATTCAACTTCAGTGAAGTTTTAATAATGTCAGTTTCAGGGATTAGACTGTTCTCCATGTAGATTTCTGATTATTTGAGTTATTTTAAAAACTCTTTGGGGTATAAACTCTTTATATGTTTTCCTTAAGTTAGCCTAACTTTCTTGCCTTATTGGTAGTATAATGCATATAAGTAAATATTTCTTCAGTAATTGAAGATTGAACATGACTCATGTCATTGAAGAGTCAGTCTTTAAAGACTCATGGTCTTTAATGAAAACTCAACAAGTTTCTTTTGAGTATTCTTGGGGATTGAACTCAGAGCCTTACTTAGGCTAGGCAAACACTCTACACTTGAGCTTTGCCCCCAGTCTTTTTACTTTTAAGTTGCTTTTCAGGTAGGGTTCTTGCTAACTTTGCTTGGGAGACCTCAGACTGTAATACTTCTGTCTCTGCCTCTGGAGTAGCTAGGCGTACAGATGTGAGCCACCATGACCATCCTATTTTGGATATTCTTTTTTTTTCATAGTATAAATAACTTTTTTTTTATTCACATGTACATACATTGTTTGGGACATTTCTCCTCCTTAACCTTCCCCTTCATCTCCCCCATATCCCCTCTCACTTCCAGGCAGAACCTGTTCTGCCCTTATGTCTAATTTTGTTGAAGAGAAAACATAAGCAATAATAAGAAAGACAAAGCATTTTTTGCTGGTTGAGATAAGGATAGCTACACAGAGAGATTCCTAGCATTGCTTCCATGTACTAATGTATTACATCCCAAATTGCTTTGTCTCTAACTGACCTTTTCACTAACTCCTGATTCCCTTCACATATTGACCTCTGTCACTTTAAGGTTTCTGTGTTAGTACCTCTGCAGTGGGGACATCAAATACTTTCATGTTGTGGGTTTCTTACCTATCCCAATACCTCCCATGCTCTCCCCATATCGTGTGACCCAAGTTCAACCACATTGCTGTATTTGCCCTAGATCTAAAGTCCGCATATGAGGGAGGACATATGATTTTTGGTCTTCTGAGCCTGGCTAACCTCGCTCAGAATGATGTTCTCCAGTTCCATCCATTTACTTGTGAATGATTAGATTTCATTCTTCTTCATGACTGTTTAGTATTCTTTATTAACTCCAGGACATAAATATTTGTAAATGAGCCCTCAATTTCAGCTTACTTTCTAGTCATTAGTAAAAGCTCAGTACATTGTACTAATAATGTTGAAGGTAGCATTTAACTTGAAAGAAATGTACTTTCATGGTTTCCTTAAAATCTTGGGCTTTCACCCATATGCATCAAAAATGTTAATTGTGGATTTTGCTTAGTCCAATACATATTAATTATTAAACTGTGAATAAGTAACGATGTAGAATATTGCTTAAAATTTCCATGCTAGATTATACAAATCCTGTTATCAAATAAACAGACTAGGTAAAAAGTTTCATAAAAATAAGCCTGTTAATAGAGGGGGATTTTTATTTCAAGCAAAGGAAGAAATCTAGGCTTGATTTTGCATATACATCATGTGACTAAACCTGTTGTAACTGTTCACACAGGTTCACATTAAATGTTTATATTACATACCAATAAAAAAATCAAAAATAGAACTACCATGTGATTCAGCCATACTGCTCCTAAATATATGCCCCAAACAATCTAAGTCAGCACACAATAGAGACACCTTCTGCCTTATTCACAATAGCCAAGTTATGGAATCAGCCTAGATGCCCATCAATGGAAGAACAGATAAAGAAAATGTTGTCATATTTTGTCCATATAGTCACACAGGAGTTTTACACAGTCATAAAGAAGAAGGAAACTATATTGTTCATGGGAAAATGGATGGAAATGGAAATCATCATGTGAAGTGTAATAAGTCGTTCTCAGAAAGACCAGTATTGCATGTTTTCTCTCATTGATGGAATTTAGAGGGGAAGGGAGTATTAGGTATGTGGAGGAGGAAAAGGGGGATGGGAAGGGAGGATAGGAAAGGGTAATGGGAGGTCAATATGATCAAAGTACACTATATGCACGTATGGAAATATTATAATGAAAACCTTTGTACAATTAGTATACACAAGTAAAAAGTAAGAAATAAAGTTTAAAGCTTCCAAATGACAAAAAAGTTCATATTAAAGCAATTGTGTGAGGCATTTTGTCTCTGTTATGGAGATAAAGTATCAGAGGTTCAAAAGATATATATTAGCTGGTGGTGGAATGGCTCAAGTGGTAGAGCATCTGCCTAGCAAGCAAAAGGCCATGAGTTTGACCCCCAAGCACTGCTAAAAAGAAAACAAACAAACAAAGATATATGTTAATTGGTTAGTAACATAGCTACAAATTAGCAGAATTAAAATTAAGGCTATCTAACTATAAAGCTCATTTTTTGTTTCATTGCCCTTTAATATCTGCATGCATAAACTTTGATAACAAATTGTTGGATTCACTTTTCCATATACTGCATTTGAAGTCTAATCAATATATCCTGCTGAACCAATAAAGTTAAGTTGACCTTATAGATTAACCCTCATGGAATAATTTAATATTTCTCCAACTAAAAGCTAGGTGAAAAGCCCCCTAGTATAGGAATAACCTTACCAGAGGAATGATATTTAAGTTTCATCTCTTACCAGGTCTTGTCAATTGATAATATCTGCTGGGACCCTACATGAAAAGCAGTCTGAGGTCCTGTCCTGTCTAGAAACAGCAGGGAAGGAGTACTGGCATTCACTAGAGATGAAGGCCATGATCATGGAAGGGGAAAATGGCAGCTCATGTACCATGTATTGGCCAGAGCTGCCCCGAACATTAATTAAGCAGTATGTGATTTGGGATGACGGTGCTCAAAACTGTCTTCTGCAAAATTCTACTAATCTCACTTTTGAAGTTTAGTGTTTCTTAAGCTTGCCTGATAAGAATTATTGAAGCTAATTATGTGAAAAATATTGTACCAAGCCTCTTACCTGGGGATTCAGGAAGTCAAGGGGAAAGAAAACAGGAAATGTATGGTCTGGCAAGTTTGTGAATTTGTGACTTGATATTGTATTCAGGAAGTCTCCAAGAAGGACCAACATTAACTTATAAGTCAGCGATGATTTGAAACATAATCTTCCTAGTAGTGATGAGAGCGTTTACAGGCAAGTGACAGACAAATGATCTTTAATTTGATGGTGACTGGTGATCAGAGAAGTTCAGAAACTTAACTACCTTATCTGACTCCCCATCTTGCTGCTGACTTCATCTCATTCCTCCTTCTCTCTCTCTGCTTCCCTTCCCCTCTCTCTTTCTCTCCCCTTCTTCCTTTTCTGTCTCTTTCCCTCTCTTTCTCTGAATTGGGGATTGAATCTTGAGCATGCTAGGCAAGTGCTCTACCACTTAAGCCATGTTCCCCAGTTCTTTTGTTTTTATTTTGTTTTTGAGACAGTCTCACTAACTTTGCCCAGGCTGCCCTTGAACTCATGAGCCTCCACCTTCTGAGTAGCTGGGATTATAGTCATTCATCACTATGTCCTGGTCTTTCAATTTTTCTTTTGCTTTCTCTACTCTAGCCATGAGTCTTCTTTCTGTTGCTCTAACATGTGTGTTGTGATTTAGATATGAAATGTTCCATGAAGAGTCATGTATCAAAGGCTTAATCCTCAGTGCAGCAGTGTTTAGAGATAAGGTCTAGAGAGGTGATTGGACTACGAGGGCTCTAACTGCATCAATGGATTAATCTATTGATGAATTTATAGCTGAGTGGAGTTTTTGGAGTTGTGGCTTGGTTGGAGTAGGTAGGTCACTGGGGAAAGGCTCTGTCTCTTTCTGCTTTCTGGCTGCCATGAGGTGAGCAGTTCTGCTTCCTGCCATGATATTCTGCCTCACCACAGGCCCAGAAACAATGGAGCCAAGCAATCATGGGCTGAAACCTCTGAACCTATGAGCCAAAATAAATATTTCCTCTTTTAAATTGTTTCTGTTGGGTATTTTGTCACAGTGACAAAAGGCTGCTGAGCATAATGCACATATTCCCACCCCAAAGCTTTGCTCTTGCAGTTTCTGAAGCCCACAGGGCTAGTTTCCCTAATGTTTCCTTAAGTGGCAGGACTTTTCATTAGAAAGCCAAATAGTAAGAAAGGAGGAAGAAGAAATGCACAATTTTCAGTCCATGAAAAAGACGCTGTTCATTGCCTCTCCCACAACTAGAGACTATTTAATGTTGCAAAAGGGAGGCCCCTTTTCCTTACACTAAGCAATGAGTTATACTAGTCATTATACAGTATTTGCAATGAAATCAGGGTTAAAAATTAATGGGCTTCCTAGAAAAGAAACAGAATGGTGAGCTTAGAAGCAGCAGAAGAAAGTCACTAGTTGCATAATAATTAATATGGATAAAATGTATTATTTAAAACCATTCAATCACTGCCTTATCTTTTCTAATTCTTGCAGGATGCTCATAAGTATAATCATTGACTGCATCTCTGAAATGGCATTAGGATTTGGGAAGCATCTTAATAAACACTAACTGAAACCACTCTGAAGAAAACATCATTAATCATGTCATCTGATAAGAGATACTGTCAGTGTTACATTTTAGAAATTTAGACTCATACTAAATTCCTGTAAACAATCCTTGTGTGCACTGGGAATTAGGAAAATGAAGGCTTCTTTGTTTATTACAAATTGAAAAAAGTATATTGTTTAGGCTTAATTTCTCAAAACACAACTCACCCAGATACTTTTGGTCTCTCAGTTGTCAGTTTTTTCCAGTACAGTTCATGTTGCACAGTGCTGCTGAATTCTTTCCCCAAAGTACTATTTCCACCACATCAGTCATCAACTGAAAACCTACTAGAAAAACCACAAGGACTTCCCATTGTTTTTTTAAAATAAATGAAAAATGCTTAGGTTGGTATTTATGACATTTAGTGATTGCTAGGCTTACCCTTAGGTAAGTTTATATCAATTTTTAAAATATCAACTGAAGCATACTAAGTGATTATTTAGTATTCTATTGTCTAGTTAGTTTCTATTCTTTCCCTATGCTGAGAAGGTTGATGGGATCCATGAGTCACTCATCTAATTTCTTCAGCAAAAGGTTTTCCAGCCACACCCTTGCACTTTTATCCACAGCATGCTTTTCCAACAATGAATTTCCTAATTTTAGCATCCTTTGCAAATCAGCTAGTCTAAGAACCTACCAAAATATCAAACCTTAACTCTTCTACTTTATTGTTCCTTCCATAATTTTTCACTGTCTTCTTTTATTTTACTATAAGCAACGAAGAGGAGCCAAATCATAGCTTCAACATTTAGCTTGGAAATCTCCTCAGATAAGCATTCAAGTTCATTACTTACAGGTTCGACTTACTGTAACAGTAGAATACAATTCAATGATGTTTTCTACCACTTTATAACAAGGGTAGACCTTCTTTCAGCTTATAATAACATACTACCCGCTTCCTTTTGAGCTCTCATGAGAACCATTCTTAACATTCACATGTCTATCAACACTCTGTTCGCGGTAGTATATGTGTTCTCTAACATGACAGAAGCATTCTCTATCACACTCTTTCTTTTCAGCTGCCTTCACCATCTCCTTTAATAAATATATTTCTACCAACAGTCTCTTCAGAGCACTCTAGCCTTGTCTATCAAACACCTCAAAAATTCTTCCAACCTCTACTCATTCCCAATGCCAAAGCCACTTCTACACTGCTGTTACAACAGCTCCCCACCTCCTGCTAACAGAATCTGTATTTGTTTCCTATGGTGTGGCAGCAAATTTGAAGCAGTAAGAATTTATTGTCTCAGAGATCTGGGTCTAAAAGTTCAGTCCAAGTGTCAGTATGGTCAGTTCCTTCTGGAGGCTCTGAGGGAGAACCTGCTCCATGGTTCTGATGGCTGCTGGCAATCCTCAGTGTATGTTGACTTGTACACTCATCACTCCAATCACCTTCTCCTATGTGTTTCTATCTCTAAATCTTTCATCTTCCTTTCACTTACAAGGATATTTGCTATTGTGTTTAAGGCCATCCCTGAATCCAGCAGAATCTCATGTCAAAATCCTAAACTTAATGGCATTTACAAAGACCTTTTATCCAACTAAAGTCATTTCTCAGGTCTAGGGGTTATTTCTTGGATGTACCTTTTTGGAGGCTACTATTCAACCTGCTAATGCCTGTCTTCTAGACTACCCAAATTTATGTCTATTTGCAAAACACATTTGCCTCATTCCAGTACCTCCAAAGATCTCAGTCCATTACAACATCAGGTGTTGAGAGATGGTGGAACCTTTAGGGATGGGGCCTAGTGGAAGGTAGTTAGGCTATTGAGGTTTTTGAAGGAGATAGTGGGACTTTGGCCTCTTTCTTTTTGCTTCCTGGCCACTATAAGGTGAGCAATTTCAATTTCCTCCATCATACACTCCTTACAATGATATGCTGCTTTGTCACAATCCAAAGGCAATAGGGCCAAAGACCATGGACTGAAACCTCTGAATCCATGAATAAAAATAAATCTTTCCTCTGTAAGTTGATTTTCTCAGGTATTTTGTTATAGTGATTAAAGGGTGACTAATACCAATTAAGGAGGTTTCTGGCCCCAACTTTGAAATCTAGTAGGGCAAACTTAATGGAGCTTCATGGCCTGAGAATAATCCTCTGTGACTTGATGATTAATGTAGATGAAATGTTTATATCTTCCCCAAATTCATATGTTTAATTACTTCCACCCCCCCCACACACACACCCATTGTGAAGGTATTAGGAGTAGGGCCTTTGGTAGATGATTAGAAGCCCTTACAAAAGAGAGTCCTGAAACCTCCCTTACCCCTCTGGCATGAGGACACAGTGAGAAGATAGCTGTCCATGCATTGTGAAGTAGGCCCTCACTAAATATGGAATCTGCCAGCACCTTGTTCTTATCCTCAAGAATCATGAGGAATAAATTTCTTTTGCTTATAAGCCATCTAATCTATGGTAGTTTGTTATAGCAGCCTGAATGGACTAAGACAATCCTCTACCTTCTGGGACCACAGCTCAGCCTCTGGGCTTGTAGCAATGGTTCCATTGGCTCTGGCCCAGCGAATCAGCTCAGTCAGCTTCTGGGCCACCCTAGTACCCCTGCTGGCCTCTGTACCTTTCTTAACAGCTCTACCCTTTGCACCATTCCTCTGTTCTCTCAAAAGATAGCATATATTTGCAGCTGAATAGTTCTGTTACCCTATTCCTGCCTATAGAATCCCAGAAGTCATGTCTGTATCTCACATTTTATAAATTTTGAGATTTATATCCTGTTTAAAATGCCCTTACTACTATAAAAGTGTAAAAGTTATTCCACATTTTCTTCCAGTGCTTTATAGTTCTGGATTTCTTTTTTCTTTCTTTTTTTTTAATAATCATTCTTTCTGGAATTTATTTTTGCACACTATTTCAGGAGGAGTCAAAACTTTAGTTTCCCAAGCAATAGGCAGTTATTTGCTTCATTGATTCATCAGTGCAATTATGTATCTATCATATTTTATGACATTTTATCATATACATGCATATTTAATGCTATTTTTACATAATTATCTTCTCTATATACACGCATATAGTGTGCTGTTATGAGTTCTCAGCCAATATAATGCAGTATAGTGTAGCTTGTAGTATGAAGCCCCCACTTTATCTACTCTGGTATGAATATATTTTGTAGGATGAGTTATTTACTATGCAATAGTCACTCTTCATTTATTTTGTATTCTGGATGCAAGTTTGTCCTGAAGGATTGTTGAAAATAATAATGTTGAACTCTTTATATAAACAAGGAAATAGGGTTCTAAAGGGCTTTAGAGGCTTTAAAGAACTTTTGGAAACATGCATATATATGTATACATCATAGATTCAAAGAATATGCATATATATTCAAGGAATATATTATATGTATGTCTATTCAAGGAAGGAGAAGGTTAAGATACTCAAGAAGTTAGATATTGATGTGACAACTGGCATGAAGAAGCCCACCTGGATAAATGAACAATTGTATGAGTATAGCTAGAAAAAAAAATACATGGCAAAAGGCTCATTCCCCACTTCAGAAAACCTGAGTAGACTGCAGGAATGGTTGCTAAGGGAGGATATCAGGAAAGCATCTCCATAGGGACTCTGTGATAATGATTCTCCTAGAGTTGATTCAGTTATTTGCCTCTTTCCAGTAATGCAGTCAGTTCCTCCATTAAGTACCTGTGCACTAATTTCCTGTAAGAACACATGGGTCTGTTTCAGGCATCCAAACTCTGTATCATGATGTGTGCGTTCCCGCATCAATACCACATTTCCACTACTGTAGCTTTGTGTTTTAATATGTTTTATTCCAAATATTTAAAAAACTTAACTATTTTTTGCACACTTATTTTTCCAGTTGAACTTTAAGAAAAGCATGTTTAGTTATGGAAGGTAAAACAAGTCCTGTACAGGAGTTGGTACCAGTGGGATGGGGGGGAAGGCATAAGGAAAGGGTGAAGGAGGACGAATATGATGTAATAAAATGGAACAATGAGACCTGTGAAACTGTTCTAAGAAGGGAGGATAAAGGAGAATGATGGGAGTGAATCTAACTAAGATGTATTGTAAGCACTTTTGTAAATGTTACAATGTACCCCTTGTGCAACTATAATATGCTAATAATTAAATAAAAATACAGAACAAATCATGTTAGGATTATGGTTGGGTTTATACTAAGCAGATGATTTGAAGAAACTGTCAAGATTGAAATATTGTTTTTCCTGTCCCAATTTGTAATGTATTTATTCAGGTATTTTCTATATCTTTCAGTAATGTTTTCATCATATAAGCTCTGCAGTTTTGGAGTTTATTACTAGTCATAAATTTTATTGCTTTAGGATGTTCATTTACATATACATATCTTTTACTTTTTTTTTTGAGACAGGTTTTCATTATGTACCCCAGGCTGGCCTAGAAATCGCTATGTAGCCCATGCTGATCTTGAACACTCAATCCTCCTGTTTCAGTCTCCTGAGTGCTGGGATTACAGTAATATCAAAAGTAATACCTTCAAAAAGCATTCATGGTGGTAGCATTTCTTAGTTTTTTAACATTAAAAAATTTATTTTCTTTCTCTTTTTGTAGTTTTGGAGTTTGAACTCACAGCCTTGCACTTGCTGGGCAGGCACTCTACCACTTGGGCCACACACCAACCTAATAGTAAACATATTTGCCTTAATGTTGCCTTCAAATTTGAATGATAGTTTGAACATAAAAAACAGGTTTAAAATAATATCCTTTTAGAACTGCAAATTGTTCCATTTTGTTTATTGCCCAGTAATTCAAATGAGAAGTTTGACAGCAATCTGAATAGTGTTTGTTTAAAGCTCTTTTGCTTTTGTTTTACCCTTTCAGAAACTCTCAGTGCTTTTCTCTGTTTTCTTAGAGATGAAAAATTTCACGTCTATGGTACTCTCCTCCTACACATATGCAGGCATTTTGTTTTTCCATATGAGCCAGTAGAATCATTTTAAAGTACAAATCTCAAGTCATTTGAGAGGCCAGCCAAATACGAGGAAGATGAAAATTAGATGTTTAAAGCAATAAAAGGTGCTGCAACATCACCTAAAATCTACTATGGTGGTGGCACTAGGTAAAGATTCAGTTGCAGCAAAAATACCAAATGTGAATATTAGATATTATATAGCAAGAAGTGAGTTTGCTTTCCAGAAAATGATGGTATAGTAAATATTTGGGCTCAGTTGAATATTTGGCCAGTAAGAAGTCAAGATGGTTGGAGGTGAAGCTAAATTGAAAGGAACAGATATAAGTAGGAGTCTAAGTCTACAAAAAGATGGTGATAGCTTAGTCTTCTCAGGAAGCATTTGCTGTACTTTGCTTTCTCCTCTGAATGATCCTAATGGTTGCTTGCTTCTGCCTTTCAGTGAATTTCTCAACCAGAACTAGTTTTAAGATTGCCTTGGGCTCTTGCTGTTATTTAGCAAAGAGCTTGGAGAACCTGGGGTGTGTGTATGGGTGACTTTGCAACTAGTTTTTCCTCAAATAGCTTTACACAATACACTGAAAAATTTGGAATCTCACAGCAACTTGAAAAACGCAGGGCTCACAAAATCAAAGCTGCCAGACCAGAATGAGGCAACCCAGTCAGGAAATCCCAGCAATTCTCATTCCACTGATACCCAATTTAAGATAAACTATAATATACCTGGTACAGGATGTAGAAAGCCACACTGGAGCAAGCTGGATCTTCTGCTGAACTTTTCATTAAATACCAAGGCAAAATAATGGGCAGGTTTTATTTTTTTTAATCTTATTTTTAAATGGAATAACCTATAAATTAATCTGTTACATAGGAACATGGCTGAACAGGTAGGAAACAGATTCCCCATTGTGAGTTCTCCGGATAGCTTCTGCAAGAATCATAGAGATGTCGATCACCTGTATTTTGGAGCAATGCTTCATCTTATCCTCCTGAGGTATGGTGTTGGTGACTACTAGTGCTTCAAAGCATGCACTATTAATGCGAGCAATGGCTGGGCCAGAGAAGATTCCGTGTGTCAAGATTGCATAAACTCTGGTGGCTCCGGCTGAGATAAGCTTGTCAGCTGCATGGCAGATTGTACCACAAGTGTCAGCCATGTCATCCACAAGGATGGCCACCCGATCCTTCACATCTCCCACTAGCACCATGCGGTCCACTTCATTTGCTTTCTTCCGTTCTTTGTGAATCAAGGCAAAGTCCACATTCAAACGGTCTGCAATGGAAGTGACTCTCTTGGCCCCGCCAGCATCCGGAGAGACAATGGTGCAGTTCCTCCATTCGGAAATATTTTCCCTTATCCACTTGAGGACAGCTGGCTCCGCATACAAATTGTCGACTGGGATGTCAAAGAAGCCCTGGATCTGGGAGGCATGGAGGTCCATGGTGATGATGTGATCCGCACCCGCTATAGACAGCATGTTTGCGACGAGCTTGGCGGAAATGGGGGCACGGCTCTTATCTTTCTTATCCTGCCGGGCGTACGGGAAGCAGGGGATGACTGCTGTGACCCGGCTGGCAGAAGCGATCTTGCAGGCGTTGATCATGATCAACAGCTCCATGAGACTGTCGTTGATTTCGCCACAGCCGCTCTGCACGATGTACACGTCCTCCCCACGCACGCTCTCACCAATTTCCACGCAGGTCTCCTGGTTGCTGAATTTCTTAGTCACCACCTTGCCCAGCTCCAGACCCAGGCGGTCGGCGATTTTCTGGGATAAGTCCTGGTGGGAGCTGCCGCTGAAGATTTTAATATTTGGCATCTTGGCTAACTAGACCAGTCCCTCCTTGTTCAGTGAGCAGTCCTGCCGCTGATAGTAGAGCGGAAGTGGGACCGCAGACTCCATCGACTTCCGGTGGTTTCTCAGCCCGTTACATAGCCGTTTATGGCCTCTTCCGGTGCACTATGCTAACTTGACTTCCGGTCATTTGAAAGAAGTCTTGATTGGTGAGCACATGGCACTTTTAAATGAAAGGATCAAGTCTTTCTAGTCTATAGAATAATTTTTATTATTATTAATGCTTTCATTAGTTTCCCTGGGCTGCTTAGACGAATTTGAATATATAAAAACAGAAAGCGTCTACAAGCCAAAGGCACAAGTTTAAAGAGAAACTTTCGGGTGGAGAAAGTCCGAGCAAAGTGTTATTTTAGAAAAGGTCCTTCCAATAGAGTTAAAAAAAAAAAGAAAAGTTGGAAAATAATATAAATAGTTGCTTTATAGTAAAAATAAAAGTGGCTGGCCAATAAATGTGAGAAATACTAGCAATCAAGAAAATGTTATTTTCACATATCAAGTAGGCCAAAATTATAAAACAGATAATGTCTTCCAATAAAATGTGTAAACATATAAATTTTGTCATTTTGCATATAAACTTTGGCACACCATGGAAATCCATTCCAGAAAAATATTCACAGATACCCCCAGAATATGATAATAGTGTTTGCTGTGATATTCTTTTAGTGAATATTCTGTGAGCAAGTCCTGTGTGTCAGGTGTTGCCCTATTCTTAGGGTATAAGGTGGTGAGTGACAAATAGTAAGTATCCTGGACTTGTTTATAAAAGAAAAATCTGGAAATCTACAATTTTCATCAAATTATCAAGTAATTCATTGTACATGTAGTACAGACATTGAAAAGACTAATTTATGTTAATTATATGGAAATGTCTCCAATGTATTTTTTAAAGATAAAAAGCAAGTCACAAAAATAAGTACAGTATTATTTATGTATTTAAAATTATGTAACATTGAAAGTATCAAATAAGTGTAGAGGTCCCTTTTATCATGATTACCTTTGGAGAGGTGAGTAGGTTGTGTGAGTTGAGAAGGAAGGACTAATATATGTTACTGCCAACTATTATTGTGGTATGGGTTTTGTATTACTTTTATAATACAAAAGGCAAATATATTTCGTAATTATTTACTAGAAAATTGTAAGTATACAGCTTGCACAGTGTATTGGGAGATGGAATATTGTAAGTAGAAAAGACTATAAACACCAAGAAATTTAACAATGATATGTCTATTTTGTAAAAAAATGAAATGAAATGTAGTTCACACATTTGTATCCTGCTAATTGTGTCTGACATTTGGATATTAGGACAATTTCATTCAGCAAAAAATCAAATTATTATCATATATATATTGAAATTACCAAGTAATTGTTGAAGATACTTTCTGATTCAACTTTTGAATTTCCTCAATGGGTTGGGTTCATGGATAGGATAAGCTTAGGAATGGGATAAGGAATGGGTTAGGTAAGATTCAGAATACCTGAGTATATTTAGCTATAAAATATTACTTTTATATATTTCATGAGCTATTGTTCTAAAATCATATAGAGAGACAAAAATGCTTCTGTTAAAAATGCTACACCAAAATGACATGCTGTCATCCAATCACATCTCTCTTGACATCAACATACTTTTTCTCTTTAGTTGATGCCAACTACTTTTTGTCCACAACTTTTCATTCATATTCTTTCCTACCAAAAAATCAGTAGAACCATCTATCCCATATAATGCATCCTAAATCAAGTTACATATACTTATTTCTAAATAAAATCCTGCAACTTAATTTAGAAGCACTAAAAAGTACTTGTAGCTTTAATTAAATTGATTTTTCTCTTAGCATTCTCAGTTTTTAATGAAAAACAAAGCAGACTTTCAAATAGATTTAATATTACCTAAATAGGACTGAATGCTAATGTAAACATTTGAAACCAATAGTTAGTTACATATTTCTTGAGGTGTTAAGTAGGAGACATTTTTGTCTTATATCTATTTTTTGCTACAAGCTCTGGCTGTTGCTATACCTCATAGTTCCAGGGATTTGTCTAAAATCATAAAATATGTTAAAGATGGAAATGGCCTTAGAGACCACTCAGTCATTTTAATATCCCAATTCACAGTCAGAGAACTGAGGTCCAGCAAAATATAACAACTTGCCTGTGAGCTATTGGCTAATTACAGGCAGATATGTATTAGAATATGGGATCCCTGAATTTCCAACTATAACTTTTTTTTGCTATGTTACTTTCTTGAGGTTTATGAGAATGAAGGAAAAATTAAACAGTGGTGCAGAAATATTTACATATTTTTCTCTTTTATCAAGTAACTATAATGAAGAAAAAACAAGACTGAAATTCTTTGTCTTAAAAAAAAACTTACACAATTTCCAGATATAAATGGACCATTAATAGTGTCATAAATATCATTGTTATTCTGACATTTCTACTACCTGAATCTATTACAAGGGGATTTATTTTCTGTTTACTCTAGTCACTATAAGTTGAGAGAATATCTGTTCTCATTTACTGTTTCTGGCAAGTTACAAGTAGGAATAATGCCTATTGAACAACACAGTCCTTTTACTTAAGACACTGCTTCTTAATAAATTACTCTGGAAATGAAATATTGTGATAGAGGGAAAAAGTCTTATCTTTCTCCTTCCCAAGGTAAGCATATTTAAATGTCATCTCTACAGATCTGTGAGAATTATTGTGTGTTGAAGGTCTTTTAAGTCAATACACTGAATATAAATGTTATTTTGGTAATAGTTTCTTGCTTTACTGATTATTCTTTTACCCTTCACAATTCAAACGTAAATAATTCAGAGAGCCCTGATGCAGCTTGATGCGCTAAGAAGAAAAAGAAATTTAGTCAGTTCTTTCAGAAAGTAGAGAAAAACATTTATATTTTAAGTGAAATAAATGCTTTCACTAAACATACTTGCAGTTGACAAAATGCTAGATGTTTAGGTGGCAATTATAGTTTTTTGATAAACTGTCAAATCTTGTCACAACACATGTTACAAACAAGGACAGATTTAGATGTCCTTTGTGACAGCTTTGTGTAGGTTGAGAATGTGTGGCAGTTAATTTCAAACAAGGAACATATTTTTCTTTCCAGCAGTTATCTGCTTGTTTATTAGGAAGAGTTTCTTTGTGCCTTTAATCTTACTCATTTGACTCACAGTTCCAGATCATTATTGAAACATTACCTTACCTCATTTATTTTGTTCATAATAATCATCCACAATACTTTGAGAAAACAGTTTCCCACAGAGCTTTGCATTGGTACAAATGCTTTAAAGTTTGTTTTGTGATTGTTTACAATTGAAGCTGACTACTGTGTGTGTTTACTGAGCTTTTTGGGGGTGGCTAGAAATCTGTCATTTTATATAATAAATTTGTACATAGCAAGTAGGTAAATAAAGCTGTGTGAAATGAATGGAGTAGGATAAAGTTTTATGATTCAGAAGTGTGGCTTAATTCTGAGTGTTATGTTAAACTCATGAGGGTATTTTTGAAATGCACTTTGGAATTTTTAAAATTATGTCAAATTTTAAAATCCTAGTACAAAATAATAATCTTGTAATAATAATGAGACTACATGAGCTGCAAAATATTTCATTGTAATGTCAGACAAAACAAAGTAATATATAAAGAGATTCCATAATTGATAAATTGTGAAAAAAGTGTCTCCCTAAAATTTGTGTGAAATAATTTTGAAGCATTTAAGGCAGTTTCCTTTTTCATGTAGAATATCAGTTTTATGAAGTCAATAAAGATATATTAATTATATTTTGAGAAAATGCAAGTTCCATTTATGCTATTCAAACTTCTTTTAAAGATGCACTATTTTCTCTTCAATAATAACGACTCTGTCAATAAACATTGAGACCAACTATCCATTCACACAAGAGAAAATTGAGTACAGTGTTTTTTAGTATGGTTCTGTATGCTCAAACTTTAGGGCATCAGGATCACTGGGGAATTTGTTAGGACACAGATTCCCAAACTCCATTCCAGCTTCTGACCAGCAGACTAAAGGTCCAAGACTGAAGTCTGTTTCTAACAAAAGACCAGGTAAGGTTCATGCTACTGTTCTGTTTACCACACTTCTGAGACTCTAGTTAATCTAACTTTTCAAGTTTAATTGGTTAGATACTTTCCGTAATATCTTCTTTCTATACTTTTATTATTTACAGCATCTTCAGTGTAATTCCTTTGTCATTACTGGTATTAAATTTTTGTAATTGTTCTCTTTCTTTTTTTATCAATTTCAGCAGAAATTTTATGTCTTTCTCTCCACCCTCCAAAAAAAATAAAATCCCTAAAGTTGGAAATTACTGATACAATTCATTAGCTGTTTATTTTTAACTTTGACCTCAAATTATTTTTATTTTTTCTTTCATCCCTTCTTTGAGTTATTTTATTGTTCCTTTTCCAAGTTCTTGAGATGTATGCTTAGCTTCATATTTATTACTAGGGAATGGAAAGCTTTACACTTTTCTTCCAAGTACTGTTTTAACTGAAGTTGGTTTTTTGGGTCTTTTTTGGTTTTGGGGGTTTTTTATGGTAGTACTGGGGTTTGAACTCAGGGTTACATGCTTGCTACACAGGTGTTCTTACTGCCTCAAGCAGTAAGAAAAAAATCCTGAAGTTGATTTTTAATTTTTTTGCTTGGTTGATTTTTTTGTTTTTGTTGTTGTTTTTCTGTGCTATGCTGGGGAAGGGATCAAATCCAAGGCCTGTGCATGCTAGGCAAGCAACTTTACCACTAAGTTATCTTCCCAACCTAACTAAAGTTGTTTTTTTGGTTTTTTTTTTTTAATTAGGGTTGTTTTGTTTGTTTGGTTTGTTCGTTTTTCAGATGGAAGGGTTTCACTATGTTACACAGACTGATTTCAACCTCTTGAGCTTAAGTGATCCTCTTGCCTCAGCTTTCCCAGTGCTGTGGCTACTTGTGCCACTGAGCCTACCTAAATTTTATATGTAGTATTTTTGTAGCATTTCTGTTCAGGTAAAACAACTTTCAGTTTTGATGGCAATTTCTTCATTGTTTCAGGAGTTTAGAAATTTCTTAATTTACAATTACATGGAGGAATTTCTAGATTTGTTGCTGTAGTTCTTGTTAATCACACTACAGTCAGAAAACATGTTCTGTGTGACTTCAGCCCTTTGAAATTTGCTGAAACTCTTTGGGGTCCTCTATGGTCTCTTTGCAATCCTTGTGTGTTGAAAAATATGTACTCTTGAGTGTTTAACTGCAGTTTCCATACATGTACAATAGATCCAGGATCTGGTTTGTTTGTAGTATTATTTACATCTAACACAGTTTTACTGATTTTTTTGCCTCTTTATTGAATACCAAGAGAAATATGTTTAAATTTCCATAGTGGTTCTTGGTGTTTAACTATCTCCTTTTTTAGTCCTCTGTTTCTTGTTTATATTTTAGACTTAATGGGTGCCTAAAATTTAAGTTATAACTTTTTGATGATTTTATTCTAATAATGACTTTTGTTTTAAATTCTATTTCATTTAGTAATACTGCAGTTTCACTCATTTTTCTTTAATATATTTATTTTCCTATCTCTTAGTTTCATTCTTACAGTATGTTTATATATTAGGTATTTTACTTATAAATTAGACATTGTTAGATTTTATTCAGTGTGACCTATCAAAGTTATATGTGAATGATTGCATTTATCTTCCTCTCAGAAAATGTAAAGAACTTCATTTCATTTAATTTCATTTATCCCTTACTGACATAAATGTCAGGGATTATCTTCCTTCCTTCTTTCCTTTCCTTCCACAAGCACATTATTATTTTTGTTTTATATAAGCACTGTTTGTATTACTCTCTTTGTTCTTTTTTTATTCTTGCATCTTAAATCTTCCACTTGGATCACTTTCTTTCTGTTTGAAGAATAGACTTTAGGGTTTTTGAGACAGGTTTGGCTATGTAGCCCAGGCTGGCCTTCAAGTTTCTGTTCTCCTGCCTCTGCCTCCAGAGTGCTGGGATTATAAATGTGTACCACACAGAGGTTTACTCTCATTCCTGAATGATATTTTTCAATACAATTCTAGGTTGTCAGTCATTTTCTTTCAGCCCGTTGAAGTAATTATTTCCTCTCTTTTTGGATTTCATTATTGCTGTTTAGAATGCAGCCGCCTTTGAAATAGCCTCTTTGAAGATAGTGCATTCTTACCCTTTTCCCCAGCTACTTTTGAGGATTTTCTTTTTTTCTCTTTCATTCTATCTATGATCTTTTTTTCTTTCTTTTGATGAAAGTTCAATGTTCTATTTCTAGGTGTGGAATTTTTTAAAAAGCAATTGCATGCTTGAAATTCATTTGGCTTCTTGAATCTGTGGATTAAAGGTTTCATTAGTTATGGAAATGTTTTCATGATTTACCTCTTCAAGTTTTGCCTATGTGCAGGTCTTTCTCCTACTGAAACTCTGATGAAACATAATATACCTCTCATTCTATTTCCCATGAACCTCTCTTTCATATTTTTTTCTACCCTCCTTTTAAGACTTTCTGGGCTACATTCTGCATTCTTTTGTCTGACCTGTCTTTCAACATACTTACTGTCTTTTCACCTGTGTTTATTATGTTATAAATCCAGCCTATTGAGTTTTATGTTTTAGTTACTCTAGTCTTCATTTGAAGACATTTTAGTGGGCTCTTTATTTTATCTGGAGGTACTTTTTAGAGTACTTTCTACAGATATCTTCAAATTTGTTCTAGTTTGAAATTATTTTATAAAAACAGTATAATAGCTGTTTTGTAAGACTTGTCTGATAATTCTAACACCTGAAAATTTTGTAGTCTGAATCCGTAGTTTATCTTGTTCTTGATGTTTCTTTCTTTTCCTTTTGTGCTTACTTATCTAAAGATATTCCATCATGGTAATAGAATTTATTTGAAGAAATTCTTTGAAGTCTAGAATGAAAGTTTCTTCTTCCAGAGAAAATTTGCTTCTGACTCTTGCCTGGAGTTGCTGCTAGTCTGGGACCAATGTAAACCAGCACAGTGTGCTAGTTTCCCCACATTATCCAAGTGATAAATCACCACCATTCTGAAATAAGAGTGCTCTTAGCTCCCAATTTTATAAATAGAAGCTTTCCTATTAGATTCCTCATCCTCACCTTGGGCAGGCCTTTGTTCTTAACTTCCATCCTCCTTGGCCAATGATGTCTTTCAGAATGAAGCCTGAGATCTTAGTTCTTCTGCCATTGGCAGAGGGCACAGTATCCTGAGAAGAAGCTCTATTGGATGATTAGTACAGCAGAGGCTGCGCTATGGTTGCTAATAAAGATGTTGGGGTACAAATTTGGTGGGATCTTATATTAAGTAACAGAAACCAATATTCCTGAGAAACTATCAGGAATAGCTCACAGTGAGACACTTGGAGATGGGGCTAATTTTTGGAATTAGCTAGTGTAAGCATGTGCCATGATAATCATAAAGTATTTACAACTCCTATTTGATCTTACCTGTCTGGTGTGACCTTGGAAGTCAGGGTTTCACATGGATGTATGACACACTCCACATTAGTGATAGCAGAAGCTAAGTGCATACAATGAATGTACATTCTATACACTACTTCCAGTAACTCATCTTTAAAAATGCTACTTGTGATTGTTGTTGACTTTAGCAGTTTACTTCACCAACAGTCACTTTTTGTGTAAATACATTCTGCTTCATATCCTTATATGTTAATTTACTTCTTATCAATTCAATTCATGAGCTTTCATTTCAAATAAACTACAATGAAAAACAAGAAACAGCTTATTAGTGTCAATCTGTTTTATTCCTTTTGTAGACATAAGAAAAAGAAGTTTTGCTAGTAGTTAAGTGGATTCATGACCATAAGCTATTTTTTTTCCTGAAAATTGCATATTTTTAAAGCACTATTTCATTTTTGCTAACTTTGGGGGGTTCTGTCTGTTTGTGGTCTAGAAAAATGGTGGTTAATGGTTTTTCTATGTATGAGCAGGACAAAGACCTGATTTCTTGTCTACTTTAAGATTAAGATTTCTTGTACTTGCAGAAGTACAACTTGGGGCTGTAGATATGCACACAGACAGTGGTACCAGACTGCTTGGTTGACCTTGTATCCTGGCTCTTTACTTTGATATCTGAGTGACTTTGGGAAAACTGCCAAAATTTCCTCACCTGTAAAGTGAATTAGGCATTAACAATTTTGAAAAATGACAGCACAGTCCTGGTCTGCATGGAGACTCATGGGTTCTTCTTTACTTCCTACTTAACTTCCTCTTGGAGGAGCAATATAGTACAGTAGAACAAGCAAAATGTCGAGGTATCCTTGTCTCTTCTAGGAGGTTAGAGGGAGCTGTGATGACAGAGGCACATGCTGAACACATATCTATTCCAAAGGGCACATGACTCCATGTGCCTCCTTGAACCAGGTGAGTACCTATGCAAGGAGCTCCTGAGTCTGGCAAGAGTTGGAAAGGCACTTTTCAATCACAGTCTGAAGGGCAAGGTAAGCATAGGTTATTTGGACTAATCAATAGGGTGGTAGTCTATGAAATTGGAAGTAGGACAGTATGTTCAGAAGAACATTAACACAATGATCAATGGTGGGATGTGACATTGAGAGGGATCTTTTTATGTGTGCCTGTAGAGGGTTTCCAGGTGAGTGTGGCGCCTATGTTTACAGGTGAGCAGGATTTTATTTGCTTCCTTCATGGTCTGAGCTGTGTTTATCTTCACTTTAATGTCTTAGTGTATCCTGATTTGCAGGCTCTCTCCACATATGGCCCTTTAAGTAAAGTTTCATCATGAGGCCATGTGGAAATTATTGGTTAACCAAAAGACGATGGCTTTCCCTTCCTCAGTCTGTCTTACAAGGATCAAGTGTATTTTAAACTACCAATCATAAAATATTTTGAATAGTGTTCAGTTCCTATAGTTATGTATTATATTTATTTTTGGTATATTTTGTGGCAATAAATAGTGTTTGGGAAACATGATTTTCCTATCCTGAGATTTAATCGTAGTAGATATTCCTCCTAGCAAGACACCAACAAAACATTTTGAACAAGAAAATATATGCTTTATTTATAATATCTCTGAGAAAATTCCACAGACCCTTTTGATGATTTGCTCATTTAAAAATATAAATCATGAGTGAATATGATCAAAGTATTTCATATACATAAAATGATAAAACTTGTTAAAATTGTTTTAAAAAGGGGGGACAAGAAAGTGTATCGGGGTGAATTCGATCAAATTTCACTATATGCATATATGTAAATATCACAATGAATCCCCTTTGTAAATTAATGTACACTAATAAAAAGAGAAGAAATATAAATCATTTGAGAAATTCTCTTATATCTGAAGTTACTCAGGTGAAGTTTAATCTCATTGCTACTTTTTCACTCCTCAGTGAGGATGGAGAGCAACTGATGCCATTTTCTTGTACACTTGAGAAGTATTAGTAAAATAACATGCTGCATAATCACACTTTGTCATGGCCTTCATTACTGATTCGATTTCTAAATCTCTTATATGGATCTAAACAATTGTTCTCCTGTGGGTCTGACCAGGATAGTATTGTACTGGTCGTGTTACTTCACACTCCTGGTACTTAACTACTATTTATACATCCCAGTATCACACTTGCTTTTTTAAGAACAGAAAAGCATTTCAGTGGAGGTGATACATTATCTCCTAGCATCTATTTGTGTCACAGGTAAACTAAAGTCCTTTGAAAACAAATACCCTCCCAACAGAGAGAGAGGGTGAGAGAGGGACAGAGAGGTCTTTATTATGAATTATTTCTAATTAATCAACTTCTGAATAGTTGTTAAAGAACAGCACTATGTGCCAACAGCACTATGTACCATTTGGGGTTAATTACCATTCATTTCACACTGAAGGAAACACACACACACTAACATGGTGCCAAAAGGATAAAAAGAATGTATTTTTAATGATTAATTGAATAATATTTCATTTTAAAAGCCAATGTGTGTGAAATATATAAATAGCTTTTAAATTGAACTGTTAAATTTCACCAGTGATATGCTTTCAGTCTTTTTAAAAGTGAGTTGAATACAATGTTTGTTTGAAGTCTGCATCTGTCATTAGTACAGTTAAATAAAATTGGGATAATTATGTTATGAAAATGAATCAAAAAGTGGCAATGTAACTCAATGAAATTTAAGATTCTCTTGATTTTTATTGTATTAGCCTATCAGATTATTTCCTGAATTTATGATTAAATCCAAAGCATGCATGGCACAGGTTTTCTTACTTTAACTCTACATTTGCGTAATAGGCTTATGATATTGTTTTGCTAAATGACACGAATGATAGAATTTTATTTGTTTCTTTACTTGTAGCTTTCTGTCTTTGTTTCTATCACTTTTTATAAACATTGCAGAAATTTTCATTTAATCCTCCTTTCTGTATTCCCTTGTTTGGCTGATGAAATTTTGTTATTTTTTCTTTGGGAGGTTTAGATTATGACCAACCATTTATAGCATATTTATTATTTATGATTCAAAACAAAATAAGACCAAACATTAGTGAAACTTAACACTTGAAGGTTTCATATGTTTAGATAGGTACAGATTATTATTTTTCCCAATAACTCAGTTACAAATCACTGAGATGTAACTTATGTGCAAGCACTGTCTTGGATTTCATGAATATTTAGTGCTTTGTTTCTATTTCTAAGTCTGTGAAGTTTCATAAATCAGCACTGTTTTTCCTTGGTGCCACATAGCTGTGATTTTTGTGCTATCTCTTCTGAATTATAAGGGCTGAGTTTCACACAGTTTTCATATAAAAATAATTCCTGGTAGGTAAAAGACAAACTATGTTAGTTCAATGCTAAGTGTCATGATTTAAGTAAAACATAAGAAGAAAATACAGATTTAAAGCTCTCCTTTAACCCCAATTACTGAGTGCTGTTTATAGGCTAGAAAAAGTGAGATCTTAGGAAGGTGCTTCCAAGTTCATAATCTAGAGTCTGAAATATTTTCACGTATTTCTGTCTCAAAGATCCATTGATGCTGTTTTTAGACTTTATAACTAGAAACATGAATCCTCAGCTATTTTGTTGGGTGTGTTACCTGTTCTAAACCAGTGATTCCAATGAGGCCAATCATTAATGTTTCTGAAAATACATATCTCCAGAACCAACCCTGAGATTTTTTTTTATCACATATTTTTTTTTTAGCAGTACCAAGGCTTGAACACAGGGCTTAGTGATTACTAGGCAGTTGTTCTACCACTTGAGCCACACCTCCTGGCCCTCTACCCAGTTTTTTATTTACTCAATAGCATTAGACCAATGATTCTCAATCTCAGCTGCACATTAGAATTACTTGTGGAACTGCCTCAGCCTCAACCCAGAAATTCTGATGTGATTGCTTGTGGGTCACCCTAACTCTAACCTTACAAATTTTCCAGGCTAATGTCCAGTCATGTTGGAGAACCAAGCTGGGGCACATTTCTAGATTAGAAGTATGATATTCAGCCAGGAGCTGGCAGCTCATGCCTGTAATCCTAGCTACTTGAGATCCCACTGTGATTCCAAACCAGCCTGGGCAAAAACTCAGGCATCATCTCAATGGAAAAAGCTGGACATGGTGACAAGCACCTTTCATCCCAACTATTGCAAGAAGCATAAATAAGATTGTAGTCCAGGCCATCCAGGCAAAAATCAAGACCTTATCTCCTAAATAACCAAAGTCAGAAAAGCTGGAGGTTTGGCTCAAGAGGTTGAGCACCTGCTCACAAGCTCAGAAGCCCTAAGTTCAAGCCCCAGTACCACTCCTCCACCCAAAGAAATATTATGTTCAGAGTTCATGGTAGGTAGTGAATACTGATTTGATTTAGAACTTGAAATTCCCATTATCATCTTCAAAATGTTGATTTTCTAAATTTATAATATTTCACTGATAACCCCTGGGAGAAGCAGTAGCTGATACCTCCAAGCAAGTTCTGGCATAGAAAGATGTCTGAACTGGTTTGTCCAGGACAAACATAAGACTTTTCTGAGAAGTGCTATAGAAGCTTCCTCTCCCTAGAGGAAGAGGCCAAAGACCTGGAGACTAGGAACAGTAGAGTGAATAAGTTGATTTTGCTGGGCCTAGGACAACCAGGGGGCCTATTTTAGCTTGAGTTTTCTCTTCAACTGCTGGTAGTGAAAGTTAACATTTCCTGAGTACGTACTATATGCCACCTTACAGGAAAGGCAATGGCAGGCCCAGAAATGCTATGTAATTTTCCAGGGTCACTCTGGTAGTATGCTGTCAAGATTGGATTTAAACTCAGTCTGACTCCAGGGCCCTCAAGGCTGCCTATGATGTGACTTTGCCTAGCTAGGTTGCAATGTAGATTAGTGATATAAATAAGGAATATGGAGACAGACTGAAATCTGGTCTTGTATAAGTGGTGTAAAAGTGTATAACTCACTGGATTTTTCTCAGCTTTAATAGTGCCCCTGTAAAACAAGATTAATAAAACAGGCTTCCCAAGGTTATAAGGAGGCTTTTAAATAAAGGGTTGTTTGGCACTTGAATTATAGAAGGCCTCAGAAAATAACTTATTTTTATAAGTCAGCACAGTTTCTGAATCTGCAAACATAAAAGTTTTTGATTTTGAGGTCATTATTCTTCATCTGGTGAGTAGGACATATAATAACTCCAGTCTGGATATATAGATTAATTAAGGTATAGTCTAATTCTTATGAGAATAAAGAATTTCTTATCTTGGAGTTCACTGATTTTCATAAATTGTATCATTCACATTATTTTTACTTGGCAAAATTCCTCTGTTTCCACCCTTCTGGTTAATCATTTAATTCATTCAATAAATCTTTTTGTTGATACACACAAGAAAGCAAAGTTTCATTCTTATGGAAAAACATTAGGTACAGGTAGGCACTGAAATGAAGATTTTTATGAGGAATTAAGATGGAAGCTCACTTAAAAGTTTCCCTACCATGGTGCCACATAAAGTATGGGCATGGGAGTCAGAATGCTCTCATCTCATCTCTGGCTCTCCTTCTTTAAGTGCTGGAGAATTCCAAGAATGTCACTCACCCTCATAAGTCTTCAGTTACTGTCTATGTAAAATTTAGAAGCTATATTATGTGATCGCAACAGTTTCTTCACACTCTAATATTGTGTGATTCTAGATATTACAAAATAGCAACAAGGATATATTTATATATGTAAACTGTACATATACTGGGAACTGCAATTCTCACCCACCAGTTCATCTTTTTAGTTCCAACAATTTTTTCCTTATTCTGCACTCATCTGTCAAAATGAAGAAGTAGGATACTGTGATTTCTAACTTTTTATGATTCTATTAATATTTCCTCTGTTAACAGTTCTTTACCAAAAGTGCAACTATACCTGTACCTAGTAATCCTTCATGTAGTAGCTTATTTTCTATTACTATAATAAAATACTTCAGTCTGAGTACTTTATAAGTAAAAAAGTAAAGTTTATTAAGTGCACAGTTTTGGAAACTGGAAGTTCAACCAATTTGTTTCTGGCTCTAGCAAGTGCTCCGTTGTCTGCATGGTGTCATGGTGAATGGCATTATAGTGGGAATGTGTGAGAGAAAGAGAGAGCACATGGTGAGATAGGAAGCAGAGCAAGGAAAGAGGCTTTTAAAAAAAGTATAGTGTTGAAAATCAAACCTGTAGCATCATGTACATTAGGTAAGCAATCTACCATTAAGCTACAGTCCCATTCCAGGCTTGCTGTTATGACACCCCTCTTGTGTCAGGGATGTCATGTCAGAGAGAATGTGGGACACTGACTGGTATGCATTGTCCCATGTTCTCTAGGCCTCACCTATTTCCTGCATCCTTGGGTTCTTGCTTCACCTTAGCCATCATGGTGACAGATTCTGTGACAATCTGCTTGGTCTCCTTTCTGAGAGAGTTCCATTTTTGAAGCTGACTTGCTTCACACCTGTGAGGTATGTTTTGACCAGTGGGAGAGAGTCAGTAGATAATGATAAAAAATGGAGGGACCCAGGAAAACTACCTTAATGCCATCCAACAGTGATGCCCCATAAAACCTAATGAATGACTTTTCACTAGGCCTACATCTTAAAGGTCCTGCCTTGCTTGTCTTTGCCACAATGAGGACCAAATTTCCAACATATAAAACATTGGGGGATAAACTGCATCCAAATCACAGCACCTCAGTCATACTGTAAGGGCTCCTGGAAATTTACTTTATCACTGAGTCTTTTTATAACCAGAGTATGTTTCTCAAATATTGAATTCTGATCACACAAGTAATGGAAATATTTTCCTAGTTCACCAGAAAACATTGAATTAATAAATAAAAGATTCTCCATAAAATATTTTGAAGACCTCGGAATATTTGTTTGTACTAGAAAAAAATATAATAACGTATCCGATTGAGCAAAAAGTTTATACTTTTATACCTAAAATGTCTCCCCCAGATAGCCAATATTCTCTAGAAAACAGAATTGGAGGTCAAGGCTTATATTGCTATTGTTCTGTTGAAAATCACATGGTATCTTGAGTGAAAGAAGTGAATTGAAGCAAAGCACGATGGGAGATAAGAGAAGGAGCAGCCGGCTGTGCCATTATCACCACCAGGTCCCACAAGCCGAGCAGACAAGTCTGCTGCAGTTAAGTACATGTGCCCCATCTTGCTGTCACGTAAGCTCCCCAACAGTGGTGTCACATGAAACGACCAACATGGGAAATCTTCAGATGGGGTGTATAAAAATTATGTCTTAGAACAGGCTATGAGAAAGAAAAGTCAGGGACTTTATCTACTGAGTCTCTCCCACTGGTCAAAACATACTCCACAGGTGTGAAGCAAATCAGTTTCAAAAATGGAACTCTGTCAGAATGGAGACCAAGCAGGTTGTCACAGAATCTGTCACCGTGATGGCTAAGGTGAAGCAAGAACCCAAGGGTGCAGGAAACAGGTGAGGCCTAGAGAACATGGAACAGTGCATACCAGTCAATGTCCCACATTCTATCTGACAGATGTCATTTTTCTATGGTGTGTCGCAAACCCACATTTGTCACGTGTCACTAAATTCTACGCCCTACAGTCTATCAAAAAGCAGCTATACAATGACAAATTTGTCAATAGGTGCTACTACTCCACTCACAATAAATTATAGAACAGTACTTCTCAAACCTCAACATGCATTATTTGAGGAAATCTTATGGAAAATTCTAATTTGATTCAATAGCACAAAGGCATTCAAGGCATGACCTATGACCAGAACCATAAGCAATGTTTGAGAGCTTATTAAAAATGCAGAAGAAGAATGCTTGACTGAACTACTGATCTAGAATTGTTATTTCTGTTTATTTTATTTTATTTTTGTGGTACTGAGGACTAAATCCAAGACACTGAGCATTCTGAGCAAGTGCTCTACCACAGAGCTAAACCCCAGCCCAGAATCTTTGTTTGCAAAGATCCTCAGATGACTTGTGAATATTTAAGGTTTGAGAAGCACTGTTCTGGTCTACTAGAGTACTTCTCAGTGTAACTGCAGTAAAGGGATAGTTTTTTTAAAAAACAATTTCCAATTCATTGTAAACCAATGATTTTGAAAATACAATAAATAAAAATGAATTACTAGAATATCTTTAAAAGACATAAAAAGTCATTTGATGCAATGGACATAAAATTATAGTTGTCAAACTGCTCTAAAATTCCTTCTAAGTTCATATTTTCAATGTCTACAGTGGTCATAAACTGGCCGCAAAGAGTTCACTGAACAACTCTTGTCCAGGGACAAGACGGAGTATCTTGTTAAGTGTAAATTAATTGAACAATGATATTTACATTCATGTATATAATGTACTTTTGATCAAATCCGCCCCCTGTATTACTCATTCTTAACTCTCCTCCATCCTCTTCCCCCTTTTAAAGTTTTTTGTGGATTTCATTATGCTATTTTCATATATACATGCAAGGTATTTGAATCACATTCAGCCCCATCACCATCTCCTTTCTCCTTTCTCCTGCTTCCCCCAGTGGTACCTCCCCCAAAAAATCCCCTTTTTATAATCATGTCATCATTACTTATTATTTCTTAGGTCTAGATTCCGCATATGAGCAAATATATATGATACTTGTCTTTCTGAGCTTGGCTTATCTCACTCAACATGATGATCCTGTGTTCCATCAATTTTCCTTCAAAGAACATAATTTCATTCTTCTTTATCACTGACTAATATTTCAGTATGTATATGTACCCCATTTTCTTTATCCTTTCATTTGTTTTTGGGCATGTAGACTGATTCCATCACTTAACTCTTGTGAATAGTGCTATTATAAACATGGGTGTACAGACACCTATACTGTGTGTGTGTGTGTGTGTGTGTGTGTGGTACTGGGGTTTGAACTCAGATCCTCACACTTGCTAGGCAAGCACTCTACCACTTGAGCCACTCCTCCAGCCCTTTCTTGTCTTGGTCATTTTTGAGATAGTGTCTCATGAACTATTTGTCTAGGGCTGACTTCAAACTGTGATCCACCTGATCTCTGCCTCCTGCATAGTTAGGATTACAGGTGTGAACCCCTGGCACCCAGCTCAAACTTATGTTTCTTTGAATACATGCCTAAGAGTGGTATAGCAGAATCATATGATAGTTCTATTTTCAGGGTTTTTTTTCTTTTTTGAGTTGCTGGGGCTTGAACTCATGGCCTCATGTTTGCTAGGCACTTGAGCCACTCCACTAGCTATTTTCAGTTTTTGAGGAACATTCATACTGATTTCCATAGTGGCTGCACTAATTTACTTTCCTGCCAACTCTATGTAAAGGTTTCTTTTTAACCCTGCATCCTCTCCAGCGTTTTTTGTTGTTTCCTTCATAATAGCCATTCTGATGGGGTGAGATGGACTCTCAGGGTCATTTTTGACTTGCATATCCTTTACAGTTAAGGTTGTTGAACATTTCCTCATGTATTTATTTGCCATTTGTACTTTTTTCTTTTGAGAACTGCTTATACAATTCATTTGTTCATTTATTAATTGGATTATTTGTTCTTTTGCAGTTTAATTTTTTGAGCTTTTTTAAAAATATATTCTGGATGTCAATCCTTTGATGAATAGCTTGAAAAGATTTTCTCCCATTTTGTGTATTGTCTCTTAATTCTGGTAATTGTTTTCTATGATGTGCAGGAGGTTTTTAATTTCATGCAATCCCATTTGTCAATTCTTACTCTTATTCCAGGGCAATTGGAGTCTTATGTACAAAGTCATTGCCTGGGCTTGTATTTTCAAGTATTTCTTTATGGTTTCCTGTATTAGTTTCAAAACTTCAGGTCTTAAATTACAATCTTTGATTCATTTTGAATTGATTTTTGTACAGAGTGAGAGACAGGGATCTAGTGTCAGTCTTCTACAGGTAGATATCCAATTTTCCTAACGTTATTTGTTGAAGAGACTGCCTTTTTTTCAGCATACGTTTTTGGCTCATTTGACAAAAAAATCAGATGGCTATATCTGTGTGGGTTTATTTCTAGGTCTTCTGTTCTGGTTTCGTGCCAGTACCATGCGGTTTTTGTTCTTATAGCTTTGCAATATAATTTAAAGTCAGGTATCATGATATCTTTAGTATTGCTCTTTTTGTTCAGGGTTGCTTTGACTTTTCTGGGCTTCTTATGTTTCCATAAGAATTATAGGATTGACTTTTCTATTTCTGTAAATAATGCCTTGGAATTTTGCTGGGGATTACATTGAATATGTAGATGTTTTTGGTAGTGTGGCCATTTTCACAATATTAATTCCACCAGTACGTGAATGTGGGAGGTCTGTCTGTCCTCTAGTGTCTTCTTCAGTGTTTTGTAGTTTTCATTATGAGATATTTCATCCCTTTAATTAAGCTTCTTCCTAGATATTTTTTGTGAGGCTACTGTGAATGTGATTGCTTTCCTTATTTCTTTCTCAGCTTTTGTTTGCTGTTGTAATATAGAAAAGTTAGTGACTTTTGTTTGTTGATTTTATATCCTGTTACTTTTCAAAAGTGTTTATCACATCTAAGAGTTTTTTGTGGAGTCTAGGTTTTGAGTATAGAATTATATCATCTGCAAATAGGGATAGTTTCACTTCTTCCTGTCCTATTAGTATTCCTTTTTCTTTCTCTTGCTTTATTGCTCTAGGCAGGAATTTAAACACTATATTGAATCAGAGTGGAGAGAATGTCTGCTCTTGACTCATTCCTGACTTTAAAGAAAATAGCTTCAGTTTTTCTCCATTTAGTATATTGGCTATAGGTTTGTCACATATATCCTTTATTATGTGATGGTATGATCCTTCAATTTATAGTTTCTTCAGGGCTTTTTATGATGAATGAATGTTGAATTTTGTCAAAGGCTTTTTCTGCATCTATTGAGATGGTCATGCAATTTTTGTCCTTTATTCTGATTATGTGCTGTATTATTTATTGATTTGCATATATTGAACCATATTTTCATGTCTGGCATGAAACCAACTTGATCATAGTGTTTGATCTTTGTAGTGTGTTGTCAAATTCAGTTTGCAAGTATTTTATTGAGAATTTTTGCATCTATATGCATCAAAGAAATTGGGCTATAATTTCTTTTTGTTGTTATGTCCTACTCTGGCTTTGGCATCAGAATAATATTGGTATCATTGGTTGAGTATAGTAGAGTTTCTCCCCTTTCTATTTTATGGGATAGTGTGAAGAGCATTAGAGTTAAATATTTCTTAAATATCTGGTAGAATTTGGCAGTGAATTCATCTGGTACTGGGTTCTTCTTTTTTTGGGAAGTTCTTTATTTATGCTTCAGCTCCTTGCTTGTTATAGATTGGTTTAAATGGTTGATATCCCTTTGGGTCAACTTAAGTGGGTCACATACATTTGAAAATTTGTCTCTTTCTTCTGGATTACTACTAGTCTATTACAATATAAGTTTTTGAGTATTCCCTAATGATCTTCTACATTTCAATGGTATTTGCTGTAATACCCCCTTTTTTCATCTCTAATTTTATTAATTTGGGTCTTTTTCTTTTGGTTAGTTTGGCTAAAGGTTTGTTAATCTTGTTTATTTTTTCAGAGAATAAACCTTTTGTTTCATTTATATATATATATATATATATTTTTTTTTTTTTTTTGCTAAGTGGTATTTGAACTCAGGGACCTGAACTTGCTAGACAAATGCTCTACCACTTGAGCCACAACCACAGCTATTTTGCAAATAGGGCTTACTGGGGCCAAGTTTGAACTATGATCCTCCAACGTATACTTCCCACCTAGGATATCGATTCACCAGGCCTGGCTTGTTTGTTGAGATGAGGTTTCTTTAACATTTTTCCTGGACCAGCTTTAAACTATTATCCTTCTGATCTCCACCAGCACATCCTCTCTCCTCTCTCTTTCTCTCTCTCTCTCTCTCTCTCTCTCTCTCTGATTTCTTACTGTAGGTCCATATAACTTCCTTTGCCATATCCCAAAGGTTCTGGTATATCCTCTCTTATTTCTCCAATGACACACTGACCACTAGCAATGTATGGTTCAGTCTCCATGTGTTTGGTCGGCTATTCATTTCTTGTTTTCTTCTATTGTGGTCTGATGAAATATGGGAGGTTATGTTGATTTTCTTGTATTTGTTAAGATTTACTTGCTTTATATACTAAACTTAATTCATTTTTGAGAAAGTTCCATGGGGTGCTGAGAAGAATGTGCCACAGCAGTTGGATGGAATAGTCTGTAGATATTTGTTAAATCTTTTGTTCTATGTGGCAGTTTAGCTCAGAAGTTTCTTTGTTGATTTTTATCTGGATGATCAATCCATTGGTAGAGTGGGATTTTGAAGTCTCCCAATGTTATTTTGCTTAGGTTTACCGGTGCTTTTATGTCTAGAGGTGCTTGTTTTTTGCTTTTTGTTTTTTCATTTCTTCCCCCTTCCTCCTGCCCCCTCCCTTAGGGGTGCTTGTTTTATGAAATTGGTGTTCCTAAAGTCAGTATAAGTTTGCAATTGTTATATCCTCCTGATGGATTGTTCCATTTACCAAAATGAAGCCATCTTCTTTGTTTCTTCCAGTGTTAGTCATGAAAAGCAAGTTTGACTCTTTCATTTTTTTAGTTTGAAGCACTTACAAAATAAGTATATTTCAACACAATGCAGCAATATTCAACCCTTGGTTTATAGAAAATATTTTTGCTTATAATATATTATAAGACTGAAATGTAAATTATAACTTTTCAACTTCATTCCTCTTGCTTTCTCCTCCCTTCATCTTTCTCCTCAATTTGGAGTATTTGTTTAAAATTTTAGGTTTGGTTGGCTTCGTGTAACCCATGCTTCAGAGTCTGGATCCTACAGACACTGGCTCTTTCCATGGTTGACATGCAAATGAATGTTAAGCTCCCCTTGCTTTTAACCTTAGCAGGAGTGAATTGTTCAGACCCTTCCTGATAATAGCTACTAAGAAAGAGAAAAGTAGAAAGCCAGGGGCACTGAGTGACCCATGTCTGTTCACAGAGAACTGCAGGTTTACTCATGATTTTAGTGATAGAACCATTGTCTAAAGTAGAAAACAATCCGAAAGGCTCATGATCAAAGGTATACATATAGGATGATTGTACTGAGAAAATATAGGAGACCTTAAAGTTTTTTCCAATTTTATTTACAGAAATTACTCTCTCAAATTAGAAATTTTCCTAAAAACTTCAAATATCAAATTTGATATATATGTATACATAAGTATATATGGGTCTGTGTATATATATATGTATATTATATATAGTACTTACATACAGCATGTATACATATAGACCTATCTTTGAAAAAACATATATATGAAGTACTTAGTATGTTCTACGCAATGTCTTAAGTACTTAAGATATGTTAAGATATATTAACTCATTTAAATGTGTATATAACTTACATATACTTAAAAATATATACATATTTAAAAGATAACTACTAGGCAAGTAGATCTTTTTAATTCTCATTGAAGGATTCATTTCACAATAAAGTTATGTCTTTTTAAATAATTTTTTGGGGTTGTATTGGAGATTTTTGAACTCAGGGCCTCCTGCTTACTAGCCAAGTGATCTACCACTTGAGCCACACACCTAGCCCTATGGCTATATTTTTGGAACTGGAAACCTTACTTATCTGGGAGAGAAAGGGATCCTAACTACTGAAAGTACATGCAAAGAACTTTCAGAGATCTAGACTTTACTTTTAATCCTTATCCTTCATGGAATTTCTCTTATATAAAAGAAAATTTTTATTTATACACAGTGGAAGATGCTGCATCATTTAACAACCAGATAAACTATTATAATGCAAAATCCACTTTTGTAAGTTCAAGATACAAGCTTCCTTTATAAGGACCCATAGAAGATATTTCTCTCCTGACAATTCATTAGGAATACTGTGCTTTGCCCTGTGTGGCTCATTTGTGGTTCTAACTTTTTCTTAACATTGTCACCTATTAGGTGTAAAACTTATTTCACCTTTATGGGCCTCATTTTCTCATTTTAAATGTGAAGAAATAGCAAGGGAGATGGGGGTGTAGGGGGTAGGGGGGAGAGGTGGCCCAAACAATGTATATACACATGGATAAATGTATAAACAATAAAAAAATTAAATGTGAGATAAAGATTTTACCCATTTCAGGCAGTTACTGTATAGGTTAAATGAGTTGATATATCATAAGTACTTCAAATGGTTCTTGGAACAAATAAGTACTTAATAAATGCAAGCTTTTATTATAATTGTTACTAATTATTTTCTTATCATGGAATTGTTAATTCTTGTAACTATTCATGTTTTTCTTTTTGCCTTTTTTCCTAGGAACTTTGGAGTTGCTTTTGCTTCTTCTAGTACCTGCTCTCTATTCTTTTCCCTTATCTTATTTCTAATTCTTCATTAGTTTATTCTTTGACCTGCTATTTTGCATGTGTATCTGCAGGCTGCCTCAAATTGTCTTATGGAATAAGTTTGTTAAAAATTGGATTATAAATCAACCTATGGACAAGTTGTTTCAACTTTGAAACTCCAAGTGGCTTAAACCTGGTTTCCATGACCAGCCACTTGAAAGGCAGATGGGATTACTTTATGCCTTGTGGCTAGGCTAGTACTCAAAGTTACATTGCTGGGATAGATGATGGAGACTCAATCACAGTATCACTCACAGTGAAGTATCCTAAATAACAAAGTATGTTACTCATCTTTGTAACAATACTAGATTGCTATATGAAGAATGAATAAATAATATTTTACCTGGGTGCCATATTTCTATTTGGCAACCTGATCACACAAAGGAAACTCATTAAAGACTTAGCCCAAGTGAAACTTTCATATTTTGAAAAGAACTTCTCATCAAGCCAAATTCTTATTCTCTACCTGGATTACCTTGTGTCATTCTTCCATGCTTACTTTTTACTTTCACACTATCAAATTACTTGGAGGTCTCTGAAACCTACTTGTTTTTTTCACTCATACTTGCCTTTGAACATGCTGATTCCTCTACCAAGTAAAATGTTTATCTTTTAAGTCTGGATCTAGATCACTGCCTCTCTATAAAGAAATTTCTATGCTTGTGACTCCATGAGGCAAAACCAGACATGCCAACATTTATCACTCCACCATTCCCAGTACATAATCTCATTGTGATACCCTGTACATATTTTTTTCCTTGAACTCTATGCCCAGGCAATGTGTGATGGAGCAAGTGCACAGGTTTTGCTATCATAAAAATCTGGTTAGGTCCTTGCTTGGCCACTTTTAGCCATGAACTCAGCTCTATTACTTAAGTATCAGTCAGGATACTTGTTTTGGAATGAGGACAGCAAAGGCATTGTTGTGTAGATTAAATTGTGTGACATATTTAAAGGTCTAGCATTTAATTGTTATTCAGTAAATGAAAAATAGGGTGGGCACTCACTAAAGTATACTTAACATTTTTAGTTTTTTCCACATGTGAAGATCATATAACAGATTTATGACATTAAAAATCAATATGAGGCCTGGGGATATAGCTCAGAGATATAGTAGTCCAGTATGCATGAGGCTCTGGGTTCCATCCCCAGCACTGAGAAAAAAATCAATATGGATTTCAATTTAAGGCATTAGAGTTTCTAGAATTAAATTTAGTTTAGGGTTACAAATATGAAAGGGAGAAAAGCATGTTAACTTCCTTCTAAGTAGCATATACTAATGACTTTGATGAGTGATCAACAAGCTGTTTGCTTCCTTTCTTCAAATTTCCTTGAGTATCTGTCACAGAGTCAAATTTAAGAATGATTAACATGATAGAGCAGTAGTGCTCCAAAACCTCACCATAAGCACTGGTTTCCAGATGAGGCTATTCTTGAAAGACTTAATTTAAGCTTTTCCACTTAGCATTTAATGTGACTTATTTTATACAATGACAAAGCTGCAGGTGTTAACAAAATCTAGGAGTTTAAAAATGTGCCTGTGGTATATTTAAAATGACCAAAATAACTTTTTTTAAGTTTCAAAAATAAACTGTTGACATAAATCACAGAAATACCACGGCTTAAGAAATAAGATTTATAGCATTTCATCATTTTCACTCAAATATTCTTCATAACTTCACCCTAGTTCACCATCCAGACACCTGCAGTACCCACCTCCTCCCAGATCCTCTGCACACCAGTTTTATGATTGAATTTTCTGCCTTTGCCTTTAACTTCTCCTTAGTCTCTGGCATATTTTAGTGTAGAGACATGTCCCTTTCTATGTATTTTTACTGCAACTAAACCCAAACCTTGGGGCCCAGAAAGGGGTGGATACTCAGGACACATTTGATTAGTGGGGGGTGACAAAGAGAAGCCTAACTAGGGCAGATGTGACGTGGAGAAACCAGACATTCATTCTTCATGAGACAACTGCATGCCTCACGTGAAAGGCAAGGAGCAGAGTTGTTGGAGTCACTGGCTGGTCTCTGCAGACCGAGTAAAAGCTACTCCCAAACTATCTTGGCAGTAAGTGGGTGAAGAAGAAGCACACCCTGAATGGCAGAGGAAATGAAATTTCTAGACTTGTCTTAGAGATAGTGGAAGAAGTCCAGTCCTTCTTTCCCCAAATCCTTTCTTTCTCATGACTTGTGACAGAGCCTTGGAAGAGGTCTCTTACATGAGAAACTAAAGGGGCACACAACGGGGCCAAGAAATGAGCAGTGGACAATTAGTCTTTTTAGTCAGAAACATTGAAAAGATAACTCTTAGAGCCTGTAATTGGGGCAGCACAAGTGCAAACCTGAATGGGAAGAATGGTACACTTAAAAAGAATCCTTGTTATCTCTATCTCCCCAACTCTCTCTACTTCCAAACTATGGAGCCTAGAGAAATTTCTAGAATGTGGACTTTTTCTTAGATAAACAAGGGGACAGCATTTAAAGAACTTTTAATTCCTCAGAGGAAATTATTTTTCGGTAGGGTCCTTAAAAAAGAAGAAACAAAATGTTATATGTTATAATATGGGAAGGAAGAAGTACCTCACAGATTGAGAGAGCATTTCTATTCTTAGTATGGATTTAGACTCTACTCTCCCCAAATATTATCAGTTCTTAGGAAAGAAAACATGGCTAAATTCAACAGATCCATTCTTCAAAGTATGTGACACCATCTCCATTTTATCTTGATGGATCTATGGAATAGGAAACTTCACAACCTGATGAGTGCAAGTATTCTTTTACTTAGATTGACTCACTCTCCCCTTGCCAGGAGAAGGTCTAAGATTGAACATTAATCTCAAAAATAATGAGTCATCAATAGGAGTGTAAGAGACTGAAAACTCAACAGTTGGTAAGTTTGCGTGCTTCCCCTGCAGTACTCCACCCACCCACTCCCTGCAGGATGACACTCACGGCAAATATTATGTTCATTATAAAATACAAAAGACCTTTCTTGGCATAGCTGGGTAATATGGTGTTAACTTTCAACCCAGTTATATGTAAGAGGTGATTACATGCAATAATTTTCCCATGTTAATCAAATATTGCTCAATTTAAGTGCTACATACTTATACTCCTCGGCCCTATTTTTAAACTTTATTATGTCATACCTCTGAATTTGAAGCATTATTATCCATATTTTATGTTTATCAATGTGGCAATGACACATGATGTAGTCAGTCTTTCATTCCAGATTATTCACCTTAGCCACTGTTTGTGTATACTTTGTCAGGCCAACCACAGGGCAGACCCAGATGCTAGAAATTTGGGAGCCCTAGATTAGGCCAAAGTTCTCAAGATGATTTTCAAAAGTGAATAAATGAACACTTGGCAGAAAGTACCTGTCACAAACACCATATGACACACTGCTTCATACAGTTGCGTTAGACCCATACTGAGCACATTACAGTGAGAATCTTTCAATGATGAACATTAGCGAGTAGCACTTTTACATGGCATCCTGCTTTCTGTGGGGCTTTATGTTTGTTTGTTTTTTATTTTTAAACCAATAAACATTCACTGCTGAAATTTTGAAAAATATAAGAAATATAAACGAGTAGAAAATAGTTATTCAAAATCCTACTACTCATTTTGGTCTATTGCCTGCATCTAAAAAAATGTACTTAAGACTTTACATACAACTTCATATCTCATTCTTTCATTTTAGTATGGTAACATAAGGATTTCTCTAGTCATTTGAAACACCTAACAAACATATTTTTAAAGCAAAAAAATGAATTTTTCTTTGTTTCCTATTCTCACAATATGAATAATTCATGCTAGTTATAGACATTCCAAATCATATGTAAGTGTATATAAAGCAATGATAATCCATCACACAGAAATAACTGCAGTGAAATTTAGTATATATCCTTCCAAATTTTTGCCCATGCATTTAAACACAAAATTGTACTCATACACACAGATAAATATACGCGTGAACATGCAATGTTGGGATCACACTTTGCATAGTTTTGGCACTTTGTATATAGCTTTGCACTTAATACATTTTGGATATCGTACTATCATCTACCTCCTTGTTTATTCTTTACCCTTTTAAGAAGTTGCACGGTAACATATTATAAAAAGAATGTTAGCATTTGTGTTGAATGCAAGTGCTATAGTATATTTAACCTGTCCTCACTGCCCACTCCCATTCTCCCATTGTTGGAGAATTTGTTTCTTAACTTTTAAAACTAAGAGTGATGGCAAAAGAAATACAATGCTGTGATGAACATTTTTACCCATTCATAGCTGTCCACATATAAAACCGTTTCCTTGAGGAAGAGGCCCACTGCTAGAATCATGGATGTAAGATATGAAAAGGCTTATGTCTCTTGGTAAATATAAGTTTTCTGTGATTTTATTTTTAAAATTTCTTTGCTATTTCATATTTCATGTAAAATTCTTGCATCTATTCCTCCCTGTCACTTTTTAATACACTGTATTCTAAAAGTATTTAAAAAATTTAAATGTGCAGTTACGCTGGTAGAATTGCTCAAGTGTAGCATTGGTCTTGTAAGTGTGAGGCCCTGAGGTTAAACCCCAGTACCACAAAAAAATTATTTTAAATGTATAGCTCTGTCATCTTAGAAGGTATTTAGTTTGAGCTTATGAAAGACAACTGGTTAAAAAGCTAATTTAAGGGGTGCTTGTAGATCAAGTTAATGATGGTTTCTTGCTTTATCTTTTGTCCTTTTGTCAGAGACTTCATGAACATTTATGACATTAAAAATAAGGTAGTACACCCAGAAGTAGAAAACTAGTCCCCAGAAGCTGTATTAACTGCTTTCATTCTGTAGCTATATCTAATGTGAGGTGAGGTTTTACTTAGAAATATGTTCAAGTCTGAAGTCTCTTCCAATCATCTGTGAAATGTGTGCTTTCAGAGTTAAAATTTCATGAGCTCTTTGCTCAGGGAATTACTTTTCACCTCAGTTCAATGTTAATTTATTTTATTTATAAGCAAACAGAATGTAGCAATACTATTTCTATCCTAAGAACATATGCATGTTGTTCCATTAGTAGTAATATTTTCATCAGAACATTGTTGAACAGTAGCAAGTGATAACATTTGTAGGCAGTAATCAGAGACTTGACAGCTTTCCTCACCACTAACATTCTTCCTTCTAGGAGGCGAGAGAGGTAAATTGAATAGAACACTTCAGAAAATGATTATTAGTTTAATGCTAGTCCAAATACCAAGTTGAAGTTGAATTATTCATTAAAAAAAAGAAGACAAAGTGATCTTCTGACACTGTTGTATGCTAGTGGCTTCATTTTATAGGTGACGGTCATAATAGAGAAGGGCATAAAGTAGAGTGATGCACAATTTCTTATCTTGCACAGAGAAAATAAAAGTTACCATGTGTAAATTCATTCAGTTTCCTGCTAGGCTTCTAAAGTTTACCAGCATCCATTCCATTTCTGTCTGTCTTCATCAGTTGTGAAGGAAGAAGTACCTCTCTTATCTGGCTGAACCCTCCTTTAGGAAGTCAGTGTGTCAGCCCGACCTTCCCCATATTATGCTCTTGACAGCAAGTTATCAAAAGCTTTTGAAAGATGCAATTTCTGTACTTTAAAATTTTTAAAATTGATTTGTACTTTTTGGTCCAACTACACATGCCTTTCTGATCTAGGGCTGCACGAGTGAACTAAGCCTTACAGGAAAGGCTCCAAGTGCCTGTTTTCTTCAAATATCCCATGGATGGTAGAACAACCCTCTTCATAATGCAAAAGAAACAAGGTAATTCAGAACATAAAATGAATGCTTTAGAGCATTAAATCTCACATTTCTACTCTCTAATGGAATGTTAGTTGAGAATCACCTCTTCCACTATTTCTTTCTCCACAGAGGCAACCTATTTTATGTGTTTAGTGGATTCTTTTGGTATTGACCTCTTTATCACTAAAAAGCACGTGTATTCTTTTCTCAATGTGGAAGAGGAAGACTTCGGTAGGCAGAATTGACCTACCTTTAAAGATACCCAATTTTAATTCTTAGAATTTGCAAATGTTACCTACTTAGAAAAGTAAGGTCTTTGCATAAGTAATTAAGTTAAGGCTCTTCAGATGAAATTATCTTTAATTATCTGGGTAGGCCCTATATGCTAACACACATGTCCTTAGGAGAGACAAGCAAAGGGAGACTACACACAGAAAAGAAGGAGACCCTGTGACTGTGGACACAAACTATAGTGATGCGGCCATAGTCACATAATGTCAGTAGCCACCAGAAGCTGGAAGAGGTAACAGTTTCTCTTGTAGAGTCTCTGGAGGAAACAGGCTTCATGAATACCTTGGTTTCAGTCCAAACTGATGTCAGACTGTTGCTTTCCAGAAGCATGAAAGAATAAACTTCTGCTGTTTCACAGCCCCAACTTTGTGGTAATTTGCTCAGTAGCCCTAGGAAACTAACACGAAGGCTTATCTTTCTTCCTCCCTATGCCACCACCACAAACAATAAATAGCACCATGTTCTCGTTCATGATTACTCTATCTTCTCATATTGCTCTGAAGAGGACATGTTCATATAGTCTCTTCTCCCTGAACAATTTCTATTTCCTGTAGTGCTTTTCCCCTCTGTTTGATATTTGCTTTTTGTTGTTGTTTTTTCAGTTAGAAAGGGGTTGTCTGGGATGTCTTATAATTCTAGTTACCTGCATTTACTTAACAGTTGGAATATGAAAAAGAAATTGGATGCTCCAAGGAGATTCATTGAATGCAAGCCTTATTGTTGTAGAATCAAACTGGAAGGGTCTTTGTGTGTACCTTTAAGTCATCTTAGTTTACTGAAATAATTTTGAAAAGAATTTCCCAACCTCCTTTGCAAGAGTAAAGACTTGGCTGCTGACCTTTGGGGGAGGAAATGAAAGCAGAAAAGGAAAACAGGGAATCTCAGTGTTCAATCTGCACACATGTGCTTATAATTCTCCTTTTCTTCAGTGCTAGGTACTTTCAGCTGTGCCTAAAAATATCCCTTTCTAGTCATTTTGATGAAATTTTATAAGCGAATGTGTTTAATCTGCCGTCTTTGGATACAATCCCTCCATCCCTTCATCGCACTGAAATTGCTATATCTAGGTCATCAAAAAATGTCATGTTAAATTCAGTGGACACTTGTAACCTACATTCTACTGGTCCCCTAAGTAACATTTAACAGAATTCTCCTCTGCAAATAGTCTTTCCTTGACTTCAGTAGAATGGTATCACATTCTTCAGTTGCCTTACCTGGGCATCACCCTCATTCTTTCTCCTGCCACACCTAAAATATCCAGTCAATCAAGTCCTGACACTTCTATGATCTAAAACTGCCGTGGGTCACTTGCCATGTCTCCCCCATAATTGGCTAGTTTTTCCTCGTCTCTAGTATGGTTTCAGAATGCAGCCAGAGAGTGATATATAATACAGATCCAATCATGTTACATCTGTGCTTAAAACATTTCAGGGTTATCCTTTAGCTCCTCAAGTCTTCTCTGTACTGTCTACATCAGCTCAGGTGATCCCTCACCCCCCGCCATGTGCTCCTTCAGTATCTGGTACTTACTTAGCCCATTTGTTTTGTACTATGCCCCAGGCCAGCCACTATACTTTCTTTTGAAATATTAATCATATTTGTTTTATTTATGTCTTTCCAGGTTGTCTGTAAGTTCTGTGGGACAGGACTGGCATATCTATATAATTCAAATAATTAATGACAAGCACAGTGTTTGGTACATATGGCAAGTATGGTGGTTTTTCTGTTTGGTGCCTTGCATCCAAATCTCATTTTCTGCAGTTCATTATTCAGTATATCTGCTGGGTTATATGCTTAGGAAGCTGACCCTTACAGATAGCCAGACTCCTTTGCCTTCTGATTTCTGGTTGGGTTTGACCAGTAGGAATGTGAGAAAATAGAAAAATCCTGCCATTTTCCCCAAACTTCCTATATTTGCTGTCTTACTGAAGGTGCAGACACCTCCTGTTGGCCTCTCCATACTCACTGTCCTCCATCCTCTTCTATGCCTTGCAAGTATGCTCCATGGACTACATCTATGAATTCCCTGAATTCTCACTTTCAGATGGGTTCACCCAATAGGTATCTCATCAGGCATCAGATGTCAGTGAAGATGGTGTGTTTTTCTTTAACCAAAGGATACAGCTCCTTTCAAGGCAGTCCTCTTTCTGGGATTGCTCTTCTGGATTCTAGCCACCACAGGTTTTCCTGGGTTTTTTAGGCTTCAAGTCGGCAATATCTATACTATTACTGTCCTGGGGAAATGCAGTATTTTACCTTTGTAAATCATGTAAAACTTCCTCTTTGTGGTATATAAACTATTGGTTTTGCAAATCTACTACCACAAACATGATACAGAACTTTTCTATCATCCCTCTAAATTCTCTCCTGTCCCCAATTGCTGACAATTACTGATGTACATACAGTTTTGAATTTTCAAGCAAGTCATATGAAAGTCAGCATACAACTTGTAGCCTTTGGCGTCTGACTTCTTTCACTTAGTAAAATGTATTTGAGTTCATTTGTGTGATTGTGGGGATGAATAGTTCTTTCTTCTTTTTTTCTGGGTTGCATTCCATTGCATGAATATACAAGAATATGTTTACTAACTCACTTATTTAAGAACATTTGAGATGTTGTCCAGTTTGGGTGATTATGGATAAAGCTGCTATAAATATTTGTGAAATGTACAAATTTTCATATGAGCAGAAGTATTCATTTCTCTTGGATGAATACTTAGGAATTTTTAAAAAATTAGTTTTATTATATTCTCTCATTTGATATGTACAATTTTCTGGGTCTTAGGTGTAAGATAGTGGCAGCGTGGACAAGTGTGTCCCTGACAGTTGTCTATGAATTGGTCAAGTTGAGGAAGAGTGTAGCATAGAAAATTGAAGGCTAAAAGAGAATAGCACGTGCACCAAGAATGCAGGATGAAGCAGATAAAAAAGCTGTCAGGCCAATCAGTAGCAAGGGAGTGAGGGTAAGGAGGTGCATGGCAGGCAAAATACGTCTTGGGCATCGGCCCAATTCTATCTGCAGCTTTACAAACGTGTCCCAGGCCGAGAAAGCACACACTCAGTCCCAGGCTAAACATTCAATAACCTCAGAATTAGTTCCTCCCCAGCCATGAACTTGTCTTCATAACTCATCTCATCTTGGCTGTGTGGTTTAGACCCTCCCTTTTATCATTTGTTGCTCTCCTCTTCTAGCATGTGTCAGTCTCCTTCTTTAGTTTCCTGGACAGAAATTGATTATTCTCTTACTTCTGTTACTGCATGATTGAGACCCCAGACAGCTGCTTCCAGGCCTAGCCTGCCTCCCTGAGCTGGCCGTGTTGCTGGCTTGGTTGGAAGGCAGGTGAGTGACAGTGCAGTTACCTTTACCAAGTACACAAAGAGCTACTGAATGAGTTACATATGTACATCCCAGTCATGGTCACAATGGCAGTGATAATTGATGTTAACATCTATTGATCACTTATTTTGTGCCAAGCACCCTACCGAGTATATTACAGGCAATAATCATTAAAGGTTCACAACAAATTAAGTATGTGTGTTCTTCTGCTTCCATTGTACAGATGAGGAGCTTAAAGCACAGAGAGGTTTTTATATGCTTTTTGTACTAGTAAGGGGTAGAATGAGAATCTTAACCCAGAGTGTCTGTTTCTGGATCACTTAAACATCTACACTAATGTTGCAGTCCAAAAGTGATAAATGGAAGGTTTAGGTGTAAAACAACTCCTAGTCTACCTCTTTTCTTGGGTAATAAGCCTTAACTATGTGCTGTATCCACATGTGTGCACTACCTGGAGATATAAAATATGCAAATTTAGGACTTACACAATGGCTCAAGTGCTAAAGTGTCTTTCTAGCAAGTGTGAGGCCCAGAGATCAAACCACAGGACCATCAAAAAAATAAAAATAAAAAAATATGCAAATTGTTTCTCACCTTGGGGAAGTCAATCAGATCAATGATAAATGGTAAAATAGCTTTTTTTTTTTTTTGTCTTTTCTTTTTTGGTGCTGGGATCGAACCCAGGGCCTCGTGCATGCTAGGCAAGCGCTGTACCACCGAGCTACATCCCAGCCCGTAAGATATCTTTATTTGGAGAATGAAATAAAGAAGATAAGACAGTTGTCAGGGAGCTTTGATTGTCCCACTGAGTAGTCAGTAGTCATGATGTAGTTGGTTTAAGTTACCACAAATACGGTTCTAAAACATGGTCATGGCCTCATGCATGCTCTGCCACTGAGCTACATCCCCAGCCCTTGTTCATGAATAGTAAATTTAACATTCTCTCATTGTTCTCTTTCCTCCTAAGGTACTTGAAAATACTGACCTAAATAAATTAGTATAAACAATTTTCAGACAATGTTCATATAGAAATACTTTTCTTAAAATAGTTCAAACATTAGTGTGGTCTTCTTCTAATTAATTACAAATTCAGCCTTTGTAGAGTGTGATTTAAAGAGGCATTATTGCCTTTAAAATGTTACTTGTTCCAGTTGGAAAAGTTAAGGAGAGTAAGGAAAACATTGTATAATTGATTTTAAACACATTTCACTGTCCAGTATCAACAGGGGAGACTCACTAAGTGTTGTTGATTGATGGAGAAAGAAAGGACAAATGTGCCCCAGGAGTATATTTACCAACACAGATGGTTCCTTTTGGGTGATGCAATCACAGGAAATGGAAACCACTTTCACAAAAGGATAGAAAGAAAAACAAAAATTTCGTTTGTAGCATCATGTTTTTGATAGTTTTAGAATTTCCATTTTTAGATGAATTTCTCACTTGTGTGAGTTTATGAAAGGAAAATTATGACTTCCAGTATTTTTTTTTCAAGCTACCCACTTAGCTTTCCATTCTACCTTTCCCAAATGATTGCATTCTGCTAGAAATGTTATGTGCAACACTGTGTTTACACAAGGAATGAACTGAAAGAAAAGGATTAGGATTTGGGGAGGTTTATCATAAGCATCTCTTATATGCCTCCTGCATATACCTGCAGTAAAATTATGCTCAGCAGGTGACCTGCCTTCACAGAAAACCTGAGCAACTTGAATTTAAAAAAATACTAGAAGGTGAAATAGCCAAGTGAATTCTCCATTTGCAGAGAGTCGATTGCAAGATATGTAAATTGAAACATGATAAAATTCTCAAAATAGAGATCAAGATATCAACATTCTCAAATAATCATAGCATAAGATTAAGACATTAAACTCATTCACTCAATTTAGTCAAGTGCTTACCATTATTGTTCTAGGCACTTACAGATACAACATTGGGACAAAAATCCCTCATCTTGTGGAGTCTGTCATTGATTGGGGTGGAGAGAAGACACATGGTATTCAATAAATAAGTAAAAAAAAATACAGTAAATAGATAGGCATCATAGAGATAAACAAAGAATGAGATAAACAGTCACAGAAACTTGTGGCAGAGGGGGGCTGGTTTGCAATTTTCAATAGGTAACTTGTGAGTAAATACTAAAGTATTAGAGGTGGTTAGCCGTGTACATATTTGGGAGAAAGGCACTCTTGTGGAGGAAACAGCCAGTGCAAAGGGTTTAGACAGTGGCATACCTAGAAGGTTCAAGAGACCATGAGAAGGCCAGTGGAGAATGGGAGACAGAGAACTAGAAGGCAATCAGAGAAGAAAATGGGGAGTAGACAAACTAGGGATCTTGTAGTCTATCACCAGGAGTTTGGCTTTTATTCCTATATGATTCTATCATGAGAAGAAGCTGTAGTGTGACAAGGGTGAAAGAAGAGAGGCCAGTTAGAGGCCACTGCAATACTACAGGTGAGAAGTAATGATGGCTAAGGTGTGAATGGTGGAGGTGGTCAGATGTGGTTAGATTCCCAGGTGTTCTGTGGAGGTAAAGCTAACTGGATTTACTAATGATTTAGATGTAGTTGTTTTTTTCTTTTTTTAAGAGAGAGACGTTAAACAGGAATCTAAAGTTTGGAGTTAAGAACTGAGATGGGAAAACTGTTCAGTGTTTTCTATATTGAAGAGGAGGATTAGAAGCCTGGTTTTGGATGTCTCGGAGAATTTATTGAATAGCAAACACAAAGCCTGTGATGAAAGGAGAGATCTGGCCTAGGATACACATTTGGACATTATCCACATATAAGTAATATATAAAGTGATAGGATTGAATGAACTCAACAGATCACATTTCCAGTCACAGTGCTGTCTTTTCTGACAGCGGTGGTGCAAACAGGTTGATTTTAGGAGTTTTGACATACTTGAAGTTTGCCTGATGATAACACTAAATATTTTCTCTACTTTTAGCTTTCAATTTTACTCTCATCTTCATTAAGAGTGCATTTGTTGCCAAATGGGTCTGGGTTCCAGCAGGTAATCCAGACCCTCTATCCTCAAGCTCACTAGAAGGCAGTACTCATTTTGTTGTAGTTCAAAACAAAACAAAACAGACAGAAAAGCTCTAATTCCAGGATGTGTTGGTGAATACTGAAGAATTTACTGCAGATTTTGTGGTTTGACAGATAAGAACACACAGATAAATGAAATAAAAATCTCCTCCTTGATTCTTCCCTCTCAAATTCTTCTTGGGCTAGTAGCTATTCTATCTCCGTTTTCATCTCTGTATCTGTTCTACAAATTGTACAAATGCTCCTTATTCCCCAGGTAATTTTATCTGCTTTTAAGATTGTTTACTGCTATGGTTTGGCCCCACCAATACTCTGTTGAAGCTTGTTGGGAGGTGTATGGGTCATGGGGTGGATTTCTCATGAATGGATAATACCTTTTCTTTCTTTCTTTTCTTTCTTTCTTTCTTTCTTTCTTTCCTTTCTTTCTTTCTTTCTTTTGCAGTACTGGGGCTTGAACACAGGGCCTACACCTTGAGCCACTCCACCAGCCCTTTCTTCTGATAGGTTTTTTTGAGATAGGGTCTTGCAAACTACTTGCTGGGCTGGCTTTGAACTGCAGTCTTCCTGATTTTTGCCTCCTGAGCAGAGCCTTTCTGGTGAGAGAGAGCATTCTTGTTTTCTTGGGACTAAGTTCTAAGAGCAAGACCATCTCTGTGTTCTCTCTCTTTCACAATTGCCCTCTTTTCTCTCTATTTTCACCATGATTTGCAGTAGCACAAGGCCCTCACCAAAGCCAAGCAGATACTAGCACCATGCTCTTGGACTTCTTAGCCTCCTGAGCCAAAATAAATCTCTATTTTTTTATAGATCATTTAGTCTCAGGTGCTCTGTGATAACCACAAAAAATGGATGAAGACACTTACCCTCTATACTTCACAGAATAAACCTCTCTCCATTGAACAAAATCCATGTTTTTCATAAAGCAGCAGTAACCCCCTACTGTAATTTTTTGAACTGTAAGTGACCAACCACCCATAGCAAAGCACTTTTCGAAGTATGTACCCAACAGAACAGATATTTTTAAGAGTACGTGCATGTGCATGTATGTGTGTATGAGAAAGAAGGAGAGACAGAGAGAGAGAGAGAGAAAGAGAGAGAGGAGACTTGAATGTTGAACAAGAGGCTTTCTAAATCAATATACATTTGTTCTCAAATTTGGATAAGACTAAAACGTTAGGATGAAAATGTATTATTTTTATTTGCATAAAGAGCAATGTAAAATGCCAAGAAATTTTTGATCATATCTTCACAATCTTTATACTCATCTTTACCATCTGATTACTTATTCATGTTAATATAATTATTTTCAAACTCTCTTCCTCTGCCATATAAATCTGCATCATTGGATAATTGGATATTTAAAAAAAATTAACGTCTTTCCACATACTCATCTTCTCCATTCTTGTGGACTGTGCTGTGCAATTCCCCTTTTCAGAACTGAAAGATTTATCCCTTCACCTGATGGGAGGAAGAGAGCCTCCTTTGCCCAACTTCATGCCCCCTTCACTGGGCAGCCTCCATGCAAGCAGTCAAACTAAGGATCAAAGTGGCTCACATCCCTCACCCCAACTCAGGCCAGATGGGAGGGGCCATCCCAGCTTCTGTACTCCCGTGGTTTTAGGCAAGGAATCCTTGTGGCTGTGCTGGCAGCCCAGCTTCTCCCTCTGCCAAATCCTGTGCCTTCCTTTTCCCCTACAGATGGTGGTCCTTAGAGCTCTGCTTGATAAGCTTTCCACTCATGAGTGCCCATTCAAGTGTGCTGTCTGAGGAAGCCAACTGCAACACACCCTAATCATCATCCTTTTCTGTAATTCTAGAATATTTGAGTTTTCCTTATACTTGTTCTCCAGTTGCCCAGACCTCCACTGTCTCTCATGTACACTCACTCTCCCTTTACTGCTGGCCATTCATTGGAACACTGCAAAACTGCAGTTTCTTCCAGCACAAGGCTCCCTAGAGCCTCTATGCAGAGCCAGCACCATTCTCTTTACTCTCCTATGTATATTCACCACAGTGCCACCCACACCAAGCTACAAGAATGTGTCAGAATTACTAGACTATTGTAGGCAACTGAAGCTGTAACAACTAAATATGACTGAACCCATAGTGCAAAGGAAAGAAAAACAAAATGCTACACTTGTCATTGAGGAGCTCCCAAGGACACAACCCAGTCTGTATTATGTTATTTATTTTCAAATTCCCCCAGTCCCATAAGCATCTCTTTTTCCAAACATCCACAGTATACCTTCTTTCTCTGTTAGGAAAATCCTACCTTTAATCTATAAGATTTCTAGGATTATCTCTTTATTCTATTCCAGGCATGTTAAATCAATTCCTAAAGTTTGGGCAAGGAATGGACCACACAATGTGAGCTCTGGCACTCCAGGTAAGTTTATTATTTGCTCTAGTTATAAGTGTAATGTGCAGGAATATTCAGTGATTGACTATTAAATCAAAACAAATGAAAGTTCTCAGAGCCAGTATTACTGAACTCCACATCATCTGATACCATATCTGCTACGTACATGTGGAGAAGATGAAATTCAGAACTGTTAAGCATGACCCTGCATTAATTCAACTTTTGCCTCTTCCCAATTCCACTTTTACTCAGCATATGTTACTTCTAATTCTTGATTTGTGTGTTGACTTATTTTTGGTTATAACATTATCTGTCTTGGTTTTTTCCGAGTCTCTAAATTTGTGATGGTATCATCTCCATTCTTTTAGCTTTATGGATGTATGCTTTAAAGAAAATTCTTCCTTGTCATTTTAGGAGATTTAGGGGATTTAGGAGAAGCCAAGATACATATATATTCAATCTACTATATTTAATTCAAAGTTCCAAATAGTGTATTCCATGACAGTTAAACTTTTTATAGGCTCTATGTTTATCATAAAATTGTTAAAAAGTCATAGTTGTGAAATATAGAAATTAGTCTCCAAAAGTATTTAGGTGTAGCATTAACATTTTTCCTACTGTTGAGGTTAAATAAATTTCAAATAGGAGTGAAAATTTCCTATAATTCCCTATGAAATGTCTTAAAATAGAATTTTTCAATATAATTTGAGGATTTAAAAAACATAACCTATTAGTTGTCTTCTAATTTTTTAGTGCTTTCTAGGGAAATTGTTGATTTATACTTTCAAAAGTTCTAAGTGAGAAAAATAAGTAGGAAAGAATATTTTCTGCAATAAGCTTTTTCTTAACATTAATTTATGTATTCTCTGTCCTATTTTTTACCTCAGTCTTTGTCAGGCTATAAAGAAGCATATTTTTAAAATCATGGATGCATTTCATATTTAAAGATGATAAAATATGCCTTTCTTTCTTACCAGTAAGCCAAAGAGTTAGGGAAAGTAGCACTTCATTCTTGAGTAGTGAATAGACAAGTCTGAGTGATGCACAGGGTAGAATACAGGCGAGGATATGTATTTAACAGATATATTACAAATCTAAAGGTTTTTTTTAAGAGTACTGAAGTATGCAACTATCATGAGGTATTATCCTGCAAAATATACTTGTTGAGTTCTGTTTTCTAAGGGTTTCAACTAATGCTAGAACACTTTTGTTCAAGAACAAAAGATCAGATTTCTTTCTGAAGAGTAGGAAGATCTGTTGGTGGGACTTGGGATTGACAATGTCCTGGATTCACTCAAAGGATGTCAAGTGTTTTTGAAGGTATAAAGATAAATGCATCCATAAGAAGCAGAAGGTTGATGTTATCCTTAACAATTCTTAACACATACCAAGATTGGAGGAATAATAAGGAAGCATACAAGTGTCTCAAACCAACATAATTTAAACTTATCCTTACTGCACCAGGAGGCAATTCCTCAGGCATTGAGTCACTTATATTGCATTGATTATTTTCCAATGATTATAGACTACTTTTATTTATTATTTTGTACTAAAAAAACAAACTACCTTGCTTCAGTTGTTTGCTACTTATGATATGAGCCCATATGCTAAGGAAATAACTGAATGGGAGATAAACCACATTTTCCCCCTTTTCTTTATATATAGTGGCTAACTTCAAACCTGCCATTTCCTGTTCTTCCAGTTCTCCTACTGCTTCATGCTGGCCTTGGATCACCTAGTAAAAAAGTGTCTGGTTGGGAGTATTGAGCACACTCATATATAGACTGACAGTAAGATCACTTCTTCAGTTGTGGCCCCTAAGAACTCATTACAGTGGAAAGAATTTTTTTTTGATAAGTACTTCAAAGCAGATCACTACTTATCATGTCAATACCACTACTGTTGGGTAAGATATACATACACATTGAAGACATATATGAAGTACCTGCACGTCCATCTCAAGTTGAAACATACACACACATACACGCACACACACACATGCACACATGCTCTGAAATGGAGATATCCATCTCTCACCGGTGCAACTAACACTCAGAGGAACACTACCATGGCTAGGCACCTGGAATCAAGCTGGATGGGAAAATCCAGTGTTTTGGGGAAGTCTCAGAATTTTAGGCTTTAATGAATTCCCTTATATATTCTACAGCAGTGGTTCATTCTTGAGCTGGCAGTGGGGAGAGAGCTACATGGCAGGTGCAACACGAGTATGCATGGTGCCTAATTTAAAGCCTCAGTACATGTGATATTTGCCTACATTACAGTTGAAGCAGGAAGACAGATGGCACAATCCAAGGAGGAAAGAAGGCTCGAGTGACTCCTTAGAGAGTGTAAGCAAGATTAAGGGAGTCAGCAAGTACGACCCAAGTACATAGAAGCCAGCTACTCCTGGGATTCCTTCAGCAATAGTAGCAAGTCCTTGAAGTCCCTATGTCTGAAGCACAGAGGCCTAAGAGCAATTTAGCAGAACTATCTGGCTGTAAGAGTGCCAGGCAGAAGAGCACAGTCCAGTGATGCCCAGCACGCAGAGCTCTGGATGCTGGATGTAAATGATATGGTGTGACTGCTCTCTCTCTCTGACCCAACCCAAGCTGAAACACAAAGGCAAGGAAGGTTGAGTTGCACATTGGCCAGAGGCCAGCCCTGTCTGTGACTGGGTTGATCAGAGAATGGACATGAGGGGGATCTGAAAATGCCACCAGGTTACTATGATACTGAAATTATATTGAAATTAAACTGAAAGTGTGACCTAGTTACTAGTTACCAATCACACAAAGTCACAAACAAGCAAAGGCTGAGCATAAATGAACAGGTTGGAGTCTCAAATGAAATGACACGTTTAATCACGCACTCACTCAATATTGTGTTCATTTCTTTATCCATACAATCATCTATGTGTTTATTCAAGGTAAGTGGTTTACCCAAAACCGTGACTTATATTAAATGTCTAATCAATTGTGGTGGCTCATGTCTGTGATCCCAGGACTATGGAGACTGAGGCAAGAGGAACATGGTTGGAGACCTGCCCAAGTGAAAAAGTTTGTGAGATCCCCATTTTAATGGAAAAAAGCTAGACCTGGTGACATGTACCTGTTATCCCAATGATGGTGGGAAGCATAAAATAAGATTGTGGTCCTGGCTGGCTTGGGCAAAAAAGTAAAACATTACCTCAGAGCAAAAAAGAACCGAAGGTGTAGATCAAGCGGTAGAGCACTTGCTTAGCAAATGCAAGGTCCTGAGTTCAAAGTCCCAGTACTGCCAAAAAAATAACAATAATAAAAATAAACTTTCCCCTTGTTAGCATAACCAGGGATCCAGGATTAGAATCTAGAGACGAAAGAAATATACAAAAATTATGTAATAAGTTTATGTGATTATTAAGTTCTAACTGCATACACATATGGATACTTTAGGTTGAAGAGCTTGAGAAAAAAGGTAGGAAGCTGAGCCTGTTGGGGCAACATGGAGAGAGAGGACAGGGTAGATTTAGGTTAGTAAAGAAAGAGTACAATCAGCAACCTGGAATAACTGATAGCACCTTACATATAGGTCCATAGTTAGTGTCTAGAAATAATTCTATAGCAACAGAGCAAGTTTATCCTCCCCAAGGTAAGCAATCTTATTTGCACTGGAATATAATCAATATCAGATTTGTTCTTACTTCTGATGGATATGGGACATAGTAAAATAATTGCTGGCACGAAAATGAGGGAAAAATAGTTGTAGGTTTGGAAAAGAAATGTATTGATTAATCACATGTACCTTTATGTAATCATAGAAATTTGGAGTTAATTTTATACATTCTTCCCTACTTTTCTTAATTTAGTGTGCAGTGACAAAGGAAGGACAAAGAAAGTGACTCCCTAGGCACTGCTAATATCAAGCTAGGCTGTGGAGTTACACTGACCTGGCCCACCATTCACCAGCTCTGTGATCTAAGGCAAGTTATTCAATCCCTCTAAGCCTCCTTTTCCATTTGGCTGATATTTCCACATTTATCGTAAGGTTGTAATTGGTATTGATTGAGATAGTGCACGTGGAGAGAAATGCCTGACACTTATGAAATTTCACTGAATGTTAGCTGACGTGAGGACAATGAAGGTACTGATGACCATGTCTGAGAGGTTCTTTCTAGTGATTGCGACAAGTGATAGAGACCTATTCAACTTCATTTTGATGACATCATTTAAGAATAAGTTAGAGGATATCTTATAAACAAAAGTATCACTAAATTAAGATTTAAGATAACACTTCAGTATACATGCCTATAAGTAAACAAAAACTTGAAGTGAGTTTAGTTTTAACTATAAATTCCTCCTAACCAAGAAGTAGTTCACTAGCCTGAACTACTTCTTAGTTAATTTCTTTGGTCCCCTGGGTCTTGCTCTCTAGTCTCTTTCAATAATGTGAATCTGTCTCTCTTTATCCTTATTGGTCTTCTTGGCCTCAGGCCCTAGGAATGTGTTTTTCTATGCTATTATGGATATGCAAGGGATGTGAGGATTGCAAGTAATCAAGTTTACTTAGCATGTGTATTACTAGGACTTGCTGACTTAGTGCTAAAGTATTATGAGCTTCCTTTGTTTTGCTCATATTTCTCTGCATTACATCTTTTGTCTTCTGCATTCACAACTATGGAGGGGGACTTAGTGTTGCTACTTCAGCACACTAGTTAGGAGCTGGGCCCTGGAGTCAGATGGCCTGCATCTGAATTAGTCTCCATTTTTCATTTAGTAGCTATGGGATTTTGGCAGTAATTAACTTTACTCTGTCTTCTTCAGTGGTGCCAATTTCTACTACCTAAGTTGAAGAGTTGTTGTAAAAAATTAAATGGAATAATCTGTGTACCAGCTCCTAGCCTAATGCCTGCCATATAAGAAGTCATTAACAAAATGTTGATGCTACCTGAGGCTCCTTCCTTGAGAGGATTATACACATCCCACACCATTGGAGTTAGGCATGGCTGGGTGACTTGTTTTGACTAAAGATGTATGAGGAAGTTGATGTATATACCTTTCAAGTGGAAGCATTTAGAGTCAGATCACTCATTCACCATCTTTGTTCCCTCTGCCATGAAGAAGCACTTAGAAGGTAGCTATGCTATATGTGTCCAAGCCCGGGTATAGACAGCCTTGAGAGACTGCTGTTTGACCTGCTTCGGACCCATTTCAGGAGGATGAAAGAGACCTTTCAGAGGAGGGAAGTGTCTGGAATTGTGCATAACTTAAACAAAGCGAAAGCATTCTTTATGCCATCAGAATTCACCGGCAGACTATTACTTCTTCATTGTCCTAATATCTATAGGTTTGACTATGTTTACTTTTTTTAAAAACTTTTAGAAATAAGGATATATTTGTTGTATGGGGGGACTCATTGTGACGATGTCAAACAGGCTTATATTGTACATTGATTAGATCGCCCTAACCATCTCTCCCCCTCAACTCCCTCCCTATCCCACTTCATATGTTTACTTTTTAAAGACAGAAATGTCTGTGAAGAAATACTAGCAAAAGGTGTGGAAGTGTTGGCTGAAATTCAGCTACCCTACTCTGGAGGTAGATGTAGAAGGTTCATGCTCCGAGGCCAGCCCCAGGCAAAAGCACAAGACCTGATAAACAAAACCAAAGCAAGGGGCTGGGGTGTGGCTTAAGTAGTAGAGCAGTAGAGTGTTTGCTTACCAAGTTCCCATTACTAAAAGAAAAAAAAAGAAAGAAAGAAATTGATTTCTAAATTGCCACCCTTAAGACAAATCCATGTTACCCTCTGCCTGTTCCACTATTGGCTTACAACTGATTCCTGTTCGGTAACGTGAAAATTTGTGCAAATTTACCTACAAGTTCTTGGTGTTTCCTCTTTTAAGAATGTTCTGCCAATGACACAAACAACTTAAAGCTGTTTATTGCCATTCTTTAACTTATATGAAATAATGCTGATCTATTTTAACTATAAATCCACAACACTATGAATTATTTTTAAAAAGACAATGATGTAGTGGAAGTTAATTTACCTAGGGCTTTGTAAGTGTTCCTGAATTACATGAAAGTAATAATTGGGGATTTAGAAGTCAGTAGTAGAGCTCATTATATATTACAATGTGGAGATGAAATTTTTATTTATTTATCTATTTATTGTTTTATTATTCATATGTGCATACAAGGCTTGGGTCATTTCTCCCCCTACCCCACCCCCTCCCTTACCACCCACTCCGCCCCCTCCCTCTCCCCCCCACCCCCTCCATACCCAGCAGAAACTATTTTGCCCTTATCTCTAATTTTGTTGAAGAGAGAATATAAGCAATAATAGGAAGGAACAAGGGTTTTTGCTGGTTGAGATAAGGATAGCTATACAGGGAGTTGACTCACATTAATTTCCTGTGTATGTGTGTTACCTTCTAGGTTAATTCTTTTTGATATAACCTTTTCTCTAGTTTCTGGTCCTCTTTTCCTATTGGCCTCAGTTGCTTTTAAGGTATCTGCTTTAGTTTCTCTGAGTAAAGGGCAACAAATGCTAGCTAATTTTTTAGGTGTCTTACCTATCCTCACCCCCCTTGTGTGCTCTTGCTTTTATCATGTACTCAAAGTCCAATCCCCTTGTTGTGTTTGCCCTTGATCTAATGTCCTCATACGAAGGAGAAGATACGATTTTTGGTCTTTTGGGCCAGGCTAACCTCACTCAGAATGATGTTCTCCAATTCCATCCATTTACCAGCAGATGATAACATTTTGTCTCCTTCATGGCTCATTATATATTACAATGTGGAGATGAAATTTTTAAAAGTATTTCTTCAAAATTTAATGAAAATCTCATGTTAGTTTTCCAGTGATATGAAATAGTATGCAAAGATTTTGATGGTCAAAATTATTGTAAAACAATTTTTGTCAATGATTGCTTCTAAATGAATTTTTTTTTTTAAAAATCTGAATTTTCTTAATACTATCTTATGGATGTTTCCTCTCTTCTCAGCGCTATAGAGGAGAATGTGTTCCTTTATAGAGAATTATCTTTGGAGAAGGAAGTTGCATTCAGGATTCTTAATGCTCACAGATGACAACTCAGAAGTTAACAGTGGGAAGTTTAGAACAGGCACAGCAGAAGAGGAGGGTTATAACATAAAGCTGCCTTTACATGCTAATCAAAACAACACCAAGTGTGCTGGAAAATATGAAATTTGGTAACTTTGGTTCAGAAGACGTACATAAGTTGGAGGAGGTTGAGGAGCATACTTAAAAAAAAACCAAACAACTTAAAGAGTTGGGGGCATTAGGCTCTGGATTCAGTCAACAGTACTGAAAAAAAAAAAAAAGAATAGGAAACTACTTTAGGGTAGAATGAGAAGGTAATGGGGGGGAGAGGTAAATATGACTGAAGTTATATTTTTCATCAAATAATGAAACCCATTAAAATTCTTTCTAAAATGGGGAGACTATCAAAGTATATTGTATGCATTTATGGAAATATCACAATGAAACCCCTTTGGACTATTAATATATGCCAAAGAATAAAAAAACTAAAAATCTTAACCTAAAAAGCCAACATTAAGTTCTACTTTAACATCACAAGGTAACATACTAGAGCTGTAACCTCATAATTTAGTTTAAACATGTTGAAAAAAGCATGTCCTTCCTTCAACTTAATTGGAATAAAATTTATTTAACTTATTTTCTGACAAGGACTTTAGTTCACCTACTAATACTGTATATAAATATAGTCATATATATCTAGATCTTAAGGTCTTTTCTTGCATTGTAAGCAGCTTAGAGATAGGTTTGATGTTGAACATAAATCATCTTAACATGAAAGAGTTATAAAATGGATATGAAAATGATCTTTTTAAATGAAAGTCACTCTGAAAGTGTACCTGTGTCTGCAAAGGCTTTGCTTTGATTGTTTCATAATTCACAGACTTGCTTAATAGCTCCCTAACATATCCATGATACTGGCATTTCACATGGTACTTGACTAAATGAGCAATGAGTTGTGATTTTAAACCTTAACACAAGCCACACATTTTTGCATAAGAAAGGAATTAATAAAAATAGATACAGTGCATTCATCCAGTTGTCATTCAACATTTAGTGAAGAATGAAACCCTTAAAGGTGACATTACAACCTCTGTATTTGCACAGACCTCTCCCTTCAATGGGGTATTCTGCAACAGACAGTGGGCAGTACCATCACCACTGCTGCACACCTAGAAACAGACAAAATTAGTGGAGAAAGATTCTTCAGAGGAAGAACTACCAGCAGCCATGAGAGATTATTTTCAAATGTAAATGACTTCTGGGAAAAAAAAATCCTCCCAGTGAAAAGTGGAACTTTTACAGTGAGGACAACTAATGTACCCAAAGATTTTTCTGGGTGACAAACAAAATGGAAGCCAGTGGATGGAACAATGCTACCTTGGTCTTGCCTGCTGGGTAGTGTCCAGGTTCAGGAGGCTCTGCGTAGTTCCACGTGCCTTCCCCCTTTAGCATTACAGATGCACAACCCCACTCAGTTTTAAATCTGATAGGGAACCCAAACCTCAGGGCCACTTTTCAAGGACTCATGCCCTGTGTGGGGTATTGTCCTTTATTCTTAGAATTCTCCTAGCTCTTTATTGCCGCAAGTTCAAAGCCAGCCTGAACTGCACAGTGAGATGAGACCTTGTTTCAAAAAAAAAAAAAAAAAAAAAAACTAAACAGGATTTTCTTATCACTTGTAATGTTTCTCTTTAAACATGGGGGAAACATGTTAAAACATACTGTGTCCTAACCAAACGCGAACAGGCTCTAGGAGGCTGCACCCTGTGGTGATCACTGTGGGAACTGAGTTAAGTGCTCACTTGGTGGTCCAACTTCAGGAATTTAGCAGGATTGTGTGACCAGGGTGACATGTGGTGCGTTTCTCACAGTTATGTCTGGGGTGATTTGAGCAGGGTCTGCTTCATGTGACCTTTCTGGGAAAATTCTCTCCACACTTAGAAAATGATGAATTAATGGCCTGGAGTGAAGGCTGTTGAAGATGCTGCTAGACAGTGACATCCATGGCTCTGCTAACTCAGTAAGTCATCCCCTAAGCTGAATGTCAGTGTTGGGTTGGGTGGGGGGACAGAGGGAGGCCTGGCACCTTAGCAGATGCCACACTATTTCAAACAATTTTTTGTTTGAAATTTGCACAGTATTTTTCCTTCAAACAGTTACCAAACACTTCCCATCACTACTACCACAAATACCTCACTTGTCTCCCTCTTCTGTTTCATATTAAAGGCAAACAAAAAAATAAATTTAACTTGTGGCTTTGGTTTTATGTTAAAATGCAGAAACTATTATCAGCTTTCCTTTTGAGTTAATTGATTTAGTTTGTGCTATAATTTGGATGTTAGAAGCCCCCCAAAGCTTGGTCCCCAAGTAGCGCTATTGGGAAGTGCTGTGGAACCTTAGGAGGTGGGTCTCAAATGGGAGGTCCTTGTGTTACTGGAGTGTGTCCTCAAAGAAGATTTCAGGACCCTGGCCCTGCCTGTCTGTCTCCTGGTTGACGAAGTGAGTGGTTTGCTCTGCCACTCACTCCTGCCTTGATATGCTGCTTTTCTGGGTACCCAAAACAAAGGGGCAACTAGATCGTAGGTTGGAACCTCCAAAACTGTGATCCAAAACAAACCTTTTCTTTTCATAAGTTAATTGTTTAAAGTATTTTGTTATAGTGGAAAGCTGACTGACATACTTTGACAAATAAAAATTGAATATATGTATTGTGTATAACATGATGTTTTGAATTATGTATACATTCTGGAATGGTTAAATAGCGTTCATTAACATACACATCCCCTAATATATCATTTTGTGTGGGGAGAATACTTAAAATCTGCTCTTCACAATTTTCAATAATAAATACATTATTACTAACTAATAATAATAATACATTGTTACTAACTATAGTAAACCTCCTTGTATGTTAGATGTCTTGTATTTATTCCTTCTAATAAAACTTTATATCCTGTGATAAAGTCTCCCTAACACCAACATACCTAGCCTGCTTTGCCTCCCTTCTGATAACCACCATTCCAATCTTTGCTTCTGAGTTCTTCTTAGATCCCACATATGAGTGACATCCTGCATTATTTGTCTTGTGGTGCCTGGCTTATTTCAGTTAACATAGTGCCTCTCAGGTTCAACCACATTGTTGAAATGACAGGATTTCCTTCTTTTTCAAGATTGAATACTACACCCTTGTGTATATATGTCATACTTAGGTTGATTCCATTGTTGACTATTGTGAACTGCAGTAAACAAAGGACACATGTATGTAAATGGAAAAATAATACCTGTTGAAACTGTTCCAGGAATGGGGGGAGAAAGGGAAAAAGGAGAATGGTGGAGGGGGTGAATTCAAGTATGATATATTTGATATATTGTAAGAACTTTTGTAAATGCCACAATGCACCCCTAGCATAACAATAAAAACAAGACAAACAAACAAGGGAACACAGATGTTTCTTCAACCTACTGATTTCATTTCTTTTGGACTGGATATCCAGTAGTGGGATTGCTGGATCATATAGTAATCTTAGTGTTAGTTTTTGAGGAACCCCTATAACTTTTGCCAAAATATCTTTCCTTTTTTTTAAAAAAAAATTTTATTTTATTCATATGTGCATACACTGTTTGGGTCATTTCTCCCCCATTCCCCCAGCCGACTCCCTTGCCCCCCTTCCCCTCACTACCTGGCTCTTATCTCTAATTTTGTTGAAGAGAGAGTATAAACAATAAAAGGTAAGACCAAGGGTCTTACAAAGCAATAACAATAAAAACAGCATGGTACTGGCACCAAAACAGACATGAAGACCAGTGGAACAGAATAGAAGACCCAGATATGAAGCCACACAACTATAATCAACTTGTCTTTGACAAAGGAGCTAAAAATATACGATGGAGAAGCAGCCTCTTCAACAAAAAACTGCTGGGAAAACTGGTTAGCAGTCTGCAAAAAACTGAAACTAGATCCATGTATATCACCCTATACCAATATTAACTCAAAATGGATCAAGGATCTTAATATCAGACCACAAACTCTAAAGTTGATACAGGAAAGAGTAGGAAATACTCTGGAGTTTTTTAGCCATTTGAATTTCTTCTTTTGAGAAAGTTCTGTTTAGTTCACTTGCCCATTTCTTTATTGGTTCATTAATTTTGGGAGAATTTAGCTTTTTAAGTTCCTTATACATTCTGGTAATCAGTCCTTTGTCTGATTTGTAGCTGGCAAATATTTTCTCTCACTCTGTGGGTGGTCTCTTCAGTTTAGAGACCATTTCTTTTGTTGAGCAGAAGCTTTTTAGTTTTATGAAATCCCATTTATCTATGCTCTCTTAGTTGCTGTGCTGCTGGGGTTTCATTGAGAAAGTTCTTACCTATACCTACTAACTCCAGAGTATTTCCTACTCTTTCCTGTCTCAACTTTAGTGTTGGTTTTAGTTTATCTTAATTTTAGGTTAATTCATTCTTCTTTTACTCTTCCCTTAAGTTGTGACATTAGGATATTTATTTGAGATTTTTCTTCTCTTTTATTGTAGGCATTGACTGTTAGAAACTTTCTTTTTGGAACTGCTTTTGCTGCATCAATAAGTTTTGGTGTGTTGTGTGTCCATTTTTTTTTGTCTCATGATATTTCCTAACTTTTATTTTTAATTTCTTCTTTGGCCCTTTTTTTTTTTAAATTCAGGAAAATGTCATTTAATTTCTATGTGGTTTTTTTTCATTGTGCTCAGAAAAGATATGTGAAATGATTTCAATGTTAAATTTTTAAAGACTTGTTTTGTGGGCTAACATATGATTTATTACAGAGAATGCTCCTTCTGGACATAAGAAGAATGTGTCTCCTGCTACTGTTGGATGGTGTTCTCTATGTATCTGTTAGATACACTTGATACAAAATATAGTTTGACTCTGATACTTCCTCATAGACTTTCTGTCTGGATGATCTATATATTGTTGAAAGTGAGGTACTGAAGACCACTACTATCATTGTATTATGGTCTATCCCTCCCTTCCGATCTATTGATACTTGCTTTATATATTTAGGTACTCTGGTGTTGGATGTATATTTGCAATTGTATCTCCTTGATGAGTTGATCCCTTTATCATTATATAATGACATTCAGCATCTATTTTATCTGATATAAGCATAGCACTGGTCTCTCTTAGAATATATTTTTTCCATCCTTTCACTTATGATCTGTGTCCTTAAAGGTGAAGTGAGTTTTCTGTAGGCAGCACATAGTTGGGCCAATCTAGTCAGCAAGGGACATATTGTTCAGGCAGAATGTCAGTAAGGAAATGTCAGAATTAAACTATACTGTAGGGGTTTTGGTTGGATAATTCATCCCTTTACATGCAAGTTCATGGGTATGAACTTATTATCGTCATCTTGCTAATTGCTTTTTAGTTGATTTACAGATCTTTTTGGTCCTTTATTTCTCTCTTGCTGTCTTCCTTTGTGAAAAGATGTTTTTCTTTGGTGGGATGCTTTTATCCATTAATTTTTGTATTTTATGTCTCTACTTTTTAGTTTGTGGTTATCATGAAGCTTATCTAAATCATTTTATGCTTATAACAGATTATTGTAAAGTGGCAACAACTTCACTTTGTTCACATAGAAAAAGTCAACACTTTGCTTCATCTGCCTCATTTTAAGTTCTGATGGTACAATTTATATATTTTTTATAATGTGTATCTCTTAAAATATCATTATAATAATTATTTTTAATAGTTTTATTTTTAACCTTCATACTTAAGGTATGAGACATTTATATATCACTATTACAATATTTAAAAAGAGTATTCTGAAACTGAGTATATGTACTTTCATCAGTGAATTTTATACTTTCATATACTTTTTAGTTACTAATTAGAGTATTTTGTTTTCAGTTTCAAAAAGTCTGGTTAGTATTTCTTGTGAGAAAGGTCTGGTGATGAAATTTCTCATCTTTTATTTGGGAAAATCTATCTTTCCTTGATTTTCAAAAGCTTGCTTTGTTGCATATAGTATTATTTTTGGCAGTTTTTTATCCTTCTGCACTTTGAATATATCATTCCATTCTCCCCTGGCTTCAACAGAGAAATAAACTGCCAGGATTTTTGAAGATCTTTATACCCTTATACGTGGTATGCACCTTTTGTTGCTGTTGTTGTTGTTGCTTTCAGGATCCTCCCTTTGTCATGATTTTTTTAAATGGTTGGGTTTTTGTTTGTTTGCTTTTTGATATTGGGTATTGGACCCAAGGCCTTGTGCATACTTGGCATATAGTCTACCACTGAACTATACCAATAACCCTCTTTATCTTTAATTTTTGACAATTTAATTACAATGTCTTATTTGGGTTGAATCTGATTGGGGAACTTTGACCTTTCTGAACTTTGATATTTATTTCTTTCCACAGATATGAAAAGATTTCTGCTTTTATTGCTGACCCTTTGCTTTTCTGACACTTTGCTTTTCTCCTATCCTTTTTGAAGTCTTATAAATCAAAGATTAGCTCTTTTGATGTTGTCTCATAATTCCTGCAAATTTCTTTCTTCCTTTTTATTCTTTTTTTCTGACTTAGTAGTTCTCTAACTACAACAGTTCCTACCTTTCTGTGGTTTTGCTTTTTGTGGTTTCACTTACCTATGTTCAATCATGGTCCAGAGGATCCAAGATGGTGACTAGGGTGCAGAAGCAGACAGCATGAGCTCTGTAAATCAAAAATCTTGCTGAGACACTGGAGCCACACTTGGCAGAAATAAAGCAGCAAGAAGAATCAAAACTTTGACATCCTGTACCCCTAGCCAATAAAGAGCTTCTCCACACCATGTTACACTGAGAAAACAAGAGGGCTCCCACACCACCAGTCTCCAGCTCCAAACCTGCTTGGGAGATATTTGGCAGACCAACAGGTGAGCACCAAGTGTCACATGGTATTCCCTCAGCCGCTTCTGGGATAAACCAGCACAGCCCCCTGGGCAGACTGACACCCCCCCCCTCAAAAAAACCAAACCAAAACAAAAAACTGAATGAACAAGGAACTGAAAACTAACACACAGCAGAGAGGGTGGGGTGCTATAAGCACACAGGAGAATGGGGGAAGAGCAAGGAGCTGATCTCCATGCAAACTTTCAGTAAACAAAGGCTGGAAAGGCAAAAGGGCTGACAGCAGGCGGGTGATAAGCCCATGTCTGAATTAGGGCAGGTAGTGATCTGCAAAGCTCATCTCCTGAGCCAATGAGTAGCATCCAAAGTCAAATGACACTACAAAATTGAAAAACAATCAGCAAACTATCACAACATGCTGACAGCAAGGGGCTGGCTGACAGAAAACAAACCTTGTCCCAAAGAAAGGGGGCAAAGCAAAGAAACAAGCTCCCAGTAATCAAGTTCAGTGAAAACCCAACTCCAAAGAAGTATGGCTGGTGGGCTACAGAGCTGATCTCTGGAACCTGAGGACAAGCCACACCTCATTGAGGGAGGAACTGACTAAGCAGCTGTCACTGAAAGATGGAAGAAAAACTGGTGAGACTCCCCAACCACCTGGCAAGACTAACACAGAGCTTCTGCTTAAATACCAACACCAGGACTGGTTGTTGGAGGAGTAACATCAGAACTACTAAGACTGAAATTCTATTGTTCCTGAACCTGGAGTTTTTTTGTGTGTTTTGTTTGTTTGTTTTGTTTCTTGTTTGTTTGTTTGTGTTTGTTTGTTCATCTCTCCCCATTGATTTCTTTTGTTTTGTTTTGTTAGTTTTACTATCATGAGTTAGTTAATACTGGTTAAATTACACCCAGACCAGGGACAGAAATAGCATACATACACTAAAAATCCAATACACCCAGAAAACAAAATTTAACCAAGGGCAAAAAAACAGGTGACTGAAACCACCAAGAGCCTATCAAGAACATAGTTGCACAGCACCAAATGGAGCAATGGGAAGACAAAAAAGGGATGGAAATCATTCTCCCTCCAAAAATAATTTAATACAGGATTCAGAGGGAAATGAAGAAAATGGATACCCAATTCCAGACACCAACAGAACAAAGATAAATGATGCCTGATGCCAAAGAGCCCAATGATGCCTACAAGAACACCCTCAAAAAAGAAATCCTGAAAGTAATCACTGATTATTTCATGGAGATGTTACTAGACATAGTCAACTAAAATGTACAAGAGGTACTCAAGAAATTCCAAGACACCAAAAATAAAGAATACGAGAAGACACAGAAATAAATAAATGAACTCATAAGAGCCCAAATAAACAGAAAAGTGAAACAGAGTACACTATAAATAGAGAGATAAATGAATTAAAGATGAAAATTGACAATATTAAAGAGGAAGTGACCCATGATATGGAAAGCTTCAGAAAAAAGAATGAAATAGAATACAAAACACAATGGAAGTCCACTCCAGTAGACTAGAACAAGCAGAAGACAGAATCTCAGAACTTGAAGATAAAATGGAAATTAAAGGAAAAACTGAAGAGCTATTAGTCAAACAATTCAAGACTTGTGAAAGGAATATGCAAGAACTCATGGACTCCATTAAAAGACCAAACCTGAGAATCACGGGCAATGAAGAAGAGGAGGTGAAAGCACAAGGAATTCATAATATATTCAACTAAGTAATAACAGAAAACTTTCCAAATCTAGAGCAACCTATGCCAACTCAGGTACAGGAAGCCTCTAGGACATCAAACAGACATGACCAAAATAGAACTACCCCATGACATATTATCATTAAAACACCAAGCACAGAGAATATAGAAAGAATATTGAAGGCTGTAAGAGAGAAAAAACAAATAACATACAAAGGTAAACACATCAAAATCACAGCAGATTTCTCAACAGAAACATTAAAAGCAAGAAGGGCATAGAGTGAGGTCTTCCGGGCACTGAATGAAAATAACTTCAACCCTAGGATACTCTATGCAGCAAAACTATCATTCAAAATAGATGGAGCAATAAAAGTCTTCCACGATAAGCAGAAACTAAAACAATATATGACCTCCAAGCCACCACTACAAAAGATTCTTCAAGAAATTCTGCACACAGAAAATGAAACCAAACAAATCCATGAGAGGACAGGCAACACCATACCACAGGAGAAGAAAAGACAGGAATTAGAGAGTAACACTGATTCAGCTGCACACAATCAAACCCTTAAACAACAAAACAACTAAATGATAAAATCACCACATATGAATGTTAACGGACTTAATTCCCCCATCAAAAGACATCATTTGGCAAACTGGATTAAAAAGGAAGACCCAACAATCTGTTGTTCACAGGAGACCCATCTATTGACAGAAACAAGCACTGGCTCAGGGTGAAAGGCTGGAAGAAGACTTACCAAGCCAATGGCCCCCCAAAACAGGCAGGAGTAGCAATACTTATCTTGGACAAAGTAGACTTCAAATTTATATTGATCAAATGAGATAAAAAAAGGACACTCCATACCAATAAAAGATGAAATACACCAAAAGAAAATAACAATTATCAACTTATATGCACCTAAAGTCAGTGTACCCAATTTCATCAAACACACTCTGAAGGACCTAAAGGCATATGTGGACTCCAACACAATGGTAGTGGAAGAATTTAATACCCCCCCATCAGCCAAACAAAAAAAATCAATAAAGAAATTCTAAATCTAAATCACACCATAGATCAAATGGTCCTAGCTGATGTCTACAGAATATTTCATCCAACTTATGCACAACATACATACTTCTCAGCAGCCCATGGAACCTTCTCCAAAATTGATCATATCTTAGGGCACAAAGCAAGCCTCAGCAAACAGAAGAAAACAGAAACAATCCCATGCATTCTATCTGATCACAATGCATTAAAACTAGAACTCAACAACAAAAACAACAGTAGGAAACATGCAAACAATTGGAAGCTGAACAACACATTGCTCAATGATCAATGGGTCATTCATGAAATAAAAGAGGAAATTAAAAGGTTCCTGGAAGTTAATGAAAATGAAAACACGACCTACCAGAACCTATGAGACATAGCAAAGGCATCCTAAGAGGAAAGTTTATAGCCATGAGTGCATATATTAAAAGGACAGAAAGATCTCAAATCAATGACCTAATGCTACAACTCAAACTCCTAGAAACTATTTGCCAGCTATATATTAGACAAAGGACTGATAACCAGAATATACAGAGAACTCAAAAAACTAAACTTTCCCAAAATCAATGAACCAATAAAGAAATGGGCAACTGAATTAAACAGACCTTTCTCAAAGGAAGAAATTCAAATGGCCAAAAAACACATGAAAAACTCACCATTTCTAGCCATAAAGGAAATGAAAATCAAAACCACATTAAGATTCCACCTCACCCCTGTTAGAATAGCTATCATCAAAAACACCACTAACAACAGGTGTTGGTGAGGATGTGGGGAAAAAAGAACCCTCATACACTGCTGGTGGGAATGCAAGTTAGTGCAACCACTCTGGAAAACAATATGGAGGCTTCTTGCAAATCTAAACATAGATCTGCCATATGATTCAGCAAAATCCCACTCCTGGGGATATACCCAAAGGAATGCGACACAGGTTACCCCAGAGGCACCCGCACACCCATGTTTACTGCAGCGCTATTCACAATAGCCAAGTTATGGAAACAGCTAAGATGCCCCACTACTGATGAATGCATTAAGAAAATGTGGTATTTATACACAACGGAGTTTTACTCAGCTATGAAGAAGAATAAAATCTTATCATCCTCAAGTAAATGGATGGAACTGAAGAACATCATTCTGAGTGAGGTTAGCCAGGCTCAGAAGATGAAAAATCCTATGTTCTCCCTCATATGTGGACTTTAGATCTAGGGCAAATGCAGCAATGTTGTTGGACTTGGGTCACACGCTAAGGGGAGAGCACATATGGGAGGAATAAGGAAAGGTAGGAAACCCAAAACTTGAAATTGTTTTATGTTCCCGCTGCAGAGGAACTACTACAATAAACTTAAAATGACAGAGGTCTATTTGGGAAGATGACGAGGAAGTAGTGGTCAGGTAGAGATGAATCATTTCAGGTTGAAATACACTTGTGTATTCCTAGCAATGCTAGGAATCTCTCTGTATAGCTATCCTTATCTCAACTCACAAAAACACTATGTCTTTCTTATTATTGCTTATGTCTACTCTTCAACAAATTATTGAAAAGGGCAGAACAGGTTCTGCCTCGAAGTGAGGGGGAGTGTGGAGGAGAGGGAGGGGGCGGGGGTAGGGTGTAGAAATGGCCAAAACAATTTATGCACATATGAACAAATGAATAAAAAAAAATCATGGTCCAAACATGTTAATGGAAAATTCCAGAGATAAATAATACAAGTTTTAAATTGCATATTTTTCTAGGTAGCATGATGAAATCTCACGCTATCCCAAACCATCCCTCTTGTGACATAAATCATTCCTTTGTCTGGCATATCCACACTGTATATGCTGCCCACCCATTAGTCACATAGTAATCATTCTAATTATCAGAACAGCTGTCAGGGTTTTGAAGCACTTATGCTCAAGTAACCCATATATTGTAACCTGATACTACCTCATAATGCCTTCATCATTCACCTTACATCATCTCATCATCAGCATGAGAAGGGTACAATAAGGTAGTTTGAGAGAGAGATCACATTTACATCATTTTTATTATAGATTATTCTCATAATTCCATTTATTGTTACTGATTGTTGATAGTTTGTAAATTAAATTTTAATATAAGTATTATGTATTTTTTAAAAAAATATATAGTATTTATAGTACTATCTGTGGTCTCAGGCATCAGCTGCGGGGGGCAGGGGAGGATGGAAGGTAACCCTTTGGATAAAGGGGAACAACTGTATATATTTTCAAATAACCTGTCTTTTATTTGAGTTCACACATTCTTTCACATGCTTGATCAATTTTGCTGCTTGATGTTTGCTATTGCAGTTTTCATTGAATTCTTTGTGTTTTTCAGTGGGAGAATTTGTATGTTTATTGCCAAAATTTCAATCTCTTTGGTAAGTTCCTCTGGTCACTTACTGTTTCCTTGATTTTGTTGAGTCTTCTCTGCATTTTCTTGAAGTTTGCTAAGCTGCTTTAAAACAATAGGTTTTCAATTTTTTGTCAGCCAGGTCTTCTATCTCCATCTTTTCGCATGGGTTACTGGCTCTGGATCCCTGTGCAAGTGCATTGTTGTCTGCACATTTGAATAAGTAGACTTTGCAGACTGGCTTTGTCTCTGGAACCTCTTTACCAGTCACTGTAAAGACTTGGGAAGGCCATGTGGCATGGTTTATAGGCAGTTTACTGCCAGAGTCCTCAGGCAGGCTGACCTGGTGCCTGCATACGTGAGACTGGTCTAGAACCTGGATCCACTAAGATGGACCTATTGATTAAATCTACAGGAATGGGCCTGGAGCCTCAGTCCACAAGGGTGGATCTATAGCCATGGGATCCAGCCTGAAATCTGAGTCAATAGGGGCTGATTAGGGCTGGGGTGGGCCTATGACGGCTGGACAGCTCCTGGGATGAGCCTGACAATGCAGTTCACGAAGACAGTATAAAACCTGACTCTATGGGGGTTAGTGTGTCACTAGAATGGCCCTGGACCTGGAGTCTATGGGGATAGCTATGGTCCTGGGTCCATAGGTGTTGGCATGGAGCCCAAGATACAGGGATGGTCCTGGTGCATTGGTCCATGGGGGCTGACCTGGTATGAGGGTTTAGTGGGGGTGGGTTGGACCTGGCCTGGAATCTAGGGTCATCCTGGTGTTGGGGTAGATGTATTATTTGAGTCCACAGGGGTCACTTTGGAACCTAAGACTACAGGTTTGGACTGGTGTCTGGAGCTGCGGTGGCCTGCCCAGAACCTAGGTCTGTGGGGACTGGCTTAGAGTCTTGCGCAGTGATGGTCCTGTCTGTGGAGACTTGCCAAATACTGGGATCTAATGGGCCAGGTCCATTAGACCTACTGTAGTGAGGGAGTACATCATGGGACCTGGAAAGTGGAAATGCAGGGACTTGCATAGCATTGAGCAAACCTAGGGGCTGTGTCTGAAGATTCCAGACTGATGTTTGAGATCATAGATATTGATCTGGTTCTGAGGTGACCTGAAGACTGGGGCAGTATGGGCTGAGCAGGTTTTGGTCTGGTGTGGAACCTGGAATGGGCCTAGATCCTGTTACTGCAGTGGTCAGGCTGCACCTGCGGGTGCCGGTCTGATCACTAGAGCTTCAGGGACTGGTCTACTGCTGTGGCAGACCCGAAGGTTGGGGCTGTGGGGGCTCCAACACAGTGCTTGGAGCAGCTAGAGCCTGGGGCTTCCGGAGCTTGTCTAGAACTTGAGTCTGTGAGAGTTGATCTAGAAGCACGGTCTGGTGCCTGCAGTTGCAGGCCAAGGGGGCTTGCTCAGCACTGGTTTTCACTGGGGCAGTCTGGTATTGGGGTCTGAGGCAAAGTCTACTGATAATGTAAAACTGTCCTTCCTACATGCTGGACTCTCTAAGTTTCCTTAGCTCTTGTGAAGGTATTTTTGTGTATGGATCAAATTGATATTTCTGCAGGGGAACAAGCACTGAAAAACCTCATTCTGCCATCTTGCTGTTTATCTGGGCCCTATCAGCTTTTTTTAGAGGGAAAATTTCTGCTTAATCTTATTCTTTCGTTCCACGTATGTTAAAAACCTACTATATTCAAAGCATTGTGCTGATCTATGGAGATAAAAAGTGAATGAGTGTACAAGAAATCCAAATAAATTATGTAGATACTCTACCCTAAAACAGAGAGTCATAACTACCCATTACTGTGGACTGAACATAGTTCGTGACCTTTAAAAGTGTACAGAATGTAAAGGGGGAGAAAATAGTAGATTTAGAGTGGAAGAAGCTGGCAAACGCTATTTCAGGCAGTGATCAAGGTCAACATTGTGAGTGAACATCACGTCACTAGTACGTTTTTTAATATAATGTGCTGTAAGTGACACTTGACAGACTTTCTCCCTGAAATCCACAACTCCAGTCTCATGAGAAAACATTAGACATATTCCACTAGAGGTGCATCCTACCATATGTCTGACAGTACTTCTCAGAGCAGTGATGATCATCAAAAAGAAGGGAAATTGAGCTAGATCAGATGGCACATCTTGGGAGAGTGAGGTAGTAAGATCATAAGTTCAATGCCAGCCTGGACTACATAGTGAGCTACAGGCCAACCTGGGCTAAATAACAATATCTTGTTTTAAAAAAACCCAAATCAACCAATCAACCAATGAACCAAACAAACAACAAACAATGATAATTTGAGACTGTCATGGTCAAGAATACCCTAAGGAGACATGACCATCAAATATAATTTGGCATCTTGTCTGGGATCCTGAAACAGAAAAAGCAGTGTTATTTAAAAACTGGAGAAATATGATAAACTATGGACCTAAGTTAATAATACCACATAAATAGCAATTCACTAATTGTAAGAAATGTACTATAGTAATAAGACATGCTAATAACAATGGAAATTATGTAAATGTGTGTGAGAGGAGGGTATATTGGAATTGCCCATATAGGTTAAGTATCCCTTATTTAAAATGCTGGGACCAGAAGTGTTTTTTATTAATTTTTTTCAGATTTAAAAATATCTGCATATACACAATGAGATTTCCTGAGGATGAGACTCAAATTTAAGTATGAAATTCATTTGTTCCGTATGTACTTCACATACATAGCCTGAAAGTATTTTTTTTTCTTTTGGTGTTTTGAGAAGAGTCTGAATTTGTAGCCCAGGCTTGCCTTGAACTTGTAATCCTCTTGCCTCAGCCTCTGGAGTGCTGGGATTACGGGTGTTCACCATATGTGGGGCTCTGAAGATAATTTCATGAGCTATTTTAGTGTGTCTGTGTTTTGTCTGCAACTTGTCACATGAGGTCAGGTGTGGAAGTTTCCACTCTGGCATCATGTTGGAGCTCAAAAAGTTTCAGGTTTTGTAGCATTTCAGATTTTCAGGTTAGGTATGCTTAACCTTGATTTCTCTGTATATCTAAAGCTTTTATAAAAACATAAAACCTATTAAACATACTACAAAAATATAAATGAATTAGCCCTGTTTTCCTAGAGCTCACTTGAGGAAAAATGAAACTAAAAGTATTCCTGATACAGCCTCATAAATGCTGTAATATAGGCTTGAACAGAGAGCATGGATATCCCATCAGGACATTTCTGCCTAACCATAATTTAAAATATATGAATCTTCAGAAGCAGCCAGCAATTAATTACTTGCTCAAAGTTGGCATTCTAATGTATCAGAGAATGATAAAGAAGACAGTTCTGTATTATAAAATGACTTAGGTGTGGAAACATAAATAATTATGAAAAGTGAAGGCCAGTTATTTCCTACACTATCTTCCTAAAAGGTAAGAGCAAATTTCAGTTTGACTTCTCTTATACAATCTTTATTACACAAACATGTTTGATATGACCAGTGAAGTCCCAGGAATTCACACTTATGGGCTTCAATCACACTTTTCTCCAATCACAAGTTTTTCTTGAGAGACAATAGTGGGAGAATTGTTTCCCACAGAGTAAATGGAAGACAAACAAAATAATTACAATTTAAAAGGCTAGTTGCTTGATGGTTGAAAAGCAAATGGTGGAAATGTCACTAGATATTTATACTGGACATTTCTAAAATATTTCAGTCAATACCATTAATTTCACCACTGAGTGCCCCTTATTAAGATTCATCATGCTAATTAACAGAATCCCCAGGGGACAGAAAGTTAAGCTAGCTGAAGCTTTAGCTAGCACCAACAGCCTTAGGAGAGTGACTTTTTTAAATTTAAAGATAGCTGACCACTTCTGGAGTATGAATTCCTGACTAGGGCAAAGTGAGGGCTAGATTTAGACATCACATGCTTTCATCCTACTATATACGCTGAATTATTTTAAATTAAATTACAGATAGCATATGGTTCCTTTTCTCCAGTTATCCTGGCATTATGACATTGGTGATTTTTTTTGTGGGGGGCAATATTAAGGGTTGAACTCAGTTGAACTCTGAGCCTCCAACATGAGCCACTGTGCTAGTGTCTTTTGTGTGTGTGTTGGTTGTTGTTGCGATAGGGTTTGATTTTATGCTAGGGTCGCCCTTGACTGTGACGATCCTTCTCTTTGTGCTTCCTGCCATAGCTGGATGACAGACACTTCCCACCACACCCATCTTTTTTCCATTGAGAGGGTCTCACTGGCCTGGAACCAGGATCTTTGCCACCTTATCTCAGATGCTAGTATAGCTGGGATGACAGGGTGAACCACCATGCCCAGTCATTGGTTGAAATGGGATCTCACAAACTTTTGCCTAGGCCAGCCTCAAATCCAGAGCCTTCCAAGTAGCTAAGGTTACAGCTGTGAGCCGCCAACGCCTGGCTGGTGGTCTGGTTTTAATTTGAATCCTGCCACAGGGAGACTTTGTCGAGTCATGTGGGCAACATGATTTCCTCCTACGAAAAAGAGGACATTGGGTTGGGTCACTTGTTCTTTCTATCTGTATTATCTGTGAGCTAGCTGTATTTCCGTGGACACAGAGGAAAACCATAAATGTACACACAGAGACACTAGCTTTAGTTTGCTTGAGGGTCAGACTATATGCTCCATAAATATTGGCCTCTTTGAGTGAGCAGCTGTTAGCGTTAGACAAGTATGGTTAGGATTACGCTGTCATAAAATTTTCAGCGTTGTACATTTTATGAAGGAATCTATAGATGTTAGTAATCCTACTATAGACTTAGGTTATAGCAGTAAAAATTTAAAAAAATCCGTATGGCAAAAATGCTAACCACTGAAGGGGACACCAAGTCAATTCTGCCTCCCTTCTGTCAAGGTAGGTTTCAGAGAGATGGTGCTCTCTGTTCCGCCTTAAAACGCGGCAAACCTAAATCGGATTTCTAACAGCAGTCACCCTATTTCCTCAATTTCCCATTTGGTCTTTTAAAATACCCAAAATGTAGCATTTCCTTTTACATTCCCCTGAAGGATTTTTGAAGCTCCAAGCCTAGGAGGACGTCCCCGTAGCGCCGCACAAAGCTCCCTCATCCCCGTCTCCTAACCAAGTGTAGAGCTGGGCATTGTGGCGCGGCTGGGCGCGCACCTGAGCAGCCCGGGCTTCGGCAGCCTGGGCGGCCGCCGAGGGCGAGACCGCAGCCCGGCTCCTCCCCGCAGTCCTGGGTGGCGGTCGCGGGCTGCTCAGCGGCCCCGCAGAAGGAGCGTGAGCGCCGGCCTCCTGCCAGCATCTGGCGCTTGGCGTGGGCATGTGTCGCTTCAGAAACCCAAGTCGGCTTAGGCTACCCGGTCCTTCCCCGCGCACCCTGGGTCCAGCCCCAAGCTCCCCCTCCTTTCCTCAGGCGGCTGTCGCTGCTCTCCGGGCCCCGCGCGCCCTTCCCCGCGCCTCGGCCACGCACCCAGGTGCCCCTCAGTCCTCGGCCCCAGCGGCCCTGCCGGTCAGCAGCGCTCGGCCGCGCTCTCGCCGCGGGCCCGGCCTCCTTGGCCCGCCCGGCCCCGCCCAGCCTCCGCCGCGCTGGGGCTCCGGGCCGGGCCTCCCGGTCTCCCTCCCACCTCGGTCCCTCACTCCCCTCCCCAAGAAGCGCTATTTTTAGCAAATCCTCCGCGCGCCGCCGCCCGCTCAGCTCGCAGCTTGCAGCCGTCCGCGGCCGCGCTCCCGAGCTCCCCCCGCACGGCGGCGGTGGTGGCGGTAGCGGTGGCGGTGGCGGCGGCGCGTCCCGCACCCCGCGCAGCGCGCATCGAGCCGCCGTCTCCTGCTCTGGCGCCGGCCGCGCCCGGTGAGTCCCGGCTGGAGGAGCAGTGGGGGTCCCCGAGTCAACTTTCAACCCCCCTTTTTGCTTCCCGCTTCGCCATTCTCGTCTCCTTTTGGAAAGATGGCTGTTTGGAGAAGGGGGAGAAGTTAGGGGGTCGCCAGCGCGGGGCGAAGGAGGGCGCGACAGCCGCAGCAGGAGCGGGCGGAGGTGAGTGGTACCACAGCTGGGAGCGTCCTCGGCTCCTGCGCGGGGACACCTCTGGGAATTGGGGGCCACGGGTCCTCCGGCTGCGGCGCTCTGTTCCCAGCCCGGGTCCCCGGAACAGCAGCATCACAGTCGGGACTCCGATGCCACTTGCCTTGCATCTCGCAGCCCAGAGGTTGGAGGGTTTAAGGTACCTTGGTCAGAAGTTGGCTGCTGGGTGATGTTTTGGTGAAGACCCTGGCATTTGGCTGGGTCAGCAGAGGCGAGGGGTCGGTAGCGCGATTGTCCACCCCCCACCCAATATACACCCGATTCTTGTTGGACCCGAGCTATGAATGAAAAGTTTGCACTGCCAACATGTTGCTTGAGGGGAGCAATACTTAGTGGGGGCACCTTTGATGTTTCATGGGGCACTTCAGTTCCATGTCTATAGGTCAGAATACTGGGTTTTAAGAAAAGTTCAGGAGGTCCCAGGGTGGGAGATAGAGCAGTGCCATGGCCAGTGGAGGAGAGTGATGAGTCGTGAGCTTGTTAAGGTAAATGGGTTAATTAATCGCCACCGGAGGGTGTCACAGTGGGGACCAGCAGGGGCGGAGGACAGGGGGCGTTCCCTGAGCATCTATCCCTTAGCATTTGTTTGGCTTGGAGGCGGTCCCCCACTAATCCGCACTGATAAGTGCTGGTGTCAGAGGCCTGTGTGTGACACAGTAGGACCCAGCTGTCCTCCAGATCCCAGGCGCTCTTGTCGGGAGAGGTGGCCTGTGGCGGGAGCTGAGGATATGGTTCATGTGATGTGGACTTGGAACATTCTCTAGTGAGTCTCCCATGCTCTCATTTCAGGATCATGAGGAAGGTGTATGTAATCCAAAAACAACTTTAGATTAACTATAGCTTTCTGAAATCGTCTAGAAATGGAATGGACACGCACTTATGCCCCACCACATATGAATATTGTGTGTGTGTGGGTAAAACGTGGAAGTGAGGTAAAAAAGGGCTTAAAAAGTTTAACTTCTACCAGGAAAGAAAGCTAAGAGTTAATTTTTTTTCTCCCAAAATGACATAATGAGGTTTATACAAGGAGATACTCTTGGTGTGTTGAGATGTCTCATAAAGAGTAAGATTTAAGAATTTCAAGTATTCAGAACACAATCATATTTTCAAATCTTGCAGGCATTATTGGAGTCTAGGGAGGGAAGGAAAGAAGTACATAGAAAACCTGTATTGCAGAAAAAAAAAACCCCACAACAACTTAAAATCTTTGGAAAGAAAACCTTTTAACATTTGAAAAGGTCTGGATGTGATTTTCTGATGTCCCAGAAATCTTTTTAATCCTGTAATTAGTAACAGCACAGAATAATTTGCAGCTAATAAATGAGGACAATTTAAAAATCATGTTTGGAAAGATATCTTTTGAACCACTCTTTGGTGCTTTGTATGTTTATTATGGAAATTACTGTGGCCAAAATTTGTTGTTTAAAGTATTTGCCTTTTACCATAGATAATTAGTCTTCCTTATCCTTTAAAAACACTGTTTCAGTTTGGACCAATTTAATTACCTAAACATCAAATCACTGATGTGCTTTCTGGAAACCATTCATATTTAAAATGCTTAATACAAATATTGTATTTTTGAAAGAACAAATGATTTAGTTGGTTGTAAAACTTGCTCATAATTTATTCTCATCTATTTTGCTTGAATGGGGCAAGTCTCAGATGAGTAGCATTTTCTGGGAATGTGTCATTTTCTGTGTGAGAAAGCTATTGTTTTCATCTATGCTTCAGTTACAAAACAGGTGCAGGTACAGTGGGAATCCTGGGTCTGACCTTTGATAGGATGCCAGCTAGAAGGGGAGAGAGATGTTCCTTGCTTCGTCTCTCTGTGGATTAATAAGCTTTCCTACACAGTGGCGGTGGCTAGGTGGACAGAGGCTTTGCAAGGGGAAGTGAAGAGTTTTACATAAAGTACCAGTGCATGGATAGGAGACAGACTTTTTTTTTAACCCCAGTCTTCCTGTTCCTCGCCCTCTCTGCAGCTCAGCTGATGGGGCTGGCCTTTATTGGAAAGTCAGACCAGCACTGGCTAGAGTGTTTGGCATACTAACCAGCTATTGTTTAACAATAACAATAGCTCTTCTGAAACTAAAAGGAATTTTATACATGTTTATAGATTCTTATGACTGTTCTGTGGCCAAACTGATTATTGTTATAGTATAGTTGCTTTATGAAGCTATCATCACTATACATAGATAATTATATATATTTGAGCTATGGGTGGACTTCTACTTGATGTTTTAAAGACTTTTAAATCTTAAGGCAAGCTGCCAGATAAAAACCTGCTTAATTAACTATTAATATCTGTATTAAGTCTGTTTTAGGTTATATAACTTTTGTTTCTTTTTATTAGGATAACTTTTTTGAATTTGTTTAACTATTACAACATGCTATATGATAATTTACACCCGCTTAGTGGGGAAGATATAGGTTATTCTTAAATAGAGATATGGAGAAATAGCTAACAAGGAAAGTCATTTGAGAAACATATGGACATCATAAAATCCTTCTGTATGTAGCATCTGTACCTTCTCATTAGTGAAATATTGTAGTTATGGACATTTTTTGTTTTTGCATCCAAATGTGGCTTTTTATTTTTACTTTAATTGATTTCTTTGTTTTAAAATACAGCTCATATTAATGTTTAAGTTGGCTGGGGCTTTTACTGCTTGAAGCCTTTTCCTTTCAATGAAGGCATCATATTTTTCATTGCACACATCCACAGGTATATACAACTGCTTTTGAGACTGTTACTATAACTCTTGATAATTTCTCAAAACATTTGAGAGACAGGTAGGATGACATATTGTTTTCATTTTAGAAGAGAGACAGCAGGTTCACTGATAGACCCACCATGATACACCAGTGATAACATATATGTTTACTGTGGAATTGAGGATAGCATATATATTTCTTGTTTCCTAATCACAAGAACAAGCTGATCTTACGACTCTCTTATGACAATTTCATAAGTTTACAAATTCCTAGATTTTAAAGTGCTCATTGTTATAGATGTACAGATTAGATTTTTAAATCAGTCATAAAGAAGATGGGTCCTCCTATTGCCTGCCAATGAGGTGTACTAGAACTGTAATAGCTAGTTCTAAAACAGGCACACCATTCTGAGGTTCTCCGTTCTTGTAGTCCATACTGAGCCCATTACTCGTCCTGCCTTCCCTGGCCTTGCCTTATCAACCACACTTCCCCTTTACTGATTAAAGAAGCCCTTGAAGTTTATCAGCACAGTTGTAATTTGAGGACAGTCAGCATCACCTGTGAGAAACCTCAGAACATGATTTTTGGGAAGAGAATATTGACAGAGGACAGTAATGGAGTGTCCACCCCAGAGCCAGTCAGTATTGGGCAGGGATCATGTCGCAGGTGTGAGGACCCCCTCTTTTTTGGCTGAACTCATAGTCACTAAGCTGTGTACAAAATGTTTATGGAATGATCTAGTCATTTCTGTCCATGTAGATCTTATATCTTGATAAACAGATTAAAAAAATGAAAACAGACAGCAGCTTGTTTTTCTTTTGACTTCAGCCCATCAAATACCTTCTCTTTCAAATCTCACCAGAAATTTTCAGAATAATTGTCCTCAGGATTTATAGCAGCCAAGGTGATAGACCTCTGGTATTGTATTGTTAGACTCAAAATGGAATATATTATCCAGAATGCAGAAGAAAGCTTTGCAATTTCACAGAAAATAGTAATATGTAATCTTATGTAAGTTCACACATATTTGTTGAAAAGACTTTTAGTGCCAATCACTCTTTACTTTCTTAAGTTAATATATTTCTTACTGTTCCTATCCCTAAGTGTTGTTTTCTAGAACCTCATCTAAATCATTTTCAATGTGAAGTACAACAAAACATAGACTATTCAAGTGTGATTTACTATTTACTGTAATAAATTTAGTTTAGAGCTCAAGAAAAACTATTTTTTGCTGCCACAACAGAGTATATAATACATTGCTGGTAAGATTCAGGAGGGTTGAAGTTGCTGGAAATGGTACTTTCTTCCCATTTCTGTGAAAGCCGTGATAGGAAGGAGATGGGTGAGGACTGATTTAGTTTGGGTGGAATAGCGATGAGTATAATGTGAAAGAAGGGTAAGATTTGGTAGGTTTTCATTTTGCATTGCTGTGTGACATATTACAGTTTAGCAGCTTAATGCAACCCACTTTTATTATCGAAGTGTGATTGCTCAGGAGTCCACACACAGCTCAATTAAGTAAGCACGCCTCTGCTCAGGAGTGTCATCAGGTGTTAGGGCTATAGTCTCATCAGAGGCTCAAATGGGGACAGATCTGCATCCAACCTCATTATATTGTTAGCAGAACTTATCTGCTGTGGTTGTAGGACTGAGGTTGCCTTTTCTTGCTGGCTGTCAGCCAGAGGCAGTGTCAGCACATAGAAGCTGCCTACAGTAACCCTTTCATGGGTGCAGCATGGCATCTTACCTTCTTAATGTTTCTTTTGCTCTAGTAGGATAAAATAGTCTTATACAATGTAATGTATGATAGCACAACATATAACATAACATGGGAGCTACTTTGCCCTTGATATATATATATATATATATATATATATATATATATATATATATATATATATATATATAACATATACATAATGATATACAATAGTAAAATCAATGGAGTGACATCCATAACCTTTGCAATATGCTATTGGTTAGAAGCAAATCATATACTTGGCTTGAACTTGAGGGGAGGCAATTGTGTAAGGGCATAACTCATTGGAGGAAAACTTGATATGTACGTACCACATCGACTGACTCATGGAATCTCTGGTTTAGTGAGCAGACCTAGCTTAAATACCACTCAGCCAGAAACAAAGTTCAAAATCACTTTGCAGAACAGAGCCTGTGAGATACTGTTGCTGCTGCTGCCAGCCCACTAACTTCTAATATTCTAAAGTTAAGTCAAAGGTGTGCTCTGTGGCATAAAAGACGATTCTGCATTTATATACAGTAATAGAGCTCAGTTATCATGTCCAGAAAACGACAAGTGTGCAGTGCTGAGGGAAAGAAAAAGAAAAAAATGTGAGCAAACAATTGATCAGGTTAGCCATGACAGCCATCTGGAGATAGGATTGAATTGAAATGTGGCTGGAGTTGTGAAAGTGAGTTCTTCTGGAAGTTGGAGAGTGATGGTAGGGAAATGACATAGAGGAATGGTGGTGGTAATAAAAGAGTAGAAGACTTTTCGTGTGTGTGTGTGGTGCTGGGAATTGAATCCATGGTCAGTCACTCTATCATTTGAGCTACATCCCCAGCTCTTTTGTTTTTGAGGTAGGGTTTCAGTAACTTTGTCTGCAACAGGCTGCAAATTTGCAATTCTCCTGCCTCTGTCCTCCAAGTAGCTGGGATTATAAGTGTTTATCACAGTGCCTGGCTAGAAACCTTTTAAAAGGTGAACAACAGCATGTACATTAGTCTAGAAATTGACTTAATTATCCTCTAGTATATTGCACATGTGAAAAGACTTTTAAGGGATTGGTCCCACCAATCCTTTCAGGGAACAAGTTCTGTTATTTGGAGTCCCATATGTTGACTTCCCCTTATTTTATAGGGAGAAAACAGACTTAAAGACCACCATCAATCCACTGTGCTATTTCTGTGGCTGAAAGACTCTGGGATTCTCTGTAGGAGCTTGGGGACCTATTGAACACAGTCCATCCTCTAATCACTTTGCAGAAACAATTTTATCTAATCAGTATCTCAACCCTAGAAACTTGTTTCATATTTCCCTAGTTCTGCTTCCTCCCCTATCTGTCGGGTAAATGGAAGCTATGAAAGATTAAATACTTTGCCAGGGGTCATTCAGCTAGTGAGTGACATGAAGATTTGAATCCAGGTCTGATTCCAAAGTGTACACAGCCTTGTACTACCCAGCCTGTACTCACAAGCAATAAGTGAAGTTTCCAGGGAGAAGCCTATTAATGTACACGTTGAAGTGAATATCTGCTACAGCTGTTCTTGGGGTCCATCATTCACCTTAAGAGAACTGCACACTTGGAAGATGAGGGTTAAAGAGAGGAGGGAGAGTGTGTGCTGTATCATGTCTTCTTTTATTTTCCCAGCAGGAAGCACAGATTGTAGGTCTCTCTCAGATCTAAAGGTAAGAATGGTGAGTGGAGACTGCATTTTTATTTCAGCTTACCATTTTGGTTAAAATCAAAAGCTCCATGTCTCCTTTCTCTTCTGTATGTAGATTTCTACTATTAAGTTAAATCAGGAAACATCATGAATTCTCATTGCCTCTTTGACTGTGGGGTTCTTTCTATAGCTTTTTCAGATGCCACCATTTTGATCTACTTGAAAAGTCTATTGAGACATTCTTTCTTTGTTCTTCTATTCCTCAGTCCCCCTTTCTACTCTGTGGTGCCTCAGAATTCTATTCATAGATATTCTACTTTTTTCTTCTATTTTATGTACTTAAATCTCTTCTTTAAATGGATTCCATTCCATTGATCAGAATCATTGGCCCAGATCCCCTTCCTGCTCTGCTGTAAAATACAAGCTCAGTGTGGAATCCAGGAAGACTCATCTATTTTCTGTTAATTTTACTGAGTTGTACTCTACATCCCAACACAGTATGGACACCTTTAAAGTTTCCTTGGATATTTTAGTCAAAATATAACCATTTTAAACTGAATACCCCCAAGGAAACACTCTGACTGGTTTGTGTTAGGTCAGGTGCATACCTATGGAGCACTCCATGGTGGCCAGGTAGATGGAGTATTGTGATCATCCCACTTGGATTCAGGTGTCCACCCTTCTAAAATAGTACTGTTTGCAGAGGGAAACTGTGTGCAATCCTCAGCTTGACTGGGATAACAATGATACACTGAAGTACATTGGGGCTCAGGAAATTTTGAAATAACTTTTTTTTAAATAAGTTTGAGATTTCCTAAACTAGCTTACCCAGATTTGACTCTAAAATCCCCAGCTCCATAGATGGTAGTAGTTTTTTTTCACAGTCTCGACCTTGATTATAATACCTTGGCAAAAGTCTTTAAAATTTAAATTCTAACCCTGGAGCTAGCAAGTGGCTTATGATTTTAGATAAATGGGAATAGCCAGCTGGAGAGAAGAAACTAGCATGAATAATAGTCAAGCAGAGAGAGAGAGGAGGGGAAAGAAGGGAGGGGAAAGAAGGGTAAGAGGAGGGGGGGAGAGAAGAGGGGAGGGGAGGGAAAAAGATACGAGAATAAAAATGTGAACAGTTGTTCAGTTTGCATGTGGACGTTCTACTGCCCCAGCAATCAAGAGTACTAAATAGCCCAAGTTTTCTTCAGCTCTCCTGTCCCAGTGCATGTTCTGATTCTACTGCCCCCAGAGCTATCAGTTGTGGCAAATGAGACTGTCAGTCCTCAGGAGTCTTATTGGGAGAGTGTGCCATTAGGAAGCTGAACCTTCTCTGCTCTACTTTTCCTTTAGGCCCAATGCATGTCTCATCTTTTGTGACGCTTCCTCTTACTACCGCAGCTGACTGTGGGCTCCTTCTTTGAATTCCTGCAGCAGTATAGGATTTTGGCTGACTTTCTCACAGGCTTACAATTGAATTCTAATAGTAATTTTTTAAAAAAGTCCATTATATAAAAAGCTACTGTATAAGTAAATTCTTTAAAGGAGTTTGCATCTTATTGCCGAGAATAGCATCTTTAGAGTTTTGAAATATAGTAGTATATCTAACATATAGACCTATTTGCATGTATATTTGTGGTCTCTTTGCAATTAACATGTGGTACGCTAGAGATCAATGACACCCTTCCCCATGCCTAGCTGGACAGGAAATAGAGAAGTTTTGGCTTGCTGTCCAAATGAAATGCCACAGGAAGAAACGTTTGATTTGGCTAAGAAGAGTGGTCTGTGTGGTGTGAACTCCTTAGTTTTACTAAACATTTTAGTTAAATACATAAGAACATAAACTGTAAATGCTTTTGCTTATAGATATTATATATTGCTAAAACTAAAACCAATGAACAAATGTTAAGTTGTGAAAAAAAGTGCTGATGGAATGAAAAGAAAAAGCTTTGAATTATGTGACAAATGTATGTAGGAATTATATTGTAAGTGGGTTTGAGAATATAAGTGTATAGACTCAGATTTTGTTCTTATTTAATGCATTTGTGTCATAGCAGTATAAATATAGAAAATAGTCTTTTAGAAATAGAGTAAAAACAAACAGTATTAACTTCAAGGCTTTATTTTTGCTGGCTTAGGATGATCAGACTTCATACATGACCAAAATTATATCAGAAATTAATCCTCAAATATTAAGGTTTTTATTAGCATAAATTAATTGTGCAAAGGGGTTTCATTGTGATATTTCCATACATGCATATAATGTACTTTGATCAAATTCACCCCCTCTATTACTCTTTCTTATCCCTTCCCTTCTCTTTTAACAGTTTTTAATGGATTTCATTATACTATTTTCATATATATATATGTATTTATGTAATGTACTTCAGTCATATTCACCACCACCCCCCATATTCACCTTTCCCCCTCTCCCTTCCACTAGTTTCCTTCCAATTGGTCCCCCTTTTACAATCTTGTCGTATTGTTGCTTTTATGTTTGGATTCCACATATGAGCAAAAATGTGATATTTATCTTTCTGAGTTTGGTTTATCTCAGTCAACATCTACAATTTCATCCATTTTCCTGCAGATGACGTAGTTTCATTCTTCTTTATTGCTGAATAATACTCCCTTGTGTGTATATGCCATATTCTCTTTGTCCATTCATCCATTGTTGGGTACCTAGACTTATTCCACAGCTTGCAATAAACATGGTGTGCAGCTGTCTCTGTTGTATGTTGATTTACATTCTTTGAGATATATGCCCAGGAGTGGTTTAACAGGATCATAGTGTAGTTCTCTTTTTGTTTTTTGAGAAATCTCTATACTGATTTACATAGTGGCTGTACCAGTATACACCCCCACCAACAGTGTATTAAGGTTCCTTTCCCCCCATATTCTTGCAGCACTCAAATGTTAGTTTTAATAAGATACCAAGTGACAACTCTGCAACATTTCTTTTTGTTCTCTTGAAAAATGTGATTAGCATCATGGAGTTTTTGAATTCTAAATCAAACGTAAGCTGTACTCAGAGATTGCTGTGATGAAGAACAGATTGTGTAGAAACTGCACAGAGTTGACGATGACTTTATCCACTAGGGTGTTCCATAATGACTGATTCATCCTCATCTTTCCATGGATCAGACTTTACTTTCTTAGTAACTTACATTATTTGGACTATACTTGCTGCATTCCTAATTTTTGAAAACACCAACAGAAAAGGTGGTATGAAAAATACAGTGGCAGTAGTTCATTTTAAGGTGCTAATTCAAAAATTAATTCAGACAAATTCACATTTTTTAAGATTATTATCCCAACAAAAACTCCAAATGAAAAAGAAATTCCCACCAAACTAAATAGTTCCAAATATCAATTTGCAAATTAGCACATTTTACATCATACTCTGCGTTGTGTGTCATTAACTCTATTGGGAGCTTTTTGAGGTCAAAGAGAACATGCTTTTATTTTCTTTCATGTTTTTATTTTCTTTCACAGCATGAAGTGCACTTATTACAGTTGGTGCCTAATAAGTGTTTGTTGCTTGACCAGTTATTGATGTTTCCTATTGCCTTGGGAACTTGAGGGCCGGGAACATTTTATTTTAATGCTCAATACAGTAGCATGCACATGAGAAATGCTTAGTAAATGTTCTTACTGAAGGGTTGGAACTCACTGGCTTTGTGTGGGTGTTTTTCAAATGTCGTCTCTCATACACTGGGCACTTCTAACAGTTGTAAAGATTGATGCTTTCCAATAGAACTTTCCACGATGATGGAAATATTCCAGTACCATAACCGTTAGACACTTGTGGCCTCTGAGCTCTTGACAATTAGCTAGTGGGGCCAAACACCTGAATTTACTTTTACTTAATTTTAACTATTAAATAGTCTTATGTAACTGGTGGGCAGCACATAGCTAATCCTCCATTCTCAGACTCATTTGCCCTCATATCTAATACAAAAAACATTTTTTGTAGTGATAGATATCATTATTAGATTTTGTCATTACTGGACAGACAATGTGAGCTATATTACTTATTTCCTGATAAACCCTTTAAACTTGGAGTATCTATTATTTACATAAATGCCATCATATCATCATCATCCCTAGTGTTCATGCTATGCTAGCCCATATTTGACATTATATACTAATGTCTGATGGTATGCTGATCAGATTTAAAATTTATTATTTTCTTAAGACTGTCTTTGAATATTCCTTCTGCCCTATTGACTTGTTTGCTCATTTTGCTCTACCTTTGTGGTACAGGAGAAGAACAAGGAGCACTAAAAGCAAGTAAACATATTAGAACTCAATCCTTACATAAGATGTAATCCCACCATTGCAAGTTTCACAGCTGTTGGCAAAATACATGAAATCAGTACAGCAGGACTGCCCATTTAGAAAAGCAGGAATTGCTTTTTGCAAGTGGCCAAGATCTTTTATGTAATTTGTAGAGTTGCTAAAGCAAAACTTAGATTAAAAATCCATTATACAAATATTGAACCTTGGTACTGGGTGTGTTTACATATACTGTTCTTTTAATTCTTACAAGAACATTGAATCAAGTAATAAGTAATGTAGGGGCTAACTATGCAAGTGACAAGCAGCAACATGTTAGAAATTTCCACTCATTTTCTATTTATAGCTAGAAATTTCATAAATGTCTTATATGACAGAGTTTGAATGCACAGACTTTTTGCATAGAGACTTGCCTTTTTTTTTTCTCTTTAGTACTGGGGTTTGAACTCATTGCCTTGCACTTGTCAGGAAGGTGCTCTATCATTTGAGCCACACCCCAGCCCCAAGATTTACCTTTTGTTCTCTGTTTTAGTCTAGCTTAGTAGTTCCTAAACTGGATCGTGCCTCAGCATTTCTATTTATTCTATTTATTTAGGAAGACACACAAAAGACTCTACACTATATTTTATGGACGAGTTAATCCCTTTTTCAACTTGGTTTTGTGTATACTAGATTTTCATCTTGGAACTTGCCTTTCCCTTGCTACCCAAAAGATGTATCTCCACAGTATTTCCCTTTTTCATCTCGGCACACGGCCACTCATTGAGAGAACTTGTAGTTGTGCTTTTGAATAGTTCTCATGTGATCAGAGAAAACCTCAGTAGCAATACATAGAATGTTGTGCTTGCCAATCCCCAGTTGTGATTTGATCTTATTATTGTTTTCACTGGCCTGTTAATGTTGAGAAGATAATCTTGTTTTATTTTCCCTTCTAAACCTTCCCTACAAGCAATCTCTTAAAAAGCCCTAATAATGTGAACTGGGCCTTGTGTTCATTTTCAGCAGCTGGGAAGTAAGGAAGGAAACTTTCTTTTGTGACTTGTGCTATAAATATATTTTAAAATCTCCTGCTTATCTGTTTGACCCAATTTTTAACAGATACTTACTTAAAATAAATATTTGAGTTTAGTATTACAGTGAAACAGTAGTTGTTTTCTATTTTTAAAGTTCAGCAAAGACTGTAACCTAAACTTATGAGATAACTTGTTTACTAAGAAAAACACCCTTTTGAAGTTACTTACAACTTTTTCCTCTATGAAACAAATATAATAAATTCAACTTAAGTTGTATTTTCAAAAGTATAATGCTAAAATTACCCAAGCCAGTAGGAAACTGTAGGTCAAATAGAATGGAAGTTCAGATAATGGTATGGTTTTAATTTTTTTTAGAATAGGAGATCTGAAATATTCTCATGTAAATTTATAATTGCCAAGTAACTATAGAAAATGCATTAAAATTTATTTCACACCCTATTCTATTTCTTTTATGTATATTTTAATGTCTATACTACATTGTTTTTGTTATTATTTTTTGGTGGAACAGGAGTTTGAACTCAGAGCTTTGACTTGCAAAGCAAGTGCTCTACCACATGAACCATACCTCCTGAACATTTTACTCTGGTTATTTTGGAGATGGGGGCTTATGAACTGTTTCCCCAGGCTGGCCTCAAAACTCAGTTCTCCCATTTCAGTCTCCCAAGTAGCTAGGATTACAGGCGGGAGCCCCTGGCGCCTGGCTACATTTATTTTTGTTGAAACAGTAAGTTATCTTTAAAGAGATTTCCATAGTAAAAATATCTTTTGTATTTACCCATGCAGTTGTCATTTTCAGTGCTCTTCACTCCTTTGTGTATATCCAGATTTCCATCTGCTATCATCTTCTTTCTGCCCAAAGGACTTTCTTTAACATGTCTTGTAGCACAGATCTGCTGCTGATGAATCCTTTCACCTTTTAAATGTTTGGAAACATCTTTATTTTGTCTTATTTTTGTAAAATTTTGGTTTGATATAGAATTCTAGGTTGACTTTTTTTCTTTTAATTCTTTAAAGATGTTGCTCCACTGTCCTCTAATTTCCATCAATTTATTAGAAGTTTGCTTTCATCTTTTTTTTTTTTTCAGGTACTGAGACTTGCACTCAGTGTCTCATGCTTGCTAGGCAGGTGCTGTACCACTTCAGCCCCCAACCCTTTTTCATGTAGAACATTTTCAAAATAGGGTCTTTTGAACTGTTTGCCTGAGTTAGATTTGAACTGTGATTCCCTGATCTCTGCCTCCTGAGTAGCTAGGATTACAGGTGTGAGTCATAGCACCTGGCTTCTTTGTTCTTCTTTATAAACGTCTTATGATTTTTTTTAATTACTGGTTTAACAATTTATTTGATGTGTCTTGATGCCGCTTTCTTTTTTTTTTTTTTCATTTTTCTTTTATTATTCATATGTGCATACAAGGCTTGGTTCATTTCTCCCCCCTGCCCCCACCCCCTCCCTTACCACCCACTCCGCCCCCTCCCGCCCCCCCCAATACCCAGCAGAAACTATTTTGCCCTTATTTCTAATTTTGTTGAAGAGAGAGTATAAGCAATAATAGGAAGGAACAAGGGTTTTTGCTGGTTGAGATAAGGATAGCTGTACAGGGCATTGACTCACATTGATTTCCTGTGCGTGGGTGTTACCTTCTAGGTTAATTCTTTTTGATCTAACCTTTTCTCTAGTACCTGTTCCCCTTTTCCTATTGGCCTCAGTTGCTTTAAGGTGTCTGCTTTAGTTTCTCTGCGTTAAGGGCAACAAATGCTAGCTAGTTTTTTAGGTGTCTTACCTATCCTCACCCCTCCCTTGTGTGCTCTCGCTTTTATCATGTGCTCATAGTCCAATCCCCTTGTTGTGTTTGCCCTTGATCTAATGTCCACATATGAGGGAGAACATACGATTTTTGGTTTTTTGAGCCAGGCTAATCTCACTCAGAATGATGTTCTCCAATTCCATCCATTTACCAGCGAATGATAACATTTCGTTCTTCTTCATGGCTGCATAAAATTCCATTGTGTATACATACCACATTTTCTTAATCCATTCGTCAGTGCTGGGGCATCTTGGCTGTTTCCATAACTTGGCTATTGTGAATAGTGCTGCAATAAACATGGATGTGCAGGTGATGCCGCTTTCTTCATGTGTCATTCGCTTTGGGTCCCTTGTGATTCATAGACTTATGGGTTTATAATCTCTACCAAACTTGAAAATAAAGTTTGGTCATTCTTTCTTCCAACTTTGGGGGACATTTCCCCTCTTAACCTTTTTCTTCTGGGACTCAAGATACATGTTTATTGTTTTCCCTTATGCTCTGTTTATTTTTTTATTCCTCCTTTTCTCTCCGTTTTATTTTGGATACTTTCTATTGCTGTGTCTTGAATTTCACTACCAACAATCACATGTACTATGTGTTTCCTCAGTATTGTAAATTTTCATCTTTTGAAGTTTGATTTGGGTGCTGTAAAAACTTCCATGTCTCCATTTAACTTTCAAAATATGGTATAGGTTTATAATGACTGCTTTAATGAAATTCTGAGTCTTTCAGTTCTTGGTCAGTTTTGTTTGGTTGATTTTTCTCCGTGTTATGGGTTATATTTCCCTACATGGCATGCATAGTAATTTTTGATGGATGTCAGACATTGTGATTTCTACCTTGTAGGGTGCTAATATTTTGAAATTTCTACAAATTTTCTTGAACCCTTCGCTTCTGGGATGTAGTTAATAACTTAGAAATAGTTTGATCTTTTCACGTACAGATTTTGAGATTATTTTCTGAGCACTATATCCTGCACTCCATGAATTCTGAGGTCTTCTGCTGTTGTTGATGGGGACATTCCTAGCCTTGGGGAAGTGCTGTGTGCTCCTCTCTCTAATCATTTCATGTGGCCTTTTCCCTGGCCCTGGGCTATTTCCTCTCATTCATGGGCTTGATCAGTACTCTGCCTAATATCCAGTGAGGGTCATCTGCACATCTCTAGAGATACCTCTATGTTCAGCTCTCCTTTTACCTTTTAATCTGTAGTCTCTGAATGCTTAACTCTCACATGAGAAATGCTCAGTAACTATTCTGAATGAAGGGGCTGGATGACTTATCAGGCAGTACTCTGTCCTGTGATTTCTTGCTAACCTGAGCACCCTGGTTTCTCAGCCATCTGTTCAAAACTGTACTGGGTTCTGATGGACCATGGGCTGCACACTCATGCGGTTCATACAATCAGTTTACCATTTCTTAGGGTCCACCTCATATGGTTTTCATTTTTCAAGGATTATTCTCTGGTATCTGGTATCTTGAAAACTGTTATTTTATTTATTTTGTACAGAACTTCACTTTTTTTCAGGCTGGAAGGAAATTCTAGACCCTCTTACTCTGTATGGGTTGGAAGCATGTGTTTTCCCTGTGAAATATTGTTGGTGAAGATAATTTTTGATATGGTTTAATACTCAATTTAATGTCATTTATTGTGATATTTGACTTCCTTTTTAAAATAGTTTCCAAATTTTCTTTAATGAGCATTTTGTATTCGAAACATTTTTAAAACTGAAGGTTTCATAGTCAGTTATGTGCTATGTTACTCTTGATGATTTTATCACCACTCTAGCCATTCAGAAACATTCTAAAGAGACAGGCATCAGTGGCTCATGCCTGTAATCCTAGCTACTCAGGAGGCAGCCATCAGGAGGATCGAGGTTTGAAGCCAGCCTGGGCAAATAGTTCATGAGACCCTATCTCATAAAAACCCATCATGACAAAGGGTTCTTGGAGTGGCTCAAGGTGTAGGCCCTGAGTTCAAACCCTAGTATCACAAAAAAAAAAAAAAAGAGCCAGGTGTGGAGATGCATACCTGTAATCCCAGCTTCTCAGGAGGCTGAGGCAGGAGGATCATATATTTGAGGCCAGCTTAGGCAACATAGGAAGATCTCATCTCAACATCAGCAGCAAAAAAGCCAAAAAGCCAAAATAAATAATTAAAAAAAAAACAAGAAAAGTTCTTAAAGCAAGATAGTCAGAGATTAAGAAGTTAAATTTGTTGAATGTAATAGTTTGTATACTTTTAAGTGGATAAAAAATGCTACTATGGGAAAGTACCATTTTTTAAAAAAAAGATAGAAACCAAGTAGTTTTTGAAATCATATACTCTTGAATTTAGTACATGTGAATGATCATAAAGCAGTTCACAAATTACTGTATTTTAAATTGGATCATCTTTATGGATCCTTCCTTTTTTATATTTATTTAGGAGGTTCAGTAGTTCATGGAAAGGTCTTTTGAATGTTCTCCTATCAAGCAATAGTGAATTTTGTGCTGGTGAATTATTTTATTTTTAATCCTCTCTCATATTTGAATGATAAAATATAGTACTGTAATTAATATGAGAATAAAGAGTCAAAATTCAGGAGCGCATCTTGCCATAGTGAATACATCTTGTTGCTTCAAGAGTTTTCTGGCAGTAAGGGCACAATTGACTGTGAGAATTTAAAAGAATTCTTGAGGTGGTATAGTTCCATATGCTGTGGGAATATGTTAATGATTTTTTTAATTTTGTAATTTGAGTTTTTAATGTAGTCTTTTGAAAGCTAGTTGTTAAGCATGGCAAGAAGACTAGAGTTGCTTTAGAATTCTTAGGAAAATAATTTAGTAAGAAGAAATTAAAATTAACTTTAACTTTCTTCAGCACTAAAATAAATATCAGCACCATGAAGCCAAAAATGATGGCGATGTTACATTGCTGCATTTCCAATATTTGAGCATAAAGGTTAGGCCAGATTTATACTCTTGTGCAGAACAGACCAAAATGTCAATAATTTATACATTTTAAAGAATGGTGTCTTTAAAAATTGAATACCACTCTGGGTGGAGACTGCTAGTTGTCTCCCAGTATGTCTTTTCCTCACTGTCTTCAGACATAGAGCCCCTGAATTTCAGCAGGAGACAGACTCCTGTAGAGCAAAGCCATTTCTTAGACTCCCTTGCAGCTAGGAGTCATCCCACATGGCAGAGTCCTGCCTATAAGATGCAAGCAGAAGTGATTTGTGCAGCTTCCAGATGGGCCACTGAAAAGCAGAGGTATGTTCTCTCCTCTCCCTCCTCCCTTCTCTTGTGGATTTGATCTTAGGTCTTGCTAAGGAGGCTGGCACTCTAGGGATGGCAGAGCAACAAGGTTTTTTAAAACAGCCTGCAACAAGGATGATGACTTCTTGAAGCAGAGCTGCCATACAGCTTGAGGTCTTGTCTGAATCACTGTCATTTTGGGTTTCATTTAGCCTAAGCTATATACACAGTTCCCATCATTTTTGCATTTGGCACTGACCTGAAGGCAGAATGGTACAGCCACTTTGGGCAACCATTTTAGCAATTCCTCAAGAAATTAGGCATAGGGTTGCCATATTGCTTAGAAATTCTATTCCTAACTCTATACCTAAGAAAATTGAAAACATATTTCTAGACAAAAATATAGGCATGATGGTTCATAGTAATTTATAATAGCACCAAAGTAGAAATAAACTCAATGTCTATTACTTGTTGAATAGATTAAAAATGTGGTATATCAGGCAATGGACTATTACTGGGCCGTAAGAAGAAATGAAGTACTGATTCATTCCACATATGGATAAGTCTTGAAGTCATTACACTAAGTGAAAGAATTTCATATATATTGTATAATTCCATGTATAGTAAATGTCCAAAGACAAAGGTAAAGTAGTAGTTTCCAGGGCTGAGGGCAGGGAGAAGTGGAATGTGACTACCAATGGATATGAAGTCTCTTTTTAGGGTGATGGAAAGACTAGAATTAGATATAGATGGTGGTAATACAGTTTTGTGAATACACTAACAATCACTGGCCTGTGTAGGTTAAAAGGTGAAGTTTTAGGTATGTGAATTATACTAAAAAAAGAAATTAGTGAACAACAACAAAATGAACAAATGGCTTAGCATTTGGGATCCATCACGATCTGACTACTGCTGGCCGCTCTGGTCTCATTTCCTGTCACTTTAATCGTCCTACAGCCCCTGTCAGCCCCCTCCCTCATGCTGATATACTCATCTACCAAGTGCTCCAAGAGTCCCATGCTGTCACAGAGTTTTATTCATTTACCTATTTCTACCAGAGACCTCCTACCTACTTTCCCCACCTCTTGAATTCCTGATTTTCCTCTGAGCCTTAATTCACATTTCTCCTTCTTATGTACTAGTGCTGGATTTAAGAGGAGAATTAGATTGATTTCCCAGAGTCAGTGGGAATACCCTAAAAATGAAGAGATTAATGTTAATGAATTTATCCAAATTTTGCAATCAGAAAATCTAGAAAGCTGTTTTAATTTCAGTATATGTATAAGTGTTGTGATAATAAAATATGGTTGGCTGGGTGTGGGTATCCAGGATATTTTAGAGCACACATCATGTTAGTCCTTCCCCCACCCCATGTTGGTTAGGGTGTTTGTTTGTGTCATACAAAGACACTGGGCATCCTCTGTCACCTAAATGTCAACTCTCAATTTCTCTAGATTGGGAACCCCCTGAGGATAGCTCTTGTGCCTTTCTTTCTTTCATTTAATCTTTGTAACTAAATCCCAGTAATTCTTTACAGAAAGTGCTTGCTAAATTCTGAATAAATGAATGACATCCTCAGAGATATCAGCTGTATGGGAGAAGGCTTGCATTTGCCATAATGAAGAGTGGAGATCCAGGGACTTTTAAAGAATGGTCTATAATTTGATTGTTTCATTCAAACACACCTCTCTTCTTTCTTCCACTCCTCTCCCTTCACCTTCCCTCTCCTCCCCTCTCTCTTCCTCTCCTCACACCCCCCTTCCTTTCTCTCTCTCACCATTAAGAAAAACTATCTCAAAAAGAGTAGAAGAAAACATTGTGAGGTTTTTCATTTTTCTCAACTTATGGACCTGAGAAAGGTGTTGGAATTAAGGCTGGAAGTGGGTATTAAAATGGTACTTTGCCCAACATGTTTTTAAAGTGTTTTCTTTACTTTTCAAAATAGTCTTTCTTTTTTAACATCAGAAAATTCATAAATTAAAATTCTTATATTAACATTAAATTACATTTTGGATATTTTTACTGTGAGGTACTACCTCAAATCATGTCTGATGAATTTTTTCTCTTTGAAGAATGTGATTATGATTATTAATTATAAATAATCCCTCCCCATTTTACCTTTGTCTTTTACAATTAGAAATTTATTTTTATTCTGTGGTGCACCATTTGGGGATCCCAGAATCAGACCTGAGACAAAGGTTAGAGCACAGGTGGTTCATTTAGAGGCAAAGTAAACTTGAGTCAGAGTAGGGAAGGTGGTCCGTAAGGATTTGTGTTAAGCCAGCTACTGTTTTTAAAGTGGAAGTCTTCTGGTGATGCTATAGAAACCACACCTTTGAGCTGTCTCCTTGAGAAGCAAGCTACCTGGTGGATTTTACCATACAAGCAATTACTGTTTAGTTGATGGAGTGCAAACCTCCAGAGCTTCCGGTCTGCAGTGCCCGTCCAGAGAAAGCCCTTGGGCAAAGAAATGAAAGTGTTGGCAGCTGGAAGTCTATAGACACACACTTCAGGAGTAATGGCCATGGGATGTGGGTGAGTACCAACAACAGTCACTATATATGGAGGTGGTGCATTATTGTGGGCGGAGAGCTAAAGTGTGAAAAAGACCAGCATTTAAGTTAGCCTCACTCAAGCATTTACTTGGTACCCAGATAAGATGGGATGTGCTAATTCACTTGTAGAAACACTTAGCTTTTTAATATTCAGGTTCTTCTTTTTTTACAGTTAATGTATTTTCTTTCTTTTAAAGTTGAGAATCAAATGAGTTATAGTCCTGAAAATACTTCATATGTTTAAAGAAGTATTTCACATTTGTTAATAGGATATTTCACCTACATTTATCCTGAGAAAGCAGGGTAGAATGTAGCTAGACCATAAACTCACCTCATATCATGAAAATGGCTGATCAAAACCCTCTGTTTTTCCTTGGGCTTTATGAGTCTGGCCTCTCTGTGCAATGTGTTTATAAGTTTCATGAAAGGAATAAGGTACCACGGGGATGGTTATTTTTAGCCAGTTGGCAGTGAAGGTATCCCAGGGAAAGTAGATATGAATCTTAAAGTAATGGGTAGGAATTAGCCATGTGGGATTTTTTTTTTTTTTTGAAGGAACAGTGCATTCCAGGAGAGCTTGAGTAGAGAGTAGAAAGAGGTTTATGTGGCTCATGATTCTTGTTGCTGGAAAGTGCAAACAGCACAGTGCTGGCATCTTGTGAGGGCCCCTAGGCTGCATTACAATATAGTGAATGGTACCACATGGCAGGAACATGTGTGCTTCAGAGGACACAGGCTGAGAGAGGATGCCAGAGACCAAAGCGGGGCCAGAATCATTTTTTAAAAATGAAGCAACCTGCTTTTGTAGGAACTAATCCTCATCTTCACAAGGGCAGTGCCCCATCACTTACTCACTTTCCACTAGACTCCACCTCTTAAAGATCCACCACCTCTCAATACCATTACAATGGAGACCAGACTTCTAGCACATGAACCTCTGGGGGATAAATCACATCTACGCTATAGTATTTATGTTGGGAAGTTAAAATAGCGACGTTGCCAGTAACTTCATCTGTGCCTGTTGATATCAGTGTAGTTTGGGATTGCAAGTCACAATGCCTGGAGAAGCATGCAGCCCCAAGTAAAGCAGGCTTTCCCAAGATTTACAGGACTTAATCCCACATCTGCAAGAAAAAAGGATTATGATCTTAAAAGAATTTCCTATGTAGCCTAGGTAGATATCATGGGGCAGTCTCATAAGATACGAACAGCTCTAAGAAGCCTGGGAGATATATATATATATATATATATATATATATAAAATATATATATATAATTGTTTAATGATGTGTATTAAATTAATTAATATATATATATAAAATTGTTTAATGATGTGTATTAAATTTCTTTATTTGCTGGTTTCCTTCACCCCTTAAGATGATACCTGTACACACTGCATGCTCTTTAGGAAATGTTGTTTGGTGGTGGGCCAAACAACTTACTAATAATTACATATCAACATTATCTGTTAAAGTAATCATTTAAAAGAGTTATAAATGTCTTAAAAAACAATAACCTTTGCTAAAAGTATTTTCTGAGATTCTGTCTTTAGACATACTTGAGCCAGTTTATTAAACTCTCCATGTCAATCATCACATGAATATTTACATATTTTATTTCCTACGTAGATCATATTACTCATTGTATGATTCCTTTTAGGCCTCAGTTCACTTCATAATAATGTGTTTTGGGCTCACTTGAGATAATTTAGAGAACATTCCCCAGACAATTCAGAAACTTGGCTTCCAAAAATATTTGGAACAATGCCACCATCATTAAACTAAGTAAATAACTTTCAAGGTGAGTGGCTTTAAAAGGGACAGCAGTACTTGGATGTGTGCTTTCTCTGCAGAGCAAATGGTCTGTCATCTTATAGTCATCTGTCTTTGCCAAAAGTTCATAATCTAGTGGGGAAGAAATAAAGGTCACACTGTTGAAGGAGATAAATACTGATGAAGGAGCCAGAAGTGTCTGCCTTAGGTGGTCAAGAAAAGCCCTGCAATGGTAAGGACAGAGAGGATGCACCTTGACTACCATGTGAACAAGAGAGAAAGGACGTTTCAGGCAGAGAGAAGTAAATGTGCAGAGGCCCAGAGACATGGAAGAGGCCAGGGAACCACAGCCATGTGAGTATAAGTAGATTGTAGACTCTTTTATGGGAAACTGGAAGGTGGTCAAGATTGGGAAGCCAGATAGAATCCTGACTATAGGGGCTTTGTAAGTAAAGAGTTTAAAAGTTATTTTTTAGGTGTTAGGGCATATTAAACAGAGCACTGTGAAGCTGAGTTGCAGAGAAGAGAGGAGGCAAAGGACCAGGACTGAGGAGGCCAGTGCAGGGCCCAGGCAAGAGTGAATCGAAACTAATGTGGTAATCATGATGAAGGGAAAGAGGGAGTGGATTTGAAAGATGTTTAGAAGGTGAGGACATAGGTAGTCATGAGTGACTAGATATGAGTAGTAAAGGGAAGGGAGGAATCTGGAATTTTCTGACATGGGACAGGGGTTGGATGTTGGTGTCATTTAGTATTAGAATTTGAGAGAGAAACATATTTATTGAGTTGTGTTCCTTTCATGCTGTGTTTGATATTTATTGGTTATTCATTTGTACCTTCACTGATTTTTAGAGTACTTTGTGTGAGATAATGTGTAAGATTCCCAGAATATGGCAAGAAAAGAATCAGAGTATTCCATATGTCTGTGAAACTTGTAGCCTAGTGGGAAAGACAGACATAAATTACCCAACTAATTACCTAATTAGTAAGCAAATAAGAAGGTGAGCTAATCATAAAGACAGTCTGCAATCCATTTTGGATCTTAGCAGAATAGTCTGTTCTATAATTGATAGAGATTTGGGGATCACTGGAGAATAGTTGCTCACTGAAGCCATTAACAAGATTGCTCAGAGTTTGTACAATGAGTAGGAAAGGGTGTGGAACTTATCATAATGTGAACTTCCAAGGAGAATGGTGAATGAATATATGAAGCTGGCAAAGAATTACAGCATAACTGAAAGGCATTTGGAAAGGGTTGGGAATATTACAGAGAAGTCAAGTAAAGTAATTGTAATAAGTTTCATGGCTTTGGAATTGCAGGTCCATGTTGGCTCCAGCAAAAGCAGGTGCAGTAGTGTGGTGGGGGACAAGCCATTTTTCTGTCACTTAGTGTACTGGATCTTGCTTATGCTGGCTGTGAGGCTGTGAGAGACAGATCAGTTAAACTTCAGGAATTGTGCAAGATGGTTGTTAAACACAGTTGTTAATTAAAATTAAATTGTGTACACTTACAACTAAATCAATTGTAATAAATATTAAAAACTCATCTGCCCTAATTATTTTACTACATTTTCTTATAGTCTATTTTATCTGAATGATGGATATACTGTGAAATGCTGTATTACTGCACATTTCTTATCAAGTCTGCACTCATTGACTTCATGTTGGTATCTTGAAATTAGCCATAGTGAGAGTATGTATACCTTAGGAATTTGCAAGAAAATGCTACAAATTCAGGATTTTGTTTTGTTGAATTTTTATACTTGAGAAAGTGATAGAGAAGTTGTTAAGAAGGCAGAGTACTCAAAATCATGTTGGATATATAGCAATCATGTTGTCAATAGCACAAATCGAGGAAATATCTTTCTAGTGTTTGTAAACTGTTATCCAGTTCAAGAAATAACCTGCTCATAGTATTGATCAGTAAGAGTATTTCCAATAAACATAGTAATAATTTCACTTACTGGTATTTAGTGCAAAAGAAAATATCAGCCAACATTTATGTCAGAATTTACCAGATTGGTAAATATCAATAAAAGCATTTTGTAAGGAAGGATTGACCAAATGGAATTTAAGTAAAGCATATTGTATAGTTTATCATTTATAAATTGTGTACTACATTTTCTTTATATAACTATAATTTATAATGAAATGTATGCACACATACATGTATATGTATTGGTATGCACACACACGCATACATTTTTCTTTCTTTTTTTGCGGGGAGATACTAGGTTTTGGACTCAGAGCTTCATGCTTGCTAGGCAGGTGCTCTACCATTTGAGTTACAGCTTTGGTTATGTTTTGAATAGAGTCTTGCGTTTTTGCCCTGGCTGACTTTGGACCAGGATCCTCCTGTTTACACCTCCTGTGTAGCTACAATGACAGGTGCAAGGGCCACCATCCCCAGATTATTGGTTGAGATAGAGTCTCACTAACTTTTTGCCTGGGCTGGCCTCAAACTGTGATTTTCCTGATCTCTGCTTCCTGAGTAGCTGGGATTATAGATATGAGATACTGTACCTGGTCGACACACACTTTTCTTTGTTTGAGAGGCAGTTGCTAAATATTTACCAGCACACAATGGTTGCATATATGGGATGTAAAAAAGCAAGTTACATCCATGCTTTTGGAAGGTGAGGAGAGCAGGGATGTTCCCAGGTACTATGCATTTGGAAGATATTTACCGGTGTAGGGTCATTTTTTTTTGTTGTTGGTTTGTTTGTGCTTTTACTTGAATGGGAATTGATAACCCTAAAGTGAGGAGCCAGTAGAGAGGGCAAGATTGATGGTCCAGGGGAAAGTGGAAGTAAATGTTGTTAGGAGGTGGCAAAGAAATGAGTTAAAATAAGATACAGATTATTGTGAGGATTTAACCCTGAGTATAAGGCTGAGGAATGATAAACTTGAGATGTGATAAATCAAGTGCATGTGCTAAAATCACTTGCATCAGTGAATCATAATTTAAGAAACAGGCACAATGAGCTTAAGGAGTGAAACTCAGAAAGATATCAGTTCATTTATGAATAAATAATAGAATAAGAGGTGACTACTGTGATTGACCAGGGCAAGTTTCATACTGATTTAATCTCTGAAATATCATGTTATATTTTTAGCCTGTTTTTCTAGGCTGAAATATTTAAATAAAAATGAGAGACAATTTAAAGGCGCCTCATGCATTTAAATGCCAAGTATTATTTCTTTTACTTAGCTGTACAAGGTAATGCTACATTTCCATGGACACGGATTGAGTTTCTACAAGATGATCAGAAATGGGGTATAATTTGAGGTTGACTAAACTACATTCATTGCATGCATGGATAGTTTGAACACAAGGTAAAATGTTATCCAGACTGCTGAAGAAAACAAGTCTTATTTTGGAACATGACTTTCTTCAGCATTATAATTTATGACTTTTTCACTTGGATTCTTGCTTTTAACACACATACCACACACACACACATATATGCTTCAAAGAAATGCATAACATTTTGCTTCAAGTGTCTCAATTCCATTAGTTTTCTACTATCAAAATTTATACTCGTTTTTTTCCCGATTGAAATATTGTAAGATATAGAGCTATTTTAAATTTACATAATATTTTAACCGTTTGAATCTTTTCAGATTTATATTCTTCAAATGTATATTAAGCAGCTATCCTAAATATTTGGAGATGTTGAACACTGATGGTGCTGAATGTGTGTCTTGATATTGGTTATACTTGTGAGGTCTTTCCTTAGCATGTCATTGTAGTTGTCATTTTTAAGCCCAAAATGCTGTGGTTACCCTGTCCTGGACCCTCACCTTTGCAGTCTCAAAATTCTGGTTGAGGGTCTCAAGACTTTGGAAACATAATTCCTCACTCTGTATATGTATTTTTAGAACTAGAATACTGTGTGTCGCTATTCAGGCAGCTCGTCCTTGTGTTTGCTAATTGATTCTTGGGTGCAAGATGTCAGTGCTGTTCTAAACATCACGTTCAAGGTAGAAAAAGAGGGAAGGGTCAGAACAGCACCAGTCGCTGTATATCCTGTGTAATCACAGAGACAAAAGCTCTGGAATGACATCCTCAGCAGACTTCTGCTCAAACCCCATTGGCTACTCTAGCTACAAGAGACTTTGGGAAAGATTTTAGCTTCCTCATATCTTTAGCAGGAAACAGCAAAGGAGAGATTGGTAGAGAATGGCTTTCCTTGGCCAATTAGTTTGCCAAAGGAGATGATTTCAAGTCCTGCCCAACTCTAACCTTTGCATTTCTATGATCCGTTTAAGGCTCTCTTCCCTGGAAAGCAGCCTTTTCAGTCTCTTTATCTACAGGCCTGGGAGGAACTTTATTGACTTCCATCTAGACTTTATTTTCAGTTGGTAAGTAGAGACCTGACACAGCTCCTTCTGGAGTGGAGGTCTGTTCTTCAGAGTTAATCTGGACAGAGAAGTCTGGAAGTAAGGCACAACTTGAGACTTGAGAGAGGATAATAACTGCATCTCAGTACTAAGTATGGCTGCTGTGAAGGCTCCTATAAAAAAGATGAGCAAAGTGGAAAGTAATCTGACAATGTGCGTGATAATACTTTTTATATCTGAATGATTTAAACAAGTGGAGCTGCATACATTACTGGGTTGTTTTCTGGTTTATGTGGGACTGTACATCAAGAGTTCTTATTTGAAATACGTTAGTCTCTTTCTTTGCAGCTAAAAATATTAGAAAAGAGTGAAATTTAAGGCAACTGTCTGTTTATGCCCTACCAGAGAGCAGTGAGAAAGAAATTAAGTGAACATATTTCTAAAATCCATGTCTGGATCAATCTAGCACTGTTCACATTTGCAAAAGTAGTGTACTTCTGACCCTCTAGGCATAGAATAATTCTTTGTTTTAGATTTGTGGAAATAATTTTTAAACAACAAAAAAATTTGTCAGTTCAATTAAATAAAAAGCCAATTATTAAGCTATTTGCAAAATTGAATTCTACCATGAACATTTATGAGATATACAGTTCTCTCTCTCTCTCTCTCTCTCTCTCTCTGTGAGATCTTAGTGAATTCCAGTATTGGGTTATGTGATTCATAAATATTATGTAATTTTTATCCTTGAGGAAGTTATTGTTATTTTTCCTTTTGGAGGAGTGTGATGCTCAGATAGGTTAAATTATGAGTCTAAGGTTTCAGTGGCAGTAATTCATAGCAGCTGTAATTTGAAATTAAGCAGTTCGCCCTAACTGCCAGGTGTGAACATTTGCTCTTAATAATAACAATTAGGCATTATGCCAAAGATTTTATGATCATTTAATCTATTCATTAACATCCTAGAAGTTGGTACTATTATCATCATCCCTGTTTGACAGCTGAGAACAGTAGTTGATAGTTCAGGAGTTATCTCAATTTCTTGTAGCTACCAGGATTAATGTGTGGCTTCAATCCCAGGCAGACTGACTCCATGTGGAACATAACCACTTCACGATACTGCCTGTGGTAGTCACAAATTTGACTTGTACTGGCACAGTTTTCTATGAAATGTGATGTTTATTTCTAATGAGAAAATTTCACCCTCATTGTGAAATTCCAGAAAAGCCTTCTCGTGTATCTTAGTAGTTTCATGCTGTGAAACAATTATGCTTCTGCTTGATCAGATTTTGGTAGTGATTCTTCCCGTGTATGTTAATGAAAACTCAACATAGATTGCTTTGTTTTCTGCACATTTGACCAGAAATTGGATTAGTTCATTTCTAGGTGACTTAGTTATTGTTTCAAAATTAACTACATTTATAATAGAAAAGTTCCAGGATGGGAAAATCTGACACAAATATTCATCAGTGAGGAAAGGCTATACATGAGTGGAAAAGTTGTTTTTTTATGTTACTTGCTGATGTTTTCTGATAAGGGTAGAATGCAAAAAGGCTGTCAACTTAGCTTAAAGGACATTAATTGAAATTACTATGTGCTCCCTTTATACTGTGCATTATGATTGGAAAGAAAATGTGATTGCTATTCAGTATCAAAAAATAACCTACCTCATTACAGAAACATTCTTTTAAAATTATAGTTCCTTCGAGATCAATAGAACTTTTATTTTAGTTCAAATGTATATCAAATGAAATTAAAAAAGTTGTTACATAAAAGAAAATCACCTCTGTATTATCCCAGGCACATTTCATAGCCTAACTCCCTTTCAACAAATTCAGTGCTATGTTTTACAGTGATTGACTGTAGGAGAAAGATCTATGACTTCTATCTTGCTGTATGACCTCGGGGAAAATTGGCTTAAATATATGAAAGGATATTTCAGGCATTGACTCAGGCTAAATAAATGTGCTAAATTTGATACAGTGAGTGGGAAATTTTTCTCACCACATGGAACCACTAATGAACTTGGGAAGTAAACATGGCTAAGTAGGTATAGTTGCTTTTTTGTTACAATAATTCTGAATTGGCTGGTTAGCCTGAATAACATTTCAGTGAGCTTCACATTTGTAGCTTCAGGACTGACCATAGAACCAAACCAAACCAAACCACAATAAAAATACTACTTTCTTGGTGAGAGACATCTAGTGGGTTGACTGTGTTCTCCAAAAACAATATGTTCAGTCTCTAATCCCAGGTACAGTGAATGTGACCTTATTTAGAAAAACTGTCTTTACAGATGTAATCAAGGTATGATGAGGTCATATTGGAGTAGGATGGGCCAATAATCCGAATTATTGGTATCCTCAGAAGATAAGGAGAAGAGTCAGAGAAGACAGACAGAGAGACATGCCAGGGCAGAGTGCCTAGTGACAACAGAGGCAGGGACTGGAGTGACACAGCTGTAGGCCCAGGAATGCTGAGGACTGCCAGCTACCACAGAAGGTTGGAAGAGACCCAGAATCTCAGAGGGAGCCTGGCCCTGTTGACACCTTCACTTTAGACTTCTAACCTCTAGAACTGTGAGAAAATAAGCACCTGTGGTTTTAAGCCACCCAGTGTGTAGTACTTTGTTATGGCAGCCCTGGGAAACTAATTTGGGAAGTGAGAATGGAGAAGTGATTGAAAGAGTAAGCATCTGTGGATTTGCCTTCTTTTATAGTTCCACATCTTTCTTTCTGTCCCCATGTTGTTATTGAAAACATCAGAAAACTAGGTTCTGTTTCCCACTCCATCATTTTCTGGGACAACATTACTAATTTTTCTGGGTCTCATTTGCCAGATCAGTGAAGTCAGGATCTTCAGCTCTTCTGAGTAATAATAATCATCAACATTTATGGGACTTCACCTCTTAGGAGACCCAAGGCTCAGTGTTTTATATGTATTCTTCCATTTATTCCTTACAAGTGAGCTCTTTGTGACTTCTCAGTTTTCCTTGCCTTGTCCCTTCAGAGATTTGAGCTGGAATTTTGTTAGTTTTTACAGTTCCTTGATGGAGAAGGTAACTACAGGTACCTAGCAATCTGAGTGGGATGGGGGTGAAGGTCACACTGGATAAAGGATGTTACAACATGGTATGTTCACTGTGGCCATGTCACCATTTCTTCTTGTATAAAACAGAGAGTTCATTTTTTCTCTTCTTTACAATTCCTCCCTCCCTCCCTCCCCCCCTCTTTCCCTCCTTTCCTTCCTTTTCTTCCTTCCTCCCTCCCTTCCTCCCTCCTTCCTTTCTTCCCTTCCTTCCTCCCTCCTTCCCTCCTTTCCTCCCTTCCTCTGTTCCATTCTGCAGATTGAATTCAGAGCCTCACACTTGGGTTTTGAGGGTCTTGAGCTAACTTTATTGGTGCAGGCCTCAGACTGTGATTCTCCTACCTCCATCTCCCAAGTAGCTGGGACGAGAGGCTTGTGCCATCACTTTCCCCTTTTTTAATTATGAAAAAATTTCATTATCATTTTCTTATTTTCCAGTTTTCTTAGCAATTTCACAGTTGGAGCTAGTTACAACTAGTTATGTTATAACTAGATATATAGAGAAATTTGATGACAAAGCTGCCATTATTGACATTCACCATGTGTTAGTCACAACATTCTACACAGCAACCTATGAAACAGATGAAATTATTATTCTGTATCATATAGACTGAGGCATAAGAATATAACATAGTCAAAATTACTTGTTTATTTTGCTTCCTGGGCCTATTTTTGTACATTCCTATTAGGGAAAATCATTACCACAGTGATGTGGGCTAATTTATCACATTCATGATCAACTTGGAAACTAGGCATCAAGGCTCTAAGAGAATAGTGGCCAAAATAGGTAAGATTGGGAATCAGGAAACACCTGAAAAACGATGTGCTGAATGGAGGTAGTCTAGGCTTGAGGATGGACACAACATGGACTCTAGGTGTGCCAGAATGGGGCTATCAAAAGATGAACTTGGAATCCTTAAACACCATAATAATTGATGTTTCCTACTTAACTTTTCGGTTGCTTATATTCTCTCTTTCAAGAACATGGTAACACACTTCATACTCTATCATTAACACAGACCTTTTAGTAAATGGTAGATTACAAAAATGTAAGAGAAAAGGTGTTATATCTGAAATCAAATTCATGATAAGTCAACCCATGCTGTTTCCTTAGAAGTCATAGTCAGTGTATCGCATGTCTCTAACACTAAGAATTCTTGGAACATACAGCAAACAGTAGTGTTTAAGTAGGTGTTAGAGACAAAATTGATCTGGCCAAGCAGTTTATGTTGGTTAAGTGAAATATGAAAGACTGTCTGTTCTATCTCAGATGAGGATGATTGCCATAGAAAATGTTTGTTATGGCACAGTAAAGAAACTGAAGCTACTGGTTACTTGCTACCCAAACCTGCCTCAGTTAAATTTGTCTTCTGTCTTCTAGCTAGAGAACTGTCAGTCTTCTGAAGAACTGGGCAGAATAGTGATGGAAACAGGAAAAGAGTTTGAGGGGCTTAGCTAACTGACCAGAAGGATTTTATGGGAAAACACACATTTGGACAGTGAATAGACATGGGAAAGTCTGACACTCTAATTTGGATTTTCCCAATATGCCTGTCACAGTGAAGTGAAATATTTGCTGAACTGGGAGTTGGTGTGTCAGTATTTTGGTCACATTTCTGTTATAAATTAAGATTACGACTGGAAAGTGGTGCTATGTGGCCATACTTTCTTCATGTGTCAGAGCTGTGGGTTTTCACATTCCCTTTAACCTCTGCTAAATTCCATTTCTACTTATAAGACCATAGGTGTTATATTGAGAAAGCATTTCATCAAGTGTTAGTCAGTCTTTGGGATATTTCCCATGACTTTGTCATGCTTGCTGTCTTTGCCTCTAAAGACTGTTTTTAGGAGTAATAGATAGGAAGTTTGAAATGTGGACTATATGACAGTTTTTATCAGGTAACCAATATCTGCTGGATAGACATAGTGATAAGGATAATAATAATGATGACTGTCATGTATTATACATTTCTTATTGGCCAGATAATTCACCAGGAACAACAGAGGGGATTTTAGTCACTTTGGACATTTGGGAATGTCTGGAGACATTGTGAGTTATTACAACAGGATGGAGAGTACTACTGATATCGAGTGGGTAGAGGCCAGAGAGGCTGGCAGATATCCTTCAATGCGCAGGACAGCTGTCCACAACAAAGAATTATGTGCTTCAAACTGCCAGTGGTGCCAAGGTTGAGAAGCCCTGCTTTACAGCCTCTCTCTTATTTAATTAATTCATGTGTTGGTCATTGAACATGCCATGCCCATCTTATAGCTGAGATTCAAAAATATTAAGTAAATTCTTCAATGTTAGCAGTTCATTAGAACAAAGCCAGTATTCTATCCTAGTCTGTAAAAGTCCATTCCTCTTAAGTTGAGGGATGGTCCCCAAATACAAACCTTTTCTGTTAGGCTACATTGGGAAGTCTCCTTCATCTTAGTTTCTTCACTTTTAAGACGACAATATTTTCTGTCCTTTACCAGAAGTTTGTAGTAGTGTATTTGGGTGGGGAGGGTATAGGCAGTGGGGAGGAAATAGGGGATTTAGAGATTTTCAAAAAGTTGAGGTATTATGCTTAAATGTAATATTTTTGGCAAAAATCTGTAGTCATAAGCAGTGTGGGTGAAATACAAAGTGTATATTTAGACTTCAGTGTTGCTCATACATATGCATTGTTTTTAGATTAAGAATGAGAGCTTTTAGTTTTTGCTTCTCTTTGTATCTTTCAAAAGCAATTTGATTTGCTCTTCTCTTGGGCATGTTGGTGATTTGTAGAGCTTGCTTGTTGAAAAATTGAAGGCTCCTTGTGGGCACTTAAGGATGAGGGTTTCCATCCATGCTGGATGTAAGGTGGATTTGGGGCATTTTGAAGTTAAAGTGTAACAGAAAATACAAAGATGCATGATAGGCCAAATTACACTTTGGGGAGAAAAGTGTAGAGAGCCCCACAAGGAAATTGTGATTTATTTATTTACATCTCTGATCATTGATAAATCTCAGTTTTGGAGCAAAACCTGACAAATAAATGTGATTATTGGAGTGCAAGAGTTGGGGAAAGTAAATTTAAGTTGTTTATTTGAAAACTTATATTTTTATATGAATACAAAGTGATTTAGGGACCTTGACAAGACTTCCTTCTCTATATATTAAATTTTTACTGAAACTGCCTTTTTAAATAATGTATTTTGGGATTTGTACACTACTGAATAGAGGCAGCCTATATAGGGTTTTATTTGCCCCCAGTGATTTACATGTGCACAGAGTTTGGTTTTATTCTGGAGATTAGTGGTGGCTGCTTCTGTTGCTCTGGGCAGTGGTCAGCACACAAAGAGAAGGCACCATGATTTACCTGGTGTCCCTGTCAATTGATAGATTGAATAAAGAGAGAAAGGAGAGGGCATGCAGTTAACATTGCCAAGTTAAGGCAAGCATCATAAGAATATGCAAGTAAAATACTGTGATTGTCTACCGAGGATTTGATAACAGTTTTAATCAATGTTTAGAAACTAAACATTTTATGAGAGCAGTACACAGGGATGTGCTCAGTGTGGCAGTCAAGTTTACCAAAAGAATGGATTTCAGCTTTTCAGTGCTTATTTCAAAGCATTAAGAAAACTGATGTCTAACCCTTACTCTCTGACACTAATAATGCAACCATCATTTTTACAGCATTTACTGATCTTTACAATTTAGGTTCAAGGGGAAAACATATTACTGAGAGTAAGTTTGGATATTCCAAAAATTAATAGTTCACAAAGAAAAACTGAGGCGATGCTAAGAAAAAAAATGAAATTTTCCATATCATATCAAACATTGATTTGAATTGCAACTGTTAGTTTGTGTTTCTTTTTTTCACTCTTTTGTGAAATGAAGCTATTCCTGTGTGTTTCTTCAACTTGACAGTTCCCCAGAAGCCAACTTTAAGAGCCATGGTTTCAGCAGAACTTAAATACAAGTTATAGTAATTAAAGCACTGTAAAGCCCCCAAAGCATTCAATCATAGTATTTCATGTGAGGTAGAGATAAGTTAATTCATTTTCATAAGCAGTTGAAAGATTGTGCTGGAATTGACTTTCTCTAGAGACCGTATGCACATTTACCAGTAGAATAAACTCTGGCTGTCAGTTAGGTGTATAGGTTGATAAGAATTTCAATAAAATGCTCTTATAGTGGTGAAGTGGATGGAAAGTTAGGGAACTGAAACTGAGTGCTTGCTGTATTTCAGGCAGAGCACTGGGAGATGTCACAGCATGTAAATATTCTACTGTCTTGGGGACCCTCGATAGTATTATTTTCATTTTATAGCTGAGGAGATAGAAGCAAAAAGCCATGATAACTAGGAAATATTTTTTCTACTATATTCTGATCCCATGACTAATATCTGATTCAAGAAATTGACCTTAGCTGCTATAATGGTTCAGGCCTGTAGTTCCAGCTACTCAGGAGACTGAGGTCGGGGAATCAGGTGAGCCAGTGAGTCTAGTAACAGCCTGGGAAACAGTAAGACTATGTCTCAGAAAACAAACAATCCAGCAAACAAAGGAAGAAGAAGTTATTGTATGACCTTTTTTTTGTTTTTGTTTTTTTTGAATGGGAAGATAGGTTGTAGTTGTTGGTAGACTTAAAGAAAACATTCTAAAGATTTGGATCCATTCTTAACTATTCAAAAAGATTTCTGCTAGGTAAGGTCTTTCTTTTTATTTGCAGTGAAAGTTTTCATATACTTGTTCATACTACTGCTTTGAATATTTCCCAAAGGCCCTAAAGAGACATTGGTGATGGAACAGTGGGTGATTATTTCTTAATGAATAGCCAATACCCATTTACTTTGCAGGATAACTCTTACTTTTAGTAGGAAGTTACTTTAAAGTGGAATGTGGCAGGTAGTCTTCTAATTTTGTGTTATTGTTTAATAGTGCAGAGGTCTACCCCATTTTAATCAGAGCTATTTTATCCCAAATGGTAAAGGAACGTTTGTCAATCTAAAGCCAGAAAACTAAATGTGATTTTTATAGCTGATAACTCAGTTTCATCTGTGTGTATTTTAATTATAAGTAAATATGCAAACCCCTAATTTAAAATAGGTTGCATTAAAAAGTTCATGGGGAACAGAGTTGTTTGGAGTTTGAAACATTTTTCCATAGTAACAATGTTAGGTTTCCAGGCCAACCCACAAAAGCCTATTTAAACCATATTGTATAATTTCTGCTCTAAAATCGTCATAGGGCCCACACAAAAATATATAATAATATTTCCATTGGGAAAATGCATTTGGAATTTAGCTTGGAATAGACAAGAGATTTACTCGGGGTAGAAATAGACATTTTAAAGTCTTCCTCCCATTTGACAGTGAAAATTAGCAACTTTTCCTTCTGTGGTTCATGTGACTGGGGTAAAGACTGAAGCAGGATGAAGGCTAAGGCAGGAAATGTGGAGTCTTCAAGGATGGATCTATGACGCAACATGGTTTTGGCTACAAGCAGCTGACTACTCAACTTGAATAATAGTTTATTTTCTCACATAAGATGTCTAAAGGAGGCATTCTGGCCCTTGTTAATTTAACAGCTCAATGAACTTGTTCTAGGTTAGGTTAGGTTCTTTGAAATCTTTATAACCTCATGGTTTATAATATGTCCACAGTAACCACAAATAAAGCCTCACATAACAACCTTTGAAAGGTGATAGAATGAGGAATGGTTTCAAGAGACAATTCTAGAACATTTCTTATTAATCAGGAAAATGTTTTCTCAAATGCAGCAAAGCAGATTTCTCTTTACATATCATTGGCCAGAACTCTCAGGCATACGTCTGCCCCAACCAATCACTAGCCACCGAGAATCAGATTGTTGGAAGTAGCTTAGAGTCTAAATTTCTAATTTCTTCTGGAGTGTGCAGATGGCCACCTCCTCTGAGCATGTTTACAGCTAACTTAAAGATCTGTTGACAGTGCAGAAAGTGGAATATCTGTCCAGTAAATGCTATCTGTGTCTTCCACACTGCTTGTCACCGTGGAGTGGTGGCCTGGGGCAAGGGCAAGGTAACAAAATCTGAGTTTTTATTTTATTCAGCCAGCTATGTGGTTTTGAAAAGCCAGATGATTTTCCTCCCTGGACTCCAGTTTCTGAGAATAAGACAGTGAGATAGATGTGCTTATTCCTAAGTTTACCCCTTCAAGAACATGTTTATGGAGTACGTACTTTGCTACGTACGAGCAGTACTGTATTTTAGGCACTAAGGATTCTATGATGAGTCTTCAGAAGTCCTTCTATCTTTCCTGTTTCTGTGTAATTCCATGTGAGAAGCTGTGCTCCTGGTAATGCAGTGGGGGTTGATGTAGGGATGGTGTTCACAGGTAAGAACTTCTGAGAGTGTAATGCTAGGGGAATTTCCTGGTCTTTTATTATTTGTTTTCTTTTGAGAATCTAAGAGATTGATCTGGTCTTATTTGTCCTACCTTCAGCTATTTCTGACCAGGTTTCTGTCTTTTATCGTTCTTCCTAGACATCAGAGATTCTTACTGCATTTTTCTTATGCTTTTATTGCCCAAAATGACAGATAACTTGCTGTCTTCTCTGGGTTTTTTTTTTTTGGGGGGGGGGTTGGCTGGAGGCATGGCTCAGGTAGTAGAGTACTTGCTTAGCAAGTGCAAAGCACTGAGTTCAAACCCTGATACAGTTAAAATCAGTTTCTTTTTTATTTCTTTAAAAACACTGTTAACAGCAGAGGGAATCAATGGTGGTGGTGGTTGCGAGGGACCTTCTCCACCTGCCCCAACTTTGTTTGTATGTCAGACATGCAGAGAAAGATAAAAGTAGGATTGGTGCTGTTGAGTCTGGAATACTGAAGGTAGATTGAGTTATGTTTCTGAGAAATAGCTAGATTCAGTGGCGAGGAAAGAGAAGTGTTCTAGAGGAGGCTGAGGTCATCTGCAGTGTACTGGGAAATGAGGTTATCTTCCATCTTCCACCCTTTGTTTTGGCCATATCCATTCTTGCCCAAGGGACGCAGCCCTGGACTGGCTGCCATGTGAGTGTCGGTGAGAATCAAGGACTGGAGAAAATAAAGGGCTGTGAAGGCAACATTTTAGATTTGTGGAGTCATGAGGGAAGGGTAGGGTAGAGAGGGATGGTGGTGAAGAAATCCTCTCCTGGGAAAATAGGAGGTAAACTGAGTTCTGGGCTTTTCTGAATGCCTGTTTTCTAAGGGGAGGAATATGTACAAGTCAAATGCATCAATAAGATAAGGACTGACTCAGGGAAAATATGGTTTGATATCATAATAAGATAGCATAAATTCTATGGTGATTTTAATTACTATGCTTTGGAAACCTTTTGGGATATGTAGACAGGATACAATTATAGTTCGTGTCACTAGACTACTTATCTATCTCAGGGGTCATCATACCAATTTTATTTACTGTCAGCAAGGTGGTAAATAATGTAGCCTTTCTGGGCCATGTGGTCTGTGTTACAGGTTCTCTGACCTTGTAGCAGGAAAGAAACCTTACACAACAGCTAAGCAGAAGGGCATGGCTATGTTTCAGTAGCTCTTCATCTGTGGACAACTCCCTTGTGTTCCCTTCAATTTAATATAATTTTTATGTACCTTGAAATAGTTGTCTTCTTTTATTTTTTCAAACATTTAAGAATGTGAAAACCACTCATATTTTGTGGGCTGTGCAAACACAGTCCTGTGGGCTGTAGTTTGTTGACCCTGGGTCTATCATCTGCTTACCTTGTTTTCACCTTCCCTTTTTTCATTGATGAGTAAGAATCTGATTCTGTTAAATTCTATACAAGGAATTCTTTCTTATTCATAAAATCAACTGTCCTAAATACTTACAAAAGAGATAGAGAATAATTAATTTATTGGACTTAGTATTGCTTTACTTCTGTTTTCTGTGGTTGAACTTGTACATACTTTAAATATTATTACTTTAAAATACTGCAAGCGTCATTCTTGTAACCAACTTAAAGTCATTCCTTTGTGAAAAATTGTTAAGGAAGTATATTATAGCCAATAACAGATTAGTTTGGGTCTTGTTAAGACTCAAAAACCGTAGGTAAATGATAGTGTTGGGTCATTTTTTACATGCTGAATAGGGTGCTTTTTTTTTTTTTTTTCTGAATCAGAGAGGCAAGACTTGGATAGCTGTATATTATTGTTTATGAGCCTTATCCTTTACTGCAAATCAAGTGTTTATTTCACTCCTGAACTTAATTAGCAGCTAAGAGCTTTGTGCTTTGTATTTTAAGGAAGCATGTGATTTGTTCATTAGTTCAAAAGCAGATTAATTATTATATCTTTAGTCACCATCTGTAAACACATCTATATTGGTGAGAGTTCTCCTGCTGAGTTACCTTGAAATGCCCTGTGGTGTTTTATTAGCTTTCAATTCTGTGTTTATTATAGTTGGCTGGAGATTTTTCAATTTAGTTTATTGGCCACAGAAAATCCAATCTTTCTGTGGAAACTACCAATTTCTGAAGGTGAGGAGTTTATTAGTGATGGCTATCAATTTGCTGTAAACATTTTCCTCAAATGAAACTGTTTTCTGTTTGGATTAAAGATAGTGTCAGTCCAATTATAAGGTGAGGTTTTAGTACCCTATATGTTGTCTGGGCTCAAGGAGCAACATCTGAGATTAAAATTAATAACCTGAAAAAAAGTGGCTTCCTAGTTCAAGTCAACCCCACACAAATTAAGTACATGAGAGTTAGAGGATAAATGATAGATATTGTTGTACATTGTCTAATTCTGTTCTTGCAACAACTCTTACAGGTTCCGAGTGACCCTCAAGAATTTAAAGAACTTGTACAAGGTCAGTGGTGGAGCTGGGATATGAATCAATGTTGATATGACTCTTGACTGTGTTTTTCTTTATGGGTGTCTAGGTTGCCAGATAAATTACAGGAAACTCAGTTAAATTTAAATTTTATATTAAGAACAAATAATCTTGGAGTATAAGTATGCCCATATAATATTTATAATACCAGAAACTTACTTGTTCTTTATCTGAAATTAAAATTAACTGGCCAGCCTATATTATTATTACTTGTACAATCTTATAGCTCTAAGTCACAAGCCTTCCTCCTTCTGTTCCTTTAGGCATTCAGGCTGCCCAGGGACCTTGTTTGGACTGCTGGCTTTGTCTGTTAGCCCTATTATTTGCTTGTATTTTGAAGTAAACCTGAAGTTTACCAGAGAGGACCTTATTCTCTCTGATTTTCTAATTAGTTACCAGTAACTAATCTGGTAAAGTGATTATAAGGATTGTCCTGTTTAACAGTGCTAGTGGATTCATGAATTGATTTTTTTCCAGGTTACATATTATTTATCATGAACCACTGGAGTTAATACTTTAAAGAAGTCAGAATTTTAGACCTCATGCAAAGAAAATGAGGAGTTTTGAAACTATTCTTCTGGTTATTCTGGTAGTGTGGTAGTATGTTTGTCCTCATAGAACTGACTGTCACTTTAACTATATTTTAAATTTCACCTAATGTTTTATTATTTTGATTATTATTTTGCTTTGATTCTTGTGTACATCATAAATTTTGATGGCAATCTTTGTGTATTTAATAAAAACAAATTGTTATAAAATACTTTTCAAAATGTAATGGATAATTAAGATTTTACAAATTTTTAAAAAATTTCTTGAAGAATCAGAATACAGTGGGGGAAATTAGAATTCTGAGCATCCAATCATCTAGTCATACACTAAGGTGGTGGCAGCCAGCAGCTTCTCAGTGACATGAATCCAAGTTAGCGCAGAAATTCTTTGCCAAAACTGTAGGAAACTTGTGTCTTTACCAAAACAAACAAATAAACAAAAAAAATCTCAGAGACTTGACAGGAAAACCACTAGGTACATGAGGAGAATTGTTTTATTATCTAGTTACTATAAAGATTTTAACTGGAGTCCCAGATTCTTTTCAGACCGGTAATCAGAAATAGTGTTCTGTTAGCTTTAATTTGAATCAACTCATTCCATCTCTCTGGACTTCTTATCTGTATAATAAGGTGGGGGCAGGATTGGATGATCTCTGAGGTCTTTATTACTAGCTCCAACAGAGTTGGAAAGTCCCAGGGCATATGAAGTTGTTTCAGAACTACTTCTCAGGACCTCCACATAGCTAAGTGATGACAAGAACCATTCCAACTATGTGTGTGTTTTTGGAAGAGAAAGGAAACCTTGGATCTGGAAAGGCTATCCCCAGTGTCTCTGCAGTCAGTAATGCACTTAGATTTGACAACAGATAGGGCAGGAATAGTTACAGGGTTAAATGTCATATTTACTTAAATGATGGGGGTTAGGTGTGATATCTGCCTAATGGGTCTTTAATTGTGTCATATCTCTTTATAATTAATACATCTGAATGTTGACTCTCTTTCCTTTTCCTTCTCTTTATTCACTCCTTCCTTCTCTCCCTTTTTTTGCTCTCTCCCACACTCCCTTCATCATTCATTTCATTCCTTTTCTTTCTACCTTGCCATTCCTGCAGGTCGAGATCAGGACTTTTGGGAGATAATCTCCAAAAATGAAATGGTTATATTATATTACCTGAATTTACAGAGACCCTTTATGTCTTTTTTTTCTGGTGGTACTGGGATTTGAACTCAGGACCTCATGCTTGCTAGGCATGAGGTCACTCTACCACTTGAACTATGCCACCAGCCCTCTTTGCTTTCCTTATTTTTTGAATAAGGTTTCACATTTTTGCCCAGGCTGTCCTGGACTGAAGGATTCTCCTAGTTATGCTTCTGGTGTGGCTGGGATGATAGGCACATACCACCATGCTCAGCTTACTGGTTGAGATGGAATCTTGAGAACTTTTTGCTTTGGACTGGCCTCAAAACTGTAATCCTCCCAGTTTCTGCCTTCTGAGTAGGATTGCAACCTTGAGCAACCACACCTGGTTATCATATGCTTTTCAACATGAAAGAAAGTACAACACAAGCCCCTAATCCATTTAAATATGTTGAAGAGAATTATGTTACTGGAGAAAGAAGATTGAGATTTGAATACTATATCATCTTTTTGTTTACTGTCTTTATGTTTACTGGAGAAGAGACTGAATATATTTCTTTTTATCTAAACTATATCCTGTATAATTCTTATTGAACTCTTTGGGTTTTTTAAAACACTGACATTTATTGGAAAGTATTTAAAAAAAAACTGGTATGTACTATACAAATGACTTCTTGACATGCCTACATAGATTTGTTTTCTGTCTTCTCTGTAATTCCAGAGTTTGATAACATTCCTTTCTCTCATGCTAGACATAAGTTCATGGAGGGGAAGACTTTGTTTTATTCATCTTTTTAACCCTATTTAATAGCCCAGGTGCTGAGTAGGCATTTGGTGGGTTTTTATTGTATTAATATGTATGAAGGTATATACACATAAATTTACTGAGGTCTTCTTTGACCCATGATTCTGTTTTGTTTTTCATAAAGTGTGAATATTTGAGGAAAGTGAAATATTTAATTTTATTAAATTAAAAAAGTAAATAGAAAAAGTAAAGTGTTTACTTTCTGTTTATCCATTTTTGCATATTAAATTATCTTTAACTTATGAAATCTTATAAGGGTTTGGTTGTGGTGTCCAGTTATTCATTTATCCAGCAGATACTTACTTTCTCTATAAACTGTCCCTGAACTATGCTAGGCCAAAACAGATGGCAATTCTTGCTATCATGAAGCCTGTAGTTAATGGAGGAGAGGCAATTAAAGCAGTAAACACAAATGTTATTAAATATTGAGGCAGGTGTTCAGGAGGAGAATATCAGAGTCTGAATGAAAAAGAATAGCAGTGTCACTGGGTGCCTTGGCTCACACCTGTAACCCCAGGTACTTGGAAGATGGAGATTGAAAGGATCATAGTTTGAGACCAACCTGGGCAAAAAAGTTAGTGAGACCTCATCTTGACACATAAGTTAGGTGTGGAGGCATGCACCTGTGGTTGTCCCAGCTACATGGGAGGTTGTATGTAGGAAGATCGTGGTCTGGGTCAGGGCCCTTGGCAGAAAAACCTTGAGATCCTATTACAAATAATAACCTAAAGCAAAAAGGGCTAGATGCATGGCTTAAGTGGCAGAGCATAAGCACGAGGCCTGAGTTCAAATCCCAGTACTGCAAAAGAAAAAAAAAAAGAGTAACATGTCACCCACTATAGATTGTATATGTTTAAAATCTTTGAACAAGTAACATATAAGCTAAGAGAGATCTACTCTCGAGTATAACTAGTACTTGGCTAAACCAAACAAAACCAAATCAAAACAACTGATGTTTTGATCAGACACATTACATGGTATATATCAACTCCCATGTGGTTGCAGAGAATTGAATGATAATCATGAAGGATAGTCCCTTGATGGGAGTAATGTTGTTTCTAGTGTCAGATTCCTCAAAGGCTTTGTTTTTTATTAAATTACTCCTCATATTTCCTTTAGTTTGTGTTCCATTTTCTTTTTGGGTAATAGCTTTATTGAGAAATAGTTTCCATTCCGTATGCTTCACCTATTTAAAGCATATAGTTCAGTGGTCTTTAAGTACATTCACAGAATGAATTTTACACGGAGAAAAGTTGTCTTTCTTGTGACTCAGTTTTCTTTAATGTTTGGAAGTCTTTACAGATCATCTTTGATCTTCTCCTGTCTTCTTCTCAAATCTGATCTTTTTCACTTAAAAGATGAATCTCAAATGGGACTTTATAATCTAATGGGCAATTTGTATGAAATTTCCATACACCCCCATATAAGAGGAAAATATGGAGAATGTTATGGTTTGAATATTAAGTGTCCCTCAAGGGTGAAATGTCAAAGGATTGGTGACCAGCCTGTGACACTCTTAAGAGGTGGTGGAACCTCTAGTGAAAGGAAGTTAGGTAATTGGGTGTGCCCTCAAAGGGGATATTGGGACTCTGCCTTTTCTCTGTTTGTTTTTTGGTTACCATGAAGTGAACAAACCAAACAAACTTTGCCAAGTGCTTCCTGCATGATCTTCTGACCATGGACTTAAACCATTGAAACTGCCCCACCCCCCAAAAATGTGTCCTACTTTAAATTGATGTATCTTAGGTCTTTTATCATAGTGACATTCTGAAGTTTTAGATAGTATGTGCAAAGGACAAATACTTTCCCAAATCTACTTTAATAATTTTTTTGAAGGTGGAATCACTGTATTAGAAATAAATCATCAATAATTCAGTGCTTAATACTTGTTAGTTGTACTTAATAAGGATTTATCCATAGATATTAGCACTATTTGGTTGTTGGCTAGATGTCCTGTCTGCTGAAAATCAGAATGTTATGGCTAGTGCTAGCATAATAGTACTAATTAAGAATTTGGTTTATAGGAAATAAAGACATTGTTTTTTCCTACTTAGGAAAAGAAATTAAGAGGTATTAATCTTCATTTATTTTTAATGCTACAATTTGTGCAGTAGACTGGGTTGTAAAATGTATGCTGTTGAATCACCTGTGAAGTGAATTCAGAGGAGTCAATGTCTTTCCCAGGCCAAAGCTTTGTCCATTGTCTCTGCCCTCTCCTTCCTCCAAAATGGGAAGATACTTTGGTGTGTGGGCAAGGAAAAGAGTGAAAGCAAATCAGCCATTGTAAGGCAGTGAGGGGCTTCAGACTAGAAAGGACTTCAGACCTTTTCCTAAAAGGAAGCAGGGCCAGGCAGGCTATCGTGTTCACTCATCTTCGGTCTTTGTGATCTGAGCAGCAAAATACTTAAAAATTATGGTTGTAGTGGTCAATAGCTGAAGCCACAATTTAAAGACATCCCCTTACCCAATTTGTTTAGGCAAAGAAGAAGCTGCCATGAAGCATTTAAAAACTATTTCAGCAAACGGCAAGAGATAGATTATGGAGAATCATTGCTTGTTCTTTGGCCCAGGTGGTAATTACAGACTTAGAGAAATAAGAATTGAACGTGTTCCATTCTTCAACACCTTCACACGCCTCTTTTTAAAATTCTCTATTGCATGTTCATTTGCTTCTCTCCCTTTGCTCCTAAGTCATAGCAATTAGGGCTTCTTCTTGCCTTCAGTGTGCCAACATCCCAGTGATGTTATTTCTTTTTTCTTCAGACAATTAGTAGCTTCAAAAAATCCACAACAGTCTTCAAATTGCTATCTACTGAAGTAAAAAAGAACTACATTCAGGTATTTAGAAACTCTCTTAAGATTGCATTAATATGGGGAACAATAGGTGAAATATTTTGTCATATCCAAATATACTCAAAAGTTGTGATTGAAGTTTTTAGCCTACTCTATGGGGATCAAAACACTTGTTGTTACTTTCTGAATTAAGTAGAAGAAATGAATCATTAAAAAAAAAACAATGCATTCTTTGAAGTCACCTTATTCACATAGAAGACCTTGGCTAAGTTCTTTGCACCTGTGTGGCCTTAGTTTTTTTTATCCCTAAATTGGTCTTTTGCAAGGTAAGTCATGTAATGTCAACACTGTAATCTTTTTTTCTTTCTTTCTTTCTTTTTAATTTCCTTTATTCATATGTGCATACAATGATTGGGTCATTACTCCCCCTTTCCCCCACCCCCTTTCTCCTGCCCCCACCCCCTCGCTTCCAAGCAGATACTGTTTTGCCCTTATCTCTAATTTTGTTGACGAGAGAGTATAAGCAATAATAAAGAGGACCAGGGTTTTTTGCTAGTTGAGGTAAGGCTAGCCGTATAGGGAGATGCCTAGTTTTGCTTCCATGTACATATGTGTAACTTTCTAAATGGATTCTTATTGAATTAACCTTTTCTCTAGTTCCTAGTCCCCTTCTCCTATTAGCCTCTTCAACAATGTAATCTTTTTCCTTCCTTCCTTCCCTCCTTTTTTTTTTTTTTTTTTTTAGCAGTACTGGGCCTTAAACTCAGGGTCTCACACTTGCTAGGCAGATGCACTACCACTTGAGCTACTCCACCAGCTTGAGATTGTTGCTTTGTATAAGAATTCCAACATGCTGTGTTCCTCTTTCCCTGAGTAAAGTGACCTTGGTTTTTATTTAATTTTATTTTTGCATAGCACTCTAAGGCTATAGTTGTTTAAAAGAACTCGGAATTAAATTAGTTGGTCATGAACTTTGGGCTTACTTTAATGTAGATGAAACTGCTAATCATGGAAACAGTTGATGCTGGTGGTCTGTTTGTCAAAGAAAGCAAATCTTGGTTTATTTCTCTCTTCATTATCCCCAGCTAATCCCCTTAGCTACTGTCATGAATTGCATTGGAAGTTAATAACACAGAAACACAGAGGTGTGACCTTTACTTCAAAACAGAACACATGCCACCAAAATTGCCCATGACATGTCAGTAAAAAATAGGATTAATTACAGAAAATAATTATAGTCTTTGAACACATCAAAACTTCATAATGTATTTAGAGCAAGTCATTCCCCATATCACCCTCGTAAGAAAAAAACATCCACTGAGATTTTAATTAAGCAGTGGTGTTGTTCCAGCTGACAAATGAGAGAATTTGTCAAATATCCATGGCTTGAGACTAGAAACAGCATGACTTCTTGTCATTATAAGGAGACTTGGGAGCTAAGTCTGGTCTTTGCTATCAGCTTATCTTTAGCAGTGTGTGATGTCTGTTTTTTCCTGGTTATTATCCCTGGGCTCAATTTTACAGTTATAGGATACACACATAATTTAGCAAATACGAACATTTTCACTTTGCAAACTGTACACGAGCACCCTTTTAAATGACTTAATGGGCTTGATTTTTGTTGTTTTGCATTTAAGATGGTACTTGAGACAGATAACCAAAGGCACAAAATGGAAAAATGATTTTTTTATAGATGAAAGGGAAAGCAACATGTTTCTGTAAATGCTTTCATGTCACTTACTCTGTGAAAAACCATTTGGCTATTGGAAGTTGCCATGGGAAGCATGCAATATTTCTGTGGCATTACATTTTACTTTCTTGTTTACTTGCTCAAAGTCATTCTTTAAAGATATCTTTATCTACATATCTGTGTGTCTATCTATATACACACAGTTGTACATCTCTACCTATCCATACTTTATTTTTTTCTTTCATGCCTGAGTGCCACTTCTTAGACAGGGCCAACAGAATGAAACTTTGCTTTGATTATAATGTTCTCCTTCCTGGAAGTAGTCCATTCTGACCATTGTGGAAGTTTCTTGTAAATGTGCTGATTCCTTGGCACGATAGTACTCTCTGTGTTTGTGCTGTGGGATTGCTTTAAAGTTCAATCCGAGTTACCAGGAGGCTTGGCATTTCAGAGACTAAATTCTCTGTAGCTGGAGTAATACCAACTAGGTCTGCTTTATTCCTAATTCTGCTGGGCAGCATATTATTATTTATTAATGTCATTATATATATTAATTAAGGAGTGCTCTGGAAAGATTGCTAGGAAAAGAAATGAGCCCTTGGGTGACCATGTAAACTCCTTTGTAACTCTGATGGATCAAGACCAGTGGAGCTAGTGGTTAATTTCCACCTTTGCTGTACTTATACCTGTCATTATCAAAGTTTATAGATTGAAAATAGCCTAGAGATTTTTATTCATGACCTATTTGAAGCAGTAGAAATTGCATATGAATCTTTAAAGGTAGAAATTAGCTATAAAGACGATATAAATGGTAAAAAGGAGAGGATCACTTGTAAATTATCAACACAGTCAACATTATTACTCATTTTTATGCATTCTTCAGTGTGATTTTGAGTCAGGTTTCTGTTTCTATTTCTCACTGTCATCACTATGTCCATTTCTACCCTTACCCAAACAATTTTTGACTGAAGTTAGAATTATTCTTTGTTCATTTGCTGCATTAGAAATTTCAGAGGGAATTCTTTTTAACCAGGGAAAAGAGAACCAGGCCAGTTTGGAGAAACTAAAAATAAAGCTATGCAAAATTGTTTTCAGAGTAGAATTCATTGGCATTTGTTTTTATGCATGACAGTCCTTAGAATGTAGTATTGAATCAAACTGATTCTGACTTCAACAATTTTTGTAGTCAGTTTAAGTATATTGACTATAGATGTTCTTACATTTAAACAGATCTAACTTCAGTCCCTGAAGCACAATAGTGATAGAAATAATGACAATAATGATAGCAATAACATTTATTGGATTTGTAATATGTGCCAGACCTTGTATTAAACTATTTTACATCTGTTTTCCCTTTAAATGATCATAACTGCCTTTTTAAGTGAATATAATTTGCTTCATTTAAAATGTTAACAAGTGGGAAATATCAATTTGACAAAAATAAGAAAATCCTTTTTGGAAGAAAATTATGTTTGCCTGAAGAAATTTCTTGATGGAGAGATTATGAGCTCTTGATCTCCTTGTTTGCCTCCCCCCTTCTCTCCTCCCTTTCAAGGGTGTCTTCTTGTCACTGGTATCAAGACTTCAGAGTGAGAACTGATTGTAAAGCAGTGTCAGAAGAGTTTAGAGTTTCTGTGTTAATGTGAGATGAAGAGGGTGTGGGGTAGAGATGACAGAGGAGAGAGAGAAAAAAAAAAAAGGAGCCAAAGAGCAAGACATTGGGAAGCTTTCATAGGGTGTGTATATGTAAAAATTTGGGCTCTTGGTGCAAGTGGATGCAGTCCTGGGGAGGAGGAGAGACTGTGGCAGGTTGCAAAGCTTTCAGGAACTGGTAGGAAAACAGATATGATTACTTTGATTTGCATCAGCCACATTGAATTAGGGGCTGAAGTATGTTTTGCCATGAACCTCAATTGATAGGGTAATGCCAAAGGACGTCATTCATATTACAGATTAAGAAAATGGGGGGGAGAAAAAGAAAAGAAATCAAGGATAAGTGCTTGCTTGAAGTCCCTCACTTAATTTTGGGCAAGGCTGGAATGCAAATCTGGGTCTGTCTCAATACATGGTGTTTCATTTTCTTCATTACACCTTGCTGATTTTCTTTTTTCATATATTCATATGTGCATACATTGTTTGGGTCATTACTCCCTCTGCTCCCCCCAAACCTCCTCCCTCTTCCCCCCACCCCCTTGCTTCCAGGCAGAACCTGTTCTTCCCTTTTCTTCAATTTTGTTGAAGAGAAGACATAAGCAATAATAAGAAAAACAAACAGTTTTTTCTAGTTGATATAAGAATAGCTATACAGAGAGATTCCTAGCATTGCTTCCATGCACAAGTGTATTACAACCCGAATTGATTCATCTCTACCTGACCTCTTCACTACTTCCCAGTCATCTTCCCATATTCACTTCTGTCGCTTTAAGTTTACTGTATTAGCTCCTCTGCAGCGGGGACATCAAACACTTTTAAGTTTGGGGTTTCCTGCCTATCCCCATTCCTCCCGTATGTGCTCTCCCCTTAGTGTGTGACCCAAGTCCAACAACATTACTGCATTTGCCCTATATAAAAAGTACATATATGAGGGAGAACATAGGATTTTTGGTTTTCTAAGCCTGGCTAACCTTGCTCAGGATGATGTTCTTCAGTTCCATCCATTTACTTGAGAATGTAAGATTTCATTCTTCTTTGTGGCTGAGTAAAATTCCATTGTGTATAAATACCACATTTTCTTAATCCATTCGTCAGTGGTGGGGCATCTTGGCTGTTTCCATAACTTGACTATTGTGAATAGTGCTGCAATAAACATGGGTGTGCAGGTGCCTCTGGAGTAACCTGAGTCTCATTCCTTTGGGTATATATCTAGGAGTGGGATTGCTGGATCATATGGCAGATCTATGTTTAGTTTTTTTGTTTGTTTGTTTGTTTTTTATATGTTTAGTTTTTAAAGAAGCCTCCATATTGTTTTCCAGAGTGGTTGCGCTAGCTTGCATTTCCACCAGCAGTGGATTAGAGTTCCTTTTTTCCCACATCCTCACCAACACCTGTTGTTAGTGGTGTTTTTGATGATAGCTATTCTAACAGGGGTGAGGTGGAATCTTAATGTGGTTTTGATTTGCATTTGATTTATGGCTAGAAATGATGAGCATTTTTTCATGAGTTTTTTGGCCATTTGAATTTCTTCTTTTGAAAAAATTTTGTTTAGTTCAATTGCCCATTTCTTTATTGGTTCATTGATTTTGGGAGAGTTTAGTTTTTTGAGCTCCCAGTATATTCTGTTTATCAATCCTTTGTCTGATGTATAGCTGGCAAATGTTTTCTCCCACTCTGTGGATGGTCTCTTCAGTTTAGAGACCATTTCTTTTGTTGTGCAGAAGCTTTTTAATTTTATGAAGTCCCATTTGTCCATCCTTTCTCTTAGTTGCTGAGCTGCTGGCATTCTATTGAGGAAGTCCTTGCCTACACCTATTGCTTCCAGAGTATTCCCTGCTATACTAACTTCAGAGTTTAGGGTCTGATATTAAGGTCCTTGATCCATTTTAAGTTGATACTAGGGTGATAAACATGGCTCTAGTTTCATTTTTTGCAGGCAGATAACCATTTTTCCCAGCAACATTTGCTGAAGAGGCTGTCTTTTCTTCATTATATGTTCTTGGCGCCTTTATAAAAAATAAGGTGGGCGTAGCTGTGAGGATTCATATCTGGGTCCTCTATTCTGTTCCACTGGTCTTCATGTCTGTTTTTGTGCCAGTACCATGCTGTTTTTATTGCTATTGCTTTGTAATATAGTTTGAAGTCAGCTATTGTGATACCTCCAGCATTGCTCTTTTTGCTGAGTATTGCCTTGGCTATTCACGGTCTCTTGTGTTTCCAAATGAACTTTGGTGTAGATTTTTCAATCTCTGTGATGAGTGTCATTGGGATTTTGATGGGAATTGTATTAAACATGTAGATTGCTTTTGGTAGTATAGCCATTTTTACTATGTTGATTATACCAATCCATGAGCACGGGAGATCTTTCCACCTTCTGTAGTCTTTCTCAGTCTCTTCCTTCAGAGGTTTGTAATTCTCCTTATAGAGGTCATTCACATCCTTTGTTAAGTTTACTCCTAGGTATTTGACTTTTTTTGAGGCTATTGTAAATGGAATTGTTTTCATATATTCTTTCTAAATTATTTCATTGTTGGTATATAGAAAGGCTACTGATTTTTGTAAATCAATTTTGTATCCTGCTATAGTGCTGAACCTGTTTATGGTATCTCAGAGTTTTTGGGTGCACTTTTTTTGTATCTTTGAGGTATAGAATCATGTCTGCAAATAGGGATACTTTGACAGTTTCTTTAGCTATTTGCATTCCTTTTATTACTTCTTCTTGTCTTATTGCTCTGGCTAGGAAACCAGTACTATGTTGAATAGGAGTAGGGATAGTGGGCACCCTTGTTTTGTTCCTGTTTCTAGGGGAAATGGATTCAGTTTTTCGCCATTAAGTATGATGTTGGCTATAGGTTTGTCATATATAGCCTTTACAATGTTGAGGTACATTCCTTCCATTCCTAGTTTTCTTAGAGCTTTTATCATGAAGTGATGTTGGATCTTACCAAAGGCTTTTTTTTGCATCTATTGAGATGATCAAGTGGTTTTTGTCTTTGCTTCTATTAATGTGCTGTATTACATTATAGATTTGCATATGTTGAATGACCTGTGCATCCCTGGGATGAAGCCAACTTGGTCGTGGTAAATGATCTTTCTGATATGTTGCTGGATTCAGTTTGCCATTATTTTATTGAGGATTTTTGCATCAGTGCTCATTAAGGAGATTGGCCTATAGTTCTCCTTTTTGGAGGTGTCTTTGTCTGGTTTTGGGATGATTGGCTTCCGAGAATGATTTAGGCAGTATTCCTTCCCTTTCTATTTTGTGGAAAAGTTTAAGGAGAATTAGTATTAGTTCTTCTTTAAAGGTCTGATACAATTCAGCTGAGAATCCATCAAGTCCTAGACTTTTCTTTTTTGGGAAACTCTTTATTGCTGCTTCAATTTCATTTTGTGTTATAGATCTATTCAGGTGATCAGTATCCTCTTGGTTCAATTTTAGATGGTCATAGTATCTAGAAATTTGTCCATTTCTTCAAGATTTTCAAATTTATTAGAATATAGGTTTCCAAAGTAGTCTGATGATTCCCTGGATTTCCGTGGTGTTTGTTGTTATCTCCCCTTTTGCATTTTGCTGACTTTCTGTAATAATGCTTTCTAGCATGAGACATGGTAGACTCCCAATAAATAAATGTAATAATTAAGTTTACATTTGCTAGAAGTTCTAGCAATCAGGTATATTAAAATTTTTAAATGATGTATCTTAGAAGGGAAAAATATGCTTACAGATATCAAATATTTATTTTTATTGGATATTATTCATCATTCTGTTATCTAGAATATTTTATTTTATCCCCTGGCACCAAGCTATTAATGCAACATATGATGCCTTGCTTACAGTCTATACCCACTGTGGCTTGCAGTGTCTTTATTTTGTGAGAGACAGGAAGAAGTAAATTAGCAGGTTTTATAAAATGTTTTGCAGTATGTTGGATTACATGAAACAGTTGTAGTGTCATGAATAATGGCACCCCGTAAGGTGTCCACATCCTAATCCTTGAACCTTGTGTCATCTTCTGTCGCTAAAAAAGAATTTTGCATAAATGAGTAAATTATGGAACATGAGAGGGGAAATTATTCTGATTATTCTGTATTATTCAGATGGGCCCTAAATGCAATCATATGTGTCCTCATGAGGGAGACAGAAGGATTTGACACATACAGAAAAGAAGGCAATGTGATCATGGAGGCAAACACTGGAGTGGTTAAAGACTGCAGAAGCTGGAACCTCCAAGGGATGGATTCTTCCCCTGAGCCTCCAGAGGGAGCATGGGCCTGCAAATACCTTGGTATCAGTCCAGTGAAACTGATGATGGGCTTCTGGCTTCCAACACTGTAGTAAATTCTGTAGTTTTAAGGTATTAAGTTTGTGATCATTTTTTACAGCAGCCACAGGAAAATAATACCACCCTATAGACAAATCTAAGACTTCAACCAACTTCAGCCCATGAATAAAGCAGTGGCTAGATATAAGCTCTTTTCTCCAAAGCCAAGCTACTCATTTCCTAGGTAAAATTCACCTCTTGCCAAAATGAAGCTTCAAAATGTCCAGGCTCCCTTGCATCTGGGATAAGAGGCTTTGATGGAAAATGAGAACAGTAGGTCCATCCCTTTCTTGGAGATGCAGTGTGGACGTGGCCTCTGTCCCCTAGGCAAAGACAGAGTCTAAAGAAGATATTAAACATTATGAATTTTCTTATAGTTTTTAAAAAGTTGGGATAACAGCATACATGTTATTTTACAGGCATTTCTCTGAAAGCCCACCAAAATGAAAAAAAAAAAAATCAAATACACCATCTTCCCCAGAACTTTAAAAGAATTCTGTTACTTTTGGACTAGATCCAGTTATTCTATTTCTTCTTCATCTCTTATTCCTTATTTTAATTTTGGTAAATGAAATTAGGAAATCATAGCAGTACTTTGAAATATGTTGAAGAAATTGTTTGTAATTATGTTTAGATAATTTATTATTCAAGACTTTCCTTCTACTTAGTCAGGCAAATAACTATATCCACCTAATTATAATAACTTAGAATTTTTATGTTATTTCCTGGTTTGCAATACTTTGCAAAAGAAAATTAATCTTTTCGTTCCAATACCAAGGGTCTCAACCTATAGACTTTACACCATTGAAGTTACACACACACACACACACACACACACACACACACACACACACACACACACACACACACACACCCCCTCCTGTTCTTAAAGTCATTAGTTATACCAACTTAGAAACAAAGCAGGTCTGTGGATGCAGCATTTAATTTTGAGGTCATTCATATTTTGAATGGGAAATCAAATTGTAAGTTTTTTTTTTTAATTGAGTGGGTACAATAGAATGAGACCTCCCTGTATAAAGCTAAAATTCTCAATGAGCAGCATTTTTACTTAGGAGAAGCCGGCCACGGTGAAAACAAGCCTGTTCAGCTTGTGGAGAGACGTTGTGTGCTCTGATTAGCAAGGAAGCCACATTAGGCTTCAAGCATTTTAAAATTGAACTGAGGGCCCTGCTGAAGCACAGCTTCTGTTGTTCTGTAATGAGTATTTTGCAGTGTCCTTTCAAAAGTAAACTGTATTGTTCCCTTGCTAGTTTCAGTACATCTGAGTGAGGTGATTATGGTTTCTAAAAAAGTGCTTTCAGGATGGCAAAAAAAATTATCTATTTGAAAAAAAGATTTTTTTCCCCTTATACCTGGTGATAAATTTTTAAATCTTGAACATTTGAAGCCAGGGGTTTAAAATTATCTGAAAATCCTGCCTTTGATCCCAGGTGCATGGAGTTTAAAAACCCATCAGTGCCTATAGGCAGGACTGTGCTTCCGAGCTGCTGCTTGAGCAGGAAATTTTGCATAGTAAATACTTTCAAACTTTGATATTCAGAAAGGAGTATTAAGTCCAGGGGAGGCCAAATATCTCTGAATAAATATGGCAAATTTTCATGATGCTAGGGAACTGGTATAGATATTAAGACAGCCTGGTTCATCATATAAAATCTGAAACTGCTGAGGCATTGGGAGCCCATTTGTATCTTCAGATGGAATATTTACAGGGCTCTCAGAGGGGTGAGGGCATGGGGTGCAATTGGAGCTCACTTTTTGCCTTTTTTCTATTTTCCTGTATCTCTTCTTCTTAGTGGCTTGTACCATTTCATTATTACCAAGGTTAAAAAAGCACAGTCCTCACCCTGCTCTATGGTATTACTTATGGAAACATTTGCTTTATATCCTTTAAAGATCTTAAGTGTGAACAGCTTTTGGAACACGAGGGACTAATATTGATGGAGTCTGGAACACTCTATCAGTTTATAAATCATAGTTTCCGCACACAATTTTTTTAAAAAAATGACCCTAGTCCTTTATTGTTTCAGGATTTCCCCCTGTCAAATCCAAATCCAGTAAAATGTCCTATCTGAAGAATTTCAGCCCCACCTGCTCTGTATAGGTTATTCTTAGGTCTCTTAGAGAAGTTGGGGCCTATACCTCTAAACACCTCCCCCATGCCCTGTAAACATATTTTAGAGATGATAGAAGAGATTAGAAGTGTCCAAATTTGGCCCAAAGCAGTGACTGAATTTGACCCAATAAAACTCTACCCTTAAAACATAAAGTGATTCTAAAACAATAAGAAGAGAGTAATCCTCTGGGAGACCCTCACTGAGCCGTTCATACCCACACTGGCAGTTTTCATTCTTTTCCCTGAGGGTTTTCTCCCTCCACCCTGACAAAATAGAATTGAAGATGAAATTTCTTGGAGTCTTACATATATCACCACTTACTGTATAGTTGTTATTGGGATAAGATTAGCATCATCACAGATAACTTTGTTGTTATTTCTCTAGCTGCTTCTGTGCTTTGAGCAGAAGGGACACTTGCCCTATAGTTTTGTCCTTTCTGAGATCAGCTCATCTCATGCCAGTCTGGTGACCTCCCAGCTCACTCTTTCACAGGACCTCATCAGTAATAGCCCACAGGGCTGCAGCTTTATACTTCCTTTGAAGTGAAACTCAGTCAGGTCCTCTTCCCAAGGGCTTGACAGCTTGATAATTCAGCTTCATGTTCCTATCTTCTGACTCCACCTGTCCTCACTCTAAGTGTGTGGAGTAAATCCATAGCAGCAAGCACTGCACCAAGCTGAGGGCACCTCTTCCCTTTCTCCATTAGAGCAGCAGCAGAAGCCTTGGACCTAGTTGTTAGATGTGTTCAGCCCCCACTGGGTCCTTCAGTCCCATCCTTCAGGTCTCACAGGGTTTGGACTTCCTCAGACTTTTATATAATAACCTGTTTGAGATGCTTTCAAAACTAACCTCTGCCACTTCCTCACTCAAATGTAAGTAATACAAGGGCAAGATTTGTACCCCCTTCTTTATAAACTGATATGCTTAGACCTATCATTGAATCAGTAAATCTCTGCAGTGTCTTACTTGGATTTTTTTTTTTTTTTTGGCAAATACCAGTAATAATTTTTTTTTCCCAAAACCTCTAAAAAATTCATCGAAGAAATCAGGAAATGTAGTTATACTAGTTCTAATCTTTTCCATGCAACCGGTTGCGTTAAGACATTTTGGATAAAGTTCTGTATGTTAATGCTGTATTTTCTAAGTTGTTTTTACTGGCAAGGTGATGGCAGAATCTGCTCAAATTACCATGTGAGAGTTTTAAGAATGTAAATAAGACGAATTGTTGCTATAAGTAAGAATTAAAAGAAACAATTTTTATAGGAAGCAACTGTCCTTTTTATTTTACCCATTGATTTGGTGAAGATAATGGTTGAGCATGGCAAATCCTTACAGCAGGATTATATAAAAATTCTGTGGCAAGTGACAGAAAACCTTATTAGAAGAAAAATGCCTAAGTTGATGCGGGCTAGTTGGTAGTGTCACTGTCTTGTCTGTTGCTGGCTATCTTTATGGGAAAAAAAAGTCCAAAACCCTAAGACTATCTACATGTGAACTTGGTTTTGTTTTTAATGACTTTCGTTACTTTTTGGTGGGAAGTAAATAAATAATAAACCAGTGTGGCTGAAAAATTTGGGGAATAAAAATATTTTCTGATTATGAATAATGCATGCTTATTTTAGAAAATTTGGAAATTAAAGAAAGGAATAAAGAAGATAAAATCACCCTAAATTCTAGCTCTTAGAGGGAACCACTTAACATTTTGGTATATTTTCTTCCCAGATTTCATGGGAAGTGAAGGCTTCTGAGTTGTTTGCTGTTCCTCTTTCTTTATTCCTGATTTCTGTAATTGGAACCTCTTTCTGATCCTCTGTCTCAGCAACCTTGGGGGGCATCTTGGACTTCTTGTTTCACTCACCCCCTCATCTTTTGGTGCTATTGATCCTACCTCCTTGAATCTTCTGTGCTTCATTCCATCTGGTCCAGCCCCAGTCTTATTATCCCAGTTCAGACCCTGTTTCTCTCTTATTTGGAATCCTGCAGTGGCTTCCTACTCAATATTCTCGCCTCTACTCATTGCTTCCCCTACTACCTGCAGCATTCTTGACTAGCAAATTCCTTTTGTTTTTTCATAAATGTTAACCCAATGATGTCTACTCTCCTCTAAGTTCTTTCATGCCTCCAATTACCCTGATAACTTTTCAATCTACTGCCTTTCCTTTTTCCATCTTCTCCCCAGCTTCCACCTCACTCACTCCACAGGAAGTTTCTAGACCATCCTTTTTCTAAATTCAACCACAGTCCTTCATTCCTGGTACTTTTCTTCCTACCTTCTTAAAGTCTCAGAAGTTCCCTGAAGTCTAAAAATGACACAGAAGGATCTTGTGTTATTGTATACTTATTATAAATATATATATATATATATATATATATATATATATATATATATATATATATCAAACGGCATCTTTCTGTTTCTCCCCCAGAACTCAGCTTGTCATTACCAACTCTGGGAACATGCTCTAACCATAAAGACTAAATTTCACTCATTTTGGGTTCCCAGAATTTACGGTCAATACTTAGGCATTGTAGCAGCTAGGTTAGTAAGTAATGCTGAACATCTATGTCAGGTGAAAATCCTGAAGAAGCAATATTTTTGGTAGACTTTATTTGAACAGTCAGCAGGATATGTGGACTATATATCATTTACTGGGCGTTCATTTTTGGTTCCTATGAATTAGACAGATATCATCTTAACTTTCATGGAGTTTGTAGTCTGGTAGGATAGGATACACACATTCAGAAAGGTGATTTTACATGAAGACAAATAATTTGAAGTAGTAAATGAAGTAGTAGTAGTAGGGATTGGGTATAGTTCTATGCTTTTTTAATTGATAAAATTGGTAAGCATCTGTGCTGTCATACTGCTGATGTTTTATCCAGACATATGCCAGTCATACAGTAGGTTAACATCAGTTAGTAGTGAGAACTATGCTTATTTGTGGGGCTAATGGTATTAGAGTTAAAGCACTATTGAATAAATAGAGGACATTTAATTAAGCTTTGGAAGAAACATGGTATCACCCAGTCGAATTACTGTCCAAGATAGCAAGGAGATTCTGGATCACTTCAGAAAACTGATTGAAGTAGGCCAATAAATAGAAGTTATAGAGAAGTATATTTTTACTTAATATAGAGAACATCTCTTGTTCATAATTTACTCATTGATAGAAGGATGCAGTAAATCTTTGATAGGTATGTGTTCCGGTACAGGTGATCTGTCAGAGGTGAGTGGGGAATTTCTTTCTAGGAGGGAGAAATAGCTTAGAGAGTTTCAAAGTTCCCTAGGATGATAAATTTATGGAGCTAAAACTAACACAGGATATGATCCTAGCCAGAGCAACAAGACCCCCTCAGAAGAGGTGGATGGAAGAGAGATGACATTTCTCTGGAAAAAGGGCACATAGCAAGTATGAAATAATGTTGATTTACAACCAAAAGCGTTTTCATGCTGATTGGCTGGAAGACCAAAGATTTAGGGAAGGGATCTGACTGGAGAAGGACTGTATCAAGTGTTCTGCAATTGAATGTAGAGCTCTGTATGAATGCAAGGCATCATTAAAATAATACACTTTAATTATACCGTTTTAATGAACTTGTTCTTAGTCCATTTGTACTAGGAATAACATTATGTGAATTAATTGGAATAGTGTGCATATCTTTAATTTTAGGCATAACGATATGACAAGCCTTTTCCTCCTTTCCTTCCTTTTTTTTTTTTTTTTTGGCGGTACTGGAGGTTGAACTCTGGGTTTTCTGCTTGCTAGGCAGGCACTCTACCACTTGAGCCACAATCCTAGCCCTTTTTGAGACTGTGTTTTGCTACTTAGCTCAGGTTGACCTCGCTCCCTTAACTTCTGCCTCCAGCTTTCAGTGCTAGTCTTCATTTTTAATATTTAGTTGTTTGTTAAGGCATCATTTTATTTGGACTCAGGATTGGCTAGCCAGGAAAACAACAAGTGAACATGTTTTTCTTCATAGCTGCAATTATCATTGCTTTTTATAGTGGTTGGCATTTTGGTAGCACAGGTATTAAATTGTGAGCCACCTAGAAGTAAATAACTTAGATTTCTCAGGATTAAAAGAAAGGGACCTTGGTTGTAAAGTGATTAAATAAATTTTATTTGAACAACAATGGGTTGCAGCAAAATGCTTTTACTTTTATCTTAAGTCATATATTTAAGTTGTACATGATTCTTCGGTTATTCTTGTGTTTGTTTTTTCCTTCTAGCAAAAGTAATTTAGTTTTGGTATTTGAAGTTGTTAGTGCTTCCTAGAGAAAGAGTTAAAGTTTTCCAGTTCAAGAGGGAAAGCAGTCAAAGTGGAAAACCCCTTCATTTTTAACATTTTCCCAAGAAGCAGAACAGTCATTTTCTAATCTTCTCTTAATGCCCAGAGGGCATTAAACAGACATTGCCATTTAAAAAAGAGAAAAATAGGAATTGTATCATATTTGACAGAAGTATAAGTAAGAAGAAAAGCATCAAACCACAAAAAGTAAATTTATATTTTGTCCTCAGTGTTTGTGTCTTTTAGCTAGTAAGTTTATTAATCCTTATTGATGGAGGATTGATGAGGATATTTACAATGTTTTGTCTATTTAAAAACTTTGAACACTGTTATTTCTAAATAAACCATCTCACTTTTTTATTGAAAGGTGATAGTACAATTGCTATGGTTCAATTTATAAATTTGTAAATACTCACTTGGTAAATAAGATCTCTTCACACCTAGGTGTGACTCTTTGGGGAGGCATGCAGAGAAAAAAAAATCCTCCCAATGTGTATTACATCTTGTCTCTTCAGACTTAAGATGAAATTGCTTAAAATAAAAGCAAAGATAAAAACCCATTTGCTTCAGTGTGCATTTGGAAGGTTACAAAACTGAACTAAATATTGATGTTTGCTTTTTGGCATTTTTGTTTTTTAATTGGCAAGTTAATAGGGATACTTCCTTGGGTGAGATCATTTTCTGTGAACTTGGAAAGAATCACTCTGCCTGTTTTACAGTGGATGCATGGAAAATACATCATTTGAGCATATGCTGTTTATTTTTTATTATGAAATTTATTGGTAATACAGAAAAAATATGAGTAATAAGTTGAATAAATACTTATCTATTCACTAAGTACTGTGGCTGTATCCTTACGTTTTTGTCTTGTTTACCATAGGACATTTGTTTTTCAAGAAATAAAGCTTAAAATATACTTCAGGCATTCTGGGTACAATTCATTCACTCCCCACAGTTGGCTATTATCCTAAGTATGGTGTTTACCATTCTCATTCACTTTCTTTCTTTCTTTTTTTTTTTTTTTTGCAGTACTGGAGTTTGAACTCAGGATCTGTGCTTACTAGGTAGGTGCTCTACCACTTGAGCCAGGCCCTCAATCCTTCTTGGCTTTAGTTATTTTTCAGGTGGGGTCTCAAGTTTTGCCCAGGGCCCATCTCAGACCACAGTCCTATACTAGGGCCAGTCTCAGACGACAGTCCTATACCAGGGCCAGTCTCAGGCCGCAGTCCTGTACCTCCTCTTGAGCTGAGATCACAGATGTGATGTGTGACTCATGTATGGTTCGTTGATTGAGATGGGGTCTTGCTAACTTTTTCCTTTGGGCTGGCCTTGAACCAAGATTCTTCTGGATGGATCTCTGCCTCCCAAGTAGCTGGGATTGCAGATGTAAGCTAGCCTGCCCCTCCTTAAGTAGCTGTTCTAAGTGGTATGTGCACATTTATACTCTCCCTGAAAGGGCTTGAGAATTTCAGTGTTCCATATCCTTGCCAACACTGGGATTATAAAAGTTTAAGATGTTATCCAGTTTGATGAGTGATTTGGTTTCTCATTGAACAGCTTTTCATATAATTACTGGCTGCAGTTTTCTTTTTTTGCTTATTACCAGTTCCTTATTTTTAATATTTTTCTTGTTTTGTTCTGGTTTTTATTCTTCTAAAGGTGTTCTTTAAATAATATCATTACAAATTCTTTGCTGGTTACTTTCATTACAGTACTTTCCCCCAGTTTGTTTTATCTTTGCACCTTTTAAAGGGTTTCTTTTAGTTTTTTGTTTTGTTTTGAGACAGGATCTCTGTATGTAGCCCAGGCTGACCTTGAACTCAGGATCTTCCTGATTTAGTCTCCTGAACACTGGGCTTATAGGTGTGCACTGTGATGCCTAGTCTTAATGGTTTCTTTTGTTGCACAAAGGTTTTAATTTTAAAGTTGACAAAATTTTGTCACTTTCTACTTGAAGTCATAAAGTTAACTCTGTTTCCTACAAGTTTTTATAATAGAGAAAATCATACAGTTTAATAATTTCCTTTGTTATCTAGACATATGCTTTTATTTTTGAGATGTATCAACATTAAAAAAAGTCTGATTAATTGGGTTGGTTCTGTTTTATATAGGCTGCAACTGGGAACTGTATCACTTAAAGATTTGAGTATGTTAAATGATGTTGCTCGGAAGAACTTTTGAGATAATCTGGTCTGAAATTGATATGCAGAGAGAAAGGAAGTAGCAATTCTAGAAGTACTCATATTGGTGATGAGTTGTGTACCTGTGGTTCTACTGTCTTCATTGCCTGAGCAGCCTTACCTCCAATAGAAGCTTTGTACTACTGGTAAAGTAAATCTTGAATTAACTCTTGAACTGAATAAAATAGTGGCTACTATTTACATCTATAAAATAAAACATTCTAGAAATTTTAAGTACATTTTAATTAGAAATTTTAAATAAGTAAAACATGCTAGAAATTTTCATGAGAAGCTAACAAGTCACTTTGTTCCTAACCATCCAGATAAAACAAGACAATATCAGAAGCAAGCAGTAGTTGGTTATTATGATTATAACTTGTTCATCTTTCCATGATGAAAATGGGATTATAAAAAATAACTAGACATTGGTTTTATTGGGAATCATCTATTTTCTGTAAGATACATATTTACTATTGGAATGCTTTGATTGCAAACATCCTCTACCGTGGGTCCTGAGAGGGAAACTTACCCTGTTGCAAGGTCCCATAACTTTTCTGCAGCTGTATCGATACCTATACCACACATGGCCTCTCCTCCACTTCACTAAATAGGCTATGTTTCTGTATCACTCAATTATCAGACTCGTTAAGCTCAGGGATAAAGTGAAGTGCATTTCTTATGCCCAAAATAAGTGACTTAAGATTTTTGCACAGTTTTTTTTTTTTCCTTAAGGAAGTGTTGCAGAGGAACTTCAGAGTGAGTGACAGTTGACAAAGATATGGTTGCCCAGCAACTGGCAATTTAAATAACTAGGAGTTGATGTGATTTGCTAACCTGATAAACAGCAAGGACTTTAATATACTGTGAAGGACTGCTACAGATGTTGCACTGAGCTATTTATATGTGTTGATTTCTCAGTCTATTTTAATATATGTGTATATAATATGCAGATTTTTTTCCTGCATATGAACTGGAATATGAAAAGCAAAGGCTGTATCTCTTCCCCTTTGTGACATTAATAGAAGTTGCCTGAAATAATAAGATTTGTTTTAGCTTCCTTTCAAAGGAGGCTTTCTCAGAAGGAATAAATGTCCTGTGGGTCGAGTGCTGATTTTGTTTTGAGTTCTGATGCTGTATTTGTACTCAGTAATTGCTGTTACCTTATTTTTGCAGGATCTATAATTTGAAACTTTTCTCCATTTGTTCAAATGGAGTGGCAGTTGCTCTTGATTCTCCACAGAAATAATGGGATTTAATAGGATTGACTCTAAGTGAGTTAGTTTAATTGATTAGCCTGTTTTACTAATAGGATCATCATGAGATGTCCTCCTGAGCCAGTTAGCTTCCTGCAACAGGTGAATCTGTCTGTCCAGCCTCCTTGAGCCTCAGTGGACATCTCCCACATCATTCTTCAAAGAGATGATAGAAAAGCCGCAGTCCACACTATACTGAAGTAGTCTGGTAACCTAAAGAGTGCTTCCTCTTTGCCAGAGGTCAGAGCCACCATTTTGGATATAAAGAACTGATGGTATATTTGTGAATCAGTCTTTTTAAAAATTTTCCCATCTTGTTGGGAATAAAATATACCACATGAAACAAACAACTATCCAAATGCTGTTAATAGCACAGAAATTGAGATAATTTTGACCTTGAAAATATTTTATGACACAGGCAATGCAAAAAAATAGATAATTTTAATCCTGAAATAGTTGAAGGACACACAGTTAGGTAATTTTTAAATTGTTTCTCGAAATTATTCACAATTCATTGAGGGTAAGACTTAGGTAATTTTTGGGGAAAACAGGACAATTTTGCCAACCATTCATCTTTTTTTTTTTTAAATTTTTTCCCCCCCTCCCTCCCTTAACCCTCCTTACCCCTCAATACCCAGCAGAAACTATTTTGCCCTTATCTCTAATTTTGTTGAAGAGACAGTATAAGCAATAATAGGAAGGAACAAGGGTTTTTGCTGGTTGAGGTAAGGATAGCTATACAGGGAGTTGACTCACATTGATTTCCTGTGCATGTGGGTTACCTTCTAGGTTAATTCTTCTCGAACTAACCTTTTCTCTAGTTCCTGGTCCCCTTCTCCTATTGGACTCAGTTGCTTTTAAGGTATCTGCTTTAGTTTCTCTGCATTGAGGGCAATAAATGCTATCTAGTTTTTTAGGTGTCTTACCTATCCTCATATCTCCCTTGTGTGCTCTCGCTTTATCATGTGCTCATAGTCCAATCCCCTTGTTGTGTTTGCCCTTGATCTAATGTCCACATATGAGGGAGAACATACGATTTTTGGTCTTTTGGGCCAGGCTAACCTCACTCAGAATGATGTTCTCCAATTCCATCCATTTACCTGTGAATGATAAGATTTCATTCTTCTTCATGGCTGCATAAAATTCCATTGTGTATAAATAGCACATTTTCTTAATGCATTTGTCAGTCAACCATTCATCTTTGAATAAAATTACTGTCTTAAATCTATATGCCAGCTTTTTTCTCATGGCATGTCTGCCTTCTATCCATAAAAATAACAAAAACTACCTTCTCCAAATTCTCATAGCACATATGCTATCCTATTCCTTTTAGTAAATGATGGCTATCAGGGCTGCAATATTTCACAGTTAGGGACCATTTGCAACACAGTGACCCAGACAAACGGTATTTCTCATTTATTGAGCATGATGCTAAGTATCTTAAATACATATTTTCCCTCGTCCCTAATGACCCTGCAAGTAGCTAATAGATACAGCAACTTATTAGTGAAGAAAGGGAAGTTCAGAGTGGTGAAATCATTTGCTTTGAGAAGGTAGGAGGAAAGTCAGTGAAGTGGAATTTGCATTAAGGTCAGTAAGAGTCCAAAAACAATGGCTTTTTCAAAGTGTTACTCTCTATATGTTTTATTATTTTGTTTCTTAATTGTTCAGATTCACATGTTGATTCTTCAGTGTGAAGATACTTAGGCTTAGTTGGAATCATGGTAGCTTATTAAAAATGTCTCTGAGCCCTTATCTCAAAAATTGTCTTTCAGGAGGTCTCAGATTTCTGCATTTTCAGAGAGGAAACACACTCTGGAAATCCCTGGTATGATATCTGTGAAGCAGAAACTTACCCTTAGTTTGTACTGAACATTCATAGCAAGTACTCAGTTAGTTCATGTTAGCAAATACGTTGTGCCTGTGCTATATATACATAGCCCAAAAAGTTGTGTAGCATGAACCTGGATTACTCTGAATGGAACATAAAGTTTGTGTAAGATAGAAAAGTCAATACTAATTGGCAGGACAAAATTCAAAGAACAAGATTTCTGATATGATGATGCATTATTTCCAGTGTTATTCTGAAAATTTACGTATATCCTATGGTATTGGATATGTTAACAAGAAAATCTCTGTAGAAATAAGAAAAGCATAGGCTAGAAAAGATCCAGAGAGAATTGGAATTGAGATAAATCTTAAGTATGAAATAGAGTTCTTTGGGAGGGATGAGAAGGACATAAAGATGAGAGATGTGAGATTGGTTCAGTTCATTAGTGAAGATGGGTTCTTTGGAAAGGGGTCAAAGAAATCATGGCCTATTAAATTGAAAGAAACCCAGGAGAAGCCTAGTGGAAAGAGACTGACTCACTGTTGAGGGGATATGGAGTAAATGAAATCTTTGATAGTGTGAGTATTAGTTGGGGAAGGGGCCCATGTACCTTACATTTTTGAGCGATCATCCTGGTTTCCTTCTTCATTGTGTGATAATTCTGCTGTTATCATCTCCTCATCTAAGAGGCATGTCTGGCCATGTCTGGAAGTGCATCTTAGTTGGCTTAAAATTGGATGAATCATGAGCAATAGATAGAGCAGTGAGTAAAGTGATCAGTGGAATCCTTCCTGAAATTGAAGACAGGCCTTTGAGTCTATTGAAATACCCAAGATGATCTGTTGAAATGGTAGAAAGGTTCTTTAGAGAAGGATCTATACTGTACTAGGGGAAGAGACTGCATATTTCTCTTCAATTTTGTATTAAATGATAGTTGTTACTAACTTACTGTTTTGTTTTTTTTTTGTATTCTAACATTTTCCATTCCATCAGCATCTTGGTGATTTTTTTGTGAGTCACACCAATGAAAGATTAAGGTAGGCATAGTATATTCACAAGCAAAGGATAGCATAGTATTTTTCCTTAGAATACACAATTGCCTCCTAAAAGAAAGACATAAAGGAAAAAAGCTTTAGTAATTAGATCCTTTTCTAACCCAAGTGGAGTGAGAAAGATTAATAGCTATGCTGCAGGACTCTGTTCCACAGTCAGAGGCCCTACGTGTCCCTCTTTTCTCTTGGGATAGAATTTGGCCTGAAGTAAAACAGAATTTCTGTACCAATGATAATAATAGCCAACATTTTGAGTAAGTACTCCTTACTGGATTACTTCACAATGTTTCCTCCAAGTCTCACAATGATCTGGTAAGTTAAATAATTCATGTTTAAGCCACTGCAGCTCAGAGAGGTTAATTGACTTCCAGACCACCCAGCTAGTGAGATGTTTTACAGGGGCTCTTTGCTGCCTATAGGTACTGTCAGATCTTCAAAAGGTAGGATCCAGCATTAAAGAAATCTCAGAACTTTTTTTTTCATAATGTATACAATATTGGAGTTTGAAAAAGAGAACCATGCTACTCTAAATTACAATGATAGATAAAGGTCTTTTGTATTTGGCTTGCTGATCATAACCTGTGCCTCTATACTGGTGTGGCAGTAAGTACACCAGGGAAGCCAGGTTCTTTTAAGCAGGCTTGATCAGGCAGTTTTCTGTAGTGAGGGTTATACTGTGTGAGTTACAAAGCCCTCCTGCTGCACAGATATCAGAGGTTGTCCGTTATAAGTTCCTTCACTTCCACTATTACTTCCTTTTCACAATTCTATTTTGGACTTCTGTCCCTTGTGTATTTACAGGTAGACAAAGCTCTTTTTTTTTTTTTTTTTTTTTTTTAACAACCTCTTTGCCATGACTGAAAAGGAGCCTGTATCCTGCAGTTTCTGGGCATTGTGATCTCATTTTAGACTCAAATTGGTGGTAATGATGACTGTGACTCCCTATTGTCCAGGAAAGAAGTTGCAGATAAGAGCCTTCAAAGATAATCCAATAAAACTCAATGGAGTAAAGCTTTTTGATAAAATGATCTTTATTATGTAGAGGCTGTTGGGATACCATTTGAATACTGGATACCCCGGGGGCTGAACCCAGTGTTTTAAAAACCAAGGCTTACTACAAAAGATCTGTTTTTATTAGTGCAGGTACTGAGGTTGGCAGGATTTCTTATGAAATGAAATATCCAGCAGACCATTCCTGATTATGTTATGTATTTTTAGATGTTACCATTGAGTTATATTTATAGGATAGACTACTGAATCCTATCTTAAATATGCAAAATGTATGCATAACTAACCTCCCAAGCTGCGTTCTCTGCTCTATATTATACCATATAATGTAGCCTGTGCTTAAATGGTTCTCCTTAAAGTCTTAGCAAGGAGCTTATTTTTTGCTTTCAAAATGTAATCACAGAAAGTGTGAGATGTGTGGTCCTGTGGGTGACATTTTCTGCTCTTAGCATGCTCTAAGGGTGAAGCTAGGAAACCATTGAAAGTGCAAGTGGAGACTGAACCAATAGTCTTGTGTAGATAACTCCCCAGAGACCAAAATGAGCTGAAGTGAGTTGATATGCTAGTCTTTGTCAGATAATTAGATGATTTAGAGCACCAGGTATAGGTTGTGGACCACATCATTCACATCATTGGTGTGTCTCTTGCTTGTGCCTTTTAGTTTCCTGGTCCCTAGAATCTCCACTATCCTCTTCCTTAGGACAACATAGTATAGTTGGGAGCCTTATGAGCACAGTTCTTCTACTAAAGCTGAAGGAACAAGTCTCTATGTCACATCCTCCTGTATGTTGATGAATAGTGGCAGACTTAAGCTTATAGAACTTGTCTAATAAAATGTTGATTTCTGTGGGAGAGAAAATCTGAGGATGATAAGAAGCTGAACCCTTTCAGTAATTAGATAAATCACTTCAATTGCAAAGCCTGCGAAATGATTTTCTTGGACAACATAATTCATGGGCAAATCTTGGGGCTGTCTGTCGTCTCCCCAAATCCCTGAAGGCTTATCAGGTCTGTTCTTCCTAACTCTAAACTCTAGAATATTTTTCTTTCTTTTTCTAGGATTGTATTCTAATGCTTTTAGAATTTTATATTAATGAATTGAATAAATGATTTCTCCCACCCCCAAACTAAAGATTCATGGTTTAGTTTTTTCCTTTCTGTTCATTTATCAAGGATTTTGTGTAGTTGCCATGTACCCAGGCACTGTGATAGGTGTAGAGGTTGCAGAGATGAATATAGTACAATACCCGGAACTAAGGAAGATAATCTCATGGTAGATAAGAACACTCCATTTACATAGGTTGTCTAGCAGAAGGGATGTTATTGTAGATATGTTACAAGGCACAGAGGGAACACAAATGAGGAAACTGACCTTTTACTTGGAATGGTGGGTTAAGATTTTCCGTTGGAGCATGGCCTTAAAGAGTTCAAGGTGGGAGGTAGAGAAAAGGTGATAGTATCCTTTGCAGATAGAGGTACGAAAGCATGGAAGTTTGTATGTGATATAAATGATGCTATGCAGGAATAATCAGGGCTAATAGCTGATGTGCTTTCATATAGCCATACCAGTGCTCATGCAAGTGTTCATTCTGATTAGCCAGTGCCTCTGCTTCAGTAGTAGTTATGAATATTGAATATTAGGCTGGGAGTAACGACATATTGCTTGGAACCAGTGGGGTAATATATGAGGAAAAGAAGGAAAGGAGACTGATTATGAAGGAACTTGAATGTGAGTTTGTGTGGCACTAAATTTTATTACTTACTCACTTGTTCATTCATACCAGATAGACACCTAGATTAAGAACCCAATCAAGAACAAAAAATTACTTGAGCCAGATGTGAAAAAAATTTGAAAGGCTAATGTTCTGATTGTCTTTGGGAAATGCAAGAAACAGAAATGAAATGGAATCACAGGTTTTCTTGGTGGGTGATAGAGTGTCTGGCATAGTAAGGATTGTTGAATCAAATAGGATGTTAAGAGTGATTTTCTAGTGCCTTTCTCCATGAATGAAATTATGGTAGGATTTCAGGTTCTGAGCCATAAAAGAGAGACCATGGGTCTGAGAAATCACTTTGTGCTTAGTGAACTGGTAGCTTGGGCCAGTCCCACCCATAAACTCTTTGTGCAGTGGATGTGATAATTGAATCAGCTTATGAAGCCTGCTGTATATAGGAATCACAGCTAATGGCTCCATCTGTGAAGAGAAGGACCTGCAGCTGAGTGTGAATGACTTTGTAGAATGAACCGTACATTTCAACTTGCCCTAAGTCTGAGAGAGATACATTAGAGACACACGTGTGAGGTTTTTCTTAGCTACTTAGGCTACAAAAGCATTCTGTTATATTAGTAGCACATTAATACCAATTGACTAAAAGAAATAAAAAAGAAAACTGCAGTATGATGCTCATATCATTAAAAACTCAAAGGAATATTGTGGTATTCAAGAAACATGAAGTCTAAATCAAATTTGAGAGCATCTGCTGTGAGATGGTTTGTAGACCTTTATTCCAATTTTTCAGTTAGTCTTATCTTTTCTAGTGGAGTTGTTTGTTAAATGATATTTGCTAGTAAAGAAGACCTGTAACCCCGTGGACTACTATGAAATTTTGATGACTGGGTAGGCAGGATATTCATAGTCAAAGAGCTCTGCAATACTGCAATATATATAGAGAGCACTGGCAAAGGGTCAGAAGACTAGCCCTTCCATTTACCAACACGTCCATGGATAGATCTTTGAGACTCTCTAAGATCTCATCTGTAAAGAGGGAATGATAATAGCTTATTTAGCATTCTCCAAAGGGTTGTGAAGATCAGAGGAGCTACTGCATGTTAAATTCTTTGTGAGCTGCAAAGCTCTGCTGACTTCCAGTGTTGTTACTATTGAGTGGACCATAGAGTGGAATGCTAAAAAAACCAATGGAGGGATCACCACAATGATGCTAATAAGAGTGATGTGGACTGGGAACAGAATGCAAGTGTTAGTGCCCTCCTTCCCAGTTGCATGGGCAAGCAAAGACATTGCAGGATGTCACCCCTCTGGGATATTGCCCTACATTGTTTCCCACGGTGTTATAGCAATAACTTGAAGAGAGCTAACCACCTTATATTTAGGGAAAGACTATCTTTTTGAAACAAATACTCTTAGTGGTCTTTTTGTGGATCCAAGTAGCTCAAGGAATCCAGTGAAGAGCCAGAAGAATCATTCCTGGATCTTAAGAGACAAAGGAATAATAGCAGTAGTTTTGTTTTCATTCTACTTGTGTTAATTTCTTTTGGTATTTTTTTTTTTTTTTACAACATAGACAAACTCATGCTCAAATTAATTGAAACTGTTAATTGAAAGTAGATATATTTCTATTGTATACTCTGATAATTTGCATTCATAGTCTGCATTCATTTTTTATTTTGTTTTGCTCTTTTTTGGCATCTACATATTTGAAGGCCAGCATTCTATTATTTCTAGTGCACACTTAAAAGAATGACAAACAATGAGGAGAAAAACTTCCCTATTCTAAACAAACTATCCCATTTAGATGAAGAGGTGTGGAAAGATTTGAGAATATATTGCCCATTCTCATAATAGATGTTGACCACTGACCCCTTTCTTTTTCAAGCAGCTAAAAATGATTTTAACCCATGTAAAATTATGTGTCAATTCTGTCCCTGAAAGATGTGGATGAGGCTACTAATCTGTTGATTCTGTGGCCCTGAGGAAGGGAAGCCTACGGCCCTTGAGGCACGTACACGTCAGTGTGCATGTGTACACAACAGATTGAATGCCCGAGAAGCATTTTAGGAAAGCTCCTTCAATGACTCTATTCCAGTTGTGCAGCACAAGTTGTAGAGATAATTTTGGTTTAATGTGACTTATCAGAGATGGAAATGCAATAAATGGAAACAAATGCATATCACGCAGGGCTTTGTAATGTTAGAAGAATGTGTCAGCAGGTATTTAAAAGGTTGAATGTCAGAGAGAGTTGTTCAAATTTTAAAGGAATTGATATTCAGAAGTCAAATTCCTATTTCCATCCCAGATTCAATTTGCAACTCAGCTCTGGAACCATGAAGTCAAAACCTAACAGTTACACACCTAGCCCCAAACCAGCATGTCATGGACATTGTTACTATGTTGTTGTGGAAATAAGTGGCAGAAGTTATGACTGTTTAACTGTTAGAAATTATTGGTTAAGTTGAGAAGCTGAGTTATATTTATAATATACAAGTAGCAATTGTACAAAAGTACAGATTAACAATATTAAAAAATTTGTTAGCATAAATTTATTATAAAAAAGGAGTTCATTGTGATATTTATAACATGCATATAATGTACCTTGATTGCATTCACCCCATGTATATTACTCTTTCTAAACTCTTCTGTCTCCTCCCCCTTCCTTTTTAACAGTTTTTGGTGGGGTTCATTATGCTATTGTCATATATATATATATATAGTATAAGATTAATTTCCATCATATTCTCCTTCCCCTCTTCTCCCACTCACTAGTTTTTTCCACAAATAGTCTCCCTTTAACAATCATGTGATACTATTTTTTTAGGTCTAGATTCTACATATGGGCAAAAACAGTGATAGTTTTCTTTCTGAACTTGGTTCATTTCACTTAATGTAATGATCTTCAGCTCCCTTTTCCTGAAAATAACAGTTTCATTCTTCTCTGTGGCTGAATAGTGCTCCATTGTATAAAGTATCACATTTACTTTATTCAGCCTTCTGTGTTTGGGCACCTAGACTGGTTCTGTGTCTTGGCTGTTGTGAGTAGTGCTGCTACAAAGATGGGTGTACATTTTTCTCTATTGTAGGTTGACTTACATTCCTTAGGGTAGAAAAATATTTTTTAAGAACACAGTCTATGTATTTGATAGATGTTTCCTGTTCCTTTGCTGAGGTGTTTTTTGTTTGTATATTTTTGTTGTTGTTTAATACAGAGTCTCACTATGTATCCTAGACTGACCTTGAACTCAAAATCTTCTTGTCACTACCTTCTGAGTGTGTAATTATAGGCATGTGCCTCCATGCCTGGCCTCCGGTTTGCTCTTCTTAATTTAAAATCATACTGTTGCTGAAAATCAAGAATACATAGAGTATATATGAAATGTTTCAGAGTACAATGTAAAAATATAAAAACGGCAAAAATCTTGCAGCCACATTTGTTAATTTAAGGTAGTCTATAAATTTAAATCCCAGTAAATTTAATTTTTATTATTCTTGACATTTAATTGTAAATCAGACATCTCAATTTTCTCACCTATCAGGTGTGGGAGGTATGATGGTTATGATGGTTATATGAGGGAAAAGTTATCTATTCGTATGGTTTTTGTGAAAATAATACCAAATATGGTGGTATGTTTTCAAAGCACATTGTACCTATAAAGAAGTATGCAAATAATGTCAGTATTATAATAAATATGACGTTGGTGTTCTTTTTATTTAGTCTCCAATGCCAGAGTGTCCATTTCTTTATATAAAAATAAAGGCTTCTACTTTTCATGTTTTGTCTTTTTCAAGAGATGCTTCTTTTTTGCTGTTATAGAAACTAAGATTCTTTGGATAAGCTGGGTGCCAGTGGCCCAAGCCTGTAATCCTAGGTACTTGGGAGGCTGAGATCAGGAGGATAGTGGTTCAAGGTCAGCCTAGCAAAAACTTTGTAAAACCCTATCTCAATCAATAACTGGATACAGTGCAGTGCACCTGTCATCCTAGGCTACACAGGAGACTGAGATCAGGAGGATTGCAGTTCTAGGATGGCTGGGCAAAAAAATTCAAAAGACCCCATGTCAGTGGAAAAAAGCTGGGCATGGAGGTGTTTGCTTGTCATCTCAGCTAAGGTGGGAAACTTAAAATAGGAGAATCAAGGTCCAGGCTGGGCTGGGCAAAGAGCAAGGCCCTGTCTCCAAAATAACTAGAGCAAAAGGGGCTAGAGATGTGGCTCAAGAGGTAGAGCACCTGCCTTGCAAGCAGCAAGTCCCAGAGTTCAAACCCTAGTACCACCAACAATGCCAAAAATATAAGCATAATCAGTATACATTTTGAAAGGAATTTATATTAGTGTACATTTTTATTGTTACTAAATATTAGTACTTATCAAGTGCTAAAGATAGTTTGAAAAGCAGCCTGCTAGATCTGATGATTCTAGCCGGTTGTTTTAATAACTAAATAGCGTATTTCTGTTTAGAGACAGTATAGGTATTCTTGGTGATATTATATAGTTCTTCAAAGAAATTATGTATTTATATCCAGCTTTGTACTTTTTGGTAAAAATAGTCATAACACTTTCAAAATACTGATGAGAAAACGAGTCACAATAAATGCTTTGGATTCTCAGGATAAAGAGATGTACAATTTTCAGAGTTACAGCATCTGTCTATAAAAATAGTGCAATTGGAATATACTGTTTTAGTAGATACTCATTAAGTATAACTTTAAAGCTTCTTCTTTTTCTTAAGTTTGACATTCCAGTAAACTATTAAGGAAAGTCCTTCCAATTGCTTTTCCTCTAAGTGTCTAAAAGTGGGAGTGCATTCAAATTAAAAGCAGAAAGTCCCTTAAATTCCTCTCAAGTAGTCAATCCATCCTGTTAGTGCCACTCCTAGAAAGACGATGGCTATTATTGCTTTTAGCTGGAACAAGATTGCAAAAGACTTCAAGAAATGGAAATTGTAATGGAAAGTTTTCTGTCACTCCTACAGTTTGTGTGTGGTCCATTTGTTGCTTTTTTTAGGCCATTAACATTTTTTTTCCACCAGTAAGTCCTATCTCTAGAAGTAAGTATTTGACAGCGATTGTTAAAAGTGCTACGTAGTGATATGTTTGTATCTAAAACTCAAAAACTAAATTTTAATTTCTATAGTAATGATAATAGCTAGAGAGTGATAAGTGGTAAACTAAGCATAATTATATGAAGTACTTTCTCACCACAGATCCTTTCTACACCTATTGTTTTGTTTCAGTGTTCACAATGCTCCTGTGCTATTTGTTCTTTTTTCTTTTTTTCTCATGTTGGGGATCAAACCCAGGGTCTCATACCCACTAGGCAAAGACTCCACCACTGACCTGACCCCCAGTCCACTTATGCTGTTTTATAGATAAAGAATTAGAGACTTAAGAGTTTGATGTGTCTTCCTCAAAGACCCACAGTCAAGCTGTGGCTGGGTTGAGACTCAAGGCCAGCTCTCTGTTTCTTTCTTTCTTTTTTTTTTTGGTGAGATTGGCATATCAGTATCTTACACATTGCATATATATATTTTTAACATTCTAGGTTTCTCCTCTGCCAACCCCTTTTGGATCATCACTGCCAGCTGAACAAACACAGATTGTGAATCTGAACCCTCAACCATCAGTCCTGAAACCCACCATGAGCTCTCCAGTGCAACCGGGTTAGTCTTGTTGTTTTGTAAACTGGTAACAGACTTTATGTGAAGGACGTTGCTTTGTGTTGCTTCAAACTAAGCTATTGAAATCATAAAGGAACATTTTTTTTCTGATGAAGATTAATTGATATGATAATAAATTTAGAATTTTGCATTCTATAAGTAATCCTCTATTAAACTAATTTCCTTTCTTGACAATTTCATTTCTGTTATTGTTTGAGCACAGGATTTTGATTCTTCTGTTTCTAATATGACATTTAGATAGAAGTTATGAAGTTATAAGTATTATACAGGAATCTAATTTACACCCACAGTCTTTCTGACCTAAGATATATCTATTTGCTTTTAAATTATGCTGTGGGGTTTGGGAGTTGGCTTGTGGATTGACTCCACCTTTGTCTCTTTATACACAGGAAGGATATTTTTCCTCCCCACCCTTCTTTACTTCCACTCCTGTTTCCTATATACGTATTTAATAGTAATCTCAGCACCTGCTTCCTCCAAGTCCAGAGTGATATGTGTGGCTCGTGCAGTGCTGTGATCAGCACAGCCAACACCCATTCCTCCAGGGTGTTGCTTTTGGAACAAGTTTTGACAAGGATGAACTAGGGTCAGATCCCACATGTTGGTCATAGACAAATTGTAAAATAATTTTCTGCTTGGATCATTATAGAAGTATTTGTTTGTATATGTTCTTTAGCATGTTGGTATATGTGAGTTATCCAACTCTGTAGGTCAAAGCTAATATAAGACGATATTCAGAGATCAAAACAGAAAATTTTGCTGAGATTTTTGATCTCTGGAGTGCTGCATCCAGATTAGCTGCTCGTGAATTCCACTGTCTCATCAACCTTGCTCGACATTTTCAATAGGTGCCAACTTGTATGCTGAATTTGGAACTAGAAATTATAGGAAAGTATAACTGTGATTCTAAAGGATGTAGTGAAGATAACCCCAAGTCTTTAGTCTGATTCATAATTTGGTGTCATGTCATCTAGTTAAACAGAAGAAGACTTACTTAGGCCTGTCACTTCTAAGTACCTGTGTAGTCCATTACTTAGAAAGTTTGTTGAAACAAGTCTGGGATGGGGCCTAAGAATTGTAATTTTTCCTGGTTCTCTTAGGCAGCTGCTGCCGCCTCCAGGTCATGCTTTGAGAACCACAAGCCCAGCCTCTACACCTGTTCCTCATTCCCTTTCCCTCCATCCCCCTTGTTGAAATGTGTTCTGTGAGCTGTGTTGCTCACTGCAATTATAGTATCGTATTATGCTTTCTATTGAGATGAACTGAAAATAATGTCTTCATTATATATTCATATATAAAGCATTTACAGATATAGTATGCATATTTATTTTATGTTTCAAAATTGCATAGTATAAGAGAGGCATTTAATTAAGAGCCATTGTGGTCAAATATGTATTTTCTTTTTCTTGTGGTAATATTTGGCAACTAGAATTAGCCATACTCTCTCCCCAAAGAATATTGATTTTATAATATTATTTTGTAATATGAAAGTATCATTTGAGACTGTTATTTTAATGAGAAAGTTCTTGCCAGCCATGGTAATTTTTCAACTAGGAGAAGGGGAAAAGTGGGGAATAAATGAGACAACTATTAAATGAAGTTCATTTGACTTTAGGGTCACTAAAATTTTCTTGTGTACTCTTTTTCTTATACATAATTCTGCTTGGTTGAGAACATCACTATACAGAGGTCTCAGTCAACTCTGAAAAGATTTTATGAATGAAATTTGCAATTGAGAAATGTCATAGGAAATGGGCCAGGTGGGCAGGAATCTCTTCTATTCATTGTAAGCAATAAACTATGATCAGGGCCCTGAAATGCACTTTTTGTGTATAAAAGAAAATGTTCTTGGCACAAATGTAAAATATTCTTCTGCTATTATTAGCTGGTATCTTATGGTGCCATATATATTCTACTTGTCAGATATAAATTGATCATTTGACTTAGAAAAAGCATTCTTATGTTTCATTTTTGTTTTTTAACTGTCTAAATAGATAATTGAATTGGTATTATGCAATCACCATCCATTTATTTTGCTCTTGTTCCATAACTGGTTACTAGGAGGAGTTGTGCACCAGAAAGAAAAATAGACTCATTTCAGTAGTTCCAGAAATTCTTTAATACTTATTGTGTTAGACCATTTGTGTTTGTCATGAAAATTCATTCTGGGGTAGAATTCTAATGTTCTCTATATTGACACCATTCTCAGAAATGTTTCTTCATCCATATTCAGATATAGTTGATATCATATACAGATTATTACTGTCTTGATCATGTATTCAGTCAAATAAGTGCTGATTTTTGTATATGGGATTCATTGATTTTTATTTTAACCTTTTTACCTAAATAATGTTCTGAATTAAAACATTGGGTATTCTTTTGTGTACTGAAGAGCCTTAAAGGAGGGGGAAATTGGATATGCTTGGCACAACTAACTGTCTCAGTTGTACTATTCATTCATTCATTCAAAACTTACCAGAGGTCTGTTTTATGCCAGGCAGTAGGATAACCAACAGGCACACAAAAGAGTGCTAAAACATGTTTTTTACCCCATAGTCAAGACCCTTCAGTGGGAAAGACAGAAATGTTAATAATTTTAGTTCATTTAGTTTCTTAAGTATTTTAATAAATATAAGACTAGAAATTCATTTTTTCTGTAGAGCAGTATGCATCCTATTTCTTGGTAATTTACTTTTTTGAGGATTGGCAGATCTCAGAAGGAAGAACTTTAAGGGTCATATAACTTAGTATTTCCCAAATATGTAATATAATAAAAATCACTTGGGACTCTTGTTAAAAATACAGATTGCCAGACTTCTCCCGCAAAGAGTCTCACAGTGTAGTCCTAGTATAGTGGGAGTTGGGTACTAGGTAACATTTTACACATTGCTTTTCACCTTAACTTGGTAAAGTGCAGAATTGCACATAATCTGCAATCTGTTTAATCTGTTTAATAGCACTAGTGTTTCTCATTTGGTGACTCTATGGAGACAAAAATATGTTCTTAAATCCTCTCTCAGTGTTTTTTTGTGAGCTAAAATAATTTAGTTATTTTGATCTTTGATGGTAAATAAGTAAAACAACTTAGAGTAGGTAATCATCTTTGGGGAAAATTGTAGGGTCTTAAGTGTATTCTCTGTTATCTAAGGGATTCCTGTTTTATGGGGAGGTGAACCAAATAATTTTTTTTTTTTCATTACTGGGGCTTAAACTCAAGGCCTACATCTTGAGCCACTCCACTAACCCTTTTATGTGATGGGTTTTTTCAAGAGAGTGTCTCACCCACTGTTTGTCTGGGCTGGTTTTGAACCATGGTCCTCCTGATCTTTGCCTCCTGAGTAGCTAGGATTACAGGAATGGTATCTGGCTCAAAGAGATTCTTACAGTATATGTTTTCTTCAAGAGAATTTGAAACCTATAATATTTCAGAGCAGAGTTTTAGTATGACCCAAGATTTTAGAAAACATGATTTGAGCCTAAACACTTAGATTGGGTTATATAAACCACAAAATGATTTCCTGTTACTTTTAATTTTGACAAACCTAACTTTTATGTTGTAATTTTGTTGCAAAATCATCCAAAGGAATTTTCTAGACATAGAGTCTGTGTGAGTGATCCCCCTAGGCTTGTGCAATGCTATGCCCTTTAGGCTTTAAGGTAGGTTTGGAAGGTACAGTGGCCATAACTGTGTTGTAACGTCCTATAATACTAGTTTTTCAAGCTTATTATACAAAGATAGATCATTTCCTTTTTCTTCATTTACCGTGTGGGCACACTTACATCAACTCTTCAGAAGTCCATGTTATGTGAGAGAACCACACTATATGTGCTGAAAATTTGTATCAAGACCTTATATTCTATTCATTTTTTCATGTTCTATTTATTTTTTCATTGGTCAATCTTGAGCAAAGACTGGTTAAGAGATTTCCCTTCATGCCTGTTTTACTAAACAGCTACATTCTCTTGTAGAAATGTAGAGTAGATTTAACTAATGATCACAAAGTTCTTTGAAATATAAATTGTTATGGAAATGCTAAGTAGTATAAACAATTTGAGGGCAAGCATTAATAAGAGCTTCACTGCAAGCATTTTTAAAGAGAACTAATAAAAGCTTCATGGTTCAATTAATACAGCACAACATCGGGTTTTCTGCAAGCATATGGGACCCAGAAGGCCTGCCCCTGTTTTTAAAATTTACGAACTCTTTAATGATTCACCACTTTTGCTTCAGTGCCTTAACCACTGTGGTGCCATTTAGTCATTAAGTAGGAAACTAAAACCAGGACAAAGTTACAAACAAATATCATAATGTCCAAGTGGGCATATTTCTTTCAGTTTTTTCATCATGTTATCATAAAAAATGGATATGAGATGAAATAGAGCCATAGGACAAATCAAATAGGTTATGACTTCCCCAGATGAGTATGATCACTGGACTTTGTAATGAAATGCAGGTCAAATCCTATTACAAGAAGCTTTATATAACTAAAACATTTTCAGGCTCCCGGCCAGTTATCTATTTCAAATAGCATTCAAGAACAACATTCCAAGATAATAAAATAAATTAGTCCCATGAAGTTTGTTGTGAAAGAATTTGGCCACAGGTTACAGTATGAATGGGAAGCACTACATGGTAAATTTATTACGTATTGTTTTGGATTTTTTTCTTTCTACCTGAACTTCACAGTTAAGTTCTTTTGGTATTTCTAAGTCTAATTTTCTTAATGTGATATTCAAGATTAAAATATAAGTCAGAGAAGGCATTCTCTTCATTTTTCAATTCCTGAGGAACAGTGCTTTAATAGTGAGGCATAAACCTTTTCCCAAAATGTTCAGTTTTAGTGTTTTGCACACTTATTTGTTCTCAAATGGTCTTTTCACTACTTTTTGTGGGTGATTTAATTTGTGTATTTCTCACTGTTTTCATTATTATACTACTATAAACAAATCCCATAATGTAGTTTAAACAGAAAACAAGGTTATTTATCTTTCAAATGGAGACCAAAAGGATTTTCTTGAGTGATAGGCTATTCATTTTCTAACTTTGAACTTGAAGCTTTTATTTAATTCAGCTCACGGATTTCAAACTCATTGTGCATTTCTACATCAAGACAATGGTAGGGAAATGGAAGAAGGGGATATATCAGGGTATCTGAAATTATAACTGAATGCATGCTGATGAAGAAGTACTTTAAGCTTAATAGTCACAATTCTTATGCTTGCTCTTTGTTGCATATTGGTGTCATGTTTTTAAACACCTTCATAATTTTAAATAATAATGATGAAAATCTTGTCCAAATATGCAATGGTTGACAAGTACCTGTTTTCATTGATCTTTCCATGAACACAATTATAAAGCAATGCTAGCTGATGTATTTTGTGAAGCTCCATGACTAAGGTCTTGGTACTGCTAACAAAACACACATGGACAGCCTTATTTTTATAGAATTATATGGGGCATTTATAGAAGATTATTTGTTTTCCTTCTGTATAGCTTAGGGTTTTAGAACTCTCTTAAGAGTTCCAAAAACACTGTGCTTATGTTGCAATAATATAGTAACTCTGAGGGAATACAGAAGGAATACAATGTTATCTGAATTTACAGTAAATAGCAGCAAAATATGTTACTTTCTATGGTTTTCTGTATATACCTAGTTTCTTTTTTAATGGTAGATTACAGATTTATTAAAAATGGTTAATGGGGCTGGTGGAGTAGCTCAAGAGGAGAGAGCCTGTCTAGGAAGCACAAAGCCCTGAGTTCAAACTCCAGTACTACTAAAAAACGGTTAATGACATTTATGAGAAAGTGGGAAATCTTCATTACATAAAGTACGCAATAATCAAAATTATATGAAAAGATATGATTTTGGTTGTAAAAACTCAAGCCATCTAAGAACTCGAGAAAAAGATGAAGTAAATAACAATGACTAGTTTGATAATAAGTCAGGCTATGGGACTTCATGCATATTTAATGTTCTTTTAAAAATTGTTTGCTTTATAATAAAAAATTGAATAATAATGCATATATTTAATTTCTGTTATTTTTGCAAATGTCATTGCATTGTCATCTTCTCCATTTATGGTTTACTGCTTCATAATTTGTTGAAGGGTTAGAAAAATAAGAACTGTTAAATTGTTAGTAACCCAATAAGCTCCAACAAGTACACAGTTCTCTTTATGAGTAAAATGAAAGTTTTTGTGTTTCTTACATTTGTAATTGCATTTTATTAGTCTCCCTTCCCTTCTTCTTTTCTTTTCTTTCTGTCTTTGCTATATAGATTTACAACATGTTGAATTTCCATTAGGTGAGACAGTTTTATGGCTTTGATTTTCACCATGGTGACTTGTGTTGCTTTGAGTTATTTTAACATCCAAAATGAGCTACTCATGACTAAAGTCTTTTTGGATTTTCTATTAAAATTTTGTCTTGATTTATGGGAAATGGAAAAACTCTGAGGTAGTCTGTGAAATTGTTTTAGATCTTTTTCTTTGTGATAGCTATCTACTATTTGATTATATGAGACTCTTTCCTCTTAAGATTGATGGTTTCTTTTCTGTTTCATTGCATAATTAACCTTTTCTCCAGTACTCTTAACTTCTGGGAGAAATTTTTCTTCATACCAGTTTTATAGTTCCACTGGAATCTGCTTTGGGTTTTTCCTTTGGAATTGTAATTTGTCTACTAATTTTACTGTCTGAAATTCTGGGAGTTCTGTGAGAGGACAGACAACTATATGGCACATATGTGGCACTCACGTTGTATCTTTCACTCCAAGAAAAACTTGTTCTTCAGAAAGAAATGTTGAAAGGACAAATTGTCAAGAAAAACTATTCCTGAGTTTTAGATTAGTGTTTAATAAAGCATGATTATACCTTGCAAGTCTGATGCTAGTGGATAGGCTAGTGTGTTTTTCTGATCTCAGATCTACAGTGTTTTCAGAGGTCAGAACTTAAACTTGATCTGATAAGAATAATATCGCAAGTCAATCTAGCTACTTCTTTAGTTTGTCACTGGGATTCCAAACGTTTGCCGGATGTGTTTATGAACATGGGATGTTTTGGGATATGATCCTTTCATTCAGAGATAGTGAAAGCCTGCAAAAATGCATGACTAACCTGGTGGTTGTGAAACAGTTATTCCAGAAGACCTACGTCTTCTCATAGATGTTGCATTAAAAATATTATGATTAGAAAAATTTTGAAAGCTTGTTTAGGAAAATGAAAGTGTGTAAGTATGAACATACTTTCTGAATAATTTCATTATGTTTGAATGTATACATATCTTTGAGACTAGTTCCTATGTTATCATGCCTTATTTTTTAGTAAGGGGGAATTGAATGTATGAAATTAGTAGAAAAATTTAGGAAGTTATAGGAAGAGGAAAAATAATACATACTATGACTTGTGTTAGGTAATGTGTGCTATTATTCCTATCAATTTCAGTAAATATATCAAAGCAGAATTTCCCTTCTGGTGGGAGAATAGATAATGTGCCTATTCATCTGCCTTCTTACCTTTGTTAGTTTTCTTTGTTTTTCTCTTCTCCTGCATAACTCTAAATAGGATTTTGGATCTGTCTCATTAAGTTTTAAAAAATGAAATACACAAGGAGGAAAGAAAGTAAAGGAAGAAAACTGGACAAAGTAAATACTCTTTGTACATATGTTCTGTGAAGCTACTACAAGAGAAATATGTCTGCCTCTGAGCTTCACAGTGCCAAGTCTGTTTTCTACTAAATCTTTACCCTAAATCTGATCCAGTCCACACCTTGTTTAAGGAATGCTAGTGGTTTTTTTTTTTTTTTTGTCACCTCTCTGTAAGGTATATAGATATTTGGCTCAGCTCCCTTTTTGGGCTTGTCTTCCTTTTTTTTTTCCTCATGGAACCCTGTTCTGGTCACATAGTGGAGCTGTGTGCCTTCTCCAGGCCCAGCTTTCCTGTTGCAGACTTTAAATGCTCACTTCTCACTGCCCTTGCTCTGACTCCATTCTTCTGTGAAGCCTTCCTGGGTGTTTCTGACACTTACTACCTGTCAATTCAGAACTCATTCTCTGGTACTAGGTTGTCTTCTCTAATAGACGGAACTTTTTGAGGGCAAGGGCATTTATCCTAAGATTCTTTGTGAGGGGGGTGGTGGTGAAAAGTGACTCAACTGACTATTTTATCCATAGTTTCTCCCTTACTTGAATCATTACTGCCTACCAAGAAAAAGGAGGTAATGAGTGAAGAACTGAAGATACTTTGCAAGGGGCTGATGATAGTGGTACTGATGCTGGGAGAGTGGGGAGGCAGTTGCAAATATCTGAGCAAAACCAAGCCGCTCCATTTCTGGTAGGAGTTTCTGGCCTTACTTTGGTTTCTTCTTACTTACTCATTTGTTGATTTTTTTTGGTTTTTATACATCTTCCGAATAACAACTCTGAGATATTCTTTTGCCTCTATTTAGTGCTGCCCACTGAAATGTTGTTCTTTCTCCTCACTTTCTAGGGTGGCTTGTTTATGCTTGAAGAATAAACGTTGCAATAAAATAATCATTGTTTATCAAATGTGTGGTCTTAGACTGAGTTCCCTTAATAGGATCTACTTTATCTAGCATGATGGTAGAAGCAGACTCACCACCCTTTTTCCTTTTAGTAACTTGGACTTCTTCCTGTTCTGATGCTTGTAAGCCACCTCCCTGCCCATTGCAAATACACACTGTATCTAAGAATAGAGGAAAGAATAAAAGGATTTTGAATTATGGTTAGACAGGAAATTATTTTTTGTATGTTTTTAAAATTTTTATTTATTTATTTAATTATTGTGCTGGCTGGGGGGTACATTGTGTCATTTACAAAGCTTCTTACAATGTATCAAATATACTTGAATTTACCCCCCTCCACAATTTTCCTTTATTCCCCCTCCCTCATTCCTAGAACAGTTTCAACAGGTATCATTTTAGGTAAGAAATTATTTTACGTTAATTTAGAATCCATTGGTTCAATATTTTTCAGCTTTAAACAATGCATGTTTTGCTAACTATGTTCTATCTATAAGTTCTTTTATTAAAATAAGTAAAAAGGAAAACAGCTGGTTTAAAATAAATAAGTTTTCAATTTCTCTGTATATTTCAATTCTTATTCAAAATGATGAACATACAAATACCTAAGTATAATAATTGAAGTCTTTATAAAGGTTAAATTAGGATCATTTTATTAAACTTTCTTGGTGTCTCTATTGAAATTTTTTTTCTTTATTATTTGACAGTGTTGCAGTCCAGCATTTGATTGAGAAAGTGATCTCTTACTTTGAAACATATCTAGTCAAATGGATTTCTTTCATATCTGCCCAGGAAGTTCCTTTTTTCACATGTCGTTGAAAGAATAGATAGGGAACAGGCAAACACTGCGTGTGTTTCACTCAGAGCTCTGGGGAACCTCTTTGGGTTGGCTTTCTTTGTTGCCCACTCACAAATCTGTCTTACTTAGAATGATGCAATGGTCCAGCCTCTTGTGGGGTAACATCCACTGACAATAACATCACAACCCATTAGTTGATCACAAACTCCCTGAATCTATAGGGACTTTCCACAGTCTAAATGAGTGAGTAATTCTTAAACTACAAGGGCAAGCTGACGTCCTAGGGGAGTAGTGACGTGTTAAGGCCAGATTGTTTACTTTGCTTGTTATAACTGCAGGGTCATTAAGGAAATGCTTGCATCCTGTTGTGCTTATATGTTCTTAACCAACATATAGGGCAAAGAGTATTTGATCTCTTTTTGCCCCTGCTGCCCTGATATTCCTTACCATTCTCTACATCCCATTCCTAAGAAAATAAGTGTTTGCATTCATTGATCCTAAATACACATCTCTTTGCTTTGGATATGTTTGTTATTTTATCTGTTCATTTATTAGTGAAAAATTATACAAACATGTATTTGAAGTTATTAGTATAAACCCAAGGACTTAAACACAAGCTTTAGAAATAGCTGTCATTTTTCTGTCACTCATTAGATCTTCCTTTGTCCTATTTTCTTCATTGAGAAAATGTCATAAATTTGTTATGTTGGTACATAAAATATATAATTATAAAAAATTAAAGTATCAAGAGTTCATTTAGAATTGTCACACTTAAAGTTGTGCTCCCACCCAACTATCCCTTTGTAAATGTCACTGTAAAATCTAATGTCTATAAGTGTTTGCACTGACAAGATTGATACCTAAAGTCATCACTTCCTGGTTCTTTCACAGTGTTCAGGTTTGTCTCTGTCATTTTTGAGCAAATAGAATTATATAGTCCCTCTCTTTTATTATATTCCAGCTTCAAGCCCACTGCTAATACTGAGCAACTCAGTTGCCTTGCTTCTCTTTTTGGTGCATTTTTATACTTTTAGTTGTGCCACCATTTCTTATGAGCATCATCTATTCTCCCAGTTACCCTGTGGGCATTTACTGTTTATTTTGATTACATGTAGCTTAATGGAAATATTTGCCCCGAGTGTCTTTCTGGATCTTGTGCTAGAAACTTTGTCTTGTCATTTTTGTCAAATGAGTTTTTTGGTCAATTTTTTTATGTTACTTATGTCACTGATATAGTTGGTGAGTCTGAGGGATTTCTCATTTTTTACAGTTTCCATGTGATACTCAGATTCAGATCTAAAACTGGCAGAGTTCTGTGGGCTCCACAGTAAGTAGCAGACAGCAGAGAAAAATGGGAAGAAGCGTAAGATCATCAGAGGATCCAGGAAATCCCTAAGAGAAAGCGTCCCTGCCCTAATGACTCTGGGACTTTGGACAAGTTACTTGATAGCGGTTTGCATCTTGTATTTGTAGCCTATGTGTAACAAATTACCATATACTTGGTGGCTTAAAATGAGAGAAATTTATTCCCTTATTCTTCCAGTTTTTGCCTCTATGGCCAAAGATTTGACACACTCTTCCTCTGTGTGGGTCAGATCTTCCTCTGCCTTCCTCTTATAAGGATAAATCTCCCCATCTCAAGATCTTTAGTCACATCTGTGAAATTTTTTTTTTTTTTGGCCAGGTTCTAGGAATGTGGTTGTAGTTATTTATTGGGGCATCATAATTCAGCTACCAAAAAAATGAAATAATTTTGGGTTTTTAAATTATAATTTCTTATAAATTTCTATTTATACATTTGTTACTCATTTCATTCATTTATTCATCCATTCATTTGCAAAACTTTTATTTCATTCCCTTTATGTGTTAGACATTGTGCTAGGTATTAGGAGCAATCCAGTGACCATGTCTTGAATAAATGCATTGCTGCCAGTGAAATTGCCATACACAATACGTGGTGAGATAAAGATAAGAGAGATAACTTAATTTAGACTATTAGATTTGTTTTTATTAGTCTCCTTTTGCATAATTCTAGAGTATAACCCACCACCACGTCTCAGTGCTCATATATCATTTCAGCGACCACAGTTATGTGTAACCTGTGGACCAGAAAGTGTCTTGCAAGAGAGTGTTGGGAGGAAGCCTGTATTAATTTAAATTCAATTCAGAAGAATGTACTGAGTACAACAATAAAACTTAGGCTTTTCCCCCAAGGAATTTTAAATTTTAACAATTCTTATCTATTCTGGCTGCATATCACCATCAACATTAGAGCTTTAAAAACCACTTATGTCTGCCCCTAATCCCACCTTGTGCATGGTTCTGGGCAGGGATATTTTTTGTTAAAAAAAAAATCATCAGATTTTTGTTTCCTGCTGATAGCATTGAACACAGAGAACCTCTGATCAAATAGAAGAGGAAAACAAGCACAGAGATATTGATAAATATGCAAGACAGATGCCTAAGTCCCATTTAGATATTTGCAAACAAAATAATTTGGATGCTCCTAGGAGGTTGAGATCATCCTGGCTCAAGGGAAATTTGGAGAAGGAAATATCTGAAATTTCTTTGATGGATATGTAAGGTTTCAACAGGCATCGATAGGGGAGGACAAGGGGAAGAAAATCCAGAACCTCTAGAGTTGGGGAACCAGGTGAGTTTTGGTTGGTGGAGGGGCCAGGGGCCAAAATTTAGTCACCCATTTTCCTTTTGATGTGACTTTCAGGCCCAGAGTCCTGAAGAATTTGAGAATTCTAAATTTAAATCTGGACTTCCACATTGTTATCAAGGTAGAAGGGTAGAACATATTTTATTTAACAGCTGATAGTTTGATTTATACTTTAAAAAATTTAGAAACATGATAGCAGGGCTTCCATTTGTATCTTTGCTTTACATTTTATAAGGATTAGGAACAAGCTTCAGGGAGAGAAATAAAAATGGAAAGGAAGGTTTTATTTAAAATGTTTATGAAGAAGAACAGTCAGGATATGTGACTGACTGTAAGAGAGACAGTGGGACCTAACAAAAGCAATTGAGAAGTTCAAGAGTGATAATAGAACAGTGGGGGTGAGTGATAGTGATAGAAATGATATCTAGTATTTGTTTAGTTCTGTTCACAAGCCAGGGGCTTTTCCAGTGCATGTTCTACGTCATTGAATTCTGTACAAAACCCTTCAGTTAGATGATATTCTAGTTCTCATTTTACAGATGGGGAATCTAGACCTTGAGAGGTTAATTATCTTGCTGTATCAAAGTCTCACAGCCACGCCAAGAGGAACATCTAGCACTTGGATCCAGGCTCCTGATTCTAGATTTGTATCGTTAGCCACGCACTGCTAGTTGTCAGAGGATAGCTTGATAGTAAAGCAGAGAAAGAGAAGTTGGACCTAAAGATAGTTACTTAACAAGCAGCTGAAAAAGATCACAGTTGAAAACATGGGTAGCATCAAATCAGCAACCATCACCTAATTAGAAGATGGAAGAAGGAGAGGAGAGGGATAAGGACCAAACCTCACTGAAGCTTCTCACTTCTCTTACTGATGTTAGTAAATTACATATAATACTCTGAAAAAAAAACAACACTTCTTGAATAGTTAAATAAGCACATGACTCAGTCTCTCAGTTCTGATTTTTTCTACTTGTGCTTAAGATTCTACATACGTAATAATTACAATGTTGTGAAACAGAAAAATATGAAAAGTTTTCTCAATTTCTGTTGTTTGTTTTATTAAAGCTGGTTCAGTTTCAAATCCCTGGGTCTTTCTTAGGTTCCATTTTGCTACCTTACTCCATCTTTTCCCCAACAGAACAGTTGCCTTGGGGGAGGTTCTGTTAGCACAAGAAGATTGACAGAACCATTCACTATTTTTGTCACTTAAAATAATTTATGATCTAAGACTAAAGGGACAAATAACACATAAAATGTGAGGTGTCTTGACTATTGGGTAGCTTTCTCCACCATTCTGTGAGACTGTCTCCAAACTTATTTCATCATTATTCTCATAATGAGTATACCTAAAAAGGTACTATTAAATAACCCAGGAAGATAAAATTATTGCCTTTAAAATATAGAAATTATATTCTCTTTTGTTACCTGTCATTGTAACTAGATAAGGTTTATAGTCTTGTCTTGTTCTCACCCCTCATTTTTCCACAATCAGAATCCAGCATATTCGCTTGAAGGTTTAGGGTTCTGAATAAAAAGGAGTTCACATTTCATAAAAACTACAGGTCGTGTCAAATATTTTAATGTTATAATGTTGTATTTATTGTGCTGTTTCTTCCCCAGTGTCACGTTTTTCTCATTGAATTTTATAATTGTGGCTGACTATTACAAAACTAGTGTCATGCCTAAACTTATTTTTGTAGTGCTGGGGCTTAAACTCACAGTCTTGTGCTTGTAAGGCAAGTGGTCTGTCACAGCCATGCCTCCATCCCTTTATGTTTTTTAGTATATATATATATATATATATAGATAGATAGATAGATAGATAGATAGATAGATAGATAAGGTATTACTGTTTTCCCTGGGCTGGCCTGTAGTGTGACCCACTTATCTACTGCCTTCCACCTAGCTGGGACCATGTTCCCCACCACTCAGGGTTATTGATTGAGATGTGATCTTCCTAACTTTTAGCCCAGGCTGACTTCAAACCATGATCCTCCCAGTCTCTGCCTCTTGAGTAACTGGCACTGCAGGCATGAGCTTCTGTGCCTAGCCATCCGCACCTAAATTGTTAAAAAAAAAAATACTGAGATTCTCACTCTACTTTTTGTCTCATACCACCATCCTATTTTTTTCTAGTACTATAATAGAGTTGCTGTGGTCTTCCTACATAATTCATCTTTACCTAACTTTATTAAGGAAATGAATAAATAGAAATCTCACAGAAGTGTTTGATTAGAACCAAGGAAAATCAAGCTATCTTGCTATAAAGGTCAAGACTGGCTTTCAAAGAAAATGATTTTATGGTGAGAGTAAAACAACTTTATTTGTAAATAGTAATCAACAAAGGAAGAAGTCTGTCATTTGTTATTTGAATGACATCTGGGAAGCTAGTGATTTTCAATTTGGACTATGCATTAAAACCAACTGGAAAACTGGGAAAAAAAAGATGAAGTCTGAAGCTCCATCCCAAAGCTTCTGAAGCAGTTTGACTTTCGTGGGGCATAGGCGTTGGTATTTTTTAAACTTCCAAGGTGATTATTATATGCTGCTAATGCTGAGAACCACGATTACAGGAATCCTCAAAAAAGTACAGAAGAGGAGCATAAAGTAAATAAATATAAAATATTTACCATTTAGGAGATTACATATCCATTCTAGCAGAGGAAGTATGGTCTGATTGGTTATGAAAAGGAAACTCTTAGTTCTATTTTTGAAAGAAGGCAAATTAATCTCATTTAGTTATTAATTGTGACTAGAATGTGTGAATATTTATGGTTTAAAAATGCCTTTTTTCTGTATTTCTAAACTTGTTCTTATGTTCAAGGTTATTGAATTTCAAGTACGGGCCTAGTGCCCCCCTACATTATTGGAACTATGCATCAATTTACAAATGAATAATTCAAAGTCAATCCAATTAATGTGACACTTGCAGTCAATGAAAAATTCACTGATTATCTTGGGTATTTTTTCCTTTGCAGGGAAAGCACTAATACTGTTTCAAAATGATGTTTGCTCACTTTGTGGGAAGTATCTTTGTCATTCTGAGCTTGAGCTACTTTCTCTGTGAACCTGGGATATCAGGCATTATGGAATAAAAATGACCAGTTATTAAGTGTCCATTATATTTTGAATTCTAACTGTATGTGCTGAGAGATTTACATGTAATATCTTATTTAACCATGGTTAAAACTCCTGTTTTAAAGATGAGAAACTAGGCTCCAGAGACTTGTGTAAGGTGACATGTAAGGTTGTATATGTACTTAGGGATTGGGCCACAGTGAGAATTCAAGCCATCCAGCACCATGGCTAGAGGTAATGATGAGCCTGTGACCCACTGTAAAGACTGTTTAGCTGACTGATTTCAGATGAGAATCATCTTCTTTGTAGGGGAGCTCTCAAAAAAGACCACCTCAACAGTTTCCAATTGAGTAACAGCTTTTTCTGTAGATGCTAACAAGGAATGGATGAACTGCTGCCATTAGCACTGGGACTGGCACTGGTGTTGGTGGGAGGATGAATGGTCCCTGGTGCTGGTTAGATTTTGAGGAAGGAACATTTCTCTTGAAATTTCCTGAAGCCATAAGACTGTGCTCCACTCTTTATTTCCATATCTTAGGGAAAACTTGGGGTGGATGTGAGACAGAGGAGAGCTCATCATCTTGATGAACATGAGTTGAGTTGACAAGTGGTGGTCATGGGAGGCCTCAGTAAACCTGTGCTCACAAAGACACCACGTTTCGGGCCCTGTTGTTCACACGCTAAAAGTCACTCAACATTTCTGAATCTGTTTTCTCACCTTTAAAGTGGAAATGTTGATGTACTAACTGAATTCCTTTACCTCAAGGAGTCGAAGATTTGAATAAAAATAATATGCTCTAAAAACTCTAAAGCATGAAATGTTTTTGAAAATATTAGAAAAGCAGAGTTTGGTTTCCTCCATGGAAGGTTTTATATCTTTAATGGGTGGAATAACAACTAAACATTTATTCTTCAGTTCCATTTGATTTTGAATGCCCTTCCCCAAACACTGAGACTGATTTTTACCTCCACTAGTGTGCAAAACCTCTAGGCATTTAAGCGGTCTCCAAGTGCACCAATTACTGCCTAATGGGCAAATCCCATGATCTTTCCTGTCTTCAGTAGAATTGTTACAGCAGAAAAGTAGTAATTCCTTCATTTAACAAATGTATATTGACTGCCTACTGTGTGTCTGGAATGGTTATAAGTCACTAGAAATAGCAATCTGAGAAAATACAGGCAAATTGCCTATCAAGCCTCTATGGATCAAGTGTGACATATCATTTCTAATCTTCACAGCAATCCTGCATTCTGTGTTTCACTAGCACTACTTACAATTGAGGATACTGAGGCTCAGGAAGGTGAAAAGCAATGTCCAGCCCCTCCTAGCGAGGCTATGATAGAACTGGGAATAAAACTCTTTTGCCTCTTCCTACAAATGCTTTCTTTTCTTTTTACTCTTCATTATTCATTCATTTAATGCTTCACATAGTCTAATCTTTTTTACTTCCTTTTTTTAAAATGAACATCCCAGTTATTTTCTTAACAACCTATGTTTTAGACATTTTCAAAACTCTGTGCTCTCCTCTGGATTGTTTGGTTCGGCCATGATTAACTTCATTTTCTATTTTTGTTGCCAACCTTTAGTACTCATGACTTCCTGCTACTACCATTCTAGAAGGCTCCCTATGAGTCTCCTTTGTGCAGCCTATACTGTATAATGCTACCTGATGAATTTTACTAAGTCACACATTTAATTATGTCCCTCCCCCCAAATCCATCGTACCTTCTCAAGGCCTGCATAATTGTAAGGACTCGTGCATTTCTAGTGTCCAGGGAATAGGACAAACTACATTTCTAGCCTTCTCCTCAGTATGCTCTTTTCTATACACAAAATCAGTACTTCTTTGGCTTTTATAATAAGAATCATCCGAGGCTTATTTGGACCCAAGTTCTTAGGCCTTACTTCAATCTACTGAGCCAGAATAATCAGATTTACAGAGCCTTGTGGGGCATAGTTGTTCTGGTGGTCCACTGAAGGGCTCAGAGAAAGGTGCACAGCTGTGACTACTCTGTTTCTCTTGAGGAAATTGTTGGTGCCACCTGACATGATGACACTTAGTTATAAATGAACCCTCTCAGTCACCCTTTCTCACACATCACTGAGGTATAATCCAAAAACACACTAATTAAAGTAACTCCTCTTGTGTGACTATGAGATATTTTATATAAGCACAATGTGAAATGCATAGAAGGGTTAAAGTTCTAAATAAACGTTTAGTTAACACACCAATTGTTCAATTTTTAAATTATACACATAGGTAAATACACGACATAGTTTTATGCAATTGAATTTGTATATATTTGCATAAGTGATACGGGCATATGTATTTATGTGTATGAATATGTGTGTATGGCTTATATTCTCTCCAAATTATATACAAAATTATTTTAAAACATCAGTATTGCAAAATAAAAGACATTAATGATTATATTATGAAACAAGAGAAAAATAATGGCTAGAAAAATCAGATGGAGTGGAAGCATTTTTCTGTAAAACACTCTATCATTAAAATGGTTATTTACTAGTATATTGAAATAAAGATCACTATTTTTCTCTTTTTTTATCCACTCCAATTTGCATTATAAATAAGCAAAATTACTGTTTTTAAAAATCACTGAAATTATTACATTACATATTTACATATGTTTTTATTTTCAGGAGTTTCTATTTTAATCAAATGTCTTTTATATACTGTATTTTATGAACTGAAAGTTTAGAAAATTGCAATTGAAATAGCATGTAATAGTTTTGTTTCTAAAAACAAAAAACTTAGACCTTTTGGCTATTGTACAAGTTAGTCTTAGAAGTAAGTATAGAGAGTTGTTTAATGGGAAGTCAATAAAATGAAGTTTTCAACTGTACATTCTGAATGTGACCAAATAAGGTAAAGGTTAATTCATTGTTTCCTTTCTTCCTGCATCCATCCATCCATGCATCCACAATGTATTTATTAAATGTCTGCTATATGGAGAGCAAGAACAGATACACATTCTTAAAAATTTACTGTAGCTTTGATATACACTGGGTAATGATTACTTTGTCTAATCTGATTGAAAACAAATATTTACCCTGCTGTTACTTCAACAATAAAGCATTGCTTTTCCACATTGATTTAATATATAAATCCTGTAACTTAATGTGATGAAAATTTTTTGACCATTATAGCCCTACTGTGACCATGAAATCCATGTCTCCACATCTCACTGATTAGTATTCTGTCTTCTTTCAAGTGAGATAGGCTAGTAGTCTAAGACATATATTCTTTATTATTATTATTATTCATTTATTCACATGTGCATACATTGTTTGGGTCATTTCTCCCTCCTGCCCCCCCCCCCTCAGTTCCAGGCAGGTCCTGTTCTGCCTTTATCACTAATTTGTTGAAGAAAAGAGACAAGCATAATAAGGAAGACAAAGTGTTTTTGCTAGTTGAGTTAAGGATAGCTATACAGAAATATTCCTAGTATTGCTTACATGTACACATGTTATGACCCATGTTGGTTCATCTCTAACTGATCTTTACCCTGGTTACTGATCGCCTTCTCATGATAACCTCTGTTGCTTTAAGGTTTCTGTATTAGCTCCTCTGGAGTGGGGACATTAAACACTTTCATGTTAAGACATATATTGTTAAAGAGCTCCTGACCTGCTTCATTGGGCCAGCATGCAGGCCTTAGTCACCTCTTACACAAGGAGAGGTTCTCCATGCTGGGTATGTTATACCTGCTGTTGGAACTCCTCTCTTTCTTGGTAGCCCAAGAAGAGATAGTGAGAAAGGCTGTTACTGACCTTGAAGCTGAGTACACTCAGTCTACTTAAATCCAGTCTTCCTCACTTAACTGATCTTGGACAATTCTTATCTTTTATATTTGTAAAATGTGAAAAATGTTATCTACCTCTTGGATTTTATCCACTGTGAAAAGCTTACTTCTCTTTCACCACCAATAAATAATGCTTTTTGGAATTATGGATATCAAACTAGTTGTATTTATTTCTTTACCTGTTGGATTCCTTTCCTAAAGTTGTTAGTAACACCTTACTAAAAAGGCTAGAATTTGCATCTTTGTTTAGAACCCCTGGTATTTACTGTACTACCTGATAACATAGGATGAACTAGATAACTGTTGGGGCTCAGGGTATAGAAAGATTGGTCATGACATCTTCATGTTCTACAGCCTTCATTTATAATTCTTCCCACCACCCAAATGAAATCCACTAGCCTCCTTTTATCACAAAATCCTGTGGTGGATTAGACAGCTAGGCTAAAATAAAACCCTCCAATTTGACCAGAAGGCGTCTAAGGAAAATGGCATGATACTGTTTCCATCATGAGGTTGGGTATAAAACAGAGCATGACCAGAATTCCAGCTCTGCCAGTTATGAGCTGTGTGGATGAAGGAAAGCCACTTAACTGATTAATATCAGTTTATTCATCAAATCATCTTTTCAGACCTGATAAGCATTGGATGAAATCATGTAAAAAAATGAAATGTGAAGGTTTTGGATGAGTTTTGTTGACACTGTAATCATCCTTTAAATATGTTTACACTCTTGCTGAGTTCCTGAAAAAATGATTTTAGACTAGCCAAAGAACTCTCTTTGAATATCATTCTTTGTTTCAAAAGTATTTCCTCGTGCAGGAAGCGATAAAAACACATGGCATAGACAGCTAGTGACTGAAGAGGAAGTTAGTGGTGTTTGTTTTCCCTTCAGAATTGGTAGTCCAAAAATTAAAAATAAAAATGTATCTTGCCAAGTTTTTAAAATACACAGAATGCTTTGATTATAGGTTTACAATGGACCTAATTTTTTGACATTTATATTTCTTTGATATTTATGAATTCAAATGTTAGCATTTAAACTTTTGAGGCTTTGTATTTTATTATATAAACTATGGTGATAAAGATATCTAAATACCATTAAATACATGTGGAATATATTCCTCTTTTACCCAGTAGACTTAGAAACTAAGGGTACATTTAGAAAAAAGACATTTTGAAATTATTGACAGGCAGAAGTAATACCATAAGGATTCCAAATCAGGATTGTACTGCTTTGAGGAGAAAATGTTTTAGGTGTTTTTAAGATGTAATGGGAAGAAATAAGCAGGCCTTTTACTAGATATGTGATGAAAACAAAATAAAACCCAGTGGTGACTAGAAAGTATTGGTTGACTCAGAACCAGCTCATTTTCAGAGTTCTGCCTTGAGATGAGGTGGGTATGTCACAGTAAAAGGCAGCAGATTTTCAAGTATGATATACTTGATATATTGTAAGAACTTTTGTAAATGCCACAATGTACCTCCACCCAGCACAACAATAAATTTTATAAAATGAACTCAAAATAAAAAAAAAAAATCTACAGTGGTGATAATAGATGCTATGTTAGAAAGTTTGAGTTCTTTTCTTTTTATTTCAAAGAACATATTCTTGGAAGGAAGAGTACAACTTTTAAATGTCTTTCACTTAATTAAAATCGAGATTTATGTCATTTGTTGCTGCTGCATAATATCATTGGGACTTTTGCTTAGCAATTGCTTAATGTTTTATAAAGATGCAAATGTGCTTTGTTATGGGTAAATGAAGTTCCATTGCTTAGATATTTAGCTTTTTATCACAAAACCCCTTGTGCACACTTCTCTTGTCAAGTTTTGCAATGGCATGAACCCTGGGAAAATCTCTTTTACAACCCAGGGAGAGGAAAACATGATGGGTATTTACTGTGAAGAAGAAGGGAAGGCAAAGATGGGGGAACTGTGTCATTTCACTCAGGAACCAGCTTTGGAAAGGTCATTGAGGAAGTAGTATTTGGGAGTGGTGGATATTTTTAGATTGCTTTTAAGTAAAATCATGATTTCTTTCAATGACTGGAAAGAAATCATCTATTCAGTGTTTTCCAAACTGTATGTCATGGACTGTTAGTGGGTCATGAAATCAGTTTACTAAGTTCCAATTAAATAATGGACTAGAATAGATTACAACACAGAATACCAAAGTGTACATACATTATACGATTAATTTATGAAACAGATGTTTGAGCTTGTTGTACATAGCATCTCTCAATATATGTGTTTGTACCCTCTGTTTATACTTCTCAGTGTGAATGGTAGTTGAAAAAGCTGAAAGCCACTGATTGAGTCCATTTCCCATTTTACAGATGGGGAAACTGAAGGAGGCTGGCTGGTCAGTCTGAGTGTTTCTCCTTGAGGTGGCTTATCTGTCATCTCTCTCTTTTTATAGTCTTTGTTTTAGCCAGCTACACATCTTCTACCATTTTTCACCCATGCTTTCACAGTCTAATGTTTTTATGACCAGGAATTGGATCAAAAATGCTGATTCTGGGAGATGAATCTTCACCAAGTTTCTGAGCACCATGTTAGATGGGTGGTTATTAATTATAATGCCAAGTGGAAAAAGAACAGAACATTTATAACTCTACACAAGAGGTAAAGGTAAAATTTTCCATAGGTAAAGGTGGAAAGTCTGAATAATAATCCAATAAATTTAATCAGTAGATAATAGGATCTCTTTATTAGCTTCTACCACTTGTTTCAGTTCAATAAATTATTCAGTTCAATAAATATTTACTGTACTCCTCCTTTTGTGTCACTTATGTTATCAGCCACTTTTCCTCCTTTTTGGGCAATGGACTATACAGATAATTAAGTTGATTTCTCTTTTTGCTTGTGGTATATGCCAAGAGATTTATTGAAGAATGAGGTGTTTTGTTTGTCAAAGATAAAAAATATAGCTCCATACTTTATAACACAATATGCCTCTTTGGAACTCAGTTATCCTTTATCTAGAAATGTTCCTACTATTTTGAACTCAAGGTTTCCTTCATTAAGGTGTCCTGCAGTGATCATTTATAAAGTTTACCTTTAATGCTTTCCCTCTGTTTTTGCTTTCATAACACATTGGCTTTTATTGAACTTTCTCCCTGCTGTTATTTAAACTGTGTCAGTTCTGCACTGTGAGTTGATGGATTTTTTGTTGTTGTTGTTGTTGTTATTTTTTTCTTTGGCAATCTGAGAATCAAGGCAACAGGACTAGAATGGCCACTGTCTGATGCCATGTGGGGCTTTCTCATTCCCATATTGGTACTACTTCTGGTTTGTTTTTCTGAGTGGTACCTTCTGAAGGTGGTCTGTTTTCTGTCTCTCCTTTTTGTTTTTAAAATGTTTGTACAAAGTATATTTTTCTGCTTTTAGTTTGCTGATTAGTGAGTATTTGTCACTAATTTCACTGCCTAAGGCAGTGTCAGCAGCAGGGAAGAGTCCCCAGATGTCACCATGAGCTTGCTTCTTCTTGATGGCTGTCAGTGCAGAAGGATGCCCATTAGGTCCAAGCCCAAGGAGGGAGATGGTCAAACGTAGCCTGATCTGTCAATGGGTCTAGAGAAGCTGCTTCTCAAAAATGTTAATTGTCGATCTTTGTTATTTAGAAATATTAATATTTTGTAGTCATTTTTCATTGCATTCTTAATTACTAGTGATTTTGAACATTTTTCCATATCTGAATGGGTTTTCTTCCCCTGCTTTTAATTTCTTTTGTGTTTTTGCTCATTTTCTTTTAGGTTATTCAACTTTGTTATTGATTTATGAGGCTTTTTTGTATATTATGAAAATTAGCTTTTTAATTTCTTCCCTTTCATACAACTCTAGAGCCACTTCTTAAGTGATATAATCCCCTAGTTATTTCTCTGGCTCTGAAGCTAACATAATTATTGATACTCCATTTTTTAAAAGACATAGTCATACATTAAATAAACAGGTGAATAGCTGTTCTCATATACCTATCTTACCAAGCAAGTCCTGTTTTGTCGAATCTTTGTAGTTCCTCCACTTTTTATTTAATCTTCTGATGTTTGATGTTTTCCTTGCTTGCCAATGTGCTGTTTCCAGCTGCGCATGGAAATTAATTTTCTATTTGAATAGACAATTCCAGGAAACTATCTATTAAAATTATAGGAGATGAAGATAATGTTGATTAATAACTTCATGGTGGTGTTCTTGGCGTTATAACGGGAGGATAAAGTTGATTTAAGAGTTCATACTTGGCAGTTTATTTTTTGTCTTTATATTACTTAGGTAAAATTAACTTTGCCATACGTCATCAAAGTGGTCAATAATAGAGAGTATGTGGCACTGCAGACTTATCCTTCATTTAACAAAGCATTCTAAATGGATCTTCCATGGACTCTGAACATTTTGGACAATAGACTTCCTTGTGTATCTATTCTGTGGAAGCTCAAAAACTAAAGTCCACAGAATCTTATCTAAAACTCTAAGGGTGAGGTATGTATTGGAATTCAGACATTATTGGATTTTTGAAAAGTAGTATGATTTTGCAAATGTATTAGGCTTCAATAGGACCATATACCTTCTATTACCTTTCATCTTTAATGGGGGTCTGGGATTGTTCCTCTTAATAAAAAATGTTAATATTTCTGTAATAAAATTCAAAGATATGAGAGCTTGGCTTAAATAGTAGAGTGCTTGCCCTGGATTCAATCCCCAGTACTTAAAAAAATTACTCTAAAATGAAGACTATTTAGCTGAGTTAAATAGAGACAATACCTTGTGTCTATTTTGGCCAGTTTTTGCTGCCAGATGAATTTAAATTTGTCAGCAAATGACTTCTGAAACATCTTTTATTATTTAGAATCATAAATAAAGGTTCAAAAAAATTTTACCTGTACTTTACAGGTCCCCAACTCAGTTGGTTTGATGCAGCTGAGCCCCATGCTCTAGCCATGCCTGCTGCTCAACCCACTCAAGTTGTGGATTTAGCAATCTCAGTGTTTCAGGTATTTTTTCCTTCTGGGGTTCTGTACCTATTACTCAATAACTTCTCCACTGAATTAAGCCTCTGGTTTTTCAGCCATTGGGCTCTAATTCTTTGTACCCATTACATTTGCCTTTGTGTGTAAATGATGCATCATACCTTACACATGTTCTTCTTTGTCTCTGTTCTTTGCACTGGATTCTCTTAATACTTGAAATGCCTTTTCCTTTCCTCTTCCTGCTAAATTTATCACTGACTTATTGTTCTGCTGGTATAATTTAGTTTCTTCCTGTGTTACATTCTTTTATATTCCCTGAGAGCTTTGTATCTACCTGTGATGCAGAGTGTAATACATTACTCCATAATTAATTGGAGTACTTATCCATCTCGTCCATCATAGTCTACCTTCTTAAGAACATTACCCTTTCATATACATTTCTTGCATGGTGCCAGGCACCTCACAGACTCTGAATATTGCAGTGCAAGATAAATAGAATGTATGTGTTTAGAGGCTGTGGAATAAGGTTTGGGACAAGGGAAAGAGGGATATACAATAGAAATAAATTGGAGAACAAGACAGACTAATGTAGATTAATAATTGTTTTGTTTAATTTATATGAATGTGAGGATTAGAACAAAGATTTAAATGGATTGGAGAATTAAAAAAAAACTTCAAAAAGTTGGTGCAGCTCTAGATAAACCTTGGCAGATTGGTGAAACTGGGATAGGCAGAGAGTATGCATTGCTTTCCAGGGAATGGGAGTATATTGAGCAGGGAATAGTTGCTGATGGGTAGAGGAGACATTTAAGCTATTGACCAATTATAATGGAAGTTCTGAGAGTTTTGGGAGGAAAAAGGTCAGTTGGACCTAGGACTGTATTATGCAGAGAAAGAATCAGAACTATTCAGAGCAAGGTGCCATTATGAGTTAGGGAATAGAAAATGAATGATTTGATAAAGACATTTCTGAAAATATATGTGCCACTGCTTAGCCAGCAATGCCTGAACTAAAGGGTGGAGAAGGGTGATTATTAGGCTGCTTTACATCCTCCTGGTGATAACTATTGCAAGATTATAAGGATCTGAACTGAGAAGATGATAATGAGAATAGAGAAAAGATGAGTAACTTTTGAAGAGCAAAGGTAAAATGACAGTGTGATGATTAATTGTTGTGTCAACTTGACTGGGCCATGGGGTGCCAAGATATTTGTTCAAAAATTACTTTGGATGCTTCCGTGAGGGTGTTTTGGATGAGATTAACATGTAAGTCAGTAGACTGAGTAAAACAGATTGCCTTCAATAAAGTGGGTGAGCCTCATCCAATTAACTGAAGATCTGAATAGTAAGCAAAAGCTGAGCTTCCCCTGTGTCAGACAATTTTCCTGCCTGTTAACCTTTGTACTGGGGCATTGACTCTGATTCTACAGCATCCTGCTGACCTTTGAATTCTATTTCATGGAGCTTATTCCTTGAAAAGCTTTTTCTTTCTCTCTCGAGAAATATATATTTCCTGTTGGTTCTGTTTCTTTCAAGAATAGGCATAGGCTATGGGGACTTGACTAGGTATGTGAGATGAGGAAGGAATTAAGAATTACTTAAAATTTGAGGCAGAAAGTTTTAGAGAATAACTATAGTAATAAGAATGGGGATGCTGAAAAAAGCAGTCCATTTTGAGGGAGGATATGCTTGGTTTTAATTTTATGGAGTCTGAGGTAATATTGGAAATTCAAGTGAAATTATTCTAAGTAGCTGCAGTGAGGTAAGTAGTTAGTGTGGGTTAGCATCTTGGAATCACCTAAAAAGCAAGTGAACAAAGTCACAAGACAGAGCAAGTCTACAGAGGAGTGAAAGAGACAAGCAGAGGACATGAATTTGATTGAGGTTTTCTAGCAGGGAATTATGGGGCAGGAAGAGATTGATGACCTGATGTCCAAAAAACATTTGGTGACAGAGCTGCCTCTTGACATGGGCTTGTCTGCCTCCTGTATTAGAATGTAAGCACCATGAGGCCAAACATTTGTTCGCTCGTTTCCTCAGCTTTAAATGTTGTGCTTCAGATACTCAAGATCTTTAGACATTATTTTTTCCTTTATTTTTCACTTGATAAATCTTTTTAAATGGAAATGGAAGTAGGACTCAGGATGTCTTTTCTGTAACCTTTGCATTTAAGAATTACAGACTGAAGTTTGACATTTTAATTCCTAAGACACTTATTCCATAAAAGGAGGTTAGATTAAAAGTTTTTGGGAATCCCTACAGCATGAAAATTCTTGAGAAGAATATCTATATTCTAAATCTTATTCAAAGTTGTAAAAATAGCCCTTAGTAAACTAAAAACAAAATCAAACTTTATAGCAATTCATCTTTCTCAGCTTTAAAAAAGTTTTTATTAATTTAATATTGATCAAAATATTGCAATCTGTTAAATCAAATCATTCATACAATCTTGTCTAGAACCATCTTTGGGTTAAATATTCCTCAAAATGTTGAAGTGTAACTTAAAAAAAATCCTTCATTGAGAGCTGAACTCTTTGTATTTTATATAGCTTTAAATTAATACAGTTGTAAAAGAAAGAAAAAAAATACAAGCAGAAGTGTTCTTTAAATTTTAGCACTATTAAGAGTTTTGATCCTTATGGTAATTGTATTCTATTACAGATCTTTGAACTCAGAAGTCCTTCCATAGAATCAATGTGTAATGAAAACAAAGGGAGGAGTCATTGGTTCAAATATCCTACAGGTTTAAACATCATCCAAAATTTTGTCACAGCTCCTTAGTCTGTTTCTAGATCTATGTTAACTCATGTAGTCCCACAATATCCATTTTTAATTTGTGTAAAAGTGCTTTCTTTTCTGAGTAACACATTCTTACTGGGTATATACAATATCAGCTTTGATATTTTATTGATAAGTGATGCTTAAATTGTAGTCTGTGTTATTTAAAATTTTTTCCTAATTGTATAATTTGCTCTATGGTGAATTTCCAAAAAATGTTTGGAAAAATATGGCCTATTTTTAAAATGTACAAACCTGTATGTTGATATAGTTTACGTAGAAACTCTCGAACAGTTGGAGAATAGATGCTGTAAATTTCAATTCACAGGCATTAAATGCTAGTGAGCATTAAAAAAACCAATATTTTTCTTTATCAAATAGAACTCTTTTTTTTTCTACAGACCATATCACAGTTTTTTTTCTTTTATTATTCATATGTGCATACAAGGCTTGGTTCATTTCTCCCCCCTGCCCCCACCCCCTCCTTTACCACCCACTCCACCCCCTCCCTCTCCCCCCCACCTCCTCAATACCCAGCAGAAACTATTTTGCCCTTATTTCTAATTTTGTTGTAGAGAGAGTATAAGCAATAACAGGAAGGGACAAGGGTTTTTGCTGGTTGAGATAAGGATAGCTATACAGGGTATTGACTCACATTGATTTCCTGTGCGTGGGTGTTACCCTCTAGGTTAATTCTTTTTGATCTAACCTTTTCTCTAGTACCTGTTCCCCTTTTCCTATTGGCCTCAGTTGCATTTAAGGTATCTGCTTTAGTTTCTCTGTGTTAAGGGCAACAAATGCTAGCTAATTTTTTAGGTGTCTTACCTATCCTCACCCCTCCCTTGTGTGCTCTCACTTTTATCATGTGCTCATAGTCTAATCCCATTGTTGTGTTTGCCCTTGATCTAATGTCCACATATGAGGGAGAACATACGATTTTTGGTTTTTTGAGCCAGGCTAACCTCACTCAGAATGATGTTCTCCAATTCCATCCATTTACCAGCGAATGATAACATTTCATTCTTCTTCATGGCTGCATAAAATTCCATTGTGTATAGATACCACATTTTCTTAATCCATTCGTCAGTGGTGGGGCATCTTGGCTGTTTCCATAACTTGGCTATTGTGAATAGTGCCGCAATAAACATGGGTGTGCAGGTGCCTCTGGAGTAACCTGTGTCACAGTCTTTTGGGTATATCCCCAAGAGTGGTATTGCTGGATCAAATGGTAGATCGATGTCTAGCTTTTTAAGTAGCCTCCAAATTTTTTTCCAGAGTGGTTGTACTAGTCTACATCCCCACCAACAGTGTAAGAGGGTTCCTTTTTCCCCTCATCCTCGCCAACACCTGTTGTTGGTGGTGGTGCTGATGATGGCTATTCTAACAGGGGTGAGGTGGAATCTTAGCATGGTTTTAATTTGCATTTCCTTTATTGCTAGAGATGGTGAGCATTTTTTTCATGTGTCTTTTGGCCATTTGAATTTCTTCTTTTGAGAAAGTTCTGTTTAGTTCACTTGCCCATTTCTTTATTGGTTCATTAGTTTTGGGAGAATTTAGTTTTTTAAGTTCCCTATATATTCTGGTTATCAGTCCTTTGTCTGATGTATAGTTGGCAAATATTTTCTCCCACTCTGTGGGTGTTCTCTTCAGTTTAGAGACCATTTCTTTTGATGAACAGAAGCTTTTTAGTTTTATGAGGTCCCATTTATCTATGCTATCTCTTAGTTGCTGTGCTGCTGGAGTTTCATTGAGAAAGTTCTTACCTATACCTACTAACTCCAGAGTATTTCCTACTCTTTCCTGTATCAACTTTAGAGTTTGGGGTCTGATATTAAGATCCTTGATCCATTTTGAGTTAATCTTGGTATAGGGTGATATACATGGATCTAGTTTCAGTTTTTTGCAGACTGCTAACCAGTTTTCCCAGCAGTTTTTGTTGAAGAGGCTGCTACCAAATAGAACTCTTAATGCCCCTGGGATATACAATGTGAGCTAGATTAGTTGTCATAATAATGATCTTTCTGATCTACAGAAAAGACTCCATAGCCATTCTTGTTGAGAGACCAGCTACAATGTACAACTTCCATCTTTTAACAATCTGCCTGGACTACCAATGAGCTGAGTTTGCTTTTTGCTATTTAATATCTATTGCTTTGAGTCTCTTTAATTGAGGACAATCAAGAATGAAGAATTCTCTCAGGTAACAGATAATGTTATAACACTAATCAGATAAGTACTTTTCTGTTATAATTCCTCTGTCTACAAAGTAATTTCTATAAATATTATTTCTAATAGAATTACTTTATTATTTTTAATTTTCTACATTTCCAAAATTTCTAGATTTCTTGGGAAGTAAGTAATTTATCCTTGCATTCATTTTACTTTGTGTACATTTACATAGAAGGTATTTAGCTATTTACATTGGCCAGCTGACCTCAGTTCTGTTGGGATAAGTATAGTTGTATAGATGTGCAGATCTGCTTTTTACTGTTTGCAATCAAGTATGTAAAAAAAAGATCTGCTTATTCAGGGACATAAAAAGCACTAGTAAAACTTTTGTGATAACTTTGCTTCATTTTTAAGTCACACTAATGACTGCTTTGCTTCTCAGTAATTTTCCATCTTTAACATTTTATACCTGGATACACAAATGTAATGCAATTGAACAAGAAAACAATTATCTGTCTAGTGGAAATAATGTACTTATCTCATTGAAACAACTGATTTGTTTAAAAATACACAGAAATTTTAGTTCTGCTTAGTGTGGTTACCTGTAATTTGTAATGAAATCCAGGAGCAATTAAAAACCCTCTGATTTAATTGGATCAACAATTGCCTCCATTGGTTGTGAGTGATACATTTCCAGGTATAATTCTTCTTTCATACAAACCTCCATTTGGAGCCATTTTGGATTTGAGAAAATTTTTCAATAACCTACGAGTTTTGGCTGGATCTCTGGAAAATTTCATTCAAAGACTGTACCTTCTGGTGAAGGTCTGATGTTGATTTGTGGGTTCTGTCAGTGGAACATTTCAACACTTTTTGGATTGGCTCAAGTAATTCTTGAGATTTTCTGTACAGTTTTGCCCAATCTATCTGTAACATCACATTGGATTTCAGATAAACTCTAGCAGCCATAATTCATCTGTAAGCTAATATGGGATTTTACTGGAGTTTGATAGTGGGCTGACATCATTGGGCAGTTGGGTGTTTCATTTTATTAATGAAAATAACTATTTAAACAATATGGAATCCACTTTAGCTTACTGATTTTTTTCTGACTTTTTTACAGAGGTCAATGTCCTGTCTTTTTATATATATATATATATATATATATATATATATAGAGAGAGAGAGAGAGAGAGAGAGAGAGAGAGAGAGATGGTGTATATATAAATTATAGCTTTTCCTTCAGCAGTTTCTACAATTACTACACATCAACGGCCATTTCTTCTTTTTTAACAGGAGATAGCTCTGGTTCTTGACTGGCTCCAGTCTTACGATGTGGGACTGATGTAGGTTTTAATTTTTTTAAATCCTTTCATTTTAGTTATGACATCACAGAATGTTGGTTTGGCACCACCCCCTCATTTTACACATAGGAGCCCAGCGCGCTTTGCTAGTTCTCTCAGGAGCTATGGCACGGTTAGGCTGGGACTCAAGTACATCTTGCCACACAGAGTATCTGTGGTGCTTTCTGGTTGCTTAAAGATCTGCCCTCCCTTCTCTTGTTCAGATTTTTGTATCTCTAGGTAGTTTTCCTTAACACTTTTTGAATTCAGTGTATATACTTTGTATTCATTTGAGAAACCAGACAGATGCTTCTTTTATATTTGGTTGGGATTTTATATACTCCTTTTTTTTTGTGTTCTGAGCACTAAAAAATAAATATGAGAAAGAGAAAGGGTTCAACCTGCAGCTTTAATAATGTTGGGTTGTAGAACATACGGTAGATGCAAGGCTAAAATCAGCTTCCTGTGCCTCTCCCCAACTTCTGTTGAATTTTGCCATCTAGTCAGAAGAAGTGTTAAACTTCAGGTTCCTGTTTCATCCCTCACCTGCAGAGTGACCCTACAGGAAGACTGTCAACCAGCAACCCTGAGAAACCTAGGAACCATGGCCTCACCAAGGGCCTTTTCCTGGAAATGGCCAAGTAAAGTAGTCCTGACTGCACCCTTAGGCAGCAGTCTCCCTCAGCAGCTCATCTTGAGGTGACTGTTGTTGTCTTCTTTTTTCTTACTAGCACCTGAAACCAATGTCATTTACATTTCTTCTCCCTGCATGATGAATTATTTTCCTATTATTCTTCTGAATAGAGTTAAAAAGAAAAGGCAGTGAAAACAGCCTAAGCAACTGATTATTTACAATTGAGGAAAATAAATGAGAGTTAAGGAGTTGGTAACGAGAAATGGCACTTTGAAAATGTGTTCAGAATACTTCACAAGAATGGACAATGAAGAATGGTTCTACTCTTTGGTAACTAGGCCATTCTTCTTACATTTTTAAGAAAAAGCTGGGGAAGACTTTTACCTCTGTATTTACAGTCTGTGTTTAAACTCTAGACCTTGGCAAGTGCTCACCATTATATTTTAACAACTGCATTACTAGCTGTCCATAGGCAGAATCAAATGAATTGATAGTGATCCCCCTCACCCATGGCCTTGAATTGAGTAAAATGTCAGAACACAGAAATTGGAGTTTTTTTTGATCTAGGTAGGTAAGTTTCTACTAGGTTTCACTTTCATATTTTTGTAGATTTTTAAAATGATTATCTTTTTTTACCTTCTTCATTAACTTTCTTCAAAATATTTACTTGTGACAGTTGGGAGAATATTTAACAGTCCTTCCTATTAAGGGATTTTTTTTTCCCCTTAGGATTTCCTTCCTTGTAGAACATGTTGCACCTGTGTTCAGACACTTGTGCTTAATTCAGAGGTAAATTAAAAGTTATTTGATATTCTAATGTTCTAGAGACATCTTCTCTTCACTATTTTTCTGATGCCTGCTAAGGTTTGCTTCCTAATAGGTTGAGAGCCATTTGGATAAAAAGATACTGAACTGCAGATTAATGATTTAAGATGTTCTAACACCATTCTTGGAATTGAAGTCATCTTTCAGATGAATTGTTTCTGAAGAAGTGATTTAACTGACTTCTCTGGAAACATCATGACTTTTTTTTTTAAGTCAGCATGTAAAGTGTCTGTTGTGCAAGGAAAGATAACACACAGAAAATAGCATGGAGGCAGTCACAGCACACCTGGGATGATACCCAGGCAGTAGGAACAGCTAGAGGAGACCATGGTTCTGCAGCCACGCGTGGGGGTGTGGGGTTTAAAACTCAGTACTAGCCCTGACCTTCTTATGCCAACCATCAGTGGGCATCCTAAGTACTGTCTGTATCTCAAAAGCCCTTGTAAGGAAAAAAATGAATTAGTACAGATAAAGCACTTTAGAAGCAGTGTCAGAACAGTGTATGTGCCTTATGAATGTTAACTGTTAAATGGTCCTTACATTCCTAATGTGGTTAATAAGTCCAGCTTCCTCTGTAATTTCAAGTGTTTTTCTCAGGACGCTATTTTTTAGGAAAACTGGTCTAAAAAAACTTTCTTGGGTTATATTTTAATTTATTAATTAACGGAGCTGGGGTTCATGCTCCAGGCCTCATTTATGCCATGTATGGTGTAACACTGGTCTGTAGCCTCACCCCCGCTTGTATTTTTAAGGCTGAACTGTGCATCAAAGGATGATGAGTCTTAGCTTTATATAATTTAATATTAGTAAATAATACAGACTCTCTGGTAGTCTGTGTGAAATAATTTGAGGATTTAGGCAATTTATTTCCCATTGGAAAACTGCATATGTTGTCTTCATCTCTTCCATTGAATTTGGCACTGAACTTGTTTGTCCAATACTCACAGTTGCTCAGGTTAAAAGGGAAGTTATAGGGGAGTTATTGACAGATCTCAAAAACATTGAATGGTTGGCTTTCTTGGAGGAATGTCAGATAATCTAATACCCAGGGACATGCTATCCCAAGTAGAAAATTCCATAATATAATATATATATGTTTGTGTGTGTATGTATATATACATATGACTGGTTGCCAATTTGATCATGGAAGGAATATTGAAGGAAACATTTTAGGGGAAACTGAAAGTTTTACTTTAGCTTGTGTAATAATTAACTTGGCTACATAAATACCAGGAAATAATTAGAATAGCAGATTATGTTGAATGCCTTAAGAAATATGTTTGACAACTTTTAATTTTCTTTCCTCCCACGCACCACTTCCTAGTTTGTTTCTGGCACACCAGATGTGTCTCAACACAGTGGCTGATCTTGTAGAGTTGTGCAAACACCTGTGATTGTGGCATAATAAATTTTCTCATTTTGGTTACATTTAATGAAAGTAGCAATAGAAGGACCACTATATTTTGTAGACAATGTTATGCAGATACAGAGCTAGACCACTTTTTCTACAAACCTAGTCATTGATCCTTTTTAAGGCTAATATTAAAGTTTGTGTCCAAATGTTGAATGTAAACACATCAAAGCTGATTGCAACTTCACTCTTCCTAGAGAGACAACAATGAACTCCAATTGTGCAGAGGAATGAAGAGAGTACATGGTAGTGGAAAATGAAAAAAAATGAAATGATGAAGTTTTAAAAAATAATATACCTTTTTCTATTTTCCAGAGTCTTTGAATGATTCAATTAATTAATTTTGGTGGTTTAGATCAAACCCAGGGCCTCCCATATGCTAGGAAAATACTGTATCACAGAGCTACACCCCAGTCCTAATTTGCTGGGTTTTAACTTAAACCAGCTTTAATTCTTTATTCCGTGGAGAAAATGCTTCTCGTAGACATTTTTGTTTGTTCTTTATATATTTTCTATACTTTCTTCATTTTTTTCCTTAGCTTTTTTTTTTTTTTAAATCAGCTTAAATGTCAGAGCAAGTATCATGTCCTAAAAATCATTTCTTTGAACAGAATTAGCTTTGTTTTCAGTTTTGGCCTTATCTGTGACCCATTGGGGGTCCCTCATTTTGAACATCTACTAGTAATTGATGTAATGATAATTAACATGATGTTTCTCAACTTTTAATTATAGAATGAACAATGTTATAATCAGCAACTGTGTGTCAATATACCAATTAGTGCAGCTTGGTTCCTTTTGGTTCAGGGCATGTTCACTTCCCACTTACATTGTCCTTTTCATGTATTACATGCTTTAATGACTTTGTAATATTATGTCTCTTCAAGATCCGTTGTTTGATAACTATGATCTATTTAATCACTAAGAGGTTACAGACGTAGATTTTAATATATTGCTATTATAATTTATATCACCACAAGCATCTACTTGAGTCTCTGTCCCTTTATCTCTTTTTTTTTTTTGAGTCATTTACTCAGTTTGATGTTTCTGGCCTGAGGCAGCAATAACATATGAATTTATATTTCACTTTTTAAAGTACATGGTCACTGTTATATATTGCTTTATAGAATTTTTTGTGTTCAATAAATGTAAAGTGGTACTTCACTGTTGTTTTAATTTTCATTGCTTTGATAAGTAAAACGCTTGAATGTTTTTTCTTATGTGTGCTTGATAATTTAATTTCCTCTTGTGCATGTCCAAGTTATTTTTCTTCAGGATTTTATGTTTTCTGTCAGATTGTTTGTACCCTGTATGCAACACAGAAACCAACCTTTTATCTCTTTTATTTGATAAGCATATTTCTGCCATATGTTGTTTTTCCTTTTACAATGATAATTATTTTCTTAGTATTAAAGATTAAACTGTTATAAAATTTATCTCTTTTTGTAAATTTTCTTTATTGACTCAAGATTAGAAAGTTATTGTGTCAAAAATACTTAGTTCTATTTTATGCTAATTTTTATCAGCTAAATTTTATAAATGTAGCTAAATTTTATATATTTGCACATGCGTACACACATGTACCTACATTTATAGTGATAAAGGGATAGGTTACTATAAAATGATAATATAATGCTATAAATTTTGATTCATGTTTCTCTCAATTACCAATCAGTTATGCCAGTATCATTTATTGAATATCATTCTTTCTACCTCTCCTTAATTGTCTTTAATTTCCTTTTTATCATATTATTGAATTCTTATGCATAAGTAGGTATTTTAATGGGCTCCATTCATACCTACCCATCTATTTCAATTTAGACATGAGAACTACATTGATTAAATTACTATGCTTTATAATAGGTTTTAAAATGTGGATGATTCATTTTTTCCTCCCAAAGTCATTGGGCTTCTACATGAAAAATGTTGGCTATAGAAATTAAAATTGCCCAGTTTTCCCATTTCTGGTAATGAAAGTCTTACTGGATAAGAGACATGCAAAAAGTAATTATACTATACTGCTACACAGAGCACAATAAAAGAAAGGTAGACAAAGAACTGTGGTAGTGCAGAGGAGAGAATATATTTTCACCTATTTATTTTCTATAGGTTTAATGAAAGTTGTAATTTTTATTGCATTTTATTATAGCCACAGAATGTGAAAATATTTGAGTTCCTTTTATTGTGTAGTATTCTCACACAGAATTATTCTCTGTGCCATCTTTTTTATTTCCCAATTAAGTTCTGTCATTCTCTTTAATAGGAAATATTTAATATGAAATATCTGTTAGAAAAATTCATATTAAATATGTGCATGTTATGAATATTTTGAGATTCTGAGTAATTTTATGTTGGATTTATTTTTTATTGAGTCTTGAAGCTCAAATATTCATGGATAGCACTTTGTGGACTTGATAAGATTTAGTGTATAGATGCAAATATAAAGATTTTGGGGGGGTTATTTTTGAATGATTTTTAATAGCTAATACTTGGAATAGTTAATTTTTAAAACCAATGTTAGTCAAATTACAAATTCTTGTGCCAAGAAAGTCATGTTCTTATGAAAACTTGATTAGAATTATGAAAAACAATCTGTGTTTTATAGTCATGGAAACCTGTGATGATTATTTTTGGCATATGAATTATAGATTCTATAATTACAGCTGTTAATTGGCAATAAGGAGGAGACAAAAGGTGTTAAGGAGGTTTGGAAAACAAAACTTAGATACACATCAATAGTAATCATTTTCAGAATTCTGCTTATACACCTTTTTAAGTGCACAATGAAGTTTATTCTATTAATTTTCTAAACTGTGCTCTATTTAAAAAATATTCTCATATTTGCAAATTAGGTCAGGAGCAAGCAGGACCTCAGTGACGTGCATAAACAAATCCCAGTGGAAGACTGTCATTGGACTCTCTTTTGTGTAATCCTTTTTATGTACGAGAACATGTCTCTTGGCCAGGATCCCATTATAGAAAAGAAAAAGTGGGAGTGAGGGAGGGTGTGGCTATTCCCATAGAGACTCCTTGAATTTCAGCCTTTCAATTGCTTGATTATTCTTGTGGTTGGAGATGAAAGAATAATGAGGAGTTTGTTTCCTATGTGAATCATAAAAGCTGATATGGTATACGCAGAACCATTGACTTGAATAAATGGAGAGCCTTTTAGAAATTCGCATTTTAGAGGGGTGCACAGTGTTTTCTGGGGGACATATGGAAATTGTTTTTGTAATCGAAGTCCCACATTTTCAGAGAATGCTCAAGTACAGGAAGAGGAGTGGTTGCCACTTGATAACAAAATTAGTTCCCTTTGTTTATCTTGTGTAGTGTATGCACGCCTCATTCACAAAAAGATTTTAGATAGCTTATAAGACCTATTCAACTTAATAATAGGAAAAGGTATATAAAAGAAAAGGTAATCAAGTAGGAAGTTCTAATTGGGAAAAAGAAAATAAATACTTTGAGGCCTTGATAATTGTTTTTACTTGATTCGTCACTTATTTTGACCCTGAGTTTCTTTCAGCTGTGGCATAGGTAGATATAGACATTAGGTCTCTTTGCTACACACATAGATGCATGTATACAACACTTACATATTTGTTATAATTTCTTGTTTTATTTGTTATTTGTTCTTTATATTTACGTTATTTTGGAAAAGCAAATACCCTTTATGTTCCTAGGGGCAGCACAGCTGTGTGAATTTCTAATTTCTAAAAAGAATTTCTCATAGAGACCTTTACAGAGCATGTAGCAAGTGATGTGCCTAATAGTGTTAAGTGATTGCCATTAAAAGAGCTGGCTTACTTATGGGTGATTTCAGAACAACTTCCTGAGTAGTACCTAATTTAAGAGTGGAGGAAGAGAAGAGCAGATATGTTGTAGGAAAATTACTTAAAAAACAGTTATTTGTACATTTCTGAGATATAGCAAAAAATTTTTGGAAAGAGAATAAATATATGAAGAGAGAGAGAAAAAAAGGAAAACTACTGAATTCTCCACTTGGGAGACAACTTCCAGTGGTTCTTATCAGATACCCAGATCACACCTTTCACAATTTCTGTCTCAACACCTACCTAGCTTCCTCTTCTGCCCTAACGTCACCTGCAGCAAACCAAACAAAACCTAACTCCCTTAATCTGATCCCAATTTTAACTTGTGGGGTGGACCTTGTCATTTGTTACCAGAAAGTCTTAGTTTATTGATTTTGATAAGACGGAGTACAGTAAGAAAACTTAAAGATAAGTTCAGTTTACTTCTCAATAAGAAAGGAAAGCAGATTGAATAATAAAAATTAAGCTAACATGAGAAATGCAAAAAACAATGAACCCCTAAAAGATACTGTATAAATTATATGATTTTTAACCCTGAAAAAGTGTTAAAATGATACTGAGTCAATATCAGAAAAGGGCCTCTGGAATATGCATTTTATGCCTTTCATCTTTATTATGTACAACTTTCTTATCCTTTAATGAAGTCCTAATTCATTTAATTAACAAAAGTAGCTGTCATCATACCATACTTAGCAGCTTTTTCTTCTCTTAAACCTTATTTTATTTACTAATTATGTCATAGCCAAGCTACTTTTGACTTTTCTGGCTTTGTGACCTTTTACATTCTGATTCAAAAAATCCTGTTTACTTAACAGGACTATGCTAAGAACTTTTTCGTATCTTATCACATATTCCTTCCCACAACAGACCCATGAGGTAAACCCTTTATGGCCCTCATTTAATGTGAGAGAATGCTAAGTCTCATAAATATCCTCCTCCCTCTGCAGCCAGTGCTGAGGTCTGGCTCAAGTCCAAGGCTATTGACCTTTAAGCTGTTTTTTCCCTAGCCATGTCTCTGAGAAGCAATGTTGACTTTTATTTAATCTACACCATGCTTTTTGTTTATTAATTGAACATTTCCTTAAGAGGAGAGCTCATAACCTTTGACAGTGATATCACTGCTCTTTTTTGCCTATGACGGACAACTGCAAATGATACATACTAACATAGTGGGGCAAGAGAGGCACAGAGAAGAAAGTCTTTAAAATCTAGTGTTCATCAGAAATCTATTGAGCACCTAATGAAATGGAGTTATTCTGCTGCATTTCATGACACAGTCTCAAATGAGGTATCTAGCAATGAAGGTATTTATAGTCTAATGGAGAAGCTTTGAATTTATAATGAGATTGCTAATTTTCAAAAATCCAAATTCAATAAATTGCCTACTCTAATCACCAGCTTTGGATATTTACCACCCTTCTAGCGAAGTTCCAGTTAAGAGGGTTTCCCATTTCAGAGAATGTAAGGTAAACCAGCATTAGTATAATTTTAAAGCATTTTCAAATATAACCCACATTTTACCTTTAGAATTAAAGGATGTTGAGAAGAATTCATTATAATGTAATTGAGTCATTTACCAAGCCTATTTTAAAACCAGTCACTTCCTTTTCTTTCTGTGTTACCCTGTGACACATAGAATTCCAGAATATGAGAAGTATTGTTTTTGTTTTTTAGCGAGTTGCTATATTGTGTAGGACCAAAACTAAGTTAATATGGTTAGTGTTTTTCAGCTCAAAGTAGTAAATTAAATTGAAATTCTCTTCTTTCCCCTTCTAAATTTGGGCATAAATTAGCTTCTGGTGTTATAAAATGACACTTTTTATTTATTTATAATGAAATAATCCCTTTTATTTATAACTAAGCTCATCATTTTAATGCTTAATCCTCCATGACAGTCTGGAGGAGAGCAAACTTGGCAACCATTCATTATTATCTGTTTTTACCATCTGAAGGTATTTATTTGTAAGGAGTGTGTGGCAATGACGTCAAGGATGAGAATGAGATACTCCCTGACATTTTTATACAAGGCAGGCTTTCCTTTGGAATCCTGATGATAAATATGGTCATAATTACTTAAAATGCATGCAAATAATTACCAGCCAAGGTGTGCAGAGTCACCTGGAAACTTGAAAGCATATAATTATAGCTGTGGAAGGAGAATGTCTAATAATAAAAACAGAAAATGTCAGTCTTGGATTAGTGATTCAAAAGTCCCATCAGTGACCATCTATAGAACAGCATTTTGTCTGTGTTTAAAGCAGCTTCACAAAAGCCCATTTTGTCTGTGCTTCTCTGCCTTTGTGCTTGTGGGAAGCAGATAAGCCCACTAACCCATCATCTCAAGATGACAAATACGAAAGCTATTGGTGCTAATTCTTGAATATAAATTTAACCTGAAGTAGGTGAGTGTCTGATGTTTGTTATGAGATTGATCATGCTATCTATTGAGGAAAATCTAATGTCAAGGATATTTTAAATGATTTTTGTCCTTGTATATGAAAGTGATCAGTTTCTATTGAAGTGCTGATAGCCTTACGATTTCCTTTGACTATTATTTGCCTTGGTCGTTATAACAAAATTGCCATAGGCATTGGCTGGTATCTACTTAATTGTTGATGAACAAGATGGGATCTCAAACCTTGAAAGCACTGAGTATACTGGGTATTCTGAATCTTCTCCTTGATGGAATGACTTCCATGGTCATGCATTTACCAAGCACTTTGAAGGCTGGTCATTGTGTTAAGATTTGAGAATGCAAAAAATGTGCAGCAAGGAGTTTGCCTTTATATTGACAGAGATCACAGTCCAGCTGGAAAGATATAAATAAATAATGTTTAAAGTCATAGGAGATATTAATTATTATAACGTATGGTCATTGTGGTTTTTTTCTGTTGTGATGAGTACAGACTAGTGGGAGAGTGGATAATGGTAAGGGAGTGAGGACAACCTCCTTGTGGGGGTGAGCGTTTAGCTGGGATGGAATGGTGAGTAGGAAACTGGGGAAGCTATGAGGAGGTATGGAGGGAAGAGAGAAGAGTGGGAGTTTGAAGCCACTGTGGTACAGTTAGCAAATGGGGAAAGTGTCTCAAGCAAAGGGTAAGGTCCAAGGATTCTCCTGGGAGATCATTATTTAGTTATTAAGCCTGAACTCTTCACTGGGCTTAGTAACTCATTTGCCTGCATTTCTTTGGGCAGAAGCATATAAAAATTAGAATGCTATGACTTTGTAGTAATCTCAATGCTTTCTGTATCCTTCCATGTGACAATCTGACTGCATCCTAATTTGATGATTAGGATGATGATAAATAATAGTACTTTGGAGATTTAACTTAGAAGAAAAAGTTTATTATTCTCATCTGTATCATTGTGTTTCAGTTCTAGAGCATTCTAATATGCTTTTTCCGTCAAAACTTAGATTTCCTCCTGATATCGTATTATTCGATTTTCTTGTGATAAAATGAATTTTCACAATTCATTATTAACCCTGTGAATGGTGAGACAGCGAAATGTTGTGGTTAATAGCTACAGCCAGGAGGTACAGGTGTGAATCCTACTTGTGTTACTCACTGACTGTTTTACAATGAATATGTTATTTAGTTCATCCAAACATTTGTTTCTTCTGTAAAATGGGATAACTGTACCTGCCTCCTAGGATGGATCAGATATTGAAAGCAAAATTTCATGTTATATCTTTACTTATTGTTTTGTAACACAGAGGAGATATCTTTTCTGTGTCCCTCCCTTGGAATACTGAAATAGCCAGAGAGGTCGCAGGGTCAAAAAATTAGGCTTCAGACTGGTGTATTCAATATTTAATCCCTCCCTTACAGCTGGAGACCAAAGTAGAGTGTCACAAACCTTCTCCTAGTAGAAAGTGGTTGTTCACTTATTAATGTAAACACTCTGTGCCTTGGATGTGTGAGACCTAAAAATACACTTCCAGAGATAAAAATAGATCACTGGGAGTTCTGAGATGCTGCTTAATCAGAACCAGCTGCAAGCTGTCGAGAAAACGCAAGTTATATGAGCCAGATGGCTTTTGCCCTTTTTGCTTTAGACAGCGTGTAATTTGGATAACTACAGCTACAGTAATACATTTTGCCAGTCACACTGTTTGATAAACATATTTGTTGAGAACAGCCACTTCCAATTAGAGATCCAGTAAAATGTTAATTTATTTTAATATTTTTCCCTCTGGGGTAAGGCAAAAAATACTTTTACTAGGTTACAGAAATATTTAGTCCACAGGACAGAGTACTGTTCATGAGTTATTGTATGCCAGTGGTTAATTGGTATTTAAATAATGATGACGAGTGTTCATGACCTACCCCTTCATTTTTATTCTTAAAATCTTGTGTATCTATGATGGACAAGATTTTCCATATTTATAATTGTGTTTGCTTCTCCTGTAGGGAGATGGTATGGCTAACTTTTTAACTTTTTTCTAACAGATCTAATTCTATAAATTCTGATAATAGTTACTGGATTATTATTTGGTCACAGACCATTATTAATGTTGTAGTTCAGGGGTTTAATTTTTATGACCATGATCTTTGAGAGTGGGTGTTCTCTGATGAAACCATGACTGATTTTCATCTGCTGAGGGGTGACAGTATAGATGCTGGCACTGGTTGAATCTACTTTCATCCAACTTTCACTCTAGATAAAAGAGCAAAGCTAAGTGTTTCAGCTCTTCACACTGTAGGACCTAAACTCAGATACGGCCTGATTTTAAGAGATGTGAAACTAGCACATCTTCCATTTTCGCTGATAGCACCACTTCTTGAAAAAAACATCCTAAGCCCAGTCTCCCTTTACATGCACTGAAGTATTGTGTGCTTTACTTCTCAAGACATCCACTCAGGCAGCATATAACAGATTGCTAAGTGCCTCCAAAGGATCTCTTGTGTTGTAATTTTTTCCATGGTCCCAAGGCTTCAAGAATTGTATGTTTTGTAATCTTCCAGCAGTTGTTTTCCTTGCCCAGTTTAAAGAGGAAAGGGTACTTCATCTATAGGATTAGTGACATGAGAACATAAACATCACTGTAACAATAGCTACAGTTTTATTTACTCTTACTATAGTGCCAGGACCTGTGATAATTGCTTTTACATTATTGCGTCAAGCCTCACAACAATATAACAATTACAATGTGTATATTTTTATCCTGTTTTACAACTGAGGATGCAGTGGCTTTGGAATATAATTATTCAGCATCACACAGAGTATCAGAAGCAGATTTTGAAGTCACTGTTGTATTAGTGATCTGTCTGATTTGTGATCTTCAGTTCTTCCCATCAAGCTATGAAAATTGGTTATTTAACTTAACAAGAGTTGCTTTTTCAGAAGTAAATGTGTGCCTATGTCTATCCACATATGCTTCAAGGAGGTAATAGTGTTACTTCTTAGAATTTATTTTAAGATTATATTGACATGTGAGAGGGTCGATCTCTCTCGTCCCACTTCATTAGATACATTGGAACTGTTGTGCTCTGAAAGGAACAAATACATCCGGAGTAAATCTCATTTTGGTGCTTTCCCAATGTGTAACAAAGAATTACACCAACAATGGTTAGTACAGGGAGAAACTGGTAGGCACTTGTAAGATATAAAACAGTATAGAAGACTAATATGTACAAAATTTACCAAAGCTAAACCCTACTTTTAATCCTTTATCTAAAATGCTAAGAAATAAGATAAATTCAGTGATGAATGCAACAGATCATACCTGTACATTTTGTTTACAGGAGGCAGGAAATTATAAAAAGCATTACTAATGAAGACCTCTTAATTATGATGTTGTTTATCCAAAGCAAACTGATGGGTCATGGAGAAGTTTTTTGGGAGAGTATACTATTGGTATAACTTTCATATGGAACCATAAATGGTACTTTTTAGAAGATAATGAAAAATAATATAAAAGTTTGTATTTATATACTATGGTTTAGTAATGGGCTTATGTTGTCTTAATAAAGAATTGATTTTTTTTCTGGAAATAAAGGGAGAAATGCACTGAAAATATTACTTTCTAACAAGTTGATTATTCTATTCAGTGCTATTCTATTATACAACATAATATTTAAGCAATTAATTAACCCTGATTTTCCCTGTTTCACAAAACTGCACCTGATTAAATCCAGATTCAAATATGAAATATGATACTTGCTTGGGCCAAATGAATAAAACATTTTAATATCATTAGATGAGAGAAATTATAGATGGCCTAGTGATTGGCATTTTTATGTGGAGAGCCACCAGGGCATATGCAGTCAGTATAGATACAAATCTTCTGCTAATGTGTGATGCCTGTAGTTTTTGCTAAACTAGGCATATTTTTCCTTTTCTACTCTATAAACATTTAGTGGCTTAATAATTAGTTTGCTTTGATCAAAATAATATAATAAAGTATTAAGCATCTAAAGAGGTGACCTTGTCCTTTACTTGGGACCCACAGGGTGCATTGTTTTTATGTGGCATAAAATGTAGTCCTAAGAAAATGTGACTTTTGGAAGTTAGTTTCTCCAGAGAAAATAGGATAGATGAAGGGAAAGCTTTTATTCTCTTTAGTCCTCAGGAGACATTCTGACTTTTGTCTTCCTGAAGAGAAGACAAGTATTGGGCTGAAAATATTTGTTATATACCCTTGGGTTCCATTGGCATATTCCAAGCTGTTATTGTCAATCATATACATACATATTTAGACAATTTCTGAAACACTTCCTAATCCTGGAAAAGGGAGAAGTCAATCACCTGAGTATGTGTCACATTAATATGTTTGATGGCTTTCTGGAGTTGTCTCATTTCTCCATTATGACTTCTCCTGACCTGCACATCTTCAGAAAGCTTTGTCCTTTTTCATTTCTCATACAGTACCATAGTTATATTTCATGTATGTAACAGAGAGAGAGGAGGAGGAACTAAGAAAGAAAGAAAGAAAGAAAAAGAAAAGAGTTTGATTGCTTGGAGGTTAGTTGCTTGGTTGTGATTTTCCAACTGGTTTTGTTGATATATTGGAAAGTTCACCAAAATCTCATTACATTTTTTAGAATTTCATGTGTCCCTTACTTTTTAAAAAGAATAAATGTAAATATTATATTTATATACAATCACTATAAAATTTATTTTATGTTATTTTGGTAAGATTGTTACAGTTTCATTTGTATGTTAGTGATGGACATCTGTACATCTAGCTTTATTGGAAATGACTGCTAAATGTTTAATGACTTAAGGGTGAAGATTCAAGTCTTTATTATATATTATTGCACTATCCCAGTTTACTAGACTGTGAACACTTGTCAGGATGACTACATGATTTTTAGAGGGAAGGGAGAGGTTTCATTTTAATTGATTTTAATCTGTTGATGTCATAATTTTATTAGTAGATTGCCCAATATTAAATCATTGAGATTTATATTTAAATCATTAAGAATAATATTTACTATTATTTTAATATGTTGCTGGTTTCAGTATGTATTTAATCCATCATTTTGGCCTCTTTTTTTTCATGAACAAGGTATTAACTTTTAGTTTTTTGTTTTGTTGACTGTTTTTCAGATTTTAGTACCAGACTTAATAGGTTCATCACTTGTAATTCTAAAAGCTGCCCACATTGCCAGCTGTAATGTTATAATTTGGATACTACTGAGAGTAATATAGAAGAGGACATTAAATATCTTCAAAAATGAATCTTTTTTTACCATACATATTTACCACATCATCTAGCAGAATATCTTAATACTTAAAAAAAATCTACATGTTTTTTATTCTTTCAGTGTTTAAAAGAATCCATACATAAAATCGTTAGAGTTTATTTGGCAATAATTGCTGACTTTTGTTTTTTTCTAGAACTGTTGGTCTGTTAGGTATATATATCCTACCCTTCTGGAATAATCTTACAATTTCTTTGAACTTTAAAATTCTTTACCAAATGTATTAGCTTATTTTTTGTTACTATAACAAAATACCTGAGACTGAGTAGTATAAAAGAGAAGAAGTTTATTTAGCTCACAGTTCTGGGGGTTCAAGGGTATGGTGCCAACATGAGCTCAGCTCTTATAGTAGATGGCAGATGGCAGCATAATGGTGGAAACACTTGCTGAAAGGAGAGATCATAGTGTGAGACTAGAAGCAGAGAGAGGAGGGGCCAGTCATCACCTCCCAGTAGCCTCCATCTTGTAAAGGTCCAATCACCTCTTAATGTTGCAATACTAGGGACCAAGGTTCCAATACATCAACTGTGCGGGAAATGGAAACATTTAAGCCATATCTAAACTGTATCAGCCACAAACTATACATAGTACTTTTTTTTTTTTTTAGAAAATACTGGTTTATTACTAGTAAAATAATAACTTGTTGTGACAGAATTCTGTATTGTTCCCCCGTCTCCCATTCCTACCTTTTATTTAATTTTTTATTATCACATTGTTGCATTATGACATTTACAAAAGTTCTTACACTATATCATAGTTGAATTCACTCCCTCCATCATTTCCTTTATCCTCTCTCCCCCTATTCCTGGAAAAGTTTCAACAGGTCTCATTTTTCTGTTTACATACATGAGTACATAATATTTCCATTACATTCACCCCTCTATACCCTTTCCTTATATCATCTCTTCTCCTTTCTACCTTAGTCCCCCCTTCTTATGGTGATTTCAAGAGGCTTAAAAATTCTATATTCATTCTTGTATAAAAAGTATATCAGCCATATTCACCTTCTTAATTTCCTTCTTTTACCCTCCCTCTCCCTTCCCTTAGTTCAACCTTGTTTTTTCATAATATTGCTTATATTTGTATTGTGTCTATTTCCCACATATGAGAGAAAACCTGCAGCCTTTGTTTTTCTGAGTCTGACTTACTTAACTTCACATGATGTCCTCCAATTTCATCCATTTACCATCACATCACATGGTTTCATTCTTCTTTATGGTTGAGTAAAGAATATGATTGAATATGAATTGAATGTGTAGATATACACAATGGAATTTTATATATATCACACTTTCTTAATCTGTTCATTAGTTGTAGGGCATCAAGGTTGTTTCCATAGCTTGGCCATTGTGAATAGTGTTCCATAAACATCTGTGTACAGTGTCTTTATTGTATCCTGACTTACATTCCTTTGGATATATCTCTAGGAGTGGAATTCTGGATCATATGGCAGTTTTACTTTTGGTTTTTTGAGGAGCCTCCATGTTTTCCATAGTGGTTGTACTAATTTACATTCCCACCAACAGTGTTTGAGGGTTCCTTTTTCCCCATATTCTTGCCAACATTCCTTGTTGTTTGTGTTCTTGATAGTAGCCATTCTAACAGGTGTGAGGTGGAATCTTAATGTGGTTTTGATTTGCATTTCCAGTCAGGAATGAGACAATGTCCACTCTTTCTACTCTTATTCAACATAGTTTTGGACTTCCTAGCTGGAGCAATAAGACAGGAAGAAGAGATAAAAGGAATTCAAATAGGAGAGGAAGAAGTCAAACTATCCCTTTGCAGATGACATGATCTTATGCCCAAAAGAACTAAAAACTCCACCCAAAAACCCCTTAGACATCATAAACACATTCAACGAGTAGCAGGATACAAAATCAACTTATAACAATTAGTAGCCTTTGTATACACCAACAATGAACAGAAAAAGGACGAACAGAGAAAGAATATAGGAAAACAACTCCACTTGCATAGTACTCTATAAATCCTTTATTCTCTTTTGTAGTAATGGTATTATTTCTTCTTTTTTTTCTCATTTGATTTTTTAAATCTTTTCCTTGAGTACAGTATTGAGATTTGCCTTTTCTTGTTCTTTCCTTCTCCTAATTTCTTTAGCTTTATTCATCAGTATGTATATGTTTTGCTTTCTTCTCCACTTTTCTTTATAGCATATTCTCTTTTTTAAAAAAAATCTATTTGCATTGCATATTAGGCTAATTTATCATTATTATTATTTGCAGTGCTAGGGATTGAACCAGGGGCATGTGCATAGTAGGCAAGTTCTTTACCATGATGCTACACTCCCATTCCCTATCTACTTTAACTTCATTTCACAGGGCCTTTCCAGATGCTGTTCAGACTTACTAACTTCTTTCAATTGAAGAATTCAATTTGTAGTTGACAAAGACTACTTTGCAGTTGGACTATTGCATGTAGGCTACTTGTCTGAATTCTTTGGAAACATTTAGCTTGAAACATTGACACATTGGAGTTGATCTTGAAATCTTTACCAGGATCGCACTAACAAATAATGTCTAGCATTTTGAAATAGCATTTTGTTTTTTAATTTTAAAAGCAAATCATTTTAGTATGCACTGCCTTTAAAATCTACATATACACAAATTTTTGATGAAAACATGCTTAACTGTTCAGTAGTTACTCTAAAGTTTAACAAATTAAAATGACAATTATTTTCTCCCACAACCTGTGAGAGTCAGGAATCTGGGAGTGGCTTACCTGGACTGTTTTGGCTCTGTGCCTCTCAGGAAGTCAAGATGTAGACTGCAGTCACTTTCTTCTGAAGGCTGGAGTTGGGGCTGCAGCAGCCTCTTCCAAGATGGCTTCCTCACATGGATGTTGGTTGGAAGCCTCACTTCCTTACTGACTATTGCTAGAAGGTGTCAGTTCCTTGCCATGTGGGATTCTCCACAGGGCTGCTTGCTTACTCTAGATTGAATGATCCAAGAGTGATGTAGAAGCTGCAATGTCTTTCATGAACTACCCTCAGAATTGACGTGCTGTCTCTTCTGCTGGGTCCCATTGTACCACCTACCAACCTTGGTATAGTGTGGAGATGATGGCACAAAAGAGTGAGCACTAGAAGGTCAGGATCATTGGGTTGTTCAAATGCTAGCCACCATACTCACAGTATGTAAAAAGTACTCTTAGGTCCACCATCCAGCCCTACTGGGTCTTGGAGGTTTTGCTTTCCCCTCTCATAACAGTAGGTCACAAACACTTTTCATGTTATGAAATGGTGCTCTAAAATATGTTTTAATATGTTTGCTTAATATGCAATGTGTGGCAAGCCAAATTATTGTACCAATGTTCTAATGTTATTCTATAATTGGGTTGTTTTGAGTATTTGACTATTATAAAATGTTTATTATCATCTCTTGACCATAAATCTTTGAGTGCTCCTACTATTTACCTAAAATAAATGCCTAGAAATGTTATTTCTGGGTCAAGGTACATAAACATTTTAAGGCTTTATACACACACTGCCAAAATGCTCTTCAGGAAATAATATCAAATTTATGCTCCCACTGGCATAACAAAAGAGTGCCTGACTTCTTACTATTACTAAGTAAAATAGTTAAAAAACAAAAAGATTCTGATAGAGAACATAGAATCTGATTATAGTTTTACTTTTTTCCTGTTATTACTAATAAGTGGAAAATGTCTCATTTCTTAATCTGTCTAGCTTTCTTCTTGATTTTTAAAGATAAAACTTTGTTGTAATTACTTTCAAAGGTGTATGTAGTTCTCTCTTTTTGAAGGTTGTATTTTGCTTTCTTTCAATGAAAATATATTTCATTGGATTCTTCTATTAAGGCTACATAATGAAAGTGTTTTGTAGTAAACTTGGAAATATTGAAAAATAATTGAATAGCTTAAATACTTTCAAAATACCATGCCAATGAATTTGTTGATTACTAAGTTTCCCTAATTTATATTTTATTGATTGAACATTTGCTGGAATAATAGGTTAAAAAGTGAGAAGATGCTTTTTTTACTTTTGTTGCCAGCCATCTGCCAATATTTGGTGAGTGTTGAAGAACATTTGTGAAGGCCAAAAGTATAATTGAGAGTTATCTGTTATAAAAAAATAAGAAAGGCACTCTCAATGTTCCCATGTGATAGAATGACTTAGTACTTGAAATGTTTTCCTGCTCAGCACTTCCATATTACATATTCTCTGTGTGGCACCAAAGAAATTTAACTTGCAGAACAGTTTGTCTGGATCTCAAAATATGTTCATTTTGATTTTTTATATTTTCATAGTAATCAATTTTGAACTTGGAATGCAATTTAGAAGCTTCTACATTGAACCTGGGTAGAGTGTGACACCCACACTGTCTGGTGAGGCAGGGACAGAGTGTAGCTGGAGAGAGCGTGGACTCTGAAGGTCCTTATGTGATGATTAACTGTTAACTAGCTTTTTGATGTAAAGTTTTCTCACTTGTGGAAAAAAAAGGTTTAAAACACCCACTTTGCTTTTGAACAGATGCTGAAGGGCACATGACTTTTGGTAGAAGAAATAAGGGCTAACCTAAGAACAGTAATGTTCATTACTCCCTTCCAAGATAGGGAAGTGAGTCTTCCTCAGAAGATCCAACTTGATCCTTTCTGAGACATAAAGTATCTCATCATAGAGCTGTCCTCTGCTTCCTGAGGAAGTGAAATTCTTCACTGAACTGTGTGGTAGCCTTACATGTTTAAACATAATTAGAGCTTGCTTTAATAAAGCGGTTAAAAGCTATGGAAATGCAAAATACCTGATCTGAACATGATTCTCATACTCTTCATTTATGAGAATATCTTGTTTTGTTTCTATTATAATGATCATGAATTTTGCATATAATTATAGCTTCTGATAGAAATGAATTAGTATGCCATTAATGACAAGATGTGACTCTTTCCTTTTAAAAACTTTGATGAGAGGTGCAGGGTTTTTAGGATATGGAAGCTTTTTAGTTTCTGAAGTATAAAAAACAGTTTGAAAGTCGAATTAAATCGGTCTCTTTTCTATTATTAAGATTTCTTTAAAAGCTCTGCCTATTATGGATTATAATTCTTGGTTTCAAGTACTAGTGGAGATGTTACTTGCAAGTTAAACTCTGAACTGAGAATCATGCTTGTGGATTCCTTTATAAGTGGCTCTTTTATTTGTAGTTCTTTTAAAAAGGAAGTTAACACTTAAGTATCTATTAATTTTTGACAAGGACCTTATTAAACCTAAGCAAAAAGTATTTCTGATAAGGCAGGTAGCTGTTAGCATTATGTGAGAATCTGAAGCTAGGAAAGTAATTATTATGAAATTCTTAATCTTTTATTTTTTCCAAAATGGAAATGTTTCTTTTTTCTTATTATAAAAGCAATTGTTAAATGTTAAAGAGTATTCAAACAATACTGAACAGTATACAATAAAATCTAAAAGCTTCCTATAATCTTACCCCACTCAGTTGACCACTGGTTATGGTTTAATATTCATTCTTCCAGAACTTTCTTTGCAAATGTAAAACTGTATTGCTGTGTACATACATATTAAATGGGATTGATTATCCTAAATGAACTATTTCTTAACTTGATTTTTCTTATTAAAATTACTGTTGATCTATTTCCTCTTCAATAATAACAGGTATGCTGGTTAAGTTATTCAAGGAGATGATATGTCTTTTTATAATTGTTTTAAATAAAATTGTATAATTCACTTTACATTTTGAACATTGTTTCTAATTATATTCCTGTGTTAAATTTTAATTGTGCTGATTATTGTTCAAATTTATGAGTGCATGCCATTTTGACAGTGGGAGTATGTATATTAATTGCCATCAATATTTATAAAGTCAGCTTTCATCTTATAAATACTATTTTAGTTTATGTCCTTCTTTTGTACCTAAGTGTCCTGAGTGAGGAATGGTTTCAGTTATCTTGGTGGTCAGTTCTCTACTTAACTTGCTGTTCAGATCTGAAAGTCCAGTTTCCTTTAGATTATATGATTCATAGTTCCTTGCTGATTTGAATTCTGGACATCCATTTAAAATTATATTTGGAATCATAGTTGTTAGGAGACCACAATTCTTCAAAAGTTCACTGAAAGTCACATGGTACTATCAAAATAGGCAGAAGGTTACATTTAAATTGTTAACACAAATTGACCTGTATGAACAGGCTTGCCTTCTTTTCCCTCTTGGAGATACTTTAGCCCTATATGCAGGTTACAGGAAGGTTTTGGTTCTCACTGAGGGCCATGGTAACATCACAACCCTCATGTTGTGGGCGCTCTTTACTGGTGTTCCTTCCATTACTGCCTGGTGTTTCAGATAACCAAGATGAAAGACCACTTTCTGTGCAAAGGATGACAAAGGACTGTAGATATAGAAGTGAATGCATGGCATATTAGAAATTCAATTTATAAAAGAAGTGTGAAGCTGGAATGCAATTACAATAATGAAAGAAGGTAGAGGGAGCCTGAAGAAGGAGAAAGAATAATAAAGAAGAGATGGATAGGAAAATATGAAGGACAATTGGAAGAGGAAGAAATGGAGGATGAAGAATGAGGTAAGATAATACGAAAAAAAAATTCAACAAAGTAAGATGAAAAATTGGTAAAACTGACAGATATTGCTGGCTTAAAAATCCCCACTGATCCTTTCCTTTAAAACTACTCAGTACCTAAATAAAAAAAGTTGTTTATTCCTCTTTAGCAGGCTATTTCAGTAGTGTGTTTTGAAGGTTTCTTCATGGAACATTAGGATATTTTACTACCTGACTGAAAGTGAATAAACAGATGGGAGGATTTCTGCTTTGTACCCTCTGAAGCCTTATTATATCCTTATATAGGTAAAGAGAGAAGTCACACGCTGACTTTGCCAAAATGACCACATGCTTCACACTTGCACTACCTCTTTTTATGAAGCTAAATTTGGAGTTTTCAAAACCTCCTGTTTAAAAATACATCCCAAAAGACTTCTGCTTATTGCACATTTTGTTCCTGTCCAGTACAACTTAGATCTTCATTTACAGTTTTTTTGGAACATTTTTCATTTTGTCAAAAAATACAAAAGGAAGCTATTGACATATAACCCTTCACTAAGTTTTATTCTCCAATTTTGAGAATATATATGTATATAGATGTATATGCCTTGAAGTCCAGACACAAATCATATAAGAAAGTTTAGTTGTGTGTTCATACGTATACATGGGATCTGAAATGTAATTGAGCCAATAAAAATTAAGTTACCACAATTAGTTTATGCAGAAATCCTTCACTTTATATAATAGTTTACAGGAAAAATTCCCTGACAGATGTTTCTATTTTATGATGAATATTTTTCTCTTGTGCTCCCCATTTTGTTAATTTTATCAAAGGTGAACTTGTTCTTGGATTTTAAATACAGTCATATTCAGGAATACATTAGTCCTCTTAGAATAATATGTTTAAACAAAATAGTAGTTGTTTTGGTTGAACTTGAATTTGAATTCAGGGTTTTCTGCTTGCAAAGTAGGTACTCTATCACTTGAGCCATACTTCCAGTCCATTGCTTTGTTTTTTTTTCTTTTATTCATATGTGCATACAATGTTTGGGTCATTTCTCCCCCCTCCGCTTGCACCCTCCCTTACCTCCCCCACCCGGATTGCTTTGTTGATTTTGGAGATCGGGCGAACTATTTGCATGGGCTGGGTTTGAACCATGATCCTTCTGATCTCAGCTTCCCAAGTAGATAGGATTACAGGCATGAGCCACTGATACCTTGATAACAAAATAGTAGTCTTATAAAGTTTATTAAGGAACATATTTAGAATATCAACATATGTTCACTTTTATGCTCAATAAAACTTTTAAAAGTTAAAGGTGAGAGTACCAGAAACTCTCAAAATATAATCATTCTCTTTCTTACCTTTATTACAATGTAATTCCTTAATCCAATATTCCACTTTCCAAAATGCTGACTTCCCTCTTTCCATCTATCTTTTTTTTTTGCTTTTTATTTTTATGTAAATAGCATTTTTTAAATTGTTTTATTATTCATATGTGCATACAAGGCTTGGATCATTTCTCCCCCCTGCCCCCACCCCCTCCCTTACCACCCACTCTGCCCCCTCCCTCTCCCCCCCACCCCCTCAATACCCAGCATAAACTATTTTGCCCTTATCTCTAATTTTGTTTAAGAGAGAGTATAGGCAATAATAGGAAGGAACAAGTATTCCTGGTTGAGATAAGGATAGCTATACAGGGTATTGACTCACATTGATTTCCTGTGCGTGGGTGTTGCCTTCTAGGTTAATTCTTTTTGATCTAACCTTTTCTCTAGTTCCTGGTCCCCTTATCCTATTGGACCCAGTTGATTTTAAAGTGTCTGCTTTAGTTTCTCTGCATTAAGGGCAACAAATGCTAGCTAATTTTTTAGGTGTCTTACCTATCCTCACCCCTCCCTTGTGTGCTCTCGCTTTTATCATGTGCTCAAAGTCCAATCCCCTTGTTGTGCTTGCCCTTGATCTAATGTCCGCATATGAGGGAGAACATACGATTTTTGGTCTTTTGGGCCAGGCTAACCTCACTCAGAATGATGTTCTCCAATTCCATCCATTTACCAGCGAATGATAACATTTCATTATTCTTCATGGCTGCATAGAATTCCATTGTGTATAGATACCACATTTTCTTAATCCATTCGTCAGTGGTGGGGCATCTTGGCTGTTTCCATAACTTGGCTATTGTGAATAGTGCCGCAATAAACATGGGTGTGCAGGTGCCTCTGGAGTAACCTGTGTCACAGTCTTTTGGGTATATCCCCAAGAGTGGTATTGCTGGATCAAATGGTAGATCGATGTTTAGCTTTTTAAGTAGCCTCCAAATTTTTTTCCAGAGTGGTTGTACTAGTTTACATTCCCACCAACAGTGTATGAGGGTTCCTTTTTCCCGCATCCTCCCCAACACCTGTTGTTAGCGATGTTGATAATGATGGCTGTACTAACAGAGGTGAGGTGGAATCTTAGTGTGGTTTTAATTTGCATTTATTGCTAGAGATGGTAAGCATTTTTTCATGTGTCTTTTGGCCATTTGAATTTCTTCTTTTGAGAAAGTTCTGTTTAGTTCACTTGCCCATTTCTTTATTGATTCATTAGTTTTGGGAGAATTTAGTTTTTTAAGTTCCCTATATATTCTGGTTATCAGTCCTTTGTCTGATGTGTAGCTGGCAAATATGTTCTCCGACTCTGTGGGTGTTCTCTTAAGTTTAGAGACCATTTCTTTTGATGAACAGAAGCTTTTTAGTTTTATGAGGTCCCATTTATCTATGCTATCTCTTAGTTGCTGTGCTGCTGGGGTTTCGTTGAGAAAGTTCGTGCCTATACCTACTAACTCCAGAGTATTTCCTACTCTTTCCTGTATCAACTTTAGAGTTTGGGGTCTGATATTAAGATCCTTGATCCATTTTGAGTTAATCTTGGTATAGGGTGATATACATGGATCTAGTTTCAGTTTTTTGCAGACTGCTAACCAGTTTTCCCAGCAGTTTTTATTGAAGAGGCTGCTATCTCCATCGTATATTTTTAGCTCCTTTGTCAAAGACAAGGTGGTTATAGTTGTGTGGCTTCATATCTGGGTCCTCTATTCTGTTCCACTGGTCTTCATGTCTGTTTTTGTGCCAGTACCATGCTGTTTTTATCACTATTGCTTTGTAATATAGTTTGAAGTCAGGTATCGTGATACCTCCAGCATTGTTCTTTTCACTGAGTATTGCCTTGGCTATTCGTGGCCTCTTGTATTTCCATATAAATTTCACGGTAGATTTTTCGATCTCTTTAATGAATGTCATTGGAATTTTGATGGGAATTGCATTAAACATGTAGATTACTTTTGGGAGTATCGACATTTTTACTATGTTGATTCTACCAATCCATGAACATGGCAGATCTCTCCACTTTCTATAGTCTTCCTCAGTCTCTTTCTTCAGAAGTTTATAGTTTTCCTTGTAGAGGTCATTCACATCTTTTGTTAGGTTTACACCTAGGTATTTGATTTTTTTTTGAGGCTATTGTAAATGGAATTGTTTTCATACATTCTTTTTCAGTTTTCTCATTGTTAGTGTATAGAAATGCTAATGATTTTTCTATGTGGGTTTTATATCCTGCTACCTTGCTGTAGCTATTGATGATGTCTAGGAGCTTCTGAGTTGAGTTTTTTGGGTCTTTAAGGTATAGGTTCATGTCATCTGCAAATAGGGATATTTTGACAGTTTCTTAACCTATTTGTATTCCTTTTACTCCTTCTTCTTGCCTAATTGCTCTGGCTAGGAATTCCAGTACTATGTTGAATAGGAGTGGAGATAGTGGGCATCCTTGTCTGGTTCCTGGTTAAGTTGGGTTTCACTTTCTGTGTGCAGAATCCCTTGAAGAATCTTTTGTAGTGGTGGCTTTGTGGTCACATATTGTTTTAGTTTCTGCTTATCATGGAAGACTTTTATTGCTCCATCTATTTTGAATGATAGTTTTGCTGGGTAGAATATCCTGGGGTTGAAGTTATTTTCATTCAGTGCCTGGAAGATCTCACCTCACGCTCTTCTTGCTTTTAATGTTTCTGTTGAGAAGTCTGCTGTGATTTTGATGGGTTTACCTTTGTATGTTACTTGTTTTTTCTCTCTTACAGCCTTCAATATTCTTTCCCTAGTTTGTGAACTTGTTGTTTTAATGATGATATGTTGTGGGGTAGTTCTATTTTGATCTGGTCTGTTTGGTGTCCTGGAGGCCTCTTGCATCTGTATGGGAATATCTTTCTGTAGATTTGGGAAATTTTCTGTTATTATTTTGTTGAATATATTACGCATTCCCTTCGCTTGCACCTCTTCTCCTTCTTCGATGCCCATGATTCTCAAGTTTGGTCTTTTGATGGAGTCGGTGAGTTCTTGCATTTTCTTTTCACAGGTCTTGAGTTGTTTAATTAATAGTTCTTTGGTTTTTCCTTTAATTACCATTTCATCTTTGAGTTCTGAGATTCTGTCTTCTGTTTGTTCTATTCTGCTGGATTGGCCTTCCGATTTGTTTTGCAGTTCTGTTTCGTTCTTTTTTCTGAGGTTTTCCATATCCTGGGTGGTTTTCTCTTTAATGTTGTCTATTTTTGTCCTGAGTTCATTTATCTCTTTATTAATTGTGTTCTCTCTTTCACTTTGGTGTTTTTACATTGCTTCTATGGTTTCCTTTATTTCTTCTTTTGCTTTTTCAAATTCTCTATTTTTTTGTCTTGGAATTTCTTGAGTCAACCTGTACATTTTGGTTGACCCTATCCAGTATCATCTCTATAAAATTCTCATTGAGTACTTGTAGTATGTCTTCTTTTAGATTATTCTTGTGGGTTTCATTTGGTCCTTTGGCATAGTTTATCTTCATTTTGTTGGAGTCTGGATCTGAGTATCTGTATTCTTCATTCCCCTTTGTTTCCTGTACTAATTTTTTGCTGTGGGGAAACTGGTTTCCCTGTTTTTTCTGTCTTCCTGTCATTGTCTTTGGTGTTGTTACTGTCCCTGTACTGTGTGCAATTAAGTATTTTCTAGCTTGTAATAATAACAATGGTGATATTTAGAATGGAAGGGTGAGCAGCGATGGAAAGCAAGAAGTTAAAGAAAAGGGAAAAACAAATAAACAGACAAGAAGGAGAAAACAGAACAAGGAAGCAGACAAGAAAATTTGAAAGGTATAAACAGAGAGCGTTAGTGTACTAATTGACAGTATGCTGAACAGACATTAGAGAGACAGAGAGAGGATTGAAAATCAAAAATAAAAAAAATAAAGATAAAAATAAAAATAAAAAATAAGTAAATGAAAGAAATATGTATATATAAAAATAAAATAAAATAAAATAAAATGAAAAATAGAAAATTTAAAAAAACCCAAAAAACTAAAAAACCTCCAAGTTCAAATGCAATGAAGTTTCAGTCTTAATAATTTGGGTGTCTGTCTCAGTCTCCAATATTGGAGATGGTGCCTCAGATGATGTTCTGTAGTTGTCTCATCAAAGGGGACACATAAAGTAGAACAAAACTACACACACACACACACACACACACACACACACACACAAACCCAAAACCCCACCAAGTGTCCCAAGTTCAAATGCAATACAGTTTCAGTAAGTTTTTCAGCTTGCAGGTGTAATTCGGTTGTTCTCTCATCAAAGGTAGGGAGAAAAAGAGAAAAAAAAAAAGAGTCTGGAGACAGTTCTGAGAATGTTATCTGCACCTGTGGCTTGCCTGCCTGCTGCTGTTAGCCTGCTGTTGCTGGAGGCGTTATTTATGCAGATCTCTGGGGTGAGCTTAGCACTCACCTGGCCCTGCAGGCTTTGTTTACTCAGAGTTCTCCTGTGCGTGAGCCTCTGCTATAAGCTTTCCCCTTTCCAAGCACACTGGGGAAGGTGACACTGCCCTCATGTTCTCAGGCCTGCGTGTTTATTTACAGTTCATGTAGGAAGTGGGTCTTCCCCCCTCTCCTGTGCAGTTTTCCTCCCACCACCACTTTTACAAGCTTTCCTGCTCCTGATTACTGGGCAGTGCTGCTGCACCTGCTGGCCGCCATGTTTGTTTACAGTTCACGTGGGAAGTGGGCCTTCCCTCCTCTTCTGTGGAGTTTTCCTCCCTCCGCCACTCTCACAAGCTTTCCCCGCTCCTGGTTGCTGGGTGTGTGCCCCCGCTCCCATTGGAGCCTCTCCTGCCCGCCCGGCTTGTTTATGTACAGTTCTGGGAAGGATTCCTTTCCCCCAATCTTCGGTGCTCAGTGCGCCCCACCCTCTTTCCCGAGTGTCTTTATTGTTCTTATTGCTTATTAGTCAGTTTCTCTTTTTTTTCCCGGGTGGAGGTCAGTCTGTCCAGGGGGCTATGCTGCTCTGGCTCAGGCTTGTCTGTGGGACTACCGCGGTACTGCAAAGCTCACCTTGTCCGCGTCTTCCCAAGCTGTCTGGGCGCGGGCGACTTGTGACCCGGGGGCCCTCCTTGTTTCTCCGTTTAATGTGAAGTGGAGATTCTCTGCGCTGGCTGGAGGTGTAGAGGGGTCAAAGTTTTGCTTCTTCTCAGTGATTTTGCCTGCAAAGTGTGTCTCCAGCGTCTCTCCAAGATTTTACTATAGGAGGTTTGCTTTCTGCTTCCTCCCTCTAACTGCCATCTTGGAATCTGTAAATCCTTCCATCTATCTTGAACTATACTTAACGATAATGTGTCTATACTTTATTGTATATGTCCTAAATAAGATAAATTTAAAGTATGTAAAGTTTAAGGCTAAAATGTTTGTGAAATTGTTCTTTGAATTACTTTCTAAATGTGTGATTTTTCTGCATTGAACTAATGGATGACAGTGATCTGTAAATTAGTGAATTTTTAATGTGCTACATCATCAGCTTCCAATTTAAAATGTGCTGAAAAAACATAGTCCCATTAATAGGAACTTGAAAAGTAGATCAAATTAATGTTTAAAATTTATTATGACAGAAAACCGGGTATTTCAAGTAACAACAATTTAACTGGTGGTTGTAACAGGGACAGAAGAGTGGACAAAATGAAAGTAAAGGATCTAATTATTTATTATTTATTTAATAAACAACATTTATGAAGCACCTGCTGGTGGTCAGTAACTTGCTAGGTTACCTGCTGATAGGAAAAACATTAAGGACATTGAGATAAACAAGAAGTTATAGAGGAAGTTGGAAGGTATGGAGGAATGAGGAAGGAGGTAAGACAATATGAAAAATAGGCAACAAAGTAAGATGACAAAAATTTACTAAAACTGAGTGATACTTACAGACCTTGTTGACTAGGGCTGGCTGAGTGGCTCAAGTGGTAGAGTGCCTAACTAGCAAGTGTGAAGCCCTGACTTCAAACCCCAGTACCATCAAAAAAAATTAATAATAACCTCCAATCTTTTTCTTTAAATTATTCAACACCTAAAGGACTAATTTGTATTTGGGAGAGACTACATTAGTCAACCAGAATGATATAGTTCTCTGGTTTTGATAGGTTACAGATTATCAATAATTACAGTTTGAGGGTTCCCAATAAAGGCTACTGTGTTTCTTTGCCTGGTTTCTGAATAAATCAAGAAATAAAAGAAAAAATAGTATGGTGGATTGGAAAACTGAAATTTTCACCTTTAGACTGAAACTGCTAATAGTCAAGCATGAGCTCTGATCAGGAACTAGTGGGTTTTCTAATGCAGTTGGTTGTCCATATCTGTAGATTCCATATCTGTGGATTCAACCAACACTGAATTGAAAATGTAAGCCTATGATAGTTGCATCTGCCCCAAATATGTACAGACATTTTTCTTGTCATTATTCTCTAAAGAACACAGCACAATGGCACTTACATAGGTTTTACTTTGTATTAGATATTTACATGATGATTTTAAGTATATAGGAGGATGTGTATAGGTTATATGCAAATACTACACCATTTTATGTAAGAGACTTGAGCACCCATAGATTTTGGTATTTGTTGGGGGTTCTGGAACGAATATGAAGTATCCCCACATATTTAAGGGATGATTGTACTAAAACCCCAGGATTAGAGAAATTCGCACATCCAGTTCTGGTGGACAATTGCAAACTTCCTATAGGGAGAAGCTCTGACCCCTGAAACATACAGAATTTGCTCTTTGTAGGTAAACTTGCTCCCAGGAAGAAAATGGAATTGAGGAGCCAGAATAAGTGTTGCCCTTTAAAATATAAGAAAGGAAATACAGAAAACTATGGGAACAAGGGATTCACTGGAAGCGATATTGAAGTTGAAGTAGGAGGAGGAGGATGGGGAGAGGTGGGTTCTGGCAAGAAGAGAAATGTCTTAACACATGTTTTGCATCTGTGGCATTCACAACAGTTGTTGAATTTTAGCTATAGTCAAGATCATGAGGCAGAATGGAGAGTGGTATAGCAGTGCATGTGAGCAGTGACCAAATCAGAGTGGATTGTAGGAAAAATTCAGGTGAATGAATTGGAATCATCGAAAGGGTTTCAAATTGATTGATAACAGACTCAGGTTTGTGTTCTAGAGCAAAGGTCACTCTAACTACAGCTTAGAGGGAAGCCAAGCCAGAAAGAGGAAGACCTGCTGGTATTTTGCAAGGAAGAAGGTTGATGGGAGGGGCCATGTAGGAGACTATTAAAGTTTTGTGCATTTTTCTTTGAGGGGCAAAATACATATAAATTTTCATGAATATCTTTTATTGAAATACTTATCAGTGAATTTATACAGTGAATTTATATTAAGCTAAGGCAGCTGTAATTTAATTAGACTTTCTGATAGAAACTGTATAATGTTTTTGAATATTTTCATCAGTTTTCAATTTTTTAAATAAAATTATTTAATAAAAAAATTTGGGAAAGAACATAAACATTCACCATTTACTGCAAGATATTGTTGGTATCGTTTAAATGTTCTGGTTTGTGGGAGTACCCTATTACTCTTTTTGTCATTGTGACAAATAACTTGAGAGGAACTATTTAAGTTAAAGTAGGAAAGATTTATTTTGGTGCATGTTTCACAGGTATCAGTCTATGGTCAGCCGGTTCCCTTATTTCTGGGCCCTGGTAAGGCACAACATGATGGCATAGGCCATGATGGAGCAAAGTTGCTCACCTTATGGCAGCCAGGAAGCAAAGAGAGAGATAGGAAGGGCCCGGGGACAAGGTATATCTTTCCTGGGCATGCGCTCCAACTATGCCATCATGTAATGAATCCACTGAGGGATGAGTCCATTGATTATGTCAGAGCCCTCAGGATCCAATCACTTCTGTAAAGCCTATCACTTGGCATCCAAGTTTCAAACATGGCCTTCAGAAGACGGTACAGATTCAAACCATAACAAGAATGAAGAAAAGTTCTAGTTCATTTTTTGGGAAGACACATTTCCTTTGAAATTGAACTTGCTAAACTACATAATCTCCAATTGTCTAGCCAATTCTTATTAGCCGCTACTAATATATAACCATTTAAAGGTCACACTATTTCAAAATATAATAAAATGTTATCAGTATCCCTAGGTGCAAATAAAGAGCCTGGAACCATGTCTGATAAAACTGTTCCAAATTTCATGAGAAAGTCTTCTGTAGACAATTTCATGTTGCTGAGCCAAAGGTCCTTGAGTGTCAGCTAACAATGAAGCTTGCTTTTTTAGAAATATTATCATAGTATTATTTAAAACCTTTTGTGTAGTGTTATTATAACTTCTAAAGAACTTCTCCTAATATTTTGAGAACTTTTGTTTGCACTCTTGATTTGAAATAGTGTAACCTATTAGTGCTTAACAAATGAATTATATGCTCAAAGTTTCTCTTTTTCAAAGCCACTGTGCTAATACATTTTACTCTTTTTCTATTGTATTATAATAATTCTATTTAAGTCTCATGACAATTGTCTTTTGTCTATACGTGCTCAAAAGATTTATTTGCATTTCTATTCAGAATAAATCAAAACAAAACTTTCTGGAAATGGCGTCATGTGAATTGAATTCCTTTAGCTTGAAATTCCTAATCACTGTGCTCTATCTGGTGGAAATGTTAATATTTGGTGGCAAAAGAATTGCAAACACTGTTAAACACACCTTTAGTCACAGGCACTTTCATAGAATGAAAATGATTGCCTCCAATTCCAGGAATCCACTATTCCTATTCTGGTTGTGTTATTGTTATTCTTGCTGGGAACCTTTTTTTTTTTTTTTTTATAAAAATCTCCAAAGTGGAGAACTTCATTTCAAGTAAAGCAGATCAACGTATAGAAAATGAAACTTAAAACTCAGTTTTTGTGGTAGTTACATACTCCTTGATTCAAATCTTTTCAAACGCCACATCCCCAAACATACAAATTCACCTATACAACAACAATCCTGATGCTCTCTGCCACTGTTGTAAAGGAAATCAGTGACATGAGGGGTAATCTTTCTAGAGAAAAAATAGGCAAATTACATTTCCTTCCTCCCCAGTAAGTTGTCTAGAAAGCTCCTGCAGGCTGTGGGGTGTGCCAAGCAGTGAGAATTTCTACTTCTAGAAAGGAGCTTCTGTGAGTGACTTCTTTCTTAGCACACTTTTTCTTTTGACCCTTTCTTTGTTCTAGGATCAACAGTAGAATATATGTGTGCAACTGTTTTATCTTTTTGCTGTCAGTAGGAGGAAGACTGGGCTTAGCAATGTGACTTAGCTCAGGAAGAGAGTTTAGCCTGAGAAAATTAGGCTGAGTAGGATAAAGTTTGCAGCCTTCACAGCTAGTCCAATTATCTTTGTAAGTCCATGTGATAGAAATTGGAACTAACATTTCTAACAACATGTAGCTGTGCCAGCCTATCATTCTGTGTGTGGAGAAGTAAAAAGTCTGTATATGTTCCTGTGCCACAGAGGATCCAGGTTTTATAAGTTGTAAATTTTATACACTCTGTGTGTGGGAGGCCCACTTTAAGAAAAAACTCCAGGAAATTATAAATGCAAAACTAGTATATATATATATATATATATATATATATATATATATATATATATAAAGGTGTTGAAAGTGGCCCGTGCAAGTAGAACCTCATAAATTCACAGAAAATCCACCTCTAACCTCATATGTAAATTTGTATCTCTTAAGCTACTGTTAAAGTTAAATATATTAAATTGACAATAAAGTTAAATATATTAAAATGAGGCTGAACTCACATTCTTGAGGAAAACTTCTCTACTTCTTTCATTATAATTCTATCTGTCTCCTTTGCATGGTGTGGCAGTGTTCTAAATACCTTCTCGGTTGGCCACTGGACTCCAAGCAGCAGACAGGCTGAGAAGTCCGGCTTAGTGTTGTTCCCATGTGCCTTACTCTGTGCTTGGAAAATTGTAGTTGCTAAAAACAGAGAGGGATCTGGGGTCTCAGCACTTTCCATCATGTTCTGACAGCAGCTCCGGGGCTGTACTTGGTGGACTGATAGAAGTCTCTAGTGATGATGTGCAGAGATGTTTCATCAGTCATGTGGACAGCAGCTGTCAGGTTCCCTTTTACTTGGTGAGTTGGGTAGGGGAAAGATGTCTTCTAACTATGCACAGCAATTACTAAAGAACAGGCTAGAAGTCCATCCTTCTGGTAAGAAAAAATAACAGGTCTGATGTCATCTGAGGATAGTTACTTGTCTGTGAACACAATTTAAAATTTATTTAGGACCAGATTTAGGGGAAAAACATAGAAGGCATAATTCAGAGAAAAGACTGTTCAATTTGATCAAGTCAGACTTCATCTAAGTGAGTAATTAATTTTAAACCAGAAACCTGTTTTCAGATGTTACACCTAAGACATCTAAATAGATTAAAAATCATCATAACAAACATGTTACTTTTAATGAAAGGTATCATGAATTTATAGAGAAAAGTAATATTTATTTTCTCTTTCCTTGAAAATAATTTTAAAATCTCTAAAGTTGAGTGTTTATAAAATTTAAAGCTGGTGGGTGTGGGAATGAGTGAGATTCTACACTCATGATGGTGGATTATTTTTAATGCTCAAAAAACATAGGATAATTCTGCAAATATTATACTTTATATTACCAAGGAGAATCACCATAAAACAGAAATTTTAGGGGCTGACTTAAGAACTAGCTGCATGAAAATGTCAAGACATGCCCCAAGAAGCTGACCCTCAAAAATGCCTTTGCATGGTTTATGAAAGCTGTTGTTAAAGACTTTAGTAAGTAATCTTTCTCAGGACTGGTGAAGACTCGCTGCATAAATTCCTCTTTGATTTCAGCACCAGAACAAAATTGATCATCCTAAATGACCTATTATGTTCCTTTGAACAACAAGAGCTATCAGAACTAAGCCTAGTGCTCAGTGACATAGTTTTCATCAGTTTGTGTTTTCTGATTTTTTGTTGTTGTTGCAGTACTGAGGTTTGAACTCAGGACATCATTGTCCTTGCTAGGCAGGTTCTCTACCACTTAAGCCATACCCCCACCCCTTCCTTTGCTTTAGCTATTTTTCATAGAGGGTCTCACACTTTCTGCCTAGCCCAGCCTTGCTCTGTAATTCCCCATTCTACCTCTACCTCTGGTATAGCTGGGATTACATATGTGAATCACCATGTCTAGCTTATTTGATGATATGAGGTCTCACTAACTTTTTGCCTGGAGTGGCTTCAAACTGTGATCCTCCCAATCTTTGACTCCTGCGTAGCCTGTGATTATACTCATGAACCACTGTGCCTACCTGTTTTTGAGATGATGAATCTGTCCTCCTCAACATTACTTACTGGTGCAGCAATAGCACTACCAATGAAATTGATGCATAATTATTTGTTAGAGACTTTAGAACTGTAGGCAGAAATTACCTGGGAAGCAGAAGGATGCATTCCAGAGAAGCAACAGTGCACAAGAGATATTTTAAACAGCAAGAAAAATATCTTAGTCTTAAGCGAAAGCTTAAGTAATTAAGGATAAAAGACATGAAGGTTGAAGTTTGGCTTATACTTGGGAAAAGAGAGTCACTGAGAACAGGTTAGAAGGAAAGAACCTGCTAGTGGATACCTTTTGCTGAGGTGATGCAGGTTCACCTCAGATGTAGCATCTGCTCTTCTGTTTCTGAGGTTTCCAGATGCCTTAGCCAGCATCACAGAAGAATTTGGAGCCAGTCCGGCTTATGGACACTACTTTGTGTCTCTCTCCCCATAATCCCATGAGAGTTGGGTTGGATTGTCCTTCAAACAGGGCTTCCATGTTCAGTTGTGCAAAATTTTTTACTGCACATTCATTGGTAATGGGCAAGCGGTATCTGAGTTCCTTCCAACTTTATGATGATCAAACTTCCTCCCCTCTCATGGGGCCATGTTCTCCCCCATCCTGGAAGAGGCACCATAGAAGACAGTGAAGTAGGCTTGGTAGACAGCCTGAGTATCCAGGAGTCCTTTAAAGTGAGAAAATGCCTTTCCTTTTTAGGAATAAAACATATTTTCATTTAGCTCATAAAATGAAAATACACTAGTTAATGTTAAATATGAATATGTACTGATTAAAGTGGAATAGTAAGAACAGTCATTCTCCACTTTCAGGATTATGGGGTACAAATAATCACAGCCTCTGGAATTTGAGGGCAGGGAACAGGAAATGGATGCAGGTGGAAGCATACAGTTTTTCACTATTGCAGCTTTGGTTTAGGTACCTCCTTCCTCCTTCCAAGAGCATTTGCTAACTTAACTATTGCTTGCAGGAGTTAATTCAAGTACTGCTTGATTGAGTGTAATATTCACTAAGTTTTTTTATCCTTTGGTATAAGTCATATTTATTCCATTGTTAAAACTGATGAAAACACATGACCAACATGAAATACACAAGCACATGGAAAGATATATGATGATAAGTTAGATAACATTTTTGTAAACACAAAACAAGATCAAGTGAGTTTTTACTGAAGGTAAAATAATGAACATGTGTGTAATTTATGTTGCTTATTCATCATAATTATGAGATATGATATTTAAGTATGTACAAATGAGATTTAGCCTGTAGTTTCACATTTAAAGCTCTGGTAATCTTGGTAGAATTTTATACTTAACTGTCTTTCTGAGATTGTCTTATTCCTCAGTGCCATTTGATTTGGCTGCCTTCTTCAAATGTTGAGTACCTTCTATGTGCCAAATCTGTTGGTACACAGTTCAAACCCAAACGCTCTTGGGGTTGCAGTAAAATTATTATTTGGTATAATTACAATGCTCTTCACAGTTTGTTTCTTTTTCTTAGTGTAGTCCCCAACTCTTCCTGAGAAGTACATTTTAACAACTATCCCAGGCTTCCACATTTTAGCAAAATGATAGACTTCTCTTTATTGTTATCTTTTCTTTAAAATCTTCATGTATTGCTTTGGTTGGAATTAATCAGTTGGAGCTCACTAATGTTCCCTAGAGCACTTCAAATTTTATTCTTCTATCATAGTTATTTCTATTCATGTCTTTATTTCCCACTAGATTTTAAGTTCCCCAGAGGCATGGATTCTAATTAATCTTTATTTCTCTATTCCTCATGACATTAGCAAAATGTCTTTCTTATAGTTTGTACTCACAAGTAGCTTGTTATATTAAATCAGATTGGATTAAAATGAGGATCTACGTGCTAACAGTTCAGGGATATAAGTTGTTGACTGCTGGAGAGCCAAGTTGAGTTATTGTTAGCATCCTTAATTTGTATTTATTGCACCATGAAACATATCATGCCTGCTCCCCAATCCCTGAATAAATCCACTGTTAACATCATTTTCTGTAGCTATATACGAAGACATTACTTCTATGAATCCATGAGCATAAGCCCATAATAAATAATTTTGTATTCTTTATTCTTCTTTTAGATATGTAGCATACTTGAACTAGAGGAACAAGCATTTTTTTCTATAAATACCAATTTTTGAAAGATTGCTCTCCCAAAGCACTTTTTTAGTTCTGAGAGGAGCATCTCTAGAGGTTTCTTATCAAGCTTCAGTAAGTACTTGCTTTCAAACATCTCTAAAAGTTGTATCATAAATGATGCCCACAGACATTGGGGGACCTCCCAGACTTGGCTTTTACTTTAGCAAAGCAGCACTATCTAATGGTTTGAGATGAACTTCTGATTATTTTAATGGGATTCTTTTGCTTCTTGGCATATCAAGTGATTTGTTTTACACCTTTACTCATTATTTTTCATTCCTGAAGACTTAAATAGAAGAGACATGACAGAATAGGAGTCCTGTTTCATCTTTTGGACCATTAATTATGCCACGGCAGTTTCAGTACTGATGGGACCCCAAGAGAAATGAATCTTGTCGGGTTGTACTTGGTTTAATAGATTTCATTCTTTATACTTCAAGCAAGTTTTCTTGGAAAACCATTAATCACTAAGCTATGGATTAAATAGTGACAATAATGGAAATATAACCAACAACAAATTGTTCATGGTTGGCTTCTCCAAGGATTTGACAGCTAATTTATAAAACAAGTTATTTTTATACAACAGTACTTTTGTGACTAAAGTAAAAGAGCTTCAAGCAAAATTCTCACCATTATTCTATAGCTTTTGGGGGAATGATACACAGACAGTCCTTCATCCTTCACTCTTTACACTCTTTCTTGTCACAAGATTTTGATTTGTATACCTGTGCTATGTTAAGGATACATGAAACAACTCCTGAGTTTGTTGGTATAAAAGGCTATGAAATCTATTTTATCATATCCATCTCCAAAAGTTCTCAATCTATAGTGTAGTAAACCTGGAAAATGGGTAAAACAAAACTCCATTTTTTCTTTGAATTTTGTTTTCATTTTATTAGTGACATGCATCAGTTATATTCATAGTTTCATATCCCAAACATCAATATATAATGCATAAGGATTGCTTTCTAAGTCTGGAAGCTTTTACCTTTGCTGGCTCTTTCTTTTGCCTATCTGAGTGATCTATGTCAGGTTTTATTGTTTTAAGGAAACACAAAACAAGAGCTTTACAACTTCTAGGCACCTGCTATTAGCAGTAAGGCAATGTACAGGTTGTTAGGAAGTAACACTAATGAAGCTTACACAGGCTGACAGAAGGATCCAAACCAAGAATGCAGCTTGAATGTTTCCCTGAAAGTTTTCTTCACTCATTCTTTTATTCATCCACTCATGTATGGAACAACTTTATCAGTTAAATAAAAGGCTAACATTTAATGTTTAGGCACTGAACATGATACCTATCCATTCATTTAACATACTGTTCTTCTGCAGACTGGGAAACTAGGCCATAGAATTTGAGTACAGTGTCTAAGACTAACTTGAGTCAGGTGAGAAAACAAGCCCAAAAGGTGGCTCTTAACCAGCATGTCCTACCTTCTTGGTCTAACATTTGCTGACTCATTGTCAAGTGGTAGGTTCTCAGAGAAGACTGGAGCATAGAGCAATGGAACCAAGTCCCTGTCTTTCAGAAATGGGAGCCATTTGAAGAAACAGCAGAAGCAATGTTGATGACCAAAGATTCTATTGCAGGAGAGTGGTAGCAGGTTCTGACTTCAGGACAGGTATACAGCAGGGAGTAAGTCAGAGATGGGGAGAAGGATGTTTGTGACCAGGTGGTAGAGGACTTTAAGAGTCATAGGTAGAGTTTGTGTTTCATACACAGCTCCACAGGTGACCTCAGGACCATCTGTTTGGGATTTTTCCCCACCTCCAGCTTGTGAAAATGCCCCTTCTGGAAAATTCACCAAGAATTTTACTTCAGATTTGTAGGAGGGGGTCCCTGAAATTTACATTTTAAACAAGTGTCCTAGATGATTCTTATCCCATTATAGATGGAAAACCACTGCCACAGGTGAAGGAGAACATGTGGTAAGACACCGTATTTTGATATGCTTTGCTTGAATGATAACACTTTTTGTGGCACAAATGAGAAAATAAAAGTACATTCTTATCATGTTATCAAAAACTAACACTGGAAATGTATATCTGAGAGGCCTGCTTTAAGTAGTAGTGTGATGATAAATGTTTTAACAACTGGCTCTCTGAAAATGAAACAAGCGACATTTGTCAATTTCAAGCTTCTAAGTTAAGGCCACAAAATGTGGAATTGGGAAGAGATATACAGTGTTAGTTCCAGTTCCTCACTGCCTGCTTATGGGTTTGGAACAGTGAGTGACTGACAACACTGGAAGCATTAGTGAACATTTTAAAGGAAAAAACTGCATGTATCCAGGTTCTGTGCACTTTTAGCTACTTAGGCTGATGGGAAGGTATGTGCAACATAGTAGGTATTTTACCTAAAGTTTAACTAAAGCATGCTCTTTTAAATTGTATTTGAATCCTGCAGATATTCTGTGCAATGCCATGCAAAGGGGAGATAATATCAGCCATATTTTGTGGATGAGAAAGCTGAGAGCTGGTTCATTTAAAGAACTAAAGTCACATGGCTTTTAAGAGAAAAAGCCTGACTTGTCTCTAGACTATTGGTCAAGTCATTTTTCTTCATTCTACACTGGACCATTACTATTTAGCAAGCTACATGTTGCAGCCAAGAGGAACTATGTGCAATCCTACGATATTGACATTATATGCTTGAGCCAAAATGAGACACTGATTCTGATATATTAGTTGAGGTGCTTCTACAACCACACATTCCTTATGCTACACTATATGACCCATGTGCAAGTTAAGACAAATAAGGCATTCATTCCACCCTCATTGGAAATTGTTTTCCTGCCTCATGAAGAGATAACAAGGTCAAGGGAGATAAGTCAGAGACTGGAAGAAGAGCTGAAGGAGAGACCTGTACATAGACCATTGGTTCTCAAAGTGTGGCCCCGAGACCAGCAGTATCAGTGTTGCCTAAGAACTTGTTAGAAATGTAAAGTCTTAGAGCCCACCTAACCCGACCCACTAAGGCAGAACTTGTGGGATGTTATGAGTGATCAGTAATCCACAAGCCCTCCAGGTGAAGCCTTGATTCAAGAACAGTCCTAGATTTTCTCCCTCAGACCCAGAAACCCTAGTGAAGTATGTGGGATCTTAAAGAAGAGAAGGGTTGGGTGTCTCATTCCAAGTTGACAGATTTTAAATCGGAAATAACTGAGTAATCACTAATTTGATTGCACTTACTTGAAGAGACTCAATTAAGTTGTCTGCTATTAGCTGGAATTGGGGGTTTAAGGTGGAAATTAAGTTCAGTTTAAGGAAATTAAGATAGTTACACTTCATACACACCTGGCTTTGTGGCTTATAAAATAGAATTTTCTGCATACATGTCAGATGCATTTGGAATTTTGTTGGAATGCACCAAACAGATGAGGTGAATGAAGACCTTGGCACCTGATGGGGTATGAAGTGGCAGTTCATGACCTTGACTGAATTAGACTCATTATGTACAGCTGTGGGGGCAGGGAGGCAAAGCATTTGAAATAACAAGCTTTGTCAAAATATGGTCCATGTGAGTTTTCCTCGACCTTTGGCAACATGGAATATGGCTACCCGGCCCAGGCTTTGACTTCCTGCCTTGACTGTGCTTCTCCTTCAGCAAGGCATAGCACTGTGGACTTAAGTAGGGTGATCAATTCATCCTACTTTGCTTGAAACGGTTTTAATTTTTAGTTGAAAGTCCCATGTCTTATGAAGTTGGTCACCTTTACTTAGCCTTCTTGGCTGGGGGGATCCCTAGTAGGTGTTTCCTTTGCTTCTTCCACTGATGCAGGCTGGTCCACATCTCTGAGAGGCTGATGGTCTCAGCTGGTGCTCTTCATGGGGAGCTCTGAGGCAAGCAAGAACTTCTGTGAAGCAGTCACTTCTACTTCTTATGCACATAAGTAATATTTGTAGAAAGCATGATTAGTTATTTTTAGATTGTGTTAAGTATTTCTACTGATTTAAAAATATCTAGCCTCGTATTACTGACACAGCCAGATTACTAACTGCAATTTATTAAAGCTTGAAAACATTTTTCTGTGAAATTACTTCAATTAAGGAAAGCACTTACAGTATAATTTTTAAGCTTCACATAGCCCTGACATATTGATTATTTAGAATAAATGAGTGATACCTGAAAGTAGGATCCTAAGAAAATTAATCTTGCCACATACGGAATAAAGTAGAAGGATTGTGAGGTGTGAGGGTTCATGAGGAAATACATGTCAACCAAGGACTGAGAGAATAGTGGCACACCAAGGTCAGAATAAAAGAAAACATTTTTAAAAGATATTTTGGGGCTGGGAGTGTGGCTCAAGTGATAGAGCATCTGCCTAGCAAGCACAAGACCCTAGAGTTCAATTCCCAGTACTGCCAGTTTAAAAAAATCAAAAGACTTTCTTGAAGGATGAGTGAATAAAGTACTAGCCTATTAATTAAGAGAATGATGACATCATTGATAAAAAACAGACAAGTTTAAATTTAGACAGTTGAAATAAGTTTAGTTTTAGGACTAGTGTCTGAAGCTAAGATGATTTTGACTGTGGTCCAGGTGAGAGGTATGGGCTGCATATAACCATTTGTGTTCTCTTATCAAAGGTGATAGTTGAATGTGGCATAGTGTCCTGTATCAGTGTGGTAAGAGCAGACTAGTGAGTTCAGTAATGTCATAGGCCACACATCTTTTGGGTATTCCTCAATACTTTTCTGAGGCTATGTAAATAACATTCTAGACATTATTGTGGTTCCTTCCATACTATGTTAGTGGTGAAATTTCAGAGACCTAATTAGAATAATGAACTTAATGGCACATGCTAATGAAAGATTTCTTATTTAACTTTTTAAAAATAAAAATCTTCAAGTTCTCAAGAGCTACTTTACTTCTACAGTTGTATTAATATATTTCCTGTTGCTATAACAAAATACCTGAGATTGGGTACTTATAAAGAAAAGAGCCCAGTTTTGGAGGCTGAAAGTCCAAGTTTGGGTGGCCTTGTCTGTTTTGACTCTGGTGAGGGTTCCCTTGTCTGGGTCACAACAAAGTGAAGAAACAGAAAGGGACTGGCTAAGCACAGAATGGACCAAGCATCTGGGAGAGCCTTGCTTTACAACAAGAGTTAATTCATCTAAAGAGACTAGTATAATCCCTTCCAGCAGCAATGCCTCCATGACCTAATTGCCTTGAACTAGGCCTAATCTCTTAAATGTCCTACCACCTGTATACCACCATATTAGGGAAAAAGTTTTCACCACATGAATCTTTGGGAGACAGAGCACTCCAAACCATAGCAGCAGTGACAAGGAAATTAGGGTTTGAGAATATCAACAATAGTTTAATCTCTTAATTTCCATAGCAGTCATCATTTGTAAAGACTTCTGTCATTTATTATTTCATGTATTTCTGACTGAAACCCTTTAAATAGGTGGTTTAATGTCTAATTTACCAATCAGTAAACTGGGGTTCAGATAGGTAGCATTGTTTGCAAAAACATATGGCAAAAAATAAATTGCAACCAAGTCATGTCATTTGGTTCCTTTCCATGGCCACAATCTTGTCAGCTTCCATACCTTAACACTAGGATAGTAAGTGATTGCTTCAGTATTTCCCTGGAATACTGTCAACTTCAAATGGCAGTTGCAATGGCCTATCTTCATTAAACACAGCAAGACGGACTCTCTCTATATATAAGTTTTAGATGGATAAATATACCTGACACTGGTGTAAGAGATTGCTACTTTAATTTCAGATTTCAACATCTTCACTGAGAACCGAAGAATAAAGTCAGGCTGACTGAGGGCAGAAGTAAGCTGAGCCAATTAAAGAAAAACCCTGGGAAGCCAGGATTAAGTAGCACAAAGATACAGATGAGTGAGCTGATGAAATTGCACCCCTAGCTGAAAGGCAGCACACTTGAAGTAAAACCATAGAATGTTCCGCTAACTTTTAGCAGTGGGAGTTACATAATCTAATAATTAATTATCTGTAGCTTCCAGGCCTATTAGGAAGGTGGGGAACAGACTCCAGAGGCAAATGATTGGCTTCTGTGGAACATTGCCTTGGGTACTCAGCCTCAAATTGATAATGCTTACAAGTTGTTTTTCCCATAATTTTTAAGCCCTGGGTGCAATCCTCCTGCTAATAGGTATTTTAAAGATTTTTCACTGGCTTTTCTATTGTGGTTGGAAGTTTCCTAGAAGATCACAATATTTCCAAGTGTCAAATTGGCACTTTGCTTTTTTTCCCTCCTGAAAGTTACAAGGTAACAGAATATCCCCGGTATACTGAAGAAAAACCAAAAGCATGTGCAAACAGAAAGATAGATATCCTTCTGAAATAGTTTAAACTGTCATTAGAAATAGAAGGAAACCCATTTTATCTGGGTTATGCTGAATGGGGCCTTACTCTCACATAGCAGGAATCTGAACAACCAGTCCATTCTTGTCCAATATCCTGACTTAAAAAGGAAGAGCCCTGCCACCACATAGCACTAAAGGGAGGCTGGAGAGAGGCTGCAAGTGGGTGAAGGCTCTCAGTCATCAGAGGCCATAGGTTTCCTTCTGATCTACATAAAAGCTGACCAAGGACTTTGTGAAAACTTTGAGCTGCCTTCCTGACCACCTTGGTTTCTTTCCTTTACCCATAGATCAGCATCATTGACAACCCTATTCTTTTCAAGTGGTTAAAAGAAGTTAAAAATAAAGTTCTATTTTAGATGTACCTTTCATATTCTTCAAAAACATTTCAGATGATAGGAAAGAGAAATACCATGATACATTTCAGCGAAGACCTGGCAGAGTCTTCCTATAGTTTAATCAAAAATGGGCTCAGCTTCTAATATATTAAGTTACCAGAAGAGAATGGGAATGCCTTTTGGGAACAGTTAATAGTTCCCGGAATTTTAGCCTCCTTTTATCATAATACAGGGTAAAAGTTCCAAGGTAAATAAAGACAAATAACATTTAAAGGAATATTGCATGAAATGTAAAATAAAGAGGTTACATATTTAAAAAGAGTAACTTTTACACAGCTTGTCTTTCCTATGAGACACGTTGCATTTTTTTTTTTCCTGGTAATTTGGACTTTATCCAAGATAGCAAATTCCAGTGTTTTTAAAATCCATGTGGTCAGTCTGGTCTCTTTAAATGTCAGAAGAGATCTTTTAACTTGGAACTTGGAACTCTATAAAGATAATAGAACCTATTAAAGATCTAAATGCAAGCACTTTAAATTCTTTTTAAAAAATAAGTCTGGCTATTTCCTAGATTTGTATCTGAAAATACTTCACAATTACAACCGCCTTGCTATTTTTCATGATTCTAGGTCTCAAAGGCCAGGGGACACCAGCTAAAGCATGGGTAATTTCGAAGTCACAAGACTTTGTGCTCAAGCCATACTCTTTATCACCTATATTTCTTTACTTATTTAGTTTGCTAATTAACACTTTACATAACAAAGTGCCTGCTAAAATTCAGAGAGCACATCTATTCTCAAATGAAAATGTGGTCTTTAGAAACTCCTTCTGGGAAATGCTCCATTATTACCATAGATGGGTCTATAAACTTCCCTGTGTTAAACGGAGAATAGGTATTTTCTCTTCTCCTTATTTGAAGGTCTCTTTTCTGTATTGTTGCTATTCTTCTTGGTTGTTCAGGCATTATTTATATCTGTTTCTATGAAGTAAACTACTTGCCGCTTCTCATGCTGCCTGTTTGTTGTTGAGTCCAGTATGACAATATCAGAGTAAGACAGGAGACTAAAGAAAAATTGTTTTCTATTGTATTAGTACTTTTAAAAGACTGCTACCATCATTCAATAACAAGCCCAAGTCCATACATTTTAGTGAAACATACTTAGAAGTTTTCTGGTCACTTGGCTTGCCTGTATCATCCCTGCATGCCGAGTTTCAGCGTTCCCTGACACTGAGTCTCCTGACAACGATCATGATGCGTGATGTTGCCAGTTGCAGTGCATATGTCACCCTGCCAGGCGTAAAAGGATAGTGAGACTTTCTTCTTGGGCAAAAATAACAACATTAGCTTTTAAATTATGCTCTAAGACTGTGGTATGATGTAGAGGAGGGTAAGGCAGAACATGGGTCTATCTGGAGATTGGTCCGCACTGCTTCTGTTGTATAACCATAGCAATTCAGTTCTGTGATGTTAGCAAAACTTTGGGAATGGCAGGGATTAAGTTTTGTTTTTATTTTGTTTATTATTATCATATTATTGTTTTACTGGTGGGTACATTTTTATAGTTATAAAAGTTCTTACAATATATCATAGTTGAATTCCCCCCATCATTCTCCTTTGTTCCCACCTCTCCCCATTCCTGGAATAGTTTAAACGTGTTCTTTTTCCATTTTCACTGAGTTTTAGGTCATGAATTTGAACAGCTAGCTTCTAATGATCTTGGTGCTCTACCTGTGTCAGATCCTTCTCCCCCAGTCCATGGTAAGGGAGTCATGGGATATCTATCTGCTTGAGTCATTCCTTTTTTTTTCATTTTTCTTTTATTATTCATATGTGCATACAAGGCTTGGTTTATTTCTCCCCCCTGCCCCCACCCCCTCCCTTACCACCCACTCCACCCCCTCCCGCTCCCCCCCTCAATACCCAGCAGAAACTATTTTGCCCTTATCTCTAATTTTGTTGTAGAGAGAGTATAAGCAATAATAGGAAGGAACAAGGGGTTTTGCTGGTTGAGATAAGGATAGCTATACAGGGCATTGACTCACATTGATTTCCTGTGCGTGGGTGTTACCTTCTAGGTTAATTCTTTTTGATCTAACCTTTTCTCTAGTACCTGGTCCCCTTTTCCTATTGGCCTCAGTTGCTTTAAGGTATCTGCTTTAGTTTCTCTGCATTAAGGGCAACAAATGCTAGCTAGTTTTTTAGGTGTCTTACCTATCCTCACCCCTCCCTTGTGTGCTCTCGCTTTTATCATGTGCTCATAGTCCAATCCCCTTGTTGTGTTTGCCCTTGATCTAATGTCCACATATGAGGGAGAACATACGATTTTTGGTTTTTTTGAGCCAGGCTAACCTCACTCAGAATGATGTTCTCCAATTCCATCCATTTACCAGCGAATGATAACATTTCGTTCTTCTTCATGGCTGCATAAAATTTCATTGTGTATAGACACCACATTTTCTTAATCCATTCGTCAGTGGTGGGGCATCTTGGCTGTTTCCATAACTTGGCTATTGTGAATAGTGCTGCAATAAACATGGATGTGCAGGTGATGCCGCACATGGTAAGGGAGTCATGGGATATCTATCTGCTTGAGTCATTCCTTGATACACAGTGCACTGAAATTTTTTCTGACTTATCGGCATTTCTGATCAGTGTTTTTCCCTATTAGCTGTGGTTCTTTGAGGAGCTTTCTGAATGTACTGTTCAGCTTCTGGAATAGGTAGGCATTTGATATACTTTGATGAACAATTGAGGTTGTGTAATTTACAGGTAGCATTTTCCTGTCACTAATCTTTGTATTATTTTTGCATGAGAAGAATTTTAGGTGGTATTATAAGCCCTAGATTACTGGAAGAAGTGGGAGTTCAATTGAGTTATTTTAAGAAATAACTCTGGGTAGGAAAGCTAGGGATATAGAATTGAATTTCATCCCTTAAGATGATCTAATCTAATGATGTGTCATCATCATCTGTAATATTTCCTCAGCCAATTTTTCTGATGTTCTTCATTTTCCTCTTTAGGGAGGACTTAATAGCATATATTTATGTCATTCTCTTTTCTTAAGGATTGGGACCAGTACTAATTATTTTCTCTTCAGTCTGAGTTTGATAGTGATAGAATAAAATTCTACTTAATTAGTGTGATAACCACAGCCTTTTGTTTTTCTTTCTCTGCTTTGTGCTTTATTTATATATCCCCATTTCAGATTTTTCTCTGACATTTTCCCTAAAAGTTTCTGTTGGTTCTCTAGTCTCTGTAATTTGTTACGATGAATCTTTTGGTCTTTTAGAATGGAAGAATGTTGTTAGAAAAATATTTTTATTTGCATTGTGTTTAATGACAGAAAAAGATTGACTTTCATGCTCTATTGTTAAGTTTATGAGTAGCACAAAACAATAGATGCTGGTGATTAAATTTCTTGAAAAACAAATATTTTGTCATAGATATTTACATATGAATATATATGGAGGCTTACACACCAAAGTATCAACTGACTATCGAGATTTTTAAAAATGTTGGTCACTACAGCTTTTTTCTTTTTTCCCCCCAATACTTCCTTTTTTCATTCACTCATCCATTTTTTCAGAATATTTTCTAATTTTCTGTGTTATGCATGTTAAAAAATAAGCACCAAATGAGAAACTGTACATGAAAAAGGAAAAGCCCTTTGGATGTAAAGAAGTAATTGTGAACTGTTTGATGATTGGATTTCACTGATGACACTGTGAAACTTCTTCTCTTAACCTTCTTTTCTTTGATTGTAAGGATGCAACTCTAATGCTACTTCTTTTGAGCTTTGGAGGGCATGGACCCATAGTGTTAAATGATCCATGTTTTGTCATAGTGATCAAAGAAGGACCCCACTTTGGATATTCCCTGAAACTTTTTCTGGCCCAATTAAGCAGTAATGACTTCTAGTCTCTGAGTAAATAATGTAGAATGACAGTGCGCCTTCCAAATTCTAGTTAGATTGGGGGCTGTTTCTGCTTGAAGAGTGCCCACTCAGAAATATTGTGTTGAATATCTTTTAAATACTGTTCCAAATGCCAGAAAGGTAAGATTGGAGAAAAAAACATGGACCTGTGCTAAGATTTAAATTCGAATGCTGCCCATGTATTACTTTCATTCACTTGAATGAAATATGGAGCTATTTAAAATTCCTGTATAACACAATCATATCAGTAATACACAGTTTAGTTAAAAAATATACTTTATTGGTCCATTTGTGATTATGTTAAGCCTCATGAAAATGGTACACACCAGCTTCACAGCAGGAGAGGATGGATATAGCAAGATGAGAGAGGCAAGATGTTCAGGCTTAGAAGGATCTGTATGGGTGAGAGTGAGGTAATGATAATGATTATGTGATAATAGTACTGTTGTGCTATTTTATGAGGCAGCAATTCAGCTCCCAAAGCAGATAAACTATGGGGGTGAAGGCTGAGTTTATCCCATAGAGGGAAGTAGATTGTTGCAGAATAGCCCAGCATGACAGTAAGGCTTTTTCTTTTTTGAGACAAGACCTTAAAAGTAAGTTTTTAAAATAAAATGAGTAACTTCCCAAATATGAGGAAGTGAACAGCTGAGCAAGAGTAAAAGAAAAGCAAATTGAACAGGAGGATGAGGGGCTGGGAAGAAGTGGGGATCTCTTTTATGCAGTAGAAACTGGAGTTCTCATAATAGGAACAAAAATTTCCAGGACCCAAAACAAAAACAATAACAAACTCCCTACTCCTAGGCAAGTTGGCAGCTGAAATTAAGTGTTTTTTTTTCTAGAAAAGTATTAGACTACTGCAAAATGCAAACAGATTTCTATTCATCTCATTTTAAATCACTCTTCATTTCTTGAAAAGTTGCCATGTGGAAAGGGCTGTATTAGTTATGACAGCAGTTACAGAGAAATGACATTGTTTTTGACTTGTATGAACTAACAGATTAGTATTGCTTAATAAGATGTTGAAAGAGCTTATTCGTTTTCATTTATAAGCAAGATTGACTGGAAAGCAAATATCACCCAGTCCTGAGGATCCCTTCTTCCTCCTCCATATAGATCTCCATATAACTAAGTATCCCAAGACTTATTCAATTCTAGAAAATAGAGGGGGAGTCTTAGTCCACACTGGTCCATACTGGTCACTTCTCCTGGTTGTGTGGAGCCAACTTCACTGGGATGGCTCTGCTGGCCACTGGTCTCACTCTGGGACAGCTGGAAACATTTTGCTTCATCTCCCAAAGCTTTAGTGCTGAATACTAATACTTTCTCCCTCACAGGCTGCCAGCAAGCATCGCCTTATGGTATTGTCACTTCAGAGGCTTACTATCAAATGGGATCTTAGGTCATACACCACTGACTTTATGTATTTGGAAACTACTAGGATATGCCAGACTACAAGAGATGGGGCCACTTCAAACTGCAAATTCCTGACTCCTCCATTTTCAAACAAAAACTCCAGCTTGGTACCACAGGCACGTTGACCTTCCCATGCAAAGGCCTCTTTAAGTTTTGTCTTTTGGGAAGGTACCTGGCTAAAACTTCTTTTTGGCTTCAAAACTCAGAAAGGCTAACTTCAAGCACACCAACGTTACCTTTGATGTTACCTTTGGGTCAATGTGAGAATGAAAAACTATCTTTCATTCTTCTTTCTTCAAGCTAAATTTGGGAAAAACAGATTAACTCAAATTCTCAAGAAGTTATGCTGTCATGCAGTGTTCTCCACAAGGCCTGCTGTACTTGAAAAGAGAGGAAATTGTGCTGATTTGTGTGCATTCAATCCCTAACATCCAGCCAATTGCTTGGCTCATAGTAGAAATAATATATATTTTTGAATAAATACTGAATGAACCAGCTATCAAATTGTTTCCAGAAGTTAGTGATCATGACTGGATCAATCATTGTCCATGTCTAGGAACAGAAATGGAGAAATTTAAAGTATGCTCCTGTGTATCAGGCACACACATAGGCCCTTGGAATCCATTACTAAACACAATGGACAAAAGCCCTGCCCTCCTGGGGCTTTTGTCTTAGCAAAGGTGACAATAAGCAATGACTATGTTGAATAGGTATGTTAGGAAATAAGCATTTTAGGGAAAATAAAAGGATTGAGCAGCATAAGGGACACACAAGGTAAGAAATTTTGCATGATTAAACAGAATGCTCCAAACTGACCTCACCAGTTCTACATTGAACGAAGACTTGGGGGAAGGAAGTAGTCAAATGCGTATTTGGGGAATGTGCTCTCTGTGTGCAAAGGAAGCAACTGAAGCAGAGGTTGGCAATGCGCTTCACTTTAACCATTTGGAAGTGTGTAGTTCATTTAGTGCATTTGCAGCTGGTAACCGTCCCTGCTATTTACTTTCTGAATGTTTTCAGCACCCTAAAAGGAGACTCTATACCCATTGAATAATTTACTCCTACAACTGCCTCCTCCCCAGCCCCTGGCAATCACTAATCTGCTTTCTGCTTTTGTGGATGTGCTTGGCGTTTTGAGTAGACTATAAAAGGTGAATGTGGATTGGAGCAGAGTAAGTGAAAGGAATTTCATAATTACTAAATAACTGAGTTGGATTCCTTGCAGGCCACTGTAAGGAGTATAACTTTCACTCTTTGCTCTAATGTTATGAAGAATATTCCACAGTTTAAAGTTTAGGAATAAGATGGTGTATGGGAAAGTAGATTGTGAGTGTATGGGGGGAGGGGAGGCGGAAGAGGAAGAAGGAAAGAGATTGAGAAGTTTCTGTTATAATCTAGATAAGAGGAAATAATGGCCCAGAATAGGGCAAAAGTAGTGAAATTGCTTAGAAGGAATGGAGTTCTGGAACCAACAGAATCTGCTTAGGGATTAGATTTGGGGTGATATAGAAAAAAGCCAAGGATTGCTCAATGACTCTCACTTAAGAATGAAGAATGAAGAATGAAGTTGCCACTATTAGAGATGAGACACCAACTAAAGCAGGTTTGAAGAGGAATGTTTAGGGACACAGCTTTGGGCAGGTTGAATTTGAAATGGATGTTCTTCTAAAAAAAAAAGATGTCATTTACACAGTTGGATACTGTGTTTGGATTTCTGAACAAGATCTGGGATAGAGAAAAGTTCAGGAGTCATTAGCAAATGACACTTAAAACCCATGAGAATGTGGGAGATCACTAAGGGACAGGTAACGAGAAGAGGTCAAGTGCTGAGGGCTGGGCAGATCCTCCTTCACTGGGGTCCACAAGAAACCGGAAATGGAGGAACTGAGATAGGAGCAAAATCATGGGTGTGTGGTATCTTGCAATCCAAGTAAAACCCCTTGTTCCTTCCTATTATTGCTTATACTCTCTCTACAACAAAATTAGAAATAAGGGCAAAATAGTTTCTGCTGGGTATTGAGGGGGGGAGCGGGAGGGGGTGGAGTGGGTGGTAAGGGAGGGGGTGGGGGCAGGGGGGAGAAATAAACCAAGCCTTGTATGCACATATGAATAATAAAAGAAAAATGAAAAAAAAAAAAAGAAAGCTTACCAAGCAGGAGAGAGTGGGTGATGGAATGAAATACTGCTGAATGGGCTGGTGCTGGGATCCAGCAGTTTGCAGGGCAAAACTAAACTGTAGGGAAATGCTTGGACTGAGAGTTAGAATGGAGTGGGTATAAGGGAAAGTGGGAAAAAAAGGAGCTGGGAACAGTGGGTAGAGGTGAGCATTTGGAAAACTTTCTTGTGAAATGGTAGAAATAAACAAGAGTAGTGCTCTTTTCTTCAACCTGTAGCCTTCACTAGAAAACTTCTCTTTTAATTTTTATAACAGATCCTCATATAGTTAATTCTTGCAAGTGATATTTTTCTTTGCAAAGTATTGTTACAATTTTCTTTTCCACAGATTCTCAGGACAACCCTTGTCATTTAAAAAAGCAAGATAAACTCATGAGGAAGACAGTGAGGGATGAGAAACAGATTTGGGGGGAAGATTCTCTTTTTGAATGACTGATAATAAACCTAATGGGTTACAAAACAAAAACCTTTAAAAATGATCCTACAAGGGTTTTGTTCTTATACTTCTTGAAGGTTAGCTTATAACTGTTTCTACAAAAACTATGAAATTTTGGAAATTTTTGAAGTCATTAGTAGAATATCTAAATAACTTCTTAGTCTCTTGGAAAACCAGAAGATTGTATGTAATGCTTATTTTAACACCTTTACAATGTTTAATTTATTTAGGAACATAAAAATGTATTATGTATAACTAAGTTAATAAAGTTTTGTCTGGTATAATTAAGTTTTAAAAATATGGTAGATTAAGAATGTCATTGCAGATTTACTACTTGAGTTTGCTATTTGATGTCTTTAATTTTTTAATCATGAATGGATTCTAAAGTTGCTGGGTTGAAATGAATTTAACATTTCTTGTCAGTTTCAGTACTTAAGAAGGCAAATAACTGATAACTATTAATACTAGTATTACAATTAAATTCTGTTTTAACTAGTTTTATACTTTTTATACCCTGCACAGATGCTAGTGTCTTAGTAAAAGAGAATATTTTACCTGAGCTACCAAATGCATACATCAAGTGTTCTTCCCATGCACAAGGAGTCCTCAGTAAGAAGCAAAGAGAATAATCCTCACTAGGAAAACTCCTACATCCCTGAAGCCTCAGTCAGTGCTGTTAGTTGTTAACACCTGCCCTTCCGTCATCTCATTTTTCTTTCTTACATGTATGGCTTTATTGTGGGTATTCCAGGATAATCTAACACCAACACAAGGGTGAGATTAGGAAACCACCCTATCTTCTTAGCACTTAGCTTAGGTCCAAAATCAGGGCTCAATAAATGTTTGTTAGAGAAATGAGTTAACATACAAGTATCAAAGCCTCTATTGTATTAAACTCTTGGGTTGACTTTGGATCAGGTGGAGGGCAGGGGGAGGTTCTCTGAACAAATACTTGTCATATTATAAAAACATGTTTGACTTAATAATCACACAGGTTTTCAACATATGGATGATATAAGCCTGTATTTTTTGAATAACTACAATGTATAGGAAAATAGTTTGACAAAATTATATCAAGGTATAATAGTGCTTGCCTTGGATGGAGTTATTTTGCTTAATTGTATTTTGTTAATCAGTTAGACAAAATTTTATTAACCCCCCCCAAAAAAAACCATGAAAGCAACACTACCAATTGACCCTTTGAATTTTTTCAGGTAGGATATTATGAACAGATGACTTTTAATCTTATATCAAGTCAACCCTGTCACCTCCATTCATAACATATCTATTTAATATATGTTTTATAACTATCTCAGTGATAATCAGGCCAGTTCCTCAAACTATTATGAAGTTAGCATATTGTAACATTACTTTGTAATGGTTGGCGTGTGAGGTTAAGAAAAGAAATTGGTGTACCATATATGCCCATGATCCTCAAGACTGCACTTTCCAAAACTGATTCCGTGCGTCTTTATATTTGCCTGGATTTTCACTTCTATTTCTGTCATCCAAATAACTTAAAGTAGTTTTACATGCAAGTAAGCTGGCCTTGAGCAAACAGCATTTGCTAGCACAGAACAATATAAAATAACTGACAGATAAAATCTTTTGCCCTCATGAAGTTAACATTTCAACAGAGAAGTAAGGATAAAGCTTTATAAAATATTTGAGGTCACCAACAAGAGAAATATGTAACTATTATAGAGTCACAGAAATCCTTAAATCCTGAGGGATGGCTAAAATCAGTGTGGTTAATGATTCCAGGGATGGTCTGGAGAACCATAGACTGTCCAAATGTGGACAGTGTGTCAACTTTCTTCTCTCTTTATGAGTGACAAACAGTATATGACATTATTAAATGTGTCAATAAAATGTGAACACTATATATATGTGAATCTTAGACTTACATTATTATAACTTCATACAGTTATAGAATGAGTAGCTTTCTTTTATATCCTATGTAATGAACTTAACCTATACCATATGTAAGACTTGTATCCTATATATCCTAAGGTATATAAAACATATAATGACTTTAGAAATATCCAAATTAGGAATACTTTACTATTACCATGTTTTGAAGGTAAGATTTTTGGAGCTATATTATATAGTCAATTTCTTAACATTTTGAATATATTTCTTTGCTTGTCTCAAGCCTACTTAATGCCTGTTTGGCATTAAGGGCAAAAGACTTTATTTGTCACTTATTTTATATTGTTCTGTGCTGGCAAATGCTGTTTGCTCAAGACCAGCTTACTTGCATGCAAAACTACTTTAAGTTATTTGGATGATAGGAATAGAAGTGAAAATCCGGGCAATTATGAAGATGCAATACATCAGTTTTGGAAAGTGCAGTCTTGAGGATCATGGCCTATATGGTACACCTAATGAGACCTGTTTGGAAACATGGATTACTATCTTTAACAAAGTTTTTAAACATGGTGCATTGCTTTAAAATTTTCTGGACTGTTAATATACTCAGAAGTTTCCAAGTTAACATAGTGCCCATGGATGAAATGAAAAGGGAATGACTAAAAAACATAAAAAGAAAAAAGACATATTAACCTAATTGGGAAACATGGAAGCATCTGTGTTTAAATAAATGACTGACCAAAGACAGTTCAAATAGAAATGAAAGGAGATTAACTTGGTGCCTCAGAATAGTGTAGAGCTATCCAGATATTGCCATTAACTAGCTACGTATCATGGAGTTATTCACATGTCTTCTCTAAGACTTGAATTGCTTCCTAGGAAAAGTGAAGATAATACTGATCCTTGCTGTGAAGCAAACAAAATAGTGTATGTGGGAGAGTTATAAAATATTAATTTCTAAAAACATTTACTTCAGGCTGGTTGCATTAAGGAAAAATTACTTCCAAGACTTCTTTTGTCATTCACCCATGACTCATGAATTTTCAGTTGGCAATGAGTAGCACAGAAAGTCTTTCAAATATTGTAAAATCAAGGTTTATCTGAGGTAACCTTTGCTGCTTGTTGAAAGTATGTGGCTGAGTAATAGCTCAAAAATAGCAAGTTATTTTGAGGAAGAACATATGTTCTTTAACAAATAAAATAAATTTTGGGGGGAGAAATTTTATAGCATATTTAATCACACATTTAAAATAATTTGAATTCTGCAATTTAGAGTACTCCCCGTCCTTTTATGTGAATTTAAGTGGTTTATTAATGCAATAGTACTAAGTCGAGTACTATTTTGTAGAGTTGCATGTTATGAGTAGCTCTTATCACCGTAAGTGAAGAAAAAACAAGCTGTGAATAATCAAGACTGAAAAGCACAGACTAAACGTTTTATTTACTTAACTTGTGTTTTGCAAAAATATGAATATATGCTTTATGCACATATTAAAGCTTTCTATTAATTATTCTTTTGATTTTGGTTTTTTTAGATAGGTTCTTACTATGTAGCCCAGGCTGGCCTGGAATTTACTATGTTGCTCAGGCTGGCTTCAAATTCACAATCTTTCTGTCTCAGCCTCCTGAGTGCTGAGATTACAGGTGTGCCCCTCCAGTGGGTGTGATAAAAAAATCCCTTGTTTCATAATTCACACACACACACACACACACACACACCTCTTTGCTTGATAATAAAATTTTCATGCATGTTTATCAGGAGTTCATTATGTGTTCATTCAGCAGAAATTTGAAGACCAAATTGTTGCAGGAATGTAAGGAGTCTAGTAGATGTTTTCAGGACATTAGCAGAAAGCAGCTATTTCTTCCTTCAGGGGGAGTTTACCAGTTATCAGATATCTGATACATAAGACAAAATGTATTCAAACCAGTATTTTGTAAGGGCCAGGAGACAGACAGCAGAGGGTAGAAATACCGCAGGGTCAGATTCCTTTTAGGCTGAGGAACAGGTAAGACAACAGAGATAGGAGGAACATCTTTGTTGATCCTTGGAAGATGGAAAGAACTTAAAGTCAGCCATGAGTAGTTATCAGGAAGGGAACATAGTATGAATAAAACAAGAGGATGACTGGAAGCCAGTAGAGTAGTCTACAAAAGTAGATATGTAAAAGAATTGTGGGAAAGTATGCAACTTAGAAACACCAGCTCTTGGCAGGCACTGTATAGCCTTGAAAGCCAGATAGTTTTATGGGACCGTGTTGCGGAGAGACTGATGAATTTTCACAATGGAGTGACATGATTCAGAAAGCTTGGAAAGCACATTTAAAAAAATCTTAATTTTCTGAGATATGATTCATGATTATTATTGAATCTTCAGAAACCTTGCTACAACAGCATATCTAGAAATTTTCTGTAGTAACTGGAACAACTAATTTTGTTTGTTCTAAAATTTTTAGGTTAGTTTTTAGATCTATGTTGAGTATCTGAAATTATACAATGCCACCTATGTAAGATTCCTACATAAAGATATCAATACTTTTATTTAACAAGGAGAAATTAATATTGATTCTGTCTGCATTGAAAGGGGTGTTAGGTGAAGTGAGGGACACTGGAAAACATAATAACACTACCTTACATTTGGGATATACCAGATAAATAGCATAGAAAATAAGTCTTATATAGAAAGTACATAATAAATATGTACATGGAAATGTCACAATAGGTATAGCCATATTAAACACACAAAAATGTCTTTTTTAAAAAGCATAGAGAACAGGAAGGTAAAACAACCCCCTCTGCCCTTTCTGGAGGTTTGGTACCAGTGGGAGGGGGAGGATATAAGAAAAGGGTGTAGGAGGGTGAATACGGTGGAGATATTATGAACTCATGTATGAAAATGGAAAAATGAGACCTGTTGAAATTCTTCTAGGAAGAGGGGGAGGGGAGGATAAAGGAGAATGATGGAGGGGGTGTACTCAACTATGATATATTGTAAGAACTTTTGTAAATGTCACAATGTACCCCTAATACAACAATGATATAATAGTAAAAAAAGAAAATAAGTATCGTAGGAGCTCAGAAGCTCAGAATTGTGATTGGGTTTCATAAGAACTAGGGGGAAGAATTGAAAGGACTTTTAGTTCTACCCCACACTGAGCCATCAGGTTGATGGTATATCGTTAGGGAGCTTCTGGCTGTGAAGAACCCATCACACCTTTCCAACTAGTGCTTCTTTGTATTGTTGTGAGATAACTCATTGTCATCTATAGTGGAAATGACAGTAATGATTTTTGGAAATCAAATTTTGTAAAAATAATTTTAAGTCAGTTAATAAAAATTTTAGTTAGCTGCTTTGTAGTTTTTATGACAGATAGCGGTAGAATGTTTAAAAACTATTATGGGTAGTTAAAATAGATGAAAATAATACAAAAATCAAAATGTAGGGAAATGAAAGCCAGTAATAGTGGAAGAAAAATCTGGGTAAATAAAAAAATGTACATAACATTCAGGTGCTACGATTATTTTGTATAAATAAGAGATTCACATACCCATATCTGAGTTTTCTAGCAACCACAGCAAAGCGGGGAAGATGATGGGTTTGTGCGATCGATACACTCTGTAATAGACAACGAAGCCAGCTGCTCGGGAGGAGTGCAACTCTTCCTTGTACCAAGTCCCTGGAGACATCCTTTCTGTAGGTCCCTTGAGAGAAGCCCTTAGAATGGAATGAATAATGAATGTCCTCAAAAACATTCTCCCAAAGAAATAGGATAGGTTTGTCTTAGGACTTTTCGAAGTACATTTTTATAATGATTTTGGCTAATTGCACAATGACTAAGCAGCATCCAGAGAAAATTTTCCACAAGGGCAAAAAATTGTACACCAGGTACCATTTATAAGGGAGGGACTTAGAACCTTGAGTGCGCCTCAGGCCCCTTCTCAGACCTACTGAGTCATCCTCTGGACTGTGGAGAAGCACACGTTTGAAGTCTCTGATGTGATTTAAAGGACATTTAGATGATTTTTCGTAAATATTATTTCTCTTAATTGAGTTTTAGACAAATATTATGTAGTGGTGAATTTGGAGATTTGTTTCCATGACAAAGTAAAAGGAATAAATATATATTCTTTTACTGGTTGAGGGTAGATCTGATGCTTTGGACATTACCCAACCATGGGGAAAATGTTAGACAGTTATTCTGTTTAATATGTGCCAAGTACTATGTTAGGTACTTGGGGGTATAAAGATGAACAAGACATCGCAATTGTTTCTAACAAGCAAGGCAGTAGAGGAGACTTGGTTGTAAACAAATTGACAGAATGAAGTTGGAATCACGAGATTCCAGCAAAGTGCTATGATGATTATTCCTGTTCTATAGATTTTTTGTTGTTGTTGTTTACAAATGAGAAAACTAGGGCAGAGAAATAACTTGTTATAGATTACATAGCTAGGATGTTACAAAGTCAGGAATTGAGCTCAAGGTCTTTATGAACAGGTCTAATTTATACTTTTAAAATACAGCTTCTTTGAAAAGAAAGATAGGGGCCAGGTATGGTAGGTGGTGCATACCTGTAATCCTCAGGAGGCAAAAGGGAGGAAGATGGTGAGTTCAAGGCCAGTCTAGGCTATCTGGTGAGACTCTGTCTCAAAAGAAAAAAATATTCTGGTCATGTTGAATCACACCTGACATCCCAGCTATGCAGGCTACTGAGGTAGGAGGATTGTGGTCCTGGGCTGGCCAGGCAAAACAAGACCCTAACTGAAAAATAAACTGAAGCAAAAAAGGGTTGAAGGCATGGGTCAAGTACAAGGCCCGGAGTTTAAACCCCAGTTTGTCCAAAAGAAAAAGGGAAAAAAGAAAGGAAAATCATTAAGAAAGTGAGAAAAATAGTCTTTTAAATCAGTGGGCTGTTCCATTCAACTCCATTATTTCAGATAGTGTAGTAACTTGGAATCACAAATCCTAGAGCAAGTGATATTTTTAGTTCCTATAAACTAAATTCCAGTTTTCCTTGGGAGGCAATTAAGTAGGGATTAAAATTTTGCTTAAATAAAGGAAGTGTCAGGACTATGTTTTCCCCCTAAAACAAAAGAAAGATTTTATTAATATATGAAGTTCAACCATTTTTATCCTGAGAATTGGGTAAGGTTTAATGAAATGAAGTGTTCAGCACATAGTGCACCCTCAAAAATATTGCATGAGTAATAATTTAATATTTGTCCTTGAGATCACTTTTGGAGCCTACTTTCCTAGATAGTGAAAGAACGGAATCAAAAGAATATGTTCAAAATTAAAATACCTTAGCTTCTTTACTGAATGCCTTACTTGATATGAGCACCTCACTCTTAAGCATTCCTCTGTTGGCATTGGCCACAAGTTCCCCTCATGTCACACTACTACATATTTGTATATTATGTAAATTACATTTATTTGTACATATTCCCACAGTAATGCTAGCCTTTTGGAAACACCTTCACAGTTCATTTATCAAATTGATTTAGGTGTGTATAACAGGAGGTGTTCAATAAATATTCAAATGAAGAATGGATGATGATCACTATAATAGTTATAACTCAAAGCTAGTCTGTCTTCCTGTGCTTTTAATCATTTCCTGATGGCTGCAAGGTCACAGCCTTGCTAATCGAAGGTGTCCTTTGTCAGTGCTTCTGAGTATTTATACTACTGCTATTGAGAAGTAGCATTTACTGGGTGCTTATTCTGTTCCAGACACTGTTTTTAGAGATTTAAAAACTTAATTGTTTCATTTATTCAACACAACAGTCTTTGGAACTAATCAGAGTTAAAGAAACAGGTTTATGAAGAATTAATAGTTTATGCAAAGTGGTGGAGCTGGTAAGAAGTTGAACTAGGATTTAGATTTGCTTTTAAATTGCTGCTTACTGCTGAAAGATAGGAATAAATGAGTAACCAGGAGGTAATGAATGACTGCCACTTGTTCTCAATGAACATGAATATTGAAAATAAGTGGATTTGGGATATTGCACTTCTCTCTTCCTGGAAGTTGTCTTTGGTGGGATTGTCAGGCTCACACTTAGAAAGTCATAAAGAGCTGTGTAGAGACAAGGTAAGAGGCAACCTTAGCTTTTTTAATTATCATATTATTGTTGTACTGGGGTACCTTGTGACATTTACAAAAGTTCTTACAATATATCATAGTTTATTTCGACTTACAAAGAAAGTGTATCCTAATTGGAGTCCTATTCAGCTCTCTGAAGTCAACACTGTAACCTTTCTCCCACTCATTCAGTAAGAGATGCTTCAGGACTCCAAGGCTTATATCCTAGTCCAGTCCACTGGCACTGTGAGTCCCAGGGTAATCACACAAACCCAGGAACAGTGAGGCTGTGACTCCAGGAAAACAATGTGACATGCTATCTTTAGTCCTACTACAAAATATGGTTTATTTTCTAGATCTGAGATAAAATAGGAGACACAACACAGCAAATGTATGGTTTATGAAGGAAACAGCATGGATTAGGATGGCTAAAATTTCATAGGGCATACTCTTTCCATAATCAAGAAGAATTTTCTTATCTTTTTCTGTTAGTGTTTAAAAGTTTTGAAGAATGTGGTTAGTGAAGTCAAAGGCATACTTCTTTAGTTTCTTTTGTTTTTGTCACTCAAATAACTGAGGGAAGACACTGTAAGGATTTCATGTGTGCATTATGGCTACTTGTCTTCTAAAAATTAAAAAAAATACAGTGAAGTGAAAAAAAATTTTTTGATTCATTTTAACATATTGATTTACTGCCAGAAAAGATTAGTTCTAGCGAAGCAGATTGTCTCTAGCAAGAGAGCAGCTCACTTTCAATATATTCTTGATATTGAGGCATTATTTGTAAAACCAACAAGGACAATGAATTGTATACATACTGTTGGCTTTATTCTTTCCTTTTAAAAATAAAACCAAAAGAAAGTAATTAACTGAGAAGGCCAATATTAAACCAAACTTAAAGTTTACATATTTAAACATAGGGGAATAAGGAAGTATAGAAGTTAAATTCTTATAGAAACATTAACTCCTCTGTGTTTTACAGACTGTACCTTAAAAATACATTTAAAAGCCTAGTTAAATACATATTAAGTTTAATGTAACTAGATGGTTGTTAGCCTTAGGGCCTTAATTTTGATTTTCTTTGTTCTTTTGTACTTCAATTTTTTATCTTAAATGTTATTAACTGATTTTCCCAATTTCAATACTCTTTTTCTTTCCAAAGAGCTAAAAATAAATTAGTGTTGTTATGACCTTTTACCACAATTATGTATCATTTGAAGAGTCAATTATTTATTTCAAAATTAAAGCTTTGCCAGGTTTAATAAAATCTTTTAAAAAGACTGCGTCCGCCATGAAGAAGAACGAAATGTTATCATTCGCTGGTAAATGGATGGAATTGGAGAACATCATTCTGAGTGAGGTTAGCCTGGCCCAAAAGACCAAAAATCGTATGTTCTCCCTCATATGTGGACATTAGATCAAGGGCAAACACAACAATGGGATTGGACTTTCAGCATATGATAAAAGCGAGAGCACACAAAGGACGGGTGAGGATAGGTAAGACACCTAAAAAATTAGCTAGCATTTGTTGCCCTTAACACAGAGAAACTAAAGCAGATACCTTAAAAGCAACTGAGGACAATAGGAAAAGGGGACCAGGAACTAGAGAAAAGGTGAGATCAAAAAGAATTAACCTAGAAGGTAACACACATGCACAGGAAATTAACGTGAGTCAACTCCCTGTATAGCTATCCTTATCTCAACCAGCAAAAACCCTTGTTCCTTCCTATTATGGCTTATACTCTCTCTACAACAAAATTAGAAATAAGGGCAAAATAGCTTCTGCTGGGTATTGAGGGGGTGGGGGGGAGCGGGAGGGGGCAGAGTGGGTGGTAAGGGAGAGGGTGGGGGGCAGGGGGGAGAAATGACCCAAGCCTTGTATGCACATATGAATAATAAAAAAAAAGACTGTATCCAACTGTGATCATTAGCTAATTTTAAGCAAAATATTATTTATTAACTAAAAGCTTCTATAGCAAAATACAATACATTAATTGTAATCATCACATGAGATCCAATGACTCACATTGAAAGCAGATTTTCATATTATAGACAATGCAATCAGGTAGAACTTTCAAAATATGTGAATTGATTCTGACATGACAAGTTTCAAATATTGTGTTTATATTTTGAAAACCCCATCTTGCTAGTTAATGCTGATAAGAAATGGAATTATGTCTGATCCCAGAAATGTCTTACTATCAAGTCTGTCACGTCTTTAGTGAATGGAACAGATGCATTTGCTGTAGTGCTGTGGCTTTTCTCATCTTCTTGGACGCACCCACAAGATGGTCTCTGTGCAAGAATGAACCACTAGAAATATTTAATTTCTAGAAATACTTATCGTTTCATAGCAAGATCTTGAATAAGTCTGTGGAATCAAAGTATTTGAATAAGCCCTTCTCTATGCGAGCTAAATGTGTTGAGCTTGTGTGAAAACTGCATGGAGAGGAGGGTACAGGAGTAGATTATAATCTTTAAAGCTTTTCATACAACTTTAACAATTTTAATTTACAGAGAAGCACTTTGGCATTTTTGGCACTATCATCTTTAATGAATAGTTTTCTTGAAATGGGTAATCATTGTCACCATTTTGACTTTTAATGCTTGGATTAAATTCTGTGCTTGTAAATCATCTATAAATTTTGCAGATAGAAGTTTGTTCAAATGATCATAAGAGCATACTTCATTCAGAGCCAGGCACAGAGATATTATCTAATAGAAAAGGCCAATTCCATAATATATTAAGTTCTGTGTTGTTCAATAAGAATTCATATCAAGAACACCTAGCTGATTTTGTCATTTTCTGTACCATTGATTTTGTAAATATTTCAGTAAAGTTTTGAAAAAATAATCTAAATATCTTCATTATAGCAAAAATTAATAATTATCTTGCATTATGTAAAAATAGAACTTTTGTCAGGATCTATTTTAGGGGAGGGATATGTTGATCTTTACACATAATAGGAAGGACCTGTGAGGGCCCTACTCTTTCATGTTTGATTTATCTTGAGGCTCTGCAGAAGGAGGAAGTGAAGGCTAAGGTAGAGTTGTAAATTCCCTGCTGGAACATTGAATCCATACCCCAACACACATACAGATCCCCTGAGCAAATACTGGGAGACATTGGTTCAGAGCATTTAAAGTAAGGTTTGTCTAATTGTTAGCTACTCACAAGTCTAACTTGGTTATAACTTCTGTAATTTCATGTGACAAAGAGTATAGAACTAATAGTAGATTAGTTCAGAAAAGTCACTTGAAAAAGCAGCAGCATTGACAACATTGATGACAAATAGTCAAAAGAGCCACCCTAGGGATGTGAGAAAAACATATTTCCACATATCATATTGTATTATTTAACATTGTTTAGTTTTTGATAAGAAAGTACAAGACAATTAAGAAAAAAATAGCAAAACAGGAAAGTATGGCTTATGTCCAGAGAAAAAGAAGTCAATAAAAATTGTCCCCGAGGAAGCCCAGACCTTGGATTTACTAGACAAGGAAATTGTACCAGATATTATAAATACATTAAAAACCAAAGGAAACCATTCTTAAAAATAAAGGAAAGGCTGAAGAGTGGCTCAAGTGGTAGAGCACTTGCATAGCAAGTGTGAGACCTTCATTCAAACCTTGTATCACACACACAAAAGAAAACCCTAAAAGAAAATGTGAGGACAGTGTGTTACCACATATACAATATCAATAAAGACTTAGGCATTGAAGAAAAGCAAATACAGATTCTGAAGTGGAAAAGTGTAGTAACTGACACAGAAAGTTTGCTATACATGCTTCACAGAAGATTTGAGCTAGTGGCAGAAAACCACCATTTTATTCTTATGGTATATTGCCAATTTTACTCTTTTTTTTGCTTAGTACTTGGTTGAATGTTGAGCACTATGAATGAATATAGTCAGTCTTAATTGAAGTCGATGTTACTCCACAGTTATTGGAGAAATTTAAAGTGTGTACTTCTTGAATAATTAATATTTTTAGAAGAACTCAGTTATTTAATAGATCTAATAAAAACATTACTCCTGCTCGAGTATTCAGAATTCCAAGAGTAGAGAATATGTTACAAAATTCTTCCAAAGTAACAGATACATTTATATTTCACAATTATTTAAAACAAACATGTTATCAATATCAATGTTTTATTGACACACATACAATTGCTTTATAAAGTGCCTAAGTTGGTAGTTTCTTTGATGACTATGACTTTTCTGACATAGTATCAATAGTATTTGGCACATAAAATTTGTTCAACAAAAATTTGTTGACTAGCTTGAGTTTTATATCTTATTTTGTGGATCTTTAACTTTATGAGTTGTGTTTTCAGTTGAGTTGAATAATTTTAAAATATCAGGGGGGCTTCCAGAACTCAACTTAAAAAAAATTGTTGCTGAAGTCCTTTCTTAGGCTTAGCTCCTCGATTTTCAAATGTAGTTGATTTTAATTAAAGTTTAAAGAGAAAAATAAACCATTGGAAAGATATTGGAACGAAATAATTTGCTTCTGGTGAATAGGGAGTTTGTGGTTTGAGTTAATGGTATTCATTACATTAATTAAAAGCAGTGATGCATTTTGCCCCTGTTTATTTTCTAAACCAGTGTTTTCAGGAATGGGGGTAGTTGGTATTTGATGTTTTATTTGATGAGGTATTTACTGACTTTTCTGCTTAAATTGATAACCACTTGAAAGGAACTGATCAAACAAAAGAACAAAATCTTTTTTAGAGCTGGACCATTTATTCCAAATTCAGACAGTAAGAAAACAATTGAATAGCTTTTATTGCCACCAGCTGTGCTATGGTTATTTGAACAAATGGAAGGCTAAAGTAATTGTACATTTTCATTATATACAGCCTTACAAAAAATAAGGATTCTTTGGCCTAATAAATGTTGCATTTGTAGTTGAAGAAGTTATCACTGTGTAAGTTTCCATTGCTGTGATGAGATTGCTGCCCTTGAGGCTCATGTAGATCTATTAAAATTGTCTTCCAGAATTTTAGAGAATGTGTTGCTGTGGAGTTTGTAGAAAACTCATGATTATTTGTCTTGTTGTCAGATGTATGCAGTGCATACACAAGAAATGTGTATATGGAATGTGTGTGTGTGTGTGTGTATGTATGTGTGTATTTATAAAACTGCCAAAACTTTGAAAAGTTACATTTCCTCGTCAAGGAATTCCAGAGATTTATATCACTTGGCCACTCTAGGGATTTAGAAAAAATGAGAAGTGGGTGTTTAAATGTTTTAAAAGGTAATTTTCCAAGCAATTGAGCAGGTAGTTAAAAATACCTTGTTTTCATTTCCTTGCCTGAGAAAGCGCTAACATCTAAGGGTTTAAAAGAGAGTAGAAGAAACTGTGTGGAACAGGGCTTGAAGTGTGTGCCCCAGAAAAGAAAATCCCCACACTCCAGACTGTGAAATTTATTGATCAGAATATGGATTCACCTATTGGTTGGGCCATTCTATTGGCCTAACTTTGAAGTTGCATGGTGATTTTTGATTCTTATCACTTATTAAATATTATCACTGGAAAGAGAAGATATGGACTTTGTAGAGATAGGTGGACAACACAAAAGGGCTAGGCCAGGGTTTCTCTGCTTCAGCATTGACATTTTGGGCTAATTCTTGACATTTGGGGTAATTCTTTGTTGCAAAGGCCCTTCATGTGCATGGTGCAATATTTACCCACATCCCTGGCCTCTACCCATTAGATGCCACTAATACCTTTATCCAACATTGTGGCAACCAAGAATGTCCTTAGACATTGCCAGATGTCTCCTAAAGGGAGAACAAAATCATTCCATCGAGACCCATTGTGACAGATAGTCCTAGCAAGTGATACTGGCTATCTGTCACCTCTGTATCCTCACTACTTATCAAAGAGCCTCAAATAGAGTTGTATCTCAGTAAATGTTTGCAAAAATGGACAAAAGAATGAGACAGAGAAAGTAGGAATTTTGTTTTTCTATTACCCTGTCTGTCATTGCTTTCCCATGTTGTTGGTAGAACAGGTAGAGAATTAAATGGCTTTGTGTTGGGTTATTTAGAAGAATCAAAACCTCAGAAAAACTATCCAACTACTTGTAATCAGTTTGAAATGGTATTTTGTATACTTTTTAATGAAAAAACTAAAATAAATAGCAAGTTTCTAAACTTTTTCTGTAATGGAGTTATTTCATTCTGTTGTAGCATTGTCAATCGGCAAGAACAAACATAGCATTAAAACTGACTCAGTATACCAAATATACCTCAGAGAAGCACTGAATGTATTTAATAACTATTATGTGGAAATTCCTTAAAATGTAGAAGAAACGACTTCTACAAACTTTCTATACTACAAGCATCATGGCTAATATTGGTCATCTTTCTCTTATTATTTATTGCTTATTATCTTATAGTGAAACTTTTTGCAGAGACCATAATTAGAGGAGCATTCATAGATGCTGCGAGTGTAGAGTATGTGATTTCAAATGGATTACTACTACTACTAAGTCTGAACTGTTAAGAGAGATTTCCTTGTAGCTATCATATACCTACTTATAAATCTATGGATTTATTTGTTTATTAAATTGAGCTTTACAGGACCTATTTGAGATTTCATTTCAGCTCTCTTGTCCAAACCTAGGTACATGCTTATTTTCATTATAAAGATCTGCAAGTTATCACATCAGGAGTTGCCAGTCCACTTCCATACCATGATGCTGCACCCGAAAATCTTGAGTATATATTCAGGTTGCCTTATATTTGAGTAAAAAGTCAAATATCAGACATTTGGTATCAGTCTACTCCTTGAATTCCTTGATCCAGTTGTATGGACTAACTGTGAATATTAGAAATGCTTGCTATCATAGCTCCAACCTCTTTGAGAGGAAAGACTAAAAGCATGAAGAGCAATTCTTAAATAATGTAGTAATGCAGTATTTGTGGGACAGTGATAAGGGATCAAGTGCTCAGTTTTTCTTTCATCTCCCATTTACTGGTTTGGAAATGTGGAATTTTTGAAATGTGAATTTTATTAACATAATAAATTATTATGGAATATTCCAAGTCTTCACTTTTGTAGGATGAGTACAAATTATACCAACAAGTATAGCGTATACACCTGCATCAAACATTTTCCAACTTAAAGAAACATTATTTTTTTACTTTAGCAGTTTTGGATGTGTGCTTTTCTTTATCTGGAAAGTAGCAAATCATTTGGTCCTCTCAACATATTTTATCTTTGTAAATATCATTAATTCTTTCTTGCAGAGACATATTTAAGGCTTACAAAATATATAATGTGTTGTACCAAAACCCTCTCAAGAAAGAGTTGGTGGGATTAGAGATAATTTTTTTTTCACAATCAATGTTTCCAAAGCTTGTATTATAAGTGTGATTTTAAAAAAATATTTAAAAATTTTTCTTTCTTGATTTTAGCTGTTTATTCTTGCTGTTGCCCAAAAGGCTGCATTCTGCAAAATTTCATTCTCCGTCTTTAGGCAGTTTCTTCCCTAAATTGTGGATAATTCTTGCCTGCATTTTTCTCATATATTAGCTCAGTTGAAATGAAAACAAAGTAATAGCCAATAGTATGTTTATACTTAACTATGATTATGGAATTTTATTTCTCATTTAAGTGTCACAACATTTCATAAAGGGAATTAGTCAGTTTGTCATTCATTTATTCATAATCAATATGCATGTAAGGATCACTAAATGTAAAATGTATAATGAGATGAGTATACAGGATAAAGAAGATATATGCCACAGTTAGAAAATGCTATTCAAGATATCACTAACACTAGCCACAAAAATAAAAGGAACATAGGAATAAATCCAATAAAAGACACAAAATTGTGCTGTGTGTTATGGCTCACACCTGAATCCCACCTCCTTGGTTGGTGGCTATCAGGAAGATTGTGTTTCAAGGCCAGCCCAGGCAACTAATGTAAGACTCCCATCTTAACCAACTAGTTGGGTGTGGTGTTGTTCACTTGTGATGCCAGTTACCAGGAAAGCCCTAGGTAGAAAGCCTACAGCCTCAGGCAAAACTGAAACCTGCCTAAAAAATAACTAAAAAGCAAAAAAGGACTGGGGTGTGGCTCAAATGGTAAAGTGCCTGGCTACCAAGCACGAAGCCCTATGTTCAACCCAGTACCACCAAAGAACAAAATAATAAAACATACAAAATTATTCAAGGACAAAATATGATCTTTAAGTCAGGTATTGTGGTTCAGGCCTGTAATCCTTGCACTTTGGAGGCAGACACAGTATGATCAGAAGAGTCCAGCGAGGACTACATAGTGTCTTCCAGGCCAGCCTGGGCTACCAACTGTGACTGACTCAAAAAAACTAAGAAAAGAGAAAAAAGATCTCAGAAAAGTTATTTGGGAAAAGGTAATTGGAAACAGGTAAGTAGAAACTAGGTTGTGGATTGAAATAGCTTTAGAAAAGCACTAATATCTAAGAATTGATAATTATGAATAAAAATAAGAACATTAGTTATAAAAGGCACTCATGATATCATCCAGAACTAATAAGAATAGTTAGCTATGATAAAATTAAATCCAAGTGGCTACTAAATAGCTAGAATAATGATCTGTGAAATGCATCCTATGGATGAAGGTATAAAGTTCAACACCAGTGCTGGGGAAGCTTGAAGCTGCAGGGCAGTTTATCAACCTGAGTGTGAACTGGTGATATTGGGAGAGCAGTCTCTCACATTCATGGTCAAGTCGTACATCTTCTCAGGGTCCAGTTACTCTACTGGGAGGCAGGATCTCTAGAGGTACTTTCTCATGTGTGCACAAAGAAATGTTCAAAAATATTTATTCGGTATTGTTCATAACATTGAAAAACTGAAACCAAAATCAATAGCCATAATTGGAAAATGGATAAATAATTTGAGGTATTTTCATGCCATAGAATATTATGCAACCTAGAAATGAATGAACTAGGGATGGATCCATTATCATAGGTGTATCTCAAAAATAAGTTTGCAGGATTGGAGGTGTGGGTCAAGTAGTAGAACTGCTTTGAAAGTGCAAAGCCCTGAGTTCAAACCCCAGTCCCCTTTTCCCCTCCCCCTGTAAATAGGTAGCTCATAGCAAAGAAGGCTGAGAGAAAGAGGAGGTCACCCAAGTGCAGATGTGTACCTTGACATAATATTCCTTTACAGTACTTTTCAAAATCTTAGGAGACCTTAACAAAAACACAAAATCCTTTTGTTTTCTATAGATATGCTTTTGAAATTCTTGGCCAGTGCATTGAGATTATATCAGCTTCTTCATATTATTTTAACCCATCTTTCTGTAATTTTTTTTCTAAAGCCTAGGACCTTGGGCAGGCTAGGCAAATGCTCTACCACTGAGCCACACCCTCAGCTCTTGTTTTTATAAGTGTGGTACTTGAGTTTTCAGGAATATTCTGAGCTATGATTAATCATTGCACATGCATTTTGAATAGGGACATCTGTCTCTGTGGCATATTATGTCTCCTGATGTGCCATTCTTTAGCTTGACAGAGCATCTAGAGGGCATAGATTTTTAATAAGAAAAAGTATGTGATTTTTTTTCTGCATACAAAATGAGTGGTGTTACATTGTTATAATGAAGTAATGAAGAGTTGGAATGACAACTTATCCTTTTTGGCCTTCCTTCCTTCCCTCCCTTTATTTCCTATCACCCAGTCCCTCCCCTCCCTGCTTTTGTCCTTACCTCTCCTCTCCTCTCTTCTCCCTTCCTCCTTCCTTTCCTCTATCCTTTCCCCAACCCCTCCCTTCCCTTCCCTTCCCTTCCCTTCCACACCTGTCTCAGTTTGCTTTTCTTCATGAGCCAAATATGAAAGTGGAAGAATGATTATTCATTTTAAGTTTACTCCAAAAATATTTTAATTGGAGAATATTTACTAAATAGGTTTGTTTACAGTTACAATTTACAGCGACAAAAGTGGCTTCATATATTTTTCTCCTTAATCTTTCTTTTTGCTTTCTCACTTTTATACTCTAAATATTTCTTCCATCCTATTATCTGAGAAAATTTGCTTTCAAATATATGGTAGTATTAAAATATTAATTTAAAATTTATTTTGATATTCTTATTTACAGTTATTCAGTAACCATAGTGCAACGTTTTTAAAAAAATGAACTTTTATGAACTCTACATAGAGGAGGTGCCGTTTTGTTGTGTGAAGTAGACAGAAGCCTTCATGAAGAAAGACGTGTGCACTTGGCAGAAGTAGGAACGCAGCACTGGGGAAGCCATGACAACACTGTTTGAATGAGGGACATTAGGCAAGTGGGCAGGTGAGAGAGAGGATAATTGATTCAAGTCTAAAAAAGGAAATGTGAGTTTACAAGGAAAAAATGAGGGTAGAAAAGACAGACAGGTAGAGCAGCAAGTGCAAATGAGTGAACAGTCTGACTGTTGAAAGAGGGATGAAAAACTACTTGTACCTGCAGTTGTACATGTGTGGATGAAGCAAGAGCAGTAGAACTTTCATTTAGACACAGAGTTTATTTTCCTTTTCTCCCATTTTGATACTTTCTTCCTGGCGCTAATACCTTGTTTTGCACCTTGCCACCAACATTTCTGAGTCATTTGAGAGAAAACTCATGATGAAAGATGTGTGCACAGAGTCACTTTTCCCATTTCATTTTCTAACAACTTCTTTCAACTGTCCAATATAAGAATTCATTTCAGTCACTATGTCAAAAGATTTTTTCATAACCTCAAAACATCTTACCATGGATCCAACTAAATGGTCCCTCAATGTATTACTTAATAGGAAATGCTTTATGGTACAGTTAATTAACATGTTAACAACTTTGAGCAAATTGACTCATCTCTTTCCTTGGTTAATGCACTGCTCTGCAGGTTAAGTGTTACAGAAATTTTTTTGATGTGCAGCTTTATACAGTTAGTTACATGAGACCTTTCCTCACCTATGTCATTGTGCTTGCTTCTTTAGATCATACTAGTACCTTCACATCCTAGTAGCCACATCCTACAAATTGGAAGGGACACCATCTTATGTCATCTTGAACTTTTATAGAAATATCTTTCCCTTTGAAGTATTTTAATCATCATTTAACTAGACGTTTCCCACATCTGGATATTTTGTTAAATTTTCAGAGTATTTAGAAATCATATAGAACTACTAGCTTCAGTTGTGGGAAATTGGTCTCTCATTTCAGCATCCCATGATCTGTGAAATGGGTGTTCTGTTACTTAAAACACTTCAAGAGGTTAGCTTCATGTCCAGAATGTTTGCCTAAACAATTAAAAGGTAACTTTTGCTTTTTCACATTTAGCTAAGATTTTTCAAAAAGTCTTTGAATGGACTGCTTTATTAAAATAATGGAAGAACTTGATAGAGGAAGAACTCCCTGGGAAGAAGTTAAATAATATAAATAGCTCTGCTGAGTGTGCAACAAAGTTCTTTATTGTGCTGTTGCCACAGCAGCACCAATAATTCAAAACAAGGAAATGGAATCTCATGTTTAATATAATGCAGACTTTTCCCTAGGACTTCTGTGGTCGAGAGTTTTTCAGGGATCGGCATGTTTATCTACATATGTCTAAATTTAGACATGCCTTTTATGTAACATGGTAAAAGAGAAATGCTTAAAATTCTATAAGATGTAGATATTTCTTCAGCATTTTTTGTTCTAAATTGACTTTAAAATACCAGGAATTTTCCACACTGAAATAAATGCCCCAGGACATTGAATTTATGCGTATGAAGAAAGACAAACTCTTTTATGCATTTCACACTCGATTTTTAAAAGATCACTTTGAAAGGTATGAAGAGATGTTTAGTAATTCAGGAAAGAAAAGTGACTTTTTCCTCTTGAACATTTAACCTCATAGTAAGAGCTGTCTCTGCTGGGAAAGTAGGTACTCTAGTCTGAAAGCCAGAATCCAGAAACTCAAAAACATGGGTGTGGAAGTTTAGGGGGCTGTAAAGTCAACTTTATGTCATTTTAGAAATAAATTGGAAATATGCTGAACTCCAGTCTCAGGCATGCATAAAAATTCAGTTCATCATTGACTGAGGTACAACCAAACATCTACCAAAAAATTCCAGTACACAACGAAAACTTATTTGCAAATAAATGTTTAAGTGTAGCAAACTTTTTATTAAATGTATTTGATATAACACAGTCCAGATAAAGACCTCCTTCCTATGATTAGATTTTTTTCCCCCCTGTGTAAGTTACATTATGTTATTACCTGCCTGGATTTCACACCATCAATTTTATACTTGTTCTTACTAAAGAGTCAGTGTGTTGGCAATTCTGATTGCTATGAAATAAGAATAAATGAAATGACTTCTCAATTCTGATCTTCTCATGTAGTAGTTTAATTGTAAGGATAATGTAAAAAAGTGGTCAAATATATATCCATTTACCCACTTAATAAGGACAAATATTTCCTAGACACCAGTTTCATATGTATACTACTATATATAAATTGGTCAAATATTTTTCATGAAAGTTTTATCAAAAAGTTGTGGATCCACTTTTCACTTATCTCCTCTGTCTAATGTTGAGAGGGGAATTCTTAGTACTGAAAGGAGAATTCTTAGAGATTGAAAAAAATAACTGTGAATTACCCTTAAAAATGATTGAAAAGTTAAAAAGCAAATAAGAAGGAAGTGAGAATGCCTTCATCCATGCAGCAAATATCTGTTAAGGATCTATTTCTGTCAGTTATGTTTCTAGGCTCTGGGAATAAATCAAAAAGATATGAAAAAGTCACGAAACATGTATAATAAATATTCGAAGAGGACTTGGATAACAAAGTAACTACTGAGGTCTTTTACTATTGTTATGACTTCTTCCACTTGATTGTTTTCTCAGGCACTGTATATTTAAGAGAATAGTCACATTTTTATTATGTACTCTCATCTCTCCTCATCCAATGTTATCTTCTCCAATTTCTCAAAAGGAATACAAATTAAGTGGATCTTGCATACTATTAGGAAACTGAGTCGGGATTAGCCTTTGCAAGCTGTTGTTTTATTTAGCTATTTCCTTCTTTACATTCTTGATACTATGCTTTTGGGAAGGTATGCCTGAGGAAGACTAAGTGTGAGATACAAGTGGAATGGCTCTTAGTCTGTGAGTACAGTCCAAGGTCAGGCAATGACAGATATTTCCTAAACGATAATAAGTTTCCTATATGATGGCTTTGTTCTATTTGGTATTATTGAGCATCAAAACTATTCTTTGACTTCTATTCATAGATTTTTCTCAAGGGGAGGAAGATGCCATGTGGGCTTTATAGCCAGCCTTTCTGTTCAGACATACTGTACTTTGTGAAGCCTGCTTTTATAGTTTTTTTTTTTTTTAAGAGAGAAGTTGACAAAGGATTCCATGACTTCTAGTCTTCAAATGATCAAAACTGAGGACCTGGTGAAGAATTTCGGGAAACACTCTCTTAATTGATTCTCTTTTCAAGGGAAATGTATTTCAAAGAATAATAGCCTAAGATTTGACTCCAAAGCTTTAGCGTGGATGAGGAATTCTTCTGGCTGAACTATATAGCTAATGCTCAATTACCTTAGCTTCTATTGAACCATATTCTAAACACCTTCCATTGTAACCATCACCTTGTGCAGAAGTCTATATTTTTAGCCCTTAAGCAGAGCTCAAGCACTGTATTTAGACATCTGACTTGAAGACTAAAATTTGCTCAGTGAGCAGAACAAATGTTCAGAAAATAACATTTCAAGGTTAGAGTTAGTGTCCTGAATAAAACCCCTTTTCTTCTTTTTCTCCCTATTGAATATAACATAAATAATGTACCCTGACTGGCTTTCAAGATTCAAAATCAGAGAATAACAGTGAACTTGGAGAGGGAAGAGGGAGTAATTAAAAATTGAAGGGGCTTCTGTCAAACAATTGTTTGCCTGAAACTAAGTACATGTTATATTCCCAATTCAATAGGATTATGGATCTTAAAAAGACTTTAAAAAACTCTATAGTAAAGCCTTTAGAAAAAGGGCCGAAAATTAGCTCACAACTACTGTAAAAAAATTGAAAGAAACATATACACATGAACACAGCACATATACATAAAACATGTCCTTAACATGAAGAGAACACTATTTAAAATGATATTTATTGCTGGTTATAATAATTATACTTACCAATGTTTTAACATTGTAATATGCTAGCTATTGTGTAAAGGCTCTTTATAAAACCAGTCTTATTTAAGGTTCACAGCGGTTCTGTGGAGTAGGTATTATAAACCCCATTTTATGAGAGAAGATAAAAGTCAGAGAATTTAATAAATTCCTAAAACTATATTGTTAGTAAGTAATACTATGTTATGGATATTTCCCAGGAAAATCTATAGTGTCCAAGACACCCTGGTGTTGAGAAATAAAACAACTGTGAAGGAGGTAGAAGGAAGGTCACTGTTGGAGTTAGACTGATGTGTATTTAAATCCTGTCTCTTGTCACTAGCCATACAACTTAGACAATTTACACAACCTTTTTTTTTTTTATGTCTGTGTTCTTTTATTGTGTATAATGCTGTTTTTCTTTTTTATTAACATATGATATTTGTACAGGGGAAGACAGTGTGATATTTACATGTGTGCTTACAATATATCTTAGTTAGATTTACCCCCTCCATTGGTCTCCTTCCTCCCTTCTTCTTAGAACAATTTCAACAGGTTTCATTCTTCTATTTTCACATCCACCATATTGACCCTCATTCACTCTTTCCTTATGCTCACCTTCCTCCCTCTGGTATTCACCCCCCAAAAAACCTGATTTACCCTCCTGTCCTTTATATTTGTTTTTACAGTGTGTATTGATAGTCCAGCGGGTTTTTGCCTTGGCACTTCAGGCCTGTATATATTGTGTTTTAATCAAATTATTCCCCTCTCCTTACTTACTCTTTCTACTATGACTTTTTGTGAGTAGGAAGAAATTAGGGAGGTATCAAAATGTTCTGAGCAGTGGCTTCTTTTGTAATACAAGGTAGTGAGGCATTTTAATTTTTGTTCTTAGATTTTTTTTAGATTATTTGATATTATGATCAGGTAATTAAGCTTTCTCTTTAAAGTCAATGTGAATAATTACAAATTGTGTTATTTACAAATAACATGTTTGATGGCAGTTTAAACACACACAGAAGCTGTGCTCTTTTTTGTTAAACACAGGTATGTAGTGATGGCAGGAAACTTGGATTTCTTCTGTTTCCTGTGTTCAGAGCTTTGTTCTCACTTCTAGTTGAAAGGATAGGCTCAGTTATATACCTATTGTGTACTTTATTCCAGTTTTTATTGGCTCCTATTTCACCTTCCATCATAGTAAATACAGAGAAGAAAAGATTGCTTTATTGTCATTTTAACCCACTTTATTTCATGATCCTCTAGGATTTTTCTTGTTTAACTTGTCTATACTTTTAAGGATACTAGACATGCACTATTGGGATGCAAAAGAAATGTCTTTGCTTGGGGTTAGACATTGGTTTTGTGGTTGGCACAAACTGTGGTTAATTCTGATCCTCCATTTACCAAATATGAGACCTTGGTCAATGTACCTGATCTTTGGGTAGATTGGTCTCTTCATCTGTAAAGTCCTTATAAGAAAACATAACCCTCAGGATTGTTGTAATTAAATTAGTTAAAAATTTGTCAAATTTCTGGTATTATGGGAACTAAAAGTATATTGTTTTCTCTTTTACTTGATTTAAAGCCACACTCATCCTTCTTGTTATCTCAAATGTAATTTTTCTTATCAATTTGCAAGAAAGTAGAAGTGATTTTTCGCTGTCTGTTTTTAAAAGTAATAAAATTATGTGGAGGGGAGATAAGAAAGAGTAATAGAGAGGGTGAATATGGTTGAAGAACATTATGTGCATGTATGAAGTATCACAATGAAACCTGTTACTATGTACAATTTAATATATGCCAATTTAAAAAGTTTAAAAAATAAAATGTGGAGTAAAACAATGACCAGCACAATCATTTCCATGTTAACATGAGGTTGATTTCACTCTAAACCTACCTGAGTTCAGGCAGCCTTCATTTTCATCAAGGAGAAAAATAGAAATCCACAAAGTGAAAGTAAAAATAAAAATAAAATCCCTGTTGCCAAAGTACACACCTTTCATATTCTGAGTTTTTCTGTTGAATGTGTACATATTTTATGTGTGAAGAGTGAGGGTGTGAATGGCATTTGTATTTTGTGTTCCAAGATTTGGATTATAATCTTTACATATTTTTGTATCTTTTTCCTTACCTAATCTTTTTAGTGGTACTGGGGTTTGAACTCAGGGCCTCATGCTTGCTAGCAAGCACTCTTACCACTTAAGTCACTCCTCCAGCTTCCCTTACTTAATCTTGCTTTGTGAATATTATTAGTGTCACTAAATATTTTCAATATGATAGGTAGAAGTTTGCATGATCAATGTATAATTATACCACAATTTCTTTGATTATTCCCCTTATATTGGATATACGTACTGCCTGGCAATTATTCAGTGACATTTTGAATTAACAGTACAATGGACATTTATTTGCATAAATTACCATCCATATCTTTGATTTATTTGCTTTTTGGAAATGATTCCTAGAAGTGGAACCACTCTCAGATAGTACAAGCTGATTCAAAGATTCTTGATATGTTGTGACATTTTCCCCCCTATGAATGGTGTACCAATTGACACTTCTATCAGCAGTGCTTTCCACATCAGATTTTTGTCACTAGCTTCGTAGTAGCAATTGATAGGTAAAAATGTTAATCTTTCATAATTTGTATTGATTTTACTAGGAGTGAAGGCAAATATTATATATTAAGGTTACTGGGGAACACACACACACACACACACACACACACAAGAATGCCCTTTTCAGCAGGTAATTAGAGATGTTGTATTCCAGTAGCAGGTTTTTGGATTTGAATTATGTCAATAAGGAAACTCTTGGCTAAATATAATCACCTTAGCAGAAAGGTCAGTTAAGTGCCTAAAGCATTTTAAAGAGATTAAATTTGGAATGCTTTCCTAAGATGGATGTACAACATTTTGAAAATACTTGAGATTTTCATATCTCCTTTTATTCTGGTTGATTGGTAATTTTGTTGTTTATCCTGGGTTTGCCAACAGTGTTGAACTAGCAACTTTCAAAACTGCAAACATCTGTTTTTGTAATCAAAATTGGGAGATAAAACTGAAAGATTTGTTCACAAACTGTATAATCTCTGGATTCTGCAGAATTGAAATGAGTAAACTTAAAAACATATTCAAAGAATCATACTGTAGTCAGTATATCACTTAAGAAAGGAAAAAAAGAGTGAATTTCCTTTCAAAATAAGCACCATACATGACTGTACTTAAGAAGAAAAATCACTATCTCTGAAAAATTATGCCATCACTTCATACCAATTACCATGATCCTAATCCCTTTCTGTACATATTTACAAGTTGCAAAAAAAAGGTAGTAATTATAGAATTTGAAGCATATGTATAGCTGTGTGTTTTAAGTGGCCTTATTATGTATAATTTTTCAAGGTGTAATCTTATTTTTTTTAGGATGTTGTGTTTGGTACCTAAGATGATCAGCTTTGAAGTACTTCTAATAAAAATTTCTGAATTGGGGAAAAGAAGTTTTTACAGGACTAAAATGTGGTCCAAGACTCAGCAGAATGAAGGATAAGACTGGCTTATAAGAGAGTTTTTATAAAATATTTTTAAGCTTTAGAGGAAGTTAATAAAATAATTTTATTGAATTCAAATATGACTCAGCTTCTAATATTAATTTTATAAATAGGAAAAAAGTAATTAAATTATCGAAGCACCTTTATTTTAAAGGTTAACTATTTATTATTATCTTAGTTCATCGAGAAATTAATTTTTTAAATAACTTAGGTCTTTTTAAGTAGATGCACAATTATTTGGGTGCTTTCTGGGACAGGCTCCGGAACTTCAATCCTGCCTGTGTGGGATCTGGCTACCTGATAAAGGAGATAAACACAATGACTTACACGTCTACAACTTAAGGTAATGAGTCCTATTGTGTAGACACACCCAGTTTCTGATTTCCAGACAGTTTTACTCTTCTGTCTGGTCTTTAACTAGTATTTGAGATTCAGTTTAGAATATTTGAGAGAAAATTCAGGTGTTTGTCCATCTTAAATGCATTATTTTCTGACTGTGTTCAGAGACTTTCCCATAGTTACCTTCCCTTCATTTTTTAAGTTGAAATATAATTTCTGTTACTTATTTCCTTTATTTGTTTATTGTGCTTTGAGATTTTTATGTTTTTGGTTTTTGGTGGTCCTGGGGTTTGAACTCAGGGCCTCACACTTGCTAGGGAAGTGCTCTACCACGTGAGCCATACCCCAGCCTCTTTTTGCTTTATTTATTTTTCAGATAGGGTTTTATACTTTTTTCACCTGGTTTAGCCATGGGCTACAATATTCTTACCTATGCCTTCTGCATACCTGGGATGACAGGCACATGTCACTGCACCTGGTTTGTTTGTTGAGGTAGGAGTTTATTTTTTACAGGGGCCAGCCTTGAACCTTGATCCTTCCAGTGTTCACCTTCCAAGTAGCTGAATTTGCAGTGTGAACCACTGTGCCATGTTCCTCACTCCTTTAATGTAAAACCATGCATTCAGTTGCAAAAAATTATAGTATACTATAATAAAGTGGTAAGAAAAATGAAAAAAATCATGTATATGTAGAGATATTTTGCAAACATGTCAGTGGGTACTCTGGAATCCATGCTATATAATTCAGATGTAATCATTTTTAACAAAACAGGATCAAAGTGCTCAGTTATGTGTTTTTTACACTGTGTACTGTGTCTTTGACTTACATATTTTATAAATGTCATTAAATATATTTTGAATGAGCAATCAATGACTAGAGTAGAAATCATGTCAACCTGAAAACAAATTATATGTAGTCTGACAAATATTTGCTAATATGTTAAGAAAGACTCCACCTTCTTTTGAAAGACAGGAAGTTCTGTAATGCTGGGGCTCACAATCCCTCTGGGCCACAGTTGGCAAGAGACCATGGTGGCTGCCCACCTTGACTGATGTCCATGCCCTGACTTCAACACAGCCCTTCCCTAATCTCCTCCACTTGTCTCTACAGAGGATGTGATTTGCCTGGTGCAGAGGTTTGAACAGGCCATGCTGCCCCTGCAATAATGTTTGGAATAGTTTTCTGGATGCCATAGTGTTGGGACAGTGTTACTAGCACTTAGTGGTTGAAGGATGTGAGGTGTCCTATAATATGAGCGACAATCCCATGCCTGGAAGAATTTTTCTTGTATCCTCTGTTTTCAAACAATTTTTGGGAAAATCATGTAAGTGAAACACCTATGTGTAGTTATTGGAACCCAGAAACAAAATCTGTTGCTCATACCTGTTTTAATTCAAGTTTAGTATATATTGAATTTCTTAAGACTACAATTACCATTTAGTTTCAGGTATGACTGTTTGTTTATTGTTTGGTGGTTCATTATGAATTGTTCACCACTGACACCAATGTGGCTTATGATATTTAAGGAACCCATACCACACAGCTCTATCATTGTACATTTGTAACTCCCTTATTCAATACAGAAAAAAAGAGAGTTGAGACTCCTTTAAAATCTTTCATGAGCAATGAATATTTTTCAGATTCTATCAGATATTAATTATTCATGTTTTCTTTACTTTCATTGTCTATAGTTTGTAATGTGAGGTTTTCTGAATTTTGGTTAATCTTATTTTTGTTTTAATTTATCACATGCCTGTAAGTCTGCTTTATTGTTTGTATCCTAATGCTAGATTTTATCCAAAAGTCCATCCAACCACTCAACCTTCCAGTCTTTTCACTTTCCTACCCTTCTTACAAGGTCTAGCTTCTTATTACTTCTCTTGAATTCAAATTTACTCCTTGGAGGTAGGACAGGCACCAGCTGATAACTTAAATATTTACTCCTGGGAGAACTCTTGCTGATTTTTAAAAAAAGTATTCTGTGTATAGGTTGGTATATAATCTGTGAGTTTCATTTTACAAGAATGAAACAGACCACAGAAAATATTTGTTTCAAACATTAGGGCTTTTGAATATTATGGATAGAGGTGAATCCTAAAGAGCTTTCAATCTTCAAGAAAAATATCAAATAGATATTTTTCTGGGATTTCAGACAGCAGCAAGCAGGCTGAATAGGGAGGAATAGGGAAGGAAAGTTTTGGAAGGAGCTGAGGAGGTGCTGCAGTGCCTAACAGCTTGGGGAGGCTGCAAAGAATTTGAAAGAAGGGGACAGTGAAGTTGTTTCTTTTTTCTTTTTTCATTCTTGTTCCCATTCTTTCTTTCTGAACTTTATGCCTTTTCTTCTTCCTTCCCTGAAGATACAGAAGCTATAGATGCAAAGTGAGAGAAAGTAAAGCCACATGGTTACGATTGTGAAGTGTTGGTTTTAGGAACTGGTTTTCACTTTAAACAAATATAAAGACCTCTGGGGCTTAGAATTGTACAGTTGTTGCTGTTCGCAGAACTAATTGATGGGACATCAAGTAAGGTGTTGCGTATATTTCACTTCATTAGAGTCCATTTTCTAAGGTTGAATTAGAATATAGTCTTATGGAGGTGGAAAACAAATGTAGTAACTCTCCAAAGGGTTTCCTTTCCTTGTGTTAGTAGAAAAGTAATACTGAGTTGGGGGAATCTAAGAAGAAAGGGGTGAGAGTAGAGTATTGCTAGTTTCCTTAGTCTGCCTCAGCTTACTAAATTTATCTCTTGTGAAATAATCAACACATGTGAATATAATAGTCAAAATTTTTCTGAAGTAACATTTTCTCAACCACTCAAATGGCAAGGGTTAATGAAACTTCAAGATTATTTGGTTTTCAGCCATTCTTTTTTCTAATTCCCATAATCCTTAGATATAGTGAGAAATATACTTCAAAGTGAGTACTCCAGGTTTAATTCAAATACCACCCATTTAAGTAGCTCAGAAAATTGCCTTATCTAGGGTTCTGAGGTGACAGGGTTTTATATATGTGTATTGCAATCTTTCAGAATTGGTGGAAACATCAAAAGTACTTTATTTCATTAAAAATCTGTCCTAGGCTGTGTATTTTCTTCTTATTTCATGCAGGGCTTTACTTCCAGGACACTGTTCATAGTTACTTCTTCAGAGGATGTTTAATTTTCCCTCATCCAGAGGCACATATTAGCTACTTTGTCCTGTGTTTTCATTATTAAGCTCTAAAGGAAGAGAGTGGTGTGAGCCAAGGCCCCAAGTTGTGGAAGTTTCTATATCCGGTAAACTGGCTCCATTCCAGGGCAGAATAATTTATCAACAAATGAAACACCAGCCACTTCCCACACGTCCTCTGATTGCATTAAAATCACTCCCGTTCCCACCCAAACTGAATTTGCTTAGAGTATGGAGCTGACAGACATTCTCTCTCCTCCTCCTTCTCATATTGTTGAAATGTTGGTTTCTGTAGTCTATTAGGCTTCTTATTAATAGTATAAGATGTTCATTCATTAACTGTCTCATGCCTACAAAGCAAATACAGTCAATTTCTGCCTCCTAGTTTGCTGTCTTTTAAAATTGTGCTGTAGCAGGGAAATGAGCTGGAAAACTGATTTTGTGTCTGTAGCATCAGGTACTATTTAACCAGTGGGAGGGACTGATAAAATTAGCAAGTTGACTAACCACTTCCCTTCCTTGTGGCTCTTTAATATTATAACGGATACAGAAAAGTTCAGAAGGACTGGGCTAGTTTTTGAAACCACAGCACACTTTGGCAAAGAGGGAATGCACAACAGAACGGGTAAGTTTCTTTCTTTTAAGTTTTTAAGACACCCGTGAAAGGGATCTTGGGCTGGTTTTTCTTTCTAAGTTTGACTTTGCAAATAGTCTTTAATAATTTGTGCGCTGGGGAATGATAAACCTGCTAAGAGGAGGGAGACAGAAGTCTTTCCAGTCAGCAGAAGCAACAACCAAGGTTAGAGTGAGCAAAAATATTCAACTCTGAAAATGTCCTTACTGTTCCAGATAGAGAAAAAGGAAATATTTTGGGGAGAGGATTCTAGAATTGGTAAAAATTTTGATTAATAAGTTCCTGTATTTAGTTCTCAAAACACAGTCTCATCAAGACAGATATTGTCTATAGATACTGTGTTGATTCTGAAACAGCCCAAGATCTTCCATTATCTTTTTTATTGTTGAAAATTTCATTGCTTTCAGCTTTTTTATTATGTAAAATTTCACACAAGGAAAATAGAATGACTAATGTATAGATTCCCATGCACCCATCACCTGGCTTCCACAGTGATGAACTCAGGGTCCTCGTTGTTTCATCCCCACAACTGTGGTGTGCACACTCCCTGCTCCCCGCAGTCTCATTGAATTGCAATATTTTGAAATGTGACCACTATGAATATTAAGTGAAAGGGGCCTAAAACCTCCCTAAATGATCATACCAGCTCAGTAACTTAAGTTTTACAGATATGTTATTACAAAAAATTGACTTACAAGTTATAGAGAATTAAGACTGAAGTTTCCAATGTTTGTCTTCCCAGTGGGAGCCAAGAGTAGGGGACAGGAGTTAAGATCATGGATTCTGGAGCCAGGTTGCTTAGAATAAAATTTTAGTTCCATTGCAATACAATGCTCTTGAGGAAGTTTCTTAATCCTTTTATGCCTCAGTTTCCTCACATGAAAGTGAAGACAATAATACTGATCTTAAGAGGGTGAGGGATAGTGAGCCAGTGCAGGTAAAGACTTTGAACACTACTGAGAACATAAGATTTGCTCACTATCTCTTGGTCCCACCTTGGGTTGAAATTTCTTCAAAAAGAAAGTAGAAATTTGCATCTGAATGCATTTGGTTGCTTTCTGTCCATTGCTTTTCTCCCAGTTATTTGACAGTAGGAAGCTGGGAAACTTCCCCTTTCAGATCTCTTGCTTGTCCCAGACCCCTGAAAACTCTTGCTCTTTCTCTTCCTCCCAGTTGTGAATTAATTTTCTAAAAATGAACAGTGTCAGGGCTTGCCTTGTCCATCTTCTCTCTTTGAGAGGAGCAGAAGGTATAGAGATTTGTCTAAGCTCACAGAGTGAGGTGTAGCAGATCAGAGAGAAGAGCCCCCATGGTGGGCTCCTCTGATCTCTGTGAGGAGGTGTGTTGTAGCTGGGAGTGGGCAGCTCTGCTCTATCTAGGAGGTTGACTCCCAGCCTAGTTCTTGACCTTCCCTCCCTGAGATAGAGCTCTCTGGACTGTCTAGCTTTCTTCTAGGGTTGCATTAGTAACAAGTATAATGGAATTCTGAGGTGGGCAACAAATGAGGAGGTGAGGGTCTTTGAGGATCTTTTCTACTCCATTCCTTCTGTTTATTACGAATAAAATGGCAATGGCTGCCATGTATTGAGCATTTACCACGTTCCTGGCATTGCACTGAGTGGTTTTCTAACCAGAAAACCCTTATTGTTAATATTTTCTTTTTATAGATAAGGAAACTGTGGCACAGAGGATTAAGCAATTTACTTTTGATTACCCAGATAATAAGACACAACCAGGATTTTGTTCCAAGTTTTCCTGATTTAACAACTTCTTAGAGCATTTGTCCATATGAGATGGGTTTATTCAAACATGTACAATCAAAACACAAACATGGTTTTGCGATGAACTTTCCCAAAGGTGAAAGTTACCAGTATTCCTTTAAAGCAAACTGTATGGAAGCTGCTTTTATCTAGCAATGGTTTTCCCACAGTGACTTTTCATAATGCCTAATTACAAGCTGGAAATTTGTCATAAATCTTGACATATACAGAGGCTGGTGGGGGTGGAGTTACCACTGTAACAAAGTAAATATTGAGCTGAGAGAGTAAAAAAAGAAGTGCTCTTTTAGTAAATTAACCATGCCTCAGTGGTGGATTTTGTTTTTACAGCCATTTGTCTCTCTTGAGTTTTTGTAGAGGATGGGTGAAATTCATCTAAGTCAATTTTCCAGAACATGCAGTGCTGTTGTAAAACAAATGATAAACACTGATGCACTGCAGAAATAAGAATTGGCTGAATCTTCAGGGAGGTGCTGAAGAGAACTGGGACATGCACAGTCAGACATTTTAGAAACCTGGAATTGACTTTCAGTGCTTTTTCTTTTAGATTACTGGTGCAACTGCAAAAATAGAACCGAATGTGTGAATGAAGGGAGAGGTTAATTTCACAACGTTGGAGAATTTTTTTCCCTCTAACAGCGTAATGGTGCTTTTAAATTTTTTTCCTTTACTGAAAGGGGACACTGTCTGGAATTTGGAAGTGAAAATGCAAACAGGTATAAAATGATTTACTTGTCTTTTATCAGGCAATCTAATACAGCCTGCATTCTTTCATTTTTACCTTATTTTCCCTTCATTGTCTGCAGTAGTTTTGTCATCTTGATGGAATCAGCCATGTTTTGTTTATGAAACTACTGGGAGAGATTTGAAATCATTCTTTTCTCTTTTTTTGCAGGAAGGAAAAGGATAAGGGAATTGGAGCTTCTGGAAAGAAAGGGAGTGAAATGGGGGAGTCATTGTTACAAGGCATCTTTGGACCCTTAGACTTTTGGGAAAGCAGAGGCTCTTTAGTACTGGTGACTAAACCATTTTCTGGAATTATTCCACCATCCCTGTTTTCTTTTTTTAAAAATTCTTTTTTCTCTCACTAATGTCTCTATCTCATAAGAACAAAAACTCACAACTCATAAAACAGGGTTCAGGGTTGAAAATTTTTATGTCCCTCTGTGGTTAGAGACAGAAGTGCCATTTAGCTTATCAATGTTCCCTTCTTTGTGTACTAATGGATTTCTGATGGGCTTAGTCACCCACTGGGCTACTGAGTATCTCAATACTTACTCAGTGCCTCATGCTTCTGGATCCTCCCTTTCTATTGTAAATTTGATGATTTGTCAGTGTTCTCATGTCACTGTTATTTGGAGAATAAATGTTTTATTAAAACATAAAATTTAAAATGTAATGCCCTCTTTGAAAAAGAGAGTAAAGGCCATTATGGTTGGAATATGCAAAACAGGGCAAAGTTCCTTGGAGGTGTTGGTGGAGTCCAGACTATGCGGGGCCTGTAATTCATATCGGGAGCTGCATATTGTCCAGCTGCAATCAGAAATGATCTAAAGATTTATGCACACATTTCATGACCTGAATAATATTTTAAGATTAACGTCAGAGTGGAAGATAGATTTATGAAGGCCAAGAGTAGATGTGTGAAATGGGTTAGGAAATTATAGCCTAGTCCAAAAATGATGGTTGCTTCAACTGGGTAGTGGCCGTAGGGATAAGTAATGCACATGACTTGGGAGATGTACATGAGAAGATGGGGCTAATTGGAAGGTGAGCAGGCTTAGACATCTCATATGAAAGGCTTTAAGGCCTTCATTCAAGGGGACATGTTAAGTGGGCAGATGAACATGTAGTTGGTATGTGGTATGATTGATCACTCAGGGACATAGTATGACATAAGGAAACTGAGGGCCCCATACTCAACTCTGGGAATTTCTAAATTTTAGAAGATGGGTAGAGGAAAAGCAGCAGGATGAGGAGATAGATAAGTAATAGCCAGAAAAAAAAAGGTAAAACCGAACAGTTGCAGTTTTTAAGGAAGACATAAGAAGAAAGCATCTTGTGGAGTAAAGGGTGGTTATTTATGTGTAATAGAGAAACATGGGACTGGGAACATGGAGTTCATTGTGATAAAATAAATAGGCAGAAGATTGTATTGCATGTTTTCACTTTATTACAAGCTAGTTCATATGTCTAATACTATGTGTATGTTTGTGTGCATGTGTTGGCTTAGCTATATTAAATTCCTTGGTACTTGTCACCAAGGTAGGAAGTCGAATTTAACCATTGTCAATGTCTTATGTTGATTGAGACATATTGTCTCATTAGTTTTACTTATGACTGATTGAATTAAGACATGAAGACTAGGAATAAGCCGTGTTTTTCTGAAATAGTGATGTATTTATAAATGATCTTTCCCATTTTCATTTAACTGCACAGTATTCAAGGAGACAGTAACAAACTGTTCGAGAGTAAATTTATTTTCTGTAAACTTTGAGACACTTGAGCCCCGCCCTTTCTTCATATGTTTTTTCCTAAAGGCTGCAGGTACAAGTGTTTGTGTCACCTGGGGACAGTTTTGTCCTTCAGGACACATTTAGCAATATCTGGGGATTTTTTTGGTCACAAGTGGGAACAGGTATATTACTCGCATCTGGTGGAAGAGGCCTGGGATGCTCCTAAGCATCCTATAGCACATACAGAAACTTCCTACAGCATAGAATTCTTTGGCCCAAAATATTAACCATTGTCAATGTCTCTTGTGTGAATCTTCTCTTCCATAAGGGTAAACACAATTCTGAATTTTTTGTTCACTGCTTTTTACTTTGCATTAAAATTCTGCTACATATATGTCTCCCCAAATGATATATGAAATTAGATTTTTTATATGTTTATGCTGTAGGATGAATTGCAAAGGGAGGGGAGGGAACAAATAAAGCAAACTCTGTACCTCTTTGAGAAATTCAGGCACCTGACAGTGAGGTTGGCATCATGGTGGGGCAATAGTCCCAGTAGAAAGGAGTAGACATCCCTTGTGATGCATCAGAGGCTGAACAAGGAGTCCAAGGTCAAGATGATATTGTCATAACCACAGAGCTGCACTGGAGGTTTTAATGATAAGATTCCAGAAGGAGGCAGGGAACAAGGGGGATACAGAGTGAGACTCAGTTGGTAAGCTGTGCCTTCTTTCAGCAAGATGGCGGTACTACACAGTCCATTGTCTGGACTTGGATTTACCAGGCTGCAGGGCATCTAAGAGTTTGCCTTCTCTGGGCAATCCATGATAGGGATGTGTGATTGTTGAGGTGGTAGAAATGGAAATAGAGGTTGGAGAGGATGCTTCAGTGTGGGATACGAGTTGAAGCCACATTAAAGGAAGAAAGGAGGAAGAAAAGGGGTCTTAAGCTTAGGGAATGCCCATTGGAAATGGGATTAAAACATATTATGAGGGGCTGGAGCCCTAGCAAGCTCAAGACCCTGAGTTCAAACATCAGTACTGCCAAAACAAAAAGAAAAACATATTATGAACTTTTCAGTTGCATTTTGATTATTTTTATTTTAAAATCCTCTGTCAGTTTATTTCTGTTTATATTCTTCTCCTGCCTGCTTCCCAATAATACATCATGGTAATGGCTTAACACTCAAAACTAGGTTAGATTTTTGTGACAGTAAATATACGATTTGGTTTGGAATATTTATAAGAAGACTTGGAATAAGTTTTTTTGTCTTGATCCAAAAGATCTGAATCATCAGAACTGTAAGTGGCATCAGTGTGAAGTAAAAAATATGACAGGAGCAAAGTTTGTTCCCAAGGCTGCCATTCTCCTTTCTGTTAGTTTCATTGGTCCTAAATTACCTCATCTTTAAAATGAGAAGATGGTGTAGATAATGTGTAAAATTATTTAAGATGTTTTCTCTGCCATTTGAGCATCCTTCCATTAACTTTCATGAACCTCCTCCCTATCTGCTTAAGTCTACAGCCCAGGGTTTCCCTTGGCTCGCTCTTCTCCTCTGCCCCATGGAAACATCACAGTGTACTGTGTTGTTCTCTTTTTCCAGAGTCCTGCTAGCTGCTAGTCTACTAGCTGTCGAGTCTGTATTATTAGCAGTAATTCACAATGTGCTATATTATTGGCCTAACGTATTCACTTCTAGATGGCATCTTCACTGGGCGCTCCTTTGCCTGAACTGAAAGTAGTGTTTAATGGTGGTCTGTTCAGGTGCCTCGGCAGGTGTAAGCTAAACTGGGTGATATCATTTTCACAAAGGCTTTTTGGTGTATATTTATCCAACTTTGTAAACATGGTATTAGAAATGTACATTCTAATTTTTTTACATTTTCCCTTATTTGAGGTGACTTTCTCAATACAAATTTTTTACTTTCAAGCCATTAACTTTCTTTTATTGAATTTGTACTTACATTGATTATGTCCTTAAGTCAGGATTTTTTTTTTTTTCTGCAGGTACTGGGGATTGAACTAAAGCACTGGAGCTTGCTAGACAAGCACTGTACCACTTGAGCTATGCTCACAGTGCTTTTGCTTTTCAGTTTGTTTTATAGGTAGGTTCTTGTGCTAATGTTACCTGCTCCAACCTCCTGAGTAGCTTGGTCCACAGGCGTGTGCACCACTTCTGGGCCAGGTTTTTTTTTTTTTTTAATACTATTTCAAACCTAGGAAACTCTTAGGCATATGCTACAAGGGGGAAAAAAAAAACCATAAAAATAAATTTTAAACCTGTAATCATATATTTTCTATAAACTGAAATGTTTATTAAAAATTTTATGGTACCATGAAGAAAAACTCAGTAAATAAGAATTCTTTCATATTTGCAGTTAGTATTGAATCTGGCTCAAAACAAGAAGTTAGATTAATAGTGCTTTTGGAGCCCAACTTTTCTAGGGTTTTCAAATGAATAAAGATATTTGTATAATTAAAATTCAGTTTATTGTTGAAACTGAATTAAGATGACAGTGAAAGAAAAGGACAGCCTCAGGTATGTGACTCTGCATTTTAAAGTGGTACATTTAATGTTTATGCAGGAGTAAGATTTTTTTAAAAATTTATTTTAAAAAGTGATTAGCACCTTGGTTATACAACTAAGATTTTTTTTTTTTTGCAACACTGCATAAGATTTCAAGCCTTTTTTCACTTCAAATTTTGACCTAATTAGAAAAGTTCCGATAATTATAGTGTAATATATTCCCTCAGTTTTGTAAGCGCCTTTGGGTAATGTATTGGAGAGGCAAGTAAGCCCATCAAGAAGTGTAATGGACCCTATCACATTTCAAGATGTATTTTTTCTCCACTACTTCTTCTTCAGATTTAGCTCTGTGTTTGATGTTACCACACTCTACTAGGCGAGTACTTTTCCAGTACTTTAACTCTGTTTGCATACAAAACGTGTTTTTGGTCTGGCTTCCACTGCAGATCTTTTTCCTTGAAATAAGGTGACATGATGTGATTTTTTACAGCCAGAAAAAAAAAAGGTTTTTGTTCATCTTGAGAGGTTAGAGAAAGAAAAGTTGTCACTGAATAAAGTGCATGGCTTGATACAATTTAAAAAAAATGGGCTCGTGTCAGCTTAAAAAAGCAGGAACCAGCTCTTGTTTGGTGGGAAGGTATGACTGGTCTGGTAGTAAAGGGACATTCCAGGCTCTGCACAGAGGGAAGAGTCCCCACTCACCTTTGCCTCAACAAGCACTTTCTCCTTCATGGTAACTGTAAACTGCCTGTTCTAGTCAGAGATAATAAATTTTGACAGCTTCTCAAGAGACTCTCTTGACAAGTAAGAGCTTTACTATCTCTGCTTTACCAACACTCAAAGCCTCCTGAGACATTAAGCAACTTTCCCAGGAACTCTGATATCACCAAAAATTCAAGTCTTCTTCCTAGAGATGCCTGTCTCTCAATGTGCTGACTTTTCTCAAGAATGTCAAGGGTGAGATCTGATATTTACTGTTTTCATTTCTGGTGGAGAGCTCAAGTGGTAGAGCACCTGCCTAGCAAGTATGAGACCCCATGCTTTCTTTCATAAATTTGAGGTTGTCTGACTTAATAATACCTTCATGAAGAAACACAGTGATCTGAAGAGCATTTTTAAAGCAGGTTATATAAGCCACTTAAGCATTGTGCATATACTAAGTGGAAAAACTCAGATTATGAGTCAGTATGTACTTTGCTGAAGTAAAATTAAAGCCCACTATAAGAGCAGGTTTTGTTTATTTATTTATTTACTTATTGTTTTCGCTGGGGATGGAACCTGGGGCCTATGCATGCTAGGCAAGTGCTGTACCACTGATCTATACCTCATTTCCTAACAAATTGGTTTCATTTTTCAGCTTGGAAATGCCTTTCTAAGCAAATATCTTAATATATATGAAGTTAAAGTTTCTGAATGCTGTGCATCACAAATTATCCCATGTAAACAGATAGTTTATATTAAAAAGAGCTTTGCTTTGTACTTTACTAGAAAAGAAATTCCTTGTGTTTTTTGGAAGACAAAGATGATTTTATGTATATATAAGTGATAAAAAATTTCATTTTAGGAGAAATGCAATTATTTTATTAATGGATTTTCAGTTGATAACAACAAAATCATATATTGTAGTTACTAATAAAGAAGAATTTACATCAATCTTCATGAAAAGGGCTGAGAAAAATACTGTCAAATAAAGTATTAAGTAGAATTAAATTAATTTTTTTCTTTAAAACTGAAGTTAAGAAATGTAAACATTTTTGCCCTCTAGGTAAAAACACTTTTTTCTTCAATGCAGTTTTCTAAGTGAAATGTTTATTATATTTTGCATATTTGCATATACATTTTGATGACCTTGTCATACTCATTTTGAGTCAAACTGCTTAAAAGAATATTCTTTCAAGTTAATTCATTCAGCTAGAACTTTCTGCTTTTCAATATAAGCATCAGAATTACATTTTAAAAATGCAAATATCTAAGTGATTTGAACATAGAATGTCTATATTCTCAGCTAAAGCAAATTAATTTAAACATGGTAGTTGAACTTGTATTTTATCATAGAACATGAACTTGTCTTATTTTTCAAGCTTATGCTGAAAAATGATTATCTATTTTCTTGCATAAAGTGATTTAATCCTTTATTTTATTCCAGACTTCTTTAGGTTTCATTTAGTATCCACTAGGACAGCAAATAGCTTAATACTTTCTTTCATATTATATCTAGATACTTAAATGCAGAAATGGAAGCCAAAACTTTGTGTCCTATTGCATTAGAATATATAAGTTTACATAAAATGTATGACAATAAATGTGTGTTTAGAATAAATCACTGTATTAAGTTTTTGTGACTTATGCTGCAGAGACCAAGAGATAAAAATAAATCGGCCCTCAACTGAGAAGTTCTAGCTCCACTCCCTTTTCTACACCAGACACTCATTTTTAACAGTGAGGGTGCAATGGAAAAGTCTTGTTAATTAGATGTTTTCATATAATAAGGTCTTAACGACTTGTGTTTTCCTATTCCCTTTCTACCTCCACTGAATTCCATATTTAAGAAAATGGATCTTGTTTAAATCTTTGAACTTGGTCATTTTTGTGCATGAGCATTAACAAAGTAATTAACTCATCTAAATGATTTAAATATTCAGAGGCTATACTGCTTTTGTAGTCATAGATGCAGTTCTCTAAAGTCTAAAATATTCAGGTGTTAAGGACAGAGAGCTCATCATCGGTTGTTGATTTCCTTAAGTGGAAATTTAGGAGTTTAAATTTAGGCTTAAGAGGCAAAGTTGTACAGCAATTAACTAGAGCATGTTCAGTGATTAACACTTCTGGTCTGCTTGTTTGTCTGTACTCTTGGGTCAGTGCTGCTGCTTTTATGCATTTAATTGCCACTTGTGACCTATGCCCATATGCATAGTTCTCTATCATGGTTCCACTGGGACTCGCTGGGCATACTAGTTTTTATGGAGCATTTTAGTCACAAAATGAGAAAGAATCCAGATGACGATATTAAATGTATACTGTGCATTCTTTTATGATTAAAGCGTTTTCGGGGTGGGGGCTTGAGAGAGGGTTTCACTATATAGCCAGGCTGGCTTTAGACTCACATTCCTCCTGCCTCTGCTTCCGGAGATTACAGGTGTTCATTACCACGCCTGCCTCTTAAGGCATGGCTAATGTGCATGGTGTGGTTCAGTCATGGTTAGAATATCACAGAAAGGGCAAGGGTCTTTCTGGAAGGAAGATCTAGGTCTTTTATAATCATTAACTAGTTGAGTGACATTTGCAGACTGAGTTTACTTTCCAGTCTTTTTCCTCATCTGCAATACCTACATTATAAGGTAGTAGTAAAGTAAATTGAAAAGTTTCTTTTTTCTTTTTTATCTTTTTTGTTCTGCTAGAGGTTGAACTCAGTGCCTCCTGCATGCTGAAAAGCATTCTACCACTGGGCTATACTCCAGCCCATGACAAAGTCTGAACCTAATCTAGAAGATAAAGACAAACCAACTTGCCTTTGTGAGTCACAGTTTCTTCATTTATGTTTACTCCATAAGGTAGCAGCAAAGGTAGTGTGAAATAATTATGTGGAACTAGGAACTAACTTTCTAGAAGGTGCAGACACTGTCTAGTCTCTAGTACAGTGTTTTGGGTATACAGACTGCTGGGTCATTATTTGTTTGAGTGTATTAAGGCACTTAGAATATTGGTAGGTATTCAACAAATACTAATTCTTTCCTTTTTTTTCAACATTTTATATCTGGTTGAGATACTAGCCAACATTAGTAAAGATTTCAATTTTAAGTAACCTTTTCTTCCAGGTCCTAATTTCTCACATATGTAATATCAGCTAAGGTTTTATTAATTGGCCTTTTCATAGCTTTTCCTAAAATCGTGATTTCACTGGATGCAGTAGCATAAAGAAGCATTAACAGACTGATAGTTTCTCATAGAAAGGACAGCACTTTAGTTAATATAATAATTTAGTATAAGGTAACTTCATCCCCCAGTGGGATGAACAATTAACAGTATTAGAAGTACCTGAGTTTCCAGAGATAGCAAAAGGATGGTTAGAGAATGACATCTTATTTTTTTTAAGTTGAAAAGCATAGGTGCTGTAGTCCATAACAGTGACTGTTAGGTGTCCACCAAGATTGGCTCCTTGTTGTTCCATAGAAACAGAGCTGTTGTTGAACACATGGCCAACTACAGCTAATCACTACCATGTCCAGTCCCTACTTGAGGTAGGTGTGGCCACATGGCTAAGTTCTTATAGGCAGAATGTGAGTGATTGTGCTGCTTCTAGATCTGTGCTTTAGGACATTGCTAATTCTCTTTTCTTCTTCCTTCTCTTGCTGGCTGGAACCCCCAAGTGGTTCTGATTCAGCTTTAACTATAAGCTGAGAATGGTACCCTAGGAAATGTCAGGGCAGCAAGGTGAAAAGAACCTTTTTGCTGAAGGCCCTGCCAACATGAAATGCTGCATAAGAAACTGTTGTTTAAGCCATTGCATTTGCTGGTTTCACTGTTATGGTAACTTAAAACCTGAACCCTGACTGATACAGAGTCCTATAGAATTTGGTTGATCTGGGCTCTGCTTATCATCAGTCGGGAGATTAGACATGAATATCCAGGCCTCAGGGCCCTCACGTGTTCTCTGGTACTGTTAAGGGATTATGTAAGAGCTTAACATTTTTGCATTTATAATATTCCAAGTGCTTTGCTAAGTGCCTTCCACATAGTGCCATTTAATATTCATGACCAAGATTAAGTTAGGGATTATTATCTGGGTTTTATAGATGGGACTGCTCAGGAATAATGGTTGTAGGTTACTTTTCCAAAGGTCTAGAGCTACTTATGACAGAGCCAAGTTTTAAGATCAAACACTTGATCCCAGAGTTCACAATATTAACTAATACCAGCAGATCTTAGCACAGCCTAGAAAATATTAAGTATTCTATAAATGCTAATACGGTTATTAATTCTTTAGCAAACCTTAAATGGATATGTGTTATAGGTAACTCTTGGTCAGACTGTGAGGACGTCTTAATAGAGGACACAGAACTATAAACAAATCATTCCAGTGCAAAGACTACCTAAAAGCTGAAAAGTAGCTTCTTTGTGACAAAAAGGAAATAGTGACAAATGAATCTTAGGAATTACATCATCTACCATGAGACAATAGAGTATGCCACATTCCACACTACTTAAATTAATATTTGAAGATATATACACCAAATTCAGTGAGGGCAGGATGGGGAAGCTATTTTTCACAGATCTAAGAATAAGTCTTACGATTTGTTTCTGAGAACTTTTGAAGAAGGATCCTGAATGGAAGAGGTATGAGAAGCAAGGTGAAGTATTGGGATTTCATATAGGCCACTCTTTGCTTATTTTTCCATGAGTGAATCCTTATTGCCATGGTAGGTTTTCATAGCTCTCAGTATTAATTGGAGCAGGGTAAAAAGTTTAACAGCTGGAATTTTAAAATGGGGTTTCTTAATAGAGTAAAAAAAAAATCAATTTTTGCTCACATGCTCATCCTCCAAGGCAGGAAGACCTTCTATAACCCCCTGACACAAAGTGAGTGCTCAATACACAGTTGTAGAATAAGAAAATGAATAAATGGTGTTAGGTTTGCATAAAAGAAATGTAAGTTTTGTTAGTTTCTTCTATATCCTCAACTAATCTTGAACAAGAAGAAAAAACTGAAAACATTTCATGGAATAATTTGCTTATATTAAAAAAAGAAATCTACACTTAAATTTGCTGGTCCTTTCACCTGCTCTCACTTTGACAACTGGTACATGTCTAAAGAATCATATCTAAACACTTAGCAAAATAATATACCACTCCCCTTTTAGCAATTTTTCTGGTCTGTATGTCAATGGAGAGGCATGGTAATTGATAACCATTTGAAACAGACAAAGTTCTGCTTTACCTTTGTGGAGGATGCAAAGAAACAAGGTTTCTTATCTCTAGGTATGAGCCTACCACTTTCAATGTAATGAGAATAGTTAAAACCTTTCAAAAAGTAGAAAAAATTTTTGGGATCTATAAATATCATGTCTGTGGAAATGTTACAAATATAAAGGTACAAGTACTTTAACTTAATTTTAAGCAATTTGCTTTAGTATATGTTTCAATTTCCAACTAGCTTAAACATTTTAACAGGGTCACTAACTAAAATTGATTGTTAGAGACTTCTTTATCCAATTAATGAACTCCATGCTAGCAATCTTGTTGAATTAGATTAATTAGAATGTGAAATTTGCAAAATCAATCCTACACAGAATATTTTTAAACCTCAAAGAGGAAAACAGTCTTTATTTTAACCTTGTTTCTTTCATAATTTTGTAGGTTTGTTTAAGCATGTACAAAAAAAGAACATTTCCTGTCAGAAAACAGTTAAGCTTGAACTCAGATCTATAACTACTCAGGCTGTGAAGAGTTTGTAACCTAATCTTTATTTTTTAAAGTATATCATTTTCTCTCCTAAAGTACTATTTTACCTGACTTAGCACATGGTATTGAATTTTAATTATCTTTAAGATATAAGAAAGTTTTGGGATCTTCCCTAGATTATTTGTAATGCACTAATTTGTGGATAAAAAACAGAGGGTAGGGGAAGGGGGTAGGGGGGAGAAATGATCCAAACAATATATGCACATGTGAATAAACGACTAATTTAAAAAAATGTTAAGAATGTCTAACCTGGAGAGGAAGTGTTGCTAACCTTTTCCTCATAACAAAAAGAAGTGGAGAATATATGAGGCCAAGATATATATATGATATGTTGCTAACCACTGTTTTCCCTCTTTTTTCTGCCTGTCTCTTGATTTAAACGAAATTCTAGAGATTACTATGGATTTTCATGGATAAATATGCAGGCAGAAAAATAGGATCCTTTGAATCCTTTTTTAATGCCCTATCTACAGGTCCACTGTGTAAGGTAAGCTTTACCTGTTTAGATGTAGACAGAGTTACAGAAGCATCAGGAATACAGTCCCATGGCCGGTGAGGGATAGAATTAGCATCAATTCCAAATCCTAAGCTCCTGCCAGGTGCTTATCATGATCTCTGCATCGATCTAAGTCACCCACCTTTCATCACACAATTATGTTTACTGAGTGTTTGACCAGAATCATTGTAAAGCTGGGCATGTTTTATGGGATTTGGGAAGTACTGACGTATGTCATTTCAAGGACAATGAAATCTTCAGCCTCTTATATGGCATTTATTTTTCTTTTCCCAAAGCATACTTATCCTTGGTTTAACACTCATTTCCTTCAAGGTCTTTTTAACAAGGCCATGCAGATTTTCCAAAAAATATAGTGTGCCAGTGACAGTTTATTCACCTTACTTACATAGTTCGAGGAACTGCTTGTTTAAATTTAGATACCGTCTCTGATGAAATGTTTTGACAAAGTAATACAGCTTGATACTATTTAAAATATTTTGACAGATGGGAAAATTGTTTCAGTCTGAGCTGAGCAATACTTTATAGGAGTATTTTACGACTTAGGAAAAAAATGGTAAAGGTAGCCTTACTGTTCCCAAAAATAACATCCTTTCCATTCTCCCTGAGAAAAGAAAGACCTCCATTCAGTCAGAGATTACAATATGTGTGCTGCGTATGTTGAGAATTCATGCAATTTAAACAAGAAGGAACATTTGGGCACTATTTCCAAACAGGGAACATTTATTGTTCTGTAAGCAAACAGAACCTAAAGAACTTTTAGAAACATTTGCTGTGATAGCACTTTATCAGAGTCTTCTCATGCCCCAGTAAGATTGTTCTCCATTAATAAAAGAGAATTACTAGAATTTAAAACTTGCTTGGTGAGAAAAAAAATCCTCAACCTAATTACTTCAATGTCTAGAGTTTTTAGAATGCTTTAAATTGGTTTTGTATCTTTTAAATTAGTTACAAAGGAGTAAGATACATGTGGTCCTTGTTTGTGGTATTAAGCTAATGTGTTGAAGAGGTAAGATAGGGCAGAGGTCCTTGGAGTGTTGTCTCTGGACCAGAAGCATCAGCAACACTTGGGAACTTGCTAGAAATGCACATTCTTGCCCTTCTGAGTCAGACACAGGTGGAATTCAGCCTCATGGCTCCTGGTCATTTTGATGCTTTTTGTATTTTGCTGAATGCCAAGATAGAGACCTTCAATTTCTGCCTTTAGAAGGAAGGGGAATTGGAGGGAATTACTAGGAGGGGTGTCTAAGGTTCCCCTTATGTTATTTTTGACTGTGAAATCTTCATCTTCTATTTTATGTATGACATATTTTACATTGGGTTCTGTAAGTAACCACTGTTTTCAAAACCACTGGGATATCTCTTTCTTTGGAGGAGGATGGATGAGGGCTCATTACGTCTCCACAGGTTTAGAGCATCTCTTTCTGTATCATTGTTACATTAGCCATGTGTGTGACCTGAAATGAGCTTGGTCAGTAAAGTAACAGTTGATCTGTGTGTCAGCAATAGCCTGTGCTGATCAGGCCTCTTAAGGAACATGTGTACAGATTAGTGATGCTAGCTGTATTTTCCTAATCATCACGAGAGGCATAACCATAAACATTATGCATGTAAACTGATGTTTAAGGCCTCCTGCTGTTTTTGCTGGGCAGTAGTCACCATTTACACTTGGGAATGTCCCACAATCCCTTGTCCAGTAATAGTCTTGCCCACCACACCAATTCTGGCCTCTTTCTTCAATAGGTTACTGCAGGTCAGACAGAGAACTTACACGGGATTGTTACAGTGAAAATATACAATCGGAGGAAAGGGATGTTGACATTTTCTCCAGGTCTTTATGAACTTGTGTAATTCCCTTGCACACACTGTAGAGTTCATTTCCAAGATTGCTGAGGGCTCCTAATTTCAGTGTGTTTCTGATACAATTATGTTAAATAAATCCACTATATTATCTCTTTTCAATTTATGTTTCTAAGAAATTTTCCAAGTAAATTGTTGACAATTGTATCTATAGATACTTCATTAAACTTTAAGACGTGTATTTTAATGTAGTACTTTCTCACATTAATTATATACTGTTTTGCTTGCTTACCTCTCAGTTCTGAATGAAAACAAAATAGGTTAATATTATTATAACAGGAATCATGTACTTATTACAGAGGGCTTGCTCGGTGCCAAGGCAGTGTTCTAAGTGCAATGTATTTTGTTTTTGATTAACACATTTTGTCCTCCACAGTCAACCTGTACGAAGGCTTTTAATCTTTTGAACATGACTCCCAAGGAAAAATTGAAACTTAGTTCACATATATGTGAATATGTATATATTCTTATGTATATATTATTACGTGTATATATTACTATGTATATATTCTTATGTATGTATTTTACATCATTGGGAAAAATCACAAACCAACTAATAACTCAATTTTCTTTTTTCATTAAGAATAATAATTGAGGGCAGGCACAGTGCCACATACCTATAGTTCCAGCTCCTTGAAAGGCAAAGATAGAAGGATCACAGTTTGAAGACAACTTGGGGGAAAAAAAATCAGGATGACCCTATCTCAAAGAATACACCATAGTGCTGTAATACATCACTCAGGAGATGTACGTAGGAGGCTGGCAGGGCCAAAAATGCATGACCCTATCTGAAAAGTTACCAAAAATCAAAAAAGGATGGAAGCATGGCTGAAGTGGTACAATGTTCTCTCAGCACATGCAAAGCCCTGAGTTCAAATTCAGACCACCACCAATAATAGTAATTATAATAATGCCAGTTGAAATTCAGCAAATTCATTTCATATGCATGCAGAATGCAACTTGAAGAGTACAACCTGCAATTCTTGCAGTCTGAAGAATGAAAAATTGTGCTGTCAGACAGATAACATTATTATCCATATTTTATAGATAAGGAAGTAGGCACAGGAAGGTTATGTAAGTGACTCATAGATCCAGAGTTCAAATGTGGACATCTGTTTCAAAGCCCTCAGTGCTAACCCTATGTTCTGTCTTGCCTGATCAGAACCTCAGATTCTAGTACTGTCAAGGAGAGGTGTACCAACTGGGGAATTGTTCTCTGAAATACATAGACAATACTGTGATCTTGTGGCAGTATCAGAATTTCTAACTGAAGGGCCTGGAAATGAAGGGTAGGGATTGGCTGAAGATTGGTTTTGGAGCCACTGTTTTTTTTTTTTAATCTTAGAATGTGTATTTGTTTTGGGAAAATTTTTTGTGAAGAGGCTGATGAAGATTAGTTTGAAAGGGAAATGGCTTTTGCCACCAAACTGCCCTCCTGGCACTACCAAGGGAAATTTACTTTAAACAATCAGAACAGTAGATGAAAAATGTGAACCTAAACTCAAAGCTAAGCCTGTGTGGTACAGGGCTTCCTGGGGAGTGGGGAGAGGATGGGATGACATTGTAGGCTGTGTTCTGACTCCTTGCATAGCAATGAAGGACTGCCAACATGGTGGAGTAATAATATTACATGCATTATTCTTTCCCTAGTGTTGTTACATGTGCTTTTAAAATATGAATTAAATGCAGCAATACAAAAGTCAAAGCTAGGAGAGACCCTGAGTGAAATGCTTAAACCTCTCCCCTGTTTTCCTTAATTGTCGTGCTCCACTCTTCAGAGACAATCACTCTTCTCTCTTTCTCATGTGGCCTTCTAGAAGTTTGTGCTATTTGTGTCTGTGTTTCATGTATAAACGTGCTCCTGCCTCCTTGTTCACAGCTATATAATATTTCATCGTGTGGAAATTACATTTGGTAATTTCTAAACTTCAGCAAACTTGATTATTTGAAATGTAAATTGCTCTTACATTTTTTTTTCCGGTGGTTCTGAGGTTTGAATTTTATAACTCATGGCCTCATGCTTAGTAGGCAGATGCTCTTACCATTTAAGCCACTTCACCAGCCCTGCTCTTAGAGTTTTAAGTCCTCTGTGTGGTCTTCATGCTTAGTAGAAGCTTCTCAATCCTCTGAGCCTTCTGCCTGAGGGATCGGATTGTTGAATTAGGTCAGCTGTGTGTCAGGAAGCTGCTTGGTCTCAGTTTTCTGGGATGGCTATTTTTAGCATCTGAACAGTAATCATGGTAAGAAATCTTTGTATCTTGTTCTAGACAATCTTCTCTTGGAAGATTAAAGTGGTCCCTTTTAAAGGATTCAAGAAATGCAATTTGCTAACAGTTTAATGGGTTGATTAGGGACTTTGTTTCTAGAAGGAGATGAATTGTGTGGTGCTCTGAAAGTTCTGTCTGCTTTGTTCTCCATAGCCATAAAAACCTTTTCAGCCTTGTTTTCCTGTAATTCATGGAGATGTGGAACACTGGATGTAAAGCACATGTTTCCTTCAATGCATAGTTACCTGTTTCTTTGGTAGTTCTGGGTGCTCTTAGTTTAGTTTTACAAAGAAAACATCTCTTCACCATCTGAATTTTCTGTTGCCTTTGCATTTTTCAAGAAGAGTTTTGCTTCTTTCAGGAAAAAAAGTATTCAATATTAGTGAGTGATAATTACATGGAAAATAAGCAGCAAGGCAGTCTTGCAGAAGTAGAAATTTGCAGATAAGTCATCTGGTTCATTCCATGTTTTCTGACTCAATTGTATCCCCATTGACTCAGAGATAACATAATTGGTGCTATGTAGCAAATAATCTGGAGAAAATCATGCTGCAAATTCTTTGTGAAGTGATTTTAGAAGCTAATATTTTCCTGTCAGGAGATTTATGACCTGACAGAATTATTAAGGCTCAGATCCAAACTCTTAGTTCACTTCCTCATGCTCAGCATTGAGTAAAGATGTAGAGCGCTGGCCAGATATCAGTTAGTCAAGCTCAGGATCCAAGATATGAAATCCTTGTCACCATCAGTGAACTTTGGAACATTTGGATTCTGATATATGCAAATGCTTTCATAATGTATAATATGTTAGGTGAAAAATTATTACGCATGCCAACAATTAAATTTAAAGTGCTACTCTTGAATATTTTATAAACCCTTGGAATAATAATATACCCTTAATGAAAATGAGAATGTTTTGCTTTCTTCACTTGCTAAATCATATGGTCTGCATTGTACTTAATACGCTGCCTCAGTTTATCCTTTCATACTAGAGACTTTATGGCTGAGTAAAATCAAGTGGGACTACAATCGTGTTCACTTGGGAAATTTTGCTTAGAGCCATTTGATACATTTGGAGGGATTTCAGGGATCTACATTGGTTAATTTGAATCTGTAATTTGATTACATATAAAATTAAAGCTAATCTATGTGGACAGAATCAATACTTTTCTGAATTTATTTAGATGGTCAGCATCCAAGCTGTCCCTATCTTCTTTCCTTACAGGGTGAAATAATTCCTTTGCCAAAGTATGCTGGACAGTTCCCTGGTGACAGATACCATAGAAACTCACAGCTATGCTGTTTGCAGTGTGGGACAGGGGAGGGAAATGTGGGTAAGGACCCCCTGTATTCTGGAGATGCTAATAACCATTGACCTGTCTCCACTTCACAGGCTGGCTTGTGGGCACAGTGTCCCCTACCGTGGATCTGCAGACGGTTTCTAAACCAGAATTATAAAATAGGATGATATTTCTTTCAGGCTGGAGATCTCCAGGATAGAAAGACAGGAAAAGTGGAGAGATAAATTATGAATTAGACTGGACTTGCAGTTTGAGAATCCTGCTATTTATAGTTATGTTGGATATGGAATGCCTGGAACTGTGGCAATAAATTGAAGCTAAGGTTTTATTTCAGATAATAACTTTCTTTTTATCTCTGTTGGAACCTTAGTAAGACAACCTAAAGGAGTTTTAGAAGGGCTGCAGGGTATAGCCTTCATCACTCTTTATGTTCAGTGTCATAAACAGGATTTTAGTTACGGAGGAATAGGGAGTTGGCCGAGTTTTCAGGTGATTTGACTCTCTAGCTCCATGAAACTACTGAGTTGAGTTGTTATGGTTGATATTATGAAAATTACTTGATGGATAGATGCATTTAGTAATAAATTAAAAGTAAGTTTGGTAATATTTAAGCAACACAAATATTTTTCTAATTTTTGTGTTTTATGTTTTTTTTTTTCATTTCATATCATCACAGATAAATAAAGTGTTAAGCAGCTAGTGTGAGGAAGGGAGCTGGTGGGAGATGCAAGGAAACAAAGACAGGCCCTGTCCTCAATGGTTTTCAGCATTCTGTTTGAAAAAAACCTGGCAAAAGCATGTGAGAAAACTAACTAACAATGACCACATAAAGATTATGATCTAATTCTAAGTGTCATGCAGTGTCAAAACAGAAGGCATTTGTGCAAACCCCGTGTTGAAGGAAATGAGGGTTTTTTGTTGTTGCGACTAGTGAAGACAGAAGAAACCAACATTTCTGGTTCCGTTTCACACTGTTAAAACTAATATTTATTGAGCATTTTTCTAAGTGCCAGGCACTATTCTGTCTGTTCTTGAATTTTTTTAATCTTTAACACTGGTATGAGATGGGTCTTGTATGATTATCCCTAGAAATAGATAAAGAAACTGAGGCACAGGACTGTACTTTAACTGCCCAAGGTTACACACCTCGAAACTGAAACCTGTAGGAAAATAGGCAGCAGAGCTCAGGAGCCAACTCTCAACTTCTATGCCTTATACTTTTCTTCATTTTGTTTCTATTAGTTAGCAGTCTGCTTTAAACCTGAATAGATGTGCAACTTGCCCTCAGATCAGAGACTTGAAATTTATGTCTATAGAAAATATTCACAGTACTAGATAATTCAAGTGTTTAAATCAATCCCTTTTGATGGAGTGTGGGACTGCACTCTAGCTTTTGGAGTAGAGAACTGTGTATTTATTTAAGTGTGCATTGCCTCTGTCTCTTCGGTCTACACTGACTTTCTTCCTGGGCAGATCCTTGTTATGATGACATCTGTCACAGTTCACCAGAGATTTAGTCACAGCCTTGGTGTCCGTGTTCACAAGGGATCTTCAGAGAAGAGATGGAGTTTATTTGTTTTCTGAGATGGTTTTTTCCAAAGATTCACATACACCAGTGGATCTCAGACCTTAGTGTGCATCAGAATTAGATGGAAGTCTTGTAAAACAATGCAGATCACTAGTCCAGCCCACAGAGTTTTTGTTTTAGTAGTGTTGGGGAGGGTTCTGAGACTGGCTTTTCCCATCTTCACTGGGGGATCCCTACTTTGAGAACCACTCATTCATTCTAAAAAATGTAAATTGAAAGAGTTTAGGTGCTACCCTCCCCTTATTAATATTTGCTTTTCGGCTAGCACATCATTCTTTAAATGTCCCTCCTTTTATTTGCAAAGATTACAAAATTGATGAACAATTTCCTTGGGCCCTGGAAAACTGCAGTTAATCTCTTAATAATGTAATAATCACAGATAAGCTACAGTGATTTTAATAATTGACCGTATTGATTAAGTGATTACTACACTGACAGGCACTTCACCAGGCGTGATACATATATAACCTTAATTAAAGAGACATGGTTCAGTTCTAATCATCATTCTACACTGGCAGGCTATAGTATAGAAAATCACATGTCCTCTTCAGGATTATGTATACAGTACTAGGTAGCCTTAAAATTCAAACCCAGAATTAGACTGGATTCTGACAGCTATGCTGTTCACTAACACATTCTTTTTGTGGTACTAGGGTTTTGAACTCAGGATCTCACACTTAGTAGGTAGTACTAAGCCTCATCCTCAGTACTTTTGCTTTTAGTTCATTTTCAGATAGCTATCCTATCTTTGCTTCCTGAGTAACTGGATTATAGGTGTGGGCCACCATGGCCAGGCCTGACTAACACATTTTAAAGCATGTATATGGATGAACTAAATTTCAGTTAGAATACTTTAGTATTAGCACAAAGTATCTTTCACTCATAATTCTCCTTTTATTTCTTAAGCATCCTAAAGTGAGAATGACTACAGATTTTCACAAGAAAATACTTAAATGTAAATTGCTATTTAGAATGTGACTTTTTCATTTGTAGTTTTCTTCTTCAAATTTCAGAAGCTAAAGTATTAATGTTAAGAATTTCCTTTGAGGATTGGGTCTCTCTTTGCTTTTTCATTGCTTGTTTGTACCTATATCTATTTGAAACGAAGATTTCAAGGAGTGATTGTTAAGCTTTTTGGGGGGATTATAGATTCCTTTGAAAGCCAGTTGAAAAGTATAAAACTTTTTAAGAGAAAAGTGCACTAACTGCCAACTGTCCAATATTTGCCTGTGGACTCTGGATGAAGGCATCGTGCCTTAAATACAGTGAAGGGAAACAAATTGGATTTATATATCTGAAGGACCTAGGTTTGCATCTGTCCCTTCCTATTTATGTGATCATTGGGAAGTTATTCTCAAGTATTGTCTCTTCATCCATAAAATGAAAATGGTAATGATGAAATGATAATATCCAGCTCACAGTGTTGTCTTAAAAATTTAATTTAAAAACCTACCTATATAACCACTACTGTAGTGTTTCTCAAACTTTAATGTTCCTATGCATTTGGCTATCCTATTAAAATTCATCCTCTGATTCAGTAGGTCTGAGTGAGACCTGAGATTTTGCATTTCTAATCTCAGGTGATGCTTTGAATAGCAAAGTGTGCTATGCAGTATGCATAGAAGGAATGTTTCTGTTGATGAAGAGCTCTTAAATGTCACATTCAAAGATTATTTCCATGACAGTTTTGCACTCTCTTTGGGATTATCTGCTAAACTATGCACATGTATATAAGAATTGAGAAGTATGGCATTTAGAACCTTCTCATTGAGAAGTAATTCATTGTTTACTTATTTTGTGCTGTATTGTGGCCCAAAATAAATTTGAAGACCTCTTTGTAATAAGACACAATATAAAAACTTACTTATTTCTGTGGGGCTGGGGCTGTACCTCCTGTCGGGCATAAGGCCCTGGGTTTGATCACCAGTAACACACACACACACACACACACACACACACACACACACAGATTCCTATGTCCATCATAGCAAATGAAATATGTGAGTAACTCTGTGTCATGTGTTTATTTCTAGTGGCCATATTTCCTTAACTAAAGCATCACAAGGCCTTGGCTTTCTCATTATTCTAAAAAGTAAGTTAAGATCTTGAGAGCATTGCTGTTTATACATTTTGAATGAGGAATTGCTGAAATAAGTATGTTGGACTTCTGATAAACTTGGATTTTAAAGGAGAGTTTTGAAGACACGAGAAGAAAAATTATGTAGGAATATGCAGTCACTTACAATGTTGACAAAAAGAGGGAGAACCCCTGACTCTTGTTTTTTCTTTCCTGGATGTACTTGAAAAATTGGTTCGTAGGTCACTGGTGGCATGCTGCCCTGGTGTTGAATCTACTTTCTCTGATAAAAAACAAATCAAATGCTGCCTGAAACAGAGTCCAGACAGGCGAGGGTCTCTGGCCACCTGTGGAGTTGTTGGTTAGGCTGTTAGAACTTTCTACTTGAGGGAAAATGATGGCCCTACTCTATGTTTCATTCTTTTTTTTTAAAAAGACTAGTTGTGTGTTGTAAACAGCTTTTTTTAAAATAAATTTTATTGCTCCATCTTGCACAGATGGTCCAGTGTACATGTCCTTTAAAATAGTTGGTTCTACTTAGAAAATGTGCCTGTCAGAGTGGAAATGGGGAGTGGGGCCAGCCCTCCTTGCACTGTGGAAAGCATGAACATGGTCTTCTCTAGGAGCTTTGACTAATCCTGTCTCTACTGATGGCATGTGCTTGCTTCCTGAACAGCATCAAAGTAGAGAGGAAAGCACCACAGCAGAGTCTGCTTCATCCTGAAGTCTTGCCCCTCTAGGGAGGTTGTAGAATTGGATGGTTTTCTACATGAAGCATGCTAACATCTCTGGAATCAGAGCCCTTCATGAAATAGGGAGAATTACAGAGGACTGTAGCTTAGGACAGGAATTAATTGGAAGATTACTGCTTTAATCCAATAGAAAATGCTAGAGAAACATTTAACTTTTTAAAAAGATGAAATCTTTTCCCTCAGCCTGCATGCTTGATCAATCACACCTTAGACTTTCATTTTCAATAACAATGGAATGTGGCTAGTATTTATTATTGTGGGTTACCTACTCAGACAGCATAACAAATGAATAAATTAAGAGACTCCCAGTGTCACCTGTGGAGGTGAAAATATTTAGAATTTTCAATTCCCACCACATTCATGCATAAAGAAATATACTGGAGAGGGTCTAGACATCTGGATTTTTAAACTGCTCTATTGATTTAAATCAATTCATCCTGGATTAGCAGTTTGCTAGTAAGTACCATAGACCACTGATAATGATCAATTCTTTTTTGAGAGATGCAGGCAGTGAATTATTGGAGACAAGACCCAGGCTTTGGTTTCAAAGGACAAAAGCTCAGACTTAGGTTCTGTCACTTGTCAGCTGTATGAGATCTCTCTTTTCCTGTTTCTTTATAGGTCAAGTGGGGATAATACACTCTCTATCATAGGGTCGTGAAGAAGGTTAAATGTAAAAACACCCACACGTGCCCAGTTTGTTCTTAGTACTTCATAGCCTTTTTTCACTCAGTGTCTGACCCTCCCATCTCAGTTACAACTTCACCCCGGGGAAATGCTAGACCTGCAGGACTCCTGGCCATCCCATACCACCTCACTTAGTGTTTGCACTGTCAGGGTTGAATGGTAAATGGTAACCTGATACATGCTTATTAGTGCTGGAGGGTTGGTCATGATTGTTATGTACACTTCAGCTCTAAGCTGATAATCTTAAAAACATATATGGTTGAAACAAAAACATTTTATGGTGTTATCTTTTTGGAATTTTCTTTTTGTTATTCATTACTAGCAGTAGTTTCTGCGACTGGTGAAGATTAGCTTGAGGTACAGTAACAATTTCAAAACTGTCTCTCAGATCTTAAGTATCTTTTAGTTATTCCCTTCTTTTTATGTTAATGTGTTTAAGCAGAAACAATAAGCCAAAAATGCAGTTTGAAAGCAGGCATAATGTATCCACAAATAAAAGCTTATCTAGCAACCAATAAAATGGAAACGTGAATGTTTTAAGCAAATTCCCAGACAGATTAAAAAAAATGAAATCAAATAAAATATTTGGAAACTATGCTATTTGTTGATGCCTATAAGTTTAAAAATAAACCAAACAAATCTGCTTATTCTTGCAAAGCCTTCATTTTATGAGTTCCATCATTATCAGAATGAGAAATCACCATTGTAAATGCTATACTGAATTTAATTTCTTTCTTGACTTTTAAAACGCACCAATATACTACTTATAATTTATATCTATAAAATTTTCTATAAAATATAGAAAATACTGGGTTTAAGAGGCATCTTTACTCTGTTCCTCAAAAAAGTTTTCAGCCATCCAACTTTGAAAGGAAAATAAAGATGTATTTGTGATCTAGAGGTTTAAATATTATTGAAGGCTTTTGGAAAGTTTCTTTGTAGTTTTTTTTTTTTCCCGGTATTGAGGTTTGAACCCAGGGCCTATGCTTTGAGCTACTCCACCACCCCTTTTTTGTGATGGGTTTTTTTGAGCTAGGATCTTGTGAACTATTTGCCTGGGCTGGCTTCGAACGTCAATCCTCCTGATCTCTGCCTCCTGAGTAGCTAGGATCACAGGCATGAGCCATCAGTGCCTGGCTTCTTTGTAATTATTTAAAGTAACACATTGCCATTAATGATGGCATTCATTCATCCAATGATAACATTCATTCAATATTTTGACTTTTTCCTTCCCTTGAAGCACAAATTGAGTAATTTTCTTTTTTCACTTACCAAGTCTATTTTAGTTAATGTAGCAGCTTTTCATTGTTGTTGACCAATTTTCAATTCCAAATTTTAATCTTAATAACTCATGATGGTGGCAACAAAAGATTTTTTTCTCACTCACTCTGTGGCCAAAGTTACTTTAGCATCTGTAGCTTACTGTAGGCAACCTGGCTTTTGAAGGCTCATCAACAAATCTATGGAAGGAAAGTCTTGAGAACATTCAGAAGTGTCCCAGGATCAGCAAGGATGCTTACAGTGCCAGCCAATCAAGTTCATTTTATTCCTTAACTTGGGTCCATTAGATCCTTGACTACATTCTTTATCTTTCCCCCTTCATTGGTTGCTCCTTGGTTGATCTCATTAAATTTACTATGGACATGTCCACTGACTTCAAAAGTCCCTCTTGATCTTGTAGTGAATGGGTGAGCTTTTCTGTGAAGGTATGAGCTCTTATAGTTCAGGATAGTAATAATGACTGGGGGTGTAAATTCTCTGCCTTGACTCTCTGTCCAACCCTGAGAGACGTGTTGCTGCAGGACTGTTAGCTCTTCAAAATATTTCTTATTATCAATCACATGGACTAATCACCAGCAAAGGACTCTTGAATTTGGCAAACTTGGGATTTACTCTAAAAATGCCACATTCATGGAACTTGAAGGAACTTGTCATCCTTTCAGCTGTCTCATCTTTTATTCCTTTATTGTTCTCTGGTACATGAGGAGGAATGGAGCTGTACTTTGGTAGAGACAATTTTGTTCTTCAGTTAAATTGTGAATGTGCAGATAAGTTTGATATTTGCTTTTCCTTACACTTTGTTTCTCTTCTTGGACATCCCTTACTCCCACAAGTTGTCACAAGGGTGTTGAGGCAGAGGTAGTGTTCTGGAAGGTGAGAGCTCCTAATTGCTGTTACCTGTTCCATAACAGCGGTGTGAACTCAACCGGTTCTGTAACTTCTTTGGAGGAATTGATTGCCAATTTTCCTAGCATTTAAGTCATGGTTAAAAGAAGAGGTAATTAAGAAGATAACTAGTATTGATTGTAAAAATATATTTTGACTAAATTATATACAATCATTGTTTTTGAAGGACAGGCAGTTTCACATGATTTGATGTAATAGTTTTCTCTATTCAAATCTCAAGGTCTAAGGGTTCCGATAAACATAAGGGAAATTCTGTAGAAGTCTTACAGAATTTTCTGCTCAAGTCAGATCTGGCCGAGTACAAAAGATAGAGCAGATGGAAATTGTTCTCAGTATTTATTTAGTCTCTTTTTTCCCCCCTCTTCCCTTTCACATTATCTTCTTTCCTTTCTTGTTAACTCTAAACTTTTAGACCCTCATGCTCTTCCCATCCTCTCCATTCATCATCAGCCCACCTATTTTATCCATCTTCCTACCCAACTCACATGTGTGTTTAATGCTTACCACATTCTGTGTATCGCACAAGAGAAAAGAAAAGAAGGCCCATGAAGATGAGCTAGAAAGTGATGATAAAGTTAAGAGCGGGCCCTCCTATATGGATGATACGCCTTTATGTTCTAATGATCCTGCATTTTAACCACAGAATTGTTTTGTAAGCTTTTAAAAACAATTTTTCTATGTGATCGTAAAGTTACAAGAATAAGAAGTTTAAATGGGAAAGTGGTTGTTTGATTTTGCTCATAAATGGCACCTATTCGTGAGTTCTGGAAGGATTATGACTATATGCTTTGCCTTTTCAAAGGCTTTGATTCCTTTCTGATTTAAGTAGTGCATGAATAATTGCCTTATTAACTTTTCTTCTCTCTCCTGAATAACCCAGGTTTCAATCAAATTGTATAGGGAGCCCAAATGAGATGCACCCTGGTGCACAATAGAACCATATAAATGTTGGTATCCCTTTATTTTAAATTGGAGACCGGTAACTTTTCTTTATATAGCTTTGAATATTTCATTTAGAAGTGATATAGAAAGTAGGGCAGAAATTGAAATATTTCTGTTTCTCATTATGTATTAGCTTCATTTTCAAAGGGATACTTAACGTTTGAAACTAGTTAAATTTATTTTATGCCTCTCTGAGGTGAGAATTCCTTTGAGATCTATAGTGGCAGATATGTATAGATTGTGGGTTGCTCAGCTTCCCAAGGCCCTTTCTCTTTTATTTGAACAAATTTCTGATAATAACATGGAGAACAATATCACTTGGAGGGAAACTGATATTAGAATCATTGCTCCTTCTCTCAGATTTAGCAGCATTTACTGTTGTTCATTTGTAAAATTGTGGCATAATCAGAAAATTACTTTTCTTAGTTTAGTACTTTAGGATTTAAATATGAACATTGTAATTTGGATTACTCAGCTTGCCTCTTTTCCATAATCACTGTCTGGACACAGGAGAAGAGTGATTTTAGATGTTCATGAAGAAGTACTGAGTATGATTTTCCGATCATCAACTATCAACAGAGTAGCTAATTTTTGAGGATTAGCATATCAGATACCACCAAGTCCATTTTCCCTTCAGGAGTATAGTTAGATATGTCTTTGGTAAGTCTATGAAAACTTTCAGGGTTTTCCTAGTGGGAAAATACCATTTTTGATACACTGTTGCTCCTATCTGGTACTTAGTAAGAGATTCTGTTTTCATATTTAAAAGCTTAATTTGAAAAATTTAATCTGTATAGGGTGGCAGAACTGTTTTTTGTTTGTTTTAACCTAGACAGAAGACAGGTGTGACTGGTGCTGATTGGTCTTGGCCAGGGACATAGTTCAGAGTATAGAAGGAGAAAGCTGATGAATGTGGAGAATAACAAACAGGGATTTGGGAACAGGACTGAGCAATGTCTGGGGTCACTGGAAGGAGAGAGGAAATTGGTAGCTAGTCTCAGAATAAAGGAAGAAACAAGAATAGCACCCCTTTGGGAGAAAGAAAAAGGATCTGGTAGGTATGAGAAAAACCTGGAAAGGATCTAGGAAGGGAAAGAGGGACTTTGGGAAGTTGATTTGGGGAAGTAAGATTTAGGGAAGGGCAGTAGGAAGGAGACAGGATGACAGAGAAAAGGACCTCACTATTAAAGGGCAGTCTGCATTTTAAATAGCACTGACCTCTAGAATTGTTGGCCTGCTCCTAGAACATAGGAACAGTAGTGCCACTCATTTCCAGTGCTTCTTATTTCCCCTGAAATGTTCCTTATCCGAGTAAGTAGAAAGTCTAGTCTTTTAGTTGCTCAGGCCAGAAACCTCAGAGTTGTCTTTAATCCGTTTCTATCTTCCAGACTTCACATCCATTTGCCACCAGTTCTTATTAGCTCTACTGTGGCAGTGTATCTAGACCCATGGCTATTTCTCATTGCCTCCACTGCCGCTACCCTGGTCTAGGCCACTGTTCCTTGTTAGCCAGCCATTACCTTGGCCTTTGACTCTACAGCCTTGCTCTTGGCCCTTGTTTCTGTATAGACTGTTCTCAATACATCAGCTAGAGGGATTGTGTGTGTGTGTGTGTCCCTGGTGCTGGTGATAGACCCAGTAACTTAGGGTCTCATGCATAATAACTAAGCTCTCTGTCACTTGAGACACACCCCCAGCCCTTTTGGATTTTGGATTGTGTTTTTGAGATAAGGTCTTGTTGTCTTTGCTTAGGCTGGCATTGAGCTCGCTGCCTTTCTGCCTCTGCCTCCAGGTATTTGTGTACCATCCCTGCTTAAGTAGAGGGATCTTGTTAAAACTTCCCAAAGTCTTCCAACTTTCCTGGGGGTAGAAACTTAAGCCTTCACTAGTTGTGGGAAGTTCAAAGCAAGGGTTTCTGACTGGAAGCACCTACAGATCCTCTGTGGTATTTTGCAAACATGGTAACAGCCCGGCTTTAACTCAGACTAGACGGATGTGAATCCTGAGATGGGAACTTGAGTATTTTATCTTTTAAAAGTTCCTATGTTCTAGGTGTTGGATATCAACAATGGATAAGATCAAGTTGCACCTGCTGAGCTTTTTATCTCCAGCAAGGAAGACCAGGGGACCCTCTCCCAGACCACTGTAACATTCTGGCAAGTGTATGCCAGCATGGCATACAAATTGCAAGGGGAAACTCAGGGAAGCAAGGTGTCTTGGTCTGGTTGAGAATTATCAACTGTATTTGCCACATGGTAGGTACTCAATGTTAGCTTTCTACAAAGCTGACTAGATGTTTCTCTCAAGGAACATTGAAATTCCTTAGAGTGGCTCATGGCTTTCCTTAAGTGCTGCCCACTGTGTGGTTCTCAGTCCAACATTGTCAGCGAACCTTGCAGGTGATCAAAATCACAATGTTTTAGGGTCCATACCAGAACTACCAAACAGAATTTACTTTCTAACAAGATCTCCAGGTGGTTTGTTTGCACATTAAATTTGAAGAGTATTGCTGCAAGCATAAAAAGATGAATGAAAAATAGCTCTTGTCTTTGTGGAGTTTAGAGATCTCTAAAACAACGTTAGTATTTACAGAAATAATTATAATGCAGTGTATAATGTGATAAATGACATGAGACATCCTCACCAAATTCTAAAACAGCAGATTGTTTTAAGCTCAAATTGAAAATAGTGTAAAGTTCTTTTTCTGACTGATAAAGTCAGAAAGCTCTTAAAGTTGCAACAAATGCTTTTCCTTTTCTGCTGTCTTCACATGCTATAAACCACAGAGCTTACTGTATATTTAAGTAGAGAACTAAATTTGTTCATGCACAATAGAGACAAATCACCCACAAGTATAAGTAGAATCCATTGCCTGAAAGGAAAAGGATAAGTACCTGAAGGTAATAAAAATGACCTACTCAGTTTAAATCTATGAGTCAAAGTAGACTATACAGAAGAGGTCACGGTTAAGACAAGCACCTGAGTGGAAACATTGCAATTATATTAATTTTTGATGCTCAGAGCTTTGGGATGGAAAATTCATTTTGTAAATACAAAAGTAGTAAATAAAACAAAAAAATGCTCTACAATTTCCCCTATCGACATTATGAACAAAACACTGATTTCTTAATTACTCTCCTTTTAATAGTACTAATTTCATCTTGTCAAGTTTACCATTATAAGTTGTAAGAACAGACTGAAGCAATACAACTTAGTAGAAGATGATGAAGTTTCTTATAATCACTACAATGTAGACTCTTTGAATTCACTTTGCTTTTTAAATTAGCATGTAAATATTTTAAGTTTAGAATATATCACTCAATTTGTGGTTCAAAACCACATAGCTTAGTATAATATATGAAAAAATACTAATTTGAAATAAGTAGGTTTTTTTGGCCATTGGCTGTAATTAATGAAGTTTGATGCAAGTGAATAAGTTCATCTTTTGTTCTTGATACATAGAAATAAACAGTCAACACACTTCTAAGGTAACAGGTCAGACCTGTGTAAAAATGTTCACGGTTGATGGTATTTAATATGTATTTATTAGTAAACATTAGTAAATGTAAAGATCTTATTTCAAGTAGCATTTTTGCTACCAAGAGTTTTGGTTTTGACTTAATTCTTTTTTTTTTTTTTTTTTTTTGGCCACTAGGTATTCCAGTCAGGTCTGCTTTAGATTCATGAGAGCTGGGAGTACTGGAGGCATATGCCACCCACCACACCTGGCTGAAGTTTTTTTTTTTATTTGTTTTATTTTAATTTTTGCTGAACAAATGCTCTACCACTGAACTGTACCTCCAGCCCTTATTTCTTTTTTCCAAACAATGTATATTTGAATAAAACTATGTAAGAGAACATATTTGTCTTAAAATGACATTTTTAGAAATTTTCCAATTGTTTGGGACAAGAGGAAGATGAAGGAAGTGTAAGTTGGACACAAGATAAGACATTATTGTCTTGAATACTTTATGCTAATATAGTGGGTGTGGGTGTTTCACTTTTTCTTTGGGAATTACTAGTTCTCGATTCTTCTTCACCACTTACATGATTCTGATTTAATCATGTTTTCCATGCCTAGAATGAAAAGGAAGAGGAACATGTTCATACTGTACTATGGGCTCTATCTCTAATCAAAATGAGTTTAGACTTTGGATTAGTCATCACATTAAAATTGTTCAGAGTTTCAAAAACTATGAGAAGGATAGATAAAGAGTTGTGTACTATGTGGGTTAAGTTCTTTTGATGCAATTTCATTTTCACAAGCTTTTTCTTTTAATGGTTATGTTCCTTTGGTATGGGACAGAGATTTTGCAGAAATCTGAGGTCTTCATAGTTGAAGTCCATAGGCAAGCTGATGTTAGGTACCCAGTTGAGTGATGAAGTCACATGGGTTATTCACGTATGCATGGAACTTTGCTCTAGATAGATATCTTATTTTCCATCATTTTTCAATATTTTCATAGGATTTTTGGGTGCCTCATGGGATCTATAAAAAGTGACTAAGAGTTGAAGGATGGTACTTTTCATAGTTTTCCTATGCTGATAACCTATTAAAATCTATATAGCTACATGATAAGATATCTACAACTGAACTCTTACACTGACTTTTTTCATTCTTGAAGTTCTAAGGGTCAAACCCAGGTCCTTGCCCATGTTAGGCAAGTGCTCTACCACTGAGCTACTTATATTCTCAAAGCCTTTTTTTCCTCTATTTTTTGAAACAGAATATTGCTAAATTTCCTAGATTGGCTTCAAACTTGCTATCCTCCTGCCTCAGACTCACAGGTAACTGAGATTATAGGCATGCCAGCTTAAATAGATTTTTATTGGAGTAGATTTTACATTTGACTTGTTGTTTATTGGACTTATTTCACTTAGGAAAGAAATATCTTTTTCATTTTTAATTAGTACATGGAGGGCTTATATGATTGAAAGAACTTATTTTTAGGGCAATAAACTTCTTATGATAAGCAAAATATTTGCTATAAATTTATTGTGGTGACTAAAATGTTATTAATCTTAGTTAATATATCAGAACCTAGATAATATTGGTCAGAAAATGTTGTGCTATAGATAACTAATTTTCAGTAAAAACTATGTTTTCATGTTTTACTTTAAGTTGTGTGCAATTACTGGTGTTTGATCATATCTGACCTATAGATATGCATATGATTCAACCTAATATCAAAAGCCAAAATTTGAAATGTTAAACCAATTAAGACAATTACAAAACAAAACATGGAATGGGTGACACCTCATCTTAGGGTGCTAATTTTTATGCTTGAGAAAAAAGCAAAGCACATATTTATGAGGAACTTGTTTTTATACCATTGCATAAATGTGGAAAAGCTAATTAAAGCTATTAATAACAGAAAATTGAAGGTAAAGTTGGAGACTATACCAAGTAATGTTGGGTAAACACAAAAAATAATATATGTAAGTCTCTGAAATGATTTACTGTTTCCAAATAACATTAAACTTAGAAAACTTCCTGACTTTAATTAGTGGAGAGCAGCTTCCTGGTTATTTTAATCTTTTTATACTTAGTTCCTTTTTTTGTAATTGTTGCATTAGATGAAATAATAGCATCATTTTGCTCTTTTGTGGAAAACCAGTTGACTTAGTAAGTTCTAAGGTGCCTTTCAGCAATAGAGAGCCAACAAATAGGAAAAAAAATCTAACATGGTTTAAAGGATATTTATTTAAGCAGTAATTATGACTGGAAACATCAGAGTGGAAATGAGGTATAGTTTAGAAAACTGTGCTTTAGCTCTTTTTTTTGTGTTCATTAAAATAAAATGAAATTATAAAAACCCAAGCCATGTCTATTTTTCTCTTTGAACTTTAGTTTCTGTTGAAATTGGAGAGAAAACCATACAGCAACTTAGGCATGCTAGTAGAAGTGGCCACCCTCCAGGGCTTTCACAAGGTGGGCTTTACTCATTCAGTTATTAAAAAGTGTCTATTAGGTGTGAGGCTAGACTCATAGGTTCCAGGAAGTGGAGCTTAGCAATGGAAATCCAGACACTTACTAGGTTAGCACATTGGAACTAGAGTTCCCAGGCAGGGACAGGCATGCATTAACTGAACTCATAAGATATTAGTGTATAAGCCAAAATGAAAATGTATGGGTTTATAAGAGTTCTTTAATTCAAATAATTTAGAATACACATGTAAATCAACCCAGTGCTGATTTACGTAAAGTTACTCTACAAGGAATTAAATTATTAAGTTATAATTAGAAGGGAACTCAGTGAGTATGGTCTTAGGAGTACACTACATAATGCTATATTTGATGACATTGGTCTCTGATAGTCTGATACTTCCATTTCTACAAAGCAGTGACTTTCCAGAGACACCAAATTACTAAAGACAAGGCCAAAATATGCTTCCTGTGGGCAGTGCTTAAATATAGATTATGTCTTTTGAAGACCTCCCTTTCTCGTCTTCATTTTACAATATGATTTTCTTCTTGCCCTAGCATTTTATATTAGCTTTCTGACTCAATTCTTCACCTCAGTTTGTGCATGGCCCCAAGAAGTGCATGAATCTCTCTCTCTCTCTCTCTCTCTCTCTCTCTCTCTCTCTCTCTCTCTCTCTCTTTCTGCGTGTGTGTGTTCTTTCTTGTGTGAGGATACATGAAGACATAACACCTATCTTTCATACCTTTATCCTATGAGAACATAAAATTTAACTATATTAGTTTTCAAAATTTCTGGATATGCTTACCCATCTTTTTTCCTTCCCAAATAAAGGTTTAGATTTTGAAAAATCTTTCCAGAGATAAACCTTTAACAGTAAATGAAACTCTGAGTGTCCCTAATTACTCAGTTTAGTACAGTGCCACATGTTGCCCATGGGCATGTGGGAAGTGAGGGGGACCTACTTTTTAAACACTTGGAGGTCACATTTCAGATGCTTCCACCTTTGCCAGGAATCTGAAACTTGTGGTTGGTTCTAATCTAATCATCACTAAGTGGATAATGTTTTTTTCCTAAAAACTGCTGCTCCCGTATTAAAATTAATGTACATGCGAGGTATCTTTTCTGTAAATAGAACAGATCATTTTAATATTTTGCCATAATCCCTCAAGACATTAGTCTGCAATGTAGACTAATAGGTTGAAAAGATACTAACTTGAGAAAAACCAAGGAGAATTAATCTTTCAGAATGCTTCTCTAGCCACCAACTTCTGTTTTTTATTTTATATTTCTATACCTCAAGAGAAAAAAAAAAAGCAACCAAGAACTATTTCCCCTCCATTCCCTTCCCTTTTTCTAAAAATAAGTCACTTATGGTTTGTAACCCTGTAACACATGCCAAAAATCAACCCAGAGTGAATTTTTGTAGCTAACTTAGAACCCAAAAATAGAAACTGCTGACAGTTCCTTAAATACAGTAACACTGGCAGGTGCCTTGGTAATAAATTCACAAGCTTAGAATCCACAAAACAATAAAGTTATGCAAATTGGAGCATGTAGGAAGAATAATCTGAAGCAAATGGCAGAGAAGCTGGCATCCTGGTTTTACTGATGTAAGGCAAATAATCCCAAGGAAAATCAGGGAAATTTAAGATCAAGGAGTTTCAGGGACACAACACATTAGCACAGTTTGAGATGACCAATCAGAAATTGATTTCTTTACTGCTACAACCATAAATAGACATGAGAAACTGAGTATAAGTTTTGCATTTCAGGTATAGCTGTGAAAGGTATAATGGAGAATTAAAGGAGATCTGACTTGACTGAAGTTACTGGAATTGCATTGCTTTAACTGTTCCTCCAGCATTCTCGTTCCCATCAGTCATATTCAGATTAGTTATTTAGCTTTAGTCAAGTGAGATAAGAAATATATTGATTAAACCAGAAGAGGACGTTGTTTTTGTTCTGCTATAGAACTGAAGTTCCTTTTCTCTGCCTTAGGTGCAGTTACAGTGATCTTGTCAGTCTTTCTTTGACTCCCTCCCTTCTTCCTCCTTCCTTCCCTTCTTCCTCCTTCCCTTCCTTCCTGGTACTAGAGTTTGAACTCACGACCTTGCACTTGCCCTTGTGCTGAATCACTTGAGCGATGCCCAGTTCCCCCACTCCAGCTTTAGTTATTTTTAAGATGAGGTCTCATGTTTTTGCCTGGGGACAGCCTCACACTTGCAGTCCTCCTGCACAGCTGGGATCACAGGCTTGCAGCATATGTTGAGATGGGGTCTCACTAACTTTTTGCTTTGAACTGAGATCCTCCTGATCTCCACTTCTGAGCAGCTGGGATTACAGACATGAGCCGTTGTACCTGGTCCCAGATTGTCTATTTTTGTATTTTATTCTTTTTACTTCTTATATTTTCACATTCAAACACTGACTCAAATGCATTCAGTCTAACTATATAAATTCAGATAAGAAAACAAGACCTTATGCAATGAATTCTGTAAATAGAAGCTTCCTGATATATATTGTCCTTATTATTTTGTAAATAACAGTATCCTCATTTTAACATAGGTACTTTTCATTGTAAACATGTAAAATCCTCTCTGTATTTAAAAATAGGAGAAATTGGTTTACAATCCTAGCCATTTTGGTAAGATTTAACTATTATTGTTGATTTAATATCATGCTAAATATTTCTAAAATGTCATTCTCCAAGGTGAGGCTATTTTATCAAGATGTTATAATATGTAGATTTTATATCTTATAAGATGACAAACCATCACCATTCCTTATCTATTTTCTTTTGAGGCAGCCAAACTGAACGTTAAGTTCTTATAGAGGCATTTCTTTAACAAGTAGTGGTGTCAAACCATGTACTGTCATTATTTAAAAACTGTGACATTCTGACAGTGTGTCAGAAAAAATGGTGGTGGTGTGAAATTTACATGCCTAAGTTTGTAACTAAAACTAATTTTGTCAGGGAATATTTTATAATTACCAAATTAAAGAACTGTATAATTAAAGTAAAATGAGCTCTGCATGTGCCTAGAAACATAATCTTGTAATGCTTTTGTTAGTTTTTCTCCAGTGGTATTATTTTGCAATATATAATATATTTTAAAAATAGTGATGAGTAAAATTATTTTCCAAAGATTTGTAGTTGTTTGGAGGAATTATTTTCACATTAATTTAATCATTTAAAAGAGGAACAGCAAATCAACCATGTTCAAATGCCCCCCTTCTCTTACTTCTGTATTTTATTTATAGCAGAGGAAAACCTTTCTGCACTTCTTCCTGTCAGCTGTGCAGAGGCAGTTCTACTAAAAGTGGGCAAAAGAATCTTCTCCAAAATACACTTTTAATGCTTTGAGTTAGTCTCTGTTTAATGATTTGAGGAGATGGTTATTTTTCTAGCTAAGTTGACTACATAGTTCCATGAGCTAGGTCTAAAAAGCAGCTATATATTTTTTTTGCATTTCAAAATAACACTTTTAAAAAATCCTCATTAGGGGGAATTTATTTTTACAGAGTAACTTTGTAGAAGTGTAAGGAATTTTTAAAAAATATTTTGGATTCTATATGAGTTCTAAGTTGCTTAATCTAACTTTGCTCACAAGGGTACTCATTCACTTTTTGGCTGACTTGATCATCTTGTTACAATGTAAGACTGGCAAAGTGTGTATGTTCTACACCAACTCCATTACTATTTGGCAGAAGGTTTTGAGGCACATTGGAAAGCATGCATTATTGAATGTACTTGAAGGGATCTGTTAGGTAATAATTGGGCATATGCCACCGTATTCAAGAAAGATATTGCATATTTATGAAATTCCCTTTTTGAAGCTTGAAGGAGGTGGGAAAATATCCATGTTTGTTTAGAATAACTATGAATGATGGATAATCTCTTAAACTTCTGGACCTCAATTTTAAAAAAAGACAATCAATGTAAAACTGCTTTGAGAAGTATAAAATATGTGAAGAACAAAGCATTGTTATTTTTCACTATTGTTTTGTAATCAAGAAACTACAACAGAGTTAATTTAAGAAGAAGGAAATAGAAAATTACTGTATTGAAGCCAGTTCAGATCCAAGAAGTAGAAACAGAAAGTACACTGGCATGTGTGAAAGCAAGTAAGTCATATAATCAGTGGAATAGTAAGTAACAATTCACCACGTTGGCACAATTGAAGTTGGGGAGAATGCTATTGTTATTCTAAGAAATAGCTGATAAATAAGAAAAATGATGTTGATATTTCAGTGATAATCACATCAAATACAAAGATATCTCCACTGTAACAAAAGTTTTTGTCTCTTTTTCCTTAATTTTTTGTGAGATCCAAGAATTGGGCTCAGATATAGAGATATTGATATATGGTGATGTTATTGAATGAATAGAACTTGTTATGACATATACCTAAAATTTGCACCTATTCCCCTATAGCTTATCAGGAATTTATTTAGAGCTAGCTATGGTGTTATATACTTGTAATCCCAGCTTCTAAGGAGGCAGAGACAGAAGGAACATGAATTCAAGGTCAACCTAGGCAAAGTTAATGAGTCCCTATCTCAAAAACAATATTTAAACAAAAAGGCTGGGGACAAGATTCAAGTGGTGGAGTTCTTGCCTAGGATGTACAAGGTCATTGGTGCCATCCTAAGTATCAGGGGAAATTAGTATTTTTCTGCTTTTGTATGGTTTTTGTCATTTAGTCTATTAATATGGTGTCTTTTCCCACATTTTTACTAGCATACATTAAATGTACAGTGTGGATTCTCCATCCCGATTATTTCCATATATGCATATAGGATACCCTGATCATATTTTGGTATCATTTTAAAATAGATTTTTTTGGCAGCACTGGGGTTTACACTAAGGGTCTTGCACTTGCTAGGCAAGTGCCCTACCAGTTGAGGCACACCCCAGGCCCTTTTACTGCTTTAGTTATTTTTCAGTTTGGGTCTCATGTTTTTGCCCAGGGCTGTCCTGGACTACAATCCTTCTATCTATGACTCACCCAGTAGCTGACATTACAAACGCATGCCACCATACCTGGCCCTAAAATTAATTTTCGGATGATAAACCAATCTTTCATTAGTAGGATAAATACCATTTGGTTGAGGTGTATAATACTTTTTATATAGTTTTGGATTCTGTTTCAAGGATATTGGTCTGTAATTTACTTTTCTTGTAATTATGTATCAGGACAGTGCTGGCCTCATGAAATAAATTGGGAATGATTCATTTGTCTTCAGTTTTCTGGATGTTTACAAAGAATTGGAATTGTTTTCTATTTTCCTTTCATGTTTGGTAGATTTAAAACGGAACCTTATCTAAGATGTAGGGAGAATTTTTAATTGTTTAATAGAGACAGTAGTAGTCATATTACCTGTTTCTTCTTGAATTTGATAGTTTGTGTTTTTAAGAGTTCACCCATTTCATTTGTGTTTTCACATGTATAGGCATAAAGTTGTTGGTAAGAGTCTCTTATCTATGAATATCTGCAGACTGTAGTGATGTCATAATGTCAAGATTTCTATTCTTACTAATTATACTATTTTTTCATGATCAATCTAGCTTGAACTTTGTCAGTATTGTGGATTCTCTCAAATAGTCAACTTTTGGTTCTACTGATTTTATTTGTTTTTATTTCATTGATTTCCACTCTGATCTTCACTTTTGCGTTTTTTACAAATTGCCGGGTTTCATTTCTTTTTTTATTTTCTCAAGGTGAATCCTGAGGTATTTGATTTGACACCCTTCTTCTTTTCTAATTTAGAAATTTAGTGCTATAAATTTTCCCTAAGTAAGACTTTAGCTGCAATTCATAGACTTTCCTATGTTCGGTTTTCATTTCCACTAAGCTTAAAACACTTTTTAAAAATAAAAAGAGAAAAGTCACTATGTGATACAATAATCATCTTAATTTGCTTATAATCACTTCGTTACATATACAAGTAACAAAACTTCATGTTGTATACCTTAAATTTTATTTGTAAATCTTATTTACAAATAAGAAAATAAAATTCTTTCTAATTTTCCTTTTGTTTTATTTTTTGATCTGCAGATACTTAGAGTTATTTTTCTTATTTTCCAAATATTTGAAGACTTCCCTATGTCTTTCTATAAGTAGTTTCTAATTTATTCTTAGATGAGTTGAATCCTTTTACATTTATTGAGACATGTGCCAAGCATGGTCATTTGTGCCTAATCCTAGGACACAGTAGGCAGTCAGGAGGATTGGGAGTTTGAGGTTAGGCTGGGCCACATAGAAAGACCACGTCTCAAAAAAGAAAAAATTATCAAAACTTGTTTTATAGAACATAATCCAATGTACATAACTATATTTATAGGTAAACAGTCCGTGTGCACTTTAACAGAATGTGTATTCTGCTATTGAGTTTTAGATAAATGTTAATGATATCAAGTTTTTGATAGTGCAGTTCAACTGTTGCATATTCCTTTTTTTTACAAAATCAACATATTTAATAAATTTTACATAGACTGATTAATTGAAAATTAAGAATTGAATTATAAGTATGAACCTTAAGGGAGTGGACATTAACAAAACACATCACTCACAAAAATAATGGAAAAACTCAGACGTACCAACTTAAGAAAATTGTTACAGGAATTATAGGTAGGTGAAGCCTACCTTTTCAAGAGGCTTTTTGTTGTAACTGCAAACATAATCATTAATTAAATAAATTTAGAAACATAATAATTTAACAAGTTTGGCCAATTTGTGCTGTTGCAGGGCCTCCAAAAGTGAATATCTTTTTTATTCTCATTTATTCATATGTGCATACATCGTTTAGGTCATTGCTCCCTCCTCCCCGCCTCCCTCCTGCCCCCCCTCACTTCCAGGCAGAACTTGTTCTCCCCTCTCTTTAATTTTGTTGAAGAGAGAGTATAAACAATAATAAGAAAGACAAAAAAATTTTGCTAGTTGAGTTAAGGATAGCTATACAGAGAGATTCTTAGCATTGCTTCCATGTACCAATGTGTTACATCCCAAGTTGATTCATCTGTACCTGACCTTTTCACTAGTTCTGGATCCCCTTCCCATATTGAGCTCTGTCACTTTAAGGTTTCTATATTAGTTCCTCTGCAGTGGGGACATCAAACACTTTTAAGTTTTGGGTTTCCTACCTATCCTCATTCCTCCCGTATGTGCTCTCCCCTTGTCATGTGACCCAAGTCCAAAAACATTGCTGTATTTGCCCTAGATCTAAAGTCCACATATGAGGGAGAACATACAATTTTTGGTCTTCTGAGCCTGGCTAACCTCGCTCAAAATGATGTTCCCCAGTTCTATCCATTTACTTGAGAATGATAAGATTTCATTCTTCTTTATGGCTGAGTAGAATTTCATGTGTATAAATACCACATTTTCTTGATCCATTCGTCAGTAGTGGGGCATCTTGGTTGTTTCCATAACTTGGCTATTGTGAATAGTGCTGCAGTGAACATGGGTGTGCAGGTGCCTCTGGAGTAGCCTGTGTTGCATTCCTTGGGGGTATATCCCCAGGAGTGGGATTGCTGGATCATATGGCAGATCTATGTTTAGATTTTTAAGAAGCCTCCAAATGTTTTTCCAGAGTGGTTGCACTAGCTTGCATATCCACCAGCAGTGTACAAGGGTTCCTTTTTCCCCACATCCTCACCAACATCTGTTGTTAGTGGTGTTGCTAATGATGGCTATTCTAACAGGGGTGAGGTGGAATCTTAGTGTGATTTTCATTTGCGTTTCCTTTATGGCTAGAGATGGTGAACATTTTTTCATGTGTTTTTTGGCCATTTGGATTTCTTCTTTTGAGAAGGTTCTGTTTAGTTCAGTTGCCCATTTCTTCATTGGTTCATTGATTTTGGGAGAATTTAGTTTTTTGAGTTCCCTGTATATTCTGGTTATCAGTCCTTTGTCTGATGTATAGCTGGCAAATATTTTCTCCCACTCTGTGGGTGTTCTCTTCAGTTTAGAGACCATTTCTTTTGTTGTGCAGAAGCTTTTTAGTTTTATGAAGTCCCATTTGTCTATGCTATCTCTTAGTTGCTGGGCTGCTGGGGTTCTATTGAGGAAGTCCTTGCCTATACCTATTAGTTCTAAAGTGTTTCCTGCTCCTTCCTATACTAACTTCAGACTTTCAAGTCTGACATTTAGGTCCTTGATCCATTTTGAGTTGATACTAGTACAGGGTGATAAACATGGATCTAGTTTCAGTTTCTTGCAGATGGATAACCACTTTTCCCAACAACATTTGTTGAAGAGGCTGTCTTTTCTCCATTGTATATTTTTAGCACCTTTGTCAAAAATAAGGTGGGCATAGTTGTGTGGATTCATACACAGGTCCTCTATTCTATTCCACTGGTCTTCATGTCTGTTTTTGTGCCAGTACCATGCTGTTTTTATTGTTATTGCTTTGTAATATAGTTTGAAGTTGCGTATTGTGATACCTCCAGCATTGTTCTTTTTGATGAGTGTTGCCTTGGCTATTCGTGGTCTCTTGTGCTTCCAAATGAATTTTAGGGTAGATTTTTCAATCTCTGTGATGAATGTCATTGGGATTTTGATGGGAATTGCATTAAACATGGAGATTGCTTTTGGTAGTATAGTCATTTTTGCTCTGTTGATTCTACCAATCCATGAGTATGGGAGAACTCTCCACCATCTGTAATCTTCCTCAATCTCTTTCTTCAGGAGTTTGTAGTTCTCCTTGTAGAGGTCATTCCCATCCTTTGTTAAGTTTACTCCTAGGTATTTGATTTTTTTTTTGAAGCTATTGTGAATGGAATTGTTTTCATATATTCTTTCTCAGTTTGTTCATTATTAGTGCATAGAAAAGCTAATGATTTTCGTATGTTGATTTTGTATCCTGCCACCTTACTGTAGCTGTTGATGGTGTCTAGGAGTCAACTGCTGTTACATATTCTTTCTGATTTTCTATACACTTTTTTCTACCAATTATTGAGAAGAGTATTGAAATCCACTGCTATAAATGTGGATTTGTTTTTTCTTCTTAGTATTCTATTATTTTTGCTTCATGTTTTATTAAGTGCAAATTATTTATGATTGTTACATTTTCTTGATAAATTGACTGTTACCATTATGAAATGGCAGTCTTTAATAATATTTTTTGCTTTAGAATCTATTTTGTTTCGAACTTTCTTTTAATTAGTTTCAGCATGTGATACATCTTCCAGTTCTTTCACTTTTAGCCTGTTTGTGTCATTATATTCATAACGAGAATCTTAAAGGCTGTGTCACTGAGTTTTGCTTTTTCAATCTGCAGTCTCTGGTTTTTAATTGGAATGTTTAGGACATTTACATTTATTTTGGCTATTGATATTCTTAGGTTCAAATCTGTCATTTTTCCATTTATTTTCTACTTGTATAATAATCTTCTTTCATTTGTACCTTATTTTAGATAATTTCTTTTAACATTTTAGTTGTATATATTAATTATACAAAATAGTGTGTTTCATTGTGACATTTTCATATATGCCTGTAATATACATGGATTATAAAAATCCCCACTTATCCTCCCTTTCATCTTACCTCTTTTGTATTAGCTCCCTGTCTTATTATTTTAGTTATTTCTTTAGGGATTATGGCATTCATCTTTAATTTATCAGTCTGTATTTGAGTGATGTCCTAGCACTTCATGTATAGCATGAGACTTTTATTTAAATTATACTGCATTTCCCCCTCTATTTTTGTGCTAGTTATTATTGCTGTGTCTTCGGGTCCATTAATTTCTACACCCAAAACATCTAATCAGCTCCATGAATGTATTTTCCATCGGACACATAGTTTCCATCTCTAGAACTTTCATTTCATTCTTTTTATTATCTTTCATTTCACTACTTTTTACTTGCCTAGTAAATTTTAATTACATTCCAAATGCAAATTTTACATTCTTGGGTGCTGAACTTTTTTGTATTCTTATAATTTTTCAGCTTTACTCAGGACACAGTTATTTGGACAGTTTTGCCCTTTTTGTTTCTGTTAGGCATGGATACTAGTGCTGTCCAGCATATTATTTCTCACTACTGAGGGAATCCTTTCAGTTTACTGTATCCCATGATTTATGAGAGTTTATTCTCTGTTTGGTAGAAACATGCTCTATTCGGAGTCTGTCCTTTATAGTAATTCTTTGCCAGACCTGTTTCCTTACATGCATACACAAATAAGTATTATTCAGATCATTCAAAAGAAGGACTATGTAAAATTCTGAAACTTTTCTGATGCTTGTTGCTGCTTGCTCCTCTTTGATTCTCTCCTTTGAACTCTTTGGTGTCTTCAGACTTTCACCTCTGCCTCTTCAACTTTGTGAATCTGCTGAGTTCTTCACTGTACTATCACTAGAAAATTCTCAGTGCATTACACTGGAACAATCTTTGGTTTCGCCTTGTATATTTCATATCTCACAAGGATAACTATACTTTGTCACCTAATCTCTACTGTCTTAAAACCTTTGCTTCAAATATTTTCTCTGTTTATCATCTTGACAGGAAGTGAAAGTTTGTGTCTCATAGTAATTTTTATATAAGAATAAGGTTTTAAATGCTTATTTTCCTCAACTTTATTAAGAACTCTAGTTACTTCACCTCTGTACTTCAATTCCTTCTATAAAATTTGAAATATAGACATGCCTTCTTTTAGGGTTGTTGAGAGATTTAAATAACACTTGGAAAGAACTGAATAGACACACAGCAACCCTTACAAATAAATGACCTATTTTCTTATTATTATTTTGTGTTAAAAATCACTTGAAACAACTCTCTTTTCAATGTCTGTTTACTTAAACTTTCTCTTGCACATGTTAAGCAATCTAAATATTTTCTACTCAAGTGAAAGGTTAAATGGATCTACTGAATGAGTGAGGAATCACGTATCTTGAATGAGACAATGACTGTTAATATGGGCAGTTGGCTAAAGTTCCTTGGGAGAAATTTTGTTAAGGACACTTAACATGATGCTCAGAATATTGTTCTGAGAATGAAGGTCCCCATCCAGACAAATGCTTAGTAAAAATTCACTATGTCATTTATTGTGATTTGGATACTCTAGTTTCTTCTTGCATAAAATCTCCTCCCATAAAGGAAGGTGCATATTTCATCCCATCTTTGTCAAGTAAAGGTTGCCAGTTTAACCAAACAAACTCATGGGATTTTAGCATATCTCTATGGTATCTTACTCATCAGGTTTTTAATGCTTAGGTCACTGAAGTTACCCACTGGGAAACATTTCAGCATTCCCTAAGGTGAAATAAAGAAGCTACTTAATAGTGAATACTCATTTCTTATGAACTTTAGGCAAGGGAGATAATTAGTAACTTGCTATTTAAAACCTCCAAGGGAATTTATGGTATGTAAATTCTTAACACATAATTATAATATATTGGACACAACTTAATGGAAACAACATTGGGCACATTTCAAATCACCATTGCATTCAGATTATCTACAGAAAAAGTTGCCTATGTGTACCGAATGTGCAACTCTGTTCTGTTACTTTGCAGAGTGTTAGCAGTGAAGAGAAAGAGCTGTTCCTCATATCACAATTAATGCTACAATACAAGTTCATGTTTACAAAATTTATGGTTTATTGATACATACTATGTTGCAGTTATACAGGAGCAAGGCTACTGTGCTATCACACAGTGGGATTACTTTTGATAATAACAATGTATTATATTTTTCAAAAAGCTAGAAAAAAGGAATTTGAATCTTTCACCATAAAGAAATGGTAAATTTTTGAGGAGATGGATATGTTTAATCTGACAAGAATTATACAATGTATACATGTATCAAAATATCATAGAATACCCCATAAATATGTACAATATTATGTATTAGTATTTTTTATTTAAAAATAAAATTCAATTCTAATAAAAGTAGACTGCTTAAAATATAGTCTTTTTAAGAAATAGCAAAACATAAAACATTAAGTATATTTCTACCTTGGTTATAAGTACAAGATTCTTGCCTTCTCAACTGTTTTTTTTTTTTTTTGCATTCAATCAAAAAATTAGCATGTATTTTACTAGTTCTAATCTGTGTTTTCTCAAGAGGAAAATTATTTCCTTTGTAGTCACATTTATAAATGTACTTATAAAATCATAGTATCCTTTTATAAAAGTTTTCTTTTGTAAATATCATAATCTGTTTATTATTGAAGTAATAAACATTCCAGAATGGCCTAGAAATAGTTTGGAGGAATCTTTTATTTTTTTCAGTTAACCAATTGTGTTGGGTTCAACCAAGCAAGTCTTATCTACCTTTTCTAGAATTTCTTCCACAGAGAGCAATTCAATAGAAATTATTCTTTAGTAGGGTCAAAATGAGTACTTGGAGGTTATATTAGAAGAAAATATTTAGGTTCTTATTAGAATTTGTGTTTTAAGTGTAAGGCAAAATTGGAGCATTGATTATTGTAAGGATAGCTATAAATGTCTTTTAAACTTTTACAAATGTGATGAAATGTTTAAGTTATCTAAGTAGGGAGATCATTTATTGATGCTAAGTGGTAGAAACTAGTTAAGCATGGTTAAAGATATCTCATTGCAACAAACCAATGAAACAATTCTGTCTCCATCTGATAGATAAGAAAACTGAGGTTGAGTGGTTAAGGATATAGGCTAAATAGCAAAACAGAAACACCAAAAAAAAATTAAATGCCCAAATTCTCATAAAGTTATTCAATTCCAAAGGCAGATCACACGAGTGACTATTTCAGAGTAGTTGTATTCACATCTGACCACCAGATTAGGTAGTGTTAGTACTAAAGTAGCAAATTAAATTAATCTATTCTTCTACTAATCTTAGAAGCACAATTCTTTACATCCAGAATTACTATTGTAAAGATTTTAGGGAAGATAGAATTCCATATTTGAGCCTTTGTTTTGGCAGAAAAAAACAGGAGTTAAAATTTGCAGTTTGTACAAAGTGCAAATCTGTGGTGGTATTTTGGCTTTATTCCAAGGGCACAGATTTAGCTTGGAATTTTGGTGACTGTTACTGGGAATGTACTGTTTATCAAATTCAGCGTTAACTGCACAGTTGAAGATTTTCTAGCAAAACTCATTCTCTTTTTAACACTTAAAAAATTCTTTCACCCACTTCTAAGGGTTGATGAGTAAAACTCATTAGAAGTTTTGGTCTTTGATGAAAAATTTCCTATTAAAGGGTCAGTGAGGTCATTTCCTGGAGTTTGCATGACCAGGATTTGGATGACCAGGTCTCTCAACTAAGACCTCATGGCTTTGCATTTTGTAATGGAATAAGAGAAGAGGTAATGGAATAAGTGAGTGAAATAGCCAGGAGTGAACACCTGTCAGATGGCAGTAGGTGCTTCTGAGAGGTTTAATCAGCCGCATTAGTAATTCTGTGACTGAAAGGGTGTGCCCAAGAGCCAGAATTCCCTTTCTTTTAGATAATTTTGTTTAAATGTCTTAAAATGAAACACGAAGAGTGAACATATTTTAGCTTAATGTTGAAATTTTTTTTCTTGTTTCTTCCTTGCTTACAGAAATTTCTCCTTCCTCTGTCTTTCCACGGTTAATTCACGCAGAGCAAGTTAAGCATCTTGCACTGGAACAAACAAATAATTACAAGGTCATTAACAATCAGAATCACCATCTTCCTAGCCAGCCACACAGCAGAATTGAAGCAGTTGTTAATTCAATACATTCCTGTTTAACGAAACTACACGATTATTTTCTCATTAGGGAGGTTATTGTCAGGCAGCAGAAGATGCCAAAAAAGACAAAGTTTTCAAAGTACTAATGTATTGATGAGATGCTCTGTTTACTCGTTATGCTCCACAGAACATGGACAGAAAGAGTGAATTGGTTTTTCATGAGATGGAGTATAATTCCAGTTCATTTTATTCCTTGGGCTGAGGTCTTAGGAAATCTTATTATTACCTTTTCTTTGATTGGGAGACTGATTCTCTTTTCTTTCCAGTTTGATGTCAGCTGTACCTTCATTCAGCCTTTCCTTCTAGTTTAACCTATATTTTGGGGATTTTACTCCCCCTGCTGGCTCTTGGCATGCACTAGAGTTGAGTCTTTTCCAAGGCCTCTCCAATTATTTTTCTCTTAAAGCCTCGTGTGTAACAATGTTTATTTCCACACAGCAGCAATCTCATAAGTTTAAAGGTAGATATTTTATGTTTTCAGGAAATCACTTTTCTTAGAGTTTTCCTACAGAATCTAAAGTAGATTGCTGCTCATTTAGAACATACAGAAAAGACATCGTGAGTTTTTAAATACTAAATGTAATTGGTTTAATTACAAATCATTTGCTAAAAGAAAGTTATGTTCTGGTCCATAATGAAGAAAGTTTCTTTCTCTCTCCTAAAATAGCAGTAATTGTGTTACAGAAAAGAAAACAAAATGTTTGCATTTAAAAGAATTCATAAAACCTTTGAAATTGATAGTTTGATGCTGCAAATACGTTAAACCAGATTTCAAAGTACATTTAATTTGATTTTGCTTTATGGATATTTCTTTCTAAGAGAATTTGAGTCATTTAAATCTAAAAAAAATTACCGCATGTTATTTTAACTTCTGTAGTTTTGTTTATTGGATGCTTCAACTTCCATTACACAATTTTCTCCTTTTATTTTTAAGTTCAGTGAACATTTCCCAAGAACCATTTGTTTTAGTTTGAAGAGAAGAACAGTAGTTTTCACATTTTCCTTTGTTGTCATTAAAACAAAAGATCATTTGACCTGGAAATAGTATTTTTTATAAATATACTCTCAAAATATTCTTCCCATTTGAAAGTATTTAGAATATGGTTGCATTTTACTAGCAGACAATGGAATTGAAAGACATTGTCATACTTTATTGATGACTCTCATCAGTTAAAATTCATTGAGATCTCACAGCAAGAGAAGGTGAAAGTTCTCATTGCTTTCTTGGGGACAGAAGATGAGCATTCAGTCATGTTTCTTAGTCTGGAGACAGCAGAATAGCTTTGTTTCATGAATGTGAAATGTCTCCTCAGTCTTTCCTGATTCTTGGGATCCTAAGACTTGGATGAGTGTTCCCCAAAGGTCCATGTATTAAGGATGTGGTTCCCTGTGTGGCATGGTGCAAAGTGGTGAAACCATTGGGACATGGCAGAACCTTTGAGATGTGGAAAGTCCATAGGTCACTGGGGACTGTGACCTTGAAAGGGATTTTGAGACTTGAGTTTTTCTGTTCCCATCTCCTGATGTGAGTGGTTTGCTCTGATATATGTTCCTCGAAACTGTTGGCCAAAGGCCAAGCATAGTGGGGCTGACTGATTTTTGGAACCTCCAGAACTATAAACTAAATAAATCTTTTCTCTTTGTAAGTTAATTACCTCAAGTATTTTGTTTAGTAATGCAAAAATGACTAATGTGTGTGCATTCTTAGGATGGTTTCGTGGCACAAAAACAATGTGATAGCAAATGACCACGTCAGTTTCTTGACATCCTACCCTGGGATGGGAATTTCTTAAAAAAGGTTTCTCTTACTTATTCTCTGAATCATGCTGAGTGAATATTTTATAGCATTTCTTTTTAGAACACAAAACAATGAAAAATATAATAATTCACCATATTAGTGTGACACCATTCAATCCAATCCTAGTTACCAGCACTGCAGTTTTCATACCACTCAACAGTTGCCAGAATATACAGTCTTATATATTTTAAAGCATATTTAAAAGTTTCCAAATGAAGACTGTTTTCCCACTCTTACCAGAAAGTAAAAGAAAATGAGTATTTCATTAGCAACACTCTTAGTTGTGTTACCAAGAAATAAAATATGAAGTGAAATTTCTCAATAGTATGAAAATTTGATCACAACTTTCTAGAAGTGCTAAGGAAGGGGTGCTTTTATAATGACTCTATCCTAGAACATTCTTCTTTAGACATTGGCTTGGATTCATAACTGTAGAAAAACAAAATCAAATACAACAGCTCCCCCAAAAATTGTGTTTATTCTTATTCAGTTAAAATAAACATGGGGATCTTAGACCAAGTTGATAGGCTGCAACATTTTTAAAATCTGTATTTCAGGGCCATTTCTCTCTGCAAAGTAGGATAATAAGTTATGGGTTTTAGATAGGGAAAGGATCTTCAGGGCCAACCTTTCATATTCTCTCTTTTTAAAGAAGAAAAAGCTAGCTAGAAATTCTACATCAGAAAAGGGTGTTATGCAGTAACTACCCAGTGTTTCTCAAAATTCCTCATAATAAGAGTCTTCTAGGTTACTTGTTAAAAATACCAGTTTCTAGGCAGCTCCATTACAGATTCTGTGTCCTACAATGGGACATGGAAAAAAAAAAACACAGCACCCCAGGTAATTCTTATGATTAGGAGAATTTGGGAAACATTTATCTGACTTAATGAACTATATAGATCTACAGACATAACACCAGCAATTAAGGGAGTGAGATTTGGAGTGAAGATTTGTATGTTCATTTAGGAGCATGCATTAGCATTTATTGAGGTACTTACTGTGAACCAGATTTGGCCACACTCACTAGGTGTGTGATTTTGAACTTATTTTTTACCCTTTAAGAATCTCATTTCCTCTTTTCAAAAATGAATTTAACTATTTGATTTGCTGTTTTCCTGGGAGGATTCTATTAGATCTGCCCTAAGAAATGTGATTTTTTTTCCTGAGCAATGCATTATTTTATCCATTGACTATATTAGAGGGGTCATAATTTAATTGCCTCAATTAAATGTTTATATTTTATACCAAATTTTTGTTATGAAATTAGGCATCAGTTGTTCTGAGCTGTGGTATCTTTTGGATATTTATGTAGCGATCAAGAGCCCCTAAATATCTTCCAGGATTTGAAGACTGTCCAAATATCAGTTTTCTTCCTCTACATTTTCTTTAGCCCTTTTGAAATTTGTATGTCTTGGCTGAGCTCATGCTCTTCAACATCTCACCACACTATTAAGGCAATAATTATTTAGTGTAAATTGGAATTATGAAATTTTCTGATTTGTTTTGATTTTGGGGATGGATTGGCAATAAATAAGAGTAATATCTAATAAACCATCACATATACTAGCTACCTGTTTAATAATAAATTAATTTATAATGGATTTTAATGCTTTTTCATGAAATTTGTTTTATGCTAGTGCATACCTTCTGTATGCCAATCATCTTAATAAAGTGAATTTGTTTTTCTTCTTTAAAAAAGCCACAATTAGTATTTATTAAGTACTTGTGATAATCTACACATGGTCTTAGATGCTGTTTGTATATTTAATCTTCCCACCAGTACTGCAATATAGATACTATACCACTGAAGTGAAGGTTGGGGAATGTATTCATTGTGATAGAGTTTTACAGGTATGATATTGAAGAAATAAGGGAATAGATTGAAAGGAGAGGGTGAATGTGATCAAGATACTCTGTATGCATGTATGAAAATAGAATAATGAAACTCATTGAACATTGTTTATAAAGAGTAATAAAGGGGTGAACTTGTTGTTGGTACTGGGGGTTGAACTCAGGGCTTTGCACTTGCTAGGCAGGGGCTCGAGCCACGTCTTCTGCCTGGGGGAGTGAATTTGATCAATGTACAATGTATGCAGGTATGGAAATATCACACAATGGAACCTCTTTGTACAATTAATATATGCTAATTCTAAAAACTTCTTTTAATTCACATATGTCTGTCTTCATGTCCACGTCTGGCCACAGTGTCACATAATTGTTCCTATTTCACCAAGATTAGCAAATGCATTTCTCATACTGCTTTCTGAATGGTTTTCTTTTCACTTAGAATGAAATTCGAAGTCTTTACTAAGACCCACAAAACACCATATGAAGTCTTTACATATTCACAACCGTTTGCATTTGCTGGGATGGATCTTCCAGGCAGCTCTGGCCCACCTCACAAGAGGCACCTTACCAAATGACCTTATACACGAGACTATCTGCATTCGAACATAGTGCTGACCCTTCTCCTTGCTGGTGTAGTTCTCTATGACCGTGATCCACAGCTAACATCTTATTAGATTTTCTTGATCTTTTTCTATTTCTCTCTATTTTAACATAAGCTTTTAAAACAGTGGTTTTATTTATGTTTACCATTTTATGTCCAGTGCCTACCACAAAGCAGGAACCCAATCAATATTTGGATATTAAACCTCTACTTGTGATACATTTTCTTTGTATTAATAATTTCATAAGTTTTGCAGTGCTTAAGATTTGCATGATTTTTTTTGGCAATTACCCTAATATTGTCTGTATTATTGCTCCTTTCTATAATAAGATTTCTGATCCCAAAATATGCAGTGGGGTTTCACTTTTTGTACCAACAGGAATATCACAATGCAGAAGATAAAATATATCTTTCTAGATAAAATATTTAGAGTGAAAGGTTTTTTTTTTTTCATAGATCTCTTACTAAGTAACCACTCAGTATTAATATTCTGAATAACTCCTTGGCTCTCTCCTTAGAACTTGGAGCATTAGTGTGTGCATAAGGATTAGGCATTCCTTTAGTATTTAGTGCATCCTATAGGCCACTTCTGGTCATCATTATCCCCATCATTACTAGCAGTAGTAGTGTGAAAATGTTAATTCAATAGGTTTCCAAAGGGGTTTTTCACCTTGTTAATATCTTTTACTCCACAATTAGCTTTTTATGGCAAATTGGTTTTGTAAGTGTTGGAATTATTGTACGTGTCTCTAATTTAGTGACTTAAGGGTCATTTTCTGCCTTACTTTTTCTTCCTTAAAAAGTTCAAGTAAGTTCTGGCAACCTCATTTCATTGAATCTTAAGTCATGTTAAAGTAGTTTTGAAAAGCAGATTTTTGGAGGGAAGTAGCATTTCTGGGTATTTGGATTCCATGAAAAAGATGAATACAGAAGCTAATTGTGCACCAGGTTTCCTGGCATCTGTGCAAAGCAGCATTTAGCAATGGTTAGTGACAATGTCCATCTGACTTTCCTTTGTCACCAGCTGGTCAAAAATGTATCTTCATCAATGCTAGTCTTTTAATTTCCTCTTTCAGTAACTGTCTTTCTGAATTTTCCCTTTTCTGACATTTTCTTTCCTCCTCACTTTAAGCTACTTTAAAACATGAGAATAAGTTGGTGATGTTTAAGGTGCAAATCAGTTTGAAAGTGGAGAGGTGGACATTTATACATGTGTTCTTTGATGGGGGTTTCTAAGTCTGTTCCACTGGGGTGGTTAGTACATTCTATAGCTATATGGGAAAAATCCAAGTTTCCCAGAAATAAAGGTCAAGAGACATGGAACAACTATTTTATTATTTGCTTTCAAAACAGAGGGGATATGATTTATGTTGGATATAAGCTTATGTCATAGCTGTGCAGGTGCTGCCGTGAAGCTGTGACCCTGATCTAATCCCCATAACGACACCGGGCATTGACCACATTAGCTTTGTAGTTACCGACTGTTTCCCAGGGGCCTTCTAGTTTCTGAACCCAGCCGCTGGGTAGCTAGCTGGCTGGCCCAGGCTTGGTGCAAGAACATTGTTTTCTAAGTGCAACCTGAAATACATTTTATAATCCCTGACTATGTTAAATAACTGTAGGTTTGAGATGGTGCCTCTGTGACTGAATCAAGTCTCCTACTCTCATTGTTTCTTCATGAATTTAGTCATGAGCTATAAATAATGTTTTTCCTGCTTTTCTTTCCTTTTTATTAGGGGAAACATAATCACATTATTTATTTAAAATAAATGGCTTGACATATATATATAATATAAATGCATCAAGTGTATGCATAATTTATTTGATAGTTTTCAGATAAAATGTATTTTTATGATACTGCTTTTGGTAAGTTCATGGCTGATTTATTTTTATAATTAAAAGATAACTAATATTCTTTCATGTTGTTTCAACGTTTTCTTGTTTTCCCCTTAAATATTAATGATTTAGTCAATATTTGCAATTTGTTAGAAAATACTGGTTTATAGTTTCATTCTGACTTCCAGCCTTCAATTTACAGGGTTTTAATATTTCTAAGCACTGTGGATTTCTATGAACTATGGGTTGTGAAAAACAAAATTCTAAAATTATTAACTTTGTTTTAAATCTTGTTAATGCTTTTTAAGATGTGGGGAACTCTGTATATTTAAAGTAGCCATTTAAAGTCAAGTTAAGAACTGGGACTCCAAAGCTAACCTGAGTTTGAATCTCAGTGATTTTCAGCTAATTTCTGCATCTCATTTGTAGAAAAGGTTAAACAATAATAATATTATCTGTTTTATAGATGTTATGCTAAATAAATTAATATTTTCAGCACCCTACATGAGTATTTGTTAGATAGATAATGTTGAACTTTTCCATGTGTTTTGAGGCCTTCCTGTATGCACACAGATAATTGCAATTTTAGGAAGAAATTATTAGTTTTGTCTTAAATCTCAAAAATTTTGAACTAATAGTGAACAAACAGAAAGTGACACTCCACAAAGTCATCCTGTACATGAGGTGCCATCTGGGCTAGAAGAGAAGTATATTACATAGCTGTGGAGAACAAAAGCTCAAAATAAATTTATATTTTTTTCATGATAGCTGTGGACACCCTTCACATTTTAGTTAAGTGATGACAACATAATTAGACAGTAAAATATTCTGTTTCTTAGTTGTTTCTTTGTGTGCACATAAATCAACTCTAAGGCCCTCAGCTTTCTTAAGGTTTCCTTAGGCTATCTGTTTAGTCTGATTTCTCTGAAAAATGTGCATGAATAAATAGGCCTTCCAAGCAAAATAATTAATATTTAACATTTAACAAAAGCTGCAGCAAATGTAACTTTTGCACAGGAATGAGGTAAGACAATTTAGTGTTCTGCTTAGAGAACTACAGCCACTGACTTATAGGCATACCTTTTTAAAAATATTTGAGATGGAAGACTAAAATTGTAATGAAGATTACTGCAACATAGTGCCTTAGTCTGCTGATTATTAATTGATTAAAAGTATTTACCAGGGAGTCCCCTCTGGAGGGCAGTGTAGTTCTATGTTTGTTGCAAGAGCAGCTGCTACTTAAAAACCTTCCAGAAATTCATTTCAAAGATTCTTGGCCTTGTAAGATGTGAATCACTCCCTGCTTTAAATGATCAAAGGGGACACAAAGGTGAATATCATGTTTTTTTTTTTTAGCATGGCTAGCATGCAACATTGGAGGAAAGTGGCTTGAAACAGAACTTAGAAACCCCACATGGAAAGTGTGTCTCTCTCTGATGCTGCCCTGACGTTGGTGAGGCCGGGTGTACAGACAAGTTTCCAACTGATCTATGATTTTCCTCCTTTGTTTCAATATTTCTGTCCTCAACTTTTTGATCCTTGTTTTGGTCTTTGCCTTACTCTAAAATACAAATCTGCATGTTCTAGGAAATTTTGTTTAGGGTCTTGCAGAAGGTCACCCCTGCAGTCAGTAAAATATCTCCCCGTTCCTTAACAAATCAGCAAAATATTTTGAGAAATGCTTTACTTTTATGAACAAATACCGTGATAGTTATTGGATTTGTCATAGCATCTAAGGTTTCTCTCCTAACCATACTGACCTTGACGCACTATTGTATTACAAAACCAACTCTTTATGTAATCAAACCGAAGGAAGAATGCTTAATTAGCTCTACATGACCCAATATGATGATATAGATATAGAAAAGTTGTTTTTTTCAGCATTACTGCACAGAGAAACTTCTTTATACAACAGTAAGACCTGCGATATTTGAAGTCTCAGAAGGAAGGGACTGCCCTTTGAGCCACACCTCCAGCCCACCAGGCCTCTTTGAGAGCTTTCTGAAGGAGGCCATATAAAAGGAAGCAGTGTCACAAAAGACGTGTAAGTTATGAAGCATGTTTCTTGTGAGCAAAAAAAGTGTACTTCTCAGCTCTCAGTAGTGACACAGTTTTGTTATGCCGCAAAGAATGTTGAGTAAATGACTTTTTTCCTTCCCTCTGTGCCTCAGAGAATGGTTATTAATGCTGATTCTTGCTGCTGAGTGATCCTAAAGCTACTGTCGCAACCTTTTTATTCCCTGAGTGCAAATGAATCATTTATGAGGTAATTGAAGGAAATTGATGACATTATTTGCTGTATGTTGGGTATCAACAGCATATAAACGAAACACACCACAAGGACTGGCCTGTGTTTCTACATGACCAGCACATTTGGATTAGAAAGATATCAAGATATTTTCTGCCTAAGCAGACTTTGCACCTTTGTGTTTTATAGTGAAACAGAACTTATGCAACTTTTAAAAATTATGAACTCCTGGTATTATATTACCATCGCCCATCATAATGAATATGTTTTTTAGAAGCACAAACGGTGTAGCTCAGTGGTTGAGTGTTTGCCTAGCCTACATGAGGCTCTGGGTTCAATCCCCACTACCTCAAAAAGAAAGGAAGGGAGGGAGGGAGGGAGGGAGGAGGAAGAGAGAGGGAAACACACACATATAGTCTGGACTTACTCTTTGTTTTTTGTTGTTTATTTGTTGTCTTGACAATCAGAATAGTGACTTATATCACATTCCTTTGATTGTTAGCCTAGCCACATTCTAAACCAAGGATGACTTTCGCCTTTAAGGCATCCTTAATCCTGGTTGTGTATGTTTTAGAAGCAAAAAAAGAAAAAACCCTAAAACAGAAAACAATAAATATTTTGCTATAATACAGGATTTAGATGAACAATTTAAGTAGGAAACCTATTTTAAATCACCCCCACTCAATAAACTATACTAAAAGAACACTCATTTAGCTGGCTAGGGGAAAAGTCATCTTAAATATGGTTTCTCATTACTTTTCTTCTCATTTATTACATTTGCCACTTTGTTGTGACCTTACTATGACCTTGCATTTTATGGGCTAAAGGTAACCATTATGCAATAATGAAAATATGCAGACCGAGCTTTACCACCTAGAAAAAAATTGGTTTCTTATATTTTGTTTAAATTAGCACACTTTGGTGTTTATAAAATTGCTCCATTGTGCTTGAAAGAGGAGAGAAGCATTAATCGCAATTAATGTGCAGATTTGGGCTTTTAGAGAGTGTGTTTAGTGGAGGTGAGTCAGCAGGCCTGGTTACATTAATTATAGTGCTTTGACTCTCCACTTTTGATTCACAAAGATACATACTGTTCCGAAACTAATAATGCTTTAAAGCATAGACATCTTAGGGGAAAAAAAGAAAAAAAAAAAAAAGGAGCCTAAAAATCAAAGTATTAATATCTGCATTATTTTTGCTTTCTTTTTAAGTTTGATTTGATTTTACTTATGCAGATCCTAATTTACTCAATTCCTGCTTTGTGGTGGTCCTGCAATCTGACCTCTGTGAGGTAGGCAGGTCTGAATTTGGATGCAGTGAGGAAATGTCCTTCAGAAAGCTTTAGAGGGTCAGCACATTCATGGCACAACAGCTCTGATATGACTTGTTTTCTTCTTTGAGTCCAACCTTTGAATGCTTCCTGGTTTGGTCCTTAGGCTGGGAAGTGACCTGGACCGCAGATGTCCTGGAGGAACCACAAAGCATGTGTTATGAGTAATTATAGATTGATTGAAAATCTTCAGTTTGTTATTGTTCACTGTTTTTCTACTTTCTACACTTTCAGATAGTATTCATTACAGACAGTCATTGTGGACTACATCCAAGCAAACTTCTCACCACTATCATAAGGAGTAGAGGAAAGTGAGTTCCAGAGGAGCTAAGTACCCTGTCTAGGGTAACACATAAATTTCAGACCTGGTTTCCCCCTCCAAAGGATTGTTTGGAACCTCTGCTCTTAACCTCCCAAGAATCTGGGGTCTCCATTTCCAGCAGAGCATCTGGGTCACACACACCTCCAGAATTAAGAAGATCTTGACAAATTCAAACTGGAGATTTTTTAAAAGAGCTCATTAGTAGAGAAAGGAATAATTTAGGGTTTGTGAATATTCCATTAAAATTGCATTTCTTGTGACAGAATGAAGGCAAATATTAAAACTATGAGTTGTTTTTAAACCTCAGGGTATGAAACTTTATTTTGAAATGGACTGTTGGTATACACTGAAACGATCCCTATAGCTAATTTTCTCAACCCAGATTTAACACCAGGTTCAAAGCTGCAGAAGCTTAAATGTACACTATGTGAGAGGTGAGAATTAGGCATTACACAGGTAATTCCTTCAAGACTTTGGTTTGGGAAGGGATTTAACCCACAATTCATGACATTAACTATAGAAGTACATTTTGAAGAAGAAACACTGCAAAAAAGAGGAACAGTTTTGATGGTTATGCTGTAGAGTATTTAATTCCAGACCAATACATCTAAAAAAATGAAATAAAAATCAATTATAAAGGTAAAAAATAGATTTGTGGTTTCCAGGTATTGCAGCCAGAATGGGTATTAGCTGTAGATTGACTGATTGTATTGGAGGATAATCAAAATGTTTTAAAACTGGATTTTGGTGATAGTTACACACTCTGGTCTAGCTATCACCCTTAAAATGGCTAAATTCATAATATATTAATAATATATAAGTAAAATGCACATTAGAAAACACTAGAAAAATACTCAGAATTGTGTTTCTGACAGAATTGTTGGAATCAAGTTCAGAATTTCCTCTATATGATATTCATTTAATTTTCAAATTTAAGATGTGATACTACAACAGAATATATTAAGTCAGAAAAACAGTGAAGATCTAGCATAATCTCCTCCTGCACTTTCCTGGTCCTTTTCTGTATTTTCAGGTTGATTCATGATTCCTTGTGGCCCCTAGAGGGCAGCACCTGTGTTTTTAGTTGAAAGATGAATGTCTTCTCAGAAATCAGCTTTTCAGAACCAACTGCAGCAACCTGCAGGCATCAGGAAGGCCATATTTCTTTACATGCACCCTTCCATCTCAGGGTTCATCCTGAGGACCTCCACAGCGAGGACCTTCCTTTTCAGACTTGTAAAAATGAGTCTTCCCCTCCTTCCTGTTTGCTGTTCCCTTCCATCTCTGAATATTTATGTCCTGAAAACATCTTTTGGCTCACTCTCCACGGGGGAAGCAGGAGCAATTTCAGGTGACATTTTCATAATTTCTTTCCTTTACAAAGCTTGATATTTAGGTAAAGACAGTAGTCAAAGAATAAAGCCAGTATTGTCACTGGGAAAAGACATTCTAATATGAATCCCTGAATCTTCTAAGTTTATAAGATTACATTGAAAGATTCAGACTTTGCCAAAACCAAATGCAGTGCCAGAGTTCTCTTCAACCTGTGACTAATCAGAAATTCACGACTTAAAAATCTGTATGAATTTTAACAATTGTAACACATTAACATCTTGGCTCTTTTTTGTTAATTATCTTTTTATTTAATTATTTATTATTAGCCTTGTGTACTGTGTATTTGTTGTAGTAATGGTAGGAGGGCAAACTTGAATTAGCTTGTATCTGAATGCTCAGAAATGAGTTGCTTCCTCTCATCCTCACAATCAATGGTACCTATCCCATGGTCACTTAATCAAAACAAAACAAATTTACACAATTCTGGGTCCTTATAGGATTTATGGAAGTTGATTTTGGTGTTGAAATATGAAACAATTTTAGGCCATTACTACGTCTTGGCTTTGGTTCTGGAATTCTTCTTATATCCCATATGTGTAAAAAGGAGGAGACATAAATAAGTAAAAAAAAAAAAAGAGTAAGAAATAATGAGAAATGTCTGAACAGACTTCACAGTCCAATGATTTAGAAATTGCATTTAGGTGAACCTAGTGGTTAAATTAAGTTTCCCCCCTCCTTTTCTTTTTTCCTTCTCTCCTTTCTTTCTTTCTTTTCTTCTTTCTTTCTTTCCTTTCTTTCTTTCTTTCTTCTCTCTCTTTCTTTTTTCTCTCAGTAAGCTTTGATCACATGCTAGACATTGTTTGTTTCTACCTGTACATGATAGTACAAAGATTATTCCTGCAAAATTAGAGACAGTTGGTAGAAGACAGGAAAAGCAACATACAAACAAAAAGTAATACATGTTTATGGATTGAAATCCATAAGAAGAAAAAGGACAAGGAGTTTAACTCTTGGCTGACTTTAGGCTATGGAGTCAGAAGGGAAGATGACTAGGTGACCCTACCACCTATAGGATTGGGTGAAGGTTTCTCTTGGCAAGGCCCTGAGTCAGGAAAGTTGCAATCCTCTTGTGAGGAATGAACAAAGGAAGCAAAAGTTCTGGGTGAGGAGCTTAGATTTGTTTCTAGATGCATTAAAGGGCAAAAGAAAGACCATGGCATCATCTCATTTAACGCTGATCAGTTAAATCAGAGGATTGTCTGGTTCCCTGTGGAGAACTGATTAGAGAGGGTCTCAAGTGGATGTGGGAGAAGTTAGGAGGCAGTTGTTCTTGAAACTGAATTTCACCTGCACTTGAGGAATACAAAGTAGTGTGCCAAATCCACTAATGTAGGAAATAGAAGGAAAGGCTCCAAGTTTTCTTTAAAGGTATAATTTTTTTCCTTTTTGTGGTACCTGGGGTTTGAACTCAGGGCCTGCCCTTTGAGTCACACCTCGAGCCATTTTTGCTTTCAGGTTATTATTTTTTTTTTATAGGACTTGCGTTTTTTTGCCCAGGGCTAGCCTGGATCATGATCTACCTACCTATGTCCTCCCACAGAGCTGGGACACAGGCACACACCACTATTCCTGGCTTTGTTAGTTGAGGTGGGGTATCACTAACTTTTTGCCTGGGCTGTACTCAAAGTGTAATCCTCCCAATCTCCACCTCCCAAGTAACTGGGATTATAGGGTTCAGTCACCATGCCCAGCCAAAAGTACAATACTTTTAAGCCTGTTAGATATGGCCATATTAAGACAGTAGTTAATGATTACTGGAATATTTAAAAGTACTTTTAGAAGCATTGGTATCTTTTGTTTCTTGTTTTATGCAAATAGACATTGATCATGAAATCTGTATCTTTGAATAGAGTGTTTCTGTCTCAAATACGTATGTCTTTACATGAACAAGTGCCTAAAATATTTCAGTAACAAATTAAAATAATGTGAATTTAAACATTAGTGAATACTGCCAAATGTACTTTTATTAAATTTATGTTGTGGGTCTTGATATAAACAGCAGTGATATAGAAAACAACATTTTATATTTTATGGCTGCTACATAGATTCTCTCCTTCTGAGGTGGTTATTGTGGCATGTAATGCTAATAATAAAAGTTTCTCATATCTCTATTGTAGTACTCTGAGAGACCAGCAGACAGCCAAGTGCGATAGTGTCCTCAACTGCCCTTCTGACCCCTCCTAATTAAAAGGTGGTGTCTGCAAGGGCTAAGGGTTTAAACCCTGGCTGTGGTCTAGCTGGGTTCAAAGCATGACTCTGAGACTTACTAACTTCTCAACCTAGTTATTTAGCCTCCTTGTGCCTCAGTTTTCTTCTCCGTATAGTGGGAATTATAAATGCGCCTACTTCTTAGAGCTCTTGCAATGATTAAAAGTCCTGCTGACAATTGTTATTTATTCATCTTGCTGCACCAGTGTTTGCTTTTCAAGTGCTGTGTCAATTACTTTATGCTTACATAATTACTTTCATAGCAGAGAAATGTGGCAGAAGAATCAACTTTGTAACATTCCATAGTTATAGGCAAATGTTCAGTTCATTTGGTTCATTCCAAAATAGCCTGTTTCCTAGACTAGCATGCTGGCTCTCCTTCTGAGAATTATAAAATACTGTTTTAGTTTGCAAAGTTTGGTCCCCCTACCCCACTGTTCTTTGTCTTTGTTCCTTCCAACTTTTAGCACTAGTATTTTATAGAATATACTAAAGTTTCTGAAAGTTAGAGGGGTTTATTCATTTCTCTGGTGAAGCCTAGAAAGGAGATAAACTGGGTTTCTTAAGCAGTGCACACGTAAGGGAGAGAAGTTGGTAATTGTCTCCTTTACCACTTCTGCCTCTTTCCTGAAGTTTACCTAGTCCAGAGCTGTCTATCTCTCTTTAAAACATCTCATCTATTCATGTTGAGTTCTTGTTTGGCTAGTATTCCCATCCCCTCGCTCCAGGAAGAGCTTAAAACTTTTAAATTAAATTTTAATTTAAACATTCTCAATCTGTGTATTTGGTAAATAATTACATCCAGTTATATTACACCAGGGAAACCAAGAGAAACTTTCATTTCTCTTATTTTAGAAATGCCAATGGACTCAATGGGTATAAAATTTTACTGAGGGTTAGATTTCTGTTGAATATATGGTTTATACTACTTCTGTTTAAGGAAAAGACTTTAACTTTAATTCATACAGCACTGTTGCTGCAAATGTGTAATGTTCCAAATTGTTCATAGTCCACAAAACACTTTAATGTACTGTTTCCTTTATTGCTGGGAAAGGGAGAGAAAGAAATGTTTTGGCAGAAAGCCAATTTATTACTGGTGCACTTGGGAGACCCACCATCAGTATTTGATATGCTATTTTTCTCCAAGTCCTCCTTATTTCTTCCCTTCTTTCCTTGCCAGCTCCCCACCCTTCTGGAATTTCTTGGTTCAAGGACAAGTGCTGACTCAGCACGGGCCACCATCTCAGGCTCACTTAGTGCTCTTGCTGCTCCTGAGTTGTTGTCTTGGGGGGAGCTTGTGGAGCACCAGCAAATTCTACAGTTCTCTTGGGGCTCATAGCTCTCTTCACTGATTATGAATTGTTTCTGGGAGAACAGAATGAGCTGTGAGGCTGCAAGTGATCTAACATTTCATACTTGACCATGTGGACTCTCAGCATTTATCATGTTCCAGTCCTCAGTTCCAAATCTCATTGTATAATTGCAGACACTGTCACATATTAGATATCTGTGATGCTTAGGTGTTACAGTTCTATTTTCTCTGCATACATGTTAGAATATGTACATACATGTTAAAAAACATGTATCAGTCTTTGTAACTTAGAAATACAAGTTTCTTGGTAACTTGGATGATGACCTAGTCATCAAAATCATTTTATAGATTCTAAATGTTGGGGAATTTGGAGATTTTTCTATTTAGAAAGGTATGAAGAAAGCAATTAATAAGCATAGCTTGTACAGATATAAATAGCTTGCCACTGTTACGAGTGCAAATGTGAGGAGTATAAGCAGTGAGTTCTTTTCAAAAAATGAGCAAAAGTTGACCTGGGAATAGTGAAATTTTTGTTTTCATAACCTTTATTCACATGCTACACCAATTTACCATGTTGGTGATTTTAAATTTCAGACACTGACCTTTGTCTGTATTTGTCTGTTAGCAGGAATTATTCATGAGTCTCATATTTCTTTTTATTGTTGTGCTTGGTGGGGGTACATTGTGGCATTTGTAAAAGTTCTTACAATGTATCAAATATACTTGAATTCACCCTCTCCACTGCTCTTTCATCCCTCCCCTCCCCCCATTCCTGGAACAGTTTCAACAGATCTCATTTTTGCATTTACATACATGTGCACACATTATTTGCAAGGTAGGGCAATTCTGAATAGTAAAAGTTCTGGCTTGTTTATTAAAGGTCAGAAAATATGCTTTGTCATATTTAGTTTATATTTTTCTCCTCATAAATTTTATGTCTGACAGTTACTAAAAGTGTTGAATTTATGGGAGTAAGAAAGCAATTTATCCCAGATTGGATTGATTCAAGTACCTGGAGGTACCGTTTTAGGCATGTGTTGATAAAGCTTATTAAAGTAGTAGACTCACTAAGAAGAAGTAATTTTGCATTTTGGATTGATTAAAGAATGTTCATGACAACAAAAACACATTATGAAAGTAATTACAAATGTTAATTATAATTAATTCTATTTAGCTCTTTTAAGGAAGAATAGAATTTAATAAGGTGGTTTTTCTAAGAGCCTTTAATCCATGGCTTTTATTTTAGCCACAGTGGGTTTTCAAGTAATTTCCTTCTTTTTTAAAAATGTCAAATGAGGTGTATATATATATATATATATATATATATATATATATATATATACCTCTTGTAGCTTCCTTGTCTCTGATCTCAGATACTTCTAAAGCTGATGGTGAGGATGAATGGGTAAGACTGCATGATTTGCATTTTAGGAGAAATTTATCCTAGAGGGATAACTGGCACATTGTTCCCCATTTTGTAAAATTTGGTCTAAATTAGCAAAAAGAAAAAAAATATTTGGAGATTTCTGGTTATTCATTTTCTTAAGTGAGAAAACATTTCTAAAAGTTTGCATTTGGTGCTGTGCAATGTGGAAAAAACGGTGGAATCTTGATAGGTTTGACTTTGAAGTCCTGCTGTTGACTCACTAAGTACCACTAAGTCATTGCATCTGCTTCCTATTTACAAATGGAGATGTTTTCTGCTTCTAATTTGCTTGTTAGAAGTGCAGGGCAGGGTTACAGGATTAATTAAAGAAGACTAATAGACTAAGCATGTAGGAAAGCATAAATATTGATGAAAGGCCACTCAAACAGGTGTCTGTCTCCTCTTACTGTGTGTCCTTGATCTCAGTTATGAGAATCTGACTTTTGCTTTTTTATGCAAAAGGTGTCACATTGTATCAATTGGTTTATTGGCTCCCATTGTAGGATATGAAGTATCCTAGAGTTTTATTTTTCTGGTGAAATGCCTTATTACGAATTTTTTTTCTGAGTCCAACTTTCCTAAACATTTTTAGGTTTTTATTATGAATTAATGGGCTTCATTAGAGTATTTTGCAATAATAATCCATTCACTTTCCCACAATATCTATGACATTTCTTGTAACTTTTCACAATCCCTTTTTATGTAGTCTTTCTTTCCCCCATCTTTACCATGCCTCTGTCTACTTATTTTCAGAATGCAAGGTCAGCATCACAGAGTTGCTCACGGTTTTTTGAACAACATCAAAGTGATACAGGATAGCCAAGATTTAGAACCCAGTCTTTCTAGTTAAATTCCCTGGGACTAAATTTTTCTCCAAACTAGTTATGCATCATGGGCAGTGGATTCTTATAAGACTTGATTTATGTAATGTAAGGTTCAAACCACATGACTGGCACATGATAAATGCTTAAAATAATACTATTATTGTATTAATATAAAGTTTAAAAATTTAGTCACAGGGAGAAGAAGAGAAGTTAATAAGAACAAAGAAAACGGCAATCAGAAAATAGAAAACTGCCTAACATGGTGGTATAAAACTGTAATTCCAGCTACTTGGGAATCAGAGATTAGGGGGATCATGATTCCAAGTCAGGCCAGGCCAAAAATAAAAAAAGTTAGTGAGACTCTTATTTCAAAGAACAATCAGGGAAGTAAGGGGTGTGATTCATGCCTATAATCCCAGCTACAAGGGAGGAGTAGATAGGTGAATCATGGTCCTAAGTCCTAGGCCATTGCCAGGAAAAAAAACTTGAGACCCTATCTGAATAACACATAAAGCCAAAGAAGACTGGAGTTGTGGTAGAGCTCCTGCTAAGCAAGCAGAAAGTCCTGACTTCAAACACCAATACACATCTCCCACCTCCACCCCACAATATAGCAGCATTGATGGGGAAATTTGCTGATTTTTACAAATAAGTTGGGTATGCATTACTGTGACAGTAAAGAGCCATGTAGTGGGTAAAAGACTGTAAAGTAATGAGTAAGTGAATGCATGGATAGCTAACAGATGGGGCAGAGAGTTTCTGAAAAATGGTGGCTGGTAAGTTTTAGAAACACTTCTTAGACAAGTGCAAAGAAGGAAAGAGTTTGAAGTCAGTCAGGGAAGGCAAGTGTGTGCTAAGTAGATGTTCTCCAGGCTGCAGGGCAATTTGCTAGAAGTAAGCAGTGTGGGATATTGTTGAGAACTGTTGTTTCCACAGGTTTTTAAGTACTGTGGTAGCATGCTAAATAAATGACAGATTCTGGACTATGATTGGAAGTGGCTGCATGGAATATTGTATTGAGAAGGATTCTGAGGCCAATATAAACAGATAAAAAGCTTTTTGCCATCACTTCTTGACATTCATGACCAGGGAGAAGTAGTGGTGTATGTTCCTCAGGTTCACCATCAAGGTACAAAGGATCTTCAGGCATTGTGTAACATTACTGAATAGAAATAAGGAAGTAACTATAGCATGAATTTATGGTGAATCACTTTTGCAGTATTATTTGATCATTCTCCAGGAATGCTTACCTAGGAGTAGGAAATACTGTCAAAAGAATGAAGAGAAATAGCAAATTTCTTTTTGGAATGCTTGACTACAGGTTAGTTTTTCACACAGAGGCTTTAAATAAAGTCTGAATTAGAATACTCTTATATTTTGGAAAGTATGTGCTAATAGAAAGAACAGAGACCATAGAATTTGAACACCAAATCTACTAGTCATTGACTGTGTCATTGGTTGAATTATAGTTAATTTTTCCTATAATGAAAAATTTGATTTCCTCCTCTTTAACATATGAACAAAAATTATAATTTCTGAATAGAAGTGAAGGTTAAATGAATATAACATAAAGGCTGATGTATTATCTCATGTTGTTTTTCCCTTTTGTACTGTTTTCAATTGTCTTTTTTTTCCTGTCAATTTCTTCTGTATTTTCCCTCAGTGTCCAAAGCAACCAGGAATCATGGATTAGGGTTGGAAAACAAAATGACAGGCTGGCATTCCCACACTCATTCCCCACTACTGAAATTTAGTTCTTCATCTTAATTTCTGTTGCTTAATTTGCTATATGGAGATAAGGTAGAGGAAAATTGATCACAGGCTGAGGTTGCTTTGCAGAATCTTTGTGAGCAAGTCTTGTTGAGAAACATGTTTTCCCAAGTAACTTGTGGAAGTAGAGTTTTTATTACAAGTAGTGTCGGTTATTAACGCTCAGTGTCCTGTGTATTTGAGAAGAAAATAATGGAATGACATAGCCTACAACTTTGGGAATAGAGGCTTCTGGATCATGGCAGCTGAATTCATATGTAGAATTTACATCAATGGGAGGTTTTTTCTCCAAAATGACTTTCTACAATATCATTAAGACTCGTGCCTACTCTTCCACAGGTTCTTGCCTTTCAGTTACAGTGGTCAAGAAACTTTGTGGCTGATAAAGTCACTTTAAAGGAGCATGGGTAAAAGTCAAAGAGGGGATTCATTTATTCCACACCCCCCTTTCTTTTTCTTCCTGTATTTTATTCTAAAATTTAAGCAACCTGTTATATTTTACCTTTTAATCCACCTGGGATTTCTTTTTGTGGAGGATGAGGTAGCAATCCAGTTTCATTTTCATGTTCAATGTGGTTAAGCAAACATCCCTAACAAACCAGTGACTGTAGTGCCACCAATGCAATATATCAGATTTGTCACATGTCAAACACACGATTGTTTTGGACTCTTTGCCTTTCACATATATTCCTTGCTTATAAAACAAAACATATTATTTCATTAAACTATGCTTTATTTTCTGAAAAAAGGAAGTTGGGTTTATTTTATGGAAAAAGGCCATCAGTTTAATTACATCCCTTTTCTTCCTGTCCCCTTTGGACTGATATAAGATTCACTCTCTCCACTGTCTGAGCTTCATGAAAGTCTACTGAGTTATGCTGGAGAAGAAGAATGAACATGTCTAGCTTTCAGTACACACCCAGGGTAGCAACACTGAACACAGACATTCTTACATATCCAGGGGCCAAATTTTAAGAGGTTAACACCTCTCCAAGTTGCCCCTGAGCAGAACATGAGTTATAATTGATGAACTTGCTATATAGAGTATAGCCTTATGCTGGAATATATTGCTGACAAAAATCCTTATAGGTATCTAGACACAGTGATTATAAATTATCCTTGTATTCCATCTGCTATTAGTTTAAAAGTCTACTAAACCCATTTTTCAGCCCCTTAAAATCTTCCACCTGGCTAAGTGCTTTAACACAATTTATACATGGGACATTTAGAGTTTTCTTAAAATTTCCCCTCTTTGTTCTCCTTTAGTATCTTTTATGTGTTAAAAGTGAAAAGTGCGCTCACATTTTCTCTGTTTCTGGCCATTAAAAATGACCAGATCATGTTATATCTTTCTCTGTTTTTCTGAATTAGAAGGCAATGAAATCCTGAGTTGTGGCTAATAGGTAATTTTAAGTCTGTTCTGTTTCAACATGACAGTAGAATAGTGAAATGATTATGTAATTTTTTTATACTTAATTCTTTTAGTGAACTGAAACAAAAAAAATTAACAACTGATGCCATTGTTTTCTGTGGCAGCATTTAAAATATTGTAATAATTTGTTTACTGTATTTTCTGTAAGTAAACCAAGAAGGTTACATTACAGGCTATTGAGTCTCTCTGTTTTCTTGTTTTCTTTTCCCTTTCCTTTTTGTTTTTCACTCTTTTTAAATTATTTGGAAGTTAGTTTTCTTATGTAGAAATCTTGAGAATACTTTTTCCTGAGATTTATGTATGGTTTTTATTGACTTACTGACTCCTTCAGTGGAACTGCTGATTATCAATGAAATAAAATTTCCCCAAATGCTGTGTACTTTGCATTACAGGATGCTATACGTAGAGTCAAGTAACTCAAGAGAGCTGGTGTGTTATTCTAAACATTTTTTTCTGAATGGCACAGAGCAATTCATGAAAAGTGTTTCATGGTCTACCCAGGAGAGGCTCAGAGAGATGATTGAGGACACATGCCACTCACTGCAGGCCACCATCCCAAAAATGGAATTGTTTGCATCAGTGTAACAGCTGTTCCAAAGGGAAAAATACTTATAGAGAATTTTTAACTCATTCTAGGGTAGGAAGGAATTATAAAGTCAAGTTTCCCACCACCTGCCAATGCAATAATGTTTTTGTAGGTTCAAAGCATAGTCAAGAAGAGCTTTTTGTATAAGATTTTTAAAGACTCTCTTTTTCAATTCCTTTTTATTTTTTTGTAACTATAAACATAACTTTTCAACAGAGATGATGATACTCCAAAAGAGGGGAAAGCTAGTTATTAAGAAAGTAAATTTACTCCTGAAAACCTTTGTGCATGTATTCCTATAGGTTCTTCAAGTCCCAAGTGGGTTGCCTTCTTCCTCTATTCACTGGCAAGCCAGTCAGTGTGGTTCTAGTTAGAATCCCATAAATCTGTAATATAATTAATTGCATATCCTTTCAAGCTAGCAGTGAAAAGAGTAACATTGGCCGGGATTTTGATGTTTTGCCATATTCTAAAATCAACATGATGGTATACGACACTGCTGAAAACATTAATTTAGAGGGTGGCTGGAAATTGCTGAAAATACTGAACTCCAGCTAGTGAACCCAAACATTCTCCTTTTTTTTTTTCTACTCCTAGATCAGAGAAGTCCATGTAGTTAAAACTTCATTCCTAATCTAATTCTCTATTTCAAGTATACCATATTTTTTTGTTTAGCAAGCTGAACACTGCTTCTTATAATATGTCTCTAAATCATAAGTGTTATTCAGTTGGATCATTGTGCTATATAAGGAGCATATTCCACAATAGCTAGTTTATTTTATTTGACTTTTATCTAGCCCTGGCTGGCAATATTCTGGGCTCTGTTTGACACATTTTGCATAAGGGTTCTATTTGGCTCATAATGGTGTGCAGAAGGAACTATTTGTCCTCTTCCAGATGACATCCAGTTGCTTTAAACCGATAATGAGATGTCAGGTGAATTGCACTGATTGGCATTGATGTATGGACTTGTTGAAATATTGCAGAGTTTCCTGAAGGGGCCGAGAGGAGAATGGCTGTTTAGAGGTTTGGGTCTCCTAAGCGCTGAAACTGTAATCACATAAACAGAACCACGTCTACAGGTCCAAGGTGTCATCATGAATTTTCTGGCTAATCCGTCCATTCATCTCAATGGTCCAGAACTCGCGCTTCATGTCACACTTTGCCTTTGTTCTGCACTTTGATCTTTCAAAATGTCTGTCAGAAGAGAAGTGTTTATATTGAATTATGTGTGGAGAGGGGTAGGGTGCATACTTCAGAAGCTTGGCATGAAATTTGCTAAACAAACCTTGCCAGTTGTTCTGCAGCAATAATCGAGGTATGCATTTCAGTTTAACAATACGTAGGGGTAGCTTTTCCCTTTCAAAATGAACTTTAATATGCATGCTTAGATACAGGAGGTTTGATTTTTTTTCCCCCATAACATGAATCTGTCACTCTTACTGCTAACTTTTAAAATGTTATGTAGAAGAACATTAAATATTTTTAAACCAAACTTTCCTCTTAAAATTCTGATTAAAAGAGTTATCTAAATAAATACTTGTGATGAAGTATCTTTTTATGTGTGTATTTATCTTGTTGATTCTAGTATTCTGGCTAGTCTATTTTGGTATCTATTATGTCTATTATGATACTTGTAGTAGAACAAATTAGGAATTCTGCAACAAAACCCAAAACAAACAATAGGAACCAATTACACTGAAAGTACTACACAGACACAGTAGCAGCAAAATAGATGAATTAATTGCTGTATTTGGTCACAGCTATCCATTCTCTCATTTCTCATACCTTTTAAAATAATTATCCAATCAAATAGTAGTTTTTTTTCCCCTGAAGTGTCTGAAATGTTTTAGGAACTCTCAGATCAACTTTTAATATGATATTATGGGCAAAAAATACACATGTTGGTTCCATGTTCCAGATGGACTTACCTTGTAATGGGCAAACACAGAATTCAGAGGTCAATTCCAGTCTCCTCAGTCTGGAGACTGAAGTAATGGTGCTTCCCATTGATTCTTGAGGTAAGAGCAAATTCTAGCCAGCCTTGGTATCCTTTGAATTGAAATTGAACTGTAGCCTGTAGTAACACTGAGGATCTCCTTGAACCAACTGTTTTCTCACCACAAATGAAGCACTTATGGATCCTGAATGAACTCAGCTATCCCAATAAGGTAAACTCTCATTCAACAAATTTGGGTTTGGCTTTTGATGAGGCCTAAGGGTGAGTAGATCTTAAACTTTCTCAGGTGATTCTGATGTGCAGGCACTGTTGAAAGCCACTGAGCCAAGGAGATTGGACGCAGTGGTTACAATTGTGGGAATATCAGCCTTTCCAGGCAGAATGAGTTACATGGACACCAAAGAACCATCTAGGGGAGTATCTCTACCTGTTGTTCTCCAGGAGCTTCTCAATCCTGATAACCAGGACAGACGTGGCAGAGTAGTGGTCAAACAACAGAAAACTTGGTGTGAAGCAACAACAGTCTATTTCCGGGTCTGTATTTCCTCTTAGCTCAGGATCTCAGATGTTAAATAAAAGTTTTGATTCTTTAAAGGGTTTTGACTTAGTATAGGCACTTCTTCCCACTCCTGGGTCTGTTCTTGAATGGTTGAAAGTGTTTTGATGCAAGTGTAAGGTGAGCATTGTTGTAATTATTCACTGCAAAATTTTAAACATGAGACCATCCTTGGGCCCAAGATTAGAGCAGCTCTAGTCTTGTTTGTCTTTGATCTACCAGGATTCACAGAAAAAAGCTTACTTGAGTAGCTGCACAACTTCTGGAAGACTTGGTTGTGTTTAATGCTGTGAGTGGTTTTGATGGTAATGTTGTGATAGTAGTTAGCTTTTATAGATTCTGAGAAGAACAAGGCAATTTTTAATAGGCAAGCAACAGAAGAGAAACCACATAATTGATTTCTCTATCCATAGAAGTGGTTTAATAAACTGAAAATTGTGTGTCTCCATAGTCATTTGTGGAGTATGGGTGTAAAACCTAAATCGCTTGGGGTCAAAAGAGTTTTTCACTTGCTGTTTGCAGTACTTTCTAGCTGAGTGTGATGTTAGTTCTGTATTCTAGTGTGAGAGGGTGAGCATGTTCATTTATTTAATTTCAAGTTATTATTTCTGAAAAGTACATATGATTTCAGAAAAATATTAATGAGGATCTGTAGTATATTTTATGTTAAAAAAGATAGTTTAAGTATGTCTCTGTGCCATAGTTTACTTATCTGTAGTATTAGGACTAGTTTGCCCTCTGGGGTTATGTGATAAAAATATGCTTATTTAGAGGATCTTACCCATAATATTAATAATTATTCTGCTAAGTTTTGTGTCTAAGTAACTCAGCAATCCTGATGAACTTTCTTTTGTTTGAATATTGAAGACGTTTTTCTACTTTAACGGTATTTCATAGTAGATTAGAGATTCCATTGCAGGAAATGAGGTATAAATGCCACATTTGCAATGCCACCTCCCCAGATACCCAGATGAAACTGAAGGAGCTTTGAAAGGAACACTCCAAAACCCGAGCTCTTGAGGTAACCCTACTTTGCTAATCACTGACATTTTTCAGTTTACCTTGAAATTTCATTTGTTTTGGGAAAAAAAGTTGATAATGTAGTTTTTCTGGCATTTAAGGCATGATACCTTCTAAGGAGAAATAGACTTGTGACTTTTTTTTTGTGGTTGACACTTGATACCTTTAGAAATTTGAGAAGCACTCTATAATTAGATATTTAACCTGAGTATTTCTAGAAATAATAAGAGAAGACAATACTTTATTGACATTATAACTTTTCTAGAAAATAGTAAATAGAAAATTAATTATTAAAAATCACAAAATAGAGTTAAAATGTAAGTACTTCTCTATCAGATGTATTATTTTACTTTGAACAAATGTTTATTGATTAAAACATACTATATGTATGATTTAGACATATCATATATACTATATTTAGTAGTGTATGTGTATAGATAGTGTCACACATGTATGGTATGGTATGTTGGGAGGGATATATTTATATATGTCCTCCACTATGCTCTCTCCCCTTTCCCCTCCAAATGTAGTAGGAGGCAGCAGTGTTCCAAAAAAAGAAGATAGGCATTAAGTTCAGAGAGACAGATCTACCTAATTTAAAATTTTATTTTACACTGTTTATTAGCTATGATTCTTGAACAGGTCACTTAACCTCTTAGGGGTTTATATTCCTCTTCTGGAAAATTAGCATGATAAAACCTACTTTATAAGCTTCTTTAGGAGAATAAGTGAGATAATTTTCTTAATATACAAGGGACATACAGTAAGTTGTCTGCTCCCCTTGTCTGGGACAAAACACGGGTTGTCCAGAGTCTGCTCTACACCTTGGCACCTGCCTGAGGAGTAAGTGGGTACCACAATTCTGCCTGCTCTCCTTTTAACTGATTTCAATCCTGGCATTTAACTGCATTCACACCATCTTGGGCTACCCCTGCCACCCCAGAGGTGAGAATTTCAAGTCCATGCCTAAATCTTCACCAGTCCAAATCAGCTAAATGCCCTAGTCACGTCACCTAACAACTTAATACCCATTCCTCATCCATGCAAATAGCATTAATATTTGTCCTCTAATGCTAACCTTAGTGTCTTTTTAAAAATATGAAATAAAATCATGTTTATAGAAATGATAATTATAAATTTAATGTATTTTGCAAGTTCCAGTGGAATAGTTTTTTTTTTTAATGTAGAATAGGCAGATAAATTGTTTTAATTTTTGTCATTGAATGCTGTTCAGTTAGCCGGGTGATTTTAAAGGGGCCAAGAGATCTTTCTGCCCCTCCTGAAGACAGAACAGCACTATTGTGTGTGAAGAGCAAGGAAGGTTTGGGAATGAGCCTAAGGAGCAGGTGGGCTAAGACGGAAGGTCCTAGAGTGAGTTGGAGATGTGAGCGGATGCCACAAATAGCAACAATCAGACATGACATCAACATCAACATGACACTGATATCAGACACTGGAAGAAGAGAATTAGGCACTGTGCTCACTTATAAAATTTATCAAAATAAACTCAGTCTACAAGTACGAGTAGTGACTCTTCCAGTGATTTGAAATGTGACCATTTGTAATACTTTTCTGTTCAAGACATAAATATTATTTTAAAAATTACTAAGTTTTCCCTGGTGCTAAAACTTTAATTCCATAGAATGAATACATTTTTGTGACTTACGTGCAGAAGGCTTTTATTCATCATCTTTGATATAGTAGTATTGGTGGCACCCTATACTGATACGTATTCTTATTTTTTTGTTAAACTATCAAATTAATTATTCTTTATTTATGTTGCTTTGGGAGTGTGGCTTTCAGGAAATAATTCTGACACCATATTGATTCTGGCTTTCAGCTATTAACCATAAATTAGTGTGTTAGTGTGATGCTGCCTTACCTTTGCTTGAATTAAGAACAAGCTCGCAGGGTGCTGAAGCTATCTCTGCGTCAACACTTTCTTCCTCTCCAACTATAACTTCTACCTGAGAGTTTCTTTCAACTCAATCAATAACCATATGGTTTTGCCCTTAAAATGGCATCTTAGCCTAAGTTGCTATAACAATAAAATGCCATAAACTGGGTAGCTTCTAAGCAGCAGAAATTTATTTCTGGGGACTGACCATCTGAAATCAGGGTGCAGCATGGTTGAGTTTTGTTGAGAGCCTGCTTCTTGGTTCAAAGGTGGTGACCCTTTCACCTCCTATTACTATCATTTTGGGGTTAGGATTTCAACATATGAAATAAGGGAGGGGATACAAACTTTAATCTGGAGTAATTAAAACTTTGGCATTAGTTTTACCCATTAAAATGCTATAGATATTTTACTAGTCAGTAGTATTAATTAACTATATTAGCTACTTACTTGTTTTGGAAGATTTCTATTTTTTTCTCTTTAAGAATGAAATATGGAATATACTCATTGTCCACAGGATACTTCATTTGTTGAGTCTAAAGTACAGCAAATATAATAATCTCATTACAGGTCTTAATGTCTCCTTAACAGAGTAACCGTGTTTAATATAATTTGAAATTTGAATATCAGTCCTCAGAGTTTAGGCATACTCTACTCGTTCTATAAATCAGACAGACTCTTGGTTATACAGTGAAGTTTTCCTGATCTGTCTCCAGTGCTTTTTCTTCCATATGTGATAATGATAACAATAATAATGTAATAATAATTATTTGTTAAGGATGTGATTATGTTGAAGTATTTTTTAAATCTGTAATTACTCACACAAAGGTAAAGATTTTGTTTTTATTATTTTTCATTTTGTTCATCATATTTAAAATAGAAACTTGTTCCTTTAAATAGACAAGGAAATGTGGAAGTGGTTCACTTTTACACCTTGAAAAATACTTAACTTTCATCCAGAAAACCTAGAGGAGGTCTCAGATTCCTCAGTAGGTGGAACAAAGCTAGTAAATTTGGAGACCTAAAAACAGATGAGCTTTAAATGATTAGTCAGCAAAATGAAATGCTTAAAATGTTAGAAGCAGAAGAAAACCAAGGCCTAATAGAGAGGCACGGTAGCTAAATTAGGTGCCACTCTTAACTAGTAAACCCCATACCAGTAGCACCCAGAGAGACTAGCACAGGTGACTAAATGATTGAGTGCAGATTTAGAAAAATATAAGAGATTAAAGTAACTGGCAGATGAGAAGTCAAAGGAGTTTCAGTGGTACAAATAGAAATTTTCTTTTAGTATAAGTAAGTGCCACAGCTCAGTTCTGAGAGTATGAATAATTTAGTGTTATTTGTATATCTATTTGTGTATATATTTAACAAAGCATGTATTTATTATATGTTTATATGTATACTTAGAAAAGATATTTTGTTCTGCTTCATTGTTGATCATATTACAGTATTAAGTTTTTTATAATAATGCTAGATAAAAATATATGAGAATGGATTATATTCACATTAAGGATAATTAGGGGGAAAGGAGCTTAGCCACCCAAAGTCAAATTTTAGTAATTAACCTTTTCATTCTACTAATGTGAACTTATATACTGATACACACACCTAACTATAGATACATATTTATTTATGCACTTCTGTTTATATACATATAAATATGTCTGTGTATATACATAGCCTCTATTTTGGAGTAAGCATGAATTTTATAAAAACATAGCTCATACCAAGACAAAATAAAATGCCTTCCCTTCAATATGTCTGAGCAACTGAAGTGATAAAATGAATAGCAAAGGGTGCTGGTTTTTTATTAAATGACATGACATCTGTATTGTTTTTAGTAGAACTAGATATGGAAAGCGTTCTCTTGATTCCATTTTATTTAAAGTTGTAATAGGTTATTTGATCTATAGGCACATCAGTTTTAGTCAAGTACCTACTAAAATAAAATCCATTCTTGTTTTTTAAAGTAATTTATACTTAAAAATCATTATTTTGCCATACATAAAGATCTATGTTTTTAGTTGAGGTGCAGATATTGAAATTTGTAACTTCATAACTCATAAATAACATTTCTTTAATAATAGTTTTGAAGGCCTACCATGCAAAATTTGAATAACAGAAAATACACTTAAGATAAAAAATATAGAAAGTACATTGTCCTTAGTATGTCAGCAGTTTATATTGGTTCTTAGATATGTATAGATCAAAACTGTGACCATTGTATCTTATGTTAGTGGTCCCTGTTTGGTTTTTAGTATTTCTGACAGTAGAACAAACAACTTAGTTTTCAAGGCATAGTAAATAGTCCTCAAATTCATGTTTACAGGGACACAATGTTTTGTTTTTCAATGAAAAACCTAATATTTTGTGAATTCTTCTTAGGAGAATCAATACTAGTTTTTCATAGATCTTTGAGCACGTCACACTATTCTTCCTTTAAATGGCTGCCTGTCCTATGTCAGTAATTGAACTGAGGTAAAAAATTGGACAGCCCACCACTTATGTCTTACTGACTTATGCACACACAATCTAGCTTCACAAACAGTTCTCCAGCTCTGTCAAAAGGGCACTGGATCCACGCCCCAATATTTGTTTTTTGACTTTACTCGAAGGATTGCTCTCTTCCTTTATTGTGTAGTTGTTTTTCTCGGACTCCCAGCACACTATTGGTAAGTAATGATAAGGTCTTTATTTGAGCCTTTATTGGGGGATTTTTAAACAGATCTAAAGGTTCTCAATTTTACATAGACTCTGCAGAATTCCTTATGGATGGGGTTGAAGTTCTTGGAACTACTTTCAATTTGGGTTTTGTATCCAACTCTTATCCAAGAATACCACCAACAAGTAGTAGTGACATCCCTCGTGCTTCTCTCCACCTGTAGTACAATTAGTGGAGCAACTCATTTTGGTCTTACTGCAAAACCAATTTTCTGCCAGCTATGGTATAATTCTTGTACTCACAAGGCAGAGGCAAGGGATTAAGAGATTAAGGTCAGTTCTGGGCTACATAGCAAATTCCAGGCCAACCTAGACTATGTAAGACCTTGTCTCAAAAGACTGAAAAATAAATAAATAAATAAATAAATAAAACCAAGTGTCTGGTCCCTTAAGTAAATGAGATATTTAATTATGGGATTGAATACAAAGGTATCAAATTTCTATATTAAAAGGCAGTGGCTCTCAGATTATGTTTTTAAAAAAATAAATAGCCTGTTTCCAAAAGGCCCAAAACAAAATGGTACAATAAGGTTAAAATGAAATAATGGATTAAAATATACCTTAACTCTTACATGGTCAGTAAGAAAAATGGTATAACAACTCATAGAAGACAAAAAACATTAAATGAGGGAAAAAAATAGACTTACTTTAAATGAGTTAAAGAAATAGCCACAGTTGAAACACAAAGACCAAAAAAAGAAAAAAAGAAAAGGGAGCATGAAACGGATTAATTTGTATTGTTTCAGGGGACTCAGGTTCCCAAAGGGGGGACCAAAGCATTATTTATTGCATGTTCACCACAAAATTTGCCATGGGTAGTGATTAAACAGAGGAGAGTTGGCTGTACAGACAGGAAGGATGCAACAAATTACCTGACTTTTCATTTGCCCCAGTGCTGTTGCCCTTGGACTTTCCTGGAACAGATACAGTCCAGGTATAATCAACACTGGGTTGGAAGGCAGACAGACTACTTGCTTGCTATGTTGGAATCTGTTTATATTTTAGGCTTCCATCACCATCTTGGGAAACTCAGACTGATAATCTTTAGGCTTCTCTTAGAGAGTTTCTTTTAAAGTTCTTTACAAGCTCTTGATTGCAAAGCTGCATCATAATCTGGGAGGAAGGAGAGTTAGTGTCCTGTGGAGGGCATCTCAAAGTACTTTACTTCCAGAACTCTGAAGTTCTAAGAAGCTGTCTCTTCATATTTATAAAGCACAACTTTTGAGAAAGAGATTGTGTTAGAAACAGTTATTCTAGGTCTTTGACAAATGACTTAGGAAAATTTGACGGATATAGTTAATATGGTTAAATAAATATCTCAAACTAGAAAGGGCATAGTTTATATTATCTGACCACAAAGTAATACAGTATAAATTAATAACAAAGCTTTTAAATAAGGAAATTACTGGAGACATAGAAAGAAAACCACTTTTCTAAATTTTTGGATCAAAAGGAAATCAAAACTGTAATTACTGAGAATTAAGAAAATAGTGGCACTGATGGGATAAAGAATTATAATGTACAGCATATGACAAAATTACAATAAATAGGAAAATTTCAGCCCTGTATTTTTATGAAGCTAAAATAAAGTATGCATTCAATACTCATGCTCCTAAAAGAATATGAAGGAAATAATTTTTAAAATAAAGTACTAATGAGAGACAAATTTAATAGATAGAAAACTAGTTGAAGATTATATTTTAGGAAAATAAATGTTGGTGATAAGGGTCTTATGTCAGGATTTGACAGTACATTTAACGTAGTATAATTTTTTTGTTGCTTGTTTGATATTTTTTCCCTCAGTGTATGGACTCTTGGATAGTCCATGAAATACTTTAATGCTGGTGGATCTCTGAGAGTGAATACAAACTTGAGTATGAATAACATTTTTCTGAATGCTATCAAGATTGGAATCTTGAGGAGGTCTAACCACCTCCATACCAAATAAACCCAGTTATTATTTTCAATGAAATAGTAACTCATCTTGGTAGGCCAAAGGACACAATCCACAATACCATTTACATTTAGGAAGTCTCCAAAGTAAAATCCATATCTATTGTATATTAAGAAAAGATTAAACAATAGAAAAAAGTTATAGAAAGTTCTTTCTTAATAGTAACACGTTATTCTCAAGCCAACAGTTAAGAATCAATCATATATGAGAACTACTATTGACAATCTCAGTACAAAAGCAAGAAAGAGTGTTCACTTTTACCCAGATATTCTTGGAGTCCTAATGAATGTACTAAGTCAGGAAATAGAACTTTGAGACATAACTCTTAGGGATATGAAGAGGACATTGCCATTATTTTTGGAAGATTTCATTTCAACAAGAGAGCAGTTCACCAGTTATTTATTGGGTATCTACCCTGTGCTAAGCCTCTGGAGATCATGTACATAGGGTGAGGCCCTGCTCCAGTGGGTAAGTGGAGGAAGACAATCAATAGAAATGAGTGAACAAGATAGCAGATGGCAATCCAGTGATTTCAGACATGAAGTCAGAAGAAGTGTTACTGGAAATGACATGAAGGAATAATAAGCTGGGAGGATGTGAAATACAAATAAAAATAGTTTTTAAAGAATCCATTGAAATGTAATAGACAAGTACCTTTATGATAGCAATGAGTAGCATAATATATTGACTCAAACTTAAGAAAATTATGTTGGACATATGACAAAAAAGTGTGTGCATGTACATATGTGTAAATGTATGAATACACACAAATAAACACATTTTTTTCTTTTTTAAATTGAGAGAATTTATGACTAGGCTCATTATAAGGATATCATTTCTTTTATTTTTTTCACATAAATTTACTTTTATAAAGTAATCCTAATGAATTCTTTAAGAAACTTGTAAAGTGAAACATAACATTAGTCTAGAATAATAGACATTAAAGAACAGCCATAAATAATTTGATTAAGAGGAGAAATGAAAGGGTACCTGTACTAGAAGATATTAACATATATATCATAAAGCTACAATGGAATTGAGCTAGAAAACCCAGAAACCAGCTTGTGCCTGGATGGGTCATTTGTTGCATATTTATCATCTTTTTCCATCTCATGATCATGGCAGACATTCATTGCTAAATGATGTTGGCACACGTCCCTGCTGAGCCTGGACGTGGCCTCAGAATATTCCAGACAGGCACTGTTAGCCTATCAAAGTTGGCACATGGATTTAGAGCAACTTGGCATTCTCTTCAGGTAGATGATAAAAGTGGCATTTAAACTAAGAAGGAAAGGAGGTATTATTTCCGAAATGATTCTGGAAAAGCTGGCTAACTCTTTGGAAAAAAAATAGAGTTAGTCTTTTACTTTACATTATATACTAAAATAAATTCCAGATGGATCAAAAGATTGAATGTAAAAAAAGGAAGCAGGAAAGAGCATGAAGACAAGGTAGATATTTAACTAACATCAAAGTAAAGAAAGTATTTTTAGCATGAAGGCAAAAGAAGAAATCAATAAAAGAAGGGATTGATAGGTGAAATTGCTACAACAATTTAATTTCTTTAAGCTTTAAACATAGTTGCAAAGCATTGGTCTTGTTCTACAGTATTTTATAAAATATTTGAAAATATGTGTATACAAAAGGCATATGTGTTACATGTCAAAAAGATTGAATTGAAAAATACTAAAATATTTTTAGTCATTCATTAAAAGTTAGGAGATTATGGGCAATTTTACTATCTTTTTTATTTTCTATAATAAATATGTTATTCTAAAAAGGTGTGTATATCAGAATTTTGAAGGAAACACAGGAAATTAATATATTTTGAATTTCCTTATTGATCTCTTGAAATATGTCATAACACTCTATTTTTGAATGTTGGAAACTTGGGGATTGATGAGATTCAGGAAATTCCCAGAGGTCATTCAGGTAGGAAGCTGCAGAGTTGCAGTTGTAAACCAGTGGTTGTTTGATCCCATCGATCATTAGGATTTCACTGCTGCTTAATATCACACTTGAGGAAGAAGGTAAAAAGTTAAGTTTCAATTCAGTCCTGATCTTTCATTAGCAGAAAGGGGCTTATTTTATCCTACTTTCTGTGTCTGCCCCCAGTTCCCTCCTTCTACCTCTTTTTTAGTCCTTTAAGAAGGTAGTATTGTTGCCCTCAATGCAGAGAAACTAAAGCAGATACCTTAAAAGCAACTGAGGCCAATAGGAGAAGGGGACCAGGAACTAGAGAAAAGGTTAGATCAAAAAGAATTAACCTAGAAGGTAACACACATGCACAGGAAATCAATATGAGTCAACTCCCTGTATAGCTATCCTTATCTCAACCAGCAAAAACCCTTGTTCCTTCCTATTATTGCTTATACTCTCTCTCTACAACAAAATTAGAAATAAGGGCAAAATAGTTTCTGCCAGGTATCGAGGGGGTGGGGGGGGAGAGGGAGGGGGCGGAGTGGGTGGTAAGGGAGATGGTGGGGGCAGGAGAAATGACCAAGCATTGTATGCACATATGAATAATAAAAAAAAATAAATAAAAAAAAGGAAGGTAATAAAATCTATTCATTTCTCCTGTAAATGATGCCAAGCTTTTGGAGGCAAAACATCAGAGTTGGATAAAAAGTGAGCTCTTTCTGTTTCTGTTTACCTTTCGCATTTGTGAGGCTATGCTTGGAGATAAACCTTCCATCGTTTTTCTGGCCCACCAACTTGTAAAGGTAGTATTGGAGTTCTTATGGTTGGCAATAGTGTTAACATTGAAAATGAAAAAGGTTATTTCCTCATTATAGACATTCTGGAATCCTAAAATTCCATAGGCATCTTGCTGCAAAAAGAGGTGAAGCAATGGAATCAGACATACTCATTACAGCTTCAGGTGAGAAATGAAGCACTTCTCAAATCCAGAAGTATTTTGTGACTGTTATACCAGGTAGGTGTACATTCGATAAATTTTTTTTCTCTCAGCTTGTGTGATCCTCATATCCCAACATTTTTGTTTTTGGACAATAACACCATAAAAAATGAATAAATTTGTGTTAGTATGCTGGTGAATGTAGCCAGGTTTCAGTTTTGGTTTGAGATATGTTAGCCTACTAAAATAACTTTGCATGTATTTTAGATAGGCATAGCACTGCTGATATGATGGATTGCTCTTTGGCCTGAGTTTGGGGCCTTTTCCTGCTTCTGTTTGCAAGAGTTTATTACTTGAAAGCATCAAACTAAATATGAGAAATTTCAAATTGACTAAAATAAAAGCCATACTTACATATTTAAGACATGGTTCCTGTAGGGATTTTTGCTGAGAGTTTTCCTTGATAAAAAAATTTAATAGTGAGTACTTTGTCACACAAACAAACCAAGTTCCCTGACACCTCTGATTCTTTTATTTTTGAGGACAGGAGGTGGTTTCTAACCACAGGTTTTTAACCATTGTAGGCATTCTTGGGAGCTGTAGGAAAGAGTTCCCTAGCACAGGGCCTGCTGAGCAGGCTGGAGGACAGACTGTATTCACTTTCACTGAGCTCTTTCTCTCCTGAGAATCTTCAGTAGTTTCCTCATTTCTTGTCTGAGTCACACTCTGTTTAGCCCAAGGCTACCTTTCAAGCTATTTACCTAATTAATGGATCCTTTGTTCTAGCAAAATTGTGGCACTTAATATTCAAATGATGATATTTGTCCATTTTCTTTTTTTTCCCTTAATTTTCATTAGGATATATTGGTTATACTGGGGGGATTCATCGCGACAATTCTGAATAGGCTTACATGAGTTAGATTGCCCCCCACCATCTTCCCTCCTTGACCTCCTCCCCACTCCAGTTAAAGCAATTGAAAGAGATTTCATTGTTCTATTTCATATATGTATATGAAACCCATCAACCATATTCCCTCACCATCTTCTTCATTCCTTTCCCCCTTCCACAAGAACCCTCCACTGTACCTAATTTACAATCCTGTCTCTCGTTATTAATTCCTAAGTCAATGTTCAAAAGAGGTTTCTCAATGAATCTCCACTGTAAGTGTACTTTGTTCAGTTCAACCCCTTCTGTTACTCTTCTTTACCCCTTCCCTCTCACCCCCATTATTCAACAGCTTTCAATACATATGGTTATATGCACATATGTTATATTTCGATATTGTTGATGTTCTGTCATTCTCTTTTCCTTTCCCTTCTCTCCTGAATTCCTTAGAGTAGTTCCACTATTACAAACATACTTTACATATAAGTGTGTATATGATCATGTTTGTTTTTGTGTTTATATTTACCTTTTGGATCTATCTTCCTCATATGAGAGAAAACAATGCAGGCTTTATCTTTCTGAACCTGGCTTATTTCACTTAACATAATTTCCTCCAATTGCATCCATTTACCTTCAAACCACATGGTGTCATTCTTCCTTAGGGCTGAACAGAGCTCCATGGTACAAATATACCACATTTTCTTTATCCATTCATCAGTTATAGGGCATCTGGGTTGTTTCCATAGCTTGGCTATTGTGAATAATGCTGTGATAAAAGTTGGCGTACAAGTGTCTCTATTATATCCTGGATATTTGTTCATTTTCTTCTTTGATCATTATGTTTTTGATTTCCTGATATCTCTGCCTCCCCCATTTTAACTGGTGAAATCCCTCCTGCCTGAATGGCTCAGTTTATCTCATCCAGGAAGCTTTTCTGCATTCCAAACCTAAAATCCATATTTCCTTGCTTCTCCCACCCATGGCACATGCTCCTTGTGTACACCCTTTTTTGAGTTTCTTTGCTGACCCAGCTAAGCCTGTGGCAGCCCCATAACACACACTGTGAGCACCTGCAGCATGTATCTGCAGCTTTCTCACTTTTAAAAAATAGTTTTTATTCCTTTGAATAATTCTTTACTCCTCACCTCATTTGGTTTCTATATTCTACTGACTTCAGTTTTACACTTTTCATTGGGGTCTTATTTTTATTGAGCCTGCATCGAAAATCTCATTTCATAATTCTTATTTTGCAATGGCCTCTCCAGGATAAGTCTTTTGGTCTTATGTAAGTCATTTTTAATACTTCTTATAACCTCAAGGACCTTGAGACCAAACCCTAACTTGAGACCCGGGTTACTCTTCACCTTGAACATGCCCACCTTCCACAGAAATGGAACTAAACACTTAGGAGAATATCACATCTAACATTATATTGCATGAGATGTCCCCATCCTTTTGGTGCACCCAAATTAGAAAGGGTAATGAAAGTGACCTGTCAGAAGTCAGGGCTGGAAAGGACAGTGTTCAGTCTCTTCAACTTCAAACAATCTCTCCTCACTCCTATTCAGTGCCCAAGGTGAAGAAGGTTCTCTGCTGCCTTCTTTAATCTTTTCAGCTCTTCTGTTGAGTTCCTCTCATAGAATTCAGTCCTGGGGTGTTGAGCTACACTGCATGGCCAAATGCATCCTTGACTTTGGTAGAGGTATCTTCCTGCATCCTTTCCCTTCAGCTCTCTCACCATTTTTGATCACTTCCCCAGTGTAGCAGCTCATCGTCATTCCTTTTAGGTCTTTGGACCCCTCTTGTGCCTGGCCTTTCATGGACATTGTGAGTCTCAGCTCTTTCTAATTCTGCTGATACATCAAGGAGTGGTGCACCTGAACTTCCAAGGGTAAAAGAAGAGCAAAAGAAAAGTATTTCCTCCTCAAAAGGGCATCTGTGCTTTAAACATCTCTCTTTTTACATAACTTTAACCCATTTCCTTGTTTCATCATGGGGGAAACCTCCTTGCCACATCCTGCTGTTCATAACTGTTCTTACTCTATGTTTAGATTGCTACTCAGGGAGGACTCTCATGTATAGAAGGTGCTTGACTAAATGCTGGATTTGTAGTCCTATTTTTCTTAATTTCCACATCTTATCCTCATCTTCTGTGATAAATCTGAGTCCAATTAAAGCTTTCTCCGTATTGCCTGTGTTTTATTTCTCAGTCAGAAGCTTGCAAAGAATATTTTAAACAGTTGTCATGTGGGCTTTTCCTAAAATGCCATGTCACTCCAAAAGTGATACTCTGCTATTTTGACTACTCAGAGAAAATGAGGAAGAAGGTAGGCTGAACAGAGAGAAATTCCAACTGAAATTGAACTCTTGCCAAGCCAAGGAGAGAGGAACGTTGCTTATCCTTAGTATTTTAGAAATAACCAAGACAGCATAAACTTTTAAAACCTTTCCTTTCAGTGGCAAAATGAATGATTAAACAGTAATAGTGGTTGACATAGGGAATAAACTGTTGGACAGAACATCTTCTTTCCTGAATTGTTTTTGAAACTAATTCCAGTACTATGATGTGGTTATATGCTATTGTTAGAGACTAGGTGTATGGGAGTAAGACAATAAATTATCCCATTAACTATATGGGAGTAAACCAATACCTTACTGATTTCATTATTTTAACATTTTGTATGTCAAAGTAGGCTATAACCAACAAATAATGTGTGGGAAGATTATTTTAATTCACATTAAAATAGTGATTTCCTGTGCTTTAAAGAGTTCCTGAAATTTTAGTTTTAAAATCTTGTAGTAACATTTTAAATTATACATAGGATATCTGCACATTCATCCTGGCCAGGAGAAAAGAATCTATTTCACTTAACCACATGGACTTGTTTTAAAAAATACATATATATGAACATTCTGATTAAAAACACCCTGCTGTATTTGTATGACTAAGATCATCAAATGATACAAAATTGCTGCTAGAATAGTATTTTGTCCCAAAATTGTCACTATGGCATTTTTATTGTTTTTCTCAGTACCCCCTGCCCTGATTGTCTGGGAGACTCCCCCTTCACCATGATCTTCCATGAACATACCTGAGGTGGGCAGTGGGGAAAGTGACCATCTTTGGACTACATAGCTTCCAGAGCCCCCTTGCCGTTAGTGCAGGTTTGGAGCCCCAAGATTTGGTTTAGCTATGAGGATGGAAGCAGAATGAAGGAAGAAAAGCAGCTTCAAATGCCTATTAGAGATTCAGATCAGATAGTTTGCTTCTTTGACCATAGATCCCTAACTTCTTTAATGGTTCAGTTCCCTCAGAAATCTCCTTGACTCTGGTCTGTTGCTTCCAGTCAGTTCCATGGCCAGGAAACACAGGCAAAGTAATAGATCAGGGGAAGGAATGTGGAGGGGGGGGTGCCATGTTCATTATTTTTGTCACGGAATTAAGTCTTTTTTGTTTAATTGGAACATTGTAATGGACTTTTCGGTACAAAACCTTTTAAAATTATATTTATTTTTGCTGTTTGAGATCAGACACAGTCCACTTTTTTCAGTCCTACCAAGTCCCAAACTTCTGGACTTTCCCAACTCCCATTTCTGTCTACAAAGTAGTTAAATTTTGTGTGAACTAATCTTAAGGAACAAGTAATGCACATCATGTTCTTTGAAATCTGTTCCTCTAAAGCTGCAGTTTCACTAGGCACTTGGATTGTGTCTTGAGTAATTGCAGGCTTCAGTGGTACTAAATGTTTTTCCTTGGCATGGGTTGCCAGCTTTCTAGCTTGTTGGGTCTGTTTTCTTGCTACCAGATTCTGATCACTAAACCAGTATTAAAACTTTCAACCTTTGTTACAATCCATTCCATCTCAAACTATCAGCTCCGTTTCTATCTTCAGCCAGGCTGAGTGGGGTAACTAGGCAGAAAATAATCACTGAATTATCACAATAACATAGTTCTCATTTGCCTAAGTGTCCTGATAGTGGGGGATTAGGTTAACACAATAGCTGTCACAACTCTGTCCTTCAGGGATCCATTCTTATGTGTGGCAGTTTTGAAATCTTTGTGCTGTGGGAGCATAAATCTCCCACAGAGGCCCAGGATGTCAGCATCCCAGGCACTCGGAGGGAGTCAGCATCTGGAAGAGTTCTTGCCCTTATTATCTTGGTGGGATCTGGAATGACACAAGTTACTGCTGCTCACATTTTGCTGAAGAAAATCTGTCACTCCACCTAAGTATATAGGAGGCAGGGATGTGCATGGCAGAGGAGAAAAACTTTCAGTAGCTAGCTAGTGTATCTGCCACAGCATGGTGGGAGAGAATTGCTGTGTGTTGAGGATGTGTATAACAAAAAACAAAGTGAATACTTCAAAGACAAGTGGACTTACTGATTAGATGATAAGAGACCAAAAAGTGAAAAAAAGAAGTGTGAAGTAAACCTTAATATCATGTGATGTTACAAAAAATAGGACTATTTCAATTTTTGTGTTTTTAGTTTAGCAAAAGAAAAGAGGGGCTAATGAAAGTTGGCCTTGTGATGATTGTGAGTTTCTGAGGATATAGTGGTAAAATTTATTTTGGCATTTGTGAAAATGACTAACATGTTCTCTGCAGACATCAATTAGAATAGTTGTTTTGAAAAAAAAATAAGATATTTTTAGAACTCAGTTATGCTTGCCCCAAGAGAAAGGATAACACACACACACACACACACACACACACACACACTTACACACACATGTGCACGCACACACACACACACACATACATGCACAAAGACCATTGACAAAAGAGGCAATGAGGGATGAGGGAAGGAAGGGGAGAACTAGAAATTTATTCAAAGCTTTGACTGTAATTCTCTAGACTTTTGGCCGGTGGGAGTAGGCATAGAGCTATATTTAAAAGTTCTTCTCTGACAGTGAGTAGATGGTGTTCACTTGGCTCTTGGCAATTCAGCACTCCCTGGAATAGGCTGATGGAGCTGGAGAGAGGGTTTACCACCAGATCTTAGGGTTCTTTAGAATTATAGCTAAGATTCCAGTAGGTCAGCAAGTTCTGTCTGTCACAGCAACAACCATGGGCTTCTAGCAACACTCAAAGTTTACTTCCACTCTGGATGTTTGACCTTATTCTTGCTCCCTGTCACCTTCTGCAGTAGTTTTGTAAGGGTTTCTCAGGTCTTGCCACTTCAGTATATCCTGTACCCTGCTTTCTCCTGCTCATAAGAGCTTATAATGCTGTAGATTGTCCATTGGACACATTTTAAGGTCTTTCACTATCTGTTCCTCCATAAAGCCAGGCCCAGCAGCCTGAGGTCTTTATTTCTAACTCTGGGACTGCATGGCCATGGAGTATTCATTTAAGGGACTGTGTCTCAAGCTGCTCTGTGAAAGAATAACTATTCGAAAAGAGTCTTGAAAACCTTGTGCCCTTACTAATCTAAAATTGTATAGTGATAAATTTTAAAGTTTCTGAAAAGTCCTGCGTGATAGTCTTGATTGTCAACTTGATTGGATTCAGAAAAGCCTAGGAGATTAGTACAGCACCTTTCTGGGTGTGTCATGAGGTATTTCCAGAGCAGATTAACTAAGGGGTGCAGACCAACCCTGATGAGGCAGCACCTCCCATACATGGGCTGGTGACTGGGATGTAATAATAGGGGAGAAAGGAGAAAGTCTGCTAGTACAGCCATTCTCACTCTGCTTCCTGGTCACCTTAAGGTGAGCTTTCCTGCTAGGCCACATTGTCCTCACCATGGTAGAGGGGAGCCTCTGACATTATCAGCAAAATAAATCTGTCTTCCTTTTCAGTTGTTTACATCATGCATTCTGTCACAGCAGTGATAATGCTCACTAACACATCCTGCTTCATTCAAAGTGCATGTGTTTACCTGGATTTAAGCTTCCTTATCCTTCCCCAATTGTCCACAAAATCCTTCTATTCATACAACACATTAAGTCAGTAAACTGTGTTCCCTAGAAGCCACACTTGAAAATACTGAACTACACTAGGGACCTTCCAAAATTCTCTCCACTTTTTAAAAATTATTATTATTTTCACTTATTAAAATGGCAGCTCTGGAGTAAGGCATTTGAATAAAAAATACAAGATCTATCACCTACTACATGGATGACCCTGGACAAACTGCTTAACTTTTCTTTTCCTTGGCTCTTCTTCCTCTGCCAAATGAGAGCAAGAGAAATGTTGAATGAGAGCAGAAGTGTTGGCTTTCTGGGCTTGTTTAGAGGAGGTCATGAGTTATCTTAGTGCTCAGAGCAGCATCTCTTATGAAGGAAGCCCTTAGTAAATGTTACCTATTACTGTTAGTCGCTGGCTCCTCCATGTACCTTTTACTTCTCATGTTTTTACCTTTACTTACATCTGTTTTTTTGCTGGACTTGGCATTCAGTGTTAATAGTTCGTTAAAAGGCTTAAGAGTCCTGAAGGATGGTGCTGAATGTAGGTTTGGATATGACTTACAAAGAGTAATTGAAAAGATTAAAAAAATACCCCAAATTGTGCCAAGATTTATTAAAAAAAAAAAACAAGCATAGAGGTACATAGAAACATCCATATAAGTACCGCGCGCTAACCGATTGCGCCACTGGAGCTCCGGCCGTTACATAGAAACATTCAAAATGGAAACGGGTGTTACATGGACTTAATAGACACTAAAATCATAAGAAAATATGAAAAGCTATGCTGATAATTTTTTAAAACTTAGATAAAATGTATCTTTTAATGGGAAATATTGACACAGATGAAATAGAAAACCAAGGGTCATTAAACACAATAGAAATTAATATAGCCTAAGGGATAAAACGAATTAAACCAGTAAAATTTGTAAGAACTCTCCTGGACAAGAGATAAAATATAAAATTGGTCAGAATTAGAGTTAAATGAAAAGAGTTTGGCAGGAGAGGTAATTTTGGGCTGACAGGATTGGAGAGATTTCCATAAAATGCTTTGGACCTGGTACTAAAGAAGAGGGAGTGAAAGTGATTTGAAGCAAATCAGAAATGTTTCCCCATCATTTGTCCTACTTTTCTAGACATTTGAAATATCCCTAAGTTTAAAATTAAGATTTTAAAAAGAATGTATGAGGTGATGGATGGGGCATTTAGGACTGTGAGCTGAACGCTGCATCTGAAGCAAGCTCCTGTTTAGAGTGGAGAAGAGAAGTGGTCAAATATTGGAACAGAACGTGAGTCTCTTTCCCCTTCCTGTGGTTCTGGCAGAGCACCTTTTAACACCCCACATGTGAAAGCATAGGGAGGGTTTTTTTGTTTTTTTTTTTTAGGTGAAATTATTTTGGCCTTCCTTTTCTTGCTTATGGGAAATTGTTTCAGTGAAAATTTCCTACAGGCTGCTTAGGAGCATCGTGCAGAACAATGGGCCTTGTGGCAAGCGAAATGTGTGTGGGGAAGTACTTAAAACTTAATGTGAGTTATTTTTATTTCCATTCATAGACATGTCTCAGTGAAGTTCAAATTATCCCTTGGACAGTAGAAGGCCATCTGTTAATTTAAAAGTAGACTTTTTTTGGTTCCATAAAGCCAAATTTAGGATAGATTTCAAAAGCTAAATAAACAATAGTCTACCACCCCATTAAAAATGAGTGTGTCAGGTTTCTGTGTACTTAAGTCTTTAAATAATCTCCACTTAGCATTTTTGCAAAGGACCTCAAATATTTAGAAAGAGAAGTTGCTCTTTACAGTCATACCTTGATTGTTAAAGGGACACTCAGAAGTGGGGGCCCTCTTAATCTTATTAAAAATTTTTTTTAGATATATTGTTGATTTTAATAAGTTAAAGTGACGACTGGGGAAGTTGTGGTTATTGGGGGGTAGTGTGATTGTGAAATAGTAACAGAAAGAAAAATGCCAAAATCTTTAGTGATACTGCTCAGCATTAATTTTTATATAATGCCATAAAACATTATTTAAAAAAATTGTCAGAGGAGTCGGGCACCAGTGGCTGTCACCTATAATTCTAGCTACTTGGGAGGCTGAAATTGGGAGGATCATAGTTTAAGGCCAGCCTGTGCAAATAGTTTGTCAGATTCCTTCCCCTCCAATGGATTGGAGTTGTGGCTTAAGTGGTAGCATGCTTCCTTACAAGTGTGAAGTCCTGAGTTCAAACTCCTGTCCCATCCCATCAAAAAACTGTCAGAGGAAACAAATGTTATGCTTCATAACAATGACTTATATCTTGACTTGTAATCAGAATCTGCTATGGGGTTGTTAACAAGTACATGTATTGGGGCCTTATTTGGGAGATTCTTAGTAGTTCAAGCGAATGGGCTGCGTGCATGCAGTCATGTGTGTGTCGGTATGCATGTGTGCCTAATGTTCTGCATCTCATCCCAAAGCAGATTCAATGATCAAAGTCTTTACAATATGTGAAATTTCCTTACTGTAAAAATTCATGGCTTAGGAGTTATACGCTGCAAATTTCTTGCATGCCAAGCCGTAACAAGCTTACTGCTTACAAGATCCCAAGTTAAAGCTTTACTAGAACTGTTGTTGTAGGTATAAGTGTGTCATATCAAAGGACACTTCACAAGTCAATCAATAAGTTACTTATGTATTTGTAAATTAAATGGTTATTTAAAAATTTTTCATTTACCATAATTTAACAAACTAAAACTGCTACTGAGTTAAATTTGAAATATGGGCGCATTTACCAATATTCTGGTTATTCAAGTATGATCATTATTCTCCAGAAATAGTATTTCTTTGATATTACTTCTGATTATATAAATGACATACTCCATGTGTTAGAAACTTGACATTGTCAACACATATTAGAATTTGTTAACATGTTAATTTTTTAAACTTTCAACCACTGCTGTCCCAAAGTCATTGCCCTATTTCAGAGAAAAAGCCTGAAGGTTTTTTTTTTTTGGTGGTGATACTGGGGTTTGAACCCAGGGCTTTGTGCCTGCATATGTAGCAGGCGCTGTACTGCTTGAGCCACACCTCAAATCCATTTTGCTTCTGTTATTTTGGTGATAAGGTCTCACAAACATTTGACTGGGTTGGCCTCAAACTGAAATCCTCCTGATCTCAGCCTCTCAGATAGCTAGGATTACAGGTGTCAGACACTACTGTCAGCAATACTGAAGCTTTTAATTTTGCAAAAAAAAGTTTCTGGGGTGTAAAATTTCATGTTGACACAATTAACATTTAATACAATTTTCTATGAAAAAAACTTGGTAGTTGTCTTCTTTTTAAAATCTATGCATTGGTCTAGTAGTTGATTCTACATTTGATTGTTTTCTCATATGATAAATTATTGAACTATTACTTTCTATTCTATTAAGAAGGGTCTAGGGACAAGCAGTCTTTCTGTACAGTTATTTATAAGTACAGTGTCCTGCTAGTGATTCTTTTTTCTCTCTCCCCTTCTTTCTCTCTCTCTCTCTTTCTTCCTCCCCTTTTTTTCTCTCTTTCTTCCCCCCCCCAAGACTCCTCCACCTTCCCTCCCTCTCTTCTTTTCTCTCCCTTCCTTTTTCCTTCCACTGAGGGACACTCTGTGCTAGTTACTATTCACTAGGCACTGGTGCTAGGAGTATGTGTTAATCAGAAGCCCAAAGCCCTTGCTCATAGGGTACATACATTCTAGGGCTGGAGCTGGACAATAAAAATCTATAGGATCTTTACAGAAATGATGAGGAAGATGAAGGAATTCTCAGACTGCTACTGTAGTGGGAACAAGGCATGTTGCAGATGGGTTCATCTCATTGCATGAGGCATGGGATATGCAATTGTGTTAATATCCCCAGCAGTGTGGAAGCAAAGAAGTGATGGTATGCATCTCTCTCCCTGCCATCCCATCCATTCTCCTCTGTAATTTTATTTACTCTTTGAGGCACTCTTGCCTTTTTCATTTGAAATTCTCTTCTATCTCTGTAAACTCTCTTAAAGGATAAGGTCAACTTACTAGTTTTTGTCCTTCACTATCACTTTTCAGTGATAGTTTCAAACTCCTTTATGGAGACTAAACTTTAAAATTCCAGGTGATGATAATTGTGTTCAGTCAATATATTAAAAACTGCTACATATTTAGATTTTACTTGAGAACAGTGTTTCAGTTAGTGTGTTTGCACAAGTGATCCATATTCATTTTTACCTACTTTTTTTGCCCCCCTGGGGATTGAACTCAATTCTTACTAAGTAATCAGTCTACCACTTGAGCCAGACCTACAGTTATTTTTGCCTACTTTGAAGGTTGAATTTACTTGGGCTAAAGGTTATCATCTTGTTATAAAGCAAATTTCTTTGCTATTTATTTATTTAAAACTCAAAATTCTTCATTCAAATTATATTCATCATCACTTTATGTTATTCTTTTTTAAATTTATGGGTGAAATACCTTCCTCACATGAATCCACCCCCTAACTGCCAGGATTCACCCTTCTAGATAAGCAAAATTAATCCTATGGTAGGAAAAAATCATTTTTGTTTCTTGTTTTTAAGCAAAATGAAAGTGTGCAGAGAGAATAGATTTAGGATTCATGAAAGTAAGTGATTAAGGGGGTAAAGAATATGAATGAAAGTAGAAGGTTTTAAATGGGAGAGTAGAGAGGGTGCAGAAGGGACTGGTCCTTGTATGTTCAGATGTTCTTATTTTTTTAAAAAAAAGGAGATAATTTTGCCACCTTAGCACTAAGTTAATTAAGTATTGGTTAAGATATTAGTTTATTTTCCACTCAGAATGCACTGGAAGACAAGCAAATTGCTTGTTTATTATAGGAAGAAAATCATGTCTCAGAACCTGGAAGGGGCAGTCTGGAATCAACCAAGCTCTTCAACTCTGATATGCGTAGGGATTATTTCCTGTGTACAGTTTTTGGCATTTTTTCACTGCTTTTACAAAATTTAAATATCACTGCCACCTCCTTAGTAAACATCTACATTCCTCTATGTTAATGGATATCTTCTGAGGTTGCAGAATTCTTTTAGTGTTAACCTGAGCTAGACATCATTCTGTATATAGTCCAATCTGCAGTTTAAAATGCATGTAATAGATGGAAAAATGAAAATATAAGGTCTTTAAACATTTCTGCTGTAAGGAAATACATTCTCTGTGACCCTCATTACTTAATTGAAAAAAAAAGTCTGTTGTAGTGAGTTTTACATCAGAGTTCAAAGATAAAAAATTATACATCGTAATTATTTTCAGTTTCAGTTTGAGATCAGTCAAGAGGACGAGAAATGGAGCCTTCTTCTGGTGTAATTTTTTTTAGATTCCTTTTCTTTTTTAATTGTTGTGCTGGGTAGGGGTACATTGTGACATTTACAAAAGTTCTTAACAGTGTATCAAATACAACATGCTTGAATTCAGTTCCTCCGTTACTCTCCCCTATCCCCCCTCCCCTCATTGCTGGAATAGTTTCAACAGGTACCGTTTTTGCATTTACTTACATGTGTACACATTTTTGCACTGTATTCACCCTCCCACCCCCTTTCCCCTACACGTCCCCCCTCCCACTGGTGCCAACCTCTCCCCTCCCCCATAGGACCTATTTTAATAATGTCATAAAGTAGCAGCCTGCACCCCTGGTATTGTCTGCTATTCTATCCTATGACAAGGCCGCTGGTAGGACCCTGGTAAATTTGAATCCAATCCCATCACCTTATAGGTGAAGAATCTGAAACTGCTGAGGTTAAGTGATTTTTTCCCCCAAGGTTATAATAAGCAATCTTAAATTCCAAGTTTATTCCAAAGTAAATTTAAATTCAAGGGTGGCATAATTTATTTCTAAACTCTAATCCTAGAAGTCATCCCTGTGGCTTCAATTGATGACTATTTCTCACAACTGCCTCAAAATACTGTCCTTACAGTTACAGTGTTTTAAAAATAAGCAAAAATTATTCACAACACTGCTCTAAAACAGCATGTCATAGCTGAGGATGATGTAATAATGAGTCCTATCAGTTTTCTCATGTTTGATCTGATGTCTTCCTATTTTCCATGAAGGAAAGAAGGTATTTATGGTGTGAACACTGGTGAAACAAGATTTTGTTCTTGGAGTGTTTTATTATTTATGTGTCTGTTTTGGCTGTGCTGGGGTTTGAACCCAGGACAGTATGCACTCTTAAACCACACCCCGACCCCTTTTTGTTTTAGATAAAAACTTGCATTTTTGTTCAGGCCTGGACCACAATCATCCTCCTCAAACCTCCCATGTAGCTGAGATTATAGATGTGATCCTCTATGCCTGGCTTGTTGGTTGAAGTGGGGCCCTAATTTTAGGCTGGCCTTAAATCCTGATACTTCTGATTTCTACCTCCTCAGTATCTGGAATTACAGACATGAAGCACCTTAAAACTCACAAAGTAAAGTACTGCCTTATGGTTGAATTTGTTTGCTTTTATCCTCTTATTTTGTCTTTTTAGAGCTTCACACGTTTCCCAGATTCCTTGCTTAGAAACATTGGTGGACTTTATAGATCCTTATATTACAGAAATGAAAAGATATAGAACAAAAGTATGAGCCTTTGCTCAATTCAGTGTTTGCCCACTGGATTCTTTAAGATCTATTTCAGTCATAATTTTGTCATTTAAATGGGGCTAACCTGTGTTTAGCCAATTCTGATACGTTTTTAAAAAGCATGCACTGCTGAGCTAAAGACTCTATATGCCATATTTCAGCCTGAAGCAGATTTTTATAACAAAGTAATAAACCCCTGGAAACAGGTTTATAATGGAAAATGAAACTTTACTTTAACTAGAGGGGCCTAAATGCATCTTACAAAAAGGCTCAGTTTTGAAATATACAAAATCCCTTTCTCCCAAAGGTGGTGTCACAGGAGAAAGGTGTATAATAATAGTTGTATTTACCATAAATACCTGACATATTTTATGATGATTTGATTGTATTAAAAAATTTCACCTTATAGATTTTAATAAAGCTGCCTGTGGGCAAAGTTATTGCCCTTGAATTTCTTTTCCTTTGCCCACTGGTCTTAGTGGAAAGAAGCAAGCAAACCTTATAAAAGGCTTTAGTTTTTAGTACCTGCTTAATAAAAAATAATTTCCTCTCCTTTGGACTTGTTCATGAAGCTGAAAAATGACTCCATAGGTCAGTGGTGTGTGACAAGCTAATTTCTATAAGCTTTTTATCAGGTGGTTCTGAGTAAAACAATATGGGGAAACTGAGCCTCCCCTATCACACCAAACTTACCAGGGTGAGAGTTATCTCCAGTGTCACAAAAAATGAAAAAAAATAAAGGTAGTTATTTTTCTTCTATATTTCTAGCACAACAACAAAATATTTTGAGATTGAAAAGATCCACAAGGCAAAAACTAAAGCATATGGAAAATTTCAACTGAATTTAGATTTCAAAACTTGGTACGAATGGTACTCATTGTTTAAAACACTGTAAAACTCAACAGTCATTTGTTATTTTGTTAACAAGGCAACCTCATAGTCGTAAGCATGACTGAGGAAATGTATATCATAGCAACAGGGACAGTGGGGGTCATTCAAATAATATGTTCCTCTGCGAGGTTCCTTTTCCCAAAGCATCACATTTTCTTCAAGGAGCAGTAGGAAGACATTCTAATCAAGAAAAAGTGGTATCTTCCCTTGAGGTTCAGCAGAGTGCTTGCTGTGTGAGCTTGCTTGTAGAGCTAAACAGGATCGTTACACCTCTCCTGCCTCTCCAGGGATGTAGAGGCCAATATCTAGAAAAAAAAGTGAGGAGCAGTGCTGTGGCAGCTCTCTCTGTATAGAGAAAGACACATTTCTTTCTGTAGTTTCTTAGGTTGGAGAACTGTAAGGCTGCATAGCAACCCTGTATATTCAAAAGGTCATGGGTCCCCTTCTTACTGTCCTGTTTAAAGTGCCCAGGGTACCCTCATGGTGGTCTATTCCCCTTAGAGCAAAAAGAAGAGTCAGAAACCTCAGGAATCTGGAAAGTTGATAGGTCTTTCTTGCATTGTTCTTACTTCAACAGGAGCTTGGAGAAGCAGAGATAACAACCTTAGATGGAAGAAAGAGCATATTACTTTGGAGCCATGTTTTAGATAGGGAAAAGAGCAAAACAATTATAAAACCTTTGGAAGTAGTAGCGAAAGGACTTGTTTTCCTTTTTTCTAATTCAATTTGATAAAAAGATAAAGGCATGTGGTATGTAGATGTGAGAGAGATACTTGGATTGTCATGTTAGAAATATATTAAATCACCCATGTACTGCTGTTCAACAGCTGTACTCTTTGTGAGGAGAGGAATAGACACTGAGAAGACATATCCTACTAGGTGACAGGTGTTAAAGATGTGTGTGGACTCAGACAGAGGGGTATTGTAGCCACTGGGTGTTGAGAGCATTCATTCCCATGAGATGACTTTGTAATTTCACTGTGAGGTTGGACAGCTGGTCATTCACTGAGAGGGTGTCCAAGAGAGGTGTGAATGAGAACTTGAAGAGAGGATAAGAGGGAAGTGGACAGTTTCTAGCATGGGAGAGGATGCTGAAAAGTGACCCAGAAAAATTGAAAACCCTGCTCCAAATTGTAAATGTAATTATGGGAGTCAAGTAGAGGAGGATGGAGATGAATTAGGGCTCTGCTGGATGGGTGAGACAGAGGAACAAGAAGTGTGATGAAAACAGTTAATCCCGGCTTGCTAAATGAAGGAAAGCCCTCACAGTCTTTATGAGCTGTAGATTGTGTCAGATGAATCAGTAATTCATCTTGCAAAATTAATTTCTTAATAAAGTTTTCTTTTTCTGTCAGAGTGGAACATGAGTGTTTAGGTTGAGTCATTAGTTAAGATAGTGGGATATAAGGTTGAACTAGATACTAAATAAACACAGTACAAGTTGAGCATCCCTAAACTGAAAATTTATAATGCAAAATGCTTCAAAATTTGAAACTTTCAGTGCCTAAACAGTGTAGTCAAAATGCAGATACACTAAAAATATTATGTAAAATTACCTTCAAGCTTTTTGTGTGAAGTGTGTAAGAAATATAAATGAATTTCATGTTTAGTTGTGGATCCCATGCCCAAGATGTGTTTGTGTATATACAAATGTTCCAAAATCTGAAAAAAAATCTGAAATGTAAAATACTTCTGGAGCTAAGCATTTCAGAAGAGCATAAGTTAGGCTCAGGTACCTTAGTTGTGTGAAAATGGGAAACTCTTAAATCTACAGGAAATCACATTTAGGCTGTTGATGTCCCTTCTGGAGGGTTGCAGGTCTTCCTCCATTCTGTCCATCTTTCATTGCTGTCAATCCCTTTGGTTGTGGTATGTTAAAGATTTGCTCTTTGAAAACTACCAGGAGTTGGTATTTTTGTGAACTGTTACACATTTAAAGTGTGACACAGCTCTGAAATTACAGGCAGATAAGAAGCAAAATGACTTGATGATCTCCTCAAGGGATTCCAAAAAGTGGTTTGTACTCTAGGGAAGGATAGCTTCTTCTGGATCTTATACTCCTCTCCTTCCTATTCTGTACATATCTGTTGGGCATCCTTTTTGCCTTTGCTTAGCTGCCTTGCAGGATTCTATGGTAGGCTTCTACCTCATTTGGAGATGTAGTTGGGAAGTAGAGGAGGGAGTTGTGTTGAGTTGTGTAGACTGGATTCTCCTACAAAACACCAGCTTTTCTGACCTTCTTTAACCTGAGAGCTTTGCACCTTGTATGATCATAATTAACATCTCCTATTTGCCATTTAATTAGTTAGCTTGTTTATTTATTTATAAATAAATTTATTTATAGCCGGGAATTAAACCCAGGACCTTGCATGTGCTAAACTCGTGCTTCAGGACCCTCCTATCCTCTTACCCATATTTAAAGTGATAGATCTGGGGCATACTGGGGTGATGGAGGTGTTAATGGAGAATAATTCTTGTGTCTTAGTGGCATTGGGGAGACAATGAACAATGATTTGTCCACTTATCAAAACTGTGCTGGAAAATCCTGCAATGTTTTTGCCATCCTTGCATCTTATCCAGACTAAACTTATTTGCGTGAACCTTCAAAGAAAACCCGTGCTCTTGTCCTGTCCTCCTCTTCATTTTTACTCTGCAGTGTCCTGCTACAAAGACTTTTCTTGGACAATTATCACTCAGAGTTCGCAATTTGTTGTTACTTGCCACTGGTATTTATTTATACAGCAAGTTTCTCCAGCCCTCTTTCCATTCTCTTCTGTCAAAATTATACCCACTCCATGAGACTCAATTCAAATAGAAATTTGTTGATGTTTTCTGTCTGTTATTTCTTCTTTCTTGCCCCATTGGCCTTTATCTTTACCCTTCTTTGTGTGGCATATTCACACTAACTTTCTAATTTATAGCTGTTTATGTATTTGTCTCATTTCTCTCCTGCTAATCTATTTGGCAAATGCCTTCATATTATCTTCCTGAGAAAGGACACGATTGATATTTTTTAAGCACAAAACTTAACATTAAATACCGTGGTTGAACTGAAGGAGTGGATAACAAAGAAAAGTAATACTTTCTTCTCTACTCTTTGGTTTTCAAGAATCTTTCAGTCTAACTAGAAGTACAATGGATAAACAGATTACAATAATAAAATTCAATAGATGTAATAAAGCAGGGATATCAAAATGTACCGGAAAACAGAGCACATCACCTAGCCTAAGATGGAGAGTTCAGAGAAGGTCTCTTAGAGGAAAAGGCTCCTGAAGTTCATCTTAAAAGTCCAGTGGGAATGCCAACTGAGGGTAGGGAGGGTTCTGGGCTGAGGAGAGAAGGTAAGGCAAAGGCAAAGGCATAAAGGCATGAGATAGCATGGTGCATAGAGGAACCATGGACTTCTCAATGTTACTGGAGTATGAAAGGTAAAATTGGTTGGGGTGCAGAACAAGCCTGGAATGGAAAATAGGAGTGTTGGAGTGCCATCAAAAGGTTTCAGTCATTTGAGAGGCATAATCAGACTATTGATTTATAGAACGCGCTCTGGTGGCTATGTAGGTAATGAATCTAGTGGTGGGGAGCTGGTTATTATTTGGTATTTCCTATGACTTGAAATTAATTTTGTCTATAACACATAAAAATCAAAGCTTGCTTTTATGCCCTTTTTGATTGGTGAGGCATCTCTTTCCAGAACAAACTCAATAAAAATCCATATATATTATGTTAGCCTTTGGAGAGAAAATTTGGGTTGATAAAGAAAGTCTAAAAAAATCCACAGGAAATCTGATGTTCTAAACAGAGTGATTATATAAAATGCTGGCTTGTGGCTTAAGCAAATGCAATCAGAGAATTGCATGTCTGTGAGTCAGAGTTGGGTTGGTCCTTAAAGTCCTCTTCTTGATAGTAAATTAGTGGCTTAGAGAAATATGTTTACATTTCATTTCTCATTGTACATTTGATTGCATGTTTTGAGAACTGGATAGAAAATATCTTTATTTACAGATTCAGAGAATTTCAGGGAATTATATTGCTCATGTTCATGCAGACTTAAATTCCCAGTTAAGTGTATAAATACAGAGAGGTATACATTTACATAGAAAGATATGGTTAATTTGCCATTTTATTTCAATTAGAAACCTACAAGATGTAATAATGCAATTCAATGACTGTTCTGGTAAAATCATCATTATTGTAGAGTGACATATTGGTTCTTAAGATTTGTATCAATAATGATTCATTGAGAGAAGGAGCAATGGATTTAGCTGTTTTTACTATTTTTTCTTGCATGCTCCCATATTTCTATTATAAAACTTAAGCATCCTATTATGCTCATTGTTTTCCTTGTCTTTCTTCTAGATTAAGTACTTATATGTATACTTTGAAACAGGCCTGCTGTACATTTGCTTGCAGCCCCAAAGTCGAGTATAGTGATTAGTCATAGTAATTACTCTCTATTTTTTATAATAAAATGGAAAAATGAATTAAAGAATAAAGGAACATAAAATAAATGAATGATGAGAGGAATAAGTAAATGAACTCTCGGTAGGTCTGGCTCACCCATAGACATTTATTGAGTAGTTTCTGTGTCCCAGGTTCTGAGCTGATGTACTATGGTAAGCAGAAGAGGAACAGTTTTTACCATCAGAGTTCTTACTTTTAGGAGAAATACATACAGTAATCAAATAACTATACATAAAATATGCAATTGAGCCATGCCATAAGTATTGTGGAGGACAGCAGAGCTTGCTTTGAGAGTATTAACAGAGTCATGACCTACCATGGGGAGGTTGGAGTAAGCTTCTGAAAAGAAGTAGCTTTATAGTTGGGACCTGAAGAAGTTCATGTTAAGTAAATGAAGAGAGGAGAGACCTTCCACATGGAGGAAGAAACTCTCTTGGTGGTCTTGAGTAGGCTAGAAATGTGGCCCATTGGAGTTTTTGATAGGTAGACACAGAAAAGAGACAAGTAAAGCTCAATTAGAAAGCAACACAGGTGAGGCAATGCATGTACTTGAATTTCTGCTTTGACCTCATGTACTTATAATATAAGCATAATGTCATGTAATACAATGATATTATATTCACATTTGATGTCTACTTAATTCACCTAGTTTTCTATTGATTATCAAACTGAAAGTCAGCAAAAATATAAAGAGGATTCTTATCTTCAAGAGGTCTTGTAACTTAACAGGGGAGGGCCAAATTTAATGTATTTTTTGAGGGACGAAATAAGTCATTTAAATAATTACATGATTGGAGGAGCAGTATCAAATTAACAAAGAAGCATGATAATAAGTTGTATATTGGGGACTTATGCTAGGTCAAGTTAGACTGTGGGTTCTATAAGGACAGGTGCTCTCTCAAACTCAGTACTGCATCCTTATGTCTGGTGTCTAGGCAGGTGTATACTACAGTTGCTAATGTTGTTGAGCTAATTCTAATCACTTTGTGTTCTGGAAGTAAGGATTTCTTATACTAACAAAGTACACACACAGCTTCATTTGAAGATGAGATCCTGACTCTTCCTTAAAATGGAAGCTTCAAGTTAGTTTCACACCCCAATTCACACCCAAACTTCTATCATTGCAACTCCAGTTTTCAAATGTTCCCTTCTATGTTTAATTATCATCATTAATTCCTGTTCTAGATTGCTTTAGAATTGATGCACTGTAGTGTCTTTCCACAGATATTTTTCCCATAAAATCATCTATTTTAGTCACTTCTCTTTCCCCAACTGGAAAAACAGAACAGTCAGTATAGAAACACAACTCTTGCTCATTATGTTGAAAATATGATATCTAATATATGAAGGCGTTTCTCTAGAAAGATAGTGGAGCTTAGGGTATGAAAAAAATAACTTGAAAGTGCAGGAAAATTTCTCAAGTAAAAAAAAATTAGCCAGAGGAAGAAAGAGGGCAAAATTGATAATGTTAGAATACATACACTTGAGCTTTACTATACAATTTTGACAATGATTTAATCTCTTCTTCAACTGTAACATTTGAACTAAAGCACTACTTTGGCACTTTAACTTGTAGCATAAAAGTGATTACAAAGCAACCAAACAAAAGAACCATTAGGTGAAGAGTCAGATTCTGCTCAGTTGTCCGAGGATGGCTTCTCAGTGCTTGGTTTCTAGTTGGGTCAACTGCAGCTGCCTGGCAACTTCCTTTTCGCTCTGACCATATCTCTGGGTAACTTGCCTCACCTTACTCTGGGATTCCTGAGTATTATCTACTAGTAGTTTTCATACACATGACTACTTTCAAGCCATTGTGTCCTGTAAATGTATGTTTTGAATCCAAAAAGCAGTGCAATTATGGCAGCTAAAGTTTTTAAGACTAAAAAAACTTATAAAAACTGACAATCTTTAAATTTATTGATAATCTGTAAGTACCCAAACATAAACAAGCATGTCATTTTGATCTATAAAGTATTGATTGTTTCACAGTTGTATGACTTTTCCATCACTGTGACTATAGTGAAGACAAAATATTGTCCGCTTTCTCGCCCAAATATTTTTTATGACCAGTATTTTCCCTTTTTGGTAACACACTTTTGCATGCTACTTTTTCGGATGCCTAATTTTGATCTAGTAACTAACCATATTGTATATAGCCTTTCTCTTATGACTAAAGTTTTACATTCTTTTTGTATCTCTCTTTTTTCCCTCTTCTTGGCTAGTAAATATAATATTAACAATGAATATAGAAATGAATAAATACATATAAGTATGTGTTGCCTAAAATTATTCAGCTGAGATGGGTTCCCAGAAATAAATAAATCTTAGATGAAACAAAAAAAAAGCAAGCTGGTTACCTGCATTGAAAATAGTCTCACAGCTATATAAACTACATATCTGTGAGCAGTTAAAGGCATATAAATAAATATACTAAACATAGGACCAGCTTGGGTAGTTTTTTATACTGAATTCTCTTGGTCTCACCATGTATAGTTCTTTTCTTTTATTTTAGATCTCACTTCCCTCTCAATCTGTGTGAGATATATATATATTTTACATTTGATTGTAAGCCAATGTTCAAAAAGCAAAAATGAGATGTGCAATGGGCAGTGGGCTAGTCTGTCCACCTGGCAGGGGGCAGTGAGGAGATACATATAAAGAGAACTAGAATCCCCACTCCCAGAAAATTTATGGGACTAATCCAGTATTAGGATTAGACACCTTTAATCCTAGCTACTTGGGAGGCTGAGATTGGAAGGATTGTAGTTTGAGGTCAGTCTGGGCAAAAGTTTGCAAGACCCCATCACAATCAGTAGTTGGATACTGTGATGTGCACCTGTTATTCCAAGCCACTCAGGAGCCTGAGAACAGGAGGACCACAATGCCAGGTCAATCCAGTCAAAAAAGTCATGAAACCCCATCTCAATGGAAAAAAACTGGGTGTAGGATCAGGTACCTATCATTTCAGTGGTGGCAGGAAGCTTAAAATAGCATTGTGGTTTCAGATGGCCTGCGCAAAAAGAGAGACCCTACCTCAAAAATAACCAAAGCAAACAAGGTTGGAGACATGGTTTAAGGCATAGAATGCCTTCCTCACAGGATGAAGTCCTGAGTTCAAATTCCAGTACCACCCCACTTCCAAAAAAAAAACCCTTGTGGGAACAAAATTTGAAGCACAGAGGCTACATTACAAAACAATGCAGTAACCTGCATTGCCTTCTGTGGATGCGATTAAGTCATTGTCACCTTACTATTAAAAGATCAATATAAAGAAATTGCAGCAATTTAAAAGATAATACATACTCTCTAGAGTATATTTGGATTGATCCCATTAAAATAACATTAGAATTTCATCATGGGTTTTAAACCAGGAAAATACTGCTCTCTTATGTTCTTTATTTAAAACTACATCTAGTGACTGTATTGGTCATAAATATGATTGTTGTACCTGTCCAATGATTTATCACCAACAGGTTAGGGATCCCGCCTTCAAGTTTCAACTTCCCATTTTTACTTCAATAAGCATCAATGATAAATTAACCTTATGTACAAATAACCCCTTTACTTTTGGCAGGATTGCTTATAAGTCATACAACTTTTAAATACTGAGAACTATTTAAAATATTCTAGATGCATCAAAAGAAATTGTTTTGGCTTTTTGATGTATACTTATAATATTTTTTCTGTTACTCAAAATACAAGCTCATCTTTACCTCAAAATATAGCTCTGTTGGGAAGATGCTGCTGTGCCCTCCCACGAATTATGGTGACACAGTCTTCCTCTCTTCTTAGGCTGAGCACAAACCATACTGTCCTTGATTTCCATGACAGGCCAGTCCTGGGAGGAGACAGGTAAATTGCCTGAAAAATATAGGGAAATTATTTTGCTTTTTCTCCATTTCTGCAAAAATTTATGAGTAATATTTGGTCATTTTAATTTTTGATCCAAGAATCATTTCTTCTCTGCCAAAGAGCTCTTTGACTATCCCCTGCTGGTTCATAGGGACAAATAACACTGCACATTAAAACCTTGTCTCCCTATCAGTCCTTTTCAGAGGTCTCATACTACTGATAGAAATCTCAAAGTAGGGTGATGTATATTGAACGAAAGGATCAAAAAATGTCTGATAAGCCAATAGGAACAGTAAATTCAAATTTGGTCCCCCAGCCTTCTGTGATTGGTCAGTTCCCATAGGACAAAAGTAAGCCTGCAAAACTGTCTTTCAGATGTCATTAAGGACCATGCTCTGGAGACCATAAAGAAAAAGGATGCTGCTATCTTGCTTGTTAAAGGAAATCTGATTGTGTTTCCTTCTGTCTACGCATACAGGTTCTGTGGAAAATGTCTGTAGGTGAGGTTGAGGTCTTAATAGATACAGAGTCAATGAAGTCATAAGTAGTGCTTTAAAGTCTAGCACAGTGGATTTGAGTTTAGTCGTACTTGTTTTCAATCAGCAAATGACTTAACCTCATCCTTCTGTAGTCTTGTGTCATGAAAGTATGGGAAAGTAAAATGAGATGTACATAGAATGGTTAGCATTTCACTTGGCATAAAGCTGGGCTCAGTACACACTAGGCATTGTTATTATTTCTTTGTAAATTTGATGTTAAAAGGATGAATTCTATTAAAATCAGTAAATATTGAAGGATCAGTATAATTTTTTTTCATTAGATTTTCAGGTACATGAAGACAGGGATGTATTGTTTTTCATACAATAAAAAAGTTCTTGAGTGTAGAAGACATTCACACACATATACATATATATATTTTTTTGTGGGACTGGGATATGAACCAGAGCTTTGTGGTTGCAAAGCAGGTGCTCTTTGAGTGCAGAAGACATTCAATAATATAAAAGTGAATGCATGAATGACTTCCTAACTTGAGTCTGTTAGTCTTTGAGTATGCAAATATTTTCTCAGCCACAGCAAACTTAGATAGCAAGTAATAATACTTCCCCTAACTTTTTGCTACAAATCTTTTCATTTCCCTCCTAAGAGGCGAGTCACATAAACAAAATACTAGAAAAAGAAAATAGCTCTGTCTGGTGCTGTAAGTTCAGAAAAATAACCAATTTCTTAATATGGTAGTAATTCTTAGTATGGCTGGTTGGGCTGGGACTGAGACCAAGGACCTTGACACTAATGGGACATTTATGAAACTTTCATAGCCTGAAGTCCTCCTACTGGAATGTTGTTATCAGATATTGCCATTGTTACAGAAAAGAATTAGGAGGCTTTCTCTTTCCTGGAGAGTTCCTTTAGATTTCTGTATTTTTGAGGTTCCCGCCTTTTGAGATTATGGTTTGGATATTTACATAAGAGCAAATAGTTGTAATAAATATATAATAATTTCTAATGCAGCCTCATGCAAAGAGGAAGGAAATGGCACAGACCTATATCACAGCTCTGCAAAAGGCACAGACTGAACTTGAAACAAGAGCTACACTCCAAATAAAATCCTTCAGGTAGCAGCTTTTTGGAGATAATCAAATCCATTTTAGACTTCCACATTTTCACTAACTTTATGCCCTCCATAAGGTCATAATTTTCAATATGCATTTGTGTGCATTTACTTCTTATGAGTTGGTGAAGAATCAGTACTGGAATATTGAAGCCTTGCAAAAAATTCAAGGAAATATTTTCTAGATTTTGCTGACTATGGCTTGGAAGCAAACGAATTATGATACAGGGCTGGAACTTTACCTACTTGTTAATTGGCAGGTTAAACTTTTATGAGTTTCTGGTACCCTGGCGATACATGACTGTTAAAATTTGCAGGTGGTTCAAGGGGAGAGAGATGTAAGTTCCTGTGCTAGTAATATATCATAAAAGTGTGTATTTCATGTGCCTGTTGTGAAAACGGAGACTTTAATACTCTTTCACAATCTAAGCTGATTAAGGAATCTTTATGGATCTCATTAACTATGGGTCTTTTTTTCATATAAATGTGAAAAGTGTAATGCTTATAGACAGAAGCATAGAAGAAAATAATTAGCCCAGAGGTACCTCTTTGAGACTAAGGGTTTAGTGACACCGTCTGCACTCACCTCCCAACTCTAGGAAATGCCTTGTATCAGATGTTGCTTTGCCATATGAAATGCTATAAATCTGACATTTTTATTTTTCCTTCAGAGGACAGTATTTACTTAATTGCACTTAGGTTATATATAAATGCTAGCACATTTCGGCTTTTGAGTCCACCTTTTCATCAGGAAAGGTAGAGGTATAGACTGTGGCTAGCAATGTGAGACCATATAATTAACTAAATTTTGGGAAAAGTGATATGATTGTACTAGTTTGCAAACTATGTTTTCCATGTGGTTTTAAGAGTGAAACTGCCCTCAAATATTGGCTAACCAAATTTTAGAAGTCTCTCTAGTTTTAGCATTAGAGAAATAGTGAAATTAATTAGTTTTAATTATGAAAAGGAAAGAAAAATGAATAATGGAAAGTATTTGTTTTATTTTTAATTTCGGCTCAACATTTTCAAACCTATTTTGGGAGAGTTTCTGTTTGTTTCTCTTAATGTTAAGTCATAATCTAAAAATTGGTCTTTTGGAACACTAGCTTACTCTTTGGTTTCGTCATTCTTTTGGTAAACAATGTTTGAAGGTTCTGGATCCATTTGGATTTGTTGCTGAGAAAGAAAACAATCTTTCTTCAAATTCATTGTTTAAAAAGTAATTATTTCTAATTTGGTAACCTGTGGTCAGGGTGAGGAAGAAGCAAGGAAGATGGGATTGGACAGGGGCACAGTGTAGAGAGACAGAAATGGGCATGCCGTGGGAAAGCTGAGGACCAGGGATGGAAGACTGATTAGCGTTAGCAGTGAAGAAAGAGGTGGTGCTGGATGAACAATGCTGTTGGGCGGTTAGTTCTGACATGAGTCATAAGTCTACAGACCTCTGCCTGCCAAAAACCTACAGACCTGTAGACAAAGGATGCTTTCTAAGCATGTAATTGTATTCATGTAATTTTACATACATACACATATATACAATTTTTATTCATACATACATGTTAGTATATACATACACACACCATGATACTATATTTTATAAGGACTCATGGATCAATTGTATGGCTTTTAAAAAATTAGCTTGTTTTTTAAACACGTGGCAATACAGTACATGGACAGGAAGATGATTCTTGAAGTATTTGTTCCCTGAACCTTCTCTTGCTTTCTTCTTCTTTAATACTATGTTGTTTCAAAAAAGAATGATAGATTCATTAGACTTAGTAAATATAAGAGGTTGGAGGTAGATATTTATCAAGGTTTCTATTTAATTTTTTAAATTGCTGATGTACTTCAAATAATGTTCTTATCAAGCAAATTATTTTAGAAAAAAGTTTTACAAAAGATTCATGTTTTTGGTGAGGAGTGTAGGACACCAACTCCATTTTATAGGAAAGACATAAAAAATATTAGAGAATTACGAGCCAGTCACAGAAGTATTTGGGAAACAAAGCCTAATTTTGGAAATAGCTTCTTGTCAAATGAAAAGGCGCTAAGCTACTCAGCCAGGAGCAGTTTGTAGCACAGGTTTGTCTGTCAATATTTGAACAGTGCTAAAAAGCTAACAAGCCAAGAGTTCCAGCGTTAGTATTTGGTGTACCCACAGAGCACTGTTAGGCACCTCACCTTAGGGAAAGATGCAAACGTAGCAGTCTGAAGTACAGAAGGAAATGGCAGTCAGAGGAGGCAGCAGAGGCATGGGTCAGGAAGACTTCTGACAGTGCTGTAATGGAAAGTGGTAGTGATTGCTTGCAGCTTTTTCTAGCTGGCTTTGTGCTGTGTGCCTTATAATTGTCTATTTTCATCAACTGCTCTTGTGGGCACCCTATGATGGAGGCATATGATTATCCTGCCATTTCACAAGGCCCTTGAAGTTCAGATGAGGGAAGTAACTTGCTGGCCATTCCTCCCCGCCCCCTGCCGAGAAGGCTCAAGTCATGTCTGACTTGCTCTTTTTTCCATGCAGGAAACAAAGCCAGTGTTCTTCAGATGCAAAAGTTCATGCTATATGACAAGGTCTCATAGCTCTAGTTATCATAGTTCAATTGTGAGATAAGAATTATATACAAATTAGAAGAAAAGATAAGTCTCACAAATGAAAACTCATCATCTAGAGAAAATGTGGAAAAGTGTAAAGATAAATTGCCCATTTCTTTACGTTATTGTTTTAACTTTTTCAGATCTTCACTAGATGATGAGTATTGATTTAATCACGTTAAGTGGGTTAAGCCAAGCTCAGAAAGACAAATATCACATGTTCTTTTTAATATGTGGAATCTAGATCTAAAAAACAAATTAATATGATGTGATTATAAAGGGGAACCAGTGGGTTTGGGGAGGGAGAAAGAAGAGAGTGATGGGGGGAGGTACATTATACATGTGTATGGAAATAGCATTATGAAACCCACCAAAAACTTCTAAAAGGGGGGGGGAGAAGAGGCAAAAGGGTTAAAAAGAATAATATAGATGGGATGAATTTTGATCAGAGTACATTATATGCATGTTGTAAAATCACAAAGAAACCCCTTTCTACAATTAATTTATGCTAATAAAAATTAAAGAGTATTGATTTAAAATACTTTCATAATTAAAATGAAATCTTTTCATAAGAACATTGATTTAAAACTTTAAGAAACTAGTATATTATGAAGCAATAATTGTTTCAGCATATTGATCACATCAATAACAAATGTCACTCACCTCAAGCTTTTAAATTATGTCCATCTTAAGTGGAAAAATGAGACCTGTGGAAACAATTCCAGGAATGGGGGGGAGAGGGGAGATAAAGGAGAATGATGGAGGGAGTGAATTCAACTATGATGTATTGTAAGAACTTTGGTAAATGTCAAAATGTATGTCTAGTACAACAATAATATGCTAATAAAAAATAAATTTAAAAGTGGGCTTTAGACTTGATGCAAAAAAAACACATCCATCTTCAAAATAGTTGCAAATGCAATTTAGCTTCAGAAGCAATTTTAAAACTTCTCAGTCAGGAATCCATATCAACTAAAGTTCCATTTGAAGGCATTCATTAGTTTTAACTAACTAAATAGAGAAGATGCAACTATAATTTGAAAGATATGCAAAATAACAGTACATAATTTCTTACAAATAGTTCAGCTAAAATTGTACTTGATGAAATGATAGCACAAAAAGAAAGTACAGTAGGAAGAAAATCAAGGAATACCAAGCATAATTTGAGGAAAGTGTGTGAAAATATACTACTAGTTCTCTAGGTTCAATTAAAAACTATAAGGAAAAAGTACAGAATTCTTGGAACTTTTGGTTCAGATGCTGAGTCCATCTGTGAATCCCACCAAGCCAACAATTTGTGTCTTGCTGATACAAATTCCTAATGTTGATATTTTTACTCTAGGTTGGGGTAAAACGAATTAAACTTGATTTTTTCCCCACTCTTTATTACTACATTAACAGTATATAATATTGTCTCATATGTATCACAAACTCTAATTTGCTGTTACATCTGTCTTTGTTTATAATCCACATTAATTCTGATTTTACAAAATTTGTTGGAAGGCAAAAATCTTTGAAGTAAACATATACTTAGAGGAATAGGTATTAATTGAGAATGTAATGAGGATATCTTGAATACTTAGATATCTAGGTGAGTAAAATGCCATCTTATATTTCAGTGCAGAACCCAGGCCAATTTTTATGCTGGGTATTTAGTATTTGGGTTATTAGTTAATAATGATTAACTGTGCAGGTGTTATCTAGGTCTTCATGTTAAGCCAAGCATACATTAATATTCAATATTTCTCCTTGAATATTGTTTAAGGGCAATTATGATAAGAGATCTAAGTGAAAAACTAATAAACTCACTTCAGACTAAGACCACACATGAGAACCCTCAGCTCAAAAGGAAATTAGAAAGCCAGAGGGAAGAAATTACAAGTAAGTGAACAATGTTTTAAAACTGAGGTACCATAACCAGAATGCTGCTACTAACATAGTAAAATAATGAGACATTTAAAGGGCATTACTCATTGATGTATACTTTTTAAATATATTTAAGTGAAAATTTGGACATTCAAATTACTGTCATTTTGTTAAAGGAAACATTTTAATTTTAAGTATTTTGTAAAGATGTAGTAAGATACTGATCATTATATTACATAATGTCTATCAAAGGACAAAAATAGAAAAAGAGTAATTTTTATGTTTTTTTCTTATCAGGTAATGAACTATGTCTTATTCCTCACCTTCCAGATTTTTACTTTGGCTAACAAAAAATGATTTCACTATTATCTGAGGTTACAAAAAAGCCCAAAACATATCTTAGTCTAACTATAAAGACATAACTTCATTATACATTTTATTTATATTTAAAATTCTTTGGTAACAATTATAGATTCTACCCATAATGACTTTTAAATGTTTATAACAAATGAATTATAAGTAACATATGGTCCTTGAGATCATAAATTTTTGCATTTTGCTATTTCTGTTACATTTTTTGTTTTTTAATGACCATATAAGTTAAGCAGAATATTACGAATATTAGGCACAAACACTTACTGAGAAAATTAAGAAAAAAAATGTAACTTGCATCCAGGACAAAGGCTATTTGTTTGTTACTTTTGGAGACCATCCTGGCTGAGTTTATATTTAATGTAGATGTAGAGGAAAGTTGATTTGTATTTTTTTTAAATCTTGAGTTCTTTTTCTCCCCATTCTCATTTTAGAGAATAATCTTATTTGAAACCCTTCACATTTGGTCCTAATTCTGTGCTTTCTGTGGCTTTCTACTTTGTCTCTTTGTTCTTTGACCTGTTTCCTTTTTCCTTTCCTCCTTATTTTGCTACTTTCCATCTTTCTTCTTTTTAGTTCCCATCTTTACTCTAATTTTGCAGATAAGAAAATTGATACTCAGAGGTATTAAGTAGCTGGGGTGAGAGGATTATCTGACTCCTGATAGGGACACATTTCTTGAATTTCTAGTGGAGTTAATTCCTAGCACACAGTGCTGATACACTGTGGTGCTTAAAGTGTATGTGTTTTCTTTATAAACTTAAATGTTCCTGAGGCTGATAGGTGGTTTATATTGATATAATTGTGTCAATTTTTTGAAATACTTAAAATATTATAATACTGAGTTATTTCCATGCTGGCTAATAAATAGACGTTGCCTCTCAGCTGTTCCCCTTTTATTTCAGTGCCCCCCCATGAATCTCTGAGAATTGGCCCAGTAGCAACCAATGGAAAGACTTCAGGTTTTCAGACATACTCTCTAACATTTTTGTCTCTTTGGCTTGTTTTATTCTCACAATAATTTTGAGATACAAAAATCTACTTTTTTGAAAAAAAATGCTGATTCCAAGTTTTACTTATCTCCATTTCAAAAAATGGTGTGGTGAGAAATATCTGAAAACAGTATACAAGAAAGTTATTCAGGATCACATTTTTCCAGCACCTATGTTCATTTAAAGTTTTGCAAATATGTTCCTTTTAAAGATCATCTAAAGATTCAGGAATAATTCAGAGTATCTGTATATGTTCTGTGGATTTCAAGTATGGAAATACTATTGTTATATCTATAATGTGTTCTTGCTCTTTTTCTGCTTGTTAATATGGAGAATTACATTGATCGATTGTCAAATGTTAATCCATTCATCCATTTTTTTGGGAAATAACTCACTTAGTCATGATGTAGTATCACTTTTATATATTATTGGATTTTATCTGCTGAATTTTTATTTAGACTTTTTTTGCACCTAAGTTTATGAGGGATAATTAATCTGTAGTTTTATTATAACATCTGGATAGAACATGGTGTCAGAGTAATGCCAAATACAACTTGATAGCATTATCTATTTTTCATTTTTCTGGAAGAACCATATAGGATTGTTATGTTTCTATCTAAATATTTGACAGAATTTTCAAGTAATACCGTGTATGCCTGGAGTTTTCTTTGTGGGAAGGTCTTAAGGTAAGTATTCAGTGTCTATAATAGATACAGGGCTATTCAGTTTACTTATTTCTTCTTGAGTGAACTTTGATAGTGTTTTCCAAGAAATTTTTCCATTTCCTTCAAGTTGTCCAATTAATTTTAAAAGGTTGCTCATTGTACTATATTATTGATCTTTGTGATGTTATAGAATCTGTAGTAATGTTATCTTTATGAGCTAAATATTTTTAATACTTTAAACAAGTTTATACATTAGCTTCTTGCCCATATTATTTCTTAAGAAACATGTGCTGTAATTCTTATTTTGTATTTCTGTGTATTGTGTATTTTCACTCTGAATTTATAAAGCATTTTCTTTTTATTGTTGGTTTTAAGTAATTTGAATATGACATATTTTGATCTATTTCACCATGTTTCTTGTGCTTTGGGTTCCTGGCATTCTTGTACCTGTGGGTTTATAGATTTCGTCAAATTGAAATAATTTCTTTGAAATATTTTTCTTTTCCCTCTCAACTTCTTTGGGGGCTCCAATTACAAGTATGCTGGGCTGCTTAAAGTTATCCCAAATCTTACTGATGGCTTCTTATTATTTTATAGAAATAATTGGGTAATTTCCATTTCTCTGCTTTCAAGTTTTCTAGTCTTTTCTTCTACATAGGCAACTCTGCCACTTTCTTTGCCCATCAGTGTTGAAAGCTCCAACATGTAGTTTCACTTCTAGAAGCTCAGTTTCCATCTTTTTTCATATCTTTCTTTTTTCTACTTAACTTTTAAGTAAACAGTTAATTGCAGTGGCAATGACTGCTAATTTTGGTGTCTGTTTCAGCTCTAGATCTTTAAGATTGGCTAGTTTTTCTCCTTACTATCGGTTACGTTTTCTTGCTTTTTTTCAATGCCTGATAATTTTTTGATTGGAAATCTATATTGTGAATTTTAGCTTGTTGGTTACTGAATATTTTTGTACCAGTATTAGTCTTACTTTGTTCTGAATACAGCTAAGTTATTGGCAAATGTTTTTATCTGCTTGCATGTTGCTTTTAAGATTTGCTTATCAGAACTGGAACAGTATTTAGTTTGGGTGTAATTACTTCCCAGTGCTAAGACAATACCTTTTTGGGGCGCTCTTGAATGCAGTGCACTTTATGAACATGTCTAGTCTGGCTGGTAGAAAAAAGCACTGTTCCTGTCTGTGTTACTAGCAAGTTTTTCATGTGTTTCTTTTTCATACTTCAGTTAGTTCCCTCACATGTCTTGATTTTCTGTTCTTTTGAATAGCCAATGAAGACCATTTGTAGATTTTCAGAGTTCCATCTCTGCCTTCTTCTCTTCAGTACTCTGTGCAGCAGAGGACTCTAAATGCTATGTTCTACTTGGCATCTCAGCTCTGCCTCCTCAAATCTGCGAGTCCATCAGTCCTGCTTCCTCCCCAGGCTCCCCTTGACTGTGCCATCACCCAGAAACTCTTCCATTCCAATAGCCTTGCAGAATTACAGGACTCTCCTCCTTTGTTCTCCATCTCTCAGGATTACTATCCTTTGTTGCCTCAAGACCAGAATCTTGAAAACCTTAGCTTGAATCTGGTTTTGTTTGTTTCAGGCAGAAGGGTAAACTCAATTCTCATTACTCCATGTGAGTTGAAAGAGATTCTTTTATGCTTGGTTCCAAGATGAAGCAGGAAGACACTGAGACTGTACTGAAGGTCAGCGTCAGAGAAAAATTCAGAGCATTTTGGTTATTGAGTAGCCTGCATATTTAATTTTTTTTCTTTATAGAAAATTAAAACCCAATTATTTAAAGAAATAGAAAGAATGTACAAACCAGAAAACCATGGCTACACAAACATTTAAGGTTTACTTCAATAAATTAATGAAATAAAATGCTAGTAAGTAATGTAATAGATTATGTAGGTAGTTCCCAAGGTCACATATGAGTATTCATGTTGAGGCCATCTTTACTGGGCCACAGAAGGATAAGAATACACGCAATTTCCACAAATCTAAATTTATTCCATTTAAAGGGTTTCTTTAGCTGGGTGGGGTAGAATGCAACTATAATCTCAGCACTTAGTAGACTAAGGCAGGAGGATTCCAAATTTGAGGATAGCCTTGGCTACAGAGTGAGACTGTGTGTCAAAATCAATAACAATAAAAATAAATAAAGAAAGAAAGAAAAAGGCTTTATTTCTCTTTTTTTGCCTTTTTCATTCTTACATTATTATTCCTACATTATTATTTCATTCCTACATGAAATTCCATGTTTTATTGAATTTGTTCTTAGGGCCAATGGATGGTGAATTTCTTAATTTTTGTTTTAAAGTCATTACTTGAGCTGGGCAAGGTGATGTGTGTCTGTAATCCCAGCTATGTGGGAGACTGGGTGTAAAAAGATCTTGTTCTGAAGCTAGCCAGCAAGACCTTACCTGGAAAATAAACTCAACCTGAAAGGACTGGGGGTGTGGTTCAAGTGATAGTGTTCTTGCCTAACAAGCACAAGACATAAAGTTCAAACTCCAGTACTGCCAAAGAAAATAAATAAGTTGATAGATAGCTAGATAAATAATCTCGTTGCTTGACAAAAGTACAAGAGAGTGATTCACTCTGTATTGATTCCCCACAAATTTTTATTCGTCACTCAGTTCTCTAATCTGGAAACAACTGTTTGGCTATGCTCAAATACTTTTAGCTTCACCTATTTTTATTCAGAGATTAGCCTAAGACTTTAATCAGAAAGCAAATAACATTTCTCGTTTGAGCATTCCTATTTAGGGGAGAGTGTGTTCTACCCTGGATGGCTCATAGAATATGAACAATGGAACATTTGTGCATGGCCAGCTGTGTCATCTTTATGCTTCCCATCTTTTGGGTAGTAGATAGTCAACTCTTTCTTGAATACTTAGAAACAGTATTGGGAGATTGATCTTGATTGATTGCTGATATTGTTTCTATCACATAATAACAAAACAGAAATTGACTTGGTGATAGTCGATTAGCGATAGTCAATTTTGTCTTGAACATATGACCAGTGAGAAAAATGTTTTTTTAATGGCTGTTGCTGATAAATGTGCTAATTATTGATGTAGTAAGAAATATATCTCTCAGTACTTGTTACAGTTCTGCAAGGTGCTCCTCACTATTCTTATTTATAAATGAAGAAATTGAGTCTTAAGAACTCCAGTAAGTATTCCAGGTGTCACAGTCAAGACAAAGCTATCGATGAAACCCTGCGTGTGTGTCATGAAAACATTTTGCTCTTAAACCTCCAAGTGAGCTATTAGTGTTATTCAAATTGTGGCACTGTTTCTCCAGACACTATTCAGAATCTCCAAAGTGGAAAAATGACTTTATTCTGTGGACTACTTATGGCTTCTGTTATTATTCAGTGCTTTTAGTTAAGGAGGAGAATGATAAATTACACTCTCATTGAAATAAGCCTTTTAGACCTTTGAAAAGGATTGGAAACCAAAGGAAACAGACATTCCACAAGAATTGTGACCTATTTTTTTTTAAATAAATCTTTTCTTTTGCTAGAATCTCCTAAAATATTTTCATTTTAATAAAAGCGTTCTGGTTTCTTTGTGAAAATAGCTGCAAGGATATGTCAGTGGGTAGGTTCATTAAAAATTACAAGCATACCCCATTACTGTGAAAAGTCCCTGTGGCCTGTTTCCTGTGCTCTGGGAAGGGTGCAGCTTTCCAGTGATGCTGCCTAGGAATCATGAGGCCCTGCACCTGCAGATTGCAGCCTCGGGCACAGACACTGAGAGAACAGCCTCATTTTGTAAAACGAAAAGCTCTGCTGTTCTACAGAAATGTTTGGGACAGAGAAAAGGACCTCAATGTGATAAACAAAGCTCATAAACCACTGAGATGAGATAAATTGCTAGAGTTGTTTGGAAGACTGGAAAGAACAAACATTCTCCTCCTAAATGCAGTTTTCCTGCACTTGGGACAAGCACACTATCTGATTACCTAGGATGATTTATTTATCTTGCTGGACTGTTGACATGAAGTCTGCATTTCAAGCCAGGAATAGGTGTACTTCCTGCAGTTACTTTGTTTGCTGTAATCACTGACTTCGCTTGTGTTACCTTTTGTGATTGCTGCAGCTAACGATATCAAAGTTTAGTGGGTTCACCTCATCCATAATAGTAAAATCTGGATAAATCACTCTGGGTTTGAAGTGTATGTCCTGGCATCATGACCGAACAATAAACAGAGTACCTGCTTTTTTTATGGTTTCAGCTACAACTTTGTGTGGTGATATTTCACCTTCTGCTTGATAAAGATTGTTCATACTAATAACTCATCAAACACATGCCTCTCGTGCCTCAGGGTGTGACCTTCTGAAGTATTAATTTGTTTGTTTTTTATTCACTCCAGAAATTGTTATGAATACCTAATCTCTGCCAGACATTCCTGCAACCATCTTTTCACTTAGAGATGAAAAGAAATAATAAATTTCCTGCTCTTTTAGAACTTGTGTTCTAATTGGAGTAGGGGGATGCTCAAAGATAAATAAAACAAACAAGTATGTATCAGGTAGTGGCACTGCCCAGAAGAAAGTAAAACAGTGAAGCAATGAAGTGTGTTGTGAATCTGCTTTAGATTGTGCAGTCAAGGATGGCCCTGCCCACCAGGTGACACATAAACTGATATAAGAATGAGCAACAAGCTGTCAAGTGAAGATCTGGTGGGAGAACATTCCAGGCAGAGGTAGCAGCCAAAGCTATGGTGAGCTGGGGGCTAGACCTGCATCATAGCTTTGTTACTTACTTTCCCTTCGATTTGCTTTCACCTTTGTTGTTCAAAATTCCCCTTCTGTCCTCAGTCCCCCTCCCTTACTCTTCAAACTGTGGATTCCTAGGGGAAAAAATGTATTGTTAGGTGACAATTAGCTGTGTTAGTTAATTGATTCTGTACTGTTTTCAGGAAATCATTTCATATTAAGAATAATTTTATAAAGCGATTTAATTTAAAACTATTTGCTGGTGTTTTTAAATTTAAGGAACAAGTAAATTTCAAAACAATTTCCTCAAAATCTTTTATAGTAAAACTTACATTAAAATGAGCAAACATAATATCACTTAAATAAAGAGAAGAAAAGAAAGACAAAAAAGGAGGGAAGAAAGAAAGAACACAATTCTTTCTATGTCTAGAAAGATACAGGGAACTTTTCCCCAAATGAGGTAACTTTGAAGCTGGGAGACAGATTCACACGTTCATAAAATGTAACTTCCAGGACATAATTTCCTAAATGATTTCTTTCACTGCCCTCTTGGTAGCTCAGTGTCATGGATGAGTGAGTTTACCTCACAAGTAAGTGTTTAGCTCCCCAAGAACAGACTCTTAACCTTAGCTCACCACGTGATTAGAGCTCAGGGTGAGCGCACAAGATTAATGAGAGCCCTGAGTGAAAACAGTCTCGGTAAGGACAGCATTAAATCCTGAAAGGCTGGTTGTTATTGTTTGTGGAGGCTGAGCCCTGAACTAACCCCAGAAGGGACTCTGGTGGTAGTAGCGCTCCTGGTGTGGGTATATCTTTAGTACCTCCATCCTGTTTTCCTGTGACTGGCAGCATGTCTTTCTCTGTTGGAATCTATTTTTAGAGGCTACTATGTATACTTGTGTTTTCTCACTGTATCAAAATGTAGATCTTCTCATTTTTTACTCCACTCATTTTCCTAGATGCTTGAAAGAGGACACTTTCTCACATCCGGAAGTTAATACCTTAGTTCTAGTTTATTCTTCCTCTAAGTACACTAAACACCTTTACATTTTCTAGCATTAATCTTCTAGTGGACAATAAAATGGTGGGAAAAGCATCTGTAAACCCTTCCTATTCTTCTCAACTTCCCCTTGTCTTGTTATTCTTTTTTCAATCCTCTACCTTTTTAGGAAAGGGAACTTGGGGCAGTGGTCTTTAGGGAGAAAGGTCAAGAAAGAAGTCACTGGCAACTAACCGTCAGCCAGGCAATAGCAACAATAGCAACACTGGCAGGCAAGATAGCCTGGCTGGAGAATGCACATGCAAATCATAAATACATTAAAAACAAATACTCGTACACATGAGGAAAATCTGAATCTACTCCACTCTGCCCAGTTTCCATCAATGGTCTACTAGCGGTGGTCTCCAAAGAGCACTCTGGTAGGCAAGAATGAGACATTTATTTTAGAGAACAGAATCTTCAAAGGAGGGGGAAAGCAGGCCTGTGGGGAAAGAAAGCAGAAGTCTGGCAATAGGTCATGGGAAAGGAAGGAATCACTGTGGGGTTTGGACTTGGACAGAGAAAGAAGTAGCAGCAGGCCACAGCCCAACCTGTCATTAGCTTTAAAAAACAAAACAAAAAAACCCCACAAAAAGCTGTCACTGACCCTAGAGTGGATTGGATGGAAGGTTGTTTTTCCCACTCTCAACTTATTTCCTATCTTAAGTTTATGTTAACAATTTTATTGCTTCTTCACAGCCCTGAGTTTATGAATGGAGGAGTTAGGTCTTAAGCCTTTAAATACAGGAGTTTTGTGTATGCTCCCAAAGTGTTATATGAAAAGAGTTCTATGGAGCTGGTAGATACGTCTACATCAGTTTTCTGTTGGAAGTCTTTTTATAGCAGACTGCTATTGGGTAGCTGAGATACATTTTATAAAATTTAAGGTTTAAACTACTGGATTTCATTCATACTTCTTTTTGTTTTTACAATCCAATTACCTAGAACACTACAGCATATTCAGAACAGGTATTTTGTGTTTATTTCAGAAAAGTACATTTGAGTATTTAAAACTTACCAGCTTTGCATGTTTTTTGCATAATGAAAATTCCAGCAAATAATTCTTGACTTTTTTCACTTTGTGTATTTGTGTTGCTTCGTTTATACTACAGAAGTATTCATTTGTACTTTTAGAGAAAAAGTATTCCTAGTTTATTTTTTCTTGGACAACAGTAAGAGAGTTGAGTTTTTAGGTTTTAGATATCCCATTAGGAGACATCTTTATTCTCAAAATATTACAAGATGCTTAAAGCAGTGACATCACTGAGCAGACTTAATAAACAACTATATCATTTTCTATAAGTGTGTAATACATTACCCCCAAAACGGAGTGACTTAAAGCACAGCAATTATTTGCTCACAGTTCTGTATTTTGGACAGTACATGGAAAAAAAAGGATGGTCTGATGTCATGGCATTTAGCTGAACTGGAAATGGCAAGTTCAACGTGCCACTTGTTCTTCAGGGTCGTTCTCCACATGGCCTCCTATCATTCATAGAACCAAGCTTTCTGCTTGGAAGATGAATCCAGGGAGTAAAAGAAGAAGGGGCTAAAAGGCTAGATCTGTTTAATGATTTGAGTCTTATAGAACAGTACTGTACCATATTATATGAGCCAATGCAAGCCACAGACCAGATCCAAAGGGAGAGAGAACAGACTCTACATTTGTTGGGAGGGATTACATTCATTTATAGGGAGGGAAGGAATTATTGGCTACTATATTTGGAGATTAGAGCATAAACCTTTGATAACTATATCACTGAATCAAAAAAGGAAACATAGTTTCTTAATTATAAAGGTCTTTTGATACTACAACCTATGGAATCATTGTAATTTTGTATCCATTCTTACTATTATAATATGAGCTCTGTCTCTTTGACTTGGAGTTTAATATTCCACGTTACAGATCTTTGATCTAATAATAAAAGATGTAGTTGTCTTGTAAGTCAGACAATTTCCAAATGTTCACTTGTTGCTTGACAATCAGTTGAGGTTTTTTTTTTTTTGTAATATATTCTCTTCAGCATGGAATAATGAAAATGATAAAAAGATAGATGGGTTTGGGTTCAAATACCAATTCGGCAACTTATTGACTGGACATTTGGGAAAATTGTTTAAATTCTTTTCAGTCTTACTGTTCTTATGTGTATAATGAGAGTAATTATGCATTTTAAATCAGGTTAGTATAATGATTAAATGAAATTATTGTATACATTATATACAGTCACTGGAGACTGTACTGGGATATAGTAGATTTTTTCCTTCCTTTATATTTCTTTGATGTAGTAATTAAATTTCTAATATATAAAATTGTTTTTAAATATTTGGGGGAATGTAGCTTTCTCAGTTTGGGATTTGATTATTGTAGTCATGTCTTCTAATAATGGCAAGAGTAATAATAATATCCTCTTATGTAAATATTTGGAGGACAAAATAAGTAGAAAGATAAAAATTTGGTATGATTTCTAGAGGTTTTAGGTGTTATTCTTATAGGCGTGTGTTTATGTGAAGGTTTGCCTTTTCAGTTTCTTTTCCTTCTCCTTTACAATGACAGCATCCTTCAGAAGTGGAAGGCATGTAGTATTTTTATTTGCCTTTGTAAATATTATGTGCTTATCTGACTTTTGTAATAAGGTCATCAGAAAAATCTCATGAGGTACTTCCTCCTCCTTTTCCTTTAATAGTTTAATGAAGTAATAACAATGATAATAAATTTCATGATTTCCTAATTCAGAATGTCCTATTATGATATAGTTAAATGAATTTTTAGTCCTTATGTGTTTTGTAGCAAAAATATTCTTATGTTAGCTAGAAAAGAATATTTTTATTATGAATTTTAATCTCCAGAGCAATTCTTTTCTTGTGATTAAATAGCCTCCACAAAGTCAAACCTTGGTTTTTACCAGAATTAATAGGACAGAAATTTCTAGACAGCTTGCAGGATTATGTCCAAATAGATTTTTAAACTTTTCAAAAATGCAAAATGATTGCTAGCAATATTATTGCAGACAATTTTGTTCAAGTAGATATGGAAATAGTTGTAAAATGCCAATTTGCATCTTAGATGTGTTACAATGACTGTATTCTGAAAGTCGGGTAAGAGCTAAGATTATTCAGCAAGTATTCCTGTCACTGTGAAAGGGAAAAATGCAGAGCTGAAGGTGGCATGACACATTTTCCCATTCACAGCTGAGTGGGCAGGTGACACATGTTAGGGATAGAACTGCTTTCTGATTTTCCTCTGATGAAGCTTGTCAACTAAATTGAATTTTGGGTTTCCAAAATATCAGAGTTCTTGGCATATTGTAGCATTTAGCTTAGTCTTACACATGGCTCCAAAGGAGAATCTTCCTTCTCCAGTTAATACTAAATTATCAGAGCTTTGGCAGGAAAAAGAAAGTGCCATGTGGGTTGTGTTTCTGGAGAGTTAACATTGAAATAATTCATTGTACATTACATGCATAGAAAACATTGAGAAGAAATTTCTCCCTGTCCAGCTCTGCCAAGATTTGGGCTCTTTCTGGAATAAACTGCAAGTCACTTTAATACCATCCTTGCCGTCTATGCATATAGGTGTGGCCTTCATATGTCTTGTGACAGTTCCATTTTGTACTCGTGTAATAATGTCCCTTGTGATGAATTCAAGCTCAACCTAACTTCTTTCAAGCCAGCATACATTTTAAGCTTTAGAAGGATAGCAGAAGAAAGGTTTGTTTTCATCATGGACATCACTGAGTAGTTGCTGACTGACTGTCAGTGGGGAATAGACCATCCATATATTAGCACAACATGTATACACAATCACAGAAATGCAGACTCATTATCTGCCTTTGATTTTTGGTGGAATGTTTCTTCTGAATAAATCAGGCATAATTGCAAGCCACATGTAACTAAATCAGGTGGAGTAATTCCAGGGAAATGATTGGCATACATCAAGAGTTTTGGAACAGAAATCCCAGTGTTTTATATTTATTATCTTTTGTTCATGGGAATTTCTGAAGGCAACTACTGTGCAAAAGTCATTTGTCAATCATTTTCTCTCTCCAAGAGCAATTTGACAAGTTAGTTTCTGTGTAAGTGACAGCATTTACACATAATTCATTTTTGATTCTTAGTGAGAAGTAGAGAATCTGAATGTTTTGCATACCATGCATGACAATGGTAGCTAATACCACATAGCAACTTTTTTCCAGGAGGATCTTTATAATTTATAATTCAATTGGTACAAATTATTGACAGCCATTCAGGGTATTGTGTAGCATTATTAAATCATAATTTATTTCTTCATTTATCTTCATGAACACACTGCAAGAAAATGTGAAATTTTCCTTTAGCATCTTCAAAGCATAGAAAATGGATATTTCAGGAATATAATAGCCAAAAAATTTAGTCACCCTCATATACACAATCTTAGAATTGCTTTTCTTTATGTCTCTCATCCTTATTTTAAGTCATTGTATACTTTATGAATCCACAAATGATTGCCTTTTTTGAAAGGTTTGTGTTATTCAAGATGACTTGTAAAGTTTACTCAATCTTCCCTAGCAAGGGAAACAGGAAATTCCAGAGAACACTAGACTCAGCAAACCTATAAAATCTGAGAAAGCAGACCATTATTTCTGGAGACATTTCACATAACACTTTGGGAAGCAATGACTAATTAGTTTTTGGCCTTAACAATAGCACTTTCAGGGGCTGTTCCCCCCCCCCCCCCCCGCCTTTTATAGCTTTCATATTAGGAAAAGAAGGAAAGTACCTTTCAATGATGAAATATTGGCAACGTATGCACTCACTTCTCTGTAGGAGCTCAACTCTTTGATCCTTAGTAAAATTACCTTCATTGCCTGGCTGGTATTAACTGGCTGGAAGTAACAACCAATTGTTGCAGGCAAGACAACATCCTAACATGCTTTGCCTCTGAATGAGTGACTGATTATTTCAAACTGAAGGCTGTTTCTCCTATTCAGCTTTGTAGTGCAGTAAGTTAAGCCCTTAAAGAAGTATAGGTACTTGTACATGTCTAGAAGCTTCATCTTGTTCATGGCAGCTCTTTGCCTAGCCACCCACTCTCCAACTGCCAGAAGATACTTAGTCATTAGTGGAATAAAATTTATTCTGAGTTCTCTAAATGTAAGCATTTCTAGGTTACATCTCCTTGCCTTTCTTCTCTCCCTCTCTTTTTCCTTCTCTCTCTCTCTCTCCCTGTTTCCCTTCCCTCCTTCCCTCTCTCCCTTCCCCCTGTCTTCCTTCCTTCCATTAACTCCTTGACTCTTCTCCCTTACCCATTTTATAATTAATCTGTTTTAAAGTTATATTTATTTCACCTCCACTACAAACATGCTGATGCTGGCCTCCACCATGGCTCTTAGATTATTGTAGAGATCTAATTGATCTTGTTTTTCCCTAAATTCCCTCCTCTGACCTAGCCCAGACTAGCCACATTTTCTTCCCTCCCTCTCTTTCTCCTTCCCTCTTCCCTTTCTCTCATCCTTACTTTTCTTTCAATACTTTCTTTTATTGTAGTAAGAACATTTATCATGTAATCTACCCTCTCCACAGATTTTTAAGCATAAAATTAAGATATTGTCAAACATGAGCACAGTTGTCATGCAGAAGAACTCAAGAAATTATTTATCTTGCATAACTAAATTTGATTACGAATTCTCCATCCTCCCCTCCTATCCAGACACTGGGACCACTGTTTTGTTCTTTGCTTCTATGATTTGACTACGTAAGATCCTTCATATAAGTGGAATGGTTCAACATTTATCCTCTGTGACTGATTTAATTTTGGTTAGCATAATGCCCTCAAGTTTCAACTATGCTGTTCTATGTGGCAGGATTTCCTTATTTTAAAGGCTGAATGATATTCCACGGTGGGTAGATGTCACTTCATTTATTTATTAATATTTTTCACTTTTTTGGTAGTACCGGGGTTTGAATTAAGGGCCTCATATTTGCTAGGCAGGTGCTCAACCACTTAAGTTACTCTAACAGCCCATAGATACCACATTTTTAAATCTATTCATTTGTCATTGGACATTTAGATTTTCCATTCTTTTGGATAAATATCCAGCAGTAGGATTACTGGATCTTATGATAGTTTGGGGGGGGTCAGGGTTTTGAGAAAATTTTATACTGTTTTCTCATTCCCACTGTGCTCCTACCAACAGTGTACAACAAACTAGAAAGTTTCTGCACAGCAAGGAAACAAATAACACAATGAAATGGCAGCCTACAGAATGAAAGAAAATATTTGAAAGCATGCACCTGATAAGGATGTTAGTTCCTAAAATATTTGAGGCACTGTTACGACTCAATAATAAAAATTTTAATAACCTAGTTAAAAAGTGGGCTAAAGATTAGAATAAATTTTTCTCTAATGAAGATGTACAAGTGGTCAACAGGTATATGAAAATAGACTTAATGTCCCTAATCACCAAATCAAATGAGATAGTGTTTTCAAGCTACAATCTATAAAACAAAAGAGAAATTGTGGAGAAATTGGAGCCTTAGTTTATTCTAAATGCAGCAGACTGAGTGAGCTTTTCAGAAGTCATACCATGTCTATCCTCTGCTCAGAACCCTCTAAGAATTTCTCTTGTCCTTCAGAGTAAAAGTTAAAACTCTTCCTAGGGTCCACGAGACTCTGTGGCTCCACTCATCCACTTACTCTAATTCATCTCCTTCTACTCTTTCCCCACTAGCCACCTTGCTCTGCTGTAGTCCTGCCAAGCAGAACCCCAATTTGATGCCTGTGTGCTTGCTGGTCCTAGTGCTCTGGAGTTCATATCCCAGGTGTCTGTATGGCTGTCTGCCACCCATCTTCATATATGCTCAATTGTCACTCCAAAAAGGATTCTCCTGAGTCTGTTGTGTGAAACCGCAATCACACCCCATCCCACACACCCTTTCCCTTTTCCCTCCTTTCTCCACAGCACTTATCAGTCAGCAAATTACGCATTTGATTAGTTGCTCATAGGGTTTCCTCTTGTTAGATCCTAAACTTCATGGAACTGCTATTTTGGAACTGCTGTATCACTAGTGCCAGAGCAATACCTACCATGAAGTAGGGATTAGTGTATTCTTTGTACTCATGGAATGAAAAGAGTAAAAAATAAATAAGAATTAAATAGTCTACTTCCTTCTCTTGCTTGTCTCCCACTTTTTGTCTTCCTTTATCTTGTGTCTCCCACTATCACCTTCCATCATTCAGTTTCATATCTCATTTTCTGTCATGTTAATTGTAAATATATCACCTCTACATCCATTTTTGTAGTAAATTCACTTTCCACTGAATACTGAGGCTTCATTTAATGTTCTAAATTACAGATGGTCAGCAAAAGTTTGGCTCTGAGTGTGTGTGTGTGTGTTTGTATATATTTTGAACTTATCATTGCCCTGCAATGTTTGCAATAAAAACACAGAAGGATATAAATGACATGTCTTTGATATAACCTTCCCATGTTGTTGCAAGTCATTCAAGAATGAACACAAAGCATAGTTTAAACTTCAAGAGGCAGAAATTCAAATTTTCTTTGACCCGTATCATGGAATTCCTATGCTATTTAGATACACTTCCAATTGAGTAGGATAGCTGACATAGAATATAAACTCTTCTGAATAGACTGGATTCTTCTTTAAATTATTTTTTCAGAACTTAATTAAAAACAATTAAGTTTTTAATTAAAACAATTCTGTTCAGTTACATTCAGCTTAAGGAACTACAATTACAAAGTAATATCTTATCCTATCCTATGCTGTCTCATCCCATCCTACCCCATTCCCACCCCATCTTGTCCTATATCAAAACCCACTGAATCTGCTTAATGATGTTTAAAAAACTGCTTCTATATTCTTGAAGCAATGTGAACAAAATCAGAAGTAAGGAACTTATAGATGGAGAGAAGAAAATTGAGGGTTGGATATAGTAATCACAAAATAACATATTAAATGCCAAAGACTTTTAGTTTGTTATGTCTGTTAGGGAACTAAAGTGGAAGAGCTTTTGGGATCCCTGCTCTCAGATGATTTCAAGGGCCCCAACCTGTGGAAGCCATTAGAATTGGGGAATTGATTTCCATAATATCGTCACACCATCCGTTTGCAATTTTGCCATTTACTCTTTCTGTGTCCATAATACAGATTTTGATACCTAACCAAAAGCTGCCTTGCTTTAATTTTGTGGAAAACTTTAATATGTGTGCATTATGTTCTCTAATGTCTGTGAACTGCAAAGAAAATCCAAATAAGATAGCTGTGAATGGCCTTTGAAAACAGAGCACTAAACACCTGCAATGCATCATTGCTGATGTCTGTATTTGCAGTTAGCATTGTCCCTATCCTGTTATGCCTCCATGGTGCCCTAAAAACTCAACATTAAGTAACTGCTTGTTGTACTGATGAACAAGGGAATTAGATACCGTTTGATACTGTAATGCTTACAGTTGTATGACTGAATTATATATCAACGTACGGTACTTATTGAATCACTATCAATATATGATATGATTGAGTTTGAAACTCTGTGCTCCAGCATTAGTTTCTCTATTTATTGTGAGAGACATTATTCACTGTTTGTTCAGCAAGCAATTATTGAGAACATGGTGTGTATGGAAAGAAGAGTGTGCTAAGTACCATCTCCTTTGCCTTCATCATAAAGTCAAAATTCTTTAGTGAGTCCTTTTTACCTGTTCAACCTCATCTCCTGCACATCCCTTCTGACATCATCCTTGTACGAGTACTTTTTGAAGGGTCCTGAAGAAAACATGCATCCGTGCCTTTCTGCCTTAGCTCAGCTGCTTACTCCCATTTGAACAAATCTTTCAAAATCTCTATCAATTGTTACTTCTTTTCTCCAAGGGAGAATTAAGCCTTCATCTATCTATCTGCTCAACAAATGTATGTACTGAGCTTTCAACTGGCAGGGGTTTTAGCCCACTGTACTTAGTAAATTCTGTGCCCTTGGGAAGCATCTCCTTCTAGTTGCTTATATTCAGTCAGCGCCCTTATCCATTCCTCTGTTAGAGCAGAGCCATTTTGTTTGTTAATTATTATGTTTGTTTGTTTTTCTGGTAGACTATGAACCATTAGGAGGATATCTATTTTAACTTACTTATTTTTGGAGTTTCAGTCCCTGTGATGAAGTCTTTGCACATGGCAGACACTCAACAAATATTGAATTAATTATTGGAGAAACATTCAATAAATATTGTCATAGATTTCTCATCACAAATCCGGTGGTGCAAGCTATCCCTAGTCCCTTGGATTCTGGGCCTTTGTTAATGTATTGTATGCACTGGCTTTTGCATCTTTACCTGGAATCAGGAATAATGGCAATGTCCACCTCCTGAACACAGGATTAGCTCAAACATTTGAGTATTCACTTTGTGTGCTTGAAACATTGACTAAGGGTTCTTTCTAGGAAGATCAAAGTCTGTAGTTACATAGACTACAGCAATTAGAGTCAAATATATAAGTTTTTTCATGCCTATAGCAATAAATGTACAATATTTATGTTGATGGCTTCTGAGTGGTTTTAGTAATATATGAGAAAAAGTAGTTGTATAAAATTACTGCTAAAGCCCTAAGATTTGTTCAAACAAAATTTTAATAAAATGATATTTTTGAGACACTTTCTACTTCTAATAAAATTATGTAAGGGTTATTGTTTGGTTTCACATCTCAAAGGTTTACACAATAAAACAAATGGAAAAAAATCTGTGGCTGTTAAAAATTGGTGTAATCCAAGGAAGTACTCTTGTAAAACATGGTAGAATAAGCAGGAAAAGATTTTTCAATTCCATTCAGTTTTTGTTTATAAAATCCATATATGGTTATTTTGTTTTCATATTAATTTCTGATAGAGTGCTCTTTATAAATCCATCTGGTTGAATGGTTTAAATTGAAGAATTGTCATGAGGGACTTTTTGGTGCTTAACATATATAATAAATAATTTAACTTCTTTTTGGAGGAAAGGATGTAAAACATTTAAAATACGTAAGTAGTTATCCTTATAAGTTCAGTAGATTATGTTTTCATGAAAATTTGCATTTGCTAAATGATACTTATTTTAAAACACAATTCATATTTAAATCATCCATGTCTTTCAGCAAACAGATAATGAAATATAAATAGTGGTTTAGCATTGTTTATTTTTTGAAGGAAAAAGTAGATGGAGAAAGAATAGATTTGTTCATATAATCACTTTACTGATGAATAAATCTAACTATACTAATACAAATAATATACATATTATTAACTAATTCTACTTAAGATGAAGGTAATGTGAAGTGAGAGACTTTTCAGGACCTCTTCTCCAGTGGGACTGGTGGTTTTATATACTAGTTAAAACTCTGTAAATCTCCTCATAGTACATAGTATCAGGTTTACTGAGCTGATTTTAATTAAAGTTGATTTTAGGCTCAGCTCACTTCATTTGAAGCTAAAATGGTTTGTAGAAAGTAGACTTTTTATGTAGAAAGATAAAAGGAGGATTTTAAAGCATGTGTGTATGCATATTAGTGGAATGTGTGTGTTTATATACATGTAAGTATTCAAGAACATGAATATAAGGCCTGCCAAATTTATCATATGGCTTTTTGTTGCTGTATTTTGTTTGAGCCACAGTCAGAGGAACTTCAGCCTACTAAAGCGGGACCCTTGAATCACCAGCATCTATCCACTTAACTATGGATAACTCAAACTCTTGAGTCTCTATGTGATAAACTGTCACCTGATTTTAAAAATTACCACCATCAAAATATATACTTCAGCAGACATAAGGAAAAGATTGCAATTTGACAAGGTGTAGACTGACAGATAGTCTGTGTAACATTAATAGTATTTTCTGGGTGAGTGTATCAATATATATTACAAATATGTGATTATGTATAAAGATTTCCCACACCACCAAACTTGATATAAACATGGACAAGGAATAAGCAAATACATTTCTTAGAAGAAATTCTAATGGTCTAGATGAATGGCAGCTACTTATGTTAATAAATTATCAAGAAAAGTTAATGAGATATTTTTAATTATCCTGAGAATTGGTAAACATTTTTTTAAAGATTGTTGTGACCCAGTGTTGGTGATGATATGGGGACCTGAGCACATATGCTAGTATAAACATCTTGGTGAAGAACGAAATGTTATCATTCGTTGGTGACATTTTTCATTAAAAAATTTGTGAAATACACTATATTCTGAGAAGTTTGACTTTTTAGAATCAGTTTAACATAGGGAAATATTTATACATTTGTACAAACTCATGCATATAAGCTTTTTATTTGCAATTGCATTGCAAAATATTGAAGAAGAGTTAAACTATGATATATCCATACAAAGTAGATTTAGAGACATTTGTCTAGACATGAAAGACAAGCTTAGCGAAAAGACAGGCTATATGTTATGTACGTGCTACAAAAAATAACATAGAATTTATAGAACATATGAGCTGAGTGAATGACTGAAGTGATAGAGCTCCTGCCTAGCAAGCATGAAGTCCTTAGTTCAAAGCCCAGTACCTCCAAAAAAAAAAAAAGAATATATGCTATATATGTTGTATAATGTTTTGATTCATATGAGTATGGCATATGTATGTAATGCGTAGCAAAAATGTTCTGGAAGGATGCACAGCAAATTCTTAAGAGTTGTTAATTCTTTGGAGGAAAACTTTCTGTTTTTATTCTGTATGCTTATTAATTGTTTTAAATTTGTGAGGCTAGCCTTTTGATATTTCAAAAACCTATGGGACTTTTAAATTATCCCTGCATTATGGTGATGATATTAATCCTTTAGTTAATCAAGGAAGTGAAAATTATTTTTGAACACACTGCATAGTACCAAATAATGTATGTATATGTGTGTGTGTGTGTGTGTGTGTGTGTTGTGGTGTGATTTTTGACCTTAGTAACATGTAAATTTGGATGAGTTTGTATAATCCCCATTTAACAAGCATTTAATTTATCCCATATAACTCATTGTTTATCAAATCCAGTGATTTTGAATAATGCTAATTTTTTTTCCTCCAGAAATCCCAAAGAATCAAAATGGGAAGGTTGCCACATTTAAGAAATTTCAATCAATCTCTCTTTCATCCTCTCTCTCTCTTTCATTCCCTGCCTCTTCTGCAGTCTCTTTCCCTCATTCTGCCGTCTTCTTCATCTTTTCTTTCTCTCAAATTCTAAAATAGTTCTGTATAAATACTGAAAGCAAATTATAATTTGCCTTCTTAGTAGTAATGTGAAGCTTTGAAATGTTTAAGTCCTGTCTGGCTGTCAGTGTTGTTATGGTCTCTCACTTATGTAAAGACTCAACATCTTTTGCCATCTCCTTTCTACATCTTCAAGTTCTGGGAATCCTCTGTGGATATTGCTGATAGACCACTTCCCCTCAACCCCTCACAGCTGCTGCAGAACTCAGGAAACTTCTTGGTCCAACAACTTCCTATCCCTCAAAACTAGTGCTTTCTCACTGACAGAGAACTATTAGTAGTTTTTTGTTTTTTAATCAATTTAGTCTGTTAAGATACTCATTTTAAGCAGGATTGAAAATATCAGAATATGTTATGTGTAATAAGGGAAGTATCATCTCATAAAACTTTTTTTTCTGTGTCAGAGATATGACTCTTATACATGCTATGCATAGCCAACGTAAAATCTACTACTTATGGTGAGTTACACTCAAAAAGTTCAAAATCCATCTTTTGAACTGCCTTTATTTAAGGACACTTTGCAGTGATCTTTAGCTTATATCTAAACCTGATGAAAGAAAAATATTTTTTGAAATTTATTGTTGTATCTACTCTTGAGAGCTTATCAAGGAAGTTACTCATTCCATCACTTCATTACATATACTCCTGGGAGAAATTCCTGTATTGTATTAATATAATAATATCTGTACTTCTCTTGTTTTATTTTTATCTTTTGAACTCTGAAATGTGTCCCAACTGGGTTTACTTCTTTATATTGTATATAAATAGACGAGAGCTAAGGTTATGATCCATCCTTAATGGAATATAAAATTTTTTCATGCATTTCATTCAGTCATATTTATGGCATTATTTTGTTTCCCTATTCTCATTTCCTTTTCTTATGTATGACATTGTTTTATAAACCTGTTTTTATTTTCTGTTTGTATGTTACTATTCTTACAAATTATTATGTTAAATCTTTCTTCTAAAATAAGTACTTTTTTCCTAAAGTTAAGTGAAACATGATACTGTCTTAGAAATTTGACTTTCAATAATCACCTTATTATAGGAAAATATTTATGCATCTGTATGTCATATATCAGATGCTAATGATTCTAAAAACACTTTACTGTGCTTGTCGTAGAAAGCATACATGACAAGTAAGACCCTGGGATCTTTCTTATTACCTTTTTTTGCAGTACTGGAGATTTACTCAGGACCTTGTTCGTGTACTCTACCACTTGAGCCATGCCCCTAGACCTTTTGTTTGCATTTTGCTTTTCAGATAGGCTCTCCTTAACTTTGCCCTGGTGGCCTCAACTCTCTATCTTCCTCTTTGTTAACTTATATTTATATTTAAATGATATCTTTTTTCAAAGCTGTTTGACTTCTAAGCTTTCATATTAACATTTAATAAGCCAATTCCATAAGATGAGTTAATGTTATTAACTGCATTTATTAAAATGCTAAGGGAAAGAGATCTGGCTTCTAGTTCTTAGAGACGTTGGCAGTCACTGAGCTTCTCTAAGCCCATGTCATCCAATTCTTTTATTTTGCAGCTTCATAAAGGTCATTCATATCCAGTGATATGTCTACACAGCTTTCACTTTAACTTAGTTGGAAACCAATATTATGATAATAAAATGTATTATAGTTTGTAAACATAATGTTGGCCTTTTTATAAAAAGGTATTCCATTTCTTTGCCCATATCATCTGTCAGCTTTTATTGTAGTATTTTACTTAGACAATTGTTTTCATCCTGTTTTTGGATTATCTTTTCACTTTTATGAATTTTTAATATTTTAGCACTTGTTGGAAATGCAAATTGTTAAATTTATAAGTATATTTAGAAGTATTTAGATTATATAAAATGTACACATGTATATATATTTAAAACCTATTTTTTTCTACATGTGATATAGCATTTACTTGGAAGTAGTATGTTGTGATTTATTTCAACTTGTATTTTCATACATGTATAATATAAGCTGAAAATTATTTTACATTCTAAAGACACTTTTTTTGATATTCACCTGTTTTGAGGTGAAACTCAGAAGACTTGTATTTCAGAAATCATAACCACAAGAAAGCTCATTATATAAGATGCCCATTGTTCTTCAATCCATTTTCCACTCAGAGAGGAACTTACACAGTTAGAAAGGCTATTGAGACACAGAGAGAAATTAATTTTTAGCAGATTTTCAATTCCCAATGTAAGGACTCTTCAAAACCAGAGAAACCTAAAGGTAACAGATGGCTAACAACAGTATTTATGACATTAACACAGAATTTCTTTCCTGTCAATATACAACCTTGCCTAACCCTAGGTCACTTGTAGGGTTAGAATATATTAAGAACATAAAAGGAATTAAAATTATTTTCCCTGCTCCACTCATCACTCTTACAAGATACATTACTTTATGTAATCATAACATTCACCTTAATAACTAATTTTTGACCCTTTGCCCCCAAATGTCTTGACTCACTTACTGCAACCCTAAATTTGTATTTCATGTTGTGCTGGTATTAATGCATTCGTATGTTCATTTCATCTCCATTAGAGGGACCCACAATAAGATAACTTGGATTTTCAATAAAAAGATAAGAGCCTACATTATCTGAAATACTACGGTAATTCTCAAAGTATTATGAACTAAGAGTATACACCATCCTGCTACTTTGCAGTATCTATTTATAATTCTTTTTTGTGTTGTAATGTCATGGGAAAGCTGTATTTTTTTCTTCTCTCTAGAGATTTCAGTGGTCTAACAGTAAAGACAGTGCCTGGTTAATTAGCATCTGCTTTGTCCACATCCCTAGAGGCTCATTTAGTTCCAGCCCAGCCACAAATGTACAGCTTCAAATAAGGGGAGCTGTCTTTGATGCAGGGCTATGATTCACAAGGGGATGTGTTTGGAGATTCAGCTATAGTGGATGGCTGATGCATCCCAGGTAACAGGTGATGGTTTCTTAATATCTGAATCATTGTAGCCCCTGATTTGCTGGGTTATAACACAAAGAAACAGGATTCTTAGCAGTCTCTGCCCCGACATACACCCTCAGCCATAGAATTCAGACAGAATCTCAGTAATCACTCGCAAACTGGGGATGGTGAGGTCCTCCTTTTTCCTGAATTGATTTATTGACTTGAGTTTTTTCCTGAAGAAAATTCCTCTCTTTGATTTGGATTATACATTTCACAGGGACAAATTAAATTAAACTTTGTATTAATTTTGTGTTCTATCACAAAAATATCAGGGAAAATTATTTAGTGATTTGATGTATCTTTACTTTCTGTGACAGAAAATTGAGCTAAAGAAGACCAGTGGGTAAATAGCCTCACCTCTTTCATAAATACTTGGTTGGAAAATGGTTACATTTAAGGGAGGAGAGACTACATACCCACAGAAGCTACACAGTTAGATAAACAGGAAATAGGGCTACTTACACTATTTTTTCTTTAAGTGTTGGATTTAAGATGTTAGCTATGATCCTTTCCAAAAAAACAGATTATACTCTTTTAATAACAACTTTAGAGATTAACATTAGTAAAATATTCAACTTAATGTGTATATATATATATATATGCATATATATATTATACACACTTTCCTGCTCCCCACCCCCCACTTAATGTGTGTGTGGTTTAAAGCTAAGTGATTAACTAGCAACTACTTTTATTATCAAACTCCTTATATTAAATAGCAGAGTACCACTTTTCATTTATAAAAGAAAATTCAAGAACTTAAATATGTTTTTGAGTACCAATAGAACCTTCTTTGAATTTGTATGCACACATACAAATATTATGCTCTGTGTACACATGTGTGTACAAAAAAGCCTCATACTGGCTACTACTACCAATGATGAAGTAAATGATATCTGAACAGATAGTTCCATATATATTTTCTACGTACTCAGTGGCATAGCTTGTAAATAAGAGGGAAAGATAGGTCACCATATCTTACCCTCTAAACAATATATATCCCAAATACATTTCCCAGTGTACTCTTTTTTTAGTGTGTGAGATGAGATGAGATGATGGTATCTTAGTTACATCTAAGATAAGGACTCTAGTATTTGAGTTTGCCAGAAATTCTTTTTCCCTTGCAGGTTCATACTTCTTTCTGTTCTGACATGCAATAAGAGATACCAATACAAAAATAAAATAATACCCAAATAATATGAAGACAAAGATTTGGTAGCAGAATTTAATTGTCCCCATTGATGACTGATAGCACTGTTGTATCATCATTTTTCTTTCAGTAGGATTTTGCTAATCTCTTCTTCCTCATTGCCAGCAAGTACTATTTGAAATATTTGTCACAATATGACTTCCATCTTTTTAATTTATGTGTACTAAGAATAGAAAATATTGTTGTTTTTGCCTTTTCCATTTAATGACTAATTTCTCCAGAATATATCACTGATGTTAAGACTTGGTGCTGGACAGAATAGCTGCATGGGATTTCCTCAAATTATGCAAGACCTAATCATTCTATGACCTGAGAAGGTCCTGTCCTGTTGCCAATTAATGTGTTAAAGAAAGGCAAGAGGTTTTACTCCCTAGATTAATGATACAAGAATTCACAGCTGCAGAAAAATGAATTATGCATTTCCTTAAGACAATAACCATGTCATGGCAACAGATGATGTACTTAGTCAACTGTAATCAACATTCACTAATCATAAAGGTAAGATCAGCCCAAGCCACAATTTTCTGTGAGTAGTAATATAAACCCAATTACAAAAGGTTATTTTAACTTTCTCATAAATACTTCATTGTTTTCCAGGAGGCTATTTTTGAATGAGTTGTGTGATTTGTTTATATATGCATTATTTTCTATATAATAATGTTAATCAACTTTACATTTTGAGAGGTTGCTAATTTTCTTCTCACTAAACAATTTCCCTATATATTTTAATGCTAAAATATATAAGGGATGGGTGGCCTCTGTAATTGTTTCATATGGTATATGACATTACTGAGGAATGAAGTATCTGTGATAATAAGAGTTAATATTTACGGAACTTTTTGAACCATTTTAATGAAAATAAAACTCAATAGTGTTTATTTGTGACAATAATTGTTTTTGTGTATGGTTTTACCAAGCCTGTCTGTGCCCAAATGCCCAGAAATAGAGCTGTTTACAGATAGCAAAGGCATTGTTTTGAAACTTCACATCAGGTATTTGCCTGAATCAAAAACCTCCTTCTATGCATGGTTAGTTAAATTGGCCAAAAAGATAGTTGACAGCAGTATTTGGAAATATCCTGAAAATAGTTTGACCTTTTCATTAGGTGCTAGAAATAAAAGCAGAGAATAAAAAGATTTTTAATTTAACCTTTTGAACAAAAACCTACTTACAAAGTCAAACACATCTCAATGTGTGCATGAGCTGCTGATGGCAGAAAGGCTCATTTGCTTCTTAAAGAACACAATTTGAGTGCTAGGAAAGAAAACTTTTCTCTGGAATAAGTAAGCACTATTTTAAAAGTATAGGTCTCTATTTAAATAGAGTAGGGCTGGCAAAGGCCTCTGTCATCTGGCCAACCAGGAAGATAATGTGCAGAGAAATTTACATTCAGCTGGACAAACACTACCCTTTGTCATCTCGCATGCTCTCAAACACACACAGGCACACTTGCACACAGAAGTTCCACTGATGTTACAGAACTGTGTCTAATTTGGAATCCAGAAAATAGCCAAAGTAAAGCTACTGTCATATTCTGATTATATTCATGGTTTTCTAGGTTGGTGTGTATGACATTACTGCTTTAAGCCCAGCCATTCATTAACATTGGCCTCTATATTTTCATATGTCCAGTGATGGGTGGGTTTCAAAAAGGAAAGAAAGAATATGTTTAGCAGAGATTTGACAAACCTCAAATGAAGAAGATTTAGGGATACATTTTGGATTCAAATGCCTTCCTTTACATTAAGCCTCATGTAAACTATATGTAAATTATTTTGGATTTTTTAGTTACAGAAATTTGTATTATTTAAAATACCATGAATAAATTTTAAAAAATTCTAAAGCTCCACTATTGCCTGTATTTCTAATTTATTGAGAAAAGCACTATTGATATGGTTCTTTTAAGCTTTTTCCTATGTGTTTACATATATACAAATGTGTTTATATTTTCATATGAAAATATCATCTGTGTGTTCATACACATTTATCTGACCCATACACACATGGGTTTTTGTGGAAGATGCTTTAAAAGAACAGTGAAATATGAAGGGAAATCTTCTATTTCAAAACACATTATCTATAATGCACATGCACATTATCTATAATGTAGAGACAGCATGGCTAATCGTTTTCCAAATATTGGACATTTAGCCTCTCTGCATTTTTCTCTATTACCAAAAAGAAAAGCTCAGTGAATATTTATATATATATTAATCAATGAATTCTTGTGAGCATGGGAACTTTACATTAAAAATGTTCTGAATATTTACATAAATGTTAAATTCCCATGTTGATAGATTTTTTCTATCAGCCATAAAAATAATATAGGCCTACTAATGTACTTAAAACAATGGAATTGTTTATTGACACTAGTATGTCTCTGGCATCATCAATCTTTTTTAAAAAAGTCAAAATCTGGATGTGATTCATTGGTATGATAATAAAAAAGGAGTTTAAAGTGATTTATGATGAAATGTATTGACACCTAAAACAAACCCTATGTGAAGAAAAATAGTTCATAGTGTTTATTTTAATAATTCCAGTGTTTCACAGAAACATTTCAATATCTTTGCCAAAAGATTAATATTATTTACTGTGTTTTTTAATTTTAAAGGTAAAAATACTGATAATTTAATACTACTTATAAAACAGAAAACGTTCAAATGTGTCTAACTCAACTAGTACTATGGAATCACTTGATCATTAGTCCATGTGGAGGGAAAATTAGAAATGCAGCTCTAGATCACTTCTTTTATTCATGAATAGCCTAAAGTCTAGAATTTGTAAGAGTAAACATCAGAGTAATGACCCTACTTGTGCAAATTTAAGTAAGTTGAAATTTTTATGAGTATCTGAAATATGTACATGTGTAGCTCTTAAAAACTGTGCTTTATTATTCAAACTAGATAATGTCACAAGAACTTTGTAATTAACCATCATATAACCTAAAAATGCTAGAATAAATTGTATGAAATCCAGCTATATTGTGTGTGCATTCCTATTAGAATAGATACTTAGAAGAACACAAGTAGCACCTGTGCAAAGAAGCCAAATTACAGAGAGTCCTGAAATTCTCTGAAAATATCAGAATGAATTGTGAGAGAATCTGGAGGCATTTATCCTGTGAAGAAGAGGCAACCATAACTGTTACAAAATACTAATAGAACTCTTATACGGGTAACAATTTAAATTTATTCTGGGCAGCTACATAAAGCAAAACAAAGACCAACGAGTAGATGTTGAGAGGAAAGCGGTTCAATTTTAGTTTCATCCTTATGAATATTTTCTGCATTAATAGCATATACTTGTTCTATAAAATGAAAGTATTAAAATAAAGCAATATCACTTTTGATCCCACTACTAATAAAAATTGTAGCTTGGTATATTTTCTTTTAAGGATTTATATATGTACAGTTGTTTTTCAAATTAGTTGAATATTTATTGGGCATAAATATTGGGCAGAGGGGAAAAAGGATTATCATATCATAACTATAGCATGGTAAAATGAATATAGCAATTTCTTCCATTCAAATATTTCTCCCCCTTTTATTTCTAACTGACCCATTTATTCAGTTTACTTCTTGGCCAGTCTGTCAGCTGATTCCTGGATACAACTTGAAAGGGAATCTTTTAAAAAATATATTAAAATATGATGCAAAGAGATTTGCAAACTCAAATTATGTTGTTTTTTTGAAAGATTCGGGACCTTGTCAGCTTGTTGAAAGCAACATTAAAAAACAATTTAGACAGAAAACCTGAAATTCTGGCCAAATTTGACCTATTGAGGGTTCAATAAGGCAAAACCTACAGAATTCATTGGCACGGTGGATGATTGAAAGAAATTAGAGGTTAGGAGCAGAAAGCATAATCTGCATGTCAGAGGAGTAAGAAAATCTGGGAAAATATCAAGAATATGTAGAATATTTTTTCGGAACTGAAGACTGTGTTAGAAGTTGTACCATTTTTCTGGTAAAATTAGGCCTCAAATAGTTTATAATAAACTTGAATACATGTATACACACTAACACCCAGCACACACATTCAGACTCACACCCAATGGAAATGGTGTGCGCTGCATCAAATGTGTCTACCAGAAATACATGTACAAGAATTCTACAGAAGTCTACTTATAATGCTAAAAAACCAGACACAATCTAAAAGTGCCTCAACCATGAAACAGAGGAGCAAATTGTGATATGTTCAAATAGGGAAATATCATATAGCGATGAAAATGAATGAACTATCGTTACATGAAATGATACTGGCTAACTTCACAAAAACAATGTTGAGAGAAAGAAACCAGGCACAAGAGTGCCTACTGTTATTTGATTTTTATGTAGTTAAAAAAAACGGGCAAAGCTAATTTGTGGTGTATGAAGTCTGAATACTGCAGGTACTTTGAGGGAGTTAGTGACTAAGAGGGCATGTAGTGTGTTGCTATGTGCTTACTCTAGACCTAAAAAATCAAATCAGAACAAAAATAAGGACAGGAATGTAAAAAGGGAACTGTTTGGGCAGGAACTGTTTGGAAGGTGAAAGGACAGGCGAATTGGGAAGAGTATGACCCAAGTACATGATATGCATTTATGACATTACATTAAAGAAACACATTAAAAATTGTAAAAAATGCTTTTTATTCTTGATCTGGGTGGTTTCTTAGGTATTTTTACTTATGTTGAAAAACTAAGTTCTACATCTATGTTTTACTTACTTTTTTTTGTATGTAGCACACAAATAAGAGTTGATGTTAAAAATCTGCCATTTGTCCCCCTGCAAAAAACAGTAGTATAAATTTTATGGAATCTATAGGTTTGAGACATATAATTCATTCAGTTTTCATTATAAGGAGGGGAGCTCAAATTAGTAAAGAAATAACCTAAATTTTCTCAATGATATATTAAAATTTACTTATTTTTTGTTTAATTTTGAGAAAACATGTCCTTTCCAGCCCCTGTCCTGTTGATTTATTCTGAAATTTAAATTCATTAATGGCCTCTAGTGTTTCAGATAATGAAAGTCTTCAATTCACACCTCCAATATATGCCTATTTCTTTTTTATTTAGCAAAATTCAAATGATGTTATTTTTATATATTTTACCTGTTATTCTATTGCCACTTTTTGTGGCATTAAATATTTTCCATTAGAAATATTATTGTTGCCTGGAATTACCAACATATAGTTACTATTTTTCTATTTGGGGAAATTTAAGTTATTTCCAGTTGAGGAACTACTTTCTAACAAAGTTGTTAACAAGTGAAACAAATCTATTACAGGAGCATGTTGTTATTGCAAACATTCACGCTAAGACTGAGGGGCCATTTATAGGAAAAGTGGAGGGAATCAGACTGAGACAATGCCTGGAAAATAGTAGGCTCTTCATTAAGTTTATCAAATGAGTTAGGTTTTGGTTGTGCCTCTAATTCTGATTGCTAAAGATAAGTAAATAAGTGAAGTCAACAAGAACACTGTGAAATGTTTGCTGAGGATAAAGTGCCTGATTCTGATTATTATATCCGCATCTATGATTACTGATTCAATCCCAGTGCTTTGATATTTCTTCATAAATTTTGCCATTGTATTAAAGAAAGAAGATTGGCATTATTAATATAGATGGGACCCTTTTCTTTAGCAAATGGAAGAGTCTATGTCTCCACAAATGGCTTTTTTTCAGTGTCAAAAGAATTTCTAATACAGCTTGTACATTTCATTTTTATTCCTTATCCTTTCCCAGGCTGGTTATAGTAGCCTGGGGGCACAGATGATACATTTTGGGAAGGACTTTGTAGCCCCTAGGGAAAAATTAATCCAAGGAAAGGAGTTTGGTTCAGTGACCTGGGATCAGGGAGACCTGTACCCTGAGGGAATTGTAGATGTGGGAACAGCATGGTGGTTTCACTGGAATCCATCCCAATCCAGCCATGCTTTTGGCAGTTGCATGTCTCCCATGTTAAGGATTGCATAGGACCAAAAAGAGATATTGTACAAAAGTACATGTCTTCTGTATCTTTGCAGTGGGATCCATCTGAAGCATGGTGTTGGCATCTGAGCATCAATATGCAGCCTTGAGCTGTGAACAGGTCTTCAAGTTAGAGTTCAGAGACCAGCAGTAGAGCGGGGAGTGTCATGGCCATGGCAGCAAGCCGGGACCTGGGCTGAGCTGGGGTAGCTGCACACCTAAGCATCATGCAGTGAGCAATCCTCCAGGGTGGGAACAAGCCCAAATTAGGAAAGGAATGTGGGCAAAGTATACAGCAAGAATGGCAGTAGGGTCATTGGCCAGCAGAGGTCTGTAAGAACACATATGACCGTCTTAGAAAACACCCAGAAACATCAGAGGTGAATCTTGGAAGTTGAGGCCCATGCTGTAGAGTTGGGACTTGCAAGCTGGGATGTGGGTTTGACATTTACATGTTGAGAGAGAAAGAGAGAGCATGTGAGCAGTCAGGTGACAGAAGTTGCATCAATGTGACAGAAATTTAGACATGCATATTGTAAGTTTGGACACTATCAGGGACAGTCTTTGAACTGCCATCTATGTTTCCCAATACAAATTTGTCATGTCTACACTGTTGTTTCATTACCATGATGCTCTTCACAAAGCAAGTGATAAAGAACTCTTTGAATAAATTTAGATCTTCCTGTCAGAATTTTCCTTAGCAACTCCTCTCATCATGGAGCCAGGGATAAAATTGTTTTCTGCATGTCTGTGTCTCAAAAGACTGGAATTTGCAGTGCATCTTTTTACTTTAAGTAGTCACCTGCTTCTAAGACATTTCTTTTATTGGATTATTTCTGATAATATGAAACCACTTTTAGGTATAACGATGATAAATACATAAAGGTCAGCATGCAAAAAAAGGAAATGTGTGTTAATTCTGGAACTAAAATTCATTTGGTTAAACATACCAAGAGCATGTCTTAATATGCTACAGCCCATAATTGGTCTAAGACATAAATAAGCAAATATTTTGCTCTTTGGGTGTCAAATTTGCAGTATTGGTAGCAGCTGCCTGGAGTATTGGGTTAAGAAAGAGACTGAGTGTTATGGTTTGAGCATGCAATGCTCAAAATGCTACGTGTATCTAAAGATACACGTGTTGAAAACGTGGTCTATGGTACCTTTTTGGAAGGTTCTGGAAACTTTATGAGGTAGTGCCTATTGGAGGAAGTAGATCACCTGGGGCTTGTCTTTGAAAGTTATGCCTGGTCCCCAGTCCCTTCCTCACTCCCTGCTTCCTGCCCATCATGAGGTGAACATTCTCCTTTATCACACACTCCCATTGCCATGATGTTCTGTCCAAGCAGAAACCATAAGCCCAAATAATTCTTTCCTCCTTTAAGTTGTTTATGTCAGGCATTTTGTCACAGAAATGAGAAGAGTAACTAATAAACTGAGGCTTGGTGGAAAGGAATTGGTAAAGCTGTAATGGAGTGATAAAAGCAATCTATAGATGGAAAGCAGAGTTCCATTTTGACTTCCTATGAACAACAGGGAAGGAATTCAGAGGTCTTGAATAAATAGGTGAAATGGTTCCTTTTCAATTCAGTTGCAAAAATATTTATTTATCAAGTCCCAAGATATTCTTAGAATTAGATTATTCACTGAGAGCCTCATAATTTAATAAGAAAACAGACATATTGTTCAGAAAGTATAATTGGCTAAATTAATAATTACAGAATTGTTAAATTTTTCTTAAGTGTTAATTATGGAATTATTAAAAGCCAGTTTAGATATGGCAAAGAAAGATCTAGGCTTTTTCTGCTATAATTATTGTTCTTATGGAAATGCTAGAGATTTACAAAACCAGGGATCTATAATTTTTGAGCTCATAAAATCTTTGAATTAATAATTTGATGAATTGCAGCACTTCTTGGGTAATGTAATTAAACCTTCTAATTTTGGGGAGGTCATTCCAATTTTTGAGACAAAGCTTTTAGAACATTTTATAATAGCAACATTTTATACGTGCATAACACTTTACAATGTGTTATGTTTTCAGATAACTTACTTGGTAATATAAATAGCTCGAGTATTGCCTACATTTTCTACAAAAGGCTAATTTAGCTGGGAGGGTTTAAATAAGTTAATGGAGTTTGCAAAGCTGGTGAAGTTGGAAGTCAAATGAAAGTATTTTTACTTTCATTCGCAAATCTTTGCTTTATGTTACATTAAGTGTAACATGTTCTTGAAAACAACTTAGCATATAAATAATTATAAAACAGAATAATAATTTCTTAATTTACACATTGTTCACTAAATTAATAACATGTGGATAACAGGAAACTTGCTTTGTTAATTTCCTAATTAAACAAAATTGTCTTCTACTTTATGCAGCTGTTATGTTCAGCATTTATCCTAAAAAAGTGACATTTGATAATTAACTAATTATATGAGTTTTATTTAACAATTCTGTATTCTCATTACTGGGTTAAATATAATCATTTAAAGTAGAACATGAGAAATTAATTCTTTTCATTGTGGAGCTTGGTTCTTGCTAAGAACAAAAATTCAAAATAAAGGTTTTCTTTTACCTGCAAATGAAGGTGGGTGACATTAGAATTGACTTTCTTCTCTGCTGGCTTCTGATTAGTTGTCCCTGAACCAACTCAGGTCACACATAATTCACACCTGTCTGTTATCTGAATTTTCCCTTTCTTTTTCCTAAACTGAGTGTTTACTTGCTTTATTCAAATCTTAATGTTTGTATAATAGAATTGGGTTATGAATATGGATGTTAACCATAGTAAAGAAGGCAGATCTCTTATTGTTTGTTCTAAGAAACTTAGTATTACATAACTCAAGTATAGTCATGCAAATAAAATAAAAATAAAATACTCCTTTTTTACTTTAAGTTCAAGATATTTAAAATAGCTTTCTAAAGTGATTTAATTCAATGAATCCTGTAAAACTTGAACTAGAAATATTTATGGCTGTGATACCCTTGGCCCCTTTTCCTATTTTAGCCAGGTCATTGATTCCATTACATAATAAAAAAAGCTATGTGATTAAAGATTTCAAATGAAATGAGAAAAATTATTTTTGGATGTTTTATCTCTTCTATATTCAGAAAAAACATTCTTATAATGAGGATGCCAGAAAAGTCTGTTTCTATAAAAATCAGAATTTTAAAAATATATTATAAATAAGCACTTTTATTTAATTGCTTTCGCAAATATGTATCTAAATGCAAAATCTGTTGCACCCAAAAGAGAGAGCAAGGAGAAAGGGCTGGATTGGGGATGTAGCCAGCCATCTAATTACACAAATAGATTCACAGCACAGTTGGGTCACAATTTATGTTTCTAAACTTAGGAGATGAATCTTTACCATAAATTATTGAAAAGCACTCTGTGGTACTCCTCTTTCTATTTCTCTCAAATCAGGTTACTGAAAGCTATAAAGCAGCTTTAGAAAGTGTTCTCCTTGCTATTTTAACATTTTTCTTTATTATTGGTTAGTGTCAACTTTGAAAAGATCATCTGCAACCTGGAAATATGGAAACCAAACGATCAAACAAAAAAGGCTAGAAAATTATTTCCAAAAGAAACAGCAAGATTTTTTTTTACCTGCTAGGAAGATTTAGCTTATTAGTGAAATATTTGTGGTCTCCATAGCCCAAATTTCCTTGAGTTAGATATGTAATAAGAGATAAGTAATCCCCTGTTATTTCCACATGGATGTCTGTTGTCATTGCTGTTGTTCATAGTTTGAACTACAAGTTTTGTGAAGATAATTTATTTCATCACACATTAATTCACTTGTATTAGTTCACTTCTAGCTTTTGAGTTTGTTTGTATTCACTACTTTCATTCATGAGATTCATGAGCCTGATAAACAGTTGATGTAAGATATTGGGAAATGATGTTATAAGTGACATGACACTAAATTTGAGAATATTTGGTTGCTCTACTTAGCTTATAATTTTCTCTACACCATCTCTTTTTATGTTTATGGAATGAGAGCAGCAATTTCCTTTGTGTACTTACTTAAATGAATGGTTAATAAATTGTTTTTTGGTAAAGCTGTGTCTCCCCCTCCCTTTTTTGGCAGTACTAAGGTTAGTTCAGGCCCTTACATTTGCTAGGCAAGCACTGTACCATTTGAACCACTCCTCCAATCTTTTTTTTTTTTTTTTCGGCTTTAGGTAATTTTTCAGATAGGGTCTTGTGTTTTTGCACAGGGATGACCTCAGACCTCCATCTCAAGAGATTGCTTTTGAGATGGAAATCTAATAGGAAATACAAGATTGAACTTCCCAGAATTCCTTGCAAATGCTCATTGAGTGTCAGAGGTTCTGCTTGGTTCACATGTCCATTCCTCAACTTAAGCCTTTCTTTTTTTTAAATTTTTTTTTCCTTTATTATTCATATGTGCATACAAGGCTCGGGTCATTTCTCCCCCCTGCTCCCACCCCCTCCCTTACCACCCACTTTGCCCACTTCCTCTCCTCCCCACCCCCTCAATACCCAGCAGAAACTATTTTGCCCCTATTTCCAATTTTGTTGTAGAGAGAGTATAAGCAACAATAGGAAGGAACAAGGGTTCCTGCCGGCTAAGACAAGGATAGCTATACAGGGCACCGACTCACACTGATTTCCTGTGCGTGTGTGTTACCCTCTAGGTTAATTCTTTTTGATCTAACCTTTTCTCTAGTTCCTGGTCCCCTTTTCCTATTGGCCTCAGTTGCTTTTAAGGTATCTGCTTTAGTTTCTCTGCGTTAAGGGCAACAAATGCTAACTAGTTTTTTAGGTGTCTTACCTATCCTTACCCCTCCCTTGTGTGCTCTCGCTTTATCATGTGCTCAAAGTCCAATCCCATTGTTGTGTTTGCCCTTGATCTAATGTCCACATATGAGGGAGAACATACGATTTTTGGTCTTTTGGGCCAGGCTAACCTCACTCAGAATGATGTTCTCCAATTCCATCCATTTACCAGCGAATGGTAACATTTCGTTCTTCTTCATGGCTGCATAAAATTCCATTGTGTATAGATACCACATTTTCTTAATCCATTCGTCAGTGCTGGGGCATCTTGGCTGTTTCCATAACTTGGCTATTGTGAATAGTGCTGCAATAAACATGGGTGTGCAGGTGCCTCTGGAGTAACCTGTGTCACAGTCTTTTGGGTATATCCCCAAGAGTGGTAATCCTGGATCAAATGGTAGATCAATGTCTAGCTTTTTAAGTAGCCTCCAAATTTTTTTCCAAAGTGTTTGTACTAGTTTACATTCCCACCAACAGTGTAAGAGGGTTCCCTTTTCCCCACATCCTCGCCAACACCTGTTGTTCGTGGTTCAACTTAAGCCTTTCTTAATGAGCAAGAGGAGAATACAGTTTTTCTTTAGATCTCAGAAGCTGTGTTTGCAGTTCTGCTTCCATTGTTTCCTATAGTACTCTGAGTGTCCTAATGAGTGTCCATCCCATCAATTTATACTGCTTTACCCTTAATTAAGGATCAAGTAGGCTCGTTAGTAACTGGGAGGGACAGTGCTTTGCAGCGAACATGTGAGCTAAAAAATAAAAAATGAGCTATTATGAAGTTATCTACTTTTGAAATTTTAAGTTAACTTTTATAATTAATGACAAAATATGGCTCTAGGAAGAATCACATCATTATTAGATTTTAATTAAGTGTTCTTTCTGATTAGTTATTGCCTGTCTCTGTGTGAATGACCCATCGTATTTACAGATTGGTTGGTTTCCGCATCTGGACCTTTAGAGTCTTATAATTACATGTTATAAAAATCTGCTCTAATTAATTTTCTTTCATATCAATTGAATTTGACATCTTTGTTGAGACAGTAAGTTTAAAAAAATGGCAATTTCACATAGAGCTCCATTTTGTTGATTAGCCAAAAGTATTGTTAAAGAGGTTTTACTGCTTTGAATTCACAGATTTTCAGGTAGTACCCATTTTGAAACTGACTTTTCTTGCCACCAGATAGTTTTTATTCTTTCATGTATAGATGCTAGATCTATACAATTGGATACACTTGCATGTATAGTTTAATAGGACAGATGTTTTTGCAAATGTACATAAGATATGGAGAAATAAGGTACATATGTTCTTATCTCTCACTTTGAGGATGTCTTGATGGATATGTGTGCTTCAAATGGGTTTTTTTAAAGAAATGTTGGAGTTGAATCACATTTTTTTGTTGTGACATTTGCTGCCTTACCTTCAAAGAGTAGGTGTTGTTGTGCTGACAACTCCTTGGCATTTTGCCCCTAGACAAGTGTTGTATTTTCCAAAAGAGGCTGTCATCCTGTCAGTCCTTTTGTGCTGGTAATTGAAATATGGACATTGGACCACAATTCACAGGTGGAAATAGATCAAAAGAATATATTGACAACCCTAAGTAGGAAAAATTATCTCTAAGGCTTTTTACCTTAGATGAACATATGTGGAATATGGCTAATGCTTCTCAAAGAAAATGGTTACTAGGAAACTATGAAAAATGCCCAAATTATGTGACTTCCAAGCTATACCAAAAAATACAGAATTCAGATCACTTTGTATTAATACCAGTACTAAAAAAGCCCACTAATATTCTTCTGATTTGTTTCCAAAGGAAATAAGATGTACTGTTCTTGTTTGGACTGGATATTTAGTTACAAAGATTGGATTTATTTCCAAGTTCATCACCAGTGCTATTGTGTTTTAGCAATTGAATTTTTCATTTTGTATTATAGTCCTCTACATCCTAGCTAAAGGTCACAAAAGAATATATAAAAACATTCCTTATTGTTTAGCTAGCTAGGATTTAAATTAAATTAAGCTCTTGAACTCTACCCAAAATGGAATGGAAGAGAAACCTAAAGGTGGTGGCCTTTGTATGTCACTCCAGATCTCAGGGAGGGTCTTTCCTTTGTAAGCCTGACTTTCTTTCCTTTTCCTGCAGTCCTCAAGTGAACCCTTGTATTGTGGCTGCTGTTCTGTGGCCACTGTGGTCTCCCTAACAGAGCCAGACCTCGCCTGAATTCTTTGTTTGGTTTTTTTTTTTCTTTTTTAGTGCTGAATTGAGCCTGAGTGGGTCATTGTCTTTCATAAGGTATTAGTCAAAACTGTGGTTATCATCAATTTTGTCCAAGACTTGCTTGACCCAGTTCTTCCATGGGAAGCTAACTAGAAGTCAGCTGGAAAAGCAGGGCTATGAGTTGTGCAAACCTCACAGGTTCATTAGGTGTTATCTTTACATCTTTTCATCTCTTCTTTGCTCTTTTGATTCTTTCTTTTTATCTCTTACCTCAGTTCCCTAAATTCTGTCCTCTTCTTAGCCCAAAGTGCCTAAAACCTGTTACCTCCTATTAAGTTTTAACAGTTAAGTTGTACAGAGGTGAAAATGTCAAAAATTAACTCTCCTTTCCAATTTGATTTTAAAAAGATACTATAGTGAGGTTAGAATTGGACAAGAAAAAGCACAAAATTATGTTGAGGTAGAAAGAATGAAAGAAATTTTCTGTGAAAATGAGTAGATAAATAAAATAGCATTTTGATTGTACACATGCTCAAATGGTTTGTATTTCTAGTTTGAGGGGTCTATGTTCGGCAGAGGAAATTTTTTTTTATCAGGTAATATAAGCTTCATTCTTCTGACTATAATTGACTAATGGCAGCCACAGAAAACAGCCCGTAGCCTCCAATTTTTTGCTCCTGCACCAGTGGCTCAGCCTGCCTAGAGTGATTTAATTTTCATGGTATTCAAATTACAAATTAGCATTTGTGAGTGTAGATTTGGGGGATTGCCCTGAACCTAGAAGAGTGCTTGAGGATGGCACGCCACCTAGGGCTACATCACATAACTTACATATTAAAGTTAAATTGGCTTTTGGTTTTCTTACAACCTCTCTCCCAGTCCTTGTGTTTACAAAAGGCATCCACTCAGCCTACAGAATCTTCTCACCTATTACTTTCCCTTTTGCAAAATATTTCAGATCTTGTTTGTGCACTGGTGTGAATAAAGTGAACTTAAACATGATTGGGAAAGCCTATGTGTTTGCTTCTAATAACTGCAATTGTTTTTGACCACAATGTGTCACTCTAGCCTATCGACATATTGATGACACTAAAACTATTATATGATAAGTGTTATTTGTACTTATGCTTGTAGTCTGGTCATTATGAACTGTAAAGAGAAAAAAACTTTTGAAAGTAACTAAATTTAGCCTTAGGGCAGGATATAATATTGTTTACTCAATTATATAAGATTTTTGTGGAATAATGGTATATAATAGCTATAAATGGTGGCTCTACACGTTTCAATATTTTATAATTTTTCAAATTCATCTTATGGTGTTGAGAGTGGACTTTTTCTGAACCCAAATAGAAAATGTTTGGAGGGAAATACTACTAATGTTTTCCCATAAAGTAGATTGAGCACAAAAATTATAAAAACAAAATAATGTTCTACTGTGACTAATATTTGCAACTCAGCCTGACTCTGGAAAGTAAACAATGGTTCTTAAGGAAGAGTGGAAAAAGTAAGAAAGAGAAAATTAAATTAGTAGCATTCTTTTTATGGGCAAGCCTATTTACTGTGGAAAAGAATAACAAAGTCAAATAAAAGCTAACAGCAATGCATACGCACACGCGCGCGCGCGCGCAAACACACACACAGTCAGAGTTGGAGTCCTAATTTAGTTAGATGTTACAAACTAATACCAACGTGATTTTTAGAATCTGAAACTAGCTCTTGATAACATTATGACTTATTGATGATACTATAACATTATAATATGATGATCATATTATAAAGTTATGAAATTTAAAAATAAAAGTGCTGTGGAATGCTAAATACATATTGGTAATTTTAGACTAAGTTAAAGTGCTAAATGTGGATTTTAATGAAAATGATTCTTGTAAAAATTAAAGAATTTTCAAATACTCTGTTCACAAATGTTTTGAAAACAAAAAAAGTTCAAAAGATTTTACTTAAAAGTACCATTTCCCAAAATGTTTATAAAATTGTACCCCAAAAGCATAACATCTGCAACTGTTTTTGATAACTGCAGTGCTATGCTATCCGTTTTCTGATAATAAGATTGCTTTTTCCTATTATATAAAAATGACGCTTACATTGACACCATGCAAACACCTGCTTTTAAAAATCATATTATTTTTTGCTGTCAAATTTGGAGTGAAATAATCGCTTTCTTAGAGTTCCACTGCCTGCCTCTGTTTCCAGGGCAGCATCTGAATAGAGAGCTTTTCCAGTAATTTTAAGATCAGTTTTACTGAACTACATTAGATTTTTTGCCATGAAATTTTAAAAGACATATTTTTTTCTTGTTTGTTTTTTGTCCCACAATCAATCAAAACCAAATCCTATGTGATTTGTTTTGTTTAATTTGGGAAACTTATAAGTACTATCTAACCATGGGAGTTAAGTGGGATTTAAACACTTATAGCAAGAGCAGTTATTTAGGGGAAAAATTGCCTCCCCTAGCCTGTTCATTGGTTCTAAACTTGAGATGGGGGCTTATACAACTGTAGTCTAGATGGAGGTCAACTTTTATTTTGGTGAAGCAAAGTTAATAATTTTGAAGAAATTTATTTGATTAAAAATAGGATTCTAAAAATGTATTTGAACTAATAGGGCTTTAGTCTGTTTTAGATGATGACAACGATGGTTATAGTGATTTTAGTAAGTTTTAGGTGATCATGTTGATGGTGGTGGTGGTGGTGATGCTAGCTTATGTGTAAGGGGTCTTTATGTACCAGGCATTCTGCTAACATGTCCATAGATTTCCTCCGAGATGTTACATTAGGATGTGAAAACTGAAGCCTGGAGAAATTCAGTACCATATCATGGTCTCTAAATTCATGAATGGTATGTTTGACCAAGTACTTGTCATTATTTAACATTGTCTACCTCCTTTAATTATAAATTTGAGTTTGAAGTTTCTAGTATTAATATTTTTTAAAAGAATAGGCTGAAGATTATAAGTCTGTCATCTAAAAGTGCACCCTAACCTTTCAAGTAATGATGTTATAACAATTCTATTTCAGTAGTTATCTCTGATAAGTTATTTGTTTTCATTTTTATTATCATGTATGAGTTTTACAAGGGTTGTTTCAATGTGACATTTACATATGTGCTTACAATGTATCTTAATTATATTTATCCTTCCATCATTCTCCCTCATCCCTTCTCCCCTTCTTCTTAGAACAATTTCAACAAGTTTCATTGTTCTATTTTCATATGCCCATAGGAAGTACATCCACCATATTCTTCCTCTTCACCCTCTCCATCTGCCCCTACTGGTTCTGATCTAGTTTTTGTCAGCTCTTTATAGCAGTGAGATCTCTTCCCAGTCTGTAGTCCAACCTTCTTCCCCAATAGTGATCTGTACCTTGATTTCTATTACTGTCATATCATTTTGTCTGTTTTTATACTATACATATATGTTATATCTGTCTGTGGTTGGCCTATTTACTCAGTTATGTCTGTTGGTTAATCCATGGTGTTGTTTATAAGTTGTGCTTGCTGATTTTCTCTCCTGCTCCCTAGCTACTCCACGACTGTATCACAGTTTATTTTCCCATTTTACTGTTTAGGCGTCTTCAGTTTTGACCAATTATAAATATTGCTGTGATTTATGCCCTTTCCCTATAAATTGCCATTGAATAGCATATGAATATGGTCAAACTGAATACTGAATATCAGTTTTTCAAAGTGATTGTGCCAGTTTACAGCCCCTCTCCTCAGACTGTATGAGAAAAATAGTACCGTGACTTCCTTATCAGTACTCAGAGTGCCCAGTCTTTGTCATTTTAACCATGCCAGAAATTTCCATGAAGAGTCCTTTAACTGAAAGAAATTGTATCCCTCCTTTAAACTTATTTTTAGATTTTACTTCCTGATTTGTTTAGCAGTTTTGGCCTCTGTGTTTATGAATAGAACTAGTTTGTAAATTAACCACAAGACGGTCAGTGTTCCTTTTTTTCAATTTTCTAGAAGCATATGGTGTTATTGCTTCCTTACAGTTTCGATATAGTTTATCTGGGCCGGGAGTGGAATTTTCTTTGTAGAAAGCTTTTTCGATGTTTTTTTCTTTTTCTTTTTATCTTGATACTGGTATTTGAGCTCACAGCCTTAGGCTTGCTAGCGAGGCAGTCTACAATTTGAGTCACACCTCCAGCTGTTTTTGTTTTAGTTATCTTTCAGATAGGGTCTCCTCATTTATGCCGATGCTGGCCTGGACTGTGCACCTCCTGTTTATGCTTCCTGTGTGCCTGGGATAGCAGGCACACGCCACCAAACCCAGCTTTGATTAGTTAAGAGAAATGTTATAATCCAGTCTGAATATAATTTTCTTTTAAAATTGTAATATTTAATCCATTTACACAATAAAATTAGAGCTGCACTTAGATTTCAACCTATCATTATTTTTCTTTAGTACACATATGGTAGTGTGAAAAAATTCTTAAGCTTACCATTTTTATTAGAATATATTAAATATGTTTATTTTTAAATCTGCATTTGATAACACAGTTATTTATATTGCTTATAGGTTCATCTTTATTATAGATTATTTATCTTGTCTTTTCTGTATTATCTCCTCACATGGTTTCAGGTATTCTATGTTATAATTCTTATAAACAGTGTGAAGTCTAGCATGTTTGAAATTTATGGTTCTTTTGGCAAATGGCAAGGAGCACTAATAATACTAACTGAATTTTAATTCAAGTTATTGGATTTAAATCATTTAAGTACGGACTTATTTGTCTTTTAGAAGTATTTAATGCTTCCTTTTATTTCTGAGTTGTAACACTTTGGGCTCTTAACTCTACATAGGAAAATTTGAAATGGTCTTCTCTTTGGTGAGCCCTGGAATTCAGGACTTATGCATTGCAAGATTTATAGTAGGCTGTTAAATCCATTTAGCCTCTGGGCTACCTTTTCTGGAATCCATAGACTTCTTAATGCTAAATGTGACCCCAAATTTCAGTCTTAACTCTCCAAATTCCATCTTATTCTGGAGCTTATTTCTTCCATTGAGGAGATGCATGTTTGAAATAGCTTGGACATTTGGAATCTGTAGCTTGATGCCTTTCATCAATTTCAGAAGCTTTTAAAAAATATTTGTCCATGTTTTTAGTTCTTTGTACATGTTTTGGCCTCATATTCCATGAGCATCTTGTGTATGCTTCTCATGCACAAGAAGCATAATTTCCCATGTTAACCAATTTTAAAATATTTAATCTACAATATATTTAATTTCCTGGTGTTCTTTGCTCCATGTTGATTAATTTCTCTTGTTTAGATATGACATATTCTTGCATGTCTCCCAAGATTCCTGGTTTTTTAAAATTACTTTTAAAAGTTATTTTATTCCTTAAATTATCTGTATTTCATTTATTATTGAGTTTTCTTTTTCTATTTATTTTATCTTGCTCTTTTACATTGCTTATTTTCCTACCAAAATCCAGTGATCTTTCATTGTGTGCTCCTTATTAAGAAAAAGAAAACATAGAAGAAATTCTGATCTTTGGAGAGGAGAGTTGGGCCTATGAATTTTGCTGGTTTCACTTAGATCTTTGCAAAGAGAAAAATACTCAGAATAAATATTTCCCTTTCTTCCTTGACTGGCAGTGCATGGTGTTTGCTCTTTTGAAACAGAGTCTGAAAAACTGCTTCTTTATTTAGATCTGAGTATTAAGCACCCCTTTTTCATTCCCTCTTTTTTTTCCTGAGTTTCTGTCTGCATTTTTCTGTCTATATTTCATTCCAAAAAGACATAAATTGTAGCTTTGTCTACTTTTTTTCATCAGTTACTGATCTCCTACCATCTAATATTTCTGTCCTTTGTAAATTTGTTAAAATCCTTTATCCTCTAATGGATTCTGCTTCTGTCTTTTTTTCTAGTGGAAAAATATCTATTTAGATTTTGTATTCATTTTCTATTGTTGCCATAACAAATTATCACAAATTTAACAATGTATGACAACATAGATCTATTATTTTATAGTTCTGCTTTTGCACATTGGTGGCAGAAATCAGTTCTTTGTTTTGGGCCATTCCAGACTCCTAGCAGCCAACTATTTTCATTGGCTCATGACTTTTTCTTTTTTTCTGTCCTGAAAGCCAGCAACAGTGAGTAAAGTTCCTCCCATACTTGAAATTGCTTGTGTTTCTTCATCATTGCATCTCTCTGATCAACTCTATGCCTTCTTTTTTTGTATTTTTAAGGATACATATAATTATATTGGGTCCACACAGATAATTCGGGATAATCTCCCTATCTTAAAGTTAGATGGGTTATGAATTAATTCCATCTGCAACCTTTTGCCATCTAATGTGATACATTCACAGTAGTGAGATCAGGGGGTGAAGGTCATGGCAACCAAAATTCTGACATCACAGATTGTGTTCAGTCTATCATCATGGGCCAAATGCTCCTACTTCTTTCTGTTTCCAAGATTCTTCTGTTTCAGGGAAACTACTTTTTAAAATTTCCTTAGTTTTTCCTGTATATAGTCTTTTTTGTATCTTTCCCTTTTATTCAATATTCTTTTATTCTCATGACTAGACTATTTTCTATTCCTTCTCTGGCTTTCCATAGGTACTTTTATTCTTTCTAGTAGCTAAATATCAGTGGCATTTGAATCTCTTCTATGAATATCAGACTGATATATGAAAGGGCCTATTTATATTCCTACTTGGATGTATCACAGTCAAATGGATTTTAGTAAATCCAAAATAACTCTCCATCTTCTTCCCTATTCACTCCTCTGAAACATCTGTGGTCTTCTATCTTTTCCTTTGTCAATGAATGGTCTCATAATCCCAATAAGGGCATTGATAGTAATCATCTTTGATATTTCCCTCTCCCTCATATCCCACCTCCATCAGTAATTGATCTACGGATTTTTTATATTAACTAACATTTCAGTGTTTCCATATTGTCTTACTGTCATAAAAACTGGCCTCCAACTTATTCTAGGTCTCAGGTGTTTTCTCTTGAACAACTCTTGTTGATCTGCCTACCTGTCTGCCTAGCTATGTTATACTTATCCTTTAGACCTCATATAAATGTTACTTTCTCAGGAAGACTCAATATGCATCCCAGAGATGATATAATATCCTAGAGCTGTTACTCAATATTACTTACCATAACTATAAATGAATAATAAATTGAGTTACTTTTCAAAAAACTCTGTACTATAGAAAATTTTAGATTTACAGAACATTTATAAGATACTACAGTGTCCCCAAATCAGCCTCACTCTTTTCTGCCTTATGTATTCTTAAAGTTTCATAGTATTATATTACATTTATCATAACCAAGGAACTCACATTGGTACATGTCTATTAGCTATGCTCCACAGCTTATTTGGATTTTAGTAGTTTTTCCCATTTTTTCTTTTCCTCTTCCACTCTCTGACATAGGATACAGTATTACATTTTGGCATCGTGTCTCTTAGCTTCTACTGGTCCGTGACATTTTCTTAGCCTTTCCTTATTTTTGATGACCTTGATGATTTTGATGAGTACTGGTCAGACATTTTGTAGAATCCCATCATTTTGGGTTTATCTCATTTCTTTTCAAGTTTAGACTGAGGCTGTGGGTTTTGGGACAAAATCGGTAGAGGTGGAGTGCCTTTTCCCTCATAAGACATCAAGGGGTATACATTTTAATATGACTTATCTTTCATAATTTTAACGTTAATTATCTGACTGAGGTAATGTTTACTATACTTCTCTAGTTTAGACTTATTTTTTCTCTTTTTCTACACTCCACTCTTTGGAAGCAAGTCACTAAACACAGCTCATAAGTCAAGGTTTGAAAGTTAAGGGCCTACTTAAGAAAGAAAAATGTTGCCCATTTTTCTTTACAGTTTTAATTATTGAAAGGGATAATTTTTTAGTGTCTCTTTTCCTGGTAGAACTATAAACTCCAAGAGAAAGGATATCATCTCTGTTTAAAAATTTTAGTGGAAGGCCTGGTATCTGGGTGAAATCAGTATTTATTTCATGTAAAATCAGTGCAAGCATGCATGAGTGAATAGAACCTGTAAAGATGAGAAAATAACACTGTGCTTATTTAGTATTGATGATTCTTGAGCTTCCTCCAATTTCTAAGCTTTTAGTTTATTTTGTATATTCTCTGGGCCTCTAGACTACTGTATAGGTGCAAATCAGATGATACAAAAATAAATTCAAAAGATAAATCTCTGTATAATTAGACTTGTATTAAGAAAGATGAAATTATTGAGACCCTGGGCATCCATCACATTCCAGACTTTTATCTATGCTTCTTAGTCACCCTGTCATTCTTTTGTCTTATAAACACTCTTACTATATATTGACTCAGGCCCAAGCATAATTCTGATTGCCTCTGAAATTTCCTATAGACAGTGTCAGATTTTTACCTCTTAGTTTTACTTTGTTGGCCAATATAATGAAATCAAATCCTATGATAAGGAGCTGAAATTTTGGAGCAGGGCTGCCTATATGTATGTGAAGCATTTTTTTTTTTTTTGGCTGTGCTGAAGAGGAGCACTAGTAGCTTATTTATAATATTCTGCTCATTTCTCTTTGGGGAACAGAAGTACATTTTTTTGTTCAAATTTGGCAACTTCTCACTACTATTCACCATCAAGTACATATCTCATAAGTCAAAGAGCAGTATTAAATGTCATATTTGTATATACTGTTTCTGGAAAATACCAGAACCAGTGCTATTTTTGGAAACAGTGGGTTGACCTTCCAAAAATCACATTAATAAGAAAAAAGCACATTTCAAATGGTGACACATCTAACGGGAAGCATAAAGAGCAAGAGAAAGTGTGTAGGTGTTTAATAGTAACAACCTAATGGTACCAAATTGTATTTCATGAATGAGAGCAATTCATAAAGTTCCCATAAGTAGGACCTTTTGCAAGAACATACTTTATATCTTTATCTGTCATTCATTCTATTAACATTTTGTGAGTCCCTACTAAGTAGCAAGCAGGATCTTGGTTGCTATGACAGTAAAAATGAGTGAGTTACAATCCCTTCTTGCATCTAACCCAGTCTACTGGGGAGAGCTCAGGACTCGATAGCTCATTCATATTAATAGAACTAATGAATAATAGGTAAGATCATGTTACTCAGAATATGTGTCTTCTTGCATTTACTAAAGAATTATGTTCAAAGACCATTAAAACAAAATGAAACAGAGAACACTATAAATAGAGAAATAAATGAATTAAAGACAAAAATAGACACTATTAAAGAGGAAGTAACCCATGATATGGAAAACCTCAGAAAAAAGAATGAAACAGAAATACAAAACAGAATGGAAGGCCACTCCAGCAGACTAGAACAAGAAGAAAACAGAATCTCAGAACTTGGAGATAAAATGGAAATTAAAGGAAAAACTGAAGAGCTATCAGTCAAACAACTCAAGACCTGTGAAAGAAATATGCAAGAACTCACCAACTTCATCAAAAGACCAAACCTGAGACTCATGGGCATTGAATAAGGAGAAGAGGTGCAAGCAAAAAGGAGTCATAATATATTCAACAAAGTAATAGCATAAAATTTCCCAAACCTAGAGAAAGCTATGCTCATTCAGGTACAGGAAGCCTCCAGGACACCAAACAGACTTGACCAAATTAGAACTACCCCATGACATATTATCATTAAAACAACAAGCACAGAGAATAGAGAAAAAACAAATAGCATACAAAGGTAAACCCATCAAAATGATAGTAGATTTCTCAACGGAAACCTTAAAAGCAAGAAGGGCATGGAGTGAGGTATTCCAGGCACTGAATGAAAATAACTTCAACTCTAGGATACTCTACCAAGCAAAACTAACATTCAAAACAGATGGAGCAAGAAAAGTCTTCCATGGTAAGCAGAAATTAAAACAATATATGACCACCAAGTCTCCACTACAAAAGATTCTTCAAGGAATTCTGTACATAGAAAATGAAAGCAAACAAAGCCATGAGAGGATAGGCAACACCAAACCACAGGAGAAGAAAAGACAAGGAATCAGAGAGTAACATTAGTTCAGCTTCAACCAAACAAACCCTCAAACAACAAAAACAACTAAATGCCAGGAATCACCACATACCTATCAATATTAACACTGAATGTTAATGGACTTAACTCCCCCATCAAATTGGGTTAAAAAGGAAGATCCAACAATCTGTTGTTTACAGGAGACCCATCTCATTGACAGAAATAAGCACTGGCATAGGGTGAAAGGCTGGAAGAAGATTTACCAAGCCAATGGTGCCCCAAAACAAGCAGGAGTAGCAATGCTTATTTCAGATCAACTTACATTGATCACATGAGATAAAGAAGGACACTCCATACTAATAAAAGGGAAAATACACCAAAAGGAAATAACAATTATCAACCTATATGCACCCAACGTCAGTGCACCCAGTTTCATTAAACATACTCTGAAGGACCTAAAAGCACATATAGACTCCAACACATTGGTTGTGGGAGACTTTAATACTCCCCATCACCAATTGATAGGTCATCCAAACAAAAATAAACAAAGGAATTCTAGAATTAAATCACATCATAGATCAAATGGACCTAGCTGATGTCTACAAAATATTTCATCCAGCTTCTGCACAATATGCATTCTTCTCAGCAGCCCATGGAACAGTCTCCATCTTAGGGCACAAAGCAAGCCTCAGCAAATACAAGAAAACAGAAATAATCCCATGCATTCTTTCTGAACACAATGCATTAAAACTAGAACTCAACAACAAAAACAACAGTAGAAAACATGTAAACAACTGAAAGCTGAACAACACATTGTTTAATGACCAATGGGTCATCAATGAAATAAAAGAGGAAATTAAAAGGTTCTTGGAAGTTAATGAAAATGAAAACCTACCAGAACCTATGGGACACAGCAAAGACAGTCCTAAGAGGAAAGATTGTAGCCATGAGTGCATATATTAAAAGTTCAGAAAGATCTCAAATCAATGACCTAATGTTACATCTCAAACTCATAGAAAGACAAGAACAAGCAAAACCCAAAACAAGCAGAAGGAGAGAAATAATAAAAATAAGGGCTGAAATTAATGAAATAGAAACAAACAAAAAGTACAAAGAATCAATGGAACAAAAAGCTGGTTCTTTGAAAAAATAAACAAGATTGACAGACCCTTGGTAAACCTGACTAAAATGAGGAGAGACAAAACCCAAATCAGTAAAATCAGAAATGCAAAAGTGGAGATAACAACAAATACCATGGAAATCCAGGATATCATCAGAGACTACTTTGAGAACCTATATTTCAATAAATTTGAAAATCTTGAAGAAATGGACAAATTTCTACATACTTATGACCATTCAAAATTGAACCAAGAGGATATTAACCACCTGAATAGATTTATAACACAAAATGAAATTGAAGCAGCAATAGTCTCCCAAAAAAGAAAAGTCCAGGACCTGATGGATTCTCAGCTGAATTCTATCAGACCTTTAAAGAAGAAATAATACCAACTCTCCTTAAACTGTTCCATGAAATAGAAAGGAAAGGAAAACTGCCTAACTCATTTTATGAAGCCAGCATTACACTCATCCCAAAACCAGACAAAGACACCTCCAAAAAGAAGAACTATATGCCAATCTCCTTAATGAACATCAATGCAGAAATCCTCAACAAAATAATGGCAAATCGAATCCAACATATCAGAAAGATCATTCACCGCAACCAAGTCGGCTTCATCCCAGGGATGCAGGGGTGGGTCAACATATGCAAATCTATAAATGTGATACAACACATTAATAGAAGCAGTGACAAAAACCACTTGATCATCTCAATAGATGCAGAAAAAGCCTTTGATAAGATCCAACACCACTTCATGATAAAAGCTCTAAGAAAATTAGCTATACAAGGAAAATACCTCAACATTGTAAAGGCTATATATGACAAACCTATAGCCAACATCATACTTACTGGAGAAAAACTGAAACCATGTCCTCTAAAATCAGGAACGAGACAAGGGTGCCCACTACCCCCACTCCTATTCAACATAGTCCTGGAATTCCTAGCCAGAGCAATTAGGCAAGAAGAAGAAATAAAAGGAATACGAATAGGTAAAGAAACTGTCAAAATATCCCTGTTTCCAGATGACATGATCCTATATCTTAAAGACCCAAAAAACTCTACCCAAAAACTCCTAGACACCATAAATGGCTATAGCAAGGTGGCAGGATACAAAATCAACTTACAAAAATCATGAGCTTTTCTATACATGAACAACAAACAAATTGAGAAAGAATATATGAAAACAATTCCATTTACAATAGCCTCAAAAAAAAATCAAATACCTAGGAGTAAACTTAAAACATGATGTGAATGACCTCTATAAGGAAGAAACTGAGGAAGACTACAGAAGATGGAAAGATCTCCCGTGCTCATGGATTGGTAGAATCAACATAGTAAAAATGTCTATGCTACGAAAAGCAATCCACATGTTTAGTGCAATTCCCATCAAAATCCCAATGACATTCATTACAGAGATTGAAAAATCTACCCTAAAGTTCATTTGGAAACACAAGAGATCACGAATAGCCAAGGCAATATTTAGCAAAAAGAGCAATGCTGGAGGTATCACCATACCCAACTTCAAACTCTATTACAAAGCAATAGCCATAAAAACAGCATGGTACTGGCACAAAAACAGATATGAAGACCAGTGAAACAGAATAGAGGACCCAGATATGAATCCACACAGCTATGCCCACCTTATTTTTGAAAAAGATGCCAAAGACATATGATGGAGAAAAGACAGCCTCTTCAACAAATGTTGCTGGGAAAAATGGTTATCTGACTCCAAAACACTGAAACTAGATCCATGGTTATCACCCTGTAGTAGTATCAACTCAAAATGGATCAAGGACCTTAATATCAGACCCAAAACTCTGAAGTTAGTACAGGAAATAGCAGGGAATACTCTGGAAGCAATAGGTATAGGCAAGGACTTCTTTAATAGAACCCCAGCAACTCAGCAGCTAAGAGAAAGGATGGACAAATGGGACTACATAAAATTAAAAAGCTGCACAACAAAAGAAATGGTCTCTAAACTGCTGACCACCCACAGAGTGGGAGAAAATATTTGCCAGCTATACATCAGACAAAGGACTGATAACCAGAATATGCAGGGAACTCAAAAAACTAAACACTCCTTAAGTCAATAAACCAATAAAGAAATGGGCAACTGAACTAAACAGAACTCTTTCAAAAGAAGAAATTCAAATGGCCAAAAAACACATGAAAAAATGTTCACCATCTCTGGCCATCAAGGAAATGCAAGTCAAACCACATTAAGATTCCACCTCACCCCTGTTAGAATAGCTATCATCAAAAATACCACCAACAACAGGTGTTGGCGAGGATGTGGGGAAAAAAGAACCCTTGTACACTGCTGGTGGGAATGCAAACTAGTGCAACCACTCTAGAAAACAGTATGGAGGCTTCTTAAAAAACTAAACATAGATATCCCATATGATTCAGCAATCTCATTCCTAGGGATATACCCAAAGGAATGCGACTCAAGTTAGTCCAGAGGCACCTGCACACCCACGTTTACTGCAGTGCTATTCAGAACAGCCAAGTTATGGAAGCAGCCAAGGTCCCCCACTACTGATGAATGGGTCAAGAAAATGTGGTATTTATACACAATGGAATTTTACTCAGCCATGAAGAAAAATGAAATCTTATCATTTGCAAGTAAATGAATGGAACTCGAGAACATCATCCTGAGTGAGGTTAGCCAGGCTCAGAAGACCAAATATGTTCTCCTTCATATGCAGACTTCAGATCTAGGGCAAGGGCAGTAATGTTGTAGGACTTGGGTCACATGCTAAGGGGAGAGCACATACGGGAGGAATGGGGATAGGTAGGAAACCCCATACTTGAAAGTGTTTGATGTCCCCACTGCAGAGGAGCTAATACAGTAACCTTAAAGCAACAGAGGTCAATATGGAAAGATGACCAGGAAGTCATAAAGAGATCAGGTAGAGATGAATCAATTTGGGTTGTAATACACTTGTGCATGGAAGCAATGCTAGGAATCTCTCTGTATAGCTATCCTTATCTCAACTAGCAAAAATGCTTTGACTTTCTTATTATTGCTTATGTCTACTCTTTAACAAAATTGGAGAAAAGGGTAGAATAGATTCTGCCTAGAAGTGAGGGAGGTGGCAGGGAGAGGGTAGGGTGGTGGGCAGGGTGGAGAAATGACCCAAACAATGTATGCACATATGAATATATAAATAAAGAGGAAAAAAGGAAAAGAAGTTTGTCAGACTTGATAGAGATAATCTGTGTGTTCCATGGCTTGTGAAATAATAATATATGTCAATTTAAATTTAAGAAACATCATTATAGATATCTTAAAGAGAAATTTTTTTTCCCTCACAAACGGAAAATAAGGAACACAAATCCAGTCCTGTCTGGGGGTATTACCAGTGAGGAGGGGGGTATAAAGAAAGTGTGTAGGAGGGTGACTTTGATGGAAATATTATGTACTCATGTATGAAAATGGAAAAATGAGACTTGTTGAAATTATTCTAAGAATGGTGGGGGGAATAAGGAGAATGATGGAGAGGGTGAGTTTAAGATATATTGCAAATATGTTTATAATTGTTGCAATGTACCCCCACTACAACAATAATATATAACAAAAAAGTTTTTTAAAAGACAAAAAATTTTAAAAAGAAACAAAAATCAAACCAAGACAAAAACAAAAACTACTTATTTAAGCTGCTCTAATCCATAAGTATAATACCAATGTTTCTTGTACTTACATATGCTTAGCCAGTGGTGGAATGTTCTTTTTCTAAGATTGAAATAAAATGCTTTATTATTTTAAGTCATAAAATGCAGAGATAAAAGAAACTTTCACTACAAACATTAGCCAGTCTCCATGAGAATCAATTAAGGCAGAGGTTGGCAAACTTTTTCTATAAAGGGCCAGAGTAAATATTTTGGGTTTTGAAGTCCATATGGTCCCTGTCACAGTGATTCAGCTCTGCTTTTTAATCAGAAAACAACCATATGCAAAATGTAAATAAATGGGTGTGGCTATGTTTCAATACTACTTTATTTAGAAAAGTAGACTGACGATGACATTCACCAAAAAATGCAAAGACATTCTTTTGCTTTCCTAAATCTGATTGCAGAGATAAGCCTGAGAATCTATACGCTTATCCAGTTGCCCATATTATTCTTCTTCACATTATTACTTATGCTTTTCTTTGAGAAATTCTGTATCTTTTATATACAGGAATAAACAAAGCAGAAATTGGTATCCCTGAGAGATTTCTATTTAGCTTGAATAAAGTTTGTGGAGGATACTTTTATCAAATAGAGCTTCTATTTCAGATAGTTAACAGAGAAAATATGAAGAAAGTTGAAAGGTAAGTTTCTATTGAGTTAAAGTCAAAAAATGAACACGCTAACAGAGCAAGAACCTTTCCTTCCAGGTTTAATTCTATATTTCTAGCACTTAGGACCATGCCTGGCACAGGGTTGGGGTTTGGGTATAATGGTATAATGAGTAAATGTTTTATTACATTTCTTCACTCTCAGCATAAGCTGACACCTTAAATCCAAAAGATCTGATTGGCCTCATTTTTTATTGTTTATTCATTTATTCATGTGTGCATACATTGTTTGGGCCATCTCTCCCCCCACCCTCCCACCCCCCTTGCTCCAGGCAGAACCTGTTCAGCCCTCTTCTCCAATTTTGTTGAAGAGAAGCATAAGTGATAATAAGAAAGACAGGATTTTTGCTAGCTTGAGATAAAGATAGCTATACAGAGAGATTCCTAGCATTGCTTTGTTTGATAGACACTAAATCCTAGAACACTAGATACAGCTTTCCTGCTTGTTATACCTTATCTTTTAGGGTTTTTTCCCAAATGTTCTCTTTTGAGTACTTTTGGGGTTGTAATTCTTGCTCTTTAGTGTTTTGCTCTAAAGTGACATTTATAAGGATTGATGATTATAATGGGAATCTTTTGGCTATTATCAGTAGAAATCAATATGGTCACCTTAAACTTAAAGGGTGTTGTTAATACAGTGGGTTAGGCAAGACCTCAAGATCGAAAGCCTTGACCTTCTCTGAAATGCCACCTAACATAATTTGGCCCCTTACCTTTTTCTTTGCACATGCTGTGCTCTGTTGCCAATTTTTAATTCCTGGAAAGAGATGGGAATTGACTCAGCTAAGGTCAGATACTTAAATTACTTGGTGGTAGGTTGTGGTTACCATTATGTAACCACCCTTGTGGAGAGAAAATCAGAGACTATTATCAGAAGGATGTGGGAGAGATGCTAGGAAGACTCAACCAGTTAGACATGTTGATTTTGGTACCTTTTTATAACCTTGGAAATGACTGTTTACACTCTGGTTTTCCAGAGCTCATTCTCGTGTTTAAACTTCTACTACTAATGCAAACCAGGCTGTAGACTCTAGGAAGTCCTTGCCAATACCTTCTCCACATCTTTTTCTTTTCTGTGAATGGTGTTGTTGTTTAATTGCTTTGGAGTTCTTCTCAACCTGAAGATTTGATTTGGACCCTCACTGTAGCTGACTTTAGCCAGAATATTTGATTTGGAATCCTAGTTTTGCTTTTTGATTTTATTTATTTATGATATCTATCCCTGCCTACTGCAAGAAAAGATTATTATTGGCAGGCTTCAAATGAAATTCCACAGTAAGAGACAGCACAGATGATGTTCAGACCATTCTGTCTAATCCAGTCATCTCTGGTTCTGTCCTTGATCAGCTACCAACTGGACATGCACTATCTCAAAATGGTCCTGGACTTGCTGCATAGAGTCAGGGCCCCTGGAAAGTGAGATTGAAGTTCTTTCCTGCTCAATGGCTCCATTTTCCACACATCAATTCCTTCTAGCTCTCTCTTGTTCTTTTATTCTGGTCTGTGAGGAGTGGAAGGTTCAGACTGCTATCCCTTCTGAAGGCACCTTGCACACTTCTTCCACAGCTCTCTGTGATGCAGTCTACTAGTGTACTTCCTGTGAAAGATGCATGAGGGGTCTCTTCCTTCTGCTTGGAATGGGCTTTCCCATGTGTTTACAATGCTGAGTTCTTTGTGTTTTTCAGACCTCTGTTCAAGTGTTACCAACTTAGCAAGAGATACCTTCACTACCACCCTTTCTAGATGGTCCTTGCTTCTTAAGTCACTGTATCCATTACCCTGTTTATTTTGGTATTGATTATTGTCTAGAATGTCACTTCTTGGTATACCTCTTTATAGTTTGCTTTTCTCACTAATGCAAGCCCCATGAAAGCAGAGAGCTTGTCTCCAGTTTATCTTAGGCATATGGAGCAGTGCCTAAAGATCAGTTGTGGAAATGAATGAATTAAAGCCACTTGACAATTTCACAATTATCTTTGATACACAGTTATCCATACACTCTGTGAACTAGACAGGCTCACATGTCTGAGGTATATAAGCCTGGGAGAACAACGGTTAGACATCAATAACTTTCACACTATGGTGAGCTAAGATCATTAGATTTGCTGAATCTCTGCTCTCAGAAACAAATGTAGACAGGATCACCAGCACTACTTAACACTCATTCAAAGAAAGGTGTTGGTGATTTGCAGCAAATTTTATACCCATGTTTTTGTATTGCCCTTCTCAGTATCTGTGCCAGCATGTTTGTAAGGGTTAGCAGAGAATTTTGCCAGGCTGGAAAGAAGTAAAATGTGGTAGATGTGATGGAGCCCTAGAACAAGGCATGCCTCTAACATTAACTCAGGGGACTTATTTTGAGTTCTCCTTTTTATAAGATCTAGCATTTTTTTCTGCTAAGTCATCAGTACCTATGTACATATCAGCCTCACAGTTTTCTAAAAGACAGTATTTCTTTTGCATTCATATGTGCACCTGTGGCCCAAATGCACTTTTGCATGTATGCACCAACCAGTGACTGCATTTCTGAGAAGGATTGGCACAAGCCAAGCCATGCCATAAGTCAGTAAATCACCTTCTGATAATATAAGAAGTGATTATTGTGGAAATTTCTGTGTTAAATATAAAAGCAAAAGATATGTTGAATTGTCTTCAGCAACCTTGATTTTTTGCCGCAGTTGCTCTTCTTGGAGCACGCTCAATTTTCATAGGTATAGTAATATATAGTTAGTTTACTTCTCACTAAAGCCTTGTTATAATGTTTTCCTTGGAGCTTCATGCTGGTGGATCAGCCTTTTGATGAGATGATTTTAAACGGTCTTAAAATACTTCAGAAACCAAGCCTTTTGATCTCTTGAGAAACCTTATGCTATATTAGCTGTACGGCCACTAAGGCTCCTGCATGAATTTATGGTGTTCCATACACATCACGTAAAATGTAGAAATAAAATAAGTAGCTCTTATATTGCCAGGCCCTAGTACATCTCCACTTCCTATCTGTGTTTCTGGAGACCATCTTAAGAAATGGAGAAAGGAGGTAGTAGCACACTATTTCTCTCAGAAGGATATCTCCATCTTTCTGCTCTATGCTGATATCAATCCTTGGTATAGCTCACATTTTGTGTGTGCATCCAGGTATGCATTTTGTGGATGTTCCATTGAATCAAATTAAATTCATAGCCAGCCATGTAGCAGATTGTTAAAAACGGGTAAATGTAGTTGTAGTGTATATGGAGTTCTTTGTATCAGTTTTGCACCTTTTACATTTTCTAAAACATGTTTAATAAAATATCAGCAACATCCAGGGTAGTCACACATGTGCATTGCCTTGTCATGTGTCCTCTGTAGCTGCCCCTGCTTGTTTTTGTCCCTGGGAGACTCTAGTTACAGTCACTTCCAGGCTGGACTTTGCCAATCTGATGAAATCAAAGACTTAGAGAAATGAAATTGGAAGAAACAAAATTTGTATCTAATTTTTTGAACACATGAAAATAATCCTGAGAAAGCAACATTTTCAAACAATTGATTTAATATACTCCTTTATTTGTATAGTTTATTAACTTTGAAGTACAAGTTTTTCCTTTGGGGGAGTAAGGCAGATTCATTACCAAATTTTAATAAATTTTTACATTCTCAGATAAAATAAAAGCATGTTCAAAATAGGTAATGATTATTTTATGTGTTTATATTGAGATGAAATTCATACTCCCTGTTTTCAGGGTATTTGAGAACTACTTTTTAATAAATGTAACAGTAGAAACCCAAAGGCAGAGGCACAAATGTAATGAAATTTAAAATCATCCATGGCAACAGTCTGGAATACCTAGAGAAGGAAATGTGAATAGAAACATTACTGAGGAAGAAAGGGAGTAAAGAAAGGAGAAAGGAAAGTAAAGGACAAGGAAGGAAAGGGGAGGGAAGAAAAAAGGAAAAAAGGAAGGGAGGGAAGATGGGGGAGAAGAGAAAAGAAAGAGAAAAGTATCTAGAAACATACATTTTGTGGGTGTTGCTGTCTTCATTTATTGGGAAGAATATACAATTGAAAGACAATCAAATGTGTTAACAGAATTTTAAAGTTAATTGTCACGTGTGAACTTTCTGAGTGTTTTGTTGATGCTCAGCTGTGACTGAGGCCTGTCTTTATGGCCAAGAAACCAGGAGAGGATCTGAGGGTAGTTAAATGCCAGCCCTGGTCTTCTTACCCAAGGAAGTTGCTGCCTTGGTAATAGAGCTCTGAAAATGGAACATGACCCATTCAATCTTGTGGCCACTGCTCTGAGCCCACACAAAGTGCCATTTCCCCAAATCTTCTTTCTTGAACTAGTACTGAACTGTTCTGTCTATAGAATGAGTAAATTCTAGTCTCAGATTTCTTTTTTTATAAGATGTAAGAGTCAGTTCTACAGAGGGTGCCAAACTTCTTAGAAGAAAGAATTTGGATAAATGATCTTTTAGTTTCCCCATTATTGTGGAAACAGGTTCATTCTGTACCCCAAACAAGACAAACGTGGTGATTGGACAATAAACCAGAGCTGTAACTGTCAGCATGGAGATGCTTGCTTTCTTCTAATTTTACCAACACTCTAGCCAGTCGCCATGCCTCCCCAGTCCATGCAGCTGCATAATTATACATCAGATCTCCAAAATGAATTAGTTTATTTTTAAAACAGCTAATTGCCTTAGTGGAGTCATGTTTTACCAGAAGCACAAAAAGCACTTTGTTCACGACAGGGAAATTTTCTTCTGGAATGACTATGAGGCTCTGGCTCCTCTGAATGTCAGTCTTAAACAGCAAAATATCATCAAAATCCACTAAGAGCACTGATCGTCCACAACATCTCAATATGACCTTTATATTATTTACTGTACACATAGTTCCATGTGATCTTAAATTTAAAATGGCATATTTAGGAGTGTTCTGTGGTATAATAACAAGTAGTATAACGTGGTGTAATGGGCTCGTGTTTGTGTGTATTTTCTGTATCCCGGTTTATATCACTTCACTTGAATCCAAACTATAAGGCAGAACTCCTTTTCAGGTCTTTATAGGTCTTGACAAATAAGAGACCAGTTCTTTGGAATGAAGACTTCTCTTTATTACAGTCCTAAACCTAAACCTTTGCATTTTTTTGGATGCGGCTTGTCTTTGTTTTATGCTGCTGTAGCAAAGTACCACAGACTGGATAATTTTCAAACAATGGAATTTTATTTGGCTTATACTTTTGGAGACTGAGAAGTCCAAGAACCTGAGGCTGATGTCTGGTAAAGATCCTTGTGCTGTGTCATAACATGACAAGTAAGAAGATCAGGCTGAACTCATCCTATTATTCAATATGCCACTCTACACGTGACTAACACACACCCTAAATAACAACATTAATCCATCCATTCATGAGGGTAGAGTCTTCAAGACCTCTTGATGTCCTACCTCTTAATACTGTTGCAATGACAGCCAAATTTCACCATGACTTTCAATATTTTGAATATCAAGTGACATTCAAATAACAACACTATTAATATTTAAATTAAAATATCAGGTGTTATATTTGAATAATATCATTCTGCAGGGGAAATGATCTCAGAAATACTGAGTAAAACATGATTACAGTTGGTCCCTGCAGTGGGACAATACCTTGAAAATTCTTATCAGCAATGTCCTCAAAGGCAGACAAACCTTATATAAAATGAATTCCCACAATGACAAGTATTACTTTAAGGGACAATATCTTGATGGCCTCTGAACAACAGATTCTAGAAAACCAGATTGTAATTAGAAGGATAATGGCAGAATTTTGGCTTAAATTCCTGTTTTGCAGCTGTATGGCTTGACTTGACCATTCAGTAGCATAAAGCTCAGGTGACCCAGATGTGTCATGACTACCACAGATCTGACCCCAAATCCAACATAAAGTCAGTTTCTGGACTTTGTTGCATTCCTCAATCTTGACTTTAGCTGCTTAAACTTTAAGATTTAAAGCATTGGTGAGTATGTGAGACTACTATGGAGGATGAGAGGCAGATGATTACTACATGATAAAACTCAACTTCAAATCCTCATTAAATAACTTATTTCTTCCCCAGCCACCAATAACCTTCTGTCCTTATCCCTGTTTTGGTTTTCATTCTCTGTCCATACCGCCCTTCAAATATATATTATAGCATCACAAATAATGAACTTTTGATTCCAGTTTTGTATTCCCAAAAAAAGCAAAGTCTGCAATTAAATAAACTTTTTCTATCATTTGAAGACTTTTGCTTTTCAAATTCATCCCCTGGAGACCTCACCTTCCATGCCAACTAAGTTTTCAAAGTATTTGCCTTAGAATTCCTTGGAAAATATTCTGCTGTTAAGAAAAATGAGTTTTCCTATTTATAATTACAGGAATTCACCTGCCTCTGGGACTGAAAGCCCCTCTTGATATTCACCCTGGTATACTACGTTTTTTCTGACTCCAGAGCTTACTAACACCACTTTGGGTGGGAGTGTTAGTAAACTAATTAAAAGATTACTTCATTATATCACAATCAAGTATGGCTTATCTAAAAGGGTGCAATATATTTTCTGAGTCGAGGTAGTTCCCAAAGAGCTTGAAAAATAGGGAAATACTATAACTTTATGTAAGTAACAATGCACACGTATATGTTTATTTCAAGAACCAAAAGACTATTTACAAATTATAATCAAGATGGGGGCATTTGGTAAATATGTCTTCAAATTGTGTCTGTATGGAGAAAATGCTTCTTCACTAGTAAAACTCTATTTCTAATTTAAGAGGTTTAAGATGGTCTCAAATTTCATTTGTAACCACATTTCCTAGCATTCATGAGTTTTGAAACTTAAAAGTAGTGAGGTCCTTTCTGCTTGTGGCAAAATTCTGCAAGTGAGATTTCCAGAATTTAAAGTTATATTGATTCTTTAAATCTCCCATTATTTGTAAATTATATTAATCACATACATTCACAGAAATCATGAGAACTTTAGAACACTTGTAAATTTTCTTTGATCTAATAATAATAACCCTTCAGAGGCTATAACTATCTTCTGTCCTCTCTGCCAGTGGTATATTTATTAATATATTTTTTATAATAGTTCCAGTACTTTCCATTTTTGGTTAAAAGGCATCTGCCTATCTGCATTTTACAAGTCTTGCATTTGACACCAGAAAACAAAGATCAGTCAATACTTTAATTGCCTTAGGGATATAAGCAGACTCAAAGCACTTCTTAAGGCAGTGATCATCTTTAGAAAAGAAGCTGTGCTTTTTTAGTGCAATTTATGCATTTACTGATTCCACTCTGGACTATCAAGATGATGGACTGCTCATTAGCTCTTTCCTTTTATGTGACATTACTTAATTTTAAAATCAACTCTTATTTCAAGTGTCATAGAAATTTCTCATTGTTGATAGCAGAATTATAATGAGAAAAATCTTAAAAAGAATACATTTAGTTTAAATTAAGCAGAAAAGAAAAGGAAGGTAAACTTAGCCAAGACTCAGTTTAGGATTTTTACCCAGAATATTTAGCTGTTTTAGAAAATGCAAACTGTTGCCCCTTCAAGTGGAAATTTCTAGAGAAAACCTAGCATTTATTAAATGAAGTGTTTGTAACAAAGTAAACTTTTGCTATCGATGTATAAATCCTTAATACTCAACATTCTTAGCAACACTTGCTACTGTTAGAATCAATTTTTTTCCTATTAACTAAATATAAGTGGTATCCAACTGGGGCTTACTTTTTTTGTTTCCCCACTAATAGTATGCTTGAACATACTTCGCACATGTATTGGTCATTAGCGTTTCTTTTCCAGTAAGCTGCCTTTTCAGGTATTTTGACCACTTTATTGCTGGGTTGTATATTTTCTAACTTACTTGTAATATGTTAATATGTTCTTAATACTTAATAATTGTTGGTACTAAATGCATGATAAAAATTTTCTCCTAATCTGTCATTAATTCTTTTCCTTTTTAAAGGTGACTTTGCATAAAAATTACATTCTTACATCATGTTTATCACTCTTTTCCCTTACAATTTTTGTTTTGTTTCCTTTAAAACTATCCCTATCCTGAGGATTTAAATATATTCTATATTTTTTCTTCTGAACCTTTTGAAACTTGCTCTTTGAATACTAGATGTTTAATCTAGTGGAAATTGATTTTGTGAGTGTGAATGTATGTATATAGTTTAGTATAAGGATCTCATAGTTTAACACAGAGAACCAGTTGTTTTAGGATCAGTTATCTATAATTTCTGTGTATCTGTTGTACTATTTCTGACATATGTAAAGAGTCCACATATATATTGGCCTAATCTTTGCTTTCATACCTTTTCATTTCTATTTCAGCCAATGATACATCATCTTTATTAAAACTTTATAGATATCCCCTGAAATATGGTAGGGCATATACTCTCATTCAGACCTCTTTCAAAATTGTCTTGACTTTTCTTAGAGATTTGTTATTCCATGTAAATTTTGGACTGAGCTTGAGTAAAGAATGGTGTCAAGTGTTTATTTTGTTTCTGTCCATGGACATAAATTTTTCTTATTTTCTTTCATCTGTGACTTCTTAAGTAGAGGAACCTTGGTTTAACTATTACTCACAGATATCTTTATTAACATTATTTTAATATTATATAATATGTTAGTGATTTATTGTTATATTATGTAACATTGAGCTGTGAAAGTAGGCCTGTGTGTGCCAATACTCAATTATCCTAGATTTCAAGGCTTACACAGAGGTCTAAAATCTGCTATTTTTAGTTTACCTTTCTCTTCCTTTATTTTACAAAATAATGTCTGAGTCTTTTTTCCTGGAAGATTGCCTGTTTCTAAATGGCACCCTTTCTTCCTTGCTATTTTTTCCCCTTATCTATTGCCAGCTAACTTTTTAGAGTTTTGTCTAAAATAAAAGTAAATTGATTTTGAGTATAGGTTTAAAACATACTAATTAATTAGCTAGTACAGATGGCCATCAACTTAGGATAGCTTGACTTAAAGGTTTTTTTTTACTCATGATGATGGTAAATTGGCATGTGTTTAGTGGAAACTGTACTTTGAAGTCTGAAGTTTGATCTTTTCTTGGGCTAGCAATACATGTAAGACACTTTCTCAGTACTGAGAAGCAAGACACACAGATCCCAGCCATGATACCCAGGGTAAACAACTGATGCTAACAGCGTACTATGTGGTTAAGCTATATGTTCAATAGGTTAGGTGTCTTAAAAGCATTTTGCTCTTGTGATATTTTCAGTTTATGTTGGGCTTATCAGGATGTCACTGAATCCTAAGGGGAAGAGCATCTGTACTTATTGATCAAATACTATGTACTAGTGTTTGTGTTAGACGTTTTATATCACCACAACGCTAGTATTGAGGTATAATGGAACAACCAATATATAGATTAACTTGAGAATAGCTTTTGTGTTAGACGTTTTATATCACCACAACGCTAGTATTGAGGTATAATGGAACAACCAATATATAGATTAACTTGAGAATAGCTTTCCCCAGGTGATAAAGTTGGAATTGAGTCACATCTTTGCTCTCCTCCCAGCACAGCACTATCCTGCTTCTAATTCAAAAGAAGTACAAATTCAATTTAAGCAGAGATGATGTGATGGACAATCTAAAGGCAGACAACCTGATCCTGAGGTGGGCCCTTTACCTTTCCTTGCCTCTTGGGCTATGAAATTCCTGATTTGCTGGTTTCTGATGAAGTTGGGTGAGTAGGTGGGAAAGACAGACCTGCTTAGAGTTTAGAACTCAAGGATCAAAAAGATGATTGTGCTGAACTAAGTAAAGCACCTGCTGTATGTCAGAGGTGCGAAATGAGAAGAAGAAATAAAGGGAGTTTTAGGAAGTTCAGTCCATCTGGCAGCATGTGTTCCTACAACAAAAATCAAATCAACTGTGATTGGTAGATACGGGGTAAAAAAGGTATAATGCAATATTGGCTCAAATGTGATTTCCCCCTAGGCATGAGAAAACCAGGAGATTAAAAATATAGGTGTAACTATCAGTAAGAGATGGAAAGGAAAAAGGCGCCAATTGGGTTGCTACATTGCCAACATGAGCAATTTGGGAAATAATTAAGAAAATAAAGAACTAGTACCATATCCAGGGAGAGGTGTAACTGCAAATACAGGTGCCAAGCCTTGCTGAGCTGAGGGCTCATGGCAGGAGGCACCTTCTCCAGAGCCCACTGAAATGCAGCCTCTTTGATCAGGGCTGCCCTGCTCTCAGTGTTGTCTCCCTATGCCTTCTGCATTGGTCTCTCTATTATGGCAACTTCTGGCCAAGCTGAGCTACTGTTTTTACTGTTTTACTGAGGTAGTATGTGGTGGAAAGACAGTGGGAAAACCCAACTTGGTTCCCTAGTTAACAATTATAAATATGAATAATAACACTATCACATGATAATTATGATGCTGATGGGTTCAGTGATGTGGTTACAGAATAATATAGATTTTGAACAGTTTTCAGACAGTCATATCATCCCATGCTTTTTGTTCAGGATACATGTTTAGTAGAACATGAATTTTTGTCTGGAATGCAATTATCATTTTTTTAGCTACATGCATGCATTGTTATGGGCTTGTTTTCTTTGTGGTGTTAAAAAACTAGAAGTAGTGGACTTGACTTACTCAGATATTGCTATTGGCTTACTCAAGTGGGTGTACTTAGCTGCAGCTCTACTGTAAAGTATTGAATTCTATGGGATAGTGTTCTAAGAGATATACTTGCTTCTGTTTACTTTGAGCACCAGAGTTCTTGTCTCTAATAGTCAAATTTTGTCACCTTACATCCATTAAAATACCTAGAAAATTCCTTTTTAAGTCAAGTATTTAAAGGGAAGATGACAAAATGATTTAATATGAGATAATAAACCACAAAATGGCTTTTCTGTGCATAGAGAAAAAGATATATATTTATATGACAAATGATGAATCATGATATGAATCTTCATTTTCTACCTCCTTGTAGATCTACCATGTAGAGCTAAGTCCAGTCTAGATTTCTTCTCCTGCATAGTTTGAAAGCTAGAGTTTATTTTGTGAGTGTGATGCTGTTTGACTCTTTATTACCTCATCATGTCCAGATCCTGGTTATTATTTGCAGAAAAATGATTAGTATCTGTATCTATACACTGTGGGTCCTTTAAGTGCTGGTTGTCATCATTTGCATTTCTAAAAGATTATGGTTTTCCTCCAATACAGTCACCCAATGCCTATTGCAAATTATGTATTCCTTGGGTCTCGGCCCTCAGTCTGTACTTCTGACTGTGTTTTAAGTGGATCATACTCATTCTGGCAAGAAGAAAGGATTCTGAACTGGAAATAAGAGCAGGATCAGGCTCTGAGATGCCCTGGGTCACTGTTAAAGGATTTCCATGGTGGCCACATTTCAGAGATTTCTGCTTAACTATTTCTCCCATGTGTAGATATTATTTCTATTTTTGTCTTGACCTCAGCTATTTTCCAGCAATCAATGCTTGGGATGTTATTGCCCTAGTCAAATCTTAGAAATAAGTATGACAGAAGAATAAAAAATAGCATTAAAAATAAGATTTATGGAGGAAAAGCAAGTGAGCAATGTCCTTATTCACTTATTTTTTATTTTTCTGTAGCAGCAGGACATATTTTTAAGAACACAGTTTTAACAACTAAAGTAAAAGCCTTCTTTCTAGGCTGTATGGTTAAAGCATTATGGAGGGAGCATTGACACCCCAAGTACCTGTCTCCACAGCTCATGAGCCACCTGCTCTGTCACATGTGGCCCCTCTGGCCATGCTCACTCTGCTTGAGAACCTAAGGCCCTTCTGCCCAGAAGTCCTTAGAAGAACTTATGTTTATTAATGCAAGCAATATTTGTTGTCCAAAATGCTCATGTCAAAGCAATCAATATTTCTTATATAATTCTGTAATTGCCTGTGGATCACTTTAAAGCCAAATCTTAAAGTATGTTGCTTATCGACAGAGATACATTCTGAGAAATGCATTGCTGGGCAATTTTGTCCTTGTGCAGTGTACTTATATAAGCCTAAGTGTTATATCCTGCTACACACATAGGCCACGTGTTCTATAGGCCACATGTTCTAGCCTATTGCTCTTTGGTTATGAAACCATACAGTACATTACAGTTCTGAATGCTGTAGGCAATGGTAAAATATTGATGTTTGTGTACTTAAACATAGAAAAAGTGCAGTAAAAATATGGTATAACCAATAACAAAAAGTGTTCTCTTACTAGTTTAGGGAACTAGCCATGAATGGGGCTGGCTTGCCTTACCGGAAGTTGATCTGGGTAAGTCAATGAATGAGATGTAAGGGAATGTGAAGGCTGGGGACATTATTGTGCACAATCATAGACTTTACGAACAGTGTCTCAGGCTGCATTAAATTTATAAGAAAGGATATTATCAAATATTATGTATTGTGCATTACATGCCATATAATATACAAAAAGTATATGTGGTATACTTTTATACAACTAGCAGCATTGTGGGTTTTTTACAAGTATCACCACAGACGTGAGCCATGCAATATGCCATGATGGCTCTGAGGTAATAGGAATCATTCTAAATCATGTTTAAATGAGGGAGATATTTTAAACAACTGGAAAGGACATTTTCAAAAGCTTTGATGTACAGTTAGAACACACTGACTTTGACCTAAAGAAAGATGAGGAGAAGTTTAGAAAAAGAAAAACAGAATGAAGGAAAAAAACACAAAGGCAAATATGAATTTTGACCAATAGTCTAATTGGTGGATGTGTTTTAATGGTTATTTGAATGTGTCAGCGAGCATCACAATTGCCATGATCACAGGGAAATCCTGGAGAAGAATGTGCTTGGGATGAAGAGTGATTACATTGTCCATTGTGTCTTCCTAGTCAACTCATCCCATGTGGAGAAGCTTAATTCTTGATACGTAGAATAACTTCTAGAACATTTTTCTCCCTAGAAATATGTATTCATAAAACATTTTTTCGATCAAGTTCACTCTGTCTTTAGATCTCAAAATTTTCTGAAACTGATGCTACGATGTTAATTCTATCAAAGTTCAAAGTTAGCAGATTTTATTTCCAGAAAAGTTGATATGATTACCTATACATTATATTAATGGCACAGATTCAATATTTTGAGTATCATTTTAATCTTACTCTTCCTTTTCAACTGATTTGAATCATATATATTTGACTATATAAAAGCCAATATATTTTATTTAATGGTTCACATGCTCCTGAGAGGTAATGCTAATTCAGGATTCATTTGAATATAGAGAAAAAAGTACTTTAGATTTACCCTAAGGACTGGATATTAAAAATGTGGTTATAGGTATTGTACCATGAAATACAAAACAGCTCCTTTATCACAGACCTTGAATATCATTTGGGGTTCTCATTTTTGACCCCATACAGATTTAAAAATTTTTAAATATAATAATATATGTATGACTGGTCCTGCTTTGAGTGAAGTGCATATGTTAAATGAAATCAAATCCCTGATGTTTTAAAATGTTATTTCTTATTAATGTTTTCTCCTTTGCTTATAAAGGGATAGTATTAGCTTATATTAGAGGATTCTCAACCATTTAGTCCTAAGAACATTAATTTCTCCTAACTTTCAGTTTCCTTTACTAGGGTTGGGTTCTGTTAAGCTAATGCATAATTATTCATAATTCAAATAATTACAAAGTAGTAAAATTTAGTCCAACTAAGGTTTGAAATTTCAAATACCAAAATTTGACTTCTGAAAGTTTCCTTCTGCTTATAGTTAGTACTGTTGAGAATTCCCTTCAAATACAGCCAACAGAAGAAATCAGCAGTCCCCACTTCATTACAAAATAGATAGTTATAATCTCAGGTCAAGTAACTAATGTTAGCATATTGATTTTTAAATAGACTGTGCCTGACATCTGGAAAGAAAACATTAACTGGGGGCCATACATTGTGTATTGAAGGTATTCCTAGGTTGTGATTAAATGACAAACATAGATGTAATTCCATGCACCCAGTAAATGTTCTGTTCCACCTGAATTGTTATCAATCTCTATTCCTCATATTAAAATGTCTGATTTGGCCTTACAAAGGGAACATAGCAAATAGTCTGGCATTTATCATCACTTCTTTGTTCATTATTCTGCCCTTAGGAATCAGTAAGTTGTTGAATACTCATGGTTTGTTTACCAGCCTGGACAGTAATGTTAATGTGATGAGAATTTCCATTCTAATCTTTCTTATCTAACTTACCTTTTTTCATCTAAGAAACTGAGAAAACAAATTAACAATATTTATATCTGTTTTATTATGTCTACAGCTGATCTTGATAAATAGGAGTTATCTTAGTTCAGAGTGAAGAGATCTAAGACCCTCAATCCTTCAGTTCTTAATTTGTGTATTAATACTATGTTATAATCATAACTACAGTATAGAGTATGATTGCATACTTATCTTAATTCTAGGAACTTTATATTCACTGTTTCTAAATATTAATGCTACACCGCAAGATAGGTATTAATATTCCCATTTACAAGATGAGAGAATTTTGATTAAATGGCAGAGACAAATCAATTAAAATTCTGATTTTCTATACACATCAAGCACATTATTTGGAATGATGTGTGGTTGCCTTTTACATAGAAGTTATGCATTTGGTCTCATAAATCAAATCTAAATTATGTCAGAATCCATACCTTCTACATTTTCCAGAATATATTTTTTGATCTAGAAAATACATGAACATGAGTCTCCTCTTTCAAAAAGCTTAAGCAAAGTATGATATCTTTAAAGCTGCAAAGAGAATGTAAGGTGGTTCTCCTTTTTATTAGAGCTTTGATGTTGTCGGAGGAGTCATGACAGTATGTCCTGTGGAGGAACTGCAATGGGATCCAGCATGCCTTTTAAACAGAGCCAGAGGGACCCGTAAGAGCATAGGCACAATAGTTAGACTTTCCAAGGCCCCTTTCAATAAAAATAGTTTCAGAGTAGAAATGGAAATGTTTAAAATAAATTCTCTGGAATAATGAATTTCTACTTGCTTGAATTTAATCCTAGAAAAATAAAGCATTGTAGAATTTATAGCCTCCATATTTTATATTGATTATATAAGACTTACTGTGGTATCTAAAACTGTCCTGAAAAATATTGTAGATAATATAATTATCACATAATAGGTATAGAAGGTGAGCTCTTCTGAGAGAGGAATACCAAGTCTAGAGATGAGATCAGTAGAAGAGTGGTAGTTGGAATGGGGAGAGATGGTGCAGAAGGTGCTACAAACTTTGTGCCTGGCATTTACTTGTGAAAATAAGTATAATTGGAAGTATACTGATATGGAATGCATCATTTATACGTAGGTAGGTTCATGGATATCCATTCCACCACTGTAAATGAATGAATGACACTTCTCTGGCACTTGCTGAGGTCTAGGGTGGGGAATAGACATGTAACCAGACTTGATTGGATTTGCAATTTTTTTTGCCATGATTAGAGAAGAAATTAGAGATGATTAGAGAATAGAATTGTGAATTATCATTTATAATTATCAGTCCAGAGAAGGCTTTGCCAGGTAGATTTCCTTATGGCAGAAGGATGGGAAGAATTTACTGCTTTTAGCTCCTGAGAAGCTGGTGAACCATCAAAGACTGTAATGGATTTTTAAAAATCCATAAACATGATGCCTATAATGGAAAGTTATGATCAAAATGGAAATAATGGGGCCAGATGTTGTGGTTCATGCCTATGATACCAGCACTTGGGAGGCTAAGGTCAGCCTGGGATACAGAATGTGACTGTCTCAATGCCCCCCCAAATAATAATGATAATGATAATAATAACAATAATAATGATAATAAAAATTATGTGTAAAGATGAAAATAAGGAGATAGAAAAGTACCAGGTAAACGTGAACAAAAAGGAAGTTCATTTTCCTAATTCTGAGGCAAAAAGCATCATAAGGAACAAATAAGGACATGATACACTGATAAAATGAAGAAGTTGACTAAATGGAAACTAATGGAAGAGCACGTGGACTGTAAGAATAGTAGGCGCAAAGATGTAGAAGAACAAAGAATTGGTGTGAGTGATACTAACGAATTGTGTCTGTTGCATGATGACTCAAAAATAAAGGGATTGAGCTGTTAAACCAGTGTGGTCAGACTGGGAATGGTCTTAGAGTCTTTTGTCTCTGTTTTTAAAATTATGATCTAGGAAAGTTTCCAAACCCATGATTCCAAATCACTTATAGATATGGCTAATTGTAAATGTTTACATTTTAGTTATATGTTATTGCTATCAATATTTTTAATCTGTCAAAAATAAAGTTTGTTTTAGGTGCTTACTATTTCTTCAATTTAGTTGTTGGCACCACATAGATTGAATCATGAAGTCAGAACTTAATTGCAACATTAAAGTATTACTCTTTTCAGAGGCAGGCATTCTAGAATTCTTTTGGTTTAACATGTTGAAAGATTGTGGTGTGGTATGGTTAATATCAACTTGTCCTTTGTGGCAAGAAATGATATGAAAAGCTGTGGGTTGGTTTTCCATATCTATTATACTTATGAATATAGAAAATTACTCTTATCACAATTCTCAAATGTAGTATTTATCCAAATTCTATACAAGTGAATTAATTTTGGTGTTCAAAGTCCATATATTTCCAAATTGGTAGGTATTAAAGGAGCAGACCTATTTTGCAGTGTAATATAAATTACACATTTGATTCATACCAAGTAGTGAAGGTCAGAATGAGACTACTAAATTGAACTTTTTCTAGAATCTTTATTTTCATAGCTATGCAACCCAAAGTATTGTGTTATAATATTGAAACAGATTTCTATTAAGAGTTTTCTACCTCGTGACTATCTTGTACATATAGTTTAGTCAACATAGGATGGATTAGTTAAGGTTGATTTGTACTTAAAGAAGATGCTGCTCAATAGAGAAAAGGATACTTCATTATTAAGTGTGAACCTTCCTAGGTTATCTGAAACAAAGGCAAGGATTTCTGATGAAATGTACTGATACTTTCAATGCTAGGTAGCACATGCGTGAATGGAAAACGGTGCTAACCTACTTAGTTTTCCAATGTGAAATATTAGTTTCAGAGTCACAGAAATGCCATATATACAAAGAGCAAAAAGTGTGATAAATAAGTTTCTCAGGTATCTTTGAAAGGAGGAAAAGGTGGGTCTGAGGCTGTAATGTACTTCTTTCAGAATGTTGAGTGGAAATGGTATACTCCGGGAATTCACTGATTGAAAGTAAAGCACATGAGTCAGGTGTGGTGGTGCACATCTGTAGTCTCAGGACTCAGGAAGCTGAGGCAGGATGGTAACAAGTTCAAGTCCAGCCTGGGCTACATAGTGAGACCCTGTCACACACACACACAAAAGCATAGCATATGAATGTTAGCCAATACAGTTGATAACTAGACTTTTCTAGAATCTCTGCCAACACTGCAAAGTTATTAGAGCCATTGTAAATTGGAGCCACAAGTATATTTTAATTTTAATTTCTTAATGGCAATATTTTTAAATACCTCACCTGAAAGAACTTTTTCCATATATAACTTGTTTTCTTTGTATTTTTATTAATTACATTTTAAAATACAAGGAAGATATTTTAATACCTTTCTCACTGAAATTGCACTTGAAGATGATGGTCACATTAAGGAGACCATGTAAGATCATCTCTCTTACAATGGAATGCCTGGCCTTTCCACTAGTTATCATAGCATACCAGTAAAACAAGGAAAATGCAGCAGGTGAAAGTACAATTGATTTCCACAAAAGATTATCTTTCATTTGTGCACTCAACTCTATTTATTGTTAAAAAGATATTTTAATAAGAAACTATCAAAAAAAACTACCATAAAATGCTTAACATTAGATGCCAAATTATGCATTAGAGATTTAGTCTAGATCAATAGTCCTAGTAGTATCTTTTAGATAAGGAATCATTTTTTAATTACAGAAATATTTATTAGGTGGCGTACTGTGTGCCAGATATTATGCTAACTTCTGGTGATACAAAAAGAAGCCAAATAGACTACCCTTTCAAGTTGATGAATAAAGCTTTTAGAGCTATGAGTAAGGAAGTCAATATTTAATTAATTATATAACTTTTTAAAGAATTTATACAGTGCCTTAGAAAAATAGATGAGTAACCGGGTTTTAAATGTTTTAGTAACTTGAAGTAAAGTTCCCCAAGGCATTTGTATTGTTACTAGTTATAGTAATAATAGCTACCATTAATTGAATGCCTATTTGCCAGGTATGATATAATTCTTTATAATCCTCCTAACAACACTACGGTGTTTATTATTTTGATTTCATGGTATTAAAATTCACAGAAGATTGAAATAAAATCTACAGTTTCTTATCAATCTGTGACAATCAATAATAGTTGTGTCTGTATTTCTTCTAAAACTGAAGATTCCATGAAAGTAAAGCTGTGTCATTCCTGGTGTTCATTTTTATCTTCAGAACTTACACTGTAGATGTTCAATATATGAATGACTGTCTTTCACAGGAAAGACAAACTTTCTTTGATTCTATCAAAGGAACATTAAGCTTCACTTGTCCCTCTAAATTCAGGACTGTGCATGATCATACTGATTTTTCACCTTGCGTTGGTTGTTTAGAGCTCTTTGTATAGGGGTGATGTGCAATTGTGAAACATTCAGAAGAACAGAACTCAGAGCAGAGTGGCTCAGCAGGGAACTGCAGTGCATGCATGCCCATCCCCTTAGGTGTGCAATGTTGGTCTCATTTTACAACCTGCAAAGATCCCTTTCTGGACAATATTCCTCAGTTTTTAAATATTTTCAATATTAATGGTCTTTCTTTTTAGTCTTTTAACTAGTTTAATGATTTTCATTTAAAAATTTGTTCTCTAATAATACTTGCTAATTTGAAATTGCACCAAAAAAGACAGTTTATCCATCTATATTTTTAGTCGTCTAGTTACTGCTCTGGAAAGGATGATCTAACCTTGTGGTTCTCAAACTGAATTGTGCATCAAAATCACTTGGAAGCCTTGTTAAAATACAAGTTCCTCCCAGAGACTGACTTAATAGCTCAGGGATAAGACCTCATAAAGGACATTGCTGACAAGTTCCCAGGTGATCCTGATCCTCTGTATTTCCCTAAAAATAGGATAATTCATTAATCAACCCATCCCATCTGAAGGGAAGAGTTAGGGAAGTACTTGTTTTCAATCAAAGTTCAAGGCCAGTGACTCTAGAGTACTTTTTGTTTTGTTTTTGTTTATTTTTATTAGCTACACTAATAGCACAAGGGGACTTCATTGTGGTAATTCTTAAATTTTTGATGAAACTCCACACTGATTTTCATAATGGTTGAACTAGTTTACATTCCCGCCACAATAGTGTGGTAGGGTTCTTTTCCCCCAAACCCTATCCTCAACAGCATTAGTTGTTTGTTTTCTTGATGATAGCTATTCTGACTGGGGTGAGGTAGAACTTCAGTGTAGTTTTAATTTGCATTCTTTTTATGGCTAAGGATGATGGACATTGCTACATGTAGTTATTGGCCATTTGTATTTCTTCGGAGGACTGTCCATTCAATTCATTTTCCCATTTATTAATTGGATTATATTGTTTTGGTGCTTAATTTTTTAGCTCTTTGTATATTTTAGATATTAATTCTTTATCCATTAAATAGTTGGCAATCCATTCTGTGGATTGTCTCTCGATTCTGGTAATTGTTTCCTTGATGAGCAGAAGCTTTTAATCTTGATGCAATCACATGTGGTTTTGTTTTCATATAAAACACTCTCCCTGGAATTTCATTGTAGATAAGTTTTCTCAAACTTTTTTTAAGTTCTTTTTTTTATTGTTGTACTGGGGGTGCATTGTGACATTTGCAAAAGTTCTTACAATGTATCATAGTTGAATTCACTCACTCCATCATTCTCCTTTATCTCCCTTCCTCCTATTCCTGGCATAGTTTCAGCAGGTCTCATTTTTCCATTTACATGCACGAGTACAAAATATTTCCATCATCCACCTTCCCACACACTTTCCTTACAGCCTCCCCCTTCCCACTGGTACCAACTTCCAGATAGGACCTGTTTTACCTTCCTGTTCTCCAATGTTGAAAAAAGACATTTTTATTTGTTTAAGATAATTACAAAGGGAATTTCATTGTGATACTTCCATGTATATATGTATTGTAACTTGAATTGTTTCACCCCCTCTTAATTTTCTCCTTTCTACTTTAGTCCCCTGCATAAATTACTGTGATTTCAACAGTTTTAAAAATTCTGCATTCATTCGTGTATAGAAAGTACATCAAACATATTCACTTTCTTAACTTCCTTATTTTACCCTCCTTCCTCCATTAGTGACCTCCCCTTAGTATGATCTATTTATCACAAGATTGCTTGTATATGCATATATGCATTAAGATTCCACATATGCGAGAAGGATTTTTCTCACATTCTTTATCTGCTTATTGGCCTCATCTAAAAGTCACATGGTAATCAATTAGACTATTTTTAGTTGGGAGGAATCACTTATAAATATAGTATCTACTATTCAGTAAGAATTGATTTTATTCCTCTAAAAGATATAAAATTCAGATAAATAAGCTAATTAAAAAACAAAAGTTATATACTGTGCTTCCCCTCCATCCTGTTCTGTGGAGTTCTGAGAGTACCAAACTTGTTGACTGCAAACAAATGTATATAATTTTATTGCAGTTAAACATAGTTTGACAAATGAGAGTTGGGATAGAGAGAATGTCAGTGAAAAATTGAGTGAATGGAGGAAACCAGCTATTGGCAAGTAATTTGTAACATTCTTGTAAAACACAATTCAGTATTTAAGAAAAACAAATTTTAGATTCCAGAATCACAAGAGTTAGTACTCAATGAAAAATTTGTTTGACTACTGATGAACAAAGGATATATTATTTAGTAAAGTAACTCAGATTAAAGGATATTCCTTGTTTGAATACAGTGGTGTCTTCATTCATCCATAAGATTGATTTGAGCAAAGGTCATTGTGAACTAGAGGTCTAAGGATATTTCTTAGACTTATTTATTTGTTTATTTGAAGTTTTTGCAGTGCTGGGAATAGAAACCAGGGCCTCACATATGCTAGAGGAATGTTCTACCATTGAGCTACATTCTCAGCCCTGAAATAGTCTTTTTAATATATTTTGTTGTTTTGTCTACATTACTTTTGTTGTTTTGCATAAAACCATTAAAATTATCTTGATTTTTGAATAACATTTTGAATTAGCATTCAATGCCCATTTTCATTCAATTGGGAGCCTAAGTTTTTTGCCCTTATTTTTTTTCACTTTTTTAAAACTTGTATGAGTGTTAAGTATGATATTTAGTTCAATTTCAAAACTGCTTATTAAACTTAATTAGAATTTATTACAATGATATTTTTTAAATTACCCTTTTATCCTAGCTTGACATTGATATTAGTTTTTTAAGGTTCCTTTTCTTTTTTAATTGTTTCTATACTTTTTCATATGTGTTATACATTGCTTGTATAAAAGAAAATATGCCTTTTTGTCCAAATCTGTAAAATTGGTTTAATAAATGTCCAAAAAGAAACTTAGTCACATTTCTCTACCAACATTGTTGAGATGATATGAGAAGAATTAATCTGACATTTTTAAATATTAAGAACATAGAGATAAAATGTAAATAAACCTGAAATTGCAAACTTCATCAAAATGATGAAGACTTACTGGAATGCCCTTTCCAGGAAACTCTGAGAAGCAGGATAATTACTAACTCACTGTTACAGAGTTTTATTCTATTTTTTTGCTTATGGTATAAAAGCTTAGAGATCCTTTTCAGTTGTGGTTTGTGGGTATAATTAAACAAAAAGTGACAAAATATGTGTAGGCATCTCTTTTGCCAATATTATGATTTTGTTATCTCTTTTATGTGTTTATCACAATTTTTGCATATTTTGTTAAAAACATTTGAAATGTTAGATAATTATTCCATTATTAAAAAATCAATAGATGGTATTAAGTTTTATTTTGAACATCCCATTTTAGTAAGGGACATAATGGTGGCACTGTAGATCCTGAAAACTAGGCCTACATAGTTAATTACCTGAATTACCTTAAGTAAGTATCTTTAAACCTGATTCCATTAGAGATAAACAAAGAGACACACAAAGAAAGAAAGAAAAGTGGTAAGTAGCTGAGGTGATGGATAAGTACCTCGATTGTGGTGTGTAGATGCTGATCAAATCATCAACTGTATATATTAAATATATACAATATTGATCTGTCAAATTTGCATCAATAAAAAATGCTGGAAAAATAAGCATTTGAAAGAATGAAAAAATTTTAAAGAAAGGAAATCTTACATCCCTCTGATGTAAACAGATGAAAGAAAGCTGCCAGGTTTGTAGGAAAACCTCTCCTGGCGGAAACTGAGACAGCTCCTAGGTAACCCTGTGGCCTGAGGCAGAGTTTGAAGACCATTGTAGAAAATCTCTATTTCCTCCCGGGTCTAAAATGCTATGTATGGCTGGGCAAAGTAGAACACTCCTATAATCCTAGCACTCAGGAGGCTGAAGCAGGGGTATCCCTAGTTCAAGACTAGCTTGGGCTACATAGTGAAACTCAAAAAACCTGAATAAATTTCTATATGATTACTACATAAATATATCTTCCTCAAGGACAATCGTTAGATTTACATTATTTCCATCCCTTTAATTTTATACACGTTTCTTAATTGAAAGTCTATTTGTAATATCACATGGAATTAAGTATTTTTTCCACTCATAGTAATGTAAGATTTTGTTGTCTAGCTTACATCACATGCAGCTTGAAATATCTACTCATAACTTTTCTGTCTAAATATGAGTTTTCAAGGAAATGGGGTAGTAGATAGCAATTAATCTATGAAAAAGAAGAGCAATTCAACAATGGGCTCTCTAAGAAATGATTGAACATATTTCTTCCTTTTACCAAAACTCTATGTACCATTCTTTGCTTTTCCTTGCCCCATAATTTAGAGTTGACCAAGATCCCTTCCCCTCAATCTGATTGTTTTTGGGGATCTGGCAACAATCTGCTTTTCCTCTTTCTTTCTCTGTTGCTACTGAAGCTTTGTTGATCTAATTAGAAAAGGGGGAAGGTTTCCTTGAACAGTGGATTATTACTTTTGTGTTACTCTTGGGAGAGGTTAGCTGCTAGCATCTTATTTGAGAATGCTAGATTTATTTCTCAAAGAGAAATGATGTCATAAACATATACCAGAAACTGTAGAACTTTTACTATATGGCATAATGCACTTACTTGTAGGTGAATGGCACAATGTGTGCTGGTCTGGAAATCTGTTGACTATTATAAATGCTATTTCTGTAGAAAACTGAGTTCTGTATTTCAGGTAACCGATGTATAGATGAGCACAGAACGTGTATATTTGGGTACTGACCATATTTTTTTAAAAAATTTATTGACAGGTGCAGATATTCCATAATTCTGCAATCATAAGAAAGTATCAGCATTTTTCCTTTTGCAAGCAAAGTGAATTTAGCCTAAAAGACTGAAAGGGAGGGAAAACTTTCAGGGCTAAGCCATGGTTTTATGTTTTTGTTTTTTAGATGTAGAAGGAACGGGAGGCAATATAATTGATAGGTGTGACTAAGATCACATTAGGATTTGAGAAATGGACAATTGTGTCATGTAAATAGCAAGTAAAAAAAAAATCAAGCCAGTCTTTCATAAAATTTTTAATCTGAGGTGTGCTTGTTTTCCGAAACTACCTCTACTAAATCTTTTGTCAGTGCTGAAACTAGAAGGCAGAAAAGCTTCTAGTGCCACAGCCAACTGCAGTGTAGCCAGAGAAACAAGCAACGAAAATAGAACACCAGGATCGCTGTGCGTGGGTGAGGCAGAGACCACATTGAGAGCAAAAGCTTCCAGTATTATTTTAGAACCGACACAGAGCTCTGCACTGCTCTCCTCTCTCCGCCAAAAACACACGCTACAAAAATAAAACGAAATTAAAAGTATGCGCATTTGCCCTCTTGGAGTTATGAGTCTTTATGTTTTCTTGCCTTCCTTTCTTTGGCTTCAAGTCGCCAGTATAAAAACACAGTGTATAAAGCAAGCTTAGGAAGGAAAGAGTTAATTGCTTTTAAGGCCCTGCAATAGAGAATTATGGTTTGAAAGATAGAGGCTGGACAGCTGGGTTTGCTAGGGTATTTTTAAATGCATTAATGCAGGCTCCAATCACTCGGCCATGCTTGACCTATTTTTGGCTCAGGCCGACCATTGTTCTATTTCTGTGCTTGTGGGCCATGCTGTTGTTGATTCATATGCAAATGGTTTATCACTAGCTTTAGCCAACTTGAGCTGAGAGAGACTGAGAAGGGGAAGAGAGAGACACAAACAGATAGGAGAAGGGCACCAGCTCCAGCCACTTGCTGGACTGAGGGTTCTTGCAAGGAAGCCCTAGCAGCCTGAAGAACTAGAAGCCAGGTTTAATTAGTTTCTTTTTCTCGTGGGGAAAATTAATATTTTTCTACTTTTTCTGACAAAGAAATCACCCCGAAGCACATTCCTGTTTCCCACCTGCTTTTAGTTTCCGGGATAACCTAGAACTCCAGAAAGCTATAGCATCCACTCTGTTCTTTGCGCTTTACACACAGGTTGGTAACATGGGGAAAGTATCCAGGTCTTTTTAAAAAAGTGTGTGTCCATCTGAGCAGAAAGGAACTCATTGTTGAAGTTGATCCTCTGCTGCTTCTCCTCGGGGAGGAGGGAGGACCAGCCAGGGTAGCTCCTGGGGCCAGTGCACTGAGCGGTGATGAATCTTTCATGTAGCTGAAGTAAGAGTGACTAGAATATGCTGCAGACAATTTACGAGAGTGACTCTTGCTTTTCCTCAGATGGGGTGGCTGGACGGGAGCAGCTCTTGGCTCAGCAGAGGATGCACAGCATGATCAGCTCAGGTAAGGTCCTATTTCCTGAAGGAGACGTTTTATGTTTGAAAGGGGGCTGGCTGGGAAATGCAGCTAAGAAAAGCACCTCTTGAGGAATTGCTGCTTTTTCGGCATGATGATGTTTTCTTGGTATCGCTGAAGGGTTTAACTTAGATCCCTTCCATTAATGTTTCTCTGCATATTCTGAGTCTGTTTGGAGACGGGCTACTTCTGAATGAAATTGCAAAGTATTGCTTCTGAAGAAAGATGAGACTGAGATAAGTGAAATGTAGTTGAGGGTGTTTTGCCTTACTATGCAACTAGAGAAAGGAGACCTGTACTGATTGTAAGCATATGCTAATAGGACTTTAAAATCAGGTAAATTCACACTGGGGCTTCAGTTTAAATTGCAGCCTCAGCCAGCCTGATGATTTTATATTTACAGTGTGCATACAGAAGCACATCTATTTATAGACCTACCTTCTGAAATGTGTTTGCTGTGGAGTTTTAAAGGTAGTTTTACTTTTTCCCTAATGTGTCTTTTTTCTCAGCCCCAAATGAAACTGTTTAGGATGAAATAAAATGATTATTACCAGATGCTTATTATAAATTTTTGCAAAAACATTTGGGAAGTCTAGCATTGTTAGGCAGATGCAGGGGCACACAGACACAGAAATGTGTTAGAAGCAGGTGCAGCGCTTTAGTTTCTGGTCTGTGTGTGTGTGTGCTGGTGCCCTGAAGGATGTGTGTGAGGAATGGAGCTCATCAGCTTCATCAGTTTATGTTTGCTGAAGGAGCCTGTGCCTCAGGCAATATCATTTACTTTTTGTGCTTGATTTCTCTAACTATTTCCTATAGCTTTGGTACTCCATTTCTGACCTCTTCTGAATGCAGAGACTGAAATTGCTTTAAAGTCTTCCTTGCAGCCTCTGAGTTCCCATGTGGGCTTAATCGTAATTATAGATCACTGTCTGGATTTCCTTGATAAGAATACATCAGAAAGGAGTGTTTACATAGTAGAGCTAGGTGTGAAAGAAATATTCCACAGGTTGGCTCCATGTCTGCTTTGGTGTTAATACACCTTCTCATCTGCAGATTCTGTTTGAAACAAGTTTTCTTTAAACTTCTGTTAGTCTTGATGATTTTATGATCTTTCTGTTGACTTAATCTTTTATGAAATCGGAATAAAATGTCAATTTTGTATAATTCAGTGTGTCACATCAATGACAGGAATTATATTGAGTACTGTCTGTATGTGACAAATGTAAACCTACCAGAGTTGTAATACTGTACTATCACTGTGGCTTGGGAACAGGTCAACAGGCATGTCTTGGATGAACCTGGTCACCTGGCTTTTTGTTTTTAAAATACGGATGAACTCTTTGGAAATAACTATTTCAGTTATTGTTTCGGCACTATGCTAGATCCTTTCAATCTTGGCCTCTGTGTACAAATTGGGTATATTCTTTCAAAGAGTAGCAACACAGTCAAACTTTCCAAGTAGCAACTGTCTGTTGTCACTGGGGCTGGCTACGGTTGTTAGCCAGCTTCACTCTTTGATACTCAAAGTACACAACTTTGCTCTCATTCCAGTTGAGACTGTTGTTTCCCTGACATTTAATGATTTGTATGCAAAACAGTAAGATTTTCAAACAGGGAAGCACTTGACAGTGCCTATGCTATTGCCACTTCTACAGGAAGCAACATTGAAGTATGAACTGTTAAACTAAAAGGCACCCTCAAATGATGATCTCCCAAACCTGTCTGATACAAATAGGGAAGTTCTGAGTTCTACTTATTTTTAAAATTTGAAACATATTGCAGCCTTCTTATGATGTGCTATAATATTTTATTTTGTTTCATGTCATATGTCCTTACGTTTCATTTACCTACTCTTTCTTGTGTACTTTCTGTGAGGTACAGATTTTCAAGCTTGGGAGTCACTACGAGCACACTACAAAGTATGAAGCCTGGATTCTACCCCTCAAGTTTCTGTTTTAATTGGTGAGGGAACATCATAGACATGGGAGTTTTAGATTTTCCACTTGTTTCAACCTTCAACAAGAATTGCTGCTGTGAGGTTAGGAAATGGATGGTGATGCTGGTGAACCACTATCAGTAGGGTTTGCCCTTTCAGTTAATGGCAAAATTAGAAGTGTGCTTGTCTTAATTTAGTTATAAATGATATTCATCTCCCTTTTGGACTAGTGGCTTAGTTGTGATTTGTAGGCCCAGAAGTAGATGGAGTTTTTGGATCTGGAACACAGTAAAGATATAGGCAGAGTGGAAGAGAGAGCAGTCAGAGCCCTATGAGCCAAAAGCTCTGTGTTCTCCCATGAGCTCTGCTGCCAGCCAGTTGTGTAACTGCTTTGCTCATCTTCAACCTGAAGACTAGTCCTGTCCTTTTGCTTATCTCTTGGCATTTTTGTGAGGTTCAAATGTAACAGCTTAAAGTGTGTACTTACTCTTATTGTTATTTTTAGTGAATGAATCTGGGATCTTAGCTCTGCAATGCTATGCCCTATCTTGCTGAATAAGCAGATGAGTTAGATTGTAGATCACACAGGGAAATGAATTTTTATTCATAATCTTATGAATAAACCATATCTTATCAGCTATTTACTTATCTTATGTATCAACTATTTCTTTGGTTATCCTTGTCTAATAAATAAATCCTTTCCTTATGTGAATTGTGATGGTACATCAGGGTAGCTAGTGTATGTACATGTGTGTATATACTGTGAAATGTCTCCTTATATAATAATGAAGGCAAAGGAGTTGCTGAACATGTCATCAATCAGTGAAACTCCAATGGCAGGTTTCTTGAGTCTGTTTCAAAAAGTTAGTTTTATTATATAATTGTCATTATCAATTGCTCTTGAGTTGTCATTTGTTGTTTCAGTTAGACAGTATATATCTATTATTTTTTGTTCAGAGTGCTTCATATATGATTGAATTATATGTGCTGTATGTGATTGCATGTTTTCCTAATACTCACTGAGTCAGGCTAGACATCTTAATCTTGGGTAGAATTAAGATGTTCTATAGATAGCTACTTCTATAATATAGCCTGCTAATGTCTTATTAATTAAAATTTTATAATATTGAATCTCGATATGCACTAGGAATGATACATTTTCCCAGGTACATATCCATTTTTGTGGCTTGTGTGGGCCAATATAAGTGATAACTGGCAGAAAATGAAGCAAGTACAAATATTGACTCAGGTCTCTCAGCAGGAGCTGGCAGAATTCGGGGTGTTTTCTTGTTGCCAAGCATCTTACTTAATACGTTGGACAGCAGAGCTGTCCACACAGTACCGGGCCAATTATGATGAAGGAACTCCATCCAGTTTATACAGAATGAACAAGGGATACATTTATAACAAGGAAAACTCATATTTTCACACATATTCTTATTTTAGGTCATAAATGAAAAATATTTAAATTTATGTCCCTGAATTTTTTATTAAAAACAAATCCTCATCTCTTCAGAATTCTTTTGTTCCTTGATGGGTAATACTGAGAGGAAGGGAATATTTTGGATCCAGTCATCACTTCTCTATTTGAAAAACATAATTTAATGATGAAAATATAAGTCTTTGAAACACTGCTGTCATGTGTCATCACTTCTGGTATTCCCTGTAATTACTGTTTTGCCATTCCCTAACTCAGATTATCTTCACTAATAAGTCTGTTATCAATGGGAGAGTTGAGAGGCCTCAATCAAAAACTAGTTATAAGAAGGTCCATTGAGAATGGGGACAAGGATGAGTATTTCACATTTCTGAGGATCGCACAAGTGATGCAATTGGTATTATGTCTGTTAGGTAATAAAATTCTATAAAACTCCTCAGAAGTCTGAAAGAATTCCAAATTTTGAATTAAAAAATATTCTAAATGGTGATTTTAATTTTGGGGATGAGAGATTTGATAATGTACCACATAATCTCTCACCACCAATAGATACTGAAGCAGGCTCCACAAAAGTATAAGCCAGCAAGAAAACACATGTTCCATGTGTCACAATATTCAACAAAACATGAGCAAAAATGATATAATCTATGCAGCATATTTCTGACACAAAGAGGCAAGGAAAAATATGGAAGCAGGAGTCTTGATCTGAACAGAGACTTATCTCCTGGGCCTTCTTAGAATTTTTCTGGCAAACTGACAACTTCCTGAGGATTTTAACATTTTCAAATCTGGAGAGAAGCAAACTGAATAGATATTCTCACCATTTTTAGTTATTCTTGTTTTCCCTTGTGACTAGGTCTGGTAGAAAGGATTCAGGGAGAAAAAGTAGTGAAAATGGGGAGGGTGAACAAAAATGGTCTCTGGAGATTCAAAAGCCACAGTCTAAGTTGAAAATGACCCATAGTTCCTTAAATAAGATATCCTTTTCCCAACTAGCTTAGGGCTTCCACCAAGAAGAAAAACATCAACTCATGAACCCATGGAATTCTCTAATATTTGCTTCCCATAAACAGCACACCTTAGTGAGAACATAAATTCCACAAAACAAGATCCAAAGATGGGAATGATAGGGTAATAGAATGAGATGAATATGGAGCTTTAGATCTAAGGAAATGACTTGAAAATAAAAAAATAAATAAATATAGAAAAAACAGTCACTAGAAGTAGGAGGAAACAGGATAGACCTGGTGAAAACCTTTACTGACAAGAAGATAGGCTAGAAGTTATCAGAGTGAATGAAAAAGGAAAGTAGATTAATGTAATTAGAGAAAAGTGAATACATTTGAAAGACAAAGATCAACTAACAAGATTATTCTTGTCTCAGAAATTGATATTCCAGAACAATGACACAGAAAATATGTTTGCAAAGGTGAAGAAGGATAATTTCATGGAAAAAGAAAGAAAGAATAATAAATCTTCAGATTGAAAGAGCTACCATATTTTGGAAAAATTTGGTGCAAATGTTCAGTACAGTCATTTCCTGATTGGGTTATCAAATGATTAATCAATTATTCATACGTTCAGGCTGGGAAAGCAGAGCCTGTGGGGGGGAGGGGGGAGGGTGGGAAGAAGGAACTTGATGGGACTCAAGATGGCTTATTAAACTTATCCAGTACTCAGTAATGGAAGACAATGAAAAAAAAAATTCCCAACCCAGTGTTACATTTAACCATTATGTTATTAAAATATATAGGACTGAAGGCATGGCTCAGTAGTAGTGTGCCTGACTAGTAAGCATGAGGCCCTGAGTTTAAACCCTAGTATGGCCAAAAAAAAGACACACACACACACATATTTGCATATGTACATCCCCATACACGCATGTATAGATGTAGAGAGAGAGAGAGAATAGTAGACAACACAGAAATTCTCAGACACGAAAGAAACTGCCTGACAATGAAATCTACTCAATGAGGACATTAACTTAAAACATAAAAATCTAAATTCAAAAGTAGAAAAAACAGTAAAACTAAAGGAGTTTGAAAAAACTGAATCCACTTAAGCAACTATAGGATGACTGTGGTTATAGTATAGAAAGAAAATGTTATAAAATAGGACAATATAAAAATATTAATAAAACTGATCTGAGTGTGTTAGGGAGAGGTGAGAAACTGTTAGAATCCTTCCCCTTTTGTGAGCAGAACAGACTGTCTGCTGCATAAAACAGGAATATGGTTAAAAAATATGGTTAAAAAAAGTCCAAACATGGACTATTTAGTCTATTTAACCTTAGAGAGATCTTTTTGGAAATAGTTTTGCTTATAATGAGCAAGCATTTAGTGTGTATCGTCCCTTCAAATGAGGTTTTGTTGTTGTTTTGTTTTTGATAATATTGGGGACTGAACTCAGGATCTCCACTTGCCTAGAGCTACAACCCAACTCCTTTTGCTTTTAGTTTGATTTTCAGATAGGGTCCCATGCTTTTCCCTGCTCCCGTAGCTGGCCTCAGACCACCATCCTCCTTCCTCTGGCTTCTGAGTTGCTGCAATAACAGGCGTGTGCTACCACTCCCTGCCTGAAATGCAGCTTTGAATCTTCTAAGTTTAAATAAATTTAAATTCAGTATTTTTAAAGAACTTTTGTAAATGTCACAATGTACCACCAGTACAACAAAAAAATACATAATTAAAAAAATTTAGTTTTTTAAAAATAAAAATGTCAATATTTTTATCTATCCATCCATGTCCTTAAAAGAATTCAGAGGTAAATAGAAAGAAATCAAGAGTTTGTATTTATGTTTGGTGAAAGGGGGCGGATTTTGCTTATCTCATCATACTATTTGCATTATATGAATATATTTATAATAAGAATATATTTTTTAAAATGTGTACCTTACACCTTCACAACAAAGCTATTATGTCAAAATATTAACAATAATTAATTATAAGTAGTAGGTATATTATTTGGGTTGTTTTTCACTGCAAGTAAAAGGAAACTAGTCAAAATGACAAACAGGGTATTTCTTAGTAGTAAAATAGCTTAATGGTCAGACTGCACTGGATGCTCAGTGAAGTCAACAACATTCAGGTCCTTGAGGTAGCTTCACTCTACTGCTCTTAACTTGGTTTCCCCAGTGGTTGCAACTTACAGTAGAATTTTCAGGTCTCTTGGCTATTAATGAATGACAAATTCCAGGGACAAAAAATGGAAACTTTGCTCCTTTGGGTTCTCTCTCTATATATATACTCTCTCTGTTTCTCTCTGTGTCTCTCCTTCCCTCCCTCCCTCTTTCTCAGCGGGGTGGCTATTTTTTTGAGACAGGGTCTCCTCTCACTTTGTAACCTATGCTGGCCTTGAACTCATGATACTCCTTCCTTAGCCTCTCCAATGTGAGATTGCGGGTATGCCCACTGCCATACTTGCCTTTCTTTTTAACAAAAGTCTTACCTAGAACTACCCCAGCAAAGCATCCTTTATAACTGACTGACCAGAGTACTATCAGTTTCCCATTCTTCAATCAGTTGTTGGAAAGTCTAGGAGACAAGGGTGAGCTGGGAAGAGTGGAGATGTGAACTTAATCAGATTTCTGTTAGGAGGAAGAAAAGAGGAAGAGGAATCAAGGTTAGCTAGATACCAGCAGTGTTTGCCACAGTGTGTATATTGGTGATCAAAAATTTTCTTCTTTGCAATTTTCCTTAGTTTTTAGCTTGTGGAAATATAAATACTTCAGTAATGTAAATTGTCTGGACTATGCTTTTAAATTAGCTTTCACTGCTAAGCAGTCCTGTCTTTTGCAGTGTTGGGGCTCTAACCCAGGGCCTTGCCTTGCCCATGCTAGGCTAGTACCTTATCACTAAGGTACATCCCCAGCCCCTCAATTACATTTCAATTGAATTCTAGTTACTGCTTCCTTTTTGTAATAATAATATATCAGTTTAAACACTGATATAACTTTTTACTAGCATTGAATAGATTGCCTTGTTGATATTCCCTGTATTTAGAGCCTGATAATAAAAGATTGAAGCACATAATTGTGGAAGAAAACTGTTTAAAAAAATAAAAACATGAAATCTCTGTCACTTTCCAGAAAGAAAGTCAACTTTGCTATCTGATATATTCATTTATTATGAACTTGAATAGAGTATTCCTTTAATGTTGGCTCCGAGGGATGCAGAAAAACTCTAGAGAATTTAATAATACACGAATTGTTATCAGTATATGAATAAAATGATCTTTAAAGTATTCAGAATGCAATGTCTTTGCCAGTATGTTGTCATAATTATTGCATTTTAAGAATAATGAGCAGTTTTTATATTATGGAACGATAACTACTTTTTAACTTTTCTTTCTGAATTGGAATACATTATAAACAATTTAATTAAAATAAAAGCCCATGAAAATGACTTTTAATAAAAAGCTTGAAGATATGATTCAAAAATACATTGGTATACACTTCAAATCATTGTGGTGGTCCCTGGTCTGTATTGTTGAAGTGCCAGTGGTTACTTGGGATGTGTAGTGTCCTTTCCAATGGCACTTTACCTCTTTACTAATCCCAGGAGGTTGGCAATAAGGAGCTGAAGGACAAGAAAGTAGCTTGTGTTCCTAGTTCAGTTGCTTTTCAACTAAGTTACTTGCACAAAACAAATTTAATTTAAATAACTTTTTTACAATATTTAATGACCTACACTTTGAAGTGTTATCAGAGAACATAGTGTTTAGGATTACTCTATACTGCTGTAGTTTATGAATACAAAACTAAGTGATTCTTTTGTTTTTATGAGAATATCTTTCCTTTCATTATAATGCTAACATTTCCATAGTGTAAGTGAGAGGTCTTTACTCATAGTTTTTTAAATACCCAATAATTAAATCCAATGAAAACCACTTTTAAGTAAGAAACAAATTTGCCAAACCACAAAGTGTAACTAGTCATTTACTTATGATTGAACTCTGCATACTAATAAGGTTGGAAATACCCACAATGTTATTTTCTTGCTTCTCCTCATGGTCCACCACTTGTATTAGAAACTTCTAAATTCATAATGTTTTGATCATGATTGGATACTATTTTAAGTTTGCTTGGGGTAAATTTTGTGTAAGACATGACATTTCCCAACTAGGTTCAAATATGAGAATGTCATGAAGATGTTTCATAATTTACAACTTGAAATTAAAACTGAAATATACCAAATTAAAACAAAATAACCAACCCATATAAAACAAGAAAATTTCACTGGATTTTCATTAAACAGTATTGTATATTAGGATTCTTGCTTTAGTAAAAACATATTCACCTAGAAAATTATTACCCCATAGAGTGAACTTAAAAAAAGCTCTTGACTAGTTGAACATCATCTGAACTTTGTTCTTGATGATGCTTTAGAAATGTGCTACAGTTAAAATTCAAGTATATATTTTGAGTCTAAAGTTATCACTACCAGTTGTTGTTTTGTCTTTTTTCTTCCATACTTTTCACTCTGATTTTCTACCTTGGTTACAGTTTAGGAGGACAGGGATAGGACACATTTTTTTCAGTCATTATTATTAGAAATTGTTTGATAGTTAATGTTTTAAGAGTTTCTCTCAACTAGGCATTGCTTTGTCATTTACTCCTCACCACAACTTAAAGAGATATGCAGTACTTATAGCAATATTTCTATTTTATATTTGAGGAAGTAGGTTAAGGGGTATAAGGCACTTACTGATGGTTAGCATGAAATTCTTGAACTTTAGTTCAAGAATTAAGATCTAGCTAACAAAATTCATGTTGTGCTTAATTTGAATATATACGGGTTCTATTTGGGCAAAAACTGGCCATGTTTCTATACTATCATAATATTATATTTTATTGTGAGTTAAATTTCACTTCTTTGGGTGGAGATTGTATGTTTTGCAGGTGACTTAAGCATAAAATTTACCAATTAGCTAATAGTGAAATTATGCATGAGCCAACTCTTTGGTTTCCATCAACTAATTTTTATAATCTCATTTGCTGTGAGAATCTTGAGCCACCTTTATGAATCAATGCATTGTAAAAGCATTATTGATTATTATGTTAATGACCAACATAATATATTGCCTTCATGAAGGAAAGAAGCTTTCAGGGGATCATTAATGCATTAGAATCTGCAGATGCCCACATGTCTACTCCTCTCTTTAGCAGGCCAATTCCTTTGGGTCAGTTATTCTTAGCCTCGGTATTTCTTTCTTTATGGCATCGCAGGTCTAAGATTAGCTTGTTAGGCGTTATCATGCCATCTGAGTTACCTCCTAATATAACTCTACACTGGAATGATTATTTATAGAAAGAGCATTCTGTCATTTTTGGGTTATTTCTAGTAGTTTAAATAAAGAAGAATAACATTCAAGTGAAACCACAGATTCCTTCCTGCTGCCAAAACAACATAACTGTCTGCTTAGGGGGGCAATAATGCTGTTTAAATGAGTGCTTAAGGGTGATTGCAAAATTCTTTTTATCTCATCCACCTTGAGAAATGGAGGCTTTTGGGTAGCAATGTATAATGCTTGCAGAAAGGCAGAGAGGCAGCCTTGATGCTTTCTGTCACAGAGCTCACAAGACTGGTTGATGATGACAAGAGACACACAGGGTTTATTTTTAGAAACAGACATTGCTGAGCTCTCTGTTTGGTGTTAATATCACTCATAAACAGGGCTCCTCAAGGCTATTGTACCATCCACTGAATATGGCATTATAATACACACACCCCCCACAGAGTTTTCTTCATTCACTAAGCAATAATAATTCTATTATTAAAAATTATAATTTCTAAATTAAGAAATTGAAAATGCTACTTAATTTCTCCAGTAGATTTAAGGTATTTTTAAAAATCCTATGAAGGTTGGTTTTAAGAGATGGTTTGTGAAATATATTTGAATGCTGTACTATAAGCACAATGAATATACAAGTTGAACATAAGGTGTAGGGAAACAGGTGGATCAACATCTATATTATTTGATAGTAAATTATAATGCCCGTAAAATAGTATCATTTATGCTTACAGCTTTATTATAACAATGCATGAAGTGTAGCTACAAAAGATGTTGTAATTATGGTACATTAATTCAAGTTGCTGGTTTAAATAGATCAAGTAGAATTCTTAGCATATAATAAATGTCGCATATATATATATGATAATTCTCTGCTTGTTCAGATATAACTATGAATGGATTAAGCTTCTAATACAATAAAATATGCAGGTTCACATTTGAGAAATTTGTCTTAGTTTACTTCAACCTTGTGCTAAACGCAGGTTTTAGTAATTGATACTTTGCTATCAGAATAGGATTGTGATTTTGTCAAATTTATATTTTTATGTTTCTTTATTATTAACATACTGCTAGGTTATGAGCTGTGAAAATGTATATTAATACATTTCATGAGTCACAATACTTTAGACTGGATAACTTATAGGGACCTTTAAGTATATTCATAATATTATCATTACATATAAACTTAATATTATTTACTAAAATATCATATTGTCTTCTTAAAAAATAAATATTTTTGTGTTTGTGCCAAATATGAGGAATTCACTGACCATTAGGAATTTGCCAAGTGAAAGACAAAAACGGGAAACACAACAATTATAGTACCTTAAAAGAAGCCAAAATGTAAAAATATATGCAAAGAATGGAAGTAGAAGCAATGGAAGAAGGAGCATAACAAGCTGCTTCTGACCACTCTTTAAATTAGCATGTTGAACATTTTGGGAAGTGATGAAATTGTTTGGAGCTTTGGGAGCTGAGGTGAAGTAGTCATTCTTCTGTTCATTTTTTACTTAAAAAATATTTGAGAGCCAACCATATGCTAGGTATTATTCTAGGCACAGAGCATAAAACTGAAATAAGACAAAGAAACACAGAGTTGATTGTTAAGTTGAATGCTGAGTGGATAACACTAAATAGGAATGAGTACTAAGGTAAAATAACATAGGGCAATGGGATAGAAAGTGACTAATGGTAGTTGTGGCATTGTTAACTTGGATGGCTAAGTGAAGCTTTTGGGGAAAATTTGGGGAAGCTAAGCCATGAAGGACATCCTTCCAAAAGAACTAAATTTCCCTTCAATATTCCATTAGTCTAAAGCAAGTAGAATGATAGTAGGCTTACATAGACTTGGAAGTCTTCTGCAGTTATTATTATTATTATTGTGGTTGTTGTTGTTTGTGGTACTGGGATTGAATCCATAGGCCAGTGCTCTACCACTTGAGCCAGATCCCCAGATCTTTTGTGTATATTTTGTTTTTGAGATAGGGGCAGGCTTACTTTGCCTGAGTTTGTTCAAACTCATGATTCCTGCCTCCATCTCTTGAAAAGCTGGAATTATAGATGTGTACTACCATGTCTGGCAGTGGAGTTATTTTAATCTGAAGTTACTTCTACCATATTGAAGGGATGGGAGCTTTAAGGAGTAGGTAGGTAAGGGAGCCTGGGAAAGACTGTTATCCAAGGTTTTGTTTACTTTTCAGAGAGAGAGAAAAAGAGAGAAAGAGAAAGAGAGAGAGAGAGAGAGAGAGAGAAAGAGAGAATGTGAAATCAGATAACTTCTCTCTAGGATTAATGTTATGTACTAGAAGTGAAGATCCTTTCAAACCCCTTTCCTTTTGTTGTTTACTTTTTTGTTTTTAAACAGGGTCTTTCTATATAGTCCAAGCTGGACTTAAACTGTGATCTTCCTGCCTCTGCCTACCAAGTGCTGGGATTACAGGTGTGACTACCATGCCTGATTTACCTTTCCTTGTTTCTGAAGTTTCATCATTGTCCCTCATTCCAATTCTAACCTCAACTGTGCTGAAACTTGTTGCCCAAGCAGTATGTGCTTGGCAAGTGGTTTAATGAAGACAACAAGTTCCTCTTCTTTGTGGGCCCAAAAGAAAAACAGTATGTCTTCATCAGCTAAAGTTAGAAGTCTGAGAATATATTCCAATAAACACAGTTTTCTACAATTTTAAAGGGGTAAAAATACAGTGTTCATTACACAGACATTTGTTGTGTACCTACATTGTGTCAGGTATTTAATTCAGGTAAATCATGGGTCAAGTAGCACTTTTGTTAGATGGTGAGAGAGCTATAACTTCCAAACAAAATGTTTAAAATACACAATCTTTATTTTGTTGGCATCTAGCTAGATTTGTGACAAATTTTTACAATAGTTGAGTAAGGAAGTAGTTCATGGAGGTGACAGTTCTATTTTTAAAAAAGGAGAAATAGCTGGCCGTGTGTGCTAGGAACTGTTTCCCCTGAGTGTTATGCTTTCTTGTGAATAGGGAACAATGATGGGTACACGCAGTAGGTTAGATAAACATTGTTGAGGGCCTGACACATTATCTCACATGCTTGATGCCTCATGGGTTTTCCCTTAGCATTCCAACTGGTCTAAGTCAAATGGAATGAAAGCACAGCTAGAACAGACCAAGAAGTGTTCTGAAGCTATTTTGATTTCCATTTGCTTCTGCCTTGTCGGGGATGTGATGGGAAAGCCTTTATCTGCAAAGGAAGCAGTGTAAGGCTATCAGCTATGATTTTCTAGAGGCTCCAGAAGACTGGGACTGAGCCAAACTCCTGGCCAACATGCATTGTGGATTCACAGTGTAGCTTGAAGAGAAGAGTTAATAGCAACTTGTTTTCCTCTCCAAATCTCCTCATTCAATCAATATTAGTACTTAACAGCTGTATATTTAAGCTAGGTTTTCTCTTATGTGTTATTGTTATTGGTATAGATGATCGATAGATAGATAGATAGACAGACAGATAATCAGGCATTTCCTTTTTGAGAATTACTTTTTGTTCTGTTCTAACTGGTCTAAACTGGAGATAATCCTCTTACAAGTCTTGTTTAAATGTTTCTTAATGCTTGACACAATCATTGATTCTCTCTGATACTCTGCAGTGCTCCTGCTTACCTAGTTATGTAGAGTCTCTTCTCTGTCTTTATCATCCTGTCTCTCTCTTCCCCCCACAGTCCTTCATTATTCTCTTATAACATTTAGATTTACTGTTTTACAGTATGGGTATTTATGTATATCGGTCCCCATTGTCCCAATTAGTTATATTATAAGCTCTAAGAGAAAAGGGATCATGTTTTACTTCTATTTTCATTTCCTACAGTGCCTAACACATAATTGGTTCCTGAGACTATTTTTAGATGATTGAATGAGTGATTAAAGAATACAGTGTTATTGCACAAATTCTGTTTTTATGAATTTTATATTTTTTAGAAATGTCTCTCCTGATTTTCTTGGGGCATTATAGTATTTCCCTCAAAAATCAAGACCATTACAGAATATAAGTCAACAATGACCTTCAGAGCTTTGACTGTATGTATGTACAATGCCCCTTTAAATCTTTTAGTTATTCTGAACAAAGGGAATTTTGGAATATTCTTTTTCATTTGATTTTTCAATGAATAATGCCAATTGAAATTTCATGAGATATGTTTCTGCATTCAAAATGTGAAGTGTGAAATAGCTAATTTAAGACTGCCTGAATATAAATGCATACTTTTTTATCCAAGAAGAAGAATAAATTTAGTTGTGAAAATGGTTACAGGTGTACTTTTATGTTATTCAAATACCACTGCACATTTAATACTATTTTTCCCTTTGGTGATATTTTTATGTGGTACAGTTTTCTTAGATAAAGGACAAAAATTAATGGATTTTTCTGTTAACAAGAGCATCAATTTGAAATAATTCTGCCTTTAAGATTGCTATTTAGAGCTCATCTACATTTATTCAGGCATTATTTAATTGGCCATATTCTTTGACAAGGAGAGCAAAAATATGATTTTGATAAACAATTTAATAAGCAAATTTTGAATGCCAAGGGAATCAGTAATTTAAAAAATTATCTAAAGTAAAATGTCAGAACAAGTGAGATATTAAAGAAAGACAGATGGAAGGGGTGAATCAATCTCTGCACACAGCAATTCAAAGAGAAGAATGAAATTAATATATTTATGTCTCAGTGAGAGAGGAGTGGTGAAGGAAATAGCAGTAACACCAGTGGAGATACACAGTTTTTCAAAGTGGTCTTTTTGCTCTGTATTAGCCTTAAGTCTCAGCAAAAGTTAGGATAAGGGCATTAAGACTCAGAAAATTAACTTGGTTGACATTATAAAATTATACGTATGGGCCAAAAAGGATTTGGATAGTAGAACCATATTTTAAGTGTAGATCTCAGCATAGTGGATCACAGTGAGGGAATGTAGCTCGATGTCCTTTCAGTGACTTTCCAAATATGACCAGCTGTGTTTCCTCACCTTTGTGGGTTCAACATAAGTTTCGAACTGGTGTAATAATCATACTGAGAATGAGCAAACCAAAGTTGGTCAGACTTTGCATTTGGAAGTTTCCCATTCCTATATAAAGTATTAACAAGAAATAAGAGTTGGTTCAAGCTGCTTTCCAGGGCTTTTTAATTTTTAGAGTTATAAACTCAATTCACTGGAATTACTCATTGTTTTCTTTTCTGAAAGATGGATATAAAAATGTTAGAAAAAAATTATCTGGATATCAATTTAACCTAACTTATAAGAAGGAAAATAAACCTCAAGCAGCTGGTGGATTAAACATAGTAAAAGCAATGCTCTTAGTCTCTTATTATTGATTATCCAAACAATAAATGGAAATTCTTCCACATCATTGACCTGTATAAAAGTGATCCTTTTTGTTTCTTAACTTAATCTTCTATCACATAGAAATCTTTAGTATGGAATAACTTTAGAAACCCTTATGAAAGTTCATTTTTGGATGACTACAAAATATATGAAATTGCCTTGTAGACATGGGAGAAACATCTTTCTATTTGATTATTTGCTATTCAGTCAACTTCCTTGGACACCAAACCAACATGTAATTGAGATTTTCTTTATGCTTCAGTCATACTGTGAGTTCCATTTTCCCCACATCCCTGCCAAGACCGGATATCATCAGACTTTAGGTATTTTTGCCCAAGTGAGATGAAAAAAAATGGTATAGCATTACTAATTTTTTACATGAAGTTCCTTGACTAGTCATGGGCTTGATTAGTTTTCACATATTACTTGCCACTTAGGTTTTCTTTTATGGGAGATAATTCCAGGAATGTAAGAATAGGTAAAGCAAAAGAGTCTGCCAGTGAGTGTAATCATGTTAACAGATTAAATGGAAAAAAACCCACTACTATCATCTCATTAGATTCAGAGAAGCATTCAGCAAAATTCAGTACCCTCCCAGGTTTGAAACTTTTATTAAACTAAAAGTAGATGAAGAGAATAAGTGATAGTGACCAAAATGAATCTGAAACTACATATTTAATGGTAAAATAAAAACACACACTTTTTAAGGTCAAGAACTTGGTCTTTGGGTCCCTTGTCAATGTTTCAAGACATGAACCCTTAATGAGATGTAAAAGAATTTAAAAGGAAAAGAAACTAATTGAACTAATAAAGAGTTCAGCTACATAGTTCAATACAAGGTCAATAATGTACAACATGAAAAAAGGAATGATTACTTTATACTAAAAAAAGCCCCAAACATAAAATGTAAAAAAAAATCATATTTACAGTTATAATAGAAACTTTTTTGGAGAAAATAATAAAATTATTGAAATACATAAAGCAAACAGATTTGAGTGATGCTATATTCATGAAAAGACTACATCTTTAAAAGCTATGTGGTCAAAAATTGGTGTATACATCTTTTTGTCATTCAAGCAGCTGATTTTTTAAAAAAATGATGATTGATGCATAGCATTCATGTGTAGTAAGTAATATTATATGGTAAATCTCACTTCCATACTAACTCTACAGCCATTCAATTCCCAACTCATTCATAGCCTGATATCAATTTCTTCTATACTTTACAGATGCATTGTATGTCAGTACAACTCTAGTTAAAATCCTAACAGGATTCATTAGGAAATATGGCACACTATTCTAAATGTTGAGGTGCAAATTATTGTGCACAAATGGCAATTTCAAAAGCAACCAAGAGGAGAAGGCTAAATTCCAACTGATATACAGCTTTATTAATGATGGTTGGTTTAAGTAGGGGCACATTCAAATAGCTTACAAGGAATAGAATCCAGTTATTTTAAATAACTTTGTATATGACAGTGTTCACAACACAAATGAATGGAAACAGAACAGATTCTTTTTTTCTTTTTACGGTATTGGGGTTTGAACTCAGGGCCTACACCTTCAGCCACTCCACCAGCCCTTTTGTTGTGATGGGTGTTTTTGAGAGAGGGTCTTGCAAACTATTTGCATGGGCTGGCTTTGAACCACAGTCCTCCTGCTCTCTACCTCCTGAGTTGCTAGGATTACAAGTGTGAGCCACTGGTGCCTGGTCTCAGAACAGCAATTAGTAAATTCAGTTTGTAAATTCAATCAAACGATGTTGATTGAAATGATGTTTTGTAATGTGGTTGTTATCCAATTGGACAGGATATAACTAAAATGCAAAGACAATGTACAGTGTATTAGTCTTGCATTTTATGGAAGTATAGGAAGGATTTTAATTAAGTGGAGCTAGAGAAGGGAAGTACTCAATTATTTATGTATCTCACCATTTGGAGTGGAAGGAAACCCACTCCAGGCAAAGGAAAACAGCCAGAGCAAAAGCCCCTAAGTCTGTATGTGTTTGTTTTCAGAATGAAGGCCAGTGTGACTACAGTATCTTCAACAAGAGAGAGAGAGTTTTCAGTAGGTAATATGGTTGTCTTCTCCTGACTACTATGAGGGTCTCTGAGATCTTGAAACATGTTAGCCATTTGGCTTTTTACTGTTCTAAAGTAGATCAGGTCACAAGAGTATATATTCTTTTTTATACAATGAAAGCAACTTTGATTAAAAAAGCAAAGTTGATTGATTCCATTCATTTATGATAGTACAGATTTTAGGTTTGGAGCCCCACTTAGCTCCAGTTTATGTGAACTCTGTTGCTTATTCTGAAGCTTGTGCTGTGTCTGGCTGGTTTTTGAACACACTACCTTTTCAGAAGATATTATGGCGTGACCAGTTTATAAAGAACTGTTCCTATTTATCTAGCTTAGTTTGGTAATTTGCAGCAATCAAAATCAATCTCTTCTTTATATAAACAATCATGTGTCACTTAATGACATAGTCAGATTCTGATAAATGTGTTATTAGGCAATTTTAATATTGTTCAAGCATCAAAGAGTATACTTACACAAACCTATATGGCATAGCCTATTACACACCATGCTATGTGCCATAACCTATTGCTCTTAAGCTATAAGCCTGTACAGCATGTTACTACACTGAATGCTAAAGGCACTTATAAAACAATAGTTGTGTATTTAAACAATAAAATATATAGTTATAGTCTTTTCTCAGTCCTGTCTTATGAGATCACTGTCATATATGTGGTCTACTGTCTGTGTAAACATTGTATGGAACATGACTGCTGATGTATGTATAGGTGTAAGGATGCATATATAATGCATGCATTGTATTTCAATTATTTTTCTATCTCTGTAGCAGAAGTTGTGTCATTCTTCTAATAGAAATAAATAGAAATAGAAAAAATGACTGTGCACTAAATTTCAGTTCAGAGTTAATTATTTTATTCCCATTTTAGTAATGAAGATTATCATTTAATTATTTGTTAGAAACTTAAGGTTTTTCCTCATATGTGTTCATACCTTTCTTATCTCTTTGCCTAGTGACTATATTTGAATATTTTTGGTTTCATTTAGAATTTCATTTCACTATTAAAAATTGGAACTTATTTTGGACTTGCAAATACAGCAGAATTTTCAGTCTAAACAGCACTACGACAGAAATTATTGTAAAGAAGCAAACATTTCAATCTAATATTTCAATAATATTGCCACTTATATTAGGAGTTGCTGTAGATCTACTGCTTCATAAGTAAGGAATTGTTTTCAACTATCTTTTTTCAACCAATTTACTTTAATTGAAATAATTAGTAAATAACAGCATTTTGGAATAAACATTGCACAGTACTTATGAGTTTGTTAGTCACAGTTTTTTCTGAATTCTAGTTTATAGTTGTTAAAACTTTGAAAGAGAGATTATATTGGTTGTTGGATTTAAAGTCATATTTTATTGGGATTTACATGTACTATGGGTGATATTTAGATAATGCCAAAGCTACATGTTGCAATCAAGATAACAAGAGTATTTTTTCCTTCTTTTCCATTCCAATCTTTTGAAATGTAATGCATGGAAGTTTTCCTTTCATATGTTAAGTGTATCTCGTTGCTGAATATAGTGTGCCTCACTGAAGTATTCACTTCTTTGCCAAAAACACATCAGTCATTCACAAATATTCAGTGTTCTGAGAATGAAAATTTTTTTTTTAGCTACTTGGGTGGTTGGTGAAAGCCAGTTTGCAAAGATTTCTAACTCACACAGTGTTAGACATATGACGGGGAATTGAGGACTAAATATTAGTTTCTAGCTCATGAGACAGAGGTCTAGATATATCGGACCCTCCTGACTATGGTATCCTATACCAAGATTCATAGCCAGTTAACAGAATGATAGTAATCAGTTGTCTGTTAATGAGATCAATTTTAGAGAACAAAGTGAGTTGCATTCCTGAACACATTCATTAACATTAAAAAATACATAAAATAAAAATAAATCCTTGAATTAGTTAAAACATGGAAATTCCAGTAAGCAAACCTAACACCTACATGAATGTCCACCGCCTAACAGTTGTTTAGTAAATATGGGATGAGTAAGTACATGAATGAGTGACTTGACCATTACAGCAGCTGATTTCAACTGTACTTGTGCTTTTGCACTGTAAGATTGGGGTCTTGCTATGTTGCCTACAGTGGATATGAACTCCTAGGTTCAAGTGATGCTTTTGCACTGTTAAAGTTCTAGACCCTTTCCACTGGATTTTCTAAGCATAAGATATATAAAGAACATATTGTAAAAGCCTATTTTTAATTTAGAAACTTGAAGGAAGAGCTTTTAACTCTTCACAATGCTTTTATTAAGGGCTCATAATTATTTTTATGAATATTAACTGTCATATTTTAAATATGGAGCTCCGTTAGTGACACTTAAGGTTTTGGGGGATCTTTTATTTAGGCAGAAGTAGCTTTGCAGTTGTGATTTTGAACTCTTCATCCTACTTGCAGGCCCCTTTCCAGTGGACCACATGCTACATCCTAATTAATAATGTGCAGTATGAATAGGGAATAAAGCACCAAATGATCAGGCTTATTCCTTTGGCTTTTAAAGGAGTTAAAAGACTCTTAAGAAGGAATCTTCTGGGTAAACTATTTTCAGTTAAGTTTACACACATGTAAAATATAGTTTGGCTAACATGTGGCCAAATGCTTGTGTCTTTGGTATATTCTATATAGTGGAGATTATTAGTGACCTTCAGAAAAGAGAATGTTACCTTACAGTCCTACTTAATTAATATCCTATTTCCCCGGAGACTCTACTGGGAGAATCCCAGTTCAATTTTTTTTCTACCTCCTTCAGAGGAGAGCCTTCAAGAATGTTCTGATGGGTGTCAAATTCAAATTTTGAGAAAATAATATTGTGATTTGTCTTAGCTGAAAAGAGGACATCTGGCATAGTAGTAAAAGATTTATAGAAATAATATTTTAAATTAATTGATCAATTTCTGATTTTAGATTACTTTAGGGAGGGAGAAGAAATGAACAAACAAAAGCCAATTCCGACAGCAATTTTTATGTTTCTGATTTCTGTCTACACATAAATATTTAAGCCTTAACCTTAGTTTCTTGGCTCACAACTGGTGACCTCACACATAGAAAAACTTACTTTCTAGTATCTAAAACAAATATAATCAGAAAGGCAGCAAGTGCTTATAGACACTGATTTCTTTTGATAGAATATGTGTTTATGACCACCTCATAGTAGTCACTTGACTCTGTTTCTACAAATGACTGAAGTTCATGGAATGCATAATGAAAATGAGTTCTCAGGATGGTTTATTTACTCTCTCTCTCCACTTGTAATTCATATAAAGCCTGGTCCTTTGCTCATCAGAAGTCAGTATGGTGACTAAGAATGAAAGAACTAAAAATGTAAACTTGTGAGAGGCAAGTGTAGTTTGGACCTTTTTCCTATTCTTCCTGTCTGCGCTCTTAACAGAGTCTAGCATGGCTGCTATCAGAGTCCTATACATTTAAGCTGAAGACTTAGTTGTTAGCTATTACACATTCTATACCTCATTTGTTCTCTTCTTTCTAGTCAGCTTCTTTTCTCAACATGGATTTGGTCATTTTTCTATTTTTCAGGTCAAGATCTTGCAGGTAGATCAGCACAAGTTAAACCAGTACACTTAACTAAAGAAGAGGACTTACTGCCCTCCTGACTTTTTTCATTTCACCGCTCTGTTTTTGCCAGGTTTGCAATACTGAAGTAGAAAGTGGACTTTTAATGTAGAGTTGACAAGAAACGGTAGTGAGAACACATTGCATGCTTAGGATCTCTTGACTTTACTTTTGAAGTAATATAAATGAGTTCTTCTGGCTGAAGTACACTTTAAAAAAAAAAAAAGGATTCCTTTCATTTTCTTTTCCCAGTTCACATATTCCCTTACACAAACAGTGGTCACACATGCTGTTTTCATACTTGAAAACAATGTTGTTATAAAATAAGATACCAATCTTAGAAAACATTTTCTTCATAGATAATCACAGATTTTGTACATTTTAATCAAGAATTTAAAATGGCATTATTAGTCAGTCTAGCATTTGTTAGTCTCCCACAGTGGTTGATTTTACTGGGAACTGTCTTCTTTAACTAGACAGAGTTCTACTGATCACTTACTAATTTGGGAACTTCTATATGATCCAAAGTCAAGAATTTGAAGTAAGCTAGAAAAAGAGTTGGAGAGTCCAACTCCAGCTCTTGAGTGTCCATACTACATCTAATTCTAAAAGAATTTGTGAACCTATTAAATGGAAATGGCCATTTTTGGAAAGACTATGTGTATTTTAGACACAAAATTAAAAGACACAGGTTCCAGGAATGGGAACAGGCTATAGTTAGCCTTACCCACAGCCTAGTTGAGGTACACAATGGCAAATAAGAAGAAAACCATCTCTTCTCCAACATTAACAGAAAAAATCCTGAAAAATAGAGATATTGCAACAAAAAAATCTAACTCCATAAGGGCCAACTGTCATAGCTCAAGCCCAGAAGAAACAAACCACTGTATCACAATGCAGTGATCAGTGGGTCCAGTGATGATCCTGGTTCCCCTACAGGGTGGCTTTATTTATTTTCTTATTTAGTTATTATCTATCTGTTTAGTGGCGCAGGGTCTTATGGATACTAGGCAAGCCCTCTACCACTGAACTACATTACCAGCTGTGGGCACCTTTGAATGCAGGGGTGTTTCTACCTCATTTTATAGAGTCCTTTTAAAGAATAAGGTGTATTTATTTTTGATATTTCAAGAGAATACTTCAGACATCTGAAATATTTATTTTGTAGAGTATCTTATTCCCATATAAATTCAAATATGAGACTTGTTACCAGTCCTTAAAGCTATGCCACATTAAGAAATGAACTTTACATCCAGAAGTACAGTGCCTGTTTTAGTTTTACCAACATCTGTGAGTTCTGTTAAGTGACCTGTAAGCACTTTGTGGAGAATGAACCTAAAACTGTTTTCAAGATTCTATTTCATGAACCAATATGAAAAAGTTGCTTGCTAGAAATACAATCTACATATTATGTCTTGGAAAATATTTCTGTTTATATTAATAGACGAGTTAGGTCATCACAACTCATTCTAGGAAAGATCTAGGTCAATGTAATCCTATCTAGAGAAAGTTAAAAAAGGACAATTTGATTTGCCATTTTAAGTTAGAAATTAAATGTCAAATTATGCCACTATTTTCCACCACGTAACCGACAAGAGATAGCTCAAGAAGTTAATATCTGTAAGGCACAAATACAGAGTTTATATCAATATGAAATGCCAATGGCTTAGTGGAAAAATGGTCAAAGGCTATAAATCTACACTTTCTCCATAGAAGAACCAAAACTGAACAATAAATGTGTCAGTAAGTGTTTGGTCTTCTGTGTGATTAAAACATCAATGAGGTGCTATTTTCATAGCCATTATATTAATAAAAATAAAATGATATAATGCTCAGTGTTGGATAGGGTTTAGAGGAAAGGACACCCTAAGGTATTAGTGGAAGAGCATACTGGTAACTTTCTGGAGGAGCATCAAATTAAAGAATGTATATATCCCATAATCCAGTGTTTTCACTTAATTACTGTATGGAGATACCTGCATGAATACACAAGAATTTGTGTACCAGGATATGTGTTTGCATTATTATTTATGGTAATGAAAAATACAAAGCACTTTAAGTATTGGTCAATACAGAAACAAATTGTCATAATCCATACTCTGAAATGCTATATAGTGATTAAAATTGATAAATAATATATTAGCATAGAAGAATGGGCTCAATATGTTATTGAGTGAAAAACACTAAACTGTATGCTCACAGCATGATAAGCTCAACTAATGTAGCTAGGATATTGTTATTTTACTCTTATGATAGCATCAGGGAAAATTTTGAGAATATTTTAACCTAAAGGAAAAACTAGTAAGGTGAAAAATCACAGAGGAATTTGTTAAAGCCATGATACAAATTTAAAGCAAGATAGCATTTTATATCAATATGTTAACTTTGGAAGTGTTAAAATCTGCTTTAGTAATATGCTTTAGTAATACATGTGTAGGAGAGTCTTTTGATATTCATCAAAATATTAAAATAATGATGCTATATTTTCTCTCCATTCTAAACACCAAATCTGCAGATATTTATAAAGTTCACAATTATAGAAGAAGTGGATTACCTTTTACTTTCAGAAATGGCACTCACTATTAATATTACTTTGAAAAACCAAAAAAAAAAATCATCATAATTCAAGGCAACAAGCTTGTTTAAATAGGGTTGATTAATGAAGTGATAAAACTCGAAGGGAGTATGATAAACTAAGCATACAATTGTAGTTAGAGCTTTCTGTTCTGCTTTTTTATCAAATGGTTTTGGCACCTGAGTTTTCTTAACTGTCCTTCTGTTGAATATGGTTTTAAGTACAAGTTAGGAAAGGTAATGCTGCCTTGACAAGTATGCTCTTAATTTGTAGAGTAGTGATATGTTAACAAACATTTTCTAAAATGACAGCTATACTACCCTTAATGTCTTGAAGGAGCTATGGGATACCAAGAGAGTGGAGTACAACTAACCTAGAGCTTTGGTCTGACACCAGGAAAGAGGGATTATGAAAGAAGATAGCCCAGAGAACTGGAGCCCTGCTCTGCTGTGTCGACATGTCTAGAGCTTAGAATAAAACTGAGTTTCCTGCTTTAGCCATAGCTGGGTCTTAAAATAACCTGAAGAAATTATAGCTCTGATTACATAGAAAGTGAAGGACTTAGAACATTCTCCTAATAAAGTCATGAGAGTGACACACAGCTTAGTCATCGACAGGCCTTCTCTAACAGGCGTTTAGAGAGAAAATAGAGCTTTGAAATTGGATAATTTCATTTGAAATCTTGCCTAATTATTTTAAGAATGCAGAAAACCTTTCTTTTTGGCCAAAAAAATAATGATCTGGAATCCAATTATGAAAGAACAGGCTTTTAAAATGTTTGCTATCTTCAGTAATGGAGGAAAATCGTGTCTTTAAAATTACATTCTGCTGGAAATCTCATTCTTGGATGTCTTGCTTTTTGCATTTTGAATGGACAAATTTAATGTAATTTCCTTTTGGAAACATGGCATTGGAAAAGTTAGATGAGATATTTAATTCTTTGTTGGATCCTATCTACCAGAGTACAGATTTTTAAGAACAAAAACACTTCTTGTTTCATTTTAATTTCCCAAGAGAGATATCTGACTTAACCAGATGCCTTAAGATTTGTCACAACATAAATCGTTTACTTGGAATCTGTGCCCAGTAACCCATCTATTTGATTAGCCCACCATGAATAAAATAAACAAAGTGTATAAAGCCTCTAATAATCCCAATTAAAAATTATTACTATCACTTTTTATTGTTAATGTGCTATTCCAAATGGCATTTCTCACTGTGCTATCTTGTTTATTTATATGCTGTTGCTTTCTTTGCATACTTGTGAGTCACATGATATTTGAATTACAATCATGTGAATAATATGACTGATCGTGTTCAATAGTCTAGGAGTTCCAATTATTAGAAAAATGACAAAGCAAGTTTAAGGGGTCATATAGTAAGATATCTATACTTTACTTATCTATACTTTTCACTAATATCCTGAAGCGGTTTCAATTATTTTTCTTCCTATAAAGCTAGCTGGACATTTACAGAATTTTTCTTTTACATGAGAATTAGATTTGACTAAGCCTCAGTACAGTGCCTTGAAACAGGAGGTTGAATGAACATTTGTTGAAAGGAAAAATCAGTTATTGAAATATTATGTTTTCTGTTATCATTCTTGAGAAATGGTGGTGAGACAACTTAGTAGAAGTGACTAACAACTACATATATACAGAAGACAGGATGTAAGTCTCCAAGGTAATCAAGACCATCAGGAGGATGTTAGACCAAAATTAACACCGCAAGAAATGTGTTATGCATATATTACAGCCCACGTGTGGAAATCTGTTCATTTATAGAGAGATTGCTTCTCTGTGAATGGTTAGGTTGACTATGCCAAGTAAAATAAAACACTTGAGGCCATTCAGAAGTAACAGTCACACACTCTGAAAGATTTTAAATTAAATGATACCTGATTAGTAAGTTAAATACAGCTATAGATATGGGGCTGGAAGTTTTAACAGAGAAAGTATAAGAATATAGAGAACTCCGGGAATAAAGTATCAGGCTGAGAAACTTTTAAGGAGCCAGAACCTTCTAGCAATATCCTAAGAGCTCACCCTTAGCTGTCTGCCATATTTTCATTTCTTTTCTTGATCCTGAGGATTGATCATCAATTCCTAATCTGATTTCCTCTTAAATTTATGCCTGGGCAGGGTATAGAATCTTAGCTTCTACTCAGATGCCTCATAAAGCTAATACTGAAGGGAAAAGTGGACAAACTAAAAAAGAAACAAATATAATAAACCAAGCAACAAACAATGTCTCTCTTATTTCTTGCTTCTGGTAATTTTCATTTATTATGTCTAGGCAAGGCAATTGAAATGTGGCTAAGGATATATCTTCAGGATGAATAATAACATCCAGGGAGCATATATTAAGTGCTATGAATTTTCAGTGTGTATTTCATTTGTCTCTCCCAAGGGCCCCTTTGTAGGTGGTAGCATCATTTAAAAAGTGAAGAGGACTGGTAGAGTGACTCACCTGCTAGGGCTCCTGACTAGCAAGTGTGAGGCCCCAAACTCAAGCCTCAGTTATCTCCCCATCAACTCCCTCACAAGAGTGAAGAAACTGAGCCCAAAGAGGCTGAGTCATTTCAGTAACATGCATCATGGTTGGCCACCTTATTTAGGCCAAAGTAAGTGATACAGTGTCTTGCTTCCAGAACCACACTGGGTAGAGTGGAAGAAAAAGGCAAAGTAGACTTACTGCAACAGGGGCCAAGATTGAGAAGGTCTGGGAAGCTTTTCAAAGGAGATAAATGGAGGGATGTTCCATGTGCTTGAGAGTAGTTGGAAATCCCAGTCTATAAGTTTGCCATGGCAGGAGATGAAGCTGTAAACCCAGGCAGGAGGCAGATGATTAAAGACCTTTATTCCCATGGAATGATGGTGACTGTGAACCGCTGACAGATTTTAAGAGGAGAGATGCATGATCAGAAATACTTCTTGGAAATGCAACTTTGGCTGCAGTGTAAAGGATGGAAGACTCATTAAAATAAGTTGTATCACACACTCTTAACTGTAAGTGCCCAATGGAAATAGTGAAAGGCTAGTGATAGGAAACTGGAAGGACCAGAAATAGAAAAACCAGGAATTAATGCAAAAGGTAGAGGAACAAACCCCAAATATCTTTGAGATTTCTAACATTAAGGTAGATGTGAGTCTACTATTCATTTATTCAACATATATTTTTGAATGTCTCATGTGCCAGACATTGTCTAGGTGTCTAAATAGATGAGGGAACAAAACAAACAACCTTGTATATTTGGTGTCATGGAACTTGAGTTCTGTTGTATTTGCCTGTGGGTGTGTGTATTGGTAAATGTAATTAGTGATGAGTATAAATAACTAAATTATGTAGTTGGTTAATGGTAAGTGCTATTACACAAAGAGAAGATTGATTGGGGGGGATGGTCTTGCTCATTATGTGGAATGGTCACAATAGTTGAGATTTTTAACAAATGCTTGAAGCAAGATAACCAGATGAGGTATTTCAGGAGAAGAAAGAATAAACAGATTGGGAGATTATTCACATAGTGCTTTCAATATTCAGCCTTTTTTTTCTTCGCAGCACTTGTCTTGATACCCATCTGAACTGGCAGAGGTGAAGGTAGAGCTTAGTAGGGAACACTGACCAGTTTTCAAAAATGAGGCATAGAGGAAGGGTGATAAGAGAAAAACTTTGTAAGCCTGGAGGGGAAAGAAGCCTTCAGTATTTCTCTGGGCTAGTTATTCACAGGGTAGATATACCCAGGTATAAATGGTTTGCAGAAATTATGCCTTCCTTGGCCTACACTCACATCTTCATATATGCATATATTCACAAATGTAGTGAATGTTAGGAAAATAACTCATATAGGTAACACTGTATTTCTTTAAGAACTGAAAGTTAGCAATTTTTTATACTTAAACAGAATGGTGACTATAGATAGCCTCACGTGAATCGCAAGGATTTTAAACTGAAAATTACTGGTCAGTTGCAAACTTCAGATATGCAGTGTTTCTTTTCTCATTTTGGGGAGTGAAATTGCTTCAGCCATGTACTTAGTGAAGAGGCCTGCTTTCAGAGCTGTATTGAAAGGGATTCATCCTTTGTGGTCACTAGTAAAGGCAAGCATATAAAATGATCAAAGGGTAGCAACATGTATGTGTTGTGCCTTCAAGACATTTAAATCTAAAGCCAGTAACTTCAGTTAATAAAATGTATTAATATACTTGAAAATAAAATTCAGTGTTTGAGGAGGAGAAACAGTTATAGGATTTAGATATGCATTTTCTCTTGGTCTCTTTTCTAGAGACTCAGAATGACAGAGAGATTCAGAATGAATTGGAGGGAGTGGATATTAACTGTAGCATGGCCCAATAGGATATTAGTACCCCAATACCTGGATCAAAGTATATGTGGAGAGTTTACATATGAAATTTTGGAGAGAAGGAGATTATAATAAAAATGATTTGAATATATGGGAAAGATAAGTATACATATGGAAAAGAATGTATACAGAAGGGAAGTTTCTCTTCTAAATGTAAGAACACTGTCCAAGAAATCTTAGGTGACTGTAAAATCATTTTAAGATTTAATGATAGTAATGCATTTAATTTCTTAGTATGTGATTCATTGCAAAGTAGAAAATCCTAACAGATCAGTCTGAATCAGGAAGACTTCATATCTGTGCATGCTATAATGTGCTTCCTCAATCATTCTTAGAGGCAAAAATTATTAATTATTCAAAAAATTTAATTTCAGAGCAAATGTATTGACAACTGAGAAACCATGTAATGGCTTGGGCAGATGCCAGATGTAACAGTAAAAGAAATAATTTTAGTGACTAAAAAAAGCTGATGATAAAAATCTTATTGGAATAAGTATTTTAAAGTGATTAAAAACACCCAAGACTTTGTTTCTTTCGTCCCTTTTCCACTTGAAATTTCTTAAGAACTTTGGTGATCAGAGATATCCATTTAAGATTATTGAGTTTAAGTATTAGGAAAATAAAACTAATTCTTTGTATTGAATTTTATATGTCTAATTCACCTTCATTTCTTAGTAAAACAATTCATATGGCTGTTAAATGTTTGTTCTAAAGGTTTTTGCCCAATTCACTTGTTTTTTCTTTTGGCAATACTGGGGTTTGAACTCAGGGCCTCACACTTGCTAGGCAGATGCTCTACTACTTGAGTCACACCCCCCTGAGCCCTTTTTGCTTTGGTTATTTTTGAGATGGGGTCTACTTTATGCCTGGACCCACTTGGACCATGATCTTCCTATTTACTTCTCACATAACTGGGATGACAAGTGCACACAACTATGACCATTTTGAATGGCTGAGATGGAGTCTTGCAAAGATTTTTGCTGGGCTGGCCTGGAACTGTGATCCTCCTCTGCCTCCTGAGTAGCTAGGATTACAGGCTTGAGCCACTGTGTATGGCCTTTAATTCTCATTTTTGTAAACGTTTGGTTTTGTAGAGGAGCATACAATGCTTACTGTTCTCTGGAATTTGGATTCTTTGGCTTGCTTCCATCTCACTTTGAGAAATTACAACTCCTGTACTTACTTTGTTTCTTTTAATTTTTTGCATATGCTTTCTGGCACACCTGACTTTAGTTCTTTGCTGCTTATTCCACTTCTTCAGCAGTCCATAGTTTCTCACCATCTAAAACATAGTGTCCTGTGATTTCCCATTTTGTCTCTTTGCCTGTCACTCAATAGGTCTATACCAGATGAAATTCATTGAGGTACTGTTTGGAAGGCATGTAAAGAGTGACTTCCCTCCAGACACCTGCACACCCATGTTTATTGCAACATTATTCACAATAGCTAAGCTGTGGAAACAGCCAAGATGCCCCACTACTGATGAGAGGGTTAAGAAAATGTGGTATTTATATACAATGGAATTTTATTCAGCCATAAAGAACAATGAAATTTTGTCATTTGCAGGTAAATGGATGGAACTGGAGAACTTCATCTGAAGTGAAGTTAGCCAGGTATAGAAAGCCAAAGGCCACATGTTTTCCCTCATATGGGGAATATAGGCCCAATAAGCAATATTATGAAAAACAGGTCACACTAAGGGGAGTTCACTAATGGGAGAGGGAGGGTAAAAGAAGGAAGTTATGAAGACGAATGTGGTTGATTTCGTTCCTATACAAGAATGAATATAGAATTTTAAAACCTGTTTAAATCACCACAAGAAGGGGGCTAAGGTAGAAAAGAGTAAAACAGAGGGGATGAGCCAATTTGTGTTATAATACATATAAAATTGGAAATATCACAATGAAATATCCTGTATAGCTATATGAGACCTGTTGAAACTATTCCAGAAATGGGGGAAGGGGAGACAAAGGAGAATGATGGAGGTGAATTCAAGTATGATATATTGTAAGAACTTTTGTATATGTCACAATGTACCCCCACTACAACAAAACTAAAAAATAAAACAAGAATGACTTCCCTCAGGAAGCCTGCAATCTACATGTAAAAGTTTCATAAAGCAGTTTTGAACTAATTTAATCAGTTTATTTAAAAATTATCACAAGAACTTCTTTGATATATAATACTTATTTAGAGTTGTGTAGCAATATTTTAAGTTGCTTCTGTCTAGAATTCTGGTGTCTGGAATCATCTTTTTCTGTTTAAATCCCCCCACTAATTACCTCTCATACCAAAAAAGTGCATATTGTGAACACTGCAAAGTTCACTATTAGACCATAATGGCCACTATGTATAATGGTTTTAAAATATTAAAGGGAAGATACTTTATGAGCAGTGGAAGATTTTGTTGCCACGTGTGAACCGACACTGTCTTCATTACCGCTCTGTTCCCACATATGATGACTGAGACTTTGGTATTTGTGATACAATAGATATAAGAGGTGGGAAAATCCAGTTCTTGTCAATGTGTCACCAAACATATTATCAGTGTTAGTTTCATAAAGGTGTCAAAGGAAATTAAAGTTGCCTTTGGCTCCATGTTAGAAGAACTGACTGAAATTTCAAACTGCTTCAGTAGCTGAGTATATACAGCAGCAGGAAGCCTTCAATTAACTGCACCAGTTCTATTTGTAGTACAAAGGATCTATGGCTTAGGATAGCCTACATAACTTAAAAAGGAAAAAACTCAACTAGATCTTAACAGTACCCTGAAGTACAGCCTGAGAGAACAGGATACCCAGGGTCAGTCAGGAGCACAGAGGATAGTAACTAATTCAAAGGCAAAGGGGTCTTAGGTTGAACTTAAAAAAAAATGTTCTGTCTAGTCAATATGAAATGTAGGAAATTTTCTTTGAAAGAACGGTAAGTCAGGATGTGGAGTAATAGTCTACATTTTAGAGATTCTTTCAATAGAAGTCAGCAATAGAAAATAATTTAGTAGAGAAAAAGATGAACTTCAGAAGAATAAGAAGTAGGACAGAGTTCTTGAGGTATAGTAGAAATTCTCATGGATTTAATAGTGAAAATCATTTTCATATGTACCTTTAGCCCTGTTTCTTGGACTATAATTTTAAAAAAATGGAAGAACACTAGAGACAGATTAGGGGTGGCAGTGGCTCTATTGTTATTCACTTACTCTTTGAAAATATGCTACATGCTAATTTTTGAGAAAAATTTGGAGACTGAGACTTCTTATGCCTTTTGCATGATTTTAGTTAAAACTGAATGATCAAAATTTTGCTGTCTTTGTTCTTTCCAATTACCATCTCCTCCTGCTTTATGGACTGTGACTAAGTAAGTAAATTAACGCTGCTGAAAAAATTTAAAGTATTGAGAAAATTTTGGGGAATCTCACAAAATTGGATTTGCAAGTCGCTGAAAGAAATATTGTGGCTCAATGAGGAAGTTGTTAGAATTATAATAATTCTGATAAAAAATCCTCTTATTTTCTCTAAACTAACTTTCATAATACAAAAGAGATTCTAATCATTATAATTAGAATAATGTCTTATATTTTTCCCCAGAAATTAATAATTATTTGGCTAAATAGTTTTATAGAATTGAAACTCTTTTTAGAAGCCAACCTATGAATTTCCTGTACTAATAAATTTATGTGGGATTTAGGTGATGAGAGTTTTAGCATATTGCTTTTTGAGATGTTTGTCATATGTATGTTTCTATGTACATGTTAATAGTAAATAATTTTGACTTAAAATCATTCTTAAGACAACTCTGTAGAAACCTTCTGTAGTTTCCATGAGGTGTTTTCTAAAAGATTGTAAGTCAAAATTAATTTAGGTAAGCAGAAATGATAAGTACTAAAGTATCATATTAGAAGATACAATAATTTATATAAGTGGAAACACAAAATTATTACGGAGTCCCAAAATAATGACACATTCCTATAATTTCAGCTACTTAGGAGGTGGAGATCCATAAGATTACATACAGTTCAAGATAAGCTTGGACAAACAGTTAATGAGATCCTGTCTCAGTAAACCAGGTATAGCTGTTCAGATCTGTAATCCCAGCTCTGTGGGAGTGATAGAGGAGGATCATGGTCTGTGGCTGGCTCTGGGCAAAAGCAAGACCATAGTTAAGAAATAATTGAGAAGCAAAAAGGACTGGGAGCATCGCTCAAATAGTAAGGCGCTTTCCTAGCAAGCCACATTTGTCTGAATGTAAAACCCTTTTGCTATATGACTCTGTACAAGAAGGCCTCAAACACTAAAAAAAAAAAAACAATGACTTGAAAACTTCTGTAATCAAGAAGAAAATAACAGGAGACAGGAAATCGTGTGAGAGGAAAAAAGTACCTTTTACATATGGTGAAATGCATTTGAGGTAACCTCCCATTGAAAGATGTCTCATTTTCTTACCTTTTGTTTAGTTTTTTTTCCTTTCCCATCCTCCAGAAGTCATCAATTCACATAAGACTTGAAAGTAAATCAGACGATGATGAGGAATTGTCCAATAAAAAGGAGTGTGAGCTACGATCCAGAGGAGAAAAGGACAGAGATACGACTTTATTTGATTCCCAGTGAAGCTTCCTTACAACTCTTGGTTTGGTGGAGTTGGTAGTTAAAAGGTGAATGTCCCTTATGACTTCAAAGTAGATGCTGATTGCTTAGTCAGTCCTCAGAGTTTGTTCATTAGAGGAATTTGAAAACCTTCTTTAATGTCTCTAATATGGCAGAAAAGAAACTAATGATTGTGTGCATTTTGTATAAATATATCTTATACCCATTATACAGTTTATTTCATATATAGATAGTTGTTTTTTAGAGGTAAAGTGCATTGGTGTATTGTTGAGAAAAGAGACTTTGAACTAGTTGTATTTACCCATTTTTCAAAAAAATCATTCCAACTTTATCATTCATGTACTGTGGTTCGTGATTCATCACAACACCCATTCTTTTAGTGTGAATCAAAAAATTTCGTATTTTTCTCTATTTGCCACAGTACTTATCCATAAGTCACTGATTTGGTTTCTATTTTGATTATTTTTTACAGTGTATATTTAGTGCTGTAAGAATGGCATGATTATAAAATAATGTTTATTTTACCTAAAAATAACATTGAGAACACTCTATTGAAGTTACTCCTAGAAGTGGAGGAGACCAATATCACGATCACTCCAGAATAAATTCAGTGTTTGATAGTAATGGACAGAAATCAACATCATTCCCTAAAGTCACTTCTCATTCTGTGGGGTTCCAACAAATAATTTATAATGGTATTCCATTTGTGAGATGACAGAAAGTTTTTTGGCTAATACAAGATCTTCTAAAAAATAAAAAAGAAAGGGAACTCTTGTCGAGACATCTTTGAAAGGGTGTGAAGTTTATTGTTGTACTTTTACTTTTATTCAAAGTTCAGAAATAGGCCATTGGTCATACATCATGAACTCACGATCCGGCTCCCCGACTTCTAGAGGGATTTCCCCTAATGTCAAATCTGATGTGCTTCATGTTTATAAAATTATTGGATATTTAGTTTTAATATAAAAATATGTGTGTGGAGGGTGTATAGAGAGACATACATGTAATACCTGTAAAATGTTGAGAGTAAAACATACAAATACACACATATGTTAAATTTGTCCGTATAAAACAACTTAAAATGGAAAGAAATTGTCCTCAATCTTACTTCAACTTACTCCCCAGTCTTGCTTCCCATATTATCCAATTTTAACAACTTCTTACACTTAACGTTTCTGGTGACATCTTTAAATAATACTTGATTTATTTCACTTAAATATTGTCTGTTGATTTTTTGTATGGTAACAAGAACAACTTAATTGATTTTTTTTCTCCCATTTCATAGCATAGTCACACTATTATTCTTAGTTCATTCACTTATCCTTATTACTTTTAAAATCTTTACTATTGTTTGGTAAACCCAGGCATAATAAAGAGAATTACTTATGGTCTTCAGGTTGTTGAAATATGTGTAGATTTGAATTATTTGGAATGTAAGTAAGTAGACTAGCAAACTGTAAACACCATGCAAATGTGCTTTATTAACAAATGTGGTTATGCTCAAATTACTATTTTAGTTAAGAAAATAAGAATTTAAACCATGACACAACTGCAGGAAATTGTTAAATGATTTTCCCTAATTTAATCTTTTCAAATATCTTTTCCTCTGATGTACATATATATATATATATATATATATATATATATATATGTAATAAGGAACTAAATTAGAAATGAACTCTTAAAAACAAAGATAGTGTATGACCTCTATCTTGCTTTTTGACAGTCTTTCATAAACAAAGTGCTAGATGTCTTATAAATGAGAAAACACAATGGAAAAGAAGAAAATCCTCTGCTCCCTTCATACTGTTCTCCCTGATTCATCAACTATGCGAGTGTAATTCTGCCTTCATGTACTTGTGTAAGCATAACCGAATACCTTTAACCTCCCAGAACCATACTCTGAACTCAATTTCAACACAAATGAGTAAAGGAAATGTATCAAAAATTGATGTGTGATAAAAAATGAGCTATTTATGTTTTGTCAAAATGTTGGTGATTCTAAAATCACCAAATTTTAGTTTAAGTTTTTCTTTTCAAAGAATTAAAATGTTTGTGTATTGAGGCATCACACTTCAGCTAACCAGGACCACTGTTCCCTATAATAAGATCACAAATTCTCCTCAATATATGTTCCTAAAGAGAGATTAAAATATTTGATTATTTCACAGTATAGTATTGGGACAGGTGGTGGTCTAATTGTTTCTTTAAAATATTCCAGTTCTGAAAATTAATTTTTAATTTCTTATTAAATAGTACACTTTTCATAAAACATCACAAACACCCTTTCAATTGCCCTTCTCTCTCATCTCAATATTTGCTACAGTGAGAGCTGTTTAGGCATTCAACACTGATTCAAGTGAGAATTTGAATTAATGAGTAAAATTGTCAAAATGTTACATATTAACCCTATACAGTTTTTGTTTAAAGTTGAAATAGGTAATGCATTTAGCTTTTTTTTTTTTTCTGTCTCTCTTTCTGGCAGTACTGGGGTTTGAACTCATGGCCTCACACTTGCTAGGCAGGTGCTCTACCACTTAAGCCATTTGCTAGCCCTCATTTGTGTTGGGTATTTTTGCGATGTGAACTGTTTTCCTAGACTGTCTTCAAACCTCAGTCCTGATCTCTGACTCATGAGTAGCTAGGATTACAGGTGTGAGCCACTGATACCTGCCTGGGGCATGCATTTAGTTTAAAAAGTTTTTATCTCTATTTTACTCCTCCCAATCCCCTTTTGCACTTTACGGAGGAGTCCAACACCTCTTGCATTCTTTTATTTTTTTTAAACTTTAGTATTTCTAAATAATGTGCTCATATAGAAGATTCTTAATTTACACATTTTAATATAAGGCAGTGCCTTCTTGCCCTATCTGATGAAGAGGTTCTTCCCTGTACTCATATAATACACACACACACACACACACACACACACACACACACACGCACACGTTTCTTCACCCTCCCTACTTATTGTGTCAAATCAATAGTTAGTATTTATATGACTGTTATTTAAATGTTTATAGCTGAGTCAAGCCTTGTACTACAATCATGCCATTTTCCTTGTTTAACTCAACTTTTATCCCAGAGTTCACTGATGAAGTTTTACCACTCATTCTCCCTCTTCCACCAAGTACTACATCTGGTTTGCTGTGCTCAGATCTTTCTGCCACATGCTTATGGTAAAGAACTTTTCATACCTGAAACACTTCCACTCTACTTTTCTGTGGCATTTCCAACCCTTTGTTTCTTTTGTGAACTCTTTGCTTTGGGCTCCCTACTCAGGCTGGGTCTTTTCTTTTGCTATTCTCTTGTGTAATTCTCCTTTTCTTTGAGTTTTATGGCCACTTTATTGGTTTTATCCTTGTTTTTATTTTCTGAAGGACATTTTACAATAGCTTTTATTTATTGAGTCCTGACATGCCTGAAAATGTTATTTTTCTGTCCTTATCATCAATAAATTGATGTGACTGGCCACAGAACACTTGGTGAAAATAATTTCAATTCAAGGTTGAGCTTCTTTCCTTTGAAAGCTTTTAGGAGCTTCTCTTTATCTCTATTCTAAAATTTCTCAATGACTTTTCTTAGTCTTGCATATTTTTCTGGGTAATTCTGTGGGCCCTTTCAATTTTAGGTTTATCTTCTTTAGAATTGAATATATTTATTTGAATTATTATCCCTTCTTTGTGTTCTTTGCTCCACCCATTGTTTTCTGGAATTTCTCTTGGTCGAATATTAAACTTTCTGTTTTGATTTTGATTGTTTTGTTTTCTTTTGTATTTTCTTCCAGGTAGATTTACTTCACTTTATCTTCTAGGACATTTAGTGACATTTTAAATTAAGATACTGTATTTTTAATTTTAAGTAGTTTTTAATTTTAGGTTTGCCTTTTTCACAGTGAGCTGTTCTTATTTTAATGTATTGGGAAATGCCCTCTGTTAGTTATAGTTAATCAAATTTTAATTTTTCTACCTACATTTTGTACCTTTTCTCTTTTCCCACATTTATTTTGATACCTCCTGCATGTTGGGACCTTTTGTGTTTAAGAATGAGAATTTGTACATGAGAAACTCAGTATTTGCATGGCAGTTATGGAGTAGAAGGCTTCAAGTATAGGCGTCCTGAGTATTCTGCAGTCCTGTGTGTGTGTGTGTGTGTGTGTGTGCGCGCGCGTGCACTTCGAGGAAATTCTTGTTTAGTGATGTCTTTAGTTCTTTTCTCATGGGTTGTTGGAAGGCCTCACAGAAGAATCTTCCAGTCTTCTGCTAATGCCTAGCTGCTATAACTCAGGGGATGGATGAGTTATGCAGACTGACACTTGATCTGCCGTTTGCATCTCTCCATGAATCCCATGGTTTCTACCAGGGCTAGGTCCACCTCACCTTTGTTCATCCATGGAATAGATTTCTAGAGTTCTAGTGGAAGTAAGGGTAGCACTTGTGTTGGTAGGAAGGGATATAGAGAGGAAGAGAAAATGTCTTTCATGAATTGAAGGACATGAAGGTTTAAACACTCCGGAGTCACAGCTGTGGATTCTGACCTACTTGGGGGCTCTGGTATGAGCCTGCTGATTGCTCACTCACTGTAGTTATTTCAGGCTGCACTGTGTCTTTTCCATGGGCCCATTGCATTTTCCTACTTCAGAAATTCATTGAATTCTCCTGTTCATCCTTATAGTCTCTTCCATTGTTTTTCCACTGCAGGTTTAAAACATTTTAATTCCTATACTTTCATTTTATGGCATTACATATAGTTTTATGGCATTTCATATAGTTTTAAAATTACCAAAATTAACATTATTGATGTTCCTTTTATTATTACTTGAAGGTAGGCTAAATTGCTAGAGCCTTTCTTAGAATTTTCTGAAACCCATTATTGATACGGAATTGGTATGTTTACATCTATAATTTTAATAAGGATATGATGAGATTAAATTTTGTGATGAACATTTGTGATTTGTCAATAATGTATTCATATCCACACACATTCATTTCTTTAGTAATAGCTTATCCATCCAGAACTCAGCTATCCATTCTCATTTTATGAGTAACAAATGTGAAAACAAGGAATGTATCACAAATAGGCTTGAAGTTGCATGTCTGCATTGGCTTTGCAAATGTTTCTCTGGGATGAGTCTGTAAGGGCATGAAGCAAAAAAAGCATTTACTTCAATTTCATAGCCATGTACAACTTTTAAATTTGGATTACAAATACACAGAAGTTAGCAAAGAAAACAGAAGAAGATAAGAGGGAAGCCAATCAGCAGGCAAGGAATAATCAACCGGATATGATAGACAAAGGAACGCAAAATCTTAGCATGAATTTCTAGTACATGCTGTAGGCGGCCCCCAAACCTCCCAGGGCTTTGTGATTTTTATGCTCCCTGGGGGAACTTGCTGGCCATAGATCTGTCATTGCCTACGGGCTTCCTGTGGTAGTTCAAACCTACACCTGTAAGCCTAACCCTACTATGTGACAGGTTGAAAAAGCCAGAGAATTGATGCCACCAGGAGATGGCATACAAGTGGAGACTGACAGGAGCTGATGATATCTCATCTTTCTTGCCTCTTGGTTAAGTCTAAAGGATGTGTGTTTGCTGGTGAGCAGAGGTCTCCAGAGGGTGAAGCTCCAGTTGTTCATCTTGGTAAAACTTGTGCTTTCTTGGCTACCTTCCTTTAGTGTCTCTATTTTAGTAGTGATGTTTTCTAGAACCCTCTTCCAAATAAACCACATATACTAACATTATCACCTTTGTTTTGGAGAACCCAAACTAAAATGTTTTGATTAGGAGAACATTTATACATTCTGCAATAGGACATTGCTATATGCACAAAAAATAAATTAATTTAATTTTCAAGAGGACCTACAGTATGGGAGAGACAGTCAGTTATACTCAGTGTGTTCTGTTTCAGAGCATGAGAACCTATGTGTACATTTAAAAAGAGCTTCCACTTAAAATAGCTAATATATTATAGTTCCAATGTTTGACCTTTACTTATATGGAAATTTAAACCATCTTGAATGTTTAATGTAATTAAAATTCTGGATATCCAAGATCCAGTTGTGCTAATGAAAACATATGTGTGAATGTTAAAGTATTTTAAGGCAATAGGAGATCTTTAACTTAATAGTGTTCAAAACAAAGTCCTTCCTTAAATTCTGGAAATTTATGGGAATATACTTGTGAAGATATTAATGAAGTTAGTCACATTTGTGACCCTCATGGAATATAGATTGTTCCAAAGTTTAAAAATGTTACACATATGAGATAAATCCTTATATAAAACATTGTTTGAATACTTTATGTGTATTTTCCCCGAATTTCTTCTGGAATTGGTTTAGTAGAATATCCTTATTACTAACACATTTCCACATTCTTCTAATGTCATGTAAAAAATGTGACAAACTTACTTTCTCTCTACCACAATCATTTAATTGAAGGGAATAATTAAAGTGCATTTATTTTGAAGTGCTGGGACTTCTGGGACTTGAAGTGGCTCACCTTGAGCCACTCCACCAGTCCTTTTTTTTTTTTTGTGATTAGTTTTTTTGAGATACGGTCTCATGAACAATTTACCTAGGCTGGCTTGGAACCACAATCCTCCTGATCTCTGCCTCCTGAGTAGCTAGGATTACAGGCATGAGCCACTGGCGCCTGGCCAAAGAGCAACTATTTTAAGTGTACCCTGAGTAAAAATTTGCCTCCATGTTTCTCTTTTATAGTTCCTTATCTTTCTAACTGAAAGTGGTGGAAAAGATTAAGGACTAAATTTGGTGACAGGTGTAAGAGAAAGTTGAATTTCTTTGCCAAAAAGGGGGAAAAGTTTTTTCTTGTTCCTGGAGGAATAGAAGTAAGTGAAGAGAGGTGGGATGGAGCCAGGGAAGGTCTGGAAAAGTAGTAAGAGGGAGGAACCAGTGGACTTAATAGTCTTGTCTCTAATTTTTGTTCTCAGTGTTTGTGCTACATTCTTCATCTCCAACTCTACAATAAAATCCAATACCTGTAAAAAGGGCACGGTTGAGTGGATTTAGCTTTATAGGGATCAAAAGCAGATACCATTTTTTTAGTTCATGTCAACAACAGAAGCAATTTCAGTATATGAACAAAACTTCAGAGTAGCAAAAAAATACCATTACGGAGACAAGAATTTAAAAGCCAGAGTAGTCATAAGATTGTAAGGACCCAGGAATCCTTTTAGATGTTGGGAAGCCATTGGAATTTGCATATAGAGTCCAATCCAATCTCATGTAAATGTTATGGCGTGAGAGGAAGTTAAGGGCCACGGGTGGCTAATACTTGAGTATTTGTTCAGTGACCTTAGACATTGTAACTTTTTTAAATGTCTAAATCCTGAAATTGAACACCTTAGTTTCTGCTACCGCACGAAGAGGTGGACCAGCATCTTTCCTAAAGCCTCAACTGATGGGCTGTGGGAGGTCCCCCGGTGCCCTTAGGCAGAGTTGTTCTCTGTGACTGGCATAACCTTGACTCTGTTCTGTCTCACAAGTGATCATGGTGTTACTTCCCAGAAGGCCACTCATCCTCCCACAGCATCGATCATATGGAAAGAGAGGAAGTACAGTATTCTTTTTTTCTTTAACTATTGCCTGCCACTATTTCTGCATGCATCTCTGGCATTCAGTCTCTGAATTTCTTTTCTGACCATTCATTCACTTTTATTCTCCTGTGAGATCTCACTTTCTATGTAGTCTTCCTCTTCTCAGACGTGGTGATGTGTATCTATGTTTTCTGATATCCCCACTAATGACATATCCTGTCTGTCAGTCTGCTAATAATAACATAGCTCAGCCAATGTCTTGTGTAATAAACACACTAGTTCAAGTGTGATGATATGCTAAGGAATAAAGGGAAAATATGTGAGTTGCATACTTGTAAACAGTGGCAGAAATTTATTGGTTCACTTTTGTTCACATTTATTTTTGAGTAGATGAAAGGGCAGTGTGGTGAGAAGAGAGCTTGTGTTTGGGACTCAGATATTCACAGACTTGAATTTTACTTCTGCCTGTTACAAACTAGTAGCTATTTAGCTCCCCTGAGCCTCAATCCCATGTAAGATCAAGACGATAATCCTTGTCTCACTCATGTATGCAGTGATAAGTAAATGGAAAACACCTTTTGCATGATGACTTTTGCATCTGGGAATGTGGATGAATTATTCTTACAATATTGTAGTCATATAAATATTTTTAAATTAGTGACTCACTTCCAGTGCATGGCATATAGAAAAGGGGGAATTACAGTACTGCAGTGGAGGAACCCGCAGAACCCTTTGAGATAAACTTACTAGTGATAAGGCATGTGGGTCTCTTTACTTGTGGGTGTGATGAGAAGGGCATCTCACTTCATTACTTTCTTCCCCAAAATTCATACCTTCAGTCCAGTCATGACAAATACTACACAAACCCAACATTCCACAAAATATTTGAGGCATAATCTCTATAAAATATGAAGGGTGTGAAAAACAGGAACTGTTGAAACTGTGACAGATCAGAAGAACTACAAGGAGACATGGCAAGAAAAATGCAAACTGGGACCCTGGGTTGGATTATAGAACAATAAAAAATATACTCGTGGAAGCTGGTGAAATTTAAGTAAAACCTTTAGTAAATATTATTAAAACAATGTTAATTTCTTAGTTTGGGTGAATTATATGAGATATTAATATTGGGGGAAACTAGTTGAAAGGAATTTAGTGTGCTATGTTGGAAACTTTTCAAAAACTCTGAAATTATAAAGCACAAAATTAATTGCTTTTGTTTAAACCAAAAAAAAAAAAAAAAAAAACTTATTGTGGCAGAGAACAGATTGCTGGTTGCCAGGGTTGGGGCATGGGGTTATTAGGAAGTTTGAGGTGAAATGACTTCTTCATCTCAGTTGTGGCTATGTGAATCTATACGTGTGTTAAAATATACAGATCTGTATATAAAAAAGTCAATGTTACAGCAGGTCAATTTCAAAGGCAATGCAATGTACAGAAAAAAGTGGATGTAAAGAATAAAGTACCTTTAATAAAATAGGCAAAAGGAAAAAATGGGGACCATATATAATTGGATTCTTCTTTCTTAAATATATTCCTATCATTATATCGGTAAAACCTTTTTAAATATGTTTAATTTTCATCGAATAAATATTGATTGAATCCCAATGATGTATCAAAATGATGTGTCAAACTCTGATTGGAGGTAGACAAGAATCTGACATGTTCCAGGTATTAAAAGAAGCCATTATTCTGAGACAGGCCAACATATACTATAAAAAAGTGCTTGTAAAAATTCAAGGCATAGAGAGTTAAACAGAAGTGGAGTATTTGCATAGGATTTCTAGGTAATGTCAGTACTATATTAAACAAAGTGAATTATGATGACATAAGTTCAGAGGAGCTGTAATACATCCTTGGGTAAATAAGGAATTTTTATAAAGGAGCTATAAAAAACTTGAAAAGAACTTCCTTGTCTGAGATTAAGACTTACACTTAGGAAAATGAACATTAGTATTTAAACATTGCAGTGTTTTTGTTTCAAAATTATATTGAAATATCTAATATTAATGAGTATTTCACATAGGTAAAACACTATTATGAAGACTTTACATGTGTTAACCTATATGATTCTTGCAAGAACTCTGGGAGACAGATCCTATTATATCCCCCATTTAAAAAGAACAAAACAACATTACCAAGCACATAGTGGGCCTAAGCTCATACAGCTGGTATGCAGGAGACCCAGGATTTGAATCCAGATTTCTGATTCCAGAGAATAGGTCCCACCCCACTAAAGACAAGGCATCTATAGTGATGGTTGTTAAACTTTTCCAAGTGGAATAAACATGTTTCAAATACCCCAGATATCCTGATTTTTTTTTCCCTGAAAAATGAAACTCCTTTAGTATATGACTGGTTATAACATTTTCATTTTTCTGGAAACAACTAGCCTTTGCCATGCCCTCCATTGGCGCGCTGCCTCTTGCTAACGTGCACAGACTGATGCCTTTTACTTTGTCACCTGCTAGCAGAATGTGACCTTGGCAGCCTGGCGTGCCAGCCAAGATTCCACAATGGCAATAGTAACACTTAACTTCCTGATGAAACTCTTTGAACCATCACGTATGCCTTGCTGTGTCTATTATCCACATGGCAATGGTCCTTTCAGAAGGCGGTTCATAAACCAGTGATTCTCAGTGGGGATTAGTTGTTTCTCAGTGTGCTCACGATACTGTTGTAATTCTAATATACTTTCTCTTTAATTTTGTGCTTTTCTGTGGTTGGAATTGCCTCACTTGTCTAAAATCTTCTGTTCTGTGTTGCTCTCCAATGACCCCATTTGTCTGCAATCCTTTTGGTGACAAACATGGTAAATTATATGAGATTTTGTTTTGAAATATTTTTGTTGGAACAACACCAGGAATTTTAATTTCTCTATACAATTACTGAAAAACAAGGATTCTCTAGAAATGAATTATATTATCTAAATGTTCATATGTTGTAGTGTATTTATTTCTAAAAAGCTTAATAATAAATTTGATACTAAACTGACAGTGAGCAGAGTTTTAGAGAGTAGCATATGTTCATAGCAACTCCATATTGTTTATATCAAATTTTTCTTTGTGGCCTAGATATCTTTTCTGAGCTTCAAACTCCACAGAGAGAGCAAATATCCATTTAAATCAGGGTTTCCAGCCCTGATGCTATTAACATTTTGTACTGGCCAATTCTTTGTGTTTGGTGGCTGTCCTTGGGCATTGTAGGATTCTAAACAACATCCCTGGTCTCTACCCAGCTGGTGCCAGTCCCACCACCTCCCTTTCCCATAGTGATAACCCAAATGCTTCCAGAAAATGCTAAAAGACCCCCAGCAGCAAAATCATCTGCAGCTGAGAACCACTGTTCAGATGTTTTGTAGGCTTATGGAAAACAATACATACAAAATTAGCTCATTTTCTCCTCAGATCTTCTCTTACAGAGGGTTAAAAGCATGTCTGAGACTAACTTTACCTCTCTCCTCAGATAGCTGTGGGACTGCTCTATACCTCAGTTTCCTTATCTATAAAATAAATACATTAAAAAGCTTCCTTTATGTGACTATGATTAAATGAACTAATATGTAAAAAACACTTTTAAATAGTTTCTGGCACAAAGTGTACTTAAGTTAATAAATGTTTGTAATAATCAACTATACTGCTAAATGTTAGCAATAGTTGTTCCTAAGAATTTGTGCAGACATTTTCTAAAAGATTAACAAGTAACAGTAAAAAAAATAAAATTCAACATCGCTAATAAACAAGAAAATGGAAACTACCATCATGGTGTACTACTTCAAGTATTAGAATTTGAAATATCTAAAAATGTAATACTGATAAGAATGTGGCAGAAGGCACTAAACACATTACTGATGGGACAGTATGTGGCTGTGTTCCTTCTGGGGGATCATTTAGCAGTATGTATCAGAGCTTTAAAGCATTTTGCCTTTCACAGAGTAAATCAAGTGCTAGAAATTTATCCTTAGGGAGAAATATGCTCAAAAACTAATAAAGAAGTATGTTGTTGACTCTTTTACTTCTCTCTTACTTCTAATGGCAAAATTAGAAGCAATCTGAAACCCTAATAGCCAAATGATAAAATAGCTCATAGTGTATTTGTGTGAGGTACTGGTATCATATTTTCAAAGAATGTTTAATGGACTGAGAAAATGCTTTGACCATGGTAATTCTTGGCTCAAAATGTCTCTATCACTTTGGAGATAGAAGTGTGCAAGAGCATGCCTGTAACCACACACCTTTTGAAGTTATTCTTGATAGACCCTACCTATTTATCTGGCCATTTTATTCTTTAGGTTTCCTTCCAAGTTTCCCAACCCCCACACCACAAGGTATTCAGATACACCATATCTTTATTTGAGAACATATATCTTTATTTGAGACATGTATCTTTATTTGAGAACCATATGGAAGATCTTCCAAGGGACATGTGCATGGTAGATTTGCATGATGTGGAGACCACATGGCCAAGGACTCCTGCCCAGTGCCCCCAGCTCCATTGACCTGCTTAGAGTCTCCTGAATAAGTCTTGGTGCTTTGACTTACCAACCTGTTTCCTCCACTGGGAGTGCTCTTCTTCCCTTTCTGCTCTTCTCAAGACCAAGATAAAGTGTATCTTCCTGTATGGAGCTATGCATAACAATCACCTCTTTCAGACTTACATGTCTTGTCCCTCTGTATTTAGGTAGCACTTTATTTAGACCTATTCATTAATTCATGTCTTCATTAATTCCACTGTTTATTTCAATAAACATTAACAAATGAAGTTATTTATTTCATTTATTGAAAATTAATAAATTTATTACTTAAAATTAATAAATTTCAACAAATATGAGTGGAGCTATTCCTGAATGCCACATGCTATATTAAGCACTATACAGAATTGATGAGCAAAAATTCAAAATTTCCTGCTCTCATGGAACCTGGATTCTTGTGGGAGAAGTAGAGTATTTTTAAAAACATAAAAATAAATGTACCTTAAAAAATTATTTTAATCAGAAACCTAAAAGAAGTAAGTGTGACTGGTCAGGTATGATGACTTACACCTATAATTCCAGCTATTCAAGAGCTAGAGATCAGAAGGATTGCAATTTGAGGTTAGCCTAGGCAAAAAGTTAGTAAGACCCACCTCACTTAGTAGTTATCTGAGTGTGGTGGCACTTGGCTGTGAAACAGGTAGGTGTTGGTGGGGTGTAGGTAGGAGGATTGCAGTCTGAGGATGACCCCTGAGCAAAAACATGAAACCCTACCTGAAAATCAACTAAAGAAAAAAAGTACTAAGGATTGGCTCAAGGGGTTGAACACCTGCCTGGTCCAGTGTTCAAACCCTAGTACCACCCAAAATTAAAAAAAAAAAAAATTAAAAAGGGAAGAAACAAGCGAGATAGCAGTAGTAATACCGAGGGAAAAAACATTCTAGTCCTAAGGGAGCAAGCAACATATGTAAAATCCCTGTACTCACTTAGTGTGTGCCAGGAACAGAAAAGAGACTCATGAGGCTGGAGCACACAGAAGAGGAGCAAGGAAAGAGACTGGAGCCAGGAGCCAGTGGCTCATGTCTGTAACTGTAATTACTCAGGAGGCAGAGATCAGGCAGATTGTGGTTCGAAGCCAGCCTGGGCAAATAGTTTGTGAGACCCTATCTTGAAAAAACCCAATGCACACAAAAAAGGACTGGTGGTGTGGCTCATGGTGTAGGCCCTGAGTTCAAGCCCCTGTACCAAAAAAAAAAAAAAAGACTGAAAGCACATGCAGATGTCCCATCAGAATCCTGAAGAAAATTGTAAAGATCTTTGGGTTTTATTCCCAGTGTGGTTTTAAGCATGTGAGTAACATAATCTTATGGTGTCAAACATAAATAAACCTTCTCTGGCTGCTGTGGGAACAAGTGATTCTAGGGGCAAACGTCAAAGCAAAATAATCAGTTCAAGCTGTTGAAATGATTTGGCTAAAGGGTGACCCTGGCTTGGGTCTAGGTGACAACTTTGAGAGGAAACTATCAGATTTGAAAGATATTTCAAAGGTAGAATTGACAAAATTCAGGATATGTATATGGAAAAGAGAAAGAGAAGCTGCAAGTATAACTCTTGGGGTCTGAGTAGGATGGATTTAGGTGGTATTTGCTAGTCAGTGAACACTGGTTGAGAGGTGCACTAAGGAATGAGAAGGTGGTATTGGCTGTGTTAGGTGTGAGATGCCATCTGGACATCAGTGTGGAAATTTTGAGGGGAGCGGCTTAGGAGAAGGGTCAGAGCAGAACAAATGTGAATTTGAACATCGTCAGCATTAGACTATACTAAAGTTATGGGCTGATGTATGCCTAATAGGACTGTAAGCATTGTCATTGACTAAACAAGGTTGGAGATATGAACTCTGGGCTACTCCACCATTTAAAAAGCAAAAAGAGAATCTAACAAAAACAAGGGAGAGAGGAGGGAGAGAGAGAATCTAACAATAACAACAAAAAGTAGTGGTGGTTAGTGGGATGAGGGGACAGAAGGGTATCAGAAGGCAAGGAAAGACAGTGTTTCAAGAAGCAGAGGGTGATCACCTGGATCATATTCTTTAAGAGATTACCACTGAATAGAGCGCCTGCCTAGCAAGCTCAAGGCCCTAAGTTCAAACCCCAGCACTACCAAATTAAATAAATAAATAAATAAAATCACCACTGGATTTGCCTTATGGGGGTCATGGCCAATGGCAACCTCTATTATAGCAATGATATTACTTGGCAAATTTCAATTTACTTATCTATTTCTTCCATTAATCTGTGAATCTCAAATGGAAGTAATTTTGCCTTTGAGGTCATGTCTGGAGGAACTTCTTGTTGTTGCAGTTGGGGAGGGGACCAGTGGTACTAATATCTAATGAATGGAGATTTGCAGTGCTCATAAACATTCTGCAAGGTACAGGGCAGCCTCCACTCCCCACAACAAAAAAGTTACCTAGCATGATATGTGATATGTCATTAATTTCAAATTTGAGGCATCCTGCATTAAACTTGCAGTTCCCAAACTGGATGCCTAGGCACCCCAGGGACGACCCACAGGAGTACTCTAGGATATTTTAAAATTTGGATGGTTTCACAAAGACATTTGTCAAACACTATGCGAACTACAAGCTCAAAATAGTTTGCAGTTTTAACTTTAGTTTTCTTTGTTCATTTTAATAATATCATGCTCTTGCCAAAATGGAATTTTGGAAGTTACTGTGATGAAAATCAAGTGTCTTATGAAAATTGGTGTGCAATAGGAAGTGAAGATGGGCATTCCCAATGATTCCAAAATTTGAGAAGTTGGGTAGCACCCAGGGGTGGTTAGCCTGTAAAGAGTTAAGATTTTTGGACTTGACAACTCACAAAGCTTATTTGGTAGATATTTCTTTTGGCCTAAAGCATGCAGTACAAAAAAATAAAAATTACTGAGGTGCTAAGAGCACTATAAAGGAGAAAATTTGCAACTGCATCTTTAGACTTTAAGTCTCTTGCAAATAGACACTGTGTGTCAGTACACCAGGTCTCCAGCACCCAACACAGAACCTCGTCCAGATTCAAGATGTAAAATGTCAAAATAACATACATGCGAGGATTGAATGAAATCTAACAAATTTATAAAATGGCAGGTATGGAAAAAATGAATGAAGGGCACATGGACACTGAGGTGTCAAGGTAATGATAAGGTAAATAGTGAAATTCTACACACTGGTTCACTACTCACTGTGAGATACCTAACCATTTCTCTATTTATACATGGTAAAATAAGGGATGAGGGGTGAATAAAGCTTGGATTTTTTTCTTTTTGCATGTGAGTTTCTGGACTAGAATTCTTGAATTTAGTACTTGCAAGTTTATGTTGTTAGTCAGATTGCATTAACTTTGTTTTTAAACCAATACAAATTTCTTTTCTTACTTATATCGTGCATGTTGGCAAAACTGCCATCTTATTCTAAAGGAATATGTGAGAGGGAATGATTTGAATATCTCTTAGTTTTTTGGCTGCTCATCTTCCTGTCCTTTTAGTCAAGCACTGCATGCCCTCACCTAATGACTACATGGGTGTGGAAAGAGATGATCTATTTTGATTTAGTCATTCTATTTTTGTAAGTAAAAAAAAAGGATCCTTTCAGTATGAAAGTATGATTTCAGGGTATCAAGTTACCTTGGTATAGTGGCAAGGTTAACTTTGGGAAAGGTATCAACAGTCTCTGCATTCCACCTTCATTGGGGAACATAGTTTAGCCTCTTAATTTTGTCACCTCTAAACTTGGACTAACACGTTCTTGTGAGGATTAGGCTAGTTAACTGATGATAAGTGCCTAGCACAGTGCCTGACACCAGAGGAGGTAGTCAATAAACTGTGGTTTCTCTTTTCCTTTTAACCTGACTCTCCCTGGCACCTTACTTCTCCCTTTCTTCATTCTCTTTAGTGCTGCATTTGATTTTGGTAATGAAGATGACTCTTACATAACTTATTGCCATTTCAAAATGTACAAGTTTTCTGTTCTGTTGTTATTTCATGTAATATGGCATTTTCCCCCTTCAAGATATAGGATAGAGGTACTTCAGAAGACTGAACATGTCCACAGACAGTTCTCCAGCAGTGTGAGAAGTAGGGAATGGCTGAGTTTCCAGAGGTCCATTCTACTATCCCCCACCTGAGAGGTTCAAATGATACTTCTATTCACTGTAGGGTTTTTTGTTTTTTTTTTTTTTGGCCTTGCTCAGTTGTTATAGCGAGTCCCTAAGAATTTGAGAACCTCTATGGATAATCATATTCCAAGGGACTGAGTAAAACTAACTTTCTATGCTGTTTTTTAACCTCTACTATTCTTTTTACTGTAGCTGCTAAGATGCACTCTGCCTATGAAGTTTGTCTGCATTTCCTTCCTCAGCTTAGTTTGTCTGCATTTCCTTCCTCAGCTGTTTGTCATGTACTTGTGCTGGTCACAACTGTGCTACACGTCTCTGCTCTGTTTAGCAAGGTACTGACACTGGCAAATGTCTTCCACACTCTTTTGTCAGCTGTCTCTTTCTAGGTTCATCCAGTGGGAAATACTGGGAAATTGAAGGATAGATGGAGAAGCTCTAATTCTTCTCCTGGCCCCACTCTGCACCCCTTTCTCTCTAGAACCCTTCCACCATGGTCACAGCATCTACAGTGGCCTCATATCCTTCTACTAGTTGCATTTATTCAAGGTCCCAGATCCATTGCAACAACTCTGACTTGTAGCCCATTAGGGTGTCATCTTTAGTGGCCTTCTATGTTTTTTGGTCCCTCGAACTAGACCCAGCCTCTGGGCTCTATTTATGTCAGACCCTTTCATTAACTCTTGGATTTTAGAGGTACTGCTTGTAACATCTCTGAGTTTTACCTCACCTTTGTCAGCTTTCTCTCTGTTCTCCCCATACAACACCAGCCAGTTTTGGTATATTAGTTATATTCTATTGCAGTGGTTTGTGTAAGTTCTGTTTCCCTGACTGAACTCTGACTAAAATAATGATGACAGTGGTAGTTCTGTAACTGGTGACAATAGTGAGCAGTGTGACAGATGAGAAGATCTAACATTCAAAAGAAACTTAGAAAAAACAGAGAGGCCTGAACATCACTCTTAAATATGAACTTAACTTGCTCAAACAGACAGGTTTTCATTTGTGACAAGGAACTGATAAAAATAAAAACTCTTACCAAAAAGAATGTGAGGTATAAGTCATACACAGTAAGGAAGGTAAACATGATTTTCAAGAAAATAGAAACTATTGTTGGAACTTAAACATATATTAAAAAGAAATCCATTTGTCTATATTCTACCAAGTGCCAAGAGCACAAAGTTTACCCTGAGATTTTTGTTTCATTGATCTAAAAACTCAGTGTATGAGGGGTGTGTGTGTGTGTGTGTGTGTGTGTGTGTGTGTTTTGGGGAAGTGGGATATAGGTTTATAGACATACTGTAGGAATCTACAAAATAAACATACAAATCAATACAGAATATATTTATATACATTGAATTTTTATTTCAATTATTTTTTCTGAGGAAGCAGTGAGAAGTTAGATAACATGAGTAGATACTGGCAAACTAAGGGAGCAACAAAAACAAAAGAACTTTTACAATCTTGCAAGTGTAGTTGCATGTGTTGTAAAACAGGGTGTTTTTTAATAGAATGAAGGTGAACAGTGACTCCAAGGGTTTTGGTCTGAGCAGGGTACCGCTACCAATTACCATTACAGAGAAGACAATATACACACACAGAGCAGGTCTGGGAGGGAAATCAGGAGTTCTTCTTTAGTCATGGTAACTTTGGCGTATCTTTTAGATCTATAAGCAGACATTGCTTATAGACAGGGGAATATGTAAATTTGGAGTTCAGAAGAGATATATATGTGAGAGTTGCTAATGCATAGTGATATCTATCAGGCCAGTAAGGAAGTAATTATAGACAGAGAAGACCAAGGACTAAATCTGGGGAAACTCCAGAGTTAAGAGGTCAGGGGGAAGAGAAGGAACCAGCAAATGAAGCCAAGAAGAAGCAGCTACTAAAGTAGGAGGAAACTGTTCTGTCCTCTAAGCCAAGTGAAAAACAGTATCAAAAATGATCCAGTTACTAAAAGGTGTCTAATCACATCAGTACAAGTGGGAATGATATGATTCAGTATTTTGCTAGACCCCTTGTTTTATTTTTATTCTATTTTTATGATGGCAAACAAGGTCACTTTTTGTTCAGAATTTAACCTGAGAAAAGTTTTGTTGCTCAAGTTTCAAAGCATCAACATTGTCTCAAGATGTAGATTTGTGATCACAGTTTGTACAAGGTGATTCTACATCTATTAAATCCATTGTTAGTAGCAGATGATGATGTGGTATTAATAAAATGCTCATTACATTTATTCTAGGAGGCTAAATTGAAATGTATTTTACATGTAATTTTTCCAGGAAAAATTAAACTTCTTATCTTTATCATAACCATGTTTGTAATTATTAACATATTTTATAAATAACACTTTTTTGGTTTGTACATTTGAAAAGATTTTGAGCTTTTGACCTGGTATTATTAAATAAACCTTTGTAATAACTGATTAAAATCATTCAGGAATTTATATCAACATTTACACTCTTCTTACTTAATTTTTCCCTATATTTTATTTAAGGATATTGAGTAATTGTACACCAAGTGTATGTACGGTTATAGATGAAAATATAAGTTATGAGTGAAGCAATTTTGAGCTGGTAGAAAAGTGGCTAGATTTTCAGGATATATTTTTTACTTTTGTTGAACCTGCAGAATATTTGAAAGTTAATTTGCATGTGCTTTGTATGTATTTGTGTTGTCTCTTGCTTGTATTCTGTATTGTAGGATTCTGAGTTGCTTGCTACCTAATGAGTAAGCTTTAAGGTATCCACAAATAAGTGCAACAAAGTAAAGAATGAAACACAGCAAAACTAAAAAGATACACTACAGACCTAATGAACCTACTGCTGAGAACAGAGCTGAATAAACACAAGCTTCCCTTTCCACAGTGACTGTTCCAAACTAAGCAGAAGCTGCCTCTTTACTTTGGGAAAGGGAAAATAATGACCAAGTTTTCTTTATTTTTCTGGTGAGCAATTTAACTGCTACCTCTGTTTGGCTTATTCTCCACTTCTTTTATTGGAATGTGGCTATAACTGCAGGTATGGGATTCTTTAGCACAATGTGTATTTTCTTTACCACAGTGCATACTCTGAGCCATATTTACCAATGCAGATATTATTTGGTCTCCAAAATGTTTAGAGTGGAATGGTTCAGAGAGAAATTCAACACCAGCAGTGGAGGCACAACCTGTTCTGGGCATTTCAGTGTGTGTATGTATTTTTTTAGAGTTATCATTGAGGAGAGATTATTCTTCCAGATGGTATTACTTCTATAGAAACTGCCAATATGCATATGCTTGAAGCCGATTCCTATTCTAAGTGTCCTGGCAGCATGTTATTTTCAAGACTACTTGAATTAATTTTTTGAACCTTTTCTTTGTCTTTGACATTTGAACTGGATTTTTTGAAAAAGAAAAGCTCTCTCAAAAATGTTATCCTTGAAGCATTGTGCATGTATACTTTGTGGGTGTGTACTGTGTGTGTGTGTGTGTGTGTGTGTGTGTGAGAACCATTGTGTGTTTTGGCATGGCCAAGCCAGCAGGAAGGCTCCAGGGTTCAGGCTTCTTTCATCCTCTGTTACACCCTCACAACCTTCCTGTTTTACGATAATTCTGAAACCTAATGCTCCTGCTCCTTTTAACTCAGAACTGTGTTTATTTGCTTGTGGCCTGTTTTATTGTAAAATAAAAATTTAAGAATACTATGTTTTGGGAGTGCTTTTTTCCCCCCAAGAACTGTATTGTTGTCTTAAAGGCTAAATGACTGTGTTTTAATGGTGTGTAAAGGTTCAGTAAAAAATAAATCATGGCAATTTTGTTTTCAGAAGAAACTTTTAAAAGTAGTACATGCTGCAGACTTCAAAAAGTCCAATTAAACAATTAAAAACAAACTGTACTGCGCGATCATTTTCTTCTGCACTTCCCATAGTGAGCTAAGTCTAAGTTTCAGAAGATTATGCCTTGGTTCCAGGTGACCATTGGTAGGGAATTTGAACCACAATTATTTTAAAATGAGTTTTTACTGACCTTGAAAGTCTCTAGAAACTTTTCTTCCTTTGGCAATTGAAGGAATTAAAGCCGATTTGCTTTCTCTGCCAATGTAAATGATTAGATAGGTGATGGCCATCGATTCAGCTTTCACCAACTGCCTGTTGCTTCCTTGTCTTTTTCTAGTAATGCCCCTCATGGTTGTGCAAGTTAAGTACGGGTGTAAATAATAAGAGAGTTTGTGAAGGGCTTTGAGCATTGTACTAATTTCTGAAATTTTACTAACTGTAATGTTATCTACCAAGTGATACGTTTGTTATGCACCCTGCATCCATGTGTTCTATGTGCACTAAGCATAAAAGATGTGCAAAATACAGTGATGGTCTCAAGAAATGTACATTCTGGATTAATAGTTTTTAAGAATGGAGAGTTGGGGACATTTCTTTCCTTGCAAATCAATGTTTCATACATTGCAGCAGGTGGAGCTTCCCTGGACCCTGCTGCAGTGAATGGTAGCAGCACTATTAGTTGTTGAGACTGTGAAATATGCTCATATATTTATTATGTCCTCTAGAGTAGCTGTTAGTTACACTCCTTCTTTCTGAAAAGTTAGAAGATCTGAAGTACATACTAAATAGACAAGAGGTGGTTATATAGTACTTTATTGTTGAAACTGTTAAAAGAATGAAGTGTACCATCAAAGCTGAGAAAAGACAGGAAAATATAGCTGGGCAGTTGCTCTTATGGACACCATGTTGTCTTCCACATCCCTCTCAAAGTTCTTGTTGATCCTCCTGCTGTGAATGACCTCTTTTGTCTTCCTCCTTTTTTTTTTAACCTGGATAATTACTATTTGTGTTCAGCTATATTGACATCATCTGTTATGGCTCTAATATAGCTGCTCAATAGATTTTATGCTCATTGCAGGGAGGAACTACCACCATATGTCTTTCTTATGTAGTCCAAGTCCATGTGTGTAATACGTCTTCAGTTAACTGAACTTTAGAGGTCAATGACAGAGGCGTGTAAAGTTGTGTAACTACACATTGTTTCTTGACATCAGATTAAGACTGTGTTCAAAAGTCTCCTTTAGTGTATTAACTTTATTCATTCTAAAAACATACTTAGCTGTTGGAAGTAGAATTTGGTACAATTCTTTGGAAAGTCATGTGGTGGTATATCAAGAGTTTTTCAAGTCCATGGCATTTGACTCGATTCAATTTCTGGGAACTTCTAAGGAAACAATTCTAACTATAGAATAAGCTGTATTCACAAACTCTCCATTTCTGTACTGTTACTAATAACAAAAAGTTGGGAAATCTTCAACAAGTCTGAGTACTAAAAACAAGAACTTTGCTAATTATTGATAAGCCTTTCTAATGGATAATTTGGGGATAATTATGAAGAATTGTGTGCAAATATTGTCTGGCTATTAAATGAAATGAAATTGTAATATGAATGCATAGGTTGTGAACCTTGAAAATAATACAAAATACAAAATAATTTGAAGATATAAAGTGATATTAATACATATTTAGTACATGTATACACAAGTACACATATGTGTGTAGATAAACTAAAGTCCCAATAAGATATGCAAGGGCTTAACAATGCTAACCACTAGGTATTGGGAATTCATGTTTATATTTTCTGATATTTGTTTGCATTTCCTGATATTCTATAAGACCCATTACAAGGTGTAATACTAAAGAATGTTTAAAAATAAGGAATTAAGAACAACTTCAATGTATATTAGTAACATAGATTAAATTAATTATTATGGGTATACATTCCAGGTTTTTTCATTATATTTAGACTGTATTTATGAGAAATTTTGATAACATGGTAAAATGTTTCTATTGTAAAAAAAGCAAGATGAGAAACTTTTGACATAGATTGGTCTCAGGTATACACTTCAAAAGTAACTTTCACAGTGATTTTTTTCTAGGTGGTAGTATCCTCAGTCTACCACTATCTTTTCTTTTAACTTTTTGTTTTCTATAATGAATATGTAATCATGTTATATTTAGAAAAAATATATATCATCAAAGATTCTATTAGAAGTGTTCTTGGATATGTTCTAAAAGTTTTAGGTTATTATTGCTAGCAGGTCAAAAAGTTTATCACTACAAATTATTACTGTATTTAAATAAAAGTAATGCTTTGTGCTAGAATGTTAGGAGGGGATTTTACTATGTCTTCTGTAAGCAAGGGTAAGAATGATCAAATGTTTTGTTGATGAAAACTGTGACAGAGTTTTGTGTAAATGTTGCATAAAGTCAGTGGTTGTCTACCAAGTCTGGCTTGTCTATGAAAGCATTGTAATGATATTAAGAGCAAATATGACCTTTAAGAAGTGGAGCATAAGTAATATTATTGGACTTGGGCCACACATTAAGGGGGGAATGCACACAGGAGGAATAGGGAAAGGGAAGGAAACCTAAAACTTGAATGTGGTTGATGTGCTCACTGTAGAGGAGCAAATGTAGTAATCTTAAACAGGCAGAGGCCACTATAGGAAGGGGACCATGAAGTAGTGAAGAGGTCTGGTAGAGATATACCAATGTGGGTTGTAATACACACATGCATGGAAGCTACACTAGGAATCTCTCTGTATAGCTATCTTTATCTCAAACCAGCAAAAATGCTATGTCTTTCTTATTATCTCTTATGATTTCTCTTCAATAAAATCAGAAAACAAGAGGGAGGAACAGGTTCTGCCCGGAATTACTGGGGGTTCGGGGTGGATGGAGGTGGTCCAAACAACGAATACACACATGAGTAAATGTAAAAACGATAAAAATAAAAAAGAAGTGGGGTATAGTGGGAAGTAATTAAATCATGGGGGCACCACCTTCAGAAGGGATCCATGCTCTTATTAAGGGCTTGGGTTAGTTACCAGGAGAGTAAGTTGTTAGAACAAGGCCATCCCGCATACTTGGCCTCTTCTGCAAGCACTGCTGACCACTCTCACCTTTCCCTCCACCATGCATGAGGCCCTTGCCAGGTGTGACTACCTGAGCATGGCCTTTTCAGCTTCTAGAACCATGAGCCAAAGTAAACCCCTTTTCTTTACAGATTACCCAGCCCTGGGCATTTTGTTTCTAGAAACCCAAAACAAACTAAGACAGGCATGTTCCTTAATATCACTTTTCATTAACTTATTCATCTACTTTCTTTCAAAAATTATCCATTGAGATGGAATTAGGTGATAAGCAGTCAGAAATGAGAAATGTAGAAGATAATACCTAAAATGGACTATTCTCTTACCTTTTGGACAAAAATTATAAGAATGCTAAATTCTGTTAGACAACTGTATCATATAATCAAAAGTCCAAAGCATGTTTACTATCTAAGTGATATTTACTGAATTTCCAGATGTTCTCTCAGCTCCTTAATTAGGTTCCCTGATTTCTGTTTCATTCCATTGTTGAAGTCAACAGCCAAATAGTACATATGGAAAAATGTTCCTCTGGAAGTAAATTGAATGTTTTAAAATTTACTGTCACTTATCTTAATCTTTAACTCAATAAAAATTCTATTTTTCAGTGTTGCTCCACACATTTTCATATGTCTGTTAAATTTTTGGTCATGCTACATAGTACCACTGAAAACTAAATGGATTCTGCTTCATTAGAATAGCTTTAAGGGTAATGTGATAAGTCATTCTTTGGAGTAATTAAATAAATCTAGCAGGTACTATTGATTTCTCACTGGCTTCACCACTCTTTTTACTTGTGTTCTTCTGGCAAGTTCAGAAAGATATTAATGTTGTTTATTTAGAGGGCTTCTGGATATTTTTCCATGAGAAAATCTACCTAGTGGTAGTTTATTAGGGACTCCATTAGACCCAAGAAGAATTTTTGAAGGATCTCATTAGCATTTCATAGTAAGAGAAAAGATTCTATGTTCAAATTCCCAGCTATTGTAGAAATAAGATGATTGTGGTTATTTTTAAAGGCATAGGAAGCTATTTTGGAGTCCTGCTCAGTAGTCTAGATCTATTCTCCATGTGATATTGTCTTAACATTTAAAAAGCAGATGTAGGTTAAAGGGGATTGTGTAAATTCTTGTGCCATTTTATCCTGGGGCTATGACAGCCCTATAGCCATGATGAGTTTTTCTTTATATTAACCCAAGTCTATCTGGTATATTTTAAAGTCATCTCTTTCTAGATGTTCTTTACTATAAATACAAATACAATATTGTTTTTGTTCTTGTTTTCATTTTAGTGATGATACCTGTTTTGTCCGTAATACACAAAGACAGCATTTTATGAAAAATAGATATCATGTAGAGACATAGTAACTAATAAGAATATCTTCCAGAAGCAGTAGTGGGAGATAAGGAATAAATAGAGGGATTTTGATCATCCACTCACTTCTTTTTTTTTTTTTTTTTTTGATAGTACTGGGGTATTAGCTCAGGTCTTCAAGCTTGGTAGGCAGACTCTCTACCACCAGAGTCATACCCAGAATCCTTTTTGCTTTAGTTTTTTGTGTAGGGTCTCTCATTTTTGCTTTGGGTCATAGCACAATCCTCCTACCTATGCCTCTTATGCCTCTCAAGTAGCTGGAATGACAGACTTGCATAACCACATCTGGCTTGTTGACTAAGGTGAGGTCTCATTAACTTTTTTGCTAAGGCTGGCCTCAAACTTGAATCCTTCAGATCTCTACCAACGAGTAGCTGGGATTACAGGTTTGAGCACCCTGCCTGGCCCACTTTATCTCTTATACTGTTGAAATGTTTTGTTAGGAACATATTACTAATTCTATGATTTAAAATAAAAAGATAAAAATTTTATTATGTACATACCAATTGTAGATTTACGTTAGACCTTTTAAAGGCTCAATAGTTAGTAGAATTTCAGCATTTACTTACAGCTATCTTTATTTTTTACAAGTGAGTCTACCAGCTGCTGAGCTTGAAAGAATCTAACATTTAGATGTTTTAAACAATATATTGTTAAGAATAAACAAGTGCAAACACTTTAAACATTTTAAAAGCTGTTTATACAATGTTCTGAAATTTGGTAGACTTTGGTAACCAAATACAGAAAGCATTTCTTTTCCTTAAAAAAAAAAACGGCTCCCGAAAACTTCAAGTAACCACTCATGTTTAATGACCAGTCATTATTAGTGGTTACTCTCATGTTTTATATATTTCATTTAAAAAATCACCAGAAAATGCATTCTTTTTTTCTACTACTAAAAATAAACCTAGAAATGTATTCATGAATATAGTGTCTTTCCAGTTATTGATATTTCATTCACAGGCTATAATAAGTGAAAGAACTGCAGAAAAATGAGGGGATAGAAGTGATAAGAATGATGTTCCAAGGCTTTTGTTTTGTCAAAGTCATCTAAAAGTCATATTACAGGATTCATTTCAAGACTGCATTTGAGTTCTACACACTACACTCCACAGAGCTCAAAACCCAACATTACATACTAATGTTCTATTCTCATAATACAATGGTACATAGATTTAAACCCTATTTGGGCTAATTTGTTTCTCACTATTGTAATTTTATATATTAAGTATGTGGATTTTGTAGGGTGCCAACAGAAAACCATCTTTAATTTCTTTCTTCTCTACTCACTAGTACTTTAGGAAAAGTCAGATCCACCACTGGGGATGAACTGTAGGCCCATGTCCTCTTTCGTCAAATTCAGGTAATAGCTATCATCAAAAACACTACCAACAACAGATGTTGGTGAGGATGTGGGGAAAAACGAACCCTCATACACTGCTGGTGGGAATGCAAGCTAGTACAACCACTCTGGAAAACAATATGGAGGCTTCTTAAAAAAACTAAACATAGATCTGCCATATGATCCAGCAATCCCACTCCTGAGGATATACCCAAAGGAATGTGACTCAGGATACTCCAGAGGCACCTGCACACCCATGTTTATTGCAGCACTATTCACAATAGCCAAGTTAAGGAAATAGCCAAGATGCCCCACTACTGATGAGTGGATTAAAAAAACATGGTATTATTTATACATAATGGAGTTTTACTCAGCCATGAAGAAGAAGTAAATCTTATCATTCGCAAGTAAATGGTTGGAACTCAGGAACATCATCCTGAGAGAGGTTAGCCAGACTCAGAAGACCAAAAATTGTGTGTTCTCCCTCATATGCAGACTTTAGATCTAGGGCAAATGCAGCAATGTTAGTGGACTTGGGTCACATGCTAAGGGGAGAGCACATATGGGAGGAATGGGGATAGGTAGGAAACCCAAAAACTTGAAAGTGTTTGATGTCCCCACTGCAGAGGAGCTAATACAGTAATCTTAAAGCAACAGAGGTCAATATGGGAAGGTGACCGGGAAGCAGTGAAGAGGTCAGGTAGAGATGAATCAATTTGGGTTGTAATACACTTGTGCATAGAAGCAATGCTAGGAATCTGTCGGTATAGCTATCCTTATCTCAACTAGCAAAAACGCTTTGACTTTCTTATTATTGTTTATGTCTTCTCTTTAACGAAATTGGAGAAAAGGGTAGAACAGATTCTGCCTGGAAGTGAGGGAAGTGGGGGAGAGAGGGTGAGGGTAGTTGGGCAGGGGGGGAGAAATGACCCAAATAATATATGTAACATATGAATATATGAATAAAGAGAAAAGAAAACACACACACACACAAAAAAAAGTCTAAGGAGGCTATAGTAAGAGGCCAGTCCTAGGCAAAATCATGAGACCCTTCCTGAAAAATATCCGAACAAAAACGAGCTGAGGGTATGTCAAGTCGTAGAACACCTGCAAGCACAAGTCCCTGGGTTCATAACTTGGTAAAAGATGTATGTGTTTTAGGGGTTTGGAGAGGCTTCAAGGCACTGTAGCCCTAAATGACTTCAACTTAGTTATTCGCAGTGTAACAATTGGACTTCATTCAAAGTAAAAGTTGCTCCTTTCCCTATGTCAGGCCAGCTGCATGGATAACCCTGAAGTAAAAACAAAGGCAAGACCAGCTTCACTATTTTCTCCAGCTTTTGTCTTTTGCTGCTCCTCTCTAGCTTGATTAAGTTGGTGAGATGGTGAAGCAGGAAAACAAGTAAGCCAGTAGGAAATGTACTACTTGGGTGAGCGGAAACCTGTGTTCTGGGCCAGTGATTAAAACTCTTTGTCTAGTGGGTGCTTCTTAGGGTTCACTCACTACAGTTCTCTGAACTAAAGGAAACACTCCCTGGCTGGCCAGTGACATCAACTTCTTTATGCTGGACATTAGTTGCCCATACTCTTCTGGAATATTCCTCATTCACCTACATACTCCCTGGGCAGACCCAGGCCAATAGTCTCATTCCTTTTTGCTGCTGGCTCAGATTCAGTCCAATGACATGCACTTTAGACCTGCTCAAGGGTGGGACATCTTTTCCCAGATAGGTTCCTCATCCCTGAATTCATCCTTTAGATTTCTCAGGCTCCAGTCATGAACCATTCCCTCACAACTGTAGAACTTCAGGAAACATATCAAGAGAGGAGAGACTAGCCAGCCATAGGATAAAGCGGGTGTGTGGCAGGGGGAGATATGGAACACACTGACAGCTCTCTCTAAAGAAATTCTCCATCTTTACTCCAAGACCTTGACCAGTTTTTCTACAATCTTTTTATACCTCTAAGTGCTGAGAAGCCTAAGGTCTCCACACTGGTTTTCAGTTATTCCCTTTCCACCACACATAGGTGGGCTGGAATGTGAAAGTATTTGACACCACTTTCCTGGGGCTTCAACCCAAATGGAAACTTTGGTTATCTGAGGAGGGTGAAGGGGCTCCCACAGCTTCCCAGTTTCCATGCAAAATCACAAGTCCTTGAGATCCACAAATGTGAAACACATTTCAAGGTGTCTCACAACAAGGAGTCTCACAAGGTAGAAATTTTAGCAAAGATTTATTTTAGTATAACAGGATGAAGTAAGTAGAAGTAAGGAAAACAAAAGGAGAAACATTTCCTGCTCCCCATGCAGGAAATGGGAGTAAAGACTCAAAAATGGTGGTTTGTATCTGTAGTCTTCGACTTTCTGAGCTGGGAGAATACAAGCGGTCATGCCTAGCAACCTCCAGTCTTTAACACAGTAGATCTGGGTGGCTAAGATAGGTGATAAAACATGGAGATGTCATCCAGACCCACCCAAACACAGTGACAATAGGAGAGTTTTAGTAAGATTTCCCTTTGCCAGACATGTTTTGTTTTTAAATTTTTTTCAGTCCCTCTAACCTTTCAAGGAGTTTTGCTGCTTGTTAACATTGCAAAGAAGATGACAGATGCAAATAACCTGTTTTTTAAAGCAAGGATTTATTTAACAGTATAAAGTAGAGAGAAGTGAGGGAAAGAGAAACATTTCCTACTTCCCATGAAGGAAATGGGAGCAAAGACTCAGCAGGAAAACAAAGCAGATGGCCCGTTTTGTCTCCTTTTTCTTTTTGGTGGCACTGGGATTTGAACTCAGGGCTTTGCACTTACTCCTTGAGTCAAACCTCCAGCCCTGTCCTTTTTCTTGTAAGTTAGCATCTAAAAGGAGGTTGAAAAGAGATCTTGCTGGTCTGATTTTTCAGTTTTTACTCCTTCCTTCCTCCAATCTCTGGGTCTGGTCCTTTTAATATTTATTAAAAATTATTTAATTTCCCTGTCTCCCCATGTATTTTTCCTGCTTTACAACTATTTGGTAACAGCTCTAGACATCTAACTTTCTCACACTTAATGTAATCTATGAAATACTTTTTAACACACAAATATCAAATTCTAAGATCGTTTAAAAAATATTTGTGTGAGAGAAATAGTAATGCTGGCTGTAGTACATAAATACAAGTTTAGATCCTAAAAATGAGCCAAGTTGACCTAAATCTTAAATTCTTCCTATATTTGTTTTGATTGATTATTCATTCATTTGAATAGATAATATATAACATTATCTGAATTCTAAAATATGCAAGAGAAATATATAATGATGAGTATGTCTTCCTTCTGCTATAGTATCTCAGTCACTTTGTTTCCTTTTCAAGAAGCAAATATTTTATAACTATTTTTAAGGTACATTTTCATATATTTCTGGAGATCTCAAGGTTCATATGGATAATTTATTTAAAAAAATAATGTTCTGACTGGGCTCAGACTGACCTGACTTGACCTCACATATATGTTATCTGTCAGCTGAGAGACACTGATATGTGGAACACATAGCTAATTGTATCTTATTGATAAAGTGAGATCATAATAGAAATCCTAACACTAAGACCTCAAAGGGTTGTAAGAAGCCAGAAAAACATTTCAAGAGGTTAGAACAGTTTTTTTATAGACTATTCACTAAATCAATATTAGTTTTTTAATGTCTTACACTTATTACTACATAACACGAGCCTCTGCTTCCTTCCCACCCTCAGCACTGACCGCTGTGCCACCAACACGCCCTGTGTGTCTCATGACAATTGCTTGCTTTTCTGATACACCTGTTCCAAACCCTGCTGTGCACAGTGCACCCATGTTCATTGTATGTATCTCTGACCTGGTACTTCTTCATTGTCACGCAATTGAATAATCATTTTCTCCTCAACCTAGTGCCTTTTTCAGTGTTTTGTCACTCAGTGCTGTGCTTGGCACGTCATAAATAGACGTATTTGCTATCTATTCTATTTTGATAGAGGGGAAGTGGAAAGAGCCAAAGTATTTTGATGTGGGAATTGTGGGGCCAGCTACCTGGAATCAAGGAGGGAGCAGTAGCTGGGCAGAGAAAAACGGGTTGTTAAGAAGATAGGAGGTGAAGGCAAAGGCCATGGAAGTCAAATTATACTTAGACATTTTGCTTAGACTGTACTTGGTCCTCTCTTCTGCCTCAGGAGTTAAAAAGTGCCTATACCATAAAGGCACTGAAGCTCTTGAAGAAGACCACCTGTCATTGCTAGGGTGCATCATAGTCTCAGAAAGCCTAATGTGTTGGGGGATTATAAAAGGAAGGAAGTAAACCATTTTTCTCTCTCCTTTGTAAGATCTGTTGCCTTGGTTTAAAAGAGAGAGTTAGTTATTTGTAGTGGCATTTTAAGTCTGTGCCTTCTCATGGGCTTCTCTGTAGGAGGCTCAAAACTGTGTATTGAAGAAAAAAATGTAAACTTACCATCTAGTGTAGTCTTCTAATCTCAAGCTAAGGTGTTAATGACTTTCACTGGGCATACTTTAAAATTTCTAATGGTAATACTGTGTAACAATTCCCAAGTGAGTGTCTTTTATATTTTATAAGTGAAGAAATATTTAGTTCTATATGATAACCTTTTGTTGTTCCTAGATCTCTGTATAAACAGTTTAAATTATTTTCACAGATTCATTTAGAAAATATAAAATTCATTCATTTAATGTTTTTAGCAGATTCATATTGTAGTGCAGCCATAACCTAATATTTGAATATCTTTCTTCCCCCAACAGAAAGGCCAATACCTATTACTAACGAATTCCCATTCTCCTTTTCTTCCTTCCTCCTTCAGACAATCACTAACCTACTTTTTTTTGTCCCTATAAATTTGCCTGTTCTGGACATTTGATATAAATGAAATCACAAAATCTGTGGTCTTTTGTGACTGACTTTGTTTACTTAGCATATTTTGAAGTTCCATCCAAATTGTGGCACATATTGGTACTTCATTAACTTTTATCAATGCTGAATGATATTCCTTTGTATGCATTTAGCACATTTTATTTATCCCTTCATCAGTTGGTAGATATTTAGATTGTTCAGCTTTTTGGCAATTGGGACTAATACTGATAGGAACATTCACATACAAGATTTGTGTAGATGTTTTTCATTTCTCTTATATGTACTTTAGAATGGAATCACTGGGTCATCAGTACTTGCCAACAGTTGTTATACTCTCATCTTGATGTAGTATATATAAGGCAGCATCTCACTATAATTTTAATATGCATTCCGCTGAAGACTAATAATGGTGAATAACTGTTCAAGTTCTTATTGGTCATTTGTATATCTTATATGGAGAAAGGTCTTTTCAAGCCATGTTGATTATTTACCAGGTTGTTTGTATTTTGTTGCTGAGTTATAAGAATTTCTTTTATGTACTCTGCATAGACAGATCAATGGCTCACATTCCATGAGCTGATAGTATCATATTCAGGAAAACTTTCTTAATAGAGTCCAATTTACCTATTTTTCTTTTGTTAGTTTTTTTTTGGTTTTGTTAGATTTACCTTTGTTTTATTCTAAAGATTTTATAATTTTATCTCTTATGTTTTGTCTATGATCCAATATTGAGTTAATTTTTATGCATATATTTATCTATTTGTCCTAGTATCATTTGCTGTAGATTATTCTTTCTTCATTGAATTGCTAACATTCATCTTAAAATCAAATGACCTTAAATGTAAAGGTAACTTCTGTAGCCTAAATCCCATTGATCTGTACATCTTTCCTTTTGTCACTTCTTCATTGTCATCATCACATTACTGTCATTATTGTTATTGGCAGTACTGGAGTTTGAACTCAGAGCTTCACACTTGCTGGCACATACTCCATACTTGAGCCATACCTCCAGCCCTTTTTTCTTGTGATTATTTTTGAAGTAGGGTCTTGCTTTTTGTGCAAGCTGGCCTGGACCATGATTCTCATCATTAGTAGCTGAGATGACAGGCATGCACCACCATTTCCAGCATTTTTTAGTTGAGACAGGTGTCTTGAGACCCTTTTTTGCTCCAGCTGGCCTAGAATCACAATCCTCCAGATTTCAGCTTCCCAAGAAACTAGGATTACAGGCATGAGCCACTGGTATCCAGCTCACTTTATTTTTTTGGTTATTAAAACATTGTAGCAAGTTTAGAAATCAGGAATTGTAAATCTTTATTGATACTATTTTGGCTATTCATGGTTGCTTTCATCTCTACCTGAGTTTTTAAGATCAACTTGACTCTTCCTGGAGAAACAGTAGATGGAATTGTAATATGGGTTGCATTGAATTGATATGTCAATTTCAGGAGTATTGCTGTGTTAATGTTAAGTATTTCATCTATGAATATGGGATGTATTTCCATTAATTTAGATATCTTTCAATTTCTCCCCACAATGTTTTATAATTTAAATGCATGAATGTTGCACTTCTTGTTTTAAATTTATGTGTAAGAATTTTATTCATTTTGATATAGTTCATGTTATATCAACCCGCTATTTAGTTAGATTTTATATACTGAAAACTTTTCCAAGGACTCTCAATATATTATAATATAGTTTAATATAGTTTCATAGATAGAAAACCATAATGACTAAGAAAATAATTTATTGTCACTTTTGTGGTCTCAGATGATTTTGCCTCTTTATGAAAAAAGTATGTTCTTTTGCCTTCTGATTTTGATATAATAATAATTTTTAAAAAGCTCAAATTGCCATTGCAGGCTACCATAAGGTAAATATATTAATGATTTTGAAAAGAATTCCTGTTGGTTTTATCCTATTGGTCTTCCAATGCCACTGACTATACCTTGAAAGTGCCTCTCAAATTCATCCTTTTCTTCACATTCTGTGTTTGCAGGCTAATTATCCAGTGATTATCTTCTGTTATTGGTCATTTGTTTTAGTTTTTTCACTCCTCAGAAGTCTTTCTTTTACTCCTATTGACGCAGTTAATATTTCTCATTTCTGTGATTTCACATATCATTTAAGATGCTAAGTATTGACTCCTTCAAGGAGAAAACTCAAAATATGGTTTAAATTACCATCCCTATGTATCTATTCAAGTCAATACTGTAGTCTGTCTCATAGTCTCTGCCTTTTGTTTATTTTCTCTTTATGTCATCCTTTACATCTTGGTTACGTTGTAAATTTTTGAGAGCAATGACTTTATTCTCCTCACTGTTACAGTTTTAGAGCCTGTAGTTTAGAACCAAGAAGATGAATAAAGTTGCAGTACTACAGTTTTTAAAAATCCGTGACTATATGATGTTGATCACTCTTGCTTTTATGTCTGCCACATTGTGGCTAGTACTAATTTGATGAGAGATTTATTGAGCAATCAAAAGTTACTTTTTCAAGTTTGAAATAGTTCATTTTTTACTTGCTTAAGTTTCCAAATATTCTTTTTTAAAAAATTATGTTTTTGGCTTTATTTTACAATTTGGTTATCATTTGTATTTGCACACCAAAAAGAAGTTGGCATATAGCAATCTAAGTGAAGTAAAATCTAAGTGAAGTTTTGTTTTGTACAAAACAGAAGACGCAAATATTGAAGTATAATTTTTCCATTCTGAATAGCAATTATGTCACTATAATATTGATATTCTTTAGAATTACTTTGTGTCACAAGGTTCTGAGTCATTGGGTCTGTATTGCTGTTTCTTTTGATTAAGATGCTGCTTCTGTTACTAATATTTTGTCAATAGAATTTACTGAAATGCTATGCAAATTATTCAGAATTTCAATTTCCCTGATACATTTTTCCTGTAAATCTTAGCAAACGCTCTTCTCCAGAACATGACTTTAAGTTCATCTTTTAGCTTCCATTTTGCTTTGACTTTCTCGTATCATTAAACTCTAAATCCATGAAACCAGGAGTAAGGACTATATCTTTACTTCCTTTGCATGTCAAATCCCTAGGCTAGCATTGAGTAAACATATTTTTTAAAGTATCTCATGGTTTGTTTATTATACAATTTAAAATTGAGAATCTAAATATTTTCCAAAGGAAGGAAAATTTCTGAGAAAAATTTTTTTCTTAGCATCTTAATATCCAAGTTCTGCTTGCTTACCAGATGACTTAATCAGCACCATATCAGAGACAGCTTGCTGTGTTTACCATTGTTAGTTGGGCCAGCATATGTCCAAAACAGTTGGAACGAGAAAAACAGCATTGACTTGCAGCCTGAGTACAGGAGGAGGAGGAAAGAGTTCTTTAGTTATTAAAGGGGGCTAATGCTTTGGACAGTGTAGGGTACTTATGTAGGATTAAAAAAAGTGGGTGGGAATCATTTCAGCTAACGAAGAGAAATAGCTGCATTTTGAAGTATCTAAATGCACTGAAATAACAAAAGCAAATTGGTGATGTTGTCTTAGCTTTATTTTTATAAGCCTTTAAAAATAATCTTTTTTATGTTAACCAAAAAAGGGAATTCTAAGATATTTATAATGTTTTTTTTTTTCAGTTTTACCCTTGTGACTTCAGTTGGTTTTGTTATTTCTAATTCCTGGAAATTTTCTGTTTCTTTATTAAGTAATGTGCAAGCCCTTAAGTATCTATTACATTTCTTAGGATCAGAATCATATTTCTTAATTTTTCTCAAACTGGGTATTGTACTGTTCTATAGCAAAACTTTTCAAGTGAGAAAATGTCTATTCTAATTTTCATAAGTAACAAATAGCAATAAAGTAGACATTTTGTGTGTTACACCCTCTTGAGAATCAACTCTTGAAGAAAAAGATATATTTTCATTGAAACAGTGAATGGAAAGTAATGTTTTGCTATTTATAATGGAAGGTTTGTTGAGAAGTTTCCAAACACCACAATCAAGGAATAAAACAGTTTTGACCATAATTGAGTTTTATGTCTTAGGAAAACCCTGAGCTGGGGTAATTTTTAACAAGGTAAAATTTTTTCTCAGAAGTTCCTGCTTTCAACTCTCTGTCATTTCTTAGTTGAAAGGGGGTCTATTCCCCTTTTTTTCTGGTTAGAACCTTTCCTCCTGGTTATTGATTTATACAAAGGGTTAAAGAAGGCCAATAGTAATTGCCTCTAATGAACTATACTTTCTGATAGAGACAAAAATAAAATAAAATAAGACATTATACATATATTATATATAATTTTGAAGTCGGGAAGGAATAGCCTTGGCATAAGAAAGACTTGTTAATTACTACTTCAGTTTCTTTGTTTTATTTTTGCTTTATACATGAGGAACCCAAGACCCACAGAAATGAACAAGACTAGAAGTGTAGACTTAGTGCTCTCTCTGTCATGTATCTGTGGGAAAGACACTGGGCATTAGCCAGAAATTCAGGCAAGATTGATAGATAAGTTAGTTTATTCATTTTTTGATAGGATCAAGTAAGACCAAGGCCTGGTATTAATAGTGGATGTTACAGAAAAGTTTGGTGAAAGCATTTTCAGTCCAGGATTTAAGATGGAAGCTGGGCTTGCATCTTGAGACCTGGAGGTGAGAGTGCATACAGAAAGAGTTGTATCCAGTACTCTGAATCAACCCATTCCTCAGGTCCCAGTGCTTTGCTATCATGTCAAGTGTGTCAGACTTGGCTTCCTCTTTGCTGAAGATCAGTTTTTCTTAGGAGGTGCCTTAGTCATTTATGCAAATGGACATCTGCTGTGCCAGCCCCACCTGCTCTCCTAGACATGCCCAGAAATTTCTGAACCTTGCCTATGACTATATTCTGCATTGTGTCAAATTTACCTTTGGAGGAATAAACCCAAGTAGGCTTCCTACATGTATGTAATGGAGACGTGCTTACTGTGGCAGGTCGAATTTCCTTACTGAATGCAGGAATCACAAGGGATTCTGTCTCCCTGCTTCTCCCTCTACCACTCAAGGTGAGGAAACCCCAGCAACCCACAGAAGCCCTGAATGCTTACATTCCTCTTAGCTTATAGAGAAATTGCATCTATTTTTAATTTCTTTAACTGTGATGATATTTACTTGTTTTTTAATTTCAAGGATTGCAAATTTTAAACTACTGATTTAAAGCTTTTTTAAAGAAACTGAAACTTAAAATTTTGTATAACAAATGAGTTCTCAAGCTGCTGAATGTTCTGGTTTCATCCAAATTATATCATGAATTCTGCAGAAAATAAATAGAAGCCATTGGATTCAGAATGGCTTTGCTAAGCTCTCTGACTAGCAATGTATTTCCTATAATTTGGGTTAAATTAATTTAAAATCACATTAATATCTGGACGAACATTTGGGTAACTATATTTTCCATAAGTTTTTATTTTTATTTCCTTACAGTGCTTAACTACTAGGCCTATTTTTTTTGAGGTATGAAGTTTCTTTCGTGGTTTGGCTACAGATCTATCAGTAGGACATAATACCCAACCTTGTAGTTATTATTGCAGTTTTGAAATACATATGATGGTTCCTTAAAACCTCAAGGTTTTAAAATATTTAGTATAAACGAAATCAACCTACATGCTATTAACAAAGATTTAAATGTCAAATAAACACAATATTTTTAAATTCCTAAACATTCTTTTGCTAAACTCATCCAAATATTGATTTCTATAAGATATACTTGTCTTTTTAGCTTATATTTGTTCATACATGTATTTATAAGTTTAGGAATTATGTAGTGAGTTCTACACAGATGGACCAGTTTGTCTTTTCTTTTCTTTTATTGAAAGAAATTTTAATTGAACATGTAGTTGTTCTATATCTTGCTCTTTGCTCATGTCTCATGGAAAAGAGATGAATTAAGAGAATAACCCACCTAAATCTTTTAGTGTGAAACATTGTACAGTGTATTTCATTTAATACCATTCTAAATTAATATTTACCATGTTTTTAAACAGTCAAGTTAGAAAAATAACACTTGAAAATATTGTTGTAGCTGGATGCCAGTGAGTCATGTCTGTAATCCTAGCTACTCTGGAGACAGAGATCAAGAGGATCCTGGTTTCAAGCCAGCCTGGGCAAATAGTTCACAAGATATTGTCTCAAAAATATCCAACACATACAACAAAAGGGCTGGTGGAGTGACTCAAGTGGTAGAGCTTCTGCCTAACAAGTGCAAGGCCCTGAGTTCAAACACCAACACCACCAAAAATAATGCTAGAAATCGTGATGATTATGCTGATGATGTGTAGAAGGCATTGGCAAAGTCATTCCAACCTGTCTGCTGCCCATTATTCTTACATAACATGGGAATTATAAGGCTGCTGTATTCAAGGAGAAAATCCACAGCTAGTGCTCGGCGTATGTTCCTCATTTAAAATGCCGTCCTTTTTCTTTATATTTTTGTTTTCTACCTAGCTGCCGAATATGAAGAGCAAGCAATAACACTCAGAATTAATACATTAATCTAATGAAAATATTTAGGGCTTCTCTTACATGGTATTTTTCTTGTCAGCATATTCTGTTTTTTAATCATTCTAATTTTTAATCATTTTTTATTTTAGATAAAATAAATTATGGTAATTTTTTTCCTTCTACATTAAGCCAGTAAGGTAGAGAGGTAGTTTGGAAATTTCATTGTCACAGGGAAGTTCCAGTGTGTGACAATAAAAATTCACCTTCCATTCTCTCCAGCAAGGGTTGCTAAGCTCTTCCTGTCAGAGGCAGTTTGTAAATATTTTACTTTGCAGGCCATATTGACTATGTGGCACTCAAGTCTGTAGTGCAAAACAGCTGTAGACAGTACATGAATGAGGGCTGTGTTTCAATAAAACTATAAAAAATTAAATTTGAATTTCATATAATTTTCTTATGTCATAGAATTTTTTCCTTTTTTTAATAATCTTCACCAACTGTTTAAAAATGTGAAAATCATTCCTTGGTAAAGGTCTATAAAAAACAGAAGGTAGAGGACTTGGGTCATGGCTTAAGTGATAACACACTTGTATAGCAAGTGGGAGGCCTTGAGTTCCAACCCCAGTACTACCCAACCCCCATAAAAAAGCAAAACAACAAAAACCCCCAAAATCCCAGAGGCAGGCTGAATTTGTTCCATGTTTGCTGATTGATCCCTGCAAAACAGAGTTGTATTTCATTTTAATCCTTTCTATAATTTCTTATGAGTTTTAGATAAAAAGTTTCTACCTCAAAGTGCAGATGAACCATTTCAAGACCATGTTTGAAATGTTCAGATGCATTCTATAATGCTGAGAGTTTTCTCAATACAGGTTAGTTCTATAAACAAATATGATGAGTTCAACCAGAAGTAGAAATTTTAATGACAATCTAATTAAATAGAAGCCATATAAGATATTGCTGTATTTTCTTATGCCACATTATCGATATCTTTAATGCACAGATTCATATTTATATATTTGAAAACTGATTCTTCCTGACAGATTCAGGCTATTTTTGAGATAGATCCTTCTGATAATCTATTAAGTTTTACCTTTGTGGTCAGTAATTCTCTCTTATAACATACAGGGAATCGTGAACCAAGAAAAGTGCTGGAATATGAAAAAAAATATATCACAACAGTATATCAAATCTTTTCTCACACTGTCAAAAAACAGCTGTGTCTTACTGTTTTGTTACTACTTTCTTTCTTCATTAAAAAATAATCTAAAAATTTATGCACCATGCACTTGAACCTCATTAACACTGTTTACAGTTCATTGTGATTCCATATCTCTACTTCTGAAATAATCCAATGGGATTTAGTTAATCAAGTAGCAAAGATGACTTCATTATTAGGCAGTCTTAACCTCTGAGTCAGTAGATTTACAGATTGAGAAACAAGGCTATGGTGAAACTGAGGGGAAAATGTCTAGATGCAACAGATGTTTTTGGGTTCATGATTCCTTGTGCATTATAAGAGAGAATTACTGACCATGAGTGTATAACTTAATAGGTAAACAGAAATGTCTATCTCAAAATTAGTCTCGATCTGTCAGAAAAATCAAATAGCAAAGAGACAGGGCAAAATCCTAACTTTGAGATTTATAAGTACACAATTATTTCTTAAAAAGAGCATTGAAACCCAAATGTTAAGAAAGATGCATTAGACTTCCCTGAAAATATACAAATCTGTCAAAATATGCAGAAATATATTCAAACTACACATCTCTCTATGCAATATGTTGGCAATTGTAAATAAATGCTTTTCTTCATCTCTAGAAATAAAAATTTATAATAGTTTTAGCAAAAATGTTTCTGTCTCATATATATCAAGAGATACTACATAGTATAAAGAAAATTGAAGGATTTTGTAGAACTGTCCAAAGTTTGTAAAGACAATCAAACACCTATTATGTAGAACTGAAGTATCAGAATGGAGTGGTGAAGAATTAGATTCTGAGGCTGGGTGCTGTAGTTTAGGTCTTATTTTACCTCTTTTTTTTTTTTTTTTTTTTTCTGTGATAGGGTCACTCAAACTGTTTGGCCAGCCTGTCCTTGAACTGTGATCCTCCTGATCTCTGTCTCCTGAGTAGTTAGTTTTTCAGGTGTTGAGCCAGCAGTGGCCAGCTTGTTTTACCTCTTGATATTTGTGACCTTGGCCAAGTTCTTCTTTGGCTTGCCTTTTCCTTGTATGTAAGTAAGAGTTATAATCTAGTCTACTGGACAAGTTACCAGATAACACAACTTCATAATGTTGCAATGAAGGACAAAAGAACCGACACCTGCTTTTTATAAAGTATTCACAGCAGTGTTTGACATGTTACAAGTGCTTTATTCAGTGTTGGCTCCATTGTTTAAATAATAAAGATAACTCTCAAATCAACATTATACCATTCAGTTTGTCCTTACCCAAATTTGGAAAGATATATTTAGAATCAATATAGGGAAGTCATATTATTAGGATGCTTGAGTCCTGAAAACACACATATTTTAAAACTCACATATCGAAAGTGCTTCCTGACAAAAGATAGTGGGTATTTCTATTTACAAGCAAAAGTGGTGCCACCATGTGGCAATAACATAAATATAGCTGCCAATCCACTTGTTTTGGCAAGGCTTGAAATTGTGCAATGTTAGAGGAGTTTTCATGCTTTTAAAATGTACTTTTTTTCTAAATTGTGTACACAAAGTATAAATTTATTACTTTCAGTTCAGAATTTTCAAATTCCCACAATCCCAATTAAGGATGCATTATACTTTGAAAGCAGTAAAATAATTTGCCCCTGATGTGAATTTAGCAAAAGAAAGAAATGATGCCCTTAGAGCAGTGATTTTCAAACCAAACTTCATGGAATCTGGATTGGTAGAAGGAGAGAGACGGAAGGGAGTGAATGGGACATTGTTTCTTCCTCTTATTGCCCAAAACATTTGCATTCAGGTTGGTTTTTTTCTTTGTTGTTGTTGTTTGGGTTTTGGCAGTACTGGAGTTTGAACTCATGTCTTTATGTTTGTGAGGCAGGTGCTGTACTGCTTGAGTCAATACTCCAATCCTTTTTGCCCTGGTGACTTTTGAGATAAGGTCTTGCTCTTCGCCTAGGGAGGCCTGGACTTTGATCCTCCTATTTATGCTTCCCGCAGTAGTTGGAATAACAGGTTTGTGACCACTGTGCCCAGTGATTGGTTAAGATGGGATCCTGCAAACTCTTTACTCAGGCTGACCTCAAATCATGATCCTTCTGATCTCAGCCTCCCAAGAAGCTAGGATTACAGGCATGAGCCACTGTGCCCAGCTCTGCTGGTTTTGTATGTGGTACTACTAATAAAATTTTATTTGAAGGAATTGTCTTGCTGTTTAAAGAAATGTTTTCCCTTTATAAATGCTGTCCAATCCTATTTAAAAGGCTCTAGTAGGACTCTATGACTTTCTTTTGTTCTATTTTTGTAGTAAAGATTTCCTCAGAAATAAAAATAGAATACATTGGTTGAAGTCCTATTTCCAATCTGCAGAATGGAAAGAATAGAGAGGAGACAAGGAAAGGCTTTTTCTGAATCAAAAGGGAAAAGATGGGAGGTATCATGCAGAGAATTTCTGATCTTTTTCTCCTACTTTGCTTATACATTTTGATGTATGTGTTGTCTTAAATATATTAAGCATTGAAGTCTTCAGAAAATATTAGACTACTTTGTGTTGGTTGAAGGTAATTGTTTCTTGCTTAGCAGGACATAAAACTCAATAAAACTCTTTTTCTATCAAAATAACATACAACTATGTGATTCTGTGAATGAGGTTTCTTGATAGAAGAATGCAAATACACTCTTTGTAAAAGTTTACTAGGAGCTTGGCATGGTGGAACACGCCTATAATCCCATCTACTCAAGAGGTAGAGATCACAAGACTTGTTAAAGGCCAGCCCAGGCAGAAAGTCAGCAAGACTCTCTCAACAAACAAGCCGGGTGTGTTGGTACTGGTCTGTAAGCCTAGCCATGTGGCAGATGTAAGTAGGAGTGCTGTGGTCCGTGCCCAGCCTGGGCAAAAAATATGAGATCCTACCTGAAAAATAACTAAAGTAAAAAGGGCTGGAGTCATTGCTGAATAGATAGAACGCTTGCCTAGAGTGCATGCGGCCCTTAATTCGAAACCCCTTATTTGGTAAGTAAATAAGTGCAATTTGTGCTCAAAGAGTGCTGTGAAGGAGTGTATCTGCTTAGAGTCATTTATTCAAGTCATAGTTATCATTAGAGTCATATTACACACCACACAATGTATTACGTTCCAGAGTTACAAGGGATTGCTCTACTAATATTAGGTTTATATAAGAGGGAAGTTCTGTTAGCCATTTGTGAATAGCAATAACTTAATACTTGTCTATAACCTAACAGAAAATATAAGTTACAGAAAAATACGCAAGAATGAGGAGCAGTGTGTTTCACTGTGCTTGAAGTTCCTGTAGAAGACAACTTACTCTGTTGTATAGGCTGAATAAATAACTCTTTTAGATAAAAGTCTATTTTTCTATTTAAAACTACTAAACTTTCTCTTCTATTCAAGGTTTCATTTGCCAGGTACCTTTATATCAGATGACATTTTTACCTTGATGTACAAAGTAATATAGATTAGGTTTTTTAGTTCCTGTGACCTGAAAAGTCACAGAAATTGGATTGGTTTTGATTCCATAGGGCAAGGAGCTCAGCAAAGCTTTTACTCTAGTCTCAAATAGTAAAGAATTCACAAAACATTGCAATACTTTGGGAGTAAGTGTGGATTACAAATTAGTTGGCAATTCATGTTTGTGTTATGGTGTGTTATGACTGCTTAATTCAAAAGCATATTTGCAGAGAGAGAACTTGAATTAAATAAATCAAAATAGTAAAGGCTTTGATTAAAAAAGTTAGCTTGCTTTTAGTTTAAATGTTGATATTTCAAGGCCTACTGATATTTTAGTCATTTGTGGTTACTTTTGTTTCCTTTTCAGACCCCTGGGAAATAAGAGAATAGTAAATCAAAGCCCAGAATGCCTTTTGCATTTATTTTCTTTTCATTTATGCCATGTATTAGTGCACTTTAAGAAACTCAAAACACATGAGTCAAACAAAATCACTATGAGGGAGATATGTATGTCTGGACTCACCAAATTATGTAATTCTTATAAAAGTTATCCTTTTAATGTGTGATAATTTATGAATTCTTTTTAAGTCCATGATGATACTATCATTAATATTAACAATAGAAAATCATCTTGGGAGCATTTGCACTACTAAAGTGAAATTTGAGTGGTATTGTTATCAAACTAAGATTTTTTACTTTTTTCCCATTTCCTATTTTTCATGTTAAGTACATTCCAATTTATTAATTTAATTTTCCAGGAAAAAAGTGAATAGGCTTAAGTTTTAAAAAAAATCCAGCATCTTTCAGAGAAAAAAATCAAGTGTAGTTATTTGAGGTGAAATGTCAAATATTTTTATTAAATAAGTTTAAGAGGATTTTTTTAGGTTTATTGATTTCATTCTTCATTTTTCAAATCAGAGATTTGAAAAACAAAATTCACATTTTATTTTACAAAAATTACAATTTTCAAGTGTTCGACTAATTTTCTTGTAATATGAGGTAGTCATTCATGAATTTGGCATTGTTGTCTAAATAATTCAGGATGTGGTCCAAGTGAGGGAAAAGCATAAATGGGTGTTTTATTTTCCTCATGTTCTCCTTACCCACTTGGATTGCCGTAAAATGTCAACACATTAGGAGATACATTGGTGTTGAAGAATGCAGAATAGAAAAGCTTGAGATTGTTTTCAAGCAATTATTCACCATGGCCAGAATAATTCATGTTAGTCACCTGTCGATGACTTAAGCAGTATAGCAGTATGTACATCTGGAACTCAGTCAAAAATCTCAATGAGTAATTTCTTTAGGATTTTAGGTGAGTATACATATATGTAAACATATATATGCAAATGTGCATGTGTTTCTAATTTTACTTCCATGATATTCATTCATTCATTACTTCATTCCAGGCATACCCTGAGCCTGTGCTATGTTTTTATGCTGTAACAGTCCTTGAAAACATAGTTACTGCCCTTGCAGAATGTAGGAGAATAGTGATGAGTGGAGACAAAGAAATATTATGAAAATAATTACAAAAGTTAATGGGAAGATTCAATAAGATTCAGAAAGACATCATACATTAAGTTATGTCTTAGTCAAGATATGAAAGAGCTGGTTTAGAAAAATGATTGAGATTGGAAGACAGGTTTTGGGAAGCGAGAGCATCAAAAGAGAAACTGTAAGTCTCAGGAGAACATAGCATGTTCCAGGAACTGAAAGAACATGCCCATGCCCCCATGAAGGGAGGATAGATGCTGTTGAGGCTACAAACACAGAACGTCCACCATGGGGAAACAGGCCAGATGTGCGAAAGACTGAGACTCCACTGATGGGTGCTAGGGGGAGACAGACAGAGGACTGCTCTAGTCAAACTAGCAGTAGTAGTGGAGAGATCATGATCACTTCAGAAAATGTTTAAGAGCAGAAAACCTTATTCCTGTGGCTGACTATGGCTAGTAAACAGGAGAGAGAGGAGCCAAATATCCCTTCCAGGTTTCTCTGCCACATTTGTGACGAGATACTAAAGAAATGAGTAATGAGACAGCTAGAGGGAGAGTGCTGCTAGTAGCTATACGTACGGGTCACACATTTGGAATTAGCATTTAGGCTGGAGATAGAATGGTCACCCAATAGAAAGCAAATAAATCCCCAGGACTGAAAGAGATTTTCATGGAGAGTCCTGGAGAGAAAATAATGGAAATAAAATACAAGAAAATACTTAAAGAATTGGTGCTGCTGTGTAGTTACTGAGGGTAAAGAACTAGAAGAACAAAATACGAAAGGCAAATAGGCATCAGCTATCACTCTACCCAGTCAGTTTATGCTGTAATATTGCCAAAAGAATATAAAGAATGAAAGTGTGAATAAAATGCTAAGATTTTGTTTGTTTAGATACAATTCAGTTGTTAAAAGGAAAGGATAGGAGGTGATATCACAGAAGGGGAATAACAAGGTGGTTTAAATTAATATTCATGGAGTCAAAGGAAGAAAATGACTTCAGTTCTTTCACTTATTTACCAAAGCCCATGAATTCTGCTTGCAACAATGTCTTCTGTTCCTTACCCATACCACCTGCCCCCACTTCCACTGTTTTAATTCATTAGTCTGACAGAGAATTAGAGAAAGAAGAAGAAGATGGGTGATAGACTCTCTTCTCTAGTCTTTCATTCCAAGCTTTCCACTCCCACCGTGTAAGCCATTTTTTTTATCCCTTTCTTCTCTAAAACATATGATGTCAATTAATGCTCAGGAAAGAAGACAAAGGAAACTTGTTTTAGTCTCATTTACCTAGTCCTAGTCCTCACTCACACTAGGTAGGTTAGATTTTGTAAGTGAATAGACTCAGAGGCTACTGCAGTTGAAAAGCTTGTCTTTACAGAATACTGTTTTCTCCCACACTGCCTGCTTTGTGTCACAACTGATCCTGGTCTGTCTTTCTAACCTTCGATATCACCTGTGCCCAACAGGTGTCCAGTCCCACCAAGTCACGTGCAGTGTCCCCTCCTTTTTCCTTTTTTTGTCTTTCTGCCCTGAGTTCACTAATGCCTTTTTAATGGCATAGGGAGTGGCAGGCAACCATGTTTTCTGTTTGTTTGTTTGTTTTGTTTTTTGTGGAGCCTTTTCTTACTCTAACTGGAATACTCAGTGGCTTCTTAAAAAAAAAAAGATATCCCTGTAATGAGTGACATGGCTTTCATGGTCTTCTATTTATAGAACCTAATCACCCTGTCCTATGCCAGCCAATTCCATGGTATATATACTTCCTTGTGAGCTCTGGTAAGGAGCGATGACATCGTATTTCTCATTTCTATTTCCATTTTATTTAGCAGAGTAATAGCATGCACTCAAAAATGTCTGAATTTAATTAATACAGAAAGAGGATAGTGGGCCAAAACTACAGTGTAAAAGGTTTGAAGAAAAACTGCTGGAGAATGTGGTATAGCTCCTGAGGAGATAACAGGAAATCAGCCTCCAGAGGTAGGGTGAAAGCTGACTGTTGTGATGTTTGTTGGGAAAGAAGTGTCTTATAATCCATTACACATACATGGTTCAGGGGAAAAAAAGAAATTGAAAAATAGACTTGTTAAAAAAACAATCTTTGCAAGCATTGGTCACCCCCATCCTGTTTGCAGACCTTGGAGTGCAAGAGTCCAGAGAACTTTTTCCCAGGGCACTCTGTGAGGGAAGGAGTAGCTTCTGTGACTGGAGGTCTTTTGTGACTCTGGACCCCTAGGAGCATGATGGTGACATCCACAGAGAGAGAAGTGACTGGTTTTTCTGAAGGTAGCACCATCTAATTCACAGTCCCCTTTTCCAGCCTGTGATGTTTGACAGGTGTCTTGGCCTGGTATCCACAATGATGCTTCACACCTGGTAGTCTAGTGCAAAGAAATAACCCTCAGTACCAGTGATAAGCTTCTTCTTGGTGGGCCCTAAAACATTAAGGACAAGCTTCCGATTTCCATTTTATGTCACCTTCTTCAGTAGCTTTACTCTATAGACAAGCTCAGAGACCCCATTCCACACTCAGAAGTCTACAAGCCTAACCTTGTCTTTAATCACCATATCTCAAGATGGTGGCAGCCATGGCTCCAAGGCAAAATTAATTATCAGAAAGAAATATAAGCTAGTTGGAAAATAAAGTCTAGCTCTTTCAGGGACCTCATGGATATTTGTAAGGTGATCACTATAAGCAATGGCAAGGAAGTGGCAGTGAAGCTAGAGTCCTAGAATCTCCGAATCCAAGAAAAGTAGGTGCAGTTTCAGAGCACCTGCTACCCAAGGTGGGATTGGTATCTGACACATGAGATAGTATGATTAAGAGAAAGACTACAGCGTGCTACTATTCATGGATCTTCTTCCACATAGTCTTCAAGACCTTGTGGTATCCGTTTAAGAAGGGTCACAATGAAAATTACACTTGTTACCTTACCAGAAGACTAGTAGAATTGCATATGTGCAAACATAGAGTTTAATTTGCAGTAACTTTAAACCTCCAAACCTCCTAATTGACATTGAGTTGTCACCACTGTAAGTTATTCCTTACTAATTTTGGTTTGGCCAAAAAGCAGCATAGAGAGAAGCTAATCTCTCTGCACTTCCTGATAAGTAAGCATCAGTATACATCTTGGTATTAATCAGTTTCAGAGATGGCATAGTATCATTACCATACATGTTGATGTATTTTAATAGAACCAGCCTGCCATAGCATGTTTGCAACAAAGAAAGAGAAATACAAAAAGCTAATGATAGATGAACACTCCTATTGAAGTTTTATGTGAGAGGTTCCCTTAAGAACTTGACAGATACTTCAACTATTGTTTTGCATACTTTGAAGAAGCCTTGATTACATGTATGGGAGATAGCTCTATTCCACAGTATCTTCCAGCATCCAAATTAGTGATAGTAACTAAATGTTTGATTGGACAATGTGAAAGGAGAAAATAGCACAGTAGACAGCCTCTCCCAGTGAACTAAGTCAGCAGGCCCAAACTTTCACAGGTACATTAAAAAAAAAAGAGAGAGAAAAAGAAGAATTGATGAAGATGATTCCTATTTCATCAATGGCTACTTCATCAATGGTTATGGCTCTACTACTTGAGCTATAACCCTAGCCCCTAGAAAAGTTAACCAAATAATTGACCCACACCAATTGGTAGTGAGTATACCTATGCAAATCTCTGTGTGTGTGTGAGAGTGTGTGTATGTGTGTGAAAACCTGTATTTTGAACTGTACTACTTTGAGAGTGCCGTGAACAGTCTTCAGCTGTGGAGATGGTTGTACATGGATGAAATTGTGTATTCTTAAAATCTTTCTTCCATCCCTGGGGTTTACAAGTTATTCACTTGGAAACATTCTTAAAATGAATGTTTTCTTGTTTGTGAGCAAGCAGATAACACAGCAACCAAGGACCTGCTCTTAAGCATGTGGAAATTCTCCCCACTTACCTGTGCTATGAATAACAGCATCTGAAGTAAAGAATTGAGAAGCACTGCAAGGCTGCTAGATTTATTCTTAGCACTCTGAATTAACTCTTAATAGCCCTAGAATTACAAAAAATTATTTCTCACAGAAACTTAAAGCAAACATGTATGTATGTTGCTTAAATTAATGTAATTACTATAAATTTCTATATGAAACGCGTATGTATGTTGCTTAAATAAATGTAATTACTACAAATTTCTATATGATCTCAGATTATTTTTGATTTTGAAATGGGAGATTTTTCATTTACAAGCTTATGAAAAATTAAAAATTACTTCTAAAAATTGCACCTATCCATAAACATTACAGTAATACTTGTCAAAGAAATAAGAAAGACTATGAAGAGAGAATGAATAGGATTTTATAAAGTGGTAATTAAGACTAGTTAATATACATCTAGAAGAGTTCTGGCTGGGCATTTGGCATGTAATGATAATAAGAATCTAAAATTTTATGTATACATATATACATATGTTTATTTGCATGTATTTGTAATCTCAGACAGACAAAATCCAAATAAAGTTAATTATGCCATGATTCTTTTTCACATGTGCCATGAGACACGGAGATCTGTTAAAAACCAACATGATTTATTTATTATTAATGCTAGTACTAATATTCATTGTCATTGACTTCCTTCTAACTTACGTATCACTGATCATCTGTTCTAAGTAATTTGTGAGCAATTTTGCATGTTCCCAAACAAGGAATGTTGTGAAAAGAGATGATCCCATTTAGTCACTGTTTAAACTGGGGGTTAGTTTTTCCTTGTAATTGATTATGTCTAGTTAGGATAATGGAGCAGTTATAGACAATGTCTTTCTTTCATTTTCTGTGGTATGAAAGTGACTAACTTGTTGAAACTCAGCCCTAGTATTGTGTTACTATTATTGTTCCTAGAGAGGCTTATTAGACTGTCACCAAAGATGTAAGAAAAACCCAACATTCCTTTTGGAATTGTCACCCACAATGTAGTTAATGCTAAGAATAGAAAGAATGGCTATGATACGAGTCTGATTAGGCAGAGATGAGCTATTGTCCAAGTAACAGGAACTAATCCAGTGGGCCAAAGATGACCTACCCAGAACGATCAGTTTACTGATTGCCATTTCTCTCTGAGTTTGATGAAATATTCAAACCTTTGCTCTCCTCTCTGCAAGCACTATTGATTTCTTGTATAAACGCTGCTATATTTAGTCTAGACAAATGGAATGTGGATTGCTGCTGAATAAATTGGATGAAAGACTGGGATCTTGCCTGCCGCTTTCTCTCAGTCTTGGGCAATTATTTATAATCAAGAGCAGTTTTTGTAAGTTGAGGGTGATTTTTCACAATTTAGTGATTAGTCTGTGAACAAAGGCAAGCAGTTAGACACAATCATTTCTGTTGGGATAGCAGGTTAAGAAGCCAAATTACCCTTTGAGGTTTACAATAACTGTTACAGAGAGTTGTGGGGTTTTTTTCCCTTATCTTTTTGTTATTTGAAAATATTTTAAGGGTTTGATGTTTTAGTTAGATGGACAATAGGAATGCAGGTAAGGAGAAACTCTAGGGTCTTTTGAAATTTTACATTTTGTCTTTAGAGTTAAATTCTGAACTTTGCTTTTGGGGGTTTCCATGTAAAAACTGAAGACTACAATTTGACAGTTTTAATTAAAAAAATGAAATATGTCATTTACAGTCATTGCTTTTGGTGGGAATTATGCCATCTCTTTAATTTAGTGCTCAAAATCTCATGTTACTACAGAAGCTTGACTGAAGGCTCTCCCTTTGGCATTACAGCTAGGAGATCTTACAGGCCATCATCTTCACTGAATGTCAAACTTGTCACAATTAATTTCTTTTCTTCACAGATACCATGTTTTAGAATACATTACCAAACTATAGTTTATTAGCAACTTTCTTTCCCATTTTCATTAAAGTGTCACCTAAAGTACCACCAACACAAGCATATGATCAATGCCTAGAAAAAGAGTCAGTGTAGGCAATGAAGATTGATGTCAGTCTACATGCATGTGCACACACACTTCAAATGACAGGCAAGGCACTTAGCCCTTTAGGATGTGAAGCCTTATCTATGGACAGAATTTCTGATAGGCTTTCTTAACTCACTGAAAGTAACTCTTAAATCTACATGGAATATTAACTATGTAACTGCCCAACCTGGAATCTTTAAATCTAAACTAGAGACTTATAGAGGTAGGCAGAATATTAGTTGAAATTTTGGAAAGTGGAAGTGGGAGAATCAGTCATATTTTCATCTAAATTACAGTGATTCTCTTCTCTGTATCACCAATCTTTGCTGTTATATTTCACCAACTTGTTTAAAAACCTGGGTGAGGACAAAAATTGCTGTCTTTTTTTTTTAACTACCAAACCCCAATATCTAAAATGAAACCTGGAGTTTTAAGGGGCTCAGTAAATGTATATTGACTTAGTTATGTTGATGGGGTTTAAGTGGTTATCATAGTATAAATGCCACTTTTTATTAGTTTTTCATTGAATGTTGTAACAGCATTTTAAATGTTCTCATAAACATTATTTTTCGCAATTGCATATTTTTCTACCAAATGGATGTGACATGTTTTTCTTAGACATTTTCTTGTAGTTAGTGATTTCAATTATAATAAAAGTAATACTCCAGTAAGCAATATGGCATTGAACTGTTTTTTTCTCTCATTAGTATTGTCTCTGGAGGATTTATTTCTAAAAGTGGCAAACCCAAATCAAATGGTAGAACTCTTTAACACCTCTTGATACATTATCACCAAATTGATTTTGGAGGCATTTTATGCCAATTGTCAGTACCTCTTGTAATAAACAATTCTATATATTATATGCTTATGCTACATAGTGGATATTATGCATAGACAGAAGTCTATACATGAATCATGTAAGTTATACTTAATAATTAGATATAGCTGCTTTATTTTTATCAATAAATTTGCATTTCTTTACAAGTGAAGATGATTTTCAGTTGCTGAGTTGTATGCTTTCCTTTGTTTTCCTAAATGATTTTATTTTATAACTTTAGCAGAACTCTATTTACTATTTTATGTTCACATGTGGTCCTTGTATTTTCGTTTTGTTCACTACTAAATATTGATTATTTTAATATTCAGTAAATTTTCATTTTTGTGTGATAAAAAAACAGAAACAAAATTTTTAAGTGCTATTTGCTGTGAATACTTTGAATCAGTGAGACTTTTAACAACTTTGTTGTTGTTACTATAATTATCTCCATTTTACAGATGAGGGAACTGAAGCCTAGTTGAGTTAACATACTCAGGGTCGAATAGGTAGAAAAATGGGAATATGCATTTTGGTTTTAAAACAACAGAAGAAAACTAGAATACTGTGTGTCCAGTTACCAGAGCATTTAACACTTTTGGATAATTTTTCAATTAAAAATCGATTATTATTGCTGGATGTGGTGGCCCATGCCTACAATCCTAGCTACTTGGGAGGCAAAGATTAGGATGATTGTGATTCAAGGCCAGCTTGGGCAAAAAGTGAGATGCCGTCTCAACCAATAAGCCTAGTACATGCCTGTTGCCTAGCTCCATAACTACACAGGAGCCATAAGTAGGATTGAGGTCCAGAGCAGCCTGGGCATAAATGAAAGACCCTGTTTGAAAAATAACTGAACCAAAGTGGATGAGCTCCGACCTAGCAAGCATGAATCTGAGTACAAACTCCAACACCAATAACAGCAAAAAATCAGTTATTTCTGTCTACACTGAACCTGAATGCTTTTTCCTCGTCAGTAATTGGTTAGATCTGAGTAGCAGCTTACTTTTTTTGAAGTGCCATACCATCCACTTTCCCTTACAAAATGCTAACCTGTTTCATTTAGTTACAAAAACTTTTCTGATTCCCATAGGTAAAGGTTATACTTAAAATATTTAACCACCAATTTGGCGTGGTCACTGACCATTCAGAATGCACACTGCCATAAATAACCCAGTGTTTGCACTTTCCTACTTAACCCATTCCTTTTAGGAAGTAGCATTTGTATTCACTAGAAGTTGTGTTAAGCATTTTATGTATGTTACCTAATGTCATTCCTATTAATTTAAATATTATCTTCTGTAGTTATTCTGAGATTACCAAATATTTCTTTTATCAATAGTTTGATTTTTATTTATTTATTTTTTGGCTATACTGGGTGTTGAACTCACAACCTTGCATTTGCTAGACAGATGCTCCACCTCTTTTTGCATTGGTTATTGTTGAGATAGGAACTTGCCTCATAGCCATGCTGGACTGAACTGTGATGCTCCTATTTGTACTTCCTCCTTAGTAGCTGGGATGACAGGCACATGCCACCATGCATAGCCTGTTCTGTTTAGAGGGAGTCTTGTAAACTTTTTGCCCAGGCTGACCTGGAGCTGCAATCCTCAGCCTCCAGCATAGCTGGGATGACAGGCAGGCAGCATTGATGGTGCACAAATTTAGCTCTGCTAGAAGTTCTCTCTTGTATTACATCTTTCCTTCAGTGTCATATTTCTTGGTCGTAAGCTGATAAGAGGTCCAATAGAAAAAGTCTTATGTATGACTTTGATACCAGTAAATAATTTAATCTACCTCCTTGAAAAAGAAATATAGAAGGTGCATGGCAGAGTACAAATTGCATATAGTCCACTCATCAAAACTAATATAAAAAAGTCTATCATCATCATAAAGAAATGACAGATTCATTCACATAAAAATTGTACAGGGTATAGTGTCTTTTATGTTTTGTTTTTTTTTTTCAAATGAGTGTGCTAATTTCTACATGTCTATTCTCACTCTCTTTTCTCTTTCCTGACTCTCCAGTGGATGTGAAGTCAGAGGTTCCCGTGGGCCTGGAGCCCATCTCACCTTTAGACCTAAGGACAGACCTCAGGATGATGATGCCTGTGGTGGACCCTGTGGTTCGTGAGAAACAACTGCAGCAAGAGTTACTTCTTATTCAGCAGCAGCAACAAATCCAGAAGCAGCTCCTGATAGCAGAATTTCAGAAACAGCATGAGAACTTGACCCGGCAGCACCAGGCTCAGCTTCAGGAGCACATCAAGGTAGCAGATGTCTTTGTGTTGACCTTCTCAGACAGGGTGTATGCACCATAACATGGGGATAGGAATTACCGTGCACATACTGAGGGGGACACTTCACTGTGAAGACATGACCTGTCACTTGAAGGAAATGGTGTCTCTATCTTGGGTGAATTCTTGCTACAAACCCACTGTGTTCCTTGGAGAGGCCTTACCACGCTTACCTTTTAGCTTATAGAGTCACTGCTAGGGAACAGTCACTTCCCACTCTCGTTTAAATTCTGTCTAATGTGTTCATTTCTCCCATGTACTCACCACCAAAAAGAACCAGGAGCATAGAAAGACATACTGTATATTTCTAAAGCACCTACATGGACTATTTATCAGAGAGGATAATCAGTCATCTTATGTGAACAGAGAAAGCCTTTTGTTTTTTGTTTTTGTTTTTAATCTTTGGTCAACTAGTAGATATTCTGAATATGTCCTAAGCTTCCTTACAGGAAAGAATTCTTAGCATGTATATTCAAAATAAAATAGCAAAATAAAACCTCAAGGGAGTTTTATATGGAGAAACTGGTGCTAATATATCAATGCTTTCATAGACTTAGATAAGAAATTGTTAAAAGGAATTGAGAATAGTTGAAATTTTGAGACTTGAGTTGTGTTGCTTATACCAAAAGAAATGTATTTATAGTCCCAAATTACTAAATGATGCCTTATATTGTTATCAGATTATTTTATATGTGCCTGTATATTCTATTTTATATACTCACAGAGAAATATTGCTTTACCTTTATTTGTAAATTGTTTCGACAATGTAACAAAGACATTTAAACACAACGATCTTTTAGTTTGATTAAGAAGATATTTAATTGAATGTATTATGATAGCAATACAAAGAGATCACGTCTTTAAAATAAAATTTTATTCTTATAGCCAACTCCTTCAAAGATTATTTAAATATATGATGATCTATTCATATAATAAATTATGGATTATATTATATCATGTTTTATTAGGCTTCCTTCTAGGTATTTAATCTATCACTTCATATCAAATACAAGCTCATGGATGTGGAGCTAATACATAACCAAGCTTTGCTAATATTATATAATTTTATTACATTATACTACAATGTCTGAGAAGATGAAACTGCTATCTTGTTCACTATGTTCCTTGTCTTACAAAATATTTTCTTAGCTATTGAAGGCCTATAGTATCTTATTTGCTTATAAATAATCAACACCTGATACAAAATATAATTTTCTTCTTTTATTAGTAAACTTTCCTAAAAGAATTTATATAATATTGATCTATAAGATAATCTTAAAAATAAGAGTAAGTATTTTCTTTTGGGTCACTTGTGAAATCAATAACACTTAATTTTGAATGAATGCTAAAACCTATTCAAATTTGATTTTTGAAACAATAATAGGAACACTGATGTCTAGATCTCTTTCTTCAGTCTCTCCAGGCATGATAGGATGGTAGTGATGCATAAGAAAAAATTATATTCTTCACCATACTTTATTACCATTATTAGTTGCTTGTCTTTGGATGTCTTCTTATCATTTATGTTTGGTGCCTTTCATGTCTATTAGATTAATGTAAATTATGAGTAATTTATTATTTGCTTGTGTTCAAAAGCTAGTAGTAATAAGTAGGTAATTGCTTTTGTGTCACAAACAAAATGACACAGCAGGTTTATTGACATCTGGAAAATATTGGAAAAGAGGATCTTAAGAGAACAAGGATTATGAGATAGCTAAAAGGAAAACTTAGGTCTTAAAATGACTTTTCGAAGAAAGTTATTGCTTTCAGAAAGAGAAGACATACTTTTAATATTAGAAAGTTATTTCTTTTTGAAGTTTTTATTTTATTTGTTTTGTTGCTTTATTATGGGCAAGGCTAAAAGTCGATGCTTTTAACATTCATTTAGATTTTATGCATATGAGGAAGACAAGGTGAATGATACTTCCGATTATATTAGCTTTTGACTCTTGGCGCTGTAATAATTAACAGCTGTTGCGTTCGATGCTGTTATCCCAGTTTTCGACCCAGTAAACTAAGGCAGACAGAAAGAATGTAACTTTCTAAAGCTACACAGCCAGTCAGTAGTTACTCCAAGATTTCAAGATTTCTTTTCTTGCCTTATCTTCTCCAAAGCTCCCAAATCACCCTGTCTTGCTCCAGGGCTGAACATCTGGAAACAGAAGGGTGAAGTTCTGTTTCTTTCTATTTTTAAAAACCTTGTTCCTGCACGCTTTACAATCTGTAGTAACTATGGCTATTAGTTTGTGTGCTTTTCTAGATTCTTAAAGCTCAGTTGTACTGGGGCGTGGTGAAGCCCCAGTGCCTGTATACATTAAAACAGAGTTATGCAGCGTTAAGCACTTTTTTTCTTTTTACAGTACTAGGGGTTGAACCCAGAGCCTGTACGTGCTAGGCAAGAGCTCCACTGCTTGAGCTATGCCACACCCCCATCTCCTGTCTTTTTTCTTTTTTTTTTTAAGATATGGTCTTGTTAACTTTGTACAGGAGGGCCTTAAACTTATAATCCTATTGCCTCTTCCTCCTGAATAGCTGGAATTATAGACCTGTGCCACCACAACCACCCCCCGAGTTATGAATTCCTAAGCAACACTGGAACATCTAAAAACATCCACTAAGGTTTTAGCATCAAGCCAAAATACCAACATTTTAATATAGAGAATAACCAAAAGTTCTTATAACCAGATCCTTTGGGACTAGTAAAAATACCATGGTTGACATACAGAGTTGTCTTCCTGTTGCTCCAGAGTGAGCCTGAAGTCATTCTGTATAGCTTTTTATTTTTGTTCTATTACATTTTGGTATAAAATTCAGAGTTTTAGGTGCCTATCCAATATTAAAAAAAACTTGTTCATTAGTATTAAAAGTTACAAATGGTAATAATCAAGATTTGTATGTTTCAAATCTAAAAAAAGTAAACTTTATATGTATTAGGAGTGTTATATGTGAGGGAGATTATTCTCTACCTTACATATGATGAACCAAGGGTCTGAACATTTTAGCAACCTGTCTAGGTCTCATCCACACTAATGTCAGAGGCTCAATAAAACTCAGAAGTCTTTAGTTATTCTTCAGTGAGCACAATTATGTTCTTCATAGGTGTATTTCTCAGTCTGAAAGCAAACTGACATCTCAATATGGTTGTTCAGAATGAATGAATGTCTCAGGCTGGCAGAAATGGCTCAAATGGTAGAGCACTTGCCTGGCCCTGAGTTCAATCCCTGGTACTGCAAAAAAAAAAAAAAAACGCCTCATCTATTCATGTTATTCATCATTTGGAAGTGAATTCATGGGATTCAGAAAGCCACATGGTGTTACATTAGAGTGTAGGTGTTTAGGTTTACCTAAGTGATTTCATTTAGACCAATGTCTCTAATCTAAAACTTTCCATGTGCTAGATGAAAGATTAAATTCTTTGGCTATTTTGAAAGTAGAATTTATTACTGATACCTAAATTTTCTTAGTCTACTGAGAATTTTCTCTTAAGGCTTTGAAATTTTTAGTCTTCATTCTATTTCAGGTAGACTTCCCCAAAATTAACTCACATCTCATCATTGTATTCACTGTGACTATTTTTACACAATTTCTCAGGGTAAGAACTGAAGATTTCAGTGGTTTATTTATAAAGTGAGAGACTTTGTAAAATATACTTCTGGGCAGTCCCTGCCTTTGTTTTTTCATAGATTTCATATGCATAAAGGAAAGTTACTAAGAAAATAAAGATTTGATAAACAGAAACTGAAGATTTAATTGAGAAAGTAAATATTTAATCAACCTGAAGGGATTTGGTAGTTATTTTTGATAGGGAGGTACAAGTAATGGAGTTACCTAAAAACTTGTTTGCTGGTGATCTTAAGACCATCATGACATTGGTTGCTTGTCTTCAGATTTCAACAATTTTTTTTTTAAAGAGCGGGTAAAAATATAAATGAAATACAAACAAGTTACAAAAGCCCCTAACATTTCAATTTCGGGCAGTCAATGATGACTATGAAGCTTAAAGAAATTGCACACTCTCATGTCTTTCTCTTCTCGCAAGTTGCAACAGGAACTTCTAGCCATAAAACAACAGCAAGAACTCCTAGAAAAGGAGCAGAAACTGGAGCAGCAGAGGCAAGAACAGGAAGTAGAGAGGCATCGCCGAGAACAGCAACTTCCTCCTCTCAGAGGCAAAGATAGAGGACGAGAAAGTAAGGGCACCAGGGTAAAAGACGGACTCTCTTCCCTCATCTTTAGCTGATCATTATTCAGAAGGAAGCCTGATAAAGAGTGGAATTAAACTTGTCGAAACTACCTGTGTTTAATTAACATAATAAATATGGACTCAAATGTAAAGCTCTGATAATTTGCCTACCGGCTCTTTATTCAGTCTGCAGAGCACCACGAATAACATTGGCAATGCTGTGAATTTCTGTTGTTTTTTTTTTACTTTAAAAAATAATGTCATACGAACATAATCTCATGTAAGATACCTTGCTTAATAATAAAGTTATGTCCACATCTCCTTACTCTGCCTGCCTTCCTCCTATCCAAGTAATAATTGCTCTGTAAGTCACATCTTACCTCCACTTAGAGTTTCCGCATACTCGAACTTTGAGAAGATTTTAGGCAGAACACTTGCATAAGAACCATCCACAAGAGGGAGACAGACCCAAATAATTCCTCTGTATTAGGTCAGTTCAAACTCAGGTCGTCTCAAGGTTTAAAATTTGATGACTTGAACTGAAATTGTCAGCAATACTTATTTGTTTAATGCTCACAGAGCTTTTAAAAAAAGTTAAGTTTTTCAGCCTAGACACTGAGAAAAGATCATTTAAATGTATTTAAGGGATCTGAAAAAATTGCCCAAGATTCCTGACTTTTTTTTGTGTGTTCCTCAGCACTGTTTTTTAAACTTAAAAATGTTAATATTAATTCTAGGAATCCCCTTTCTGCAAAAGAAATTTTAGTAACTCATTGAAGGTCTTTTGAAAATTGGAAGTTTAAGTAACAGTGGTAAAGCATCACCATGCCATTTTCAAAGGCCTTTTTAGACTCTGGTTTCTTTTTTTAATAGAAAACCTTAGTATGCAGTGACCAGTGATGCTTGTTCTTAGTCTGTGTTAAATATTTCAAGTCATGAGAGGACAGAAGTCACAATCAACATCTGTTTCTATGTGTGTTTCAGGGGCAGTGGCAAGTACAGAAGTAAAGCAGAAGCTTCAAGAATTCCTGTTGAGTAAATCAGCAACAAAAGACACTCCAACTAATGGAAAAAATCATTCCGTGAGCCGTCATCCCAAGCTCTGGTACACGTATGTTTGGTGTTTGGCTGTTTTCATTCCCAGGGGTAAAGAGCACAGGTTCTGTTATTTAGCCGATCTGGGCTTAAATCCTGGACTTGCCATTTCTCAGCTGTGTGGCTGTTGGCAAGTTCCTTGAATTCTCTATTGGATCAGTTTCTTTCTCCACAAAGAGGATAATAATGATACCTGTCTTCTAGGGTTGCTGGGACGATCCTATGGGAAAAAAAATGACAATGTACCTAGCAGAGAGCACTGCTTAATAAATATTAGCATTGATCAACTTGAGGGTAGGGACATAGATATATCTATATATCTATATCTATATATGTGTATGTTGTTTGTTGAACTGGCAAGAGGGGAGGCATAGAAATTTAATTTGTATTTTGCATTTTTCTATTTTCAGATGGTACATCTGATATCTATACATAATTTCTGAAAATTTAACAGATTGTGACTATTTTATTTTGCTTGGTTTAATGCAAAATGGAAAGTCAGAGCTATTTTGAGAAGTTCAGATGATTCTTGGCTTAAATAAAATGAAGGAAGGAGACTAAGAAAGGGAAGCGTAGGGAAGAAAAGAGAAGGAAGGTAGCTAAATAAATAAATCTAAGTCAGTTGTGAATAGTTTACTATAGTGTACCCACTACATCTCATTTCTTCCCACCCAGTAAAAGATCATTTGGCTCCTGACACACAAACTTACAACATAATACACTGTGCTATTACAGATTTTGTGGAACTATATTTCCCCAAGTCCAATAAAGAGATGCAATATATAATTCTTCTTTCTATAAAATATGAAAGATGTGGTACTTTTTTAAAATAAGAGCAGAGAACTGACAGGCAAATCATATTTAGACAATAGCCAACAGATAATGGCTTCATTTCTCTCGTAAATGTGTTTGCTGAATGATCATAAAATTTTACACTAACATATTTTTCAATTCCTCCCATCATCTAGGATAAGAAGTTAGTCCTTAATTGTTCTGTTTTATTGAAAGCTTTCCGGGAGTTTTAAAAAAAGAGTTATTGTACTGATAAGTCTATTTTATAGGCATCTGATCCTCTCTGCATCTATAAAAATGATAGCAGGCAGATTCCAGAATGTTTTATATAACTTCTGTCCTTCATGGAAAGAAACCAATCACTGAAGATTTTCAATGTTTAATCTATATCACAAAACATTTTAAAAGAAATATAATTTTGTTTCCTGTAATTATGCTCATTTTATATAACTGATTCATAATTCCTTCAGAATGAAAGCACGTTTTTAAGAAGATAATAGTTTGTAATGAGAACAAGTACATGCAAATAATTTTTCAGCTGAAAATTCTTTAGCTGTTCTCTTGAGTCTACTAAACATGGCTCACACATTTCATTTAATGATTCTTGTTTGTGTGGAATTGAACTTCAGTGGGACCCAGTTCCAGATAACCACAAAGCAGTAATTTATGGAATCTCAATTTAATATTACTTTTACCAGTTATGGGTACATCAAACATGTTTAAACCGGTTAATTCTTGAGAATTCATCATTCAAATAAATAAACTGGGAGAACCAAAATAGTGATGGTTATACTATGCCCTGTATATTGTTTTCATTATATAGAAAAATCTTGATATTTATAATCACTGGGTATTCTGTGTTTAGTCCTACAACCTATTATCCAGTAGCAAAACTTTATCTTTCTGATTTGTAATAGTCACCCAGGAAGGAAAAATATTTTTAAAAATAAGTTTCATGTTGATGAAGAGTGTGATTTCTCTTCCACAACTTCAGAACTCCTATGTGAATCAGGAGACCTGGAGACCTGAGACTGTTGGCTCAGTGCTGTGTTTTCAGTAAAAAGGCCACCTTCCTACACTTGGCTGTGCTACACAGCAGTAATGAAGTCTTTGTACATGTTTACTTTCACCTGGATTGTTCTACCTTGCTAACTGAAAAGGATCCAGATAATGACTTTCACAAATTCACTATTAAGAAGTCATACACAATAATCTTGGATTATCAAAACTCAGATAAATTCTCACTTTCAGTGAAGAAAATTTTCTTTGTGACTGTCTGACCAGACACACAGTGGGCCTTCTTAGGAATCCTGCATCATTTCATGACATCCTCCCACAGTGAACTTGGTTACATGAGGCTGTGGTTTGTATACACTAAGAAGAAAGAACATAAACACAGCTGAGGCACGTGTGCAGCATGTGCAACTGATTATTGCTGACCAACATGCAGGAAAACTCCAGTGTCAATGCAGAACCTTTTTTGTCTTTTGTAGGGCTGCCCACCACACATCATTGGATCAAAGCTCTCCACCTCTTAGTGGAACATCTCCATCCTACAAATACACACTACCAGGAGCCCAGGATGCCAAGGATGATTTCCCACTTCGAAAAACTGGTAAGTTAGTTTAGCAAGAACCCCATTTGCTCTTCCAAAGCAAACCTATAGTGTCATTTTGTCCACCTTTAGATGAAAATCACAGGATTTGAATTATAGATAGCATTTAAAAATTCTCCATATTCAGACTTTAAAAACTTGCCCACAAACCTGCAAACACACACATACATATACTCCTTATTTCTATACTAGTTGATTCACTAGATAAAGTAGGTTTTTAAAATTTAAGCTTTTGTCATATTTGGTTTTTAGTCAAATTTATTTTCCTACTAGGAATAAAGGGTAGAATAAGAGGAAATTAATATTTAATTCCTCAGAAAATTTAACTTTTGTTCTTCAGTCAGAGTCTTATCTCATCCATATTCTGTTTTCCTTGTGGGTTTCAATCATTCACTATAAAAATGGGTAGAATAAATATTTTTGCCTGGCAAATATTTCTAAATTTTAAATTCTAATTATTTGTGTGGCAAAAATAGATTAGATGAAGACTACCTTCTGAGTAAGTAACTTGCCTAATGTTTCACAGACTACTGAGCTCAGAATGAAAACTTGTCCCTAATAATCTCAAATAGTTATATTGAAACTTGCTTAGGGAAACTAGGACAGCAAAGCTTCTATTTGAAATTTAATAAAAATTCCTGTAGCGCTAAGGTCTGTATTTGCTTTCTCATCTTTTTCTCCTTTAAACATTACATGGACACATGAACATCACTTGTGTACATTGTATTCTGAATCTTTTTTATGTTCACCAAATACAGTTCTTTATACATAGTTATCCACTTCAAAATTTTATATTCACAACTGATTTGGAAAGGTATTCATAGAAGATAGTTTAGTCTATTGTATTTTATCAGGTCTACTTGAAGAAGTATAATCTCTGTAATTTGTATATAAAATCTAGAGTGCTAATGACTTCAAATAATTATATTCATTTTCCCAAGCAATTTTGAGTAACTAAAATGGATATAGATTGTAAAAACACATGCTGAAGCTATTTTCTGTCATGTAATTTACCTGCACATAATGAAGACTTAAAAATAAAATTGATCATGAATAAGAATATATTATTCACCATCTAGCTCATATTGTACCAAGGTACTGGGAAAGCATGGTCAAGTATCACAAAACAATCTGAGCCTCTTTATTTTTATTGTCTAAAGATTTTATGTGGGAGTAGACCCCCCCACCCCCGTGCAAAGGCAAGAATTACTGCATTTTAAATGTATTGCATCAGAATTTCACACAATTATCTGCAAATCATGTGTCTTTCTTATAAATAAACTTCTCTGGGATAAAAGGAAGCAAACAATGTGTGAGCCTCTATGTATTTCTAAAACATGGCGTATGGTTTATGAAAATTGATCCATAAAGGACATGAGTTTAGAATGTGAAGACTTTGACCTACAGTCTTGACATTTAGTTATACCTGTGGCTTGTGTAGGAACTATTGACAGAGATTATGTGAATATTGCTCCAGGTCTCAGGACAGTGATTGGCATGCAAAAGCCCAAGGAGTCACTAAATGGAAAGAAAATACTGAGTTTCCTTATGGCAGAAGGTTACTGATGAGTGATACAGTTACATTCACAGGGAACGACTTCAGTCCTGCTGAGCACACAGCCTTTGAATATATTCTTACCACTGAGAGATTGAAAACTGACTGCAGATCTGACACTGTCTTTGAAAAAGAAGTGGCATTTGGGACCCTGAGCATCCAGAAAGAAAATCTAATCTTTTTCAAAACTTAGGGATACGTACTAAAACCCAATACTTTGCATCCCACTGTTTCCATGAGAACAGCTTAGGGTTTTTTCCTCTGTAAAGAATGAAAAGCAAGCTGTTAATTTATTCTCATTGAAATTCTGAATCCAAAACAAAACCCAAAGACAAATCTTGCTCAAGATATATGTTACACACCCTCATCCAAATCTGTGCAACTATGCAAAACATTTTCTATGCCTGTTTATGTGACATATAATTATAGCAAAAGCCCCTGGAATTTTCTAGTGGTATATTTTCTGTATTTGCCCAGTTTTTTATGTTTTTTTCCTTTTATATTAAAAATCTGATATTTATGAAGTGTCAAGCTATTGATCTGTAAAGCCAAACATTTTCAAGCATTGTAACAATAAACTTCTTGAACAGCCGTTAATACTTTAATATCTCTGTAGGGCTTTCAAAATATTCCTAATTTAATTGCCATTGTCTGTTTAAGAAAAAAGTATGATATAATTAACTACAGATGTTTTCTACATGCTATCTAAATTACTTAGAGATACTGTTCACTAATTGCAAATAGGCAGAACTCTTCCAATACTTAGAAATAAAATGCATTTGGAATACTGCCAATTTTAATTGTGAGAAAATTTAGACATATATTTGTACTCAGTAGAAGAGCATTGAAATATTGTCAACTAATAATTTTTACTTCAGAATTCATTGTATTTCATCAACTCAAAAGTCATTACAAAAAAGTAAACAATTAAATTTTACCATAATAGACCATATGTGGTGACTGGGGAAACTGTTGCTTTCATGAAAAGTTACATCATATTCATTTGAATCTAGAGTAGTGTCATAGATCATGTAGCAAAAATACCTGGACCCCTATTTTAGAGTTATGCTTAATCTGGTTTAAAGCCAGGTTATCAACCTCTGTTGACAACTTGAATTTCATTGAACTCAATTTTTGACTTTAAAGAAATTGTTCAATGAGTGGACTCTATCTTTGAATCTGTATATAATACTACATACTTCTAATTTCTTTTAAATCAGCATCAGTTCTGAATTACCAATCTGTCTCAGCAGGATTTGAGATACTAAAACTGGAACCAGAGTTAAGAAAATTTCTAATGACCTTAAATAGATTAAGGTGGCCCCGGGGTGTCCCTTAAGCAGTAATCACAATTTGGAACCTCTCTTGACCTTTTAGGAATCTCCACCCCAGACAGTGACAACCCAGGAACAGTCAACTATAGAAGTCTTATTTGCCTGCAGAAATAGGACCTTTGTCACACAAAGCGGACCTTTACTCCCTTACCCATAGGAGAATCATTGTTGCCTCTGGAATCTGCGCATTTTGGAAACATCAGAATAGTACTAGTAGTTGGCTCTAATCAGTCCTACTCACAGTTCACTTGACTTTTAAATGTGGGGATTGTGTGTTTTTTGTTCTTTTCACAATGAACATCAAAACCTTTTTATAATTGGTTTGAAGTTAAGAGTAACAGAATTGTTTTTAATTTTTGTATTTTTGCCCATACTTGCAGTACTACTTCCTTCTAGAATTACACTCCATGATTCCTATTGTTCCATAATAAAAAGAAGAATTTATTAATAGGGAAATTTGGGTTATTTTATTGAATTTTACATTTTGGCTAAAAATAGTAAAATCATAAATGATTTTTCCCCCTCTTATAGTACAGTGATAGATTGGTGATAAAGTAGGGGAAGGAAGCTTCTGGGTACAAGCAATTTTGAAATAATACACATTTCTCACAGAGACACTGCATCTGTGGTAACTTTGAACTGACCTTCAAAACTATTTAATTTGGATTTTGTTCCAGTGAGTATGTGCATATGTTTCATAAAATATTATGGTAAAAATTTCTAGAGGTTTTATGCTCCATTATATTATCAAGGTCTTACCCAGTGAACTTTGCCTTTCTTTGAATATTATAATCTTTCCATTTAATACTTCTGAACAAAGAGAGCTGGCTGGGTAGATTAACCTCTTAAAGTGCAAAAGCCATATAAAGTTTGGCTTGGGCTAATAAGATTGTTCCAGCCCTACTGAAATATTCATTTTAATGGTCAGCAACACTAGAGTAAGACTCAAAGATGGAATTAGTCCAAACATAAGTTAAGGTTTTGGAAGGCCAATGGCATTTTCCACATTGAGTAAATTGGAAAGGAGGCAGAGATGAGATATATAGCTTTATAAATCTCCCTTCGGCATAGCACTCAGCAGTTATGTTGTAGTACCTTGGTGACCTATTCAAGTTATTATAACCTAAAATTAACACAAGGAGGTTTTTTAAATGCCTTAAAAACCTTTCTCTGTTGTTCTCCTTCTCCTTCTTCTTACTCTTTTTCCTCTCCTTCCTCTTCTTTCTCTTCCTCCTTCCTCCTCCTTCTCTTTTACCCTTTTCTCCTCTTCTTTTGCATCTCTTCTCCTCCTCCTCTTCCTCCTTATTCTTCTCCTCCTTCCTTTTCCTCTTCTTTCTGCTTTTTGTCCTTCTCTCTTTTTTCTCTGTCCTTTTTCTTCTCAATCTCTTCCCCTTCTCCTCTCTCTTTTCACCCAACTATCTTCTTCTCCTTCTCTTTCTTGAGTCTGTATTTCTCACAGTACACAAACACATTTGTATGCACATGTGTTTGTATGCACACATGAACTTGCACACAGTTCTGCTTTGCACTTAGTAGCACTTATTCTTATAAAAATACTTGTTCATGAGCTTATCTCAGTTTGATAAACACTGGAGCATTTTCATATTTTTTAGGACTTTTAACTTAGTCACATTGTTGTGACAAACCTTGCTTAAAATGCCAAAACCTTACTTTTGGACCTCCAGCATCCAGAATCATGAGCCAATAAAGTTCTATTCTTTACAAAACAAAACAAAACAAAAAACTATTGAAATGTATTCCTCATGATAACAATTATATAAATTTTCCCCAAATTGAGATGCAATGTGGTACCAACACAGACTTCAGGTATTCACATACCAGATTGAATTCTGGTTTCTTGACTTGGATAATATAAATTAGGATCTAGGCTGTGATTCCCTCATCTGTGAGGTAGGGATAATGATTACACTTGGTTCACACAGTTAGATTGTGATTCAAAGACACAATGCATGTCAAGCACTGAGATTCATGTCTAGCACTTAAGGAGTGCTTAATCATGATTTTATATGGTAGTTGCTAAGGAATTATGTTTCATTTGTTTTTCACTCAGAACTAAATCTCTATGTTGTGGAAGATCATTTTAAGGTCTGACATTTCTTTACCTTTAGTAATAAGAGAAGTAAATGAGGACAAAGTGATAAGTATTTTTCTTTTAAGCTAAGTATGGCTTGCAAGGTTAATGTGAAAGCAGTAGTAAAGGCTTGTAATTTTACATATTTCCTTGCTCTATATGGTGTCCAAAAGCAGCTGCAGGCTGATTTCATGTCTTTACGATATAAGGAACTCTAACTGATTCTGTGTGTTTGTGAGGGCCACACTGAGTTTTCATTTCTACTTGACTTTCTAAAAATTAACCAGTCTTAAGTTTTAGAACAGCTTCAGATTTGTAGAAAAATTGAGAAGAGTTCCTATATTGACTACCTCCCCCCCCCCAGCTATCAGTACATGGTTCTATAAACCACTGTCAATACCCTATTACTAATGAAATCCATTGTTAATATTAAAATTTATACTTTGTGTTGTAAAATTTAATGGATTTAACAGCTGTATGATGTCATCTCATGTATTCACCATTATTTTCATACAGAATAGTTTCACAACTCTAAAAATCCCCTTTGCTTCACCTATTCATCTCTTCCCGCACCAAGTAACTGTAACCAGTATTTTTTTGTTTTAATTCTCTATAGATCTGCCTTCTGCAAGAATGTCATACAGGTAGACTCCTACAGTATGTGGTCTTTTCAACTGGCTTCTTTTACTTGGTGATATGCATTTAAATTTCCTCCATGTATTTTCATATCTTGAGGCTTATCTAATATTATAGTTGAATAATACTGTATTGTGTGGATGAACCACAGTTTCTTTACCTATTTACCTACTAGAGATCACATTTTTTGCTTCCAAGTGTTGATGGATATGAATAAAGCTGGCGTAACCAATTGTGTGCAGGATTTTGAGTGGCCTGTTTTCAACTCAATTGGGTAAATTCCTAGGACTACATTAGTTAGATATTAGGATAAGACTATGTTGAGTTTTGCAGAAAACTTCCAAACTTAGCAGCCTTGGTGTTTTTACAGATATTTGCCCTCCTTTGTGGTTTGTCTTAATTCTCTTATCAGTATCCTTTTGAGTTAAAATGCATCTTGAGTTAATGTTGATAAAAGATGTAAGGTTGTATAGAGTCATTATTTTGCATATGATTGCCCAGTTTTGCCAGCAACATTTACCCAAAAATCTATCGTCTATTTCCCAATGACCTGTTTAGCACTTTGGCTCAACTGACTGTGTTTGCATGGGCTTATTTCTAGACCCTCTGTTCTGTTCCACTCATCTCTTTGTTTACTCTTTTACCAATACCATTTTGTTCTTTACTGATTGCTGAGCCTTCTCATAATTCTTAAAGTCAGGTCATGTCAGTCCTCCAGCTCTTCTTCAGTCTTTTTCTTTCCAAATAAACATTAGAATCTCTTTGTTGCTCTCCATCATAACATCCATCAAATAATTTATTGGGATTTTGATTGGCATTGTGTTTAATCTGTAGATTAAATTGGGAAGAATTTTCATTTAAACAATATTGAGTTCCATCCATGAACACAAAGAATTTTCTTTGTATTTGGAACTTCTTTGGCTTCTTTCCTCAATGTTTTGTAGTTTTCTTCACATGAATCCTATACATAATTTGTTAGGTTTATACTTAACTTTTTTACTTTTTGCTATTAATATAAATGTTATTGCATTTTAAATTTGAAATTCTAATGGTTTACTACTAATGTATAAGAATGCAGTTGACTTTTGCTTATTAACACTGCATGTTGCTGGAGGTATACTTCCCATGGTAGAGCATGTGCTTGGCATACGTGAGGCTTTGGTTCAGTCCTCAGCACCAATAAAGAACTAAATAAACAAGGAAACAAAAAACCGTGTATCTTGCAAATATGCCATAATAGCTTATTGGTTTCAAGAGTTTTGTTGTTTACTGTTATTGACGTTTGAGATTATCCACATAGACAATCATATGATCTGTGAACAAAAACACTTTTATTTCTTTATTTTCAGCCTATGTTTATATTTTTTTCCACTTCCTGTCTTATTGCATAAACTAGCACATGATGTCAAGCAGGAGAGGTAAGAGGGACATCCTTGCCTTGTTACTAATCTTTGCAAAAGTGCATCTTTTTGCTCAATTAAATGTGATGTTAGCTAGAGACTGTGTGTTTCTGTTATCAAATTGAGGGATTTCCTCTATTTCTAGTTTCTTAAATGTCATCAGCAATTGGATTTTGAACTCTGTTTTATATTTCCTATAGCAGTAAACACCACAGGTCTCAGGTTCCTCTATTTTCCTTTTTTATTTGTTTTCTCCTTTTCCTCCTGACTTGGGGTTTCCCCAAAAACTCTTTCTTAAATCAGGGTCTGTGTCCTGCAGCGACTTCAGTTCTAAACCACTGTTACTGTACTGGAACGCTGGTGATGTGGTGGTGAAGGGTTAGGCAGAAGTGTTCTGGAATCTTACGATTAAATCTTACTTTTTAAATGGACTTAATTGCTTGAATCCTCTTTTCCTCCCTCCCATTCAATGAGAAAGAAAGGTGGTAGGGGACGGCTATTGGTCTATAGCCCTTTTCCTCAGGTCAGATTTGCTCTGTAAAATATTTCCTTTTGAGGGTAATCTTTTGTTAGGAAGAATGCTCTTGGTATATTTCAAGATCCTTAATTTTTCCCTGGGTAACTTGCAAAATGCCTACTTTTCTTTCCTCTCTTACCCGTACACTTTACCTTCGCTTAAACAGGAGAGAGTTCTTTTCTAGTCTTTTCTCAGAGAACCAGGTTAGGTTCCTGGAAATAAAACCCATGAAGGTGTAAGGCTCCACCCTGAGACTGGACCCCTGATGTTTTTAATTTAATTTACAATCTAGTTCACACAGCCTTCAACTATCTGTGCCTCTGCCTACTCATCAAAATTACCACTTCAGCATCCTTACCAATTAGGACTCCAATGGTTTCTACTCCACGTATGGTTGTGCTAGGCTATGAATTCCTGTATTTTGCTGTTTCTTTAGATTTCAGGTTGTCTGTTTGCCCTGAAGCTTTAATTCTTTGATGGATCTAATAATATCATTTTGGTTTTTAGTTTTCTTAGGTTTCTACTTGTTGTTAAGATGGAATTAAAAATTTTCGAGCTCTTTACATGTTGGAAGTAAATCCAAAATTCTGCCATTGACTCTAAAGTCTACACTACATTAAAAATAAAAATTTGAAAACCCAACTTTTCAGTGTGTTGTTGTAATAGATTCATGTTTAAGGAACATTATTCTTACAAAATAATAATGATATATTTTTATGGCTAACATCAATGATTGACACTTTCCACTCAGTTCATTCATGATTAACAAGTCCAAAGGCTAAGAAAGAACTAAGGGAGATGAAATAGACAAATAATTTTAAGTCATGTTTTCAAAGAAATGATGTTACCTTATGCTAATGTCTCTTTACCTAGTGATTCAGTCTGTGTTTTTATTTTCTATGCTTTCTTCATTTTGCTATTCCTACTTTAGTGGAAACAGACAGTCCATTGATTTTTTTGCTACTTTGTGAAGAACTTTAGTAAAATGTTGGGTTACTTTAAACAATACTTGGAAATTATAGGACTTTTTTGTCTACACTTGTCTTACTTTTTTCATATCTAACCTAGGAGATTTGGTAAGGTAAGAAAATCAAACCAATATTTTTCCCTTCAAAAATTAGAAATTTCAGTTCCCTATTTCCAAAAATAAGATTTAATTTTTGATAGATAATTTACTTATTAAATGAAGGCTTTAGGATAGGTTTAATAATTTAGAACATGAAATTTATCAGTTTTAAAATACCATATCTCATTGATTATAAGATTTGAGTGCACGTACCTAAAACCTAAGCAAGTCTAATGGAAAATATTTATATTTATAATCTTTGAAGTGATATACAAATTAATTGTGCATGCTATAGTTGGTTAATTGCTATAGTATTCACTCAAGAATAAGTGATCCAGGAAAGTAAGATTTCTTGTGATAAGAGAAAGAATAAATACATAATGTATAATTTTTTACTGTAAAATCCAACAAAGCATAGTAGAAATTAATGTTCCTAAGAATTTTTGATTCTAAAGTTAAGTAGGAGTAGGTTAGAATCAAAGGTAAAAATGATTTAAACTATGAAGTTCAGTAAAATAGCTTTTCTCACTGATTGTATATGCAAATGGTGTGACAAGTAATTAGAGCTAAGTATAAGTATCAATTGTGAATTGTTCAAAAACTTTGAAAACTTTGAAAATCTAACTCAAGTCATTTGTAGAGAAAACCAGTATGAAGAAGTTATTATAGCCTAGAAAGACAAAGCATGGAAAAATAATCTCATGTATATATGGCTAAGAATTCTAGCTTGTCTTAGAGCTGTGTAATCTCCTCACATTCATTGCAGGACTTCTGTCAGCCTCTGCTTTTCAAGTGTTGAATGTGGAAAACATTTGCCTTATAGGAGTATTGTGAATAATAAAGATACTACATGAACGTCCCCAGCACTATGCCTGGTACATGGCACTCAGTGTACATATTGCTGGTTTGAGTTACTAAGAATAATGGCACAGTATTAGTAGCAAGAATTATTAATACTCATCATATAAAATAATTGCAAGAGAATTGGAATGGAAAACAGAAACTTCAGTTTTGGTCTTAACCTTGAGTCCTTCGTGATTTTAGATTTCAGATTTCTCAGCCAAATGAAAATGGACCAATTGATTCCAATGATTGTACTTAAAAAAAGAAAGATATCATTTTGTTTCATGAAGAGTGTGATAAGGAAATGTGAATGATTTGAAGAATGTATAAGTTAAAAAATAAATGACTTCTTTTGCATAATTGTATCTCAAATTCACCATAATTGTTAAGTGTAGCAAAGTCTAATGACATATTTTTCACTCCCCATAAAATGCTCAATTAGAAACAGGCAGGACATTTTAGATAAGATTGGAATGAGAAGTTGGCAAAAAATAATAATTAAGACTTTAGAAGCATTTAGCCATCTGTTGTATAATCATGAGGATGATTGAAAAATGACTCAATTTATAATATTCACAAACTTGAAACACTTGGGAAATATTCCACACAAATATATGCACTCATATGTCTCTAGACATAGCTAACAAAATAAGATGATACAAATATGATGAAACAATCTGTGATTGTATTTTCCATAAATTTTCATGAAAGATCTCTTATGGCAAAGAAATCTGGGGAGGGACTACTGCCTGCTTGCATAAGGACCTTCTCAGTATTTAGAGCAGTTCATAACAGTTTATGCAAGATTTTTTATCAAGTGGCCTTATTTTTCTTTATGTCTGACAGCCTCCTCTTTGATAGAACTATTTGTTCTTTAGTCTCTTATCTTTATTTTTGTTCAAATATTCTTCCATTCTTTGCCATCTGTGTACATGCAAGATAAATTAAGGCATTTTTCACAAATCCTTCATTCTGACTCTTATCTGTATTCTTATGTAATTGTAAATTTTTCTATAAAAGTTTGGAATTATATGTCAGTTATTAGGTATCATATTTCATGTTGTTTTTATCTTGTTTTTCTTAATTACTTGTTAAAATATGTCCCTAAGGACAGTGCTTGTAACATCTTCATTCCTTGACAAAAATGCTTTTTGTGCTGGGCTCAGTACTGGGTATGAAAGAAATCAACCAGTATGAGAATAAAAGGATTTTGCCATTCAGGAGCTCATGGTCCTCACAGTGAAGTACATAGAATAGGTGCCTTATGGAGTGCAAATTAATTAATTAGCATTTGCACTTTCTTCCTTCTTGAGGAGCTACTTCACATTTCCAGATTATCAGCATTCTTGAGGGAAATATCTAAACTACTTGAGGACTACAGATAATACAATAAGATACTAAAGTTTTTCAGTTGTAAATTTTCTATATTGTTATTCTGAAACATCCATTTTAATTTAATTGTGTGCTTTTTGACAAGATAAAATAGAAGTAATAAGGAAAAAAATTAAGTATTTATTGGACTGCTGTAGCTGTATATATGTGATTCCTTGAAAACAGTATAGACTGGTACTACCCAATAGAATTTTCTGAGGTGATGAAAAAGTTCTGTATTGGCACTGCCCAATTCATGAGCTACCAGCTCCATGTAGCCAGTTGACATTGAACACTTGAAATGTAGTAACTGTGATTTAGAAGTGAAATTTTTGTTGCCTACTTTTAGTTAATTTATATCTAAGCTTAGATAGCTACATGTAGTTAGTGACTATCAGATAAGACAGCACAGGTACACACCAAAGAAGGCATATCTGACATAAGCATCACTAAGAAATCTTTCAGTGCCCCACAGAGACTTCGATAGCTAGTCTCAGCAAGTGCTTTCCTCTGAATTTGGACACAACCCGAGAGGCATTGTAAATCACACTAACTACCCTAAAAAGAAATAATTTCTAAGCAGGCTTATGTTTTTTAGGATCCTAATTTTTAAAGAGCAAAATGCAAATACAAATTAGTTTAGTTTAAAAGCAGAGAGAATTTTTGGAGGTTTTCTTAATTTCTAGGTCTTAGATAATGCTATTCACTCATTGTTTAAATATATTAAGTGTGAGTTCTAGTGTGGCTTCCAGGGACTTCATACAGTAATTCTCTCCCCAAATGATGATAAGGATGGCTCAGAGCAGTCTCAGGTTGATCTCTCTCTCACACTTAACAAGAACAGAAGAAACTAGCATTCTTTCTCCAAGAGTTCTGATAAAGTCCCATGACTATCTCACTTGAATAGCTTGGGTCCAGAGCCAATGCTGAAATCCATCACTCTTACGATAGAAATAAATTACAGTGGGAGTGGAAGGAGGAAGGAACCTGTCTTCCTTGTCTACTCTGGAAGTTTGGCTGAAGCTTACATAGTTCTCACATAACCTGAGCTTACTGAAAATCACATCAAGCAGTCAATTTTGAAGAAAATTAAATGTTTGGAGCCAGTTAAATGTATATGGTAGAAATAGATATCGTAACATTGGTCTTTATGTGCTAGTTACCATCCTAGGCATCCTACCTATGTTTCTTACTAAGTCCATCCAATAACCCTAGAAATATACCTCATTGTTTCTCATTTTACGGACAAGGGAAGAGTCACAGAAGCTTAATAACTTCCTCAGTTTTCATTTTATTTACCACAGCAGTATGTAAAATGCCAGGTTTGAAGACAGGAAATTTTATTTTAGATCCTGGTCTCTTAACCATTACACTTTGTTCAGAAATAACTTCTTATATCTGGTATCACTGAGACTGTCAATTTTGCTAAAATTAAAGTACCACATTACATCCATCCTAATAAAAGTAAAAAGTGAGAGCAATTTAGATTGTACTGTTTGCAAGTTAATTTCAGTTCAATAATGAAAAATAGTATATGAGTTTGGGTTACTCTATGTAAGGCCAACTCTGACAGACATTTTCCATTGAAATGAAATTATTTGGAACCACAAATTGATGTTCTCCCAGAATCTAAACATTTAACTTTTTTTCCAAATAAATTATTTCAAAAGTAAAATATTACCATTTAAAATTTGGGTTTCCAAATACGTATTACCCTAAACATATCTAAGAGCGATCTGCTGATCAGTGGCACAATTCTGAGAAAGTAAGTATAAAATCAATGCTGAAATGTTAGTTTGCAGTTTCTGTATACAAAACTACTTTTCAAATCTGTTACAATTTTTTAGGGGAATAGATAGGTTTGTGAACACATAACTAATGGACATTCTTTTATTATACATATATTTCAACATTCCATATAAACACTGTTTGCAATGCATTTTATTATTCATTTATAGTGTATTTATAAGAAAAATATAAAGAAAGTTTCTCCAGCTTTCATAAATGTTTTTTAAAGACACATCCATTTATTTTGCCATTATTATTCCAAATATATACATGTAAATATAAATATAAAATAACTTCCCTTTGGAAGAACCCAAGGTAGAAAAAGAAGATACAAAAGTCACTGATGAAAAACTTTGCTACAGAAGGCAGGAAGAGAAATAAAATGATTGATATTTCAAGGATAGGCATTGTTAACATTATAATACCTTTTACTTGTTTAAAAATAAATCACATAATCCAAAGGTCATACTGAGAAAATCCTAGAGATGAATCACTTGAGTCCATAGGAGATCGTGCAGTCAGACAAGAGCACGGAGATGGGGCTGCAAGAGGAACCTATCATGTCTCATCTTTCTGTTAAGGTGCAGATTCTAAGAGGAGAATGTGAAAGAAAATATCAGGAAATTTATGTTTACAGTGAATGTTTGAGTTTTAAAAAATTTCTGTATGTTAAAGGTTGAGTAGAAAGGGAGTATTTTTGAAACTTGGTAGAAATTATCTTAAAGTGCAGAGTATAGTTTGCTGCTTCACAGAATGAAGATTGGATGGTACTAAAAATACTGGAGGATCAGTTCTTTAGTTTTGTCTTTCTTCCCAGAGTTTCATTATCTACCAATCTTCTACTTCAAACTGTTCTAAGGAAAGTAATGTTTACAATTGCCTCTTTCAGTTTTGTTGAATCAGACAGGAGAGAGTAAAGAGAGCACTTACTGTGGGACAGAAGCTGTGGTTAGGTTGAGTGCATAATGCTGATTAAGAGACAATCTTTGCCTTCAAGTTGTTCAGATGCTGATCCCAAGAGACTTTGCTCAATTATCACCTATAAAGGTGATGCTCATATTAATGAGCATCTTCTGAGTCTTTGGATTATCAGGCTCCTTTAGTAATACTTCCAAACACTGAAATTTGATAAAAGTAAATTTAAAAGATGTAAAAGTATATTTAAACCAACTCCCTTGTGTTACAGTTATAATTATTTTCTTTTCCCTTTGGTTGTCAAACTGAGACTTTTCTATTGTATGACTTGGTTCCGAATAACGTCTACTGAGCATCTGTTTGAGAACTAGGTTTTGATGGTCTAGGAAAATCCATACTATCTGATGCACCTTTTTTTGACCCTTCTAAAGCAATATTCTCAAGGGACACTGAGGATCCCAGATTCCCAAATCAGTGAATTTTTCTCAAGCTTCCCTTGTCTTTACTTTGGTGGCTTTTGACCTCATTGACTACCCTTGCTCTCAGACTTTTAAATTTATAGGCTGCACTTCCATTCATCTACTTTCCCTGTTTTCACTAATGCATCCTTCACATTAGAAACCTATGAAACATGGGGTTCCATCATTGATTTCAATTGATTTAATTTTTCCGTGTTTTGTTATCATCATCTATCTCTCATGTGCTCTAATCAGTAGGTATTTCTGATGGTGGGATTTAACCCAATTTTCTCACTTACAAGATGAAAAGACTAACCAGAAAAATCCTCAGTTTTCTCTTGAAGTTCTTTTATCTGAGGTCTAAATCCACATCTCCTGATTTCAACCCTTTTATAGACTCCAGACTGACATTGCTAAGACACACTGCAGCTGTTCAACCTTACAGGCTTAAATGTTCCCCTCCATCCCCATTTACACCTCAGGACTTCCTCCTACTCCTGATGTCCTCATTCTGTTAATGCTACCCCACTAATTATGCAGGGTTAATCATTGAATTTAAGTTTGGCCCCATAATCTTCTCTTTTCTCTTGTCCAGGCTGTCGCTGAGTTCTTTCCTCTACCTGCCTTTTTCTCCTTCATTAAGTAATCATCTTTCCTTCCATAGTCCTAGTATAAACCTTACACAGACCAAGTGCTCCATAAATGTTTGTTGAAAGGAGGGTCTTATTCTTCTCTTCTTCTTGTCTAATGCTTAGTACTTGTTAAGAAATGGTGAATCATAATTAAAGTCAACAAAATAAGAATCCTAGCAACATTTTCTTTTTTTCTACCCTTAGCTCAAGTACAGCATTTAAACCACCTGAAATAGAATAAACTGGTTAGGAAAACAATGTTGTTCTTTGAGCCCCTACAGAACATAAATTCAGTGAAAATCTGTTCAAACCACAGCTCTAATTAAAGGTTTTAGCTGCCAAATAATATGTTCTGGCTAAAGCCAAGTTAGTATTATGGAGTGTTTCATGAATAACAGCACAAGCTTTATACTCTGCTGTTGATTTTCTCATGGGAAACTCATGTAAAGGAGAGTGATACCTCCCTGTTGACTTTAACTTTGAGAAAGGCAAAGCATGTTGAAATTGTACATAATTCTCTTCTAAAGAAAAGGAAATAGCATTTCAATGGTTTTCCTCAGTGTCTTATTGAGTTATGGTGGGGCACAATTATGCCTGTTAAATTGATTTACCAGATGGAAGGTTACATTTTATATTTAGATGATTAAGTTGTAGGAGACTGGAATTGCATCTCATTCCATAAAGATCATATAAAAGTAATTAACTGCATTTTCAAACTAATTGGGATTTAAACTGATTCCTCCTTCTCTTCTACTTATGTTGAACTAAAAAAGGGAAATTGCTATTAAAAATAGGCTTCATCATAGAGTATTTGGCTTAATAATTCTATATCTCAATTGGAATCTATAAAAAAAGAAAAATGAAAAAAAATGTTCCCACTCAAATTCTGGAAATTGCTTGCTTATCATGGCTGTTTAATCATATACAACGTGTGCTATAATTTATAGCTAAAATAAATGACTCCTAACTTATATTCATGGAACTTCCACAGAAACATTTAAAAGAAAAATGTTACATTTTTTGCATTTTTTTCTCTTTTGTACCATTTTAAATAAATTACTAAAACCTTTATCTTTTCTAGAAAATTAAATATGATAAAATGGTAAATAATAATTTCCCATAAATTTTTATCTTGATATTTTTGATAAGTAGTAGGGACATATCATTAAGAGTTCTCCTTAATATCCTGCTCCATAACCTAATAATGATAATAATACAATAATTATACCATACAATAAAACCTGACCTACTCACAGCCAATATTTCAGAATCTTTAGACTTCCAAAACAGTGCCAGTGTTGGAATTTGTTAGTTGGTTCTGATAGTTCCCTATGGCTGTCATAACAGATTACCTCAGATTCAGTTGGTTAAAGCAACACATTTATTATCTTACGGGTCTAGAAGTCTGAGTCCACAATGAGTCCACTGGGCTAACATGAAGATGTCAGAGGCAAGATGGCTCCTTTGTGGAGCCTCTAGGGCCAAATCCTTTTCCTTGCCTTTTTCCATCTTCTGAGAGCCACCTGTATTCTCTGGCTGTGGAACCTTTCTATCTTCAAAGCCAACAGTGATCAGTCTAGTTTTTCTCAAGCTATATCATTCTGACGCTCACCTCTTTTCTCATTCATATTTTTAATGGACTTTTGTGATTACTGTGGACCCCTCTGTTTAATCCAGTATAATCTCCTTATCTAAGTCAGTTGACTGGCAACTTCTAATCCACCCTTAACTTTAATCCCCTTTACTATGCAATAAAACATTTATTTGGCCCTCTGTATCCTCAGGTTCCATATGTGCAGAGACAGCTAACTGTGGATTGAAAGCACTTTTTATGAAAATACCTCTATAAAAGTCTTTTTACCTGTCATTTTTCCCTAAACAACAAAGCATAACAAATATTTAAATTGTATCAGGTATTATAAGTAATCTAGATAGGATTTAAAGAATATAAGAGGATGTGTATAGATTATAAGCAAATACTCTGCCTTTTTTTTAATAAGGGACATGAACATCCCCTATTTCAGTATCCCTGGCAGAGGAGAGGGCTCTGGAACCAGTCTGTTCACAGGTTTTGAGGAGTAGAACATGGACATCTTTGGAGAAGGGCATTATTCTGCCTACCCCAACAATGTTGAGCTTTCATTAGGATTATGTTTTCTATAATGTATTTTACTCTTTTAGTTGAAGTTTTTTCTGAGCTTTCTTAATCCAGACAATCATCCAGTGAAAACAGACTAAATAGAAAGTGTTTAACAATATATGTATCTAGGAAATGGTTCTGGGGAAGGCTGGATAAATCTAGAGATGAACTTTCCCTTTATGTCAGTCTGAAATAGGTTGTAGAGCTTCCTTATATGTTTATATTATAAGGAAAAAGTATGATAAGTATAATACAGTAAGGTTATTGATTCCATTGGGGCAGAATTGAATTATCAAGAACATTTCAAAACCATAAATATTACATAAAGGTTACAAAATCAAAACTTGCAAAGGAAAATAAGTAATGATGCCTAAGTGATTTAGAAGGCTTTGAAACAGGAAAGGAGCAAAAAATGAAATTGCATTTGGACAGGGTAGAGGATGAACCTCCTGCTGGTCAGTAGTCGTTGCTACCCAGTTGTCATTGGTGTTGCTGATCCATGGCACCTGAAGGTGTCTGAGAGGTTTTGAAAAGCCAAATAGACTACTTGATTGCATCTAAAGATTTGAGATAGAGAGATCTAAGAGTTCTAAATAGTAGTAAGTGGATATTTAAAAATACATGTCTTTGACAAGATTGACCAGAAAAACCACTTAAACTAAGATTAAACAATGTGATTCCCTAAAGCAATTTATGGAATTCTATATATAGTGACCTAATCCAGAAGTCTGGGAGCCATATCTGGTTCTTCTTCATCTCATCAAATGTTAATTCTGTTATTGCCTGCTCTGATGCATCTTTCTTCTCATGCCTACTGTAAGTTCATTTTCCATTTAATTCAATTCCTAATATAGTTCTGGCCATTCTCCGATTTCATCATTCCTTTACCAAATAAACCCTTTATCTTTCTAAAATTTAAGTCTACTCTTTCTCCTTTCTTATTTAAAAAACATTTGTCATCTCTCTCCCCTTCCTAACCTTTTCTCTTACTCTCCTCTACCACTTCACAGAGGCCTTAGGAAAACCAAACAAAATTTGAAATTTCATGAACACATCTTTCTGCTTCACACTCTCATGAGACATTAACATCTGATTTTCTAAATGTCCCTTGCTCTTCCTGAAGGGCTTCATTGAATAATCATAATCATCTTGAAATGCTCAGCTGGTACATACTTGCCCTCTGTTAAGCTTTCTGGGTGTCTTTCTCTTCATTCTTTGTGTGTGGGTGGGTTGGGGGACTGGGGTTTGAACTCAGAGCTTAGCTCTTGCAAAGCAGGCACTCACTCCTTGATCCACAGCTCCAGTCTATTTTTCTCTGGTTATTGTGGAGATGGGGGTCTCAGGAACTGACCTCCATGGCTGACTTTGAATTGCAGTCCTCCCAATCTCAGTCTCCCAAGTAGCTAAGATTTATAGGCATGAGCCACCAGCACCTGGCTACCTCTCCATTCCTTATGCCAAGCGTATATCCACAATTACCTGGACATATTGTGTATACATGTCCACATTTAAGACAAAACTTTCTACTTATTTGCTAAATCCTTGAGGACGGTACTTGTAGCTTATTTGTTATTGTAACCACAGCATCTTCAGAGAGCATACAATAGCCATTCAGTAACTTTTGCTAATAGAAACAAATATGTGGACTAAAATGGAAGTTTACGTCCACATACAGATCTATTTTCTTTCTTTTTTTTTTTCCTGTGGTCCTGAGGTTTGAACTCAGGGCTTTCACCTTGAGCCACTCCACCAGTCCTATTTATTTATTTATTTATTTATTTTGTGAAGGGTTTTTGAGAAAGGGTCTTGCAAACTGTTTGCCTGTGCTGGTTTGGAACTGCTATCATCCTGATTGCTGCCTTCTGAGTAGCTAGGATTACAGGTGTGAGCCAGCAACACCCAGCTTAGATCTATTTTCATGACATTTCTACTTAAAATAGTATCTTTGGCCAGGCATGATGACACATACCTGGAATCTTAACTATTCGTTAGGCAGAGGCAGGATGATGGCAAGTTCAGGACTAGCCCAGACAATGTTACCAAAACCCAATCTGAAAATTAAAACACAAACAAAAGAACTGGGGGCATGTTTCAAATGGCAGAGCACTTAGCTAGCATGCACGAGGCCCTGGATTCAGTAAGTTCTTTGCATTTGAGCAATTAAAGCATGCGAATGAGTTAGGTATTCTAAGCTGTACGGAATAGGGATTCCCTTGACTCTAAAGATGGTACTTGTGATGCTTCCAGAGAATGAAATTCTTTTTGCCTTCCACATCTGACCCATAAGACTTTTTGCTATAACATTTGGCATCAAGAAGTTAGAGAAACTGAAGTTCAGCTAGTTCCACTTTAAACATTTGAAATCCAGCCTTTTAATGTAACTTTCCTTTCATACTTGGATTTATACAAGCATGCATTTTAATTCAGCAACTCTTTACTGAGACCCACTATGAGTCTAATTAGTTGTTAAGTACCAGAAATAGATAACAAATTAATTGTTAACTTAATTTTCTGAGTACTGTCTATGGTAGAGTAATTTCAGTGAAGCAGTGAGGTCTAGATCTGTGTTGCACTGTTTGAACACTAAGGAAATGATGGTGGCAAGTTTAAAACTACTGTAAGAAAACAAAACAAAAAACCCCACATGACTCAGAATGAATGTATGAATGCAGGAAGTAGCTAATACCTGTGTCTATGGAGGGCTTACTTTTTATGCATGGGGAAGATTTAAAGAATGTGTACATACTGAGAAGACAGCCAGATAAGAGGAAATTTAAAGATACAGATTGAATTGCCTCTATTAGTATTTCATCATTTAGCTAAATTTTGCTTGATATTGGTCTATTATTTTCCACTTAGTATTTCTTTCCCCACCAGCACAGTTAATCTTCATACCGTGAATTTGCGGTGCCCTCCCTTGGACTTGGTTGTTGCCTCTGCATAGCACTCTACTTTCCTCCCACTATCCTGTCAGCATCTTACTCAGCCTTGGAGCACCTCCCTTCAAGCCAAATTAATGTCTTGCAGCCACACATTCTCCTTACCCTCACCACTGGCATTGGTCATTGTTAGTCTGATACTCATTCTTTTTTATTTATTTATTTTTTGATGTGATTTGAGTTTGAACTCAGGGCTTCACATTTGCAAAGCAGGCAGTCTACCACTTGAGCCATGTCCCCAGTCCATCTTGCTCTGGTTATTTTGGAGATGGGATCCAGTGACGTATTTGCTAAGCTGGCCTCAAACCATGATCTTCAGCCTCCCATCTAGCTAGGATTACAAATGTGAGCCATCTGAGCCCAGCTCTGCTACTCATTCTTGCTAGGTTATGAGTACTTAGCAGAGCAGACATCACTATCTTATCACCAAGGCTACTGCCTTGCCCTTTCACAATCCTCTTTTCACACCCATTGATTCTTTCTTTCAACAAGTAACTAATAGGTTTGTTCTATATAATAGACACTGTGTTGGTGCTTTTAAAACAATGGACTATAAGTAGACATGCTTTCAATCTTTATAAAACTTACAGCCTTGATTCTCAATATGATTATTCAATAGCTGTTAGTTGAGTTTAATTAAACAATGGAATCAACTAATTTTAACTACAAGGAGTAATTACATATTTTACAACATATTAATATAGCTTGTTTCTATCCAGAATCACGTTGTTTGCTGAAAATGTTTTACCGTGTTTAAAATGATAATTTGTAGCAACATGTCATAAAATTTTGAAGAAAATAGTTATTTTCTCCTTTGTTCATCCTAGTTGTAAAAAGTTCAGTATTGAGCACCATACTGAGTTTGAAGTTGAGCACAAGTACATTGTGCACGTACTTGTTCACTCAGTAAATGGTTTACCAATGGTTTGTCTGCTGAGCCAGCTGAGCACCAGACACTAGAGAACTACTGCTGAGGAGAAGAAACAAGACGCAGTATGCAGTACTGCCTTTAGATTGAGGTAGCTGAGTGCCCTGTTTTAGGCATTTGGGTCCACAAGTTCCTGCTCTGACCCACAAAGTAAGATATCCACACATGCTAATGGGAAGTGCCCACATCAGAGCTTAAACTAGGATTTGAATCAAATTGCCATCCTTGATCAAATTACCATTACCCAGGACCCCACTCTTGTCTTCCCATTATGCCCTGAGCTGTTTCTAGTGACACAAGAACACCTTTTTCCATGAATGCCTATTGCTATTATTTTCTACTTGTAAGAAGGTTGTCAGTGTTCTGATATGTGAGGAATCTAAGACTTAAATTCCTATTTACACTGATGGAAGGAAATGCAAATGGCCACAAATGATGTTCAGATAATGATCTGTATCTGTGTGTTGTTTTTTAAGGCAATACATTGTAGATCATGTAAATATCTAATGTCATTTTATGCTTAAATATGATTCTTGAATGCTGTGTGTTCATTTATAAATATGAATGAATAATATAAAGAATATTTACATAACTTATTTTTAAGTACTATATAATTGCCTGGGAAACGATATAACATTGTTATATGACTATATCACACATATAATTTGATTCTCATTTTCAAAATCTTTTGCATACAAAACACAAAAGAAACATGTTAGCTGTGTATATTGTCCCATTCTTAAACATGTGAAACACGTAAGACATACATAATAAGAAGAAAATAATAAATATTATAAACATTTTTCAGGGTTCACTACATATTGAGTAACATTAGTTAATATTTACCAGTATAGTTTTTGATAAAAATAATTCTCTATAAATAAAGAGACATCATTGGTATATTTGCAATGAGAGAATTGGATGCAGTAGTAGTTCTTATTCAAAGAAGAATTCTTTGGGAAATTTTATTCATAAATTACCATTAATGTGACTGTTATTAGAAGCTAACCCCCCAAAATGATTTTAAAAGACATTTATATATGAATTTCATATTGTTAAGCATTTATAACTAGAAGTAGTTAGATTGGAAGTTTTGCTCCTCAATATCATAATGTATAACATATGACTCATAACATGAAAGATTTATATTATCCAAGCCAAGAAATGTTTAAGTTGCAATACGTTTATTGCATTATGCTAAATGCTAATTTTGAAAACACATAGCTTTTGACTAATTATGAAGCTTTTAATTATAGAATAACTTATTATTTTTTGGTCAGCTAGATTAGAGGACTTATTGTGTCTCCAAAGAGTCTTTCCTTATTACAATATATACGCAGCTAAACAGCTCATGCAGGCATTGCTTTCCTCAGGGCTAACTTGGGTGAGGGGGTGACTGAGACAGGAACTTCTCCAGGGAAACCTAAATTTCATTTAGACGAGATCAGGCGCATTCAGGGTGGTGTGGCCGTAGACCTAAATTTTATTTAGGACAGAGAGCAAGTGGGTGATAGATTTTACATGCTCAGTTCTAAGTGATAGAATATTCAAACTGTCAGCTTCTAAAGGATTGTGCCAGTGAGAGATAGAAAAAGAAGCCCAGGAGAGGAATAAGCTGCAGATATCCAGCATGTCAGAGAAGACTAGACAAGGAAACAAAAGGAATTGAGGCTGGTGGTAGAAACTTGACCTTCATCAATGATTGTAGGCCACATAGAATTATTGAATGTCCCAGACATCCATTCATGTAAACAGACATTTATTAATGCAGTGTTTAATCTTGATTAATATTCATCTTAATATTATGAAATTGTATGTTTGAAATATAATTAATATAAATGATAATATTCAAGGAAACCTTTTTCTTGGTGATAATTCTCAGTAAGAATGAAGATTTTTTTCTATACATGTACTATACATTGTTTTGAATTTATTTGTCCAAATTATTAGTGTAAAGAATATACATAACCTAGGATTAAAAGTGAACAGAGATAATATGCATATAGTTGGTAACCATTCTTAATAGAAGGTGACATATTTAAGACAAAGAATTCTTAAGAGTGGAATTTATAAACAGACAAATTAAAAATGGGAAATATATGAAGACAATTAGTAAGAAAACATTTGAAATATATTGAGTAAAACTTCAGAAAAGGATTATTATCATTTTTCTGGATAACATACAAAGCTCAATAGTTTATCAGTTGTCACGATCTAGTTATTTTTAGTTTTGTTTTATTTTGTCATAAGTTCCTTAGTCTTATACATGGACTACATGAAATATTCGTTTATTCAATGTCAATCTACTAAACAACTTTTCTTGTGATTGTCAGTTGAGCAAGAAAATTTATTGTACCACCAATCTTTCACCAAGATGTGTGATAAGCATTGTTATTGCTCTTTTATAGCTATTAAAATGCTTCATAAAGATTAAGCAACTCACCTAGGGTCACAGTTAGAACATGAAAGAGTTAACCTTGGAATTAGACTCTGATCTGTTTGTGTCAGAGGCGTATTTGGTTTTCCAAAACATAGTTTGTGTGTTTGTATGTGTGTGTACTCATGCATATCATGGCATACACCATGTACACCATAAATCTGGCCCTTGTCACTTAGCATGCTTTAGAATCCTGTTTCTTTAGATCTGTTTTCATACTACCTAACTATATTATTCCTTTCTCAATTTTTATTCTCATACCCTGCCACCCTGAGTTTATTCTGCATCGTGGAATTCATGGAGCATAAAGAATTGAAATTCCTTTAGTTCGTGGGACATTCTTCCAATGTTTCTGTTTCCTTTGTTCAGTTTTTTTTTTCTTTCAAGTGAGAAGAGAAGAAGGTTTAGGTCTTACAGTTTATTTAAATATTGATTTTTCACTTAAATGATGATAATCAATTTTTTTTGCAAATCCAGAGCCTTAAGGATAATTTTTTATGCAAGGTTTTCATCTCAACAGACAAATACCTTCAGATGGGCACACATACATTAAAAAGCATGCCTCCTGTTTCTGTGATTAATTGAGATGTAGAAAGTGATGGGTTTGGAATAAAAATAGAAAGGCAATTAGTCCAACTAGCCATGAAATACACCCACATACAAGCAGACCTTCTTCCCAGCTAGTGAGCGACCTCTTTCTGGGCTTGAGGATTTGCATCCCATTAAAGTCACTGGCATGGAAATCTTTAGCCTTTGGGAGAGACTAGAGCATTAAAAATGGAATTAACTAACTGCAAACTGAATCAGCACACAAAGTCATTAATTCTACTGCTTGGGTATATATCATTCTGAGCTTTGGTGTGCAGGTTCTGAAATGTTAGAAGTGAGTTTCTAAGCACTGTAAGGACTAAATGATGGTGATCCATCATCTCATCCTTCACACTTACCACTGAAATACTAATAACTCTGGTGACTAAAAACCAGTATTGAAATCCAAGGAAAAGCTTTCGCTAGAAGCATTGGTTAGGAGCTTTTCCTACAGAAGTTGTATATTGTATATTTTGCAAAAGTAAGTGTATGTTGCACTTTCCAGTATATCAGTAATTTCTGTCTTTTAGAAAGTTATGTCCTTGCTCAATATTTGAAGATAAAATACAATGTCTCCAATATTATCCTTCCCATCATTGAGGATTATGACTTTCTGCATAGCTCCACCGACCAATAGAAGTCAACTAGCTTTACTCCCTTTGGAAGTGTTATCAGCATTCACACGAATTCATTCACACTGGAATGTGTAATGTCTGAGCTCATGGAACCAGAGAGCAGACCAGAGGCTGAGGAGGCTGAGGAGGGGAGGGTGGGAGGAGGCTGCTGAATGGATACAAAGCCACAGCCAGAGAGGAACAACACAGAGGGTATTTGTAGTTAACAGTATTGTATCATATAATCCAAAACAGCTAGCAAAGGAGATTTTGAATATTTTCATCACTAAGAAATGATAAGTATTTGAGATGAAGGAAAAAATTAAGTATTCTGAGTTGGCCAGTACATATGTACAAAAGTACCAAAGCATCACAGTATAGCCCCCTAAGATACACAATTATTATCTGTCAATAAAAATCTTGAAAATTGGAATATTAGCAGTACTAAAAATTATTGAAATATTTAATATTTTTAAGCTATACATGACAATCATCAGATTCTGAAAATCTTCCCTTGCCTATGTCTCCTATACCCTCTGAGAAACTCTAACAGAAATTATCTCATTAAATCATCTCAGAGTAGTGCAGCTATTGACAATAGGTTACTGGTTGTTCACCTCAGGATTTCTTATGCTTGGCACTACTGATACTTGAGAGTCCTGATAATTCTTTGTCTTGGAGGCAGTTCTGGGCATTGTAGGTTGTCTGATAGCATTTCTGGCCTCTATATAATAGATTTTGGTATCAACTTCCTATACTGATTACCAACAATGTCTTCTGGGGGCAAAATTTTTCTGGTTCAAAACCAATGCCTTATCCTATGCTGGACACTATTTCATTTGATTCTACAGTAACTGTTAGCTATATAAGACTGAATTAATAAGGCTCAGGAAGCAGCCCTATATGTCATGTTTCATGGGACTATGAAAGGACTATGTACAATGAAGTGAACAAGGTTAAAGAAACTCATTAGGGATGTGGAAGCACCCAGAAAATGGCAACAGCAGGAAGCCTTCCCATTCCTGTAGGCTAAAGGGGAGAAGAAATTGCTCCTGGAGAGCTGGAGCCATGTAGCAGGAGCCTCCAGGAGGAGGGGAAGTCAGGAATGTATAAAACTATGCCCAGTGATGAGCACCCTAATAGGAAGAGTGTAGGATACCCTGACCCCTCACTCCTTAATCCTTTCATCAATAGCCTATCCTGCCAGGAGGTTGAGCCCAAATGAAATCCATCCATTCTAGCAAAGAAATAAAGTGATGCACCTATATGACTCAGCCCCCATGGGCTTAGAGAAAGAAGGAAAGTGGAATCTGTTGGTCAAATGGAGAAAATCCAGGCAAAACTATCCCCAGTTTAAACCAAGAAATGGAGGTTTAAAGATACCAAATAATTGTAGCCAGGTGTTGTAGTTCACACCTGTAATCCTAGCTACTCAAGAGGTCTTGATCAGGAGGATTGTGGTTTGAAGCTGGCCAGGGCAAAAGTCAATATAAAAGAAAAGAATAAAACCTATTATCCCAGCTTCATAGGAAGTACAGATAGGAGAACTATAATCCAGGCCTTCCCAGCATAAATGCTAGACCCTATCTTAAAAATAACTAAAGCTTTAAAAAGGGTTGAGGGTGTGGCTCTGCATAAGGAACTTCAAACCCCAGTACTACCCCCTCCAAAAGATATCAAATAATTCATCCAAAGCCAAATAGCTGACGTGTGGAACAGGCATTTAAGCACACATGTATTTGACTTCAGACAGTACAAAGTAATTTTCATACCTGATTTATATTGATGTACTCATGTTCAATAAGGAATGAAGTACTTGTGCTTATTGACTTTAGCAGGTGGTAGATGTCTAATTAGAACTCAGTTCTTCTTCCCTTTCTGGTGTTTACATCTTTACATTGACTGCTAAAGGAAATTTAAGAGCTTCCTATCCAGCCTTCTCTCAAATAGACAAACAGAAAGGAGTAAAAACTATCTGCCATCCTAAAAAATAATTTCTTTGTTAAAAGCTTGTGGAATTCATACAGAATGCTAAAACGCCATATTCTGTTTTTCCAAGATGTTCTCACATTTTTGTGTTGATCACAGACATTGAGCTTAGTGTTAGGAAAAGGAAGAGGACAGTACTGAGCATCAGTGGATTTGGGACCTGCTAAGTCTAAAAGATGTCAGGGTTTGTTTCACAGATCAAGAATCAGGTTCAGACAGCACTGGACTGGAATGTCAAGTGGGAGCATTGCTCAGTGGTAGAGTACTCATCTACCATGCTCAAGGGCCTGAGTTTGAGTCTCAGCACCACACATACCCCCTCCCCAAACAAACGAATAAACAAAAACAAAAGAAAAGAAAAGGAAGCAACATAAAAGAAAAAGAAAGCACCTCAATCTCACTGAAAACTCTGTAGCAGGAAAGGAGCACATGCAAGCCCAACCTTACATCCCTCACTGAAAACGCACTCTCTTCTCCTCCACCAAGTCAGTGGTTAATCAATTGGCTCCCTCTGGACAGCCAATTTGTAGTGTTTAATTCTTCAGGTTTCATCACAAAATCATGTTTATATCTAAGTCTGAGAATCTGTGATGTTTGTTCTTGGGTTATAGAGAAGAAAACAGAGAATGCCAAAATAGCAGGCACCTAGGGACTGGCAGTTCCTTATTTTTTCCTTTCTTGGTGTTAGGTGAAAGTATCCTTGCTTTTCAGAAGCAGGACTGATATTTTTAAAGGAACTTAAACATAACCATACAGGCAAACAAATGCATATAAGCTAATGTAGTGCCATTTTCTTGTGTTTTCTTAAGTGAATAAGATACTAGTAACCAAGATTCCACTTGTACACTAAGTTAAAGTGGGTTGCCACTCCTGCATGTCTGGCTGGAACCTTATCCTTCCCCAAGTTTCTTACCTTCTTTGCTTCAAGGTGGGAGGTCTAGCAAGGGACACATTTCCATTCTCTGTCACACTGAGCTTCTTGTTCTCAGCCCTGATCTCTTCCCTACTACTTGGTTTCAATTATATTATTTTCAGGCCCCCATTTTTTATCTTTTCTATATTTTCAGGCATAAAACTCAGATGAATAACACACAAAAATAACTTGCTTCACTTTTTGAATCCAAAGTAATTTTTTGTTTCAAATTCCTGTTTCACCTAGTCAGTTCCAAGAAAACTTGTAATACAAGAGTTCTCAGTCCAAGTTTAGAGCTACAGAGAAGGGAAAAGAGAACAAAGAGAAAAATAAGTGTAGATATTTGAAGTCTGAAAGTTAAAAAAAAAAGGGAGGGGTAGCATTATAAACTCTACTTTTGATATTCTTTGCAGGCTGTCAAAAATATAAATTCTTTCAAAGAAAACATTTTCACCGGCCAAAAATCTAGCTACATTTTATCTGTTGTAGATGATTAGTGGTGCTTTACGAAAACAATCTTTAATTTTTGTGGTATTCATCTGTAAGGAAAGATGAGGGAGCAATATCTTCAGTATTTAGAATAGATCAGACTGCCTGGGTATAGATCCTGGGTTCATCCCCTTTTTCCTTGGTAACCTTGGGCAAGTTATCTACCCACTGTGGTTTGGTTTCCTCATCAATATTATCACATTACAAGTAGTATCTTTGCCTTATGAATGTTTTTATGATTAATTAAGTTAATATTGATAAAAATAACATGCAAAGAATAGTACTAGAACAAAGAAAACATACTGTATATGTTGTGATTAGAAATACCCTTTCTACCATCATCATTAACCACAAGCCTCTATACAAAGATCCAATCCAGTGTTACTGTTCTTATAAAGTATGGTTATTTTAAAATCTAATAAGTGATAAGTATAGAGATTTGCTATTTGGAATAATTTAAAAAGAAATAGTAACATATGTAGAAGTAATGTGCATTTGTATTTTGGAACCTATAACCCAACTTCAAACTTTCAGTTCTGACATTGTCAGCTTCCGCTCTAACTGTTGGTATGGTGAGTATAGAAGAGTTTATTCACAGTGACTCTAGTTGGCTGATGTTATTATACTGAGTGTGTTTTCCCAGGGTTTTATGTTAGAAATTACTGACAAAGAAATATTCCCGGAGTCAGGATTAGACATAAATTATGTACTACGAAGGTGTCTTCTTATTACCAGAAGTCAAACCAGAGTCTCAAAAATCACATTAAGTTACTGTTTTTGTGGTTATTGAGTTTCACCCTTGAGAGAATTAAGAGGCCTGACGTTGAAGTATAATAAATCTTACTCTGACCCAAACATAATTAGTGATTAAACCTCCCATTAACAATCCCAGTGCTGCTAGATGAAGTAAAAAGCTTATTTTTGCTCCCTTTTCACTTTCACATATACATATGTAGAAAAACCTTTCACATGTTTCATAAAAATGATACTCTGTTTGTCTGTTTTATTAATTTTGAGTCAATGGCTTATCTACATGCTTGGGTTTTATTTGAGAAGAAGGGACCAAGAAAAGAGTCAGGCTTTTTTTTTTTTTTAAACACTAGAGCAATTGGCTCTTTATTTTTTAATTTTTATCTATTTTCTTTGTCTCAATCCCCAGCCTCTGAGCCCAACTTGAAGGTGCGGTCCAGGTTAAAACAGAAAGTGGCAGAGAGGAGAAGCAGCCCCTTACTCAGGCGGAAGGATGGAAATGTTGTCACTTCATTCAAGAAGAGAATGTTTGAGGTGACAGGTAATTGAGGACTGAGCAGTCACATACTAACAAATATTGGTAGTAGGAATAAAAAAATAGTTTAGAATAAATATACCTGCTGCATATTAAAAGTCATCTCCAACAAAGTATTTCTTGAAAGGAAAGTTCATTGATATTTCACAAATAGTTCAGTAAACCTTGCTATGTATTCACCAACTGTGTTTAACAGGAAATGAATATAAAAACAGCTATGTGTCAATCAAGGCATAGCTAGAAAGCATCAAAGTTCACCCTATTCTTTTCAAAAACAGGCAGTTCATTTTGGGAATGCCAACTAGGAAAATAAAACTTTTAATGAAATCTGATCAGAAATGAGCAGAGGGAGGTCCAAGAAGAACATTCCCCCATACTTAGACATGAATATACAAAATACATCTGGGAAAATTAAACTACACGCAACAGCAAGACCTTGACTTTTCAACAAATTTACAGAACTCATAAATGACTTTATGTGTTTACTACTGATCTGGGACTTATGGCAGGAGGGGGATATATTGCTTTTTATGAAGGGGAAGAAACTGTCATTTTCACTAGTCTCAAATGGACAAGTTCATATTTTTTTAGCTGCCTGGTTAGTAGTGTGGAGAACAGGTTAGGAAATTCAACCTGATGTCTCACAAACCCCTGTAGTCCCAGTTATAACTGGGACTGAGAATTTAGAGAAGACTTAAGGATACAAGAACCAAAAAGGCTATCCAAAATAATACTGATTACTGTTTACTGAGTACTTATTTAGAGCCATGCATTATACCTGGTCATTTCCTTTAGTTGCATCAAGAAGTAATGACCAGCAATTATTTTTGTTCTATTCCCAAGGAAAACTATGCTTATACCAATGTAGTAAGTTGGCATTATTTCTCCCAAATCAGTTCTCAGCCTTAATGTTTTAAAAATTCTTGGTTTTCTGTATCTCTTTTGGCCATGACTGTGTGTAGTTCAGCACAATAATACACAAGTGAAGTGAAATGAAGTGAAGATGAAAAAGTATGTTTAGGTACAGAGTACTAATGCAACTTAAAAGATTGACAAGCTGTTTAGGAAAAACAAAGAAAACTGTTTGGTCTCCTTTCCAGTCCTGATAGCTTGATATATTATGTAGAGCACTCATAATTACAATGGGAAAAATTTCCTAGAGGGATTAGAAATGTTAAAAAAGAATAGTAAATAAAAGTATTTTAGTAGAGTGTATGTTTATTTTCCAATATCAATGTAATCACTAATATTAATTGGATTTTAGCTTTGAAATTATAGACTTTTCCAAGAAATACTATTATATGTTAATAAGTGATAATATTAAGTAAACTTTCCTAATTGGTGGCCTTGGTGGGTTTTAAGGGCTGGAAAATAAATCTGTTTTAATAAATGTAAAAGAATAATGAACATTTCAATTGTCTAATGCAAGTGGAGGGAGATGGGTTTTCTAATTAGGGAAAATGGGCTCTCATGAGCATAAAAACTTGAAGAAAAGAGAAAAATGTACATATCACCTTTTTTCTGCTTTGTAATCTTAATATCTAAGGTCATAATTTATTGATACAAATACTCTCTTCTACTTCTCAATTAGTCTCTTTTCTTGGCCATAACCTTTTCTCCATAGTTATTTTTTTCTCCTTATAAATTACCATGGGCTTTAGCTCAAGGCTATCAGAATAGCAATTAATTCTCATTAATAAGGGTTATGATTTGCCTGAGTTTTACTCAAGTTTCTTCATGTCTAAAATATGATAGCTTCCATTTCCTTTTTTTGAGCTAATGACTCCCCAATACTTGAATATGTGTTTATTAAACACATAATTTCTGACTGTGAACTGGCACTTGCAAATGCTTTGGTAGATATTTTTAACTGGTATGATGCACCTACTCCTAATGTCTTTAGAGGCTCTGAACTATCAACACACAGTTGGCTTCACCTGTGCTCCTCTCTGTTTCTGGTCAGCTTCCATCTAATTTGGATGAGGTCTATTTGGAACTTATTAGTAAATTTTTAGTCCATTTAGAGATGTCATGGTGCCACAGTAGTTAAGTTGTCACTGCTGTCATTTTCTAACCTGTATACCTTTCTCACTTCCCCACTTCCTAGGTTCAAGTGTATGCCCTTTGGAAACCCATGCTGTCTCTCTTCTCTTAATAGTCGATGGATAGGAACCACCTGCTGTTTTCCTCTTCTTTAGATTCATGGAATTTCTGCCTTCTTCCCCCCAAAGCCTCATTCTTTTAAAATTCTAAGCATTGACTCATCACTGTGTCTGCAGTGTCCTCTTCTCTCCTCTCCCTTTTATTTTGATACCATTTTATGAACCACTTTTCTTTAAGATCCATTTCCAATATTACTTCTTCTCAGAGATTTCTTAGTGTTCACAGAAAAGCAGTTGCTACCTCCTCCCAGGTCCTATCTAGTGGGATGCTATGGAATCCTATTGTAGTAGGTACTGTCTTGAATTCTAATGCTTGTCACAGAGATTTCTACATAGGAAATACTTTGGTCTGAATATCACATAAGTGATGTAACTTAAAATTGATAAGATGGAATGTTTAAGATAATAGTTTTTTAAAGAAAATAGAAATTATATGTAAATGAAACATAAATGAGAAATCATAATTAATCATACTAGAAAGACAAGAGGTAGGAGCCAGGGAAAAGAAGCTTCTATTAGAATAAAAATGCATGCACTTTTTTGTCAGAATAAAATTTAACAAGATAAAAGGCAAAAATGGAAAAAGACCATTATTCAAAATGTAAACAAAATATATAAACAGGCAGTGAGCAAGATGTGTTTAAGCATCTAATAATGCTATTAACTTATTCAGATGTCATAATAAGTGGCAGGATCAGAATTCTGTCACCATTCTTCTATTTTTTTTTCCAGTGGCATTGCACTTCTTAGTAAAGAAATATTTCTAATTTAATATTGAAAGACATAAGTTGTCTAGATGGATGGCAAGAAACTATTGTGTGGAAATTGGGAGTTTCTGTTCACTGGGGGACAGATGGCATGTGAACAAGACTTGGAGTCTATTGGTGGGATTGGACCTGCAGTAAAATAAGTGGAAGAAAATGAGGATTAAAAAAAATATGAAATGGCAAAGTGTTTGTTCTTACAGACAATAAGTGACTGCACCCGACTGAGTAGGGAAAGAGCAGTAGTTGGAAATAATGGTAGGTTCTGTTTTGTAGCAGAGGCACATGGTGAAAGTCATCTCAGGAAGATCCTCCTGGCAAGAGTTTGGAAGAAAATTTTGAGAGGCCACTCTAGCAATTTAGGAATATTTAGAGATCTTTTAGATAACCCATGAAAGAATAACAAGAGCTTAAATCAAAATGATTTTAGTCTGACCTAGATGAGAAATAATGTAATGAGCTAACTGAAAAGACCCAGTAATTGATTAGGATAAAGAAGTTAGTAGGAATGACTCTAAGGCAGGTAACATTTAATATAAATACTCTTATTTTGGTACACATGTAATGGGAGAGTAAGAATATCCAGCATTACAGAGGAATTCAGGCTGAAATTTATGAGATATTAAGTGCCAGAAATATTACTTTCATGAGGCTGCCTAAAAATTACTTGTAAAGTCACAATATTGAAAACTTTGACAAAGGAAAGAGAAAAGGGATAAAGCCACAAGCTTAGTTGAATGTGTTATTTTCTAATCGGCAGAAGGAAGAAACGTCAGAGGGAAAGAATAATGAATATGGAGATAGAGATTGTTATTGTAGGAAGGATTAGAAGGATGAGGACTATTTTTTCAACAGCCTGCAAATTTGGTGGCATTTAAGAGATCACTTGAAGTTGATAGTGAGTAAGCAATATTGCCTGGAGTTGAAGGAAAGAGTAGGCATTGTGAGAGCAGACTGCACCTCAAGAATAATTAGCATGCTGTCAGACTAGGGGGGCAATCCCAGAGGGAAGGAGGGCATGATGAGTCAGAATAATTGATAACATACTGAAACAGTATGGGAGGGGGTGGGTTGTGAGTGAGAGTGAATGTGCTAGCACGGGAGAAGGGAGAAGAAGAAAAATACTTTTCCTCCGAAATGACTAAGGAGAGTGTAGGTAACATAATCATTAGGTAGAAAAGATACACGTGGAAATCAGATCAGAAGCCTCAGTCACTAGAAAGTATGAGACGATCATTTTTGCAGAGTTGGGGTAACACAATGTAAAGATGAGGCAAATGGAAAAACTTGCAATGAATGAGTTATAGAAAAGGATAAGAAATTAGAGGCTCAGTAAATAATTTTCCAAGGCTTGATATGATTACTCTCTAGGTGTATTTCTAAGAATTAGAAATTTCTACTTTTAACTGGGTGTTTTAGTAAATATGTTAGTTTCTTCCTAAGTCAAGGTCCATGTAAAGTTTATTTCTGAGGAAGAAAGAGATTAAATAATCTGTATCATTTTAATCTAACTTTTGCTTAAAGGAATTTCTTATTTTATTGGTGTTGAAATATTTACATATTAAATTTAGGCAACTTTTCATACTCTGCAAAAAAATTGAGCTAAAGGTCAATGATGTTTTACAAGGCCCTCAATGCAATATTGAGATTTTCTGTTGTATTGTAATTTCTTCATGCAACTTGGACTCATATGTACTATAGTAAGGTATAGCCTTAGAATATCAAGTAAAGAGCAGTTTATAGCCCAGTATTTAGGTAATTTTTTCAGTCACAACAGAAATTGCTCAGGGTCTTGTGTTAATGGCTTTCATGATGTGTAAAGCTCACTATTTCTACCATTATTTATTTTTTTGTGGTAGCCCAAGAGCAAGTAAGAGGATATTCCTTTCTTTACTTTATTCCCTTTCCTCAATAGCATCTATGACACTCTATAAGTGGATATTTGTACTTCTCCAGAAGCTATTGAATACATGGCCTTATTGGTGCAGTGAATACAAAGAGGCAATATGAAAATTAGAAATGTTCCATAAATTTTCCCAGTGCTTCTTATTCACATAGAGGCTAAATAAAACAATGCATAGTGATATGTATTATAGTAACTGAAGTTCATCTTTATTTTTCACAAACACATTTATATTTCCCAATATTTTTCAGAATCCTCAGTCAGTAGTAGTTCTCCAGGATCCGGTCCCAGTTCACCAAACAATGGACCAACTGGAAATGTTACTGAAAACGAGAGTTCGGTTTTGCCCCCTGCTCCTCATGCTGAGGTAAGACCCATATTATAAGCTTGATTCTTTTAGAAATTGGTTCTCCTGATTATCTCTAAGAGAAATGCCAGATATTTACTAAATAAGATAAAGATTAATTATGTTTAATAGTGTCTTATATTAGTTACAGCTTTACATTGAGCAGAATAAATTTTATTTTATTTATAATAAAGATTACAAAGTTTCTGAAATTCTGAAATGCAGTCCTCAAATACAACATTCTCTATGATCCTCAGTAGCTGCTATCCAGTGGTTGTGCAGCTTAGTAACTCTGCTCAGTTATTGGTCATCTGCTTCTTTACTGGTCATTCTGGTGGTAGTAGACCCATCATTAAGTAAAATCAAGGTCATACAAACCTCTCAGAATAACAGCCAGCAAGGGAGAATTCACTCATTGACCTGAAGTGCGATGAAAAGTAATTGAGCTTTGCATTATAGTTGAGGGACATAAGAGTTCCACTGAGCAAACATTTTGCCTGGCAATGGGCATATAACATATTTTAAATGAGATATGAACTGGCGTATTAAAGAAAGGTGCTTTAAAGAAACATCATTTATTGTAACAATACAAGATTAACAAGACGAAAAATGTGAGAGTCAAAAGAATTTGTGTAGTTTCTGAATTAGGCTATTGCAAAGGCAATGGGCTGGAAATAGCAATGAAACTCACTGTTTTAAAGTCTTAACTTTTTCTCACTTCCATAATACCTCTTCACCATGCATTCCTCTTTGTAGGCAAAGTTGGTGTGATAAGTGGTACGTTCTCATGTATAATTGTGGCATGCTTCTTCCCTGGTACTTTATAGTCATGGTACTTTGGGGCTGATAGAGGCTGACCAAATCTCTCATTCATGGCTTACATCTATAACTTTGTTGCCATGGGATTATCTACCTTCTGCCATGACACTTCTACCTCTGGGGAACTCATTCATTGTCTTCTGACACAAACCGGTTGATTTTAAGTATTATCTTGACTGATGGAAGTGTTCTCCAGACATTATGCCAAGATATCTCTGTAACTTTATATATATATCATACATACACAAGTACACATGTACATACATATAAAAAACTATTAGGTATTGTGAAATCACTGGGTCAAGATATAAGTGAAGGCAGAAACTCATAGGATTTGAAGTCACTTTTGCCTTGGGGCATTTGCATTGTTGAGTTTTGACCTTTGGCTTTCAGGGCCCCATAAAGCTCAGGAGATTGAAGAAAAGCTTAATGCTGACCAAGAAGGATAACCTAACAGGGGATCCACCCAATACTAAACTGAGATCCCAAAAGCCTCTAGTTATGCTACATTGGTGACTCACTTTTCCCTACTCCCACAGTAGTCTTGATGGAAGCAGAGTGGAGGCAATTTCTCTGCCTGAGAAGTTGTAACCACAAGCTAGTTTGTGTGTAGAGTATAGCTCAAATCATATCATCTCAAGCTGTTCATTTGATTTAAACTAGCACCATATTTGTTTTTTTCCCAAGTGCCTATAAAATGCAAATGTGAATCCTCTCTACAGACAGACCTTCATTCTGAATTTCTAGATTTACCTCAAATAATTTTCCAGAGACCATAGTCTTCATTGCTCAGCTCCTTAAAGAATTATATTTCAGGCCTCTACAGTATCTCTGGGATTTTTATATACTTCCTGTTTTTTTCATCATCTTGTCACCCCTTTTTCTCTTTTTTTTTGTTATCCTTTGAAAAATATGACATCCAATGGAATAAATACTTCATGAATGTTTGTGACCAGAGACATAAATGACATTATTGGACTATTACTTTTAGGTGTTGTGTTTTGAGTTAGTGCAATTATATCCCAATATTAGTCAGCTTCCTATTACCCTTTAATTTATGTCTATGAAAAGAACAATTTGGTCACAAATATTTTTTAAAATCCTGATTCAGGTTGAGTAATAGTTCTTAGTAACTGCAAAAGCACCAAAGGTCCTGATTCTAATGAGCCCCTGGATGGATTTTGTACCCTTGGGAAATGAAAAGTACACAGTGTCACTCCATTGAACAGCATATGTAATTCTTAGAAGTACATTTTCAGTGAAATAAGACTCAGAAGATCACTTATTTTTTAGGTTCATTATATTATTGGGTTCACAAATAACAATATATTTTGTTTAGGAATACTTAGCAAAATATATTTTAAAGTGGCAAGAGGGTGATTAACACAAAAATTAGCATGATGATTACCTTTTAAGAAGGGAAAATACTTGATAGTTTCTAAAGATGATACATATATTTATTCACTATAAAATACATGTATCTAATACTTTGTACAACATATAAGAACCAAGAAATACATACTGACTGGTGAGACTGAAAATAAATGAAACAGATGAGATTTTTCTCTTTACTTCAAGTCTTTTATGTCCTATTAAATTGAATTAAATGGACTCTCTTAGATTATTTGACCCTTATTTTAAGTATTTATTATATACACACATATAAATGGGTATAAAAGAAAATATGAAGTAAAGAAATTTGCTAATATTATTTTAATCTGCTATGTATCCCTAAATCTTTTATTGTTAGAAATTATCTTTTCGGATGCTCTATTCTTTTCAGAGAATATTCACCCGAATATTCACCCGAATATTCTCGGATGAATATTCTCTGTCATTGTAAACCATTCTTCCACCCCTGCCATTCAAAAAGAAAAACAAAACAAAACAGAAGGAAATGTGATTTAATGGAGTTTAAAAGGGTAGAGGTATTTCTTCAGGTCAGTGACAGGACATTCACCTCCAGAGCTGGAAAGACTAGTTCAAAAGCAAGCAGTGACTTACCTCATAATGAATTAATTGTGTGCCTGAACTATGATCCAAAAGGCCAGGTGGGCAGACCTTTATGCACTGATGGGTAGCCTCTCTGTGGCCCAGAACAAAAAATGCAACCCTGATGGGTAACATGTGTTTTCTGTTGCATTGCATTTACAGAGGTCTGTAGTGTAAGTCATTCTGGGTAGGTGAGAGGCAGCAGAATTCAAACCAAGACTGTTGGAAAATTAATATACTAGCTTTGTAACACTAAATGCTTCCATCTAGAAAAATGAGGAAAAGAAAAATATGCTGAGCCATACTTGATTAACCATCACTTATAATTTAGTATGTTTTTTACAGATGTCTTCTAAGATTAATGAAAGAATATTATTTCATAGCAACAGAATTTACATCATTACATGCTAACAATCTTGGTTGCATACTTCATCATTTACAGAATAGGCTTATTCTGCTATCTTTGCTTAAACAATACAGGAAAGTTTTTTATTTTAAAAGAATATGACCATATATATTTGAATGATCTCTCTAGTCTATGACCTGCAAATAGAAAAGCATATTCCCTAATTCTTTCAGAATCCTATAAATGCATAAGATTCTACCCTTTTTTTTTTTTTTTTGCTGCTTAGGAAATAGAAAAGTAATACCATACCTGAAGTTCTTGAGCCCAAGCTGAAAAAAAAGTTCAATCTTGTAATTTGCATATCCTATCTAATTTAGATAAAGGGAAGACAGAAGTTGAATGAAAATATACTTATAATCCAAGGCTCAAGAAACAACACAATGTAGTGGAATGCCTCAGTGTTCTATTCAGAGAAGGCTGGCCATGAACTTGGCTCCAAAACCAACTAGTTTGTTTTCTGTCAAGTTGCTAGAATTCCCCTGGTCCTCACATTCCTGATCTACTAAGAGGTAGTAATACCTATGTTGACAACTTTGTTGTAAGCACTTTTTGGAAGGCAGGTGGCACATTGTGAAGTCTGAAACAAGTTCATTTTTGTTGTTATTATCAGGGCTGACTCCTGGTAGGGAAAACTCATTAGCTTGCTTGTCTCCAAGCCAGCATTTCTCATGTGAGAGTGAGTCTCCATCTGCTCTGACCACTTCTGTTCCATTTCTTCTATTTCTTACATATGCTCAGTCCCAGAACTCAGATTGTTGAAGCTACTTGCTTTACTCATTTGTAAACTTGGTTGGGGAGCTAAAACCTCAAGGGTTTCTATTTCCAACTCCAGTCAGAGATGTCTTTACCTATCTAGTTACTTTATTGTTAATATTGTGTGCCTGTGGGTTCAAATATGTTTCCATGGATATCAGCACCATTACTTTAGATTTGGTAGGTTTATTTGATAGCTATTTTAACAGTAGCCAAGCTGCTGGTTTATTTCTAGTTGAACATTAGTGGCTGTCTCTGCTCTGCTATTTTTTACATAATTTTTTCCAGCAGATACAAATGATTTCTAAAAGGGTTCTAATAATAAGGTTAAGTGTTCTAAAATGATCTGAAATGTCACTTGCTTTGCCCCAATCTTACATGCCTCATCTGCCTATTGTGTTGTAATAGTTGTTATGGCATCTGCTGTAAATGTTATGCCCCTTTCTAAATAGGGATAGAGTTATGGTTTTAGGTGGCAGCAAGTAGAACACCCCCCCACTGGAACAGAGGTTGCTATGACACAATATCATTTCCAAGGAATCATATTCCTAGGAATATTTTAAAGTAAGATCTTTAACAAAACATAAAAGCAAAGTTAAAAGCACTTTGAAATGCAAAGCAAAACTTCTCAAATGATTATTATATTTTGATCTCACACTCATTTTATAATAATACATTCTTGGATGTCTAGTAAAAATGAAATCTTAGATTTTTTACTAACTAAGCAAGTTTCTTTTTAATTACATAGAGCTTTAATGTTTCCTATAAGCTATCTGAAAGAAGGGAAGAAAATAAAATCTTGAGAGCTACAATTAAAGCCATGGGAAAGCATTAAATTATTAAAGAATTCCTTTTTTAATGTGGCTTTCTTCTTTTTAGGTAGTCTACATTCAGGAATTTGAGACCTCTAAAAGTCAGTTGGTTGATAATTACGAACATGTCCTGTATGCCATTCTGATAGACACATGTTACCTGGTAGAAGTAGACAGAAGTGCTTCAGTCTCAGATTGCAGAATCTGATGTCCAGGGAGGCTGGGTGACTGTCTAGACTCACAGTGAGTGAGTGGTAGAGCTCAAGTGTAAGAGGCTTAGACCAAACTTCTTTTCACTAGTTCAGTCATCTTCTCACCAAAACTATTTTTTTTCTTTTTTGTGATTCTCACTAATATTTTAGATAACTTTGAATACACAGTAAACTGAAAACAAATCACCTTCACTTTCCTATGAGCTTCTTAAAAAGTAGGTAATTTGTTATATACCTAGTGTTCCATTGAGGTCATTGACTTCTTGCTCCCCTTAGATAAGTAATGCATTCATTTATCTCTCTCCCTTCCTCTCTCCCTCCTTCCCTCCCTCCCTCCACATCTCTATCCTTCACTCACTCTTTCTTCCATCTCTCTTTGCTTTCTTTTCCCCCTTCCATTTTCCTTGCCCCATGGGCAGTCATTCATTCTTTCCTGCATTTGGTTTACATGGATTCTTACATCATATATATATTTTGCTTTGTGCCTCATGAATTTTCGTGGATATAAATGGTACAGTGTTATCTACCTCATTTCCTTTCTTACTTTTATCACTAAGCATGTGTTATATCTTTATGGGTGCTTTTCATTACCATAAAAATCTGTGGTGGGTACTGCTGTATTTTATCTACCCAGGTAGGTATGCAGGCAGCCTCCAACTCCCACCCATCACCAAAACATGCTTCAATATATACCCATGGATAGCTTAATGAAAGGATTTCTTAAGTTATGATTTCCAGCAAAGGAGTCACTAGGCCGAGGTATATTGTATGATTGTTTTGGTTTGCTAAATTGTTCATGCAGTGTCCAGCAGTGTGTAAGTGTTTTAGCCTTTCTACATCCCTATAACATTTGATATTGTCCATTTTTCTAATTTTGGCCAGTGTCTATTTTGGAAGAAATTCTGGGTCTTTTCATTGAAAGTAGTCACCTCTTAATTTAAATGACTGACTAAATAGTTGTATGGAGAGACATATAACTTTTATTCATCTGAATTACAAATATTATCTATAAGATATTCTTCCAATTGACATGATAGCAAGAAAAGAAAATAAATAAAATGTTGAGGGTTCATACTAAAATGTGAGGGAACGCCTCTACTCCAGCTCCAGGCTTGATTCTTCTTCTTCACGTCAAAGTCACGTTCTTGGCAAAGTGCTCGCTTCCCATCAAAGCCTAGGTTGAAACTGACACTCTCCTCTGTGCCATGATAATACCTTAACCCTACTATAATGATAGTATTTGTCATGGGGTATTTTCTGTACACCTGACTAGCAATTTAGCACAGGGGAGTTATTCATTGTTTTATGAAGGTTATGTGATAGCCAGTCACACATTTAACACTTCCACTTCATTTAACTACAATAAAAGTTTCCAATTCTGAAAATTTTTCAGATTAAAGTCATCTTTCCCATGTTCTAAGCTGTGAAGTGTTGGCATCTTAGAAGCATAGCACTAATTAAGGGCTGGATCAGTTTCAAAAATGCTTCCTGAAAAAATCTTGACTTTGCTGGAAAATCTTTGTGGGCTCACCACAATGCTGAAGTGAGGTAGCCTTCCAGCCCTGCAAGAATATCAGTCAGTTTCCTTAATTGGCTTAGTAGGGTGGTTTCCCTCAGAACCTGCCTGCACTCAGCAGTGTAAAGTATGGGTCCAGGTTTTATTAAGCAGCATAACCTGGAACAGAAAGACTACCCGAGGAAAGCTGTATTCGGTGATGACAATTTGAGGAAAATGATTTTTCAGTTCTGTTTAAGTGTGAAAGTCTACATAAACTGTGCCTATTTCCCTATCTGTAATTGAAGGAGATAAGCTAAGCAACATCCAAGTCCCTGAAGTTTTGAGAATATGATGTTACACCTATCAGTGTCTGTGGAAGGAACCAACTATACCAGCAGATATGGGGGCACAGAAGCTTTCCTTGCATCCTCAGGAGTCATCTCCATCACTTGAAGATCCTCAAGTCTGTAAAGTAACCAGGAATTTCTTCTCATACCCAGCTTAGTGGGCTCCCACTTGCTCTCCTTCCTATAAGCCTGAGGGCCCGAGTTTTCTCCCTCTCCTTCTCTGAAATGGCTGCCATTCTTACTTGTTTTTGTGGTTCCCTGCCCTCGAAAAGCATCCGCAGAGTGGTGTACATGTTTTCAGCAGCACCGAAGTGCTTCCCACTGGGAAGCAGGATTGCTGTTCACTTCCTCATTCACCATATCTGCACCAGGAGCAGAACAGTTGCTTGAGAATACTAAAAACCAGTACACTGTCATGGAAGATGGAATAGCTCAGTTTTGATCTGAAACTGCAGGTGCCTGCAATCCCAGTGCAGGAGTCCCCCCAAATCCTTTCAGTTTAGTTAAAGCCAGTGTGAGCAGCCTACTGTCATTATCACCTCTGAGAAGAAGTCAATTTCTCAATTTAGTTGGGAGGATATCACAGAAACTCTATCCAGAAAACAAAGATAACCTCTTTTGGGAAGTCTGTGGTACACTTTTTTCATTTCCTTCCCATTGTCTATGTCAGATCAGTATTGTGAGAAGCAGATGTGACTCTGAAACCTTAAAGTTCTGAGTTTTCTACACTTGTTTTCTCTTCTAAGAGTATAGATAAATGAGTAGACTGTCCTTTTATTTTAAACTGCTGTGTGCTACTGATAAACTAGTTTAAATATCTTTCCTTTCTTAGGCTTTCTTTTTGCTCTCCTTCAGGTATATTATTCTATGCTACAATATAGCTTATTTGTATAAGCAAAATATTTGCATGCCATTTTATTTAAAGCAAACATGCAATTGGTAATAGCTCCTAACATACAATGATGATCTCACACATTATTTTAAAAATCTTACCAAACAGTGTTCATGCTTTGGCATTTTAGACAACTTTAGTTTTGTAATATAAAGTAGATACAATGTTAATGGTTCAGTATACCACTTGATTTTTTTTTGTATACAAATATCTGATATGTGCTTTTAAGAAGAAATAAAAATCTGAGTGAGCTTGGAGTTCTAAGTTGCAATGAGAAAATGACACATTTAACCTCTGCTTTCATGTTAAGGCTAGGACTCATCTCCAAACAGATGTATGATTGAGATGATGTTTTGGAATAACATCCTGTGTTTTGGTGGTGCATCACTCTTCAGTGACATTCTGAGGTTGCATTGTATTAGCACATGATATTTTCCCTAGTTAATTGATATCCCAGGTTTGTCTAGAGGAAAATCTACAGCTCCCCCAAACATGCTTGACAAGTTATTATATTTACTTTAGCCAAAGCCCGTGTGTGCAATATCCCTCTTGGAGGTGGTCTATTATTGGAGTCCCATATGCTTTTTGTTTGGGAAGAAAGCAGTCACTGTGTCATACTGTTACATGGAGTATTCTTTTTCAGGGATGTTGTTCCCTTGGGAACCATATCAGGCCAGAGTTCCTTAGTCTAATAAGACCTTTGTAACTCTTATTGTATAAATGTTCTGGGAGGGAAGCAAGAGTTAAACAGAAAATGTAATTCAAGCAACCATATTAGGCCACATGTGGGAAAACATGACTCTTAATATTGGATTAAAAAAAGGTATTTGTTGTAAAAAAGTACTGTGATGCCAAAGCACTAAGGGTATTTCAGTGCAAATGAAGGCTATTGTGGCATAGGGAACTCATAACATTTTAACATTTTCTTTAGTTTCTGAATATAAATGATAAAAAAACCACAAAGAGTTGACTATTCATAAATGTTTATATTAAAAAATGTGATTATTTTAGAAGCTCTATATGGTGGTGTTTAATCTAAGACTTTCTTGTGAGTTTCCCATTAGTCTTAAGACTTTCCTATAATAAAATGGCATTTAATTCAAATGAAGACAATGACCATAACAGTATTAGTTACATATTTTTCACTTGTTAATACAAAAAATATATATTCATCAAATTACCAAATTTGATTGTTTTACTTTGCCAGTCAATGAAAAACAGGTTGGACAAATTTCATAATATCAGATTTTTAAAATAAACTTTGCAAAATGAATGTAGATGCTCTTGTTTCAGATTTTATAATTGTCTGATGAAGAAAAATTTTATCTAATTTTCACATTGGAATCCTTAGATACAGTAATCATAAAAGAAGTACTTAAATACCTTTCTCAGATATAATTTGGGGACTGTTTGCTGAAATATAAATATTTTGCAGTAAAATCCTCAACACTATTATATTTTGAGAATCTCCTTCTACTTTTAACAGCAACTGGTTTCGCAGCAACGCATTCTAATTCACGAAGATTCCATGAACCTGCTAAGTCTTTATACCTCTCCTTCTTTGCCCAACATCACCTTGGGACTTCCAGCAGTTCCATCCCCACTCAACGTAAGTCTCGGCACAGACTCAGCCTAAAATAGCCCACACGGTGTTTTCATATGGGAAACCCCATTCATTTCCTGTATGTTCCAACTTGAGAAAAACTTGTTAGATTCAGCCTCTCCTTCATTATTTGCTGTTTTGCTGCATTCCAAGGTATTCAGTTTAGTTTCAAATCACAGGATTATATTGGTTCACTTAATTATATATAAAAATAAATAACATTCATTTAATGGTTTATACTTTTAAAAAGCACTCTCCAGACATATTATTTTAGTAACTCCAAAAAACTATCCCGAGAAACAGAAATTGCAGTCCACAGTTTTACCGAAGAGGGCAGTGAGACCAAGGGGGGTTAAGAGCCCAAGATCACAGAGCAGACCTGGAGCACACCCGAGGCAGTGCCGAGAGTTACGGATTCTAAAGCACAGCAGCATATGTTTATAGAATTTATTTTGTGAATGACTTTATTTTGGGAATTTACTGACTCTGTGGTACTGAAGAATACATATCTGGAAAGACTCTCTAAGAACAATATTTAACTGTTCCCAGGAGACCCAAAGTGAATTAGTTAAAAACTTCTGACAAATGAAATAGGATTCTTTTGGAGGAGGGGACTGTCTTCCTAGCAGAAGACAGCAATGATTATTTTATGTACATTCTAAAGTCATATAAATGCTAGCTGTTATAAAATATTTGTCAGAGCCAATTCATCTCTGAAAAGTTAGTAAATTAAATTATACATACACAGAGGCCATGTGATGTATTAGTCTTCCAGACTTCCAACCCTTGTCACCAATTTTGCTAGTCATTAGCAGCAAGTCATCTACTAAGGCCAGCATGTCAGATTCACATATATTTTCCATTCATGTTATAAAATCAATTTAAGCCACTTTTTATTAGGTTTGGTATTTTATTATATCTAGAGTACAATGTTATTTTGTGTGTTACTATGATCTTATACCAATGAGAAGGAAGCAAAATTTGGATCTGGTTCTGTATCTGAGGATTACAGAAGAAAGGCGTGAAAATCTCGCATTCAGCTCTGCCATTGAAATTCCACATGGAGCATGTATAAAAAATTGGTTCTAGTGAAAAGAACAAAGGAATTAGGAATGACACTAAAAGTAAATTGTCATGAATATTTTTAAATCTTCCTTTATTAAAAATGTCTTTCTTCTGTTCCTATTTTCCCATACTTTATAATATAAATAAACCCTAACCCAAAAACTTTTTATAATGCACAAATAGACATTTTGGTGCCACTACTTTTTTCATGCTCTGAGACACTCTTCCTTGTGAACTCACAAATGCACCACTTTTAATGTGGTCACAGAAAATTTTTTCCCAAAGGATCAAGTACTAAAGCCAGACCATTTAATGTTTCAATGGTAATACAATTTGGTACCATTGGATGACTAAACCAATGTGGTTTGGATTAAAGTTTCATTTTTCTTTGCTTCCATTTTGGTGTGGATGAGGCCATCACAATTAATTTCTCAAGCTTAGCATTGCTCTGGCAGAATATCTCTAATATTCCATTTCCCCACTGAATAGTGGGAAATCTTAAGGAAAAGAGGCCAGGACCAGGCATCACTGTTAGATTAAACATTGCATTGACTTGCTCTGTGACTCAGACAAACCATTTACCTCTTTGCCCTTCAATTTCTCGATCACTGAAAATTGCTTTGCTTCCCTGGTGCACAGCAATTTTGAAAGATGAAACATGAGCTTCAAAAAGAAACATGCCACATAATTTTGAGGTATTAGACTTCTGCTTTTGTAATACCAAAATGACCACCATTCATTAAATTCTTTGAATAGGATAATTCATTATTGATATTGATATAATTATTATTGCCTTATTATTGTGTTATCATCTATTTCAAGTTCTTAATAGCATTTTTACTTGATATTTGATTTCACTTGTAGTTTACTTTATTATATAAAAGTATCTGTACTGTCATATTTAATATTTAGAGAATTGGGGATCTATTATGAGTTAATATAAAATACATGTTTACATCAAATTCTTTCATATCTTGTACCTCCTTCCATTTAGTTATTTTAAGAATTTCATTTTAAAAATTAAATATTGCAACTTGTAGCTCTGTGAAATTGTATTAGGACATATAGAAAAAGAGTGCATTATTCTGTTGCTTAAAACGCCAAAATTATAGACCTTTTAATCTTAATCCTTATGAGATAGTCTTTAATTTAACTAAATAAAATTTACCTTTTCAACATACCTTTTCTTTATCAGTGTATTTTAAAATATATTAGAGGTGAACTTACCAGATATTAAGCCTGTAATTAGCATCATTTTTTGTTTTTAATATATGTAAAATATACATAGTTATGTTTTTCAACATGATGTTTTGATATATATATATATGTAAATAGTGGAATGATAAGCTAATTAGCGTATGCTTTACCTCACACTTTTTTTTTTGTGGTTCGAACACTTAATATCTACTCTCCGAGAATTTTCAAGTATAAGATATATTGTTATTCACATAATAGACATCAGCATGATGTATATAATATACCTCTTGAACTTGTTCTTACTATTTAAACAAAATTTTGTATCTAGCATCATTTTTTAATATTTAAAAAGTCTTTCTTAGGTTCAGTACAATGATACTCAGTTACTCAATTGTTTTCAATTCCTCAATCTTATTTTTATTTCTCTTTTGTTAACTCAGTTAGTTTAAAAGACATAGTATTATCCACTTTCCTGACTTGACCATTGGGTAAGCCATATTTTTGTTTTGGAAAATTATGGTGTAAGAAATTCATCTAATGATGTAGAAACCTAGTGACCTACTGGATGAAAGGGGATTAACATCTTTATTATTTCTTGACACAGGCTTCAAATTCACTCAAAGAAAAGCAGAAGTGTGAGACACAGACGCTTAGGCAAGGTGTTCCTCTGCCTGGCCAGTATGCAGGCAATATGCCGTCATCGTCAAGTCATGCTCATGTTGCTTTAGAGGGAAAACCCAACAGCAGCCACCAAGCTCTCCTGCAGCATTTATTATTGAAGGAACAAATGAGACAACAAAAGCTTCTTGTGGCTGGTAATGAACAATGGCACTATTTGCAGGTCATTTCAGGGCTTTTATTTTCTCTTTAACTCAAGACCCTAATGAAGATTTACTGCTCTATACAAGGGTCTCCCTGACACTTAGTACTGTGGGGAAGGCTACAATCCTTATTCATTCCTTCAGATCCATAGAGTGGGGCTGTAGAGATAACTCACTTCATTTAACCTCCATACATACCAACCTGGACTACCGGTGAGTCTCATGGTTAGAGCCATGAGGGTACATCCAAAGCCTTGGCACTTTTGTTTTCCAGCACCCTCTATACCCTTCTTTTTTTTCTCCTTTTATTTTATTGATTTTACATTTACTTACAAGTGTATACATTGTTTGTGCCACCTCCCCCTCCCTCTGACCTCCTTACTCTCCCCCCAACCCCCCACTTCCAGGCAGAACCTTTTCCTCCCTCTTCTCTGATTTTGTTGAATAGAAAACATAAGAGATAATAAGAAAGATGTATCATTTTTGTTAGTTTGGGGTAAAGATAGCTATACAGAGAGATTCCTGATGTTGGTTCCATGCACTTGTGTATTGCAAACCACATTGGTTCATTTCTATCAGACCCCTTCTCTACTTCCTGCTCTCCTTCCCATAGTAGCCTCTGCCAATTTAAGATTACTTTATTCACTCCTCAACAGGGAGGACATCAACCACATTCAAGTTTTAGGTTTCTTTTCCTTTCCCTGTTTCTCCCATTCGTGTTCTCCCCTTAGTGTGTGACCCATGTCCAATAATATTACTGCATTTGTTTTGGGTGTATAATCCTCATATGAGGGAGAACATGTGATTTAAGATGTTTTCATCACAAATGGCTTGTCTTTTCTTAAAATTAGATGTGAACATGTGTATACACACACACACACTCACACTTTTTTTTTTTTTCAGGTGGAGTTCCTTTACATCCTCAGTCGCCCTTGGCAACAAAAGAGAGAATTTCACCTGGCATTAGAGGTACCCACAAATTGCCCCGTCACAGACCCCTGAATCGAACCCAGTCTGCACCTTTGCCTCAGAGCACATTGGCTCAGCTGGTCATTCAGCAGCAACACCAGCAATTCCTGGAGAAGCAGAAACAATACCAGCAGCAGATCCACATGAACAAAGTAAGCTACCAAGCCAAGTCAAAACATCACAGTGACTGGTTTGGAAATTAGGATTCTCTTCACTGAGGGTATATAAGAAGAGAAGGTTAGGATGTATCACAGCAAAAGGGGGATTATCTTCCTAGCCCAGTTATCTGGGCTTGAGGACAGAATATCAACACAGTATCGCTATTTTCACCACTGTTAGGTTCATAGCACATTTGTAGTAAAACTAGCAAGAATATTGTATGGATGAATGCCTGTTTTCATATACAAGCACATGAAGGTCCATGTGTATTAAGACCTATTTTTGAGTATTTTTGCAGAAAAGGCATGAAGAATTGGTTGTGATGGGTTTACAAGTCAAAAGTTTTCACAGGTAATGGCAGATAGGACAAGGTTAGCCAAAAAGGTCTTTCTTGTCAATTTGTATGTATCTAGGTTACATTTATTTTTAGTGAGCCCACTTATTCCAAAAAGGATCTAAAGCAATTTCTCACAAACTTGCAATAATTTCTTTTTGGTAGCCTAATTGTGGCTGAGTAGACAGTGGATGTCTGTATCATACCACATCCATAGGAGCTTTCCTGCTAAAGAAAGCAACAGCAAAGAAAAAGTGATTACTATATAATGATATCAGATAGGCTGGTTATGGATTTTCTATGAATTTGTAAGCAATTTCATTTTTCCCTCTTTTGTACTATGTCACCTCCAAGTATATTATGGGGGCAATCTATTGGAAAAAAAACCCAATATCCTGTTTACTTTTAAAAAGAAGGCTATGACTTGGTTTATTATTAAATGCTTTATTATAATTTTAAAAAGCACACACAAAAATAAACTCACATGAGCAAAAATCTAAACATCTTTTCAACAGCAATACAAGAAGGGGTACTTCAAGGATTGCTAAAGCTTTTTCTTCTGTTTGTCTTTTTCTTAACAAGAACAGAGCCATGAAAGGAACATGGACTAAAGAGCAAAGTACTGAACACAAGTATTTTGAACCAGCCCTTTGCTGCTCTGAAATATGGTGTGTGTGGAGAAAGGAATGTGTGGAGCTTAGCAGTCCCAACTGTCTCTCTAACGTCTTTCACTATACCTTGCACACTCTTTCTGCGTCATCAGATTAATGTCTATTTTATTACTCTAGCATTTCTTTAAGTTTATCAAATTATTTTGGTATCAGTCAGTCTCATTAGGAGGGAACCAGCTTCCTTCCCTGTCTAATTAAAGAATGCTTTTAATTTGAATGTATATGTTTGTTCTATTATGATAGTTAGGTTTGTTTATTTATTTGTTTTGTGGTTTCTCAGAACAACTTAAAATTACTAGGCATTCTTGAAAATTGTCCTGCGTAAGAAATTCATGTAGGAGGAAAGATTGTGAGTCCTACTTTTTGTCTCATAATTTTTTGATCTGGACTTAAGTCTGTTTATAAAATTAATATTGAGTTGTAAATATTCTTTTCTGCCAACCATGATTTTCTTTTCTCTAAGGATGTTGATGTGTATATTCTGCTATGGATAAATTAGGTTAATTGATACCTTTGAAATTGTGGCCTACAAGTGATTTCTATGAATACCTTTAAGAATATTTTGGAATTTGTTTTTTTATGACCTAGAGTTGCCACTTTTTCAGACTCAGATAGTATGCTTGTACCAGAACCTCTCTCCTTTGGTATCACCCTGGAGAGCTGGGCAGGCAAATGCTAACCCCAGCCACAGAATAAAACTAAGATGAAAAGCAGGCTTTTGCATTTTAGCAATGACAAAAGCAAATCTTATCAGAGACCTTTTCCCATGTGGAGCTGATTCCATGGAATCTGTTAAGAATTCTTCCCAAAATTAGAAACAAACTTATACTTTTAGGTACATGTTTGTACAGTGGTTTGATTATTAAATCTTGCCTTAATTAGGCAAAATGAAGACCAGAAAACTTCAAAGTACAAAGCTGATCTTTCTACGTTAACCCCTCTCAGCTTGGGTGTTTAGATTACTCAAGCAGGTCTCCAGTTGGCTTTTCTCCAAGTACATATTCCATATGTCTAATCAAGAGGCATGTGCACATTGGATATTCTCTTGATTTTGAAAATAATTTACCTGCCCTCACTTGTCTAAGGAAACAGAGAAAAATCTTATTAAAGAAAATATTGAACCTAGATCCTATTTTGAAGTATTCCCAATAGAACCTTTAAGAAATGAATTGCTACTGTTCACCTTTCTTCCGAGGTGATGAGGACATTTATTTCTCAGTGGATCAGGGCCATACCTTAGATGCCAAAAACTAACAAACTTCTGTATAGTAACATATTTATGCATGCTCTATATAGCCATTTAGACTGTCTATTAGTAAGAAATAACCATAAAAATTTATGTCATTCCCCCATTCCCATGGATGGACCATTATTAAATCCATTCTCACTATAGTCAAAAGTTGACATCATAAAAACCTGGACCTTGCACAAGAAATACTTACTACAGCAGGAAATACAGGCATGTGTGAAAGTGAAGATGTGCATATGTCATATTTAAACATGGCTTTCCACTTATTTTCTTTTTATGGCTCCTTTTTGGAGGACTTAGCAAAAAGCAAAGTGAGAACAAAGTAAAAAATAAGTAGATTAATCTCTCGACCAGCATCAGGTCAAATGCAGTTGACCATTTTGGTATGAATTTTGCAATGTTATGTTTGAATTGCTAATAATCTTTAGAAGAATCAGAAGCCAATCAATGCCATTAGGAGAATATACAATAATAACGATTAACATTAAAAATTGAAGAATTTGTCAAATATAAATGTTATTAATCCTACCAGATGACTTACCTACCTATTGCTGTATTCTTTAATGACATTTATATAGGATATTTGTGTATCCTAAGATTATTTGCCCCTCATAGCCTTTGTACTCAAAGGCTTAAGAGAAATATCCCTACCATGGGTTTATATAGTATTTATATTGCTGTATCTGCCAGTAAATAATGGGGGAGGATAGAAAGGTGAGTTTGGGCTAGAGAGAAAACCTTGTCATAATGATTTATCTCTTCTCATGAGTTTGAATATTCTGATTTCACTGAAAGTATTTTGAGATGTTTAGTCATAAGAAAATCATAGCTTACATTTCTTTTGTTTTTTGAGACATTGACAAATTCAGAAGTGCATTAAACAATGTCTATTGCCAAAACATAGTATGTTTTTGTACTATGAAGACTGAAATTTGTGTATCCCTTTAAAAAAATAAGAGTTTCTTTATACAACCACCAAAGAAGGCTGTTGCTTTTGTCAGTATATTTTGCTTTTCCTGTTGGAAGAAAAAAAGTTTGAAAAATAGACTATCCCCCAAAATACAAAAGAGCAAGAAAACAAAATCACAGGGTATTGTTAATTCCCCTGAGCCTACTTCAAGTTTAATTGCCACAGTTTTTTTTCCTGGTAAAACAAAACCTTTATTAAAACAAAAGCACCACAGTTACTTGGACAGGTTGTTGATTTTAAAGGAGTGTTCTAGCCATTGCCTGAAAAGTAAAAGGGAAAACGTACAGTCCCAGTACTGTCTGAAAGTTACATAGACAGTTTCCAAAGTATCTTTTATTCATTTTTATTGAATGAATCTCTGACATGTGTCCCCACATCATGAGGTTATTTTATAAGTTAGTCTTCTATTACTTATGTTTTTTATATTCAATCCATCATATCTGTATGAGCCATAATTTTAGGAGAATTCCTGTTTTCAGTACTTACTTGACTAAAATGCTATTATGCTGGTATATGCATGCATCCATTCAGCAAATCATTTTCGAATTCTTACTTTGTGTAGACACTGGTTTTTGCTCTAAGAAAACAGCATTCAATGTCCTCATGAAGCTTATAGCTTGGAGACCAGAGGTTGAAATACTCAAGAAAACAATATGAGAATATGAGGAAAGAAATCGACTTCTTTGAAGAAATATTTAAGACTTGTATCATTATCCTCCCTGGGTTATTTTGTCCTTGTAACATTTGCTATCTTCTTATTTTCTTTCCTCTTTTTTTCTTTTTCTTTCTTTCTTCCTTTCTTTTTCTTTCTTTTTTCCTTTCTTTCTTTCATTTCTTTCTTGTTTTGTCTTTCTTTTTTTACAATATGCACTGTGATAAATATCTTATGCATTCCTATGACTGGATATCAGCCAACACTTTTTAAAAAACACACATAAATCGTGAGATGATATCTTATATATGCCAAGGTTCAGTCTAGATATAAGTATTTATTATATATTTATTACTGTGATACTTAGGCATTTTGACATGAGTACTATTTTATCATAATAAAAATATATCTAAGACAACACCAGTAAACGGGAGGCCAAGCAGATGTCCTGCACTGCCTTTATTGGCACAGGTAGATGTTATGTTCTGACAAGCAGTGCTGGATCTGAGCAAATGGGGAGCTTCCATTAGCATGTGACAAGAATTTGACCCTTTTCTTGAGTAGTATATATGTATTCCTTTCTTGCAACATAATTCTCTAACATCAGTATTGCATTTTCTCCATGACCCACATGATTCATACCCATTCCCTGTTCCCAGCCCTTCATTTGCTGCAAACCAGGAGAGTATATCCTCTAATATCTGCGCAAAACTAGCATACTTGTGTATATTTTTTTTTGTAAAAAAAATATCCCTGAAGTGAGTCCTAATATAGAACTATTTTTGTAGTATTGGAAAAAATGTATGTATTTTGCGAAGTCTAATTTGAAGAACAATTCTATAGGTGTATATACTACAAATACTTGATACTTTTGAAGTCATAGTTCACATTAGTACATTTCACATTAGCATTATTTTAGTAAATATAACTATTAAAATAATCTATTTCCCTCGTGCCTTCCTCATTGATGCCTTGAAATGCCTAATCTAACATTTAAATAACACCAGCTCCCTTTTATATGCAGAATGTACTAAGTGCTGAATGTTCCATGCCTGCATCCTTACATGTGTTATCCCTTTAACCTTAACAACTCACTTTTTAAATTTTCAAAGATGTTAATTTTACAGGGCTTACTTAGGTTGAGCAAACTGAGTGGGCTACCAAGTTGGCAGAACTGGAATTCTGATCAAAGTTGTCTGACACAAAGCTGCTCTTAACCACTTACACTTCTGATTTCATTCTTGCTTTTATCACCAAGGAGGAGCCAAACTTTCCTAATTTTAGTTCTACTTTGAAGTATAGAACTCACAATTAAAAACAAGGCAAACAAATATAAAACAAGGGAGATGAACTTATTTTTGTTTCGATTTGAATTTGCCAGGATGAAGAATTCCCTTTTCCCTACTCTGTTTCCCAAGCTTTTCATGCATTGCCCTCTATCCAGTTACTCACTTGGCAGTCTTTGTACGTTGACTTGACGGTGAGACAGATACCCTGTGGGATTGTAAGGCTTTCCAAATGGTGCAGGGCAAATGAAGTACAGAGCCCAGCTACAACCAGGCCACATTGCCATTTTTTTCAGATTGGACAAACATCTTCTCTCGAACAAGTTCTGAGCAAGCTTGAATCTGGAAGTTTACTGACTTTATCAGGTTCTACTGAAATGCAAATGTTGGCATCTCATCTATGGGTGGTTGGAAAATGCCTTGTTTTAAGTTTTGAAAAATGGATGAGTAGAAACTTGAACAGGGCTTTCATTTAGGAAAGTAGGCATTACTGTTGTCAAGATTAATTTCTCTCCATCCATTCAACAGCTTGTTTCCATGTAGAGTCTTTTAATCACCAATTTAGGATTACATTTTGCCCATTAGCTGGATAGTATGTTCAAAAACATTAACACACATTGAAAGCAGTCTTTATAACAGCAAAAAACCTCTTAGATTATTTATCTATCTATAGAGATTTATAAATGTAACTTTGACTTTACCATTAAATAGATGCTATGTTGACATGATTTGACCAGTGTAAGTAGATCCTTGTAGGTATGTAGTGGGCTTTAAAAAAAGTTTACTTATGCTAGAGTACTAGCTTACATCACCATAGAAAATTTGTATAGAAGCATTTCACTACATAACAGAAAATGACCTGTTGCTTTATTATTAGATGTGATGAACTCCTGTGTTTGGAAAAGACCATTTCAGTGGATTAATGTGTAGCATTCATAAACATTCCCAGTACCGCTTTCATAACTTGAAGACCAAGGGGAAGGACCTCGACCTTTCCTTTTCACTCTGCACTGTTAATCTAGTCAGAGATGCTTTTATTGAACGAGAAAAACAATAGTTGGACTTGACTATGAGGTAAGAAAATAGGAGAAAGAAAAATATCTGGGGAATTAAACCATGTGAGTACTTTGACTGATGTTGATTCCAGGCAGTTCAAAGGGAGAGAGAAGTTAAATAATTTGGTTGTTTCTCAACCTTGACAAATAGTTTCATTTGACAGAATGAAATAATTAAGTCTCTGCTAAGGAATTTTTAATATAGCTAACTGATCTATGGACATGAGAAGCACAGATGCGTACCAGTCTCTTTGTTAAGGCTTTTGGTAGTTTGTAAGTTCCTGATTTTAGTGCGCTATTCCTGTTCCTTTCAGCTCTCTCTCTAAATGCTTATGAAATTTGAGGTTTTGTAGTGACCCTGGTCTAGAACATTGATCTAAAATATTCCCATTTCTTCAGGAAGAATCTCATCCACAGCTATGATTCCCCCATATCCTAAATGAAATATACTGCTGCTCTTGTTATTAATTGTATAAACCAACAATCAAAAAGCTCACATTCATAAACTCATTTCCTGATATACAGTAAGTGATGATGTTCCACAAAGATTCTTCTATTAACAGCCGCTTTGCTGCATGTTGTAAATGAAAATGAAGAAGGCAAGTTCTTTCTCTTGAATACTCCATAGACCTGTAAACAGATATCTATAATCAAAGATGGTTGTATAGAACACATAGCCCATATGAATTGCAAAATCTAGAATGCTTAACAGTCTCTCCAAGAGAAATTTCTGAGGTCTTGCATGATGATTTATTAGCTTTACAAGTTTGGTCAAGATATTTAACATCATTTTTAATAATTCTCTAATGAGCAAATTTTAGAGGCTTATAGAGGATTATATGAGAGTATGTATGTGATAATGATTTATTAACATGGTAAGTATTATGAAGACCACAGTATTTACATTCTTTTTTATGGGTGGAATTGAAATATGGTCTCACAGCCCAGGTTGGCCTTGAACTTGGAATATTTCTGCTCTACTTCCCAAGTGCTGGGATTACAGATGTGTACCTCTACACGTGGGTATAGTTACCGGTATTTTCTTACCTGTTTTTTTTTTCTTTTGGTAGTACTAAACCCAGGCATTAAGCCCTAGGCCAGCACTCTACTACCCCAGCCCTATATTCCTTTCAAATATTACCCTTCTATTTCCCTTATTTGGTTAATAAAAGTGGTCGTCTGGAAGTACTAGAATAATTCCGAGGCACACATTTCCTACTTGCCTCAATATTGCGTCGGGCTAATTTTCTGTAAACCAAACCACCAAGTTATGCTCCAACTCTCTCTCTCATGTGCCCCTGTAATCATTATGAAGCAGACCTTTTTTCCTGTTTGGAATAATACCATAGTTAGTGATTGAATGTTTTTATGGGACTATAATTTTCATTTAGTGAAATTTATTCATTTTGCTATACAGGTCAGTAAGTTTTAACAAATGCATATTGTTATTGTCATATAATTACCACAACCGACAGAACATTGCCCTCAACTTCCCAAATTCCCTTGTGCTGCTTCTTGGTAGTCACTCCTTTCCCCAGTGCCTAAAGAAATGGTCAGATGATTAACTGAGGAAGGAGCATCAGGGTAAGTCACAAGTACTAGGGATTGTGTATTTAAGAGCACACAGAGCTCAACCCGAAATGGACTAAACTAGAGGATGTTTAAGCAAGAAGGGGCCTAAGGGATTCTTTTCAGAAGTTGTACAATGACAGTCTATGAACTGGGCCCATTCCATCAGTCTGCTGTCTTTATCCTGCCTGGTTTCTTAAAAAGTTTTTAAGTTACTGGGCCGTCTTTAAAAATAGAAAGATTTCAAATAAAAATTTGAATTTCTGGCATTCTCTGAAAGATGGAAATATCTGACCACACTGAACCTCCACTTTCCTGTGAAATTAGTGCCTGTCTTAAGTGGTGCCAGCACAGTACTACTCTCCAGTTTACCAAAGCAAAGAATTGATCCATGAGGAGAAAGGAAGAGCCTTCAAGCAGGAGTGAACAGGGAATCACTGGGTTTGAGATCCTCTGTGTTTTGAGACCCACTCCAAAACCACCAACCAAAGAGGAGAGGGTACCCTTCCCATTGTGCCTTCAATCTCTTATTTATTAAAGATTGGAAAGTAAATTATCAAGGAAAATCCTATTATGTAATATTAAAGAACATGAAATTATAGTTTTAAAAAAAAAGAGGAAACAACTTATCTGTGTTCTAAAGAAAAACCCTTGAGGATTTTTGTTAAATTCTCTTGCTGAGGATTACATGTTCTGATTGTCCAATCTCCCTGTTTCCTTTTCTGCTTCCCTAAATTTGATCTTTGAGAGCAGCCAGAATAGTCATTTACAAAGGAAGATCAAGTCACGTAATGATCTTGCTTAGAACTCCCCAGTTGCTTATAGAATGTGGATACATTTATGTGGCTGTAAGGTTGTCATTTGCTGACTCCTGCCCCCCTCCCTCTGCCCTTGTGTCCTACCTCTCAACCTCCAGTCACAGTTCTAATGGCATGATCAACCCACAGGCCTTTTTAGGACTTGATCTTGTTATTGGGGTCTATCTCAATCCAAACCTCCTGTCTAGAGGAGGCCTTCATTGCCCATTTAAACTAAAGGGAACATAAACAGTCACTCCTTCCCCTATTATTCCTTGACACATCAAGTTCTATTCTTCCTTTGCTTATTTTCTGTCTTCCCCACTCAGTGCTGGGGTCTTGCTTAATTGACCACTGTTTTCCCAGGCCTTGCCTATAGAATGTGCTCAGTAATAAATTCCTGAAAGAGTGAGTAGGTAAGTGGGCAACTTTTTCAAACTACCTGGGAGGAGGAACTCTTCTGTCTCCTTTCCAATTGGGAATAGTTAATGTAATATCAGGAAGTTATGAGAGCCAGAGGAAGAATGTTTCCATTGTAGGCATTGTTTTGGATAATCATTTAGAGTTGAAAATGATAAAGAAGTATTTGTAAAAGTTCACAGGATTCTTAGATTATTTTCGTACTTCTGTAAAGTTAGTAAGAAAGGATATTTGTCAGTTTAGACTTTAATATGTAAATAATGAATTAATATTTAGAAAATCTTCCTTTTCTTTTTGTTTAATTTTGGGTCATCTGGTTATTTCCCAAAAAATGCACAGAAATACAATGACGTGGAATATTTTGGCTTGAAGTGGGAGTTCTTCCCTAAGTAGACCTCTTATTTTGAAAGCCCTCCAAGTTCTGCATGTTGTTTTTGAGAACAGTTGGTACCTACCTAATCTATTTGTGAATTGAGACAGAATTTTATCATTATTTTTAAATCTAGTTTCCTTGGAGCTTAAGGGAAAGGTTTTATTTTCTAAAAGAAGAATATTATATTTATTTAACAGAAAGGAAAGACAAAGGCAAATTTGTGCTATTGCCATCACCCAACAGAAATCTATCTTAAAATTTGAGGCAAAATAGGAATATGATGAACTGTGTTGAAGATCATATTGCACAGCTTAATAAGCACAGTTTTTTGACAATGTCAGAAAATCAGGTGTCTATCAGGAACAGATTTACTCTTTATCTAATCCTGTTCTTACTTGGTATTTCATATTTGAAGATGTTTGTGGGGATATGAGACTTCTGTAGGAAAAATTAAGATTATAGATTTTAAGTAGATTTTATTTCTAAGCATGTATGCTTATCTTGACTTGAAGATTTTATAGAACAATGTAACTTTCACATAGAGACAAGATTAATGTGCCAAAATGTAAAGATCAGCAACACAACCTTTAAACAGTATTTAATGAATTTTACGTCATTTGCCAATAGAATTTATATGATGTATATTGTGTCATATAAAACACTGGAATTACAGATTTTCTCTAACCCTAAAATGGAGAGATAAGAATTGGAGAATTTAGTTGTAATACTTGAAGGTAAGGAATTTGGATCATTTGCCATGCTATCTGTCATATGAAATATCAGTGTGAAAGTGTTGTATATGGGTGTTCCCATTTCAGAATGGTCAGAGACTGCCTGTAGCATTCTTAGTATCCAGCATAATCACAGTACAGTAGCATGGAGAATACAGAGGCATGCTGACAGACGAATAAGAATACAGATAAAAGGGAAAGGAGAAGCTGTGCAGCATGTCTTCATCTCAGCTGGAGTCCCCACCATAGTAACTCACCTGGTGTCAGACCAGTGGCACACGGTGTTTTTGACAGATGGGATCTCAGCAAAGATTCACACAGGCTTGCAAATTTATCTGTCACACAGATGTTTCATCTTCTGTTTTCTAGCTAGCAAGGCAACAGCCTGACTTTGCTGGGGGATCACCTCCAGATGTTCAACCAAAGAGAGACCCTGCTACCCCACTGAGAGTAAGCAGACATCCCCTCACCACATCTGGGGCCACTCAGCAGCAGTACAAATTAGAAAAGAGTTAACCATACCGTCTTTGTAATGGTCGTATTTGGAGTTCAAAAACACATAGAAAACAACATATCTGAATACTTACAAATAGCACCAAGTAACTTTTCATTTTAAAAATCTGAAATAAGTCAAACCTGGCAGGCAGAATTTCTCTGTGACTTTCATTTGTAGACTTTCCTTGCTGATGTTAATTGCTAATTTTTCCACTGTAGCAGATTTGAGTGTTTTAAATGAAAACAGCTTTCATCAAATACCTAAAATAAAATAACAAGTGTAGATTAACTCCCTCTGTGCATTTACATTTTATAATATTGACTCCAGGGTGTCCTACTTTTCTTTTTTGTATTTTGTGAATCTTCACAAAGAGTACCTATTATTCCAGAGAAGTTGAAAAAGTGGTAGTTATTGGTCACGTAAGACATTGACTTGGCTTCATAACCCACAAAGAAAAGTATAAAAGCTTTGTTACTGAGTTATTATGTTTTTAGATATTTATGATGTTTCAACTAGGTATCAGGCAATATATTAAGCCCTAGGATATAAAATGATGAAAAACAACAACCCAATGACCTCATGGAGTTTATTTTTCTCTTTTATTAGCATATATTAATTGTACAAAGAATTTTATTGTGATATTGCCATATATGCATGTAATATACCCCATAATGTAATATGGGCTATAAAGAAAATATATTAATGAGAAAGTAAAAGAAATAAATCTGTAAGAAGAAGCCACAGTCATGTAAAGATATGCAGAAGGAAGATGACACAGCATCCCTTAAAGCCTATGGGAGAGGATACTGGGCATGTTTATGTTCACAGGACAGACAGAGGCCAGTATACCTGGAGTACATAAATGAGAGAGGATGAGATCCTACAAGGAATGGGGCCATTGGAGTATGTTAGGAGGTTTGGATTTTATTTTAAGCACAATAGAAAGCCATTGGAGGATTGCTCTTAGAGACCCAATGTTACCTAAATTATATTTTGAAAATAATTATTAAAGCTACAGTAAGAGAATAAACTATTGAAGTCCAAGAGCACAAGAAACAAGCTCAAACAGTTGGCTATTTGGGTAGTTCAGGGAGAAAATGGCAGTACTTAGGACTATGGTGGTAGCAATAGAACTGGAGCCCTGTGAAGATACAGGATATACTTTGGAAGTTGAGTTGCTAGGGACTTATAAAATGATGGTATAGGAGAGATAAGACCAAAACAATGGTAAAACTTAGATTCTTGGTTCATGCAGTCAGGCATGCTGTTTATGAAAATGAGAAAGATTGGATGATCCATACACTTGGGTAGAGTGGAAATAGAGGTTCCTTGGAGCCATTTGAAGTTTATGATACCTTTTAGATATATTAGATCTAAACATTTTAGTAAGCAGCTAAATATTCAAGTTTGGAGTTCAGGGGAGAGATTGGAATTATTTATATTCAGTTGTCATAATGTAACTGTTTCAGAAGAAAATGCAAAGTGAAAGGGTATAGAAAATTCTAGATTTTTGCTCTTTTTAAAAATCAATTTCATATTTTTCAATCTTGGACATAAGTTGGTTTCTCTTGGGCAAGAGACTCCTTCATAAAACAAGATTTTAAGAATGTTGTTGCATATTTTTCAGCTCCAACATTTTATATCTATATATGAGTCCCACTTATAAATTGCTGTTTTACATCAAGAAACATTTCTTTTACAAACCTTTAAAGAATTTTGCACTTGGAAAAAGATCATTTTGCCATTCGTCTTTATTAGCAAGTGATCACACCATTATTCATTTTGGCTGTTTTTTTCCTCCTGTTTCCTGTACTCCATCAGATGTAGAGGTGAAGTCAAAGAAATTCACTGAAATAAGAGGCATTTCTGTATTGCATTGAAAAATGTTATAAACAGTGTCATCTATGTATCTGTGTCAGTGAGGTCATAAATATTGACTAAATTTAACTGATGGACTAAATGAGGTTATTTTTGGGTACTTCACTGACCCCAGAAATACATTAACAGGTCGGATTTCAGAAAGTGTTCTATTAAAATGTATATATATGTTCTGTAAACACTCAAGGTTTTGTCTTTACTATCTGTGGGAAATTTTACTCTATTAATTTCATATTGTTTGTCTGGTGTTTGGATGCAGCAGTGACGACAAGCTATTGCTTTCCAGGATGCTGTAATTTTCATCTTGTTCCCCTGAATTACCTTTCCTGATTTCTATTAATATCTTGTTTAAATTGCCACTGGATTTTGTATGTGCACAGTAATTATTGGCCTTTACAAGAGAGATTTTGGTCAAATGGTGTAGATAAAAAACCTAGTTGGCATAGATTCCAAAGAAAATGGGAACAGATAAATAACAAGGGAGATAAAGAGTTTTATTGTGAAGGGGATATACTTAGGAACAGGGTGGTTGTGAATGGAAAGTTTTCCTTTAAGATGGATGATGTTACTGAAAATTTACAAATAAAAATACCCAGCAGTGAGGGGAAATGTATGGTGGAGGACAGAGTGAAAGCAGATTGGATTGAGACATAAGCTGAGGGCTTGACTGAAGTAAGAGTGCAGAATGTTTTTCATTGTAGCAGCAGGAAAGGTGGATGGCAGCGAGGTGAGTGTGGTGATAGCTGGGTTCCAGGCTTCTCTTCTGACGCTTCTGTTCTTTCATGAAATAAGAAACAAAGGTATCATCAAGGAGAGAAGAAATGTTAGGGATGGCAGTGTTTGAAAAGAGAGAACGTAACCTGAAATAGTCATTGAAGAAGTGAGAGTGAGTGAACTATAGAGACAGAGGACTACTGAGGGCCTTACAGAGGAGTATGATCATGAACCTAAAGAGAAACACTCAGCATGATTGTACTTTTCCCCTCGCTTTTTCAGTTGCTTGCATTTGGCAGAGTGTATAGTGTTAACCTAATTAGAATACTTAGTCTTCCAGTGAGATCCATACCAAAGATGGCAAAGGAGTTGAGTTGAAGATAATGTAAGTGGAAGTCAGCAAATGAGAGGAACCAGAGCAGTGAGACTGGGACCTAGAGTTAAGGAGTGTCTGGGGTCAGAATATTATAAGAATGAGCCAGATCTTGAGGAATGGTGCTTGAAATAGAGATTTGGGGAGTGTTCCATTACTGATAAAGAGGTCTCAGTAGTATGATCACACTGCCAGGTGCTGAGGTTGAGTGGAAGACAAGACCATTGGTGGTAAGGGAGGTTAAGGGTCTAAGAGGCCATGTTGGAACTGGAAAGAGAAAAGTCTTGTTACTCAGGTAGCAGGTGATGTGTATAGCTTCCTCTTGGTTACTGACTACTGCCAGTAATGTCAAACATCCAGAAGCTGAGGTTCAGAAATCACTCTCCAGGAATAGGGACTTGTTGAGGTGGCATTTCATGAGGGCTGGCTATATGCTCTCTGTACAATCTTCTATGAGTAGACTTCAGTTTCAGTTCCATGACCATGTACCCCTTAAGTTTTTTCTGTTGTCTTTAGGAAGCTGTGTTTGGCAAGATTGTTTGAACACCTCTATGAGGTGTCTGCTTAATTAAGTAAATTTCTTTGAAGAATGAGTGATTGTTTGTCACCCAGTGTCCTTGTCCCTGTAGTTCCTGCTCAAACTAAGACTTTTAAATTTTTGTTCATTTCCTATGGTCTTGATGTTCTTTCTCTAAAATCCAATCACATGGAATCTTACAATTTTGTCATCCAAATTCTGAACTATTACATTGTCTCTGTTCTCCAGTCTCTCAGCAGTTTGCAAACAATTATGTATACAAGACAGGAATTGCTGATTAGTGTTCAGATTTGGGACAATAGTACAAAAAATAGTTTCCTAAAATGTTCTTAAAGACATTTGAAACATGATAGGAGGAATATTCTTCTTATGCTAACTGTCCAAGGACAGTAGGAATTAGACTGTCAGAAAAAAGGAAATTAATACTCAAATTTGCTTTCTTCATTTTGAAATGAGTTTTAATTGGCATGTATTCTCTTAGCTTGATCATGTCTGACTTAGGTTTGGAGATATTTAGATCTCATTATATTGCTTATCCTCAATTATATTTTATTTCTGTAGAGTCTTACTCTTTTAAATGTAGTATAAATTCTCCACACAATTGGCATGTATTCTCTTAGCTCGATCATGTCTGACTTAGGTTTGGAGACATTTAGATCTCATTATGTTGCTTATCCTCAATTACATTTTATTTCTGTAGAGTCTTACTCTTTTAAATTTAGTATAAATTCTCCAATGTCATCTTTTCAACATTTTCTTCAAGTCCTCACACCCCAGTAGACTTTTAGTTGCATGAAGGCGCTGGTGTTCTTGTCCAGTCCAGGGTCCCCTCACACTTTTTCTTCTGCCAAAAATGTTTCCAATTGTTATTTCCACCCGTACCTCCCAACCCTCACACAGATGTAGCTGGCTCGTTTCATCCATCATCCTTCATTCCTCAACTTAAACATAATATCTCCTCAATGAAACTCCTTTCACCATTCCCCACTCCCTCTTCAGTGACAACCACTATATGCTCTTATTACACCCTGTGTTTCTTTTTTTTCTCTCTCTCTCTCTCCCTCCCCCTCATTTATCTTTCCCTTTCCCTTGTGGTACTAGGTTTTGAACTCTTAAGCCACACTCCTAGCCCTATGTGTCTTTTTTTAAAGCATTTGTCTAATATCAAAATAATTTTCATTTGTGAAAAATAAAAAGAAATGCATTTATCCATTTAATGTTTTCCTAGCACACTGAACTCCAAGCTCCATGAAAGTGAGATAATGGCCATTTTTGTAATCCTTAGCAAGGTGTCTTGAATATAGTTGGTACTCAATAGATAATTGTCAAACAAATATACAAAAAATCCCAATATACATACATGCCGTGAACTGAAAGGGATCTGTTAGTGTGTTCAGGGCTATTTGAGATTGTGTAGAACAGAGGAAATCTGTAAGCCAAAAGAGGTTGCCTTTAAAGTTTAAATACTTCTATATTTAGTCCTTAAAACATGTGTTTAGTTTTTAAAATCTAGTCATGTGTGAGTGGGAGGAAAATTTAAATTTTACATAGAAAAATCTATTCAAGTTTTAGTGGTGGTGTTGTAAGTGTGCTACTAGTTAAAATAATTAGCATGTTGTTTACACAGGCATTAACTTAGCAGAAACTCCAACCACCCTTGAAAACACAGTTTGCAATCTACAGATGATCAGTCAGTAGGACCACTGTGAAATAAAACAGAAATCATCTTGAGACTCTTACTCAAGATGATTTTATGGTGTAGCATTTTGCTATTGTTTAAGTTAGGTATATTATCAGTTTTCTTTTTAAATCATTGAACACTAATCCATATGTTTCTGAAAATTAAATATAATTTGATTTATAAAATAATTAAATTCTCAATAATAATTTTCAAAGTAAAAAATAATTCCTTATTTCTCTCATAAAACATTTTAATGTTGTCAAAGTTTTAAAAATTAGGCATCTTTTAAAGTTCAGAATTTCAAAAAATTTTTTTCTGTGTTTTATAAGTATATCCTTGAAGGTGCCTTATCATTTGACTGTAATTTAATTATATACATTTTGGAAAATTAGATAATCATAAAAGACTAGTAGCATTTGTGTTTGGGCCTTTTATAGCTGTTAACATTCATCCAAAAAATAAAAAAATTGAGGAAGTTTTACAATACCCCCTGTCCTCTTGAGAAAAGTATTATTCCCAGGTTTATTTGTATTGAGTTGACTAGGTAAAACCTATCCTTGTGAAAGTTTTATGGCTTCCATGGACACAGTTTATTTACCTTTTTTTCTACTTTTCCCACCATTTTCTAAGTGTGTTGGAGAGTAATACATTTAAGAAAACAAAGAAGCAAGCAAAAAAAAATCAAAGACCTCATTGCTTGTTTACCACACCAATACAATATGGAAATGATGGGACTGCTTCAGACTTGGTCTGAGTGTGGAAGTTGTTGTTTACAAGTTTATTCTGATATCAGTGGATAGAAATCAGAGTGCCGACTTAGTTATTAGAAATCGAAGTATGACTTGCTTTGCTATTACCATCAAGAACTATTGACTTTTGAACCCCTGAACACTCTCTTCTAGCTGCTTTCGAAATCTATTGAACAACTGAAGCAACCAGACAGTCACCTTGAGGAAGCAGAGGAAGAGCTTCAGGGGGACCAGGCGATGCAGGAAGACAGAGCGCCCTCTAGTGACAACAGTACTAGGAGCGACAGCAGTGCTTGTGTGGATGACACACTGGGACAAGTTGGGGCTGTGAAGGTCAAGGAGGAACCAGTGGACAGTGATGAAGATACTCAGATCCAGGAAATGGAATCTGGGGAGCAGGCTGCTTTTATGCAACAGGTAATAGGCAAAGATTTAGCTCCAGGATTTGTAATTAAAGTCATTATCTGAACATGAAATGCATTGCAGGTTTTGGTAAATGGTTATTTCCTATCAGTTGATATCTTTGGATGATTTGATTTTAGTGTTTAAGGATTCTAATTAATATAGGTAAATGTATGTATCTATTTGGAGATCTCTCAATATTGATCTCTAATTAGATATCAAGGTTTTATTGAAACTCCACTGGTAAGAAAATACCTGTTACACTAAAATTATTCTGTCTAATATCCAAGTAAATAACAGGCTTTAAATTCATCTCAAAGCCTGCTTCAAAAACTTACTTCTAAGGAAAACCAACTCACTGTTAGTTTTCGTTTATCTGCTGAGATTGAAGACTGCTGGATATAGTCTCACAGTCTAATCAATGAAGCGTTCACTTAGGCTTTGGTTTCTTTGAAAATGTAGAATTCAATTTTGACATCACTGTACATAGTGTATCATACTACAGTCTTAAACACTGTTAAAGGTAGTTTGCCCTTTCTTCTGTTTTGTTAAATAGAAATGTTCTGGTTACCATACCAGACCTAGGTAGACCTAGGTTATTGTGTAGATTGCAATTGAAAATACTAGGAATACAGGTGGTCTTAAATATATAGATGCAAATTGAGTACTATTTTAAATGTTATGTTCTGTATCACACAGCACTGCACATTTTACTTTTAACCTTTATAATTTGATGGCATTGTCTATTGAAAAAGATCAAATGAAGCAGACGCAAATGTTGGTGAGAAGTAATGTGCAGCATTGTGGTCCAATCAGATACTATAACGTATCTACGGTTGCAGAAAGCACAGTGACAGTATGTTTATCACCTGACATTAAGATAAAATGAGTTTTACAAGGTGTATCATGTTTTATAATCATTATCATTAGACTCTTTTAGATATAACTCCACAGCATATACCATATCATTTTGGCAAATAAAAATATGAAAGTTGGATGTAACAAAAGAGTTTACTTGTACATAATGCACCTTCAGAAGGACTATGTCCTTGATACTATAAAATACAAATGACTTTGAAGGCAACAGAAGACAATGTTTTTTTAAGTCAGTTATTTGTCAGGTTCCTGCTGTTCTCCTACAGAAAAGTGATTCTGTGAAGCTGAACAGGAAATGCCTTGTGGAAACAGGAAGTCCAAGTGATTCATGTACTGAGGAATGTAGGAAAAAAAATTGAGGATAGTGTTTTTACTCTTTCTGTTTTTAAAGGGCACTCTATGAATTGATTTATTGTCTAAGAAAATAACACCACAAGTAGGGAAATTGTTACGGAAGCTTTTCACTGGAACATTTCCTTCATATTCCCTTTTGATATGTTTACCTTGTTTTATAGGTTTACTTTTGTTAAGCTAGTTAAAGGCTCGCTGTATTAAGACCCCTTTAATATGGATAATCCAAATTGACCTAGAATATTTGTGAGGTTTTTTCTATTAAAATATTTATATTTCTAAATCTGAAGTATTTTAAGGTGTAGTATCCTGTTTCAAAGGAGATATAGCAGTTTTGCCAAATGTAGACATTGTTCGACTGTATGTTACTGGCACGTGTTGTTTACATTTTGCTGTGACATTTAAAAATATTTCTTTAAAAATGTTACTGCTAAAGATACATTATCCTTTTTTAAAAAGTCTCCATCCAAATCAAATTAACATAATTAAAAGCTAGAAACTTTAAAACCTTTCCATATAATGAAAAGTCCTTATGATAATTTGACAAATAGCTATAATAGGCAACACTCCCCATCACCAGCATATTTTGGTTAGTATATTCCTTCATATTTAAATGACTTTTTGTCAGTTGTTTTGCATTAAAAATATGGCATGCCTAAGATAAAATTGTATTTTTTTCCATCTCATAAATATTCATTTCCTTCAAAGTCTTTTTTCAATCTCATAAAAAAGGGATAGTGCATCTTTTAAAATACATTTTATTTGGGGAGGAACATGCGGCTGAGCAGACTTTTGTATAATATTACTTCAAAGATATGTAATCACAAACAAAAAACTATTTTTTATAATGTCATTTGAGAGAGCTTCATCAGTACAGTTGGTGGACGTTAATTGTTTGAATTTGATAGTCTTTGAATTTAATCAAGAAACTACCTGGAACCAGTGAAAAGGAAAGCTGGACTTAAATAATCTTAGAACTAATTGATAAATGTCTCTTTTAAAATCTACTGTATTTATTATAATTTACACCCTTGGAGGTGATCTATTGTTTTGTGTTGTAAATATATTGTTTGTATGTTTCCCTTCTTGCCTTCTGTTATAAGTCTCTTCCTTTCTCAAATAAAGTTTTTTTTAAAAGATCCCTTTTTCATACATTTGGCTTTGTGTAAATTTGATATATTTAATCGAATTTCAAACTTGTACACTAGATCACATATACAAAAATATATTGCCACTTTTTGTTGAAATAAGATAATAAAGATATTTTGAACAGTTACTTCTAATAGCATTAAAATAATACATTCAACAATAATGACTTTAAACTATTTTCATCAGCCATTATCTGATGGAAACATATGTAAAATTTGTTGCATTTTTCCAGCGTGATCTTTTTCTTGATATGATAATATCTTTGGTATTTAAATTAAATGTCATATTCTAAATATAAAATTTTATATAAATAGACTTCAGTTCCTAACTCTACTCAACTTAACCATTATTTTTAAAAAGATTAACATAATCCCTTGAATATATAACAAGCACTCAATAGATATTAAAATGAGTATGTTTTCCAAGTATAATAGTTATGTCTGTTACAATGAGATCCTGAACAACAAATATAAAGTGACAGCGAATAAATTTAAAGAGAAATAGTAATTAAATGATGTCCCCTTATATGGTAACAATTATTATAAAGCTAACGTGAGGAGCAAACAGCTGACTCAGGGAAAAGGCACTGTATCATGCACACCACATGGGCTGTGCAGAATCTGCAATACTCTTCATTGTTGCCAGCAAAACTCACCCACCATTGCTTCACCATGTGTTACTGTGGATTTGGTTCAGTAGGTTAGGAGTGACTTTTTTATGTCTTTAGGTCATTTGATCTAACACCTAATAACATCCTACAAGGTAATGATACTCTAAGTCACTACAGTATTACATTATAGTGTTAAGAAATAGGGAACTCTGATCATTGAATGTTACACAATAGGTTATCATTCCATTATGCCATATATTTGATAATTTGGTTAGAATTCTGGTAATATTATTAATGCTAGTCATGATTTTCTGAAAATTGCCTTTGGACTGTTAAATAAGTTTATTCAGTACTCAAGATCCTATAGGAAGAGTTAGAGGAATTGATTAAATAATGGTTTTATAGTGTTTATCTGACTTCTGAAGTGTTACAGAAAGTAACTGTTTTAACAAATAGGTTAGAAACATTTCTCCAGAAAAATAGTTTCAGCCAAGCTTTGTTGGTATAAATAATGATTAGTTTTCTTCCTCTAGCCATAAAAAGTCATTTGTCATTGCTGAGGATGGTTGCTCTTGTTCATAGAACTGAGGAATACAATCTTTAAGAATTTATATATGGTTTCATACTTATTTTTCCCAAAAGATGTAGAAAAGGAATTCAGACAAAAAACTTTTTTTCAATCTAGTATTTTAAAATTGTTTTAAATTTTTTATTTTATTCATATGTGCATACAATGTTTGGGTCATTTCTCCCCCTTCAATCTAGTATTTAATAGATACATAGGTGCATAGTATTTTGTTCATTTGGCTTTTCTTCTGGCTTTTTTCAAATACTTGAAGCATGCAATTATAAAGAACTGTAGTGAGTATAAATGGTGGGTGTACAATTGAGGATTTACAATGATATATGATTGAGGTTTATATTTGTAGCCAATTATAGCCAAGAATTTGGAGGTATAAATGAAGGAGATTGAGACTACCATTAACTTTATTATTAATAATTTCATTATGCCATTATAAGGGAGAAATAGAGGAGGGCAACCAAAGATTGTAGGCAAATAAAAAAGAATATTAGGAATGCAACTTTTCAGGTAAGTTAAGAGTGTATTTAGACTTAAAAAGAATTTGTTCTTATGGTTGCATCTCCTTTTATAATAACTTCGTTGAGGCGTATAAACTGTGTTTAGACAATGCAAAGTTTTGGGGTCATCTTGATTTACAGAAAGACTTTTTAACCATTGCAAACCTACAGTGCACCAGGTATGGTCGCAGGCGCTTCATTTCTATTAACTTTATTGGTCCACACATCTACCATCTTGTTTACTTCTTACAAAAACCTTATGAGCTGGTATTAATATCATAGAGCTGGGAGCACTGGGCACAGAGAAGTCAAGTCAGGGTCACCCAGTTAGCAGTAGTCTAGCTTTAATTTGAACCTAGACACTCTGATACTGAAATCTGCATTGTCAACCATGACCACTGTGCTGTGTTGCAGCAGTTCTTTTTATGTATCTAATATGCTTATTTCAGACCAGTTTATTAAATTGTTACTACTTCTCCTCTCCCCATTCCTTCTCCCACTTTTCTCTCCGCTTCCCTGTTAGCACTTACCAAACTGTTTTGGATCATTTATCTCTTTTAATTACTGCTATAAATTATAAGATCAGGATTCTTTTATTCCAATTCACAGATAAAAATTCTAATTCTTACACATGCTATGTTCAGCCATTTTTAGTCCCAGCAACTTGTGGGTTCTTTTTTTTCTGGGCAGAAGCAGTGCTGGGATGGCGTAAAATAGAGGGAATGCACTTGGAGCAACAGGCGGGGTAGGGTGGGGTGGAGAAATAACTTCAACAGCTAAGCTGTCCTTCAGCACAAGGCACAGAGTTCAATTTCTATGCTAGACACAGTCTGCTAAAAACTGTTTTAGCCTTTAGGGTACACTTGATAATCATTTTGACTTAAGATAGTCTGTATAAAATGTTGTAAAAGGGAAAAATGGATTTCTCATTAGAAGGTGCATAAAAATCTTTTTTGAGGGAAATTTAGAAGTTCTGATTCCGTTGTCCTGACAGGGAGCTCAGGAATCTGCGTTCTCAAACCCTTTGGGAGAGTGTGATTCACAAACGGTCTTGGAGATGGCCAAGGGCCCTAACCACTTCCTGAAATATAGCCTGATTTTTAATAGCTTTTACCTCAGATCTCAGATTCTCTGATTCATAGTTTTCAGAATATACTGTCTTGCATATTTTTGAGAAAGTTTTTTCTGCATTTTTGACTCAACAATAGGTTATTCTCACTATATTTTTGCTTTTACTTTGATAGTATCTATTTTTATCTATTCCTCTCTTTTAATATAAATGCTTTCTTAACATAAAATTTACTATTTTAACCGTTTTAAAGTGTAGAAGTTTCTAGAATATTCATTATACTCTGCAGCTATCATCTGTCTAATTCTAGGATGTCTTGTTTTTTTTTTGTTGTTGTTTTTCAGTACTGGGACTTGAACTCAGGGTCTCACACTTGCTAGGCAGGCGCTCTACCACTTGAGCCACTCTTGTCAGCAGTGTTTTTGGTTTTGGTTTTTTGGTTTTTTTGTAATGGGTATTTTCGAGATTGAACTATTTGCCCAGCTGGCTTCCAACCATGATTCTCCTGCTCTCTGCCTCTTGGGTAGCTAGGATTACAGGCCTGAGACACTGGCATTTGGTGAATTTCCAGAATGATTTTATGGTTTCTTCACTTAAGCAGTCACTCCTCCCTACCCTCCACACCAACTCCTGATAACCATAAATCAACTCTATTTCTGTATGACTTTGCCTGCCAGGTACATTTCATATACATGAAGTCACACATCTGTAGCCTTCTGTCTCTGACTTCTTTCACGTAACATTTTCCAAGGCTCATCCATGCAACGTGTAGCAGTACTTCATTCCTTCTTGGGGCCACATGGTAATACTAACTTTTGAGCAGCCACCAAACTATTCTCACCATAGCTGAGCTATTTTACTTTCCCAGTGGCAGTGTTTGTGTTTCCCATAGTCTCCAGTCCTCTCCTTCACATCCTTTTCCTGCTTTTTTTGGTGGTACTCATGCTAATGGGTATAAAGAGATACCATTTTTGCTTTGCTTTCTCTGTTTGACTTAGGATTAATGAATTTGTGCAATTTTTCATTTGCTTATTGGCCATTTAAATAACTTCCTTAGAGAAATGTCTATTCAAGTCATTTACACGTTTTAAATTGTCTTTTTTTGTTGTTGTTAGTGAGTTACAAGAGTTCATAAACATATTTTGGTCATATTTTGGTTACCAGATCCTTATCAGATATATGAGTTACAAATATTTATTACCATTCTTTGCATTGATTTTAACCTTTCTTAATGATGTCCTTTGATGAGCAAATATTTTTAATTTTACTGAAATTGAACATACCTGTTTTTCCTTTAGTTGCTTATGCTTTTGATGTTATATTTAAGAAACCTTTGCCTAACCCAGGATCACAAAGATTTACTCCTCTTCAAAGAATTTTGAAGCACTTGCTTTTACTTTTGTGTCTTTGACCCCCATTTCAAGTAATGTACATGATTTCAGAAATAATTTTCTTAAATTTTTTTTTTTTTTGGATACAGGGTCTTGCTATGTAGCCCAGATGGGCCTCAAACTGACTTTTCTGTTGCCTCCCAAGTGCTGAGATTACAAGCGTGAACCAGTTCACATGGTTTTTCTTGAAGGACAAAATATTCATGACCGTTGGCTCCATTTTCTCTTGCATTGTCTCTGTTTCCTTAGTTCTGGTTGATTTTGATCTTGCTTTTCTGTCCATTCTTGCTACTGCCTTTATTACATTTTATATGCTTATTTTTTTAATTCCCAAAGAATCATTTAAATGCTACCATACTGATATTTATTATTTCTGTTATTAACTGAGTGAAAAAAGTAAGTTTTTGTTTTCTTTAAGGAATGCCTTTTTTCTTAAATCTTTAAAAACTAAATCAGTGATTTTTCTTCATAGTCATGATTTGAAAATCCTACCCTGGTTACTCATCTTCGCTTATGTCTATTTTGTACTTAAATTTCATGTTGCACTACTGTTTGTATTTTTTCTTTGATCTTTGTCCTCTGATAATAGAGTTTCTAGAAAGACTCAGCTTTACACTGCTAACACTGGCAGTCATATGTAGCTATTGAGCACTTAATACATGACTGGTGAGAACTGAGTTATGCCCTAAGTGCGAAATAAACACCAGATTTGAAAGATAGCATAAAATATATTAGTGTCTCAACAAAATGATGTTTATTAATTGCATATTGAAATGACAATATTTTAAATAGATGATGTTACATAACAATTAAAATTAATCTTTTCCTTTTTTAATGTGGCTAATATAAAATTTAAGATTATGTGGCTCACATCATATTTCTATTTATCTAAATTATGTAATATCTTATAAATATATATAAATAAGTTATATTATATATTATATTACATTTGTGCTTTAAATCATCTCCATCTTTTTTTACATTTTCATGATTGATAAATCATATCATATCACTTTGGAAATAAGTAGGCTATAAATCCTGAACAAAGGAATATTAGCTCCTGCTAGAATCTTTCATTGTTCTTAGTCTGACCAGAGGCATAAACCATTAGTGTTAGAAGATATCTCAAGAAATCCGAATGGTTTAAATATTAGGGGTCTTTCTTCTTTACCTTGAAGACAACTCCAAATCTATCAGTTTTATTGTCTATACTACTTTAAGAATAGTTTGGACATTGTGCTAATTTGCTCTCAAAGTTAGTAAATGCATCTGTAAAATGTGCTATTTTTCCTGCCTTTTAATTTTTTTCAGTGTAATTATCCACCACTTAGACGGCAGGCTAAATTATCATGAAGCCACCCTTATCTTCTCTATCTCATAGAAGTAGTTGATCTGATTTCTCCAACTCATCTGAACACCCCAGTCCCTTTCAAATGAGTTCTGCAGAACTTCCCATGTAACTCTTCTTTAACCATAACCTCTGCCCCATTATGTCTTTTGTCTTTTAGGGCTAGGAAAATATATTGTGTTCCTAGCACCACCTGGGGAACCTATGAAGTGCCCCATTAAAATTCATTGGAATGATATTTATTTTTTGTTCCTCTTAAAAAAAGAGTAGCAAAAGCCATCTTATTCAAATTATTTTACATGATCACTTTTTTCCATGAAATACAGAATTTTTTTTTATTTGATAGACTATTTCTTGTTCTGTATCCTTGTCAATAATATTTTCTTTCTTGGCTCTAGTAAAAATAACTACTATTAAATTTTTATTTTCAGCCACTGGTGAATGACTAAAATATTTTTCTTATAAAATTTTATAAAAATGTTTTTGATGTTACTTATAACTGAATTAATTTTTCATAATTTATGTTAATATAAGAATATTTTATTCTATTGGAATATCTGCCACACAGTTTTAAAGAACTATAGCATCTCAAGTAATACATGTAGTCTCTTTATTAATTCTTTTGTTTCCATGTATTCCACTGATAATTTTTGAATATTAGTTCAGAAAGAAGAAAAAGTGGTTCATGTTAGAGTACTATTCTCAAAGTGTGAATCGACTTCATCTCCATGAACACTTAAATAAAGAAAACACTTACTGAGCATGGAAATTCATGTGTTGTTTTGACAGTGTATGCATCAAACTTTGAACAGTCCCATTGTGTGTTGTCTTTGAGATACAAGTGTGAACTGCCTTATAGGCGTAACCTCATAGAGACTATAATATTGAATCTGCAATCAGACTACAGGAATTCTACTCCAGCTCCAATACCTACTAGCAACTACATGTTGAATTAATAACTTAATTCTACTACACCTCAGTTACCCATTTGTTGAATGTGATTGGCAATTATAATTTTATATAAGCTATAAATTCAATTCCCACCCCATGGCTAATTAAATGAGAAAGCAAACCTCAGAAATTTGGCATTGTCTACAAGGGATTCGTTAGATTTGTATCCAGCTCTACTTTTCCTTGGAGTTGCTGTGAAAGAAGAAATAATGCTAAGATTTTCTGTGTCTTTACTTTCTACAAAAGATCTTAAAACTTTTTTGTCCTATATCTAGTCTGGTGAGTGATAAGAGAACTTAGGAGAAATCTTTTTTCCTGATTTTAAAGAGCTGTTTTTCCTCTGGATTACCTTCATTTAACACGATGAGTAATTCTACTTTATACATCTTGTTAACATCCTAAATGTGCATTGGTCTTGTATTGGTGAATTAAATCTCTCTTTGCTTATATTTAAAAAGTACCTTTAATATTCAGTTTTCTGGTACTTGATCTTTTGCTCTGTTTCTTGAATTGTCTGACAAGCTTATGTGAAAATATATGACTTGATTCTTCCACTTTTTTATTTTCTGGGTCCACATACGAATCTTAAATATATATCCATATAATTTTACTTTATATACATACAGTGGGTAGGTGAACATCAGTATGACATTCTTCTGGCTATAAAAACCCAGAAAAAGGCTATCTCAGGAATTCAAAAACATCCAATTTCTAACATCCTGGGTTTTATTCCATGATAATTTGAGTTAAAATTTTAAAATGAGATTTGTACTCTTGTCACTAACCTTCCAAATCTTATTGAGTTTTTAATCTACTTTTCAAAAGTATGACTTACAAAATCCACTCATTGGTTATGTATAGTTTGATGAACTTTGACAAATGTATATACCACAATCTAGACATGGAGTAGTTACATCACTCTGAGGAATTTCCTTCTGCCCCTTTTTAATTGAGCTCTCACTCCCAGTCTCCATCCAATCCCAGGCAACTAGGAGTCTGTTTTCTTTCATTATTCATTAGTTTTCATTTTTCTAGAATTTCATATAGATGAATCATGTAAAAAATTATCTATGGTACCTTTAATACCTATGATATGGGTTTCATTTTCAGCCAGAAAATGCTTCTTCGATCCATCAGTACATGTATCAGTAATAAGAATTTTTTGATTGTTGAATAGTGATTCATTACATCGACATACCTCATGTGTATTTATGCATTGATCTATTGGCAGAAATTTGGGTTATTTCCAGGTGAGGGTCATTATAAATAAAGCTTCTATCAATGTTATGTGTGTATTTCATAGAGATTTGTTTTTACTTCTTTTGAGTAATTACCTGAAGGTGGAGTTGTTGAGTTATATGCTAACTATATATTTAACTTCATAAGAAACTGCCAAATTATTTGTAATTGCTTATTATTTCACACTCACATCAACAATGTATGTGAATTTCCATCTCTAAATGCTTATCATTATTTGGTATTATCAGATTTTTTAAATTTTATGCATCCGGTGGAATCTTATTGCCACTTTGAGTTTTGTTCCTTTAATGTGTAATGATGTTGAGTATCTTTTCATGTTTATTGGCCACTGTTTTAAATAATATCCTTGTTCCTTTGAATTATTCTTATGCTTTTTTAAAGAAATCAATTGAACATATGTATGTGAGCAAATTTCTGAGCTCTATTTTATTCCATTGATCTCTAACTTTATACTGATACTATAGAATCTTGAGTATTGTTGCCCTATAAGTCTGAAAATCACGTAGTATATTTTCTGTGCCTCTTTTAAACATTTTCTTGGTTTTTAGCAACTTATTATTCTTTGTGTAGTATCTTCCTTTGTTCCACTGAGCTTCTTATATGTCTGGATTTGCAGTTTTTAAACTCTTATAACATGTCAGACTTGATTTCTTCTAATCTTCTCATTGCCTGTTATTTTCTCTCTTTTTCTTTTGGGACTACAGTTCCACATCAGGCAGACTTCTTGATAGTGTTTCACAGATTGTTAAGTCTGTGTAATTTTCTTTTTTTCTGTCTTTCAATGTATATCTCTTCTACTGCTGTACATGTCTTTTCTCCCTAGTAAACAAGCTTTTGTTAATCGTACACTGAATTTTTCATTCAATTTTTCATATTTAGGAATTTCTTTTACTTCTGTTATATTTTTTCCATTTATCTACTCTTTATATTCATGTTTTTCTTTTAACTCCTTGTACATATTTATAATATGTATTTTAAATCATTTTGTTAATTCTATTCCTGCCATTTCCAAGTCTGCTACCACTGCTTAGTTTTTTCTTGAATATGGTTTATGTTTTCTTGCTCTGGTTAATGTCTAGCAAATTTTAATCATATGCTAGACATTTTAAATTTGTTGTCTTTCATCATTTGCAACTTTCAAGTTTGGTTTTTAAGTTTTGTTAGGGCAGTCCCATTGTATCCTTGGTTTTCAATGTAGCGTCTCTCTTACTATTTGTGAGTTCTCTGGGCCCCCACTGAATGCCCTGAATGTTTGCTGGGATGGATGACTCCAGGGAGTAATCAATCTTAGCCTAGTGCCCTGGGGCAGGGGTGAAGGTGGAGCAGAAGGGTGGAATTCAGTAAAGCTGTAAAGAAACAAATGTAACTAGTTTGGGGGAAAATAGTGTCTTCAGCTCAGTTTTCCATCTGTCTTCACAGTAGAAGATGCCTCTTACCAATTCAGTTCCTGGGTATTACTTTGCCATTATCTCCTAGGCTTTGAAATTTTTAGGTATTGGTCATCTTTATATTCACATAGTTAATTTGAAAGACAGGCATGGAAAAATAAGCATTAATCCTTGGTTATATGTACACAGATAAGCACAGACTGAGTGGATTTGGGTAACCCATATGTTATTTATTTATTTATTTATTTATTTATTTATTGGTGTAGGGTTTGAACTCAGGACTTTGCATTTGCAAAGCAGGTGCTCTACCATTTGAGTCACACCTCCGGCCCACCCATGTGTTTTAGATGAATTTATCATACAATTGCACAGAATAAACCAAGTGAAAACAATAATACCACCTAGCTTTCAAAAAGCCTTTCATCTCTCAGTTTAAGTAGACTGACTGGCTTCCTTTCTTTTCCTTATTTTTTTCTGGGACTGGGGTTTGAAATCAGGGCTTCCTGCTTGCTAAGCAAGTGCTCTACTACTTGAGCCACACTCCCAGCCCTTTTTGCTTTAGTTTTTTCCTTTTAGATAAAGTCTTACACTTATTTGCCCAGGTCAGTCTTAGCTTCTGCACCTCCTGAATAGCTGAGATCTTAGACATACTCCCCACACCCAGCTCCTTTGTTGAGATAAGGTCTCCCTAACTTTTTGGTTGGGCTGTCCCTGAACCATTGTCCTCTTATTTCTACTTCCCGTTAGCTGGGATTACAGATAGAAGCTACCATGCTTGACCCTTTTTCTAGGTGACATTGAACTCCCTTGATTGCATGTGTTTTCTTAGTTACAAATTATACTATATTTTCCTAGATCATGGTCCATGAACTCAACCATCTTTTTCAGACAGTAAGAAATAATAAATCTAATGAAAAATGTTCTGACCATTATGAAAAAACATAGATAATGGAGTATTTGGAACATATGAATATTGGATCCATAAATGTAACTTTTATAAAAAATGTAATATAATTTATAACTTATACATTACATTGTATGTTTAACGTATTTTTAAAGTTTATTAAAATATAATTTTATGACATAATTTTACCTATTTAAAGTGTACAATCCAATAGCTCTTAGTATGATAACAGAGTTGCATTCAGCACAATCAATTTTAAAACATTGTCATACATGAAAAAGAAACTCCACAATCATTGGTATTATTCCCTATTTCGCCTTCATCCCCATATATCCTCTGTCCCCAATGTCTGTCCCTGGAAATCACTTAGCTACTTTCTGTCACCATATATGTACCTATTCTAGACACATAAAAATATATTCATCCTATTTACCTGTAATTATAGATTGCTTAACCAATATCTCCCTATATTTCCCTCACCCCTGAACCACTCAACTCTTGGTAACATTTTACTTTTCACTTCTATGAGATCATGTTTTTAGAATTCACATATGAAAGCTATAGTAACTAAAACAGCATGATACTAACAAAAAAGATACATAGACTATAGAAGAAAAGAGAGGCCCCATGGATAAGTTAATATATTTGTGGCCAATTGATTTTCTACAAAGGTACCAAGAACACACATTGGATAAAGCCAGTATTTTCAACAAATGGTATTAGGAAAACTGGATATCCACATGCATAAGAATATTAGACACATCTGTCATAACACATGCCATAAACAAAAAGCAGCTCAAAAGGATTACTTAAATGTAAGGCCTCAAACTATGAAATTAGTAGAAGAAGACATAGGAGAAATACTTTGATTTCGAAAGCAAAAGCAGCAAAAACAAAAATAGACACATGAAATTATATGAAAATAGAAAGCTTCTACATAGGAAAGGAAACATTCCACAAAACGAGACAATCTATAGAAAAGGAGAATGTGTTTATAAGCAATATATCTGAGAAGGGTTGATATTCAAGATTTATAAGGAATTCAAGCAACTCAATAGTAACAAGACAAATAACCCGATTTAAAACAAGTAAAACCCCTGATTAGACATTTATCAAAAGGAGATATGCCAGTGGCCAAATAAGTATGTGCAAAAATGTTCAACATCACTAACCAATCAGGGAAATGCAAACGAAAACCACAATGAGGTACCACCTAACCTCACCTCACCTTTTAAAATGACTTTATGAAAAAGAAAAAGATAAATATTGATATGGATGTGGAGAAAAGTGAACTCTTACAGCTTTCACACACTGTTGGGGGTATGTATATTAGTACAACCATTATGGAAAACATTATGAAGGTTCCTAAAAATATTGAAAAATAGCTACCATAGGATTCAGTAATCCCACTACTGAGTTTAAACCATACAGGAATGAAACCAGTACGTAGGAGATTTCTGCACTCCCACATTCAATCTGATACTGTTCACAATAGCCCAATATGGAGTCAGCATCAGTGGCGATTCACAGATGAATGCATAAAGAAAATGTGATACATAAACACAATGGGATACTATTCGGCCATAAGAAAGAATGAAATCCTGCTTTTGGTGACAGTATGGATGACTCTGGAGAACATAATGTGAAGTACAATAAACGAGGCACAGAAATACAAATGCTACACAATCTCACTCAGTTGGAATAAAAAACAGTTGACTGTACAAATTTAATGTTTTCATTTAAACAGACAAGGAATGATCTATGATGATTCTATGTTTCTGTGTCTTAAGTTAAAAGTTACTTTCCAGATTAGAATGTTCTAATTCAGATACCTGTGCTGCAGTTTCCTTGCTTTTATTTTTCCACGAAAATGCTTTGTCACTGGTTTCTTCATGTGGAGTGACAATTACTATTTCATGATTCTTGTTTTTTACATTAGAAATCAGTGCTAATGAAAATCATGATTTATAAAGATGAGTGGCATGTACCAAACCTTGGAAATCCTCCTAGAGACATGAAAGTATGGATGTGTCTAAAATAATGTTATCTTGAAGAAAAGCCTAGAACTGTAATGATGAACTGAGAGGAAATTATTCTATTGAGTAAGAAATTGTGAAGAGCCCAAGAAGAGAGTTTCTCAAAAGATTCTGAAGACTTTTATGCCTTTCAATTTATTTCTTAATCTTCAGTTGGGTAATGAAGAGGGGGGTCTGCAAAAGTGGTGGAAAATAAGCAGTCAATTTTATTTTGACTCAGAAGTACTGAGATTTTTAGCTTATTTGGGACCTTAAAGCAATCAGAATTTTGGCTTCAGTTGAAATGTTGGTGAACCTCAGGGAGTGGGGGGCTTTTCTATCCTCTTTAATTACTGTAGACTTTTAAATGAAATGACTATGAAGAGAATTAGGAAGTGCTTAGACTTTTGGCATTAAAGTCAAGGCCCAAGGAGGTTGTGTGGATACACTTTTTGGTTCTTGGATGGTGTGTTGATACTGTATATTTTTTAATGGTTACACTTTTTCCTTAACTGGAATAAAAGATTTACTGTTACAGTTTGTGTGTGGTCAGGCAGTGGCATATGGAAAAGCTGTTTCCTGCTATTTAATTTAATTAGCCCAATCACGTGCCAGCCTTCAGGCATGTCACTCTGGACCTCTGAGGCCCTTTGTCTGTCAAAGAGATGGACAATATCATGGCTTTGTTTGGTTGCTGGGGATGCTGCAGATAAAACCATTGAAATTCTGACTGTTTGTTTAACCAAATCTTTGCATTTTTACCATTTGGCTTTGATTTTGTTTTGCAAAAAAAAAATGACATTTTGGCCTTGGTAATGAAAAGAAACACTGAGGATTTGAAGAACTTTTGCTCTCTGTGGTTTCCTAAAAGGTTCAGGACATCTTCATCTTCTAATCCAATTTTTTTGTTGTGAGTTTGTGACTGCTTTTTTAGTGGAAACTCAAGGCAATTTTCATTGTGTCATTTTAGCCTTATGTTAGCTGACAAATTATCATTTTAATTCAAGTCTCCTTTTGGGGCTCATGTATATATTTTGAGGTGATTTTCTTCATCTTACTACTTCTCTAAATCTTTCAGTGAATTCATTGTAGAAGAAGAAAATTACAGTTCAGTTTTATTTTGTTTTCATAAACAGTAGCATTTAACTCACGTAGTACTTCAAGAATTGTCACCAGAACTTTTTTAAAGGTTAAAGATATTTAATTTTCCCCTTTAATAATCAAACCTTTTCACTTCTAAATCATGTTTATTATTATACTCCTGGTTAAAAGAGTTTTAAGATTTATGAAGGACAGTTGAAAAGAAATAGAACATTTAAGGATATATGCTATAACTTAAGAAGTAAATTTGCAGCAAGGAATGTTGCCCAAATTCCCAGCAGATTTAACAACTTCCATGAGTCAAAGTGACTTGTCCAAGGTGATAAGCGTATTTTAAACATCCAGAGTTAAAAATTGGGTGTCTCAAATTTGAGGTTCTTAATTAAACAATGCTATATGCACAGCTTGAAACTTCAGGTAGTTTGCCAATGGACTTAACCTTGTACCAATTAAGTTACGAGTTTCTAGTGTATGTCAACATCCTAGGTAAGGAGATGAACCCCTTCCCTCTGACATCTCTTGGCCTGTAGAGCAACCCATAGGATCTATACTGAATAATGACAAACTGTATAAAATTATAGACCATTGTGGTTTTTTGAAAGGAAAAAAGTCTATATTAAGATTTTTTGAGTGAATTATTGCCAAATTTCATTTTGGTAGGACTTATAAGTGAGGTCTTTACTTCTGATTGCTGCTTTTAATTTAGAAAAAAAGGTTAAACTGGTAAAGAAAATAATTTAAAACTTAAAATGTAAACACAAGTACACCTCAAAGTAAACATTGTATTCTACTCCTCTTCCTCTGCTTCCTTCTCCTTCTCGCTCCTTTTTGTTTTTGAGACAGTCTTGCTCTATATCCCAAGCTATTGAACTGACTATGAACCAAGTAGACCTGGAATTCATGATCCTCCTGCTTCATCCCTCTAAGGGAGGACTACAGGCATGGGCCACACGTGTCTGTTTTCAGATTCATGGTTTGGTTCTATAGTTCTGTACAAATGATTAATTTTTCAATTTCCTTTTCTTTTTTTAAATTATTCATTTATTCATATTCGGTCATTTATCCCCCCTGCTCTCCTCCCTTACCCTCTCCCCTCTCCCCCTCTCAGTTCCGGGCAGGTCCTATTCTGCCTTTATCACTAATTTTGTTGAAGAAAAGACACAAGTCTAATAAGGAAGAGAAAGCGTTTTTGCTAGTTGAGTTGAGGATAGCTATACAGAAATATTCCTAGCATTGCTTTCGTGTACACATGTGTTATGACCCATGTTAATTCATCCCTAACTGATCTTTGCACTGGTTACTTATCTTCTTCTCATGATAACCTGTGTCGCTTTAAGGTTTCTGTATCAGCTCCTCTGGAGTGGGGACATCAAACGCTTTCATGTTTTGGGTTTTCTACTTATTCCTGTATCTCTCGTATGTGCTCTCCCCTTGTCAATTGATCCAAGTCCAACCACATTCCTGCATTTGCCCTAGATCTAAAGTCTGCATATGAGGGAGAACATAGGATTTTTGGTCTTCTGAGCCTGGCTGACCTCACTCAGAATGACGTTCTCCAGTTCCATCCATTTATCTGAAAATGATAAGATTTCATTCTTTTTCATGGCTTAGTAAAATTCCATTGTGTACAAGTACCACATTTTCTTGATCCATTCATTAATAGTGGGGCATCTTGGTTGTTTCCATAACTTGGCTATTGTGAATAGTGCTGCTATAAACATGGGTGTGCAGGTGCCTCTGGAATAACCTGTGTTGCTTTGCTTTGGGTATATCCCCAGGACTGGGATTGCTGGATCATATGGCAGGTCTATGTTTAAATTTGTAAGAAGTCTCCAAATTTTTTTTCCAGAGTGATTGCACCAGCTTGCATTCCCACCAGCAGTGGACTAGGGTTCCTTTTTCCCCACATCCTTGCCAACACATGTTGTTGGTGGTATTTTTGATGATGGCTATTCTAACAGGGGTGAGGAGGAATCTTAGTGAGGTTTGATTTGCATTGCCTTTATTGCTAGAGATGGTGAGCATTTTTTCATGTGTTTTTTGGCCATTTGAATTTCTTCTTTTGAGAAAGTTCTGTTTAGTTCAGTTGCCTTTTTCTTTATTGGTTCATTGATTTGGGGAGAGTTTAGTTTCTTAAGTTCCCTGTATACTCTGGTTATCAGTCCCTTGTCTGATGTATAGCTGGCAAATATTTTCTCCCACTGTGTGGGTGTTCTCTTCGGTTTAGAGACCATTTCTTTTGTTGTACAGAAGTTTTTTAATTTTATGAAGTCCCATTTGTCCATCTTTTCTCCTAGTTGCTGTGCTGCTGGGGTTCTATTGAGAAAGTCCTTGCCTATACCTATTAGTTCCAGAGTGTTTCCTGCTCCTTCCTGTAGTAACTTCAGAATTTCAGGTCTGATATTTAGGTCCTTGATCCATTTTGAGTTGATACTAGTTCAGGGATATAGTTTCAGTTCTTGCAGGTGGTTAACCACTTTTCCCAGCAACATTTGTTGAAGAGGTTGTCTTTTCTCCATCCTATGTTTTTGGTACCTTTGTCAAAAATGAGGTGGTTATAGTTGTGTGGATTCACATCTGGGTCCCCTATTCCACAGGTCTTCATGTCTGTTTTGTGCCAGAACCATGCTGTTTTTATTGCTGTTGCTTTGTAATATAGTTTGAAGTCAGGTATTGTGATACCTCCAGGATTGCTCTTTTTTCTGAGTATTGCCTTGGCTATTCGTGGTCTCTTGTGTTTCCAAACGAACTTGTTGGCTGTACTGGGGATTGACATCAGGACCTTGTGCTTGTTAGCAAATGTTCTACCACTTTAGATATGTCTCCAGTCCTTTTTGCTTCAGTTTAATCTTTAGATAGGGTCTTCCTTTTGCCTAAGGCCCACCATAGATCTCAACCCTCTTACTTTCATCTACTACATAGCTGGGACTGATTATAGATGTGTACCACCATATCCAGTATGTTTTGTGGTAGTAGGGTCTTGCTAACTTCTTTTGCCCAGGCTGGACCTGAACCACCATCCTCCAATCTCTGCCTCCCATGTAAGTGAGATTAAAGGTGTGTGCCACTACACCAAGTCAATAGTGTGATTTTTTGAAGGCATGGACATTTATACACACACCCACATATGCACACACACAATCACACATTGGTTTTAGAATGAAGTAACGTCCACTTAAGAAAATTCACTTTGCTGGTTATTTTTTAAGAATGAAAGTTTTAAGTGAGCAGCATCCATATTCTCTAAAAATATGTACTTATGGCAGAAAAAAGTCATTTTTCATAACTGCTTTCAAGTTCTAATGTTTTGTTTAAAATATTTTAAGGTATGATATTGATGAAGTATGAAATGAAATCAATTATGAGATGACAGCTCAGAAATATGCATTTCCTTAAAATTTTTTAAAGAAAAACTATTCGTTTGCTAACTTAAAGGAAGATCCTGGAATAAGGATATTAAAATGACACATTTTTTTCTTCTAGAAAATGTAACTGCTGTTTTAGTTTTTTGTTTTATAAAAATGGATAATCAAAAAAAATTGAAAAACAAAGGGAAAACTGATAACTATGTTGAAGATAATTGTGAAGTTTCAAACAAATATTTAGAAATGACAAGCTGTGTCAGATTCCTTGTAACCAGACATGATGAAAGTAGGAAGGGTCTTCAAGTTCCTAACCTACAGTTGTAATCCTCTATTGTCCACTGGGTGACTGAAAAATAGCTTCCATTGATAATTGTAGTAGGTGTTTGTTTATTTTATGGTCAGGAAAATACCTATTATTTTTAAGAAGACTGATATGGCTTTTGTATTTTTTTCACTCACTAAGAGGAGGATACAACAGGCAAAAGCAAAATTTTTAATTGCTTAATTTCAGCTCTACTTGTTAATAAATTGGAAGCATCAAAATTTGAGATATTAGATTTTTGAGTGTGTTTTGTATTAATGTACTTCCATTTGTGGATTTTTAAAAAAATTTTCAAGTTTTATTTATACCAAAACAAGAGAATGTCTAAGCCATGAAGATCAGAAGACAATTTTGAGCAAACTTAGTAACAACTAAACTTGTTATGAAATCTATTTGTCATGTTACTGGAAGAGACTTGATTAGCACACTAGCTAATACCTTTTTGATGATTTAAAGAAATCTGTGCATTTACATCAAGTAAGGTATCTAGTTTCTAAATGATACATCTCCTAATTTTAAGTATAATACCAAGGTAGTAAAAATTAACATAGATTTATTCTTCAATGGTTTGGAAACCTTATTTCTTACCTCATAGGACAGTGGCTTATGAAGTAACCACATACATTCCCCCCCATATTATATGAGTAATCTGGTGCCTTTGTATGCTTTTCCTGATTGTGTCACTGAAAATTCTCCCTCCAAAAGTATGCCCTAAAACCAGTCTTCTAGTTGCTTAACCATGTTTCTTTATTTGAAATTTGAAAGAAAATAGTTTCTTCCATAATGAGCTTCTCTCTCTTCACTTTAATGTGCCCTTCTTCCACATGTTTCTTTTCCTTCTTAAGGTTTTAACACTTTTTTGTTATTGTTGGATAAAATATGGTGGAATCTCTCTTTGAAGATAATTTATGGAGCAGAAACTGTCCTCCACCTCACTATGATTCCTTACCACACCCTCTAGAAAGGTTAAGTGGAGTAAGTAGAAATAAAATGATACTGGCAAACAGCAGTTCTCGAGCTACAGAATCTGCTGGTGTATTGCTGGGAAGCTCATAAAATGAAGTGTCGTTATGCACTATGCTGTGCCTTCCATCCTGTGTCCAAATACATCCTGTGTCCAATTACCTGAGGGAAGCAGTTTCCCAGCCAGGCTGGACTGTGACCTGGAGAAGCAAGGATCAGAAGTGCAGGCTTTGCTTATGCTTAGCCACCAACTGGATTTCTAGGTGTTGTGTGCCTCAGTTTCCTCATTTTTTAATTGAAAGTTAATCCTCACCTTCTTTGAAAGGTTGTACTTTGTCATTCAACCTGACACATTAAGGATGATATTTATCCACAACTTTATTGATAGCTGTCAGGCAGATAGACCAATACTGAATGGTCACTTTAGTTTTCAATTTTCTCTCATTTTTTCTTTTATGTTCCTATGATTTCTTTCAAAATATCAAGTGGTTTAAATAAAAAGCCTTGCTGAATGTTTAAAAAAAATGTCAAGTGAATGTTAATTTACTATTTTTAAATGGAATTGGCAAATAGATGTCCTCCTGAAAGAAGGGAGATGGGAGAAACATGTTCAAAGCCGACAGTTTTCTTGATACTTCCCAGGAACAGAAATAACCCAGCTAAATCAGTCATTAAAGTGTGTGTAAAAATAGTTTGCATGTGCCAGTATTTTAATTTTTTTTACAGAAAACACTATTAAAATAGTATAGAATGACTACATTTTATTAATGGCAGACATGTTCAATAATTGACAGAAATATTAACAATAAAAAGTAGTATTTAATTAGAGCTAAGTAAGTCTCAAACACCATACCCAGTAATCTACATATATCATTTATTCATTGTCCTTTGTTTACAAGCAAAGAAGTAGAGGCTTCAGAGTGGTAAAGTAGTTGCATAAATGCTTGTATGGAAAACAATGATAGAGTTCACTTTGCAATCCAAGTTCAAATCCAGAGAGGTTGTGAGGCTTGGAGTCACACAGCCAATTCATGGAACTGTTAATGATTGAGTTTTCCAAATGTTCTGTGCTTTAATATAAATAGTGAAATAATATGTATGCTTTCTAATGTTTTCAAAATTCTTAATGTGATTTTGTTAATGTGATTTCTGTACACACTCATTTCCTAAGTCAATACATTTTATAGCACAGGCAATAAACTGCTGAATTTATAAGCTAGTACACTGTACAACTGATTTAAATAGAAACCATGTAAATAAGCCTCCCCAATTCACTTTTCATGCTGGTTCCATATATATATATATATATATATATATATATATATATATATATATATATATATTTGCTTGAAAACCACAAACTAGTTTAAGATTCTTGCAACAATATATACTCAACATATACCATAATACTTTAAAATTATAATCAGTAATATCATAGAATGCTCATTGATGGAAAAATTCTATATTGAGTTTTACCTCAATTACCTGTGCTGTTGAAAATGAGTTTCGTGCATTTTGTCATTCAGGCACCTTTGATATTCACTAAGGAATAAATCTTTTTGGTATATAGAGAACAGATCCAATGAGGTGACCTCAAGGACCTGAAGGTTAATTAATGGCCTGACTCAAAATGAATAGTAATTCAGAAAGGGAAAGAGAGGGGAAGCTGGGCATTTCTTCAGAGTTTCATGGCTAGTTGGATAGACAAATTTTATGTTTTCTCACTAGAAAACATTTTTCTCCATTGTATGTTGAGGTGTAGTGGCTTAGAAAAAAAAGCCTTCTTAGTCTTTACCTAACAAATTATCCACATTATTTAGTATAAAGTCTGTCTAGATACACTATTTATTTTATAGTTTTTCCATAATGCAATGTGTGAAGGAGTGAAGTGGCTATCAGATTTCCCTTTATAAGCTAAAGAAAAACATGGAAATCCACAAACAGCTTGAATAATTTAAAAATTGAATAAAATGTTAAAATTATAAGAGCTTACTTAGGTATGTCTGAATACTAGTCAGAGTAATATCGTTCTAGTCATCATTTTGATATTAGTCCATGATTAATTGTCTTAGTTTATCTACAGGGGAATTAAAAAATAGGATTGCAAAGAAGCATCAAAAAGATCTTGCTCTCAGACATCAGCTAAAGATGGGGGAGCATTGCTGTGGTATAAAGTTATAAGTCTGTTCAGTCTTAGTTTGACCAGTGACAGAGTGCTTCTATTAACTTCTAAATAATGAACATTCCATTTCTACACTGATTTTATGATTTGCTTAACTCCAATTCCAGTTACATTTTTCCATCAAAAGTTTTAGAAATATTCTTACCATGCCCCAGATATTGCTGACAGAAGCTGACTTATGAAAAATTTCTTATTTATTATTGCTAATAGTTTTCCTTTCTTATTTTGATGTAGAATTCTGGATTCACTTATAGTTGGCACACAGTTGTTCATGTTTGCTTCTTTCTAAACCTCCTTCTTCCAATAACCAATTACCTGACTCATATATCCTTTCAAATAGGCAGTAATTGGTTAGACAACTACATCCCACTTCTCCCACCGAAAAACTAGCAGAAGCACACATTCAAGGGAAATGTCTTTTAGTTTATCTTTAAATTGGAGCAGGGCAGAGGTCACTAGCTGAAAGGAAGTCAAAATGACAAGGACCCTAACGGTTCCAAGGAAAGGTTAAGACAAGTAAATATCTTTCCATAAGACACTTGGACTGTTGTTAGCTACCTAGCACAAATCATTTTCAAGTGAAAATAAATTAAAGCCACTGATTTAGAAAAAGGAAAAGAAGGGTAGTTTAATTTAATGGAAGTTTCAATTAAAGTCTAATTTTACTGTTTTTCAACCTTTTTTCTCTCATATAAACTATTAAGACCAGCTAAATTAAAGTTCACAAATGACTTGCATTAAAAAATAACTTATAAACACAATCGATACAAAAAATTGGTTGCTAGAGTCAGCCTCAAGGAAATCCATAATTTGGATGTTTGGAAATTTTCTCTTCTAAAAATTATAATAAGTTCATAGCAAACAATGTTTTTCTCTCACTGTGGAATATCACTATATGATAGATAATGAGTCAAAACTAAGGCATGACAGAGAGTGCCTTTCATTACAATTTTCAGAACAAAATCAGAAATGCCATTAACTTTTCTATAGGATGTGGCCAAGAGGCAATGTTATAAGGGTGAATAATAATTGCTGCAGAGGATCTAAAAGATCAAAGAATAATGATTCACATGGCAAAAATCAAAATATAATTACAACCAGTGGTCTTTTCAGGAATATTTTAGAAATATACAGAAATTTATCTTGACCAACAAAGTTCTCTTAGTCAGACAGTACCTGATAGTCCTGGAACTTTTCCCAGTAAGAGTAAAGGTTTTCTCAGTTTATGGTTTTAAAACAATGTTGTTTCTAGCCAGTTTTGTGCAACCCTGGTAGCACCAAGGACTAGTGGTCAGCATGATGGATTTACAGTTCACATTGTGCTCACGGCTGTTAAGATCATGAGCAGCCTAGTTTTCATTTGATTTAAAGAGGATATTGTTGTTTCCATTAGTGGCATGTTCCCCCATGGCTATCATTGGCTTAAAATAAGTATTTTTGGTGGACCTGTCAATTGAACCCAGGAAGAGAGAATAATCCAACTTTTCCAAATTAAGAAAAGGAATCACAGTCTTACATATGTCAAATAAGAGAGGATACAGGTTTCATCATGATATGTGTAAGGCAAGCTTTCTTGGGTAATTTTATACCTTGAATGAAGATTTATAGACAGCAAACAGTGGTGTTTCAGCAAATGGCCTGAGGATCCTTGAGAGAGAAAGGGACTGTAAAAGGATGCACCATGTTTGATGCTGGTTCAACTCCAGAACACACATTGCTGCCTGTTTGTCAACTCTTTCAGTGAAAGCCTCCTCATTAGAAGGTATCTGAGGACCTTTTAAATCATATTTCTTACTCCCAAATGCTAGATGAGAATTGTAGTACCTCAAAATGCCTGTGAGGAGACATTAAGAGAAGTTACTGGCAATGATGCTGAAATGGGTCGGCAAGAATACGCAGGTAGGAAACTCAAGTATTTATAAATTATATTTCAGTCTGTACACAGATTGTGTGACAGGACAGTTTGGATATTTTATTTTTGTTTCGGAGAGAAAATGTTATCTTTAAACTTGAACTCTCCTTTGCAAATTGCTGCTGAAAACGTGTGTGAGGGTAGGTATTAACTTTTCAACTTCAGGTATGTCTTTAATGCTGGCATTTCTGACCTAGACCTGTTTTTGTTTTCTTGCTGAACCAAAACAGTTCTGTTCTGAAAATGAGAGGATCCCCCTTTATGTTTTCACCAAAGTCACATTGCTATTGCACATTCCTTTTTTAAAAATGTGGCTATTTTATATGCATATGTAATATATTACATATATAATAATAGTACTTATAGTATATATAGTGCATTACATTTTTCCTAGGAAGAGAAAATTATAATTATTCAAGAAGAAGCTTCTTTCTAAATGTGTGTGAAAAGATAAGATAAAGTGACAAAATTTGCATGTTTCAGCTTTGTGACTTTTTTGCTATCCTGGAAAGATTTCTGAGCAAATGCTAATTTTATGTGGTGTCAATATTTTCACAAGCATATGACTTTTCTTAACTATGAATGAGACCCATATAATTACTGATGAAGAAATGTGACTGAGACAGTATATGTAGGAAATGTAAGACATAGCAAATCATCGAGATCAATTCTCACACTCAAACTCATTTTTTGAGCCAGGTGTGATATTCCACACCTGTAATCCCAGCACTTGGAAAGCTGAAGCAGGAGGATAGCTCACAAGTTGGAGGCCAGACTAAGTGAAGAGAGGAGTGGAGGAAAAGCTCATTTTCTGAATGAGATGATTGGTACTTTTTGCTTCTGGTATAAAAAAAGTTCTCTCTATTTCAGTTTTAATGTGTCCCAATAAATGCTAACAGAAGTGATTTCAAAATCTGAATATGTTTGCCAAATTTTTTCTGATAGTTTGTGGGTCATTTCGTATTGCTTCTTTGATCTTACACTCATTTTAGTACGTAAGAATAGAGGCACTTAAGTGAGCAGTGTAAAATTTATGTTCCTCTTCTCATGGGCTATTAATGTCTTGTTACTGTGAGATGAAATGGGTTGCTTCCTGGTGTTTGGCTTGATAGTATTTGGTTTATTATAGAACAAGAAAACAGAGAACCCATCTAACATGATTGTTGATGTCCAGCTATTCTTTAACATACATTCCTTTTGGTTATTACCAAATTTATCATGATTAATATTTTAACATTAATGCATCCTCAGTCCTATTCTCTATTTTATAAGAGATAATCCTTTAGAATGGATACTATTCTAAATAAAATTTGCATCAAATGTGTAGCTATATAATTCAATTATATACAGTCATCTGTGATCAAAGGTCAAAGCACTGCCAGTGTGGGGTAGTCCATGTTACATGATCTAGAAACACCAGAGGAGCCACTGAAAGAGAACTATTCATTTAGTGCAACACAAAGGAAAGAGAGTGGATTCTGCCTTATATTTGAGTCCTGGCCAGGCCACTTCTCTTGTCCTGAGGTCTTAAACTCTTATGGCTCAACTTCCTTATCAATGAATGGAGTTAAGGCCTGTCTCCCAGAGTAGGCATGAGGCAGACAATGGTGAGATGCCTTATTTCTGGTACATTTTCAGAGTTGATGTTCATTCTGGTAACTGAATATTGGAAAAGAATGTAATTCCACTTTCCCTAAAAGCACCAAAAGGAGAGAGGCTATATGATGTAATAAAGAATTTTCTAAACTGTGTGTTTTGAAAAATCATTCCAGAGACATGTTCCCTGGTCTAATGAGTTTTGGAAAATTTGAATTCTATGTCAACCTTGTGGAGACATCCAATGTACTCTACTATATTATTGACTCTAAGAAGTCCTGCAACGAAGTAATATATGCACATTGCAACTTGACATTAAAAAAAAGATCACAATATTAAAAAATGTTAAGGTTATGTGGAATGAGCTTTTTAAACACTGACCTGGGACATTAGTCATAATTTTTTAATTCATCACATTTTATTTAGTCTTTAGTAACAAAACTGAAGTGAAATATAAACTATAACAAATTATCTCTTTTAATGTTTTTGTTTGGCAGGTGGGAAAAAGAAAACTTGGGTCTAAACTCATTTATCTTGGATTAAGTTAGGTTTTCCTTGCTAATCTCTTTTTAAAGACACTTTGTAGGCCACAACAAAGTAATGAAGGTATGGGTAGTAAATGTGTTTTTGTCAGCATGGCATGGATAAGTTTGGTTGTTTGCTGTTGCTGAATATAAACAGAGTTCTTGAAACATAACATAGTTGACAATATGGTCTTTTTCTAACAGCTTATTAAAGTGCTTATTTATACTTTACCTTAAAAAGGAAAGTGCCATTTTTTGGTACTATTAAATGATTGGTTTTGCTTTGCCATTTCTTGGGGGAAAAATGTACATTATAGTCAGGCATTTTATTTATGATAAAAGATGATAATCATATTTAGTAGCTAGTGATAGACATTTTTATGCGATATTGTGTATAATATACCATTTTATATAGTAAGCTTGTTTTTGGTTTTTTAAAATTTTTATCATGCCAAAATTTATAGAATATAAACATTGATGCACTTTCAACAGTAGTTAAGAATATAAAATTAGATCAACTTTGATATTTTTAAAGCCCTGGGACCCATAAAAACAATAAATTAAGATAAAATAATATCCAACACTTACTTGTTACGAGGAGAGATAAATAGCCAAATAAAAATCTTTAATTCTGTTTTTCTATTTGCTGTATTATAACATTTTTCTAATACTTAATAGAATTCTGAGCTACATTTATTAAAAGACATCTTACTAAAGACATTCTTTGACTTTCACATATGGAAAACATCCTTGAGTAAGGGAATATATTAAATTTAAGAATTTTACCTGAGCTTTTTGAGTGAACATCATACTGTTGCTATTTTTAAGAAGGTCAATATATTTTAAAGGATGCATATGGTATGTCTGTTTCAACTAAATATTCAATGTTAGGCAAAGGTGACATAATTTACTCCTAAAAAGAAAAATGAAAAGTCGTCCCCACACTGGGAGAGAGATCAATGCTTCTGGTCCAGCAGCAGAAGTACACAATGAGCAGTTGTCCAGTAGGGGATGCTCACAGAGCAGGAAGGCTAGATGTCATAGCCACATGTTTCAGGACTACAAGCAAACTGGAATTTCAAGTCCACTCAAGTGTCTTTAGTCAAAATAATCTCTTCATGTCCTTCAGAAGTGACCCAGTCTTTGATACCCATCCTAAGAAAATAGTATGTATAAAATTAAGAAATCACTAAATGAGTCATTTGAATCATGTCATCTGCCTTATAAAATGACATTTTACAAATCACATTTCATATGTTGCTGTGCATGAGTAAGGGGGAACTTATAACTCCTTTTCCAAACAGAATCAAAGTGTAGTTAAATTGTTTTAAACATGGATTTAGAGAATGAAATTGAGGGTAGTAAACTAGTAGCCAAGTAAAGCAAAACAGGCTGGAATGTTGGTAACCGATTGCACACATAGGATCCAAGCAAAACGTCTTGAATTGCTAGTACTGTAATGAATTATAGTTTTCACGTTTGTATTTTGCAAGTGAAAACAGCGCTAAGTTTAGCCTGTGAAATAAAGACCAGATGATGACATTTTTAACTTGCCCACACCTATGATGACCTGATAGACTTGCTTCTTTATGCAATAAATTGGTTAATGAGACTAAAGTGCACAGACACTCCAGGGTCAGAATGCAACTGTAGATGGGAGAAAATAACAGAGGTAGGCAAGGGGTTAACTGTCAGAGAGAATCTAATGCATGTGATGATTTCTCTCCTTTTCTTTGTCTGTCTCTGCTCACAAGTAGAATCCATACCACACTCGGCTAACACCCAAGGGGCTATCTCATTTTCCTCAAGTTAATTTTCTCTCTTTAACATAATGAGATAAATGGCTGAATTGTGCTGGTATCCAGGGAGTATTCAGAGGACAAGAAATGGTTAGGAGCTGGTTTATCTCCAAACTTCATTAGCCTTTTAGATAACTAATGTAGGGCACCCCATTTGCCTAAAAGAATTAGGAACTTCTAAGGGATGATGGAACTCGGCCTCTTGTTTCAGAAAGGAGATTCACAAATCCCCTTGGTGGAGCAGGGTTGTCCTGAGTGAGACGATGGGTTGATTTATGTCTTGGGGTGTCCTGGAGTTTATCTGCCCTGATTGGCTCCCTTGATCTTGACATCAGTCACATTGGAATCAAGATAATGAAAGATGCATTAAAAGGGCCCCTCCAGTTTATGTAAATGGAACTTTATCTTCAAAGAGACAATAACCTTGGGAGGGCTTCTTTGCTATTTAGAGGTATTAATAAAACATAGTTCTTCTCTTCTACTCCTTGTTTACTCTAATTTGTATAGGCATAGAGGTGACTTTATTTTAAATTTTATTCAAACTCCGAACTTTCTTGATGCTTTATGGAAAGAAGTCAAAATGTATTGAATCTGAAGGTTACTGTGTGGAATCAGCAACAACATGAGTGATGCTTAACCTTTATTGTAAACAAGTGAAGTTACATATATTAGGACTTGGGACTCTTATCTCTGCAACCATGATGACTGGGAGGAAACTGTCTTGCAGTCAAACAGGTGTCCCTTATGGTAATTGGGCAAAACTGGTGACATCATTAGCAATTATTCCTGTAGCTGTATCTCAGGCTACACTGAAATTAGGAGAGAACCATGTTACATTGGCACATGGATTATTTGGGAACGAACATAAAATAATGCACCCAGAGCAGGTATTAGAATCTTGTGAGTCTTGTGTTTCTCTGTCTTTTCTGCTACGCTAGTTACTCAACTAATAATGACTGTTTTTGCATGATACAGTTCACATTTGCTCAATGTTTTAGTTGATTGGTTTGAAAAAGTAAAAGGAGTCTGTAAATACAGCATTTTCAACCAGTAATTTATCTGCTAAGTTGTGAAAGACTGAACATTTTTGGCTGATCATCTTTCTGATGTTTTCAGAATGTTGCCAAGATTAGAGATACAGGGTTTATCTTGACCTTGATGTCAGGTTTGTGTTCTTTAGTTTCCTAAATTTAGAATGAATGGGTGGTTTATGGCTGTCCAACAGGAAGTTATCCTCACCTGAACCTTGACAACAACAGAAAACTAAAACCAAAAAAGGAAAAGAAATCCCACAACTTTAGGGCTTATACTATTTTCTTGAGGAAAAACATACAGTTAAACAATAATGTCTCTTTTTTCTTTTACTTTTCTCTTACATTTTTATGTATGAACCTGAATGCTAAAATATTTTCTGTAAATATTTCACATGACTATTTTACTGAGTGTATTCAAATGATTAGTGTATTTTTTGAAAATTGAAATTTGTAATATCTTTTTTTTGCCAGTACTGAGGCTTGCAATCAGGGCCTCATGCATGTCTCATGCAGAAGCTCTGCCACTTGAGGCATGCCCCCAGCCCTTTTGACACTAGTTGTTTCCAGATAAGGTCTTGTGCTTTTGCCCAGGGCTGGTCTCGGACCATCACTCTCCTACTTATGTTTCCCAGAACTGGGACCATAGGCATGCATCACCACACCTGGCTTATCGATAGAGATATGGTCTTTTTGTCTTAATCTACCTGTTCTCTATCTCCTGAGTAGCTGGGATTACATATGTGCACTACTACACAACGCTATAATATCTTTTGTTGTAACACTACGCTGACTTTATGAAACATAGAGTTAAAATGTGATAGCATGCTTTTTCTTTTAATGCCACCTTTGTCCTTTTATTTTCAGTCAATGACTATTAATGACCAACTGTTATACTTATACAGTATCCTAAAATGATGACCTCTTTAAGTAAAGCTTTTACTTCCTACTAATCACTGAAATACATTGTGACATTGTAATTAAATTATAACATTATATAAATCTTAAGCTTGTATAAGGCTTATATTGTATACTTGTATATATTATATAGTTATATAATTGTCTAATTTTATATGTTTTAGTTATTACCTAATAGATAATGTCATACTTTATAAAATTATGTTTATATCATAAGTAGAATGATTGACCTGAGGTCATTTTTGTCATTGCTGAAAGAAAAATTTATGTTTGTAAAATTTGCAAATGCTAGTTACAATATTGGCAAACATTTGGCATGGGCAGTAACCAAACACAGCAGAGCAGACAGTGACAGCTGCCATCGTACATGCTCACTGTACATCATCAGTCTTAGGTAAGAGATATCATCACAAAAGTATCTGTTGGAGTTCTTTCTCTTCCCATAAAGAAGCAGAAACAAGTTTTTGAGGAAATGGAAAAAAAGCAACCAGGAGACTTCCCTTGCTAGTGCAGGCATGACTGCAAGTCCTTGGTGTTGAGCTAAGAGTAAAAGATGCCTGAGAAATGCATTTGAAGTCCCAAACACCTCAGCCAAAGAATCACCCTCTAAAGAGGTTGTGGCATCTTCCCTCTGGTAATACTAGGTCCTGGGGTAGCTTTTCTGTGACAATGTCCAGGCAGATGCTCATTAGGGCAAGGCCATGACTGTAGAAAATGGCATCATTAGCCATCTCTATGATCAGAAGAAGAGGTAGAAAGTTGTCAAAACAGACAAACATAAAAATAGGTAAAAATCACCCATAATGCACTTCTAACATTTTACATTTTCTTCTTCCTTTCTCCCTCCCTCCCTCTCACTTTCTCTCTCTCCCTCCCTCACCCATCCTGAAAATAACCTTACTGTTTTGTAAAGCTAGTAAATTAGTTCTTCCTTTAAGTAAGTTTTGAAACTTTTAGGATTAGCCTACTCAGACACCTTTAATCTATAATTCCACTTGTGTTATCACTATTTTAATTTATTTATCTCTTAGACATTCCTAACCTGTGAAAATGGCTCTTCTCTGTCCCTTGAGTCAGGGCTTGCTCAGTTTTCACAGGACCTGTGAGGAAATTTCTCTCGGGGATTTTCGCATGTGTCAAGAGTTCAGAGCTTCAATATTCCTTGTTCTGGTTCAAAACGGAAGTAAATAAAATTTTTGTTGTGCTCATTTCTGCCAAAATGATCATTTTAAGCGTGTATATCACAAAATGAATGTGGTCAATGTTAAAGCCTTGTTTGGAACAAAAATTTTGACGATAATTATGGAAGTGTGTAGTGAGCCCTAAACAAACACCTCATGATTCAATGCTATCATGAGTAATGCAAAAATCAGGCCCTCTAGGAGAAGATGCATGTACAAAAATTATGTGATTATCAGAGCATGGGAATAAGAGAGACTCCAGTCTGTTATCACAAATGCAGATTATAGCTATGGGAATATTTCACTAAGTACATTAAAAATAGTTTTGATCAGAATTTACTATAAATTCAATGAGTTGATTATGTAAGCCCTGTGCTATTTCTCTCCCCCTTCACCGAATGCCTAAGTCAACTTTAGTTTTCAAGTTGAAAGGACCATTCTAAAATTCCTCATTCTTAATGCTCTAAACGCCCGGGTTCAGAAAATTAAATTACTCCATTTTTATCTGTTTGAGATCAGTTCTGTTTCCTCCTTTGCTTTGTGTTTACTTTCCTGCAGTAGCTGACATCAAAATGTTTTCTGGAATGCTAGGACTAAATAAGTTATGCTTAACTCAATATCTAATACAAATAGCCCTGGGGAGCTTCAGCCACACAATCATAAAAGCTATAGTTTCTTTTAATAGCTTGCCACACTTTGCTGATATAGTATTTCTCTAATCACCAATCTTTATGTGCCTTCCTGACCTTGGAGCTCTCAGCCCAAATGGCTTTGTGGTATCAAAGGGCTATGTCATTGGAAGAGTGAATGGCTTTCATTTTTCCTCTTGAAACTTCCGGTTCCTGGCATCTGTAAAGAATTACTCTGAGTGGTGTTTTGCTGCCTTGCGGCCACTGCCCTGTCCAATGGGAGTGACTTTTCCCAGAAAGGTCACAATGATCAGTAATAGGTGGGTATTGCATTCAAGGAGAAGGCAACTCTGATTTCTCTAATATTTTTTCTTACAACATTAATTTTTCTGGCATCACATTGGTTGTTAAAAAATCCAAGTCACACTTTGTTTGCAAAATATTTCAGCAAGAAAGGGTACGCTGTCAAGAGTAAGGTTGAAAGGTTAGCACTAATCTTTATAAACTCATCCTTTTTTTTGGGAAAAATAAAGTTCCCATTTACACCTTCTGGAGGAGATTACTTTTTGGCAGTGTGCATGAATTCATCTTCATAATCAATAGGACCTCAAAAGTGCACACTAAAGCACATACAGCAATGACTCTGGAGTCTCAAATCTAGAGACTACCTGCGACTGTGTCAGCTGGCTGGGCAACCATTGAGACCTGGACTCCTGATGCATGGCTTACTTTTAAATTGCATTTCTTAACATAATTATGTTTTAAGTTTTCTGCATAGTCAATACTAAGGGATTGCAAGGCTATATTTCTAAGACTCTGGCTTAGATGGGAAGTTTGAGTAATAGATAACAGTTTCAAATATTCCACTGATTCAGGCAGCAGCTTTTAAATAATCTCATACCTTCTCTGTTCTTTACAAACCATGAGGTGGGAGTGCATGTATATGTGGAAATAAAGTAGAACACTAACAAGACCTGTGAGGAAGTTTAATATGTTTTCAACAAGAGAGTCTTAAAATACCCAATTCTTACTGTTTTTTTAAATTAGTGTAGAAGAACATAATTACAAATTTAGGAGTATTTGTACATCCTGTGACTTTGTTTATGTATTTATACAAAATCTAAACATCCATTTATTACTACAAAGAACACCTATACACTATACCTGAAAATGTGCATTATTTATATTTCTAAAATTCTTGATTTCTTTTCTCTAGCCAGTTCTTAGAATATTATTTTAAGTATTAAGATTTTTCCTACAGCTTCTAGTTTATGCTAATTTATTTTTTAGTGTATGCATATATATAATACCACTGAAAATAGAAACTAGGAAAAAATCTGTAATTTTATAGTCTTTTACTATTTTGGCACTTTTTTCCCCCCTTGGGTAATTTTTCTTTTTTTTTTTTTGTTTATTCATATGTGCATACAATGTTTTATTTTGGTACTTTTTAAAGTTTTATTCTTATTTTATCATAAAATATACTCAGTTCTTACAAAGTTAAATTCATGTTAGATATGCATTCTTGTCATTTTTTTCTACTTACATTTTACCATTTTTCTATGTTAATGAATATTTTTCAAAAATATGTTTTTATGGGATATATCTGGAATACCTCAAAGAAGCCCCTTTTTAACAAAATAAGTTTCGTAGATGATGAGTAGGGAATAACAAGCATTGAAAGTTACAATAATTCTTTTTTGGAATGTCTGCTTTTCAGAGAAGTAGCCACTCTGAAATTTTGAAGTCACATAATAATTAGAGAATTTACATTTCCTATATAATTGTGCATTTGTGTATGTGTGTATCAGAAATAGACAAACAAGATTTTTTTGTTTTTTTATTTTAAGTATTTGGAGTTTTGTGAAGTCCAGAATCCACGAGCATCATATAAACAAGCTGTCTTGTCTTTACTGTCTTCACTGACAACCCCTCAAGCCCCTCACTGTCTGTCCCTCCAGCCTTCTCCATGAAGATTGTTGAGAGTCAGGTTACAAGAATTTAGTTTCCTGAAAGTAACTTAGGTAGCTGATCTGTTCACCATGAGGAGATCAAGTGAGGACATCTCTCACCTGTGTGTGTTAGCAACCATTTTCAGTCACTTTACACTTTAGCTGGATTAGTATTTACATTATTGGAGGAACAGTCTTGACTTGGCTCTTGGCTACCTTTTGTTCTATAACAAACCCGGCTACAGGTATCAGCTGAAAACAATGACATGAATTATTTCTCATGATCACTTGGCAATTCTGACCTAAGCCAACTCCAGGTGATCCTCCCTCAGATGTTTGGGGAAATTGATTTGGCTGGGAGTGCTGGGACCTCTACCCTCACCCTCTAGGAAGCTAGCTTTGTGCGTTCACATGGCATGGCATGGGGGTCCCTTATAGCCAGAAAGGGTTGGTTCCAGTTGGCAAGCACTTTTTCCAGTCTTTGCTTCTGTCATTCCTGTTGTTATCCCATTGATCACAGCATTTCCCAGGCCAAGTCAGAGTCACCAGGGGAGGTGATTACTTAAGTCAAGGAAGGATAAATCCACAGGGATTAGGAAGAATAAATACCACCATCTTCTCCCCAACTCCTGGATTTGATTTCAATTGGACAGGGGACCAAGTTGCAAAGTTATAATGACTGTTAAACTTATGTTTTTATAAAATCCATATTAGGAGCAATAAACCTAAATATATTGAAACTTACTCTTGAAAAGAATCATGCCTTAGTGTTTTTCATCCTCTTTTAGCAAAAGCAGAGCAAAACAAAACAAATAAGAAAACAACTCTCTGAGCTAATTAGTCTTTCTCCCAGTTTGGGTGCATCGTTCTAAATCATTTGAGATATTTAGGAGAGTAATGAATGCATGTGTTTTACATAACTGATCTGGCAAGCCCAAAGACATTTTAAAAACTTGTATTTATCACAGAAATTTATCTTGTTATGCCATCTGTTTAAAATAAGAAAACAACTTATCGTACCCTAGCACTAAGAAACTCACTGATTAGTGCTTTCAGATGAAGGCTATTTCTTAAGGTTAAGTTATTTTATTAGTATATCTTAGATATGCAACACTGCAAATATCATGCATGCTTTTTCTTATAGAAAAATATAATGTAGTTTCCAAAGTTGTAGTTTTTAATAAGAATCAATTACAAATTGTGTTCTCATCATGGGAAGGCAAGACTGGATAATTTGTGGATACAAGTGTCTGTCAATATCACAGCCAATTCATGTGTGAAATAGATGGAGAACATTCATTAGATGTCCAAACACATCATAGATTTCCATGTATTTGCAGTACCCTGTACATATGACCTCCCATAAATCCATTTGGATTTTAATATGAAAGGAGCATGCATTTTGGAGACAGATGTGGGTTAAAATTCTGGCATTGCTAATTACTGTGTGTGACCTTGAACAAAATCTTCCAATTTTGTGTTTGCATGGGGATGACATGAAGTTAAATAGGAAATCTCACTGAGTGCTAGTTACTTTTCTTCTCTTTTCACTCTTTTTCTTACCATTTAACTCCTTCAACTATTAAAAGCATTTGAAATCTGTATGATAATTTGCATATTAGGCACTGTTTGGGAGCAATGAAGGTGAAGAGTGTAGCTCTGTCTTGGTGTGAATGCTGCTGGCCCGTGTAAAGGGACAGGCCATCAGCATTGGTGCCAGATCATCATTAGACCACTGTTTTCTCCTCCCTTCAATTTTCCTGTGTCTGATTTTTCAAAGACCTGTGGAATTTCGTTGCATCCTGACAACCAGATTGCTCTGCCTCTAGTGCTTATTATTACATAGAGAAAAGGGTACTCAGGGGTCATAATGAGAACTTAAAGCACAAAATCCAATCCCTGAGTGAGTTTATGGATAGGCTGTTGCTGCAGTCCTTCTAGAAAGTGATGGAGTGAGGACAGAGTCTACAATGGCCCTGTCTGCATGATTCCTGGTTGCTTCCTGTGAGGCTTAATGGTCTCAGACTGAATTTGAATTTTTGTTAAACATTAGATGGCTTAATTTGTCTGTGGGTCAAAATCAAAAATGTGTTAGGACAACCATAATGCTATCCTGAGAGAACCCAGGGACAAGCTAATTAGGAATAAAGAGGTGAGACAGAGAAGAGGGTGTGTCTGGGTAACGTCACAGGGTAAAGTCCCCACATGGGAGGTGGCAGCTAGGAAATCTGTGTAGTAACAAATCTGTCAGGAATCAAGGACAACTTCTCGGAACAATTAGAATTAACATTTTACTCTGACGTTTATCAAAACTCTGCCCACATTTTACTCTTTACAACTGAAACTGTGGTTCTGTCTTAACATCTAGAAAGCTGTTGGCTTAACTTCAAACATCCGTTAGTAAGGCATGCACTTCCTGCTACAAAAGTTTCATCCCTTGAATCTTCCCATCCCATAGGAATCCTAGACTTTTTTTGCACTAGAATGACAATTACATATTTTGAAATCCACACATACTATATGAATTCTAAACGTATTCCATTTGAAGGACAAATGCTCTAAGGATTCAAGAAAATATTAAGTATTTCAGGGTAAATAACATCTGTTTCAATGTGCTCTTCTTCAAAACCTGTTTCATTTTATTCTTTCCTAAAACTCTCCACATCTAATCAAAGAAAACAAATACTCTGGATATAATATGTATTTTTCCTTAAAAACAAAACACAATGTTGATTTTCTAATGTTTACTCTATACAAGACAGTACTGTTAATATGGTTTATTGCTAAACAGAAGCACATAGGAAACCAAAAAGTTGAAAGTATTGAGGTTTTTAAATTGTAGTGTAGTTATAGTCCTGACTTCCTATTTCAATCAAATTTGTTATAGATATTGACATTCGGAAAACTCAGTTCACCCAGATAATTAATTTTCACAATTAAATTAACTACATCAAAAGTATCAAAGTGGGTAAACCTCCTGTCTCTATTTTGACTTGGGCAAATTAATAGCTGACGTTAAAGGAAACAATGATATGTTAGAAACAACCTACTTTCCATTTCTCTGTCTCTCCTGTCCACTTTCATACACAGAGCCACACACAAATTTCTCTCTTTTTAATATTATACATTTGAGCTATTATAGCATACTTATAAGGATTCCAAATTGGTGGGGTTGTAGAGAAAATGATAGAAATTAACAAAAAAGTCTGAAAACCAAAGGGACAAAAAAGTCTGAAAACCAAAGGGAAGAAAATTATGCTATGCCCTCCTCTCCTTCTAGTGCCCTGGACAGTGTCATTCCTATTGCTTCTTCTTGACAGCACAATGGGAATGATCTGGACTTGCTTTTTCATTTTTTCCTTTTCTCCACAACATAGACACACATTCAGTCCATTGCTAATTTTAGCCACTTCCTTCTGGGTGTGCCCACAGCCAGATCCTAGGCCAAGTCCTGACCTTGTCCTGCCTTAAGGAATGTGGTATCCCTGACACTCCTGGGCTAGAGGAGGAGGGGTGTCTTAGGAAAAAACATTATGGAAGCAGATTTCAAGAGCAAAGAGCATGTCTGCTTTGACCATACAACTGTCATCTATTAGCTCTCAGGAGCCTAGGAATGTCCTTGATGAACTTAGGACGCAATGACACTCAGCCAGTCTACCTGGCCAGTCTGCAAACTTGGCCCTGGCATGGATTAAATGTGGTTTACACATAAAAAGAGCCTTATATTCTCAAGATTACAGCTCCTGTGCTTCCCTTACTTTTGAGCACATATTTCTTCCTCCATGACTTGTTGACTTTGAATGAATTGAAGCTTTGCTTGTTTAGAGATACTTTAGTAGTATAGTGGGTTCCTCCTTACCTTTTGTGACTTCAAGTTTCAACATTTCTTCCAAGTACTACAAAAAGCCCAAGTTGCTACCTGTTTTCCTTCTAAAAACTTTAAGAACTGTTTCTAACTACTCAAAAGAAGCTATATGTCTGCAATCTCCTCAGCTAACTGAACACGTTCCTCTTGATGACGACATCCTGAGCAACACTGGACGTTCTCAAGTGGCGTTCGCATCTGCCTTCGCCTTGGTACTCTATTCCTTTTTGTGCTTCAAAAACAGGACAAAAATAAGAGGTGGAGCAAGGTAAAGTCAAGAATTCATGTGCAATTTAAACACATCAGTGATTTCAATGCTTGATGAAAAACCACATTTGACTTTAAATACCTGAAGAGAAGTAGAGGTATTTTCTTGTTTATATAAACAAATGTATAATAAATTTTAAAAAGGCTGCATAGTCTACCTATCACTAGGGGTTAAATAAAAATTGAAGTATAATAAATTAAGATGATAAGGTAAAGGTACTTAAAATACCAATTGGCGCTGGTTAAAAGGATTTTACCATTTTACGGGAAATGAAATATTTTGTTTTATACATATGAAGACATGATGTAGACTAGTGCTATCCAAAAGAAACATAATGTAAGTTATACATGTGATTTAAAATTTTCGTGTGGTCACATTAAGCAATAAAAAGAGACAAGTAAGTTTATTTTAATAGCATATTTTGTCTTATTTAATCCATTGTTCAATATATCTAGCATATTATCAGGATTCATGAAAGAATAATCTGCTGAGATCCCATGTTTGAAGACATAAACAGAGACTGATTGATTGATTGAACTGTGAGACTTCTGTTTATTTTTTTGGAGAGACTGCGGTTTGAACTCAGGGCTTCACGCTTGCAAAGCAGGTACTCTAACCAGTTGAGCCACACCTCCAGTCTGAACTGTGAGACTTCTGGATCCTTTAAAATTCTAATTTGTATTGTGGATCCATAGCATCAGTTGGAGCCTTAGCTCTACTGGCCTTCCAGAATGTCAATCCACTAACACTTTGTTGTGGTGACTTTTCTGTGTATGTTAGTATTTTCCTGTGTGTTTTAGCAACATTCCTACCTTCTGTCTAGTAAATGCCTACTGACATCTTCCCAGTATCCCCACCAGTCTAGATAAGGAAACTGCCTCTAGACATTGTCCAATATCCTTTGTTGTGCAAAATCCCGCCCCTTCCTCCCTGACTGGCTTAGAGTATAGAGTCTGATTGTTCCATTTGCTCACATCTGCTTATCTTTAGCCTGTGTTGATTAATCGAACACTTATACTCATGCTTATGAACTGAATTAAATTAATTTAAAATGTTTTAGACCTGTAGGTATTATGATGTGTTTCTCTGGAGCAAAACTTGAACATATACTTAGTAATTAAATTAATCCTGTAGTTGAAAGGAATAATCTCATTGACATCTGGGCAGACTTGTGTTTGAAGACTTGAAGATTGAACCATGCATTTGTAAACTTTCCCTACCTCGTCTCTTTTGCCTTCATATCAACCACGTCTGCTTACATGTGGTAAAATACCTATTGCCTCTGAAAATTTGCAGTTATTTTTCCTTCTCTTTGAGCAGAAATAAAATTTCCAAATTGCCCAGAAACTCTATCATCTCATTTGTTTAATTAAGTTTCCATAATTGCATGTCTGATTCATTTCTTTCCTGCAAAATTGATGTTCCCTGAGGTTGGGTCTTCACTGACTTTTAATATCTATCAGGAATAAAGGAAATGTATGAGTAATACAGCATATGCTAGTTGACAATAAAAATTGGATACTTTTGTAAAACATTAGTCTGTTCCCATTAACTTTTTATTTTCTCAAAGTTTTTCTTTTCATTTGCCCTATTTCCATATTTGATATCATTTATGTGCAAGACACAAGGAATACTCTGGTTTTACCCTGGAAAAATTCAGTCTAACACAGTAGTTCTCAGCTTGGAAGAACTTTATTTAGAAACATTTTTGTTATCACAATTGGTGTGGATTGCTACCAGCATCTAGTGGGTAATGGTGAGGAATGCTACTAAACCTTCTATGAAACACAGTATAGAGCCCTGCATCAAAGATAGACTTAGCCCCGAATGTTTATCTGGTAAGGTAGAGGAGCCTGGAAGGAGAAGGACAAGTCAACTGACAACTTAATGGGAATGATGTATACCATGACAGAATAAGTATAGAATGCCGTGTTGTCTTATAGAAGGAAAATAGTTCAAAGGGCATGACTGAGAGGCAGAGAAAGCTCCAGAGAGGAGCTAATATAGGCTGGGAATGCAGGTTGAGAAGCTATATGTAAGGAAATTACGTAAGTAAAGAGGTATTGGTTACCCTCATGAAGAAAATATGCAAATAAAGTTATGAGCTAGAGTGGAGCTCCAGGGAAGCCAAATGTGAAAGCCCAGCCTGGAAAAAAGGCCTGCAAGAGAAGCTAAGAAGGAGGATTTAGAAGGGTGGAAAGCAGGAAACTGCATAGAAGGCCAGAGAAGATGGTTTCAAGGAGAGAATCACTAACCATGTTAAATACCTGAGAGAAAGTGAGTGAGATAAACACAGAAAAAATCTTTAGCATTGGGAAAGAGATCATTGAAATGTTAATGAGTGAAATTTCAAGTGATGGAGGACTTAGAAGTTACGGATAGATTGCCCTAGGTAGAGAAGTGAATGGGGATGGGGGAGAGGAAGTTTATAGATTTGTCTTCAGGAAATGTTTTATGATTATTTATAGAAGAGAAAAGTTGAGCACAGTCTACCACCCAAATGCCGTATCTAAATTGTTACAAATATAGTGAAACAATATGCAATTACTAAAAGCTGTGTTTGTGAGGGGGCCATAAGGCTGGGGAAAATGGTCACAGAACGTGAAAAGACCAAGATACAAATTATTATATGATAAAATGCACAATATTTTATAAGCATTAGTTGTACAAAGGGGTTTCATTGTAATATGTCTATACATGCATAATATAATGTATTTTGATCCCATTATTCTTCCCTATTCCCCCTTTTTTTAATACTTTTAATGTACCCAATATTTTTGATGAGAAAAAGAAAACTCAAAAAATAAATCCAAATATTAAAATTGACAGTTGTCATCCTGTGTGGTGGATATTGTGGGAAATTATTTTCTTCTTTGAAAATTAATTTGCAGATGTCCTAAAATGAGCATTGCTTTTAAAATCAGAAGAAAACTTTTTTTCAAAAAATGAGCATAGCTGAAAAGGGACAGAGAAAGTTTGGCAGTAACTTGAAGGGAACAGAGGGAGAGGAAGGAGTGTGTGTGTGTGTGTGTGTGTGTGTGTGTGTGTGTGTTGGAAGCATGAGAGCATTTTTGTATGTGAAAGAAGGGAGCCAGTACACTGTGAGAGGTTGAGGATACAGGAGCGTGGGTGATTGATGGAGCACCTCCCTCAGGGAGTGGGAGGGATGAGATCCAGATCACAGGTGGTGGGATTAGCTTTGGCTAAGAGAAGAGACATCACTTCAACTGAAAAATGAGGGAAAGAGGTAAGGATGGATGTGGGTGCTGATAAGAATGTAGAGGAGGCGGCAGGAAGCTGAGGGAGTTGCTGTCTGTTGGCCTCTATTTCCTTTGTGAAGTAGAAGGTGAGGTCATTTGCTGAGTGGGGTCAAGGGTTTACAGAGAATGATGGAGATCTGGAAGAGCCACTGAGGAGAAAGAGGGAGGAAGGAGACTTCAGACATGTAGATTGTCCAGCTGCCTTGAGAGGGTTCTTTAATTTTTAATGAGGGGTGCCTATTTGTGCAGCCATAGGGATTTCTCTAGCAGCACACTGCAATGTTAGTTTAAAAATAGAAAAAGAACATAGGGAGACTTACCATTAGGTTGCAGGTTTTGAATTAACAGTGAGACTGATCATAAGGACCCCTGCATAAGACCCTATAGAAACATTTTTATTGCTAATCCCTGAAATAAGAAGCCATGAACTTTGCTGGAGGGAGACAGAAATAAAGTCAGAAGAGGGTTGATAGTAATAGAAGTTAAACAAAGTCATCTACAAGCCCAAGTAATGGGAGACACGAAGTGAACAATTTTAGAAGTAAGAGGCTTGGGCTCTGAATGAGTGAAGGTAAAATTTGAGGGATGACAGCATGCTGGGGAAGGGGTACAGGGCAGCTGCTGTCTCCATTGATTCTATTAGTACAGTCACTGGACAGTGAAAGCACATCCTGGTCATATATGGCATGCAGAAATGCTCACAAACATAAACCAAAACATCGGTGGAGATTAAATCCTTATGCTTTCTTTTCTTCTCTTTCTACACACACACACACACACACACACACACACATGCACACACACACACACATTCACACTCACCCACACATGCTTATATAGGCTTTGTATATATAGTTGGTTCTCCATATCTATGTGTTTCCCATCTGTGGATTCTACCAACTTCCAAACAAAATCATTCAGAAACATTGTGTCTGTGTTGATCATGTATATGCTTATTTTCTTACCATTATTTCCTGAAGAATTTAGGGCAAATACTATTCATGTAGCATGCACATTGTTTTGTAAGTAATGTGTTGATTATTTAAGGTATGCATGAGATAGGTAGGTTATATACAAACACTATTTCATATGAGGGATTTGAGCATTCTCAGATTTTGGTTCCTGAGATTTGGACTCTGGAGCCAATCTCTCCTAGATCTCCAGGGATTACTGTGAGTGATTTGATATATTATTCAGAAAACAACATAGGTGTTCAAACTCCCAACAAAATAAAAAGAACGAACAGTGGGCTTTGCTTCAATTTCAGATACTTAATTGCTCTTTATCTTAATAAATAACTTTTGTATTAGAAACTTAATTTTCTCACTGGTGAAATGGGCTAAATTTTTATCTATTCAGGGAGTATTTTTTATAAATGACATTAAAATTTAAGAATATGTCTCAGAGTTTAGGAATGCACTAACACTATATTTTAATTCACCTATTCAATGAATATTGATTCAGCAATGCAGTACACTTGTGTCTGTAGTTAGGACTATGTGAACCAAACTGTGACACATTCTTATCCCTTATAGATTTAGAATTAAATGGTGGAACATAAGGGATCGCTGTACAGCACTTGGAGACTTTTCTTGCTCTGTGGTCCTTTTCCTTACACCATCCCAGGACTCAGGTCAAGTTTCTCCCAGAGCCCACTTAGACATAGGAATGTTGGGGAACAAAGATTTTGAAGATTTGTGATTACGATTCAATGTTTTGTCATCTACAACTTTTATATCTGTTCAGTTATTTGAAATCTTAAGTGCAAGTTTATGATCTTATTTCAGAATGATTATTTCATATGCTTATATCACACATGGGCACACATATACATATATACACAAATATATACACAGATATGTAGGCATACACACACATGCATATCCTGGTAAGAAAAATTTCATGAACAATCAAAGCCCAAAAGATATTGAATAATCAGAATATTGTCTCATCAACATTCAGCACATTGGGGATATTGTCTATGTTAATAAATCTTTTCATTTAACAGATGGCTGGTACTCATAACTCAGACTTGAAAGTACATCAAATGCTCTTTGATAAGCTATGCAAAGTGAAATTTTATGTGCTATGCCCCTAACAAGGAAAGCAGGTGAATTTATATAACAACAAAGAGCACGTAGGATAGAGAAAAAGCCAATGTGATAGAATTTTCTTGTTTTACTATGCAATGATAAAGATTAGCCAATTGTATATATGTGCATATCTACACAAAAATATAAACAGTCATGAATGATATCATACATTTCAAGTTTGCATATAAGTGCAAATAAGTCTTCCTAAAATTAGCAATTGACTTTACTCAAAACTTGAATATTCTCTGTAGACATAGTAATAACTGTTACTATGTCTGAGTGTCTAGCCTCACACCGTGTTAAATATTTAAGTGTGTCAGCTCTTAATTTTAACAAAAATGTCTATACAATGTATACTATTATTATCCAAAATTTGCAAATTCAAAAAATGGGACAATTGAGGTATCAAGAAGCTAAGTATCTTGACTATCATTAGCACTGTTCCTCACTGACCCCAGGTAAAGAGAACATCTCCCCAGTTCATCAAGTCATATTGATTCTGTCTTCTAAGTATCTTTATCTTTCTCTCCTGCACTGCTACAACCTGGAACTGATGTTGTCAACTGCTGTACTGTAGAGTCTCCTCCCTATTTCTCCGACTTCCTGGGTTTATTTTAAACTCTAATGGTTGTTTGGTGGTTACAAAATAATTTCAGATTAGTATCAGTTGACAATCTTCTGCATCATGGTAGTTCCTTACACCATAATTCTGGAAGGACAGCCTCTCAGGTACTTCTGAGTATTTCTTGAGGGAATCTCCCATGTTTCCAGAAATGAGACTGTGCTAACATAAGAGCCACAAATACCTGCTGTGATTCGCCATGGCTACCACCACTGCCTACACATGGGCTGCTGCTTATGTTCTCCGAGCTTCTTGATCCTCACAGTACCAAATGGCCTTTCATTCCCTTCAGTCCTCTTTAATATTTTCTGCCAAAAATACGAAGAATGCCTCCTTCAAATTCTGTTTTTTTTTTTTTTGCCAAAAAAACAGTGCTTGTGCTGCAACTCTCATACAAAAACTGCTCTTTCCATTTTATCTAAAGGATGCTGTCTTAGAGTTCACATAACCACTCAGTGGGACTCAACAGAGGGCAGTCTTGTTTGCTGTTCTCCACTCTCTCTATACTCATCTCTTCTCTATTTCTCACCAGGATTCCTCTTTTCTCCTCCAGTAAATCAATCAACTAAATAAACGTAAATCAAATTCATATCTACCAATTTAAATGTCCAGTGGACGCAGTGGGAATGTGGGCAGGTTAAGGGATAATGTGGTTCAGCCCCTTGGCCCCTAATCATGGTTCATCAGCTTTGCATGCACACAATTTCCAACTAAAGTGAGGCATCTTAAGTCCCCTGTAAATACAAATATAATCATGTTCTTCCACGGTTTCGAACATGTCAGGGACTCCTCATTTTCTTCAGGGTGAGGTTAAAACTCCCAAGGTGGTTGGTGAGGTCTTTGATTAACCAGGCACTTTCATCCCCTCTACCAGTCTTACTTTAAACTCCATGTTCTAGAAATTGGCTCTAGCACAGAGAGTTATTGTAGTACAATTAGCCACCCATTGAGCTGTTATATAATTCTTTCCTGCTTTGTACTTTTACAATAATATTTCTTTGTCAATTTAGAAATAGCTACTGTTTACTAAATGCATGGTTGAAATCTCCAGGTATAAAATCAGTCACAAGCCCATCTAAGAGTGATGAAAACTCTCATACTCTACTCAGTAATAAAAAAAAAATCTTCTAATACATTAGATGTATAAGAATAGAGACATAAAACGAGAAGAATGTGATTTTTTATACATATATATATATATATATACATACATATGTTAATTAGCTAGGTTTAGCTATTCCAGAATGCATACATTTATCAAACCATCATATTGTACACTACAAGTACATACAATACTTACTTGTCAATTAAAATACCTTTAAAAAATAGAGACATCCTAACAGATTTAGAAAGTTTTGTTATCCTGGTAACTTTGAAGGACGTTAAAACAAGAAGCTTTTTTAACATGAAAATATTAGTAAAATAATATATATGCATAACAAAATATGCATAATTTTGGAACTGTGACCTAAATAAACATGGCCTCTGTATGACACTGTATTAGGTGGTAACTGGTGTGGGCAACACTTGGACACGATGTCTAGAATGGACGTATCCTCAGTCATGGAGACCAGAAAGGAGGAAGAAGATTGACTCAACATTGCCCTGTTTGTTAACAAAGCAACCTGAGTTTAAACAAGTAAATCATTGATAATTATATGTCATTAGTAATTAACTTCTTATCCTGCATGGAGAAATATATACTGCTAAATTTAAACAACAATATTGATTAAGTAAGTCATTTTACAGATATCCTTAAAGAAAAATACCAGTCAGATAAAAAAATATTACTTTATTTTATAGAGATTCTCTAAGTGTTTAAATATATTTTCCCTAATTTACATGCAATAAATAGAAGGGCTAGAGTACAAAGCCAGAAGGATTTCTGTTGCTTTGTTTTCTGAATCCACACTGTTTTTAATAACTTTATTGAAGTTTCTTAAGTAGTAGATAAAGATTAGATTGCCTGTTTTACATAAAATATGAGCTATTTTTCTACTTAGTATGATCATCTCAAAATATGTATTTGTTCTTATCAATTCTACTAACTAACTCGTATCCAGGCCCAAACTCCTGGAGTCTAAGACTGTTCTTTGACTTGGCATTGATTAACAACCAGCCTTTGTGATAGGATACAAATACTGTAAGGTCTCATTCTATCTCCTGCTTCAGTCTCAGCTTGAACCAGCAGCCCCCACTCACTGTGACATCCACGCTGACCTGCACCTGTTCCATATCACTTACCAGGTGACACTTTACCCATGTCACTTTAACATGAAGTGACTTTTTACATGTTGTTCCTTCTACATGCACATTCTTTCCCAGCTCAAGCCCTTCTCATCCTTCATCTTTTGGCACAAATACCACTTCTTCAGCACTTTTCTTGACTACTCTTAAATTAGAACACTACCTTCCCTTTGTAGCCTTTTTTTTGGTTGTTCTTTCATACTCTTTTGTGTGGAACTTTGATAATATTGGTCTTTCTCCCTAGAGTGTAAACTGCCTACAGAGGAGTAACTGTATCTGCTTTGTTCATTCTTCTATGTCTGAGTTTCTAACATGTATGCTTAATGTATTAAATGAATAAACTAAATTTAATTTCATTAAAGTGAAGAAGTAATTACAGAATTGCTTTAAATTGCAAATGTCTTGTTTGTAAATTTTACTTTTAAATGAGGTAATATTTAAGAAAGGCCTTTTTTCAAAAATTAAAATACACATATATTGTGTTACATTCACCTTAGCAAGTCTCTCATAGTATCCAATTCCGGGAAGAAACAAGCAGTTTTCAACTCAAACTATACAGACAATGTTTGCACTATATAAAGTATTTTTGCATGCTACAGGTTGAGCTGTATGCATCCTCAAAAACTCTTCTATTTTTCAATGAAACCGTTCTTTTTTAAGAGAATGCTTTTGGTTAAATGCCAAAATAAATGCAGGTTAAACAATAGTCTCTTTTTAGTTAGCCTAGCATAACAGGGGACTATCAGCAACTGCATTTTAGTTCTGTTACAGGGAGCTTGGAATATCTTGTCTTTGATGCACACATGCTTTGGGAGAAAGGTTAGATAGTAATAAAGTTAAACATTTTTCTTGAATTTGATATGTTTGGTAATTTGCACAGTAGCAATTGGATTTAGAGGCTGGTGGTAAAATATAGGTGATTCTCCTAAGTTTAGTAAAACAGTCTCAGAATGAAAGTATATAAAGACAAATGCTTGATTCTGGAATTCTGATTGTATTTTCTTGAATCAACTTCTGATATAGCTGAACCCATTATGACCTATTGTCCATGTTAAAACTGTTAGATTAATACACAAACCTGGAAGTTGTAATTACTGGACTTTTGCTGTGGCCACTTACTCCATTTTTAATCAGACTTCTGTTTCATAATATTATTTTTTGTATTAGTTATACCCTTTATGAAACCTCTGGACTGTCTTCTGAAAGTATCCACAGATGCACATACTCATACAATTTTGCATACAATTCCAGGAGTTTTATACCCACTAGAATTCTTCCACAGTTCCTAGACCGAGAACATCCATTCAATATAAATCTATCCAATTCATATGTCTTAAATAGCAATGATTTGTATTACTTGTCATCTCTCTCCTTGTGATTTATTTTATATCTGGACTCTAATTATCAAAGGGGAGGAATAAAGGAAATGCTCAAGAGATTCATCATATTCAAACGAAAATCTTTCTTTCCCTCTTTATCTTCAGGCTATTATTTTTAGATCAGAGCTCTATTGTTCATCCTACTTGGTCTGTTGGCGAGTGACCAGACAGAAGAGGCTAGACCAGGCTATTGTACAATTTCGCCTTGCTCTGGGCTGTTATATAATTAAAATAAATTCAATCTGCTCTCTTGAACATTTTTTTCTACAGGCGATTGTAAAAGTGTAGAAGCTAAAAAGCAATTGAAGGAGCAAAAATATAACTTGTTTTTTTAAAAAAACTTTTCTATTGTGAAAGACATTACTCATTGTGGACTACTCACTTATTTAATTTAAAAATTTGAATGTGGTTTCTTTTGTATTCAGTAGTAGGGTAAATTTTCCATTGATTTATACAGATTATTTTCCAAGAGTACTACAGTGACTGGAACTTTCACATTTCTAAAGAAATCAGCTTTGCACAGATATAAATGCACAGTGAAACCAAATTACTCATTTGTTTTCCCTAGGAACTCATATCTTGGTATATTTCCAATTGTACTGGAAGCCTTGTATAAACTCTTTGCACAGGTAGTAACTTTTACCAACATTCTACCCAACTGAGGAACAATGTAGTTAAAAAGGTAAAAAAAGAAAAAACACCTAAGCTTCAATCCAGAATCATGGGTTAACTGAACACTACCCTCTCCCCTGTGTATGCTCATAAACACTGGTTACTCCTGAATCTGGTTCCTCAGATTCTCCTAGAGATGCTGTTGCTGAAAGCTCTCTCCTGTTCAGTTACCCACAGCACTGCCATGTAAGTCATGTCATTGTTTATGAATGTTCATGATTTCAATATGATATTTGATATGCAATATTTTACCTCGCTCTCTCTCCCTCTCTGTGTGTGTGTGTGTGTGTTTGTGTGTGTGTGTATTCTTTTTGCTGGCATGAGAAATATGCTAGACAAAGACTTATGTTTGGAATAAGAACCTGAGAAGAAGGGAAGGGATTGCTCTGACTAGAAGTGACCAGTGACAGAGGACAGTATTTCATCTGCCTTGATTGAGCCTGACCTCTGTTATAAGGGACCACCACGTGGCACTGGAAGCTTGGCAGAAAATATTCAGCACATACATGCAGATGCTGGGGAGCACAAATCTGCTCATCCAGCTCATAACCACTCTTGCACAGTACAGTTCCCCCACTGCTGTGGGAAGGCAGCAACAATAAGCATCCTTTCATGTTTGCAAAGTCACCCTGCATCTTCCCAAAATTTTATTTAGTACAAAAGGATCACTTTATCTTCCAACTCAGATGCACTGGTCTACAAATGCTTTTTATCATAAGCAAAAATATTTTAGCTCGTGTATATATAATTACACAGATAACCCCATAAGTACATAGCTATGTAAACAAATATAAAATACATATTTACCAATACAGATTTATCAAAAACCTAAATGTACTACTAACGTTTTATACGTTACCCCAAACAGAAGTTTGAGATAAATATGAGATAGAAATGAAATAGACATTTTAAAATAAATTTTATAATGTTATACTGTACATTTAGTTCTATCATCCATTTGGGGTTAATTTTGTATATGGAGTAAGGAACGGGTTCAATTTTACTCCTTTGCCGAAAGGGAGTGGCAGTTATGCAGCTGTGCCACTTCCACTTGATGAAAATTCTCTATGGGGGAACAATTTGAAAACTTCTTCACCCTATTGAATTGTCTTGGCACCTATTGAAAATCAGTTGAACAGGTATATTTCTGCAATCTCAGTTCAATTCCATTGCTATATGTATCTGTCCTTCTGCAAGAACCCCTCTGTTTTGACTAATGTAGCTAAATACTAAGTTTTGGAACTGGACTCCTTTTCCTATCTTAGGATGGCTCCATGAAATTTAGGCTATGTGACTCGATGTAGGAGCTGGGCATAAGTACTAGTGTCTATCCATCTAGTTTGTGTACTTGTATGCACATTCTAAAATTAAATATAAGTAGAAGCCCTGCTATTTTCTTCTGAACACCAACAGATGGATTTGTACCTTGGGATTGTACACGTTCTTAAAGTGTATATATCTTAATTTGCTTTTTCTTCTGTTTCAAATCTTTAATTTTAATTCCCACTTTATATACTTTGCAGTTATTTCTCAGTTCCTTTGGCAACATTAATTATTTTCACTCTGAGATAAATGTGATGATAAAGACAAAATACTTTAATCATGCATGTTATTATGTTCATTTCTGTGTCAGTAAAATTAATGCAAAGTTGGTTCATATTGATGGATATCTTATGAACGTATGTCCTAAAAGATAATTACTATACTTCATCTTAGTACAAAAACATATTTCCATACTTAGTTTTTTTGTATTTTCACATCTATTTTTTTTAGTTTTTTTATTTTATTTTTTATTCTATTTTATCATCTTTACATTTACTTACATGTGTACACATTGTCTGTGCCACCTCCCCCACCTCACCTTCTCCTTCATCACTGCCCTCCTCACACGCTTCAGGGCAGAACCTGTTCCATCCTCTAGTTCTCTAATTTTGTTGAAGAGAAAACATAGGAGATAATAAGAAAGACATAGTATTTTTGCTAGTTTGAGATAAAGACAGCTATACAGAGAGATTCATGGCATTGCTTCCATGAACTTGTGTGTTGCAACCCACATTGGCTCATTTCTACCAGACCTCTTTGCTACTTCCTAGCCCCCTTCCCATAGTGGCCCATGACAGTTTTAAGATTACTTTATTCACTCCTCAACAGGGAGCACATCAATCACAGTCAATTTTAGGTTTCCTTTCCTTTTCCTATTTCTCCTGTTTGCATTCTCCCCTTAGTGTGTGACCCATGCCTAATAATATTACTGCATTTGTTTTAGGTCTATAATCTGTGTATCAGGGAGAACATGCAATTTTTGGCTAACTTTGCTTAAGATGATATTCTCCAGTTCCATCCATTTACTTGTGAATGACAAAATTGTATTCTTCTGTGTGGCTGAGTAAAATTCCATTGTGTATAAATACCACATTTTCTTGACCCATTCATCGGTAGTGGGGCATCTTGGCTATTTCCATAACTTGGTTATTGTGAATAGCGCTGCAATAAACATAGATGTGCAGGTGCTTTTGTAATAACTTGAGTCGCATTCCTTTGAGTATATCCTTAGGAGTGGGATTGCTGGATCATATGGAAGATCTATGTTTAGTTTTTTAAGAAGCCTCCATAATGTTTTCCAAAGTGATTGTACTAGCTTACATTCCCACCGGCATTGTATGAGAGTTCCCTTTTCCCCCACATCCTCGCCAACATTCGTTTTTAGTGGTATTCTTGATACAAGCCATTGTAAGAGGGGTGAGGTGGAATCTTAGTGTGGTTTTGATTTGCATTTCCTTTATGGCCAGGGATGATGAACATTTTTTCATGTGTTTTTTTTGTTTGTTTGTTTGTTTTTTGCCATTTGGATTTCTTCCTTTCAAAAAGCTCTGTTTAGTTCAGTTGCCTACTTTATTGGTTCATTGATTTTTGGAGAGTTTAGTTTTTTGAGTTCCCTGTATATTCTGGTTATCAGTCTTTGGTCTGATGTATAGCTGGCAAATATTTTCTCCCACTCTGTGGGTGGTCTCTTCACTTTAAAGACCATTTCTTTTGTTCTGCAGAAGCTTTTTAGTTTCATGTAGTCTCATCTGTCCATCCTTTCATTAAGTTGGTGGGCTGCTAGAGTTCTACTGAAGAAGTCCTTGCCTATATCTGTTGTTTGCAGGGTATTCCCTGCTGTTTAGTGTTTCAACTACAAGGTTTCTGGTCGATATTAAGGTCCTTACTCCACTTTGAGTTGATACTAGTACAGGGTGACAGGCATGAATGTAGTTTCAGTTTTGTGCAGGCAGACAGCCAATTTTCCCAGCAACAATTGTTGAAAAGGCTGTTTTTTCTCCATTGTATGTTTTTGGCACCTTTGTCAAAAATTAGGTAGACATAAGTGTGTGGATTCTATCCGGGTCCTTTATTCTGTTCTACTGGTCTTCATATCTGTTTTTGTGCCAGTACCATGCTTTTTTATTGCTATGACTCTGTAGCATAGTTTGAAGTCTGGTATTGTGATACTTCCAGCATTGCTCTTTTTTCTCAGTATTGCCTTTGCTATTTGTGGTCTCTTGTGTTTCCAAATGAACTTTAGGGTAGATTTTTCAATCTCTGTGATGAATGTCACTGGGATTTTGATGGCTATTGCATTGAATATGTAGATTGCTTTTGTTAGTATAGCCATTACTATGTCAAGTCTACCAATACATGAGCAAGGGAGTTCTTTCCACCTTCAGTAGTCTTCCTCAATCTCTTTCTTCAATGGCTTCTAGTTCTCCTTGTAGCAGTCATTTACATCCTTTTGGTAAGCTTACTCCTAGATATTTTTGTTTTGCTACTGTAAATGGAATTGTTTTCCTGTACTCTTTCTCAATTTGTTATTGGTGGTATATAGAAAGGCTACTGATTTTTTGTAAGTTGATTTTGTATCCTGCTACAAAATTGCTGAAGCTGTTTATGGTGTCTAGAAGTTTTTAGGTAGAGGTTTTTGTGTTTTTGAGGTATAGGATCATGTCATCTGCAAATAGGGATATTTTGACTATTTCTTTACTTGTTTGTATTCCTTTTATTTCTTCTTTTTGCCTTATTGCTCTGGCTAGAAATTCCAAGACTATGTTGAATAGGAGTGGGGAAAATGGGCACCCTTATCTTGTTCCTGAGTTTAAGGGGAATGGTTTCAGTTTTTCCCCATTAAGTATAATGTTGGCTATAGATTTGTCATATATAGCCTTTATATTGTTGAGGTACATTCCTTCTATTCCTAGTTTTCTTAGAGCTTTTATCATGAAGCAGTGTTGAATCATATCAAAGGCTTTTTCTGCATCTATTGAGATGATCAAGTGGATTTTGTCTTTGATTCTATTAATGTGCTGTATTACATTTATTGACTTGTACATGTTGAACCATCCTTGCATCCCTGGGATGAAGCTGACTTGGTCATGGTGAATGATTTTTCTGATACATTGTTGGATTCCGTTTGCCCTTATTTTATTGAGGATTTTTTGCATTGATGTTCATTAAGGAGATTGGCCTATAATTCTCATTTTTTGGATGTGTCCTTGTCTGGTTTTGGGATGAGTGTAATACTGGCTTCATAGAATGAGTTAGGTAGTGTTCCTTCCATTCTATTTTGTGGAAATGTTTAAGGAGTGTTGGTATTAGTTCTTCTTTGAAGGTCTGGTAGAATTCAGGTCCTGAACTTTTCTCTTTTGGGAGACTCTTTATTGCTGCTTCAATTTCAGTACATGTTATAGATCTGTTTAGATGGTTAATATCCACTTGGTTCAGTTTGGGATGGTCACAAGTATCTAGAAAACTGTCCATTTCTTCAAGATTTTCTAATTTATTGAAATATAGTTTCTCAAAGTAATCTCGGATGGTACCATGGATTTCCTTAGTGTTTGTTGTTACCTCCCTTTTTTTGTTTCTGATATTACTAATTTGGGTCTTTTCCCTCATCATTTTAGTCAGATTTGCTAGGGGCTTGTCAATCTTGTTTATTTTTTTCATTGATTCTTTTTGTTTCATTGATTCTTTGTATTTTTTTTTTTGGTCTCTATTTCATTAATTTTGGCCCTTATTTTTATTATTTCTCTCCTTCTTCTTGTTTTGGGTTTTGCTTGTTCTTGTTTCTCTAGGAGTTTGAGATAATAATGTACATTATGTTGTTGTTGAATAAAGTATTCTGTAGACATCAGTTAGGTCCACTTGATTTATAGTATCATTTAATTCTAGGATTTCTTTGTTGATTTTTTGTTTGGATGGTATATCTATTGGTGATAAAGGGATATTAAAGTCTCCCACTACCACTGTGTTGGAGTCTATATGTGTTTTTAAGTCCTTTAGTGTATGTTTGATGAAATTAGGTGCACTGACATTGAGTGCATACAGATTAATAATTGTTATTTCCTTTTGATGTGCTGCACCTTTTATTAGTATAAAGTATCCTTCTTTATTTCATTTGACCAATGTAAGTTTGAAGTCTTCTTTGCTGTACCTGAATGGGCAAAACTTACTTGAGATTTGGGAAATTTTCTGTTATTATTTTATTGAATATGATCCCTTTGGCTTGCACCTCTTCTCCTTCTTCAATTCCCATGATTCTGAGGTTTGGTCTTTTTATGGAGTTTCTGAGTACTTGCATATTCCTTTCATAGCTCTTGAGTTGTTTGACTAAGAGTTCTTCTGTTTTTTCTTTAATTTCTATTTTATTTTTGAGCTCTGAGATTCTGTCTTCCACTTGTTTTAATCTGCTGGTATGGCCTTACACTGTGTTTTTTGTTTGACTGAAGGGACTTTTTATTTCCAGGATTTCTGTTTGATTCTTTCTTCTGAGGTTTTCCATATCTTTGTTCAACTCCTCTTTTATAATTTATGTTGTTCTCTTTAATTCACATCTCTTTCTTTTTATAGTGTCCTTTGTTTCACTTTGATGTTTATTAAAGTCCTCTCTGAGTTCCTTTATTTGTTTCTGTGTCTTATGTTCTTTATTTTTGGTGTCTTGAAGTTTCGTGAGTGCATCTTATACATTCTGGTTAACCATGTCTAGTATCCTCTCCATGAATTTCTCAGATTTCTTCCAAGATTTCCTCTTTGAGGGTTTTTATGTGGCTATCACTGGGCTCCTTAATGACATTTATCATTGTTTTGTTGAGGTTAGCAACTGGGTATCCATTTTCTTCATTTCCCACTGAATCCTGTATAGAATTTATTTTTGAGGAAAGTGGTTTCCATCCTTTCTTCTTCTTCCCATTGCTCCACTTGCTGCTGTGCAATTATGTTTTTGGTAGGCTAGTTGATGGATTTGATTGCCTGATTTCTTTCTCTGATTTAAATTTTGTGTTGTGACTGACTTAGTTGTGAGCTTGGTTGATGTGCTCTTTCTGTTCCTGGCCTGGAGCTATAATTTAACAATAACAAATTCACAGGTTCAATACCAGACAAATTGCTTACATATCATATAGGAAACCCTTTGGTGATGATATCTATGAACAGTTGGAATTGGGGGGGTAATTGTTATTAGTCTAGTTATAGATTTTGGGGAATTGGCAAAGGTGGCTCTAAAAAGGGGGTGGGTGGGAAAGAGGTAGAGGGACTGCTGGGGTTTGGCGACCCTTGTGTGTGTTTGTGTGTATTTCTTTTGTTGTAGTGGAGGGTGTTTGTGTCAGGGATTGTAGGGAGATGGGGTTGTGTACAGTTGGTACAGGAGGCTAGTCAGCAGGTAGTAAGCATGTAAAAGGGAAAGGTAGTTTGGTGACAGATTGGGAGAGGTGAAGACAGGAGAAAAAGTGGCTCAAAAGGGACAGAAAGAGTAGTTGGGGATGAGAACAATGAATTGTAGTACAGAAGAAGGAGGGAAAGTGAGGAGGGTAAAAATAGGGATAAAAGAAGGGTGATGATGAAGTTAATAATACAGGAATAAAAAAAAATAGAAAAAAAAGAAACCCAATAAAAAACACCAGGTTCAGGAACTACAAAAAGTTCAATCTATTGGTAAAAGTTCTGGGAGTTATTCCTTAGTTGTCCAATTCTGGTATTGGCATACAAGTGGAAGCTCTGATGTGGTCTCACAGGGTGACTGGCTTGTGAGTGGTATTTGGTCCTTCTGTCCACAAGATCAGTTGGAATTGTGAGGTGAGGTAAGACTGCCAGTTCATGCAGAGAGGTCAGAGTTGTTGTTTTCACCAAGTGGCAGATGTGTTTCCCTTTGGCTGCAGCTATGTTTGGTCAGTTCCTCCCCCCAGCAAGGTGGACAATTTAGTTTTGAATGCTTCCCTCTGTCCCAGAGATCAGCTCCAGGATCCACCTCTTCTCTGCTTTGGTAGGTTTGCCTGTTGCTTCACCCCTGCTCTTAACCTTTGTGCTTTTCCTGATCTCTGCTGAGTGCTGGCAGCTCCTCTGGGAGATTGGTTTGTCACCCCACTCCCTCTCTCAGCCTTTATGCCTCTCCTGATCTCTGCTGGGTTTTTGCAGTTACTCTGGGAGCTTGGCTTGTTGCCCTGCTCTTGCTCTCAGACTTCGCTGCTTTACATGCACATCACTGAGAGTTTGGCTCCTTGTCCCACCCTTGTTCTCCCGGGCAGGGGGCAGGTTCAGAGTTCCACTCCCACCTCTGCTGTTGGTGTTAGATTACAGTTCCCTGATTATGTTTTTCCGCTGTTGCTGTGGGGGGGAGGGGGAAGGTTAGTATGCCCAGGGGCTGTGCTGGATTATTTTCCCAGGGGGTGGACTGGTTTCTCTCCATACTGTTTTAGGCTCTGCACCTTGGGAGCAGGCCATGGCCAGAGCTATAGCATTGCCCAAGACTTTCTGAACACTCCCTTGATGACCAGGGCAGCAATGGAACCACAGAGTTCTTCTCTTTCCAGTTAGTGAGAGCTGCTTGTTAGTGGCCTAGGAAGAAGGGTGGTGAAAACCACATGAGTGACTGCCTTTAGTCTTTGCATCCACTTGAAACCACACAACTGATCATATCCCTGGTCGTGGAGGACAGGCTCCCTGTTTGCTCAGTTCTTGAGGGTAGTATGTTCCCTCTGTGTGGGACACCTGTCCACCACAAAGCAGTACTCTCAGTGAATTTGCATCAGAGTCACTCTACTGAGCCAGGTTTGCTTCATGAAGGAGTTATCTGCTGAGCAAATGTAGTGCGGATGGAGATGGGAGCAAGTCAGGGTTCTGTGGGGCCCTGGAGATGGGAACATGTCAGGATTCTGAGCCCTAGAACAGATCAAATTTACATCATATCTCCCTTCTCAAGATGGATGCTGGCTACAACAATCTTGAGGTTCACTGGGAGATGATGTGCTAGGATATTGTGCAGATTTCAGGCTTCTTATGTAGGTAGGCTATAAACCTCCAAGGTTTAGGAAACTTTCCAGTGGCTGGAATTGCTGGGACTCTCTCTTTAGCTTAAACCCTGAGGAGAGGAGACTCAGGTATAGGGCTGGGGCAATAGGTACAATATGTTTTTTTCTCTTACTATGCTGTTTTCCCAGATGTCTTAATATTACAAAGTTTCCATTTTTTCCCTGTTGATTTTTAGCATTCTCCCACAATCACCTCAATAAGCAACTGTAGACTTATTGCTTTGGTTCTTTGTGGAGGAACAGGTGAGTGCTGTGTGTGTCTCTATTCATCCAATTTAGTTGTCTCTTCTTACACACTTAACATTGAAAGTCTATTCATCTAGGGAGAAAATAAAAAAGATTATAATGATGAATATTCACAACACCCAGTTTAAGAAATAAAACATTATAAATATACTGGTTTCCTGTTTCTCTCGTATTGCATGCTCCTCCCATTCCTTCCTTTGTAAATTTCCTAGATTTACCTATGCATTTCTTTTTATTTTAATTATTATTTTCATGTTCATTTCTTATTATATTTACTTATATATATTTAATATATATTAATTTGTGTACTTTAAAATATAAATAATTGCCATATGTATATTCTTTTGCTTGCCTTTTTCATGCACCATTTTTATTATAGTTTGCTGTCTAGCTTCACTTTTACTAAACATTAGTGAATTATTCTTTAAAATGGTTACAACAATTACTCTCTTACAAGAAATCTGTAAGTTTCTCTTGCTCTATATTTTCAGTAAAGCTTGTTAATATTAGATCTTAAGTTTTTGATCAATGTGATGAATATAAAATGTTATTTCATGACAGCATCAATTGCATTTTCTTGGCTACCAGGGAGGTTGGTTCTACTTATACATTTATTGGCTTATTGAAATTTCTTGTTCTTAATAATTTCTTATTCATAATATTTGCCTTTTTTCTGTTCTTATTTCTTTTTAGGAGTAAAAGAATAAACTTAAACATTGTCCTATGTTTTGTTTACATGTATTTATCCCCAATCTCTGACTTCTGTTTTTCTGGCATGTAATAAATAGAAATGTTTTACTTCCTTCCCTTTTCCGTGTTAAAAATGACATTCTCCATATTTCTCCTTAAAATTTTAAAAACTGTGCATTTACATTTAACTACTTTCAGTTACTTTTTGCAAGCAGCACTAACTAAGAATACAAATTCATATTCTCCTTGTGACTCACAGGAGAAGCTGTTGCATTTATTGACTTTTGTTCCTTGCCTGCTAATTTGTAGGTCATCTCTGTTACCTTTCTACTTTCCACATATTCATGGGCAGGCCTCTGTGTGCTCTACTCAATTTCCTTATCCTACTTTTGTGCTAATACTTTATTGTCTTAATTTAGGTTTTAGTAAGTAAAGATATCTGTTTAGGCCTATCCACACACTTAATATTTTCAAAATTCTCTTGGCTTTTCTCTGCCTCTATTCTACTATACAATACTTAGTTTCAGCTGAAACATTTATGATACTGAGTTTTTCTATCATAGAATATAGTGCATCTTTTCATTTACCTAGATCTATTTTACTTTATTTTTTGAAATTATTCTTACTAATTAATTTATTAACTTTTGTCTACTGAGCATCATATTTCTATAATACCTAACATTTTTAATTTTAGTTTTTACTATTGTGCTGGGTGGGATTCATTGTGGCATTAGATGTATTTTAACCTATCTTAATAAAGTTTTCAATTTTTTTCTTTTTACTGTCCTTACTCAATTTTGAAGTTTTCTGTAAAGAAATCTCTGAAGATACATTTCAAATTATCTTGAATTAAAAATAATTTGAACTAAAGCTATTCATTAAATTGAATAGCTTTATGCTTAGTTTACTAATATTTGTTCTTTGCTTTTTCAAATGCTATATTAAAGGCTGCATATAAATATGGAGATTGTAGCTGCATTCTTCACCTTTTAATATATGATACTTTTATCATTATTTGATTTCAGTGGCAATAAGCATATTATTCACATGGTTGTGCAGCAAATCACCACAGCCTATCTCCAGACCACTTTAATTTTTTCCGGAGTTTTCATTAAAACTTTGAATACATCAAACATTATCTCTCTTTTCTCCCTCCCCTTAGACCTTGAAAATTATACTATTCTATTTTTTATATGAATTGGACTACTTGAACTACCTCTTATAAATGGAATTATGAAGTACTTGTCTTTTGTGCCTGGTTTATTTCAATTAACATAATGTCTTCAAGAGCCAACCATATTGCAGCATGTGTCAGAATTTCTTTTCTTTGTAAGATTGAATAATAATCCAATATAGATGTTAATTCTCTAAAGTGTGTTGGCACTTGCTTTATTGTTGTGGTCAATTTTGTAATTATTCATGTGTGCTATGCTTGAAAGAATATATTTAGTGGCTGAAAATTTGTGTATCTTAAATCAAGGGAACAGTTTCATTCAAATCTTCTCGAACAGACTTTGGGATGACTTTGTTATAAAACTCCTCTGCTATGTAGATTTTTCAGTTTTTCCTTTTTCTGCCAATCTGCTTTTTCCATTTTGAGTCCACATTATGAAGGCACCTACAAGTTTACCATTTTGTTGCTGTTAGTTGATTATTTGTATTATATTTACTGTTCTATGATCCTTGATATTTTTATCTAAAGTCTATTTAGTGTTTTTTTTAATGTAAGCTGAACAAGAATTCTGCTTCTTTTATTACAGTAGTATTTACCTTATTTTTTGTAGAATGTTCAAATTCAGTATTCTGCCCAAGCAGTTTGGCCGCATCCATCATTACCTGATTAATTGCATGCATTCCTATCAATTGACTTTACTGGTACATGGGGATCTGTTTGTAGCACCTCACTTTATGATTTATAATTATACAGCTTTTTCAATGTTTTTTTTTTCCATGTAGTTTTTTAAAATTGTTTCTTGGTATTCCTTGTTTGAAAATTATTTTCTCTGTTATACACATTATTTCTACTTATTTAATAGCTACTCTTAAATTATTAACATGTTTAACTTCACAAAGTCTAAAATTAACTATGGTTTCTACACTTATTCTCTTAACAAAGACTAAATATGTAAATGCCCATGGCATTTTATATGGTAGCCTCTAGGGATATTTAGAATTTTTTTTTTGTAAAACCAGTACTTCTGAAATTCAAAACACTCTGAACCCATAAGAAAATTCAATGGAACACCAAAGAAGAAGGCAAATATAATTCAGAGAATGACTTTAGAAATAGAATTTAAAATGAATACCTAGGTTTTATCTCCTAATTATTTTTCCCATAATCTTTTTTTTAATGTCTTATCTTTTTTGGAATGTGTTCAAATAATTCTGATTACTTCAAACATTAAACATTATGATTTTATTGGCTCTTGCTAGAGTTGCATTATGATATTGATTATAGCCCACAAATAAACTCCCACATGTTTGGAAGTGATGCAACCATTCAAGAGCAAAGTGAAAACTCAGAAACTATATAGTAAGTTTTTGAGCTTTAGCAACAAGAAAGCAAAGTAAAATAGAAACAAAAACACAAATAACTATTAATACAAAAAATAGAATATCAAAGCCTTTGAAACACAAGAGTCTATTATCCATAGTCTCCATTAACAACTTACCCCAAGTGAATATTTCATTCTAAGACAAAACGTTGTGCTTTTCATACAGAAATCTTCAAAAGGTATCTCTATCCATTTTCAAATAGATGGAATGTCAAGGTCCCATAACTGAGAAAGGTGGGAACCACAATTGTACTGATGTTTGCTTGGCAGCATGGGGGATTTCATTAAATAGGTGCATAATAACTCTTCTGTGAAAATAACTTGTCAGCTTTTATGAATGAGAAGGGACAGATGATGTGTAGGCACAATGAGCTTAGACTACTCTGTATCAGGAAAATTTGTCTCACATATCTCAGCAAACTGGGAGAGTTTCCCTGAATGACAATCTTGCAAAATAATCAATCAAAAACAAGTCTCCAATTAAATCACCTGTAAAAAAAAGAAAGACGAATATATGTGTATGTGTGTGGGTGTATGTGCATGTGAAATAGACAGGACAAATAGACTTACTATAGCATATTTTAAAGATATTTTTAAAAATCCAAAGTGCTTTTGCAGGGGCATGTTTATTACTTAAGAGTTTGACACATTTCGAGTGGTGCTGAATACATGAAATGTTAATTTGTGTATGCATGCAATTAGAGCTACAGGTTCTGAACTGTTTGACATTTAATTTCTTATGATGCAAGGAAGAAATGTGGACTTTCATACTTACTTAGAACTACAAAAATTAACCACGGATGAAATACTTTCTATTAAAGTTAAGAATGGAAAAAAGAGGTTTAATAAAACACTTCAAGTATAGCTAGGACAGAATATAATGTAATCTCAGTTGTCCACCTCAAGAAGAATGTGTTTTATAGATGAAGAAGGACACCCATCTGAAATAACATTGGCCTAGTATTTTCTGATAATGTAGCGCCTAATAGGCACTGTAATGATTTGTGGCTTCCTGGATTTTTATAATTCTCCCTACACATTAGAAACCATACTTCGTTTGTAAAAATGCGTGATTCTAGTAAACTATTCTTGAAAGTGAACAACCTTTTCTCTATTCTATAGCCCTATTGTGGAAGAAAGCTCAACATATCTGACCCATGTCTGCTTGTAGGTCCAATGATTAAGAATTTGTCCTAATGAAGTGTTTGAAAGATTTGACTATTTAGTTTAAATAACATTTACCATTTTTCTTAATTATAGTTTTAACAGATATGATAGGCAGAAAACTTGGAAACCACATAAAAGTACAAATTAAAAAATAGTCCTCAAGTCTTCATAACTTTTCTCTTGTTATCTCTTGTCTCTAATACTAACTAATTTCATGGTTTTGTCCTTTGGCAGATGGTATTGTCTGGATTTTATTTCCCATAACTTTTTTCTCAGCTATTCCATGATGATTTTATTTTATGATTGCTTATACTGTTGTCTGTTGAATGGATTGTTATATATCTCCTTTTTTTCATTTATTTCTTCAACATACAGTCACACGTGCTGTGTGTGAAACATTGTGTGGGAATATATAAACGAGGAAAGCTCATATCTTCATGGAAGTTGATCAAAGATAAGGTGCTTAAATTTGCGGTGACAAATGAAGCTACACTTAATTTACTTTGTTGTCCATACAATCCAGCACAGTATCTTCTGCCTTCTTCTGTGCAACAAAGGAACACTTATACCTATCAAACAAGTAGTTAGTTGTTTCTTACCAATACTGCAACTTTCCTAATGGTAAACATTGGGTAAGTGGAAAGTTTTGAATTGAGGTACATTTATATCATGCTTATGAGTTAGCAGAATAAAGTAAACCCACTTTATTTGTGGATTTATTAAATTCACTTTTGACCAAGCATGGTCAAAGAATAATGAAATTTTAAAACTCAAGTGAAATTTCAGAAACAAGTATTTTAAATTTCTGCATGTGCATTACACAGCCAAGGTGATGTAGAGAAGCTCTCTGTTGTTACTGTCGGTTGTGTTTAATTCCTTGTGTGATCTGCTGAGTGTTTCCCTAACCTTAGTTTTGTAAAAAGAGCCCTTCCAAAAAGCAAGTCATGCCCAAAAAGCAAGATGAAAGATAATGTGTTTAATTGAAGTGATAAAATGAAATTCTGGGGGGTTGTCAGAAAGTGTCATGTATGTAGCAGAAGCTAGGAGGCGTTACAGGGAAAATAAATCAAGAATGTACAGTGTTCGAGGTCAAGAGTATGAAGTAAGATCTGGTTTTGGTGAGCAGTATGAATAGGTACATAGCAACTTTTGTGACCATAATGTAGCCTACTCCATCTGGTTTCAAGTTAAGGATGCTTAGATCTACTGTATGTATGGTGTAGGTAAATTTATGCATTTTAGAGTTCTGAACTCTATGTAACCTGAGCATTTTTTCCTCAATGGGGGTCTCTTTGGAACTGTATAACTGTGGATACCAAGGGTGTACTTATCATTCTATCGGTTTATAGGGTATCTGTGAAGCCCAAGGAAAGCAACAAATATGAACTATTAGAAAAAAGGAAGGTGGCAGGTAATGTGATTTAAATGGAGTTTTTACTGTAACCACTAAGAAACAAAACGTTTAGTAACCTTGGTCATCTAAAATGTGGTTATGTTATTGAAAAAAACATGCCTTTAATTTCTAAATATCTATTGCATATCTTAGTGCACAAAAAATAATTTAGCTTCTGGGGAACATAAGAAGATATATAAAATGCAGCAGAAAATAAGTCAACAGATGACTTATATCTAGACCTTCCATCAAAAAGCCTGTAGCACTACACAGGACAGGTCAAGTCACATACATTCACCCACATGATTATTCTCACACACACACACTCACACAAAATGTTTCTAGAGGTTCCTCCCGTGCTTTACCTGGCTGATTCCAAGGTGTCCTTCACTTTTGAAGTTGAATGTTACTTTCTTAAAGTTCCCCGATTCTTCTTTATCAGATTTTTTTTTACAGTTTTTCAAAGCATCCTATTGTCCTTACTTAGCATTCAATATATTTAAAATTACATTATTCTTAGACATATTTATTATCTGTCTCCTCCCTAGATAATAAGCATAAAAAGTTCCACACACTAGCAACTTGTCTGCCTGAATATGAGCTCAACAAGTAGTGATTGCCTATAATAACAAGAATGTGTAAAAGCTATGGCAGGGAAAGATAGAAAAGGAAAGTGTGATGGGAATGTAATGGAAAGAGAAACAACATTTAATACGGGTGCTCAAAAATGCTTTACATAAAGCTGACATGGAACTTAGTGGCTGTGTATCAGTGATGAATGCGGTGCTTCATGGACACACACAGAGGGTTGGTATGGAAAGGATGGGCTATAGAAACACAAATGATCAGGGTTAATATATCTACTTGACACAACAGACACAATGTCCAGAGCCCACAGCACTTTTAGGGGCCAACAAAATATTTTGAAGTTTAGTTTCTTTTAATCAGAAGAAAAAAGAATATAATATTAATAGATATAAAAAATGAATCCAATATGGAATACGGGTATAAATTACAACTTTTTTATATTGTCTCTTGGAAGAAAGGACCCACAGAGATAAAAGTGCCCATAGCTCACAAAAGACATAGGCAGCCCTGGGGATGGTTTTGTGTACAGTATATTTTTGCTAGAACCCAGAAAAGGAAAAAGATGATCTAAGGTTGAAAATGTAGGCTGTCTTTTGGTCAAAGAGAACCCAAATGACAGGCTAAGAAGTTTCTTCAAATTTTGAATGGCCTTCAGAGCTTTTTGTGTGAACTTGTGGCTTAATGAAGGCCTTAGAAAGAGAATTCTTGCAGGATTCTCTTTCAGAATAAGACTGGTTGATATAGAAGAGAAGGAGAGTGATTAGTTAGGAGCCTTTTGCATTGGTTTAGATGGCAGTTAAAAAGATTACAGAAGGGAGCTTGAGAAGACATGGATATTACACAAACATTCAGGTAAATATTTAGCCATGCATTTTAGATCCTATGCATAAAAGCTTACTTTTCCTGATTGAAACCCTCCATAGTTATAATTATGTATTTGCATTCCCTATAATTATAAATTCCAGGATAGGAGGGATTGTGTCAAACCCTACTGCTATTCATTTAGGGCATTGAACATAGAGATATCCAAGAAAATAAGAGAGTTCAATTCTTGAAAAGGTGTTAAAACCATTATAACTAGAACTGTATGACTGACCAAGCCATCCCAGTCATCAAAGCAAATACTCAAAGTCTGAGTATATGACTAATATCTTCTAATTGGTTGATGATTTGATTATTCTGCATGGCAAAGCCGAAGTAACCATACATACATTAATTATAATCTATTTTAAAGTTGATTTTCAATTTCTTCAAAATCAAAAGATCTCTGCCTCTGTTCTACAACTATGTAAATAGGTATGCTTATTTACCAACACCATCATCATAACTTATATTTTTATATTTAGCATTAATTCATATCATATGCAGAGAAAGCTACAATTGCACTAAACTACCATGTACTGTGCAAAGAGTACAGTTGTGCTCTCTGTAGATTCATGAGCTTTCTCACTGAGTGGGTGGTTTATATTCTTTGCCAAGTCTTGTACTGGAAATTCAAGGAAAGGATGCATATAATGACTTTTGTTAGATGCTAGTAAGGCACCTAACCTACCAGCAAGATTAAACCAAAGCTTGCTAAGGACAAGTGAGTTTCATCTAGTCCTCAAAGAGTAAATGCTGATCAGGTGAATCAAAACAGAATAGCATGCACATTTGTTAAATGATAAGAATGAGACTTGTATTTAGAAACGTTTGTTAATCTTTTGGAGCATCAGTTTCGGTATCCATTGCAAGTGATAATCATTTTTGTAACACTTTTCGACTGTTTTCTATGTTCCTTAAAAAACATATATAAAAATAGCATAAAGGTTATAAATTCCATGATGCTGGTAAGAGATAAAATATTCACTCTTTTAGGATTTAGTTAGCTGCCTATTTATGTTTTAAAGATTGTCTTTCTTGGGGACAGAAGCATAGACTAAATGAATCTTCCAGAAGCTTCTAAACTCTTGTTCTTTGGATAACTTGAGAAGTATGCAGAATAAAAACCTTGTTAAATCAGTGAGAATCTACATTTCTACATTTCTATTAATTGCTATAAAAGAAAGTAATGATTTTATAGCATTGATATTATACATAGCAAACCATAAAAAATTCATTGTTCTGTACTATTATGTGAAAGCTGAAAGATGTCAAAACATAGCCATTTAATTGGTACTTTTTGGAGGCACCCATAAGTTTCATGAAAACTATCACTGAAATAAATTCAGGATGGAATTTTCAGAACTAAGTATCCTAGGCAATTTGAAAGCAAATGAATTGTTCTCCCATTTTGTACTGCAGCCATTCTGGGCCTCTATTCCAAAGTAAGGATAAAGGTAGGCAGAGTACCAGAATAAGTCGATGTTCCTCTTGAGGTTAAAGGTCTGTTTCTTTCAATCAGTTCAAACTGACAGGCATCCTGCCATCACCTACGCAGTAGCCAGGCAGACAGGCCCTGGCCGTCAGTGTGAAAACATCTGCTGAATGGATTTATTGACTGGATCTTGTTTTTATTCTCCCTTTCTCTATTTTTTTTCTCTCTTTTTCCTTCACACCGTTTATTATGTCTCTGACCTGATGAACTTAATTTGTTGACATGTCACTCCCAGTGTCTTCCGCAATGATGGTCTCACGTTTCTTTTTACTGTGCTCTTCTTGGCAGCAGCCCTTCCTGGAGCCCCTGCACACACGTGCGCACTCGGTGCGCCAAGCTCAGCTGGCTGCGGTTGGCATGGATGGATTAGACAAGCATCGCCTTCTCTCCAGGACTCATTCTTCCCCTGCTGCCTCCATGTTAGCTCACCCAGCAGCAGATCGCCCTCTCCAGCCTGGCTCTGCAACTGGTAGGAATCCCTAAAGACTGTCGCTAATAGGCAGGCTAAACGCATGGTTCTTGTAGGATTAGGCGATTTAAATGCTCTGAATAACTCCAATAGCAGAACGCTCCAATTTAACCCAATGCAACCCAAATTTTATGAGGTTATATTGGTCACAAGACAAAACAGCACATCTGATAAATCTGTGGCTTAGTATTAATAGCCTCATAAATTGTTATCATTCTAGGGCCTGGAAAATACATCAACAGGTGCATGGATCCCCTTTGGAAATAAAAATCTCTACAACATTCTTTAGCAGTGTTCTTCAATCTCCTACCTTCTAGGAGCTTGGCCATTGGAAAATTTATGATGTTCGGCTTCCTCATTTGGCTCTACAGAGTGTTTTTTCCCTCAGTTTGTTTTCTTGTTGTTGTGATTCAAAGTTTTCTTATGACTTCCCACATAAAAAATGACTCATGGGAGTCAAGGGTACCAAGACCAACCTTGCTTTTTTTCTAGTACGTTATTTCCATTTCTATTTATTTTGATACCTCTGGGTGGGCTTTTTGACCATTCTCTTCCATTGTCCACAGCTGTGTTTGATATTTCAGAATTTGGCTATGGAAGAAATCAAGTCAGATGATTGTAAGGACAGAAGAAGGTCAAGTCTGGAACACGTGTGAAAAAAATGGGGGGGATGTTTACTCCCTTTGCAAAGGGACTGTGCTGTAAACATATGTGTGGATAATTGTTTCTGTTTGTCTACTATACCTTGTTCTGGTTCCATGCTCTCAAACAGTGGCTGATCAAATGAAAGACGTGGTAGCCCAAAGAGACTCAGAACTTGGATACAGCAAAGGGAGCATTCATATGTAACTTCCCCAAAGATCTCATGGCTCATTTAATTTACTTTATAATTGTTTTTCAAGTTCCAGAACTTGTTTTTGTGGCATCTGTGACCTCATGTAGGCCTTTGTACTTGGAAAAGTTAAAATACCTTTTTAGCAACCATGTTTTCAACCCTTGATACCATCTTTTATTTTAAAAAATTGATGAATGAAAAGGCCAATTTATTCAACTGATAGGCATCTTTCATAAGTGTGCATGGGATCTACTTTTTATAATGTGTTGTACCACAAGACAACATTTCATATTAGGAGCTACAGACTGGACATTTTTTTTTTTTACCACATTAGCCAGAGCCTCTGATCCTTCTACTTCCTGGAGCACAGCAAAGCTGCCTGGATATCCTAGACAACCTGGGACTGCAGCCTAGTGTCAGGGAAAACCTTTGGGATCAATCATGGCTGTGCTATCCCTTGCAAGTTTTTGTAGAAAACCAGATGCATGATCTGGTTTTAACATACGTTAAACATAGCAAGAGCAGTAGCTTTAAGAATTACATACTTCATACTTTTTTCCCTTGAAACAAACATTTCAAAGAATGCATAATAATAACTATCCTGCCATGATGTCATTTCCATTAACTAAAATAGTTTTCTCAACTAAAAATGAGTTAATTATATGTAAGTTTCATGTCAGTGTTACTGTGTGCTGCTGGCTGTTATTGTAAGCCTATCGACAGGGTTTCTTTTCTTGTTTGGAGTGTTGCCCTCTCCTGAAATACTTTGGATTCCTCTACTTTTTGCATGTTCTTTGTATATGAATGAAGATCTCTGAATATAGAGAGATCCTACAAGTTTGTGATTAACATATATATTATTAATCACATATATATTATGTATACATCACACACATATATATCTGGTGTGGGGGAGTGTCTGCATGAGAATGCCATCTTGTCACCTTTGGCATGTTGAATACAGACTTACTAGGACATGAACTTTTGTCTGAAAAGTCTGCAAATGTGGGCAAATACTCAAGGAGCTTGCACTGCAGAGAAGTCTGAGGCCAGTTTGATTTGTGTTTCTTTGGGGGCAGTATATTTTTTTCTTTTCTGGAGGTCATGGTTCATTTTCTTTATTCTGATCATTTAAAAATATGAATTATTTTTATGATAAACATTTGCAGCTACTTATGCACATATCTCTTTCTACTTATTCAAAGCTTCTTCAATTATTTCAATTATTCAATTAGTCTGATTTCCTCTTCAGGAGCAGTCACAGCTTTCTCTTCAATTCCTTTTTTTCTGCTCTCCATGTTTCCATCTCATTGTGTGTGGCTTGTCATCTTTTTCTTAACCTTCCAACGACATCTCAAGCTTGTGTTCAGTAACACTGATCTGATTTTGTGGAATGTAAATTCCTATCTTTGTTGCCTCAAGGATCAATTTTAATTTTGCTATATTTTAATTTCCTTTCAATCCCTATTTATCATGCAGGTCAATACCCTTTGATATTTGAAAATTCCAAAATATTTTTTAAAACATTATTTTTGTTCTTTTGGCTAATCATGATCACTTAGCTAAGTAGGATGAGTATTTCTTCTCCAGTTTCTGTAGTATATTGTCATAGGCTCTGTTTCTTGTCTTTGTTTTTTTTCCCCTGCTCACTTGTTCTTGAATGTAGAAAAATTTTTCCAGATATTTTGCCAGCAAATATGTAGTGAATTGTGGTTGGATTCCCTTTCTGCCAATTTACATGCTGGTTGAATCTCCTTCTTGGCTTCATCATTGAATGGTGACACTTAATCCAATTCCTAGGCTCTAATAGTTTTTCATATAGTGTTAGTTGAAAGGCTTATGGCGGGAATTTCATCTACCCCTTTCCTTTCTACCTGATACTCTGATAATATGATTTACATGAAAAAATAAAACTTTAAACCTCAGGAAATGTTCTTATCTAGTAAAAGGAACAGCTTGTCAATTTTTAAAAATACTTTATGGATATTGCATCACTTGCTTGCCTGATAAATTAAGTTTCACACATAATTAAAATGTGTATCATTTGATAACTTGATCTATGTGTTCTAATTAAAAATACCATACCAAATATATAAAAAAGTGTAGTAGAACTAGAAAAATAAGGTAAGATGAACTTACTGATAGATTTGAATTAAGGATGTAAAGAGCAACAAGAACTACTATGGGAATGAATTTGAGGTTGATGGAAATGACCCTTATTTCAAAACACAGTCCTTCCTCAGTATCCATAGAGGATTGAATCCAGGAGCCTGAAAGATACCCAGACTCATACGTGCTTGTGTTGCTTATATAAAATGCTACAGAATTTTCATATATCCTATACATGTCCCTCTATTACATACTTAAAATCATTCCTAGATTACTTATGATACCTAATACAATTTAAATATTATATGAATTGTTGTTCAACTGTATTGTTTCAGAAATAAGAACAGGGAAGAATAGTTTGTATATATTCAGCACAGATGCAAATTTTTCCCAGTGTTTTTGATTCACAGGTTGTGTAATCTGTGACTGCACAATTTGTGGATACAGAGGGCTATGTGAAGGTCCTTGTATCTATTTTAATAATTCTACCATTTCCAGGTCATTTTTTTTTCATTTTAAAAACATTTCTATTTTTGAGAGATCTCTGATCTCACAATTTTTTCCTTTCTTAGCACATAGTATATAAAAAATACATGTCATACAACTATGCTTGCGCATTGACCCCTTTTTGCTACTAGATCATATGTTAACTGTGACGAAATGAAGCTTCTGGCATATGGTATGCATTCAAATACTATCTACCAAATCTATATCTTGGAGGAGAGTGTAGTGTTTTATGCTTTTCATTGTACTGATACTTGGTTTTTTTTTCCTTAGCCCTAGAAGTTGTTTATTTATTTAAATTTAAAAAAAAATGATTGTTGTGCTGGGTGGGAGTACATTGTGGCATATGCAATATATCAAATATATCATGTTTGAATTCACTCCCTCTACCATTCTCCTTTCCCCTTTGCCAAGAAGTTTAGCAAGCATCTTGGGAAGGGTTAAGTCTTCAGACAGTTACCAGAAAGGCAGTATGAAGTTGATTGTTAGGAGCTAAGAATCAGAATTAGGAGTTTATGGTCTAAAAATGCTGAAGTTGGGCTGGTGGAGTGGCTCAAGTGGTAGAGTGCCTGCCTAGCAAGCGTGAAGCCCTGAGTTCAAACCCCAGTACTGCCAAAAAAAAGGTAGTAAAAATGCTGAAGTTAACTTTCGTTATAGACTAGGTGGTCTTAGCTAAACAAGTCCCAGGAGACTTAGTGTAATCAACTCCATGAGCTAAAAATGACTTAGATACATGTAATAAATGATGAAGGAAAAGAAAGACATGACCCTTGATGCTTCAAATACATTATCTCATTTAATAAAAGGCAGAACAAACACAAAGTCCAAGCATATCTAAAAAGCAATCCAAACATTTTTGGAGGGATTTTTAAAGAAAACATTACTATTATGGCTTAAAATGCAGGTGACCATTTTCAGATTCATTTGCTTAATTTTAAATCTTGTCTCATTGATCAAGAGAAAGATTGGTCAATTGGCTTTTGTTGTAAGTGGTAACTTGTGAGGCAGAAAGAGTCAAACAAAGGTAGAATTCCATATGAATCCTAAAGAGAAGAGCAGGCTTGTTTCTCACCCTGTAAGTCCCTGTTTCTGAGGGGAGAAAAAAAAAGGAGAGGAAAGAAATGGAAATGAAGGATGAGGTTAAAGTCTCACCTTGCAGTGTACCTGTTAACACTTCATTGATACATCATTAAGATGAGTCAGTGGAGGTTTGGGTTCCAGTTTTTATTTATTTCCCCTTAAATTCAAATGTCTTTCCAAGAGCTCCTGGACTTTGTATTATAATCTCCAGATATCTGGCAATACTTTCTAGCTACCATAACTTGTTTCACAATTTTCTTTTCTCTTGGCAGTGGGTTATAGGTAAAATGCTGTTACAAGGGGGAAAATCACTATAGAAGTGAGCTTGATTATGCATAGCTACAAAACTGAAAATGTTAAGCAACCTAATTTGATGAAAATTTCTACTCTTGAAAAATATATTTTCAAAATGAGGCCGATATACTTTTGTTTCCATATTATTAATGTACCATTTATTTTCTGTAGTATGAAACTAGTAGAAAAAATGTTAAAAAACTCCTGTTATGTAATAGCAACTCCCACATCACTTGATAAATCTGAATTGTAAAGGCATGTTTTATGTACTTTGCATTTTGAACGTTATTCTCCCTTCCTGCCTACCTGCTTTCTAGTATGCCTTTCTGAATGTCTTCCTTTTGATGTTATCTAAAAATATTTATTCTTACTGAATTTGGAACAAAATGAAAAATTGGAACTACATATCAAATGACTTGTAGAACTTTAAAGCTGGGCAGAATAAATGCTGTAGTAGAGGCCAATTGCTGGTTGGAAGATAAGGGACACAACATAAAGAATGAAGGAGAGAGTGAATTCGACTATAATAAATTTTAAGAAATTTTGTAAATGTCACAATGTACCCTCTGTACAATAATAATAAAAATAAAATATAAAATAGTAAAATATCAAGGAAGCCATAAAACTTTGGTATGCCAAGGAGATCCACTGATTAAACTCATCAAGGAAGTCTGTATAAGTGAAATAACTGACATAGTTCTTGAATCTATTCATTAATTTATGCCTTTAATTCATTTGTTACAATATACCTTTGAGGATCTACTTTATTCCACATATGGTTACTGACACTGGGTGCTCAAAGGTAAATAAAAAACTGTAGACTGTTCTTTCATAGGTCTTACTTTCTAAGTGAAGAAAAGGTACATTTAATAAAATTATACAGCAATTACCTAATTGTCATCAATACTTTGAAGGGACCTAGAATATACTATGAGGTCAGATTCAATAGGAGGAGATCTACTTTAGTCATTTAGGGAATGCTTTGTTGAGGAAGTGGTATTAAAATCAACTCTTGAAGAATGGAAAGGAGTTACCTAAATGAAGGCTGGAGTTATGGAGATCAGGAAAGGTTTCTAGACATCAGAAGGGGCTTAGCTATGCTGGCCTTGAGGAACTTCAGTCTCAGGTCAATCCCTGAAATATTTAAGCAAAAGTAGTTACTGTCATGTGGTAAATAATAGAATGGAAGTCAGATAGTCACTTACAATGCTATCTCAGGAGTCCAGGTTAGAGATAGTGGTACCATGGATTATGTATGGTTTGGGCAGTAGAGATAAGAAGTGAGTGATTCAAGACCTGTTTTGTAGGGAAAACAGACATTCCTTTGGTTCCTTGGAGAGGAAGTATGAAGAAGACACTAAGCTTTCAGGCATGAATAATGAAGAATCTCGATGTCCTTTGTAAAAATGAGGAGCACTGTGTGCGGTTTAAGATCATGAATTCAAAATCAGAGGTGTTCTTACTTTATGAAAACTATGGGACATTCAAGTGGACATTTTGGCTGGGCTGTGGAACAGATAAGTGTGCAAGTATGCTGCTCAGAAAGAGGGCAGAGCTGAGGATGAAAGTATTACAAGGTCAGGGGCAGGCTGACTTACAAGGATGGGGGTTTAAGCCATTTAAGTCTTAAGAATGAACATTATTTGGACCCATAAAACAATATTTTTTCTTAGACATAATTTTTACCACATGGTTTCAAAATGCATATGTCATTCTTCTGCATGATTTTAGTACACTCAAGGGAAAATATTTTCCCCTCTTGAGTAACAGTCCTCTAACACAATAATGTAAGTCAAAGAGGGAGTAAATTGATTTAATTAAACTTACTTTGCAACATAAATTGCTTGTACTTATCTCTGCTTAAATAGATTTTTCGTTGTTCTTAATTTCTTATCATGAATACCCCTCTGGAAAAATGAACCCTGGTGGTCACTCCTTGGGATACATTTGATTCGCTAGATAATTTCTTATGTCAGGCAATTTTGTAAGTAATATGTTTTCCCCCAAGGAATAGGGTTATGGGTGGAAATCTTCTTAAAATGAGCCAGAGCTATAATTATCATCTAACTTGTTGTTTTAAAAAGTCCTACTTTATATTCCCCTAATAATTAATTTCATCAAACTTTTTCCCAACATAGGGTCTAACTGAAACATAACATATGCAAACTCCTGATGGCAGATTTTATTCATTATCTATGCAATCTCTACTAAAGGTATTGCAATTGACAAAGAAATACTTCAAATGTTCCATAATATTATAAGATCTACACTAACCATGATTACATACTGGCATCAATTATGAGGAGAACACAAATGAGAAAAGAAGAAATTTTCTGTGTAACTTTGATATAATTGTTGAGCAGAATAGAGAAGGAGTTGGAAATCCTTCCAGTTTAGTTCAAGAATATCCCCCTAATCTGAAGTATGCTTTGGAATTTACTCATTAAATTAATTCAAGATTTTAAAAGCCAGTTCGTTTTGTGACTTCCCTGAGCAAACTAAAACCTCTACTGAATTGTCTGACTAAAAACAACTCATAATGACTTAAAGTACTAGTAAGATTGGGTTACAGTAGATACAGAACTATATCTGAACTTTCTAAAATGTCACCATTTTCATCACTTGATAGATTTATGAACCTAAGATCTGAGTATTGGTTAATACATATATTGATGTTTCTGTGTATACATACAGATACATAAGTTTAGATAGTTCTAATGTGGTCCTTGGGAATTTTCTAATATGGATTATTTCTCTCTTTGTAAAATTTATTTCTAAAAGAATGAGTTTTTTGAGTAAATATTTTATATTCTAACAGTTACCACTAGCTTGTAGCATTACTCAATCTTGGGCTGTGTTTTCTTTGTCTTGAAGGAATTGCCTATGACCCTCTGATGCTGAAACACCAGTGCGTTTGTGGCAATTCCACCACCCACCCTGAGCATGCAGGACGAATACAGAGCATCTGGTCACGGCTGCAAGAAACTGGGCTGCTAACTAAATGTGAGGTAATCCTGAATTGGCCACACTCTTTTACTTACTTAAATAAATCATGTAAAGAGGCCAGTATTCATTTGAGTAGTAGCAGAAAAATGTTAACCATGTAGTGTGCACTGTGATTGATGATCTGTCATAGATACAAACTACACAAAACTTACCAGTTGACTCTGGGCTGGGCACACAGTAGGTACTCAGTGTTAATGGATGGAACAGCTGCCTAATATGTGTATTCTATTACAGCATTACTAAGTATACATGATGGCATTCTTATTTGCAAATAGGCATCTTTTATTGAATTAATCTCCTGAGGACTCTTGCAAAAATGTTAAGTTCTAATTAATTTTTTCTTTTTTGTTATGAACTATGCTTTGAATTTGGATATATGGCAATTTAGCCTCACAAAAATGAGTAGATTTAAAAAGATTAACTTTCCCTTTACCAAGAAAAATCACTCTTTTTTTATCCAAGTGACTAATATCTTTAATAATTTTGTGGTAGATATTTGAATGTTTTTATTTTGCCCATATGTCTTTTGACTCCCTTTTGTAGACTGCTGGTAAATCCCATTTTCATTTACAAAAATCTATTTCTTTGCACTTTCAAAGGTTAAAAATAAAAGTGATAGCAATTCAAAAAAAAAATCTCCCTTTCTCAAATTTTCAAAATGTGGAAGGACTAACAGCTGTTAGATTTATTTGCCACAAATGCCCATTGTTACCTAGAAGCTAATAACATTCTGCATTTGAGTTCAAACCATTTTTCATAGAAACATGCCTCTAATATGTTTTCTCACTTTATTTTAACATTTGATTAAAAACCGTTTTTACTGGATGTATGTTAAACTCCAAGGCATGTTCCACATACTACAATTACAAATTTCACAAGACAGGTAAGGTCCTTGTCCTTATAGTGTAACATTTTAACATGTTGCTATTTGGTCATTGACCTTCTATGCAGATCAATTTAACATAGTTCACACCTGACTAGGAAAAAATTAAATATTCTAATCATTGTTATGGCATAACACTTATACATTGAGAGTATGTTAGAATTGCTATACTTGAATAAAATGAAAAGTAATTTTTGTCAGTACTTTTGATGTTATATGCAAATTGTATTTTGTTATTTGCATAGTATGTAAGTTCTAAGGTCAGGATTTTAAAGGTGGTGATCATATAATTGATTATATGGTTGGTATCAATTCAGAACATTTTCAAAAACTCACAATAATACATTATGTTTAGCCACCCAAAACATAATAAATGAAATTATCATTCAAATTCAATTTAGTTTAAGGTGAATTTGTAAACTATTTTTATTTGAAGTAGAGATGATGAAACAGATAGAATGCTCCTAAAGTCAAGTGCACTTGCCTCTATTTAATTGTGTAAGTGAGAATTGTATGATACGTCTCTGGAAACCACTAAAAATAATTAACTTTTGACGATGCAAAGCCATTCTCTGTTTGTCCGATTTAAGGAAAAATATTTTCATTATATTTTCTCTTTAAAAATTAATAATATATTTCATCCTACAGAGATACTACTTTTTAACATTAAATCAGTGATAATGTTTAAGGGTTATACAACAGTTAAGATTGTGAATGAATATACCATAGCACTGTGTACAGATTTAGTCTAACAAGTTTTATTATATGTTTATGATGGTACTATTAAACATTTTTTATATTTAAAGCTCTGCTTTTGATTAAATATATCCTTTACCTAAAAAATTTTCAAAGCAAAGGGAAATTAGCTAGATTTATTTATTTGGCTCTTTCCTGAGTGAAGGTCAGTTATTCATCTTTTGCTGGTGGTATTCACATTATATGACAGAGGCTTTCCTTGCTGGTTAATTTTAGAGTTGTCTGAAAAGATTTCACATTTCTGATTATGCAATGTGTAGTCCAAGCCATTCTCTTTTGTACAAAATCCCTGATGTAATATGTAAAGTATGAGCAAGGAGACTTACTTGTAATAGACTGACCTTAATGGACAAATGCATTTATTCATGTGAATTGTTGCATCTCACCTCTGCATATGTTGTAGATGTTTTCCTACTTGTCAACTTTTTGGTGTGCTAGCAAAGGCATTGGTGCTTACATTTTCCCACTTTAAAGTCTTTATTATACTCTGCAGCAGCTGGTCTGTTCCTAACATCTTCAAATTGCCAGTGACTGATCACAGGCTTCAGATGCATTATTGCATAATGGTTTTCCTGAAATCCTAAAGGAGAGCTGTTTAGAAAAGCAGCAGAGGTAGAAATAAATGGAATTTAGCATGGTTCATCCTGCTCTTAAAAGTTAAGTCTGTTATCTTCCCTTTTTGGTCACTCTTCTCTTCATTTCCTCATACACCATGTTATTTTAGTCATATATTTTTTTCAAACCACATGATTCAATTTATATACCACTTCTTAATCAATTTCAGAGTGAAATGCAGGACTATTTGGTAGAAGAGAATGAGTGAGGCCAGCCACACCTGGTCACAAAAACAAAGGTCTTCCTGATAACAGTCACAGAATTAACAAATAGTACATCAGAGTGCTCAGATCATTGGATTAGTTCCGAATGAAGACCAACCAGAAAAGTCTCACCCAAAACGTCACATTGATGTAAAAAGAACTTCACTTTCCTAGCATATTGGATGCAGTTTAACAGGTGTTTATTTTCTTCAGTGAAGAAATTGTTGCCAATATGAGTGTATTTGCTCTTTCACTTCATGAGATGATAACATAAATAAAAACATGAAATAGAACTTCTAAAACCACCAGAAAACAATTCACTTTTATTTATTTTTTATTGTTTTATTATTCATATGTGCATACAAGGCTTGGGTCATTTTCCCCCCTTCCCCCACCCCCACCCTTCACTTCACAATTCACTTTCAGACACCTAGGAATTCATTGTCCTCCTTTTGAGAGATGATTTTAGGATTATCCAAAATGGAATTTTGCAATTAGCTCAAAGAACAAGCAAAGAATACTAAAGGCTGTAAGAGAGAAAAATCAAGTAACATATAAAGGTAAGCCAATCAAAGTAACAGCAGATTTCTCAACAGAAACCTTAAAAGCAAGAAGGGCATAGAGTGAGGCATTTTGAGCACTGAAGGAAAACAATTTGAGTCTTAGGATTCTGTACCCAGGAAGGCTATCATTCAAAATTGAAGGAGCAATAAAAATCTTTGAATGATAAACTGAAACTAAAGCAATACACACCACCACCAATACAGAATATTCTGAAAGGAATCCTATACACAAAAGATGAAAGGATGGGAATTATTAAATTATAGCCATGAAAAAATGGGGATTATTAAATCTCAAGAGAACACACAAGTAATTAAAGAGGAGAATAAAATTATTTGCACACATATAAAGCCTTACACAACAAAAACAACTAAATGGCAGGAATCACTTCATACCTCTTAATATTAACACTTAATGTTAATGGCCTCAACTCACCCATCAAACAACACTGACTAGCAAACTGCATTAAAAAGGAAGACCTGAGAATTTGTTGAAATCCACCTTACAGACAGAAAAAATGAAAGGGTGGAAAAAGAGTTACCGTGTTAATGCCCCCTCCAAAACAGGCAGGAATAGCAATATTATATCAGATAAAATAGACTGTACTCACAGCACAACAATAAAAAATAAATAAATGTATTAAAAAAAAATAGACCTCAAGCCTAAATTAGAAGAGACAAAGGTCACTTAGGAACAAAAGGATTAGTACATCAAGAGGAAATAACAATTGTTAACTTCTATGCACCCAATGTCAGTGTACCTAACTTCATTAAACATATACTACTGACTTAAAAACACAGATAGACCCCAAGACAGAGGTGGTGGGAGACTTTAATACTCCTCTACCACCAGTAGATAGGTCATCCAGACAAAGAATCAACAAGGAAACTCTAGAATTGAATAACACCATAAAATGGACCTGAAAGATTTCTAGAGTAGTCTATTCTACACCAGCAGCTCATGATACTTTTTCCAAAATAGACCATATTTTAGGTCACAAAGCGAGTCTTTTTTTTAAGTTTTAGCAAGAATTCATTTTAGTATAACAGGATAAAGTGCAGAAAAACAGGACAGAAAAGGGAGCAAAGAATCAAAATGATGGTTTCCATCTCTTACTTTTTTACTGGGAAGCTAGGGGAATACATATGGTCAAAAATAGTGGGTCATCCTGGCCCACCCAAAACACAGAGACAGTAGGTGTACAAAGCAAGTAAAACAATCCCCTACACAGTGTCTGACCACAACACAATAAAACTAGAACTTAACAACAAAAGAAACAGCAGAAAATACTCAAACACCTGGAAACTATGATCAGTAGCCCCTAGATGAATAAGGGAGTAAATGAAAAAGTTTCTGCAATTGAATGAGAATGAAAGCACAGCTTATTAGAACCTGTGAGAAACAGCAGAGACAATCCTAAAGGGAATATTTATAGCCAAAAAAACCACAGAAAGATCTCAAATAAATGACATTATGCTGCATCTCGAACTCCTAGAAAACCAAGAACAAGCTAAAACCAAAAATACCAAGACAGAAAATAATCTAAATAAAGGCCAAAATCAAATAATAGAGACCAAAAAAAACCATATAAAGAATCAATGAAACAAAAAGCTGATTCTTTAAAAAGCACATAAGATTGACAAACCTCTGGCAAATCTGAATAAAATGCAGAGAGTAAAGACCCAAATTAATGAAATTAGAAATGAAAAAGGGAAGATCACAACAAACACTAATAAAATCCAGGGAATCATCAGGGACTACTTTGAAAACCTATATTCTAATAAATTGGAAAATCTAGAAGAAATAGACAAATTTCTAGATACATATGAACATCCAAAATTGAACTAAGAGGAACTTAATCACCTAAACAGATCTATAACAAGCAATGAAATCACAGCAGCAATTAAAAGTCTCCCCTCTCCACAAAAAAAAAAATCCAGGACCTGAGAGATTCACTGCTGAATTCTAACAGATCTTTAAAGAACTAATACCAACCCTTCTTAAACTTTTGCACTAAATAGAAAGGGAAGGAATACTGCCTAACTCATTCTATGAAGCCAGTATTACACTCATCTCAAAACTGGATGAGGATACAACAAAAAAAGAGAATTACAGGCCAATATCTTTAATAAACACAGATGTAACAATCCTCAATAATATATTAGCAAACTTAATTCAATGGCATATCAAAATGATTATACACCATGATCAAGTCAGTTTCATCCCAGGGATGCAAGGATGGCTCAACATACATCGATCATTAATTGTAACACAGCATATTAACAGAAGCAAAGACAAAAACCACTTGATCATCTCAATAGATGCAGAAAAAGCCTTCGACAAAATTTAACATCCTTGGTGAGCACCAGTGGCTCACTCCTGTAATCCTAGCTACTCAGGAAATAGAAATCAGGAGGATTGAGGTTCAAAGCCAGCCCAGGTAAATAGTTTGTGAGACCCTATCTCAAGAAAACCCATCACAAAAGTAGGGCTGGCGGAGTGGCTGAAGGTGTAGGCCTTGAGTTTAAACCCCAGTACTGCAAAAAAAAAAAAAAAAAATTAACATACTCTCATGATAAAAGCTCTGATGAAACTAGGAATAGAAGGAATATACTTCAACATAGTATGATAAACCTATAGCCAACCTAATACTTAATGTGGAAAAACTGAAATCATTTTCTCTAAAGTCTGTAACAAGACAAGGATGTCTACTCTTTCCCCTCCTTTTTAAGATAAACTTTATTGGGGTATATTCATTATAGAGAGGGGGATTTTTAGTGACAATTCTGATTAGACTTATATTGTACTTTTTACATGGTCCCCATCATCTCTCCCCATCATCCCCTTCCCAGCCCCACTTAAAGCAATTGCAAGAGGTTCTTAGCTCTGTTTCATATAAGTATATGAAGTCCATCTACTGTACAGTGTCACCTTAATCTCCTTCCTTCACCCTCTACCCTCCCACTTGTACCCCCTTTACACACATAAACTGTACCTATTTTACAGTCCTGGTTTTTGTTACTAATATTTAAGGTGATGTTCAAATGGCTATCTCAATATATGTTCACTGTGGGTGTGCTTTACGTTGGTTCATTCAGCCCCTTCCCTTATACTCCCTTTCCAGTTTTATTCAACATAGTCTTGGAATTCCTAGCCAGAGCAGTAAGACAGAAAGAAGAAATTAAAGGAATACCAACAAGACAAGAAGTCAAAGTATCCCTATTTAAAGATGACATGATATTTCTTATACCTAAAAGACCCAAAACACTCCACCAAAAACTCCTGGAGACCATAAACACCTTTAGCAAAGTAGCAGGATACAAAATCAATTTACAAAAATCAGTAGCCTTTCTATACACCAACAATGAGCAGACTGAGAAAGAATATACAAAAACAATTCCATTTACAATAACATTCAAAAATTAAAATACCTAGGAATAAACTTAACAAAGAATGTTTAAGACCTCTACAATGAAAACTATAAACAATTGAAGAAAGAAATTAAAGAAGACTACAGAAGATGGAAAGATGTCCCATGCTAATGGATTGGCAGAACTGATATTGTGAAAATGACTATATTACCAAAAGCAATCTACATGTTCAATGCAATTCCCATCAAAATACCATTGATGTTCATCACAGAGACTGAAAAATCAACACTAACGTTTATTTGGAGGCATAAATGACCAAGACAATACTGAGCAAAAAGAGCAACACTGGAGGTATCACAATTCCTATACTATAGAGCCATAGCAGTAAAAACAGCATGGTACTGGCACAAAAACAGACTTGAAGACCACTGGAACCAAATAGATGATGCAGATATGAATCCATGCAGCTACATCCACCTTTTTTTTGGACAAACATGCCAAAACATATGATAGAGAAAAGACAACTTCTTCAACAAATGTTGCTTGGAAAACTGAATATCTGCATGCATAAAACTGAAACTAGATCCATGTCTTCCACCCTGTTCAAATATCAACTCAAAGTGGATTAAGGACCTTGCTATAAAACCTGAAATTTTGAAGCTAGTACAGAAAGAGCAGGGAATACACTGGAATTAATAGGCATAGGAAATGACTTCTTCAATAGAACTCAAATGGCTCAGCATAAGAGAAATGACTGACAAATGGGACTACATGAAATTAAAAAGCTTCTGTACAGCAAAAGAAATGGTCACCAAATTGAAGAGGCTGCCCATAGAATGGGAGAAAATCTTTGCCAGCCATATATCTGATAAGGGATTAATAACCAGACTATACCAGGGCTCAAAAAACTAAACTCTTCCCAAAAATCAATGACCCAATGAAGAAATTAGCAAATGAACTGAGCAGAGCTTTTTCAAAGGAAAAAGTCCAAATGCCCAAAAACCAGGTGGAGAAATGCTCATTGTCCCTGGCCATAAAGGAAATGTTAATCAAAACCACATTAAGATTCCACCTCACTCCTGTTAAGAGTGGCTACTTTCAAGAACACAAACAACAACAACAAATATTGGCAAGGATGTGGGGAAAAAGGGACCCTCATACACTGCTGGTGGAATGTAAATTAGTACAACTGCTATGGAAAACAGTATGGAGGCTCTTCAAAAAAACAAAAACAAAAACAAAAACAAAACTGCCATTTGATCCAGCAATACCACTCTTAAAGATATACCTAAAGGAATGTAAGTTAGGTTATAACAAAGGCACCTGTACACCCATGGTAATTGCAGCATTATTCATGATAGTTAAGCTATGGAATCAACCAAGATGCCCCATGACTGATAAATGAATTAAGAAATTGTGGTATTTATGTATAATGGAATTTTATTCAGCTACAAGAATGAAAATTTGTCATTTGCAGGTAAATGGATGAAACTGGAGGACATCATCTTAAGTGAAGTTAGCCAGGTTCAGAAAGCCAAGGGCCACATGTTTTTTCTCATATGTGGAATACAGACAATATTTTGAAAAACAAGTCAAGCTAAAGGGAGGTCACATATGAGAGACAGAGCGAGGGTAAAAGAAGGAAGTTAAGAAGGTGGATATGGTCAAGGCACTTCCTAAACAAGAATGAATGTAGAATTTTTAAACCTATTGAAATCACCATAAGAAGGGAACTGGTAGAAAGGAGAAAAATAGAGGAGATAAACCAATTCATTTTATAATACATATATACATGAAAATGTTACAAGGAAACACCCTGTGTAGTTATCTTAAACAAACAAAAGTGTCTCTTTTTTTTTGTACAAAATTGGAGAACAAGAGGGTAGAACAGGTCCTGTCTGGGGGATTGGTACCAGTCGTGGGAGGAGAGAGGATGTGGGAAAAAGGCATAGGAGGGTAAAAATGGTGCAAATACTGTGTACACATGTATGCAAATGGAAAAATGAGACCTGTTGAAACTAGTCCAGGAATGGGGGGAGGAGAGATAATGAGAATGATGAAGGAGGTGAATTCAGCTATGATATATTTGATAGATCATAAGAACTTTTATAAATGCCACAATTTACCTCCAGCACATCAATAGTGAAAATAAGCTAATTAAAAATGGAATTTGAGAAATCATTAAAGAAATGTTATCCTTTTTTGGAGACTTTCAGTTCTATACAAGGTAAAACATAAAAAAAAAGGGAAAGAATGCTTTCATGACCCATTTTCTATCTCTTCTCAATTTATTTTACCAGATGAGTAGGAAAAAAATAAAAAAGAGATACAGAGATTATGCCAAAGTAGCTCAGCCTGCTCAGAAATAGTAGAATCTATAACATTATCCAGTATTCTCTCCAGCCCATTCTTCTAGCAAACACAATTGGCACAATTATTACATGTACTTTGTGGATTTCTTTCAAATTTTTTTACTTGACAAGTTAATTCTCTGTACAGATTTATTAACATATCATTAAGCCTTCCTGTAAGATTGTTAAACTTTCTATCTTTTTCTAAGTTATTCTGAAAATATCCATCTTATTAAAAAGTCTTGAAAGTTACCTCTTATTTTAAATATTTTAGCAGTTTTCCAAATTTTTTAAGAGTCAAAGTTGTACCCCAAAAATCCCCCTGATTATTTCTGAAGTGAATTCAAATATGATATATTTGATACACTGTAAGAACCTTTGTAAATGCCACAGTGTACCTCCACCTAGCACAACAATAAAGAAAAAAAAGGTTAGGAAACATTTTTTTAAAAAAGCCAATGACAGTATTTGCCTGCTGGAGTCCACTTGTTCACTCTAAGAGAGGAAGTTGGTCACAGCTCTGGTGGAAGTGACTTACTTACCAAGATACCCAAAGAACTTCAATAAGAGAACCAAGGCTATTCTTTCTAGTTTGGCTGGGAGGGACTACAGGAAGTTAAACTGTAGCTCCCTTGCCTGGTTCTGCAACTCATGCAAACAAGAGGAGGTACAATGTCTATGGTTGTTTTACCAGGGGTTGTAGTGTCAGGCCTTGTATCTAGGTTATCAGGTCTCCTAAGTAGTCTGGACTATGAGAAATAGGAACTCAATTGTTTTCATAAAAGAAAGACTCTATAAAAGGATATAATCAAGTAGCAACAAAATGCATATAAATTGAGTCAATGCATCCTTTCCAAACATCCAGATTGTAATCTGCCATCTTGGGAGACCATGTTCCCTCCAGGTCTACATGGATGCACATGGTTAGAAGTCAACATCTGCTTTCAGAAAAATAAATCTCAAATATTAGCATAGATCAGAATCTTTGAGGAGAGATGGGGATACTCAACACAGATCACTGAGCTCTGATCCCAGAGTTTCTGGTTTATTAGGTCTTGAGTTAGACCTAAGGTTTTGTATTGCTACATGTGTCTAAGTGAGCCTGATCAGCACCCTTTGAGACCAGTGATACATCCACTTTGGTATCTATAGTGATGCATCCATTTTGGTATTTATAAAGTATTTGAATTTTTCAGCCATTTTATTAGAAGCAGGAGATACAAAACTGAGGAGAAAAGATACATTTTTCTGTTTTGGATGAGTAGGTATTGAATAAATGACCATGTAAATAAACATATAATTACAAATCCCAAGGGGTTTCGAGTCACTAGTCTAAATTGCTATGATCTTGATGACTTTTATTGGTTGATCTTCTCAGAAAAGATATAAAATGAGAAAGACTATTGTCAGCTGCCTCCATTAAAGGAGTGCTCTGAACAAGCAAGAGAGTGTGAAGAAGAAAGTATCCCAGACCTTCTATTGACTATCTTGTCCTCCTTCTGTGTCTTTATTCAGGTTCCTTTATTTATTGGCGCTATAATTTTCCTGGGACGAAAGACAAGGAGTCTCAATTCTGTTGGCATAGAGACAAAAGACAGCTTTCTTTGGCTAATGGGGCAATTTTGCATTAATTAAATAACAATAAAATGACAGAAAAGATGGTAATTTGAAAACACTAAAAAGGGCTTCATTATTTCAAAACAGTAGAATGATCCATAAATCAAACTTTTGTATTGTATTGACTCATTTTAGCAATATACTCAATTAACCAAAATGGAGTCCTTTGAAGGTGATGTTCAGTAGTAGCTTTAACCTTATTCTGCCATTAATTATCTGTGTACTTTCGTGAAATAATTTAAACTTGCTGATAATTGGTTTTCTCATGTATATGTATGTATGAGTGTGTTAGGTAGGGTATTTGCTAGGATCTCTTCAGGTGTAATATTGGCTGAAATTAGATAACTAAGGATTTCACTTGAGATATGATACACTCTGTGTTTAAGAGTAGACGAATATTTAGGATGCTTTTGTAAACCCATTGCTTTTTCTAAGGTATAGTACAAATTGGCCCGGCCGACTTGTTCTGATAGGCAGCCAGAGAAAACATTAGTTCTTATTATATCAGGTTACCATGGTTACAGGATTGAACTTCATTTGATATAACTTGACAATGTTTTTAAAAAGTTGAGGTGGTTAGTAGTCTTTCATGCCAATACCATTTCATTTTTTCCCGTATTGAATCATTCATATTTTGCTTAGTGATTTTGTTGGGAACAAAATGTAAAAGCAGCAGCTTTCTGGTGACCATGAGAAATGAAACTGGAGGGGCCATTTGGACTCCTGTTAAAAAGCAGTCTTTGGTTTATGTGCCCTGGTTTCCAAAGTGTATGTGCTCCTAAAGAGAGGAATGAACTCTTCTGAGCTAAAAAAAAAAAAAAAAATGCAGATTGACCCATCATCTGTAAGAAATGCACTTGGATTTGTTTTTCCAGAGGTGCTCATAACTCCCAGCCCCACCAAGCCACCCACAGACATTTGCTTGCTCTCAAATTTGTTTTGAGAATAATAACATTTTATAATGCTTTTGTTGGATTATACATTATGTGGAATTTGCATTGCCTTTTTGTGACTAATATTGAATAACTTTGTTTTGCTTAATTCATAAGTAAAAACCGTAAGCAACATACTGTGCTGAAATATTTAACTCTTTTATTCAAGCGCCAACACAAAATAATTACCAAACAATTCTGGGACTTGAAACCAAGCTACTGTTACCCCTTCTGGGACATTATCAGCAGTTCTAAAGAGAAAAGTGAAGAGCAAGTTTAGTGCTCAGGGATGGGATCTCCAGTACACTTTCCTGAATATGCAAATGACTTAGAAATACATTTTTAAAAACTGGATAAGAAAGTATATCACTCTATGGAGAAACACTTTAGGAATGTGCAGGTTTTCTGATATCAAGACAGAAAAGCACTGAACACTGCAAGTTAATGGAAATTCAATTAAACATTTGCTTTATAGAGCAGTCTAACTAGAGGCAGCATGCAACAGCTTACTGTTTTGTTGTTTTGTTTAGTTTGCACACACACACCCAATTTTAATGTGTTTGTGTTTTAGAATCTAACCACAAAGCAGTAAGAAATTCAAACAGGGTGTCCTATTAATTGCTGCTGTAGTATATGGGAGGCAGTTTGGGGAAGCAATGAAAATGGTCTGCAGGTAATGAGGAAGGTAGGGTACATAATGCCATTGCTCTGAGACAGGTGCATGTCACAGTGGAGTATTCTAGCAGATAAGTATATCAAAAGTACTACTGTAGCTTATAGTCAGAATTTAGATGATGTAGAAATTTTTAAAATTCTGCTCTAAAGGAACTATTAATATAGGAAAAACCCAACAAAATGAAATAAGAGAGACTGCCCCTCTGAGTCCATTTGGAAGTGATAAAGGATTTCGTTTTTTTTTTTTTCCCACCCATTCCATGTCTTCCCATTCACAATATAGACCAAGCACAGAGCCTGAGTTGAAGTGTATATGGGGTAGTTTTAATTTCCCTCTTCTTTATATATATAAACAGTGTAAGGACATAGCCTGTGATAAGCACTAAGAGGCTTTCTTAAAAATGTTTCTTAAACAGCAGCATTAAGGCTTATTAATAAAAGTGAAGAGTTGTATATCATTCAGCCATTTGAAAATTACAGTGTTCAAGTAAGAAAATATTTGTTTAAAGGAACTTTGTTATATAAATGATTACAATTTTAAAAGTCAATGCTTTAAATGATTAAAATACTTGTTCATAACTTTAAAAAATAATAACAAAGTAGGAGATTCAGTTGCATTAAAATTGTGAAAATTGAGCAGCTAAAGTAAGGAATAGCATTTTTTTCTTGCTTTCTGGTGATCAGAAAAATTAGAAATCAAAGTTTAAAAACATACATAGTTCATTTGCTAGTTTTAGCAATTTCTTTTTGCCCTGAAATATTTTTAAATGAATAGTAATGAATGAATGAAGCAATGTTAAGGCAAGAGGAAGTCACTTAATATTTTATAGACAAGAGAGAACTCTTAATCATATTTTGACTATTCCATGGCCCCAAATGGTGGTCATTATAGTGCCAGTATCTTGAATTCACTGAGGAGTGGGAAAAACACACTGCTTACTCTAGAAGGTAGCTCTTGACCTAAGTTGCCTATTAGAATCCACTGGACGGTTCCAAGCATCTGGTACCCAGGCTGTACCCAATGTTAATCAGACTCTGGACGTAGGACCTGGGTAACCATGCCTCTTAAGCTTTCCCAGCTGATTCCAAGATGTAGCTGATGTTAAGAACTATTACAGCACAAACTCAGTTTCTTAACATGAGGTCAAGAAGGGAGAGAGAAACAGGCAAATTGATAAAATATTTTCAAATGGAAGAGTAACAGAAGTAAATATTTTCCTGAGACACAAAGGAGGTATTAACTCAGAAGTGCAGGCTGGGGATGGAGCACAGTGGTAGAGCGCTTGCCTGGTGTACACTGACTTTAGTCCCCGGCACCACAAAAAGCAAAACCACAAACCAAAACAGAAGTAGTATACCCAAAGAAATTTAAGAATTGGTAAAAATGTTTATTATTTGAAGTTGTTGTAAAGTAGGTATATAAACTCTGAAAAAATACTCTCGTTGTTCAATTGTTATTATACTTAGAAGAAATGGACCTCAAGAAAGAGTTGTATTACTTTTGAAATTCCTCATAGGTCTCTTCTCTTGCCTTAAGCATAGTAATATCTTTGCAATTATATTTGCTTGCCTAAGGCAAATTTATAAATTAAAATAAAGTGTATTTTCTTGAATTTTTATTGTGGTAAAGTTTTATTCACACAGAATCTTATCTTTTAAAGCTAAAGGAAACTTCAAAGTAATTTAGTCAAACCTTCTTTTGTATGCCAATGAAGAAACAAAAGGCCTGTAGAAATGTCTTATGGTTGGTTGAAGGCACATTAATCCATGCAAGAGTCAGGAAAAAACTGAGGGCTTGCAATATGCAGTTTACTTTCTTTCCATGTGACCAACAGAAAGTACCTTCCTCGTTTTACCTCACTTCATGAGAAAAACTCTGAGATGAGGTTATTATATAATGATGGCTATATGAAAAGAGATTATGTGCTGGGAGAGCTTAAGTTTTAAAAAGGATCTTTAATGAAATAGTCAAAGAAATGATTGTAGCATTTGGAAACTCCAGTAGGTATGCTTGGGCATAACAATGAGACTACATTTTTGTATTTGTTTTAAGAGAAAAAGGTATATGAGGAATAATCAATAGATCACGAATTGACTCATTAAATATTAAGTACCAGAAGGCAATTTTATACTAAGTCATTTATAGTCTTTAAAAAAAAAACTCTGAATGTTTGTAGTGCTATAGATTTTTGGAGAAAGAAAGAAAAACTCATCCCTATATTTGGAGACAATGGATAAAATATTTTCAGAAAATCAGATATTTCAGTAGAAATTCTTGCCTAATATTCACTACTTTGAAAATGATTAAAGAAAATGGAGTCTCCCCAGTGGAGGCAGGTACTTTGACTTGTCAAATTTAAGTTGGACATTTTCTCTTCATTTGGAACTGCCACAAAATGAGCACTTTCATGTCCTTAGTAATACCAAACCAATGCAATCCATCTGTTCTGCTAAATTATTTCTAGTTCCTTAACCAAAGGCACTGCTTTTTCATGCATTTTATCATGATTTTATGCCCTTTATTATATTTTACAAAAGGTTCTGATTCCTCCAGGGCCAATGAGAACTGATTAGGACACTGGCCTCAATCCAGGCTTTGAAGACAGGAGGGGAAGGAATAGAACTGTTTCCTTTTTTCCCTGCTCCTTGGCAGAAAAAAATGTGAATCTATACCGTGTGTGTGCACTGTGTGTGGGTGGGTGTGGGTCGGCTGCATTTTATCCTGTCACAGTATGACTTTGTAGATCAAGTTCAGAACATTCCTTCTATAATCAGGTTGCATTAACAAGCTTTGTTTCAGAAAGACTATTTCTTTAGGAAAGAACCATACTGCATCATGTGACTCAATGATATGGTGATTTTTAATGACTTTTTTCAAATTTCCAACCTGAAGACAAACTGGTGGTCTGGACTGAATGCATTCATATTCCTGCGAAAAGTGTAAGCACTCATTGAACATCATTACCTCATTTCTCCTCTCAGGGAAGACACTCAGTGCAATTCACAGAGAGTGATAATGTAACAAAAAACAATCCTACCTCACACTGTTTCTTTATTAAGAGGATGAAAGGAGAGCTATCATTTTCTGTTCCTAGGTTGATATTGGTAAACTATTCATGATCTGTATTTGATCTTTAGTGAGAACGCCCCAGATGAACTCCAGCCCTCATATGCATTGTGTCTTAAAATGCCTAGAATTCTCAAAAATCGTTTTAGTCAGAACATCATCATATGTGACTTTATGTAGACATCCTGCAGACCAATACCTCTAAGAATGGAAACCAGTATCTCCCTAAATTTAGATAAATTTAGATAGAGTACGTCACCCTATTTTGTGAGTCATTATGCAATAGACTTGACTCTAGAGAGAATCTTGAGAGAGAAAAAAAGGAATAAATGATACAGAGGAAATAGAAAAAAAAAATTGAGTCAGGATGAAATGAGAGTATCTATGGGTATGCCTAAACAAAGGAATGACAAAGTGAAAATGGAAACTTTTGGGCCAGATCTCAGTAAGAGAGGAAAGTTCATTGTGACAAATGTAGGACATCTGATAAAAATGAGGCAAAGCAAAAAATAATCCAGGTGGTCCTGTGTGTTAAGAATGAAAGAAACTGGTTGTAATTTTATAATTCTTAGCTTAAGTCATCCACCATGTTCCCTTAGTAGTGACACCAAAACATAAAAATCTCAAAATATGTTATGTCTAGGTTCGTTTTATAGGTAGAAATGTCGTTCATACTGAATTGTTTCTGAGGAAACATGCCCTATGTTTGTGTCCTTGCTCTCTAGCAGCTGTGGAAGCAAATGGTGAATATCAAGAATGAGTACTTCCTGGTGGGACATGGTGGCACACACCTGGAATTCCAGCACTGAGGAGGCTGTAGCAAGAGAATCGAGAGTTTGTGGCTAGCTTGGGCTACATAGCAAGACCTTGTCTCAAAACTTCCTTATGTTAAGTACAACTGTTTTTCAAGAAATCTTTATTATAATTATCAAAACAGCCAGTGTAAAATACTTTCTGAGAGACAGAGGCAGTAGAAAGAGAAGGGAAAAAAGAGAAATCAAAGTTAAAACTTATGAGTAGTGCATTTTAATAGTGAGATGAAGACTAGAATATGAACGAGAAGCAGATACTCAGAATAAGGAAATGCAAGAAAGCAGGGCCAGATGTTCTATCTTCTCTGCCAATTGACTGATCTTATACAAGGGGATGAGTGCAATTCAGCAGGTGCCCTTTTCTGATTTGCCGACATTTGAGCTACTCTGTCAATTACAGTGAATCTTGTTTGCTGATTATTGTTCAAATGTGTGATTGAGCACTCATCTGGCATGCTACTTAGGATTGTGGGAGAATATGAAAATTACTTAGGGGAATCATGGAGTGCATGCTATGTAAGTTCTGTGATGGGTGTATGAAAATATAAAGATAGATTTATAATTATTGATACTTAATGTTATACCAGACACAAAAAAAAATCAACTGAAAAAACACTTAATAAGAAAGGAGAGAGGGAAAAAATTTCGATGAAAGTGTATGTTGGTATAGTAGTCAAAATGTGGATCTGACTTTTAGTTATAGATTGACATGGTTTAAGATACCAATGGTTCACCACATCAGCATATGTATTAGTGGCTGTGGATTTTACAGAAGCATGGAAATGAAAGCTGGAAGCCCTTTTTTATTTCCTGGTGTTCGTTATTATGCCAGACTAGGACTTGTCACAGTCTGTTTTCCGGTGCTCTGCTCATTCCAGTTCTACATGATTTAAACCATAGAGTTACCACTATTTATCTTGGTGGATTTTCCACCTACCAAAATCTTACAGTTAAAACCTTTCCCTTTAATACTGACTTTCAACTTTCTCTTGCTCATTTATCTTTTACTTGCCATTCTACTTCTTTGGTTGTTTTAGTCTCCCATAAACTTGTTCAGATTTCATGTTTACCAGCAAGACACTTAGTTCAATGAGATTGAGCAGAACAATGGCTGACTACAAGGCCATAATTAAATTTGCTTTAGTATTCGATGTTAGGCCTCTTATCTTACCTACCTAAAAATAATTTCTCTAAAGAATATTCTTATTTTTTAGAAATGTGAATTACATTACACTATGCTGGATGTCAAAAGTGGGGAACTTCAATGCTGTCTATGGCAAAGAAAATTCCACAAGTATTTGTTTGTTTATTTGGCACATACAGACTGTTTTAGAGAGATTCTGTTTTACATCACTCTCTTCCTGTTACCTTAGTAGTCCCCACCATTCATCCCTTACTGTGACTTGGTCATTTATTTTAATGACAAGCACAACCCTGCCTCCTGCCCAGTAAACCCCTGTGTCAGTACATAGACATTCTCCTGGCCTGCCCCTCAGTGAGCCGCACATCGAGAATCAGCAACCTGCTGCAAGCCCTGTCACCTAGTACTAAGGAGGGTGAATTTGGAATTGTACTGGTCCAGAGAGAGGTGTGCTTCCAAGTCAGCTGGTGGTTCTATGATTAGGACTATGAGAGGAGAGCACCGCCTGGACAGAATCGCTTTGACTTTCACTGGAGTTCTATACTTATGTATTACCTTATCACTGCCCCATGAAGATTCATATTTTAAGTGAAACATTAAAACTGTCTATGTAGTTTGAGGAAACACAAAAATTTCTGAAAGTGGAGGTTAATTAGTGTGATGTTTAGTGGCACATACAAGCGTTGAGAAATGTGGCCAGGAAAAGCTCTTTGTATGTTGGCTAATTGAGGTTTCATTTGATGCACTGTTCTGTCTATGTTGAAAGGACATTCTTTGTTGGATAGAGTGGAAGTCTCTGCCTGGCCTGAGTGTAAAAAATTGAGTCTATGAAGAATGTCTCATATTATCTCTGTTTAAACAGCAGTTTTTGTTCCTGTTTAATTTCCAATCTGCCATAGACTAACACTTTATAAAATACATTAAAATGCAATAGTGCAAGAGTGAAATAAAAAGACATACAAGATTTTATTAGGTTCATAGGACATAAAAGTACTGTCAAATTGCCATGTAAGTTTCTAAATATTTACTCCAAATTTCTGTACTGACCTCAAGTCAGACCACTGATAAACAGATTCTGACCTGTTATGGATCTCAGGGGACAGGCTTTGAGTATCATGCTCTCGAGTGATAATACTGTGTGGTGCACACATGTGAAGTGATTAGCATACTTTGATAATCAAATACATTCCAAATGTTGTGGTATTTACTTGTGTCCTTTAAGGAAAAGTAAGTGAATTGCTTCAACAACTTTTTCAGGTAAGTGTAAAATAAGATGGTAATAATTTTGCTTATCAACTAAACAGTAATTTATCTTTAAGCTGACATTTTTCAAACAAGTCAACTATTAATTTCTTTGTTATAGATTTATTTTTATGTCAAAGCAGAATATGCTTCATGTCAGTTGCCTATTTAGGCATAAGCAACTCCATTGGATCTGAACCTTGCATATGCTCATTTTTCAAGTATTATTATGGTACTTTACAAAGCAAATCAGTGTCACATTCCTGCATGATGAAACTCAGCTCACTATTAATCATCTTAAATATGACTTGAGGTCTCATTTTCTTCTAAATGTTGTCAGTGGAGTACTGTAGGTTTCTGCTGTTTTCTTTCAGCGAATTCAAGGTCGAAAAGCCAGCCTGGAGGAAATACAGCTTGTTCATTCTGAACATCATTCACTGTTGTATGGCACCAGCCCTCTGGATGGACAGAAGCTGGACCCCAGGATACTCCTAGGTCTGTATGGGCCTCCATTCTACTGAGAACAGCACATTCCAGCACCATCATTAGTCAATGCTGGTGTCAGTTCAAAATACTTGGCAAGCAGTGTGACAAAAAATCAGTTTTTCCATCAGCATTGCTCTGTGGAATGACTTGAGTATGATAGAAACCAATGCAGATTAAGAAAATCCTGCACTAGAAAAAGACAATGCATGTTCTATGATGTGAACTTTAAAATTAACCTTTATTTAAATGAGCAACATTTTTGTGATGTAGTTTTGCCAAAGGGATGTCTGCGTTGCTAAATTTGTTTGCTTATATTTTTAAATGGAAAGACAAAAAGACCGTCTCACATTCCTTATGCAAATTTATCTTTTCCTTTTCTATTTGTTTTGTGTCTTTTAGTTCTTTTTTCTATGAGCATAACACAAAAATAATAGTACAACTTATTTGAAGTGAAAACTCCTTATTACTAGTTATAAACACAGTGTTTTATAGTAAGATTGCACTTAAAAATCTTAATGTAATCTGTATAATGCATATGTTACCTGTAGTAAATGACACAAGTAGAAAAACTAATAAACATAATTTTTTTAATATATGAATTTTAAAAACTTTAATATTAACTATCAAAAGTAAAATTTAATTTTCAAAGCTTTATATGAATGCTTGAGGTAACAGCTTTTAGGAAAAAAACAGTAACAAAACATTAGTTGTAAGAATTATGTTTTATTAATAACCTTTTATGATTGAACAGTGCATAACATGGTGATACATGCTGAGAGGACTATATTTTGAGTGTTTTAACTAAAAAAGTCATTTTAAGACTTTTGCTTGTCCCTTTCAGATAAAGCTAGACTTCAAATTATTGAAGTTTTTCATCTAATTCAATATAATTTTAAAATTGTTTATGTTAACAGGCCCTCAATTTGACTACATGAGAAGTAATAAGTATATAACATGTAATAAATAAGGATCTTGGAAGGTAATTATAAGGGGAAATTAAAAATTATCTATTACAACACAATCTGTCCTTTCAAAATGAATGGGAACCATTTCTAAACACATGGAGTAAAGGTTTATGGGTGACTGAATATCTGATCCTGCATATGTATGTGATCAGGTTAGGTATGGTAGTTTGAGTAGAAGGGAAACACATAAAGATTACTTAGTTTTTAAAGAGAGTATGGCTAAATTTTGGTGATGAAAACAATTTATATAGCAGAGTTAAAGTTACATATTAATACAAATACAAGTAAATCCATTTAACTTCTGTTCTCTAAATATTGTTTACTCGATTCTGTTTTTTGTTTGGATTTTTGTTTTGTTTTGTTTTTTGAGATAGGCTCCCTCTATGTAGCCCAGACTGGCCTTGAACTCCTGATATTCTCACCTGAGTCTCCCAAGTGCTGAGATTGCAGGCATGTGCCATCACGTCTGGCTTTTGGTCCTCTGAAGGAAGCAGTGTCTGTACGTGCAGACACTTTACATAAAGCACTTATTTTTGCTGTTGGATGTTGTATAATGAATGTTTTTATCTTAACACGAATTAATAAACCCATCCAACTAAACACAAGATGAAGTGGACCAGGCTTTTCTATTTTCATGGTATTATGAGGTCAAAATATTCAGGCACTTAAATATAGGAAAGTGTACATGTGATTTTTTAAATTTTGTTAATGGACAAAAAGTAGGAAAACCTGCACATTTTTGCTGTGCTTCCAAAGTAAGAATCAGCCCAGCCATAAGACAAGGTACTCCTGGACTTTATTGGAATATACTTGAATTGACCAAACTATAAATATCAACACATACATACACACACACACACCCCACATTTGTGTTTGACAAATGTTCCTAAACAACCAGTATTCTACATTTTAAGAACAAAGACATACATGTTAAAAAACTAAAATTTAAACTTTGGGAACACCAAAATTTTATTTCTGAAACTTGGCATTTTTAACAAAAGAAATTTTGACAAATTTGATGATGCTTGAACAAACTTGATTTTCTCAAAATTTTCAGAGTATGTATTACTTTACGTTTTGATAACTTAAAATGAATTCCAGTACATAATTTGGATCTTGGACAAATACCCTTTTTAGGTATAAATATGATGAAAGTACCAACTATTGATGATTTCAAGTTTTAACATTGTATTTCAAATTAAACAGACTTTTATCTCATTTGTTTTAAATCTTTAATAGAAATATTATTCACACAATTGATGATTTTAGAGTTAGCAACCTATATACACATGTGGAGTTTCATAGTCACTTCTCAGAAATCAGGGCAACACTTCAGTATAGGCCACCTGAGTACAGGTACACAAGAAAGTGCTTTCTATGAGGCCTTGAGGTCAAACACTGAGTTCATCTTTGATAATACATCAAAATTACCTCAACTGTTCTGGTGAATTAAAATATTTAGCTGATATTCTTCAATCCTGGCTATAAGATTTACCTTTTTTTCTTTGTGAATTTTGGATTTTTGTAGTTTGTCTTTTTATTTATATATAAAAGACCAGGTTGAATTTGCCATATATGAATGTAGAGAAATTCACAATCAAAATTTCTTTTGTCTCTTTAGCCATTTCTTTATTCCCTACTACAACCTACTACCTCCACTGATCTCTCTGAACACAAATGAGAGATGTCATTTCTGAGTTAAATTGATACTATACTCTTAATAGTTATGTTCTAGAATTAGGAGGAAGAATTTAAATAAAAATTCAGTGTGCCCAGACCTGTCAATCTCTGTATCTTGAAAGATATCTATAGATTATGAAATAATTAGATTGAAAATGGGCACATTTATCTCCTTAAATATACTCTGTACCCTGTAAAGATGATGCTTTGAAAACATTGTCTACAATTATTTTTGGTACAAGATTTTCCTTACATTAACATTTCCATTGTTCTCATCACCGGTTTCCATTATCTTGTGGTTAGCCAGATTTCAGTCTATTGAAAAAGTAATATTGTGCTAAAAAATAAATCCGGTCAATGCACTGAATTAAAAATTTCCTGCACACTACCAAATGTAAATAATCAATTATTTGCTTATTTTGTCTTATGCAAATATTCATAAATAAAATTCTCTGAAAGTGACATTTATTTTTAAATTACTTTTAAAATATTATTTTATTACATTGTAATATTATCTTTATCCCTTTTAACCATGAATGAAGAGCTTAGCTATTAAAATATTTTGAAATGTCTTTTACTGGTGCCAATTTTAATATGATGCCAAACATCTTTATTTTTTCTGTTGATGTCCCATCTTTTTTGCTGTTGCTGCTGCTTTGTTTTTTCATTTTATGCAGTGCTGGAGATCAAATCCAGGCTAAGCAAGCACTCTACTGAGACACAATCTCATCTTTTTTTCATTTTTCCTTCCATTTTCAATACTTTTTATTATTGTGCTGGGTGGGAGTACATTGTAGTATTTACAAAAGTTCTTACAATATATCAAATATATCATACTTGAAGTCAGCCCCTTCACCATTCTCCTTTATCCCCTCCCTCCATTTCTGGAATAGTTTTAACAGGTATCATTTTTCATGTACATACATGTGTACACAGTATTTACACTATATTCACCCTCCCACACCCTATCTCCACCTCCTCCCTCCATCCCTCCCACTGGTACCAATCCCCCAGACAAGATCTGTTCTGCCCTCCTGCTCTCCAATTTTGTAAAGAGAAAAGCATGACATTTTTGTTTGTTTATGATAGTTACACAGGGAGTTTCCTTGTGACATTTCCATGTATATATGTATTATAACCCTATTTGGTTCATCTCTTCTATTATTCTTCTTTCTACCTTAGTCCCCTCCTTTGGTGGTTTTAACACCATAAAAATTTCTATATTCATTCTTGTATAAACTAGATGTCTTCATGTATTTTACATTATCATTTTTCATCCGTTGGTAGTTGTTTAAAAAAATCAACTCATTCAATTTATTATTTTAAAAAATAAACTTTTTTCAGTAACAGTTCAATCTATTTAGACTTTTACTGACATGGAATGCAGATTCTACCATAAACTAGTTTTTAATTTTAATGATTTATTTCACTGACCATCAATATGATGGAGACAGAGGAATGGGAGATTTGTACCTGGTTCTACCAACTAATTTGTGCTGGATGACCTATCTGAGTCACGTCAGATATGTTTGACTAAGAGATAGAGATGCTTTCTGTCTTTCCCTTTAGTTATAACACCTGCAGATTTTAGTGCTAGAGGTTTAGGACCATTTACTATTTTCTCTATTCATGAAGCGTATGATGTAGAAAATTAAAATTCAGGTTAGCAAAATAATTGCTAAAAATCCCAACTACCAGTTTGAAGAAATAATCACAGTTAACATTTTTAAGAAAATATTTTTACATTTCCATTTATATTATGTTATATAGTTCCCCAAATGAGTTTCTCTCTTAGAATGACTTGTTTAAAAATTTGTCTATATTGGCGAGGCCTAAGAAGTACTTGAACTTAACTATATAATAACTAGATTTAGCTACCTATAATTTTTTAGGTATACTTAGCTATTTCTGAAGTAGAAATTAAGAATAAATTTGCACATTTGAGAAAATATTTTAGTATTTGAAATAGTTAACAATGACAGTGTATAGTTTTATGAACCTTGTGGCTTAAAATACCACGTTGGAGGAACTCAGTAAAAAAAACTGAGTTAAACAATTTAAATTAAAATTTTTAAAACTGACAATATACGATGTGGATGTGTATAGGTCAATTTCATTTGTATAGGTTTGTTCATGTGCTATAATATATAAATATGTGCTATGTATAAATATTTGTATTCATTTGCTTTGAGTTCTTATCTAAGTACAGTAGACAGAAGTGTACTCTGAAAATTAATGCTATTGAATAATTGACCTAAAATTTCATTAACTTCCTTCTGTGTCAAATGATAAATACCATGTGACATTATGTTAATAAACACCAAAAATAGAAAAAACTGTATTCACAATTTGTGTATTTTTCATGTCTTCTCACTATACAGGTGAAGACTCTCAAAAGTTTTTTTCCTCGTTACCTTGTGGTGGACTTGGGGTAAGTGAGTTTGTTTACAGATTTTTTTTGTTTTTTGGCAGTGATAGTACAGATAAACTCAAGTCCTTATACTTGATAGATAGGTGACCTACCATTTGAGCCACACCCCCAGCCCTTTATGCTTTATTTATTTTTCAGATAGGACCTCATGTATTGGCCAGGGGCCAGCCTCAGACCATGGCCCAATCTTCCTACCTATGCCTCCTCACAGGCATGAGTCACTACAGCCAACTTGTTGGTTGTGTGGGGGGAGTATCATTAATTTTTTGCATTGCCTCGTCTGGAACTTCCATCCTCCTAATCTCTGCCTCCCAAGTGATGGTATTACAGGTGCAAGCCACCATGCCTGGCTCATTTACTGCTTTTAAATAACACAAACTTACACACACACACACACACAAAAACCCAAAACAAACACAAATAACCTACTTTGACTTAACTATCTAGTTATGTTTAAGATTTTTTTTTCATAAAGGTTGTAATAGCCTTTAGAACTGGCTGTATAAATTGCAGAGCTAATTGTCAAATGGAGAACTGCTTGTTAAAAGATTATTAAGAATTTCCAAACGGTAGCAACATAGAACTAAACCAAGAATAAGGCCCTCACACTGTAAGAGCCCATATGACAGGTCACACACATGAAGCCAACTTTGGAGACTTTTATGTAGCTAGAGAAAGTTAATATAAGATATGTTAATCAAATTTGTAGCAGAATTCAGTTTTCAATAGAATAACACTAATTATGCATGTGTATTATATTTCTGGTGAAATGGAATAAACATCACAAAGTGCTTTGCATTATGGAATATTTTGTTTGGAACCCCTTGAGGCCATTTTTGTCTTCAATAATTAACAAAGCTTTTTGACCCAGGGTATTTATACCACACTTCAAGGATAAATTTGTTCAAATCCAGCAACATATGATGAAAAATGTCTACATTTTGTGGATGATTAGAGCAAACCTGTAACCTGTAATCTATTTAAAGTTAACCGTTACCAGTAACAAACCATTATTCTGTAGAGCTGAATCATGTTAGGACAATATAATTCCAGGTCAGGTTTCCAGGACTAACAAGTCAATTATGGTTCTTGGATACTAAAGGGAGAGAACAAACCTGGTCATGTATATATCATGTTTTTGACAATTCTTTGCTACACAAATTTTATACAGGGAAATCCCTTACATTTTCTGTTCATTTTATCATCTTAATGAAGCTAGGCTTAGCGAGGAATATTTTTCTAGTCTTTCATCTATGATTCCATTCCTTTTAGAAATGAGTATGACAACTATGACCAGTATCCATTGTACTTTACAGCTGGTCAATATACAACCAAGTTTCATGAAGCTGGTAAAACCTAGTCATTATTTTAACACCATTTTGCAGATGAGAAACTGAATGCTCAGACAAATGAAATTATTTTTCTAAAGTAACACAGTGAACAGTGAAAAGTTAAACACATGGGGTTGATGTGAATATTCCTGTGCAGGCATTCCAAAAGAGCTTGAAGATTGTTCCTCGGTTTTCATCTTTACAAGATTGGCTGCGGCCTTGCTCTCACCCCCTTTAGCCTAGTATGTGCGGTGTGGCCAAGGTACCTCACCAATGACTTTCACTTTCTGACTCTTGACACAGGACATTGATCCTTGTTCATTTTGTTCATTTTAGCAAAGCTCCTGTGGTGCTGGGAGCTTACAAAAATCATTCTGAAAAGAAGACAAGCTGACTTTTAAAATGGGTTTCACTGGCTTTTGTGCTTATTTTCTAACATTTCAAGTCACTTTTTTTCTTTTTGCAAATGGGGCAAAGCATGAAAGAAAGCTACTGACTACTTTATGGGAACAAGGATGGGAGGAAATCTTAGAAGAGTGATGAGCATCATACCCCACTCATGTACGAGGTACATTTAATTTATGACCAGAGTTGAACTGAGGATGGTTCTCTAGAACTCACTTCCCAAATCTGACCTGGGATGCTAACTAACTATCCCTTGAACAAGAAGTACCTCTACATAACTGCTCTAAACCCGTACAAAGGAAGCTTCTTATTCTTCAGCCAGAGTGATCCTAATAAACTCTTAAAAGTCCCCAAAGAATGAATAGTGACTGAGGTTTCTGGTTTTGTACATTCCAACAGGAAGCACAGAAGTGTCATATAATATTCCCAGCACTGCCCTGGTCTGGATGGTGGCAGTGCTGAAGGATAGATCTAATGTGGGCTGGCAGAATCAAGAGGAAACCTGGGTTGGGCTGGCTCTACTACTGGTGGAAAAGGCTGGAAAGAAGCATTTTGCCTATCAAATTGGCCTATATGTCTTTTAAGGAATTTATGTAGATCTGAAAGAGTGTGTGTGTAAATGTGTGTACACATACATAAAAGTTTGTACTTGATTATGCTCTAGAAAACTAGTTTGATTCAGTTTTTTTGTGTATTGTGTGATTTTTGGGGTTTCTTTTTCAGGAATCAAGTTCCTGATCATTTAGAAGCCATCTTTGTTGTTAATACAAGTCCTAGGAGAAAAGCTGGTCCTTTGGATTTGAACCGGTCTAAATTTTCACCTCCAGGACAATCCCATACATATTAACTACAGAGGAGATACACAGTGAAAACTTAAAATGGCTCAATTTGGCATTATGGCACACCTTGAAATTGATTTTGTCTTAAGTCATTCTTCTGGTTCAAATTATCCAAGATAGACCTATTAATTTCAATTAGAAAATATTCATTGAATTCCAATTGTTGAGTTCTAGTCACTTAGAATATATAACTTTGTTCTAGATGGACTTAATATATAGCTATTAAGTGCTGATGGATTAATTAGCTTTTGAAGAGACAACTTGGGGCATTTAGCAATCAAAACCTCTACCTCTAAATTTTGCCCTAAAGTTGCTTGTGGTAATTGGAGTTGGTCAAGCATTTCAGTGGGTGAATGGTACTTAAAGTACTTTAAATTGTGCACTCCAGAATTGTATTTTGCGCAACAATCTCAATGCTTCCAAATTCCTTTGTGTTTGCACCTCATTTTATTTATTTCCTATTATATCACTCATTTCTAATTATGATGTGATTTTCACACAAGAAAATATAACAGTCGAAAAGACAATTTTACCAATTACCAGTCCTTGGTTATCGTATGGTGAAGTAGATAATGATGAGACTCTAGAAACAATAGCTAGGGCAGGACCAGGGTAGTTCTCACTCCTTAGGGTGTATCACTAAAAATACTGATCATTTTCCTGGCCATCTGACCTGCTGCTGTGTGAAGAAATCTTGAAGTCATTTCTCAGCCTTATTTTCTCCTCTTCACTTGATAGGCCACAAAAAAAACCCACAAAAGCAAGGACGAGCAGGCTTTTATGATAATGTCGTCATCAGCTTCCAGCTTCAAACGCTCCTGCGGCTTTTGAGTTGTCATTTATAACTTGGAACTGAATCGACCCATAATTCCCCTGGTACACTTAGAGAAATTGATAACAGACTCTGTGCTTCTTTTATGGCTCGGAGGAGGCAACTCCAATCACATCACTATTGGCAGGCAATATTATTTTTTGACATGGTTGTAAAAGTATAAAGGGGCTTATGGCATTTGTTTAGATGAGGAATGGGCTCTCAAGCTGTGCTGGGGTTTACAGGCCCAGATTAGTGAGAAGCAAAGGGAATATGATGTTTGCAAACAGGATATGATTTTATATAAGTTTGGGTTTCATGCTCTGTTCCCTGGGGAATGCCCTGCAGACAGCAGAGAATTCCACTTTTATCCTACAACAGACAAGCTCCCAGTGCCAAAAGGCAGAAAAATAAACGTGGTCAATGGGCAGTGTCAGATCCTTGATTAGAAGAGGAGGAGCTGTGAAGAGGTAGAACAATTCTCTGGGAGAAATGAGGAGTTGCAGAGTGTGGGCAAAACTTGAGCTTGCCTAACAGTCAGAGATGTGCCAAAAATGTGGTTCTGTGAAACAAGGCACCTTCTCCAGCAGCAACTCTTGGATCTGTGAACACAAAGCCAGCCTTTTATTACAAAGTTTTATGTTGTCCATGTTCTTTTTGATTACATCTAGATCTGACACACTTATGGGGTTAGGGATGTTACTTTTGTGATTTTGGGGAGGGAGAGATGAAAAGTATTACTGATGGGGGTGTGATTGAAGGCTCAATTCAGATGTAAGCAGGCTCATTCAGGGTGGTATGGCCATGGACTTTAAGGTACATTTTAATTGCTTTGAGGATTTTTGCAGACATTTTGGTTACATGCTAACAATATTTACTTTACAAGAGGCAGGTTTGGATGAAATATCTTACATTTTCTTTCATCTTGTCAAAATTAATATGTAAGATCTTTCTCGAATATGTAAATTTACATAGTAGATATGTGTACAAATGTATGCATAGGTACATATGTGTGCTCACAACAAACATTATATATACATATAAGTTCAGAAGATAATTGTTATTTTTATACCACATACTGTTTTTTTCTGCATATTATACTGCATTGATATTATACCACACTTATTCTCCCCAATAACAGTAAATAAAGTTTCATGGCAAGCCTTTTAAAGGACTGCTCTGCTTTTTCCTTTCTATTACACGACAGTGGCATAGAATAACTTTTATTTTATGACCAAATCTGTGGACAAATAAATTCAACGCAACTTGAAAGTGTGCTTAGTAATATATTTATTGCTGTTATTTAGGATGATCTTCTTTGAAACAATACCGATATTTTATAAGGTATGATACATGCCATTAGATAAGGAGTAAAGGGCAGGAATAGTAAGACGAGACTTACTGCCAATGTCCAGGCAACATGCAGGAATGCAAAGACTAATGAGACATGAACACCATTCTAATTTGCTCAGGGCCACCCTTGTCGGGTTGATGTGGTTAATGTGCCAAGCAAGGGCAGAGGAAGGAGCTTCCAGAACAGAAAAAAGTAGAAGAGGAGCATGGTAGTTGCTCAAGCACTCATAAGCTAAATCTTCAAGAACACTTTATAACAAGTGTGTTTATGTGAGTTGTGTTTGGGGACTGGGTATGAATGCAGGGTAGGGAGCCAGGTATTAACTTTTAGGTCATAATAACACGTGATATTATTGTCAACTGCCTCAAGCTGTGGCCAATTGGCAGCGATTGTCCTGCTTCCCACAAAGCACTTAATGTTTAAGCATGCCAAATCTTTGGATGTTCCTGAGGTCTTGATACTGACTCAGACCTCTTTATTGTCACAATATTTCACCATGTGTTATTCCCATCCCATTACCCTGACCAGATTCAATGCTTTTTGTTACATCAGTAGAAAGAGGAGGGGGGTGGCATCTGCTTTTCACATGCAGTAATTAGGACAATGATGGTTTCCCTCATGTTAATGTTCAGCTCAAACCCGGCTCACAGTCAGTGCTTCACTTCCTCCACTGCTGCTGTGAAACGTGTATCCCAGTCCTCTTTCCCCAACACAGTGAGAGGATCCACCCTGATTTGGAATCTCTCTTGTCCCCATCTCTTCTCCTTTCTAACTGTATTTGGATTTTCATTAGCTTTCAACTTGATGCAAATCATACTAGCTGGAATATCCCTGGCACCTGGAAAAAGCAATACTGATAAGCCACCTTAATGAAATCACTTGAGAATTTTGTTTCACCCTATGGGTTCTACAAAAAGATCGTGTTTCGCTGCACTTGGAAAATATGGTACAAAATATTACTCAGGCCAGGGAATTCCTTCTAAACAACAAAGGAAGTTTCCAGCATTACATAAGTTATGTTAATTGTGTATGGTCAGTAATAGTGGTAGGAATATAGATAACATTCCTTGCAGAGATAAATATATTACATTACTCTGTGTTTACTACAGAATGTGGGATTTTATAGAATCATTAAGAATGTCCATTGAAGAAAAGAAGAAAATTAGAAATGAAAACCATAACTTCCTCCTTAATCACTTAGAAGTAGCATCTCATCTGTAATTAAATTCTTCAGGTGACTTTGACATTATGGTTAAGCACAATAGCATGCATTTTGAAATAAGAATACTTCATTTTCTTCTTTAAAGTAAACATGAATGTCACAAAGCTATTAACGTTCTTCTATTGCCAACAAAAGAAGATGGCTGAAGTTGCCATCATCAAATCTTCACACGTGTTTTTCACATTCTTTGAACTACAGAACCTATATATAGCGCGCGCGCACACACACACACACACACACACACACACTATGTCAACCAAAGTAATGTTAATAGCTTAATAGCAAGGAGGAATAAAATATCTGTTTCTTGATTTTCTTTTTCTATAATTTTTGTTTGTTCTATAATAATGCTCTCTACTTGCCTATGTGTCTTGCTCATGAACATCAAGACCAGAAGAAATTAGCCACAGACTTTGGAGTTGCTGAAAGTAAATGGATTTGATATAGATTAAGCTTCTAACTTTGGAGATCTATAATGCTATGAATTAAAAACTCAGAAATTAAAACATACTTGAGTAAATTTGAACATGTAATTATTTACTTATTGCCTCTTCTGACTGTGGAGAAAACATGAGGCTTTGGGTCAATTAAAAATTTAGAGTAGACAAAGAAAATGGGGCTATCTAGTTAAAAGGAATCATGAGTCAGAAATGTAGGTAAACTAAGGCCCAGGTCAGTTTTGTCTTTTAAAATGAAAAACAGTGCTTACAGTTTTCCTTTGTCGTACTTCTACCTTGAAAACTTCAAGATCCATAAATTTAACCCAGTAACAAACTAATGCCAATATGTAATATTGAAATTCCATTATTTGATCTGTCTTTGTGAAGTATTTTGACCAAGTGGCATGTAACTTCTAAATTTATGTTAATATAAAACAATATTTGTCTTTCTTAAAAATCCAAAACTAAATTAAATAAATATCTTGATGGAACTTATATTCTAGTGAGGAAAAGAGTAAACAAATATTTGTGAGTTTAATTTTGTGTGTGTGGGTGTGGGTGTGTGTACATCTATGGAGAAAAGTAAGCAAGGAGGCTGCGTGGAGCCTTGCAGGGTTGAGGTACAGAACTGGAGGTTAGTGGGGAAGTGTTTCCTTTTGGAGATTAGAATTAAAGGGTGAGAGGTGGCCTGGGAGTCCTGACATTTTGTGGTGACTGATTTAAAGTGGGGGGACAGGGAATAATGAGATTAGTATTGAGCTTGGTGAAGAAGCAGTGAACGTTCATGGAGTGAGGAGAAGGATTATCTAGACTGCCCAGAGGATGTGAACATCCTTGAGGATGTGAACACTGGGGTAGGGTTGTTCTGCTCAGAACACACAGGGGTTCTGGACTCCTTTGACTCCTGGATTGAGGTATGGCAAGTGGGGACACAGAAGCAAGTTGGATTTACAGGAACATCCCAATGAAAGTCTGGAAGAGGTTGGGGTGAGGACACTCAAAGCACTTAGACTCATTATCAGGCCCTATGATTGTGATGTCTGTCCGAGTATCTCTGGATCTTAGCTGAGTTATGTGCTCTGGGATTTCTAGTACCTGGGGATGTAATTTGGACATTCCTATTTAAATTTTGCAGCTAAAATTGAATACGGTACTGTAACTTCTGCTCATTTCAAGTCTAATGAAGATGTCCTGACATTTATGTGACATTTCCCAGGGCCTTTGCATGTGCATTTTTGTGGCTTCTTGAATGACATTGTTAAGCTTTGAGTCTGAGTTGGTCCTCTTTAGTTATGTTTCAGCTGCAAGGTCCAGGGCAACTGATTTGTTGATCCCACTTGGATAGTGTGTAGATCAAAGGATGATGACTTCCAAATTGCCATGTGTCTAATTTTGTGTTGCATGTCCACAGTCTAAGAAACAAAATTTGTTGTCTGAATTTCAGGGATACCTTTTTTTTTTCTTTTATTATTCATATGTGCATACAAGGCTTGGGTCATTTCTCCCCCCTGCCCCCACCCCCTCCCTTACCACCCACTCCGCCCCCTCCCTCTTCCCCCCACCCCCTCAATACCCAGCAGAAACTATTTTGCCCTTATTTCTAATTTTGTTGAAGAGAGAGTATAAGCAATAATAGGAAGGAACAAGGGTTTTTGCTAGTTGAGATAAGAATAGCTATACAGGGAGTTGACTCACCTTAATTTCCTGTGCGTGTGTGTTACCTTCTAGGTTAATTCTTTTTGATCTAAACTTTTCTCTAGTTCCTGGTCCCCTTTTCCTATTAGCCTCAGTTGCTTTTAAGGTATCTGCTTTAGTTTCTCTGCGTTAAGGGCAACAAATGCTAGGCAATTTTTTAGGTGTCTTACCTCTCCTCACCCCTCCCTTCTGTGCTCTCGCTTTTATCATGTGCTCAAAGTCCAATCTCAGGGATACCTTTTATTAACACCTACCAGTGTCTAATCCTCAGTATCCTCAATATGAGACCATATCAACGTAAATTCATGAAATAATTTATTCAGTTCTATGCTTTAGCTATCTAAGCAAACTACTAATCTTTAACTTGTCTCTAATTGTGTCTAGAGGATTGACTTTAATGGTGAGATTTTTCCCTTAGGTAATGGGACAGGTAAAATGCTCTTGTAATCGGCAAGTCCTTTGAAATACCCTGTTAATGTTTGGAAAATAGAAGTGATTCACAGCCTCTCAGTAGAGAGCAGCCACTTTCTTCATAAACTTTTCAATGATAACCCACATCAATCTCTTTTAGTCTTTTTAGTAGTCCCAAAGGTTTGATTACTAAAGACATAATTAATGCTTCCTGTTTTACAAAAAAGGAAACTGAGGCTCAAAGGGTCATTTGTTGAAATTATACAAAGAGTAGGTGTTGTGTGAGAGATGGCCTGATTCCCAGGCTCTTAACCACAATGCTGTACATTCACAACTCACCATTATTTCAATCTCATATGATTGTCAGCACCTCCTTCCCAAATGAGACTAGCTCAGGCCATAAGAAAACACAATTTCTTTTTTTGCCAAGAGCATTCTCCTTTTTATTGAGATTCCTATGAAGTGTTAAATCCCTGCACTCAAACATCATCAATTTGGGATAAAAAAATACTTATCTATACATAGTATTTCAACTCTAACTAGAATACTGAAAAATCTCTGTCTTGGACCAAACCACTGAGAGATGAGTTAGAGAGAATCTCATTTTACACACCTAATGAGTCAGAGTTAATTTTATTAAAGCTGCTATCTATAAAAAACAGGGCTCTGACATGCACTGTCTAATGAAAAGCAGGATTAGCATATTATGAGTATGTGCATCAGATTAAATGAATCAACAGTAAGAAAATACTAAAATGGTAATTACTTGGCCCTGTCTTGAACTTGGTAGGATTGACTAGTAGTTCACTAAAACTGTAAATAGCAATAGGGTCTGTCGGGGTCTTTGACTGGCCATGTAACCCTTGGGAATCCATATATTACTTGGCAAATCTGTGAGTCCATCAGTATCTTAAGTAAGAATCCTTGGAGTCTCAAGATGTAGCACTTTTGCCAGAACAAACATATTTCTCTACTTCTTGTTGCTGGCAAGTAAATAGCAAAGGGATACTTTTCTGAAGATGAAGAGTGACTAGAAACTGCACATGCAAGGTCAGTGGAGCTTCCAGAAAGCAGTTGATCACAGTGGGAATGGTTTGTGGTACAGCACTAATGTACTCGGCATGGCTTTGGCCTCCCCCAGCTGCTGCATGAATAGTTCACGCCTTCTTTCCATATGGAATATCAGTCAAAGTATTCATTCATCATATCCATGCTTTTACTTAGAATCCGAAATTCTTTCCTTTAGCCCTTCTGTTTCTTTTTCATCTCACCATGACTAAAGAAGCTAAGGTGTAGGCGTTATAACCTACAAGTGATCTCTAGGGAATGGGCAGTCATTCATGTCTTCCTCCCAGTGTTGAACAAAAAGAGAAAGCATGTGGACTCATCCACTCATTGTCATCATAAATCCATCCCAGCTTCATTTCAAAGGTCTCAGGGTTTCAGCAGAATAGCTAACATGAAATGAATATATACATCGAAGGAGCTGGCGTGTTGTATCATGTGAGAGAAGAGAGAACACCAATTCTTACAGGTTGTAGCGATGATTGAAGAACACAGTAAAGAAAACAAGACGTCCTCAGCCCAGAATTATGAGTCTTAGCATTATCCTACATGAGGAAAACAGTGACAGTCACCCAGAGTTATAGAGAGCTTACATGAGATTTGAAAGTGTTGACAGCTAAGTTACTGAACAGTTTCATTTTAGGAGATGTGTTCTTCTGTCCAGCTGGAGTGAGAAGCTAGCAAGACAAAGACTTTGCTAATTATTATTTTACTTGTCTAAGGTTCAGTTTCTTTTTCTCTGTTTCTCTAAACAAGGCTCCCTCAGTACATGACTGTGAGGGTCAAATGTGATGATACAGGTTATCAGGGCAACCAGAAGTGGGAAGAGCACTGCTTCACTCTAGGGGATAGTCCTGAATAGGTCTGGTTTAGCAGAAAGTAAATGGGCTGCCTTGCCATCTGGAGGCCTCACTTGATCTACTTACCCACTGGATGGTCAACCACTAGAATCATGTCACTGTGAAGAAATTGACCAAAGGGGGATAGGAGGGACATTGTTTTCAGAAGCCTCAGTGATGATGAACAAGGGCAAAGATCTATGATTTAGGAGTCAGGAAATTTCAATTCCAATCTTCACACTGATTCAAAAGTGCCTCTCCATCCCAAACTGCAGAGTGCAGATGAGCAGGGCTAGATGGGGCCTGGCAGTCTGCATTTCTCACAAGCACCTGGTGGTGTCAGTACTGCCCATCCATGGACCACACTTTGAATGGCCAGCTCTGTAAGACCACGACAAAGTTTTTAACTTTGCTGGGCCATAGTTACTTCATCTATGAAGTATGGTGATAATTGAAAGGCAATTTATTGTCCTTTCTGGGGATAAGATAGGGCTTGACTGTGTAGTAATTCTTCATTCAAATTTAAGACAGAGTTTTAATTTTCTTGAGAGATGAGATATCGGGATCCCATTAACTTATCACTGAGAATCTGTTTGGCGAATTTTAGGCAGTCCCTGGGCAAGGAAGTGTCTATGAGAGGCAGGGGAGATCTGTGACAACAGAGGTCTACACATTGTGGAACTTGCAGATGATAGGGGATAATTTAGTGATGAGCTATCACTGCAGGGTGAAGCACCAAAGAGGGCATCAAATTCAGGCAAGTAAGAGCTGCGTGTCTAGGCATGGCCTTAACTGAAAAAGAGAGAAGAACTCTTCACTAAATCATGTGTGCATTACAGGACCTGAACAGGGAAGGGACTTTTATATTGCATTTTAGATTTTTAGCAACATTGAAACCCTGTCAAGACAAGTATCACTACAAGATTAATTAATTCCTTTAACATTTCTTGAGTATCTATTATGTGTTAGACCCTCCAGATGGAGTGATAACAACAGACATCCAGAGCCATGCACCTGCCACTCACACTAGCTTTCATGTTATATCATTAAGAAGAGCAGTTATGGAGCAAATAATATAGAAAGATTTAAAGTTGATATTCATATTAATTTCACAAGGGCTACTATAACAAACCACAGACTGTGTGGCTTAAAGAGAAATTTACTTTCTCACAGTTCTGGAGACAGAAGTCCAACATTCAGGTGATGGCAGGTTGCGTTTCCTGAGGCTTCTGCCCTGGGTTTGGCGATGACCAGAATTTTGTGTCCTCAACTGGCCTTTTCTTGGAACACGTGCATCCTAGTGTCCCTTCTCTTCTTATGGGAACATCAGTCATAATGTACCACCCTTTGATCTTGCTTAACCATAATGATCTATGTAGATGCCCTCTCTCCAAGTATAATCATATTAAGGATTAGGGTTTTAACATAGGAATTGGGGGCGGGGGACACATGAGTCACTTGGTAACAATATCAATGCCAGGGCTGGCTTTGTTTGAAATCTCAGCTCTTTGTTTTACCAACTATTTATCTTTGGTCAAGTTACTTAACCTCTTAAAAGCTCATTTCTCTTCTTGGGAGAGTATCTAGTACTGTAATTATCAGGCTATCAAAATAGGTAATGTTGTAAAATGTCAATTTCCTTCATTTAGAAGGTGCTCCAGACTCACTGACTACATCTTTCTTTATTTTATTTTTTTGGCAGTACTGGGGTTTGAATTCAAGTCCTCTCACATGCTAGGCAGACGTTCTACCACTTAAGCCAGGCTTCCAGCATTTTTTGTTTGTTTGTTTGTTTTAGCTGTTTTTTAGATAGGGTGTTATGTCTTTGCCCAGGTCAGGCATTGGGTCACAATCTTCCTCCTTTGCCTCCCACTTAGCTAGAATTACAGAGACAAACCATTATGCTTGGCTTGTTTATTGAGATGAGATCTCACTAACTTTTTGCCTGGGCTGACCTCAAACAATGATGGTCTTTTCCTCCTGAATGTCTGGGATTACAAGTATGAGCCACTGCAACCACTATGTCAAGAAATAGAATATCTTTTGGAGCTTTCAGCTCTCATCCCACAGATGGAGCATTGAGAATGGAAAATATTGAGCTTCTCAAAGACTTTTTAAGTGGGACAAACTAATAGTTCTATTTGCCCAAGTCAATAAGAAATTTGACTTGTAGATACCATTTTACACAATGTGCAGGACTTACCTTGTGTATGCTGTCAGAAAAATTAAAGTGTTTTACACAGTACAACAAATAAGAATGATTTCAGTGATTTATAAAATTTGAAATACTTTCTACCAAATGAAGGTGATTTATGCAGAAAGATTTGACCCACGATAGATGATTCTCTATAAAGATACACTTTACCTGTTACGATGCAAAAGTCTGAAAGGTATTTAATTAAGAAATTAACTTTTACACAGCAAACCTGCAATGCCACAGAATCAGTACTGTTATGCAAAACCTCTGTTACCTTATTGAGTCTGGTGCCTGTCAATAGGCTTCTGATCATTATTTAAGCTTAAACTCAATTATTCAGACATTCCTAACAGCTGCTGTGCTGTTAGGGCCATAGCAGCTCTCACAGCATAGCAGCAGTGCGAGCTTACTAAACTGCTTAGTATTGGGAGAGGAGTTTCATTTCCTAACTTTCAGGGTGAAATGTTCAGGGCATCTGAGTGAGAGTCACACACCACATTCACCATTCACAGTGCATATGAAACCTGTTTCGTTAATGGCACCGTAGTATTGTATTTAACTCTGGAAATATTTCCGAAAGAAATCAACAAGCTGCATTTAGATTATACAAAGAAGACTGTGCCTAAATTCCTTTTCTTCTAAGTCATTCCTTTTCCATTTTAAATAGCTTCACATCCACTCGCAGGACAGGTAGCCTAATCTCTATCATGTGCGGCTTTTCAGAGAATTAGCTTTGTTTCCAGGCCTGGTGATTGAGCTTTGCTGGATGTGCTTAGGAAAGCCTGCAAAGGCCACATTCATTCAGGAAACTCCAGTTGAACCAGATCCATATGTTGCTAAAATCAATGTGGCTTTCTGATTGGAGGGAGTTTCTGGCTTCCAGCATTATCACAGATGATTTTTGTGCTTTGATGTGTTGCTAAATAGAAAGTAATGTTAGAACCAAAACTCTAGGACTTTTTCCCCTTAGTTAACATTTACTGAGAGCTGACTTCTTCAGCATTGTGTTGTGCTATGTGAAACACTTTACATGCATTGACTAATTTAATGGGAACAATCGTCCTCTGAAGAAGGTGGCATTATCTCCATTTTTCTTAGGGTTTGAATCAGTTCATGAATTTGCCCAAGTGTGAACAGTTTACCAGTGGAAGTGCTGGTTTTCCAGGTCTCTAACCCTGAAGTCAACACAATAAATAATGTGTGGTTGCACTAAATGTAAATGTAAATGCTACCACCTAGCATAGAGAAAGTTTTGCTCAGAGGTGGGTTCCCTGAATATTTGTTAAAAGGTATAATTGAAGCTGACAGTTTCTCTAAATATTGGGGTTATGGAAAGTTCTAGGTACAAATTTTATTGTGTACTGCTACACAAATGATTGGAAGCTATTCTCTCTTGGTACAACTTATCTGAGGAGTAAAGCTTTGTATAGCACATTTCCAACTTCACTGTTAGCATCACCTTTTCTTTGTTATCCCTGCAACCACAATAGAGTTCTTTCATTATAGGATTTGGCAGAAAAGTCTTTTTTCCATGGAATTAATACTTCTCAAATTATTATAGACTGAAGGACAAAGTTTGTTTAACTAGTGTTTTATTTCCCATCTGTCACTGAGCAATATTTTTATAAAATGCAATAAATACAAAGACACACAGTGAAAATTCAGATTTTTTATTAGATTTTATTAGCTTCATCAGACCATGTATTAGTCTTACCCATGTGCAAAGGTTGCGATCTTCATAAATAGCTCTCCTGAAGAGTCAGTGCCCTGCCCTGAAGAATCTCCTGGGTTAAGTTTGGTGGTTGCTACACAGAAATCAGTGAGTGCTTCTGAGACATGTTTTAGCCTCTCTTGCCTTAAAATTTTCAAACCTTGTGTAAAAATATACTACCCCAGGAACTGGGTGTGTTTCTCAGAGTTAGAGCACCACCTATCATATACAAGGACCTGGGTTTGCACTGCTAAATAAAAGGAAAAAATAAATAAATAAAATAGAAATCATCCTGGGCAGTGGAAAACCCACTGGCAGGCTAGTGAGGGGCACACGAGTCCCTCTATATCAGTATTACTGTGCAGGGTTGGCTTTCGTTGAAATCTCAGCTCTTTGCTTTACCAACTAATTATCTTTGGTCAAGTTACAAATAAGTTTATTTTAGTTGGCCTGGGACTTTTTAAAAGTAAAGTCTTCTCAATATTACAGATTAAAACATTGCATCTAAGAATGTAATATTTAGGATTATTAATATCTTTATTTCCTTAGGACACAAATTGATTGGAACTGTAGCCTCTGTCTTTTGAGACAGCATGTAGACACTCCAACCACAGTTCTAGTCAGATGATCCTCGTCCCCTGCTTGCTTCTCCATTTACCTTACGTGGCCAGCCTGGCTTCAGGAGTCACTTGAATACTTTGAATTCTCTTATGTGTGTGTGTGTGGTTTTTTTCTTTTCTTTGTGCTATCTATGGACTCTGCTTGGTCCTAATAGATCTTTCTCGGTCAATCAATATCTTTTAACACCAAGAAAATTCTTCATACCTTATTTAACATTTAAATTATTCCTGCTCCAGATCTGAGGAGATATTTAGAGAAAAATTTTTTGTTGTTATTATTTAAAGTATAAATTACACAACAATGTAAATTGTCCAGTGACTAATCTGTCCATGGACAGTTAACTTACTTGGAACTCTAGATTATTTTTTTACACTTTAATTTTGTTTTCCATTTTGTTATGTGATCATGTTCATAGTGAATTACAATACAAAGAACCTCTGAGGGACATGAAATGCTTTCCCAGAAGGGTGGAGAAGCTTAGAAGTCTCTGGATAAGAGGGCACTCAGGAAACATTTGTGTTCTTGCAAAACACTGAGTTGGTACTGAATTTTTATCATTTTAATTCATTATCCTAATTCACAGAGGAATAAAGAAATAATGAAATGTTTGAAATGTTCAACCCATCTCTCAGCTGCTCTGATTATTTCAAAGGAAGTGAGTAATGGAAGGCTGGGTATATACAAGAATGGTGCTCACATAGTTTCACTCAACACAAGGAGTTACGACTGCTCAGAGGCAGCAGACTCTGCATCTTCTCCCATCCTGACACATGGGCAGGGACAACCCCAGCATTCTCACAAATACTTTTCAAGGACCTGGCTTTTTGTATACAGAAATTTCTGGGTTTTTGTTGTTTTTGTATAGATGACCATAGTTATATGATATGGCCCTTGATTTTTTATTTTACCACTGATGATATATAATTATCTCTTTGAAATCATTAAAATAAACGGGAGCTCCTTCCTTTGATGTATCAAGGAACAAGATGGGACTGGAGCAAAAGAATTGGAGGATCTACCAAAAAATTTTCCTGGGTCTGTCACTAACATTTGTGAAAGCAAAGGCAGAACAATGCTTAAAAGTAAGATGATAACAGTATCAATTTTAGTTATCAGGCACAGTTCTTTGGAGAAATTCAGAAAAAAGAATGATGTCATTAAGAATTATTTTGGTAGTATTGCAAAAAAAAAATAACAACAACAAAAAATAAAACAAGAGAATAAGCACTTTTACAAAGTAATAATTAAAATAGAAAGCACTTTTCTTCCTGTCTGTCTCCTCCATACATTGTGGCCAGGCTCTCAACTTTCTCTTTTTCTCTTCTCTTCTTTCCTTATATAGTCATACATTGCATAACAATGGGGATGTCTTCTGAGCAATGCTTTTGAAGGTGATTTTGTTACTGTGTAAACATAATCATGTATGTTTACATAAACCTTATGCCATGGGTCAATTTCTCAACGTGGCCTCTTGGGTTTTTTGTTTATTTATTTGTTTGTTTTGTTGGCTCTGGGGTTTGAACTCAGAACCTCATGCTTGCTAGGCAGGTGCTCTACCACTTGAACCACTCCACCAGCCCTTTTTTGCGTTGGGTATTTTTTGAGACTGGGTCTCACGAACTATTTCCCCAGGTGGCTTTGAGTCTCATCCTTCCTGATCTCTGCCTCCTGAGTAGCTAGGATTACAGGTGTGAGCCACCAGCACCTGGCTCAACATGGCCTCTGATGCAGTCAAGAGTAGTGGTCAACTGGAGGTGTATGGGGCTGCGGAGTGCCTAATACAGCATGCTGTTCTACAGTACACTTTTTTAAGTAAGTAGAGGAGTATAATCTAAAATAATAACCAAGAGTACAGTATAACAAATACATAAGCTGGCAACATTGTCTTTTGTTATGTTCTGTCCAGCCCTGCTACTTTTTCAGCTGATTGACGGTGCAGTAGCTTGGCTCATCCAGTGTCACATATACAGTCTGTCTTTGACCAAAATGCCATTGTGTGGCACATGACTTTATTTTCCTTTTATTCCTATCACATTCCACAAAGTCTTTAAAGCATCTTTCAAAACAAACAAACATTTTGTTTTTCTAAGTAAGCATGCTAATCATCCATAGGTGAAAACACAGTGATCCAGGAGTGAGATTAGTATGTAAAGCATGTACTGTAGTCTTTACTATTTTTACTAAAGGAGGATTTTCTATTTGGCTTTCCAATTTCTAGTGGCTAAAATGGGAAAGGCATCACTTTTATTTATGTCTGTCAATGTTTCTAGGGCAGGATTTCTCTGCCTTGGCCTCATGGACATTTTACACTAGGTAATTCTTTGCTGTAGGGCTGTCCTGTTGCAGAGTGGAATGTTTAGCATAATTCCTACCTTCTACCCACTAGAATCCAGTAACATACCTCTCCCCTTAGTTGTAATAAAAAAAAAAATCTCCAGAAACTGTCACATGACCTCTGAGAGGCAAAATCACCTTCGTTGAGAACCACTGCTATAAAATAATATGCAAATTGTAACACTCAGGAAAAGCTCATCTCTGACAGGTACAACTTGTAACATTTGATATTTTAAAAATATTTAGCAATTTTAACAGTCAATTTCAGTAATTTTAAAGATAAAATACTCACACAGGTCTTTGATAATGTATTTGATTTGGAAATTGTTTAGATTATGTTTATGATTATGATTTTAATAATCCATTTTATTGTTTATTTTACTTTTTGGATTTTGACCTTACTAGTGTAATAATCTATATGGGTTAAGAACTAATACACTCCTTCTCTGTTACCTCATTCCAATTTGTTTAATCACTAACTGTATCATTTCCATGAATTTTGTTTATGAAACTACTTAATAATAAACATCAACATCAGGTGGTTATAACAAGTTGTATGAGTTAATATAGACAAAGAGCTTTGGGCACTGCCAGCATCTTAATAAATTCTCAATAATTTTAGGGAATAAAGACCATTATTATTGCCATTATTTTGTATAAATGGTAGACAGAACTTTACAGTAGGAGAGTATATAAGTAAAAGAGAAAATATGAACTGTCCATACTAGTTTTCTAGTACTTTATGTGCTTCCTGAATTGCACTGTGCTATGACCGGGTGAATGAGGTCACCTTTCTACTACTCATGCACTGTAAGTAATGTTTAGTGCAGTCCTCTTCTCTGATATCCCTCTCTCTCTTTCACTACCAGTCAGGAAGATTAGAACATGTTCTTCTTTCAGATGTGGATAGTAATATATAGTGGCTGTGTTCTTAAAATAGATGTGTAACTAGTATTTTATTGGCCCTTACTTTTCCTGTTAGAGTTCCTCTGTGCCTCTAGATACAGAGAGAATATCCCTAATTATTTTAGAAGCCTCAGCTAATGACTAATATGAGTAAAACAATATGTTGTTGAATGCAGAACTTTTTTCTCCTATTTGCAGTTGTGTCTTTTCTTTCCTTTTTCTATTGTTCTTCCCTGGCTCTGTTCCTCCCTTCTCTCCTTCTTTTTTCCCTCCTTTATCCCTTCCTTTCCTCCTTCTTTGTACCAATGAGTCCTTCTGCCCATTGCTGATGTGTATTAGCAGTATTCTGTCATCTTGACATTGCCAGTTGCTCTAGATTCTCTGAGGTCCATAGAGAGGTAGAGAATGTGCCTGTTCTCCCTTTTTTTAAGTTAATTTTTAAAAAAGTGATACAAAAGTGTTCTATTTTGTTCTCATGGGTAGAAAGAAAATATTTTGCCTGTCTCAGTTCTTACTTTCAAGTATTTCTGACAATTCACAAGGCAGATTTAATAGTTTTGCTGCTGTCACTAGCATAGGACTATGATCTGACACCAGACATAGTGTTTGATATATAAAGGAATTTGGAAAAAAATATTTTACCTTAAAGTCTGAATTATTATGTGTGTTGACAAAAATCTTATTTTGAGTGTTATTTTCTTTACATTTTCTCTTTATCAATTCTAATCTCCCTTTTGACTCATGGACACACACACAAATACAAATGCACATACATATTCACCAAGAAGAAGAATAAATTGATAGACAGATGAAGTTCATATACATGGAAAGAAAGCCAATAAAAACACTTCCCCCAAAATACAGTAGTTCTATTTTTAATAATTTGCTTTCATGTCTTAACAACCTTAGCAAGATATTAGTAACCAGCTGTTATGCTCAGCATGGTTGTTTTCTGCTCCACCTCCATTTCTTTCCCCTTTTCCTGGTCTTTTCTATTATATAATATACTATTTCTCATATCTAGAGCCAAAAAGCACCAGTGTTCTTCTAAGCACTCTGATCTCTACTTCTACCATTTTTGTATTGCTATTTCAGCTCCTTTCTCTATCTATCTCCATTAAATCACTTTTGTTCTTTCTTTTCTTCCTGTCCAGTTCCTAATTATCTCATTCTATGCCAGGAACCACTCTCAATGAACTCAACTATCTTCCATTACCAGATCTCCTTTCTTACTGTCTAGAAACCCTGCAGTAGTTGAAAAGAACTCTCATATGGAGGTGATCCTCTTGGTGCTATCACTAATATAGGGAAATAGTTTGGGTAATCACTTCAGCCAGTAGAGGAATATAGAAGGAGAATAAATGCTTTTTACCATTGTGAAGTGTAAGTGGACATGGGTGTCTCGTCTACTGACAAATATTATGAAAAGAGTTCATGAGCCATGTGCCCCATTTTATCATTGGAGCTCTTGTAAGACATGGCAAATATATGTGGATTGCCTTTGGAAGCTAATTTGATCCTGAAACACCATGTAGAATGTAATGTCTTGGGAGAGTGCAAATTAACATTATCAACAAGCTTTTGGGATATAACCTTGTTTGTCAGATAAATCATCCTCTTCAAAATTCATATGTTGCAGCCAAAACCCTAATGTGATTATATTTGATATGCTTTTAGGAAATAATTATGGTTAAATGAGAGATTAAAGATGGGTTCATAATCCGATAGTATAGCTGGCCTTCTAATGAGCAGAACTTGAATATAACGAAAGGCCATGTGAAGATGTAGCAGAAAGGTGGCAACTACAAACCAACAAGAGAGCCCTCCCCAGGAACCAAATCAACTAGCACCTTGATCTTGGACTTCCTAGTCTCCAGAACAGTGAGAAATAAATTTCTGTTGTAGAAGTCACCCAGCCCATGGTATTTTGTTATAGTAGTCTTAACTAAATAAGAGAAACCTATTCACATATTCGGAATTCAATATAATTACCCATATATGGTCAGATTATATCCATATGACCATTACTAGCATTTAGTTATAAATTAAATGCACATAAAATAGGTTCAATTGGTATTTAGATAAATGTTATTTATATTTAAATATAAGCAAATGAATGAATGATAATTCCTATAGATTCCTAAAAAGAATCTGTTTGGGGATTAGCCTTAATTTTGAATGTGGGTCAAAACCTCATACATCCATTGAGCACCTATGTGCATCAAACTCTTTGAGAAGAACAATCCTATCTTTACTATAGAAGTAACCCCATCCTATGACTCATATTAGGTATTCAACAGATGTTAGCTGAACTGAACCCAAACTATCTTAACTCCTGGTTTATATGTACTGAAATTAATAGCACAGAGTATTATCTCTATGGGAAAGCTTTCAGGAAGCTAGAAAGGTATGAACAGACAGGTAGATATCACACAAATATATTTATGACTACTAATGCCTTTCATTACTATTACTATTGAGTTCACAGATTCTGATTATTTTTCTAATCCAGTATAGTACGTACAACTTTTGGAAGGAAATTTTCTACTGCCTTAACAAATTGAGAAAGCAAGCAAGCTTACTATGTATTCCATAGTTAAATAAAAAAGGTATTTAGAATTACATGTGATATTTCAGTCACCCAATAAGTCTTTTGGGATTTATTGATTTGTTTTGTCTTTCTTGGCTTCCCAATAATTTAGAATCTTATTCACCCAGACTTTCTATGGCAATAGTAGATCTATAATGATGTAAAAACTGATTACAAACTGTACAACATGATGTAAACTTTGATTTTTTATTTTTCAACTTACACAACTATCTTTCTCAAGGATAAATTCTCATGAATTTCAATGATTTATATTGATTTAGTAAAAAAATAAAACTTGTTTTAGAGGGAGGATGATTATGTTACAATATCTACTAGTATAATTCTTTCTCTGTAGAGCAGACAGCAGTGCATGATGGTATTGACTGTGACAGGGCTGAATAATCTTAGAAAGCACATGTTTCCTCAGTAGTGCAGTAGAAAGGCTTCTGCTGACAGGGCTAGAGGTCTGTGTGAGAGTTTTAGAATCATCAAAGCAATCTCACTGAGATGCAGTGGGCACCACAGACACTTCTTAGGTCTCCACTGCATGCCAGGCATTAAAAAGTGGGTATAGTAGGGCCAACCTTGTCTAGTAGTGACTCACTTATCCTGGCCAAAATCATATACAAATAGTGCTTTAAAAAGCGATCATTTTCATAGGTGAGAGAACCAAGGCACAAGGATTTTAGCTAATGGCTCTGTGTCACTCAGGTTTGATTCCACCAACACTGAGTCCAGAAACTTCTTTCTTTGCTAACATCATTTTGTTTAGAGGATCTTATCTGTTTACTTATGTATTGAATTATCTATTTATGCCTGTCTGTATGGAATTATTTATTTACTTATGGTTACTTAGTCATTGTTCTCAATACCACTTAACTTGATAAGGACTGCATGAGAAAAAGAAAAGGCATGTAAAATTACTTAGTAAACTGCTTAATGCTTTGTGAGTATGTGTTATTGTTATTTATTGTATTTGAATTTAATTGTCATTTTTAAGTAAAAAGGTATGCTTCATGTGGTATTTCTCACCATTGACCATTCAGAGAAGTCTTCATATTTGTAGTCACAAAGGTTTTATTCCATTTCCTAGTTCTTCAACTGATTTATGTGTTCTGAAACTTGAGAACTCTACCATCTGATACTGTACTTTTTATATTATAAAATACTTTGTACATAGAAAATGTGACATATATGATAACTACAAACCACTACCATTGCAATTTTCATATCCTTAATTTCTTTTATACATGGAATATTTTCTCTTATTCCATGTATAAAAAGAGGAGAGGAGTCCAAAATCTGGGGACATTCTTAGTGCTCTCTAGTATTGAAACAACTTTGTATTTTACTGATTATCCAATTTTAATAAAACCAGCAAGCACTGAAACCTGTTGAGAAACTGTACTAAATGTTTGAAAAACTAAACTTCTCCTTTGAAAATCCAGTTACTCCTTGCAGTTTGCTATTGCTAACATTTTAAGTGGGAGGACCACACACTCCTTCCTCTTGGTTAGAGAACCAAGCTGCGGTTGCTGCTTTCTCCTCACTGCCTGCCACTGCTACCTGTCTAAAAATTGTCTTTGGCTGCCTGTAAACCTGCAGTCTGAAAGGTATTTGAATTTTCCCCCTCTAGCACTTGCAAATCCGATTTTTATGTATAACTAACTGCTCTTGGTTTTTACTCTATCTACTGACTGGGGCCTGGTTTCTAGCAGGTCTGTAACTAAGCCAGATCCGGCCTATGTAATACTGTTTGTAATGAGAAATCTAAACAGGGAATGGCAGTGAGGCATGGCAGGAATGTGTTTCCATTGGAGAAGTCAGTGCAGAGAAAAAGTATAAGCAAAGCCATGTCCAGAAGGCCTTTTCAGCTGGCCAAGACGGAAGACTAATGTTATTGTACATAGGCTGTTACCCTGCCAGCCCTTCCTCACAGATTTGCTTTCTCCCTCTTTTCCCCTCCCCCACCTCCTCCCTCCTTCATCTCTGCCTTCTCTTTCGTTTCCTTCTCTCTTTCTTCGGACTCTTCTGACTGTTTGCTCAGGTGGACAGTGACACCATTTGGAATGAGCTGCACTCGTCCGGTGCTGCACGCATGGCTGTTGGCTGTGTCATCGAGCTGGCTTCCAAAGTGGCCTCAGGAGAGCTGAAGGTGAGGTCTGGGTTGCATTAAGTGTGGGAAATCCAGGGAAAAAAAAAAAAAAAAGCTGAAACAGAGATGTTGTTGTTTGGGAATTGTGGGGAGTGTGGTGTGGTAAAAGGAAGGAGGTAGAGGTAAGAGGGCAGAGAGATGTTCACTAAGGTGTGATAATAAATCCTCTGTAGATAGGTAGTAGCCAGTCCTCCTCAGAGGGCCTTCTATTCCTTGAGAATATTCTGTGGTCAGGGCACACTGGTGTGTTTTTAAGAGCATGAAATGGTGAGTAAAGCTATGGTCCAAGTTAAAAATACCCTTGATGTATACATATCTGTCATACCATCCTGGGACTCTCCTTTGAAGTGATTTTAAAAATATGATTACTGAGTAGTATGTATAAGCTCAGAATACCACCCAGAGAGAGGAGAGGGGAGAAAGGTAAATACCAGACGGAAAGGATTGGGAGGAAGAAGGAAATTGTTGATTAGGAGGGTAATGATCCACAGTATGTTTTTCCATGAAAGAACTTAAAAAATGAGCTATGCTTTATTGTTCTTTTCTTTTTATGGCCTCTTCTTTTTTACATCATATGAAAAGAACAATGTTCAAACCCCAGCATTTCCCAGTCTAAACAATTTATAAAAGCCAGAGTCTTGACAGACGTTGACATTTTATTTGGTATTTTAACAGTGCTATTTAAAGGTATGCCATGTGTGTCTTGAATGCAGTTACCCCAATAAACTTTGTTGATGCTAACAGGGCTTTTTAATGCACTAGTTCACACACTTCATAACGCAATCTGAATGCTGATTGATCTGATATTTTTAGCGAGTGTAGGACCTAAGGGAAATATATTATGACCAACAATATATCTGTACTGTGAGTTTTGTTAATCTAAGATTAAAATCTAATTAGGATTATTTTCTTTATGTCTAATGAATTTTATTCAATTACACCTGACTTCCATGTGTGATAAAAGATGTAGAGCTGTCCCAGAAGTCAAAATCTATAGATGCAAACTTTTGATGAGCTGTATTAAAAATAGATGTGTCTATGTGCATTTGACAAGACCAGCCTCAGGACATTAACTGCTCCCCTCAGAAGATTTTTTTGGGGCCATTAATTAGTGTAGTGTTCACTATTTAGTCTTTTCTTTTGGTAAGGAGAAATTCAAAAGTGGTAATGAATCAGACTTATGGAGAGGTTTTGCCTATCCCCCTGTAGCACTTTAGGAATAATTCTTGTTTGAGTGATGTCATGTACTACAATAAATTGACATTTTAAAAGAATATTTGAAGGTCTTATTTTCAAAAGAATTCAAATGGCACACAACAGCCAGGCCACAAAATCATAAATTTTAAGATTATGCTGGCACAACCAGCATTCATAATTTCTAATTATTTTCAGTTTGTAGAAATTTAATAATTCAGAAACTTTCTCAAAAAGGATACCCACATAAGATTTACATCCATCAAAAATCATTATTAGCTTCTCTATGTGCAGAACTGACAGATTTATATATGAAGAGAACTGAATAAAACCTACTTCCATTTTTGGCAGGTACCCATTTTAAATGGTCAGGTACAAACAAAGTGTCAACAAAATGTAGAATGGAATGCTGACCACCAGCTGTACCAACATGGGCTATTTATGTTAGGAACAAAGATTCATACAAATGCTTTTCCTCCTCATGTTAAGGAATCAGCAGGCATGTTTTAAAAGAAAGGAAAAGAATAGAGAATAAGGGCCAGTCTAAGAATCAAGAAATCTTGGCCCGGGTTCTGTCACTTAAAGACTGCTATTTGGGGCAAATCATGTAACTTCTCTGGGCTTTGGTTTCCTGTTCTGAAAAATCAAGTGGAATTGATAGTGTTCAAAGTCTGTGGCACAGACACTAAACTATCTGTAAATGAAAAGTGAGTCTGAGTCTCAACTGTGCACACTCAGGCACAAAAAACTAAGTTCTACTTACTTTGGTGAACATTCCAGATTTGGGAGTTGGTTTATCTTCTGATTGTCAAGATCAAAGCAAAAATCCAAGACAGGCACTGGTATTGTGAAGGGAAGTCAATAACCTCTGGTTATTAATAATTTGGGTAGACCTACAGGGATGCCCTGTGGGCAAAGTGGAAATCACAAATGACTTTGAGTCACAGCGAAGAATGTATCTAACTAAGGCAGTAAGCCATATTTGAGGACCCTAGTCAACCACAAATTTACTCAGTGTCCACCCATCCCAGATGCTGATGCCTCAGGCCTAGTACACCTGCTGGCAGAAGCATTATCACTCACCATTATCAGTTTAATTCATTCAGATATAAGCTTATTAGGGGAGCTTATTTAGGGACAATGGTAAGTAATTCTCTGGTAAGAAATGCAAAAAGAAAAAGTACCTTTTCAGTTTTCAGGTGTTCTACCCTACTTTCCTGGAAAATCAATACCTTAATGAAATAACATTGGCATATAATACTACTTTTGTGAGACTGTAGTAATTTTTCTTGGAAAATAGAAAAAAATTGAAAGGTTTATTGGATTTGGGGGGGTTGCCTAGATGGAGTACTAAACTGAGAGATGGACAATGAATGAAGGGAGCTCACTGAACTCCAGGAGACTGGAAAAGTGCACAGAAAGGAAAATTCTGCAGACAAATGGGATTAAATGGTACACAGCTTGATGCTGAACTTGACCATAATCACTCTCCTCACTTCTGACAACTCCTGTTCTTTCTTCATCTGTGAGACAACTAAGGTGGAATAATTACAAGAATGATCCAGGCAAAGTGGGCAGGTTTTGTGTTGACACTTAAATATAACATGTGTACCAAACTGTACCAATAAATCGGTATATTTTTGTTACAAACAGAAATGCTCAGTGGAGTTTAGTGGAAATTATTAGAACTTACAAGTTTTTCACAAGATACTAACACATAGACACACACACACACACACACGAATTCCTCAAATCTACAGATGCCCAAATCCAAATTAGCTCTTCTGGAACAAAGGAAATGCTGAAATTTTTCATGTATTGGAAGAATAGTTATTTAAAATTTTTTTTTGCTTTATGCAACATTTTAGAAAGAACATATATATCTCTATATAAAACATACAAGTATCTATAAAAGGTACATACTTTTTAAACTTATAAATAAAAAGTAGTTTAGTATTTGACTTATAAAAATTCACTTCAATTCTATTTTGAAAATGTTATGGCCTTTATAAACAAGTTAAAAGTGCCCTAGCTATCTTCTCATTCTTCCACATTTTCACATTTTTTTCAACAGCAACAATAAAAACCCTGAATGATAGATTTCCTTAATGTTGGGGTGGCTAGTGTTGATGTTGGGTTGCTAATGATACCTGGTCTTCACTGAGTTCCTATTGTAGGTTGGTCAGTTTATATGCTATCTGCCATTATTTTCCAAATGTAACTTGAATTAAAAGTACCAATTAGATACTGACACAAAGACATCAAGCAATATTTTAACATCCTAAATGTAGGCTAATAAATAACAAAGTCTATAAATCTCATAATCCTCTATTTTCTTTCAACCACTCCATCAGGACTTTCTTCTTCAGGTAGCACACATATCTATAAGGAAAAAAGGTTAAAATCATCTATTTTAAATGGCTTGTATCCACTCTTTAATTGTTATAAATAAGTGATATATACAAATAGACAAGAAGTTGCTTCCTAACTCACAAATCATTATTATAAAATAAATATCTATAAATCCTTTATACAACTTAAAAATATAACTTTGATCACACTATTAATATTCTCTTAGTACTTATTTCATTCCTATCTCTGAGCTAAAGACAGCCATCTGTTGTATTTTTTAAAATTCTTTGTCTTTTCTTTAATAGCTTTAAGCATGCTTTTGACTTTTATAAAAATGGAATCTTATTGAATGAATTCTTCCTCAGCATTCTTTTTTTTTTAAACCTTAAAACTGTTACAAAAATTTGTCCATGTGTATATATACCTATGATTGATTTGTTTTCATTGATAGGAAGTATTTCCCTATACACATAATTTGTTTATTCACTCTTCTGTTGGGCATTTTAGTTGTTTCAGCATTTTGCTCTTTGAGCAATGCTGCATGAACCTTCCTTAACATGCCTGTTCTTTTATTATGGCATTACTAAAACAGCCAGCTCCTGTGCTAGCCACATAATAAATTTCTGAAAGTCACGCCAAGTAAGATTCCAAAGTAATTTTGCTACAATACCATGAGCAAAAATCTCAGTTTAAACCTCTGAAAATTCTTTCCTCCATGAAAGCAATGACAAACTGGCATAATTTTTCAGGATTTTTGTTTTTTCTCAAAACTCTAGAAGTTTACAAAAGTCTTGCAAAGACCAGGAAGCATGTTTCAAAAAAAAAAAAAAATGAACTGAATCTTAATAAAGACAGTGACATTTCTGGAATTTTAAATCACCCTCCTTCCATTTTCCCCTTTCCACTACCACAGTAGCCTTAACAAATAACAGCCTTCATTCTCAGTGAAAACCAGTAACTTGGCATTTTACTGGAGCTTCTTCAAAGCCTCATTCCCAGAGAATTGTCATTATTTAGCCTGTCTGGTGCTTTCTTGCACGATCCACTTATGAGGCTGCCTTTATATGATCTTATGTAGAGTTCACAAAGTGTTAAAATCCTTTTCCCAGAAGCATTTGTTGAAGAAAATTAAAGATAATTGATAACTTTGCTTGAGGTGGTGGATAACAGTAACCAATAGGCAAACAAGGGCAACAATGGAAAATCTGAAGGGCTATGAAAAGTCTCATTAGATTCCCAACAATCCAGAAGGACACATGCAAGTTAGGGCTGTGTGCATGTGCAGGGCTGTGTTCATGGTCAGGAAAGAGCTGAGGAGGCCCCAAGGTGGAGTTGTCAGTGCCTGACTAAATATTGAAAGTGTACCCTAACACACACACACACACACACACACACACACACACACACACACACAAAAGCAGACACAGCCCTTGACAAAGGCTAGGGGGCTATTGGCTTGAGACATTTAAGGAAATCTATGCTCAGTTATTAATTGGCCACTAAGTTAACAAAGAAGACTTAAGTGCCACATAAAACACCAAAACAAACTCTATAGGATTACCTCAGAAAAATCACCAAACAAGCAAAAACAATTACAAACCGTAATAACAAAAAACCACAGGGACAGATAGGAATACGAAATTTCAGAGTTTTCATATTATTTGTTAAAATGCCTCGTTTCAACAGAAGGTATGAACTAAGAAAAGGACAAAAAATATGGACTGTAAACAAGAATAAAAGGAATCAATAATAACTGTCCCTGAGGTAGCTCAGATATCAGATTTTACTAGACAAAGATGGTTAGATGTTTTAAATATGTTCAAAAATAAAAACATTTTTATAAGGCTGTGAGAGAATGTGTGCCTTTGCATATCAATAAAATGGTATACATTGGAAAAAATAACCAAATGGTAATTATGAATTTTAACAATATAATAACATAAATTTAAAAGTTTACTAGTCACTAAGTATAAAATATGAGCAGGCAGAAAAGAAATCAGTTACTTGAAGATACCAAAATTGAGAACATTCAGTCTCAAGAACAAACAGAAAAGCTGGTGAAGAAATATTTATGGTTTGAAAAATCCATAGGACATGAGCAAGTACCAATATACACATCATAGGAGTCCCAAGATGAAAAGAGTATTAAATAGGCAGAGAGAATATGTGAAGAAATAATGGCCAATAGCTCCCCAAATTTGACTTTTAAAAAGTTAACCTATGAACCTAAGAAATCCAGTGAACTCCAAACAAGAAAAATTCAAAGAAATCCACACCTAGACATATCATAATGAAATTGTTGAGAGCCAACAGAGAATCTTGAAAACGGCAGGAGAGAAGTAATTCATCACTATCAGGGGCCTCAGTAACATTGATGACTGGTATCTCATTAGAAACTATGGAAACAAGAAACAGTGGGATGACTTATTTAATGTGCTAAAAGAAAAAGACCATCAATTAAGAATTCTATGCCCAATAAAACTGTGCTTCAATAGTAGTTAAATAAAAGATGTTCTTAGACATGGAGAAACTAAGAGTATTTACTGCTAGCTAACAAGACCTATTTGAAATACTAAAGGGCATCTTTTGGGTTGTAATGAAAGGACACTAGAGAGTACCTGGAGTCCACAAGAATAAATGGCACCAGTAAAAGTAAGTACACAAGTAAATACAAATTACAGTATAAATGTGTTTTTGTTGTTTGTTGCTCCTTTTCTCTGATTTAAGATTAAAACAATAATTATAGATGTGTGCTTATGGGCCTGGTGTGTATGAAGATATAATTTGTATGATAATAGAACAGAAAAGGGCATTGGAAATCGAGCTATATAACAAAGTTTTAAAAATTGCTTTGTAATTAAAATGATGACTGTTAAAAGTCAAAATGTGAATTGTAATCCACAGGGCAGCCACTAAAATTTTTTTTATAAAAGTAAAAGAAAAAATACAATGGAAGAACTAATACACTAGAAAATGTCTAACTCAAAAAGTGCAGTGATGAAGAAATAATGAAGCAACAACAATAAAAAATAAAGCAACCTTTAGATTTTCCAAGTCATTTTTATCCATTTTAGCCTCCTAATGCAGGACACAAAAGGTCCTAGTGCCCTTCATTGTTGTCCATGTTTGTCATTCTCAGATTTTAAAATGTTTACAAACCTTGTGGGTATAAAAATCATCTTAAAATGGTTTTAATTTGTATTTTCCATGTTATTGGTGAGATTTGGCACTGTTTTCTGTTCAGGTCTAATCTTATAGGAAATGTTCTTTATGTCTTTTGCTCATTTTTATATTTCTAATTAATGTTTAGAAAAATTTTAAATATCCCAAATATTGGTATTCTGTCATGTTTAAGTATAGCAATGTCTTCTCAGGTTGTGCCTTATATTTCATTTTAAAAAATAATCTATTCCAAAAAGATAATTTTGGTTCTTTCATTGTTATTTTGTTTTGTGTCTTGCTTAAAATATGCTTTCCAACCTGAGCTCATAAAAATATTCTACTGTATTTTCTTTTCTAAAATTATAATTTTTATAGTTAAGTCTTGAATTTACTTGGAATTACATTTTTTATTATGCCATGAGGTATGGATACAGTTTCTCCCCGTCATCCGTTTCATCTTTTAATATGGCTAATCATTTCTCTCAGCACCACTTTATTAAAATGCTATCATCTCCCCACTGGTCTACAATGGTATGCTGCCATATTACTCTGTTTCACTAAGAGAGTGGGTCATTTCTGGGATCTCTATTGGACTCCATTGTTCCATTTGTCTGTCTCTGAGCCAGTACCACATACTTCTTATCACATCAACTTTGTGAGGTTTTTAACTAGGGTAGTTTTCTACCTTTTATTGTTCTTTACTAGATTTTGATTTTGCTTTTACATCTGCAGTTTAGACTCAGCTTCTCATTTTGCATTTTCATTTTCTTTTTTTACATTGAATTTATAGATGAGTTTCAGAATTAAGGTCTTTAGAATATTGAGTCTATTTATTTCTGAGCATGTTGTTTACATTTATTTAGCTTTACATTGAACTTCTTATTCAAGTTTCATAATTTCTCCAAAGATAAATAAGATTTATATGTAAGTAAATCACGTCCTTGAAAAAATACTTAAGTATCATCATTTAAAAAATTACATTTTATGCTTGTTCTGATGTATAAAGGTGTTTTTATGGTAATCATATGGTCAGTACTATTGCAAAAACTAATTTACTAACTTTAATAATTTATCTGCAAATTATTTGGAGTTTTCTATATGTACATAATGTAATCTGTCAATATGATAGATTTATTTTTCTTTTTCAGGAATTATAACATTTTAAGTTTTGTATTATCTTAGTAAATGGACTAAAATCTCTGGTATAATGCTGAAGACAGTTGATGGCAGAGAGAATTCCTGTGTTTTCCTAGCAACTTGTTTCACCATTAAATATTATGTTTACTAACAACCATTGAAATTTTTATTTTGTGAAGGAAATTCCCTATTATCCTTATTTTGCTAAGAATTTTAATTCTCATCACAGATGGATTTTACATTTTATAAAGTGTTATACTCTACAGTTTTGGGATTATCCTATCATTTTAGTTATTATCTGATGAGCTACACTGATTAACATTTTAATATTAAATATTTTATTCTTGAGATAATACTGCATGATTATCATTATCATCATTTTCATACATTTCTGATTTGAATTGCTAGTATTTTGGTTAAGATTTTTTCTTATATGTTCACTAATTAAATTGGTTTGTTATTCTTCAAGATCAAAATGATTTGGGGATCATCTCTATTTTCTTCTCCTTTGAATAAAAATTTGAGTAAAATTGGGCAATTTGTTCCTATGGTGTTTGGTAGAACTTGCCTCTAAAAACACAGAATCTTTTGGGGTTGGAAATATTTTTAATTACTGACTCAATTTCCATCATGATTAGAAAGTTATTTGGAATTAATGTTTTATTGAGTCAATTAGGAATTATGTTTCTTCTAGATATTTCCATATTGGAGCTAAGTTCTAAAGATTACTTATATAAATTTTCTCATAATAACCTCTTTTAATATTTTAATGTTTGTGGGAACTTTAGTTTTGGATACTTTTCATTCTCACATTGTTTAGTTCTCTTTTTCTCAATCACTTCTGTCAAGTTTATAACTCCAACAGAATAAATTTTGTGTCATTATAGATGTATTTTGTATCTTATAATTTTTTCTACTTTCATTATTTCCTTTTTTACTTAGGATGGGGTCTTCTTGAATATTCGTTTAAATAATTTCCTAAATCGGTTCAGGTGTGTTCCAATATTCCATATTTTGTTACATGATCCTTGCAAATTCTACAGTGGTATCTTGAAAATATTATAAAGATTCTTACATCACATTAAAACTTTTTAAATATTTAGCAATTATCTTGAGTAACTTTTTTTCTTTCATACATGTACATATTAATATAATGTAACCAGCTTTTCCCCTTTTCTGGTATTTGCTTGCTTTATCATTTACCATGCCTTTATTTGCAGCCTTCATCTGTCTTATATATAGGTCTATCTCTTATAAATAAGAAATGACTGGATTTGTTTATCTGAGATAAACAAATAGACAAATGACATAAGTTTGTGTGAAAATGTGTGCAATGAAACAGTGCTAGGGGAAGACTGGAGATGCTGAACTGGGTGGCTCTGTTAGCATAGGATCTCAGGAAGGTCATACTGGTAGGGAGACACTTGAGCTGAATGAAGTAAAGGAAGGGTAAGATAGAGATGTGGGTGAAAATGCAGGAAGCCCTGCAATTATGTAATCCAGCTCATATGACAAAAGCAAGATAGCATAGATATGATTAATGGAAAATTCTTTAAAAGGAATTTAAACACTTGGCTATTCTGCTCAGTTCCCTCTAGTGCTTTGCTGCCATGAAAGCCAAACATGCAGGAGATGGGGAAGGAGTCCAAGGAAATCACTCATGTTGGCAAATGCAAGGAGTATCTTTTCAGTCTTTACCTTGATTGTGCTGAGCTGCAAAATTTGTAGGATCACTCCAAACCCCTTCTGAAGTAGGGCATGAAGGTGTTCACAAGGGCATATGACATGTGTTAGGAATTTAGGAGCTTGTGCAAAGACAGAGAATGGTAGAGCTTGCCTTCTGAAAAGTATTCACTGGACAACTGCCTGTATATGTAGAAGAGGGCAGGTCCAGGAGAGAGGGGCTGGTGTCTGCACCAACAATGACACTGACAAGGCTATCTTTCTCCCTTTTGAGTCAGTAGACATTGGTGGAAGCAGATTTGAGTCATTTTGGAAAGAAATCCTCAAAGAAGTCTGCCTTCCAGGGCAAAGGCTCTTAGTAGGATGAGACTGAAAGACTGTAAAAATGCCAATGAGAGCTTGTGAGTTCAAACCAATGGAACAAGAGAGAAGTAGAAAAGTGATTAATTATATAGCCTGTTCTCCTCTACACAGAGAGATCACATTTGCTCACTGGTGGTTCCAGATTGTGCGGGCAAAAAGAACAGTGTGTGTTGGTGGTGTGAGGGGGAAGCTTCAAATTAGAAGTGACACTCAAGTTTAAATTAGACTAAGATCTAAAGAAGACACTGTTCCTATAGCTGAATGTGATCTGAAAAAACTATGAAATCTGCCATATAAAAACTAAAGAAATGTTAGTGCTGGAAGAAAAATAACACTATTTGAATTTTATGCTATTCCTAATTCAGCCCATTCAACATGCCAGTGAATGAGATACCTATTGCTGCTTTTGCAAATTACCACAAACTTAGTGACTTAAAACTTGCAAGTTGAGCATCCCTATCCCAAAATGTAAAATACTCCAAAATATGAAAACTGTTGAACGCTAACATAATGTTCAAAAAATCCTTAATTTTAGAGCATTTGGGATTTTGTATTTTTGATCAATGATGCTCATTTAACAAAGTCTATGTGAAAACTCAAAACCCCCTAATATCTGAGACTTCTAAAACTCAAGTGGTTTGGACAAAAGATAATCTGTGTTTTGAGTCTTAAGGTCAGATGAACTGTGCAGGTCTCACTGGGATAAAATCAAGAATCAGTCAGGCTGTATTTCTTGGACACTGTAGGAGAGGTGGTGTTCCGTTGCTTATTCAGATGTTGGTGGAATTCATATTCTTGTGGGTTGAAGGAATGAGGTCTCCATTTTCTTGCTAGTGGTCAGTACGGGGATGCTCTTAACTCCTAGGTGCCTTTTGTTATTCCTTGCACATAATTCCCTATATCTCAGCACAAGGAAGAGATCATTGAGCTGTCATTTTCTGACCTCTTTCTGTTACTGCATCTCTGTGTGACCACATTGCTGTCTCGCTGCATTTTAAGAATACATGTCAGTATGAAGATAGCTATGGGATTATCTCAGACAGTTTGTTATGTAATTCTCCTATGCCTAATTTATTGAGTTTTAGTCATGAAAGGATGTTGTATTTTGTCAGATGCTTTTTTTGACATTTATTGAGATGATCAAGTGACTTTTATTCTTCATTCTGTTAATATGGTTTATCATATTTATTTTTACTTACATATATTGAACCATCATTGTTTCCCAGGGATAAATCTCACCTGATCATGGTGTATGATCATGTTAATGCCCTGTTAAATTCTGTCTGATAGTATTCTGCACCAATGATCATTAGGGATAGTGACCTATAATTTCCTTTATTTTAGAGTCTTATCTGGCTTGTCTGCTTTTAGCAATTTATCCATTTCTTCTAGGTTATCCAATTTGTGGCATGTAATTGCTAATAGTCTCTAATGACCCTACTTCTGTGGTAACATTTGTAAATTTCTATCACTTATAGTTTTACTTACTTGAGGCTTTCTCTTTTATTCTTTTTCAATTCATCTAGCTAAAGTTTTGTCAATTTTATTTATCTTTTCAAAAAGTCAAGTCTTAGTTTTGTTGACCCTTTCTATTTTTTTTCTGGTTTCTATTTCATTTATTTCTGTTTTAATCTTTATTGTTTTCTTCCTTCTCCAAACTTTTGGCTTAGTGTCTTAATGTATAAAGTTAATTTTTTCTTAATGTATGTATTTATCACTTTTAATTTCCCTCTTAGAACAACTTTTGCTACATCCAACAAATTTTTGTTGTGTTTTCATTTTTATTTTTCTCAAGATATTTTTTATTTCCCTTTTGATTTATTCTCTGGCCCATTGGTTGTTCCAAAGTGTGTTACTTATTTAATTTCTACACATTGATGAATTTTCTAATTTTCCTTCTGTTACTGATTCCTAGTTTTATATCACTGTGGCCACAAAAGATACTTTATATGATTTTAGTCTTAAATTTGTCAGGATTAGTTTTGCATCATAACATATGATCCATCCTAGTTATTGAGAATAGTATGTATTCTGCTACTGCTGAATGGTATGTTCCGTATATGTCTGTTATCTTTTTCTTTTTTTTGCTTAAAATGGAAAGTTTATTTGCTCACTACACCAAATAATTTGCAAGAACTGTCATGACAAATATACAGAAATATGTAGATCAATGTAAAACAGTAATTTAGTTTAAGTGAAGGGAAACCACTTTAATATTATGACAATATACTCTCAAGGAGAATTTCCTCTTCATTTAATTAAAATAAAGGGTAATGGATTAAGTGGAAGTCAGCTTGTGAATTTTCCTAAAAAATAGAACTCTAATTTCTATTAACCCATGCAGTTAAACACTATAAAATATATAAATAAGTGCAAAAAGAGATGAAGCATAGTTACCTTTTTTGTTTGAACAGTTCAGAGGAAAATGGTTACTACAATACAGCATGGAACTGTTAAACTGATCTAGAACAGAGTGTACTAAATTTCAGTCTTGAATTGTGCTAAATGCTCATTGTTAGTTTAGCACATTTTGGTTCATGATCTGTTTAACTGAGAAAATTTGTTACAGAAACGCATAGATTATTGTTGCTTGTTTTGTTTGTTTTTTAATATATATGTGTATTTATATTTTTTAAAAAACAGGCCTAGAAATTAATGAAATAGAATCTCCCCCCCAAAAAAACCATACAAAGAACCAATGAAACAAAAAGCTGGTTCTTTGAAAAAATAAACAAGATTGGCAAGCCCCTTGCAAATCTTACTAAAACAAGGAGAAAAAAGATCCAAATTAGTAAAATCAGAAACAAAAAAGGGGAGATAACAACAAACACCAAGGAAACCCAGGTAATCATCAGAGACTATTTTGAGAAACTATGTTCCAATAAATTTGAAAATCTTGAAGAAATGGACAAATTTCTAAATATGACCATCCAAAACTGAACGAAGAAGATATTAACCACCTGAACAGATCTATAACATGCAATAAAATTGAAGCAGCAATAGTCTCCCAAAAACAGAAAGTCCAGGACCTCACAGATTCTCAGCTGAATTCTATAAGACTTTCAAAGAAGAACTAATACCAATACTCCTTAAATTTTCCCACAAAATAGAAAGGGAAGGAACACTGCCCAACTCATTCTATGAAGCCAGTATTATACTCATCCCAAAACTGGACAAGGACACATTGAAAAAGGAGAATGAAAGCCAATTTCCTTAATGAACATTGATGCAAAAATTCTCAATAAAATGATGGCAAACTGAATCCAACAACATATCAGAAAGATCATTCACCATGACCAAGTTGGCTTCATCCCAGGGATGCAGGGATGGTTCAACATACACACAAAAATAAATGTGATGCAGCACATGAACAGAATCAAAGACAAAAAAACCACATTATTGTCTCAGTAGATACAGAAAAAGCCTTTGATAAGATTCAACGCCACTTCATGATGAAAGCTCTAAGAAACTCTAAATTGAAGAGACCACCCATAGGGTAGGAGAAAATATTTGCTAGCTATACATTAGACAAAAGACTGATAATCAGAATATACAGGGAGCTTAAAAAACTAAACTCCCCCCAAATCAATGAACCAATAAAGAAGTGGGCAACTGAACTAAGCAGAACTTTTTCTAAGGAAGAAATCCAAATGGCCAAAAAAACATGATAAAATGCTCATCATCAATGGCCATAAAGGAAATGCAAATCAAAACCACATTAAGATTCCACCTCAGCCCTGTTTGAATAGCCATCATCAACAACACCAACAAATGCTGGTGAGGATGCAGGGAAAAAAGAACCCTCATACACTGCTGGTGGGAATGTAAGCTAATAAAACCACTCTGGAAAACAATATGAAGGCAAAAACAAAGGTCTCTGAAATAAATTTAACTAAAAAGGTGGAAGATCTGTAGACCGAAAACTATGTAACAATGATGTAAGAAGTTGAAGAATACAGAATTAAATGTAAAGATAGTACATGCGCATAGAATGGAAGAATTAACATTATTAAAATGTCCACCTATATACTCAATGTAATCTATACCAAAATTCTAATGTCATTTTGCAAAGAAATAGAAAAAATACTAAAATTCACAAAGAACCACAAGAGAACCAAAGTATTCAAAGCAATCAAATATTTGAAGAAGAATAATGCTGAAGGCATCCTGGTTCCTGATTTCAAATTATATTAAAAGCTTCAGTAATCAAAAGAATACAGTGCTTGCATAAAACTAAACACATAAACTAGTGTAACAGATGGTAGAGCATAGGAACAAACTTGTGTATATATGGACAACTAATTTCGTTTTTTGTGCCAAATACACAACATGGAGAAATGATAAATCGCTTCATTAAATGGCACAGGGAAAACTGGATGTCCACCTGCAAAACATTGAAATCAGATCTTTATTTTATACCACACATGTACTTGCTGTAATACTTCATTTCCAAGAAATATCTACAACAACCCATAGCATTGTAATCAGAATTCATCAATTAAAGACCAGCATGAAGGTAAAAAAAAACCTAAATGTAAGATGTAAAGCAATAGAATGCTTTGAAGAAAACATAAGGAAAAACCTCCTTGATGTGAGTCTTAGCAATAGTAATTTGGAAAGGACACCAAAAGCATAGGCAACAGAAGCAAAAGTTGACATGGAAAATTATATCAAACTAAAAAGTTCTGTACCACAAAAGACATAATTTACAAAATGAAAGGGAAATCTATGAAATGGGGGAAAATATTTACAAGCCACGCTGTTGATAAGGGGTTAATTTCTAAAATATATAAGAGGCTCAGGGCTGGGGGCATAATTCAAGAGATAGAGAGCCTGCCTAGTAAATTCAAGGCCCTGAGTTCAAATCCCAGTACTATCAAAACCAAAACAAACTATATAAGGAGTTAATAATAAGTTAATATACTAATAACAATAATGATAATAATAACCTGGTCAAAAATGGGCAAAGGACCTGAAAATACATTTTAACTGTTTATATAACGAAAGCATACAAATGGTCAGCAGGTATATGCAAAGGTAGTCAACATCATTATTCATCAGGGAAATGTCACTTGAAAGTACAATGATGTCACCTCACATCCATTCACATAGCTTATATTTTCAAAGATAAATGGTGAGGAGGCAAGAAAAGGGAATTCTGGCAAATTGTTTGTAGTCATTATGGAAAACAGTATCAGTGTTCCTCAAAAATTGAAAATAGAACTACTATAGGAGCTCAGAAATTCCACTTTTGGTATTGATCAAAAGGAATTGAAACAAGACTCTTGAGGAGTCATCTGTGCTCTCATATTCATTGAAGCCCTATTCACAATAGCCAAGGTGTTGAAACAAGCTAAATGTCCACACACAGATGAGCGGACAACTGTGTGCTAAGGCGCACACGTGCGCGCGCGCACACACACACACACACACAATGAAATACCATTTGGCCTTAAAAAATACAAGACAACTCTACAATTTCTGATAGCGTGACTGGACTAGGAGGAAATTATATTGAGTAAAATAATCCAGACACAAAAAGAAAAGACAATGTGATTTCACTTATATGTGGAATATAAAATAGTCCAACTTACAGGAGCAGACAGTAGAATAGTGGTTATCTGGGACCATGGGAACAGGAAATGGAGAGGTGAGGGAAGGCAGAGAAATAGGAAGCGCGCCTACCTGGAAAAACAGAATAATCTTCCTATCTCAAGATCTTTAATATTAATCACATCTGCAAAGTTTCTTTCATCATTAAAGGTAACATATTTGCAGCTTTTGGGAATTAGGATATTTTCACCTTTGGAAGATCATAATATTTATTACAGTTACTCAAAATTTAAGAAAGATTTCTTCTTTAACATTCTGACAATATATGGCAGAAGGTAGTTTTGTAATCTATTGAGATTTTTCAGAAGTTTTTGTAATTTGTTTTAAAATCCAGGTTTAATGTATACAGAATAGAATTAGGGATTATCAATGATACGATGATGTCCTGACAAATGTCTATACCTGGTTACCACCACAAGTTATAAAATAGTTAAACCTCAATAGAAAGTTCTGTCATGGCCCCAGACAGACATTCACCTCATTTTGTCAAGAAAAAGAGCTTCATACATGCAACAATTACAGTATATGGTCTTTCCTGTGTAACTTCTTTTACCCTTAACATAGTGTTTTAGTGATACCAAGCTATTGCATGGTTTTTTGACATTTATTGCTGAGTAGTATTCTACTGAATGAATATTACCCAAGTAAAACTACTTTGAAGATAATTTTCCAAGCCTATTTTTGGACATATATTAATGTTTTATGTAGGAAAGAAATGACCGTGTTATTCATTAAGCATATGTGTGCTTTATGGGAAAATAGCAAACTGTTTTATCTACACAAAATGTAATAATGTCAGCTATTTCATTTCTAATAATGGTGATTTGCTTCTAGTTTCTTTTTTCTTATCAGTCTGGCTGGAAGTCTATTAATTTGCTGATTGTCTTTTTTTAATAGCCTTTGGTTAGTTAATATTCATTACTTTTTCTGTTTGGTATTTCAGGGATTTGATCTTTACCCAGCCCTATTGCTTTAAATAGGGTCTTGTGTTTTTGCCCAGGCTGACCTCAGAATGCAAACCTCCTACCTCTTCATCCTGCAAGGCTGGGATTGCTGACAAGAACTACCATGCCTGGCTTGTTGTCTGAGATAGTCTTGATAGCTTTTTGCCTGACTGGCCTCAAACCATGATCCTCCCATCTCTGCTTTCCAATTGGCTGGGGTTATAGATATGAACCACTGTACCTGGTCCTTTTTCTGGTTTTTAAAGTGGAAGCTGAGGTCATAGATTTCAGATTTTTCTTTTCCAGTAGTGACGTTTTAGTGCTGTCAATCTCCATCTAAATATTGCTTTTGCTGCATTCTATAAATTTGGTATATTGGGCCTTAATTTTCATTATACTTAAAAATACTTTCTAATTTCCCTTTTGACATATTTTATGATACATGAGTTATTTAGAAGTGTGTTTTTAACACATGAAAAAATGCTCACCATCTCTAGCAATAAAGGAAATGCAAATTAAAACCACACTAAGATTCCACCTCACCCCTGTTAGAATAGCCATCATCAGCAACACCACCAACAACAGGTGTTGGCGAGGATGCGGGGAAAAAGGAACCCTCTTACACTGTTGGTGGGAATGTAGACTAGTACAACCACTCTGGAAAAAAATTTGGAGGCTACTTAAAAAGCTGGACATCGATCTACCATTTGATCCAGCAATACCACTCTTGGGGACATACCCAAAAGACTGTTACTCCAGAGGCACCTGCACATCCATGTTTATTGCGGCACTATTCACAATAGCCAAGTTATGGAAACAGCCAAGATGCCCCAGCACAGACGAATGGATTAAGAAAATGTGGTATCTATACACAATGGAATTCTATGCAGCCATGAAGAAGAACGAAATGTTATCATTCGCTGGTAAATGGATGGAACTGGAGAACATCATTCTGAGTGAGGTTAGCCTGGCCCAAAAGACCAAAAATCGTATGTTCTCCCTCATATGTGGACATTAGATCAAGGGCAAACACAACAAGGGGATTGGAAATGAGCACATGATAAAAGCGAGAGCACACAAGGAAGGGGTGAGGATAGGTAAGACACCTAAAAAACTAGCTAGCATTTTTTGCCCTTAACGCAGAGAAACTAAAGCAGATACCTTAAAGCAACTGAGGCCAATAGGATAAGGGGACCAGGAACTAGAGAAAAGGTTAGATCAAAAAGAATTAACCTAGAAGGTAACACCCATGCACAGGAAATCAATGTGAGTCAATGCCCTGTATAGCTATCCTTATCTCAACCAGCAAAACCCCTTGTTCCTTCCTATTATTGCTTATACTCTCTCTACAACAAAATTAGAGATAAGGGCAAAATAGTTTCTGCTGGGTATTGAGTGGGGGGAGTGGGAGGGGGTGGGGGCAGGGGGGAGAAATGAACCAAGCCTTGTATGCACATATGAATAATAAAAGAAAAATGAAAAAAAAAAGAAGTGTGTTTTTAAATGTTTGATTAGTTGGCTTTTTGTTCCCAGATAACTTTCTGTAATTCACATGTAATTTAATTATTCTAGGTTCAGAAAAAATACTTTGTAGGGTTTAAATCTTTTCACATTTATTGAGGCTTATAATGGTATAATTCTCATTATCTCCTCCTACTCTTTGTGTAATTTTATCATCTATTTTATTTTCACACGTTCTATAGATCCCCACATTAAATTTTCTTAATATCTATAATTTTAAATACCTGAAATTATAAACAAGTTTAATGTGCTTGTGTGTGTTTGTAGTTTTATAGTTTTATAGAGGCATATGGGTGTGTCTGTTTGAGTATGAAAAAGAGGAAGGAGAGAAGAGAGAGACAGAGAGAGAGAAATATTAGCCCACATACTTAACCTTGTTGATGCTCTGTATCCATGTGGCAGATCCAGGCTTCCATCTGGCATTATTTCCTTTCAATTTGGAGAACTTCCTTCCACATTCCTAACAGTTCAGTTCTATTGGCAACCAATTCTCTTATTTTTTATTTGTAAGAAAGTATTTTTCTTTGAATGATATTATTGGTTTAAAATTTTAAGTTTATAAATTTACGTTATATATGTCTTTCCAGTGTCATCTTCTTTCTTTGATGATGAGAAATCATCGGTCTCCTTAATGTGTCATGCATCTTGTTTTCCCTCTGGCTATATTTAAAATTATTTAACTTTATTTTTCAGAACCATGATTTTCTTGGTATTTATTCTGCTGGAAGTTTATTGAACTTCCTGTTAGTAGCTTGCTGTTGCTCATAATAATGGGAGAAGTTTTAGCTAATATTTCTTCAAACACTTGTTCTGGCCAATTCTCTGTATCTTCTGAATCTGTGCGTTCTGTTTTATGTTTATTTAAGTGCTTCATCCTGTTCCATGGATCACTGAGGTTCCATCTATTTTCTTCAGCTTTATTTTCTTTTTTGAGCTGCTGGATGATTTCTCTTGACTTATTCTTAAAATCATAGGTCGTATCTTCTTTTATGTCTAATCTGGTGTTAATCTTATCCAAATAATTTTTCATTTCAAGCATTATACTATTCATTTGTAAGATTGCCAATTAACCTTCTTTACAAGTTCCATCTCTCATTTCAATTTTTCCTTCTCCTCACCATTCTATCTTTCCCATAAATTCTTTTATACAACTATTGTAAATTCGTAACTGATAATTTGAACCACTTGGAGTCTGATTGTATTACTGCATTTTCACTTCAGTATGAGTCTTGTGGTTTTATTTTGCCCCTTTGAATATGTAAAACAGTAAAGGCTAGAAAAGGCTTGTTTCTTTGAAGTTTAATTCTTTTAAAAGTTTGTGTCCAAAGCTCACCCATGAGTTCTTTTAAAGCATTCTTTTTGTTTACTTGGTTATCTGTTGTTACTTTGGTAGGACTGAAAATTTTGCACATCCTTCTTCCTCCCAAACAGGTGTGGGTATTCAATACAAATTCATATCTGTAGAGATGCTGAAGTTCTTTTCTGTTGCAACTTTCATATCTCATATTCATAATGGACAAATACCAGTGACTCTGATGGGGGCATATTGAATTATTTGTCCTTGATTCTTCAACTTAAACGAAGGAAAACAAATCTTCACTTCCACTGTTGAATGGCTACCTAAGCATTGGAGAAAAGTAGAAATCTTGGCAATACCATGAGTAATCTTGGGGAAACTGCCTTGCTTTCTCTCCCTTTTTACTTCCTGTGGTACCATGCACTCCATCTCTTCCTGAAAAACTCTTAGTAAGCCAATTTCTGAGTTGATTTACACCTCTGAAAACTGACAAACATTTAACAGGTCTCAGCGGGAGTAAAGGGTGAGTCTGGCCTGTTACTCAGATTATTTGCTCAAGACCTGTTACCTCCTTGCTCTGGCTGTGGTGTCCCCACTATGCAGACTATTTCCATCTAGGTTTTTGTACCACTGATCTACTTTTCTGACGGCTAATATGTCAATTTCTAGTTTGTAGCTTTAAGTGCCCATTCCATGGTAGTTGGATATGCTTATTTCTATTCTCTTCATACGACTTTTGACTTTGAACTTTGCAGATTTCATTACTTATATGAGGTTTAGCTTATGCTCACTCAAATTTGTTGTATCTTAACGGGATTGGACTTTGATCACATGATAAAGCAAGAGCACACAAGGGAGGTATGAAGATAAGTAAGACACCTAAAAAACTAGATAGCATTTATTGCCCTCAATGCAGAGAAACCAGAGTAGATACTTTAAAGCAACTGAGGCCAATAGAAGAAGGGGACCAGGAACTAGAGAAAAGGTTAGATCAAAAAGAATTAACTTAGAAGGTAACACACACGCACAGGAAATCTATGCGAGTCAACTCCCTGTATAGCTATCCTTATCTAAATTAGCAAAAACCCTTGGTCCTTTCTATTATTGCTTATACTTGCTGTTCAACAAAATTAGGGATAAGGGCAAAATAGTTTCTGCCAGGTAGCGAGGGGGTAGAGGGGGAGAGGGAGGGGGTGGGGGGGTGAGGGAGGTGATGGGGGAAGGGGGGAGAAATGACCCAAACATTGTATGCACATATGAATAAAATAAAAATTAAAAAAATGTGTTGTATCTTACTTGAGATTTTAGTTTTCAATGTCTGTCTCCACTCTAAATCTTGCTAAGCTTTTCATAGTCACTGAAACATTTAGTCAGCATCTTAATTATATTTGAAAAATAACTTAGGTGGAAAAGAATGCTTCCTGAAATAAATTCTAGTGTAAGATTTAGCATTTACTTGTAAGGTGTTCTGGTACTTTTGTTCTCAATATTTAAAATATAGAACAGACAAATAATATCAAATGGAAAATATGTTCCAATTAATTTATGTTTATTTTTATTTTGATACCATTAAATTTGATACCTGCTGGTTTTTATATATCACAGATGTTTTCTTGCATTTTTGTTTCAATCTCTGCAAAAGACATTGTTTTGCATTTTTGACACCAAGGTCCAAGTTACATATATACACACTAAGAGAACATATGAGTTTTACACCCTTGTAATTTTATATGATAGTAATTTTCATATATCCACACTCACACACATATACATATGAACTTGTAAAATGAAAAATCTGGTCAATTCATTTAGTATTGTTTTCGAGTGAAACTATTATGCATATAATGCTATATAATTTAATTTCTTTGGTTGGAATTTTTATTTAACTGCCTAGTTTTAACTAAATTGTTTAAACTTACTTGTTGGTAGCTATTCTTCTTATATGGTGTGGTCATGGACAATTAGAATTTAATGGAAGAAGAAATTTATAGCTGAAAAAGAATACATTCGAGATTAAAATAACTGAATCAAAAAACCTAGACATTCTCATAACATTTATACATATATAAGTATATACTTATACTTATACTTTGCTAAGAGTTACTCTTAAATTTTTTGCAGTTTCATAAACCTAACTGAAAATGTTCATATGCACTAAGTGCCACTAACATGTTAATACTGTTTTGTGATTGAATGCAAATGAACTCTATTAAAATATAAGTATACTGACAAGAGATTTCACTATGGAGCATTTGTTGATATAGTCCTTTTCCCCTGGTATAACCTTTGCTCAGGTCTTGGTCCTTACTATTACTTTGTGCACAACCCTCAGAGAAGGCTATGGTTATCTCTTAAACAATAATTTCTGATTCTTAAAAAAAAATCATAATCAATAATCTTTTACCTAACTTCTTTTTTACTTGAGATTTTTGTATTGAGGCTCTCTTTACATGATGAAAAATACCTGATTTCTTTGGCTAGTGTGGTTCAAAAACCAGTCATGTTTAAAAAAATTCAACCAGTTGAATTGTTGGTCCTTGTGTCAAATAAAACCACTGATTGATAAACTAAACAAATTGCTTTCAGTGGCTTATTATTGCCTTCCCAAGATCCATATCCTGATGACTTCCTCCCTCACAACAAGACTACCTTCATAGTGGATCCATTGTTATTATTTTCATAAAAGACTCAACTTAAATTACATGTAACATAAGTACCATGTGATGCCCTGCCTCATTCCAACTAGGAGCCTGGTTTTTGTGAATATATTTAGTCCTGCCTACAGCTACAGTTTTGCCAGGCTCAAGGCTGTAGGCATTATGGACCACAGATGCTGGGCTTCCTAAAAGCTGTTTTCCAGTGCTGTCATCAAGCTTCTGGTTCTTCACAGAATAGGGCTGGCAGCAATGCATATACTTTGGGGTCCACCATTCAGTTAAACTGCTAATGCTAGGCTCCTGTTTTCCTGGCTCCCTTGAGCTTATGCAAAGAGACAAAATGGTATTCCCATATGTCACTTACTGGTTTTTCTGGCAAATCTCTTTACCTCCCTTAACCTCTCAGATTCTAGTCTGCTTGAGACAATCTTTCATTATGAAACTCTTCCCTCAGAAGCTGCAGATTATTAAAATTGATTCTAAGGCAAACTGGTATTAGAGGCTATTCTAGTATATTCCAAAATATGCATGTTAGTGAACTACAATTAAGGATAACTCAGAAGAATGACCTTGATTTACTAATTTGAATGTAAAATTTTACAAATGGTTTAGATATTGTTAGAAGACACCTATTGACCAGTGATCTTCTTCTCCTAAAGACTTGTATCTTAGGCAAACGAACTATTTATGCTCTTGAATAGACATAATGCATATTTTTTTCTTCTAAATAAGGTTTCGTTTCAAGAAATTAAATCTGGGAAAGGATATATTCTACTTTCACACCATTGTTGCCATAGCACATATAACATGGAGCTATTTTCTTCATGGAAATTACTGTAGCTAGAGAGGAAGAACTTAAGTCAAAGATCCACAGTTACTATTCAATAGAGATTTTGAATGGAAGCTGGTACATGGCATATTGAATAAATGATGAACTGAGTCATATTTATGACGGTCAACATGAGATTTTAGGTTATTTAGCAACTCATCAGCAATATGACTAGCCTGAGTCCTTCCTGAAAAGTGGAATCTGAGCCAATTGTTGCACAAACTCCTACAAGGTGAACAGAAAAGGAGAAAACGTGACAGGAGGAAAGAATATGTATTTGTCCTTCTCTGCTCTTGAGTTGGTTTCTGATAATCTAAATCCCCAAATCCTTTACTGGTGTGACAGGATGAAAAGATAGAATTCACACAAATTTCATATATGATCTTACTTCAAAACTTAATTTTTAGGGATATTAAAATGGGACACTATGTTTAGTAGAATTGCCACCAGTTTGGATGAAGACAGAGTTGAGTCAAGTTCAAATGATCTACCATAGGCATTTCACAAAGCAGTAGAGAATTTGATTGACATTTCTTTGTCTTATTCAACTTTACCTGAAAAGAAGGAAAAATCCTAATAAATAAAGTGCTTACTACAGCAAAATGAGCAGTACTACTTACTATTTTTTCTCATTAACAAAGATATGATTACCTGCCAACTCCTAAACCAAAGATTAAAAAGCCCTAATAAAACCTAATAGATAATTTGATTACTTCAAGCTTTGATTTTCAAAAATTAACTTTCAGTATGATAGAAAAACATTACTATCTTCTATCCAATTAAATTATTTAAAAGCATTATGTCTTTACCATGTTTCTAATTTCCTTATATCTGTGCAAACTAATTTAAAGAATTAGAAGTTTTTTCTCATAAGTTACTTTAAATGTATTAAACCAGATAATTCATGCCTTATTTTCATTACTCTTTTTGTTCAATCACCAGGTAAAAGACATGGACACATAGCAAATAAATTTATTAAGTTGTTGGAAAGCACATTAATAAGCAAACCACTTTGGATGGAGAGAATTGTGCCAACCAACCATTGCCATGTAAATTGCAGATCCTGGCTGCTTTTGTCATTTTTTATTTTTTGGGCCAGAATCAAATGGCCCTCCACACAGACATTTGATAATTATGGTTATCATTGAGTAGGAAAGTAGATTAAAATATTCCCAATATTCTTTTAAAAAAACCCTCAATCTATACATAGGTAAGGAGTGCTTTGAAAGTCATTTTCACAATTGTTAATGCATCAATATGAATCTGTTTGGCTTAGCTAGGATTGAAGCTTCCAGTGAAATATTTCAACTACATGAAACATTGCATATGAATTTCAAATTCAGCCAGTGCATTGGAAGCAATAATTCAACCATCACATCTTTGCTTGAAAATATATGCTGTAGAATTTTTCCATGCTGTTGTTGGTTTTGATACATATTATTTCACTGAGCACTGATATTTTAGTACATTAAGAAATACTTTAGTACTGATACTTAAGATTGGAGGAGGGGTAGTTACTGGGCTTTAAATTTTAAAGAGAAAGTTTAAAAACAAAATCCCAATCAGCTGGTTTGATATGCCCAATCAGTCTTTGGATAGTTGTCAGTTATTGTTACTTAGAAACCCTCTTTCTCCACAGAATGGATTTATTTGATTTTGTTCCTAAAATATTTCCATCTAAAAAAATTAAGCAAAAATTTAATATTTGATAACTGATGACAAAGAAAGCCAATCATTTCATCTCGTTGCTAGTTTATGAAGGTCATAAACACTTTTGTTCCTTTTGCTGCAGTTCTACTTTCATCCAGGATGAATTAGTGAGTGATCAACAGGACTATCATATATTATAGGTTGCATTAGTTGCGCTCTAGTTTATTGTAGAGTATTTCTGTTTTTCATAAACTTTTTTTAGGATATATTTGTTATGCAGAGGGGCTTCATAGTGACAATGCTGATTAGACTTATATTGTACATTGGTTAGATTACCCCCATTGTCTCTCCCCCTCAACCCCTTCCCTGCCCTACTTAAAGCAATTGAAAGAGGTTTCTTTGTTCTATTTCATATAAGTATATGAAGTCCATCAACTATATCCCCTCACCTTACTCTCCTTCATTCACCCTCCCATTAGTAACCCTCTCCCACACACACTGTACCTATTTTACAGTCCTGTCTTTCATTATTAATATTTAAGTCAATGTTCAAAGGGGTTTCTTGATGTATCCCCTCTTTGGTCAGTTCAACCCCTTCCATTACTCTCCCTTATCACTTTACCTCTTACCCTGCAGTTTTCTTTTTTTTTTTTTTTTACTTTGGCATTCATTGCAGTGCATCATTTATTCTTTTTTTTTTTCCTTTTTCTTTTATTATTCATATGTGCATACAAGGCTTGGTTCATTTCTCCCGCCTTCCCCACCCCCTCCCTTAGCACCCACTCCGCCCCCTCCCTCTCCCCCCCCAATACCCAGCAGAAACTATTTTGCCCTTATTTCTAATTTTGTTGTAGAGAGAGTATAAGCAATAACAGGAAGGGACAAGGGTTTTTGCTGGTTGAGATAAGGATAGCTATACAGGGAGTTGACTCACATTGATTTCCTGTGCGTGGGTATTAACTTCTAGGTTAATTCTTTTTGATCTAACCTTTTCTCTAGTACCTGTTCCCCTTTTCCTGTTGGCCTCAGTTGCTTTTAAGGTATCTGCTTTAGTTTCTCTGCGTTAAGGGCAACAAATGCTAGCTAGTTTTTTATCACCCCGAGTTTTCAATACCTTTCAATACATATCTTTATGTCCTCTACCTTCACAGATGTTATACTTTATGCTATTACTGATATTCTTCCATTCCCTTTTACTTTTACTCACTCCCCGAGTTCCATAGAACAGTTCCACCATTACAAAAATGTTCTACATATGAGTTTGTATATGATCATGCTTGGTTTTGTGTATATGTTTACTTTTTGGATTTATCTTCTACGTATGAGAGAAAATATGTGGCCTTTGTCTTTCAGAGCCTGGTTTACTTCACTTAACATGATGTTCTTCAATTACATCCATTTACCTTCAAACCACATGTCATTATTCCTTATGACTGAGTAAACTCCATTGTGTATATATACCAAATTTTCTTATTCTATTCATCAGTTGTAGGACATCTGGGTTGTTTCATAATAGCTTTGCTATTTTGAATAGTGCTTTGCTGAACATCGGTGTACAGGTGTCTCGATCTTATCCTGACTTACATTCTTTGGGTAGATGCTCTGGAGTGGTATCACTGGATCATATGGCAGTACTATCTTTAATTTTATGAGGAATCTCCATACAGCTTTCCATAATGGTTGTACTAATTTGCATTTCCACCATCAGTGTATAAGGGCTCCTGTTTTGCCTCATCCTCACACATTTGTTGCTATTGTTGCCATTAAATATGGCCATTCTAACTGGGATGAGATGAAATCTAAGTGTAGCTTTGATTTGCATCACTTTCATAACCAGGGAAGTTGAACACTTCTTCATGTATTTACCATTGCTCAGTATTTTTTAAAGTCTGTATAAATAATATGTACTTTTCTGCTTTGAGTCTGTATTAGTTGATTCTGGTGCACAGTGTATTCTTACAGTATCACTCTCATCATTTGTGAATAGTCCCTTATTATTTTCTACTACTTTGAAACCTAACTTATATGTTGAAGTTAGTAGTGAACTAATGTTTTTTTGTTGTTGTTGGTGGTGGTGGGGTAGTTTCTTTTTTTTTAAATTAATCATGCATTGATTACCTACTTGGTCTTGGGGACAATAGAGAAATAAGTATATGTGTTTCTGCTATCCATAGGATAATCTTACTGAATACAAGTAAAATAATCAGATTACTCTGTACATTCTGAGCTTATGTGCCCATCATTACTATAGTAATAGATTTATCTTATATGGAGTCAAAAATTGAATGTTCAAAGTGACTTCAGTAAATTTATTACTAACTTCCCTTTATTTGCATAGGGAAATTTTCACTGTGTCTGTAAGGAATACAAAAATAAATTTGACATTTTGAAAAATTTGTCTAGAATGTAAATTTTATCAGTTATGAAAATAGACTAGTTTAAAATGATTAGAGTTCTTTTTTCTACAGACCATTTTTATGTAGACACAGTGGCATAGATTTTCCTTTTTTTTATTATTATTTTATTATTCATATGTGCATACAAGGCTTGGGTCATTTCTCCCCCCTGCCCCAACCTCCTCCCTTAGCACCCACTCTGCCCCCTCCCCTGCCCCCCCAATACCCAGCAGAAACTATTTTGCCCTTATTTCTAATTTTGTTGAAGAGAGAGTATAAGCAATAATAGGAAGGAACAAGGGTTTTTGCTGGTTGAGATAAGGATAGCTATACAGGGAGTTGACTCACATTAATTTCCTGTGCATGGGTGTTACCTTCTAGGTTAATTCTTTTTGATCTAACCTTTTCTCTAGTTCCTGGTCCCCTTTTCCTATTGGCCTCAGTTGCTTTTAAGGTATCTGCTTTAGTTTCTTTGCATTAAGGGCAACAAATGCTAGCTAATTTTTTAGGTGTCTTACCTATCCTCACCCCTCCCTTGTGTGCTCTCGCTTTATCATGTGCTCAAAGACCAATCCCATTTTGTGTTTGCCCTTGATCTAATGTCCACATATGAGGGAGAACATACGATTTTTGGTCTTTTGGGCCAGGCTAACCTCACTCAGAATGATGTTCTCCAATTCTATCCATTTACCAGCGATTGATAACATTTCATTCTTCTTCGTGGCTGCACAAAATTCCATTGTGTATAGACACCACATTTTCTTAATCCATTAATCAGTACTGGGGCATCTTGGCTGTTTCCATAACTTGGCTATTGTGAATAGTGCTGCAATAAACATGGATGAGCAAGTGCCTCTGGAGTAACCTGTGTCACAGTCTTTTGGGTATATCCCCAAGAGTGGTATTGCTGGATCAAATGGTAGGTCAATGTTTAGTTTTTAAGTAGCCTCCACATTTTTTTCCACAGTGGTTGTACCAGTTTACATTCCCACCAACAGTGTAGGAGGGTTCCTTTTTCCCCCGCATCCACGCCAACACCTGTTGTTGGTGGTGTTGCTAATGATGGCTATTCTAACAGGGGTGAGGTGGAATCTTAGCGTGGTTTTAGTTTGCATTTCCTTTATTGCTAGAGATGGTGAGCATTTTTTCATGTGTTTTTTGGCCATTTGAATTTCTTCCTTTGAGAAAGTTCTGTTTAGTTCACTTGCCCATTTCTTTATTGGTTCATTAGTTTTGGTAGAATTTAGTATTTTAAGTTCCCTATATATTCTGGTTATCAGTCCTTTGTCTGATGTGTAGCTGGCAAATATTTTCTCTCACTCTGTGGGTGTTCTCTTCAGTTTAGAGGCAATTTCTTTTGATGAACAGAAGCTTTTTAGTTTTATGAGGTCCCATTTATCTATGCTATCTCTTAGTTGCTGAGCTGCTGGGGTTCCATTGAGAAAGTTCTTACCTATACCTACTAGCTCCAGAGTATTTCCTACTCTTTCCTGTATCAACATTAGAGTTTGTGGTCTGATATTAAGATCCTTGATCCACTTTGAGTTAATATTGGTATAGGGTGATATACATGGATCTAGTTTCAGTTTTTTGCATACTGCTAACCAGTTTTCCCAGCAGTTTTTGTTGAAGAGGCTGCTATTTCTCCATCGTATATTTTTAGCTCGTTTGTCAAAGACAAGTTGGTTATAGTTGTGTGGCTTCATATCTGGGTCCCCTGTTCTATTCCACTGGTCTTCATGTCTATTTTTGTGCCAGTACCATGCTGTTTTTATTATTATTGCTTTGTAATATAGTTTGAAGTCAGGTATCGTGATACCTCCAGCATTGTTCTTTTGACTGAGTATTGCCTTGGCTATTCGTGGCCTCTTGTGTTTCCATATAAATTTCACGGTAGGTTTTTCAATCGCTTTAATGAATGTCATTGGAATTTTGATGGGAATTGAATTAAACATGTAGATTACTTTTGGGAATATAGACATTTTTACTATGTTGATTGTACCAATCCATGAGTATGGGAGATCTCTCCACTTTCTATAGTCTTCCTCAATCTTTTTCTTCAGAAGTGTATAGTTTTCCTTGTAGAGGTCATTCACATCTTTTGTTAGGTTTATACCTAGGTATTTGATTTTTTTTGAGGCTATGGTAAATGGAATTGTTTTCATACATTCTTTTTCAGTTTGCTCATTGTTCGTGTATAGAAATGCTAATGATTTTTCTATGTGGATTTTATATCCTGCTACATTGCTGTAGCTATTGATGATGTCTATGAGCTTCTGAGTTGAGTTTTTTGGGTCTTTAAGGTATAGGATCATGTCATCTGCAAATAGGGATAGTTTGACAGTTTCTTTACCTATTTGTATTCCTTTTATTTCTTCTTCTTGCCTAATTGCTCTGGCTAGGAATTCCAGTACTATGTTGAATAGGAGTGGAGATAGTGGGCATCCTTGTCTGGTTCCTGATTTTAGAGGGAATGGTTTCAGTTTTTCTCCATTAAGTATAATGCTGGCTGTAGGTTTGTCATATATAGCTTTTATAATGTTGAGGTACTTTCCTTCTATTCCTAGTTTTCTTAGAGCTTTTATCATGAAATGATGTTGGATCTTATCAAAGGATTTTTCTGCATCTATTGAGATGATCAAGTGGTTTTTGTCTTTGCTTCTGTTAATGTGATTTATTACGTTTATTGATTTTCGTATGTTGAACCACCCCTGCATCCCTGGGATGAAGCCTACTTGGTCGTGGTGAATAATCTTTTTGATGTGTTGTTGAATTCGGTTTGCCATTATTTTGTTGAGGTTTTTTGCGTCAATGTTCATTAAGGAGATTGGCCTATAGTTCTCCTTTTTGGAGGTGTCTTTGCCTGGTTTTGGGATATATGTAATACTGGCTTCATAAAATGTGTTCAGCAGTTTTCCTTCCCTTCTATTTCATGGAACAGTTTAAGGAGAGTTGGTATCAGTTCTTCTTTAAAAGTCTGATAGAATTCAGCAGAGAATCCATCAGGTCCTGGACTTTTCTTTTTGGGGAGACTCTGGATTGTTGCTTCAATTTCATTTTGTGTTATAGATCTATTCAGGTGATTAATTTCCTCTTGGTTCAGTTTTGGATGATCATATGTATCTCGAAATCTGCCCATTTCTTTAAGATTTTCAAATTTATTTGAATATAGGTTTTCGAAGTAGTCTCTGATGATTTCCTGGACTTCCATGGTGTTTGTTGTTATCTCTCCTTTTGCATTCCTGATTCTACTAATTTGGGTTTTTTCTCTCCTTGTTTTAGTCAGGTTTGCCAGGTGTCTATTGATCTTGTTTATTTTTTCAAAGAACCAACTTTTTGTTTCATTAATTCTTTGTATGGTTTTTTTGGTTTCTATTTCGTTGATTTCAGCTGTTATTTTTATTATTTCTCTCTTTCTATTTGTTTTGGGATTTGCTTGTTCTTGTTTTTCTAGGAGTTTGAGATGTATCATTAGGTCATTGATTTGGGATCTTTCAGTCTTTTTAATATATGCACTCATGGCTATAAACTTTCCTCTCAGGACTGCCTTAGCTGTGTCCCATAGGTTCCGGCAGGTTGTGTTTTCATTATTATTGACTTCCAGGAACTTTTTAATTTCCTCTTTTATTTCATCGATGATCCATTGTTCATTGAGTAATGAGTCATTTAATTTCCAGCTTTTTGCATGTTTTTTGTCTTTACTTTTGTTGTTGAGTTCTACTTTTACTGCATTGTGATCAGATAGTATGTACAGTATAATTTCTATTTTCTTATATTTGCTGAGGCTTGCTTTGTGCCCTAGGATATGATCTACTTTGGAGAAGGTTCCATGGGCTGCTGAGAAGAATGCATATTGTGTAGAAGTTGGATGAAATGTTCTGTAGACATCAACTAGGTCCATTTGATCTAGTGTATATTTTAGATCTTGGATTTCTTTATTGATTTTTTGTTTGGATGACCTATCTATTGATGATAATAGGGTGTTAAAGTCTCCCACAACCACTGTGTTGGCATTAATATATGCTTTTAGGTCTTTCAGGGTATGTTTGATGAAACTGGCTGCGTTGACATTGGATGCATACAGGTTGATGATTATTATTTCCTTTTGGTCTATTTCCCCTTTTTTTAGTATAGAATGTCCTTCTTTATCTCATTTGATCAATGTAGGTTTGAAATCTACTTTGTCAGAGATTAGTATTGCTACTCCTGTCTGTTTTCGGGGGTCATTGGCTTGGTAAATCTTCTTCCAGCCTTTCATCCTAAGCCTATGCTTATTTCTGTGGGTGAGATGGGTCTCCTGTAAGCAACAAATTGTTGGATCTTCCTTTTTAATCCATTTCGTCAAGTGGTGCCTTTTGATGGGTGAATTAAGTCCGTTAACATTAAGTGTTAGTACTGATAGGTATGTGGTGATTCCTGTCATTTAGTTGTCTTAGTTGTTTGAAGGTTTGATTGTGTGTACCTAAGTTGAGGTTACTCTCTACTGTCTTGCTTTTTCTTTTCCTGTGGTTTAGTGCTGCCTGTCTTTTCATGGTTAAGTTGGGTTTCACTTTCTGTGTGCAGAATCCCTTGAAGAATCCTTTGTAGTGGTGGCTTTGTGGTCACATATTGTTTTAGTTTCTGCTTATCATGGAAGACTTTTATTGCTCCATCTATTTTGAATGATAGTTTTGCTGGGTAGAGTATCCTGGGGTTCATGTTATTTTCATTCAGTGCCCGGAAGATCTCACCCCATGCTCTTCTTGCTTTTAATATTTCTGTTGAGAAGTCTGCTGTGATTTTGATAGGTTTACCTTTTTATGTTACTTGTTTTTTCTCTCTTACAGCCTTCAATATTCTTTCCCTAGTTTGTGAACTTGTTGTTTTAATGATGATATTTTGTGGGGTAGTTCTATTTTGATCTGGTCTGTTTGGTATCCTGGAGGCCTCTTGCATCTGTATGGGAATATCTTTCTCTAGATTTGGGACATTTTCCATTATTATTTTATTGAATAGATTATGCATTCCCTTCATGTGCACCTCTTCTCCTTCTTTGATGCCCATGATTCTCAAGTTTGGTCTTTTGATGGAGTCAGTGAGTTCTTGCATTTTCTTTTCACAGGTCTTGAGTTGTTTAATTAATAGTTCTTCGGTTTTTCCTTTAATTACCATTTCATCTTCAAGTTCTGGGATTCTGTCTTCTGTTTGTTCTATTCTGCTGGATTGGCCTTCCGTTTTGTTTTGCAGTTCTGTTTTGTTCTTTTTTCTGAAGTTTTCCATATCCTGGGTGGTTTCCTCTTTAATGTTGTCTATTTTTGTCCTGAGTTCATTGATCTGTTTATTCATCGTGTTCTCTGTTTCACTTTGGTGTTTATACAGTGCTTCTATGGTTTCTTTTATTTCTTCTTTTGCTTTTTCAAATTCTCTATTTTTGTTGTCTTGGAATTTCTTGAGTGTCTCCTGTACATTTTGGTTGACCCTATCCAGTATCATCTCTATAAAATTCTCATTGAGTACCTGTAGTATGTCTTCTTTTAAATTATTCTAGTGGGCTTCATTGGGTCCTTTGGCATAGTTTATCTTCATTTTGTTGGAGTCTGGATCTGAGTATCTGTTTTCTTCATTCCCCTGTTGTTCCTGTACCAATTTTTTGCTGTGGGGAAACTGGTTTCCCTGTTTTTTCTGTCTTCCCGTCATTGTTGTTGGTGTTGTTACTGTCCCTGTACTCTGTGCAATTAAGTCTTTTCTAGCTTGTAATAATAACAATGGTAATATTTAGAATGGAAGGGTGAGAGGAGATGGAAAGCAAGAGGTTAAATAAAAGGGAAAAACAAATAAACAGACAAGAAGGAGAAAACAGAACAAGGAATCAGACAAGAAAGTTTCAAAGGTATAAACAGGCAGCATTAGTGTACTAATTGACAGTAAGCTGAACAGACATTAGAGAGACAGAGAGAGGATTGAAAATAAAAAATAAAAAAAAGAAAAGAATAAAAATAAATAAGTAAATGAAAGAAATATATATATATATATAAATAAAATGAAATGAAAAATAGAAAATTAAAAAAAAAAACAAAAAACCAAAAAACCTCCAAGTTCAAATGCAATGAAGTTTCAGTCTTGATAATTTCGGTGTCCGTCTCAGTCTCCAATCCAAGTGTCCCAAGTTCAAATGCAATACAGTTTCGGTAAGTTTTTCAGCATGCAGGTGTAATTTGGTTGTTCTCTCATCAAAGGTAGGGAGAAAAAGAGAAAAAAAAAAGAGTCTGGAGACAGTTCTGAGAATGGTATCTGTGGCTGTGGCTTGCCTGCCTGCTGCTGTCAGCCTGCTGTTGCTGGAGTCGTTATTTATGCAGATCTCTGGGGTGAGCTTAGCACTCACCTGGCCCTGCAGGGTTTGTTTACTCAGAGTTCTCCTGTGTGTGAGCCTCTGCTACAAGCTTTCCCCTTTCCGAGGACACTGGGGAACGCATCCGCTTTCTCAGGCCTGCATGTTTATTTACCGTTCATGTGGGAAGTGGGTCTTCCCTCCTCTCCTGTGGAGTTTTCCTCCCTCCTCCACTCTCACAAGCTTTCCTACTCCTGGTTGCTGGGCATGCGCCCCCGCTCCCGCCAGAGCCTCTCCTGCCCCTGCCCCCGGCTTGTTTATTTACAGTTCTGGGATGGATTCCCTTCTCCCAATCTTCGGCGCTCAGTGCATCCCACCCTCTTTCCTGCGTGTCTTTATTGTTCTTACTGCTTATTAGTCAGTTTCTCTTTTTTCCCCTGGTGGAGGTCAGTCTGTCCCGGGGGCTATGCTGCTCTGGCCCAGGGTTGTCTGTGGGAGTACCGCAGTACCATGAAGCTCACCTTGTCTGCATCTTCCCACGCCGTCTGGGTGTGGGTGACTGGTGGCCTGGGGGCCCTCCTGGTTTCTCCGTTTAACGTGAAGTGGAGATTCTCTGTGCCAGCTGGAGGTGTGGAGGGGTCAAAGTTTTGCTTCTTCTCGGTGATTTTGCCTGCAAAATGTGTCTCCAGCATCTCTCCAAGATTTTACTATAGGAGACTTGCTTTCTGCTTCCTCCCTCTAGCCGCCGTCTTGGATCTCTCCATAGATTTTCTTTACTGTATGTCATATGGCTGGCTATGTGGGGCAATCAAATATTTTGTATTTCTCCACATGATGACACCAAAGAGCATGTCATTTCCTCCCCTTAACTAAAGAGGAGTTATCTAAACACTTACCTAAACACCCAACAATAAAGTAAGGATGTGAGCACATTCAGTAGTTGGAACATAAATTGTTATTGTTGATGATGTTAAGTAGAACTCCCAAAGCTCTATAAACCCGTAGAAAAGTACTAGTATACCTCTGTTTAGATTAATTACTTGGTCTTTATAACCTTGAACAAAATGTAAGAAAAAGAGAAGCTTTTCCATGGGGTAAAGTAGGAAAAAATCTAAATTGTATGGAATAATACAGCATTACTAGGTTTTACTACTACAGGCTGAGATTCTCACAAATTAAAAGAGGAAATATTAAGCATGAACATCATATGCATTCCAAAATTTCAGAAAACAGATTTTCTTCACAAAATAAAAGTCATTACATATTATCATTGGAATTAATGGTAAAATAAATCAAGGCACTGAATCTTTCTTGTACACTATATACATTTTCTTTTTTGCACCAGGGTCATGTTATGTAGCCAAGGATGACCTCAAATTGGCAATCTTTCTGTTTCTGTCTCTAAATGTTGGGATTATAGGCTTGTGCCATCATACCCAGTTGTGCACATTTTCTTAGATTAATAATAGTAAATTATTGTTATTTTAAAACCAGTAAAATTAAGTATTAAAAAGAGTCATTGAAAAATATAAATTGAAGTGTTGTGTGTTCTTAAGACAATGAAAAACCTGACTGAAATGGTACAATGAGCAACAAATCTTTGTACTAGACATTAAGAGATATAGAAAAGTTCTAAACAAATTTAATCTCAAAAAGCTCAGAATCTGGTGTGGAAGAATGACATTCTAATTTAAAGCATTTTCTGCTTATTTTATAAAGCCAAAGTGTGTTAGTTACCTTTTTTGTCATTATGACAAATACTTTGAGAAACAATTTAAAAGAAGGAAAAATTTTGGCACGCAGTTTCAGAGATTTCGATCCAAAGTTCACTGGTTCCTTGTTCCTGTGGTCAGGCAGAATATCACAGTAGAGAGCATGACAGGGGAAAACTTAGCACCTCATGCCAGCCAGGAAGCATAGAGAAACAGAGGAAGGAGCTGAGGACCTCCTCTTCAAAGGCACACTCCCAGTAACCTATTTCTGCAGCTATACCTCACCACAACTCCTAAAGTTTCCAACAGTCCCAAAATAGTCACCAGCTGAGAAGCAAGCTTTCAACATACAAGCCTTTGGACTATATTTTATATTGAAATGATAACACAAAGCACAAAACAGGTGTGCTGAGGAAATCTAGTCTAATGAGTGACCTTTTCCAAGTTTAATAGGTGGCTTCATACAGAAGGTCTATTGGTGGCTTACTGCAAATAGCTGAGGTTCAAACACTTGGACCCTCATGAGAATGAAAAATTTCAAACCAAGGTCACACTGTAGAGGAACAAAGCCAGGGTAGTAATGGCTAATCACAAATAATTTTCCTTTTCTTCTCTTCTTTCCTTTCCTTTTGGTGCTGGGGATCCAACTCATTGTCATGCAATGCTAGACAAATGCTCTGCCACTGAGTTATACATTCACCTCATTCTTTACTAGTCTCCTGCTGTATGTCAAGTACTATGTAAGTCTAGAGAATAAAATGGTGAGCCAAAGGTAAGTGCTTTGGTGCATGGCTATGGACATTAATCATATGAATCACAATAATAAATCAAATCATCAAACTAAGCGGTACCTCTTTAGAGGTGTAGATGAGGACTCTTTAGAAACAGTGTTTGGAAATGTCTTTAAGAATATCTTCCACTATTTGTGCTGCTAAAACAAAATACACTGATGGTGGGAATGCAAATTAGTACAACTATTATGGAAAGCTGTATGGAGATTCCTCATAAAATTAAAGATAGTACTGCCATATGATCCAGTGATACCACTCCAGAGCATCTATCCAAAGAATGTAAGTCAGGATAAGATCGAGACACCTGTACACCGATGTTCAGCAAAGCACTATTCAAAATAGCAAAGCTATTATGAAACCACCCAGATGTCCTACAACTGATGAATAGATCAAGAAAATTTGGTATATATACACAATGGAGTTTACTCAGTCATAAGGAATAATGACATGTGGTTTGAAGGTAAATGGATGCAATTGGAGAACATCATGTTAAGTGAAGTAAATCAGGCTCTGAAAGAAGATTGAAATTTATTTTCTCATGAATCTGGAGACTTGGAAGTTCAAGATCAAGGAGCTAACAGTTCTGGTTGTCTAGCGAGGGCTGCCATCTTCTTCTAAGATGGTGTCTTATGGAGCACCATGGTAGAAAGCAGAGAGCAAACCAGAAAAATAGTGCATGAAGCCTTTTTTAAAAGGCCTTAATCCCATTCACAAAGGAAGGAGCTCTCATGACTAACTCCCTCTTAAAGGTCTCACTTCTGCATAGCATCACTATGGTCACTATGTTTCAATACATTTTATTAAGAGGAGAGACTTAACTACAGCTTTTTACTCTGATGGCAATAATCCAATAGAAGAAAAAAATGATAAACCCAGAGCAAAGATGGACAGCTGTGGGTGAGATGAGCTTGAATAGGTGGGAAAAGGATGAGATAAAATGCACAGGTTGATTAGGCCAATTAATTGCTCTTAGCTAGGATTAGGGACTAATGAAGGTGGGTGGGTAGATTTCGTGGTGGAAGATGTGTTCATTTTATTCTAATTGTTTCTATATTCTAAGTGAAATACAAAGCAACTTATCAGCCAACTTGAGCAGTGATCAGAGGTTTTTCAAAATTTGAGGAAAAAGAAGGTAGAAATACTTATTTGAAAGACTTGGACAGGTAATTCAGTAGTCCAGTGTAATTGCTGGGCATCATGAATTCTCCACTTGGGGTTTGTGATTGCAAGTTTGATGGAAGAGTGGCCATGTGACTTTTACATATACTTAGGTGCAGGATTAGAACAGATGTGAGTTGTGCCTTATCATAATTATAATTTTACAAGAGGAGTGTGTTGGAGGGAGAAAGGGAAAACGTGACTGAAAGCATGTTTGTGCCTCCCCAGAGCTCACGTATTGAAATTTTACCTCACAATGTGACTGTATTTAAATATAAGACCTATAAAGAAGTGATAAAGGTTATATGAGGTCACAAGGGCTTTAACCCTGTAGGGCTGGTGCCCTTATCTGAAGTAAAAGAGACACCAAAGCTCTCTCTCTCTGAGTGTTCAGAGGAAAGGCTATGAAAGCACAGTAGTCTTCAAACCAGAAGAGCCCTCATCAGATACCAAACCCTTGATACCAGGGTACCAGTCCTTGATCAGGAACTTCCAAACTCCAGAACTATGAGACATAAATTCTTATTATTTGAGTTCCCCAGCTTGTGGTATTTTGTTATGGCAGCCTGAGTGGCCTAATATACCAAGGAAGTATATTGATGGGAGAAAGGGACAATGAAACAGAGTATATGCAAGGATATTACTGTAATGACAAACCTAAAATCTAATCTAGATAAGGAGGGAATAGAACATGGTGGTGGGATGAATGATGGAGATAAAAAATTAAATAAGGTCATCCGAGGTCCCAGCATAGATGAGGCTTTAACTGGGAATGTAAGATACAGGGGTAATTAGGATGCTTGACAATAAAATTAGGAAGGTGATGTTACTATTGGTAATAACAAGGTCTAAGAGCATGACTATTAAAAAAAACAAATTTATTGATGACAAGCCGTCAGAAAACTGAGCAATGAGATTTTTAAAAAATTATTTTTATTATACAAAATAATGGGTTTCATTATGACATTTTCATATACGTATACAATGTATTTTGATCATATTCAGCTCCCATTTCCCTTTCTTATCTCCCCTGGTCCCTTTTCCTCTTCTCAAATAGTGTCAATTTTACTTTCATGTTTTTTTTTTTAAATCTAGATTTTGCCAATGACAAAAAATGATAAATTTATCTATCTGAGTCTGGCTTACAAGAACAAGGAATATATTTATCACCATCCCTATATTCCTATTTGGTATTATGTTACTTGACTTCTGTCTTAGTCTTAGTCCATTTTCTGTTGCTGTAATAATATACCGCAGATTGGTCTCATTGTAGAGGCTGGGCAGTCCAAGAGCATGGTGCTACTGTCTAATGAGAGTTTTCATTCTCAGTCATAACATGGTTAAAAGACAAGTGAGTTCATGCAAGATAGAGGAAAATCTGGTTGAATTCATCCTTTTCATCAAGAAGCCACTCTCTCCATAACTAACCCACTCCTGTCATTATAGCATTAGTCTATTCATGAGGACAGAACCTTAATATTGAATTGCCTCTTAAAGATCCAACCTCTTATACAGTTACATTGAGATTAGGTTTCCAATGCATGAATTGGGGGTGGGGGGGCACATTTAAACCATAGCAAATGACCAGTATTTACATTCACCAAAATTTATAGCAAATTAATCCTGTGTGTTAATTACCATAATAAAAATGCAAACATCAAATACATAGATGATTTTTCTAGATACCTTTATGCTTGCAGTTAAATATTTAGGGAAAGAAATCCTTGGGGTATATTAAAATTATTTCAAAAGTTTAGGATTGTGTATTAAAGCAACATTCTCTTTGGAGCATGTTACTTGAATCATAGTTAAGTGAAAGGCAGTGTGAACCATGTGATAAATGATGATTTTTCACATCTAACAACCCAACTTTTCTGAGCTTGCATGCTTTGCAAGGATTTATGGTTTTCCCTGCCTTCATGCTGGAGTTACCTCAGCTTTCCGTGATGCCTTCCAACTAATCTGAAGGTTAAGGCATTCCTTGATCATGGATAGATCCCATTGCTGCTCAGCCCTGGAATTCTTTATAAAATTCCAGAACTTGTGCTAGAAATTGACTTAGGGAATCCAATAAAGTTGCAAGTCTTGGCAGTCATCCAAGCTAAATTTATAGACTGGAAGATATATGGGCTTTCCATTGTTCTCCTTTTCACCTTTCTGGATTTCTTTTGTTTCTTTTGAGTGTCTGAGTGCAAATTTATCATCTTGCTGATATTGTAGTGGAAATAACCATTGAGGGGATTTGGCTAAAACTTTTTCACTTTGGATCTTCCCTGGTCTTTCTGAACTTTGACCCATACCTGCACACCAAAGTGAATTTCTTTTTCTCTGTAGGATGTTGATATCATAAAATAAGAAGTTGTTCTTGAAAATGAATTACATTAAAATAACAGCTGACATGCATGTTTGGCAGCTAGCTAGAACTCCTACATCCCAGTTCTTCTTCTGCTCTGTGGGAGCCTTCTCCTCTTCTTGAGACATGATCTGAGAATATGTGATCACATATATTTTTTTCTGTCCATCCTATGACATGGTAATGAGGGCAAGAAGACAAGCTTGGAAGTGGATGTCTAAGAGATGTCAGTCTTTTTTGTGTGTATGTGATGCTCTGTAGGGCATGGGATTCCAAGCAATCTTCTCACACTTGACCTTTGAAAACCTGTCTTCTTCTTCTTACAGAATGGGTTTGCTGTTGTGAGGCCCCCTGGTCATCATGCCGAAGAATCTGCAGCCATGTAAGTACAAGGGACTGTTGCCCATCTCCAAAAGCCATGGTTCCTGGCGGTCACCTGCCCTGTGCATGTTTCTGAAGCCTCTAATTGTTAGCAGATGGACTGAAAAATCTTGCGAGGTACTCCCAGAAGCAGATTTATGGCTTCAGAGATCATATAGCATTTTAAAAAATGCTCTGAACATTATTTATAATGGTTTTCCTGGATGATTTGCTTTCTTATTTCTCTGTTCTTCTCTATTCCGCAGGGGGTTCTGCTTTTTTAATTCAGTTGCAATTACCGCCAAATACTTGAGAGACCAACTAAATATAAGCAAGATATTGATTGTAGATCTGGTATGTATTCCTGGCCAGAACTGCATTTTTAGTGACTCTAGATAAAAGGGAGTAGATTTGTACTTCTCTGTTAGGTTGTCTTGCTTTTAGCATTTGCAAACTGGAGGGTGTGTTCCTTTGAATGTGGAAACTCATTAATTTCAGGATTGCAGTTCTGAAACCATAAACATTCACGTTTCACTTTCATGGTGTTAACTGCAATTTAATGAGAAGAAGGTGCAGATCAGGGCAACTTTTATGATCCTTAAATGAATTGATACTTCCACAGTTAAAATAACCCAACAGAACCTGAATTTACTTTTCCCCACAGAATATTGACTTTAAATAGTCAGATGTGCTGGAAAGAATGCTGTTTCTTTGGTAACCAATTGGCTACTTCCCCTGGTTTGCAATCATGTTGCTTGTTGTGCAACAGTGGTATTATTAAAACAAGTCAGCATGTCATTCTTTCGCAAAAGATCTCAGATCTCAGATGCCAGGTTAGGATGACTCCCTGCAGAAACCTTGAGTGATTAAAAGTCACAGGCATTGGATTAGTCTTGCATTTTAACATGATACATTCTTACACAATAGTTATAATTTGTTTAACAAATGGTTTAAATGCAGATGACACTTGGCAGGTTGTCTAAAGAATATTCATGAATAATGAGCTAAAGATCTGCCCCATACCAAAAGGACCAGCCCAGGAAAGGGTGAAAGAGAGCTGAATGGTGATTTATGAGCCCCGTTTTAGGTTTGCCTCCAGTTCACGAAGAGGTGTAATAGGTTGTCTGACAAAGCATAGACAGGAAATGAACCCTGGCATCCAAACTGAACCTGTACATCTGTACTTAATTAATTTTTGCAGGTGATAAAAGATTTAAAGGCAAAGTATGTTAAAGGTTTTTTTTTTTTTTTTTTTTTGGAAGTGCAAGGCTTAATAGTCTAAATCTCGTTCATATCTGTAGTCATAATTAAATCTTGTTGGAAGTCATGGCCTCACCCTCCAGCCCTCCGATTTAGTTAAGCAGGCACACCAAAGGGTTGAGAGAGCACAAACAAAGCCATGTGAAGAAATACTTAGCTAAGTTCAACTGAAGATAAAAGGAATGGAAGACTGATAACCACTTCTAGTGCTCAGTTGGAATGGATGTTTTTCACACACTGTATTGTAGCCTTCCTGCAAACACTTTCGTGTGAAAAATATTCAGTCCCAACTTTTCACATATTTTGCAAACAGGCTTAAGTTTTAATGTAAGTCATAGTTCACCATTAAAAAAAAAAGAACGTGTTGAATGTCTAGATATACTACAGGAGCAAGGTGTTAACATTTTGCATAGATGAAGGCATCAGTTGCCTATTTCCCCATATGCACTTGAAAAGATATTTTAAATAACTAATAATTTGTTTTGCATGAGTTACATGATCATACATTTAATCATCAGTATGCTCATACTTCTGTAAGTTCTATGCTAGAAAGATAACTGAAAAATTGAAGAAAAGATAGTAGATGAATATCAAAGTTATGTGATAAAAGTTTCTAAGCATTCTAAATTTGTCAAAATTCCCTAGGAAGGTGATTAGTCAACTGTTCATCTTATTCTTAACAGTCTTTTAGTATTTACTTCCTGAAAAATCTCCTCTGCTATCATTTTAGGATTCTTTGAAGATAATAACTACTAAGAGTGTCCTTTGAAAGTATATTAGTGATGCCAATCTCATAAGTAATGAATTGTAGAATAGACTGGAAATCTAAAATGCTTAGCTTATGATAGATGAAATCTTTGTACAGTTCTTTTTTGTACATTAATACAGGAATATTAATTAAGGAATATTAAGGAGAAAATCTGATACAATTTATAAAATAATTTACTTGGTAGCTCCAAGGAGTTTCCTGTGAGCTTACTGGCCTTTGATTAGGAATTTGCTCCATTTTCCAATCACAAAGGATACTGATTTCCCTACAGGCTCTAGCAGATGAGAAGTTTTTCCTTCAAATTCTCTGAATGTATGAAGTTCTGTCCAAAGGGTTGCCTCTGAGATCACCACCAGCTCACATATTCTTACTTTCAAGTCTTCCAAATGCTGCAGCTGCAGGGTTACTTTGAGGAGATTCCTGTTTCTTCCAGCTGCTGAGAAGGAAGTTTTAAAGTGCCACATGGTGCTGAGACATCCGTTCTCCCTGGCTGACAGGTCTATTCTGCTAGTTAGCAATGGAGAAGTGGCGAAGGTTCTTCATTGGGAAAAGACTTTCATCCCTGCACATCCAAAGCCATTACACAGTAGCTGGTAGATGTGAACTACATCCAAAAATTGTAGGGCCAGTAGAAGTTGGAGTTGGTTCATGTCCAACAGCTAGTCTGAGCACTTTTCTATACCTAGTAAATACAAAGCCAGAGTACTAACTTATCTCCTATTTTGCATCATAGCCTAATTCATAGTTGTTGACATTTTAGGTAGGTACGATTCTAGTTGATTTGTGGGACTCATTTATTCCATTTCTCTTTCATCAGAAGACTACAAACACATTCACATTTGTGTGGAGACAGAGCAGGTGTACTTGCTTTTCAACTTGAAAAGAACAGGCAATCAATTGTGTTCAGGACATTACTCTGTCCTAGAAGTAGATTTGCCTTCATTACTCATGTAGCTTTTGAGCAATGTGACTTTTAGTTAGAAAACAATACTTTTTATGTGTTCTTTTTAAAAAGAAAGGTTACTTTGAATATCCTTAAATTGGAGGAAATTGCACTGTTGATCAAACACATTTTGGACTTTGTCACAAGTCCTTATAATCATAAATAATAAAAAGTAGCTGGTAGAATACGTGATTTATTCCACTTATCGTAAATGAAAATGAAAATGTATTGGTTTTAAATATTTGTGCAGAATTAACTTTCACAGTATTTTTTTTACCAGTAAAATGTTGAAAGGATATTTTGCATTTTCCAGTATATTTTAGATCAAGTCTATTTGGGGGATTTTAAAGATTCAGTTCATTTCCATAATTTTTCACAAGCACCAGTAATTTTGTTGTCTTTGTCTAGTATATATTTGTTGCTAAGCAGAAGAAGCCTTAGATCATTCCTGAATAGTCAGTAGTTTGTATGAATATTTTGCAGCAAGGGAAACTGAAAAAAAATCTGTTTTCAAAGCTATACTATAGTGATAAGTTGTTGCCAAAACCATAAGACATACTTCAATTTAACTTTTACTCTAAAGACATGGTGAATATGAATACAGAATTAAGGATTGCACGTGTGTTAGAATGGATTTGTGTATTTTAATTAATAATGTCTGCTGAAATTTCACTATGACATGGACAACACTTTATTTCTTATTTAGAAATGTATAAACTATAATAACTATCCACATATTTTTTCATGAACAAATGATTTTATATCTGAGACAAATTATTGGCTTTTATTTGACTTTTTAAAATAAACCTTTCCAATGTCCCTAGGGAAACATGGGTAATGAAGACAACATATTTCTGCTTTGCCAATTGTGGATATATTTATGCCCAGAACAAAATTTGTCTTACAACCTTGGCTATTGCTATTGTGTAAGAGAAATGGAAATATCACTTTAGTGCTGTTTTTTTTTGTCCATCCTCTAGATATCAGTAGCAAACACAAAAGACAGTGTTGCTTAAATTGTTTCATTTTTGTTCACATAAAGGAAAATAATTTTTCTATCTCTTCCTTCCTTTCCTTTGAATATTCAGAAATCCAGGAATTAATATATTTTCAGTAAGTTGTATTTTTTTCTGATGTGTATGTCTTTAGCTGGAACAAGTTTCTGAGATGATTCATATCTGCCTAAGAATTATGATTCTGTAGTTACTTTTGGGTATGTGTGCTGTACAAAAGGGGAAGATTATTGCATGTCTACACGATGGGTGGCAAGTTCAATGCAGGTTTTCAGATCCTACCAAAAAGAGGTTGTGGTTGTATCTAGTGCAGTTTTGGGCTACATTCTACACAAGAGATTATAAACACGAGTTATATAAACCTCAATAAGGAGAAATAGTGCACAATAACATCATTTCACGAATTTGCTAAGAGAATCAAAGAGATGATGAATGCAAATTTAACAGTGTAATAGGTTTGTCATTTGGAGTAAGAAATGGATTGAAGACCCACTCTAACAACTAACTCTATGTAGTCTTATTGTGTTACTTGAACTCTGATTCTCAGTTTTCTTATCTTTTAATTTATGAATAATAGTACATAGCCCAGGTAACTGTTAAATAATTTATGCAAGATATTTAATATAGTGCCTAACTTAAAAATTGTAGGAATCCTTGGGAAAACATGTGATTCTTAGTTATATAAAATACAGTATAATTATGTAGTTAAAAATTACCAAAACTTTTTATAATAGAACCAGAAACTATATACCATATATGTTAATAATGTAGCAATTATATTCTGCTGAATACAAGTATATGTATTATTAACTATAAAGAGTGATCCATTTTATTTTTATTTCGAAGATATTAACATATTATTAAAGTCCTTCAATTAAAGTGTTTGAAGAAACTTAAAAATGTTATTCATCTTATTTTTCCCATATGTTGTATCAATTCTGACATATGTCCATTTATAAATGAATAGAAGGATAAGTGTTGTTTTAAATCATAATCATATAAAAATGTCCTAATAATTTTTCACTCATTTTAATGACACAGGGTTTTTGTTTGTTTGTTTGGTTGGTTGGTTTTTCTTTTTGGATGGGATGGAGAGTAGTTTGGGAAAAGAAAAAAAGATCAGGAAGGATTCTGGGAAGAAAGCCATGGCATAATATTAAATTAGGCAGATTGGACAAGTTTGTATAAAGTCCCATGCCATCTTCCTGCTTTGGCATAAATGATTTAAGAGTTAATGAGCTCATGTTCCTGTGTCGTCGACTTTTGCTATCACGATTTTACCAAAATGAAATATGAAGTCCTTTTTGCATCTGGCATCTCTTTTGAAGTGACGTTAACCGCTGAGGGATTACTAACTGAACTGAATTCTTCAAGAAGGCTAATTTATTCAGCTGGTTGCAAAGCCTTTGACCTTAATGGTGGGACTTGGCAAATCAATGCACACACGTATGTTTAGTGTTCTGTTAAGAATTGCGAAAACTCTCTGTAAGCCATAGATCCTTCTGCAAAATACTAGTTTGTAGTTTAAACATTAGTCTTTTTTCAGAGGCCAATGAGGCTAGTTAATTAAGCCTGAAGGGTTATGAACTGTTGGCAGTTAATAAGTCATAAAATTCCTCCATAAAACAGGATGCGAGATTCCATCACTAAAGCAAAGAGTACAAAGGGCCGGTGTATAAATATCTAATTGTACCAAAGGACTGGGCTTTCTCAATGACTGCTCATCTGGAGTCTCCAGGGCATGCTCGCTGTGGTTTCCTGATTTTTAGAAGCCAGTTTAAAAAATGAGTGCATTAAAGGGTAATTTGCCTGAAAGTTCAGGAAGTAAAGGGGGTGGCGTGGAAGCAGGCTGAAGGGGAAAAGAGAAAGAGGGACAGAGTGAGAAGACAGAAAATGAGACGGAGGGTGGGGTAGCAAGACAGGGAACTAAAAATCAGAAAGGTTGTCTCCACACAGAGTTAGACATGACTGTATTTGTCATCTGTTTTCTTTTCCCTGTAGGATGTTCACCATGGAAACGGTACACAGCAGGCCTTTTATGCTGACCCCAGCATCCTGTACATTTCACTTCATCGCTATGATGAAGGCAACTTTTTCCCCGGCAGTGGAGCCCCAAATGAGGTTCGGTTTATTTCTTTAGAGCCCCACTTTTATTTGTATCTTTCAAGTAATTGCATCTCATGATTACCCCTAATTTTCTTGTCCTTTGCTGGTGTTTTAAATTACACGAGATTACTGACCTGTCCCACAGGACCAAGAACCAGTGCAGAACAAGTGCATAACCCAGAGCACCAGTTACAAGAAAGGCTGGGCTGATTTGGTGCATTGTTTGATGTTTATTTCAAGAGCTCCCTTGTGTTTGTTTTCCTGTCTTCTTGCTTTCTTCCCTTTGCCCTCTTCTGTACCACTGTGGTGTGTTTTTCTCTTCTCAGGTTGGAACAGGCCTTGGAGAAGGATATAATATAAATATTGCCTGGACAGGTGGCCTTGATCCCCCCATGGGAGATGTTGAGTACCTTGAAGCATTCAGGTTGGTACCCCTTTCTCTCTCAAAATGGCAAATTACAAAACAGACATCTGTTAAAACACCACCAAATGTGAAAGAGAAAGGTAAACTATTGTTATAAAGTCATGTTGGAATATGTGTAAAAAAAGGTATATCAAGATATAGTTGTATTTTTAAAAGTATATTGACCAGTGACCCAGACATGCTCCCTTTTCTCCCCCTAAAAAAAGGGAAAATAAAGACTTTATTATTACATAGTTCTGTGTGGAAAATAATGTGTGCCTATTATAATATATGATGTGATTTACAATGGATATTAGCATATTAAATGCTCTTAAAAGTCCTTCACTACCTATTTCACTTTGCTAAACAGGCATTCCCCAAACTTCATGGGACCACAGAATCCCTTTCTTGCATAGCACTTGCTAGCAGTCTTAGATCTGAGGAGCTAGCTCACTCCAGGAACATTGGCCTTGGCTATCTCACTTGATTAGATACACTGGATGATTTTGTATATTAAAACATTAACCAATTAATCGGTTGCTTTCAACTTCACTAAGAGCACATGAAATATATCCATGTTACATTCTGCTACTCTTTTTCCTAAGCAAAGAACTCTAAAAATTAATTTAAACAAGAAACACAAGAAATTAAAAGCTTTGTTCTTTTTTTCTTGGAAATGGAATTCAGAAAAGGACATCATTTCTTTCTCTGTAATTCAAAAAATTAATCTTTGGAAAGTTCTCTTTTAAGGAGAAATATCAGATTGTGTCAATATATGCTTCACTTGCAAGATTTGAAGAAGAGATTTTAACCTATCAGTATCGTATAATTTCCTGAATGTTTTATGTAATTGAAATCAAGACCAAACAACTGCATGAAAAGAAACTTGAGAGGTATTCATAGTTATGAAATTTACCACTTATGAATTCCCAAGAAGAAAATTCTCTTGATAATATATTTTTAACTTAGGGAAATAATGGGAAATTTTCTCAGTAAATGCAATTTTGGTGAATTTCTGCTGTCCTATGTGTCATGTATGCTTCATTTTTTTTTTTCATTTGAAGGTCATTTCTCATTTAGAAAAGAAGTTCAGGAAAAATGATAGAAACACACACTTAAAAATACACTTTAAGTAAATTTATTTGACTTAGTATTTGAGAAACAAAGGAAAATTCTAACTACATTTCCAGTGTACATTTTGTAGGAAAAATATAAACTGAGATATCTACAATACTTAGAGAAAAAAACTTAAATAAATTTATTTACTGTAAATGTGGGTTATGTATGACATTTTGCTTAAATTAGCAGTAAAAATTTAAAATACCCTAAAAAATTATTAATAGCTTAATGGAACTCTAGGATATTAGAACTTAATACTATAATGCATATGAATTTATTATCTGCTTCCTAAGTCAACCAGGTAAGTTTTATACTATACATTAAGTTCTCAAACTCCCTATAGCATATTATCATAACCATTGATCTATAATGTGGAATTCTTACATTTTTATTAGTGATGATATTATTATTATTTGTGATATTATTGCTTTACATAGAGATGAATCCTACCTGCACAGTAGTGAAGGACAGTGTGTATTTCATGACTTTTGTTCTCGCATCAGAAAGTCAAGAGTAGATGAGTTTGGTTTTCTAAATAACCCCTTTGACTCTATTGTCATTGAATGATGTGAAAACAGGTATTAAGTGCATGTTATTGTTTTCACTTGAAATGGCAAGTGAGTCTGGTACTCCTGAAAGTGGCTGCATGTTCTCAGGAATGGTGCTTTCTAAAGAGGAATGGAATATGGGCAACTTATATTAGCAGACTATTATAATCTTCCCAGTGCTATCACCATTTGTTTCATTTAATTAGAGAAATGGCATTAGCAAGGCTATAGAATATTTTAATTGTGGCATATAATATTTATATTTATTTGAATTATAATAGTCCTATTAACTTAAAATGATATGTCTTTTATTCAACATTCATGCTATATGTACATGCCAATTCTCATGTGAAAACTGGCATCTTTGTGAGCGGGTGCCTAGGGTTAATTATTTTCAGGTAGGCCAAGGGAATGCAATTGGGCATGGATGGATGGTGAACTCATTGGTGAATATGGATATAGATCTAGCAGTTAAGTTCTAGAAAAAGATTCTAAAAATGGAACAGCATCAATAGTGTCAGGAAGGCTACTAGATTCATAAATTGTTTCCTTACATTGTCAAAAAAAATAAAAAAAACATTCATGCTATAAATATTTGTTAATTTATTATGGATAAGTCAAGAGCATAAGTTATTCATTCAAAAAACTTTCATTGAACATATATTATATCCCAGGCATTGTAATGAGCATTTGGAATTCAGAGCTGTCTTTGTTCTCAGGGATCAAAATATCTTCTAGAGAATAAATGTGCTTAAACAGAGAAGACACATGATTGACTCTTCCTCAAGAGTTTCAAACAAGTTTTCATCAAATGTTGTTCAACCTGTGCTTTTGAGTATGAGAGGGAGTATTCAAGGGGAAAAAGGAATTGAAGTAAGAGGAATTCATACTAGGCAGAGAGAATAGACTGTAAACAGCATGGAGTCATAAAATGGTCTTTGTTGTCTCGAAGGCATGAAGGTAAGACTGGTGGAAAGAAAGTGGATCACATTTCATAAAGTATGCTCACTTCTACATATCTGTCTCTCTGTCTTATCACCTATCATCATCACTGTGTCTGCCTTTGTTAAATTTGGCTTTAGCCAGAAAGACTTCCATATAATTTTTGATATAGTATTGTTGTGCAAGTTTATTGCTATTGTTACAATTTTCCCCCAAAGATTCATGTGTTAAAGGCTTGGTCCCCAGGTATGATGCTATTGGGAGGTGGTGAAACTTTTAGGAGGTTGGGCCTAGTGAAAAGAAATTAGGTAATTGGATGTGTGCTACTGAAGGGGATATTATGACTGTAGTCCCTTCCTCTCTTTCATTTTGCTTCCTGGCCTCTATAAAGTGTGCTTCCTCCATTGTACACTCACTATTCACCATGATGTTCTGCTTCACCATAAGCCGAACCAATCATGGACTGAAACCTCTGAAGCAATAAGACAGAATAAACCTTTCTTTCTTTTAAATTTATTTTGTCAGGTATTTTGTCACAGTGACAGAATCCTAATTAATGCATTTAATCTTCTTAATTCTTGTTTCCCAGTATTTAAATGGGGATGTTGCTAGTCTTAATCTTCTTAATTCTTGTTTCCAGTATTTAAATGGGGATGTTGCTGGTCTCTGTGTGTGAGTTCAGAAAATGGATGTGTGGGAACAAACAAACAGTTCATTTGCTATTTTCTTTGTTGTTAATTGTTTCTAGACTGTGATATGTCTTTAGAGGGAAAGCCTCATTCTCTGTAACTATATTCATAGTGGAATGAAAGATGACTGCTCATTTTACCAGTCAAGATTTGTCATATGAATTACCCTTGAGATTTCTATTATATTCTTTCTTTACAGAAAAATTAAAATTATAGGCAACCCAACATTTTCATGTTTGTTATGAACTTTAAAAATATCAATAGAATATAGATTATATCTAAAAATATATCTAAATTATTACAGATGACTTGTTATTTCTTCCATACATTTATCATTCATTCCTGAAACAATTGAAGGGTACACTTAAGATTTTTTCATGAAAGTCTTAAAAATACTCATTAATATCAGCTATCTTTTATGGTCAACTAAGATATGTTTCCAAGGCTACCATTTTATAAAACAATGATGGTTATTTGTGTTGAGGTCTTACATGCTAGATCCTAGGTTAGAAACATAGGCACTATGGCTAATTCTCAAGTGCTTTGTATAAGTCACAGAATTGCTGGAACTGCTCTGGAAAGACAGAATATAATAGGGCAATAGGACTTTTGTTGTCATATTCAGAGAATAAGTACTTCTCAGAAAAATAGTCCAATGGTCAGCCTAGAATTTTCTTAGAATTTTTGGGTTTATCACAAAATGACAGTAGATAATTTTGGGCAAGGCACAAAAATCAGGGTAATATCTTATTTTTCTCTCATTGTTGTTTTATAAAGTATACCATCACTATCATAATTAATTTTAGACACAAACTTCTATATATTCTTCTTATGTGCATAGACAGACAAAAAGATTGCTCACTTCTGTCTTAGAAATGAAATAGCACCATAAGAAAATATTTAATTTCCCTCTTTTGGTAAAGACTACTAAGCAAATATTGTTTTATGATTACTGTTCTTATTTTTATTATATTTTAATATAATTTCATGTTAAATAGAATTGAAAATAATACCACTGGAAAAAAATAGCAATATTACAATAATAGGATACTAATATACATTCATTCAGAATTTAATTTTTGCTAGCTGCCTATTATTTAAAATCATGAACTGCTCTTAGGTTAAACACTTTTTTTTTTTTATTCATATGTACATACAATGTTTGGGTCGTTTCTCTCCCCTTCCCCCAACCCCTTACCTTACTTACCCTGCCTTCTCCTTCTCCCCCTTCTACCCAATCGCTTCCAGGCAGAAACTATTTTGCCCTTATGTCTAATTTTGTTGAAGAGAGAGTATGAGCAATAATAGGAAGGACCAAGAGTTTTTTCTAGTTGAGATAAGGATAGCTATACAGGGAGTTGACTCCCATTGCTTTCCTATACATGTGTGTTACCTTCTAAACTAATTCTTCTCAAACTAACCTTTTCTCTAGTTCCTGGTCCCCTTCTCCTATTGGCTTCAGTTGCTTTAAAGTATCTGCATTAGTTTCTCTGTGTTGAGGGCAATAAATGCTATCTATTTTTTTGGGTGTCTTACCTATCCTCACACCTCCCTGTGTGCTCTCGCTTTATCATGTGATCAAAGTCCAGTCCCCTTGTTGTGTTTGCCCTTGATCTAATGTCTGCATATGAGGGAGAACATACAATTTTTGGTCTTTTGGGCCAGGCTAACCTCACTCAGAATAATGTTCTCCAGTTCCATCCATTTACCTGCGAATGATAACATTTCATTCTTCTTCATGGCTGCACAAAATTCCATTGTGTATAGATACCACATTTTCTTAATCCATTAATCAGTACTGGGGCATCTTGGCTGTTTCCATAACTTGGCTATTGTGAATAGTGCTGCAATGAACATGGGTGTGCAGATGCCTCTGGAGTAACCTGTGTCACTTTCTTTTGGTTATATCTCCAAGAGTGGTATTGCTGGATCATATGGTAGATCTATGCTTAGATTTTTAAGAAGCTTCCAAATATTTTTCCAGAGTGGTTGTACTAGTCTACATTCCCACCAACAGTGTAAGAGGGTTCCTTTTTCCCTGCATCCTCGCCAACACCTGTTGTTGGTGGTGTTGCTGATGATGGCTATTCTAACAGGGGTGAGGTGGAATCGTAGTGTGGTTTTAATTTGCTTTTCCTTTATTGCTAGAGATGGAGAGCATTTTTTCATGTGTTTTTTGGCCATTTGAATTTCTTCTTTTGAGAAAGTTCTGTTTAGTTCACTTGCCCATTTCTTTACTGGTTCATTAATTTTGGGAGAATTTAGTTTTTTAAGTTCCCTATATATTCTGGTTATCAGTCCTTGGTATGATGTGTAGCTGGCAAATATTTTCTCCCACTCTGTGGGTGTTCTCTTCAGTTTAGAGACCATTTCTTTTGATGAACAGAAGCTTTTTAGTTTTGTGAGGTCCCATTTATCTATGCTATCTCTTAGTTGCTGAGCTGCTGGGGTTCCACTGAGAAAGTTCTTACCTATACCTACTAATTCCAGAGTATTTCCTACTCTTTTCTGTACCAACTTTAGAGTTTGGGGTCTGATATTAAGATCCTTGATCCATTTTGAGTTAATATTGGTATAGGGAAACACTCTTATTTTTGAGAAGAGGATACCAGGTTCATTGAGAGCCACATAGTTTCCTGATATCCTGGATATTCACTGGCCTATCTCATTTCATATCTCTAAGCTACTTCCACTTTGCCTTTCCCTCATCTGGTTAAGTAAGAAAACCTATCAAATTAAACCCCAGTAACATTTTTTCTTTCTGATGTTCAGTCTATTTATAATAGAAAATATATTCTTCTACCTTTGTTAAAAGAAATATTTTCTTTTGGATATTTTTATAAGGGATATGTAACTAAACTTCAGAATTAAAATTAAGTTTTAGCAGAACATAGAGTGATAAATGAAGTTTTAGATCCCATTTGAGATAATGATTTGTTGTCATCTAAAAATCATACTCAATACTGTCAAATGATTTGGAGTCTTATTTTGTCTACAAGAACTGTGGTTGATGCTTCCCAGTCTTGCAATAGATTTTCAATCATTAGTGACAAGAAAATATATTATGCTCATGGTTGTATGTTCTTTCCCAAGGATGTCCAAGACATTTTGGAAAAGAGGGTAGAATTTCTTGAACCAATTTGCCAATGTGAAACACTGTACATATCAAATTGGGCCTACTACCATCTTTCCCAGGCCATTTATCATAGTTCACAAATCAAGCCCACATTTTCTCTTTCCAAAAGACTTGGCTAAATAAATAAGATGTGGGCTTCAAATCTGAACCTGTCAATCAATCTTGGGAACAAAGAAGTAATGACTTTCATCTATTAATATTTTATTTCAATAAAAAGCAATACATTTGAATTTATGCCTGGCATGAGATAAAATTTTATTCATTGTCCATATTCTACTTTCTACTTTCAGCATGTTAAGACATTTCAAGAGACTTGATCAAAACAAGTCACAAGGAAAAGATCCATTGGAATAAATTTTAGAAAGCTGTCAGCTCTATCTACCCTTTAGCTTCAGAAATAAACATAATTTAAGAATACTTTTTTCTGTCATCTGTGCAACATATTGTACCAATTTTCATCAAAAAATTGCAATTTCTATAGGTGTGTGTCTCTAGATACCCTTAGAATTTCTGCTCTTTGACCCTGAGAGTAAATTGATCTTATGCACACCTGTCTTCTTGGGAAACTTGCAAACTAGATTTTTGAGCTGAGCATCAAAGAGAATGATATTATTAGACAGTACAGAGCTCAGGTGAAAAGTCCATGAGATATTTCAAAATGCCTAGAGTTTTGAAAGGTGAATGATATCTGCTGTGGAAAACTATTTAAAGTAGCTCAAATGCTATAATTTATTTTTATTATTATTTTAAAGGTTAGATAACTTAAAAAACTTTAAGACTCTCTTTTCAACTTTGCCTTAGAATAGTTCTAAAGCCAAAAGTTTTAGGAAATTGTGTAGTTTTCTAAATAATGTGAAATCATTAAGTAATTAGAAGTAACTAAAACAATGGCTATGTTTAACTCTTTTTCCTAGAAATCCTTTCTAAGAAAGAAGGTTATTTTGTTGCTAAAAATTATTTGCTTTTATTTTCAAGATGAAACACTGAAAATAAACCTTTGACTTGCATTAAGCCCTCCTAAAATATGTGTAATACTCTAAGATATCAAGAAATGATATATTTCCGTGAAATATTATTGTTAAGATTTTAAGGCTAGAAACAGCAGATGTTTTGGACTGTCAAACACCTCAGATCAATTCATCACTTGAAATTATCTCATCTAATAGTTATGGAATTGTTATGTAGTTATTTATAATATGATATAGGAAGAATCAAAAATAAATATAATGAAGAATATGGAGTCACATTTTTTGTTGAAAGTTCTAGTGTGTATGTGAAGATTTTGCTTCATTTACTGGTAAGAAAGCTTGGCTCAGAAAAAAGTCACTTATCTTCTGCCTCACTGAACAGCCAAGGTAATTTTAATGTCTTTGAGTCTTGGTGTGTTTTCCTGAAACTGAATAATTATTTTCTCTTTCCATGACTTTACATCAAAAGTTTACTATAACTAGATTTATAGAGGGTATAAGCATGTGAAAAAAAGAGATTGTGAAAAAAAGAGATTAAAATACCATAAACATAAATTTGTGGTTCCTTTTCTGAAAACTAGATAAATATTATGGCTTACTAGATGGAACTTTCCTATTGACTTTCCCAGGTGGAGGAATCATCCTCATGAAAATTCTATTCAAACGAAAGTCTGTCCAGATATTGTTTCTAAGATGCAGGGTTGAAGTTCACATGTTTTCTGGTGGACAGGACCTTCAGAGAGGAGAGGAGTTCAAGTCTTTGCATGACATCAAACATCTGTATGATAAATGCGGTTTTCCATATTTCATCCCCATGATTTGGTGTCATGTAGATGAAACTTGCAAATCAACATCTGTTTTCATTTATGCAGGCATTTAAACTCCTCTGGCACTCTTGTATCTGGTATGAATCTGCCCATCTTTTTTGTGGGTACCACAGTACTGAATATCGGTTGTCTAAACATCTCTTCTGAAGAACAGCATTGATGTAAAGCCATATGGAAGGCAGTGAGCTTATGAACTGGGTGGAAAAGATAACAAAATAATGTTCTTACCACTGTATAGTTTGTATTTTGCAATATGAGATAGATCAATGAATGAGTCAATTTTAAAGCTCAGCAGAATTTTAACTCTATCTACATCTCAATTTGAGAATATTTACATTACAATACTTGAGGAAAAGACCACCAAGAAAATAGCACTCACATATTATCTTTCCCATTAAAGAGATATATCATTACACTTGAAAACACTTAGGATGTAAATTTTTAGTTGGTCCATAACCAACTAAAATTGAAATTAAAGCAATATTAGAATTACTGATATGGATTGAACTTCGGAAACAAATGAGCATTGTTAATGGAGCCATACCAAAAGCCAAAAAAAAAAAAAAAAAAGAAAAAAATGAAGAGAAGTTTATTCAAACCCAAGAGCAAGAATAGAACAGGCATAGATTTATAATTTAAAACTTCATTCTTCTGTTCTGTCAGTCTCAGAAAATTTCTCTTAGATAGTAGAGCTGTTCCCCTGGCTCTCTGCTTTTGTTCATGTATCCAAGTCTCTTCCTTTGTACTAGTTTCTTGCACTTTAATTTCCCGATATAGCCAGGATTTCTAAGGTGGAAATATCGTTGTAAAAATTATTCAGTGATGCCTCCTTACTCTCTGACAAATGTAAGTGCACTGAGCATCACAGCAGGTGAAAAAGGAGTGACAGAATTAAGAAACTCTGGTGAGGGTCATATTTTATTGAGTTAGTTTAAATTAAAAAATTAAATTCTAAGCTATTAGAGAGTTAAAGTCTGCCAGTATTTGTTAATATAGTCCATTTAGCTTAGTTTTTTGAGGACTGACAATCAAAAAAAATTGAATGATTGCATGTAGAATCCAAAAGGAAAAATAATTAATATGAAAGAAGGATCATTTAACCTGTTAATTTGCTAGTGTTGATTCACAAAATAAATTTAACAAATTACTCTTTAGAATAACAATGATATATAAAATTTAGTGCAGTCAGCGTGTTTTAGAAGAAATTAGAAAGTAAAGAAATCATCCCATTGTCGGGGATGGGCATAAAATCCTATACAAGTTAGAAGGGCCATGTGACCCAATTTAAAATTTTGTTGTTCTGCAATATGTTTGGAGAAGTGTATTGTTCCTTGTAAAATAGCCACATGCTCTCCTTTGGAATGGCTCCAGACTGTAACTGAACCACGAGGTTGCCCCCTGGTGCTTTATGTATTGTTTAATTGTTTGCCTTTGGTGGATGTTTTTATTAAAAGCCTATTATTTAGGATAAGAGCAAAGTGTCATTTTAAAAACTACAGAAACAGAGCTGTTCCGTCTCATAGTTCTTTTTCATAGGTGTGTTAGTGCATACTGGATGTGGCTAATGAGCCTGCTGAAAACTTTTCTTGTAATACTTCAAAAAGCAACAACAAACAAACAAATCTCTGCATTTTTATTTTCCTCCAATAAACATAACTGGATTGGCTAGAGTAGCTGTGCCCAGAGCAGGAGAAGAGGCTTCTGTGTGTTCATCTGTTCTGCCTGCATTTGGTTCCAGGTCGAGAAATTTGGAGTCACATGTACTTTGGTGCATGTGACCAGAAGGAGCCTGAGGATCCCTGGAAGCAAGAGGGATCAAGTGGGCTTCTTGGGGTGTTCATCAAGCCCAAACATGCTTCAGTGAAAGTTGAGAAGTCCCTAAGGTCTTCTTTCCCCTCAGAATCCAATTGCAAGATAACTGTTTTAGTGCAGATCATTCAGAGTATAAGTTAGGCCAAGGAAAGTTTCTAATTCAATGATTCTAATTCCAAATGTCCTTGTCTTCCCTAAATATTTTACTTTCTGAAGTGGTATCACCATATTACTCACTGAGTTCTCAGAATTTGGCTCTGGGAAAAAAATTTTTCAATGTTATTTAACAGGTCCTTGTCATAGAGAGCAAGCAAGAATTCTATTAGTCCTTGTCAGAAACTGTGACCCAACCTCAGGCAAAAAACTCAAAGGCAATATATGTTGATAAAATTTTAGGGCTTAAATGATCTCATTAAGTTCCGACTCTGTGTATCAGGTAGACATTTGAGGAAATATGATTACTGACAAAACGTAAGCCTGTTATACACTATAGCACTTCAAAAGCAGAAAGGCCATTAGGACATAATTACATCAGAAACAGTATACGCATTTGGCTGGTTTATAAACTGTCACTTTCAGAAGTCCGAAGATGTATAAAAGTTTCCAAAGGTTCCATTATGACCTTATTTCCAACAGTATTCTCTGACAAACTAAATAAATTACTGCATGTATTGGACCTTTGAGGCTTGGGGCAAAGAACGGAAAAATTATTTACAAAAGCTTGAAAATATTTAATCACTAGAGGCAGGGGGGCAACGGTGTTTTAATTAGCAGGTCCTCAGGCCATTGGCTGACTGGAGGCTTTCTCAAACAACCACACAAATGCACTGAATAGCTGTTTGCCAGCCTTAGGGTCAGGCCTGAGATGAAACAGATAAGATAATTGGCTCTAATGAAATCCAGAAGGCCTTGGCTTTCTTGTTTGAGCTTGGATTTGAAAAGTGCGTGTGGAAGTGAGGCTTAATTCAAACCAGAACTGAGCTAGGCCCATTTCTTAGTGACTTTGATATTGTTTGAAGTTCTAAAAGTGTTCGCCACACCACTAGCCTGCTGGGCTGGGCCTCCCTGGTACCCTTAATTACTAAGCTTTATTGCTGACTTTACTACACAGGAAAGGGGCCATTATATGTTCCATCAACATCAGCTCTTCTCAGATTGGAGGAAAGGGCAGGGTTAAAGGCCACTGTAGGAAGGCAGAAACTTCACTTTGAGGTAGTCAGATCATTTACCAGTGTTAAATTTCACCGTTATGCACATACATTCCTTACAACACAGAAGCCCAATTTCCATTTTTTAAACAAATGATTACTTTTCAAAACATTTTTGTTTGTGCCTCTTTTGTTGTTTTTCCCAGAGAGAACATTTATATTTAGGAGGTGAGATGATTGCACATGATGTATTGGAAAGCAACAACAATAACAAAAAACCCACAACACTTCCCAATTAATCATCACACCAGAAGGTGTGGTTGTATTCTGTAATAGAGAGGATTATTATTAATGCTTCTTTGAAGTAGAAATGAGTGAGGAGCCCTCCTGTGGTGAGAGAGTTGTCCTGGCACCCTAAGGAATAAAGACCCCCTTAGGAGACTCAGCAAAATTAAATCTCAGCTTCAAGAGTCTCTCACACAAAGAGGCTGCACTAAAGTGCTCCCAATCTGGTTGGAAAGCAAAAATGCGGAAGTCTCCATCTTAGGGGGTCACCGGTGGTGTCACTGAGGAGTCTATCTTCTTCAGTCTCACTGCAGCAAATCTTTTGGTCCAATTAGTAAAGATGGATTATACATCTGAATGAATGAATCATATTACTCAACTCTGCACCCTCTTGGAGAAGGTGATCTATTCATGCTAGGAAAGGCAAGGGACATGCAATCCTGGACTGTTCCCTGCTATTTATCACCTTTGGTAGGAAAGTTGTGAGTGATACTATCAGAATTGAAAGAAAAAGTTAAGTAATTTTGCATTATTTAAGTAAACTGAACATGAATGTGCCCCAAGTTCATGCATGATACTGCAGACCACTCATACCATACTTTTTTCTGAGTACAGAAAGAAAGAAGTATAGAGGCTGGACTCCATTAGGATAATGTGTCACCTGAGCCTAAGTAACCATGTTGCAAACTTGGGAAAGTGTACTGAGAAGACACACTGAGGCTCTGCCCACCATCCTGTTCTAAGAGAAATGAAAGAGGCCCTTAAAAGATTTTTGACAGTGATGGATCAACATGGTATCAGCTTGAACCAGAAGAAAGAAGAGTCTTAGAATACTCAGCTCAGTGGAAATGTTAGCTCATTTTTCATTATGTACTTTTATAAGCTGAATGTTTGTGCTCCCCTGCCCCAAATTCATATATTAAAACCCTAATCTCCAATGTGATGGCATCTGGAAATGAGCCTTGGGGTGATATTTAGGGTTGCATGTGTTTCTGGGAGTGATGCCCTTCACTGATGGGATAAGGGCCCTTAGCAGAAGCCATGCTAGAGAGCTGATTCTCTCACTTTATCTCCATGCACACACATCAAAGAAAAGCCATGGGAGCGCCTGGTGAGATGGCTCAGGAAATGGACCTTCACCAGAACCAACCATTCTGGCATGCTGATTTTAGACTAGCAGCCTCCAAAACTATGAGAAAATAATTTTTCACTGTTTATACCACTCAGTTGATATATATTATCCTCTCTTTTAAAATTAGCATTGTATTGACACTTGGTAACCAATGTAATAATTAATAATTGTTCAAAGGGATTTCATTGTGGCATTCCATACATGCATATGATTTACTTTGAACAGATTCACCCCTTTTTATACTCTGTTTTATCCCTATCCTTTTAAAAACAATTTTAACAGGTTTCATTATTCTATTTTCATACATGAATATGAAGTGTTTTGGACCACATTCATGTCTCTTCACTCAGCTTATACTTTGCTATGACAGCTTGAGAAAAGGAAGATAGTTACTAAAAATCTTTGCAACTCCAAACAAATAAAATATTTTCTACACTATATTTACTAAACACTAGATATAAGGGATAATAATGTGCTTCTCAAAAATAAAAATTATTATGCAATAAAAAACCTCTTCAACATGTAAAAGCATAAAAGTTTTAAAAAGCTTATATAATATGCAAAAGCATATCAAAAACTAAGAATTCCATTCATAATTTTACATTATTTCATGAATTATTTGCTCAATTTATTTGAGCATTAGAATAGGATCTCCCCTAATCTCCCCCCATCAAAATACCCACAAACATCATTAGAACTCACATTCCACAAAACATATTTTTAAAAATATAGGTTGCAAACATAGTGGGAATTTTAGACTTTTCATGATTAATTTAGTGAGCATGATAATACACTTGTAAGAGAAACAGGTCTGCCCATGAGAACCTCACAATCTAACAAACATAAGCACAACATTGTATTATCACATAAACTGAGCATTTGATTGACCCACATTCTACAGATTGTCTGTCTTTCCCTACTGGTTGAATCTGAGTGGTTCTTAGCACACTATCATGAAGACAAAGAAAGAATGAAGAGAAAAAAAATAAGCAAAGGAAAACAAAAATGAGGGTCAGTTTCCTTTGATATCACTATTAAATCACCAAGTGAATTTTCTTAGGGTAAAGTTACTGCCATTCAAAATTATAGCAAATTGGTGGCATTTCTTAGTCACTGTGTATATTTTATTTCAGCTTAAATATAGAAACATATCTCTGAAATATACTTTAGATCAAATATGATACATTAAAAATGTGGGTTTGAGTATTTTAAAAAGCTCTTACAATAAGCAACTAATTGCAGAGTGAATATGTGACTGATTTTATGAGTAGATCATCTGTGGACTTACAAAACGTTAAGACACCATTCATTATATGTAATGATATTTTGTTGAGAGACAGAAAGGGATACTAGTTTGTCTTTATATTTATAAGGAGAGAGTGTAATTAAATGAATACTCCCCATGGTGAGAAAGCATACCCTGATATAGGACAATATATGATAAGATGTATTAGTTTTCCAAGTTAAAAAGAGTATGTTGCTTTGGGAGTGAATCCTCTGAGTACCACGGTGTACCAATGGCATTTGGTTTCCAAAGATAACATTTCTAGATGTGCAGATATTCTGAACTTTATTAAGCCACAGCTGTGGTTATAACATATTTATTCAAGTGATATTGTAACTATCATGCAGTAGACCAACACTCAAAGTCCTCAGTCATTTTTTGATATGCTCTTTCATTTTACTGAATATGTAAGAACTCAACCAATGTCTTTAGGAGAGTCACATAGGTTGAGTTATACAGGTTGAAAACTGAAGCAGAAAGCAATTATTTATATTAAAGTATTTAAAAGCCATGAAATAGCATTATGACAAAGGGATCTTTATGACATTCTACAGGTTAAAAACATGAAAAAATAGTTTTCCTGAATGTCACAAAAGAATGCAGCTTTCCTTGGTTGCATTGACTCTTATTCCATCAGTGGAATGTGCTTAATAAGTCGAGGGAAGAATTCTTCCCTGCAGTAGATTTTTCTGGTGCCTAACATACTGAAAAGTATCTTTCTTCTGAAAGTACAAACAGCCTGGATCTATTATTATATTTCATTTGTCCCCAAACATCCTTATGAATTGGAAAAGGTACTTACCAAGATAACACAAGAAATTAGTGTCATAGTGAGAACAGATGCATGGATGTACCCTCACCATTAATTTATAATGGAAAATTTCAGTCCCATCTCTCTCTATTGGGGCTACTGAAACAAAATATCATAAAGTGCCTGGTTTATAAACAATAGAAATTAATTTCTAACAATTCTGGAGGCCAGAAAGTCCAAGATCAAGGTTCCAGCAGATTCTATGCCTGGTGAGGGCCTACATTCTGGTTTATAGATGGTGCATTCTAGCTGAGTCCTCACATGGTAGAATGGCAAGGCAGTTTTCTGTGCTCTCTTCTATAAGCAAACTAATCCCATTCTTGAGGACTCTGCATTTGTGATCTAATCACACACTAAAGGCTCCCACCTCATATTACTATCCTCTTGGAGATTAGAATTTCAACATATAAATTTGGAGGGCCACAAACATTCAGACCATAGTGATTCCAAACACAACATGAATGAATTTAGAAATACAGTGAGAAATCCTGGCTTCCCTTTGTCCAGGAGCAGTTCCTTTGCTCTCACCAGCTTTCTACCAGGAGCATCTGGGCTGTACTTTCTACCCGTCTGTGTTCTCTGCTGCTTTGCTTTAGGATTCTCTTTTAGTAATTATCATTCTTTATTTGCCTTCCCATGAAATTGCATGTTTAATTTTCAAAGGGTATACATGAAAGGTGAAGACCCAAATTTTATGATATAATTTAATGTAGTGATTTTGTATTGCATCATCTAATCAACTTTTAAAAATTCCATTAACATCAAATGTTCTGCAATTAGTTGTGTCTTTTAAAATACATTTTTGAAAGTAAACTATTTTCCATTTTATTTTCTTCTATGGAAACATCAGCTCAAAATCAGTTTTCTGAATGTTTAGATTCATTAGGTTTTCTTCCTTTTTAAAAATATGAAACCAGCCATTCAGCAATGACTTCTTCTTCTACACAGGTATGTGCCTTTAGGGGAACTACATGGAGACTGAGTTTATTGGAAACTTGTCCTTCAGATAGAGGTCTCCTGACATACTGGCTGAAAGGTATAGAAATGGCACAGCTCTTTTCTGGCTTCTTGGTCTGTATCTCAGTGAAGCCTTGAGTGCTTTGAGGAGCTCACCTTTATGACTATGAATTTACATAAAGCTTCCTTACCAATAAGTGACCATCTGCTATGTGCTTAACTATGAGCTAATTGCATGGAGATGCAGACCTATACAATAATCTTGGTTGGAAGTAAAAACCACTGTGAGACAATTAGAGAATGAAAAAGCATGGAATACTGAGGTAATCAAAGAACACAGATTAAAAAATGCTGCTAATTCAAGCCTTTTGAGTACTCCAGCCTTCTGCAAGCATGCATGAGAGCCTGGGGATAATTTGAGTAATGGAAAGAGTATTTGAAGTAACACAGGCACATTATCCTTCCTATTCAGGGATTAACCCAAGTGTGGATCTCAGTCTTGCATAATTATGGAAATATAAAAGCTTAATTCAATAATAGGTACAGGGACCTTGGGAATGGTCATGCAAGTTAGGTACATGGAAAATTAAGCTTCATTATTTCTATGATAAATATGCCTTAATTCATATAACCTTGATGCCTTGTATTGCCATTGATTAGAATGAAACAATATAAAGTGTATCAATAATTGAGCCTTTGATAAAACTAATGAGTATTCTAGGTAGTGACAGGAAGTAGAGAAATGTTACAAGGGTGGGTGATTTCGTAAAGAAACTATAACAATGGGGAGTGGTCCTAACATAAAAATTCAACTGGGACCTTTCTCATCGAAAGCACATGCTGAGGAGATCCATATAAAGGAAATTTTCTCTCTTTCCAGCATATTTTAGCATATGTAACATATAATATCATATGTATTATAAATCTGTATATGCCACATATATTTACCATATATATATTTTGTTATACTATATATATACATATACATATACCTACATACTGAAAGAAGCCATCAAGGTGAACAATGACGCCAATCCAATCAACACAAAACCAATCAAAGTCTGAGTGGGAAGAGCAAGCAGTGGTTATGTGGGAGCCCACTGATTTCTGTTGGTTTGGGTGTGAGGAGTCTGGACCTGTTTGTGAACATGGCCTGGCTGATTTTCCTTCTAATGGGTAGAGTTGCTTTAATGCAGTTCCCATTTAGGGTGTTTTATATTATCCAAAGTGATTTATGTTAATGAAATGAAACAGAGAAAATACCCTTGACATCCTAGTCTTTAAAAAATATTAAATAAATATGTCCAGCACTTTTACATTATTACATTTATTAAAACAAATGGAAGACTTCAATATATACCAGAATAAATTTGCAGGTGATCCTGGGTAGGGCTAAATTCATTAGGTGAAAAAAATGAGTTTTGATGTTTTTTACAAATTCTGAATGTTCTAAGCAACCTATAAGATTACTAATAGAAAGTTCAGGCACTGAACATCCTTTCTTAGGTAGTCTGTTCTGTGATTTACATATTCTTTTGTCTGGCTTTTGAAAATTTGATGCCCAAATCATAAATCATAAAATATATTCAGAACATCGCTGTAAGTCTTCCTTATTATATTTGGAATTAAGCATGTGCCATCTTTACCTTTAAAATATCTCTTTGAAAGTTATAATTTAACTTTTAGTGTTTAGTTGTTGTCACCATTGTATTAATACAGAACTAGTCATTAGAACTGAAGACCAATGGAAGGATTTTTCAACCCTTGGGTTACTTTAGTGTGTACTAGTCTATCCCTACAGAACATAATTTTGTAACTCTATGGAAATTAAATTAGTCAAACAAATAGATAAAAAATAAGATGATGAGAATATTGCTCATGAATTACATGTCTGATGAAAAATACTAGATAGCAAAATAAGTCAAATGTCTGCTTATCTTAACTGCTGATTGAATTGTGATTTGTCTAACTGATTGGGAAACTTAGTAAAATCAGAATTAGGCAAGGAAAGGTTGTTCACTTGCTGGAGGCATGTGGACATAGTCTTAATTCCCTTAGAGTGAGTACGCATTGATCTATTTTGGAAAGACTTTTAAAAATCAAGATTAAGATATTGTATATACGTGTATGTAAGTGGAAAAATGGTATCTGTTGAAACTATTTCAGGAATGGGGGAAGGGAAGGATGAAGAAGAATGGTAGAGGGGGTGAATTCAAGTATTGTGTATTTGATATATTGTAAGAACTTTTGTAAATGCCACAACACAACAATAATAATCAAGCTGAACAAAAGGAAAATAATAAAATACAATAAAAAATATTGTATTTTTAAAAGTCTTTTTGTCCATTGTAGGCAGATTTCACTAGAAACTTACCAGAAATTGGCCTAATGTGATGTAGATGTGGGTATTGGTACACCTATCAGTTGGCAGCTACTTGCCAATATATAACAAGAAAATAAAAGGAAGAGGAACATTTCCAACACATTCCTGAGAAATGTTAGCTCTATTTGTCAGTGTAATAGAGGAGCAAGTAATCAAATCAGGAATAATTCTTAAGAAATGGGTTAAGGACCCATGACAGATTTTAAAAGGGCCATTCTTTTCAATTACCATTATAATGTATAAACAGAGACTTTGTGTCTTTTATGGTCTATATATTTGACAGTGTAATACATTCTCAAGGAAGGCAACATAGTCACTACCTTAATGAATTGGTCTGGTTTTATGTTTTTATTGCTAAATGTTTTGAATATCATCAATATTCAAAATACTGCTTCTACCATAAAAGGAAAACCAACACAATTGGTTGCTAAGTTGTGGATATCACATACCAAAGGTAGAATGCATTAGCTCTAAGGAATCCTTTAATCATGTGCTCTGCTCTCCAGAGCAGAGGTGGAAGGCAGGAAAATAAAGGGATATGTCTCTATCACGTAGCCAGTGAGCGTCACAGCATGGTTTCAAACTCAGATTGTGTGGTGTAGAGGCCAGGACTTACTTTAGGTCAGATTACACACAGAAGATTTTTCTAATATTCCCAAAATCTGTCTCCCCAGCATTTTGTTATTATAGAGAAGGAAGATTAAAAGCTCAATTGACTGATTGATGGCTGTCTTCAATGAACCTGATATGAATGCATATTTTTGCTATTTAGATAAATCAGTTATAATTATTTTTTTAACCGGTTCTGTTCTCTTCATTTCTATTATTTTGAGAGATCCTTGGGTTCATGTATTCACCCCTTTCCTACAGGTTCTATTCCCAGCTCAGGGCACACTCAGTTTACAAATGGCAGCCATGCTGAACTTAAGCACAATTTTTCAGCTGTTTGTGGTTTCACCACTTCTTCATATGTTAAATTTAATTAGGCTGTGGTTGCTAGCCCCTTAGTTTTGTGCTGGCCATTCTGTCAGTTAATGTTTCCCTAGCATTGGCCAGAAGGCAGAAAGGGAATAGAAGAGGGAGAAGGGATCCTTAGCCATAGCCAGGTCAAGCTGTGTACAGTAGCTGTTTCCACTACCTATTTGGTCTGCATTTCTTAGCATCTAAATTGCCAAAAGACCTTTGTAATAATGTAAATATTGCATTTTTCCTTTTTTACTTCTGTGCATCATTGTCTTCCTTGAATTCATGCAAAGAAATGTGAGGGGCAAAATAATTGTAAGTATTACAGCCTTTCACTCTAACGAACTTGGCTCTGCACTGGGATAAATGTTTAATTACAAAGAATTCAGCACAGGCCACATTAGCAGGGCTGATGTTTGCTTTGCACACAGACCCAACATCTGTTGTACTTTTGGAGGGGTGCTGTGCTAATGGAAGCAGAGCCCTGCTGTTCTCTTAAAATGTATATTTTGAAAGAAGGTGCTCTTATGATAATTTGGTTCTGAGAGATATTGGATCATTGGTCCATGCTAATGACTGAGACTCCAAGAAACTGTGAGAAATTGGTTAGATTTTAAATTGTGAATCCAATTTTGGAAATAATCCTAAAATATCAGAATATATTTTGCTGTTTGGGTCATTATGATGGACAGAGGGATTCCAACATATGCTCATCACGCCACCACTCATGGCTACTTACATAAAAATGGCCACCAAAGGATGTTGACGGGGTTGATTTTAGAAACTCTGTGAATACAGTCTCTATTTTTTTGATACTGAAATTAGAGTGGGTAAAAGAAGCCTATTTTCTACAAATGTGTTAGCATCTCCCCTTAATTTCAGTTGATTAGTTTGTGATCTAAATGGTAGGGAACAAATTCACATGTATTTATCTTTGAAAATAACACAATTTAATCAATTGTTTCTATTAACAATTTTTCTGGGTAATGTGAACAACTTAATCAAATGTAATGTCAATTCAGGTGCAAACGCTTTCCAATTGGGAAACCAATTTTCTGGAGTGGCACAGTGTTATAAAACAGTGCCTAATAATCTAAATTGCTAAGTGTCTGAGCTAAGATTTCAAGCCAGGTGGCTGCCTGGTTTGAAACCTTGGCTCATCCTTCCACTTATGTATTGCTATGTAAGTAACTTCACCCAAGTGCCTCGAGTTTTCACATTTGTAAAATGGGGAAAATTAATGGAAATATTTTCCAGGATTCTTTGTGGAATAGATTAGCTTATTTATATAGAGCACTTACTATATGGCCTGACATATAATAAGTACCACACACATTATTATTATTACAGTTTTGACACAGGCTGCCTAGAGTTGTAAAATCTCTTTAATTACAATAAGTATGTAGAGAAAAATTTAAAGTAAGTCTTCCTAGTATGCATGCTGCTTTTATGATGTTTCTTTTCTACAGGCAAGTGCTCTTCCACTTGAGCTACACCCTTAGTCTTTTGCTTTTAGTTTGTCCTTCAGGCAGTGTCTTTAACTGTCTTTGTCTAGGTTGGCCTCCAGCCTTGATCCTCCTAGCCCTGCATCCTGAGTAGCTGGGATTACAGCTAAGAATCTCTATGCCTGGCCCAGTAACTATAATTTTTAATAGTTGATATAAATATATTTAACAATCTAATTAACAAAATGCTTCACTTCCATCTAAGAGTTATGATTCCTTTTTATCATAACACTAGCCAAATAAAGATCATGTGCTTTCTTGACAGTTTTTGGAATGTTTTGGTCCCAGAATAGATTTTAAAGAGACTTTCTTTTTCAAAGAAAGAATATGCTAATCGACTAAAATCTCCAGCTTTTGATAGAACTCACCACATATACTGTTAGAGAAATTATTTTTGTCTGTTACTCAAGACAAGCATATTGTATTGTTAGGGTTAAATATCAATTATGGCCCCCCAGTTCTCCTTCACATAAAATGCAAATCTTTGTGGGAAGAAGGTGGGAAAGACCATGTGAAGATCTGAGGCCATAAAACCCCTCGTGAAAGGGGCTTCATGAAGAGATTCCTCTTCCCCAGTGCATGTTTTCTTTGCTCAGGGACTTGCCTCCAACTGGCTGGACAAGGGATCTGGGGCTTTTGAGAAACTCAATGGGATGCAGACAGATGGGTGGGATACTGTGCTGGTATCATACGCTAAAACTAAATGTTACTCTGGAATTGTTGTAGGCAAGAATCTGTTAGAATTGAAAAGAGCATGCTATGCCTGGATATTGAAATATCATTGGCATCCATTGAAATGGCTTTCATTTCTTTATTAAAACTATCCTGTTATTAACACCTGCTCATCAAATCCAAAAGGTCAATGATTTTTTTTTTCCAGTCTGTTGTCATCTTTCTTACTGCTGCTTATTTGTCTCTGTCCTTGAAAGATGCAGCAGTCCTCACTTTTATGGCACTCGCCAAAGGGCTCATTCTCTTTTGCTTTTTCTTCTTTGACTTCACCTTCTCCCTGAAAGGTAGAGCATCTGAGGTTGTATGTCAATTCCCTTTGTGTCTAAGAACTTGACCTAAGAAATAGAAGACTTTATACTCACAATTTGGGCTGGTAAAAAGAATATAATTAGAAATATAATTAATATATATATAATTAGTTAGAAAAAAGTTAGAAAGTGAAAATACAAAAAAAGTCACCGATAAAGATTTTCACAAGAGGCAGTATAATGATTTTAGGACAAATATAATAATTAGAATTCTTGGTCTTTAGCTAGCAATCTAGTTATAATTATGAATAGATACTAAACCTTAATTTAAATTATCCCTTGAGAAAATCATGTTGGGATGTTTGTAAGATTTTTAGTATTTTGATTGTTGTTTTCAGGTAGCAAATGCTAATTAGAGAACTTACTGTTCAGAGGGCATTTTGACTATATGAACCCAATGTCATTGCTAGAAAACATAATAATAGAAGAAATATAGGTAATATTTTAATAAAAATGTGTACTTTTGAAATAGAAATATCTCATATAATCTCATTTAATCCCCCAACCTCTTCAATGAAAAAGTAAACAGAATTTAAAAATCTCTGCTTAATAATAAAAGATGGTAGTTTTTATCTATAATACTAATTAATTTTATAGTGTACAAAAATTGTAAGGGCAATGATCATTCATTATTGAAAACACTGAATATTAAGAAAAATGTGAAGAATAAAAATTTTATTTATAATGTTACAACTTGACATGATCTTCAATAATTTTGAAAATTTTCTTTCCTTCACATGTATTTTGGCTTCTACATTTAAAAATCAACATTAACATTTCATTGTGTCATTTATTATTTATTAAGATATAATTTAACTCAAATTATGATCACAAACCATCCTGTTATCTAGGGCAAATTAAAACAACTTCTAAGCTATAAAATATTATTTACTTAGTGTTGTATTAGTGGAAATTTAAGCTGTTTTAAAATTCCCATTATTCTAAATATTGAGCAGATATAAGTTCTCCATTTAAATTTGTTCTTCCCTCTATCGAAATAATTCTAGAAGTTGAATTATTGGTCAATAGATGTGATAATATTTTTAATTTCTTGATACAAATAGTTCAATTGATTTCCAAAAAGATAACAAAATTTATAATCTTACCATTAATATATGTGAGCACCAATTTTAATTTATTTTTACTAATATAAAATATTAATTTTTAATTGACAATTAGTAAAGAAAATGGCATATTCTTTGGTTAATTTACATTTCTCTGATTACTAACAATGTGGATATTTTAAGAAATATTTAATGGCTATTAATATTAACTCATTAATGGCCATTTATAATAGTAATTTTAAAGAAAAATTTGAATTTTAGAGAATAGTTAGTAGAATTTGGGAGATGGGAACAATTTGTTTTATATTTCATCTTCTCTTCTCTATTTTGTTTTAGTTCTAGTAAGATTGTGATCTAACATGACAGCTATCTGACCTTGAATCCCTTTTTAGGAATAAAACTTGAAATTGTCCATTGCTATCCATCCCCACTGCCCTCTCCTTGACAGAAGTCTTCATGATTTTCCCTCTGATCTTTACTCCTCCTGACTAATTTTCCCTAAAGCAAAGGTGACATTCTGTTTTCCACCTTCATAATCTTGCTGGATCATGACTGGCACATCATAAACCTCCCCTGAAGGGTATAATAATCCAGATATTCACAGTTTGGCTTTACATTTTTCTCCTAACTCTAGGACTTATCTTTTCCTTTCTATTTTGTTTCCTCCAATCCAGTTTTTATCTCTTTACCTGCATGTATGCCATGATTCAACTCCAATAAAATTTATCCCATTTTCTTTATCAGCCATGTTTCAGGAATTCCTTGACTAGAACATGTTCCTCCCTTTGATTGGAATTATTTCCTTTAATGGAATATTGTTTTTAGCTATGAGTTGTACCTTATCAAAAGGCTATGACACCAATTTAATGGGTTAAGATTGGCATTTTGAAAGATAATATAGTGGAATATAACAGAAAAGAGCATTAAGTATTACTTCACAAAGCATGTTTTAAGGGTGTATGTGCGTATTATTTAATGAGATGAAATGTGATTTTTTGCTGTTTGAAAATTTTGAAATGCACTGAGCCATTGTTTAATCAGCTGATTCAAATATCATTTCAAGCCATAAGGCCTTTTTTATATTCCCTAGGGACAATCAATAATGTTTTTCATGTCTACATGCTTAGCTCTATTTTTTAAGAGAAATTATCATTCTGAACTGGAAGAAAAAATCTATACCTGTTTTAGAGATGCATCACTTTACACTGAAGAAAATTTGTTTACAGATTTGTTTTACACAGGCCATGTGAGCTTCCTAAGTATGGGAAACTGTCCTCATAGTATAAAATCCAGTTCTTGACACCCTGGCATTGAGATTCAGTGTCAACACCCAATGAATATTTATGGGATACATTAATGAATGGACAAATGGGCAAATCTGTTAATAAGATGAACTTGTCTAAGTAAGCTTCCTGTTACTTTGTTCTCAAAGAATGAGAATGTGACATATGCAAATAAATTTGAATGTATTTATATGATATCTGCTAATTGGGGAGGTTTTGAAATGCAACACAAGTCTTTTAATATGAAGGTGATGTGCTTTTGTACTGATGACTGAAGATTACTTAGTCATAAGACAAATGTGCGTGCATAAAGAATACAGTCTCCAAGCTTTTCATCCATCAGAATTTTGTGTTGTGCCAGTTGTTTAGCAGCTCATTCAGCATGTCCCTGTATCACTATAGCAGTGTCCAGATGCCACCATAACATTCAATTTTTTGAAAATGAAAATAGTCAGATAGCTAAATATTTGTGTATATGAAGCCAGATATCTGGATGTTTGGAAAAATGGATGATCAGCTTAATTTTTCTTTTTATCTGGAATGTGTTAATAATATTAGAAATTGTTTTCATGCTAATCCAACTGACCATTCGTAGTTTAACTAGCCACTGTATATTTTCTCATAGTTAATAAAATGGAAAATGTCAACTATTTATCATGCTTCCCTGGAAAGCTCAGAGTTATTGGTACAATTAATATCGGGGTTGGATTTGTACCTGTTTGCTGTTGCATGAGGGTAGAATGGCATATCTGCTTCCTTTCTAACTCACAGGAATATTGAAGTAATTAATTAGATGCACAAGATATAATTGTGTCATAGAATCATATCATTAAGAAACATTACTTTTTAATGCCAATAATGCTGTTGAAAAGAAGTGAAATTGACAAATTTTGGAGTACAAGATCTATGGATACAGAGAGATCCCAGTTCAGCTAGTTAATTGCCAAATTAAGTTAACTAAATCTTTTGACCCTATAGAGTTTCAGTTTCCTTAGCTACAAAGTGAGAGATAAAAATACATAAATTCAGGTTTGCTGTAGGCACTACAGAATTAAAAGGAGAAAAAAAAAAGTAACAAAAACAAATTGTGTAACTCTCTGCCTGGCACATTTAATCTTAAAATTGTTGATATTTTATTGTTATTAGAAGAAAAGAGTTAACTTGCCCTCAACATACATTAACTATTTCTGTAGGTTTGAGATTAATCCTACTCACCTGTCATGTTAGATATGAATAAAATTGAAGCTCCTAGATCCTGACTTGGTCTCCTGATGGAAGGCATAGCCTGTCTCTGCACTTCAGTGTTCCACTCAGGCCTCAATTTCTTTCTTCCTTCTTGGTCTCTTTCTGGCAGTGCCTCGGGGAACAAAAAGGATTTAAGTTACTAAATGAGCTTTCCTTTTGTCTTGTTCATCTCACATTGTTATTCAATTAAAAAAAATCTTGATGATGTGGGCTCTCTCAGAAAGGCCACATCAAAAGGTAGAGTTCACCAAAAATAATACACACTTTTCCCAAAGACACAAACAGTTCCTTGAAAAGGATGTCATGCTGTAATTTGTTTTGTGAATTCCATAAACCACAGAACATTTACTTACAGTAAAGTTTGACCTTTCTTTTTACTTCTTTTTATGTCTACAAAGCTCCCTCTCCTATTTTTTTGAAAAGACATATAAAGGCTAACATTCTCTTTCATTTGTGTGTATGTGTGTGTGTGTGTGTGTGTGTGTGTGTATGATTTTATTGGAATCCTGAGTTTAATTTTTAGCCAGGGTCCTTTGGCTTCATGTAATAATATTTTATGGAACACAATCGTTTGTGCAAAGACCAAAGAGGGACCCATTTGAAACTACAAAATGAATATTTTGCATTGCTCATCGGGTGATGGGAAATGCAGTATGTGTAGTAAGCTCCACATTGCACCTCGCTGAAAGCAGAGAAATCCCTAGGACTGATTTGATGGTAGTAAAATGTCTTTAGGGATTTTTTTGGATAAAGAAAGTAATAACAAGAAAATGGGCACATAATTAAGTTTCCGAAGTTCACGTGTCACAGGCATCTTATTGTCCCTCTGGAGGGAAAACTTTCTATTCACTTAGGTAGGCATTTTTCCTGCCATGAACCCATTAAAGAAATCGGTCTTTCCAAATTCTCAGAAGGATTCTCTGCTATTTCAGTTATAAGAACGTTTTACTGTCATTTGTGTTCTACTTTCTGTTCATTACAGCAATGTTTTATAGCCACCAGGTTGCTATAGAAATGAAAATAAACAAAGATTTGGAAAGATACATGCCACAGGAGCTTATTCTGCCTCTCTTGCCTGAATATGTGGCTCACTCTCTTCTCTGAGTGTGCGTTCTTCCTTGGCTGCCTTTTGTTTCCCTTAAGGAAACGAAGTTGAAAATCTTGTGTTCTGATTTGTGTAAAATGTTTCCTGAAGTTTTCTAACAATCTTTTCATGTCTTTAAGAATAAATTGGGCTAAAAGAAGATTTAAAAATAGAAACAGGGAAAAAAAGAAGTAATGATAAAGATAGATGTAAGAGAAATTAGACTTTTTAGCTCCCTTCAAAGATAAGGAATTAGCAGCTGTGTGGGCACCTGTTATAACCATAAAGAAAACAACACCTATTGCAGCAGTTATAGCTGTAAGACTATCTGTAAATTACTGGACCCACATTTGGAATCGTACAAAATATTTCATAAGAACCATTGTTACAAAATTATTGCCACATTTTGGCATATTAAAATATATGGTGTTTATATACTTTCATGCAATAATGACTCAGAAAGGACATATATAAACACATTTGTATAGAGATGTGTTTATGAATATGCTACATTCTATATAGCCCAGCAAAAGAATGTTTATTTCAATGACATCTCGATATTAACTCTTAAATGACATCTGAAAAGTCCAAACTAAGCAAATCTCAGAATTTTCTTGTCTCTCTCCCTCTCTCTCTCTCTCTCTCTCTCTCTCAGTAGTAATGGGTTTGAACCACATCTCCAGTCCTTTTTGCTTTGGTTATTTTGGAGATAGAATCTTGCTTTTTGCCTAGGCCAGTCTAGATGGTGAACATCCTATTTTTAAGCTTGCCATCATAGCTGGAGTGATGAGAATATGCCACCATGCTCAGATTTCTTCCATTGAGATGGGGTCTCAAAGACTTATTTTCTTGGGCTGACCTAGAACTGCAGTCCTCCTGATTTCAGCCTTCTAACTAGCCAGGATTATAAGTATGAGCCACCAGAGCCCAGCATTTCTCAGAATTTCCTAATTCTGGTATGTGTATTTTTCTAGACCAGATTCCAATAAAAAGTTAAGCAAAAGCAAAACCTGAATTCTGTTATCTCTGTGTTTATGTAAGTTAACCACAGTAACCACACAAGAATTTCTTTATCTATAGATAAGCAATCTTATAAATTTGCTAAGTTTGTTATCCTTGAGTAGAGAATTTTGCCTAGAGAGGTGGCATCATTTCACAGTCAGAGGAAAACCAACTGTGTGAACATAAATGTAATAATACTATTCTCAATGGCAATATCCTAAAGCCAGGAAGAGAGATCATTGAGAAAGTTGTACCTCTCGACTCTCAGTTCAGAGACACATTAGGCAATATTTGAATTAGTAAGACTGTTACTGACTACATGACACATCTGAGGCAAGGAAAGTCCCTTAATCATTTTAAGTATTCATTCTTTTCCAAAAGCATTGAGTTAAAAAAATTAGCACTGACATTTTAATGTAATAAGCCAACATAAATACTAAATGTCACATTGAAAAATAGTTAAAATAATTAGTTTTCTGGACTATAATATATTGAATAAATATGAACACACATGTATAATCCTAGGTAGAATATATTGGGTTATGGTATGATATACATATGTGCTATTTGTACATAGGGTTCTTCTTATCAAGAACTAATTCCTTTCAAAAACATCGAGTGCTATTCTTAGCTTTGGTATTTTAATGTGGAGAAATGATATAAGCTCACTAAATGTCATATTTAGAACATCAATCTCTGTAGAAGTGATAATTTTGCTTTAGGAATACAGCTTATGTAAACTTTGTTCTTAGAGTGAAGTGGTTTACTCTAGAGTGTAGAGGCATCAACAGAAAGAGAGTCATACTTTAGAATAGACCTCAAAGGATAAGGACAAATTTGTGGAGTTGTAACAAAGATTTTGATCAGAAAATAAGTTGTACATCAGGAGAACGAAATTAGGAAGGAAAAATTCTCCCTTTGGGGTAGGAGCTCTGAGACACAGGCAGTCAGAGTGTGTGAGATCTGCTTCACAGATTAGAGATCATCTGGGTGAGTCTCCTGCCTGTTGGACAGCTGAGGAAACAGCTAAGGTGACACAATTAGAGCAATGCCAGAAGCTGAAACTGGATGTCTTAAGTTGGGGTTCAGACATCATTCCTCTCCCTGAGAATTATACACTGTGGACAGAGATTCAATTTTCATATGGTACCCAGTACTCGTTGTTAAATGATCACTGTCTATCTCCAGAGCTTTCTCATCTTCCCAAACTGAAACTCTGTATGCATTAAACAATTATTCAGTAACTCCCCTCCCCCCTCCCCCATTCCCCTAGTAACTACCAATAAATTTTTCTATGAGTTTAATAATTTTTTGAGTAAGCGTGGCAAATTATCAATTTATTTTTAATCCTCCTAGTTTTTTCTTTTCTTCTTTTTCCCTCCCTCCTTCTCCCCCTCTTTCCCCTCTCTCCTTTTCTTTCTTCCTTTTGTGGGAAGAATATTACATGAGCTCCACTTTCTTAAAAATATTTTGCTATAAAATAAAGTATTGCTATGCACAGGCAAAATGGTGTAAAACAGATTCCTAGAACTTATTCATCTTGCCTAACTGAACAACTCCCAATTTCCCCTTCCCCCTATCCCCTAACAATCATCACTGTTCTCTTCCCTTCTACAAACTGAACTATGTAGTATAACTCAAACAAATATAATCATGCAGTGTTTATGCTTCTGTGAATGGTTTATTGCACTAAACAAAATGTCTTCCAGTATCATCCATATTGTCACATATGGCAACATTTCTCTGTTTTTAAAGGCTAAATAATATTTCACTGTATATAAGTACCACATTTTCTTTATTCAGCTACCATCCACTGCATTACTCCTAAACATCTTGGTTTGATGAACATTGGAACATTGCATGAGAGAGAAAGAGGAGGGATGTTGAGGTTCCCCCAAAAGCCTTCCAAAGAGGGTTAAATTTAGCAATGTTTTCGACAAGCATATGCATGATTATAATATGCCATTATAAATTATACAGGGGATGAAAAATCTGCTGACTCAAAGGTGATATAAATCAGATCATGGCACTGCCTACTCAAATCTTTCAAGTTTCTCTTCTTGTTCAGAACGAAATAAAAAGTCCTCACCATGGGCTACAATTTCCTACAAAAACTGACTTTATTGCCACATTTCTGACTTTATTTCTAACTTCTCTTTTATGTCCTTTGTGTCAAGCACAATAACATCCTTATGATTCCCCAAATACAAGGAAGACCCTCCCACTTCAGGACATCTGTACTGCTTCCCTTCTGATGGCTGCTGTTCTCCCATAATTGCACTGACCTGCCTCCACAACATGCAGTACAGTTCTCAGCCCCACCTCACCACCTCAGAATGGCCTTCTCTGTATGTCCGTTTCTAAACTAGAACCACTTCCTTGACTTTCCATATAATTTACAGTTCACCTTAGTCCTTACTACATGCTGACTTGTTTGTTTATTCACTGTCTTTCTCTCCTATTAAAATATAAAGTCCACAAAGGCAAGACATAGGGGCTTTGTTTACTATGAACCCTGGCCTACCCCAGTACCTGGCTCACCACTGGTGGTTGGTGTAGATTTGTTGACTAAAAAAAGTGAATGGGTTGATCTTTGTGATGCATTTGTTCAATTATCCACTCTCCAGTTCTTGGAACATTTACCTCTGTCCCCATCAGACTCTTCTGCTGCTGTTTCACACGTGGGCTTGGAGTCCCCTCACCCTCTGAATCCCCTTACCCTTCAATCTTCTCCACCATTGCTACTTCAGGTGTAAAGTGCCCAGGCATACAAACTCTTCACCATGCCATCCATGCCCTTGCCTTTACTTTGGCTCTCTGGCTGAACAATCTCCCCTACCTTATTTTTTTTTTTGGCATTCCCCTGCAATAAAGTCCACACTTACTTTTCATGGCCCCTCTGCTATACTTTCCTCATACTGATTCATCCCTGCCAGCTGCCCACTCTCTTGTGTCTCTTGTGCATTGTGTGTGCCTGAGATTTTACTGCACCATATGGCAAAGACATGTTTGCTACAACTTTCCTTCTCTCCCACCATCTTTTTTGTGGGGAGAGCTATGACTTATTTGTATCTTGGAATCCCAGCTCCATCACATTGTTTCCTACAAAACAGAGACTCAATAAATAACTGACAGATGGACATGACAGTACTATTTGGTGAGTCTGTGGGTTGAGATGCTTTGAAATAATTTTAAATATGAGTAGCAGGCATGGAGTAGAATCTTTTGCTTTCCTTAAATTCAGAGCAATGCTCCTCTGGTGCTGCCTTCCTGCAGTGTCAAAAGAATGTGTGGCGTCTTATGGTGCTGCTGCTCACTCAACACGTGCCAGAGTCAGTCATGGGAAACAGCTTAAGAAGAGCACTTCAGGTGGCTCAGTGTTAGAGCCACAAATGGTTTGGCCCTGGACTAGAGATGAGATAGTTCCAGAGGTCTAATTCTGAAGACGGAAGTTCAGAATCTGAATCAATTGCTTCAAATTTCATGGAAAGAGACTCTGAATGGGATTCTTTTCTCCTTACTGAGTTTAGTATCCATCCACATGATCTGTGTCTCTCTTTATTAGTAGTCTAGTCATATTTTGTTATTTTTATAAGTTTGATGAACACAGTGGCTTGAGCCTCACCTGGGATGGAAATATGGTGGAAGAAGGAGGAGGGCTGCACTCCAGAAAAGCATGGTAGAATCAGCAGTGGTGAACATGAAAAAACAGGCATGCAATTATTACTGCTTCAATCATTTGTTTTCTAGCAAAGAAATATATGTATAAACCATTACTGGACCCTCTTCATTCTTCCCCGGTATAGCACCTATTTGATTTACTTCCTTTCTTTGCAAAAGTATATTCTGAAGTAAGTTTTTCAGAAAGTGTGTGTTAAAGTTCAATTTCTGAGTCTTTACATGTCTTAAAATATCTCTATTTGTCACATACTTAAATACTAGCATGTAGTAGCTGGAAGCACAATTAAAGCTTAAAAATTATTTTACCTTGAAATGTAAAGTTAATCACTATTAGTAGTTAGGACTTTGCTGTCAATATTACTTTCAGTTTCTTCTAAGATTACCCTTTTTCTTTTTTAAGCATCTCTAAAAATGTGAAGATGTACAAAAATATGTCTAAGTGTGTACTTTTTAATACACAGAGCTTCACACTGATTAGACACTGGGGTATTTTCAAGTCTCTAAAATATTATCAACACTTTTTGTTAGTTGAAAAATTCCTTCTTCTTCTTTTTTTGGCTGTCTCAAGGGACTCTTATTTTTTAATAGAGGGCTTCTACAATGATCCTTTAAATTTCATATTTTCTCACCTATTTCATGTTTTACCTAATTTGTTTCCTGTTTTGAGGGTTACTTCAATTTTGTTTTTTCAGAAATTTCTATCAATTCTTAGATTTATGCAATTATACTTTTTATTCTTAAGTATTTCCATTGTTCCTTGTTCCTTTTCATAACAGCATGCCCTTGTTTTTAAGCTAAAATATTTTCTTGCAACTCTGAGAATATTATTTCTTTTGCTTGAACTATCCCTGTTTGGTTTATTTTAGCTTGAAGTTTTCTTTAATCTTTTTTCCCATACCCTTGGGTCTTCTCATATGTCAGGAAATCCCTGATTTTCCATTGATATTTAGGAAAGCAGCTGGATTCAGGTTTTTTGGTGATTGTGTCAGTGGGTCAATGAAGAGTCTATGTTAGCAGCCAGGGGTGAAGTCTTTTTACACCCACCAAACCTCACTCGAGATTAGCATTCAGGAAGATGGCTAGTGGTCTCTGAATAACCTTAATTGACAAAATAAGGACAACAGTATTGGGGAATATCCAATGTCCACATGAGAAGACTTAGCTTTGTCCCTACATATCCTTTGCTGTGAAAAAAGAGGTAATTGACTGTTCAGCCTGGTTGTTGATAACTAAGGTGCTGGGGTACAGGCCAGTGTGCTTAACTGAATGGCATTTCTTTAACTTCTTGTGTTCAATCCTTATTACTCTCTTTCCCTTCACCATAACTATTTCTCAGGGGTGTTCCTGTGGGTAGACCCATCTCTTCTGTGGTCCCCTCAATAGCGCATACAAGACAGTAACTACCTTTTTGTTTGTTTCATTTTCCTGGTATGCCTACAATTTCCCTATTCTAGGAATTTGTTAATATAGTCTGTGATAATTCTTCCATTCCCTTTTCTTGCTAACTTTTTAAAATCTGATACTTGTTTATCTTTTATTTTGAAAGAATATTGAGGTTGCAGAAAACGGCAAAATAGTAAAGTTACTATATGTATTACCCTGAATCCCCTAATGTAAAAATTATATAGAACAAAATTATGGAAATTGATAAGTTAGTATTTGTACAATGCTGTTAACTAAAAGACAGGTTTTATATGGGTCTTTAGTTTTTTCCACTAATGTCCTCTCTTTTCCCCAGACTCTAGTTCAGTTCTAGTTCAGACACTGCACTTTTATGTCATGCCTCCTTAGTTTACTCCAGTCCTTACAATTCCTTAGTCTTGCTTTATTTTGCATAGCCATGACTTTTGATGAATATGGTCATTTATTTTATTTGTTTATTAGCATATATTAATTGTACAAAAGGATTTCACTGTGATATTTTCATACATGCATATAGTATACTTTGAGTGAACTCATCCCCTGACCAACCTCTCCTTTGGCTCTTCTCCCTACTGGTACCTCCCAAACAGTCCCCCTTTTACATTGACGGCATCATTTTTCTTCAGTCTAAGTTCCAAATTACAGAAAACATGTCTCACTTGTCTTTCTTAGTCTGGCTAATTTCACTAAACATGATGTTTTTCTAGTTCCATCCATTTTCTTGCAAATGACATAATTTCATTCTTTATAACTGAATAATACTCCATTGGGTATATACAAAATATTTTCCTTATCCATTCATCAATTAATTGGTATCTAGGCTGATTCCATAGTTTGGCTGTTGTGAATAATGATGCAATAAACATAGATATGCAGGTGTCTATATTATGTACTTACATGTATTCTTCTGGATATATGCCTAGGAGTAGTATAGCTAGATTATATGGCAGTTCTACTTTTAGTTTTTTGAGGAAAGTCCATAATAATTACACAATTTATATTCCCACAGTGTATTCCCTCCCACTCCCAGTGTTCCTTTGTCCCTGCATCATCACCAGCATTTTTTGTTGTTTATTTTCTTGATGATTGCCATTTTGACTGGGGTGAGATGAAATCTCAATGTAGTTTTGTTTTGTATTTCTTTTATTGCTAATGATGGTGAACATTTCTCATGTATTCATTGATAATAGGTACTTCTTTTGAAATCTGTTTTATTCATTTGTCTATTGATTAATTGGGTTATTTGTTCTTTTGGTGTTTATGAGTTCTTTATATATTCTGGATATGAACCCTTTGTCCAATGAATGGCTGGCAAACATTTTTTTCCTCATTCAATAGGTTGTCTCTTAAATTCTGGTAATTGTTTCCTTTGATATCAGAAGCTTTTCAATTTGATGAAATCCCATTTACCAATTCTTGCTCTTATTTCCTAGGCTACTGGAGACTTATTTAGAAAGTCATTGTCTATGCCTATATCTTCAAGAGTTTGCCTATGTTTTCCTGTAGTAGTTTCAAAGTTTTGGCTCTTACATTAAGATATTTGATGCATTTTGAATTGATCATATAGAGTGAGTAACAGGGGTCTAGTTCTACTGTTCTACATGTGGATATCTAGTTTTCCCTGAATGATTTGTTGAAGAGACTGTTTTCCAATGTATATTTTTGGCACCTTTGTTGAGAATCAGATGGCTGTAGATGGGTAGACTTATTTCTGTGTCTTCCGTTCTATTAAATTGATCTACATTTCTGTTTTTGTACCAGTACCATTCTGTTTGTGTTACTATGGCTCTATAGTATAAATTGAAATCAGGTACTGTGATACCTCCAACATTGCTCTTTTTGCTTAGGATAGCTTTGGCTATTTGGGATCTTTTATGCTTCTATCTTAATTTTAGGATTGATTTTTCTATTTTTGTGAAGAATATCATTGAAATTTTAATGTGGATTGCATTGAACTTATAGATTGCTTTCAGTAGCTTAGCCATTTTCTCAATATTAATTCTGTGATCCACTAACATGGGAGGTATTTCTATCTTCTACAATCTTTTTCAATTTCTTTCCTCAGTGATTTTTAGTTTTTATTGTAGACTCTTTCACTTCTTTAGATAAGGTTACTCTTAAGCATTACATTTCCTTTTTGAGACTCTCACGAATGGGATTGTCTTCCTGATTTTTTCTCAGCCTGTTTGTTATTGGTATACGGAAAAACTATCAAGTTTGTATGTGGTTTTGTGCCTGACTATTTTGCCATAAGTATAGAATCATGTCATTTGCAAATAGAGATAATTTGACTTCTTCCTGTCCTATTCAAAACCCTTTTATTTTTCTTGCCTCATTTTTTGGAATAGGAATTGAAGCATTATATTGAATAAGAGTATAGAGAGTGGGCACCAGTTTCATTGCAACTTAAGAGGAAATGCTTTCAGTTGTTCTTTTAGTATGAGGTTGGCTATAGGTTTGTCATATACACTTTTTATTATTTTGAAGTACAGGCCTTCTATTCCTAGTTTTTTCAGGGCTTTCATCACAAAGGGATATTGAATTATGTGAAGGCTTTTTTCTGCATCTGATGGGATAATCATGTGATTTTTATCCTATATTCTCTTTATATGGCCTATTATGTTCCTTAATTTGCATATATTAATCTGTCAGTGCATCACTTGGATGGAACCAACTTGATCATGTTGTGTGTATTTTTTTTAAAATGAGTTTTGAATTTGGTTGGTAAGCATTTTTTTTGAGAATATTTGTACCTATGTTAATCAAGGAAATTGGTCTATAATTTTCTTCTTTTGTTTGGTCTCTATTTAATTTTGGTATCAGAGTAATACTGGCTTCATAGAATTATTTTTGTAGTATTTCTTCCCTTTCTATTTTATGGAATAGTTTGAGAAGTATACTATTAATTCTTCTTTAAAGGTATGGCAGAGTTCAGAAATGAATCTATCCAGTCCTGGATTTTCTTTGATGGGAGGCTCTTTATTGTTGTTTTAATTTCATTGTTTCTATTCTATTTAAGTTATTTGTAGTCTATTGGTTCAATTTGGCAGCTCATATGCAATTATACATGTATCCATTTCTCCTAGACATTCCAGTTTATTGGAAAATAAGTTTTTGAACTATTAGTAATTCTTTGAATTTCCTTGGTATTTGTTATAATATATACCTTTTTACCTCTATTTAATTTTGGAATTCTCTCTCTTTTGATTAATTTGACTAAAGGTTTATCAATTTCACTTATCTTTTCAGCGGTATCTCTGCTTTTCTGTCCAGTTGTGTTCAAAATTGAAAAACTGAATTGGGTGTATGATACTAAATGCATATTACTTAAAATTGTCACATATTCTTGATGGATTGTTCTCATTTGAAAAAGTGACCTTCTTTGTCTCTTCCAACTAATTTTGGTTTAAAGTATTCTTTCTGTGATATAGTTATAAGTTCTCCTGCTTGCTTTTGACCTCCATTTCTTTGGAATAGCTTTCTCTATATTTTCATTTTAAGCTTGAGGTGTGTTTCTTGTAGGCAACAAATGGTTAAGTCTTGTTTCCACAAGTCTGTTTCTTTTGACTGAATTGAGATCATTAACATTAAGTTAATTATTGAAAGGTATGCAGCAATTTCTGTCATTTTGTCTTTCCTAGTCCTCAGTTGCTTATCTACACATCTAGTGAGATTCATTCTTTCCTTTATTTTCATGGCTTTGTTTATCTTCCTCTTCTTTGTGTAAGATTCCTTTAAGTGTCTCTGCAGTGTTGGATTAGTGATCAAAAAGTTTTTGCTTATCATGAAAGATTTTTATGCCTTCTCAAATAGAAATAATAGCTTTGCTGGATAAAGCAATCTAGTTACTTTCTTTCAGAGCTTAAAACACATCATTCCATGCCCTCTTTGGATTTAGAGTTTCTGCTGAGAAATCTCCTGTTATTCTTGTCTTAAATCTACTGATGTTCTGTCTTCACCTTGATCCAGTCTATTGGTGAAGGTTTCAACTGAGTTTTTTTTATTTGACTTATTGAGCTTTTCATTTCCAGAATTTTAATTTGATTTTGTTAGTATTTCTAATATTTTTGTTGAGTTCTTCTTTCCTATCCTGCAGTCTCTTCCTTATTTCATTTAGCTGTTTATTTGTATGCTACTTTAATTCATTCAAGTGTTTGTGTCCTCTTTAAGTTCATTAATAATTTTTATAATTATTCTTTTTAATTCTTTGTCTGAAATTTCATTCACTTTAATATTATTACCAATATGTTATTGTAACAGATGGAGGAATCATATTGTTCCTTTTTTTTCATATTTCTTGTGTTGAGATTTATGTTTTTGTCACCAAAGTCATTGGTTATAGGTTTTAATCACCTATAGCCTTTCCCTTGAAGTAGTCTCAATGTTTAGGTAGGACTTAGCAATAGCAGAGTTTATGTGTAATTTCTTGCCACTGGACTTGGGTACGTAGCTCAGTAGCCAAACATTTGCTCATGTGCTCAAGGCACCAGGCCTACTCACCAGCACCACTCAGAAAGAAAAAAACTAGCTGAGGTATCTTTAGTTCCTAGGGGTACAAGTTGTTGCTGTATATGGGCTGAGGGAGGGCTGGTTGGGAAAGTAGTCTACTTCAGGGTTGCTTTCACGTTAGAAACTTCTTCTTCTTCTTCTATTTATTTATTTATTTATTCATTTATTTTATGGTACTGGGCTTTGAACTCTGGGCTTATTAGGTGAATGATCTATCACTGAAGCCATTCCTCCATCCTTGATGTCTCTGGTTACTTTTGAGTTAGGGTCTCACTTTTGGATTAGGCTGTTCTGGATCACAATCCTTTAATTACCCTTTCCACCATGCCAAGCTTTTTTCTCTTGAGATGGAGTCTCACAAACTTCATTGACCAGACTGGCTTAGAAATGTGATCTTCTGGATCTTAGCCTCCCACATAGCTGGGGTGGCAAGTGCATATTATCATACCCAGCTCTTAGTTGAAATGGGATCTGACAAACTTTTTGCCTGAGCTGGCTTAAAACCATGATCATCCTGATCTCAGCCTCCCAAGAAGCTAGGATTTCAGGTTTGAGCCACTCGTTCCTGGTGTGAGCCACTTGCTCTCTTTGTGTACTGGGAACTGCTGCTGGCCATGAGGAGGTTTACAGCCTGTGGGCTGAAGAGGTTACCATTTGCTCCACAGTTCCCCCAATTTGTGCTCCCAGGGCAGCAAGCATCTAAGCCTAGGAGTATCCCCTTAATGTGTTGGAGATTGGGGGGAAAAAACAGAGCACTGAATTCTGAGTCAGACAGGGAGAATTGAGAGAATCAGGCACTCTACCTGCTGGTGTCAGTGCTTTCAGACTTGACCCAGAAGTTAGGCTCCATGTATAAGGGAGTAGTCTGGAAAATCACATAAACCATAGCACCTGAGCTCAGATGTCTCAATCACTGCTAGAACCAATCCCCACATAGTTGTAAGGTGGAGGCTGAGAACTCTGCCAGCCATAGGCTTGGAGCCCTGTATCCACAATGATCTTCAGACTGACCACTGCAACTTTCACTCATTGGTTAAATTTTTCAGCAGGTCCATGTCAGATCTCCTGTAGTCATCTCTTACCCAGACATTAGCAGCATTCCCAGGTTCACTGAGCTGCAATTTTCCTTCTTTTCTATTCATCTACATTTATTTAGTTGATAATTTCTGTAAGGAAAAGCTGCTTCCTCTCCTCTCCATTTATTTATCTATATGTTTATCATATTATAGATTCATGAATACTTATTGGATTCTATGGATTATAGTCCAGTTTATCATCATTTATTTTGTTCCTGAAATAGTTCCAGCTTTGGCTATTATGGGCTCTTTTGCATTAGTTCATATGCCTGTCAACATGTCCTTATCTGTTTTTGAGCATTTCATTATTTTCTGTCACCATAAGATGTTCCAGAGTTACCTTGTATTTTCTGTAATACAGTTCTGGAATCAATCACTTTTCTAAGGATCCCTGGACCCTTTCATTGAGAATTAATTTTAGAAAACAGTATTTTGGTAGTAATTAATTAATGGGGTGTCATTGTTATTAAGAAATATGTATTAGCCCACACAACCATCTGTGCCTTGTTTGCCATCCTTAACCAGGAAAAAATAAGTTCTTCAGATAAAACTTTAAATGAGTGGCTTTAAGGTTTTGTTCCAATAAAAATTACATTTTTTGCTTCTCAGTACTCTCATAAAAGTTTTTCAGTCTTTCACACTCTGTCATAGACATTTTGTGTTGGTATAACAGAATCCCTGAAACTACATAATTGACATAAAACAGAGATTTATTTGGTTAATGCTTCTGGAGACAAGGTAGTAAAAGACTGTTGTGCTAGCATCTGGCACAGCTTCTGTGCTGTGTGATAAAATGGTGGAAAAGCAAGCAAGCATACACAAGACAGAAAAAAATGAGCAAACATCGTTTTATTAGAAGCTTGCTCCCATGACAATGGCATTACCCGTTTATGGCTTAGTCATTCCTTAGACTCTCTACTTCTTCATATTGTAACAATGACCATTAAATTTCAACATGAGTTTTGGAAAGATATTCAAACCATAGAAGATACTATGGAACTTTTGAATAAATATCAATCTAGACTGGCATAAATAGAAGTGAGAAAACATTTCCATGGTGGTTCTTAAAAAATTGCCAAACTAAAGAGACCTATAGGGGTGGTGGTATGGCTGAAGTGGTAAAGCACCTGCTTAGAAAGTATGAGGCCCAGATGAAAATCACAGTACTGGAAGAAAGAAAGAAAGAAAGAAAGAAAGACTTGTGCACACACACGCACATACACACACACACACAGAGAGAGAGAGAGAGAGAGAGAGGGAGGGAGGTATCTGTGAAGTCTTAGTTTTATCAGTTTATCAAAGAGGTAGGTACAGATGATTAATGTCAACTATAGAAAAATAAATAAAATTCAGTTAGAAATTGAGCCCACTGAAGCCAAAACAGTGCTTGCAATGCAGTACATCCTTGGTTGAAATGAATGAATGAAAACGTTATCATCATTACCAGATCTATAATCATCTGTGGCCACCTTCAGCCAATCCTTCAGTGTAATTGCAAAATAAAAGAATATTTTGAGTCATAACATCACACAGCTCTATTCTAATCATGCACATGTATTTCATTGAACAAATACAACTCAGACACTAGTAATATATAATCTTATGTGGAAGGAATCTATCATATAGTATGCTTTTTTTCCATCATTTTCTTATTTTTGGAGTAAGTTGCCATGTATCGGATTAGTTCCGTAAGATGAAGCACTTTGAAAACCTTTGTGAAATTGTAAAAACATGTGTTTGTAAATTCAGGATTAATGTATATCACAAATGTGCTGTTTACTTCAGAAGAAAACACGTCATTTGTTCTCTAACAGAGGACATATTATTCGTGAAGCTAAAGAGAATATCTTGATAAGACACTCTTGATTCTTTGAGAGAACTTATATTCCAGCATCTCAATGACACGTGGCTAGTTTGCTTCTATGAAAAATAGTGACTTGATAGTCATATGTGATACTTTTTAGGAAAACAATAAAGTAAGAATTGATGTTATTAGGGAAGGGCAAGAATGTTATCTATCTTTCCAGATAACATAGCTATATTAGAGACTTTTTTTGTGGGACTGGAATTTGAACTCAGGGCTTCACACTTGCAAAGCAGGTGCTCTACTGCTTGAGTCACACCTCCAGTCCATTTTAATGTGGTTATTTTAGTGATGGGAGTCTTGAGAACTATTTGCCTTGGCTGGCCTTGAACCCTGAGATCCTCCAGATCTCAGTCTCCCAAATAGCTAGGATTTATAAACATGAGCCACGGGTGTCTTGTTATAGTAGAGATTCTTAATATTATTGAAAGAAGCAATGAAATTTTACATCACAACCAATGTTAGGTTTTTATTTAGTTTTACTGATGGATAAATCAGATTTGCGTGCCTTTCGAATTGTTGGAAAGACTATCATGTAAGTATCTTACATACGTGTCATTTATTATTTGAAGAACTAATTTATATTATAGCTGTGGAGTCACTAGAAAAAAAACATTGAATTAACATATCTCTTTTAGATAAGTTTCAATTCGTTTTTTTAAATTTTCTAAATTCAACAACTGAGAACATGCAGTTAAAAACTTAAATATAAAATTAACAGATGATCATCAGGAAATTTACAAAGGAAAAAATTTAAGCAATTAATTATTCTACCACTCAAGGATGTCTGTGTTCATGATTTAGTTATTTCTCACAAACACACAGTACTTGTAAAATTCATGATAGTGGGCAGTTTCCTCGATTTATTAAATAGTCTTTGAAATTTGAAATTTTATGGTGGTCCACTGGTCCTGAAGTCTATTTTAAAATTTTTAATTTTTTCTAAAATCCAGGGGTATCCATTAGTCATTTCTCTCAAAACTAGCATGGGTGAGAGAGGGGTTGGGCGGCTCAGGAAAGGTAAGTGCTGACGTGTCTGAGAGGCCAGCAGGGGCTGCTGTCAGGGATGATTCTGCCACATTCCTGGTGTGTCTGACCTTGGACTCACTTAACACTATAGTCTGGATTCTATTAAGGGAATTTTGTGTTTTTCCTTTGCAAGAGTCACCCCCTACCATGACAAATATTTAAAAATATTTCTAAAAAACGTTGGGAAAGCAAACTTTTTCCCAAAAGAAATTTATAGTTTAAATTTACACCAAGTTCTCACTAACTAGAGCAAGCTAGGTTTTTGCTAAAGCTCCGACTTTCCTCTGTAAAACATTAGTCACTCCCTTGGAAGAAGCAGGATTTTTTTTTTATAGGCAGTGGGATAAAACAACTACAGATGTGAATGCATTATGACAGCCTTTAGAATGTACCTGCAGAGCATTTTCTTTTCAATTTGGAGAAAAAAAAAAAGATGAAAGAAAAAAAGACTGGACTGGGATGCTAAAATAATATGTTTCAGTATTAAGGAAATGATAAGTTTTTGATCCATTCAAACAGTGTTTTCTTTTCCCTATGTCTTTCTTCTTGGGAAGTTCTTGAGGTTTTGCCAAGTCGTTTTCACTGAACAATTTTTAAAGATATTTGCCATTCCCATGTGTGACTGTTGCCTTTTTATTGTACAGGACTGTCGTGATGCCTGTGGCCAAAGAGTTTGATCCAGACATGGTCCTGGTTTCCACTGGATTTGATGCCCTGGAAGGACACACCCCTCCTCTGGGAGGATACAAAGTGACAGCAAAATGTAAGTATCTTTTTCAGGACTTTGTGAAATGCTATTATATCATAATATTTTAGGTCTTTAAGATAGAAAACACCTTTTATACAGGACCAGTAAAGTTTGGTGAGGTATTTGAAAATGATTCAGATTTATTGCTCTGTCAGATTCATGTCTCTGTAGAAATTAGTCTTTAAGAAAAACAAAATGGTTTCCTTTGATGGGATTGATGAGACATGTCAGAACCTTTATACCTTTTAGGAGTCCCATTTTTCATTTAAAAGCAAAAGTGATAGGACTTCTGTTTAAAAATACTAACTGACCAGAGAAGTTGTGAGTCTAGAAAAGCTACTGGAATTTTTTCAAGAGGAGTGGAAGTCATCCTTGTATTCTATTGTCCATGGAATAGAAATAACTATTTTACAAACCTCTTCCAGATTTGAATACAAAAGTGCTCAGACACTCTGTACAGCATATTGGCAATTTTCAGAGTTTCTACTGGTCCTCTGTTGTATTACAAAGATGAATGTTTTGGTTGTGTTCCTTAGCGACCAGGCTCCAAATGAAGAAATGAATTTTGTCTTATTGCATTTGAATAGGCACAACTCAGTGGAATGTGGCTAGAAATGAGGTTTTCTTTAAGAATAATTTCCTTGCTTTGAGTGTGAGAGCAAGGCATATGTATAGCCCATATTCTATAAATGTATGCTGGCACTATGAGTATCCATAAAAAAGAAGAAAAACATGCAAAATTACACAAAGGATAGGACCCAACTATTGTATATTTTAGAGGAAGTTGAAAAGCAAACTAGACAAAAACAACCCAAGTAGTTTTAAGTAGGAGAGATGAGTTTGGAACAAGAGTGCTGTATTAATTTGAAAAGAACCAACGAAACAGCCTCATGCCAACCTTTGTTTTCAGTTGGCTTCTCATGTGAGAGAGTTTTCTGCTCTCTAATTATTCCAGTAACATTGTTAGGTAGTAGCTATTTTTAACATCTATTATTTACCCAGTGTTCTGGTGCCTTGTTGTCTATTGAAAACATATTAAAACAGGCAACTCCACAAGAAAAAACCCATAATAATGCATAATTTGGGTAAAATTAAATAAAGAGGTGTTTGCTCATATCAAATATCTTTATGATCCTTTTGTTGTCGTTGTTGTTCATGGAATTCAACTCAAATAGAAGTCAGTCTTCCCATGGCAGATAAACCTCACTTCGGTCAAGATTGGTGAGTAGTTTAAATAAAGAAAAATAAGAAAAACCCAAGCAATACAAAACAAAAGGAGAGCAAAGACTGAAATCTAGAAAAGGTGCTCCTTGCCATTAATCTCTCTCAAGAGGGAGGAATGTCGATCATTGGGTCTTTCTTCTTGCCAAAGGGACAAGTTTTCACATGTCTGTTTTTCAAAATTTTCTGGAAGGGACTAATCTTTTTGTTTGTTCATTTTTGTCCAAACCAAGCTCAAGTCTCAATGCTATTATTGTAAGTTACTATAAAAAGTAGTAATAGCATAATTTCTTTAGGTTGTAGATGTAAGAATTATGAGTTGTACCACTTTTCACTTTTGTACTGTTAGTCAGCTGTTCTGTTGCTGTAATGAAATACCTGAGACAATAAACTTATAAAGGAGGAAAGGTTTATTTTAGTTTACAGTTTTGAGGTTTCAGTCTATAGTCACTTTCTAGTGCTTTTGGGCCTTTGGCAAGGCAGCATATTGTGGTGGGGAGTGTGTGGCACAAGAAAACTGTTCATCTCATGGCCAGAGAGGAAAAAAGAAAGAGGAAGGGACCAATTCCTATCCTGGGTACACCTTCAATGACCTAAAGACCTCCCATTTGGCCACCACCTCCCAGTAGTGTCATGCTGGAGACTAAGCCTTTAACACATTGGACTTTGGGGGTTATTTAAATTCCAGACTCTAGCAAGTACACTTTAATATTTTTTAATATATTTGAAGATATGTTTATCCATCTATGGATAAGCTTTTCATTGCTTTCTATCTCAGAATAAATTTGAACATAAAATTCCTTCCACCTCTCCTCCTGCAATCTTAACTCCTGCATATCTATTTCTTTCCTTGGATTTCTTTTCTACTCAAAAGATCATATGATTTCTTGGTAGAGGCCTATTTTCTAAGAAAAGCATGCAGACATGTTTTAAGTGTTATAATAATTACCCTTTTGCTAAATATTTGTTGTTAAAAAATAAAAGATATGCAATGAGGAGAAAAGACCTTCAAGTCCTGAGAGAATAGGAGAGACTGTCTGAAACAGTTCACATATATCATATTTAAGGAAACTAATTTCTTTTTTACCATCTGAAATAACTGGGGTTAAAACCAAAATACTTATCTTGAATTTGTAAGTAGGTGAAATTGCATGAGGTGCTTTCAGATTGTCCCAAAAAGGACAAAATAACTTCACCAAATGCATGAAAACAGAGTGTTTGGATGCACACTCTAACAAAGCCACAGCGGGACCATCATGAACATGTCTGGACAATCATTGTTTGTGACAGAGTTAACAGCAGAGCTCCCACTCCACCCCCCAGTCTGGGCGGCTGTGTATATCACCTCATGGAACTCTCCATTTCCCAACTCTATTTCGTACAGAGGCCACACACTAACTGGGAAGAAGCTGGGATTACTGGCATCCCTATTGCTGGGCATCTCTATCCCCACTGGCTTGCTTTCTTTGCTTTCTAACCACCAGGCAGATACATTTCTCTCTGGAAGATCTGGACCAGCAATTAAAATTGTGCTCTAGCTTTCTCATGCCAGAAGTCACCTCCATTTGCAGGGAGTCCCAAAATGCAGTTAGAAATGGGGTAAAAATCTAAAGCAAACAGTTGGTAGAAGAAACAAATGCAAATTCCTCTCCTAAACTTTTTCAGTTATGGCTAAACTCATCCTTGCTTCAAGTAGAATAGTCAATGGTTTTAGAGAACTGTTTGAATGATACTGTCATGTCAGATGTATTAAAATTATATTTTCTCGACACATTGAATCAATATTTTAAAATATTTTTGATATTTCCTAGAGGAAAAGAGGTACAGAGTCAAAACAAACAAAGCTTTTGTTTATTTTCAACATCACTTGAACTGTCTGACTAAAAAAAGAGGGAGGATGTTTGGTGCTATGACAAAATTCTCAGCCTAAACATCCAGGTGTTGTAAAATTAAAAGCAATTCATGACTGGTGCTATTTTTCTTTCATTCCCCTTATTTCTTTATATATTGCAACCTTTGCATTGAAACTACAACAAAATATTGAGATTGATCTGTGATGAAGTTTAAAAGTTTATTTAAACTTTAAGCTACTTATTTGGAGTCTATGTTCTTCTTTCAGTTAAGGACCACGGTTAAGTTCCATTCTGAAAGAAATAAATAGATGTGTTTCCTGCCCTAAACCCACTATCAAACTTCTCAATTGATCTTTCTGAATATCTGGTTCAGCACTATTTGCCTTCAGGCTATAGCTTAAAAAGATCGCTATTACAATGGTGTGCTACTTTCAAACAATGACATTAATTCCTCATATTGCTGCAACCCCTGACTTCATACAATTGTCTACTTAAAAATAAAGTTCTTTATCAAATGCATTTTACATCAAAATATATTTTTCTTCCCTTTCAACAATTATACATTCTTTGCTTTCCCTCAGTAAATATACAATCCTTTTTTGTTTTTTGGCAGTAATAGAGTTTGACTTCAATACCTTATACTTGCAAGGTAGGAGCTCTATACTTGAGCCATGCACTCAAGCTTATTTGCTTTAGTTATTTTTCAGATAGTAAAGTCTTGTGTTTTCTACCTGGAGCCAACCTCAGACCATGACCTCCTACTTACCTCTCCCACATAGCTAAGCAAGGATTACAGACATTTATCACTATTGTTGATATGGGGGTCTCACTAACTTTCCAATCTGAATAGCTCAGATTATAGGCATCAGCCACCACACCTAATCCACAGTATTATTTTGACAAGTAATAATTGGGGGGAAAATCAAATAACATATCTGAAACACTTCAATTACTATCTTCCCTTGATTGAGTTACTTGCTTTTGTTACTCTTATTCCTCAGGCCTAATCCTGTGAATGTGTGTATGACAAGGCAATAACATTGAAGACAGAAACTTGTATGAATTAATTCATCCTTAGCTGTGAGTTATTTTTGGGGAAGTACAAAGACTTTCTGATTCAGTCCTTCAGAAATAAGTATCTAAAAAGTTAAGTGCCAATCAACAAATTAGTGCTGCAGAACAAACTTGTTCAACACATAGTTTTCATCTGCTAATCGTGCATTTGTACACGTCACCCTCTGTGCATCTATGTAGACGGGTATGCAGCTCCAAATGCTCACCATCTACACATTTTCCTGGTCCACAGAATTGAGCCTAGACCAAGCCAGAGCTAAGCACATTTTGATGGAAGTCAAATTGTGTTTTTTTTTTGTTGTTGTTGTCCTTTTCTCTCCAATGACTCTATACCTATCTTAAATTGCCCATAAGTATCCTTAATCTCTATTTTTTCTTATCAAAAGTTTCATTATCAAAACTTATGAAGAACCTGATCACAATTAGTTACATGTTTTGTTTTTATTTTTTGCATGATTATACAATTTTTGTGGGGGAATGGTGTTTAAACTCAGGGCTTTGCACTTGCAAAGCAGGCACTCTATCACTTAAGACACACCTCCAGTCCATTTTGCTCTGGTTGTTTTTGGAGATTGGGTCTCATGAACGATTTGCTCAGGCTGGCCTTGAATGGTGATCCTCTCAATCCAAGTAGCTAGGATTGTAAGTGTGAGTCACAGGCACCTAGCAATATACCTTTTTTTTTTTAAGTGCATATATTATATTTCAGCTAATGTGATAAGTCTATTTGACATTGTGTCTTTTACTAACTGTTTTTGGGGATCAATGCCTTGGCTTGTCATAATAGACCATCAGAACCAAGCAAACACACATGGAGAATACTGCCTAGAGACACCTAACAGTTGACTCTTTATGAAGCGACCACCTTAAACCTTATCTGCTTCTGTTCTTTTATATTAAGGTAAAAACTGTGGGAATATCAGGCAGCATTGATTATTGAAAGCACAATCCCATGCAGCTACCATTAGATTAGGCTCTTTTTATACACTTTTGTGCTTGTTTTCAGAATCCAGCCCAGGACCTGCCATAGGCTACAACATTTTTTAATGAGTAATGCTAACATGTAGATACTTCCACTAATTCAATGTATGTGAATTAATATGTCATTATTTTTGTCATTGTTATGCCCCCATCACTGCCACTTTTTCTTCATTTTGGATCACATATTCCTATCTCTTATGATATTTTAACACAAACTTATGTTACTAACCCTTCTTTCTGACAGTAGACACTTCCACAGTATTTCCCTTTAAAAGAATGTAAGGATCAAATGACTTCTTTGTAACAGTGGGCCTTAGGCAAAATGCCTGGCCCCAAATATTAACAACTGCTAAATTCTAATTGGTGAGATAAACTATTTTTTTTACCTGCTTAAAAAAGAAGGACAGTGGAAGATTATTGAATCCTTTAAATATTAAACTTGATATAAACATGAAGAATTAAAAGAGTTTGCAGAACAGCCCATTTTTGGAGTCAGAAAATCCATGTTCAAAACTCAACTTTGTTTCTAACTAATTTGTCAGTTAGCTTGCAATCAAGTTAGTTAGTTTCTTCTCCTCCACCTCCTCCTTCTTCTTTCTTCCTTCTCTCTTTTTCCTTTCCTTTTTTTTGGAGAGAGGGTCTCACTGTGTAGTCCAGCCTGACCTGACCTTGAACTCATGATCCTCCTGCTTCAGTCTCTCAATTGCTGGGATTATGGGATTATAGGTATTCGCCACCACATCTGGTTTGGTTAATTTCTTAATCAGAAAAAGGTGGAGAACATAGTAGAGAAGTAATAATTATACAAGGAATATATATGTATATACATGTATATAACATATATATAGTACAAGGAATGAACAATTAAGTATTTTGAGTTAATAGCTTTCAATTTTATTATTGATATAATTTCAATTACTCTAAATTTTTATTAGTATATATTAATTGTATAAGGGATTTTATTGTGATTTTCACATTCATGCATTCAACCCCCCCATTACTTTTTTATTCTCTCCTCTTTATAGACAGATTTAATGGGTTTCATTACTATATTTTCATAATGCATGTAAAGTACTTCGATCCTATTCACTCCGCTATCACCGTCTCATTTTTGCCTTCCCCTTTCTAAACATTGAGGTGATTATTTGCACACAAAATGTATGGCACAAATACTATAATTTGTGTGAAAATACTTTAGGTTCTTATTGAACAAAATAGGAGAATGGTCAGAAACAATAGCAATGCAGGATTCTAGGCAAATAGTAAGTGTGTTTCTCAATTAAAAGTCAGTTTAGTAAGAGAAGTGCCTGCATTTCATTTTTCTATCTCTGTGTGTATGCCTATTTTGTAATAAATCCCGGGGAAAGTGGAATAAATATCAAAGCTTTTAAAAGAAAATAAAGGATTGTTACTTTGGATGAAGATAACTTAGTCCTTTCCTCTCCGGATGCTCTACATTTTATTTTGGAATAATGATGTGTGCTCTACTCTTGACATTTTTAATATGCTCATACAGAATAAATTGTCCACTGAAGTCTTTATAAGAACTGAACTATTTAAAAACAGTTCAGAGTAAAAAAAGAACTCCACAAAATACTATCAAACCTAATTCAATAGTACCTTAAAAGTATCATTCACCTCAAGTGAGATTTATCCATGGAATTTAAGGACAGTTCAATATAAACAAATCAATAAATGTGATATATCAGTTAGCAGAATAAAGTACAAAAACCATATGATAAATTTGTTAGATGTAGAAAAGGCATTTCTTTCAACATTACATAAAAACTCTCAATAAATTAGGTATAAAAGGAATGTAACTCAACATATTAAAGAACAAATATGAAGAACTTATAATTAATATGGTACTCAATGGTGAAAACTTGAAAGCTTTTCCTTTAAGATCAGCAACAAGATAAGGATGTCCTCTTTGGTTGCTTATATTCAGAACAATTAGACAAGAAAATTAAATAAAAAGTATCTTCATTAGATAGGAAGAAATCAAATTATCTCCATTTGCAGATGACATGATTTTATATTAAAAAAAGGATTCAGTTAAAAAAAACTCTTACAATTGTAAATACAGTTTAAAAAGTAGTAACATTTCTATGGAATAACAATAAAGTATCCAAAAGGCAAATAGGAAAAAAACAATCCCAAAGTCATAATTTGGGTGTAGGCCTCAGAATGACCACAACCTCCCTGAGAGTATTTTCTTAAAGGGAACATACATTTCATCCTGGTAGTGTTATTGTCATCCGTACTAGAGTAATATCTGCTAGAAATCATTGTTTACTCTGTAAAAGGCATTATGCTTAGTGTTTGCATCAGGTAATTTTATTTTTATGATTAAATGAGATAAGATATATAAAGTGTCTTCTTTTAATATTTTGTACTGCTATCACTATTATTAAATTCTTGAATTTTAATAGCCTGAAGCCTCTAGAGAGAATTTGGAAGTCATTTAAATTTATAATTTTAGAAAATTTAAGTGCCTTATTCAAGTTACACAACTTGATTTCTAACTTCATATTCTTTCCATTAGGTTTTAATGAGTTACTAAATATATCCCAAATAAATGAATAGAGGTTTTAGTTACTGCAGAAGTATATGCTGAATTGTGAAAATATAGAAAATGAAATAAAATTTTCTCAAGAATGAGTTTCTTACTTGAATAAAATTCTTCAAATAAAAAAACCATCAGAGCTTTTGTACTGTATTATTTGTTTGTAGACTATGTTCCCTATTTTCATGGCGCATTCTGTGCTGCAAGTCAGGGTCTTGCTCTTTTGCTCAACATTGCTGCATGCATGCCAGTATGCCACTTCACTATATTCTCAAGCAGGTACATGGCCCCCTGCAAAGACACAGAGAAGGAGACTTGAAGACATTTATGAATTAATGCAACACTGCTCACTTATATATAGGCAAGAGCTAACAGAAATAAGCAGCATGGCTAATTAAGAAGAAAAATGTCAGCATATAAAAAAATAACATAGATTTGGGAATGATTTTATTTATAAATGACAACAAAAAGATTTATTCAACTGAGTGAGTGCTCAGTGTTGTACTATTACTTTTTCTTCATTTTATCACTTGCCTGTTTCCTTTCACAATATGACAATGGAGAAACAAAATTGTAGAAAAATATTTTCCATCTGCACTGTTTAGTTATTGATGCCATAAAACAATCCTTAGGCTAGGATAACTATTACTTAACTTTGAAGAGAAAAAATACTATAATTGTACCATAAGTTGGTCTAGGTCAACATTGCTCATGAAACAAAATACATATGCAGAATTTGCCCAGAAGGAGAATGCTGCAACTGTACATTAAAATGTGTACTGTATTTCAGTGAAACTAACATGTACTTTTCATATTTTAATATGTATGAAATTGAGACAGCACTTACACACAATGGCATTTCTTCATTAGATTGGCCAGGTTTTATTTCAATAGTGGTATATAAGATGATGGTCATAATTATTTTGTGTTACAATTGATGTCATCTCAGATTCAATGAAATACAGTATTTTACTCTTTGAAATGTTTTTAAAAACCTCAACCAAAAGCTATATTAAAACTATAGTTTAGACTTCCATTTTTTAGTTCCTGTCTACTGATTGAACAAAATTCCAAGAAAACAAATTAAAATTAACAAAACAAACAAAAAATATTTTCAGGGAAATTTTTTAAATAGTAAATTCTCTTACTGTGCTTTTGTTTTTAGCTCAGACAAAAATTGTTCTTCCTTGACCTGAAACATCCATGATAGCAGGCTCTAATTCCTTATTATTATGACTACTGCAAGTGAAATTATTGGTTTCTATCTTAGTTACTCTCCATCACTCTGATGAAATACCTGAGAAAACAACTTAAAAGGAAGAAATATCTGTTTTGGCTCATAATTTTAGGGGTTTTAATCCATGATCCACTTGCTCCATTATAAGAGGCTTGTTGTGAGGAAGAACATCATGGTGGCAGGAAAGCATGGTAGAACAAAGCTGCTCACTCCTCTGGCAGCCACGAAGCAGAGAGAGACCAAGAAGAAGCCAGAGACAAGATGTACCCTTCATAGGTACAACCCCAGTGACCCATTTCCTCCAGACAGGCTCTACTTTCCACAGTTTCTACCACCTCCATTCAACTATAAATTCATCAATGAATTAACCCATTGATTGTGTCAGATTCTTCATGATCCAATCACTTTCCCAAAGCCCTACTTCTTGACATGGCATTGGGGACCAAGCCTCTAAAACATAAACCTTTGGAGGACATTGCAGCTCCAAACCACATAAGTTTCTGATTTATTTCACAATTGGATCAGTACAAAAAAGAATCACACAATTTGTTAAGTCATGTCAATGCCAGTAGTGTAAGGGAATGAGCAACAACTATGTAACCAAGAATCTTCTGCCAGGATGTGTGAAGCTAATAAAGTAATCCAGAAAATTATGAGGAATAAATGTGTTCCTTGCACTGAAAGGAAATTCTTCTCACACTGCTGTCATGGGCTAGAGCCACCATGGACTGATATAGTGGTTTCCACACTTGCTGGGATTAGCCTCATTTTGGGGGTTTATTAAGTGTGCTGGACCCACTCTAAGAATTTCTGACTTTGTGTGTCTGGAGTGGGGGCTGCAATATGTTGCCATGTTCCCAGGTGTTGTTGATACTCTTGAACTAGGGCTTATACTGTGAGAACCACTGGGCGAATCAAAGAAAGGACACAGAATTTGGAACTCATGGATCTGTAGTTTGGATCTAATTGGTGAACAATTACCTCATTTTCCTGAGTCTTCATGTTCTTCTCTCTGAAATAGAAAATGTACAAATAATGCCTGTGTTGGTTATTGTGAGAATCAAATGAAGTAATGATGCAAGAACATGCATTGATAAATGTGACACTATAAATGATAAGGTATCACAGTATTATACAAATTACATTTAGGGTCCTATTGTATTCATATACATAAGCTGATATACAGAATTCTTATATCAAAATACTTTCACAACATTATAAGAAAATTAACACTATAGTATCAAAATGGTTAAGATATTTAAATGTTTGAAATATTGATTTATCTTTTTGTTGGTTTTTATAGGGAGATGGCTGGGATGTCCAGCCTTATCACATGACACTGGGGTTCACAGTCACAGGCAATTCACTAGGAATTGCAGCAATTCTAATACCAACAGCTGTTGTGATTCCTGAGAGTGCTAGACATTTAGCTTCCTCATCCCAAGAAGTTTCATACCAAAGTCACTTCTTTTTCTCTTGGCCCAAGTAACCCAAATTGTTTCTTGGTGGAGTACCATGATTTCTCTTGGTAGAAAGAGCTCTGCAGAAATAAGCTTTTCCTTGAGCTGAGAATTGGATACATTTCTAGTATACAATATGAAGAATGACATGGTAGAAATGTACAGTTTTCCCCCAAGTTCTTTAAACGTGCAAGTTTGCTCTTTCTGATCTTGCAAGACGGCAGTTGAAAAAAGCTGAGAAGTCAGACACAAAGGAGAAGAAACCTGAAGCCAAGAAGGCTAATGTCAGTGGAAATCTTCAAAAAGAGATCTCTGGATTAAAATGCCCAAGAAATCAAAGACTTTCTTCCTCAGAGTTAGTGGCAGACATCCCAATCATCTACCTATAGACCTTCTACAGAGGGATGCACCATCTGTTAAGTCCAGACTTGAAAATGAAAAGAAAATTCTTGTTATGTTACAGAATTTGAAGGTGACAAGAATGGTGCTACCACGTCACACGATGCATATTTTCAAGACTTGAAGATGGACCTATTGAGTCAGGGGGAAAAATTCAGTCAACATGAGAAAACTGAACTAGAACCACTCTCATAACCATTCTGATCATCTCACTGGGCACCACAGAGACAGGAGAGTAATTTTTCTGAGTAACTAGAGCAGTTAGTTGCCCACTATCTGTTACTGAGCCTCTTTCCTTAAATCAAGTTTCTCTGCATACAATACACCAGAAGTTTGTCATTGTCATCTCCACAAAGTTTAATATCATCATTATGAAAATCCTCCAAAATAATGTCTACCTACTGCAAGAAGAAGCTACAAGGCTGGGTGTCGTGGTGCACACCTGTCATCACAGCACTCAGGAAGCCGAGGGAGGAGGACCGCAAGCTCAAGACAGCCTAGACCACATAGTGCAACACTGTCTCAAAAAGTCAAAAGAAAAGTTAAAAGGAGAAGGGAGAGAGAATAAAGAAGGGGAAGAAGAAGAAGAAAAGGAATAAGAAAGGGAAGGGGAAGAGGAAGAAGGAGAGCTCAGACACCAGAAAAAGAAACAAAAAAGAAGCAGCTGCTGAAGACCAAACACTAGAAGCTGAGATATGTGACACACACAAGGAGAGATAAATACAAAATTGCAGAGCAGCACAAGGTTGATCAGAGAGCTGTAGGCTCACAAAATTTACTAAAAACCAATGCTGTTGCTCAGTTACAGGGCTGTAGGTTATCTGTGTCTGTTCGAACAAACAGCAGTAATCCTCATACACTGATGTTCTAAATTTCTTAATTAGAACCTAAGTAACTGACAAACTTAAAAATAAATAAATAAAATGCAAGGCTTCATTTAAAGAAGCTTCCTCATTCCAACTCCCACCTTCACCCTTTCCCCAGCTCTTCATACCAGAAGAAAGTGTATGGATCTAACCAGATGATAAACCCTTATTTCTCTTTTCTTATCACGTCATCGGATTTTTAATGTGTGTCATTTTTCAGTCTAAAAGAATCACCTGTATAAAGTAGATATTTGCAAACCCGAATTTACAAATCTCTTCTTTGATTATTGCAACATTCAGTCAACCTTTTCTACAGGAGTGACTTGTGCTTTGTCATATATAATAGTACAACCTATAGGCAAGGTCTTTATTTCCTACTGTTTTCGTCTTTTTCCTGCTTTGGTTAAAGTAGCCTGTCAACTGGAGAAGCTATTTCAGAAACTAGCTTACCATACCATTGACAGTCTGTGACAAGTCACCCCTCTGTTTACCATTCCTTCACAGTTGCCTTTTTTTCCACTCTGCATCCATGTTAGCCCCCTCTGTTTGCCCTGTGTGCACCATGCTCCAGCCAGCCTATCAAGTCTTCCCATCTCTCTAAGCAGAACAGGATCCTGTCAGGGTTTTTGCACTGGAAGTTCTTTTGTCTGGAACCTTCCTTCCTTCAATGTTACTAACTTTCTCTCAGCTCCCTATTACTCTCTCTGACCAGTGTGCTGACTCTCTGTCACCTTCTACCATCTTTACTCCTTTGCTAAAACTATGCTACTTAAAGCTACTGTGTCTCTTTAACTACTATGTATCTCCCTGCCAACTCACTATTGTCCAGTCTCCAAATTTATTGACTTCACTTATTGAATGATTATTATCCTTAGAAAATTCAGGTGGCCAAATTAGAATGTTTCAAATTGGAGCATGGACATTTAGCAGGCACTCAACAAACATTAGCCACCTTTAGATAGCCTGAACATTTTCATGTGGCTCAATAGTGCTCTGAATTATGATGCTTGCATAGAATATGGCTCTTAACATGGGAATTGAACTAGGTCTGTGTCTTGATGCTGTCTTTTCTTTGGCAGTACTGGAGTTTGAGCTTAGGGCTTCCTGCTTGCTAGGCAGGCACTCTACCACTTGAGTCATGCCTCCTACTCTTTTTGCTCTATTTTTTGTTTGTTTTGTTTTTCTTGTTTTTTTGAGATAGGGTCTTGCTTTTTGCCTGGACTGGCCTAGACTGTGATTCTCCTATTTTAAGCCTGCAGCCATTGCTGAGATGACAGATGCGTGCACCAGGCCCAGCCTTTTCCATTGAGATGAGGTCTCATGAACTTTTTTTGCTCCACCTGGCCAGGAAGTGTGATCCTCACAATCTCATGCTCTCTTGTAGCTGTGATGACAGGCTTAAATCACCATGCATGGAACTAGCTGTCCCACTTTTAAATGCTTCAAACTACCTTATGAATGAAAACTGAAATGATGAGCAACTGCTAACCAAAGCCTGCCATGAATGAGTCATCGAGTTTGGAAGGAACCTATGTAAGGACCCTCTGTATGGCAGGATTAGTTTAGATCACCAAGCACCTTTCGGATTGTATGGACTTTTCATTTAGTAAGCATTTCAAAAAAAGATTTTCCTATAGAGAAAATCTTCATATTGCTCAAGATTTAAACAAGCAAAAATTCAAATATTGTATATTTGATATATTGTAAGAAACTTTGTAAATGCTACCATGTACCCATACCAGCACAACAATTAAAAAAAAAAACTGAGGAAACATTTCTATTGGTGATTGGGATTATACCACAGCCATTGTGATTAATCACCTTTTCTAAAGCAAGTATTTTTTTTTTAGTTTGTAGTACTCAGGATTGAACCCAGGACCTCTTGCATGTTAGGCAAGGGCTCTGCCACTTGAGCCACACCCAAGCCCTTTTTGTTTGGATTTTGTTTATGAGATAAGGTCTTACTAACTTTTCCTGGCCTTGAAGTCGAGATCCTCCTGCCTCTGCCTCCCTAATAGCTGGGACTATAGGCATGCACTGTGTGCTTGACTCCAAATCAGATTATTAAAATTATAAAGTAAGGACTTTACTACACTATGTCCTAAGAAATATTAATTTTTGAGCCATAAGATTAAAATTTATTTTTGACAGTACTGTGATATAACTTTAAATGAAGATGGAAGGTAAAAAGATAAAATGGTAGGTGGAGGTAGTGATGAAAAGACAGAGGTAATCCCAAAGAGACCAGACAGTTAGGCCAAGGTCATGTACTCAGGATTTAATTTATTTGGCTGACTATTACATAACTCTAAGTAGGATATTTTGGCAAGTGAGTCTGAGCTGGGTTTCATAGCACATACTTGTGCATTATATAAAATCCAGCAGTCTCATTTAGAAACTCTTATCTCAGATACAGAATGAGTTGCCAGCTCTGTTCATTTATTTGCAGGGTTTTGGATCTACTATAAACAGTTTTCTCAGATGTTGTTATTTTTAGTCAGAAATTTCTCCCCACAACACTGTCCTTAAGCGCTGCTTCCTTCCTGTTTTAGGGTAATTACCTAAATAAGGCATACAGAAGAGTCCCTAAAACCACTTTATTGCCCAAGTAGCCAGCAAAAGAATCGTTTATTAAATGTAGCTAATTTTGGTAACTGACAGGCACATGAAGTGCCTAAAGAAAACAGGAGTGTCCGGCTACTTGGGATGGTTCCAGGAGGGTTGTCTACTTTAAAAGCTGCGTTTTATTAAGGATCTGTGATGGTTATTGGAACTTTTCCTGTTGTTTTACTCAGGAGTCTCCAGGGGACTATTTGGCACCAGGGTGCAAAATGAGATCAGCAATTAGGGAAAGACACCCCTGCAGGCACTTGCAGTGTAAATCACCGGGTGCAGACTTTAGAGCCAGTCAGCACCAGGCCAAGGTAGTAACCTTGGTTTGCCTGGGAGTCTGGCTGCTTCCTCTTTCCAGTGTGCCTGGGGCCCCACTCCCTCCAGAGATGATGTGGATGCATTTAGCAAGTGGAAAAGCGCTTGCACACTTGTAATCAAATCTTTTATTTACTTTTTTTGTTGTTGTTGTACTGGGGTTTGAACTCAGTGCCTTATGCTTGCTAGTCAACCACTCTGCCACTTGAGCCACACTCCCAGCTCTTTTTGCTTATTAGGACAGCGTCTTGCATTTTTGCCTAGGCTGGCCTGAATCATGATCCTCCATTGTTGGATGACAGGCATGCATCTCCACACCCAGCTCATTTGTTGAGATGGAGTCTTGCTAACTTTTTGCCTAGACTGATCTCAAATGGCAATCCTGCAGATCTTCACCTCCCAAGTAGTTTGGATTAAAAAATAGATTACCAAAAATTTAGTTAGAAGATTTATCACTTTGGACCTAAAAACTCCTACACTAGCCACATCTATACACCTATAGGGGGCCCTAGAGCTACCATTACATAACACCTGGAAAGTCCCTGGGTGATGGACCATTCCCTCTGGAGGAGCATAGAGAGCTTCAGGCTGATCTATCTGATGATCCCCTATGCGGGCAAAGAAAAGGCTTGGAAATCAGAATAGCTAAATTCTTACTTGTAACCAAATCCATAATTTCTATTTCCAGTTCTCTTAGGTCTAATTGCTCCTCTTACTCTCATGTAACAATCAAGAAAAGAATGGGAAGAAATAAGAGGAAACCGTGAGCATTAGGGTGTTGTACTAGGAAAAAAAGCCAGTGACTAGGAAGCAATAGAACAATATTCCAGCCCTTGTTCAGATGCTCAGTGTCTGTTTAAAGACTTGATATCTTCAGACCTCAAACGGAAAATGAAGTACTTGGGCTAATACAATCCTTTAAATACTGTATCTAGAGTAGCAAGAGCTGAAAGCATTTAATAAGTGTTTATAATTCATAGTAAGCACATTGCATTTACTATTTTATCTTTATAACAACATTCTATTGTAAGCAATATTACCAATTCCCCTTTACAGATGAGAAAAACAAACCATAAAAAATATAAGAAATGGATGAATCTATGAAAGACCTAGAACCAGGATTCACAGGTTGTCTAGCTTCATAGCTGGTGGAATGTATTTTCTGTTTAAGTTGATCCCAGAAGTTGACCTTGAAAACAAGGAGACACAGCTTTTTTCCCCCTCTGCTATTTCTATTGTTCCCCCTGACCCCCGCACCGGAATGACATTTTGTGTATAGAGAGCATAAAATTCTTCCCCTTGAAGAACTTGGCCTCTAGCCTGCAAAAATGAAAAGAGGTAAACTTGGAGCCCCATGTACCTATTTTCTCATGATGTCTTATTAAAGGTTAATAAAGGGCAAACCAAGCTGTAAAATGAGAATTGGTACACAGAAATAAATTCAGAAGGCTCAGGAATGTGTATTGATATTGTTCAATCCATACATTATTGTTACATCTGCCCTATGTAAGATTGGTGAAACTTCTTTCTTGATGGAGAGATGAGGTTTATAACCTGATAATTACTACTGAGTTTAAGGAGTTAAGGTTTATGCCAGATCTTACTATTCTTTCCTCCAAGGCTGTTGTTACTTGTTGCTTCTCATTATCTAGCCTTTTTTTTTTCTTTCTGAAGCCAAATGTTGAGCGCTTACACAGGGTTTCAATTAGGTAAAATGATTGAGACAACAAAAAAATAATGGAACCCTAAGTACCTTTGTGACAGTGACAGCAGACAGGCAAACACTTCTGTATTTAGGCTCTCTCATTGCAGCTTTGCCTTTCTTTTGATACTGATAGGAACAGGGGTGTTAGAAAGCAGAGCTAAAGCTGCAAATTCTAAACAACAGATGATTATCTGCAAATAACTAAATCACCCACAAGTGATTTGGTAGTTTGCACAACAGGCAGCAGTATGAATAGGATGTAAATGTAACCATTGATTTCTTCATCAATCAAATTCCAAGACCTGTGGCAATGTTCAACCAGGGAGATCAAAAACCAGAAAGGGAAAGTAATTAATCCTGTCTACAGATATACCTAGGCACCTGTGGTGTACCTGATGCTGTTGTAGGTGCCTGAGTTACCTCAGTTTGGAAAAGTCAAAATGCTCTGTTTCATGCAGCTTATATTTCAACTTGCTGTCTAATAAGTTACCCACTGGCCACATGTGGATACTTAAATTAATTAACTACACATTTCAAATGCTCAATAGCCATGAATGGCTATTGAGTGGTTGCCACATTGGACAGCACAGACACAGAACATCTGCATCATCACAGAAAGTTCTTTCGAAGAGCATTGTCTAGTGGTGAAAGCCTAAACAAAATAATTACAGAGTCCACCAGGAGTTGATATTCTGCTAAAATTAAAGCAAGAATAGGTTATGTTGAAACAATTGAGATTCATGGTTTTATAAAGGGTGATCAGAGATGGCCTTGCTCATAAATGACATCTGCCTGAAGAGCTGAAGGTGATGAAGAAGCTGCGTGTCAGCTTCTAGGTGTAGGGAAAGAGAAGGCAAGGTCTTAGGCTGGACCAAGCCTGGTGTGCTCAAGGAATGGGAAAGCAAATATGAGATAGAGTGACAGTGGTGGGAAGTTGGTACATTCAGATTTATGTTAAAGGCAACAGACTGGATTTCTTGACAGACCAGATCTAGAATGAAAAAGACTGGGTGGGGTAGAGTAGAGATGGTTCCAGGGGTTTGGGCCTGGGTATCACCTAGGAAGGAGTTGCTGTTAACTAAAATGGGGAAAAGTGCAAGTATAAGCTGATAATTGGTGTTCAGCTTTGTACATGTTGGATTTGAAATGTCCCCCAGACATCCAAGTGAAGCTGTCAAGAAGGCAAGTGAATATATATACTCTGAGTTCAGGATAAAAGTCAAAACCAAAGATATAAATATAAGTGTTTATCAGCCTACAGATGGTATTTAAAGCCATATGTCCACAAGCAATCACCTATGGGACAAATGTAGTTAGAGAAAGACATAAAGATCAAGGCTTGGGACATCTCAACCTTGAGGCATCGAAGGTTGAAGACAAGGAACAAAGAGTGGCTCATTTTCACTGTTAGAGTGTACGATTCTGTAACCCAGCTGAAGTCAGTGGTTCGAAGAAGAGCTCCATCAAGTTCCATTGATGGATCAAATAAGGTAAGAACTGAGCACTAAACTTTGTAGCATGGAGACAACTACTGACCTTGACAATAAGGGGTTTGGTGACCTAAAAAGCCTGACTAGAAGAGGGAATTAAAGAAGAGAATCTGTAGACTATACAAATGGATTTGCTCTTCTTTGGGTGAATTTTGCTCTAAAGGGAGCATATAAATAGAGTCGTGATAGAGGGAGTAAAGGGGTCTAATGAGTATTTAAAAAATATTAGTAAATTAATAGCATATTTATATGATGCTGGTAGTGGCCTAGAACAAAAGGAAAATTAGTGCTACTATGGAGAGGAGAGAATTGCTATAGAAATGTCCTCAAATCTGTGGTGTGGGATATAGTGCACAAATGAAAGGTTTGGTCTTAGATATGTGAGAGTTTATCCATAGTAACTGTGGAAAATGCAGTGTGCATGGCCCAGATGCTGGTGGGCAGTGGATGCAATGGTGGATGATGTATGAAATATGTTCCTGATTGACTTTTACCTCCATGAAATAAGAGTCAAAGTGATCACTGAGTATTAGAATGGGGAGGAAATTTTGGAGGTTTGAAGACTGAAGATATGACGTAATTATTCAAGAGAGGGGAGAAAGGGCATCCACTAGAGGAAAATGCCTTGTAACAACTTTAAGGGCCAATCAAGTTTCATGGACCTCACTTTACAGTAGACCAAGTCAGTATCATGATGCAATTGTCACCAGCCATATCCAGCAAAGAACTCAGGTGCCCGCGAGGCTAGGCAGAGAGTTGACTATAACCAGGATTGAGATGGAGTGCAAGAGGCAAGGAACTGCTAATAGTAAGCAATATGAATTTTAAACTAGTCAAAGAAGGAAAGGGAGAAAATTAGGAGAAAAAAGAAAAGAAAAGTCAGTAGGATCAATGGCTTGCCAATTCCAAAATTATTTCAGTTGTAGCAATAGAGGGGGAAGTTAAAAAGACAGGAGGTAATAAGTGAAGAGGCTGCTAGGAAGTGATTGTTATGGAAGGAATTCTAGTTATTGCTGATGAAACAGACCAGGGCAAGATCACAACAGTGAGTCACTAAGTCTGATTTTAAAGATTAATTCATGAAGAGACTTATTCTAAATTTCATCAGGTCCATATACATCTCATTTCAATGTGTCTTATCACTTTATTAAATAAATAGTTTCTGGTGATATACAAATGGTTGAAGTTTAAATTTAAAAATAAAAAACAAAGGAGCAGCACATCTTCCTCTATCTTGAACTTCTCTCTGACCTGTTCTCTTGGGAGTCTGGAGTTGCCATTTGCATTTGATGTAGGCTTAAGTTTCCTGTTCCACCTAATTTCTGAGAGTTTTCTGTTTACAGATTTCAAATATAAGCCTTGTCAAAAAAAAGGTCATTATTTAATTTTGCTTAGTCACTTTCTAAATGGATGTATTTCCACACAGGAGAGATGATAGTTTCCCAGATATTGAATTCTGTGCTCTGAGACAGTACATCCATAAAGTAACCATGTATTTATTTAAATAATCAAGGAAATATTTTAAAGGAGCAGGGAGGGGTTTCTCTAATGCAAAATGTAAAAAAATCAAGAAAATACTTTTCCTGATGTGCAGGAATTTCTAAGTATTATCTATGAAAAGAGAAAATATTTGGTGAAATATCACTTGATGCTTCAATCAAAATTTTATTTTCCATTAGAATCTTATTTGTTTCCAAAATAAATGACCAAATATTTATATTTATCCTAGAGAGGTAAATATGGAGTATTTCTGCTACTGATTTGATGACTTATTGGCATTCAATGACAAAAAATAGAAAAGGAACAAATTGCCTTAAGACCCCAAAATATGTATATTTTCTCCAACTTTACAGTAACTTTGATGAAAGAGTCAATTTGGTCAGGCAGGATTCATTCACCATTACCCTTAAAAGCACAAGGTAGAAACTTATCTTCATTAAGTGCCCTGAATGTCTGGCACCACACAACTAACTGGAGAATTCAGTAGCATGGTCCATGGGATGCCTCAAGTTCAAAGGGAACAGAGACATCCTGCTTGGTGTTGTATTTCAGTCACACTGTTAAAACTGCCCAGACCCCTTAAGTGTTTTCTTTTTCATTCTGGAGCATGATCTTCTTTGTCTCTCATGACAACACAAAGAATAATAAAACCCAATGCCAGACCTAATAATTTTCACAATGTGTTGAAGATTTTATTTTTAGGTATAAAAATCTTTCTTTTTATACAAAACCCATTTTCTTAATAATAGTGAACACAGGTCACATGCCACTCCTGAGGACCTGTGCCTTGTTAGAGAAGCAAGAACATTGTTTCAGCCCCAATTCTGTCAAAGGACAAGTTCTATTATTGACACATTTACTACAAAGGATCCTATAGAGGAATAATGAAGGTAGGTAAATTAAGCGCTAACTTGTCCAACAAAGAAAATTTATTCTCAATTCAAGTTTAAATAGGAACAAGGAAAAATAAGGTGTTTTTATCTACCTCTGCATACAACATCCTGCTGCATAAATGGTTTAGCAGCATTTGTTCATTCAATCTGGAAAATACTGATGCTAACTCGTTTTTTCTAGTTTAAAACCTGTAACTTTCTTGAATTTCCCCCAAAATGCTTTCACTAACATTTTCTATTTTAAAAACATTAAAATGTAGAAAAATGTTGGCTGAACAAAATCTGGTCTGAATGAATAGTTCAGAAAAGGTTTTAGTGACATTTTCTATATATTATAGCAGCACAATGAATAAATGTGAAAATATAAATCTTATACATCTGAGAAAGGGAAATGTGGCTGCCATCAGGGGAAAAAGAAATAACACCTCCAAATGACCACTTAGTAAAAAATTCCCAAAAATCTAAACAATGCTCAAAAACTTGGGAGAATCTGTTTTGCCAAAACTCTAGGATTTTAAGCCTTTTCCATTTGTCTAGCTTAGACTATAGCTAGAAGAGAATGTTTCCTAATATCCATGTATAGTTTACCACAAATTGTTTAAAGGATACCGTGTGGGGTTTCTGGTTTACTGTGTGTCCTGTTACCTTTATCTGCAGAATATTACATAATCAAATTTATAGGTTATATTTAATCTGACCATGCCATGCTAAAGAAGGGCTGATTAAAACGCCTCAATTTGACACTTAAAGGAGCAAATGATGTGCTATACTTCTCTATGTTTTTAAAACTAGTATCCCTTAAAATTTTTACTTTCTATTTGTTACATGTGTCAAATGGGTATAATTAAACTTTTGACGTGGTTATAAAATAAATGCTATGCATTCGTCATTAAAATACCCTTTTAAAATTTGGTTTTTTTTTTTTTTACATTGTCCTCCCATTTCTAGCAGAGGTTACTTACTAAGTACAAGAATTAGTTACTCTAGCACAGTAGAGTAACTAAGTACAAGAATTACATGCTACACTTTCTAAAAAATCTAGATGAAAGGATTTTGAAAGTTGTCATCATAAAGAAATATATAAATATTTGAGGAGTCAGACACATTTAACCTAATGTAAACGGTACCCAATGTATACAGGTATCGGACCATCACATGACACCCCATTAACACGTATAATTTTTGTTTTATGTGTCAATTAAAAATTCATTAAATTTAAAAGAAAAAAGATTAGGCTACCAAAAAATACGAAGATTGGTGAGTTAGGAAGTTATTGCGTAGGGAATATTTCTAAAACATGGCTTAGGTTTTTGGGATCTCTTCTAAGTAAACTGTTATTAATTTAAAAAAAGATGTTTTAATCACAGAATATATTTTCTATGATTTCATTGATCGAAAACATAATTTTTGAATGAGATAAAGCTTTTTCTCCATGTAAGTCACAATGTTAATTGGATGTCCGATCAACAAAGGCCACTTCCTCTGTGGTGCTTGGGTTGAATGAGGTAAACTGCAATCCCTATGGCAGAGTTAACTTGTCTGTGTTATCACTGGCATCACTTTTGTCTGAACATTATCTACTCTCACTATACCTGAACATGAACTTGATTTTTTTTTTCTTGTTCATCATCTTACTGAGATTCCTAGAGAATCTGACAGTTTAGGCTGGATTGTGCTGGTTGTGATGGAAAAGTTTCAACCACCAGTGGCAACTTTCAACTAATTTTTGATCAATTAAATAAATCATATTTTACAATTTTTATAGGCTTTGGAGGATATAAATTTCAATCATTTTGTTTAGTCCAATTAAAATTAATAGTGTTTTAATTACTCTTTTAGAAGATACAGTGACACAGAATAATTATTATGAATTTAGTGAGCTAATGATATTTAAAATCATTTTGTAAACCTTTAATTATATGATGTAATTTGTCATTTTAACACATGGTGTGGATAAAGATAGATAGATGTGTTCATCATATTATATTAATCAAACTTTTAAGAAGCTGCACATTCCCCAAGACAGCATACAAAAATAAATTTTATTTTAAGTATGGAAATATTAATAAGGAAAAAATAAAAAATTGAGAATGTATGCTTTTTAAAATAGAGTTCTTTGAAAGAGTTGATAGTACACATACATCTGCTTCAAAGAGGAGAAAAAGGTATTCCTCTGTATATGAATCTCAAACAGGGTGTTTCTCTAATTTCTTTTAGAAAGGAGGAATCAACCAATATATCTAAAAAAAAAAACCCAAAGAATTCCATCAACACAGTTTCCAGAGAGTTTTTCCTGTCTAAAGGATTATTAATACACACTTGAGTTTTGCTTTTATTGTAAGCATCTTATTTTCAAGTCTACAAAACTAACTCAAATCTCCCCCACATGCAAGCAATGGGGGAGATTTATTTTCATTTATTATCATTGTTTAGAGATCAAAGGAAAACAAACTTAAAATATGTATCATTAAGGTTGGGAAAGCTCTAGAGTGCTGACACCAGTGAGCATGAAATGTACTTGATCCTGGGATGGTGTGAAAACGATGAGTTGGACTGAAGAACAGATGGCCCCTAATCACCCCATGTGGCTAAACACACAAATGCCAACCTCAGAGACGCCTTACCTTTGCCCTGTCTGTCCCTGTTAGGCTGGTCCTGTTGTATTAAGGGTTATTGCCTTTCTGGCCCTCCCTGAAATCAGCTTTTGAAGTCCACGGCCAAGAAGGCAGTGTGAGAATACCATTATGAAAGAGGTGTTTGCTTAAGGACACAGTCAGGACAAGGTCCCATAGACCCCTTGATAGTCTAGCAGGGAACCACAAACTTCAGCCAATATCTTCTAATCCCCTGAGGATTCAGAACTGCCACCATAAAAGCATAATGGGCTGTTTATCTCAGCAGCCAGGAGATAACATCTTAAAGTTACAATCTGGGTTGCAGACTGGTGACATAAGACATAAGAAACACGAATACCACCCTGCTCTGGGAAAAAACCAAATGCGACCAGGCCAGCATATAGATACTGCTGGGATGGTCTTTTCTCATGTTAATGAGAGCCACAACTTTCCCAACGTTTTTCTGTTAAATAAATTAAGCATACTTGGGAAGAAATGGATGGAACCACCCCTTACTACATTTGCATGCTTTATAATGTTTTTGAAGTTTGGGACTATGTTAGGAAATATTCCCACTGGCACAATCAAGTGAATTTTTGTGGCACATTTTGACTTCTTTTCAAAGATTGCTTAAGTTCTGTGACATTAATCATGATCATGCAATAAAAAACTACAGAGATTCTCAACAAGATGTTTTATTCCCAGGGCTCCAATACTGTAGCAGATTAAATTCTCTCTCTCTCTTTTTCCTCTCTCTCTCTCTCTCCCTCTCTCTCTCTCACTATATATATATATATATGTATATATATATACACACACATATACATGTATATGTATACATACACTCATACATACATATATAATATATACATATATTATATACATATACATACATACTATATTTAGGTATACATATGTGTTTATGTCTGTGTGTACATGTGAATAATATAATAATATATTTTCTTTTGTGATTCTTTGATTACTGGGGTGGAATTAAAATATCTAAAAGTTTTAAAAATCCTCCCTTCCCAAAGGCCTGTAATTTGTCTGCATTTCTGACATTAGGAGAAAGAAATGTGAGGTTTGATATTTAAGACGAGTTTATTGAACACACAATATGGTGAATTTTTTAGTCTGCTTGTTATTGATCTACTGGGAGATTCCAATGCCTGTAGGGCTATTCCCCCAACAAATGAATCTCTGATTATGAATAGTGGTCAAATTAACTACACAATCACCAGTCTTCTCTTCATTGAATAGATAGAGGTATTTTAGTAAATGTAAGTATGGGCATGAACCAACTATTTTTCAGCCAACTTGGTTCATTTTAAACATTTCCTGAACATTTGATAGGATTGTTTTCATATCCAATAATATTTAATCATAAAAGTAGGTTTTATCAAAATTATAAATTTATTATTTTTATGTTTAGATCTGCATATATATATGTATATATATGCATATATATATACACATATATATACTTCTAATCTACACCACTTAACAAGTAGCTTTCTTTTTCATTTCTCCCAGGGGAATGTCATTTTATGCCAGATTCAATTTCATCACAAGCTTTGCCTGGTCTTACCTATGTTATTTTCTTCTACCTTTTCAATAGCCCTATAAAGTAGCAGGGGAAAAGTGACGCATGAAATTGCTCTGAAATCTGTAGAAGCAGCTTTGGTCACAACTGCCCTGCCCGGTGCTGTGCGGTGAAGTTACTCTCACGGATGGTGGCCCTGGAGGCTGCAGCCTCTGGAACTAATCTCAGGGAGAGACTGCTGCATTCCCAACTGTGTTCCTAAGGATGACTGAAAAGGGAATGTGTGCCCTGGTGGGGAACACGCACTAAGGCTGCTTTCTCTTACACTTGAGAATGCTTTATTGGCTTTAAGAATTTGTTTAATCAAATCCTAGTGAAGGTCTTTCTCACTCCTGGGGCTGTTTAGTAAAATATGGATTAAGGCAAAGCCCTCATCACAGTGAAATCCACCAAGGGGTGGGGGAAATGAAGTCTCCAGAAGACTGCCTTTAGCCAAAAAGAGAGAGAAAAATGAGGCTTTGGCAGGAAAACCTCCCCATGTTTGAAACAAAACTATGAAAGAAAAGTATGTCAGTAAAAAGATTTCCCCAAAGATTCGTTTGGAATAGAATTTTCAATATAATGAAGATAAAGCACTTTTTGAGAACCCCCTCTAACAATATTTCATTTCTAATAGAATTGCCTGTGAACAACTGAAACAATTGACAAGGGCAAGGGGAAATGAGTGAATACAGTGCATGATCGAAATAAGGAAAAATATGCTTACCTCGGCTAAACAACTTGTTGGATTTCTTAGAATATAACTATTTTGCTAAGTAATCAAATTAGCACATGAACAAAAGAGGAACATTTTTTCTATTTTGGTTTCTGAGAAAGAAAAATTGTTGGGAAAAGAACATTTACACTATTTATAAGTGACACATGCCTCTATACTAAATATATAAATTTCTGACTCCAGAATTTCACCATTCTATTTTTTTAAGTATTTCTTTAAAAAAAGTACAATCATTGACATGATTATAATGATATGTAATCATTGATTTACATATGGTCTTGTAAAAGTTGAACAAATGAACTGTATAGAGAAGGTCCTGGCAGGATGGGAAGTCAGTCTGATATAATAAAACATGATTTAAAGTTATTCCAAGCAATGTGAACAAATATACTTACCAATTTTCTAGCATAAGCTATTTGCACACAATTCACATGTACAGGCCAGGGAATAGGTATATTGATCAGTATCAGAGCAATTGTATGCAATAGCTGTATTGATCAGAGAATTAATTAAATTTCAGTCTGATTATTAATTATAACTAGAGTAGTGGGACTAGAAAACTGGCAATTGGCTCCTGTCTGGACCTCTTATTAGTGACATGACTAGACAAATTGTTAAATTCTCAAAATCTCAGTTTCCTGATACATTGCATGGCATCTAAGCTGTGGTAAGTGTTAAACCAAAATTAGTAAGCAGCAAGTTTTAAACCATTCCACTTTTAAACCATTTTCATTTTTCATGACTTCTTTGTTTCCTGTTCTCTTTGCCTTTCTTAAACAGGCCTCCAGTGGAATTTCCTCTCTTCCCCTTTCTGAAAACAGCCACGGACTTTCTCCTTGTAGTTTCCTTAATCTACTCCTTTGTCATTATCTCATTCACTGCCAATATTTGTCCATGGAAAAGGCAAGCTTTTATATCCTTGAAGAAAATGCTTACAGCCTCATTCTCTCATCCCCCTGTTTTTGGACTGTTCTGAGATTTGAACTCAGAGCTTCACATTTGTTAGGCAGGTGTTCTGCACTTGAGCCACACCTCAGCCCTTTTTTTACTTTATTTACTTTTCAGGTGAGGTCTGTTTTTGCATGGGATTGGTCTGAACTGCAATCCTCCTACCTATGTCTCCCTTTGCAACTTGGATGATAGCACCTGTCATCACATCTGGCTTGTTGGTTGTTATGGGGGGGGAGTCACACTAATTTTTTGTCTAGAATGGCCTCAAACTTTGACCCTGCCCTTCTCCACCTCTGGAGTAGCTGAGATTACAGTAGTGCTCCTTTTTTATCCTTTTTGTCAGCTATTTATTCTCATATCTTCTCTTATTTTTCTGTCAAAGATCCAATTTTTTCTTACTACATTTAAACCCTGATAAAATGGAGCTTCTATTCCATTCCTAAGCTCTTCACCGTTTCATTGTCAGTCACCATTAGTTGAGAATGTACCATTTGGCTCACTCCTGCTGGAGATCTTTGTAGTCAAGTATGCTTTTCCCTCTCTCTATTTTATCAATCTGGAGTCACTTTAATGTTCTAAATGGAATTGGAGCCAGATACCTCATACTCTGTTCACCTCCACATAACCTCTACACAACTGGCAAAGGATCTAGGATCAGAATAACGCTGGCTCCGACTAGGAACAGAGATTCTGCTGAACGTCTATAGTTTCAATAATCATAATTACAACAGGCACAATTCCTGTCTTTCCAAAAACACCCAACAACTGGAACTAGTACAAGTTCTAAAAATACCTTACATAAAAAATACGTATTTTTCTAATTTCTTATAAGTAGATGCAATTTAATTTCTACTTTAGTGAAAAGTAGTAGGAAGTTACTGAAATAGTAAGGTTTATTTTCTACTTTGCATATCCATTTAATGAAAGTAGAAAATAATTATGAAGATAAATTCTTCTTCCTACTCCTAACCTATGTTAAAAAAGGGGAATGAACTAATGAAACTCACAGGTGAAAGATTTCTCAGTGAATGTATGGTAATCAAGCCACATTGTTACCACTGTGACAATAGAGTATAATTAACCTAAGATGTGATTCCAATCTTTATGGAAGTTTAAATCAATTTGGAATAATGAGAAATATGTAGCAGGAACAAATGTGCTCTAAAATCCTTAAACTATTGGACTGATTTATTTATTATTTGAGCTTCTTACTCACTAGATACTCAACTTACGCTAGTGGGGAGCCCTCTAATCACCGTTAATTCACAACACTATCAGAATTTCTCCTATGCTCATTCCTCTGTCTTTGCTTTGTTGTAAGCCAGGGTCTTGCCTTACTGACCTGCAAGCACTTGAAGGTTTAATACAGCACTTTAACAGAGCAGGTAGCTGGACTTAAGGCCACCTTGTTTTGGGTGTTACATAAGCTATGGTCTAAATTCCTTTCCATATCCTTTGGACAATCCAGTTTTCTTCCCAAGATTATGCAAGTGTCTAGGGTTGAAATGGTGAAGATAGTGGAATATGTACAGTTTTGTATACGTTGTAGCTCTGTGCACCTGCTTCCTGTTAATACACTCACGTTAAAGATTATTGCCACATTTCACAAGTGTTATTCTTACTTTGTGCATACCAACTCTAATATGAAGTTAAATCCTTTAGAAAGAACTTTTCATGGAAAAACAAACCTGTAGGTTTCTGCATGTGAAAACCTTTATTATTTGTTGAGAAGTTAGAGATTTCCATTGCTGTTGAGAATGAAATGTAACATTCCAACTCTTAAAGAGTATTTCAGCCATTTCTGCATTCAAAGATATAACCTTTTGACATGTTCCTTAGTCCTCATGTTCTTTCTTCCTTGTTTCCAGGTGTCCCTTCTTCTGTCCTCAAATTATGGTTATTTTCTAACGTAAAAAATTTTATTTCACTAGCAACAATCCCTGGGACTAGTTCTTGATTTTCAAATAGTTTATCACTGCATATTTGTTTTATAAATAAAGATAGTTTCTTTTTTTAAGAAATGGTTTAACATGTAGTTATATACTCTGAGTGGTTTTTTACTTTGACTCTGCTACAAATGCATGAACTGGGGAAGTAGAGTTTGCAGTGGTTCTTCAGGTATTCGTAGGGTTTGTTTATGGGGAAAATGTGGGTAAAGAGACAAAAGAACACACAAGAATGGTAAAGTAAGTCCAGTCCATCCACTCTGTTACACTTCCCAAAAATGTACAGTGATGATTTTTTCAGGTCTCATTTCTGGGTCTCCTGCATGCAGTTAAATTTGACTCACCTGAGCATTCTAGTTTAAATGCAGGTTCCTTGTCTTGATACCCAAATAGTGCAATCTGATAGCTCTTCATTGAATATGTAGAATAAATTTCAAGATCCACTGACACAACAATGGTGTGATGATAGCTGATATGATAACAACTACACTGTACCTTTCTTAAAGTTCTTAAGCCCAGGATAGCCCTCATTTGGACCAAAGACTATATATGAACTAACATTCAGAAATAGGAAAGTCTGGGTGTGAACCTGAGAAAAGAGAGAACATAGCTGGAAGGAAGATCTCTTCACATTAGGAGCATCCTTCTGTCTTGAGAAAGAAAGAAACCATGTTCATGTGTGTCCAAAAGCTTGAAAACCAAAAGAGCATTATGGACAAAGATCCAAAAAAAGCAAGTGATCCCCAAGGTGAAGAACCCTCCTGCAGTATAATGGCACGTTCAGATCATGAGAAGCTGCATTTTTTTTCTTCATATTTTTTTTAATTCACTAGAATGCCATGTCTTAGAAAATATTTGCAAATAAAACAGAACAATGGCCAGAATAACTGTCAAACATATTTGTCATTAGGTGAGCTCTAATGACAATTTCAAATTACTTAATTCAAAAGTGATGAAGTTTTATTTTAAAAGAGTTTTAAGATACTATGATATATGTCAAGATTATATCATCCCCCAGGTGTCTCTTTACTGATGAATATAGAGAAAATGTAATAAATATGGATATATATATACAAAATGAAATATTATTCAGTGATAAAAATAATGAAATTCTGTCATTTGTAGCAACATGGATGGAACTGGAGGATGTAAGTCAGGTACAGAAAGACAAATATTACATGTTCTCATTCATATGTAGAAACTAAAAAGTTGATCTCAAAGAACTAGAGAATATTGGTTACGAGAGTCTAGGAAAGTTGATGGAGAGAGGAGTGGTAGGTTCAAGGTACAGTTGGATGGGAGGAATAATTTCTAATGCACAGCAGAGTAATTATGGCTGACAGAAATTAATAGAATATTTTGAATATTCAGAAAGGATTCTGAATGTTCTCAAAACAAAGCATGATTTATGTATGACGTGATAGACATGTCAGTTACTCTCAGTGATCATTAGACATTGAGGATACATATTGCTATGCTATGCCCTATAAATATATGCCTTTACTATGTGTCTATTGATTAGAAGTAAAATTATATCGAAAATATTCCATCCCTTACCTTTTCTTCTGGCTAGTATAAGAATTTCCCACAGATTTTGTGATGGCATGCTATTAGACGGGCCAAGTTTAATGTCAGTTGGATTGTAACTGAAGTAGAATCCAGTGACAATGTCAGCGTGACGCTTCCTAACAAGAAGGACCTTTGTCTTTTGGAGACATACCCAGGTGGTTCCATGGGCAAAAGTGGACCAGTAATCCTCTTGTTATGCAGTTCAGCAATATGCAATTGAATAATTCCAGAAAAGAAACAGGCACTGTTTGTTACTGTTGACAGGGTGGTGACATGCTGGTAGAATAGTGACATCTTGAGGGAGGGTGTTAGAATGTTTGGTCGTTTTTAGAATCATCCACATGCAAAAGAATCTTGACAGTAAAGCAAAGGGCAACTTCCCTAGACTGATTCTAGTCAAATTTATTTTAGTGTTTTATCCATTTTGCGATACTTTTCCTATTATACTTACTGTCTTTTAAAATCAAAGACTAATTCATTGTATTGCCTCAACATATAGTACAAAAATTTTATTTGTAGATCATTTAAGAATGTTCCAAGGAATAGTTGGTACTTCCTAAATTAGATATAGGCTTAGAAAATATTAGTATCCTAGAATAATCATACCAATTAAAGGGTCTTTACATAGAGCTTAATAATTTTTCATTGAATATGTGGATATGAATTTCAGAATTACATATATTTAGATTGTGCGTAGTAGCTGAGTGATCTTTGAGAAGTTCCTTTCCTTTCCTATGTCCAGTTTTCTTATCTATGAAAATGGACATAAAACTTGTGTTCCTAAGTTTTTATGAGAATTAAATAACATGTTTTAAAATGTTTTGAGAACTACACAAGTATGAAATATGTGGAGAAAAGTATTATAACTATTATAGATTTTTCTTCTTTATCAACAGAAAAGAGACATATAGAAATGTGTTATGTATCAACATTTTTCTCTAAAAATTAGTCTGATTCAGTGGTCCTCAGCTGGAGGTGATTCTGGACTCCAGGAGATGTTTGGACTCCACAATGTCTGGAGAGGTCACAGCTAGAGGGCGCTACCACCATCCAATGGGGAAAGCCCAAGGATGTTCCTAAGACATTCTACACTGCATAGGGCAGTTCCCCCATAACAAAGTATTATTTGCTTGGAAGTCAGTAGTGTGGACAGTGAAAAATAATTTTAAAAAGAAACAAATGTATATGGCATACATTTTAAGGATTCTAAGGAAAATTTGTGATCCTCTATTACCTAGAAGTTACACTGAGGTGTTAAACCTAGAGAGGCTTAAGACATAGCTATCAAAACCATGAAAGGCCTGTTTATGCTCCCTGAAAATGATGTTATACCAGAGCTTAAATTCAGTAATTTTCTCATCCTGCACTACAAATAATATATTTTACGTATTAGAACACTTTCTGAAGAGGAGTTTTCAGAAGAAAAGTTGGAGTACATACAAATGAATATTAGCAAACACAAATGAGTATTTTCTCTGCTTGACTTTTTTTCTATTTCTCTGAAGGGAATCAGGCATTCTCGAACACTAGACTAAAGACTTTGCAAATGTGTATAAATTATTCAATCTTTTCAACACATAGTCAATTTTCATGGTCAGACTTTCTCCAATTCTTATCCAAATCTCTTCCACATCACTTCTGGAGAAAGAGGTCTTAATTCTCTTTGTCTAAAATCTGTTCATATTCAAGACAGTCACTCATATCAGAATAACAGAATTTAAACCACTTGACACAGAAATGTTTTTCATTTGTAGATGGGGGTTGTTGTCAAAGTAGAATGGGAGAAAGTTTGGCAAGCCACTTGATGACTATTTAATACTTCAGGGATTAGGCTACTTGACACCCTTGGTACCTCCCTTCTAGACGTTTACAGTCCAGAATTCTAAGGTAATGGCATGGCAATACACATTTTGCTCCCCCTCCTCTAAAAAGATAATATGTATAATTTTCTTCCTGTTTCACTTGGACCACATGTACCTGATCCTATGCCAGAAAATAAGAGGAATTTCATACCAACCTTCTTAATTACCATTGACATCACAGAGTATATAAGCTTTCGTTAACACTATGAGGTGTGGTTCCAGAGATGCAAAAATGTTGTTTTACTCTAGGTAGAAGAGAAGTTAAAATCTTAGAAGAGAAGAATGTAAAAAGAAAATCTATACAATGACTAGCAGTGAAGGGGTTAAAGAGTAGTATGCATTTAAGGAAGTATGTGCAGTTTCAGGCTGTGGGTAAGTAGAAAATTCTCCAGTTCTTGCTTAAAGTACCCAAGAAGCAATGCAAAAATAAAGTGATCACTGTAAACTGTGAATTACCTCTTCTGAATAATTCAGCTAGAGAGGAATCTTAGTAAGTGGCCGGTAAATGCAGACTCCTCTGCAGATAAACACTTTTGTTTTATTTTATTTTTTTAGCAGTACTGGGGTTTGAACCATGTCCAGCACTTTTCCATTGAGACGGGGTCTTATGAATTTTTTTTTTCTTACTTTGGCTGGCCTGGAACTGTGATCCTCCCAATCTCAGCCTGCCGCATAGTTTGGGATGAGAGTGCAAGGCTGGGTAAACATTTTAAAAGTAGCTTTCTAAACAACAACAAGATAGACAAAATGTTCCTACTGCTGTAATCTGAATGTTTGTGTCTCCTAGAAATTGACATGCTGAAAGCTAATTATGAGTGTTAGGAGTTGGATCCGAGAAATAATAGCAAATGTAGAAAAATGATTAGGAAGTGGAGATTTGGGGGTATCTAATACCTTTTAAAACTATAACTTGTGCGTTGTGAGCTTATATAATTTAAGATTTAATAATATATATTCTTATACAAAATTCCTTTCAGAGTTAGCAATCATTTTTCCCAAATCAGTATGAGCTGGCCTCTGACCACTGCTGATGGGATAGTTGTTTGAATTTCCCATTTTACTTTGATATATTTGGAACTTGACATTGAAGATGACAAATAATCACTGTGGGTGTATTGAAGCTCAGTATTTTGAATACAAACCATAATTTAAAAATTTTTCACCATTAAGGATACAGCAGACAAGAAATCATAGGACAGAATTTTCATTATAAAAAAGGAAAAAAGGGTGAATAAAATACAGAAATATTTGGAAAGAGTATAACTATTTGAATGCTGTATATGATAAGTCCTGGCAAATAGCATAGGAAAATATGTAGAAGGAGGGAGATGATTTGGGGGACTAAAATTTTTTACCTTGTTTCTATGTACATCTAGATTTTTAAAGAGGTTACATTACAAAACTTCTATGTATATTATTCAAATAAATATGCATAACCACTGACTATGTCAATGTGTATGTGTTATAATGTATATGTGTCTGGGGGAGGGGCATGTATTTTCAAATGTAACATTTGTCAGGCTACATTTAAAATGTAGTTTTTATTAAGTCCTTGAAATCTTTTGTAAGGACCTTTTATAATTAGAACATGCAAACCAGATAGACATTTTTCTTTGGAGTGCCTGAAAATTTAAGGTATGTTTTTGTCATTATGCCAAGAGAATTGGGTACTTTTCAAGCTCAACCTTATATTTCTATGGCTTTTATCAAAAAAGATTCCATTTAGTAAATTGTTCTGGACTTTCCTGTTCCTTTCTTGTCTTAAAAAAACCCACAATAAACTACTTTTTAGTTGAATAAAATAAATGTAGAGTGCCTCACTTTGGAGGGGAAAAGAATAGATGAAGATTGAGCTTAAATAGAAAAAAAAATTATAAAAAGTTATATGCCATAATAAGGCTTTGAAAATGAAGCCTTGAAAAAAAAGGAAAGAATGACAATTTGTAAATCAGGAGTCCAGAAGTTCTGTTTTATGATTATGCTGCAGTTTAATTTCTTTATATCTTTCTGCCATTGTTAAAAAAAAAAAAAGCAGCCAGAACTTCAAAGGGACCCCGCATGTGTTCTGAATCAGGGCTTCAGAGCTGATGTCTGACAGCTCAGAAATTAAAACGAAATAAATGTGCTGTTTAAACTCCAATTTTTTCCAATAACAACAACAACAACAACAAAATCACTTTTTCTGTATTTAGAGATTTTTTCCCTCTCCTTTGTTAAACTTTAAATTTCTGTTCCCTTGTATATTTCCTCATTTAGTAATTATGGGCCTGGCTCTATGGAATCCAGGATTCCCATAGACTTCAGAGGGAATTTCAGACTAGACTGGATGTCAAGGCTTCAGGATCAGCCTTTGTGACTTTTCTGTACATTAAAACAGATTCCTCCCTTCAAAAGAAAAAAACTGAAAGAAAAGAAAAAAAGAAAGACAAAGAACCTTAGTTGTTAGGCCATGCCCAAACACCTGTGTTTGACTGTTCTTGCATTTTCTTAGGATGACGGAAACAGACATCTCAAAAGAACAAAGAAAGGCTCAGGGATGGTTTGTGTTTGAAAGTGCACTAGCGTGAATATGAAACGTCAGTCACTAGCCAGAAATTTGGCAGCCATTTCTTGGAAAGTTCAGGAGAGTAATTAGAATTTGACCCGGAGAGCCCTGTTTTGAGAGGGTGAAAATGAATCCATGAAAAATGTAGAATCCTAAGTACAAAGGGACTTTGATATCATCTATGACAATTTCTTAGTTTTACAAGTGAGGAAGTGAGGACACTGTATCTCAGAGTTTGCTCCAGTAAAGCGGGGTAGAATTTTGGTGAATTCTGTGGTGTGACTAATGAGGAGGACGTAGAAGCTAATGTGCTTCAGAGAGGAATACGTATATAAATCCTTTGGCTTAGGTGTAAATGTCTACCTGTCCATCAGAGCTATTTTCAAAAACTTACCCCTGAGTTTCTTTTTTTAATTGATATTAACAAACAACCAGAAAGTGTAGGCAAATGGCAACGAGGAATAAAGTCTTCCTGCCACATTTTTATAAAGAAGAGCAGAGAAAAAGCAAGCTACTCTGGGAATATCCAAAGTTTAATGGGTTTGGGTTCATTCTCTTTTCTCCCACAATGCCATCTTACAGTTGCACATCTGGTCTGCAGAACATTCTAGGATGTTTATTTCCGGACCCTGAGAGACTTTCCTGAGTGTGGGGTAGAGTCCATGTTTTGTTCATGTTAAGTTACTTTCTAAGAGTATATCGTACCCAAACAGTGATGATACAATTGAGTTTTCACATTCTCTTAGAAGCTCTGTAAGCATGTGTAATGGACAGAAAGAAATGAAAGTGAGCTGAAATGCTTTCAAAGTGTTTAAATATGAAATCTTTGTATATTACTTAGGAATGAGCAAAGAGAATGCCAGAGTGCTGATTTCCCAGCTCAAACACTGTCCTAGTGTCCGCAGTCTGTCACAAGGAAGAACTCAGAGTCAAGTGTGGGCACTTGCAATCTTACTGTCCTTTAAGTAGCTGGGTATGAAGGAAACTAGCATTGTATTTTTTCAGCGAATATGACTTCCTGCTTTACTGGCTGACATGCGAAGAATGAAGATGTTGAGTTATTCTTTCAAAATGACACATTAAATGTAAAACAAAAAAAGGCATACATGTTAGAAAAGACAGTGTCTTATTAAGTTAATTTTGCAGCAAAATGTAGAGCAATCAGAGAAATGTCTGTAAATGCTAGGGTGGGGCAGCAGAGCTGGCTCTTGCATGATGAGTAAGACATAGATAAGAGGAAAAGAAAAAACGGAAAGAAAGAATGATGCAAAAAACCTTGTCACATTTGTTCTGCAGTGACATTTGCTGGCCTTTACTGTGGTCTTGCATAATGCTAAGTTAGTATATGCAATTTTTTCATGTATTCATGATAACCTAGGGTATCATTATTTCCAACTTAAAGAAGAAATGGAGATTCGGGGAGATTTAACAAACCATTTCTAAGAGATACTGATGATAGTGAGGGTGAAGGAATTCAGAATCTGAAATCTGTGCTTACATCTGATGCACCCTTCAGAGGACAATCTATTCAGAAAAGTCAGTATGACGATAGTAGTATGTCTGGGCCTTCATTGTGAAGCCAAGTAGTTTGAACTTATGTGTCATTGAATATTTTGATCTAGTTGGTCATTAGCCTTGACAAAGTTTAGGACTTCACAATCTAGCTTATCTGTTGACCAAAATATGGATATCAGAAAGAGAAACCGAGGAAGAGAGCTAATGGGTAATATTTAGAAATGTTTAATTAGTGTCCACTGGATGTGCAAAGAAACAACCTACTAGCAATTTGTGATTGAAGATAAGAGCTACAAAAATGGGTAAAAGATGATGGAGATTTCAGGTTTTGACTTAGTAATAATGGAGGTAACAGTTGTGAAAACATTCACTGGTGGACAGTACGTTTGGGGGTTAGTGGAGGACTGTGGACAGAATTTGTGAGTGCTAAAATCTCTCAGGTGGAAAAAGGTAGAAGAGTGAGCAGCTAGATCAGGAAGAGAAGGAAAGGAATTGGATACATCTGAGAATGTGATGGTACACCCAGTTGAGAAAGCTGCTCATAAAGCAAGGGAGATCAAGCATTAATAATAGAGTACCACTCAAGAGATAGTCAGTAGATTAATGTGTTTACTGAGATATTTATGTAATTATTTATAGTAGTTCCCACTTAATGCTAAGGATATAAGAATTTCAGGCTTTTTTTGGGGGGCGGAGGGATAATCATTGAAAGTTGTCCCTAAATGAAGTCACCAAAATAACCATGTTCTTATTATCTTTTCATGCTTATTACCTGACTCTCCTTCAGTAAAAGATTAATGTATTCTTGGGTAACATGTTCACACAGCAGATTTGACCATACATCTCTACAAATGCTGCCACCTCTATTGCTTCAACTGGAAAATAACAACTGTAGATTCAGCTATTTAATTTAATCAACCAAATGAAAAAATGTGTTATCCTAAGAACTTGCATTTCAATGTGTATTAAATGATGATAGATAAGAATAAATGGAATAATGGCTTTTAAGGAATAGACAATAAAGAGGAAAATACAACATTGAAAACTTTCCTCAATAAGTACTTGAGTTAAAAAATAAGTTGTGATTGAAGACCTAGTCAGAAAGAAAATTCAATGTGCTTGGTGGAAAATCTACTATCTTTAGAAACAAGAAGTCAGAAGGGTACTTATGTGTCATTATTTCCAAGGAGATGCCCAGTATCATGACACCCTAATCTATTTACTTATCATTAGTGGAGAGTTCTCTTCATGCTGTCATTTTACTCTTTATACTTCATGATAAGACCAACCAAAATGATGGCAACCAGGTTTGGCTTAAATGTGAGTAAATAGTTTCCGTTAAGACTATTATATCTGTGAGAGTCAGTACAACATAGTTCCACTTGAGATATCTTCTTAATAGAATAAAAAGTATTTCATCATCCTGGAATTAACACACAGTTATATAACCTTTACAGTTTTCTATGAGATTTTATAAATACTAACATTTAAATATTGATGTGAAGCCCTCATATCAAAAGCTACCTGATACTGACAACCTACTGACATAGGTTCACTGTGTCAGGGCCCTTCCTGGAAGCAGATCTCATGGGTATGAGAGGCAAGAGGAAATGGAGGCTGGGATGTAGCCAGGTTGGGGAAGGGGTTAAGGACAGGTTGAAATGCTGCCTCAGTACAATTTCATGAGAGTCTTTAACCTGCAGTAACAATGCAAGCTATTATTTTGTTTTTAATATCCCTCTATTGATAATCAAAGCAAAACTAGATCTGTTTTGTTTGGGTTGTGTTTGTTTGGTATTTGGTAGGCTTAAATTGTTATTTATTATAAAGTTATAATATATATCAAAGGATCAACCTAGAAGGAAGATTGGGAGTCTGTAGGCAGATGTCCCTCCAAGCTCAATGCAGAGAGACTTCAGTAGAAGAATTCAAGTTTCATCAGAAAGTTGTACTTAAACACAGGGTCTTACCCAGAGATTCGGATTCAAACTTGGTTTGAAATGAGGCTCAGAAATCTGCATTTTAAGAAACAAGCATGTGATTCTGATTAGCTAGATATTGACTTCTTTTTCTTAGAAATACTGATTTAGTCCAACACCTGTCTTTGACCCTTAAAGAAACAAAAGCCTAGAGTTGGAAAATGGCAGGTCCAATTATCCAGCAGATTATAGAACCTGAACTTGAATGTAGTCAGTAATATCCTTTGTAATTGTTGATCAATGTTATCCAAGTTTAGAATCTGTGGTGCTACCCTGGTTCTGTTATTGATGCTTCCCAAGGCAGACTTGATAATCCTTTCTAGCAGCTAACAATATTTAGGAAATAAAAATGGACAAGTGCCTTGGGAGGATTTAAGCAGCTGGTGGAGAACATCTGGGTGTCTCTTAAAAGAAGTGATTTCTCTTTAATGAATTTGTCTGAGGTTGAAAATTATGATGATGAGTTACACAACTCTCTTTTGAGACATAATGATTATGATAAAAGCCATATTCCTCTAACAGTCACTTTGAATTTCTTTTGTCATCTATGATTAATTAGGCAGTTTTAAACATTCATTATTTTTTCTGAAGCTATCACACTTGTGATTGGGATAAGAAAAATCCCGATAGTCATATCTTAATAAAATTCCTACATTACTCGTCTGGGTCTGTTAGTTACTGTCCAGATTACTAAATTTTAACTATTTTTGGAAAATCTGAACTGACACTCTCAGAGTGGAATAATTAATCAGACAGCCGCTGCACATCCCTAGTGTGTTTCAACTTGACTCCCAGCCTAGTGCATCTGTGAGCATCTTTGGTTTAAAATTTGGTTTCCTAATCTTATTACAGACTCTTGTTGAAAGATATCCATGACCTCCCAGTTCTAATGATTCTAGAATGGCCATCAGATAATGCTTCTTCATTTATTCCGGTACATACCTGGCTAATCCTTGCAGTACTGGCAACTTTTCATCTTTGATCAGCCATTCTGAAACTGGACTTTGTTACTTCACTCTCTCATCTTCCAGTTCTATAGTCTTGTCATCTTTCAGATCCTTTAAGTGTCTTCACATGTTTTGCCTACAATGCAACCCCACCATCCTCCCTGAAATACTCTGTATTTACCATTATTGAGATTTTATAGTATTTTCTATAATGCAAGTTGGATATTAGGCCTCATTCACAAAGAAATGATACTTAAATTGCAAAATCTCTACCAAGATCCTTTTTCAAGTCCCATGCCTCCAACTTGGAAAAGCAGAAAACAATGCAAGATAAAAGCCATCATGCAATGTGCTCTGGAATGTTTAACACTCTTCCTCAAAGAATGATACTTCTATTGAAATGTTTGAAGTGTGATGTGGGAGTTCCTATTTTCAACTGTCTTAATTTTCATCTGATGATTTTTTATGACAAGTGGGAATAGCCTAAAACAGAAAAAAAAAACCACTTTAATAATCAGTGTTTGAAATGAAGCTTTTATTTGGTTCGTATTGTCAGGTTGAAGCATAGTATTTCTAAAGATTGTGTAGCAAGGATTCTGGCCACATTTGCATAGCAGATTTTCTGCGATAATGCTGTAGACTGTGCTGATTTTTTTTTGGTTTTTAGAATTACTCTGTTGGGTTTATGAGATTCTTATGAGGATTGCTAAATGCTATGCTTTCCTTTGCAAATGTTCTTTAAGTATCTCAATTAAATGGTGATTTATTTTAAAAAATCAGCAATAACAAATGTATAATAGAAGCCTATATATTACAGATTTCTTAATCTTCAACAAATACATCTAGAGTCATTTCATATTTATTTAACATACAACTGCTGTCTAATTTAATCTAAATTAAATGATTGCTTAAAACCTATAATTTGGAGGATTTCTGAACCTCCTTTTTAAGGCAGGAAAAATAAGAAATTATCCAGTTTTGCCCACAGGGTAGATATTTATCTTTTAAAATCAGGTATTTGGGTCTTGAAATTAAAAGCCTAGGTCATGTGGGAAATGCAATTCCAAAGAATGCTTTTGGCAGTGAGACATATGTCCCCATTTTTCTTAGAGGAATAATTTGTTTTTATATCAATCACCAAATGCTTATAATTTAGCTGACACTTGCCCAGCATTTTGAAGATAAATTATCATCGTTTATGGTAAATATGCACAATGAGAGTAATTGTAAAGTTTTTGTTGTTTGTTGTCAAAGAAAAGGTCAAATAACTTTTGATATAATGTGTCAGATACTATGTTGATTGAAAATATCAATTTTTTTTAAAAAAGCAGTTAGTTATGAAATAACCATGAGGACTTTATGATGAATTGGAAAAAGTAGTGGATAAACATTTTGGCAATGGTCAATTATAGATGTTGCTGTGACTGTCATTGTCTGAGCTGGATTTAGGGAGTCCTGCCATGATTTCATGTAAGGCTGAAGTTGAAATACAAGGTTAGATGTGTTAGTTTCAAAATGAATTACAGGGTTTAGGGGATGGTATATTTTGTTTTCAAATTGAAAAATAGTTGAAGACTCAAAGTGGATATTCTTTTTCTTGAAAATCAGCTTTTATCAATGTTAGTTAAAGCTTGACTAACATGACCAGATTAGTCATGAACATTTGAGGACTGTTATTCAGAGAAGATTGGAACTGTGGTATTAAAGCATTAAACTTCTGCTTCAGAATCATTTGGATTCTGTCACAATTGTATGGTATTGAGGATAACTAACCAACTCAGGTTCTTATCAAAGCTTGGCCATTTACTGCCCTAGATGCATGGGAAAGTTAGCTTCATTAGTATGCACTCTTCTGCTGGATAGTTGTGTGGTGATTAAATGAGATAATGCATTTCAAACACGTAAACTTTCACTAGCATTAGCTCATAAACAATAGAAAGGTAGAGACACCTTTGCTTGACTCTTGACTTATCCTCCTTGGTCAGCACAGTTCCTGGATCACATAGTAAGCACTCAACAAATAATTTTTAAATGGTTGGATCTCCTCCAATTATTTGAGTCCTCTCAAAGACATGGTGCTTTAATTTAACTCAGTATGAAACTAAATCAATTAAATTCCTTATGTGTTTTATGGACTCATATAATAAACAGTCTGAGACAAGAGGACTTGACTTTTCACTTTAGTGTACTGTATTTCTTTGTACTGAACTTCCTCATACACTTTTCATCTATCAATCTTTGAAAAAGATTTTCTACTGCTACTCTCACAGTGTCTTTTTTAAAAATACTCTTAAAGAAAGGCAAATAGATATTGTTTTACACACACACACATATATATAATAAGAATGTGCTAATTCTAAAGTTTTTCTTTACTTATTTTTTTAATTTATTTTTCTTTAAAAAGTGCTTTCTGTAGGCCTGGAATTAAAAAAAAAGGGTATTATTGTTTAAACATGGATAGGAGTTTAAATCCTACCTCTGCTGTTTAACTTTAGACAACATATTTACTTCTCTGCACTTGTTAACTCATCTCTAAAATGAGAACAACGGTACTTCCTTTTGCATATTTTGAGCATTAAATAAGCTGTGACCTGTTTAGCATTGTTCCTACACTGGGATAAACTCCATATAAACTTTTGCTATTTAGCCAGGTCTGTAAAGTTTGCTTCAATAATCTCAATCGTTTGTCCATCAATAATTTAGTTAACATTTGCTGGGATTGTCCAGCACTGTACTTGGCACTGAACATACAAAGTCAGGTGAGAAATAGTCTCTGCACTCTAGCAGTTTAGAGTTTTGCAGAGTGGTCTGACAAATTAAGCACTATTGAGAAAAAATGGGTATGATAGCACAATGGAAAACATCTACATTGCATGAGGTTTGGGGGTCAGGCTATTGATCCCTGGATTTAAAGGATGAAAAAGAGTGAACTTGATGTGGACATCAGTGAAAGCTCAGAATATTGTTCACTGTTTGAGTGCAGTATTTATCAAACTGCATTAATAGTTGCATCCAAGTTAAGAGGAAGAGTGAGTGTGGAGCATGGCAGAAGAGGGGAAGAGATTGAAAGAGATTGTGTCTTTAAGGACTTTATCTTGAGAATTATGAGAAGCCTATAGCAGGCAATTGGTGTGTTGAGCGCTTTGCAGCATCCAACCTGCTATGCCAATGATATCTCTTTAACAAAGTCCTCAGTTTCTTAGGAGGGTTCACAGTTCTACAGGTGTCTCGGTTTGAGAAAGCTCTCCCAATCTGCATGAATTCACACTCATCTAGGAATGATGCGCTTGTGTCCTTTCCCACAAAGTGATCCGTAGGTTTTGGCTTTGGTTCAACGTCATGGAGAAACGAACAGCACTTACTCTATTTGCAGTATATTGTCACAATTGAAAACTTATCATAGTTGTATTTTTTTCCGACAATCCACCTCTCCTCAATTCAACAGATATTTTGTGCCTGCATTGCAAGGTTGTCTGTCCTATACCGGAGTACACATACATTCGGCACTTAGTGCAGACAAGCACTTTGGTAATACTATGATATGCAGTGGTTACTTTATCAGAGTCCAAGTGAAAAAATTCAAATATGCTTTATGTATGTAGAGTTAGTATTTAAAAACAGATTTGTGGGCTCTTGCTTATTTTTGAGAGGCATTATGTTCATTTGTTCAGACTTCAGACTCTAAAGTCAGAAAGCCTAAAATGACTCTTGACTCTAGTACTTTCTAGTTATGTGACTTGCATGTTTAATATCACTAATTGTAATTATTTATTATTCTAACTTTCCCAGTATTCTCAATTAATTTCATAAGCTGCAATGATGATACTTATTTTTCTTATCCCTCTAGTATATCCAGGGAATTGTAAAAATTTAGCAGCTTACAACACTGTTAATTTATTACCTAAAAGTTTTGTAGTTTACAAATCTGTGTAGACTTAACTGGGTTCTTAGTCTTGGGTATCACAAGCCTGATGTCAAGCAGTTGGACAGGCTGGATCTTTAATTTGAAGGCTCTGAGGAATATCTTTTTCTGAGCTCATTCATGTTGCTGGGCAGAATAAAGGTTCTCAGAGTTGTAGAGCTGAGACCCCCAATTCCTAGCTGACTAGAAGCCACCACTCATTCACTTCAAATTTCAAAACATCAGTGTGGTATCAAGTATTTCTTATGCTTCCAATGTCTCTAACATTCCCTTCTATGAAAAGTTGGAGAAACTTTGTGCTAAAATGGTTCATGTGATTAGATTATACTCCTCCCCAGCCTCACTGATGCTCCTTGTCTCCTTTTGATTTAGTCAAAGTCAACTTTAAAATACTTTTGCCACTCACAGAGCCTCTAACTCATTCACTGAAAACAGGGTATGTAATGCAAGGGCAGGTATATTGGGAGTCAGTCTGAAGATCCTGTCTACCATAACATACAATAGAGTCAACTAAACTTGAGTAAGTTCATTCCAAATCAACCAGTTTTTTCTACAGATGTGTACTGACCACTTACTCTGACCAAACTATATGCTAGATTTGGAAGTATTATTCTGCTCTTAGCAATTTATCTTTGTGAAATCTAGTTTAAAGAGTAGGATTGTCTAGAAACACAGACTCCTGCTCACTAAATATTTCTTTTCATTGTCCATTTTACTCCTCAGGAGCTCCAGTATATGTGGTCCTATTTTGACATACTGAGTCATTCTAGAGATAAGATTTACTAAAAGAAAAATAAATAAATTTAGAAAACACTGCCATTTAGAAGATATTTCCTATTTTTCTAATAGAGGTTTGAAACCATAAATAAGGCCAGTGGTCTGGGATGAGGTGATGATAGTTATTGATACTGCCTATATGCCACGAACTGAGTGCATATATTTTACATGTTATTCAGGTAAACTAAGTAACATTATTACTATTATGTCAGAAATGGGGGGCTGAGGCAAAGGTTTACAAATGTAAAACACTACAAATATTTAAGTGTGTATCTTTTGTCATCTTCTGACTCTCTCCTAAAAAGATTTATATCCTCCATCTATTAGCCTTTATACCACTGTTTATTTTATAACAGTTATCTTTCTTTGTGTTAAATGATATTTGTCTGTGTATATGTCTCTTAATATTTTAGTTCCTTGGAAGCCAGAATGATAGCTTGTATTTTCCCTGCTATTATAAGATATGTGCACAGGAAATACCAGTTGCACTTGAGCAGTACTGACTACTGTAACAGGATCATCCTTGCTTAGCATGAGTCTGATCTGTTTTCATTCCATCTCGCATGGCCAATTATGCATGAGCATCAATGAGAGAATAGATCCCATGTGTTCGATGCATTATTGAAAACAGCAGTAAAAGCTAGTGATTGGCAAATCAAGTTGAAGTTGGGGTTTGGCAAAAGTCAGTTTTGTTAAGGGGTGGCAGGGAATGGCCCTATGATATCCAAAATCATTTTCTAGGCATTTTTTCCATTGCTTGTGTTATACGTGTGTATTTTAAGGAAAATTTAATTCATATGGTTCTGGTTTGTTTACACTTAACACACCAAAACAACAATTTGTAAAAACCATTTGGTGTCTAGGCACTCTTTCTAAAGTAGTTCTTTTTGAACTGGAAATCATAAATCATATCTGAAAATATGGCCAGTATTAATATCTATAAGTTGGCAGCCAGGAAAAGTGGGAAATGTAGTCCCTGAGGGGCTTGGGTTTTAACTCCAGCTGTGTTGTTAACTGTTTGCCTTGATGATTCAACTTTCTAGGTCTTTGTTTTCTCATCCTTAAAATAAAAGAATTAGAATATATAATCTTGAAATTTATTTCTAGATATAAATTCTAGGATTAAAATTTTTCATTAAAAGTCTAAATACCAAGTACCTCCTCTATACCACGCTTTGTTTCATATACCGTGCTTATCATTTTTAGTTGTGTTTTTATGATTAGGTATTCACTTAAAATCTGTAAAGCAGAATAAATAATATTTAGTTACACTTATTGGTGAGAAAACTGTGGTTCAAATAGAATTTTATTATCATATATCCACTGGAAGTGTCAAATTTAAATATAAAACTCTGTATTAGTGAATAATAGTTGATTTGCAGTTGGATCATAGATAGATGGATTGGTATAAAGTAAAAACACCAGCCAAATTTTCTTGTCATTTCTATTCTTGGGAATACCTGGAGATAAATTTTATTTTTCAGAAATAATGACAATTCCATTGTTGCAGACCGTGTTTAGAATACAGAGCAAATATTCGTGTTCAAAAAAGTGCTAAGAATATAAACTTACCTCACTGAGCATCACTGACTAGAAGAGCAAAAAGATTTTTACTGTGGTTGAAATTGCCTTCCTTAAAACATATGCAACATTTATAGGGCAGCTTGGAATAAGCCAACTGAAAGATTTAATGATAATAATCTCCATATTTCTTCTAAAATTGATTTCCGGTTTCAATGAGCTTGGAAAGAGTTCTGGGACATCAAATAAGTAAAGATCTTAGCATGAAATGAATCTTCAGAATACGTTCATAAATTTACATTTTTAAACATGACCAGAAAATATATATATCTTTGCCCATTATTAAGGTGATACTTTAATGAAAATTTTTCATTTGCATGAAATAAACCCTTTTGGCTCCAGATGAAAGGATTTTATGTAGCGACAATGGTTTTGTGAGTTAAATGATCCCAACATCATCAGGAATGAATCACAAGTGCCTACCATATGAATTACAGCACCACGGAGTCTTAAAAAGGTATTTTTGTGGAAAGCATTCCTCCCATCTGCAACAATCACATTCTGCTTTGAAGTCGTGCTGGAGAGCCTCACAATACATGAGATGGCCACATGCTACCCAAACTTCTCTCTCAACTTGAGTTCCACTGCTTTTTCCTAAAGAACAGCATGGTAACTTAATGACCAAGAGGGTTAAAGAAGAAAATGGCTATAGTTTTTGTAATTAGACTTCACTGTACATGCCCTCCTCAGTATTCCTTTCTGGCTGTAACTATAGAATATGCCACTGGATGTGCAAAAGTAAACTTCAAATTAAAATGGAGCAAAAATGTGTGACTCTTTGCTCTGTACTCTATTGAATATATGATGAACTGTTCACAAACATTTCAGGCCCCAATGAAACTAACCTGCCAGTAAATGAGTACATTGATATTGAAACTTTTTAACTATAGAAGAAAGAGTTACAAAAAATGATGTAATTCATCATAAACTATTAGGTGCCAATATTTCAAAAGAAACCTGTACCATTGCTGACCTTTACTCTACTACCCCTGTTGAACAGCAGTGTGGGGAGGAGGTTACCAATGTCATTTTTAGTTTTTATTGCTTGAAGTTTTTCTTGACAGACAAAATAATAGTGGAGGGAGACTGGGAGTGAATGGGAGACTGATGTCAGCAAAGTTAAGAGATTTGTACGTAGAAGTAAATGACTGCTTCAGCAATTGCTTTATCTCTTTATTTTTTGATAACTAAATGAATCATGGCACAGGTTCCTTTCTCTGGCAGTTGGCTGCTGATTCTGGACTCTGATCTATCTTATTCCAGGATGGCAGGATGGCAGGATGGCAGGATGGCAGGATAGCAATGGGAACTAAATTCTCTCTTCAACCTACAGAAAAATTCCCTCAGGTCTGACCTCCACAGAAACTTCCAATACTATATGCAATTTCATAATAAAAGCAGTCCTTTGAGGAGTGTCTCTTACTTCTCCAAGCTTCTATAAGAATATTAGACATTACCTGCAACAGGTATTGCCGAGCACACTTAGGTTATAAAAGAACAAGATTTATAAATTGTTAACTGCACATCACTCCCATTTTGCCTTTACGTGATTAACCATTATATTTTGTCCCATGTGCTGGTGAAAAAGGAGAAGATAGCAATCAAAGAGCAATTCTTTTTCCATCTTTAAATAATACATAATAATATTGTAATCAGATAATACCAATTTACAGTGATGCAGTCTGAGATATAAAACTGAAAAACTAATAACAATTTAATATGTGAAAACAGAATTGTCTGGTACATTAATACATTTAAAATTATATTGTAGAAGATATGAGAAATGATTTCACTATGTTGACACTTATAAATGTAAGTGTAAAACTATAATATAATTCCATTTTATTTAGGAAATGCATTCAAACAACAAGCATAAAATACACTAAAGCAGAATTAACTGTCTCTGATTGATGAAACTATGGGTTTGTCACTATATAAAACAATTATATGACTATCTTTTACTTAAGTTATTAAATAATAGACTGCATATTTATATACCAAAATAGCAGGTAGCACATTTATTATATATTATATTTCCTATGTTGTTTTATTACTTTTTACTTGTTATTTTTGCTATTATTTTACTTATTACTTTTTTCTATGATGAATGTATTAATTTTTGGTTTTCAAAATAATTTTAAGGAAAATTAAAAGCAGTTAGTGTTGTTTCCCTTACTACCACTATTCTCTGGTTTCTATTTGGAAGCATTAGAGAGAAACATTTGAGATGTGCCATGCTGAAAGATGACCCCTTTAGTGTGCTATGTCTTAGTTACTAACTGCAGATTTAATCTTTGAGCTTTCTTAGCGCAACTTTACTAAACTAATAAAAATGCTAACACAGGATGACTTGTGCAGAAGTAATGGTCCATAGAATATCAGAAAATCAATTTGAAATTGATAATTTGAAACTATTGCCAGACTTATTTGATACTCTTTTCAGAAGCAATAAAATTAAATCTACTTCTAGTTAATTAATGAAACCAAACAGAGGATTTCAAATTGACAATGCTTCCAATTCTCTTTGGCAGTGGTGTCTCAGTCTTGATAGTTACCAGTTGAGTTGTGTATGATTATCAAAAGAAATGATTTGTTACACTGTAGCTTCCATCTTGTGCTTATAATTTCATGCTGAATATACTCTTTGTAAAATAACCAGGCTACATGTGTGAGAGTAGAGGTGGCAGTGGTAGTATTTTATTAATGCCTTAATTTACAAGATTTTCCCCAAAAGAATTTAAGGTGTCGGATATCTCTTTGAAAAAAATATTTCTTACAAAATTCACCCAGAGTAAATTAAAGCAATAGGGTCAACTGCCAAGGCTGATTTTCAGTCACTGTGTATCAATACCAGTCAAAAACCTGAGCTTACCCATGTGGTTGTCGTAGGCAACCCGGTTTCTCCCTTGGCTCTGTACCCGGCCCTTCAAAATTCTGAAACTAAAGGACAAATGTGGATGTTGTGGACCTGGTTCCATCTCCATATACAGTACTTACTTGAGCCCACAATGCACCACATTGTATGGACATGTCTAACTTGATCACTAAGCTTATTACCCTTATACTAATTCAGGGCACTCCAACTCCTTTGTGAAAGGTCTCTGTGATTAGTTTTCAACTCTAAAGGTTAAGTAAAGTTTACTGCAAGTATGATGAGTTTTTGTGTCTTTTGTAAAGCTAACTTCATGAAACTTGTGATCTACATGGACACATGGACTCATGTGTACTCATGTCACTGTACTCAAATAGCCTGAAGAGGGATGGAGGGAAGGAGGAGGAAGGTGAGGAGAGAGAGAGAGAGAGAGAGAGAGAGAGAGAGAGAGAGAGAGAGAAAGAAAGAAAGATTTCACTGAAACTTTTACCTCTCACGTCCTGAAAAATAATATCTGATGTTTCAAATACGCACAGCAGAAATGCACATAGCAGAACTTGGGTAATAAAACTAAAAGATTATTCGTGAGTTGCTTATTTTGATTGGAAGAGGGGACATGTATGGGCTTTGCAGAATTTTATTTCTTTACCTCACTTGAATATTTTGTGCATGCATAACTCAAAGTTCAGCTGCCTTCATCTCTGACTCCAGAGATCACATGGGTAACATGTGAATGGAAATAAACCCTGTAGGTAAATGAAAAAGGAATTTGGATGGAGATCAAAGATTAGCTTCATTCTACTCTTTCCTTCCACTTTTTACTATCCCATCTAAATTTGGTATTTTATGGGGCTTGCTTTTTATTCCTAGAGGAAAGAATGTGTTTAAATCAGATTTGGGGCTTTCTCTTACTTTCTTTTTTTTTTTTTTAAATACATATGATTTGATTTTCTCAGTAGTGACTTCAGATCATTGAATTCACAATAGGTTGTATGAAAGGTAGTGTACTAGCTTGTTTAACTACCATGTATTTAAAATTGCCCCAGGAGCCTGGTTAAGTTACAGGAAAAGCTATCCAGAATATCTAACAATATGACTAGTAAAAATGTATACTTTTCTATGATTTAAAAATTTTTCTAGAGTGGAACTAATTACTATGTACTGTTAATCTTGACTTAGACAAAGAACATTTTTAAGCATTAGGACCAAAACTTTGCTTTACTAATTTTCTGAACAGTTATCATTGCTTTTATAGTCATTGAATAATAAGGTAGAGTTTTAATGTGTTCAGACTTATTCTTAAGTGGCATGTAAATTTCTTATTTTCTTGAAGTCCACAAGAAGAAATACTGAAATGCTAGAAAAATTGTGTTGACCTGAATTTTAAAATCCTTTTAAGAATTTTTTGCCAAGTATTTAAAAATATGGTATATTTATAAAGTGACTATTTTGACTTTCACCCAAATAGTAGATAGTAATTAGAATCAGCATTAAAGTGCTTTAGGATAGTAGTTGGGAAAATATCTCTTCCTGTTCATGAATAACCTCAAGTGCTAAACCAGAACTGAAACTCTCGCAGTTGTTTATCGGTGGATATCTTAATGCAGTCCAAAAATTAATACATACTATTTTATTGTTCCAAAATGGAAGTAGTTTAGTTTAGGTTTGGTTTCTACTAATTATATACTGGGGGTTTCTTTTCTTTTCAAACATAAGACTACCATACTTAAGAGAAAGCTAAACTCAGATTTAAAAACAGCTCAGTTCCGTTGGCAAAGCATTATGCACTTCCATATTCAAGTTTATTCTTCCAAGTGTTCATGGTTTGATAGATATGTAAATATACATATGTTTCAAATGTTATAAATGTTGTATAAGTGAGAGAAGATTAAGTCATGTCTTTTCTAATTTTGAATGTGTAAGAAGTTTTTTTTTGTGTGTGTGTGGTATTGGGGCTTGAACTCAGGCTACACCTTGACCTACTCCACCAGCCCTTGTTTTGTGATGGGTGTTTTCGAGATAGGATCTTGCAAACTATTTGCCTGGGCTGGCTTCCAAATGTGATCTTTCTACTCTTTGCCTCCTGAGTCGCTAGGATTGCAGGCGTGAGCCACTAGTGCCTGGCTAAGTAGATAATTTTTTAATTAACTGAAATATTGAAAAAGTACATAACAAAACTATAGAAACAAAGATTATCAATTGCCAGAATTGAGGAGCAGAGACAAGAGATGGATGGGTGGAGCACAGTGATTTTTAGGTCAATTGAGACTATTTCATATAATACTACAATGTGAATGTACGACATTAAGCATTTGTCAAAATCTACAGAATTATACAACCTCCTAAACCATGGACTTTAGTTAATAATAGTGTATAAATGTAAATTATAACAAATGGGAACTACTAATATAGGACACTAATAATAGGAAAAGGAGAGGTGTATGTGGCCACTCTGTACCTTTTGCTTTATTTCTCTGTGAACTCCAAACTTTGCTGAAAAATAAAGTCTATTAACTATAAAAAGTACTTGGTTTAAAAATTAAATGTTTATTTCCTATAAGTTCATAAGACATATAAAGTGTTGAATTGACACACGTGTTCTTCTTTATTTTCATTTATCCTATTTTGCAATTAATTATACCTGGAATTGGTTAGGTTTGGATACAATGCTAAATTTTTGAAATATTGAATAAACAATGTTCAAATTTGGCAGTATGAGATATTACATACCTAGAAATGTTCCTACATTAAAATATCTCAAAATTCTTAATTAAATATAAAAACCACTCTTAAATTTATGGAAGACTTTCTAAAGGATGAGGGAATGTGAGTGAGTACAGAAGTTGTGGCATCCTGGGATATCTATCCCCAAATGTGCATTTAGCTTGAGCTTGAACATTGACAGTTTCTTCATACTGGGAAAGAGAGTTGAAGCCTGGAATCCATAAGGGGAAGCAAATTTGATTAAATATCAGAAAAAAGAAAAGAATGGCAAAGGACCAACTCCTGAGAAAAGGATGACTAGGAGAAAATACTGCTGAAAAAGTGATAAATCTATCTTAGCTATCACTATCAATAGAGGAAATTTTGAAAGAGAGAGAGACAGGAAGAAAGAAAGAAAAGAAGGAAGAAGAAAGGAAGTGAAATAGAAAGAAGAAAGAGGAGAAGGAAAAAGAAGAAAGAGGAGAAGGAAAAAGAAGAGGAGGAGAAGAAGGGAAAAGAAGAGGAGGAGAAGAAATAGTAGTAGTAGTAGAAGAAGAAGGAGAAGAAGAAGAAGAGGAAGAAGAAGAAGAAACTGAGTTTCTTTCTTCTGAGAGTTTGCAATCAGGTTTTCAATTCCATATTTATAATACATGTGCAAAAACTAACAAAAAAATAAGCCCTACAACTAGTTCTGCAATCTAAGAATTTAGAAGGGATTCTAGATAATAGTGTCACGAATGTCCAGCAGAGGCAAACAAAATCACATTCTACTTAACCCAAGTCTCTAATTCAGTTAAGACTGCTATAACAAAGTATCATAGAATGATAACTTGTAAACAACAGAAATTTATTTCTTGCCATTCTGGAGGCTATAAATCTAACACCATAGTACCAGCATGGTTAGGTTCTGATAAAGGTCTTCTAACTAGATTGTAGACAGATGATTTCTCCTTGTATCTTCATGTGGCAGAAAACTCTCTGGGATCTCTTTTATAGAGGCACTAATTATATTCACAAGGACTCCACCTAATTATCCAAAGACCCATTTCCAAATACCACCACTTCATGGCTAGAATTTCAACATAAGCATTTGAATTGGGTGAATTCTGGAGATGTGGTACCATCATTCAGATCATTACACCAGGCTTCATAGTTCTCGCAAATATAAAGTTTCATTGAATATAAACTCAAAATTCAAAAAAGAGAAAAAAGTCAGAAAACAGAGAAACAGAAAAGAAAGTTGAGGGAATCATGAGTACGAATAAGCAGTAATAACAAATAGCAAGATAAATTGAAAAAATTAAAATATCAAATATAGAATATATAATAATGATGCTGAAGGAAATAAAAGGAACAAATAAGAACATGAGAAAAGTAAGAAACGATAAAAATAACTAGGAAGCTCTAAAATATAACCAAAGAAAAATTCTAGACTTCAACAATCCAATTACTGAAATGAAAAAAAAATACAGGTGTGAAAAAGAAGATTGGAGGCATCTGAGAGAGAAATTTTGGAAGGTGGATCCGAGTAAATGTACACATAGTGCAGGACAGAAGGAGATATGGAAGACATGAAAGAGATCTTAAGAGACAAGACTTGAGTGACAAAGTCTACATATAGGTAATCGGAATTCCAAAATTAAAAAGAGGAAACAAACAATTTCATTTTAGTAAATTTAAACACCTAAGTAAAAGGAACAAATACCTAGAAAAATAGAAGTCAGTAAGATAGAGAAAGCATGAGTAGTTCTATAATTTCTAAAAACTTTAATTGATAGTTAAAAACTTCCTCAAAGAGAACACAAAGGCTTGGGCTGTAGCTCAGGTGATAGAACACTTCTCTAGAAAGCAGGAGGCACAGAGTTCAAGCCCCAGTACCACCAGAATGAGAGAGAGAGAGAGAGAGAGAGAGAGAGAGAGAGAGAGAGAGACAACAAAGACCAAAATGGCTTTACAGGAGATGTCTATCTAATATTCTAGAGCAGATAAAGAAAAACTAGGCTCTAAACTATATCAAAGTTCAACATGTCAATATAACTGGAAAATTCCACAATTAACACCTTTCATGAACATAGGCAAAAAAAAAAATCCTAACCCAAGCATTAGTAAAATGAATTTAAATGTATACTAAAAAGATAATATATCATGAACAAGCTATTTTACCCCATAAATACATTGATGGCTTAATATTAGAAATATTAATTAATGTAATTCACTATTCTACTAAGTTGTAGGAAAAACTCATCTTTGTAAAGAAAGAAACCAAATTCTATAGCCATCTAAATAAAACTCCAATTCAAACTAGAAATAGAAAGCTTCTTCCTTATACTGAATGAAACCACAGTAAGATGCCATTATTCATCCACCCTCTTAGCAAATCATACCAAATGTTGGCAAGGATGTGACTAAAATGGAATTCTTACATATACAGCTTCTAAGTGTGGGGGATGGTAATAGCTTTTTGGAAATAATCTGGCATTATTTAGCAGTTTTTAACTCAACAATTTCAGACCATTCTTGCAGATGTGCACCAGAAGACTTGCATATGAATATTCGTGGCAACATCGTTTGTAATAACAAAGAAACTAGAACTTTTGTAACAATAGCAAAAACAAATATCTGTCAATAAAGTGGACAAATAAGTTCCATAGACATAAATTCAGCCTGTAAGGCAGTAAAGAACTATAGCGACATACATCAACAGAGATACACTAACAAAATGCATGAGAATAGCAAGCTGCAAAAGTATAGAACTATTTTATAAAGTTTAAAATTAAGCAAATTAAGCAAAAGAAAGCAATAGCATTGTTATAACATATAAACTGAAGATCCTGATTTCCCAACAGGGAGGAGGACTGATGGTATCAGACGGTTGCATCCAGTGTGTTTCAACAGTATTGTAATATCATTTTCCTTAAGATAGAAGATGAAGATAGAAAATGAGTTGTATTTATAACTTATATAGATGTTATTTATGTTTTTGCACTTATCAAATATTTCATAATAAAAAAATCTATAAAAAATCTAATGTAATAGTAAAGCAACTTGATATGAGGTTTAGAAACTTTCCTTTAAAAGTAAAGGCAAATGATGGAGACAACATGTGTTAAGCAAATGGGAGTTTGCCTCGTTCACATTAGCTCAGTAATATTCAAGTTTTTCATCCAAATGCTTACAGAATGTGTTATGTGAGACTGTACTGTATACTGATGAAGAGCCAGACTGGATGGTACAAATCTTGGTGGTGATATTTCTTAATTGTGGGATCTTGGACTTTTAGTTCTCTCATCTGTAAAATAGAGGCAATAAAGGAACCAAGCCATAGAATTATGTGTTCAATGAGTTAGCACTGGAAAGTGCTGAGAAAGAACTTGCACAGAATAAATGCTCAATCGATGTTAAATTCCAGGGGTTATTTTCTCTTGATTTAATACTTTGAAATGTTCTGTTTATATTACGGTAGGCTTTGGTCATTTGACGAAGCAATTGATGACATTGGCGGATGGACGTGTGGTGTTGGCTCTAGAAGGAGGACATGATCTCACAGCCATCTGTGATGCATCAGAAGCTTGTGTAAATGCCCTTCTAGGAAATGAGGTAAAAGTTAGAAGTACAGAGGACCAGGAGTATATGCATGCATCTTTTTCAAGTCTTTTCTTTATCCCATGAATTCAGAAAGTTTAATCTTTGCTCTTATCATTAAGAAAATAGGCAATCCTTAAATAAGAGAACTTCATATGCTGTCATGTTATATGCTATATAACCATTTCCCAAGAAGACAATCAACATAGCACACCCTTCAATCAGGTTATTTGTACAATTCAAAATGGATAAAAATAACCCTTGGGAAGAAGAATGTTTTTGTCTAATGACCCAATCAACTGAGCATTGAAAGGGCTGGCAGAGTAGCTCAAGTGGTAACAGTACTGGCATAGCAAGCATGAAGCTGTGAGTTCAAACCTCAGTGCTGCCAAAAAATAAAAAATAAAATAAAAAAATCTGAGCATTGAAACATTTAATAAGAATTGAACTTAAATTGTTTTGAGATTTCCTATAGGATTGTTAACTCAGAAAAATGATTCCTTTAAAAATATTAATAAACTATATTTGTCAGCATTTAAGAATTCTCCATGCTAGACGGTAGATAATATTTCCATGTTACAGATGGTAATGATGAATATTAAAAAAGTGGACCAATCCATTGAAAGGCATGCAGCCAAAATGCATTAGATGTAAGGCTTTAATACTGAGACTGAATGGCCAGAGGTCATTCTTTTTCCTTTCGTATCACATTATCTAAATTGCAACACATTGTTTTGACACTCTGCAGACAGACTTCAGATCTGATTGCTATGAGGTTTAAGTTCAGATGATGACTACATTTTTGGATTAATTGCAACTCAGCAAATATTTCAATGTTTTTATGTATTCATTAATATTATAATTCAGTTGCCACCAGAGTGAAAGTATGGTAGTGTTATGATCACATTGAAAATGACACTACTTATAAAATAAGCATGCACAAAGTCTATTTTAGAATTTGTTATTCATATTTTTAAATTGTATCATACACCTTTGCTTATAGTATTTATGGAAAAAGTAGACCTTGCACATATTGAACACTTAACTTTTATTGTGATAGTTATTTACAAACCTTTAGTGCTTCAGCATGATTATTTTGATGTATTTATTGAAGCCAGTATGTACATTTAATTTGAAAGAAAAACATTAGAAAATTTGAGTACATCTCAAGAACTTAAGTCTGTGGTCTAATTTTAGAGAGCATAGTAACATACAAGGTATAATTGCCTAATAATTGGAGTTGACAAGAGACTGCTGTTTCAAATCACACATTATTCAAAAGTGTCAAAGATTTTCTAAAACATTAGTCTTTCTGTGATTCTTATTGGATGTGTGTGTGTATGTGGTGTGTGTGTGTGTGTGTGTGTGTGTGTGTGTGTATGGCAATAAAGGAGTGCCAAAACTAAATGTTCTATTTTATCAGTTAATGTTGGGCTCCTCTGCCTGCCTACCAGATAAGGTTTTTTTTTTAATTTTAAATACTCTGGAAAGATTTTAGAGAAGCAGACTGGTTTTAATATTAGAGTTACTAGGGCTTTTACGAGATGTGCAAAAAATCAGAGTAGGTTGTGGATTGTGGCTCTGTGGATGATTGACCTGTCCAGAAAGAAATGTTATCAGGCTACAAAAGCAAACTACTTTTCCAACTATATGGAAGGAAATTATGGATTATAGTGGCTCTTTTTGAACAAATCCATTCAAATGAAAATCTCTATTTGCTCTTATTATCTCTGAATTTGGCTCAGCTCTGTTCTTCCAAGAGAACGTTTCCAATTAGAGTGAGATAATCTCTCCTGTGATCTCTTTCTTTAAGACCAGGCCTGAGATAGAAGAGGGGATGAAAGTATCACTGGCCAATTATTTTTGGTGGCACTGGGATTTGAACTCAGGGCCTCACACTTGCTAAGTAGGCACACTTACTGCTCAAGCCACTCTGCCATCCCTTTTTTTTGTGATGGGTTTTGTTGAGATAGGGTCTCAAAACTATTTGCCTCAGGCTGGCTTCAAACTGTAATCCTCCTGATCTCTGCCTCCTGAGTAGCTAGGATTACAGGTGTGAGCCACTGATGCCCAGCTTCACTGGTCAATCTTATTCCTGCCCATGTGGTATAGAGATTGCTTTAAAAAAAAATTGAGAAAGTGATAACCAAAATTGTACTTTTTGGCTATATTGACAATTTAGTTGACTTTAATTCACTGGATGTCTCATAATAACTTTGATATAGTGGTTATAATGCCCTAAATACCATCTTGTCTTTAGGTTGACCATCTTTAATTGCACATGCACAGCCTAAAATTGTTCAATGTGAACTAGAGGAAAGTTTAAATAATGTATGTATTCCTGTATTTGCTAAGGTTTCATAGGAGCCTAAGCACAAATATAGATTTTCCACGAATACTTTAAGGATGACAGATGGAATTGGTACATTGAACATTGAAAGATAAATTTTATTGTGTCAGATCTATCTGCACATGGAGATATAAAGTTATGAGAAAGAAGGATTTTAAAAATGAAAAATGGAAGAAAAATACAAGTGTGTTGTACATTATAATTCATTTGGTAAAAGGAAATGAAAATGTAGTACTTGAAACAACTTAAGAAACAAAGAGTTCTTCTCACTTTCATTGACAATATAATTTATAATTCAAGGCCTTGTTTTTGGTACTTTTTTGCAGGTCAAAGTTCATCACAACTACATTGAAGTTTTAAATTTCATTCCTTTAGAAAAAGGAATATATATAGGGCATATTGCATGTACCTTACCACTTAAAAAAGAGCATGCATCAAGTTTTCACAGCAGTTTTATGTGGTAATTGCTAGGTAAGAAAATAAAAAATACATCTTTCATGTACTAATTATTGTAATTTCAAATTCCAACTTCCCTCCAAACCTCCTTTTCAAGAGATTAATAGAGCAATTATAAGTTATTTTCTGAGATTTCACTTTTACAAATAACACAATGTAGTAAAGCTTGAGCTTAAAACATTGGCAGAATCGACTCTGGCTTCTCAACACTGAACGTGCAATTGAACTCAAATTAGAAAGGTCAAGAAGGGCCTTTTTGAGGGACTCTGCACTTTGTCAGATGTATTTATTCATGTGCAGAGGATTAGAATTCATACACATTTTGCCAGTTTTTTGAATGCAATTTCTTTTCCTTGTTTTTCTTGGCCAGGCCATGTCAATACAGCAAAAATGCTACTCCTTACAACTTATTATCAGGAAAATAGTATGTATTACATAACCCAAAGGAATTGTTAAATCAGCATGAACTGTCGGCTCTGCATCTCACTATAAACCTGTAGACTGGTACCAAAAACTTGGGTTTTAAAAATTCAAGTGATCTGAGTGCTGTACCCCAAACAGGCGTTTTCTTCTTTTTAAACATTTTTTATCACGAAAACGATCTATTTGGCAAAACATCTCTTAATCCGTCTTTTAAGAAATATGTACAAGGTCAGTCAAAATAATATACTATTGGATTAAAACTTATTTGAGCATGGTACAGGAAATTCCTAGAGGCAACTGATTTTGAAGAAATACCAGAAGTTCATTTTTTCCTTTTTCTTGGCAAAGTTTAGAACTTACTTTATCAGTCCAATCAATTTGTGATGAATATTAACATTCTCACTAAAGAACTTAGAAACACCAGCATGGAGTTTGCAAGAACTTGAAGTGAATGTCTAAAGAAGAAGAAACAGGAAGTTGCTTAGAAAAGTATTGGGATACTTCTGTGAATTACCATGTCGTGTTTAAAATTAGTTATAGAAACACATGCAAGGTCCCCAGCCCTGCAATTCCTGGTAATCTGTGTTAGAGCTCTTTGGCAAACAATGTCATGGTTACTTTAAGACTACATTTGCCTACTGCTATGCAAAGCCAATTAGTGGCACCCAGGGTTACTTCCTCTGAAAGAAATTTTCCCAAGAAGTGAGAAAAGCTTTAAGTAGTTGCCATCCCTGTGAAATCTACAAAGAAAACATTGAAAACCTCCAAGTAAGTAAAGGAAAGGAGAGGACATATAATGGTAGAAGCTTTGGGTAGTGAGTTGAGAACATGGTCATTGGAAGACCACCTGTCAAAACAGAATTAATGATGGCTTTTGAGAGAGAGAGAGAGAGAGAGAGAGAGAGAGAGAGAGAGAAAGAGAGAGCTCATATTGTCATAGATTTTGAAGCTGTTGAGATGATGCTACAGCCTCTAGTTCTGAAAGTTGAGCACTTACACTTGCAGTGTAGAAAATGTTTTTCCTTCTCTTATTGAAGTTTTCTGTCTGATTTCAATCCTTTTGCTCTCTTTACCGTCCATACCTCCTTCCCTCCCCTCCCTCCCTTTTTTTCCTCCCTCCCTCCCTTCCTCTTTTTCCTGCATCTTTCTTTTCTGTCCTTCCTCTCTGTTTTGTAACTACTGTCTCTTTTTGAGCATGCTCAGCTGCCTTCATTTGACTTGGATTCTACAAACAGTGGCTAAGCTTAGTGGTTGTGTTAGTTGGTAATCTTTTTAAGATGACTTTTTGTTCTAAAGCTGCTGAAAAAGTCTCTTGAATTGACTCTGGTAAGTGTTGACAACCACCCCTGAGGTAAACTCTTGAGGTGCTGTTGTCCAAGTTGCTCCCCAGGGGTTTGTTTGCATTGGATTTTGAATAGGAAAGTTGTTTTGCCATCTTTTTCATCCTTTAGATTATGTATGGCTGAGGTTTAATCCATTGGGGAATTGGTGTGAATCTGGGAAAGCTTACAAGCTCCTAAATACTTACAATTCATGAGTATAAGAAGGGAAAACAGAACAGGGGAAAATTGTATAACATGCCAGAATAATGTTTATCCAGGGTCTTCTCTTAGACTTCGAAGCCCCTCCATACTCTGAAAGAGCTGGATGGATAATCTAAAGAGAAGGAAACTGTTTTTAAAAAAATATTATTTGAAGATACTTTCCAGTATAGATATGGCCTATGATGTTGCTTATCTTATATTCAGTTATACTTAGGATAAACCAAGCCATCTGTTTCACACCAAGCCAAATGAACCATAGGAATTGAGACAGTTTAAAACTCTATTATGCATATTGTCTGTATTATTTTTCTTTAGAGTTTTCAGTTATAAGGAATATGGGTTGGAAACTTGGACACTTCATAGGTTATGGTTACCAATAAAAGGATGAAAGTATTTCTTTTTGATAGTGAAGTAAACATGTTATATTATTCATTTATCTGTCCATTCATTAAGTAGCCTTTTATTGGGCATCTATTTTGTGTCCAAAAGTTCTAATGCAAGTAAAAGTAAAAGAAGTACATTCAAAATGCTTGGGAATGTAGCATAAGACTGTTTGTTTCCAACTTCAGGAGTAGACGAATATTTTAAAAGAATTAACATATAACCTTGACGTTGAATATAAAGAGACTTTGACAGGCAGTTATATAAGGAAAAGATTTATTATGTAGTAGAAAACTGTAAATGAAAACATTATTCCTAGGATTGTAGATGGCTTTGTTTTGGTTCATTTGTTTCTGGTAGAGGAAATGCAATGTTGAGTGGGATAGAGAGTATGGCTGAATGAGTGGAATGGAATATGAAGAATTAGAATTCTGTGAAAAACATGGAAGCTTTTAACAAATAAGCCCATGCTTTAGGGTAAAGCAACAACCACAACCACAACAAAAACATCAGCCATACAACCACAATCACACTGTATATTTTTAGAGATGACACATGCTCATTCAAGAAAACAAGAGTTTAGGGCTGCAGGCATGACTCAAGTAGTAGAGCATCTCCTTAGAAAGGGAAAGGCCCTAAGTTCAAACCCGAGATCCACCAAAAACAAAGAGTTTGTTGAGGAAAGAATCATTAGGATGAGCCCCAAGTTATCAATGATCAATTATGTTTATCTTTACTCAAGTTGGAGTTCAGTGACACCACAATGGTAGATTACAGCAGGCTATGGGGAGAATAGTTGCACAAGAGAAGCCAGAAAATGCCAACTAAAGTCTAGTTATAGGACAGTAGGCTGACATGTGCCAGCACATCACTGCCACATGATGTAAAAAAAAGCTTTAGAAGAAAAGTCAACCTTTGGAAAAGAATATAGTATAAAAATCTCTTCGTTAAAACAAAAATTTTAAAACTTAAAAAGTATCAACTTTAGAAGATTAAAGAGAAAATAAAAACCAAAAAAGGGAAACAATATCAAGAATCAAAGAGAATGAAATATGCAGATTTGCAAGGTATAAATGTCAAATTTCAATTCATTTGTAGAAAAGGGGAAGTGTACATAAGAACTGGGGCATTTAAGGTGGACTGAACTATCCTTATAACAATTGTTGTCAAAACTCTGGCAATATGTTAGAAAAACTAGCACTGAGCAAACTTTGCTGTGATATTATTGAATCTGCACACTTTTTAGTATAAAATTGAAAACATGACCTTTCCAGTATGCATAGTATTTGCTTAATATGACTGTGTGGTTCAAACTGTTTTCTCATCCTGTGTATTTTCAATCTTACCTCATTAATTATACAAAATATCGATAGTCTGAATTATTCCCAAATCAAACTCATTATCATCCTTTTAATAGTCTACTTGCCTTCTTTTATTTTTAATTATTTAATTATGTTTTTAAAAAATTTTTAATTTTTTTATTGTGCATACAATGCTTGGGTCATTTCTCCCCCCTGCCCCCACCCCTTCCTAACCCCATGCCCCCTCCCTCTCCTCCTCTACCCCCTCGCTACCCAGCAGAAACTATTTTGCCCTTATCTCTAATTTTGTTGAAGAGAGAGTATAAGCAATAATAGGAAGGAACAAGGGTTTTTGCTGGTTGAGATAAGGATAGCTATACAGGGAGTTTGCTCACATTGATTTTTTGTGAATGTGTGTTACCTTCTAGGTTAATTCTTTTTGATCTAACCTTTTCTCTAATTCCTGGTCCCCTTTTCCTATTGGCCTCAGTAGTTTCTCTGCGTTGAGGGCAACAAATGCTACCTACTTTTTTAGGTGTCTTACCTATCCTCATATCTCCCTTGTGTGCACTTGCTTTTATCTTGTGATCAAAGTTCAATCCCCTTGTTGTGTTTGCCCTTGATCTGATGTCCGCATATGAGGGAGAACATACAATTTTTGGTCTTTTAGGCCAGGCTAACCTCACTCAAATGATGTTCTCCAATTCCATCCATTTACCAGTGAATGATAACATTTCATTCTTCTTCATGGCTGTGTAAAATTCCATTGTGTATAGATACCACATTTTCTTAATCCATTCGTCAGTGGTGGGGCATCTTGGCTGTTTCCATAACTTGACTATTGTGAACAGTGCCGCAATAAACATGGGTGTGCAGGTACCTCTGGAGTAACCTCTGTCACAGTCTTTTGGGTATATCCCCAAGAGTGGTATTGCTGGATGAAATGGTAGATCAATGTCTAGCTTTTTAAGTAGCCTCCAAATTTTTGTACTAGTTGTTGTACTAGTTTACATTCCCACCAACAGTGTAAGAGAGTTCCTTTTCCCCGCATCCTCGCCAACACCTGTTGTTAGTGGTGTTGCTAATGATGGCTGTTCTAACAGGGGTGAGGTGGAATCTTAGTGTGGTTTTAATTTGCATTTCCTTTATTGCTAGAGATGGTGAGCATTTTTTCATGTGTTTTTTGGCCATTTGAATTTCTTCTTTTGAGAAAGTTCTGTTTAGTTCACTTGCCCATTTCTTTATTGGTTCATTAGTTTTGGGAGAATTTAGTTTTTTAAGTTCCCTATATATTCTGGTTATCAGTCCTTTGTCTGATGTGTAGCTGGCAAATATTTTCTCCCACTCTGTGGGTGTTCTCTTCAGTTTAGAGACCATTTCTTTTGATGAGCAAAGCTTTTTAGTTTTATGAAGTCCCATTTATCTATGCTGTCTCTTAGTTGTTGAGCTGCTGGGGTTCCATTGAGAAAGTTCTTACCTATACCTACTAACTCCAGAGTATTTTCTACTCTTTCCTGTCTCAACTTTAGAGTTTGTGGTCTGATATTAAGATCCTTGATCCACTTTGAGTTAATCTTGGTATAGGGTGATATACATGGATCTAGTTTCAGTATTTTGCAGACTGCTAACCAGTTTTCCCAGCAGTTTTTGTTGAAGAGGCTGCATTTTATCCATTGTATATTTTTAGCTCCTTTGTCAAGGACAAGTTGTTATAGTTGTGTGGCTTCATATATGGGTCCTCTATTCTGTTCCACTGGTCTTTGTGTCTGTTTTTGTGACAGTACCATGCTGTTTTTATCGTTATTGCTTTGTAATATAGTTTAAAGTCAGGTTCATGATACCTCCAGCATTGTTCTTTTGACTGAGTATTGCCTTGGCTATTCGTGGCCTCTTGTGTTTCCATATAAATTTCACGGTAGGTTTTTCAATCTCTTTAATGAATGTCATTGGAATTTTGATGGGAATTGCATTAAACATGTAGATTACTTTTGGGAGTATAGACATTTTTACTATGTTGATTGTACCAATCCATGAGCATGGGAGATCTCTCCACTTTCTATAGTCTTCCTCAATCTTTTTCTTCAGAAGTGTATAGTTTTCCTTGTAGAGGTCTTTCACATCTTTTGTTAGGTTTACACCTAGGTATTTGATTTTTTTTGAGGCTATTGTAAATGGAATTGTTTTCATATATTCTTCTTCAGTTTGTTCATTATTAGTGTATAGAAATGCTAATGATTTTTCTATGTTGATTTTATATCCTGCTACCTTGCTGTAGCTATCGGTGGTGTCCAGGAGCTTCTGAGTAGAGTTTTTTGGGTCTTTAAGGTGTAGGATCATGTTGTCTGCAAATAGGGATATTTTGACAGTTTCTTTACCTATTTGTATTCCTTTTATTCCTTCTTCTTGCCTAATTGCTCTGTCTAGGAATTCCAGTACTATGTTGAATAGGAGTGGAGATAGTGGGCATCCTTGTCTGGTTCCTGATTTTAGAGGGAATGGTTTCAATTTTTCTCCATTAAGTATAATGCTGGCTGTAGGTTTGTCATATATAGCTTTTATAATGTTGAGGTACTTTCCTTCTATTCCTAGTTTTCTTAGAGCTTTTATCATGAAATGGTGTTGGATCTTATCCAAGGCTTTTTCTGCATCTATTGAGATGATCAAGTGGTTTTTGTCTTTGCTTCTGTTAATGTGGTTTATTATGTTTATTGATTTTCATATGTTGAACCACCCCTGCATCCCTGGGATAAAGCCACTTGGTCGTGGTGAATAATCTTTTTGATGTGTTGTTGATTTCAGTTTGCCATTAATTTGTTGAGGAGTTTTGCATCAATGTTCATTAAGGAGATTGGCCTATAGTTCTCCTTTTTGGAGGTGTCTTTGCCTGGTTTTGGGATAAGTGTAATACTGGCTTCATAAAATGTGTTTGGCAGTTTTCCTTCCCTTTCTATTTTGTGGAACAGTTTAAGGAGGGTTGGTATCTGTTCTTCTTTAAAGGTCTGCTAGAATTCAGCAGAGAATCCATCAGGTCCTGGTCTTTTCTTTTTGGGGAGACTCTTGATTGCTGCTTCAATTTCATTTTGTGTTATAGATCTATTCGGGTGATTAATTTCCTCTTGATTCAGTTTTGGATGATCTTATGTATCTAGAAATCTGTCCATTTCTTTAAGATTTTCAAATTTATTTGAATATAGGTTCCCAAAGTAGTCTCTGATGATTTCCTGGACTTCCATGGTGTTTGTTGTTATTCTACTTTTGCATTCCTGATTCTACTAATTTGGGTTTTTTCTCTCCTCATTTTAGTCAGGTTTGCCAGGGATCTGTCAATCTTGTTTATGTTTTCAAAGAACCAACTTTTTGTTTCATTAATTCTTTTTTTTTTTTTTTGGTTTCTATTTCATTGATTTCAGCTCTTATTTTTATTATTTCTCTCCTATTTGTTTTGGGATTTGCTTGTTCTTGTTTTTCTAGGAGTTTGAGATGTATCATTAGGTCATTGATTTGAGATCTTTCAGTCTTTTTAATATATGCACTCATGGCTATTAACTTTCCCCTCAGGACTGCCTTAGCTGTGTCCCATAGGTTCGGGTAGGTTGTGTTTTCATTTTCATTGACTTCCAGAACTTTTTCATTTCCTCTTTTATTTCATCAATGACCCATTGTTCATTAAGGAATGAGTTATTCAGTTTCCAGCTGTTTGCATGTTTTTTGTCTTTACTTTCGTTGTTGAGTTCTAGTTTTATTGCATTGTGATCAGATAGTATGCATGGCTTAATTTCTATTTTCTTATATTTGCTGAGACTTGCTTTGTGCCCTATGATATGATGTATTTTGGAGAAGGTTCCATGGGCTGCTGAGAACAATGTATATTGTGTAGAAGTTGGATGAAATGTTCTGTAGACATCAATTAGGTCCATTTGATCTATTGTCTTTTAAATCTTGGATTTTTCTATTGATTTTTTGTTTGCATGACCTACCTATTGATGATAATGGAGTGTCAAAGTCTCCCACAACCACTGTGTTGGAGTTAATACATGCTTTTACGTCTTTCAGGGTATGTTTGATGAAATTGGGTGCATTGACATTGGGTCATATAGGTCGATGATTATTATTTCCTTTTGGTCTATTTCCCCTTTTATTAGTATGGAATGTCCTTCTTTATCTCATTTGATCAATGTAGGTTTGAAGTCTACTTTGTCAGAGATAAGTATTGCTACTCCTGCCTGTTTTCAGGGGCCATTGTCTTGGTAAATCTTCTTCCAGACTTTCATCCTAAGCCTATGTTTATTTCTGTCAGTGAGATGGGTCTCCTGTAAGCAACAAATTGTTGGATCTTCCTTTTTAATCTATTTCGTCAAATGGTGCCTTTTGATGGGTGAATTAAGTCCGTTAACATTAAGTGTTAGTACTGATAGGTATGTGGTGATTCCTGACATTTAGTTGTCTTAGTTGTTGAAGGTTTGATTGTGTATACCTAAGTTGAGGTTACTCTCTACTTTCTTGCTTTTTCTTTTCCTGTAGTTTGGTGCTTTCATAGTTATGTTGGGTTTCCCTTTCTGTGTGCAGAATCCCTTAAAGAATCTTTTGTAGTGGTGGCTTTGTGGTCACATGTTGTTTTAGTTTCTGCTTATCATGGAAGACTTTTATTGCTCCATCTATTTTGAATGATAGTTTTGCTGGGTAGAGTATCCTGGAGTTGAAGTTATTTTCATTCAGTGTCCGGAAGATCTCACCCCTTGCTCTTCTTGCTTTTAATGTTTCTGTTGAGAATTCTGCTGTGATTTTGATGGGTTTACCTTTGTATGTTATTTGTTTTTTCTCTCTTACAGCCTTCAATATTCTTTCCCTAGTTTCTGAACTTGTTGTTTTAATGATGATATGTCATGGGATAGTTCTATTTTGATCTGGTCTGTTTGGTGTCCTGGAGGCCTCTTGCATCTGTATGGGAATATCTTTCTCTAGATTTGGGAAATTTTCTGTTATTATTTTGTTGAATATATTACACATTCCCTTCGCTTGCACCTCTTCTCCTTCTTCGATGCCCATGATTCTCAAGTTTGGTCTTATGATGGAGTCGGTGAGCTCTTGCATTTTCTTTTCACAGGTCTTGAGTTGTTTAATTAATAGTTCTTCAGTTTTTCCTTTAATTACCATTTCATCTTTGAGTTCTGAGATTCTGTCTTCTGTTTGTTCTATTCTGCTGGATTGGCCTTCCATTTTGTTTTGCAATTCTGTTTCATTTTTTTTCCTAAGTTTTCTGTATCCTGGGTCATTTCCTCTTTAATGTTGTCTATTTTTGTCCTGAGTTCATTTATCTCTTTATTAATTGTGTTCTCTGTTTCAGTTTGGTGTTTATACAGTGCTTCTATGGTTTCCTTTATTTCTTCTTTTGCTTTTTCAAATTCTTTTTTTTTGTTGTCTTGGAATTTCTTGAGTGTCTCCTGTACATTTTGGTTGACCATATCCAGTATCATCTCTATAAAATTCTCACTGAGTACCTGTAGTAGGTCTTCTTTTAAATTATTTTGTGGGCTTCATTGGGTTCTTTGGCATAGTTTATCTTCATTTTGTTGGAGTCTGGTTCTGAGTATCTGTTTCCTCATTTCCCTCTGGTTCCTGTACTAATTTTTTGCTCTGGGGAAACTGGTTTCCCTGTTTTTTCTGTCTTCCCATCATTGCCCTTGTTGTTATTACTGTCCCTGTACTGTGTGCGGTTAAGTATTTTCTGGCTGTAATAACAGCACTAGTGATAATTAGAATGGAATGGTGAGAGGGGATGGAAAGCAAAGAAGTTAAAGGAAAAGGGAAAAACAAATAATCAAGTAGGAAAAAAACCAAAAAACCAAACAAAGAAACAAACAAAAATAATTTCAAAGATATAAACAAGGAGAGACAGTGTACTAATCAACAGTAAGCTGAAAAGGTATTAGAGAGACAGAGAGAGGATTGAAAATAAAAAAAAGAATAAAGATAAGAATAAAAATAAAAAATAAGTAAATGAAAGAAAAAAATGTATATATATATATAAATAAAATTAAATAAAATATAAAATAAAAAATAAACAAAATTTAAAAAAAAAACCTCCAAGTTCAAATGCAATGAAGTTTCAGTCTTAATAATTTTGGTGTTCATCCCTCAGCCTCCAATGGTGCCTCAGATGTTGTACTGTAGTTGTCTCTTCAAAGGGGTAACATAAGAAAAAAAAAAAACCCAGAAAGTGTCCCTAGTTTAAATGCAATACCATTCCAGTAAGTTTTTCAGCATGTAGGTGTAGTTCGGTTGTTTTCTCATCAAAGGTAAGGAGAAAAAAAAAAAAAGAGTCTGGAGACAGGTTTGTGAATGGCTACCTGTGGCTGTGGCTTGCCTGCCTGCTGCTGTCAGCCTGCTGTTGCTGGAGGCATTGTTTATGCAGATCTCTGGGGTGAGCTTAGCACTCACCTGGCCCAGCAAGCTTTGTTTACTCAGAGTTCTGTGCATGATGCCACTGCTACAAGCTTTCCCCTTTCCAAGCACACTGGGAGAGGTGACACTGCACCTGCTTTCTCAGGCCTGCGTGTTTGTTTACAGCTCACGTGAGAGGTGGGTCTTCCCCACCTCCTGTGGAGTTTTCCTCCCTCTTCCACTATCACAAGCTTTCCCACTCCTGGTTGCTGGGCACGTGCCCCCGCTCCCGCCCTCTCTGGCCAGTCCCAGCTTGTTTATTTACAGTTTCAGGAAGGATTACCCTTGCCTCCTCTTCGGCACTCAGGGAGCCCCACCCTCTTTGCTATGTGTTTTTATTGTTCTTATTGCTTATTACTCAGTTTCTCTTTTTTCCCTGGGTGGGGGTCGGTCTGTCTGGGGGCTATGCCGATCTGGCCCAGGGATGTCTGTGGAAGTACTGCATACCGCTTAGCTCACCTTGTCCGCGTCTTCCCAAGCCATCTGGGCATGAGCGACTGGCGGCAGCACGGGGGCCCTCCTGGTTTCTCCATTCAACGTGAAGTGAGATGCTCTGCGCAGGCTGGAGGTGTGGACGGGTCAAAGTTTTGCCTCTTCTTGGTGGCCTTGCCTGCAAGGTGTGTCTCCAGTATCTCTCCAAGATTTCTCTTTAGGAGACATGCTTTCTGCTTCCTCCCTCTAGCCACCATCTTGGAAAGATCTATTTAATTATTTAGCTGGTTGTCACCATAAATGTTTAAATATGTTATCATGTGCAAACTTCCCATACTCAAATATCATGGAAATTAAGGGACATTCTTTGGATTTGGTAGAGAAGGGAGTTATTTCCTCATCATCTTAATTTCTTCATGCATTAGCTGACATAACATATGACCTACATTTCTCCAAACCATTGTAGTTTTGGATAAGACTCAGTTAATAGAATTATAATTACTGCAATAGTCTTATAGTCTGGCCCACTGGCCCCTCTTCTTTTATTTACAGAATCCTCTCAGTATCTCATGTGAGCTGAATGACCATGACTCCTTTGCATCTTGTTCCTCCCATTACTCTCCTAAGACTTGTTAAGCTTATATAACTGCTGTTGACCAGGGAGGCTTCTTTCCTGACATTGATGTCATCCCTCATCTACACCTAACTAGACTGCAGGCAAACATAACCTGAATGATTTCAATACTCTGTCAGTGTAGTGATTTAATGATTGTCTGTCGAATCCACTTTGAATTTATTTTCCCCTCCCCAATCTATTTATGGTCAAGGATATTAGTGACTTCAAACAAATAAAAAGGGTTATTTTGAGAATGACTAACTCATAAATCAGAGTAGAGATGAAATTATAACCAGATTTACTTATGCAATCAAATTAAATATATGCAACTAATTGCAAACATTTCTAAGACAATTATTTAAATGAGAGTTGAGTTTCAACCACCAATCCCCTCTCACTAGGGAACTGATAATAATTCCTCTACATGGAAGGTCAAGTCTCTATCAAAATCTGCTCCCCCTGTCCTCTTAGTCTTCACCATCATATTTTTTCCTGGTACCTTTGACCCTGACACCTGAACACTTTTTTGGATTTTGTCTGAAATAGCTTGAATGTTGAAGGAAGACTTTTGACTTCCTTTGTAAGTAAATTTGTGCCTCTATATAAGAATATATAATTCTCTTACTTCAAATATGTAATCTCACTTTGTTTCTTAGAGACAGCACAGTATAGTAGAAAGAACATAATCTGAAGTTCCAGACATTGATTCCCCATTATCTTACATCACAGAGCTTATTTGTTTTTTAAATTGGGGGGACTTTTTAATTAAACTTTTTAACTGTAAAACACAGTATTCACACAGAAAACTGTAAAACCTGAATGTACAGTTCAGTGAAATATCATAGAAATACCACATATACATTCATCAAGAGATTGTATCTCTTGACCTATGCCCCAAAAGACCCTGTATTCCCTTTTCTAATCAGTACCTTGTTCTCTTTTATTGAAAGGGACCAATTTTCTGATTGCTAACATTGTATTTTAATTTTTCTAATTTTGAAATTTATGTACCTAAACTATGCAATATATTCTGTTGTATTTAATTTCTTTTGCTGAATATTTTGTAAGATTCATCTCTGTCATTGCAGTTATATATCTTTTACTCACTCTCATTTTTATATAGTGTTCCATTTCATAAAATGAATTTTTAGGAAAACACTATAGTTTATGTAGATATTCTAGTTTTCATGGATTTGGAAACTTTTCAAGTTTTAGAGACATTATGTACAATGCTGTGATGGCAAAATATGAAAATTTTTCATTGAAATAAAAAACACATTAGATATGCTAATAAAAAACAAATCAGATACTCACTCTTACTGCTTCATTTCAACATTGTCATGTGGGTACTAGACAGTATAACAGGGTAAGAAAATGAAGAAAAAAATATAAAAATGATATGTATGTGTAGAAAATCTATAAAATTATTTTCCTTTAAATTCTGAATTAATATGTAAGCTTATCAAAATTGGTGGTCAGTTAAGATTCAATTAAAATCAATGAAAAATTAAAAATTATCTGAAAGGTCAAGTAAAAAACTTATAGGAAATAAAATTTAATAACTAGATGACAGTGGGGGAAACTGCATGAAGTTTTCTAATATGGAAATTCTACACAATCTTTTCAAGTCTCTGTAAAACTAAAATTATCTACAAAAGTTTTTAAATCAAATTATATATACACACATAGATGCAATTTATATACACATATGTAATTTATAAAAGCATCATCAAACATACCAAATAGTAAAATAAAAATATTTAAAATATTATCTTATGAGTAAAACTGAAAAATACTTGTAGAGAAGTTAACAAACATCCAACTAAATTGAGAAATATACCATATATGTGAATTAGAAGTTTAGATACTATGAAGATCTCAATTCTCTGCAAATGGACTAAAGATTAATTTTGATGCTTTAAAAAAATCTCATTCTATTTTGTCTTCATGCTCTTGCTTTTTACTACTGCTCAGTTGTGGTTTGTTTTTTCTCTTTTAATCCTTGGCACTGCCATTCTGCCTCTGCTCTCTGTAAGTCTTCTTTTCTCTTCCCTTTGCCTGGATCTCTGAGTGGGGGAAATATCTAACTTCTTATCAGACAACTATTGCTAACGCACAGGGATGAATGACTGTCTGAAAGTTATGCAGGTTTACCTTAGAAAACAAAATGAATTATCTCTATTGCTTTTCTGGTTTGTCACGTTAAAACTATTCCTTCATTACAGCAAAGCAACCAAGAGAAAAAACCAATTCCACTTAGGTTTGTTAGCTGTGATGAGCAAATAAAGATCACCTCTTCATGTTTCCTGTCCAGGAGTCCTTTCTCCATTCCTTCCGCAATTTTTTTTAGTGCCTGTCATAGTCTAGGTCCTATCATGGTTTAAAATTGCTCTCAGCAAAGTAGAGAATGGTAGACTTGGCTAACTATAATATATGTTTAATAAACAAGAGAATTGGTTAAGATAGATGCCACAGAGGTAGAAATGATTTTCTTTATCAGAAAATTTGAGGACCAGACAATAGTGACATTCAAAAAAGGATGGAGAAAACAGAAGTCAGTAGGAACAACACAGATAAAAGTATGTATTGTAAAAATACTGGCATATTAGGGAAACATCAAAATATTAGCATAAAAGATAAAAATATTTAGTAAATCCTTTGCTTGTTTGATGTATATACACATATCCTCATATACCTGTTATATTTGCAAGGGCTCTGTTTAGCTTTTTTTTGTTCTGTTTTGAATCATGAAAATAACAGGGACTGATTTTCATGTCTCATGAGCAGTTCTGAGTAAAATACTTGTTTTAAAACTCTTAATCAAGAGCTTCTCCAAGGACGTCCCTTGACTATTCCATAGATGGATCCTAGCCAACTAAAATGATTTTTCATGATTTAAAAGACCTGATTCTAAGAACCTGAAAATTACTTATTCACAAGATGATAATGGCTACAATTTTTATGGTGTTTAAAAATAGCTATAGTACTTAGAAATCATATGGTATGTGCAACTGAACAAACATCTGAATCGTGTCATTACAATAACCCAACTTTCTCCAAAAGATTTAAAAAAAAATGAGTTTCCCTGTCACTGAGCCTAAAATTTTATACATAGAATTGCTGTAAGCAATGGTTGTGATTAAGCTTTACATATAACAAAGCTGTGTCAAAAAGTTTGCAATAATTTATCTAATGCATCTTAATAATTCCATGATAACTACCATTACTTAGCAGAATTGCTCAACAGAGATGGAATGATGGGTGCATCTGTTTATCTTTCTGTAACTTTTTGCCTACAGAAGCTCTCTGGTTTGCATAAATTTCCTTATTTATTTTTAATAATTCTGATTAGACTCACCAGTCAATGTTTTTGCTGCATCTTACTGGCCAAACTAAATACCTAACCTATCTCCCCTGCATGTTCATATATTTTACTACAAATTCATAGAAAAATGACTATTTATTTAGCATTATTTCATTACTTAGTTATTAGATTACTAATAATAACCAATACTCATAAATATTTATCAAATGGAGGCTTCAATCAAGATGGTTTTAGTGCTTCTAATGCTGAGTGATTAAATCAACAAGCTCTCTAAAAAACACAACTCAATTCTGTGGTCCCTCCATACAAACTTTTAATTTTATGAAAACAGACTCTAAGTGCTGCTTGCCTTCTTGCCAACTGAGAGAGCTTTACCCATTGCTTTCTCTGCAGAGCTACCAGAGGGAAAATACAGAACCTACACTGAGAACTTTCTGAATTCAGTTCTGTGTATATACACTCAAATGAATCAAATTGGGGTAATTTAGTGAAAGTCAAATCCTCTAAATGATATTCACCTAAAACACACAGGGAAATGGTTTGGGAGGCTTAAATGATCAATTTAATTGCCTTAATTTTCTGGGTTGCTATTTATAAATAGGCACACTTTTATCATATCTAACTGAGGATTCCAAATTGTGAGTTTGGGTATGTTGTATTTTTATTCTCAATGCCCTGAATCATGTATGCTTTGTACACAACCCACGTATTAAAGGTAGCCCACAGACCTCAGTTGCAGCACAAGTTAGGTTTCAGCATTCATGGTGATCTGCCCGTAGCTTTCTTCCTGATAACCAGAGCCTCTAACTTTGTCAATGTTTTTACTCTGAAGTCCCGGGCAATGTTTTTAAGACTAAATAGAGTGGCATCACCTTGTGGCTGTGTTCTTACAATTTGAACGTGGAGTGTTGTTTCAAGACATTTTATTGGTGAAACCTACCCAGTGGATATTAAAACTTTTTCTCTCTAAGCTCTGAGAAAGAAGTGAGAGAAAAGCTTACTTATGAGTAAGGTGGTTCACTTAACCCTGTCTAATTCTTCAGTAGAAGTTTTCCCAGTGACTTTCAGTTTATGATTCAGTAGTTCCTCTGAATTAGAGGGTATTGCAAGGAGAACATATTCTTGAAGATATGGTCTGAAATTCCAGATTTTGAACAAATTATTTTAACAAATTTTAAGAGTTTAGGATTTCAGAACCTTTCACTGACAGAGTGGTGGTGGGTTTTTTTTTCCCCTCCTCTCATCAAACTGTGGTGCACACAAACCTTTTGATGTTTTAAAGGTTTTTCTTTGGCAGCTAAGAAAAACACTCTGGAAAGTTATATTTAGTGAATTTATCCATGTATAAATATCCCTCAGCAACTCTGCTATCCTGTGGCATCTGGAAGAAAGGTGCTATTGTTTTAGATTCTATGATGGAAGTATAGAATTATCCATTCAGAGGGACCCTTGGGGAAGATTCACTCACATGTGCTGTGGAGATTTGTAATCCCCAGCTTCTTTAGTTTTTCCTACAGATGAAGAGACACTGATGAGTTCATGCTTTGGTACATCTTGTGACAGCAATTCCAATTCATGCCACTGTTTAACCACCAGTTTTTATTCAAGACTATTTAACTTTTCTAGAAAAACTATTTTGGGGGGTTAATCTTTTTGTTACTATTATTTTTCTTGCTTTTTGGGCCACAACAACTGTATGACTATTTTGTTTGCAAGTGTTCTGCAACATACCAAGTTCATCACCGAGGCATACCAGAGATGTATCATCAGACTTGGGTCTGACAAATACACTCCATTAATTATTTAAAACTCCTCTTCATTTCTTGCAAAGCAATGTTTACTGAGCTCCTCCATGAAAAATCAGTGTAATTCCAGAAGATCATGACAGATTTGCAGAGAGGAACTTGTCCTGTGCTCACAGGTAGACATCAATATAGTTATGAATAAAGTAGAAATTAACTGGAGCTGCACAGCTCCAGTTTGGCTTTATTTGAACATTTTCTCTGCTACTTTACTCAGTAGATAAGAGCAACTGTCTCTTGGCTTTCCACCATAAAGTGTGCAATTGTGTAAGGTAGTGAGGAGAAAAAACACTGCAAAAGTGTGCATAATAGACTGCCCATTCTGTCAACTGCAACTTCCCTGAGATTTTGTGTTCAGGGCCCAGCTGTGTATACAGACATGATGGAATTTGGTTTGTGAAGCACCTACAAAACTACACAAATAATTCTCTTTTAAAAGACTAATATGCAGATATGCACCTGCTTCAGGGACTTCATAGATTAATCTTGTGACCAATAGAAAAGCCCCTTGGAATTTAATTACATGGATGCAAAACAGAAAATAAAACTGGCTACACTTTTAGAACTGATATCAGCAACATGCTGACCAGTTCTTGGAGCAAGCTTTTCCTGAGGATTAGATTTTTCAATTTGCTTTTCTTCTGTGATACCATAAAGTTGTAATAGTCTATTCATACTCTTATCTGCTCTTCTTGCAGCTGGAGCCACTTCCTAAAGACATTCTCCACCAAACCCCGAACATGAATGCTGTTACTTCTTTACAGAAGATCATTGAATTTCAAAGTATGTCTTTAATATTTTATTTTTTTAAAAAAACTTGAAATTATATTGGCGAATTACAGCACAAAGAGACATATTAGCTATTTTAACTTTCACATATGTTCTTACCTAAATGATTTATTGCATTACTTTTAATATAGCAAGCTTAGGTGATATTGATGTCATAACCCAGAGACTCCATTAGAATCTTGTTTTTCTTATATTCTCCACACACTTATATTTTCCCTATTTCTACCACTAATCATTTACCTAAAACAATGAAATACAGTAAAAAATTGTGATTGTGTAATCCAATCATAAATGAGCATAAATTATCTCTTAATGATGTCATAATTTAGAATAGAATTATTGTGTGGTTTTAAGTTTAGCAGGAGAGGGAAAATTTAATGAGAAAGTCTCGATAGGAGAAAATTCAGCTTAGCAAAGCAGGGTAAATAGAGACATTTTATTATCCAACTCCATTCCCAGACACCCATACACCCAGCTACAACTTAACTTTAAGGTTAACATGACTAGAAAAATCACATGATAAAACTAGGTGTTAAGGAGGATCGACAAAACTCTCAGCTTTGCTAGTTTCCCGTAGAAGCCTCTTTTAAACCACACTGAAGAAGCCATATTCCAGGCATAACTTGAAGTCATTGTCTTTGCCCATTCCGCAGAAATTTAGAGATACGAGTGTGATTAGAATTTTATTATCATTCCTCTGATACTTAGAATATTTACAAGTTATGCTATACATAAACTCAAAATAGTCCTCCACTTTACTTAATCTCATTCATGCCTGGATTTTGGATGATCTTTACCTGTTAATCATTTAAAAGTGATATCATTATGGAATAACTATGAATTTCAAAGATTTTCAGAGAACAGAAATATAAACATTCAGATGCTGGAAGGCAACTCTGGGATAAGGCTAAGGGAAAGTAACTGACAGAGACTCAGAAGGGAAGGTTGGAAGTGATGATTCATATGTTTAAGTAGAAAACTATGTCACTGTCCTGTCTTGTTTTTACTGAGGGCCCATTAATTGTCATTCCAGATCTTAAGGAATGAATCCTCAAGTGATCTCTGACGGCATTCTCCTCCAGTTCATCCTCATCCAATCCAGCATTCTCCTTTAGGTCACTAACAATAAAACAAAATCTCAGTCTCTCTCTCTCTCTCTCATCTATATATATGTATATATGTATATATACATATGTACACATAGATTTATGATTCTTTATATATATGATTCTCTCTCTCTCTCTATATATATATGTATATATTATTCTTTTTTCCATTTTGCACACAGACTATTAACAGGCATTATTCCTGTGTAGCTTCTGAGAATATCACTTTAATAAGAATTTCTGACTTATTATATGTTGATTAGTCATCAAGGCACAGAGATCATGAAGAAGGCAGAATTTTTGACAAAAAGGAGTTTACAGTTCAGTGAGTGACAGAAAGAAAGAACAAAGTCAATAAGTTAGTCAGACTTTCTTGTTGCTGTGACCAAATACCTGAGAACAACTTAAAATGGAGCAGTGGGCCACCCTGGACTATGGCCACATTGGCTCTGAGTGCCTAGGCCAATATGTACAGTTCAGTGAATCAATTCCTGGGGAAACAACTTCATTGTGGCTCCCTGTGAGCAGGTTACCTTGTATGGATTCTTTTCTCAAAGCGAAATCATTCAAATAAATTAAAACTTTTACACCTTTGATCCAGATGAGTGGGCTCGGGCTGAGGTGCCCTTCAGACATCTTTCTTGCTGTTCAAAGGATTTGATTTTGTTTTAATGGCACTAATCTCTACGACAACAATGCCCTCCTTCTCTACAATGTAAAACACACTGCTTTTGTGGGCAAACTACATGTTTTCCAAATCTTTCTACTCTGCTTTTTGTTCTTGGGTCTCACAATAAGCCTGGATAAAAGCAGGCAAAAATAACCATGTCACAACCTGAATGCTATGGTGTCTTGAAATTACTCCACCAAATTAATTAGGCCATTACTTGTAAATTCAGCCTCACCAAAGTTATGAGCAAAGGATGTGAACAAAATGTAGACAAATTGTTTGCCAGAATGTAACAATGGTCTGTAGCCAGTTCCTAATAAAATTCTCATTTCCACCTGAAATCTATGCACACAGTCTTTCTGTCTGCTTTTCTACCAGAGTTCTGAACTTCTCCATCATGCTCTGCTTATATCATCATAGGCTTTCTGTAGCTCACTTCTCTAAACTTTTCCAAATTTATTCCATAAGTGAGTTCCAAAGATTTAAGAACTATGTGGTCAGCAATGACCCCCTCCTCGTACCAATTTTCTATTAGTCAGAATTTCTTAATGCTGAGGCCAAATAACTGAGAGAAACAAACAAGGGGAAAAGATCTATTTGGGCTTGTTGTTTAAAAGGGCTCAGTCTGTGGTTGTTTGACCCCATGTACATGACAGTAGAATCTTTTTGTGGAGGAGGTTCTACATCTCATGGTAGACAGGAAGAAGAGAGAGAGGAAGGGACTGAGGACCAAGTGTACCTTCAAAGTCATGCCCCAAGTCACTGAATTACGCCCATAGACCCTACTATTTTGGTAAGTTTCTACAGCTTACCAAAATAGTACCATCAGCTGGGGACCAAGCATTCAACACATAAGTACTTTGGAAATGTTTTATATTCAAATCACAATAGTCTGTAATTCCAATTCAGTGTTAAGAGGTACACTGAGATCATGGAGAAGGGTCAATCTCTCTGCTTCAGATGAGGGGTGTTACAGAGTGAGGAAGGTTCAAGGAAAGCATCTTTGCAGTGATAGAGTTTAAGTTTGGTCTTAAGGGGTAAACAGGACATAGTCTAGTTGCGGAAAGAATGAAAATGCTTTGAAAGGAATAGCAAAAACAAAGGATTATCTTTCCACACAGATGTGAAAAGTCATAGTTTGTGTACATCTTCAGAAGCTCTACCATTACCTTTTGTATTATCTAATTTCCTAATAATAACTTTTTGCTGCATAGGTTTTATTATCCCCAACATCCACTGATATTTGGTTAAAAGTAAGAATACAATTTTATATTTTGTAAAGAAACCAAGCATTGTATGCTGAGCCATAATTTTCACTTCCCAAATTATTTTAAAGTTTGAGATTCTGAAATACTCACTCCACTTTATTGATCCTTGGATATTATATATCCTTTTTCCTATTCTGTTAGTATGGAAGAGGGACCCCAAAACATACACACTTAAAGCCACACAAAAATATTCCGTGGTGTCAAAACCATAGTGCTGAACCACTTTGTCTGTACTGGTTTTCACCCCATGACCCAAGTTGTGGGAGATAACTCCTATCTTGTGTTTCTTTTCCTTTACAACCTCAATCCATCATTCAGCTTCCTCTCAACCACAATTTGAATTCTCCTTATGATGATCCTTCTCTCATTCATTCTTGGCAAATAATTTTTTAGCATCATCAGCACTTTGATTTTCATTAGGACTGGCTACATAATTTACAAAATGAAAATGTGAGCCTCTTGTTCAAAACTTACTCAGAGTTTTAAGGCAAGAACAGCAAGAACATTAAGCCAAGCACTGAGCCCTTCCAAATATCAGATTCATATGACTGCGTAGATTGAAGGGCCCTAAAAAATGTCCTGATTCTCATTGACCAGAATTGGGAAATGTACCCATTCCCTAACCAATCACTGCTAAGTAGGTTGACAAACTCAGTCTTAGACTAAGAAGAGCTCTCTTGGAGCTGGGGAAAGATTCAGCTTTCCCGAGTTTGTATATTATTTGGTGGAAGGATTCATGAGTAAAACCAGACTCCATGGGTATAGATATGAGAAGTACTGGGTTCTAGGTACTCCAGTGACAGTGCCAGCCACATCACATATCCTTGACCCAGAAAGTGAAACTCTTCATCATAAGCTTCCCTTGATGCAAACATTAGACAGCCATGGATAAAAATAGATTATTTCTGTACTTCTGCTGACTGTCATAAGAAATCAGGGCTAACAGACACTGAAATATACAAGCAGTTGACAAAAAAAAAAATGAAACTAAAAAGTACCACTGACCAAAACCCGTAATCAGTGCTGAGAGGTTATAGGATTATTAAACTAACAAATTGGGTGGGATACTGAGTAAGAGTTCAGAAGAAAATGGATTTTGAAATGGGAGAAGTAATCAATGTTGGGTACTGTGAACTGCAGTTTGGAGCAGAAGATAGGGATTCATAAGCCACAGTGACAAGATTTTCATATACTTTGACTGTGCAAGTCACTTGAAAATATCAGTGGATGTTGGGGATAATAAAACCTATGCAGCAAAAAGTTATTATTAGGAAATTAGATAATACAAAAGGTAATGGTAGAGCTTCTGAAGATGTACACAAACTATGACTTTTCACATCTGTGTGGAAAGATAATCCTTTGTTTTTGCTATTCCTTTCAAAGCATTTTCATTCTTTCCGCAACTAGACTATGTCCTGTTTACCCCTTAAGACCAAACTTAAACTCTATCACTGCAAAGATGCTTTCCTTGAACCTTCCTCACTCTGTAACACCCCTCATCTGAAGCAGAGAGATTGACCCTTCTCCATGATCTCAGTGTACCTCTTAACACTGAATTGGAATTACAGACTATTGTGATTTGAATATAAAACATTTCCAAAGTACTTATGTGTTGAATGCTTGGTCCCCAGCTGATGGTACTATTTTGGTAAGCTGTAGAAACTTACCAAAATAGTAGGGTCTATGGGCGTAATTCAGTGACTTGGGGCATGACTTTGAAGGTACACTTGGTCCTCAGTCCCTTCCTCTCTCTCTTCTTCCTGTCTACCATGAGATGTAGAACCTCCTCCACAAAAAGATTCTACTGTCATGTACATGGGGTCAAACAACCACAGACTGAGCCCTTTTAAACAACAAGCCCAAATAGATCTTTTCCCCTTGTTTGTTTCTCTCAGTTATTTGGCCTCAGCGTTAAGAAATTCTGACTAATAGAAAATTAAACTAAAAATAGAACTATAATATGATTCACCCATTTTATTTCTGAATGCTTATCCAAATCAAGTCAAAGCAGGATCTCAAGAAGATAGCACTTTAATATTGATTACAGCACTATTCAATAGCCAAGAGATGGAGACAACCTAAACATTCATCAATGGATAAAGAAATGTGGTATGTGTATGCAGTGGAGTATTATTCAGCCAGAAAGAAAAAAATTCCACAGAATGTGCCAATTTTGCACAATGTCCTTTCATGGCACAGATGGTTTTTTACTGATATTCTTGTCTATTTCTTTTCTTTTAATTGCCATAAGTTTTGCCTATGACTGACCTATAGTAGGTGCTTTGCAAATGTTTGCAGAATGAGTAAATCAGCCAACCTCTTAATGTTTATCCGATTTTTTTCTTAATCCCAGGTTGATTATTTAAACTAACTTTAGATATTTTATTCCTTGTCTAGACCATGCAAAAGAGGAATTAAGAAGAGCAAACAAAATACATGAGAGCTCATTTTTTCTTCCTACTTTACAACTGCAAGGATGAGTAATTATTAAGTTAGGAAGAATGCATGCTACTTTTGTGAACTGCCATTTCCATGGCTAAGCATGGGGTTAATAATTTTCAGAGCTGAATCTGGGATTGGCTGTACAGCAGTAACCACCCAAAAAGTGATGCCAGGGAAGAGTTACTTAGAATAGGATAAAAGACCCTCAGGTGCTTTCCTCAAACTCATGCTAACAACTTAACAGAGTACAGCTAACACTGAATTCTACACTCTTCTGCCTGGCATGGTGAGAAGCAGAGACCTCAAATACCATTCTCCATACCAGTGCTGGTCCATGATAACATTTCACTAACATTGGAGAGGAAGAACCATGAAATGAGTTTTCTATAAAATTAAATTTATTTAGTTTGAAAGACTATAATTTTAAATTCTTAAAACATATAATGAATGCTATTGATGTAGATATGGGAAACCCTAAAATATGAGAACTGCCGATATAAAGCCTTGGTTTCCTTTCATTTATTTAAATAGTTTTAGTATGAAGAGTACTTCTTTTAAGCGTCAACCAACTTTGTAGACCTCTTGCATGATAATTGTGATAATCATTGTATCTTTTAACTTGCAGATCAAGGAAATATATATGTGTGAGAATTTGAGGATTCTTTTAAACTTACTGCAACCCTATTGTGGTTTACAGCTGACAAGTTAGAAAACACTAGGGTAGAGAATTTAAAAACGATATGAATTTCACTATAATCCTATCTTATATTCACTATGTACCTAATGAGCAAGCCACTTCTCTGCGGGGTTTTGAGAGGGATAATGTGACATACCAACATGCTACTTTTTTAAGTTGGTTCAACAAACTTGCAAAAAAGAAATTCCTAAAAGAATTTTCCCCCGAAGCTCCACTTTTTTCTCCCACCCCCACCCTTGTAGGGATTTTCCCTTGTTTAGATGCTTGGGATCTCCTTAGAATTCCTTATTTTGCCAACTAAAGCAAAATGGTGACACAAGTCAGAGTAAGGAAGGGACAGTATTTGCAATTTCACCATATGTTCTTGTTCAATGTGTGTTCCATAATGGAAGATCAATCCACGTATCCTGTACATAAAATTTCTCAATATAGCTAATCCTCTATTTAAAAAACACAGATTATTTAGTACAAAGAGAAGTGAATTTATAGTCCCCTGAATGTACCCAACTTTTAAAAAATTAATTATTCATTTATTCACATGCGCATACATTGTTTGGGTCATTTCTCCCCCCTGCCCCCTCCCCTCCCATCTCCCCCTCTCCCCCCCTCAGTTCCAGGCAGGTCCTCTTCTGCCTTTATCACTAATTTTGTTGAAGAAAAGACACAAGTCTAATAAGGAAGAGAAAGTGTTTTTGCTAGTTGAGTTGAGGATAGCTATACAGAAATATTCCTAGCATTGCTTTTGTGTACACGTGTTATGACCCATGTTAATTCATCTCTAACTGATCTTTGCACTGCTTACTGATCCCCTTCTCATGTTAACCTCTGTCACCTTAAGGTTTCTGTATTAGCTCCTCTGGTGTGGGGACATCAAACGCTTTCATGTTTTGGGTTTTCTATTTATTCCTATATCTCCCATATGGGCTCTCCCCTTGTCATGTGATCCAAGTCCAACCACATTGTTGTATTTGCCCTAGATCTAAAGTCCACATATGAGGGAGAACCTACGATTTTTGGTCTTCTGAGCCTGGCTGACCTCGCTCAGAATGATGTTCTCCAGTTCCATCCGTTTATCTGCAAATGATAAGATTTCATTCTTTTTCATGGCTGAGTAAAATTCCATTGTGTATAAATACCACATTTTCTTAATCCATTCATCAGTGGTGGGGCATCTTGGCTGTTTCCATAACTTGGCTATTGTGAATAGTGCTACAATAAACATGGGTGTGCAGGTGCCTCTGGAGTAACCTGTGTAGCATTCCTTTGGATATATCCCCAAGAGTGGGATTGCTGGATCATATGGCAGGTCTATGTTTAGATTTTTAAGAAGCCTCCAAATTTTTTTCTAGAGTGGTTGCACCAGCTTGCATTCCCACCAGCAGTGTATGAGGGTTCTTTTTTTCCCACATCCTTGCCAACACATGTTATTGGTGGTGTTCTTGATCATGGCTATTCTAACAGGGGTGAGGTGGAATCTTAGTGTGGTTTTGATTTGCATTTCCTTCATGGCTAGATGTACCCAATTTTGAGGGCAATTTGAAAATGGATATGATTTCCTTTGTTGCAGGAAAATGTTACAAGTATATAATTGAGTACAGAGTAGTCAGTATCCTGAGTACACTCTTTCACATTCTGGAGAAGTAGGAATGAAATCAGATTTCCCCTAGGAGATGAGAGAAGAATATATTTGACACCCACTCCTTGTCAAAATTGTGCTTAATTTACGTTTTGTATATATGTTATTAGGCAAATGTGTCCTGCCTCATCTTCCTGCTCTTTTTCTTTTTCCTATTCTTTTTCTTGATCTATAAACAGTTCTGAAAACTACCCTTACAAGTAATGACTGGTGCTAGGAAAAGACAAAGAAATGTAAATTTTTTTATTTCATTTTTAGTGAATTTCCAATCAGAGATAACTAGTTGATAAAATAAAATATTAAATAATAAACACTGATGATCTTGTATTAGGGTGGATAATCAGAGTATGTACTGTTCATTTCTCTTGGTGTTAAGAGATCTGGACACTAATTAATGAAAAAAGTTGTTTAATGCAGACAAAACTTGCTGTAAAAATAACAATGACTGTCTTCTATCTGGAATGCCATTCTCAGCCATCACTGTGAGTACTCTCTGTGCCCGCTCCCCTAGAAAAAGGCACTTGTATCAGACAATCTAGGAAAAGATCCACGTTGTTTCTAAGCTGTTAGGAATTTGTATACATCTCTTGTTGTGGAGGAAACTGTCCAATATTTTAACCTCAGGGGCCCATGCACACAGTTAAAAGGGTTGTTTCCCCAGATTGCAACATGTGCTACATAAATCATCTTGCAAGCTTAACCAGCATCTTGACTCCACACCCAAATGCTAACCCAAATTCAAATTTTTCTCTCTGTTTTTGTTCCTTACTATTTCCTTTTGATTTTCTGCCTTTTTTTTTTTTCTTATCATGCTTTTCCTCTCCCCTCCACAAGAAGGTGTCCACTGTGTTGGAAAGTGGCTTTTCGTTTATAAGGGTGTGAGGTTTGGTTTCAGGCAGGGAAGAATCCTGATCAAGCCTGCATTTCAAAAGATTGTTATGCCTGCACCAAGGACAGGACAGGAACAGGATTCACCATCAGAGGAGAACAGCTTAATTCAGATGTGGAATCAGCACAATACGGTAATTAATTGGCATGGAAAAGATGGATAATTTCTAGGTTTTATAGTTCAGAAAACAGAGAGGATGTCAGTAGTCACGTCATAAAACAGTAAACAGGGAAAGGTAAAAAAGGTTTGGAAGCAAGGAAGTAGAAAATGAGACTTAAGGAAAAGAAAACTTATAGCTCCTGAATTTAAACCCCAGTACTGTCCCCCAACCCACCCCCCAAGATATGAAAACTTTTCGTAGCTGAGATTCTCAAAGGTTGGAAAGATGGCAGCATCACCCCAAATATCAATTTTTATCTCCACTGAAGTCATGGAGGGACTTTGGATAAAATTACTTACACAATACAAACCCTGGAAGCTATTAGCAAATAATAAAATAATAGGTATTGAATGCTTTTTCTTATTAATATCAATTAAATAATTTAATTTTCTCAGCAACTCTGTGAAGTCAGTACTCGTTTCTTTCTCACTTTATAGCCAAGTAAATTGAGGGACATCAAGGCTAATTGGCTTCCTCAAAGTCACGTAACTAAGTAGCAGGGAAAAGCAGGATCATAAACCAAGTTGTTCAGCTCCAATATTCCCACTTAACCACTATTTTATGTTCACCCACAAGGAAACTTATTCCTTTTGCAATGTTTGTATACACTTTTCCCCATTTCTTCCAAAAGTGACATGCAGAAAAAGGCAATTTAATTTAAAATGTAGAATTTTGGAATTCCTGGCTAATTGGACTGGAGCCATACTCAGTTCTGGAAGTCCAATGACAAATTATAAGGAACCATGGAGCTATGGGTCCACTTTAGAGCCCCTCAAAAGCTTGTAAAATATATTTAATCAGAAAAAAATGCAAGGATTGGCAGAATTTCAAGTCCCTGCCCTGTAGAGTTTAAAACCCTGACTGTTGTCAGGTGTGAGCTGCTATTTGTCATGTATTCTTTGGCTTAGACAGAGGCCTTGATGTTAGAGGCCTGGGCCAACCAGACCTTCATTGAAGAAAAGCAGCGTTGGGCATTTTACCACTATTAACCCCACTACTTCTTGCTTGTATCAAAGCCAGGTCAAACGTGTACATGTGGCTTTCTCAAAGTTGATTTTGAATCTCTAATTAATGATTCTCTTGAAATGTTGAAGTTCTGATTATGTGGTGGAGTCCTAATACTAGAATGTGTCAGAATAGAAAGGAAAATTTGCCCTCTATTTAGAGACTTAACTTGCCTTGGTAATTTATTTTATTGTGACTGCATTTGCAATTATGAATTTTTTCACTCTCATTTCCTCCAAGGTAAAACTAATCAAAACCAAAAAAATAAAAATAAAACTGCATGTAACTGGGACTAAAAACTCTTTAAAAATAGGAATACTCTGTGATTATATCCTTAGCTGTTAGCATCCAGGTGAGTTTCACACACTCAGTATCCCATTCACCAAGACAGGGCACACTAGAACTTCAAGTTTGAGGGAAGATCACTCGCTAGGCATTTAAATATATTATATCTGGTCCTCACACAACTCTGAAATGCACAGTAATTTTCTTCATGAACAAATTAAGGTTTAACGTGCTTAGGTAGTTTGTTAAAGTTCTTTTCACTAGGAAGCAGTAAAATCTGGATTTTACTCCTAGTCGGACTGTTAGGGCAAAGCTTATTTTCTTTCTATTAAAGCATCTATACAACCCACTTGTTTCTACCCCATTTCACAAGTAAAAACAGAGTTCTCCCAGACTTCCTATTCCCAAGTACAGCTGGATAGATACTACAACAGGACTCTCCTAAAAATCTAAGAGAGTCTGCATATGGTAAAACAAATGATTTTAATACATTACTGGGCTTGCCAAAATATCAGGAAAACAGAAGCAGGGAAGAAAAATAAGGTGAAATTTTGTAAAGAGCAGTAAGTACTATATAACACAAAATGGAGTATCATTGGATAATATTTGCAAATTTTGTGGCATAACACACAAAAATGCTTAACATCATCAAAAGTCGAGATATGTATTGTATGAGCACTGAAGAGGTTTCATCTTTGTGAAGAAACCAGTGAAATTCCTCTCTGGAGGAAAATATCTCTAACTTAGACCATTAGTCTATGAAGAAGATCTGGCCCAACAATATATGAACTTGAACAAATAAATACACCCCTATTTAGAGAGATGAAGAAAATCCAAGGTTATAGGTCCGTAGGAAGAGTCATCAGAAATAAGAATTGAGAAATGAGAAAACCAAGGCTTATTTGTAAAGTTAAAAATGAAAGAGGAAGATTACTTTCAAGTAACAATAATAGACAAAGAATAGTCATTCAGTTTTACTCCTACATGGAGCCTTACTAAAATAATAATAGAATTTTTTTCCTTCTTTCCTTTTTTTTTTTAAAGACATACCCTTATAGGGATAAGGAATGAGAAAGGAAATAAGAGAAAACTAGACACAGATGACCATCTGTTATTGTCTTAATAGATTTGGAAAAAAAAGAACATAAACAAGCACAGGTGGCACAGCTCTGCGAAGACAGCTACATTAGACATGCCATGGAATTGTTGACCTGCATACCTAAGACTCTATTTTACATCCAAGTTTTTTATTTCTCTTCATTTATTATTTCTTTCTTTTCCTCACTGATTTTGATGTATAGCATAAAAATAAGAAACTTAGTCCTTTTACTTTTCAGTCTACCTTGCCATCAGTTTTGCCCTTTTCATTGCGAATCTAAGAAATTTCAGCTCTGGATGTATTCTGAAAACAAACTTGTTCCAAACCCAAGCTAAAAACAGGTTTGGTAGAGATGGTCATGAAGCATAGCAGTTGGTCTTCTGTACATTTCTGATCATTAAACTTAGATGGGTCCAGTACAATCCTACTGAGATTTTCAGGTCAACATCTTCAGCCTCTTCTAAACAAGTCTTGCAAACTTCTCCACTCTCCTCACTTTTCACTTCCTCTCCCATTTTGCTTAATGTCAGCGACAACCTGTGCTTAGAATTTGGGCTGCCTACAAGGCTAAAGTAATAGAATGCTTACCTAGCAAGCTAGCAAGTGCAAGGCCCTGAGCTCAAACCCCAGTGGCCACTAATATGCTTTCTTTGAACTCTTCCATCTCACCAGCATTTAAACAGTCTAAAATTCCTCCCATGTTAGAGACAATAAACTCCACTGACCTCACTCCTTCCCTCTCTCTCTATCTCTCTTTCTTTTCCTTCCTTCCTTCTTTACTTCCATCCTTCTTTTTTTTTTGGCAGTACTGGGATTTGAACTCAGAGCCTTGTTCTTTCTAGGCAAGCACTCTGCCACTTGAGCCATGCCTCCAACACTTTTTTGCCCTTTAAAAGGTAATTTTTCTACATAGTATCTTGTGTTTTTGCCTGAACTGTGATCCACCTACCTATGGCCTCCCAAGGAGCTGGGATCACAGAGATGTACCACGCCCAGCTTGTTTGTTGAGATGAGGTCTCCCTAACGTTTTGCCAGGGCTGGCCTTGAAAGACGATCTTCCTAATCTCTATCTCTGGAGTAGCTCAGTTTACAGGTATGAGCTACCACACCCTGTCTGGCATGGCTCCATTTTTTATGAGTACATTCTTATTTTCTGGGACCATGGAATGTTCAGCCTGTATTAGTCTTAGTTCTCAAGAGAAACAGAATCAATAGGAGATACATAAAAGAAGTTTGTTACAAGGAATTGGCTTACTCAGTAGTAAGGGCTGAGAAGCTCCAAGATGTGCCTTTGGCAAGCTGAAGACCCAGGAGAGCTGATGATGCAAGTCCCAGTCTGAGTCTGAAGACCAGAGAACCAGGAGGGTCAATGGTATCAGTTCCAATTGGAGCTCAATGACAAAGGCAGAAGAAGATTGATGTCTGACCCAAATACAGTCAGACAAAGAGAATTCTCTCTTACTAAGTTTTTTGTTCTATTTAGGCCTTCAATGGATTAGATGAAGCCCACCCATGTTGTTGAGGGCAATCTGTTTTACTCTGACTACTGATTCAAATGTTGAACTAATGTAGAAATACTCTCAGAGACACACTCCAAAAAATGTTTAAACAAATGTCTGGGCACACTGAGACCAGTTTCAAGTTAACACAGAAAAAATACCACCATACTGCCCCAGCCTTAGAATTAGCTCCATCTCCAAGGAGCTCTGTATTCTTTCAATGAAAAATGTATTTTGAAACAATGATCTGTTGCTCATTGCCACTGGAGTGCCATTGCTCCCAGACCTTCTCAGTGAATTCAGCATAAAAAACATACATTTATATTAACCCATAATGCACACAGCTGCATTTGTTTTCATCTCTAATTATCACTATATATATATGTGTGTGTGTATATATATATATTTATATATATATATATATATTTAAAACGTATTTCTTACTGCTACCTCTGACTCAAATCCTGCACCATAGGGTTTATTCTTTCCACTTTCACTTTTCTTATTTTTCTACAGAAGAAATCTGGCTCTCATTATCTGTAATATATTTACCTATTTTTTAAACTCTCTATATGCACATAGGCAGTACGGAATTCAAATTCATATCCATGTTAGAAACAATGTACTAACCAGAGTACAGCATTGGTGTAGAGTTTTCTGTCCTGAGCCTTATGCTCTCTAGTCAAAATGCTATTTTTCTGGAGTTATCTAGGTTAGTTCTTTACTCCACCCTCTTTTCAATGTGTTAATGTTATTCATTTGTAATGCAGTTGGTTTCATTTATTATGGGTTATCTTCCATTTGGAATTCCCCCATATCTTAGTTGTTTTACAAATGTACAAATAGTAAAATTCACTTTTTTTGGTGAATAGTTGAGTGGGTTTTTAAAAGCACATAGAATCATGTTTCTACCACCACAGTTTTCAAACAGCTTTTCAACTTGAAGTATCTCTCAATGCTGCCCTTTTGTAGTCACCTGCTCCCATACTCCCAACTCATAATAACCATTAATTTATCTTCTTTTGCATAGTTTCACCTTTTCCAAAATGTTATACATATGGAATCATAAAATGTGTAGCCTTTGAATCTGGTTCCTTCCACATTAACAAAATGTATTTAAAATTCATCCATGTTTCTGACTATATCGACAGTTTATTTCTTCTCATTGTTGAGTAGTATCTGTTGTACAAATGTGATATGGTTTGTTTATCCATTCCCCCACTGAAGGACATCAGAATTATTGCTGGTTTACGGTGAAAGCGTATAAAACTGCTATAAACATTTATATACCAACTTTTGTCGAATTATAAATTTTCATTTTTCATGGATAAATACCTAGGAGCTGTGTCTCTAGGTCGTATGGAAACTTTATTATAATTTTTGTAAAAACTGTGGAACTGTTCTGCACATTACCTATATGGTTGTGCATTCCACCTAGCAAAAGTGTTCCAGTTGCTCTGTACCCACACTGATACTTGGTGTCATCTCATTGTTGCTTAAGCCATTTTAATAGTTGTATAATAATATCTCATTTCAGTTTAATTTCCACTTTTTTCCTAATGATTTTGAGACTGTTCACATGCTGTTCAGATTCGTTTTGGTGAAATACATCATTAGATATTTTCCTCATTTTTAAAAGTGGTGAAGCTAGAGAGTACTTTATATGCTCTGGACACACAACATTTGTCCAAGAAATGTATTTAATTCTTCATTTTCACTGAGCCCTCAAAGTCTTTTTATGCTTTGAACATGTCTGCTTTCTTAAAACACTTTCCACTGTCCTTTTCCCTACTTCTGAATTATTTCCCAAAACTCTGGTCTCAGAATGTTAAATAAATATTTACTTCCAATTTGAAGAGGAAAATGAGGAGATGGATGAAAAACATAAGAAACATGCAAATGGAGGTTTTTGGATGAAACACACAAGTTTTGAAATAAAAGGAAAACACAACATAGAGGTATTAATGACAGTTTATACACTACAGAAGGAAGAAAAGTGAAGTTGAAGACATAGTAATACAATCTGCCCAAAATAAAGAATAGAGAGAAAAAGAAATAACAGTACTGTATTAGTGAAGTGTGGACAACATCAAGCTAATGTATCTATAATTGGGGTTCCAAAGAAAGTGAAGGTGGAGGGTATATTTGAAGACATATAGAAAAATGTTTTACAAAAATGATGAAAATTATAAATCCTCAGATTCAAGAAGCTTGATGAATCTCAAGAAGAATAAACATGAATAAAATCACATTGAAGAATATCAAGATCAAATCATAGATGATGCCAGAAAAGAGAAAAATCATAAAGATAAAAGTAAACCCTTTGAATTGTAAATTTATTATGATAAGTAAAGAAGTCAGACACTAAAGCCTATATATTTTATGGTCCCATTAATATGAAATTTGAGAAAAAGCTAAGGTGTAGTGACAAAATTTCAGTGATTGTCAGTGTTCATATCAAAAAAGAGGGTAAGGATTTGACTCAATTGGGCAAAAGAAACTTTATATAGCTGCCTACAATTTGTCAACATACATAATCATATTTTCTCCTTAAAATTGGTAAATTTTATTGGCTATAAAATATACCTCAATGGAGCTGATAGCCACCAAATGGTGCAAAAACACCACTTTTTTAAGCTTTTAGAGAACTTCAATGATATGAAACTCTGCTTGCAAAAAGGAAAACATTCAAATCAATCCCTACAAAAACAAGGGGATAATTGAACAGATTGAAAGACAATCACTCAAACCACATCTAAGATTTCATTTTAAAATCTGCAATTGGGCTTTGAAAGATATTTGTAGATAGAATCTTTGATGAAACTCAAAATCTTGAATAAATTTGCATGGAATGAAACTGAGAAGTCAGAAAGTTTTATAGCAACTGAGTTGTACAATTTTAAGGTGTCATAAATAGAGAAAACTTTTTGATAAGTTTGTCTTATAGAGAATATTTGCTAAAGAAGTTTTTTACTCTGAAAGGAGGAAAGGTTGGTAGCTATGAAAAGTTTTGAAATGAAATACTAATTTCAGAATTTTAAAGAGTAGAAGTGAAAATACTGTGTATTTAACAGATATTACTCTGCCTTTACTAGGTAGTGCCATACTGTAGAGACTATTTCTCAACCAAAAATATTACTGTCTCTTGAGAAGAAAAAAATGTCAACAATTACAAATTTTGTAAAAATAAAATTCAGTTTTGAAGAAGTTTTCAGGAAATTTCATGAAAAAATCTAAAATGCTTAGACCCTATTTAACCAAAAACCACATTCTTCATTAACTATCACTGATATTCCATAAGTGTGAGATATAGCCACAAAACTGATTAACATATGTGAATATCTATCAAAAAGCATAATTTTGCTTGTGTTATTTTCTAATTTTCAGATAAATAATATAAAGAAGTTTTACATGTTTTGGCCTACATGATTTGTGAAATTTTATTTTATTTTTTTATAGTACTAGGGTTTGAACTCAGGACCTTGCACTTGCCAGGCAGATGCTCTACCACTTGAGCCACACTTGCAGCCCTTTTTACTTCAGGTATTTTTTTTAGTAAGGTCTTGCATTTTTCCCTGGGCTGACTTGGACCATGATCCTCCTGTTTATGCTTCCAGAATATGAGGCACATGCCATCAGGCCCAGCTGTTGTCTGAGATGGGTGGGATCTTGCGAACCTTTTTTGCCTGGGCTGATCTCCAGCTTCAGTTTTCCTGATCTCCACCTCCTGAGTAGCTAGAATTATAGTGTGAGCCTCCATGCCTGCCACTCAAAATAAATTTTGAATTACACTATTTCATTGGTCCACAAATAAAAATAATGTTGACAAATAAATATTTCTATAACATGTTTTTTTCTTTTTTATTTATTCAAATTTATTATTATTTTATTATTATTGTGCTAGGAGTACATTGTTACATTTACAAAGTTCTTACAATATATCAAACATATCATAGTCCCCTCCATCATACTCCTTTACTCCATATTCCAGGAATAGTTTGAATAGGTATCATTTTGTATTAGCCCCATTTACCTCAAAATTGCCCCAATTTGAATGAAAAATTAACTGCTCATACCAATTTTAGTGCATCATTACTTTTGTATCTACACACTGTTTTGGATCCTGATAAAAGTCTCCATTTAGCTTTTAAATATATTTCTTAAAAGAAGTATCAAGGAACTGTAGAGAATCCCTCATAAACTCTAGATGTTGACAGAAGACAGAAACTGGTATAGGTTAGCACCATCTCTTTTTCCTTTGAAAACATTGCATGCAATGATGAAATGGTAAGAAGATTTAAAAAAAAACACAATTGAGAAGAAGTGGCACTGAGGTTTTCAAAATGATAATGGAGAGGGGAGGTTATAACTATCAAACTGATAAGGGATTTTGATTGGGAAAACTTTTGATCATTGGTTTGTTTCTAACAGAGACATTCACATCAACAACTACTTATTTTTTCCAAATTGTCCATTACCAAGAACAATATGGTTTTTCCTAAATCTCACTCACTACACAGTACCTGCAAGGTGCCCACTCTTGGCTCCTGTTTGATCGAGTGAAATTCCACCCATGGTTCTCAGCTCTGGCTTTGGACTGTCTGCATTCCACTACCTACTTTAAGCCTTTATTGTAGATTCATTCTTTGCTTTACCCTTGCCAGATAAAACAAAAATGTAGAATGATGAAGGGTGCATAGTCCTTTAAAAAAAAAGTGTTGAAAAGTGGGAAGATTTACATGGTGGGAAAAACGAATAAGGATAAAGGATATGACTGAAGAGGGAGTGTGCACATCCAGTTATAATGGAAAACTTCTCTCTTTTGCCAGTTTTATTGCCATAAGAGAAAAACCCAGTGGTGGCTAGTTGGTAATATTTTACTTTATGAATAGCAGCTCCTGAGAACTCTAGTAGTAAACCTTGGTTCATTTCTCTTATGTGCTAATGGTGTTATTATTCCCAGGCCAATAGATATGATTTTCTTGCACATCTGTTTCTCAAAGGAAAGAAACAATCCTTATATATCATATGAAAATGTAACTAATAAATCATAGGGTTTGATTTGGCCATATATTGCACAGTCTATGTTATACCTACTTCCATTTTAATTATGCTCCTTTATGAATAGAGATAGTGGTCTACAAATGCATTATTAATGTAGAATAGTTTCTCCATTTTTATAGACTTTGCCAGAGGCCATATTGAATTTAATGTTTTGGGTTATTTCTATGTCAGTAACTCACAAATTTGGATTAAAGTCAAACTTCTACTATTTAATCTTAACTTAGAAGAAGAATTTTTTTTATTCATATGTTCATACAATGTTTGGGTCATTTCTTCCCCCTGCCCCCACCCTCTCCCTTACCACCCACACAGCCCCCTCCCTCTCTCCCCTAACCCCTCGCTACCAGACAGAAACTATTTTGCCCTTATCTCTAATTTTGTTGAAGAGAGAGTATAAGCAGTAATAGGAAGGACCAAGGGTTTTTGCTAGTTGAGATAAGGATAGCTATACAGGGAGTTGACTCACATTGCTTTCCTGTACATGTGTGTTACCTTCTAAGTTAATTCTTCTTGAACTAACCTTTTCTCTAGTTCCTGGTCCCCTTTTCCTATTGACCTCAGTTGCTTTAAAGTATCTGCTTTAGTTTCTCTGTGTTGAGGGCAACAAATGCTATCTAGTTTTTTAGGTGTCTTACCTATTCTCATACCTTCCTTGTGTGCTCTCGCTTTATGGTGTGATCAAAGTCCAATCCCCTTGTTGTGTTTGCCCTTGATCTAATGTCCACATATGAGGGAGAACATATGATTTTTGGTCTTTTGGGCCAGGCTAACCTCACTCAGAATGATGTTCTCTAGTTCCATCCAGCTACCTACGAATGATAACATTTCATTCTTAGAAGAAGAATATTTTAAACAAATTAAATTTTCTCCAAGAAGGTGTCAGCTATTTAAAATCCTTCCTGCTTGCTCAGATATCTACATAGAGGAAAAATTTAAAGGATCATTGTCAGTCATTCTTCTTAAAGATTGTTTGTAACAATTTATACCTTTGTGCTTATCATCTTGTGGAGTAAATATGTGTTTTGGCTATATGGCTAAGAGCTCTAACTTGAAGGAAAATGTACAGTACTTGAAAATAAAAGGCCATATCATTTAAAAGTAAGTGTTTGTTGCACTAACTTTGTGAATACCATGGGCTAACATAATGTTTAATAATGACATTTGCTGAAACTCATTACAACTGTATTTATTTAATAATGGAATATAAAATTTCTGACTTGACTAAGATGGCAATGACATAGTGATCTAGAGAAATAAGTGACTAGGAATGGACAATTCAGGTTGAGCTTTCAAAGTTGACAGATGTGGAGGGCGCTACAGAATAAACCATGATACATCTCCACTGCTTACTTCCTAAACCTATTTCAGTATCTTCTTATTTTGATACCATTACTTCCTTTTAGTTCAGATATCATTTCCTACCTTTTGCCATGATATGAAATCAATTTTCCTGACACCACCTTCACTGCTTTCCAATCCATCATCCATTATCTCTCTATAGAGATCTTTAAAACACACCCTATAAACCTCTTCTGCTTACAATGGCCTCGTATCATCTGCAGGTTGAAGTCCAAGATCATTGGCATGGCATTCAAGACTGTGTGTTAATTAGCCCTTGCCTACTGCAATGGTCTCCTCCATTATGCTCCAGAGTCTTCCTGTGTTCCAGTTGTACTTAACAGTTGACAGTCACAAATAACCTCAGAGGTGCTGATCGCTATACATCTGTATATACTGTCTTTTTTTTTTCAGGGAGATCCCAGCATCACCATCTCCTTCTATTATACCTTGACGAACTTTTGCTTCTCTTTCAAATACTTGATCCAGTGTCATGCTTTATCATAAGTTTTCCCTTTCTTTGTCATCACCATAAATAAATGCTCTATGTGTTTCCTTTCAAGGAGCACATACACCTTTTACACACAGAATTGTCATTGTTAATTAATAGAACTGTCCCAATTAGACTGTACACAGAATTAACTTTCAAAAAAATTTGTGAATTCATCAACAGGGTTGTTACTGTTTGGTTTAAATAAAAAGCCTGGGATTCTCAGACTTTGGTTGGAATAGTAAAGTAATACTGATTATCAATGGCAGAAGGTTCTGTTGGCATGAGGAATGGACAGTTAGACCAACTCTTCTGAAATATGACATTCAGTCCTTTATGAAGAAAGGCTAATCATAAAATATTACAGTCCACCCCCTATTTTTAAAAGGCAGAAATAAAATCCCAGTAAGTCTTGCAAAATGATAATGATGGCCAGAGGGAGGACTGAGTCCAAAAGCCACCTGCCATCATACTCTGCAATCCTATATTCATCTATCTGCCTTTTGCACTCAAGCAAGATTCTTTGCTTTTTTATTTTTTTGAAGTAAGCAACCCTTTGCATGCCAAGTTCCCATTCAATTGGTCAGGCTGCAGAAATTGTTGTAACCTGGTGAGTTACATCAACACCTAGGGAGATTCTCCTGCTTTTATTTGGGACTACTCAACACTTCACATACACACAAAATCACTTAGGGGCTAAAGGAAGGCTTTTGACTCTTCTCTTTCATATTTATCCCACTGGCATGTTCTCATTAAATGACCTTACATTTTCCTCAGTATGACATGTGGATGGATTCCAACTTCAGCCAGTGTATATATTAAAGTTTTAAATCAATTATTGTTCTAGTACACACCCTGAGGTTGAGAAAGAAAGAACATCCAGGACTAACAAACCTGATTGTTCTGGCAAAGTTGCCATCCAATTCATGCTGGCATTGCTGAGGTTTTCCTTTTTCTTTAATAGTCCAACTTCATTTAAAGATGTTAATGGTTCAAGTAGCATTTTTAACATTACTATTTCAATCATTCTGTCCAGAAGACTTCTATATCCAGGTCTCTTGAGGATTTCCCAAGAGGCAGGAGACCTAGAGTTTGCTTACTTAGTTATAGAGACAGCTGTCAGTCTGTTAGTGAATGCATTAGACCATGAATTGCTCTTCACTTTATTACCTTCTAAGCAGGAGAGAGATTCTGGCTTAGGAATGAGTACTTCATAACTTGGCATTCTTAGATTTAAAAAAAAAAGACAATCAGAGCATGTAAGAAACCAAATTACAACTGTATAACATGGAGATTTTAACTTAACAACTGCTCTGAGTTGGACCTATATGAGTATTCTGATTACTACTGCTCTAAATTAAATTCCTGTAAAGTATGATGGATGTTTTTTCTAGGCAAGTACTGGAAGTCGGTAAGGATGGTGGCTGTGCCAAGGGGGTGTGCTTTGCCTGGTGCTCAGTTACAAGAGGAGACAGAGACCGTTTCCGCTCTAGCCTCCCTGACAGTGGATGTGGAACAGCCCTTTGCTCAGGATGACAGCAGGTATGAATTCAGTGTGGGGAATCATGGCGGTCAGGAATATCCAGACTCATCTCTGGCATTCATGAACCTTCCTACTGGTTTTTCTCCACCTGTGTCCTCCACCTGTTGATGCTATAGCAAGTACATGCTTTAGCCTATGGGGAATTAAATTATTTCATTCTTCCTCAGAAGACAACAGACCTGGAACATGTGGGTTGTGAGTCACAGAGAAATAGAAGGGATGAGATACACGTTGAGAAAAATCACTCCTTGTTGGGTAATTTAGTGCAGATCATTATAGAAAGAGCTGCTTATGGACTTACCTTCTTTCCCAAGTTATATCTGTTTTTCCAGATGTTCTTTTTCTTCTTCTCATCATTTTGAAATTCCTAATTTCAAAACAAAGGGAAAAGAGGAGAGTAGAAGCTAGATATAATGCTGGTCAACAGCCAAATGCATACACACTCCTGTGATTGTTCTTGAGGGCCAACCACTGGATAATGATGGAAGTTGCTGCAAAGGAGATAAACGTGTGTAATGGACTATGTGGAATTGAGTCTGATTTCATTTTACGTTATAGAAGGATTTAATCTCACACTGTTTTCATATGAATATAGCTTCCTGGGAAAACAATAAGGCTACCCTAAGATGGAATTTGCTGGGTTTTTCTTAGGAAGTTTTTGTCGGTTTGCACATTATTATCCCCTTGTATGGACAATCGTACTTTCAGGATGTCTTTAAAATCTACTATGACCAAAACCAACACAAATAGGCATTAACATTGGTGCTTTCTATTGCTAACTTCAAGGTCACATTTCCTTTAGGGAAAAGTGAATCAGGTGAGGTTCTGCTAAAGCTCTGTCAGCTTGCAGTCTTAAATTGCTTCTGAGAAGGAAATCATATTCCCTCCGTCAATAACATGACCATTAATTACACAGATCCTGCTACTAGTACATAGGTTGGCAAGTTTCCCAAGAATGCACAAATTTGAACAGGTCTAGCTTTTCTTGCTTTTACTGGATGCTCAGAGTTTAATGGATTTAACATCTTGTTTTGGCCAAGTGCAATAGATAAACTGAATGAGAGATTTCATTTTTACGCAATTTTTTTCTCTTACTACAATCACTTGCATATTATTGAATTAGAAAGCATTTTCTTAGATTTCTGGAGCATAATGGGAAACTAACTTTACGTCTTTGATAATACGAACTAACCCCCTGCTGTTCCTAGCTAAGAACTGAACCAAGTTCATAATCCAAAGGTGTTGCAATTATTCCCAAGGCCAAAAACAGTTAGTTGTCTGTCATCTGAGGGCCATAAAACCGAGGAAACTAACATCTGTTAGCGTTGGATATAAAAGGAGCATAGCTATTCTTTAGAAATTCATTTCATATAGAAAAATGAGGCTGAATTCCAACCTGAGTGAAACGAATTACAGAGCTTAGAGTAATTGACAATAATAAGTGATGTTATGAGCCCCTAGTAATATAAAAATCTCAGCATTTTGGCAAGAATTGGCACTATAAGCTTGCTTGTTTATCCTCAGGTAAATAGTGTGCTTGGCTCCTGGTAATCTTTAGGAATTAACCCCAGCTTCAGTCCACAGTGATTTTTAAGATTCATTGGATTGCAAAAAGAGAATGTGAATGGTAATGTCCTAATGTGCAAGAAAGTAGAGTTGAAGCTTGTAGCCTGGCATCATATTATTTAGCAGTTTTAGACCGATTATAGTTATTGTGATTGATTTTTCTTGTAGGAAGAAAAATGGTTTTGCTTGAAAGTTTTTTTTATATCTTTGAACTCCTTTTTTCAACAGAGGAAAAGAAAAATTCTTCTAGAACTGGCTCTTCCATTTCAGTTGAACCATGCATAAATTTCATGAGAGAGAGAGAGAGAGAGAAAGAGAGAGAGAGAGAGAGAGACAGAGAGACCTTGAAAGTCACAAAGCACTTATCTTTCCAGAGGAACGCTATCAGAATATTCCCATAATCATAGAATACGATGACTTTCAAAGTAAGAGAAAGAGGTGGAAATGTGCCTGGGCCTTTGTTAAGGGTGCAATGTTGTAAGCACACAGGAAATTGAAAAATTAGAAAAAATCAGAAAGCAAAATGGATGGAAAAGAGTGAAGGCAAGATTCTTTTTATAGGAAATTCTTGCCAGTTATTTTGGAGGATATATTGGTGTTTGGAGTGAGATGACTCATTTCATACTAAGATTTTGGGTAAAGCAGCTCTTTTCCTGGCCAACTCATATCTGACTCATTTACCACTAGTGAATAAGGGATAAAATGCTCCTGGCTAAGAACCATTATAAGTATTTTCTGTTCATTTTTCTTGGATTGGGGGGGCGGTGACAACACAGTACAAATAACCATTTCATTTTTATAACTATATTGATGAACCTTGAAGAATAAATTATTAGGAAAATGTGGAAACATGAGGATTCATTTTGGGGATAGTTAGCTGACATAAAATTTTCAAATATAATTTACAGGTGGCAAAGGACTTGGGTGGGAAGAAAGTGATTGAAAAGAAAGAAAGAGAAAGGAAGGAAGGAAGGAAGGAAGGAGAGAAGGAAGGAAAGAAAGAAGGAAGGAAGGAAAGCCAGAAGGAAGGAAGGAAGGAAGAGTTGGCCCAAGTTATATATTCAAAGATGATTAAGTGAGCCTGGTCATATATATCCTATTGTTTAGTGAATGTGACCATATATATCATATTTTTAGAAGCAACATTTGTAGTCTGTGTTTCCTAGACAGGTTTCAAAGTGCTTCTGTTTTGCGAAGGTTAATACACCACTTAGATTTCCTCTTGGATACCAGTTCAGGATCTGTTGATGATCAGGAAAAGTTCTCTATTGAGGGGGTAGAGGGGAGAAGAGGGGGTGGAGTGGGTGGTAAGGGAGGGGGTGCGGGCAGGGGGGAGAAATGACCCAAGCATTGTATGCACATATGAATAATAAAACAAACAAAAAGAAAAGTTCTCTCTGGCAATAAGGACTGCAGGCTGATCAATTATTAAGTTATTAGCACTACATCTACACCCTAGAATTTCTGACTGGGTCTTTTTTTAAACTGAAAACCAAAAACTAAAAGTTAGATTTTCAAATCTAAGTTCGAGGTATTGATTATAGTGAAAATCATGTTAGATTTTCTTAATACCATCTGGTATGATTGCCTTATTTAATTTTCTACTTTCAGAAAATTCTCTTGTGAAAGAGATAGTTTCAAGTCATTATAATACAGAAGCATGAGAAAATGCTATCTTTTTTAGTAGCTATCTTGTGTGTGAATATAAAGTATAATAAGTTGAAAAATGCCAAGTATTACCTGCCTTTGCTTTGAATGGCTTATCAATAGCTCCGAGGACATTGATAACTCTTTTTTCCCGATCCTTATGATTACACAGAAATATAGGCCATTATTAAATGCATAGTCTTGTCTTACGTAGGAACAAGACTTTGCTCAAATATCCCATTCATTGGAATTGTGTCTCTACAGCTTCTGGAAGTTAATATTGCACAAATTATGCAGGTTTCTAGTTTTTGTCTGTGATACCATTATTTTGAGCACTGGTCCATCTAAGCAGGTAAACATGCCAAGATAAATTTTATTTTTAATTTTCTCCCAGTGTCAACACAAAGCTTTAGTTGAAAAGTGGGCTGAAATTGGAAAACTTTTAGTTAAAAAGAAGAATCTGTATTCTCATACTCTCTTTCCACCTCTTCTTGGGACCATTATTTTACTTATTTTCAGTTCCTAATATGGTCTTGAGGCACTTGTGATGTCTGACAGTATATTAGGGAATAAATTCAATGCCCTGTTATGTATTATACGGTTCAGTTTTATGCTCTTTATGAGCATCTTTTAATTTGAAAAAGAAAATAAAATTAAATAGAACCATAAGGAAAACAAGATGCATGATGAGTTTCACTCCCATCTCATCTTTTCCTCTACTCTTTCACTCCTGCCTTGTTGCCCCCAGAGGAAGACTTGAGCTTGGCTCCAGAGTCAGCTTGCCCATGCTTTGCGGACTTAATTGTGTGCTCAAGGGCAAGGTACTCAGTCTTTATGAATTTTAATTTCCTTGTTTTTAAAGTAAGAGGGAACCAGGTGCCAGTGGCTCATGCTGTAATCCTTGGTACTAAGGAGGCAGAGATCAGGAAGCTTGCCCAGGCAAATAGTTTGGGAGACCCTATCTCAAAAAATACCCATCACAAAAGAGGGTAAGTGGAGTGGCTCAAGGTGTGGGTCCTGAGTTCAAACCCATGCAAAAAAAAAAAAAAAACCAGGGAAATTCTACAGGGCTATGAGGATGAAATGAGACAGTCTATCATAGGAACTTTATACCTGACACATGGAAGTACTCAAAAATAGTTGGGCTTTATTATTATTTCTATCATTTTTATTGTTCCATAATTTATTCTATTTTTCTTTCACTAATGTGTTATTCAGGATCCAGTGATCTATCATATGAGAATGTAGAAATAGTACCTGAACATGGATATATTTAACTATTCTTGGTTAAGTCAATGATACGGTCATTAAAAAAAAGAGGTCAACAAATAATCATTGAGTAATTAATTGATGTGATCACTTAATCTGGGGTTAGCTGAAAAAAACTTCTTTTTTGGGATTACTGGAGTTTGAACTGAGAGACTCATGCTTGCTAGGCACTTGAGCCATACCCTATCCTTTTTTTGCTTTAGTTACTTTCGGTGATAGGACTTTTGGTTTTACCTGTGGCCTGCCTTGGACCACACACAATCCTCCTACCTAAAGCCTCCTATGTAGCTAAGATTATAAGCATGTGCCATGATACTGAGCTTATGTGTTGAGATAAGGTCTGACAAACTTTTTACCTGTTGGCCTTGACCTATGGTCCTCCCAATCTCTGATTCCTGAGTAGCTGAGGTTACAGATGTGAACCACTATACCAAGCTCTAACTCAAAAACTTTTATAATATCCAATACATTGTACTTTTGTATATCACTGAATATTTAATGAACAAATAAATGAAGCCAACAATGGACAAAATATTATTAAAACAGTGACAACATTTTATAATGGTACCTCAGCTCTACTTGTTTCTCTCCAATAATTATGAATTCTGAGGAAATAAGTGTTATTTTTTATGATTTTTCAAAATGAGTAATTTACATTTTTTTCATAGTGCAAATTGACAATATCCATTTTCAGAATATGCTGGTTAACGAAAATTCATAATTATTTGTGTCACAAAGATGGTTTGGCTAAGGAAACATATTAAGGGGTGGGGGAATTATACCAAGTATCTGTTTGAATGGTGAAAGGAATTATATGTAAGGGCAGAGAAAAATAATGAAAGTGATGGTGGTAAATTACAGAATTATTCTCCAATGAGGAGGAAGAACATGTGAGAAAGTTAAGTTCATTGACTCTTTAAACACTTGATTATTTCTATTTGCTAAGCAAAGTGCTGGGAGCCAAGGTTACAAAGTTGCCTTGCAATGTTCAAAATATTTAAGTACTTGGGAACTGTGTGGGTTTCTTCTGCTGCTGTAAAAATTACTAAGAATGTAATGACATAAAACAACAAAGAGGTTCTCTAGGTTAGAAGTCTGATATAGGTCTCTCTGGCTAAATGCAAGGTGTTGGCAGGCTGTGTTCCTTTCTGGAGGCTCTAGGAAAGAATCTGTTCCCTTGCTTTTTCCAGCTTCTAGAGGTTGCCTGCATTCCTTGGCTTGTGGCCCCTTCCTCCATCTTCAAAGCCAGCAAATTCACATCTCACTGACATTCCTTCAGTCATCACATCTTTTCTGACTGCATCCAAAAGAGTATTCCTGCTCTTAAGAGCTTACATGACTAAATTGGATTCACCAAGATAATTTCCCCACTGCAAGATCTATAACCTTAAACATAGTTACAAAGTCATTGCCATTCATTGACAGAGCCATCAGTGTTGGCTGTGAAGTTGGCTTGCTGTGGTAGTTTACATCTTTCATTTAGCTGAACTGTTGTACTAAAATTATGTTTGGTGAATTTATTTTATAGTTAGCTCTGATCTCCCTGTTTGAAAGTAGACTTAAATTCAAAGATGTAAAGATGGTGTCTTTCCTTCCTTCATCCTTTTTCACAACTGTGTTTTTGTTAACCAAGGTAGACTGGGCCTGTGTCTATGGATGACTGAAGTGAGAAACTGTCACCACTTCTCACTGTTCCCCTCCAAACATCCATTAAAGGTCAACTTTCATTAACTCACTTTCTAAGCATTTCTAAAAAAAAAAAAAAATGCAAACACAAAATAATTACCTAGGGATAAAGATAATAGTTGCTGGGCATGGGGTGCATATCTGTAATTCCAGCATTTGGGAGGCAAAGGCAGGAAGATTGCAAGTTCTAGACCAGCCTAGGCTACAGAGTGAGACCCTGTTTAAAATAAGTAAGTAAATAAATAAATACCACCTGTACTGAGAAGTACTGATAACAGACAGAACATACTATAAGTTGTGACAATGGAAGGTACAAGCAATATAATTATTTTGTCATTCTTTAACACTGTACAGTTATGGAGCATGTTCTCTTACATTGACGCGTTTGGTTCCCACATCCCTGAATGTAAGTCAGGGATTAATATTTGTATTCTGAAGAAAAATTTGAGGCTCAAAGTAGACTGTTAGAAAATGGCAGAGCTGGGACTCAAACACAGGACATCTATCTTGAATCCAAGATTTTTTTGGCTTTCTGTGTATTAACACATTTATGCTTCAGGACACGGAAAAGTGGGCCAGTTGTGTGTATGCGAATTCAATAAAAGGTAGACAGCAGTAAATGGACTGATTTGTAAAAGAAGTTAATAGTAACTGACTTTAAAGGGAGAACAGGGACAAGGCACAACTGATAGAAAGTTTTATATTCTACTTATAAGACTCCAGGTTTCAACAGAAGCATCTCAGTTTTTTTGCCAGTGGGTGGGTTGCTGTATAAATGTGCTGGTCAACTTTGCAAAGCTTACATTGGAGGGCTGGGGAGTGGCTCAAGTGGTAGGGCACCTGCCCAGCAAAGTCTGCACTGGACCTGTGGAGAATTCACAGGTGTTCCACTGAAAGGAGTTAGATACCCCTCACATAGGAGACTCCTGGGCATTTCCCATGCACCATTGTCTCTGAAATTCTGGACACTCTGTCTTGGATGTGGGGAAAAGAGCATCCCTCTGTGACTTCGGGTCAGAAGTAAGATAATTAAGTCTCTATTAGAAGAGTCAGTTGGATTATTCTACAACTTTTTATCCTCACAGTCGCGGGTGTAAAATTTTGTATATTTGTTTGGAAATTCACCATTTTAAAATTTAAGTTGTTTCTTCAAATGCTGAGCAGTCATCATAGAAAAGATTTTCACTAAGTATGACTCATTTTGATAGTTTCCATCTTATATACCAGTGTAAACATTTTCTCACAACCTTGTATCCTGAATATTTTTGGACAGGCTAGAAATTTTTTTTAGTATTCCTCATAGAATCTTTTAGAACTTTGATTTTTGTTGACGTTAAATAATGACTACCTAGTGTTCCTCATTCTTTGGAGTTTTTTTAAAGATATGTTAAAATTTTTATTACCATCCCATGGATAATATATTTCTTTCAGTGTTTGAAATTTATGATAAAACTGCTGAGCTACAAGTCAACTACTTTATTTAAAGATGCCCTGAAATCCTGACTCTTTTTCCTTCTACATCTGTAAAATAGCATGGCTCACTAGTTCATTTGTCTTCATAAGCATCTGTTCTTTAAACACAGCATTTTTTTCTAATATGAAATTGATCCATTACACAATATTGGCAAGTAGATAAATAATATCAAAGAGAAAATGAAAACCACCTACCTATTAGTCCATCACCTAGAAATAACCATCATGCATTTATTGTGTTTCTTTCTGATAGCATAGACATAACACTGTATATGTGTGCTATTTGTTATGATTTTATGTGTATGGGAGAGGACAAAGGGATGACTACGAAGTGTTAAATAACTAATATCTCATAGTGTTTGTTGTTTACATAGTGTCCTCCATTTTTTTCTTTTTTTTAAGCCCTCCCTAATTCTATAAAGAACATGTTTTTCCTCAGGGTTTCTACCTGAAACCAAAGCTTCATCAAAGTTTGGTTACTACATCGGCAGTTGCAAGATTTGTAGATCTAAGAGCTCAGAATCAAACTAGATTCTTCCTACATCTTAAATCACAGTAATCCAACTTCCCATGACAATCCAACTACCTCATGTATTTGGATTCCTGCTACAATTTGTTCTTTTGACTAAATTAAAAATTATTCTAAAAGTTTGCCTTAAAACACCCTCAAAGTGTTACTAAATTAAGGTTAAATCTCAAGTATAAATTTTCAAGCAATTAGTTTTGGTTTGAGTTGAGCAGAACACCCCACAGATGATGCCAAGTAAAAACTATTTACACACTACCATAGTGCATTTCTTATAAAAATGTTGGGTCTGTAGCAGCGATTTGCTAATCAAATTCAGAATTTGATTTGAAATGCCTCCGGCAGAGGGCCAATCCGGTTATGAAAGAACAGAAGCAAAAACCAGAAACCCTGGTGAGTCTCCTCCAGAAGCTAGCTGGGTCCTTTGCTCTCATTAGCAAAATGGTTCCATAGGAAATCACTGCAATTGCTCTTAAAATAAAAGATTGTAGCTAATTTTTTTTCAATAAATTATTGGACTGTACTAGACACAAAACATGTACATTTTGGAATCTAGAGTTATAAAATATTCTGACATGTTTTAATATAAACAGGAACGTTTCCAGTGATTGCTTGGATCTAAAATGTTTTTCCACTTGACATTTGTTTATACTTCCTAGGAAAGAAACTCTATTTATGGATAACTGAATAACACAAATAAACATCAGAGAGAGCTGAAAAATCAGCTTTGATTATGCATGAAAATCTACAATGTCATTGTGTACTCTTATGCTGTATTCTGATTGCCTGTTTATTTTTACAGAACTGCTGGTGAGCCCATGGAAGAGGAGCCAGCCTTGTGAAGTGCCAAGTCTCCCCCGATATGATATTTCCTGTGTGTGACATCATAGTGTATCCCCCCTACCCCAGCACCCACAGACATGTCTTGTCTGCTGCCTGGGTGGCACAGTTCGATGGATCATAAACACTGGGCACAAAATTCTGAACAGCAGCTTCACTTGTTCTTTGGATGGACTTGAAAGGGCATTAAAGATTCCTGAAACGTAACCGCTGTGATTCTAAAGTTACAGTAAACCATGATTGGAAGAAACTGCTTCCAGCGTGCTTTTATTATGCTGGGTGACCTACTCCCAGACACAAAATATGGACTAGAAACATCCAATATAGCATTAGGTATTGTTAATTTCAGACGTTATGACAGGCAGGGAAAATTTGGGCAAAACCTGAGACATACTCATTCCTGACATTCTGATCAGTTTTTTGTTAAGTAATTTTTGTCAAGCAGTCTTAAGTTGTTTGTAGGATTTTCTTTCAGCTATGAATAGATGCCAATTCCAGACAGAAGGCAATGGGTTTGGGTTTTTTGTTTTGTTTTGATTTATTTATTTTACTTTTTTGCCTTTGTTCTAAAACACAGTTCAACCTTCCTAGTAAGAATTCAAAATGGAGTACCTGGAGTGAGGCTTGTTTGCAGTGGAATAAACCACACTCTATTTGAAAGTCTAAATAGCAAGGGAATCTCTCATCTATGCAATGGGGCAATATTTTATGTCACATTTTTGAGACAATTATCCTACTTCTTTAACATCCATTTCATGTTTTCACACAGGGACAATTTGTAACTGTGTTGTACAGTGAGATCTCCCTCCCTCCAAACCCCCTTGACTTGGTGACAGCTACAAAAGTATATTGCATGGATGACTTGCAGTGTCTTTGGAAAGCACCAAACTTTCAAATATGGTCTTAATTTGTTCCAAATCTATTAAGAACTTATTCTCTCACCTTTCTTTTTCTGCCTTCCATTGTTTCTTTTTTTAAAAAAAATTATCTTTCACTCTTCCTTCCTTTAGAAAAACTAAAGACCACTCATCCCTATTGGTCAGGGGCTTTGAGTGGTTAACTAAGTTAATTTTTTTCCAAGTTTACACTTTTGGTTTATCTGATTGTGTTCTGTTAGCTGTGAAACCATGGGCTTAAGCAGTGTCACTGAATTTCTAAGATCTTTGAAATGTGTCCATGAAGGCACTGCTTCTGAAGTCACCTTGTACTGAGTTTACTTAGAAGCTGTGCTTGCATGTGAAAACAAACACAATATTTAACCTTTGTACATGTTGTCTTAGTGACAAAGGTTAAAAATAAAGGACATTTATTTCTGAGATTAAAAGCAGCTTACTCAATATAAGCCAGTTTTCCCTCTACCTCTGAAAATTCTATTTCAATGTATAACTCAGACACCTAAAGACAGTGAGGTATAATACCTTACATACTTAATATCTGCCAATGCTTTTGAAAGAGTTGATGTTTCTTTTTATGTATTTTCCTAACTCAAAGGATATATTAAAGCCATAAGTGAAGATTGTCATGCTTTTATTCAGAAATCTGAAAGAAACCTTAATTAAAACAAGGTTTTAGGAAAGGCCACGATATGAAAGATATGGAACAATATGGTTTTAGTTAGGGAGGACTCTAACCTGTAAATCAAAGATGAAAGATTTCACTCAAGTAGAATTATATAACTCCCTTTTGTTATACAGTTAGACCATATTTTTCATGCATTTGGTTTTTTTAGGATTACCATTTTAATTTTAAAGACTTTTATTACATACACAAAAATGGTTCAATACTTGGTTTAACATCTTAGAAATTTGAGACATCCTTTGAAATAGGAAATTTGAAATGGAATGTTAACAGTATTAGGTAAAAATTACTTTCATTGCATTAGGGTTAGGTCAATCTAGACTCATAATCATAATGAATGTTTTTGTAAATTTCATTTTCTTGATATTTTCAGAGAATTTCATGCTAGTCATATTATTTACTAGCTCTTGTCATTTTGTAGTAATTGCTTGAGGAAATGGACTTAAAGAAAACCAAACAGTAAAGCCAAAGGCTTAAAAAAGCCTCCACCCTTAAAAAAGAAACTTTTTTTCATATTTTACTTAGAAACATAATTGTAAAGTTTTAAAATCAACTTCACAATTATAAATCCCTATTATTACTCATCAGTCCTCTCAATTATTTTTTAAATGTTGGATAAGAAAATGAAACAGGGTTGCACAATCATACTATTTTACTGATATTTCCTGCAACAAACTTAGCCATATATTTATGCTAAGCCATCAATCTGATAAAGCCAAATCAGTAGGACATCTCCATGGTCTTTTGGATTTAAAACATGACACACTAATGAGTTAATCACATGTCCTTCCACGTGACACTGTATTCAATTGGTTACAGTTAGAATCATTAGGAAACTGGGAGAGGCAGAGAATTAATTACAGCTGAATGTAGTTGTAAGAACACAATGCCAGTGTTAAGTGATTATACCCCTTATCAGGTAGAGTGTATCACTGAGGAACACAATAGAGATTCTGAAAATATCAATACTGCTTTTGAAATAAACCAGCACTTTTGAACAGGCAGTTTCACTTGGTGTAGTTTTCTTTATTGCTCACCATGGTTCCCAGTAATAGCTAGTGGGAAAATGGTGCTCTCAGCAGGAGGTACCTCATTCTGAGCCATATTTGAAGGATGATCACATGAGCTCTCAGTCTCAAGATTAAATCATGCATAGTGAATAAAAATAAAGGTTTTTGAGAACTCTATGAGTAAATGATGCTAGGAACTGAATATGATTTCATAACAGATACAAAAAGAAAATTTAAGAAAACGAATTTTCTCAATCATATAGCATAAATTGAGTGAGTTGTATATTAAGCTGAAAAAAAACCCCAAATTTTATTAAATAGTGAGCAAAATTGACCTCAAGTGAAAACAGAGGCAATGGTATCATTCCTTAGTAAATGGGAAGAATACTTGAAGTCAAACATTTTTAAATATTTTAACAAATTCACAATGTCCATAATGAAGATAGAAGTCAGATTTTGGAGAATACAAAAAAATGTGTCTAAAAAAAACTACAACTCACATTTCCATTCATAGGAAAAGAAATCTTGACTTGAGTGTTGACTGTAACCCCTGTGACACTGAAAATATGGCAGCCTTGAAAATGGGGCATCTCCCACAAAGACTTCAGAAATTACACAATTGGTCTCTCTTAATAGTCCAGGCCTGTTTTATTTCTGGAGGTCAATCATAAAGCCTTGTGGATTTACTGGGCATCTTTACAGACTCCATATGGAAGTAAAATAGAATGATCATGTGAAAAGTCTCCTGGGAGAAAATTTCTTTTCAAACAACACTTTTAAAATTTCATTTTTTTATCCAAGTAATTATGCTTAGGGCAATTTATTTAAATATTTTCACTATTTATCTTAGGAAAATTTACTCTCAGTTTGTCTAGTAGATACACAGCTTTCAGCTCCAAAAGAAGTAAGGCAAAATTTTCTGTCATAAAAGCGATTTGTTCTTGGCTTGAAATAACCATTCTGTCAAAATTTGACATTGCCATTTCTAGTAGTATCTATCATAACATTCTTTCCCTAGTATAGGAATTAAATTGCTTGCCTTCTGAGAAAATAAGAGAGAAAAAAACCCACAGAAGTAGAAAACAACAAACTCGTTCAACTGCTTCCATAAAGAGGGCATTTTTACCTTCAAAAGAAACGAAAACCAGGTCATATATGCTAAGAAGTGAAGGCATTTTATTATCTTCAAAACTGATGATCACATGGTTGTGATCACATTAAACTTCCTTGTGTTCCCAAGGACACAATTACATTCTGGTCTCTAGCAGTATTTTGTACTACTTACTGCCTTTAACAGAAGTATTTCCAAGAATTTCATCATCTTCATCAACACCATCACTAAAGTATACAAGTGCCTATATGTGGCTTCTTGCTCTGGGCATATTTATATTTAAAAAAAAAAATCACAGTCCTGGCTGGGCACTGATGGCTCATGCCTGTAACACTAGCTACACAGGAGGCAGAGATCAGGAGATTGCTGTTCAAAGCCAGGCTAGACAAATAGTTTGAGAGACCCTCTCTTGACAAAAGTCCTTCACAAAAAAAGGGCTGGTGGAATGGCTCAAGGTGTAAGCTGAGTTCAAACCCTAGTACTGCAAAAAAAAAAAATTGTAGTCTTTGCTTCCAACTCTAACAGCTTGCTTTTACTCAATCAAATGCCTCATGAAAGCAGCACATAATTGTCTTTGGGTCAAAGGATAAAAACTTCAAATGAACATGGTATACATACACAGTATTCAGAAAACACAGGACTCAGAAAACTCTAAACCAACAACGGTTTGTTTCACCCATGATATTCCTTGTTGGTTTTATGTAATATATTAAGCAACAATTGAGTCAGTTATTAACATGCTGTATCAGACAAACCTCAGGCTATGGAGCTGACATTTGATCTCAATGATAAGTTGTTAGAGTTCTAGCAATTTCTCAAACCATCTCAATTCTCCAACTCTAACTCTTAGCAAACTACACAGTGAATTCACTGTACCGAGCCAATCTTTCTACCCCAAAATTTTCTTTTCTGCCTTCCTGTTTTCCCTGCTTGCCTGCCAATAGCAAATTGCCATATCTATGGAATCAGAATAATTTCTCAAATCTCTGTTTTCTAATCAGAATCAACCTCAACAATTTTTTTTCCGAGATTCCACTGGGCATACTTTCCTTTGACATTTTATTTAAGCATGAGTAGGTAATCTTCACCATTATTCTTATCTCTTCTTTTAAAGAATCTACTGACTAGTTTTAAACTATTTTTATCTTAAAGATACCCAGGTTAGTGTGTTTAGGTCCACAGTTGGGACTTGGAACTTTTTTATTATTGCAAGAATTTATTTTGTTTCAAATACAGCTTCTCACCATTCTTACTACTACCCAATTATGCAGTGCTAGTTATTGTGTCGAGAAGATTGCACACATACTTCCCTTGCCCTTTGGAATATATCTTTGTGAGTTAAACCCACAAGTATAACCTTCTACCTGAAACAAACAAACAAAAAAGGCAAAGGAGAAATTTTAAATCAATATATTTTGGGAAGAAAAAGGTTTCCAGACTCTTTAGTAAAAACTAAAGTTGGTTTTTAAAAATTTTATTGTTTAGACCTTAAACACATTAAAGGCAACTCACAACATCAAATACAATGAGGAGGGGTAAATGTTTTCTGGGACATTGTGGTCATATCCTTTAGCCTTCATTGTCTTGCCCTTTCTTAGAGCTGGCATTTTGTAACAATTGATACAGTTATTGCAGCAATATCTGGCGATTGACTTTAATAACTTAAAATTGAATAGAAATGGGATAACAAAAAAAGAACTAAAACTTCTATAAACTGAGGAGGGATGATACTTCATTAGGTATACAAAAGGCTTTGTTTTGCTGTTGTTGTTGTTAAAACCCTCTATTTGCTTTTCCTAAATTGTAAGCTTCTCAAACTCCTTCTGGATAAGCAATATCCATGTCTATCTTCACAATAGCTGGGTTGTATGAAATTTCCCCTTCAGGGGCTGCTGGAATAGCAAACATGCTGTCAAAAATGAATGACTATTTTGTATGTTACAGACTTGGTGGTTTGTGTCATTTGTAAGCAAATATTCTGATATTTTAAAATCAGGTGGGCAGGTGAGGAAGGAAACCAGTATCTATTAACTTTGTAATTAAACACTAGACCAGGCTAATTGATGTGTGTGCCAATAATGTGGAGTCCCTGGCTTAGTGTAAAATTAATGGGTCTTTTCTATTGTGGTCTGATATCTGTTTCTGTAATATGATCAGTTTGTTGTCCTCTGTGTACCAGTGGTTTTGGCCTTAATTCTTTTGGCTAGCATTCACCAATATCTGTCAACCCAAGCTGCTGAGAAAAATATATATTGCCAACCTTCTTAAAGTTGTGCTGCCAGTGGTGTTTTTCCAAATGTGCAAGATAATTATCTAATAAAGGATTTATAACTAATAACATACCACTGTTGGACATCCTTATGGAATGTTCACCTTCTTTCTGATTCCTTTTTTTGTATTTGAAAATACCACTCCAAGTTTCAAATTATTGTTGATGTTGTTAATGTCACAACTCTCCTTCAAAAAGAATGAAAGATGCCCTTTGGTCTTGTGTTTTCTACTGAATTAGATTTTCCTTTAGTCTTCTGTGAATAAAAGCTATTTGAAATAAAAGTGTTCTTATTTTTCTACAGCATAGATGCCTACCATTAGATTCTGCATGTGAGATAACTACTGACAACTATTTGCTTAATAAATATTATTATTAATGAATTATTGTGACATACTAGTCCACTTTCCAAAAGTGAAAGGAGTTACTTGTAAGTAAATCTCCATTATGATGAAATGAGAATTCACAAGAGAGGAAAATCAAATCAAATCACAGTTACTGATTTGAATATAGTTTGTTGGTCAGGCTACAGAATAATAGTAGCTAAAATTGTTTAAGCTTCCACCATCTGCCTGTTATTCTACTGAACACTGTACCAGATTCTATTTTGACATCATATGAATCCTACACAATATGTTTTATGATTCCCATTTAGAGATGAGAACATCAAACATCAAAAAAGTTAACTCATTCAAGCACCCATTGTTACAGTTAACAAGAGAGAAGATTTGATCTATAACCACATCTATGGAGCACTAAAGTCTATCATCTTTCCAAATGGAATATATGATCAACAAAGATGGCAAACTAAAGTCATTTTCAACTAAACAGAACTATTATTAACTTTTAAGAGTAGACAGTATATTATTCAGTGTTGGCTAACCTTAAGATTTTATTTAATTATCATGTTAAATGGATCTGGTAATTGCAGCTAAGTTTGTACAGTAAGGACAAGTTACAAAACAATTTTCTCTTTCTGTATTTCAACATCTTTCTTTAACCTAGCCAAGAATCCTAAGATGTCTTTGGAAGACATAATCCAAAAACTCTTGAAATCTAGTCCAAGACCAATACTTATTTTTGTATTTTATAACCCCCTGCAATGTTTAACATTCTAAAACCCAACTGTTTCCAGTGTACAATGGTTTTGGTTCCTTTGGGGAAAAGAGAGTAATATTTTGTCTAACAGAAAGTAAACTTGAGATGGAGTGGGTGAGTAGAGTGGATTTCAATGGTAAACACCTTTGGTTTAATCAGATTTGTCAAATGGCAAATGTTACTTCATGGTTTTTGTTTCTTTTAAGTTTCCATGGTGAAAAGAGAGCAGTTGAAAAGTGGAGTGTAAGTAGAAAAATAAGAATGAATGTCAAATTGCTGTTTTAAGAAGAGTAGTTTCTAGTTGAAAATAGAACTCCAAACAATTTCTTTCACTACTTCATTGTACTTTCGAATGTTGTACTTACTCCTGAGCTCTGTGACAGCTACACAATTTCTCATGGTCCTCCAAGTTGATCATAAATAAATAGATAATAAATAAATAATAAATAGATCATTCCCTAACTATCTTTTTTGGGGGAGGTGTGAACTCAAGGTCTGGCACTTGCTAGACAGATGTTCTACTATTTGAGCCATGACCCTATCTCTTTACTGCTTTAGTTATGTTTTGCATAGGGTCTTGGTCTTTACTTTTCTAAACACTGACCTTGATAAGCCATGCTTTCAGTGCTTGCATCAGATCCCAAAAACCCTGACAGGTCACAACACCCCCATCAGACAGATTGTTTCTAGAGGTTGCCTTTGTGCCATTAAAATGATGCTACCATCTTGATGTTTTAAATCCTTCCCCCCTTCAAATTGAACCTACACTTACCAGATGTATTCTAATTTCATTATTATGGTTTCATACATGTCCATCTTGTCCAAAGGATTAAGTTTAAGCCAGAAGTCACATATAGCCAAAAAGCAGGGTTTTGATAGTGCATATTTATGAAAGGACTGCTATACACTATAAAATGTCCCTTCTTATCAGTATACCTTTTAAGTTGAATAGAAAGTAGATATAAAAGCATATGGAGCTCCACATCTTAACTGTCATTATAAACTTTTTGTACTTTGTTCTGGGATCAAACTAAGTCAGGTATCTAGAGATTTAAAAAAAAAACACCTGAAAAAGCAGGCAAGTATAAAATCTTGTTTATATTCTAAAATTTTGTTTATGTTCAGGTGTGGCAGATGTATTGCCAGAGTATTTCAGAGAAGAAAATGCAGATCTTAGAAACCAGGCTTTTGGTTTCCAGCCCTATTTGTACAACAGCCTGGTTTGAGATATGTGGTAAATTCATTATTTTCTCATGACCTTAATTTCTTTATTTTCCCTCTTTAGTGATTTGAAAGTCCTATTCTGTTCAGTTAGAAAATTGCACATTGTGTTTTTATTATTATGGATTACTTGTATTAAAATGCAGCCTACGCTTAAAAGTCAATTGACTTCATCACATATCTCTACCCTCACATTATAGAATACAAGGATCTTAATTTTACTCTCCTACAGTCTCTATTTTATTTTGTGTTTCATTACTGTCTGTTATTGGTTTCACCTTGTTTTTAAATCTTGCTTTTGCTTATGAAATTACTACTATCAGTGTCCATTAATATATTTTACTTACAACAATAAAAATAGTCAATAATTATCAAGATATCATCATGTTAGCCACTTTCTTTGCTCAATAATTTTGCTCATACCTTGTTTCTTTTTTCTTTCACATTGAGATTGACTCACTTCCTTCCACCTTGCGTATTTTGAATGCATTTATTTTTAGGCTTTACTCTTTAATGATATGATGACTGGGTATAGAATTCCAGGTGACCAGTTATTTTTTTTTTCAGCACTGTGATAAAATCATTTTATCCAATTCTTACCTCTACTTTCATTACCAGGATGTCCATAATTGCCTAATTATTGTGTCATTGAATATAATCTATTTTCATTCTCTCTAGTTCTTTTCATCTTTTCTCTGTGAACAAGTGTGATCTTAATAAAGTAGAACTTACAAGGGACTTAATATTCCTTCTTAAATCTGAAGAGTCAATTCTTTCCTCTAACCTGGAAAATTTTAAATTATTCCCTTGTTTTCTAATGATCATTAGACATAACTCTTACTAGATATACATTGATAGGCCTCGCTCTGTACTTTTGTCTATTAAACTTGGTTTTTGTAGTTTCCATTGCATTGTTTTCTTAAGCTGCCTGTAATTTCTTCTAATTGTTTAGATCAAGTTTTATGCATTTTATTATATAAAATTTAACTTTAAGATACCACTTTATTCATCTTTTTGAATATTCTAATATGTTTTATTGCTCAGATTTCTTATTTTACATTTTAATAATTTCCTACACATTTAGTTTATAGCATCCACCAGAATACGCTAAGATCTCAAGTACTCAAGCATTTGCTTAAATTACTTGCTTTACTCTTCTGAACATTTGTCTACTGTGAATGCATTTTTATTTTTTTTTTTTTTAATTTTTATTGTTTTATTATTCATATGTGCATACAACGCTTGGGTCATTTCTCCCCCCTGCCCCACCCCCTCCCTTAGGACTCTCACCTGTGGGAAGAGTTATTTCATTGCCTGGCTTGAGAACATAGTCCTCTCAGGTAGTTTTCCATTTCCTTCTGGGCAGACATTCTAGCAGTTTTACCAGCTAGGACCACGTTAATGTTCATATTTCTTTAAGCATTTTTTACCACACAACTAATGTGAATTACAATCACGAGTCTATGTATTGGTTTAACAATTCTCAGGAGAAAAGTTTCAAATGATCTTCCCTACCAGTTTCCACAAAGAAACAGTCAACTTCCTTAACTTTCTTGTTTCCCATCATTGGATGGCAGACATTTCTTTTCTCTCCCTCTTTTTTTGTTTCTCTTACCACTTAGAGAGCAACCTTTCATGAATTATGGATTAATTGCAAACATGTGTGATAGGATAGATTTTATGATTCTAAAAAACCTTAAGTCCCAAGTGTTCATCTCCTGTCTCTGTATAGGTACTAAGCATAAGACCTTAGATTACTTATACTGATTACACTCCACAACCCAATCTCAAGCCAGTGACAGCACTTCTACTTGATACTCACTTTTTCAATGCCTTCTTTCATCCTGGTATGTGGAAATTGTCCTACCTTTGGTAAATTTGGCTATACATGTAAAAGAACATTCTACTCAGCTTTTTTTTTTTTTATTGTTGTGCTGGGTGGGGATACATTGTGGGGTTTACAAAATTTCTTATATCAAATACATCATACTTGAATTCACCCCCACCATCATTCTCCTTTACACTCCCCTCCCCCCATTCCTGGAATAGTTTTAACAGGTATTATTTATCCATTTACATACATGTGTACATAGTATTTTGCACCATATTCACCCTCCTATAATCTTTCTCCACCTCCTGTCCCATCCCATTGGTACCAACCACCTAAGGCAGGATCTGTTCCACACTCCTGTTCTCCAGTTTTGTCTGGAGGTTCCTTAAGAAACTAAAATGGAACTGCCATATGATCCAGCAATTCTATTTCTAGAAATATACTTGAAGAAATGCAAGTCAGGTTACAAAAAAGGCACTTACACACCCATGTTTATTGCACCATTATTCACAATAGTTAAGCTATGGAAACAAGCCAAGATGTCCCAATACTGATGAATGGATTAAGAAAATATCAGATTTATATACAATGGAATTTTATTCAGCCACAAAGAAGAATGAAATTTGGTTGTTTGCAGGTGAATGGATGGAACTGGAGAACATCATCTTAAGTGAAGTTAGCCAGGTTCAGAAGGGCAAAAGCCACATGTTTTCTCTCACATGTGGACTATAGACCTAATATAAATACAGCAATATTATGAAAACACAGGTCATGCTAAGGGGAGGTCACATACTAGAAGGGGAATGTAAAAGAAGGAAGTTAAGAAGGTGAATATGGTTGATGTGCTCTCTCTATAAGAATAAATATAGAGTTTTTAAACCATCATAAAAAAGGGACTAATGAAGAAAAATAGAGGAGATGAATCAAATCAGGCTACAATACATATATACATGGATGTGCAACAAGGAAACTCCCTGTGCAGCTATCTTAAACAAACAAAACTGTCATCTTTTTCTTTTATAAATCCACTCAGCTTCTTTTGAACTTTATGGCAGGAGTGTTGCAGTTTATCTGGTCCTTCACATGGACAGCACTGGAAGTAATCTCAGGCTCCTTCTACAAAATGAGAAGATTGAAAACCTGATTTCTGTGGGTTCCTTCAGGTCTGATAGTCTGTGAATTCATCATAAGTATGAAATTGACACTTTAGTTTCTAAAACTGTTCATTATTCCATTACTAAGATATCTCTTCCCTTGAAGTAACAGAAAGCCAGTGTTATAGCAATGTTTCATAAGTCCAGAGTGATTAAAATGTTTTCTTCCTGCTATGAGAGAAACCAGAAGTTGGAAACACATACACCATCTGCAGAGAGTTGACTACTCCTAATTATTTGATGTTTATTCCACGCCTCTGAAAATTACCTGACAAGGGAGTGCTGGTAGCCTTCTCTCTCCCCCTCTCTCTCTCTCTCTCTTTCTCTCTTTCTGTGTGTGTGTGTATGTATGTGCGTGCGTGAGTGAGTGCTTAATCTTCCTGTTGACAACATATGAAAAGAGGAAGGAATAGTAGTGAGTGCTACTTGTTTGAAACTCTGAAATGAGGAGAAGATTACACAGGCATCATTTTCTTCTCTTTCAAAACAAGACAGGAAAACAGATACCCATTACATGTTGGAGAGCAAAACGTTTGGGCTAATGCTTGGCAGAAGCATAGAAAGCTGAGGTTTCATTTCTTTGCTCTCAAGTACATACTGTGGCCATGTTAAGCTCAGGCTTCACATTCCTTTCTGGTGAAAAAGAGACTAATGAATACACTATAGGTCCTTCTAGCTGCTAAATGGCATACATCTTCTTATTTTGTCTATCAATTTTTAATCCTTAAGATACATTGTATACGGATATCTCTTGATGGAAAGTACTCATTGAAAGGAAACATAATTGCTGTGGAACAAAAATATTTTCCCTCAAAAAAGAATGTACAAGCATACAAAAAAGATGTGGGATTTTTATGAATCACATCCTGTAATTTTTCACTTTTTTCCAGCTACCTCCTTCTCAGAACAGAATCCAAGAAAACCAAAGAAAACTATTTGTGCTGTGTGCAAAAATTTTGCCAAATTGAATTACATAATTCATCTAGCAGATTTGATGAGTTCCTGGATATAATTTGCAAATTTGCATTTTGGGCACAAGAAAATAATACATTTGTTATATATGAAAAACACAGTCTTTGTTACAAAACCATATTTTGTAATTGCTCAAAAATGTCTCTGTATTCATGTATAATATATATATTTAGACATAAAACTTGACTATTTAACATGTATCCTTCGGGATAAATTATTGTAAACATAGTGGCCTGTGGAGTCATATGCATGAATTGGTAGATTAGACATTTATGTAAATTATAACGAAATGTTAAATATATTAATTAAGCCTTGGACCAAAACTCCCAGTTAGAAGAATTATACTCACATTGATATGCCATATTTTGAATCATTGTGCATTATTCTTATGCCTAAAGATAAACATTCTAAATTACAGGAAGAAGTAACATCAGCATGATAGTGGAAGAGAATACTCTAAGAACTTTTTTTCACAGAAATATGAAATAAACAAGCACAGACTAATCAAAATAACCTTACTGGAGCTCTAGAAACTGGAAGTCAATGAACACCCAATAAAGAAAAAGCCACATTCAGGTGGTAGAAAGTTTTCTTATCCATTCTTGGTCTACTTCATGGGATGAAGTCAGAAGAAAGTGACCCAACTTAGTCTGTTCAGCTGCTATAACAAAATACTATAAACTGGCTTAAGCAACAGATTTTACTTACGGTGATAGTGGAGGTGGGAAGTTTAAGATTAAGTTGTTAGTATAGTCAAGTTATGATGAGCACACTCTCTTCCTGGCTTGTAATGGTTACCTTCTTGTTGCATCTTCACATGAAGGGAGAGAGAAAGCTCTGATGTTTCTTTTTCTTCTCATAATGGCTTTAATCCCAGGTTAGAGTCTCTACTCTAATGGACTCAACTAAGCCTGATAACCTCCCAAATACTTTACTTCCTAATGCCATCACTGGGGACTGGGGCTTCCATATTTGAATTGAGTGCCATCAACATTCAGTGCAATACATGGCCCAATTCCTGATTCCTGCTCTCCAGGTCAGAAAGAGGGAGGGAACTTATTTGCAGGCTGGAAGCTATATATTGTAGTTGTAGGCGTCATAATGTGAAAACTGCACAAAAACTATAGAGTTGAAGATATCTGGGAATAAGAGGTTGACAAGGGGCTGAGAACTATAATAGAACATATAGACTCCAAGATACAAAAATGAGAAAAAGAATAGGACAGTCACAGATGATCAGAAGTTAAATATACAAAGAGTGCTAAAGGAAATTGTTTAAATTAAATGAAACTAGTCAATCAAGACACTATGGAAATATAAAGCTCTCCAGTAAAGGTAAACATATGGACAAACATACAATAGAGCATCATAGTAATTGTGGTTTATACCTACTTCTTGTGGTTTGAAGATTTGAAAGGCAAATGCATAAAGATAAATATAAATCTACTTAAAGAGTACAAAAATATAAAGAAGTAATTTGGGCATCAATAATATAAAGAAGAAGTTTCTAGAGATGAAAAATAGTAGGATTTTGTTTGTATTTGATGTTAAATTGGTAACAGTTTAAGATACATCATTGTAACCTTATGATAGTCTATGTGATCTTCATGGTAGTCACAGGGGGAATATCTATAGCATATACCCAAAGGAAAATGAGAAAGGTTCAAAAGTTGTCACTACCTAAAATATCAACTATACTTGAGGACAGGTAGTATTGGGGAAAAGGAACAACAAAAAAGGTCTAAGATATGCAGGAAACAACAAAATGGCAAGACAAGATGCTTCCCTATCAACTATCATTTCAAATGAAGTTGATTTAAGTGAATTAAATGGATTAATCTCTTCAATAAGACAAGATTGAAAGAATGGACTTTTTTAAAAAGTGGAATTCAACTATGTGCTATCTACAAGATACATGCTTTGAGAATGCACAAAGGTTGAAAGTGAAAGGATAGAAAATTATTCCATGTAAATGTTTCTTTTATAAAAAAAAAACCAGCATGATGTCTATACTTACATCAGACAAAGTAGAATTTAAGTTGAAAACTGACAAGACACAAAAAATAAAATTATATAATGATAAAAGGGAACTCAAGAGGAAGGTAATAATTATTAATATATAAGCACCCAGTATCAGAGTCCTTAACTATATAAAGCAAATATTGAAAGATGTAAAGTAAGAAATAGGCATCACTGATAGTAGGAGACTTCAATATCATACTTTCAATAATGAGTGGAATAACCAGATGAAAATCAACGAAGACTGTGTACTTGAATAACACTATAGACCAAATGAACCTCACAGATATACACAGAACATTCTGCCCAACAGCAGCAGAATATACATTCCTCTCAAACAGACATGGAACATTCTCCAGGATAGATTACACTAGGTCACAAATTGTCTTAGCAGCTGGGTGCTGGCAGCTCATGCCTGTAATCCTAACTACTCACGAGGCAGAGATCAGGAGGATCACGATTTGAAGGCAACTTCAAGCTAACCATTAACAAGACCCTATCTCAAAAATACCCATCACAAAAAACAGGACTTATGGAATGGCTCAAGCAGTTAAGAGTGCCTGCCTAGAAAGTATAAGGCCCTGGGTTCAAACCCCAGTGTCACTACATTTAGAGTCTTAAACATCAGAAGGTTAAAATGATAACAAATATCATTTCTGAACAGAATAGGATAAGGCTAGAAATCACTAGCAGAAGGAAAACTGAGAAATTCACAAATGCAAGGAAATTGAACAACAACCTCTTACACAACCACTGGGCCATGTAATAAACCACCAAAGAAAATTACAAGATGCCTTGAGTTAAATGAAAATGCAAACACAATGTATCAAAACATAACTGCAATTGCAGTGTCAAGTTAATTTTATAGCACTTATCTTAAAAAGGAAGAATGGTCTCAAATCAAGAAACTAACTTTAAACATCAACTGAAGAAACCAGAAAATGGCAACAAACTAAACATAAAACTAGCAAAAGGAAAAAGTAATAAAGACTAGAGCAGAGATAGTGAATAGATAGAGAAAATCAATGAAACCAAGAGTTTGTTCTTCAAAAATGGAAACAGAATTGACAAACTTTTAGCTAGACTGACAGAAAAAAGGAGAGAAGACCTAAATAATCAAAATAAAAAACAAAGAGATAATATTATTATTTATTTCTTTTAGGATTAAAAAAGATTTCAGAGGCTAACAAGTGCTGAGATCCAAATCAACAATGCAGAGACAGAGCAGAGCTAATGATATAGTTTCAGCTTGAGCGTAGCAGAGAAGCAGGAGAGCTGATGGTACAGTTCCAGTGTGAGAGCCAATGGCGTTGAGGCCTAGGAAGAACCGATGTTTCATTTTGAGTCTGAAGGCAGGAAAAAACAAAAACAAAATAAAAACAAAAACACTAATGTCTCCGCTCAAAGGTAGGCAGAAATTCCCTTACTTGTAGGGATGGTCAGCAGTTTTGTTTATCCAGGCCATTAATTGATAGGATGAAGTCCACCTATAATGTGAATACAATATGCTTTACTCAGCTTATTGATTACAGGGTCATTTCTGTCCACTAACACCCTTACAGACACACTCAGAGCAACGTTCGACCACCTGATCAGGCTTGAGTAGGCACAAGTAATTTAATGTGAAGAAGTGCCCAAAAGACCATGGCTCTTACTTCTGTTACACTTCCATTTCTCCCATGGTCTGTACCCATGGTCTTTTTATGGGAGTCTACAAGCAGCTTTCAGAGGAAGAAAAGACTCAGGTCTGGTTTACAGATGGTTATGCATGATATTGCAGACACCATCCAAAGCCTGCAGCACTGTAGCACTTTTCTGGGGCATCCCTGAAGAACAAAAATAAAGTGAAATTCTTTCAGTGAGCAGATTTTAATCAGTGCACTTACTGTTCATTTTGCTTAGAAAGAGAAACAATCAAAGGTGATTATATACCAATTCATTATTTGTGGCCAATGGTTTGGTTGGATGATCAAGCAATTGGAAGGAATATGATTGGTAAATTGGTGACAAAGGAATTCATAGAAATCGATATTAGGATAGGCCTCTCTGAATGGGCAAACACCATGAAAATATTTGGGCCCCCTGTGAATGCTCACCAAAGGGTTACCTCATCAGTTGAGAGTTTTAATAATCAAGTGGATAGAATGATTAGTCTATGAATACTGGTCAGCCTCTTTCCCTAACCACTCCTGTTATCATCCAAACGACTTATGAACAAAGTGGCCAAGATGGTAAGGATAGAGTTATATATGAGATCAACACATCCACTCCACAGGAAGATTTGGCTATGCACAATGCTGAATGTTCACTCTGCCAAAAGCAGAGACCAAGAGTGATTCCCCTGTATGGCACAATTTCCTGGTAGAAAGTTGATTACATTGAATGACATTCACAAGGAAGGGGCAGCATTTTGTTCTTACTAGACTAGACAGTTACATTGAAAATGGAGTTACCTTTCTCACATGCAATGTTTTTTCTAAACTACCATCTGAACATATACAGAATGCCTTATGTACCTACCACTGTGGTACTCCATACAGCATTACTTCTGGTCAGGGAAATTACTTCACAGTAAATGAGGTGTGACAATAGGTCTGTGCTCATGGAATTCACTGGTCATACCCTGTATTCCACCATCTGGAAGGAGACAGTTCAGTGACCCAATGGAATGGCCTGTTGGAGATTCTCTGATAGCACCAACTAGGTGGTGCCCCAGAAGTGTAAAGCTGGGGCAAGGTTCTATGGAAGAGTTTATGCTTTGAGTAAGTGTCCAGTACATAATGTTATTTTTCTTATAGCTAGGATTCATGGGTCCAGGAAAAAGAGGTTGGAAATGGGAGCAATATCACTCAAAATTATCCTTACTGATTCACTAAGGAAATCAAGGCTTATAATGCTCATTATCTTATATTCTATTGGCCCACAGGCCATAGCAAACACAATGAAATGCAAATTAAAACCACACTAAGATTCCACCTCACCCGTGTTAGAACAGTCATCATTAGCAACACCACTAACAACAGGTGTTGGTGAGGATGTGGGGAAAAAGGAACCCTCCTACACTGCTGGTGGGAATGTAAACTAGTACAACCACTCTGGAAAAAAATTTGGAGGCTACTTAAAAAGCTAAACATTGATCTACCATTTGATCCAGCAATACCACTCTTGGGGATATACCCAAAAGAATGTGAAACAGGTTACTCCAGAGACACCTGCACACCCATGTTTATTGCAGCACTATTCACAATAGCCAAGTTATGGAAACAGCCAAGATACCCACCACTGATGAATGGATTAAGAAAATGTGGTATTTATACACAATGGAATTTTATGTAGCCATGAAAAAGAACGAAATGTTATCATTCACTGGTAAATGGATGGAATTGGAGAACATCATTTGAGTGAGGTTAGCCTGGCCCAAAAGACCAAAAATCATATGTTCTCCCTCATATGTGGACATTAGATCAAGGGCAAATACCACAAGGGGATGAAATGACCCAAACATTGTATGCACATATGAATAAAATAAAAATTTTTTAAAAAAGAGAACCTGTAAAATTCTTAGTATTTCCCTGTGACTAAGGTCAATGGAAAACTATAACAACCCAATCCAGACATGACTACTAATGGCCTTGCCCCTCCAGGAATGAAAATTTGGATCACCCCATGAGATAAAGAACCATAATGAGTTGAGTAGTTTCCTGAATATAAAGGGAATACAGAATTAATAGTAGAAGAAGGTAGTTATGAATACCAGTTATGTTGAAGGTACCTGTTACATCAACAAGGACATAATTATTATAAATATTTCCTTCTTATTTTGTGAACATGCGTATGTGTAAAGTATATTTGTTTTCTTTCCTCTCTGCTTCCTTTGTGACCTAACAACATGTGTTGATGTTATATCATGTTATCTTTATATACTAGTTTTTGAGCAGTGAGATGTTAAGATGAGTAATCAACTCAAGGACTTTACCTTCTCTTCTGGAGAAGGGGCTAGTGAGTGTGATTTTAGTTGTATACCCAAGAGTTGCATGACAATAGCTGAATATTGCAGATTAAATGTGGTTTAAGAGGTGCTTAGGGATTCTGAGTTGACAGGGATGAACTTGTGATGGTTAATTTTATGTGAGCATAAGGTTCCCAGACTTCAATTTGATGAAGGAGTGTTGCTGTGCATCTCCAACTTTATGGTCTGGTACAATAGATGACACCCAGCTCAAAATGAGCAGTTCAAGTTGAGTGCTAACTTGGTGGCCATGGTTAAGTGGTATCTATGAAAGCTCAGTAACAGTTCAATAGATGTTTCTCAAAAGTGTGATAATTATCTTTAGGGGATGGCCAGGCATTGCTCTAAAATCCTAAGGTCTTGCATTGTAATTAACTCATAGTTGCTTGCCAAAACATTGCATTCCTATCTGCAATGGATACTTCTGTTTCATTGGTTCTGTTCAATCACATAGCACAAGTGTTAGAGTAACCTGTACACAGAAGCTTGGACTCATTGCAGACCCTTTTATTGGTTTGCTCTCAATTCAAAACTGGAAGTTTTTCAAGTTACTGAATAAATAGGTCAGAGTAACGGACCCAAATAAGGAATGTGCTCCCTCTAAAGTGTAACAGAATTGTGCCTCTTTGGTTTTATAGAAGGAGTCAATGGAACAGTTTATCTTTCATTTTAGAGGAGGTAGCTACACATGACTCATACTACTGGATTTCAAAAGAATTCATTAAAGTAGAAGGCCCCTGAATTTTTGTTGTATTTATCTCCTACCCATCACATATGCATATCTTACCACTAACTAATTCTAGAATAATTGCTATGCTTTACTTACTGGTTCCAATCTGCACAATGCTATCAGTGTGATGAACCAATGTGATAACTTACAGAAGTGAAAGGCAATCAAGACTCTGCAATCTCATTTAACATAAATTAAGAGAATTGATATACCACTGAGATAATGTGTTGCTGATCTTGCCAGTTGAAACAAAACTTACGGTGTTCTTTATTGATAGATAAGGAGAAGGATGCATTTGCTAGATCATTAGCTGCCACATTTGCTTTAGCAGGTACCATTGGACTGTCTTGTTGAACTTGCAACAGTCCACTGTTATTCTTCAAAATCCATGTGTTTTACATAGTCCAAAAAGGTGAGTTGATTGGGGATGTGTCAGGAATTACTACCTCTGCATCTTTCAAGTCCTTCATGGTGGCACTGATTTCTGTAATCCCCTCAGGAATGTGGTATTGCTCTTACTTTACCACTTTCCTATGTAGATGCAGTTCTAGTGGCTTTCACTTGCCCTTCTCTCCATAATAGCTCTCATTCCATAGGTCAGAGAACAAATGTGGAGGTTTATCTAGCTATTGAGTATATTTGTTCCATTTATATGCTCAGGAACTGGGGAAACCACTACATAATGGATTCAAGAACCCACTAAAGCACTGTGAATAGGACAAAAGCTAAAATTGCTTGATCACCAGACCTCCATAATCACCTGCTTTAACAAGTAGAACACAGCAATGGTTTGGATCTCCTGAAAGTAGTGTTAGTTCAGAGCCTGTGTCTAGGTAAATGAAATATCTGATAAAGGATTGATATCCAAAAATATAAAGATTTCCTGCAAGTCAACAACAAAGAAGAAAAGAACTTGATTTAAAAAATGCACAAAGAACATTTCTTCAAAGAAAGTATACAAATGGCCAATGTGCACATAAAACGATGCTGAACATCATTAGTGTCAGACCTATGTAAATAAAACACCACAATGAGAAACAGATGCTTGTACATTCATGTACACAGCAGTATTATGACCAAAATATGGAAGCAACTGAAGTGCTCATAGACAGATGAATGGATAAACATATACTAAATTATTATTTGACCTTAAGAAGGAATGAAATTTTGGCATGTGGTACAGATGGATGATTCCTAAAGATGCTATGCTTAGTGAATAAATCAGTCACCAAAGACACATATTGCATAATTTCATAAATAAGAGGCTCTTAGAACATGCACAGGAGCAAAAATTAGAAAGGTGGTTGTAGGGAGCTGGAAGGAGAAGGGTATAATGGGTGGAGAATTTCTTTCTTTGGAGAATTTCATTTTGAGCAGATGAAAAAGTTCTGGAGATGGTCAAGAGTAATGGTTACACATGGACTGCATACTTAAAATTATTAAATTTTATGTATGTTTGTAATAGTAAAAAATTATAAATATACGCAAAGACTTTTGGAAAAAGTTTGAAAGAAAATTCTTAAGATGAATGAGTAACTGTGAATGGGAAAATTGGAAAAACTCTTGACTGAAAATAGCTTGTCAATGTAATACACATTTAAGTTTTGACTTCACTTTATTAAATGAATTTAATGTCCTAATGTGAGATGCTGGATTAAGCTCAAAGATGAAAGTACACATATTTTATTTCAAGATTCATGACATACTTTAAATTTAATTGTTTGCTGCACTACTACCACACATAAAATGTGTGTAAATGTGATAAGGACTTTTGTAAATAAAGTTGTGAACATAAGAAAGGCAAAACTCTTTAACAATGTGGTTGACATATCTGGTAAGAGGAGAGCAGAATTTAAGAAGATTTAGATTCAATCTTTAATGTATCACCACATTTTAAATATCTTACCTTTGCCTCACTATTTCCCTAGATGCAATTTCTCCATTTGGGGTTATTAAGACAATCTACTGAGTAAGATAAATAGACTCTTATATGAGACTCTGTGCAAAAGCAATTCCTAAACTATATTGTGAAGGTTATCCAGCCCTTTGCTCCAGTGTCTCTTCCTCCACATGGCAGACATGTATACGTAAGGTAAATTAGCTTTATAAGGAAGATACAAATACCCTTAGAAAAAGCCGGGCTTTAAATGAAAATTTATCTACCCACACTGTAGTATAAGCAAGCAGAATTTACAATGTAGTGGGTTGGTGGAATGGCTCAAGAAGTCAAGCACCTGCCTAGCAAGCATGAGGCCCTGAGTTCAAACTCCAGTACTGCCAGAAAAAAAAAGACATAGAATTTAAAAAGTAGAAATGCTTATGAACACTTGAAGGAAAATCACCGAGAGAACAGAAAATACTTCAGAAAAGAATTCTAAAAGAAATAAGAATGAATATCTACTCTGTAACACTGTAGAAAAATCTTTAAAAAGAGGATCTATATGTTACTCTTTGTTATGATTAATAATTTTTCTTCTAGTAGAAACTGGATTCTATGTTTTTCCTGTTCATCTGCACCAATTCAAGAATTTTTCACAGGAAAAAATTTCCTTACATCCATCTAGTCACACATGAACAGAAAAATCTATGGATTATTGACTGATTTCATTCAAAGCCAGCCATGCTAAAAATAAGCAATCTTGATTTCCAAAGCTCTAAGAAGTAGTGTGCAGATTAGTGTATGTCAGATATAACACTGCTGCATATTGGCTTGGGGTTTGTCTACAAAGAGCTTCTGCCCTTGGCAGTTGCCACAGTGGGGTTTTCTGCCATTAGAAGGAAGTCCTGTCTGGAATGTTTAACTTGATAACTATGATTGTTGTGAGCCAAGTTGTATGAAGGAGTGGTCTAGCTGGGCTGCTGCCTGGGAAGCCAGCTGTAAAAGGTACTAAAATATCACTGGAATAATGGTCCTAGCAAACTCAAGTTTCCACATGGGACTTCTTATATAACTGGCAAAAGGTCAATTGGCCCTGATTTCCCTGAAACATATAGCACCCCAGAGTAGAAATAAAGCACACTCATCATCAGCACTAGCCTGACTTTATTGAAAATTTTGTCACAGACATTTGTAGGTTATGTGGTACAACTTCAGGTCTCAATCCCAGGACTAACAAAGTCATAGTTGCCTGAAGTTGCCAGCATGGGGCAATCAGAACAGGTGATTTATATTTCTGTCTAAAGTGGAAATCATTTACTTGGTCTCCAAAGAAGTTGTTTAGTTATGAGAGTCACAAAAGAAAAGTGAAATATAAAAAATGGAAAATATTTTGCCTATGTGAAACTTGATGGTGGAGAAGGTGGCAGATGACGGGAAAGAAAATTTAAACATTATCTTTGCTGAATATGGATAAGTCATGCGAAGTATTAATGTATTATGGAAAATTATGAAACAGCAATTCCAAATAACTTGACAAGTTATTTGTATTCTGTCCCAGTAGTATATCCCTAATTCTGAAGATAATATATTAATATAAAGCTGATTTATCTCAAATTCCCTGAAAATGTGTCAAATATTTACATCAAAATATCAAACAAGATAAAAACACCAAATTAAATAAAATCTTTGAATATTTTAGAAGCAGACCTTAGTGTTCAATTTAGGATATCTACAATGCCAACACTATCCCTCGTGTGAGAATTGATGTTACAAACCATCTTTATAAAATTTATATGGTATTTAAAACACTCAACACTATATAATGTCTGTATTTAAGTGATTTGAAGTGTAAATGGAAAACTGTATTCATGAAGAATAGCACTAACCACCTTTTAAGTGAATAATTTAAAATACATGTATCAAATTATGTAATATTTCCAGAAACAATCAACAGTAATAAATGTATATTCTTTAAAATTTTTTATGTTATTAATGCAATATTAACATTAGCATGTACTGAGAGTGATGATAACATGACTAGAAATCAGGTAAATAATTAAATCCTTCTTAAATATTGGCAGCTGTTTTGGTAGACATTTTGGAGGTGGGATTACAAATACTGGCCACCAAGCAATCACTTATCTTACTGCAGTTTCAAAACTGAATGGTTTCTAAAGCATCCAATGGATGGCCAATTTGTACTTAAGCTATGACAAAGAATTCAGTGAAAAGAAAAACTTAAAAAACTTCACATAAGGAAGATAAGAGCAAATAAACTATAACTTATGGATAGGTTAATAAGATTTGTCAGAAGAAGCACTACATAACAGGGACTGTTTATTATCGTTGTTGGATGACAGGAGTGGAAAGAGATAGTCTATATAGGACCACAGAAAATATTCTTACCTAAAAAGAAAAGAACTCAAGCTGCTATAAGAAGCCTTCCTACATTGCTCCCATTGCACCTTTATGTTCTCATATCTACCAGGTATTAGAACAAAAGATTGATATTGGAGGCATTGGTTATTAACATCAATCAGAAAAAAAATGCAGTGTTTCAGCACAATGGTGGAGTGCAGAAGTAAGAAAGTATAACACTGGACAAGCATGGGTGGCCAGAATTGGTTGGTTACTCAGAGTTCTGTGTAGGGAAAGCAATAACTGCTTTATATGGAAGGGATTAGAACAACTTTTGACTAGAGTTGTCCTAAATGTTGGCTCTCTTTACCTCAAAAGGATTTGCATATATAGAGCAGCCAAGTTTGAAAAGGGTGAGGTCACAGAAAGTAAAGTAGCAATAACTTCTCTTGACAGAATGGATGCTAGTAAAACTATACCAAAGAACTGAGTGTTGAACTGGGAACTTTCATCTAGAATAATGGCAACAAATTAAAAGATTTCCAGACTGAAGACATGGAAATTATATAAGCATTGTAAAGAAAAATGGGAACATATTTTATCTGAAGAACTATTTTTTGCTAAATAATCAACATAGTAGAGTCCTGTCAAACAATTCCCATGTCTTTTCTTATGTGGAGTAATTTGATTTTTCATGTTTTAGGGAAAATTTGAGAAAGTTGTCTTCTACCCTTGGAATGTTCCAGAACTTAAAATGTTTTCCCTTTTTAATACCTTAGAAATTTTAGCATCAAAGAGAGAAGCCAATTATGTAGCACTTTCCAGAATTGACTTTAAAAAAAATCATAAATAAAACTTACTCTCCACAAACTTTGCTTAGTGTCTTATACACAATGGGTGCTCAATAAAATTTGTTGTTGTATAATGGCCTCTTGGTTGTCCTGGCTCCCCTTTTTGTGATCTTTTAGTGATACTGAGTTAACAAGTCATGTTCATTTGGTAGGGTTACTTTGTTATATTTGGAAAACTTTTTTATAGTGCTGTAGATTAAACCCAGCATCTTATGCAAGGTAGGCAAGTTCTCTACCACTGAGCTTCATCCCCAGCCCTATTATGTGTTGAAAAAAAAGGCTAAAAAAACAGTTATAGAGCTAAGGCAATGCTTGTAGCTTAAGTCACCAAGACCCTCTGAAACTCGATGCTCAAATGTAATTCTTTTGCTCTTTGATCAATTTTATTTTTATCTTACATCTATGGTCAGTTTATGTGATTTGCTTTTACGATGGTGTGAAAAGTACTAACTTATTACACCTTTTAAGTTAGAAATGAAGCTACTGGGTGACCTGTTTCAATGAGCTGAGGTTAGGGTCTGCTCTATGTTTAATATGTCTGCCTCAAAATTATCAATGAAGGGGACTGTATAGACAATAGCTTAGAATCTGATTGATAAAGATTTTTTTAAGAGTTTTGCTTTCACATTAAAATTTAAAGTGCAATTACTGTGCAATTGCCTTGATGAAGTATCAAAGAAGAATTCACATTCCTCTTGTCTTCCAAAAGTTCTTGGAATAGTCCTAATTCCTATGAAGGCCCCAACATGTTGAGAAGGAGAGTTCCCTGGATCCTGAGGTTTGTATTATGTTATAGGTAATTGATAGTGTAATAAAATATTTTTAATTTAGCTTCTATCTTAACTGAGAATTTCTTTACAGTATATACAGTTTCTCCCTACTCCTCCCACCTATGCACTGCAATTTTGTATGAGTTGCAGTCATTTTAAGTCATTCAATCAGCCCTGGACACAGGAATAGTAATAACAACTACAATACTAATTACAAATATCTATGGGATATTTAGAAAGTGCCAGGTTGTGTGCTAAGCTTTTAAAGCTTTTAATCTTTACAATCATACTATGGCATACGTCCCTATAATAAATTATAATGCTCCTGGCTTACAAATGAGAAGACTGAGCTTTGGTGATGCACCTTATACTTTCGCTTTATGTGCTGTTTGCTAATACTAACAATTTAATTTGAAGAGAAATGAGGTAGAATTATAAATATGAAAATATCTTTCCATTGCCTGAACAGCATCCAACAACTTTTCCTTGTCAACTGAGATTATTCAGGTAGTGTCTGCAGTTCCTTATTCTCAGACTTTTGCTTCTTATCCTAAAACAGGAAGTTAATCACCATTGGTCTACACCAATGTAACTATCCACTTCTCTTTGGTCAGTTATTGGTTTGGAACTGGTCGTGTGACTTAAGAAATAAGGAGATAAGATATAAGAAATCCACTATACTGGATCTCTAGATGAGCTTTTCCTTTCTCAATATGAAGGAACAAATATGGCCAACATAGACCTTTGCTATTTTTCCATTATTCTTGGCTGGGATTGGGCATAATGCTTGCTGTTGTATCAGAAATGACAGTTATGAGAATGAAAACCAATATATGAATCATGGCAATGTCCAACTGATAAATAAAGAGCCTGTATCCCTGACACAATTGTTGAGCATTTGCATCAGCTCTAAGTAATTGGTCACTGGCACTCATGCATTCATGCTATGAGGCTGGGGGTGGGGGCATAACTGTTTAAGCTATGGCAGATATGATTTCATGAATTTACAGCAGAATATATTGCTGACAGATCTCAAAACATGACCCACAAAATATGCAATTACCAGGCAATCTTTGTTGATATTTTCATCACACTAAAAATCATGAACTGCCAAACCACCTTTGCTGATTCTTTGTCATCTAGCCTGTGGATTCAGAGGAAAGAAAGTCCAAAACAATGGCTTCTAGCAACCCAGCAGTATCTGTTTCAGTAAAAAAAAATCTTGTAGACTTTAGGATAGCAGGTGAATTTAAGATTTTATGATACACTTTAGAGCAATAAATACCTAGAATTTTGAAATGAGTCCACGGTAATGTTGGCAGAAATGACTGTGAGTAATCAGAAAAAGGACTTTGAGTGGTAGAATTCTGTAAGCATAAAACTTACTGAAGTGCCGTCCCGTACTGATTATAAATTGTTAGTGTTAGATTTATGGGAGTATTCACTGCTTCATCGCAAACTATTTTTAAATTTATTTCTAATGTGTCATCTAATTTGTGTGAATCCCTTTGCTCTCTAGGATTTACTTTATTAATCTGTAATATCTTCCCACAGTGATTATAATAAGTCAAGGAAATAACAATTTGGGGTTAGAGACTTCTCTGAATTTAAAAAAAGTTAAGAAAGTAAAACAATTCTGAGAGATATTTATGACTCCTAAAAAGCTTCTGGTATTTCACTGAATTTCAAAGTTCTTGGAAATAAGAATAAAGTACATTTCTAGATGTTTGTCTTTTTGAAAGAGCCTTCTTATTTGATTTGATATACTTTGGTGTAAAAGCTTTTGGTTTATATAAAATAATCCCACAATAAAAATGTTAATATAATGCTTAAAGCTCCTAAAACATTGTTGATGTTTCTGACCTTGGAGAAGACACTATTGTGTAAATACAAGCAAAGTGCATTCACTAAACTCGGTATGTTTATTTTATCATTTGTATCTAGAGAAATGTAATTATTTAAGTGGGTATAGTTTAATGTTTTGGCTTCCCTCAAATTACAGTATGAAAAGGAATTTAATATATACTTTTCCTCAGAAGTACATGAAAGACTAATAGGAAATGTTTAAAAGCATATTCCAGAGAAGTCGTTTCTACTAACATGTAAACTATCTCAATGACATCTGATTAAGAAACAATTATATAAATACATTACTTCATTCATGCTCTTTTGGAGTATGTGTGGATTTTCCTTTCTCTACATTTCCATATGTTTTTTAATCAGATCAACATGCCAGAGTCATGTGAAAACCAAATTACCTGTTGGGAATACTGGGAATCAGTAGTCTATTAAACCTCATGTTATGTGGTAATTAATACCTGGGTAAATTGGAAGTGGGAACTTCTGGCTATAATTAGACACACAACTTCAGAGAATGGATTATTGAAATAGAATATGCAATTTTCAGATATGTGAGCACACACACACATTTTCTTCTTTCAGTAGCCACTAAGTGAAATTGTATGTAATTAAAATTATATCTGGTCCAATCTTTGCTTCTGTAAATTCCAGCAGTAATAGAAAATGTATAAATAAGGAATAATTGACTTTATTTCAACCCTAATATTCTCTATAATTTTGAAATGGTCAAAACCAGGGTAGCTAACTACTTCCTAGCAATTGAAAGTCAATACCCTGAAAGAAAAAGTAAGTCTATGAATAAAATGTAGTTGCTAAGAGATTAGCTTCATCATTCATTATTGTGTTATGAACCAGGTATGTTTTCCTATTTGTGGAATAATCACTTCAGATGAATTTAAACTACATAGACTATCCAACACTTTGGTAAAGATGGAAAATACCTATCAATGTTTACTAGTATATCTCCTTTATGAAGCTGTCTTAAATACTGCTCAGCTGCTTTCAAATACTTTCAATTAGTGAACATTTCTTACTAAAGATAAATTGTGTCATCATTCAGGGAAAATTATTCCAGATTTGAGGTCATTATCCTCACCTTCCCATTTATGATGATTCAAGTAACAAATTAGTGTTATTGCTAATTGTAATTTTTACTTATTCCTATCTAAAGGAAGCTAAAACACCTGTCTTTTCCTTCATTCATTTGATCAACACATATTTAATGAGTCCCTATTATGTGCTGGATATTGCATCTTCAATGAATTAAACAAGGACTCTGTCCTAGAAAAAACCTTATACTCTAGTCTGCAAACTCTCATAAGCCAACACATTAAATAATAAGTTATCTGATGGCACATGCTATGAGAAAAATAAAAAATACTGTGGGATACAGGTAATTGAGAGTGAACATAGAGTATGAAAATTGCAATTTTCAATGGAATGATCAGAGTAGACATTATTTCTTGTGGCATGAATACTCCACTGTGGTGAATATCAAGCCAACAAAGGTTTGAAAAATAACTTGAAAAATTCCTGAATATTTAATAATTATCTCACATTGGTAAAAGCACAAAACTTAGGCAAAGAGCCCTGGAGTGGTAGCTCACAACTGTAATACTAGTTGTTCCAGAGGTGGAAATCAGGAGGATCGAGATTGGAGGCCTACCCTAGCAAAAAGTTAGTGAGACCTCATCTCAATAAATGCTGGCTGTAATCTCCTTAATGAACATTGACGCAAAAATCCTCAACAAAATAATGGCAAACCGAATTCAACAACACATCAAAAAGATTATTCACCACGACAAAGTAGGCTTCATCCCAGGGATGCAGGGGTGGTTCAACATATGAAAATCAATAAACATAATAAACCACATTAACAGAAGCAAAGACAAAAAACACTTGATCATCTCAATAGATGCAGAAAAAGCCTTTGATAAGATCCAACATCATTTCATGATAAAAGCTCTAAGAAAACTAGGAATAGAAGGAAAGTACCTCAACATTATAAAAGCTATATATGACAAACCTACAGCCAGCATTATACTTAATGGTGAAAAACTGAAACCATTCCCTCTAAAATCAGGAACCAGACAAGGATACCCACTATCTCCACTCCTATTCAACATAGTACTGGAATTCCTAGCCAGAGCAATTAGGCAAGAAGAAGGAATAAAAGGAATACAAATAGGTAAAGAAACTGTCAAAATATCCCTATTTGCAGATGATATGATCCTATACCTTAAAGACCCAAAAAACTCTACTCAGAAGCTTCTAGACATCATCAATAGCTATAGCAAGGTAGCAGGATATAAAATCAACATAGAAAAATCATTAGCATTTCTATACACTAACAATGAGCAAACTGAAAAAGAATGTAAGAAAACAATTCCATTTACAACAGCCTCAAAAAAATTCAAATACCTAGGTGTAAACCTAACAAAAGATGTGAAAGACCTCTACAAGGAAAACTATACACTTCTGAAGAAAGAGATTGAGGAAGACTCTAGAAAGTGGAGAGATCTCCCATGCTCATGGATTGGTACAATCAACATAGTAAAAATGTCTATACTCCCAAAAGTAATCTACATGTTTAATGCAATTCCCATCAAAATTCCAATGACACTCATTAAAGAGATTGAAAAATCTACTGTTAAATTTATATGGAAACACAAGAGGCCACGAATAGCCAAGGCAATACTCAGTCAAAAGAACAATGTTGGAGGTATCACAATACCTGACTTCAAACTATATTACAAAGCAATAACAATAAAAACAGCATGGTACTGGCACAGAAACAGACATGAAGACCAGTGGAACAGAATAGAGGACCCAGATATGAAGCCACACAACTATAACCAGCTTGTCTTTGACAAAGGAGCTAAAAATATACGATGGAGAAATAGCAGCCTCTTCAACAAAAACTGCTGGGAAAACTGGTTAGCAGTCTGAAAAAAACTGAAACTAGATCCATGTATATCACCCTATACCAAGATTAACTCAAAATGGATCAAGGATCTTAATATCAGACCACAAACTCTAAAGTTGATACAGGAAAGAGTAGGAAATACTCTGGAGTTAGTAGGTATAGGTAAGAACTTTCTCAAGGAAACCCCAGCAGCACAGCAACTAAGAGATAGCATAGATAAATGGGACCTCATAAAACTAAAAAGCTTCTGTTCATCAAAAGAAATGGCCTCTAAACTGAAGAGAACACCCACAGAGTGGGAGAAAATATTTGCCAACTATACATCAGACAAAGGACTGATAACCAGAATATATAGGGAACTTAAAAAAGTAAATTCTCCCAAAACTAATGAACCAATAAAGAAATGGGCAAGTGAACTAAACAGAACTTTCCCAAAAGAAGAAATTCAAATGGCCAAAAAACACATGAAAAAATGCTCACCATCTCTAGCAATAAAGGAAATGCAAATTAAAACCACACTAAGATTCCACCTCACCCCTGTTAGAATAGCCATCATCAGCAACACCACCAACGACAGATGTTGGCGAGGATGCGGGGAAAAAGGAACCCTCTTACACTGCTGGTGGGAATGTAAACTAGTACAACAAGTAGTACAAAAATTTGGAGGCTACTTAAAAAGCTAGACATTGATCTACCATTTGATCCAGCAATACCACTCTTGGGGATATACCCAAAAGACTGTGACACAGGTTACTCCAGAGGCACCTGCACACCCATGTTTATTGCGGCACTATTCACAATAGCCAAGTTATGGAAACAGCCAAGATGCCCCACCACCGATGAATGGATTAAGAAAATGTGGTATCTATACACAATGGAATTTTATGCAGCCATGAAGAAGAACGAAATGTTATCATTCGCTGGTAAATGGATGGAATTGGAGAACATCATCTGAGTGAGGTTAGCCTGGCCCAAAAGACCAAAAATCGTATGTTCTCCCTCATATGTGGACATTAGGTCAAGGGCAAACACAACAAGGGGATTGGACTTTGAGTACATAATAAAAGCTTTAGCATACAAGGGAGGGGTGAGGATAGGTAAGACACCTAAAAAACTAGCTAGCATTTGTTGCCCTTAATGCAGAGAAACTAAAGCAGATACCTTAAAAGCAACTGAGGTCAATAGGAAAAGGGGACCAGGAACTAGAGAAAAGGTTAGATCAAAAAGAATTAACCTAGAAGGTAACATACAAGCACAAGAAATCAATGTGAGTCAATGCCCTGTATAGCTATCCTTATCTCAACCAGCAAAATCCCTTGTTCCTTCCTATTATTGCTTATACTCTCTCTTCAACAAAATTAGAAATAAGGGCGAAATAGTTTCTGCTGGGTATTGAGGGGGTGGGGGGAAGAGGGAGGGGGCTGAGTGGGTGGTAAGGGTGGAGGTAGGGGCAGTGGGGAGAAATGACCCAAGCCTTGTATGCACATATGAATAATAAAATAAATAAATAAATAAATGCTGGCTGTGTGATGTGTGTCTGTCTTCCCAGCTACAGTAGGAAGAGTAAATAGTGATCATGGTCCAGATTGCCCTGGCCATAAACAGGGCAATTATCTAAAGCAAAAAGGGGTGAGGGCTTGGCTTAAGTGCTAGAGCATCTGCCTAGCAAGCACATGAGTTCAAACTCCAATAGCACCACCACCAGTAATAATAATAATAATAATAATAATAATTAATAATAATAATAATAGCAAAATTTGAGGAAAGTAAAAATGTTAGTCAGGCAAATGTCCTGGGAAACAGCCTCCCTCAGGGGAGATTCAGGAAGAGCTGGTAAGTCTGCCTGCTGGAACACAGGAGAGAAGTAGTGAGGAGGAAGGCCACAGACCTGATTCTGCAGGCCTTGGAGATCTTCACAAGGGCTTTCATTTTCATCCTGAGTGAGAAGGGAATCCACTGCAGGGTGTTCAGTAGAAGAGGTCCCACAATTTGTCTTGCATTTTCAAAGGATAAATGAGACTGCATTGTTAGAAACAGATTTTAGAGGACAAATTTTTTCTCCTAAAGCAGGGAGATCAATTTGGCATCTAAACCACTGATCCAGGTGATTTTAGCTCAGATCAGAATGGCAGTAGAGAAGGAGAAGGTCTATGTAGATTTTGGAGCAGAACCAATGACTTTATTGATGGATTGGTTGAGTAGTGAGGAGAAAAGAGAAGACTGAAGGACAACACCAAAGTGTAGGAGTTGAGAAGATGGAATGAGTTGCCTGTGAATTGTATGGTGATGGCTGTAGGTGAAGCAGCTGCAGACGAAAGAGCAGGAGCTCAGCTGTTCACAGGTAGCATTAGAGATGTCTACTGGGCACATAAGCGGAGATATCAGACAGTCTGGAACATGGACTTTGGGAGGGAGATCTGAATTAAGTATATACAACTTGGAGTCATAAAATAAGGATACTATCTAAAGCCATAGAATTGGAGGAAAACACCAAGGGAGAAGTATAGATAGATGAGAGCCAAGAACTGAATTATGGAGCATTTCAACATTAATAGCTTGAGAAGAAAGATATCAAAAAGGGAAATTGTAAAAGAGTAAGACAGGAGAAAAGCTAATTTGGATGCTTTTAAATATTTTGTATTTTACAATAATCTTTCATTTTATGTATTCTTTTAATTTTAAAACTTTTTCTTCAGAATTGATTTTTGGATCTTTCTTTTCTTTATGAATCTACTCTTCTTCTTTCAGTGGTTGCCCAGAAATTTAACACTCATACTTAAGTTATTGTGGTCACATTTAATCACAAAGCAAACTCAGGTCTCTAGAACATGCTAGCTGCAGCTATGACCATCTGACTCCTATACCATTATTATGTATCCTACTCATATTTTACCCCATGAAATTTTTTTATTTTACAATAAAACATTTGCTTAGATTTCTCCATGTATTTATCACCCTCTTTACTCTTTTGACTTCCATTTTAGTGTGAAAAAACTAGCCAATCTGACATATTTTGGAAGGCACTCTTCCTTTTTATCTAACAACATTAAAGATTTGTCTTTGTTCTTCTACAGTTTCATCATAAAGGAATAATCATCTATTTCTGATAATTTATCCTACTTGGGATTATCTGGGTTTCTTGAATCTGGTTTCTTGAATCAATGTGAGTCAACTCCCTGTATAGCTATCCTTATCTCAACTAACAAAAACCCTTGGTCCTTCCTATTATTGCTTATATTCTCTGTTCAACAAAATTAGAGATAAGGGTAGAATACTTTCTGCTTGGTAGCGAGGGGTAATGGGGGGGTAAGAGAGGGGGTGGGGGGAAGGGGAGAGAAATGACCCAAACATTGCATGCACATATGAATGCCACTTGAGGTGGCTCTTCCATGCATCTAAAATTTTTAGTCTGGACATTTGTAATCTACAAATTTTGTGCACATAATTACAGGCTTCCAATGACTGCAGACATTAGTGGGAGTCAGATTTTTCAGTGTCTTAATGTATATTGTCACAGTGTAAAAAAACTTTATACTGTAGATAATATTGCTATTTTAAAGTCACTATTCTTTTCTGAAGTGTTCTTTCTTGCTACTGAAATTCATCATCTCAATACTTTCTACTTTTCTACATTATGTTTAAATATTTAGGATCACAAATTGTTTTATGAGTTGTACCAATGTACCAAGCCTGATAATATTACTATGGTAAATTATTCTAAGAACTGGATTCTTCTAAGAGCTGAGATTATTCTAGATCTCAGCTCTTTTGTGTGTGTGTGTGGTACTGGGGATTGAACCCAGAGCCTTGTGTATGCTAGGAAAACACTAAACCATTGAGTTACATCCTCAGCCTGATCTCAACTCTTTTACAGAGAATTGTTGATCTGTCTATGCCTCATTTTGCCTCAAATTGTACATCTACATCACACCATAACAAAGAATGAAACACATGGGTTGCTCTGAAGCCAGACTAACAGTACAGCCGTTGTGAAAACTTTTCCAGTTCCACACAATGCACTGTTAACTGAGAAGCATAATTTTGGCCTTTTAATGACTGGGTCTTTGGTATTTTGTCCAAACAACATTATTCTAAGGGGAGGAAGTGATTCCTATTAACCCATAAGACACATTTAATTGAGACAACTGTCTAATTGAGACATCTTCCAGATACCCTATTTAAACATAATGATGTATAATGGCAGTGGCTGCCCCTTAATTGGGGGAGCAATTCTGTTACATCAGAAAGCAACCAAACCATTGAAGGGTGCTGCTTTCCTCTTGAAGGAATAAATTTGCTATAGACTCAGAAATTATATCTTCAGTCTTCTAAAATCTCAATTTCTGTGATATTGAGGGTAATTCCTAGTAATTTAGTCTCATCACTACCCTTAAATTCCACTTAATAATCATTGATCAAATTAATTAGGACTAGTCTTACCTGGAATCTTATCTTTGAAAGTAGTAAACATTTACCAAATTGCTTTATATAATGTACTTAGACATACGATACTTCTTTTATTCTTCACAATGTATTGCTGTTTCCATCTTACAAATGGAGACTCTCAAGTTCAAAAAATTTAAATAACTTGCTTGAAATTACATAACAAATAAGTCTAAATGACTTGTTCATTAACTTGATTTAATTATTCCACATTGTACTCCTAAATCATGTTGTCACCTTGCAACCTGTAGCAAAATATTTTCAATTTAAAAGTAAAGTGAAAATTGAAAGTTAAAAAATATGTTTTAAAATCCAAATGAGGGATACAGGAAGATTGTGATTCATGGCCAGCCCTCGCAAAAGCTAGCAAGACGCTGTCTTAGAAAATAAGCCAGATGTTGTGGTACACTGCCACAGGACCAGCTACTGGGAAGGCAGAGACAGAAGGATAGTGGTTTGAAACTAGCTTAGGGCAAAAGCTGGAGATCTTATCCTGTATAAAAGAAGCTAAAAAGAAAGGACTTGGCAGCATGGCTCAAGTAGTAAGGGCATTCTGCACACAGAAATGATGCAATAGGTTCCATGACCAAAATCTCCAGGCTAATATTGCCTTTTGTTCTTTGTCTCTCTACCAGAATGAAGTAGAGATGGTGGAGACAGTTCACATTGAGCATCTGGATCTGTTGTTTAGGAAAAAAAGAATGTTTGCTTATTTGTATTGATCAAATTCTCCAGTTCAGTACTTAATTTTGTTCTACCTAAATAAGCATTATTTAGAACAAATCTAAGAAAAAATAATGGTATACATATTTTTTAAAGTAAGTCAACATAGATTTGTGTAAATGTAAGTTTAAAAAATAAAACAAATTGGCACAGATTGTTATATGTATGAATTATCCCAACTCATAAGTAACAGACTATTTAGTTCTCTTTGTTGATGTAATCATTTCTTCTATTTTTTCTGATTAAAAAATTTTGAAATAAACCTCAAGAGTTTGAGGAGTCATAAAACTCAATAGAAGCAACTTTTTCTGTAATACTGAACACAAATGTCCCTGTCATGGAGATGTTTGAGGTATCTAGAGAACATAAGCAAATACAGATTTTTATAGGAAAAACATTTTTGTGAGCAATTTTACTCCTTTAAATAAATGCAGTCTAAAGTTACTAAATATATGGAGAGTATGACAGCTGACTCCATCTGAATAGGTGAGATTCGTTTAGTATTTATTAAAGAACATTGAACATTTGTTCTGTGCCAATCTTCATGTAAGATACTTGGCATAAAAAGTAATGTTTCCTGCTGATGAATGGATCAAACAAGAGGAGAGATAGGAAAGATGGGTTGATATCTTTAGTTACTTAGAAGAATGACTGTCAGACAAGCTATGGTTATTCAGACATGGGTATCTGACAGACGTTTTCTTAAAAACAACTCAAAATGTCTGTTGTAATGATAAAATTTAATCTATTTAATAAAATTTCAAATTAAAAAAAAAACTTGCACCAACCCTTCTGAGCTTAGCACTTTCCAGTACATAATTCTTTGTGGATGATAAGATTAATGAATGTGTGGGGTTTTTATATTACATAAGAAAACATGTCAACATTTGAAAGTTCTACATAACTTAGCAAATCAGTATTTTTCAAATGATGAATACACAATGTTACAAACTTATATACGGAAAAGATTTAGTCACAGTGCAGATAGACTAAGAGATTTTAATGTAACAGAATAGGAAAAGTAAACTGATGTGGCTTCAAATTCTACATTGAAACTGATCTTTAAGAAATGACCATTGTTGAGTTTCATTGAACTCTTACGAAGATATCAGTAATTATTTTTAAGAGGCTAGTAGGATATCCCTCCTTTGGTCAGCTACATATTTTGGTGGGGCCAGAATTTGTTCTACATGAAAATCAAAACAATGTATTGCAGTAGACTGAATGCAGAAGCAGAATCTGTCTAAAGCCAGACATTAAGAAATTTGCAAATAGTAAAATAATGTCACTCTTCTCATCATATTTCTTAGTGTTAGAAATAGAGTGATTCTTCAAGAAAATACTTTCTAAGTTTTCACTTATAAGAAAATAATTATCAATATAAAATCCAGATATGTAAAAATTGCATGGAGTACTCAATCATTTCTAAAACTAAATGGGAAATCAAGGGTAAAGAATTTGAGAACACCTAGTTCATGAGAGATTTTAGCTTCCAAGAGAGCCCATCAAGGAAATTTGACCCCACTGATGTATTCTGGAAAAGAAGAAAGATGGGAAACCAATGAAATTTCTCATTCATGAGGTAGTTTGTCTTTGGAATCCTTAAAATGTTTGTGTAGCTATTTTTAATCCCAATGTTTCAGAGTCTGGGGGTTGCTGAGGATGAAACTCTTAGCTTCACTGTTTCACAGAGAAAAACAAAGCACTTATTTTATAAAGAACTGAGATAAAGAAGAATAAAAGCAAGAACTGATTTTGGAGAACAGACCTGGGAAACCCAAAAGGAAAAGAAATAAATGGCCTTTGGCTGTCCCAGGTGAAGCCTCATGAAGCACCAAGAGTAGAGCCACATCACAATGTGGAGTGAACATCAAAGATGTGAAGAAAAAAACTGATTGCACTTGAAACCAGTACAAAGGATGGCTTTGGGACTTCTCTATCAATGCTGGTTATTCTGTGGGAGGTTACTGATGCTCAGAAAAACCTGTTACAACTACGAAGGGCTAGCTTTCTGCCTCTGGATTCCTACCCGAACATCCCAAACCAGGAAGTCCTTGGTGTTCTGTGATTAAGATATAAGAATACAGAGTAGAAGAGAGCATAAGATTGAGCCAATTTATTTTATAGATGAAAAGGTCAAAATCTTGAGTGGCAAAATGATTTGCCCACATAATGACAGAGCAAATACTAGAATGCTAGCTCCCCAAATTTTGAGTCAACAGGTTTTATGAGCATAAAGAAAATGATATATTTATCCCAAAAAGATCATGCTATGCATTTCATCCTAAAGGATGGGAACACCCTCGACCAATGTGAATGTTCTATTATCTAGATTGAATTCACTGGGTGTGTCAAAGCTAGATTGTACAGAAAAGACTGCTTTTCCATTTGAGAAGAATAGGAATGTCAAACATCTGTGTGTCTGGCATAAATCCTGTTTCATTAATTTCATCTGCAGCTCCCCTTACCTTTTTCCTGTATCATATAGGTCACACACTCCCCTTAAGTGTATTGTGTACAGTACATTCTCTCAAGTAGTACCATGCTAGTACATTTCAATGCTCAAGTGGATAGGTCACAATAACGGTCCAACATGCAATCCAGAAAAATTCTTGATTGTCCAAATTAAGGAAAGAGCCAGAAGCCAGTGGATCATGCCTGTAATCCTAGCAACTCAGGAGACAGAGATCAAGAGGATTACAGTTCAAAGCCAGCCCAGCCAAATAGTTCTTCGAGACCCTATCTTGGAAAAACCCTTCACAAAAAAAGTGCTGGTGGAGTGGCTTAAGGTTTAGGCTCTGAGTTCAAACCTCAGTACAGCAAAAAGAAAATTAAATTCTTATAAATTTATTCATGAATTTCACAATTTACTTTATAATTTTTTAAGCCTTAAACTAAACGTAAGCTTTCCACTTATCTTAAGAAAGTCTGGGCTGTCCGTTTACAATTGGAATGAGCTAGCTACAAATGGCTTCATTTGGGTGTATGTCCATATCTCTGGCCCATTGTGTAAAGAGACTGAATCTGTCTTTACCACCCAGAATAGACTAGGCTCTAGAAAGCTACCCACTGAAACAAAGACTTTCATTTTTCATATTCACAATTTCAGCATATTCTTCCATACCAAGAAAATTATCTTTTATTTTCAAGATACACATTTTCACTTTTTAGGCATAGACCTGCCTTTGTATTTGGCTGTCTTTGTATAGTACACGTATTTTGTTGCTATTAGAATTCCCACACAGAGCAGATAAAGGCCCTCTTTATTCTGAAAGTTGTGCCTATTACTCATAGTATACCCAATGATAGCAGCCAAATTTTATTGTGTCAGATACAAAGGTGGTTGTTTTCAAATTAGTGCCAGTAAATCCTCATAGCAATGCTTCCCAATGGGTATTATGAGAGCACACTAGAAAATTAAAGGTTGTTGTGTGTACTTTGTATAATCTTACAATTGGAAGTAAAACACTGTGATTTCTATTCCACAGACCATAATTTCTCTACCATCTCCTACCAAACACATTAACTGGCCAAAATAACTTGTATATTAATGTTCCTGATATGATTTTGCTGCACCCCACTTAATTCAATTATTAAATAGCCAGTGAACCAGACTGCTTTCAGGTGGTTTCATATTAGCCTTCTTATCAGCATGAAATCTGGGTGGATTATAAAATTTCACCACAGGGATCCTGTTTACTGACGAGAATATGTTATTAATATACTTATTGATGAACCAGTAATTCTGTGATTGCTCCAAACTTTCTGACAAAAATAGAAGCAAAGTACTGGGTAGTTTCTTGATTTTCAGGTTATGTCTGAGACTCTTTTTTCTTCTTTTTTTTTACATAGTAACAATCTTTTGTTATCATTATCAAAAATAACTATACATAATTGTATGTGCTATACCATTAGCTGTGCATTTCTTTTTTATTTTAGAAATACATTATATTTAACTCAATATATCCAAAATATTATAACTTCAACATACAACTAATTATATTCTGATGGATAAACTAAGTCTTTGAAGTCTAGTGCTTATCTTATACTTAAAAGAACATCTTGATTCGGCTGGTATTTACATACATGTGTACATAGTATTTGCACTATATTCACCCTCCCATGCCCTTTCCTTATCTCCTCCCCTCTCCTACTGGAATCAACCACCCTAGGGAAGACCTGCTCTGCCCTCTTGTTCTCTGATTTTGCAAAAGAAAGGGAAAAGAAATGACGTTTTTGCTTGTTTGAGATCGCTACGAAGGCACTTTCCTTGTAGCACTTCCATGTATATGTGTATTATAGCACAATTTTGGTTCATCTCCTCTATTTTTCTTTGTTCTACTTTAGTCCCTTTCTTATGGTTGTTTTGAACCAGTTTAAAAATTCTATATTCATTCTTGTATAGAGAATACATCAACCATATTCACTTTCACTTCCTTCTTTTAGCCTCCCCCTTGTATTTGACCTGCCTTAGCGTGACCTGTTTTTCATAATATTGCAGCATTTGTATTAGGTCTATATTCTGCATATGGGAGAAAACATCCAACTCACTTAGGATGATGTTCTCTTCTTCCATCCACTTACTTGCATATGATAGTGATTGTCAGTGTGGACTCTGAAGCTAGTCAGTAAGATTCCTGGCAAAGATGATCCATTTACTGACCACCTAACTTTGGACCAATATTATAACCTCTGTAGGCATCAACTTTCTCAACTTTCTACTTCATAGAATTGATCTAAAGTTTAAATAAATGAATGAGTATAACCCAGGTGACATTATGATAGGTAAATGCTAACTGAATAGTATTTATTACAGGTCTACATTTCTTATTTCCAATTTCCAGATCTGCATCCTTGACTTTTTCACTGGCAACATCCCTGTTCCTATTCCCTCAGAAGAAGATTATGGTAATAATTTTCAATAGGTGGCATTTCTTGTTTGGGTAAACACATGAAACTTGGAACAAATGTCCTTTTAATGATAAGATGAAGAAGAAACCTAGATAGAGGCTGGTAGAGTGGCTCAAGTGGTACAACGCCTGCCTAGCATGCGTGAAGCCCTGAGTTCAAGCCCCAGTACTGCCAAAAAAGAAAAGAAACCTAGATAGGGAAAAAAATTAAGGAATATGATAGAAATCTTTTAGAATGATTGAAGTAGCATATGAATTAATGTGCATGAAGCAAACATATTATCCTTAATGAATAGGAAAATTATGTGAATTCATAACTATTCATATATACATAATAATATTTATGGACCTCAGACAAAACTCAAAGGAAACAGGATCCATTATCTGAAAATGACATGAAATCTTCCAACCTTCCTACTTTTCATTTTCAATAAAAATCTTTATACTGCCTTCCTTTTAAAATAATATGTAAAGGTAAGACTACAAGACTTTAAAAATATGTTTTAACTCCTTTTGTCATTTATTCTGAATATTTTCATCAAGTAGAATATTGAATAACATTACTTAAAATCATTCTTGTTAGTTACATTTTAGCTAAGTCTCCCACCATACAACAAATTCATGCTACAATGTAAAAACCTAAATAGAAACTGCTCTGTAAACTGACTGTACATGATCAAACAAAAAAAATGAGAAGAAACAAAGCAATATCAAAATTTGACAGATAGCAATGTATTAGCATTTAGCTAGTACCCACCCACTGAAATGTCTCAGAAAAAAATTTTAGACAATAAATTCTGTCATCATTTTGAAAAGATAATTCCAAGAAGTTTCCTTTCTCCACCACACTGTAGGACTTTGTGTTCTCCAGTGTTGAAGGAGAGAGTAAAACAGAAAGTTGTTTTTGATTTTAAACACATCTAAATACAAATCATTTTTTAAAGTAGCATGAAAAATTATTACAGTTATTCAACTAATCAGGTATTTAATGCATTCATTAAATTCATCCTTTTCCAAGCTCAAAAGAATTTGCTTGTAGAAATCTTCTAAACTATTTTATAGTATACCAATCCTAAATTTGATGTTCATAGAAAAAGAATTTTATAGAAAAATAACTTTTATTGGAATGCAAACTAATGTATTTGGAATAGCACAAAAATTGGGAGTAAAATAATGTTTTATCATCAATAATCATATCCATTTTAAAATCTTTTTTCTGTAAACACTAGTCATTTGTAGCTAAGATGACATAAGTAACAATTTTGTATCTTGCCTTTTTCACTTGTCATGACTACTTTCAGTATTATTAAAAATTCTTTTAGCCCTCAATGCAGGCTATATTCTAAATGGTCTAACCATGTTCATCCTGGTCTGGAGAAAGCTCTGCAGCAGTACACTCTAGAACCATCGGAAAAACCTTTTGACCTGAAGTCTGTGCCACCTGGCCACCACACCTATGGCAGAGCAGAGAACAGAAAACATGCCTGTCACAGCAGCCGAACAGCCTGAGAAAGTGACCAACACCTGGCAGGAGATCTTCCAGGAGCAGTTGGCTGCGGTGCCAGAGTTCTATGGGCTGGGGCCCCTCTTCAAGTCCTCACCCAAGCCAGTGGCCCTCACCGAGTCAGAGACAGAGTATGCTATCCGCTGCACCAAGCACACTTTCACTGACCACATGGTGTTTCAGTTTGACTGCACAAACACGCTCAATAACCAGACTCTGGAGAATGTCACAGTACAGACGGAACCCACTGAGGCCTACGAGGTGCTTTGTTATATGCCTGCCCAGAGTCTGCCATACAACCAGCCTGGGACTTACTACATGCTGGTGGCCCTGCCCAAGGAAGACCCCACAGCTGTGGCCTGCACATTTTGCTGCATGATGAAGTTCACTGTCAAGGACTGTGACCCCACCACAGGGGAGACCAACGATGAAGGCTATGAGGATGAATATTTGGATGTAGCTGACTACATCCAAAAGGTTATGAAACTGAACTTTGAAGCAGCCTGGGATGAGGTAGGGGATGAGTTTGAGAAGGAGTAAACATTCACCTTGTCTACCATCAAGACACTTGAAGAGACTGTAAGCAATATCATGAAGTTTCTGGAAATGCAACCTTATGAAAGGTCAGACAAAGTGCCAGATAACAAGAACACCTACACACTGCTCCTGGCTGGTGTGTTTCAGGGTGGTTATAACATCTTCGTGCATTCTCGGTTGCTGCTTTTGGACACAGTGACAATGCAGGTGACAGCTAGAAGTTTAGAGGAGCTGCCAGTAGACATCATCTTGGCAATTGTGGACTAAGGGTCCATACCCCACCAGCTCTACTCCTACTTTTTACCCCTCAACACCACGCAGAAGTCACACCTTCCCTGCCAACGTGGAGGAACTCCTTCCTGAGCCTCTGTATTCAAAAACAATCAGGAATCGTTGTGAATTTTTTTTAAAAATCTGCTCCTTCATCCAGGACTGCTAGGATTGTATTTTTTAAAAACAGGGTATTAGTTTAGCTTGTCACAGCTCTAGCTGCCCTGCTTGCTAGGGAAAGGACATCACAAATGAATAAAATGTTTGCACCTTCAGAAAAAAAAATTCTTTTAAACCCCAGCCAGTACTATCTCAAAAAAATTCTTTCTAAAACAATTTAACTGCTTGATAACACTCCAATGTATGAATGGATGCCCCAATTCTTTTATTCTAATATAAGATATTAAGGATAATTACATTCTTGATATTATATTTAATTCTGTTACAATTATACTTATGCATAAATTATATTTGCATCATCAACAAAAGTTCTAGTAGCTATCATTATTAACCCAAAAGGTAATGAGTGAACATCAGATATGCCACCGCTATGGTGCAGTAATCAGGGTAGATGTGCTAGTCTGACATATAAGAGGTGGAACTTTTAAAAACCTATATTTCACTTAATAACAAGTGAGACTGGATTGTTTTCAATACCATGTGTATTTTTCTTAACAGTTCATTGCTTGCATCCACTATGCTATTGCTTACTTCTACTACCCATTGGCTCCCTTACTTTTTCAATTTACATGCATTTAAAAATACTTATCTTCATAGGGTAAGAAACCTGGACAAAGCTCTCTATTTGTGGGATTCTGTACTTAAATTTTGTCATTTATGCCAAGAATATGTTTAGATTTGATCACCCCACAAAATCACCTAGGTTTTACTAATAAATTTTTTGTTAATTGTTCATCACATTACTTGTTCTTATCAAGGCACAAAATTTACTAACAAAGCTTTTAAAAAGAAAACTTTATAGAATTATTTTAAGGTAAAAGTACTTACAACAAGAATATCATTCATATTGTTTCCAATATTTCTCATTTTCTGTCTCCCACTTTCACACGTGATTCTTGTGTTTCACTCATAGGCAATTTTTTTTATTTTTGGAGTGCTAGGGAAGGAACCCAGGGCCTCACATGTGCAAGGCAAGTGCTCTACCACTTAGCTAATACCCCCAAGTCTGATTTTTTATTGTGTGACAGGGTCACACTATGTAGCTCAGGTTGCCCTCAAACTTCCGATCCTCCTGCCTCAGCCTCCCGAATAGCTGGGATGACAGACATGAACCACCTGGCTTCACTTATGTACTCATGTTGGCTGGTAATTTTATTTATTACTTCCACTCATTTAAGCTAAGGAATTCTTAGATAATCGACAGATATCTGTGTTCTTTTTCTTTTGCTCATTCTAACATTTAATTATTTTCTTCATATGCAACATATGTTTAGTTATGAAGTAAAAACTATTTTTTCAAATAACTTCATTTTTATACTTTATGTTAAAGATGCAATTTATTTAAATTTTTTAACTTTATGTCATATTAAATTCTTACTAATCTAGAACTACATCAATAACATATTTTAGGACCGATGGCATGGCTTAGCAAGCTTAAGGCTCTGAATTCAAATGCCACTACCACAAAACAAAATGATAATTTCCTATTCCACTAACCTGACAAATTATTTCTGCCATAGTCACATTGTTTTAACTATCATAACTTTAACATATGATCTAGCATAGCTAGTTGTGAGGCTAAGATCAAGAAGATCATGGTTCAATGCCAGCCCAGGCAAAAAATTCCTGAGATCCCATCTCAATTAAAAAAAAGCTGCAATCCCAACTACACAGGAGGTATAAAGAGCAGGACTGTGGTCTAGGCTGGCCTGGGCATAAAGTGAGATTGTATCCTCAAAAACAACCAAAGCAGCTGTTTTCCTTCGGTACCCCACCGAAGATGCTGATGTCGCCATGGCTCGTGGCCCTGCTCGGTGTTACCGATATTGTAAGAACAAGCTGTACCCCAAATCTCACTTTTGCCAAGGTGTGCCTGATGCCAAGATCCGCATCTTTGACCTGGGGCAGAAGAAGGCCAAAGTGGACGAATTCCAACTTTGTGGACAGGTGTCTGATGAATATGAGCGACTCTCCTCCGAAGCCCTGGAGGCTGCCCGTATTTGTGTCAACAAGTATATGGAAAAAAGTTGTGGTAAACATGGCTTTCATAGTCCAGTTCGGCTCCAAATTTCCAGGTCATTCTCCATCAACAAGATGTTTGTCCTGTGCCGGGCTGACAGGCTCCAGACAGGTATGTGGGGTGCCTTTGGGAAGCCCCAGGGCACAGTGGCCAGGGTTCACGTTGGCCAGGTAATCGTGTCCATCTGCACCAATCTGCAGAATAAGGAACAGGTGATTGAGGCCCTATGCAGGGCCAAGTTCAAGTTCCTTGGCCGCCGGAAGATCTACGTCTCAAAGACGGGGGGTTTACCAAGTTTAATGCAGATGAATTTGAAGACATGGTAGCTGAGAAGCGGTTCATCCCTGATGGCTGCGGGGTCTAATATATCCCTAATCGTGGTCCCCTGGATAAGTGGCAAGCCCTGCACTCGTGAGGGCTCCCACTGTGCTGTAACCTCTTTAATCACCTTAATCATGCACAACAATAAATCATCCTGACCACTTAAAAAAAACAACAAAAAAAAAACCAAGCAAAAAGGGTTGGGAGTGTGGCTCAAGTGGTAGAGTGACTACCTAGCAAGTGCAAGGCCCTGAGTTCAAACCCCCATATCACCAAAACGGTACATATATATGTGTATATACAGAGAGAGATATAAATAAATACATATATATAATATACATATATATTACATATATAAGAATATATGGAAGAATATGTTGTATGCATATATAGATACAAAAAATATACTTTTGTGATACACATATGTACATGTATGTGTGTGTGTGTATATATATATATACACATGAACTCCTTTTTGCAAAACTTTCTTTTTTTTTTATTATTCATATGTGCATACAAAGCTTGGGTCATATCTCCCCCCTTCCCTCACCCCCTCCCTTACCACCCACTCCGCCCCTCCCTCTCCCCTTACCCCTTCAATACCCAGCAGAAACTATTTTGCCCTTATTTCTAATTTTATTGTAGAGAGAGTATAAGCCATAATAGGAAGGAACAAGGGATTTTGCTGGTTGAGATAAGGATAGCTATACAGGGAGTTGACTCACATTAATTTCCTGTGTGTGTGTGTTACCTTCTAGGTTAATTTTTTTTGATCTAACCTTTTCTCTAGTTCCTGGTCCCCTTTTCCTATTGGCCTCAGTTGCTTTTAAGGTATCTGCTTTAGTTTCTCTGCGTTAAGGGCAACAAATGCTAGCTAATTTTTTAGGTGTCTTACCTATCCTCACCCCTCCCTTGTGTGCTAAAGCTTTTATTATGTACTCAAAGTCCAATCCCCTTGATGTGTTTGCCCTTGACCTAATGTCCACATATGAGGGAGAACATACGATTTTTGGTCTTTTGGGCCAGGCTAACCTCACTCAAATGATGTTCTCCAATTCCATCCATTTACCAGCGAAAGATAACATTTCGTTCTTCTTCATGGCTGCATAAAACTCCATTGTGTATAGATACCACATTTTCTTAATCCATTCGTCAGTGGTGGGGCATCTTGGCTGTTTCCATAACTTGGCTATTGTGAATAGTGCTGCAATGAACATGGGTGTGCAGGTGCCTCTGGAGTAACCTGTGTCACAGTCTTTTGGGTATATCCCCAAGAGTGGTATTGCTGGATCAAATGGTAGATCAATGTCTAGCTTTTTAAGTAGCCTCCAAATTTTTGTACTACTTGTTGTACTAGTTTACATTCCCACCAGCAGTGTAAGAGGGTTCCTTTTTCTCCACATCTTCACCAACACCTGTTGTTGGTGGTGTTGCTAATGATGGCTATTCTAACAGGGGTGAGGTGGAATCTTAGTGTGGTTTTAATTTGCATTTCCTTTATTGCTAGAGATGGTGAGCATTTTTTCATGTTTTTTGGCCATTTGAATTTCTTCTTTTGAGAAAGTTCTGTTTAGTTCACTTGCCCATTTCTTTATTGGTTCATTAGTTTTGGGAGAATTTAGTTTTTTAAGTTCCCTATATATTCTGGTTACCAGTCCTTTGTCTGATATATAGCTGGCAAATATTTTCTCCCACTCTGTGGGTGTTCTCTTCAGTTTAGAGGCCATTTCTTTTGATGAGCAGAAGCTTTTTAGTTTTATGAGGTCCCATTTATCTATGCTATCTCTTAGTTGCTGTGCTGCTGGGGTTTCCTTGAGAAAGTTCTTACCTATACCTACTAACTCCAGAGTATTTCCTACTCTTTCCTGTATCAACTTTAGAGTTTGTGGTCTGATATTAAGATCCTTGATCCATTTTGAGTTAATCTTGGTATAGGGTGATATACATGGATCTAGTTTCAGTTTTTTTCAGACTGCTAACCAGTTTTCCCAGCAGTTTTTGTTGAAGAGGCTGCTATTTCTCCATCGTATATTTTTAGCTCCTTTGTCAAAGACAAGCTGGTTATAGTTGTGTGGCTTCATATCTGGGTCCTCTATTCTGTTCCACTGGTCTTCATGTCTGTTTCTGTGCCAGTACCATGCTGTTTTTATTGTTATTGCTTTGTAATATAGTTTGAAGTCAGGTATTGTGATACCTCCAACATTGTTCTTTTGACTGAGTATTGCCTTGGCTATTCGTGGCCTCTTGTGTTTCCATATAAATTTAACAGTAGATTTTTCAATCTCTTTAATGAGTGTCATTGGAATTTTGATGGGAATTGCATTAAACATGTAGATTACTTTTGGGAGTATAGACATTTTTACTATGTTGATTGTACCAATCCATGAGCATGGGAGATCTCTCCACTTTCTAGAGTCTTCCTCAATCTCTTTCTTCAGAAGTGTATAGTTTTCCTTGTAGAGGTCTTTCACATCTTTTGTTAGGTTTACACCTAGGTATTTGAATTTTTTTTTAGGCTATTGTAAATGGAATTGTTTTCATACATTCTTTTTCAGTTTGCTCATTGTTAGTGTATAGAAATGCTAATGATTTTTCTATATTGATTTTATATCCTGCTACCTTGCTATAGCTATTGATGATGTCTAGAAGCTTCTGAGTAGAGTTTTTTGGGTCTTTAAGGTATAGGATCATGTTGTCTCAAATAGGGATATTTTGACTGTTTCTTTACTTATTTGTATTCCTTTTATTCCTTCTTCTTGCCTAATTGCTCTGGCTAGGAATTCCAGTACTATGTTGAATAGGAGTGGAGATGGTGGGCATCCTTGTCTGGTTCCTGATTTTAGAGGGAATGGTTTCAATTTTTCTCCATTAAGTATAATGCTGGCTGTAGGTTTGTCATATATAGCTTTTATAATGTTGAGGTATTTTCCTTCTATTCCTAGTTTTCCTAGAGCTTTTATCATGAAATGGTGTTGGATCTTATCCAAGGCTTTTTCTGCATCTATTGAGATGATCAAGTGTTTTTTGTCTTTGCTTCTGTTAATGTGGTTTATTATGTTTATCGATTTTCATATGTTGAACCACTCCTGCATCCCTGGGATGAAGCCTACTTGGTTGTGGTGAATAATCTTTTTGATGTGTTGTTGAATTCGGTTTGCCATTAATTTGTTGAGGATTTTTGCATCAATGTTCATTAAGGAGATTGGCCTATAGTTCTCCTTTTTGGAGGTGTCTTTGCCTGGTTTTGGGATAAGTGTAATACTGGCTTCATAAAATGTGTTTGGCAGTTTTCCTTCCCTTTCTATTTCGTGGAACAGTTTAAGGAGGGTTGGTATCAGTTCTTCTTTAAAGGTCTGATAGAATTCAGCAGAGAATCCATCATGTCCTGGACTTTTCTTTTTGGGGAGACTCTTGATTGCTGCTTCAATTTCATTTTGTGTTATAGATCTATTCAGGTGATTAATTTCCTCTTGGTTCAGTTTTGGATGGTCATTTGTATCTAGAAATCTGTCCATTTCTTTAGGATTTTCAAATTTATTTGAATATAGGTTCCCAAAGTAATCTCTGATGATTTCCTGGACTTCCATGGTGTTGTTTGTTGTTATCTCTACTTTTGCATTCCTAATTCTACTAATTTGGGTTTTTTCTCTCCTCATTTTAGTCAGGTTTGCCAGGGGTCTATCGATCTTGTTTATTTTTTCAAAGAACCAACTTTTTGTTTCATTAATTCTTTGTATGGTTTTTTTGGTTTCTATTTCGTTGATTTCAGCTGTTATTTTTATTATTTCTCTCCTTCTATTTGTTTTGGGATTTGCTTGTTCTTGTTTTTCTTGGAGTTTGATATGTATCAATAGGTCATTGATTTGGGATCTTTCAGTCTTTTTAATATATGCACTCATAGCTATAAACTTTCCTCTCAGGACTGCCTTAGCTGTGTCCCATAGGTCTGGTAGGTTGTGTTTTCATTTTCATTGACTTCCAGGAACTTTTTAATTTCCTCTTTTATTTCATCGATGATCCATTTTTCATTAAGTAATGAGCTATTTAGTTTCCAGCTGTTTGCATGTTTTTTGTCTTTACTTTTGTTGTTGAGTTCTACTTTTACTGCATTGTGATCAGATAGTATGCATGGTATAATTTCTATTTTCTTATATTTGCTGAGACTTGCTTTGTGCCCTAGGATATGATCTATTTTGGAGAAGGTTCCATGCGCTGCTGTGAAGAATGTATATTGTGTAGAAGTTGGATGAGATGTTCTGTAGACATCGACTAGGTCCATTTGATCTATTGCATATTTTAGATCTTGGATTTCTTTATTGATTTTTTGTTTGGATGACCTATCTATTGATGATAATGGGGTGTTAAAGTCTCCCACAACCACTGTGTTGGTGTTTATATATGCTTTTAGGTCTTTCAGGGTTTGTTTGATGAAATTGGCTGCGTTGACATTGGGTGCATACAGGTTGATAATTATTATTTCCTTTTGGTCTATTTCCCCTTTTATTAGTATGGAATGTCCTTCTTTATCTCATTTGATCAATGTAGGTTTGAAGTCTACTTTGTCAGAGATAAGTATTGCTACTCCTGCCTGCTTTCAGGGGCCATTGGCTTGGTAAATCTTCTTCCAGCCTTTCATCCTTAGCCTATGCTTATTTCTGTCGGTGAGATGGGTCTCCTGTAAGCAACAAATTGTTGGATCTTCCTTTTTAATCCATTTCGTCAACCAGTGCCTTTTGATGGGTGAATTAAGTCCGTTAACATTAAGCGTTAGTACTGATAGGTATGTGGTGATTACATTTCATGGAAGGAATTTCATTGCACATACACTCAATATATTGTGTGGTATGACTATCCCAGGGTGAAAATTTTGGCCAAATACACACACACTTTAAAGGGATATTGTACATGGTGACCTCACAAAAGTTGTGGTAATTTATATTTCTAGCCACTATATATTGAAGTATCATCTTTTTGGATGCCTGTGCAAAAATAATAAAGCTAATATTTAACAATGACCTATTTGTTCATTGTTCTAAGTACTTTCATATATTTACTCACTTAGCATTCACAATAACACTTGTGATATGGTTATTATTTGTACCATTTACTGAAATAGAAAAGGAGGCAAAAAGAGCTAAAGAGATAAATCAATCATTCCAGCTAGTAAGTGCTTATCAGATTTAAACTCAGGCGATTTGATCTATACAATTTTTCTAAATATTAGCAAAATATAAATCAATTGCAGTTATAATTTTAAGGCTATTATAATTTCTATTATAATTTTTCTATGCATCAAGGTTGTTGATTTATAAAGGTACTCTCTAATCAAGTTTATTGAGATACAACAAATTATAAATATTTCAAATGCTAGGCTTACATGTTCTGCAAATATATTATTTATCAACATTATAATAACTCCTTCCCCATACCCAAGTAACTATGTGATAATGTTTTTGGTCAATTTAGGTTTGTTTTGCCCATTCTAAAATTTCATGCAAGTGCCTGACTTCTTTTATTTAAAAAATGGTGTTGAGATTTGTCCACATAAATCATCAGTAGTCAAACAATTTTTATTTTTGAATACTACTCCGTTATATAGCTATACTACAATTGCTTTGTAGAGTCACCTGTGGTTGGACATTTGGATTGAATCATAAAGTCTGACTCCAATGCTTAACTGCTGAAACCTTTCAAGTCTCACTCCTGCTCCCCTCCTGCTCTGAATCTGGAGAGGATGATGGGAAAGCCTAAGTGCTTACCCTTTTGGTGCCAGTGGGAATTTCAAACCTTGTAAGCCTTGGCCCACCATCATACACCATTAGCCTGTCTTCTTCTCTTTCAAGTCTGTGTCTCTGATCTACTCAGAAAGCTTCATTGTGTGAGCAATAAATGTTTCATGCTTTCTTCATGTGTGTGCTATCATCAGTAGTGATACTGGAATAAAATTTTATAGGATGAGTCCCCACAGTTGCTGTGGGTGCCCACAACAGGTCGTTCCCATTTGGGGGCTATTTTCAATATAGCTGCTATTAAAATTTATATTTAAAATGCAGGTTGAATACATGCATTTAAATTCTTTGAGTAAATGCTGAGATATAGAATTGCTGGGTCACATAGTAAAAAACAATTAACTAAAAAAAAAAAGCTTGCAAAACCATTTTCTAGTTATACTTGTTACATTTTCAGTTGTACCACATAAGAGTTCAAGTTGCCCACATTTCCTCCAGTATTGTGTAATGTAGGTCTTAAAATGTACATCCTAAATTCAATTATCTTGATGGGGAAGTAGAGTGTTTCATTTTTATTTGCATTTCCTTGATAACTAATAAAGTTCAATACTTTTTCATACGTTTGTCATACGTAAATATTCCTTTGTAAAATATGTATTCAAATACTTTGCCAAAAATAGATTGATTTTTCTTATTTGTACAGATTTTAAGGTTTTAAAAGTATATATTAAATGTAAGTGCTTTTTAAGGTAAATATATATATATATATTAAGGTTCCTTCCTCACAGCCTTCCCCACCTCTGCATCCTTACCAGCATTCACTGTTATCTGTTTTCCTGATGGTAGCCATTCTGTCTGGGGTGAGATGGAAATGCAACGCAATTTTGATTTCCATTTCTCTGATGTTGAGCTTTTTTTCATGTAATTATTGGTCATTTGAATGTTTTTGTAAAAATGTCTTTTTACTTCATTCGCTTATTTGTTGATTGGATTATTTATTTTAATTTTTAGTTCTTTATATATTCTAGATATTAATCTCTTTTTAAAAGAATAGCTGGCACAGATTCTTCTCCCATTCTGTATGCTGTCTATACACTTTGTTGTTTTCTTTGCTATGCAAAAGTTTTTTAATTTGATGTAATTCCATCTGTTAGTTATTGTTATTATTTCCTGAGCTATTGGTGTTCTATTCAGAAAATCTTTACTTATGTCTATATCTTGAAGTGTTTCTTCTATATATTCCTCCAGCAGTTTCAGATTTTACAGTAAGGTCAATTTTGATTTGAGTTTTGTATGGGACAATAAACTTCCACCTCTCAGTTCTAATGCTCTCAGTTTTGGACTCTACCACTTTCTACCTGCAAATATCATCACTACTATGACATCACTTTTTATTATTAGACATTCCATTTGATTCTCTGCCCTGACCTCAGAACTCTAGGATACTTTCTTAGTTTACCTTTTCTTCCTATGTACTAAATTACCTGTAATATTATTTCCACCTAAAGTGAAGCCTAAGCAGATAGTTTGGTACATTTGGGCTTCTTACCATATGTAGACAACAAAAATAAACACAATTCATTCTGTGGAGGCTTACTTGGCTTCTTCACAATAATAACTAAGATTACTGGAAGCTGGAACCTGTGGTTCACAGCTGTACTCATAGTTGTTCCAGAGGCAGAGGTCAGGAGGATCAGAGTTGGAAGCCAACCAGGGCAAATAGTTCAAGAAACCCTATCATGAAAATTCTTAACACAAAAAAGGCTGGCAGAGTGGCTCAAGTGATAGAGCACCTCACAAGTATGAGGCCCTGAGTTCGAACCCTGGTTCTTCCAAAAAAGATTACTGGAAGATGTTAGGTAAAAACATCATCTCAGACTTTTTCAAAGATCACCCTTGGTGTTGGACACGGTGGCACACATCTGTAATCCCAGCTACTCAGGAGGCAAAGGCAGGAGGACCATGAGTTTGAGGGCAGTCCAAACAAAAGTTATTAAGACACTATTTCAGAAACAAAGTACAAACAAAAGGGTTAGAAGCATGGCTCAAGAGGTTGAGCACTTGCCCAGCATATGTGAGGTCCTCATTCCATCCCCAATATCATAAAAAAAGAATATCCTTGGCATAAAATCGTGGAGCTTACAACACCTCTTAAGGGGAAAAGTTCATGTGTTTAAGAATATGGCATTTTTAATATTTATAATATTCATAATATTTAACACAATTTCTGATCACCTGCTATGTGCTAATTATTGTAGGTTCTAAGAGAACAAAGATATATGAGCTATAATCCCTCAAGATGAGGAGGTATCAAAAGAATTATATTTGAAAAACAGCATAAATTGCATAGTTAGTTGAGATAAAAAATGTGTAAGAGCTGAAAATATCACCTTCTGCTGCTATTTAATGAAAGTATAGATAAATTTCATACTTTGCATGATCTTCCCATTCCATGCAAAGCAGAAAACAAAATAAACAACCAAAACTCAAGACTTCCTTTAATGTTTCAATTTCTATCATTTTTTTTTATCCACAGAAAGGTACCAGATAGAGGAACATATTTAAATCTTGGTGGTTCTATGCACTATATATTTAAACTTATCATTACTAGGATGCTTTTAAGCAGATTAAATCCTTCCTGACAGCTAAGTTTCTGCAGTTGAAAGCCACGCTACATGAGATATGAAGCAATTGAGATTGTTTTGTCTATTCTGGTTCCTTGAATTTCCACAAAGATTTTATAATCAACTTGCCAATTTCTACCAAGTAGTGAGCTGGGGCTCTACTATGTAGTATACTGAAGTCTGTGCATCAACTGTGCATCTTCATAATATTAAGTATGATCCATGAATGTGGGATTGTTTATGTAAATATTCTTTAACTTCTTTAAGCAATGTTTATGAAGGGACAAGAACAGATAAAACAATCTTGAAAAGATCAAAGTGGGAGGACTTACATTTACTAAAATAGTATTAATTAATTAAAGATGCTGGCATAAGCATGACAAATAGATTAAATAAGTAGATTTGAGAGTCTAGAAAGAAATCCATATGCCTGACTATGATCAATGATTTTCAACAAAGTTCCCAGATCATTGGCTGGGGAAATAATTATTTGATAATTTGTGCTGGCACAAATTGATAGCCATATGCAAAACTTGGGCCCATACCTCACATCATATACAAAAATTAACTCATAATGGGTCAAACACCTTAATTTCAGAGCTAATACTATAAAACTCTTATAGAAAAATATATGGATAATTTTCCTTAGACTGGCACTGGACAATTATATAGGACATCAAAAGCGTAGATGATAGATTGAAGAGATAAATTGGATTTCATCAAAATGAAAAACTTTCATGCTATAAAGAACAATATTCAAGAAAGGAAAACAAAGCCCACAGAACAGAAAAAAATATACCTGAAAAACATATGTAGTAAGAGACTTGCATGTAGAATGTACAAAGAACACAATCAACTCAAGAATATTAAGACAAGTAACCCAATTTTTAAATATCTGAAGAATCTGAATTTACAGTACTCCAAAAAAGATGCAAATAACCAATAAGCACATGAAAAGGTGCTTTATGTCATTAGCTATCAAGGAAATGCAAATCCAAACACTTTCTAGGAAGTAGAATGAGTAGAATGAAAAAGTCAGATAATAATAAATGTTGGCAAGGATATGGAAAAATTGGCACCTCAAACACTGCTGTTGGAAGTATAAAATAGTGCGGCATTGTGGAAGACACAATGGAAGATCTTCAAATTGTGAACATACATAATATGAGTCAGTAATCCCACTCGTAATTATATACCCAAGAGGAATAAAAACATACATCCAACCTAAAACTTGTACATGAATGTCTCCATCAACACTCCTCGTAATAGCAAAAAAGTCAGGAGAACTTGAATTTCCATCAGTTAATAAATGGGTACACAAAATTTCCAGAAAAAGACCATAAAAAGGAAAGAGACATTACTAACATGCTGCAAAATTGATGCACCTTGAAAACACTATGCTAAGTGAAAAAAGCCAATCACAACCCCCACATACACACATTATAGGATTCCATTTGTAAAAAAATGCCCAGAATAGCCAAATAAATAAAGACCAAGATTAAAATAGTAATTGCTTATGGCTAGGAGGAATAGAGGCATAGGGAGATGTATTAGTCAAGTTCTCCTGAGAGACAGAGCAAATAGGGTAGATAGACAGATGGATATACAGATAGTAGGTAGATAGATGATAGATAGGTGGATGATAGATGATAGATGATAGATAGATAGATAGATAGATAGATAAAGAGGGAAGTTATTAGGGGAATTGGTTACATGATTATGGAGGGAGAGAAATTCCACTGTAGTCCTTGTGCAAGCTGGAGAACTAGGTCAATAAAATGGCTCAAATCCAGAAACCTGAGAACCAGTGGAACTGATGTTGTAATTCTCAGTCTGAGCTGAACACCTGAGAACTCAGGGGGAGAATGGTGCAAGTCACAGAATCCAGAGAATCTGATGTTCTGATGCCCAAGACCAGAAGTATGTCCAGTTCCAGAAGAGAGAAAGAGATCAAATTCACCTTTCCTTTGCCTTTATTTTCTATGCAGGCTCCCACCCCTTTGGTTGGTACCGACCCACATGTACAGCATGTCTTCCGCACTCAGTCCACTGGCTCAAATGCCAGTCAATCACTTGTGGAAACACCCTCACAGACATACCCAGAAATGCTGACACCTAAAATTAACCATCACAAATAGTAATAGTTAAGTGGTAAGGTCTTTGATTTTTAGATGATAAAAATATTCTAAAATTGGTGGTGATGGTCTTGCACTATGAATACTCTAAAAATCATTGATTTGCACACTTTAAGTGGGTGAACTGCACGGTGTGAACTATTTCTCAATAAAGATGCTAAAATCTATTTTTCAGCATATTATAGAATCAAAAAATATTTAGAAAATATTAAAGACTATGTAGCCAAATATTCTTTTGCCTCTGAAGGCCTGGGTTAGTCATACCCCTGTTTCTGATTCATTAACATGTAATTCATCAGCACAGTTTCTAAGAAGGCATTTGATGACTAAGGAGACTGATAAGCCCTTTATTTGGTGAACCTTAGTTGGAAGTTTTTTTCTTTTTCCTCTGAATCATGAGACTGTGCCTGACAACATTAGTTTTAATTTAGTTATGGGAAGGTTCATTTCCAGTTCCAAATCCAGATCAGGAATCGCAAAAGAGTCCTACACTTTGTAAAAATGTGAAACATATTGTTTTCTGTGATTTGAATGATGAAACCAATTACATGTGACACTGATGAGCAAGATAGCAAGTTCAAATGCTGGAGTTTTGGCCATATGTAAAGTAATACATAACACCCAAAATATGCTTTGCACTAATTCTATTTCCTGTAGCTGAGATACTTCTGGGATGTGAAGCAGTACCACACAGGTACTTCCTAGAAAAGGCAGGACAGATAGTCATACTGATGGTGTCTAGTGGCTTAGTCTTTCTTATATGGTAATTCTCTGCTAGACTCCTTGTCCAATTTATGTCTCTGAGAGAATAATAAAGCAAACCGTACTATGGAGGGGGAAGAGAAGAGTGATGATACAGTTATTAATCTGATATTTAATCATAGAATCAAAGTGCTGCAGAGACACTAGCTAAGGGGTATTAAGGAGCCACTTACTGCCTACAATCCCTAAGACTGAGAACCATTAGACATGCAAAATGGAACAATTCCAAATAAAATGCTTCCATAGCCATTAGTTGGAGTATATCAACACATAACATAATGTGCTAATTGCCTTCAATTTGAAATGTTGACTAAGCTTTCTAGATATTTGTTATCATTGATTATGTAATTTAAATGCACAAATATAGGTGGAATGTTGCCAAAAGAAGTATCATAGCTAGACAAGAGTGACATGCAAGACCTATTTCAAATCCTGATTTTTCTCTTACTCTATAACCACATTTAATGGCAATCATTCAAAAACTCTGCAAAAACTTGCCAAGATTCTCATAACAAATCATAGATTGACTTGTTAGCAGCTGTGCACGTTTCTATTTTGTAAGCATAAAAGCCTTGAGTAGTCATAAAGTTAAAAATACACACACACACACACACACACACACGTACGCACGCACACACATGCTTTGGCACTTTTGAATGGAGCTGGGGAAGGATTTGAAGTTTGGGCACTGTGCTGGCATTAGAGAGGAGAGGAATTCTCTATTTGTAACATGCATGGAATTGAAAAGGAAGAGTAAAATTCAGAGAAATAGATTTTTTTCTTTTCCATAAAGGCTAAGGATGATTTTCTCATATTTTCAGGGATGAGAATAGTAACTGCAATAAGACTGGTTAATAAAGCAAGAAGGTTAAATAGTTATTAGGGAGTACGATGTGCCAGACACTGGTCTAAAGCCTTTCCATAGGCAATCCCATTTAAACAACACGCCCTCTAGGGATAGGTACTACTACTGCTTTTTTAGAAAACACAAAAACAATGTGGAATTATTGAGCACCTTGCACAATATCACTTAGCTGAGCAGGCACAAAGGAAATTTGAATCAACTGAAGTGACTTAGAGCAGAAGGGCATCATTCATATGTAGCAGTGAAAGGAGGTCTGAGATAAGTGAACAAGGCACGTGACCTGCACATATAGTTCAAATCACCAATCATTTATGGAAAGCCTTCTGTGTACAATAAGAATCATGAACTCCAAACATATTTTCCTGTCTCATATTAAAATGCATTCATTAGGCTAGGCATGGTGGCTCATAGTTGTAATCTCAGCAATGGGAGAGGTACAGGAGGAGGATCATAGTCCCAGACCAGCCCCATGCAAAACGTAAGACCCTGTCTGAGAAAATAACTAAAACAAAAAGGGCTGCTGGTGTGGCTTAAAGTACTGAAGTGCTTAGCAAACATGAGGTCTTGAGTTCAAATTCCCCCCCAAAAAAATCCAATCACTAGAATACTAGAATTAAGTATGTGCAGAAAATATTTACTCAGCTTATTTTTAGAAGTTACTAAGTTACAGATGAAAGAAAGGCTTTTGGTAATATACAAAATATTTACTTCATAAAATACTCAGAATCAGGTGAGACTGGGACTGTGAGTTGGTAGAAAATGTATGGACAGACTAACGGTCCCTATATAGACTGTCATGAAGTTAAAAGAAAGCAAATCTGCTTGCCAAAGACATGTAACAGAAATGCTCCCTAAAAATAGATCAATCATGCAATTTAAACAATTCCTCTAGAGAATAGGGAGGGGACGTGAAGAAACAGGAATATTTAAAATATTAAAAAATCCTTCCAGAGGCTTGAGAACAAACACAGTTTTAACAATGTGGGCACAAAGCCCAAATCTGCCAAGTTGCCTCTGGGGAAAAAGACAATTGCGTTCCTGAATGTATAGCAAAGCAGCCTGCTTTTCTCTCCTTCCACCGCCCTTGCAATAAATAGTCAAAGATGCACCGTGTGAAAATAATGTGCCTGAACTCTGAGACCCTATGCTGACACTGAGAATCCGAACGCGCTGACTCATGGATCTTGTGAATTGTTTTCTTCGTCGTGCTCATTAATAAGGTTGGTTGAAGTCACGTTATGAGAAAAACAGTTGAGAAAAGATGGATGACTTTTCTTTCTTTCCAGAAAGTACCACCCAGTTTTTCATCACACATGCTGTATTTTCAACAAACAAATAATTTGTTTTACTTTACTAGCAAGAAGAGTAGAATTTGACAAATTTTTAGCAGTATATATAAAAATAATGTCAGGTTGTAATTAGCTATGCTCTCCCAGCCCTAGTAGAGTGGCCATTTTGATAACTTTGGGTAAGGGTGACGTCATGGCCTTTTTAATTAGACAGACTTAAACTGAACTTCTGGCTTTGTTAACCAATGACAATGGAATCCTGGCTAAATTATTCAAACTTCTCTGAACTGAATTATCTTATTTTTAAAGTGGGTAGTTACTTTAAGAATGAGAGATGATATTTTTGCCTAAATATCCCATTCAAAATAAGAATGGAGAATTATAAACATTGTTCAACATATATGAAAGAGCCTCAATCGTCACCCTCTAGGACCAAAAATGTGCCTTTCCAACCCTTAATCCCCTCGGTTCTTTTTCCTTTTGACAGAAAGTTGAGGTATCAGCCTAGGACTACACCTCCACATTTCTTCTTTATGAAAGAAAGAGCACTATGCAATACTCTATTTTAAGTTGAATAATTTGGGGGATAAAAGTGACATTTCCACAAAGTGATCTTAGTAAAGATTGAAAAAGAAGATTATTAATTACTTTCTCAATTTTTCATTTCCCATTTCTCTTTCTTGCACTATCAAACAAAGTGGAGTGGGATAGGCAGAGTAACAGGTTACTAAACAGCATCTGTCAGCAGGAAATGATTTGGGATGGTATCAGCTAGTTCTTTTTCATTCATATTTGAGTTTAACAGAAAGTCGGAATGCTGGATCAGTACAGCAGGAAATTCCTTACAAGTCCCCACTTCCACATCTGCTGCCTCTTTTTAAATCCATCTGCCATATTTCAAGTGTCCCCAAATTTCCTCAGTTAATGTGTCAGCAGGCAATTCCTTGCAGTGACTGTGTTTTTGGTCAATAATATAATAAAGATTATTAAAGATACCAAAGGTACCTCAAGTCCTTTTTTTTCAGAAAGATTAATAGCAAAAAATATATACAAAGAGATGATGAGAGTACAGCACTGTTCATATAGTGTGTACCATACACATATCCTTACAGTTACCAGAATTAGTGCATTTGTAGGGTGCTTTATTTCCATGGTTTTTGTTAACCATTGTCTCCTCTCATCCTCAAGACAATTGTTTCAGTAAGTAGGTTTATTGAACTCGAATCCCAGAAGTAAGGTGTGAAGGAAGTGGGACCGATGTCAGAGATGTCAACTGACTCAATCAACAAACAGACCCAGAGTCCAGGTCTCCTGCTCCTGTCTAATATATTCCCTTGCATAAAAGTACCTACACACTGAGTTCCCATGCACACGTCTGATCCTTTCTGACAATCTGAGTCTATGATCAGTTTTTGAAAAGTCAAATAGTTGGATTGAAATTACTGATCATTCAGGTAAAAGGAATTTCTTTGGTTGTATAGGTTACCACTGCCTTGGGGGTGCAGTATATGGGACACAGGTGTGCTTTGTTACATCGTCCATGGGATTCAGAGCAATTAATGCTCTCTTTCTCCTGTCGCCTATTTAGAGCACAGCAAAGCTGGCCTGTTTGAGAATCCTCATGTGATCCTTGATTGCATTACAAAATATGATCAAAAGACGCCACCTCAATGGGCATGATTGTGCCTCTTGCTAAACTCAATGGCAATTTATTTAAATATGATACTCTGCAGGAGAACTCCTTCAAAGAAAAGGCACAACAGGCAGTTTATCATTTCCATGCGAGGCATTTGAAGTTATTGCCTCTTGAAAGCATTGGGGGACATACGGATAATGCTGGGGGAAGAGCTAAAATGTGATATGATCGTAAGTTGCACTCTCTATGCACAATGCTAGTTATGGCCTAGAGTTAATGGCTTGGTGGTCCCTTCTTAACACAAATCAGCCTTCCAAACAGAGGAAAAGGATGGGTGTGGGTGGTAAGGAAGTTAGGAGCATGGATTCTAAGCAATAATGTATCTGAGATAATCGGGTGATGCAAGCACATTACTATTCAGTGTGTAGCAGAGTGCCGCCAGTTCACTAAAAAGCTAACTCAGGCAAATATAAATTAAAGCATGTGCAGGATTGGACTGTAAAAATAAGAGCAATTAGCACTGCAGTATGTGCACATCTGCAGTAATTCTGTTTGATGCATCTTCTATTAATTTACTTTATTGGAAGGAAAAAATCAGGTCAACAGAAGGAAATGCACAGCTTTTGGCCACTACAAAGCGTTTCCAAACTTTGACTAAAGTTTGCTATGTAAATGGGTCAAATGTCCTTTGAGCCCAGCATAGAAAAGCAAACTGCCTCTTATTTGGAAAGCTGTGATTTTTAAACTTACAAAGTTTAAGTTTTAGAAGCGTATTCCTGACAACTTTTGTTCATATGCTCATTTCTCTCCTTAGTAATGTGTTTATATGTTTGTGAGGGGGACAGGAAATTAGGTTAAAATTGGTTTAATAATTTCATTACTTATGTGTAACTGCAACCCAATTAAATTTGTGATTTGGAAAAAATAATGTGAGAAATTATAATTGTGCTCCAGAATCTGGAAGTACTTAATTGTATAATCTTTATTCAACAATGTAAATATTTCTATGTTGAAATATAGAAAACAAGACTTTAGATCTTAACTAATAGGCAAAGATTTAATCAGTGTAGAAAGTATTTCTACAATGCAACAATTAATCCTTTTCAAACTAGAAAAAATTAACGTTTAGCTTAATAGATTGTTAAATATTTGTTATTTTCCTGGTATTTTCTGAAATCACTAGCATATGCAAGGAAATTATTGGTTTTAAATAAATTCAGTTATATGTAGAAAAATGGGCATTTCTCAAATCTATCATCTAATATGTCTAATTTTTACAATCAATTTGCTTTTAAAGCAGAGCTCCTTTTAAAATTAAAGAAAATTGGGGGAGACAAAGTCTAAAACAAATTTAGACAATGAATAAAACAAAAAAATTAACTAAAATTGAAGCAGTGTATGCTTTGAATTCATGCAAATTCATCTTTCACTTTATGAGTCAGAATTTACTTGATCACTTAAATGTTACATTTGGACATTGCCAGTTTTCTTTTTCATTCACACAAAAGCAAGTAATATTGCTATCAATGAAGTAATACACTATTTATCAATTAATTATGATTCTATTGACAAAACTCCAGCTCAACAGAAATACTTTTTAAAAAGTTCACTACTATCCCTAAATGATGATGCACTTTAAATAATACTGTCAAATTGAATAAAGTATACTATAATTCAAGGACTGTCAGTGTTCTGTAAATTTTTTATACATGAGAACAGTTTAAAGCACTGTACTCAATCCAGGGAGATATCTTGATTTAAATTAAGTTTAATTATGATAAATTATGTATTAAATAAATTGTTTAAAAATAAACCACTTTTAGCATAAATGCTCTTGTTAAAAATTTAAAACATGTTTTCTGAATCAAGTAGTACTTGAGTAAAATAGAAACAACAGTCAATTTTATGGTCTTGGAAGATATGCAATTTAAATAAATTCAATACAATAAAATAGCAAATCAGACTAAACCTTTTTATCAATAGAAATTTGCTTTCTTGACTGCTTTGTGAATTTTACTTTCTATATGAATATATGTAAGATGTCATGATTAAGGCAACACTTAAAAATATAAGCTTTGCAACCATGGAATTTGTGCCTTTTGTATTAGGAACATAAAGGAAATTTTATTTCTTGAGACCTAACCTGGTAAATAACCTGGACTTTTAAACTTTTAAGCAAAATTAGTAAAGTAGATATGCCTAAAAGCATTTTTTCTGCCATAATACCACATGTACATAATAAACAGATGATTATTACTTCTAAAAACTCATTTGAAAGTGTTGTTTTTGTCAAGCCCATACCAGTAAATATATCTATACCACAAATTAAAATCTACATTGTCCTGTCAACAGTCTTTGAACTTGTAAATTTTATCTACATATTAAGGTTAGACAAGAACAGATGTTTATAAAGAGTATTATTTTATATGAAGTAAATGTGAATGCCTAAATTGCACTAACCACAGGTGCCCTCAACCACATCACTCTGCCAATACAGTGTTTGTTTTTGTTTTGTTTTAATTTCTATGGATCTGTGGATTGGGTACTACTTGCCATTCTTCAGAGGTCCTTAAGTCCCTTGGATATAGAGCCAGATCAGAGCTTCGGCCTTAACTCTCAATTTCCTGGCTTTTTTGAGGGCTTCAGCAGACCCATAATGTCTCTTTAACATTTTTTTGTGGTTTAATATTTCTAAAAGCAGTAAATTATTTCCAGCATATGTAAAAAAAGACAAATTTCTCTGTGGTTAGTGACCACAAAACAAAACAAGAAACAGAAATGTTTCAGAACATGAATCCTATGAAAAGTTTCAAGTTTTAAACCCTTACTTTGATATCATATTCGAAAAAGAAATCTTGATGAAGAACTGTGAACTAATACTTTAAAGATGACTCCTAGCTCACAGACATTCCTGTATCTATCATTTCTATTATCAGTAATAAGCATCCTAATCATTATGTAAACACACACACTCTCATTGTCTCTCACATGCATATAACATGTCTATGAGCTGTTTAAGATTAATATTGACTAGTAAAGTTATCTTAGGCATGATTTAAAATAGACTCTCAATCTTCACTTCAAGTAATTAGTAACAAATACTTTCTTTTAACAGAAAAATAGCAAAGTAAAACTATTAACAAATTACTTTTAATAGTAAGAAAATGATATTGATTCATGACTCTTTTTTATTTGTTCTAAGATCTCATGTTTTATTTGCTCTAAGATCTCAAGTTTTTATTTTGTTTTTCTCTATAATGACTTGGGATTCAGAAAGTGTTTTTTTTTAATTTTTAAAATAATGCTTCACTTCACAAACTTTAAGTTAAAATTTGAGAAAACACAACATTGTAATTAATCCTATGTATTTAAAACTTGTCATCTAACCTGAATTTTTGGCAATTTAATTTAGAAGGTAATTTTACATTGCATTTTATTGAAGCATCATCAAAGATATTAGATCACAGGATAACAGAATGACAATGCTAATGTTAAAATCTACCTTGTTTCCCAATTACAGAGAACCTGATGTCCAGATAAATTCAGCTAATTGGCTAACACAACTAAGAAGTGGCAGAACTTAGACTGAACTTGTTCTTCTAAACTTTTACTTGAAACTCACTCAAGTACACACCAGAAATGGAACTTTCATTTATGCAAAAGGGAATAATGCAAAAACCTCATAATTTCAATAAAGGATACAAATGTATATGCCAGAGAGAAGGGCAGTATTAATGGTTTAGTAATGAAATATAAGAGGAAAACCATACTCAGATTATCTAATAAAGCAAGAAACATTCTTAAGCCTCTTTCACGTTGCTAACCCTTTACCTTCTCAAACTTTACATCATCTATAGAGGAAGCACAGAGCAAGATGATTTTGTGGACAAGAAACACTAATAGTGACAACATGTAGTATGGATTCTAGACTTTCCTCAAATTCAGGCAAAGTTAGATTATCAAGGTTTCAAATTTTTCTCATCATGACTCTTGCTTGTTTATGCATAGTTCTTCTGGAGCAGATCAAAACTAAGCTGAAAACCTAGATGGTATGTACAGATAAAGAGCATGGGTATATCACTTTAACCTTTCTGTCCCGGATATGGTGAAATCAATGTGATTTATGGAGCAGGTTTTTCTAAATTTTCTAAAACAAAAAGCTTGGATCTGAGAATTTCTGAACTTAAAAATCAGAAGAAGACACATATCCAGGATTATTTATGTTAATAAATAACTGCACGTAAGATGGACTAATGATAGCTTCAGTATGTATGATAGAAGAATTGTTCCATGAAGTTTTTCTGGCTGTGTGTAATAATCCTTTACTATAAAAGATAGATTCCAATACAAAAATTCAAATTGAATATAAAATGAAGGAAAGGAAAGCAAAAATAAATAATTTTGTTTAATAAATTGTTTTGTTTCAAATATATAATGATTTTCAGATGAAAACAAGTCTCCTTTATTATGAAGTCCTCGCTATTAAAAATATTCATAGTTCTTCTATTATCTACTTTCAATCAAATAAAATCATGAATTTTTTTTTACAAAGCAGAGTGGGAAGTCTTGGCCCAAATTTCACAACGAGTTTGAAATTTGAATGTAAATTGGGATATAGTGTCCCAAGAGGATAGTAAAACATAAATGTTAAGTAGAATAATATAGAATTGTCAAGCACTAGTTAAGTATCATATAATGATAACGATGCCAAGGAAGAATGGTCCAGGCTTCAGACCTCTTCAGCCTAACAACTATGATGTTGAAGCAGATGAATAAATTTGGAGAGATTAGGTGAAACAAAGTTCCAGGAAAATATAAGATAGTCATAAATAATCCAAAAATTAAAATTAAATTTTTAAGTTTTAAAATGTTCAGGCTACTTAAAGAATATACAAATATTCATCTATATATGTGAGCATATGTATATTTATGCATGGCATATATTGTATCATATAACATTATGCCTTTGTTCACTGGCTTAGATCAATAATTTCTTTGTTAGAAAGGATGAAACTTAAAAATCACACTTCCATTTCTATGTTCAAGCTATATTCTTTCTGTATTTAGGCTCATCTAGACACATTTCTTTATCTTCAGCATTTTCAAAGTTGTTACTGTTTTCTCTGTTGCATTGGGGTCTTTTTATTATATATACAGGGGTGCCTTTTCTTAGAGACTTTCACTTGGAAAGGAGAAGAGCAGATAGGGAGGATGTCAGGGAAACACAGTCATGCCAAAGCTCTAGTACATGGGCTTCTGTTTCCAGTGGTAACAAAGGCTCCACTGTGTGCCCTCAGGTGAGTCACTTAACCCTGCCCTGTCACAACTGCTCCACCTGCAAATTCAATAATCATCTTTGCCACCCATCTTCCTCTCAGGGTTGTTTTGAAAATGTCATAACTGGTCATTTATTTGATCCATTCAAGAAATACCCAATGCCCTTGGACCTCTGACTATGCATACCCAAGTGCAGCTCAGTTATGAAACTACATCCAACCGCAATATTTCCTTACTGAAAGAGACAAAGGGCAGCCAATTGAAGAATGCCAGACTCAAACGACATCTTGAAGGCCTTTGAGATTTTCAGATGAAAGGCTTTATATAAAAATAAAGTGTTGTTATTACCTAGGCAAAGAAAAATGCATGCATTTTCTGTCATCATTCAAGAGCCAAATATAGTGGTGCTTCTGGTCTCCTTTGATATTTCGTTTGCATTTAGTTTGATGACAATATAGATAAATCCTCTATTTGGTGCTATTGGACCAGGATTACATTTCAGTGTGTGGAAAATGACGAAATGAAAGAGAAAAGCCCTTGAAAGAAAGTGAAAATAAATGTAATAGCCAAAAGCCAAATAATAGTCAGAGTATATTTAAAGTCTATTAGAGAGCAGCAGTCAGGGTATCAAATGCACACGCTCTCATCCTCTGTGGGCAGCCCACTATGTGGACCACCTGCCTTAAATTACACGAGCTCACCGCATCCCTAGAGTAAAAGGGGGGAGCAGGAGAAGTACGGGTTGGAGAAGCAGCTTTCTTCATTCATACTAATCAGACCAAATTTAAAATCTTTTTTAGAATGCTTCTTCTCAATTCACAATCAATTGCATTTCAGTCTCCAAACTCCCATTCTTGGCTTCAGAACAATGTGTACATCTATGCAACAAATAACTTGAAGTTTCACGTTTTTAGCAGATATTGATTGACGTATACTATCTAGGTATCAGTGGCCATGCTGTTTTAGGAGGTGACAGAGCAATTTGGGCTGCTTATTGTCCATGAATGTCAAAAAATGAATCGGTAAATGGCTGGATCAGCAAGAGAGATGGACTCTTCTGGACAGGGTGCTCCAGTTTGGTCAAGAAACACATGTGGAAAGTTTACTTGGAATTTTCAAAGAAATCACATGCAATCCATTTCACAGACATTAAAATGCACTGATAATAATCTTGCCAATTTTTGTATTAGATTTAACAATTATTGTTTTAGGGGTGGCAAGTCTGCCACATGGTCATAAGATTTGTTCAAGACTTGAACAAGGACACTTGGTCCAAGGGCTCTGCATGTTGAGCCATTCGACCTATAAAAAGGGGTCCCTTTGACTTATCTAGTCAAAGACCGCAAGCACCTATGGGTTTCCTACCTCTTTTAATTCCAAATCACATAAAGTAGAATAAATGTCTGAATCATGATGTTTTAATGAAAGTCTTCTGAAATATCTTTTTTGCATACTTAGATTTTCATTCTAAACAAATCTGAGAGACAAGAATATGAATTCTTTGCCAGTAAATACAGGAATTCAAATATAGCCAATTTTCAGTTTGTTTAGATATGAATTCTGGCCTCCTTACCTTGGTTTTTCTTTTAGAATAAAGGTAATGTTAGTTGAAATTAACAAAAATGCCAGGTGTTAGGAAGGGTGCCAGGATTATATCAGTGAGCTGGATAAGCAGCTCTATACAAAAAGCACAATAAGTGGTTGTTAATCTATAGGATGTTGCTACAGATTGATGAAAAGAAATAAAATAGTAAATCAAAATCAAATGTTCCTGGGCTCACTTTAACTCACTCTGTTTTATGTTTATACTCTCAAAATGTTAATATAGAAGAAATCTTTTGCCACTCCATTTCTGTTCTTCCACAGATAGTGGGCCCCCAATTCTCTGTACCACCTCAAAGTATCAAGGAAAACTGAGGTAAAGCAGGCATGCCAGGAGCCTCCAAGATACGTGGAGCAAACTGTCCCCAGGTGAGAACAGCCTTCTCTAACTACTCTTATAAATAGTCACCTAGTCACTTCAGCACAGTACAATGACATTGGTGAGACTTCTAAGAAATGTTTGTTGACTGAAAGCACTTTCACAGTGACCACCCACAGAGCCTGTGCTTGGGGGAGAATGAATACTTCCAAATTGTCTCTGCTGATTGATCTAGATGAGTTTTAACTCTACCTGTATAGTCACATATCCAAGCAGATCATTATGCAGGATTAAATGAGAGTCACCTATGGTTATACATTTGAACAAGTACATATACTCTTTGCCTAGGATTTTATTTTTTTCCTGAACTACGAAACCTATAATCTGATTATGTCGTTTCTTGCATGGGTGACTCATAAAAAGCCACTATAGGAGCATGTCAGAATAGCATCATAGATCACAGATTGAAAAGTCCTCTGGAATCATTTGCATAGGGTTCTGCCTCCTTCCATAATCACTCCATAGGGCAAACTACACTCCTGGTTTTTTCTTTCCCAAACATTTCTGCACATATTAGCCAATTTATCTTTCTTTTTAAATCACTTTTAAATTTATAAGAGTATTCTTAGTGGAGATAATCTTTACGAAAGGCAAAAATTGTCTCAAGACACCTTTTCACAAACAAGACTTCTTGTAAAAATTGTAAAAAAATCAACATAAAATTAAAAATAACCTCCGAAATGTACACGCAGTCAAAATACTGCAATTAGAAATTTTAGTTTCACTAAAGATCTCAGTTTCATGCTTAGGAAATGAAAATATGTAATTGCTAAATAGTGATATTCCTTTCTGTATCCTGACCTTTACAGTTCACCAGATGTTAAGTAGACACATGGAGTAGTATTCAGTTTCATTTACTGAATGACATTCATGGTCTTATTATCTGCCTTGTTTACCAAAAACTTTGTAGTCACAGAGAAAGATAGTAAGCCTTGGGGAATAACTGCTTGGACTGTTCTGGTACTTAGACCAATTCTGGAGTTTACTACCCTACTTCAAACCTAAAAGCCATGCCTCAAGCTAGAGAAAGGAGCTAGAGAAAGGACTAGGGAAAATTAGTATTGGTAAATGTCTGAAACATATTGGGCTTCAAGTCCTTCTGATTAATTAAAAGAATCTAAACATTTAGAGAAACAGAAACTTTATTCCAGTGGGACTCACTGATAACCAATCAAAGAAGTTGTTTAAATCAGCTTCAGGTCAATATGGTGGCTGGGAGTTGCTTGTCTCAAGAGGAAAATAACTAGGGACTTAAAGCAACTTCTAAAGGCATGGTGAAGACAATCTCAGGGGAAATAGTAAATAATGACAATGAAGTCAAACCAGCCTTCCAGGTTTCTTAAGAGGAATGGTCCCATAGCAGCACACAAGCAGAGCACTAGCCTGTAGTTCAACACTTGAAGCTTGAATGCCATGTTTAAAAAAATCAAGCCTTCTAAAAGCAATACATTGGAAAGGAACTGTAACACGGAAGTGGAAGATGTCACTTATCAAAAGTTTCTACTTGTACTTTGAATGTTATTCCAAGTCACAAATCAGTCTTGCTCAAAACAGTCAACTATAGAAATAATATCACCAGTATAACTTTCCATGTCTTTACATTTTGTAGCTAGGCAAAATTATAGGTTGGGAAGGACAGTTGGATGAAACATTTTGGGAGGCAATTTGTGTTAGCTTCTAACAAGAATGGCCACACCAATGTACACCACCCCGTTATTGTATACTAAAAGAATGTTCCCCATGATAGATATCACAGTTAGCTGCCAAAACAAACACCAAATACATAGGAGGTCAACATGAATTTCTCTTTACATAAAATGCAGGTGACACCTTTGGCCACCAACCTGTCTTTCATGGTAGTTTTAGAACTGTCAGGAAGAATAAAAATTTCTGTGGCTTGTGGAACCTTTCAGGGATATAAGGTCTTGACCAGCAAATATGGAAGACTATTGTAAGGTTTCCTCTCAATATCAACACTTAGTATCACGTTTTGTATTTTGTAAGTGCTCCCATATGTTACAGAAATAATTAAATTTTTATTGACATTTTGGCTTGCCTCCTAAAGATGAATATCCTTCAGCTGTTAAACATTTGATAGGTTTGAAGTTGAGAAAAATTTTTATTTAATATTTTGATGTTTTTGAACCCTATACATACAGAAGAGACCAGAGGTGACCTGAGTCTTTTGATGTAGTGATCAAATTGTAGAATAAAATGTCAGTGACTTTGGAAAACATTCAGGCTGCCCTTCGAGGGATAGAATGGAATAGTCAGTATACCTTTTTGTCTTTTGATTAAAGTTATCAACTCAGAATCCGTTCCACATAAACCAATAAACTCTGATCTGAATCTTTGTTTTGCAGTGCTATGAAGTATGCTGAAAGCTTGTTCACTAAAAAAGCAAAAATAAATCCATTTTCTGTCACCTAGGAAATCGGACTTTTTTTTTTCAATTAAGAATGCCAGCCAGTGACCTTCAAAGTTACTAACATTGAAAGGACATGAAAGGAAAAGTGAAGATGTAGGCTCATCAAAAATGACTGAAATAGTTAGATATTGTTCCTCAACGATTAGTTTCCCAGCCTGGTAGGATTCTAAAAGCAAATAACCAGAATTTCTCTCAGTGCTCAACCTTCCTCTGTCAGCAGATACTCACTAGCAGTGCTCTGGCCTCAACCCTCTTACCCACTGGTCTCCTAACGGTACATCTCATTCCATCCCTAATTTGCTTTCACTCTGAGGAAAAGGAACCTCCCTCCCCTACCTCCACCCCCCCCAAAGATCTGGCACATTTAGAAGGAGAAGAAATCGCTGCAAACCCTTTTTCCTTTGGGAAAAGCATCTGCTGGAGGCTACTTAGGGTCGGGTCCACCTTTAGCTTCGGGTTGATAAATGCCTTCAGCGCGTTCTCAGCTCGCCGGCCCTAGGGGTCCCCTAAAATGGCTCTAGCGTCCGCCCTGTCTGACTTGCCCCCCTGCCGCGGCGCACATTTCAGCTTTTCAGCTTCACGGTGGAGCTCACAGTAATTGAGTCGGGAGGGTTATTTTTCCTGGCCTCGCCTCGCTGTCCTGAGCCTGCAGGGAGCTTTAGGAAAGACATAGCCTCCTCCCCCCGAAGCCCCGGCAGCTTCTGAACGCTGCCTGTTCCTCCGCCCCGCGGGATCCAGGATTGTGCAGCACTCCGCCTGGCCAGTGGCTGAGGCTGGAGGTTGAAACCACCAGGGGTCCCAACGGAGGGCTTATTCCTGCCCTGCTTCACATTGGGGGGTCAAATCGCATTAACGCCAAACCACCAACGGGGCGGGGAGCAGGTGGTTAATTGCACAAAACAGACTTACTGGAAGAGCCTAACTTTGCAGGCGGGTGCTCGGTTTCTCTCCACAGCTTTGCCACTTAGAAAGCAGATCTCACCCTCCTCCTTAGAAGGTAGGTAAAGACCATCAGCTGCTCTGGAAGGAAGACGGTGCACACTCAGATTAGGATGGCAGGCAGGCAGGCATGTTAGGTGCACGGGGCTATTGGAAGCAGGTTTTTTCAACGCTTCCTGGAAGGTAACATTTTGGCATCTGGAAGTGTCAGACATAAGCCTTTTGCCATAAATCATCCTGAAAAGCGTTCAAATCAGACAAGCATCTAGAGACCCTTTGGACACCCCCACCCCTCAAATCCTAGATCAAAGAACAGTTTCTAGACTTAAACACGTACTGCATAAACACTTATATGTAAATTCCTAGTCATTTGTAGGATGCTAAAACTGAGAGAAAAGGAGGAGGTAAGGGGCATTTGTCGCTGTAAATCCCACGCGCAAATTCACAAATTTTGTTGGTATTATCAAATGCCTGCTGAGGCATAGTTGCACCGCGCTTCTAAACCCGCCCCACACGCGTTTCCGAGGTCCTGCCGAACAGCTGGCCTGAGTCTGTAGCACACGGACGGACATTCGCCTTCTTCAATTTTTTCAACCAGAGGAAGCAGGTGCTGGAGTCAGGGGTTTGGAGATGGGAAGCAGTAAAGGAGAATGCACTTAGTCCTATTGTAGAAGACAGCAATTGCTCTTTAGGTGCCACACTTCGGTGGGTAAACTGAGTGCTAAACATAGATTGTCTTGAAAGTTAGAAAATCCAAAACAGAGCACACCCGCCCAGTCAATTTCAGCTCTCGCTGAACTCTCCCCTCTGCGCTACGTTTGCACAGTGCTCTTTGCAAATCTCCGAGTTCTCTTGCAGGAAAGATCAACAGGGGGACAGGGACCCTAAGACAGGACCTGTAGAATGTCTCGGTTTTGAGAAAGCAACTTTCTTTCAGAAATGAAAAGACTACTGTTTCCCTACTCTTTCCTTGATCAACCTAGAGTCAACCGATGTATTGAAATCTCCTCAAATCCGGAACAGGGATAGCAGCGGGGAGGGCGTCCAAGGCAGAGGCCAGGGGGCTGCGGGGATGCGGACCAGGGAGGGGCCGCCCATACATTCCCGGCTGCGAGACGCGCTCGCTGAGTAGACTGCAGGAGGGGGTGTTAGGAACCGCACCGGCAGCCAGCAGACTCCAGGGTCCAGATTATTTGACACGTGTCTTTTCCTCCTCACAATCCATTTCTAGGGGTGATTTATAAAGGAACCTCTTTGATCGGGGACGGTTTTATCTGTCCACTGCTACAGATGACAGATGTGGCTGCTAAAATGCCTCGTCCTGTCCCCGCTGTCTAAAAAGTTGCTTCCCCCACTTCAAATGCTGTTGCTTCCTCCTCCACCCCCACCCCCGGGTTCTCCACTCCCTAGCCTCCTTTCTTCCCTCCCCTGCCCCCAACCCGTTTGCTATCTTCATTGCTACCCCTCCGGTGCTTTAAATCAACAAAAAGCACTGGACAGGGGCAGTAGGGAGCCAGTGTCCTCAGATTTGGACCACGCCATCTGCCTGGTGACACATTTGTTGAGGGGTCCTTAGAATACCCCAGTCAAGGACCAGGAGAGGTCTCTCCCCAGGTGTGGATGCCTGCATTCTGAAGGGAGATGGGTAGACCCTCGCAGCCAAGTCCAGGAGGGCCTGCCTTTGGAAAGAAGGAGGGCGCTGGAACAGAGAGCCAGGATGCAGAGGGCAGCCTCAGTCCACCATTATGTGCCGGCCTGAGCTCATCAGAACAACCCTTTCGGCTTAATTGGGGGAGAGAAGGGCCAAGAAAGGGGGAGAGAGAGGGGATCACATTACAGACCCTCCTAGTCCCTAATAGGTAAAGGAAAAGCGAAGTCTCTGAAGCAGTTATTAATAGGTGTGTGTGTGTGTGTTAGTAGTATTTCATTAAAAACATATCCTAGAACAAAGAGTTGTTCTTTTATGTTTCTTAGCTTTGTTATTACTCTGACAGGAGTTCTAAAAACAGGATTTTCCAAATCAAAGGATGCCTGGAGTAGTCTGCCCTCTCCTAGCCAACCCACCCCCTCTTCCCTCCATCAAACTGCTCTTGGTATCATTATCCCTGTAAGGATTCTTTCTTATACTCTTGATTTAGCTAGAGGACATTTAATAGCTGACTGGATTAAATATTGCAGACTCCAGCCTGGCTATTTGAAAATCCGGGTCATGGACTGTGCCTAACATCAGAGAAGGAAAACTGATCTATGAGATGTGTTTTAAATTTCACTCCGTCGGGAGGGAAAGAAGGAAGAAGAAGAAGGATTCTCCTTCCATTCCAAGTCTCTTTTATATGTTACAAAGTTAGAAGTTTTAAAAGGTGTGCTTTGATGAGGGGTAGCAAGAGAAGTCAGGGGTGGAATGAGGAGAGAGGCAACATTTGCAAGAGTCTGGGAGAAATTTCCTTCTGTCCTAATGTGAAAATGAGATTTATAAGAACATTTCAAAGAACACTGCTGTGAAAGGTAGGGGTGTATCCCCAGGAATGGAGCACTGACTGCATTAGGGGTGTACCCACAGAGCCCTTTGAAGAATTCTATGTCATTGCTAAATTTGCATTTAGGGAGGTGGTCTCTGCTGCAAGTTTGCTTTCAGCAATAGTCATCATAATCCTTTATTTGGTGTTAAGTTTCAGGAACAAAAAAGAAAGAAAGAAAGAAAGGAAGAAAGGAAGGAAGAAAGAAAGAAGGAAGAAAAAAGAAAAGAAAAGAACAGAAAAGAAGAGAAAGAAAAGAAAAGAAAAGTGGGCTGTTTTGTTTTGTCCAGTAGTATGTTTATAATCCAGTGGCCTGGAAGTCCCCAAAGAAAGCTTTACATTTTGTGTGTTAGGGTTCAATCCAATGATAACTTGAAGATCAGTCAAACCCAGAAAGGCAGGATCTGGCTGCTGGATCAGTGTCTGTGATGCTTTAGGGCCATAACCAGATAGTATGATATGAACCCAAAATGTAATATATCAAGGTTAGGTATGGCTGGATGGGTATTGAGATTAAACACTACCATAAGAAAGGACCTGTCTGTTCATTTAGTCTTGGGCATTTAAAAAAAATTGCCAACTCTTAAAGCTTCATGTGATCACTCTGAATGTATTTCATTTCTGACCAGGCCTGGAGGAAACCCTAAGAATAAGATAAACCTTGACAGTAAAATTGGATTTAATACTGCAGAAGAAAATACCCTGACTTTTAAGTTTTGTTTAAAGAAGAGAGCTATATGGATGGCTATATAATACCATAAACCAGATACAATATCAACTTAATATAGATTCACAGCATAGTTCATTTAATACATTGTCTTAATATATGGGTGACAAATAATTAAAACCTCATAGTGCACAGAGACCCAGGACTGGCCACATGTTAACATTCACAATAACCTCTATAAACATCTCATAAATACAGACAAAGAAATTGAACTCTTCCACAACTGGGCAACTGCTAATTCATTTTAATTTTGTTTATAAGTTGAGCTTCCTTCTCACATGGAAAAAAGTGTCTAATGCACACAAAACATTTTTAAAAAATTCTTTTCAATCAAAGAAGTCACTTATCTTGGTAAAAGTCCTTCCCAGTGGGCTCAGGGATCCCCAGAGTGCTGGTTCCCAGCCCCAGGAGGGAGGGATCACCCGCTCATCTTTCAGCCCATCCAAGCATCTTGGAGGTTTAGGATCTGTCAGGCCTGGCATTCCTTCGTTCTTCTTATCACTCTCTACCCCTTCAAAAAGGCAATTGATTAGTTTCAGCTTTTCCAAACCGAGATCCGATACGTTTCTCAGGATCAAACGTCTTGGAGGAGCAGAGAGAGAAATATGGGGGTTGGGGAATGTGAAGAAGGAAAACAGGAGGGCGGGGGACAAAATACACCCCACACTGCAAACCCTGGAACCCAAAGAATCTAGGGGATGCGGCCTGATAGGCAGGATGGATTGGCGACTTCTTCTGGAACATACATTTAACTTGAGATGTGCCTTCGCTTTCCTGACTCAAATATTTAAAGGAGAAACACAGATATGTAGAAAAGTGGGTTGATGATTTATGCTTACATTTCCCTCCAAGCATTTGCCTTCCTTGTATTCACAGGCGTAGCCCCATTTGCAAGTTGTACATCTGTTCTCTTCACGTGACATTTCATAAAAGCCCTAACATCTGGGCAAGATAAACTTCCTTTAGGTACCTGCTTAACTTTTCACTTGTCACACTCGCGTCACCCTGGCGTGTCCCTTTCCCCTACTCTGCCTGCCTCAGTATTCACTTTTGTCTGTGGCGCTCTTTGTTCCAACCCTCTCCTCCTGATCCCCTGTCAAAACTCCCCCAAAATCGCCCCTCTCCCAGTGCCAACCTTTGCCAGGCCCAATTTCTTTAGAAGACGCCCGAGGTCTCCCGCCTCTGGTTGGATTGTGCAGGTAAATGAGAGCAGCATTTTGAACCCCAGAAAAAAAAAAACTGTATTTCAACTTCCAGCCCCAAACCAAACGAAAACCAAACCAAAGCTGCCTAATAAGCAACATTCAAACTCACTTTGGGGGTTCAGCAGTCTCTTACACGTCTACACACTCCTCCGTGCAAGGAGAAAGGGAGTAGCTGATTTTGATGGCTGGGTTCTCATGGAGCTTCCTCTCTATCTGGTAGACGTTTAAACTGCATGTTGTACAGAAATTTAATTTCACTCTCGCAATCTCCCCTCCCCCCAAGAAGGCTGCCTTCTGGAATGAATGCTTTTAGAATAGCTTCCCTCCTTCCTAATCTGGAGTGTGGTTCTCCTCAAGCTTCAGCCTAAATAGCGCACCGAAGCACTAGGAGGACATATTCACAAACCTGGGGGGAGGGCGAAATAGCAGGAAAAGAAAATAGTCCACGTAAACAAGAAAGGAGGCCGCTGGAGGCCCTCTATGCTGCAAACCCCAAAGGCTCTCATTGCAGGGCGCCCACGAAATCCCGACTGTAATTGACTGTTTTCTTTGAGGTTTTCTGACCACGTGCTTCTTGCCATGGTTACTAGGACTCTGATACAAGAAGATGAATATTTATTATGATCCTATCCCAACCCTTCCCCAAGGCTTATCTGCAGCCTTTATCAAGGGGAAGACTAGAAAGAGGGAAGTTTGTGCCAGTGGTTTTAACCTGCCCCACCTTCCAGTGACCTGCCACATGCTCCTTGCTTTATAGACATCTGGGAATTCCATACATGCCTTAAACTCCAATTACACACCTTCTTCAAAGGACACGTGCTTTGATTTGCTAAGAACATTAAGTGGGCTCACGTCCTGGGGCCCTGAGACAAAAGCGAATGGAAAAATGTATCTCATGCCCTGTTTACTAGGTCTGCCTCTCCCTGCCCAGTAAATAAAGAAAATTCGTAGTCCTTCTGTTTGGATTTCCGAAGGCTCAGTTTGCAAAGAAGAGTTGAGATGTTTCTGAGAAATAATGGAGCTGCCGGCTGTGAGAAATGATCGAGAAGCCGACTTCTTCCATTGTGCGCTTACTTTCTTTCCACTTTCGCTGGTGCTGGGGGTGGGGCACTCTTTATGACACATAAGCAGAAAATTCTGGAAAAGTGGTCCCTGGGGATCCCCTTCCCGACCCCCGTCTGTCGCTAATGCGGGCCTTTCTCTGGAAATTTGAGGTTGGGCCTTTGCCGGAATCTGGTACTGCTGCTCGGTTTGCTACCGCTGACACTTGGCGCCGCCGCCTCCGAGCAGCGGCCAGACGCCGGGCTCCGCGGGTCCACGCCATCCGACGAGGGCACCGACATTGTCACTCTCTCCCGGTGCAGGCGTGCCCGCCACCCACGCAGGAGACCCTGGGCCGGTACCCTCTGGTGCGCCCGCCGCAGGTGAGACCCTTGCTCCCCACGGAGTTCTGTTTGGGTTTCCGTGGCGTTTGTTCCCCCGCAGGTTTGTTTGTTTTTCTTCAAATTACAGATGCAGGGAAAACCGCCTGACATCATGAGAGCGGGACAAATGCTCACTTTGAAGGATTCCTGGGCAGGACTTCAAGTGAAATCATATGCCTGAGAAGAACTTGATACCGGTCTAGAGAAAATAACTAGTTCTGACTTTGCCAAACCATGGAATGTGCAAAATGCTCTACTTTTTTGCAAGAGGCCAAGTGTCCTTTAAAAAGCTCCATTATAAAATATCAGCCCGAGGACGGGTAAGCTTGTGCCCGTTATTAAATGTGGGAAAAAATACACACGGTGTGTGAATTTCTGCTCTTTGACGTTACTTTATTAATAGCATGCTCCACTTTGAGGAGGGTATCAGCTATTGTGCATGAATTGTTATCTGCGCATGTGCTTAGCGTGTATATGCACAAACAGCGGGACTGTGTATATGGCAACAGAAAGTACTGCTTATTATGACTGAAGGCTATCAACCAATGAAGTTAAAAGCAAGATAAAAGTAATTATTTGCACAGTAAAGTTAATATTCAATACTTTCCTCTAGAGAATGAAGACATTCTGGTTGAAGGGCACAGACCCCAAGTCCAAGCGTCACAATAAACAAAAACATTTAGTTTCTCAGTGGTGAAACAGGGGTAATGAATTCATTTGATATGTTCTTTAAATAAGTATTGGTAATGAAAACAAAATGGAATGAAATAAAATGAGAAGAAATAATGGTGAAAGGGAAGACACAGGTGGCTTCATTTCAATTCTAAAAAAAGTAGAGCATTTTATGTCACGTGTAAAAGGGGTAGGAATATAGAAATTGTTTGCAAGCTGAAAATTATATTCAAGCAGTTATTTTCCGCTGTGTTCTCAAAGTAAAACTATTTATCAACTTTCCAAACCTGAGGGAAAATACTACCTGCAGTTTCCTATCTAATATTATTTAATATATATGTGACATTTGCTTTTCTCCAGAGATTTCTCTTTTGAAAAAAGTGGAAAAGCATTTTTAAAAAAGGCAAATGCAAGGCTATCTTTCTTTGAAAGATCTGATTATGCATCCAGAGTTAAGATAGCATTTACCTTTTCAGTGATCATAGTCAGCTCCACTCCCTGGTGGACTTCGAGATCTCTGAAATAGCAAACAGTCAGACCAAGCTAGTGAAAAAGGAGATCCCCCAAACAATTTAGAAAATGGAGGTGGTTAGATGATATACATGGAAGAATTAACTTCTTGATGCTTTTCCTTATCCATCTAGGACACAATCCTTGTTATTAGTGCACACACGGGTGCACACCCCCCCCACAATTACATCCATACATAGCTACCTTCCCTTTTCGTTATTTGGTACAGGGTTATCAAATCCAAAAATTAAGTAATAATTCCCCAAAGCTTCACTAATCTTTTAATGAAAGTAAGTACTGCAACAGGCTTTATTGTAAAATATGGTCTAAAATATTCCCAATAATAAATTTATAATCCTGTCATGTCAGCATTCTGTAGTGCTGTTTGAAGAAGGAAACCAAAGCATTCAGGCAATAAAATAACCTCAGTCTGAGCTAAGCAAACACAATCTATTTTGATACATATACTTATTTGACATAGTCATTGTTTGATTTAGGCACCAAAATAATTTTTCCAGTTCGGTAGCTTCTCTAAATTACATTTGAATACAGTAAAGTGGATATAAAATTTAAGAACTAAATTAGTAAAACCCACCAGTTTTATATTAATTATAAAAACAGTATGTTCTTAGCCTAGAAATAACCAGAATGAAACAGAAATCAAGCACCACTTGTCCTTGTTATTGTTTTACTAACTTCATCAGATTACGTGTGTATGTGTGTCTATCTCCAGAGGAAAACACTGTGTAATTGTGGATAAAATATATTTGCTGAAGAACTGACTAGAAACTGAATAACTAGCACTTAAAATTGTAATTGTTCCAGCAGTTACCAAGGATACTGAAAATTTGGGTTCCTGATTTATTTTACTCACAGCTGTATATTCTTTATGTATAAATTAGGAGTTTACTTCTCAAATAGATAACATCACCAAAGCAAAATATTTTTAGCAAACATGACACAATGTCGTATTTGTTCATAAAAGTTAAGCAAATTACAAGTAAAATTGTCTTTCCTCCTGAATTAAAATTATTTTCCATGTATTCACATATGTGTATGTATATATAAATAATTTTCACTAATACATTATCCTCCTTTCATGGGCATAAACCTTTTTTAGACTCCTCTGAAAAGTGAAGGGAATGACAAAAATACATCATAGCAAGAGAAAGTACTGCTGGTTTCATAGTGCTTATTTGAATGTTTTAGTGGTGTTTCAAATTACAAGCAAGAGAAATAAAGTGCAAATTTGTTAAACTTTTGCTGTTGGGAGACTTGATAAGAGATAGATGCTACTAAGCCCCACTGAACACCAAACTGGAATAATAATAAAGCTGTCTTTTTAGTTAACATGTCTGTGCCTGTCAGTAGCTGGTTTATTTGAGTTTTTCACTGCTTTGTTTATATTAGTGTCCCCTCCCTCCTGGGTGCCTCTAGAGTTAAACAAGCAGGTATTTACCACCAATTTAACTCTAAGCTTTAAAAATATAGACCAAACTCTAAGATTCTTAAAATTTTCAATCATATTTATTTATTGCAGAAAAATAATATACAAAGATATTTACAAAACAATCATAAAAATATGAATGCATTTAGACACCGGATCTATTTGCATTTTACCATGGGTCATCAATAAATAAATAGAATGTCGTTTTTTGTATTTTAAGTTTTTTTGTTCCCTCAGAGGAGGAATGGAAAAAAGGATTAACTGACTATGATTTTGCAGGCCAGTTTGATCCTAGCATTTTTTACTTCTTAAAGATGTTCTTAAATTCCTCTGACTGTTACCATTTTAAAATGGAGAAAGTCCATAGTGATGCCTTTCCTTTCAGTGGCTGATTGGCACGACCTCTTGAGAATGCATGCATGAAAAAATAAAAAGAAACATTCTTCGTCAAAAAAACAAACAAACAAACAAACACAAACAACTGTTCAGACTTCTATCAGAATGTAGAGGTGTGAGGATGGTGCTGCTGCCCGTCTGGGACTCACTGTCCACGGGCCTGTCCCGCTTTCTCTTTTAAAAGTGCGCCCCACGCCCTGTTTGAATTTGGGTTCTGCTCTTCTAATTTCCAAGAAAATCTTTGGCATAGATATTTATTTTTAGTTATCCAACTCCAGAGTCTCTAGACTGTCCATTTTCTCCTTCTCTGGAAACAATGACATCTGCAAAAACCCAGAAGGGGGAAAGTTGGTTATTGTTTAGGTCTCTGTGGCTGTTTTCTAAGACTAGGGAGCCCTGTTATCACCACCAGCGAGAAATTACACTGAACAACCTGGAAGGATTTCAGCCCAAGGGCAAGAGGAAGTGGGTGGGCGGAAAGAAGGAGGTGGAATTTGGAAACATTTGTTTTAAGGAGAAAGAAATGTTAAAGCCAAAAGAAAGGAAGGCCCTGGCAAAACTGTCCTTACCCTTGACCCTTGAGTCTTTCTCAGTCTTCCCTCCTGTCTGTCACGCACACTCACGCACTCGCACACTCCTGACCAGGGCGCATCCCTCTGGGGACCTCCCTCCCTAGCAGGGACTAGAACTGGCCTGCGAGGACGCTGATGGAAGGAGGTTGCGGGGCCAGGTTGCGTGCGCAGGGTGAGGGGACAGTGGGAAACAGGGCGACGAGGTGGGCTGGGCGCGCGGCGTGGCCGGCGGGTTAGTCGGCTTCCACCGGGGCGACCCAAAGGCGCAAGGGCGCAGGTCCTTACCTAGGTCTCCGGCCCTGCCGGGGGGGTGGGGAACTCCGCCTGCTAGTGCGACGCGGACATGGACCAGGCTCCCTCCATCCTCCAGACCGAGAAGGCGTAGCTGAGCCGCTCGTGGGCCACATAGCTGCAGCTTGCCATCTTGGAGTCCAGCTCGTCGCTCTGAAGGACCTGGTAGAGGAAGTCGATGTACCTGGCCGCCAGCTTGAGGGTCTGAATCTTGCTCAGCTTGTCCGAGGGCAGCGTGGGGATGATCTTCCGCAGCGCTGCGAACGCCTCGTTCAGCGATTGCGTGCGCTGGCGCTCCCGCACGTTGGCCATGACCCGCTGCGTCTGCAGCTCCTCGTACGACTGCGGGCTCCCGCCGCCGCTGCTGCTGCCGCCGCCCCCGCCCGCGCCGCCGCCGCCGCCGCCGCCGCCGCCGCCGCAGCCCGCAGACTTCTTGCCGCGCTTGCCCTGGGCCGGACTGCCCGGCTCGTCGCCGCCTCCGACGCCCCCGCCTGCGGCCCCGCCGGGCCCCGCGCCGCCGCCCGCGCTGCGCCGGCTGCTGCGCCGCTTGCGAGCCCCGCGCTTGCCGCTCGGCGGCTGCTGCCGGTCCGGCTCCTCCTCGCTGTTGCTCAGGCTGTCGTCGGCCGGCGAGACTGGCGAGCTGGACACGTCCTGCATCATCTCTTGGGCAGCGAGGTGCGGCCTCACGGGCCCGGGGCAGAAGGGTGGCCCGGGGTAAAGGACAAGAGCGGGGCGCCTCAACCCGCCAGCTTCCCCCGCGCGCGGCGCCGGCCCGGGCGGTGCGGCCCGCGGAGGAGGGAGCGGGAGGAGGGACGGGGAGGACCTCCGCGGGGAGGGCACGCGGGGGAGGCGGGGAGGAAGGCGGGAGGGGGAGGGGACGGTGTGGATGGCCTCGAGGTCCAAAAAGAAAGCGCCCAACGGCCGCACGCACACCCGGCTTGGCCTTCTGGAAACGGTGCCGGTGCTGGCGAGCCCGCGAGGTGTCAGGGAGTTGGGCGAAAGCTGCAGACTTGGAGGCTCTTATACCTCCGAGCAGGCGGAAAGTTTGGGGGCAGCAGTGTCATTGGCCTGACGTGGGGAGGAGGGACTTTTCGAAGTTTTATAGGAAAGTTTCCGCTCTCCAGCCTCCCCCCTCCCCCGTCCCTACCCCCCTTCCTCGGGGTCTAACATCTCGTCCTCCCAAACCATTCAAAAACGACCTGGGCCGGGCGGCCGGCCCCTTCGCCCGCCTCCTTGCTGCCCTCCCTCTTCCCTCTCTGGCGGGCGCGGGGCGATTTCCTTCCGTGCAGGAGCGCGCGGGCAGCGCCCCCGCACTGGAGCGCAGCGCCGGGAAACCGTCTGAAGGGACTGCCCCGCCGCTTAATAGTCCCCATACGGAGTGGCTGTGACATTAACGGTGGCAACAGCTCCTACGCAGTGGGCGATGCCTCATCTCGGCCCACATTCCTTTAGGTCCTCGGGGCCAGTTTGGGATTGCTGGGGTGGGAAGGAATGGCAAGAAAAGTGTCAACCGCGGAGCCCACCCAAAGGCCAAGGAGATGAACCCTTGGGTTTCTCAGGGCTTTACGACGACTGCTGAGCCCCGAGGTCCTGGGCGTTTTTGAAGACGTGGCCGCGCCGCGGGGGCTGTGGATGTGTGCGCCGGCCTTCCATCTCACCCTCCCCGAGAAGCATCTGGGCCCTCCTTTTCTCTCTGCTGTAACCCAAACTAAAGCTTCCCTACACCAAGACTGCGCATATGAAGGTGCTAGAAACAGAAAGAAATTCCTCCTCCTCCCGCGAGGGGAGATTTCATTTCCTTGGGGAAGGGAACAACGCTGGAGGAGGGCAGTGCAGCGCCTTCCCCGCAGCCGGCCCTGATTCTAGGCGTTACCAGCCCAAAGTGGAGGACCCTGTGGCCATTTCATTTCCACCCCACACTTAAATTAGGCCGTGTATTATGACCTTGGAAGGTCAGTTCATGAAAGAGTGAGGTGGGGGATTCCACAGCGTCTGAATTTACTGGTATGTCGGCTCTGAGTACCCCCCACCCAGCGCCCTTTTCTAGGGGGTCGGTGGGCACTTTAGCCTCCAGCGTCCCAAACACATGCCAATTGCTTGGGCACATTTGCAGCGTAAGCATTTCTGTCTAATAAATTGGAAGGAAGAGCTCAAAGAGGGTGTTAATGCAGATTACAGCAAATTGGAAGCAACAGAGTTGGTGAGCGGGAAGGGAAACTGCTATGAAGAGAAGCCCACCTTTGCAATGCTGTGCTTGTTTCTTTTTTTGGATCCAGTTGGAGTAAAACAACCCTTTCAAGTCAATCTGTTGTTATACTGCAAGCAAAGGCCGAAGGCAGTAGAGTTCAAGGGCGCCGAGTTGCATGCCTCGCGCTGGGGTTCCCTTCCAGGCTGAGGTCCGCCCACCGGCTGGCTGCCCAGTCTAGCTCGCCGACGAGAACCGTTAGGTCAGCAAGCGCCCCTTTCTGGGACTGGACCAAGGGTCGTGGCCGCGGATGTCCTGAGAAGAAGAAGGAGGCGGGAGCCCAGAAGATGCGCAGGCAGGCCACGTGGCTGCGCCCTGCTGAGGCTGGCTGCGTTGGTCCCAGAAACCCTAGGCTGGTTGAAGAGCTCAGCCTTTGGGGGAGAAGTGAAGGCAGGACTTCTCTTCTGAAAAGGGTCAACCAGATTGTGTTTTCAGAAGAGAGGAGACCTGATGGGGTCGTCCCAATCATTTTTACATAGATACTCAGAAACTGACCACGCCGTGGCCATATGTTAAAAATGACAGCCTGTGTCATGTTTTACTTGACCTACACTTAATTTCAACGGCACGTAGGCATTTCTTCTCAAAATAAAGTCATCCTTGCACCATTGTGTTTACATCTACCACCTACAGGATTTCATCTCTTGGAAATCAAAGATGACAGAAATTCGGCCCCATCCTCTACCAAGTGTTCTGTTTTGTAAATCTGAATTGTAGAGTATTCTGAAATTCTTGTTTAGAATGTGGCTACAGAAATCTCGAAAAATTACCACTGTAGTTATCTCATTTTTAAAAATATCAATCTCATTTGTCAGCTGAGTGTCAAAAATAAAGAGATCAAATAATTAGGCTCTTTCCTTTGTGGCCATGGATAAGGAAGACAGGAAAGTATGGGCAAAGTGTAAAGGAAACCTTACCTGACCAAGGGGAATTGGGGAGGAGGAAAGGGTCGGACAAGGCAGGGGAGAAACTCATTCCATAATAGCACAGCAGCCAGGGGTCATTAGCTTGCAAGACTTGCAAAGTCATCAATCTCCAGTTCTCAGTTCTTAACCAGGGAGCCCAGCTCTTCTCTGGCACTAAACTTGCAGGGGTGAAGAGCTCCTGGCCATTCTGTACAAGGACCCCTGAGGACTGAGGAGACGCTCTGGATACATGCTTAGAAGAGAGTTTAAAATGAATGACCTAGCAAGAGCCATCCTAGTTATGGGATCTTTCTAACAGGGTCACAATGAATGACTAAAGTTCTAGGAAATTTAAATTCTTCTGAGGGGTGGAGGATGAGCCCCTTAAGAGGGGCTCTGGAATTTACTTTTTGAGAGAAAGGTAGCAGCTTGCAGGTAAATTACTTCTCAAAAGTATCTGAGGCTTAATAATCCTTGCTTTGCAAACGGAGACATGCAGTGGTGGACTGACTGTCCAGTCTGCTTAGGTACTAACATTTTGTCAAATAATTTTCTACACTTGCTGGGGTGAGGATGGCTCCCCTTTTCTGTACCAACAAGTCAGGTACAATTCTGGATGTCTCACATGGAACAAAAATTATAATTTCCATAACGTTTTGGTTTAAGGTATGAAAGTTAATTTCATTCTAAAGTCTCAATTTCAGACTTTAAAAAACACTCATAGAAATTTTCCCTTAGGCTGAACTCAGTGTGACTGGAAGGATGTCAGTGGAGGACTACTTTCTTTGGGAATGCTAGATTAATTGAGATTCATTCTGTCTACTTCTAAAATAAGGTTCCTGAAAAAATTTAACTGAAAACAAAAAAAAAATTTTTCTTTTGCACTTGGATAATTCAATGAGCTTTGTTTTCAAACTGCAAACTTGGCATGCTTGCAGTCCATTCTGAGGAATGTGTGCTGTGTTAAAAAAAAAAACAACTGGAAAAAACACTGTTAGAAGTAACAGGGTTAGAAATCTCATACTGATCATATGTGTTAAGTGTGTAAGTATCCCTACAGTTTGAATATGTTGTGGGTTTCTCTAAGGAGCAATAAGTTAAAGATACTGTTAATAAATATACTGTAAAATTGTTAGCAAGCTGGTAAATTTTGGAGTTTGGGCTTGCATTAAAAAATGAGTACTTCAGTCTCTCTTCTTTCTCCTCAGTCTTTAGATGATCCACTGCCTGTGTGTCAGCTTTGAGTTCTCTGAATTGCATAGGTGAAATGCAGGAGCATTCCTGCAGAAGGGGGCGCAAACTGGAAGGCTAGCATTGAGTAGATCTCATGCGAAACAAAGTCACACATTGTACACAGGCATTGCCCAGTTTGGGGGTTAAATGATTGAATTTCATTGAAGTGTAATATAAAGTTTGCATCAGTATGAATGACTTTGATAACTCTTTGTAAAACTTCCTCCTTTGGTTATCCAGATAGCCTCAGTGATGTTTGAAATACCTTACCCTCCTTTCTCCGTTAATGAGTTTAGTTCACAAATTGAATGGATTCTACATTTCTCTTTCTAAATTTCTTTAAGAATAAGGAACTGAAGTTACTAAATTTGAGACTTTCAATTGAGAAATAAAATTCTTAAAAAGCCAAGGAATTGAGGTGCTATAAGCTAATATATTAGCTTTATGGTAGTGTAGCCAGGATAGTTGATATCTCATCTTGACTGTCAGTTAATCTTGTTGAAATACACTCCCACTCCTTATTTCAAAGTTGCTGGGATAACTAAAGCAATGAAAGAAACCCATAACCACCCATAGGACTTTCATCATGGTCCCAGTTCTAGTACACAGTTAAGCATGTATGTATCTTCTTTTTAAGCCATCTGATTTTCAGTAATTTTAATATAAATAGGTCAATTTACATTCCATGTTTTTCCAATTAATTTCCCCTTTTTAATCACAACCTCCACCTTTCTTCACCTCAGGGGATTTCCTTTTTTCACAAATGACTTTTCCTGAAGCTTTAAATCCTATTTCCATTGTGTGGTTTGGTTCTTCCTGCAGAAAACATGTTGTTTTTGCCAGTGACCACAAGAGGACACAATTTCCTAGAGAACTTTGTTTAAAAAGAGGCACATAGAAGAAAGCTAACAAAATAGTAAAAATACCACACAATTAATGAATGTCATTCTGGAAATGTCTAGTTGATTTATGTCACTTTTATTAATTTTTGAAAACATAAACATGGGTTGGTATTCAAACTATGCATGTTTTTGAGATGTTATATCTTTGTTTCTTCTTGTAGAATCCGAAGAAAAGTATACAATTATGAAAAAATATTAAAATGCTACTGTTGTAGTTAAGAAGAATGTTTATATTACACTAACAGAATTTGCACAAAACTCTTGGTGTCCTGGAATTTCAGTAACTTAACTTTAGATCCATGTTTGACAATGGAAAAACAGTTTTTAAAAAGCAATATGAATATTTCAAAATGCCTTTGAAAGTTTGAATTTTTAGTTTGGGTATTTGTGGTAAATTTATATAGAAAATAGCATGGAATATATTTAAATACCTATGTTAAGTTAATAAATATTAAAGTTATTTGGCACAGATATGGCAAAATTGGATTTTCTATAATATTTATTATCAACACTTCTCCAGAGTTATTTATACATAATCTTTGATTTAATTTAAGATATCTCTCCTTTCCCACTTCCTGCAATCCCAACATTCAGGAAGCTAAAATGGTTGGATTGTAAGTTCTTAGCCAGCCTAGGCTACATAGGGAGTCTCTGTCTCAAAAAGAAAAAATTTTAGCACATTATATTACTTTGTGAATTACCATGCATTTTATTTCAATATTTTTCTGGAACAATTTCATCATTTTGGTTTGCAACCTGTCCTATAAAGTCAACTGTGCCATAGATCCCCCCCTTCTTATATGCTTCCAGTTGACTCACTAAATCATGTGACATGTGCATCTTAGTGTCTGTGAGTCTTCCTGTGCTTTTCTGTCTGGAAATAGCCTTCCTTGAAGTGTATTTGAAGGTCACCATTGCATAAAGGTAATTTCCCCATGCACAAAATCATCCTTATCACCAGAGTGGGGAATCCTGCTTTCGTTGCAATTAAATTCTTGCTTTGCATTTATCATGCAGATACATATTAATCACATTCCTTGAGACTTTGCTGGAGGAACTGAGCAATGGACAAAAGACCTGGAAAAACAAAACACAAAGATAGATGAGAGAAATCCAAGGAGGAGATCAATAGAAATGAAGCAAAATCTGGAGAGAGAAAGAGTGAAAAACTGAGCTTGGGCAAATAAACAAGAATGATAGAGCACAAGAGAGACTGAAACTTGATATGTAGAAGGAATGAAATACCTAAATAAAAAGAAAGAAATTACTGGAGTTAGTGAAAAAATAGAACTGCACCAGGATTAATTACCTGGTATCTGCTCAAAGACATTGTTGCAAATAGTTGCCTGTTCTTTGGTACAGATACTTACTTTAAAAAATTCCTATGACCTAGGCAACAAGTCATAATAACAACATAAAGACATAAGGGCATGAAACTTTTAATTAAGGTTGATGTTTTTCTACTGCATATGTTCTCCCTGAATTAGAGTACTGATGGTAGCATATTGTCAATACTTGATCTCAGAGTGTATCTCATTTTGGGGGATACAATGTCAGTACTCCATAAAATGCTATTAACTGTGATAGAATTTCAGAAATCTTATGCAGTTGCTTACAACATGAATTATTTTCTGTTTGACCTGCGTGATGAAGGTGAAATTGTGTGCTTTTCCTGGTAGTTAGCCAGGCTCAATGTCTTTGCCTTCCCTACCTCAGTTACCTGAGAGAATGACAGCTATAAGTGATGAGGCTTCTATTCTCATTCACCTTGAGACACTGTAAGGTTCTGGTTCTTCTTCATTGTGCTTTGTGAGACCTGAATTCTGATTTCAACTGTAATTAACTGCAGTGTGTTTATAGATTCTTTTGTAAATTAAGCAACAAATATATTAATGTCTCTTACTATCTTATGACATGAAGGATGTCACAAAATAATGGAAAATAAAATATGACACATTTTAACAAAAAAAGTCTAAATGTTGATATATGTTTTTCAAAGAGTGTCAGTGAAAGACACTGAACCTAAACTGAGGTGATAAGGATAACATTGTGCACTGAGAAATTACCCTTATGCAATGGTGGCCTCCAAATATATTTTGAGGAATGCTGTTCCAAACAGAAACGTACAAGAAGGCTCACAGACCAACATGGCGTATTGAGTCAACTTAAAGGATACAACAAGAAGGGAATCTATGGCATAGTTGACTATATCCTAGGACAGGTTGCACACAGGCAGGAAGGACCGCCCTGCCCAGATCCTATGATACAACGTGTTTGCGTGTCCTATGAGGTTTTTTTCTTTTTCCCTCTCTCCACATTAGTCTTTCCTATTGACACAGTGCTTAAGAGACCCAAAGTTTAGGATAAGCAGTAATGGGATGTTATTGGAACTAATACACATTCACTCTACTAGAGAGACACAAGGGAGATACTCTTGTCACATCAGGACTTGACACTTAGTATGAGGAGCATCTCTGGATTTCCTCTTTCTGTCTTGGCCAACAATCAAATAGGGCAGTTGGGATATGACCAATGGAGAGCCTATTTACAACATGGGATCCTCATAAGTATGGGGTTCCCTCTGAGCATTGTCTCTATTTGATGCTTACGTGGTCTTTCTTTCCCTTCCTACTTTGTCAACTTACATTAGCACTGTTTAAGATGTCTGTCAAACTACTTCTTTGTGTATTTAATTTCATCAGTCTTCCTTGTTCTTATTTTCTTCAGCAGAAATGGATATGCATAAATGACATAATAAGTATGCATTGTGATCTTCTTGAAGGACACTTAGTCTTGAAGGATGAGTAGATGTGAAACAGGTAAGCAGTGGAAAGGTTGGTAGAGGAAAGTGGAACAGGCATAGAGAGTGCATGTGCAAAACATGAGGCAGGTGCATGTGAGTTTTCCCGGGGATAAAGGGAGTTTGTTTTGGCTGGAGGAATGAGTATGGGAGCAGTCATGTATGATGCAGAGTATGCTTCCTCCAATGTGAAATGAAATAGTTGGATAATTTGGAAAAGATGAAGACTATTTTAATTTGAAGGGTTAGTACAAATGATCTGGCCTGAGTAATCAATTTTAAAGTAGATTTTTTTTTTTTTTGATATCTGCTTTAACTCTGGTTTGGCCTGATCTGGAACCTAAAAACATTTTCCTAGTTGATGAGAATGTGTTTTCTCCTAGGTCTGGAAACTGCTTGTGGCCAACGGGGCCTAAAGTTTCAGGCCAAAATGAGTAAAATAGGGAGTTAAGTGGTTTGAATGGGGGAGAAGACACTCCCTCGAAAACCCACTTTATACTCACTCCTCATGGTCATGCTTTAAATCTACCACTCTAATTTGGGGCTGGCATTGTCCTTTCCAGGTTCCTATTTTAAATGGCTAAATCTGCAAGATGAGGTAACCTATGAAGTCCCCAAACATGAGGGAATTAGATTTTGTGATGTTTTTCTCAAGACAGGAGAGGCTCAGGGCTGCTGGATACCAGAAAAGTCTGATGTGCTAAAGAAGCCAGATGGAAAGGCAGGAAAAACAGAGAAAATGAATGTTGTACTACTAGGTTTTAGGACCTTTTCTCTTTTTCCAAGTGTAGGTCTTGGCCTGATACCTGACGCTGGTTCAAACCTTCCATGCCTGCCATATAGTGTGGCTGAAACTGTTCAGTTCTGTCTTCTGGATTCAGTTCTAGATAGAGTAAAAAGAGATAGTGAGAAAATAAGAACTCATTGATCTTATCCCACTGTCTCACTTTCTGTCAATTGGGAAGTCACAGAAATTTAAAATGACCCCATTAATGAGGGATATGCTTCCATTGGTCTGTCAGATAAGAATCAAGAGCAAATCATTATCTTTATGTCATTTTGATGGCTAAATTGTTTATAAGTGCTGACCCCTTAAAATTAAAATGGTTCCCTGTAGTTGATTTGTGTTTGATATTCTTATTTCAAATGAGGACTAAGTTGTACAGAACCTTATATACTGAAGCATTGCTATTTAATTTTAAGTGCAAAAAGAAGAGTTAAAAGGGTAAATAAGGAAGTCATTGATGATCCAGTTCTGAATGAAGAACAACTGTTTCCTGTATCATGTATCACCTCTAAAGACTCAAAATGCAGAATGGGGACACCTATTAGAGAACTTCAAAATTTATCTATGCCTTTCCTACTGAGGACCATAACAGAAGGCAAATGATGTCTTCAACTTCTGTTCTGGGTGCCATCTTTTCTTAGCTGTTATATTCAATTGCCTACTCCATACCACAATGTTAGTTACTCACAGGTATTTTGACCTCACTGCCACTCTCAAATAACCTATTCCTCTCCTTTCTACAAATCCATAAACTTCTTTAATTTTCCTTATTTCACCTAAATAACTAAACTATTATCAATTTCTGGTTTTTTCACCCCACCCTCTTCTTCATTCAAGTGCTCATGAGAGGATTGTAGTCTCCCTCTAAGACTGGCAGACAGGGTGTTCACCAATCATTGGAAGTTGGTTTAGATGCAGGACAGCCAATAACACTTCATCAGAGATGTCATTTTCTGAGTTTGGATTCCATAGCTCATACTGCAATTTCTTTCATTTGTATAAGTATTTTTTCCCAAGAAGCCTAATTGCCATAAGAACCCAGGTTTCTTATGTTTCTCATAGGCTCTATAATGTGAAAATATATAACTCATAAATGCTTATTGATGATTATTATCTTTAAAGAAGTATTGTATGCCCATAGGTCAGATCAAAATGTGTAGGTACCTCTATAGCTCAGATGTGCCTCAATTTACATCAGTATTGTCCTAAATCTGTATTTTAGACAACATACACAGACAACAATGAAACTAAGTAATATTTATTACTCAAAATTAGATAGTAAAACACTTTAAAATATTAATTGGGAAAACATTTCTTCCTGGATTTTGAAATTAATAGATTTTTGCTCACCTAATATTGTGAATAATTGGAACAATATCTTATTCTGTATCATGGCACTAGAAGGTCATGACACAAAACAAATGTGGTGAGGAGAAAAAGAACTATAATAAAGCATAAATAATCTGTAAATTCCTCACTTTATGTTTTTTTACAAAGAAAATGTTAATGTAGTTGACCCTGAGCTGCAATGAGAAGAGGGTCTTTCAACTGTCTAGTTTAAAAATCTTCAGAAATTTGTGTAATAAAACAGTTGGGAGAAAATCTTAAGTGAACTGTCCAATCAGAGCTGTATCCATTAGAGTACAGGGCACTTTGTGCTTTCGCTATCCATCAGGAGTTTCAGAACTCATGAGCATTTTTCTGACCACACAGTCTTGTGCAGCACGAGTAATGCTGGCACAGTAATGAGCCAACCTCAATGACATGTGCGGGAAAACACAGTTAAGGGACATTGTTGTGTCTAGGTGAGAAGTGATTTTGACCTGAACTTGAGTGGTAGTAGTAGAGCTGGAGGTAAAAAAAAAAAAAGTGGTTAGATTCTAGATATGTTTTGAAGGTAGAGCCAACAGGATTCATTAAAGTTAAAACATGAGGTGTGAGAGAGAGGAATCAAAGTGACTGAAGACTTTTGATCTGAGAAAAACAAAGTTGGCAACCATTGAGATGGAGAAGGCTGTGGATGGAACACATTTCAAGGCAGACAGTTCAGTTTCAGACATGTTAAATTTGAGTTGTCAGCTAGAAATCCAAGTGGAATTGTTGGGCAGGCAGTTGAATATGTGTGTGAGTCTGAAGTTTGTGAAAGAAGTCTGGATTAGAGATAAAATTTGGAACTGATTAGCATATAAATGGCATTTTATATGAGTAACTGGAAGAGATCAGCATGGAAGTGAGTGTGTATGAGGAAAAGATGAAAACTGAGCCTAAAAGAAGATGGTGAGTACTGTCATACAGAAAATAAACCAAGGAAGGGACATAGGGATTTATGAAGGGATTATAATTTTAAGTAGGATGATATTTGTGAGATTGTAATTAATTCATTTTCCTAAGAAAAAACTGGGACAAATTGAGAATAATCAATAATAAAAGAACTAATAGAAAAATCATTTAAAGTAGAAAAATCCCAACAATTTATAAAATGGAATGACACATTGTATTCTGGGCAACTTTGAGGAAAGCAGATACACAACCACAAATATTCTCAGAATATTTTTGACCATTAAAGATAAAGAAACTATGCAGCCATCATCCAGATAGCAAAACTTATTCAGAAAAGAATGAAAATAAGGCTATTTACGTGTTCTCAATAAGACATATAACAAAAGAATATTCTGATCCCAGAAGTTCATATACACAGCTAAGAATGCATGTTACTATATAGGTAGCAATTGTGAAATGACCAAAACACCCAAACTATAATTTAAGCATATTAAGACTAATACAAGAGCTGTGATGAGCAGTGATACAATTAAATGCAGAGTTTAAAGTTTGTGAATTATTATAAAAATGGCAATAAGAATAAGTACAAAAGTAAATAAAAATTCTCTTATACAAGAAGAACATATTTTAAAAATATTCATTTACAATGCACACAACTCTAGAAACAGAGCTGAGATAGGTGATATAAATAAAAGAAAAGAAGTAGGACGATACGTACTTAAAGTAAGCTAAATTAATTAAGTAAAGAGTATAAAGTAAGATTTAGCTGAAGTAGCAGAATTATATGCAGTCTTTTATACTATGTAGTGCTGAATCAGACATTTGACTCTTAAAAAGTCAAATAGTAAATATGAACAAGTATTACAAACAATTGTTAAGATTCATGGGATCTATTTGTAGGTGATAATGATTCTATAGGAAAAGGATCTTAATGATTCTGTCAGAAAACTTAATTCTGATAAACACTTTCAGCTAAGTAGAAGGATGCAAAATCAATATAAAAAAATCATTAACTTTTCTATATACTAATAACAGATTTGCTGAGAAAGAAGTCAGGAAAACAATACCATTCACAATAGCCTCAAAAGAATAAAATATCTAAGAATAAACATAATCGAGAAGTGAAGGGCCTTTACAATGAAACTTACAAGTCACTAAAGAAAGAAACTGAAGAAAACACTAGAAGATGAAAGACCTTCCATGTTCAAGGATCAGCAGTATTAATATTGTGAACATGCAATATTGCAAAAAGTGACCTACGGCTTTAATGTAATCCACTTCAAAATTCTAATGACATTATTCATTGAAATAGAAAAATCAATCCTAAAATTCATATGGAAACACAAAAGATCCCACATTGCCAAAGCAATCCTAAATAATGATGGAGGTATCATAATACCTGATCTCAAATTGTTCTATAGAGCCATAGTAACACAAACAGCACAGTATTAGCACAAAACCAGATGTGTAGAGCACTGGAATAGAATAGTGTACCCAGAAGTAAACTCACAGAGCTAAGACATCTGTTTCTCAACAAAGGTATCAAAACATACACTGGAGAAAAGATAGTCTCTTTAATGAATGGTTCTGAGAAAACTGGATATCCACATGTAGAAGATTGAAACTGGATTCCTAGCTCTTATCCCATATAAATATCAATTTAAAATGGATCAAAAAGCTTAATATAAGACCTTATTTTTGAAACTACTAAGAAAAACATAGGGAAAACAATTCAAGATCTAGGCATAGACAATGACTCTCTGAGTAGGACTCTAATAGCTCAGGAAATAAGAGTAAGAATTGACAAATGGGATTGTATAAAATTAAAACTTATCTTCAAATCAAAGGAACTAGGTACCAAAGTAAAGAGGCAGCCTACAGAATGGGAGAAAACCTTTGCCAGTACCCATCTGACAAAGAATTGTTATCCAGAATATATAAAGAATTCAAAGAATTAAACACCCCAAGAACAATAAATACATGGAGAAATGTTCAACATCTTTAATCATAAGGAAAACAGAAATCAAAGCAACATTGAGATTTCAGCTCATCTCATGCAGAATGGTTACCATCAAGAAAACAAACAACAACAAATGCTGGTGAGGATTTGGAAGAAAAGGAACACTTATACACTGTTGGCAGAAATGTAAATTAGTCCAGTTGCAATGAAAAGCAGTACAGAGGTTTCTCACAAACTAAAAGCAGAATTACCACGTGATCCTGCTATACCACTTGCAGGCAAATACCCAAAGGAATCCAAGTCAGCATCCAACAGAGACACCTTCAGCCTTATTCACAATAGCCAAGTTATGGAATTAGTTTAGGTGCCTAAAAGTGGATGAATGGATAAAGAAAATGTGATATATATGCCCAATGGAGTATTTTTCTGATGCCACAGTATGTGTCAGGCTCTTGGTTTGTGTGTGTGTGTGTGTGTGTGTGTGTGTGTGTGTTTGTGTGGTTTTGGGGATCAAACAAAGTTCCTCAGGTATGCTAGGCAAGTGCTTACCACTGAGTTCCTCCCCAGCCCTATGTCAGGCACTTGGGATGAAGCAATGGATGAGGTACTATATGGCACTATAACGAAGAGATCCAAAAATATAGTGGTTTAAACAAAGTACTTGTTTATTGATTTTATAAAAAGTTTGGATAGGTGCTATAGGCTTTGCTCAGTGGCTCTGCCATCCTCAAAATGTGCCTTCAATTTCATGAAGCAAGACAGCCACTCCAAGTTTCATATCAATTTTTTATTCAGCCAATGAGAAGTTGAAAAGCAAGGGAAGACATATCTTTCTTTAAGAGCATCCTGTAGAAATTACATATGTGACTTCTTATGATTTCCCATTTTTAGGTCTTAGTCACAACTAAGCAACTGAGGTTGTACACAGAAGTCATGAACTGCATAGTCACAAGTATGTAACTTGTTTTGATTTCTTATAGGAGCTCACAGCCAAGAAGAATTTGTTTTGAGTTTTGTAGGAGAATTTGAACTTAGACTTTTGAGTAATGCTGGAACAGTTAAAAATTCAGAGACTACTGGAAATAGATTAAATATATTTTTGCATTGTGAGATGGACATAAGCCTTTGGGGGCCAGGGGCAGAATGCCGTAGTTTGAATATAATGTCCTCCAGAGGTTCATGCATTCATAGCTTGGTCCTCAAACTTTTGGTGCTATTAAGAGGTGGAGCATAGTGAGAGGTTTTAGGTCTTGGGAGGCATTCCTTCAAAGGAGATTTTGAGACTGTGATCTCTTTCTAGCTTTCACACTGGACAAAGTCTTCCCCCACTGCTCTCCTGCTATGAGGTATTGCTTTATTTATAGGCCTAAAAACAAAAGGGCCAATCATTGACTAAAATCTCCAAAACTGTGGGCCCAAATAAACCTTTTCTCTTCATAACTTGATTATCTTAGGTTTTCATTACAATAAAGGAGTGACTAACATGCCTAGTATAATCACAAATTCTACTGTTAAAAAGCAAGAGGGGAGCCTGAGTCAGTGGCTCAGGCCTGTAATCCTAGCTACTCAGGAGGCAGAGATCAGAAGGATTGTGTTTCAAAGCCAGCCCAGGGCAACAGTTCAGGAAATCTTATCTCAAAAAGAACCCATCACAAAAAAGGGCTGGTGGAATGGCTCAAGGTGCAGGCCCTGAGTTCAAAACCCAGGACCAAAAGAAAAAAAGAAAAGAAAGAAACAAACAAAAGCAAGAGGGAAAATGGATACTGGCAGGTGACTAGCAGACTCTTAGCTAGTGAATGAAGCAAGCAAGATTCTTGGCTCACTGACTCTAAAGTTAGAATCACTCCTTTGCACCTACTCATGGTCTACATGTTAGTTATATGGCCAGTTTACTCAATCTGTCTCTGTTGCTCTCTCCAGCTGCCTCAATTTGTGGGCATCTAAGTATAAAATAGCACAGAATTTATGATACACAAATTATATTCCTTCCATTCCATCCCATAGTTCAAATTACTAATCCCTCCCCTACAATACCACTCAACATCTATGTAAGTTGGTTGTATACAGTCCTTATTCTACTATGAGCTCCATTTAGGGAAAGATTCTTAACTAAACTAGAAAACCATTAAGAGCAGAACCAAGTCTGTAGTAAGTGTCCAATAAATGTTTGATAAATTTTTATTTAATTGGTAATGACAGCACAAGAATTGGATGCTGATCCATCCCAATTTAAATGTAAATTGAACTTGCATTACTGCTATTTTTCACTCTAGCCTCACTACAGCATTTAGGTGCTTGTTTAGTTTAGGACTACATATAAGAATGACCATGAACATTTGATTTGGGAAGTTGTTCACCTTCGTGATCATTTGTCAACCCCTCTTTCCCAAAGGAAAAGATAAAGGAGATATTTATGTAGCCCACTGACTTTACTAAGCTGAAATAAAATGTACATTCATGTTTTCTTTATAACTTTTGTAGAAAACATACAATGTGCATGCATTTTTATAGAAAGATAGAATTTTGAAAAGAAAATTTTAATTTTATATGTAGCATAAGAAGTGCAGTAAAGAACCTTTTGGGTAGAAAAAACCGGAGGGTGGGAGAGAAAGAGAGAGGAGAGAAGATCTATAATAATTTTTATTTTTGTTATATATAGCCACTTACCTTGTGCCATCAGTGATAAATGAACAACTCACAGAGCTGTAATACAGTACAATACATTGAAAACCAATTGCTAATGATATAGAAGCATTAAAAAGCAACTATAGCTAAATTGTAGCAAATCAATCTGAGGACAATGGAAAAATACTAGATTTATGATAGAGTGAGGTACTTTTAAAGAACATCCACAAAATCAATGATGTAATCATGCCATTATGATTTAAGATGATAAAGAAAATGCTATAAATCACACCTTCTGACTTGGAAAGGCTCCCAGTGCTTAGAATTTTATTTCAAGAGAACCTCCATTTCTGAACTAAGTGTCATAAATCTGAGAATTAGATTGTCACTTGATCCATTTGGTAATCAATTTATTATGAGCCTCCATGAAGTTTCCAGTCATTCTCAGACTCATGGTTCCTTCCAATCTGAGTAGTATCTTCTCCTCTGAAAGGATGTTTCCTTGGGGTTTGTATCCATTGTCCTCTTGGTCAGTGCTCTTAGCAATCCTGACCTAATTGCTGCTCTTGTTATTGTCCTTGGTCATGACAGTATAACTTAGCAAACTATTTCTTATACAAGCATTTGCACATAGACTTGAACCAGCCTTAGTTTTAAGACCACATATTGGGTTCTTTTTCATTGAGATGATGAAACATTCTTTACAGATTTCCTTTGTTTGAATGTTAACTTTTAATTTGGTAAATTTCATGTCAACCTAATTTTTTATATTATTATTATTATTATTGGCAATACTAGAGTTTGAACGTAGGCCTTTGAGCTTGCTAGGCTGGCATTCTACCACTTGAGCCACATTTCCAGCCCCTTTATGCTCTATTTATTTTTTAGATAGGTTCTCACTTTTTGCCCAAGTGGCTTGAATGGTGTTCCTTCTACTTATGTTTCTTGCAGTAACTGGGATGTACCACCACATCCAGCTTTTATCTGTTCAGACTGGGTCCTGTGAACTTTTTTGCCAGAGCTGACCTCAAATTGCAATCCTTCTGATCTCCACCTTCTGAGTAGCTAGGATTACAGGTATCAGCCAATGGTTCCCAGCTCAACCTAATTTTAATTCTGTAAAAGAGCAAGAAAATTAAGTATAAAAAAAGAGAGAAAAAACCTGAAATTAATTGTGTCTAGTAGCACAAAAAGTATTGATCTACAGTTTGACTGTAGTGGGAGGAGAACTGGGCTGACATACAGTATCTGGATTTAGCTAATCTTTCTCTACTTCTCTCTCTTTCTCTCCCTTTGATGCTTCAAGCATCATAAATGTGGTAAATATCTAAATAGGTTACTTTAACTGACATCATACATTATGATAAAGTATGAAGCAAAGACCTTAATGAAATCAATCACTTGGAGAAAGACCAAAGTTTTTGTCATGTTGGACTTTTTAATTATAGCATCAAGTAGTAGGATATATACACATATGCATGTACACACATATGTATTTCTGAAGCTTTTTGTTTTGAATAGCCAAATTTGGTTTCAAAGAACTATTTATTCCTCACTATATGAACGAGAGAAGGTAAGCATCCTACAAATTACATGAAATAGAACCAGATGTAGTCTTTGAAAGTTGTTGTAAATTGAAACAATAGGAACTAACAGCGGCTTTATAAAGGAGTCTTTCAGTTTATGCTTGAAAAAGTGCTTATCAACCTGGCCATCCAAACAACGCCAGGTCATCATTGCAAGTATTATGTGCAAGCCTGCATCTCCTTGGCACAGACATGGAGCTACATTATAGCAGTATTTGTCAGGGTTACCTCTAGAGAAGGAGACAACTGGGTCAAAATCTGCTCAACCACTACCTAGTCTTGGACAAGCTATTTTAACTAAATTGAAAGTGTTTCCTCATCTGTAATATAAATATATTAATATCCATCTTAGTAAGTTTTTGGAAAAATTTGAGTGCCTAACTTAGGTAAACAGCTAGTACGCTCTAGTTATTTAGGAAAGTAATTGCCATCCCACTAGCATGGAGGTGCCTTTCTGTACTTCTGCAGTGGAAGCTCACAGTAACCCTATGAACTGTGCAGGAGAGAAGGTATCTATGCAAGTAGAGGCAAAACCAACCCAAATAATCAAAATTGGATTTATTCCTCATTATTTTTGAATTTTACATTTTGTCCCTTTTAATGAGTAGCAAAGATAATGGATTGTAAAAACAGTAAAAAAAATTTTTTTTGTGATCTTTGTAGAGTGCTCCCAAATTTTTTTAATCTCCATGACTGATTTCTCAATATTTACAATTGAATGTGATCAAAGAATTACAAATGCTGTATAACCTGCATGCACCAATGGACAGGATTGGGTTTTGTTAGAATTAGCTCTCTTGGGGCTAATCTGACCATATTGTGGGTATTAATTTAGCTTAAGTGGTTCCTACTTAACCCCTTTTGGTTTCTATGGAGACTTGCTCTGGTTTACTGATATATAGCTGTTTCCTCACCTTTTCATTTCCTGAAATAGCACCAAGTACAGTATCTAAATTTTGACTAATATAAATCAAAGCACATGCCTTTCCTTTCAGTCAAGTCCTCTGTTTCAACACGTGTGCAGGATTTTAATGCATTAGACATCTGTTATTGCTAATGGGGATAAAATGTCACATGTTAAAAACAATAAAAGTTATTAAAAGCAGTGCAGGTTTTAAATATTTTGAAATTATTTATGTTAGAAATGTGTTTTTTCCCATTGGTGAATAACACAGTTTTCAATGATGAATATTCAAATTATGTGAAAATAAATATGCATATGGATATGCAAATATGAATATGTAAAGATTTGGAGCTAACATTTCCACATTTAATTTTTAAAAAGTGAATTTTAAATGTTAGCTTTCTCTTTCTCTCACTATAGTTTCCTTGGGGCAAGATAGGAAATAAAACTTCAGTACTAATTGTTTAAAAATCTGCAGTCTCATTAGAAATGTGAAATGTATTCCTACATTAGTATAGGTTGCTGTTAGATATTTTTAGAGTATATGTGTATGTGCACGTGTGTGTGTATCTATAATTATGGGTGAACTCAGCAGTGTTTTAAAAGGAACACCCTAGCATTGTAGCCAAATTTTCCATTCCAATGACAGTGAACTTTTAAAGGGCATATTTGTTAAATGCTTTTCCTTTAAAAATTTAAACTCTACTTATTTAATAATAACCCTTATCTTTCCAATTAATTTCAACTTTTGCGGGGTGGAAGGCCATTAAAAAACATATTTTATTGAAGATATACTTATAAATGAAAGTTAATCTTTTTCCTAACCCCAAAGACTTCTTTCAGTTAAGACAATATAAAAACTGTGAAGCTAAAGTAGACTGTTAAAAATCAAGACTTGAATAACCTAGCAAGGAGAGAGAGGCAACGAATCCAAAAGGCCTCTAGTGCGGTAGTGAAGTTCTGCTATCTAGTATCAAAGAAAAAGTTATAGAATAGCTATTCTCAGCCTCTGACATGCTTAATTTAAATGTTCTGAAGTTAGAAGGCAGAGTTTTCACCCAAGTGACAGCATGCTGCCCTTCAACAAAGAACGTAGCTCACAAATTGTATGGTTTTGTTGCCCATTTTAATTTAAACTAATTTTATCATTTTTCTATTTACAAAAGGATATAGCAAATCTGGAAATTACAAACAAGCACTAAAATATGCTCAATTATCTTCTAGTAAATATAAAATTAATATTCACATTTTATAGAAATAGAGATATGGATACATATACATATATACTTACATATAGTCCCACATGAAACTGAAATAAAATCATGCCTTTCATATTGTTTTACAAAATACTGTTCCTATCACTTGTTGGAATTATCTTTCTATAGCACAAACTATTCTTATAAATTATACTCAGTAGCTGCAACAATTTTAAGTAAGGTCTTACTTTATTATACATGTATGCTCTTTATTCTGCATTTGATACAAATAATATGAGGTGCATATTTTATAGTCTAATCGTTACACACAGTCTTGATTGTTTCCTTAGGCTAAATACATGTAACTGAAATTCCTGTAGGTAAGCTATAGGAACCCATACAAATTCATAATATTGTAAAAATATGACTCAGATTGTCCCAACAATAGCCAAGATTCAGAGGATGCTCTTGACTCTTTTCTTATTGCTTTCTTGATATGGTAAATTACCCAAACTGCAGATCCTCTTGAATCCCCTCAAGATGAAGCAGCTCTGCTCCCAGGGAAAATTCTGTTTTTCTCATTGAGTCAGTGACCCTCATCTAATCAATGAGCGTTCTTTAGGCTTCCCGAATGGCAATTCCAGACACTTTCTTTCTACCATTGCCTGGGCTGCTGGTCTTAGTAATGATATTCAGGCTTCATATCCTTGTGTAGGGCAATGGTTGGTGAAGAACTAGACTAATTTCTGTGCTTGTTTTCAATATTTGTAAATACATGGATGCTCACATCAATAACTATTTTTGTGAGATAATGGAAACATTCAATAATCATTAATATTACAACTTACAAAGTTTCAAGAGAGAGAGAGAGATGCCTATTAGTAAAATAGAGCAAAACTACCAAAGCATTGGGGAAATGGAAGAAACACTAACACTTTTTGAACATTTGAAATAATTTTAAATGTGCAACACATTCTCAAATACATGTGAATGTATTCTGACAGAAATACTTTTGCATGTATGCTTGCTTGCATGTATGTGAATCATACATCAGCGCATGGGGTTGAATTTACAAGTTGAAGTCCAATGTGTCCAGGGTAAAGACCCTGAGGTTTGGATTGAGGTATGATGTGTATTTTCATGTGGACATAATTTGGAAAGATTTTTGTTGTGCTTTGTTGTGTAATTCTTTTGAGTTTGGGGCATTTTTAGCCTGTTTCATATTAACTTTTAGAAGCAATCGATTGCATTTGATGAAATTTAGTGTACTAATAGGGGGAATGAAATTTAATTTGTGGTTCTGTCATCTTGAAGCAAAGTGGCATCTAATACATATTTTAACTGAGCTCATCTGCTCTAATTTTAATGGGCTTTGGTGAGATTAGGCAAATGAATAGTGATGAAAGAAATGGTGTGGTATATTCAACAAGATCTGTAATTAACGAAACCACTACTTGTCAAGTGCTTGTTAACTATAGTCACCACAATTTTTTTGGCCAAAAATATGAACCCATAGTCAGAATATGTGAAATTGAGTATGTTTCCTAAATTGGAAAATTTTTGGTAAATTTCAGAAAGCTCTTTACTATCAGTTCTCAAAGGGGCCACTTGAAGTTGAATCAAACCTTTAAAAAGGACAAGCTATTTAGTAATTCTTCTTTAATTTTTCTAGGCAAGGAGGAAAAACTATGCAAAATAACTCATATGAAAAAAGATTTGCCTATTTTTAAATGTCAAGAGATTATTTGCAAATTAAGACCAACCTTATCTTTTAAAAACTGTTATTTTAGTTTGAAAATAAATTTGAGCCAATATATACTTTTTTTCTGAAATATTAAATAAATTCCCTTGTGTCAAGGTACAAAAAGAATCAATGTGAATGAAGAAGACAATGTCAAGCTTGGAAGTTTTTAGAGACTGGACCTGGCAGATAGGTCACAGGATATCCAAGGATGCACTTTGAGACTCAAGTTCCCTCTCTGAGCTTCTAAGAGAGGCTCTTTTCCTTCTGTCCCCCTGATTTACTTTCTATGAGAGTCAGGGGGAAGCCAGTTAAACTTCTCAGGTAGCTAAGAGTTTATATCTCTTAGTGGTACCCATGCCACCCATTTCCAGTGGCGTGGGTGGAGAGAGTTGTAGGTTTTCAGATTTCATATCAATCTACACCAGGCATTTGGGTGTACCTAAGTTTGCTAATAGAAGATGTCCTTCTTCTTAGTTATCTCCAATAGCACAGCTGTGAAGATAAATTCTCCCCAAAAAACAAAATTCCAGAGGTTTTACCAATTGAGCTGTTATGTTTTGATATGAAAACCTTTTATACTCAATTTAGAGATTGAGGATAGGGCTTAAAGTGACCTTCCTGGAACATCAGAGATTATGGTTATATATGTCATAGAGCAGAAGCCTTCCCTTTAAATTTCTATGCTTAAGAATGTCAGTTTAAGTTGGGTACAACAGTCATATTACTTAGAAGATTCTGATTCTATTTAGGAAAAGATGGCAGACTATAAGACTATTAATATTGCTTTTGTATGTGTTCTCAAGAGTCCTTCTAAAAGGGTAAACCATTATTTTATTCTCTATACACATTCAATATTAAAGTAGAATCAAGTACAGCAATAACAACATTGACTAAATATTTACTTTGTATAAAGCACTGCACTAAGCTCTTTATATTATCTCTTATGTTTCTTTAAATATGTGTGTCTTTATGATATACACTTCACAGATCAAGATGACTAAGTTTAAGTTTTTTAAGTTTTAGTAAGTAGCAGAACTGGGATGCACAAACAGTAGAAAATCATACTTGAGAATGTATCTGGCCAAGCATTACAGCCCAGACCAAGGGTCCCAGAGTCAGACACTCAGTTTTGAGGTCAGAGTAGAAATGCAAATCACAATTATTTCAGGGACAATATTAAGTACTATAGTGCACAAAAAAATGTTTGTTTTGCTTTTATGAAACACTTGAAGAAGAGTTATAGAGTAAAACATGATTCAAGTATCTGTAACTAGCCCCTTAAAACTAATAGTAATTTGTATTTCTGTAGTATTTTATGGATTCAAAGGATTGGCATAGTAATCATGTGAATTTTTTTCTTTTCTCAATTTTTATTTTGAAATAACTATAGGTTCACAGGACAGTGCAAGATGAAGGATAGTTATTCATTTCTGATGTAACATTTCTAGTCAAATATGATGATCATATGTTTGTTTCCAAATAACTTTAGTTCCTCAGCGTTTATTCTCTAAAATCTTTGGCTGGGTATAAATCTTAGCTTCACTATTTGGCAGCTGACTAAGCTTAGAAAAATTACTTAACTTTTCTATTTCATAGATACCTCATCATTAACAAAGAAATAATAGTGCTTATATCCTACAATTATTATGAGGACCTTAAAAGTTATATAAAGAACAAAGTACAGTGTTTAGAACACATACTATGTGCAATTGATATATTGCAGCTATATCTATCTATAAGATACTACTATATATAAATAGCTATGATATATAGATATTACTACTATATATATTACTACTTATTATTATGGGTATTATTGTCTCATCCAGACCTAATAACCCAATTATTTGGCTGTTCTTGAGAACATTTCTGGTTATATAGCCAATAACTCAGAGTTTGAGCAGTAATAAATATAGATTGGGATTAACTACTATTGGAAGAAGTTACAGAGTTATTTGTAGTAAAATAATAGTGTGATACTTCATTCATTCATTCATTCAAACACATTTACATTTTTGTCTTCTGTTGTTCACCAGTCTTTGATCTATTTCCATATTCTCATAGGCATTTTCTTCCCTTTTGAAGACTGGAAATCATAAAAAAAAAAAAAAACCTTCCCATAGCAGCTGCTTTGAGATCATCTACATTTGTTGGCTGCAGGTGGAAATCTCCTTCACACAGCCCTAAATAGAAGGTTGTAAAATTTAGCCTTTGAGAGAGCCAGACCATGGCAGCCTTGTGTATACTTTATCATCTCCAGAACATGTTAAGGTACTTTTGATCTCTGAAGGCAGTATCTTTCAAAGTGATGTGGTACTTATATGTGACCATCAGGCCTTTTTAGAAATTCCAGTGTCATGCTGTTTTCAATGATGAGTGAAAGAATGTTTAAGATGATAGGGATTGTATTTAATTGAGAGACTCTAGATCTTATTAAAACCCTCTTGTGAAGATCAAATGAGAGAAGGTATATGAATGGTGCCTTGAAAATAATAAAGTGCTAGGCAAACAGGCATTTTATTATGATCATTTCTATCATGTTACTTTTGCCAAATTCTTGACTTCTCTGAATATTAAAAGTTCATTGCTTTCTGCCAAGTTAAGGATAGAGTTCTACCAAATATTAGCCATAACAAGTATTTTAAAATATATTTATACTTTTCTTTGCATTTTCTTATACTTCTTCAAGGAATGCATTTAGGCACAGAATGAAAAATTTGGTGTCATAGAGAAAGTGGTAGAAATTTATAGGCTTTCATTTATAGAGATTTGAAGAAGTTTTTCCATCTTCTGGTATTTCATTTCTGTCAGTTTGCATTGCTTCTTTCCTTTCCTTCTCCTCCTCCGCCAGGTTTGGTTTTGAGCTTCAAATTCAAAGAAACCCCAAAGTCAAAACAAAATGGTCAGAACTGCTGACTCCTGTTTTGTAACCTTTTTTTAGTCCAGTAGTCACAGGAAGAGATGGTGCTGACCAGAACTTGGGAATAACTTTACCCAAAATGTTGGCAAAGTTTAGGAACCTCTGAGTGAACCTGAGCCAAGTTATAGATATATAGCAAAACTGTACCATTTTTTTCTAAAAATAGTAGAATATAGCTTAATGAAATAATATAAGCTTGTAATACTTAAAATTCAATATTGATCTGCCAGTTCTATTTGATAAATATAAAATATTGATCTAATTTTGAAATTATTTAAAATATTTATTATTTTCAAACATTTTATATTAAATGAATTCTTTTTATAATAGACTACTCTTAATAATATGAAGCTACAGGCGAACTGCACATGGAAAATGTTCTTGTGGCTTCATTCTCCTTGAAGTTCCTTTTGAAGATTTGTAATTATGAAGAAAAGGTATCTTAAAATTTTGTTATCAGGTTTCGTTTCAGAATTTTTATTGCCATGTTATAAACATTCCACAAGAGTGGTTTTCATAATGGAAATGCTGACAAATGTGATAACAAGAACCAATCCAAAGGTCTTAATTTTATGTTCTGCAGGATTTATTCACAGTAGCAGAATATTTGGTTCTGTTTCAGCACAATTTTTCAATATCTGCTTTCAAATTGGGCAAATAACAGTAAACGATGATCAGCCTGAATGTCTCCCTGTTGATGGAAAATGATTCTGATTATTTTTATTTTCCTTGGAATACTTAATTATGTCTTTTGAATATGATTTCTTTTAGATCTTTTCATGGTTTATATGTCTGAATACTAATAGTAATCTGATAGTTATGGGAAACTTAGTTTGAGACTAAAAGTATAGAGTACATAAATAAATTACCTCCAAGCAATGACTAAAGTGGAATTTAGATTCAGAATGACCAAATAACTTCAAAATTTCAAAAACTAATTAGTATAGTTTTCCAAAAGTAACTGACACCATTAGTATTTTAAACTAGTTAAAGTTAATAAAAAGCCATTATTCATTGATATGTCTATCAATGTTACCTTAGATAATAATAAAAAGAGTATGATAATTTTAACTGTATTTTGTATACTAAAAAGCCTTTTATTTAAATTACAATGATTATATGGATCTAACATTGGGAAAACTAAACAAAAACACATTCCTTTGACAAGGTGAATGATGAATTGGATTTCAAGTTAAGATGTGGCTCATTTGTCTTATCTTTATAGATGATTTAATGTAAGAAATAAGACATTCTATTTCTCTGTGTCTCTGATTCTTAGTAGGCTTCAAATTATTCCATTAGTGAAATTATTATAAAAATGCCTTAAAAACAACATTTTGAACATGTAGAAACTTACAAAGAGCTAAGCATTTCTAAAGCATAACAGATTAAAGAATGGTGGATATAATTCTTCTAGTAATTATGAGAAATAAATAGTTTTTCACTTAAAAACTCTTTAGGTATTATTTACTATGCTGAAGAGGCATTCAGTATAGGAATAGCAGTACTTACTAGGATCATAACAGACTGAGCTAGAATATGAGGAAGAGTATTATGGATGGCCTGACTTACTCTTCAGAAACCCAAGATGCTAATGGTCCTTGGTCTATATAAGTTTTGTGCTATTTCAGATTTTCAAAAGTGGACAAAACATTAAGATTGTGAGAACTGGACCCCACATTTTTCTTGCTCATCACTTGCAGATGAATAATTTTACTTTATAAAGCTGATATTCAGGTTATTGTCCAAAGCTCTGTTTATTTGAATAAAGGTCTTGGACAATTAGGAAAAAGGTACACACCCTTGGTTTTTTTTTGTTGTTGTTTGGTTGTAGCTGTTGATATTTTTTCTTGTTTTTTTTCATCCTAACATTTTTATGGCAGAGGTGGAAAGAGTCCTAGTGGAAAGACATAGTTAAAAAAAAATCATCTTGGGGGGAAGGAAGCTGATTTCATAACTAACCCAGTCCCATGGAAAGGAAAATTGGGAAAAGTTTTAAATGTTCTAGGCACTTCTATTTTGCACATGAATAATGCTAGTTGAATGTAAAATATTAAGTATTTGACAGAATCTTAACTATTTCCAAAAATATATACTACTTTTTATAATAGACAATATAACATAATATGAATGTTCTTAACCACTCTAACATTAGTGCTAATTTTATGTAACCTATTTTCTTAAAGGTCTTTTAAGGAATTTCTAATTCATTCTTCTTTGGAGGGGATTGGGAGTTCAAGAATCATGATACTTCACCATTATCTGTGTAAGATTGGGATAAGACATTATTTTAAACATGGAATATTATTTTTTTTGCCCTTTAAACACTAACCAATCACTCTTGAATCCCAACAGATAACTTCTTAAGTATATTCAACTAATGGAAACTTGAAATGTACTGAAACAAAATGAAAGAGTGAATAATGAAACAATTCAGTGTAATAGAAGAGAACTTTAAATGCTTATGACGGTGACCTTTATGTAATTCAAATAATCAGAGAACCATGGAAGACAAGTCTCTCAGTCTATTACTACTGCAACAGGGATGTATTTTAAGGCTGCTGCACTAGTTTCTCCCATCTAGCTTCAAATGGGGTCCCATCTACCCCAAATGAAAATGGGTGCAGTTTATATATCAGGGATTTGCAGCTTTGTAAAGTTTTATGCTTTATTTTCTCTGCATAAGAGCTTAGAAACTCTTGAGCCTTGTAGCAAACAACTCCAGAAATGTGTGGTAAACTCTCTTTAGATGTACATGTAACCACCATGAAAACCAATGAAAATTAAACATGCTATTAAAAGGATGACAAATTCCTTGGGGAGGGGGTGTTCCTGGAGGGGCAAGGAGACTGGCAGATTCCTGCAGTGCTGGAGAGATAGAGCATGAACTGGCAGAACCTACTAAGAAGCGACCATGGGCCATTTATAGTCACAGACTTCAAGTTCATGTTATCCAGTAATTTCAATTTTAGCGATCTAGTATTAGGAGATTACAGTAGACAGAGAAGACATTTATAAGGTTGCCCTTTGAAGCATCATTTATTTTTTAAAAAAAGAAAAAGCTGAGCTGTCCATCTATAAAGGATTTGGGTTAAGTTATGATCCATTGAATGACAGTTAAAATATAGTAAATAAAATCATTTTGAATATTTAAGGTATTTAATATTTAAAGGAAAAGTGCTCATTCTATACCGTACAGTAGAAAATTTACTATTCTAAAGTATTCCAAATTTGTTAAATATATTGAATTTCAACTGCCCAGAAAAAAATGACTAGAAGGAATTAGATGAAAATATTGCTAGAATGGTAGTGTGGGCTGATTAACATTTTCGTTTCTTTTCTGAGTGTTGAATTTTTGTTTCGCAAACTTTCTAGGGTGAGTATATATTATTTCTTAATAAAATGCATTTTATTTTATTTAGCGTCATAGGGAGAGTCGCGTGTGTGCGAACTAGCGCGCAGGAGTTTGTACTGTACAATAAAAAGCAAAATAAAGCTTTGGAATAATCACAGGACATTTATCCCTTAGGATTACTGGATGTACAATTAGCTGGGCATTATTTGCTCCAGGTCCTCTCCTTGCTAGAAAGTCACCCAGAAGGAAGATTTGTGGAATGGCAGAGGGTCCAAACGAGATGGTGTCTCTGCACGAACCCGCTTCAACCTCATCTCCATAGCAGGCATTTTGCAGTCACAATATACCTCCCCTTTGCACCTTCCGCCTTTCCTTGCAGTTCCTAAAGGCCATTAAAACGAAAGCTATCTTCCTTACATACACCTTAATATTTAAAAAATGTGCGCTCAGGCGGCGCAGCAGCTTGAATGATCCCAACTCTTTTCCTTTCCAGTGGCGACCCTTGGAAGCGTTGTGGGGAGGCGAAGGCGCGGGGGCGCCCAAGGCCCTCTATGCCGGGGAGTGTCTGAGATCCTCCGCCCACCTCTCCTACCCAGGGTGGGGAGGAAAGCTAACAGGGCTGTTAGCGCTCCATAAAAGCTCAAAGCTTGGTGTGCGCTCTAGGTAGGGGCTGAATGCTTGCACCTTTGTCCTGAGGCATTCAGTCTCTTGACAAGTTAAGATTCCTCGTGTAGCTAAATGGTAGCCTTGTCCCGAAGGGAGGAAGGAAGGGATGGAAAGGTTGAGCAGGACAGAGCAAAAGGAAGAGGAGGGAGAGGGAGACTTGAAAGGACCAGACTCAAAAGGAGACCCGGAGTCCCGCGGCCTGTCAGAAAAGCCAGTACCATAGCAACCCTTGCAGGTCTCAGCTTTTGGCTGTACCCAACATCCTTGGTAGTGAAGCGCCTGCCAGGGATAGGTCAACAAGGACGCTTGAGTCTTTAAAAAAAAAAAAAGTAAGATTTTTATTATTTCTGAAAAAAAAAAAAAAAGGTAAGGAGGAGAGATTGGACCCTGTAAGAAACTCTGAAATCTGTTCTTTGAGGAGAGGACAAGCTTCCCATCTACTTGGCCCACAGGAGCCCCTGGGCTCGAGCCCTGATTCCCGGGGACTAACTTCTCCGCTTGCCCTTGAGCCCCACTCCTGTGAGGGCAATTGAGTATTGAGTGTATATTAACTACACAGCTGTAATTCTTCTCGAAGGCTGTGGGGAATTTTATAATCCCGAACCCAAGCTCCAGAAGGCCACAGGTTCAGTCTTGGGACGTTCCCCTTTGCCTTTTCAGTCGCACCAGTTGTCTGATCCTGCAACACTCCAGCCCAGCACACGCTCTCCCAGGCAAAGAGGGGGCAGGCTCCGTACCCCAGCTGGGTCAGCCTGTTTCCTTCTTCTCGCAGCTCTCCAAGAGCTCGGTCATGAAGGAGATGTAGACGATGGCCAGGCGTAGGGTCTCGATCCGGGACAGCCTCTTTTCATAAGCAAAAGTGGGCACCTTCCTCCGCAGCTGGTCAAAGGCCTCGTTGAGGTTGAACATCCGTTTCCTCTCCCGTATGTTGGCGGCCTGGCGCTGGGCATAGGTGATCACCCTTTTCCTTTTGGGGCGGCCCAGGAGGGATGTTACTCTGCCGCGCCCCTCTTCTTCCTCCTCCTCTTCGTCCCCTTCGTCTGCGTCGCCCTCCTCTTCTTCTGGGACCCCCTCCTCAAACTGCGCCAACCTCCTGGGTCTTCCCTCTCCCAAAGCAAGTCTTCGTTCCCCAAAAGGAACCCTGGGCTGGAAGTCACGGAGAAGAGGGTGCCTCGGGGAGACCAAAGACAGGTCTGCGACGAAGTCCAGCACGGTAGCGTCCACGCAGCTCTCCTGATAAGCCGCCATCGCTTCAGCTTGGCCCTGCGTCTCATGGATTTTTCACAAGGAGGAACGAAGCTGCCGATGGGGCTTCTTAACAGCCTTGAATCTGATGGGGCACCATCACCGACAAGCCGGGAGACATTAATATTTATAACCAAGCTGATAACAGGATTAGTTGCACCAATACGGAAGGCTGTAGCAGTGTCCCTCCTCTGAAAGTTGATGGAAGAAGACAAGCTTGAGCGCTCACGGAAGGCTCAAAGGGATAGGCCTCCAGATTGAGACCTTTTCGCTGCGCCACGCAGGACAGTTCCTTCTTGGAAACAACCCCAAGCTCTTACCTGCTGTGCCTTTTGTGTCTGTCCTCACCCCCGTAGCCAAGTGACTTCTCCAGACTCCTTATCTCATGTAGTTCTTTCATTTCAGTTTGGATTTTCAAAGTGAGGATGTTTTCCACCGCAATGGCTTCTCCTTGGCTTCAGGCTAGGAGTCCTGAATCTCGCCACCGTGTGCCAATGCATGTGAAGCAAGTGCTTGTGCGTTTAATGATGTCCTGAAGAGGGGCCCTTCCTGCTAGGGGTCGAGAAGAGCTGTTTGTCTGGTATCCTAGTGCAGCTGCTGCTGAAAGGCAAGACCTTCCATTAGCTTAAGTAAGCATGGCAAGGGGGCCCAGAGCGCATTCCCCAGAGTCGCTGTTGGAACCGGCTTTCTTTTTTCCTTCTAGGGCATTGCAAACAACTTTCCTCCTTGTTGCAAACCCCGACTTTTAAAGTCTGCTTGGACACAATCAGCCTACTACTGGAGATACTTGACTTTCCTCTCCTTGCCCTTATCTTCCTCTTATATAGAGGATTTTATTCGAAGGAAAAGGTTATGATAGCAATAAAACGAAAAAAAAAAGAGGAAGCTCAGAACATTTTCACCATTTGTGCTTTACTGTGTAATTTCCAACATGGGAACAAGCAACCCCTCCCCCATACAAAACTCCTTCAGTCTCCTTTCAAAAATCCTGTTTATCCTTGATAAATCAAAGGGTAGATTAACTCGCCATCTGCTGAGGAGTCCTTGGATTTTTAAACTGCTGATCAAGTATTTGTGAACGATGAAAAATCTTTACGCTTTTATCTCTCTTATTTTCCTCATTGAAGTGTAACATCCTACAGTAAGATTTAAGGATGGAAATAGAACTAATTGAATTTTACTTAAAGGAGATTCAGGGGTATCCATAGATAATTTTTGAGGCAAGAAAAGTATTTCAAATTTAGTGTGTTGGAAATGAAATTTTATTGATTTCATATTATCCCCAATTTTAACAACAATAGAGGTTCTTTTTTTCTCTCTTTGTTTACTGATAAGCTGTAGTTAATTATACAATGTTAGATTTAAAAAAATGCCCAGTGGGGCAAAGCAACGTGTTAAAATAGTTTCAAAGCTGGATTTTAAGAAACAGCCTAACAATATGAGTACAGAAGGTGCCTGATTTCAGGAAGAATATTGAGAACATCAGTCTTTATTAAGGGTGTAAGTTGCTCACTCAGTACATTGGACAGCTCCCAGAAAACACTTCTATCAAGTAGGCGCAATTCCTCTCCTTCTTTCTAGCCTTCCAGTGTGTAATCACAGCAAGAATGTCTGGTGTGCTATTGCATAGTAGGGTCACTCTAGATAATTATAATGTATTTTGCATTTCAAAACCTAAGAGAAAGGATTTTTGAAAGTTTTCATCATAAAGAAGTAACGAATATTTGAAGAAATATGTTTAACTTGATTTAAACATTACAAAATGTATACATGCATCGAAACATTGCATTTTACTTTGTAAATATGCACACTTTTTATGTTTTTATGTTTCAGCTAAAATTAATTTTTTAAATGCAGCATTTTTAAAATTCTTCTGTTTTTAATCATTTGATCTGGGCTCTTTCTTGACTTTTTTGTTCTTTGATAGTTTTTTTTCCTTTTCTCTTGCTGTGTTTACTCTTTCTTCCCTAACTTGTATTGTGATAACTCACACAGAAAAGAATTTGAATTTTTTTCTTTTCTTTATTTATAGCATATGATAGCTGTACATTGTAACCTTTATAAGAGTGTTTACACTGTATCTTAGATTCACCCTGAGTCCTTCTTCTTTTTTCCCCATCACTCCCTTCTTACCACAGTTTCAACAGGTCTCATTGTTCTGTTTTTATACATGAATACATGGTACTTTCACCGTATTCTCCCTCCTTTACCCTTCTCTTATGCTCTCCCCCTCCAACTGCTAGCAACACTTGGACAGGCTGTGTTTTACCTTCATGTCCATCATTTTTTAAAAGACATTTTTGTTTGTTTATTATGGTTATACAAGGAGTTTCATGATGACATTTCCATATATATACATATACATATATGTACATATATATACATATACATATATACATATATACACATGTATGTACATATATACATATACATATATGTACATATATGTACATATATGTGTTATACTCTGAATTTGTTCATCCCCTCTATTATTCTCCTTTCTACCTTAGTCCTCTTCTTATGATGATTTCAACAGGTTTCAGTGTCCATATTCATACTTGTATAGAAAGTACATCAATGATATTCACCTTTTTTACTTTCAAGAATTTTTTCTTAGAAAAAAAACAACAAAAAAGAATTCTTTCTTGAAATATGTTAAAGAGAAAGAGATTTTTGTTATGAACATCTACTTTTTTTTAACAAACTTTCTTGCAAAAGGAAGACAATGTCAGCAGTGGTTAAGAAACCAGTAAATTTGAGAATTGGTTTTTCTTTTGACAAGAAACAAAATACGATTATGAAATACTATTACAAATAGCGGTACTATAGATATCATTATAGGTCTTTTTGTCAGAATGTTTAGTCATTCTATCTAGGAGACAGCTAAAAGTAGAATAGACTATATATTTTTTGCTTCAGATATTATTGCTAAATTATTTTCCAGCTGAATTATAATAATTTACACTGTCACAAGTTATGTATTGGAATTGCAATTTCTTCACATCCAGTTCTTTCTTTTTGCCACTTTCTATTTTTCCATTTAAGCTATTTTGAAGATGTGCCAAAATGAGTATCACATTGTAGTTTTAATTTGCATTTTCCTGATGACAATAAAATTGAATATAATTTCCTATTAGACAATTAGGTTCTGGTTCTTTGTTATAAAGTGTTTGCTCAACTGTTTTTCTACTTCTTCCCTAATTTTTAATAGACTTTTATAAATCATTTATCAGATACATGTATTACAATAAGTTCTTCCAACTCTTTGGCTTTTTTTTCACCCTCTTTATGGCATACTTATAAATTTATTTCTATTTTTCATAGTGTTTTGTCTTCTTAATTCAACATTTTGTTTATGAGATTCATGCATAAAATTCTCATTGTTGAAAAGCATTTCATTGTGTGAATATTTCATCATTTATTATTTACTTTTCCCAATTGTTGTGATGATAAAATACACATAAGATTTACCATCTTAAACATTGTTTGAGGGTACAGTTCAGTGCCATTGAGTACACATTTAATGTTGTAGAACCACTGCTATCATCATTTCTCCAATGTTTTATTTTGTAAAGTGGAAAAATCTATATCCATTAAACAATACCTCCTCATTCTTTCCTCTCTCCAGCCTCTGGCGACCACCATTCTACTTTCTAAGAATTTGACGACTCTAGGTATGAGGATGAACAGTGAGACCAGGTCTCACGCCTACCTCCATTTCACTTCACCTTGTCATGACCCTTGTCATCTGGGATAATCATTACTGTGAGTTTGATGATCAGCAAGAGAGCTTGGCTTGCTACTCTTCTACCTTGTTACTTCCATTGTGTAAAATGTTAGAAACTGCATGTGGACAAACAAATCAGTGACAAGAATAGTCCAAGGACATGATCTTTGTTCTTGAGATTTGCAGGACAGAGAATAACCTGATGACTTAACAATGAGGATCAGATGTTCATCACTTAGCATTCTTCACCTGTGAGAATGCACCCAGTAGCTAGTGATCACACATATCTTATATAAGCCATCCCCAAATCAGCTTCTCAGAAAGATGGACTTTAAACAATAGTCCTCTATTTGTTTTTTGTTCAGATTACATTGCTTCTGAATAAAGTCATACTTGCCTCAACACCTTATCTCTGGCTGGAGGGTGGAAAGTGAAAGGAGAGGGTGAAGAGGGTTGAATATGAAAATAGGATAATGAAATCCATTAAGAATTGTTTTAAAAAAGGGGGAGAATAGATAAGAAAGAGTAATAGAGGGGGTGAGTTTGATCAAAGTACATTTTGTATATGCGGAAATATCACAGTAAGACTTTGTACAATAAATGTACATTAATTTTTTAAAAAATCATTGTCTTTGGATTGAATTGGCCCATCCTTTGATGAACAACCACTTAGGTCTAGTAACAGGTACCTCACATGTGGAATCATTAGTACTTGTATTTTTGTTACTGGTTGACTTTCCTTGGCATGATGTCTTCAAGGGTAATCCATGGTGTATTATACATTAGTGTTTTAAAAAAGCTGAATAATCTTCCATTGTATGTATATGCCACATTTGCTTATCCATCGATGGACATTTCCATGTTTGTTATTTCATGCTTTAGCTATTGTGAATGATGATGTTTTGAATGTGGGTAGCCAAATATCTCTTTAAGACTGTGCTTGCAAGTCTTTTGGATGTTTACCTAAAAGTGGAATTACTGATAATATGATTTTTAAAAAAATTTTTTGAGGAACAACCATTCTGTTTTCCACAGCAGCTGTACTATTTTTAAGTTCCCACCAATACTGCACAGGAGTTTCAATTGCATAGTCACCAAAACTTTTTATTTTTCTGGATTTTTTTGGCTTGCTAGGCAGGTGTTCTACCATTTGAGCCAATAGGCCCTCTTCCCTTTTTTTTGATAGTAGCTACCATATGGGAAGGCAGTTATATCTCATTAAGGCTTTTTTTGGTTCTTTTTGGTTTTTGTGTTTTGTTCTTTTGAGTTAGGGTCTTGATGTATAGCTCAGGCTGGTCTTAAATCACTATGTAGCTTAAGTTGACCTGCAATGTGAGATCCTCCTATCTCTGTCTCCAGAGTGCTGAGATTACACGCATGAACCTAGTGTCTCACTGTGGTTTTGATTCACATTTTCTAACTAATTAGAGATGTTGAGAACTTTTCATATTCTTATTGATTATTTGCATATTTACTTTGGAGAAATAGATCTAAGTCTTACTAGAATTGGCTTATTTCTCTTGTTCTTCAAAGAGCATTATGGAATAAAATGTTTCTATGGTTTAGCCTATGTATTGTGTACATGGAAACATAACAACATAACATATATCACCTGAAAAGCATTTTGAAAAAATTTGCTTCTGTATGTACATTTAAAGGAAGGAATTCTCTATATATTCTGAATGTCAATCCCTTATCAGATAAGTGATTTGTATTTATTTTCATTCTGTTGGTTGCTTTTATGCTCTGCTAATAGTATCTTTTGATGTACAAAATTTAAAGCTTTCCTGAAGTTTATTTTTGTTGCTATGCTTTTGGTGTCATATCCAAGGAATCGTTGCCAAATTCTATATTATAAGTGTTCTGCTGAGGTTTTCTTCTAAGAGTTTTACAGTTTTGTTCTTATATTTAGGCCTTTGATCCATTTTTTAGTTAATTTTTATACCTGGCTTTAGATAAGGATCCAACTATATTCTTTTGAAGGTATATTTCCCCAGTACCATTTATTGAAAAGATCATCTTTTCCATATTAAATGGTCTTGGCATCCTTGTCAAAAATGATCTGATCATATATAGAAGGGATTATTTCTGGGCTCTCTGTTACTATGCTAGTACTAAACTATTTTGTTTATTGAAGCTTTGTGGCAAATTTTTGAAATCTGGCAGTGTCAGTACTTTTTTTTAATGAAAAAAGATATTTTTAGCATAGTACAAGTTATCATTTTAAAATTCTTGGTTCTCTTCCTCATATTTAAGAAATCTTAACATATTCTAATGTTGCAAAATTCTTTTTTTTTTTAATTTTTTTTCTCTCATATTTAGAACTATAGCCAACCTAGGCATAGCTTTTTTATGGTATGGATAATAGAGAGGCTGTCAAGATTTATTTGGTTCCTTATTAGATGTTCAATTGGTATAACACCATTTATTGAAAATATCATTCTTTACTTATTATATTAAGCTTACTTCATCTTTAAAATATCTTTTAGCTATCTGAGTAACTTCTCTATCCTTTGAAGCACTAGGAAATTTTCAAGAATCATAAAAGGAGATCAATTCTAGGGTTTGTCTATACAGTTAAGAAACTCTTGTATTCATGTGAATAAATATCATGGTGTTCTAATTATAACCCCAAGTTCAAATAAAAATAGGGGGTCCTTAGAATGCTGTAGTTCAAGGATTGGCAAAATTTCTTTAATGGGTGAAATGGTAAATAATTTATAAAAAGTCATACAGTTGCAATTACCTAACTTTTTTTTTGAAGAGCTAGGGTGGCCATCAACAATATGCAAATGTGTAAACATGGCCATTATTATGGCTTTTGGATCTGGAATGTCCCCAAAGGCTCATGTGTTGAAGCCTTGATTTCTAGTTTGTTGTTACTGAGAGGTGGTGGAAACTTTAAGAGGTTGTGCCTGAGGGAGGTTTAAGGTTGCTGGGTACATGCCCTTGAAGAGGATTGTGGAGGACTCCATCTCTTCCCTTTTTCTCTTTCCTTCCTGACCTTGAGGTGAGCAGTTTTACTCTACCATGTGCTCCTTCCATGACATAAAACCTTGCTACATGCCTCCAAACAATAGTCAACTTCCCAAACTATGTGCCCTTCCTCTTTGTTATAATACCAGAAACCTAAGTAACACAAATTTGTTCTCTGAAACTACAAAATTAGGCAGAGGACTAAACTTGGCCTTTGTGCCTCAGTTTGCTGCTCTCTCCCTATAAATAAGCCTATCTTCACCTTCCCTGGAACACCTTTTATGGAGACTTGAGAAAGTTAGAAATATTAGGGAATGTGAAATTGCTAAGTGTTTATCTTGGTTTTATGTTTATATGTGTATGGAGTGGGTGCTCGAGAGGAAGTGTAAACTTCTGAAGGTTGCAATTGAGTCTGTTGCTTCAGTCTTTTTTTAAAAAATTTTTTATTTTATTCATATGTGCATACAATGTTTGGGTCATTTCTCCCCCCTTCCCCCCCTTCCCTCTCCCTACCCGGCAGAAACTATTTTGCCCTTATCTCTAATTTTGTTGAAGAGAGAGTATAAGCAATAATGGGAAGGACCAAGGGTTTTTGCTAGTTGAGATAAGGATAGCTATACAGGGAGTTGACTCACATTGATTTCCTGTGCATGTCTATTACTTTCTAAGTTAATCTCTTCTGGAACTAACCTTTTTTCTAGTTCCTGGTCCCCTTCTCCTATTGGCCTCAGTTGCTTTAAAGTATCTGCTTTAGTTTCTCTGTGTTGAGGGCAGCAAATGCTACCTAGTTTTTTAGGTGTCTTATCTATCCTCACCTCCCTTGTGTGCTTTCACTTTATCATGCCTTTTCCTACCGGCTTGTTTATTTACAGTTCACTTGGGAAGTGGGTCTTCCCCCCTCTCCTGTGGAGTTTTCCTCCCACCCATGCTTTTACAAGCTTTCCTGCTCCTGGTTGCTGGGCGGGTGCTGCCACTCCTGCCTTCTGTGAGGGATTGCCCCTCCCACCCTCTTTGCTACCTGTCTTTTTTGTTGTTGTTTATTATTCAGTTTTTTTTTCTTTTTTCCCTGGGTGGTGGTCAGTCTGTCCAGGGGGCTGTGCTGATCTGGCCCAGGGTTGTCTGTGGGAGTACCGCATGCTGCTTAGCTCACCTGGTGGTCTGTGTCTTCCCAAGTGGTCTGGGAGCTGGCCTCTGGTGGTGTGGGAGCCCTCCTGGTTTCTCTGTTTAACATGGAGTGGGGATGCTATGTGCAGGCTGGGGGTGTGGAGGAGTAAAAATTTTGCCTCTTCTCGGTGGTTTTTTTCCTGTATGGTGTATCTCCAGCATCTCCAAGATTTTACTTTAGGAAGCATGCTTTCTGCTTCCTCCCTCTAGTAGCCATCTTGGAATCTGTTTGCTTCAGTCTTTGAAATTACTGGAGGTATAATAGAGTGGAAACCACAGGGGAGGGTTGCATACCAGGTTAAAGTTATCACAGGAGAGATTAAAGGCTTATTTCTAATCACTGACAATATTACCAAATCTAATGTTCTTCTCCTTAAAATATCAGTATTACAAAGCTCTGGATGAATTATGTATCAGTAAGAATGAGGAAGAGGCAGAGATCTAGAGCAGGCTTCTAGTTTGTGAAGTGCTTCTTGTTGCCAAATAACTCATTGTCTCATTTTGCCTAACTCAGTGAAGTAGGCACCTGCTTTAACAAGTATATCCTTTCCACCTACACCACATTCTCACTGCTGTAGATAATTTTGGGAGAGGCTGCAAATTTTTCCACAGTGTCTACTCAAGCGTTCGCATTTTAGTATTAGCATCATCCACACATATTTTAGGTGGGTGCATTTCTGTTTCACTACCTTCATATCAATAGACTATGAGTAGCAGCAATAGGTACAACTTCAAGTTGGTCTTTCACCTCCACTTGATCTTTTGCCTTTTTCCTACAACTTGGGGCATGGAATGATGTAGAATCAGTCATGTAGACAAAGGTGTCACTTTATAGTAGGTATGGAAACTTTTTCTGTAAAGGACCAGATAGTACATATTTTAGGTTTTACAGCTATGGATCATCTCTCTCACAACTACTCAATTTTGCCATTGTAGTGTGAAATCGTCAATAATGAATACATGTAGATATCCAAAACTTTATTTACAAAAGGAATGCTAGGTTGACACCTGCTTGGGGGAGGACAGAGTGACAAGAAACTAGGACTTGAGACCATCTTGTGCATCAGAGCCCTATCTGTCAAATAAGATGCATAGGTGAGAAACTATTCACTTCCAGTGAGGCTCATATCTCTTCATTAAAGTTTTGTGGCTTTTGCTGACAGCCAGAAAAAAACAAAACAACAACAACAAAAAACAGAAGATGAGTTGAAAGGTTAAACAAGTAGGTATATTTTAAAAGTAACATTTGTAAAAATGGCTCAAAAAGAGTTGCTCATTTTCTTTTTTGCCTTAAGGTTTTCTTCTTCACATGAAATAATTCCATTTCTGTTAGCCTTTGGGATAAATCTATTTTCCAAATTTTCAAGGACAACATGGAAAATTAGAGAGGTGTGAAGGAAAAAATATCCCTCAGGATCCTATAAACTCTTATGCTCAAATAATTTCCATTTTTCTCATTTCCTACACCATATTTTTGCACATTATTTTTAATAGGGACTCTCCTTTGTAATAAAATTTATAGGTCTTACATTCATCCTTAAAGCTATAAGTTCTATGTATATTTGCAGATTAAATACTCTATGTGTCATTTTGTAATTTAATAATTAAAAATTTTCTATTATACTATTTATGGTATGGGAAAAGTATTAGAATCAAGTTGAAACATATGAAAGTCCCCAAATCAAACCATTTTTAGCCTAAAAAATGGGTAGTTTCATTTGGTTTAATCTCGTATATTTAAGGACATACCTACTTAATTAAAAAGTAAACTTTAAAACTGTTGTAATTAATTAAACATTAGCATAATACTTGTATTAATATGTAACAGATTTGTATAGTGTTATTCCATTTTACTCTAAATGTATTGCCCAGTAAATTTAATGATATATTACATATTTTGTTCAAAAAATGTTTATTGAATGCTTATGATGTATGTGATTCCTGTAGTAATGATCTGGCAGTTTGTTATAAATCAGTGAACAAGAAGGAAAGATGTTTTAAAAATTCTGTGATTGTACTGAGGATGTAAGTGCTCTGGAAGAAATTCTTCAGGATAAGGAGGATCAGGAGTCCTGAAAACTTGGGGGCAAATTGCTCCTCTCAATAAGATTGTCACATAAAAGAGTGATAGTTGAATAGGTACTTGAAGGCAAGTAGGGAGTTAGTTAAGTGCATATCAGGTGAGAATGTTCTGGGCAGAGAAAGCTGATATTTCAAAGAAGATAAGGTGGAAGAGTGACTGGGGTATTGGAAGAACATCACAGAAGCTACTGCCACAGGAAGAAGTGGAAGAAAAAAGTAGTGGGTGATGAGGTCAGTGTGTGATATGATGCTGGGTGTACCATAAAGGGCCTTTTCAGCCACTTAAAGGACCTTGGATTTTACTTTGACTAGGATGGAATTCATTGGAATCTTTTGAAGATTTAATTACATTAAAAAACATCTGTCTGGCTAACATGTGGAGAATAAATTCTATGGGAGACAGGGAAATGCCTTGAGGAGCTGTTAGAGCAACCCAGGTTGGAAGTGGTTGCAGTGAGGTAAAGTGGTTGTATTCTTGTTATATTGTGAAGAAACATCAACAAGATTTTCTGAGGGGTTGTATGTGTGGCCTGAGCAACTAGAAAGAGAGTTGCAATCAATTGATGTGAGAAAGTTTTGGAAGAGGAGAGCTGGGGGAGGGTAAAGAAAAGGAAATCAGCTTTTAACATCTTAATAGTATAATTATTAAACAGCCACCACATAGAGGCACTGGGCAAATGTCCATCTCTCTCAGTGTACACCTTGCCTTACAAATTGCACTATTTGCACCCTAAAACTTAAAAGAACTCATTATTTTTTTCTCCATCATGGTGTTTTACATATGCTAGTCTTTTTTACAGCTCTTCAAGCATTATATACCTTAGTACCTTTGCATCTCTTGGTGCAAAACTTTCCCTCAGATACCCACATAGTTCTCTTCATCATGTCCTTCAAGTCGTCTGGAAATCCCAGCTTATCAGAACAGCACTCTATAATATATATGATGGTCCCTTACCACTCCAAATAACTTAGTATGCTTTCTCCTTTGTCTAGTACTTCCTATCTCTTTTACCTTGCCTTGTTTTTCTCCATAGCACATAAACCACCTGGCACAATGTATATTTACTTCTTTACTTAAATACTTTCAGTTACTGTCACTAGAATATGAGCTCCAAATAGTAGCTATGCAAATGCACTGTTTGTACTTCCTTCTCCTTCAGATTCAATACTTGCATTCATTTTTTTTTAATCACAGTGCTTTATGGAGTCAATATGGCATTTAAGCCTAGGGAATGCTCTTTTTGTACAGCCCTAGTACAGAAGGTATACTGGGGCCTGGCCCCTTTTGCCCAATCAGGGACTTTGCTATAGATAATATTTGCTCCTGTGCTCCCCATGGTCTTTTTTGAGATTTTTTTTTTTTCAGGTCTGCATCATAGTCTGAGACTTTTCCTGCGTAGTCCTTATTCTTCCTCTTTCTTCTCACAGATATCAGAGTCATTTCATGGTTTCAAGCTTTTCCCAGCTCAGTTGTTTCTTTCCCTTTGCTTTCACAGAAGTTACCATCTCTTCCACTCCCTTCCATCTAAAAAGCCTTCCAGCATTCTTAACTCAATGTTAAGTCTTAGTATCTCTTTTATGAAGAATCTGAGCTGACAAAGTTGTGATTAGGAGTGTTCTGAGTAAGCAAAAATTGAGGTTTGGGTTGTGATTCCTCGTCGCATGGCTGATGGTGAGGACCTAATTCTGGAATGATGTACACAGGTGCAGAGTGGTGATATATGTGTTTAAAGTTTCATTGGGGATGATAGGAGAGGATATTCCAGTTGAAGGATTATCCTGGATGGTATAACAATTGGGCTTTTTTAAAAAAATGGAGGATGCAAAGAACAATGGAATCACCTGGCTATTAATAAGTTTCACTGATGTCCTAGTGAAAAATAATGAAAAGTTACAAGCATTAAATGAATGAATGAATGAAAAGGAAATGTAAAGGCAGAAGGTTTTGCCTCCTGCAGTCGGAGAGCAGAAAAAGATGAAAACCAAGATTAGGACTTCATAAATTTATTGGTGTTCTAAAGATGACTGAATAATTTGCTAAGATAATAAACATTCTGTTGACTGTCAGGCTATGAGTACAGGCTGACACTTTGGAGTCTAGTGCACGGGGACCAGCAAATAGGAAAAGAAGTCATCAGCCTCTGATAAGCAAGATAAAGTAGGAGGAAAATGTAGGAAACTTGGGTCACCCACTTTGGCACCTCTTGCCATTCCTTTGTTCAATTAAGACTGAAGAGGATAAGTCTAAGTCCATAGACCTAGACTTCTCAAGAAAGAGCTCTGAGCTACATCTCAAGGAAAGCAAAGATTATGCTGAGGTGGGAGAAATTTGTAATGTAGAGTGGAAAAGAAAGTTAAGGAGAATCAGTAGCAACCTCAACAAGAGCTGCTGTGATGGGTTACAGTTGGTTCCATTAACCTCTTTTCTAATATTTGCTCAGAAAGAAGGATCAACTGGAATACTGAAGGAGCCAACATTTAATGCTTGACTGGAGAGGTGAATGGCATGGTATACAGTGAACTATGGCATCCGTGGAGGTGAACCACTCAGATCTTCCTCCTAGAAAGAACCCACTCAGCTCTGAGGAGTGTAGTTGGTTGACAGCATTCTTCTGTAGCAAATAAGAATCCCCTGCAACTCTCAAGCCCAGGATATTCTTGTCTCAGGCAGTCTTCAGCCAGAAGCAGGCCATGGTAATCATATTAAGGCCTGGCTATTTTCTCCTGATGTGAGACTCTTCCAAAAAAGAAAACCTTTGCAATGTACCATGCTGGCTGAAACATCACATCTGCAGTGCAGTGGTGCTCTGTGTGCCCAGGTCTGCCTCTACATTGCTTTCCTGTCACAGGGATTATATCTACAACACAGTCTAAAGCTTTCTTGCTCCAATTCTGTCTCCTCCCTTTTTGTCTTTCATAGACATTACACCTCCCCATCATTAACCTCTTTCATTCCTAACTGGTTTCAGTATGAGGATAGGATTTTATGTATTTATTTGTTTGTTTCTTTATTTATTGACTGGTACTGGGGTTTGAACTCTGGGACTTGTGCTTGCTAGGCAGGTGCTCTACCACTTGAGCCATGCCCCAAGCCCATGAACAGGATTTTATCTTTTCCATTTTCACATGAATTCCCAGTCCCTTGAACAATATCTTTCAAGTTGTAGGCATTAAATAAGTTGATTCTGAAAGTTGTAATATGAATTATACTTGATAATTATCCTCTTTCTCTTTAGGTAGTGGGCTCCCTCAGAACTGGTACAATAGCTGTAATGTTAATACTTGTTGAACATCTTCCATGTGTTAGTTTATTTAACATCACAACTGTATGCAGAAGCTTCACCCATTTCCTCATTTTCCAAGTGAGACCCCAAATGATTGTTGTATTTGGAAATTGTAAATGCTCAAATCAGATTCCAATCTTAGATCAGAGTTCAGAGGTGTGATCTTCAATAACACCTGTCAATCTTTCTGATACCAGAACAATAATGCCTCAATCATTTAAAAAGTCCTATAAAATTTTCACCTTTAATTCTATTTGCACTTTATATGGAATTTTTTTAGTCATCATTTTCTTCAGTGAAGAATATCACACTAGGTTCCTGAGATATTTTTTAAACAAGTAATGACACCAAGGGTATCATTTGTTTTGGTTCTATATTATTTTTTCTAAATTTAAGTGATTTAGTTAAGCTTTAAAATGCTGTCTGTATCAGAATTAACAATGTTGAAGTGAGAGGCTCCCTAACCATTTTCCTGCTTCTTGACTCACCAACCCTTGGACTGGATTTTCTGGTTATTATGCCACTGTCTTTAGCTTCTTTGTGGCTTCTTGTAGCTATCATTTGAGGATTACAGAATCTCCATATTGGTTAGTATCATGGATGGGGAAAATTATTATCATGGAGGAAGCCATTATTGTCTGCATCTCTGTGAGTCCTGAAGGATGATGCTTCTCAGAGCACTCTTATAAGTATGCTCTGTGCCAAAAGAAAACTCTAATTTTTAAAACAAATTTCTTCTTACTCCATCCAAATTACATCAATGCCATGCCAATCATCTCATTTGGTAAAGTTGTTTGATATACTTTTGTTATGTTTCTGCTATAGCAAGACCTCTTTTTTATATTCCCTTGGGATTTCATGTAGGTTTTTTTTTTTGTGGTAATGGAGTTTGAACTTGAACTCAAGGCTTATAACTTGAGCTACTCCACCAGCCATTTTTTTGTGACTGGATTTTTTTGAGATAGGTTTTCGTGAACTATTTGCCTGGGCTGGCTTTGAACTGTGATCCTCCCAATCTCTGCCTCCTGAGTAGCTAGGATTATAGGCGTCAGCCACTGGTGCCTGGCTTCATGTAGGTTAAGATACAATTTTGAACTTTGCTGCTTTCTTTCAGAGCCACACTGCTTCATTCAGCCACCACTAACTCAAAGACCCTTTACAAACAAGGATCTTTTATATAGTGAGAGAGAGAACAGAATTATAAAATTATATTATTGAGTCTGTCTAAGGGGACTAAGGAGGCACTAAAGGGAAAGAAAATATTAGAGAATGAAAAATATTGAAACAGCTCATCTATATATGAATAGAATATAATGTAGTGGACTGTAAGGTGTTGAATATTAGGGTAACATGGTGACAGAGAAATAGTAAGTAATGGAGGGTTAATTTGATTAAAGGAAAATATCTACAGGCCTGAAATACCAAGGCAAAACCCCTTTAGACCATCAATATACACTTAAAAAAAATGAAGAGCAGGAGGGTAAAATAGGTCTTTTCCAGGGGTGGGTATAAGGAAAGGGTGGGTGGGTACAAGGAAAGGGTGAATAAGGGTGGATGTATGGTGAATGTATTTTGTTTTCATATCTGAAAACAGAAGAATGAAATCTGTCGAAGCGGTGGAGAGTGATGAGGGAGAATGCTGGGGGTAAATTAACTAAGATATATTATAAGCACATATGTAAATATCTCAGTGTATACCCCTGTACAACTATTATATGCTGAAAATTTAAATTAAAAAATTGTCCAAAACATTGGTTGTAGCCCTAAATATGTAACTTGAAGCTATAAAAATTTTAGTAAAAACATGAGAGAAAGTCTCTGTGATCTTGAATTATACAAAGATTCCTTAGCTATGACTCCAAAGGCATGGTCTGCAAAAATACAAAATTGATCAATTGCCGTTCAACAAAATTAAAACTTTTGCTCTTCAAAAGGCATTTAAGATAAATCACAGAAGAGGAGAAATCATCTTCAAATTGGGTAATTGAGTACTTAGGATGCCTATTTAAAATATATTTAAAATACTTTAAAAACCCAATTATAAGAAAATGAACTGATAAAAAAAATCTGGGAAAAATTTGAATAAGTACTTCACCAAAGAAGACACTTTTGTTATATTAAGTACTATGACAGAGGCTCAACATCATTAGTTAATAGGAAAATACAAATTAAAACCACAGTGTGATACCATTAGGATGAGAAATGTTGACTCCTATAGAAGGCAGCTCAGCAGTTTCTTATCTTATTATCCAGTTATTCACTTATAGGCATTTGTCCAAGAGAAATGAAAGCGAACCTGTTGCATACAAATGTTCATAGCAGTTTTGCATGTAATAGACCCTAGCAGGACACAGTTCAACATCCATTAACAGATGAATGAATAAACAGTGGTGTATCTAACAATGGAATAGTAACTCAGAAATTGAAAAAAATGGACTATTGATACCCATGAAAGAAGATAGTCAGAAATGAAAGTACATATTTTATGATTATACTTATGTAAAATTCTAGAAAATACAAAGAAATCTATAGTAATGAAGAGCAGGTCAGTGGTTGTTAATGAATGAGGTTGTCAGTGTACTTGAGAAGAAGGAATTATAAGGAAATCAGATGACAAGCCCGTTTTTTAAAAATTACACTGATGGTTTCACAGATATATACATATATCAAAACTTACTGAATTACATTTAAATATGTATAGTTTATTACATGTCACTTACAAATCAATGAGGATGTTTTATTGAAAAAAATATTCCTATTTGGTGAATTTTCTCTTTAGCTATTTCTGTAGCTTTCTTGAGATGTTAAGCAGTACAATCACTGAGCAGACTGTGGTGTACACAGATTGAGAATCACTAGCAGAAGGGTTTGAAGAATGTGACTTCCAGTAGCTTGAGGACATTTCTGGATACTTTAGATATAGATCTGGGAATTCCCAAACCTTAAAAGTTATTACCAGCTTAGAATTCTGCAAGTCTATGATCCAATGAACCTGGAATCCAGTATTCCAGTTTTGTGTCACCTGCAATTCAGTGAGATTGCTTCCTACTGTAGATTATTATGCAGCACGCAGTGCAGGTTGAATTTAGTGAAATCCAGTTTATAATTGCTTTATTTGATTTTGGTGACTCTGGAAAAGACATTCATATAATATTTTTAAATACATTTTTAATGGGTCCCAAATACTGAACAGAGTTTTTAAAATGACTTAATTACATTGATCATTAGGATGTAACCTAATGCAATTCTCATCCTAAATGTCAATGGAATTTAATGTGATTTTATTTTTTTGGATGTTTGGAATGACTCTCTTTGTGGTGGACAATTAAATGGAGGACCAATGGTTTAGTAAATAGACTAAAAAATATGAAAACCACATAAGCCAAGTAGTTATATAATACTAAACAAACTTTCTGAAACATATTTTTAGGGCTGTATTCAGTCCAACATACGAGGAATCAGCAGTTTTTTGTTCGATTTTTTTTGATGGCTTAATATTCTGGTCTTTGCTTGACTGAAATTATAGTTGAAGAACACTGGAGTTTGTATTACAGAAAGTTTCCTTCCTTTTCTGTTAACCAAGTATTGTTTTTGATTAATATGAGGTTTTTAAATCTTTATGAAATAAAAGACATTTTAATCTTTGTGAAATAAAGATTATTTCATGACTATGTAGAAAAATATCCAAATAATTGTTCTTTTAAGCCATGTAAAACAAAATTAGTTAGGATTTTTCTTGACTAAGAAATACTAAGAGACATATTTCACACCAAACATGAAATTAATATTGTAATTTTGCTTATATGGGCAGTATAGGGTATTATCTTCTTAATCAATAATGAGATTCTAACTTTTAAACAATTTCATGGGGCAGTTACCAGCATGTGATTGGTACTTTTTCTTTTTTTTTCAATTTTTATTGTTTTATTATTCATATGTGCATATAATGCTTGGGTCATTTCTCCCCCCTGCCCCCACCCCCTCCCTTACCACCCACTCTGTCCCCTCCCTCTCCCCCCCAACCCCTCAATACCCGGCAGAAACTATTTTGCCCTTATCTCTAATTTTGTTGAAGAAAGAGTATAAGCAATAATAGGAAGGAACAAGGGTTTTTGCTAGTTGAGATAAGGATAGCTATACTGGGAGTTGACTTGCATTGATTTCCTGTGCATGTGTGTTACCTTCTAGGTTAATTCTTTTTGATCTAACCTTTTCTCTAGCTCCTGGTTCCCTTCTCCTGTTGGCCTCAGTTGCTTTTAAGGTATCTGCTTTAGTTTCTCTGCGTTGAGGGCAACAAATGCTAGCTAATTTTTTAGGTGTCTTACCTATCCTCACACCTCCCTTGTGTGCTCTCGCTTTTATCATGTGCTCAAAGTCCAATCCCCTTGTTGTGTTTGCCCTTGATCTAATGTCCGCATATGAGGAAGAACATACGATTTTTGGTCTTTTGGGCCAGGCTAACCTCACTCAGAATGATATTCTCCAATTCCATCCATTTACCAGTGAATGATAACATTTCGTTCTTCCTCATGGCTGCATAAAATTCCATTGTGTATAGATACCACATTTTCTTGATCCATAGTCAGTAGTGGGGCATCTTGGCTGTTTCCATAGCTTGGCTATTGTGAATAGTGCTGCAATAAACATGGGTGTGCAGGTGCCTCTGGAGTAACCTAAGTCGAATTCTTTTGAGTATATCCCAAGAGTGGTATTGCTGGATCATATGGTAGATCTATGTTTAGATTTTTAAGGAGCCTCCAAATTTTTCTCCAGAGTGGTTGTACTAATTTACATTCCCACCAGCAGTGTAAGAGGGTTCCTTTTTCTCCACATCTTCACCAACACCTGTTGTTGGTGGTGTTGCTAATGATGGCTATTTTAACAGGGGTGAGGTGGAATGTTAGTGTGGTTTTAATTTGCATTTCCTTTATTGCTAGAGATGGTGAGCATTTTTTCATGTGTTTTTTGGCCATTTGAATTTCTTCTTTTGAGAAAGTTCTGTTTAGTTCACTTGCCCATTGCTTATTTGGTTCATTAGTTTTGGGAGAATTTAGTTTTTTAAGTTCCCTATATATTCTGGTTATCAGTCATTTGTCTGATGTGTATCTGGCAAATATTTTCTCCCACTCTGTGGGTGTTCTCTTCAGTAGAACCATTAGAGACCGTTTCTTTTGATGAGCAGAAGCTTTTTAGTTTTATGAGGTCCCATTTATCTATGCTATCTCTTTAGTTGCTGTGCTGCTGGGGTTGACTGGTATTTTGTCTAAGGAGTGTTATATATTTCTAAGTAGTTGCTTATGCTTGATAAATTCAATATTTAAACAGTCTAAATAATTCAGTTTATAAGGTTAAAAGATGGTTTTTATTTATGTTTTAGCTTAGGTTCATTTATATTACTTGAGATTGGACTAATAAGTGATTTGGTAGTAGTTAACACATGAGGTATTTATTCATATTAATATTCTAATAAGTGGTTACTTATACAAATTGGTATTATTTTCAACAGCATTTTGGCCTTTGCCAAATGTATCAATTTTTTCCAAAACTAGTTAATTTTGGCTCTCCATTGTTCAGGTTGTATCTGTGTCTTTCTCTTTATTCTTATGATCAGATATTGTTTGGGAACCAAACCACCTTTCAGTTCATCATGCATTCTAACCTCTCTTTATTTGAGGAAACCTTTTGCCAAATTAGGGAGAGTCATATTTCAGTACCATTTTGAAACAACAATTCAAGCACTTCATATGTCTCTTGAAGCGTGAACTGATCATTTTTTTTTCTTTTTTTTTTTTTCATTTTTCTTTTATTATTCATATGTGCATACAAGGATTGGTTCATTTCTCCCCACTGCCCCCACCCCCTCCCTTACCACCCACTCCGTCCCCTCCCTCTCCCCCCCTCAATACCCAGCAGAAACTATTTTGCCCTTATTTCTAATTTTGTTGTAGAGAGAGTATAAGCAATAATAGGAAGGAACAAGGGTTTTTGCTGGTTGAGATAAGGATAGCTATACAGGGCACTGACTCACATTGATTTCCTGTGCGTGGGTGTTACCTTCTAGGTTAATTCTTTTTGATCTAACCTTTTCTCTAGTACCTTGAACTGATCATTTTTAACTTAAGTTAAACATTAAGTTTACTTTTCATTCTTGTCAAGGTTTCCATTTACTTACTTTCTTCTGCCTTTTGTAGGTCTACGCTGCATAGCAGCACTAACATGTCTCAATTTGGTCATTAAATTTTCATTTCATACACTTGACATGTTTCAAGTTCATAAAATTTATCATAGGAAAAGTGGTTTCATGTATCCAAATTTTTCCAAATGTATTTAAAACTCCTAATCACTTAGTTGAGAATCCAAAATTATTTCCTATAAACATTTGTATCCATATTGATAAAATTGATTCATCTTTATTAAAGGAATTGAGAGGGATTTAAAGCAAAGATATGTATGTTCAAAACTTTACAGGTCAAAGTTAAATGCAAGTTCACTACCCTTTTTTGTATTTTACAAAATGATGGCTTCATTATGACATTTTCATACATGAATACAATATACTTTGTTCTCTTGCTTCCCTTCCCTCTTCTTATTAAGTTCAATTCTGAGGAAGCAAAGATATGTATGTTCAAAACTTTATAGGTCCAAGATAAATGTAAATTCACTAACTCTTTTTTATATTTTACAAAATGATTGTTTCATTATGACATTTTCATACATGAATACAATGTACTTTGTTCTCTTGCTCCCCTTCCTTCTTCCTATTAAGTCCAATTCTGAGAAGCTCCCCTTTCATATTCATGTCTTTTTTTTTGCTTGTTTTTAGTTCTAGATTCAGCTTATTAGAGAAAACATTTGTCTTTCTGAGTCTGGCTTATTTCATTATGATCTCCAATTCCATCCATTTTCCTGAAAATGACATAATTTCACCCTTCTTTATAGCTGAATAATACTCTATAACAAATATTTTCCATGATTTCTTTATCAGCTTGCCCATTGATGAATACTTGGACTGATTCCATGACTTGGCTACAGTGAATAATGTAGCTATGAACACAGGTATGCAGGTGTCTCTATTGTATGTTTTTGAATTTGATCCTTTGGGTATATGCCCAGAAGTGGGATAAGTTCTGTTTTTAGTTTCTAAGGAAACTCCATATTGATATCCTGTAAATTGATCCTGATCTAACTTATATTCCAACCAACAGTGTATAAGGGTTCATTTTCCCTTGCATCCTCACCAGCGTTTGTTATTGTTTGTTTTGATTGGATTGAGATGGAATCTCAATGTAGTTTTGATTTGCATTTTCTTTATGGCTAGGGATGTTGAACACTTTTTCATGTATTTATTTACCATTTGTACTTTTCTTCATTTGAAAACTATCTGTTCAATTCATTTGCCCACTTATTGATTACATCATTTACTTTTGGTGTTCAACTTTTTTGGGTTTTTATATATTCTGGATGTTAATCCCTTGTCAGATGAATAACTTGCAAAGAGTTTCTCCCATTCTGTAGGCTATATCTTCACTCTGGCAGTTGTTTAATTTGCTGTGTATAATCTATTTAATTTGATGTAATTCCATTTATCAATTCTTGCTCTTATTTTCTGAATTATTAGAGTTTGATTCAGGAACTCATTGCCTACAACTATATCGTGAAATGTTTTTCTCCAGTAGTTTAAAATCTTACATTAAGATCTGTGATCCATTTTAAATTGACTTTTGTAAAAAGTGAGAGAAAAGTTTCATCTTCTTCATGAACATATCCAGTTTTGTTGAAATGATTCACTTTCATCATTTGTTGAAGAGAATGTTTTTTCCTCAACATATGCTTTTGGCTCCTTTGTGAGGAATCAGATAGCTATAGCAGCGTGTGGCTTATTTCTACCTTTTCCAGTCTACTCCATTGTTCTACAGGTCTGCTCTTGTGTCAGTATTGTGCTTTTTGTGTTACTATGGCTCTGTAGTATAATTTGAAGTCAGATATATTTTTTGGTGGTACTGGGGTTTGAACTCAGGGCCTCATACTTGCTAGGCAGTTGCTTTATCACTTAAGCCACTCCACCAGCTCAAATATTTTGATACCTGCAATATTGCTCTTTTTGCTCAAGATTGCTTTGGTTATTCAGAGTCTTTTATGCTTTCATATGAATTTTAGGATTGGTTTTCCTCATTCTGTGAAGTATGCCATTAGAATTTCCATGGAGATTGTAATGACTCTACATACCACTTTCAGTAATAGGGCCATTTTCACAGAACCAATTCTGCTGATTCATGAACATGGGATGTCTTTCCATTTTCTAGTGCATTCTTCAATTTCTTTCTTCAGTGTTTTATAGTTTTCATTGTAGAGGTATTCCATTTCCTTGATTAGCTTTACTCCTCTGTGTTTTTCAAAGTTATTGTGAATGAGATTGGTTTCTCTTGTGATAACTTCATATTCTTAACATTGAATTCGAAATCCACCAGATTCCATGGAGCAAAGACAAGTCTACTCTGAGGCCTGTGCAAATTGCAAACTCATGAGGAAATTATTGATTACTTTTTTAACTACTAAATTTTGTTTAACAATAATAGAAAACCAAAACACAATGCCATACATTACTATTTGGATATATATTATTGCATACATATAAATAAGTATATTAGTAGCTATGTCTATATCTATATTTATATTTATATCTGTCTATGATAGACACATAGAGGTACAATCTCCCTTTAAGGAGATTTTTTTGCTCATCTGCAGGGAATAGGACCAACAGAGAGTCTCCTTTAGGGTGTACAGCAGTGCACAGGCTCATTTTGCTCTAGTTCATGTTCTTCCTGAGGCATCCCAGGAAGGCCCAGTTATTTCAGTCTAATGAGGAGCATGCTATTGGCCAATATTGCTCCCCCAAGCTTCTTTCTCTGTCTACTAATCTTTGCTGTGCCTTTAACCCCATGACTTCTTCCTCTGCCCACGTGCACTTTCTCCTTCCTTGAAGACATTGATCCTTAAAAAGCATTTTACATGCCAAACTCTGCCTCAACATATTCTTTCATTGACCCCAGTCTTCAGCAGCATTTATATATATACTAAATTTATTTAAAAACCATTTATTGTATGTACACTAAACTCATGATTGTACTGTAGTGGGTTTTTTTTTGAGGACACAAAAAAGGAGAGAAACATGTCAAACTTCGCCCTTAGCTCTATGTTCTAATTGAATCTGAAATAGACATGACAAACTTGACATTTGGTGAGTTCATGGATTTTTTGGTTCTGTCATCGTTTTTACTATTTTTGTTTTGATTAACTTTATGAAGCATCTTTTAGATACAGAGTTAGTTGTTTTATCACTTAACTTAGGTTTTTAAGATCTAAGCATTCTATTCTTTTTATATTTATTCAGTATTTTCATGTTGCTTCACATTAGTTTTTTGTGTGCTTATACCTGTTTCTTTTCCCAGTGGTAACTCATAGATTGCTAGCTTTTTGCTATCACAAATAATCTTTGTACAACTTCTCTTGTGATCATGATCAGAAACATTATTCATATCAGAACAAGTCTGTTAGTACTGTTTTTGGGATAGTCTACTTTTATTTATATAGCTTTCATGACTCATAGCTGATGTTTCTCCCTGGGAATTTAAGTTAAAGGCCATAGGAAAAAAGCCTTTTAATCCCAAATTAAGGAGCCACTGATTTTCCCACAGAATTACTAATGAAGTGAATCAAGCCATTATAGTGTAGTTTAAATTCTTTGAGAATATCAAGTCCTGTTTAAATAGTCATTAAAAAATACTTATGGAAAGAAAAATTTTCCCATAGAAATATATAAAAATTGTTGCTATCATTATAAAGACATTTGAAGGTAGTACATTATTTGCTATGTTGTCTGTTAGAACTTCATACTTTAAAAGATACTTTTAACTACTGTGAAAGAATTGCCATTTCCTGCCTTATAATCATGAATCTTGGCATCCTTGACAGTTCATCTGGGCTGAGTTGAAGTTATGATCCATAAGTAACGCCATCCATCACCTTTTCAGTCTAGTGGCTAACATGAATAACAAGTACACTTGGAGACTCGTTAGCATTATGTACTGTTTGCAGTCTAATTAAAATTTAAAATTTTAACAGAATAGAAGTTATTTTCCTCATATGAACAATTATTATGCATATTGAATTATACTTCTGTCTTACTTTTAGAAATTTGGAAGTTAGAGTTACTTTTTCAAAATAAAATTTGAGGTTGTCTTTATTTGCCGCCAAGAACTTAGTATGGTAGATTAAAGGTGGCTACAAATGATGTGAAATTCTTCCCCTTGAATGGTAGAGTCTGTGCCCTACCACTTGAATCTGAGTGAACTTGTGACTTTTTTAACTCACATATGTCATTTGGTCATTTGATAATGTGTCATTTGGTTCCAACCTCACTTTTTAAGAAACTAGAAGTTTCTAATTCTAACTTCTTGAATGCCTGGTCTGAGTTCAGCTAGCTTCTAGGGTAAAAAGCCTGACTATGTTGGAAGGGTCATGCTGTGAAGAACAAGCCAGTCACATGGACAGTTGCTTGGAGACAGAGATGTCTAGTCAGTCCCTCACTGTTCCTACCATTTCAGCCCAGTCAGCAGGCATGTGGGCAAGGAAGCCTGCAGATGACCTTAGCCCTGGCCACTATCTGTGATCAAATGAAGAGACCTTGAATAAGAGCCAATCAGCTGAGCTCAGTCACCACACAAAAAGATATGAGACAATAAATTGTTAGACTATCAAGTTTTTGGGTAATGATATGCAGAATATGATAACAAGAGCATCTGCTCAACAAATTGTTGTTCGGGATTGTGGATGTTGCAGTAATGAAATAAAATGTGTCTGTCATGTCATGTGATTTCTTTTCACTAATGATTTATTTCTCTATCTGATAACTGGAGCAAAAGGTAGGAGAAAGCAGGATATTCTGAGTGACTTTCAAATGTTTAAGGATAGGGCTGAATTTCAATTGCATATTGAAGTAATCTAGTGACCAATGAAGACAAGGAATAAGAGGAAATAAATGCGTTGACAACTAAGGATAGATTTCATGAGTCTGAAAGTGATTCTGTTCTGATAACTGAGACTGTATTTCTCAGGAATTCTTTCACCATCCCTCAGAGAACATTCAACATTTCTCTGGTTTTCCATACAGTCTTGGGAAGTTTTTGTCTTGTGAGCAGAAGCTTGAGTGATATCTGTTTGGAACTGTGAGTATGTTACCAGAGTATGTGAAAATTTACCATTGTGCATTTCTATACAATCAAAGGTCTTTTTTGAAGATAATTAGAGCACTATATTTGTCAATTAAAGAAGTCAGTCATCCAGTTTTATCCATATAAATATTTCACTATGGATGCCTAACAGAATCTCTGAAGGAAATGGACAAAAGGCAAAGAATTCTATAGAATATAAGGAAAAGATACACATAGCCAATAACCCTATGAAGATATTCTTAATGTCATCAGGAAAATGTAAATTAAAGCAGTGAGTTAACATTATTTTTTAACCTTCTGATTGAAGGTCTTGTCAAATTTGGCACTTTCTTCTACTGCCAATTTGTACAAAAAATTTTCAAGAACAATCATTTCAAACTTTGTACACATAGTCTTCATTTAGCAACTCTAGAATTAATGCCATAGCATAGTGTATTAAGTGCACACAGATGAGGTTATTATTAAAACATTATTTATACCAATTAAAAAATGGTCCTTTAAAAAAACTGTGTTGCACCACACATTAAAAGTAAGCATAACCATATGGGTGTAGAGAAATATGTAGAGAATGAAAGAATCTGCAGAAAGCAGGCATAATCACTTATGTTAAGAAGTTATATATAAAATGTAGAAAATTTGTATGCATAAAATCTGTAAAAAGTTCAAGTGAGTGTGACAAAATTTGACTCTGAATAGTGAGACATTGCCATGGAGAAGGTACTACATACTCACTTTATGTTACCATCTTTTCTGTATTGAAGTCATCCTTTGATATTTGCAGAACATTGGTTCCTGGACTCCTCTCACATTCAAAGGCCTTACATTTGAATTTTAAATCTCTTCTTATAAGAACTGATACTCAGTATTTTATTTTATTTTATCGTTTTCACTTTTACTCACATGTGTATACATTGTTTGGGCCACCTCCCCCCACCCTTCCAGGCAGAACCTGTTCCACCCTCTTGTTGTCCGATTTTGTTGAAGAGAAAATGTAAGAGATGATAAGAAAGACATAGCATCTTTCTAGTTTGAGATAAAGATACAAAGAGATTGCTAGTGTTGCTTCCATGCACAGGTATATTGCAACCCACACTGATTCATCTCTACCAGACCTCTTCTCTACTTCCCTTTCACCTTCCTATGGTGGCCCCTGCCAGTTTAAGATTACTATATTCACTCCTTTATAGTGTGCACATCAACCACATTCAAGTTTTAGGTTTTCTTCCCTTTCCCTATTCCTCCCTTTAGTATGGGATCCTTGTCCAATAATATTACTGCATTTGTTTTGGGTCTGTAATCCTCATATGAGGGAGAACATGCGATTTTTGGCCTTCTGAGCCTGGCTTATTCTACTTAAGATGAAGTTCTCCAGTTCCATCCATTTACTTGCATATGACAAAATTTCATTCTTTCTGGCTGAGTAAAATTCCATTGTGTATAAGTACATTTTCTTAACCCATTCATTGGTAGTGGGGCATCTTGGCTGTTTCCATACCTTGGTTATTGTGAATAGCCCTGCAATAAATATGGATGTGCAGGTACCTTTAATAACCCGAGTCGCATTCCTTTAGGATACTCAGTATTTTAATCTACAAAATGAAGATAACGATTGCAACCAATTCATGAGTCTTAACTGTGAAGAATAAATAAGAAGAATGTATGAAAATTTCAAGAGAGTTCCCAGAAGATATTACATGCTCAAAATTATTATATGTATTACTATCATTATCCAATATGAATAGCAATAGAGAATGAAAGGTAGCAGCATGTGAGCTTGTTCAGAAAGAGATTAAGTTCACAGTTTCTCCATTTTGGAACAACTTCAACAGAATCCCAGTCCTTCCTCATTGCAATTTGCGATTTAAAAGATATTTTCTTAAGTAGTAAATAGGGACACTAATATAAAATATTTGTTGTGCATCTTTTCTTTTCAAGATTATTGATACATTTTGAAAGAATATATGGTGAGTAGTATAGACCAAGGAGTGGAGGATGATACTAGTCTTTAAGGGGTCCATAGAGATGAAGCTGAACATGGAACAGTGTATGCTGAGAGTATGCTGAACTGAGGGAGCAGTTCCTTCTTGGAGTAGTAGGGTTGACAACATCTGGATTTTTTTTTTAAGCTTTAATGTGTTAATTTACACCCTTGCTTGCCTTGTAGTCCTCCTTTCCTGGGTGTAGATAATGTGTATTTGCTGTACTTTTTCATTACTGGGAAGTTGCACGTCTTCCTTCTACCAGGCCTACTCAACTCTTTATCCTTCTCTGACCTATGCTTAATGTTTGTTTTCTTCTTCTCAGTGTAAAGATTGCTCTGGGAAATCTGTCCTATTCCACTAGGACAGGTGTTCCCTTCTTTACTGTTTCTGTGGCCATCTGCACTTGGCTCAATCTAACATCTGCACCATTGCATAGAAAATATTAGTGTATTTGCTTTTCTCCTCCAATAGAGTGCAACCACTATGAGGGCATGAAGGAAGGTACTGTTTTATTTTCATTGAAATATACATTTCTTGGTATTCAGAAGATACTCAGTGACTATTTGTTGAATTAATGAATAAACAGATGGCTGAATTCAGAGGATCAACTCATTGAAACCTGTCTTCACTGCCATTGCCAGGAAATTTTGACCTGAGGTTTCTGCTCTCCCTTCTTTAATTACTTTTTGGAGTTAGTTGAGTTTTACCATATTCATAGTTTTCCTTCTTCACATTTATTTTAGCTTTGATATTTACATATTTATCAACTTCGTATCACATATTATTTAAGAGTTTTGATTATCTGTTTCTTAAGTAAAATACTGATCTGTTTTTATTTTTTAATCTAAAAGACTGGATTTTCATTGCAAACATGGATGTTCCTTTCACATAAATTAAGACCATATCACACTTCATAGTATTCCAAAAAGGAAGGTGCCCTGTTTTCAAAGGTAATAAATAGCATTAACAACAAAGGATGTAAACACCTCATGAAACAAAAAGTCTCTAGTCATGTGAATGACTTGTGGCTAAACATTTCAACAGTATCAACCTTTGTTTCTTTGATCTTTAGGTTTTTCCTTTTGAATGTCCACACCTGGCATCTGTAGTAAAATACACAGCATCTGGATTACAGAATACAAATAACATCCACTCAGACTAATCTTTAAGAATAATTGCTTGGAAATAAACTGCTTTGGACTGTGGGAACTTTTTATGATTTTGGGGGGTAAACTGCCTTTTTTGGCTTTTTGGATGCCTACCTTTTTGCTCCTGAATAGGATCTTTTACTACCCTCTTAACATTTTAATTCTCAACAGTGTTAACCTAGCATAATTAGTAAAATTGACTAGTTTTGCTCTTGAAGTTTCTGTGCAACTTTCTTCTTCAAATGATTTATAAAACTCTAGAGAGAATGAGTCATTAAAAAGGTTCACAAATATTTCCCTGTGCTATTTATTGTCTGGAAGTTTTAAATATCTTAGAAGAATAAAAAAAATTTGAAGCTAGGTAAAAGATTTTTTGTCAATTGTTCACAATTATGATTTCTTTTTCCTAAAACTTCTGGGGAAAATAAGATTTGGAAAAACTCAGGAATTTGCAAGAAACAGGAAAGGGACAATATTTTATTCTGTAAAATTAAGTAATATAGATTTTTAAATCCAAAGAGAGGCAAAATATTTCTGTGGCAGGCTGCATGTTAAATAGACGGACATGAGAGTTAATGTTCTAAGAAAACTTATAGATCATGATCTATTTAATTAGATTGTTAAACTTGATTTTTATTTTAGATTATTGAAGCATTAATTTAAATTTATAACATCAATACTTTCCATTTTTTAACTGAAAGCTATTTTGTTATTATGCATTTATGTGTGACTGATGCAATTGGATTATGAATTCTTATTTTTATTATAACCTAGATATTGTTTAAAGAAAGCATGTGAAGGAAACACACTCAAAGTGAATAGACTTATAAATAATTAAAATCTACTCATTCAGACAATACTTTGGTTCTTGTTAATTTTCCCTATTCTGATTCATCTCAATGTCCAGATGTTTGATGTTATATGTGATTGTATGAAAGCTCTGATCTGAAATCCTATGGCTTACTGGATTACCCTTTACCCACATGGTTTAAATTAATAATAAAAAAATGAACCAGGGCAATCTTGCAACAAAAGAACAAGACTTTATTGTATAACAGAATTGCAGATGTGGAAAGGTGCTCATAATGCAGACAGAATATTTCTGTTTCATAGAGCATCTGGAATGCCACAGGACCTCTAAGTTATCAGGAGCTAATGTTAGACAGCCTTGGTTTATGATTAATTTAATATTCAGAGAAACTTTTTTTTCAAGCCTGTGCCATTCATCATCATAATGTCATTCTTGCAATCCTAAAATGATTTACAAAGTCAACTTTCCCCCCCAATTTCTAAAACAATATTAAGACATCAAAAAGTTTCAAATACAAACTTCAAAGGGCAGGCAAATCAGAGATTTCTGGCTAAGACAGTTTAGATCATTTAATATCCTCTGGTTTTCCTAGGATTAAATTACAGCCTATAGAATTCTTGGAATCTGGCTAAGGAAGTATTATATAATATAACATGGCAATTTTGGGGAGGCTGGCAAAGACACCACAGGGAAGGGGATGCCTGCCATATTTTCAATTTATCAGCCTTTCAGTGAGCACTTTAGAAAGATTAGAGGTGTGAGAAGTTATCCCAGTGTGAATATCATGCTTTGACAACCAGAGAAATGTTAGTGTGCAAGCTCAGGGTGACCTTTATTTGGGGACAATTGCTTTCTTCATAATCATTACATTACCATGAATCTTGGATTCAAGGAGTGAATGCATGGCTGAAGAATGAATATCTGATGAGGACATCATTCTGGAACAGTCATGAAGAGAATGCTTCCAGCCACTGTGGTTTTCTAGGGACAATGGTGTCTTCTGGTTGCTTTTGCGGCCACATGATGAGGTACAGGAATCACAAGACACATCATTCTGGCTGCAGGAATAATCCTGCATGTAACCACAAGGGTGTTCTAATGAAATTTAGCCTTTTCTTTAAGAAGCACATTTAGTTTGAAGTTAAATTGATAAAAGTATGTGATATAAATTTTATTGTTTTGACTCAAACGAAATGTTTGATTGTTGTTGAGAATTTACCTGTTACAGTGGAGTTTCCTCTGCTAATGCACACATGCCATCAGGAGAGTCACCATGCTATAGATAGCGATATATATCGCATAACCTGGATCACCCTCAGGATCCTCTATGTATATGTTTATAGATAAGATTTCGGTGACTCCAGGCAATGCTATTTGCTTCTAGGCCTTAAGTTGAAAGCAAATCATGCAAACAATATGCACCAATATTCTCATGATTTTATCTCTATAAACAACTAAAAGTATAGAAATTAGAGAAAAAATTTTAGAAAAATTTTTTTTTCGTAGTTTTAAATGTGTATCTGTTACTTGTAACTTCATGTTTTGTGCCTGTGCACAAGTGTTAGTAACCTTAAGCCAGAAAAGTATGACTTAAATTGATTAAAGGGTGATATCTACTTAAATATTTAATGCATCTAAACCATAGTCTTAAGAAACCGGAATTCACTCTGTAGGTATATTTCAATTTAGCATAGCTAAATAGATCCAAGCCCTTATTAGTTCAAGATGCATTTTATACTGTTTCTAATGTGCGTTGGTCCTTTCAGTATATTTTTACTTCACATTCTAAGCCCAAATATACTTTTTCATCAGAATGTGGCTATTCTATATTGGTTTTAAGGGCTTGGGAATGTAACTCTATTTGCTTGATTAACTTCAGTGTTGCATAAGTTACTTGATTCCATATTTTTTAATCCATTTTTCCCTTCCATCTTCCTACATAGTTACTTGGAATTTCTTTCTGTGTGTAATGTCTAAAGTAAAGGAAACCACATCGCACATTTGAAGTTGCAATAGGCATGACCAATACATTAGTATCACTTTTCACATTCTGTCCATAGTTCTTCTTTATCCTCAATGTAAAGATAGATGAAAGCTAGTAAAGAGGTTGTAGGTAAAAAATGGAAACACAAGATTGGAAAGAGGATTGAGAAATGATACATATCAAAGTAGGATTAAAAGACTCAAAAAAAAGTGACGGGGCAATTAAAGCTGTTTTAGGAGCTTTGCTTACAGAATTAAACCTATGATACTAGAATAATGGATACAGAAGAAGAGTGCATATCGAATTGAGTGTGGCTTCAGGGAGTTTATTACTGATCAAATGTTACCCCTTTGCATTTAGGTTGACTATGTCTTTACCTTTTCTTATGCATCTGCCAGCACTGAGATTATTTTATATATTTTTGAAAATTATTTTACCTTTTCTTTAGGTGCCAAAATGATATCAAGCATGTAGTATATAGGGTAAAGATGTCCCATTTGGGACTGTGGCTCAATTGGAAAGCATCCATTCCCCATAAAAGGTATAGCTAGTGCCTTAACTCTTTCTGCTTCTTGCTGTGAGGGAGTGTGAAGTCTGTGTAGCTGTGGTCAACTTGTCAAATCAGCAAGAAAGCAAAAATTTGATTTTCCTATCATTTAAAAAGATAAAATAGAAAAAGTAAAAAAAAATTACAAAACTTAGTATTGTGGAATTTATCCCAGATATCTTCAACTTAAGGGAAAACTTGATTAAATCACATAAAACCATTACTTTGTACATGTATATAAAACAGACTATATATTAGGATACATAGTTTTTTTTTTTCCTCCAAAATCAAAAACTGTGAAGAATGTGGAATGATATGACACCTGGATTTCCAGAGGAGAATTGAATCTTAACATTTTCTTCATTCGGTTCTTACTTTGTCAGTTGCCTTTCTTACATTTGGCTCTCAAGCACAACTGAGGGACACTACAATACAGATTGCAAATGAACTATTGTGCATTCTGTTGTCAGATTTTTCTTCAGTCCTGGGATTTGAACTCGGCCTCAAGCTAACAACATATCCAGTGATTAAGGAAGTTTCTTAGGCATTGTTATATGTCCTGTGAAATTACATAGATTCCTTTCAAGAAATATTTCTTTAGTTTTTGGAATTCCATTTAGATTATGTGTTTTACATCTGAGCACTCACTGATAAGAGCATGCTTGTCAAATGCAAATATTTGATTTTTAGGTAGGATTTAGTAAGATTTTCTGTGTCTGTTTGCAGGAAGTTAATGTAACCTTACTATTTGTGAGATGTTTTGTTTGGGAACAAACCTTTAAAAAATCAGTTAGAAGCCCCTTGGTAAAGGATCTTGGTAATGTTACCTGTTTGTTAGGTGTTCAACTGGTATGCATATTTGTGGGAAATCACCGGATATCCATGAATCATGCAGCTTTTGGTAGAGGGGATCTCTTCTTCTTTTAAATTAGACTTTTTTCTCATTGAAAATCATTCCCTTTTGTTCAAATATGTAAAAAGATGTTATACACAAAGAAAAATGATATTGCCATACAAAATGTGGAAAGACCACAGCAAAGAAATATCTTTTGGATTAGATATATGTCTTTATAATTCTGCACGAACTAACAATTTTGCATTTAACTCTATATAAAGTAAATCCATGGCTTTAGCTAAATGGTTTTTGGTTTTTCCAAGTCACAGGAGTGAAATTTCTTTGTTCTCATGTGGTTTTTGATCAATCATACTTATAAAATAGGTACATATGAATCAATATAAATGACTCAGACACTAACAAATAAATCTAAAGAGGCTAGAAAAGACTTCAAGGATGTGTAGATTCCCTACTCACCCTCACTAAAAAAAGAAACCATAGATTTTTGGTGTATCAATTTCCTCTAAAGACAAGAGATATCCAAGATGACTAACATTGAAGATTTTCCTTTGTAATTAGTTGTTGATATTTTCTTTATATCCCTCTGTTGGACAATTGCAAAGGCTGATCTGGGCTCTGTGTTTGCCCAGCATAAGGTGCCAAAGGACAACACTGTTCTTCTGAACACCATTAAAATTAATTCCCCAAATTTGTTTTAAGTAATACAAGGGACCTATGAAATGCAACAGCATAGCTCCCTTGAATAAGATTATCCTGGTCAGGTCTGCAATGATGGAATTGACTTCTAAACATATTCATGTTGATATTAATCATCTCTTGCCCTCATTGGAGTGCTCAGTTGGCTTGCCTTTACAGTCAATATTTATTTTTCTTTTAAAAAATAACTCTTGGGCTAGAGGAGTGGCTTAACTGGTAGAGTACCTGCCTAGCAAGCATGAAACCTTAAGTTCAAACCTCAGTATCACTAAAAAAAATACTCAAAACAATAACTCTGCTTTTGAAAGTTAGAGGTTGGTCATTACCTGAGAGCATCATGGCTATCTTTAGCTGTTATGTCTACCTTAAGGATTTTTTATGAACCATAATAGGGTTCAACTTTATTTTTCAAAGACTTCAAATAGTTTCTATGTAGAATTTATACTAGTTTAAAGGCAATATGCTTTAGTGATCAAAACTCTATGTGACAATTGATTTTGAAGATCAAATTTCTATTTCTATAAGTTCTTGCTAAGAAAAATCAGAATTTTTGTTTTGAGTTTTTTGTTTACATCAATATATATTTAAAACCATATGAATAGTCATGTGTGGCTATTTTATTCTTCATATTTATCTCATCAAAATTTGTGTATATATGTGTGTGAATATATATGCACATAGACACACATATGCAAATATGTATATAACATATAAATTTAATCTAATTTATCAAAGATATGTTTGCAAGGTGCAATATTTTGGATAGTCTAAGTGTCTTAGAGTCTCTTAGAAGTACTTTAATAGGTTCTTTATACTTTTGCTAGAGTTGAAAAAAGCTAGTCAGAATGATAGCAGAGTAGCATGGTAGTTAGATGTTCAATGGATATAAAGTGTGCCTAAGGAAGAACTGTGAAATGGAACAGGAAGAGAAAGGGTTGTGGTCATAAATTCATGTTTTTATCCTTCATTACCAGCCACACTATATCCCTTTGTTAATTTATTTGCATTAACTATTTATGTTTTAGGCATGGTTCTCTCTTGTCAGCAATAATCTCTCTCACTTCTTAGTTCAGAGACTTGATTTGTGGCGAAGTCATCCCTTCATCTTTCTAGTCAATTTCCCTTGTTTTCATTTTGTTTCCAATGACAAGGTACTGCACTTATTGTTTCACTGTGCGTGTTCCATGGAGATTATTAAGAAACTATGCAGAAGATCTTTGTGCAGTGGTGGAAGTGCAGAAGTTAAACTTTCTTTCCAGCCACTCTGGAGGTTTGGAAGTTTGCCTAGAAGGGAGACCTGAGGAATAACAGCATGTCTTTATAGATTTGTACTTTTCAGCTTGAGGTATAGTTGGAAAAGCATCAATTTGGAAATCACGATTTCTGAGCTACAGAATTGGATATGTTACCACTATGTTGTACTGAATAGTTCTGTAATATCTGCCAGTTTCATTTCCCTCCTCTATAAAATAAAGGCTTTAACCATATATAATCATATATGGTTGCAGGGTCCCCTCCATTGTAAAATTAATTCTATTGCTTCAAGTCTAATTCTTTAGGGAGTTGAATATCTGTTACTTATTCAGTTGGTGGATCAGGAGCTTATTTAAATTCATTTATAAAATGTGAATCAATAGGATCAGATAGGATTCCCTAAGGTTATCTGTTGAATTAATTTTTAGGGAGCCTTGGATCACTAGGATATATAATTACTGAAAAACTTAAATTTTATTAGTAAACTACATGTGTATTTTAAAATACTATAAAGAAAATTGTGTAGTCATCTATTATTAAATATTAGTAATGCTACTTTAGCTCAGCATTTGCAGAAACAAACATTCTTAGAATCATTCCAATTCACTTGTTTCAAATTTCTCAAAAGGTATGGAGAACTACTTGTTGATTTCTTTTATATGACAATTGTTTGGTCTTATTCACGTGTCCTTTATCTTTTATGAAATCATGCCTCTGGCTCTCTCGTCTTTAGGATAACCTTTTCTTTCATTCTAGTTGACAATTTAAAGAATCTTATGTGAAGCTAAATGATCTAAAATGAGTGTTCTGAATAATTGTTACTCAGTGAACCTCACTGTATCACAGAACATAAAAGAGAAATATGATCTCCTTAATCTTGATTCTATTTTCTACATGTTCCATAACTTCCACCATGAATACAACCAAAGAAGCTGAAAGTTAGAAAACTATGGTACTTGTCTTCAAATCCCTCTGCACTTAGGTTGTGGGTGTGAAAACAGAAATGCAAGAAACAGAACATGTGTGATATATGAATCAAAGTGTGGGGCTATTTGGTGTGAAACAATGTGATCCTTGTAGCTCCTGCTAATGCATCATTCGGCAAGTGTCTGAAGAAGACAGTTTTCAATGGCAAAAACAGGCTCCTGGAAATAGACCTTTCATTAAGTACCTTGCCCAAAACTTTTCAGGGTGAAAGCAAAAGAATATCTTTCTCTTACAAAGTTAAAGTAGGTGTCTGAAATTGGATACATAACAAATACATAGAAATGAGTTTGTTCACATCATTACTGGTTTTTCTGCAAAACTAGCTTCTCTCCCATTCAGTTAAAGTTCTTAACCAGTCCAGGTGTTATATGTACATAGAAGCAGAACAAATGAGGCTCAGGTATATTTTCTTAGGTTTGTACCTTAACTGATTTTGTTGACTTTGAACTCAAAAATATGATTATAGAAATGAGGTAGAATTTACACAGCCCAACATCTGAATGTCAATACCAAAAAGACTTTATTTCAGGATAGTATGAAGGTGATATGCATAATTAATAATAATGGTATAAATATTTGGCTTCTATTCAGTTAATCTGAATATTTTATATAATAACTTATAGAGAAAATACTGCAGATCTGAAGTCATTTTATTCAGGAACTGATGAAAGTGAATATGAATAAGAGAAGGTGTGGAGAAGAGAAATGCACAGATCTGACCTTACACAGGATCTAGGATATTTTTCTCTGTGCTCCCTATGTTTTTTTTTTTTTTTAATTTTTTAAACTGATATGTCTATGTTTCTCTTTGTTTTAATGGCCTTGTTTCTACTCACAGAAAATTGTTACTGCTTCTATGATGGCTCTAACATCATGAAATACTAATGAATAGCATTACTATGGAAATTTTAATTTTGTCTCAGTAAGCGTTACGGAGTGCTATGAGTCATTTATTCCTGCAGCATTGATTTCACTCAGTGTGTTTAGTACTGTGGGTCAGCACAACCAGAGCAACCGCTGGTTGTCTAGCTCTGCAGTGATTGTAAAAAGGCAGGATCAGAAAGTTCTGCTCTTTATGATTAGCTCCAGAGTTGGAAACTCATCCTCTTTGGATGGTCTTCATGACACAAACCAGGAACTTCAGGTAAACAACCCCTAACTCTCCATCCTCCCACATCCTACTCCCCCGCACCTGAAGAATTTCAGACATGCCACTGCATAATAGGTCAGTATTTCTGGTCCTCTTTACTTCCCACCTCTTTCCCCATAGCCAGGCCTGTGAATGACCAAGTCTAGTTTGGCTTATATCATTTTGCCAATTGTTTCATTTTTCTTCTGTGGATGTTCTGCTTGTTTTTCTCCAAATGTAGTCTTTGCTCTTCCACAGTCTTTTCAGTGTCTCCTTTCCTTCTTTTCTTCCTTTTTTTCTTCCTTCCTTCCTTCCATAGACTGCTTGTAGGGACAGGTAGGTGGCAGATGCTCTGTTGTCATGTTGAATTTCCATAGGGAGTTATAGTACAACTGATTACATTCACTCATTCTTGAATTCTTTCATTTATTCAATAATTTGTTTTTAGTGTCTTCCATAAATGTTCCCATTTGTTCAGACATAAGCAGTGAACAAGAAGGCAGAAGCTTCTCCATGAGTTCTCCTTTTACATAGTGTTCTTTTTCCAAACAATGTCTCTAAGGATATCTAACACTCTGCCCTAAATATTTTTAATTTATGCTATATCTATTATGACATATATATACCATATATATCTTCCTTCTTCTGCTTCTGCTTCACAGCTGTTTATAGATACACAGATGCCCAGTCATGACTTAAAGGTAAACATTAAATACTTATTGAATATTCATATACTAGTTACTGTAAATAAATGAACATTAGGTACACTAAATACAGTGGCAAATCAAAGTTACCCAGTCCTACTCATCTTTAACATTATTTTAAACCTAGTTTTATTCTCCATTATTTATCATTTGATTCTTAAACTTCTAATAAGCATGACATTTACACATGGGATTACTTCCTTAGACATGTATTTTCTTTTCAGTTTCCAGTCACTGCTAAATTACAAGAGGGCTAGAAAATTAAGGGTTTGATTATTTTGGTGCCTGATCATCATAGGAAATAACTTTGTGTTCCAAAACCAGGTTTGGCCAAGAGTAGAGACAAACTGTACAGTTTATTTGGAATCCTAAAAATTCCCACAAAGAGATTATTCCCAGAAAATGATGTAGAACCAACAGTAAAGGAATTGGACCAAGAAGGTGCTTCATCACCAGAGAGAGGAACAGACTCCAAACAGTGGCGGTCCATAGAGAGTTGTTGATGGTCATTGTGTAAAAGTTCCCGTTCCTACTTTTCATTGACAGGGAGATGGCATGCATCACAGCTGTGTCAGAAAATGTGTTTTTAACATTTGAGAGGTGAGAAGAGAGCCAGGAAGGAGACTTGCAGGCCTCTTAAATGATTACACAATCCAAGCCAGATACTTAGTCTATAGAAATAGTCATATTGAGTTATAAGTACAAAAATCTGGCTCCACTGTTTTATATTCTCTGAAGAGCTTAACATTTCAGCTCATTTTATTCAGCAACCATAGTGTGTTTCACCTGCATTTGGCATTCTGAAGTAGATATTTAATGAAATGAAATCACTGTGTCTTTATTTTCCAAAAGAACTTTTAATAATTATAAAACCTTCACCATTACTGTTTTGTAATTAGTTTTGCTCCCTTATCAGCAGTATTTTACCAGTCCAAAAGACAAATTGTGCCTTTATCTCTTTCTTTCTAGTCATTTTATGGTGGAATAAAAGGTTCTGAGTTTTAACTGTTGAGGTGGGTGTTATTTCAAATTTAGTTTATAAGTACTTTAAAAGTTAAAGCTGCAGAATTAGGGTAGGTTTTGCTTCTGTGAAGTAATTTCTGCATCTTTCTCAGCAAAGTATAACCGGGCACTGGTGGCTCACGCCTGTAATCCTAGCTAGTCAGGAGGCAGACATCAAGAAGATCTTGGTTTGAAGCCAGCTCAGGCAAATAGTTTGTGAGACCCTATCTCAACAACCCACCATGAAAAAGGGCTGGTTGAGTGGCTCAAGGTGTAGGCACTGAGTTCAAGCCCTAGTACCGCAAAAAAAAAAAAAAAAAGGCCCCTCCCATTCCTGCTTTATGCAGTGCTCAGTATAGAAATAAAAAAGGGGATGCATTGTATCAAAAGCACTTTCTCAACAGGGCTGCTACCTGCTTGGCCCCTTATGGGTTTCTGAAAACAGTGCCCACAGTTTTGGTTGGTCACAACAGGTTGGGGAACATTTTACCCTCTTAATACCTGAAAACAACACATGATACAAGATTTTATGAACATGACAAAAGACTATTTAGCATTCTACTTAGTATGAATTCAACTTATCTTAAGCAGTCAAAACTGAATTTGAAGTTGTGAGCAAAATATGACAAAATAGCAAGCAGTCTGGTGTTTACTATCTGCTCACTCATTGCAATGTTGGTGGAGCATGCGGACGCACAAGCCCCTCTCTGATCACCATCCTAGCTGTGCTCGTCTCGTCACTTCCGTGTCTGTCCTGGCCCACAGACCCATGTCCTTTTGATCAGTTTCTTGAATCCGAGCTTGTATTCTCATTGCAAAGAGTTGTGTTTATGTCTGCAGCTGCTCAAATGCCATCTGTGAGGCATTGAGCTGTTGTGCTTGTATTTCTACTGGCTCCAGTTATTTCTCTTGCTATTTATTATGGCACAAAAAGTGCAATTTTTGGAAAACAGATGTTTTTACAGTGTGAATGATTCTGCTAACAGTTAGTAAAAATCTTGCTGCTACCAAAGGTCTTGTGCCCTAGGGGTTAGAGGGATTTTGTTGACCTCTCTTAATTTAGTCAGAGAAAAGATATACAAAAACATGAATTTGGGCAAGGGAATATAGCTCAATGGTACAGTGTATACTTAGCATATGCGAGGACCTTTGTTCAGTACCCAACACTTTTCTTCCCACAACCCCAAAAGAATTAATTTCTATACTTTGTACTTGAACGACAAAGTCTGTATTATACTCCTCACAAACTTTTACTTCTCAGAATATCTTCTGCCTTTTGCTACCAAATCCACCAAATGCAGTACAAGGAATTTTAATTGTTTTCTTTGCCGTCTGAATGGGGCACTGAAGAATCTGGTTATTACAAACTGCCTCAGAGCTTTGTAAATTAATGTTGTTTACTTGAAGGTAACAGTAGGATAAAATACCAGCTACTTTTTTGATTCTGGCAGATAATGTTGTTGATATGTAAAGACAATAAGTTAATATACTAAGTATATAAGACAGCACAATGACACAAAGTACTAATGATGAGGTGGTGTTACTCTTATTACTCTCTTTGAGACTACAGTTGAGCTACTGATACAGTCATCAGTGAAAATGTAGCTCCTGCTGAATTAGTCTTGTCCTAGAAGAACTCAGGGAAGCAACTGGTGTTAGCACTTCCAAAACTTCACCTTGCCAACTATGACACTATACAATGATAAGGAACTTGTAATTTTTTTCCCTGTATGGTGCTTCAAAGTACTTTCTTTTTCATTTTTTTCACAAAAAACTTTCTCAATGAATTTTTTGATGTAGCTCGTGTGGCTCTTAAGATTCAGAAGTGGTCACAGGAGGAGTATGGACCTGTTTTAAGTCGTGAGCTCTACCCATTAGAGCAGAAGGTAATATTTCAAGTGAGTATAACAGATAAAGGAACAATGGCACAAATGGGCTGATGGGAAGGTTTTATTTGGGGCAGTGGCAACTTGGAAGGTTTTTTGGTGACATAGCTAATGCAGCAAATTCTAAGTTCGAAGGTCTAAAGATCGCCAGTGCAGTGAGCTTTGTACCAGTCACTTAACCTCTCTAAGAAGAGGATGAAATAACTGACCCAAACCGAGGACAGAGGAGTGGTTAATGATGTGGAGATTTTGAGCATCAAGATTCTCAGAAGGTGTATTCTTTGAAGAATGTGTTTTCCCTGTAGTATTTGAAAAAAAAAAAGTTAGTCTTTTCCTTATATGACAAAGTTCTGGATTGTGTTCTGTTGGAGATCATCAATTATGACCCTATGTCTTCAAAAAAGTTTCAAAATGAGTATTATGAGGTGACAAGGTAATGAAAGCAGATAAAGTCTGCTTCTGGTCAAGAATTTTTTTAAAACTTAGCTGTGTTTTGGCTTTGATTAGAATCTAATAATGTTCTTTAAAATTGTATGCAAAGTAACAAATAAGTGATATTTATGTAGCGTTTTATTGTTTTACAAATGCTGACACATGTTAGCATTGGATTTCAGAACTATTATGTGACTTGCCCAAGGACACCCAGCTGGCAAGATGTGCAATCAAAATATAAATTCTCCTGGCTTCAAACCTAGTGTTCATTCCAACATCCACTACAAACTCATCAAAGACCAAGAGACGTTATCTTTCAGATGTACATCTTATGAAAATTTGGACTGACATGTATTATACTGTCTATGACAGAACTTACATAGTAAAATGAATAAAACTAATGATTTGATCCCCCAGGCAATCCTCCCAACCATTACCCAAACCTCAAACCCTCCTATTTATCTTCAATAGACTAACAGTCTTCTTAATTTACTTAAGTGTGTTTTGGATAATATGTTCTTATGCATTCTGAAAAGTGAAACTTTGTTTTAAAAACTCAATCTGTATTTGCTCCTTTCTACATGATATTCTCCTATATCACAAAATTAATTCTCAAACATATTTTGGCAAAGAAGGGAAGGAGTGATTTAAATTATAATTCAGCTGGCAATACTGTAGGAATCATTGGAAATTAAGTCCAATTGGACATATTTATCATTTGGAGCTAACAATATTATCTGATCCCATTTCCTTAGGTCTTTGTATTTTATTATGCTCCACCTCTTCAGTCTATTGTTGGCATTGATTATTAAATAGTGAACTGTTTAAACTGGGCAGTTCCACATAGCTGTCTTGCACATTTCAAACATTTACTTATATGTGTACTACACGAATTATTTCCAAGTTCTGTTAAAAGGAAGAAATGAAATGACTGTGTGAGCCAAGTTTTCTCTGTGTTTGATACTTGTTCTCTTTTCTTTATCTGCCTTTAGCTTTTTAAACCAAAAATGTTCTGTGATGATGACATTCAATGACTTACGAGAAAGCAGATTCCTGTGCTGCCGCTCTTCATTCAACAGTTTTCCTTTCACATGACTCGATTAAACAGTGTGAAGTCCCTGTCATGCTGCCTGTTGCCACTCATTGTGGCTAGGTGTTTACATGTTGATCTCTTCTTCATTGTAAACTCTTGTAAGAAAACAGCTTTATTTTCTTCGCATTTTTGCACACATAAGACAGTGTTCTGCACATACAAGCTATTCATGTGTTTGATGAGTAAATAAATGATCACAAAATCAAGTGAGATAACATTCCTAGCTTTCCATTCCCTAGCTGTTTTCCTTGGACATGATCCCCAGTGTCTATGTCTAAAATAAAGGTGATAATAAGTTTTATCCTTACAGACTATTAGAAGTTCACTAGACCATGCACCTGAAAACTTTGAAGTACTCCTCCAAAGATGGTTTTACTAGCTGCCCAACAACTTATGATTAGATAAAGAAAATGTGATATGTATAGATAATGAAGCATTATCCAGTCATAAAGAAGAAAAAAATTAAGTCATTTACAGGAAAATGGATGGAACTGAGATAATTATGTTAAGCAAGACAAGATATTGTCAGTAAGACAAATAGATCTTTTCACTCATATGCAGAATCTGGACCTAAAAAATAGTATGATATGGTTCTAAAAGAATGACTGTTTGGTGCTGGTGGGGAACCAGTGGGTAGAAGGAAGGGGAAAGGAGAGGGTGAGGGGCATGTAGGAATATTATAGAAGTATATTGTATATGTGTATGAAAATAGCATAACGAAACCACCAAAAACTGTTGAAAACCAGGGAAGAGGAGGGCAAGCGGGTTAAAGAGACTAACATAGATGGGTGAATTTCCATCAAAGTACGTTATGTGCATATTGTAAATATCACAACAAAATGCCTTTGTACAATTAATTTATGCTAATAAAAATAAAATTAAAATATGATTATATTATATTATATGATTATATATTATATTATAAAACATGATTATATTATATTATATTATAGAATGTGAAGTGTGAATTCACATTCTATATTTTATGTTTTGTGAATATATTTTTTGACTTTAGTTCAAGTCTGATTATCACAGTAGCAATATAACTAGCTCTTGTGCATTAATTCTTGCTTCTTATTACACCTTGCATCCAGATTAACCTTTGAAAACTTAAAATAGGACGCCAATCCCTCACTTCATACCCTTCAGCAGGAGCCTGCCTAAATTAGTCACTATTATACCACCTCCTCCCAGCCTCGCACATGATATTTGTGCATATAGGCTTTTATTACATTTCACATGTGGGGACCTCCTGAGAAGGGCATAGAAGAATGTTCACCACTTAGCTCCTTCTGTCTCCTAACTTCCATTCTCACTCCAGAAAGAACTGAACATATACTTAGGAATTCCTCAACAGGTTATACTCTTTTGTACCCCAGGATCTTTGCATCCATGGTCCGATTCTTTCCAAAAGGCAGCCTCCCTAGTCCACTGTAACCCTTGACAAATGTTTATCCTGGATCATTCAGCTTAATGTTGGATTCCTCTTCCTAGTATTTCCTTTTCATCTGTAAGAGGTTTCCTGTCATTTGAAAAACCATGGCACATTGCATATAAGCACATCCACACAGTACACAAATAACCTTTTAAAATTGCTTGCATGTGTTTTTCTGAACTAGATAATGAGCTCTTTGTGTGGAGCTGGGACAAACGTTTGTATTCCCTACACCTAATGTGGTGTTTAATGTTCCATGAGCACTCAATAAATGTTTCTGGATGAATTATTGCACAAACTTGGTAATTATAATTTTGTTAGCAACAGTATATTCTACCACATTCTTCTCACCAAAATTTACCTCATCAATCTGTTATTGTGGAAGTTTGGGGGCATTTTCAATCATTCTGCACTGTAGATTATTATTTCAATTGAATTTTCACTTAATATAAATTATCAGGAAATGTAAATATCGTAAGATAAAATTTTCAATAAATAATATCTTACTACTGTTAACTTAAATGAGAATGAACAAGATAAATTTTAAGGCTGTCTGCAAGCAGATGCTTCCTTTGCATAGTCAAATGTTTAAATATTCAGCTGTCTGTGGTAGTAATTTGTATGCATATGTAAATTTAATTTATATACAATAAAATGTGAAACAGGAAAACAGAAAAATAGGTGAATAACATGACTTGGCAGTTCATAGAAGGGGAACTATGAATAGCTTTCAAGAATATTAAATGATGCTCAAACTCACTGGTAATGCAAGAGATGAAAAAAAAGTCACAGGACATCATTTACTACACACCAATCAGAATGGCAAAAAATAAGGAAAATGGTCAATACCACATGTTGGCAAAGATATAAGAAGACATTTTTTTTTTGTACTGACAGAGAAGAATAGACTATGTGGTCATTCTGGAATGCAATTTTTCAGAGTTTAATAAAATTAGCTCTGTTTCTTACAATGTTGTTTGCAGTAGCAGGGAGATGATGAAGGCTGTCTAACCAACTACACAAGAAATACAGTGACTGCAACCCAGGGAGTGTAACCCAGCTGCTAGAAGCAAAGAACACCATTGAACATAAATCCTAAAAAACATAATGCTGAGTAAAAAACTAAGAAGTAAAAAAAATGCATTAATGGCAATGAGCTAACAAGATTACAATTTTGTCTTGTCCTAGTAGCAAAGTGGCAATTTCTGTAGCAAAATTAGTTATGTAATTTATTTTCAAAACTGAAGTTATTTCCTAAGAAATTTTAAAAAAGAAAGTAGAATAGTATTCTTATAATTTGATAGAATATTCCTATTTTTTAGCAGTACTTTGTTTTGAACTAAGGACCTTGTGCTTTCTAGGAAGGTGCTCTACCACTTGAGCCATGACCCCAGACATTTTTTATTTTGGTTATTTCAGTTATTTTTTTTTGGGTAGGGTTTTACATTTTTGCCTGGGGATGGCCTCAGATCTTGATTCTCCCACCTATGCCTCCTGAGTAGCTGCAATTACAGATGTGTACCATCAAGCCTAGCCAAAACACTACTATTCTTAATATTTAAAGGGAGATTTGTTGGATTATTTCACATTTTAAGGATTTTTTTCTTTTTGAGGTGTACATGGAGGCAAAAGACTAAGGAAGAAGCAATTACAAACTATTAAAAGATTGGTTTACTTAAGAACAAGAAGTAAATTCTGTTCATTTTCATAGTATTTCTACACGAACTCCTTTGTTGAGTGTGAAAATTTGGACATGAAGAGATATAAACTAACTCCTGTTTTTACAACCATAGATTGCCAAGGCAATCAGCAATCTATGTGGTAAAGATAGACGATGCTTCAAGGCAGAAATCCTGACACCTATGCAAATTTATCAACAAAGCTAGAAGTTTCTGCATGACTCTCTGTGTCTGTCTTCCATGTTTCTACAGTTAGAAGCTATTGTGTTTATCTTTAGCTATCCTGTTTTACTCACTTTTAACTTTTTCCTGTGAGGTCTCCATCCTACGTATCTTTCAAATCCATTTTCTTTATTTTACTATAATGTTTCGTGTTGCATTTCTTCCTTAGTTCAATGCAACAGCCTTTCTGTTTACAGTCTCTCTTAAAAGTGTCACTGACTTGCTTAAAGATAAGTTTTCCCATCACCTACAGGAATCTAGACTCAGCAGGATGACAAATGGTCCCACCTTCACTTTCTGATTCCATTTTCCAGCACACTTCCTCTACAATACTCCATAACACAGTGAGCAAAATGTGCTTAACACCAAGCAAAAATGATCTTCCCTCTGTGAAACTACTCCCAGAAACATGGGGCCCACTTTATGTTTTTCCATTGTGTTTTGTAAATGCATCTACGATGGCACACTTACCCTAGTAAATTTTACATACCCTTTGGAACTCACCTTCCAAGGAAGAACCATTAGAGAACTTGTCAGGACCAATGCAAATATTTAATATGTGTTTCTTAAATAGAGTAGAAATCTATTTTTAAATTTGATAGAAAAATTCTTAATAATAGAAACCTTTATTACCATTGAGACCGATCTATGTATCTATTTGACATTCACCTGTTTGTCTTCTTGTGATTATTTTATCTCAGTATCAGTTCCTTCTTTTAAAAAAAAATGGTCAGGATAGATGATAGAGTGGATACTTTTCGTCAATATATATAATAGACCCAAGATAGAAACTGTAGATGTATCTGTGTCCCACTCTCAAAGTCATTGAGATTACAATGAAAAATGCTGTTATTTATGCTACAGGTCTTTCATGTTAAGATTATAGCCAATCAGCCCTAGGACTTATAAAATCACCTAATTGTAGATTGGGAGTCAGATGTTTGAAATTTCCACTGAATTCATTAAAAAGTATGTTGCTAGTGTTACTTTGTAATGAACTGAGATTAAAAATACAAATGTAGGCAACAACAAAAGTCCTTACTGCTACTATGGTTTTAAAGTATAAACAACAAAATTGGGAATCAAACCATTGAATTCTTATGTTTTGGTCATTTTCTAGATTTCTTTGGGTATAAATAAGATATTGTGTTTTTATGTAATTTGGAAAGTTCTCTATACACAGAGATGTTTTATTTTCTACCATTTGTTTAGACAAAGAGACAAAACTGGTAAATTTAAGACTTCTTTTTAGAAAGCCTCTGTAAATGAAACTAATGAGTCTTGATTCAATATACTTGCATGAATATGCATTTTGTCATAGCTGAATGATCTAAATACTCTGAAGTCAGATGCGCTTTCAAAATACACCCATAAATGTAAATTCTTAATTATGATAATTTTCAGGGTATTAATCTGTCTCCTACTCGTTCTTGCTACTTTGGTCACATTTTTATGTTTTGGACAGAGAAGGAAATACAATGCTTGCATTCCTGTGGTTGCTATAGTAATGAGAAAAAACTGCAGCTGTGATTGTAGACTTGAAGAAAAAGGCTGAGGTCATTTCAGCCCTGGAGACTTAGTAAATATTAATTGTGAAGAAGAAAGCTCTTGTTCTCATTCTTTAATAGCTTTTTAAAAATAAGAGCCAGAAGTCATTATATTGAGATAAATTGTGACTCAGTGTTACTGCCCCTTAATTGCATTCCAAAGGTAGATTGAAATGTTAGCTAAAATTCTAATAAGTAAGATTTTGCATTCAATTTAAGGAATTCTTTGGCTACAGCTGGTATTCCACAATGCAGAAGAAAAAAACTAGTTTCATTAGAAGCAATTGTATGTTCTTTCATAGCGCAAAAAATTACTATTCTCTGATAGGTATTCTTTGATTAAATATTTTGTTCCATTTTAGACTGCTTCTTTGGATAGCTACGTAGGATGCAGACTTGACACAGAGCAAAATCTGCCCAGCATGCACTGAGCCTAGATACTGTGACAGTCCAGTTTACTGAGACTGAAAGCTTAGTCAATGCTCAGTAAATGTTAGCTCCTGTCATTATCATTCTTAAAATTATTTTCATTTTCATAGTAAAAGGTGTTAAATTATTATTTTTGTCTTAAATGTAGTGCTCTGATAGTGATCAGAGGTCAGAAGTTAAAGGTGTTAGGGATTATGGGTGTTGAAATACAGAATACTCTTCCTTCCTGCTCAGGATGGGCCAGCAGAGGGTTTCAGGTTATATAACTGTATACACATTACATTCTATATGTACTTACACAATAGTCTGTAGTTACACATATGCATGCATATATATGTATATACATACATGTACATCATATATATATGACATATATATGTATATATATATATTTTTTACTATGACCTATGCATGTGGGGAGTGCTATATAAATACTGGGAGGACACTTTATAAAAGCAGCATTGAACTTGGTATCTAGAACCAGGTTGCCTAGATTTAAACATCAACCCTGTCATTTCTTTCATTGGTTCTGTAATTTAATTTTGTTTTGGTCTTTGTTTCATCTTCTGTAAAATGTGAGTGATAGGTGCCTTGTTTACAGAGTGCTTTGCAGTTTGGTAAAAGTGGCGATTAAGTGAACACATATCTATCTATCTATCTAACATCTTCATAGTACCTGACAGTAGCAAGTGCTGTATACATGTAAGCAGTCACTGTGATAAATGATGGGCCAGTAGCACTTCTACTCTAAAATGATTTATTTCATACCTTTTGATCTCCTGGCTTTAATGGGAAATGGTTTTGAAACAAAAGAATTCAGAAGTTCTGTAATGAGTTATCCCTATTGGAACCAGTGTATTGAATACACATACACTCAAATTTTACTGCTTTGGAGACTCATTAAATATAATTAAAAAGGTTTATCCCTACTCTCAAAATCCTGGATTAGACTATACAGAATTGTATGAATAAGAATAGTTCTATTAAATATCATGCTTGTAATTAAGACTGTTTATAGTTGAAACTTTCAGTTTGAGATGTAGACTCATATTTATTTATGTAGTATTTTAAAAAATATGACATGTTCTTTCCAGTTGGCAGAAATATAAACACCTTGTTATAACATGGTATTTCTTTAAGAACTCCCTAAATATTTTGTGACTGCCATAAACCTATATTTTAGTTGAAATTACCGTAAATATACCCTCCAAACTTGAAAAATCATATTTATCCTTTCTGCGCATGCGATTCACAAAAGACAAGCATGCATGTGTGCACGTGTGTTGTCACACTTCTATTATGTTGCTACTATTTTTTTACTCTTATTATTAGGAACAGTGGACTGGAGACTGGGAAGTAATTGTATAGATGGGAGCAGGCACTATTCTAGCCTTCTTGTGTAACTCCTGTCAGGGACTTGATGGACATTTATATTTATAAGTAGTCTTAGGCATTATGGATTAAAAAATAAACAAGTGATATACAATGACTAAAGAATGTTTGACTGATGATTCCAAGGTTCAATAAAGATTTGTAAGTTTTTTGTCCTTCAAAATTTTGTACTTTGTCTTTTGCGTATCATACAATGATTTACTTTTAGTAGATTCTAGAGGCATTTGTGTCACACTTAATTGATTCCATAAATTCAGTGTACCTGATTTTAATTTAAAAGTTAGAATGCAAATTTACTTACCTTTGCAAAGAACTTCATTGGCCCCTAATTTCTTATTGGGAAAATTCCAAATCTGTTGGAATTCTTTCCTTCATGATCCTTTTAAACTTCATTTCTTTCTTTTTCATGACCTTCAACGGGAAGAAAGAAAATGAAATTTATGTCCTCAAGTCCTCCAAATTTTCTACTATGGACTTTATAGTCATCAGAAATTCATCCTCTTTTTTAAAAAAATTAAGTATTTCCATGTGACTTGTGCATCACCAACAGTTGATAGCAGCTGTTGGGCTTAATAACTCCTGATTGGCTTTTATTCTCTTTTCATATAGATGTTCCACCAACATATCTCACTTTCTTATTAGCCATAGCACTTCTTTGTTATGCTGTCTGTGTGTTTCTCCATGGGAAGCTGTCAGTTGCTAAATCTTTTTTGTAGGATCAATAATGATTTTTGAGAGCTTCCAAAGGTCTAGCTATCCTTATCTCAACTAGCAAAATCCCTTGGTCCTTCCTATTATTGCTTATACTCTCTCTTCAACAAAATTAGAGATAAGGGCAAAATAGTTTCTGCCTGGTAGTGAGGGGGTGTGGAAGATAAATAGGGGGCTGGGGGAAAAAGAGGGGGCAGGGGAAGGGGTGAGAAATGACCTAAATATTGTATGCACATATGAATAAAAGAAATAAACAAAACAAAACAAAACAAAGGTTTAGCATCCTTTTCATTATTATCTGAAGAGCAGGATATCATTTCTTCTGTTGCAAAGAACCAGGTATTGTCTCTGTGGAAGCAGTCTCAGATGCATTGTGTTGTTGCAGTAGTTTCACACAGCATTTTAAAATTTTTCTAGTTTGTGTCAAATTATTTTTTCTACTGACAAGCCTTTGACTATGCATTATTTTCCTCCTAGAATGATTCTTTTAATTTCTTGTCTAAATAGTTATTTCATTCATCTACTAAGTTTCTACTCTCCTTAATGAGATATAGAATACAGAATTATTCAGATCGTCTACATAAATCTGCAAACCAGAGGATTAATCTATATAATTAGCAGTCTTCAAGTAAGAAGATGTGCCTTTCTTGGTAGTTATAGTGCTGGGACTCAGGCTGAATGAACATTAGTTTATTAATTCATTCACCATGTACTCACTCGTGGATTCAGACATTCATTGAACATTTCTATATGGTAGTTACTTGTGAAATGATTGTTTGAATGTGAGTAGAAATATTTTTCAGTGGAGATGGCAAAGGAGGAGTTGCAGGTAGAGATAATAGTACTTTCAAAGACAGAGAAGGCTAACAGTGACCTGGGCTACTTGTGACATTTAGTGTGTGGAGGTTAGGGGACAGAGAGAGTGGCAAGAGATGAGATGTTAGACACAAGGCAGGTGCTCTGTAAGACTGTTTACTTCATGCAAAGGACTTTAACTTCATGTGAAGGACTTTGGTTTTGAAGATCTTCAGTTGTGGGATTGGTGAGCATCTTCTAGAATAAAGAATTTTGTTGGGATACATGGAAACAATTCAGAAAGTGATTGCAAAGTACCCCATTATGGTAGCCTTGAGTAGAACAGTGGCAGTGGTGACAAGGACATAAGAGACAGAAATAAGAGATTTTAAAAAATTGATTCAAACAATAGGAACCAGTGACTGACAGGATGTCTGGCATGAAGGGGGAAAAATGTCTGATATTTAGAAAATGTCCAGGCCATGTGTGGTGACACACACCTGCCAGCTACTTGGGAAGCATAGGCAAGATGATCACTGTCCAAGCCTGGCAAAAAGCAGGACCCTATCTAAAAATAAACTAAAGCAAAATGGACTGGAGGTGTGGCTCAAGTAGTAGAGTACTTGCCAAGCAAGCTTGAGGTTCTGAGTTTAAACCTCATTACTGCCCAAAACAAAACAAAAGAAAATAAAAGATCTAAGTTATGGCTTGGGTGTCTGAATGAAGGGTATAGCCTACAGAAATGACTGCTGTTGAAGCATATTTCCTTTAAAAGTTTTAAAATCAATTTTAATGTTAAAACTATCTTAACATAGCACCTGTACAAAAACAAAACTTCTGTATGAAGGTGATAAATTGTTTAACTCCTTGTGTCTCAGTTTGCCATTTGTGGTTTTATATATATGTAAAATTTATATTTATATATATTATATATAAAAAAATAGAAGTTGCCATTTTAAACATTGTTGAGCCTGCAGTTCAGCAGAGTTAAGTACATCCACATTGTTGTGCAAATAATCTTCTAAACTCTTTTTATCTTACAAAATTTTATCCTTTAAACAAGAACATTTCTTCCCCATTCTCCCCAGTCCCCATAAACTACCATTTTACTTTCTGTCTTTATATTAGATGATTCTACATACCTCATGTAAGCGGAACCATACAGGAGTTTTTGTGTTTGTGTGTCACTTGCTTATTTCACTTAGTGTAATGTTCTTAAGGATCATCCATGTTGAAGCATGTGTTAGAGTTTTCTTCCTTTTTAAGGTTGAATAATATTTTATTACATGTATATATCACATTTTGCTTCACCAGTCACCCACTGATAGACCTATAAGTTGCCTCCAAGGTTTGACTATTGGATAATAAATATTGCAGTGACTGATGCTGCTATGACTGTAGATATATTCAGTTTACTTATCTTTGAAGTAGAGATGATAGTAGCCTCTACCTCATGGAAAGTTTTTGAAGAATTAAATTAGTTAAAAAGTATTTAAATGGGGTGTAGATCAAGTGGGAGAGAGCCTACTTGCAAAAGAGAGGCCTGAAATTCAAGCCTCAGTACTGCCAAAATAAATAGATAATAAATAAATAATAAATAATTTAAGGCCTATATGTGATGGTGCATACCTGTAATTCCAGCTACTTGGGGTGTAGAAATAGAAAGCTGGAGGTCCAAGGCAAAAGCACAAGATCTTGTCTGAAAGACAAACCCAAAGCAAAAGGAATGGGGATGTCTCTCAAGTGGTAGAAGACAGATGTAAGGCCTTGTGTTCAATCCCCACATTATTTGACATAATAAGTTACATGAAACAATCACCTAATGCATTTTAGTTACTTTTAGTGCATATAGGTAAGAAGGATAGAAATAGTTGTGGAGCTGGGGAAGGATGGAATGGAGGCTGTACATGATCCCTATGCTCTGAGCTATAAGACTAATGAAGCTCAACACAGCAAACAGGATTGAAGTGGTCTAGTTAAGGCAAACCTCTGCCTTCTTCCCTCCTGTTCTGATCTGTTTCCAAACTTGCCATGCGGCAATTTCTTTATTCATACTGCTTCTGTTGTAAACCAAAATTTGATTTTTCAACTAAGAAGAGGATCATATTGCAAAGTATTTTGAGTGTTGAGGAAGGTTGTCTTACATGAAATTTTAGGCTTTTTCATTTTATGATTCAAGCACATTAGTGGTTACTAGACCTGAAATAGACTCATTTCACTGAGAAAGCGGTTTAAATGGTAGCTGCGTTCTGGCAGATGGAGGAATTTAGTTCATATCTAAATATGAGCTTTGTTTATTTTTATCAGATTACCAACACTGTAAATTGGATTAATGTGTAATTTTAAGCATGGCAGGCATAAAACTTCACAGAAGGGTTTTCTATTCCTAGCATTTCTCTCTTCATGAGTTATTTTAAGTTTACTATTGATATAAAGCAATGGCATATTTTAATCTTTTTCTGGTAGCATAGATATAAAATAATGGTATTTCTGTGATAGACTCCTTGAAACAAATTTTCCATTGATCACATCTGTCTGGTGTATCCTGCAGCTAACAGAGAAGCTCACACCATGCTGCTGAGAGCTGTGAAAAAATGTCAGGTGGCGCTGAGGAGGCTGCATGTTTTCACATTTCTGAGTCCACATGATTTTAGACCTGCAGTGAAGGTCATGGTTGGACCCCTCACTGAGCTCAGCTCTGGGCTGGAGGCCAATGATTCCTGGGGCTTCTGCCATTATTCTGTCTTTTGGAGTATGTAAAAGAAATCTGAATTCACTGCCTGTTTAATCTCTTCCTCTTGCTTTACTGCTCTGTATGACTTCCTAGTTTGCTGTCAGATATTCAGATATCAAAGTGAGTGCCTAGCACTTCGGGATTGTATAAGGACCACCACCTACCCACTCCTGTTCCCTAGCCACAGTTCAGCTCACAGAAAAAAGAGAGAAGTCTTCTGGAGAGAAGCAGAAGATAGCACAAAAAAAAGGAGTAGAGAAACACATTTGAATATGGTAATAGTATGGCTTTCCATGAGGTAGAGTTTTAGTTTAGTACTTTCATTTGAAGAGAACCCAGCAACAGAGCACAGACATAATAAATAGAACCATGATTCATGTTTCTGAGTATCCATACATGATTTTACCTGGCTGTAGACTCTATTGCATTTCCTCAGGATATTACATCAGATGATTAGAGTGGGTTCATATAGTGAAGGGGTTGGTGAGCATGGTGGCGACTTCCCTGTATTCTTCAGATGCTGCACCTTTTGGAAAGTTCAGAACTGGTTGCTCTTCTTCTTACTTCCAGCTCATAAAGTCTGTGGGAAGTATTCTTATTAGTTTTACTTTAGTCCAAACAACTAATGTGCTTTTCTGAGACCATTGCAGTCTTCGGTGACCTCAAAGCACTCAAGAATCTAGAAGATGGCTGGTAATTCCTAGACCTGACTGTGCAGTTCTATCCTCATAGATGCAGGTAGTACCTGGAAAATGTGACCTATTCCTTTTTAGGAGGGTCTCCTCCAGCCTACTTGCCATCTAGGGGCAATCATAGTTTCTAGGGCAACTAGATGTCAGAGGTGCTTGTATGAATAGGAGGCAGAATTGCTATTTTATTAAGGGACTTCACAAAACTATGAAATATTAAAATGGCAGATACACCAAGTATAATTCAATTATGATTCTAAAAACCAAGCAATTTACATTCATCTTTCTTATCACAGTGTTTTTCTACATGTTTATGAAATAACATTTCATATTTTTGAAATAATGAATAAATTTATTATCATGTGAAGCTACAGATTCATTTCTCATTCAAGGTTAGTCTTTTTATAGTGACTAACTATGGCCTCCATTTTGTGTACTAATTTTCAATTACAGAACATTGAATTCAAACTTTAATGAAGATACACTAAAAATGCACAGAATAAGATGTAAGGCACAGATTTTTCTAGACAACATTTTGTATTCACTTTTAAGATCTTGTCAATGATTTCAAAAAGCATGTTATATTTCTTAAATATGGGTAAGAATAAACCAAAAGGTGATTATTGCCTTAATTTTCTAAGTATAATTAGTAATTATAACCCCAGAAAAATGTTTAGCACTTAGATATTATAAAATAAACTTTATTCATTTGTTTTATTTTTAGCTTGATTTAGCAATTATTTCCAGGAATTATAATTCTGTTTCTTATTACTACAATGCATATTAACCCTTCATGATTGTTAAACTTAATATTTCAATGAACTCACAATTACTTGTAAAACTTTTCCTATATTTTCAATGTTTAATTTAAACCTTGCATCTATAACCTCAGAAAATCTATTAATGAAACAAAAAGTGAAAATAATATTGTGAATTTTGTATTTTCACATTTAATTTAATTCAACTTTAATATATTTCCTGTGGTTAAAAGTAATTGTATTTATTGATAAAAGTTAAAATGTATAAAAGAATAAAGAAGAAATTAATGTTACTTTAATTATCAGATATTTGCTTGGCATTTAGATGTGTTTTATATGTACTCATATATAGGGTAAATTTTATAAATATCCATAGATTCATATTTCTGTTGCTTTCTAAGTGTTATGGGAGTCATGGGAAGCTTACTCAAAAGAGGTCTCTATTTTTACATATATGCATATATTTTTACTATTCATAAGAATCTTGAGGCAACTCCCTGCAACTATATTCATAGATGTAATTTTGTTTGCTTCCCAACTCCCTAACCCCCACACTCACAGAGATGATTAGACTAGGATGGGGAACTCACCCCACATGGTGAGTGACATTTTCTCCAGGGAATTTGGGATCAAAATTAACAGATTCCAGCCTTGTATTCCTTAGTCTATTGAACAGAGGGAGAGCATATATTTCCTGACAAGTAGACCAGAAGGCAGAGGAAGGGAGGATGCAGCAGTGAAAGGAAGCAGAACAGGCCAGCAGAAACGAGCTGAATTCAGAAACAAGGACGGAACCCTAATAACTGTGGAGCCGTGGTTAGCATGTTCTCAAGGCTTGGCTGAATTCCTACCTTTGGTTTTCATGGTACATTTCTATTTTTGCTTAACTGAGCCAGAGTGGGTTTAATTTACTTTAATATCAAAAACAATTAACGTAATGTCTTAAAATTGTTCCATTTGACAATATATTACAGTTTCCAATATTAAAAAAATTTTAGTAAAGATTTATTTTTAAATTGTGACTATTTGCTTATCAAATTTTCAGAAGGCTACATTCTATGTTGAAGCATGAATATTTGTACAACTCTTTGTGAATTTATTAAATATTTTCCTGAAGTACCTATCAGGCACTGAAATTCCTTGTATCTTTTCCAATATTAGGAATTACCAATGAAACATATATTAAATGAACATTTCAAATTAATAATGAACATACTTAAAAACATAATGTTGGTGAAATAGTATATCATACACAATTTCTTAGCTGTTTAGAGCACTAAAAATTTGAAATTAAATTTTATATACTTTAGCATAATACTTTTAAGCATTAAATTTGTGAGTTTTCATAAGAAAAATGGAGCCCCAAATACAAGATAAAATGGATCCCCAATACTTTCTTTAAATGTAGTTTTGCAAAGAATAAAAAACAAGGGCAAGTATTTTTATATCATAACATATCAAGCTAAAATGCTGAAATTCAGGTCCTTTTCCTATGGGTGAACAGAAATGACACTTGTCAGATTATGCAGTTGGTCAGACTACATTTTCTTAGATAGTTATATGGGCTTCAAGAGTTGTATCAAGTAGTGTTCAGTGTTTTGTACCTAGCTTTTCAAAAAATGGCCAGGATTCACTAAATTAAAATGTATACATTGGCTGAATAACCTACTTAAGAAACTCTGTTTCATAGAAATAAAACATTGGGAGATACGGATAAAGATAGAAGGATATTTTGTTACAGCACAGTTTTATGAACAAATATACACATGAAAATGGGAAAGTATGAATTTTTATTATTGATTGTCTCAATGTGGTAAATTTCAATTAAGGTATATGGTTATACTGTGTAGGTACATAAATGCTGCATATAAGTAAATATATGTATATTTGCTTATATGAGCATAGATGAGAGTGTCGAAGGATATATCTAAATGTATTAAAACCTGAATTTGAATTTGGGGGACAATGGGTTGGAAGCCAGAAAGAAATTATAAACACTGATTTTTATATACTTCTTTATGAACCTACTTGTTACAATGTCCACAATTGTCTTTGTAATTGAAAAAGAACTTTAGCAAAAAATTAAAGAAAGAAAAAAGTAAATAATGGAGTAACCATAAGCTCACTTGAAAAATGTTAAGCCTTCTTATCTGATAGTTGTTATTCATTCTCTCCCTCCCCCAAGAACTAGAATTTTTAAATTAAATTGTTATTTTGAGATAATTGTAGGCTCACATGAAATTGTAAGCAATAATACAGAGACTCTGAACTCTTTATCCAATTTCTCCAAATGGTAATGTCTTATAAAAACTATAGTATGCCATCACACCATATTATGGATTTTACACAGAGTCCCATAGTTTTACACGTGCTTTGTGTGTGTGTGTGTACATTTATCACTTAGTTAGTCATGTGTGTACCATTATAGTGCAAATAGAGGAGAGTTTCAATACCACAAGGATTCTGGGTGTGGCTCTTTGTGACTACTTCCTCTTCCTCTCTTGCCTTGCACCTAACACCTGGCAACCACTATTTTGTTATTCCTGTTGATAATTTTGTCATTTCAAGAATTTTATATACATGGAATCATTCGGTGTGTAACCTTCTGGGATTGGCTTTGTTACTCTGTATAAGTCCCTTGCAATTCCTCCAGGATATTTATTTTACAGCAGTTCATTCATTCCATTCTTTGGATATACTCAAGTTTGTTTATACATTCATCCAATGAAGGGCAACTTAGTTGCTTACAATTTTTGCTTATTATGAGTAAAGTGGTGATGAACATTCATGTACAGGTTTTTGAGTGAACACAACTTTCCATTTATGTCTTGTAAATGTCTAGGAATGGAATTGCTGTTTCATATTAGCTGTCTGCTTAGTTTAAAAATAAGAAAACAACTATTAGACTATTTTTCAGTGTCTGTATGATTTTATATTCTCAGCAGTAATGTATGAGTCATTTAGTTTCTCTGCATCCTCATTAGCATTTGGTGTGGCCACTTAAAAAATTAGTCATTGCAACAGTCAGTTTTTAAGATTGTGTCATGAAATAAAGCTCATTAAAATTTTGGCTTTGTGAATTCTTTATTCTAAGTTCGAATCATTCAAGCTTTTATAGAAGTTTAGAGATGAAAGGAGCCTTAAAAAGCTTTTAGTGACAGAGGTTTATAAATATCTGAAGCAGAAATTCAATTCCTCATGTTTTCTCTTATGTATGCCCTGCAAAACTGAAAACTTACATAACTTTGCTACTTGAATTATTAAAATGATTTAATTCCAATTTTTTCAACAAATCAAAAAAAAATCCTTACTGAGGATCTAATATGTGAAGAACTCTTCTAGATGCTGAGGCTATAAAAATAAAAGAATAAAGTCCCTGCTCAATGGAGTTTATGTTCTAGTGATTTGAGTCATTTTAGCATGGGGAATCTAATACATTTTACCACTTAATCCTTTTGTAATTTGAAAAAACCTGATAGGCACAGAATAATGGAGATGCAAATAATGAAGATGAGAACATGTCCAGAATTGCTGACAAAATTATTGGCTGAATATGCTTTATCCAGTCTTGAACAAAGTTATATACATGGAGTTAAAATGATGAGGGCCATCACTTCAAAATAGTTTTTATCAGGGAATAACTATTGAACTTGTTCTCCAAGGCAGACACATTCAATGATGGGATTCAGAGGCTTGGGCCATGAATGTCCAGATTCTCCTTCATAACTCCATCCTCCCATGGGGAAAATGAAGGACAGAGTAGAACAAGAGAGAGGCCAAAATTTTACTTTAAAGGAAGCTTCTTCACAGAGAAACACAAGACTAAGGAAATGGATATTCCCCTAAGGATTATTACTGATCATCCTACACTAAGATTTAAAAAAAAAATCTTGCCATGTTGCTGCCACATTTAACCTCTCAATCTGCAATATATCTTTTGTTCTAGAATATTTTGGGTACTATTTGCAGGCCCCCATAGACTTTTTAAAACAGAAATATGAAGTCTACTTTGAAGGATGATAAAGAGAAATATGAAGAAAACCCCATGACAGTGGCCATATGTTATAGATTATATATGTATTTGCTTAAATTATATAATTGTTTTGGGAATTGGAATATAATAAACATTACTATTATTTTCCTTCTGAGCTTACAACCAATTAAGAGATAGACAAAAATAATTAAGCAGATGGATAAATGATACATTACAGGACCAAACCAATACCAAACCTCAGAACTAGGTTTACCTACCAAGTTATAAACAGCTTTGAAGAGCCACAAGCTTCCCTAGAAGAGAGCGATTGTTTTATAAAATTAATCACTTGGAGGTACAGACCAGAAAGTATACTCACCAAAGGCAGGGCTGTTCTCAAAAAGTGGAAGGGAATGGAAGCCCAGCTGTGCAGATTCAATTTGTTTTGGTCTACATCTTGTCAATCAGATACATTTCTCTACATCTTCCTCTTCCCCCAGGGAATAGAAAGAGACCAGAAGTGTTTAGAGGAAATGCATTTCCAGAAAAATTTGAATAGTGAGGAATAAATATTTCTTTCTAACAATGTGTAAGTTAAAAACTAAATTAGAGGGAAACAAATTATATAGTTAAGTTTATAATAGGATATTTAAAAAGTGGTAGCAAAGGAAACATGAAGAATAAAGTCAAGACATTAATAAGGTCAATTGTGTGAGTGGGAGGCCAGGAATGTGTAAAATTGCCACAGCTGCCTGTTGTCCATGTACATGAAAGCAAATACATTTATTTGTGCTAAACTTATAATAAATTATAAGTTTATAAGGTTTGAAATTATCAATAACTTTGAGAATAGTCTTTATAAATTAATGAAATGTAAATTTCACAGATGATGATTTGCTAAGAATTAGTGAGACTTGCTACATGTCAAACAATATCCAACAATGAAACAGGAATTGTTATATGTAATCCACTTGTCTACTAATGTTTTTTCTATCACACTGTAGAATTCAATAGCTATCCCTTTTCTCTAATCTACCATAGATTAATTCGATCAGAAAATTTAGTAAAGTTTAGGCTACAGCGAGTTTTCCATGGGAACAAAACTGTCCACAGCTCTTTGCAAGACACCACGTCTTAGAAGGTCTTAGTCATTAATGTTAATAGGTGTCATCCTTGAAGCTTGTTAAAAATGTTAATACCAGTTTCCACCTAAAATATGCTGGTTCAGTAGCTCTAGGCTTAAGCCATGAAATATCCCTAACATTATATTACTAATGTAACTGATTCTTGAACTGAACTTTGAGAATTAGAATATGTAACACCCCAGTCTTAAGTACATTGGAGTCCAGAGATGATGTGTGCTTTCTCATCAATGCATTGTGTGACTGAGGTAGGCGAAAATTAGGGAAAGTTCAAGACTCATAGGACAATATTACATCTTAGATTAACCATGCTTTGCCACAGGAACCACCCTCATCTGACTGGGAACCACCCATCCTCCTCCCCACTCATTGATTATTGGATGGGAATCACCTGGTTCTCTCCTTCCCATAGGTTATTGTAGGTTTTAAAAGCACCTGGAGAGCAGAAACACCCTCTCTTGGCTTCCGGTTTCCACCTGGCCCAAACCTAACATAAATAAACTCCATTTACACCCACATGTCTTGGATTCTTCCATATGGCACAAAGAATTTGAAAATCTTCTGATCACAGACTGCACCAGCACTATTAACATGATCATTAACTATGTGTCCTTATTAATTATGCATTGTTTCCCTCTCAACAGCCTCAAGGGTTAGTTTGTCACATTCTGGAGTTTCTCACCACATTTCTACCAACACAGTTGAAAAAAACATGGCCTCTGGAAGGGCATTTTGAAGGCTTTCTTTTTCTTTTAATTTGGAAATTTATTAATATTGAGAAAGTAGATTATATGATACATCTGTTTATTGAGGGTTCAATTAGAAATACTTTAAATTCATTTTCATTTGTGAAATCCTATATCCTTGTGATTCATTTCTCAATGAATCAATTTTCTTTAGGAAAAAATCAAATGATACTGTGATTAGAGGATTCAATGAAGAGTACAACTGTTTCTTTTTTAAAATTCATACAAAGAAGTACTATTAAGAAAGTTAAGGACCTTTTTTTGCTATCAAAAATAATTTATCCTTGCTTTCACAACTCTCATAAGTTAAGGGAGAGGAAGTCATATGAAAAATTTGTTGTAACTAGGCATGGTGGCACATGCCTATAACACTAGCACTTGGGAGGCTGAAGCAAGAGGATCACATGTTTGAGGTCATCCTAGATTACATAGAGAGACCCTGCCTCAATACCGGCCTTCTTCCTCCCCTGCCTCCATTTTTCTTCTTGTAAACTTTGAAGGGGATGTGCAAACATGCAGCATGCATACTGATTCCCAGCATATGTATTGGCTTTCTAGCCTGCTCTGTTAGGCATAATCCAGAGAAAATTTCAGACTCCAGTAGAAACATAGCTTGGAGGAAGACAGTGGCTGGATAAATGAATCAAACAACAATTGGCCAACAGTTTGGCTGTTCACAGCCTGATTATCCATGCAGGAGATTCATAAACACCTGGGTGCTTCTAGGGAAGGAAGGGGAGCTTTGTGGGGAGGCTGATGCTAGACAGTCACAAATGCCTCCAGATAATCTAGGTGGCATTTTACAGAAAGGGAGTAGAAGAAATCAGAAAGTCCAGGACACTCATATGAAAGAAATTGATTTAACTAATAGCTAATAAAGAACTACTTAACCAATCCAAAAGAAACTGTGGGACTAAGATCTTGTTGATAGAAGGTTTTTAAAAAAATATATTAAAATTTGTTAAGGCCTGAGTGTAAATATAGAGCAATAACCTTCCTCTAAATCTGGATATTCATCATGAGGCTCTATGATTTTTTTTCAATCTACCCTGACATTAGGCAGCCTACCAGAAATTAAGTGGGGAATTCACACATATGGGACTTCAGAGCTCTCAGTTATTTGTGAAAAGTGTCAACATTTAGAACCAGTGGAATGTTGGAATTTAAAGAATGCTACCACCACCACATAACCAGAGCACTTGCCAGAAGTAAAGTGGCTTAATAAAAATACTCATTTTATCCACAGAGAGTTTCCATCAGCTTTCTGCTATTCTTAATCTCAGCAGTTTTTGAAAAAGCACATGAGATTGGGAGTAAAACCAAATTAAATTTATAGGAGTCCTAAGATATAAAACCCAGCACTTGAACTGAAAGATGAAGTCCCACATCTTTTGACCCTATGTTGATGGCTTAGGAGGCAATTGCAAGATTCAGTTGTGTACTCTCTTTTCTACAAGCATTCATTGCCTTCTATTCATTAAAAAAAAAAATAGTGATATATTTGCCTTGTGCCTGCTGGTGGGTCATTGTTCAGTCTACACAGCTCTAGCAGCTATGTGAATTCTTCTGACTGCAGGATCATAGGGAGGTCACATGGACACATCAGAAGTGGGAAATGTAAATGTTTTCTGTGAATACCAATAATGAGGAAGAAAGTAAAGAATTTTCTTTTGGGGAGGATCCAAGATGGCACCTAGAGTGCAGAAGCAGACAGCATGAGCTCCGTGAATCAAAAACCTTGCTGAGATGATGGAGCCACACCTGGAAATAAAGCACCAAGGAGAATCAAAACTTCAACACCCTGAACCCCTAGCCCATAGAAAGCTTCTCCATGCCACGTTACACTGAGGAAATAGTGGACTGCTACTGCCACCAGCTCCAAACCTGGTTGGGAGACATTTGGCAGACCAAACAGGTGAGTGCCAAGTGTCAGGCAGTATTTCCCCAGCTACCCCTGGGATACACCAGCATAGCCCCCTGGGCAGACTGACCCCACCCCCCACCCACTGCAAAAAAAACCAACAAAAAAACCCTGTTCAATAAACAACAAACTGAAAACTAGCACACAGCAGAGGGGGCAGGAACACTGAAAGCACACAGGGGAAGGGAGAGGGGCAAGGAGCTAATCTCTACATGAACTATCAGTAAACAAACAGCTAGAAAGGCAAGAAGGTGGACAGTGTGCAGGTGATAAGCCACTACCTGAATTAGGGCAGGTAGTGGACCACAAAGCCCATCTCCTGAGCCAGTGAGCAACACCCAAAGTCAAACAATACTGCAAAATTGGAAAACAAACAGTGAACCATCATAACACACTGACAGCAGGGATCTGGCTGGATCACTGACCTTGCCCCAGAGAAAGGGGGCAATGCAAAGAAACAAGCTCCCAGTAAACTAACACAGTGAAAACCCAACTCCAAAGCAGGACAGCTGGTGGACTATAGACCTGATCTCTGGAACCAGAGGACAACATGCAAACTTAAACTGCCACACCAAGCAGCTGTGCTGAAAGACAGAAGGAAAAAAACAAAACAAAACACTACCCAACCACCTATCAAGACTACAATAGAGCTTAATAACACCAGAACTTAAAGTAAGGCTAAAATTCTATTGTTCCTGAACCTGGAGTTTTTTGGTTTTTGTTTGTTTTGTTTCTTGTTTGTTTGTTCATCTCTCCCCATTGATTTCTTTGGGTTTTTGTTGTTGTTGTTGTTAGTTTTTGTATTGTGAATTAGTTAATACTAAATTGCACCCAGACCAGGGACAGAAATAGCACACACACACACACACACACACACACACACACTTAGCTAAAAACCCAATACAATCACAAAACAAAATTAAATCAAGGGAAAGAAAAGAGGTGACTGAAACCACCAACTAGCCTATCAAGAACATTGTTGCACAGTACCAAGTGGAGAGATGGGAAGAAGAAAAAGGGATGGAAACCATTCTTCCCCCCCAAATAATTTAATACAGTATTCAGAGGGAATTAAAGAAAATGGATGCCCAGTTCCAGACTTCAACAAAACAAAGATAAATGACATCAAGGAACCCAATATGTCCAAAAGAACATGCTCAAAGAAAAAATCCTGCAAGTAATCACTGAGAATTTCATGGAGATGTTACTAGACATGGTTAACCAAAATGTACAAGAGGCACTCAATGAATTTCAAACACCAAAAATAAAGACTATGAGAAGACACAGAAACAGATAAATAAACTCATAGGAGCCCTAAGTAAACACCAAAGTGAAACAGAGACACTCTAAATAGAGAGATAAATGAATTAAAGTTGAAAATAGACAATATTAAGGAGGAAATGACCCATGATATGGAAAACCTCAGAAAAAAGAGTGAAACACAAACACAAAACACAGTGGAAGGCCACTCCAGCAGACTAGAACAATCAGAAGACAGTATCTCAGAACTTGAAGATAAAATGGAAAATAAAAGAAAAACTAAGAACTATTAGTCAAACAACTCAAGTCCTGTGAAAGGAATATGGAAGAACTAACTGACTCCATCAAAAGACCAAACCTGAGAATTATGGCCATTGAAGAAGGAGAAGAGAGGCAAGCAAAAGGAATTCATAATATATTCAATAAAATAATAACAGAAAATTTCCCAAATCTAGAGAAAGTTATGCCCACTCAGGTACAGGAAGCCTCTAGGACACCAAACAGAATTGACCAAAATAGAACTTCCCCATGACATATTATCATTGAAACAACAAGCATAGAGAATAGAGAAAGAATATTGAAGGGTGTAAGAAAGAAAAACCAACTAACATACAAAGGTAAACCCTTCAGAATCACAGCAGACTTCTCAACGGAAAACTAAAAAGCAAAAAGCGCATGGAGTGAGGTATTCTGGGCACTGAATGAAAACAATTGCAACCCTAGGATACTCTACCCAGCAAAACTGTCATTCAAAATAGATGGAGCAGTAAAAGTCTTCTGTGATAAGCAGAAACTGAAACAATATATGACAACCAAGCCACCACTACAAAAGATTCTTCAAGGAAAGCAAACAAAACCATGAAAATGAAAGCAAACAAAACCATGAGAGGACAGGCATTACCAAACCACAGGAGAAGAAAATGCAAGGAATCAGAGAGTAACATTGATTCAGCTGCACACAAACAAACCCTTAAACAACAAAGACAACTAAATGACAGGAATCACAACATACCTATCAATATTAACATTGAATGTTAACAGACTTAGTTCCCCCATCAAAAGACACTGTTTGGCAAACTGGATTAAAAAGGAAGATCCAACAATCTGTTGTTTATAGGAGACCTGTCTCATTGACAGAAACAAGCACTGGCTTAGGGTGAAAGGCTAGAAGATTTACCAAGCCAATGCCCCCCCCAAAGCAGGCAGGAGTAGCAATACTTATCTCGGAAAAAGTAGACTTCAAACTTACATTGATCAAATGAGATAAAGAAGGACACTCCATACTAATAAAATGGGAAATACACCAAAAAGAAATAACAATTATCAACTTATATGCACCCAACATCAGTGCACCCAACATCAGTGCACCCAATTTCATCAAACATACTCTGAGGGACCTACAAGCATATACAGACTCTAACATAGTGGTAGTGGGAGACTTTAATATCCCCGTATCATGAATAGATAGGTCATCCAAACAAAAAAATCAATAAAGAAATTCTAGAACTAAATCACACCATAGATCAAACGGACTTAGCTAATGTCTACAGGACTTTTCATTCAACTTCCTCACAATATCCATTCTTCTCAGCAACCCATGGAACCTTCTCCAAAATTGATCATATCTTAGGGCACAAAGCAAGCCTCAGCAAATATAAGAAAACAGAAATAATCCCATGCATTCTATCTGAAAACAATGCATTAAAACTAGAACTCAACAATAAAAACAACAGCAGAAAACATGCAAACAATTGGAAGCTGAACAACACATTGCTCAATGATCAGTGGGTCATTGATGAAATAAAGGAGGAAATTAAAACGTTCCTGGAAGTTAATGAAAATGAAAACACGATCTACCAGAACCTATGGGACACAACAAAGGCAGTCCTAAGAGGAAAGTTTATAGCCATGAGTGCATATATTAAAAGGTCAGAAAGATCTCAAATCATTGACCTAATGCTACATCTCAAACTCCTACAAAAAACAAGAATAAGCAAAACCCAAAACAAGCAGCAGAAGAAAACAATAAAATAAAGGCCAAAATTAATGAAATTGAAACAAACAAACAACAACAACAATAAAAGCTGGTTCTTTGAGCAAATGAACAAGATTGACAGACACCTGGCAAATCGGACTAAAATGAGTAGAGAAAAACACAAGTCACTAAAATCAGAAATGCAAAAGGGAAGATAACAACAAATACCATGGAAATCCAGGGAATCATCAGAAACTACTCTGAGAACCTATATGCCAATAAATTTGAAAACTTTGAAAAAATGGACAAATTTCTAGATATTTATGACCATCCAAAATTGAATCAAGAGGATATTAACCATCTAAATAGATCTATAACACAAAATGAAATTGAAGCAGAAATAAAGAGTCGCTCAAAAAAGAAAAGTCTAGGACCTGATGGATTCTCTGCTGAATTCTATCATACTTTTATAGAACTAATAAAAACTCTTCTTAAACTTTTCCACAAAATAGAAAGGGAAGAAACACTGCCTAACTCATTCTATTAAGCCAGTGTTACACTCATCCCAAAACCAGACAAAGACACCTCCAAAAAGGAGGACTATAGGCCAATGTCCTTAATGAACATTGGTGCAAAAATCTTCAATAAAAAAATGGCAAACCAAATCCAACAAAATATCAGAAAGATTATTCATCACAACCAAGTCGGCTTCATCTCAGGGATGCAGGGGTGGTTCAACATATGTAAATCTATAAATATAACACAGAGCATTAGTAGAAGTAAAGGCAAAAACCACCTGATCATCTCCATAAATACAGAAAAGGCCTTTGACAAGATCTAACACCACTTCATGATAAAAGCTGTAAGAAAACTAGGAATAGAAGGAAAGTACCTCAACAACAAACCTATAGCCAACATCATACTTAATGGAGAAAAACTGAAACCATTCCCCCTAAAATCAGGAACCAGACAAGGATGCCCACTATCCCCACTCCTATTCAACACAGTACTGGAATTCTTCCTAGCCAGAGTGATTAGGCAAGAAGAAGAAATAAAAGGGATATGAATAGGTGAAGAAACTGACAAAATATCCCTGTTTCCAGATGACATGATCCTATATCTTAAAGACCCAAAAAACTCTACCCAAAAACTCCTAGACACCATAAACAGCTACAGCAAGGGGCAGGGTACAAAATCAACTTACAAAGATCATTAGCTTTTCTATACAACAACAATGAACAAATTGAGAAAGAATATATGGAAACATTTTCATTTACAATAGCCTCAAAAAGAAATCAAATACCTAGGAGTAAACTTAACAAAGGATGTGAGTGACCTCTACAAGGAGAACTACAAACCCCTGAAGAAAGAGATCAATGAAGACTACAGAAGGTGGAAAGATCTCCCATGCTCATGGATTGGTAGAATCAACATAGTAAAAATGGCTATACTCCCAAAAGCAATATACATGTTTAATGCAATTCCCATCAAAATCCCAATGACATTCACCACAGAGATTGAAAAATCTACCCCAAAGTTCATTTGGAAACACAAGAGACCATGAACAGCCAAGGCAACACTCATCAAAAAGAGCAATGCTGGAGGTATCACAATACCTGACTTTAAACTATATTACAAAGCAATAGCAATAAAAACAGCATGGTGCTGGCACAAAAACAGATATGAAGACCAGTGGAACAGGATAGAGGACTTGGATATGAATCCACACAGCTATGCCCACCTTACTTTTGACAAAGGTGCCAAAAACATACAATGAAAAAAAGATAGCCTCTTCAACAAATGTTGCTGAGAAAAGAGGCTATCTGCCTGTAAAAAACTGAAACTAGATCCATGACTATCACCCTATACTAGTATCAACTCAAAATGGATCAAGGACCTTAATATCAGAACTGAAACTCCGAAGTTAGTACAGGGAAGAGCAAGGAATACTCTGGAAGTAATAGGTATAGGCAAGGACTTCCTCAATAGAACCCCAGCAACTCAGCAACTAAGTGAAAGGGTGGACAAATGGGACTTCATAAAACTAAAAACTTCTGCCCAACAAAAGAAATGGTCTCTAAACTGAAGAGACCACACACAGAGTGGGAGATAGTATTTGCCAGCTATATATCAGACAAAGGACTGATAACAAGAATAAACAGGGAGCTCAAAAAAAACTAAACTACCCCAAAATCAATGAACCAATAAAGAAATGGGCAACTTAACTAAACAGAACTTTTTCAAAAGAAGAAATTCCAATGGCTAAAAAACACATGAAAAAATGCTCACCATCTCTGGCCATAAAGGAAATGCAAATCAAAACCACACTAAGATTCCTCCTCATCCCTGTTAGATTCGCTATCATCAAAACACCACCACCAACAGGTGTTGCCAAGTATGTGGGGGAAAAAGAACCTTCATATACTGCTGGTGGAATGTAAGCTAGTGCAACCACTATGGAAAACAATATGAAGGCTTCTTAAAAAAATAAACATGGATCTGCCATATGATCCAGCAATCCCACTCCTAGGGATACATCCAAAGGAATGCGACTCAAGTTTTTCCAGGGGCACCTCACACCCATGTTTATTGCAGCACTATTCACAACAGCCAGTTTATGGAAACGCCAAGATGCCCTACTACTGATGAATGGGTTAAGAAAATGTGGTATTTATTCTACTCAGCCATGAAGAAGAATGAAATCTTATCATTCACAAGTAAATGGATGGAACTGGAGAACATCATTCTGAGCAAGTTTAACCAGGCTCAGAAGACCAAAAACCATATGTTCTCCCTCATATGCAGAGTTTAGATCTAGGGAAAATGCAGTAGTGTTGTTGGACGTGGGTCACATGATAAGGGGAGAGCAGATATGGGAGGAATGGGGATAGTTGGAAACCCAAAACTTGAAAGTGTTTGATGTCCCCACTGTAGGGGATCTAATACAGTAATGTTAAAATGACAGAGATCAATATGGGAAGGTGACTGGGAAGTTTGAAGAGGTCAGGTAGAGATTGATCAATTTGGGTTGTAATACACTTGTGCATGGAAGCAATGCTAGGAATCTCTCTGTATAGCTATCCTTACCTCAACTAGCAAAAATGCTTTGTCTTTCTTATTATTGCTTATCTTCTCTTCAACAAAATTGGAAAAAAAGGGCAGGAAGTGAGGTGGTAGGGGGCAGGGGGGAGGGGGCAAGGGGGAGAAATGGCCCAAACAATGTATGCACATGTGAATAAGTGAATAAAGAAAAAAAAAAGAAATAGTGACTGAGTTTTTACCTGATTGTCCAAATCCCCAATGTAATTTTTATTTCAATTTAACTGAAGATACATAATTTTTTAAATGGATCCCTCTCACTCTTTTGAAACCAATGACAAAGAAGTGGAGCCCATAAAATTAAATATATCACTAATTTACCAGGTTCATGGTGTAACTTTAATGATTAAAAGGTGAGAGAAAGAATAACAGGGATACAAATAGGAAAGGAAGACCTCAAATTATCTCTGCTTGCAGATTTTATGATTCCTTACTTAAATGACCTTAAAGACTCCACCAGAAAACTCTTAGATCTGATATATACTCTCATCAAAGCAGCAGGACACAAAATCAACATATAAAAATCAGTAGTTATATGCTTGTAATAAACATAATGAGAAAGAAAACAGGAAACATATTCCATTCATGATGGCCTCAAAAAATACCCAGGAATAAACTTAACCCAGAGGTGAAAAACATTTATAATGAAAACTGTAAAAACACTGAAAAGAGAGATTGAAAAAGACACTAGATGATGGAAAGGCCTCCCATGTTATGGATCTGCAGAATTAATAGTGCAAAAATGACTAGATCACTGAAAGTAATCTACAGATTCAATGCAATCTCCATCAAAATCCAATTTTAGAAATTCAATCCCAAAATCCATATGGAAGCATAAGACCAATCCCTGAGTAAAAAGAGCAATGTTGGAGTTATAATACCTGACTTCAAATTATACTACAGAGCCATAGTAATAAAAATATTATGACACTGATACAAAAGCATAAATGTAGAAAATTTAATAGAAGACCCATTAATAAGTCCACACATCTACAGCCATCTGATTTTTGACAAAGTAAAACATATGTTGAAAAAATAACAGCTTGTTCAATAAATGGTCTCAGGAAAACATGATAGGCACATGTAGAAGACTGAAATAGACCTCTATTTCTCATCTTATACAAAACTCAATTTAAAAAAATGGACCAAAGACCTTAGTGTAAGAACTAAAATTTTGAAACTACCAGAAGAAAACACAGGGAAAACACTGGGAGACAGACAAATGCAGTGACTTTCTGAATAGCCCTCTAATAGCAAAGGAAACAGTAGGAAGAATTGACAAATAAGATTGCATCAAATTAGTAAACTTCTGTGCAGCAAAGGAAACAATTATCAAAGTGAGAAAACAGCCCACAGAATGGAAAATATCTTTGCCAGCTCTTTACTGGACAAGGATTAATATTCAGACTACATAAAGAACTAAAAAAAAGTTAGACACTGAAAGAACAAATAATCCAATCAGTAAGTTTACAAATGAATAGCTAGTTTCAAAAGAAGTGTCATTTGCCAATACATACATGAAAAAATGTCCAACAGTCTTGGCCATAAAGGAAATGCAAACCAAAACTACATTGTGATTCTATCTTACCTCAGTCAGAACAGCTATCATTAAGAAAAACAACAAATGCTAGTGAACCTTCAGGGCAAAGGAAAGCCTTATACATGGTTGGTGGGAGTATAAATTAGCCCAGCCATTATTAGAAATCAGTACGGACTTTCCCCAAAAACTAAAAATGGAATTATCATATTACCCTCATATACCACTTCTGGGCATAAATTCAAAGGAATCAAACTCAGCATACAATGGAGATACTTGCACCCCCAATGTTTATTGCAGTGGTATTTACAAAGAGCCCAAGTTATGGAATCAGTCTAGGTGCCCATCAATGGAAGAATGGATAAAGAAATGATGGCATCTATACATAATGGAGTTATAAAGTCATAAAGAAGAATGAATTGATGTCATTTGCAAAAAAAATGGATGGATAATAAGCAAAATAAGCCATATTCAGAGAAATATCATGTTCCCTCACATGCAGAATCTAGATAGAAAAAAAACCCAAACAGAGAGACTACTTGTGTATGGTGGTGCTGGTGCTGAGAGGGGAGGAGGACAACAGAGAGTAATGGGGGGAAGAATGTGATTGAAGTACAAAAATGTCACAATTAAACTTGTTATTTTGTGATTAATATATACTAATAAAATTTGCTTTATATGCCTTATTATCAAGTCTAGGTATGTTTCAAACAGACCAGGGCACAGATTGTCAATCATTCCACTGTTTATCATGATGGCATGATAAATAAATTGATTTTGCAGAAGGTAATAGCCCTGCCATAAGAGGGCATCTTCCTCAATATGTGATTGGAAAATGTTGCCCTTTTATTCTCTTTTCAAATGTCCATGTACTTTCGAAATCTGAATTATCTAAATTAAAGTTCTTGGAGGCTTACAAAAGAGCATGAGATTTTTTTTTTTTTACTGTGACTTCCTCACAGACTACACATCTTTTTTGAGGGGGCAGGTAAAAGCACTAGATGACATAAGTTTTTAAGAGTCCACATTTTTGTAGCTATGCATGAAATAGTTTGTTTTTAGTCTCTCCTTCACCAGCCTACTGAGCAAGGTCTGAGCACACCAAACTGTATCCCACTTTATAATGAGGGGTCTCACACCTTATTGCTTCCTGTTTTATTTATCTTATAATTACACTGACTTAGTTGCAAAGGGTTTCTCTGTTTTTATCATGTGTCCATTAAAACAGGTCAATGTATACTTAATCCATGATACAGAAGAAAATAGGTAATATTCACTATCAGTTTTCTCCTTTTGTCTCAGAAATATGATTTTATCCTATTTTTCTGCATATGATGACCATGATTCATGTGATCATTTTATATTTTTGTTTTGCCTATTTTTCTCTCCTTTTTAATTATCAAATTATTGTTTGGGGTGCATTATGTCATTAACAAAAGTTCTTACAATACATCACAGTTGAATTCACCCTCTCCATCATTCTCCTTTATCCCCTTTTTCTCCCTACTCGTGGAGTAATTTCAAAAGGTCTGATTTTTCCATTTTCATACATGAGTACATAATATTTCCAGAACATTCACTCTCCTATACCCTTTCCTTATATCCTCCCCCTCCCACTGGTACCCCTTCCAGAAATTACCTGTTTATATTTTCTTTGAGTTGTCACAAATTTCACTCAATATTGCACAAAATGATACAGATGACGATTCCTTTTGGTTGATTCAATATTATATAAGAATCATAAATTTTTTGATTGGCCTTTAGTAGGCTTTTTTGTTGCAATATTGTTTTAACTTTTCTAAGGTAGAAACTATAATGTCTCCAAGATCTAATTTCAAATCACAACTTGCAGTTTAAAATCAAATAATTTACCATAATAGTTTGGATTACTTATTTTAAATTCATATTGTACTTGTTCACATTGAAATACATCTGTCATTCTTCTCTCTATTAAAACAAAACCAACAAGTCTTCCTTTGGTTTATTCCTCTCTTTTGTTATATTTTGACTCTTTGCTATACAGTTTCATCTGCAAACTGAGATTTTATTATTTACTCTTGATCTTAGCCAAAAGTCCAAGAAATGATCACTGTTGTTCTTTTAAGATAATTGTTAACATATACACATACTTCAATTCCTCTCACATCAAATGTAACCTCAACAAAAGCATTGGGTAGTAAAGGTAATGTCTAAGTTCTCACCTAGCTCTGAAAGTATATGCTTTTCTGAAAACTGGAATTAGAATTTTTCTGAAAGTTAGAGTTTTTAATGTTTTCATAAAGATACATCCATTTATTTTTAACTTTTGTTTCCTTTTGAAAATATTTCCATGTATGTGGTATTTCTTGTGAATTGTCTTTGTATTGGAATTTTTTCTAAGAGTTTTTAAGCTTAGTAGATTTAATCAGGTGAAATTTCCACTATCCCTAGTTTTGTTGCTTTCATATTATAGAGAATATATAAATTACTTGAATTATAATCTATTGTTCTTCTATAGTATGAACTATTCTTATTTATAATAAGGAAAGATTTTCCTTTCTATAACATCTATGCCTTTTATTTGTGAGGTTTATAATTGGCATGCAAATGAGATTATAGGATTATATAATATCCACTTATAGAGTCCTTCAATGTTCAGGTCTTCTCTTATGGTGTTATCCTCAGTGTTCAGGATATTACCAGTAAATAGTGAATGATATTTATTCAGTTGAATTAGGTTATTTATGCTATTATTTTTCTACTATCTTTTCTCTGTTTATGTATGCAGATGTATAGTATATATCTTCATCATTGATTTATCAAGTCTACACTAACTCGAAATTCTCCTGGTCTATCACCCTTCTGTCTCCACATGGTTTTTAGAGACCACCCAATTAGCATTTTAATAGGGCTGACAGTAATGCATGAGAATTCTTAGCTATTGGACCACTTCACTTTCTGGTGTGTCAAGCAATTACAAGTGTCACTATTGGCACCCTGTTGCTGCAAAAGATGGAGTCTTTCTGGAAAGACCTCTCTCAATTACTTTCCTCATCCTCTCAAGAAATTTGCATATCACTATGAACCATAAATACCCTTGACTCAAAACAAGATGAATCTCTTTGGCAAGACTAACATTTCCCCCATGTTCTACATGCACATTGGGTATGACATTTCTTTCACCTTCATCTTCAACCTCTTTTTGGTTTTGGGGTATGCATTCCCTAAAAATAATCAACATGATAAAATAACACTACTTAATCTTAACACTCATATATGCTACTATTTTTTCCTAATGCGTTACTTCACTGGTGGACAGGGAGCAGGAGTCACTAACTAGTGATGCTGCAACTTCACATTGTCACCTCTCACTTCATATTTTCATTATATAATCTGCTTCTGTCCCCAAATCTTTCAATGAAACCAAGGATAAGCGATAACTCTATTCAAAAATCCTCACAGCATTTCTTTTTTATTCCTTGACTTCTATTCCATTGCAACTACTATAACTCTTTTGTATTCTGCCAGTTAATTTTTTGTTTCCTCTCCTAAATTCATTCCTCCTCTTCCAAAAGACTGAGGAGGGAGGTAATAGCTATCGATGGTTATCTGTATGCACAGCATGATGTGATATGCTTTTGTACATCTTATCTCTTTTATTCTTCAAAGTAGTTCTGTGTGGAAGATATTTTTCCATACAAGAAGTTCTAGAATTTTTCCAAATTCACATAGACCTGTCGAGATTCAAATATAAACCCACATCCAATTCTTATTCTATTGTATTGTGTGACCTTAAATCTTGCACTGGTTCCATCAATATATATTTATATGAATGCACATATATATGCATATGTATCACCTGAAGTTTTGTTCTCTGTTCTTTGTAGTTAATGATGTTTATTTTTATGTCTATGGTTTACATGCAAATGGATCAAAAATATATTTTAATGCAAAGCCTGACAGAAACATGACTTCTTTCTGTTTCACCCTTCATTCCTCGTCCTTCTTTCCTTCCTTTCTTTCTCCCCATCTTTCCTTCTTTTCATCCCTTGCTCTTTCCTTCTCTTCTTTCCTTCTTTTATTCTTTCTTTTCTTTGTTCTTTCCTCTTTTGTTTTAAGCATTTATTGAGCATTCAAGGTACTCTAGCCACCACAATAGATACATCACTTGCACGATCTTGTTCTCACAACACATTTTTAAAGAGATAGCTCAGATTCAAACAGAAGGAGACACAGGCTTAGAACAGTTATTTAACTTGCTAGTGGTTAAATAGCTAGCAAGTGCAAACCAGGCTTAGAGCTCATTTTCCTTTGAAATTTTTACTCACCTCATGCTCTTGAGGGAATACTTTCTGTTTTCTGAACTTCTTACTTCTTACCCTTGCTTATGCTCTTACTTCCTCCTATTCTCCTGTTAGAATTCTATCTCAAGGCAATCATCAGTAGATTCTGAAACCCCTTCATTGGAGGTGATGTTTCCCTCATTACAGCTTCATAGCACTTTGCACCTCTTATATTCAGTTTTCTGAATATGATATGCACATATGCATTTTCCTCTTTGAGGTAGGAACTGTCTTTCACATACAATACTCTCAATAAAGCTTGTTGAATTGGCACATACTCCAACCTGGCAATGCAATGTTTTCTTAAAAACAAAGCAAAACAATATAGCAGTTGTATGGCTTAAAATGCAGAATAACTAAACTGGCAATGAAAAGTAGGTTAATTATCATCAATTTAGACATTAATGAAATCTAGACTGCATTAATATGTATTTATTTTAAGACTGTCGTTTCCTAAATTTCTTTTCCCCGTTATTCAAATGATTACTTTCACCCACAGGACAGAAACTGCTAGAAAACCTCCTGTTGCTAACATTTACAGTGTGTTGATTGGAAACAATTTACAAATGATAGTGAACTCATTACATGTGATGGTATTTTAATAACTCTTTAATTTTTCAGTAATTCCTTCCAAATCCAGAGAAAGAATTGCAAGCTTTTTGTTAAACTCCCCAATATAATTAAACAAGACATCTACAAGGGTCTAATCCAAAAAGTTTTTTTTTTCCTTTTGTATTTCCTGTTTGCTTTGTCTCTGGATTCTCCAGTTTACAATTTTGGAGGTTAGAATTAAACATTTACATGGATGCAATTTTTACCAAAAGCTATGAGTGATTGGTGTGCATAGGTTACAGCCTGGGTATAAAGGAATTGTGTTTTGCCTTTCTTTTCTTTATTCTCCAGCTGCTGTTCCTTAAATAAAACTTTAAAAATAACTTTTATAGGGTGGTTAATACATTCCTACCCTGTGGGGACAGGCTAGTTCTCAGCTGCCCAAGATTTCAGGCAAGCTCTAGTTATTTGGGTAAAGAAACAAGCTCTTGTGTTGAGTGTTGAAGGATTGCCACAGGGTCAAGGTGGGAGCAAGTGAGCATGACCTCTGGTGAACCTGCACTCTACATGTTCTTCCTGTGGTTACGGTGGAAGGCAAAGGCAGATCTCAGGTGGTGAGGAGTCCACAGGGTTATAAGGGTAGTCTGAATTTTTGGAGAAGAGGAGAGAAAGTCATGGCTCTTAAATAGAGAAGTCATACACCATTCTCAAGTAGTTTCTTTCATAATTCATGACCACCTCCCTCTCCCTGCCAATCTCCTCAATACCTGGCAGAAACTATTTTGCCCTTATCTTTAATTTTGTTGAAGAGAGAGTATAAGCAATAATAGGAAGGAACAAGGGTTTTTGCTGGTTGAGATAAGGATAGCTATACAGGGAGTTGACTTGCATTAATTTCCTGTGTGTGGGTGTTACCTTCTAGGTTAATTCTTTTTGATCTAACCTTTTCTCTAGTTCCTGGTCCCCTTCTCCTATTGGCCTCAGTTGCTTTATAAACAATCACTGTATAAAGACAGTGATCTTTTATGTAACAATTGTCACTCCTAGGACCATAAGGAGAGCAGCAGAGTGTGTTGTCATTCTGCCCTGTAAGCATCAAGCAGAGATAGTGCTAAAACTCTGAAGCCACTGATATGGCTGTTTGTACTGTGCAATGCACTGATATCCTGCTTTGTGAACTTTTTACTGTGTACATTTATGCATGAGAGAATAGTTAAGATACAAGAAGTGAGCAGATAATTTGTTTGCAATCTGCCTTTCTTCCCTTTTATCAGTGATACTAGAGTTTGAAATCAGGGCCTCATCTCAGCAGAAGATTTACCATTTGAGCCACTAATCCAGTCTTTTTTTTTTTTTTTACTTTAGTTAGTTTTCAGGTAAGGGCTTTCATTTTTGCCCAAGTTAATCTTGAACTGTGATCCCCCTACTGTGTAGTTGGGATGACAAGCATGCACCATTCCACCGTGCCTAGCTTATTGGTTAAGATGGGGTCTTGATAACTCTTTGCCTGATCTCTCCCTTTTAAGTAGCTGAGATTACAGTGCCTTCTATGTGCCAAATACTAGCATGTGTTCAATAAATGAGAATTGCTGCACAAAAGATTAAACAAGTAGGTATTATTGTATCCATTTATAGACTTAAGTCCAATGGAAATAAGTAACTGAGGGATTAATGAGAAATGATTTTTATGTGTTTATGCTGAGTCTTTAACGTGTTAATGAGGGGAAATGGACAGAGAAGATGTAAATGATAACCACTTTTATAGCACTATATAATTTAAAAGTACTTTTTCTTATTATATTGCATTTTCATTATAATCATGTGGAATATGCAGAATTGACATTGTTATTCACAGGCAGAAAAGAAACTTTCAATATTTCAACTGCTGTCTAGGTTTATGTAATTGAAAGGTCTGCCTGCACGCAGAGGTTTTATGACATTGGGCTGTCTAAGCACAGTAGGTTTTGGCCAACTTGCTAATTATCTACCAAGTCCCTGCATTTATAACCCTTTAATGCAGTTCTTACTTAACAGCGCTGCTCTGTTGGGTAAGAAAAGAGTCTAAGGTTTACTAAACTAGATTGTCATTACATTCAATTTTCTTTTCCTAGGCAAAGACAAATGTGTACCAAATGCCTTTCTACTATTTTATTTGTCTTTTCACAGACTATGGTGATTTTTACCCCACATTCTGTTATACCATAGTTACTATATGCACACGTATATTTTATATATGTTATGTATCTATACACACATATATTACTTACATGATATATTTATATAGTAATATAGGATTAATGCAGATATTACTCTGTTAACATAGAAATACATATCATATACAAGTTGAGAATCTCAATCTAAAAATATAAAATCTAAAATGCTCCAAAGTCTGAAACTTCTTGAGTAAGATATGATGACACAAGTGGAAAATTCTACACCTGCCCTTATGTGACAGCTCTCAGTCACAACCAAGCATGCTAAAAATATTGTATAAAATAACCTTCAGGTCATGTGCATAAGATGTATGTGAAACATAAATGAATTTTATTTTTAGATGCAGCCCCACCACCAAGATATCTTATTATGTATGTGAAAATACTCCAGAATTTAAAAGTAACACAAAATCTGAAACACTTCTGCTTCCAAGTATTTTGGATAAAGGATGCTCAATTTGGACATGATATTATATATATTATATAGCAGTGGGAAGTTTTGTGATAGTCAATTTTTATCATAGTTTGTTTACCCATTTCCCTACTTTTATTTTCATATTTATACTTTAAGAAATACAGCTGCTATTTAAAATAGATATCATAAAGTTGTTTCCTCTCTAGTTGTCTTCTTAGACTCCTAGAACTTTCCCCTAATATTATTTTCATATTTATACTTTAAGAAATACAGCTGCTATTTAAAGTAGATATTATAAAAGTTGTTTCCTCTCTAGTTGTCTTCTTAGACTCCCAGAACTTTGATTACCAGTAAAGAGAGTATGGTGCCATATTTACTATCTTATGTGTACAACGTCTATTTCCCCTGTCCTGGAACAAGTCCGTGGACTTTCTACTATGTAGTTCTTCTCCCTGCTTTCCATCTTTGTGATTCAGGCCATGATTCAGGAAGTAGAAACCCCATACTTTGTTCCTATCTAAGGGAGATGACCCTGTTCTGTGACCATAATGCTTGTTTCAGAGAGGAACATGTGACTCAAGTCATGTCAATATGGTATCTTGGAACATTACAAAAAAATCATTGAGAAGTTAAGGTCCTTTTTCTGCCAGTTTAACAAACTGGTGGAATGTAAGTCTAAAGAGCAGATTGATGTGCATGTTGACATTATTCACATCAAAGAAAAGCCACCTGCCTGAGAAATAAAAAGTCATCATGGTTGAAATCAGAACAGAGAAAGAGAGAGGGAGAGAAAGCGATAGAGATAGAGAGAGATCCCTCACTGCATATTTGAGCATTGGATCCCAACACCAACACTGCTGGAATTTTCACCTATGTGAAACAATTCACTCTTTTTCTCATTACTGCATCTTGAGTTGGATTTTTGTTGAGTACACTAGTTCAAAAGGGTATGCATACTATTAACTTCACTACAGCACTACCATCTATATAATACTTATATCTAAGTCTAATACTGACATAGTAACGTGTATTTTATATGTGAAAGGTTTCTTTACATTTCTAGAATTTTTTTCAACTGTTAAAGGGCTTTTTAAAAATTTCTTCTATGATTTCTGTCTTCATGAACATTATCTGATTTTAATTTTGGGCATGTCAGTATATTTCTTCAGCTCTTTTTCTTTTTCTTTTTTTTTTTTTTTTTTTGCTGCATTGCAGTTTGAACTCAAGGCCTCACAGTTGAGAGGCAGGTACTCTACTGCCCTAGCACTTGAGCCACTCAGTCAGCTCTGTTTTGTGGTGGGTACTTTTGAGTTAGGGTCTTGAGAACTATTTGCCCAGGCAAATAGAGATCCTCCTGATCTCTGCCACCTGAGTAGCTAGAATTACCAGAGTGAGCTACTGATGCCTGGCCTCTTCAGAGTTTTCTCTTTATGTGTGTGTATATTAAAAATGCAAATAGGTGGAGTGGCTCAAGTGGTTAGAGCATGTGACTAGCAAGCATGAGGCCCAGTACCACCAAAAAAACAAAAACCAAAAAAAAAAAATAAATCTTGTACGTGTTCATGTTGCATTTGATGTAGACATTTCCCCCATTTATTTATAAATTGGAGCAATTTTATGTGTGTGAAATTCTAAATAAGTAGTTGTCTTTTTTATTATCTCAGAGCTTTTGTCATTAGAATGCTCTTTATCCTCACAAGACAAATTAATATGTTCATGTATATTTTTATAGGTGTATTATGCTTGATTTGAAAAAAACTATACACTTGTTGGAGTTTATTTTGGTAGATAATATAATTTTGTTTAAGAAAATTCCATTTGAAAATTCCAGGAATTCTGGAACTCTCAAAAGGAGGTGGTATTCTTCTGAGGACAACTGGGTGTTTCATAGAACCAATGTTCTGAATGCAGCCACACTTAGGGAAGGTGCAGCAAAACAGAAGAACCTGACATTGGGATCCTGTGTCTCTGTTCCTTCTTCTTTGGCCTGTGTTCTCAGTGTATTTTTCTCAATCTTTTCACTTGTTTTTGCAACTCCTCTGTCCCAAGGGGAACCATCCAACCATCCAGAGAAAGAGTAAATCTGGATTTCACTTCCTACACAGATTCCCAGGAAAATGACCCTATTTTTTCTAATTTGGAGTTGATTTTAAATGTTGTACTGAAACAAAGTCATGCAGGATGAACCCTGACTGCTGGCAGTTCATTCTCTGTGGGTCAAATTCCTTATCAAAGAATGAGGGCAAGGGTTGTTACCAGAGAAAGGGAAATATTTCAAAGATAACATATAGGAAAGTGGTCATACAGAGAAAAAGACATAATTTTATTATTTTAAAAACAGTTTTTTAAATAAAGAGTGTTAGTGCTCTATCCCTTCACTCTTGATTTTTAGTGCTTGCATTATTCAATATTAAATATTTTTTTCCTGTACTGTGGTTTGAACTCAAGGCCTCATGCTTGCTAGGCAGGCACACTACAACTTGAGCCACTCCACTAGCCCATCTTATATTAAATTCTTTTTTTTTGAAATTTCTTTTATTCATATGTGCATACAATGTTTGGGTCACTTGTCCCCCCTTCCCCCCACCACTTCCCTTTCCCTCCACCCCTTCCCTCTCTCCCCCATCCCCTCACTACCAGGCAGAAACTATTTTGCCCTTATCTCTAATTTTGTTGAAGAGAGAGTATAAGCAATAATAGGAAGGATCAAGGGTTTTTGCTAGTTGAGATAAGGATAGCTATACAGGGAGTTTACTCACATTGCTTTCCTGTACATATGTGTTACATTCTAAATTAATTCTTCTCAAACTAACCTTTTTTTTAGTTCCTGGTCCCCTTCTCCTATTGGCCTCTGCTGCTTTAAAGTTACAATGCAATAAAACTAGAACTCAACAACAAAAATAAAGACAAAAAACATGCAAACAGCTGGAAACTGAATAACTCACTGCTTAATGAACATTGGGTCATTGATGAAATAAAAGAGGAAATTAAAAAGTTCCTGGAAGTCAATGAAAATGAAAACACAACCTACTGGAACCTATGGGACACAGCTAAGGCAGTCCTGAGAGGAAAGTTTATAGCCATGAGTGCATATATTAAAAAGACTGAAAGATCTCAAATCAATGACCTAATGATACATCTCAAACTCCTAGAAAAACAAGAACAAGCAAATCCCAAAACAAATGGAAGGAAAGAAATAAAAAAATAAGAGCTGAAATCAATGAAATAGAAACCAAAAAAACCATACAAAGAATTAATGAAACAAAAAGTTGGTTCTCTGAAAAAATAAACAAGATCGATAGACCCCTGGCAAACCTGACTAAAATGAGGAGAGAAAAAACCAAATCAGTAAAATCAGGAATACAAAAGGGGAGATAACAACAAACACCATGGAAGTCCAGGAAATCATCAGAGACTACTTTGAGAACCTATATTCAAATAAATTTGAAAATCTTGAAGAAATGGACAGATTTCTAGATACTTATGATCATCCAAAACTGAACCAGAAGGACATTAACCACCTGAATAGATCTATAACACAAAATGAAATTGAAGCAGCAATCAAGAGTCTTCCAAAAAAGAAAAGTCCAGGACCTGATGGATTCTCTGCTGAATTCTATCAGACCTTTAAAGAAGAACGGATACCAACCTTCCTTATATTAAATTCTTAAGGGTATATATGGCATGTCCTTTCTTTTTTCAAACTGTTGTTTAATTATTGTTGTACTGAGGGTGCATTGTGACATATACAAAAGTTCTTATATCATGGTTGAATTTACCCCCTCCATCTTTATCACCATTCCCTGCATTCCTGGAATAGTTTTAACAGGTCTCATTTTTCCATTTACATGCATATGTGCACAGTACTTGCACCATACTCCTATCCCCTATCCCCACATGCTCCCCTTCCCGCTGGTACCAACCTCCCCGGAAGGAACGTTTCTGCCGTCTGTTCTCTGTTTTTGTAAAAAAACCAAATTGACATTTTTGGTTGTTTAAGATAGCTATAAAGGGGAGTTTCTTGCAACAATTCTAGTATATATGTATTATTACCTAAATTGGTTCATCTCTATTTTTCTCCTTTCTTAGTTCCCTTCTTATGGTGATTTCAACAAGTTTAAAAATTCTTTATTCATTCTTATGTAGGAAGTACATCAACCTTATTCACCTTCTTAACTTCGTTCTTTTATCCTCCTCTCTCACAGGTGACCTCCCAGGTCATAGCATGACCTCTTTTTCCTAATATTGCTTATATTTGTATTAGGCCGATATTTCTGTGTTCATATTTCTGAAGTAAGATTTTTCTGATACCATGGTCCCTTTGTCAAGTCTTACAATTTTTTTTCCATTCTTACAGTAAGATGAGTGTCCCTTTATTCACATTCTTTTCAAATTTGTAGACATATATTCCTCCATTTATCTTTTCAGAAAAATTTTGTTGCATATGGGAATGAAACATTTTATAATAATAATTAAGGAAACTTATTAAGGAATATTATAATTTCATTCATTTATCATTTAGCTGACTACTTTTCTAATCTAGGATAATTCTAAGAAATGTGAATTTCCAGTGGGTACATCATACATATGTCAATAATAATTGCAATTGATTCCTCTAATTATACCTTTTATTCCCATTTTGTGTCTCATAGAATTGATCAGAATGTCCAATAAAGCAATATTCTTTTTACTTACAATAAAGAAATGATTGTGACACCTCCTAAATGTCAATGGTGTGTTAGAAATTTATGTGAACATCTTACTCAATTTACTATTAGTATTGTTCCCATTTTTCTGTTGAAGAAACTATGACTTAGAGAGATCAAGTTACTTGAACAAGGCATAGAAATGTAGGTCTGTCTGACTCCACTAATAGTATTTGCAATGATTATCTATATTACATTCTTTAAAAAGGGAAAGCCAAGTTGTCATTATTTGCAGAGATATTGTTATATACTTAAAAAGTGGAGAAGAGTTTTGCCACAAAACAGTACATTTTTTTTGCACTTCTAAAGATATCACTGGTAAAATTTTCTGTCTTTGAAGACTTTTTTTTGAAAATCATTAATTGACAGGCATATTTTTTGTAATCTCATCCTTGTTAGTGGCCTATTCAAGTTTTCCATATTTTTTCTCTTGGGTTAATGTTAATAACTTTTTCCCCAAGCAAATTATTGAGATAACTGAGAATTACTCAGATGAAAACTTACTTTTGAATTTTAATTTGAAGAAGAAGTATAATATTGTGATAACTTTGCCAAGAGTGAAGTGTATGGGTGAAAAACTGAATGTCATAAGTGCTCTTAAAGATGAGGAGAAAGAAAATAATATGTCATTGTTAAATCATATGCCAAAGTATTTCTCTTTTCATTCTTTATGCAAGAAGGCTAATATATGCACAAATTACCAGATGCGTGTAAACCTGATATCTTATTTTCAACTGAGCACATTAAAAAAATTTCATGGTATATTATAATTTGATTTTTAGAAAATGAACAATTCCTATACTAACTTCAGCACCTCTGTGTTGGTATATCAACTTCCAAATATTTTGATGTAGTAACTGTACAAATTGGAGGCTCTATAAACATAACTGCATCTAATTTCAGGATAATGGGTGAATAAATAGATTAAATTTGCAGGAAGAACACCCATTAGGGCATATTCCAAAAAATAAAATGTGGTGGACTATATCAGTCTGCTTTGATATATCCTGTGTAAACCAGTGACATATATAAATCTAAAGATACAAATCCATAGAGGGGTCTTTTGGTACCTTCAAACCTGAATCCTGCAAACACAGGTGAGCACAATAAGGGGGCACTGGTTGTATCATCAGTGTAGCTGAAATATAGTAACCACTGACTTTCTCAGTTTTGCAACTCTGATTTTATTCTATATATAATGATCTTGATATTTTGCTAAGCTTATTGAATAGGTTGTGCAAGTGAGAGTAGTGAACCTGGGGATTAGTCCTGGCCTTAACTTTGACGCTTGCTTGTATTTGATGTTGGACAAATATTTTATCTTCTTGAGTATTGCTGCTTTCCCTTAGAAAGGAGATAATGATATCTTTCCTGCAGTCACAGAAAGAGAAAACAGCTTCATAAAATTACATGTTTTAAACAAAAGAAATATTATCAAGGATTAACCCAAAGACCTAGGAATCTTAAATGTCTTTCTCAGGGCCATGTACAATATAGAGTTTGCTAGGTAATTCTAGCCATCATTTCTTCTAGTTGCTCCACCCTTAGATTCAACAGCCTTAGTTACATCAAAACACTTAAAACAAAATTTCAACAACCATACCAATCTTAGCCAGGGGACTGGTTAATGATGCTATTAATTTTATAAAGCATGTACATGTGTTTTTGTTTCAGGGATTTTAAAATATGGATAGTGACTAAAATAAGTCTATTTCTTTTCAAAGATGATAAAATGATAGAACGATACATTTTGAAAAGTATTAATTTTGTTGCTGTATACTAAAAAGAGTTACAGAAAATATAGGATAAATAATTAAACATATGTGGTTGTTTATTTTTTTCAAAGTTTGACACAATCTTTTTTTGTCTTTTTGTGACTGAAGTGGAAGAATTTATTAAGATAGGAAAAAAAGAGCAGAGCTCCAAGAACTGGTGGGGGTCCCAAGACAGGGGTGCAATCTTTTTGAGTGTTCTAATAACCTAGGTGTGATCTCAAGACATAAGGGGTTGCTTTCTTGGCCACGTGTGTTACACAACTGGCATTCATCACAAACTATTATTTAACAACACTTTAGCTATGTAGGTATTAATGCATGCTGGATATAGGGCTGCGATAGTATTTTTCTCTGTGAATTCCTGTAACTGACTACATTTGAATACAATTGCCTTTATCTTGACTATGTTATTATTTTCAAAAACTTAACAATTTAATCGTAGAAATGAAAATTTGAAATGCATTATTCTTACTTTCTCTACAAATAAAGATAGGATTTGAAGCACATAATGTAAAGTATAGCTACAAATATTCAAATATTATTGAGTAGTTTCATTTAAAAATCATTTTAAGAAAAGTTGGCCACAAAATGTATCTATTTCCACTAAACTTATCTCATCATCTTTATTAAATAAAAGGTAGAAAGTTAGAAAATATCACTTGAGCTTATAAATTTCTTCACAAAGAGTGGCAACATAAAACTAAAAAAGCAAAAAAAAACTTCACAGATGCCTAATGATCCTACAAATAAAGTACTAATGTGATTTTTAAAAGCTATGATAATAAATGTCAATAAAACACACTCCAAACTACATTACATCATTTCCAAGGAAACATTAACCAAGCTCTTACCTGAATATGCAAAATTAAAACAGTTACTTTGGTTGGTATGGATGATTCATGGGTTAAGCACTGGAAGGATTCATGTAAGCAAAGATTATTTTTTTTCCTTCATGGCTTATACTTCACTTTGTGGAGCAGCCTCAATTTCTTTCCATTTTTTGAAACATACAAGGGCCTGTGCCACCTGTTACTTTATAGAGTATTATATGGGCTTCTGACTTTTTCCTGAATTACATTTCCATTTAGAATTACATACAGCGTAGATGTAACTGCATGCCATAGTTTTATTTAAAAATTTTATCTCATTTAATGCTCAATTTTTATACTAGAGGAAGTATTGCCAATGTAGTTTCATTAATAGGATTTTCTTATTTTTGTTCAGAAAGTGTGGCTAACTCACTCATACAACCTTCACATCTGTGAAGCACATTCTGTGCTCTTACTCATCTGTGCCTTTTATTTCATGGCTGAGGAAGAATTGCATTCTTAGACTGATCTTTCTCCTTTGTATGTCTATCAACAAAACTTATTCTTGATATTCTTTGGGATTTTCCAAGGGGGTAAAGCTTTATTCACATCACAAGATCTATAAAAATCCCATGGAAGGAAGAGAAATAAAATTTTGAAATCAAAGCATTACGGACATGTATGGTACTTTGGTGAACAGAGCCTCCCTATGCCACGCCAGTCTCTGAGCTTAGAGGATTTAAATTTGCAATCAGAAAAATTTACTTGAGCTTTAGAATTTTTTCAAGGTTTCTCATTAGTTTAAACTGGAAATGCCAATTACACAAATGCCATGGGCTTACTATAATTTTAGTCTAGACTCATAGATCAAGGAATTTGACAATCACTAGGAGCAGCAAATAACAGTTTAGAATCATTGTCAATAATCAATATGTAAGGTCTGTCTTCATTGAAAAGTCATGTCCCTTTGCTGTCAGTTAAAGAGGAAGAATATATGTCTGTGCCCTCTAATTTAATCCAAAACCTTAGAAGAAACTCTCTGACCACTTTCAAAATTCTGGTTCTGGGAGTAAAAGGAAAGTATTTTTAATTTCATGCTGCACTAATTATAGGTGTAACTGAAATTTCTCCTCCTCTTAGATTTGACAAATGTTACCTAGTGTTTTTGTAATGACATAATCGTTTTGTAGAGCACACAATCAAAATGTCATTATTGCATATTACCTAACCACTGAACACACCATTCTTTGCCAGAGAATCTTTTCTTAGTACATGTGTTTCAAAAGCACTTACTCCGTAAATGAAAGATTAAGGCTTAGCTGACCTACATTGAGCTGTGGGGATTTCAAATGCAAGGATCAATCATCTTGGGTTTACCTCAGTTCAATTCTTTCTTCAATTTTCTAGATGACTCTGAGAATTCATTTCATTTTTCTAGACAAAGAAAATCTTTCATGCTTGTTTACAAAAAAACAAAACACACCAAAACCAAACCAAACCAAACTAAAAACATGGTGAAATAAGCAATCATACTCCCATGATTTGCTTTTGAATATGGTTCTCTGAATGCATTCATCTTGTATTCTTCTGAGAGAAACTGGGAAATTCTGTTGCCACCTCTGGAATCTAATTGGAGATTGACAAACAGGTTCCAGACAGATGTGTAGTTTTATTTGGAAATAAACCTGTCTTCACAAAAACATCTTTTAAACTATGAGTGATGTTTGATGGTATTTAACCTCGTTCTCCTAAAACCCAAGATGAACGTAAAATTCCTCTACTGTAATTTATGAAGAACCAGTAACAGCGAGACCCAATGTAGGTAAAGACATTGCACTTCTTTTTCAAGTCCTGAAAGTAATGAAACAACTAACAACAGACCTATGAAGTGTTCCCAGTAAGTATGGAATTTTGAAACTACAATCCTGTATGGAGAGTTCTTTTACAGAAGAGTCATGATTTTAAATTCTGTTTATATTTTAGGAAAAAATTCATTGAAAATAGCTTTAAAAATGGAAAATACAGTTGAATTTAAGAATACTTTTGGCTCCAAGGGCCAGGAATATTGGTGTATGCCTGTAATCCTAGCTACTAGGAGGTGAAAAAAGGATTGTAATTTTGGTTTAGCCTGAAGAAAAAAGTCAGCAAGACCCAGTCTCAAAAATAAACCAGGTATAGTGGTACATATGTATAATACCATTACTCTGGAGGCAAAGGAAAGAGGATGTGGTTTAAGGCCAGCCTGGGCAAAAATGGGAGACCCTATCTGAAAAACATTAAGAGCAAAAAAGGACTGGGGGCATTACTCAAGTGGGGTTTTGTCTGAGAGGCCCTGAGTTCAAATCCCAATACTGAAAAGAAAGAAAAAGAATAAGAAGAATAATTTTGACTCCAAAAAAACCCAGTCTTATATGGCAATCTGATTACATACTATGACACATAATTGAAAAATACAATTAAAACTTTCCAAATGCAATTATTTTTCTAGCAGGTTGCTATGATCTGAATATGATTTCTCTTTCTGAAACTCATGCTTGTGATTAATGGCTATTGTGACACAGGAAGGGGGTGGAAACTTAATTGGCCTGTGGTGTTGAGAGGTGAGGCCTTTGGTAGGTGATTAGGATCAGAGAAGACTGTCAGGGTGGAATTCTTGTGAGTGATTGCTAGAAGCTTCACCAGCAGAAGGAGAAAGACTAGAAGAGACACACATGTGCTCTCTGTCTTTCACCTTGTGATGCTCTGTGTGACCTTGGGACTCTGCCATCAAGGTCATCACCTAATTTATCTCCTTGAACTGTGAGCCAAATAAGCTTCTTTTTCTTATAGCTTATCTATTTTGTGCTATTGTGTTATTAGCAACAGAAAATGATTAATATTCATATTTTTTGTTGAAAATCCATTATATATTGGTAGGATGTTTAAAGAGAAATAATTACTTTTTAAGGTTATACTGTTTTTGTGGTACTGGGGTTTGAAGTAAGGGTGTCACACTTGTTAGGCAGAACTCTGCCACTTGAGCTACTCCACCAGCTCAAGGGTATATTTTTTTAGCATTCAATAAGTTTAGACAAAAAAAATAGTATAGACTTTCTTTTTTTTATTATGATGGAATAATGTGATCACATTTACTCTCAAACATTGAACAATTAGAAAAATAGACAAAATATGAAACATTGGTTTTCAGACATTGACAAAAGGGAATCACAGAGCACTGATCCATGAAAGAAGGAAAAAAAGGCAGTGAGACCTACAACTGTCTCAGCTCATCGCCTAGAGTTCTCAGGAGGAAACTTAACAATGTTCAGAACACATGAGAAGTTAAAAAGACAGAGTTTTAGGAGGCCAAGTTACCTAGAAGTTTTAGGGCAAAATAAGCAGCACAGACACAGAGCTCAGAATCCCTGCAGGATGACCTTGAGGTTCTAGTTGAATACTACACTTTGCATGTATAAGAAAGCACATGACACTAAGGAAAGATCCAACAGAGGAGGAGACAAGACAGTCTTTGGAGTTCACACAGACTGGAAGTCCATGTTGCCCTGAGACATCATGGAAACATTTAGTATATAGAGGACAGTGGGTAGAATCCTACAAAGAGGATGGTTTCAGTGGTAGAAAAAATTATGCCTTTAATTGAAAGGCATAATTTTTTTCTGGAGCTGGCTTTTTCGTTTTTAAAGCAAGTCATAAAAGATAAAGTTGATCCAAATGAAGTTAACTTTATCCCCCCAAACTTCAACAAATCATATTCTGGTACCCAGTTGAAAATTACTAGGCTTGCAAATAATCTGGGAAATATGATCCGTAAGAACTTTAAAACTTATCAGTAGAAATAGACTAAGGAATGACTTAGTTGACAGATGTAGCAGATAAGGATATCAAAAGCTACTATAAATATAAACATATTCAATAAGGCAAAGGAAAAATGAATATTATGAGAAGAGAAACAAAAGACTCAGGTGAATTTCTAGAGATGATAAATATTTGAATTGAGAAATATACTATATATGATTAATAATAGATTAAACATTGCAGAAAACACATTGCACCTGAAGGCATAGCAGTGGAAGCTATCCAAAATATACTACAAAGTTCTGGGGGTGTACTCAAGTTGTATAACAGTTGCCTGGCATGCAAAAAGCCCTGGGTTCAATCCCTAGTACTGCAGAAAAAAAAAAAAGTAGGAAGAAGAAGCCTAATGTATTACAAAACAAAATGGAGTACAAGGAGAAAAAAATCTTGAGAAGATTAGGGCAAAATTTACCTGTGGGACAATACCAGAAGTTCTGACAAATGTGTATTAAAAATTACAGGCTCAAACCTGTAACCTCAGCTACATGATAGGCAGATATTGGGAAGGTACATGCCTATACAGAAGGCCCTAGGTAAGAAGATCATGGTTCAGGCTGGCCTTAGTCAAAAAGTGTGACCCTATCTAAAAAATAATGGAAAAAGCAAAAAAGGCTAGAGGTGTGGCTCAAGTGGCAGAATGCTTGCCTACCAAGTTCAAACCCCAGTACCACCAAAAAAGAAACCATAGACCCAAACCCAAACAAAACAATAACAACAAAAACAGAAGAAAGAGGTAGGGGAAAAGAAATTATAATGTCCAAAGATTTTCCTAATTTGTTGAAACATAAAACCATAAACACAAAAATCTTAAGGAACCCAACTAGAAGAAAAACAAAGATCATACCAAGCCATGTCATAATCAAATAGCCACACACCAGTGATGAAAAGAAAAACTTAAGAGTAGACACAGAAAACAAGTGCTTTGCTTACATGACATAAATAAAAAAATGACAGCAGATTTGTTGTCAACTAACCAAGGAAGAAGATACTGTTGTGGCATTAACGTACTGAATGGAAAAAAAAATATCATCTTAAAATTGCATGTGTAGTAAAAATATATTCTAAAACTTAAGGAAAAAATAAAATCTTTCAGGTAAACAAAAACAGAGTGAGCTCATCAGTAGATCTTTATTGTAAGAAGTTTTAATGTGTTAAATGCTAAATTTAGATAAAATACAGTAGGTGGAAATTTGTATGACAAAGGATAGAGGATCACTGGAAATGAAAAAAATGTCACTAGGTATAAAATGTGAAATGTAAAATATAAAACACTTCTCCTACATTGTTTTAAAAACTTTGAAGTAGAACTAACCACTTAAAGCAACAACTGATCAGCTAATAATAACAAATCTAGAGATGATAACATGTTAAAGTGAAATATATGAGAACAGAAGTACCTGGATGGGAAGAAGTAAATGAAAGTACCAGTTGTTTAAAGGTCCTACCCATGTACATGAAAAGTCATATTAGGTTGTGATGAGATAAATATGAATGGTGCAATACTTAGAGGAACAAGGAATGGGATGAAGTAAATGTTTAGCTAATAAGCAAATAGTGCTGATAACATATAATCCCACTTAAAATTCAATCAATTCAAAAAAAGACTGGGAAAGAGGGAAAGAAGGAGAAAAAGAACAATTGGTGAAAAATAAAATAGTAATAAAGCACACTAAATGTTAGTATTGCAACACTTTTTCTTAAAAGACAGAGATTGCCAAATTGGATATTGGATACAAGAAATAGGACAGAACTATTGGCATAACTCAGAGAAACCACCTTAATTAGAAAGTAAAATTATAAGAAAGAGATACACTGGATATTTACATGCATACATATTCATAAGTTTAGATGTAACTTTCTTCTTGACTATAATAGTTTTACGTAAATGCTTTTGCATCTTTTATGCAGAAAATTATATGCAAAAAGTAATAATTTAATTACTTCATTTCCAGTTATTATAGTTTCTATTTCATTTTCTTATTCTACTTTATGTATGCTTGTTTGATACTCAGTTTTGGAAAACTTAAATACACATGAATTTTCTTTTTGGATAAGCCTAAGCTGAAACTATATCATTTAGTAGGTAAGACTGATTTATTTATACTTATTTTAATTACTGATATGTATGGAATAATTTTAACCATTTTATTCAGTAATTTCTGTCTGCCTTCCCCTTATCATATCTTCTTATTTCTAATTTTCCTCTACTGGTATGAGAGTTAAACAGCTGTATTTGAATTAACAAGTCTGTCCTTAATCACCATTTTTATCCTGCACTAGAACATTAAAATAACTTAGGAATCCCTTTTCTTATTTTTTCTATTATTTTTATCAGTTCCTTTTTATATCTGAATATACAAATTAGTAACTATTATATTATCATTGTTGGTGAATACTTAGATTTATCAACATATACACAATTTCTTTTCCACTACTGGGTACCACTCCTGTCTTCTGAGTTTATATTTTTCCTTAAAAAATTGGTCTTTGACGACATGATCCTATACCTTAAAGACCCAAAAAACTCTACTCAGAAGCTTCTAGACATCATCAATAGCTATAGCAAGGTAGCAGGATATAAAATCAACATAGAAAAATGATTAGCATTTCTATACACTAACAATGAGAAAACTGAAAAAGAATGTATGAAAACAATTCCATTTACAATAGCCTCAAAAAAATCAAATACCTAGGTGTAAACCTAACAAAAGATGTGAATGACCTCTACAAGGAAAACTATACACTTCTGAAGAAAGAGATTGAGGAAGACTATAGAAAGTGGAGAGATCTCCCATGCTCATGGATTCGTAGAATCAACATAGTAAAAATGTCGATACTCTCAAAAGTAATCTACATGTTTAATGCAATTCCCATCAAAATTCCAATGACATTCATTAAAGAGATTGAAAAATCTACCGTTAAATTTATATGGAAACACGAGGCCACGAATAGCCAAGGCAATACTCAGTCAAAAGAACAATGCAGGAGTTATCACAATACCTGACTTCAAACTATATTACAAAGCAATAACAATAAAAACAGCATGGCACTGGCACAAAAACAGACATGAAGACCAGTGGAACAAAATAGAGGACCCAGATATGAAGCCACACAACTATAACCAACTTGTCTTTGACAAAGGAGCTAAAAATATACGATGGAGAAATAGCAGCCTCTTCAACAAAAACTGCTGGGAAAATTGGTTAGCAGTCTGCAAAAAACTGAAACTAGATCCATGTATATCACCCTATACCAAGATTAACTCAAAATGGATCAAGGATCTTAATATCAGACCACAAACTCTAAAGTTGATACAGGAAAGAGTAGGAAATACTCTGGAGTTAGTAGGTATAGGTAAGAACTTTCTCAACGGAACCCCAGCAGCACAGCAACTAAGAGATAGCATAGATAAATGGGACCTCATAAAACTAAAAAGCTTCTGTTCATCAAAAGAAATGGTCTCTAAACTGAAGAGAACACCCACAGAGTGGGAGAAAATATTTGCCAACTATACATCAGACAAAGGACTGATAACCAGAATATATAGGGAACTTAAAAAACTATATTCTCCCAAAACTAATGAACCAATAAAGAAATGGGCAAGAGAACTAAACAGAACTTTCTCAAAAGAAGAAATTCAAATGGCCAAAAAACACATGAAAAAATGCTCACCATCCCTAGCAATAAAGGAAATGCAAATTAAAACCACGCTAAGATTCCACCTCACCCCTGTTAGAATAGCCAGCATTAGCAACACCACCACCAACAGGTGTTGGCGAGGATGCGGGGAAAAAAGGAACCCTCTTACACTGTTGGTGGGAATGTAAACTTGTACAACCACTCTGGAAAAAAATTTGGAGGCTACTTAAAAAGCTAGACATTGATCTACCATTTGATCCAGCAATCCCACTCTTGGGATATACCCAAAAGACTGTGACACAGATTACTCCAGAGGCACCTGCACACCCATGTTTATTGCGACACTATTCACAATAGCCAAGTTATGGAAACAGCCAAGATGCCCCACCACTGACGAATGGATTAAGAAAATGTGGTATCTATACACAATGGAATTTTATGCAGCCATGAAGAAGAACGAAATGTTATCATTTGCTGGCAAATGGATGGAATTGGAGAACATCATTCTGAGTGAGGTTAGCCTGGCCCAAAAGACCAAAAATCGTATGTTCTCCCTCATATGTGGACATTAGATCAAGGGCAAACACAATAATGGGATTGGACTTTGAGCACATGATAAAAGCGAGAGCACAAAAGGGAGGTGTGAGGATAGGTAAGACACCTAAAAAATTAGCTAGCATTTGTTGCCCTCAACGCAGAGAAACTAAAGCAGATACCTTAAAAGCAACTGAGGCCAACAGGAGAAGGGAACCAGGAGCTAGAGAAAAGGTTAGATCAAAAAGAATTAACCTAGAAGGTAACACACATGCACAGGAAATCAATGCAAGTCAACTCCCAGTATAGCTATCCTTATCTCAACTAGCAAAAACCCTTGTTCCTTCCTATTATTGCTTATACTCTTTCTTCAACAAAATTAGAGATAAGGGCAAAATAGTTTCTGCCGGGTATTGAGGGGTTGGGGGGGAGAGGGAGGGGACAGAGTGGGTGGTAAGGGAGGGAGTGGGGGCAGGGGGGAGAAATGACCCAAGCATTATATGCACATATGAATAATAAAACAATAAAAATTGAAAAAAAAAGAAAAAGTACCAATCACATGCAAATGACCCAAGCCTTGTATGCACATATGAATAATAAAAGAAAAAAAATTGGTCTTTGAGGAATATCATAATGAGAAGTGAGATTTAAAAGAAAACATATCATTTTGTTAACATTGGAAGTAAGTGGAATTAACAATTTGAGGTAAATGGAATTTTACAAAAACAGTAACAAGAAGAAGACTATATGAAATCAATACAAATAAAACAAAGTCAAAACAACATAAATTCAGACCTTATAGACTTTCATAGAATTTTGACTTTTCTTGTGTGTGTATGTGTTTTATTTTACATATGTTTAAAATGTTTCTTCCCTAGATCTGAGTCAATTCTCATGCTCCCCTTTTTAAGGAGAAAGTACACTTTTAGGATCCTTTAAAGGTGCCATGGCCCATCGTTTTTTGTCTCTTGAGTCCACATAAGCAATACAAGTCTATCGTTATTGATTTAGCTCCATAATTCTGAAGTCAAGGATTTCCCTTTCATCATGTCTGCTTATTCTAATATTACTTTATACAAGATCTTCTGTATTAAAGCAGGAGAAAATATCATCTGCATTGAATTTCACACCATCAGGCAGTTCATGACTAGTTTCTAGGATAAATACGATGGATAATTTTTTGTTTGGAATTTTTGTAAAGGTACTTTTCCTTCAGTTTGATAACAGAAACAATGTTTTCCTCTTGAGGCAAGTCACTAAGCTTTCAGAAGTATATAGTTTTAATAGTAGAACTTTTTATAAGGATAAAACTGATATACTCAACTTTCAGATTGCTTTTCAAAAGATCTCTTGTGTATTTGAGTCTTTGGTCATGATAAAATTAGTATGTTCTCTGTTATCATAAAGTCAACCTTACGAAGAACCTCTCAACAAAAGAAGCAGTTTGTCAAGCAGGACAGCTGGCACTTCTCAGTCCTCAGTGACAGACAGGACTGAAATCAAGTCCACAGCCATGTCAGTGGTAGAATCCCTGGTTTATGTTTACCAGCATGAATCAGAGATACAAATTTTAAAACAGCAACCCATCTTGGTATTGAGCAATGGTTCTCAAATTGTTCTATTGAAGTATCCCTATCATGCTTTTCTTAAAAATGTGGTGACTTTTGCTTTTCACTTCACTGTCCTGTGTGTTTAAATTGTTATTTAATGTTTTGTTTTTATTTCACTCATTTTTTATATATTTTTGGTTGTTTACAGAATTGTTAAGTGTTATTCAGTGGCTTCGTATATTCCTTTGTGATTTCCATGTGTGTGTGTGTGTGTGTGTGTATTTATTCCTGTTTGAAAAATACGAGTTTAGATAAGAATACTTTATAATTACCTAAGCAGAGTAAACTTGAATAAGATATAGATTTGGATATAACAATTTTCCTATTCATTTATTCTTAGAAGTTTAGAAGAAACGCACATTCTTAGAAGTTTAAAAAGCTTAAATGTCACCATATCTACTAAAGTGTGTATGAAAGTATTTTAGTATGAAAGGAAAACTCAGTCTAGAGCTTATTCCAAAAGTATTTGCTTTAAGATCTCCATTGAATAAAAAAGTATCTTACAGAGGTGAAGCACCACTAATAATATTTATTAAATTCTTCTCTTTGGAAAGCATTGCTTTAAATTTCTTAATAATGTAACTTTTAATATCAAAAGTGAGCCTAATACAAATTATGCCCATATTACAGATGAGCAATCTGAGTCAAAAGTGGGGTGAGTGTCTTGTCCAAACTCACATGACAAGTAAGTGCCTGAGCTTGGCTATGACTATGGTGTAGTCAGTCACAGACTCTCATAGCTAAGAATGGGACAAGACTCCTATGTCTCCTAATTTCTAACTTAGTGCTTTTCATCAGGTATTCATTTCTTGCTGAAATCAAATAAGGTTATTGGTGTCCATTATTTTCATTTATTTTGCTAAATTGAAAGGTAAAATAGTTTGCACTTAGATATTTGAAATTTGGAGGGTAATCATAGTCATTTAATTTTTGAGACATTTGAAATGGCACTTAAAGTGAGAATAAAGAAAAGCAAGTTAGGTCAAGTGATCATATTTTTCAGTTCTTCATGTCCATAGTCCTTCTTTCTAGGTTTCCACAGGACTGCTGAGTTGCCTAGATGGATATGTTTTGACGCATTTCACAACTGTTTTATTAGTTGAATATAGATCAGTACCATGTCAAAATCTAAAAGCAGTACTTTATAAATTTCCTGTAGAAACTAACATAAGATCATTCAGTGATGAGACTATCAGAAGTTGGAAGGAGAAATTGATTCCTTTGCATTTATTCAGATGCAACATTGTACCTGAGTATGCTGTGTACTTTCCTTATTTCTCATTGTTCTTAGGAATATATGATTTTTTGATGAAGTTCTGAATTTGATCAATGATGTATTTCAATCATTTTATCATTTTCCTGATAAATTTGATAAATACACAACTATGTTATTTCTTAATGTTTAAGTTATTTTTTGTCACATCTCATGTAAGAAGAGTTGAAATGCTCTGAGAATAAAGGACACTGTCATATTGTGTCCATAGTGATCTGCTTCCACAATTGCAGGGTACTTACACATTGGCCTGAACACTAGTGGCAATGTCTTAGCTAATTGGGATTCTTGTACAATTGGTCAGGTTTTGGGTATTCCTTCTTGTGAATAAGAGGGAATTCAGCTTTATTTATGACCCTGAAAATGCATCTTTTCATTCTCAATTGTAAACTGGTTACCATAAATGTTATGTTCATAAGATCCTTAACCATTATGGTAGCAATGATACACTAGCAAAGCTCATCATTGCCCAAACTACACCACAGATCTATCATCTGTTTAAATGAGAGCTCCAAACCTTTTAATTTACTTTCAGAAAACACTAATTTAAAACTGAATCATGGCCTTGAGTTGTATTGTTACAAATCCATTTTGACGCAGATGAGATTGTTGAATTTTTGGCACTTAGAAAGGACTAAAGTTCCATCAATTTGTAATTGCCAATTACTTAAGAAATCATTACAAGGATTCAAAACGTGGATTAACATTTAATATTGGCTAACACATGCATGAGTTTGGTGGTTGATTGCAGACTAATATAAATATAGCTAAATAAAGATTAAGTTTAAATTTTTAAAAAATTAATTGTGTTAAAATTAAGGCATCTTAAAATTTAATCTTACATTACTTTCATATTGACATTTTTATTTTGAAACTGAAACATTTTCTATCTTCATTTTCAAAATTAAACATTTGTAGAGAACAAAATTTATAAAGCATGGATTTGAAAGCATGTTAGACTTCTCCTGTATTTCTCAATTCACCAAAACCTCCTTCATTGCAGATAATAATTATTTTAAGGTGGATGACGTATCAGGATGTCAGAATAAGACAGTAACCTTAAGATTCACAGATGGTAGAAGATCCCCTTTCCCAACTTTCCTGTTTCTTACCTCTGTAGATATTACTAGTATGGGACTGTTTAATTAATAGGCAAGCACAGAAGCAAAAATTCATAGGACCTGTTCAGAAACTAACATTATCATACCTACCTTATCATCTAAACTCAGACATTTTTTGCTGCGGGTCTAGCTCAGTGGTAGAGCACTTGTCTAGAATGTTTGAAGTCCTGAGTTTAATCCCCAGCACTGCAAAAATAAATCAAAAACAAAAAAATAAAACAGATGTCTTTGAGAGTGATTAGCAATTGCACTGGGACAATAGGTATAAAGTAATACTGTCTCGTATGTACAATCAGTATATAAGTTTGATGTATCAAAACCTTTTCCTGGTTATATGCTCAGATCAGTACACTGAATAAAAGGCTTATTCAAGACAAATACAAGCTTCCAGAGCAGCATTATGTCAGAGTTAAAAGAAATTACCAATGAGGTCAAATTCCTAGGGTTGTACCACCTGAGGCCTATTCCAAAGGGTATATTACTGTCCTTACTAGAGTTTAATCCAGTTTCTTCATATGATGGTGGGGAATGCTTTTATACTAGTGTATGTGATCACCTGAGGCTCTTTTTAAATTGGAGGTTCTGAAACGTGAAATCTAAAATGGAGTCTAAGATTTCACATTTCTGATGGACTTCTGGGTAATGTTGATTTTGCTAAAAATTAGACCTGCTTCTAGTAGCAATGTTCTAAATTGATGTAAGCAACCTTTTAAGTCATGATTACCTCTAATTTCACCAACAAATCCCAATTCATCACTCAAATTAACAAAATACATCACTAATTTTGCCAGTAAGAATCCTTTGTAGTTATCCAGTAACCCATTAGCAAAACATAGGCTATTTATCAAAGACAGAAATTTCAGGCAGGCTATGCTAATAACCTCTGGAATATGACCCTTTCTGATAACATTATATAGCTTAACTGCATGAATATTGTCCATGCTTGATTAGATATCAATTGACCACTCTTCACATATGCTTTCTTGATAGGCACATGGGTGTTGGCTGAGCTTTACTACACATACAAATTACATCATCTAACTTATGCTGAGGTGTTTCAAAATAACATTTTGGCATTGCAACTTTTGATCTATTTTGCCTTTCATTTTTCCACAGCCAATTTATGCTACCTATGTAATCTTAGAGTGGTATGAACATTTTATAGTGGCATTAGAGAGAACACATATGCTAAAAGATTGACCTAAATGACATAGAGAATCACAAGAGGAAAACAGGTGACTTCACAGCATGAGTTCCCCAGAGTTGTAATGAAAATCTTAAGGGTCATCTGAATTCTTTCTGATAGTATTGGGTGGAGATTTTTTTTGCCTTTTCAAATTCTTAAGTCAGTGTTTAATGTGTTTGCTTTATACTTTTATTTGTATTATAACACTTTTACTTGTATTACAACAAAGCTCCATATGTTCATTGTTGAGCTGATCAAATAGTTAATATGCATAATGTTATCAGAGAAATAAGATACAATAAAAGGGATACAATTACCATTTCACATTTTAAATACTATTTAACTCCTTATGAATCATTGCAGGCTGTTTTTTGTGGCTGTTAACCCTTTAAGACTTAAAGGTGAAACAAAACTATTTTCTACATCCTGATGTTTTAAGAACTAATGATGTATTGAGGATGGGAATAGAAACAAATACATAAAGTATGTATAAATCACAGGAATATATAGAGATAAAGCTGCTCAATTCTTAAAACTGAAAAAGAAGAGAATGATAAAACTCAGATATTTTATGCTTAAGATTAGAAAAAGTAACTGAAATCTAGTTTTCTTTGTGTCCAAAAGAAAAAATGTTATTTTACTTCTTTCTTTTTCAAGGTTTCACCCTTCTTCCTGGACAAAGAATGTTTGTGCCATATAAATGACCATTTGTTTTAGATTTAAGTGGATGGATATTTTCTTTTCTCTTTATAACAATGATCACAGACATTATGGGAAATTTCTTTGAAGTTTTATGCTAAGTACTTTCTACTAAAGTTCTCATTTTCCTGTTTTACTCTCTGCCTTCCCATAAGGATAAATGACTGAACTCATCTAGGCTTATCTTTACAATGAAACTATCATTCCCTGCTTTCCTTTTTACTTTTCTTTTCCTTCTGTGAAGTTTGCTGACTTAGCTGACTCAGACTACACATGCCACTTCTAAGAGGAATGTTATCTAATAGTTTTGAATCTCTTGAGCATGGGTCACCACTCCAAAGCATGCCATCAATGAATCACACAGTGATTGTGAAACATGTTAAATACTAGTAAAATTAAAGTAAAAAGAATCAATCTATTTTCAATTCACCATAATCTCACCTTTATACCTTGTCAGTGTATCCATCGATTTCTTTACTTGTCATAAAAAAATGCTAACCTGAAGCTTCATTTAGACTCAACTTGTAACACTTCCCACATGAATATTACCAGTGGTAATGTTGTGATTTACAAAATCTCTAATGACTTTTACTTATGTTTTTCACACTTGTACTCTCCATAAGTACATATAATTTATCCCACTGTCATTTTGGATTATGTTTTTGCTTCTTAGAGATGATACAATCAGTTACTGTATTTATAGTGTACATATGTCTTAAAAGGAAGGTCTATAATTATTTACTATAAGATTCTGAAAACAAATAAGATATCAGAATTTGATTTACATTTTATTAGACAATACTTTCAAAACCATAATATGAACCAATTTTATCATTCCATTTTAAGTAAGATTATGTAATGCTTGCTTATAAACTTTTGAATAAAAGGCATTAAAACTATAATGTAAACATCCAATTGTTATTTCTGAAATTAGACATCATTTTGCAAGAGACCAGCCTACAATTAGGTTTATAAAATATCAAATTCTGTGATAGAAAATACAAAAAATAAAATTTCATCTTTTGGGATTCAAGGTGGCACAAATAATAATATAATTTATTAAGCTGATGCAAAGAAACAGTTCAAAAATATTTCAGAATGCACAAACTGAATTGAGGAGACAATTTTTATTACTGTAAGTCTCAGTCTTTCAAGTTGCTGATAAGTCAAATTTTCAAAGTGTAAATGTGACACTAAGGGGACACTCTGGCCTCTGTATGCTCTTTTTTGGGCAGAAACCTTATTTTGTTTATCTTTGTACCTTTGAGAATATGACAGTTCTTCTTCAGAAAATGCTTGGTAACTGGAGTTGTACCAATTCAGGATACCCAGAAAATATGCAATTTTTTTCTATTGCAGTTGCTTCTTCTTTAGAGAAAACCATCCATTGCACGATGAAAACTCCACATACAGATTTGAATATTAAAATAGATATATTTACCTGCATGTTCCTACCTCTAGTGATGTATCTGTTCTAAGGTCTTCTTAACATTTTTTTCCCATGGCAGTGCAGATGAAAAAGTAGAGTGAAAAAGTACATAAGCCTATAAAATGTTACTTTGTATAAAAGTCTGATTCCTATTGACTTAATTAATAAAGCAATTACTACAAATGTTTTGTTAATTAGAAATGAGATAAATCTGATTGTTGCCCTTTATGGTTCCTAACTCAGAGTCTTGGTTCATGACAAAGTATCATTGTTTTGTGAATGGCCATATTAGAAAAAAACTACAGGTAATCAATGATAGGTTGAATGACAGTGAATTTACCACCCAGCCAAAGAACTAGATTAACAGAAACTAACACCTACCACTACGTTGCTCCTCTATCATATCTCCTCTAGTCCTTCCCCCAGAAGTATCTTGAATTTTTCATTTGTAATTTATTTGTTTATTTTTCCTTTCAACTTAAAGAAAATACTTAAAGAATGTATTATTTAGTCTTGTTAATTTGTGAACTTATCAAAGAAGTATGATAAATATAGTTCGATGATAAATCAAATCTCAATAATTATAAGCATAAATAATCAATGCATTTCAAAATTCTACAAACATAATGTTACATTCCAGACATTTCAGTAGGCCCTATAAAGTGAACCACAATTTGACAATGTGAAAATAGTCAAGTAAACTTATAGTTATTGTGTGATTTGAAAAATAAAGGACACCTAATGATTTATGATGAACAGACAAAGATTTCGGTTGAGACTTGAAGAATCAGCAGGATTTACTCAAGCTTTTTGTATATGTATGATGCATGGAAACTTACAGAAAATGAGACTGGTCAGCAATGCAGGGCTAGATGATGAAAGACTTTGCAAGTCATACAGAGTGTTTGAGCATACTTCTGTAGGTTATAGGAAGTAGAAAAAGATTTAAAGAAGATGGAATAAATAATTAGCATTGTTACTTAGAGAAATCACCCTAAAAGCAGCATGAAGGACAGGTTACAGATGAGAAGTCAAAAGTGGTCACTAGACTATGACAACGATCCAGGTTTAAAATGTTGAGGACTTATCTAACACAAGCAGAGTTGGTAGAAAAAAAGACAGACTTACAAGGACTTTAGAAAAAGAATATCAAGATTTGTTGAGCAATGCAAATGATTATGGAAGTTAAGCTGAAGGTGAGAAATTTAAGATTTTCCAATTTCTGGATTGGATTACTAGTCTCTGGTGGGGCCATTAGCCCAATGTAGGGAATTTTGTGAAAAGAGGTTTAATGAGATATCAGGTTAGTCTATGACCTGTTAGTTTCCAACAACATTTATAGCACAATAACTAAACATATAGTTGAATACTGAAACAAAAGACACTGTGTTGAAAGTCCTAGAAAATTCAAAATCAAAAACTTTATAGACTCAAAATTTTACTTTCAGGGAAAGAATAATACAAGCATCCAAGTATCTCTAAGATAAAGCAAGATATCCTATGGTGGCATCAAACAGGAACAGTCAGCACTATGATTTCCCAGACAACAAGCTGCTGTCTTCTGATTGGTCAGGATGGGTTGCATGAGTGAGGTGTTCCATGAAGTTTGTTTTGCTGAATATGAGTGCTTTAGTTAGCAGAGATATTGATGAAGGAACAGAGAGTAGAAGAGGAGGGAGAGTCATGACTAAAAGAAGCAATATATGGGGGCAGAAAATATGGGATAAATGGTTGGAGTTTCCAGTCCCTTCTTTTACATTGAAGTCTTAAAAGAAGACTACTGAGTGGTTATTCTGAAATAAAAACCAGGAGCAGATTACAAAGAGTTTTCAGGATTGAGTGTTGTAGTTTTATTTAGTTGGCAACTCCATTGAGGATTGGAGGAATAAAGTTAAGTATGGTCTTAAGGGTAAAATGACCATATTAGAGTTTTACTTCAAGAAGATTAATGACGTATAAGTATATAGGATGGACCGAGAGAATAGAAAGAGCCTTTGAGGATTCTGTTTAGGAAGAAAAACTGAAAGGCATACAAAGCAAAAGAAGGAAAGGATGGATAGAATTTCATATTATTTTCAAATTACAGATGAAAGGAAGAAGAAAGCAAAAGATGTCTCTCAGAATTTGGAACAAGCACTTGTTGGGAATGCTGGTGGTGGCTGTGTAGACCTAGGATCATCTTAGATAATTCTGTGCTTAAACATTTATAGGTCTGGGTGATTAGGAGGAAACTGGGAAGAAATAATTACTAAACATTGCAAAGCCAGGAAAGACAAAGACTAAGAAAAAAATTATGTCATTCATTATCTGTGAAAGAATGAACTTATAAAAATTGTGATCATATAGGAAAGACTAAAAAGGAGCATGAGATTGTCTCTAGTTAAATAATTTTTTGACATTTTTATTAGCACATATTCACTGTACATTTCCATATATGCTTACAATGTACCTTGGTTAGGTTCTTCCCCCACTCACCATAATACTCTCTTATCCCCCTACCAACGTCTTAAAAAATTTCAGTAGATTTCATTTTCCTATTTTCATAAATATATATAAAGTACATCAACCATATTCACCCTCCTTTACTTTCTCTATTTAACCTTCCTCTCCCACTAGTACCTCCTACCTAACAGGACCTGCTTTACATTCCTTTCCTTCATTTTTTTGAGTATATTCATTGTTCGAAGGGTTTCATCATGGTATTTCACATGTGAGAAATATTGTATTTAAATCAGATTAACCTCCTCTATTACACTTGCATGCCCTTTCCCTATCCCCTATTCAACAGGCTCCACTGCGTTTCATTTTGCCATCTTCCTATGCAGTTGCAATATATTTGAAATTATTCACTATTATTCTCTTTTCCTCCCCTACCTCCCTTTAATCCTCTCAAACAGTCCCATTATTATAAACATGCTCTCTCCCTCTCTCTCTCTATCTCTATATATGTATATATATGATCATATTCATATTTGTATATACATTGTCTTTTGGATTTATCTTCCACATGAGAAAAAGCATGTGACCTTTGTCTTTCTGAACTTGGCTTACTTCACTTACCATGATCAATTCCAGTTCCACCATTTTCCTGTAAATTACATAATTACATTCTTCTTTATGAATGAATAATACTCTATTATGTACATATACCACATTTTCATAATCCATTCATCAATTGTAGGAAATTTGGGTTGTTTCCATAGCTTGGCTATTGGGAATAGTGCTGCAATAAACATTGGTGTGCAAGAGTATCTATTGAATTCTGACTTACATTCTTTCAGATATATGCCCAGGAATGATACCATTTGATGGTCCTGTAGTTTTTATTTTTAGTTTTTGAGGAATCTCCATACTGCTTTCTATAGTGGTTGTACTAATTTACGTTCATACCAACAGTGTATAAAGGATTTTTCCCTCATATTCTCATCAATATTTTTGTTGGTTGTATTCTTGATGATAGCCATTCTGCCTGTGTGAGGTGAAATCTTTATGTAGCTTTGATTTTTATTTATTTTATGGTCAGGGATGTTGAGCAGGGATGTTGGCCATTTGTACTTTTTCCTTTGAAAAATGTCATGTTTGGTTCATTTGTCCATTTCTTCATTTGGTTGTTGATTCTTTCGGAGACTGATTTTTTTTTTTTTAGCTCCCTGTATATTCTGTTCATTAATCTCTTGCAAGATGTATACCTGGCAAAGATTTTCTCCTATTCTATAGGCTGCCTCTTCAGTCTAGTGACTATTTCCTTTCTGTAGAGTTTTTTAGTTTGATACGGTTCCTTTAGTTAACATTTTATCTTCTGAGCTATTGGAATTCTTTCTACTTAGGAAGTTATTGCCTATGCCTACATGTTCCAATGTTTTCTTGATTCTTTTCTGTAGTAGTTTCAAAGTTTCAGATCTTACATTGATATCTTTGATCCACTTTCAACTGATATTTGAGTGAGAGACAGGAACTTAGTTTTAGTCTTCTATATGTGAATATCAAATTTTCTTAGCATCCTTTGTTGAAGAGACTGTCATTTCTCCAACATGTTTTGAGCTCCTTTGTCAAATATCAAATGGCAGTGTGGCTTTATTTTTGGGTCCTCTATTTTGTTCCATTGATCTTTATGTCTGTTTTTTTTTTTGGCCAATGCCATGCTCTTTTTAATACTATGGCTTTGTAGTATATTTTGAAGTCAAGTATTGTGATATCTTCAGTGTTATTCTTCTTGCCCAGAACTGCTTTGTCTATTTGAGGCCTTTTTGCTTCCATATGAACTATAAGAGTTCTTTTAATATCTCTGTGAAGAATATCACTGGAATTTTGATGGGGTTTGCATTGAATGTATAGATGGCTTTTGGTAATACGGTTATTTTCACAATACTGCCAATCCATGAACATGGAACATCTTTTCATTTTCTTATGTCTTCTTCAATTTCTTTCTTCAGTGATTTATAGTTTTCATTGTAGAGGTCTTTCATTACATTTGTTATATTTAGGTATTTCAATTTGAGGCTATTGTGAGTGGGATTATTTTTCTGATTTCATTCTTAGTCTGTTCATTGTTGTTATACAGAAAAGCTTGAAATACCTCATCTCATGCCCTCCTTGTTTTTAAGGTTTTTGTTGAGAACTCTGTTATTTTAATGGGTTGGCTTTCATAGGTGACTTGGCATCTCTCCCTTGCAACTCTCAATATTCATTCCTTGTCTTATGCACTTAATGTTTTAACTAAATATGCTATGGAGAGGTTCTATTTTGGTTGTGTCTGTTTGGCTTCCTAGAGGCTTCTGTATCTGAGTGAGCAACTGTCAGATTTATCAAGATTTTGGAAGTTTTCTATTACTATTTTGTTGAATACCTTTCCTATGCCATTTGCTTATACCTCTTCTCCTTCTTTAATGCTCATGATTCATAGATTTTGTCTTTTAATGGAGTCAAATGTTCTTGATATTCTTTTAATATTTCTTTATTCTTTTTTGCTACATATTCATCTGATTTTTCTAATACACTACTTTGTCTTCAAGCCCTGCTATTTTTCTTCCCCTTGATTTAGTCTGGTGGAGAGGCTTTCGAAAGAACATCAATTTGTCTTTTTTTTTTCAGGCTTTCTATACCTTTATTGACTTCTCCTTTCATTTTCTGCATTGTCTTCTTTATTGCATTTAGTTCTTTTATGTATCCTTCAGTTCATTCAGCTGTTTGTGTCCTTTTTGAGTTCATGTAGTTGTTTTTTGTATTCTTGTTGAATTAATTTAGCTGTTTATCATATTCTCCTTAATTTCATTGAGTTGTTTATGCATATCTCTTTCATTTCATTTATCATTCTTATCATCCATTTGAACTTGGAAATTGAAATGTCATCCTCTAAATTGAGATTGAAATTGAGATTTAGGATCCCCTAAATCGGATCATTTCTTGTGTTGACCTTTTGAGGAGTCATAGTCTTCTTGCCTTTTTATATTTCTTTTGCCTCTACCCTGAGGTTTGGTGATCTGTGGTCAATTAGTTATTTGGGTGTTTTAGTTACCTAAAGTCTTTCCCTTGAATTATTTTCTATATACTGGCAGGACACCTTGGTGTATAACTCAGTAATAACTAATTTGTCAATTCAATATCAAATCAGCTATTTACATGAAGTAGAATACATTGGAAGTATTATATATACAACCAATCATGTTATATGTTATATGTACGCAAAGGATTAGCATTCATGTATGTTACAGTAAGGGGTTAGAAAAATAAAACTTGTTTGCATATCAGTTAAAACTTAGGTAGTAAACATCAGGGCCATTAGTAAGGAGATAAGGAAGGAAGATGGGGAAAAGGAAAGTGAAGTGTGAGGGCTACAGATAAACAGAACACTAATGTTAGGGATCTAGTTCAATGGCTGTGGAGAATGGTGGTATCATCAAGGATTGCAAAAGGATGGAAATGTTGAGATTAATAAAAGAAGGAGGTAAAATAAACCACCAGTTGAATAGTTTATACATAAGAGTTAGGAAAAGTAAGGAGGAAAAAAAGAAAAGAATTGAAAAAGAAGAAAAATGGCAATATAAAAGAGGTAAATTAAAATTAAAAAAAATTAATGGCCAGTATTTCTTTTTTGTTGAGAAGAGTGAATGTGTTATGTGTTCTATCAGTACACTGAATGTTCCCTGCCAATCTCTGGCCTTCAAGTTTTGTTTGTAGTCTCCCTGTTGTGTTCAGTCATGTGTCCCCTCAGAACCTTGGACTGCCCAGGTTTTACCTGGTGTGAGTGTGACGTGTGGATTAGAGAAGCTGCTGGAGTGAGGTAGGGCAGTTGCAGGCATGTGAGGTAGCAGCTGGGTGTGAGTGGTGGGTTCTCTGAGCAGAGTTAATAGATTAGAAACCACTCTGTTGCTTTTGGAGCCCATACTTTTACATGCTTAGAGAGTTCAATTGCTGCTCTGGTTTGTTCAAATGAGATTTTTTTTCCCTGTCTTTTCCCACAGGCCTCCAATTTAATGTTTCATTTGGGGTGTGAGAAGTGAATAGCTCCTGTCACTTGTTAATACACAAACACTGTTGAGTTGGGCTCTAGCTAGCTGGCTAGCTAGCTTTGGTGCCCTTGTTGTCTTGGGATAGACATCCAGATGTTAAAGTCTAACCAGTGAGCCTGCTTACTTCCTGCCCTTTCATTGACTCAAGACCTTGAGCTGAATGGTTTCAGTCTATCCCTGCCAGGGTCAGTCTTGGGAGCCTTTAAACAACCTGCTAAGCCAAAGGTGTTCTCTGGGGTCAGTTATTTTTGTCTGCTCACTGGCCTTAGCTGAGGGGCTGCGCTTGGTCCTAACCCTGGTTGGAACAAAGACTGTGCAGCTTCACTCCCTCTTCTGCAGGTCTGGAGCCTGGTCTGAGAGCCTTTAATTAGCCTGTTTAGTCAAAAGTTCTCTTGGGGGTGAGATGTATTTGCTCCTGTGCACTGAGCTAGTCTGTGAGGTAATCTTTGGGACTGACACAGGATTGCCCATCTAGTTGGTTTCCATGCTGGTTTTTCTGGTCTGTCGTGCTGACACAAGTCAGTTTCTGTCCAGTTACCCAAGCAAGGCTTGCTGATCTGTTCTTAACCCTCCATACAGTTGTTTGGTTTACACTGCCAGTGGCTATTGTGTGAAGCAATTCAGGTTCAGACAGAAAAAGAAAAAAAACTTGAGCTGGGAGGGGCACAAGATAGAGCAACTCCAGGTCTGCACCCTCACTCCAATGGTAGATTTCCACTTTTAGAAGTTTAGTTAGGGATTGATATCTCTAGCTATTACGTTTCCTTATACTAACATCCTGATTTTTAGCATACTAATTTGCCTAACTTTCTTTACAGCTGTGTGCGAGAAGTTTTATTTCAGATTTGTGGAGACATGAGGAAATGATGCCTGCCAGCAATCCACCATATTGTAGTCTCCTTAATTAAATAATTATATAAATTATTAATATATTGCTCCAGGAGTTTTTTTCTAGCTATAATGATCTGTACAACTAAGATTCTATGAGTTCTAGAATTTTCTCAAATTTTGGGGAGTGAATAGAGTTATTGTATATAAAGATATCTTGATTTTATTCACATAAGGAGCATTGTCAACAAGGAGAAAATTGGGGGAATAATAATAAATGAGCAAGACCCCTGGATAACAGGGTATTTGCTGCTGCAAGTTGGTGCAGCCCCACAGAAACAATTAGAAAGAAAAGATAGAGGAAAGAGAGAAAGGGGATTTGAAGAATGGTGCTTCTGCTCATCCTGTGCTGAGTAAATTAACAGGTGAGGTTTCTCTTCTCAGAATGCAGGAGTATGGAGATAGAACCAGAGGATCTGAACAATAGCTGTTGGTACTGCTTTCAGGAGTGTTATAGACAAGTGAAGATGCACTAAAAATTGCCAAATGACAGTGAGGATGGAGATTACTTTGAATGTTCCTTTTCCCTTTGCCTAAGTTACCTCTCTCTACAATTTACTTAAGCAGACAGCGATGGCTCAGAATGTTTAAATCAATATGCTTATTTTGGCTGGTGTAGAGATAGATGAACACACAAGACTTTTTCTATAACCCTCTTTGGTGAGGTCAGTCAAGGTCAAAGAGCACAGTGACATTCTGGCTAGTCATAAGGCAAAAGGCATTTGATATGGCCTGGAAGAGACAAGATGTTTCTTTGATCCATTGCCCTTCATTTAGAGGAACTGGTACAAAAAATTCTTAGGATTTTCTTCACCACAGCTTAGTATTGGCTTAGCCTAAATTACCATAGTCAACAGTTTCTTAGCTTTCGATTCAGGGTAAAAAGGAATGCAGGGTGAGAAATCACAAGCCAAATCTCTAGTATGATTTTATCCAGGTGGAGAGAATCCAGTGCATAGACAGATGCAATGTTTCAAAATATGGTCTAATCTAAAAGTCTTAAAAAGGATTACTTAGATAATTATATATATATATATATATATATTTTTTTTTTTAACAAGAAAGTCACATACAGGTAGAATAAGCAGTGATGACCTTTTTCAAAACGAGTAAAGAGAATCTTCAAGTGAACTTGTAGGAAAAATCTTTTCTGCCAGTAGTCATCTATAAACCTCCCTTCTTTAGAGTTACAGCTGGGACACTGGACTAAGGACAAGGGCACACAGTGTTTCTTAGCACCAGCAGTTCTCCAACAATTGAACTTTAAAAACCATGCTGAGTCCTTTTATCTTGAAAGTAAACTTAGATTCTGTAGGATTTATCAACAAGATAATATTCCCAGGTCAAAACTGAAATCTCAAACTGTAGACAACATATAATCGGTACCCATTTCACCTGCTTTCAAAGGATGCTAAATGTTTACTATCTTCTCATTTTGTCCTGTGTTGTGTTTTCCCTCATAACACATATTTTGCTCTGAAAATAATTTACTTAGTGGGAATAGAGTCATAAATGAGGGGAAAATGGAGAAACTGCTGGCTGGTGGAGCAGTCCACAATTAATAAATGGTGTAACATGTGACTTGGCAGCTCTTTGATTCACCAGCAGAGTCCCCTCCCTTGTAAATTCTAGTTGGCTTTCCCATACATTATTATGTGGATTCCTTATAACCACTTCCCTTTCTGATTTTCCAGAGACAGGGTATAAAGTTTCCCTAAATGCCAATAAAATGTGAAATCTTATCCCCCTCTTTAGGCTGGCTTTGTGCAGTCTTCTTCCAAAATAAGAATAGCAAATGTCTTAAATGTTGCTATTTTCTATTTATGTTCATTCACTAGTTACCATTCTTTTTAATATCACAGTTTTTGTTTCAATTGCAGTTTGTTAAAATTACTGGGATAATCTTACTGAGAAATTTTACATATTTTCTTGTCACCTTTAAAAATAAAATTAATTTCTTATACCACTGTGCAGAAAAATCCACATAGTTCAATTGCTACAGATTGTATACCACTTTCTCAGCCTAATCAAAATCTTTAGATGAATGCCTTTAGAAGAAGTACAGTAACTTCAAATCCTTTTACACATAATCTTAGCTTGTTGGCATCTTTCTGAAGTAATGTTAAAACACCAAGGTTCAAATGTTGGTTTTGTTTACATAATAATAGAATATTTGTCTTCTATGGAGACAGTACATTCAAACATTGCTATTAATTGTGACACATTGAATAAAAAGGATGTTTTTATTATACTTTACAATAGTGAAGCATTTGTTCACAAGCTTTTAAGGGGAGGTTTCCATTTGGGGCAGAGGAAGAGTGGAGGAATATAAATTGCTTTCATCATATGCAGGGTCTTCTGAACATTTTCTTTTTTTCTTCAACATGGAACTTTGGCAAGGAATAGCTTAAAATATATACATGCCATTACATCATTTGTATTAAATCATTTTGTGTTTCAAGGGCCTTTTAGATTGAGAGAGTAGAAATTAGTTAGAATGAAAAGATAAATCATTCAATATGTCCCCAAGCCTCAGAATCCTTGTTTACCAGTATCAGAAAGAGTTCATGGCATATTTATATCAGGGCTGCAATATCTAAGTCTTGAATGTTTAAAAGTTGTATTGGAATGAAACTGGAGAAACAGGATTTGCAAAAGATTTTCAGTAAGTTTGGGATGAAAGGAATGCAGCTTCATTAAATTTTCATTTTTATTATTCTCAACAAAACTTAAATAACAAAAGAAAACTTAAATAATACAGGTAATGATTTGGAGTTTCTGATGTGCTTTCCTCTTTTGCATTTCTTTATATATGGCTTCCCTGCTTGTTAGATTTGGACATTTTACTGCTTCTGGGATTTACACTTGAAGTTGAGAGCAATGTGTAGATTAGACCCATTTCTAAAGACAGACAATATTTAGCTTTGTTCTCACAGAAAGACAATAAACATGAACATAATGTTAGAGGAAAGAGAAAGGATTTTCCAAATTTCTTCAAATTCACATTTAGATATCAAAGGACTCATATGTGCAGTTGGGCCTTGGTCTAGGTAGGATGCTTATTCTACTTGAACTGTAAGGCACTTTCAAGTTAGAAAACAGATGAGAAATATAGAAAGTAGGAGAAAATCATCTCTTGGTATTTTAGTTAAGATCAAGTAGGGAAAGCCTTCTCTGTCTGGTCTCAGGAAAACATGGGAAGAATAAAAGGGAGATGAGAAAAGTAGTCAGGTATGTATATCTACTTCCCCTATCCAACTCCTCCTGGTGTGTTAATTTAGGTGAGACAATGGGAATAAGAGGGCATCACCCAATCCCCATTTAGAGGAGACCATGGGTGGAGAGGGAACACCAATGTGAAACGGCCTAGTCCGGTTAAAAGGGGAGAGCACTGAAGTTAACATAGTGACGGGTACACCTGAGCTTCTCTTACCTTCCATGAATGTGGTCACAGAGGGGTGATCCAATGTATCTGATGGGTAGGGTGACGTGAGCCACAGCCAAAATTAACATGGAGACTTGTGATAGATGGAAACCTGTTATAACCGAGGGGGAAGAAATTCCTCTGAGATTCAGTTGTTCTGGGGAGGGGAGGGCAGAGATCTCCTTTTTCCAAGGAACAGACAATAAGCTAATCAGTTTTGGACTACAGAAAAAGCTTAGAAATGAAAGTCATTAGGGTGCCCTGAAATTAGGGGGATTGGGAGCACTGTGCCATAAACAAGTGGATATTGCCAGTGTACACGCGGAGGACGATTTAGAGAAAGAGTTGGGAGCGGCGTTGTAATACAGATCAACAACTGCTGCCTAAAGAGGCTGTTTACATCTATTCATCAGAATGGCTTATAAATGAGATAAAGGTAGAGTTTGATTTTTGCCTGTAATAGCCAGTACATGGGTATTAAGAAGAGAGTCCGCTTACTTATAAGCTAACTAAAGGAGGTACATTTTTTCATCATATTTGAGGACTACTGACTTTCTTTGAGCAGGATCTGTTGAGCAGCCTCACTGTACTTGAATGCCCAAATGTGTCATGTAACCTCATGTCATGTCCTTTAGTATATTTAGGAAGTGTCAGCAAAAGCTTCCCTCCTTATACGTTATAAATATTTCCTTAGTTCTTCTTTGTAAACACCAGAAGTTACAAACTAATATTCCCTGTGTCCCTTGTAGACATGTTTTATTTGACCATGTAATTTTTTATTTAAACGGAGGTAATATATAAAAATTAAAATGCATCACAAAATAATGTATTTCTGGTTATTGATGAGAAGATTTGGAGTTCAGCCAGTGCTGAACCTACATTCCTAAATGTCAGTGATTGCTTAAGCTGAGTTGTGGATGTTTACGTGGGTGATAGTTTCACTTTGTCACTGGCACTATTATTGTCTCTACTGAGGATGTATGGATTTTTATCTCCCTGACATTCTTTGGCATTGAGTTTATGACGGTTGCATGAAAAATGTCAATTTCTACTTTAATCGTATATCCATGACGCCTCAATGCCTACTGAGCTATATTTTCATCTCATCTTTCATTATCTCTCAGTAAGTTTCTTCCTTTTCAAACACAGCCACAGACTTTTCATTTGTGTTTGTTTGCCCAGTTCAATCCCTTTCTTTATTTCTTGTCTCATCTCAGTGTAACTAAACCTCAGAGTAGATGACTTATGTCAACCAAGAACACAGATATTTCCTTATCACTTCCCATAAGGAGATTGCAATGTCCTTGTAAGTAAAACCCACGGACACATAGAAGTTAAATTAATCATATAATTTATTAAATAAAAGGTCACTAGAATGACCAAAAAGATATAGGAAGGCAGTATAACCACTGGTGTTGCAGAAATCTTCATAATTGCCCACCTCATCTATAGCTCTTTAGTATAGAGAATCGAAATCTTGTTTTTCTTGCCTGGAAGAGTAGCTTTACTTGTTTTAAGAGTATCTCTAGCTGGGTGCCAGTGGTTCACTCCTGTAATCTGAGCTAATCAGGAGACAGAGATCAGGAAGATCATGGTTCGAAGCCAGCCCCGGTAAATAGTTTGCAAGACCCTAGCTTGAAAAAAAAAAAAAAGCCATCATAAAAAATAGAGCTGGTGGAGTGGCTCAAAGTGTAGGCCTTGAGTTCAAGCCCCAGTACCACAAAAAAAAAAAGAAAAAAAAATTGAATAGAAAAGAGTATCACTAAAATGTCACTGTTAAAAATTTATTCACTTACATTTAAAATAAAATCCAAGAACTAATGTTATGTATATCATGTCTTAATTTCATGCATATATACATAAAAATATATAATTCACATTTATTATCAGTTAAAGATTAAAGCTGTGCATATAGAGTTCAATTTTCTTCCAATTTTGTGATAAGTAGCTCTTCAAAAAATTTGCTTTTAAAGTGTAATAATGTTTAGGCAATTATAGCTGTTTATCCATTAGTTCATATAAGTAAAACACTTAGTATTTGTTCTTAGTATATCAGAAATTCCCTAGGAAAACCTATTGCCATGAAAAATATGCTCTTCTCGGAAACATAAATACATTTTTCCCCTTTTTTGTCACATTATCAGGACTTCCCTGTCTATGCTTAGACTCATTTAAGATATCACAAAGGTATTTTGCTGGTAAGGAAACTAATTATTAAATAAAGCTCTAGACCTAAAGGTTAAGAGGCACGGCTTCAACCACAACTTTTAAAAATAGACATGTATCACACCTACTAATCTAACCTCCCTATTATATTTACCTTATTTGGTTGCATTTTATTTCAGCAATTCCTATATGACAAAATTACTGTTCCCTTAGATTTCTGGGACTAAGTCACTATTTTGTCATTTTGAAGTTCATTTTATTGGTCATCTTCACATCAGGCATTCAAATTATCATTTAGTTAAAACCAATCAGAAAAAGGTCTCAAGGGAGTTTTGCTTGAACGAACTGGACCAGTACTTTTGTCTCTTTCTTTTTACTGATTGCATGAATTATTTTAATTGGTAGAAATGAAATAGCATCTACCAAAATACTATTGCACTAGATATATATGGCAATCTATTTATTTCAACCAACTTGGTGATTAATTTATGAAGTTTAATCAATTAACCTTGAAGTATGGTATCCTTTGGGAGTGAGGTTAATGATAGCCTCCATCTACACATCTGCCAGTATTGAGGCAAAGGACTAAAGGTATCACCAGGAGTTTGAAGGTTTATAGTCTTCCACAGACTATACATACATACACACACACACACACACACACACACACACATATATAATGCATAGCAAAAATTATTCACATTACTCTTTGAATGGATCATCATTCCCAATTTAAAAGAAGTAGAAGGACTGAAGATCCAGTTTAATGGGACAGATTACTTAGTGTGTGGAAGGCTCTGGGTTCAATTCCTAGCACCACAAAACAGAATACTCTCCAAAGAAGAACTATAAAGGAAGTTCATGGAGGCAGAGAAATCTCCTTCACCATCACTTTCACAGGACACAACTGAAAGCTTATCTGTCTTTAGTTTAAATATGCCTGGTCCTTGCCAGTCTGTTGCTTAGCAACAGAATCATTCTCCCCTCATTCGTTCTACTTACCTTGCAACCTAAAATATTCCCCAAATTTATCCCATATGTGCAAAAAAAGCATAAGGGGATCCACATTCAGAGGATTTTCATAAGTTTGGAGATATATCAGGAATGTAGGTAAATGTTAATGTTATTAAAGGTATCTCTGATAAAATGGTTCATAAGTGGGTTTAAGCAGCAAAATTCTATCAGTTAGAATATTTTTACCAAAATTATTTAATGGTCCTTGATTTCCAATTTTATTAGCAAATTTATTTCTCTACATAAAAGTCAAGGGTTTCTTATAGTTTCTTTTAGTGAACATTTGAAAGAACAATCCCATAATTCTTTGCAATATCTAAGCTTTCTTCACACTAGGAGTGTCTATATGATTTCTCTTTTAGTTATCAAAACTTTTATTGTTTGCAACCCACAAAGAACTGAAGATGTTAAGAACATTTTACATTCAGATATATAGCTATTACGTTTTCTTTTTCCAATTTAGTTCACACTAAACCTCCACATTTCTCTAAACCATTACTTGGACAAAGGAGAATCTCCATTTTGGATATAATTGTACAAAATGCATAATTTGAATGAACCACTCAATGCACAAACATATCAGTATAGTAAAAAATGTACTGCTGATAAAGTTTTCTTATCCAAGTATTTATGAATTGTTTTGTCAGAACAACCTCCACCACAACAAAAACCAATGGAACAAACTTTAGTTGGGGCCACAACTCTGTAAAGCAAGCACACTGATAATTACAAATTAGGCAAATTTGTGGTGAGCTTAATGAAAAGGCTCAAAAGTGTGCCAGGCCAATGGCAAGGGACCTAAATCTGAAGACAGACAAGCTTTTTTTCTTGATTACAGTGATTACATCATGGTCATTAGAATTTAAAGTAACTAACCCAAACACAGACATCATATCTTTGTTTGATAGCTATAGTCTAGTAAACACTGGGAAAGGATGTTATGTATGGATTAAGCTTGATGAAATGAAAACAGACATTCTTTTTGAACCTGTCTGGCAAAGAAAAGGAAGACTTCAGAATCAGGCAGTAAAGTGAACTTTTAAAGCTCAGCCTATTTGATTGAAAGGGGTCTGTGTAGTGTTTTTGGCTATTCTTTGTTTTATAGGGAAGCCACCACAACAACTAGCTATGCAGGACTCTGTGTTGCAATTTCTAGTCAAGTAAGATGTTTGAGACCTACTTTTCAGAACTTAAACAAATTAGTATTTTCAGATTTTCAAAGCATGACAGTATGCTAGCAATGGATCAGTATTTATTTTCTCATCAAATGTAATATAATTAAACCTCAAGTGTGAGATTCGACTCTCCAAATGTCAATCCTCAAAAGGTCTACAGGGTCCTACCCTGCTCTGTGTGTAGACAATTCATGCTGAGAAGATAAATGCTTTGCTCAGGGGAAAGAGATGCATTGGGTTACAGTTAGAGCTACATACATGAAAGCAAGCCCACTGGCCCCTGACCCCAAACTCCTAATTCATAGCACTACCTGTGGGAACACTGCCCGAAGAGTAGAATTTAGGAAGATCAAGGGAGTCAGACAAAGAAAAATAAGCTTAGAATGAACGAAAGCAGCATAATGGAATTTCTCTATGTTACCTGTCTTACAAATAGAAGACCCATGCTGGATTAAGAAACTACAGCTTTTTAAAAATTATTCTACATTAGGAAAATGAAGTCAAAGAAACAGGCTAACCTAACAATTACATTATACAATTTTTAAGAAAAAAATAAGCTGATAAGACAATGTGTTGTCTGAACTTTAATGAGACATTCCATGTAAGTAAAGACGAGAACACCCATGTTACAACTTCATCATTATCATCATCAAAAAGTATTTATGGAGTGTCTGGACTCCGTGAGCATCATTGAACCTACTAAGTTTAAAGTACTTAAGAAAGGAAGTGAAATCTTAATGTAAACATGGCTCAAGTAACATGAATTGATATCGGGTCCTTAAATTGCACCTTAAAGAAACCATTAGGTTGTTTAAAAAAAGCCATGTAGAGACTGTATGTGAAGCTTGCATGTTTTATTGCGCTGGTAAATAAGTGGTTTCGATTTCTACTTTACTGACATTTCAAAATGGTCAGAGGACTTGGAAAAGTTTCACAGCAATTTTCAGATAAGGTTTTATTATCACTAAGAATAAAACATGGATTAAATTAATCTTCCAAAATGTACTTTTTTGAGACACATGGTCTTGAACTAAAAGACAATCAAACCTGTAAAGTTTTATATTACTGGTTGTTCCAGCATCTGCTACAGCTTTTGGCAAGAAATTTTCTTCATAGCTTAGCAAATATACTTACTGCGAATGCCCAGGAACTTGTAGCCATGTTAAGATACAGAGGACCTGAAATGCCAGTGTGCTCACATAGATGCCAGGGAGGTGACCATGTCTGCAAGAATGCCCGGAAGTCTCAGAGATGAATGATTCTTCTTTCTGGGCACCAAGACCCAGTTGATTTTGATTTAATTGCTTTGGTCTGAGACCAGGCAGAAACATTCTATCAAATCTCCCTAGGTGGTTGTATAATGTTCTCCCTTCTGGATATGAACAAACTCTGGTCATTCTTACCCACCATTTAATTCCTAAAGCCATGCCATGGGTGATAAAGAGAGAAAAGAAATTCTAAATCATATTGAACTAGTCGTATAAACTTCTTACAGAACTTCTTACACATTACCGTCAACTTGAAGATAGACTTTACTAATTTGTCATGGGACATATGTGACCCAAGTTTTGGGGATATTTGTCACTGGAAAAGTGTAAATTGCAGTGCAAATAATAAAAAATGGCAGCAAGCCAGGTGCTGGTGGCTCACGCCTGTAATCCTAGCTACTCAGGAAGCACAGATCAGGAGGGTCGAAGTTTGAAGCCAACCTGGGCGAATATTTCATGAGATCCTATCTTGAAAACATTCATAAAAAAAATAGGGCTGGTGGAGTGGTTCAAAGTGCAAGTCCTGAGTTCAAACCTCAGTGCCACAAAAAAAAAAAAAAAAAAAAAGAAGAGTCAGGTATGACCCTAGTTCCATGGGATTTTAGCAGGGCCACAGGAATCTGCATTCTCACACATTATAAACATAAATATATATAAATAGAGTTTGAAGGAAGACAAAAATTAAGTTCTGAGAACTGAAGAACCTGGAGGTTGGAGGAAAGCAGTGGGTAAGAAATCCGAACTAATCAGGAAGGAGATAACATAGGCAGGTGATGGATAACCTAGAATCACGTTCTTCCCACATCTAAATGATACTCATTCTTCTAGAGGTGAATGAGGAGAACAACAGAGCAGATAAAAAGTATCTGAAAGGCAAGAGTGAAGCAATAAAAGTCAGCCCTAGTTCTAAGTCATTGGTTATTTCAGAATCCCGTAGTTCTGATAATGACAATAAAAATACCAATGACTCATGAGCATCTATTCATTGTCCTCAAGACTTTACATGTACTGTCATATTTAGTTCTCAGAATAATTACAGATAAGAATTATTATTTCATTTTTTCAGAGGAAGAAACTGGGAATTCCAAGGTATTAAATAACTTGTGCAGGGGAGATACCTGTTAGTGGTAAAATCAGATTTGAAATATCTGCTTGTAATAAATTTTAGGCATTTTCCTTACATTTATTCCATTGTTTTATATTTTATTCCATCAAATTTTTGTAATACAGAATAGAGTCCAGTAATGTTGCAATGTTTCAATGCATTTTGTGTAACTTGTGAAAAGCAGAGTTGCTTTTGCTGTTTCCTTTACTTCTAATTGTGCAAACTTCACTAGTTATATCTGAAGTGCTAATATTTGGCAATATATAATAGAATTATACAGTAGAATTAAACATATGATAGTAGCATTTACCTTTATTATGCAGTGAATATTCATAACAATTATTTTTAATGGTTTCTTAGAGTCTGATTCTAGGGAAAGGTGGATGATGGGACTTCAAGTTTGGATACATCAGCTAAATTGCTGAGGTTTTATTTTATTAATACACAATTTAAAACATAAATTTTTAGCCCAAATGTTGTATGGGCAGGAAATCACTGTAATGTTCATGAGTCTGAAACCTAGTCTATGAATATTAGGAACTCATACCTTGTATAACAATGAGTGTTTTAAAAAATTTTTTCTAATGTGCTAACATTTGAATTTATAAACAGTTCACAAAGTCTTTGAAAAGTTGCATCTTTGTATGTTTTAAAAAATATTTTAAAAATATTTTAAAAATATTGTAGAAGGCAATATTAATTCTTATGAATAAACTACAAGAGTCTATTAATCCTCTTCTACTTATATACTTACATAACTTATACTTATATACTCTTATATAACCAAGAGAAGGTATCTAATACCTGGTCCTTTATCTCAAAAAAATTAAAACTTACAGAGGGAATAACACAAGATAGTGTCAAGTAAACAAATTTTTAAATATGAGGTAGATAATTTGTATGCGGGTAGGAAGGAGGCAGAAAGAAAGGTTGGAGAAGGGTATATAAAGGAACTGGCATGTTAATGGATGTCTCAACAAAAAGATATTATTTAAAGCAAGGTGGAAACAGCTTGTCATATATAAACAAAGGATAGAAGTAAGATTGGGTCCTGGCTAGCCAGAATGACGCTCTCATTTTAGAGAAGTGATAGTGGAAACAGAAAGTGAGCCAAGCTTGCAGAGTTTTGATTTTCCCGGCAGTGTTATAGTTTTAGAACAACTTGCCGAAGGTTTTTTCAGGAACTATGTATTCTTTAAATTTTTTATGTTCAGAAGATCAAGTAGCTCAGCTTTTCCAGAATGTCTTAGGGAGGTTGCATGGTATATGGCAAGCTTAGATGATGAGAGCCCAAAGAGATAGTGGCAATGGAGAGTGAAATTGCTAACACATTTTATGATCTTGTTTGATGTTTTTAAAACAACAAAATAGTAAGAATTACTTGGAAAAAGGGAGAAATTCCACTTTTAGTCACTCTGCTTGAATATAATAATTTTCATTTTAGAGAATGACTTCTCATTTTTGACTTAGACACACATGCATATATAAATATACATGATAGTTGTAAAAGCAGTATTTACTTTTCTATTTTATAATCTTATTTTTTTAAAAAAATCCTATTATTGTTGAAAACAAGAAGAAATTCTGAAGGAAAAAAATAGAAGCTTAAAAACATGAATATTGGAGGTATAAATCATGGAAAAATTAAATATGACTCCAAAAGAGCATTTGTAACAGTGGTACAAATAACAGATTGGAGCTGGATAGTGAGCAAATATTAAAATTCTATTTGGGACATACTGACAGAAAATTGAAAACATCCCAGTGACAGGTAGGGACATGAGACTAGAAATCTAGTCTGGTGATGTAGATTTGACAGCAGGGAAGCAGTATGAAATAGAGGCTTTATGTTCATACAAACCTTGGGTATTAAGATCCTATTTATTATCTGTGTGACTTTAGGCAAGATATCTTTTGAGGTTGAAGCTTTTCTTTGGAAATAAAAAGCTGCATTTTAGAACTTTGGTTACTAACACTTTGAAGGCACAATTAAAATGTTAATTATTCAAAAAATAATAACTATGAAAAAAATCTATGGTGGCGTCTGCATTAATATTTCCCTTTAATCGAGCTTTTCCCTTGGCGTAACTGTGGTAAACACCATCACAAACCAATTTGAATTTTCTATTTTTTTGTCAGGAATGCTATAAGGTGGTTAGTTAGGCCCAATTATACATAATCACCTATTGGCATATGTTGGAAATGCAATAACAGAAAGAATGAAACAGATAATCATATGTATTACTTTGTATGTCCCTAAATTCATATTCCTTCAACACTATGTAACATTTATGCCAAAAGACACAACTAATGTGAAAACCCATTCTTGCAAAAGCTGTTTCAGAAATGAGTAATGGGAAATGGTGATTTCTGTTCAGCTGGAATATGCCTATCAGAAATGATACCTGATGAAATGTGAAGATGCTGATTAATGAAGGAGAGTTTGGACAGGTCTGGAAAGGCAAGATAACTCCATACTCCAGGTTGCCTCTGGAATCAAACTACAGAGAGAAATGTTTTGCTTTAGTCTGTGAGTAAAAGAACTTCAGTCTCTGTGACTGTCCATCTGGTATTTTTCACCCGCACCAAATTCATTAGCAATGATTAGTCCTTTTCTCCAAACCCCTCACTCAAAATAAGTAAATAAAAGGGGAGTTTGGGCAGTAAAAGATCAAGGGACAGTATCTCTATTTTGAGATGTTCTTAGTTATCCTGATTGGTCAAAACCTAAACAAGCATTAAAGAAGGAGCTACGTGATGAAAAGACGAATTCTCCTTAAACATCTCCAGTATTATATTCTGTTTAAGGTAACAGAGAATTTAATTGAAGACACTCACATATATTGAAATTTTCTCATGTGAATTTAGATTAAAAGTGACACAGTAAAATCTTTTTGCCTCTTCATTTCATTTCCTCAGCACAGAGAAAAATGTTTATAGTTTATGTTATTGGTATATTTATCTATTATAGAAAATCTCAGAATATACAGAATTTGCTTTTTTTGTGGGATAGTATATTAAAAGGTAATGCTGTGTCATCCAATGGCTTATTGGACTATCCAACATTATACTAGTTAATATTATAAAACCAAAAAGATGCCTAAAGACTTTCATAATTGTCTTCAACATTTTTGTATCAGAAGTCAACTCTAGATTTTAGGGCCCAGTTTTAAGGTGAAAAGAGGGAGAAGGAAAGAAATGCAGGAAATTTTCCCTAAGAAACTCCCTAAATCATTCACTTCTGAGAAGCTGCTTTTTTGGAAGTAATTTCTGAAGATTATCTTATAATTTGTCATGCCTAGACTAAAACCAGAACTCACAAAAATGTTATAAACCTTACTTTAATTTTCTGATTAAATACTTATAACATATGAATTAAACATTAGAAACTAATGATAAGAAAATTGTCACTGTAAACTGAGTGAAATATCCTATGATGCTGTTTTCGGTATATATTTAATAGAAATATCAGTTAACACTGCTGAAAACAAAACAAGTTGCTTTTTGAAATCCCATAATACAGTGTTATTTATTATCTTAAACCTATTATCATTTATGCCCTGGTAAATTCCCACTTTCTTATTATTTTATTGAGACATAATAGTTATACATATTTCTGTATGCAAAATAATCAAACCAGGATAATAAGCACATTCATTTCTTCAAATGTTAATCACTTTTATATGTTGGGAAATTTTATCCCCTTCTTTTCTAGTTACTTTGAAATATGTCAGAGATTATTTTACTCTACTGCACTGGGAAACCAGAATTCCTCCTCTCTGTGTTTTGGTGCAGCTTAGCTAACTTCTTTCTGTCCCCTTTTTTCCTTCCTTTCTTCCTAGTCTCTAGTGAACACTATTCCATTTCATGTTTCTATGAGATTGACATTTTAGTTTCACAAATGAATGAAAACATGTGGTATTTGTCCTTCTGTGCATGGTTGATGTCATTCCATGCTGCCAATGACAGAATTTAATTTTTTAAGACTAGACATGTTCAATTATGAATATATACCACATTTTCTTTATCCGCTTGTCCACTGATGGACACCTAGGTTGATTACATATCTCAGCTACCGTGAATAGTGCTGGGAATAAACATGGGAATGCAGTATCTCTTTGGTACAATAAGTCACATCCTTTGAATATATACCCTCTAGAAGGATTGTGCCTCATATGACAGTTCCAGTTTTAGTTTTTGAAGGAATCTCCATACTGTTTTGATAATGGCTGTACTAATTTACATTTCCACCAACAGAATATGCATTCCTCTTTCTCTGCACCATCACCAGTATTTACTGTTTTTTTTTTTTCTTTATCTTTGGAGATACTGAGAATTTTTTAAATACTTGTTGACCATTTGTATATCTTCCTGTTTGTTATTATTTGCTTCTATCCTCAAACAGTTTTAGCATTTTGCTTTCAAATTTCAGTGTATTTTCAGTGTCATAGTAATCACTAATGTTAGGTTAAAAAATCACTTTTCCTATTCTTAGCAATGTGTTTTTATCATGTAAGCATTGTGGTTATATAATAATAGTCTCAGTGTCTTTTCATTGGCTGCTAGAAAATTCTGAGCCTAATCCATGGCTAATTTCTAAAAGCATTAGAGGACTTATGGTATTATTTTCTTAAATTAACATCATTTATCATATCCTTATCTTTTCTTACTCTCTTATTTTTAGTTACATTTTGTCTTTTGGGAAACCCATTCTATAATAAGATTTATATGTTAACTACATATTTTTATATTAAGCATATATACTCCAAGACTAATAACTTTTATCACATAAAGAATATGTATATTGTGGAGAAACCCAAAGCTCCTTTTTCCTTTCCTTTTCTTTCTTTCCCTTCCCTTCCTTACTCTTTCCTCCCTTCCTTCCTTCCTTCCTTCCTTCCTTCTTTCCTCCCTCCCTCCCTCCTTCCTTCCCTCCCTCCCTCCCTCCCTTCCTTCCTTATTCTTTACTTTTTTGGTCTGATTTGTACATATACTCATAAAGACAATATTCTCAATTTTTTAAGAATTTTTTTAAAAAGAAAAGTGATTATATATATAATATCACCTCATTTTTACTCATATAATAATCTTATAAAAGTAAGAACCATTTTTTATCCTCATGTTACTGATAAGAAAAATGAACTAGTAGTTCAAAGTTACATTGTTAGTGGTAGGATTATAGCTAAAAACCTTGAGCTTCACATTCCTGTAAAAACAGATACTCAGGAAAGCAAAACCATTTCCATGGATAGCGTGAGGCTGTGCTGTTGATGGCCTACAATTTGGGTTCATTCCACCACTGAGAGATTATTTTCAGCCATTGGAAATCACTCAATACCAGTTGTCCTTCATCTTTTCCAATTGCTGTAGGCTAACAAGGAAGGAGTGTGAGTGTGCGTGAGTGTGTGTGTATACATATGTGTGTGCAAGATAGACAAAGGAGAAAGGATTTTATCGAAAATGAGTTTTTCACAAAACTGAGGATGCTGAGTACTGCTGGATATGATCTCTTTGCCCTGGGAATATTCCTTTCAAGCTCTAGGGAAGAAGTATATGGTACCAGAAACAAGTGTTTGCACTTAGATCCTTGTTTAGTTTGATCATTTGGGAGTTGAGATTTCTGATTATGCTTAACTGGCCCAAGCACATTGAAGTCCTGTAGGATGGCTCAGTCTTTCTCTAATGGTATTAGCAGATTGGGAATTAAGTTTTTGCTCTTAAAATAGAATCACTAATGCCTAGAATGAGAACAAACTTGTAAAGTTTTAGTGGTGAGTATATGTAAATAGTTTTTGATAAATCATTTATTTAATAATCATGGAAGAAAATTAGTCAAATATTTGTGAGTAAGTCTGTGCTAATTCTTGTTTCCTCTTTACCTTTATAAGGGACCTCCCCTGAGGTTAATCTTCTGTCTTCACTGCAGGAAAGACCTGTTGCCTAAAGTGCTAGTAATCCAAATAGGGCCCTTTGGAGTCTGTGTAACCTCTAAGTCTCTTCTTTGGTAATTTTTACTTTGTTAAGTATTATACATAGGCAATTCTTCTTTGAAATAGGAGCACATTTCATAACTTTATCTATTAACGAAAACCAGAAGTCTCTAAACTATCCTACCACTTGGTATTTAAGTGGTTTGTGTGACAAGCTATAAATCCTCCTTTCATCAAATGTGCTAGAGATACATTTTCCTGGCATCCATACTCTGTTGATAACTTATCTCGGCTCAATAGAGTAGAAAGATGTTCCAATACTTAAAGAAAAAAATCTTGATTTTCATCTTAACAATATGGATTTTCCATCCTTACAACTATAAAAAATCTAGAATAAAAATGTCCTATCATGAGTGCTCTATTGAGGAGTCTCTGATAAAGGTCATTGGATTGGAAGTCAACAGTCCACAATTCCTGTTTTAGTATAATGACAGACTTCTGCCTTGATTAATTCACTTAATTTCTCAGAGGCAGTTCTTCTTATCTGTTAAACAAACAAACAAATAAAAAAACAAAAAAACCCTTCAATTTCTAGGGACTATCCCTACCCTAAATCAGCTTTGGCAGAAGTGTCCTGCCAGAGTGAGTGCTGTCACTTTCATATAACCTGAGAAATAACTATTTGGCTTGGTTAACCATACTACCTGAAGGCTACAATTTATGAAACTTCTGTGTTTTAGTTGTTTTGGCAGCACTTTTTCTTATATTTATGCTTTATAAGTATTGATTAGTGCATAAAGGGCAAGAGATGTTTCTGTAAATGTTTTGCATATTATAGTCTTGCATTTTAAAGAAATTTGTTATTTATCTGGAAATGCAAGAAAAAGTTTTTTAATGTTAGTTGTTATTTTTTAAAATAAAAAGCTTAACATAGATATATAAAAACAACAAATATAAGGATTTTGAAAATTTGACTTATCTATGTTAAATTTATACTTGTTTATGAAGGAATTTGGTATCACACATAGTTAGCTCAAAAGTAATTTTCCAATGAAGCTGAAATTTTATTTTAACAATGTAATAGTTAACCACTTCATAGCTAAGATAGGCTATTTATATGTAAAATAATCAAAAATCAAAAGTAGCAAAAGTTGAGCTCAATGAAATTGTTTTCAGAGTTTATTGCTCTCATAATTAATAGTTATCTTAATTATCAAAGGCTGCACTTCTAAAAACACATTAAATTCCTTTCCTTTAATGTTCCTTACCCCTGCTCCCCTATCCACTTCTGAAAATATTAGTAGATTCTAGACTATGACATTTACTGAGACTTTAATTTCTAAGTCAAGTTATTGAAAGAAGTTTGCTACTATTCTCCCTCACTCTCCTGAAACACTAAGATGATATTCAAGAATAACTCACCAAACTTTGAAAAAAAAAATCCTTTTCTACTTTTTCTTCAGTCTTACAGCTACTTTGAGCTTTTTCCAGGAAAGAAAACAGATTACAACTCTTGATAACATAGGAAGAAAATATTATTATCACAGCTTGAAATCTGTTAAAAGGAACTTTCTTTAGGGAACAAACATTAAAGTACAACAGAAATTTAATTACAAGGAGATTTTCCACTTGTCAGAAATACTTGCATTAATGTCAGCAAGAACTCCAAGAAAGAGACTATTGTCTGGTGCTGTAAGAAAGGGAAGAGAAGAAAAGGATCCCTGAATCCTTGCTGCAAATAAACTAAAACCACATCTATTCCTTTGATTTTCCTGATAATGCTAAACAAAATTTTGAGTAAAAAATATGAAAGCAATGCTGTGACACTAGCATCGTTTATTGATTCTTCTTTGTTTTCCTCTCTGATTCAGGATACTGTTAGTAGGATGAGCTTCCTGAGCTCTGTGAGAGTTATGCATAGGAAGTTTATTTAGAACCTGCATCATAATGAACTGCAGGAGTGAGGGGAAATAGGTCCAGCCTAGCAGATCAGATGATGATTTCAAATGCCATGTTTGAAGGTCCTTTTGCTGAAGGGAACAGCAAAAAGGTTCTCTTGAAATATACCTATCGAAAGGAACCAAGACTGGTCTCAAGAATCAATTTTTGTTATCAAGTTAGCATCTCTTGGACAGAAGGGAGCAATTTACAGAGCTCTTACTTCACAGACATTATTCCATCACAGCTCCTTTGTGATGTGCATATAATTGTGTCCTTTTCAGAGACTTTAGAAAAATAAAGTGAATTTCCTAAAACCATTCAGATAGAACACGGTAGAGCCATGATTCAAATGTGAGTTTACATCCCTGCACTTAGCTATAATGACTTTGGAGGGCTATTTGAAATATCTCTAAGGCAGATTTCAAGATCAAAACAATAAAGACAAAGCTCCTATCTATCCACTGCTTCCCAACCTATGGATCATGAATCTCTCGTGGACATGCAAGTCAATATCAGGCATCCTTGAGTCCAAATATAGATAAAAAATTACTGATAGGCAAGATGTCACATACTACTATTTCCTAAATGAAAATATATGCTTTGTGAGTAATAAGATATAAATTCATTATGGATCACTGCAGATTTTTAGGAGCTTTACTCATTATTATTTCCCAGCCAATTATTATCAAAAAAGGAGCCATTCTAAGCATGTGAAAGTCAACAATAGTAATTGTTTAATTTGAAAGGCATTCTCATGCTTGGAAATGGTGAGAACAACCATTTTATGAGGTAGTGATTTAGAATCACTTTTATCAAGATCATTTGTGTATTCATTCATTCACCATTCAGCAAATTCTGGTTGAGTACCAGCGATATGACACTGTTTCTAGCAGCAGTAAAAAAAATTAACAAAGATTCCCAGTTTTGAGAAATTCAAATTTTAGTGTCATGCACATTGTGTCATAATATATTTGTGAATCACAACCAGAATTTTGTTTTAGAATAATCTTGGCTCTACCTGAGGATTATTGCTTTGATACACTTTCTTGACATGTTAAAATGGGAATGATTCAGGCTATATCTCACAGGGTTCTGATGGGTCAATTAGGATTGGATAAACTGTCAAACCAAATCAGTTGTATGCGATGCATTTGGTCTAGGGTATTACTAGAGAATATATCTTTGCTGACACAAATCTTATCAAAACTTAGCCTTGGGGATTAATGTTTAAAAAACCTCTTAGACACCATAAACAGCTACAGTAAAGTGGCAGGATACAAAATTAACTTACAAAAATCATTAGCTTTTTTTATACACCAACAAAGGAACAAACTGAGAAGGAATATATGGAAATAATTCCATTTACAGTAGTCTCAAAAAAATCAAATACTTAAGAGTAAATTTAACAAAGGATGCGAATGACCTCTATAAGGAGAATTACAAACTCCTGAAGAAAGAAATCAAGGAAGACTACAGAAGATGCAAAGGTCTCCCATGCTCATGGATTGGTAGAATTAACATAGTAAAAATGGCTATACTACCGAAAGCAATCTAAATGTTTAATGCAATTCCCATCAAAATCCCAAGGACTTTCATCACAGAGATTGAAAAATCTACCCTAAAGTTCATTTGGAAACACAAGAGACCGTGAATAACCAAGGCAATACTCAACAAAAAAAGCAATGCTGGAGGTATCACAATACCTGATTTCAAACTATATTACAAAGCAATAGTAATAAAAACAGCATGGTACTGGCACAAAAACAGACATGAAGACCATTGGAACAGAACAGAGGACCTGGATATGAATCCACACAACTATACCCACCTCATTTTTGACAAAGGTGCCAAAAATATACGATGGAGAAAAGACAGCCTCTTCAACAAGTGTTTCTGGGAAAAGTGGTTACCCATCTGCAAGAAACTGAAACTAGATCCATGTCTATCACCCTGTACTAGTATCAGCTCAAAATGGATCAAGGACCTATATATCAGACCTGAAACTCTGAAGTTACTATAGGAAGGAGCAGGAAACACTCTGGAAGCAATAGGTATAGGCAAAGACTTCCTCAATAGAACCCCAGCAGCCCAGCAACTATGAGAAAGGATGAATAAATGGGACTTCATAAAATTAAAAAGCTTCTGCACAACAAAAGAAATGGTCTCTAAACTGAAGAGACCATCCACAGAGTGGGAGAAAATATCTGCCAGGTATACATCAGACAAGGGACTGATAACCAGAATATACAAGGAACTTAAGAAACTAAACTCTCCCAAAACTAATGAACCAATGAAGAAATGAGCAACTGAACTAAAGAGAACTTTCTCAAAAGAAGAAATCGAAATGGCCAAAAATCACATGAAAAAATGCTCACCATCTCTAGCCATAAAGGAAGTGCAAATCAAAACCTCACTAAGATTACTCTTCACCCCTGTTAGAATAGCCATCATCAAAAACACCACCACCAACATGTGTTGGTGAGGATGTGGGGAAAAAGGAACCCTAGTTCACTGCTGGTGGGAATGCAAGCTGGTGCAGCCACTCTGGAAAAAAATTTTGTAGACTTCTTTAAAATCTAAACATAGACCTGTCATATGATCCAGCAATCCCACTCCTGAGGATATACCCAAAATAAAGCAACACAGGTTACTCCAGAGGCACCTGCACACCCATGTTTATTGCAGCGCTATTCGCAATAGCCAAGTATGGAAACAACCAAGATGCCCCACTACTGATGAATGGATCAAGAAAATGTGGTACTCCCTTATATGCGGACTTTAGATCTAGGGCAAATGCAGCAATGTGGTTGCACTTGGATCACATGACAAGGGGAGAGCAAATATGGGAGATACAGAAATAGGTAGAAAACCTAAAACATGAAAGCGTTTGATGTCCCCACTCCAGAGGAACTAATACAGAAACCTTAAAGCGACAGAGGTTAACATGAGAAGGGGATCAGGGTGGAGATGAATCAACATGGGTCATAACACATGGGTACTCGAAAGCAATGTTAGGAATCTCTCTGTATAGCTATCCTTAATTCAACTAGCAAAAATGCTTTGTCTTCCTTATTATGCTTGTGTCTTTTCTTCAACAAAATCAGTGATAAGGGCAGAACAGGACCTGCCTGGAACTGAGGGGTGGGGGTGAAGGGTGGGAGAGGGGGACAAAGAGGAGAAAAGACCCAAACAATGTATGCACATGTGAATAAATGAATAATAAAAAAAGATAGCCCTAAGGATGTGCATTCAAATCCATCTGGTCTGTAAAAATGTGTCCTTGAAAAAAGCTAGGCACGGAAAGCCATGTGCTTGTATTGTTTGGTTTTGGCATTCCTTTTGAACTGAGTTTACCAAACCATGCTTGGCTGAAGAGCTTGGAGGATATGGTGGGGGAGCCACAGTGAAAGCAGCTCTAAGGGGCTCTCTAAGTGATACAGGGATAGTATTGAGGATGATGTTCCCTAAATTCCCCACTGTGCCCTCTATGAGGAACTGTAGAGTTTTGTGCTGACTTCAGTGTAGGAAAACCTGTGTTTCTCTGGGGCATCTGGTATATATTCTGTCTTATGTGTGATGATAATTTTATAAGTGATCATGTTTCTCACTTTAATCTGTCTGATAGATGACTCAGAGCTGAATTTATGGTCTACCTTCAATTTTTTTGAAAAAAAAATGAACATTTATTGCTGTTTCTACTCTCTGTTTTCTTTATATGAGCCTCATTTTCTTTATTCCCCAATTTGCCTAATTTACAAAGTTTTATTTTGCCATGTGGATTTTTGTAAGCAACTGAAAATTCTTTTGGAAATTTGTTCTTGGGAACAAGGCAGATGATATATTCATTAATAAAATAAATAAAAGAAGAACAAGGAGAGATTTAAAGAAGTAAAATAGTCTAACCCATGTGTGAAAGTTAGGACAAACATATCATAATGAATGTAAATTAACTCTGTGAGGTGACTGTTTCCCATTAACTTTAAAGCTTTTCAAAACCAGCTCTGGAAGAATTGCATTGGATCATCTTTAGATTCCATCCTCTACCCTGGTCCCCATGTTTACTGTAATCAAGGCTTTTCATTTCTCTACAGAGTGCTTCAAAGAGAACACTTTACCTAAAAACAAGAATTTTAGTAACTAAAGATAGATATGGATAATATATTTCATTTGCATCTTTAAGGACCCTCCTTTTTTGTTTTTGGAAGAACTGAAGTTTGAACCTAGGGCCTCTGCATGCTATGCCAGTGCACTATCTCCTGAGTTGCACCCCCGACCCAGGACCTTGCAGTTTTGTTACTCAGTCTAAAACAACATCTTTATTCCAGGTAACAGTTTAGATAGAATAGTTTGATGCGTATTTTGACTTTTCAATGCTATTTCCATCTGTATTCATTTCATTTGAACAGTTATTAAATTTTAGCCTCTTATGAATAGGAATGTTTGCTTATATAACACAAGCTTTTTTTTTTTTTTTAAAGCATTCTATATCTGTTTCAGAGAGCTAGTTATATTAGGAACATAGAGCTACCCCCATTTTCTAGTCATGCTAGTCTGTCTTCACTTTTAAAATCAGAATGTCTATCATACTCTAAGGTTAGTTTTATTGGATTATTAACTGTAGAATATCTTAAGTATCTGATGCTCCAAGGAGGCTCCTGTTTGAGCTCAATGGACTGAGAATGGTAGATCTCTTAAGAGGAATTCAGACTGGGAGATGTACAGCCCTCAAAGGTCATATTAAGCTAACTTTTCCCACATACGACTGCAGTTCTTTTCATAGAGTACAATTCATACTCCCCCTGGTCCTGAGCATTTTATACATGTAAACAGGAATTTTCTCTTGTGGAGTGAAAGAGGAGTCAAGCAGGATGGGAAGCAGGCTAATAAAATGTGAATTTATAGGCGTTCTGCTTCTGAGCCCACTTTCTGTGTCTGATATGACCAGCTCTGCCTAATCCTTCCCTACTGCAAGGAGGTATTGTTGCTTTTTTTTTTGTAGTAATAAATACAAGTTTGTTCTGAGAGAGGATGAGGATTACAGAGATCATAGCTGCCTGACACAAACATATCAGTGTTCAGATGAAGTAGGAAGAACTGAAGTCTAAGTTGAACAACTTTTTGAGCTTGCTAATATGAAATTTAATTTAGCTGTGTATTAGAAAATAAAACACATGAATTCCTTAACATTTTTCTTGCATGTTTTAGTTAATTCTGAAGCAATCTTTTTCTCGATGGTTGTCTGTATATTTAATTTTAAAGACTAAGAATTGGTATAACATTTCTAGAAGTAATTATGCAGTAAGTATTATCCCAGACCCACACTATAATCTTTTAGGAAACTTTTTGTTTATCTCTTAAACAAACAAACAAACATTCTTTGTGAAAAAGAAATACTAAAAAGCATTTCTCATATAGACACATAATAATCCATGTGTTTTTGTAACACATACAACACTTTTTTCAAAGTGAAAAGGTTTTCAAAGTTAAAATCAAATATTCCTGTGGAGTGATTCTTAAAACACATAAGAATGTAAATGGCCCAAAATTGAAGTTAACCTCTTTTGACAATTCTATAATATCTACCATTACAGATTCAAAACAGTGCAATAATTCCATATGAAAACTTGGCTAGTTTGGCCTTAAAAAATTAGGATAAAAAGCTGTGCAGGATGCTCCCACATAGTATTTCAAAAAATTATGATTTGATCTGATCGTCATAGTCTGGAACATATTTTTCTTGGTATTTGGCTTTTTTCCCCTCACGCCTGAAATAGATTTTCTGGAGCCAATGTCTTCACTATATACTATGTACTCAGAACAAAAATATCTTCCTTCTCTAGGGAGTGACTGAGGCAAAACTTCTTTACACAGGATATTTAACAGCCTGCACTTTTTCAGGTGCTTTTGCTTAGAAATGTCACTCAGTTCATTTTTACTTCTTACATTTTTTTAAAATGCACTCAAACCCTCTTTTTTATGTTGTGTATTATTAACTCGCTTAAGCTAAGTTTATCCTGCATCTTGTTCAAGTTTTAGTTCGACCTGGACTGCTTCTGCCTGTTCTCTGAAGTTTTTCTTCTTTCCTAGTTTGTTTCCTTCCACTTTTTGTTGTCTTTCTTAGGGTAGGTTATGTGGAGATGCTCCATAAATATCTGTGGAATTATTCAACAAATAAATCTGTGGCACGTACCCTATGTTGCCTTGTGTTGTAATTAAATTGTATACATACACTTACCAAAAACATTGTGTACCTATATTTTCCTTGAGAACTATAATGCTGGAATATGCCCCCATATGGCATATGGGCATACACATACACATATCCACACAGTACCTCTTCAGTACTTTGCTCTGGTAGGTTGTATGTGTCAAAATATTATTGAATATGTCAATCAAAGTAGAGTAGTGACATTTCAAATCATGGAATACACTCATGTTCTATTTGTTCATTCAGAAAATGTTTATTGGGCCCTGTGATATGCTACTGTTCTAGGCACCAGTACAGTAGTAATGAACAAGGCAAATAAAATTTTCGACTTTGGAAATTTTACATTCAGTTAGGGAGACAGACAACCAAAAAATAGGTGCATAAATATATGGCATGTCAGTATTAATAAAGAAAATGAAGAAGGAACATGAAAAAAAGGGGTATATCAAATAGGAGTCAGAACAGATCTTTCCACAGTAGAGATATATAAATAGAAATAAGCACAAGATGGAGCTGTTTGGGATAAAAATGTTCTAGGCAGATAGGAGAGAAAATGGCGATGTTCTGAAGCCAACATGAACGTGACAGGCTCGAGGATGAGCCAAAAGGACACGTGAACATGACAGAGAGGAACTGTTATCCAATGAGGATTTCCACTTTGAAGTTAAAAAGTTATCTCCAATGAATATTTGCCAGCAAATGAAACTGAGAAGCAGTGGCCCTTGAGAGAAAACCAGTGACTTTGGGCCCTTGGAGAAGAAAGTGTTTCAAGGAGAAAGAGATTAGTATCTGAGCCAAATGCTGCTAAAACAAGAATGTCAATGAAGACCCCATAAAACTATAGAACACCTACCTAGATTTGGTTGACTAGAGAATGAGAAGTCAGAAACTAGAGAGTGTAAATATAGGCAGGTACTTTGAGAAGCTTTGATAAAAAGGAAAACAGAGAAATGAAGAAGTTGCTGTAGGAAGCACTTAAGGCATAGAGAATTTTTTGTTTGCCTGTTAATTTTTTTAAGATGTTTACTATTACAGATTACATGTATGTTTTGTGAAGAGAACAATCTATCCAACAATGAATAACATCTGCTTTCTACCTGTGAGATAGGGTAAGAAGTTATGTTTGGATCACAATCAGCTTGCCTGGCATCATTAACACATATACACACACAATACACAACACACACGGCACACTAAAATGCATATTACTTTGTGGTTCCAGAGATGGGCATTAGTAACTGGCAAAATTATTTAACACTCGGGGAAGATATTAACATTTTTAAACCCCTTCATCTTACCACTATGTGAAAAACCTATTGATGTGTTTGTGGACTTTTTATCATTTTTTGTTTCATAAATACTTACAAAGTGTCACTCTGTTCATCAGATACTCTTCTAGGTCTGAAGAGTGGCAAGGAGAAATGAACAAACTTGCCTTTTTCTGTCTTCTTGGTATTTGTTCTCTTGACTTTAGCAATCCATAGAAAAGCCAGTCTATAATTGGTGATATACTGGTCTAAATAACACATACTGAAATAGCTAATGTAAAATTTATTCATATTTCTATGGGGTTAATTGATTTTCTCTTTTTATGAGAAAGTTAAAATGAAAAAAATAATTCTTGTTATGTTTCAGAGATTTCCAAGTACTTTTGGAGCATAGTTTAATTTTGTGGAGAAATTAAAATATATTTTTAATTACTTTCGGCTTCCATGATTATTAACTTCACTATAAACAAGGAAAAGCTTTAAGATATTAAAAATATATTTGATAAAGGATTACTAAACGGTCTTCCTAAAAAAGAATCTAGGGAAATGATTCTCTTTCATTCTGGTAAACATCCAAGTCCAGGACACACATGCAAATATCATATTATCAGGGATAAATATGTGCATTACTGTTATAACTAACCACTCTATTTGCTATGTGACTGCACAGGCAAAAAATATTAACTGTATATCATGCATTTGATTGGCATTTTTGTTGTCATTTCTGCCTGAACTTTTACCCAAAGTTTTTTTAAAACTTGAAAATTGACCCACTTGCAATCCTTTGGGGGAAAAGTAAAAGAGGAAAAATCCTGTATGAATCTTTTTCAGAATGATATATGTCAAGCATGGGGTAGAATGGGAAAAAGAAAAGAGGTTGACAAAATCAAACAACTTTATTGAGCTTCAAGTGTGATGTCTTTACAGTAAGGCTTTATTATATCCCTTGGAGTGAATCCCCAGAGCAATAGATCCTACCTCAGTCAAATGTCAGTGTGAAAACACAATTGTTTCATTCAAAACACAAGTTTTCAGAGGAGGATCAAATTGTCATCTTCAATTGTCTATCCTTCTGTTTTCTTTTACTAAAACTAACAGTCAAGTTATTTGTACTTATGTAAAACTTACTATAATTTTTCCTCTCAATTAATTATATGATTTTATTTTTAAAATTTCTATTTGCAAGAGTAATGATACAGCCCCAATGAAATCTTTCCCATGTTTTAAGTTTACAGATCCTACAATTATTATTAAGTTTACTAAAATGGAAGTTAACATATAAGTGATAAGCAGTTTCAGGAAAGTACGGTATCTTCCTGAATTTTGGAGAATCGTTATTTGTTGAGAACCTATCATGTGTTCAGAATTGTTCTATGTGTCCTGGGGGAAATGATGATATATCACAGGTAGATCTTGGTATGCTAAAATTACAATTAAGTTGAAGATAGTAGACAGGCATATATAGTATTTTCTCATACATTTTCTTTTAAAATGTTAAAATACTCTTTTTAGTTAGAATGGTCTAATAATAAGAAAGCATTGTAGCAAGTCTTTAAGGGAATTTACCTTAGAGAAAAAAATAGTTTAGCCTATAATTCATGAGATACTTTTGCAATGTGAAACTCCATTGTGAAGTGAAATGTTATATCCTTTAATTATTTTATAATTTTTGTACAGGATCTTAATTCCACAAGAGTTGATCCACTATTTATTCATCTGTTTTTAAAAAGTACAAGGCCAGAGAAGAAAATTTCAGACAAACTACAGCATTTTTTTATTACAAAACTATACACCATTGAAAGTGAATTATGATGAAAAACGATTGTGACTTTAATTATAGGCTCGATATTTCTGCCATACATGACTCACATTATTATAGCTCAACATTTTTAGTACCTAGACTCTGTGGAGTCCTGATTTCTGGCACATTGTATTGTACTCTGAATTCCTCTGAGGTAGATAAATGGAGTTACACACCGTTTAGTTTTGCAGATCTCATTGGTGAGGCAGTGTATTGGTGATTGCATGGATGTTGGGAAAACCACTGATCCACTCTACTGTCCTTGTCTGGAACTTCTGTGGGACAGTTAAATAGCCAGGAGAACCCTAAGAAGTCTTGTTAGTTACAGGGCAGTGCAAATGGATGCTTTCTCTTCTTCCTCTCATTTGTGTGGAAGATGTTAAAGTTCCATGAAAGGGAAAAACCATATGACAACAATGTCAATCATTTGATCAGAGGGGAAAAGTTAGTCCGTTTGGTTAAAGTAGACTGAAGGGCCAGGAGAGAATGTGGGGGTCTTCAATGTCAGCTACTTCAAGACCTTTCCTGACAATTTCTCAGAAATTGAAGATACTTCTCCTTTTAGAAATGGAAGGAAGAAAGGGGTAGTGGGAAGGAGAGAGAAAGAGAGAAAGGATAAGCATCTACCTTCTTTTCTCTGCATTGTTTTGTTCCTCTGGGAAGTTCTCATTTCCCCTGTCAGCCAACTTCCAGAATAACCTTTCAACAAAACCCTTTTTCTCTGCAGGAGGCCCACTGTGCCAGTTACTATGCCCTGCTCTGAAGCAGGTCTTGCAATACAATTCTTTTAGGATTTGCATATTACCCTCATGCTTAGAATATGGTTGGATAAGGTTGGAGAAACAAAGTACAGGAAACCTCACTTTCTGCTTCTAGAAGAAAAGATTGATGCTCTTCAGGGTTTCTCCCCCTCTCTAATCCCAAGATTATGTTTCCTTTTTTCTAGTGCAATCAGTAGCAGGTAGAAATATCTCATTTAATATGACACTTTGAGATCTGTAGGAAGAGGGCTTATAATTACTATCCACTCGCAGGTAGTTTTAAACTGAAGAACACATATTAAAGGACTCCTTTCTTCGGTTACTGCTTTAAACCTACACAATATTCAGTAACATGCAAGAATACCACGATAATAACTTCAACATCCTTTACATTTTCTTCTCAAGATTAGAAATTCATCAAACACTTTCCTTTTTGATTTTTAAATCTAAGAGTAGCACAGGAGCATTCATTTAAAAGTGAGATGGTAATGTAAGCCACAGCAATCATGTATCATTTCATGTCTAGTTGGCTCTATTATGTGCATTACATAGAGCAACTTTCTAAGCTCTTTATAAGTACTCCACATTACAACACATCCACAAAAACTGACGTGAGCCTTTCCCTGCCAAACCTCCCCCTACATCCTAGCCAAGGATATTTATAATTAGAAAACTGTTGCTTCACAATCACATTTCATTTCAACTTCTCATTATTGGTGACTTAACCCAGTTTCCCACTGAGGATTATTCTGTATGGCTTTACTCCCTTCCACCTATGTGGTGCACCTTTAACCCTAGGCATCTTATTCAGCACATTCCACTTGAGAAAGCCTCCACCTCTGACAGCCATGTTCTTTTCTTCCTTATCTCAAATCCAGTCCATAACAAACCTTACCAACTTCCTATTATGAGAAACATCACAATGATCCTTAATAAATATTTCTTTTATTGTCTTAATTATGTTGCAAACTCTTTATCTAGTGACCTATGTCTCAAGCTTTCTAAAATTTCTTTTTCAGTTCCTAACACAAGGTATTGTGTACTTATACATGTACCAAACATTACAAGAGTATCTTATATTATCTATTATATAAAATTTGCAGAAAATTTGTATTTTCTTTTGTAATTATTTTCAAACTGGGCAGGTGATATTATGGATACATATTATATGCATTTTATTAATTTGAAAATTTTTTTTTGATGAGGATAGCCATTATTGCCTATTCTGTATTTCACAGAATTAACTTTTAAAACTATTTTATTTTCACAACAAAAATTCCAGAACATCTTATTGTCATATTTGCTAATATTTTAAATAAGCAATTTCATTTTAATAACCAAATATTTAATTTTGGAGAACAAAACTATTATAACATAGACAGCAAATTTGCTGATTATTTTACCTTTGTGAATTTTATATGGATTTTAAAGTTAGATATTTATATTGAAAGCAGCATTTTTAGAATGGGTGAATAAAATAATTTATATAAAGCAATTAAGTATATACTACATTGTTATTATGAAGGAGGATTTGAATTAATTTTAGAAATGGGCTGAGTAGAATGGCTTTCTGGGAAATATAAGAGGTCAGTTGTGGGTAAAGAGAGACAAGAACATTAAAGACCATTTGGAAGAATATTGTCTTCAAATATTTTTAGGAACTTCTTTTTAATCTAATTTCATTTTGGAGATATTCCCCATCCCATGACAAATAAGTCTTAATTGTGAATTTTAGTAATGTTTAAAACAGTAAGGAACAGTAATGTTTAAAAATACTTTCTGAAAAAAAAATACTTTCTGGTTCTGTGCAGCTTTTTAAAAAATATACAAAAACCAGAAACGGAATAACTAACTAAATCTGAAAAGAAACTTAAAATATATTTCTTTTTATGTGCGATTAGATTCATACTGGTTGAGGAATTCCATGCTCTGTATGCAGTGTAAAGAATGAAACAAAGTAGAAAAGAACTATCCTTTCTATGCACAAAGTTGCCATTTCACCCATCTTTTTGCCACTATACAAATTCAGCTATTTTCAACAGAAATGATGACCATGTTGGCTTCTTCTCAGTAAGACATTCAGAGTAAACTTAAAAGAGTAGCAAAACAAATTTTGTTTTCTCTAGAAAGACAAATTGCCACACTCATTCAAGTTCTTTTTTTTTTTTTGTAATTAATTGCTTTACTGTCTGGATCCAACATTGTCTATGTCTGATATTGTTCCTTATATTACATTTATACTGTCTATGAATAGGACAACAATGATTTTAATATAACAATCTTTTTTTGAAAGAGGCTACTTATTTATCATACAGAATGAATTATCTGGGAAATTGATTTGAGAACAATTCTATCTTCCTTCAGTGTGAGAAACCTTTCAGCTTATTACCAGGCAGCAATTTAGTGAGACATCAATCAGGATGATGATAATGGTTTGAATTATTTTGAGCCTCCAAATAATAAGGAATCTCTTGCAAGTGACCAAAATTTATAGCTGTGGCTTGTATAGTAGCTTAGCAGTTCACATATGGCTTATGTCAATGGCAGAAACAACATTATTTTCCAAATCACATTGATTTGTTATGTGGTATTGAAAGATCTTAAACAGAATCAAGGTCTTTAACTTGCAGAATGGAGTCCTCAAAACTTCTTATCTTTGTTTCAGTTCTGTCAAAATGAGCCCAAGAGCCCAGCATTCTATGTACACAATGCTACTAGTCAAAGAATAAGAAGGGAGACCAGTCAATTTCCTCTTTTTTTGGCAAGGAGCCAGACTGACATTTTCCTTTCTGTTAGTTTTGGCAAGGAAGAAAGAGAGAGGAAACTTTACTGCTCAGTTACTGATGGTTTTTCTATTTTGTTTTTATTAAAAATGTTGAAACATGGGCCCTTTGTCAAAATTATTTTATTATTGAAGGGTGGGTAGGGTGAATGACCTGGCGACTGTTCAGAAAACCATTAACAGCACTGATAATGGACAATCTTATTTGTGTTCCCTAACACAGAAGTGCTTAATTGCAATAAATTATGCTGCAGTCTGGTGACTGATGTGCATGTTTAATGAATTGGTACAGACTTGGAGGTTAATCTGCTGGGAGGTACCAAATTTAGTCCATCTGATATTGCAATAAAAAGTATGATCTTTTTAAGTTACATGATGATATATTTTGGGCATGAAACTAAAAGAATGAGTTTTCATTGGCTGTGGATTTGTTGGGTCTCCAAGACTAAAACACTGAAAAACCAACATCCATAATGGTGGCGTTTGAATGAAATACAAAACTTAAATACATGAGCAGTGAAATGCAACCCACCCAGACTAAGAGACTGACTGGTGGCCTTAAGAGCACTTAGAGAAGATGCAGTGTATTTAGAAAACAACTGCTCTTAATCCAAGCCATCTTTACCTAAGCAATGATTTATATTTTTAGTTCTCAACTTATTTATGTAACAAGAAAATAAATACTCTTTCTACATAATCTCATGACAAGTGTTCTTGGAGTCGTTAGGAAACACAGAGAGAAAATGGTTTTTTAAACCTAATCTTGAAACAGAGTATCAATTAGGAAAACACCAAAAGTGGATTCTTTGATGGTTGTAGGGTCCCTGCTAAGGTAAATGAAAAAAAAATCAATAAAACCAAGCAACAGAATCCTTTAACAGTTGAAAAGGTTTAAATATGAAAAAACAGAAAGCAATTACATGTCTATTTGTAAACAAGTGTTTAGTATTGTCAATTCACAATGTGATATCTAGACCAAGCAGAAAGTGACATTGTTTCATAGCAAAACACTTCTGCACCTTCAAGTGTATCTTCTTCATCATTGAGTAAGGGTCTCCAGTCCAAGGACCTCAGACTAAATATTTGGAAGCCAAATCCTCTAGCTATGCAGTCATTGAACGCAGAAGTGAATGATTAATTAAAATGCTCACTCTGCCAAGTATTCTTATCTGTATTTTTTGTGGTGTCTTTGGCAGATGATTTAGTGACAAATTGCTGACAATTAAGGTGCTTGAGAAAAGTTAAAATATGAAGTACTATGTTTCCAAAAGAAGATAAGAAGCACTCTTCCAAATAAATCAATCAAGAGGCCTATTTTGATAATAATTATCTAATGACTGTATAATAGGTTTTAAAGAATAGAAATGTAATGAGAGGATTTACCTAATTGGAGACATTGTGCAGACTCTCATAAGATAGATGTCTTCATTTCTTTTCTTTATAATTTTCTTATTTATTCACAACACTTGTGGATAGTCTGATCCTTATCAGTACAAAGTTTTACAAAAGGAAATCTGCAATTAAAGATGGAAACTCTCATCACAGTACTTCTTAAAGACCACTGTTATAAATTTCTCATTTGCTTGAATACTGATGATATTGTAGTCATATTTGGTATTGTGTAAGGATCAGAGAATATTCTTATGTGTTTCTGACAATTCCACTGATATGCGTAGCTCTCCCTTTGAAGAACAAAGAATATTAGAGGTCATTGTGTTTAAATCGTATTCATGCAATGACCACTTAATTCACTAATTATTTAATACAAGTATACAAATGCTCTTTTCCAAATCTCACAACAGAATAGCATAGGTTACGTTATTTTATTTTTATTCATATGTGCATACAATGTTTGGGTCATTTTTCCCCCCTTTCCCCCATCCCCTCCCTTACCCACCACCTCCTCCCTCTCCCCACCCTGCCCCCTTGCTACCTGGCTGAATAGCATAGGTTATTTTTATAAATTTTGTCAAATTAGTTCTGAAGAATTCTGTGTCTTGCTTTACATAAAAATTTGCCTAAAATTGAGAATTTAGTCTTAGGCAGTCTAGAAAAAAGGTCTGGGATAGCAGTTGAAGTCATGGGTTCAATGTCTATCAACCTTATTCTATTGGAGGTGGGAAGATTTCAACTAAGAATAAACATAGCATGTTCCCTTTTTATATGGTGGTGCAGGGGACAACTAACATGTGGTTATAACAACTACACAATTGGTCATTTTTTCCAAGGAAGGAAGACCACCCCCCCCAGAAGTGTCTTATCTATTTGCTGTGGGTTTACTCATGGCATGGGAATTTGATCTCAAAATGTATTTGAATTTGTGTAAATAAATGCTCAATATAAGATTAACTAAAATGTTAGATTTGAGACAAGTTACCTATAATGGTGTAAAAGACTGTGTTTCTTAGGGAAATTTGACCTTATTATATTTTAAGGTCAAATTCAGTTATTCAACATCAGTAACAGGCAATATTAGTCCAAAAGCATAATAACTATAATCCTATACTCATTAAAACATACTCTGAATAAATTTATGCACCACGTAGAGAAAACTTGGAAATAGTTCAGAGATACTAAACACACTGAGCTGAATTTGTTATTTTCAAATTCTAAAGACTATTGAATTGTGTCTTCATCATAGCTATCATGATATTTTCACTAGGTCTCTGATGTAATGTGTTGTTGACCTATAAAGACTTGAGTGGGCCATCTTTTTAGAGCTTAAGATTTCTTCTTTGATTAGACTAGAGAATGTAATATTCACAGAAAACATAAAGTGAGTGTGAGTGACACACTAAGCAGAACCATATCCTTCCTGAAACATGTTGTAGCCAAAATTTCCCATATTCACCAAATGAGATGGAATTACATGGAAATGTAAGATGTTAAGGCGGGAACATGAACAGTCTGTGCTTTGTGTATGTACAGGAATTTCTTAAATTATTTGTGTTTGAGAAAGAGAGGGTTATTTTTGCTTCTTGGAGAATGTACAAATAAGGATGGTGATGAAAAGGGAAAGATGAAATATTGTGTGGAGACTGCCAAGATGGTGATAGAATGATGGAGTGTGGATGGTCATCATGATGTACAAGAAAGAACATGAATACCCTGTTAATAAAGTCCTTCTTTTTCATAATGGTACTTCAAATGATAGAAATAAATAAAAGGAAAAATCTCATTTGCAAAACAATATGATAATAATCTTATAAAATCTGTCTAGTTGCTTTTAATTTGGTGATCAATTTTTTCAGCTAAATGCACTTATTAACTTTCACTTTCAGCTATGTTTCAGTTATTAAATATGGTGAAATATAGAAATTGGAGAAATATACTTCCAATGTCACAAAACCAACACTTGTTAAAGTTAAAATTAGATAATTTGATTCTCATGCCAGTGCACTTTCCAATACATCACACCCTAGGTGAAAAGATAAAATTATTCCCTATTACTAATGAAATAGTTAAGACTCAGAGATGTAGCTTTGGACAAGCTACAGTGTCAGCAACAAATTAGGAATGTCAATCACTCAAGTCTCTAGACATAACTGGAATAGATATGTCACATGTTCACCTGTCAAGATCACACATAATACTGAGTAAAATTCTTTTTTTTATAGCTCAAATGCCAGCATAGGATTTCTGATTAAATTCTGATAAGTGTATACACACATATGTGTGTATGTATTTGTGTGTGTGCATGTGTGTGTGGCAGATTTGGTGTCAATGCTTTAGTAAAGGAATTTGCAAGACTCATCATACTTCTTCTACACTTGAGAAGGGGTAATACCAACTACCTGAGTCAATCATAGTTGGTTGAGGGCTATGGGTTTGGAGGCCAACAGACTTTGATGCAAATCAATTCTCCCCCAGTGACAGATGTACCTTGAGCAGGAACGTCATCTCTCTCTAATAATTTTTCCTACTAGTAAGCTTAGGATTATAATAACTTCCATGCCTTCTGCAGCAGGAGCTAAAGCAAATGCTGCATGTGAGTGGTGAACATGGAAAGCACTGAAAGCATATTAGGTATTGTTAGAAAATTTAAAATATGGAATTATTTATTAACTGTTTTATATTACCATTAGCTCATGGTTAATGTACAAGGAATGGTATAGCAAACAGTCCTGAATTTTGAAGTCTTTTGTTTTCTATTTACTTTTATTTTCAATAGTAGAAGCACACACTTATAGAATTTATCATCTTATTTCTTTTTAACTGTACACTTCACTAACAATAAATATATCCACATCATTCTACAAGCACTACCACTACCCATCTCCAGAATTCTTTTCAGTTTTCAAATCACAATTCTCCTTTCTCCCCACTCCCTTGCCGCTGACAACATTTATTGTCTGTTTCTATGAATTTGACTACTCTATGTATCCCATGTAAATGGAACCAGATATTATTTGTTTTTCTGTGACTGGCTTATTTTATATAGTATAATATCTCCAAGGTTCTTCTATGTTGTAGCATGCAATAGAATTTCCTTCTTTTTAAAAACAATAATCCTTCATTGCACATGTGTACTTTGTTTACACATTGCATATATACATATAAACAGTACTTTTATACTTTCATACAGTAATGGGCTTTTGTTTTTCTTCCACCTTTTGACTATTGTGAATAATGTTGCTTTGAGATCCTATTTTCAATTGTTTTGGGTATATGCCCATAAGTGCAATTGTTGGATTCCAATCTTTTTTTAATTTCTTTTTGAGGAACTGACACTCATTTTCCACAGAGACTAAATCATTTTACATTCCCACCACAAAGAGTTCCAGTTTGTGAACGTCCTTGCCAACATTATTATTTTCTCTCTCTCTTTTTTTTTTTTTTGGATAATATCCAGCCTAATGGGTATGTGGTAGTTAAAATATTTTATTTTTATTGTAAGATATTTTGGATGAAGTATTTGGCATTTTTGACTGCTCTGTATACTAGGAGTCTTTTGTGGTTGGTAGTTTGCAAAAAACATCACAGCAAAATATAGGAAAATGTAGGGAATATCGAATTCCTAAGGATTCATTGATATTTGTCGGACCACCACGGAATGAAATTATCACAAACTAGTGACTGGTGCTTTAATTTCACAGTTATTAGGTATATACAATTATCCTGAATTGTAGTTATTACATAAACTCACAATTATAATGATAAACCTTAATTAGTAGTAAGAGATTAGGAAGCTTTCACTTGTTTGCTTTCTTTATAGACAATATTAGAGTGGCTTAAAACTTTCACCAATCATTCTCCTTCTTGCCCCGTTAAATAATGTGTTGTGCAGATCCTGGAGTGTTGTACCCAGAGCTCTCACAACAGAGTAGAAGATTTTTTCCCTATATCATTTTTGTTTTGAGATTTCATATTTATTTTTAAAGAATCAAAACTAGGTATTTCATTCTTTTGCCATTGATTTTTCATATGTATCTACATGTAAAGCATAAGCACAACTTATAGAAATGCATGTACAAGTTAGAAATGTGCTTTACTCTCAAAATGAAGATTAAATCAGAAACTTTTAATTAATTATAGAGAAAAACAATGATGATATGGTTTGCATTGGGCAGTGTCAATTTTCCCAGCCACTTATCAAAAGATCAAAGTACTAATTACTTGATGTACTTAAATTCTCTTTAAAACAATGGACACAGGATAAATGACCTTAAAGAAAAACAAACTATAAAAAAGTAGCTATCAAAGTTTATTTAGTTTTTCTTCACATTTATGTGGCAACTAGCTAGCATTTATTCATGCTCTTTTTAAGTCAATTACATAGAGGTGTTTGTAAAATTCGTTGTATCACAAGAAAGTTTCTAAAAGGAAGGGATTGAATGTTTATGATTCTATTTAATTTGAATGTGAAATTTGAAAATTTTTATCTAATTCTGGGATGTTTGGATTCATTTATGGCAGCACAAAAATCTGCATCGTGTATTTTTGAATATTTGTATGTATGATAGATTTGTACCATAACTAAGATACATAGAATAACCTGAAATTAATGTGACAAAAATAATACTATCTTACTTTATACATACTCGAAAGAGCAATAAAAATGTTTTGGGAATTTCTTGTTCTATGGACAACTAAAAAATTAATGTCATAGACTTTGTTTTCAGACTCTTAATTTTTGTTAAGATTATTTCAGGTCTGATTCTTCATTTCTGAAAGGCTCATTTTAAAGTCATATTGGATGAAGTAAATGTAACTGGAAACACAAATCATGTAGTATATAGAGAATATGCTACAAGCAGTAGTTCAGGTTCTTCCTGTAGATATTCAGAAGAGATTGTTTACCTATTGTCAAAAGAAAATGTATCTATGCCTGATTTTGTTTTGAATTTGTAGATGTTTTATTTGTGCAGTCCTAAATTCTCACTGTTTATATTGGTATTAAAATTTATTCATTTTATTTCAACTCAAAATTATCAAACTTGATCATTTCTCTGTAGCATGTAAAGAGCTAAGTAGAGTTGCTGATAAGCAAAAACTTCATTTTTTTTCCCCTTTGGTTGCATTAAACAGAGTTGACAACTGCTACAAAAGAAAGAATTGTTCAGTAAGTCACAGCTGTGGTTGTCGATGATATTATGAGGCCCTCAGTGAGCTGAGTTGAAAGGAGGAGGAGCTGATAGGGCTTCTGCTTCACATGGAACAGAGAGGATCCCAAGTGAGGAGAAAACTGAGAGTTCATCATATATATGTAGGTATGGAAAATGATACCTTTAGACATAGGTAAATAAAAAGCTTGTCTTATACATAGCCACAAAGAATAATTTCAGTAGAAATAAATTACTTTCTGAAAGATATCTTTTAAAATATTTCTATTTGATCACATTGATTTCATCAGAAAAAGTACAACATTCCAATAGACTATGAGCTATGAATCAACTTGCTAATGATAGGGATACCTAATTATGTTGAAGTTTAAGTGATGTCAGGAATATAAGATGAACTCTTCTGTTGCAGTAACACAAGCATAGCTGCTTTCAGATTTTTAGAAGGTGAAGGGAGACACTAACCTATAAATTAGTCAGATCTTATATTTCCCCAATATAGGCTCCGTAACTATTGAAGTGCATTTTTATTTGTCACATGACTCTGGTGATTATTTTGTACAAGTTTTCATAGATTTATTAACCCTTGTCTCTACAGTTATAATCAGAAATAATGAAAATTTTCAAATGTAACAGTTAAATTATTTAAATCAGAGAAAAATCTGGAGTTTTTTTCTCTAAAATTTCCACATATCATTGGGAGATTTCTTACCCTTGCTTTTCCTTTCCTCTCATGACATATTTGAAAGAATGCCAGATTTGGAATCAGAATAAATAGAATCTTAGACCATGCTCACTTGGGCAAGTCATGACCATAATGTAGGTTGTAGTGATATCCTTGAGATATTCTGCATAAAGCTGATGACTGACTTTATTCAAAAGGAAATTAAACATTGGAAAATTTCCACATGTAGAAAGAGTCTATTGGCCCTGTGTGCACTATGATCTGTAGTGGGTAAAAGACAGGCGGAATGGAGGCTGGCAAGGAGACCAAGAGAGAGAAGACAAGGTCCTGAACTGGGCAATGACAAAGGCTCATTTCTCTTCTGTCCCCTGGAAGACTGCCAATTCACAGTTTGTGTCCCTGCTTTCACCCTTTTATCAATTCTCAGCAGAGCTTCAAAGTGACCTTAAAATGTAAATTTAATCTGGTCGTCCCTGTGCAAAAAGTGCTGTAGTGGTTTTTCCTTGTTACCTTAATATAATTCCAAATTCCCTCAAAGTTTAAGGTTCTGCTTGATCAGCCTTTACCTAGCTCTCCATCATCTACCACTACCCTCCCAGGCTCACTTTGCTCAAATAGGTCTGTCTTCCTGTTCCTCAGTCCTTCTGCCTTTGTAAATGTTCCCTCCTTTCTTGTATTGTTCCCCTTCCCTACTTCCATAAAGGCCTCAGCCCACCTACTTGTAAAGATGTTTTTTGATTAAATGCTATTTTTTCTGTCTCAGGCTCTTGTTTATTTATTAGTATCACAACACATTTGCCATCATTTTACTTATTTATTTACTTACATCAGGGGTCTTCTTGGAAACTCCAGTGTTCCATATTGATAGCCCATGAAGAACTCCAAAAAGTATTACAAACGCAGTGGTGTACATACTTCTTTCATTTCACTAAAGCAATAACATACGTTGGTTAAGAAATCACATGCTTTCTATGTGAATGTTGGTATCCTTTTCACTGTGGTTTTTTTTTGTGTGTGTGAAGTGCTGTGACATGTTTCATGTTTTAGCAGAAAGAGTGTGCTTCCCCCAGAAACATGCATTGGGTGGTGTTTACAAATATCTCCCTATTATTCGACAGCAATTCTGAAAACCTAATCAAGGACTGCATCTCTGGTATGAGACACGGATGCAACAATTTTATTTCATTTTATTTTTCTTGTTGTCCAACATAAATGAACCTAACACCTCTGCTAGAAATTTCTGTATTTTTTGGAGTAAAGCCCCTTCCATCACTCTCCTCACTGCTGGCAAGGGTTCAACTTATTTCATTTCTACTGTCAATGACAATATTCTGCATTTTTTAACTTCTTTCTGGTCTATGTCTAATGAGATGTTCTTTACAGCAAATGTGCATGTATTCACATACTGAACTGTTCATGAGGCTCAATGCTCTTGACTCCAATGAGCAATAGATTTGTAAGCAGATACTGCCCAGACCTTTGCTATGGTTGACTTTTATGGCCATATCATGTCATATTTAAAATTATTCTTAATATTTCTTTGTTACATGTTAGTAAATATGAAATCTCTAAGTTGTATGTTGTAGTTGGTTGGTAGTAAGCCTTCATAAAGTCTCTAAACTTATATGTAAGAGCCAAAGCACATGTACTATTAATTTCTTTATATGCTAACATTTTTAATGTAACATTAAAAATGCACTAAACTGCTTAATTCCCTCATTGTGTATTTTCACATAACTAGACTTCAAATTCTTCTGTGAATGATATCTAAGTTATGTTTTGAATTTTTTCTGACAACTTCTTTGGGACTGGGCATGGTAGGGCATGCATATAATCTAACATTTGGGAGGCTGAGGCAGGAAAATTTCTAGTTCTTGACCAGTCTGGGATACACATAATGAGACCCTGTCTCCAAAAAGACGTTCCTTGATTTTTTGAACATTTTTTTCTAGCTAATGTTTTACATCTTTCTACAAGGGTAAAGAATAGCTATGCATAGTTACCTTTGAAATAAGTAAGTGATGGTTACTATTACATTACATTAATCTTCATTGATTTTTTTTAGACCCCAAAGTGATTGCACAGGAACTGATTTCAGCAAGATTCCTATTTGTGTCCTTTGTGGTTATTGTGACACCAACAAAGACATGGAACTATCCCAAGTTACACAGGGCAAGATAAAGGTTTTCTGTTATGCTCCTCTTTAAGGGCTTGCTACCCAGGATAGATTTTTGCTGTGGGGAGCATCAAGTATGATGGTATTTTACCTTAAAAAATCTTGACTTTTGTGAGAAAGAAACAGTAACAATATGTCATAAAATATACATTATCTTGTCTCTTAAATTTAATGATACACATTTGTAACCTTGATTGACTAGAAATTGATTAAAAATTGTACAGACAGAGGGGGAAAAACACTAGTGCTATCAAATTTCAGTTTAGGTCCATGAATGACCTATCAAATATAATAAAGTTCTTACTGTCTCAGAACATCAGAGAACTTACTATCCATGGGTTGGTCTTTGAAGTCACCATGACACCATTGCCTCTGATAAAAGAGTTTATTTATAACTTGCTCAGCTTATGTCCTTTCTCACTGAATCAGCAGGCTCTCTAAGGTTTGGGGATATAATTTCAAGGACTGTTAAACCTCTGTCAAAGTCTGGTTGGCCCCCTGAGGGCCCTGTTTTCAACATTCTCTTTGCTATGACAAGACTTCTCAAGAAAGTCCTCAGAAAAGTGACAGCTTCAAGTATCAAACTTTTGTAATTTGAAGTGGCATTTAATCTGAAAAATAACACTAGCAAATCAGTATATAATTGGCTTTCTATTTCCTTTTTTCTCACCCCTTCCTTTTTCTCTTCAGAAAAAGACAAGTGAAAATTATACTCCCTACAACATTTTGCTAGTCTCTTTAAAATGTGTTCCTATCCACTCCGCTAAGTGAATGGAGGGTCATTCTCTGAAGAAAGTAGTAAAATGTATGTTCTAATAGAAAAAATCTGTATTTTAGTGTTCCTTCTTCATTACTTACTTTATTCATGTATCTACTGAGGTTTCGAAAGGTCTTTGCAAACAGCTAAGCTTTGGGAACAACTTTAACAAAACATGTAAGAAAGGAAAACTTCAAACAATCTTTGTATTTCCATATTTGATTGCTCTTGGGTCCCATCATGAGTTTTCAAGTTTCCTGTTCTCAGCTCTTGTACTCCACATTACATTTTCTTTATAACCTAGACTCAATCAAGCTAAGGGGTGTGTAGAAAGTAACCAAGGGCCTTCTGTGAAACTTAAACCCTTCTAGTCCCTTCCTTAAATTGTGTTTCTCAAAGTGTCTGTCTTTTAACGAATTCTGCTTTGACTTGAATTTGTTTCACAAGGCTCTATTGACATTCACTACTGTTTATCTAAAATACATATTCAGAGTATCATGTTCCTCATGCTCTTTTGGTAATGGTGCTTCATCCCCAGGTGACAGTCCTATTCTACTGCTTCTCTTACTGCTGAGATCAAGGGCTTATAATACTTGCTTTGCTTCAGGCGTCTCTTCTTGACATCAGAGTAGGAACTGGAGATCTGGTGCTGAGTCTATTTTACTAGCTAACTCTATGAGTCTTGCTGTTTCTTTCCCAGCCAGCCATTTTTTAAAATTTAACAGGAGTACAAATTGTGTTGATTCACATTGTTTTGTCTGGGTCCACAGAATCTATTGAAGGTCCATCCAGATACATAAATAAGCTTAGGTTACTGTTTGTGTTATGTTCTGTTATTAGTTGCAAATCCTTTAGAGTTTCAATTCAGTTCTTCTTGCAGCCGTGCGCAAATTCTTCAACTCCTACAAGTCTCAGTTTTCTCATCTGTTCTCTAGGATCATAATAATTTTATTAAAAGACAAAAGTTTAATAAGACTTTTCATATAGCAATAAGTTATATCATTTATGATAATTAGTAGATAAAATCTTTAAATTCAATTGGGCAAATAAGAACTGCATTTATGACTTTTATAAAGTCATAATTATCAGTAATTAAATATGTAGGTGCTGGGTATTGGGAGAAAACATTGTATAAACATCCCATTTAATTCAATTCCAATAGTAAATCTATAAGAAGACATTATTTAGCCTCTTTTGAATTAAGAATCTAAAGCTTGACAAGGATCAATTCCTTGCCTAAGGTATGTTATTGCTATCCAAAACAAAGCTAGAGTCAAATTCAGACTTTTGGCCATAAAGACCATGCTCTTTTTCATATCTGATAAAATTGCTCAGTACAAAAGTTTCATCAGATGCCAAAAGAATTTGGAAGAAATAATTGACTGTCATTGATTTGGAAACTCCATGGAAGCATGAACCTTCAACTGGATCACAAAGGAAACTTTGGAGACGTGGGTACTCCAGAATGAGGGGAAGGATTCTTCTACTTCAGTGCGTAATTTCTTACGAATAAGACTTTTAGTTCTGAATTTGGAGGTGTCTCAATCTAGAGATTTCATTTATAAAATAAATCACATATTCCTATATCTAAAAATACTTGATCATGCTTCCAGTTGAGCAAAATATCTGGAGACTTCCACTTTCCTTGCCTTATATAAAACATTATTGCTGTGTAAAAGTATTAGGAATGTTTTGGGAGTATGGTCATTTAATATTAATTTCAATGTGAAGGATGAAATATTAGAAGAGTGCTGGTTTTCCTGTACTAATCCTTTATTTTCTCTGCTTAATTGTATGTATCTTTAATGTAAATACTAGGCTTCTTTATATAACTCCTTCTCACTCACATACTTGAGGGAGTTATTTGCACAGTTTCTTTTTTGGGGGGTCCTATGACTTTATTTTTTATTGTGCTGGGTGAGGGTACATTGTGACATTTACAAAACTTCTTACAACACATAAAATATATCATGCTTGAATTCATCCCCTCCATTATTCTTCTATATCTCTCTTCCTAGATTACTGGAACAGTTTTAATGGGTATCATTTTTCCATTGACATGCATAAATACACAGCATTTGAAATTTTCTTAATATGCACAATATAATTTGCTGGCATTTTAATTAGAATTTTGTTGAGTGTATATGCTAATTTGTGATGAGTGTATATGCTAATTTGTGAAGAACTGGTATCTTGCCAATATTTACTCTTCCTACTCATGATCACAGAATGTGTCTCCATTTATTTAGTTCTTCTCTAATCTTCATCAGAGTTTTATAGTTTTCCTTGTATAGCTCTTGTGCATATTTGGTTGAATCTATAGCTAATTTTCTAAATTTTGGGTTGGTAATATAATTACCAGTGTGCCTTTAATTTCAAATTCTACTTGTTTACTGTTGCTATGTAGGAAAACCATGGACTTTGGTACATTAACTTAGTATCTTACAACCTTGCTTTAATTATTATTGATTCCAGGAAGGTTTTTTGTGGCTTGATTTTTTGGCCAGTTTTTGAAGTTTATATAAAAATGATTATGTCATCTATTTACAGAGATACTTTTCTTTCTTCTTACCAAATCTGCACAACTTTAATTTTCTTATCTTATTGCATTAGCTAGCATTTCTCACATAATGTTGAAAAGCACTGGAAGGGCCATCCTTGCATTGTTCTTGATCTTGATGTGAGAAACTTCTAGTTCCTCCCCATTTGCTAGTTTAGCTGTAAGTTTTCCTTACATTTGTTTTAATCAATTTGAGAATGTTCTCCTCTACTCCTTTGTTTATTGAGATTTTTTTTTATCACAAAAGAGCTGGATTTTGCCAAATTGGATTTTTGACAAATACTTTTTCTGTACTTATTGACATGATCATGTGAGCTTTCTCTTTTGGCCTGTTGATAACATAGACTACATTAATTGATTTTCTAATTTTGGACCAGCTTTGAATATCTTGGATGAGTCCTACTTGGTGGTGGTGTTGGATTTTATTTGCTAATATTTTGTTGAGGATTTAAAATCTCTGATATTGATGCATAGTTTTTATGTTTGTACTGTCTTTGTTTTTTGGCATTAGAATAATGATGACTTCATAGAATCAGTTAGAAAATATTCCTCTGATTCTATCATGTGGAAGAGACTGTAGAAAAGTGGTATAATTTTTATTCTTAAATGTTTGATAGAAATCACTAGAGAATCTATTTGAGACTGGTGCTTTCTGTTTTGGATGGCTATTATCTATTCAGTTTTATATGGGTTTATGTCTCCATAGATTGTAGATTTCTATTTTTGTGAGTTTTGACAGATTGTATCTTTAAATAAATTAGCCCATTTTATCTAGGTTATAAAAATTGTGGGCATAGGGTTATTTATGAAATTCCTTCATCATCTTTTTAATGTCCATAGGCTCTTTGGTGACATCTCTTTTTTAATTTCCAATATAGTAATTTGTGAATTCTATGTGTTTTCATTGCTAGCCCAGCTAGACTTAATGATTTTATTGACTTTTTTACAAATAATTGACTTATGCTTTTGTTGATATTGTCTGATCTAATGATCACCTGTTTTCAACCTCACTGATCTCTGTTCTATTTTATTATAACTTTTTTCTGCTTATTTTGTATTCAATTTGATTTTTATTAAGGTAGAAGCCTTATCATTGGTTTTATGTCTTTCTTTTTTTTTCTAATGTATGCATTCATTGCTGTGAATGTCCATCTAAACACTACATCTCACAAATTTTGATGAGCTTTATTTTCTTTCTCATTTAAGTTAAAATATTTTAAAATTTATTTTGAGGATTCTTCTTTGGTTATGTGTTATTTAGAAGTGTATTCTGTAATCTGCAAGTATTTGGGGATTTTCCTTTTATCTGTTGTTCATTTCTAGCTTAATTCCATTGTGGTATGAAAGCAGACATTGTATGATTTATATTCCTTTATGTTTGTGAAGGTGGGTTTTTATAGCTAAAAATGTAGTCTAATTTGATGACTGCCCATGTAAGTTTGAGAAGAATGTGTATTCTGTTGATATTGGATAAAATAGCCTGTAGATGCCAACTATATGCAGTTGATTGTGCAGTTGAGGTCACCTCTGTCCATATTGATTTTTGTCCTATTGAATCTGGACATTTCTGGTATATTGGTGTTAAAAATCTTCAAATACATTAGTAGATTCATTCATTGATCCTCGTAAGCTTATCAGATTTTGCCTCATACATATGGCATTCTATTGTTAGGCTTATATACATTAAAATTGCTATAGTTCCTTAGATAATTGGCTCCTTATCATTATTTAATTTCTTTATCCCTGATAACTTTGCTCAGAAGTCTACACTGTATGAAATTAACATATCTACTTAAGATTTTTTGTTATCATGCCATATCATTCTTTACCCATTTATTCATAACCTAGAGGTATATTTATATTTTAAATGAGTTTCTTATACACAACATGTTGTTGTGTCATGTTTTTGGATCTACTCTGACAATTTCTATTTTATAATTATTACATTTAGATTAACATTGGACTTTAGGGTAATTACTGATATAGTACTTGATATAGCAACCAGATTTATACTGTTTTCTACTAGTTGACCTTTTCTTTGTTCCTTTTTGGTCTTCCACTTCCATACTTTTTCCTCTCATTTGTGTTTTCTTTTTTTTTTACTGTGAAGGTAAGGATGCCTTTTTATTGATTGATTGATTGATTGATTGTTGAGCTTTTCTTTATCATTCATTTTTAAAATCATTTATTCATATTTGCATATATTGTTTGGGCCATTTCTTCACTCTGTCCACCACTCCCTCCTTTCCCCCCCCCAGCCCCCCTTGCTTCCAGGCAGAACCTGTTCTGCCTTTTTCACCACTTTTGTTGAAGAAAAGACATAAGCAATAATAAGAAAGATAAACCATTTTTGCTAGTTGAGATAAGGATAGCTATACAGAGAGATTCCTAGCATTATTTCCATGCACAAGTGTGTTACAACCCAAATTGATTCATCTCTACCTGACCTTTTCACTAGTTCCTGATCACCTTCTCATATTGACCTCTGTTGCTTTAAAGATTCTGTTCCAGCTCTTCTGCAGTGGGGACATCAAACACTTTCATGTTTTGGGTTTCCTACCTATCACCATACCTCCTGTATGTGCTTTCCCTTTAGCATGTGACCCAAGTCCAACAACATTGCTGTATTTGCCCTACATCTAAAGTCCGCATATGAGGGAGAACATACGATTTTTTGGTCTTTTGAGCCTGGCTAACCTTGCTCAGAATGAGGTTCTCCAGTTCTATCCATTTACTTGAGAATGATAAGATTTCATTCTTCTTCATGGCTGAGTAAAACTCCATTGTGTATAAGTAGCACATTTTCTTAATCCATTCATCAGTAGTGGGGCATCTTGGCTGTTTCCATAACTTGCTTGTTGTGAATAGTGCTGCAATAAACATGGGTGTGCAGGTGCCTCTGGGGTAACGTGAGTCATATTCTTTTGGGTATATACCCAGAAATGGGATTGCTGGATCATATGGCAGATCTATGTTTAGATTTTTAAGAAGCCTCTGTATTGTTTTCCAGAGTGGTTGCACTAGCTTGCATTCCCACCAGCAGTGTATGAGGGTTCCTTTTTCCCCACATGCTCTCCAACACATGTTGTTGGTGGTGTTTTGATGATAGCTAATCTAACAGGGGTGAGGAGGAATCTTAGTGAGGTTTTGATTTGCATTTCCTTTATGGCTAGAGATGGTGAGCATTTTTTCATGTGTTTTTTGGACATTTGAATTCCTTCTTTTGAGAAAGTTCTGTTTAGTACAGTTGCCCATTTCTTCATTCGTTCATTGATTTTGGGAGAGTTTAGTTTTTTAAGTTCTCACTATATTCTTATTATCAGTCCTTTGTCTGATGTATAGCTAAGAAATATTTTTTTGGTGGTCTCTTCAGTTTAGAGACCATTTCTTTTGTTGTGCAGAAGTTTTTTAATTTTATGAAGTCCCATTTGTCCATCTTTTCTCTAGTTGCTGAGCTGCTGAGTTCCACTGAGGAAGTCCTCGCCTATACCTATTATTTCCAGAGTATCCCCTGCTCTTTCCTGTACTAACTTAGGGGTTTCAGGTCCGATATTAAGGTACTTGATTCATTTTGAGTTGATACTAGTATAGGATGATAAACATGGATCTAGTTACAGTTTTTTGCAGACAGATAACCACTCCAGCAACATTTGTTGAAGAGGCTGTCTTTTCTCCATTGTAATGTTTTTGGCACCTTTGTCAAAAATAAGGTGGGTATAGCTGTGTGGATTCATATCTGGGTCCTCTATTCTGTTCCACTGGTCTTCATGTCTGTTTTTGTGCTAGTACCATGCTGTTTTTATTGCTATTGCTTTGTTATATAGCTTGAAGTTGGGTGTTGTGATACCTCCAGCATTGTTCTTTTTGTTGAGTATTGCCTTGGTTATTCACGGTCTCTTGTGTTTCCAAATGAACTTTAGGGTTGATTTTTCAATCTCTGTAATGAATGTCATTGGGATTTTGATGGGAATTGCATTAAACATATAGATTGCTTTTGGTAATATGGCTATTTTTACTTTGTTGATTCTACCAGTCCGTGAGCATGGGAGATCTTACCAATCCGTGAGCATGGGAGATCTTTCCATCTTCTGTAGTCTTCATTGGTCTCTTTCTTCAGGGTTTTGTAGTTCTCCTTGTAGAGGTCATTCATATCCTTTGTTAAGTTTACTCCTAGGTATTTGATTTTTTTTGAGGCTATTGTAAATGGAATTGTTTCCATATATTCCTTCTCAGTTTGTTCATTATTAGTGTATAAAAAAGCTATTGATTTCTGTAAGTTGATTTTGTATCTTGCCACCTTGCTGTAGCTGATTCTGATGTCTAGGAGTTTTGGGGGTAGAGTTTTTTGGGTCTTTAAGGTATAGGATCATGTCATCTGCAAATAGAGATATTTTGACAGTTTCTTTACCTATTTGTATTCCTTTTATTTCTTCTTCTTGACTAATTGCTCTGGCTAGGAATTCCAGTACTGTGTTGAATAGGAGTGGGGATAGTGGGCACCCTTGTCTCATTCCTGATTTTAGGGGAAATGGTTTCAGTTATTCTCCATTAAGTATGATGTTGGCTATAGGTTTGTCATATATAGCCTTTACAATGTTGAGGTACATTCCTTCTATTCCTAGTTTTCTTAGAGCTTTTATCATGAATTGATGTTGGATGTTATCAAAGGCTTTTTCTGCATCTAGTGAGAGATCAAATGGTTTTTGTCTTTGCTTCTATTAATGTGCTGTATTACATTTATAGATTTGTGTATGTTGAACCACCCCTTCATCCCTGGGATGAAGCCGACTTGGTTGTGGTTAATGATCTTTCTGATGTGTTGTTGGATTCGGTTTTCCATTATTTTATTGAGGATTTTTGCATCGATGTTCATTAAGGAGATTGGCCTATATTTCTCCTTTTTAGAGGTATCTTTGTCTGGTTTTGATATGAGTGTAATACTGGCTTCATAAAATGTGTTTGGCAGTTTTCCTTCCCTTTCTATTTCGTGGAACAGTTTAAGGAGGGTTGGTATTTGTTCTTGTATAAAGGTCTGTAGAATTCAGCAGAGAATCCATCAGGTGTTGGACTTTTCTTTTTTGTGGATACTCTTTATTGCTGCTTCAATTTCATTTCATGTTATAGATCTATTCAGGTGATGTTTTATGTCTTGGTTCAATTTTGGATGGTCATAGGTATCTAAAAATTTGTCCATTTCTTCAAGAGTTTCAAATTTATTAGACTATTGTTTCTCAAAGTAGTCTCTGATAATTTCCTGGATTTCCATGGTGTTTGTTGCTATCTCTCCTTTTGCATTTCTGATTTTACTGATTTGGGTTTTTTTCTCCCCTCATTTTAGTCAGGTTTGGCAGGGGTCAGTCAATCTTATTTATTTTTTCAAAGGACCAGCTTTTTGTTTCATTGATTCTTTGTATGTTTTTTTTTTTTTTGTATCTATATATGATTCCATTTTCTCTCCTTTTTTAATATATCAATTGCTAGGTTTTCATTTTTTTGGAGGTTGCTTTACAATTTACAATATAGATTTAAAACTAATCCAAGTCAACTTTCAACAAATATTATATTGCTTCACAGGTAGTATAAGCACTTTATAATATAAAAATGTTTTTATTTCTTCTATCCCATGTATAATTGCTGCCATTCATTTCACTATATACAACACACATACATATTTAATCTGTATGCACACATAATCTAATACATTGTTGCTACTATTATATTGAACCAATAGTTATCTATTAGGACCACTAAGAATAATAAAAAAATAAAAGTTTTATTTTTCCCTCACTTATATCTTTTTTTAATACCTTTCCTTTCTTCTTGTACAGTTGAGTTTCTAATCCAGTTCATCCTTCTTTTTTCTGAAGAATGTCTTTTTACCATTTCTATAAGGCAACAAACTTCCTCAATTTTTGTTTGCCAGAAAAACTCTTGGGCTGGGGTTGTACTAATTGGTCGTCTGCTTGAACAAAATGTTCAAGGCCCTGGGTTCAATCCCTAGGACCACTTCTCCCCCAACCCCACACACTTTACTTTGTTACTTTTGAGAAGTAAGATGTAATTTTTATGTTTCCTCTTCAAGACATAATAAGCTGCTTTTATATTCTGGCTTCTTTACTGTTAATTTTCTGTAGTTTGAGAACGATGTACCTAGATACAGCTTTTGTTAATTATTCTGTTTAGTACTTGCTGAGCTTTAAAGGTCTGTGATTTGGTGTCTAACCTTAATTTGGGGGATATATTCAGTAATCATTGTTTAAAATATTTCTTCTTTTTGTTTCTTTTGTTTTTATTTATATCCCTATTACATATGTTACATCTTTTGTAGTTGTTCCATAGTCCTTGAATATTCTGTTCTGTACTATCAAAGAAAGGTCTCTTTTCTCATTGCTTCACAGTTTTACAGATTCCTTTTGAGATATTCTCCAAGAGTTCTGAGTCCAACTGAAAACACTTTCCTCAGCTGTGCACAATCTAATAAGCTCATCAAGGTATTCTTCATTTCTGTTACAGTGCTTTTGATCACTACCATTTCTTTTTTATTTGTCCTTAGAATAAACAACTAACTCTCTGCATACATTGTCCATCTTTCCTTGCATGTTGTCTACATTTTCTATTAAAGCCCTTACCACATTAGTCATAATTGTTTAAAATTTCAATCTGACAATCTCAGTGTTCCTGTTATATCTGATTCTGATCCAAATGTTTGTTCAGTCTTTTTGAATTGTGTTTTTTGCTTTATAATAAAAGCAAATTTTGTTAAAGGATGAGCATGATGCACTAGGTAAATGCACTGCAATAAACAGACCTTCAGTAATGTGGTAGTAATATGTGTGTGTGTGTGTGTGTGTGTGTGTGTGTGTGTACGGGTGCAAGCATTCTATACTCCTACTGATAGCTCACAAGTCTTTGGTGAACTTGTGCCCCTGAAATATGAACATCACCAGTGCATCTCAGTCCCCCAATGCTAAGTAGGTCTGGATGACTAGAAGGGGCTGAAATTGGATATTTTCCTTCACCTAGCTAGGTTAGACTGTAATAAAATAATTTTTCCTTTTGAAGAAGAAAATGCTGTGGAGTATTTAAAAATGTTTCTTTTCCTATATCCCTGCCTGAGGCATGAACATATTTTTCTCCAGTCTCAGGTGGAGCACCTGTAGGTTAAGTGTACAAAAGTATAAGGGTTCCCCATAACTAGGAGGCCCTGGAAGTTTTTACACTCACAATTGTCCACATCACAGCTCAGATATTCTTATCCCAGTACTTATTGCCATGGAGGTTTCTGTTCATGGATTTCTGTGTTAGTAGATTGTTGCTCTCTGTATCTTCCTCACTGTGTCCTCAATTTGGGGGACAATGGTTTGCTCTAAGGTCTCACTTCTCTGATATGTCTAGGAAAGTTTGTTTAGTTTTTTATTTGTCATTAGGATGAATGGCAACTCTTAAGCTCTCATGTGCCACACTAACCATTGTGAATTTTAAGAGTCTTTTCTGAATGCTCCTTCACAAGTAGAAACAGGATTTGCTTTCAAATCAGACAGAGTTAAAATCAGGCCCTGTTACTTCTTGCCAGAATGTTGTTAAGCACATTTCTTGACTTCTTGAAGCTTTAATACACTAATTTTTAAAAGGAGAATAATAATACCTACATGAGAAGTATTGCTGTGCAGCAGCAAACTTTCAATAGCTATTAGCATTTAATGTTATCTGAATTCAATTTTGGCTAAGGGTAAGTACAATTTCTTGCACATCACATGCTCTAGGTTTAAATAAAACATGCAAATAACTGTGTTGAATTTTTCTTATACTTGCCTAGGAATATTAAAATTTTAGATTGGGAAAAATAATACTCTATCTTCACCATGGTAATCTTGCCTTATTTTTATGGTAAAACACTGCTTTCAATATATGCTTGTAGGAATAACAGGCTTAGGTAATGGTGGCTTTGAAAGTCAATTTATAGTTTAACAAGGAAAGGATTCAGCAGTTTGAAGTTTAACTTCAAAGTTCATTCCTTTACAGTTTATTTAAAATGATATCATATCTTCAGAATGTTAAATGTAACAATTCTTTTGAGAACCGAGTTAGTTTCTGATTGTACTGAAAGCCTAGCAGTTTTGAATCTGGTGTTTTTCAATCTCCATGATGAATGTAATACAAGAGATCTCAAATAGCCAAGGCAATACTCAGCAAAAAGAGCAATGCTGGAATTATCACAATACCCAACTTCAAAATATATTACAGAACCATAGCAACAAAAACAGAATGGTGCTGACACAAAAACAGATATGAAGACCAGTGGAACAGAATAGAGGCCCCAATATGAATCCATACAGCTATGCCAACCTTATTTTTGACAAAGGCACCAAAAACATGATGGAAAAAAGACAGTCTCTTCAACAAATGGTGCTGGGAAAAGTGGCTATCTTCCTGCAGAAAACTGAAACTAGATTCATGCCTGTCACCCTGTACTAGTATCAACTCAAAGTGGATTAAACACCTTAACATCAGACCTGAAACCTTGCACTTAGTGCATGAAAGAGCAGAGAATACCCTGGAAACAACAGGAATAGGCAAGGACTTCCTCAGTAGAACTCCATCAGCCCAGCAACTAAGAGAAAGGCTGGACAAATGGGACTATATGAAATTAAAAAGCTTCTGCACAACAACAACAACAAAAAAAATGGTCTCTAAATTGAAAAGACCACCCACAGAGTGAGAGAAAATATTTCCTAACTAGACATCAGACAAAGGACTGACAACCAGAATATACAGAGAACTCAAAAAACTAATCTCCCCTCAAGTCAACTAGCCAATAAAGAAGTGGGCAACTGAACTAAACAGAATTTTTTCTAAGGAAGAAATCCAAATGGCCAAAAAACACATGAAAAAAATTGCTCACCGTCCTTGGCCATAAAAGAAATGCAAATCAAAACCACATTAAGATTCTACTTCACCCCTGTTAGAATGGCTATTATCAAGAACATCAACAACAACAAATGCTGGAGAGGATGTGGGGAAAAAAGAATCTTCATACACTGCTGCTGGGAACATAAGCTAGCACAACCCGTTTGGAAAATATTATGAAGGCTCCTTAAAAAACTCAACATAGCCTTGCCATATGATCCAGCAATACCACTCCTAAGGATATACCCAAAGGAATGTGACTCAGGTTATTAGAAAAGCATTTGCACACCCATGTTTATTGCAGCACTACTCACAATAGCCAAGTTAAGGAAACAGCCAAGCTGCCCCACAACAGACAAATGAAGAAAACGTGACATTTATACAGAATGAAATTTTACTCAGCCACAAAGAATGAAATTTTGTCGTTCGCAAGTAAATGGATGGAACTGGAGAACATTGTCTTAAGCAAAGTTAGTCAGGCTCAGAAGGCCAAAAATTGCATGTTCTCCCTTATATGTGGATTATAGACCTAAAACAAATGCAGTAATATTATTGGACATGGGTCACACACTAAGGGGAGAATGCACACGGGAGGAATTGGGGAAAAGGAGGGAAACATAAAACTTGAATGTGGTTGATGTGCTCACTGTAGAGGAGCAAATACAGTAATCTTAAACTGGCAGAGGCCACTATGGGTAGGGACCAGGAAGTAGCCAAGAGGTCTGGTAGAGATGAACCAGCGTGGGTTGCAATACGCAAGTATATGGAAGCAATACTAGGAATCTCCCTGTATAGCTATCTTTACCTCAAGCTAGCAAAAACGCTATGTCTTTCTTATTATCTCTTATGTTTTCTCTTTAGCAAAATTGGAGAAGAAGAGAGTAAAACAGGTTCTTCCTGGAAGTGGAGGGTTGGGGAGGGAGGTGGCACAAACAATGTATACATATGTAAGTAAATGTAAAAACAATAAAATAGAAGGAGAAGAAAAAAAAGAATACAACAACAAGAAAATAAAGATTGAAGCTCTTTTTTAAAAAATTTCCTTTATTCATATGTGTATACAATGATTGGGTCATTACTACCCCTTCTTTCCCCCCACCCCCTCCCTGTCGCCCCTATCCCCTTGCTTCCAAGCAGATACTGCTTTGCTCTTATCTCTAATTTTGTTGAAGAAAGTGTATAAACATTAATAAGGAGGACCAGGGGTTTTTGCTAGTTGAGGTAAGGATAGCTATATAGGAAGATTCCTAGTTTTGCTTCCATGTAGATATGTGTTACTTTCAAAATTGATTCTTCTCGAACTAACCTTTTCTCTAGTTCCTAGTCCCCTTCTCTTATTAGCTAGCCTCTGTTGCTTTGAAGTTTCTGCATTAGTTCCTTTGTATTGAAGACATCTAAAGCTATCTTTTTTCTTTTTTTTCGGATTACCTACTATCCTCATACCTCTCTTGTGTACACTCACTTGCCTTATCATGTAATCAAAGTCCTATGCCCTTGTTGTGTTTTCCTTTGATCTAAAGTCTGCATATGAGGGAGAACATGTGATTTTTGGTCTTCCAGGCCTGTCTAACCTCACTAAGGACGATGTTCTCTAGTTCCATCCATTTGCTTGCAAATGATAAGATTTCATTCTTCTTCATGGCTGCGTAAAATTCCATTGTGTATAAATACCACATTTTCTTAAGCCATTCATCAGTAGTGGGCCATCTTGGCTGTTTCCATAAATGGCTATTGTGAATAGTGCCGCAATAAACATGAGTGTACAAGTACCTCTAGAGTAATCTGTGTCCCATTTCTCTGGGTATATCCCCAAGAGTGGTATTGCTGGATCAAATGGCAGAACTATGTTTAGATTTTTAAGAAGCCTCCAAATTTTTTTCCAGAGTAGTTGTACTAGTTTACATTCCCACCAGCAGTGTAAGAGGGTTCCTTTTTCCCCACATCCTCATCAACACCTGTTGTTAGTGGTGTTGCTGATGATGGTTATTCTAACAAGGGTAAGGTGGAATCTTAGTGTGGTTTTGATTTGTATTTCCTTTATTGCTAGAGATGGTGAGCATTTTTTTTATGTGTTTTTTTAGCATTTGAATTTCTGCTTTTGAGAAAGTTCCATTAAGTTCACTTGCCCATTTCTTTAAAAAAAAGAATACAGCAACAAGAAAATAAAGACTGAAGCTTTTTTTTTTTAAAGAAAGAAATGCAGATGTATGATCCACCTCAGAGCTTTTGAGACAGTTTTCAAGGATATGGTTGGAAATTATCTTTCTTGATAAGTTCTTATGTAAACACTATAGCTTGAGAATCTTCACTACAGATGTGGCAATAGTGCTGCATGCTATATTTTTTTAAATTGTGTTTATAATGATTGACAACCAGGAATATGTGTACTTAGTTGAACTCCTATTTTAATGGGTAAAATTTATGTATAAAACATACATAGCAATGGTTCATGCTAATACTCCCAAAGAAATTACTTGCTTACTATTTGTTTATATTAAACTAGTATTTTCATGTCAAAATTGAATACAATGAAGCAATTATTTTTAAACAGCTAATATTTTTTTAAATGTTGGCCAATTTTCCTCTAAGAATTTAGCATAACCTTGCAGAGAAAAAGAAAAAGTGTAGCTTAATACCCACTTGCAATATCACACTTGACTCATCAAGATGGGTATAGTGTAGCAAGGAAGCCACCTCTGTGACTCTCAGAGTTAAAATTAAAATTAGGAAAACAGAATGTCTTTGGAAAGTGAAAAGAATGTCAGAGACTGGTAGTAAAGTTTGTAAACTTATATCCATATGGCAGATGTGTGTACAAATGATATAAAACTGAAATTCAAAAGAGTCAACCTAAGTTCTTAGTATTTTTCATAAGTCTATCTTTATTTTCAAAACAGCCTAAGAATGAAACAAGTTTTTAGGCAGATGTCATGATTATGTTAATACCCTAGGGGAATAACTGGAAATAGCAATAAATAAACTCTGCCTACATGTTAGTTTTGAAAATGTAGTGGCAGAAATGATCTAAAGAGCATCTGAGAAACATGGTTACAATGTAGTCTCATGTGGTCTGGAAGAAATAAAATGCTCGAAAGAGTTCAGTCATTTCTCCAGGGTGAGTCCTTGACTTCATAAATATCTCATTAATTCCACCCCAACACTGTAGCACATTACATTGTGAATTAAACACCAAGATTCAAGAATGTAAGAATATTAAGTATACATTAAAAAAACAGAACCTTCCCGTCCCAATATTTCTGTTGTCTACTTTGCCAATTCATATTTTCTTCTATTAGCCTCTCAAGAGAATAAAAATACCTTGTCCTTCCTATTGCATACATTTATGCCAAAATTAAAGAACTAAAAATGGAAAAATTAATGTTCTATCAATCTCCAAAATCAGCTAAATAACTATTTTTGAGCCACTAAGATCAGGAATATCTGATAATCAAGAAAGATACATAATTGGAAGGATGGGAGACTGAAGTTACCTGCAGTTTCTTTGAGTATATATCAATGCACTAAAGAGAATATGTACATACAGCATCAAAAGTAGGAAAATTTACCGATTTCTTTTTTTTTCATTCAGAATGTGTCTCTTAGTCATGAAAATTCCACAGAGCCTATGTGTCATCCAGAGTAGAAACATGTTTTCCAAGTCTGGTTTGTAGATTTCTCAGAATCCCTTTTGATCCTTTTAATTTTATTAACTGAAGTGGAAACCTCTTGACATAAGAATTTTTACAAAGTTTATTACACATCCTAACCCCTGAAAACTTTTAAACACCTGGGGGTTGGTCCAGATTGTCACCTAATGAATAAGAAAATCTTCCAAAGTTCCTAGCACTTGAAGCCATTAGTTGCCATAAAATCAGGAATGATTATATTATCCCTGTAAAAACAAATTAAAACCTTAGGTTTATTCTACTATTTTCCCATTATAAACACAGGCTTTCCAGCATCACTATAGAAATTCACTTGCCAGAAGTGTTTAATCTGTCATTTCTTTGGACCAATTTATGAAAAATATAAGGTATAGAAGAACAAGTCAAACAACAGAACAAGCAACCAATCAAAAGTAGTCAGAAAATGAGACCACCTACAAAACTACCATCTCTGTCTCCTCAATAAGTTAATGACTGGAATAAAGGACTGAGTTAGAGAAAGGAACTGTAGCAGAGGTCTTAAAAAACATAAAACATACACAAGTCATAAATACTTTTTGACTAAATCCTGGTTTGAAAAATTAGCCATAAAATATAGCACTGGAACAATTAGCAATGTTTAAATATTTACCAGGTGTTAAGTTAAGAAATTGTTATTAATTTTGTTCTATTTGATAAAGGTATTGTGATAGTTAATTTTGTAACAACTTGGCTGGACTCAGCTGGTAAAACATTGGTTTTGGGTGTGTCTGTTATGTTTCCAGAAGAGTTTAGCATTGAATCTGTAGCTTGAGTAAAGACCCTTACTAATGAATAGAATCACACAACTTATTTTCCTAGGCCTCCAACTTGCAGAGGATACATTATGCTACTTGTCAGGTTTTATAATCACGTGAACCAATTGCTCATAATAACTCTTTTCCTAGGTATCTGTAGATATCCTATTTCTGTTTATCTGGAGAATTCCAACTAGTAGAAGTATCATAGTTATATTGAAAAATATTATATTTGTAAAGATATTTAAGATTTAAAGATAAACTGTCATGATAAATGTAACTTAATTTGAAGTACCAAAGTGATAGAATAAGGTATATGAATGAGTAAGATTGATTGAAGAAGTAAATATGACAGAATGTTAACCATCTATTAAATCTAAAATTTAAGTATATAGTTTTATTACATTTTTGTTTTATCCAAGTTTTTATAAGTGTTAATAATAAAATTTTTAAAATTTAGCACTTTTTAGTGAGGATGGGCTTAACATATCATGTAGAAAGGGCAAATTTTAGTAGCAAAGAATATACTTGCCTTAGTACTTTGAGATCTGTACTCAAGTAAATCTAGGGGTAAGGGCTTAGACTAACCAGGACTTAGCCAAGGATTTTTCAATCTTATTTAAAATAAGAACAATAATCCTGGTCACCCTCCCATGTCAAGGGGGTGTTACAATGATGAATGAGCTCCAGGAATAGATTTGGCCTGCCGACATATTTGTAACACATATGGCTGCATCACCCTTTGACTTTTCTAAGAAAAATGGAAAATAGCTACATTTTAGCATGCCACAAATTAAATTTCTGTCAAGGTTAGCTTTAAAACCTATTCTCTAAGCAACTCGAGTTTTCATAGGCTGGCAAAGAATCTTCCTAAGATCAGTGGATGGATTTCTTGTGTATAGTGTGTTTCTGTAGGCTTTCAAGAAGGCCTCAAATAAAGAATCCTGTTATCCAAGAGTGGTTATTTTGCATAAGTTGAAATGAAACCTTATTAGCATTAAAACATTTGTCTTTTTTGACAGCTTTACTAAAATATAATAGATATTAAAAGATGAACATATTTAATATTATAATTTGACAAATTTAGACACATGCATACACCTCTGAAACCTTCCGTACAATCAAGCTAATAAACATCTATCACACAAAAGTTTCCCTCTTGGTCCTCTTTAAGAAAAACATTTAAAAAATAATTCTTGAATCCTTTTTAAGAATTGATGGCACTATGCTCTCTAAGTAGGTACAGAAATGTCCCTAAATATTTAGTAGAAGGCCAATATTTTCAGTGCTGATCATATCAAAGCAGCCTATAAGTTAACAAGTAAAATAGTACAGAATATTATACTTGATCATTAAATTTCTTTGATTCCTATATGAAAAAGTGTTTATTGTATATTTTATACATGTAATAGAAGAAAATATTAATTCAGTGCATTTTCATTAGCAATGAAATAGTCTAATAGTAGATTTTTAGTTGATCAATTTAATTTGATTTAATTCAGAAAACCCTTATAGTAATCATTTTCCCCATGTGTCAAGTGGCATATTTACATTAGTCTGTTCAGGGAAATTCATCTGTTTGCCTTTTGGAATTCATATCTGTGGTTAATACAGAGAAAATCTTCATGTTTCATTCTATTCAAAGACAGGGCATTATTTAGACTTGTTCTCTTGAGCTGAGTCCACATGGGGTTGGAACCATAGGTACAGGGTTTGGAGTTAATCAAAGTTACCATAGCATCCTAAGTAGAAATGAAATTAGGAATTGAAGGAAGTAGCTTAGACATCCAAAGAAAATTAAAGAGTAGATAGTAAAGGAAATTTTGTTTGATTAAAAAATGAGATGTTTGCAACTGGGGTCAAATTAATACCAATGACTAAGAAACAAAATGAAAAATGAAAGCTTTGTAGACATGGTGGCCTCACCTGTCTTTGAGAGTGGAGCTGTTCGGGGTAAGGATATTCAGATGCCAGTGGGCTGGGCACTCAGCCTTAGCTGAGCTGAGATACAACACAGTGGATGGATTTCTTATGCATAATGTGTTTAGTTAGGCCTTTCAAGAAGGTCTCAAATGAAGAATCCCTGTGAAGGGAAACAGGTACATGGATCAGTTAGATGCTTTCCCTTCTAAGAAGAGAACAATTGGGGATTAATCAAAGCTTGAGACAGGATAAGAAGGTTTTTATTTTTCCCCCATTTTTGGTACTGTGGTATGAAATCAGGGTCTTGTGCTTGCTGCGTGAGCACTCTACTACTTGAGCCATGCTCCCAACCCTTTTAACTTTTCAGATATGTCTCATGTTTTTGCCTGGCAATGGTCTAGATTTCAGTCTTCCTATCTACATCTCCTGGTAACTGAGATTACACAAAACCCATTTATTGGTTGAGATTGCGTTTTGCTAACTTTTTTGCATAGGCTGTCCTTGAATGGCAATCCTACCAATCTCTCTGTTGCCTGAGTAGATGAGATTACAGACATGAGCCACACCTCATGACCCAAGAAACTTTATTGAATAGTTGACCAACAGAAAAGGAATAATTATTATACCATATGCAGTACTGATTGATCATGATCACAATAACAATAACTTCTTTTAAGGTTGTCTGTGACATAAGGAAAATAGAAATTTAGATATTTTGTGGTGATTAGATGTATTGTAGTAGTTTTTCAATTGTGGCAGCTTAATATTGATCAAAGCAATTTTTTTTCTGAAAATAGTTGAAAGTATTGAATAAATACTTGTTGGACACTTACTGGTAGGTGGAAACATCAGTAAACATCCCCAAAAGATAACATTTGCGTTGTATATGCAATAATGCTTATGTTTACAATTATAAAAATTAGGAATGTATGCAAATGAAAGTAAAACTAAATCTGAATCAGAGTGACTTAAACAAAGTGAACTTTAGGCTTACTTTTTTTTTCTTATAGAAACAGAAACTTTGATATCCATTCATATAGGCAACCATGTCAAGAACAGCATCTCCACAATTTTCTTGGTCTTTCCTTTATAATGGCAAAATGGCTTCTCCAGTTACTTGACAGGCACAATAGTTTGCTTCATATTCCTTACACACACACACACACACACACACACACAAAATGTTATTTTATATGTATTTAAGGCAAAGTCTTAGACACACAATCCAATCCTTGAATTACATAAACTGTAAAAAAATAAAATAATCAGTGGAAAATACAGTACATTAACAAAGTATTGGTTGTATAGCTTAGAGAATTAAAACACAAAAGTTTATTTGGATATTTTTGTCTTTGTGTTCATATAACTATTGTCCCAGATAAAAAAACCTTCTGCACAATAAAAGAAATGGTATCTAAATTGAAGAGGCCATCCATAGAATGGGATAAAAATCTTTGCTAGTGGGCAAGGAACTGATAACGAGAATATACAGAGAGTTCAAAAAACTAAACTCCCCAGAAATCAATGACCCAATAAAGAAATGGGCAACTGAACTAAACAGAACTTTTTCAAAGGAAGTTCAAATGGCTAAAAATCCTCACCATCCCTGGCCATAAAGGAAATGCAAATCAAAACCACGCCAAGATTCTACCTTACTTCTGTTAGAATAGCTATCATGAAGAACACCACCAACAACAAATGTTGGAGAGGATGGGAGAGAGGAACCCTCATACAATGCTGGTGGGAATATAAGCTAGTGCAACCACTATGGGAAACAATATGGAGGCTCTTTACAAACTAGAAATAGATCTGCCATATGACCCAACAATACCACTCCTAGGGATATACTCAGAGGAATGTAACTTAGGTTGTTACAAAGGCTCCTGCACACCCATGTTTATTGCAGCACTAGTCACAATGGCCAAGCTATGGAAACAGTCAAGATGCCCTTCTACCTACAAATGGATTAAGAAAATGTGTTACCTGTATACAATGGACTGTTATGCAGCCACAAAGAAGAATGAAATTTTGTCATTCTCAGGTAAATAGATTGAAGTGGAGAACATCACCTTAAGTGAAGTTAGTCAGGTTCGCAAAGCCAAAATTCACATGCTCTTCATATGAGGATTATAGACCTAAAACAAATGCAGTAATATTGTTGGACACAGATCACACTAAGGGGAGACCATACATGGGAGGGATAAAATAAGGGATGGAAACCAAAAACGTGAATGTGGCTGATGTGCTCACTGTATAGGAATGAATATAATAAACTAACTGAGGCCACTATGGGAAGGAGACTAGGGAGCAGTGAAGAGATCTGGTAGAGATGAACCAGTTTGGGTTGTAATACCTATATGCATGGAAACAACACAAAAAATCTCCCTTTATAGCTATCTTTATCTCAAACTAGCAAAAACTCCATGTTTTTCTTATTATCTTTTATGGGTTTTCTTCTACAAATCAGAGCATAGGACAGTGGGTGGAATGGGTTCTGTTGGGGGGGTGGTGGCAAATAATGTATACACATATAAGTAAATGTGAAAATTCAGAAATGATACCTCTTGAAACTGTTCCAGGAATCAGGGGGAGAGGGAATGAAAGAGGGAATGAATTCAAGTATGACATATTGATACCTTGTAAGAACTTTTGCAAATACTCCAATGTACCCCCACCCAGCACAGCAATAATAAAAAAGTAAAGTAAATAAAAATTACAAAACACCTATCAATTTAGTTTGGTTAAAGAAGCCAAGATAATGCAATGAGAAAACAATGACATAGTAGTAGAAATATGTGGAATTTTATCTAACACCCACTGCTAGTGAGTGGTGTGACCTTGGACAACTTCTGTTACCTGTCTGGTACTTGATTTCTTATTGATAACTTATATCTCTGGAGTCTAAATTAACTCTAAAACTCATGATGGTGGTTAAATCAGGTAGATATGTGCATTAAGCTGTTTTAAATAGTATTTTTCAAACTTTCTTTACATGAGAAATTCCAAAATACAATTTAATGTGCTATTCTATGAAATATTTTGTTACATTTCTAGAACAAAAGTCTTTTACCTGCCCTCTCTGCTGTTATCTGCATTGTGTATATGGTAGTTATATTTGAAAAGCTATTTATAGCGTAGAATATGGTTGAGAATTTTTGTGTAAGTTAGACACATTATCCTTATTTTCTGATGCCAGAAAGAAAAATAAAGATGAATAAACATAGAGTTGAATAACAAGGCAACTTTAAGATTCAAGGATAAAAATTAATTTTATAAGTACTAGCTTTATAGTTGGTTCAATCAGCACATTTAAATATATTTCCTGAAGTTTTAAAGTTGTGCTTAATCAAATTGGCTGTGGAAATAGCCCTTGAGCAAAATTATATGCAGCTTTTAAAATTAAGCCCTTAAAACTAAAGGGTGTAGCAACTAACTTTTAGAATTTTTGCATCAGCAATATTAGGAAATATTTAACATCTGGGAATTTTTTTGTAGCATTATTGAGGTTACAGGTATAGTCAAAGTATTCATGTCAGAAAGATTTTTCAATGAAAATTCCAGATGTTTGACAAATGTGTTGCCTTCTAATCCTCTTTAGACATATACTTTAGCCCATTCAAGGATTTTTCTTTTAAAAAAATAGGTAAGCATCAATAACTACTTTGAGCTAATGATTGATGAATACAGATCATTTGGATTTTGGCTAAAAGAAAAAATGTATATGAATAGTTGACAATTTGAGGAAACATTTCATTCTCTTCTTACTGGCTGTTGCAGTGAACATTTGAATATAGTCCCCATCCCTCAAATATCTTTCATCTTTGAGTTTGGGTGAGAAATAATGCCTCTTCCTAATTTAGAAGAAGAAAATGGCTGATATTTGATTCCACAGGTCCCATAGTAGCTGGGGTGAAACCAGTGACTTAGTTTTTTTCTATCAGATTCACTGGCCCCCAGTTTTGTACCATGAGCTAGTGATTCAGGCACTGCCAAGAATTACTCTGTTGCAAGTTGATGGATGATTCAATTTCTAGAAGGGCAATGCCTGTGTTGCTAATGGTGGCATCCTGAATCTAATACTTTTGGTATTAGTAATACAAACTGCCTATGCATATCTTCAGTAATTCAGTTGGATTTTCACTAGAAATTTCTGCATAATGATTGCCAGAGTTCCTCCTGGATTCATAGTCCTGAGGTTTGTTCTTTAGTCTTCTCAGTACTTGTGGCAGCTGTGAGAATGTGACTCACAGATCTCCAACTATAGAAAGGTTAACTGACCAAGGGTCTAGCTGTTATGCTCTGAAATTCATCTCCAATTGTGCATCCAGGCCATACTTTCCACAGGTTGCACTGAGCTAATGACTGAACTCAGCAAGAATACCAACACAGCCCCTCTGTTGGTCAACTGATGGACCTTAGAAGAAGTCCTGTAGAACCTCAGTAGACTGCACTTAGAAGTTTCCATCACACCTCGCACTCAGAACCTCTGCACCAAGCATCATTTTAGTATATCATCTGAAGACTCTCCAAGCAGATCTAGATTTTTCCCCATTTTCTCTCAAGGGGTGTTTCCCCTGATCAAATTCTTGTTCTTTTAATCCTGTCTTGGGGTCTGGCTTCTTGGAAGACAGAAACTAACCCAAAGATCCTGGAGCTAACACATATTTCTTAAATGCATTCCTTTCTGTTTAAATGAACTGGAGTTGATTTTTGTTACTTTCAGAATATTGAATAATACATTGATAAATAAAATTGGTGTTAATTACATCAGAGCTTATCTATCATCACTTCTCCCTGCCTCAAATTTTCATTTGAATCAAGTATATGTTAAAATACCTATCCATATCAGTAAAACCATATTTACTAAAAACTATCCAAATTAAATAGCAAAAATATTATAAACATTTTTATCTATTTTAAGTTTAAACACCATACATACATATTTACCAAGCCAAATGCATGTCTTGTTTATGGACAATTCATCATGGGTCAGTTATGGAGAGTGGGGCACACTAATGGCATGTGATGTTTAAATGTGAAAAAGTCAAATAAGACAACATGATATTTTCTTACTTTTTAATTGAGGTTTTATTTGTATATAATAAGATGAGTAGATTAAATGTGAAGCTTGAAGAGTTTTAACAAATAAATTATGTATGTGTGACCAATTAAGAGGTAGGACATTACTATGGCACCAGTAAATTCCTAAAGACACTTACCAATATACCTTCACTTCCACAGGGCAACCTGTAATCTGACTTCCATCACCCTAATTTATATGGCCTATAGGTCAAAAAATTCATATAAGTGAAATAATACCACATTTTTCATCTGTCTGCTTTGAATCAACAAAATGCCATTGATAGTTACCTATAATGTTGCTGTATCAACAATTTAATCTTTCTATTGCTAACTAGTACTCAATTTTATGAATGCATCAATTTGTTTATCCATTTTCCTATTACAAACATGTAGATAGTTTGCAGGTCTTGTAGAGTATGAATAAAACTGCTATGAACATTCTTGTATAAGTCTTTTTGTGGACATATTTTGCTTTTTCTTGGATAAATACATAGCCAATTTTATGATAAATGAATTGCTGTGCCTTAGGATAAATGTATGTTCAACTTCATATTAAAAAAATTGCTGAATTATTTTTCAGTGATTGAGATTATGTGGTTTTCCATAAGTATCAGTAATATGTGAGAATTGTAGCTGCTCCACATCCATCTTTTTCTCTTTTCACCTCCATTTCTAAGTTCTTTTGGGTTTGTCCTGTAGTTTTGTTTTCTATTCTATTTCTTATGCTGTCTTTTTAATGATTCCTTCTTATATTTGTTTGTACAGTTGTTCCAGAGATTAAAAAATATATATATTCCTAAATTACTACAGCCTCCTTACAATATTATTTCATGTACAAGATAAGACTCACACTGGATAATAGTTAATTACATTTACATTTTCCCCTGTCTTTTGCTAATGTTCTCATGTTTTATTTTTATGTGTGTTATGTTATAAACCTTTATAATATATAGCTATTATTGATTTACCAAGTGACTCAACTTTAACATGTCTAAGAAAAGAATAAAAACCAGTCTTTTGTATCAATACATCTAATTACCACTGCTAGCATTCTATTCTTTCCCATATAGATTCTTATTTTTATCTGGCATCACATCTTAATCTTTAGGCAAAAATACTCTTGGCTTTTGCATAATAGAAAGTGTCCTCCTTATTTTAAAAAAAAATCAAAGAAAATGTACAAAGAGGGAAATGTGTACATTTAAGTGATCCATTCTATTAGTTTGAAAAAATGTGAACATTCTTATAACCAATGACCTACCCAAAATATAGAATATTCTAAAATCTCCCATAGTTTACCTAATGCCAAATCTAGGCATGAGGTTTCTCAGACCCAAGAGATCATAGTTGTCCTCTTGAGTTCTATTCAACCTGTGCCATAGCACTAAGGTGTATCCTCTAGAAAACTCATAAATATGTGGGTGTAATCCAGAGAGATTTTTCAGTTTTAAAGGTGATTTCTCTTTGGCTTCTACCTAATTTTCATTATAATTTAAAGACTTTGAAAAATTTAGCTTTAGTGATTTGTTAACAGTTTGTATATCTCTTGGAGAATTAGTCTATTGCATTACTTAAAGCAGAAATCCTGAGTTATAGTTTTTGTTTATTGTACTAAAGGGTAAAGCAAATATGTTATAATTAAATATATTCAATTTTGTATCATCAGAAATACCTTTAGGAATGGAGTTTTGAGGAATAAAAGTGTGATTTCAAATAACACAATGGAAGAGATGTATAAAGAGTAATCAGAGTACAAGTTGATCAATAATTCCTTTGCTATCCACAATGAAATATTTCTTGAATATGTCCAGACTTTCTTTTGCTAAATATTTCATGAATAACCATTCATTAACTTGTGCATACAAAATCCTCAAACTTGAAGGTAATTTGGAATGTTGTTAGCACAAGAATAGTTAATGCTCTTTCACCCCAATATATCCCACCACATTTCCTTTAGCATATTTAGAGGGAAGGTTAACAAAACAATTATGGGTAGAGTTAGAAAATAAAATCTACACAAAAAATCGTTTTGTTGAATGGAGAGATCCAAGATGGCAGCTAGAGTAGGGAATCAGAAATCTTAAGCTCCATGACACCAGAACTCCTTGAGACATCAGAATAATTCTGATTGCTTCTAGCCAAAATAATAGCCTACATCATATTAGGTGCAGATAAAATTCAAAGAGTGGCCTTTAAGTCAGCCTTTAATTGTACCTAACAGCTGCAAAAATCCCGAGTAGCACAGCCAGCAAAGTGTATCCTGCCTTGGGAACCATCCCCCCCAACACACACACCATTTCTCTCTCTCTCTCTCTCTCTCTCTCTCTTTCTCTTTCTTTTTTACTCCCAAGAAGCAGAAGACAGAGCATCAATCAGAATCAAACTCTGTGATACCCTGGACCCGTAGCCCATGAAAAAAGTGGTACCATTTCTCCCCTCCAGCTGGCTCCAAAGCTGCTGTATGAAACTATGGAATGAAGAGGTGAGCATTGTGCACCATGTGTGACTTTTCTACCCACCTGTGCTGGAAAATAATCCAGCACAGCACTGCCCCAACAAAACCAAAAAACAAAAACAGTGAACTGCAATCTAATACTGACAGCAGAGGTGGGAGTGGAATGGTGAATCTGCCTTTGAGAATGGGGATGGGGTAAGGATCTGAACTCTCAGTGTTGAACTCTCAGTGATGTAATGCACATGTAAAGCAGCAAAGGCTGAGAGCAGGAGCAGGGCAACAAGCCAACCTCCCAGAGGAGCTGCAGGCACCCAGCAGAGATCAACAGAGGCATAAAATAAAGGTTGAGAGTAAGAATGGGGTGACAAGCCAACCTCCCAAAGGAGCAATATATCAAAAGGACATAACAATTATCAACCTATATGCATCCAATGTCAGTACACCCAATTTCATCAAACATATACTAAAGGAATTAAAAGCACATACAGACTCCTACACAGTGGTAGTGGGAGACTTTAATATGCCTCTATCACCAATAGATAGGTCATCCAAACAAAAAACCAACAAAGAAATCCTAGAACAATATGACATCATAAATCAAATGGACTGAACAGAAGTCTACAGAATATTTCATCCAACAACAGCACAATATACATCCCTCACAGCAACCCATGGAACTTTCTCCAAAATAAAACATATTTTATGGCACAAAACAAGCCTCAGTAAATATAAGAATAAAAATAACCCCTTGCCTTCTGCCTGATCACAATGCTTTAAAATTAGAACTCAACAAAAACAGCAGCAGAAAGCACACAAATAATTGGAGGCTGAATAGTACATTGCTTAACGATCAGTGGGTCATAGAAAAATAAGAGAAAAAATCAAAAGTTTCCTGGAAGTTAATGAAAATGAAAACACCACCTACCAGAACCTATGGGACACAGCAAAGGCAGTCCTAAGAGGAAAGTTTATAATCATGAGCACATATATTAAAAAGATGAAAGATCTCAAATAAATTACCTAATGCTTCATCTCAAACTCCTAGAAAAACAAGAACAAGCATAACCCAAAACAAGCAGAAGGAGAAAAACGCTAAAAATGAGGGCCAAAATTAATGAAATAAAGACCAAAGAAACTATACAAAGAATCAACAACAAAAAAAGCTGCTTCTTTGAAAAAAATAAACAAGATTGACAAGTCCCTGGCAAATCTGACTAAAAGGAGGAGGGAAAACACCCAAATTAATAAAAATCAGAAATGAAAAAGGGGAGATAACAATAAACACCAAGGAAATCCAAGGAATCATCAAAGACTACTTTGAGAACCTATATTCCAACAAATTGGAAAATCTTTAAAAAAAGACAAATTTCTAGATTCTTATGACCATCCAAAACTGAACCAAGAGGATATTAAACATCTAAACAGATCCAGAGCATGTAATGAAATTGAAGTATCAATGAAGAGTCTTCAAAAAATAAAAGTTCATGACCTGAAAGATTTTCAGCTGAGTTCCACCAGACCTTCAAAAAAGAACTAATACCAATACCCCTTAAACTTTTCCATAAAATAGAAAGGGAAGGAACACTGCCTAACTCATTCTATGAAGCCAGTATTACACTCATCCAAAAACCATACAAGGACACATCCAAAAAGGAGAAACCCAGGCCAATTTCCTTAATGAACATCAAAGCAAAAATCCTCAATAAAAACTGAAACCATTTCCCTCAAAGTCAGGAGCAAGACTAGGATGCCCACTCTCCCCACTCCTATTCAACATAGCCCTGGTATTCCTAGCCAGAGCAATAAGGCAAGAAGAACAAATGAAAGGAATACACATAGGTAAAGAAATAGCCAAGTATCTCTATTTGTAGATGACATGATCTTTACCTCCAAGACCCAAAAAACTCTACCCAAAACCTCCTAGACAACATAAACAGCTTCAGCAATGTAGCAGGTTACAAAATCAACTTATAAAAATCAGTAGTCTTTCTATATGCCAACAATGAAAAAATGGTGAAAGAATATGGGAAAACAATTCCATTTTCCTAAAAAAAAAATCAAATACCTAGTAATAAACTTAACAAATGATATAAATGCCTCTACAAGGAGAACTACAAACCACTGAAGAAAGAAATCGAGGAAGCATACAGAAGGTGGAAAGATCTCCCGTGCTCAGGGATTGGCAGAATCAACATAGTAAAAATGACTACACTATCAAAAGCAATCTACGTGTTCAATGCAATTTCTATCACAATCTCAATGATATTCATCACAGAGATTGAAAAATCTACCCTAAAGTTCATTTGGAAGCACAAAAGACCACGTATAGCCAAGGCAATATGCAGCAAGAAAGAGCAATGCTGGAGGCGTCACAATACCAACTTCAAAATATACTACAGAGCCATAGCAATAAAAACAGCATGGTACTGGCACAAAAACAGATATGAAGACCAGTGGAACAGAATAGAGGACCTGGATATTAATCAATGGAGCTATGTCTATCTTATTTTTGACAAATGCCCCAAAACACGATGGAGAAAAGTCTCTTCAATAAATGTTGCTGGGAAAAGTAGTTATCTGCCTGCAGAAAACTGAAACTAGATCCCTGCCTGTCATTCTGTCCTAGTATAAACTTAAAGTGGATTAAGGACCTCAATATCAAACTCGAAACCTCTCTCTCCAGGAGAGAGCAGGGAATACTCTGGAAGCAATAGGTATAGGTAAAGACTTTCTCTGTAGAAGTCCAGCAACCCAGCAACTAAGAGAAAGGATGGACAAATAGGAATACATGAAATTAAAAAGCTTCTGCACAGCAAAAGAAGTGGTCTCCAAATTGAAGAGACCACCCACAGAGTGGAAGAAAATATTTGATAGCTATATATCAGAAAAAGGACTGATAACCAGAATACACAGGGAGCTCAAAAAACTAAACTCCCCAAAAATCAATGAACTTGTAAAAAAGTGGGCAACTGAACTAAACAGAACTTTTTCAAAGGAAGAAATCCAAATGGCCAAAAAACACATGAAAAAATGCTCACCATCCTTGGCCATAAAGGAAATGCAAATCAAAACCACACTAAGATTCCACCTTATTCCTGTTAGAATAGCTATAGCAACAAAAACACTAACAACTACAAATGTTGCTGAGGATGCAGGGGGAAAACAAACCTTCATACACTGCTGGTGGAATGCAAGCTAGTATAACCACTTCGGAAAACAATATGGAGGCTTCTAATTCTGTGGAAGAGAGAGAATAAACCATAATAATAAGGACAGAGGGTTTTTGCTAGTTGAGATAAGGACAGCTATACAGGGAGAGTCCTTGCATTACTTTCATGTACATATGTGTTTACATTCTGAGTTGAATCTTTTCGAACCGACCTTTTCTCTAGTTCCTGATCCCCTTCTCCTATTGGCCTCTGTAACTTTAAAGTTTCTGCATTAATTCCTTTGCATTGAGGATATCACATACTATGATGTTTTTTTGGTTTCTTACCTGTCCTCATACCTCCCTTGTGGTTCACTGTTGGTGGGAATATAAACTAGTACAACCACTTTGGAAAAAAATATGGAGGCTTCTTAAAAATCTAAACATAGATCTGCCATATGATCCAGCAATCCCACTCCTGGGGATATGCCCAAAGGAATGTGACACAGGTTACTCCAGAGGCACCTGCACACCCATGTTTATTGCAACACTATTCACAATAGCCAAGTTATGGAAACAGCCAAGATGCCCCACTACTGACTAATGGATTAAGAAAATGTATTTATACACAATGGGATTCTACTCAGCCATGAAGAAGAATAAAATCTTATCATTTGCAAGTAAATGGATGGAAGTGGAGAACATCATCCTGAGAGAGGTTAGCCTGGCTCAGAAGACCAATAATCATGTTTTCCCTCATATGTGGACTTTGCATCATGATATATCTTTCTTATTATCTCTTATATTTTCTCTTCAAAAAACTCGGAGAAGAAGAGGGTGGAACAGGTTTTGCCTGGCAGTGGGAGGAGGGAGAAGGTGGCACAAACAATGTATACACATGTGAGTAAATGTAAAAACAGTAAAATAAAAAAAAGAAAAATGTTAAGGCAGAAATATTCACCTCTGCAAAAGTATCCACTCTAGTCAGATTTTCCCTCCTGTTAAAGGTACTAATATATTAGCTTATGTCTTCAAAATGTTCTTCTTACGTTTTCTTATGCTATTTAATTCTATGGAGAAGATGTTGAAATTATTTTGGCATTTTCCCCTTCTTAGATTATTTTATTTTGTCCTAAAGTACTTGTAGAATGCTTCCTTTGTCCTTAATGTTTCAAAATTGCAAGATATCTACGTGTGATTTCAAAGATATATTTGTCTGCAGCACAGAGAAACCTTTCTATCTATATATCCAAGTTTTGCTTGAGTCCAAAAATGTTTTTTTAAGTTGTCTAAAATATTTTTTCCTGTGTAACTATAATTTCTCTAAAAAATATCTGTGTCTCTAATTCTAAGGCTTGGTATCCAATCTCTGTGAACCTCCTTCAAATATTATCATGCCTCTCTTTTGTTCTTGCTTGCTGGAAGAATTTTTTCATTTATTCTATTCTTCCATGTCTTAATGCTTTGTCATTTTAGGTTGTTTTTCAAGTCAGATTTTAATTATGCTTTTCAAGTTTCAATTCCTAAATTCACTAATCTGCCTTTGCTTTAGAGCTGGCTGCTCTGTCTTCTTGATATGTTCTCATCATTCCTTGAAAACCTTACTCTGTGGTACTCCGAGATGTTTGAGGCTTGTTTTGTGCTTTTCTAGCCACATCCTTGGGAACAGCAATTTTCTCAAGAAATCATCATTCTTGTTGGTATTTAGAATGATACTTAGAAATCAATCTTTGGGCATGAGATAGTTTCTATTTTTGAGTGATTTTCATAATTTAAATGCTTTCCAAATGCTCATTTTTATAGCTAAATGTTCTAATTTTATTGGAAAAATGTTTTGTTCTTTTATATTCTGGAGAAACCATTTACTGTAAACCAATCATTTGAACAGTTTTGATTTGTCCTTTAAAATAACATTTTCAAAACAACAGCTTTGGGTTCTGATCAATATTTTTTCCTCTGAGTTTGCATTTGTTTTCTGTTTCTCTAATTCAGTTTTCATCTTTATTTTTATCACTTTGCTTTTGGTTGATCATACCAATTTCCAATATTCTTCAGATGAATACTTAATAATTATCTTCAAACTAATTTTGTTATGAGACACAATTAAATGATATCTATGATATATGTGAAATATTAAACAGTAATATAAATACCCATTTCTCTAGAAACTTAACTAAGATCATGTTTGATATATTGCTGTTTTATTGACAATGACCAAACTTGATTATATGTCTTGGTGTCCTAGGGACCTTTTGAAAATCCCAATGTCCAATTCAGGGACATATTGATTAGATCAGAATGTCAGGCATTTTTTAAAAAGGAAATTCCCATTTGCACCCAAGTTTGAGAACCACTGACAAAGACTAATCAATATGCTAGCATGTTTCTTGCTTAAATAGTGGAGAAAAATAAGATTTTTGTTTTGTGTTATACAAGTACTATTTATTACAATGTATGTTAAAATCTACCCTTTCTTAAAAATTGTCTCATCATGACCTTTTAGGGAACTCACAAGTTGCACAACCTGAGATGTTTTCTATTTATGAGATGATAGAGCCTTAGTTTAAACTAAGAAATAATCAAAATAAGATTAAAATTAGAGATTGAATTAATGATAAATCACCAGTACTGCTTTTAGAGAATTCATTTAAATGGCAACAGGGATCTGCTTCTAAGATGGAAGTATTGTTTTGGCAGGGGGAAGAGGAAGAATTCATTTATTATTAAATTGATCCCAGATAAGTAAGAATTTACCAGTAAAATAAGATCATTACAGTCTTTTGACAGGTTCTTTCTTTCCTTGCCTTTCCTATTTCTAGTCTTCTACTCTCTCCCAATCTTTCCCTTCCCCCTGCTTACGTAATTTTATTTGCAAATTCTTGCCATTTGGAACAGTTTTGGGAGCAAAAGAAAAGTGATGTTTGAGAGGTGAAAGGCAGTCACAACCTGGCCTGGAATCAATTGGTAGGGAGAATTCTTGACAAGACTCACCAGCTGACTCCCAGCTGCACATGGGATGCGGCTGCTCAGCAGCGGTCTTTGCAATTTCAGTCCACTCGGGGTAATTGGTTTCAGATGAAACCAGACCAATTCATTTTACACTGTCCACAGCCACTGCCCAAAGAACTGGAGGACATGACTTACTCAGGGCAAAATCCCAACTTCATGGAAATCCCATCACTTAAATGCTAGTCTGAATTGGATCTGATTGTGTTCTTGTAGTCCCTGTATGGTAGGACGGATTATAATGCTATTGCAGTGGTTAGTTGTGCTCACCCTGTTGCTCTGGCTGTAACTCTTTTATTTCCTTCAGAACATCTTGTTTAACAGACACTAAATGTGTCCTTAATGATGTAATTAGTAAAATGTTAGTGATCATATTCCTAACTTGGAAAAGAAATCATAGGTACCGTTTACTATTGTTTTCACTAAATCATCCCCCACTTAAAGCTTCAAATAAAATGAAAATACTTTTCAATATTCTCCTTTCTTCTTTCCTTTGATGAAAGGAAATATATATAATTTTGGAATTTCTCCAGCAGAAAGACTTAGTTCATTCTATTTCTATTTTTATGCACTGTAAAAGTTATTTTCAGCTTCAAGAAAAGTAACAAGATATTCAGCAATGGTTATTTAAACAACAAGGATATGTTTGGTGACATAAGTCTGGACAGGAGGTGTTTCAGGGTCAGTTGTCCAAAACCATTATAAAGGACCTAGGGATCTTATATCTCAATCGCAACCCACTCTACCATCCTGACCCTCTCAGTGTCCCACTACACACAGTGACAAGTTGGCCACTAAACACAACTATCACATCTTCAAAGGATATGCTAAATATTTAACAACCTATTCTCTGGAAAACAAAACAAAAGCATCCTAATTTGCATCATTTGCTAACTTCTGTGTAATAAATTTTCCTGCCATGGGTAAATTTTATGCTCCAATACAGTGACTTTGAATGTGAGTGGATAAAGGTGCTCAATGATGAGCCAAAATAATCTAGCTCCTACTTACAACTAGGTATCATCTGTTAGGAGGAATCCCTTTTAAAAATTCTTTATCTAGAGACAAATAACTTGGGAAAGCTTTCAATCCATAAATTCTCTTATGCACATAGGTCTGTCTTGCATCTACTGCCTAACCCTAACTTGGTTACTGTGATGGGGATGGAATTTCCATGATTGCTTAGAAAGGTTAATAACCTCCACTGACTGTCAAGGGCAGGGTAACCTCTGTAAGAGTATAGAAGAGTTAATTTCAGGGAAAAAGTGGAGCAACACAACAAATGCGAAGTGAATGAGAGTGCCCAGTAGGTGGGCAAACAATGGGGGTCTTAAAACCAGACATAACTGTGTTCCTGTACCCAAACATATGAGAAGGAATATAGAAATATAAGTACATAAATTTTTTATTCTAATTTTGGCATATTTTTATGAGTCTACCCCTAAACACGTTGGCTGTGTCATCTTTTCTTTTGGGCAACTCCTGGAGCCTGGTCATGGTAAAACATCAAAGTGCAAGGAGATTGAGAGCTGAGTGGAGTTGATGGCTCTTAGAGAGCACTTCAAACAGTGTGAATGGTGGGGAACAACTAAAATTCCCTGAGAAAAACATCATCATTTATATGAAACAGGGCCTGAGCAATGTTAATGTATTTTTTAACATGAGCAATTTATTATCTGCTGTTTTCTATAGCACTTTCCTAAATGAGTCTCATCATTTCTACAAACCAAGATTTTTTTTTAATTTAAAAGCATGAAGTCTTACCCAGAGAGATGAGCATAACTAAGCACTATAACTAGAGATGGAGAAGAAGGGCCTTGGAAGACAAATACTGTGTTTTTGTCTAATGATAAGAAGTAAGTTTGTTCCTCTGATTGTGTCTTTATTAACACCAAGCCACTTTCTAGTTTCTTGTATTTTTTTTAAAGAAAGAAACTGTCAGGTTTTTTATTTTTAATATTCATAACTACCATTCATCCTTTCTGCTCCCCCTTTCTCTGTTCTTTTCCTTAAATGCACACATACTATGGTATCTATAAATCTATGTTTAAAGAGAAGCTAAATTTTGGTTGTCTCTTTTGCTCCATGTTCCACTGCTCACTAATGTTTTGTTGATTGATAATGAGGAAGTGACAGAGTAGTTCAAAATTCTGTGCTTATAATGAGGAGACATTAGTAACTTTGCTGCTTCAAAGTCCAGTATAATCAGGTCAAGCTTTAGGACACCTTCACTTAATTGATGAATCCATCTATAAGATGGGGTAATGTATGATTGCTCTAATAATACAGAAAGAACTGTTAAAAATGTCACTAATGGGAGCAAGTTATTTGTTGCCAGACAGATTAGGGATGTTAAACTGGTATTATATAGTACTTTTACATGGTTAAAGTACACTGTAATTAGACATTTAAAATTAACAACTATTATGTATGGGTTTAAAAGAAAGTCTTCTTTTCTTTTCTTATTAAAGAAAAATGATAATCCCTTTGCTTTCTCTCAATAGAGAACTACAGCTGTAGCCTACATGTATTCAAAAAGAAGAGATGTAGATGGAGGAAGCAAACTTTGAGGTTGATAAGTTTTCAAAGAAAGGTGGAGTTGTTAATCTTAGAAATGGGTAGTAAAGAACAGAAATTTATTTTCCTTCAATATTTTAGAAATATCTTGCCTAGATACCTGAGGATGACTCAGAAGAGACCTGTTGTGTTCTTATAGTTTTGAGTTTATTTAGTATTGGGAGCTCAGTTTTAGATGTAAAGCAAATTTCTGAAGTGACCCCTCCCTTTGGGTGCTGGATAAATTCCGTCTCCTGGATGAGGAAAAGAAAAGTGGTTGTTCACAAGGGGTACTTTATGAATATTTCGATTTTTCCCACAGGTCTGATGCCAGATAACCATTTTAAAAGATGTTGCTCTCTTTCAATGAGCACTTGTTTGAGCATTCTTAGCACCTCTGATAAGAAAATAATCAAGTCTTTATACTTGAGGTAAAGAGAATGATACTATTTCCCTGTTGCCAGCCTCAGAAGGTACATATTTTAAAATATTTTGTGCATATATAATAGCTACTTCTTTGCCACTGAAACTTAAGAATATTGTAATTTTTATTTCTTTGCTTGTTATTTTCTATACTACAGTGTAAATTTTGCGATTATATTTTTTAACTCGGTTCTCAGTATTAAGATGTGTTTTAATAAAATGCGGGTGGTTCACTTTTCATTATTATTTAAAGATTTCAAAAATTTAAATTTATGATCTCCTTTACTCCTATGTTAACACAGGTGAAATGAAGAATCAGCAAGTGGCTTAGAAACAAAATGGAATTTGTAGCTCATCTCTTTCAAGTATCAACAATTCTCACTCTCTTTATAAGAATGACACAGTTATTGCATCTTCTTAATTAGTCAACATTTTGATAAATACCCTCTTCGCCAAACAAACTTTTTATATTTCAAAAATTAAGTTTTCATTCTCAAATGCTTTTAGATTCATGGAAAAGTTCCTAAGATAATGGGTTCCCTCATACTAACCCATACAGTCTCCTGTAATAATACCTTCATTAGTATGGCACATTTGTCACAATTAATGAACCAATGTTGTTTATTAACTATAAACAATATTTTATTGAGATTTCCTTAATTTGTATTCAGTATCCTTTTTCTGTTTCAGGTCCCAACCATGATGTCACATTATAATCATCACATCTCCTAAAGCTCCTAACACAGTTTCTCAGATTTTCTTGAATTTTTCTTGCTTATGACTTTATTAGTTTTGAGGCGATATGGTCATGTGCCTAGAAGAATGTCCTACAATGTGGTTTTGTCCAATTTCTTCACTCAGGACAGGCATCATGGATTTGGGGAAGGAAGCCAAATGTGTTTTAAGTGGAAAATTTTATTCTGTCTTCCCACTTTTACAGTATAGAAATTGTTTCTGGTCATGAAAGTACAGGTTAAAGGTTTCTTGGAAACATGGATATTTAACTGAATTATTTACCATAAAGTTATAAGTAGATCATATAACGAAGTTAAATTTTCCAAATCAAGGGAATTCATAACTTTAGCAAAAAAAATTTAATAATAATAATTAAAATAAGCATGAGGAATTTGAAGTAATAAGAATTTGTCTTTGATAATGTCATATTTGGTGACGTATAAATGATAAACATGAAATTTAGAAAGTATTACATTTGATCTTGGGTGGGTTATTAATAACTTTTCAATGTTTTCCATCATTTTATATTATTATTCTAGTAATTTTGTGTTGCTTTTGAAAGGCATTATCTTAACAAGAACATTCTGATTCATTTTAGAACATTTTCACATCAATGTAACTTATGGAGGAGAAGCAATTGCTTTTCTAGTTTATAAATGAATAAAGCAAAGCAAAGAACAACTGGGTAATTCCTGTGGCTCACATTCAATGGAGTGTCCTAAAAATCAATTTTTTTCTGCTAAAAATTACATTTAGTTTTGATATCTCCATTTTATTTGTAGTTTTAAATTTGGCTCCTTTTTTATCTGTCTAGCTAAGAGTGTTTTCTTTTTATAATTTGAATTTTCCAAATGACTTAAATAAAACTAAATTCTGTATGTGATATCTTTTGTTTTGAAATAGCAGATTTTTAAGTGAGCTAGAGTCATAAAATGTGATAATGCATAATTTTGTGCATGGTTTAGGGTCACTTCAGAGCTATCAGAGCTTCACCCTTGGTGGCTTCAGGCCATGATGTTTGACTGAACTTCCCATGGTTCTGGTCAGTACACTGCTTTTGTCTTTCTTAGTTTACAGAAACAGGCATGAGATAGAAAACCATAGTCAAGCCACAACCACCACAAATAGTGATCACTAATGTCATTTGAATTCACGAGTGTGAGAATTGCTACTTTGTTATTTATTGCATATTATTAAAGCCTAAATATGTTGGTACATTTTGTTGTTTCTTAGAACATTGTAGGTGTCAAAAGAACATTTAGAAAACAGGCCTGTCAACATAAACAGAAAAGAGAGTGAGATATCAATTTAATTTGAGAAAATAAATAGGCAATGTTGATAGCTTGGGCCTGAAATGTCTAAAAAGCGTACATGTTAAAGGCTTAGACCTAGCTCATGTTGGGAGGTGGTAGAATCTTAAACATGTGGCGTTTAAGTGAGAGGAGTTAGTTCATTTGGAGGTATGCCCTCAAAGGGAATTGTGGGATGCTTGCCTCTTCCCCTTCCTGGTTATCTCTTTTTACTTCCTGGCTGCCATGAGGTAAATGACCTTACTTTACCATGTGTTCCCTGCCCCTGATGTGCTGACTCACCAAAAGACCATGGACTAAAACTTCCAAATTAAACCTTTCTTCCTTATAAGTTGATTAGCTCAGATATTTTGATATAGTGATTGAAAGCTTATTAGCACATTTCACATTACTGGACTTTTCTGGGATTCTAGAGGTCCTCTAAAAACCCTTCTTTGAATCTGTTTATTCAAAGAGACAGAGGCAAAAGGCCTACCCTTTATATATATTTGGGGAGTTTATTTGTTATTTCTAATTGTTCCCTAAATGAGCAAGCCATGCCTTTTGAATGGGAGTCAGCAAGCAATATTCTGTCTCTTCTTAAATTGCCCAGGCTGAGCTACACCCCTTTTGAATGGGGAATGATTCACTCTATCTAGCTTTAACTTTTTTTGACACAAGTCACCCCTATTTGCTTACTTTATCATCATTTTAATGTGACTAAAGATACTCATGGCCCATCATGTGTGAATTCCCCTATCTGTAAGTCCTTCCTGCTGGCTCCCAATTTCCACAGTTGTGAGCTGTCAGGCTCCTCTGGTGCTTAGCACTCTTTTAGTTATGTGTGTGCTTGTTTTGTCTTCTTTTCCCAAGTTCACATTCAGGTAAGTCAACAAGAGCATTGACTGACTTCTGCTACCCCTGGTCCTAGTCTAGTGCTCAGTATGTTGTAAGGATTCAGTGAATATTTATTGAAGTAAATCTTTAGACTACCATGGAATGTTATTTCAGAAAATGCAGCTTTTGCTTAGTATCTCTTACTATTTAATATATTTGAATACTAAAATTTTACAACTCTAAATTATCAGAGGAGCATGAGCATAGAGTAAACAGCTCTCCATGTGTTCATGTCTTTTGTTTTAATATAGATTGTGTTTTCTTTCTTTCTTTCTTTTTATCCAGGGTTTTAGAAAGTCCAAAGTGGTTTTCAAGTATTTTAAATACAGAGACATGTCTATCTTTCTGAATATTTACAAAAGACATTTTCTGCTTAAATGTAGCCTTTTTCACTTGTCACTGTTTTATGCAGGGTTCTTCAGTTTTTTAATAGTCTACATGGATTAGTAACTGCATGATGTTTAAGGTGTTTGGATGCCATTTGGAGGCTTCATAAAAGGAGGTCACTTAGAGTTCAGAAATGTTTAGAAAGGAGAAAAAAAAAGTCTTAGGAAGTTTCTCCTTGCAGTTAGCCACTTAGAACCTCTGCACTGTGTGCATTCGAGATGCAATGTGCCATGCAAAGATTATCTGTTGTGGATCATACTAAAAGCAAAGCGAAAAACTTGGGCAAAGTAAGTGGTGCCATATTTAAGAAAGTATTTCAAATCCCTTGTGCTCTAGTTGTTTAAGAAATGTATACATAAATTTATGGTATTTTAAAGTGATGTACTTACTGAGTTTGAAAAGGAAAAAAATAAAAATAAAAAAGAATAACAACAGAAAGTTCCATTGCTCTGCCTGAATTTATTGCTCATAATTGTGGAACACATGCTTCAAGCTATAAAGTCAGGAAGGTGGAGCTTCTGACTCATTATTCCTTTTCTTGTTTGGCCTAGGGGAAGCAGAATTAAGATGGTCATTTATGCATCTAAACATATGACTTTAAAGGTAACCAGTCAGAGTATCCATTGAGAGAGAGAGGAGACGGAAGTGACCAATAACCAACTTCTGGCTGGATAAAACGTTTACACATAACTTCTGGCTTCCCCTCAAGTGGAGCTTTTGCAAGGGATTTATAGGTCAGATAGCTCAGCAGTTTCAGCTTGTTGCCCACCGTACCTTAACAAAGCTTGTGCGTGTTTGTACAGCTGGCCTGGTAGCTGTGGGAGTCCCTAGAATCCCACAAGCCTCCCTCCTGTTACCTCTCCTTCCCCATTTACCCACACACAAATACACACAGAATGAAGCTGTCTGACTAGCAGGTTAAAGGCCCACAATTCAAGCCTTGTTTATTTTCTTTCCTTGATTTCCTGCTGCTACAGTGAGTAAATGATATTTCCCCTTGCTTTTTTTTTTTTTTTTTTTTGAAACCTGTTTGTCTATCAATGTCTAGTAGGGAATGAAGGAAATACATTTTATCATCATTTGTGGGACTTACTCTTTCGGGCACTATTTTGAGCTTCTTTTCTCTCACCTATTTTCCCTCTCAACTTCTTTCTTTCAAACTTTCTCCACTCTCATCTTTTTCTCATATTTTGGGGGAGAAGGAATTTACCCAAAGGAAGGAAAGAAAAACATCCCCAAACTCTTCAAGTGTAACTTCACCCTGAGGAAGGGTGTTATTTTAATTACTGCTGAACCCATTCTGTAGGGAGGCCTGTAAATGCTTCATGCAGCTAGGAGAGTGGCAGTTAATATGCCTTTTGAATCAGTGCCACAAACTACAAAGACTGCCATCTGGGGAGGTATTACATTTGTTAGAAAAAAAGAGTCGAAACTTTTCCTTAAATGAGCTTGTAAATTCTAGTCAATCTTAGGTTTATTTCATTTTTTTCCAAAGAAATCCTTCCATAAGAAATATTTAAAATCATATTAATTAACCAGACAAGGAACAGAGTTTCTGAATTGCAGTGACTACTGTTATACCCATAGGCATAACTGACATGTTTGCATTTTGACTTCTTTACTGTTGTCTCCAGCAAACATTTCCCTAAATCCCTAGAATTGGAAAATAACCAAATAAAGGGAGAAATTTGTATTAACATGTTCAATATTCCTAAATTTTCTTTTATTTCATACGAAAATTGTTTTAATTAGAAAGCAAAAAACAGTTTATTTAATTTCTGGTATTCTGAATAGTTGGTCACCCTTCATCTCCTGACATAGCTGTTCTGGCAGATGAGGTAGGAAAGGAGGATTATTGGCGTTAGACGAAACTGAATCCATGTCTCACACTTTAACAAGCACGTTGTTCAAAGGCAAGGCATGCAAACACCTGGTGCCTCGGCCTCTTCATCTGGGAAATGGGAAAAAACTACACTTCCTTGCCAACCTGGATTGCTGAGAGAACCACATGATATAGTGGCTGTCAAAGTGCTTTCTACATGGAGAAATTTTATATAAGTCTTAAATTGTCTTATTTTTCCAAAGTTTTAAAATTATTATGGATGTTCGAGCTTTTTGTTTCCTTCTTTTTTAACACATTTTATTTATTAGCATACATTAATAGTACAAGGGTGTTTCACTGTGACAATTCCATAGATGTGTATATTGTACTCGGAACAATTCACTCCTTCTACCATAATCCCTTATCTCCCCTTTTTCTCCCTCACCCCCCAACCTTTGCAAACAGTGTTTAGTGGGTTTTATTATGCTACTTTCATATATAGATACACACATACATGTAATGTACTTTGGCCCCCTTCACCCCCAGTGTACCCTCTGCTTTCCCCATCCACTCTAGTTCCTACCCACTTCCAACAGCCCCTCCTTTTGCACTCAAGTCCTATTATTAATCCTTTTATCATTTCCTTCTTAATAGCATACTTTTATGGCAAATCCATAGATGCTGCAATCTACAAGTTCTAAATTTTAAGTACAATCCAAAAAGGTAATAAGAAATTTCTTACTGTAAAAGGCATATTGACACTGTGTCTCATAACAAAACACAGAAGTACTTGAAATATGATGAAATAAATAGCCAAATACTATTTTAGTGGTCCATTTGATTAATCTAGCTCTATTTAAAAAGCGTGCTCAAGATCTCATTTCAAATCACTCCAGGATGCTTAAACATCACTCTGTTCACAGGAAACCTTTGATATTTACCCTTCCATTTGCTGAAGTCCCTTAGTTCAAAACCTCAGTGAAACTGCAAACATATAGACACTGATTTAGAGCTGTGGAGTGGCTCAAGTGGTAGAACGCCTGCCTAGTAAGTGTGAGGCCCTGAGTTCAAACTTTAGTACCACAAAAAAAAAAAATAAGAAACATAGACACTGATCTAGTAAGAAAACTCTGCAGCAACAAACACTGGGTTACATTGTACTGCAAGTAACCCCTTTGCCATTAAAACCATTAGAAAGATTTTCTTTTTTGCATCTCTGTATGGCATTGAAAATCAATTTATGAATTTTCTGAGGGAACGATGGTTAAGCAATTATTCACCCAGGAGTTTTTCTTCATCAAATATTTGAATTGCCATGTGGAAAATGATTTTCAGTTGCTCCTCTGAACTTCCTCCTTCTATCCCAAAATAATCCCTGACCTTGGCAGCCTACATTTGGAAGAAGGAATCGCCATGGTAATGCTGATGTAGATATAGACATCTGTCTCTACCTGTTGTTTGTCTAACAAGAACAGGAGGTCATTCAAGAATGCCAGCTCTCATCTTTTGGATTATAATGGTAATATTTCCTTTACCTGATATGTTTTGCACAAAAAATATTTTGAGAATAGTTAACATCATTCCTCAGAAAAGCCTAATGAAAAAGAATAAGTATATTTTTATCTGCTTTTAAAATTTCAACTTGTTTTTATTTATACCTTCTCTTTCTTGTTCCTGTCTATCTTTCCTAGCATCTTTAGTCTCCACTGAAGATTGAAGAAATAAAGTATTTCTATTGCCACATAATGAATCAACTTAGGGTTTTGTGTTCTCTGTGCTCTAATACTTTTGGAGACAGAATTATTTGAATGATGAGTGCTGTCACCCCACACAGTTGTACTGTTGCTTTTTAAGACATTTGCATGGTAGCAGAGACAATAGATAAATCCTTTGCTCTCATAACAGTCTACATAGCTGGACATGCTAATTGTATAAAGTTACTTATAGTTAGGCCATAATTGCCCAGTAAAAACTTGCTCATCAACTTGCCTCTTACTTTACTAATGTCTTATTCAAAAATGTCTCTGAACAATCTGCTTAGTAAATAAAATGTATTCATTGAAGCTTGTAGCCAATTTCTAGGTCATACAAGCACCTGAATACTTCATTGAATATCTTGGTTAAGGAAGCCTTTATAAATTCAAAACCTTTAATGAGTTTCCTAACTTAGGTGGGAGAAGATACAATCAAGATAAACTTCCTCTGTGAAAAATGGGAGATTGTTGAGTAGTATTAGAAGATGAACAGCTGGCCACTGTTTATGAACACAGCCAGGCTCTCATCCATAAAACAGGAAAGAGAGTCAAAAGCCAAAGTTGTCTTCTTTCAAGATTACAGCTGGAAGATTTTTAGAATTCAGGGAAAAAATTAAACTTAAGTTACATTTACCATTTTCCTCTTACAGATATAGAAAAGAAAAGTAAGGAAATACCTTAGGAAATATCCTTATCAATGCTACAATTTATATTATACAAATACATACTTCACTTTGGATAAAAAACCCCACTATCTTGTGAACTTTTATGAGAAGTAAGAACAGGTGAATGAAATAGCCACCATATAAAAATAATTGTAAATTAATTAGTATAAAATTTTAAAAGTACTATAGCCAAGGACTAGTTTCAATTCCTCTTATGGTCTCTATAGTGACTGAAAAAAAGTAATAATGAAATAAGAAGTAATTTTTCAAAGTATAATGAGAAAATTCCTAAATCAATTATTTTTGTAAGTTCTCTGCTATGTAGTAGATTGAATGAGTTTTATGATAAAAGGATTTCATCAAAAAAGGATTTCTGGATAGAAAATTTGGGAGGAAGTAAACTGTATTCTTTATTTCTATATTATTCTATTGATAAGCTTAATTCTATTCCTTCCTGTGCTAATCATTTATTTCTTGGCAAAGAAAGATTAATTTATCTCGAACATGAAATAGAAGTACAGTAACAATCAGAATTAGAGACTATTCTGAGTACCCAAAGGAAAAAAATCAATTAAAATAAATTTTAAAAATAATAAAAACTAAAATAAAATATAATTTCTTCAGACAAATACACTCCCCATACTAGGCAGTTGTATCCAGGAAGTATCAGATGATTCTGTTTTAACAGGTGACATGATCCTCACAAAAATACCTGGTCCACAAAGAGAAAAATGAGTTATGGCATTAATAACCAGAACCATTTATGTTCATGACATCTGTAAGTGTTCCATTTGATGTCTTGTTTTTATCTTTACAGTGCTACTAAATTCTGATAGCATAATTGTTCTTTATTTTGGGTGAGGAAATTTAAACCTTAAACACATAGAAAAATAAACATACGTTTATAAATTTTGGAATGAAATAACTATATATTTAGTTCATTTGTTCAGATAGGTTAAATTTGAATTCAAAACAAAAGATGCCAAATTGAAGTGCAGCATGGGTGAGCCATGATTGTTAAAACTAGCACACACACCTAGGATGCCAAATGAGTCAGATTAAATGAGCTGTTATTTCATTTTATTTTTATTTTAAACTGATTATAAAATATACAACAGAAATTGTCATTTGATTTAGAAAATAAGAGTGTAGTTATTTATTTCCTTTGTAGCTTTTTTCTGTCACTCTAAAAACAAAGATTTAAGAATCACTGTCTACTCTTATTTAACCAAGAGCCAATAAAAATTAAATAAATTCAAAAAACCTTTGAGAGCTTGGCTCAAAGTAAGCAGCAACTAATTAAGGTATATGCCAGTATGCACACAGTTTTATTTTTCATTCCTTTCAAACTTTTTAAAGCTTTAACTGGCAGTCCTTCTTTCCATGGTTTGATTAAGGCCACACTAACTAGCTGAAAAAAATATGATGCGGATTTAATACAAAATTCTGCTCCTTGTGAAAAGGGCAGATAAACACTTGGTTGCCCTACATTCATGACTTTCTTTTCTTTGTACCATTGTTAACATTTTTTTTCCCAGTAAAGAGGACATAGATTTCACTAATTTTTCCAAACAAATGCTTATAAATATATTGACCTTACTCAATCATGAAGGAGAGCAATTAACTTCTTTATAAACGTCAAATGTGAAGTTACTGACTTTGGTCCATGCGCTTCCTTACAGATCTGTCACTCAGCCTTTACCAAGGGATGCTTTTTGGAAGGAGGCCCTGGAATGGTACAAAAGGCAAACTTGAAACCTAAAACAGTGCACAGATGCAGATACACCTAATATGCCTGTTTCAGTGAAGTCTAAACAAAATAAAGCAAAAGCTTCCCTTCACCTACACACAATCTATGACTTTCTTTCTGTTTTCTTACATGTCCATTGATAACATCATGGAGTGTCTCTTTAAAATGTTATATGTTTAGAGTTAACAACTTGCTTTTAGTTAAATGAGTATATAGAGAGTTAGGAAAAACCTGAGAAGATCACATAAAGGCAAAAGCATTGTCAGGAACAAAGGCATATGCCCTTAGATTAGAAGATAATTTTTTAAATTGTTGTGCTGGTGGGGGTACATTGTGGCATTTACAAAAGTTCTTACAATATATCATACTTGAATTCACTCCCTCCACCATTCTCCTTTATCCTCCCCTCCAATCCTGAAACAATTTCAAAATGTGTCATTTTTGCATTTTCATACATGTGGACGCAGTATTTGCTCCATATTCACCCTCCTACACCTTTTCCTTGCCATCTCCCCTCACAGTATCAGAAAATCTCAGACTCTCAGTCTCTCTGTCTCTCTGTTTCTCTCTCTCTCCCTCTCTCTCCAGTTTCCTATCTATTTCTCTATCAGCAAACACTCTGGTTATTTTTTCCATATCTTGGTTATTGTTAATAATGCTGCAGCAAACTTTTGATAGCAGTCTTTTGATAATGGAAAGCTTAATGTGTTTGAGGTGATGCCTCGTTGTGGTTTGGGTTTGCATTTTCCCTGTTAATTAGTAATGTTGAGCAGCTTTTTATAAATCTATGGGTCATTTGCATATCCTCCTTGCAAAAATATCTAATCAGGTTATAGATTTGTTGTTGAGTCATTGAAATTCCTCATATATTTTGACAGTAATCCCTTATTGGATAAATTGTTTGTATATATCTTCTCTCATTTTTCTTAATTGTCTCCTTTTCTATAAAGAAATTTTTTAGTTTGGCATAGTGCTACTTATTTAATCTTACTTTTGCTGCTTATACTTTTGGTGCCATATCAAAAGTCATTGCCAAGAGCAACATCATGGAGTTTTTCTTACATGTCTACATCAAGGAGTTCTATGGTTTCAGGTCTTCTATATAAATGTGCAATTTATTTGAGTTACTTTTTTGTGGCCTGTATGATAAGAATGTAACTTCATATTGTATATGTCAGTATTCAGTTTTTGAAGAAACTGTTTGCAATTGTATGTCCTCGGCACATTTGTCAAATATTGATTGACCATATATGCATGAGTTTATTTCTGACTTCTTTATTCTGTTCCATTCATTAATCTTTGTGTTTGTTTTTGTGTTAGTCCCTTATTGCTTTAATTACAAAAGTTACGTAATAGTAAAAATCAGGAAACTTGATTACTATAGATTTGTTCTTCTTGCTCAAAATTGCTTTGACTATTCAGGGTCTATGTGGTTACACATGAATATTAGGATTTTTTTCTACTTCTGTGAAAAAATACTGTTATAATTTTTATCGGGATTTCACTGAATCTGTAAGTTGCTTTGAGTAGTATGGTCATTTCTACAATAGAGTCTTTTGATTCATTTGTGTCTTCAATTTCTTTGGTCAGCATCATACAGCTTTTAGCATACAGACTTTTCATCTCCTTGGTTCAATGAATTCATAAGTCTTTGGTTCTTTTGGATAATATTATAGGCAGGAGTCTTTTCTTAATCTCTTCTTGGATAATTTGTTTTGTCATATACAAATGCAACTGACATGTATATGTTGATTTTATATTATGCAACTCTATTGAAGTTTTATTTTATTTTTTGTGGTACTGGGGTTTGAACTCAGGGCCTTGCAGGTGCTATACCTCTGAGACATGCCTCCAGCTCTTTTTAATTTAGTTATTTTTCTAATAGGGTTTCACATTTTTTGTGAGAGCCAGCCTGGACCACAATCTTCCTATTTATGCCTTCTATACAGTTGGGATGGCAGGCATATGCCACCATGCCCAGCTTATTAGTTAAGATGGGAGTCTTGCTAATGTATTGACCACGGTGGCCTCAAACTGTTACCCTCCTGGTCTCTACCCCCCAAGTGGCTGGGATTACAGTCATGAGCCACCATGCCCAGTTTGAATTTATTTCTTAGTTTTAAGAGTTTTAGAGGTGATGACTTAAGAGTTTTTTGTATATAAAGTCATGTCTCTATGGACACAATTTTACCTCTGTCTTTTTATCTATTTTTCTTGCCTGATGCTCTGTCTCTAACTTCTAGTACTATCCTGAACAGAAGTTGCATGAGTGGACACGATTGTTTTTGCTGATCTTAGAACAAAACCTCTCAACTTTCCACCTTTTGTTTTTTTTTTTTCATTTTTCTTTTATTATTCATATGTGCATACAAGGATTGGTTCATTTCTCCCCACTGCCCTCACCCCCTCCCTTACCACCCACTCCACCCCCTCCCTCTCTCCCCCCTCAATACCCAGCAGAAACTATTTTGCTCTTATTTCTAATTTTGTTGTAGAGAGAATATCAGCAATAATAGGAAGGAACAAGGGTTTTTGCTGGTTGAGATAAGGATAGCTATACAGGGCATTGACTCACATTGATTTCCTGTGTGTGGGTGTTACCTTCTAGGTTAATTCTTTTTGATCTAACCTTTTCTCTAGTACCTGTTTCCCTTTTCCTATTGGCCTCAGTTGCTTTAAGGTATCTGCTTTAGTTTCTCTGCGTTAAGGGCAACAAATGCTAGCTAGTTTTTTAGGTGTCTTACCTATCCTCATCCCTCCCTTGTGTGCTCTCGCTTTTATCATGTGCTCATAGTCCAATCCCCTTGTTGTGTTTGTCCTTGATCTAATGTCCACATATGAGGGAGAACATACGATTTTTGGTTTTTTGAGCACCTTTTGAATATGATGTTAGCTACAGGCTTGTCATACACGGTCACTATTTTGTTGTGGTCTATTCCACAACCCTTAGTTTATTTGATATTTTCGGTTGTTCTCCATGTGAAGCATTTCTGCTTGATTATAACTATTTCTTTCTTTCTCCCAACTTTGGACCTAACTTCTTGTTTTGTTTTTAATGCCTTCAGGTGTTTGTTCCCTTTATATTGCCTATTGGAGAAATTTCTTCTTTTTAAATATTGATGTCTATTGTTGTAATTTCTATCTTAGAACTTTTTGTTCTGCACCCAATAAGTTTTGGTAAGTTATGTTTCCATTTTTGTTGTCTGAAGACGTTTTGATTCCCTTATGACTTCTTCTGGCTCATTGGTCATTCAAGAGCATGTTATTTAATTTCTACATATTTGTAATTTTTCCAGATTTCTTCCTGCTATTGATATCTAGTTTCATATCATCTTTGTTGGGAAAGGTGTTTGATAAAATTTCAAAGCTGCTTAAATTTATTCAGATTTTTTTTGTGGCCTAACATGTGATTTAACCTGGAGAACGTTCTGAATGAATTCTGCTGCTGTTGAATGACTCTTTTCTATGTATCAGTTAACACAATTTTGTCTAAAACATAGGTCTAGGCCAATGTCTCTTTACTGATTTTCATTCTAGGTGATCTTTCCATTGTTCAAAGTGGAATATTTTATTCCCCCGCTATTATCACACTACTGTATATCTCTTTGTTCAGATTTATTAATATTTGTTTTATATATTTAGGTGCTGTGCTTCCAGATATATGCATATTTATAATTGTTACTTAAGTCTGATAGCCAGAATATGGCTGAGTCTTATTTTTAATTCATAAAGCCACTCTATGTTTTTTGTTTGGAGAATTTAATCCTTTTACATTCAATACCTAAATATTGATAAGTAAGGATTGGCTACTACCATTTCATTATCTGCTTTCTAGTTGTTTGTTGATCCTTTGTTCCTTTTTTCTGTTGACATCTTCCTCTGTGATTTGGTGACTTTCTCTACTGGAATATTTTGAATGATTTCCATTTATCTTTTCTTTGACTTCTATAGTTTTTTACTTTGTGGTTACTATGAAACTCACATGTAACATCTTGCAATTTTCAGTCTTTTCTAACCTAACAACTTAATTTGATCACATACAAAAACTATATAATTTTATCTCTCTCATTTTGTGATTTAATGCTTTAATATATCTTTCTTATAAATACAAAATTATGATAGCTATAGTTATTTTTAAGTTTTGTCTTTTAATCTTAATGCTAGTGTTCAGCACACAACCAGTAAAGAATTAGATATTTTGAATTTGAATATATACGTACATTCTTCCAATTATTTCTATTATGCTTTTAAATTTTCTTTTTATTACCATATTTTAACTAAAAGGAATCATTATGACATTTTTATACATGCATATTAATGTACTTTGATCAGATTTACCTACCCCATTACCTACTCTTGCTCCCCATAACCTCCCCCTAGTCCCTTTCCTCTTTCCAAATAGTCCCCCTTTACTTTTATGTCTTTAGAAACATTCTAGCTGGTGGAGTGGCTCAAGTGATAGAGTATCTGCCTATCAAGTGTGAGGTACTGAGTTCAAATCCCAGTACCACCAAAACCAAAAACATTCTAGTTTTTTCATATGAAAAAAAATGTATTTGTCTTTCTGAGTTGACTTATTTTGCTTAACAGTATGATTTCCAGTCCCATCCATTTTCTTGCAAATGACATGATTTCATTCCTTTTTATGACCAAATAAAACTCCATTGTATATATATACACATTTTCTTTTTCTTTTCATCTTTTGCTGGGCACCTATGCAGATCCTTTTCTTGGTTATTGTGAATAATGATTGTGATGAACATGGGTGTGCAGGTATCTCTGCTCTTTGATTTTGTTTCCTTCATGTATATACCCAATAGTGGTAAAGCAGGATCATATGGTAGTTATTCTTTTAGTTTTTTGAAGAATCTTCATACTGATTTCCGTCATAGCTCTACTAATTTACACTCCCTCCAATTGTATACCAGGATACTTTTACCCTTATCCTTTCCAGGATTTGTTATTGTTTGATTTATTGTTGACAACTATTTTGACTGGGTGAGAAAAAAATCTCAATGTAATATTGCTTTGCATTTCTCTGATGGCTAAAGATGGTGGACATTTTTTTCATGAATTTATTGGTCATTTGTGCTTTGTCTTTTGAACACTGTCCTGCTCATTTGCTCATTTATTGATTGGATTATTCTTTAGGTGTTAATTTTTGGAGTTGTTTATATATTCTGGATGTTAATTCCCCACAGGGTGAATAGCTAGCAAAAATTTTTCTCCCATTTTGTGGGTTGTCTCTTCACACCAGTATTTATTCCCTCTGATGGGCAGAAGCTTGTTAGTTTGATGCAATCTAATTTGTTAATTCTTGCTATTATTTCCTGAGCTATTGGAATCCTATTCAGAAAATTGTTATAATTTGAAGTCAGATTTTATCATATCTCTATCACTGCTCTTTTTGCTAAAGAGTGTTTTCACTACTCAGGTTCTTTTGTACTTACATAGGGACTTTAAAATTGATTTCTTTAGTTCTGTGATGAATGTCATTAGAATTTTTGTAGGGATTGCACTGAATCTATAGATTGCCTTTGGTAATAGAGCCATATTCACAATATTCTACTGATCCATGAATGTGAGTCCTTTCAATTCTATACTGTTTTCATTAATTTCTTTTTTAAGTGTTTTATACTTTTCTTTACAGAAGACTTTAATCTCCTTGGTTAAGTTTATTCCTCAGTTATTTATTTGTTTAGTTCTTATTTAATCATTTATTTTAACTATTGCTAATGTGATTCTTCTCCTGTTTCCTTCTCAGCCTGTTTATTAATGTTATATAGAAAAGTTACTGATTTTTGTATGTTGATTTTGTATCTTGCTACTTTGCTGAAAGTGTTTATCAAATCTAAGAGTTTCTGCTGGAGTCTCTAGGGACTTTTAAGTGTAGGATCATATCTGTGAATAGGGATAATTTCACTCTTCCTTTCCTACTTGGATATCTTTCATTTCTTTTTCTTGGATTATTGCCCTATCTTAGAATTTAAGAACCATATTAGAATGGTGAAAATACATACCCTTTTCTCTTTCATAACTTCAGAAGAAATGTTCTCAATTTTTCTCCAGTCAGTATAATGTTGGGTATATGATTATTGTATATGGCCTTTATTATGGTAAGGAATTATCCTTTCATTCCTAGTTCTATCAGAGATTTTTATGAAGAGGGGATGTTGAATTTCTCACAGGTGTTTTCTATATCTATTGTGATGACTACAATAGATGGTTTTTGTCCTTGTTTCTATTTATGTGCTGAATTATGTTTATTGGTTTGCAGATGTTAATCAAGTTTTATATCCCTGGAATATAATCAACTTGTTCATAGTATATGGTATTTTTTAATTGGTGTTGATTTGGTTTATATTTTATTAAGTATTTTTGTGTCTTTGTTCATCAAAGAAATTGGCCTATTATTTTCTTTTGTTGTTCTTGTGGTGGTCATTGCATTCTTATCCTGTTTTGGTATAAGAGAAATAGTGGCTTCATAGAACTATTTTATGCAATAGTTTAAGGAACATTGGGGTTCTTTTTTCTTTAAAGGTCTGGTAGAATTCAATGGTGAATCCATCCAGTCCTGGGTTTTCCTTGTTAGGAGACTATTATTGCTTTAATCTCATTTCATGTTATTATTTTTTTTTTTTTAGTAATGTGTATTTGCTATTAGCACATTGATATATGTAGGTTATTCATATCATCTTGATTCAATTTTGATAGGCCACATGTATCTATTTCTTCCAAATTTTACAATTTATTGTAATATAAATTTGTACAAAATTCCTCAATGATCCCTTGGATTTCATTGGTATCTGTTGTGAAACATACCCCTTTTGTCTCTAATTTTATTAATATGGTCTTTTTTGCTTAATTTGGCTAAGAGTTTGTCAATCTTACCTATCTTTTCAAAGAACCAACTTTTTGTTTCACTGATCCTTTATATTATTCTCTGTGTGTTTGTTTGTGTATGAGTGTGTGTGTGTGTGTGTGTGTGTGTGTGTGTGTGTGTGTGTGTGTATTTGTAGTACTGGGAATTGAACCTAGAGTCTCACACATGTTGGGCAAGGAAAGCACTCTCTACCATTTGAGTGATGCTTATAGTCCTTTTTGGGGTTTAGTGATTTTTGAATTTTGTTTTTGATATAGGGTCTTCCTGACTTTGCTTTGGCTGATCTTGGACTTGTTATCATTCTGCTCCATCTTCCAAGTAGCTGGGACTACAGATAGGTAACATTATGCTCAACTATTTTTATTTTCATTTCATTAGTTGTCACTGACTTTTTTTTACTTCTTTTTTTAAGTCCCTGAGGTAAATAATTAGGTCATTTGTTTGAAATCTCTCTGATTTAGTTTTTGAACTCAAGACTTTGCTCTTGCTGGGCAGGTGTTCTACCATTTGAGCTACATCACTAGCCCTTTTTTTCCTGGTTAAAATGGAGATAGAGTCTTGCTTTTTGTCTAGGCCTGTTTAGACCACTACCCTCCTATGTTATGCTTTCTACCGTAAGTGGGATGACAAGTACATCTACCATGCCCAGCTTTCCCCCTGCGTTGTGGTGGGGTCTCCTTTTTTGTGGGGGAGGGGTGGAGTGGTGCTTGGGCTGACCTTGAATCATGATCCTCCCGTTCTCATACTCCCAGATTGCTAGGATCACTGGGGTAAGTCACTAGTATCCAGCTTATTATTTTATTTTTCTTGTCTATGTCTTGGATGGATTTCCTAACTTATGTTAGGAAAATGACCTCTTTGAGGTCATTGATCATTTTTTAACAGTAGGCTTCTGGATTCTCTCTCAGACATTTCAGTCAATTCATTATATTTGGATTCAGTTGTGGGATTTTAGAGAAGAAATACTGCCTTGGTTTTTCGTATTTAACTTCTATGCTGTGATTGCACATCTGTTGGGCTAAGCTTCTCTTTTACTTCCTCACATAAGCAGAGAACCCTCTGCAGCAACGAGGTCAACAATTCAGCAATAAATCAAATATTTGAATGAGTAAAAAACAGTTGGAGCCCTTAACTGTCTTCTCACTAAGGTTGTACGGGAGCAAAATTATGGTTCCTAAGGGGATGATCTGGAAGCTAACCACTGGTTAAAAGGTATAAGATTGGAAATTGAGAAATATAGGGGATGGGCATGGGGAAGAAAGGGGAGCAGGAAGATAAAAAGAAGGGGAGGTATGTGTAGGAGATAATAGTATAAGGGAGTGCTATATGGTTATAACAGTAATAGAGAATGGTTTGACAGATAAGGAGAAAACAAGAAATAAAGAAAAATGATTCTAACAATTAGAAACCAAATTTGAGAGCGAGAGAGAGAGAGACAGAGACAGAGACAGAGACAAAGAGAAGGAGAAACAGTCAAATGAAATGAAATTGGGAAAGAGAGAAAAGGAAAGAAAAAGCTTATGTTTCTTGCTGGAGAGAAGTACTGATATTCTCTGCTTCTCTGCATTTTGTCCAAGTTAGTCCCTCTTGTCCCAGTTGTTATGGGAACAGCTTCAGGAGGGTGGCGTTGGACCTCTGGTTAGGGTACACTGCAAGGACACAAGGAATGGGCAACTTGTTCTGTGTGGTTGACATATTCTAGAACAACTCTCTTAGCAAAGAACTTTGGTGGTGCAGTTGTTTTGGGATTTCAGGGCCTACATAGATGGGGGTGAGACTTCTTGTTGATATGTGCAGAAATCTTCATGATGGGGGGGGATTAGTGAGTAGGGCCTTAGTTAATGGAACTGCTTTTACTAACTTTTTGCTGCTTTTCAGATTGTCCTCATCAAAATCTGGTGGCAGTCATCCATACAGACCCTGTAACTGGAAGCCACAGAATTTCCTGGACTGTGGTTTTTTTTTTTCAAGTCTCCCAGGTTCCTTAGTCTCAAAACTTGCCTACCAATAGCTACCTATTAGCAGCTTCAGTAACCTGAGCTCTCTGCCAACAAAGGCTAGGCATTTTGGTTTGGAAATTTTCCACAGGCAGTAGAGCTGCTCTCACTGGACAGGATGGGGCCATCAACACTGCACCTTTCCCATCCCAACCTCTCCTTAACTTCTCAGCTCACCCCACGTGAAGGCCTCTCCCTGTCCACAAGCCTTTCATGGCTGTCTACACCCATACACTGTGGCCAGGTGTCTCAAGACATCCTGCCCTGCAATTGCTCCTTGTTTTCAAGATCAACTACCCCCATACTTCAGTCTCAATTAGGAGACTCGCTCTCAAGATAGTGCCTTGCCACAACTTCTTGAATTACAGAGAATGAAGGACTGTGTTCTCTGATGCTGGCCTGTTTCATCGAGATAGTCACTGAACCACCAAATCCCTGTAGAGGGATTAAGATTTTCAGGAGTCATGGTTTTTGTCCCACAGTTAGGTCTGTTAGTCTGTCATGGAGGCAGCCTGGCTTACTTTGGGGTAGAGGCTTTGGTTTCCCCTCTCCTTGAGATAACTGTGGCTGGAACAGCAAACCTTTTCTTAATTTATAAGGTTGCCACATTTTTCAATTGTCCTGTCCCTCTTTTGTGGTTCTCAGTGCTCTTTCTCTCTTTTGCTCTTCCTCTCTTTTGCTCTTCTGGATGCCCTCTTTCTGCACGAACCCCCTGCTGACTTTTTTTAATGTAGGCACTTATAAGTATAAACTTCTCCTTTATAAATGCCTGTGCTGCTTCCCAGAAGTTCTTGCAAGTTGTGTTTTCATTTCCATTTGATTCTAGAAAACTTAACATTTTCTACCTCATTCCTTTAATGGTTAATGGTAATTTAAAAGTATATTGTTCAATATCCACGTGTTCATATAATTTCTGTGTTTATATAATTTATTTAGCTCTTGATTTCTATTTTATTTCATTGCCATGTGATAAAAGAAATTACTCTAATTATTTTTTTGCATTTATTAAGACTTTTTCATGGCCTCAATATGATCTATGTTGGAGACAGTTGCACAGACTACTGAGAAAAATGTGCATTCCTCAGCTATTTAATGGGATATTCTGTTTACAACTGTTAACTTCATTTGATTGATGGTATAGTTTCTTGTTTTGTGGGATTGGGGTTTTAACTCAGGGTTTTACAGTTGCAAAGCAGGCATGCTACCATTTGATCCATATCTCCAGTCCATTTTGCTCTGGTTATTTTGAAAATGGGTCTTAAGAACTATTTGCTTTAGCTGGCCTCAGACTGCAATCCTACTTTCTCGGCCTCCCAAGTAGCTAGGATTACAGGTATGGGCCCCTGTGCCTGGCTTAACTCTGAACTTTCTTTGTTGATTTTTTGTCTATATATTGATGAGTGGACTATTGGAATCTCTTAACATTATTGTTTCTGTGCTTATCTATCCCTTTATGGCCTGTAATATTTGTTTTATGAAATTGGGAGCACCAACATTTCATACATCTATATTCACAATCATTATATCTTCTTTAGTTTTAGTCATCAATTTATTTTTGGTGGGAATGGGGTTTGAAATCAGGACCTTATATTTGCTAGGTAAGCTCTCAGCTACTCAAGCCATGTCTCCAGCCCTTTTTGCTTTAGTTTATATGTCAGGTGATGTTTCACTTTTCCCCATGGCTGGTCTTGGACAATGATCCTCCTACCTCTGCTTCTTGTGTAGATGGGACTATAGTCATTTGCTACCATGCCAAGCTTGTTTATAGTGGTGGGGGAGTCTTACTATTTTTTCCAGGCTAACTTTGGACTTCAATTCTCTAAATCTTTACTTCCCAAGTAGCTGGAATTTTAGGTGTGTCCCATCACCCCTATATCATCTTGATAGATTGTTCCCTTTATTAATATGTAGGGTCTTTCTTCATCTCTTTTAATTTTGGCTTGAAATTTGCTCTTTCAGATAAAAACATACCTACTCCTGATTGCTTTTGGAATAGGCTTGCTTGGAATATCATTTTCTATCCTATCCCTTCAAGCTGTGTATATGTTTGCCAGTAAAGTGAGTTTCTTGCAGACAATAAACACTTGGATCTTCTTTTTAATCCATTCAGCCATTCTACATCCTTTAAGTGGAAAATGAAAATGGTTTATAGTTATGGTAATAATTGAAAGGCATATGCTAATTTCTCCTTTTTGTGGCTTTCAGGTCTGATGCTTCACTGAGTTGAAAATGGCTAATTCTTTCCCAATTCTCATTTCTATATCAATTTTTCTAGTGTACATCTTTCTTACTCTTCTGTGTATAGTGTTCCTTTAAGTATCTGCTGCAGTTCTGGCTTAGTAATCATGAATTACTTTAGTTTATGCTTATTATTATCACAAAAAGGTCTTTATTTCTTCTTCCATTTTAAAAGATAGCTTTGCTAGATGTAGTGATCTTGGCAGTTACCTTGTTTTGGGGCTTGTAAAACACCCATCCAGCTTTACTGTATTTTAGGGCTTCTGGTAAGAGGTCTGCTTTATTCTGGTAGGTTTGCCATTGAAAGTGGTTTGGCTTCTCTCACATAGCTTTCAGTATTTTCTCTTTATTCTGTGCTCTTGGCATTTCAACTACATTATGACGTGGAGAGATTCTTTACTGGTCATGTCTAAATGTGGGTTATAAATGTGTACTGTACTTGAACATCCATTTCTTTGTTTAGATTTCACTTAGTGTGTGTTTTTGTTTCCTCTTCTACAATACAGATTTATAAGTTTCAATTCTTAATTCTGTCCCAGAGCTCTTGAATGTTGTGGTAATGATTGTTTTTTGAAAAATGTTTATTGTTGTCTAAATGTAAAAATCCTCAGCTTTTGCTTAAATCTCTGATGTTCTTCTTCTACCTGGTTGAGTTGATCATTGATACTTTTCATTGAGATTTTTATTTAATTTATTGGACTTTTCATTGCCAAGATTTCTTTATTTGCTTTTAATATTTTTATAATCTCTATCTCTTTGCTGAATTTCTCAACCAAGTCTAGAATTAACATCTTTACTTCATTCATCTGTTTATTTAAATCTTTTTTGAGGTCATTGACCATTTTTAAAAATATGAATTTTTAATTCTTTGTCTAGCATTTCAACCATTTCAATATCTTTTGCATTTACCTATTAAAAAGTTATGAAATTTTGAAAGGGTCGTGTTGATTTGTTTTTACATATTTCTTGCATTTCTATGTTGCAATTTGTGTATCTGTAGGGATGGATATCTCCTCTAGATTTATATCAGAGTCTTCTTAGTAAGCAGCCTTCTCTTTAGGGCTTAATCTCTAGTACCACTCAGAGAAATAAAAACAAGCCACTGTAACAGCAACAAAAACAAAACAAAGCAGTTATAGAAATACAATAATCAGTTAAAGCCAGCTACCATACCATCAGTAGAAAAGAAAGAGATCAAAACAGTTTAAAATAAACTATGAAGTTAAAAATTTATGAAGTTAAAGGCAGTGATAATAGTAAGAGCATGAAATATGGGGCAGGGAAAGTGGTAAAAGGAAAGAAGCAAAGTTTACATAAAAAAAGAAAAAATGAAATAATCTGAGGAATAGAAAAGGGCAAGAGTTAAAAATATCTGATTACAAAATAAAAAATATGTAAATATAATTAGATAAAAGTAAGTACAGGAATAAAAATTTAAAGAAAAAATCCATAAACACTTTTAAAATTAAGTAATAACAATACCAAAAAAATAGAAAAAGCATTTTAAAAGGCAAAGATTTGAAGAAGTTTCTTTCTGAGTCCTCTAATATTGGAATCTGCCAGGGGTGTGTGTGTGTGTGTGTGTGTGTGTGTGTGTGTGCAGTAGTGGTCATAACTGGAATCCATTGTATCTTCTGTTTCCAGTGCACAGTTTGATGCTATATGTGGATTGAGGGGTGGGCTTTTCAAGGGTATGTTGCCAGCATGAAGGCTGCATTCACTTTAGAACCTTTTCTTCTTTGTTTACTTGGACAGTCTGCTGGACTCAGCAAGCTTTATGGCCTGTGGGCCAGGAAAGTTACCACTAACTCCAGAGGCCCTCACCCCATGTTTGTGCACCCAGGGGTGGCAAGCAACCAAGCTGAGAAGTATCCTCCAAGTGCATCAGATAATGGGGGCCACCAACAGCACTGTAAGGGGAGAATGGAAGAACCTGGCATTTTGCCTGTTCATCTCAGTTGTTTCAGATGTTTTCAAACCTCAACCATCATTAAACCATTTCTTGGGAGGGAAGAGGCAATGGAAATTGAACATTCCACTGGACCTGTGCTTGGAGCTGTCAGTCCCACCTGGTACCAAACCACATACAACAAGCAGACAGATTTGGAGGCTGAGCAATCCTTGGGCCACTGGCTCAGAGATTCCTGTTTCAGCAGTAATCCACAGGTGACTGGGCTTCCTCCTTGCCACAGAGGGTAGAGCTAGAAACAAGCACACTTCTACACTCTGGATTACTGTTGATTAAACTTCTCAGAAGGTCTAAATCCAACTTTATTCCTAATCATGACTGTCCTTTGTGGCCACCTCCCAACCAGAATTTATGGCAGGGTATCCCCAGGTTTGCTGAGTTGTAATTGTTCATTGTTTCCAGGGTCCCAGAGTAGTTCAGTCTCAAACAATAGACCCACACTCGAGATTGCACCTGACTATAGCACTCCAAGTTATGGAGACTGATGTAATGGATTTTTTCCTCCAATTCTGACCTGCCACACAAGCATCCCTACAACACCAAATCTGTGCACTCGATTTTTGGCTTGTGAGAGCTGTGGGTTTCTTCTGAAACTAGGACTGCCAGTCTGTTGTCCCTGGCTTAGTTTGTGGTTGCAACTTCAGACTTTCCCTGTCTTGGGTAGCAGGAATTGGAGCTGCAGACTGTTTCCCACTTTTCTCTGCATTACTTTCTGTTTTGCCATGTTTTAAAGCATTCCTTTCACCTCTTTCTTCATTTGTCATACTCTTCCTCTTTTTTCTCTCCTCATGATATATTCTGTCTTTGCTACCCTGGCTCTTCTTATTCACAAAGAAAACTTCTAATCCACCATCTTCACCTGAAAGTCCTTACCCATTATACCAGTGAGTCTTACACTTTCATATGATCCCATGATACTAGGTAACATCCTTCATTTCAGTCTGTAGAACTCCCTTTAAAATTTCTTGTAAGACAAGTACAGTGATGATGAACTTACTCAGCTATTGTTTGCTTGAGAAAGTGTTTTTTTTTTTTCTTCTTTATTTTGGTGCTGGGGTTTGAACCCGGATCTTGTGCATGCTAAGCATGCTCTCTACCACTGGGCTACATCTCCAGTGCTCTTTCCTTCATTTCTTATGGACAGCTTTGCCAAGTAGAGTGTTTTGGGTTGGCAGGTCTCCTCCTCTTCCTTCTTTCTTCTCCTTCTCCTTCTCCTTCTTCTGCTTCTCTTCCTCCTCCTGCCTCCTCCTCCTCCTCCTTCTTCGCTTCCTCCTCCTCTTACTCCTCCTCCTCTTCCTTCTCCTCCTCCTTCTTCTTTTTCCTTTTCCTCCTGCCTCTCCCTCCTCTTCCTTCTTCTTCCTTTTCCTCATCTTCCTGCCTCTCCCTCCTCCTCTTTCTTCCTCTCTTTCTTCTTTCAATACTTTGAAATGTCTTCTTACCTTCTGCTCTTTAGTTTCTGCTAAGAAATCACTGATAACCTTACAGGGGTTCTTTACATGTGAGTAGCTGTTTTCTCTTGCTACATTCAACATCCCTTTTCTTTAATTTTTGACTATTACATATCATTATGAAGTCTTCTTTGGGTTGGACCTGTAAGACCTGTGTTAGGTACTTTTCTGTTGATGTGATAGAATATCTGAGAGAAACATTTTAAAAGGAGGAAAGATTTATTTGTGGTCACAGTTTTAGAGGTTTTAGTCCATAATAGCAGGGACTGTGTTGAAGTAAACCAATTCACATCATGGTGGCCAAGAAGCTGAGAGAGAGAGAAAAAGCCTATATTAGAAGACTTTCTTCTTTGCTTTCTTGTATTCTACCTGGGCCTCTATTGAGTATGTGCCAACCACATTTAAGGCAAGTCTTCTCCCCTTAGTTTATCCTCTCTGGAAACACCGTCATAGATACACAAAGAGGTGCGCTTTCCTAATTTTAGGTTCTTCTCAATGCAACTAAGCTGACAATTATAATCAGTCGTCGCAAGTTCTCTGAACATATATACATGGATGGTTTGGGGGAATTTTCAGTCATTTTCCATTTAAGTAAACTTTCTTTCTTTGTCTTCTGAAATTCCCATAATATGAGTGTTAACCCTCTCTAACATATTTTTATTCATTTATTTGAATCTTCTTTTTCTTTCCTCCTGCCAAGTGTTTTAAAATACTCCCTCTTGATTTCATTAATTGTTTCTCTTGCATGATCAAGTCTGCCATTGGTTTTCTCTATTGCATTTTTTTTCCATTTAATTCAATATACTCATCCAGTATTTCTGGGTCTTTTTCATAATTTCAATGTCTCTTTTGAACTTCTCATTTTATATGTATTTTTTTGGTATCTCTTTTGGTTTATTTCAGGGTTGTCTTCTTGCTTTTTGAGTTTCTGTAAAAACAATTGCTTTGACTTCGTTAGACAATTCAAACCGACAAGTCAATTTCTGCTTTGCCTAAAAGAGTCCCACAATGTCATAGAAATGAGCATGTGTCTCTAATTACATTTTTATCTAGTTGTATTTGTGGTTCTGACCTACAATGTTTATCAATTTATCCTTTTCCCTATATCATACCTATGTTGCTGACATTATTAGATATGTGCTACTAAATTAATTATTTGCCCATATATTAATTTGGATTTTACCCTTTTAAGTAAGAACAATATTATAATATGCAAGCCAAATAATTTTGGATAGCACTTAATAAACAACTGAGCAAGATTAATTTCAATCTGGTACTGCAGAGATTTCTACCGAGTATCAGGAAGTGTTGGTTTTGGAATAGTGTTAGATGCTCTTTTCTATTTTACTGTCTCCTGACAGAAATTAATAATAAAAGTCTTATAGAGTAATTTATCAACTACCTTTGAATTCACACTTTTACAAACCATGTGTCCTCAGTTGAGGGAATTTGTTGCCTATAATCTTGCATCGAAATGTCAGTAGAAGGCAGATTCTGACCAGAGTAAGCTCATGGGAGTAACTGATCTGGGTTTCTTGGGCTTTTGTTAGAATCCTTGAGGCCTGGTCTTGAAAGAAGTTGAAGAGTCCTGCAGCAGGCCTCTGAGTGATCCGCAAGATATATAAACACAGATGTAGCAGGCAAAGGCACAGAGCCCAGCAAAGAGCTTGGGCCAAAGTCAGAGAGAGCAATTACCACATTGTGAAGCAAAGTACCCATGGAGGTCTCAGAAAATAAACAATCAGTTGTATGTGTGTTTAAAAGAAAACATCAAAATAGGCTTAAAATTTTATAAAAGGTCATGAAAATGGTATGGATTATATATGTTCTACCGTATATTTGTGAAAATGCATGTTCATAACTGTATAGAAGAGTGTTGTATATCTTTAACATAAAGTTAAAATGTCCATTAAAATGCACATTCAGCTTCTATTAAGCACAGTCTGGACATTAGTATTAGTTTTATCGAGTGAATTTATTAGAAGGAAATTGAAATATGCCACACTAATGGAAGATGCTAATAGTGGAGGAAACTATGAAGTGGACAGATGAGTATCAGGGATAGTTTATAGGAAATCAATGTACTATCTGTTCATTTTTTCCATATGTGTAAAACTGCTCAAAAATGAAGTATATTAATTTAAACATAAAATTTAAAAGGAGAGTAAACTAATTCCATAAACTATGATGGGATGAAGCAATTACTCTCCTCTCACCTAACATCAATAATTTTAAAAGGCTAGTAATTTGTGTGTGGCCATAAGAGAAATAAATTAATACTACATGACTTATAGAGGTCACCCCTAAAAATGTATAACAATGAAATGCAAATGAAATATTTCTTTAAAATTTAGAATCTATTATTTCTGAGTTTTTATGTGCAAAAATGTAAGAATTAACATGTACTTATTTTTATGTATATATCCTCTGTTTGTGGTGTTAAAGGGTACAATTTCTTATAAAGCTTTGGAAGAGATAAAGATATATCTACAAATGGTGGTTTTTAAACTTTTCTGTTTAGCAATCTACATAAGTATTAATATATTCAAATCAGGCTTTATTATGTATCAATGTGGGTATGGATAATACATTATTTTGAAAGTGTGTTGAGAGAGAGCGAGAGAGAGAACAAACATAAGTGTGGTATTCCAGGAGAAATTATGAAAAGGTGTTTTCCAATAGTGGGTTTTATTTTCAGCCATTTATCTTCTGCCACTTCCTTTCTTGGAATATGATTTCTGATTCTCTTTTTGGAGAAATAACAGCAAGTTGACTAGAAGGGCCTGAAGTTAAAAAAAAAAAGAAAGGTGTCTGTGTATGGCAAAAAAATATTCTTTCTAATTCTGTCATGATTTCTAGGATCAGAACATATAGAAGCCTAAAGTTTCTGGCTCTTGCTGACATAACTGCTATTCTTTGATCTTTCTAACCATAGCACCGCAAAGTTAAAAAGAATGGCAGATAGAATTCACATTTTTTTCTCCCAATGTAATTCATTGTCTAGTAGCTGATGTTGAAGCAGACGTGTGAGTTTTACTGTGGGTTAGAAAGGCTACAGTTCTAATCTATGATTCACAAGGAAATCAGAGCACAGTCCAAGACTGCTGGGTTGGCTGTTGGAACGTTCCAGTATATAAACTATATTCCATTCTGATATGTGTGCAACAATAGAGTAATAAAAATGAAAACAGTCCATGCAGATAGGAGACAGTTTTCATTGTAGGGCCCTTAACATTTTATTTAAAGGTTGTTGGTCACAATCTTGCAAGGCAAGAATAATTCTGAGTAATGTTGCTTTGTGAGGTGTATAAACCATTTGTAAACTCAAGGGGAATATCAAATATACTTCACTTGCCAAGAAGTTAACCAGTTGGCCATGGGTCTTTATTCAACAGAACTTATTGAACACCTGCCATAGTAGAAGAGCCATAATCAGCCAGGTGTGAACTGAAGTGGCAGTACTGCCCTCAAGGTATTTATAATCAGAAAGAAATAAAGAAGATGGCCGCTAAAATTTACAAATGCTTCTCATTTTTCAGTATTTCATATACATTTACAAAGGATGGTTGATTTTAGATCACTTATATATATTTACCACCGATCAGGGGAGGTATACACACACATGACTAGGGATAGGTACCCGTGTATGCACAAGTGAGCATGTGAACATGCAGCAGGAGGGCATTTGTGTTTAGCTGGAGCAGTTTTAGTAAAGAGTTGAACTTGAAAAGGATTTCTGAATGAATGGTAGTAAACAAACAAAAAGTTTTGTAATTAAGGGACAGAATTCTGACTGGTGTATGCTTTTGGAAAATAAATACTATGTCAAATGGTAGGAATCAAGCAATTAATGGTTAGCTTTCCAATTTGAGGTACTAACTTGATCTTAAAGTAATTGGGAATAATTAGTTTGAAGGATTTGAGCAAGGGAGCAATGTAAATAAAAATTTACTTGAAGAAGTCTTTTCTGCCTTCTACTTATAGGGCAAAAGATAAGGGGCAGGCCAGTCTCAGAACAGGAAGGTATCAGAAGGAAAACCAATACTGCCTGGGAAAGTTTGAGACACATAAGCCAAAGTAGATTCAGCTTTTATTAAAATCAACTTCAGTGATACAGTCGTAACACTAAATGCACCCATTTTAAGTAGATAGCTTGACAAGATGGTGTTGGTTTCTTTTTCAAATTGTGGAGGTTTGACTGGTAATAAAAATGTATAAGTATACAACATGATGGCTGAGGCATATATTATATATGTGGATATATAGAGAGAGAGATATAGAGATATGTAGATAGTGAAATGATTACTACCATCAAGCCAGTTAATATATCTATCACATCTTTTTTATGTGTCTGAGAATCCTTAAGATCTACTCTCTTAGCAAATATCAAATATAGATACAGTTTTTGTTAGTCTTCGCTCTCCATGCTTTTGATCTCATAAATAAAATTGGAATACAGCAAAAGATTGTTATGAAGACTGATGAAATAATATAAAAATGAAGCACCTAGTAGGCACTTAAATGACTTGGTTTAATCTGAAATTAAAATGCAAATTCAGTAATAACAATTATAATAGTAGACTAGTACATGGCCTTAAAAATAAGGTAAGATTTTAAATTAAAAAATATTTTAACTTTATAGTAAGGTTGTTCAGATAAAATTTACATTCAGCTAAAGTCTCACATATGTAGTACCGTCCCATTCAGGAAAAAAGGACATGCATTCTCACATCATCCTGTATATGCCAAATTAGAATGAATTGAGGGACTTTCAAAATTAGGGTTTTTTAAGTAGTTTTATTGCTCCTCCTCCTACTCCTCCTTCTTTTGTTAGCAGAAATTGTGGATTGAATTCAAGCACTCTACTAGTTGAGCCATATACCCAGACCTTTGGCTTTTTCAGTTTGTCTTTCAGATGGAGTCTCCTGCTTTCACCTGGAGCTGACCTCAAACAATCTTCTTATGTCAGCCTCCTGAGTAGATGGAAACACAGATATGTGCCATCACACCTGGCTTGTTTTTGAGATAGCGTCTGGCTAACTTATGCCTGGGCTGACCTTGGACTGTGATCCTCTTGTCTCTACCTCCAGAGCAGCTATAATTACAGGTGTGAACTACCACAACAGAAAGTAGTCCTATTTTTAAGAAAATCCACAGGGCTGTAGGCAGGATCATTCTGAAGAAGGTGTTCAGTGTTTCTCTTCCACCAGCCAACTCAACTGTAATCTCAGTCTCCTTGCTTTGTTTGTTTCTTCTTATCAGATGGGATCTCAAGAAAGTATTGGTCTCTTTTTTTTTTGTTTTTGATAACAGGGTATTTGAAACAAGTATTGAAAAGCTATGAGTGGTTCTAATGCACAGCTTTCTTTTAAATAACCTTATCTTATAGTTCTTTGGGTTTAAAGATTTGAGTCCTTTTGAAAATATATTCTTGTTTGTAACATATAAATAAGGTAAAATGCCTCCTGATCATTCCTTTTTGAGTACCAACCTTAAAGCCAGGCAGTCCTACTTTTAAAATTCAGCTTCATTCATACTAACTTTGGGATTCTGGTAAAGTTAACTAAGCCTCCAGAATTGCTATAGTGAATGACATCATACATAGAAAGCATGAGGTTACACTGAGCAAATACTCATCAAATAACTCACAATTTTATTTCCTTTTCCTTTTCTTTTCTTTTTTTCTTTGTGATACTGTGGCTTGAACTCCAGGCCACACTTTTGCTAGGCAGATTCTTTACCACTTGAGCCACCCTCCAGTCCCTTTGTCTTGTTTTTTAAGTTATTACCTCAAAATAGACTCAAATCTGAAACACCTAATAACAACAATCACTTGCATACATTCTGCACTCCCAAGTGTGCAAAAGCTTCCAAATTTATGATGTTACCAGGTGTGGACACAACAACTGTTTTCATTACTATTACACTGAAAGTTATTTTGAAACTTAAAATTTTGATGTGATATCTTAGATCACAAAATCCATAAATGCTATAGCTATATTCAAGTCTAGATGACCCCAGGGAAAGAAAAGGGCCCTCCACCATTCTATTTTGCTGTTGGCAGCAAGGCAAGTCCTTTTGCTTTTAAGCAAAAGCTAAGTCCTGCTAGGAAGTAAGGGGGGAGTCCTAGGATAAGCCAATGGTCATTCCATGTGTCAAAACAGATGCTAAGTTTTCAACATAGATACTTGAGGCACACTTAGGAGTAAAACCAGATGTAGGTAAACCAACAGTAAATATAAGGGACTTGAGGAAATGCTTGATTTAATTATGGTAGAAAATAGTGAAATAGCAAGTTTGTAAGTCCTTAAAAAGTGCTAGAATATATCTCTATTCATTAATACTTTGTGTTTGGGGCACACTTTCTAAACTTATTTGGCTTATTTGCTGAATTAATTATATATTTGTGATTTCCCAATTTTAAATATCTAAGAGTGGATACAGCAAAAAAGTTTGTCTCCCTAGTCTGTCATTCTAAGTAAATACTTTCCATCCTATATCAGCCAGTGTTTAACCAGAGAAGCAGAATCAAGAGGTTTTTCTTCTCATATATATATATATATATATATATATATATATATGTGTGTGTGTATATATATATATATATATACATATATATATATACATATATATGTATGTATATATATGTGTGTGTGTGTATATACATGTGGGCATTTTTTAACAATAGGGATATGTTCACATATATGCATGGCTAGGTGATTTTGTCATTGTGCACACACAGTACAGTGTACTTAGGCAAACCTAAATGTTATCGCTTACTACACCTAGGGCAGTGATGGAAAAAACAACAGAAAGGAAATCAACCACAAGGGAAAATGATGCAGTCAAGAGACATGACAAATACAAGATATATGAGGCTGCTGCCTACATATCACAATGTACTGTTTTACAACAAATATTTTCATAGGTAAAAGGAGTGCGCTGTAAAGCAATGGTAAATAGTATAATATAGCAAATACATGAACCAGCAACAATCACTTATTATCATTATCAAGTATTATGTACTGTATGCAATTGTTTGTGGTATGCTCTTATAGGGCTGGCAGTGCAATAGCTTTGTTTCTACCAGCAACACCACAAACATGTAAGAAATGCCCTGTACTGTAAGGTTATGATGGCTATGACATCTCTAGATGACAGGGTCTTTTTAGCACCATCTTAACCTCACAGGACTACCATCACTGACAGAAATGCCTTTGTGCTGTAATGCCTTAAGGAATTGTGGGATCAAGCCAAGCAAGTTGAATATCTGTAGGACAGCCTGTCAGGAAGGGCAGAGCATAGACCCACACAAGCCCACACAGGCTGCAGACATAGGATGCAGCTATCCCCTGTAGGCAGCCAGGAAGGGAAGAGCACGGACAAGATGGAGCTCCCTAGAAGTAGCCAGAAGCTTCTTGAGAAGTTTCTCTTTTCTTTCAGAGAAATCTGGTGGTCCAATGTAGTGAGTCAGGTTCACACATCCTATCCAGAATAATCTCTCTCACTTTAAGTCAACTAATTAGGAACCTGAATTACTGCTGCAAATACCTTCTCAGATATACCTAGATTTGTGCTTGAATGACTGGAGACTGTAGCTTGTCAAAGGTGATAAATCTCCCTAAAAGTAAATGATGTCATCAGTACTGTGCATATTTTCTTAGGTCAAACGACAAAAGTTTTATAATGTTCAGAAATTATAAACATACCAACATCACTTCTAGTGTTTACACAGTATCATTTGTCTCCTTCATTTGGAATTTATTTTTGATATAAGATATGAGGAATGTAACATACTTAATATTTTATCTTAAATGACTATACATTATCCCAACTTAATTTCTTAAATAATCCAGTTTTTCCTTTAGTAATCATATTGCAGTCTTTTAAGATACGATTTCCTAAATGGACTATTTATTTTTTCAGGCACTATTATTTCACTCTTCTAATTACTGTGGCTTTTGAACATGGTTTGAGATATGGTAGGACAAGGGTCTCTTATCATTTGTTTCATTGTCATTATTTGTTTTAATTTTTCGACATGAATGTTAAAATCAGTTTGTCTAGTTAAAAACAAAAACATCTTACTGATAATTTACAAAAGTAAAAATTGAGCACAATGGGTACTTTTGTTTTTTAGTTTTCCCATTTAGAAAAATATTGTTTTATTTTTCAAGTGTCCATTGTATCATTTAGTAGTACTATATTTTTAGTTCATTTTCATTAAGTCATAATATTTGCACAGCTTTATGGTGTTCATTATGGTAATTCAGTCCATGTATTCAGAGTATCTCAATCAAAGCGGGATAATATGCATTTCCATCTCTTCAAGCTGCAATCATTTTTATGTGTTAAGACTTTCACACTCTTTTAGTCATTTTCAAATATGTCACAGACTATTTTTAAGTCTGCTATACTAAAGAAACACCAGAAGTAATCCCACCTCTCTGTGTTTTTGCACCTCTTGAACTTCCTTCTGTTCCCTTTCTCCCTATACTTCCTACTTTATTGTGACCACTACTCCCATTCCTTTCTTCTGTAAGATTGACTTTTCAGTGTACACAAATGAGAGAGAATATGCAATACTTGTCTTTCAGTCTGTGGGTTTATTTAACTTAGCATACTGGCCTCCATTTCCATATAGGTTTCTGCACATCACATGGCTGAATATTATTCCATTGTGTTATAGCCCATATTTTCATTATCCATTCATACACAAAAGGGTATCTGAGTTGATTTCACATTTTAGCTATTGTGAATAGATATGCAATAAACATAGAAGTGCAAGTAACTTTTTGGTATAATGATTTCCTTTCCTTTGTAATATACCTAATAGTGGAATTGCTGGCTCCTATGGTAGTTTCATTTTTAGTTTTCTGCAGAATCCCCATAATGTTTTCCATAATGTCTTATTAACTTATATTCGCACCAAGAGTGTATGAAATGTTCCTTCTGTTGCCAGCATCTTCACCAGCATTTGTTATTTTTTGTCTTTTTGATGATAGCTGTCCTAAATGGAATGAGATGATACTTTATTGTGATCTTTGATTTACATTTCTCTGATGACTAGTGAGACTGAGCACTTTTTTGTGCATTCTTTATTCATTTGTGTCTTCTTTAGAGAAATGACTGTTTAGTTTTTTAGCCCATTTTTAAATTGGATTTTTTGTTCAACTTTTTGACTTCATTTTATATCCTGGATATCAATCTTTTGTCTGATGAATAGTTTGCAAATACTTTCTCCCATTCTGTAGGTTACTTCTTAATTCTATTGATTATTTCCTTTGCTGTGCAAAAGTTTCTTAGTTTAATAGAATCCATTTGCTGATTTTAACTTTTGTTGCCAGTGCCTTTTGGGGTCCAATTAACATCATTGCCCATATCACTGTGTTGAAGTCACTCCCTTGTGCCTTCTTACAGGAATTTCATAGGTTCAAGTTTTACACTTAGGTCTTGATTCATTTTTAGTTGATTTTTGTGTGTGGTGATAGTGAGGGATGTAGTTTCATTATTCTGCATATGCACAGCTAATCTTCCCAATACTATTTATTAAAGCCTTTCTCTACTTTGTGTTCTTGGTGCCTTTACAAAAAACAATTGAATGAACAAATGTGGATTAATTTTTGGGTTCTTTATTCTCTTCTATTGGATCTTTATGCCATTATGCTGTTTTAATGACTGTAGCTTTTGAGTATGTTTTGAAGTCGAGTATTGTGCTTTGACGTTTGCTTCACTGTAGCTCTTAGACATTTCATGCAAGTTTATCACTACACAGATTTTAAAATATTCTTATTGTTTCATTTACTCATGGTTTTAAAAGAAGAATGTTTTCCATTGTGTCATCCAATATATTATGCATCCATATGAAGGATATTAATTCCAGATTACCGTTAGCAGCTTATCGTGTTTTGCACATTTCTGGTTTAATTATCTAAAATTTTCAATGTCCACAATCATATCACCTTCAGAAAATTCTATTTTAATCTGTTATCCAATTGCTGTGCTTATTTGTTCTGCTAGTTTGACACTAGTACTATATAATGCTAAATGATTGTGGGTCTATAGAGATCTGTGACTCAATCTTGACTTTGCTGAATCTCTTCTTAGCATTTCTGCATTAGGCCTAATGTGATTTTTGTGCATTGTGTTTGTGTGTGCATATACCTATGAATGGGTATATATGTATATGTGCATGTACACATAGATATGCAAAATTAGCAAATTATTAATGATGAATTCTTTAATCTTATCAAATCAATTTTAGCATTTTCATCATTGTGTGGCATTTTCTTCAGATCTGTTTATATGCTCATTGATATTAATAGCTATTCTAATATTGAAACATCCTTGCTCTCCTGAAGTAAACACCATTCACCTCTTTTAATATTGTTTAGTTTATTATGTTATATTTTTCCTGGATTAGCCATCTACAGGAGGGTTGATGGGACAGTTCCAGTGTGGAGGCTTGGAACCCAGGAAGAACCAGTTTTAGTTCAAGCCCAAAGGCAGAGAAAAAGCTGATGTCCCAGGGTGAAGACCAATGGGCAGGAGGAATTCTCTCTTTCTCATGGAAAGACCAGGCTTTTGTGCTAGTCTGGCCCTTAAATGATTGGATGAAGCTCACCCACATGTGGAGGGCAAACTGCTTTATCCAATCTACCAATTAAAATGTTAATTTTATCTAAATTCACCCTTACAAAATACCTAGAATTATATTTGACCAAATGTCTGTATACTCTGTGGTCTAGTCCAGTTGACACATAAAATTAATCATCACAAGCCAAAGATTTTTGTTTGTTTTGGTGTTAATTTTCCATGGCAAAGAAGAGAATCTGAGTGAAAACTCATCTTCTGACATTTTCCTTACTGAGTTCTCAACTTTTCTAAATAAGTAGTGAGCTAGCCAAACTTTGAAGAACATAGGTTTAAAGGGATACCAAATTCTTAGCTTGCCTTGGATACCCTCTGCTCTCAGGCTGAGCCCTGCTCCTGAGGTGTCTACCTGTGACTTTCAGCACCTCCAGAGTAAAGACTGCTTTTTCTTCAGAAGGGAACACTCTGTAGGAACCTGAGGTTTTGTTCACATGACCTCACTGTGGAACTCAGTGTTAAAACAGTGGGTAGGGATCTCTGAGGCTGCTTAATAACATAGTAGTGAATGAAGTTTCTCCTTTTGGATGTGGTATATAAAAGTTGTGGTAACATTTCTGCTGATTTTATATGGTGAACCAACATATGAGTCAATAAGTGGATTTTTATAATTCACTTATGCATTTGCATAATAATAAGAGGGTCCAAAGGGCAGGTTGAAGAAACCACATCCTGACTTTAGAAAACAAAATATCTGGAGAGAAATGTTGCCAGTTGAAATCTCCTCAGTGAGGTATATTAAAGGCAAGATTGTTTGAAATCTGAAGGTATAAAATGTCAAAGGATAATAAGTAAAAGAGGTGTTACATTTTCTGATTGCTTTTAAGACTGAGAGCAATGTATGAGATAATACAGGAAGACTCAAGAGATTTTTTTTTTGTAAATCCCTCTGCCTGAAGAACTTATAATTTGGTGTGATTAAAGGATAAAAAGTGAATTTGTGGTGATGAGGCTGAAGAGACCAGCTTGGCTATCCCACTAAGGGCCTTGTTTGTGAAGAAGAGGAATGAGAACCTTTCCTCCTGGTGTTAGGTGCCATCAGACATTATACAGGTGAGTGACATCATTAATAGGTTTCTGGAAATACTTCAGTTGGGATATAGTAAAGACAAATAAAATCTTCAACGTAATTTTAAAAAGACATAAACATTGAAAAGGTTCTGGGGTCCCTTTCATGTATTTCAAAGTATTATACCAAATATACACAAATGTTGAAATGAAAGCAATACATATAACTTATATGTTACAATAATAACTGCCTTTCAAAGATTCTAATTTCAACACTCTGGATAAATTAAATGAACCTAAACTTTGCTTACATATTTATAGTTTGTTTACTTTCCCAATACCTTAAGGACATGATTTTATTGCTCACTGGGTAATTTAACTTGGCACTTGAGGATTTGAACCAGGGTAATAGCAGTGGAGATGCATGGATGGCAGAAAATTCAAGAAAGTAGAGTTGAAAGAACTTGGAGATTGGCAAAGGACAGCGTTGGGGATTTAAAAGTTTCTAGCTTGGAATCATGGATAGATTCAAATAAAAGCAAATATTTGGAAGCATATGGTAAATCTAAAATGCACATTAATTCTCACTCCCTCACATGGAACTGTTTTTGAAAAATAAGTTTCCTGGTGACTGGAGAGACTTTTTTTCTTTCTAAATTTATATGGACTAAGTTATATTTTTGAAAAGTACAAATTCAAATAAATTCCAGAACTTCATACAAACTTGAAATTGAGAATAAAAATTTTATGTTTTAATTGTTAGAAAGTTTTTGGATGATATTGTTCAGAATCCTGAAGAAGTTATTCCTACTGCAGAATTTGAAGTCCCTTTCATTCAGTCAACAAATGTTTCTTTCAGATAAAAGAACACACAAAATCTGTATCTAAGTTTGTATTTTTCTGCGGTGTATGAAAGCATGTGATCCTTATTATGCACTAGTCCTTCTTTGGCCTAAAACTTTCTGGAAAATGGTAGCATTAAATAAAAATGAAAATAAAGTAATATTTTTGCCTCTTTGTGATCATACTGCACATTGAAATGTCAATTAATATTAACAGAAATAAAAGATGTTCAGAATGATTTAGGATATGAGTTCTGACAGAAACAAGGCCTTTCCTCCTCTTCCCCTTCCTCTTTCTACCTCTCCCTTTCTTCCTTCTCTTCCTTTTCCTTTTTATCATCTTCTCTCTTTCTCAAACTTCATGGATTATCAAATGCAGCAGTAAAATGGCAAATGGAGTTTACTTCTGAGGTTCTTATAATTGGCAATCTGGTTGTCGCCGGACATTGTCTTTCTTTTTCTATGGGAAAATATGGGCAGAAGGAAGGGTGACCCTGAACACTTATTTTAGATGAAGGTAAACAGAAGATGGTATTACTTGCCTGAATGGTGTAGACTATCCCATGGAGGAAAATAATAGCTGCCTTCTAGTTTCTGTTTTTCTAAAAAGACCAATAAGGACTTAAAAGGAGAAAGAACTGAAGAGGAGGGTTAAGGATGATTACCTTAAGGATTAGAGCTGTTACCCTGGTGAAGTCTGCAAATACTGTTTCTAAGGGATTGGTTGAATGTCTCTGGAGTGAAATGAATCAAAACTAAGGGATTAGCACTAAATCTTTACAAGAAAATATCTCTTGGTTAGTTATTCATTATGATAATATGATTTCAATAAAATGGATATTGTTTTACTTATTAACTATGCTATCTTACAAATATTATTTTAAAAGATCAGTAGGAATACACTCTATTTTGAAAAAGTTCAAATCTCTGAAGCTTCACAGCTTTAGCTATGATAACTAAAATTAAGCAATCAAAAATTATTCTTTCAATGAAAAGCTTCATTATTCCTAGCCTTCCTGGTGACTTTATAAATTGACATTTTAAGTCTTTTTATAAAAATGAATGGAAGTTAGGGAAGTTCTCACCATTACCTTGTACATTGCTATAGCACTCTTGTTGGCATTCTTTTGTCTTAAATAATCAAAACCACATTGTGAGCTCAAGGACGTAGTATATATGCTTCAGGTTAACACAGTAATGGCTCTGACCTTTAACCCTGATGCAACTGTTCTATCCTAACAGCTCTTTGTGAAAGGACACCAAATACTGAAGAAATTGGAAAGGTTAACAAAGTTAGCGGACAAAATAAACTTGATACTGAGAATGAACTTTCACATGCTGCAAAAAAATAAACAATATTCTCTTAGGCTGATATCAAAGGACGTTTAAGATGACTGTGCACCTCTTAGTGCTAAGTTCATACTTTCTTTTGAGAAGAATTGTTTAAACAAAGGGTTACAAAATTCATAATGAGTCTATTAGTGCATGTTCATAAATAATATGCACGGGATCATTTTAAAACAATTGAAGTCCCAACAGCATATGACAATAATGCCTCTACAGAGGCAATAATGTCTAAGAATGTACCATTTCTCAAGTCATTTCCATGACATTCAAGTGAAAGGAGCATTCTTAACCCCCTGATTTGGAGTGAATTACTTCCCTACAATATTTACAGCATTCTGCTGCAAATACAACGTGAATTCTTGGCTGCTGTAAAGTAATATAAAGTTCCAGTTCTGTTACTGACACATTTTAGAAGCGAGAATTACATATCAGATTACTCTTCTCTTGTAGAAATGGTAAAGAGCAAAGTTACTGTAAAGCTCCCCGTGTGCACCTAGAACACAGTGTAGAAAGAGTATTAAAAAGGTCAGTACATTTTTTACTAGTTTCTTCCTGTAATCTAAATAGTTTCATTGGCATTTCCCAAAAAACATATATACATCACCCTAAAGATATAAAGATGATTTCTTTCTACTACACACAAGTGTCCCTTAAAAGAAATAGTCCAGACCAAAACTTTCCAAAGAAGTTTTAATGGGTTTTTTTTGTAATGAGAAGTACAGCTTAGGAACTCTCTCTCCATCTCCGTATCAAGAAAATAATGTTTACATGAAAGAAAAAGCAAAGAATAGACAAGAATGGCCATATCTGGTTTTGCATTTAACAAGCCATTCCTTGAAGACTTAAAAAAATAAAAGTTCAGGTGGTCTTATTTTTTAACTCAACAGAGTTCCAGTTGTGACATAACTCGCCTTACTAATTTATTGTAGGGCTTTGAAAAAGCTTCTCCATTTTGCCAGTCCTTCAAAGTATTAGTTGATGTGGCTAGCAGTCTTTCAGAAAACACCAGGATTAACAGTGTATTTGCACACCTGCAAAGCTCATTTAATGACTGAAATTGCAAACGCTGCACAAGCAAAACAAAAAAATATGTATATTTTAAGTTATTTAGTGACCACAGCTATGTAACACTATTCAGACAACCAAGAATATGTGCAATATATTTTATATTCTAAGATGTAGATTGATTATTATTCCATGTCAAACATTTTGACTTACTGGAAGAAATGAAAAAGATCCATAGAAGTAATAGATAATTTTATGGGACAATACCTGAGCAGGAAAAGCATTAAGACTCTAGTAATCTTAAAGTAAAGGAACAAATAAAAATTGATAAGGATGTATGTAAAGAAAGAAAGCAGGTTTTTCTTTTGCTCTTATTTCCTTTTTCCCGGATCTGTGAAGCTAAAATACCATGCAGAGAACCGTAGCAAGAGACCTGCAAGCATCTGGAAAGACCTGGACCCTGCCTAATACTCAGGGACACAGAACTCTCACTGCCCTCTGCCTGTGTTGACCTGTTTCCACCTGAGTGTGTCGGCAATTTTGCCAGCAAAAACACAATGCAGTGAACCACAGAAAGAGACCTTTCAAGCATCTGGAAGACTGGACCTGCCAAACACACGGACACAGTCTTCCCCAAGTCCTTCTCTAGGCAGCCACCATTAAGTGCTTAAGTTGGTTGAAATAGTGAAATCTACTTGTCACCCTGCATTAGATTATCTTCCAAGCTTTAATATCTACTTTTTCTCTTCTCTTCAGGGAAGATGATTACATTACTTTCTGCTTCAGTAGCTCTAGAGAAGAGAATACAGACATGTAGTGCAAAATTTCATTCTCAAGCTATAGGAGTAACTATCCCCTTTAAGCTCATTATGACTTAAAGAAGTTTTATCAAAAGTTCTTTATCACCTTATAATTTATCTTATTTCTAAATCACTATTACTCATTCTATACTCACACTTAAAAAATGAGTTGATTGGATTGTTCTGCTAATCCATACGGAAATTCTTTAGAAAGTTAGGTTTTATGTGTAAAAATGATTGTACTTCAGACTGTTGATATCATTTTTTTCTGTCGGGGGGGAAGAAAAGAAGAGATAAGATTTACATCAAGCCAGGGATGTTGGTGCATACCTAATATGCATGCAGCTCTCAAATGGTGGAGACAGGAAGATGGCAAGTTCAAGGTCAGCCTGGACTAATTTGTGAGTTCCAGGCCAGCCCGGACTACATAACAAGACCCTGTCTCAAAAAAAAAATAAAGCAGTATGCCAAAGAGACATTTGTACACCTGCATTTCTTGCAGCATTATTCACAATGCCATGATACAGAATCAACCTTTGTGTCTACCAGTAAATGTGTGCACAAAGAAAATGTGACATATGTTCACAATATTACCCACAAGAGAGGATGAAGTCTTGTCATTTGCAATAACATGGATGAACATGGAGCACATTACATTAACTGAACTAACACAGACATAAAAAAACCCAAAATGCATGATTTCACCCATTTGTGGAATCAAAAAAAATTAATGTCATAGAAGTTGAGAATAGGATAGTGGTTACCAGAGGCTGGAGAGGGTAAGAGAGGAGGATGACACATTAGCCAACAGGAACAATGAAACAGTAAGACAGGAGTAAATTTTGTTGTTCTGTTACTCAGAAGAGTAGCTACCATTAACAATAAAGTAGCATATATTTCAAAATAGCTTGAAAGAGTTTGAATGTTCTCATCAAAAAACATGGTAAGGGTTTAAAATGATAGATAAGCTAACTAGCCGGATTTGATCAGAACACAATGTATACATATCTCAAACATTACATTGCACCCCCTAAATATGTACAATTATCCTGTGTCAATAGAAGGAGGATTAAATGTTTAAAATGATTTGCACCAAAATAAATCAGTTTGATGCTTTTGCTTAAGAAGGGAAATGATCTTGGAGGGCCTTAAAACCACAGGCTGTTAGATATTTGCATCTGATGTACTTAATGTCCTGTTTATATTTTTCCATCTGTAAATACTTTGCTACTTAAACTTTCAGCTTGGAGAATCAGCTTCCAACTGAGAAGCTCTGTGGGCTTTGTCCATTGTGAATGCAAGGCAACGGTTGCTAAGTTGTAGTTAGAGGCGGCATGTAAAGGAGAGTCCCATGTGCATGGGAGTGAGGACACATCTGCAGATCCTTGTCTAGATTCCCTTCAGCCTGAGTTTCCCCTGTGTGACTCACTCAGCCATCACCCGGCTCCCTGATTATGGCCTCCCAACTATTTAAAACACTCAAACAGTTGGGATTCCTTTTAGAACATATACAAACAACCCAAATCTTCCAATTCGGATTATGTGGTTGGGTTTAAGACTGTTATGAAGACAGAGAGGAAAAACCTGAAGGCTGTCTGTGGCTCTGGGTGTGGTGTTTGGGGTTAGTGGTAGGGTTCTGGGGTGTGAGTTAATACAGGACGATACTCAAATTACATCCAGTGTAACATACCCAAGCTCCCACACTCTCAAAATCTCTCCCTCTCCCTCACTCTTTCCCTCTTTCTCAGTAGTAGTTGCCAGCTAATCTTCCTGCCAATCTAACCCAAGGTGGGTTACTTTAGGTAAACTAGAAAATCAATTTCTCTGCAGGTTTTTATCCTTATAATTAAACTTGTCTTGAAGTCTAAGAAGATCTCATTATGAAAATGCATACATCCATTTAGCTCTATAGAAGCTGAACTGCTACTCATCTCTTACCAAACTCTTGAGCTCTTTAAACATGGTTGCCACAAAATTGCTGTGGAGGGAAACCTTTCATCACTTCTTTTATTATTGTCTTTGTTTTTCAATTTTTTGGACTTTAAAAATTGGGCTACAGATCACATACTATAAAATTCACCAGATTAAAGTACATAATTCAGTGATTTTTAGTGTATTTCCAGAGTTGTGCAACCATTGCCACTGTCTAATTTCAGATTCTGTTCATCACCCCCAAAAGAAGCCCCTCTCCTCATTCTCCCCTTTTCTCAGCCCCTGACAACCACAAATCTCTTTTCTAATTCTGTGGGTTTGCCTCTTTTGGATATTTTATATAATTAGAATCATAAAATATGTGGCCATTTGTGATTGGCTTATTTTACTAGGCACACTGTTTCCAAAGTTCATTCATGGCTAAATAATATTCTATTGTATGGATATACCACATTTCATTTACATATTCAACATTTGACAAGTATTTTACCAAAGAACATTTTCTTCTGTCTCTTTCTCATTTCTTTCTCTTTTGCTTCATGTTACTCAGTTTTCTGTTAACTTTATGATTTTTTTTACAGGTTATTTTATTCCACATCTTCTAGACTAATGCTCCTCAAATGTCAATTTGAATACAAACATGCAGGGCTCTTTTTACGATGCAAACTTAGGTTTCATAGGTTAGGGCAAGAAGCTCCCAACTGCACATTGTCAGTTCCAATATAAAGCTGATACTGCTGATCTGCAAATCACGTCATGGGTGCCAAGGGTTCCAACCACACATTCCACTGAAAAGGAATGTGCCCAGTAGGTTAGTTCATGCCAGGTGTGCTTGTAGATATTTTCAAAAATTTTAAGTTTAACCAAATATTTAATGAATAGCTATTGAATGCATGCCCAGATCTTTTCACATAATATTTAAGAAGTTTTAAGAGTTTCAAGCAGAATTTGGCAATCTAAGGCCTGTGATTTTGCTTAGCATCCTTTTCTTTAAATAAAGCTTTATTATAGCTTTGCCACACTCACTCATTTGCATATTGTCTGTGGCTGCTTTAGACTACAACAACAGACTTAATACTTGCTGCAGAGGCCAATGTTTCACTACAGGGGCCATGTAGTCCAAAAAACCTAACATATACACTACTGATCCCTTTTTAGAAAAAAAATGGAGAACTCTGGTTTAAAGCCTTACTGTTTGTGAAACAATTTAAATTGATAAATTAGGTAAATATACTTATAGCATAAAGAAATTAGGCTGTAGACCAGCAGTAATTCACCAAAGTTGATCATCAAGATCATTTAATAGATACCACTTTTTCATGATGATACTACCAAAAAATAAAAGTGTCAATAGTTATCAATATTTTCAAACACTTGAACACTTAAACTTTGGTATAAGTTTAACTCTCTGTCAATTCCATGAATATACCCAAGCAATTTACTGAATGTGACTGCCAAAAAAGTGAAAATAGTAGTCACATATTCATTTTAGGATCACTGAACTCAACTAGACCTTGAAGGAGTCACAATAAGTATTTTCCTAATCTCTATGCATTCCTACACTCCTAAATGATGGATCCTTTCCCTCTGTGCATCTCCCATTCTGCCTTACCTGATGACTTCATCCCTTCTACTGTGCATATAAAATCTAGCAGAAGAGAATTTCCATTTATTCCATCACTATTTCCTGTCCTATCTGTATCTTGGTGTATCTACGCTGGTTTCCCTCCTATTTCACTGACTGAATTATTTGTATTTTTGACAAAAGTCACACCCACCACTTGGGCACCATATTCCAACTTCAGTTACCTACTACTGAACATCATGACACCACTGCCTTTTTCTTCCTGCATCATCAAATTTGAGTAGATTTTCCCCATCCACATACAAACAAATTCTTACTTCTTCCATCTTAAAAATAATACTTTTCCTGACATGTCCCTCCAAAAACTCCTCTTACTCTCTTTTCTTTGACAACAAATGTCCTTAACACAAGCTTTCTAAATAGTCTGCAGCTCTCCCCTTGCATTCTATGCTTAATCTACCTTAACCACAGCTCTTAAAAAGGTCTCCTATCCAGACTACCAGTAGCCAAGTGTGTGCTATACCCATACAAATCTCTGCAACTTGAGAGGTGGAGGCCAGTGGATTGCAGTTTGAGGCCAGCCCAGGAAAAGGTAACTGTGAGATTCTGTCTCAAAAAGAAATAAAACAAAAGGTCTGGGGGTATAGTTCAAGTGGTAGGGTGCTTGCCGAATATGCACAAGGCTTTGAGTTCAATCACATACACAGCACAGACACACACAAAAAGAAACAGGGACATCCCCCTTAAAAATTTTCAGTGGTCTTTCTCAGCACTGGTTGTGCCAGTGGCATTTCACAGAGAAGAGTACTCCTTTTCTCACATGTATTTATTGGTGTCTAAGACCCACACTCATCTTCCTTCTATTACTTTAGCTACTTTCTCCCCACATTACTTATCCAAAAATGCTCTCTTTTTTTAGCAACCATTTTTACAATTCTTTATCATTTTTAACCCAAACTATGTTCATGACAGACTAAAACAAAGATCACCCGTCTACACTTAGTATTCGGTATTATATAGACTTTGTTTCCCCTTGAATTTTTTTTCAAGTCCCTTCAAACATTTTCCTTGATCATAAGTGAGTCTCAGAGTTACAGAATGTTACAGACCAGCTAGGAATGGCTAAAATAACAAAAGTTCCAAACTTTTTTGACCTTGAACAGCAAAGTATAAGCAACAAGAAGGCAGAATGGAAATATGCAAAAAGTCCAAAATATTTACATGTTAACCCTATAGTTGCAGTTTAGGATACAAAAGTCAAATAATTATTTGGATTTTCTAGACATAGGAGAGGGGAGGAGTAAAGCTCCAGGGCTGTGCATGTTTTGTATGATAGTAGTCCAGAATGACAGATTAAAACAAAAAAAGTGGAGTACCCCCTCCCATAGTGATAAGGAATTAGGTGGGTTTACCAGAATTAGAGGAACATAATGTCATCTGCCCCTAGCTAGAAGTCTCCTCAAGGCTCCTGGCTTGGGCTCATGCAAATATGTCTCTAGATTTGGGTCACTGGTCTGTGGGGATGGGGGGAGTTCAGAAAAACCCTGGTCTCAGAAGAAAACTTGAAGGATAGATACAGAGATTTAAGCAGGAGCAGGTTTACTAATGCAAAACGAAGGAAAAGCAAAGCAAATGTGTGCTCTCAGATGGGAGAGTGAGCAGACTCAAGAGAGTGTGCTGCACTGGAGGTCCCAAGACCTTAAGCTTTACCTGGGTCTGTGGACATGGGGGTGGCCAGTCCTGAGGAAATGGGGTATATGCTGTTAACTTTTGGAGACTGAGCTATGTGTCATCAACTTGTCCCACATGTTGGGTGGGGAAAGATTTTGGCTTTGGATGGTCATACTCGTGCTGTGATTTATTTGTTTATTTATTGTTTTTATTGTTTATTTATTATTTTTATGCAGATTCCAGGAACAGAAAGACTTTCCGTATCTCATGAGCTGTTCTGTTAATGTCATCAGTCTAGGATGTTATTTCTTATCAACATCTAAGCCATTGTTCTCAGCCATCAGGTTTCCTAACTGTCTAGCTCTATATCAAACTCAGTGTTATCTTTACTAAAGAGTGATCTGGATGATGTATGTTACTTGCCATATTTTCTCTCTCTCTTTCTCTCTCTCTCCCTTTTTCTCCCACCTCTCTTTTTTCCTTTTCTCTTCCTGTTCCTCCTCCTCTCTCAAAAGATAAAGAAGACAAGATATTGAATTTTGGCATCATTAAAAACATGTCAAGGACTGTTAGAATGATTGCAGTGTCTTCCCCACAAATACCTTCTTATATCTTTCAGAAACAATCACCAGTGACACTCTGTGTCAAGACTGCTGTAACCAGAAAAATCCACATCACATCTCAAGTGTTCTGATTTTAAAAGGAAGAAGTTATCTCAGGGAGAAGTCCTCTTTGAAGGAGGTCAGCTATTACAAAGAACTATTGTAGCTTTGAAAAATCATTTCCTATTTTTAGTGAGAAAAATATAGCTTTTTAAATGTCCTCAAAAGTTAAGAAGTCGTGATCTAAATGCACTTATAGTCATTCCATCTTGTATTATGCTGGCACTTTTAGTCTCCAGTTTTTTTTTTTTTTTTTTTTTTGGTGGTACTGTGTATCAGTCCTCAGGATTAGTACTTGCTAGATAATTGCTCTACCACTTGTATCATGTCACAAATCTTCTTCCTTTTTTTTCAGGTAAGGTCTCACACCTTTGCCCAGGCTGGGTGTGAAATCCTCTTATTTCTGCTGGCTGAGTAGCTGGGACCACATACATGCACTGCTATACCCAGTTTGTTTTTTGAGAGTGTCGGTCTTTTTTTCCTGACTTGCTTCAAATCATGATCATCCTTATCTCTGCCTCCTAAGTCACTGGTATTATAAGTGTGGGCCATCTTACCCAGCCCTGTAAACTCTATGCAAAGATATGATTTTGCATTCAGATTCCACTGGAGCAGTTGTAAATTTGTTGCTAATTTCTGCCTTAATAAAATCCATTTAATTTCTCATTAGTAGAATTAATATATAAATATAATTTGTTTAAATTTATATTTTCATTTATAGAATATTGATAAACTTTACCAATAATAATAATAAAACAATGAATAAAATAATAAAAATAATCTTACCTAGACATTGAGATTGAAGAATATGTCATATTTCCTATTGCTCCCTTGCTTAAGGAGCTCAACAGCATAATCAGTCCACAGTAGCTCGGCACAGTGGTTTTGCCTAAGCACCAAGTGGTTAACACCATTAGTATATAGTTCAAGTACAAAAGCTGTTCATGCCTTCTACCGGTATATAATTGTGTTAAATTATATACAGAGCTTAATATTTTAAAGTGTTAAAGGCATTTAATTGGTTAAGTCAATGTATTATGGATTTCTTCATTTTACACAGACATGTAAAGATGGATGAAGGAGGGATGGATGGATGGATGGATGGATATATTGATAGGTACATAGCTATGCACATATAATTATGTAACTTCTCTATTTCCAAATTTTCTATACCATTATGTTTTTCTTCAAACTTGCATCAGAAGAAAAAATAGACTCTCTCCAGATGTGAGATTCTTAATAGTGCCCTTTGGTTCCTTTTCTCTTACATCCTAAGAGATTTCACAGTTTTTCTCCATACTATCTGTCTTTCTAAAGAGTCCTTTTCAGTTTAAAATATGATTGCATTTATTTCAATTTAAAAAACCAAACATTTCTGTATCTTATTGATCCTTTGTGCTGCAGGCAGATCTTTCCTAATGTCTTTACAGCTAAAATACATTTGACTCATCCTGAGTTTAATTTGCAAAACCTTACCCAGAATTTAACTGATACTTTTAAGAACCATTTACCTAACTCTGAAGGTAGAGAAAAGCCCTTGTTATTATGTGGGTGATGGCAATAAGATCTTACATGTATTAAAATCAATTTTAGAGGCATTATTAGACTCATTCATATTTTTTCAAGAAGTAGATTTTAGTTTATTATTGATGGTGGTGCTTAAAATGCTCTAGTATAAAGGGGAAATTTAATGTTTATTGATAGGGAATGGAAAAAGGATCTTTTTGGTGCTTCTTCTCTACAATTCTAAAAATGTCTATCATTATATTTTATTATTTACTCATTATTATTAATTCTTGCATTTATTTCTGCCTAAGAACCTAAGAAAACTTTTTGTAATCAAGTATACAAAATGTTACCAATAATCCCTTATTTACCAAACTATTATTTAGTTCACATTCTTCCCAAAGTTTTTCAAATTTTAATATTGTTGAAACCAACCTCTCCTTGAAAATGTATTCTCATGACTTCTATATAAAAGTCTACTGTCTCTTTCTCTGGGCTTCAACAACAAATGTTCTTGACCCTTCCATCTTTTACTCAAGACCATAGGATCTTGATTACAAGCTTGACTCCTTGTAATACCTCGCCAATGCACAGATATTTGATGAATCTGCATCTCTAGCTCTGCTCCTTTTCTTAGGTGCTGCTGAACATGACAACTAGCTTATTCCCCTTTGTAAATTCCATATGCTCTCATTGGAAAATATTGTCTGTGTTCACAATGCAGCTTTTTAGATGTTTAACAATGGAAAAGCTTGTCATTTTAGTAAACAGCCTGTTCTCTCTTACTTTCCATCTCAAATCTCTACATTTCACTTTTGTACCTCTGAATTTGTCTTTCTCTAATATATTCATCTAGTCCTACTTAATGTTTCTGATCTTGTGGGCCCAGTCTCCTGAGACTCAGCTTTGCATCTTCTCCTCCTCTTCCTCTTCTTCCTTCTTTTCATCCCTTCTTCCTCTTTCTCCTCCTCTTCCTCCTTTTTTTCCTCCCTTCTTCCTCCTTCTCCTCTTTCTCTTCCTCGTCCTCCTTCTTTCTCCTCCCCTTACTCCTCCTTTTTCTGTTTGGGACAAAGTCATGCTATATAACCCAGCTGGGCTTGAACTTAATATGTAGCCTAAGCTGGCCTCAAACTCACTATGCAACTCAAATTGGTATGGAACTCTCAATCCTCCTGCCTCAGGCTCCCACGTGCTGAGAGTATGTGCCACCACAACCAGAACCCTGTCTTCTTGAGAGTAGATTAGTGGTAGTCCCTTTAACCCTGAGCAAGCCATATCTGTTTTCAATTCATTGAGGATACTCAATGAAGACTTCCCCAATCATTGTAGCTGGAAGTGATTCCTCTCTCTTCCTGAACTCCTATAGTATATCAACATATTTCCACATGACTTGCTTCCTTTATTGAATAATTACTGTTTATTGTGAGACTACAAACTCATGGAAGACAGATTTAGGGCTTAGTTATCTTTTTATTTCCTAAATCAAATATTCCAGTGTTTTATATATTTTAGGCACATGATAATTGCTGAATGAATAAGCAAACACCTAATATACATTACATTGATACCATAATTACATTTTATAGTGCTATAAGAATTCTATGATTCTGTATATATAAAAGATAATACTGGTTATACTATCATGCAGTCTGTGAATCAACCAATACAATCATAATTTTGCTATGGACTATATGATATCAAATACTAAATTTCACGGAGATCCCTGAATAATCAGGAAGGGCCACAAGTCAGTGCAGTACAGATGAAGAAGAATATTACCTTGGAATTTTTCCTTATAAACACAGAGGAGTAGGCCTGGTTTGGTAATATGAAACCATTGCCTTCCTCTCTCCCCAACTCCTACCACCAGGAAAAAAATCTTACACATGAAATTTTAGAAGATTCAGTATAAATTTACAGAAACATATCCTACTCTTCAGGAGGAAGGTAATAGTTTACACTAAGATGCCATCATACTGAATGATCTTTAACAGTATGGCATCAGCTGTAGATTCTACATATGTTTTCCAAGAGTTATATATTATGTTTTTTACAGGCAGAAAATACTACAATTACTTTCTTTTTAATATTTCATTGCAAATCAGAAAATACCTCAATAAAATATGCTGTGAAGGAGGCTATTTTGAATGTAAACTGAAGCAAAATTAATTAGAAGCTCCTGAAATGCTAGAGAAATAACCATAATTTTAAATGGGCTCCATTTGATATTTGATTTCATTACTGACAAAATCAGAGAAACTTCATTTATTGTGCCGTAAATGTTCATTAGTTTTGCAACATATCACACACATTTCCATTCCTTCCAACTCATTTTTTTAGTCTCAGCATTTCTATTTTGACGTTAGAAAAATATACAACTAAAATCTATAAGACTTTGATTAAATGTTGATACAGCTGATTTCAACACAGCCCAAACCAGTGACCATACATGGAATCTAAACAACAGCTAGTAATTACAATGTCAAAGGCATGTATACACTGTGTGTTATGTTTCATTGTCTGGCATGCAAATATAGTCTCCATTTCCTTTACACTATGTCCAAAGTATAAAGAAAGCCAACCAAAGAGTTCTGTTTCGTTTACACAAAAGAACAAGGTTCAATCATGTTTGATAAGTTGCAAATTACTGGTAATACCACAAGTGTTGTTACAGCTGCTAAGAATGGTCAGGAGGATGTACAAAATGCAGCAAAAGCATGAATCACAAGAAAAAATCTAAACAAGCTTGAATGATGGTGTATAGCATGGCTAGCTTTAACTTCACTTGGGGTCTGGAAATGCCATATTGGGTGCAGTGTGAGGGGCCTCATATGGACCCTGGCCTTGTGTAGATCTGCTAGGCTTTCAATTTTTTTCATACAATAAAATGGCTGCTCACCAACTGAATGCAAACACTATTTGCAAATCAAAATTCTTACAGTTTTGTAATTTAAAGCCTGTGCCATCAGGGACAAAGAAAAGAAATAAAGATAGGCAAGTATATTCAGAGGCAGTAAGAAGCAATATGAATTTTCCTCAACAACACTGAAACTCCTTTCTAAGAATCAGGGCAAGTTAGTATATTAAAAGCACAAAAAGCAAAGCTACTTGAGACATTCTAATTCATGTTGGGATTGCACACAATGTGCACTTATGAAATCTGATTTTAATTGGCAATATCTTTCATACAATTTCATCTCTGTTCCTCTCTATGTCCTGCTCAAATTAGGTGAATGTCCTTCAAAATGGGAAGAAGGCTAACAAGAACTTGTGGTGGCAAAAGGAGAGTCATAACCTGCTGTTGCTAATCCTTGTTGAACTCTATGATCTACAATTGTTCCTGAGTACCTTGATGCCCTCACTTGCAGGCAAATAAAATGAAAATGAATAGGTACAATTGTAGGTTGCAAACTGATGGCCCTAGCGCCAGGTGTGGTCTGTAAATGTGCTTGATTGGATCTCTAATATGAATTACGTTGAAATATTTAAAAAAACCAGGATATTTGGTATAAAACTCCAGATTTCCAGCTTTACTTGAAAACTTGTAAAATCTGGCACTACCATGCCCACATTTCCACATAGCAACAATTGGGTGATGTAAGGAGCAGTTATCCCTTTTATAGACACACAGCACTCTTTTATTTTCTTCTTTTGGTAGAATTTATTTTTTATTTTTTTCATTTTTATTAGCATACATTCATTATACGGGGAGATTCATGGTGACAATTCTGGATTACATTGTACATTGGTCAGATCATCCTTACCATCTTCTCCCCTCAACTCTCTCCCTGCCACACTTAAAACAATTATAAAAGGTTTCATTGTTCTATTTCATATATGTATATGAAGTTCATCAACCATATATTACCTCACCTTCATTTCCTCCACTCACCCTCCCCCCTCCCACAAGTAAACTCCCCATTCCTCGAGGACATGTTTTACAGTGTTCACTTATGTTACTGGCCCAACTCTGATTCTGAACTCCTAAATAATCATTTTCCTCTCAGAAATAAAATTACCTTTTTATTTTTCCCAGGTCATCTATTTATGATTGATGTTATCCTACATTCATAATACAAGTGGAGAAAGAAATTATTTATGTCCAATGAAAGCAATTCTAGAGTATTGTCCTCTTCATAGCTACAATGCAGTAGTTGCAGTAGTGGTAGTAGTAAATTATGAAAACATGTAATAACCAGAAAGGTTTTACCTGGAAGAATTCTGTGTGCTTAAACATGGATTAACTGCCAAGATGCTCACAACAATCTATTAAAATGTAAACTCAAAGAGGACAGGGTCTTACATTCTAAACCAGTGGACCTCAAACTTTAGTCTGCATCAGAACTATCTGGAGAGCTTGTTAAAAATAGTGTGCCAGCCCCAGTCTCTCTTTGTGTCCATCTGGGTGGGTCCCAAGAATATGCACTTCTAACAAGCTCCAGTCATAGCTGATGCTGCTGGACCAGTGACCAAACTTTGAGAACGACTGGTCTTAACACTGTTAGATCCCTAGTGCTTAACTCATATTGTAAGTTTTTAGTAACTATTTGGAGATGAATGCAAGTTATCGAAGAAAGATGCTAATACTCCATTAGGTAATAAAAAAACTAACTTGGATAAAGTTACATCTCTAATAAATATAAAAATAAAATATTAATTCCTGCACCTACATCACAGCATTATGGTGATGATTAAATAAGAATGTGTGTGTAGAGTGGGTTCTGTGGCTATCAGCTGTAATCCTAGCTACTCAGGAGGTACAGATCAGGAGGACTGCCGTTCAAGGCCAGTCAGGGCATGTAGTTAGTGAGACCCTATAAACAATAAAACGTTAGGCATGGTGAAGAGTGCCTGTTATCCCATATTTATACAGGAAGCATAAATATCAGGATCAGGGTCAGGCCTTCCCTGACATAAAAGTGAGAACCTATTCTAAATATAACTAAAGCAATAAGAACTGGCAGAGTGATTCAAGTGGTAGAATGTCTGCCGCGCAAGTACAAGGCCATGAGTTCAACCCTCACTACACCCAAAGAATAAAAAAAGAAAGTAAAAAAAAAGATGTATGTAAAATGACTTGGTATGGATTCAGTGTGCAATATATGTCAGCTATTTTTATTCTACTATGTGACACTATCTTCCCAGCCTTTTAACACATATAAAGTTCTTGGCATCATTCCAAAGCAATTCCACGTAAACTTTCTGGATCAACCTGTATTTAAACGATTCAGAGGGTCAACAATGGTCTCCACTCTCTTTTTAAAACATATTAAGACATACTAATACCCAGGGCATGTCCAAGGATCACGCAAAAAAGCTAGTGTACTACAGCTCTACTCCCATGACTGAATTGATGTCTTCCAAGAGACAACAAGTTTATTTACAACCTGTTTATTCCTGTTTGGATTTGTATTATAATTTGAGTATTAGTTGAACCTATGAAGCATGAAATCAAAAAGTAACAGTTGTTTCTAAGAAAATCAAATCGAACATTTTGGAAAGATTGTATAAAATGAATAGCTATAATAAAACACTATAATAAAATTATGAGAATAAAACTATTAGAAAATTATAAAAAGAATCAGAAAAAAAAAGATGTTCAAAGGTTCTGAAGTTACAGTACTTTGAATTTATCTTTAGATGTTTTATTTAAAGTTTATATTTAGAGTTATAAGGTAAATAATTTGATACATACACTTGACCTGTTACCTGCATGATATGTGTAAGGAAAAAAGTCAGAAGGTCAACAGTAAACCTACACACTGGGGTCAGCAACTATGGCATATGTCTAAAACACGTGTGGCCTGTATTTGTAGGGCTTTGTACTTTCAATGGTTTTAACAATTTTAAAAGTTATAAAAAGATGGAAAAAAAGAAGAAGCAAAAGAGGGAAGAAGAGGAGGGAAAGCAGGAGAACCTGTAGCAGCCTAGCATAGATTTGGAGGCCAACTGGGGCCTTCAAAACTCATATTATTATTGTCCAGTTCTTCAGAGAAAAGGTTGAGGTAATATGCCACACAATGAAAAGGACACTGTCCCACATTAGAAATCTGTAGCTGGAACACACATTTATTTATGCTTTAAATTAAAATATTCCAAGTATGTATGCTCTTTTTAAAAAAGGAGAGAATCACTTTTAAAAGTCTTTTAAAATCACTTAAAAAACTGTCTTGGTCACATTGGAATGTGAAGTTTTCCACTCATAGAAGTATGCAAAAACCATTTGCTTTCATTGTTCATTTACTTTATTGGCTTCGAATCTGTTCACCTCCCTTCAGCATCAGGATTCTAGCCAAGGCTTTATCTCAGATCTCACATTTTTCATCACCAGTATTCCTGAATAGTACCTGAGCCTGTGGTTTTGAGTAGTCCTTACAAAAAATAGGAAGCTTACGAGACTATGTAGCCTAATGACATTTTGAAATGCTTGCACCGAGGTTTCCATCATCTATAGGTGTCAACTTGGTGCCACACAATGTTCTGACCACTGTTTTAGATGTCAATCTTACCTAAGAGACTCTATGTTCATTTCAAGTTGAAGTAAAAACAAACTCCTGCAGCTGCCCTCTCTCATTCCCTGCATGGGCTTTTCCCAACCTATTGCCCTGCATGTGTTGTTGTTTGGAAGCAGAATTTAATTTACTTCTGAATTACTTCACTTGATGTAAGTATGACTTCATTCATTGGAATCTTGGCTAGGTGAGGTTGTAGGAAAAGATAAGAGTGTAAACTGTAGCCTTCATACATTAAGTACTTTCTCTAAAATGTATAGGTGGACTGATCTTTTTTGGTTGCACAGAACAACCTTAGGAAATAGTATTTTTTAAAGGCTTTTTAATCTCCAAGGTAAAATAAAGGTGTACTATAAAGCCATATGGTAATACTTTACAACAGCTGGACTGAGACAATGTACTGCTAATTTGCACAGTTCTTTTATGTAGGTTAAATGTCTTTCTTTTGCTAAATGCAGTTCTGAAGGCTAGGGTATTATTAATTTCTAATGCTGCCCTCTGGTATTCTGATATTTGCTGCTAATTATATAAACCAGTATGCTGCAGTCACAGAGAACGATTTTTCCCTTGCTCTGAGATATTTCCTCAAAAGGAATTCCACTTCTGGAACAACTTGTATTAGGTTAGCCCCCTGGGAAAGTTCTCATTTACAAGATCCTTACTAAAAAAAATCAAATCTGTTTCAAAGAGATTACATTATAAATGTAAACTTCCTAATGAGCTTGAGTGAAATGCTGTAGGCTACAACTGGTGAACTTTGAAAGTTTTACCCTTTTCCTCTTCCTATATATATATATATATATATATATATAGAGAGAGAGAGAGAGAGAGAGAGAGAGAGAGAGAGAGAGATAGATAGATAGATAGATGAATCTGTAGTCTGTATTCTAAGCTCTATAAAGAGACCAGCTGTTGTTCACAGTGAACTGATGCTTGTAGCCAAACCCTACAGTTTCTCTGATACAGGTGACCCTTTCTTTTTTAATCAATTCATTTAAAAAAATACTTACTACTCATAAAAATAGCCAACACTGTACTGATTATATACCAGATGCCAGGCTAAGTACTTTTACATAAAATACCTCAACTGATCTTCACAACAGGTTAAGTAACTTGCCCAAGGTTTCCTGGCTATAAATTAGATTAAAAAGAAAACATAGTACTTGAGTTTGCTAGAAATTCAGAAATTAGAAGAAACATTAAAAGGATGAGAAAATTGGAGGTTTTTGATTTTTATTTCAATTTCAATTACTTGAGTTTTAAAAATAACTAATATCCATCCTTGTAGGCCCAAATACTGATACACGCTATCATGCTTCCTTTTCTTCTCTTTGCACATGTGAAACAGATATAATTCAAAATAACAGAATATTGTTATTTATACTTTATTTTGCCTATTTTCTTTTGGTGTATATGTAAGAATAATGCTTGAATAATTAGAAATCCAATAAATATTTTCAAGTAATGACAAATGTACAATCATTTATAGATTGACATGTGCCTGTAATCAATCCCATCTACTCTGAAGGTGGATATGGGAGGATCACGGGTGAAGGTCAGTATGAGCAAAAAGTTAGTGAGATGCCATCTCAATGAAAAAACTGGATGTGAGTTTTATAGGATTATATGCCTATATTACCAGCTATGGAAGGCATAGTTAGAAGGATTTTGGTCCTAGACTTGCTCCAGGCCAAAACACAAGACCCTATCTGAAAAATAACTGAAACAAAAAAGAGCTGTAGGTGTGATTTAAGAAGTAGAACACTTGCCTAGCAAGCAAAGAGTCCTGAGTTCAAACCCCTAGTACCACCATAAAAAACATCATATTTGTATCTGATACTAAGCTCTTTGCAAATGTCCACAGGTATGTCTTTCAGGTTATTTAGTTGAAGATACAAATGGATTTCTATTATTATATGTATGAATAAATGTCTTCAGTCATGTGGAATCCCATTTATTCATGTAACAGGACAAGAAAATGGTTCCATTTTGCTCTCTTTAAGGTAACTTATAAGGATTCTATGACTTTTTTAAGTTTAAAATTTCACAAAGTTTTAGTTGTCATACCCAAATAAAATCTCAGCTTTTAAAATCTGGCATGTGGCCCACATGCTTATTTTTTCTTGCCATCCATTTCCTCCTGGACTCCTTTTAGCTACTTGACCCTTCATCATTTTTCTTCTCTGAAACAGCAGTGTCTCTGCCTGGAGATGTCTCTGTGCTTGGCAGTGTAAAACAAAGGTTATTTTATGGAGCAGCTGATATTTTCTTATTGGTTGATAGAAATGAAGGAAATCTAAAGCAATCATTCCTTGACTTTCTTTGTTTCTCCTTTCCTCTTTTGCTCTGTACAATAATCAAGTGAACCAGGATGAAAGCAATGTCCTGCTCCTTTTTTTGTACAAATCCAAAAGATTTAATATCCCTTCTGCTCCATCCCACTCACCCTCAATGTAGACCTTCAAAAGAAAACACTAATGGTGCATATAGACCATGTCTGCTGTCCCTCTGAAGTCCAGGCCGTGCCACACTTAGCACATTCACTGTTTCCTAAATGGGAACAGCTTCACTGTGGAGATAAGAAATGCTGTGGGAGATAAGTTAACTCTCAGTAGTTTCTAAGCAAGTTAGTATCATTATTATTATTATTATTATTTGCTTTAGGGTCCAGTCTGGCCTAGAACTCACTGTGTAGCCTCACTAACCTCAAACTCTCCACTTTCTTACATGCTAGGATTATAAGCACATGTCAACACACCCAGCTTGAGTAAATTATTAAAATACTACACTGAATGTCGAATTCTCAGAAAACCAATATTAATGACCACAGATGGGAGATGTTAATGGTATTTCTGTCATGAGTGGAAGGGAAGAAGTTTCAAAAAGAGAGAGACAGGAAAAAGAGAAGGAAGGAGAAACATGCAAGCACACTATGCTCTGAAATATTTATCAAGGAATAGTTTGTGGCAAAATTTCTCTGTTATCCTCTATTAAGGGTTTTTTTTTTTAAATTGTAATAGATAATATTCAACATTCATGAATTTTGCTTTTTATAAAAATATCCTATATTTTTTTCTGAATATGAAGAGGATTTCCTGTAAGTCCTAAAACTAGACAAATCTTTAAGGAATTATACACATAAATTTGAAGTAAAGAGGTGCTAATTTAAGGGATTAGAATATATATTCTGAAATGTTGGCAAGTGCAAAACATAAAGATAGCTCTTACATAACTTGTCTAAATAGCCACTGTCTGTGGACTTCTTAAACTTACCTCAATATCATGTGCAGAAAGTACAATCGAAGGGCCAGGCTAAGCTATCATTTATGAATCAGTAACTCTTCCAACCTTGGCTGCCCTTGGCTCTTGCCCCTTCCCCACACCAGAGTATTTTACCTTCTCTCAATGAAATACTACTCTCTGCATTGAATAATTTTTCAGATGAGGAGACATATTTGCCTCCCTCTTTTCTTCTAAGGTCATTATCATTATTGTAAATCTAATGATATAGTGAAAATTGAGTTTTCTGAACACCTGATATGAGAATTTCTTTATAGTGTAAGCTCAGATTTGCTAAAAAAGATATTTTGCAAAATTTACAGCAGTTAGATTAGGAGTAGTGCCCAGTGTTGGTTTAAAAAAAAAAAAAAAAGAAGAAGCAATCCTTTAAAGAGGAAATGGAAAGAATTAATGCTAATGACTGTGTGGGAAGACTAGTTCTAGCTATGTGATGTTGTAGCATGGCAAAGAAACATTTTAATGCCAGTGGCTGGTGGGCTGCTACTTACCTATATCAAACTGAAATTCCATAAAGATTCAAAAATAGTATATTTGAATTTTCTTATGAAAGAGTGAAGGGGGTTATGTTGGAGGTCAAGATTGGCATTAGCTGAAACTTGGTCAATGGAAGGGGTAGCTGACATCAGGTACTATTATTCTAAAGAAAAAGTAATTAGTGGGTTTGGCGGGGAACCTCCTCTGTCTCTCTTTAGAGGTTATGTACCATTTACATTCATACCCTAGGCTCTGTGTTTAGGTTAGAAATGTTCTAGGAAAAAGTCTTAAATAATTAGAATGTCTGAGGCACACCAAAAATGTAGGCAATGATGAGTATTAACTAATGTTTAATAAAGTACATTTATTTTCCTAATCTCTTCACACATCTCCATTGTGTGCTATAGTACTCTATACCCAAGGTGCGAATCTACCTGTAATTATGCCGCCCATAACAGTACTTTGGCTAGAAAAAAAAGAAAAAAGAAATGTATTTCTACATTGTTCAAAGTTTGCCAGGAACCTTTACTTGTCGAAACAGCCACTCTCAAAGGCTGCCGCTTCTGTGCTCTCCTGTTTTTCACTAAATACAGAAACTATTTTGCTAAAATGGATTGCAGACACAAAGGGAAACCATTTCCAAACCCTCCAGTCAGGTGAAAAAAGTTGCTGGCACTTTGTCCAGGGATCTACAGCAGTGTTCTTGGAGCCAGGAGCTCACACAATGCTTCCTGCCTGCCTCGCTGCTGGCAGTTATGGCCTCTGGTTGGAAATAATCGTTTTTAATAATGCAGATCATCACAAGAGCTCATGGGAAATCACTCTAAATATTACCCTTGGACTTTAGTATAGAAATATAGCAAAGGGAAATTGTCCCTAGGATGCTCAAGGGTTAGAATAATATGGAAAAACCAACTCAGTTCAAATAATTTATTGTCTCTGCCATGCTTTTTGCATAGCACAGCTTAAGCTGTCATTCACTGAAGGGCTATTTATACAGTCTGAAATTCCAAAGGATTCCTGGACTTGTGTTCTTCTACTCTTTTTAAATGATGCATAATAAGGTACTCTACAGAGGTCTTTTGTAATGAATGTGGAGCTGTTTAGTTTGGGCCCCTTCAAAGGCATGGAAGAACAGTAACTGGCTGTTTGAAATTTTATATTATAGGAACTATACTCTGTCACTTCTCACTTCTTGAATTTGTTAGCATCTCTAAAATAAACTCTATACCCAGACAAAACCAAATCAATCTTTGTATTCTTGACATTTTGCTGCAAAGGCTGAAGAGAGATATAAATAGAAGCCCCAAGAAATAAAGGGAGTTGTTTTCCTAGAGGGGCATTCTGAAAGATGGGCTGAATGTTGTTGATGGTGTTTTTTTTTAAAAGTGGCCAAGTTTTTCTTGGCTTCCTTGGCCTGATTACAATTCTTTCTCTCTATCTTGGCATGGCAGAGTTGGATTTGAAGTTGCAGAGTCATCCAACCAAATATCTGCTAGACATCTCACATTGGATGTCCTGAGGAACCCCAACTCCACATTCTCAAACTCCACCTTTAACCCCCTGAAGTACAGGTGCCTGTCATTTCTCCTTCACTCCTTGTCTCAGCAAATCGCTACACATAAAATAGTGTGGATAAATATATGAGGTGAGAGGCTGATATTTAGTCAAATTTCGGGCACATTCACCAGATATTAAAAATATAGCCCTTACAAAATCAGTGGATTGTATCAATGTCAATATCTTTGTTATGGTATTGTACTATAGTTTTTGAAGATGTTATTTTTGAGGAGAACTGGATAGAAGGTATACAGGACTGCTCTGTGTTCTTTCCTTTTTTTAAATGACTTTTTTGAGACATAATCTTACTATATTGCCCAGGCTGGTTCTCAAACTCCCAGACTCCAGTGATCCTCAGTGATTCTCAGCCTTCTGAGAAGCTGGAGCTACAGTCACATGCCACTGTGCCTGGCTTGTATCATTTCTTATAACATCGTGTGAATCTATAATTAACTCATAATTACAACATAAAAAAATTTTGATCCAAGTTTAGAATACAGTTCAACAGAATTCATTAAGTATAAATTCTGTTTTTGCAATATAGATGCATGACTAGTTTTGAAGTTATTTTTCTTCCAAATTTTAGTCCTTTTGATTTGTTGAAGCTTTGCATAGTTTAATTGGAAATATTTTCCTGGTTAATTATCAATTTCAGTTCTATGCTATTGATAGCCTATATGGGTGGAAGAAACAGACACATGGCAAGGTGACAGAGTAAGTAGTCATTCACTGTTAAGCTTTTACTCAGTGAGTGTCTTCATTTCACATGCTGCTTTATCATTGAGATCTTTACCCTTCTCTCCTGAAATACAGTATGATTTTAATTATTTTTGATTTGCTTTTATTTCAGATTTCTCAAGGGTACTAGAGATTAGTAATGATTCTATTTATGGATTCTGCAATATGATTAATGACTTAGCTGGCATTCACTGGAATAGCTTGTGTATGCTGAATTATAGTGTCATCTCTAAGGCCATCTAAGGACCTCAGAAGGGGAGGAGATGGAGAGGAACAGTACAACTACTTCTTTCCCTGTAATGTTTGGGGGTGTGGTTTGTTACAAACAGATGAAGAAATCAGGACAAAAGTTAAATTTACAGAAAAGAAACTCTTAGCCTAAAAGGAAGAATGCATGATTTCCCAACCAGTTGCCTCCTTGAAGGAAACAGTCCAAATAAGTTGCTAACATTTTACTTGCAATCAATAAGTTTAAAGTATATAGAATTCTTTTTAAAGACATTATTTGAATGAACTCTTGGTCCATGAGTTGAATGTTCATCTACCAGTTGTAGGTAGTTGAATACCCCAAAAATGCAAAATATACTTTGAAGTCATTTAAACACTAATAAAAATGTGACCCAATCCTAGACAGAATATAAGATATGAAAAACTTTTCTTTCTCTTGTTCTAGAAGACTATTTAGGATTTGCTTATATTCACTGCTTTGATTTTCCCTCTGTACATTTTACATGAGAAGATATATTTATTCCCTGGAAAGCTTAATCTGTAATCAATTATACTTAACAAGTTAACTCAATTGTAAATGATATGATATAAATGAAGATTAAAGCTAATTTAAGGCAGTGTTTTTTACTACTGTATAAATTAGCTTTGTAAGAATCAGAAAGGACTATGTTTTTGATTAAGATTTGGTTTAGGCTGAAGGGTTTCATAAGATCAGTTTTATAAAACTCTGAACTAGAGCCAATACCTGCAAAAAGATAACAGAATATACTTAAAGCCATGTCAAAAGTTTAAAAAATAAGGTCCCTGAAAACCTTTAATGAGGAAACTCTGTGTATGTGTCCTAAAACTGACCCCCCATCTGTCCCTGTGCAGTCATGGCCTTGCCCTTCCCACACTCCCTAACACCCTAGGTCACAGTAGTACTCACTGTAACCAGTATTAATGCTTTTCTGACATCACCTCTATGGACAAGTCATACTCTCCCTTAAAAATTACTAATTTGTCTTTCATGTCATAATCAAAATGACATTTTAAATTACTCTAGTTATCATGGCCAGTTTTTGGTCTAATACCCATCAGTGAGTAGTCCACTTTTTGTCTCAAGTTGGACTCCATATTCTTATCATAGTGAAAAATGCATTGTAGAGTCATTTCCTGCTCAACTAACATCACCCCTCACCACCCTCTCCTGCCAACCTTTCCTGATCCTGAATCTTATACTCTGTGAATGTAGTGAACCTTCTTATCTCCCAGTTTTCACTTTGTATTCAGACTATTGATAGTCTATTTCACTTCTGCTTCCTGTGCTTGTCATATACACCTTCTAATAGCGGCTGAAATCATGGCTTAACTGAAGACTCTCCTGGGTTGTAAGTGGCATCTTACTTTTCTGCCTTCCCAACAAGTATGACAGTTCCCTTAGATCAGAGCCCAGGTTTTGCTCACCATTATAGCTCTTATTTTATAAGATCCAAAGATTATTTTAATAGCAGAACCCAAAGTAGGGGTACTCAGATACATAAAAGTCAGAATTCTTTATTACTTATTTTTCCAAAGTGGAAGAGACTGAGATGCAGGGCCACACAGGCAGTTGTACCCTGAAGCAAAACAAAGCTTGCTGGAGCTATAGAGATCAGCTTATGTGTAGCAAGTGGAATGGGTTGAGTTAGGTTTCCAGGCCTCCCTTATCTATTGACTAATTTGAATAATTGAATAATTTGAATAATAATTTTGCTGTCTACAGAGTTTAGGGGTTGTTTGATATCTAGCTCTGGGGATAGTTGCCTTCACATTAAGAACCTCCTAAGGGAAGTAGATTAGCTGATCAAGAAGGGATTCTGACTGCCTCTGGCTAATACTTCAACCTGGGTCAAGGCAAAGTTTCAAACAAAAGAAAAACAAGCAATATTCTATAGACCAATGTGTCAATTATGTGCGTAACAAGTATTCATTGGCACAATGAGTGAAAAAGTAAATATTTGAATGCATGAATATATGCTACCATTTGTTCCTGTGACTACTTTTCTGCTTTTCTTGTAAACTGTTAGCGATTTGGTATAATCTTCCAATTGCCCAAATATCATCTACCAGTCAGTGTGTATCTCTGGACTCTGTTTTCACATCTCTAAAACAGGTTTTATACTCCTGCACTGAGAAGTGGTAATTTTAAAATTAGATATTCTATTTTCAGAAATACTCATTATTAACTATACTTATTAAAGATAAAAATACTATAAATATCCACACATATTTTTATAAAGTCTGGCCAAGAAGAAGCTTAATAGGGCAAATGGCAAAATTTGCTCCTTACTTTTTAAAATATACTTAAAAATTAGTCTTCTGTAACATGAATACTGGTATTGCAAACATTGACACTAATGTATGAACTAAAAACTATATTATGCTTTAAATTATCTTTTTAAACATTGAAAATAATTTGGATGCTTTCCTTCCTCTTGTTGTATCTGTAGTTTGAAAAGTATAATAGATAAAAGTATTTGCAGATATGGAGACTGAACTGTTTTCAAGAACTTTATGAACACAAATGTTGATTTTTAGCCAAGGGCAAAATATTAATGGCTCACTAAAGCTGAGTTTGTCTGGAAATAATGGCCCTTATAGTTTCTAGTTTTATTTTTATTATTAATATTATTTATAATATGATTTTGACCAAGTAACTATTACATATCATTCTTTTCCAGCTATGAATAAGAGATGGGAACTTTTAAACCAGGAGTATATGATAAACTACAAGGCCTTCGTCATGTCTCCAGTTGTCTGAAACTGCATACATCTATTCATATCCCATATTTCTATGGAGGAGGAGGGAAGAATATGAGTAAAAACAAGCTTACCAAAAGCAGTAAAGCAGATGCAGTGACACCAGCCATGAAAAAGAAACTCATTCCAAGCACCTTCTATCTTTTATACCTTGCTGAAATCATCTTTAATTTTTTTTTGTCAACTTTGACACAACCACACAAAACTTGCAAACATTTTTTTCCTGTTTTTCAAAAGTAAGTTGGCAACCCAATATTTGCAAGCACAATGTAAATTCTTTGTGATTATACAAACACTGTCAGTCTCCTACATGATCACAATGCAACCATCAGAATCAGGAAATTAACATTAATATATCACCATCAAATCATCCTCAGATTTTTTTCAGGTTTCACCAGTTATACCAGTGCTGTCCTTTATAGCACAGAACTCCAATCAGAACCATGATTTTTCCTTAATTTGGTTCTGTTCAATATGACCTCAGTAGATTGAAATTATTCATAATTGCCAAAATTTCACAAAGGTGATGATAGGGTCTTTTTATTGCATACTATATGTGGCTCAGCAGTTTATTTATTTTCTTATTCATGATGCTAGCTCTGATCATCCCACTCAAGTTTAATTCCCATACTGGCCATCCACCTCAACAACATGCATTGATCCCTCATTTTACTTTGATTGATACCTCACATTGGTCACCCCTCCACAGGGATGTCTTGTTCAGCCTGACTGGCTCTGTACCACTAATGGTTTTAGAATTGACACTCTAAGTAAGGTAAGAGAAAGGAAGTGAAGACAAGAAAAGACCAGGAGAGACAAGGGTGAGAACAAACACTTTTATCTTCATAGACACTATATGCCCACAAACCTTAATGAATTAAAAGTGATATAAGGACTTCTCATTTCTTATTCCTATATGTAAACGTCTTGGAAACCATCACTTCCATCATCATAGCAAGAAAAATGAAAATAAAAACTAAGAACTCTTCTTAGATCCATTGGAAAACTGAGCTCCCAGGTTTAACCATCAGCCCCAAACTGGAGAGTCAGGCAGATGTATAGAATCATTGCTCAGCGAGAACAGAAGATACCACTGGAGTCAGTGCTTAAGAATAGTTAAAGGGTAATTGACTAAATGCTAGACACTGAGTATTGATATCTTAAGAGATAAAGAGATAAAAACTCCTCTATCTCCAGAATTAGGGAAGCTCTCATTCTTCTGTGAGTTTTATCTCCAAGAGCTTCAACATTTCCTTGCTGTGAAGATCCAAGAAAATGCTCTTCTGTTTCGTTTCCATCAGGAGAGAGTAACTAACCATCTGGAAATGTGTTCAAACTATTCTGTTCCCTTTACCAAAGGCCTACCTTCAAGCTATTTTACCCTAAAGTCTAACCAAGTTTGATTTTACCAAGGCCTAACTGAACTGGAGAAGGGAAAATAACAAACTCTAGCCCCTCTAGTCTTTTTATCTCACCTAACGTTTGAGAATGAAAGCTGAGAAACACTGGTACAAGTCACATCCCAGGTCTATAGGCTTATTAACAGTCTGAGACCTGCTCATAGGACTAAAGAATACTTACCTCCTCTAACATTTTACTATCACATCAATAAGGAACCTATGTAGTACGTGATTATAGTTGAAAACAACAGCAAAATTTAAGAAGTCTTAAGAAAATCTCAACAAAGCAAAGAGAAAAAAATGATATCAGACAAAACTCTAACCTCTGAAATATGCAGCTATATATGAAAGTAAACAAAGCTCAACACTTAGCTAGATAAAACTCATACTTCACTCAAAAGGTTAATTTTATGATATAACTTGTTCAGCCTCAACAAAATTATAGCACATGTAAAAAGGCAAAAATGAAAGCAAAATCCAAGTCATATGCATGTGTGCACACAGAGTCTGAAGAGACAGTGAAAGTATTAGAATAAAATGCAGATATTATAGAGACTTGGGAATTAGCAGACTAGGAATTTGTAACTACAGTTAATATACTAAGTGTTCTAATGGGAATTAGTAGACAGCATGAATGAATAGGTAGTTAGTTTAAGCAGAGAAATGGAAGCACTAAAAAGGAATCAAAAGGAAATTCTAAAAACGACATTGTACCATGCAAATCAAGAATGTCATTGAATGGTCATCAGTAGATTGGATATTGAGCATAAAGATGTGTTAATAGAAACTTCCAGAAGTGAGAAGCAAATAACAAAGATGAACAGAATATGCAAGAATCATGAGACTATTACACAAGGTATAACGTATGATGCAAGGAAGAAAAAAAATCAGCAGCAAGAAAGAACAGAAGAAATATTTGAAGAAATAACACTTTACAATTTTCCAAAATTATTGGCAGACACCAAATCACAGAACTAGGAAACTCAGAACAGAATAATTATTTAAAAATATAGCTAGGCATATCATATTCAGATATTAGAAAACCAAAGACAAAAAGAAAATCTTTAAGAAGTTAGGGAAAAATAAACACCATTTCAATAGACTAACAAAGATAAAAATTATATAGGCTTCTCTTTAGAAACCACAGAAATAAGAAGAGAATGCAGTGAAATATTTAAAAGAAAAAAGAAAGCAACAGCTTATAATTTTATATCCAGGGAGTTTATCCTTCAAAAATGGAAGAGAAATAAGGACTTTGTCAGACAAACAAAAATTGAAAGAATTTGAGTAGATCTGTCTTAACAAAACATGTTAAAAGAAATTCTCTAGAGAAAATGAATATGACGTCAGAAAACAAGATTTTTATTCAAAATGGAATAAATGGAGGTAGAATTATTTATTTTCATATTCTTAATAAATATTAAGATACTTCACTTATAGTACAGTATCTTGCACTATAAGACATGAAGAGAAATTGGAACAAGTTGGTTTTGAGGTAACTGCACCACTCATGAAGTGTATAATATTATTTTAAAGTAGATTATTTGTGATATGCTAAGAAAATCATTAAAATATTAAAGAAAGAAATAATATTGATATGTTAAAAACAGAGAAAAATGGATTCATAAAATACTTAAGTAAAACCAGAAAACAAAAAGAAGAATGGGGAGAAAAAGAACAAGGGTGACAAATAGCCAATATTAATCCAATGTTATCTATAATCAATTTATGATATTGTTGGTCTTAGTACAACTAAATACAGGTTGTCAGGATGGATAGCAAAATAATACACAATTACATTTTGTCTACAAGAAACTTATTTTAAATACAAGCTTTCAGATATATTAAAATCAAAGAGATGAAGAAACATATACCATGCCAACAGTAATCAAAACAAAATTAGAATAGTTAGAGTAATTTAAGGAAAAGTGGACTTCATGGGAAAAAAAATAAAGATTGGCATATATAATGGCAAAAGTTCAGTTCTTTATATGGGATGTACAATCCTATATACTGTTAATAACTTTAAGTAGAAATTGGGAAATACTTTATTGTTGTTGGAGACTTCAACATCAGACACAAAAGCAGTGAACTAGTTGAACTGATAGCACCGTGGATCACCTGGATCTAATTGATAATTCTGGTATATTTTACCCACTAACAGTAGCATACACATTAATTTTCAATCTCCACTTGGAACATTCACTAGATAGATCACATTCTTGGCTATCTGACATACCTTCATATATTTGAAAAAATAGAAATCATACATATCAGAAGACAGATATGTCTTCTGAGACCATAAGAGAATTAGATTAAATTAAATCATTAACAGAAAGATAGATAGAAAATAACAAAATAATTGGATATTTAATAATGCAACTCTAAATGATGCATGAGTCAAAGAAGTCTTAAGAGAGATTATAAAATATTTCAAACTAAATGAAAACTCATCTTTCGGACTTTGTGGCATACAGCAAAAGCAGGTTGTATATATTAGAATATAAAATCATTCTAAAGTTAATAATTAAGATTTCATCTTCCAATACTAGAAAAAGAGCATATCAAATCCAAAGTCAAGAGAAGAAAATAAATAATAAAATTAAAATAGAAATCAATGAACTTGAAAATAGTAAATTACTAGAGAGAATAATAAATCCAAAAGATGGTTCTTAAGATCAATAAAATTGGTCAATAAGCAATAGCCAGACTAGCTCAGTAAAAAGAGAGGGAAGACATAAGTTACTATGACAAAAAAATAAAATAAGGGTCATCATAATGATAGCATTGCCATTATAAAGATAACAAAAGGATATAATAACAAATTCTAAAATTGTATAAAATTTGTTAATTCTTTAAAAGACATAACATACAAAAACTCAGATTATATATGTTTAGAGAAATGTGTTATTTGAACAAGGCCTATAACAATGAAAGAATTTCAATCAACTAGTCAGTTTTCAAACAGAAAATTCTAGACCCATATAGCTTTAGTGGCTCTATCAAACATTTAAAGAAGAAAAGATATCAGTTTTACATACTCGCTTTCAGAATATAGAAGCAAGATTAACACTTTCCAAGTCATTCTAGGAGGCTAGAATTTTTCTCATATGAAAACCAGGCAAAGACATTACTGAATACACATACATAAAACCTCAGCAAAGCATTAGCCAAGCAAATTTATTTGAAAAGTACTTAAAGTATTTAAAAGTATTAAAAAGTAATATACCATGATCAAATAAAACTTGTTTCAGGTGAACAAGACTGGTTCAACCTGTGAAAATCAATTAATACACTCCATTATATAAGTAAGCCAAAGAAAAGAGTTTTATGATCATATCAATAAATGTGGAGAAAAGCATTTGACAAAATCCAGCAAGCATTACTGATTAAAAACTCACGACAAACTGAAAAAAAAAAAGAAAAAGAGTAATGTCACATCCACTGATGAGAAATTAGCTACTTTCTCTTTAAGATCTAGAGCAAGCTGGGCGTGTTGGGTGAGGGAGGTTTTGGTTGAGGAGGATCACCAGTTTCAGGCCAGCTTGGGCTATGAGTCTCAGGCTAGCTTTGGTAACATAGAGAGACTTGTCACAAAAAGGAAACAGACAAATAAACCAAAAAACAGAACAGCAACAAAAAGATCTGGATAGAGGCAAAGATTACCCCCCTCTGCCACTCCTATTCAACATTGTTCAGGACGTCCTAACTGCATAACGCAATAAAACAGTAAAATGAAATTAAAAATACAGAATTTTGGCTTGAAAAAATAAAACTACCTTTGTTCTAAGTAGAAAACCCCCCAAAATAGAAATAAAACCTCATGGAGTTAATAAGCAATTGTAACACGCAGTAGAACATGAGATTAACATACAAAAGTCAAGTGCTTAATTACATTATAGTGACTGACAGAATTTGTTTCATTTACATTGACGTTATATTAGTGTTGCTCGCCACCACAAACATGAAACATTTAGGTATTAATCTAATAAAATATATTCAGAATTCATATAAGGACAACTACAAAGCTCTAATGAAAGAAATCCAAGATCCAAATTAATCGTGAAATATTCCATGTTCAAGGATAGATACATCTTCAAATACCCTAAAATCAAAAAAGTAATTAATGCATGTGATAGATGCATTCTTTATAAAAAGATATAAAATCAAAACTTAGACTACTTTCCGTTACTGAGATGTTCTTATATTTCCCTATAGGACATTGCTATCTAGTAACGACATGCATATATTTATATGTACGCATATGTACATATATATCTACCACTTTTATTTATACTATTTGATAGTGATTTATTTTGAAAATGGTGGGGGGGGTTTTGGCAATACTGGGGTTTGAACTTGGGACCTTGTGATTGCTAGGCAGGCATTCTACCATTTTAGCTGCAGCCTCAGCCTGAGAGTAGTCTATTTTGATAATATAATTTGAAGATCTCTATATTAGCACATACATAAGAGTCTTAGACTTTTAAAAGAGCAAGGGCTGTAGGCGTGACTCAGTGGGTAGGGTGCTAGCATATGCAAGACTCTGGTTCGTATATCCAAAATAGTCAAAATTAAAAAAGGAAAGTAACATTTGTCCCATATTGATGAATATTTAAATCTTTGTTGTGCTTTTTGGTTTTCCATTACCAAAATGTTTTTGTAAAAATTTTTGTTCAAATATATTGACATACTCTTGTACACATATCCATAGCATAAGTTTCTGACTGTGAATTCTTAGGTCAAAAGATATGCATTTTAAATTTTAGTATTACCCTCCAAATCTTGTACCAATATATAACATTTTCCCCACATTTATTTTCATAATCCAATAGATGAAAATGGTATATTATTTCATTTTAACATAATTTGAATTATATTGATTGCTTCTTTACATTCATTAAATTTTGAGCATTAAATTTAATTTTAAAATAATGAAGTCTTTTAAGTTCTGATAACATTAATTTAGTCATTTTATATTTCTACTTGTAGAACTATACTCCCTTGTTATTTTTTTAACATTTTCATGACAATTCCAGATGAATTGGATATAATAGTCATATTAAAATGGTTTCTCCTATTATTAACACTTCTTGTTAATGTGGTATGTTGAATTGATATATAATTATCTTTATTGTCTTTCTATTAATAAATCTTGGCTTCTCACTTGTTTCTGTTTCTTAGGAGTTTAGAATTTTTCTTCATCTAAGTCATATATAATATATTAATATCTACAAATGTCCTTTGTCCATGATCTTTTAAATAGTAACAATTTCCTTCTGTGAAATTATGCCTTAATATAATCTAAGGAAATGCTTACTTACCCCAATGAATGTTTCACCTTCTTTCAGTAATTCTCACAGGAAAAGTTCACAAACCAGATTGTGGCATGTTGGTGCCAAGCCCAGAGAGTATCAAGTGCATCCAACTGAGTCAACCTGATGCACTTGATATGCAACAAGAATTTACCACTTCTCAGTTACTTTCTCTCACCTGCACTATATTTGAAAACATTAGACTTCTGAGTCTTCCTTTTTTAAATGGGTTTCATGAAACTAAGATTAAAGAAATTAGGAAATGGCTTTTCTAAATTCCAGTTTTGAAACAATTCTAATTATTGCAAGCAGGGGAGTTATTTTCTGGGTGATACAGGAATAAGTTTTGGGGATCAGATAGCAAAATGGAGACACAAATTTTAAAAGAAAAACTTACATTATCCAAAGTTTATTAGTTTTCCATCTTTGGGAAAACAAAAAAAATGAAAACAGTGGCAAAATATATGAGATCTATGTGTGAGATCTAACATAATCTGTATCCTTTCCTACGCTGTAACTGATGCATAATGTACTGTAGAACAACATTGTAAGCCTCATTCTGTGCTATTTTACAGGTCAGAAAATAGAGGTCCAGAGTGCAAAGTAAATTTCCCAAAGTCACAATCGTAGACTTAATTTTGACAACCTGAGACTTGTTAGGCCTAGCCTGACTCCAAAGTCCATGCTTTTTCTGAATACATCAGGGTGCCTGCAACGAAATATTTACAAATGGAAAGAATATCAAGCAATGGGCAAGAAAACCAGGAAAGAGACAAGCATAATAAGTGAAGCAGAAATAATATTCCTAAATAAGATGGAAAAATCCCAAACTGCCATCTTTCCCATGTTTAGCCTGCAGGCAGTTTCATCATGCATATCACATTTCATGGTGCAATCAGCATAAACACCACTGCTTTTCACTATATACTTCTTTTTATGCCCAATTGTGCTTTCTTTGCATGTGGTACATTACTCTTTCCTGTGAACAATTTTCTTACAAAGTTACTTGAAAGCCTGAATTGAAAAAGACTTCGTAAATTAAGTACTTGATATTTGTCATTTAACAGAAGGCAGATTCTTACCTATGTCCTATCCTTAGCCCTCTTCCACTTCCATTACTTTTACTGTGCCCTTGATGTATACGATAGGTTTTCTATGCACCCTTCACACACACTTACACACACACACATGCACACACACACACACACACATTTGTGAGGCTGCAAACCTGTAAACAATGAGCTGTTAGGAAAAAACTGAAGAAGCTTATTGTTAAGAAGGGCCCTACAGGTTGATCTGAACTATCATCCCTCATTATACCTTGTAGATGGTCAGGACTAATGTCTGAAATTGCACACAGAACTGATCCTAGGAAGACATCACTTCCCACAAATATCATGACTTTCACTGTTGACAGTATCCAGTGCATGACTTCACTCCAATACCTCAAGAAATTGGATTTACAGCCCTGATTTTATCCTTGCCAGAATGAATCCTAAGTATTCCCTGCTGCTTTGTGTGTCTGGCCCCCACTGCAGGTGCTTCTGATTAGACCCTAACTTTATGCTGCATCTCAGCTTCAAGGGTTGGAGAAAACAGGTATCTGATGTCTATGGTGGAGAAAAAATGTCAAACATCCACTGCATTTGTCAAGGTCCCTATTACAACACAGCTCTCTAAATCGAATACATCATTCCAGATGGCTTATACCAATGCAGTATACAGTACAATTAGCCACTTCATCTGGACAGAATACATAATTATATTAAAATGCATACCAAGATCATAGGAGCATTTTCCCATCCACATCAAAGGGTTGGTTCATAATTTCATGATTAAGCTTGCAGTTAATGCTAAAACTTGTTCACCTTTCACTGCTGGTGAGCCATGTGTTCTGCATCCTGTGTTTGTACATTTGTGGCTGAATTTTTCTAACCCAAATACAGAACTTTTTATTTTAGCCCTGTTAAATTGCATTTTGTTGGTTTTGGCCAATGTCTCTTACTTTTTAATCCTTTTGAATGCTATTTCTGTCATTGAATATAGTAACTATTGGCTTCACAGCTTGTGTCACATACAAATAGAATAAACATGTCTTTTGTTTCCATCCAAATCTCTGATAAAAAATGTTGAAAAGAACAGCAATAAGTACAAGTCTTTGTGGAATACCACAAAATATTTTCATCCAGGGTGGCATCTAACCATTGGTAATGATGTTAAAACATATTGAGTAAACTTAATTTATCTAGCATTATGCTAAACACTTGTTCACTTTTTAAATTTTGCCTTATGGTTATAATAATGATGAAAAGGAATAGATGAAATGTATCTAAAGGAAAAAATTCTTTGTAGTATTAGAATTACACAATCAGAAAGTAGAATATGATTAATAATCAGAGATAACATATTCTCTAATGTGGGTACAACATGTTTTTTAAAAATAATATAAATCGCTATCAATTATACATTGAAGATTGATCTTACGCTGAATCTTAATGCATATTTGAATATAGTTTGGTGAACATTTTCTGTGAAGAGCCAAATATCTTAGATTTGACAGGCCATATGGTCTCTGTTGTAACTATTCAACTGTGCCCTTGTAGAGAAAAATTAGCCACAGAAAATTCATGCCCAATAAATGAATGGACATAAGTGTTCTCCCATAATACTTCATTTGTAAAACCATGTGGCAGGCCAGATTTGGCTCTAGTTTGTCCAACTCTGTTTGAATGTTGGATTTTCTGATGGCAGTAAATTGGGCATGTGGATTCACATATAGACGAAAATATTACAAACATCCCAAATAAAAGGTATATGTGATATTTTAAAATTTTATTATACTATGTCCCCAGAGCATAACCATCTTGTTCCATTTTGAACTTCAATACTTAAGAAAATTCTGATACTTGGAAGTTGCTCCATAACTATTTTCTGGGGTCAAGAATGAAAACCTTTAAGGATCTTGTCACATCTCAAATTCAAAAGTTTGATGATCAGTTGAGTGCTATTCATATGGACACGAACATACTATTTGTAAAACAGTGAATATTCGTAGCTCTTCAGATGCCTAAGTCTTTCTCCAAGGATGAAGCACTTACTACTTCAAATGCTAAGAGTGCTGCTGGTAAACAGCCCTCAGTGGAAACACCCTTGGGTATTAGTCTCAAGAAAGTCACTTTTCTCAAGGTGATTCCTTCTCCCCAGGATGCCTTGTATATAACAATTGGGCCAGAGGAGAGAGTAAGGTCTACTCCTTCAGCCCAATTGAGAACAACTCTGCAAGTCATTTCAGTTTCAGAGTTTCTAGCTGGGAGTATTCTTGAAGCTATGTTGTAGCTAATAGCACTCTTCTTCAACTTTCTTCCCCTAATGTTGATTCCATACCACCCCTTGCATTCTAATCTACAGCACAGTGCTGTCTTTCCAGTAAATGCAGCCTGAAACAATAATATCCTCTGTGATTTGAATATATTCTCTCCAAAATCCAGATGTTGCCAATTGTAATAGTGTTATGAGATGCAGCCTTAACAGTTGATTAGGTCACCAGGCCCCAACCCTTATGAACAGGATTCATGTCCTATGAAAGAGGCTCCAGGCAGCCTACTGCTAACTTGTCTTTCTGTCTCTTGACTTGTGAAGGTGCAGTGTTCTTCCCCTCCAGAGGATACAGGATAAGGTACAGCCCTGAGAACACAAACAGCCCTCACAAGACAACAGAACACACAGTTCCTGGATCTTTGAATTCCCCACCTCCAGAATAGTAAGAAAATAAGTTTCTGTTATTTATTTATAAATTACTGCAGCAGCACCAAATGTTCTAAAACAACATTTTACTCTATGAGTAAAATAGTCATGTATATGATATACATTTAAATTTCACCTACCTTTAACTGATCTTATACACAGGTTAGACTATAGATTACTATTTTTGAATGCCAACCTCTTATTAGAGCCTCCTTTTGGCCTCCCAAAACAATAAGGCTTACCAATTGCAGTTGGTTACAGTTCTCCTAACTTTTTTCACAGTTCCCCGAGTAGGCACCACCTGCTTACTGATGTTGAGGGCCACTAACACCTTGCCTCATTAAAACCGTGTTCTTAATTGCTTACCAGAAGAGACAATAAATAGTCAATGAGTTTCTTCCTTAAAAGCAGGATTTGTGGAACACTGGGGAATGTGTGAAGCAAATATAAGAACACATTCCTATTGCACATGAGTTCAAAACCCAGTTATGAAATGAGACAAGTGGAAAGGAAACTAGTGCTTCCAAACAAATAGGATGTCCTTAAAGGATGGCAAAGACAATTCAGAGTGCAAAACAAGATTTGTTCTCTCTCATATGCAGAGTATAGACCCCAAGCAGTAATATTATTGGACATGGGTCACACACTAAGGGGAGAACACACATGGGAGAAACAGGGAAAGGAAAGGAAACCTGAAAGTTGAATGTGATTGATGTGCTCACTGTAGAGAAGCAAATAAAGTAATCGTCACTATGGGAAGGGGACCAGGAAGTAGTGAAGAGGTCTGGTAGAGATGAACCAATTCGGGTTGCAGTGCAAGTGCATAGAACCAATGCTAGGAATCTCTCTGTATAGCTATCTTTATCCCAAACTAGCAAAAATGCTGTCTTTCTTATTATCTCCTATGCTTTCTCTTCAAAAAAAAATTGAGAACAAGAGGGAGGAACAGGTCCTGCCTGGAAGCGGGGTGGGGAGGGAGGGAGGGAAGGGGTGGCACAATGTGTGCACATATAAGTAAATGTGCAAATGATACAATAAAAAAAGATTTTCAAGAAGAAATAAAAAAGGGTGCTTTTAAAGGAAATGAAGGGTGTGAATTCAACGATGATATATTGTAGAACTTCTGTAAATGTCACAATGCACCTCCAGTTGATAATATATAATATATTAACATATATATAATAAAATAAGGGAAAAATCATCTCCTTCCAAAACTACTTCCCCGAAGTGGTTTAAAAAGCTTGCATTGAAAGCAGGAAAGAATAAAAGAAGAAAACTGAGAAGATGGAAGGTGAATTAATTTCTACTTAGCACTTTCTGTTGCTTAGGAGCCCGTACAGCATTTGCTCTGTTAATAATTCAATCCTTAACTGTCTGTGAGGTTCTTGGGTTGTTTCCCATTTTACAGATTAAGCTACTGGGGTATAAGAAGATCAGATCGTTTCCTAAACAGTACCTAACTGTTCAGTTAAGTACTGAGAATAGTCCAGTTCATTCTGACTCTAAATATTTTTTCCTTACACTACATGAAAACATATAAGAAGGTAGACCTAAAGAAACAGCAGTTTATACACTCTTTAGTTTTAATTGCAGCCCAGAGAAAATGCTTGATTTGTATTTTTAAAAATTAGCACAGAAGAAGAAACCTGATAAAAAAAGATTTCTAAATCTATCATTAAAACATGCCCTCACAATTAAGTATTAAATGCATTTGGATTGATAAAGATTCTAAACTTTGTTCAAATCTTTATATCCATCCAACACGCATTTACATTATAGGACCAAAATAGCCCCATGCTGTACTGTTTCTAGAAAGATAGTGAAATAACTCCTTAGCATTTCTAATGTGTAAACTGCTGTCATTTCATATTTTCAAAGATTTTTTCCTAAATATTAGTCCCATATTCAAACAAAAACTGTAATTACAACTTGGAATTATAATTGCAGAGTGGGAAAGGAAGGGTTTACAAAGAGTTTTTTAAGAGCTTGGTAATGAGCGGGTACTCATACCAAATATATATAACTGGATGTGAAGTTGAAAGTTTCAACTTAGACACTAGAATCAAGGCTGGTTCCAAGGAAGGTGCTAGATCATAGGCAGGTTACAAATCAGAACCTTGTTAACGCACCTTAGACACCTCCTACTCGTAAGACAGGTGAAGAGTAAAGGAAATTGGGGATAAGGCTTTCCTTCAAACTGGCCTGTGTTTTGAGTTCTACGTGATCTTTCACTATGTGAGGGGGAACAGCCTCTTCACATTAAGTCAAAAGAGAAGAGTTTTAGTGAATCTCTCAGAGAGCTTGCTGGGTCTCTTGAAGTTAATTGCATTAGTCTCTGATGTCTGTCAGGAAAATCTACGGTGGAGAAGGCCAGCAAGTATCCTGATGGTGTGAGGAATGTGCTTACTATGTTGTGGTTGGGCTGTACATTCAGTTTTATAGGCATACAATACATAAGTGCTTCCTGGGGCCCAAATGTAGTTCATAATTATAGTCCATCCTAGAGCTTGTCCAATAGGGCCACCTAGAGGGGAAGCTGCAATGGGAGAATAAGTTCTGAGGGGTAGAGGATCTTTGTGAAAAAATGTTCTAAAAGCCTGCAGACAAAGTCTCAAACCACAGGGGTCATTATAGAACCCATGGGAGTGCCGCATCAATGAAGAGGTGTGTTTTAAATATCTTTCGTGCTACTCCTAATCCCAGTCCAGAAGAGGTTAAAAATAGCAGCTGGGAGGGAAAAGAAGCTAATTACACTCCTTATGTCTACCTTTCCTCCTGCTGCATACAAGACATACATAGCTGGTGGTAACCCTATTATTTGAGACTACTAAGAATTCTCAGCTTTGCAGGGAGATTGAATGTGGATTAATGTATTATTCTGTTATTCACAATGCTAATTTTTCTTAGATGATGCTCTCACTGTACTGACCAGGATGACCTTAAACTCAAGACCCCCTTTTCTTAAGCCTATCAAGTAGCTGGGATAACAGGCAAGTGGACTATATTAGGCTTGCCACTGCTGAATTTATACTGTGTACATGTAAAAAAAATGACTATGGACTATGGGTATTTAGGCTCTCACTCAGGTGACCAACATGGAATAAATTTTCAGTGGTCAGTGAAATAAAAATAAAGAGCTTTTTGATTATATTTCATGAGTCATTGATCAATATGTCAGATACAAACATTTGGATCATCAGGATAATTTCACTGAGATCAGAAAAAACTAGCTGGTCTAGGAAAATTGATGGACTGGATATTGTTTTAGTAAAGGACCATGAATGTCAGACTAAGGCATCTGAACTTTATCTTACAGGATGCTATGGTTTAAATAGGAAGTGTACCCCACAAAAGGCTCATGCATTGAAGGCTTGGTCACCAGTAGGAGAGGTGATTAGCTCATGAGGGCACTAATGTCACCACTGAATTAATCCACTGATGAGTTTGCAGGAGATTAGGACATGGGGCCTACCTGGAGAAATTAGGTTCCTGGGGCATGCCTTTGAAGAATACATTTTGTCCTGGCCCCAGCCTCCAAACATACACTGCTTCCTGGCTGCCACGAGGTGGGCAGCTTTGCTCTGCCATGCTCTCCTACCACGATGCTCTTCCTCAGCACAAGCCCATAGCATTGGAGCAAGCCAGCTATTGACTGAATCTCCTGAAAGCATGAGATAAAATAAATCTTTCCTTCTTTTAAATTGCTTCCTCAGATATTGTGACTGATACATAGGATGTGGGATGTCAAGAAATGCTTTTGAGCTGGGCATGATAGGTATATGACTGGTATGACAACAGCTACTCTACTTTTAGTAGTGACATACTCTAGTTCTACTATTTTCAGTTAGAAATAAAAATATATGCTGCCTTCAAGAAAAAGTATGCTGGGGCTGGAGATGTGGTTCACATGGTAGAGCATCTACCTAACAAGTGTGAGGTTCTGAGTTCCAATTCTAGTACCACCAAAGATAAAAGAAAACATGCTTTGAATATATAGACATGAAAAGATAAAACACAAGATCTACCCTCTTCGCAAATTTTAAGTGTAGCTAATGTGTTGTTTATGGACTCACTGCTGCATAGATCTTCAAAACTTGTTTATCTTAAATAACTGAAACTTTGTACCCTATATCCATAACCCCACCATTCTTTCCCATTCTCCTGGCAACCACCATTTTACTCTTTGCTCAATGAATTAGATTAAGTGTCTCACACTTAAGTGAGACCACACAGTGTATCTCTTTCTATGTCTGACGTATCTCACTTAACATAATGCCATCCGTGTTGTTGCAGGTTGAAGGATTTCCTTCCTCTTTAAGGCTAAATGGTATTTCATTGTATGTTGTACCAAACTTTCTTTACCCATTCATCTTTGGTGGACAGTTAGGTTGTTTCTACATCTTGATTATTGTGAACAATATCAGACTAAACATAGAATGAGAGATATTTCTTTGAGATCCTGTTTTTAATTACTTTGAGTATATAATCAGAAGCCTGAATGCTAGATAATAGGATAGTAGTTCTATTTTCAAATTTTTGTGGGACTGCCATATTTTTTTCTAAAGCAGCTACAACATATTAAATTCTCCATCTCACCAATGCTGTACACATGTTCTTTTCTTCTCCACATTCTCACAAATATTTTATTTTTTAATTAATAGCCATGCTAACAGGTATGAGGTACTACCTCATTGTGGTTTTGATTTGTACGTCTCTCATGATCAGTGCAGCTAAGCACCTTTTCACACACCTTTGCCCATGTGTATGTCTTCTTTAGAGAAATGTCCACAGATGTCCTTTGACAATTTTTTAAATCAAGTGTTATTTTTGTTCTTCAGTTGCATGACTTCTTTGTATAATTTGCATCTTAACTATATAGATTGAGTATATTTTTCCCATTCCATAAGTGTATTTTCCATTTTTCTTGATTTTTTTTCTTTTTTTTTTTTTGTATGGAAGCCTTTTGGTTTGAAGTAATCATAAATCCTACTTTTTTTTTTTAATTTTACTGCCTGTAATTTTTTGAGTCATTTCCAAAAAATCATTGTCAAGATCAATATCCAGGGGATTTTCCCTATGTTTTTTCTTCTAGAAGTTTTACAATTTCAAGACTTATATTTAAGTCTTTTGTGCATTTTGAATATTGTGTAAGATAAGGGTTAGTTTGTTTATGAAAATAGTCATATGCTAACCTATGATCCAGCAATTACATTTCTTGGTATTTATCAAAGGGAATTGAAATCTTACATAACCATAACCTCACTATTCTTCCCCCATCTCCTGACAACCCCTATTTTACTCTTTGATTAATGAGTTAGATTAGTCAGATTCCACATATAAGTGAGACTACCTACATACAGAATATTAGAGCATGCTAGTCATAATTGCCAATACTTAGAGGCAATGTAGAGGCTCTTCAGTTGGAAATGGACAGATAAACTGTGGTATACCCAAAAAACAAAAAAACTATTCAGTGCTAGAAAAGATGTGAGCCATCAAGTCATGAAAAACATGGAGGAAGCTTAAATGCATAATTCTTTTTGAAAGACAGCAATCTGAAAAGGCTATATACTGTTTGATTCCAACTATATGATATTCTGGAACAAAACTATGGAAAAAAAGATTGATAGTTGTTAGATCTAGAGGACAGAGATGAGTAGTTAGATCACAGAGGATTTGGGAAGCACTGAAAATACTCTATAAATTATGACAGACACATGTCATTATATATTTGTCCAAACACATAAAATGTATGACAGCAAAATTGAATCCTCACGCAAGCTATGGACTTTAGGTGATTATGATATACCAGTGATGGTGGTTTAATTATAACCAATGTACTACCTGGAGAGAGATATCAACAATGGAGGAGGCTACATGTGTTTGTTCAGGAAGCATATGGGGGAATCTATGTACCTTCTTCTTAACATTACGGTGAACCTAAAACTGCTCCTTAAAAAAAGTCTTTAGAGTTAGGCAAAACAAATCTATGGTGGTGTGTGTTGTTTAGCTGTTGCCACATAATAAATTAACCCGCAATTTAGCAGCTTACAACCAAACACCAACAACAATAAAATGAATGAACGTGAAAGTAATGAATACATTATCATATGTAGATTCTAGGGGTTAGGAGTCTAGGAGTAGTCGAAGTGGCTCTGGCTCAGGTTCTCTTATGAGTGTAGTCAAGCTATCAGCCAGGACTTCTGTCTTAAAATTTTGATAGGCTGAAGAAACTTCCAAGTTCACCATTGCCTAGAAGCCTTGGTTTTCCATCATGTTGTGCTTATGCCAAGGCTTCCCCCTGAGCAAGTGATGTGCTTATGTATGAGAGAAAATCCAAGATAGAACCACCATCTTTTAGTAACTGAATTTAAGAAGTGATATATGATCACTTACGCCACAGATCATGCAAAGCAACCCCCATACAACATAGGAGTGCACTACAGATGGGAGTGAATAATAGGAGGCAGGGATCAATGGGAACCATTGAATTGGCTACAGACCACATGACATCTATCAAATGGCGGTTGCTTCTGTAAGCTGAGAGTAACTGGAAGGGAGTGCAAGAGAGAACTGTGGTGTGTTCATTGTCTATGTCTACATATGAGTGGTGACTATAAAGATGTGTACAAATAAGTCATACATGTACATAAGATTTGCATACTCTTTTTGTGTGGTGTCCTGGGGTTTCAACTCAGAGCCTTGCACTTGCTACATAGGTCCTTTATCACTTACACTATGATCCAGACCCTTTCTGCTTTGTTATTTTTCAGGTAAGATCTTGTTTTTTTCTCCAGGCTCTTCTGGACCATGAACCTTCTACCTATTCCTCCTGCATAGCTGGGATTCAGGCCTGCACCAGGATGCTTTGCTTTTTTGTTGATATGGGGTCTCACTAAGTTTTTACCTTGGCTGACCTCAAACCACAATTCTTTGGTCTCCATCTCCTGAGCAGATTGTACTACAGGCTTGAGCCCCTGACCAATTTAGATTTGTATACTTTTCTAGTGTAGGCTATACTCCAGGAAAAACAAGAAAAACATTTTTTTTTTTTCCGTGCTGGGGACCAAACTCAGGGCCTTGCACTTGCCAGGCAAGAAAAACATTTTTTAAATATGCCTTTTGCGCACATCTAATGGCTTTGACTACATCAATTTTGCAATACTAACATACATACACACACACACATGTTCTGTTGTTTATTCTGTCTTTTCTACATAAGTTCATATCTGTACTTTCTCCCACAGTGTGAAACTCATAATAGTAGCAAGAATTTCCTATTATGGCTGCTGTTTTCACTCTGAGGAAGGAAAGACAGCTCTTCATTTTTGTGGGATTCTCTGGCCCTGGGAATTCATTCTGCCTGGTAAGTTAGGAGTTGTTGGTCAGAACAGGTTCAAGGTGGTGCTCAGAGTTTTGGTCTGGTTGGGAAAAATGCTCTAGAACAGGGATTGGCAAGTTTTTATTTTCTGTAAAGTATCAAACAGTATAATTTTTGGCTTTGTGTACCATGTATGATCTGTTGTATGACTACTCAACTCTGCATTTGTAAGAATGAAGGAAGCCATAGATAGCGAATACATGGGAATAATTGGGTTCTAGAAACACTATTTCTATTTGCAAGAATGGAAAAGAAGGCCATGTTTGCCCATGGACCATAGTGTGACTACCCCTGCTGTTAATAGATCAGTGCACTTAAATCATCACTCAGTGTCACAAGTCTTTGCCATATTTTATAAACTTTGACTTGTATCAGCAACATTTATAGACATTCCTCAAATTTGAGGATCCATTTTATTACTATTCTAAATTTTAGTCAGTTGCAATTTGGTGATGTCATAAAGACAGAATCTATGCAGCTAAACCATCATAATATGAAGTAATTTTAAAAGAAATCCAGTGTCACATCAAAGAGAAAGTTCATTTTTAACTTGCTCTTTTCAAATATGCTCTATAATATTAAAAACATCACAGTGGACTCAATGCTAATAAACATAAGCCTGTACTCCCAGTCCTCCTGTCTGCATTGTGTACATGGATGAAGTACAGAATTCACATAGAGAAATTCAAATAAAATAAGAGACCTATGTGTCCTGGCAATAGTGCATCTCCTTGTCCCAAGAGAAGGCAAGCAAAGACATTTTACATTTGGGTTGGTTAGATGAGAATTCATTCCAGCTTTTATGTTACTATGATCATTTGGCACAAGAGTTTAACATTGTAATAACTTTATCCCTGCAGTAGAAAAAAGTAAGTCACAAGAGTTAATTATTACCAGAGTTGTCCTTGGTAGAAAATGTCTTTTGTTTCAATTATGAAAAACCATAAGAATAATGTAATAAAGTTCTCTGGAGCAACAGATAATGGTCAGGTGCTCTTTCCTATACTCTTGGGATAATAAAAGACCCTGATGGAAAACAAGCCTGGGGGCTGAGATGCCTGTGTCCTAACATCTTACCCTCACTGCTGAGCTGCTTCTGTGAAATTGCTTTAACCTTTCCCAGTGGAGCTCATGGCTTCGCAAGAGCATTGCCTTTTACTCAGTGTTTTTAAGAGGCAGTATTAACTGTTTTTTGTTTTAACTGAACTCTTTTGATTTTCCAAATCATCTCTTTAAAAATGTACTAATATATTTCTCTTTGCTCTCAAAATTTTGATTGTGCTAAGTACTAACTAGAAAATATATAGTTTTTATTCCATGAAATATTTATCCTATGTCATAAAGAGAAAATGGATAACTAGAGCTAGACAAATTTTCTTTTGGCTACAAACAATTGCTCTTTATGGGCTTATGTTTTGTGGGAAATTTGGCTGAGATATGAGTCTTGTTTCTTGAAACTATTTATATAGTCTTGATGCACACATATGTAAAACATTATAAGACTTCTCCATTTGGAGTTGAGAACAAAGGAAAATTACTAGGAAATTAGACAAGGAAGTTGGGGCTCTTATTAATGCTTGGACTATATAATCAAGCCTGTGACTTTCTGTTGTTCAGACATCTGAGCATTTTTGGGAGACCTAATATCCTAACTCACCCAACACAGCCAGGCTTAATTAACATAGCATTTCTAATTTGACCAGAGTTCCAAGGGTTATGTCTGTGAATTAACAAAATCTGACTCTACACACTAATATATATATGCCATACCTTCTGGCTCACTAGATCCTAATCTGGTTGCTCTTATTTATGTTTAAGAAAAACACCAAATTTAGAACATTTCTCTTTTATCTATCTCAGCTGCACAAAAAATACTCAAAATGTATGAGAAGTATCAGGAAATGGAGGCAGAAGGTAAGTGTCCCAGCATTCCAAGGAAAGAAGCTATATAAACGCAAACCATTAATATTATTATAGAAACACATTCCATCATTAACCCCCACTTCCATGCCAACAAATTTACTCCAAAAGGCTCATTTTATCTTTGAACATTTGACATGCAGCTCTTGGCAGCTACCTTGTAAAACCTTTGGTACTGTGCATACTGCTAGCAAATACTTCATTGTGAACTGAGACTTTCAAGTGATAATCAGAAAAATTAAGCATGAAAATAAACCAACACTCCAAATCAAAAAGCAACTAAAGTAAAATTTTAAAATCTCAAACCAGACTTCACAAACCAAACAAGTATCTAAATTTCCTATCCCATAATAAGGTTCAGTGTACTGAAAAGAGGCAGCCTAATTTTAGTGCAAATATTGTTGTTTATCTACAATACATAATACCCTTAATTCTATGTATAAATATGTAATCTGCCTTATCCAAGAGAAAGGGAATAGAGAATGTACCCAATTTCTCCTTTCCTGTACTCAGACATAAGACATACCAGGGAATTCATAACCTGTTCCTTTTTTTTTTTGCCTTTATTTATTTATTTATTATTCATATGTGCATACAATGCTTGGGTCATTTCTCCCCCCTGCCCCCACCCCCTCCCTTACCACCTACACTGCCCCCTGTCTCTCACCCCTAGCCCCTTGATACCCAGCAGAAACTATTTTGCTCTTATCTCTAATTTTGTTGAAGAGAGAGTATAAGCAATAATAGGAAGGAACAAGGGTTTTTGCTGGTTGAGATAAGGATAGCTATACAGGGAGTTGACTCACATTAATTTCCTGTGCGTGTGTGTTACCTTCTATGTTAATTCTTTTTGATCTAACCTTTTCTCTAGTTCCTGGTCCCCTTCTCCTATTGGCCTCAGTTGCTTTTAAGGTATCTGCTTTAGTTTCTCTGCATCACAACCTGTTTCAAGTTAACCTTTTGTAGAATTTGACTACAAGAGATGATGTTGTATTAGCAGAGTGTAACAAAATATAAACAAATGTAGCTTTAACTTTGCATTATTATGTTTTTACTTTATATTTATTATTTGCCAGTATAAGAAAAATTCTATTAGCTTCTTGATCTTGATTCTTGTAATAAATTAGGAGGTTACTTTGTACTTGAAAGCAGATTAAATGAGTTGAAATGTCACTGATATGAACACAAACTCATCTGAAACAGATTAAGCTTTTAAACAGACTCTAAAAGACTAAATTATAGTCATATTTTATATATAATATATCATATGTTGATACTTATGTATATATGTTGGTATATTGTGTATATGCATATGAAGGTACAATGGTTTGAACTCAGGACCTTCCTCTTACTAAACAGGCACTATACCACTTGACCCAGTAGTTGTACTGTATTTTGGGGACTAAAAATACCGTATTGATTTAAATGGAATAATACAGTCTAAGCAAAAATAGGGTATCCATTTCATGCTGTATCTTAGATTTTTAACCATTTTTGTACTTATGGTGATTTTGGCTCTAAGAAATTAATTATTGCATCCTGGATTCTATAATTCATTCTCAAGAATTCTGGCCAGTCGTGGTGGCGCACGCCGGTAATCAACGAGGCGAAGAGGATGAGGCAGGAGGATCACGAGTTCGAGGCCAGCCTGGGCTACACTTGAGCAGGGGGCATGGCTCAAGTGGTAGAGCGCCTGTCTGGCAAGAATTCTGAAAGGTATACAGTTAATGTGTCCAAAGGATGGAATTTATTTGATTCACTTAATAGCTAAGAATAACTAATAAATGTGGAGCCAATACACCTTTTACACTATTATTTTTTATTAGAAAAAGGGAAAATTTGGAGCATTTCTCTTTTATCTATCTTAGCTTCATAAAATACTCGAACTGTGTGAAAAGTATCAATAAGTGAAGGCAGAAGATAAGTGCTACAGCATTCCAAGGAAAGAAGCTATATAAATGCAGACATAGAGGATTAAAATAGTCCTTCTCAGCAACTATTTAATTTATTTGTTCACTACACATTAAACGTTTTCTGTGCATAGGCAATGTGTCACAACCATTCTGTGTTCAGAAGTTTTGATTGATGCCTAAGGAAAATGAAAACTACCTAAATTATCTTTTGTAAATAAAATAACAGATGATTTCCAAGTCCCATTGGCCTAAGACCTTGAATTTGTATAATTCATCATGGTGAAATATTTCCTTAGAAATATTACCTAAATTAATTGGTAGAGTTTGTGCGTAGGAGAGAACAGTTTCTATTTGCATCACTGTTTGTGAAGAGGTGGGGGAAAGAGAAGGAAAAGAGAGAGAAGAAAGGAGAAGGGAAAAAGAGAGAATCAGAAAGCTTATGTTCCATGTACCTGGGATTCTCTCGTGCCTTGTCTGACTTAGCATCATACTTTCAGTTATCTTTTATAATAGTATCCACATGGCATCATAATGAATATAGAATGGTTAATACCATACTTATGTGTCCTTTCTTCATAGTCAGCCAAGATCTTCATTGTATAAGGAAATGTTAGATTTTTCCTCTATAAATGCATTATCTCCTAGTTTTCTGTTTAGAGGATGTACAATTACATAAAGAGAATTTTCACCCATAATTTTTAAAGGTTCAAAACATTTCACATCCTTAGGATCCCCAAATGCAATGTAGAATCATTCAACTTTAAAACAAAACCAAGAGGGCCAGGCACAGTCGCTCACACCTGTTAATCCCACCTACTCAGAAGGCAGTGACTAGGAGGGTCATGGTTCAATGGCAGCCCAGGAAAAAAGTCAGATGCCCACATCTCAACAAATAAACTGGGTGTGGTGGTGCACACTTGTAATCCTGGCTATGTGGTAAGCATAGATATGAGGATAGCAATCCAAGGCTGGCCCTGGAAAAAATGCAAGATCCTACTTGAAAAAGAACGAAAGCAAAGAGGGCTGGAGGCAAGCATGAGGCCTAATTTCAAGTCCCTGTACTATCCTAAAAATAAAAATTAATTAAGTATAATGAGCCCAAGAAATGTGGACACTTCCATTACTAATGATGATGTTCTTGTATCTGAAAATGCTTTCCTTGAGTGTACTCATTTTCACACACCCACCTATTTGATCTGGCTGTCTTCAGTTTATGCTATTTTTTGTAGGTTTATCTTAAAGTATTTTACTTGAAAAATTGTCTTGTTTACAGCATTTGAAGAACCGGGGCATAAATTACTGTAAAGTTGATTTGTACATTGAGTGGAAATAGTAGATGATAGAATCCTGTTACAGGAAAACAAGCAAACTAAATTCACTTTAGGAAATTTCTTATGGAGGATTTATTCTTCTCCTTGTTATGATTCCATTTTTATAGAGGCAGCTGTACTTGTTATCACACTCGGTCACACCATCAGTCATCCAGCTACTGCAGAGAATTCCCCCAAGCAGCACAGGACATTCGTGAGTTTATATTACCGCCATAAATTTCTGAGCTGTAAGTTTTTATACAAATAAGCCTATGTCTCTTTGTATACATTGCACCAATTGGCTAATAACATGATCTCTGCCAGGGGATTTCTGGAATGGCTCTATCTTTTAAAAACAATGTTCCAGAGTATATTGTTACATATGTTAAAATATTTTAAATGAAGTTGGTCAATCTGAGGACATCTATATGATGAGAAAATATGCTTTTTCGTAATTTCACAATTCAACCTGGTGAGCCATTTCTTTAGAATAAGTGAAGGCTAGTTCTTACATAAGAGTATAATAAGGGTAGTAATATTTGAAAAATTTTTAAAAAGGATAACACTCTCAAGTGGAGAGTCCTGAGTTCCTGGCCATGAAGACCATTTCAAAATTCCTCTTCTGTTTTTCAAAATTGAATAACTTCCATAAAGAAGCCTACATTGCCATGGTGCTAGCCTTTAGGCTGGTGCCCAAGGTTCTGTTCATCGGGACACTCTCTCACAATAAAAGCAAGTGTATATAAGTACAAAACTGCCTCCTTAAATGTACTGGGATCTACTTTTTCTTCATTCAAATTAAAAACTTCTCTTTGAACGGCAGTATCACTAAAATGAGAAATGAAGCCACATACCCAGGCAAAATATTTACAAAGGACAGATGTAACAAAAGAACCATTATCCAAAGTGACTCTTAAAATTCAACAGTAAGTTAAATAACTCAAAAATCAAATTAAAACACAGGCCAAAGATCTTAAAAGGCAACTTTCCAAAGATGGCAAATAAGCATATACAAAGATGCATGACCCCTTCTGGCATCAAATGCAAACTAAAATAGGAACAAGGTATGACAGCATATCTACTAGACTATTGCACACATGGAACACTGACAATACTAAATGTTAGTAAGGATGAGGAGAAACAGGAACTCTCATTCATGGTTTGTGGAAATGCAAAATGATACAGCCACTTTGGAGAACTACTCAACAGCACAGTACAGCAATTGTTCTTCATGGTATTTACCCATCAGGAATAGTAAAGAAACCTTATGCCCTTACAAAAACCTGCACATAGATGTTTAGGGAAACTATTCATAACTACCAAAACTTGGAAGCAAACAGGATGCCATTAGTAAACAAATGGATATATAAATTATGACACATATAGACAATGGAATATTATTCAAAGTTTAAAAAAATGAACTAGCCCGGCACTGGTGGCTCATGCCTGTAATTCTAACTACTTGGGAGGTTAAGATCTGGAGGATCATAATTCAAAGCCGACGTGGCAAAAACAAAGTTTCTAAGACCCCATCTCCACAGAAAACCTGGACATGGAGGCACATGCCTATCATCCCAGCTACATTCGGAAATTTAAAATAGGAGAATTGTGGCCTGGACCAACCTTGGCAAAAAAGCAAGATTTTGCCCAGGTTACTCCAAAGTAACCAGAGAAAAAAGGGCTGGAGGCACGCCTCAGGCAGTAGAGTACCTGCCTCCACAAGTGCAAAGCCCTGAGTTCAAACCCAGTATCACCAAAAAAATAAATAAATAATGAGCTATATCAAGCCATATAAAGAAATGGAGAAGACTTAAATTCATATTTACTATGTGAAAGCAGCCAATCTGGAAAGCCCACCAACTCTATGATTCTGACTGTATGCTATCAAGGACAAAGTGTAACTATCAAGAGAGTAGAAATCCATGGTTGCCAGGGATTGAGAGGATGGAGAAATGGGGATGAACAGGCAGAGAACACAGGATTTCTAGAGAAGAAAAAACACTCTATCTTGATACTATAATGATAAATGTCATTCTACAGCTGGCATCTCTCCCAGCCAGTAGAATGTACAAAAGAAAGAATGAATGCTAATGTAAACTAGGATTTTGGATTAATATGATGATGTATCATTTATTATCACTCTGGTGATGTTGATGATGGAGGAACCTATGAATGTGTAAGAACAGGAAAAATATCCATATTTTCCTTTTAATTTTGCTACAAAACTCATCTTCAAATATTAATATAGTTGATTCCTAGATGAATTTTATATTTGGAGGTGGGAAGGAATACTGGGGTTGGAACTCAGAGCCTCATACTTACTAGGCAAATACTCTACCACTTGAGCCACTTCTACAGTTGAAGTGAGTTAAAGAAGCATTTTGATTACATTAAGAAAAATAAAAACCATATTGAGACACACAAATTCATTTGTATAATATTCTCATAGCATAAATTATCCAGTTTAATAATTTGTATTAAGGTAGACAATAATATTTTATCTCCTGTAAATTTTAAACTTTACTCAAATTTTTAGAAGGTAAGTATTTTCCTTTAAAACAGCATGTTTTTAGTGGTCATAAGTAGGCCAAATAACATGGTTTTTGTAAGTGGAATGGGAAGTGTTTTTAAAGCTGAAAGAATACATCTTTTAGATTTAAGATTTCAAAGTCAATGAGGTTTATGCTACATATACAAAATATTTCTTAGATGAAGTAATAGAAATTGAAGGAAAAGCATATGAACTATTATCTACTGCTGGTGTCTAGGTCTTTGCTGGACTCAGGGCTGATAGCGTTTTATGCTGTATTTTGGGAGTTGGCATTGTAAGGTAATTGTAAGTGACGGTATTCTCTAATTATTGTTAATAGACTTGGCTGTGAGGCACTGTGACCATTTCAGAGAGATGCTGAGCTTTATGGTTTGGAAGAATCTGGGAAACATTGAGGGCACAGCCCACATCGTGCCACATCCCAGTGACAGAGCACTCTCCTCAGATTTGATGAGGTTTATCATGCTTGCTTTTTAAAAATCTGACTGCTATGCAACTTTTTTCTGGAATACTCTGTTTCTGATTTCAGGCATTAATAATTTAAATCCACTAATGTCTAATCAAAACTGACTTGTTCTTGCCAAATTCAGGAGATGAATGAAAAATCACTGAACAGGGAGAGGGAAGGTCAGGTTCTAGCTTCAGTTCCCTCTCTATGTAAAATTTTGACCTCATTATTTAAACTTTCTTAGCCTCAAAATAATATTTTAAACAAATAAAATCTTGGGCCCTGGCTTGTCATATTCCCTGATGACAAATCCTTTGAGATTCCCTTAGAATGTGTGGGTTGATTTAGATGCTATTATCCCTCTCACTGAAGGCAGTTTCTTCCTATCCTCAGGACCCAAGGTGACACACTGCCAGTGTTTCCTCTTTATAAAAATAATTTCTGATGAATGAGTATGATAGTAATAATACCATTCACAGATATCCTTCTATTAATTATAAGAAGTGACTAATCTATAATATTAATGTTAATTTATTTTATCTCGGCCAACAGTGGCCACATTTTTAGACACAGATGTGATTGTATGTGTGTTTGATAAGGTGAGAATTCACTTTGAATAGAATAATAAAGCCACATTCTGATGATCTGACACAGAGAGCCCACTTTTGCAATCTAATTCCAAACTCAAACTTCTGAAATTGTCTCTTGGAAGAGACTAAAAAACTCTACATTCTATCCTCCTTTATTCTTTTCTGTAACAAAAAAATCTATGCATTTTTGAGAGGAATCTCTATGCTACAGGAAAATAGAAGGTGATGTGTCAAAAATGCAAATAGATAGGTGAAGGACTTTTGGACTGTCATGTTAGATAACCCCATATGTATGATAACCTGACTGTCGACATGTGACCATTTACTATACATCAAAGAAAACAATTGTTAATCAAGTTACATTTCCATTTATTTATTCATTTAACCAACAGTTTTTTTGGTCACCATTAGCACCACTTCTGCTTAGTGCTAGGGTCAATTCAATAATGAAGAACCTTCAACCATTTCTCTCTCTGACAGAGAGGATAAATTGTGTCCACACATAAGACTTATCTGGGAGACCACAAGGTAAATGCCAGAAGAGGAATTATGATGCTTCTTATTATCTTGGCTCTGATGATCACATCTTCTTTGGGAAAACATTGTATTTTCAACATTTCTCTACATAACTATATTTATTATGACTGTTCTTTAAGTTAATGTTTGCATATTTATAAAGTAGGAACATGTGTCATTATCTTGGTTTTATATGTAAATCTTGGGATATATGAACGATGACATGGCAGTGGAGATGGCACTTGAAGAGTTTTTAAAATTACTAAAGCCCCACAGAGAAACAGAGCAACCGTAATGTAAATTTATGTGCACTTATTACAAAACTAGGTGAAAAGGCTTACAAATTCCAAAATACAAGCAGACGGTGATAACCCACCTCTAATCACAAGACATTGGTACTATTGGTACTAGCATGTGTGTGGTGGGGCAGCAGAGAGATGCCACAGGGCACATAATAACACCAAGAAGAAACTTACGTAAGACCCCAGCACTTGCACTGCATTTCTTCTTTTCTTCCTCCCTCCCTTGTTCTCTTCCTCCCTCCCTTGTTCTCTTCCTCCCTCCCTCTCTCCTTTCCTTCCTTCCTTCTTTCTTTTTTGGTTGTACTGGGGATTGAACTCAGGGCCTCATACTTGATAGGTAATCACTCTACTTCTTGAGTCACACCCCAGTCTTTTGCTTTTAATTTCTTTTTCAAGTAGGGCCTAACATTTTCACTTGCATTTCTTGATGAGTTTGAATCTGAGTGAAAACCCTAATCACAAATAATATTACTATCAAAATAGAAAAAAAAAGTATGCTGAATGTGAGTTAAGAATTAAATGATCATTTTCCATACAAGAAATCCAAGTTATAGTATAAAGGAAAAAAATCTTTACTGTTATTTTGTTATAGATAAATAGGGAACTAAATGCCATTTAACAGAGTGGGTTGCAGGAATCTGGGAACTAGAGTGGAACAAGAGGCTGTTATTTTTCTTTATGATCTCTACAGTACTGTTTGCTTGTGTGACCTACATATATTATCAACCTTGAGAAATAAAATTAAATGTGTTAATAATATTGGCAATAAAGTAAAAAAAAATATTTTTGCAATCTAAGTCCAAATTGAAAAGGTTTTAAGAGTAACATTTGACTGCATTTTAATGTCAGTATAGAACTATAGAAAAACATTAAGGAAAATTTCTGTGAACTCCCAACTCCATCCAGAGAAAACAACACATGCTGCCTACACCCGAGCAATTTTGGCTCCAGCATAGGCTCCCAAAATTGTAGGTCACTCGTCTTTCATTCTTTTTAAAGACATTGCATTTATTCTGTTGAAAATCTCTCCCCATGGAATATTTCTAATATACTTAAAATTTTAAAATTAATTTGAAAAGTAATAGCAATAACTATAAACATGAACTCATGAAAATGTTAAATAAATGCATTTTCATTATCTGTTCAGTAATCAAAAAATACTGATGAACCTAAGTCTTCCTGTGATTAATAAATGGTCATATAATTAAAGAAAAAGACAGGTGTTTTGACACAAAATTGACACTGGAGTTTCTTCAAAAGAAGATTTTAAGAATCAATGTAGAGAAAGCCAAAATCCTAAGCTCCCTGACTCCAGAAACCACATTGAGATGTCAGAGAAGTCTGCAACTTCCTGGACCCCTAACCCATTGAAAGCCTCCCAACCCACCCTGTGCTGAGATAAGTGGTATGCCATTTCTCTGCATCAGCTAGCTCCAAGGATGCTTGCATGAATCTGAAGAATGAACAGGTGAGCACCATGCACCACAAGTGACTCCCCTACCCACCCCCTCTGGAACATAATCCAGCACAGCCTGTGGGAAGATTGAACCCACCCCCCCCCACCCCCTGGCAAACAAAACTGAAAAGCATGAACTATGAATTTTAATCTAACACTGACGGTGGGGCAAGGAGCTGAACTCTCAGTGCCAAACTCTCAGTGAACAAATGTGGGAAAAGCAACAAAGGCAAAGGATAGAGGTGGGGTGAAAAACCAAACTCACAAAGTGGGGCAGGTGATGTATCCCTGAGCTGGTCTCATGGGACAGAGGGCAGTACTCAGAACTGAATTGCCCCACCTTGCTGGGGGAGGAGCCAACCAGAGTTGCAGCTGTAGGGCAACACAGCTGCCATCTGGTGAAAAGAACAGCTCTGAACCCCCTGCACAAACTGGCAGTAAGTTACCTCAGCTCCCAATTGCAACTTGCCCTGTGGACAGAAAGAACCATTTACTACTCATAAACCAGTCGCCTGGTAAGAACACATCAGAGCTCCTGCTTTTATACCAATACCAGGATTGGACACCAAAGGAATAACTCCAGAAGTTTTACCAAACAGACTGAACTTTTACTTGTTGCAGTACCTGGTGTTTTTTTTTTTTTTCTTCTGTATTATTAACTTTACCATCACTATTTTCCTATTCCTATTCATAAGCCCTGTGCTACAATCCATTTGTTCTCCCTCCCAACTGCTCTTTCTGCCCCTTCTCATCCACTCTCTCCCTGTCTTCACCTCCCCCTCCTATCATTCCCCAACCTGTCGCCACACTACCCCTCCCTCCTACACACTGTCTAGCCTACTATACCAACAGTACATACCCCAAGACCCTGCAAGTTCTGACACAAGCACCCTCCACTATAACAATAGACATATACCCAAACACACACAAGGGCAACAAAACCCAGCAGCCCCTATTCTTCTTATCCCCCACACCCATCCCATTTTTGCCCTACCCTTTTTAGTGCCACCTTTACCAATCACCCAAGTTTCTATAGCTAGCCCAATAAACATTATCCCTCCCAACTCCACTGTTTACAGATATTATCACCAAGGGGTTTCTATATGATGTGAAAACAGCTGGTCTGGCATTGAACCTGTGAATGTGTAATTGCTAATTTACACCTCCAAGCCAGGGACAGAAAGAGCACATCAATCTAGCTAACAACCAAGTCAGTCACAGCACAAACATTAAATCAAGGGGAAGAAAACAGGGAATTAAAACAACCAACTAGCCTATGAAGAATACAGTTGCAACAGCACCAAGTAAAGCAATGGGAAGAAGAAGAAGGGATGGAAACCACACTCCACAAAAAAATAATTCAATAGAGGATTTAGTGAGAAATGAAGAAATGGATATGCAGTTCCTGACACCCAACAAAACAATGATAAATTTCACTAAGGAGCCCTGTGATGCCTACAAAACAAATCCCTCAAAAAGGAAATCTTGGGAGAAGTCACAGAGAAACTCATGGAGAAGATACTAGACATAGTTAACCAGAATGTACAAGAAGCACTCAAGAAATTTCAAGACACCAAGAATAAAGAACATGAGAAGACACAAAAACAAATAAAGGAACTCAGAGGACCTCAACAAACACCAAAGTGAAACAAAAGACACTATAAAAGAGATATATGAAGTAAAGAAGACAACACAAAATATAAGAGAGGAGTTGAACAAAGATACAGAAAACTTCATAAAAAAGAATCAAACAGAAATCCTGGACATAAAAAGGCCCTTTAGTCAAATAAACAACACAGTGGAGGGCCACTCCAGCAGACTAGAACAAGTGGAGAAAGAATCTCAGTGCCCTAAGATAAAATAGAAATCTAAGAAAAAACAGAGGAAATCTTAGCCAAACACAAGAGCTTTGAAAGGAATATGCAAGAACTCAGCAACTCCATCAAAAGACCAAACCTGAGAATCATGGGCATTCAAGAAGAAAAATAGGTATAAGCCAAATGGATATGTAATGTATTCAATAAAATAATAACAGAAAAATTCCCAAATGTCGAAAAAGTTGTGTCCATTCAGATGCAGGAAGCCTCCAGGATACCAAAAAGACTTGACCAAAATAGAACCTCTCCACAGCATATTATCATTAAGACAAGCATAGAGAACAGAGAAAGGATATTGAAGGCAGTAAGAGAGAAAAACAGATAATGTATAAAGGTAAACCCATCAAAATAATAGCAGATTTCCCACAAAAACATTAAAAGCAAGAAGGGCATGGATTGAGGTATTTGGAGCATTGAATGAAAATAATTTCAGTCCTAGGATACTCTACCCAGCAAAACTATCATTCAAACTTGATAGAGCAATAAAAGTCTTCCACAATAAACAGAAACTAAAACAATATATTACCACCAAGCCACTACTATAGAAGATTCTACAAGGAATTCTGCACACAGAAGATGAAAGCAAACAAAACCATGAGAGGACAGAGAGTATCAAACTATAGGAGAAGAAAAGACAAGTAATCAGAGAGTAGCATTGATTTGGCTGCACACACTCAAATCCTTAAACAACAAAAACAACTAAATGGCAGGAATCACCACATACCTATCAATATTAACACTGAATGTCAATGGACTCAACTCCCCGATCAAAAGACATCATTTGGCAAACTGGATTAAAAAGGAAAATCTGACAATATGTTGTTTAGAAGAGATCCATCTTATTAACAGAGATAAATACTGGCTTAGGGTAAAAGGCTGGAAGAAGATTTACCAAGTTAATGGCACCTGAAAACAGGCAGGAGTAGCAATACTTATATCAAACAAAGTAGACTTCAAACTTACATTAGTCAAACAAGACAAAGAAGGACACTTCATACTAATAAAAGGGGCAGTACATCAAAAGGAAATAACAATTATCACCCTATATGCACCCAATGTCAGTGCACCCAATTTCATCAAACATACACTAAAAGATTTAAAAGCACATAGAGACTCCAACACAGTGGTAGTGGGAGACTTTAATACCCCTCTATCACCAATAGCTAGGTAATCCAAACAAAAAAAATCAACAAAGAAATCCTAGAACTAAATGTCACCATAGACCAAATGGACCTAACTGGTGTCTACAGAATATTTCATCTGACAGCAGCACAATATACATTCTTCTCAGCAGCCCTTGGAACTTTCTCCAAAGTAGATCATAACTTAGGGCATAAAGCAAACATCAGCAAATATAAGAAAATAGTAATCCCATGCATTCTATCTGATCACAATGCAATAAAACTAGAACTCAACAACAAAAACAACAGCATAAAATACACGAATAATTGGAGGCTGAACAACACATTGCTCAATGATCAGTGGGTCATAGAAGTAATAAGAGAGGAAATCAAAGTTTTCTGGAAGCTAATGAAAGTGAAAACACAACCTACTAGAACCTATGGGACACAGCAAAGGAAGTCCTAAGAAGAAAGTTCGTAACCATGAGTGCATATATTAAAAGGACAGAAAGACCTCAAACAATCTAATACTACATCTCAAACACCTAGAAAAACAAGAATAAGCAATAAAAGGACAGAAAGATCTCAAACAAACAACCTAATAATACATCTCAAACACTTAGAAAAGCAAGAATAAGCAAAACTGAAAATAAGCAGAAGGAGAAAAACTATAAAAATGACAAAAATTAATGAAATAGGGACCAAAAAAATTACAAAGAATCAACTAAACAAAAACCTGGTTCTTTAAAAATGTAAACAAGATTGACAAGCCCATGACAAATTTTACAAATTTGTAAAATTTTTCCCTGAGGGAAAGGACCCCAATTTGTAAAATCAGAAACAAAATAGGGGACATATCCACAAACACCTAGGAAATCCAGGGAATAATCAGAGACTATTTGAGAACCTATACTACAATAAATTGCAGAAATCTTGAAGAAATGAACAAATTTCTAGATACTTATGACCATCCAAAACTTAACCAAGATGATATTAACCACCTAAACAGGTCTATAACACATAATGAAATTGAAGCAGCAATAAAGAGTTGCCCAAAAAAGAAAACTCCAGGACCTGACAGATTCTCTGCTGAATTCTACCAGCCTTTAAAAAGGAGCTAATACCAACAGCCTTCAAGATTTTCCATGAAATAGAAAGGGAAAGAACAGTACCTAACTCATTCTAGGAAGCCAGTATTACACTCATTTCAAAACCAGACAAGGACACATTCCAAATGGAGAACTACAGGCTAATCTCCTTAATGAACATTGTGCAAAAATCCTCAATAAAATAATAGCAAATGGAATCCAACAACATATCAGAAAGATCATTCTCCATGACCAAGTCAGCTTCAACCCAAGGATACATGGATTGTTCAACATACACAGATCAATAAATGTAATACAGCACATTAATAGAAACAAAGATAAAAACCACTTGATCACCTTAATAGATACAGAAAACCTTAGAAAAGATTCAGTACCACTTCATAATAAAAGTCTAAGAAAACTAGGAATAGAAGGAATATACCTCAGTATTATAGAGGCCATATATGACAAACCTATCCCCAGCATCCTACTTAATGGGGAGAAACTGAAGCAATTTCCCCTAAAGTCAGGAACATGATAAGGGTGCCCATTACCCTGCTTCTATTCAAGTCCTGGAATTCCTAGCCAGAGAAATAAGGCAAGAAGAATGAATAAAAGGAAAACATACATGTAAAGAAATAGCCAAAGTATGATGACATGATCCTATTCTTCAAAGACCCAAAAACTTCCACCCAAAATCTCCTACACACCATAAACAGCTTCAGCAATATAGCAGGTTAAAAAAATCAACTTACAAAAATCACTATCCTTTCTATACACCAACAATAAACATTGGAAAGAATATACAAAAACAATTCCATTTACAATAGCCTCAAAAAAATCAAATACTTAGCCATAAACTTAATAAAGGATGTAAATGACCTCTACAATGAGAACTACAAGCCATTGAAGAAAGAGATTGAAGAAGACTTACAGAAGGTGTAAAGATCTCCTATGCTCTTGGATGGGCAGAATCAACATAGTAAAAATGGTTATACTACCAAAAGCAATCTACATGTTCAACAAAATTCCCATCAAAATCCTAATGACATGCATTACAGAGATTGAAAAATCTACCCTAAAGTTCATTTGGAAACACAAAAGACCATGAATAACTAAGACAATACTGAGCAAAAATAGCAATGCTGGAGGCATCACAATACCTGCCTTCAAAGTATACTACAAAGCCATAGCAATAAAAACAACATGGCACAAAAACAGATATGAAGACCAGTGGAACACAATAGAGGACCCAGGTATGAATCCACACAGCTACACACACATTATTTTTGACAAAGGCACCAAAAACATACCATGGAGAATAGACAGCCTCTTCAAAAATTTGTTGCTGAGAAAAGTGGTTATCTGCCTACAGAAAATTGAAACTACATCCATGCCTGTCACCCTGTAGTAGTATCAACTCAAAGTGGGTCAAGGACCTTAATATCAGACCCCTAACCTTGAAGTTAGTACAGGAAAGAGCACGGAATACTCTGGAATAGGCATAGGCAAGAACTTCCTCAGTAGAACTCAAGTGGCCCAGTGACTAAGAGAAAGGATGGACAAATGGGATTACATAAAATTAAATAGCTTCTGCACAACAAAAAAAATGGTCTTTAAATTGAAGAGACAACCCACAGAGTGGGAGAAAATATTTGCTAGCTATACATCAGACAACGGACTGATAACCATAATATACAGAGAGCTAAAAAAAACTATATTCCCCCAAAATCAATCAACCAATAAAAGAAGTGGGCAACTGAACTAAACAGAACTTTTTCAAATGAAGAAGACCAAATGGCCAAAAAATAAAAAAAGAGAAAAAACTTGGAAAAATGCCTACCATCCCTGGCCATAAAGGAGATGCAAATCAAAACCACACTAAGATTCCACATCATACCTGTTAGAATAGCTATCATCAAGAAAACCAACAACAACAAATGTTGGCAAGAATATGGGGAAAAAGTGTTTTTGACATTCTTTTATGTGGGTTTTCAGAAGTGATTTTGATGTGTATGGGAGTGAATTCTTTTTCTTTATCCCTTCTTGGAGTCACTATTCTCCGTGAATCTGGAATTTTGAGTCTCTCACCAAATATGAGGGCTTTTCAGTCGCTGTTTTATCAGGGTTTCATATGTTTGTTTTTTAGCTCCACATTCTCTTTCTTCTCTTTTTGGGATTTTGATGACATGGAATTTTGTTAGTGTCCTACCAAGGCTCTATGCATTTCTTTTCAATGTATTCTTTGTTGTTCACACAATAATTTTATCAATATATGTTGAAGCTTACTATTTTCTCAATGACAGTATTTATTGATTGCTCCTGTTTATTTGAATTGATGTTTCTTGTAATAATGAATTATTTTTTATTATATCCTGGTCTTTTTGGGTATTATCAAACCAGTTTTCTATACATATTTGTGAAGTATAATATTATGACTTAATGTACAATCTATATTGTACAATAATCAAACCAGAGTATTTTCTATATCCATCACCTCTGGGCTGGCAGAGTAGCTCAAATGGAAGAGTACCTGACTAGCAAGCATGAGTTTAAACCCCAGTACTGCAAAAAACAAGGAAGAACCATCACCTTATATGTTGACCATTCCTCTGCTTGCTATTCTGAAATATTCAACATAATATTGTGAACCATAGTTGTCCCGTCCTGCAGGACACATCAGCGTGGGTAGTGAACCTAGAAGGGGAAGAATGAAGGGACAAGAGACATGAAGGATGACAGCAAGACAGGAGTTCTGATCAAGCTGCAAAATTTTATTGTTCACACAGGGGTATTTATGTGCTGAGGGAGTGAGGGGTATGACGAGGTGCAGGCTGGTTGGCTGGTTCTGCTATAGGACTTCTGATAGGGTGCACGTTCGTGCCAGCGGCAAGGTAAACTCCTGGAAGAGAAGCAGGGATGGTGCCATCTTGTGCTGGAGATGGAGAAGTTGGGACAAACAACCGCAAAATGTTCCAGGGCAAGGTCAAGACAGAATGGCTCACAAAGGGAGCCTTGTCTCCGACATTTCCCCCTTATTCTTATACAAACATGACCAGAATATGTCGGCTTATTGAGAGGGGATGACAGAGGCCCAGTTCCTCAGGGTGGAGATCATTTTGCTTTGTAAGCAAGCGTCCTTGCTAAGTTCTCAAGAGAATCTCCTCGGCATGTTTTTTGAGGAGGCGGATTTTTTAGGAGCATGCCAACCGCCATGCACCAGGGCATGTCATACAGAGGTCTTGGGTCTGGGGATCCTAGGATCCACCCTCCTGCAGTCTTACCTGCACCCTCGTTTAGAAAAGCCTTTATGATCACTCTCCCTGGGTGCTGCCTCCCCCAAGCAGAGGGGCCCAGTGGAGGAGGGCCCAATGGGCGATGAGTGGTCAAGAATGTTATATAAGAAGAGGGGGTGGCAGAGAGAAAATTTGGAAACCCAGATGGAGCATTTAGCGAGTTTCTATTGAAAGGAAGGTCTCAGGAGCACGGTCTTCCATATCCAGGCGATGATAATGGACCTGTATAGGCTTAGAGGATAAGGTGTTAAATTGTTCTTTAATGAATTGTATCAGCCTGTTTATAATGCAGGGCCCTATGATCACAATTAAAAGTAGACCTAGCAAGGGGCCTAATAGTGGAAGAAGGTAGGGTAGAATTCCATTAAGCCCAGTCCAGAGGGGGTTTTCAAATAGCTCCCTTCATCTCTTTTCTAAATCTTCTTGAAGCTGTTTAATTTTGGTGCGTACTATGCCTGACTTATTGGCATAAAAGCAGCATCTTTCCCCTAAGGCCAAGCAGATACCTCCCTGGTTGGCTGTTAGCAGATCTAAGCCTCGCCTGTTCTGAAGGACCAATTCTGCCAGGGAGTCTATTTGGTCCTGTAAATCCTTAATGGTTCCAGATAGAGTTTGTACATCATCTATAAGTTGTTGAGATAGGCGACGGTAAGAGTGTATAGCCGTGCCTAAGCCAGCTGTACCTGTGCCTATAGCTGCTGTTATTCCAAGGCTGGCAAGGAGCGGTAAGGCTTGTATTGCCCGTTTATGTCTTTTAATTAAGGTGTCTAAGCTAGGAATGGGCAGAGGTTCATCTCCTGAGACAACAGTAATATCTGGGAGTAATAAGGCAACAACACAGCCACCAGTCCAATTTACTGGAAGCCTGGGGAAGGCTGAGTTTCCTCCACACAAAAAAACTGTACCGTTGGGGGGACAAAGAGCTGGGGTGGGTAAGGAATAATTTAGAACTGATGAGCAATTTCCAAAAGAACTAACCCCAACGTCAATATCATAAGAATTATTTTGCATCCTGCCTTGAAGGCATACTGTAGGTGCATCCATAGGCTGTACTTTAAAGGGAAGTCCAGATTGGCAGGTATCCTGATTATTTATGGTGGAGTTAACAGGTATTGCCATGGGCATTATTGCTCCTGTGGTCATGCAAAGCCAGCAATCCTTAGCAAGGGTGGGGTTGGAAGTGTTAAGCAAGGAGAAGGTACTTCCCAAAATATCTAATGTATTGGGATCTAAATCTGGAATCTGAGATTTAGGCAACATTAAGGGGTGATATGTGAGTTCGGGGATTTGGGGTTTTAAAAGCTCAATTATTTGAAGATGTTTGACAGCATCCGTGGGTCCTCCACCATCAGAGACCCCTGTAGGAGGGCGGGAGGCCGTCTGCATAGCATTTTGCCCAATTTTAACAAGTTTTAAAGTACCATTATCAAAGGGTGCACTTTTGAGAATGTCATTAATCAAGTTCCAATAAGAAAAGGTGGTCACAGGGACCTTTTCGGGGCCAAAAGATTCATAATAGTCTTTTAAACAGTCTCCGACCTGGAGCCATCTCTTACCATCAATGGTTCCTTCGAGAGGAAACCAAGGACATAAATCTCCTATGTAACAAAAAAATGACCTCAAATCTTTTTTCTTAACACGCGCCCCTCATGTCTTGAGGGCCTCCTTGAGGCCTGAAAGAAACAAATCATGTGACGACACTGCTTGTCCCATGGTGGGTCACTCACCGTTCACCGTCCTCACTCTCCTCCTGGATCTGTCTCTCGGTTGCGTTTGCCGAGGCAATCGCGAACTCTGCTTGGCGCCAAGCCTTTCCGGAGGACGGTGTTCTCCCCACAATCACAGGAACAGCTACAGCCACGTTGGGTGCCAGATGTCCCGTCCTGCAGGACACATCAGCGTGGGTAGCGAACCTAGAAGGGGAAGAATGAAGGGACAAGAGACACGAAGGATGACAGCAAGACAGGAGTTCTGATCAAGCTGCAAAATTTTATTGTTCTCACCGGGGTATTTATGTGCTGAGGGAGTGAGGGGTATGACGAGGTGCAGGCTGGTTGGCTGGTTCTGCTATAGGACTTCTGATAGGGTGCACGTTCGCGCCAGCGGCAAGGTAAACTCCCGGAAGAGAAGCAGGGACGGTGCCATCTTGTGCTGGAGATGGAGAAGTTGGGACAAACAACCGCAAAATGTTCCAGGGCAAGGTCAAGACAGAATGGCTCACAAAGGGAGCCTTGTCTCCGACACATAGTCACTTCACTGAGCACTAGAACACAGGAATGTATTCTTCCTATCTAACTATAACTTTTTGCTTGTTGATCATTCTCTCCTCTCCCAAGCCTCCTGTAACTACTCTTTTATGTGCTATTTGTATGAGACCAGATTCTTTAGATTCCATATGAGTGAGATCATGTAGTACTTATATGTAAAATATATATTAACTCAGGTTAAGTCCTCAAGGTTCACCTATATTATCACAACTGACACAATTTCATCTTTTTATGGCTAGACAGTATTTCATTGGGCATATATACCACATTTTTTATCCATTTCTACATTCATGGACACTTAAGTTGATTCTGTTGTCTTAGCTATTGAGAATAGGGCTTCAATAAACATGGGTATGCAGATGTCTCTTCAACATAGTGATTTCATTTTCTTTGAATAAGTATCTACCAATGGGATTGTTGAACCATAAGTGCTTTATCTTTAATTTTGGGGGAACTTTCATACTCATTTTGTATTATAGCCACACTAATTTAAATTCCCTACAGTAAGATACAAGAGTGTTTCTTTTTCTATATACATGTCAACCTTTGTTATTTTGTCTTCTTAATAATAGCCATTTTAGCTAGAATGAGATGATATTTCAGTGTTGTTTTGATTTGTATTTTCTCATGATTAATGTTGATGGGTAGTGTTTCCTTACACCTGTTGGCTACTTGTATGCCTTCTCAGAAATGTCCATTCAGGTCTTTTACTCATCTGCAGATCAGTTTTTTTGGTTTGTTTGGGGTTTTTCATTACTGAGTTTTTGAGTTTCTCATGTATTCTGGATATTAGCCCCTTGTCAGATGCATAGTTTACAAATATCTTCTGCCATTCTGTAGGTTATTTCTTAACTGCCAATTGTTTCCTTTAACATGTAGAAGCTTCTTATTTTGATATAACCTCTTTGTGTGTTTATGTTTTTGTTTCCTGTGTTTTTTGGGTCTCACCCAAAACATCCTTACCAAAACAATATCATGGTGAAGTTGCCTAAATTTTCTTCTGATAGTTTTTATTGTTTTGGGCCTTACAGTTCAATCTTTCATCTATTTTGAGTTGATTTTTGTATATAGTGAGAGATTTGGGGCATAGCTTCATTATTCTGTACATGGCTATCTAATGTTTCCAGCACCATTTGTAGGAGGTAGGAGAAACTTATTTCTCTATTGTGTATTCTTGGCACTTCTGTTGAAAATCAGTTGACTGTGGATTTATTTCTGCAAAATTATTTCTATAATGATCCTTTAAATATGGATCTTGCTAAATTTGTTAATAAATTTTATAGTTTTCTATTAAAATATATGAATATTTTAAAATGAATAATGACCGTTTTCTATAATATATATTTATTTGTTTATTTTTGCCTAATTTCATTTGAGTGCAGGTTTTACTAAAAGCTTTATGCCTAGGACTGGAGGCATGGTTCAAGGGACAGAATGACTGTCACACAAACATGAAGTTCTAAGTTCAAACTCTAGTGCCATCAAAAAAAAAAAAACAAAAGAAAAAGTCTTATGCCTAAAATTGAAAGTTTCAATATTTTGTCATTAAACATAATAAACCTCCTATTTCCAAGTTTTCTATTAATTTTTATCATAACAGGGTATTTACTTTTATCAAATGTTTCTTCTAAAGTTAATAAAATGATCTTTCATGACTTTCCTTGATAAGTCTCTTTTTTATATGTACTGGGTTTTCCTAGTTAAATGTGCACAGTGATGATGGTATAGATGAGTCAGCTTTTGAAAAACATTGTTGTGAGCACATATTGGTTGTACAGAGGGTTTTATTGTGACATTTCTGTATATGTTTGCAATGTACTTTGGTTAGGTTCAACCCACCATCATTCCCCCTAATTCCCTTCCCCTCTACTTAAAATGATTTCAATGGGTTTCATTGTTCTGTTATCCTACAAGTATATAAAGTGTATCAACCATATTCACTTACCTTCCTTTACCCACTCCATTGGCCTTCCCCCAACATTAGTACCCACCACCTAAGAGGACCTATTTCACAAAATATCCTTTATTTTTAAATTGTCTATTCTTTGTTCAAAGGAGTTTTACCATGGTTTCTCACCTGTAAATATATTTGTATATATTGTACTTCAGTCCAATTTACCCCTTTTCTTTTTTAAAGTTTTCCCTAAGGATCTCCAGCTTTCGTTGGTATTTGTTGTGATATACCCTTTTTTATTTTCAATTTTATTAGTTTGGGTTTTTTCCCTCCTCCTTCTAGTCAGTTTGGTTAAGGAGTTATCTTATTTATCTTTTCAAAGAATCTCCTTTCTGTTTCCTTGGTTCTTTTTTTTTTCTTTTATTATTCATATGTGCATACAAGGTTTGGTTCATTTCTCCCCCCTGCCCCCACCCCCTCCCTACCACACACTCCGCCCCCTCCCTCTCCACCCTCCGCAATACCCAGCAGAAACTATTTTGCCCTTATTTCTAATTTTGTTGTAGAGAGAGTATAAGCAATAATAGGAAGGAACAAGGGTTTTTGCTGGTTGAGATAAGGATAGCTATACAGGGCATTGACTCGCATTGATTTCCTGTGCGTGGGTGTTACCTTCTAGGTTAATTCTTTTTGATCTAACCTTTTCTCTAGTACCTGTTCCCCTTTTCCTATTGGCCTCAGTTGCTTTAAGGTATCTGCTTTAGTTTCTCTGCGTTAAGGGCAAAAAATGCTAGCTAGTTTTTTAGGTGTCTTACCTATCCTCACCCCTTCCTTGTGTGCTCTCGCTTTTATCATGTGCTCATTTCCAATCCCCTTGTTGTGTTTGTCCTTGATCTAATGTCGGCATATGAAGGAGAACATATGATTTTTGGTTTTTTGAGCCAGGCTAACCTCACTCAGAATGATGTTCTCCAATTCCATCCATTTACCAGTGAATGATAACATTTCGTTCTTCTTCATGGCTGCATAAAATTCCATTGTGTATAGATACCACATTTTCTTAATCCATTCGTCAGTGGTGGGGCATCTTGGCTGTTTCCATAACTTGGCTATTGTGAATAGTGCCGCAATAAACATGGGTGTGCAGGTGCCTCTGGAGTAACAGTCTTTTGGGTATATCCCCAAGAGTGGTATTGCTGAATCAAATGCTAGATCGATGTCCAGCTTTTTAAGTAGCCTCCAAATTTTTTTCCAGAGTGGAAAAACAGTGTAAGAGGGTTCCTTTTTCCCCAAATCCTTGCCAACACCTGTTGTTGGTGTGTTGCTGATGATGGCTATTCTAACAGGGGTGAGGTGGAATCTTAGTGTGGTTTTAATTTGCATTTCCTTTATTGCTAGAGATGGTGAGCATTTTTTCATGTGTTTTCTGGCCATTTGAATTTCTTCTTTTGAGAAAGTTCTGTTTAGTTCACGTGCCCATTTCTTTATTGGTTCATTAGTTTTGGGAGAATTTAGTTTTTTAAGTTCCCTGTATATTCTGGTTATCAGTCCTTTGTCTGATGTATAGTTGGCAAATATTTTCTCCCACTCTGTGGGTGTTCTCTTCAGTTTAGAGACCATTTCTTTTGATGAACAGAAGCTTTTTAGTTTTATGAGGTCCCATTTATCTATGCTATCTCTTAGTTGCTGTGCTGCTGGGGTTTCATTGAGAAAGTTCTTACCTATACCTACTGACTCCAGAGTATTTCCTACTCTTTCTTGTATCAACTTAAGAGTTTGGGGTCTGATATTAAGATCCATTTTGAGTTAATCTTGGTATAGGGTGATATACATGGATCTAGTTTCAGTTTTTTTCAGACTGCTAACCAGTTTTCCCAGCAGTTTTTGTTGAAGAGGCTGCTATTTCTCCATCGTATATTTTTAGCTCCTTTGTCAAAGATAAGCTGCTTATAGTTGTGTGGCTTCATATCTGGATCCTCTATTCTGTTCCACTGGTCTTCATGTCTGTTTTTGTGCCAGTACCATGCTGTTTTTATTGTTATTGCTTTGTAATATAGTTTGAAGTCAGGTATTGTGATACCTCCTGCATTGTTCTTTTGACTGAGTATTGCCTTGGCTATTCGTGGCCTCTTGTGTTTCCATATAAATTTAACAGTAGATTTTTCAATCTCTTTAATGAATGTCATTGGAATTTTGATGGGAATTGCATTAAACATGTAGATTACTTTGGGGAGTATTGACATTTTTACTATGTTGATTCTACCAATCCATGAGCATGGGAGATCTCTCCACTTTCTATAGCCTTCCTCAATCTCTTTCTTCAGAAGTTTATAGTTTTCCTTGTAGAGGTCTTTCACATCTTTTGTTAGGTTTACACCTAGGTATTTGATTTTTTTTGAGGCTATTGTAAATGGAATTGTTTTCATACATTTTTTTTCCGTTTGCTCATTGTTAGTGTATAGAAATGCTAATGATTTTTCTATGTTGATTTTATATCCTGCTACCTTGCTATAGCTATTGATGATGTCTAGAAGCTTCTGAGTAGAGTTTTTTGGGTCTTTAAGGTATAGGATCATGTCATCTGCAAATAGGGATATTTTGACAGTTTCTTTACCTATTTGTATTCCTTTTATTCATTCTTCTTGCCTAATTGCTCTGGCTAGGAATTCCAGTACTATGTTGAATAGGAGTGGAGATAGTGGGCATCCTTGTCTGGTTCCTGATTTTAGAGGGAATGGTTTTAATTTTTCTCCGTTAGGTATAATGCTGGCTATTATGCCTAATATATAGCTTTTATAATGTTGAGGTACTTTCCTTGTCTGGTTCCTGATTTTAGAGGGAATGGTTTTAATTTTTCTCCGTTAGGTATAATGCTGGCTATTATACCTAATATATAGCTTTTATAATGTTGAGGTACTTTCCTTCTATTCCTAGTTTTCTTAGAGCTTTTATCATGAAATGATGCTGGATCTTATCAAAGGCTTTTTCTGCATCTATTGAGATGATCAAGTGGTTTTTGTCTTTGCTTCTGTTAATGTGGTTTATTACGTTTATTGATTTTCATATGTTGAACCACCCCTGCATCCCTGGGATAAAGCCTACTTGGTCGTGGTGAATAATCTTTTTGATGTGTTGCTGAATTTGGTTTGCCATTATTTTGTTGAGGATTTTTGCATCAATGTTCATTAAGGAGATTGGCCTATAGTTCTCCTTTTTGGAGGTGTCTTTGCCTGGTTTTGGGATAAGTGTAATACTGGCTTCATAAAATGTGTTTGGCAGTTTTCCTTCCCTTTCTATTTCGTGGAACAGTTTAAGGAGGGTTGGTATCAGTTCTTCTTTAAAGGTCTGATAGAATTCAGCAGAGAATCCATCATGTCCTGGACTTTTCTTTTTGGGGAGACTCTTGATTGCTGCTTCAATTTCATTTTGTGTTATAGGTCTATTCAAGTGATTAATTTCCTCTTGGTTCAGTTTTGGATGATCATATTTATCTAGAAATCTGTCCATTTCTTTTAGATTTTCAAATGTATTTGAATATAGGTTCTCAAAGTAGTCTCTGATGATTTCTTGGACTTCCATGGTGTTTGTTGTTATCTCCCCTTTTGCATTCCTAATTCTACTAATTTGTGTTTTTTCTCTCCTCATTTTAGTCAGGTTTGCCAGGGGTCTATCGATCTTGTTTATTTTTTCAAAGAACCAACTTTTTGTTTCATTAATTCTTTGTATGGTTTTTTTGGTTTCTATTTCATTGATTTCAGCTCTTATTTTTATTATTTCTCTCCTTCTATTTGTTTTGGGATTTGCTTGTTCTTGTTTTTCTAGGAGTTTGAGATGTATCATTAGGTCATTGATTTGGGATCTTTCAATCTTTTTAATATATGCACTCATGGCTATAAACTTTCCTCTCAAGGCTGCCTTAGTTGTGTCCCATAGGTTCCGGTAGGTTGTATTTTCATTTTCATTGACTTCCAGGAACTTTTTAATTTCCTCTTTTATTGCATCGATGATCCATTCTTCATTAAGTAATGAGCTATTTAGTTTCCAGCTGTTTGCATGTTTTTTGTCTTTACTTTTGTTGTTGAGTTCTACTTTTACTGCATTGTGGTCAGATAGTATGCACGGTATTATTTCTATTTTCTTATATTTGCTGAGACTTGCTTTGTGCCCTAGGATATGATCTATTTTGGAGAAGGTTCCATGGGCTGCTGAGAAGAATGTATATTGTGTAGAGGTTGGATGAAATGTTCTGTAGACATCTACTAGGTCCACTTGATCTATTGCATATTTTAGATCTTGGATTTCTTTATTGAGTTGTTGTTTGGATGACCTATCTATTGATGATAATGGAGTGTTAAAGTCTCCCACAACCACTGTGTTGGCATTTATATATGCTTTTAGGTCTTTCAGGGTATGTTTGATGAAATTGGGTGCGTTGACATTGGGTGCGTACAGATTGATGATTATTATTTCCTTTTGGTCTATTTCCCCTTTTATTAGTATGGAATGTCCTTCTTTACCTCGTTTGATCAATGTAGGTTTGAAGTCTACTTTGTCAGAGATAAGTATTGCTACTCCTGCTTGTTTTCGGGGGCCATTGGCTTGGTAAATCTTCTTCCAGCCTTTCATCCTAAGCATATGCTTATTTCTGTCGGTGAGATGAGTCTCCTGTAAGCAACAAATTGTTGGATCTTCTTTTTTAACCCATTTTGTCAAACAGTGTCTTTTGATGGGTGAATTAAGTCCATTAACATTAAGCGTTAGTACTGATAGGTATGTGGTGATTCCTGCCATTTAGTTGTTTTAGTTGTTTGAAGGTTTGATTGTGTGTACCTAACTTGATGTTACTCTCTACTGTCTTGCTTTTTCTTATCCTGTGGTTTGGTGCTGCCTGCCTTTTCATGGTTAAGTTGGGTGTCACTTTCTGTGTGCAGGATCCCTTGCAGAATCTTTTGTAATGGTGGCTTTGTGGTCACATATTGTTTTAGTTTCTGCTTATCATGGAAGACTTTTATTGCTCCATCTATTTTGAATGATAGTTTTGCTGGGTAGAGTATCCTGGGGTTGAAGTTATTTTCATTCAGTGCCCAGAAGATCTCACCCCATGCTCTTCTTGCTTTTAATGTTTCTGTTGAGAAGTCTGCTGTGATTTTGATGGGTTTACCTTTGTATGTTACTTGTTTTTTCTCTCTTACGGCCTTCAGTATTCTTTCCTTAGTTTCTGAACTTGTTGCTTTAATGATGATATGTTGTGGAGTAGTTCTATTTTGATCTGGTCTGTTTGGTGTCCTGGAGGCCTCTTGCATTTGTATGGGAATATCTTTCTCTAGATTTGGGAAATTTTCCGTTATTATTTTGTTGAATATATTACGCATTCCCTTCGCTTGCACCTCTTCTCCTTCTTCGATGCCCATGATTCTCAAGTTTGGTCTTTTGATGGAGTCAGTGAGTTCTTGCATTTTCTTTTCACAGGTCTTGAGTAGTTTAATTAATAGTTCTTCACTTTTTCCTTTAATTACCATTTCATCTTCAAGTTCTGAGATTCTGTCTTCTGTTTGTTCTATTCTGCTGGATTGGCCTTCCGTTTTGTTTTGTAGTTCTGTTTCGTTCTTTTTTCTGAGGTTTTCCATATCCTGGCAGTTTTCTTCTTTATTGTTGTCTATTTTTGTCCTGAGTTCATTTATCCATTTATTCATTGTGTTCTCTCTTTCACTTTGGTGTTTATACAGTGCTTCTATGGTTTCCTTTATTTCTTCTTTGCTTTTTCAAATTCTCTATTTTTTTGTCTTGGAATTTCTTGAGTGCTCCTGTACATTTTGGTTGACCCTATCCAGTATCATCTCTATCAAATTCTCATTGAGTACTTGTAGTATGTCTTCTTTTAAATTATTCTTGTGGGCTTCATTGGGTCCTTTGGCATAGCTTATCTTCATTTTGTTGGAGTCTGGATCTGAGTTTCTGTTCTCTTCATTCCCCTCTGGTTCCTGTACTAATTTTTTGCTGTGGGGAAACTGGTTTCCCTGTTTTTTCTGTCTTCCCATCATTGTCCTTGGTGTTGTTACTGTCCCTGTACTGTGTGTAATTAATTTCTAGCTTGTAATAATAACAATGGTAATATTTAGAATGGAAGAGTGAGCTGAGATGGAAAGCAAGAAGTTAAAGAAAAGGGGAAAACAAATATACAGACAAGAGGGAGAAAGCCGAACAAGGTATCAGACAAGAGAGTTTCAAAGGTATAAACAGGGAGTGTTAGTGTACTAATCAACAGTAAGCTGAACAGACATTAGAGAGACAGAGAGAGGATTGAAAATCAAAGATAAAAAAATAAAAAATAAGTAAATGAAAGTAATATCTATATATAAAAATGAATTAAAATAAAATGGAAAATAGAAAATTAAAAAAAAAAACCAAAAAAACCCAAAAATCTTCCAAGTTTATATGCAATGCAGTTTCAGTCTTAATAATTTGGGTGTCTGTCTCAATCTCCAGTCCTGGAGTTGGTGCCTCAGATGTTGTTCTGTAGTTGTCTCATCAAAGGGGATGCATAAAGTAGAACAAAACTACACACTAACACACACATACACACACACACACACACACACACACACACAAAAAGCCCCACCAAGTGTCCCCAGTTCAAATGCAATATAGTTTCAGTAAGTTTTTCGGCTTGCAGGTGTAATTCGATTGTTCTCTCATCAAAGGTAGGGAGAAAAAGAAAAAAAACCGTCTGGAGACAGTTCTGAGAGTGGTATCTGAAACTGTGGCTTGCCTGCCTGCTGCTCTCAGCCTGTAGCTGGCGGCATTATTTATGCAGATCTCTGGGGTGAGCTAGCACTCACCTGGTCCCACAGGCTTTGTTTGTTCAGAGTTCTCCTGTGCGGGAGCCTCTGCTACAGGCTTTTCCCTTTCCAAGCACTGGGAAAGGTGACACTGCCCCCGCATTGTCAGGCGGTGCGTGTTTATTTACAGTTCATGTGGGAGGTGGGTCTTCCCCCCTCTCCTCTGAAGTTTTCCTCCCACTGCCACTTTCAGAAGCTTTCCTGCTCCTGCTTACTGGGTGGTGCTGCTGCTCCTGCCTGCCACCACGTTTGTTTACAGTTCACGTGGGAAGTGGGTCTTCCCGCCTCTCACAAGCTTCCCCGTTCCTGGTTGCTGGGCGCGCGCCCTGCTCCCGCCAGAGGCTCTCCGGCCCACCTGGCTTGTTTATTTACAGTCCCGGGAAGGATTCCCTTCCCCCAATCTTCAGCGCTCAGGGCGCCCCACCCTCTTTCCAGCATGTCTTAACTGTTCTTATTGCTTATTACTCAGTTTCTCTTTTTTTCCCGGGTGGAGGTCAGTCTGTCCAGGGGGCTATGCTGCTCTGGCCCAGGCTTGTCTGTGGGAGTACTGCGGTACCACAAAGCTCACCTGGTCTGCGTCTTCCCAAGCCGTATGGGCGCCGGCCACTGGCGGCCCCGGGGGCCCTCCTCGTTTCTCCATTTAACATGAAGTGGAGATTCTCTGCACCGGCTGGAGATGTGGAGGGGTCAAAGTTATGCCTTTTCTCGGTGATTATGCCTGCAAAGTGTGTCTCCAGCGTCTCTCCAAGATTTCACTGTAGGAGGGTTGCTTTCTGCTTCCTACCTCTAGCTGCCATCTTGGAATTCCTCTCCTTGGTTCTTTATATACTTTTTTTTGGTTTCTATTTCATTGATTTTGGCCCTAATATGTGTTTTTTCTTTCTATCTGTTAATTTTGGGTTTAGCTTGTTCTTGTATTTTTAGGAGGTTGAGGTGCAGCATTAGGTCATTTATTTGAGATCTTTCTGTGTTTTTAATGCAGGCACTCATAGCTATAGACTTTTTCCTTAGGGCAGCCTTTGCTGTATCCCAAAGTTTCTAGTAAGTTGTATTTTTATTTTCATTAAATTCTAGGAACTTTTCAGTTTCCCCCCCCTGATTTCCTCAGTGACCCACTGGTCATTCAACAACATGTTCTTCAGTCTTTGGGTATTTGAATATTTTCTATACCTTCTTTTGTTGTTGAGTGCTAGTTTTATTCTATTATGGTTTGATAAGATACAGAGAGTTATTTCAACTTTCTTATATTTGTTAAGACTTGATTTGTGTCCTAAAATATAATCTATTTTGGAGAAAATTTCATAGGCCACTGAGATTGTATATTGTGCTGCTGCTGGTTGAAATACTCTGTAGATATCTGGTAAGTCCATTTGGTATATAGTGTCATTTAATTCTGAGGTTTCTTTATTAATTTTTTCTTTTTGGTCTTTGGGTGACCTATCTATTGGTGATAGTGGATCTTGAACTCTCCCACTATGATTGTGTGATGGTATTAGGTGAGCCAGGTTATATAAATTTGAGTTTCTGTGTCAGCTGTTTTTAGAAATCTTTTTACTTTTAAACTATATTCTTGCATTCAAGGTATATGTCATTTAAGAAACATAGGCCAGGCACTGGTGGCTCATGCCTGTAATAGTAGCTACTCAGGAAGCAGAGATCAGGAGGATCCCATTTCAAAGCCAGACCAGGCAAATAGTTTGTGAAACCCTATCTCAAAAATACCCATCACAAAAAGAACTGGTAGAGTGGCTCAAGGTGAAGGCCCTGAGTTCAAACCCCAGAACCAAAACAAAAAAGAAAGAAAGAAAGAAAAAAGAAACATATAGTTTGTTTTTTATTTCAATATAAGAATCTTTGTTGTTTCTTTTTGGTGATTTTTTGTTTGTTTGCTTATTTTTTGGTGGGACTGGAGTTTGAGCTCAAGGCTTCATGTTTGTAATGCAAATAATTCTACCACTTGAGCCATACTTCCAATCCATTTTGCTCTAGTTATTTTGGAAATGGGATATCAAAAGCTATTTGCCCAGTCTGTCCTTATGCTATGATCCTCCAGATCTCAGCCTCCCAAGTAGCAAGGAACAGGTGTGAGTCACCAGTACCTACCTGTAGTTTCTTTTCAAAATTAGAGATTAGTTTTAATGTGATTTGTGATATAATTGGATTTACAGCTACTACCATATTACTTGGCTTTCTAATTATCCAGACAAAGCCAGATGAGGTGGTGCATAACTGCAATCTCAGCTATTCAAGAGGTAGAAATCAGGAGTTGGGAATCAGCAAGCCAGGTGGTGACATGTATCTGTGGTTTCAGCTACCAGGAAGCACGTGTAGGAAGATCTCAGGCTAAGGACAGCCCTGGGCAAAAATGCAAGACCATATCTGAAAAATAACTAAAGCAAAAAGGGCTGGGGTCATCACCCAAGTGGGAAAGTCCTAGCATAGCAAGCATGAGGGGTTGGATTAAAGCCCGTGCACCACCAAAAAAAGTGTTTCTAATCTATTAGTTTATTAAGTACATATCCTTTTTCTATTCTTTACTGAGTACAGTAGAGTTACACAATGACTCTTTTATTTATTATAGTACAGAATAATTGATATTTTTACAATCCCCCCTGAAAATGCTAAGACCTTTGCCCTTTAATTTCATTCATTCCTCTTTTGTCCTTTATGTTATCATTGTCATGCATTTTAACACCTTCCACACCCCATAACACAAAAACAATTTATTACTTCACATGTAGATTAATTTTAATTATTTTATATTGTTTATTATTGATCATTTCCTTCAGTTTGAAAAACTCTCTTTCATATTCAGGCCCTGTAGTTCTGCTAATGAAAATTGTACCAGTTTTTTTCTCAAAATATATAATTCATTTTAATAGTATCGCCAGATATAGAAATCTAGGTTGGAAATTGTTATAAACTGAATATTCATATTTCTTCAAAATTCTCATGTGGAAACTCAGAAGGAAAAATCCCATCTTAAGTGTATTAGCTGGATCCCTACTAAAAAAGACTTATTAACAAGAGAAAATTAAGCAGAAGTACATTTATTTCAAACAGAGGGGGAAGACACAGATAGTTTAGAGTTCTGGCTTCTATAGCATTTTCAACAGAGCAAAATAAATTTTTAGAGTAGTGATAAGACATAGGAAAAGGAATCTGGATCTCTAGGGGAAGTAAATCTTGAGAAGGCAAATAAAGAGAGTGTTATATAGACACCTCTACTGTGGTCTCCAGACTGATAGGACCTAGGATGTCTTCATGATCAAACTTTGTCATTCCTGGTAGAGAGGGGAAAGGGACATCTTCACAAATTTGTGTCCTGATTTTAAGCAAACAGGTGGAAAGTAGAAAAATTGCATTTGCTTTTTCTCAACTGCCTTCAGTTCAAGATAAACCTCACAACAAAGTTGAGCACTTTGGGTTAGTGTATTTCAGTCTCCTTGAACCTTATTTGTGTCACCTCTTTGTTAGGTAAGTAACTTTGGACAATTTATATTTATATTCACTCTCAGTTTTCATATCTGCTAAATAATTGTGAAAAACATTTAGCTCATAGTTTATTTTGAGAATTAAATAAAATTATATATTGAAATACAAAATATCTGGTCCATATTGGCTAGCCAATAATCCTATCTTTGGTTAATGATAGAAAGAACAGTGAATGACCACATGATAGGTAATAGGAATATGACAAAAAAGCAAGGCACTTACATACATGTAACTGAGATTTGTTGATAAGTGCCAACATAATGATGGAATTCAGTTCAATTAAATAATTTGTTCACATTCATATAAAATGATGATAACGGAATGAGGGTGAGAGTAGCGGGAAAAAGCACTAGAAGATACACACACACACATATACATGATGTATATATATATATATATATATATATATATATATATATATATATATATATATATGTTCCTGACCCCACAATATGCCTGATGATCTTTTCATCAGGCATTTTGTGGGGTCAAGAATATATACTTATAAATATATACTTATAAGTATATAAACTTGTATACTTATAAATACAAAAGTCATACTGGTTGAAACTTTTCCAGGAATCAAGGGAAATGGGGATGAAAGAGAGCAGTGAGGGGGTGAATTCAAGTATGATATATTTGATACAGTGTCAGAACATTTGTAAATGGTACCCCCATCTAGCACAACAATAGTACCAATTTTAAAAAAATTAAATGGAAAAAAACTCCTATTTAAGTTTTCTCTGTACGTTCAATAAAACTTTGTTCTACTTTGCAAAAAAAAAGAGTATAAATGATAAAATAAGAAAAAACGAATCAGATATTATTATGTTATATTATTATTATATCATTATTTTCATGACAGAGAGCATATCACCTGCTGTTTGTAAAGTCATTTGCTCTTTCTAGTAACTGGTATCCAATTGGCAAGACATCTTAGGTAAGGTGTTTGTGACAGCTCACCTGTGCCCTCAGGAAACATTAGGCTGAGTCTATGTAGTTTTCTTCATCAGCAGCCACACCACTGTCACCACTAATCAACAACACACAGATGATGGTAAGGCATGGGACTTGGATCCCCAACCCTCCTCTAGCATAGAAATTACATCCGGTAAAAGTAGCAAATGTATAAACTTTTGAAGTCATTTTTATTTAAGTCGGGTATGATGAACTTGGTTGCATTTTTATGTCCATAAAAGGATCTTTTGTCCTAAGAAGAAAAACATAAGAAATAAAAGTGTCTTAGCCCAAAAAACAATAATATCTAAAATAGATTCTGTATTTTTGGAGTTGTGCTACATACTGAGAAAAATCTGATTGAAGATTGAAGGAAAGGTATAAGTTTGAAGTAGAACAGGAAAACATATTTAATACTTACAATCACTTCCATGCTTGACTAAAGAAGACTTTTTAAGAAACACTATTTTTCAACAAGATTTAAAGAACTCAAATACAAAAAAGCCCTTCAAATACAAACTGTTTTTCTTTTTACTATGCATAATGTCTGGCTTTCTAGGAAGTGATAATGGACAAACTTTTTGTAGATGAATATTTATTTTTAATTGGTTTTTGAGGGATTTAGCAAAAATAAATATGGATAAGAGAATTCAAAGTGGTATAAGGAACAAATAGAGTGGGGTCAGTATAAGGACCTTATAGAGACAGGGATAATGAAATCAGTAAGTCTAATTCTCAAACCTTCTGCAAAACTGTCTCAGAAGCTACCTTTCTATGCTTTGGATTTCCTCATTTTTCCTTTCATTTCTCTTTTTTTTTCTTTAAACTACCTGTTCTTCATTTACACAAAAATGTTTTCAATCACTGCAGATTACCAAATCAGGCAAGATTTATATTTACAACTTTAGAGGTGAACCTGACTATTTCATGGACTGGGTCAAACCAAACATTTTTTAGAGTTGTCCAGACTACTTAATTTGAAATGTAGTTGACAATGGCATGTTTTTGAGTAAGTTAATGATGTGAGAAATATGCACTGCATCCTGGGTTATTTCAACATTCAGAATCGTTCTCCAACAGCAGAATTTCTAATACATATCATTTACTCTTTCCATGACATACTAATTTAGTTCTGCCAAATAATTCTAATTCAGCTATATGCCTGAGAAAATGGAGGAAAATCATGACAACAGCAGAAATAATCTTATTCCTAACTTAGTCTACGTGCAAAAGGAAAGGAAAATGGCCTCCAGGCAATATTCTACAAACTGCAACCTGCCATAGAATGTCCATGTTCAAGTTTATTTTGTCCTTTTCTTCTTTATTCCCTCCTTGGGCACTTGATGGGTCAGTGATGCAAAGATTCTGGCAGAGGAGATAATCCTTTGGAGTTTGTAGCCATCAAATATATTTGTATTTGCTGTAACTGCTGTTTGAATAAGTAAGAAAAGGAGTAAATAAAAGAGTAGTGGGAAAATAGAAAGAGAGTATCGTTAAGTTCTTTATCTCTGTGTCTCTCTAATTGCAGAATTTAACATTAAGTATGCATTGACCGACTATATGTTTAGAGAAGGGAATAAAAAGTCCATTGTTTTATGGAACTGGGTTCTAAGTTCATTGTGGCCATTCATGACTGTATCCTTAAATCTTGGTGCGTATGATTTCCTCATCTATAAATTGGAGGATGTTGGTTTGTGTCTAAGATCCTTTCCTAATTTTCAAACCATTGTCGACTGAAATGTAACAAAGCACAAATCCCAACATTTTCTGCCCAATGTCCTCTAATGAATTTCTATTCTGAATATTTCTTTAATGACTTAAGGACCTGACACTATTCCAAATAGTAGAGGTGGACTTTCTTGGCATCTCTGAGCAAATATTGGGAGACAATACAACAATTTAGAGAGGAACAGGGGAAAAGCCTACATCTGTCTAATGCTGCTTTTTATGGACAAAAGAGTAGAAGAGCAAGATACTGAAAGGTGAAAATGAAATGAGGATAAGAATATTTGAAAGTCATCCATACAATTATGGCACTAAGAATTCTTCAAATGAAAATTATCTTAGGAAGTCTAAGTCTATATCTATGTCTGTATAATAGCTATATTTGTATAAGGTTAACTATTGGAATAAACTCTGTGTGTCTGTGTGTTTTCCTTCACATTTCCTTACTGCTGGATCATTTAATCGAATAAAACTTATTTTCTTGAAGGACTTTTTTTTAAATTCCAGGAATTTAACTTGCTTTTATGCATTGGCCACTAAAATTACCATCACATATGTAAATATATTATTGCTATAAAATCTTCAAGTGATTACATGCAGTACAGTCTTATGTAAAACACACACTTTCCAATTTAACAACTTCATTCTTTCCTTTTCAAACCTTTTTCTATGGATATTGAAAGCTACATCCATACTTAAAAATGTGTAGAAGTTTATCTTCTTAATTATATGGGATCCTGTTAAACATATGGTTTTGCAACTTATTATTTTTACTTAAGAACACACCTTAAAAACTTTGTGGGCTGCCAGAGTGGCCCAAGTGGTAGAGCACTTACCTAACAAGTGTGAGGCCATGAGTTCAAACTCCAGTGCCCCCTCCCAAAAGAAACTTTTATATGCTAGTGCATATAGAAATACTGAATTCTTTTGAAATGAAGATAATCCACAATAGATACAGACTGTAGGAGTAGATTCTAATAATTGGTATATTATCCATTGTTGAATAACAAATTGCCCCTCAAAATTTAGCCTCTTAAAATATTTATTATGTCACTTTTTGTGGATCAGAAACCCAGGTGTTTTTGCTAGCCCTTCTGCTGAGGGTCTCACAGGATAAACATCAAGGAGTTGACCAGAGTTGCAGTCATCTCAAAGCTGAAGAAGAACACACTTCCTAGCTCATTCATATGGCAGGTGGCAGATTTCAGGTCCTTGCTGTATGTTGCCCAGTCATCAGTCTCTTGCCACATGGGTCTTTCCAAAGGGCATCTCACAATGTGGCAGCTGGCTTTCCTTAGAGCAAGCAGGTAGATAAAGAGAGAGAACTAAAAAACAAACAAGAAGCCAGTCTTTTTGAAAGCTAATTCCATAAGCGCCACTCTATTACTTTTTTTTTTATTCATATGTTCATACAAGTTCGGGTCATTTCTCCCCCCTTCCCCCACCCCTTCCCTTACCACCCACCCTGTCCCCTCCCTCTTTCCCCACCCCCTCGATACCCAGCAGAAACTATTTTGCCCTTATCTCTAATTTTGTTGAAGAAAGAGTATAAGCAATAATAGGAAGGACAAAGGGTTTTTGCTGGTTGAGATAAGGATAGCTATACAGGGAGTTGACTCATTAATTTCCTGTGCATGTGTGTTACCTTCTAGGTTAATTCTTCTTGATCTAACCTTTTCTCTAGTTCCTGGTCCCCTTCTCCTATTGGCCTCAGTTGCTTTTAAGGTATCTGCTTTAGTTTCTCTGCGTTGAGGGCAACAAATGCTGTCTAGTTTTTTAGGTGTCTTACCTATCCTCATATCTCCCTTGTGTGCTCTCGCTTTTATCTTGTGATCAAAGTCCAATCACCTTCTTGTGTTTACCCTTGATCTAATGTCACATATGAGGGAGAACATACGATTTTTGGTCTTTTGGGCCAGGCTAACCTCACTCAGAATGATGTTCTCCAATTCCATCCATTCACCAGCGAATGACAATATTTCATTATTCTTCATGGCTGCATAAAATTCCATTGTGTATAAATACCACATTTTCTTGATCCATTCATCAATAGTGGGGCATCTTGGCTGTTTCCATAACTTGGCTATTGTGAATAGTGCTGCAATAAACATGGGTGTGCAGGTGCCTCTGGAGTAACCTGTGTTCTATTTCTTTTGTCATATTCTATTTGTTCAAAGTAAGTCATTAGGTACCACTCACAATCAAAGGACATGATTCCACCATCACTGGGGGCCATTTAGATGATGTTATACACAATGGACCTGTTTCAATTTTTCACAAGCAAAATTATTTTGCTTTTAAAAACAGCATTATTATGCAGACCCCGCTATGTACATATTTGCGCGTATGTATGAGTATCAGTATCTCTTCAGGATGAAAGTCTAACATACATATTTAAAATCTTAATAGATATTATTGAAATGCCTTCTAAATGGACCATACCAATTCACCTCCCCATCAGCTCTAAACAAGTGTCTGTATCTCTGCTCCTCAACACAGGTATCATCCATGTTTAATTTTTTTCTGATGTGTATTAAAACAGTATTGTTATTCTTAAAAAAAATAAATAAAATAATCATCACAGCAGGCATAGAGATAAGACATAAGTACTAAAGGGGATGCTTTATAATCTGTTAGATAACATGCAAACATTGTGCATAATTTCATTAATGTCAGAGGCTATTTAATATCTATTAAACAAAAAAGTGGAAGTTCAAGAAGGTCAATCAAGTAGTTTAAAATCACATAGTTATTAATTAGTGGAGCCTGAAATGAAACTCAGATCTTCTTCAGTACTCTTCTCAGTATGCTGTGTAGCCTCTATCAGCACACCAGGGGCATTATCACTACTGCCTGCTAACTCCACACACTAATAAGTGTTTAAATTTGATTTTACTCTACTCAAAAACTAATAACTTAGAGTGTTACCATTTTATGGATGTCTGCAGAGCACACAAAATTCCTGGTGAGAGAGAAAGGAATTTGTTGCAGCCTAGGAAACAACGAGGGCATCAAAAGATGGCTTGAGCCCCCACATTAGTTTTCTTTTACTGATGAAACAAATCACCACAAATTTAGCAGTTCAAAACCACACTCATTTATTATCTAACAGTTCTGCTGATCAAAATCTAGTAAGCTTGGCTGCTAGTCTGCTTTGGGTCTCACATGAAACGATCAAAATCAAGTTCTCAATGTTCCTTGCCTCTTATCTGGAAGCTCTGATGGAGACTCTACTTCCAGGCATATCAGAATTCTGTTGGCCTAATTAAGTTCAAATCCACATTATTGTAGGACTGAGGTAGTGTTTCTTTGCTGGTTGTTTTTAGCGTCTTAAAGTCTCTTTATCCATTGATGTATGGGACCCTCAATTTTCTTTTACATTTTTTTGTACTTTACAACTGTATTTGACTAATGCAGAAAATTACTTTTATTATTATTTTTTTATTGTTGTGCTGGATGGAGGTTCATTTTGGCATTTACAAAAGTTCTTACAATATATCACTTGAATTCACCCCCTCCATCATTCTCCTTTATCCTCCCTCCCCCCATTCCTAGAATAGTTTCAACAGGTATCATTTTTCTACTTACATACACATTTACAAAGTATTTGCACTATATTCACCCTCTCAAACCCTTTCCTTATCTCTTCCCCCCTCCTACTGGTACCAAACTCGTCCCCATAGGCAGGATCTGCCTTCCTGCCTTCCTATTTTCTAAAAGGAAAAATCTCCTCCTACAAAGGAGATTAAGGTGAGGGTGTATGGTTGATGGACTTCACATACCTATATGAAATAAAACAAAGAAACCTCTTTCGAATGCTTTAAGTGGGGTGGGGAGGGGATTGGGGGGAGAGACAATGAGGATGATGTATAGTATAAGACTAATCGGAATTGTCACTATCAATCCCCTTCTGTAAAATGAATATATTGTAATAAAAAATTTTTTTAAAAAAGCCACACAGGGAATTTCTTTGTGACATTTCTATGTATATATGTATTATAACCTGAATTGGTTCATCTCTTCTGTTTTTCTTCTTTCTACCTTAGTCCCCTTCTTATGGTGATTTCAACAGGTTTAAAAATTCTATACTCATTCTACTATAGAGAGTACATCAACCATATTCAACTTCTTTCTTTTATCCTCTCCCTCTCTTATGTGACTTTCCCTTACTGTGACCTGTTTTTCAATAATATTGCTGTATTTCTATTAGATCTATGTTCAACATATCAGAGAAAACATGGTTTTTGGCCTTCTGAAGCTGATAACTTCACTTAAAATGATGTTCTCCAGTTCTGTCCATTTACCATACTTCTTTGTGACTAAAAAAAAAATTCCATTGTATATAAATACCACATTTTCTTAATCCTTTCATTAGTAGTGGGGCATCTTGGCTGTTTTCATAGCTTAGCTGTTGTGAATAGCTGCAATAAACATGGGTGTGCAGGTGCCTTTATTGTAACCTGACTTACATTCCTGCAGGTATATCCCTAGGAGTGGTATTGCTGGTTCATATGACAGTTCTATTTTTATTTTTTTGAGGAGCCCCCATATTGTTTTCCATAGTGGTTTTGTCAGCTTACACTCCCACCAGCAATGTATGAGGGTTCCTTTTTCCCCGCATCCTTGCCAACATTTATTGTTGTTTGAGTACTTGATGGTAGCTATTCTAACAGGAGTAAGGTGGAATCTTAATGTGGTTTTGTTTTGCATTTCCTTTATGGCCAGGGATGTTGAACATTTTTTTCATGGTTTTGGCCATTTGGACTTCTTCCTTTGAAAAATCTCTGTTCAGTTCATTTGCCCATTTCTTCATTTGGTCATTGATTTTTGGGGACTTTAGTTTTTTGAGCTCTCTGAATATTCTGGTTTTTAATACCTTGTCAGATGTATAGCTGACAAAGACTTTCTCCCACTCTGTGTGCAGCCTCTTTAATTTAAAGACCATTTCTTTTGTTGTGCAGAAGCTTTTTAATTTCATGTAATCCTATTTGTCAATCCTTTCTCTTAGTTGCTGAGCCATTTGAGTTCTATTTAGGAAGTCAATGCCTATGTCTATTAATTCCAATGTGTTCGCTGTTCTTTCCTGCACTAGCTTCAAAGTTTCAGATCTTATATTAAAGTCCTTAATCCACTTTGAGTTGATACTTGTACAAGGTGAAAGATGGGTCTATTTTCAGTTTTATGCATTCAGATATCCAGTTTTCCTAGTATCATTTGTTAAAGAGGCTTTCTTTTCTGCATTGTATGTTTTTGGCACCTTTGTCAAAACTTCAGTGGTTGTAACTGCGTGGATTCATATTTGGGTCTTCTATTCTGTCACACTGGTCTTCATATCTGTTTTTATGCCAGTACCATGTTGTTTTTAATTGATGTGTCTCTGTGGTATAGTTTGAAGTTGGGTATTGTGATACCTCCAGCATTGCTCTTTTTGCTCAATATTGTCTTGGCTATTCATGGTCCTTTGTGTTTCCAAATGAACTTTAGGTTGATTTTTTCAATCTCTGTGATGAATGTCATTAGAATTTTGAACATTGAAGCTGTAGATTGATTTTGGTAATTTAGACTTTCACAATAATGTTTCTACCAGTACATGAACATGAGTTTTTCCATCTTCTGTAGTCTTCTTCGATTTATTTCTTCAGTGGTTTACAGTTTTCCTTGTAGAGGTCTATCACACTCTTTGTTAAGTTCATTCCTAGGTATTTTATTTTTTTGAGACTACTATAAATGGATTTTTTCCCTATATTCTTTCATTCTGTTCTTTGTTGGTATACAGAAAAACTACTGATTTTTCTAAATTGACTTTGTATACTACTACTTTGCTGAAGCTCTTTGTGGTGTCTAGGAGTTTTTGGTGAAGTTTTATGGAAACCTCAATTTTCAAAGCCACTACTGGCATGTCAAAAACTTCTTTTCCTCTGAATCTCTTTGACTTTCTATTCTCCTGCATCAAGCTGATTTCCTTTTTTGTCTCTGCTTATAAATGCTGATATGAAAACATTAGGATCACAATATCTCTAATTTTAGATAATTTTTTAGTAACCTTGGTTACCTTGCAAATTTATTTTGTTGTGTCAGGCAACATTTCACAACATGGCATCTTAGCCTATTCAGTGCCCCAGGGATTGGAATGGACTTCCACTATTCTTCCTACCTTCAGATCCCAGGGAGCATTAAGATATGGTCCAGATGGATGATCACATGCAGTTATTTTGCATCCCAATTGAGAAACTCTAGTGGGGATTCTACCACTTTTCTAGGGAACAGTAAGCAAGCATGATGTTTGTTTAGCGGAGATGATTTGGGACACCAGTAACCTGGACACTCTCCAGGTTGCCAAATGCGTGAACACAACCTTAAGGAATTACTAGTGTAAGGAGCAGTCAGAGCCTTGCATTCATAGCTAGACTTGTATCTCTCTCAACACACTCCCAAAGTTTGTGAAGAACCCCAATGTCAATTCAGTCTTCAATCTTTGAATATGCTGGTCAGAGCCTGACCACATAAAAAGATAGCTTCCAGATTCAGCTTTCTTTTTTATTGTTGTGTTGAGGGAATATTGTGGCATTTACACAAATTCTTACAATATATGAAATAAATTATACTTAAATTTATCCCTTCTATCATTCTCCTTTATCCTCCCTCTCCCATTCCTGGAATAGGTTCAGCAGCTCTCATTTTCCTTTTACATACATGTATACACAGTATTTGCACCACATTCACTCTCCTACATCCTTTCAATTACAGTGGAAAGTGGCTTCCCTAAATTTCTTAAAAGCAAGAGGAGATATTCAATTAAAGTTGAAGTCCAAGTGCTGTGTAATATTGACTGAAAGGGTTGTAATCTCCATCATTTGCATAAGAGATAGTAACATATAATTGTCAAATGAACTTGTGAAAAAAAATCTTAGGATGTCAGATTAAAAAGAGATGTATTGGAAATTCCCTTATTGCAATTTACCTCTATTGATATATGAATTTAGATGACTTACTTAGTTCTTTGAACTTCTGTTTTTTGAATGAAAGTAATAATGCCTATCCCATAGATTTGCTGAGAAAATTGAATAAATCTTATAAAGGTAGTAGCATCATATTTGTTATACAGTACATATCCCACAAATGTTACTCAAACATTTCCCCCTCTACACAACTCAAAATATATGCATATAAGTAGCCTGGCATGAACCTACCTTTGATGTGATAGAACATCACATATTCCACTAAATTGCAGTGGGTACCACTTGATGGGTACCACCACTGTAGGGCAGGCTTCCTCCTAAAATCGGTCTCAAATTTAGCATAACTATGCATATGATCAATGAGTGTATGAATCCGAATGACACTTATGTTTACATAAATGTGTGTTTTTCCAAACTCAAACCACTTCATTTATATTTACTCTTAAGTTTAGAGAACTTTCAAGAGGCAGATTTTGATTATCATATATTCAGAATATATAATTCACTTAAAAGTGTATGTTAGAGCATAGGGGAAAAAAAGCACCAAACTTTGGAAAATGTGAGCCTTTTTTCTGGGGTAAATGTTCACCTACAGGAGACTTTGGGAAAATCATTCTGTTTCCATTGCTTTGGGGTGGTTTCCCAGAGTACTTAGGCAAAGCCCTGAGGACCACCTACCAAAGTGTATTCCTTTCTACGATATTACAAAGACTTCAAGGCAATTTTGTGATGTTATTGCTTGGCTCTATAATCATTATTGTGGTTAAATTTTTTAAAAGGTTCATTTTTGTGCTTTCCAGCATAGACTTAGATCTGCAGTGGAAAATACATTTATAAAAATATGTTGTTACGTGTGTATAACTTGCATTTTGGGCTTGCCCCCAGACCACCTGGAAGACCTTCATGGGTTTCAGTTATCCAAAAGCCACATCATGAAAATCAGTGGGCTGCTTCATTAGGTTACTACCGGTGTTCTTTGAGATCCTCAAATAAATATCAGAAGCTGGCTTTTCTGTTGCTTTAAAAGAAAAAAAACCAAAAACTTATTTTCCTTTTGCTATAAATAAAGTGTAACTTTTCTTCATGTGAGTCTTCTCACTGATATTTGCAATGTTCAGCATAAAAATTAACAAAAATACTGGCCTTTAACTTTAGGGAAAGGCAAATTTAAAAATGACTGTAACATTCTGAGAAAGCTGCCGCCTGTTTTTCTAACCCGGACACTGAAGTCTGAAAAGAACAGACCACGCACTCAGAGCCTTCCTCAGGTTTATAGACTGTCCAGTGTGTGGTCAAGGCCTGTAGACTCGTAGTTAAAAGTTCATACCAGGGATGGACTCAATGACACCAACAGGTTCTTATAATTAACTTGACACTCTTCTCTGGTAAACATCCCATGCAGTTTCTGAAAGATACTCCACCAGTTTAAGGACATCTAAGCTCCACATATTTTTCCAATGCTCAAGGATGTTGATTTTTAAATAAGTATTAATGCTCCAAATTCTATGCTATGGAACTAGTAAGAAGAAGGCTTAGGAATCTCACCCACAAATTTCATGGTTCGACAGAACTAACTACCTGACCAGCAGACAGAGAATGCCAAAGACACACCAAACCACACAGTTAAAACTCTATTTGCCAAAATTGTGGTTGAGTTGAAGTGGATTTGGCCCTCAATATATTAATTCCAGACACTCGGTGGTCTGAGACAGAAAAGGCAAAAGTAAGCAAATCAATTGGTAAAAGGATAAGCTTTTTTCCCTCCCCATCCCATTTTGTAAGGGTTCCTCTCACTTTCCCACACAGCAGTAGAAAGAGCACAGCAGGTGGAGGCACAGCCCTCAGGTCCTGTGGCTGGAGCCAAAGGAACAGTGTATCTGGCAGTGTTCTCCAGTCATACTAGAACCCTTGTCCTTCTAATTGAGAGGGCTGAGCTCCTTCCATTTTCCGTTTTTATTAAAGTGAATCTTTGCAGTTTTGATAGCAAGTCTTTAAGCTCACAAGTTTTAAAAAATAAAGCTGAAGTATTGGCTGCATCCAAACTTGGCTCTTGCCATTTGGTAATGTTAAACTTGACTTAGTTGACTTGGTCTTTATCTGTTCTTTTTATGTAAAGGAAAAACTAAAATAAGAATACAAACTTTAAATGCTGGATATTCAGGCAACTTTCATAATATTGTCTCTATTAAGGAAACAAAATCTGATTTTTATTTTTTAAGCATAGATTTTATTTTTAGGAAATTGCTTCTAATACAGGAGGGCTCCCTGTAGCCACCAGCCTAAGTAATGTGTATCCCAATAACCAGAAAAACTTCCCGTAAATTGTGGGCTTATGTTTATATAGCATAACCTATATTTTAAGTATCAGTTATAAGATTTCTACAGAGCAGTTAAACTTCTAATTTATTGGATTTGAGTGCATTTTCAACCTTTTTTTTCCCCCCTCAGGAAAGTATTTCTAAAGAAGGCATGATGAAGGTTAACCAATAGTAGTAGGAATTATCTGTTAAAGCAACAGATTGGAGATGTGTTAAGTCACATAAAGTGAAACTCCTGGACCAGGCATAGTGGCACACACAGCTATAGAGGCAGAAATCAGGAGGATCCTGTTTAGAAGTCAGCCTGGGCAAAAAGTTAGCAAGAACCCATGTCAATAAACAATCCATGGAGCATACTGGTACACATCTGTGGGAGGCATAGGTAGAAAGACAGAGGTCAGAGGCTAGCCAGGGCAAAAAGTGTGAGACCCTATCTGAAAAATAACTGAAGCAAAACTGTGCTGAGGATGTGACTCACCTGGTAGAGTGCCTGCTAGCAAGTGTGAGGCCCTGAGTTCAAACCCCAGTGCCACCAAACAAATAGGTAACAGGTAGATAGATAGATAGATAGATAGATAGATAGATGATAAAGTGAAACTCCTGTTTATCATCTTTAACAATACTGGAACAAAAGCCAACATCCAAAATAATGATGCTGTAGAATGTGAAGTACTTTGTGTTAGTTCATATAAAAAGGCAAAGTTAGAAGATATTTATATGTCATACATCAGTTTTGAATTGACATGCTGTTTTTATCCAGGATTGTACTTTATTTCCTTATACATAGCTGCACCTGTGTATTTATGGTTTTCATATGTCCACCTTTAAGTGTTAAAATAAAATTAAAGCATTTAAGCAGTATGTAAATTATATCACAATATGCTTTAACTATGACAAGCCAATAGGGTTTTTTTAAATCCCCCTGTCAAGTGGCCAGTCCTATGACAGCAGGCTATGTTTCACACACCTGAGTGAAAAGTGTCTCTTTGCTTCCTCTGCCATGGTGGTCTTCTAAGAACTCGGTAGAAAAAGTGGGACTAAACCACAAAAGTCAAGGAAAAACTAAAATTATGATAAAATGTGCTATTCATAATGATAAAGACACAAATTATGTTAGAGATAAAAGTATTTTTTGAAAAAAAGACTTTGAAAATAGACTTTTGAAAAAAGAAGTTATCACAACAAGCTTATTAAGTCTTTCACAAGCATCTGATAGCAATTAGAGCCTTAGTAATGAAAAATGGTTTCAGTGGATTTTGGGGAGCTATAAATGTACACAGTTCAAACTTTAATTTTGAGAGAATTCAAGAAGCACTCAGAAATTCAGTGTTCTCTGCTCTTCTGCTGGAAGCACCTAGAACTTGGCACCTCTTCACTCAGTGTTCTCTAGTACTTTATCATTTTTATTTTGCAAGCACATTTCTTGCATGTGGGAGTCATTAAGGCATTTCCTGAAGCATAGTGGTTTTGAGATGATCTTCCCCTCCCAACTCTCTGAGTGAAAATTTCTATTTTGGTATCAGGGCCTTTACGTGTGGCAGATTACCACTTCTTGGCATGATGTGCAGCATTTCACGGATACTTTAGATTCTGAAAACCAACTGTACTGTATGTTAGCATAAAACTAGTTGTGTGGATTTCAAGCCATCCTCCTGTCCTGGCTTTAGTAGTAAATGTATACTAATCACATAGAAAAAAATAGAGATTGCCTACATTCTCATTAATCTCATTAACATTTAAGGCAAAAAGCAAGAAGGATGTCTGCTTGCTTTTGGCTCTCTGCTTTGGGATATCATATACAAGATGTTGATCCTACACACTGACCGGTGTGTATCATGCATCAATATTTGTACATTCTTGTTCTGTTTTCCACTTACTGATATAAAATAGGAAAACAATGAACTAAAATGTCTGATAAAAATTTAAAATTTACTTTAGATATGTTTTTTTAAGAAATATATTTCTCCCTTAAAAAATGCAAAAGAAGTTCCCTGATTGTGGAAGATTAGTTGATTGGTTTGAATTTTCTCCCGTCAAAATATATTTCCAGTCTTCTTCTCCAATGCTTTTATTTATGTATGTTTTATAATATTCTGGAGTCTTTTTCTCTGTGTTTACCTAATTCATGGAATTATCTTCATCAATAGTGAGCAAATTGAACTTTAACTGCAACACAGGTGGCTTATTATAATATTAGTTTCTGGTTGCAACTTCAAAAGAGATTTTTCATTTTTATAATAGAACTTAATTTATAATCTTCATGTAGTGTGATTGTTTATTAAAATCTGAAATATTTATTCAACTAATAACTAGAGCTTTTTTAAGAGCTAAGATAAAAAAATTGTCTAGCTTGATAAAGTTTCAATTTTAATATATGTGATTATTAAAAACTACAGAAATAACTACCTGATTTCAGTGATGAAGAGCCTAACAGTAGAGGGATGGATAAAGTACTTAGATAGATAGGAGACACTGATTTGGCCAATTGGGGATTCTTACAGAAAGGCTTCTAGAGAAAGTACCTTTGTGTGAAGCATTTGTGACAATTTCTGGTCAAATATTGGATTATTATTCATTACTTGCCCTTACCCTCTGAGTCCTATTGTTAGGAAAATTATTTTTACTTTGTTTAGTCACAATAGTAGGCACAAGAAGTTACAGAAAATTTTATATTCTGTTATGAAAAAGACAATTCATGTGTATTTATTTTTATGCATCTGAAAAACAGGCAAATTTTAATTCCTCTAAATTCACAGCCTCTAGGAACCTAAACTGACCCAGAACCAAAGGGTCCTGCTTCTTGTCTACAGCCAGAACAGTTATTCATAAGCCATCAGTATTTCATTTTTTAACCTGTGACTTTAGAACAGATTTTTGGAGAAGTAGGATTCCTGATTTTCTAGGGTGACCCCTTAAGGATTCTGAGAAGCTGCACATTCCTGGCACAGAGATTTGCAATAGCAAACCAAATCCAATCTCACTTAGCTCACTTTGAGAGGTTAGAGTGTGCTCAGATCAAGATATGCCAGAATTCTTCAGGACCCTTCTAGTCGATCTCAAATTGGTGAGGACATTAGTCTTTCTAGTTTAGCTTCTAGATTGCCAGATGTTCTAATTTGATATTTAAAATGGAAGTCACTTTAAAATAATAGTACATTTAATACAGAAATCACTAAACTTTGGATTCTTTCCTATTTTCACCCTGTTAAGTTTAACAATGGCTTTTTAAATATGACACAACACAATTCAAATGGATTAGGGGTTTGACTCTCATTACTAATTAGGCAAATGCATTCTGAATGAACATTACAGTAAGAAGACTATCAGGTGTATCTTTAGGACTTGGAAAAATCAATAAATGTTAAAATATTGGTCTGTAGCAAGTGAAAGTAGGCTTAAGTTATTTTAAAATTAACCCTCATTTCATGTTGAATTTATGTTCTGTTTTACTGATTAATAGTTACAATAGTAAAAGTAATGTTTTACTCATGATTTAAACATTATTTTCTACCTATGTCTCTAGTTACTTTCATAATATAAGTTTAAACAAATTCCAAATAAACAAGTTGTTATTTAATCAGAGAATTTGGACATTATGGGTAGTAAAGAATACAGTGGACAGTTTCAAGCTACCAACATGATATAATTGAATACCAGCTGGGAAGAGATGCACAGTAGGACACCATTATATTAAGGAATTTCCACAATACAGATGCAATAGACATAGACAATAGTAACATGTAGTGGAAGTACTTAGAAAGAAGACACTGGACTATATCTTATATTTATGGACAATATAGGCATATATCATACATATAGTATTAAGTTTATATAATTGAATTTTTAAAGGAAAACTGGGTTTACTACTTAGCTCAGAAACTTACTGAAATGTAGTAGTCCACTCTTGCAAGTCAGGATGAGCCACTTCCACCATATGGCTGGATTAGACTTTTCTCAAAAAAAATTATCAAATTGCACACATATCATTTGTCCATTTCAGTGTATGAAAATGAAGCCCTTTAAAGATATTAATAAAAATGGAATTTACTGATTAGTCAATTTGCCTAAAGAGTATGATAGATTAGCAGTTTTGAAGTTAATTATCATAGGTTGAGGACATGGCTCAGTAAAAAAGCATTTGCCTAGCATGCTCAAAGCCAGAGTTCAAAAACCAGCATCACAATTTTTTTTTCAGTGAAATTAATTATTGGGCATTAAAGGCTTGAACAAAATGTGTGAATACATTAATGGCAATGGGAGGTAGCTTTCTCAGTCTTGATGAAATTTAAAATATCAAAATGGTGAAATTGAAATATACCTATCCTTTTGGATTGGAATTGAGGTATTAACTCCTTAGCCATATACATAAATATACATACTAGTGTATATATGTATACACTGATATACATGTACAAGTATATATATGTATGAATATGTAGATAAATATATGTGTCTAATCTATGTGTATACATGAACACATGTATACATGTGTATATATGTATCTGTCTAAACAGTCAGAATCAATAATGTACCAGTCTGAATATATCTGTGGTCCAACATTTGTTTCTAAATACTATTCTTCATTAATGGGATCTAGAGCCTCTAAAAGAAATGTCTGATTCCAAAACTGGAAAAAAGAAGGTACAAGATGACCTGAGAATTTTTTTACACCATAAAGTAAGGAACTGCTCAAGGAATCAAGGGCACATACTAAGGACACAGAAGCTAAATCACTATAATGCATTATAACGATTTGAATAACAATTAAATCTGCAAATTCATTTGGATAAAATAAATGAATAAAGAAGAAAGGAAAGTTCTTTCATGCAATAGAATCCTACCTAATTGATATGGAAGATATGAGTTAGAAATTTGAAAATGAATGATAATAGTTTTTTAAAATTTGAAGAATAGGATAGTTATATATTCTCAAGGTTTATTACCCAAGTTACTTATTAATGAAAATTTAAAAGTAGTAACTTTATAGCAAAGATATTTGTTAGGCAATATCTTAACTAAGTTAACAATGTTAATAGCACCAAAATCAGGAAAAAAAATCACATGCATTCTAATTTGATGTACTGAGAAGTAACAATGTTATGTCAATGCAATTCTTGCCCCAAGCAAGTAACCTAAATCTAATTATGAGGACATATCAGTAACACTAAAATAGATGAGATTTCTACAAAATAACTGGCTTGGCTTAGTCAAACTGTCAAGGTCAAAAAAACCTCAAAGAATTTCAGAAGAATGCTTCAAGTTTAAAGAAAAATTTTAAAAGTATGACATGACAAACTGGGATTTATCCCAGGAATGCAAGAATGTTTCACCGTTCAAAAGTAAATCAATATACCTGTAGAAACTATGCCAGGAAGGGGCAGGGGAGAGGAGTAAAGAAGAATGGTGGAGAGGGAGAATTCAAGTATGATATATTCGATATATTGTAAGAACTTTTGTAAATGCCACAATGTACCCCCACCTAGCACAATAATTAAATTTTTTTTAAATCTATGTAATTTACCATATTAACAAACTAGAAATGACAAACCGTAAGATTCTTTCAGTAGATGCAGTCCGTGGAGAAAATTCTCAACTAACTAAAGTGAATCTCCAACTTGTTAAAGAGAATTTACATAAAACTGGTATATAACTACTGGTGAACTACAAGGTGAGCTGCTTGATGTTATCATTTCTAATCATAATATTCTGGGGATCCTATCAGGTTCAATAATGAAAGAAAAGTTAATAAAAAGCATAAAAATTGGAAGGAAGAAGTAAAAATGTTATTACCCACAGACATTGTCTACGTATAAAATTCCCTATCTTCTGCAAAAGAGCTATCTTTGTGAAAACTGCCATTGGAATTTTGATAGAGATTGCATCCAATTTGCAATCACTTTAAGTAATATGGATATTAAACAATATTCTTCCCATCTATGTATGCCATATAACTTCCCATTTATTTCTGTCTTCTACAATTTCTTTCATCAATGTCTTACAATAGCACATGGCTATCAATTTATAAGAAAGTAAATCTTGAAAGGATTAATCTAAGTATAAGAAGTCAAATATAAAAACTACATAATTTAAATTTATATAAAATTATGGAAATGACAAAACCATACCTGAGGGGTAATTTGTCTCTAGAATCTTCTTGTTGCTCCCTCTACTGCCTTTCTGCTATGAGGTAAAGAAACACCTCTTTCTGCCACATGTTCCTGACACCATGATGTTCTGTCCAAGTGCATGTGACCAAGCAACTGTGGACTGAGCCATACAAAACCATGAGTCAAAATTAATCCTGCTTTAAATTATTCTCCCAGATATTTTAGTTGTAGAAATAAGAAAAGTAACTAATGTAGAAAATTTGCACCAGAGAACTGGAATCACTGCTATGATGCTTAAGTCTTTGGAACTGGTTTATGGGAGGAATTTGGAAAAGTTTATAGAGAAGCCCAGGAGTGTTGTAATTAGAACTTAATGGATGATTCTGGTAGAAGCTCAGAGGAGCAGCATTGTGACAGAAATCTCCAGAGTGAAGGCCAGGCTCATGAGAGTTCAGGTGAAAATGAGGACACTATTGGAAATTGCACAAATGCCATTCCTGTTACATTCTGGCAAACGATTTATCTACATTTTGTCTGTGTCCTGAGACTAAATAAGGCTGAGGTTTAAAGGGGACAGACAAATTAATCTAGCAGAGAAAATTTCTAGGCAGTCCAGAATAATTGTTGTTGGCTGCTTTTCCCAGGTTTATAGTGAGAATTAGGAAAAAAGTAGAGCAGAAATATTAAAAAAAACCACCAAAGTTTGGCCAGAAAGAAGCACTTTGAAAGTTGTGGGTAAAAAGGGCCTGGATGTTAAGAGAGTAACACCATTAACAAGAAGGCAACCACTTTGTATCAGGACAATGGGAAAGATATCTTGAGGGCACCTTGGGAATTGGCCAGAGCCCACCCACTGCAAGATCAAGGGTATGAAAAAGTAAACTAATTTGAAATATTTTCCCTTGGGAAGAGAGCATCTCTGATGGAACTGCTCGTATACAGCCACCTAACAACTTGTTTCCCCAAGATTCATTTCACCACCATGGCACTCAGAGGCTGCTGTTGCCATGGTGCAAGAGGGTACAGATACCACTCAAGATGGAAGTAAACCTTGGTGTCATCCACATGATGTTGGTTTTACAAGAATGCAGAGTACAAGAGTTGTGGGGTTATGGAGATTTTCACCCAGATTTCAAAGGAAAGCCTGGGATGTATAGTGGTTAGTATCCTTGGAATCAGTCTCTAAGAGGGTGATATGTCACATTATAAAGGTGAAGCTGAAGATGCAATGGAGACTAGGAATGTAGAATGCCAGAACCATGGGACTTCTGCAGAGGAAAGCCCTTAGAAATGAGTGGAGCCAGCCTAGGAGAGAAACCATATGGGCTGCAAAAGGCAAGACCGTAATGGTTGGATTGCTGAAACCTGTTGGAGTTTCATATAATGACACCACATGCACTAAATGTCAGATGTGGACCTATAAGATTGGATGTTTGCCATGATAGTTTTGGTCTTGTTTTCTCTGATGCTCCCTTGATATTATCCTATTTTTTCCCTTTTGGGATGGGAATGTTTACTCTATGTCATTGTATGTTGGAAGCATGTAACTTTATTTTTTATTTTACAAGTGCTCACAGCTCAGAGTTCATATTGACTCTCAAATGAGACTTTGAGTTTGGACTTTGAACAGTATTTGAACTTTAAGACTATGGGGACACAGGTACATGTATTGAATGCATTTTCCATTTTAAGATCAACCTAAGTCTTAGGTAGTTGGGGGCAGAATGTTATGGTCTGGATGGGAAATGGCCTCTACAGGCTCATGTTTTGAATACCTGGTCCTCAGTTGGTGTACTGTTTTGGGAGGTACTTTTCTCAAGTATGTTGGTTATATCAATGACAAAAGTAACTAATAGAATGCATAAATTTGACTTTAAAAGACTTGACAAGTAAAGGCAATGTGTTATACATATTTATTGGATGCTAAATGATGAATTAAAGAAGACATTGTCACCACAATGGACATTTAAATAATAATAGTACTATTACATTAAAGATCTTGATGTTGATTACTTTTCTAGGATCATGTAAAAACATGTCCTTGTTCTCAGGACATACATACTAAGATACCTTCTGTTAAAGACTTATGTTTCAAATAGTATGAATGCATAATGAGTGTATGTATGAATGTATAATGTGTATTTCCATAAATGTGTCTGTATAACATGTTATATACACATGGGCATGCACACACACACATGCACACACAAAACAGAGAAAGAGGAGAAAAGGAGAAGGAAGAAGAAAAGAGAGGAGTAAAGAATGCTAAAACAATTGTGCCAAATTAAGAAAATGGTAAAGGGTAAATGGGACAATCTTAAAAGTAGTCCTATACTTACTAATCTTATTCCTATACTATGTTTCAAGTACAAAGATAGAATATTTTAAAGAAGTTAAATGCATAAGATTTGGGAAAAGGAAATAAAACTGTAGATTATTTATATGGATCACTTGATTATTTTTACATCAATAGCTAAACAAAGCAACAGAAAAGGAACAAATATTAATAAATGAATTTATGAGGGTCAAGTTATATAATTATAATCCAAAAGCCAACATTTTATTATAGTTAAATATCTAAATGATTTGTTAAATTTATATATCAGAATATAAATTCATGCAACATAAAACTGCAGGAAGAAACATCAAATGCTTAGGAATACATTAAGGAAATATATGCAAGACTCTACTTTGAAACTGCAAAGTTCTATAGAGAGAATTAAAGAATGAAAAAACAAAGGGATGGATAAAGGATAATCACAGATCACAACTCAATATTCCAAGGAAACATACCAAGTCACCCTCAAATCCATCAATAACTTCAAAGACTTCCCAAAAAATTTCAATAAAATTATCTTTTCCAGGAAAGAGTGATATTTTCTGAAATGTAGGTAGAAATTGAAAAACTAAGGCACTCTTGCAAGGAAATCAGTTAGAAAACTTATATTAACATTTATAATAAGATTTATAAATCTACATTAATTAAGGAGATATATAATTGAAAAAATACACAAGTATATGATTGGACCACAATACAGAGTCCACATACAGATTTAGGTTTATATGAACACCTGAATGTTAGAAGATGGGTAAATGTATTGTAGTTACACAGAGGAATAAATTATAGTTACATAAGGATGAGCAATCCTTAAAAATATGAAGAACATGTTGAATCACATACATTTAGTGAGGACTATAGAGTGAGGTCCAAAAAATACATGTTATATGATTCTACTATAAATTACAAAGCAGTATTCATTTATCCTGGTAGAACTATATAATAGATTTTCTTAGAAGGGGTACAAAACACTTTGAGTCCTGAAAATCTTATCAAGCTTGGTGCTGGTTCCATGGGTATATAGCATTTACTTAAATATATCAACTCATATACTAGTGATAAGTGCATTAATCTGTAAGTGATATAATTCAATGCATTTCAAGTTAAAATAAACTTTGAAAATTAGAATGAATTAAATAAAATTTGTGGTATTCCTTGGACTAAGTAAGGTTGGAAGAGGTTTGACTGATGGAGGGAAGAGAGAGAAAGAGGTACAATTTGTTAGTATTCATCCATTTATCTTTTTATTTATACCCAGTACAGGGGAAAGTAACCTGAAGTTTACTATTACATGCATGCCTATCCTAACTTGGAAGCCTAGTCAAAATTAACTGCACAAACACTTTCAAAGGATGCTTTTGATATTCTCTTGTAACATACAGGAAAAAACCTAATTAAATCCTTTGAAGGCTGCTAAAACACTGCTAGAACACTTAATTTCTATGACCTGTACCAAAGACTTGCAGTGACTCCATCATAGAACACTGTTGTTTTCTGAACAAAATTGTCATATGGGATTAAAAATTTAGTAAGGAGCTTGACTTTCACCCATTGAATCTAGTGTGAGCTAATTAAACTTAGAAAATTTTTAGCAAAAACATTCTTTCTCTTTGATGCTGGTAAACTGTCTTAAAAAACTGCAACTAAAACATACAGAAATCTGTTATACAATTCGTTTGTTCCCTCAAACAACTTAAGATATAATTCTAGATCAAGTCCATTTACCTCTTATGTGAAATGATAAAACCTCTCAGTAAACCAAACTGCTTAACATTTAGCAATTTTTAAGTATTTTCTATACTTAAAATATAGATTAAAATATAAAAGTGAACATTTTTTAAAACTGAGTTATAGAATTTTTAAAGTCCCAGACATCAAAACTTAAACCATCCAAGCCTTTGGGATAAATGCCTTTAATCAATTTTAAAATACATAATTGATGTCAGCTCAGGAAAATGCAAATTCACATATTTTGAATATTGAAGGATCACTTGTGCAGATAGCAATAGCAGTAGTAATTTCAGTTATTATTATATGTCAGGCACTAGGTTAAGTCCTTTGCAGAGTTTAATTTACTTATTACTTAAACAATCCTAGTTTTAACTGGGGCATATGCACTGGTAAAAGGAACAACAAATTGAGATGGAGTCCTTGTTTTTAATAAGCTATAATGGCTATTGCTATGAATATATTATATGTGTGTGTATATACATAATTATGATATGTTATATGTTACTTATAAATAGCATGCTATGAATACACATATACATAGGTGCATATATTCTATGTGCATATATTCTATATATTATAAACAGTGTTTAGTTTGTTCCCAGCCATGGAGAATCTTTTAAAACATTAATCATATTTTGAGCCATAGGCAATGCATCAAAATATACAGAGATTTTGCAGCCCACATTAACTAAGCAAAAACATTAAACGAATAAGAATGGAGTTATGGATAACAAATAGAAGTCTCTGAGTCACAACAAAATGTTTCAGAAAAGCCACTTTTCCATAATTTTTATGACAAAGTAAGTTGAGGAACAGTAGGAATTCACAGCATTTAGAACACATATCAGAAGCAGGAGGGAGGGGCTATTTTAAAACCTTTCATTAGAGGTGAAATTTTAGGATCCCCAGATCTCTCTCTCCCTCTCTAAATACAAAAAAAAATGAAAATAATAATAATAAAAAACTATTTAACTCAAGAAAGTAGAACAGTGGAGAAAGGCAAAGCAACCTAGAGCAAGTGAGAAGGGTTAGCAAAGACAGCAGTGGAAATTAACTGTAAATTTTAAGACACTGAATGGTTAATTGTTTAGAAAAGCTAAGCTTAATGATATAAAAAAAGAGAAAGCAGAAAGAAGACAATTCTGGATTCAAGACTTTATTTATATCTGAAAATAACATGTAATGTGAACACAAATAATGGATTCAATAATTACAATGAAATGAATTACTTCTAGGAAAACATACATTATGAATATTCAAAAGCCTTAAAAGTTTAGTTCATTTAACTTCAACCTCAACTTTAATAGTATTCTGAAATTTATGAGTAATGTGATAAGATGGGCAAAAGAACCATAAATATTGAGAAAACTCACAAAATCATAATTATATGATATAAAGGATTACCTGGATAATTTAAGCAAATTAGCTGCCAATTGATCAGAAATAATGAGTTACACAGAAGTTTAGTTAAAATGCTAAGTATTCAAACATCAGCAACCAAAACCCAATTGAGGTGCAATTCAAAATGACAATAAAATAAACATATAAAATATTTTGGAATGCTTTTAACCAGAAATGCATAGAACCTATAAGAAGAAACTTGAAAACTTTAATGAGGAAATTCTAAGAAGACTAGAATGAATGTAAGTAAAACTTGCTAGCTGACAAATTTTATCAAATGAAGATGTCAGTTTCCTTTTAAAATTAACTTGTACTTCTATTTTGTATTCATATATGAAAATAGAAGAATGAAACCTGTTGAAATTGTTCTAAGCAAGAGGGAAGGGAGGAGGAGGGAGAATGATGGAGGTGGTAAATCTAAGATATATTGTAAGCAGATATGTAAATATGGCAATGTTTCCTTTGTACAACTACTGTGTAACTATTGTAAGGTTATGCTAATAAAAAAGAAGTAAAAAAATGATAAATTAATTTGTACTTAATTTCAACAAAAGTATGAATAGTTTTTTTTTTTGAGAGAGAGAGAGGGTGAGAATTTGAAAAGCTAGTAGGAAATCATATAAGAGGCTAAAAGGAATAGGCCAACTGCAAGCCAGGGATCTGGAAGATGTCCTGGAAGAAATTGGATGACACGTAAGGTCACCTGCATGATGAGGCAGTATGGACTTGTCATGCATAGAACATCTCTTCCAGGATGTGCAATGATGAAGAGCAGGGAAAAGAATGCATAGAGACAAAGATAAATACAAAATCATTTCTTACTCTAGATTTCTACATTGTGCTGGAGGCAGAAGTTTTCACTAATTAAATAGCTTGTAAGTAATAAATTATAACAAATGTGTGCTTATGGGCATAGAAAGGTCCACCCAAAGATTTGAACATGGCTTGGAAGATACTTAACAGTGTCTCAGGTAGAAAGAAGAGTAAGAAAGGATAATCCTGGAAGTTGAGCCTATCTGTGCAAAGCACCCAAGGGTGAGAACACTTGATCAGGATTAGATCTCTACAGCTGGAGTTCATGACTACTGACGATGAGAGAGCCAAGGCAAGAGCTCAGACAAGGCTTCATCTATGAAGCGCTTTCTCTGCTGTTCTAAGAAGGTTTTCAATATTTATGTGTGGGGCTGAGATAGTTTGTATACATTATGTGTGAACAAGAGCTTAAAGTGCAGTTTTGCTACACTACTGGCAAATAATCTTGTACTAATAAAAATTGTCACTGTGATATATTTTTTTAAATAACAAAATATTCATCCTCAAATGCCTAGTAAGGAGCAGGATAAATTGACACTATTCCACCAAAAGATTTTGAGGCTGTGTTGAGAAATGTATTTAGTGTTTACTGAGTTAGGATTAAAAACAATGCTCTTAGATTTAGTATATGAAATAAAAGGGAAATAAATTGCACCCATCTATTAATGCTTAAAGCAAGGAATTAATCTTTAATGTACATTGTCTTTATACCTTATTAAAATGAGCAGTATTAAAAGTCGTGATAGTTTCCACATGTATCTTTATATGAGTGCCCAATAATTACTGAATTTTTCTCTTCTGAAAATATTCTCTAACACAGGAGTAGATGTGTATGGAATTTTTGCCTTTCAAATTTCTCTTAATAGATGTAAAAGTAAAAACTCACTTTCATATGAACAGAGACATCTTTGGCCTCTACAAAGATAAATCATACCAAATACACAAACTAACTTTCTATAGCGTAGATTTTGTGTCTTATGATTTATCAGATGGTAACTGAGGAATTTATGAATAATAAGAATTCTCAAAGTAAGTGAGGAATTTCTTTCCCTTAATTATTAATTATTGAATCTGATCTTGAATCTTTGGCCTTGGCACTGAGTTGCTCAGATTGAAAAGTGCACAGTGAAGACCCTGCTGTGTGGGTAAACTGATGACTCACTTTTAATATTAGGTTGAGCCAGGAACTCAAACTCTGCCAAGTTAACTCCTCAGGGAGTCCCACTTCAACCCACTCACATTTCCTAATAACAGCACTCTGTTTCAACAGTGCTGAAATAAACTGTGCTTCACTTTGGCATTTTGATGTGAAAATGAAGGTAGCATGTACAATAATGAATTGCAGTGATTTCTAGGATATGATTTTAAAGCAGCAAGTTAAAAAGACACCTATTTTATGACAATGGCATGCCATTGTGTCCTAATGAAAATTAGAAATAATTCATTGTTAGTATGCTGTTTGTACCTATTTTAGTTACAGAATTATTCCACCTGTAGTAACAGGAAGATAAATTTGCTGTTATTTGTAGAAGGAAGATGTGGTAGGGGAGGAGGGACACTTATAAATTTACGTTTGTGAAAATAGGAGTTTGAAAGATGTTTAATTTATAAACCTGGGGCCAAAGAAGTTTCATGTGATATAGGCCATGCATTTCTGTGTTTTGACATTAGGATTTAAGCTATCACACTGGTTAGGATTTTTATGACCCCTTTAGACATGTTTATTTGAAAACTCTCTGGCTTTCCTTGGTGAACTTTAGACATGCAAAAGTACCCTGAGGGCACACACTCACCTCCAGCAGATTTGTTTCCCATTTTTTTCCTTTTAGAACTCCAGCTCCACCACTATTGCCACACAGATCAAAAGACTCATGTTTATTGTCCTGGCCACATGGTGGAAAATATATCTCTGGGTAAGCCCTGCATTAGATTTCCTGCTTAAGAAGACAAAATACTTTCTGTTCAGAAACAAAGATTGTTCTTAAAAGAGGCTTGTGTTTGCATGTGAAGTTGCACTGCCACACTGATGGCAAATCCAGCAGCATTTTTAAATGGTGACAAATCATTGCTGTAGTTTTCTTTCTTTAATGTTCACATTGCTCCACTATTCACAACAGCAATGGGGTTCTTTGCAAAAGTCATTTAAACTTCAGTGCACGTTGTTCTTCCTCAAACTGAAAGAGGCCAACAAGAGGGCAAAGAGCAGGTAATTTGGAATGTTTTAACTGGGCTTTGATAGGTGAGCCACAAATATCAATCACCATTCCTAAGTCATGCCCTTGATGCCTTCATGATACTGTAGGTATATGTTCTGAGGATTAAATAAACAAGCCTTTAACTGACCAGAGCCCTAACTAGTGCAACACCAAAGGACATGCAGTCTTATTAAACTGCAGGGTTTCAATAGCCAAGATCTAAGCAGACATATCTGGTAGCCTGTGTACCCAATCTGTTATGTCCTATAACTATACAGAAGCAGTCACTTTTTCTAGTTAGAAATCTTATCTATAATCTGAACTTGTGAAGAGTTCTCTATTTTGCTATGAAAGTAGGCTGATTCTGCCTAGAGGACAAGTTTGAAATGGCTTATGAATGTATAAATATAGTTGGGTGTAGTGGTATTTGCCTGTAATCCCAGGTATGCAGGAGGCAGAGGTAAGAGGATTGCATCCAAGGTTGGCCCCAGGCAAAAATGGAGCACCCTATCTGAACAACTAAAGCAAAAAGGGTTGGATGTGTGGCTCAAATGATAATAGTGCTTGCCTAGCAAACACAGGGCCTGAGTTCAACCCCCATTACTGCCACCCCTCAGAAAAAGAAAAAGAACATATGCAATAAATTTTAAGACTCAAAAGAGATAATCTATGGAATAGAAGAAAATATTTTATGCCATGTATCTGGGAAAGGGTTAATATCCAGAATATTTAAGGAAATCAACCAATTCAATAGCAAGAAAATCACCTGATTTATAAAGAATAGACAAAGGACCTGCAGGTACATTTTTCCAAGGAAGACATGCAAATGGTCAACAGGTATTTGAAAAAAGATGTTCAATAACATTAATCATCAGGGAAATGCAAAAGAAACCACAATGAGATATCACCTTGTTAGAATAGCTATGATCAAAAAGACTAGAGGTAGAGAAAAGGGAATCCTTGTAAAATGTTGACAGAAATGTAAATTGGAATATCCATCATGAAAAACAGCATGGATATTCCTCAAAAAATTACAAATAGAACTTCCATATGATGCATCAATCATGTTTATATATTCTCAGCATGCACATATACACATAAATCAGTGTGTTGAAGAGTTATTTACACTCCCATGTTCATTGCAGCATAATTCTCAATAGCCAAAATATGGAATCAAACCAAGAGGCCATCAAAAGATGAAATGGACAAAGAAAATGTGCTATTGATACATGATGTAATTTTACTCAACATTAAAATGAAGAAATCCCTCTTATTTGCAAAAGCATAAATGAAACTGGAAGACATTATGCTTAGTAAAATAATCCAGGCACAGAAAGACATATATTTCTTTACCTCAGAGGTGGAATTTTTAAAAAGTGAACTCAGAAGCAAGGATAGAATGATAGTTACTAGAGGATGGCAAGTGTGTGTGTGTGTGTGTGTGTGAGAGAGAGAGAGAGAGAGAGAGAGAGAGAGAGATGCAACTGGGTGGAGGTTGGCCAAAAGGTATATGGTTTCAATTAGGTGAAATAAATAATTTATGGAGAAGTAATACACAATATAACAACCACAGTTAATAACAGTATTATATATTTAGAATGTAAGAGTAGAAATTAAGGGTAGATCTTAAATGTTAGCAAACACACATCAGTGATAACCTTGTATGGTGATGAAATTAGCTTGTGGTAATTATTATTATTCAACTATATATATATCAAAACATAATATTGTACATTTTAAATATATATAATTTTTGTTGATAATGCCATGATAATGCTGGGGAAGAACAGACCTCAAAAGAAATTAATAATGAACTCTGCTCTAGAACATTTCTCTTTAATTCCTATGTAGAGAACACCTTAATAGAATGACTTATTACTAATCATCCATTCTTTTAGTTCCTCTTCTCCTCTCTTCCTATTTCTTTTCCTCCTCTTTCCAATGAATTTTATTTTCTATCACAAAATAAATCATTATATTAGTAAAATTCTAAAAAAATAAAAAAAATTTTTAAAGTCTGTAAACATATGCTCACATATGAATTCAATTTGTGATTTTGAGTACTGTTTTTGAGGTTTCGATAATTTAATACCACTTTAATCAAAGGCAAAAATGATGCTTAACTTATCTCCTGTTTAGGTGGTGAGCACTACTTTAGCCTCACTTTTTTAATGATCTTTTTCATAGACTGATCTGACTTTTATATACTAATGAACTGTTGGGTAATAAAATCATCCTTTTTTGTCACCAGTGTGTCTTTCAGATCAAAATTACAGAGGGCTAGAGTGCATTTGTTGTGTGCAATTGAACATTACTTAGCTCCCCAAAAAACAAGCTACAAAAACTGTTAATTCCCTACTGACAAAGTGTTTTTAAAGACTTCTTTTAAAAAGACATCCAGAAAAATGAAAAAAAAAATCATTACTAAAAGAAGAGATTGACAGATGTATGAGTCACTAAATGATATTCCTGAGGACCTCAAAACCTAAACTGAGAGTACCAGCTGAAACTGGGGGTTCTTTTTTTTTTAGGATTAAGTTCAGAAAGGTACCAGAATGTGATAAGAGCTGACAGTGCTGATGTAATCTGGCCCTGTAAACTACTAAAACTAACAAATTAAGGTAAAGTGTCTTACTGAAGTGAACCAGAGAAAATAGAGAAAAAGATAAGATCTCCCTCGTTTAATCATTTAGCTTGGTTTGGTCAAGAGAAAATTGTCTACTCTACTTCCTTACATCTTCTTTCTCATTTCATCATCTTCATTTTGTCTATTCAATTACTGTGTTCTTCACTTCATAATAAATTGTCAAAATAATATTTTTTAAAAAACTTAACTACAGAAAAATAAATTATTCTTTGCAAAATCAATCAGGTCAAGGCAAATTTCAACTAATATCTCTGTCTTTCACTTTCCTTGTTGATATTGCTCTCAATATGTCTTTGTAAAAAGCCCAGCATGTACAAAGTGTGGGGCTCTCGAGTACATGCTGTGCAAAAGCTTTTCATCCGTGAACTCTCTCTTTGCTTCATAGCAATGTTAAGACTAGTGAAATGTTACAATCTTTGTGTTTTTTTTTTTTTTGCAAAAGGAAAGCATATAATTTGAGCATTCACTTTTAAAAAATGTTTTTTCCATTGTTCAAAAGTTTTTGACTCTGTATGTCTGTCCAAGGCCTGTTATGTTGGTTACTACATGTTTCATGTATCAGACTGCACTATCAGCTTCCATGGCTACTGAAAGGCTAACAAAAATATGGTTATATATACATGTAAGGGAATTACTTTTGCTAGTGAGGCATTCTCTATGAATATATAGAGAGGTATTCTCCTTAGTCTGTTTTCTGCCACTATGACAAAATGTCAGCGATTAGATGACTCATAAAGAATAGCGTCTTATTTAGCTCACAGTTGTGGAGGCTGAGAAGTCCAAGAACGTGCTTTGGCCTCTGCTGGGTATCTGGTGAGGTATCTGGTATCTGGTAAATATATCATGACATGGCAGGTTATATCACATGACAATTCAAAGTAAGTGTGCTAGCTTGGCTCTGTTTTACTCTTCTAATACCACTAAATGTCATCATGGGGTCCTACCCTGTTAATTTTAACTAATGTCAATATTTCTCAAAGGTCCCACCTTCAAATATCACTAACATGAATTTGGGCATTAAGCTCTAGCACATGAATTTGGAGGAAAACACTTAAATCTCAGCAGACCAAAACTTTAGAATTGGAAATAATAGGAATTATTTTTGATCACATAATTGATCACAGAAGAGTATATGATTTTATATACATATTCATATATACATAGACACATATATATATATGGAAATGTATATATATATATATATATACACACACATATATATATATACATACACATACAGAGAGAGAAAGAGAGAGAGAGAGAGAGAACCACAGGGAGTCAGGGGAGGAAGAGAATGATAGTGAATAATATTGAATTGAAACACATTGCATCTGTGTATGAAGACAGTATAAGGAATGCATTGTAAACTGTTGATTAATAGGGGAACAGGCTGATAGAGAAAAGCAGGATCAAGCTGGTTAAATTATGATATATACATGTGTGAAATGCCAAGAATAAACCTCCTTGAATAATGGATATATGTGTATAAAATCAAATATTGAAATTGTTTTGGGAAGAAGGGAAGAAGGGAGATGAGGGAGAATGATGGGAGGAGTGAATCTAATTAAGATATAAGCAATAAGCACATATGTAAATGTCACAATGAATTCTCCTGTACAACTATTATATGCTAATAAATTTTTAAAAAGCAAATTATAAATAGAGAAACTCTTTGTCTTCAAGAGTATGCTGTTGCATAATTTAATATTTAAACTTCTCTAAAGAAGGATGTTGTTCATTAGAGGGTAGTGAAAAAGGTGGAAGTTTTATAGCTAGGAATATAAAAAGAATAGCCAAGTAGACAAGTGTTGTTTCTTCAAGCAAGAAAGTCAAAGGAAGAAAGGAGACTCTGTAGATGGGTAGCCAATGGTGTGGAATATAAGTAGCAGAATGGAAGAGACCATGGCAGGTGAACTTTAGTATTCTGTCCTGATGTGAGATGGATGCAACAGCTTGTGTTAACAGGTTCCATTACAATAATTCTTTCTCTAGGTCTCTTTTTATCTACTTACATGTTTCCATTTTAATTGTTTTCCATTTGATTTTTACAAGGAGATGATATGCTAATGAAATATATGTTAACATTGTGGTTCCCAAGAAAGTTACATTTGTCATTGCAAATTTTAAAATTCCTTTCTGTGTGTGATTTAGCTAAGCAGTAAGCTTGATAGCAAAGTAATCAATGTTGGTGCTACACAACTGATTGATCTTGTTCCTGTGATGACATTTTTCTTCTGAGTTAATAATCTTTCATCACTTTTTTGGAGGGGCAGTACTTAGGTTTGAACTTGGAGCCTCACACTTGCTAGGCAGGTGCTCTATGGCTTAATATATACCCTCAGGCATTTTTGCTTTAGTTTTTTTTTTTTTAATATGGTCTTGTTTTTATGCCCAGGCAAACCTGAACTGTGATCCTCCTATTTACACTTCCGGAGTAGGTGTGATTATAGGCATGAGCCACTGTGCCTGCTGATGATTCTTTCTTATTACACCTGTCTCTTGAATTACTAACCTTGACTAAATTCCTACTGGTTAAGCAATGCTGATAATACTAAGACCTTGGACTTTGTTAAACTGACCATCCAGTCAAGAAAATTTATTGAGTGCCTACTAAGTGATTGGGACACATCAGAGAACAAAATTGACAAAATTCTTACCCTCAAATTCTAGCTCTGACTCTAACAGTGACTTATGGTTGTCTGTGAGTTATGTTCTTGACAACTTTCTGATCTTCTATTCAGGATGTTCAAATCTAATGGATTATCTGCTGTGCAACTTAGTAAATCTATACCTAGATAGTGCAAGGGGAAAGTATGCTGTTTCTGTTTCATACTAAGAAACACCTTCTTCCAAGACACTTAACAAATTCTGTTTCTCATAAAATTTGCAGTTTTCCCATTCTCAAGAAAATTTTTCTTGGAGATTCAAATTCCATTCCCTACATTCTCAGTCATTATTTCATCTCTCTATGGAATGATTATACATTCAGCTGCAAAAGTTGTTAAATTATTCTTCATCTATTTTAGTGATGTTAGTTTCTTCATGCTGCAGTATTCTTCAAATCTCATTTTGAAATTTTCTAAAAAAAGAAAGCACAACTTTTAATGGGAAGAGACTAGTTCTTAGATTTTTATATACATAGGATACTCTTTCTAAAGCCAGGCATGTTTGATGCATGAGTCCAGGATTGTGACATGTGGGTAGCAACCTCTTGCAGGGTATCAGCAAGCAATTCTATTCAAAGTGTCTTCAGTTCAGACCTCCATATGAGCATAAAATCCTTTCATAAAGTCAGCAACTTGCTAATTATATTACATGATATTTTAGAACTTAGCCACACTGATTAAACACATTTTAAATAAAGTCTAAAGTTGGGTAATTGACTTCATATTTATCCATGCATTTAAGAAGTAGTTGCAGAAAAGTGGCAATATGGTTTTCCTTTCATGTTTAGTCTCAGCTTCTTTTTCATCCATCTGTTTCTTATGTGTTGGAGTTTTTAGGATTCTGTTCCTAGAGATCTCACATATTTTAAAAGTTTTAGAAGCCACCCAAATGCCAATTCTCTGGCCTATATCTGATGGACCAATTTAACTTCTTATTAAATAGTTCTACTCAGCATTTTTGCTGAGTTCTTGATGGATATTTCTGCAAGCACCTCAAACTCAACATGAACAAACCCAAATTCAGCAGCTCTTTCTTAAACATACTCCTATCTTGGTATTTCTATCCCTTAGTGATAGTTTTACTATCCACTAAGTCACCAACTTTGAGTCACCCTTAATTTCCCCATGATTCTCAGCCTCACGGCCAATTCTAAGTCCTCTCTATTTTCCCCAAAAATCTTTCTCCAGTCTTCCTTTTTTATCTTCAACATCTTTACCCATCCCCCTAGTTCAACCCATTTCTCCCCTGGATCATTGCAATTATCTCCTCACTCACTGGTACTCAAATAGCAGATGGACTAACTGTAATGAAGTTAAGTGCAGCAATCAGGGGTGTACATTTAGACACTATCAATGCATCTTGATATTAAACTTCTAAGGTATGATGATTGGATTTATCTCATTTAATAGGCTTGGGTCATTTAGGGTGTGACTGAACTCTTACAATAAGAGGCATGTGAAACAAACAGATTATTAATGATATGCAACATTATCACATATTGGTCTGTTACCAACTAAAAACTCAAATCACAGTTTTGTGGGAGTGCTTGTGGGAGGCAGAGGGAATGATGGAAGAGTTGAAGGTATGGGTCTATAATTTATGGGCCTCATATACATATATTAAATAGAATGGCGAAACCCCTTATTATTGCTTCAAGTGGGGGGGGTGCAATGGAGAGATGGTGGGGGGAAACCCATGTACAATGTAAGGCCATTTGTAATTGGCACATTGAATCCCCCTGTTCAATGAATATATACTAAAAAAAACCTGGAAACTGTTCTGACCAAAGTGGTCTGAGAATTGACAACAAGATTCTCCAAGTCTTCCTCTTCTGCTCAGAAGCTATCAATGGCTCTCAGTCAGTACAGAATAAAGTCCTAGCCCTTTGCCATTTTCCATTATCTTTTCTTCTTCAGCCTATCTATTTGGCACTCTTTTCTCATATACTCTAAGCAACAAAAATGCCAAGTTTCTTATGTACTATGGCAAGCCATCTGTCATTTACACCTCTAAGTCTTTGCTCATACATGTGTCTCCTCCAACATGTAACCTTCCCTAAACACCCAGACTGGTTTTATTGCATCTCTCCTCTTCTTCAGTAATTCTAAGTTACTTATGCCTTTAGAACATCACTGTTTGTGTTTCTGTCTCCTTCATGAGAAGGTAAATTCTTCTAGACAAGAACTGTATCCTATTATTATTAAGTCTCTGTATGTCAGAATAGACAATATAATTTTATTAAATTAATACTGATTGGTGTAATTAGACAAGATTGAGGATTCCTGGACTTAAGGTTTCCTGTGTATTAGTCACACTTGTTTCCTTGAGTGTACTTGCAACTATATTCTTCTGTGTAGGAGTATATGCTAAAATCCAAAGGGAAAAGATTGAACTCAGTGATTTCTAGTAGCACGTCAAAAACTTTTCAGGCTTTATATTTTGAGGATTGCATATGCAGTTTCAAACTATAAAGACATTTCATTTTACATTCTTTCTCCAGACCTCTACTAATTCCTTGGACCTGCAGAATCTTTTAGCAAGTGGAGAACTCTTCAATTATTGTTATAGAACCTTTCAATCCTATTGACTGTGCTTTTCAGTATTAGTGTTTCCCCTGGAAGAGTCCATTCAAGGTAATTGTGAATTATTAATAGAATTCCTTTCCAAATGAACATAGCAGATATTTGGATAAGCTTGAAAAATATTGGAAGTTTTATAATTCTTTTTGTTTTAAAAGCCACATAGGTACTAAATCTGTATTAGACTTTTAATAGAAATTCTAGAAGTTTAAGGAATAGTGAAATACATACATATAAAATAAAATTTTTCCACATAGATATATAAAAGTTGTGTAAGTGATAGGCCAATTAAAATTATAAATATGTTGGGAATGATGCAGCAGACCACCTCTCTTCCCCTCATCTCTCTCTACCACACACAAACCCAAAGACACTTCACCAACTTTTGCTACCAGTGACCACCCAGACACAGGCATGGTTACCTAAGGGTAACTCAGTAACTTGACACACTTAAGTACTCTGGGTCATACACAGTGTGAGATCATTACTCATTACCCACATACATTAAATTTTTAGAGCACTGTTTGGATTTGATTCAAGAATTATCTCATTCATACTTAACACCCCAGCCTCAGAGAAAAAAAAAAGAGGGGCAGGTGGGTAAAATATCACACTGAAACTTGAACCAGAGGACAGGCTGACTTGAAACAAGGAGGAGGAAAGCGCTTCAGAGCTTCTCTGTGGCTCCCAATCTACACATTTTATGAGTCTTCATGGGCCCTGCGAGTCCAACCAATGGACAAATGCACATATATCCACATAGACTTTTGTCCTGTGGTTATCAGCAACAATACAATTTGGGAAGGGTGAGCCTAAAAGGAAGGGAAGGGAGAAAGTCCTGGGAGAAAACACCTATAGCTGCCTGGGAGCAAAAGGAATAGATGAAGAATGTGGAACAGTCAGGGTTGCCAACACTAGGCAGCTGCATTTGCTAAGAAGAAATCTAGGTAGGCTTTTTTTCAAGCCTTTTGAGATTTAAGGATCTATACAAAAGCAGATTTACCTTAAAAAATATTTAGCTATAGAAATGCAACCAATAGGAGAGCAGCAGCACGTTCGGCACACTCCAAGCACATTCTTCTTTCTTTAAAGAAATATTCTTCTTCAGAGACTACAGAATGTTTTGCTAAAGCACTCTAGGCCAATGGAAAAAAATTTACTTATATACAAGAAAGATTTTTGAAAGATGATCTAAGTTGTTATGACTGGTATTCTTTTAATTCTTTTATGATGCTCAAGAATGTACTTACATTTTTATGACTTTTAGGAATATTTATTAACTGTTGGTGACTGTTTGAAAACTGGTGATAAAATGACGAGCAAGATGGCCCAGTCCTGATGTCTTTTATAATCCACTGAGGAACATGGGAAAAACCTAATGACAATAAAGTGTTCTAAGTGTTATGACAGGGAGGTGATACATGTTTTGAAAGGCATAGCAGTAACTCCTGACTCAGTTTAAGCGCTACAGGAAAACTAAAGCAAATGACATTTTCCCTAAAACATAGATGATGAAAAAGAGTCACTAAATGAAAAGTGAGATCAAATGTTTTATTTTTGTGTTGCTTTTTAAGTGCTAAATTGACATGGCAACAGTGTAGTGGCATGGATGAGTTCGGAGAGGATGAAGAGGTGTGCAGAGAGCTGCTCAGGTCAGAAAAGCCCTATAAAGACAAAGGCCATATGATTTATCATGAAAGCTGGGCTACTTTTGAGAATGAGAGAAGGCACTATTAATAAGTATACCCAAATCTGGGCACAAGTTGAGACATATGGCAATTCCATTTAAAAAGCAAACAAAGAATTTAAAAGAAGGATGGCATGCTAACATTTACCTTTTTAAAAATTCAACTTTAATGGAGAATGATTCCAATGAAATAAGGCTAGGTATATGGGGGGCAAATAGAAAGTCTTTAGATTTAATCGGATGATCAATTATAATTGATAGACTGGAAAGACTGTGTTGGAAAAGAGATTGAAGTCTAGCATCATCTCTAAGATATGACATGAGCCACTGATGGCTTTTATTGAGATTTGAAACACTGGAGGAGGATTCTTATTTGGAGATGTGGTGATAGAAAGTGTTCAGTTTGTGTCACATTGAGTTTGAAAGTCCTAAGAAACTTTCAAGAAGGAATGTTGTGTAAACACATTTGTATGTGAGGAAATATGAAAGCAGGAGTCATTGACAGGAACAATAAGCAGAAAGGAATGGTATTTTAAAAGAAGGGAGGTATTAGGTTATAAGGACATGAATAGAATTAGCACTCTTGTGGAAGAGACCCCAGAAAGCTAGCTCCATCTACAGCAGACACAGCAAGAAGTTGCTGTTTAAGAGCGGAAAGTGAACCCTCACTACAGAGCAGATATGCCTTGATACTGGAGCTCTCAGGTTCCAGAGCTGAAAGAAATAAATTTTTGTTGGTTACAAGTCACACAGTCTATAAAATTTTGTTCTGGCAGTCCAAATAGACTGGAACAACCAGCATCTAATAGCTGGGTATAAAAAACACTGTCAGCAAAGGAGACTGAGAAAGAGCAACAAAAAGTATGTAAATAGCCCAATGAAACCCATCAAAAACTGTTAAAAAGGAGGAGGACCGGGGAGGGTGGTTAAGAAAAGTAACATACATTTGGTATATTTGACCAAAGTACATTATATGCATGTTGTAAATATCACAATGAAACTCCTTTGTACAATTAATTTATGCAAATAAGAAAATTTTAAAGGTATAGTACAGTACAAAATTCTGAATGTCAGTAAAAAGTGATTTCAGTCACATACTTTATTTAGGTTGCTATTTCTATATTCTCTTGCTTGTCTTTCTTTTCTTTTACTATTTAGACTATTTGCTTTATTTTACCTTTTGTATTGATTTGTCATGAATGTACTGTGATTTGAATTATATTAATAACATTATATGCAAATGTATAAATACCAATTATGCAATGATTGAATTAAAAATGAAATAATTTTAAATCCATTTTGTAAGCAAAGATTATAACTTTTTGGCCTGTGTATTTTCTTTATTTTTTCTTGTAGTCAATTATTTAATATAGCATTACAAATTACATATAAATATATATATATGCATATGTATGCCTACTAAACTATCTATTATAAACACTTCTGTTTTCCCTTTTGAACTATTTTCATGACATGATGACAATTATTTCTACAACGGATTAACTCTCTAAAATAGGTATTTCATTTCCATCTGGAGACATGTGATTATAAATACTGCTCCAACTCATATTGATAACATGAACCTAAGCAACCAGATATGTTTTACATGTTGTTTTGTAAAAATGGAAAGTTTCTGGCTCAACTTAGTATTAAGAAAGTATTTATTTTCTCTCTTTCACCTTACTTTGGATCTTTAGCATGTTTTAATATTCTCAGTCAGGCTGTTTCTACTGTGATTCCCCACTTCTTGGGTTTTGAACTTGATTGAGTCATCTGACCGCATAGAAAACTTTGGAAAGAAAAAGTACTATGTTGGTGCATTTTCCAAAACCTTGTAAATCTGAGGATGTCTTTATAATACAATAAAATCATTGGGTCATAATTCTCTCCTCTGTCAAATCTTTGAAGATACTTTTCATTGCATTATGGAATGTTTATTTTCACAAAGGAGAAATATGAGACTTATTAGATTTTACTTCTTTGAAAGTAACCTCTTTCCTTCCCTCTGGATACTAGAAGAATTCTTTAATCTCAAATTTTAACAATTTTCTTGGGAGTTTTGTGTGTGTGTGTGTGTGTGTGTGCTGAATTTAGTACACTGGTTTTACTTGAACTTATTTTGCAATCTCTAGGACTACCAAATCAGCTGTTTTGTGATATAAAAATTTTCTTTATTTACATAGTAGGTTATTTCAAATCTATTTGCATTGCTTTTTTAAAAATCTATATTTCATAAACTAGATTTTTATGATATGCCTTCTATTATTTAATCTCATTATCTTGTGTGTCTTTATGTAATTTGTTCTCAGTTTGGTGGTCTTTCAAGAGTTTTCTTATATTGACATTTATTCTGAAATATGTGTGATCATTAGTGTCTTCCAAGCACAATTATTTTCCTCATTTTTTTTTTCTTTGATCCCTATAGTGAAGACTGGGAGAAGTTAGCTTAGGGATCTCTTGCCTACTTGTCTGTAATTAATTTTTATCTGAATTAGGAGACAAAATATCTCCTGAGAGTGAAATAGAGCAAACATAAATAGAAGATTTGAATGAAAGATGTAATGACATCGTTCTAGAGGAAAAATGAAAGGGAATTAACCAAGAAAATAAAAAGAAGAGCTGAGCAAAATATAATATTTGCTAAAACTGAGACCCATAAATTTGTGGTTTCTGCCCTCAGGGAACACAAAAATCCAGTTGGATAATACAAGAAGTAGTCAAACCATTACAACCCAAACAATCTACAAGAGTACATGATTGTGAATAAGCAATACAAGTAAATTTATGACTCAGACTTTTTCCTTTTTAATGATAATCAGACATTCCCAAATATAAAGGGGAAGCATTTTTTCTTTCATCAAAACAGTAACAATCCTGATCATGTCTCCCCACCAGTCCATATACTTTCTGACAAGTATCCTAATAAACTTACCATTGAGATGAGAAAAAACTATGTATACTTAACTTTTATAAAGTTTTAAACAATACATGTTGAATTACATTTATCCCTACATCTTGAATATATTTCTAATTTTGAAATTTAGTCATAAATAAATAAAAAAGAAAATGATTTCCTTAAGTGTATAGCTATTTTCAAATAGCACTGTATATATTCGAGACTGATTAACATTTAATCTTTGCTTTTTAGTTTCTGTCTAGAAAATACTTTAAAGACAATTGTAGTAACTAAACATATAGATCTTAAATTATGGATTACATTATTTATGTTGAAATAACATTGCAAAAATACACACTATAAAATCTGCTGAAATGTGTTCTAGAGGTACATTCTATAGTAGTCACATAAACTAGTGTAATATTAATAATTTGATGCTTTTTGTGTATATTTAAAGATTGCCAACAAGCATGAAATGGAAATTTATTCAATATCTTTCCTCATGGCATGTTTAGTTGACACAATCCTAAAGAACTAAGAGATTTGTTGTTCTCTAGAGGTCAAAAAGCTGGGGAGTGAAGCAGCAGAAAAGAATACCACAAATGAGGAACTTGGACAAAGCAAAATGATAAAATATTTCTCAGGTCTACAATGGTAGCTATTCTGTGGTAGGCCCAATGTACCAAGTAGCAACCAGACATGGAGAAATTGGATTTTCTAATAGCAAATCCCCCAAATAAGTATCACAATCCCTATGGAAAACTCCTTATGCCTATTGTGCCACTGCCCTACACAAATATCATCTATGGTAGTCTTCTCTGGTTGTAATAACAAAATAACATGGGGCTTGATCGCTTAAACAACATAAATTTATTTTCTCACAATTTTGAAGGCTAGAAGTCCATGAGTGAGGTATTGGTCAATCTTATTTCTGGGGAGGGCTCTCTTCTTGGTTTCTAAACAGCTGCATCCTCAATACATTTATGCATATGCACAAGAGAGAAAGTGTGAACTCTCTTTGTCACTAATCCTTTCAAATCAGGTACTCCACCATTATAATCTCCATTCATCTGAATTACTCCTGAAGAGTCCCCATCCCCAACTACTGTCACACTGAAGCTTGGCATCAACATATGAACTTGTGGAGGAGGGGCACAAATATTCCATCCATAACACCATCCATTGGGTGGAAATACTAGAAAAATATTTTCATTTTAAATCTTTTCCATTTTGAAGCTATTTGCACAGATTCTAAATATTTTTAAATGAGTCACAGCTGAAAGCAGACATAACCCCATCTAGAACTCAGGACCTCTTTGAAACCTTTTGATTCTCAGCTTTACCCTATCCTGTCCCATGATTTTCCATGGAGATGGTGGAGGTGAAGGGTGGAAAACAAGATCACACAGTACAAAGGCCTCACTCTCATCCAACTAAATAACCAGACTATCCTCTGTGCAGGCTAAAAGGCTGTTTCACAAAGTCTGAAGTTCTTTCTCCCAAAGTATCAGCTACTCTTTTGGGTAAAATAAAGGGGTTTTATTGAAAGAACTCTCATCTTTGACTAAGTAATCTAGTTAGGTTCCATAGAGTATGCAACAAATGATTTTACTTAAAATTCTTGGCGATTGCCTTACAATATATTTTCTTCACAAATATTATTGTGAATAATCAACCTTTGTATGTAAGTAAATGCACACGAATGTTCCAAAGTTTTGCTAAAATAATTTTAAGAAAGTTGTTTTCAACCAGAAATGTTGATAACAATTATTGTAACTTAATATTTTACTGATATTACTTTTAAGCAATTATCCTAATATTCTACTTGTCATTTAGATCCCATTAATTGAATAGTACTTTTATTTTTTAACCTTTCCAGTTAAATTTCTGAATAGTTTTCAGGACTGTTTTTAGATGAGTAGGCAATTCATTTGACTTCTAATTATTTTCTTTCGTTTTTAATTTAAGACAAAACATATTTCTGGAATGGTCTATTGTAAAAGAATTGTGTTAAAAAGCAAAGTATCTAATAACCTTTTCAGGGTCTGTGCAATAACTCACTGTTAAAACGTTTGTCCAGGGTATTAGAATGAATGATACGGAATGATGTTTACTGCACTGGAATAAAAATCCCCGCCTGTTGTTTTTCCAGAAACTCTTTGTTTTGTCTCAATGTATGTTTAGATTTGCGTCTTCATATGATTTCCATTCCCTGAACCTAGGCTTCCTAGATACACCATTCATGATCTGCCCACATGTTGTCTTATATACATCAAACAATGCAGGAATCATTGGAGTATATTATTTTTAAAAACAGGTCTGGTACTTTCTTGGCTCTTCTGTAACTGTTATTATTGGAATTTTTACAATTTTATGGAATTCAATGGGACCCTACAATTTCCTTGAGTGTAGGATTTCTTCTTTCCTGTGTTTTTATGCCACAAAGCTGAATTTCAAAGAGAAACAGGAGAAACACTCTTCTTTCTGCAAGAAATAAAAGGGCCTCAGCAAATTCCTAATCTAATTAACATCTTTAACAGTTTAGACAATAAATTGACTGCAACTGCTCTTGAAGCTCCATGCCACCTTGTTAAGCTCCTTTCCAAGACGGCTATAAATCAAAGGAGAAATGCTAAGGTTGTTGCATATGTTTGTTGCTTGTTCCAATGTGAAAGGCTGATTGCTTTACCAACTGCTCATTTAGACTGGATTTTTTAAGCTTGTTTAGCATTTTACCTTTTGAAAAGGGGCCTTCTGAAATCATGGGATTATATTTTGGCTTAAGTCCCTCTGGTCAAAATCTACTAATAACCCAGTTACTTATTTTACTATGGGTACTTTTCTTAGCGATTAATGAGCATGCTGACGCTAACTCCTTCTTATCATGAATTTCTATAGGAGACTGATGCACTCTGCAGCGGATAACGTCATTCCTCTGAAGGCACTGCGATAGTATTTGACATTTATGGTATTAACAAGAAGCATAATTTTAAGGAACGAATTTCACGATATATCTATAGAGGGCAATATCAGAATCCCATATCTCCTTATCTATCACCAAGAAATAACAGGAATATTTAGAAAAGCTCTATTTATAACAAATTAAAAACATGAAAGTGTCCAGTAATAACCAAATTGTTAATTACATATCAACCACAAGCATATTCAACCACTAAAATGACAGTTATATATGATACAGTGACACGGAGAAAAGCTTGGCCTAATGTTAGGGTATGAAAATTTCATACTGACTATAGTCATAGATACATTAATAAATAGTCTATGAGAAAATAAAGGGAATAATACTCTAAAATAATGTTGGTTCTGTTTGGGGGTAGGAGTTTATGAATATTTTTCCCTTTCTGCTTGCCAAAATTTTGTGATGGGATTATATTACCATTATTTTTTATATTTATTTTTCAAAAATACAAACCTGGTAATTTTTTAACTCAGTACTTGTAGATTACAAACAAAGCCTGAATAAAAATAACTATTTAGAAAAATGGCCTATGCCCAGCTCCCTAATCTGTAAGTATGCCTTTATTTCTAAGCTTTTGTGATGATACGCAGAGGATGAAACAATATTGAAGATAAACGGGGCTAAATCTACCTGTCACTTTCAGCAAGGCTGACGTTCCATGAGAATTTTTAGTAAAACGTGGGAATTTCACAAACTGACTCTACTGTATCTGTTTCCACATCTCTGAGACAAAGGCTAGAAAATATCTTGCAAAAACACAATTTCATAAAATGCCTTATAGCACATGTACTGAAACTCGTGTGAAGTCTGATGTTTGAAATGGGGAGTAAGTCAGCCAAGAGGCAGGCTGTGAAAGACCACAGCTGAGCTTTCTTTTTTTCAGAGTAATTTCATAAACCTTCTAAATAAGCATTTACCCTTTGGGATTTTGACCTGAGGGATGGAATTTTTTAAGTCTATGTTATCTAGATGAGCTTCTTGTTTGCTGATAAGTTTTGATGCAGTGTCTTTGCTAAATTTAAGGTTACCAGATATCTGTACTTTCAGGAGAAAGCCTGGGACTTGCTCTCTGTCTCCCCAGCTGCATTGGATCACTACTTTGGAAGAACAACTTGGAGAATTTAGCTACTCCTGAGGGAATAAAGGATTAAGCTGGACTTTCTTTATGGGATCAACATTTGGTTGAGTACTTCTTCCACACATTATGCATAGCTACATAAACAAATTGAGTACATGATTGAAGTGCATTTTCATTCTTCTCCTTATAGGCTACTATTTCACTTTCTTATATTTTCTCTAGGTGACAGTGGGGGAGCTTGAAATACTGTTTTTCATTACATATTCCAGGATAAAATAGAACATCTGATCAATGTGAAGATAAGGGTTTTCGAAGTGCAAGGGACTTCATTTCTTTGCCAAACAAAAGAGATCACTTAAAATGGCCTATTTCAGAGACCTTTTTAATCCTCCCCCACACTAGAGGGCATGTGCTTCTGTGAAAGTATATATGTTTACATAGAGTGAATATGGCCTCTTAAATCAGAACAGTCAGATAAACCAGAACAGTTTTCTGGTTTCTCAAGTTGGATAAATACTCCTTCTAGTAAATTTGAAGCTTTGGAGGTGAGGGAAGGTTCTATTCCATGAGCCCTGGGGAAGCAGAGTGGTCAGCCTTACCTTATGTTGACTTCACTTATTTTCAGTAGCAATTAGTAATAAAGACAGACAACTTCCCATACTGAGAGGAGCCAGGGAAATTACATTTAAATTTGAAATCATATCCAAGAACCATAATAGGCTTAAGGTTTTTTTGTTTGTTGTTTTTTGCTTAAAAAAAGATCTTGAGTTTAGTTTGTTATAAAAGCGACCTCCGAATACTTCAGTAGAGCTTCAGCCAGTGTTTGTCTACAGGTTTTGTAACAAACTGTTTCTCTGGTCATTTTGCTACAATTAAATGATGCTATGATGCTTGTAATTTCCTCATTGTTATCGTTACAGTTGTAGATATCATTAGTAGGCATGAATTTACCCAACTCATAAATTACCTCTTAACTATTCCAAAAGTTCATCTTAAACTTGATACCTAATGTTTACTCTTAATATAAAGTATGCAGTGATGGTCTTGTTTCCTCTTGTAGTTTTTTTAATTTGGAATTTTTATTTTAATAGCCTTTCATTCCTTATTTATGATAGATTTCTCTGCCTAGCACTTTACATACTAAAAAAATTATCTAGTTACACTAGATTCTTTTGCAACTAATCAGGCTATTTTACTGATACAAACCTCACACAAGGTTTTGATTGCTTTCATACAAGAAATGGTATAGTGTGAAAGGTTTTGTTGACTCTTGTTTCCATTACTGTGTTTAAGGATTGTCCTCAAAGAAAAGTAAAGAAAGCAAAACAGCAACAAACTATTTTGAAAAAAAGATGCGAAACTGATAAATCTTCTTACCTATTTCCTTTATTTTTTCTTCACTCTTTTTAAAAAACTGCATCTGTAAAACGAACTATTGTGTTTAGCATATGACAGGCACTCCATAAACCTATTTTAGATTGGAAAAGAATGAATCTAGTAGCATATCATTAATGTGTAAAAACATGTACTAAATTTCATGAAAGGAGTTAAATCAAGATTTTCAGATTTTCTTTCCCAAATTACACTTAAAAATGTAATGAATGAGAGCCTGGGACTGCAGTCAACAATGAGTTGATTGTAAAATACATAATTCATTGGTCATCACTAATAAAATTGTTGAGACATTAAATCACTTTAAATATACATAGCAACAACTGTGTTTATTTCCAGTTTCCATGAATTGGTCATAAAAACAAAAGATCTGTCTGGACTGTTTTGTGTCTTAATAAGTAAACTTGCAGTTCTGAGTCATCCAATTATGCCTAATGAGAGTTCTTAGAGTCATAAGGTACATGAGTAAATTGTAAAATAATCTGATTTAATAAGAATTTAAAACTATGTTTTAAAAGAATGACTTGACAAGACACAAAAAGACCACCTATTTTTATTATATCTCATTTATATGAAAAGTCTAGAAAAGGCAAAATTAGAGACACTAAGAGTCACTTAGTGGTTGCCTGGAGGATGGGGTAGGAACAGGAACTATCTGTAAACAGCACAGGAGATATTACAGGGCCCATAGGAACAGTCTAAAACAGGATTGTAGTGATGGTAACATAACTTGGCAAATTTACTAAAAGTTTTGAAATATATCTCTGCCTATGTGTGTATATATATATATATATATATAATTATAAAAGAATGGCTTAAAGTATTATTTCTATGATTGTTCAGTAAAAGCTACATAATTTAAGTTTCTTATATAATCTGTCATTTTTCTACCCTAAAAGTATGAAAGAAACAAATTTTATACATTTGCTGTACTTGGTCTATTTGAAGGTAGGGTATGCTTTACTTATCCTCTGATCTTAGCCACTACCCTACAGAATTCAGATATGAGACCTATAATTTTCTGGAAGGAATGTAAAATGGGTGCATTAGTCCTATCTGTCTTTGCCGCAGCTCTCTAACCCCAGACCTCACTATGGTGTTGCACACATGATATCCACTCCATAAATAGCTGTAGAATAAATAGAGAACTGCATGACTATATGGTTCTAAAGTAACACTGCCAGTTCTAGAGCAGAATTTCTCATAAATGTAGAAAGCTGTATTAAGTAATTCCTAGCCTGTTATGTATTTAAGTACTTTACAGTTGTTTGAGATTGATACATAATTCAAATATTTTCAGTCAAGCATTATTTTATTTGTATTCTAAATGTCATGAAATCTTATCTTCTTTCTCTTTCAACAACTGAATGTTCCCCTGAGGCAGGAGGAAAAATACACACAATGTTATACTAACTTTCTAAAATACAATGAAAAATAATTTTATAATTGCAGAAAGAAGTTATGGCATATTCTGCTTTATTCACAAAACTATGCTGGAAAGATACACTTGCAGCTCAGCTTTTGGCTATGGAGCTTGTTCAGGAACAAAAATCAATAAAAGTCAGGGTACACTAAAGAATTGATGAATCAAATTATGGCATTTTGGCACACAAAAGAAATTAATTCTTTATAACCTGAGTTTGACTTATGGTAGTCAATTCTATTGAACTAAAATGATATATTTAAGCCCGTCACAGAGTGCTAATTTCATAGCTCTTTTCTTCTCCCACCAGGTGTTCCTGTATAGGTGTTAGGAGTAATTAACTGCCATTTTTCTCAGTAATTCAGAATCTGCAATGAATCAAAAACCTTTGTGTGAGTGATTGTAGAATATAGCAACACTGAGTTTATTATGTAGCACATTCTCATTGCAGTTATCTAATGTTCAGAGCAGTTACCCCAGAATCTATTATGCATACCAATTAGTTTTGGTTTTCTCACCATATACCAACTCTAAATCCATTGATGTGCACACACACACATACATCATGGACCCACATACACCCATAAACGTGGGCACACCAAAAGAGCTGCATATCTTAATTCACTACTATTGTAGTTGTAAATATAATTGATTAACATTTCAGTATTATTTGAACACAAAATGTTTTTCATTATTTCATCCTATCTCATTACCATGAGAAGCTTGTGATTCCATTTCTTACATGGCCATAGAATTATAATAAGTAAAAAATGAGTTTTTTCCATTCATTTAAATGAGAAAAAGCAAGATATCATAAATGTTTAGTCTGTGTCTCTAACGGGCTCCAAGTTACACCTATTTACCCACTGTGAACACTAATATCACATGTATCACAGTGAATGCATTTGACAGTTTACTTCTGCAAGTATCTCCATTAACTGTGCACTCAGTACTCAGCTATTTGCACTCAGCTGTTTGCAGGCTTTGAGGAAACAGGTGGTAGCTGCTGTCTGTACCTTTGATTCTAAGGCAGAGGTAAAGAGTTCCTAAAACCAAGATGCAGCCTCTTATTTGCAAGTAAGTCCTGCCCCAGGGGCTGAATATATGTAGTTCTTGTGACCAGAACAACCAAACACTTGCCACATGTGTTTCACCTTGGTAACGTATGTCAGCAGTTTCCACTGGATGCTGTGTTTTGAGTTAGGAAATGATAAGGAGAGGGTGCTATTGTCTCCAGGACCAATTCACCAACTCACCAGGTGCATGAACAAGGCTTTCTTGTGACGGTTAATCCACAACACTGTAGGACTTTGTGTCTCCTTTTTATCTCTGATCAGTAGAAATATACCTGGGAAAACATGCTTGGCCCAGAAGACAACGTTTTAGCATGTTACCTCTTTGGGACTTTGAGGAGTCGTTTGTTAATGAGTAATTCTATAACAACACGTTTCATAATCAACATCTGCCTTCCCATCACATTGGAAACTGTAAGAAAAAAGCCACAATTTTCCTTTGTGTTCACGACAGTATATATATTGCCTTTAGTATAGTGCTTAATGCAGAGTAGGAAATCGGTACCTGTTTGTTGACATTTAAAATATATACGCATGTATATGATACATTCGTGAGAATAGCCACTTATCTGGCATTACTTAGTTACAAGCCAACATACTCACTAGCTTATTTTTTCTTAATGCTGTATATATCTATTGAAGCATATATCTGTATTCACACAAATACAGATTGATCAAAATGCCATTTCAGTGATTGTTCAATAAAAATAGCTTTATTCTTAAACTACTCCCCACCTGCTTTGCAATATGCAAAATAATGTCTCTAATATAAAGACCTAATTACAAAACAATTTATCTGTTTGACTCACTGTTAAAGAATTTCTTTCTGACATTGTTGGAAATTAAAACTTGACTTGTCTTCAGTCTCCTCCTTAGAAATGTTGGGGGGGTTCTAAATTATTTATTCAGTTTTTTGAGGCAGAATCTTGCTGTGTAGCTTAAGGCTGGGTTTGAATTTGCCATCCTCCTTCCTCAGCCTCCGTAGTGGTAGAATTGTAAGGATTCACCACCACACCTTGCAGAAATGGGCTTTAGATATGTAAGACTTCAAACATTTGACGAGCTGGAACCAGTTTGTGCTTACAGTATTACCCCAGCCCAGCTGTGTGACCAGCCAAGCAACTCTTTGGAGCATCACACTCACATGGAGTGACAGTCCTTATTTCCTTCTCTGTATGGCCTTTGGCTAAAATGGCCAAGCCACCCCAAAGTGAACATGAAGATCAGTATGTATACTCCCTTTGAAGACAGATTATTCCCTGTCTTGACTTCTTCCCAGGTGAACACGGGCCCTCAAACTTAAGGACTTATTTGTCATTTGTGAAGCTATGGCAGAGTCGCCAGCACTGCGCAAAGCACAGGAGGTGACAGGCTTCACTTTCCCACTGGGATTAGAGTTGAGGTAATTATGGTTCTGGGTTTTGTGCATGTTTGGAATTTAAAACTGTTGCTTTGTGAGTGTGTTGATTTTATGGTCAGTCTCAAGAGTAAGTAGATTTCAAAAACATAGCCAGTTAAGAGGAGAGCTGGCTGACTGTTAGGTAGAAGTATCTGGATAATAGTGGTGTCCATCCCACAAGATGGTTCAGAAAGCAGGGGTATAATTGACAGCCATTTTTTGCTGCCTGTTCTTTTAAACATGTGGCTGGAATGCCTCTTCTGGTCTCTTAGCTCCAATACTTAAACATACTCTATAACAGTCATGCAGCCTAGACCAACACAAAGAAAGTATTGTACTTTACTTGCCTAGGTTTTCCTGCAAGATCAAAGTGAAAGCTGTTTCCATTTGAATCAAAAATAGGCAGTAAACATTTTCTCCATAGAACTTTCAAGATTTCTCTGTGCATTATAAAGAAGGTAAAATAGGGTTGCATCCCCTTGAGGCAGTAAAAATAGATTGGGAAGTATTTTTTCCTGAAAATATTGCAGGCTAATATCAAATAAACCATCAAAGTATTCAGTTGATTTAATACTTAGAGATGGGAAATAAAATTTAGGAATATAGTAAAATTAAACAGTCTGAGAGTTTGTTATACTTTCAACAAGGGTTTCCCATAAGTTTAGCTTAGAATGATTTATAAAGAAGGAGATTTTAAATTAATTCATTAAGACACTTACAGAGATATTTATGTGACTTAAGGGGATGTAGTCCAACATCTCTTCTGTTTTACTTGGTGGATCTGGGGTTTGAACTCAGGGCTTTTGCACTTGCAAAGCAGATGCTGAGACACACCTCCTGTCCATTTTGGAGATGGGGATTTCGTGAAATATTTGCCCTGGCTGACACTGAATTGTGATCCTCGCTATCTCAGCCTCCCAAGTAGCTAAAATTATAGAAGTAAGCCACCAGCGCCCATCCCAGAATCTCTTAATTGTATTAGAAATACCAGGCTTGTAACAGCAATTGATATGCAAAAGTCAATCATTCCTAACAAAAATTTTATTAGGCAAAATTTTGTTGTACAATTCAAATCTGTAAGTAAATGAAAACAACAGAAAGGTTTTCTCTCTGAACATTGTGTGACTATGTATCTATACAAAAAGATTGTATCATGGATCTATTCTCCCCCATACTTTCCTTTCTGGTTTATAGGTGCCAGCAATAGCTCACAGCAGAAAAAGCTATGGCCACTTTCTTAATCTTTTTTTAAAAGATAAGCCATTGAGAAAATGACGATAAAGAGCTATGAAGATATGAAACTGCAACTTCTGTTGTCTTTTTTGTGAATTTAGACTAATCTAAGGGGAACCTACAACTGGGAAAAGGTCCTGAAAGATTGACAATGGTGCTGGAGGTGGGGACCTGCTGGGAGAGAAATCACATTTGCCTAGGAAGATGAATATGGAGGACTTAACAGTCCAGGAACCCATCCACATGCTTGGGGTTCTTCAATATGAATCACTGGCATGGATAGGAAAGTGAAGATGGGCACGAAGCCCCTCCGACAAAATATTGCAGACCTGGAGTTGGGACATGGAAAGTAAAAGGTTCATGGTGTTTGGAAAAGGAATGACAGTGGGTGATCTGGGTGCATTGAGAGATACAGGAGTCTACCACACACCCTAAGCCTGAAACTGTACCTTTGAATGATTTCGTTCTGTCCCAAGAGGCATATCCATTTCAAACTAGGGCAGGATCATTTACTTGGGACTCTATCCATGTATAGGATAGAGACCAAAGTGAAGCTAAACTTTCCCTGAGAACAGAATAGCTCAAGGTAGTCAATATTTTTTTCCTACTGATGTGGAGAGAGAACCTATGGGTAGGGACTATGTCCTCTGCAGGACATAGTGTTACAGACTGGGCTTGTCGAAGCTGCTCTATTAAAGACCACGTAGAGAAATGCAGAGCATATGTATTTGAAAAGAACTGGTGTTCTTGGTTCTGTGGTTGGGAACCTGGCAAAGAGCCTCTGAGTAATACAGGCCTCATTTTACTTTTTAACCTTGGATCACCTCATGAACAGCGTCCTGTAAATCAGTTAAACTTGGCAGCATTTGTAGACATTGGCACTTGCTCTTTTTCATGTCTCTAGGGATGAAATCCCTGATAATTGCTTTTGATAGTCTGCAGTTTCTCCTCTTCATATATAGATGGATAACATTTTCAAAATATCCTTTTTTTCAAGGAAATTCTGGGTTTCCAGCTCCTTCCAAGGCTGAAAGAAATGGCTTACAAAAGACAAAGAAATATGAACAACTTGGAATTTTCATGACACACATTTTAGCACTTTTCATAGACAAAACTGAGGCTGAACAATATGGCAGGGATGTGAGATGGGACTTTCTCAACCTAGAAGAGAAGGAATGCAGTGTCTTCCTAACACATACTGTTATTAATTATGGTCACAGGCAACCAGGGCCCTGAAGACTTAAATGTTCAGATTCCAGATACGAACTTGCCGAAAAGACAGGCTTTGATGGCATAAGTGGTATTTAGGAAGACTTTCTCTGATATATCAGAGACATGAGTCATATGCCCTATGGGGATATTTCATCTCAAAATAAGATTACCTGAGTACCCTTCATAAAAATGAGAACTCCCAGTGTTATTCAGCCTTTTTGTCACTGCAACAAATAACTTAGAGAAACAATTTAAAGAAAGAAAGATTAATTTGGGCTCATGGTTTCAGTCAATAGTTCACTGGCTCCATAACTTTTAGGCATGTAGCAAGACAGAAACATCATGGAGGAAAGCCATGGTGGAAGAAAGCTGTTTATCGTATGGCAGCCAGGTAGCAAAGAGAAGACATGCCTGTGCTTGTGGGCTTATTTATTCTTTCCTTTTTATTCCTTCTGGGCTCCCAGATTATTGGATGGTGCCACCAACATTGAGGATGGGTCTTATCACTTCCTCAATCATCTCTAAAACACTCTCACAAACAAACCCAGAGATGTTCCTTAATAATTTCCTAGGCATCTCTCAAGCCAATCAAGTTGACAATCGATATTAACCATCACATGCAAGAGTGATGAAATGGGTCCTAAAGACCCTAGCCTGGGGCTGGAGAGGGTGCTGGAGCAACCTCCAATATGTTGGGAACTCAGTAAGGTGGCTCAGAGGGTACTGGTACTGAGGGCTCTTTCTTTCCTCAAGGTCTTTTTCTTTAACTTCATGAAATATTCTAATAATTTCAGCTTGAGTTTTTCTCCTGATATTTAAACATAAGGAATCTTTTAATAAGAGATTGTTTTTTAAGCTTTTTCCTGTGAGGGGTTTAAAAAATTATCTCATCACTGCATTGAACATCAAATTTAAGGTCCTCTGGAATGGAGGTATAGCTCAAGTGGTAGAGTACCTGCCTGGCAAGCATGAAGCCCTAAGTTCAAACTCCAGTATCACCAAAAAAAAAAAAGAAAAAGTCCCTATGATTATCAATGACAGATCTAGAGATTTTACATTTATGCACTGTAAAGTAATAGAAATTTCAGTCTCAGATCAACATGAATCCCTTGTTTCAAATTAAAAGCAGAAATACATTCCTGGAATCAAGAACATTATAAAGGAATATAAATTTGAGCCTTAGAAGGCCATGTACCACAGGGATGAAGGTCAGGTGATCTGGGAAGAAAAGAGTACCAAGATTTTAATTCCAGATCCAGAATGCAAAATTGTGAGATATTGGTAAAGTTATTTAGCTATGTTGACTTCATTTATTTTCTTGTTAAAATGAAGGTAATAATATCATGTACCTATAAGAATGAAAAAAAAATTATACTGACTTCACTGAGTTCAAATCCTGCTTCAAATGGCTTAGACATTAGATGTGACTATAGACTTCTACTTGTCATCTCTGAGGCTGTGGAAGGTGAAGAATAAAATTAAAAATACCCACTTAAGTAATATTATGTATCTCAATATACCAAGTATTGAAGAAATGGAAGTTGTTCTCCATTTTGGGGAGGAATGTTTGGGCTGGATAATAATCCAGTGTTTTAGTGCTCACAGTATGGTAGATTGTGTGGATTTTTCATCTCCCACTTGGAATGTTATGGTATTGACTATCACTTAGCAAAAATGGTTTTGGCAAATGCAGATCATTTGCAAAGTAAAAGAAAACTTCAGGCAAACATGAAGACATAGACTTGTAAGGAAAAATTGCAATTAAAAAAAACCTCTGAGATGACAGGATTATGGAAGGAGGGGGAAATCTAAAAGGAGAGATTTGAAAAATGAATCCAAACTTTCAACACTAGATCCTAGGAGATCCCTCAGTGATCAGGGTGAGAAATGATTTAGAAGTGACAGTGTCACTAGCTTCAAAATTGTTATTGGTTTTATATACTGGATAGTCACACTGGATGGAATGTGCTACCACTCCAAAGTCAGAAGACAGGGTATTCATTTTTTCATTTTCAGTCAAAACTAATTATAAGGACCAATGAGAAGTGAGAAATTTTGGTGCAAGGTAGAGGGATGTAAGATGGATTTGCCAAGGGGAGATTCTTTTACTTTAATTTGTTGCTTAACTTACTATTCTAAGAGCCCCTGGGTATGTAGAAATGCAAGCATCTGGGTCTGTAATATAGAAAGATTATGCATTATTGGTGATTTCTGTAGGTTTACATTTAAGTGTAGCAAAATAACTCACTATTTGTTTTCCTAAGATAAGTCTTTTTTGTAAACTTTTTTCCTAAAAGCTAATGATATTGGATACCAATATTATGACTTTTTATATCAGAGGTTATTAAACTCACACAGTTCTCTATCTAAAAATATGTAACATAAGGCAATTGATTGATAGTGATGAAAAAAAATAGAGCTCCCAAACTAATAACTTGAAGGATGATTATATTTGGACCATACAGTTTTATAAAATCTTTACTCAAAGTTGTAGCTTTTGAACATTTAAGATTTCACTGAAAATCCAATTCCCAATTTCTTTTGAAGGATCAAAATTTTCTAAAGACTGAATTTTATGTGGGGCATGGTAGCACTGCCTATGATCCCAGTACTCAGAAGGCTGAGGCAGGAGGATCACAGTGCATTTAAGGCCAGCCTGGGCTACACAGCAAGTCTTTGTATAACTAAACAAACAAACAAACAAATTCTGAGTTTTGCGTGAATTGTTCTGTGGCAGCAATCAGTGGGCCCCTTTACCCTACTGGATTCCCTGGCACTCAGAGTAGGTCTCTTTTAAAGTACTAAAAGCACTTAAGATTTAGCTTCTTAGCAAATTTCAAGTACACAATACAATACAGAGTGGAATGGCATTGCTAGTGTTTGGATGATAGGGCGTGGAGGGGAATGTTGGTCAAAGAGTACAGTGTCATTTATACAAGATAATTAAGTGTTGAAGATCTAATCACAGCATGGTCACTATAGTAACAAATGGAATACTCTAAAGATTGAATTAACTAATCATTCAAATAAATAAATGATTTTGCTTTTGTTTTATTCTCTTTTCAGTTTTTAATATCTTTCTGTTTCTTATTTCTGAAATTAATGGGTATTGCTAATCAACTTCTGTCCATACTATTCAATGAATTTGGGAGACAACTAAAATTAACCTATGATTACCTGGAGATAATTTTTAGGTCCTCTTATTTTTAAAGACATTAGTCTATTGTACACTCTTAAAGGGCTATGTCCTTTTAAAAACAAAGCAAAAGATTCTAAGCTATTCATGAGACAGGGATTGATATCTAGAATATATAGAGAACTTAAAAAAGTTAAACTCCAGAAGAGCAAATACTCCAATCAGTTTAGGGGCAAATTAGCTGAACAGATACTTTTCAAAAGAAGAAGTATGCATGGCCAATAAATACATTTAAAAAGTTCAACATCTTTAGTTATTAGGAAAATGCAAATGAAAATACATTGAGATTCCATCTCACCCTAGTCAGATTAGCTATCATCAAGAAAACAAACAATTAATGCTGGCAAAGATGTGGGGAGAAAAGAAACCCTTACACATTGTTGGTGGGAATGTAAATTAGTGCAGCTACTATGGATATCAGTATGGAAATTCCTCAAAAACCTAAAAATTAGAACTACCATATGACCCAGCTATATTACTTCTGGGTATATACCCAAAAGAATCAAAGTCAGCTTACTATATAGAAAAGTACATATCCATGTTTATCACTGTAGTATTCACAATAGCCAAGTTATAGAATCAGCCTAGGTGTCCATCAGTGGAGAAATGGATAAAGAGAATATTCTATATATGTACAATGGAGTTTTAGTCATTAAGGGGAATAAAATTACATAATTTGCAGGAAAATATATGGTTCTGGAGATAACCATGTTAAGTGAAATGAAATAGTCTCACAAAAACAAGAATCACATGTTTTCTCTCATATGTGGAATCTAAGAGGGAAAAAGACAATAAGGATGTCAGAGGGGAAAAGGGGCATGGGGATCAGAAAGGAGAATGGAGTGAGTATGGTCAAGGTACATAATATGCATGCATGGAAATGTCATAATGAAACACATTATTTTGTTCTATTAATATTACTAATGAAAAATAAGAGACACTGTCCTAAGTAACTTCTAAGTAACAATCATTTAGAAACAGTTGTAGAGAAGGGGATGATATAAAAATGTGGCAAAATTACATATTATAAAAACTAATGGTGAAAGAAGTTTAGTGCAGAACAAAATTGAGACATTTAATGGGAAAAAAATAGAAGCTCTATATCAAGCAATTCAATCACAATTTACAAACATAAAAGATATTTTACAAAAGGATTAGCAATTACTTCCTTTTACCAATATGTTGTTTTTCCAAGTTTTTACTTTAAAAAAATTGAAATAATCAGTGCTTTAGAATCTGGAAGATAAAGTAACATGTATTTTATTATTTTATTTAAAAGTAGCTTTGGCCAGAAAATTATTATTCCCTTTTTAGAGGTGTAGAAACTGAGTCTCTAATATGTTTTGAATAGCTTTCCAAAAGTCATACATCTAGTTAGTAGAGGGGCAGCCCTCAAACTCTATCCTAACTTTCCCTCCAGAGATCCCTCGACTGCATTATACAGGCCCTCAATTTGCAGTAGAATCTTTTTCAAAGTAACACAGAAATAAATGTGTAGTCCCAAAGGTGCTACAATGCTAAAATATGAGATGTGATTTAAATTAATTGTCACGTTCTGTGGTAAAGAAATGAAAATATTATTCAAGCTTAACCTTTGAGACAAATTCAAATAAACTCAGCCAAATACTTGGGGAAAATTCTGCAAAACTTCTCCATGGAAGGTGAATCAAATTTAGCCAAACCATCAACAATGTCCTCCTACTGTTTAAAGTAGAAGCCATGCCGCTGTGGTACTTTTTATGCCATTTCTCAGAATGTAATTTTCTGATGTGCAATACTGGTTTGCTAAGACATTTCTAGATATGTCCACTTTTTAATTGCTTAAGCAAATGGATGAAAAACAACTTTTGCAGCAGTCAGACTAACAGACTCCTTAGATTTCCTGGTTTTCATGTCTTTTATGGATTGACCGGTATAAGTGAGCAGTGGCCACAAAAATGTATTCCAACTACTCCCCTCTTTTTAGATCCCAAGACCTGTGTTAGGCAGTTTGTCCTCTGAGATCAGACATTTCTAAGATAAAAAACCTGACTTTTACTTTTCAGCTATGTGAGTAAATTGCTTCATCTTTTCAAGCCTCATTCATTTATCTATTTCAAAATACATAATAAATGTATATTGTATGATATCAAATATGTTAGAAGTTAAAGTTTTAGCAGATGCAACAACAACAACAACAACAAATCCTATGCCCACGGAGTTGACAGTTTAGAGCCACAAAATTACTACAGAATGTTAAATGGAGAAATAATTATATTACTTCATGAGCTAATTCTTGTGACTTTATAAATTAGCTCTTACCTACATGTATATTTTTGTACATTAGATGCCTAAGTCTCTTCCTTAAGAAGTTTAGAGACTAAATTAAATTCCAATATGCACTACTATGTAACTAAGCTATAGGTTTTACTGAATGCACAAAGTAAAATCAAAGTAATATAAATTAGAAAATCCAGACAGTGCCCAGCAAAGAGAAATAAACCATAAGTGAAAAATGTGAATTCAGCCTGCTCCTTCTTCTTCCTCTATTTCTCTCTCTCTATTTCTCACTCTCTTCTCTCTCTTTTCTCTCTCTTATCTTTTATTTGAAATAATTTTATATTTAATAAAAGAAACACAACAGCACATTTTTAGTATATCCTCCACCTAGTTTCCTTAACATTAATATCTTGGCTGTAGTAAAACTAATAAAACTAAGAATTCTCAGTGGGAAAATGCATTAACTAATCTATAGACTTTATAGTATAGACTAGTTTTATTTTTTTCCCACTAGTGCCTGTCTTTTTTTTTTTAATGCCTGTCTTTTATTCTACCTTTCATTCTAAGATTCCACCCAGGACACACTACATTTAGTTACTGCTTCCTATCTTTATTTTAGCCTATGTCACTTCTTCAGTACCTTGTCTTTCATGACTGTCAAGTGTCTCCATTGTAAATTATAAACATCTGGAAGAAGACACATTGTGACTGAGAAAACACTATGTTTATCCTCTTTTATGCACTCATTTTAGTATCCATGAGCAAATTTTGCTTGCAGTAATTATTATTAGTTTCTAATAGTGATTATTCCATTTGCCTCTTTCTGCTTACAATTATAATGTTATTCCTTTATAAAGAAGACCTATCTCTCCTCTTTCACTTGTCCAATTTAGAGATTATGGATAGTTTAAAAATGGATATTTGTTTTACAATGTGGTAATAATACAGTAAAATTTTATCTTTTTTTTTTTGCTCAAATTGCTATAGTTTTGGTTATTGGGAACATCTTTGGCTTTGTTCTTATGCCAAAAATCATTTTCTGATCTCTTACTTGCTTTCTGGCATTATAAGATGCTTCTCCTTAGTTATAAGAAGAGGCTGTCAAACCATCTGAAAATATAGCACATACAAAGTTCTTATCTTTATTAAGTGCTAAGGGCAGGGAAAGATTATCCTTTAGGACTATCTGAGGAAGATTAATGTTGACAAATGTCTTTGCTCTGACATTTTGCCACACTTACCTGTCTTTAAGTTAAGCTAATTGTATTGACCAGTGTGAATATTTCTATCATTATATTTTATATAAACATGAGGACTCCATAAGCATGGACCATTCAAATAATTTCTGCCCTGACTTGGTGAGGTATACGCAACATCCAATGTGCAGAAATGTGGATTTTGGTATATAAAATGGATGAATAGAATTTTATCCATTTGATATTGCTCACTAACACTCCTTGCTTCTGCTGGATGAGGGAGTGTGAATTCAAGCCAAATAAAATGCTATTTCCAGAAGTCTGTTAGGTGGACTTGTTGGATCTGTTATACATTTTTAGGAGAATGAGAAAAACACACCCATTCTGTAGAAGGGAGGCTTTAGTGCAATTAGCCTGTAGTCTGTATCTTCTAAGACAGAGGTCAGCAAGCTACAACCCATGGGCCAAATCTAGTCAGTTGCCCGGTTTTTTACAGCCCACAAGGTATTTGTTACATTTTCAAATGGGTCGTATTTTATAGTTATATAAGTCCCCACATAACATCTACAATTTTTCTTCTTGGCCCTCAAAGCTTACAATACGGTATTTGACTCTTTAAGAAAGTCTTTGCTGGCCTCTGTTCTAGAAATCATCCCTCTTGCATTGTGCATGCCATTTCCTCTGCCTGAAATACTCTTCTACTTTGCCTATTTCAATGCTTTACCTACTTGTCCTTTAAATATCAACTCAAGGCTTCTCTGTTCTTTACTCTTTCCTTTACTTCAAACAGTCAGCTTTCTCTCTTCTGACCATCTAGACTGTGCACCTAGTGTGACTCTCTTCTCTAATCCAGTGATAAGCTGGAGCCATTTATATACATCTTCCCAACTCCATATTCATTGGCATCACATAGTACTTGAAATTGACCACAGTGGCACAATTTATATCATGGGAAATTGACAAATACTACAAACCAAGGAGTTCCCTTCTCCTTGAGAATATAGTATACTTTTTATTATCTATCATAATAGTTTTGTTTACTTGATTGTGTGTGTGTGTTCTGACTCTGACAACACTCTCAGCTCCTTAAGGAATTAGGCTGGATTTTGTTCATCCTTTCTATCCTATGATACCTTATACAAAGTAGGCAATTTGTGTCTTTTTAAAATTTTTTTTACTTTTTAATTTTTTCTTATCATATAATAGCTGTACAGTAGGATACATTGTGATATTTTCATATGTGCTTACAACAAATCTTAGGTAGATTTCCCCCCTCCATTTTTCTCCCTCTTCCTCCCTGCCCCCCTTAGAACAATTTCAGCAGTTTTATTCTTCTATTTTCATGTATGTATACAAAATACATCTACCATATTCACCCTCATTTCCCCTTTTCTTATGCTCCCCCCACTTCCCATTGGTATCTACCTTCCAAAAAGACCTATTTAATCCTCCTGCCTTTCATTTTTCTTCTTAAATAGATATTGATAATCCAAGGGGGTTTTCCCCTTGGTACTTCATGCCTGTATATATTGTGTTTTAATCAAAAACCTCCCACTCCATTACTTACTCATTCTCTATCATGATGTTCCCATAATATTCAATAGCTTACAGTTCAGTGCATTATATTATATTCATATATAGATAGAGAATAAAAAGTATTGAAGCAACTTAACATTTTCTTTACCTCTCCTGCATCCCATAGTCCCCTCAGACAGACTCATTAAGGAAAAAACTATCTATGGAGTGAGTGTTGTATACATAGGAAAAGAAACCCAGTCACTTCTAAATCAAAGGAATAATAAGTTAACTTACTAATTTGAGCTAATGCAAATCAAAGACTTCTTCCTAAAGCAACCGTCCTTCAGAATCTCATTGGAAAATGGTAAAAAAAAAAAAGTCAGGGAATAGAAATAGGTTGGATATAAGATAATAGAATTTTCCAACTGAAGGCATTCTTAAAAATCATAAATTTCTCCATGTTCTCCATGGTTTTTAAGCAGTAATTACTTTTCACTCTATTTAATGCAAAGTCCTATCAACTGAAAAAATAATTTCACAGAATTTGAAATTCTTGATAATGTGAAAACAATAGAAAACAGTGATTTTTTTTCATTTTCCCATTGCATTCAAAATAATAATGGTAACTATATGGAGTGTCTTTATGCTTGTAAGACTGACTGAATATTACAAAAAGCAGCTGTAATATGAACTGTGCATGGTTAAATGAAATTGCTTTCCAGTTTTAAATACAGAATCCTTTTCATAGTCCCAATACTCATAAGTGCTACTAAAACTATTTCTTAAGTGCAGTCCCCAAATCTTCGAGCAGTTCAATAGTCCAGTCCCTCTCAAAGTAAAATACAGACAGTCCAAGTGATGGTGTTGCCAAAGAAAGAGGGTTGTATTTGGCTCCTCTCTTTGAAGGACAATCTAGCTACTGTGAAAAGCCTGGGAATTTGACTTCTGTTATAATTGGATCAGATCTTTCCATCAGCTCCTTCAAGGGGATATTATTTTCATATGGAACCTGCAGTCCTTCCAATTTGAGGCTTTGATCGTACAAATAAATGTTGAAACATTGATTCTGATTCTATCATGCTAATAGAATTGGTGACTGGATTTGTATTAACTGTGGGGAAGGCACAGGGGAGTGAGCAAGGATCATTTACCAGGAAGGCATGGTGTTGGTCAAAGATCATGGTCCAACATCAAGATTTTAGGAGATTTGCTTTTATTACTTAAATTAATAGCCACCCTGTAGTATGAAATCTGAAGTTGCTACTGAGCTGTGAATGATCAAATGGCAAATTTCTCGAGGAAATGTTTTGTGGTGTTAACAACCTCTTGGAGCTATCTGTCTCATTATTCACCCTGCGGTTAAGGCTGATGTATCTGAAAAGTGTGTAGAATCCTCTTTCAAAATGTATTACATTTGATGACTATGCTGCAGATATAAGCATTCCTTTCAGGATCACTCAAAATTAAAAATGACATTTTGTTTTTATACAAAAAGCAAACTTTTTATTTTAAAATACTTTTAGATTTAAAGAGAAGTTGCCAAGATAGTACAGTTTCCATATACCCTGCAGCCAATTTCTCCTACCATTAACATCTTATATCATCATGATCAATTCATCACCAATAATGAAGTAATACAGAGCCATAATTATTAACTAAAATCCATTAATCATACTTAGTAAGTAATTTTTTCTTAGAGTTTGGCTAATGTGCTGTTTCTGTGCCAGAATACTACGTTACATTTAGTTTTCATGTTCCTTATGCTTCTCTTTACTCTGACATCATTGCAGACTTGTTTGATGGCCTTTGTAGTTTTGAAGAGTACTAATAAGCTGTTTTGTAGCATGTCCCTCAGTTGGGGGCTATCTGATGGTTTTCTTCTAATTAGACTGGGCTTATGGGTTTGGGGGAGGAAGATCACATAGGTAAATCTGATACATACTAGCCTGATGAGGTAGTTCATGTTGAATTTCTCTACTGTGAAGTTATTCTTTTTCCTATTATTTTACCAAAGTCTTTGGACTCAAGTAGGCAGCTTCTACATGAAGACCAGCAGTGTGGGAAGTTATGTTCCATCTCTTTGAGTGAAGTATATCCACATTATTAAAATAATTAGAATTATTTCAAAAATTTTTATATGGGAGATTTGTATATTTTCTTCCATTTATTTTTATAATCATTTATTTCTAACACAATGGATTCATGATCTTTATTTTGTAATCCAATGTAAATGTTATCTGTTGTGTTGCTAGCATTATCTAGATTTGACTATTTTGATACTATCAGATCATCCAAGCTCATCTTGTGCCTTCCCTGATCCAGTTCTAGAATGATCTATAGTGTAGCATTTAAATGTCAAAATCAAACTTTAATCTTGATTTCAACAATCTGTTGTCAAATTTCAGTCTCCATTGCTCATCTGCTTAAATTGGGTTTGTAATCAAAACAAAGTTTCTTTCTGATTAACAGGTAATATTTCAGAAAAATAATATAGTAAACACATTTATTTTAAAATTATTTTAACTTGATGGCTTTTAAAATCATTATATATAAACTCTAATCATCTCATCTCAAAGTAGAATATTAAGTGGGGTAGGTCTAGTTTAGGTAATTCAATGAAATATCTGATGAAATCATGACCCAAAGTCTGGAGAATCAAATTATTCTAGGAAATGTTCAGGACTGTGTCCCCCTGCCACAAAAAGCTAGATGTTCCCTAAAACAAAGTTCACAAATAATGAGAGAACAGCACCTGAAATTATGTCTAGTCTGTAACTTCACAGCTTAGAGTGGGGGATACCAACAGTGTTCAGGGACTTGACCTTATTACCCCATGGAAAATACAAATCTAAATGTGATATTGTAATATCTTACTTTGGGTGAGAGTAATAAAAAAAAAACTCTAAAGAATGTAACTAGAAGCTTATTTATGATTAGAATTCTTCTTAATAGAGAAAAATAAGATTCCTTTAAAATAAGAGACTCCTCTTTGGGACCAGGAAGTGGAGGGAGAAAAAGTCAGATAGAGTAAATTCATTTTGCTCACTTATTCTCATTGTAATCCTGTGGGTTTTTTCCCAGAACATTAGGTACTAGTCATTAATTTCTAGTAGTCTCATGATGATGAGTCATCTCTTGGGAACACACTTTGTCATGGGTTAAAAGTGGCTTGTTAAGGCTAACTTTCTTCTTATTATTTTACTGGTTTTCTTTTGAAGGAGAACTTTCTTTATTCCTTTGGAGTTGCTATGCTAGACTATTTTCTCATAACAGTAGCATTTAGATATTCACTTGGGGAGCTGAGTCAGCAGTATTATTATAAAAAGCTACTCTTGCCCCACCTCCTTTTAAATAGCTTTAAAGGTATGTTAATGAAATCTTAATTTTTTTTTGCTCTCTTTCAATAAAGTGTATGCTTTTGCTATTTAAAATAAACTTCTTTTTTTATTATGTGTATGTGGTTTTTTTTTTAATTTAGAACTCCTTTTAGGTAATATAACAGCTTGAAGTTAAAGAAAGCTCTTTATTTTCCAAAAATATTTTAGGGTAGTTAATAAAATAAGAGTTCCCTGATTAGAAACAAGACCATGGCATACTATCAGAACATTTATTTTCATTTATCTCTTCTTCCATCCCTCCACCCATTTGTTCATCCTACTGAAACCTGCTGTCTTTTGATGATCTGTGATACCACTACACTGATGGAGTGGTGGTAATAGAATTCAGTATGGTACAATTTTGATGCAATTCTGCCACAAACCACATAGGACGTTTATTGTCTAGTGGAGATAGGCATATGATTTTTTTTTTCAAAAGGAAACATATTACTATCTGATGAGTGATATAAAAACATAAAGCCAAACAAAGGTGTTTTTCTTGAGATTGGGGCAAACTGATCAGGTCAAACCTAAAAGCATAAAGTAATGCTTGAAATGATTTTTCAAAGATGGCTTGGATTTTAAGTGGCTGAGGAAATAAAGCAGGTTCAGGAATGAATGCACTCTCATTTATTCATTTAGAAAGTGTCCAATTAATGCTTGAGTATAATGCACTCCAGTTCTGAAGCATAGTCTCTGATCCAACTTTAACAGAGAATAAAATTCATGTTTCAGTGAAATATGTGACTAGAATTAGAAGTTAGAGATCAGTCATTTCATAACTTTCAGGGTCAATAAGGGCTCCAAATATTAATTAGTAGATATTAACTGATTTTGTACAAGAGATGGTGACAAGTCTTATACTTCAAAGAAAGATGAAGGTAGTGACCTTTGGTTATGGAAATGTTTATATTACAGTTGTTGTAAAAAGGTAGGATATCAATAAGAGATAAATAAGAAAATTTCTGAGTAGTTTACTAGAGAACTGAGAGCGTGAAGTTTTGTTATATACAGAAATATATTTTTATTCATTACCAACCCAAGCAGAAAAAATATAAAGTGAAAGTGACCCAGAGTTGGAGAGTAGCCTGTTAGGTTTAATAGAAAATGAGGGAATCATCTAGGGAAATTCACCAGGAAGATTGTGGAAAGCAAAAATAGTAGGTGAGTTCAAGGAATTAAAATCTCAGTGAGATGATTTCTGTTTGGGGGAGATGGGCAAGGATCTGTCTATGGATTGGGTGGTATGTATATAGTGGATTCTTATAGTTAATTTTGTGTGCCACCTTGGCTAGTTATGGTTTATAGATGTTTAACCAAACACCATTGGATGTTGCTGTGGAGGCATTTTTAAAATATAATTAATAGACTTTAAATAAAGCATATTATTTTTTATAACATGGATGGATCATGTCTAATAAGCTTAAAGCCTTAAAATAAAACAATAGATGTCCCCTAAGGAAGAAGTAATTCTGCATATAAACTGTCTGGACTTGGGCTGTAACATAAGCCCAAGGCCTTTAATTTGTTGGCCTTTACTAAAAAATTTGGACTTGCTAGATCCCACAATTGCATAAATCAATTCTTTAAAGTGAATCATTCTCTCTCCCTCTCTCTCTATAAGTATATAGATAGATAGATAGATACATGTAAGTATATTCATAAATGTATAAAGAGAGAGAGAGAGTATGTGTGTGTGTGTGTGTTTGTCTCCTATTGGTCCTGTTTTTCTGGAGAATCCTAACACAGAGTAAATTTCTATCTCTAACCACTGACTGAAGTGGCATAAAACAGGATCACCCAGCAGCAATAAGCACAGCTTGTATGAACATCTTGTTTTCAAAAGGGAACTGGGTTCCTTGAAGAAAAAATGACTGCTTCCAGTGTTGAAGCATAGAAAGTGTGAGATAAGGCTGGAAAGTTTTGAGGTGCCAGAACATAACAAAAAGTTACAAAAGGAAGGAAGGAAAGAAGGGAGAGAGGGAAGGAGGAGGAGAAGGGAGGGGGGAGGAAAGGAGAAAAAGAATAGACTGATGATAGGCATGTTGAAAAGACACAGGAACAAAATTGAAAGTGTTTTTCATGGCCATATTTAAGATAATTTGTGCAATAGATTAAATAAAATCTAGGAAATAAACTATCCGTGACTCTTTTCTAATATAAATAAATATTTGAGTAAAGAAATTAGGAGAGAGACAGCTCTCCCATACAGAATTTTAATAAATAAATATGGAAGGAATAGTGGAAATATAAAATCACAATTGGTTTAGCAATAATTATTGCAGAAAAGTATCATCAGTGGTTGCTAAAATTAGCAACTAAGATAATAATAACAGGATATTTGCATAGTCTTGAAGTATTTCTCTACAAGATATAACTGGCACAGGTTAGTATTACCCAGTAATGGCACCCATAGACAGCAGGTGCTAGCAGGCACACTGATATACTGAGAAGCTACGTTATTTCTGTGATATGTTTAACAACACACATAATGCAAATTTTTGTTAAATATATTGAGGTATAACTCATACAAGTCCTTCTATTATTTTCTCATTGTGTGTGTGTGTGTGTGTGTATGCTAACTTCGTACTCTGCACTATCATCACCATAATATCGTTTTATAATATTCCTGTCACCCCAAAAACTTCCCTCATGAAAGGTTTCACCTTACTCCCAACCCCCCACCTCAAGCAACAAGTGATATATTTTCTTTCCTTATCATTTCCTAGAAATATTATATAAATTGACTCACACATTATGTTGTCTTCTGTATTTAACTTCTGTATTTAGCTTCTTCCAATTAGTATTAGAGTTTCAGATTTGCCTTTTTTTTGTAGTTCATTCCTCTTCATTGTATAGTTATATTTTCTTATTTATTCACAAACAGAAGGACATCTGGCTTACTTCACTATCATGAATAATGTTCCTATAAATATTCTCATGTAAATCTTTGTGTGCCAGTAGGTTTTCATTCTTCTTAGGTAAAAGCCTACAATTGAAATTGCTAGCTTATACAGTGAGTATATATTTAAACAACATACCAATGTGTCTTCCAAACTTGACATCACATTTTAAACTCACACCAGCAATGTCCTAGCTCTCCAGTTGTTCCACTTCCTTACCAGAACTTGGTATTTCAACCATCAAGACTTTTTTTGTTTTTCAATTTTTTCTTTAAATCAGTCATTTGGGTGCATGCATAACAGTGTCATATTTTGGAATTAATTTGCATTTCCCTAAGAGCACAGTTAGTATATTTTCATACAGCTATTTGATATTTGTTTACCTTCTTTGGAGAAATGTCTATTCTTGTATTTTCCCAAACATTATGGAAAATATTAGTGATTATTAGTAGTAGTAATTGTTATTGTTAGTAGTATTTTTTAATATTACTTAACTCTTAAAACCTTTTTCTAATAGTATTATAGCCAGTCCAGCTAATCTGTGGACATTTTTTTGCATGGAACCTCCTTTTGTACTATTTTACTATCAATTTGTGAGTTTGAATTTAAAGTGTATCTCTTGTTGGAAAGATATACAGTTCACCCTCCACATCCACCGGTTCTATATTCATGAATTCAACTAACTACAGAATGAAAGTGTTCAGAGAAAACAACAGTGTCTGTACTGAACATATACACACTTTTTTCTTTTCATTATTTCCTAAAAAATATAACAGCTATGTACATTGCATTTATATTTTATTAGTTATTACAAATAATCCAGAGATGACTATGGCATACTGAAGTATATGAGAAGGTTATGTATAAATACTATGCACTTTTGTATAAGAAGCTTAAACATCTGTAGATTTTGGTACTCCATGAGCGGTCCTGAAACTAATCCTTCATGGATGTACAGCTACAACTATAGTTGCATGTTGTTTTGACATGCTCTGCTGTGCAAAAGATAAGAAGGTCACAGACTTACCACTGGTTTTCCCAAAGTAGTGAAGTTTTTCAAGAGTAAACCACTCTCTTTTTGCTGTATATTTTTTTATTCTTTTGAGAACCCTAGCAATATTTATTTATTTATTCATTCGTTTTTTCATTTATTTTTGGTACTAGGGATTGAACCCAGGACTTCACACATGCTAGCAAGCACTCCACTTCTTGAGCCATGTTCCCAGCCCTTTTGATTGTATCTTTGTTTTTGAAACAGGATCATACTAACTTTGTCCCTGCTGGCCTTTAGCTTGAAATCCTTCTGCTTCTACCTCCTAAGGAGCTGGAGTTATAGGTGTTCACTACCATGCCAACTCAGTTTTATACTTTTATGTGGAGAATTGTTTGACCCCCTCATGTAGCCACTTTGGAGGTTTATAACCTGAATTTAATCATGAGAAAGTGTCAAACAAACTGCCCTAAAAACATTTGATATCCAATGATGGGCTTAATTAACTGCTTCCAGGATAAAAAAAAATCTAATATCATCAGAATAGACAGAGATGTTTAAAGAAAATGTCTGTGAGGAGGCTTAGACTCAATGATATTTCTTGCTCAAATAGAGAATACCTATATTACAGGCTTAAAAACAGATAAGAATTTGAAAATTCTGACATAAACTAATCTAGTTCATGGGATTACCAGATGTATCATGGTAATCATTTTCTTGAATTAATGAACAAGCACAAAAATTCCTTAAGAGAGAAGGGAGCTAATATCTAGATCATCATAGTCTGGTCCTGATAAAGTCTTAGTGATGATGGGAAATGTGTCTTTACCCAAACTTACCCATCACACTTTCTGTCTGGTCTTGAGGAGATTATAAAACCTGGTTGATCTGTTTGATGAATTCAACTCACTATCTCTAGCTGTAACATTTTAGGCAACCATCTGAGGGAATGGCCTTGTGTAATGAAATGCTAACGCCATAAAAAAGTCTAATTATCTGCCAAACAAGCACCACAACTAGAAAAGCTTAATTTCCTATAGAATTTTGAAATGGAGGATAAAGTGTTCTGATTAAATTCACACTTATTACAGCTATCTGCTAAGAGCACATCATTTCTACAGAGCTGCCAGGGCAGACAGCTGTCCTCACACATTTAATCACTAAATTAAATCTACATGTCAGAAATGACTAAATAATAGCAGCACGTAACCATTCGCGAATTCAAGAATTATGTTCTGCTTATACTCGGTGACTATCACTAAAAGAAGTTCCTATTAAGTCCACTGGTCACAAAGAATATATAAAAATGAGTTGAACTTTGCAAGTGTACTGGATTTTCACTTGCATTCCATGGTAATATCTAGGCTCACTAATTTAGCGCACATTTTTGTGCACATTTGTCACAAGCTAATCTTTGAAAATAGTCAAGTGCGTTAAGATCATCATATCTTACAAATGTATTTTGGTATCTCAGGTCCTCTACTTCCATCTTTATGTTACTCAAATTCCATAGTTCATCATTATAGATACTCCATGGCAAATTTTTTCAACTTACTCCCTTTCTCTCCTTCTGTCACATTTGACTGTCCATATTCAGTTCTAGATAAAAACCAAAACAATCTTCTGTCTTATTGAATGGTCATAGCTGGGTAATGATGGAATTTGTCAAACATCCTAACAAGCTGGTATTTCTATAGATTTATGATCACAATCCCAAATTCCCAAATGAGTACACAATCACAGTATTTCAAGCAAGCTCATTGTCTTACTGTACAAACATGTCTGTGTTATACCTTTCTGGCATATTACAAAACTTTTAACCCTCCTTTCCTTCCTACCTCTGTTTTTTGCAATATTAATATTGACCTGAAAATTTCCCCATATTAATGACCTTTCTGAAAAATGCATGTTCCTTATCTTATTTTAATGCAACTCTTTCTTACCACTTTCTCAGGCTTTTGAGGTCAATCTCAACTCTTTCTTTGTTTCTGACTGTCTTTCTCCCTCCTCCTCCTCTTCCTCCTCCTCCTTTTTTCTTCTTCTCTCTCTCCCTCCTCTCTCTCACCCTCCTTTTGTCTCTCCTCTCCCCACTCTTTGATTTATCAGCAAATCATCTTTATATTCCAAAAAGTTTCAGAATTTATTCACATCTCACCTGCTCTACCTATTGCCAATCTAATGTGAATTGCCAGTTTTAATAATTGCAAGTAATTTCCTAATAGGTCACCCACTCTGTCTTCACACTGTTACAATCTTTCCTCAACTTAGTTATCAGAAGGCCCAATTAGAAATGTAATTTATTTTTAAACATGTACCTTATTGTGTTAAGAACATGCAACATGAGCTCTATGAACAAAGCCCTTCACAGAAGTAGCAAATTTTAAGGGAGACTTTGCTAATAGAATTATGTTGTTTTAAAGTATGTCATATGCCTCAGTTTGGGATTTTTCAGTTATATTACAGTTTCTCCCCACTGTCTGAAACATTGAGACAACCCTCAATGTTTGAGGACAAATCCAGTACAAAACCTCCTCTCACTTAAAGAGATTATATAAATATTAGTAATTTGGGCAATCAACAGTAGTTCAATAGTACATTATTCTTACCTTCCCAGTTCCCCAGAAGATATTTTAAGAATCCCTGAAAAAGCCTCATTGATCTTTTTCATTATTTTCAAAGACAAATGAATTCCTCTGAACCTTAATTAACACTTGTTAATTGCTGTGCAGAGCTTAAGATCAATAGAATAGGAGATAAATATTGATTTAACCTTGAGTTAAAAATAAATGCTGTTTAGTTTATGAAACATCAGGTCTATATCCACCACTCTTAAGATTAATAATGAGTATTTGAGTAGCATTTAAACAAGTATACATTGATCAGATTTGTGGGGTTTTTTTTTCCAAAGCTCAATGGGCACTGAAAATACTGGGGATCTTGACACAATACAAATTCCAGTCCAGTAGGTCTTGTCTGATAGAAGCTGAGAATATGCATGGTTAATTTCCTAATGATGCCTATAATGGAGAAGCAGGGACTTTGAATGTCTTTATTGATGAAAAGACATTTGAGCAAAAAAAAGGCAATAAACCAGTCCAACTTTATTCTACCATTTAAAAACAGATTTAAAAAGAAGACCTATATGTTCTCAGAAGGAAAAGCAAAGAATGAAAGACACATGGAGTAAACTCATCCAGAATAATGGAAATATGTGGGGTTTAGTGCCGGAGATGTAGTTCAAATTCATCTGGGACATTCACTCATTATTTAAGTCTGTAGAATACTTCTAAATGTACTTGATCCTTAGTTTCTTTACTCATAAAAGAAATTCAATAGCAAGTGTAAGGCTAAGACTCTGAGTTCTAACCTCAATATTACCAAAACAAAAAAAATTCAAAAAACATTCAATATCAATTGAATACCAATTACTTGTAAGATTGTCATGAAAATTACATGAGAAAACAGTTCTTTTTCAATATATAGAATTGTATTTGAATACTCTGTATGTATATTATAGTCTACATTTTACGCTAGCAGTATTCACAATATGATATGCCAGCCTCTTCTATTATAAATAATTATGCAAATGTTAATATCATTGAAATTACCATATAACATCAGTCAAATATGACTTATTTAATGGCTTGTCTTTGATAGGAATCATTAGACCTAATTATAGTGTTTTTCACATGCTAATATGTAGTAGTCATTTGATATCAATCTCTAAAACACATTTCTTCAAATTATGAATCATCTATGAGTGTTCTACATGCTTGCAAAGTCAGAAGACCTAATTTCAGGGCATAGCTTTGCCACTAACTTATATTTCCTTGTGAGGGTTGCTTAATTTTTGTGATACTTAGCTGCTACTTCTGGAAAATCATATTGGATCACAACTAAATCTGTTCCATCTCAAACATCCTAATCTCTGCTCTATATGTTTTTGTAGGTTCATTGACTATAAGTTTAACCATGAATGGATGTGTTGTGCTATATTAGTGACCATTTTTTGAATAGTCAGCAATGGTATACAATACTTACCATGTGATTCTATTTATGTTCAGTTAATACTCTACATTGATAAAATCATTTACATCTAAATAGAATCGAAAGTAATAGTTTGAACATTTTCTAGCTATATTTCCTAGTCATTTTCAAAAATTAACTCATCTAATCTTCATTATAACTCTATGAGTTAGCCCCTGTTATTATCTCCATTTTAGAATTAAGGGAACAAGGCATAGGGAAGTTAACTTGTCCATAGTCACTCAGGGTTTTGACTTCCATGACTCAATTCCAGGATTCACATTTTTAATCACTATGAAAAGCTCCCTATGCCACTATAATCATAAATATTTCCTAAACCATACTTTATTTAGCCTATCACTTGGAAGCATTGAAAAGATTCTTTGTGTGTGTGTGGTATTGGGGTTTGAACTCAGGGCTTCATGCTTGCAAAGCAGGCGCTCTACCACTTGAGTCCTGGCTTCAGTCCATTTTGCTCTGGTTATATTTTGAAGATTGAGTCTTGCAAACTATTTACCCCAGCTGGTCTTCAACTGCAATCCTCCCACTCTCAGCCTCCCAAGTAGCTAGGATTATAGGCATGAGCCACCAGTGCCAGCTTGAAGTGATTTTTATTAGTTAAGTTATATGTGCAAGGCTCCTATAAAATCATTCTTTTAACCACATTAAAGATCTTTACCATCCTGTGTAAATATCCACTAAATAAGAGCTTTCTGAATCCTGAATCAACTCACCATCCATGGCTCTCATTGTACCCCATTTCTCTAAAAAATAAACATAATTAAATGACTCAAGTAATTAAAATGATCTGAAAATCATTCATAGATCTATTGGTAGCACATTTTAAACTCTTAGGAAAAAAGATATTCTTTCTAGTACTGTAATACATTCTGCGACTTCTACAGAACATAGTTCACTGCATTTTTTTTTTTGGTAACAAGTCAAGTAAACATAAATTTGTATCCAAGTTAAGTAGTTATGCCCTTTGAAGATTTTATATCTGGTGGGGTCTGCTTAGTGTCACCAGATTTCCATAGCAATATAGCTGTAACATTCCTTCAGAGAGAACTTGAATCAGGCACACTGGAACAGATTTATGTCATCAACTCCCACAAGGTATTAATCATTCTTTGAGGTCATTTTCAGCCATCAAAGTAAGTGCATTTGAAAAAAAATTGTCAAAACTGCCTTCAAGCTGGGTCATGTGGTTAGCTTTCAGGTGATGGAGAAACAAATTTTGTAAATTGACAAAATAAGCTTCTTGGCAGAGAAAATATGAAGATGGAGAATCAAGACAACCAGACAGGGGTATTGCCATTCGTTAACACACTTACAAACTGTTATGAGAACCTGAGCATGCTCAGAGGAAAATAAACAGAGATTTATCAGCCTGGTAGCAATTTCGTGAACTTCCATGGTGAAAAATTTCCACTGTCTATGTGAAGTCCTGACAATATAATTTAGACATGTCTGTGTGGATGTGTCATTTCTGTCAGGACTTAGAGAAGGTCTTAGGAGCCAGGTACTCCTTTCTTATTTGAGACTGGACCAGCTTCAAATGAACTCTGTGTATTTTCAAGATTTTATCTTTGTAGAAGTCAAACAACGAGCCATGGTAAGTGTTTGTTAGCTGGTTATTAGTTAGCTAAATATCAGTAGCTCAACTGTGGGCTTAAGAATACTGACAATTAGTGAGGAGTATTCCGTTGTCAAAGTGCTTCAATACTTGGCTGACAGCAAATTTACTTCTCCATCAAAAAGCTTCAAGAACTGAACTATACTGCATCCTGGGCTTATAGTATACAGAGAGTAGTTAGGTGTTAGGTCACCTAAAACATCTACAAATTACCACAGACCAAGGATGGAGACTCCTCATGCCTTTTATTTGAGGCTTTCATTTGTGTGCATGGGGAGAGGGTGGTTGTGTTGTGTTTATATTTACATAATTTCATTAAGGAAATAGATATAAAACTTTTGGTTATTCTCTCCTATCACTCTCCTTCCCATCCCAAGTGATAGCCCTGTCCACAACTGACACAGAAGCCCAGAACTACATGCATTTAAGGTAGCTAGAAACACAAATTATCTACTTTAATTAATCATGTTTATGGCATGTCTCCTTTCCCAATACTAATATCTTGAACAATAGCCTTCTTTTTCTACTCCAAAAGTATCAAAAGGTAGGTATCTCCACACTTCCTACAAACATTGGCTGGTGTCTTAAAAATCTTCTCCAAATATAATTGCATATTCAAAAATTTTCAGTGATAAGCATATAATGATAGATCTCAAAAAATTCAGGAAGGAATTTATTGCTTTCCAGAAGTACACTTCTTTAATTGAATGTTTTCTACTTTTGAGTAGAAAACATGTTGACTAGATTTTTTTAGGGTGAAGAGTGATTTTATGAATAATTTGCCAAAACTGCTTGGAATTTTAAATGTCTTCTTCCTCATTCTCATCCTGATTGAATATTTACCTCATTGCAGTTCTGTCCAAGAATCCACTCTACTCTAGAGGTAAAACCCTTTAGACCTGAGTGTACTTTTTCTATCTGTTTTCTCTTACATATATCAAAATCCGCCATGAGGCATTAAATCAACAAATTTATATATACCAGTGGTCTACAGAGGACTCAGGCCAAATTAAGTATGGTACCTGGCAAACCTTGAGTCAAAGAGAAAGGAATGAATCTGTTAATTATACAAATGTGGCTGGGCACAGTGGCACAATTCTGTAATTCTAGCTTCTCAGGAAGTAAAGATAAGGAGAAGCATGGTTTAAGGCCAGCCAGGGCAAAAAGTTTTCGAGGCCCCTCTCAACCAATGGCTGGGCACCATTGTGCATGCCTGTCATTCCAGCTATACCAGGCAGTACAACAGTTCAGGATGGTCCATGCATAAAGTGAGATCCCATCTCCAAACAACCAATACATAAAAAGGGCTGGTGGTTGTTACTAGAGCAAGCATGAGGTCCTGAGCTCATCGCCTAGTACTGGGGAAAAAAAGAAAGAAAGAAAAGAAAGAAATATAGAAATGACTGCTTCCTTAAAAGTGTAGTGGGATTACATGAGATAGAGGGTTAAAAAAATTTTTTTTGCAGTCATAGGGGTTGAACTCAGGGCCTGGCACTTGCTAGGTAAGTGATCTACCATTTAAGCTATGTTGCCAGCTGTGGTTTGTGTTGGTTATATTTGAGTTAGGGTCTTGCTTTATGCTTGGCCAGCCTGGAACAAGCCTGGATCCTTCTATTTTTACTTCCCTGCATAGCTGGAATGACAGATGCACACCACTGCACCAAGTCATTGAATGACATGAGGTCCCCTTAACTTTTTGTCTAGACTGACCTCAATCCATGATCTTCCTGATCTCTGCACCAAGTAGCTAGGATTACAGGCTTAACCATTGCTACAATTACAATTTTAAGCACCATTTATTTACCTACTAATCATTTAGTGTGTAAGAGTTCTAAGAGGAAATCACATATTTTGAAAGTTCCCATAAATAATGACAGCCTTTAAAACATAAAAAGAAGATGTAAATATCATTGCTTCCCTTCTACTCTTCCTTTCAGATCCCATTTGTGCTTCTATGGAAGAGTTGTTTAGCAGAATTTGTATGACTGCCTCTTCCTATCTTACATATTTATCTTCAGATCAATTACATTTACATCAGTGTACAATGGAAACATTTGGAATGAAACAGCAGAGCATACACTGGAGAGAGCCAACCACCTTACACTTAACCTTGTGTGGTCCATAACACTAATCCAGTTTCTTACTGGCCCATGACCTACTTTCATAATCACAAGTACTAGATAGTTGCTGTCTTTGATATTTGAAGACTGTAGTCTACTTCTTCATAATTATGTTTATTTGTTATATGTGTATATACAATAAGTCTTTCATATGTAATTATGAAATACCTAGCATTCAATTTTCATAGAATCTTCTGTTATAAATATGAAATACAGAGTTAAAAAACCCACTGGAAATTAAGTAGTGCCATTTTATAACAAATTATACACTTTTTCAAATCTCAAATATTCTGAAAATGCATCATTAATTTACTAATAGCTTTTTTAAAAAAACCTTGCTACAAAGGAACACATTAATTATTAAAAATACATCCAAATTTTAGAAATATTAAAGTGTAAAAATAGGTATGGTTTATAATCATGGAAATATGATAGTTTTTTCTTTATCCAGTGAAATTTTATTAGACATTCTATTAAATTATACTGATTCATAAATATATTAATACCACCCATTTAAGCTATAACAATACTTTAGTATTCTGGGTGGTCAATCACACAAGAACTTAGAAAATAGAATTCCAAGATGGAAAATCATTGTGCTCCAAACTATCTAAACTTGTTCTTGGAACAATCCTGCTTTGAACCTATAATAATGGGAAGGTTCATGAACCTTCTGCGTGTCTTCTCAGGAACTTATCCAGATCAACATTTCCCAATCTTTCACAGAATAAAAGGTGGGGATATGGTCTGTTTTCTTGGGACATGTTGCCAGAATATTCTGGTTATATCAATAACAGTGAACATAAGAAATGAGCCATCTTTCTATCAAAATAGGAGGAAAAGAAATCAAAATTAATATAAAGGTTTTCTTTAAACATTGTCTCTGTGTTCTGTAGAGACCTGGAGTTGCTTCTATCACCACACCCAATCCCATAAGGATTTTAATTGACATGCCTGATAATATTGTTTTAAATTTAGTAGGGAAGGCCTCCCACCACAAACTGTTTCTATAGAGCGTTATTAAACTCTTGGGGAAATTCTCCTTCCAAAGAAAGCATGGAATTCCTTTCTGAAATATTTATTTCTCTAGGAGTCTAAATGGTAGTTTGTCTGGAATAAAGAGAGTAAGAACAAGAAGGAGTGAACAGCAGAAAAAAGAGGGGCAGAGAGAGAAGGAAAGAGCAAGAAGCAGAGTGGTTCTTGGCAAATGATCATTTTTTGTTGCAGTTTGTTCAGTTACAATGTTATTACTTATCAAAAATAAAGGAAGGTAATTTTCACATTTCTTTTGCCATTTAAATTTCACAATTTATTGTTACTCCACTGGTAGTCTCATGGAAAAATCCCTTCACACAGTTGATTCACCTGAGAATGTATTGACTCTTGCCAAGTGAGATTGGAAGATACAGCAAAGCACAGTAGCATGAATGGAAAATCTACTGATCATTTTTTGTTTTTAGAAATGTACTTCTTTTAGGGGGGGTAAATGCCAGATTGTTTGTCTAATAAACAGACATAATCAAACCTCAAAGCATCTTTTCTTCTTGAACATTTAGACATCTAAACTCCAGGCTGCTTATTATTTTGGACATGGCAGCATTATTTTCTCTGATAATAATTTTCCAATACCTATGCACTCAGTTCTAAGTTGGAGCATGGGATAAGATAGCTTCTGCTCTACCATTTACATGAGTAACATAGTACCTCTAAACCTACCCTTTCTGAAAGGATCTAATCATCTAGATTTCTTTTAATTGGCTTGTTTCAGTAAAAAACTAAAGTAAAACTTTACTTTTGTATACTTTTAGGAAATCCATACCTGTATTTGGTTGCTTCCAATCATCTCCTTCAAACAATCTCAAGTGACCAACATTCTTTCTTATGCATTCTACAGAGATAGTCACCATGGGTTGGAAATTGGCTGATGTAGTTGATGTCCAGGACACCATTCAAAATGAGGAGCCATAGTCAAGATCCTAATACCCTTCCTGCCATCACTCCCAAAGTAGCCTTTTCATGGATCCAGGTAACACTTGGGCCCTCAGTCCAAGATTAAAAACATCTGCTTGAAGACTTGTCAAACAATCTTGGAACACTTGGTCAAATTCACAGGAACTCCGTCTGGGACTGGTGATACTGCTTTCATATCTTTAATTGTTTCTAGCACCTCCATAGATCAAAGTTCTCTCCATAATCCGGTCTTTCCATCATGGCATATTTACCCATTTTATATCAAAATATGTAATCTTTACCATCTGGTTTCATGGAGAATATAAATCTTTATCAAACTAGATTAACATTAAGTAACTTTTTCAGCTGTGTGTGCCTGTATTTCTTTCTTCTGTGAAATCTAAGAAAATCATGCCCTTTCTTATGATACAATTTAAATTTAGAAATTGGCTTTCCTAACTGGAATATTATTATGTGCTTCCTTATTCCTAAATTTAGAGATGCATAGGAAGTCAGTGGTTTTTAATTTTCTTTCTTCTTCTGAACTAGAATGATATATATGGGTCATAAAATCCAAATGAAACATTTATTATAAGTTTGCACATTTGCTAATGTGTATTGTGTCACAAAACTGTAAACATCTAAAAGACATTACTGGGTATTAAAATTCCTTAATACTTGGTTCAGAGCTGAGTCATAGTAGGTACTCAATAAATTATTATGTTAATAGTACAATAAATTATGTTTTGTATACTCTGTAAGAATTATGTTCACATGAAGATGTTTGTGTTGAAATGAAAACTGTAAATCAGCTAACTGTGGCAGAACCTTAAATTACAAAAGGCCAAAGTTATCATATAGATATAGAAATATGATGTAATAACCCATTCACACAAGTAGTATATCACTTTAGTTGTTATCATTCATAAACTATAAAACATCATATCTATTCTCATATTCTGTTCCTGTACCACTCTTTATAATTTTCTACTGTTACACAGCCAATATATACCATATTCTCTTACCTACAGTACAGTAGCTTAAGGCTTCTGTTCTTTTCATTCCTTCCATCCTGTGTAGGCTCTTTAACATAAACAACATACTATTTATGAAAGTTATATGATATATAGTTAAATCTTGAAATATTTATACAGTCATATGTGTTTGTATGTACGTGTGTGCATACATACACATATATAAATCTCAAGTTTCTGGCTGACTCACTCTTGAATCACATATGAAATTCTCATAATTATTATTAGTCAGAGTTCTTCAGAGATATGGAATCAATGAAACAGGTAGGTAAATAGATAGTAGATAGATAGATAGACTTATAGATGTATAGATTATGAAGAGTTGGTTTACATGATTATGAAGGATGGAAAGATGATCTGCTCTCTACAAACTGGAGACCTGTGAAAGCTGTTGATGCAATTACAGACCCAATCCAAAGGCTCGAGATGCAAAGGAGCCAAAATCCAAATCTGAAAGCTCAAGAACCAGGAACATTGATATTTGAAGCTGGATGTCTTAGCTCAAGCAGAGAGCAATTTCACCCTTCCTCCACCCTTTCATTATATTCAGGATCTCAATGGATTGGATTATAGCCCACCTACATTGGGGAAGATTATCTTCTTTCAGTCTGCCAATTCAAATGTTCATTTCTTGCAGAAATAACCCCTCCACCACCAAATAATGTTTTACCAGCTATCTAGGTATCCTTAACCTTTATGTGTCAAGCTGACACATACAATTATCCATCTCCATACTCAATAAGTTAAGTTCATATGCCCTCCAATCTCCAACATTGGAAAACAAACAGAAATTTAAGAAAGACTTTTAAATGAGGAGATCCTCCTACAAAAAAGGTTTTAGGATTTGGTAGACTTAGCCTTTATCTCTATGTTGGTTAATTACCAATTGTCTAATCCTACAATTAAAAGAAATGCCTCAATCATGTTCCCTTATCCAGAACTAAGTAAAAGTGTTTTTCTAGGGCAAAGACCTCTTCCAAAGAGTACACCATAAATTCTAAATATACCTCATCTCTTCTACTTCTATGATAATACATGCCACAGGGAACTATGAAGAGTGAAGACTAATTTAAAGATGCAGTTTTAAAACAATAGCACTTCTTTCCTAATGAACTTCAAACTATAAATATTTTAGGAGCAAATTCCAAGGAAGTGTTGAAGGAATTTGTAGATAGAAAATATAAGCAATATCTAAGCATAAGACCATGTAAATACACTAAATATTATTGAAACTATAGTTGTAGAGGCTTTGGAATTTTTCCTGTAATATACTAGTATTGATAAAATAAAGCAAAATGTTTGTGTTTGAACCATTAAATTTATAAATACATAGTTTTCTAAAAATACAAGTAATTTTTAAATATTTAGGATGATAGTCTTTGATCATTTGAATTAATCATGGCTATACCAACATGAGGAAATACAACATTGAAAAAGGAATTTAAAGTCTGTATTGTAACAGTAACCAAAACCAACTAGAAATTATAATCACAGGCAATATGTTTTTCTCTGAACCTAATGTAAAATTAAGGAATTGAACTCTATGATTTCTAACATTCCACTAAGTACTTAAACTATATGATTCACAACAGAAAGTATTTCAATCATATTTACTCTACCCATAAACCACATAAAACACTGGCATCACTCCATACCCTACCTGTAATCACTGGATGGAGAGCCTAGAATTCAACTTCATGAGATGTAATGAGCCACCCCAGTACCCTAACTGTGGTGATGTTAGATAAAGCCAAGTAGGGTGCTAGGACATTATCTCCAGTAATGGATAGTGGAGACTGACCATCTGCACCCACCCAGCAGTAGCAAGACATTCTGCCCTTTCCCACTGAGGAGGGGAATGTCAAAGCAGGCCTAGAAGACAAAAACTTCAGAACAGTTACCTCCATACAGCAATAGTGATGACCCGCTTCCCTTTCTTGTGTCAATTGAGGAAGAGGCGGGAATGTGAGTTTTACCACCAACTAACAATAATGATGTAAGCTGGCTATCATCTGCTGCCAGAGGAGTCTTAGTGAAAGCTTGCTAAAACAGAACACTGAAACAAATCTAGAGTCACAGAAAATAATTTCTAAAATATCCAGTTCACTTAGAAAATAACTCATCACACTAAGAGCCAGGTCAATCAATCACATCCTGAGAGCAAAAATACAAATAAAACATGCCAACAAATGGCATGGATGTTAGATTATCTGATAAATATTTAAAGAAGCAATCATAAAAATGCTTTAGTGAGCAACTAAAAATATATTTGAAATAAATGAAAAATAAATAGTCTCAAAATGGATATAGAAGAGATGAAGAAAAATCACATGATAATTTTAGAATTGAAAAATATAAACATTGAAATTAAAAGGCCAGTGGATAGGCTCAACACTAGAAAGAAGGAGACAGAAGAAAAATAACTAAAACTGAAATAACCCAATCTGAGCAACATAGATCAAACAGATGAAATATAAATAAGTCTCAGGGCCAGGGTGTCTATAACAGAACTATTATGCTTCAGAGTTTCAAAAGGAGAAGATGAAGAGAACAGGGATTAAAGAGAAAAGAAACACACAAAGGCATAGTGGCTGAAAACCTTCCAAATTTAGAAAGAGACATAAACATCTAGACAAGGCAGAAATTCAATAACCCCAAATACTATAAGCCCCAGGTAGTCCATTTCAATGCATTCCAAACTAAACTACCTGAAAATTAAAGACAAAGACCATTTTTAAAGGAATCAGAGAAATTCAACACTTCATGTATAGAAGAGATAGCATTAGAATGACAGAGATTACTTATCAGAAACCATGGAGACTAGAGAGAATTGACTATAAAAAATCTTAAGCCAACTAAAACCACCATAAGAAAGGGAGAAAATCAGGATAAAGGGAATTAGAGGAGATAAACTAATTGGGCTATAACACATATATACGTGGAAATATCAGAAGGAAACTCCCTATGTAGCTACCTTTATCTCAAACAAGATAAAACATCATGTTTTTCATTTTATCTTTTCTCATTTTTCTTCTATAAACAAGAGGGTGGAACAAGTCCTACTCAGGGAGGTGCTGACACCAGTGGAGGGGGGAGGTAATGGGGAAAAGTGGCAGGAGGGTGAATATAGTGCAAAAATGTGTACACATATATGTAAATGCAAAAATGATATCTGTTGAAACTACTTCAGGAGTTGGGGGAGGAGGAGATAAAGCAGAATGGTGGGGGATGGGGGGGTGAATTCAAGTTTGATATATCTGATACATTGTAATAAACTGTGTAAATGCCACAATGTACTCCCACCCAGCACAACAATAAAGAAACAAACAACAACAACAAAAGCTGAATTATCCAGAGAATGAGGATAAAGTGGATCACTTATACATTGCTGTTACAATAATATGAAAAAAAGTTTGGAAATGTCTTTCAAAAGAATACTAAGCATATAACTAATATACAACTATTAATTGCAAACCTGACATTTATCTGAGGAAACTGAAGACATATGTCACACAAAACTTGTGTTTTTCATTCTACAATTATTTTCTTCCTATTTTATCTGTTATTTCATCCAAACAATTCATGGCAATCCAATAAATGTCACATAATTACCAAGAAGTATTTGTAAGAATTTCACATAATGATTTGTATGACTTAAAACCCTGAGTTTCACTTACTATGGTAATCATTGCTCTTTCTACTACAAATTTGGAAGATGTTTGTGTCTTGTCAAATCTGGGAATTTTTCAGCTATAATGTTCCTTTGTGTACTTTTTCATCTCTGCCCTCTTTATCTTTCTTCTTCTGAGACTCTAAAGGATATTAGACCTTTTGTTATAATTCCCCGGGTCTCTGATGCTAATTAGAGAATTTCAACTGGAATCTTTAAATCACAAAGAAATAGAAAACCTGAAAAGAGTTTTAGAACTAGTTAGAAATTGAATCAATAATTTTCATTAAAGAAAAGCCCAGAACTCGATGGCTTCAAGGGTGAATTTTCCCAAATAGTTAAAGATAATTTGCCAATACCTTTCAAACTTTGTTTAAAAACTGAAGAGATGAGAATGTTTCCTAACCCAATCTATGAAGCAAGCATTACCCTGACCTCAAAGACATTACAAAAAAACCTATATTCTAATAGCTCTTATGAATATTGATGTAAAAAAATCCATAGCAAAGTACTAGCAAACTGAATTCAGAAGCATATTAAATAGACTATACACTAAGATTAAATAATATACACTCTCTGACAAAGACAGATTTATTCCTTGAAAATAAGGATAGTTCATCAGATAAAGATCAATTAGTATAATATACCACAGTTAACAGAATGAAGGGAAAAACATACAAGTGATCATTTCAATGGGTAAAGAAAAAGCATTTGACACAATTCAATATTGAAAAGAAGAAAGCTAGAGCCTTATGTAAAAATGTATACAAAATTTAACTCAAAATGAATCAAAGACATAATTATATTTAAAAAATTTTTAGAGAAAACACAAAACAAAATATTCACAATATTGAATTTGGCAACAATTTCCTGGATATGACACGAAAGGCACAAGCAACAAAAGAAAAAACAGACACAGCAGACTTCATGAAAATCAAAAAATTTTGTGCATCAAAGACACTATCAGCAGAGTCAAAAGACAACACATAGGACTTTAAAAATGTCCATCCTCATTTGGCTTTTACAGAGAACAATCATCTACCTATTATGACATATTAACTTATTATCACTGTTAGAGCAATTCTATGTGTTCACAATGTAACTAGAACACATTCCTTCTTACTCCCTTCCTCCCTTCCCCCCTACCCCTTCTCCTTGCTCTCCTTTCCCTCCCTTCCTCTCCTCTCCTCTCCTAATTTCCGTCTTAATTCTTCAGAAACCTCTATAGTATGTCTTTCCAACCCCAGGTTTATGCCACATAAAGATTTTCTTCTCCAGGAGTTCCTTATATCAAAGAAATTTAAACATATGTAGAATAAATGTCAGATCACAGAACTATGGAATGAATGAATGTGTGCAGGATGTCACAATCAGGTGCTGCTGATACCATTTGAATCTCCTACATATTTGCTTCATTTTTGTTACTACATATTAAGGCTTCAAAGTTAAATCCTGAATTTTCATGTAAATGTAGGTCCATATGTGTATTTTTCTTTTCATTTGAAATTGTCTGGTAAATGATTTACTGGTGAGAACACCAACTCGGATTTAAAAAAAAAAAAAATCACTCCAGCACTGCCATGCATCACATGTCTGTAAACTGTTTTGTTCAGACCTTAGCAATTTATAACCCCTAAGTACTAAGACACAGTTCTGAGACCCTTTCATGGTGAATTCTCCTATTTTTCCTTTTTTTCACTACTGTTCAGATTCATCACATTCTGATTTATAATTGAATAAGTTGCTTCTTGACATATATAATTACTCATGTCTGAAACCTGAGATAGAATTTCTTTCAAGAAGAATCACATTTATTTCAACTAATGAGTCATTAAGTTTCATTTCTATTGCCAAATATACATTATCCTTTATTCAATATGATATATTGAATACAGAAACTTCCCTGAGTGCCAAAAATATCATTTCTCCTCTCTCTACAGTCTTCCTCCAGGGATATAAGCATTTCTTTTCACTCACCTCAGCCCTGATGGACATGCCTGCTATTTCCATCCCAGCCACCTCATGAGCTGCCAGTCATACCACACTTGGCTAGAAGGCTTAGGGGTTTTGAGTTTGTACAGCCATATATCCAGAGACTAGGTTCACTCCACCCAACACTTTTGGATTTTGATTTTGGCATTACTTTTCACATGGACTTCCCAAAATGAAAGATTTCTTTACCAAATCCCCATGGCACCTGACTCTTCTTATTTATTTATAATTCACATTTTCCCAGCTACAGTGTAACAGCCAATACAGGAGGAGAAAGTAAAGGGACTTGGCGGTGCATTGAGTTCCACAACGAATACATGTTGCCTGACTGTTGGCTAGAGCCCTTATTTGCTGAAGGGCTTTTATAATTTTGTATTTCCTGCAAGCTAACTCAGCAAGAGTTTTTCTTTTGTACGTCAGTGGTGAGAGGTAATAGAATGATGACAGGCTGGCATGATGCAGCCTTTACCAAGTGAACAGAAAGAAGCTTAAAGACTTTGAAGAAAAATCCAAGAGCAGCTGGAGATATAATCTCTTGGGAACTCTGAACAATTCAATCGAGTGACTATAAACCACTTACAGTAACCTGTTGCTTCTAACAGTCATTTGTATTTCTTCTCAAACTTTGGAGTAAAAAGATCAGTGGAATTAGCAGATTGCTGTGTTTTATCTTCCCTCTGAAGATGCTATTTTTAGGATTATACAAATACTGGTTAATTTGGCCAAAAGAGTTAATAAATATGGTTTCATCATAGTCAATTTGTGGTTTGTGCCTCATTAATTTCAAATATTAATTTTTTGAGTCCATCATCCAAAAATGACTTTTAGCATAATTAAAACTACATTCTCCTTGCACTTATATGTTAATCTGGCCATGATTTTCATACTGGTATTTAAATCTCTACAGACACCAAATAGGGTGAAGCCATGTATCATAACTCCCTATTCAATCTGAGAAACCAAAAACGTAGCACACCAACTCCCAGTGGAACACATTTGACAATTTTCTCATATGCACCTGAACTAAAATACAAATTATATCTACAGACCATATCATGATGACATACATGGAGTTTCTGGTGAAACCTTTCTTAGTGTACTAGTTCTTCTGGCTCTCAGCTCTCTTTAGTCAAGATGTAAATATACGATTACACAATAAAATCTTGGGAAATTTGTGAATCTAATTATAAACAGACTAAAATGCATCTATAAAGCAAATTTCAGATACATAGTTTTCCATTAATCAAAAATAAATAATTTCTACTAGACAACAAACCTCATTCCAGTATCGAATTACTGAGAACAGAGAGTGGAAAACACCAGGAACAAGATTAGCTGCTCTTATCCTCCATAGAAAGGTCTATTTGTAGATTATTTGGTCAATGTTATTCTCTCCTACTAGATTGTAGAATCAAAGCTTTTCCCAAAATAGGAACTCAACTGACATTTGTTGAATGCCAGCAAGCATAAATGGTAGGTTCTATTTGCCTTCCCTCTCATTCTATTGCTTCTAAAATGTTTTCTATCTCCCTCTCTTTCTATTAAATATTTGAAAGACAAAAGCTGAAATCTTTTACACTCTACTATTCTGGTCACATTTTATTATTGTTGGTCACATCTGACCAATTAAAATTTCTGTATTATGATTGCCCAGAAGATACCATATGGCGATTATTAACTGGTATGCAGGAATTTTGGGAGAATGAAATTGATGCAAATAGTAGTCATGTGAGATGGTGAGAGAATCCTATCAGCAAATCTGACAGGATTAATATTTATATTTAGAAATATTACTTTCTTTGAAAGTTTATAAATTAATTCACTTTGTTCTGGAAAATCCCCTAAGCAGTAGTCCCCAATAGGTGACATAGTCTTTGAAGGATAATACCTCATCTTTCTTGTATAAGCAAATTTGAGTTCAAGTTGTCATTGTAAGAATAATGTTTGATATGTTCACATATACTCCAACAATCTTACTCAAATTCCTGCCTTCACCTGTGGCTATGACCTTGTCATCCATCTTTGAAAGAAGAGAAATGAAAAACAAAAGCCAGAGTTGAGTTAGAAAGGAAATATAAGCACCTGTAAAGGAAAGGCAGAAAGAGTACTTGTGGGTGGTCGTCAACACCTCTGATGTGTGAGGGAAAAGACCTAAATACTAACTTCTATAAAAGTTTATGAATTATTTCATAGCAAAAAAGAAAAAAAAGAAGAACCAAGAGCTGGCATTAGAACAACTACCCAGTGTCCCATTTGTGTTAGTTACCCCATCCTCAGGATGCATGGTATCATACATCCTTGAATCATACACTTGCTAGGTTATATCACAATTTACTTTGTTAATTCACAATTACCAGAAGGCAGAAATTACATTTCATTTGTATTTACATCCCCACCATGTAGCATATTGCCTACACCACAGTAGGTAGTCAATAATTTTGTGTGGGATAAATGAAATATATTTGCACAGAAGATATGACGAGGTACTGCCCCTATTCTGACATACTTCTTAAAGAGCTCCATTTGGCACATTCTTTTAAATAAATATTGAATACATTATAGTTTGATGAAATAAAGAATTTGGATAGTTTTAGATTATTTCTTAGCCTTTTGATTATATGGAGAAATACATTTATATCACATGGCAGAATCTTTATGCAGCACTTTAACATGTTTTCTAGAATTCACAACATAAATTCGAAAAGACTGTGAGGCAATTCTTTGCTTTCCTTCACTCCCTTTCTTCTTTCTGAGTGCCAAGTTGAATGCTTGCATGATGTACAAGCTCTCAGTCCTTCCTTAAAACAGGTGATGAGACCTAGTGGTACAAAATAAAAATAGAAACACTGACATCCATCTATCAATATGTCACCATGCTTAGGGTTATTATAAACAGATTATTTTATCACCAAGTGACCAGTAAAGAGACTTAGGGAAAAAGATGTTTTTTTCAGTCTTTATATATTTATTAGAGTATTGAAAGATAATATAAAAATTTAATAGCTTAGCTGGGCATGGTGGCACACATCTGTAACTCCAGCTACTTGGGAGACATAGGTAGGAGGATCTTGAGTTTGAGACCAGGTCAGGCAAAATTTAGTGAGAACTTAGCTCAATAACAAAATAAAAACAAAAGGTCTGGGGGCATAGGTAAAGTGGTAAAGCACTCACCTTTATATGCATGAAGTCCTCGGTTCAATCCTTAGTACTGCAAAAAGTAAATTAATTAGTTAATCAAATTAAATTAATACTTAAACAAAAGTAGAAAAATATATGGAAAAGTGTATGTAATTACTCTGAAGTAATAACAATGAGAATAATAATATCTAGTGTTTATAAAGTGCTTACTCTGCTAAGCATATTACATGAAGTCTGTATTTACCGTCACAATATTCATATGTGGTAGCTGTAAATTATATATTTCACCTATGGATAAAATGATTTTTTGATGTGTTAAACAACTTTCCCAAGACTATATAGTTAACATGTGAGGCAACCAATATTCAAACCTGAAGAGGTCCATCTACTGAGCTAATATTCTTTCTGAAAATAAAGAGGGACAAAATTCAAAAGACACTCTGAAGAAAGGCAAATCAAACTGTTATCATTGGTATTATGATATATGAATCATAAGATGCCATGTGAAATAGGGTTGTAGAAGAAGAAACCTAGTGATAAAAACCTGGCATTTAGGGGAATTGGAAATAAGATATAAATGTATCAGGGACGCTCTTATCATTTAAAAGCAAAGGTTCACAATGTCAGAGGTGGGAAAAGCCTTCTATGAATATTTACTTGAAATCCAGCATAAGTGTTCTGGGTGATAGGCTTCAACAAGTCATTGCTCAGAGCTTCCACAGGTTACAATATTCTTTTATCTACTTTGTAATATTATTGTACAAATGTGTGGGCCTCTGTGCCAATGAATTTAGAAATATACAGATTATCAACAAAGTTGCTCCTACATAAAGAGGCTTCATTGTGGGCAGTGGATTAAAGCCTATGAGAACTAGATAAAAGCAAGGCAAGATGCAGTTAATTGCTTTTACCTGTAGGCCAAGATAGGCACAGCCCTCACCCACAAAACAGGGAAAGGCAGAACAGCTGCATCTCCTAAATTGTGTTTAGAGAAGCAGGAACACAGGTTTCTCCTGTTACAATGTCACAGGCCTCCCCATGACTCCACCCTGTTTGCTACTATAAGAGACCCCTGAAGGAGGAAGAGGGGCTTTTGCTTTTAGGGGCTTTACTTTGGGGTTTTTAATGTGGGAAGCTTTTGGAAGGAAAAAGAATTATTGAAGGGAAAAATTGCTGAAGGGAAAAGAATTGTTGAAGGAAAAATGCTGAAGAGGGGTTGATAGAAAGTCTGCGCCAAGAACTTTAACATAGACTTCAGAAAGCAAAGCTGAGAAAGAACTTCATACATAGGCCTTAGGAAAGCTAAAGCTTAAAGAAAAGCCAAAGAGAACATGGAACAATGCACAGTGCGAGTCTAATGACCGAGACCTTAGAGTTATGTATATGCAGTTTTTAGGCAAGGCTGCTGGTTTGCAAGTTTGAGCACAGAGGCTTTGCGAGAACTAAAGGGAGATGGGACAATGCAAGCCTGGGGCCAAAAGACTTTAAAAGCGATTAAGCTAAAGATAAGCTAAGTGCAAACATTGGACAGTACAAGCCTAAGGAAAGAGGTTTTAAGCAAGGTTTTAAAAAACTGAGAGGAGTAAGTCCTTAAAGAATCAAGATAGAGAAAAGAAACAATTAGGGTTGGGCATCTCCACCCAAACACACAACACAGGTGACCCCAACTTTCTGTGTATCCTGTGTCTTCTCTGAATCTCCAGTCACCCCCAGTTAAGCCCAGTTAGGTCCAGTAATAACCAAGGAGTGAGAGAGAAAGCTCGCTCCAGAAAGGGAGAGAGTGCGAGAAACAACACCCCCTCTACTCCATTTCAGCTACAAAGTCTGACAGTCTAGAAGACAGTTCAGTGAGAACTTTTTTCTATCAAAAACTAATGCCAAGCATTTGAAATATCTGAATTTTGCTTAAAATATCTAGCTGAACGTGTGGTTACATGTGATTTTCAAGGTTGTTGACTATCTTTTTCTCTTTCAACTTTTGATTTTATATGTGTCTTGTCACTACTGGCTGGTAGCCTTGGTTTGTTGTAAAGGAGGCCAGATATTATACTAGGAAGATAAAACTGAGAATCCTGAATTACAGGAAGGATTCTGTGAATTCTTCAATTGGACTACAAATAATTAAGCTTTAATCTTATTCTAAATCAAAGAAATGGGAGACTCTATGAACCCATTCAGTTTTAAACTGCTGTCACTCTTTGCTGGTCCTCTTGCCTGATTTTGTAAAATTCCTTTCCTTTAGTACTCCTTTCCATGATCATCCTGAGTTGCTGCTTCTATTCTGTCTATATATATTGCCATGTGAACTTGTGGCCTCTGCCAAATAGGCTTTATCAAGGTAAGATCATGGGTTTTATTCATATGAATATTTGCATATTAGCTCAGCTCTGAATATTTTAATGTGCTATGAGCATTGTATACTTTGATAATTTTTATTGTAGACTCACCATGTAGTTGTTCAATTGACAAGAAATTGACAAGCCACTTCACTGCTTCTCAGACCGAGAAAAATGTAATTTGTCTCTAAGAATTGCTTTTCTTTTCTTTATTTAGTAGAGTTTTATGTCACAAAAGAATAAATCCAAATTAAGATAAGCAAAAATTCTTGTCTAAGTCATGCTCTTGTATCTTCTGATTATAAATCAAACTTTCTTCTAATGATACCACACAGCTATTTCATACAGAATATATGTTTAAAAATAACTGATTAGCAAGCTGGGTCTTTTTCTAAATGTCCACCCATTTATTCAACTCCCATATGTTATGGACTTTATCTCTGGCCTTATGCTTGGCACAGGCAATAGAAAGAAAAAGAAGTCAGAGATGGCTTTGAGTTGGCTTGTGGGGTGGTGGTGGGGTACATGAGAGTAATAAAATGGCAATCGCACTACAGAGTGAGGGTTGTACTTTGGGAGTACAGTGTGGTAACTCTTTATATAGACCTGGTAGGCCAGCGAAGGCTTTCTGCAGTATGTGATAGTGAATCTGGGTTTTCAAGGGTAATAGAAACAATTTAGATACTGAGGAAGAAAGCATGGATATTCTAGGCAAGTGAAGCAACATACAGCGAAAAGAGGTAAAGTAGTCTCATAACTGGAGAATAGCAAGTGGTTCAACTTGGTTGGTACTGGAGGAAGAGAAGGCTCTATATAAGAATTCTTCTTTTCTAAAATAATTAAAAGGGTTATACTATTCTTAAAAGAACTCACAATAATAAAAGAGTGAAAATGGTTTTGTTTTAAGTAGGTGTGACAATAATATAAAGCCTGCAAAAATAGCACCAATCCCAGAAGGAAAGAATATGAAACAGGAAAGCATGAAAATAGCTTGACCTTTGGTTGCTAGGAAGCAGATGAAGGTCTCTCTGTGGTCCCATAGGCACAAATCAAGTCATCCAAGGTGCAAGTCACCTGAAGAAACAGTCATAAGTCACTGCATACGTTTATTTTCCCTACTGCAACCCAGAAGAAGGACCAAATCAATTCAGAATCTGTGGCTTTGCCTGGATGAGTGATAGCAGGTCATTTTCAGTGGGCCAAGTCCAGCATTGTATTTATTCAGCATTGAAATGTAGTAAGGGAACAGGGAATTGGTTGACTTCCAGAATTATGAAATAAAACATTTGGCTACAAAATTAACCAAATGAACAAGGGTCTTTTGAGGTCTGTTGAGGTAGCTGCATTTTGCATCAAGCTGTCTGTGGGATGTTTGAATTTTGGTCTTATACTGTATTGTGTGTGTGTTAAGAAATTCACAAATATTTCCCTGAGCCACAACAAAAGATGATGCCTGAATCATCATAAAACAGATTTGCTTTCAATAATGGCTGTCTTACCAGGGAGGTAAGCCTCTAATTTATTTCTAATTCTCCAAATGCTAAATACTAAGAAACACCCTAAAATTCCCTTCACTTCTGTCCATTTCTTTCTTCAGCTGTGGTTGAATCTGGCTCCTCAACTACACTTACTTAGATTCTGTTCTCCTAGCTCAACAATGGCTATTCAACAATGGAGCTGCTTAATGGATAAAATGAAGTAGACCCACCAGCTCTGTTACAGTCTTCAAATTGGAGAGGAATACATCAAGTTATTTTCATTTCTCTATTCTTTTGTGAATTCTAAAGTACAACTTTAAAATATGATTTAGAATAAGAGTTATTCATTACCACTTGGGAGCTGGAGATATGGCTCAAGTGGTAGAGCACTTGTTTAGTGAGCACACAGCCCTGACTTCAAACCCTACTAGTACAAAAAGAAATTGACCATTTTGGAATGACAAAAGCACTTTTTAGGTTTATTATAATAGAAAACTTAGATCAGAAGACTTTAATATCAGATTAGAACTAACCATACACTTTATATTGAATAAGTCAAACCTCCCTGTTCTTGAAATTCCTCCTGTGGAGAATAATTTACAAAGGCCAGTTGACCCACAATTCCATCCTATGTCTTTCTGAATGTTTAAATAAATATAGTGTAATCAAGGCCTCCATTACAGTAGCAATCTAGAGACAAAACATGTATTACCATGAATTCATGGCATCAAAACCTTCGATTAGGTTCCATATCTACTCTAATAATGATATCCACAACTATCATGACATAGCTTTCATCAAATGTCTATATGTTCATGTCATCATACTAGACACTAAAATATATCAAATAAATTAAGCAGATATGACTCTGGCTGGACTCCTAAAGACACAGTGGTATACTACATGAGACTTTTCACTCAAAGGAACTATTTATCAGTCTTTTCATTCAGCATGAATCATGACATGTAGTACTCTGTACATTTCCAGGTTAAGAAAGAATAACTGAGAACAGAACAGACAAATTTAGTCAGTCAGTGCCACCTGCAGTTGGAACAATGATATAAATCCTATAACATTTTTATGGGAAAATCTGACAGAAACTGCTCGAAATAAAGTCAATGAAGCCATCAAATAGTGTTAGATATGGGTTTTGTGGAACAGGTGGTGGGTAAGATAAAATTCAGTACTTTGGTGCATTTATTCTCTAGATAAAGACAATAGGTATGATTATGACTATAATTGATTCCAATAATTATTGCCAGTTTTTATTTTATACATAGAAATATGTATCAGTGAGCAAAGGACCTAATGATTGTCATTAATAGAAAACAGTCTATGAGCTGAACATAGATTGACTGCTATGATCTTTCTAAAACCTCTGCCTTGAATGGGGGAGGAATTAAAAAGCAAAGTTAAAATAAGGTATTGATCAGGATTACCTCGGTCTGAGTCATTTCCTTGTTGCTTACTCTTTAGGTCCATAGATTAGCTGAAATACAGTTGAGAATTATTTTGGTAAAGATTTAATAAGGTCATGTTGAAGTGAGCTGCAGTGACTCAGACATCTGTTTTTACCTTTCTCCTCCTCTTCTTCTTCCTCTTCTGCTTCCTTCTCCTCCTCCTTCTTCTTCTACCTTTCTTTTTTTTTAAATTATTTTATTTCCCAAACTGGGCCATTTAAACAGAGACAATGAGAAAATCATCCTCCTAAGTTAACTATGAAATTACTTTCTTCAAATACCCTTATAACTACATTGTTTCTCGGCATAGATATTTTTGGACTTTTTCTAGCTGTTAAAGCCTTCGATATTCATGTCCAAACTACTTCCCCTCTATGACTTCACTTGTCAAATAGATTTGCAGTTAAGCCCTGGCTTTGTCACTTTCCAGCTATATGAACTTAGAGTCATTGAACCTTGCTTGCCCTGTTTACTTATTAATAAAAGAACAAGAGTAATCTTTGACTTCCTTGCTCTCAAAATTATTATGAAGAAAAATGAAGTCAAGGATATGAGTGTGGTTTGTAAAATAAAAAGTACTACATATACATATCCCTGTTTTAACCTTGCTCACTATAATGAAGTTCTTTTCATTGAAAATCACCAGAATTTATGTTGAAGCTTTTCCAATCAGTTCTAAGGTGTCTGACACATAAAAATTGTTATGAGAACAGTGTCCTCAGTTCTTGCCAATTCCTCATAGTTTGTCTATGGCCTTTATACACGAAGGACAGTTTGGCTCAGTAGAAATTCCTTGGCTCATATTTTCTCGCCTTGAGTATCTTAAAAGTGTGATTCTACTTTCTTGTACTAAGCAATACTGCTACAGAGATATCTGATGCCAGATGGTCTCCATCCACTAACCATAATGGCTGGAAATTCAAAGTATTTTTTTCTTTAACATTCAATGTTGCATCCTACTCATATATAATTTATTTTATACACATGAAAGTTTTTCTTATTTGATGAAGCTCCAATTTTTCTTTTTTATTAGAGTACATTAATTGTGCAAATGTGTTTCAATGTGGTATTTCCATACATGCATATACTTTAATCAAAGTCACTCCCTCTTTGGCTCTTGCTTATCCTTCTGTCCCCTTTTAAACAATTGTAATAGGATTCACTGTTCTAATTTCATACATTCATATAAAATACTTTGATCATATTTACTGACCCATTTTGCCCTCTCTTTCCACTGGTTGCCCCCAAAATACCGTCTCCATCTTATATCCACGACTTTCATTTTTTTCTTTAGGTCTAGATTTCACATACAAGAGAGAAAAATGTGATATTTGTGTTTCTTGGTCTGGCTAATTTCACTGGCCACAATGATCTTCACTTCCATCAATTTTCCAGCAAATGACAAAATTTCATTCATCCTGATGGTTGAATAATACTCCAGTTTCAAGATGCCACATTTTCTTTATTCATTCATTCATTGGATGATGGTCACCTGAACTGATTTCATATGTTGGCTATTGTGAACAGTACTGCTATAAACATGAGTGTCCTGTTGACTTACATTCCTTTAGATATATGCCCAGGAATAATATCATGTAGTAGTTCTATTCTTAGTGTCTTGAGGAACCTCAATACTGATTTCCATAGTTGCTGGGCTAATTTACATTCCCACCAAAAGTGTACAAGGGTTCTTTTTCCCTGCGTCCTTGCTTTGTTTCTTGTTATCTTGATGGTGGTCATTCTGAATGGGGTGAGATAGAGTCTCAGTATAATTTTGATTTGCATTTCTCTTATGACTAAGAATGCCAAACATTCTTAATGTATTTATTTAACCACTTGTACTGATTTTGAGAAATGTCATTTTAATTCTTTTGCCTATTTACTAATTAGAGTTTTGTTCTTTGGCTGTTTAAACTTGGAGCTCTTTATAAATTCTGGATATTAATCATTGTCCAATGATTAGCTGGAAAAAATTTTCTCCGATTCTGTGAGTTGTGTCTTGATTCTAGTAATTGTTTTCTTTTAGGTACACAAGTGTTTTGTTTTAAATTTGATGCAGTCCCATTCATCAGTTCTTGCTCTTATTTCATGAGCAATTGGTGTCCTTTTTAGAAAGGCATTACATATGCTTACATTGTCAAGGACTTTCCCTAAAATTTTTTATGGTAGTTTCAAAGTTCCAGGTCTTACATTTAGATAATTGATCCATTTTGAATTGATTTTTGTGCAGTGTGAGAGACAGGGATCTACTTTTAGTTTTCTAGATGTGCATACTAAGTTTTCCTGACACCATTTGTTGATGAAGCTGTCTTTTCTCCAACACAGGTTTTTGGTACCTTTGTCAAAAATCAGTTGGCTGTAGCTATGTAGGCTTATTAATGAATCTTCTATTCTAATCCATTGATCTGCATGTCTGTTTTTGCAGAATCATGCTGTTTTTTGTTACTATGGCTCTGCACTATAATTTGAAGTCAGGTCCTCCAGGCATTTCTCTTTTTGCTCAGGACTGCTTTGGTTATTTGAGGCCTTTTGTGTTTCCATATGAATTTTAGGATTGATTTCACTATTTCTGTGAAAAATGACATAGAAATTTTTATGAAAATTGCCTTGAATCTGTAGATTACTTTTAGTCATTTAGCTATTTTTACTGATTCTGCTGATCTATAAACATGGGAAGTTGTTACATCTTCTGGTACATTTAATTTCTTTCTTCAAAGTTTTATAGTTTTCTTTATAGAGGTATTTTACCTCCTTAGTTAGATTTACCCCTATTTAATTTTTTATGCTATTCTGATGGGCTAATTTTCCAATTTTCTTTTTCTGTCTGTTGATTACGGGTGTGTAGAAAAGCTACCAATTTTCAAGTGTTGAATTTGTATCCTGCTGCTTTGCTGAAAGTATTCATCAGATGTAAGAAGATTTTTTGGAAGATTCTTTAGGACCTTTTATGTATAGGACCACAGTCTACAAGTAGAAATAATTTGACAACTCCATTTCTTACTTGTATTCCGTCTAATTCTTCCTCTTGCCTTTTTTCTCAGCTTAAGAATTCAAGCACTACATGGTATGATATTGGCTATAGTTTTATTTTGTACAACCTTTATAATACTGAAGTACATTCCTTCTATTCCTAGTTTCTTCAGGGCGTTTATTAGATGTTGAATTTTGTCAATGGCCTTTTCTGCATCTATTAAAGATGATCATGTGATTTTTTTGTCCTTTATTCTGTTTATGTGCTACATTATATTTATTGATTTGTATGTGTTAAGCCATTCTTGATTCCTGAAATGAAATCAACATGATCATGGTGTATGATTTTTAAATGTGTTGTCGAATTAGGCTTGAGAATATTTTATTGAGAATTTTTATGTATATATTGACCAAAGAAATTGTTCTGTAGGGTTTGTGTGTGTGTGTGTGTGTATGAGTGTGTGTGTGTCTTTATCCTGTTTTGGTATCAGGGTAACACTAGCTTCATAGAATGAGTCTGGTAGTATTCATTCCTTTTCTATTTTGTGGAGTAGTTTGAGGAATATTGATGCTTATTCTTCTTTAAATGTCTGGGAGAATTCAGCAATGATTCTGTCTAATGCTAGGCTTTTCTTTGTTGGGAGTATTACCTGCTTAAATCTGCTTAGGTGGTTTTTATGGTCTTAATTCAATTTTGGTAGGTCATATGCATCTAAAAATTACCCATTTCTTCTAGATTTTCCAGTGTATTAGAATATAAGTTTTTGAAATATTTTTCAATAACCCTTTGAATTTCATTGATACCTGTTGTAGCATCCCCTTTCTTATCTTTAATTTTAATTTGGTTTTCTCCCTCCTTCTTTTAGCTAGTTTGGCTAAGAGTTTATCAGTCTTGTTTATTTTTCAAAGATCCAACTCTTTGTTTCATATATTCTTTATATTTTTCTTTTGAATCCAGCTTATTAATTTCTGCCCTGATCTTTATTATTTCTTTTCATTACTACTTTTGGGTTTGGCTTCTACTTGTGTTTCTTGAGGAGGGGTTCCATTATTAGGTCATTTATTTGAAATCTGTCTGAGTTTTTAATGTAGACATTTATAGTTACAAAGTTTCTTCTTAGTACTACCTTTGTCGTGTTCCAAAGGATCTGGTAAGTTATGTTTTTGTTTTCATTTGATTTTAGGACTTTTTTTATTTCCTTTCTTATTTTTTCCATTCACCACTGAACATCCAACAGTATATTGTTCAGTCTCTATGCATTTGAATATTTTCTATACTTTCACTTGCTGTTAATTACTAGTTTTATTCTATTGTCATCTGATAAAAAATCAGGAAGTTACTTCAATTTTCTTGTATTAATTAAGACTCATTTTACAACCTAAATATGATCTATTTGAGGGAGAGTTCCATGAGCTGCTGAGAATATATTCTGTGGCTTTCGATGGAATATTCTGTGGGTGTCCATTTGAACTATAGTGTTTAATTCTAAAGTTTCCATGTGTTCATGTGTGTGTGTGTATGTACACATGGATGACCTACTGGTGAGAGTGAGGCAATAAAGTCATCCATTATTATTGTGTTGGGATTTATCTGTGCTTTTATGTCCAGTAGTGTTTGTTCTATAAAATTGGGTATGCCAATATTCTATGCATATATGTTTGCAATTGTTAAGTCCTCTTGATAGATTGTTCCCTTTATCAATATGAAGTGCCCTTCTTTGTCTCTTTTGATTTTGGTTTGAAGTCTGCTTTGTTCGATATTAGAATAGTTAGCCCTGTTTGCTTTTGGGCTCCATTTCCTTGGAAATTATTTTTCAATCCTTTCACTTTAAGATTCTGTTTATCTTAGTGAACATGGTGAGTTTCTTATAAGAAACAAATGATTGGATCCTGGTTTTTTGGGTCTTTAAAATTTAATCTACCAGTCTTTGTCTTTTGGTTGGAGAATCAAAATTATTAACATTCAGAGTTATTATTGAAAGGTATATAGTAAATTCCTGCCATTGTGTTGTTTTTGTAGCATTTGATTCTTTCCAACTCCTCATTTGCTTTTCTACTCATCTAGTGAGATTTATTCTTTCCTGTATTTTCATTATTACATTTATCTTCCCCTTTTTAAGAAAAGCCTACATCTATTTTTAATTGACAAAGGTATTTATCTATTAAAGAAATTAAATCAATGACAATAATCTTCCAAATGGAAAGCACAATGCCAAGATGAGTTCACTGGTAAACTCCATAAAACCTTTAAGAAAAAAATTATGCCAGTTCATTACAATATTTTCAAAATGACAGGTGCAGTGAATACTGTCTAATTAACTCCAGAGGGCAACATTTCCCTAATACCAATACCAGACACAGATGTTACAAGAAAAAAATAATTATACATGACAACCAGGTGAGATTTATCCTATGTATGTAAAGCTGGCTCAACATTTGGAAATGAATTAATTTAATCCATCACATCAACAGAGTAAATGGAAAATCATATGATCACATCAATAGATGTATAAAACATTTAACAAAATTCAGCACCCATTCATTTAAAAACCTCTCAATAAAATCGGAATACAGGGAAACATCCTCACCTTGACAAAGAACATTTAAAAATTGCAGATTATAACATTCATAAATGCTAAAAACTTAAACCTTCCCTCAGGAACAAGGCAAGAATGTCCTATCTCCCCACTGCTTTTCAACATTCTACTGCAAGTTCTAGCTAACATAATATTAAGACAAGAACAGGAAATAAAAGGCAAACAGACTGGGGAAAAGGAAATAAAACTGTCTTTGCAGGTGACATTGTCATCTATGCTAAAAACCCAAAAGAATTGAAAACAAACTTCTGTAATTAGTAAGAGATTATAAAATAGTTATAGTTTAACATAAAAAAAAGTCAATCACTTCCTCATATACCAGCAACAAACAAGTGAAATTTGGAACTAAAAACACATTACCATTCACATTAGCACTTCTCTACAATGTAATACTTAGATATAAATATAACAAAATATGTACAAGATCCATATGATGAAAACTATACATCTCTGTTGACAAAAACCAAAGAACTAGTTAATGGAAAGATAATCTGCATTCATGAATTGAAAGGTACTATTTATCAACATGTCAGTTATTCTAAATTTGTTCTATAGATTTAATGCAATGCTTAACAAAACCCCACCAAAATATTTCATGTATATCAACAAACTAATTCCAAAGTAGATATGGAGAAGCAAAAGACTAGAACAGTTAACTCAATAATGAAGGAGAACAAAGTCAGAGGACTGAGACTGCTTGATTTCATCAAGACAGTGTGGTATTGTGTGGGGAGCAGAATAGGAGAAGCACAGTTGTACTCAGTGTTCTGTAGGCTGAGTTTGGCACAGGCCCAGCCACATAATAAGGCTAGAGTAAGATGCAGAGCAGCTGCTTTTCCTAAGATGTTTATGTCAAATAATCTGTAGGCTGAGATTTGGCACAGCCCCAGCCACAGAAGAGAGCAAGGAGGCAAGATGCAGCTCAGCTGCTTTTCCTAAGTTGTTTAACACAGTTTTCTTCTGTTTCAATGTCACGCCCCTCCCCAAGAAACATTCCTCCATTTCCTTCTTTACCACTGGGTATAAAAGACTCACAGAAGGAGGGCGAGGCTTTTTGATGAAGAGAGGCTTTTGATGATGGGCAGCATTTGGATGAAGGGAGGCTTTTTGATAGGGAGTTTTTGACTGAAGGGAAATTGCTGAAGGGAGGATTGTTGAAGGAGAATTGCTAAAGCTGAAGAGAGAACATGGGATAGTGCAAGTCTGCACTGAGAACTTTATACATAGGCTTTAGAAAAGCTAAGCTAAAGAAAAGCTAAAGAGAACACACCTGGTCCCAACTTTCTGTCTGTCTGTCCATCCTGTGTCCTTTCTGCATCTCCTGTCATCCTCAGTTAGGACTACTTAGGTTCAGTAGTAACAGGAGCAAGAAAAAGCTCACTTCATTATTGGTAAAAGAATAGAAAAAACAGACCAGTGGAAAATAATAGAGAGCCTAGACATTGACCAACACAAATGTCAATTGTTTATAACAAAGGAGAAAAACATTGCTATTAAGTAGATTATTTCCCATATATGGTACTGAAAAAACTTTACATCCACATGTACTAATATAAAAACACTTAGACCTTATACCCTTCACAAAAATAACTCAAAATGGATGATACACCTAAATGTTACAAAAGTATAAAACACATAGAAGGTAACATAAAAGAAAATCTAGATTTTTTTTTAGTTTGATGACTTTTTAGATACAACAAAAAGTATGATCCTTGAATAAAGAATTGATACAGCAGACTTCATTAAAATTAAAAACTTATGCTCTAAAAAACTACAATATCAAGATAATGAGAAGATAAGCTATAAACTGGGAAAACATGTTTGCAAAGAACCTATCTGTATTAATCAGATGTTTTGTCATTGTGATAAATACCTGAGAAAACAACTTAAAGAAGGAAAGATTCATTCTGGTTTATGCTTTCAGTCCCTGGTGACTGACTCCATTGCTGTGGGCCAGAGGCAAGACTGAACATAATGGCAGGAAATACATGGTGGAACAAAGCAAGTCAGCTCATTATTGACAGGAAGTAGAGAGGAACAGACAGGAATGGGCCAGAATCAAGACACTCTTCAAAAGCATGTATACCTAGTGACCTACTTCCTCCAGTTGGGCTCCACCTCCTAAAGTTTCCACCACCACTCAAATTAGTGCTGCTAGCTGGAGACCAAACCATTAATACATGAGCCAGTGGAGGACATTTTATATTCAAATCATAACATCCGCCCTTACGTCTGGAGCAAAGGCACATGTCTACCTTATAATGTAAAATGAACTCAGCCCACCTCTATGTGTCCCCTGAATCTCCCAGCATTGTCCAAAAGTCTGTCTAAAGTCTTTTCTGAAACTCAAGGCAAACACTTGTCTGTGATCTCTGTAAAAGTCAAAAGTAAGTTATGAAATACCAAAGTACAATGCCACAGAGTAAACATCCCTATTACAAAATGAATGGTGGGATAAAAAGGAATGATTGGACCAAAGTAAGATGGAAACACATAGGGAAAACATTAAATCCTGTCCCTCCATGTCTGGCAGAATCTAGAGTCCTTTCATGCAGTCTTGTTGGTTGCTATCCACATAGCCTCTCTCCTGAGCTGGTTCTGCTTGCTGCCTCTAGCTTACATTAACAAATATTCCACATTCCTGGCATCTTTCATTCCCTGGGGTCTCGATTACATCTTTGGCTTCACTGTCACAGCTTCACACATCATTCTTTTATAGGTTGCCTTCAGGGAATTTGACCCTATCACACATTGCTTAACCTCCCAGGCTTTCATTTGCAATCTTGGTGGAAGCCTCTATGGTCCCATAACTCTTGTGTTCTGCATGACTGCAAAACCAGTGTCATGTGTTTGATAACAAAACCCATGGCCAGTTTAAGTGGTAATCAGTACCCCTTGAATCATGGCTGTACTGGTCTTTGAGTGCCTGGGTGGCTGAATGTGAATGAACACTTCCCTAGGTGGCCTTGTGCAAGCAGGGCATCCCATAGATTCCTTCTCAGAGTCTTTTAAATGAGTTTATACTTTTACACCCTGAGCCTGAGGTAAGTGGGGTCTAGCTGATTCTTGAGATGCCTTCAAGGCATCTTTCTTATTGGCCAGGTACAAATTATTTGATTGTTTTCTGTGCAATAGTCTATTTAAAACTGTACCTTCCTTTGCCTCAATGTTAAACATGCAGCATTCTTGTCAGAATGGCAAGTTTTTCAAATGCTTTTGCTTTACTTTTTGCTCCCAATTCTCATTGTCAATCTGAGAAAATATCCTGAATACTATACTGCCTTAAATTTTTTTCCACCACATTAATTGGTTTGTTACCTTTAAACTAAGACTCTCTCAAAGCCTCAGGACAGAAGAAAAAACATGGACTTTGCCAGAATGTAACACACGTGGCCACTAGTCTAATATCCAATAAAGAGCTTGCTCCCACCCAAAACATCATGAACACAGTCTTTACTACCCTCATTCCTATCAGAATTCTGGTTTTCTAAGGTCCCATAAAATTCACCCATTGAGCTCTGTTTACAGCATCCTAGGGTTTCTCTAACGTAAATCTTCATTTTTACCCCCTCCCACCAGTTCCAAAGGCTTCTTAACCACACTTGATCATATAATCACTGCAATGACCCTGCTTGTCTGATACCAACTTTCTACATTAGTCATACTTTTATTGCTTTGACAAATACCTAAGAAAACAATTAAAGGATGAAAGATTGATTTGGGTTCACAGTTTCAGAGGTTTTAGTTGATGGTCAGCTAGCCCGATTGCTGTGGGCCTGAGGTAAAGCTAAAGCATGTGGTGGAGTGAAGCAGCTCAACTCATGATGGACCGAAGCAGAGAAGGACAGGCAGGAAGCGGCCAAGGTCAAGATTCCCTTTAAAGGCCTACCTCAAGGCTGGGTATGTACCCCATTGGTAGAGCACTTGCCTATCATGGAAGAAGCCCTGTGTTTGATCCCCCATACCATCAAAGGCACATCTCCAGTGAGGAAATCCCTGTCAGATTACTGATTGATGATGGAGAGAACACAGCCTTCAGTGACCATCTAATTAAAAGGAAATAGCATTTGGAAAAATTTTGTTTGGAAAAGTGCTAAGTAAATGCTGCCAACTATCGCCTTTAAAAGACAGTAGCATTGTCTGAAGAAGAAGACTCTGATTTCTGGAGTTATCATCACTATATTCAAAATGTCCAGTCTTGAACAACTGCAAAATAATTTTAAAAAGAATATATCAAACCTAAACATAAAAATAAGAAATTATGAGGAAGAATCAATATGGTGGATTTGCTGAAGGACCCTGGGACCTTGATCTACATGATTTCAAATAATTACTCAGGTAATACTGCTTTTTCTGCAAACCAAGATACCGCCAACACAGAGGGGGCACATAATATTCATTGACCAACCCTTAAACTCACTTTTTAAAGTACATAACCACCCAGCACAGGGTCAGGCAGCTGCTGCCAGCCCACCTGTCTGCTCACCAGCTGGGGACAGCTGGGAGCAGGGTCAGGTAGCCCCAGCCTATCGCTGCTTTTTTCTTTTCTTTTTCTCTTTCTTAATTCCCTCCTGCCTGGGTCAGTGAAGCTAAAACACAACAGAGAATGGCAGAGATCTGCAACATCTGGGAGTACCTGGACCAACTATAATACATGGAGACACAGAACTTCCAACTGCTGCCCACGTGCACAGATCCCTCTCTGCCTTAGTGTGTCTGCAACCTTACTAACAATAACACAACACAGAGACCTGCAGAAAGAGAGCTGCTGCAAGCATCTGGGAAGACCAGGGCCTGCCAAACACAAGTGGACACAAAACCTCTGTCTGCCTCCTGCCTGTGTTACCCTTGTAGTCGATCTGTTTTCAATCAAAACAGATCTACTAACCTGCTAACCTGCCAGGTGAGCACAACACACTGTTGGGAAGGGGACCACATATTCTAGCACAGCTGGGGAGCTGATTGCAACCCATCTGGACAAAACTGGTGGCCAAACACACAGAGGGAATATTTCCCCTCTGCCTGGGGTAGAGGGACAGAACATGTAGCTGAAAAAGCCTTTGTGGGTATGGAGTGACTCAGCAGCCACTGTGGAGAAAGCCAGGCACTGCACTGCTCTGGAGAAACCAGGAGCAAGGTGAAACTGACAGTCTCACCAAGAGAAAAGCTCATCTCTAACTCACAGGCTTGTCTTGTGAGTGGAAGGGGTTGGCAACGGCTCATTTACCAACTCCTCATGGGACCACTTCTGAAAACCTGCTCCACTAAGGAAGCCCAGGCTCAAACACCCAGAGCTGAGCTCCCCCAAGGCGCTCCAATGAGGAAGAGCAACATTCATTACCACACAACCCACATACAATCTTAAGAAGGGACAGTCTTGACCAAAGTCCCTATAGAAAATAAAAGCATCACCACTTGAACCTGAAATCAGAGGAAAGAGTCCAGAACATTCATTGAACTGAATTTTTTATATATAGATATGCATATATACATTAATAAATACATCTTTTTATTTTTTGTACATGTATTTTTTAATTTTTAGTTTTAACTTTTGTCTTCATTTTTTCCTCCATCTTACTATCCCCTATCTCCCTTATCCATTGTGTCCTAACACTAACACTCTCAGCCATCTATTGCCCCACTTTACTTTCTCTATCCCAATTTTTTTCTTTCTCATCTCTTTCCATCTTCTTCCCCTTCATTTTCCCTTCCTCACCTTCCTCTCCTCCCCCTCCCTCTTCCCTACTACCTCAACCTCCTCAAAATTACCACCTATTGAAGAGTCTATTGTTCCACCTTTACACATTACCCCATCCTTCCTATCCCTCAGCAACCCTGACAACAGCACTCTCTTCCACAATGACTGAACTATACCTGAACACCCACTAGTGACTTAGTACCCTAGATCCCCCACACCTCACACCCCTTCCTTCTGCCCCATCCTCCAGTGCCAGTTCTTTCAATACCTACGTATCTACTTCTACCCAAACAACTGTTATTCCCCCCAGTCTCCCCAGCTTATAGATAATATCACCAAGGGGCTCACTACATATTTGTAAGTAACTGGTCTAGCACCAAATCGGTGAATTTGCTATTGTTAATTTATACTGCCTAGTGAGGGAACAGAAATAGCACATAGCTAATGACTAAGGCAGTCATAGCACAGTAATTGTGTCAGTGGGAACATAACAGGTGATTAAAATCCCCAATTAGTCACTCAACAACACAGGAGCACAGCACCTCATAGAAGCACAGGGAGAAGGAGGCCAGGAAATCCTAACCCCCAAAAGACTAACAATTCAATAGAGGATTTACTGGGACATGAAGAAAATGAATACCCAGTTCCTGACCCCAACAGAACAATGATAAATATCACCAATGAGCTTAGTGACACCCACAAAATAGCTCTCAATGAGGAAATTGTGGACAAGATCACTGAGAAACTCATGGAGAAGCTACAAGCTACTGTCAACCAGAAAGTACAAGATGAACTCAAGAATTGTCAAAACACCACAAATAAAAAAACTTAAGAAGACATAGAAATGACTAAATGAACTCAGAGAGGACTTTGACAAACTCCAAAGTGAAACAAAGGGGGCTATATAAAAAGATATATATGAAATAAAGAACACAACACAAGATATGAAAGAGGAATTTAACAAAGATTTGGAAAACCTCAGAAAAAAGAATCAAACAGAAACCCTAGAAATAAAAAGATCTTTAATCAAATAAAAAATACAGGGGAAAGTCACTCCAGCACACTAGAATAAGTGGAAGACAGAATCTTAGGACTTAAAGACAAAATAGATATTAAAGAAAAAACAGAACTCTTAGACAAAAGACTCAAATCTGCAAAAGGAATATGAAACAACTCAGAGACTCCATCAAAAGACCAAACCTGTGAATCATGGGCATTGAAGAAGGAGAAGAGGTACAAGTCAAAGGGATATGTAACAAATTCAACAAAATAATAGCAGAAAATTTACAAAATCTCAAGAAAGAATTGTCCATTCAGGTACAGAAAGCCTCCAGGATCCCAAACAGGCTTGATAGAACCTCTCCACAGATTATTATCATTAAAACAACTAGCACAGAGGAAGAATATTAAGGCTGTAAGAGAGAAAAAACAAATAACATATAAAAGTAAACCCATCAAAATAACAGCAAATGTCTGAACTGAAAACTTAAAAGCAAGAAGGGCATGGAATGAGGTATTTTGAGTATTGAAAGAAAACAATTTCAGTCCTAGAGTATTCTACTCAGCAAAACTATCATTCAAAATTGATGGAGGAATAAAAGTCTTCCACAATAAACAGAAACACAAGACTCTAAAAGGAATGCTACATACAGAAGATGAAAACAAATGTAACCATGAAAGAGTGGGAAGTATTAACCTCATGGGAAGAGCAGACAAGCACTCAAACAGTAGCAATGATTCAGCGGCACACACTCAAATCCTGAAACAACAAAAACAACTAAATTGCAGGAATAACCACATACCTCTCAATGCAAACACTGAATGTTAATGGACTCAACTCCCCCATTAACAGACAGCATTTGGCAAACTAGATGAAAAAGGAAGACCCCACAATCTGTTATTTACAAGAGACCCACCTTATTGACAGAAACAAACACTGGCTTAGGGTGAAAGGATGGAAAATGATTTACCTAGCTAATGTCTCCCCAAAACAGACAGGAGTAGCAATACTTATATCAGATAAAGTGGACTTCAAACTTAAATTACTCAAAAGAGATAAAGAAGGTCACTTCATACTAAAAAAAGGAGCAATACATCAAGAGGAAATAACAATTATCAACTTACATACACCCAATGTTGGTGCACCCAACTTCATTAAACTACACTAAACATACACTAAAGGACTTAAAATCACATATAGACCCCAACACAGTGCCAGTGGGAGATTTTAATACCCCTCCATCAGCAATAGATAGGTCATCCAGACAAAAAAATCAACAAAGAAATTCTAGAACTAAATGACAACATAGATCTAATGGAACTGACAGATCTACAGAATATTACATCCTACAACAGCAAAATATACAATCTTCTCAGCAGCCCTTGAAACTTTCTCCGAAACAGATCATATCTTAGGGCACAAAGTAAGTCTCAACAAATATAAGAGAATTGGATTACCCCCTGATCTGATCACAGTGAAATAAAACTAGATCTCAACAACAAAAGCAGCTGCAGAAAATGCTCAAACAATTGGAGGCTGAACAACACATTGCTCAACAATCAGTAGGTCATAGAAGAAATAAGAGAGGTAATCAAAAGTTTTCTGGAAGCTAATGAAAATGAAAACACAACCTACCAGAACCTATGGGACACAGCAAAGGAAGTCCTAAGAAGAAAGTTTGTAACCATGAGTGCATATATTAAAAGGACAGAAAGACCTCAAATAAATGACCTAATTACTACATCTCAAACACCTAGAAAAACAAGAACAAGCAAAACTGAAAACAAGCAGAAGGAGAAAAACAATAAAAATGAGGACTAAAATTAATGAAATGGGGACCAAAAAACCATACAAAGAATGAACTAAACAAAAACCTGGTTCTTTAAAAAAGTAAACAAGATTGACAAGCCCCTGACAAATGTGACTAAAATGAGGAAGGAAAAGACCCAAATTTGTAAAATTAGAAATGAAAAAGGGGAGATAACAACAAACACCAAGGAAATCCAGGGAATCATTAGGTACTACTTTGAAAATCTATATTCAAATAAATTGGAAAATCTTGAAGAAATGGACAAATTTCTAGATACATACAACCATTTACAACTGAACCAAGAGGATATTAAGCACCTAAATAGATCTACAACACCAAATGAAATTGAGGCAGCAATAAAGAGTCTCCCCAAAAAGAAAAGTCTAGGACCTGAAGGATTCTTCACTGAATTCTACCAGAACATTAAAAAGAACTAAAACCAACACTCCTTCAACTTTTACATGAAATAGAAAGGGATGAAACACTGCCTAACTCATTCTATGAAGCCAGTATTATACTCATCCCAAAATTGGACAAGGACACATCTGGAAAAAAGAGAAATATAGGCCAATCTCCTTAATGAATATTGATGCAAAAATCCTCAATAAAATAATGGCAAACAGAATCCAACAACATACTAGAAAGATCATTCACCATGATCAAGTCTGCTTCATCCCAGGGATGCAGGGATGGTTCAACATATGCAAATCGTTAAATGTAATACAGCATATTAACAGAAGCAAAGACAAAAACCACCCAATCATATCAATAGATGCAGAAAAAGCCTTCAATAAAATTCAGCATAATTTTAGAATAAAAGCTCTGATGAAATTAGGCGTAGAGGGAATGTACCTCAACATAATAAAGGGTATATATGACAAACCTATAGCCAACGTCATACTTAACAGGGAAAAACTGAAACCATTTCCCCTAAAGTCAGAAACAAGACAAGGGTGCCCCTCTCTCCACTCCTATTCTACATAGTCTTGGAATTCCTAGCCAGAGCAATAAGGCAGGAAGAAGAAATTAAAGGAATACAAATGGGTAAAGAAAAAGTCAAACTATCCCTATTTGCAGATGACATGATCTTAGTTTTAAAAGATATATTAAAAAAAACCTCCTAGACACCATAAACAGCTTCAGCAAAGTATCAGAATACAAAATTAACTTACAAAAGTCAGTAACCTTTTAATACACCAACAATGAGCAGATTGAGAAAGAATATAGAGAAACAATTCCATTTACAGTAGTCTCAAAAAAAATCAAATAACTAGGAATAACCTTAACAAAGGATATAAATGACCTCTATAAGGAAAACTACAAACCATTGAAGAAAGAAATCAAAGAAGGCCACAGAAGATGGAAATATCTCCCATTCTCATGGACTGGCAGAATCAACAGAGTAAAAATGGCTATACTACCAAAAGCAATCTACATGTTCAATTCCCATCAAAATCCCAATGACATTCATTACAGAGACTGAGAAATCAACCCTAAGTTTATTTGGAAATACAAAAGATCGCAAGTACCCAAGGCAATACTAAGCAAAAAGAGCAATGCTGGAGGTATCACAATACCTGACTTCAGAACCATAGCAATAAAAACAGCATGGCACAAAAACAGATATGAAGACCAATGGAACAGAATAGAGGACCTGGATATGAATCCATGCAGCTATGCTCACTTAAATTTCAACTAAGTTACCAAAAACATAAAAACAAATGTTGCTGTGAAAACTGGATATCTGCCTGCAGAAAACTGAAACTAGATCCATGTTTGTCACCCTGTACAAGTATCAACTCAAAGTGGATTAAGGGCCTTAATATCAGACCTGAAACCTTGAAGCTAGTACAGGAAAAAACAGGGAATACACTGGAAGCAATAAGCATAGGCAAGGACTTCCTCAGTAGAACACAAGGGGCTCAGCAACAAAGAGAAAGGATCAACAAATGGGACTACATGAAATTAAATAGTTTTTGCACAACAAAAGAAATGGTCTCTAAATTGAAGAGGGTACCCACAGAATGTAGAAAATCTTTGCTAGCTATACATCAGACAAACGCCTGATAGCCAGAATATACAGAGAGCTCAAAAAACTAAACTCTCCCAAAATGAATGACCTAATAAAGAAATGGGCAACTGAACTGACAAAGAATTTTTTCAAAAGAAAAAATCTAAATGGCAAAATAAAAACACATGAAAAAATGTTCACCATCCCTGGCCATAAAGGAAATGCAAATCAAAACCACACTAAAATTCCATCTCACTCCTGTTAAGAACACCACCAACAATAAATGTTGGCGAGGATGCAGGGAAAAAAGGAACCCTCATACACTGCTGGTGGGAATGTACAACCTCTATGGAAAACAGTACAGAAGCTCCTTAAAAAACTAGAAATAAATCTGCCATGGAATCCAGCAACACCACTCCTAGGGATATAACTGAAGGAATGTGTTAGGCCAATAAAGGCACCTGCACACCCATGTTTATTGCATCACTATTCACAATAGCCAAGCTATGGAAACAGCCAAGATGCCCCACTATTGATGAATCATTAAGAAAGTGTAGTATTTATACATAATGGAATTTTATTCAGCCACAAAGAAGAATGAAATTTTGTCATTTGTAGGTAAATGGATGAATTGGAGAATATCGTTTTAAGTGAAGTTAGTCAGTCTCAGAAGGCCAAAAGCTACATGTTCTCCCTCATATGCAGATTGTAGACCTAAAACAAATGCAGCAATATTATGGGACACAGGTCATGCTAGGGGGAGGCTGTGCAAGGGAGGGATGGGGCAAGGGAAAGAAACCAAAAACTTGAATGAGGTTGGTGTGCTTACTATACAGGAAAGAATATAGAAATTTTAATCTGGCCAGGGCCACCATGAGAAGTGGACTAGGGAGGAGTGAAGAGGACTGGAAGAGGTGAATCAATTGGAGCTGTAATACACATATGCATAGAAACAACACAAGGAAACTCACTGTGTAGCCATTTTTATCTCAAACTAGCAAAGCATCATATTTGTCATTTTATCTTTTATATTTTTCTTCTACAAAATCATAGAACAGGAGGGCAGAACCGACATGTTCTGCCTGGGGGAGAAGTGGGTTGGCACTGGTGGGAGGAGTAGGTGAGAGGGTAAGGGGTAGGAGGATAAATAAGGTGCAAAAATGATACCTGTTGAAACTGTTTCAGAAATCTAGGGGGTGGGAGGGTAAGGATGGAGGAGAGAAGTGGAAGTATGATGTATTTGATACATTGTAAGAACCTTTGCAAATGCTACAATGTATCCCACCCAGCACAATTAAAAAATACTTGAAAAAAAGGTAAGAAATTATGTCTTGTTCACAGAAAAAAAACCAAAAAAAAATTCAGCAACACTTCATGAGAAAACACAGACACTGAACTTATAAAAACAATAACTTTAATTATCATAAACTCAAGTGACCAAAGGAAGCCATAGACAAAAAACTAAAGGAAGTCAGGAGAACAATGTATGGACAAATCAGAAATTTCAAAAAAGAAGAGGTATAAGTTATATAAAGGAATCAATGTAACTTTTGGAGCTAAAAATTTCAGCAGCCAAAATTAAAAGATCACTAGAAAAGTTAAATAGCAGATTGAACTTCTGGACAGACAGAAGAAATAACTGGTATATTTGAAGGTAGTTCCATTGAAATTACCCAGCCTGAAGAAAAGAAAGAAAAAATGAAGTATAATTAACAGAACCTAAGAGACCAATGGGATACTATCAAGCATACCAACATGTACATTATAGAATTCCCATAAGAGAGAGAGGGGAAAAAACATAAATTACTTGAAAAAATAATGGTAAAAATCTTCTTAAATCTCATGAAAGACAGCAATGTACACATCACCAAAATTCAGTTAACTCCAGAAGGGTAAACTAAAAGAGATCCATGTGAGTCAGAATATAGTCAAACTTTCAAATGTCAAAGACAAAAAATGTCAAAGCACTGAAAAAGCAGCAATACCTTACATGAAGGGATCCTCAGTGAGACTAACAGTCTTTTCATCCTCACAACAACAAAGTCCAGAAAAGCATGGAATATTTCGAATGTTGAAAGAAAATAGCCACCCACAAAACATTATATATCAGGCAAAACTAGTTTCAAAAACAAAAGAGAAAATAATGCTTTCCTACCTAGATAACAATAAAGGAGTGTATTGCTAGTAGACTTGCCCCATGAGAAATGCTAATGGAAACTTTCAGGACAAAGTAAATGAACACTATGTGGCACATAAAGGAAGTGAAAGGAAGAAGCAACAAGTAAAGGTAGCTACACATACCTATGTATATGTAGATTTATATATATTTATATATATAATATATATTTATATGTATATGTAGAAAATATGTATATTTTCTTATTATAAATAAGAAAGCAATATCACTGTTTATTTGTAACTGCATTATTAAGAACTAGAAAGACATATATACTGAATACTACAAAATATTACAGAAAGATTAAAGAACTAAACAAATAGAAACTCATATTCATAAATTGATAGACATATTAAGATAGTAAAACCCTTCAAAGCAATACAATCCCTATCAAAATTTTAACTGCCTTTTTTTTTTTACAGAAATTGTAAAGACAATCCCAAAATTCACATGGAATTTCAATTGACTCTAAATAGACAAAACAGTATTGAAAGAGAAAACCAAATTTGGAGGGCTCATACTTCTTCATTTCAAAACTTACTACAAGACTACAGTATTCAAACAATGTGGTTTGGCATAAGGATACAAATATAGACCAATGGGATAGAATTAAGAGTGTAAAAATAAACCCAAAATTCAATGGACAATTGATTTTCAACAAAAGTGCCAAGATCATCCAGTGGGGAAAGAATAGTTACTTATCACAGGTGCAGGGACACTGGATTACCACATGCAGAGGAATACCCTACCTTACTTTTATTTATAAAATAACCTAACATGGAACAACAGTTTAAATACAAAACTACACAACTATTAAAAGAAAACATTACCACTGTGTTAATTCTTGATGACCTCATAATTGGCAATAAATTCTTAGTTTTGACAGCAAAAAATACAAGAAACAAACAAAAAAAAGTATGTCAATTACTATATGACCCAGTAATTCCACTTTTGGGCATATACTTAAAAGAGTTGAAGACAAGAACTCAGATAAGTTCTTGTATGTCAATATTTACAGTAGCATTATTCACACCAGTCAAGTGCCCATTGTAGATGAAGGTGTAAACAAAATGTTACATATATATACATGTATACATGAATATAAGCCTTAAAAAGAGATTAAATTGAAGTACATGCTAACAACATGCATGATCCTTGAAAACATACTGACTAAAAGAAGCCAGACATAAAAGGTCACAAATTGTTTGTTGTCTTTTAAATAAAATACTCAGAGTAAGCAAATCCATGGAGATAGAAAGCAAACTAGTGGCTTCAGGGCAGAGCTGTGGGAGAGAAGTGTGGATAATGGGGAGTTATTACTTAATGACTACAAAGTGTTCTTTTGGTGTAATAAAAAACTGACACAAAGAGGTAGTAGTTACACAGGATTGTGAATTCACCAGATGTCACTGCATTATATACATTTTAAAATGATTAAATTGTTGGGTTCAGGTGGCTCATGCCTGTAATTCTAGCTACTTGGGAGGCAGCGATCAGGAGGATCAGGGTTCAAAGTCAGCCCCAGCAAACAGTTTGCAAGACTCCATCTTGAAAAAACCCAGCACAAATAAAAGGGCTGGTGAAGTGGCTCAAGGTGTAGGCCCTGAATCAAACCCTAGTGCCACAAAAAATAAATAAATAAATGAAAAATTAATCAAGATTAAATTATATAATGTGAATTTGCCCCAATAAAAAATCATGTCGTTGGTCTTATTACTCCCTAATAATCATAAAAAGAAAAATCGAAGAACTCTTCAATACTAAAGTAATGATTTTTTTTATTGTTTATTCATTTATTCATATATGTATATGTTGTTTGGGCAATTTCTCCCCTCTTCCCCTTCTCCACTCTCATCCAGGCAGATTCATTTCTGCCCTCTTCTCCAATTTTGTTAAAGAGAAATCATAAGAAATAATAAGAAAAACACAGCATTTTTGCTAGTTTGAGATAAGGATAGCTATACAGAGAGATTCCTAGCATTGCTTCCATTCATGTGTATTACAACCTGAATTGATTCATCTCTACCAGACCTCTTCACTACTTCCCAGTCACCTTTTCATAGTGGCCTCTGTCAGTTTAAGATTACTTTATTCGCTGCTCTACAGTATGCACATCAAATACTTTCAACTTTTATGTTTCCTTTCCTTTCCTTGTTCCTCCTGTACCCATTCTCTCCCTTAGCATGTGACCCATGTCCAATAGGTTACTTCAATTGTTTTAGGTTTCTAATCCTATGGCCTTCTGAGCCTGGCTAACTTCGCTTAAGATGATGTTCTCCTGGTCCATCCATTTTGAAGTAATGATTATAAATGTTATCTTTTTTATTTCCAAATTTGAATTTGTCATCCATTACTGTCTTAATCTTACCTCCACATCTATACTGGGTATGAGATAGGGAGCTATTGAAAGTCTTTTTCTTCTTTATTTTCTTTATCCCATGCTCAAAAACTGGAATATTTTAACAGGATAGATATATCTGGATGGAGTATCAGAAGCATTTTGGGACTAAGTCATGTTCAGCACTCCAAACATATCAATCAGTGCCCTCTCCTGGAGATTTGGGATGTAAACTATGTGTAAGTTTGGATTCTTCATTGTCATACATAGTGGCATTAGTGTTTGTATTATATGCCTGTTGCTGCCCAATCACAGTTCCTGCCACTAGTCTACTGAGCAATAAACAAGGGTGGTCAGGTGGAGAGATGTCATGGAGATGTAATTTCATCCATAATTTTTAACCCATAAAAGTTCCCTCAAGTAGCTTCAATGTCTGGGAAGATCACTTGTGCCTGCTTTAAATTAAAAGTAGCATTGAATAACTGATGGAATTTTGCCCTTGCCTTTCTCTTAGCTAGAAACAAAGGGACTTTGTTTAGTATGCTCAGTTGTTAGCTTGATGATTCTAAAGCAATCAGTAGAACAGCCATATTTTCAAAATAGCTCAATGGACTTCAATGAACATTTATCAACACAGATTATATGTAACTACAATTGATATGTATGTGCAAAACATAAATAATGAAAACAGCAGACTATGTCATGACTGCTTTGTTTGAGACGAACACACACAATCACTCGTAAGTTAAATACCATTTAATTATCCTGTATCATAAAATTTCTACATGATCGGAATAAATCTCTTTGTTTTCTTCTATTGGGGGCCACTGAATGCAATATTTACATTTAATATTCTAGTTATACCCAAGTAGTAATTCAGATGAGTACAACAGTGATTAAAATTTCAGTACCTAAATATTTCCAAGATTACCAAAACTTAATCTCACTGTTTACCCATAATAAGAATTGGTGCAGTTAGGTATGCATGGTAGAATAAGTTCCATATTTGAGGCAATACTCCACCCTGTGGTAGAATATGAAAAAAGCAAACATCTGCTCAAAAAGAAAAAAATGCTTATAAATCCATTGATTCTCTAAGAGGCTTAGTTTTTGTTTGTTTGTTTTTTTTTAATGGATGGGCTTTTATTAAAATGAAGATATTTGCCATCTTCCCAATTGTTTCCAAGTCTTGGGTGCTCCCCTGCTCCTTCCCCAGTGTCCAGTAAGTCCTCCCCTAGGACCCTGGGCACCTCATTTTAACTCTCAGGAGACATCAAAGCCATCACTCTCACCAATTCGTACTCGTGTCATTAGCCATTCCATCTTTTCAAATACCCATTTCTTTCCCTTTGAACTGGCCACTGTTCTCCCAATGGCCACAGTGAAACTATGATGCACACCAAGAATCCATCCTAAACAAACTGATTTCAACTCTTGGGTCTCATCAAGGTAGGGGCTGAAGCTGTCCCCACTTTCAAATTTCCCCTTTTCCCTCCTCAGCAGACTGCATCATGTCATCCATGCGGGTGGGCTGGGGGATGGAAGGGCAAAAATCCCCTCATGGAAAAGAGACAGGTAAACCAAATCAGTGAAATGTCTGAGTCTGGAGACCTGGATGCCAGGGTGAATGGGATTCCAGGTTCTGTTACTACCGCCCAGCCAGGCAATGGTTCTTTTCTCCATTCTAAGAGGCTTAGTTTTATTCCCTTTGACTTTTCCTCTTTGAAGAAAATGCTAGTATACTGATTTTTAAAAATAAATGATTACTGAAAAGGAAAACTTCAGAGAAATAAAACCTCTGAGAAGAATAAAACTCCAGGTGACTAATGTTAATATGCGTATTTTGATAAAAATACATTTTAAAGCTTAAAAGTGGTAGGTTTTCTCTAAGAAAAACTTTGCTGAAATTTTAAGATATCCTATGTTTTAAATTAATATGTCTGTACATATTATCTAATATAAGTGATTTGATATGCCATAGGAAAAAATCAGTTTAAACAAAATGAAATCCAATGTTTAGAAGAAAAATGGCAAAAATATTTACCCTTGAAATGCATATAGGCCTTATAGGTTTTAGTTTAAAATTTTATCCTAATCATTTTAAAGTTTAATAGTAAAAAATTTTATCTGGGATTTTGCTTTTGGGGAAAGAAAACCTCTAGAGTATCTGTACAGATCAGCTCTTCATTACTTTAACAAATACCTGAGATATATAAACTTTTAAAGAGAAAAAAGTGGTTTGGCTCACAGTTTTGGTGGCTATAGTCCAAGACATGTTGACACTACTGCTTTGGACCCATGTGACACATTTAGGTGAAGAGACGGTGTCCCATAATTCTCAAAGGCATACAACACCCCCACCATCCCAGTGTCTTAAAACCTCCCCCTAGCCCCACCTCTTAAAGTTATTACCACCTCCCAATAGTGACATGCTGGGGACTGAGTCTTTAACACATGGGCCTTTGGTGGAACATTCAAGATTCAAACTATAGCAGTATTTAAATGCATACTTCATAAACAAAGTTTTCTTGGATGTCAGAGCAAAGAATATCTGTTAAGAGCTGAGCTATTTAGGAAAAAAAATCCTGCACGTTGCAGAAATTATTGGCATTTCAAATTGCTGCCAATAATTATGGGCCAACCATGCCAGCTACCAATGAATTCCTTTTCTTAAACTATCTTTAAAACTTTAACATCTTAAGAGACAAACCATGTTATCTCCACTTGAGAGACTAGGAAAAAGGCTCGGAGTTATCTGCCTAAAGGTTTGAACTTAATTCTGCTTCAGTTCACAACTATGCACTGCCTTGGGCAGCTTTTCTGTTTTCACCACAATGACAAAATGTAAGAAAGCAGATTTCACAAGTTGTGTGAGGACATATATTTTTGCAAATGCAAATCAGCATTAAAACTATGTAAGATGAGTGATTAAGCCTATATGGCTATTTCCACAGAGTTTACAAAACTTGGACTATATACATACTTAGATAAATGTATGCGTTAGATAATGTATGAGACAAAGATGGAAGAGTTAGAAGGTAGGTCTGAGGTCAGGAAAAATTAGAGTTTCTGAAAACTGTTTGGCCTGATTTTAAATACCATTATGAAAACCAAAATGCAAATTGAAGGTCAAACAGTAATCTTGTGAGCTGAAAATACTTTATTACATCCCAATGTACCTGAACAGTACTAGGTTAATCTAAATGGACTACCTTGAAATCCAGTAAGAGGAAAAGTTGAATGCTCAAGAATTTTACTTGGGGAATAAGCTAAGAAAATACTCATCCAAAATTTCAAACATATCAAGAATATGATATGAGGTGAAATGTGTCTTCTTTGAGGAAGGCATCAGAAGTCAGTGACTTCCCCAAACCTGTTACTTTTAGGAAAACAGAAAGAAAAATGCTTTGAAGATGTTCTAAATAGTCTGTCTAAAAAAAAGAAAAAAAGCCTCTGAAATTTACTTGCCACCTCAGCTTCAACTTGGCTTTCCTTCTGCAGGAAAAGTCCTGTGAAAGAATCCCATACCAAGAAAGCTATAATCAGCAGTTTAAGACCTCACTAAAAGAGCTGGTATCCCAAACCCTGTTTGGCCTTCTAAATCCTCTTGTAATTAATAATACATTCACAGAGTATAGGAGGGATGATATTCTGTTAAAAATAACCACATATACAGTTAAAATTCAAACTGAAGGAAAAATAGTGTCATTTTGTAAGTAAACATAAAGAAACAAATATTGACTAAATTGTAGTCAACCACTAATCCTGTCCCTGTATTTATAACTTTACCTTTTCAAGAATGTCATGTAAATAAGATCATGAAATCAAATAGCATGTAACTGTTAGAGGTTAACTTATGTCTTTCACTCAACATACTTCATTTGAGAGTCATTCCTTTTTATGGCTAAGTAGTATTTCATTGTATGGCTATATCACTGTTCATTTGATCCACTTATTCCTTGAAGCACATTTGGACTATTCATTTTTTGGAGACTACAGCTAAGAGCTTCTGCAAGCATTCATTTACAAGTTTTCCTTAATTAAGTTTTGGTAACTCTACTGTGAATGGGAATGTTTCTATAAACTTGCTAAGTTCATAGGAAGTTGTTTACAATGGCCACAAGCACGGTACCTAAGTGCTATCTAGTGAGTACAAGAAGTGGTGCTGTACCTTAGGGAGAAAATGTCTGAGTTATGTAAGGTGTAAATTGTAATGCTGCTGACCATGAATGTAATGTTCATAAATAAATAAGTTATTAAATAAGGTATCTTTAAACAGAAACACACACAAAACAAGGTCATTCATGTATGAGCTAATGAAATGAAAATATTCTGACCACAAACTTTCAGCAAATTAACCCTGTATTCCCACTACAAACAATCATTCAATGCTCACATTAATTGTTTAGTCTTTTATAAAACTACCATGAGAATTGACAGTGCTTTCTCCCAAGCCTGTAGCTTTTCTTATCATTCCTTCAACAGTGTTTTTCACTAAAGTTTAACTGTTACAGAATGGGTCATTTTTTTTCTTTTATGTAGACCATGCTTTTGGTGCCATAGCTAAGCACCATTTGCCTAATTCAACATCAGAAAAATTTCCACCTGTGTCTTCAAACAGTTTTATAGTTTTACTTTTTTGCTTTTAGGTATGTAATCTATTTTTGAGTTCATGCTTTAGATAGGGTGTGAGGTTTAGGTTGACTCATCTACAATTGTTCCAACACTGTTGATTCAAAAGATAGTTCTTTCTTCATAGAATTGCCTTTGCAACTTTTTTGAAAAGTTAATTGGTTGAGTTCCAGTTTCACTTCTGACATATAAAAAGCTTGAAAGTAGTTCACTCCCATCCTTGCTACATGAAAAGCAAGACTTTTCTTGGGCCCATCAGAGAACTGAGGCTATAGAGTAAACCTCCACTGTGAAATTTGTAGAGGTGAATACATCTAGAGAGACATAACCAACATCTACTAACCTGGAGCCAGAGCTGTTGGTGTCATAAGGTGGAATATCTAGATGGTAATTTTGATGAACTGCTGGAGACTGAGTGTGGACTAGTGTGAACAGAGAAACTACTGGAAGTTATAGTCTTCAGAGAACCTCCAACACTTTACCTCCAAGAACAACATCATGATTACATGGTGAAGAGACAAGAAAGATTCCTCCTGACTTTAGTAGAGAAAACACACACACACGCACACACACACACACACACAATTATTGTGAAATACACAGAATCTGCTCTGTAATTAAGGCCTGATTTTTAGGAGAAATTACTTTATTGGAGCTTTATCACAGGGAATTCTTCTTTCTTTACCCCCTCCAATCTTCCTAACTCACCAAAGTCCATAGAGGTCAAGGTTTCAAGAAAATTTAGAATGTTGCAATTAGTGAAAGGACTGGGACTTGGGAAGAAAGAAAAACAAACAACGACATTCTTGTAAGCACAGGCCCACTACCGAAAGAGTGAGGTATAATATGAATAAAAAGAGAACTTCCATTCTTACACAATTTTCTAATACACCAATAGGTCCCCAATATAATAGCAGATCACAGCTAAAAGACTGCAAAACATATACTCTTTCTGTCTAATGGTAGCCTTAAGTCAGGAGGGGAGACAAAAGCAAGGTCACTAGAAGATTTGAAACTTCTGGCATTTATAGATACTATAAATATGAAATACAACTCAATTGCTAGTCAAATTCACATTAATCCTCACACCAAATACCTATTTACTTCAGTTTGCATTATCTGATAAATCATATCTGGATTTCAACAAAAAGAAAGTCATGTCAAAGAAAATAATTGTTTACAAAGACAACACAAGTATCCTAAGCAGATAAAGATGAGGCACAGATGTTAGAATTATCAAACAGGAGATATAAATTAACTACTATTTATATGCTTAGGACTCTAATAGACAACATGAGAAAGCAGGTGGGTAATGTAATTAGAAAGATGGAAATTAAGGAAATCAAATTAAATGCTAAAAACAAAAACTGTTAGAAATTAAGAATGCTTTCAATGCACTGATGGGTAGATTCAACATATTCAAAAATAACATGAGTTTAAAGATAAGTCAATAGAACATTTCAATACAAGAAAAGAGGAATGAAAATACATAACAGATGAAAACAACCAAGAGCTTGTGGTACAGTATCGTAAGTTGTAATATATATATATATATATATATATATATATATATATATATAACTGGAGTACCAGAAAAATAAGAAAAAAAATAAGCAGAGAAATACCATCATGCACCATATATTTTGGTAAGAGACAGACCACATGTACAATGGGGGTCCTATAAAATTATATCAACTATTGACTTCTTATCCTAGTTTGTAGAAGTATACTCTATGGTGTTTGCACACTGATGAAACTGCCTATTACTGCTGTAGTGTATGTGAAGTTAAAAAAAATAAAATAGTAAAAATGAATGAGATATATCAAATCACAGTCTCAAGAAACACAGAGTACAAAACCAAATACATAACAGAAAATCTACTTAGAGGCATATCATGTTCAAACTGCAGAAAGCCAAAGACAAAACAAAATTCTGAAAGAGGCTGGAGAAAAGATCTCACAAATCTACTTAAATTATGAGAAACTTTATAATCAAAAGAATTTTTAAAACTCATAAATACAAGTGTTAATGTATTTGATGAGTATTCCCTACCTACAGAGAAACAATGATTATAGTTACAGTGAATTTATCAGAAACTATGGAAGGAAGAAAAAGGAAGACTGAAGTACTTAGTGTTCAGCGAGAAATACTACCAGCTTAAATTTCTATATTCAGTTAAGGGACTGGTGCCATTAAAGGAAGCCATGTACTTTGCATCAGGACAAGAGGAAAGATGACTTGGGGCATCTCAGGAATCAGCAAGATGCCCCCAATGCCAGGCTCAAAGACTTTTTGTTTGAGAAGAAAACACCTTAATGAAGCTCATGGCTGCCAAGTGAATGGTTTCCTTGGAATATCTTTCCCTGTGTTTCAGCAGACCAGGCACTAGAAGGATGCAATGGTCAAAGTCAAAGCAGGCCCCAGTACAGCTTAGGAAGCAGATCTTTGTAATGCTGGTTTTGTAGGCATTGTTATGGTTTGGATTTTAGATGTTCCTCAAAGGCTCATGTGGTGAAGTGTGGTCCCCAGCAAATGGCACAATTGTGTGGTGGAGCAAACTACTAGGTAAGACTTAATTGGAGAAATAGGTCACTTGGGACATGACTTTGAAGAGTAAATGGGAACCATTGCCCTCACTCCTTCCTGTCTTTTTGCTTCTGAGATACCTCTCTTCCATATCATGCCTTGCCACAGGCCCTAAACAATAAGCCGGAGCAACCACAGACTGAAATCTCTGAAACCCTGAGTCAAAAGAAAGCTTTCCTCCTTTAAATTTATTTTTCTCAGGTATTTTGTCACAGTCACAGAAATATGACTAATGCAGGCATATTGAATGCAAGAGTTACAGGACCAAGGAGGCTCCACTGAGATTTCAAAGGCAGTGGGTGTTATAGTTAGAATCCCTCCAAGACACTCATGACAGGGATACATGAAGCTGTGAGAGTAAGGAGATACCAGGAAGACCCCTCTAGAGAGGCCACAGGCAGTGAACAGAACTAGCCCAGAGAGAGGCCATGTAGGCTGAAGCCGGAAAAGTCAAGGAGTGAGGCTGCCCAAAACTTTGGGGACCTAGATCCCACCACCAAGTGTCACCAGATGCCAGACATGGAGCTACAGAATTTAATATTTTGCCTGCTAGGTCTTGGTCTTGCTTTGTTCAGATTCCTACCAGTTAGTCTCATACTCCTCTTGTTTGCAATAGGAATATTTTCCCTGGTTATATCTTGGAAGTATGAAATGTGCTTTTTAAATTTTGTAAAAAAGCCTACCAGTCAAGAGTTTGCCTTGAGTCTCGGAGGAGACTTTGAACTTAAACATTTGAGCAAAGCCAAAACTGTTAAGACTTTGCAGACTCTTGGACTGAATGCATTTTGCATTGTGAGACAGACTTGAGTCTTTGAGGATAGAGTATAGCATTTTAGTATTTGAATCTTAAATGTCCCAAAAGGCTAATATGACAAAGGCTTGGCTATTAGCCTGTGGTAAAGTGGTGGGAACTTTAGGAAGTGGGGCTTAAGTCAGGTCACTAGGGGTGTGCCCTTGAAAGAGATACTGGAACTCTGGCACCATATTGTCCTTGCATTTTGCTTCCTAGTTGCCATGATCTGATCAGGCTTCCTCCACCACATATTCCTGCCATGATATTCTGCCTTGACACAGCCCAAAAGCAAAAAATTCAGGTGACCATGGACTGGAATCTCTGAAACTGAGTCAAAATAAATACTTGTTCCTTTAAGATGATTTTTCTCAGGCATTTGGTCATAGAGATAGAAAGCTAATACAATAGGAATGATTATTTCCAATATTAAAAAGATTCAAGAAAGAAAGATAAGTAGAGGAAATCTGGGGGAAGAGAAATGTGTAGAAGAAGTTGACATAATTTAAAAACAAAGAGTATCAGTGGAAGAATATGAGAAAATAAGGAGAGGTGAACAAACAGTCTGAGGGGAGGAGAGGGCAGAGAGGAGAGAGAGACAGAAACAGAAACAAGAACAATAAGGACAAGAACATTTCCCAATTGGAAACATAAAACATTAAATGTTCTTATTGTTATTCTTTCATCTCTACACACTAATATCTTTAGTAGGACCCCAGCAAACATCCATTTTCATAGCTTCATTCTATTCACAGAAAAACCAAGCTATTAGGACTTGTTCCCCAGTTTTTAACAGAACAAAATTATATATTATACTAGCTTTATTTCAGATCTTACAAAGAATAAAAGTACACTTGTCTTCATACAGATACAATAATTTCTTATGGAAAGTGACTTCAATCCAATTAAATTTATCATTATGTCTTTAATATTCCATATAACTTCTGCTCAATTTTAAGCTATTAAAATTCATTTTACTTCTGCCTTAATTTTTACATGTTCAAGTTATTTTAGTGATTACTGTATCATCCACTTAACAATAACTAGCCCTATTATTGGGTTATTAAATTATTTTTATCTTGCTTAAAACTCTCTGGTCTTTAATCATTTCTCTTCTTAAAAAGAACTTTCAATTTGTCAGTTGGAGCTGTATCTTTGATACACAGCATTGTATTTTTTATGATAGAGTGGCTTTCACTTTTAATTATAAAATCCTTTGAAAGTTTTTAAGATCTTTTTCTTATCATACTGGACATAGCTTACATTAGAAAAAATATACAGAGCTGGGCACCGGTGGCTCATACCTGTAATCCTAACTACTCAGGAGGCAGAAATTAGGAGAATGTGGTTCAAAGACAGCCACAGGAAAAAATTTCTCAAAACCGTCTCTCAAAAAAACCCATTAAAAAAAAAAAAAAAAAGGGTTGGTGGAGTGGCTCAAGTGGTTAGAATGCCTGTCTAGCAACCATGAGGTCCTGAGTTCAAACCCCAATGCTACCAAAAAAAAAAAAAAAGAGAAAACATACATAGAGAAATGACTACCAAAAATGTTCATCAAAATCTCTTTCCCTATTCATTATTTCATAAATTCAGACACCAAATAAACAAAATATTGGACAATACAAAACAATTGTCTTATAGTGCCTTAATATAGCATGAGGGTAAATAAAAATATAAACATAATTTTATCTTACAAAATAACTCACCTTTCAGTTCAGAAAGCTTACAATATTTCTGATATCATTTACTAATCCAATTGTTGACTGATTAATGATTTAAAATATTGCTTATTCCTTCCACCACCCATACACAAGTTTTATCTGCTTTTATTGGCTTTGATTTTTAAGACTAATGTAAAGTTTACTATTGGGTGAAGTTATTTAGGTTCTTTGAGAATTTTGTTTATGAAAGTAATGTCTCAGTTACTTCCAGATTTTTGCCCTACAAAATCTTGCCCATTTTGTGAGGAAGGTGGCATAGTCAGCTGTCTATAAGTCTCTACCATTAAAGGTTAACTGATCTGCATAATTTGGCAATCCTGGTGACCAAAATTGAGTTACAACTGCATAACCCAGAACATGACCTATTATTTTTCAAAAAGATTTTTTTTTGTAGCCCAAAATTCCTCTATTTAGAAAATGACAGTGTGAACATTAACTACCTGATAATCACATTTGTGACATTCTTAACAGACTGTGTACTAACACTGGCTGGGAGCAGAAGTAAGGACGTGTGGCCTTGATGGGAATGTGGATTTGAGGGCAGCAGGTAAGCTAATTAAGGTGCCTGTTTTGAAGATCTGTGAGACATATTCTTCAACCCTCACTTGAATGAAGCAAGAACACAAACTATTTTCTTACAGGATCAAAATTAGTGCTTTCATCCCTTCCCCTGCGATTTGTTTATTTGCTTGGTTATTTCAGGACCCATGGTTTATGGGACAGAGTTACATGAAGACCCAAGACTGTGCCCAGTGATTTCATGGCCCTCTGGTGAATCCATGTAGAAGAAAGGTTTATAGAAAGCCTGGACATATATCTTAACATAGGAGGAAACTACACTAATCAGCAACTTGAAGGGAAGTTTTCCAATAAAAGGCCCATAAAAAATCATTAGTGAATCATTTGATATTAAAGTTGAAATGGATTACATATTAACGTATTATATTTGAATAAATCCTAACAATCTGTAGTGATATTTGTGTTTGAATGATTTAGATATTGAGATGAGCTGATGTTGAACATTATTTCTGCACATTCTGTGAACTGAGACACTAACAGCTTTTGTTCCAGACAGTAGTGCCTTCTTCCACAGTAGAGTCCAACAAGCTAGGTTTGTTTATTGTTCAGTGCAATAAAGATACCTTCCCATGGGGCAAAACTTGGGCTGGTGTTAGTTTTCATAGCTGTGACAAAATATCTGACAAAAAATTTAAAGGAGGAAGGATTTCTCAGCTTCAGCAAATGGTACCTGGCTCCAGTTTCTGAGCCATGGTGAGGCAGATCATGTAGAAGAGCACAATGAACAAAGTACTCACTTCAAGGAAGCACATAGGAAAGGGCACGGAATAAGATCCATCCTTTAAAAGCATTCATTCCCTCAGTAACCTAGTGCCTCCAATTATTCCCTGTTTAAAATTTCCACTACCTTGCAATAATGTCATCAAATTATTAATCAAAAAGGGATTAATCCAATATTTAGATCAGAGCCCTCAGGATCCAATCACCTCTCAATGATTGAATTCACCAGCTGGAAAGCAAGCCTTCCACACTGAGCCATTGGGGGAGAGGAGAGACATTTCATATCTAAACTACAACAGCAGGTATGGTTTGTCTTTTATAAATAATAGGGGTTTGCTACATTTTGGTTATGTGTCCCCCAAAGGCCCATATATCAAAGCCTTGGTCACCAGAATATGGCAATATTGGATGATGAAACCTGTAAGAAATGGGGCTGGTGGGAGGAGAGGTCAATGGGGATTACCTACCCTTGAAGGAAGTATTGGAACCTCACTCATCCTCTCTTCCCATCTGGCACGATGTGATCAACTGCCTCCACACACTGATAGCATGATGTACTAACCTGCAAAAAGCACAAAAACAATGGCCCAAGCAACCATGGCTGAAACTGCCAAAACTGAACCAGAATAAACCTTTCCTATCCCCCCCAACCCCTTTTTAAAGAGGATATCATATGCATAGGCCCATATTGGCCTATGTAGCTATGCAGTGCAAGCTAGCCTCAAAGTCACAATCCTCTTGCCTCAACCTCCCAGGTTCTGGTATTACAGGGGCCTGCCACCAAGCCCAGTCCCTTTCTTCTTTTTTAAACTGATTTATCTCAAGCATTTATTACAGTCGTAGAAAGATAACAAAATGTTCCTTAAGCTTAAGTTTCTTAGCTGTGCCAAAAACTCACTTTATGCATGGTATCTACCTGAGGCTTTCTATGCTGTCCTATAGGACTTGGGGATCAAGGACAACTGGCATAAACATGAAGATTATACTGTTTGATGTATAGCGAGTAATAAAAATTCCTTGTCTCTTACCTAGGAATCCTATCTCTTATGTTAGCATCCACAAAACTGTGGCAGACTAACTTGTTAGCTTATAAGTGTGGTAAAATTCATACTCTTCAGTTCTTGATGCAAAGTAAGTGAAATGAAATTTTAAGCTTATGCTACCTATAACATATCAATACCTATAACAATAGTATCAGTGACACTTAGGATTTTGTAATTGGAAGGAAGTTTTAGATTGTCTGACTCCCAAGTTAATGTTCTCATTTTATAGATAAAGAAACACAGTTTATAGCACCCTCTCTTGGGACCATTCCCAGCTCTGAAAGCTCTATATTTTGCTACTTTTCTCTCTCAATAAACTCTCCTGCTTTACTCAAATAAAAATAAATAAATAACTTTATTTAAAATAAATCCATGGGGATAAATCAATGTTACTTAACATGCAAAGTTAAAAATAATGAAGAATTCGAGGCAAACTGAGCAAACAGCAAGATCCCCATCTCAACCAAATACCAGGCAGGGTGACACACAGCTGTTAATTCCAGTTGTGTGAAAGGCAGATGCAGGTGGAAGGATGGTGATCTAATGCTGGTCTGGGCAAAATGTGCCAGACTCTCTAAAAGAAAAATAATTTAAAAAATCAAAAAGGGCTGGAGGCATATAGCTCAATTGGTACAGCTATTGCCCAGCATGCCAAGATCCTGAGTTTAGACCCAGTACCACTGAGGGGAAAACTTTTAAAAATGAAAACTTGAGGATGAACAAGTTAGGACATTGAGCACTGAAATGCTTTTGCTTCATCATTCATTTGGAGAATGACTATTCTTTTAGGCTTTCTTAAATATACACTCATAAGTTACATGAATAGGGTGTTTTTGATACCTATAAAATCTTCTTTCATTGTCTGTAACAAAATGTGGGATGTAGAGTAACAGGAAATCTTTCATGTATCAGACAAATTTATGTAGACCTTTCCTTTCTTGTTCCTTATCTCATAAATTTCTGCCACCCCAGGGAAACCCTCCTTCCCCACAGCAATTTCTCTCTCCTTTTTTCTGTTTCCTTTCTGCTTCTCTCCTCCCTCCTCCATCAAGCAGAAGTACAGCATCAACCAGAATCAACCTCTACAACATACTGAACCTCTAGCCTGTGGAAAGCCTTCCCACACATGCTGCACTAAGAAAAGTTGGCACCATTTCTCCCAACCACCACTGCCAGCTCCTAACCTGCCTGCACATCAATCGAGAGAACTAACAAGTGATCACCAAGCACCATGAGGTACTCCCCTATCCACCCCCAGGAACATAAACCCTGGGCAGACTGATTCCACCCCTCCCCCCAACAAAACTGAAAGACAAACAGCAAACTATAATCAAACAGACAGGGGTGGGGGTGGGGGGTGGAATACAACTTGCACAGGAGAAAGGGGGCGGGGCAAGGAGCTAAACTCAGTGCTAAGCTCTCAGTAAATAAACACAGGAAAGGCAGTGAAGGCTGAGAGCCAGCAGGTGATAAGCCACTCCTTGAAGCAGGGCAAGTAGTGGATCACAGAGTTGATCTCCTGAGCCAGAGAACAGCATCCAAAACCTAACTGACCTGCAAAAAGGAAAAACAAACAGCGAACTGTAATCAAACACAGACAGTGGAGAGGGTGGGCAGAACACTGAACTTGCCCCAGAGAAAGGGGGCAGAGCAAATAACTAAATTCTCAGTGAACAAACACAGAGATAAGCCACTGACAAAGCAGGGCAGGTAGTGGATCTCAAAGCTGATCTCCTGAACCAGAGGGCAACATTCAAAACCAAACTGCTCACCTCACTGTGGGAGAAGCTGAACAAACAGCTATACCTGAAGGATAACACAGCTGTTAGCAGGAGAAAACAATAGCTTCTTCCATCCTGCATGATCTGGCAAACCTACCTTACCACACAATTTCAATCAAACAGGTAGACAGAACAAAACACTACTCACAAGCCAATCACCTGGTGAGATGACGTCACAACTTCTGCTTATATGCCAATACCAATACCAGGACTGGACACTGGAGGAATATCTCCAGAACTTAAACTAAGACTGAAATTCTATTGTTCCTGAACCTGCTGTCTCTTTTACTGTTTTTTTTTTCTTCCTGTTTTATTATATTACTGTGGGTTTTTAATTTTTATTCCTATTTTCTTTTTTTCTTTCTGTACTATCAATTTCACCATCACTACCTTCTTATCCATATCTCACTCCATTCACTCTCCCTCCTTCTTCTGTACAATCCATTGCTCTCCTTCCCAACTACTTTTACCCCTTCTCATCCACTGTCTTCCCCTGCCTTCACCTCCTCCAACCAGTCACCAAACTACCCCACCATCCTACACACGCATCATGTGCTGACCAACCTACTGTACCAACTTTACACAACCCCAACCCCCTCCAATCCCTGACACAAGCACCCTACACTACAACAGAAATGCACCCAAACACACACAAGGGCCACAACACCCAGCAGCCTCCACATCACTTCCCCGGCTCCCCACCCCACTTCCCACCTCCTCTTTTAGTGCCACCCTAACCAATTTCACAAATTTCTATAGCTAGCCTAACAAACATTAGCCTCCCCAAACTCCCACTGTTTATAGATAATACAACCAAGGGGTCTTGTATATAATATATAAACAACTGGTTGGGCATTGAACATGTGAATTAGTTATTGCTAAATTACTCCTCCAGGCCAGGGATAGAAACAGCACACCAACCTAACAAACAAGACAGGCAAAACACAAAATTAAATCAAGGGAAAGAAAATAGGCGACCAAAACAACCAACTATCCTATCAAGAACACAGTTACAGCGATGGGAAGAAGAGGGGATGAAAACCACTCTACTCAAAAAATAAGTCAATTCAAGACTCAGAGGGAAATGAAGAAAATGGATACCCAGTTCCTAACCCCAGCAAAACAATGATAAATGACACTAAGGAACCAAGAGATGCCCACAAAACACTCTAAGAGAAGAAATCTTGCAAGAAATCACTGAGAATTTCATGGAGTAGCTACTATATGTGGTTAACCAAAATGTACATGATAAACACAAGAAATTTCAAGACACCAAAAATAAAGAACATGAGAAGACACAGAAACAAATAAATGAACTCAGAGGTGCTCTAAATAAACAACAAAGTGAAACAGAGGACACTATAGAGATAAATGAATTAAAGATGAAAGTAAAAAGAAAAATTAAAGAAGTGACAAGAAATGGAAAACTTCAGAAAAAAAGAATCAAACAGAAACACAAGACACAGTGGAAGGCCACTCCAGCAGACTAGAACAAGTAGAAGACAGAATCTCAGAACACAAACATAAAATAGAAATTAAAGGAAAAACTGAAGAAATGTTAAGTCAAAAAACTCAAGAGCTGTGAAAAGAATATGCAAGAACTCACCAACTCCATCAGAAGACCAAACCCAAGAATCATGGGTATTGAAGAAGGAGAAGAGGTCCAAGCAAAAGGGAGTCATAATATATTCAATAAAATAGTAACAGAAAATTTCCCAACTCTTGAGAAAGTTTTGTCCATTCAGTTACAGGAAGCCTCCAGGACACCAAACAGACATGACCAAAATAGAACCTCCCATGGCATATTATCATTAAAACAACAAGCACAGAGAATAAAGGACACTGAAGGCTGTAAGACAGAAAAAACAAATAACATATAAGGTAAACCCATCAAAATCACAGATTTCTCAACAGAAACCTTAAAAGCAAGAAGTGCGTGCAGTGAGGTATCTCAGGCACTGAATGAAAATAACTTCAACCCCAGGATACTCTACCCAGCAAACTATCATTCAAAATAGATGGAGCAATAAAAATCTGCCATGATAAGCAGAAAATAAAACAATATATGACCACCAGGCCACCACTACAAAAGATTCTCCAAGGAATTCTGCAAATGGAAGATGAAAACAAACAAAACAAGAGGATGGGAAGTATCAAACCACAAGTCAAGAAAAGATACGGAATCAGAGAGTAACACTGATTCAGCTGCACACAATGAAACCCATAAGCAATAAAAACAACTCAATAGCAGGAATCACCACATACCTATCAATATTAACACTGAATGCCAACAATCTGTTGTTTACCTCTCATTGACAGAAACAAACACTTGCTTAGGATGAAAGGCTAGAAGAAGCCAACAGCCCCCTCAAAAAAGGCAGGAGTAGCAATAATTATATGTGACAAAGTAGATTTCAAACTTACATTGACCAAATGAGATAAAGAAGAACACTCCATACTAATAAAAGGGGAAATACACCAAAAGGAAATAACAATTATCAACCTACATGGACCCAAGATCTGTGCACCCAATTTCATCAAACATACACTAAAGGATTTAAAAGAACAAGTAGACTCCAACTGATGGTGGTGGACTTTAATAGACCCCTATCATCAATAGATAGATAGGCAATCCAAACAAAAAATCAATAAAGAAATTCTAGAACTAAATCACACCATAGATCAAATGGAACTAGCTGATGTCTACAGAATATTTCATCCAACATCTGCACTATACATTCTTCTCGGCAGCCATGGAACTTTCTCCAAAATTGGTATCTTAGGGCACAAAGCAAGCCTTAGCAAATATAAGAAAATAGAAATAATCCCCTGCATTCTATCTGAACACAATGCATTAAAACTAGAATCCAACAACTAAAACAACAGCAGAAAATATGCAAATAATAGGAAGCTGAACAACACATTCCTCAATGATCAGTGGGTCATAGATTAAGTAAAAGAGGAAATTAATGAAAATGAAAACACCACCAACCAGAAACTTTGGACACAGCAAAGGCAGTCCTAAGAGGAAAGTTTACAGCCATGAGTGCATATATTAAAAGGACAGAAAGATCTCAAATAAATGATCTAAGCTACAACTCAAACTCCTACAAAACCAAGAACAAGCAAAACCCAAATCAAATAGTAGAGAAATAAAAAAATCAAGGGCCTAAATAAATGAAATAGAGACCAAAACAAAACAAAACAAAAACAAAGAATCAATCAAACAAAAAGCTGGTTCTTTGAGAAAATAAATAAGTTTGACAAATCCCTGGCAAATTTGACTAAAATGAGGAAAGACCCAAATCAATAAAATCAGAAATGCAAAATGGGAGATAACAACAAACACCAATGAAATTCAGGGAATCATCAGAGACTACTTTGAGAAACTCTATTCAAATAAATTGGAAAATCTTGAAGAAAGGGACAATTTCTGGATACTTATGACCATCCAAAGCTCAACCAAGATGATATTAACCACCTAAACAAATCTATAACAAGAAATGAAACTGAAGCAGCAATAAAGAGACTCCCAGAAAAGAAAAGTCCAGGACATGATAGATTCTCTGTTGAATTCTACCAGACCTTTAAAGAACAACAAATACCAACTCTCCTTAAACTTTTCCATGAAAAAAGAAAGGGAAGGAATACATCCAAATGGAGAACTATTGGCCAATCTCCTTAATGAACATCAATGCCAAAATCCTCAATAAAATCTGTGAACTGAATCCAACATTATCAAAAAGATTATTCACTATGATCAAGTTGGATTCATCCCAGGAATGCAGGGTTGGTTCAACATATGCAAATCAATAAATGTAATACAGCATAGTAATGGAAGTATAGACAAAACCACTTGATTATCTCAATAGATGCAGAAAAAGCTTTTGATAAGATTCAACATCACTTCATGATAAAAGCCTTAAGTAAACTAGGAATAGAAGGAATGTACCTCAACATAGTAAAGGCTACATATGACAAACCTAGAGCCAATATCATATTTAATGGAGAAAAACTGAAACCATTTCCCCTAAAATCAGGAATGAGACAAGGGTGCCCACTATCCCCACTCCTATTCAACACAGTCCTGGAATTCATAGCCAGAGCAATAAGGTAAGAAGAAGTAATGAAAGGAATACAATTAGGTAGAAAAACTGTCAAAGTATCCCTACTTGCAGATGACATGATCCTATACCACAAAGACTCAAAAAATTCTACCCTAAAACTCCAAAATATCATAAACAGCTTCAGCAATCTAGCAGGGTAAAAAAATCAGCTTACAAAAATCAGTAGCCTTTGTATACACCAACAATGAACAAATTGAGAAAGAATATATGAAAACAATTCCATTTACAAATACCTAGGAGTAAACTCAACAAAGGATGTGAATGACCTGAACAAGGAGAACTACAAACCTCTGAAGCAAGAGATTGAGATAGACTACAGAAGGTGGAAAAATATTCCGTACTCATGGATTGGTAGAATCAACACAGTAAAAATGGCTATACTACCAAAAGCAATCTACATGTTCAATGTAATTCCCATCAAAATCCCAATGACATTCATCACAGAGATTGAAAAATCTATCCTAAAATTCATTTGGAAACACAAGAGACCGCGAATAGCCAAGTCAGTACTAGGCAAAAAGAGCAATGCTTGATGTATCACAAAACCCAAGTTCAAACTACATTACAGAGCCATAGCACTAAAAACAGCATGGTACTGGCACAAAAACAGATAGGGAGACTAGTGGAACAGAATAGAAGACCCAGATATGAATCCACACAGCTATGCCCACCTTATTTTTGACAAAGGAGCCAAAAATATACAATGGCAAAAAGACAGCCTCTTCAACAAATGTTGCTGAGAAAAGTGGTTATCTGCCTGCAGAAAACTGAAACTAGATCCATGTTTATTACCCTGTACTAGTATCAACTCAAAATGGATCAAGGACCTTAATATCAGACCTGAAACTCTGAAGTTATTATAGAAAAGAGCAGGGAATACTCTGGCAGCAATAGGTATAGGCAAGGACTTCCTCAATAGAACTCCAGCAGCCCAGTAACTAAGAGAAAGAATGGACAAATGGGACTACATGAAAATAAATAGATTTTGCACAACAAAAGAAACGGTCTCTAAACTGAAGAGACCATCTAGAGTGGAAGAAAATATTTGCTGGCTATACCTCACATAAAGGACTGATAACCAGAATATACAGGGAGCTCAAAAAACTAAACTCCCCCAAAAATCAATGAGCCAACAAAGAAGTGGGTAACTGAACTAAACAGAAATCCAAATGGCCAAAAAGCACATTAAAAAAAAAAATCCCTGACTGTAAAGGAAATGCAAATCAAAACCACACTAAGATTCCATCTCACTCCTGTTAGAATAGCTATCATCAAGAATACCACCAACAAATGTTGGCGAAGATGTGGGGAAAAAGGAACTCTCATACACTGCTGGTGGGAATGTACACTAGTACAACCACTTAGGTAAACAATATGGGGGCTTCTTGAAAAACTAAACCAAGATCTGCCATATGACCCAGCAATAAAACTTCTAGGGATATACCCACAGGAATGCAACTCAGGTTATTCCAAAGGCACCCACACACCCATGTTTATTGCAGCACTATTCACAATAGCCAAGTTATGGAAACAGTCAAGATGCCCCACCACTCACCAATGGATTAAGAAAATGTGGTATTTATACACAATGGAATTTTACTCAGCCGTGAAGAAGAATAAAATCTTATCACTGGCAAATAAAAGGATGGAACTGGAGAACATCATTTTGAGTGAAGTTAGCCAGGCTCAAAATGCCAAAAATTGTGTTTTCCCTCTTATGTGGATTATAGTAAAAACAAATGCACTAATATTATTGGACATGGGTCATACACTAAGGGGAGAATGAATATAGGAGGAATAAAGAAAGGGAAGGAAACCTAAAACTTGAAAGTTCTTGATGTGCCTGCTGTAGAGGAGCGAATTTAGTTAGTAACAATAAACTGACAGAGGCCACTATGGGAAGGTGATCAGGAAGTAGCGAAGAGGTCTGGTAGAGATAAACCAATTCAGGCTGTAACACACATGTGCATGGAAGCAATGCTAAGAATCTCTCTGTATACCCACCTTTATCTGAAGCTAGCAAAAATGCTATGTCTTTCTTATTATCTCTTATGTTTTCTCTTCAACAAAATTGGAGAAGAGGGCAGAACAGGTTCTGCTTGCAAGCAAGGGGGTGAAGGGGGACAGATGGCCCAAACAATGTATACGCATATGGGTAAATGTATAAACAATTAAAATAAAATAAAATAAATAATAATATCTTCTTTGATGGGTCATTTACCTTTTATTTCCAGCTTCTTACAAAGGCAATAATTGGCAAGGTATTTCATTTGTCATTAAGAACCAGAGCATTTTCTAATTATATCCAATGAATGTAGAAAAAATGAAGACAATACAGAAGGCAGTATATTGGCTACTAAAATTCTGGTTGCAGATTTACGTTTGATTGTGCTTCTATTCTTCTTCAGTTTAATTTTCTAATACTAAATTTCTGCCTTACTAAAATTTTTCAAATACATCTAGGACAAAATATCAAATGAATGTGAGTAAGTCAAAACAAGTTTAATGTTCTAATGTGTGAGAAAAAGCAACTAGCTTTAATATGGTCCTGTGTGCCAAATATTTATTTGAAAGTAGAAAACAACATTTTAGTTAATTACTGATACCAAAGCAGTAAGAGAAAAGAGTTTAGATCAAACACCTTATTGTCTTTGCTGTTAATAAGGGGAGCCAATGGTATACTGAGTTGAACATTTGTTGAATTATCCACAAAATTTCCATGAGAAATGACAAAAAAGGTCACATCAAGAGTTCATAAATATTATAACTTTCCTCCTGGTGAGTAGTATATAAAATCTATTTTAAAGCAATGCTTTGTATATTCTAAATAAGATATTCTTTTTTAGAAGTGCCTAAAAAACTTTTTAAAATAAGGCACCAAAGAAAAATCTCAATTTCTAAACAGAGAAATCAAGGTTATTTTTGAAGACTACAATGCATAATACAGCTAAAAACAAACATATAAAAATAACAATTAAAACAGAACCTCTTAGAAATTTTAACAATGTATATTTCTAAATAAACCATAGATCAAAGCATTCAAAAGACAACAGAAACAATGAGATCACTGTATTATCAAAACTTAAAGAATACATGCAAGACAAGTCAGGAGTATTCTGATGAGGTCACATGTTCCCATTACTAAATTAGAAACCTTGAAATTAAATAAACAGGATGAGATTAGTATTTTCTTTAGTTCAGTAAACCAAAATCTCTAATTTCACTCATATAAAAATTGAAATAGTTAACACCATTTTTATTGTAGATCTTCCAAGTATGGTGTGTATTTTATATTGATAACATCTCAAATTGGTCTGGTCCCATTTCAGGGACTCCACACTCACCTGAATATCCATTGTAATGAACGACACTGCTTGCACCTTTCCACTGTCTGGCACATCTGCTTGAGCAAGTGTTCTGAACTCTCCATATTTTATATCTCATAAATTAGACCAAGATGTACCATTGGCAGAATTTCTCATTACCAAACATTAGACTGATACGAACACTCCATCTGGTACTCAATAAACAGCAAAGAAATGTTTGACATGGAGAATCACATTTAGTTTGCCCTGACCATATTCTCTTGCACAATACACAACAAAATCAGAATGGCTGAGACAAATGAACAAGTAATAGGCCTTTCCATCAACCTCTCAGAAGTAAAGAACACACACACTCACACACATGCACACATACACCTGGAAGGTAAGAGTAACAGTGACTACTGTTTCCCATCACACAATCAAAATTTGATTTAAGAGCTCTGGAGGCTTCAGAAGCTCCTTTGGCAACAGATTTTAATTAAACAAGAGAAATACTGTAGTAGCTGTGATTAAGCAAAACTTAAAACTGGTAAATGTATTGAGATTTTTAAAAAGCAAAATAAAACAAACAGCATCTAATAACTAAAGGCAAGCCTATTACTAGAAAAAACAAGAGCATTCTTATTTAACATAACTTATTTAATGATCTGAATAACATTAGGATTTGAACTCAGAACCTCATGCTTCCTAGGCAGGTGTTCCACCACTTGAGCTATGCCTCCAGCTCCATTTACAAATCTTGGGAGTGTAAAAATGAATTTACAGAGTGTAACATCTGGAAGAATGCAAGCATCAAGAATAAAAAGACCAGTTTTTTACCATTTTAAACTGTGCAGCAAAATGGCACTTTAATAATACTGGTATTACCCAAATTAATTTATACTGTTTTGTGATTTTAGTATAAAAATCCCCCAACTTCCAATCAAGTGTTCATTATTTTTGCAATCACTAGTATAAATAAGAATTCTGTATCATTCAAAACATTTATTCATCTGTCAGTATTTTAACAAATGAATCTCATTTAAAATGCACTATAGACTGCTACTTTTTCTCTTCTTCTTAGGTGAGTATTCCAGAACTGGGGTCAGTTCAGCCTCTTCACTATATTTTCTTTTCTTTTTTTTTTTTTTACGGTCACTTTGATAACCACTAGAGTCACTGCCTTGGAAAACGGGGTCCTGCTCTTCCTGGTGCTTTTTCTTCTTCTTCTTCTTCTTTGGCTCTTCCTCCCAGAGACTTGTCACATTATCACTAATCTGTAGGACCGCCTCTTCCTTTGGAGCGGCATCAGCAAAATCTGCTACTTCTGTGGCACCACCATCCACTTCATATGCTTCCACATCTTTCTTCTTTTTCTTTGAAATTTTTCCAACAGCTTTCTCTGTGCTGATTTCTGCTACTTCTTCAGAAACCTTACAGCACTTGGATTGTAAACTGTAAATTAACAGTTAAAAACAATTAACAGTGATAGGCAAAAAATAAAAAAACAAAATAAGATAATAAAATCATGTCAATATGTTAATATGCTAAGATTTACTACATGATTGTAGGTAGAATATATGGCAGAAATTTCAAATATTCTATCTGCTTATCCCTCAGCCCACCGAAATGTGTAGGGGCTATTTGATGTTAAAGGCAATGTAATTTAATATTAAATGTTAAATTCTTTGTCTCCAAAGAATCTGACTTCTCTAGAAGTCAAAACACAGTTTCTAAATTTTGGTTTGATTCAGAAAACTTTGGCCATCGACCATTAAACCCAGCATTATTACCAGAGACATCTGATCTTAAAAAAAATAAAAAATCTGGTATATAGCAAAGCAATGGAGTTTTTTGACAGACTAACCTAGTAATATTTAGTTTTCCTCGAATGCAGAATACTCCAGCAGCATCTGAGTCTAAACGAAATACTTCAAATTCTAGTTCATCACCCACATTTATGTCCAGGTTTTGCCACTGCTCAGCTGACATCTGCTCAGGTATAGGGATGGAGGCATTAAAACACCTGTGTACTAAACAGCCAATATGGCTAGACGACACTTTATTGACTGTACCCTGTAAAGAAGAAAGAACACAACATCAAGAAGAGATCCAAAGAGTTAAAACATCAAGAAGAGATCCAAAGAGTTAAAAGATGAATCAAACTTAATAAGCTTCAAACTGATCTTCAAAAGAGAAAACATTAAATTAATTGTATAATTTAATACAGAAAAAGTTAGCCGCAATTACAACTTACCAAGTCATACCAAAGCGTAACTATAGGGCACTAGAGGTTTTAGAAAGCTCAAACTGTATTAAATAATTGCATGTCAACTGTTTAACTGGATAAGCAATAACTAATCAACTAGGCCAGCCCTTCCTCAAACAGAAAACATTAGCTCCCACTGCAGGATTCCCACACTGAAACCAAGCAGAAATTCTTTGTGATATGACCTATAAATGAAAAGGACCTCAAGGCAGGAGGCATATGCTTTTTGTAACTGGAATACACATTACATATCTATAAGCAGACTGAATTTCAAAACTTAAAAATGCATTCTTTAATGATTCAATTTAACTATTAGAAGATAGTTTACCCTTTATATGTAAATCTTGAGCTTGGCTTCTTGGTTAAATCAGAAAACTATTAAAACTAACTTTCCATAAAACTCAGAATTATAAATAATGTTGACATTCACAATATTATTTAATATTAGCAACCCTTTTACACATGTGACAGAATAAAACCTCCTTATCTGTCAGTCTGGTGTCCCCACTGCTAGTTTCTATATGGTCTAGATAAACTATGGTACATTCATAGAATGGAATATTATTTGGCAATACAAGGAAATGAGCTAATAAATCAAAATGAAGAAGTCAATTTTTAATGGATATATCCTTCATGATTCCAACTAGTTGACATTCTGGAAAAGGCAAAGTAATGAAGACAGTGAAAAGATCAGTAGTTGCCAGAGATAAGTGGGAGGGTAAAGGGAATAACATGTGGGGCATAGCGAATTTCTAGGGCAGTGAAACTATTCTGTATTATACTGGAGATGCCATTCTATAGTTGCAAAAACCTAGGAAACATACACAATAAAGACTGTACTCTACTATAAATTATGGTCTTTAATGTGGAGCAGAGCAGGATGGCAGCTGAGAAGAGCCTCTGATAATTTCTCCCTAAGGCATACCAAGTGGAACAGCTATTCACACAGCAGACTACAAGAACAAGAGCTAAGGTAATCAAGTGTGAGATCATCCTGCCTTGCCTACTCTTAGTATAACAAAATGAAGATGTATTGAAGATGGTAAGAAATAGAAAGATGCTGGAGTTACCCTTTCCCCAACTCCAAGCAGCCCAGCAAAGAGAAAGGTGTCTCTCCCTTCGAAAAGGAGAAACAGTTAAGAATTAAGTCCAGGCTTCAGACTTGTCAGGCCTGCCACAGTGAAGCCCAACACTGGGCAAACCCCCAAAACCCCTACTGCCAGGTGAACTACCCTGGGCAAAGAGACTTATTTCTCCTTCAACCTCAAGTGGCAGAGCAGAAAGCAGGACTGCACTCACTGAGGAGCAAGGCCAGAAAACAATGAGGAGCTCAGTACTGGCCCTGCCACAGTGAAACCAAGCTCTCGGTAGAAACTGAACACCCCATACACAGTCCAGAGTTCACAAAGCCTGTAGACCAAACATGACACTGGTGGAACACACTCAAGTTTTGGCTGCCTGGATTCTAGGCTCAGAGTGGGCCTAGGGAACATCTGCTTCCCCCTGAGACTATGCAGGTATTTATGCTATGAGACTCAGGTGTGACTCAGTTTTGTACCAGTGCCTCTGCCACCCATTGCTAACCTAGGGCAGCAGTTATTGCTAGGCCAGTGTTCACAGACAAAGCTCTCAAACTGACTCCTTTTCCAGGTAGATATATGCCCCAGTGGGCCTGCATCACCACTGGCTGCTGCATGGGCCACAGTACACTGAGGCTATGCAACTCCTTGTGGTTGTAAGACTCAAGCATGACCCAGCTTAGCAGTGGTCCAAGTGGCCAAGGGTCTGCCTTGACCAACACTACCCCAATCTCAGGCAGCACAGTATGGTATAGCATAGTGTAGTACATGACTCCATTTGCTAAGGATAAGAGAAGATAATAAAGACAAAACTTGGCCCTGGAATTTGGCATTGGTCTGATGAAACTTAACACTAGGCACATCCTAATGGGCAGATCCTACCAACCCCATCCCCAGGACTCCCTGTGGACAGAGCCTCTAAATAGCTCCAGAGACAGGGGATGACATGCAACCTCAGTCTAACTGACTTATATTACAGTTAGCTGGTTACAAAGATCTTGTGTCACACTTCAGCAATAGGTAGCCCAAAAAAGTGCAGTCTTTGGTCCTAATTGGTCTTGGTGGGATATGGGCTCAGAGTGCTACATAACTTGGCAGCTTTGGTGGCTTCAAAGTATGACACAGGACCCCGGGGCTGGTCCACCCGTAGTGAAACTTCCCAGAGCTAGGCAGAATCCTGCAGTGTCTGACTATAGGCCTGTTACTGTTGATGAGGCATCAGGGTCTACCCTGACTTCAGGGATAGGCTGGCAGTGGAGACAGACTATTTTTTCTAGGTATTCTCGTTTCCTTCTGAGCAATATACCAACAAAGTACTTGAGACAAACCTAGACTTGAACTGCCCCTTTGTACTGAAACTGACAGCACACCAACAGCAGACTCTTGGCAAATCTGAACCTGGCTGTTGTTTAGTGCTAAAGCAGTAGAGGTGACCACAGGCTCACTGTTTATAATTCTGGAAAGCAACCTGTTTATAATTCTGGAAAGATAGGCACAAACAAAGCTAGATTAGGAGAATGGAACAAACACCTGATCCTTCAATGCCCAGATGATGGCACATAACAACAAGCATCAAGAGCTTTCAGCTAGTACTCAAAACACAATGCCAGAAACTGACAAGGCAGTAATCAGTATAAGGGAATGCATAGAGAATTTAAAACAGCTGTTTAAAGAAAACTCAATAAGCTTGAAGAAAACACAGAGAAAAGTTTCAATACTCAAAGAGAAACTTAACAAAGAGATGGAAGCAATTAAAAAACAAACGAAAATTCTTGAGCTGAAAAATACATGCGGCAAAATTAAAAACATGCTAGAAAGCATCAACAGAATAGATCAAACAGAAGAAAGAATTACTAAGTTGGAAGGCAGGCTATTTAAACTACAACTGGAGGAGAAAAATGAATGAAGAAAGCTTACATAAACTTTGGGACATAAAAGAATATATATCCACGTTCTTGGGTTACAAGGACTTGAGAATGCCAATGCGGGGGGAAGCTCATTCAAAAAAAAAAAAATACTAACAGAAAACTTTACAAATCTAGAAAAAGGTACAAATATTTAGGTCCAAAAAAGTCAAAGGTCTCCAGTCAAATTTAACTAAACCAAGTCTACCTCCAAATCATCTTATAATCAAGCTGTCATAGGTAAAAGATAAAGCAAAGATTCTCAAGGCTACAACAGAAGAGAAACAACAGAGAGGGGTATGCCAATTTGTCATCTTAGCAGAAACTTTCTGAGCCAGGAGAAAGTAGCATGAGATTTTCCTAGCACTAAAGGGAAAAAAACCCATCAACCAAGAATACCGCACCCAACGAAGATATGCTTTAGAAATGAAGGAGGGATAAAGATTTATCTAACCAAAAGCAGAGAGACTATATCTCCACCAGACTTGGTCTAAAAGAAAGGCTAAAGAGAATTCTTCATATGAAAGATTCATTAATGAACAACAAGAAAACAGGAATATACAACACTTACTGGTAAAAGTAATTATATGAACAAATTCACAATGCTCTGATACCTTAAGTGTGGTAACAATTCCTATCTTTAATATAAAGACTAAAAAACTGAAAAATAATAACTGCATCAATATGTGAATGACTATATTAATAAGTTAAGTGATAGGCAATGTAGAAAGATGTAAAATAAAATGGGATATCAAAAATTCAAAATGTGGGGATTAATGGAATGCAATTGGAAAGTTCTCTGATATTTTGTTTTGTTTGTTTTTGTTCTCCTTTCAGTCATGTTAAGTTATTATCATTCAAAATAGCTTATTAAGGGGCACAGGAAAGCAAAAAAAAGAAAGAAAGAAACAAACAAACCACAAAATAACTTATTTTTTTGGTGGTAGTGCCAAAAAAAAGTCTATAATAGACAAAACAATCATAAGCAAGGAATCAAAACACACTACTAGAATAGATCACTTAATCACCAAGGAAGACATAAGAGAAGGAGAATGAAACTACAATAAAAGTAGATAACAAGTTACATTATATATGGCCATTACGCTATAGTAAGAACTTGCTTACCTACCTACCTTGTATAAATGGATTGAATTCTCCAACTAAAAGACAGTGACTATAAATGAATAAAACAAAACAAAAAACAAGACCCAGGCTTAGCGATGTAGCTAAATGGTAGAGCACTTGATTAGCATGTGCAAGGCCCTCAATTCAATTCCCAGTACTACATGGAGACAACAAAATGAAACAAAACCACAAAAAAAAAAAAAAAAAAAAACCACAAGACCCAACCATGTGTTACTTACAAGATACTTCACCTCTAAGAACTCATATACAGTAAAAGTGAAGGGATGGCATAAAATATTCCATTCAAATGGAAGCCCGAAGGAAGCAGAAATCCAATAACATTGGATTTCAAAAAACAAAACCAAAAATCTTTGAATCAGAAGCAGTAAACAGAGACAAAGAAGGTCATTATATAATGACAAAGAGGTAAAGTCAACAAAAGGTAGTAACAAATTTAAATATACATGCATGCACCCAATATCAGAGTACCCAAATACATAAAGCAAGTATACATAAATGGAAATAGACTCAGCTCAGTAACAGCTGGGAACTTTAACACCCCACTTGCAACAATGAGCAGATCATCTAAGACAGAAAATCAACAAGGAAACAGTAAAACTGACATCAAAAGAACATTACAGCCAATCACTGCCAAATACATATATTTCTGAGTAGCCCATGGAATATCTGAGGATGAATCAAATGACTCAGTGAATTAAAAACACTGACATCATATCAAGCATGTTTTCTGACCACAATGCAATAAAATAGTAACAATGAAAATCAATAACAATGAAAAACAAATTAATAATAATGAAAAACTTTGGAAACTACACAAAAATAGAAATTAAAAAGCTTACTTTTGAACAACCAATGGATTGAGGGAAAAAAAATCAACAAAAACATTAAAAAAAATCTTAAAACAAATGAAAACAGAGACACACTATATCAACCCATATGTATTAGGAAGGAAGTTTACAGTAATCAACGCTCACATCAAAAAGGTTTAGAAATATCTCGGATAAACAACCTATCACTATATTTCAAGGAACTACAAAAATGAGGACAAACTAAACCCACACTTAGAAGAAAAGAAATAATATCAGAGCAGAAATAAATGACATGGAGACTAAGAACACAATATAAAAAATCAATGACAAAGAGCTGGTTCTTTTTTTCTCCCCCTAAAGAGCTGGTTCTTCAGAAAGATAAATCAATTAAAAAAAAATCCTTAGCTAGAGAAAGAAGAGAGAAAATTCAAATAAGATCAGAGAAGAAAAGGGAAACTATAATTCATCTCACAGAAACACAAAAGATCATTAGAAATTACTACAAACAACCATATGCCAACAAATTTGATAATCTAGAAGAAATGGACAAATTCCTAGACACATATACCATCCCATGACTGAATCAGGAAGAAAACCAGATCAGACCAATCACAAGTAACAAGATTAACTCAGTAATAAATAGCCTCCCATCAAAGAAAAGCCCAATTTGGCCTTACTACTGAATCCTACCATTTACAAAACAACTAATACAATCCCCTTTAAGGTGTCCCAAAAAAGTAAGAGAAAGGAATTCTTCCAACAAATTCTATAAAGTCAGCATTACCCTGATACCAAAACCGAATGAGGATACAAAAGAAAGCGAAAACTGTAGGCCAATATCCTTCATGAACATAAATGCAAAAATGCCCAACAAAATATTAGCAAACTGAATCCAACAGCATACCACAAAAATTATTTACAGTGACCAATGCAAGAATAGTTTAATACATACAAATCAATAAACATGATACACCTTATTAACAGAAAGACAAAAACCATATGCACACTCGATGAAGAAAGACGTGATAAAATTTAACATCCCATCATGATAAAAATGCTGAATCAATTAGGCATACAAGAGAATGTGCCTTCACATAATATAGGCCACTTACAATAAGCCAACACCTAACATTACATTGAAAGGGAAAACGATGAAGATCTGCAACAGGATAAGGATGCACTTTTACCACTTTAATTCAATATAGTGCTGGAAGAAGTAGGCAAGAAAAAGAAATAAAGGCCATCCAAACTGGAAAGAAGTCACTGTTTGCAGATGGCATGATCTTATATATAGAAATCCAAAACACTATACCAAAAACCCACTAGAATAGTTGCAGAGTACAAAATCAGTAGCATTAGCATATGCCAACAGTGAATTGCCTGAAACAGAAATCAAGAAAGCAATCTCATGTCTAATAGCTACCAAAAAAATACACATATAGGAATAAATTTAACCAAGAGATGAAAGACCTACAGCGAAAATTATAAAAAAACTGATGAAAAAAACAGAAGAGGGCACTAAAAGTTGGAAAGACATCCTGTGTTCATTGATCATAAGGATCAGTATTATTTAAATGTCCCTACTATCCAAAGAGATGGACAGAGTCAATGCAACTCTTATCAAAGTATCAATGGCATTCTTCATAGAACTAGAAAAAACAATTCTAAAATATATGAAGAACCAAAAGTCTCCAAATAGCCAAAGCCATATTGAACAAAAAGAACAAAGTAGGTTGCATTATGCAACATGACTTTAAAACATAAAAAAAAGCTGTAGAAATCAAACACCATATATAAAAACAAATTCATAGAGCAGTGAAACAGAATACAGAGTTTAGAAGTAAATCCATGATGAAGATTCTAAGAACACACACAGGAGAAAAGACAATATTTTCAGTAAATGGGAAACCTGGTTATCAACATGCAGAAGAATGAAGCCAGACCCCTATTCTTTCACCAGTTACAAAGATGAACTCAAAATGTATTAAAGACTTAAATGTAAGACCTGAAAATATAAAGTGACTGGAAGAAAACAGGGCCTACTTCAGGATATGGGAAGGGCAAGGATATTTTAGACAAGACCATAAATGCACAAGAAGTCAAAGCAAAAACAGACATATGGGATTACATAATATTAAACTTTTACAGATCAAAGGAAACACTCAACAATGTGCAGAGATGATTTACAGAATGGGAGAAAATATTTGCAATGTGTATAGCTCTCCCTAGAGAGTCTCAGCAAACTCTATCAGTGTATGGATACTGGCGATTCTGAAACTGGAAAGTTTCACCACACTCAAAGGCTTGCAGTATACTAAAGTCACCTGAAATCTGCACAGTAGTCTGGCTTTGGAAAAGGAATTCACATCACCTTCCAGCAAAACCCAAGCAGTCAACTTGAGACTGAGAGCTACAGAAGTCAGAAATCCCCACACATTCCCATCTGTGGGACCCTACAGATATTCTGGCTCAGGAGGTCACTGCCTCATAAGCCAAACTTGGTTCAGTAGAGTTACTGACACCAAACAGCTGAGTGTGCTGCACTGCAAGATACCACCCTCAGAAAACGGTGGTGGAGGGGTGGCGGGGGAGGCGTCAGGGAGCCTGCCCTGTGAAACCAGGCATGTGAGCAGTTACATGTGGATTTGTGCTGGTACCAGGCCTGAAGTCAGCCACCCATGTGGCTCCCGCTACTCCTCTCTCTAGGGTTTCTCTGGAGCGCCTATTACTAACAAGATGGGAAAAGATCTTTGGTTCCACTGTTCCCTTGGCCCACAGGGGCATGCTGGGATGATCTTGAGCAATGTTATAGCTCCAGCAGTTAACCCATCTGACTCCAAGTTGCACTGCCCAGTTGCCACTAAGTAGGAAAAGAACTCTGTGCTAGGGTAGTCCTTAGCAATGTCAGGGCTCTGGCTGTGGCTCATACCCAGGTAGCACAGAGAAACCTTTCTGTTAATGGCCTCATTCCACCTTCTTTCTCTCCTATGGGCACTACAGCTGAGAGGAATTTTGTCCCTGACCCATTCCTGCTGGATCTCTAGTGGGCAGTACACATAGCTGTGCTGAGTGGAAACCCTGTCCCCATGCATGCATGGCTAGGAGAGGTCTTGAGGTCCCCTGCCTAGGCAGAACACTCACAGTAGCACCAGAGAACGTCACAACTCTTGTTGTCACCATACCTATGTGGGTTTCTACCACAAGTCACCTTGCACCTTATTTGATCACACACTGCTAACAGGACTGAGTGTGCACACCACTAAAGGGCTGCTGTAATTCCTGCTCTCACCTCTCCCAGTAAAGCACCTAGGCCCATACCACTGTTTTGTCATAAGATAGGCGCTTCAGGCCCCTCAACTCTACTGGAGCACACTATGCCAGAGACTCCTAAAAGTAAATCAGTATCAACAGTGCCTAAGAAAACCCCCAACCATTGCCTGACAGAGGCCACAACTCCATTGTAGGAGTAGCCAAACAGAGTCCACTAAATACAAGTGCCATCTACATCACACCTATCTAAAGTGCTGGTGTCCTCATCTTGAGAGACCTGCAGAATAAAGTGGGTTTCATCAACCCTTACAAGTATGTACTGTGCCTAACTCATTAATTATAGCCAAAGAAGCTATAGGAAGATCAATATAGTGCAGAGCTGGAAATAAAGTTAACACTAACAAACTGATATCCCCAAACTATCTTCAGGAGAAAGCTGCATATTTATTACTAAGGAGGCTATCTGATAAAAGTGGTAGAGCTATCCCATTCAACACATGTACAAATCTCAATAGGGGAACATAATAAAGGAAAACAAAATAATGATCATTAACTATAAGAGATTCCAAAAGTATCAAAACGGATAAACTGCCTGATAAGGAATTCAAAAGAATGATTTAAAAAAAAAAAAGCCTCAATGAAACCCAAGAGAATGTAGCAGACAATCACTTAACTGAAATTAGGGAGACAAGGAGGATATAAATGTGAAATATATCAAAAGGATATTTTGAAAATACAAATCTTGGAAATGAAAAGCTCAATAAGTCCAATTCAGATGAAAGCTTCGATACCAGACTAGATCAAGTATCCAAAGAATATTGGAATTTAAAGACAGGTCTTTTGAAATATCACATTCAGCATAAAAATAAAACATAGATTTACACCCAGATAGACAGATAGATAGACAGACAGACAGACAGAATGAAGGGAGCATTTAGGATTTTTTGAACACTATCAAACAATCTAATATCTGTATCACTGGCATACCCAAAAGGAAAAGAAGTTAGTTAAGGGCACAGAACACCTGTAGCAGGGAATTTCAGTGCTCTACTGTCATCAACGAATAGATCATCTAAATCAAAGAATCAACAAAGAATAAGAGTTACACTACACTATAGTCCAAATGGACTTAAAAGACATTTATGGGACATTCCATCCATCAACTAGAGAATACACATTCTTTTCATTAGTGAACAGAACTTTCTCTAGAAAAGTTCATGTATTAGGCCGTAAGTCACATCTTAACAAATTCAAATGAATTGAAATCATCTCCTATATTTTTTCTGATCTCAATGGAATGAAACTAGAATCAATGAGAAACTTTAGAAATTATATAAATACAAGGAGACAGTATTTTCAGTGAATAATGGGTCATTGACAAAATCAGAGGGAAATTTAAAAATTCCTTGAAACTAAAGAAAATGGAAACACAAAATATCAAAACCTGTGGGATACAGAAAACGTAGTACTAAGAGGGAAGTATGTAACAATGAGTGCCCACATCAAAAATATAGAAAGATTTCAAATAAACAACCTAACGATGTTTGTAATCTCAAGGTCTAAGAAGAGAAAAAAATAAACCTGAAATTAGAAGCAAATAATAAAGCTAGAGCAAAAATAAGTAAAATAAAATGTAAAAGAACAATACAAAAAACTAATGGAGAAAGAATTGGCTCCTTGAAAAGATAAAAATGACAAAACCTTAGCTACACTTAGAGGGAATGAGAGACTGGGGTGGGTGGGGAGAGAAGGGGGAGGGAAGGAGAAAGGGAGAGAGAAAGAGAGACAGAGAGAACATCCAAATAAATTCTAAAGATCACTAGATATTATTTTGGAAAACCTAATACCTACAAATTGGAACATCTAGAAGAAATACACAAATTTCTGGACACATATGACCTACAAAAATTGAACCAAGAGGACATAAAAAATGTGAATACACTAGTAACAGGTACTGAAATTGGATCAGTAATAAAATGTCTCCAACAGAAAAGCCCAGGACTGAATGGCTTCACTGTTAAATTTTACCAAACTTTTAAAGAAGAGCTAATACCAATGCTTCTCAAACTATTCAAAAGAATTGAAAGGAAGGGCACCCTTCCAAAATCATTCTATGATGCCAACATTACCTCGTTACCAAAACTTGACAAGGAAACAACGAAAAGAACTACAGACCAATTGCCCTGATAAAAACAGAAAAAAAATTCTTAATAAAATAATTGAAAACTGAATTTAAGTTTATCAAAACGATCACACACATGATCAAGCTGGTTTTATTACAAGGATTAAGACTGGTAATGACATATGCAAATCAAAAAATGTAATGCATCACAGAAATAAAAGGATAAAAATCATATGGACATTTCAATAATGCAAAAAAAGTATTTGGTGGGCTAGTGGGGTGGCTCAAGTAGGAGCATCTGCCTAGCAAGCATGAGGCCCTGAATTCAAATCCCAGCACTACAAAAAATAAACTAATTAAGAAAAAGTATTTGGTAAAACTCAACATTTTCTCCATAAATGCACTGAACTAACTACAAATAGATGGGTCCCATCTTAGCCTAGTAACAACTATAAATGACAAACCCACAGTCAACATCATATTGGATGTAGAAAAATGGAAAACATTTCCTCAAAGATTAGGAACAAGACAGGAGTGTCTTATACAATATAGTACTAAATTTCAGTCAGAGCAACTAAACTTCAGAAGAAATAAAGGGCATACAAATAGGAAAGAAGGGAAGTCAAATTATCATGGTATGTAGATAATATGACTCAATATATAGAAAACGTGTATCAGTAGCTCTTCTATACATGAAAAATGAATTTGCTGAGGAGTCATGAAATCCTATTCACAATAACCACACAAAAAATAAAATACCTAGGAATAAAAAAGTTAAGGAAATGAAAGTCCTGTACAATAAAAACAAAAAAGCACTAACAAAAGAAACTTAAGACAGGAAAAAATGAAGACATCCCATGTCCACAGACCAGAAGAATTAATATTGCTAAAATGGCCATACAACACAAAACAATCTATAGGTTCAATGCAATACCTATCAAAATACCAATGACAGTCTTCACAGAACTAGAAAGAACAATCCTAAAATTCATATAGAGCACAAGTGGGAGAAAGGAGGATGGATATAGTCAATACACACTGTATGCATGTACAGAAATCACAGTGAATCTCATTAATATGTACAATTAAAATATGTTAAAAAAAATACAATAAGCCAGGTGCAGTGGTTCACACCTGGAATCCGAGCTACAACAGGTAGAGATTGGAAAGATTATGGTTTGAAGCCAGCCTTCCTGACCAATAAAAGCTGGGCATGTTGGCAAATGCCTGTCATCCCAGCTACACAGGAAGCATAAACAGAGGACTGCAGTACTGACGCATTTACACATACACACAATACCCTATGTGAAAGATAACTAAAGTAAAAAGGGCTGGGGGTGTGGTTCAAGTGGTAGAGCTCCGACCTACTAAGCACAAAGTCCTGAATTCAAACCCCAGTATTACCAAAAAATTAAAAACAAGGCCAGGCCAATGGCTCACCCCTACAATCCTAGTTACTTGGGAGGCTGAGACTGGGAGGATGGCAGTTTGAGGCCAGTCAGGGCAAACAGTTTGTAAGACTCATAACTCTAAAACATAACCATTCCATACATGCATACAATGTATTTATAGCTATTTATAAATTATCTTCTTTATTTACCCATAATATTTGATTACCAAGGAATATGTAGTCTTAAAATTTTCCAAATACATAATTATGTAAAGAAAGCTAAGAAAAGTGATATACATACCATAAGTTTTTGCCCTGGTTCAGGGCAGAAAATAACAAAATCTGCTTCAATGTTAAGATGAATGTGTCCTTGATCATCATAAATATCTCCCAGTTCACCCACAACTTTGATGTTGTCATATGCAATTGGGACACCTAAAAGGCTGTTTAAAAAAAAAATCTTTCATTGTCTTGTAAATAATAATACTGATTAGATATTGTAAGAGTCCAAAAAGTGTATCACCCATGGCGAAAACAGAACAGCATATACCAAGTCTTATGAACTAGGATAAGTAACTCCAGAAGTTTCAATTCACAAAAAGGTTCTATTGCGTTGGCTATGTTAAATGATTATTCAAGATATTGTCTCAGAAACCAAATGTCCAATTATGCACCAGCAACAAACTGGCTCTTCCTCCTTATGTGTTACCTATTTGAATCACAGTCATGCTAGAAGGAAAAATAATGGGTGTTGGCAAGGAAATGTCAATCTCTGTATGACATATGTAATTCTGACATTATCCACCATTACTGAATTCTGCATTGATAGCATGTGGACAGTGAATGTGTTGTAGCAAGGGAAACACTAGGGTTAAAGCTGAAGCCCCTGGATATTAAAAAATCAATACAGAGAATATAGAAAAAGCCTGAACAGCAACTGTTGCTACTAAATGGAAATGTTAAGAAATACAACTATATCATTTGAGAACTCACTTTAGTCTACAAGTTTCAGTATCAGAATTAGCAAGCATTATTTCAAAATGTCAACTATTAACTAAAAAAGAAAAGGACCTCATAGCTTTACCATCATACTCATCATACTACTTGCTGGGGAAAACTTCCCTGCCTCCCAAGGAAAAGGTAAAATCACCCTCAACTGCATGTAAAAATTTATCACTGCTCTTAATCTAATTTTATTGAATCTGTATATATGTTTTGATTCCATGCACAATTCTAAGGCCACCGACAGAAAATATTTTTGTGTTGTACTCCATTAAATTTCTAGCATGATTCACAGAGTAAGAGGAGGAAATTTATCCCTAATACATTTTATTTTAGTAAAATAGCCAAAACCACAGGGAAGGAACTGAAATAATTACCACATGACAAAAATTGTAAACTAGGAAAGTACTCTTTTTGAGGTCTTTCTGTATGTGGTTTTCCTAAGCAGGAATCATCACTAAGACAACCCTAGAGACACTGAAAGTATAAAGGAGAGGAGAGATTAAAAAGTAACTGCCAAAACTGACCAAAAAACCCATTAAGACCTTGTTTACTGTAACCAAAGTCTTCTTTCTATTATTGGAGAGTGATTCTCAAGTGAAGAAAGCATTGCTGGATCCTTAAGAGGCACTTGGGAATTTGTAGCACTACTCATGTTTGTCACAAATAATGTCAAAGCAGGGAAGAAAGAAATTCACAAAAGTTATCCTTCTGAATAAGGGGACAAACCTGTTTATAAATAGCTGGACACAGAATCTAACTTTTTAAAAAATAAACATATCAACATAGTCATCCCCAAAATGTTCAATGTTTTGTCCTCATTAGAGCATTCCTAATCTCACCGGATAAACAGGCTGTTGTAGATCTCACAAGTGAGAAGGAAGAGAGGTGTCCAAATCTTTCAGAGTACAGCCTGCTCTATACAGCCACTGTCTAATTCTGCTACAGAAATGATCATTTGATCAGTCTGAATATGGCCCCTCCTAGACAACTGTGAGTGACTAGCTCCCAGCCTGTCAAGTGAGGAAATAACTGGTTATAGAGAGTAGTAACATAGCTGCCCATATTTCCATATTTTATGGCCACCTTGTATATGCTTAAGTCTCAAATCTATCCTCTAATAATTATTAGTAGACAATTATAACAATTTATTAATTATACCTTTGTCTCATCTTATTTAAAATATCATATAGTTCTAAACCATTCCTTAAACTGCAAACCTGGCTTTGTCCAAGGGATTAGATATGTACTGCTGTTCTCAAGAGTGTGCCATGTCTCAGAATTGTAGGATAAGAGGGTGATGCACTAACTGTGCCTAACAAAGAAAAGAAACTATTAAAGGTAGAAAGAGCGGAACATAAGGGCCATCCTTAGTCATTTCCTACCCAACTCTGACACTCTGCTTTCCAATCCAACGGTACTCAATGCCTTACCCCTGACATAAACCTTACTCCAGTCTATAGTACTTACAGGTCTCTAAAAAGCGGACTAGTTCACATCTACTGCCCATTTGTTTATGCCACTCTCTTTGCCTTTAATGCTGCTATCTTCAAGTACCCTCCTATCCAGCTCTTTTCAAAGGTTACAAGCTCCACTTCACCACCCTTTCTCTTACTGTGAAATTTTAACACCTCACTGGGTTTATTTGGCTTACAATTATATCTCCACTAAAGCTTAAAGCTCCTTGAAACGAGCATCTTTATGTATTTATAGCCCAAGTCCCTAGTATATAATACAGACATAAAAGTCCGTGTTGGTACTTACAGGAAGCATATTCTAGACAACATGCTTGATTTTTTCCAACACTAAGGATTGAACCCAGAGCTCCAGGCGTGCTACGCAAATGCTCTACCACTGAGCCTAGCTCCCATCAGGACCCTGATTGTTGGTAAGGGATGTCCGAGATTTTTGAGGAAGTAAGGGGTCACAGCTTGGGACAATTTGCCCTACGAAATTCACACAGGAAATTCTTACAATTTCTGAAGCTCATGAAATTACTGGATCCTTGGGGAATCCTTTCACCTCTTTTAGAACTCCTCTTTTGCATCAAAGTATTTTAGAGCTATTAAGACACATCTCTTCCCTTTCTAATTCTGAGTTTTCAGTTACTTTTGAGCATTTTAATTTAAATACACCAGGTTTTTAATCTTCCCCAAACAACAGGCTTACCAGTAACACTGAATAAATTTTCTGTTCCTAAAAACAAAACATAGCAAATGGTATTTCCCTCATGCCCGATAAGATCCAAAAGAGAAGCCGGGAAATTACCAGGGCCAAAACAAGTAACAAAAGAGACCCATGTTTTACAACGAAACGGTTTACAAATGTTTACGTGCAATCGCCTATGGAAGGAGAGGATGTACTTGAGTAGTGAATGCCAAATTTTCATTGTCAAATGAGAAAACATCCAAAAGGAGCTAAATGAAAGGCTTACTGCCCAAGCAAAACCCCGCTTACTGGGTGGGTCTCGGAACCAGGTCTGCACACCTGGAGCAATCTTGGGCGATCTCGACCCGGGCAGTACTGGCCTTGCTGCGCCGGATGACTAGAACACCGGGGGGCTGAGCTCCCGGTGATCAGCACGACTTCTTCCCATGCTCCCCTTTCCTGCTACGCTTTTAGGATGTACATCCGCTGCCCCCTCCCGTGCCCAAAAGAAGGAGTACGGGCTTCGTTCTGGCGTTGCCCACTCGGATAGAGAAAGGCACAGAGGCTGGTACCTCTCGGAATAGCGCAGGAGCTCGGCATCTAGCTGCTCTCGAATACCCGTGCGTTTCCGGTTAAGGTAGCGGGGCGATAGGGCAATGTGCCTTCGGTGCGGCCCAGCCACAAGGCAGGAGTAGCGGCTATTCACCAGCGCACAAGCAGCAGCATAAGTCGGAAGCTCCAGGCAAGGCAGGACACCGGCAGGTCCTACCACCGGCCCCTCAGAGGCAGCCTTTGGCTGCGGCGACTCCGACCAACCAGCAGCCATGCGGCTTGTTAGATTTTCCTTGGCGCACACCACTGACGCAAGCATAAGTGCCTGGCATCTGACGCCGAATTTCTACGTCATCCACTGGCTGCCCCGCCCCTAGGAATTTTAACTCCATTCTTTGCATTTTGCAGATCTGACCAGTAGGGGGCAACTGCTTTTTAGCTCTCGGAGGACCAAGTGCAGAGCTAGTGGTGCCTACTAAGCATGCGCCAAATCCGATCAGCTGCTTTTACTTTCTTTTCGCGCTGGTAAAACGTGTATCTTCACATACGTCCTCCTTGGATTTAGTAAGCGGATTAATGCGGGTGCCCACTTTGATCATTTCCAGTAGCAACATGGTCTGGTAGCATTTGGACTGTACAATAATGAAACAAATATTTATGGAGTATGTTTTATGCAGTGAACCCAATCCTGTGTGGCAGCCCACATGCCTCAAATGCAACATCTGAACACCTGTCCACCATTTCTCCCCACTCTGGCTTTTTTTCTCATTTAGAAAAGCTAAATTAGGGAGACGTACCACTGCTTTCCAAATGGCTCAGCCCAGCTGTCATCCTTAGGGCTTTTTCTTAAACATCAAAGTAGTCCAAAGGCCTGTGGAAATATAGCTCCATTTGGACACCTGTCCTGGTTACCAAAACTACAAGAGTCCTTTCCTGCCTCCGGAAGGCCAGCTTAATGGTCAGGAGGACACTCTGAAGCAACCTGATCTCTGAAACACAAATATGATCATGCTGTGCCCTGTTTAAGCACCCCATTTCCCCCAGGATTATCCAAATTTCTTAATATGGTTAATAAGTTGCCATTTTATGATCTACCCCTATAGCTACTTTCTTCAACATTTATCACACTCCCCTATTTTGGCATTATCTGCTACTCTCTGCCCATATTCACTGATCCACTTTCAGTGAAAGCTGGCACATCTCTCTCTCTCTCTCTCTCTCTCTCTCCCTTCCCTCCCTCTCCTCTTGTGCTGTTCTACTAGGGAATAAGGTACTTTCTCTCAAAAGGGTAAAATCTATTCCTGTCAGCTTTTAGTTTAAATTTCACATTATCTTCTTCAGAGATTACTACCTTACTACCCCTGTTTCCCTGTAAGGATTGAGTAGTTCCCCATCTATATTTGTCACCACCATCACGCACTTGTTTTATGTCAATTTTCTGTTAATTGGCTACTTGCTTGCCTGTTCTTCACTAGACTCCAATCTTACTAGGAGGAAGATCATGATAATCTGTTTTGTTAACTACTGCAGCCCCATAGATTCAATCTCCTCCTCCCAAAAGCAAACCTTGCACCCTAAATGAATGCATGGATATTGTATGAATGAATAAAAGAAATCAGGAGTGATAGAAGGGTTCACATGGGAGTGGCCGTGGGGTCTAAACATAAACATTTAGCCAAAGTGATTCTGAATAAGTATCAAGAGAAATGTATAGCAAGGAGTAGTGTGAATCCACCCCCTCCAAGTACTGCAGAAACCTCTTCAAACCTCTTTTCTTATTTGTAATGTAGGGATACTAATACCCTGCCCTCTTTTCAAAAGATAAGAGATTCAAATAAGATTGACGCAAAGCATTTTCTTTTGTATTCTTTAACTGATGGGAAATTCAGCACAAGACATAAATGGAAGGAACTGATATAAAAATCTAGTGGCAGACATTTTAAGTACATAAATGGGAAACATAGTAACTTTTACCTTTTATTACAAAGTCCTATAATATTCCTGTGCAGGACTCCTGTGTTTAGTGTTCTCATCCTTAGCAGAACTTTGACCTCAACTGAGGAGCTTAAAAAACCCCTAATGCTGAGAAAACATTCCAGACCATTAGTTCAAACTTCTCCAGGTAGCTGATAACACCTCACAGTGAAGATGGATCTACATTTGGCTGCACGTGACTTGAATGAAAACAATTTGTCCAAAAACCAACTTAGTAAAACACCAAACTAGGTACTTCAGCTACAACAAAAATAAAAACTTATCTGAAGTCAGTAAATGAATTTGAACAAATATTAAATATGATGTACCATTGTGATGGTTAATCTTAATTGTTGACTTGATAGAATGGTGTAAAGTACACCTTTGGGTATGTTTGTAAACATTTCCAGAGTTGATTAGATCGTGAAGTCTCTGACCTAATCAATGGTTTAATCCATGGATGGATTCAAAATTCAAATAGACTATTGAAAGGTGGTGGAACTATGGAAGGTAGGGCCTAGTTAAAGGAAGTAGATCAATGAGGGCATGCCTTTGAAAGTAATTTTGCCCCTGGTGCCTTCCTATTACTCCCTCTTTGCTTCCTGGCCACCATGAGATAAGCAGTTTTGCTCTTCATGTCCTTCAGCCATGATATTCTCCCTCACCATGCCCAGTAATAGCAGAGCCAGTAGACCATGAATCAAAACCTCTGAAGCCATGAGCCAAATTCATTCCATAAGTTGTATGTTATCACAGTGACAAAAAGTCTAACTAATATGACCATGAAGTAGTTTGGTAACTCAATGTGTCCATAAGCATAGATGTTTGCTTGTTTAATTTGAAAAAATCTGAAATTATTAGAGTTGAGTTTTATAAAGAAATGGAATTAGATGGGATTTTAAAAACTCTACATAACAGTTTCCATATGAGGATTTTGTATAAAGGGTATTCCAAATAAAAAATGCTACTGTTTTAGTTGGCTTATGTGGCATAACAAACTATTCCCAGATTTAGTGGCTTATATAATAGCCATTGATTAAACTTATAGATTAGTGGGTACAAAAAATATATGACCTCTTGCCTAGACTCTGCAATTTTATATGATGTCAATCCAATATAGAAGGCTTCTGGTATCATATGCTTTGTCCCTTGCCTAAGTGAGTCTCAGATATTGCTTTTGCCAAACACTAGGTGTGCATTAGAAGTTCCTAAATATGTCCCCACAACCATAGATGGAAAGCAATACTGTTTGAAAAGGTTTTGTCACCCATATTTTGATAATTTTATCTAATTACTGGAGTGAGTGATGATTGTTACAATGGTCAACTTTTCATAACAGTGATAAAATACCTGAGACAATTAACTTTCAAAGAGGAAAGATTTATTTAGGTCATAGTTTTAAAAGTTTCAGTCCATTGTCATTGACTCTTTGTTTTGGGGTTTGAAGCAGAGCAAAACATCAGGAAAGGAAGTGCAGGTAGGAGCAAAGTTGCTCACTTGGGAAGCAGGTGGACTGAGGTTTAATACTGCTCAAAGGTACATCCCTGCTGATCAGTGACCTAACTTCCTTCTACTAGGCTCTTCCTGCTAAAGGTCAGCCAGATCCTAATAGCATCACAAACTGGCAACCAAGCCAGTTCCCCTGGCCCTAGGGGAACACTTAAAAAAGAAACCATAACAAACATCAATATCATAAAGACCACCATTATCATCACCATCATGGTTAAATTTATTACAAACCTACTAGGCACTGTGCTGTGTGCCTGTGTAAGTCATCAAGCCAGAATATTTATGAGTTTATCACAATTATTACATATACTAATAGAGTGGGAGATTAGATCTAGGAAATACTAAACTGTCAGCCCAACAATGGAGGCAATTCTATCACATGCCCACGTCCTCTCATGTATTTCTTGAATGAAGGAATAAATGGCTCTTCCATGGACACACAGCTATTAATCGATCAAAGACTCTAACCAAGGCATGACTTATTCCACAACTTGTGCTTTGAATCACTAAAGATTCTCACTTTTCCTGTATATATGATCAAATCTGATAAACGAAAAAAATGTGACAGGAAAATAGATGGCTAAGTTTTAGACTCTGTTTTATAATGTTAGTGTGCAAATCAGATTAAACTAGTAAATATTAGCATTTTAACAAGCTTGGGAAGGTATCAACCCAGCACTGGTTTTAGTCAAAGCATAAGTGCTGGTGGTCTTGCAGAAAACAACACAGGCAACATGACTTGTAGGAGCCATATTAGAATTAGGTCATGCCCATGCAAATTCCGTTCAAGGTATCATCTGGACAACTTGTTTACTGTTTTCACACTTCAACTTCCTAATCTTTAGTTTAGAGGTATGATGCGGTGAAGTAGTGGGGATTTAACAAGACAATGACAGTGTAGTGACAGTGCCTGCCCCATATTAAATGCTCAATAATATGTTTCTTTGATATGATATGCTTGATGAAGCATGATTAAGTCTGTGAAGTTGAACTTGACCAGGAGCATATAACCTTCTTGAACAATAAGATAGAACCAGATCATAAGGTTAATATGTATGTAAGAGTATGAATAAAAACTGGAATAGGCTTTGGTTTCTGTTCTCTGGAATTTTTTTGCTTTAATGCTCTTGCTTGATTAATTTCAGATCCCTCTCACTGTATTGTAATTTTAAATGAAGGATATACATGAACATTTGATTCAGCTTAAAACAACCATTTTGGCATGCTATCCCCTTAAAATATTTATTTATAAAGTTCACACTAGATATGCTTATGTATATATTCTGAGGTACAAATTTATGATATCATTGTCAGTAGGAAGAATTAAAATAATTTCAATACCAATTAGTTACTTGAAATAAATGTGATTAGTTAAAGGAATAGTTTTCTTTGAGTATGTCAATGAATTTTGAAAAAAAAGTTCATTAGGGAAAATACATGTTTAAAATTTGCTTAATGGATTTTGGAAATAAAGAAACAATGACAATGTCTGAACACAATATACATCAACAAACTCTCAGTGGGTGCAGACCTAAGACTTGTAATTCAAAAATACATCAGCAGATGGCAAGCATAAGCTTCAAATTTGTAGTGTTTTGCTTTAGCCTAATGTACCATAGAAATGGCAAAAATCATGGCACTTATTTATTGATAGCTTGTTTTATATATAATTTTTCAAAAAGCAATTTAGGAACAATTTTCAACTCTGAAAGCTCTACCTACTTCTTTGGTAGATTGCTGACGCTAATTGATGTATGCTGTGCCTATAGACAATGAGGGAAAAAGTAACCACTCAACATTATTTTATATTTTATTAAATATAACAGATTTTACACTTTGCAAGCTATAGCTCATGCTGGAAAAATATATAAATTAAAGAACTGAAATGAATCTATCTATAATAAAACCCAATTCCTCTAATAGCATTGTTTTATTGGTGAACCTCGAATCAGGTTTTCAGACCTGCAGAATAAATACCAGGTGGGCGCTTCTGGTGAGAAATGAAAATTCCCAGGCCCTCCCCAGGTCATTCCATCTTGTGATGGACAGCCCAGCAACCTGTTTGCCCAGCAAATGATTATAATACCTTCTGAAGCTTGAGAACCTGTGACTTTAAAGAGACCTGAAAAACAAGGTAGTAAGGCAAGATATATAGATGAGGAGACAGAGAAATTAAAATTAATAAATGTTAAAAGGGTGAAAACCTGACATTAGGAAACAGAAACTACAAAACAATAAAATAAAAAACCCAGAGCAGCTAGTATCCTCCCACCACCTCCTTTTCTATCTTAAGTTACAAGAACAAGAGGACATAAAGGGACTGCTTGTATCTGCCTTCCACTTTGAGATGTTAAGAAGCTGCAAGTCTCTTTAAATGGATAGAGAGACAAAAAAAAAAAAAAAACTCACCAATTGTTCCTGTATTTTGGGTAGGCCTAGATCCATCTCCTTGTTTTCAAATAATAAGCAGCATCCATCTTAACCACCAAGAAACTTTGTCTAATGATTAGGGACTACAAGAAGACATGACCACATGTATTATCCCAGTTCAGAAAGTGTAAAGGCCACAGATAAGAACCACCATCTCCCATTTCCTGCATGGGATATAGGAAATGTTTCTCCCCTTTCCCCCCATCTCTTCCTATTTTATTCTACTGTACTAAAATAAGTCCTTGCTAAAACTTCCATCTTGTGAACTCCTGGTTGTGAGATGCCTTGGAATGCTTTTCAAGTGTGGATGTCAAGTACCTGTGATTTTGTATGGAAACTGAGAAGCCAAGGGAACCCCTCAGCCATGAGAGTAGAGGCTCTGAAATGATCATTCTGATTCAGCTATAATTGATGCAAATGCAGTGATAATTAAGTAGGTAACTGATGATCTATTTCATTTGATTTAGTATGCAAACACCATAAAGTTTGCTAAACAATGTACATAAAACAGTATATAATGTCCACAATTCAGGAAGGTAGAATTTCATCACTAAATTTCCACAAATTTTGTACAGATAATATAAAAGGTGCTTAAAAGCTGCTTTTGATGAAAAGTACTGACTCCTTACTTGGGTCCCTGAATTAACTATAAATAGTAGAAAAGCTTGATGTCTCTGTTTTCATTCTGTACCTACTGTCCTTTGCTCTAAGCTATTCTCCCTTGCAGCCACCTTGTAATCAAGGAAAGACAGGACTGATAGAAAACATCTTTATGACAAGGGAATTAAACTGTTACTGGATGGGTGGTCTTCGGAAGACCCTGATCTAGAAAATCTCAGGCGCTTGCATCACCCAAACAGAGAATTGGACAGAGACACAGATTGCAAAGCCATAGTAGAATTTTATTGAAAGGAAAAGTCTAGGCACCACAAAAGAAAGAGTGGTGAGCCCTTGCCAGGTGGCGTAGAAGCACCTGTCTCTGTTGAAAGGGCAATTTTATAAATTGTCAGGGCAAATGGAGGGGAAGATCAGTGCAATCATTGGAGAAGGGGCTAGAGTAATTGACAGATTGGATTGACAAAGCCTTGTTATTATTCTGCCATAAGTTGCTGTTGATTCCCAAGTCTGTAACTGTATATGAGATGCAACCAATACCCATAAAGTCTTAAGTAGAGGGCTTTACCTGAGAGGTCAAATGCAGAACAGATTTCTCTTTACTGGGCAGGTGCCATCTTCAGGTCTGAACCAGGGAAGAGAAGTTCTTGTCTTCAGGAGAACTTACATCTGCAGAGGAGTTCACAATTGAAAAGGGATTTACTACTGAGGATGGGACAAAGAGAAATTTCAGTATGGTGTGATCTTTTGCTGAGGAGGGTGAAATCCCATGGAGGGTTCTTTCTCTATCCCTACCCTGCTTCATCTTCCCCCTAAGGGACAATATCCTGAAAAATCTTTTTTAGGTTCACTGAGACAGTGGAGGTCTCCATCTTCTGTCTCTGATTTGAGACTAGCATGGCGCTGCAGACCTGACCTGTCAGGGAAATTATCTCTCCTTCTCTTTTCTTTGGGACTGATTTGGTCAGCAGATGGCTCCTGCTGTCTGAATCTTTGCCCAGTAAGATCAAGGTTGCTCATGGGAATCTAGTCTATTTGCAGAGATTGATAGCCCTGTTGCATCAAGACTTGACTCTGAAAGCTCTTGATTCTGGAAGAGATAAATCAGGCACACAAGTTCAGCAGGCAAGGCCTGAACATCAGCACCAACAGAAGCATCAGAAGGGGCTCTCCAGAGGCAAAGCCAGGATGCCCAATTCCAGACCTTAAACCGTGATTCCCAGGATTCAAATTGGTTTTGGATGTGGAAAGCTCTTTTAACTAACTTTTTTGCTGCCTCTGACCAGACCAGATGGTTTACACATAAACAACTCTTCTAGAAAAAGACAAAGCGCACTTTTTTTTTAAGCTGTCAGAATATGTACTCTCTATACAAGAATGAATATAGAAATCTTAAACCAGCTGAAACCATCATAAGACAGAGACTAAGGTCGAATGTAGATAATTAGAGGAGATAAATCAATTGGGGGTATAACACATATATGGATGGAAATATCACAAGGAAACTCCCTGTGTAGCTATCTTTATCTCAAACTAGCAAAAATGTCATGTTTTTCTTTTTATCTTTTCTCTTCCGCAAAATGGGAGAACAGGAGGGAAGAACAGGTCCTTGGGGGGGGGTAGTTGTGGGGGGGGTGTTGATACCAGTGGGAGGAGGGTGGGGGAGTATGGCAGGGAAAGGGAGTAGAAGAGTGAATGTGGTGCAAAAATGTGCACACATGTATTTAAATGCAAAAATGATACCTATTGAAACTACTCCAGGAATTGGGGGAGGAGAGTATAAAGGAGAATGGTGGAAGGGGTGAATTCAAGTATGATATAGTAGATACATTGTAAGAACCTTTGTATATGCCACAGTGTACCCCCACCCAGCACAACAATAAGAAAGGAGAAAGAATATTTAATCCTTTTCTGTTTTGAAGAATGACAACTTCCAGAGAGTCTATTTGACACTGAGGTGTGACCATGTTTTTTGAAATTTCTATCAGGCAGTCAGAAAGGTCTTGGGATAATTTTTGGTAATATGAGAGAAGGGTGGCCCATCCTCCTACTCCAGTACTTATTCTTGCAGTTAAACTACCCCAAAGCAACCTCCAAAATGAGGACAATTACCTATAACGATGAGGCTGAACCCAGGAGCAAGAGTAATCCTCTCATAGGAACATGATTGCTTCCCTCAAGTGATGACAGAGATGACAATTTCTCCAGATCCTTGAAATGTTACGTGCTGGTGTAGAGGGTCCTTGCCTTCACAGACCAGAGAACTGGCTCGTGAGGCAACTGAATGATGAGCCAAAGCCAGTATATAAAGTAGGATTTATTAGAGAGAAAGGAAAGGCTACAGCTAGAGAAGTGCAGCAGAGCCCAGCCTGGAAGCCCAGTAGCTCGCTGCTCAGGTGAAGGCTGGGGTTTTTTATGGACTTTTTAACTCTGGGTTAGGTGGGTTTTTCTCATTGGCCATGGATTCAAGGGCTTTGGTTTGCCCTTTATTGGGGGAGGGGAAACAATCTTGAGAGCATTTTGCTCATCAGCCTTGTGGCAGATCTATCAGACTCTGTATCTCTTCTTTAGGATGCAGGAATGCAGACCTCTAACTCCTCAGGATGTAGGAATGCTATTGCTCTCCAGGGGAGGATGGGAAACTCACTCATCTGCCTTAGTTCTCCAGACCCAACAGGAAGAACAAGGGCTGAAATAACAGTCAATCAGGCCCCACCAAACCAAATCTGACCAACGACACACACCTGTGATTGGGACTGTTTAACTATGCAAACCTTTCACTCCCTGCTCTAATTCTTTGTCTATTTAGAGCTAGCATTCAATGTCTGTGCCCTGAATGTGGCTGATGATGGGTGCTTACTTTGCCTCTTCCTATGGCATGACCTGGGCCATGTAATAAATCTTTCTCTGCCCTTCATAATGTCTCCTTATTTGACCTATGGGGTAAGTGGCCAGATCTGACAGATGGAATCCCAGGAGTTTGGGTCTGGTGCCTAAAATTCTTTAGTCTGTGTTCCCCTTGGATTATATTGCAAAGGATAGCATTATGGTCATTTTTGAAGTTATGACTTAACTAATGAAACAAATCATAACTAACTCAAAATATAATTTTTCCAGGAAATAGAACAATCATCAGGAAGAAAAAATAATTCTCTTGATAAAATATGGTTATTCTTATCTATATTAACAATTTGTGTTCCATTCTTCCCTAGGCATAGCCAAACCTCCTATAATTCTTCTAGCACTGAAAAAAGACATACAAGTGTTTTACAAAACAAATATGATCTAGCTACATTTTCATTTATAAATAAGAAAAGGTGTACACATTATTTATCCATCCATCCACAATTTTATCCTAAACATGACTGTCTCAATTTTCTGAATGTCTATTATTTTTTATTAGAACAGAATTTTTGAAAGAACACCTGAAGTACCCATACCCTTGAAGAGACAATGTGTACTCAACTTTCTCAGTCCAAAGGCAATCTTCATCCTTGTCTATAATGTATAAATACAGTTTTACACTATAATAAATGGATTATTTGTAAATCACATTAGGTCCTTATGAGTGTAATTGTAAGGTACTGCCAAATAAAGACCATGCCATGTGTGGAAAAGAAAGATTTATTGGGAACCAGACTGCAGGACTGTCACTATTTCAGGTTCATAGTGCAGTGGCTTGGCTGAGAATGGGTAGTGGGCTTTATAGGAGGGGCCAAGCCATGGGGGAGGGAGAGAGAGTCTGTCTCTGATTATTTGTGACCACCAGATGGAACAGGTCGACATGCCTGGCTAGTTGAGTAACTGGAAGTTCCTGAGTTGTTTTGCAAGCCCAGAAACAATCAGGCAGGAGAAACAAGTGGTTATAAATCAGGGGGTCTGGTTTCAGTGCTAGCCTCGGGAGCTTCCACCTGCCCCAAGAATGCCAGGGACCTAACAGTAATAATAACAGCAAAACACACATACACATGGAGCAAGAGAGGCAGAGAAAGAGAGAGAAGAAGTTTAAACCTGAACTTTAAAATACAGAACTAAATAAAGTCATAACAATTTTTTGGCTCCTACTACCTGAGGATGCAAGTAGGTATCTATAAATCATTACCAGGAAGGCCAAGAAGACAGCTACATAGCCTTCTGGGTAAAATATGCTAGTGAAGAATGATTGGTTTAAATAATAAAATTAATTTGAGGGTGTGTAAAAGTGAGTGCATAAGTGTGCACACATGTAACTGTGAACATTGATTAGAAAGGGATAATGAAGTAACTTCCAAGAGTATGGCTACTTTGGAAAGGTAGAATGCTATCTTTATATAATTTACTGTCCTTTTATGAAAACTAGGGTCAGTATTTTTTCCAAGGCCCTATTTCCTCTCCCATCAACCTTTACCACAACTAAGTTTCAACACCCTTCTTTTAACATTTTCAAATCTAAGGGATCTGGCTAATAAAATTAGCCATGATACTTGCAAGAGTGTCTGTGGAAATCTCTTTCACTTCCATCTGTCTTCAGCTTACTGCAGAATAAAAATAGGAAACCATTTCTTTTTTTATTTCTTATAGATGATTTAAAGCTGTCGTTTAATAAACCACCTGCTGGCTGCAGAATCTATGTGGGTATAAATCAAAGGTCCTTGACGTTAAATATTTCCAAAGATATGTGATGTGGAAAGTTTGAGGGTAAAAAGCAGATAAAAATGAAGTTTAGATATGGTGCTTTTTAAATTTTGTTTTGTTTGAGATAGTGTCTCACTATGTAGCCCAGGCTGCATAACAATTCTTTTTGCTGAAAGAAAGGTTAAAATCCCTACATTGTGATTTAGAAACATGACATTCTCTCCACCAATTTGTTTTATTTAGGGAATGTGGAATCTTTACTTTATTTTACTAATAGTAATGTGTTTTGAAGACAGAAAAGACTGGATCTCAAAAGACTTTTTGAATACTTATGAGGACAGTGGACATCTAGAGAGCTAGCTAAACAGGGCCTTTAAAGTCATTATATCAATCTGAGTGTTTTCTCATTCCTGGTATGAGTTATGATCCAGAGTGAGGGGCAGTGTTGGCTAGTAGAATCACCCACAAATTAATCTGTAGCTTTCCTTCCCTGGGCAGCAACCTTGGAAGGCACAAGTTATTTCTTTCAGTTTTCCCTCAGAGTGTTATGGAATATGTTTGAGAACGACTGTTGCAGTGAGGAGGAGAGGACCAACACCCTGATGAGTTAATAATAAGGAATAATCATAGTCCTGATTCTTTGTGGTTAGTAAAGACTTGGTGCAACTTTGACAAGATTTGAGGGTTTCTTGTGAACTTTTAAGTTTAGAATCTTTTGGGCAATTTTCATAACATAATACATTTTTGCTTTAGGGAAGGACTTGCAAAGTATTGTGGGACTAAAGAAGTAAAGCTCTTGGTTATTAATGAAGAAATCTTTTAAAATCACAGTCTTTAGTTTATGTGCCAGAAACAAAACTCCCAGTCCTTTAGGAATTCCAACTACATCAAAGCTATCTGCCTAAAATGAAGAAGTCTCTTTTCACTATAATTAGTTGATACAGAGTGTTGGAAATGTAGGCTCCAAAAGTGACCACGTGGAGAGGAGTGATCTGGCCAAGAGATTCTTTATTGCTAGGTGGGAGAGGGAGAGAGCCAAGAGGGCAGGGGCTTAAATACCCCTCAGTGAGACTCAGCATGATCTGATTGGTTAGGATCTTATGGTTTATGCTGATTGGAGGTTGGGGCAGAAGGAGGATTCAAGCTAGACTTGAGGCAGTACTGTGACCCTGGAAAACAGAAGCTTAAGGGTGCAGTAAGAACTGAGACCTATTGGTGCCATTATTGCCAACATTCCTCCCTTTTTTGTTTGTTAAGGAAGGGGGGCGTTGTGTTTGCTCTGACTTCTTCGAGCTGGCAAGGGGTGGTGTAGGAGAAAGGAGGGTTAGTTGGCAAACAATGTTGGGGTGCTGAGCCTCATGATGGTGTACACCCAGGCTCCAAAAATGAAGATTTCTTCTTCCCTGAAGTTGATGAAGGTCCCTTGCAGCCACAGGTCATAAAGAGTCTCGAGCCGATCTTCCGACCTCTGCATGGTGGGTATCAGCCAACTATCCTCACATTTGGAGAGGTTGGTATCCCTGGAGGTACAACTGGTTAAATTTTTGATTAGCAATAACAGACATGCAGTATGACACAAGGGAGGAAGCTTAAGAATAGGAGAGCAAGAAGAAAGGTAGACATTAGGATGGGCATTGGCCAGAAGAACCACTGTGCAATGTTGTTCCCTAGACAATTTCAAGAGTCCTCCAACTACAGAGAGAGAAATGGGTGACCATACATTATCTAAGACCTAAGTAGGAATATTAGGAGGAGCATAAAAAGGTGTCTGTTCAGGTACTACATACCTAGGGATCTAAAGTCTGCAAAATCCTATAACTGCCAGGAAAGCTGTAAGCTGTCTTATGGTATGGGGAGAGGAAAATGGAAGATTGGGTTGATGCATTTATGTCTCAGAGAGTGAGTCTGTCCCTTTAAGGCCACGCCTAGGTAGGTGACCTGTGGGAGGCAGGGGTTGTCAGGATTTAAATGTAACACTCTTGGATAAAAGAGAGCTTTAGCTCATTCTTTTATATAAATTGACACTTTTAACCTTTTAAATGTTTGTACTATATTCAGATAACACTGTTACAAGGTGGTCATTTAAGACACATAAGCAAATGTAAATGAACTCTGATTTAGTAGTACTTAAAGCTTGACAAGATCAGCAGAAAATACAAAGAATTTCTTTGATAAAATCTTTCTCTGTAATGGTTTTTTGTGGATGTTACTCAGAGCAGAACAATATTAAGATAACCTTGTTATTTCATAGACATAGAGAATTTTATTTTAGTTTGACATGACCCTAAAAATCTTTTAGGCAACTCTTAGATTATACTCAACTTTAACTTTATCACACACCAAGGCTTTATTATATACTTTTGAAATTTACTCAGACCTTCATACAACATACTAAACCCCTTGATGGTTTGTCCTTATCCTTTCTATTTGAAACAATCTTTAGGACAAACCCTTCTTTCCAAAATCCCTTCTCATCCAAAAAACCATTCCTTTTTCCTTTAACTTCCCCAAAAATACATTTATTACCTATCTATATCCTTTCCAGTTGTTTACTTTGTAACTTGTATTTTAAAATTAACTTTTATAAGAATTTTAAGTTTATTGTAGGGGCTGGAGCAACTAATTAGTAGCCCTTGTTGTTTTTAGGACTAGGCATAAGGCTTCATCATCCCTCAGGCTTGAGGGGATATTGTTTTAGGTGTGGAAACTGTGAGGGATTTTTGAGTTTTATTTGAATAGGGAGGGCCGTCATCCTGGCCCTCAAATTCCTGGAGAATTTGAGCTTTTAATTGAGATAGTAAATCCCATCCCAGCAGGGACACTGGAGTTTCAGGTGCTATGGGGAAAGAGTGACAGAAGAGGAGGTCTCCCCAAGAGCAAGCCAAAAGCCAGGTAAACTAGCGTTCTAGGGGCTGGCCAGATTTGCCCCGAATGATAACTTTTGTCATTGGACCAGGGACCGGGAGATAAAGGTAAAACAGAGAGACGGACTCCACTGTCTAGGAGGAAAATGGCCTTTTGTTTTTCTGCCATTATGGCTTCTTAACATTGATGCCAAGAAGTGGAGTGTGGACATGAGGCTGAGACCCATCAATCTATAGGAGGTGGCACCTCGTCTTCCATCTGCTGACAGGGACACTTAGACCTCCAGTGGTTACCCTTGCAGAGGGCAGGGTCCCAGTTGGGGGCAGGGCTGTCTCCCAGGCTGCCCCCCCTTAAGCATTCTCTGCAGAAGTGCCCCTCCTGTGCACCATGGTGGCAAGTTCAGGATACAGGCCCCAGTCAGGTGGGGCCCTCTCTGAGAGCAGCAATGAGGCCATGGTGTCACTTATCTTTTTCTCTCCTGTTAGTAAGGTCCCGGACATACAGACATAGCCATAAATACAGACATGGCTAGCTGTATTACTTGGTTCAATGACTTTTCCCTTCAGCCACAGTCTGAGTTTTTACGAATATCTGGGGCTGACTGTTAGAAATTTATCTTTGAGGAGAACCTCTCTCACCTGTGACTCTGAGTCCACCATGGTATGCTTTCTGATAGTGTCCTTAAGATGATGTAGAAAGGTAAGAGGATTTTTTTTTAAGTTGTTGCTGTAAAGTAATGTTGTTATTTTATGTTGATACCTGACACCCTGGAGAGCAAGTCTCTGAACTGTTCTGGGCCTCAGTTTCCACACTTGAAGAATGAGGGATCTGGTCTATGTTAAATTATGTTTTTCTACTATGAGATGGCTGAAGTGACATTAATGCCACTTACCTTCTTTACCATTTTATTTATTTATTTATTTATTTATTTATTTATTAGTAATGCTGGGGAATTGAACCCAGGGCTTTGCACATGCTGAGCAGACATTCTCCCACTGAGCTACTTCCTCAGCCCCAAATATTATTATTATTTTTACTTTGGCTGTATTAGGCTTGAACTCAGGACTTTATGCTTGTAAAGCTGCACTCTACTGCTTGAGCCATATAATCATTTCCAACCTGAGTGGCCTGGGCCCAAACCCATTGCTTTTCTAATGAGATAAGGGTCTGGTCTAGTAGAAGCATAATATCCTTTCATGTCAGTTGAACGATTTGGATCACAGAGATAAAGGCTTGAATGTATTTGTCTGGGCATGAGTACAGCTGTTTAGATGTTTTTAAATTTCCCTTAGATCTGATAACTGTGAGGGGACATACGATTTGCTCTTTTCCTACCATTGCCTGTTGGAGAGGGAAGCACTCATTAGAGATTCTGAGTATTGGGGTAGCTTAGAGGGTAGAAATTTGTATAGGGGAACTCAGTTCACTTTTACTTTTATAGAAAAGGTCTAATTGGAGTATGGTATTATAATTTAAGGAACTCTGTGAAGGCCACTTCTCTTGGTCACCCAAGGCATACTGAGGCCAGGCCTCAGTACAAAGCTTCCAACATCTACCAGCCAGAACACTGGAAGATGCAGGTCCCATCTAGAAAGAACAAAACGTTAGGATCCTGTCTTTTAGCTAACAGCATGCAGCCTCTTTAATAAAGGCTACCTTTTTAACAAAGAAATCATGTGTAAAGTTAGAGAAGGGCATTCAGAGGGCATTTCAGGACAATAACAGTGCCATACGGGACAACTAGTGTTAATATTTGGAGGGAAAATTTTATGCTGAGGCCAAAAGTATAGAAAATTCTAAATGAGAAGTTTAGTGACCACAGTAATGTCTATGTAGTTATTTCTGGAACTACAACCTTGAGCTAACAATTGACTTACAAGGGTCTGATGCCCTGAAGTGTGAGGTGGGGCTAGGAGCAGGACTTGTGCAAGGCGCCACTCCCTCCACACACACATCTGGGACAAATGACCCTGACAGCCTAGGCCTGATCCTGCAGCCCCTCCCCCCTCCCCCTTCCTGTGTACTCTGTGCACGTTTATTCTAGGGGAAGTGGCGGTGGGCCATAGCCATCACCATGTGTGGCTGGTGGCCCAAGGATATACTGGGTCTTCTCTATGGAATTTTTTAGCTATGGCAGGTGTTTTTGCTGTGTCCAGAAGCCGGCATCCTGTGCACAGTTGCACCTGTTGCTTTCCCTCCTTTCCTTGTGGGGGTGGAGTTAGAGCCTAAGCGTGGCAGCTGCAGGTTTTTGTAAGTGCTTTTGTAAAGCAGCTGACTTAAAGTTACTTTAGACTGAGAGGCCTGGCAAACTAGTTGGAATATCTTAAGTCATAAGGTACCATGTTACAAGTTTTTCATGGGAGGCAGGGTCCCATTAAGCCCAGGGAGGGGAAGGCAGACAGAGACAGAGGACATGTGGTGAGACCGTGGAGGAGGAAGAAAAGGTGAGCTGACATCTTAGGTAAGGGAGGGGAAGGCAGAGCTTGAAGGCATGGCACATGCTTAAGGGATTAGCCATCACCTGTGTCTCTATGTTGCTCCCATTGATTGGTACTGGCAGGCTTTCAGGAAAAATGAAACCTCCACTCTCTAGTCACTGTCTCAGGAAAAAGGGACATTAGCTGGGGAAGGGGGGAAGAGAAGCAGTCATCAGATGCCATAATCAAATAGGACTCCACAAATGTAGCATGAAGCATACCCGAATAAATCCGGGGCTTTGTCTCAGCCCACAAGAAGGGAGCATGAGCTCTCCCAGAGCTGGAACCACCTTGAGGCCAGAATTGGCAAGGAGTGGCTTGCTTAATTCCATGGCGGGGAAAGTTTTTCAGGAAGATAGGAGGAGATAGGTATGGTAAGCAGTGCAAGAAGTCTGTTTACATGGGAAAGGAAGAGGTTTGGGAGAGGAATTGGCTGATTTAGAAACTGGTTTACAGGCTGATAGAATCTGGGCAGGGGAACAGAAAGTACAGAGGGAGGGTTTGAGAGCAAGAAGCACATGTTTTGGCTGGCAAGTGGTGCAGAGAGCTGGATTTAGACAGAGGTATGAAAAGGCTTGGATATAATGGAATCTCTCCCCATCGTCCCAATCGCTCACAGTAATTATAATTATATAGGTCCTGTAAAAGGTTGGGATCTAAAAACCTGAAAAGGGGCCAGTGATTTTGGTTGTCTAAAGGATAAGTGGGCCAGATTTGAGTGCAAAAGTGGATTAAATTTTTTGGTTTTATGTCTGGGGTCAAACCCAAGGTGTCTAAATTTTTGAGGAGGCATTTCAATGGGGAGTCAGATGGCAGAGAAGACGTAGAGGCACCCATTATGAGGGACCCAGTCCCAGAATGGGATAGGAGGATATTATGTACTGTGGAGCATCCCCGTGCAGCACAAATATCTGAGAGAATGCAAAAACACGAGAATCAGTAGTCACTGAGTTCAGGTGGTTTGCAAGGCTGCCAATGGGCCGAGGGCTATGGGTCACCTGGGCCCAGGCTTTTTGACGACGGGTCTCTGAGACCCACAAGAAAATGGATCCAAGCCCGACAAGGAAGGGAATCCCTCTACCGCCTGAGCCACCCAGAGATAGCCAAACGGGAAGTGTTGAAAGCCTGGAGACACCAAAGGGAGAGACAGCAAAGGGAGCCTGAGAAGGGTACATGGACTCACCAAAGAATGTCCAGTGTTGGATGCAAGCAGGGCAATCGGGAAGATGAGTCCTGGCCAGTCACGTCCTCAGGGTGGTCATGGGATGAGTTGGAATGGGGGTCCCACCAGGATTAGTGGGGAGCCCCCATCCGAGTCATGGCACCAAAATGTTGGAAACGTAGGCTCCAAAAGTGATCACGTAGAGAGGAGTGATCTGGCCAAGAGATTCTTTATTGCCAGGTGGGAGAGGGAGAGAGCCAAGAGAGAGCGAGAGAGGGGCAGGGGCTTAAATACCCCTTAGTGAGACTCAGCATGATCTGATTGGTTAGTATCTTATGGTTCATGCTGATTAGAGGTTGAGGCAGCAGGAGAATTCAAGCTAGACTTGAGGCAGGACCGTGACCCTGGAAAACAGAAGCTTAAGGGTACAGTAAGAACTGAAACCTATTGGCGCCATTATTGCCATCACAGAGAATATCAAACTGTTACAATGATAAAATAATGTTTTTAGATTTATAGCTTGACTTTTTAACAATATCTTTTTTTTGGTAAAATGCATTCCTAGTAAAGACTCTTGTATTCAGTGCCTAACTTTCCTGGCAAAGGGATTTAATAAAAATTGTTTTGTGTAATTTTACTAGTAATCCAATCTGAATTGGTTTCCTTTGCTGTGAGTAACTGACAACTTGTGATTTATGGATTCAGAATAATTGAATTTCTTGGCTGTCACAAACTTCGAGTAAGAAATATTACATATGGTTCCAGAAAAAAAATGACTGAAAGAAGAAAAGAGTGAAATGATGCCAAGTTCTGAAATTTTATTTGGAAACAGTGTTCTACCCAAACGGTACTTAAGATGCTCTCTCTAAGTTTCTGAAAATCTCTCAAAATATAGTTTTAGACATAAGGTTTTAAGACATGCTTTTTTGAGCTAAGTCAGAGAATAAAGTGGAAGGTGGCAGGCTGTTATTCTCACCTTTCCAAGCACAAGAAATGCAGAATTATGCTTAGACACATGGCTGTAGGTAAAGCAGATTTCTTTAAAAATAGGAGTTGCACATCTCATTTTTCCTGTCAAATATAAAATATTTAGTGGAATCTTTTTTGTGAGCACAACTTTTAAAATGTGAAATCTCTGAAGCAAGTCCTTAAAGTTTACTGGTCTATTGATACTTTTATTAATTTTTATTATTTTTGCTCAGTCCATGGATTTAACTGCTCTATCGATTTTCAGATTTCACAAAGTATTTAGCAACTCTCTTGACAATTTTTAATTTGGTGATGATTGCCCTGTGGAAGGAGTGAGGGAAAGTAGGCAGTTCCTCTTTTGACCACTGCTGTCCAATAGGACTTTCTGAGATAAGGGAAAAACATTCTATAACTATTGTCCTTATGTGGCTATTCAGCACTTGAAATGTGACTAGTTTGATGAAGAAGTGTAGTATTTAATTTTGTTTTAATTCATTTATAATTTAAATTTAAATAGTCATAGGTGGCTACCATATTAGATAATGTAGGGAAATCTTATGTGCTAATCAGTCTTCTATCACTGTGACAAAATAACTGAGATGGAGAAATATTTATTTTAGGTCACTCCTTTAGTGATTTTAATACATGGTTGGTTGGCTCTGGGCCTTTGGTAAGGCAGTACAGTGTAAAGGTGAGTGTATTGTGGAGGCAGCTGTTCATCTCATGGTGTCAAAAAGCAAAGAGGAAGAGGGAGGGGTCAGAACCTTAACATTCCCTTCAAGGGCATGACCTCAGTGACCTAACTTCCTTCCAGTAGGTTGCTTCCTAAAGGTTCTGCAACCTCCCAATAGCACCTTCAGCTGGGGACTAAGCCTGCAGTGCATAAGCCTTTGGGGGACATTTACAGTGCAAACCATAACACCTTAGATCACTCAGTTTATGACCTTGAGCAATTCAGATCTACACTTGTAGGCAGCATTAATATTGGCTCCTCTGGATCATGTTCAAGGGTATTCCTTGGTGGTTCTAAATTGGATAATATTTTCCAACCAAAGAAACAAATAAAAATTTGTTAGGACATTTTTAGTTGTTAGAATGACTGAATGTCCTAAAGCATTTTGTGTGTCGGGGGCGGGGGGGGGGGGAATAGAAATGCTAAACAGCATGAAATTCATAGGACAGTTTTCCATGATGAGTCATTATCCTCCCCAAATGCCAGCCAATAGCAACTAGTTTGATAAAGTCATGTGGGCCATTTAATTCTTTAAATATTGTTGTTTCCTTTGTGAGATCTGCAATCTCAAATCTCACCTATATTTAATCCTGTCCTCTATGATCGGTATCTTATTTCCTTTTGCTGCCCGAGGTACGTTACTTTGTTATTATAATCGTTTTGTTCTGTATCATCAACCACTTCCTCTCTTTACTTGAACACATTCTAGTCTTACATATCTCAAATAATATCTTTTCTTAATTCCATATGGTCTAGCTGTGACTATCTCTTCCTCTTTATTCACTCTGAAATTGATGCCCACCAATCACAGAGTAGCACATTTATTTATGGGAGGGGGAAACATTTTTGTGTAATAATAAAAAGAAAGCCAATACCACACGTAACTTCAAAGCACACCATTTTATTACATAGTCATAACCACATTCTAATTCAAAGCTATCGTGTGTGTGTACACATACATGTACACACAGATATGTTTTAAAATTTCCAAGGAGAGTCTACTTTTGTTCTTTTAAGCTTGTAATAACTCCACCTCTGTGTAGTTATTCTCTAAAGCATACCACATCAGTTTCATATATTTTTTTTTCTAATTTAGTATCACATTACTTTTCCCCCAAAAGGAGGTTCATACCAAAACTCTAATGTAGTCAATTAAAAAATTCTAGTTCATAGTCAATGTGTCATCAAAATTAAATTTTCAATTACTTGAATAATGTCTTCTTCACTCTCCCCACTAATCTCAAGAATCACTATAAATCCCAAACAAATCACTCTAAATTGAGCCCTGAAAACACTGGGTAAAATAATTATATTTAAAGATATACCTATACTTGATTAAACATACAGTGTGGACTATTTGGATAATTGCATCTCTTTTAAACTCTATGTTAAAGCAGTGATATGCCTACTTTTAATGTGTGATTTCATCGACTCAAAAGGCATTAAAGTATCTTACTGATGTATTATAATTCTTCATTGTACAAACATGTCTAAAGGAAAATGCCACCAAAAATTACAGTTGGTGGCTTATTTTTTCAGTAAACAAAACAAAACAAAACTACTTCCTTGCATTAATTTGGTAGAATTTTACACACACAAAAATTTTGTATTTTATAGTTTAGATTTTTAGTGGCAAATATAAAGCCTGCTTGTGAATAGTGATGTGATAGTGATGATATTTATTCACTACTTGAGGTGGAATTTATGCACAGCATCTGTAATATACTAGAGAATGAAGTATTCCAAATGAGTTGGGAGACTTCAGAAACTATACCCAACAATCAGAGTTCAGTTATTTTTATTTAGCCAGAATTTTTTAAGAAGTCAATTTAAATATGTTAAATGATGATCTTGTTTCTGTGAAGCTAAAAGCTTCATATTGCCATTAACTCAACTTGCTGTTATTTTGTTAGCACATTTAAGATTCACATCTTGCTTATAAATTATAACATATTCTCATAATGAATATCAAAGATTTTAATTTAACTGGTTCAGCAAGTAACTCATAAAAATGACTTGAAAAATTACTAGCTTCGGGGAGTAGCAAAAATATACGATACAGTGAAAGTCATATGTTTAAAAATATTAGGTTTCTTTGTTGTCAGAGGTTATATCCTCATGGATATTTTATAGGGCCATGCTATTTTCTTACATATACATATTGTTTGCTATTTAACATTCCATTATGGAAGAAAAAAGATTGAATCTAGCTATATGAATGTTAGCTTATCCTTTTACTTTCTTCTACAGATAATTTTTCATATTCTTTGGATAATAGTTTCCCAAACATGGTCTGTGTATATTATTTCATTTTAATTATAAAAGAAAAGAAAAGAAAACACCTAAGTAATAGCAAAGCTAATTGTCACTTCATTTGGGGGATATATCATCTTTCCTGAATATACATATCATGAGTAATCATAAGTCATAATGTTTTTATTTATAAATATGGAAGTATATGATTTGAAGTTATGTTCATAAATAAATCTTAATAAATGCTATTACAGAAATACCACAATCATAGTAAAATATCCAAGTAACTAAGCGATCTATTTTTATATTACACTAGTCAGGTCACTCAGCGCCATAAATATCAGCAGCGATGATGCTTTACACACAATAGATACCATAAAAAGATGAAAAGTAGACAAGTGTCTCAGAAATTAAATGTGTGAGTTTGTGAGAATAGAAAAGCTTTGAGCTATTGCCTTCCCATCTCTGTTGGAATACCTTTACAACATTGCAATTTCTTTTCTACTATCTACTTACATTCATGTAGCTATAAATATATGCTGTATATGTTTTCTGTATTTACAGTATATATATATATGTACATCTGTACGATATTCTTGGGTCATTTATGAGCATGCAGATCATTCTTCACAGTAGCATCAAAACATGTTTGTTTTTCTTACATGATAATCACTTACAACTCTTGTGCAAAAATGCAAAAATATCATACAGATTAGTATTCTCTCTAAAAAATCTTTGATATGTTTTAGATTTTTGCAATATACAAATAAATTATGAAATATAATTAATTCACAAATTGAAAATAATTACAATGTTTTTATAACAAGGCATTGCTGAGGTTTTGCATTGTGACATTCTTGAAGCCATCTGTCTTTCAAAACAAAGACATCAATAAATTATTGTCATTTCTTGATATCTGAACTTTTAAATTACTCATATGAAATGTGTAATTACAAATCTAATACTCATGCTAGTCAAATAGTGTTTCATAGAACATGAATCTTATATTAGTTTTATTTCTTTTATTTCCTGAAAAGTCTTCTTTAGAACAATCTGATAAGTCTGTTAAAATGAATAAACTAGGCATTTCCAGAAAGTGTTTCTTCTCATAGAAAAAGCTGGAGACTAAAGTGAGGAAAAATTGTGGAAGAATAATTTTAGTGGATGCTCAGGAGAGATAAAAGCAAATGCAAGAACTGTTTTAATATTATCTCTTAGTCCTTTGGTATTTGCTTGTCTCATGAACATCCTAAAACATGTTCAGTTGTTTCAAACATTGTTATACTCTTCCATTAAATATCAATTGTGGTCCTCCATTGCTGATGTTGTCTGTCATTTCCTGTTAGAAAAATATCACAAATTAATTAAATTCATTTTCAGAGTAAGACATTGTTTTGATTATTAATTTTGCACAAGTGAAGTTTCAAGCCATACAAAGACATTTTTAGGGGAAAGGACAAGGATTAATACTGTTGCTGAGTTAGAAAAAAATGAAATTTCATGGCATCTAATAGCACATGAAAATGCTGAAGTGACAATCTTAGACCAAAGCCTTCTACTCACAAAATCAATTCATTCTCTCTCCACTTCCCTGAGTTTCCCTTTTCTTCCCTCAACTGTATTTTGGAAGAACCTCACCTAGAGAGAAAATGGTTAAGTGCCCAAGTTTTGCCAATGCATGTCACCAAAAGGCCAACACATTCCACAGGTTATCTTGATTCTACAGAAAAGTATGTGGCCTTTTGACTGGAAAAGGCCACATGGGGTCATTGCTCATTTGTAACCATGGATCACTAGAGAATTCCAGTAAGAAAGATTTGGTTTTTTGAGACAGGCTCTCACCATATAGTCCAGGTTGGTCTCAAAACTCAAGATCCTCCTGCCTCAACCTCCTGAGTGCTGGGATTGTAATGTGAGACATCGTGCCTGGCTGGAAAGCTTGTTTTTAGTGACACTATCACTTACATAGTAAAAAGGAAAACAGGGAAATCTCTTAAAATGCTTTAAGGAACCAGCTACAAAGAAGTTAACTAGGAAAAGTACTTATGAAGGCAATAAATATATAGATGCAAAGAATAAGCTAATATAAAAATTCTACTTGCAATTATAGAAAACATTAACTGATGAAAAAATAGTGCTTTATATTAATATATTTTATTAAATATTAAAATCCTTCTTACATAATAAAAGGTAATAAGGTATGAGGCCCATTCACATTTATCATGGTTAGTGTACCATATTATAAATTTGTCAGCATAATGATCTAAGATTGACAATGTTTTTCCACACTTGAACAAGCCTATTTGCAAAAGAGCAGTAGAAATATTTCAGGTAGAAATTATTTTCCCAATTATCTTATTCCCATCCATTTCTATCTTGTTTCTATATGGAGTCTCTAGGCTCCAACTCTAGAGAGTTGAAAATGGTGAAAGCAGGCATGAAAATATATTGGAATTACCAGACTGGCATTAAGTTTACAGTTAGGAAAACTGATTTGAGGCTTCATTTAAGAACTCACTATTGATGGTAACATAAATAGAAATCATCCTCCTGAAATAATCATCAACAAAATGTACTCAAAACATCTTTTCCTATTCATTCTGCTAAAGAAAAAGAAAACTTCTTAAAGGATTAACAGAAATAAGAATCTTAAGCACCTCTTCATTTCCCCAAAGAACTGTTCCTTAAAAATGTTTAAATAATAAAGTATAAATATTTTATTGCAGAATTTAAAGAAAGCTGTTCTTTAAAATTCAAATCAAAGTATTTTCTTAACTAAATGAACACCAACATGGACACAATAAAACTACTAATAGGAAATAATAGTAGAAATTGGTTTTAAAATGGATGAATCATATTAGTTTATTTGCAAATAGGCATGTCCTTCTTCACAAGAAGATTATACTCTAAATTTGGGCAGGACCAAATGCGAATATTTGCAACTGGACATCGTTCCTGAAAATGGTCCATAGTATCGATATGACTGTCTGTATTTCCAGTTATGCTATTTAAACAAACCAAGCTCTTTGACTATGTTTTCAGCAACTGGAAATATGGGAAATAAGTTGCTGATGTATCATATCAGATAATTTTGCTAGAAGAAACTTTCCCTACAGAATTTTTACTATATAAGTATAAAACTTTGACTATTTGTTCATGCAATTTTGGCATGATGGAGATACACAGTTTGTTTTTATACAGACTTATCTATTATTAAAAGTAAAACTCTTGTGTGTGAATGATGATATTAAGTTAGAATCATAATGTAGCAAAGAATAAAAGGAATTATGAGTCATCCAAGCAGAAATGTGTTTGGATGCTTATAGGCAGGCTGAGTATTTTAAATACTCAACCAACTTTCAAGCTGCAAGACTCTGCCATGTAGGTTTATGTCATCTCCTCAAAGTAGCCCTTATGAAAGTGATACTTTGAGGAACAACATCACAGCATCAGTCCAGACTGATCTGCTGACATCATGGCTTCCTAAAAGAGGTAGTGCTTCCTGCAGCGACATTACAACATGGTAACTCCCTATAAGTCAGCGTACCTTGTAGGTAACTCTGGTGTCGGGGGCACCACCGGGCAGCTGGGCAAGTCGGTTATTTCAATAGCCCTCAATCTCTAATATAAATATAACAATTATACAATAAATATTGCACAAACATATACACAAGAGCTAAATCAAACTATAATAAAAATAGAGCACAAAAACCACTATTCAAATATATATGATCATCTATTTTTATGACCTAATTCTTTAAGTTATCAGCCTTGATATTATTTTTTTTCTGAAGGTCATGCATAGTTAGGTCTATTTAAAATTACTTTCTTGAGATAATTTAAGAGAATATCCTTTCTTTATATATAGATTATAGACAAAGTGAAAACATATAAAATACAAAATAGGTACTTTTTATCTCAAAGTAACATAAAGAAATACCCAATAACTCTTGCTATTATTTCTTTTACTCTGTGCTTATATAATTTTACTTCTATGATATGCAACAAAATATAATTTGGCCACTTTCTTTGTTTTATAGATGTTTATCTTTTCTCAATAGATCCAATATTTATTAATAAATGTGCCCAAAATTTAGTAGAAACACAGTTCTCTATATTCTTGGTCTTTTTATGAAATTAATCCAACTTTCTCTTTTAATAGGTTTCATGAAACAATTATGCAAGGAACATTGTTTAAAATATAGGCAGAGCTATCCTAATATACATGAAGTTTAGATGAGAATTAAATGCAGCTTGATAAGAATTGTAAAATCTTCACCGATAGAAGAGTTTTTGTTGTCTCATTAAAAAGCTCCTTTTATGCTTGAAGATCTAATTTACATAATCAAATGCATCTACTTACAGGCACAAGGGATAAGCTAGAAAAGGGAATTCATGTGATTTCTAAAGCTGGCATTATTGAGTGGAGACTGTTTTTAGTTTATGTGTTTTTCCTCAGTATAATACATAAAAATCCATATTTATAAGGTACTCAATATTTTATGAAATGCTATTTTAGGGACTGTGTTTTTGAATAGAGAGGCCACAAAATTATGTTGAAATTAGGTGTACCCATGAATTGCAGAGAAAAAAATGACTGAAAACTTTCCACTCTTAACCCAATAGGGACAAACTTATAAAATCTGGTCCCTCAACTTGTCACCCAAGCTTACAAGTTGTTTCACCTAGAGTGCGGTCTTCGTAACATGACAGCAGCAGGAGGCAAGGGAACAAAACTCACTTTCTCAGCCATCTCATGAGAGTGATGCAGGGAATGCTCCCTTTCTGAGAACATCCTCCTCTGTTCATAACTGGCTAGTCGACAGGTGAGCCAGGAGGACAGGGTGCAGCCCCCAATCCCAATGCATGCCAGGGACATGGAGGCAAGATGCAGAGGATATAGAGACGAGGTCTTCTTTGTGACTGCCCGAAGGAACTGAAAATTGAGGATGCCCCCAATAAGTCCACAGATACAGCAGGCTGAAAAGAGGATCATCTGGCAAGAAGAAGAAAGGGAGTGTTAAAGTGAGTTGGCAAGGACTCTCAGAACCCATTGATCAATGCTGATACACATCAAATGATGGTTAAACTACAGTAAGCAGAAGGTGCTCTTTGCACTTCAAGGAGTTCAGGGGTTCACCTGTCAGGGGAGATTCTACTCAGTTGGACTCACTGGAGAGAGACTAGTCCATAGTGTTTCAGAAATTGAAGCCAAGGCCTGGTGTGGTGGCTTATACCTGTAATCCTAGCTACTTGTTGGGAGGCAGAGACAGGAGGCTTATTGTGCAAGGCTAGCCCAGGCGAAAAGCAGCAAGATCCTATCTGAAAAATACTGAAAAATAACTAAAAGCAAGAAAAGCTGGAGATATGGCTCCAAGTGGTACAGTGCTTGTTTAGCAAGGGTAAGGCCCTGAGTTCAATACCACCAAAGAAATTGAAGCCAAGGGTATCTCTTCTGAGAACGCTGAAGTAAACAAAATTAATCTTTTAGCTAGATTTAAGTATTTATTTAATGTCTGATGTGTGGTACTCTTCTAGGAACTGAAACAGACATCATCTCAGTTAGCTCCCCAATTGTCCTCTGAGAGAGATACTAATGTGCATTTGGAAAAATGAATGGTGATCAGTTAACATTCATATTTAAGAACAGAACCCAGATTTTCTGACATATATCCAGTTTTACTATGTCAATCCTCTAAAATTATCTAAATATCTTGAATTGTGATTAGTTCAACCTACCTTCAAATATTTATAACTACCTGGCTCTGTTGCACAATGGATAGCGCATTGGACTTCTAGACAAATATTTATAACTTTCTATATATGTGAATTTAGGAAATTCACTTAAATCTTTTTTCTTTCATTCAGTGAGTGTTTTATTGTATATCTATTTCCTAGATAGGTAGGTTAGGGACTGCCTATGAACTGACCTTGTATCTTACAAATCTTTTGTTACTCTGTGGCACCACAATGGATATACACCAAAGGTCTTCCAAAAATGCTTGTTTGTACTGAAGAAACACAGAAGATGGGTTTGTTTTTGATCTTACTATTAGATTGACCTGGGTTGGAATTCATAGATTGAGGAGGCTTTGTTCAACCTAAGTATGATCCCAGCAGAACCAAGTATAATATGCTCTATGTAGTAAATGTTTTGTAAATATTTAAAAAAATTAATGGGCTATGTTAAGGACTTTAAGACTTTCATTTTATTTTAAAAAATTATCCTGTGGATTCCATAGTAGTACTAATTTAATTAGCCAAACTTATTTCCATTCTTCTCAGGAATATAGATCCAATTTGCCCTCTGGTTGCTGGAGATGAAACCCAGTGCCTTCTGGATACTAGGCAAGCTTTCTCCCACTAAGCTATACCCCATTCCCAACCTTGTCCATTAATATAACTTTCTCATTCCCACCTCAAGAATATTTTTGGCTTCTTGGAATTAATTTTGCTTTTTCTTTGGACTCCAAGAAGGAAGGCATAACTCAAATTCTACCTTTTCAGAAAGCCTTCCTGGATTTAATTGATTACCTCCTTTGTTATAATTCCCCAGGTACACAGCTTTATCATTTACTTTAGCATTTATTTTTACATTAACAGGTATTACTTGTTGTCGACAGTTGAATTTTGCAAGCTTATTTGAGCTCAAGTTTATTGAGCGCTTAGCACATGCTGGCCCTAACTGAGGCAGCTGCTAATATTGCAAAGAATAGGTTATAATTATTCCCCTTCAGTTTATTGAGATCTTGTGAAGGAGAAGATACAATGTATCAATATGGCATGATAAATATTAAAAGAGAAAGCTGAATGGATTGCCCTGGGAGTAGGGAAAATGAAATGTAGCCCAATCAGAGGTTTTGGAGGCTTCCTTGAGAAATACCATCTCAGCTAAGTGCACACAGCTCCCAGCAGAGGGTCTGACATAGACAGGCAAAATAACACAATGAAAAAGATGAATGGGCAGAAATAATAAGTACAGTAGTTTGCTTCATTTCTCCAACTTAATTCATCATTCCTTACTGTTTCTCTCTCAGAGTACTTATTCTCAGGAATAAAAACTCACTGGTGGAGGAGGACAATCTTGTTATACTTGATTAAATATAATACTGAAAATTGGCTACCAAATGATAGAATCATCCCACCAAATGGCAGCTTGTAACTCACAATTTCAAGTAAAATCAACCACTTAAAGTTCTTTTTAAATGATATTCAGTTGCTATTCAGTTTCTTGAGTATATATGTTAGTGTGTACTCATTCTTAGAAAATAAGGAAAGGTATCTTAGTCTTCAAATAACAGATTACTGTTAATTTTAAAAGTAGGTGACACATTTAATTTATTATCACAGGAAAGCCCATATCTCTACATATTATTCTTAATAATTCTTTAATAGCATGACAATTCAATAACATGTATTGACAAAATATTGTCACCTAAAAATTAAAATATTAAAATTTATGTCCAAGCTCATAGCCATATACTATTTTCAAATATCACTAAGCAGGGGAGTCTAGACTGAAGAGACACTTAGAATAGAGATTTTTTTGAGGGGTTTTCTTTTTTTTTCTTTTCTCCTTTTATTAGTTTTACATTTACTTACACCTGTATACATTGTTTGTGCCAAAAATTTGATATAAGGGTAGAAAAATCCTTGAGGCTAAATAACATCTATGGGATCTTCAGAAAGTATAGGAGGAGGAAGTACCTTTCTAATAGTAAATGCATCCACCTTGTGGCTGGTAGTTTCTAAAAAAGTTCAGATGTTATGATTTTTCTTTTATAATTTGTAAGAGAACAACAAAGATAAAAATCAACACTAGTTCCTTTTTTTTAAAAAAGAATCCTTCCTTCCTTCCCATCTGTCCTTTTTTCCCTCCCTCTCTTCCTTCCTTCTGTCCCTTCCTCCCTCCTTTCTTTCCTTCCTCCCTTCCTTTCTCCTCCCATCTTTTCTTCTTTCTTCTCTCTCCCTTTCCTTCCTCCCTTTCTTTCTTCCTCCTTACCTCCCTGCCTTCCTCCCTCCCTATTTTCCTTAATTTTTCTTACCACTCTTCCTTCCCTTCCTTCCTCCCTCACTTCTTTCCTTCCCTTCCTTCCTTTGCTTCCTCCCTCCCTCCCTACATTTCTTTTCTTCCTTCTCTCTCTCCCTTCCTATCTTTCCTTCCTTCTCTCCCTTCCTTCCTTTCTTCTCCCAATAAGTTTTTCCTACATAGTTATAATGAGTCTTGGTAGAGGAAAGATGTAGAAAGAATGAAGGCCACATCTAAAGAACAATAGTATCATGGATAACAATTACAAATACCCCTCCAAACAATTTTATCCCAAATGTTTCCTTTTTCCTTTTATATAATTATTGAAAATTATATTTCACGTGTCTATTCGGTGAATATTCTATCCTTTCAGTCACCATAGATGCTATCATAAAGGCCTGATTATGCCAGGCATTGTGGCATAAGTCTGTAATCTCAGCAATTCAGGAGGCAGAGACAGGAAGATGGTCATCTGGGGTCTCAAAAACAAAAGAACTGGAGGGTATGGCTCAAATGGTAGAGCATTTGCCTGGTAAGTGCAAGGGATAGGGATTCAATCCATGTGGGTGGGTGAGGAGCATGATTAGAAAATGGGGTAAAATGAAAATGATTGCTATCCTCCTCCTTCTGTATCCCACCATGCTAAATAGCTTGCCTCTTCTTGAAAAGGTCTCTTTAGGCTCAAAAGCCATTTCCGAAGGTCCTTGTGTAGTACTGATTTTTAGCAATTTGTAAAAGCTTATGATCTCTCCTTTAGTACTCCATAAAATAAATCATGCCTTTTCCTACTTTCTAAACGCTCATAAAATGTCATGAAGGCAGAAGGGAGTCCAACCTCAGCATGCAGGGTTCTCCTCCAGCCAGAATCAGCACTAACTGGGAATATGCTGCCTACCCCATAATGCCATGACAGTACTGTAAAACATCTGAAAGCAGTTACGTGTGCATTCAGAGTAATAGAATAAAATAAAATAAATTTTTAAGAATTAACTATAACCATAGCAACACAGCTGTCTTGGCGCTTTGCAAAATTAGCTTCACAGTCAAAGAAAGCCAGTAATCCTTAGGCCCTGTTCCTTATTTAGCCAGTTCAATTTCCTTTACCTTTTTTTCAGCTCACTGAAGGATTCGGGTGATTGCCTAAGAGGCTCTAAGTGGAAAGCTGGAGAGACTGTCATCCACAGCAGATATTAAAGTTTGCATATTAATGTAAAGAGCATATCAAAGCTTTTTTGTGTTGGTGTTTTGTCATAGTCTCTAATACTCTGTATGGTTTTATTTGAAACAAGAAATCCAGTACTTATTTGCCAGTCTCTTTTTCATCCTAAATTAAGATCTTTCAGTACATGAAAGTTTGCTAGTCATCATTTCCATTTTTGAATCCTTATATTTGAAACACTTCAATGCACAGTACAAACAAGGCAAAAACTTACAACAAGTCCTGATTTTTTTTTGGCGCACAATATTCCACATATGCCACAAAGAAGAAACTGCAAAGAAAAAAGAAGAACAATTATTCCATATTTAAAGATAAGAAAACCCCTAGATTTTGGCTTGTAATAACTCATTTTTGACATTTGCTCCAGTGAAGCTTCAACATTTTAAATTCCCACCAAAAGCTGGAAAGGAAATTAATCAAAACTTGAATCAGTTTAACCTTTGAGAAATTACAAAGTAAATGAATTTAGAGTTCAGTTCTTCCTATTTCCTTTCACTGCCTTCTTATCCCTTTCTACCTTCTTAGGGAGAAAAGTGATGTGATACATTCATTCACACCAAACAACTAGAACTCAATAGTTTATACTATAATCTGGGAATCTAGAACAAATAGAAAAATAAGGCATCAGACAGTGAGTGAGATATTTCTCTATAGATACATTATCCATACCTCTCAAATGGTTACAATGTCTATCTCATTGGACCAGAAGGACCACCTTGTGAATATATTGAAAGAACTCAACTTTTTGTTATGAACTTCTTGATAGCATATAATGTCATGGAAACAAGAAAACTGGTAACATAATTGCTTTGCAAAAGCAGCTACATCAAATCATCCACCCATGATACAGACATTCTGATTTTATAAAATGGTAGTTTCATTTGTATAAAAATATTTAAGACCACTTGAGTGCAAATTCATACATACTTCTGACTTGGCCTAACTATATAAGTAAAATAATTAATTCATTAGTAAGAAATACATCCACTAATGGCTTTCACATTTCCTTAGAAAACTTGTTTCCAAAATAATTTTATAAAAAATGTTTGCAATTTTCAACTGGAGCTAATAATATAATTGGTTTAAACTGTGTCATACCTGGATGGGTGTTTTAAGATATATATCAAATAGTCTAAGGACGACCTGAAATGACATGCATGTGAGAAGCACCAATAGCATTTGCTGAAGAATAAGGGCCAGGATGTCTTTGCCAAGTAACTTTCTCTCTAATGGTGTAAAATGACTGTAAACCAGGCAGTAGTAAAGCAAAACAGGTCAAGGGATGCAGCACACTTAAGAATTTGGTATACGGTTTTGATGGTCTTTCAAATTAGTGGGAAAAGATCAATGAAATTAAGATAATTTGTTAACCTCAACTTGAACAAGTTTGAATATCTAAATGTGTAATAATTTGTAAATTCATTAGGAGACCTCAAATTTAAATATTTGTATACTGTTAGAGGAAATTAAGATAATTTGTTAACCTCAACTTGAACAAGTTTGAATATCTAAATGTGTGATAATTTGTAAATTCATTGGGAGACCTCAAATTTAAATATTTGTATAATGTTAGAGTAGAAAGGATTTACTAAATATAGAACCAAACTCATAGAACAAAATAAAAAATATTTATAATATTAATAAAGAAATTTATGATTTTGATAGTAAAAAATATAATTCTCAAAGGCAAAAAAGCAAATTGGTTTTATATTATAAAAATAACATGTTATATCAATAGATCTTACAAAATATTTTAGTATTACAAAATCATGAGAAGCCAGAAAATCAGAACTATAAAATTTTAATACTTGTATAATTTTTAGAAGTCTCATAAAGGTCTTTCCCAATGACCTTTTCTCACCACCCTCTGTGCCCAAGGTATGAATAACCTTGTCTTCTTGTAGACGCTTCCTACTGATTCCATCTCACATATTTCAAGGCTATGTTCAAGCAATTCCTGTTTGGATCAATTAGGTACCCCTCAGAGCTTCAAGCTTCAGATCAAAACCCAATCATGTCCTTCTCCTTACATTATTCCCAACTTTTCCATTATTCCATGTGAAAGTCCATTCACCCAGAATTCATTTTTGAAATAATTTGAAAGCACTGTGGTTTTGTGTTCCTTGGATGTCTCTTGAAGTCTATAAATGTAATTGTTATTTATTTCAATGACGCTCAAAGAACCTCAGGAATATAAGCAGAGTTCTCCATCCTAGTCACTCGATTGGAACACCTAGGGACAATGAAATTGTTATTTTCTGTTGTCCCACTTGAAGCTAAGAAATGAGAGGTCAGGGATAGGGAGGCAAAGGCAGAGCAGAAGGGAAATTAAGTGATATTTTCCCATTCTCTCATAAATCTGGAGTGTAAAAAAGCTCTAATAGTTACTTTGTTAGAGTATACAAAAATCCACATTCCTTAGAGGGAACCTGTAATCTGAGGGGGGAAAAAAAGTAATAGGAAGTATATAAAATCATGGAATTTCTTAGGAGAACGTAAGAGATCTTTGCTTAAGTTTAGCCATTATACTTTATAGAGAAGAGAAAAGGACCCCTCCCCTAGCGTAGCAAGTCAACTTTAGTTTCCATTGACCAACTTCACTTACCCCAAGTTGTAGTACTGGGAGGGACTCTGAATGGTGATCAATTTAGTTAGCCTTCATAGTCTACACATGCAGACCTGGGGAACTGCAGGTCCAGGCAAGTTTAGTGACTTGCTAATGGTCACACATGAAAATAGCAAATAGGCAGATAATTTAAGGTTTGTGAACCCAAGTAAATTTGTTTCTAGTAATATGATGGAAATGCTTTTCAAAAATATTTTTTAATGCACATAGTGTACATTATAATTGGAAATCCAACCAGAGGCATTCAGTGAACATCACCTACAACTGCTCTCTTTGCCCTTTCCATTGTTAAATTTTGTTGAGATAAAGTCTTTGGAAAATTAGTCATTGTGTTATAGTCTAAAATTAGATGTATCTTCCTTTAGAGGGGAATTTACTACAATATTTCTAAGTACTTTCTTGTTCAACTTACCTCTATTCGGGCTGCATAAAACTTACTCTCATCATGGAAATCATTAAGCAAGTAAAAAACAAATTATCTAAAAGAAAGTGAACCTGATGGTGGATTCCGTGTATGTGTGTATATGCATAGCCTGGATGAGAGATATAATTTCACATATATAATGTAAAGATATAATTTAGTTTCTAGGAAGATGAACTTTTCGAGTCCAGAAAGGGTAATTTGTTTTGCTCTTATTTATGAAGCAATATCTATACAGCCAATCCAACTATAAGGCATTAAGTGCTACACTATGAAATAAAATTAATTAGTCCTTTAAGTGGAATTCATTTGGTTCCCATTTAGATTACATTCAATAGATTGCTTAAGGTTGCGATTTACTGGATGATACAGGGCTATTATGGAACTAACATTCTCTGTTTTAAGCAGATTTTCTTTATGAAATTTCCATAGAGATTTCTGCTTTTTCTTTAGGGTATAAAGGGTCATTTATATACTTGCAATAAGAAAATGTTGATACACTGCAGAATGATAACTTTTCTAGACACCATTTGAGAATCGAGTTTCCAGGGCAATGAGTACAACAATTCAGAGGGGCAGGCCTCGTTAAGGAAAGTCTGGAAGGTTGAGACAAATTGTGTCACCTGTTACAGAGCATGGAGAAAGAAACACTGGTGGTCACACAAATTGTGTGTGTGTGTGTGTGTGTGTGTGTGTGTGTGTGTGTACATATAGAGGTGTGTGGAAAATATTGCTCCTTCCTTAGCTTTTCTCTTTAAGAAGTAATTAGCCTGAAGCACCCCCAGAGAGATAGCAAAGCTTTTCATTTCCAGGGCAAATGCAAACGTACATGGTTACTTTAATTAGAAGAAAAAATTCTTTACATAGGAGGAGAGGCAGGAACTCATCTCGCTTAAATTAACATCCTCTGTCTATACTATAACATCTTCTGCCTATAATAAATGAGGTTCATCAACCTTGGAGAAGAGGCAGGCGCCTTCTACTCAAGACCAACCACAGACACAAGGCAGAATTTGGCTGTCACATGAAGGAAGGTACAGAATACTGAGAAAATACCACCCCTGACACCAGGTACACAAGGCCTTCCTACTCTGAGATTGGCCTACAACAAGATGGGACCTTTTTCCTGTACTCTACCTGCTCTTCACCATGAGCCTAGCACATGGGAGTAATGAGTGCTAGTCATCTACCATGGAGAGATAGAAAGGGCATGGGATGAGAGCACTCTGTGGTAGAAGCAAGCAGGGACTCAAGCTGAAGATGGGACACTAATGCTGAAAAAAAAAAAACAAACCTAGCACTTGAGTTACTAACAGAGCACAAGGCAACCACATTCCAATTTGAAGACTACAATGCACCAAAGATAATCATGGCTACAACAAAATTTAATTCTTCACTAAAATAACGCCACCTCCCACAAAAATAGCCTGAAAGAAAATTTTAAGATAAAATGCACAATTTGAAAAGAAAAAGAAAAGGCTGAACTAAATTATAGCCCTTCAAAGATATTCATGTTCTAATCCCAAAAATTTGTGAATATTACATATGGCAAAATAAGGAAAATGTGATTACATTAAGGATTTTGAGATGGGGAGATTATTGTGGAGAGATGACACCCTAAAAGTAATCCCAAGGGTCTTTAAGGGGAAAGCAAGGTCAAAAGAGACAGAGGCTATGTAATGTTAAAACAAAGAAGCAGCTGGGCGCTGGTGGCTCACACCTGGCAGAGACCAGGAGGATTGCAGTTTGAAGACAGCCCAGGCAAATAGTTTGAGAGACCCTACCTCAAAAAAAAAAAAAAAAAAAAAACCCATCACATGAAAGGACTTCCATAGGGCTCAAGGTGTAGGCTCAAACCTCAATACCACAACAAAACAAAACAAAACAAACAAAGAGACAAAGAGAATGAGGTTTGAAGGTGCTACACAGATGACTGGGAAGGAAAACGAAGGGACCCATGAAGCAATGGGTGTAGGAGGCCTCTGTAAACTAGAGAAGACAAGAAAATGGATTCTCCCCAGAGCCCATGGAAGGAATGCAGCCCTGCAGATCCATTTTAGACATTTAGTCTCAGGAACTGTGAGAGAATGAATTTCTGTTGTATTAAGTCATGTTCTTCATTATTCTCAGGAAGATATGGACAAACATGAGAGCCAAATAAAGTGCTCTTCAAGAGAGAAATGCTAAGTGTATGTTTATAACATAAGGTCAAAGAGTCAGAGCTGTTTTGGCTCAAATTGCTTTTAGAAATGGAGATCATTATTTAGTCATCCTTGAATTTTATTCTGTTCAGTGCCTTTCTTCATTGCTAAGAGATATTTTCCCAAGTCTCTGATCTTCTCTAAACTTTCTACAAATTTTCTGTAGTTTGCTTTAGTTAACTGGATCTGGAATTGACCATGATACACTATATTCAGAATATGACTAATTTTATATAGAAAATTGAGGAATGGGTATAGGACAGTCATCTATGCAAATCATTGTAGAAAATACTGAAAGGAAACAGATCAAATTAAGCAAGTTGAACAATAAGAAAGCAACAAAATTAAAATAAGGGCAAAAGAACTGAACATACACCTGAGGAAAGAAGATACGTGTAGCAAGTAAACACATGAAAGTATTTGTCACTAAGAAATTTAAATTTACTATTATTATTGTCATAAGCATTTTAGGTCTAGATTCTACAAATGAGTGACTATGTGGTATTTATATTTTAGAGCTTGACTTATTTCCTTCAACATAATGATCTCCAGTTCCATCCATTTTCCTGCAAATGATGTAATAATGGGACATGAATGTAGAAGGGGGACTGTCTGGGTAAGGATCAGTGGGAAGGGAGAGGAGGAAAAAAGGATTTGAGGGGTGAAGAAAATCAAAGAACACACACACACACACACACACACACACACACACACACACACACAACTACTTGAAGATAGCATAATGAAACCCAGCAAACAATGTTTGAAAAATGGGAGAGAAGAGAAGGGGATAAAAGAATATAAGGGAGGGAATACACTTGTTCAAAGCACACTATATGCATTTATGGAGCTATCAGAATAAAACCCCCTCATATTGCTAATTAAAAAGTAACATAAAATGAAAAAGAAATTTATATTTAAATTTAAACAGCAATGAAACACCAATGCACATCTATTAGAATGGCTACAATGTGAAAAGCAAACCTGATGATTCTGATTACTGGTGGTGTAGAACAACAGGAACTTTCATTTGTTGCTTGTAAAAATGGAAAAGGACACAGTTGTTTTAGAAAACAAAGACAAACATAGTCTTTCCATATGTCCTGATTGTACTTTTAGGTACTTATACATCTACTTTGAACTGTTATATGGCTTTATTTATCATTGAGAAAAACTCAAAGCAATGGAATTATCCTTCAATGAGTGAATGAGTAAACTATGGTACAACCACATAATTGCAAGAGCATTCAGTGATAAGAAAGAACTGTGATATCAAATTACTCAAGGACATGAATAAAATTTAAATGCACATTAATAAATGAAAAAGCTAGTCTGTGAAGAATGCAAACAGAATGATTCCAATTATATGGCATCATGAAGAAGGAAACAATAGAGATAACAAAAACTAAATAGCTGTTAGCATTTGAGGAGCAATAGAGGGAAATGATAGGTGAAGAATGAGATTTTTTTTTTCTTTTATTATTCATATGTGCATACAAGGCTTGGTTCATTTCTCCCCCCTGCCCCCACCCCCTCCCTTACCACCCACTCCGCCCCCTCCCTCTCCCCCCTACCCCCTCAAGACCCAGCAGAATAAGATTATTTTTAAGGCAGCAAAATTACATTGTATAATATTATAATTGTGGATAGTTAACTAAGGCACATAATTGTGCCTTAGTTAAAACTTCACAGTACCAAAATCTTTAAGATTTTTGTAAATTTGGAAAAATGAAAAAGTCATCTAGGGCATGAAAGGAATCCCAGGATAGAAATGTAACTACTACAAATTTATGAGATGATTTCACTGAAGAGGGTCAGGGAAAGATGCCGACCTGAACCACTCCGGAAATAAATACTCTATAAAGCTAAAGACAAAAAAAACACCCCAAAACCTGTATGTAGGCACAATATTTGACAAAATTGTTTTCTAAAGGGATTGCTGGTTAACAATTCTGCCAAAGCTATACAAGTATACTGAAATTGAACAATGAAATAAACGTATGTTGGGTATTGGAAGCCAGATTTCTTTACTGTTGGGGTAAGAGTTTACAGGTAAGCATGGGGAAGAGGCTATAATAATTTACGTGGCCAGGAATTAGAATTGAAGATGTCAGTTTTAATCAATTTCAAGCTTAATATAGATAGAGATGGTTGCATAAATAAATATTTTAGCTATGTCAGCATACACATTCATATATACTCATATGTATCTCACTCTGTCTGCTAACAGGACCTAGAAGAAGAAACCCCAGGAGCAATGAGCGGAACTGCGACCCATATCTTGGTTTCTAATATCATTCTCCAGTAAAAGAAATAATTTGCCCCTCGAAAAGTGACTAGGGAGGGAAATATACAAAATGAGTTTGGAGCACAGTATAGTACCAGAAAGTAATTAGGTTGTCCATCAATCAAGAAAAAAAAGCATACATTGATTGACGTTTGTCAAATGAACAAAGGAACCAACAGAAAGAGCTCCCAATGGCCAAAGTTTGGAATAATTTGAGCAATAAAATAAATAAGTATTGGTTTAATGCCCACCATGTATAATAAATATCCATGTGGTCATACAAATAAAAATAAAAGATTACATAAGTCAATAAATGGGGAAAAGAGAAAAATCTCTTATGCAGAAAAATTTCAAATAATTTACGTAAATACTTCACTCTTGAGGTAAAGCAGAACTCTCTCTCACTAGGAGTGGTCCATATATAATTTTTCCTTCCAAAGAGTGGCATATGAAAAAGAGAAGAAAGGGTAAATTTAAGGTAGAGAGTCAATAGAACACTACCTTAGTCAGGTGACCAAGGTCAATACCAACAGTGATACGTCATGCTGGTCATAGGTATCCTTGATATGATATGAAAAAATGGTAAGGATGTCCATCATCACCATTTGTGTTAAACATTGGAATGGAGCTGCTAAGCAACAATTAGACATCAGAAACAAATTAAAGCTGTTAAAATTGGAAAGATGGAAACAACCTATCATTGTTTCATACAACATGTTTAATTCATAAAATTTGCAAGAGAAACAGTTCCTAAATTCACTATAATAAAAGAGGGAATTTAGTAAGGTAGCAAGCAAAAACTAATATATGGAAATTAATAATATTGATGTACACAAGTGACATCCCATTGGAAGCTATAATTAGAGAAATTCTATTTTTAATACAAAAGGATAGCATTACTAAAAAATAAGTTTTATAATCCAGATGTGAAACAATTAAGGAGAAAACTAAAAACATGAACAAAGGAGATAATAGGTTTGTACAAATGAGAAATATGATTGCTATTTTATGGTACATTTGTGAATGAGATTAGGGTCTTCTAAAAGTGGTCTTAGAGAGCTTGTTCATATCTCCAGTCATATGACACACTAGAATGCACTATGTTTGAAACAGAAAGTGAGTCCTCACCGGACCCTAAATCTGACGGTGACTTGATCTTGGACTTCAGCCTCCAGACCTGTGAGCAATACATTTCTGTTGTCTATACCTACCTAGTAAAAGCTATTTTGTCATAGCAGCTTGAACAGACTAAAATGATGTTCGTGGCTAGAAAGGTTTAACTTTAAATGTATGCTAATAGTTTTAATTTATTAACTTAACATAATTCAATAAAACACAAAAAGAGCTATTATTTTATTAGAAAGATGATTCTAAAATTCATATGAATACGTATTTTTCAGAAGAAATACCAAAGGAAAACTTTGAGGGTGAGTTATGAAGTTATTTAGTGTTACCACCAGATATCAGAACATATTTTAAAACCTCAATAATTAAAACAGAATTACATTTGCATATGAATAGTAAAACTGAACAGAGTAATAATTAAATCTAGAAACAGACAAAATGTATCTGAAGTTAAACATAATAAAATGACTTTTCTAGGTAATTATGAAAAGACAGCTATTTCATAAATAGCATCTGAGTATCCATCTGGAAAAAATGAAATTAGATCTATGATTTACACCACATTAGGGTAATAGCCCATGGACTAAATATTTAATTTATGAATAAAACTATAAGAATGCAAAATTTGCTAAAACAGACATGAAGTAATTCTAAAAGAAATGAATGGGAAACAAATGGCTGTGGTTACCTGGGTGAAAGGACTGACTGCAACCTGATGAGGGGAAAGATTTTTCATTAAATATTTCTTTTATTTATTTTTGAGCCACAGGTAGGTGTTGCCTATTCAGAAAGTTAAATAAGCAACCTCTTCTTTGCTCAAGTCAAAATGATTATGTAGGCATTAGGAAAATAGTCCATCAAGATTCCTCCTGGCTAGTGAATGACTCAGTTTCATACTCTCTGTGGGTAGTTCAAAAACACCAATGAAACTCCCCTATACTGTAGCCTATATTTGAGGTATCACAGAGCTCCTCTAGTGCATCTTCAATCACAACACTGAGGTCATTATTTTGCCTACCTATGCACCAGGTTGGTTTTGCAAACTGAAGTAAAATGTGTCCAGAGCCTGTTAGGGTCAGACCTTTCAGATACAAACCACAAAATACCAAAGAGTAGCTTGCAAGAATTCAGCTCAGTTCTTCTTGAAATAAATAAAGCCTGTCATGGAGAATTGATAAACCACTACATTTTAAAGTAGGAGCATCTACACCTTCTGTGACCAACATATTTCATCTTTATGTAGAAAAGATTTTGTAGTTCCACACATTCATAATAGCAGCTGAAATAAAGTTTATATCTTGCAAAATATTTTGATAGTCTCCCAACTCCCTAGGGAAAAGCAATGGGTTGAAAAGATTTTTCCTTCATGCTGGGCAGGTTCCTGAGGAAGATGAATCAGGGAGCGAGTTCTTATGAACCTTCATATGCAGAGATGGAATTCAATGCACTTTTTAAAATTTATCATTGCTGGTATTGTTCGGGTGATAGATCATCTGTTTGTTACATCCATTTCTGTGAGAGCTTCTCCTACAAATCTATGCCTTTGGAACAAAATTTCTAAGTGACATAGTATAACTTCAAAGTGAATGAATGAATTAGGAGGATGCATGATTTATAGTATGAATGGGGAAAGGCATTTATTAATCATTTTCAACCAATTCTAAAACATACCAACTGGGTGCATTGTATCTTTTTACTGAATAATATTTACTTCTTCTTTTTCAGAAACACTCCTAATTGGTCAGGTGAGTAATTCTCTTCTCAATGACAGCATTTGAAAATAATTTGGATGAGGTTGGCACCTTAAGTATCGTAATTTTGTGGGTTTTAGAAAGTCCCTACTCCACCCTTAGATGCCCTTGAGATGCCACCATACGGAGACGATTCTAGACCAACACCACTGAAAGGATTTTACCTTGGCACTGAGTTATGAGTGGCACACAGTTCTTATTTTAGGGGGGAAAAGTGATTTCTAAAACTAGAAAAGATTGTACTCTTATGTGAGATAGAAAATAATTCAGGAAAATTACCTATGACTGTGTATTTTAGTACTATAGTGTGTTTTCTCTTAGAAAACCAGATTTAGCTTAAAAATAGACACAAAATAGCCTTTCCCCTTTGATGAAACTGACAAGTTGGTGAATGCCTCAGTACTCTCATCTAAATGCCATTCCTACTTACACCTGGCACACTACTCTGAGACATTGTAGTTCAATCCCCTCTTTTCTTTTCTTTCCCCCTCTAAACCTGATACATACCCTATCTCAGTCCCATTGCAAAACTTATTTCTAAGAAAAAACATTTTCACTCAGTCAAGATCAAATAATTTTAAAATTAAAAAATATCAGAAAAAGCTTCAGGACATTAAAATATCAGAATACATTTTAAAATTAGTTCAATCATTTTCCTATTTTGGGGCTCACTTACAGAGAGTGTAGGATCCCCTAAGAATAACTTCATCAAACCTTAGGGATTCTGTTACATTAAAAATAATCTTGAATTTATGAACCCAGTTTGAAATGTTTTATGAGCTCTCACTCAAAGGGAAGATATCTCTTTCTTATATAGCAATCCCATCCAAATATGTATTCATAAAGGGCAAGATTTTGCTCCATACTGTTGAGATTTTAGGCAGTGTATAAAAGCTGTCCATGCTTTGTCTGTTTCTTCCCCAAGGGTAGTCTTCACACATCTTAATTGAGCTGTTTTGACAATTTGACCTACTTTTGCCCAAATGACCTGAGTTATGAAGCATTGGCAAGAATTGTTTTCAAAGAATGACTTCTACAGACAATTTTTATCAGAATGACATGGGAATTCTTGTTACAAATGCAGATTTATGTTTCCCTATTAAATCAAATTTTGGTGGGTGAAGCCTAAGAATCTGCATCTTGGATCAACCCCAAGGTAACTATCATGCTCCCTGTAGTGAGAGCACTTTAGCTGTAGATTCTGAGCACTGATTTAATTGTCTATTTTGGCTTAGATGGGCTGGCCCTACCAGAAGCAGGTCATATAGGGAAGTTGATAAGAGAGGAGTAGTCCTGGAGGGTGACCAGAAAGGAGCAGTGATAGATGTCTAGTGTTAGCTCACATAGCCTCTCTCTGTTAAATGATGAACTAATGTCCCCCTTTCTGAAAGTTTTACTCTTCACAGAGCACATGCATCTCTCCATTTTCAGGTGTTTCGCCAGTTTACAAAATACTCTACCAGGAGTCAATTGCCCCTTTATTCTTACCTCCATTAACCCCAAAGGGAGGAAGTTAATGCTACTTTCTCTAGGCCCTATTTAGACATTTTATGCCTTTGCATGGCAAATTTTATGTGGTTTGTCTTTGACAGACTGATTTCTCCCATCAGAGGCAAAGTTCTTTTTGCCTCTCTGTTTCTCATGATGATGAATCATTTCTAGGGATAAGGACACTTTTTTGAAGGGAAGGTGAGACTATCAGTATTCCATAGACTCTATAAGAAATGAAAGAATTGCTTCTTTAAGGGGTATTAATAAACTGGAAGCTTTCTTACCCAACTTTTTCTGTCCCTACTTTTTCTCTCCCTTTTAAGGGAGTCTGGAGTGCTCTAAAATAAACACAAGGAAGAATTTTACTTTCCCTTTTCTCTGCTTGTTTCAATTTTATAATGCATAGTTTGGATCAGGCATAGCATTATAATTTACTTCATGAATATATTTATACCATAGCTCACAAGGATACAAAATTGGATTACCAAAACTAAGGGATTGGAAAGTACATCAGAACGAGGTATTTCCAAACTCCATGGGAAACCAATGAGTTGCAGATTACTATTTATAACTTACTTGACATTTCCAGAAAGGAAAGTGTCTCCTCTCTCTACATATCTATCTAGATAACTTCAAACTGGTTTAAAAGGACACAAACATGCATGTCATGTTTCCAGTATCTTGTTCAATTTGATTGCCAGAGAGCTTTAAAACCTTCACAAGGTCAGTGGGGAGACTTGAAAATTACATCACAAAAGGAAGGGACTATTAGAGAATTAATAAATTGGAAAGTGATAATAAATTTCTCCAAGATATTATAAATTTCTCATTACCTAAAAAAGTCTAAAGTATGATCTTATGAGAACATGAGTCAGGCTGTTAAAACTAGTAGATTCTGGGAAATGAATCAGGAGAGTAAGGTTTTTAAGAACTGGGTTCTGGAAGGGAGCATTGTAATTGAAGTACAAGAACAGCGCAGATGATTTATGAACTCAAGGACCCAAGGAAGATGCTGAGTTTCTGAATTGTTTAAGAATAGCTCTGAATGGTGATTTCTGAGTCTCATTGATTTATGTTATTAATGTGATAGCTTTTAGCTTCCTCTGGATGAAGGGGAACATCATAAAATCATCTTGAACTTTCTTAAGGTCTTTTGCTAGTTAACTTCTTCATGACTCAACAATTTTATCATGCCAGTGAAGTTGCATAGAGGACTTTACACTTGCAAGTCTTTGTAATACTGTAAGATGACACTACAGTGAATCAGAAATAGCTTATACTCTCAATAGAGCCAGACAGTAGGTGTGGGCTCATAAAAAGGCAAAAATGTTAAATCTTGTAAGTTTTCTAACTCTATATCCTGGAGTTAAGGTGTGCTTTTACTTAAAAGCCCACAAAGGTTACAGAAAGAAATAATAATGTGGCAAAAAGAAAGAAACTGGGTCATAAAAAACACTTGGGTTATGGGCTTTGGGGAAAATACAAAACACCCTACTCTCCATCAGTTGTCTTTGTCTTAATTGTTATTAGTCTCATTGGAAGAAAAGTTATAAGATGCCTTATAAATGGACCTTTGCCCTCATCATTCAGTACTTTTACTTTGATTCCTGTTAAAGGATCTCAAAAGGAAATAATTTCTTTTTTTAGGTGTTTGAATATTTATTTATTTATTTATTTTATTATTGTGCTGGGTGGGTGTACATTGGAGTATTTGCAAAGGTTTTTATGATGTATCAAATACATCATACTTGAATCCCTTCCCTCACTGCTCTCTTTCATTCTACCTCCCTGAATCCCTGGAACAGTTTTAACAGGTATCATTTTTGCATTTACATATATGTGTATACATTATTTGCACCATTTCATCCTCCTACCCCTTTCCCTGCCACATCCCCGCTCCCCATTTCTGCCTCCTGGCAGAACCTGTTCTGCCCTCCTGTTCTCTGATTTTGAAGAAGAGAAAACATAAAAGATAATAAGAAAAACATGGTGTTTTTGCTAGTTAGTTTGAGATAAAGAGAGTCCCTAGTCACCTTCCTATAGTGGCCTCTGCCAGTTTAAGATTACTATATTCATTCCTATACAGTTGAGCACATCAACCACATTCAAATTTTTGGGCAAAAGGAAAGAATTTCTTGAGTATTCTATTGGAATAATTCAGTTTCTGTAGTTGATTTTTTTTTTAAAGCTTGCAACACTTATTATGTGGGCTCTTTCTCAACATTTTTAGGGAAACTGAAAAAGAACTCTTTGATATTTTTATTTTGTGAATAGAGAAATTAAGATGCCAAAATATCACACAGCAAGCCAGTGGCAGAATTTTTTTATGAAAACTGAAGCTTATAATTCCCAAGTCATCACTTATTGAGTATTCTTTCATTTCATGTTACTTCTAAAATATTTTGTCAAAAAACTTTCTCATTAATAGATAAATCATAAAACGTTCTCAGCTAAAAGTTTCTGAAGGACATTCTCTGGTGTAAAGGGAAGCTCTACAATTATGCCTATCTCATTTGTGTTAAACTTCCCCTGAAAGTTTTTTTTTTTTTTTGAGGTACTGGGGCTTGAACTCAGGGCCTTGCACTTGCTAGGCAGGTGCTCTACCATTTAAGCCATATCTCCATTCCTTTTTTACTTTAGTTATTTTTTTTGTAGAGTGTTGTGTTTTTGCCCAAGGCCAGTCTTGGATCTTGATCATGAGTCCTCCTACCTACAACTTCCTCATACCTGAGATTAAAGTGTCAGGCCACCATGCCCAGTTTATGGGCATGAGATGGAGACTTGTTAACATTTTACCTGTGTTAGCCTTGAACTATGATCTTCTCCATCTCTGCTTCCCAAATAACTGGGATTAGAGATGTGTGCCACAATTTCTAGTCTAATATTTTTTTTCCTCATATCTACTACTTCAGACTTCCTTATGAATTTCTTGCCCAATTATGGGTAAAACTTAACATACAATAAACCCCTTTCCATTTATCCCTTAATAGAACTAAAATAAACTGATATTTTCAAAGGAACATGACTAGAAAAAAAGGGGATGTAAAAGGCAAATTAACAAGAACTTATATGATGTGTGTCTTCCCTGGTGCATAACTTCTCTAATATGCAGGCCTGCTCCATTCTATATCCTTTCTGAGGCATCCAGTACTGAGGATTAGAAGAAGACATCAAACTGTAGGAGATAAAGGGGCAGAGGCCACTTCTGGGTCATCCACTCTCAATTGAAATCATCCTTTAGTGTATTCTCTGGTTTATTTTATCAAAAGAATGATTCTTTTGTATTTCATTCTGATTTTTACTCAGATGTCTTTTAAACCAAGTAACTCAGAGGATCTGTATTTTGTTTATTTTAAAGTACTGAAAACATAAAACTACCTGTGCATGAGATTGCATAATTGCTGAAAGATACTCTGTGCAGAACAGGTACATTTATGTGCTGTCTTTATAGGTTGAAGTTACTATGATCCAAAATTCTGTTCTTTGACCTATCCAGGAAATGGGATAGTGTAAAATGTAGCTTATTGTTTCTGGATCTCAAAGAATCAATCAGACATGCAGAGGAGTTACATGTACAGAGATTTCAGTCCATTACCATGAATTTTTTAAATGAATAACCTGTCCACAAAGTGGCTTGGGCTCCTTGATAACATAAATTAGGTTTGTTTAAGAGGACAGGTTTGTGGAGAGGGTAAATAGCTGCTGGTCAATGGCTGCAATAATTCTGAAGTAGAATTCTATAAAATATACTGATATTCTAGTTGATAGCAATTTGCCACATGCTCAATTTCCAAAGAATTGGAGTTCAATAACAAACATGTGGCACTGTGTGATCCATCTCTGATGGCTTCTTCTGTATCCTGGGCTTTTTATCATTATGAGCATAAATGGGTCAAACCAATTTATGAATGTACAGAGGTACTAGTTAACTGAGACTGCTTTCTATAGAATCTCAAGGAATATTTTAAGTTTAATAACATATCTGAAGAAATAACCACACTGCATTTACCTTTCTTGATATTTAAGGTTAATAAAAGATGACTTTATAGTTTTGATTGTATGAAATTATATTTGGCATCCACATATGGATTTTATATTTTCAGCCACTTCCTACAAACATTGATTCATATTCTTTGTAACCCTGTGTGAGTTAGGAGAGCTAAAAGTAGATTTAATTGCCTTGCCCAGAACCTTAGCAAGAAGGTGTCATGACTGCTTGATCTAGATTTAGAACTTAGAGAATTTCTTCATTTCTGTCTTCAAACTGCATTTCTCTGTCTGGAATTTGGGAAATCATTAAACATTACGGTCATGGTTTGCTACGATTGCTGTTATAGAGAGTTTACCTTTTTGCTTGTACCTTGTTAGGGTTGGGTTGATGTATTTATTAATAATTGTATTGAAAATAAATTCTTATTTAGGTTTAGGAGAGGGTAATTCAGTGCAAAGTCAGAATAATAAAACAGAGTGGGTTAGTATTTACTGAGTACTTACCAGGCTCTGGGCTAAATCTTGTGCACACATCATCTAAGTTTTTCCCCATATTTCAGCTGAGGAATCTAATCCTCATATAAGTTGTTTTGTTCTCACTCTAGATCAGTCAGAGTTGGTGTGTGAACACCAGCCTTTAGAATTCTAAAGGCAGAACTAATGAAGGACTTCCTGATCCCGGCTTTACTTCACCTTTCTTGGCAGTCTCTGCAATTATGTAGTCTTTTCTTTTTGTATTGGAAGAAACTCTTGGTGAAGAGACTGAAATAAACCCATAAGTTTCACCTTTTTGTTTTATTTATTTTTGCAATAGAATAAGGTTTGAATTTAGGGCCTCATGCTTTTAGGCAGGCAGTCTACCGCTTGAGTACACCCTTGCCAGAGCTTCATCTTTTGACAGGCTAATATGTTGATACTGTGGTTATAGAAACCAAAGATATTTTTCATTTTATGAAGGTCATATCACGGTAGTAATGACAGGGAAGTGGTTGAGTAAATCTGGGTCCAGAGTGTGATGAGGGAGCTTTTCCTCTAAAGGCTGTTGGACTTTATTCCCTGAAGTATTTTGCTGCCACTTGGTGGCAGTAGCTATCAACTAATTTGTAGGACTGTTTCCCAATTTCCAACTAAAAATTGATCTTCTAGCTGGGAATGGCTTTTTAAAAAAGAATTTTCAATTAATAAACCTTTTTGTGTTATACATTTATTTCCACATTATTTTGGACATTGCTCAGCAGTATCCTCTTTTCTTTCATAAGTTAGACTTCCCTTTATGACAAACACCATACATAATGGCAACAGAAAAGTTCCCTCACTCGACCCTATTGATTTAGATAGTCATGGTATGGCTGACCAAAACAGAAGGATAGTGTATCTTGGAAGAAATGTGGTCTTCTGAAACTAGAATCAGGAGGCAATTTGTAATCATCAAACATTAAATTATTATTATGGGTTTACACTAAGCAAGGAACTTCAAACATATTATCTCAACCCTCATAAGCAGGCCATTTTACACAAGGAGAAACAGGTTTAGAAAAGTTTAAGGGATTCTTTTTGTGCAAAATAGACAATGTGTTTAGCTACTAAATAGCTGAGGTAGGATTTAAGTCCAGAATTTCGACTTGAAGCATATACAAACTCTCATGCTGGTTTGGGATGATGGTATTACCTTGTCTAAAAGAAGATACAGTTAAAAAAGAATTCTAATTTTTCAAGTTCAAAAGGGGATATAAAAACCCTCAGGGTGTTCAACTCTTTGATGTAGAGATAAGTAGAAGAAATGAGTTTATAAAAAACATATATTATTTAGCTTTAAAGATAGACAGAAAGTTGGAGTAGCCTACTAAAATGAAGTGAGGAAGGTAGGAATAGGTAACATTTATCTGTCTACTATAAATAACATTTATCTTAAATAATCATATGGAACCGTCTAAAAGCAGCTGACTAAAGAATTACTAAAATTTAGTTCTGACCATTATGTATTCTTAGAATATGTTTGGTCACAATGAAATGTTTATAAGACACTTTTCAGAGGAGAAGCAAGAAAGCGTGCAAGACTCTCCAGTGATTGTCTCTCCATAGAGACACCAATTTGAACAGCTGTTCCTTCACTGTGCTATGTTCATAACAGCTATGGAAGCCAGGCTACAGACCACAGTGCCTGACTATAGTAGTAATGAGAGAAGATGTATTGAAGAAGGTAGGAAGGGAAGAGTTGCCTGCATCACTCCTTTCCTAACTCCTGGCGGTGTGGAAAGAGATACTTTCCACCTGGTAGAGAAAGGAGAAATTAAGTCCAAGATTTAGACTTATAACCTAGTTCCAGGCCTACCACTGTGACACCTAGTGTTGGACAGAGACCCCAAACCCCTGCCCCCAGGCCTGTACCACCAACTGAACCATTGTACCTCCATTAGCCAGGCAGCTAAGTGACAGCATCTACTTACCCCTCCCCCCAACCGCAGGCAGCAGAAGTGGGAGCAAGATTACCTTCTGAGGAACAGGTAAAGCTAACACAGAATTTTGCCTTGGAGCTCAGCATCAGGTCCATTGTGGTAAGACATAACACTAGGAAATAACCAAACACTTAGAGTTCACAGAGAGAGCCTCTAGACCTACTCCGGAACCAGAGACATCTTCCCTGGTGGGATGGCCTCATGTTCTGGCCTACATCATTGACAGCTGCAGTGCTGGCCTCTTGAAATTACGCATGTCCTTGCAGCTATGAGACTCAGATATGATTCAGCTTAGTATCAACCTTAATAGCTAAGAGATTGCCTTAATCTCTACCCCAACTTTGTGAAAAGACTCCATTTGCTGGGGATACAACAGGGTGGTAAGGAGAGGACATTGCTGTGAAACTCAGTGTCAGGTTTGTGAAACTTAAATACTGTACAGTTCTTAATGGTGTCTGTTCTCAGCCCAGTGCCCATGGACAGAGCCTTTAGAACTGGAGCAGCCTCAGTGCCCCATGAAGACACACAGTTCCAGTATATTGGACTTCTATCCTGCCAGCATCGCTTATTATTAAGTCTAATAGTCTCAGGGCACAAGACCCTCAAAAGAAGGCAACCCATAATAGTATAGGCTTTGTTCCTCTGCAAGTGCTGTGCTGGTATCATTGGACTGTGGGTTCAAGGTGTGACACAGCATTGCAGAATTGGCAACCACAGGTGTGGCATAGGAACCTGGGGCTTATACCTCCATGGTGATTCTTTCCAGAGCCAGACAAAATCCTGTAGTGCCCAAATACAGACAGGTGATAGGCTCGTAGAGACAGACCATCTCCCGTTTTGCAACAGCACGTAAACTACAGATTTGGGGCAAACCTGGGCTTGGTTTGCATAGTCTAGTGCTGAAACAGTAGAAGAAGCTATAAGCACTTTATGTTTTCTGAACTGACAGGCTTAAAAACATATTAGCAATACCTAATTCTTCATTGCCCAGAAGACATAGCACAACAGCAAACATGAAAAACTTTTGGGGAACCTCTTCTAATAGTCAAAATAAGGTGCCAGAAACTGAAGATACAGTGACCAGTACAGGTGAACTCTTGAATCAAGAATTTAAAATAGTTTTTTTAAGGAAGCTCAATTACCTTCAAAAGAACACAGAAAAATGATTCAATATTCTGACAGAGAAACTTAACAGAGAGGTAGTAGTAGTTTTTTAAAAAACAAACATAAGTTCTTGAGTTGAAAAATATATTAAGTTGAACTAAAAACATGATAGAAGTCACCGACAGCAGAATAGGTCAAACATGAAAGAATTAGTGAGCTTGAAAACAGGCTATTTGAAAATATGCAACCAGAGGGAATAAAGAAGAAAAAAGAGAGGAGTGAAGAAATCTTATGGAAGCTTTGAAGCAACAATAAAAGAGGAAATAGGCTATTGGAGTGCAAGAGGAACTTGACAATGGCAAAGGAATAGAAAGCTTATCAGACAGATAATAACAGAAAACTTCCCAAACCTAGATGAGGATACAAATATCCAGATATAGGATGGTCAAAGGTCATGATTCAGATTTAATGCAACCAAGTCCACCCCAAGACATCTTGCCATTCAGCTGTCAAGTGTGAACAATAAAGAGAAAGTTCTCAAGGCTACAAAAGAAAAGAAATAAATACTAAATAAAGGTGTCTCAATTAACTTGACAGCAAACTTCTCAGCAGAAACCTTACAGGTCAGGAGAAAGAGGCATGAAATTTTCTCAGTACTGAAGGTAAAAAAAGAGACAACACGACTTGGGAGGATGAAGCAAGACGGTAAAGCAGAATCCCATCTCAAAACCACCACCACAACCACCACCACTACCACACACACACACACACACACACACTAAACATACACAGAAACAAACAAAAATCTGCCAAACAAGAATATTGTACCCAGCAAAGCTATCCTTTAGAAATAGAGGAGGCATATAAAGACATTCCCAAACAAAAGCTGAGATCATACTTGACTTATAAGAAATGCTAAAGGGGGGTTCTTCAAACTGAAAGAAAGAGACATTAATAAGTAATTTGTATAATGTTAAATTATACAAATTTAGGATGTGTTAATATTGTAAGCATAGTACATAAATCACTCATATTGTTAGTAAGAAGATTATGGCTAAAATATACTATAGTAATATTTTAAGTAGTCAATATAAAAAATGTAAATGGAACATGAAAAATTTAAAATGTAAAGAGGAATGGGCTGTATCAAGTTTTTATTGGTATATTTTGTTTTCTCTTTTTTTAACCTTTACAATCATTTTATGTTACTATCATTTCCAAATAGCTTGTTATAATCAAAAGAAAGGCAAAAATCTACAACAAACTAAAACCAGTAAGCAAATAATCAAAATGCACTACTGAAGGAAATCACTTAGGCATGATTAAGGGAGCAATTCCACTGCTGGGTACATATATGAAGGAAATAAAATCAGCAGGTTGAAGTTGTATCTGTACTCCCATGTACTATTTACAACACCGAAGAGATGAAAACAACCTAAATATCTATCAGCTGATGAATGGATAGAGAAAATGTGGTATGCATACACAACGATCTACTATTTAGTCATAAAAAGAATAAAACTCTGTTACTTACAAGAACATGGATGGAAACGCAGATAATTGTGTTAAGTGAAATAAGCCAGGCACACAGACAGATATCACATATAATCTCACTCATATGTGGAATATAAAAATGTTGATTTCATGGAAGTTGAGAGTTGATGGTTTGGTAAACGTGATGGACTATTTCATAGCAATAAGTTACAGTGAGGAAGGAATAAGAAAATATTACACAGTTCTATTGCACAGTAGGGTTACTTACTATGCACAGAAATTATGTGCCATGTGCTTCAAAAAGCTGGAAGAAATGATTTTTCTTACAAAGAATGATAAACATTTGAAGAGAGATATGTTTAACCTGGTTTAAACAACATACAACATACTCATGAATCTAATCTCACATGGTAACCCAGTAGTGTGTATAATTTTTATATTTTTATGTCAGTCAAAATGAATTTTAAAAGACTATTTTCAATTTGTCAAAATGACTTATGCAATTTTTTTAATAATGCAAAGTTATTATTTTCATACTTATGAAGCTAAGGGAATATACCATAATGTAAACAATGATTGTCTCCTAGTGGTGGTGTCATTGGCAATTTCAATGTCACTTTTGCTCTCTTGTATTTTCCCAATTCTTTATACTAAACATATAAAAAAAAAGGACACTTAATTTAATATTTCCAGAAATTTGTTCTGATAACATCCTTCAGGTCATGGTATATTGTTTTCACACTTAGAAGATTTAATGTATAGTAAGAAGATGGAAAATAAGCCAGCAGAATCAATCTTTCTTAAAAGAAGAAGAGGACCCACTTATAAAGTGTGATATGGAAAGGGCTAATCAAAGTATTTCTTTCACTAGCATTAAGTTCATTTGCATCATGTAAATGCTGCATTTGATTTAAATCGTATAATTCCCAAAGGACATCCACTCAAAGTCCCACCTATAACTTGGGTGGAATTTGCACAAACAAAATTAGTATCCATACAGGGAAAACATCATCATCTTGCACTATATGCATATCAACAATCCTAGGCAATAAACCAGAGCTGTGCTAAATATCCTAGAGTTCTGTTTTCTTTTCTTTTTTTTTTCAAATAAATTTTATTGTGCATATGTGTTGGAAATCCTGGTGTACTTCTGCAATCCTAGCACTTGGGAGGCTGAGATTTTAAACATTCTCACCACAAAGAATTAGTATGTGAGGCAATGCATATGTTATTTAGCTTGATTTAATCATTTACAATGGAAATACATATCAAAAGATCACCTTATATCCTGTAAATACACACAATTATTATTTGCTGAGTGTAAAACATTCTTAAAAGTGTCAACAATGGTATTGCCTAGAAAGCAAATCAATAAATTAACAGTTTTTCTTCTTTTGATCAGGAAAGGAATTCTTTCTAGCAAATTTCCATATAGTTGATGTTTTCAATAATCATTGTGTCTGTTGTGTATCCTCCTGATGGATATTTGTATGTGAGAAGAACTTCTTCATACAAATCAGTTTTAAACTGGTAGAATGTTGCTTTGGGGCTGTGGATACTTTTAAGTAGTACTTTTAAGTAGTGACTTTCTGGTGTTCTCTGTCTATTCCAGGCTATTTTCTACTACCTAACAGAACATATTAAAATATATGATGTCTATAATGTTTAGAAGCCTATAAGCAGACACTGTCAATTATCCTATTCTTTTCCTCTACAGGCATTCCTGTTCTTTACAGAACTCAATAAAATAACATCATCCTCCCAGAAATAGAGTGAGTCTCATACAATTTTTATCAAAAATATAGCTTTAGAATCTCTGAAGGGGGCTCAATCATGTATTATACCTTTTAAATACCTTTTTTAAAGATTTCAATTTCCTAGTGCTCATTTCCTTGAGCAGTGTTTTGCTTCCAAAGATGTCTGGAAGGAGTAATTGTAATATTTGACCTAAACTAAACTGAATCATTAAAAATGTAATGCAATTCAAGGTTTTCTCCTCATTTCTAGGGGGAAACATAAGAAGAATAGCTGAATGGAGAAAAAAGACATTATAGTTATTATTTTTTTAAGTATAGAATTAGAAAGAGTAGGTTGGCATGGTTTTCCTGGTAAACTATCTGAAGTATGAGGAGGAAACCAAAAGGTTGGAAGGGAAAATTATCCCTGTCCTCTGACAAGATAGATAGCATGGTGACTATGCATCAGCTAGCAAAATGAGCTTACAGGTTGGAGAATGGTGTTTATAATAGCTTTTCATTCAGTGCTGTTAGTCTCTGAAGCACTAGAAGAGGCATACTGAGGATCCAGAACACTTTTCACTCTGGAAAATGTTAGTTGAAGGGTGCTGTTCATGAAAGTCTGGAATATAAAACCACCATTGCTCTTTAGAACCAGAGGTGAAAAGAAATGGACAGAGCACACACAGTGGTTAAGAGTACATCTTGCTGGCCATGGTGACCCACACCTGTAATCCTAGCTACTCAGGGGGCAGAGATCATGTTGATTGGAAGCCAGCCCAGGCAAATAGTTAGTGAGACCCTATCTCAAAAAAAATCATCACAACAAGGGGCTGGTGGAGTGGCTCAAGGTATAGGCCCTGAGTTCAAAATCCCAGTATTGCAAAAAGAAGCACATTCTTTGAAGTTAGGCAGACATGAGTTTTAAATTTAGCCCTATCACATACTAGTAGGACAGCAGTTGCTTAAACTCTCTGAATCTCAACTTCCACATATGTAAAATGAATATGTTGCTCCAATTATGCTAATACTTATTATACAGTTGTGTTAAAAGAATTAAAACAATGCTTACAATGTTTGAGGTATAATTCCAATACCTAATAAACCATAAATAAGCAGAGCTGCTTAATAATAATTATTAAAATTTAGACACTGATACAGAGCAGTATCTGAATTCCTGACAGAATTATGAGATGTTTTATCCATTCTCTGCATATTTTCCCTATTTATGTAGAATCTTGCCTTATATTAAACCTCTGTGAATGTATGCTTTAAAATGCTATTATTTACTCTTCTATGGAAGTGAATTTTTGTATATCACATCAACATATACTCCAGGATTTTAACACCATTATTTTCTTCAATCTCTGACCCTGATATGCTGAGCTACAATTAGCAAGACTTTAAAGCTTGCAAGTAGAAGGCCTTCTAGAAAACCAAATGTATTAATATCTACATGATGCAGGCGAAGTTTTCTACATGTCGCCAATAATTCTTGCCTCTGAATATGATATTTCAAAGCAAACGCCATGTCTAAAATGTGTCTGTGCTCCAAGAGACTAGAGAATGACACAGGATGTTGGTCATCGTGACAGCTTCGTCTATTTTTAGCTCAGCCTACAATCATTTTGCAATTCATTGTGTGAGCAGCCAGATGTAAGACAGTCAATGAAAAAGATCCAGCAGGGATATTTTCAGCTTCAAAAACTCACAAAACAAGTCTTGATTCTGTTTCTACTCAATCCTTCCCTATGACTATCCCTTTTACTACTGTCGAAATTCTTTTTAGCCTATTTCATTCTTGACTTGGAAATTTTATTTTTATCTTTTCCTGTTATTCAAGGCCTATCTTAAATTCTCTGATAGACAGGATGCCATCTACTTTTCTGAATTCTCATACTACCTCTTTAAAGGCCTTATTACATTTTTGACTTACATTATTTATGTTTATTATCTGTATTTGTAGACCTTAAATTCTTTATAGAGGAAAGCATTTTTATTCATCATAACCACTACCAGCAGCCCACTTGAAATACTTAGCTTGGTCCCTGGCTTAGAGCAGGCATTTACTGAAATGTTAAGGTTACAGTGCTTAACAACCAGCAGGTTCTCAACAGTTATTTGCTGAATAAATAAAGTGATAGTTTTAATTCTCATATTTCACTGAAATTGCCCAAAGATTATACTGACCACTCCCTTGTTTTTGAAACACTCTTCTGATTAGCCTCCTGCTTTTCTTCCTATCACTCCTTATTCCCCATCACTAGGTCCTTTCCCCTACTCATCCTTCAAGCAGGTGTTCCTAAAGTAGGAGTTCTCTTTTGCTCACTCAGTGCAGTCTGCTCTCTCTCAACAATTTTCCTTTCCACATATTGTGCACTGACCTTTCTCTGAACTCAGAAACAGACTTCTTCTCCACAACAATGACTATGTATTTCAAATTGTACATTTTTACATTTCCTTTTATCCACTTTGAAGTATCAGTCACTCGCTATAGTAGTAGAAAGCTGCTGGTTTGCGGCTAACATTTATTGACCCATTTCCTGACAATTATGCTTCACTTTTCCACGGATGAAACATTCATCCTTTACAATTAGTCATGCGCTTCTCATCTCCCACAGCCCTGGGAACCAAATTCTTAATGAATTAGGATATTTTACCCCCAATCTCAGTAATTGCCTCAGATATGACCACATGACACAAGTAAGATCAATCAGAGGCAAAGAATAAATTGTAGAAATTTTGTTTCATCAGTCAGGGAAGTAGACTCTTTTCTACTGGCCCTTGTCACTGTGATGGCATGACACCAGAACATCATGGAAACAATGTGGAAACCAAGAATAAAGCCAACTAGAAGAATCGTTGAGATGCCTCACAAGAGTACTTTATACTAGGTGTCCTATTCGCAGTCATCCTTCCCCTGGAAACACTCTCCTTCTTCAATATACTTTATTTCTGAAGCACAGTCACCTAGTCTGTCTAGCACATCTGCAATTCCTTATTAATATCTCTCTCAGACCCTCCTATAGCATATTCAGTCACCGACACACCATTGTCCTTATTGTCTCCAGAATATTTCTGAAATATATCTGCATCTTTCCACCTCTGTTGCTTCAATTGTTTTCCCAGTCACTATTATCTCTCATAAATGTTATAGCAGAAAGTTTTAAATTGTTCTTTCCATCCTTCCTTTCATCAAATCTACTTTTCTCTGAATTTTGTTACTTTTTTGTTTAAAAATCTTCCAATGTCATCCCAAATGTTTATGTGGTTTACAAAACATTTCATGGTTTTTCTTCTTTTCTAGCTCAGCCTTCATTGACCTCTCCCTTGGCTTCTTTAAATTCATCAAAATTTTCCCACCTCTAGAATTGGTGTATGCTGTTTTCTTTTCCTAAAATATTCCTATTCTTTTCTACCTGGATAACTTCTGTTCATGACTCAGCTGTCTGCCTCTTCATGGAAGACCTCATTAGCTTTTTAAACTGAATTCCATTTTAAACTTTTGTGGAATCCTCATTCCCCCTTCCTTGTAGCATTGTAATTAAATGTTTACTTGCGCAATTATTTGTTTCATGTTTATCTATCCACTATAGAATATAAATGTCTGGAAAATGCAGTGATCTTATATTATCATTCTTTATTGAATAATAATACAATGAAGCATTGAAGAATGTTTAATGCATAATTCATGCATGGATATTTCATGAATAAATGAAGCAAAGAGGCACGACTTGTAAAAATTGAATTTGTTTTCTTGCCCCTCTCAAACATGACTCCACATTTGTTTTCTGATCTTGATATACTCGTTCATTCTCTACAACTCAGGCAGAAAGGTAGCCTCAGTTTCTGAAACTCTTCCTCCTTTGTTTTTCACAGCCTGCCTTCCATTGAGTCTTGTTGAATCTGTCTTCATAAGACAGAAGTCTTTTTCATTGCCATTCCCACTGGTCTTCCCTCCATAATGACCCTTAATTTTAATACTAAACATGAGCATACCTTCTTTGTTCTAGCTGCTGCTTGTGTGATTATTCCTAAATTAAGTTGACTTTAGTCACTCATATCCTCAAAACTTTTAAAACACTTTTAGTACCTGTTCCTTTCTGAAAAAAAAAACAACTAATTCAGATCCCATCAGATAGTCCCCCAGTTCCTCACAGTTAGGTCAAGCCTGCTTCTCCAGGCTCCGTGCCTTCTGTGATGAGACCAATAATCTCTTTGCCATTCTCAAGCTGGCCCTGCCTCCACCAGCCTGATGTGCCTGTTCCTCATCTTCTCTGATTCAGTTCTCCCAGCTTCATTTTTCCAGACTTACACATCTTCATGAATTCACCTACCTCTCTCCACTTTTCTTTGTGCATCCACAAGATTTGCATGTGCTTCATTCCGTGTTGAACTATATTTGTACTTAGTAGGAATTAACTTAGTTTAGTGATTAAGAGTGACTACACTATAGTTAAACTGAATGGGTTTGAATCATAGCTCTGCCATTTTCCAACTGTGTGCCTTTGAGAATTTTACTTAAATTATTTTCCCACACTTTTCTGGTTAACTAAATACATAAGAGTGAATACCTCATGGAATCACTGGAAATAGGAGGTGTAATCCACTGAGAAGAATTCAGGTGCTTAACATCTGCTTTTTGTATGCAGATATGTTTTCCCCGCCAACTTGGTTCCAGAGTGCAGCATATTATTTGTCTTCAGATTCACAGCAAAGTGCCCTGTGTGAGGTTAGCCTAATAATTGTCAAATTGATTCATTGGGAAGCTCTAGGGTCCTGTATATCATGAAACTTTGTTTTACCAAAACTGCCTTGATTATTATCAGTCCCGTGAAAGTAATAAATACTTAGAAAAGCAAAGAAAGAGGGAGAAAAATGATCAGAATTTAAGATTATGTCAATATTATAATTGCAACTATAACTAGTAGAATACAGATAGGAATCCTGTACAAATAAGTTGGAATCTTGCAGTAAAATATGAGAAGACTTTGAAATGCACTGTTAGTAAAGTACTGCTTTTAATGGAATTGTTTTCTACAATCATGAGTGAAGAGCTTGCCAACCCACTAGCTGTGGCCATGTACTATTGGGAAACAATTCTGCACTTTAGTACAGACCCTCTAAGCTCATTTGATCTACCACATGGGCCACTCCACCAGCCCTTTTGCTAGGTTTTGGTTAATTTGGAGATAGGGTCTCCCATTTTGCCTGGGCTGTCTTAGACTGCTATCCTCCTGTTTATGTTTCCCACACAGCTGGGACGACAAGTGCACACCACCATACCCAGCCATTGGTTGACATTGGGTCTTGTGAACTTTTTGCCTGGCTAATCTTAGACTGCCATCCTCCTGATCTCAGCCTCTCAAGTAGTTGAGATTACAGGCATAAGCCACCATGACCAGTCTCCATATTACTCTTTTATAAGTTCTTTTTTTCTTCTTTGGAGAGACCATCCTGAAGGTCTGAGGACCTAACATGGTTGATGATGAACCTTGACTGGAGCTGAAAACACATTCACAAGATACTGAGTCAAAGTAGTATTGCTTTTTCCTTAGGAAAAACCTTGGCTTTAACTGTAAGTAATTGGCACATAAAGATGGTGAGTTATGCTTATCTTTCATAATAATATTTTAATTTTTAATGTTATATTAGAAAATTCAGCTTACCCTATCAATAATAAGAACCTAGTTATATCCATGATGAAAAAAATTCATAGAAAAGAACACCTTTTTAAATGTGATACCATTAACAGGTATTTATCTTTATAGAATATTTAGCTAATTTTTAAAACTGGATGAAAGCATAATATGTGCATGCACATTTGTTCCTAAGCACTTCAGGCAAATCATATATTAAACCTGTTAATTTTCATTTCTATATATTTTAATTAAAAAGAAAATAGCTGGGCACGGAGGCTTATGCCTGTATACTCAGCAACTTGGGAGGTAGAGTTTGGGAGAATTGCAGTTTGAGGCCAGCCAGGGCAAAACGTTAGCAAGATCCCACCTCAACAAATAAGCCAGGCATGGTAACACAGCTGTAATCCCAGCTACACAGAAGGTGGAGGTAAGAGGATGTGGTCCAAGGTAGACCTGGCCAAAAATGCAAGACCCTATCTGAAAAATAACTGAAAGCAAAATGGACTGGGGATATGACTCATGTGATAGAGAGCCTACCTACCAAGTCCAAGGCCCTGAGTTCAGAACCCACAATAAAAAAAAAAGAAAAGAAAAAGAAAAGTAGAAAGAAAATAGACAGCAAATATTCATAGCTACAGAGCTACAGGACTTTTGCATTCCCAGTCCAACTTCTTTAAATGTTCATAGCTTGATAAATGAGCATTGGAATCTGTTTTTAAAACATTTTTAAAGCAATTCATTTACTTATATAAATTGATCAATGGCTCTTGTGGGTTTGAAGATATTAGCTACCTTCTAAAAATTAGCTTCCATTTTCTTCTTGGTCTGGAAAAGCACTGTAGAGGTCATGCCAAAATCTCTGTAGAAAGCTATTTCTTTTAACTTCCAGCCAGATGAAAGACCCTGTTAAAAATCTTATTATGTTTCCATCATCATTCAGATGTGCCAACAATTTGGGATGATTTCCATCCAGTTTGGGGCAGTAGCTAGAATTTCCCTTTTGGGTGCAAGTTTATTTGAGGATACTTACTATATTGAGGCTACTGTGTAAACAGTGTTAGACCAAGAATTAGGTGAGTAGGACTCTTGTTCGCATTCTAAAGTAGCCACAATGCTAATTTCATAGACTTTAGCTTACTTATCTGTAAAATGGTGAATTTAGAATAAATTATTTCTAAGTCTCTATTCAGCTTATGTTGTATGACTTAATTATAATTCCTACCCATCAGGGAGAGAAAATAATAAATGTCATTTTCTGTGTACCTCAAATCAGAATCCTATCCTTCCTTAACCCCAGCAAGTGACTGCTAAGATCTCAGACTAGATAAAAACAAAAACAAAAACAAAACATAAAAGCAGAAGGCATCCAAGACTTGTGTCTTCATTTGCCTTTAAATGTGCTATGCTTGCACTTATATTCACCATGCTTTCTTTTTTTAAAATAGTAAACAAAGATGAAAACTAAATCCAATGACTGTTTACCTATTTAAAGACTTTCTCTCTCTACATATTTCTGTTCCCATATTTCCACACCCTGTTTCCCATTCTCCCTTCAGCATACTTGAGACTGGTCTATCTTCCTATTGCTTTGCTTCAAATACCTCTGCTAAGTAAACCATGACCACCACATTGCAGTTCTCATCTTACAGAGAAGGCCTCTGTTTTGGGCTTTTCTGACACTACACTGTTTTGGTCCTCAACATATTTTTCTGGCCACAACTTCTCAGTGTCTTTTCTCTCAAGCCTGTGAATATTATAGCATTGAAAGGCTTTGTCTTGGTTGTTTCAAGCAGTCATACAGCTTTAGATAACTTGCATTTACCCCTATATTGGATTTCCAGCACAACTGTTTCTTCTGAACTCTAGACCCAGCTAACAGTGTAGGATCTCTCCATTTTTACTTCTTACAGACACCTCCCACTTAACAGAATTCTTGATCTTTTCTGAACACACACACACACACACACACACACACACGAGTTTTTCCTCTTTTTTAATTCATCTACCTTTCTAAAGAATAAATGGAAACTCCATTCTCTCTATAATTCAATCTTGAAATGTAAGAATCATTCTTTATACTTCCCATGATGGCATATGATCAAACACAAAGTCTTGCCACTCTACATCTTAATTATGTGTGCCTCCTCTTTTTACTACCTTAAGTAACTATTGTATCATATGTCCTAGCCTCCTGCATAGACTTGTGGCTTCTTACTTAGTTTGACTCCAGTATGTTTTCCAAATTGCAGCCAAGAATGAGCTTCTTTTAATGCAAATAAAATTTTGCACCTTTCCTGCTTAAAGGCTTTTCTTGTTTCCTCTTAAAAACTGGGGTGAAATCGGGCCAGGTATGGTAGTTAGTGCTCCTGTATTCTCAGCACTAGTGAGACTGAGACAGGAGAACTAAGAGTTAAAGGCCAGCCTGATCTACACAGTGAATTTGAGGTCAGCCTGGGCAACATAGAGAGATCTTGTCTCTAAAAATGAAAATAATTTTTAAAAATAGGGTGAAATCAGATTGGCAGCATGTGTAGAAAGACTTAAGTGATTTTTATCTCTGTTTGTCTCTCCGCTTCACCCAGTGCCTTCTTCCTCCTCCTCCCTACCCCAACTATTCTGGTGTTCAGTCAGTTTCTGAAACACACTGAACTCAGAATCTTGAGTCTCGTGATCTTGTCTATTTCCCAGTTTGCAACAATGCTGTTATCCCTCTTTGTCGAGGACTGCCTTATCATCCTTCAGGAAATACTGCTTCCCTAAATATTCTTTTCTTGATTCCCCCATTGCTAATAAAATTCTTTCATTGTCTCCAAAAACCTATATCTCTCCCCCTTCAATGTGGCACAGTCTATCATTTTAAGTCATGCATTGTTACTATTTACTCATTATCCATATTCCTTTTTAAATGAAGCTTCAGAAGTTCAGAGATCACACTTACTGAATTCACCACCAGATCCTTGGGTCCTAACTCAGAACATAGGATCTGGAGGCTCTGGAATCAATGTTTATTGGCTAACTCTGATAGAAAGGTGACATGAGGAGTGGGCAGCTGAATTGTGAGAATGAGGAGAGTAGGCCACCCCTCCTGGCTTCGACAGAGTTCTCCTTCCACGCTCTGCTCACTGCTCCCTCCATGGATTGTCAACCCAACCTGCTGCTGCCTGTAGGCTCACAAGGTCATCAACTTCAACTTGGCCCCATCTCTGTAAACCTAACCACTCAGGGGCCCAGACCCTGAGCTGTGCTGTCTCACACCTCACTTCCTTGGGCTTTTGGTCTTTGTTAGATTTGTAGACCTCCTCCATGGTCTTGGCTTTCCCCTCTCCCAATTCCACTGCGTTTTTAACAGTGTTCATCTTTTAAAGAAGCCACTTTTCTGCTTTCCTATTTATACTCCTTTCTTTTCTTAGTCCATGGAAAACCTTGCTAATTATGCAGTGTTCTTTTTTCCCCCTAAAGCTTAAACTAATTTCTTCTTTTCTACCACAGAATGATGCACTGACAGTTTCATATACCATGTGTCTTCTACTTTAGAAAATTTCATAATCAGTTCAACTGGAAAAGGATAAATCTATATCTTTATTAGTAGAGCCATGACCTCTCATAAATATATTAACTGCATTGAAAAAACAAAATAGCAAGAGGATACAATGTGTGACAGATTTGTTGATGTGATAAGCTGGCCTCAATTAGTTTCCAGACCATCTTTGTGCTTTAGAGGACCAGGTGCCATAAGAAGTAACTACAGCAAACATAAAAAGGAGAGATGGAAACAACAGCCTCATAATGGTTAAATGAGGATGTGTAGCAGGAACTGAGAGAAAACTTTTCAGACACTACAAAGTAACTGAATGAAAGATTAGCCCTATAATGAATTCCTGAAGAAATCATCAGACATAGCATGTAGTTAATAGGCATGACAAGCACTTCTAAATAAACTCAAGTTCAAAAAAATCTCAGAAACTTCCCACTGGCCTAGCACCCAAATCCTTTAGTGCAGAGCACACATGACCTTGGATTGTCAGAAGGCCAGGTCTTCACATCTCTGCCTTAGTATTCATGAAATGCCATCTTGTTTGTAATGCGTAATGTACTCTGTTCTGTTCCAATTTTGTTTTGCAATGGTTTTTCTTTTCTTTTTTTTAAACCAATCTATTGAGTATTTTGAGCATGCCAAATAAATAAGCCCTTTTGATTTTAGCGCTGTTTCTGGTCCAAAAGTAGCAAGGAAAATTATAAACTTAAGAAGTTTTCATGAGAAGGACTTCAAATTTGCAACATTTTAAAATGTCAATTATTCAAATAAATCTCACAGTGACCATTCATGTTAGTTCTTACAACAAAACAAAACAAAACCCATATCATTTTTTTCATCTCATATTTATAGCAGCAAAATTAGAAAAGTTTATCTTTTGATTTTGCTTTTAATTTGTATTACCTTAGTCAATTCTAATAGGTGAACACATTTTATAATTAAATTTATGTAACAATTTCTTCTGAAGAAAGTGCTCAATAGTGAACATCAAGTATAGATAATGCTGTCAATAGCATGTTATTCATTAAGGTAGCTTAACCTTTTTATAGATATTATATAACACCACTGTGTTTTGTAATTCATAACAACTTAAAAAATATAATTACATATGTAACTTAAGTATTAAATGTAGGTTGTCCTAATTTTTATGATTTTTGCATTTAAGACTCCTTCACCAACTATGAGTGAAATTAATTTAGTTACTGTAATACATTAGATCAAATTTCAAATAAAATGATCACAACTTAATACAGGTGGAGACTGTAACAGAGTTGAAAATATAGATGATAGATTTATTGATGGGGAAATAAAAAAGGTCTCTGACTTGAGACCTACTCTTACAGAGTTGAAAATAGCTAGTGACCCAAGCTAGGGAATAGAAATGCTTTTCCCAAGAATCACCAGCACAACACATGAATGTCCATCCAATATGTGTGGCAGTTTTCTGAAAGCTCCTCAGTGATGGAAATAAGCCACAGCTTCACAAGGGTCACATTATGACTTTGTCCCCTAATCCAGGTGCTAGCAGTCTAACTGCAGCAAATAGTACATATCATTGACAAGTATTACCTTCTTCCTAGGAATTTCTATCTTTCTCCCTACCCTGCAACAAGGTGTGCATGCCAATACCCATACATGTTCCTTTCTTGGGGAGAGGTTTTTTTTTTTTTTTTGTCTTTTCTTTTTTGGTGCTGGGATCGAACCCAGGGCCTCACGCATGCTAGGCAAGCGCTGTACCACCGAGCTACATCCCAGCCCTGCATGTTCCTTTCTTTTTGTGATTTAAATTTTTATCCTACTCTTGCTACTGATTTCACTTTCCAATCTTAAGTCACTATATTCTAAATCTATTAGAGTGTCATCCATTAAGTAATTTGTTTGATGAGATAAATGGTATAATGAAAGCAGTTGAAATTCTTAGACAATGTAGTATATTATAAACATAAGCTGCCAATGATATTAATATAGTTATCATGATTTTTAACTTCTCAGAATAATTTATGTAGGAAAAAATTGATAAGAGAGGAAGAAAAACTAATAATTATAACCACCTGCCAAAAAAACCCGAAAAAATTCAAACTCATATCTCTATTTGGTAGAACAAACAGAAAGTATACATCTGTATCCCAGCATTCACCTAAAATAATTGTTCCTGGAGTCAATGCACCCTAAATCACAACCATTACCAGTATCCAAAATTAGTTAGCAAGATAACACACTTTCTAAGGGAGGATATATAAGCTAGTGTTAGAAAGTCTTGATCAAGTCCAAGGTCAATTTCATGAATAGTCTTACAATAATGTCCTCTTCAGAAATGTATAAAGGTAAAATATGTCCTTAGTACACAGAAACCACACAGAGAATATGGATGTGACAAAAAAAAATGGCAAAGGAATGCAATCACTGTTTTGGGTCAGATATTGTTAGTGAATATCAAATATTTCTTGAATATTTTGCCTGACTAATTACCTGCAAATTTAAGATAAGTTTGAGATGAGTAGCATTGCTATTTTGCAGATGAGTTAGCTGATTGCTCGGTGAGATAATGTAAGCCACTCAAGTTTAAACAACTAGAAAATGCTAAAGCTATACTTTGAAGTCAGATTTTAATAGTTCCCAAGCTGATTGTCTTTCCTCTATGTTATGCTGATACTTTCAATTCAATGTACAAGTGTTTCCTTTTATATGCCAGGCAGCTGTGAGAATAATTGAACACAAGGAATTTAGGAGCTTATTAATCCACCATCAACAGGAAAAAGGCTAAAAAATGTGATTAGATTTGTGATGTATGTTTCCACTTCCCTCAAATCACAAGACTTGCCTCAAGTCTTTTTATGATCCAGGATGTACATCGTGGTATCAAGGGCTGGTGGTACCAAGGGCTGGTGATCACTTTAAGATTGAACAGTGATGCCTGAATGCACTGCCTGACCTTGTGATCATCCAACTCTACCTAGTAGGGTGCTCCAGCCCTACTGAGAATCAATTGCAGACTAATCTTGTCACTCTTATGGGCCCTTTCAAAGCTTCACATCAACATGTGTCTGCTCTAACAAGGCTGATCTCCTTAGTGTCCCCAAACACTCCATTTTATTGTTCCTTTCGTGTCCTTTACACATGCTAATAGCTTTGCTGAACACAGTTTGTTTCCTCTGCTTGCTGGAAACTTGCCTGATCCCGAAGTCCAGATGAAGCTCCCCCTCCATGAGGAAGTAATTTTTGACCTCTCCCAGTAATTTGTTATTTTGAACCTTGTTTAGATTTATCTTCACCTCTATGACTTGGTATCATAATATTTAAGAATCACTTGAGATGAGTAATCTAATTATATTCTTTAAACTAAGGGTTAAATTTTAAGGGTAGGAAAAATTTACTTCCTATATGTTAAGACAATTCTGTTAACATGTGGGTTGTGCTTATTGTCTGATTGCACAATGTCTTCTGAAAAATAGATTAAAAAAATGATCAGGACCTGGCCTTATGCCATACTACCTGACTCATAAATTCTGGTGTGGGAGAGCAAATAATGAGGCCAAGTCTCAATGAAACACTTTTTCATGAAAACTTCCAAAGTTCCAAGCAATGCAATGCAAACACTACAGCCTTTGAAATAAAGCTGTTGGGTTTTAGTACTGTCTCAGCTGATTTAATTACACTGGTTAAATTCTAGGTAAGTTCCTTCCTTTCTTGAACTTATAAAATACTACTTAACAAAGTTATTACATTTAGAAATAATAACATATATACTAGTTTCTGGATATTAGTTAACAATAATAATAACCTATATCTAATATTTCTGCAAGATACCGACCTCCCAAATTTATTCACTTAATCATTAATACTTTCTTTTTTCATTTATCACACATTTTTGTCTAATATTTAACAATAGCTCTTACTAATGGAACTTAGAATTGCTTCTCAAAAAATCATGGGCACTAATTAAGGTTGTAATAGTCATTGTTGAGGTTTACATATTTGGCTCATATGGAAGAATGCCTACCTAGTAAGTATAAGGCCTTGAGTTCAAGCCCCAGTACTGCCAAAAAAATAAAATAAAATAAGTAGAAGAGATTTACAAGTGTATATTACATATATACTTGATGCATCTGTAAGTAATACAAGATACAATAAACATTCCTTGAAGCTACACTTGGGTAATAAAAGCAAATCCTCACAAATGTCCAAAAATAATAAGTATCTTTAGTAGGGATACTAATTTGTACTCTTGTTTTGACTTCCTGAGAAGTATTTAAATAGTTCTAAATATTTTTGAGAACTTTGTTTAATAACACAAATAGCAGATAACATATCCCCACTGTTAGACTTGCCTAATGTATATATAATTGTCTACTTGTTTCTATTACTGAATGTCTTTATGATAGTTTTGATTTCTCTCACCTACTCCCAAAAATAAGCAAAAGGAAAGATTTTTTATAGCAAGTTGTTTCTTCATTTAGTTCTATGCTAAATATTTACATGACCTATCTAATGTAGATATTTTGCTGTACTTTTGCAGGTACTAATATCCATACCGAAATTAAAGGAAAAAGATAATTAGGTGAGAGGTGGGGATGGGGGGAATTGAGGTTTGAGGGCAGCCTGGACAAAGTTAGCAAGACTCCATCTCAACCAATGTGCTGAATATGGTTGTGTGTGCCAACTATATGGGAAGCCTTAGGTAGGAGTTCTGTAGTCTAGGCTAGCCTCTGGCAAAAATCTGAGACCTGACCTGAAAAAAGGAAAGAAAGAAAAAAGGGCTGGGTGTGTGGCTCAAGTGTACAGTGCTTGCTTATCAAGTGTGAGGCCCTATTCCAAATACCAGCAGTACCAAACCAACAACAAAAAATATTGAAACCTAACTAGACCCATATCACGCATGAACCAGAAATGAATGATTCAAACAAAGGTTAATTAATGGTGTTGGGGAAATGCTAAGAGTCAGAGTAACACCAGTAGACTCTAGGACTCAGGCAGTCACCGAAGCTGGAGTGCAACAGAGGGAAGGCAGCCACTAGCATTCACTGAGCACCTGCTCTGTTCCAGGCTCAGTATCAACAGTTTAAGTATTGCCTTCTGAGATTCACCACAACTCCACAAATAGATACTAGGGTTCACCCCTTCTCAGATAAGGAGACTGTGACTCAGTGGACAAGCATAACTTATCCACTACCACACTTATACTGTCTGAAACCAATCTGATTATCATTCAATTTGAATCAAGTATGCATAGATTAGATCCATAATTATGAGGACTGCACAATTTTGTACATCACAGAGGAAACTAGTTGCATGTTTCCTCTTCTCTCTCTTTCTTTCTTTTCCAGAAAATATGTTCAATGAAAGTCTCCACATACTGTTACTTAATTATCTGGGTGTCATCTATCTGGCATGTTGAAACATGTAACTGTAGAGTTGTCACCAGGCAATTTCACTGTTTGTCAAACAAAAAAGCCAAATATTTTGACTAACCTTGAGCCTAGTTATTTAGGCATAGAAATGACATTTGAATTAAAAAGGAAAATGTATGTTTGTATATGTACAAACCACCCCTAAGATGAGCATGCATAATCTGGAAATTTGAATCTGTGATGCTCCAAACATTAAGGCTTTTTGAGTGCTGACATGACACAATAAGAGGAAAATTTCACATCTGACTGACCTCTTGGTATAGGTTATAGTTAAAAGGCAGGTGCGCTTAAAATAGTGTATGAAATTACCTTCAGATAATGTGAATATGGTTCATATGAAACATAAATATCATGTCTTGACTTGGGTGCCATGTCCAAGATAGGTCATTGTGTATATACAACTATTTCAAAATCCGAGAAAACTTGAAAACTGAAATATTTCTGGCCCCATGTACTTCAGAAAAGGGATACTTAATGTGTGTGTGTGTGTGATTTTTAATGCAGTAGTGAAATAAAATTAGATATATAAGTGATGTTTCTTACCTAACACCATTCAGACATTAAACGTGTGTGTGTGTGTGTGTGTGTGTGTGTGTGTGTGTAGCGGCGAGTTTGTACACATGTCCTCACACCAAAATTGATTGCAGTTTCTACTGAGGTAGAAGACAGATATTTAGGGTTGAGTGGATGGGGCATGCCTCCCATCTACCAATAGAGTTAAATGTTATATGAGGACTAAGAAAATGTACAAAAAATGTAAACTGCTTAGCTATATTGGAAGTACACATCAGATGAACTGCCAATAATTAAGCCCAAAGAGCCACCTCAAATATTTTAGGTAAAACATCCAAATTAAGAAATTCAATTTTGATCACATCGTTTCTATCAAACAAACTGTCAACACATGGGTAACTGATGGAAATATTATCACCTATCCACTAACGTTTCTGGACAAAGACTTCAAAATAAGTTGTCCCTTTGGACAAGAATCATAATTCCAATGTTGGATTGAAATTCCAACAGATACTACTTACACAGGGACAGAATTTAGACTAAGAAAAACTTATCAGATAATGATAAAGCTAACATTTTTCTCCCATAATGCCACTACTAATTAGCATCAGAAATGGACATATATTTATGCCTCTTTTAATACATGATGCCATTCCTTAAATAATAACTATACTGCCTTGCATGACTTATCAAATTGCCTAACCCTGGTAGATAAGCAGTAGCATTTGAGAATGACAACATGAGGCATATAAGAGATTGTACCTGCACTCTTCAAGATTCATGAATAGCCCTTATTTGTATCCAGAAACCTGGTTGCAATTGGACTCTATTCCCCAAGCAAAAATATTTATGCATGGAAAAATGTCTCTGACATTAGATAATGGTGACTAATTTTGATAAGGTGGCAAGGAAAGGACTTCAGTTTTCTTCAAAATACAATTTAAAAAATATCTTCATGTATTATTTTATAATTAAAATTAACTTTAAAATGGTATGTAAATGTACATTTGAAATTTTTCCTGAGGATAGAGGGATCATTTACTTCTCTTGGTTCAAAACATGGATTCCTTATGTTATGCATTTTGACCTTGAGAAAAATGACATATTATCTGGACAGAAACATTCTTAGCTTCAAATTATGTACATTTGAAGTAACTGAGGTTTTAAATTTTTATCGCCTTGCTTGTTTTTCATTAAATAAATTTAATAGATTTAAATTAGTACTTTGGATAACCTATCATTTATATATAGTACCTCATTTGTGCTGCTATGCCATGGATCAGAATGCATAGAGGTAAATTTCAACAAGGTATTAAAATTGGCTGAATTGTTGCCATGGTGAATCGGGAGTCTACAGAACAGGTATGTGTGTTATTATGCTATAAATTTCACCCCAAGGAAAGCATTAGATTTATTAAGCAGATAAAGTTATGATATACATATTAAGTATGTTCCAGAAAAAGAAGCATTAAGATCACTCAAACATTAAATGGTTTGGATAAGGAAAGTCTAAAATATTTCAAGACTGCCTTTGGTTTCATGTGGGAGAAGTAGGCTTAGAAGAGTTCTTTTTAGAAATTAAACTTTCAGATGCTTATCAGGTATAGATGGAGAATGCTGTAATAAATACAACTCAGCATTAGACTCCATTCTTAACATCGCCACCTGAATTTCTAGATTTTCAATTGCCAACCTTCTAGAGCACCAATCTAAGATTTTCAGGGATGCTTGAATCTGAATTTCAGTGAATCTAGTCCATTCCCATTGGAAATGATGCACTGGTGACAGTGAAGAGTGATTTTCATGCAGCAACTTGGAAACACAACCCTGCCTATTAAGTTCCTTTCAATAAATCTTACACATGGATTATATTTCACATGACTTGTGTCTTTCCAAAGCAGCTTACTCAATGGTTAATTCATTGCCTTCTAATAGTTGTGCTTTCTGATTTTCGTGGTTTCACTATAAGTGACTATAACAGCAATTTAAAAAAAATCAGGAAAAAACAAAAATGCTACAGACACATCTTTTTTCTTTATGAAATTATAGTTAAACAATTTTCTAATGGTTCACATATTTAAGACTGGATCATAGGAAGTGTGTTGCCCAATTATGAAAGAGTTACTGGAAATAATCTATATAATCACCCATGTTATTAATTTTAAACCCTTTATCTCAATGCTACCTCATTTTAATACACTTTTTAAAGGGTGTATTTGCATATTTGAGGTTAAATAATCAAACTAGTTGCCTCAAACCTTTAGTACATTTGTCCTAGATAAAAAGCTTATGATTTCAGAGTCTCTCTATATAAAAATAATCCTCTATAGTGCAGCTTTTACTTCCATCGAATTTTAAGTTTAATTCAGAAATCTTGTAATAATGATATTGTTTTGAAAAAAGCTCCATGACACTAATAAAAACTTGGTCTGATTATAAACTATGTGTACTTTTACAGGTTAGTTATTGTAAGATCCCATTTGGTATTCATAAATAATAAAGATTTTTAATTCATAAATTGCCTCAGAGATTAATTTTTTTCTTCCCAGATTCCCTCTGCATCATCACAGAGATTCCTTGGGAAGTAAAAATTATTGTTATTATTATTATTAAATATTACAAAATCTATTACCTTACACTGGCACACAGCATCTTATGATCTGGTCTCAATCCTTCTTTCTGTTCTTATATGCCTCTCATACACCTAAGCCCTAGAAAAGCAAGAAAGCCTGTTCCTCCTGAAACACAGCCCACCCAATCCCACTTCTTTGCCTTCACCCATACTACCTACAAGGCTCTTCCTTCTCATGCCCTCCACTGAAACTCCAGCATCTAGTCCTAGGTGCTCTTTAGTTAGTGCTTGCTACATGCCATCATCATTATAAGAGCATTATCAAATTTGTGTCTTATAACACCCTATTTTATGGATGAGGAAACTTTGGTTAGTCACCCAGATAGGAAGAGATAAATCTGTGATTTGCAACCAGATAATCTGACTTCAGATCTTCCCTTGTGATGAATTAGCACTATGATACATTGATTCTCAGTCCAATAAGCTCTCAAGATCAGGAGTAAAAACCAAATCATAGATAGTTCATTGACCATACCAACTTTTCTCTCTTTTTTTTGCCTCTGATCTCTCTAGGGCCACACTCTAACACATTTCGATCGGAAAATTAGTGATGTGCCATCTTGTTTTCTATACTAGCAAAGACAGTGCTCTGAATCATCTTTTATAGCCTCTGTAGTAAATAGCAAAATGCCTTTCACATGCTAAGATCTCAATGCATATGAATATGAATAATATTACATGAATATATCAGCAAAGGAATCAAAAGATAGTTCAGACAGTATCACAAAGGACATACCAAAATCAATTTTAATAATTTACTTAGCCTATACATTGAAAAACACACTGATCCCAACTGGATATTTATTTCTTCACAAATTTGATTTTTTTATCCTGGCTTTGTAAAAGTGAGCAACTGTTTGGACATTGTAGTTTCAAACTCATTCAGTCAGTCAAGTGTGTTGTTTGATTTTACTAGAGTAAGAAATTAAATTCAAAACTATTCTTCCAGGAACCTAGATGAATTTTGCTCACTGTAAATAACCAGTTAAAAATAGGAATTTTTTTTGTAATAACGAGTATATCAATATGATATACTTTTTTCCTTGAGCTGATTCAAAACTTTAATTTTTGTATGTGTACATATGTTGACTCATCTAGATAAATAATATTAATGTGGTTTGAGAAGAAACAAATCATTTAATCATTTTTCATGTGATACCAAGCTAATCAAATCAGTCTTTAAGTTTTTGAAGATAAACTGGATACTTGAATGTTATTTAGAGACAGCTTATGTTTATTTATTTCATTTCTTGAATTTAAGGAGGGGCATAACTCTTTTTCTTAAGCCACAAGAAAAATCACATTTTTCTCCCCCTTTCTCTACATGTTGGCATCTCACTTTGACAGCTGTCCAATAGAAGTTGTAAAGTCTTATTTTTGCTTATATAATAACAATAACCACAACTCTCAAAATCTTTATAGCCATATATAAAATATAGAGTTATCAGATTAAATATTTGCCTTGTATCCTTTCAGACTCAAATTCAATATATGCATTGACAAAAATTAGATAATAAAGAACAAGATGCTTATTTGGAAGTTGATAGTAACTTATTGAATTCAGAGCAAGGATTCTTGGGGGAATTCACTGTTTGAATTGAGCACTATTTTTCTTTTTAAGTTCTGCATTTTAAAACATTTATCTGAGCTAGAAAAAGAAAACATAAAAATCAATTATGCAAAACACAATTTTATCAGTGTTGAGCATGCCAGAATATCTCTCAAAAATGACTTACTTTGGAATGATTTTTCTTGAACTCCTAAAAGATCACTTTTGCTTAGTGACTTACAGCTGAGGTAATGAAACCAAGATTGCTAAGTAGACTATGGATTATCTAGTGGTGACAGAACAGCCTACTAATAAATTATCTAGAAAAACAGAAGCAAGCTGCAGACCCAGAAGGACATAGAAGCTATTTAACTTGAGGGGAGAGAGAGGAGAGCAAGAGAGAGTGAGAGAGCACTATTTTGACAATCTGGGCCACCATAGGAACAGTACTTATTTTATTGATCCTTGATGGAAGGGAAAGATCTCTTATGCTCTTTTTGAGATTTGTCCTAAACAACTAAACATGAAGCTTGTTGGGTCTGCTACCTGACCCAAAGAAAATTATGACATTTTTTCCTGAGCAGTTAGGTACTCTTTAAAGTGAGCTATTCTCCAATTAGAGTTGTTACTTAAAAAAAAAAAAATCATTGTTTTACTTATTGCCTGAAACTTACAAAAGAGTTTTTATAGATGAAGAATCAGGAAGCTAGCAAGGGGAAATTAAGAGCTGTGCCTTCTGGGATGATATTCACCCACTTAGTCCTTTCACACACAACAATTTCATTTTTGTCCAATTGGTGTTGCCTTTGCTGTGCCTTGGGCACTGTTGCCCAAAGACATGTGAATAACTATCCTTGCTTGTTCCAGTAAAAAAAAAAAAAAAAAAAAAATGTAACACTCATTTTCATTTTCCTAGCAAAAGTCTAAGTGAGTCTTCCCTTCTTGGTAGGTGTGACCCCTCATTAACACTGGGCAGCCTTTTGCAGAATCAGCCAGTGGAGATGGAATCTCCTCCCCTCAAGTTTAAACAAAACCATTTAATTTGCTTTTAAGCCCAGGTAAGAGGGGGAAAAGCCCAGAGTAAATAAAAGGCCAATACAAAAAAGCATAGCTTGCCAACCTCCATGCAAGCCAGAGGAGAATTATGATTTAGTTTCCCAGGGAGAGAGTGACTAACGCACGCACACTGACCATCACCGTAAAGAGGTAAAGAGAGAGTGAAATGGCTCAACGTACACACACCCCGCTCCATACCGGGGACGAGTCTCCGAGCTGCGGCTTGTGCTCTCGGAGGGCCAGGCTGAAGCTGACCGCCCCCACGGCCACGCTGGACACCCCCAGCCCTATCTCCAGCACAGAGAGCACCAAGAGGCTCCCAATAATCTGACCGCTGGTGCACATCCTTCCTGGGTCATCATTCCTTCCAGATCAGAGAGGAAAGCCAACCATCCACCTTCTTTCTTCCACAATCCTCCTTACCCCTTCCACCCCCTACCAGATCCCAAAACTTTTCTTTCTTCACCAGCGAAACATTATCCACAGGGACTGAATTTCCAGAACTGGAGACCTTCTTCCCTGGCTTGGCCAGAGGCGAAAGAGCTGCTGCACCCCTTGGCACGTTCACACCGGGATGGTAGGCGGATCTTTCTGGGCTGGGCGGTTGGAGTCCAGGGCACAGCGCATCAGAAGCCCGGCTTTCTGGAGCAGCGAAGCTAGCTGCCAGCACTCGCGGGGCGCTGTCCAAGGTTCTGCCGCGTCCCAGACCTCCGCAGGGAACCCGGGAGGTTCTCTCCTCGACCAGCGGAGGAGAGGCGCTCTGCTTCCCGGAGATAGCAGGGGGGCTGTATCGAGCTTCAATCTGTCTCTGCCCCTGCCTCCTCTCCTTTGTTTTCGTGGTAACGCAAAGTGCTTCTGAAGTCCCTCGGTCCCCAGGCGGAGCGGGCGGATGATATTCAGCACCACGCTCCTCGCAGTTGCTGTGTCGCCAGAAAAAGCGACCTTGTCTGATGGCCTCTTTCCGTCTGGGTTTTTTCTCCCTCGTCGTCGTCCTCTTCCTCCCCCTCTCTTTTAATCTGATTCTCTCTCATTGCTATGACCTCATTGGGATTTAGGAGGTAGACGGAGGAGGGAAAAGCTTGATGGATTTGTGGGTCTAGGACCAATACTCTTGATCCGCCCCGCCCCAGGGTCCCCAACCACAGCAATCCAAGAGACCCCTACCTCCGCATCTCCCCCACTCTCTTTCCTTCTGGGCTTCTATCCAGCCGGGTGGGGAGGCGATGCCTACGTCAGCGAGGGACTCGATCTGTGCAAAACTTTCTTCTACGTGCACGCGGGGTGGGGGGAGAGGTAAGACAAGAAAGGGAGCACGCGCAGGGGTTAAAAAAAAAGCCAGATTCTTCATTTCAGTAGGTCTCCGAAGGACCCTCACTGTCTGCATGAGCTCGACTCAGGTCTGCTTATCAGGAGCATCCTCTCGGCCATCACGACCTGTCACCTTGCATATTCCAGGGGGAAGAAGCAGTTGGTTGAAGCCACACTTCTGTGGTGATGTGGCCACTCTCCTCTCCAGCCCTCAGATTCTTACTTTGCCCAGACGTTTGCCCAGAGTGGCTGGGACCCTGTATTCTTATCAAATTCAAGAGATACATACAGGTAAGCACCACACTGGAACAGGCATGATTTAAAAAAAAAATGTCTGACTCAGTGCATGACTGTTTCTGACAGTCTGTCCTTGTACAAATCATCGGTCAAGGGCTACAGCTTGGCTTAGATACTTTTGTGCTGTTGTCTTTCATGTATATGGAAATCTAGATGTCTGGCAATTACTATGCTTAAATTGTTTTCCTTTCCTTGATTCTACTTCATGGAAAATCTCAAGGTGTTCCAGCAAAGATATCTGGGAGAGGAGAGTGGCTAGGAGAGGTTTTGAGGTGTGGACCATCTCCCTTAACAGCCAGGTTCTCCAGTTAGAGATGGATAGAAGGAAAACAGAGGAAAGGAAGATTGAATGAGGGTACAACAGCACAAGCCTGGAGCATTCTCACCTCTGAATACATGCAGACCAAGGCAGAGCAGGTGCCTGTGTGACTACAGGCTTCTTTTTTTAAGGTCCCAGTGTTGAGAACACAACAGCTGAGGGATCTGCAGCTTAAGTTCTGCAGCCTAAGTGCCAGTTGCAACTGTAAACAGTTTGATTTGGGCACACTTTAAATTCATATATATACACTATAATTTTTCTTTTTACATTTTAATTAGTGTGTATTAGTTGAGCAGGTGGTTTCATTGTTACATTTACATTCACCTTATTCATCATTCTCTCTCATCCTCCTTCCCCACTTCTTAGAACAATTTCAACAGGTTTCATTGTTCAGTTTTCATACACATATACAAAAGATATCAACCATACTCATCCTCCTTTACCCTTTCTATTTACCCCCCCACACACTGTTACCCACCCCTGGACAAGACTTGTTTTACTTTCTTGTCCTTCTATAATTTCTTTTCTTTATAACATTTGTGCTACAAGTTTTAAATTTGATTCTTTTTACCTCAAAAATTAAAAAAAAGGGAAGAAGAATTACAAATTATTAGATATTAAAGAGTCTTCAGCTGTTGTAATATCTGAAGAACAACTCAGACATTATTAATTATTATGTTGGATGACAATTAGTGGATTCTCTTTCCTTTCCACTTCTCCAAATGTGCCCCATCAAGTAGGCCATTGCTAGACTCCCTCAAATAGTTTATGGCTTAAATGGAGCATAGCTCTTTTAATTAAATATTGTAGAAGTCGTCTAAATGACCCAATTTATGTACAGAAATAATGAAATATCTATGTTGCCTGACATTTAGTATGAATGTAGTCACTGATTTTCTTTTATTCAAATTTATTCTGCCCCTTTTGGAAGGGAACAATTGTAGAAATTATCAAAGTATATCAATGCGGTTGTGTAGGAAGGACAGAAACTTATTGGAACACAACTCAATTTTTGTAGGGCACACAGAACAATACATGAGTTTTAAGGAGAAAAAGAAATGAAATCATGAATAATGTTTGAATTTTCATTTCTGAGAAATGTGATGGCTGGAAGTGAACTTACTTAAATATCTCAAAACCTAATCACAGGCTAACTATAACAATTATTGATTGATTCTGGGGTATTGGTGTAAAATTAAAAAATTTTGAAAATTAAATTTTACATAGAACAAGTTAAATCTGCCTTTACTTATAAGAAACTACTGATGAATCAAAATAAAACAAAAATATTTTAGGGGTAAGTAAAAATAATATTAGTCATAGAAAAAAATTGCTGTTTTGTGTTTTAAAACATGACTATCAATGTCAGAATCTTTTGTGTGTGTGTGTGTGTGTGTGTGTGCACTTTTTAAAATTTCTTTTACTCATATGTGCATACAATTTTGGGTCATTTTTATAGAACCTAAAAATTTTGAAAATTAAATTTTACATAGAACAAGTCAAATCTGCCTTTACATATAAGTAACTATGGATGAATCAAAATTAAACAAAAATGTTTTAGGGGTAAGTAAAAATAATATTAATCATAGAAAAAAATTGATGTTTTGTGTTTTAAAACATGACTATGATGTCAGAATTTTTTTAAAAAAAGAAATTTACATCACCTTTTCTGGGTCACAAAGTATGCTTTGCATGCAATGATACAATGACAAAATTATTATTGTCATTATGATTATCCCTTAAATTTTTTTGTTTGAAAGAATTATAGGATTAAATCATTAATCAAGAGAAAATACATAAAGCACATTGCTATTCAAACTCCAGTGGTTCCACAATTTAAGAATTTAATTTTTCTTATATCATGGTACATCAAAAGTATTACTCATGAGGTGGGGGGATGTGGGGGAGAAGGGAAATAAAGGGTAATAGAGGAGGCTAAGGTATTAAAGTAAATTATATTCATGTGTGAAATACCATGGTGAAACCCCTTTAACAATGACTATACACTAAAAACCATGAAAGGCAGGAATGTAAAATAGGTCCTGTTTGGAGGTGGGTACTAGTGGGAGGGCAGAGGGTGAATGGAGAGGGTGAAAGAGGGTGACTATGATCTATGTACTTTATATATTTGCACGAAAATAGAACAATGAAACCTGTTGAAATTCTTTTAAGAAGGGAATGAGGGGGAGTGAAGGAAAATCATGGATTGGACGAATTTAACCAAGGTATATTTTAAGCATATATGGAAATGTCACAATGAAACCCCTTGCTAATAAAAATGTTTTAAAAAGTTATTCATGAGATCGATGGAGACATGGTTCAATACTTCTACATCTTTAATATGAACAATGCAAAACAACCACAAGCTTGCCATCTGCTGGCTTATACAAGACACAAGTGAAATTGTGGATAGTCTCAAATAATTCTTATAAAACTCCTGAACTAATAAAATTCTTTATAATTCTCTTTTTTAGGATCTAAATATTGCCAATAAGTATTCAAGAGTTCTGAGCTCTCTGTGTTCTTTTTTATCCAAATTAGATTTGTAGAAATTTTAATACCTGGATAAACAAATATCCAGGAATTGGAGTCAAATACCTTTTGCTATGGTTTAGATAGTGTCCCCCAAAGACCCAGGTATTGAAGGCTGGTCCCCAGCCTGTGGCGCTGTTGAGAAGGGGGACCTAGTGGGAGGAAGTTAGTTCATGGGGGAAGGGTGCCCTTGAAGGGGCTAGTGGACCCCATCTCTTTCTCCTTCTTACCCTTTGCGTACTGGCTGCCATGAGGTAAGCAGATTGCTCTGTCATGTACTAAAGGCCATGATGTACTACTTAACCATAAGCCAGAAAACAATGGGTCCAACCAGCCATGAACCTCCAAAACCATGAGACAAAATAAACCTTTCCTTTTTAAAGTCAATTACCTCACATAACAGTAACAGACTTAATTTAATGAAGTGTATGGACAAAATGATCTTCACAGTCACTACTACAGGGTTATTATTAAAAAGCACCCACATTTTATTTATTTATTTATTTTTAATCTCTTTGTGTCTGGCTTCTTTCATTTTCTTTTTCTTTGTATTATTATTGTTGTGCTGGGTGGGGGTACATTGGAGTATTTACAAAGGTGCTTACAATGTATCAAATATATCATACTTGAATTCACCCCCTCTGCTGCTCTCTTTCATCCCCCCCTTCCTCAATTCCTGGAACAGTGTCAACAGGTATCATTTTTTGCATTTACTTACATGTGTGTATATTATTTGCACTACCTCCCCTCTCCCCTGGTGACAACACCACCCTCCAACCCCCCAACCCCCCAGCCCCTATCCTCCCCCAACCCCATAACCTCCCACCCCACCTCTGGGCAAAACCTGTTCAACCCTTCTGTTCTCCAATTTTGCAGAAGAAAAAACATAATAGATAAGAAAAACATGGTGTTTTTGCTAGTTTGAGATGAAGATAGCTATACAGGGAGATTCCTCGTGTTGTTTCCATGCATATATGTATTCCAATACAAATTGGTTCATTTCTACCAGTCCTCTTCAGTACTTCCTAGTCTCCTTTCCATAGTGGCCTTTGTGAATTTAAGATATATTGTTCCTACATAGTGAGCACATCAACCACATTCAAGTTTTTGGTTTCCTTCCCTTTGCTCTATCCCTCCCGTGCATGCTCTCCTCTTAGTGTGACCTGTGACCAATACTATTTGTTTTAGGTCTGTAATCTGCATATGCGGGAGAACATGTGATTTTTGGCCTGAGTCTGGCTAAGTTCATGTAAGATGATGTTCTACAGTTCCATCTACTTACCTGAAAATGACAAAATTTCATTCTTCATTGTGACTGAATAAAATTCCATTGTGTATAAATTCCACATTTTCTTAAACCATTCATTGGTAGTGGGGCATTTTGTCTGTTTAAATAGCTTGGCTATTGTGAATAGTGCTGTAAGAAACATGGGAAAAAGCACCTAAACTTTAAAAGATTAGTTTTCATCATCATAATTACTATGAAAGTATCTGTTATAAACTAAATTTTTATATTGACTATAGGTGCTTGACTGAATGGCCAATGTAGTACAACAAAGAAAAAGAAAATCCACAACTTGGTTTTAACCCATTTAGCAGTTTTAAAAAGCTACAAATCTGTTTGCTATTTCAGTACTCTTGTCAAGAGTATTAGAAAAGTTTGCACCTAGCTGGGCATGGTGACTCAGGAGGTAGAGAGCAGGAGGGTATTGGTTCAAGGTTAGATCAGGCATATGTTTTTCCCAGCTACAAGGGAAATATAAGTAGGAGTGTCATAGTGCAGGTCAGTTCAGTTGGCCCATGGCTCAAGTGATAGAGTGCCTTCCTGTCAAATGCAAGGTCCTAAGTTCAATCCCTAGTATAGCAAAACAAAAACAAAAACAAAAACAAAAAAACCCCAAAAAACAAAAGAAAAGTAAGATACCAAGGCACATCTCAATCAAATAGCTGGAATCCAGTGACAAGGATTAAAACTTAAAAACAGAGAGAGGAAAAGGGACACATTGTGTAGATAGTAACAAAGGCAAGAATTTCACATTTCTCATCTAACATTTTTCAAGCCAGAGAGCAAGTTGAATGGCATTTTAAGGTGATAAAATTTAAAAACAAACCAAAAACAAAAACATGAACTCCTCTAATCTAAAATTATTATATACCCAGCAAAAATATCCTAAAAGATAAAAGAGAAACAGAATTTTTCATACCAAAATAAGGGAGAAAATTTACTGACAAGATCTTTACCACAAACTGTGTTTAAAAATATCCTTTAGGAAGATTGGCCTATAATTCTTTTTTTTTTGAAGTGTCCCTGTCCTTTTTGGGGATGAATGTAATACTGGTTTCATAAAATGAGTTAGGCAGTGGCAAATGATCTGAACAGAGCCTTTTCAAAGGAAGAAGTCCAAATGGATTAAAAACCACATGAAAACGTGCTCATAAAGGACATGCAAATGATCCCTGGCCTTAAAGAAATGCAAATCAAAACCACATTAAGATTCCACCTTACTCCTGTTAGAACAGCTATCATCAAGAACACAAATGACTACAAACGTTGGCAAGGATGAAGGAAGAAAAGGAACCCTCACATACTGCTGGTGGGAATGTAAGCTAGTACAACCACTATGGAAAACAGTATGGAGACTCCTTAAAAAACTAAAAATAGACCTGCCATATGATCCAGCAATTACACTCCTAGAGATATACTCGAACGATTGTGAGTCAGCTTACAACAAAAGCTCCTGCACACCCATATTTATTTCAGCGCTATTCACGATAGCGAAGTTATGGAAGCAGCCAAGATGCCTCACTACTGATGAATAAATTAAGAAAATGTGGTATTTATACACAATGGAATTTTACTCAGACACCAAAGAATAATGAAATTTTGTCATTTGCAGGTAAAATGGATGAAACTGGAGAACATCATCTTAAGTGAAGTTAGCCAGGCTCAGAAGGTCAAAAACCACATGTTCTCTCTCATATGTGGAATATAGACCTAATACAAATGCAGCAATATTATGAAACACTGGTCACACAAGGGATAGGTCATGCATGCGAGAGGTAGGGAAATTAAGAACTTGAATATGGTTAATATACCCTCTATATAAGATTGAATATAGAAATCTTAAAGAGACTGAAACTACCATAAGAAAGAGACTAAGGTAGAATGAAGAAAATTAGAGGAGATAAACCAATTGGAGTTATAATACATGTATACATGGAAATATCACAGGGAAACTCCCTATGTAGCTACCTTTATCTCAGATAAGCTAAAATGTCATGTTTTTCTTTTTATCTTTTCCTTTTTTTCTTCTACAAAATTATAGAACAGAAAGGTGGGACAAGTCCTGCCCATGGGAGAGGGGTAGCATCAGTGCGACGGAGGAGGTAATGGAAAAGGGGGTAGAAAGGTGAATATAGTGCAGAAATGTGTACACATATATGTAAATGTAAAAATGATACCTGTTGAAACTATTCCAGGAATTGGCAGGGGAGGAGGGTAAAGGAGAATGTAGAGGGGATGAACTCATGTATAATATATTTGATACATTGTAAGAACCTATGCAAATGCCACAGTGTACCTCCACCCAGCACAATAATAAAGGAAAAAAACTCATAAAACTAAAAAAAATCCTTTAAGCCAAATTACAATATACCAAAAAGAAATTTAGATCTATAAAGAGAAATGCTGAGCAATATTAATGCTCATATGCAGATAGCTGTAAGCAATACTTTTTCTCAGTTATGATAGCTTATAAAGACAATTGGTTACTGCAAGACAAAATAATATATTTTGAACTTTATGACATATGCCCAATTAAAATATATGACAACAGCATAGTCAAGGAGAAAAACAAAATGAACATAGACTGCTGTGGATTTTCACATTATGTTTGCAGTAGTATTACAGCAGTTGAAATTAGTTGTGATAATTTAAAGACATAGCCTTTTTTTAAAATATTGTACAACACTTTATAAAGATCTTCCATTACAATATTTTTCAGATTTATAGGGATACAATTGACAAATAGAAATTGATTTTTCAAGCTATACAACATGATGTGTATATGCATATATATATACACACATATTGTGAAATGATTTCCACAATCAAGCTAATTAACATATCCATGTAGTTAAGATTATTATCCTCGCAAATTTCAAGTATATACTATTTACTACAGTCATCACATTGTATACCAGATCTCTAAGACTTAGCTATCTTATAACTAAAAGATCAAAAACTTGCACCAACCTCCCTCCATTCTTCCTCTACCAGATCCCTGACAACTAACCCTATACCAGCTCCTATGAGTCGCCTTTTGTGAGATCATACACCATTTGCATTTCTGTATCTGGCTTACTTAGCAAAAATATCTTCAAAGCAGATTCTTGTTCAGATTGTAGGATTTTTCTTCTTTTATAAGGTCAAATAATAATTATATATGTATGTAAAATTTTTTATATATCTGTCACATTTATACATATGAGAGATAGCTTTACACACAGACACACTACCCATATCACATTTTCTTTTCTTTTTTTTTCTTTCTTTTTTTTGTTGGCTGTACTGGGGTTTGAACTCGGTGCCTTGTGGGGTAGGCAGGCACTCTTCCATTTAAACTCCACCCAGCCTTTGTTTGCTTTACATAATTTTTCAGATAGGGTCTCCTGTTTTTGCTTGGGACTGGCCTTAGACCCTGATCCTCCTCTCTATGCCTCCCACATAGCTGGGATTACAGGCCTGTACCACCATGCTTAATGGTTAACATGAGGACTTGCTAACTTTTTGCCTGGGCTAATCTTGAACCATGATCCTCCTGATCTCCACCTCCCAAACAGCTAGCCCAGTAACACATTTTCTTTATCCATGAACAAATACTCAGGTTGTTTCCATATGCTGAAGTGGAATTGCTCAATCTTATGGTAGCTTTATTTTTAATAATTTGAAGAATTTCCATGCTCTTTTCCATAATGGTTATATGAATTTGGGAAAATGTCTACTCAGGTACTTTGTTTATTTCAGTTTTGTTTTGTGGTTTTTGCAATTGTATACATTCCTTATATCTTTTAGATTTCTTTTTTAATTTTTTATTATTCGTTTATTCACATGTGCATACATTTCTCTCCCTTGCCCCTCTCCCCCACCCTCTTTCCCTCCTACCCCCTCACTTCCAGACAGAACCTGTTTTGCCCTTATCTCTAATTTTGTTGAAGAGAAGACATAAACATTATAAGGAAGACAAAGTGTTTTTGCTAGTCGAGTTAAGGATAGCTATACAGAAATATTCCTAGCATTGCTTTCATAAATGTGTTAGAACCCAGGTTGGTTCATCTCTAACTGATCTTTACACTGGTTCCTGATCCCCTTCTCATGTTAAACTCTGTCACTTTAAGGTTTCTGTATTAGTTACTCTGGAGTGGGGATATCAAACGCTTTCATGTTTTGGGTTTTCTACCTATTCCCATATCTCCTGTAAGACATAAGCCTTAAACTACAGCAGCTGGAATACAACAATGATTAAAAGCAATGTAATAAGATGGGCACTGGTGACTCTTACCTATAATCCTAGTTACTCAGAAGGCAGAGATCAGGAAGATCATGGTTCAAAGTCAACCCCAGGCTAATAGTTCTCAAGATCCTATCTCGAAAATATCCAACACATAACAAAGATGGCTGAATGGCTCAAGTAATAGAATGCCTGCCTAGCAAGCATGAGGCCTGGACTTCAAACCCCAGTACCAGAAAAAAGAATGAGTGACTGAATGAATAAATAAATAAATAAAAACTAGACAATAAGCTAAAACTAGAGATGAACAGTAAACATTAATATATTGTTACTGGGTACACAAGTATGTAAATGGGAAAATGATACCAGTTGAAACTGTTCCAGGAATTGGTGGTGGGGGAGGATGAGAGGGGAAGAAGAATGGTGGAGGGCATGAATTCAAGTATGATATATTTGCCATATTTGTAAATGCTGCATTGTACTCCAATCCAGCATAACAATAAAAAAAAGAGAAAGGGAACAAATTTTTAAAATTCAGATGATACAGCTATCACAAACCATTATCAATAATTATAATGCATTAAATGGTCTGATTACTCCAATTAAAAAACAGTGACAAGAAGACTGTAGGAAGGGTAGTTTAAATATAAAGTCATAGATTAAGGTAAAAGAATGGGAGTTCCTCTGCAGAATATGATAATTAATGTCTTTCTAGTTGCTTCTCCTTTAGGAAAAAACTGTAACGGGCAGACATAATGTGGACAGCAACTGTTTAAGGGTGTGACAACTGGTTTTGAGTGAATGCTTACTTGAAGAAGAGCTGAGGAGCTCTACAAGTAGTTCCCACATCTACAGCTTTCAGCCGGGGGCAAGGTGCAGGCTGTATAATGCAGTGAGCCATGGCAGGGCACAGCATGGAGAAATGTGCAGTTTTTCTGGGCCAGATAACAAGAAACATGCAGAAAAAAATATCAATGCCACTAGGAGCAGGGAACACCTGGAAGAAAATAAGCCAAGAGTTGAGTCCTAATTTTTGCTAGATCCTTGCATCTGTAAAACAGGTTCAAAAATATGAACTGAGACCAAAATTTTCATGACAGAAATACAGTTTGCAATTCCAGTTCAACCAAGAAAACTATGGCTCAAACAATGGAAATTATGCTTATTAGAGAAAAATGACAGAACCAAGAATCTTCACTACTTAATATTCATTATATCTAGATATAATTAAAAATTGCCCTACAAGACCAAGTTAGTAAGGACTATTCTCAAAAGAGGAAAATTGATCAAGAATCTGACCATAAAATAAATTAGATATTAGAACTAACAGATAAAGATTTTAAGGCAGTAACTGTCCTCAATGAATTGAAATAGGATATTTTTAAACCAATGAATATTTCAGAGGAGAAATGGGAAGTTTTGACAGAGGATAAAATTAATAAAAAAGAAACAAGTTGGAATTATAGATATTAAAAATACAATATTGAAAATTAAAAAGAAAACACTATAAGTACTTAACAGCTGAGATGACATGACAAAGGAAAAGAAGGAATAAGTTAATTTGAAGGCACACCAATAGAAACTAACAACTGTCACAAGCAAGATAAAGATTTTATAATGAAGTGAGCCTCAGGGTCTTGTTAATTAAATGATACCAAATGGTCAAATGCAAGTATGACTGGAATATACAAGGCAGAGGGAGAAAATTAGAAAGAAAAAGTATTTGAGATGATAATGGCCAAAATTGTTACAAATAAGGTAAAAGAAATTCAAATTTTGAGATCCCAAATAAAAATCAAGTAGAGTAAACATAATGATGACAAGATGGCACAACAAGGCAAAGTCAAGCTTCTAGAATTCAAAAACAAACTACATTTTGAAAGCAGCAAGAGAAGAATATTGTGTGTAGAAAGCATTGTTCTTATTAGAAATCATGGAAAGGAGAAAAAATTTAAATGACATACTTAAATTGTTTAGAGAAAAAACATTCAACCCAGAAGTTTATATACAACTAACATACTTATATTGAGAATTTATGTTCATTAGCCAAGCTATCACAAGGTCTTCAAACTGAGGAAATGACAGCAGATGTTAAAAATTATAATAAAAAAGAATCAAAAGTGGTCAATAGCTGTGTTAATGTAAAAAGACTATGTTTTCATTGTGCCTTTTTTCTCTTAATTTCTTTATAAGCCATATAACTATTTAAAGCAAAAATCCCAACATTGTCTTGTGGGATTTATAATTTATGTAAATATATTCAGTATTACAAACAACATTAAAAGGATGGAAAAATGTTGCTGTGTGTTTGTGAGGTTTTTATATTTATATAATGAGTACATAATTGACAAAAAAATAGATGATAAAAATCTAAGTATTAATTCCTGAGATAACCAAGAAAAAGTCAAGATATAAAAATAAATATAGCAAAAAAGCTAACAGTGAAAATTAGAGAAGTTATAAAACTACTAAAAATTGAAGTAAAAAGATAGGAAAGAAGAAACACAGAAACAACAGACACAACAGATAAGTAGAAAAGAATAAGTAAAATGATATTCCAGTATGCATCAGTATTAATAACCACATTAAATGTATTGAACATTACCAGAGATAGACATGGACATAATCACAAGATTAAAAGGTTAATTCAATAAGTAGATGGTAGTAGTTTGATTCTGAGGTCCAGTGGTCCCTACCCCTATAGTTAAAATCCTTGTGTAATACCCTCTTCTCTTCTTCAGTGTGGACAAGAGATAGTGACTTACTTTCAACTAATAGAATGTGACAAAAGATTATGATTACAAAAGACTCTGACATCCTTCTTAAAGTTGTCTTGCCTTCTCTGCTTTTATGTTTTAGTATAGTATGTTGCTATGTTGGAGAGGCCCACATAATTGAGGGTGGCTTCAGACCACCAACCAGTGAGGAATTAACACCCCCATTCCAACAACCAAAGAAAGACAATGAAGCTCACATGAGTAAGCTTAGACATTGGCTAGTCAAATGTTGAGATGACTACAGACCTAGCCCAAACCTTGACTGTAAGACCCATCTAAGCTGCACTGAGGTTCTTAATCTTGAGAAACAGAATGAATGTTGTTGTTTGAACTCACTCACTTTTGACCTAATATTATATGGACTAATGGGCTAACACTAATACAAAGCATGAACTCTAGCAAATGTAAAAACTCTCAATAACAGAACTTCAAATATGGGAGAAAAAATGATAGAATTATAAAGAGAAATGAAAAATTCTGCAGTCATATTTGCAGATACTAATACCCAATTGATAGATCAAGTAGGAAACAACTAGCAAAGACATGAAAGGTCTGAACAAGCACTACAGGGAACTGTAGTAATCTATTTAACAGGAAAAATAATACCTTCCCTTCCTATTATACTGAGACTCACATGTGTGGCTATTGATACTCTTTGAGAAGAAATGTTCTGCACAAATCTTGTAGTCAGAAAGGAACAGGTTTCACATCTTTTCTGATTCTCCCAGTTCACTTTTAAAAAAATCAGTGTTAAGATAATATTAAATAATATTTAATGATATTAAATATCATTTGCATTATGTATTTATTAACTGAGCAAACATTTACATAATTAAGGAGAAAGAAATTGATGAGATCAAGTTATTAGGTTATATTAACCTAAATGAGAAGTAGATGTAGATTAGCATACAATGGTAGAATTGAAAGGACTAGGAAAATCTTTCCAGTTAGATTTTTTTTCCTATATCTAAATCTTTTGTATCTCAGTTCTTTCAGTGACCAAGAATACACTGCATTAAGAAAATAAGCAAATAATAAACCAACATATATACTTTTGCGAATTCCAAATACAGTGCTTTCAATTCTATGCTCTGGTACAACACAGAGCAAGCTAAAAGCTGTTTCTATTATGAAGTAAATCATTCAATCATTTAAACATTTTCATGCCTAGTATTGGGTCCAATATTTATCAGAGAAATTCCAAGTCTCTTCAAAAGATTGTATTCAATGTTCCAGGCCCTTAGCACTAGTGAGTCTTAAGTTGGACCTGTCTCTAAAATAAAAGCACTTGTAACTGAATACAGTATAAGTGTGTTCTGGTCATGACCAGCTAGTGAAGGTTAATTGTCTCTATAATTCTACATTTCTGTAAATGTTCCCTATAGTGGTTGTGGTCATTTGAGGCCATGCTCTGAACCTCTGATTCATACTGAGTTTGTAATCAATGGAAACCCTTGGGTATTTTTTCTACAACCTGTCCTGTTCCTTCAATCTTGTATTTATACAGTTGATTTTCTTTTAACCTAAGGGCAGGTTGATTCATTTATCACTATCTAATTTCATCTTGCCATTTTTGACCCTTTATTCTTTCCTGTTGAGATCTTTCTGATCCCTTTTCTGTCATCTCATGCACTAACTAGTCCTGGAATTATGTGGTATGCCTCCAAGCAGGGGACCTCGTTCTTCGTCAACATTTCTAAAAATGTCATTTTTATTGTCTTAGGCATTTTTAACAAGCCTCTGCTCATTTATGTCCCTTGTTTTCTGTTTCTATATTTCTAGACTCCTGCGACTCCAGGATTTTTATTTTTTTCATGTCCTCTACATTTCAGCATTTCAGCTCCCAAAATTTCCCTTAAAATGTTTATTTTAATAGTTCCTAAACAGGCACAAGAATTAATAGATTTTTATTCATTTATCTTATTCTAACAGATAATTTGTTACCATAATCAGAAATTTCATTCCAAGAGACTCTTGACCAGTCAGTTATCTATTTGATCAGGGGCTGAGCAAATGTATTCGAGAGTCTCAGATGCATATCACACTGTGCCAGTGCTCTATTCTCCTACTGGTGAGAATTTTAAGGTGATAATCACTTGCAAAATGATTATTGAGCATTTGTTAAGGAAATGTATGAGAAAAATAAAAAGAAAGAAAATTTATGCAAACCTGAGGAAAAAGCATGTTTCCACCACTACAAAAAAAATAACTAAGATAATCAACATAAAAAGAGGAAAATTTATTTTGGCTTACAGTTTGGAAGTCTCAGTTCATGACTGGCTAGCCCTATTGCTTTTGGGTCTGGGATGGGGGTGATGTTATGACAGAGTATGTGGGTGAACAAAACCACTCACCTCTTGGTCAGAAATGAATGAATAAAAGAGAGAGTACCAGGGTCTCATTTGAGGGCTCACTCTGAATGATCTAAGTCCTCCAAATGGGATCTATCTGTAAAAATTTCCACTACCTACAAATAATACCTTGCTGGGGGCCCAGTCTTTAAAATGTGAGAATCGGGGAACATTCCAGATCCAAAGTAAAGCAGATACAATATTATACTTCCAAGTCTTGTCTTTATTTCTTTCAATTTCATTCATTGTTTATATCTTGTTAAAAGAAATTAAATTAACAAAGTGATTCTTGTCCTTGCTTCCATGGAATTATTTAAAGATGATATGAAAAAGGAAAAGTGTAACTTGGAAAAACAAATGAATCATTTATTACATTGGTTTATTTTTCACAGCTAAGTAGCTATTTAAAATAAAAAAAGAAAACCAGATGGAAAAAGCTTACATTGTAATAAACATGGAATTTTCATACCCTAACAATTGTTACAAATGGCTAGTTAACCTGGTAAAAATTGTTACATTTATTAGTAAGTAAAAAGTGTGATAGTCTTTAATTCTCCTATTTAACCAGACTTTATTTATTTATTTTTGTTGGACTGGGGTTTGAATTCAGTGTTTCATGTTTGTAAAACAGAGGCTCTCCCACTTGAGCCACACCTCCAGTCTTGCGAACTATTTGCTCAGGATGGCCTTTAACTGCAATCCTTCCAATCTCAGCCTCTCAAAGAGCTAAGATTACAGGCATGAGCCACTAGCCCCCAGCACAGACAATATTTATTTAAAAATGATCATCAGTGTCGTTGGGAGGAAATAAAATAGTTATTCTCATAAATTCTATAGAAATTATAAGTTGTCATAATATTTAATAATATATTTAGCAACATTTACTAAAAGCATGAAATGCTTATACTTTTATTCAGTAAATTAACTTTTGCATTTTCTAATAAAATATGAATTGATGACCATAACTATTTACATATAAGAACTTTCAAAATAATATTATTCTTAGGAAAAATTTTAAAATAGCCTATTTTCCAGCTCAAGGTTAATGGTAAAATAAAGAAAGGTAAATACAATAATTTATAGACACTAAACTATGTTTTAAAATTCTGTTATCTAGCTATGAATATAATTTGAAATTGTACTTTAAAATCATATAAATAAGAAAAGCAATCATAATTTTTTTTCAAAACATGAATTAAAGAACCCCAGAAGGAACTACATAGTCATCCTATTAATTTTTTATGTAGTGATTACGGATTCGTTCATCTTTATACTTTCCATATTTTTCAATTTATGAACAAAAAAAACTTGTATTAAGTTTAAATTAGAAAATGCCATGGTACAGAAACAGGAGCTAAAACAAAATAGCAATCGGAGTTATTTATTGTGGATGGGAAAAAGCCTATGAATCTCAATACCTCCAGAAAACATCATGTTAAAATTTAATTAGTAATGATCATGCTTGGAAATTAAAATTATATTATGTTGAATATCCCTTGTTGAAGAAACTAAGAGGATAAACTATAAGTTTAAAAATGATGTTTTGATTCAGAAATTGTTAAAGATTTTAAGAATATGTATTCTTCTGCCCTTACACAGTGATTAGGAAATCACTCACTAGGAAATATGGAAAATCCAATAATATGAAATATTCATTCTTCCACTGATCGGCCACAACCGTGTTAGACCATACACTATAGATCTGAGTAAACAAAGTTCCTGCAGATTTCAAAGAAAGCCTTTTCTGTCCAGCCAATACGATATCCTGTTAGCACATTAAGTTTCATTAAAGTAATTTTCTTCTGAACTATTCTAGTTTACCTCCATCCACACATCAAATCTTAATGGGCTGCTACATATAAATTTAGATACTGAAAACTTTCTGAGTGGAGTGCAGGGAAACTCTGATTCATGCAATAATGTTGAACACAAGTAATACCTATTATTTATGGAATGCTTACTATGTACTGGACATAATTCTAATCATAAAGAATAACATTTAAATCAGGCTGAATATCTGCCTTGATGTAACATACAGTCTGTGGGGAACTGATAGGGCAAATACATAAAATACTTTTATGATATAATTTCAAATCACAAAGTAAATTAAATCAAGGCATGAGCGTACTATATGAGAATTTTAGACAGAGTTCTAACAAGTGACACATGACCAGGAAGACCAAGTATATGAATGAACCTCAGAACAACTGGTAAAAGAAGACATCTAGGAAAAAACAGATAGGAGCATTGAGTATTTCCAAAATGGTGAATACCTGGTGAGTTAGAGGGAAATTAGTTGGAAATCAGATTGAAGAAATAGCCAAGGGATATACTATTTAAGGCAAATGGATCATGGTTATGCTTATTTAATTTTAAATGGATAGATTAGAAGTCTTTGATATGAGTAATAATACAATATGATTTAATATTTTATAACCTCAGTCTGTTAATCTGCTGGTTGTAGATGCAATTGACCAAGAGATGCGACAGAGATAAATCAATAGGAGTGTGCTACAATTATAAATAAAATCTTGGCATAGAGAAGTAGTGCTGGAGTTGGTAAGAAGTACATCTTGAAAATATCATAAAGTGGAGAGATGAATTTTAATAGTAAAGCAATCAACTTCAATGTTCAGGATTGAGAAAATGAAAGTAGGCCAAGGAACAAAACAGGAGACAATTAGGAAAAGCAGCTCCTGTAAATTTGCCTAAGCAGAAGTTGGTTTTGGTGTGTAATTGCTTTGCAGTTTTGTAAAAGTCTTACTCATGTGCCAGGAAATATTTGTTCTCTTCAGTTTTAGAGTAGTTTTCAGGATGGGAAAGAATGTGAATGGAGACCCTCCTCTAACTCATTACCTTTTCCATGTCCACTTCTAGATACTTCTGACTATGATATGCAGTCAGCAGTCACTACAGGCAATAGGGTATTCAGTACCATCTGTACTTTCTGGTATGGTGAGTGGTTCTGAGTATTGGAAAGGAGGTGTTCTATCTTCTGGGACTCAATTTTAGTAGCCATATGTAAATATGCACTGTGGAGAAAGTGTCTTTGAGAAAAAAAAAACAAAACTGTAGGTACCTAGGAATCACTGAGATACCATGGAGTCAGGGGTGGGAATCTGGGTAGTAGCCAGACAGAATTTTCTGGAGGACACAGCTTTAAGTGGTAGTATTGAATATCTGCCTTCACATTTACTGGAAAGTTTTGTGACCCTTAGCCCTTTCCATTCTGTGTGAAATAGCTACAAGAAGTTTTTCAATTATAGATCATTATTAGGGAACACTTGGTATAAAAATTACTTAAATGTGGAGACATCACCATAAGAAATGTCAAATTACATTTGTAGGAAGAGTGATATCAGGAAGATGGTAGAAGATCCTCACCTTGTATCCCTTTCCACAAGCAATGATCTGGCATCAATCAGCATAAAATGTCTCTTTCTGGGGAGTTTGGGATCCAGGTAGCCAGTTGCAAAATCCAGGAGGTTGCAAAGCCCAAGATTGAGAAAGGCCACTTTCAGAAGGCAGGTCTGTGCCCCATCGGCAGAATTACTGAATGTGGTCCTAACTATAGACTAAAAATGGCCCCATATCTCTGTTGTCAGTTCTAGCCCTATTTGGCCAGAGCCCTACAACTAGCTCAACTAACTAACGGATCTGGGATGATAAATGCTTATCTGTGCCTTTGGTAACTACTGACCTCAAACCCAACTTCAGATCCTAATGCAATCTGTGATGTGGCTTCAGCCACACTCTGCTGTGGTCCCAGTTCTGCCTTCCTTGGGCCACATTCAACAAGGTGATATCAGATTATTAAGGAACCAGTGTAAGCTCACCCATCTCTGTTTCTGGTAATAAGCCCATCATGTGCAGAATACATGATGGATCTGGAAGTGGCCCCAAGAGCTCCCTCTAGCTCCATTTGACTGTTATCCCAGAAGCAATTCCATTAGTCTTTGAAGTTGACAGGAGAAAGTTACCTCCCAAAATAAGTCTATGAAGACAAGGAGAAGTGTTTACTCATTCAAACCACTAATATCAACACATATCACGAAGAATCAGGCAAGCATGATACCACTAAAGGAAGCTAGTAAAACTCTAGTAACAAATCCCAAAGAAACAGAGACCTATAAATACATGACAAGAACTCCAAATAACTGTCTTAAGGGGAGAAGAGATAAAGGTGAATGATGAAGGGGATGAATTCAACTGTGATATATTATAAGAAATTTTGTAAATGTCACAATGTACCCCTGGTACAACAATAATATTATAATTAAAAAGTATAGAAATCAGAGCAAGTTCTCTTATCCTAGTTTTAAAAATAAAGTAAGATCTCACAGGTTTAAGAGGTTTATTAAAAAATTTACGTAAACAATACGTTGGGGTTTTGGTTGAAACAGATTCTGTTCAAGATAGTTAACTTTCTCTTTGTGATGGGTGAAAATGTCTAATGGTATAAGAAAGAACAATCAAGGTCAAGTAAAATGTACAGTGACTACTATACATCTTTAAATAAGGCATGTTCTGAACTAGAAGTAAAATTAAAAATCATACTACCATAAAAACCCTCAAAATTATATCAAAAAACAAGATAGCAAGTGAGGAAGAAAGGGAACAAACAAAAAAATTTAAATGACTCCTCACCTATTAATAATTACTCCAAATATATAGAGATTAAATTTTATAATCAAAAGACAAGGAGTTGCTGAATGAATTTTTTAAGATCCAACAATATGCTGCTTACAAGAGACTCACTTTAGCTTTAGGAACACACATAGGCTGAAAGTGAAGGGAAAGAGAAAGATTCAATGCAAATAGTAACTTAAAGAGCAGAGGTATTTATAATTATTTCAAACAAAATAGAGTTAAGCTAAAAAATGTACAAAAAGAGATAAGGAAGATCATTCTATGATGTTAAAAGTGTCAATCAGTAGGAAGATATATGTACCCAATATCAAAACCAACAAATAAATATCATAGTATAAATGGGGAACTTTTTGGAAACATGCAGTATATCAAAACTGAATGAAGATAGAAAGTCTAATAGACCAATAACAAATAAGGAGGTTAAATCAGTAATGAAAAATTTTGAACAAATAAAAATCTAAGATTAGAGGGCTTTATGGGTGAATTCTATCTAACTTTCAAAGAGTTCACAGAAATGGTTCTTAAACTCTTCTGATGAAGTAGAATAGGGAACACTTGTGAAATAATTTTAGGAAGCTACTGTCACATGAAATCAAAACCAGATAAAGATACCACAAGGGAAAATATAGGCCAATATCCATTATAAACACAGGTGCAAAAATTCTCAATAAAATACTAACAAACTGAATTCAACAGCACTTGGTTTATAACAATGACCAAGTGGATTTATCCCTGAGATTCAAGGATGGCTCAGCATATGCAAGTCAATCAATGTAACATACCTGTTTAAAGGAAAAGTAAAATACAGCAAATATATTAAAGGGTTTACATGAGTCCTAATGAATCTGGATTAATCCAGCTCAAAGAGGTCAATCATTTATAGGACGAATTCAAAACAAAATAAAGACAATGCCTCAATATTTGTAGTTATAAAGTTATTTTATTTCTTCTTTCCCACTGGAAAGACCATAGTTATATAACTATAAGTTGTGTACTTCTGATTGAGTTTGTTTCTTTCTTTTAATGTGAGCATTTTCAAGAATATATCCCCAGTTATGTTTTACTTATGCTTGTGATTTAAACAAGGTTAAGGTTAATTGAAATACCTAACTTGCTTTAAGTGCCCATGGATTTTTTGAGGCTGGATGTCTATTTTAATTTTCTGTATCACACCACATTAACAAGATGAAAAAAATCCAAAATCCAAAATGTGATTATCTCAGTAGATATAGAAAAACATTTGACAAAGTTCAAAATCAATCAGTAATTGAAATTTTCAATGACACAGGCATAGATGAAACAACTGGACACAATAAAAGGCATATGAAAATCCAATACCTAGCAACATACTTTGTGGGGGAAAACATGAAAATCTTCTTTGTGCTGCTTTAACAAAATGCCACAGACTAGATAGTTCATAACCAATAGACATTTATCTCTTGTGTTTTTGAAATACAGGGAAACCCTAATTAGGGCAGTGCCATGATTGGTGTCTAGTGAGAGCAGCTCTAAGCTTACAAGAAGGTGTTTCATTGTTGTGTTCTCAACAATGCTCTGTCCTCACTTGGTGGAAGGGACAGAAGGGCAAGAGAGTGCTCCCTTCAATCTATAAAGGTATTAATCCCTCTATGAGGGTAGATTCCCTTATAACTCAATTACCTCCCCAAGATCACAATGTTAGTGCATCGCTGATTAAATGTGAACATAAATTTGCAAGGAGAAACCATCATTCAAGCCACAGCATTTTCCCTTCAAGATCCAGTATGAGGCAAGGGTATTTCTGTGACTATTTCTATTTAGTCTTGTACCAGAAGTCCTAGCTAGAGCATTTAACAAGGCAAAGAAATAAAAGGCATCCAAACCAGAAAGACATATGTAAAATATCTGTTTGCACGTGACCTTGTGTGTGTGTCTTCATGTTACCCATCCAGAGAGGTGGAATACACTGTTCAGATGCCTGCTCTTACGGTGTGGGAGTGCTATTTGCCCCTACACCATGCTTATGGAGAGTGAAGGAGAAGTGATGTAATCCAAGTGAAGATCTAGGTGATGCAACCAGAAGAAAAGAAATGAATACTGAGCCATCTGGGAGGTGGGCAAGGGAATCTTTCCTTCGCTATATCCACTTAGAGGATAATGAATATTATCCAGTCATATAAAGAAAGAAATCCTTTCATTTATGACAACATGGTTGAACATGGAGGTCATTATGTTGAATGAAATGTCACACACAGAAAGGCAAATACTACATTATCTCACTTGTATGTGTAAGCTAAAAGAATTGCATTCACAAAAACAGAGAATGGTAGTTGACTTGCCAGGGACCAGGGATTTGGGAAATGAGAGGGTACTGGTTTAAGAGAACAAAGTTTCATCTATGTGAGTTGAATGAGTTGTGATCTATCATACACCATGGTCACTATCATTAATAATGCTACATCATATATCTGAAGTTTACTAAGAATCGATCTGAAGTATTTTCACCACACACAAAAATTGTAACCATGTAAGGTATTATAAATATGTTAAGTATCTTAATTGGGGTAATCATTTTATAATGTAAACATATATTGAAACATAACCTTGTATACCTTAAATATATACAACTTGTTTTGGCCAATTTGACCTTGATAAAAGTGGGAAAAGTGAAAAAATATGTAAATTACAGAAAATAAATAGCTATTAGAATTTTTAAAATCTTAACTGTTATAATTTATGACCATTTGTAGAAACCATTTAAAATTATTACCAATTATCCAAATATAATTTCTTGCCAAACTTGAAAGGATCATCTAAACATTTTTTTAAATTGTTTTGCTGGGTCAGAGAACATTATGGCATTCACACATGTTCTTACAATGTATCAAATATATCATACTTGGATTCACCCCCTCCCCCACTCTCCTTTATTCCATCCTTCTACCAATTCCTGGAATAGTTTCAACAAGTATCATTTTGCATTTCCATGCATGTGTATACACTATTCACCTTTCTACACCCTTTCTCTGCCCCCTCTCCCTCCCACTGTTACCACCAAGTAAACCTTGATAGAACAAGGCAAAAATCATTTTCCAACATATTGCATTGAACTATTCAATAATCCATGGGAAGAAAACTATCTCCCTCTCTTCTCCTGTCCTCATAAAGACTTTTGCTGAGAATCCTGGAAATGTGATTTAAGTCAAAGCAATGAATTAAAAAACAATTTTTTTCTTATACAGATGGTCCCTGTCTTATAATGGTTTCAACTTATGATTTTTCAACTTTGTGATAGTGTGAAAGTGACACACATCTAGTAGTAACCATATTTTGAATTTTGACCTTTTCATGCTAGCGCTACATGGTAAGCATGATACTCTGGCAAGATGTTGGGTAGAGGCAGTGAGCCAGAGCTCCCAGGAGGTCACATGCTCATGAGGACAACCAGTCCTCTTCAGTGCATGGTGTTGCTGAACAATGACATATATAATTTAGGTACATTAATTATATTTTTGATTTATAACATTTGCAACTTACAACAGGTTGATTTGGTATATAATCCCATGGAAAGTTGGGAAGCATCTGTTTGTAGGTATTAAGGAGAACCAGTCTACCAATAATATGTTGTAGATGGATCAAACTTATTGTAGCATTTAAATACTCTAACAAAAGTTGGAACTCATGTATTTTTGAAAACTCGATTTGATATGGCATAATTACTTGTTAATTTCCTACTTAAATAGTAGGTGAATTTGGTTATGTGTATTTTTCTCTAAGTTCAGTCTTTTCATAATTTGCCTAAGAAATATTTATTACCCATCTTCAAAGTACAATGCACTATTTTACCAACTCAAAATAGAAAGTAAAACATGTGTTTTGATTAAAACCTTTGAAATAACTTTAGTTTAAATGACACTACAGGAACCCATTAACATCTTTCTTAAAACAGATCTATCTTTTTTATTTACCTGCTCAGGGACAAACATTTGGTAACAAAACAAACTAAGGACTAAATAAATAAACAAACCAAAATTACTTCAGTTTAGTATTTCTTAACATATATTTAAATGAGATCAATTTTAATATTTTGAATGCTAAATTAAACCAACATCTTATCAGTAAAGATTTATTCCTTGCAACTCACCCTCTGACTGCTAAGCCTACTTTTGTTTACATTGTCTGGATATAGAATTCATACTGCCTCTGTAAATGAGTATTCCATAGTTGAATAGTTCTTACTCTCAAGAGGCTTTTCTTTCTGGTGTTTAACCTAAATTGTACTTTAAAAAATTTATATTCTACTACTCATAGATCTATTTCTTCCAAATGACTATAGTAATTTATTCTTTTTACACCTTTCAGATACTTATGTTTACTCTCACTGACAAAACAAACCTGTGTGTATATTTAACCCATCATTCTTTGCTTTTATTTGTACAGTCATAGAAGTTTATAGATGATATTTGTATTGTATCCTAGGCATCTCACCACAGGACCCACTGCTGGAGACTCCTGAGCTGCCAAAAATTAAAAAAAAAGAGAAAACCCTAAACCTTTTTCCAGGGGCAATCTTAGGAATCATCTTTATAGTGATAATCCTCTCACCATGACACATTGCCCAAAATAGTATTGGCATTCTTTGACACCAGGAGGAAGCACATTTTATTTTATCCTATTTCACTTTATATCCTCTTGGCAGTCATGATATATGGCATGAGTTCATAAACACAGGACCCCCTGGATGACTGAGCTTGAGAAAATCGTTTTCTGAACAAGGAATACAGAAAGTAATTAGAAATGAATAATTCAGCACTAATTTCTCTACATTGATGATATTGACAATATAGCAATCTGAAACCAATTAATAGGTAGTCACAATCAAAACTGATTATTTTGTTCTTTTATCTATTGTGATTATCTTGATTTTATTTAATCCTTACAATTTGTACACACTGTCAATGTGGAAGCTCAGATTTAGAATTTGGGTAGTTCAGGTTCCCATGGCTACCTACTAACATCTTTCATAGATGCAATGTCTTTCACACGACAATATAGTCAATATACGCTTTTAACAGTTTTTGAAATGCAATATACCTATGTGAAAATGTACATATTTGTAGGGTTTTGAAAACTGAATGCACTCTTGTAATCAGTGCCCAGACTAAGAGCCCCAGAAGCTCCCACCATGTACTTTTTTACTCACTATCCACCCCATCAGCCTTCAAGAGTAATCAGAATTCTGGATTTTAGCATTAAGTATTTTCTGTTTTCTCTTTATGTTAATGGAGTCATATAGAATATTCTCCTTTGTATTTAGCTTCTTTAACTTGATATTATGTTTGTAAAACCCATCCATATGTTGCATGTATTTGTCGATTATCATTCTTATTATTGCATGCTATTCTATAAATTGCAAACATATCACAATTTTCCCACCTTACTGTTCATGGATGTTTGAATATTTATAATTTGGGGCTATTAAAACTAGCTATTAAGGCTGGCATTATTATAAGCATTCTAATATGTGCCATTTAATGAGCTATTTACCTATTTTGGATATTATATCTTTATATTTAGGTATACCAGAGAATATATGCCCATGTATCAGATAACTGAGGCATAGGTTATATAAACACTCAGCTTTGGGAGGTACTATCAAGCAGATTTCAATAGTGGCTCTAGTAGTGCCCTTCCACTTCATCATTATTATTAATACATTAATGATTACATTTTCAGTTATGACTCCTACCCTAACCACTATCAGTTTTTTAGTAATTGTTGTGAGCCAAGCACTGTGCTAAGTTATAATGTGTGTAAGTTACACAAATATCTATTCACATACATGTACGTTATATATGTGTGTATATACTTACATGTTTATACATATATACATACATCTTACACACACTCATCCCAGCCACAATACAGTTATACTTCTCTCTTTGAAGGTGGAGTATTTTGGAATTCTTCATAGGAGCTTTGACTCTTCTCCTTAACTATTTATTTACTTATTTACTTATGTCATTGTGACCCTGTAGGTATTTATTTTATACTTTGGTTCATAACACAAATCACTTAATTTTGTTGTTTAAATTGCTCTAGTTTTGGGTAATGCACTGTTTTGGTGGCTCTTTCCTCAGTCTTAGGCTAAGTCAATCATCCAAGGAACTTTGGTTCTTTTATGGAACTTCTGAGTGCTTTGTGCATTAATTGCTATAGATTATAATCACTTGTGCACCTTTTCAGCTGACAAAATGTAATTATATGTGAATACCAACTTTTATAAAACACGTGTACAAATATATCTGTATATAACTTTCAGTGTCTATATTATGATAAAAAGATGTAATTCTAATTTACTATCACACAAATTATTATTCTAGCCTCCTTCCTGTACTTGTACATTACTATATGTCAGTGAAAAACACAACTCCCACCAACCACCATAATTGTTCTTTTGTGTGTGTGTGTGTGTGTGTGTGTGTGTGTGTGTGTATCAGAATTGTTAACAAGTACCCCTGTGGAAACTAACTTTATCACCTCATGTACTGTGCTTAAGTACAATTTTTTTTGCCTTTATAGTCTTACAGACCGTACTCACTTTAGAAGTTATGTAGATCACCTTTATTCCATCTGATTCAATGGGGTTGTTTCTTATATTTGTAATTCAGTAAAATTCTCTTACCACAATTTGAATTCCTTCATGGGACCCCCCAGCCTTCTAACTAATTCTTATAACACTTACAAAAATTAAGGTTAACTCTCCATGCTCTAAAATTCTAGGGGCCTTGTATCTACCATCACACAGAATAGCTCCATTGCTTCCAACAAAATACCATGCTTCATTTGTTCAGCTGCTCCCTGGAAACAGTAGTGTTCACTGTCATATTTACCATTTATATAGTTTTATGTTTCCCACAAAGCTACATAATTACAACTTGGGAATGAAATAGCTCAATTTAGTCCATCCTATATGGTTTTCCTTTCTTTTTTCTTTTCTTCTTTCTTCTCTCCTTCCTTCCTTCCTTCCTTCCTTTCTCTCTTTCTCCATCTCTCCACCGCTCTCTCCCTTCTCCCCCTTCTTTCTGTCTGTCTTTCCTTGCTTCTTTGCTTTGTTTGACATCCTTCCTTTGCTTTGTTTCTGCCCTTACAGGAAAAGAATTCAGTTACTCACCAGTAAGTATAACAGTTGTATGTTTTTCAAAAAATTTTTTGGCAGTATTGGGGTATGAACTTGGGGCCTCATGCTTGCTAGGCAGGCACTCTACCACTTGAGCCACTCAACCAGACCCTAGTTGTAAGCTTGTTGAAGATGTTCTTTAACAAGTTCAGGAAGTTCCACAATAATTCTAATTTGTCAAGAGCTTTTATTTTGAATATGTATTGGATATTGGAAAATGCTTTTCTTGCATTCATTACATGGTATAATAATATATTTTTCCCTTTGGCTACTGATATGTTAGGTACACTGGTTGAATTTCACACATTGAATTAATTTTGTGTACTTTTAATAAATCTTATTGTCATGTTTTGCAGTTATTTTTATTCATTTTTGGATTTGACTTGCTAAAATTTTGTTGAGACCATTTTGTCTATGTTCATGAAGAAAACTGGCCTTCAGTTTTCTTTTCTTATGAAGCCTTTTTTTCTGATTTTGTTACTAGAGTAATAGTGACCTCATTAAATGAGTTAGCAAGCATTCCTTCTTCTATCTTCTGGAGTAGATTGTGGAGAACAGGTGTCCTTTTTCTTATTTAAAAGCTTGATAGAATTCAAAGTTACACCATTTGGGCATGATAAATTCTCTTAAAAGATGACTAATTGTTATTTAATCCATTTAAGAGATAAGTATACTCAGATAATTTATTACTTCCCATGTGAGTTTGTAGTGGTTCAGATCTTCCAGTAAATTGGTTACTTTTATCTAATTTATGAAATTTGTGACCAGAGAGTTGTGTGAAGTATGAACTGATAGTGATTACCTCTCTTTTATTTCTGATAGTTGATATTTGTAACTTCTCTCAACTTGTTTCTTTGTTACTCTTGGTAATCAATTTTATTGGTCTTTTCAAAGAACCATCTTTTGACTTTGTTGATATTCATTATTGTTTTCCTGTTTTTACTTTCACTGATATCTACTCTAAAAGTTATTTTGGTATCTTGCTTTTCTTCACTCATGACATGGAAAGGAGCTAAAAATCTGGGAAGAAGGATGTTATGATGATATAGAAAAGCCAAACAATTTTAAACAATGCTATATGGTAAAGAAGTCAAAAATTGGAAATTAAGCTACAAAACAATCAAGATTACATATTGTCAGAGCCCTGAGAAAAGAGAGACACAGAGAAATCACAGTCATTCTTAACTGCAGTTTCCTCCTGGTGAAGCTGCTAATTATTTTCTGTAGGAAAAGTAACTATGAAGCCTATCAGAAAGAAGCTAGAAAGCTTATCCAACATTTTGATTATCTATAGTGTTGGCTATATGCTCTCATCTCTCAGTTGGCAATCTCCTAGGATTACTACCTATTGGTGGAGTAAATGAAAGGCAGACAAAGTCTTACAAATGTTGTAAAGCAATTTTGAGTCACTCAGTATTTTCTAGATTTTAATATTTGTCCTACTGTTTGCTGACAGAAAAGATGGAAACACATCATAAAGGAAGAAAACACACATTCCTTTGTATATAACAAAGTGAATAAGTTAAGGAAGTTATTTTAAATAAGAAGTATTGAATATCCACAGAGAAGCAGGTACATCTTGACCCATATAAAAAGCCAATTTCAGTTTCATTGCAAAAAGGGATTCTTCCTCAAGGTATTCCTAGAATGGTGAAGTGACCCTAGAGGGGAGTCCAGTACAAGAGTATACTAACAATAGACAAAAGACAGCCAGAAGAACATTGCTCAAGTATGATAATTATAGTGAAAATATGCATCAACAGTTCTAGAAAATTTGTAAAAATTTTCCAAAAGGTAAATTCTACCCAGAAGTCCCTAATAACTGTACTAGAAACTTAAGGCCACACCAATTTACTGTGGTAAAGAAAAGTGGATTTCTTTTGAGTTACTAAGTGATGGAGACCCAGCATAAATGAGGTTAAGCAAAAAGAATATAGTTAGCTCATGTAACTAAGATAAGCTTTAGTCACAGGTAGATTTAGGAACCCAGCAAAGACTTCAGAAATATCTATCTGTACTTGGGTTCTGTGTTTTCCTACATAGGTTTTTTTCTCAGATGCAATGGTCTTATAAAATTGAAACTTATTTTCTAGAAGTTTAGTAGCATCAAGAAAAAGGGAAGCTTTTCTTAAAATTAAGCAGCAAATTTCTATGGTAGGACTCAGGCCCAAGTTGGATCCTGTGCTTATTCTGAACCAATAATAGTCACTCTGATTGACTCATGAAGCAAAGGGGATGTGTCAGTTTCAAAATGAAAATCAAAGTTCTTTTTACCAGAAATGGAGTAAAAAATCATTAATTCTGGCCAGCAAGAATCGATCTAAGTGGAAAAGTTTGATGTCTAGTGTTAATCTAAACATGCATGCTATTCCTTGAACTATTTGTTCTTTTAGGAATTATGATCATCAGTAACCTGCCCTTCACTAGCAATCAATCATAAATAATGTCATAAATGTAATAGAAGAAAGAGTAGAAAACTAACATCAAAATACTGTTACTTCATATTAAGAGAGTACATATGGATGAATTAGACATACTATATCAAATGAGTTAGTTTGATTTAGAAATGTCAATAGAAATGTTTTCTGTGTGCAGCAGACTCCCTTGAGCATAATCAAAGTCAATGGAGAAGGAGGCATGCATTTAAAAATAGGTCTCATAAAATATGAATTAGTGAACAGAAGATGTACTGCATCATTTGTGGAGCTGAGGTTTGCATGGTAAACATCTCATCACTCATTTTATTCCCTTCACTCTCATTGAGCATCTCCAATATCCTTAGGAATGAGAACACACTGAACATGCTATTTTTATAACAGTCCAGAAAGTAATAAGAAGGTTACAGAACACTTTACAAATCAGTAGTGATTCAAAATGGAACCCACACATTGTAACTTCCCTTGGTGTTGTTTCAGCTCTATCTATGCTAATATTTAATAGTTAGAAAGATAATAATATGTTCTTTCAGATGCAAAAAATGGAGAAGTAATTCTTTCATCCCAATAAATATTCTTTCTTAGAGTAAGGCTTATCCTTGGGTAAATTACCACTCTCCACTTTTGTATTAAAAAGCAACTTCTTTGCGTTGTTTGGGAAACCTCGCTTCTAAGAGTCAGTATTGTATTTATAGAAGTATTTATAGAAGATATAGCCTTTCTCTTAGCCACTTAATTATGATGTATTTCCATAACAAATCCAGAGTGTTTCATAAAGGAGAGGGTCCAATAAAAATAAGTTCAGTAGGGAAGTGCTTAGTGTATGGAGAGAAAACATTGGATGCTTTCCCAATTCACCCAACCTCTGATGATTCAAGCCAAACCTTAGTTCCCTGACCCTGATTTTTTCTCAGTGAAATACTGTTTCATTAAACCTTTTTTCCATTCATGGATTCTTCAAAATGCAACAGGAGTAATTATCAATAACTTTCAATTTGCTTTTACAAACCTGAAGAGGAAAGTTTGTATATATATTCTCAATAAGTAAATGAATTAATAAAAGGTTAACAGGATAGAGGTGGTGAGAGATAGAAGAACCTCCAGGTTTTTGATTTTGGTAATAGGAGGATGTTAACAGCAGGATTTGTAGGAAACATAACAGCTTTGGAAATGTGGAATGGGAGGAGAAATACTTCTAATGAAATATTCAGGCTGAGATAATGAGTAAAGAGAAAAAGAAGTGTGAGTCATAAAAGAAGTAAACATGGCATATGTAGATAGAGAAAAGTGAGATATCATTTGAAGTCATAGATATGACAGAGTATGAAACAAATAAAAGCAAATCCTTTGGATGTGATCCTTTAAGGATTTAAGGTTATGAGAAGAAAAGGTTTTTCAATAGAATCCCTCTAAAGGTTTAATTTTATAAGATAAAGAGCCCTGTACCACTGGCCAGATTTTTTTCCTTTTGGTTTCAGATAGGAAAGCACGATGAAAATAAGCAACAAATGTGAAGTTCAGAGAATGGAAATTAGAAGAGGGTTAATAAAAATATTACTAAGAAACTATAATGCTTATCTGTTTACTTTGTCTTTAGAATGTCCAATGGAGAAATAGAGGCTGTAGAGAAAAAAGAGAAAGCACGCAGGGTCCATGTGGAGTTGCAATAGCGTACAGGATCTCTCCTGCTCTGTGTCAGTCACAGTGAGAGCCTAGACATACATTGATCTTGTCCTCATAAGTCTCTGAAGAGCAGGTATTGTGACCCCTCCTTTTAGAGTGTGAGATTTCTGAGAATGTGTAGGTGCAAAGAGGTAGCATAAAGCCTAGACCACTCCAAAGTCACAGTTCTCTCTATGACTCCCTTAATGAATCCTTTAGTGTCAAGATTTTATGTAACAATTCAGTAGCTAACAACAAGAGATGTAGTTAGGAATTTCAGTAGCAGCCAATGTTGTTTATCAGTTTCAGTGGGAGAGAGACGAAAAATTTATTTCATCTGGTGTTTATCAGGGCAGCCTGTTTATGACTGAACCTGATGACTTTATGGTATGTTCTGACTTGTTGCCATGTCATACCAGTTGTTAAACATTTTGAATACTTTCACTAGAAACCAGGAGGATAACATAAGGTTTTAAGTCTGGAGAAATTCATATTGATAAATATAGAAAAGAGCTATGCTACATGCAGGGAATAAGAAGGAAGAGAGAAATTTTGTCCAAGTTTCTACTAAGGAAATTCGGATGATAGAACCGACTGGAAGATTATGTCCATGTTAGTAGAACTGACAGGCTTTTAATGCAAGAATGATCAGAGATTGAGTTCACTGCATTTTCAGTGTCACAATGGGTTAATTGTGCTTACTTTGAAGTCAAAATATTCTGTGGTTTGAACCTTTTCTTTACTAATGTGCTGTAATGTGACTGAAAGGTTTAGTCTCTCGGATCTTCGTTTTTGTTATGTATAAAGTTAGTACAATGACACTGTACTTGTAGACTAATTATGAAAACTAAAAGAAATTACATACTTTAATAAAAAGTCATGAAAATATTCCAAGTTCTTTCCAAATTTGGTAAAAGAAATGTTAATCTTCATTAGAAGAGCCGACAGATCTTACCAGTGAACTTACACAAGTATGGCATTCATATTCTTTGTAAGACTCAAATTTCAGCTAATATTACTGAATTAAAGAACTGCATGTATGAGGCTATTTTAGGTCCTCTAAATTCTAGTCTTGATTTTTAAGAATTTCTTTTTTATTATTGTACTGGGGGTACATTGAAAGGTTTACAAAAGTTCTTAGCATACACCATAGTTGAATTTATCCCCTCCATCAGGAGAATGATTGTCTTGATCTGTGTGTATTTCCAAACATTCTTTATTATTACTTTTCAATCATTTTATGCTCCAAATCAGCTGAACTGTTTGTTTTTTTCATCTCCATCCCTATTTTACCATTTTTATTCCTTTTCCTTTGCTCAAGTGTTCACTATTTTCTAATATAACTTTTTCATAATCTCTACCCGACCTGTTCACCCATTCATAAAGGTCCTGCTCATGAGCCCTGATCCACAGATGTCCTAAAAGCAGAAGTAATCCAGTGCACTCTAAATTAGTTTCACCCTTACCCCTCCTATGACATTTGTCATACTCCATAGCAGATTAATTCAAGTATTCTTAGCTTCTCTGTGAGACGATTAGCATCAACAGGTGTCTGCAATTAGTGCTTGAATGCAATACAATAAGTAAACATAAAATGGAAAAATACTTTATCTAGTTTTATCATGTATGCTGTATTCACTACCATTTTTAACTTTATTACTAAGATTTTGAGGTCATCCATTTCCCTCAGTACATACAATAAATGTGAGCTCTGTTTATTTTAGAGCAAATATGTAATTTCTACACCATAGAGACTGAGAGACAACCTCATCAGTATCACCTGAGGTAAACAAAACTTGAGGAATTTTTTAATTCTCACTACTTTAGCTATTGAATTTATGTTCTCTGAAGTTTGGTTCCCTCCTTTGCAATATATTTTCCAGTACTCAAATGGATAACTTAAAATTTTGGAAACTGAGATTTCCTTGAAAATTTTTCTTTCAAATTAAAAAATTTCCTGGGCTGCTTTCTCTTCTTCACACATATTTCAGTATTTTTAAATAAAAATCATGCATTAGAGTGTGTTGTAGATGTATGTAAAGAACAATTCTTGTGTGTTTCAAGTAGGTTAGTGCTTCATTGTCTTTTTAATGCAATAAAAATATACTTTCACATTTAATGTGTCAGTGTGAAGATTTATTAAGACTATAAAAATTGAGTACCCTACTTAGCACATACTTTACATTGAGTAGTATTATATTTATCATTTACTTGTAAATTTAGTCTTATTTAGACAGAACTATCTTTTGTTGCTATTATATGTTCTGTATAATTCTGACCACTATTATCAAGCATGTGGCAGGTTTTATAAAGTTATTCTTAAACCATTCAACTCAAAAAGGACATTTAATTAAGATAATTTATTTTTGTGGTACTGGGTATTGAACTCAGGGCCTCAAGTATGCTAGGCAAGCACTTTTCCAGTTGAGTCACACCCTCAGTCATTTTGCTTTAATTTGTTTCTCTGATAGGGTCCCATACTATCTTTGTCCAAGTTGGCCTCCTACCACTCTTCTCCTACATCCATCTGCCTGACCGCAATAGCACATTTTAAATATATATTATATGTAAGGCACATATGTAAGACATTGTGGTGGAATAGAGTATAATAAACATCATGAATATGGTTCCTGTCTCTCTTGAAGGTAATATTCTGCAGTGATGAAATAATAAGAACCTCTGCTATAGATGCACAGGATTCTGTTAAAACATAAACGAAGCTTCTAGAAGCAATAATGTCTAAGCTCTAGTTGAAAAATTAATCAGATGAAGGAATAAAGGGGCTTGTGGGTGGTTAGCAGTTTCATAGGAACAAGTATATGCAAAACCCTGAGATAAAACATACATAAAAGTAGCATTGCAGATGGGCACTAGGGAACAAAATAGGAAGGGATGATACTCAGAGCTAGGGAAATTGGACACAGTAAGATCCCCATGGGCCTTGTGTTTAAGGACTGCATCCTTAGGTGGTTAAAAAAAAATTCAAGAATGGGGACCACAGAAGGACATTCCCTTTTAGAGAGATTACTAGGATTATAATTTTGAGAGGTAAAACTGGATGCAGGAAGCTCACTTAAGAGGACAGTGTGGAAAGTTTGCGGAGAGAAGATGGTTGCCTGGAATACAAGGGAATCTTTGAGAAAAAAGGAGGGAGAGAATGGGTACTTACATCATGATGTTCAGGAATTAAAACAAGTAGGTTTTAGAAATTTTTGTTGGGGTGGATGAAAGAGGGGAAATAATTAAATATATTTCCTATCTCAGTGCTTTAATCACTGCAAATGCAAGCACAGGAGTGGTTGCTTTGGGACATGTTGGGCTTGAGTTGCTTGGATTCAGTAATAAGACGAATAGAGCATGGTAGTCAGTCCTATATTGTGATGGGAACTTGATTTGGCAGTTGTGTAAAGGCAACAGAACACTCAAAAATGGATAAAATAGTCAATGAGTGAAGAGGTCTCTGGTTAGAAAGAACCCAGACAATTGACAATACGTAATCATAGTGAAGATTCGACAGTAGTAGCCAGAAATCTAAAAGAAAAACCAGGAGAGTATGAGGTCCTAGAAAACAGGACAAAATGGTACTTCCAGAAGGATAGAGTAGGCAAGAGTTAATTATTAAAAGGTATGTGTTTTGTAAGGCATTATACTCTTGCATTATATTCTGTACCTTACTTATTAAGATATACCACCAATAAGAACATAGATGATCTGGTAATTGTCCATTACCATTGTTATTTTTATTATCAAAACCATTGTTCATTATTAAGTCCTCCCTAGAAATATCATTTTGTTTTTAATGAATTTTTATAATTTCAATTTAAGGAACAAAGTTTGTCCATTTATCTCTTTGAAGTAGAATAAATACTGTTTATAAATGAGCTAAAACTGATAATCACTCATACTTCAATAATAGTCGGTAATAGTTACTGATCTGAGAATAACCTGAAGGTGCCTATGGTGACACTAAAGTTTTTAAACTTCAAATAGCTACTGTTCCAGAATTTAAATTTAATTATCTGATGTTGTCAGAATATGTTGTGTTGTCTGTGTAGTGTTTTATTTTAAAATGTTTCAGAATAAGCAGGTGCTAGATGTATATGATTTACTTTCATCTAAACCCTAGAAGGAGTGTTTTTTAGGGTCTGAATTACCCTAATTAGGAAACAATTCTCTGGAGGAGGCTCATAAACACTAAAAATATCATTATCAAAATTATCAGAAGTAAGTTGATTGAAGAAATAATGCTAGAAATAATTCAAGATGTGCAGTTAGGTTAAAAATTATGCAATGTAAAAGTTTCATTTTCAAATCAGGGAATAGTATGAACTGATATAACCTTTTCACAATGTATAAATGTTATACTCAACACATTTGGAAATAAACGAGCATGCTCATTTTTTGTGTAAACAAAACACAAAAATGTCTTTGGGCCCATTTACTTAATATTCTTGGAGGGGAAGGAAATGTCAAAAGTGTTTCTACATCTAATGCAAATGCTTAACTCACAAAATCATTAGAGCAATTTCCTTTTTTTCTACCTTCAGGCAACATGGTTGTACTTAGGCAGGTGGCTTGTATTTGGGAACACTTACTTAGCTGTTTATCACCTTTTTATCTTTATGGTTGGTAGCTTTCTGTCATAGTAGTCAGACTCTAAAACTACCTTGGAAACTCCAGGACAGGTCAATGATCAATCACTTCTGGGGAGATGAAGAAGAAGGCAGGACAGAAGGAGGGTAGCAAGAATCAGAGGAGGCAGCAGTCCATGCATGGAATGCCAGAGCAGTACCAGAAGTTTTCTGGCAGCAAGGAAAGAGGCAATCAGCAGGCTAGCCAGAAATAGCATATCCCAAACTATAACAAAAGGGATAACACTGTGGGTTTCTAAGAAAGAGAAATTACAACAATTTGTAAATTCAAGCAAATTTTGCCTTAGAAATTATTAACTGAGGAAGCTATACACTTATTGGTCTCTTGGTGTCATCACCCAGAATGATTTGAGAATTATAAAAAATGTCCTTAGAAGCCTTGGCTCTAGTTTTTTTTTAATGGAAACAGACTTTCATCCACCAGTGTAATGTCTATCAAAGTGCATGTTTTGGTCGGCACTCAAGGAAAGAGCCTGACAAGTCAGAACATCATAACACTGAATCTTAGCTGATGAAGAAGGAATATTGTCTGGTTCTCTATTCAGCCCAGTTTCTATTCTTGCATCACCATAGTGTAGAAGTGGTTGAAACCTTAATATTGTTTTGGTTTTGTTTAGCAAACTGGGAGCATGCAGACCAACTCCTTATCAAGAGCCAGACCTTGTAGGACACCAATAAGAAGGCTCTTAAAAGAGTCTAGATCATGCTCCTATGCAAATCAGGAATCCACATTGAACACCTGATGAGTTCATTCAGAGGAATTCTGGCTAAAAGCCTGTGGACTGAAGTTTATCACCAGGGTTCTGCCCATCCAAACCTAGAGCCTGGGGGAAGCAGGAGAAGGTATTGATCATTCCTCAAGGGGGCTTTATACATAGCCTTTCTCATAAACTTTGTAGACTCATTGGGGGGGTGAGAACTCAAGGAAATGTCTATGAGTTTCAATAAGCGGAAGAAATAAGAAAAGAAAAGTACATGTTTCTCCATCAATGATCTCAGAGTACCTTAAAATACCTAGGTGAATCTGCATTTCTCAGGTTAAGGCCAGCAATTTTCATTTTGTAGGTAAATGAAATGTAAACAAACCATTGTTGTAAAATATGATTTGGTAAACACATAGTGTCCTCTAGGACCAAATTAAATGATTTGCACAGCTATACAAATATAGTTGTGCTTTTTAGATTGCTAATGTTGCCCTAAATGCCTGAGATAATCAACCTGATAAAAGAAAAGGTTTATTTTGGCCCATGGTTTCAGTCCATGGTTGCTTGACTTCATTGCTTCTGGCCTGTATCAGCACAGCTCATCATGGTGAGAGCACATGACAGAAAAAGTGTGTTCAACTCATGGCTGCTGGGAATTGAAAAAGAAAAACGGGAAAATGTCAGGGTCCAAGTATCTCCTTCATGGGGATGCTACAATGACTTAACTTCTTTCCACTAGTCCCTCACCTCCTAAATGTTTTGCTACTTCCCAGTAGCACCATTCTGGGATTCAAGCCTTCAATATAAGGTATTCAAGAGCCAAACTATTGCATGAATCAGAGGCAAATATGCTTGACAGTCAGTTACACTAAACCTTTCCAGATTAAAGTTTCCTAATATTTTGATCGATGTTTTAATGCTATTTTTTAGGTCATAGTTCTTTGAAAATGTTGAAGGCCCTTGAAAAAAAATAAAATGTAATAAGTTATGCAAATAGTAAGTCATTTTAAACATTTTAAAACTCTTGTCTGCATAATACAGACATGTTTCTCCCCTAAGATAATTTTGATATGCCGTCCTGTGAAGGGAACAGGGCAGGTTTTTTTGCGCATTCCTATTCACATTCAAAAGAGCAATAGTTGCTCTTTTGAAAGTACTTTATTGAACAGGTTATTCTTGCTCTTCTTCAAGATTCTGAGACATCCCTAGAGCTAGCCATTTCTCTCCCTGATTGAGAACTCTGTCACACAGAGACCATGGGAGGGAAACTGGAAAATATACTCATTCATATCTATTTTTTCCACCAGGTGTTAGTGGTAAGCATCCATCAAAGAAAATGTTCCTATATTCTTTAGCTAGAATTTTCCATGTCTACTTTGATCAAATTCATAAGATGATCATTTGATGGTTTTCTTTTAATTTTATTAAAGACTATCTTTGTGATAGGACTTCCCTCCTCCTACTGAATTAAAAATTTTGGCAATAGGACACTGTGCCATATGCAGCTTTTTGCTTTGTTTTGTTCTTATGTGAAAAGATAGTGCATTTAGCAATGTTGTCCCAGGTGGCTGCTAAATCGTGAGTATCCAAGTTCAGCTCTGGTTCCATTTTGGCATAAACAACACTGAAAAATTTAACGACATCCAGGTGTGGAGATGGTTGCTACTCTCTTGGGAGTTGGGAATTGGCTTGGCAAGTCTGAAAATTAGTTTCTCTGCTACACATATTTGCCTTCCTGCTTTTAAATTTAGCACAATAGTGCTTCTTCACTAGAAAACTTTGCTAACATCTAATTTAGAAAGACTTGGCAAGTGGATTCCCAGAATGTGCAATATAAATTAAAACTTCTTAATAAGATAACAATCAGATCTCAGAGCGGAAACTGAGATCTTATTTACACTTGGATTCTTGAGCAAAACTGACCCTGTGGGCATGGGGTGGTGGAATCACATGTGCCTCATCAAGAGCTGGCTGACTCAGATGCATTTGGGGCATATGAGTGAGAAATTTAGGTTTTCAATTCAGTTTTTGGCATTTGAGCTCTTTTGCCTTGACTGGTTTTGAATCGTCTCTAGACACATTTCATAATACTGTTTCTCGTGGCAGTTTCTAATGAAGGCAAATGTTTTTCATAAGTTACCTCTTGTTTGTTTTTGTGGGCTCAAGTATTAACTTGTATATCAGGATAAGAAGAATCAAAGCAATGAATAATGTCTTTTTTTTTAAAGTTAAAAAGTAGAAAGCCTCTTTGCCACAAGTCCTTTTCCAGAAAGGAGAGGATGTGGATGAACCCTACCATCTTCAAAGTGAAAGAAACAAGTAAGAAAAGGTTATATACTACAAATAATTTCAATTTTTTTTGACATTCTGGAACAATTAAAACCATAGAGATAGCAGAAAGAACATCACAGCTGTAGGCAGGATTTACTGGGAGGGGTAAGGAGGGAATTTAACAGAAGAAATATGGAGGATGGTGAAAGTACCATGTATCAAATTGTAGTGGTTGATGTAATTTTGAATTTGTTAAAGCTCCTACAACTTTCTAGCACTAAGAGTATACCTCAACAGAATACAAGTTTTAAAATAAGAATCATTTATGAGTTCAAGAGATTCTAGGATGGAATGCAGACTGGGATAAACATGTAATCATATTACAGTTCTATGACATAATTGCACTGAAAGTTTGGGCCACTATATACTGACCTAAGTAATGGTGGAAATGAGTGAGGACTGTAAGACCTTATATTATAAAAACATTGTTTTCTAGTTGAAAAAATTGTTTTCTATATAAAGAATTGGCAAACAAATCTCAAACAATTTAGGAAATACCTGCTCCCAAATTTTCTAATCTCTCTCACACTCTGATTTTTTTCTCATAACAATCTTATACACTGGATGAACCTATTTATTTCTTATGTTTATTCATTTTTTTAAATTAAATGTAAGCCATACAGAGTCAGTCATTTTAGGCCTGGATCCTGGTCAATTTTTCATAAATTTTAAACCATTTTGAATTTAATTGAACATGCATTACTAATGTCTACTGGAAACACTGTAGGAAAAAGTGTTTGATGTGGAAATTCAGACCCAGGAAATCCAGGAATGAGTCCTATCTCCAATACATGCTTGCTTTATAATTTTAAGAAAGTTACTTAAAATTGAATAAAACAAATTGCCATGGCACTTGGCTAAAAAATAAGTTCAAAATATTCCTTAAGTCCACCTTTCCGTATCCTTAAATTTTCTTATTTTTGGATCTAAGATTACATTTTTTCTTTTTCAACAGTACTGGGTTTGAACTCAGGGCCTTACTCTTGCTAAGCAGGTGCTCTACCTCTTGACCCACTCTGCCATCCTAGATTGTTTTCCCCTGTAGTATTAGTGTTTCTAAAGCCAATCATGAATCAGATAAGGGAAAATCAGTTATAGTTTTTAAAAGACATATCCCTAAAATTTTTTCAAAAATGTATTTTTACAAAAAAGAATTTGAGCAGCATGAAGTCCTTGGAAGTGAAAGAAGTAATGCTTTAGGTGATTTTACTTACATCTGAGTTCAGTTACAGCAGCCTATCTGCAAGAGCACAGTGATGAATAAGCTAGTCTATAAAGCTATTTGTTGAATACACTTCTAACTTGAGATTTTTGGTTTTCTGATTTAGTATACATAGTGGATACAAACAGTATTGTGGAAATAATGAGTTATTCCCAAAATTAGGCTTAGCGGGTAGTGATTATCATAGATTAAATGAAGGAAATCAAATACTCAATTCTAATGAATAAAGTCTTAGCATAAAATGATTGATTTTCTATTAACCAATAAAAACTCAAAATGAATGCCCAAGATTTTATCTAATGCACTTTATTCTTCTGAAAAAATCATAAAAATGATAAATCTGAGAAGGGGATTACAACTATTTTAAAACAGTAGAAAAAACTTGTCTAAATATTTTCTAAACATTTAAGACATTGGATCACTTTGAGTGTTGAGTAGCTAGATCTGCTATATTTAAAAAAGAAAGAAATATCCATTTCCTGGGACTAAATTGTACAATAACCACAATTTCATTATATGGAAAAGAACTAAGACTAGGAACAAGACTGAATATAAATTCTCACAATGAAACTTGATAGAAAGAGGAGGATTTCAGCAAATATCAATTCATCATCAAATTGTTCCATTTTCTTGCAAAGGAATGTCAATGTGCTGCTGCCACTCACAGTATGAAAGTAGTCCTTATATCATGCTACCATTCCCCAGGTTTTTTTTTTTTTTCTTTTTCTTGCTTTCCAAGGCCAAGACCATTTCTCAATTCAATCAGCCAAATCTCAGCAGTAAATTAGCACCAGATAATTAGTTATAAAAGCCCATGCAGTATAGACAATTATAATTCTGAGTGATTTGGACTTCAGTTAGGTTGACTCATGACATGCTAACTCCTCAGGGACTTAACAGTCTCTATACAGGTTCAGCATTATAATCCAAATTCCTGAAATATCTCCTGAGGGTCTGGCGTAACTATTCCCATGGCTCTGAAGCAGGAAGTGGAGGTACAAAAATGATTAAGACATTCTCTTTACCTTTGGGTTACCCTTAGTCTGGAAGGGAAGCAGGCATTTTATAAATAATAATTATATGGTGTGATATAGAACTATGTATGATAGACTTACAGAGTGAAGATGATTTCAAAAATCAGAAAATTATCAAATCTTCAGAAACAAACAAGTTTTTAATTGTTGAATAAAAGTTTTAAAGTCAACAATCTGAGACAAGACATTCCAGAGAATAAATAGCATTGACAGGTATACAGGGTACATCCAGGAAATTACCAAGGTTTTTTTTTTTTTTAACATAAGTTTAAAAAGTTTAACATTTTCTATAAGTCCAGAGATAAGGCTATAATCAAGATTCATACTTTTGCCACCTGAAAAAAAAAAAAAAACACCTGACTGAAATTAGCCACTGAAGGTGATTAAGCTTGTGGGGAGAAGAGATTATGATAATACTTTCAGAGAATCACTTCAGAGAGAATGCTTTGGCAGCAGAATGGATGGCACACCCTAGGGAGGTGAGTCTGCTGCTGTGGTATAGTGAAAGATGACAAGCATTTGAGCTAGAGCAATGAAAGTGGGGATAGAGAGAAAGGAGATTTGAAATCAATGTGAGAAATTAAACAGCCAGGATTTGGTGATTAATTAGCTCTTGGATGGGTTGGAAAGGAGAGAGACTCTAGGGGGACTCTTGGGGACTTGGTCTGTGTACTGTGTTAGTAAGGAACTGTCTTCTACTGCTACTGACAAACAGATATCAGAAATTACAGTGGTTAAAAAAAGTAGCAACTGATTTCCCTCTTTGGTAATACAAAGAAAGAATGCTAAGGTAAGTATTTTTTGGCCTAGACAATAGCAACAAAGTATTACATGAGACCCAGGCTCTTTCAGTCACTGTGCTCCATGATCTGCTTTCCTTCATTACAGTTTCATTATCCAAGATGGCTGCTGCAGCTCAACCATTATTTCCAGAAAGCAAAAAGACCCAATTTCTTCTCTCTGTTTTTTTTTCTTCATTTTTGTTTTGCAATTCTGGGGATAAAAGTACAGGGCCTTGCCCATGCTAGTCAACTGTTGTATCACTGAGCTATACTCCCAATTCCTCTGATTTTATAAGGTCCCCTGAATTCCCACATAGCAACTTCCATATATCTTTTCAGCCAGAACTTAGTAATGGTCACACAGAAGTCAAGTGTGGCTGGAAAATACTGGATTTCATTAAAGTACATTGCCACTCTAAGTATAGTGGATTTTGGGTTACTAAACAGGAAAGAAAAATGATTATTAGACGGATAGTTAATACTTTCTTTCAAAGTGGTAAAGTGCGCGAAAATGAGGTGCTAGGTTAATTTGCAGCACTACTGGGGAGAATTATACGTGGCTTGCAAAGAGCAACAAAAACTATACAAGTAGACTATTAAGTGTGAGATAGAAGGAGAAAGAAGTAAATATGTTTACTTTTGGGTACATTGAACATGGTACACTGTTAATCCTAAGGAACATACAATTAATACTTATTAGATGCATAAATGTGTATTGGAGAGTCAAGTCTTGAATTAAGAGGAAAGGTAGAAATACCCAGATAGACTTGGAAGTCATCATATAGTATGAAAATATTGAAAATAAGCCTCACCATCTTGCTTTCATTCATTGTATTGAAACTGAAGACAAGCATGAATTGTGATAATGAAATCAGGTATAATAACCATATTCAGGTAGATTCTACAACGGCTATTTCAATTGGATTTGAAGTGTCATAAACAATATACAACCTATCCTCAAGCTCAAGCCTTGGAAAGGTCAGTAATATCCAGTGCTCTTAGGCAGTTATCAGCATCACCATCTTGGGTGAGACAGGTTGCCTCCAGATCATTTTTTTAAAAAATTATGCTGTATTTCTGGATTAATAAGAAGCAGATACTCTTCTACATTAGTTTTTACATAAACAAATAAGTATGTTGAGGCACCAACTGTCAAATTGTAGGCACTGGACTGAAGAAAAATGAAAAAAGTATCTATTATTCAATAAACATGACTCAACTCATGCCCCAAAATCAATCAATGTGAAAATGAAAATAAGTAGCATGGTCCCTCTGACACCAACATTCTACTCAGCCTCATCTTCAGCTGTGGGCACGACACAGTAGAGCAGAGCAAAGTCTCTGTCATGCATGGGAATTCCTATGATTATTCTGAATATTTTATTTTTCCAACTGACATTTTTTAAGTTGCCCATTAGTGATAGGTGAATATATATTGTATATTTAAATTTTAAATCTTGTGAATATCATGCCTATAATTATAGAAATGATTTTTCAATTCAGGAAGATATAAACAATTTTGGTTGAGTGTTTTTTCTTAGTGTTAAGCTATGTGCTTTTTGAAATTTTTTCAACAAAATGCTTTCATGTGTTACATGACAATTCTTTTCTAACTGATTCCAAATGGGCTAAATATGATTTTATTCTCTTCATAATCTCCCATTTTTTAAAATACAGTTGTTGCACTTTTATTAAGGTCAAAACTTGTTTAGGCTTGCTCTTATATTAAAATCATTTAGTCTTTTTAAAGGTTTGAATTTATCTTCAAGTTGAGTTACTTGCATATACAAACTCCATATTATATTGGCATAACAAATTTTGGAACTAGGAGAAACTTTAATTTTTTTCTCCTAGGAAATGATTCCTCTCCGTGCTAGAACCCAATTTACAAGTGCTAGGTTTCTGATACTACAACTAGTGCTAATGTGTAAGCATCATTTAGCCAGGGTGAATGGATGAGTGAAGGATATATGTGCTTATGTTAATGAGTATATATGCATGTGTGTATGTGTGTGTGCGTCTGTGTGTGTATGTTTGTGTATATAAATTCCATAATTTGGGAATTAGGAGCACAATATCTTTCCAGTTATGCAAAATGAGAATATTACTTTTTTTGCTTGCTTTCTATTCCATTTACTACTGGCTTGAATAATATTGGATAACCTAGCTACCCTCTACATTGTCAATATAATCCTTTATACTGGTAACTGGGTTTTATTAATCTTTTAATAGTATAATCTCTTTGGTAGCATCATACGCTAAGCTTTAACTATGCAGTATTTAAGGAATTAAATAGATTTTCCTTTGTAAAATCCTTGATATGATTTGTAGCAGTACTGTGCTTTAATCACTACATAATACTCACCCCCCTACCCCAATAAATTCTCTCTAATCTCTAGAACTCCATTTCTAAATCCATAGGACTGTGCCTTTTCAAATAGGGATGCTTTCTTTTCTAATTAAGTGGTGTTTCAAGACGTGTTTCTCAAATAGATGATCAAGCTACATGAAACAGAAAAAGTTGAGAAAACTTTTATTACATCAAATACATCAGCTATGAGCCAATGTATTTGTCTTTTCTTTTTTTGCACAGTATTGGATGGAAATTTGTAATTATTTTCATGCAATTTAACAAAAAGTAACATAAATGATACTAAATAAGTCTCAAAACTCAGAATTACTTGAAACTTCAACTGGATAGGAAACTTAGTTTAATTTTGTTGATTAATTCCATGGTAATCCTTTGGTTTCAGACAATGAGATTGCATATACCAGATATTTTAAACTTTTTACTTGCTATTGACAAATAATAATTGTAAATATTTTTGAAGTATAGTGTGGGTTTAGAAAATTATTTTTTTGGTGGGACTGGGTTTAAACTCAGGGCTTTGCACTTGCAAATCAAATGTCTTAAGCCACACCTCCAGTTCATTTTGCTCTGGTTAATGAGGTCTTGTAAACTATTTGCCAAGGCTGGCCTTGAACTTCGAGCCACCTGATCTCAGCCTCCTAAGTTGCTAGGACACAGGTGTGAGTCATCAGTGCCTAGCTTTTAAGAAATTCCATGTAACTTTTTTTTTTATATATATTTGCCCCTTTGACCCAAATTTAAAACTAAAAATAATTTGAGCAAAATTCCTGGATCATTGGTGTTTGAGTCCATCAGCATATATACCTGCAAAGAAAATAAAAAATAATGAATAAATCTGCAGAGTGATTTCACACTTAAATTAAAAGAAAAATGTACTCATCTTCTGCTATATTTTCTTTTAATTATTATTCTTTTGATTTTTTAGGATAGAATATTAATGAGATTATCTGACTTATTTCTGCATTATTTTTGTATCTATTAAGGATTCATCATCCTTAATCTAGTTTTACCAGTAATTTCAGTATTTCAAACACATTCTGAAGTTGTTACTGGAAATGTAACAGCCTGGCACTTACTTGTAAATGTCCAGTGTACTGCCTTGTTATTTTAAAAAACTCAAAAAGAAATTTGATGATCACAAATAATGACATGTTATAATATGGATGATCCATACTATCGTATATAGTACATAGTAGGCAAAATCCATATGCAAGAATTTTACACCATACATAGTTTCTGAGAAAGACTAATTTGATAAAAAAAAAAATAGAACAATAGAAGAAAAACTGTCAACTGAAGACAATTCCTGGATTTCACTGCAACATTTTTTATACTGTATGTCCTGCTATAATTGGAAATAAGAACCATCAGGCTTCAGAATTTTTCTCCTAACAAATGCCTTTTTGACATCCATGTTCATTCCACCTGAACTACATGCTTTTGCTTCTGTTGCTTCAGTCTTAGCACAGTTCCTCTTGTGTTAGTCCTTAAATATGATACTTTAAAATATTTTGAGCAAAAAAGTAACATCATATCTTGAATTTGCTTTATTTATAAAAAGTATCATATTTAGAGTCATTCAGGGTGAATGTTTATAGGATTTTTGAATATGTTTTCTGAGACTTCCAGTTCTTTTCAAATAATTATGCCTGCAATTATGCAACTTTTTCATTACCAGATCAGCACGAGAGAAAACAATTAAATCCTATTGAATTCCACAGACTCAAAAATAGAGAAATCTTGTGAATAAATAAAAGATTGTGTGTCAAGTTATTTTTCATGCACAGAGAGTACACATTTGAAGACTTAAAAATGAAACCATAGACATGAGGAGACAAAATCAGTTTCCTTTATGAGTTATGCCTTTTAGGAATCATGTAATCAAGCCATTCCCATACTGTTAGAATACATGCCTGAAAGTACAACTATGCCTTGAAATAATATTGCACACTGGCACATGATAAGAATTCATGGACAATTTATAAGAGTTGAACAAAAGAGTAAAAGGTGCCAAGAAAACATAATAGGAAAGGGATGGTCTTTTCAATAAGTGGTGTTAGAAAAACTGGATATCCACATGCAGAAGAGTGAAATTGGACCCTTATAGCACACAAAAATAAATTCAAAACATATTAAACATCTAACAAAGGCTGAAACTATAAAACTACTAGAAAAACATAGAAGAAAAGCTGTACCACATTGGTCTGGTAATGACTTCTTGGATGTGTCCCTAAAAGCACAAGAAGCAGAAGAAAAAATAAAGACAAATGGATTGCATGAGTCTAAAAAACTTTTCCACAGTGAAGGAAACAATCAGTGAAGTGAAGAGACAGCTGATGGACTGACAAACAAAATTTGTAAATCACACATCTAATAAGTGGCTAATATCAAAAATTTATAAGGAAACAACGAGGTGCAAAATGATAAAGAATATAGCTTTTGAAAATGGGCAAATGTGCATAACAGACATTTCTCAAAGGAAGACATACAAATGGTCAACAGATAAGTGCAAAAATGCTCAGCATCTCTAATCATTGTAGAAATGCAAAATAAAACCACAGTGAGTTATCATCATCTGTTAGAATGACCATAATCAAAGGAAGAATGTATCCCCAGTGCAACAATAATATGATAACAAAAATTTTATTAAAAAAGAAAAAGATGAAGGAAGGCAAATATAATGGAAGAACTGTATATTCATGTATGAAAAAGGAACAATGAGGCTTGCTGAAACTGTTCTAAGAAGAGGGGAGGAAGGAGAAAGGAGAAAGATGGAAGGGGTAAGTCTAACTAAGATATATTGTAAGCACTTTTGTAAATGTTATAATGTACTCCCAGTACAACTATAATGTGCTCATAAATCAATAAAACAAAAAAATGATGAACGATAGAAAGTGTAGATGGGGATGTAGAGAAAAAGATATCCTGGTATATTGTTGGTGGGAACTTAAATTAGTATAGCCATGATGGAAAACAGCATGGAAAGTCCTCAAAAGACTAAGACTAAGTCTACCATATGATCTTGCCACACCATTTCTAGGTATATAATCACAAAATTGAGACCAGTGTGTCAAGAGGGAGCTATTCTTCCAGGTTCATTCCAGCTTTATTCACATTAGATGAGACATTGAAACCACTAAGCATTTGTCAATGAGTTAATGAATAAAGAAAAGTTTATATATATACTTTATGCAGAATTTTATAAGAAGGAAATTCTGTCATTTGCGACAACGTGAATGAAACGAGAGGACATTTTGCTAAGGGAAATAAGCCAGAAACTGAAAGACAAATATTGCATGATGCCATTTACCTGTGGAATATGAAAAGGCTGATCTCACAGAAGCAGAGTAGAATGGTAGTTACCTGAGGATAGGGTGGATGATGAGGAAAGAGGAAGACTTGGTCAAAGAGTACAATTTTTCAGAGGTGGTGATAAAAGTGAGTAACACTCTTGAGGTCAAAACAAGGCTAGAAAGCTAAATACTGAGTCTTCTACTTTGGGGTGACTCATAAATTGTATTATAGCATATCTCTTCAGCCCTCAATTTCCTTTCCTACAGAATGAGAGCTTTGTACTAAACTGGATTGAAACTCTTCAGCAATCTTAATGACTTTGCAAATAATTTTCACATTAGCCTTAATGGTACAAGATACCAAAATTAGTTTTGGAATCCACTAAAAGACCTAATGAATTATTTTAACCATGTTCCTATCTCCTGATGGCTCTCAGGTCCACTAAAAATAGAGACTTTAACCAATATATGAAAAGCAAACCAATGTGAGCATTTTCGGTTCTTTCCTTTCTCATGTATTTTGATTTCACTGGTCCCTCTCCTTGTGAATGAAATAAATACATGTACAAAAGGGTTGTTTATATGCAAACACCATATTTATTCATTTCCTTTAGATTTCAAAAAGTATTTCCTGATTTCTTTTATCTTTTTACACTTTTCTGATTAGGAAAAGGTTTTTCTTAGTATTTTATTTATTGAGCCTATACAGACATACCTCAAATTTTCCTTTTGTTTTGATACTTTTCTTTAATGACTTTAAACATTTCAATAAGAAATCAAATTAGAAAAACATTTAATTGATGTTTAGAGAAAGTCTGTCAAATTTAGGTAAATGGATTTATAATAAGTGTTCTGGTCTTTTTCCATGTAGTTCTGGCAAACTTTGCAAGAGGAAAATAAATAAAATTCTTTCCCTGCAAATGTATCTGTTATGTGTCTGAACAAGAATGTGATTTTAATGAAACACTGAATGTGCATATGCTGTTCTAGTCAAACAACCTAAGGGCAAAATTACATATTCTAATCAAAACCTCAAATGCCCTAGAGTTTTTGCTCCATTTTCAATGAAGTCCACTACAGTCACAGGACTATCAGGTGAATGCTGAATTTAGACACTGGTTTGTGTGTGGTTTATATGTTTTGGGCTGATACAAGGTACATTCAAATGGCTTTGAATCAATATTATGAAGCAAGGGCACACTTAATAAAACCTATCAGAGTCATTTATTATTGAATTGTTTGACTGATTAAGCATTAAATGAGCATTAATTCTAGATGCAGTAATAGGCATTTTTCTTGTGACCTGGAATTCTGTAATCTTGAACACCAATTTCAATTCTATATCTGTACAATAATTGATTTAGGAAAATAGTACTCTGCACAAAATATTTGTTAAAAGAATCATTGGATTATATTATAATAATAGAAATAACTAACCTTTAGTAAGTGCTTACTGTGCATGAGATGTAGCATATGAACCTGATGTTATTTAATACTTAAAACAGCTCCATAGGATAGCTATTACCCCAACTTGACAGATGAGAAAATGAGACTTAGAGAAGTTGGGTAACTGGTTTAAGGCCACAAAGCTAGTAAATAATGATGCTAAGATTTGAATCTAGGTCCAAAGGACTACAATGACCATAATATGAGCAACTTGCTAATGTTACCTAATATTAGAGTTTCTGAACTTATGGTTACTTTCCATCACACATTCAGATATTTCCCAGTTGTTTGGAGATCCAGTAACAAGGGGTAAGAAGCCAAACATGACCACCAGAATGGGGTAAGAAGAAAGGACTGACTAATCCAGCAGCACTAGAAAGAATGAGTCAATCCTTTCTAAGTTAAGGAGAGAATTCATTTTCCTGACTGTTTGTTTTTAGAGGGGAGCTTACATTCCTCAATTTGTGGCCCTCCTCTCTCCACCTTTAAATCCAGAAACACTAGACTGAGTCCTTTTCATTTTGCATCACTCTGACTTTACTTCCATTGTCACATACTTTCCCCGATTCTCTCCTATATATATATATATTTTTTTTTTTTTTAAGAAAAGTTTTAGGAATTATTTTATTTTTTTTCCATCAACAAGAGTTTATCTTTAATTTTGGAAATATTAAATATATTATGCGATATTTATTTTACATTTTCTCATGGGGAAAATAAAATTTTAATGTTCTGACATTTGTAATTATTTATATCTTTATTTCTTAACATATTAAGTTTTCACTATTTAAAATTGATAAATTGTCATGATTTATAGGGAAATAACTAAATGTGAGAAATTTTCAACCTAACCTTAAGATTAGGTTGGTTTTATTTTGTTGTTGTTGTTGTTGCTGTTCATTTATTCACATGTGCATACATTGTTTGGGTCATTTCTCCACCCTGCCCCCCTCCTCCACCCTTCCCCCGCTTCCCCCCCTCAGTTCTAGGCAGGTCCTGTTCTGCCCTTATCACTGATTTTGTTGAAGAAAAGATGTAAGCATAATAAGGAAGACAAAGCATTTTTGCTAGTTGAGTTAAGGACAGCTATACAGAGATTCCTACTATTGCTTTCGTGTACCCATGTGTTATGATCCATGTTGATTCAACTCTAACTGATCTTTACATTGTTTCCTGATCCCCTGCTCATGATAACCTGTCGTTTTAAGGTTTCTGTATTAGTTCCCCTGGAGTGGGGACATCAAACGCTTTCATGTTTTGGGTTTTCTACCTATTCTTATATCTCCCACATGTGCTCTCCCCTTGTCTTGTGACCCATGTCCAACCACATTGCTGCATTTGCCCTAGATCTAAAGTCCGCATATGAGGGAGAACATATGATTTTTGGTCTCCAGTTCCATCCATTTACCTGCAAATGATAAGATTTCATTCTTCTTCATGGCTGAGTAAAATTCCATTGTGTACTATATCTCTTCTCTACTTGTAAGGTCCGTTGTGATTACATTGGACCCATCTGGATAAACCCGTATGCTTTCCTCATTTTAAGATCTTTACCTTCATCTTCTCTGCAAAGCCCCTTTGAAGAGGTAAGGTAACTTATTCAAAGGTTCTGAGCATTAAGACTGGACATCTTTGGGGATCAATATTCTATATATCTATACATGTGCATATGTATGAGTGTGTGTGCACATACACATACACAAAGCAAGATCAGTGTCTTTCACTGTTTGTCTTATACTTCTAGAATTTATAAATAGTTGTCAATTTGGCTACTGGAGAAATGGATTGAAATTGTGAGATTTCTGTGAAGGAGTATTCTTTTTGACACCAGTCAGAAACCAAAGGACACAGGAAGACACAGGATAGAGATGATGAACCTGGATGCAGTATGATAAAGGCCTACCTCTGGAACTAGGATGGTCCTTTGGAGTTGTCCCACCTTGAGGCAGAGAGCTCAGGCCTTGATAACCCTGTATCAACCACTTATTAGACGAAGGTTGCCTCCCATTCATCCTGAAGGGATGCAGTCATAGGTCAAGCAATCCCATATGTAGTGCTGCATTCTCAATGTGAACTCAGCCAATTTCAGCAGCAATGCTGCACCAGATTTTATACCACTATTCTTCATTGTAGAAAAATCCAGCATAACATTCTTTGAGCTAAGCATATTCATCATAGAACAGCTAGCAGGACCCAGGATCCATAAATTAAGTTTAATTCAGCTTCTTTTTCTCTCATAGTATAATCTGTTGTTACAGACACACCATTTATAATTTTCCCTCTTTTTTTCTAACTGCATAAAGACACCTGAAATAAAATGATGTCTCTTGCTAGTGCCAATATGTTTAACTAGATAAGTTAATGAATAGTAGGTAGACACTTTTCCAATACAATAACAACATCAAATATCACTTTAAATGCTGCAATTACATGCCAGTATTTAAGTTGTAAAAAATCTTCTTCCCTGTACGACAGTAATTTGGACTAAAGAAAAAAAATTCTTTATGCTATATTACCTTAGATTTTTTTATTTAATTACATCAAATGCTCTCTTTCTCTAAAGAAGTAGACAATAATTTTCTACCCTGCAGTAGACAGAAGTAAAATTATCTGATCTTTCTTTGCTTGGCTGTATCTTTGCACAGTGCCAAGAAAGAGGGGAAATGTGACAAGAATAAAGATGAACAGGGAATTGATATCCATTATCACTACAAAAGAATAAAAAGAAATAATACTTACTATTTTTATTATAAGAGCTGAGAAAAGTTAGTTTGGGGGACCCTGTTCTTCAAAAGTATACCTGGACTAGCAGTATAGCATCTATAGCCCATTGGGGGCAGTTTGGATGTCTGTTGTCATCTTTAGAGGGGGTGGTCACATAGAAAATGCAGTAAGTAAGCTTTAAGTCAAAAATCAAGGAGTTTTCCTGCCCTGTCCTGATTTTAATATTCATTTCCCTGATTTTATTTTGCAGGTTGATCATTTTCATGTGCTAAACATTAGAAATCCTCATGTCCTCTTCTTATATACTTTCATTAATTTGAGTTTATTCCTCTATGACAATTAAAGAGCCTAAAAAAATATAAAGGAGTTTTCAAGTTTAACTTTACAAAGAAGTTAAATATTTTTGATATATTAGGTAAATGATACTTAACTGATAGGAAAACTGTTTTGATATGAGTTCTGAGGAGATAAGAATTATTTTGCTTCTTCTGTTATGTTTGCAAAGTAATGAAAATATATTCTTTGGTTTAGTTTTTATTCCCTCATAGTACAAATATTATGCTAAAATTCACAGAAATTCAACATAGCATACAGAGATGTTTTTCCAAGGGCTATATACCAAAGTATTTATAGATCGCATTATTTAAAACCACAGAAATGTGCCATCTTACAGTTTTTGAGAGCAGAAGTCCAAAACCAAGGTGCCAGCAGAGTTGGTTCCTTCTGAGGGCTCTGAGAGAGTATCTATTGCATATCTGTCTATCTTCTTGCTCCTTGGGGACAACTGACAATCCTCAGCATTTCTTGTATGATACATGCATCATTCCAATCTCTTCCTGTTTTCACATGGTGCTGTTCCTGAATCCGTGTGTCTGAATTTCCCTCTTCTTAGAAGAACACCAGTCATATTAGATTATAGCCTACCCTAATGACATCATTCATCTTAATTTGATAATATGTGAATATCTTCTGTTCAAATCAGATTACAGTCATAGATTCTAGGTTTAGGATTAAAGATATCCCTTTTGAGGACACCAGTCAATCTATAACAAAAGGGAAGACCTCACCAAAAGAATTAACTTTGTAGAGAAGACAGAGATCTCATAGCTAGGGAGGGAAAAGAGGATGCCCTTGTTATAGACTTTCAACTTACAGAGTAGTTTTGCAGACCAGCAGTATGAGTAACATCTTAGGACTTAATAGAAATGCAGATTTCAGGTCTCCTCCCTATTCCTGGAATAGTTTCAACATATCTCACTTACAAAGAATCTTAAAAGTCAGTGTTTCTACCTGTTTTTTTAATTCTTTTTTTATTCTTGTCCTGGGTACATTGTGGCATTGTAAGTTATTTGAGTCATACAGTCAACTTTCTTATGAATTTTACCAATAGCCTATGAATATGAGTAAGGAAAACCATAAAATCACATTACTGATTTTACTGTGAATCCTGAACCATAGAACCTAATGAGCATCCTTTATATTGCTATAGCCTATTCTTTTAACTGTATTACTGAATAACTTTTTTATGCCTACTCCTCAATTTCCTCTTCCACCCTTATGCTTAGCTGGTGATCTTACTTTCTAGTTCCTTGAGAAAATAAGCAACCCACAAAGAACCTCTACAGACCTATACTGCCAAATCCAACCATCAGTCAGCCTCTGTGCCTATATATAGTGGTGTACCATATAGAGTTTGGTCACAAATGCAAAACCTACTTTAAATATTTCCAAAAATATATAATTCAATGCAGGGATTTGACATGACTAGTAGAGTGAAGATTAAGGAAGCTTCATTAAGAAATCAGGAAGTAACAGAATTACAGGAAACTATCATAAAAAAAACCCTCAATTTCTTTTAATGCTCAAGTGGGTAATTCACAGGAAGGTAGTTGGAAGCTTATGGCAAACTTTGTATATGGGAAGCCTGCACACCTTCCCACTGTGATTAGAACCCTAGGGGTTGTTCTGTCTCTCTACCCTTCAAAATATTACACAAATGCTTCTCACTGGTAGAATATTGCCAAGGAATTTCTAGAAACACAGTGCTCAGGATTATATTCATGAAATATGGCAGAAAGCATACAAAGATGTGGAAATGCTGCTGGAATGCAAAAATAACCTTTACTACACTGGCTTTGATGCATGGATGACACGCGCAGGAATTTCAGGTGCTCGGGGTTCTTGAGCCTGCTCTGAGAATGAAAGCACAGACAGACGCTAACAGCAGAGGTCGGAAAGATTTTATTTGTAGAGAATTTAGTTGGAGAAAAGAGAAGAGAAAGACTGCATATTGGAGAATGCAGGGGGATCTGGAAACCAGTGATCCTGTGGGTCAGGTTGGGGAGTGGGGTTTTATAGCCTATTTGCATTGCCTGATGGCAGGAGATGCCTTTCAGATGCAAACAGGCATTTCCTAGGGAGGAAAAGTGTCTCCTTGATCACTTATCGCCTTTTGGGACCTTCTGCAGTCCGTCCTTCAGTCCTTCAGTTCCCCTCTCTCAGTGGTCGCCCTAACTGCTGTTAGGGATAGGGACCACGAGGTCTATTCAGTAACTGCTTCCTGCGCAGGGGACGATGAAGGGGCCCGCAGCATCAGGGCTGACCACGAGAGGGGTTGTTGTTTTCATCTCCACCAGAGGCATTTGTAGTTTGATGGATTCTAGGCAAGAAGAAACAAACTTGACAAGTAAGTTTAAAATGCAAGGCCCAAACACAAGCAAGAGAATAATGGCAACTATAGGCCCCAGAAAGTGTAGGAACCAAGTCCTGGAGGGGAGCCAGGATTTTATTTGTTCCCATATCTGAGTAGAAACCTGAGTTTCAAAAGATTGCTCCTGGAGCCATTTAGCCTGTTGGAGAATGTAGTCTGCACATTCCTCTACAATGCCTGAAGTGTTTATATATGTGCAACAGGAGGTATTGGCAATGGCACATACCCCACCTTGCTTGGCCAAAAGGAAATCTAGGGCCAGGTGGTGGTCCATTACCGTACAGGCAAGGGACGACAAAGACCTTTGCATGTCCTTAATGGTAAGGCCTACCTGGTCTGAGGTGTCCTCTACCACTTTGGTTTGGTTTTTTGCAGTTACATGATTGGCAATCACCCCATAGCTGATTCCAGCTAGGGCTGCAACTAATGCTGTTATCCCTAAAACTATTAAAGTAACCTCCCTTTTATCCCTATGGGAAAATGTTCCTGCTGTAGTTAGCATTTCTCTTTTCTTCCAAATGGCTGCATGAGCATGCAGGATTAGAAAGGCATACTTAGAATCTGTATAGATGTTGACTCTGTTCTTTTGACAGTCTTAGGGCTTTTGTTAGGGCCACTAATTTTGCCAATTGAGCACTGGTATTGGGAGGAAGAGGACCTGATGTGATGGTGCCAAATTCTGTCACAACTGCAAACCCTGTATGTCTGACACCATTCTTGACAAAGGAACTGCCATCAGTGTATAATTCTAGATCTGGGTTTTTTAAGGGCTGATCTGTTAAGTCAGGTCTGGCAGCATAATTTTATATAAGTACCTCCTCACACAAGTGCTCAGGATTTCCCTCTGCCTCTGGTAGAAGGGATGTAGGATTTAGGCTCTGACAGGTCCTTAAAGTTATTTCTGTCTCTCCCAGAAGCTGAGCCTGATATTTAAGTAGACAGCTGTCAGATAGCCAAAGTTCTCCTTTTGAGTTTAAAATTCCCCCTAGGTCGTGTGGGGTATAAACCGTTAGGGGGCGGTTTAGGATAAGTTTCTGAGCTTCAAGCACTAGCAGGCTTACTGCAGCCATTGCTCTGAGGCATCCTGGCCATCCCTTGGCTACCTGATCTAACTCTGCTTAAATAACCTCCTGGCTGGGGAGTGATGCCCCAGAACTGAGTCACCACACCCAAGGCCAGTCCTCCCCTTTCATAGACATATAATTGAAACTTGTCTTGTACTGGGAGACCCAGGGCAGGAGCTGTCATAAAAGCCTTCTTTAACCTGTGGAATGCATTTTCTGACTTGTCATCCCATTCAATAAAGGGCTGGGTATCCTTCTGTGCTTCCTTAAGGATTTGATATAAAGGCCTGGCTAGATCTGCATATCCCAGGATCCAAATTCTACAGTATCCTGTGACCCCCAAAAAGGCCCTCAGTTGTTTTAGACTTTTAGGTAGAGGAAACGTCAGGATTGGATGGATTCTGTCTTCTCCTAGAGACCTCATTTTTTTCTCCAGGACAAGAACTAAATATATAACCCTAGACTGACACAATTGGGCTTTTTCTTTAGAGATCTTATAACCTCTATCTGCTAAGAAGTTTAGTAAGGACTCAGTGGCTCATGAAATGACAAGCTCATTTGGTCCACAGAGCAGGAGGTCATGTACATATTTTAGCAGAGTAGCTTGTGGATATTGCCATTCTGCCAAGTCTTGGGTTAGAGCTAACCCAAACAGGTGGGGGCTGTCTCTGAATCCCTGCGGGAGGACAGTCCAAGTGACCTGTCCAGACTTTCTTGTGGGGTCCTCAAAGGCAAAGATAGGTTGACTTTTAGGGTGTAAGGGAATGCAAAAGATGGCATCTTTTAAATCCAGAACAGAGTAGTAAGTAGTACCTGGAGGTATTTGGGCTAAAAGAATATAGGGATTTGGAACCACAGGGTGGAGTCACTACTGCTTCATTGATCAGGCAGAGATCTTGGACTAGCCTCCATTTGTTAGGTCCCTTCCTGACACCGAGAATAGGAGTATTATATGGGCTGGAGCATTCTATTTGCAGTCCCTGTCTCTTTAAGTCTCTGATTATGAGAATTAGCCCCTCCTTAACTTCTGGCTTTAAAGGATATTGTTTTTGATGGGGAAACCAGGAGGAGTCCTTGAGATGAATTAGGACTGGGGCAGCTGTTTGTGCCCATCCCACAGTGTGTCCATCCGTCCACACCGTGGGGTCTACTTGTTCCTCTATTAGGGGCAAGCAAAAGTACCCTCCTGGGGGTAAAAGTAGATGTACCCCCAATTTGGATAGAAGGTCTCACTCTAGCAGAGGAGTAGGGGTTTCTGGGACAATTAAATAGGAGTGACAGAAATGGAAATCTCCCCAGGACCAGGCTAAAAGCTGAGTGAAATAACGTTCTAGAGGCTGGCCTGATATGCCTCGAACAGTAATTTTCTTGGAGGACCTGGGTCCGGGAGAGAAAGTGAAAGGAATAGGAGGTCTCAGCAGGCCCCAACCCCCTTGTTGGAGAAACCAGTACCAAACACCCCATGTAGATAAGATAAGCAATGCGGCAGGGCTCAGTTAGGGCATATAGAATGTGGGGAATGTGAGCGGGGGGTACATGCAAGATGTGAAGTACGTGCAAGATGTGAGGTACGCGCAAGATGTGCTCTGCCTGCTTGCCCAATGTTGATAACGAAAATATGCACGCCACCGCGGTCTATATAAGATTTCCCCTAAAGAGGCTCAGGGTCGTGTTTTTCCTAACCGGTCCTGCGTGTCCGTGTGGGAGCTCGACCCTGGCTAGCCAGCCCAATAAACTCTGCTTTGTAGATTGCATTCACGCCTGGCTCTCTGTCTCTCGGGGGAATAGGATTCCGGGTCCTAACATTTGGAGGTTCCACCGAGATTTTATTTTCTCGAGAGACAGAACCTGCCTGCGAGAAAGCAGGGGCGATCTCAAGTCCTAGGCGTTGGGAGGGGATCCCAGACCCTCATTTGGAGGAACTTGAGTGTTCCATTTGGGCCGCGGCGGAGATTCGGCCAATCCCCAGGGAGATTCATTCTGGGAATCTCGCAAAGAGGACCACAGGGTCCTATTGGGAGAGGCTTTCCTCTCATTTGGGCTTGAGCATTTTAGGAACCCTGGCGCCAGGTGAAGAACTAATTGAACTAGTCGACCGACCACCCGTCAAGTGGACGCCTTTCGGCCTGATATCCCAGTTGGACGGTGAGGAGGTTGAATGGGGTGCGCACCAGTGTGAGAGAAGGACCGGTCCGAGCGAGTGCTGGAGAGTGTTTTGTGTGTGTGGAATTATTGTTGTCTTCACCCTTTTTGTTCTCTCTCTCTTGGTGTTTGATTCTCCTTCCACAATGGGACAGGGACAAACAACCCCAAAGTCTTTGATCCTTTCTTACTTTTCAGAAGTTAAAGAAAGGGCCTTAAATGCGGGTCTGGTCATCAAGAAAGGTAAGTTTGACACCTTTTGTTCTACAGAGTGGCCCACCTTTGGAGTCGGGTGGCCCATTCAAGGTTCCCTCTCCCTAGACATGATCACTAAGGTTAAAGCAGTCATTTTTCAGCCAGACAATCGAGGCCATCCAGACCAAGTTCCTTACATTTTGGTTTGGGAGGATCTGGTGAGGAACCCTCCCCCTTGGTTAACAGTTTTTCTGACCCACCCCTCCAGTTCGGCCCTCGGGGCTAAAACCCCAGTCACACCCGCCTTGGTCATAAAGGAGGAGGAAAAACTTCCTCTTCCCACCTTGACCGGTCCTCAAATTAGGGCATCTCCTTCACCATCTCCGGTCTTACCAGAGAGTTCCCCCCTTTACCCATCCCTCGCAGGGGCAGAGGAAGATCGGCCGCCTCCATATATGACTCCCCCTAGCCAAGCCAGTGCCCTGGAGGAGGAAATTTCCTCATCCTCCTCAACAGGACTGGCAGCAGGAGGAGGAATGGGTCGAAGACTTCGCCCCCGAGGGATCCGGGAAAGGGAGGGGGAAGACGGGCCCCCCTCATCAACACAGGGGGAGGAAACTGTCCCTACACTTCCAGTCCAGATGGTGGGCCAAGGGGGACCGGGAGGAGGGCAACAGTTTCAGTACTGGCCCTTCTCCTCCAGTGATCTATATAACTGGAGGACGCAGAACCCGCCCTTTTCTGAAGACCCCAAGTGTCTCATAGATCTCTTGGAGTCCATCATGCATACACACCGTCCCACTTGGGATGACTGTCATCAGCTGCTCAATACTCTTTTTACGACGGAGGAACGAGAGCGCATCCTCAACGAAGCGAGGAAGAACGTCTTGGGGGATAATGGGAGACCCACAACTCTCCAACCAGCCATAGACGAGGCTTTTCCCCTACGCCGCCCTGATTGGGATTTCGGGACCGCAGAAGGTAGGGAGCGTCTTCGGATCTACCGCCAGACTCTTATGGCCGGTCTCCGAGCGGCCGCTAGAAGGCCCACCAATTTTGCAAAAGTGAAAGCAGTCATTCAAAGGGAAAACGAAAGCCCGGCCGGTTTCTTAGAGCGCCTCTATGAGGCATACCGTCAGTACACCCCTATTGACCCTGAGGCGGACCTCCACTGGTCTGCTGTGGTACTCTCATTCATTAATCAGGCAGCTCCAGACATTAGGAGAAAACTCAATAAACAGGAAAACTTAGGGGAGATGACACTAGGGAAATCCCACTGAGTCCTGGGGTGGGCTCACCTCCTGGACCTCCAGGAGATCTGGAGGATGAAGAAGGCTTGAAGCACCTGCAGCAGGAGGCGGAAAAGCTGGTGGCCTCCCTGCAGGACAGCTCCCTGGAGGAGGAGCAGTTCACGGCTGCCATGCAGACCCAGGGCTTGCGCCACTCCTCAGCTGCCACTGCCCTCCCCCTCAGCCATGGCGCTGCCCGCAAATGGTTCTACAAGGACCCACAGGGGGAGATCCAAGGCCCTTTCACAACCCAGGAGATGGCTGAGTGGTTCCAGGCTGGTTACTTCTCCATGTCACTGCTGGTGAAGCGGGGCTGTGATGAGGGCTTCCAGCCTCTGGGAGAGGTGATCAAGATGTGGGGCCGGGTGCCCTTTTCCCCTGGACCCTCTCCACCCCCACTGCTGGGGAACATGGACCAGGAGCGACTGAAGAAGCAGCAGGAGCTCGCTGCGGTGGCCTTGAACCAGCAGCTGCAGCACCAGCACTTTCTTCAGCTGGTCAGCAGCCGCCAGCTCCCGCAGTGTGCACTCTGGGAAAAGGCAGCTATGGGGGACCTGACGCCGCCGCAGCAGCAGCAGCAGCAGCTCACGACGTTCCTGCAGCAGCTCCAGGCTCTCAAACCCTCCAGAGGTGGAGACCAGAACCTGCTCCCGACAATGAGCCGGTCCTTGTCGGTGCCGGATTCAGGCCCCCTCTGGGACTTACATACCTCAGCCTCATCACAGTCAGGTGGTGAGGCCCAGTCTCATGACCGGATCTAAAGACCCCCTCTGGGAGCTAGTGGGTGCTGCCTTCCTGACATTAAACCACACCAACCCTAACATGACTAACTCCTGTTGGTTATGTTATGATGTGAGGCCCCCATTCTATGAGGCAATAGGGCTAAACACCACTCACGATACCTCATCTGAGGAAAACCCTACTCAATGTTCCTGGGGAGACCGTAAGAGAGGTCTGACCATACAGCAGGTAAGCGGCCAAGGAACCTGCTTAGGAAAAGTGCCAAAGAACAGACGGGACTTATGTACTGTTATTAACGCCAGTTCTACCTGGGAAAATGCTATTAAATGGGTAATTCCAAAGGACAATGGGTGGTGGCTATGCTCGCGGTCCGGACTCACCCCGTGCCTGTCAACTAAGGTGTTTAACAGCTCTAAAGAATTCTGTGTTATAGTGACTGTGCTGCCCCGCATCCTCTATCATTCGGAGGAGAGTCTATATTCATACTGGAATACAAAAATGGTTGAAAAAAGGAAAAAGAGAGAACCTATTTCCACAGTAACTATTGCTACCCTACTCTGCCTAGGGTTAGCGGGAGCAGGAACCGGCATAGCTTCTTTGGCCACCCAGCAGAAAGGGATGTCTTCACTGCGTGCAGCCATAGACGAAGATATAGAGAGAATAGAAACCTCCATTAGCCACCTAGAAAAATCCCTCACTTCCCTGTCTGAGGTAGTACTTCAAAACCGACGAGGTCTGGACTTGTTGTTCCTCCAAAAGGGGGAACTATGTGTTGCTCTAGGGGAAGAATGTTGTTTTTACGCTGACCATACCGGAGTTGTTCGTGACTCCATGTCTAAACTTCGAAAGAGCCTGGAACAAAGAAAACGAGAAAAAGAGGCCGGGGAAAGCTGGTTCGAGTCTTGGTTTAACCAGTCCCCATGGTTGGCTACCCTTTTATCTGCATTGGCAGGGCCAATAATAATCATCCTATTACTTGTTACCATAGGACCCTGGATTCTAAACCGACTTATGACTTTTGTCAAAAGTCGAATTAATACTATCCAACTTCTGGTCCTCCGCCAACAATATCAGGCTCTTCATCCCCTTGAGAATGATTCCTCAATTTAGGCCGTAAGAAAAGGGGGGAATGAAAGGAATAGGAGGTCTCAGCGGGCCCCAACCCCCTTGTTGGAGAAACCAGTACCAAACACCCCATGTAGATAAGATAAGCAATGCGGCAGGGCTCAGTTAGGGCATATAGAATGTGGGGAATGTGAGCGGGGGGTACATGCAAGATGTGAAGTACGTGCAAGATGTGAGGTACGCGCAAGATGTGCTCTGCCTGCTTGCCCAATGTTGATAACGAAAATATGCACGCCACCGCGGTCTATATAAGATTTCCCCTAAAGAGGCTCAGGGTCGTGTTTTTCCTAACCGGTCCTGCATGTCCGTGTGGGAGCTCGACCCTGGCTAGCCAGCCCAATAAACTCTGCTTTGTAGATTGCATTCACGCCTGGCTCTCTGTCTCTCGGGGGAATAGGATTCCGGGTCCTAACAAAAGGAATAGCTGAGATATTGGCTCCAGTATCAATAAGGAGGCCGACCTCATGCTTAATTTGGGGTTCTTCTGCTTTTACAGTGGTTACAGAAGCCTGTATGGGAGGCCCCCCTGGGACCCGTCATTGGGTGGGAGGCTCTGACCTCGGTTCCCCTGAGAACCAGGAACAGTGTGCCTTCCAATGTTTTCCCCCGACAAATGGGGCAGGGTCCCAGAGGTAGCTTTCTCAGGGGGCACTCCCTCCTAAAATGGCCGGCCTGTCCACATTGAAAGCATGTCCTTGGGTTTGGACTTCGCCCCAGGGGAGCCTCTGAGTGCTGTGATCAGAGCCTCCTGCTGCTTATCCTTTCTCTTTTCCCTTTCCAGGTCCTTCCTTTCTTTTTCTAAGTCCCTGTTATAATATACAGAAGTGGCTACAGGGACCAATTGGTCCAGATCTCTGTTCCCTTCAGCCACCAATTTCTGAAGCTTTTTACAGATATCTGGTGCTGACTATGTTAGAAATTTATCTTTTAGGATGATTTCCTCTTCCTGTGACTCTGGTATAATGTTGGTATGCTTTTGTAAAGCATCCTTAAGTCTCTGTAGGAAAACTACTGTAGTTTCTAAGGGTCCTTGCTGTACAGCTGTGACTTGGGAGTAATTAAGAGGTTTTACCTTGGCTCTCCTTAGTCCTTCAAGGATGCAGTGGATGAAATGGTTATGACTCCATTCATCCTTGTCATTTTCAGGGTCCCACTTAGGGTCATACCTAGGCACTGCCTGATCTCTTGTTGGAATTGGGAATTGAGGCACCCTTCTAGGTATCCAATGTCTTTGTCTTTCTTCTCCCTCCCCCTCCTCCTCCAGTGAGGGCCCAGTAGGAGACAGGCCTGTAGGGCCGCTTTTATCTAAGTGATAATTGTCTCCAGCTGTGACTGCCTGATCTAGAACCCGCTGTTTCTCCAGAGAAGTGAGGGTCTGTGATAGCAATAGCATTACATCTTTCCAGCTCAGTTCAAAGTTTTGGCTGTCTTCTGTAAATGCCTAGATGTACTGATCTGGATTTTCTGTGTAATTTCCTAAATCCTTTTTTATTTCTTTAAGTTCACTCACTCTAAAAGTAACATGAGCTCTGTCCCCTCTAGGAATTAATTGGAGGGGTTAGAGTCCTAGTCCTGTGGGACAGAGTCTAGTGTGTGAGGTAGCTGGGTAAGCTGGGTAAGCTGATGGAGCATTAGATGGGTTTTTTTGCTCAAGGGAGTTTGGGGGCTTTTTGTAAAGGGTTACCATGGTCTGGGTATCTAGCCTGCATTTTTTTAGCCATTCTGAGTGGTCTCTTAGGAAAAAGAACAATTGAACGTATGGAACTTCGGTCCACTTTCCCTCCTTTTTACAGAATATATCTAATTGAAGAATGGTATTATAATTAATGCTGCCTCCTTCTAGCCATCTTTCCTCATCTCCCAGAGGATACTGTGGCCAAGCCTGGGTGCAGTAAAACTTGAGTTAATAAGCAGGCAAGGGGGGATCCTTCCTGGATCCTTGAGGCTTGATTTCCCATCTAAAAAGGGAAACAAGGGAAAATTGGTCACCTTAACTGAGGTTTCTCCTTTTATCTAAGTGTCCCCAGATGAGGAGAAACTAGTGGGAGAGGGCGTCCTGCTCTCTCTTGCTCCTTCTACTGCCACTTGTGGGTAAAGTCATGGAGGATTTACAAATAGATATCTCAGTTGCACCCACCCCCCTGAGATGATCTTTGACCAATCTCTCATCTATTTTGACTTGTCTGTTTGCCCTGCGACCCAGGTAGGCCTAGTTCTCCTCTATCAGCTGAACGCTTGTAATTAAAAAGTAACTCTATCAAAGTAACCAAGAGGGCTTGCATGGCCAGAAGGAGGACTGCTTTAGAGGCATGGATGGGGACTCTTGATGAAGTAGACTTTTGTTCCCTTATATATCTTGTGAGGCATATATGCTTTCTATGAAAGGAGAGAAAGAGAGAGCATCTGGAGGCTTTTGCTCTGGTAAGGGGCAAAAAACGGAGACCTGAGGTTTTTGCCTTTTATCTGTTCTTTTTCTTTTCCTGAGGGCAGGCTGTGGAACCTGTTTAACCAGTTAATCTGATGCTTGACAAAGACAGTTAAACCTAAATTGGAGACTAGCACTTTCTGATGCCTGTAGGGATTTTCCCCAAACTCCCTGAAGAAAGAAGCTCACTGCTATTTACAGCAAAGGTGGGGAGGGGGACACTCATCCTGAACTGCCTGGGAAAGGGGAAGGAGAGGCTGAGGGTTGAGGAAAAAGAGAGTTTCCAGGCTCAATGCATGAGGGATTATTGATCATCCCTGCTGTCCAGGTCGATCCTGCCAAAGGCAGTACTGGAGCACTGGAAGCAAGAGGTGACCTCCACTCTCGGGCCACGGAAACCATGAAGAAAGCATGAGAGATCTGATTGTCTTTTTGCCGCAGACATGGCTGGGGGGGTCCAAGACTTAGCCCACTTTGGGGCCTCAGGGAGGGTCAGAAAGTTGTGTCTCTAGCCTTTGGGTGACATCGGGGAGTGCCCTGGCCAGAACACCTCTTGTGGCCTGAAGACAAACTTTCCTTTCCACTGGCTGTTCTCGGACAGACCTCCCCTTAAGCTGGTCAGATCTTGAAAGAGAGTCTTAGCATTTAAGGAGAGGAAAAAAGCAAAAGCCTTGGTGCACTGAAGTCAAGTTCTGCCCACGTAGCATTGGCAGTGCAGTACAAACCCCTGCCAGGCCTCTGAGTTTCCTCAGATTGCCTGCTGCACAACTGTACTGGGCTTGGACCTTTTCCTCAGTTTCCCAAGGAGGAAACCCTCCTTAACAAGACAGACAGAGAGGGAGAAAAGGTCGACCTGACAGTTCCACCGTAGCTAGGCCATGGTGGGGATTCTGTCCTGGAAAACAGACTCCACCAGAGTACCGGACACTCACGGTCACATTCCTAGGCAGTCTGTCCCAGTTTGGCACAACCTATACCGACCTCAGGTGAAGGCTGGTCCCTTCGTGGTAGCCAAATATGATGCACGGATGATATGCGCAGAAATTTCAGATGCTCAGGGTTCTTGAGCCTGCTCTGAGAATGCTCTTTAGGGGTTATAAATGTAAGTTTAAGGTAGAATAGTGTCTAAATTATCACAGGAAAATTAAACTTTTGATTCATTATAATCTCAAAAATCAAACCAGGGTGCATAACTGCCTTTTAGCTCATGTTGATTTGTATTCTTCCTAACATTAGCACTAGAAATATATTAAGTCTCTGTCATGTACAAGTGTGAGTACAGGGGATTTTACATTTACTTCAAGCCTCACAATACCTTGGAAGGGAATGTTATCACACCTATTTTACAAATGAGGATGTGAGCTACTTTTTCAAACACAGAACAATTATTTTATAGCGATTATTTCTGATCCCAAAATATGCATTCCTTCTATTAACTTTACTTCATGATACCTCACAATATCACAAAAACCTGTTTGATAGTTAGTTATTACTGAGAACAAAATTTTATAGGTACTTTGATTGTTACACTGAATTTTTATGCTTGTTTCTGGAAATTATTTTAGTGGTTTCAAAAATTAATTTCTTCTATCTGTCAAAGATCACTTACTCTATTTTGCATGTGAATCTTTTTATTCAGAGACATACTACTTGAAAATGTTATGTTTCACCATTTCATTTACTTAAGATATACTTAAGGTCTCATGTTTTTAGCGTCACTAAATCCACATGTGAAATCTGGTTTGTAGCATCTTACAATGACGTACTGAATAATAAGAGAAAGCGTAAGTAATGAGTGGGGGGATTAATCTGATTGTGGTCATTGTTCTTAATTGCAGAGAAAGTGATATTGGGAAAAAATCTGGACATTGATGACTTTAAGTAAAAAAGTGAATCAGAAGATTCGAAACTGAGGAGAAAGTCTAGAAAACTTTAAAAAGTTTATTTTGCTTATAAATTCATATAAGTGACTATGACTAAAAATTATCTCTAACAAAATCTAAAATAGTTTTTTATTTTAAGAATAATATTAAATATAAGCAATAAAGAATTATTTTTCTAATTGAGATTGATACATTAAGTATGTATACCTTTTTATATGTCAGTCATACCACATAGTTTTAAAAAAGAATTCAGCTATCATTTAAGCATTAGTATTTTGCCTTTTTAGCAGTATATAACATAGTTTATCTTATGGTCATTAATACACTAGATTTGATGAAATAAAGGACTAACAATGTTATAATAAATACCTTTAAACAATATACCACTGGTAATAAAATATTTTATTTTATATTATTTTTCATATAAAATATTTTATTATAAAATACAAACTGAACCAATTGTCATATTTAAAAATAGAAATCATATAAAAAATGAGCTAGTAGTCCTCACAGAAGCAAAATTACTAAAAAAATTTGGAAAATAGGTTAGTAGCATCTTAGACTTGACATTACATTAAGCTGGTCTCAGATCAAGGTAAAAAAATATGGAAAATCTTCTCATTAGTCCTTAAAATATTTTTTTTAGCTGCTTAGAATCTTTGCTTTTATAATCAGGATTCTTTTAGGTTTTAGGGATATAGGCTTAACTAATTTATTCATAATTGCTTCCTGTTAAGAACAGTGAACACCAATAACTGATGTTAAAAGAAAATAAAAGTTTAGTTTGCTCAAAGGACCATGATTTAACTACATCTTGCAATGTGTAAATCATCTCCAGAGAGTTTAATTCCACTTGTGGAGCAAAGCTTTTATATTAATAGCTAATTTCCAAAAGTTGAAATTAAGGACTTGATTTATTAAAATTTGTATGTATTTATATGTATTACATACATTGATATATTCAGAAGACATTCAGTTGTTAATCATACCTCTTGCTTTCTGGTGGAGGGGGATGCTGCAAATTCTACCCCCTCTGATGGAGAGGAATTTTTCTCTACTATTTGTATTCAAAAGAGCAATAGTACCACTGAGCTACACCTCAGCCCTGGTTTCTTGCTTATTAAGACATGATTTGCATTTAAAAATACAAGTAAAGTAAAATGTCGTATTTCTACCATTTGCATTTGTTAAAATTTTCAAATCTATACATAACCCTGCACCTATTAACCCTTCCCCTTTCCTTCTCCCATATGCCAACTAATGAAGTGGTGCTCTTCTAAATAATTCTTAAAAATAGAAAATTCCTGGGCTGGCAGAGTGGCTCAAGCAGTAAAAGCACATGCCTAGCAAGCATGAGACCCTGAGTTCAAACCCCAGTGCAGCAGAAAAAAAAAAGAAAATCCCTTATATTTAACTGAGAGTTTAGAAGTGAATGAATCTTAATGTTAGTCCTGGATCTAATATTTAATTGGTATACAATCTTGAATTTTAAGTTACTTAATCTTCTAAATGTCTCAATAACTTCACCTGTAGAGTAGAAAAAATAATAATTGTCTTTCAGAATGGCAAGGAATATCATACATTGCTTGATACAACCTTCATTCATAATAAACAGTAGGAGTGTTTTATAAAATGTTTATGCTCTGAAGTGCTTATACATACATTTTGATTTATCAATATAATGTGAACTCTGTAAACATAAAAAAATGCCAATTTCTCCCCTCTGTATTTGTGTCCTTCACATCTAGCACTTTACCTCATACATGGCATGTACATAATCAACCTGCTTATAATGAGTGAGTGAATATTTAGACTTATAGCATTTAATAAGCAATAAGAGCAATTCTTGATACTACAGCCAGTACCCAACTCCTTACACGGAACCTCTAAAGTTTGCCTGTAATTTTCCTATTGTAGTGAGATCTGTGTACCAGAAGTTCTTTGATTTGCTTCAGAGGCTTGGGTGAGTGTGCTTTGGTTCAGTGTTGGAAGGTATAGTTTTTGAATATGAAATAGCATCATGACCCAGAGAAATTCATATCCTCTTTGGTTCTAAATATATGTATATATATATATGTATGTGTGTGTGTGTGTGTGTGTGTGTAGAATGACAGATTTTAATGACGTGATTGGTGCTCAAATATTTTCTTAAAAGAAGAAAATTTTCCCAAAGTTTGTGGAACTATACTATAGAAAACTGATACAAACATAATTCTTGCATGACATGGGTCTACATGTTCATATGTATGGGAATAGGGATTTGTGTCTCTCAACCAAAGCACACAACAAAGTCCACTGAGCATCCTTTGGTCCATACTGCCTGCCTCCTGCTTTTACCTACCTTGACCATTTGCATAAACATATTAGGCTCTGAAACAACCCTGAATGATAACAGATATAATGAACAAAGACTGAAAATGGATAAGATAAATACCAAAATACTAGGTCTTCCTCTTCCTTTATTATCCTATGAACTTGTGATTTTTAAGGTTACGAAGAGTCTTGTTAGATTTGCTTGACTTAAACATCCTATGTTCCTTATTGTCACCTATCACTCTTTATAATTGGAGACAAATAAGTGAGAAGAATTAGATTAAAGACTCCCTCTCAGTTTTAAGACATTGTAATAGAGGTAAACCAGGAAGAGTTAAACCAGGACAATGAGCATGAATCTGGACCTGGAGTCCCTGGTATAGCAGACTATACTACTGACTGACTCAAACTCAGATTGGGTCAAACTGACTTTGTATCTATTCCAAGTTATAACACCGACATTTTCAATCTATGTTACAGATCAATAGGATTAGGACAGACATTTTTTAAACTCACGATGTGACTGAATTGACCAGCTATTTGGTTTTGTGTACAACGTGGACACAGCCTGAAAGTCTCTGAAGGTTGGCAGGTCTTTGACTTTTCCTAGTCTATAGAAAGAAACAAGAGATTGATGGGTAGAGAAACAATCATCAGGGGAACAATCAGTAGCCCTCTTATAAGAAGCAAGAGCAATTCTTCATTTTATAGAAACTTTTCTCTATTCTGAAAGTTCTTTTAAAATAAAGAAATGCTAACTAGAGACAATAAGAGGAAATTTGAGAGATATGCTACTTTAAGATTAAAAGGCAGGAACTGCAAAAACCAGTACAGTATTCATAACTAGCATTAATTGCTACTGTATAAAAAATTATGTTTAATCCAGTAAAATTTCATGTATATTAATGCTAACATTTAACATCAAGCAAAAGATAGATGAGTCTTTTTTTTTTCCTTTTATTATTCATATGTGCATACAAGGCTTGGGTCATTTCTTCCCCCTGCCCCCACCCCCTCCCTTACCACCCACTCCGCCCCTTCCTCTCCCCCCCACCCCATCAATACCCAGCAGAAACTATTTTGCCCTTATTTCTAGTTTTGTTGTAGAGAGAGTATATTCTTTGGAAGGTGTGTTAATGCACAAGGATGTGTACAAATATATAGATTGTGAATACTTGCCTTCATTGTTCTTAGAAACCTTGGAAGTAGTTATTTTCTACTTATTTAGAAATTTCATTTTGTTTCACTGTAAGCATGGAATGAAACAAACTTACTTGCCTTCCTCTCTTATAAAAATTACTCTCATAAAATAATATGAAGTCACTTTAGTATGGTCATAAGTAGGCAGATATTATAATAGATTTAACCTTTGAAAGAAATTCCACTAGGTCAGATTCACATTTACTTGGCTTTATCCTGAAAGCATTTCAAATTCATATGGAGTAAGTCAGGTATAATTTAAGCAGAAATTTGATGCTGTGTCAACTTGATGTGTAAGAAAACAGAGTATGGTGCTAACAGACCTACTGGAAATTGAAGAAGAACCTACAGAGAAAGATTCCCCAAATCAGCAACTAACTCTCAAAGTCTTGGCTGCCTTTGAATGTGCAAGAAAAATTCAAGGAATCTAGGGGAAAAAAATAATGACTGGACTTATGAAAGAGCTGAGCTGGGTACCGGTGGCTCAAGCCTATAATCCTAGCTACTCAGGAGGCAGAGATTAGGAGGATCGCAGTTCAAAGCCAGCCTAGGCAAACAGTTGATGAGACCCTATCTTGAAAAACCTTATCAAAAAATTGGGCTGGTGGAATGGCTCAATGTGTAGGAACTGATTTCAAGCCCCAGTACCACAAAAAAAAAAAAAAAAAAAAAGAGAGAAAGGAAAGAAAGAGCTGAGCAGATATTTTAGCTCCTGCCCTGTAGTGAAGATAGAACTGACATCTGAGTTCTGTTTACACACCTTGAGCTTTCCATCGAATTCTCAGAAACACCAAACCTTCACACTGATATTTATAAACAAATCTTTAGATTGAGGGAAAAATCAAAATAGACTCATCGTTAAGAAATGTAAGATCAAAGTGTTGAATGTTCAAGATAGCTAATTGCCTTTAAAAAATACTTAATATTTAATAAAAAATTACTAGACTTGCAGAGAAACAATACAGTGTGATTGGTAGTCAAAAGAAAAAGCAATGTATAAAAATGAACACCGAGATAACCCATGTAAAAACAAATTGGCAAAATTTTGAAATCAATTAATACAAATCTACTTAAAGCTATAAGGGAAAACATGGTCATAATGACTGATCATATGGAAATCTAAGCAAAAAGTGAAACTACCTAAAATACCCCACCTAAAATATGAATAGCTTAAAATAAAAATTTTAAGAAAAGATAAAATGGTAAAATGGATGGATTTAAGTAAAGATAAAATGGCAGATTAATGAATTTGGAGACAGATTAATGGAAATTATTCAATGTGAATAACAAGGGAAAATATTGAGCATAATGGAGCCTGAAGTATCTGTTAGAAATTGCCAACTTGTCTTAACATTTGAGCATTTGAAGTCCTAGGGGAGAAAAAAAGATAATATGGCAAAAGAAAAACTTTAAGATACAATTACTGAGAATATTCAAGAGAGGGAAGACAATAACCTATGGATCCAGGAAGTTAGCAAATCAAAATCCCCAAATATACAGAGATAGAAAGTAGTCACACCATTGTCACCTTGTAGAAAGTAAAATATAAAGTGAAAATCTTGAAGGCAGTTAGACAAAAATGACATGTTCCATATAAGGCACTACAAAAACTATGCTGCCTTTTTGTAACAAATAATGGGGACAAATAGTAGGAAAGAAGTGTAAAAAAGCAGTTGCCAACCCAGAATTCCATAATCAATAAGTACATTCTTCAACAATAAAGAAAAAATAAGGTAATTTTCAGATTAATAAAACTCAGAGAATCACCAGGATTCTCTGATTCATACAAAATGTTGAAGAAAGTCTTCATGGGTGAAATGAAGTAAAACTAAATGGAAACACAGGTACACAGGAAGTAATAAGGAGGGAATGAAACAGGTAATGTAATGCTGCATATAAAACGAATACTTTTCCATTAACATTTTAAAAAGAAAATCATTTGAAGTAAAGTATATATATATATATATATATATATATATATATATGTATATATATATATATATATATATATATATATATATATGCTTATATAGCTTATATAGCTGTAGTTTCGATTCTGAATACCTCCCAAAGAGCTATGCATTAAAGGATTGATCACCAGTCCATGGTATTCCTTTAGGAGGTAAGACCTTGGAGAAGAACATTAGGTCATGGGGAAGTGGCTGAGAAGGGAATATTTTTATTTCATCCCCTCCTCTTCTTCCTCTTTGTTTCCTTGCAGTCCTGAGGTGAGCATCTTGTTCTATGACATGTTCCCCATCATGATGTTCTGCTTTGCCACAGCCCAAAAGCAGTGGTCCCAACTGGCCATAGACTGAAACCTCCAAAACTATGAGGCAAAATAATCCTTTCCTAGTTATGAGTTCAATTATCTCAGGAATCTGCTACCATAGTGAGAAACTAATGCAAGCATTTTGTGAAGTATCTAAACAATGCGAATCTCAATTGTATTTCATTTTATATGGCACAAAATTAAATCAGAGTGGATTGTGAGAAGTTAAAAAGATGTATTATAATCCTTTGGGAAACCATGAAAATACACATATTTCATAAATATTTGATAAAGTCATAAAAAAGAGGTAAGAAAGACGAGCATGATAAAAGCACATCAGAAAAAAAATTGAAAATAGAACACAACAATATATAAAGATAATAACATAATAAAAACAAATGGATTTTACTTCAGCAATGCAAGTTTGAGTTAATATTGGGAAATCAGTTACTGAAATGTACACATTAAGTTAAAAAATGAAAACCTTATAATGCATTTAATGAAACAAGGAAAGCCTGTGACAAATTTCAATACCTAATTCATGATAAAATCTGTCAACCCACCAGCAATGGAAAGGAATTTTCTTATTCTGATAACCTCTACAAAACTAGAGATAGCCTCACATCTCATGGTGAAATATTAAATGCTTTTAGTAAACTTCAGAAAAAGCAAGTGACCCATTTTGATTAATTTGTTTGGTATTGTTCGAATGGTCTTAGTTACTGCAATAATACAAAAATGATGAAAAAATACATAAAATACATAAAAAACGAGAGGAAGATATAAAGCTTCCTTTATTCATATGTGACATGATTGCATATTTAGAACATTTTGAGAAATGTATTATTACTATATAACTAAAAAGTAAACAGCAATGCCACTTGAGTGTTAAGGTACCAAATTCAATTGTATTCCTCTATATTATTATCAAGAATTAGAAAACAAAATTCAAAAACTTTCATTTATAATAGCATCATAGCACAAAGAATTTAGAAATAAATTTAAGGAAATATGTGCACTACAACCTATACATTATGGTCTTTAAAGTAAGGTCCTTGTACCAGCAGCAGAGCATCACTTGGGAATTTTTTGTGATTCAGTTTCTTGGGTTTCATCCATCCCAGACATAACAGATCAGAAATTATACAGGTAAGGCTCAGGAATTTGTTTTAATAAGATCTGCAGTAGTTTGAGAGCTATTGTTTTAGGGAATCAAATAACTAAAACCTTCTTGCTGAAAGACTTCACAGAGCCTCAAATGTGAATGTATAATAAAATGTGATGTGCAGCGCCAAAACACATTTAATCACAGCAACTTTTTCTAACTTAAGTATCTCTTCAGCCTCATGCTCTTTGAAATGCTTTTAATGAAACAGAACTAGCAAGCACACTATTTAAATTGGGATGTGTTTCAAATTTATGCCTAATGATATTTTCTTTCCTTTAGCCCAAATAAAAACCATACAATTAAAAAGAACATAAAGAAACCATTCTTTTCATTTCAAAAGTAAATGAACTGATATTGAATGGACAAACTAATTCTTTCAGGTAACTAATGTAGAAATTTGGCTAAATAATTTAAAAATCCTAAAATGTGCCAACATATGCTTACTTGTCCTTTTTTGTTATTTTGACAATTTTGTACATTGCTTGGCAGATATGGTAGTGCTTGAGAACAAAGAAGATTTTTAATTAAAGAAGAAATAACATAGCTGAAATTCCAGTTAATTCTAACCTCTATTTTAACCAGTAGTTTAAAGTAAACATCTAGCTGCACTATATTCATGATTATGTCACTGAGAGTCTTGAAAATGAAAAGAGGATTTACTACTACTGTATATGTTCCCACAGTTTCAATGCCTATGAGGCTTGGTCTGCTAGAGTTTGTCAGTGTTCCAGGTTTTAAATAAGAACATGTCTGCATATTTGCTCTAAATGGTATGCCAGGAAGTTCTTAAATTGATTTTAACTGCTATGTCACATAAAAGTCACCTAATTTGAGCTTGGAACTGAATGAGCCTTTATTTGAAATTAGTTTTGAAACTAATGTGTGTTCTTGTAAGTTTTGACAGCCATATTTCAATGTTTCATGGGCTCTGAAAATTCAGAGTCCTAGTTTTATGTAAAATTCAAATGAAGATGGAACTCAAAGAGAGATGGGTTGAATTGTTAATTATTTATCTAAGAGTGAAAAATGAAAATAATTGATCATCTCGCATTTCAAGCAGATGAACTGTTATTAAATCAGCAGCAGCAGCAACATCAGCAGTGTCACAACCTGCAATGGTTTGATACTTAGAATGTGCCAAAATAAAGTTCAGCAGGTTAAATGAATTAGTTTAGAGTAAGCTCCCTCTCTGGGAATTCATCTATCAATATACTTTCACATATGTTAAACAACATATTTAATAACAAAGGATTGGGGTAACTTAAATGATTATGAATAGGGAAGTGGTTAAATGCAAATCAGCGCATGTTTAAAATAAAATATTACTATGCAAGCAGATATTTGTACACTTATGTAGTTAAATTGTACTTTGGCTAGAAATTTTATTTAAAGCTCTAAGCTTCAAAAGTTCTCCATGAGAACTTTTCCATCAGGCAAGGTACCTTAAAGAAAGGAAAAGTTAGAGTTGGGGATGTAGCTTAATTAGTAGAGAGCTTTCCCAGGATAGGTGAGGCCTTGGGTTCAATCCCCAGGACCATGATTTTAAAAAAAGAAGAAGAAAGAAAGAAAAAATATTGACACGAATGTTTCTCACTGTCCTTGAAGACACAACGCATGTAGACCTTAAACCAATAAACCAAATGGGCCTTTAGAAGTCACTGATTTCAGTGTTTTGGTGTGGTTATGAATGATAGCAGAGAATTCTTTGGTGAGAAGAGCACTTAGTTGAAGCTAAGAAGCCTTCATTCTGGTCTCAGGATTGTCATGATTTTGCCACTGAATTTCTTTGACATGCATTTTCCACTCAGTAAAATCCTGCAGCTGTGTTAGATAATCTCTCACAGCCCATTGCTACAAAACATTCTCTAACTTCTTTAATTCTATTACCACCTAAATTATTTTCTTTAATATCTTTGGAACCAGAGAAAGATTTAGAAAAAGAATTCCTTCACAATATCAAATAGATACAGCAGTCTGTTTTTATTTCCAAATTCTCTGAGTGATAAGGAGGCTCCATGTTTATGAAGGAAGATTCCAGTTTGCACTCTGTATGGATCATTCCCTGTGGCCAAAATTATATATTCTTAAATGTCAAACATAGATTTTTAAAAATTATAACAGAAAGGACAGAAGATATGGAAGAGCAGGAAACTTAAAGAGGAGAAAATTAGCCCAGAAGATTTTAGGTTGGCTCAAGCTAACTCTTTGTTCTTTTAATTTAATACTCTGTCTTTGTTTTGAAAATGTAGTTATAAAGCTTGAAAGTTTGGTGAATGCTTGAAAAATATTAAATGAATAAGTGTTAACCCACTGGAAAACAATTACATTTTATATTACATTGCCTGATAATTGGTGATACTTAAGCTAGTGCAAAAATTATATGCACCCCCTCACATAATTTTTAAGGCACATGCTCTTGTGACATTGCATGGAGAAAGTTTCAGGTAGAAGGGAGTGGATTTTTAACGATTACGATTACTGATAATTTAAATAGTGTTGATTAGTTCAAATGACTGACATATTAGTTACTGTCTTCTGGAAATCTTTAAAGGCAGAATTTGTAAATTAGGGTTGATTATATGTATAATCAAAAACTGCTAATCAAGAATTAGCAGTTGTTCTTAAATAATAGCAACAAAGACCCTAAATTCATTAGGCAAATATTATTAAGGGGAATCAGACAAGTCAGCCTCATTTAAGATGCTACTACTTTCCTACCTAATTTTATTGACATTAAATGGAAGAACAACAAAACAATCATAGTTTTGTAATGCTACCTAATATCCAAACAATAGCTGCTAAATAAATAATTTTTTCTTTTGTTTTATTTTTAAACTTTTTTATTATTGTTGTGCTGAAGGTACATTGTGACATTTACAGAAGTTCATACTCTCCCCCTCCATCTTTATCTACCCTCCCCCATTCCTGGAATAGTTTTATCAGGTTTTGTTTTCTATTTACATACATGTGTACACAATATTTGTGCTGTAGTCCTGCTCCCTCTCCAGCTGGTACCAACCCCTTAACCAGGACCTGTGTTGCCCTCCTGTTCTCCAATTTTGTAAAAGAAAAAAATGACATTTTTGTTTAAGGTAACTATACATTGGTTTTCTTATAATATTTCCATGTACATATGTATTATAAATTGAATCAGTTCATTGCCTTTTTCACCTTTGTACCTTAATCCTCTTCTTATGATGATTACAACAGGTTTTAAAAATTCTGTAAGAATGGGGGGAGGAGGGATAAAGGAAAGTAGTGGAGGATACAATTATAAGTGTGATATATTTGATACATACTAAGAACTTTTGTAAGTGCCACCATGTACCCTTTCCCAGCACAACAGCAACAACAAAAAAGACCACAAGAGAGGTAACACTTAAAAATCAGTAGAGAGCATGTACCCAAAATATATAAGACCGTCCAGTTTCAATAAGAAAAAGACCAAAAACCCAACAGAAACAGTGGGCCAATGAATCAGTTCTTTACAAAAGACAAAATACAAATGGACAACATCAAAAAAATTCTATATTCATTCTTGTGTAGGAAGTACATCAACCATATTCACCTTTTTAACTTCCCTCTTTTACACTCATTCTCTCATGTGTGATCTCGCCTTGGCATGACCTTTTTTTGTAACATTGCTTGTATTTTTATTAGGTCTATATTCCACATGAGAGAAAACATGTGGCCTTTGGTTTCTGAATCTGGCTAACTTCACTTAAGATGATATTCTCCAGATCCATCCATTTACTTGTAAATGACAAAATTTCATTCTTCTTTGTGGCTGAATAAAATTCCATTGTGTATAAAAAACACATTTTCTTAATCCATTCATCAGTAGTGGGGCATCTTGGCTATTTCCATAGCTTAGCTATTGTGAATAATTCTGCAATAAACATGAGTGTGCAGATGCCTTTATTGTAACCTCACATAGACTCCTTTGGGTTTATCCCTAGAAGTGGTATTTCTGGATCATATTGCAGTTTAATTTTAGTTTTTGAGGAGCCTCCATACTGTTTTCCATAGTGGTTGTACTAATTTACATTCCCACCAACAGTGTTTGAGTGTTCCTTTTTCTCCACATTCTTGCCAACAGTTGTTATTGGTTGTGTTCCTGATGATAGTCATTCTAACAAGGGTGATGTAGAATCTTAATGAGGTTTTGATCTACATTTCTGAACTTTTTCAGAATTCAGGCACAGAAGCTATTTTCAGTCATCTTATTTCTATTTGCTTTCTATTTTCATGAGTTCAGCGTCTTTCTTCCCAGTAATTGGCAGAAATACATTTTATTAACTCATCTGACTGCCATAATCATTCCTGTTGAATCCAGAGATATTGCTAAAGGCATAAATACACAGTATATGAACCATGGGTTGTTGTTAATACTGGTGAGGAGGCTCACTAAGGTATAGATTACTCATGTGCTTCTAGACAGTCTGAGGAAAGTATCAGTTCATATTCATTGGTAGTCTTCTCCATTGGTAGATCCTGGAGCTGTGTGGCTTAGCAAGTAAAAATTCAGGACACCCAGTTAAATTTCAATTTTAGGCTAATAAGGAATAATGTTTTAGTATAACTGTTACCAGACCAGTGAAGCTTAAGGAGGAGGTCTCCAAAAGGGAGTAGATCTCAGCCTGGCTATTGGATACAAAATAAGTGACATTGTCATGAAGAGAATTCTAGGATACATTGCAGTAGAAACCAAGAAAATTTATTAGTAAAGCAAAGCAAAGAGAGGAAAGCATACAACCCGGACATGGGGAGAGGCACATTTAATAACAGGTGCAACATCAGAGGTATTTATGGTGAAAAGTTGGGTTTGGGTTTGGCTTGGATTTACCCCTTTGTTCTGAATACCTGGTATATTTAATCACCTTACCATTACATTGTTTTATACATTGTTCCATTCATTAAATTTTGGTCATTATGACATAGATGTTTGGGTATTCTTTTAAGCAAAGAATGGGTTTCTGCCAGATGTCCCTTTAAGACAGGTGATCATCCTTGAGATAAATATTTTTCTTTGCAAACACTTTTGTGATACCAGGAGTCATTTCCCCAAGTATTTTTCCCCAGGATAAAAAGTCCTTCTTTAAGAGATCCTTGCTCTGTCTCAGAGCACACTAATTATTTGGGCAAGCAGGCAAGGTCAGGGAAAGAGCTGCTCTTTTTGTTTTTCTTTTTTTTAAACTAAATGTTGCAGCTTATTGAGTAAGTGTAAGATTTAAAGCAAAGAGAAAAGAAAAGTGTTTTGTGCATTTATGAAAGTAATTTTATTAAAGTAATTAAAGTGTTTATTTCTGAATTCCTTGCTAATGTTTCTCATCCCTCATTTTCCCCGTTCTATCTTGCTTCACAATTATGTCTCATATATTGCATGGAAAATGTTTATATTTATTATTTTTATTTATGTAAAATTCAAATTTAACTGATTTTCTCTCTCTCTCTTTTTTTTTTTTTGTAGTAGTGAGGCTTGAACTCAAGGCCTCATATTAGGCACTCTACCACTTGAGCCACTCCTCCAGACTCATTTTCAATGGGGTTTTTCAAGATAGGGTCTTGGGAACTATTTGCCTTGGGCTGGCTTCAATTCTCCTGAGTAGCTAGGATTTATAGGAGTGAGCCACCAGCTCCCAGCTTAACTGAGTTTGTTATATTTCATCTGGTGGTTCTAGCACAATTCTCAAGTATAATATACCCTCCCACGTTTAGACACTTAAATAGACCCCATTGCTTACACCTTGGCTGAATCTATGACTTACTAGACCAAAGCAAATAAGAAAGAATGTAGTAAACTTGATACCTTATCTGTTTCAGGCTTAAGACTTAAACAGACATGGCAGCCTCTGCTTTTCTGGTATTTGGTACAAAGCTGTCATAGAAAAATTCAGATACCCTGATGAGACTATATGAAAGGGAACTGACAAACTGAGTTTACAGCAAGGACAGAGGCCTCAGACATGTGACCTAGGCTGAATTACTCCAGACAAACCCCAGGCATTAGAGCTATCCTAGTAGGGCACTAGGCACATGAGGGAAGAAGCCATCTTGAGTGGATATCACATGGATCAGAAATATAGCAATACCTTCAGTGGTTCCTGATCCACAATCATGAGAAATTATAAAATGATAACTGTTTTAGGTGCAAAACCTTCAAATAGTTGTTATGCAACAATGTATGACTAAGACAGACAAGATCCAAGCCCTATCTAGCTCCCATTCCTTTAGGAAGTAACTTCTACAGAGCTGTTGAAAATAAGGAGAACATTTACTTACTTCATAGACCTTTCACACAGCTAACCAATTCCCTTCTTTAATGGGACTGAGAAAATAAAAAGCTGTACAAATTATAAATAGAAATGTATGAGGTTTTTATGAGACCAAGGGTGAGCTTGCAAATTAAATCCATAAATAGAATAGTCAACACCAGAGGAATAAATTTGATTATTGGAGGCAGAATACTTGCAATTATCCCTTTCCTTCAAGAAAAACTTTGTCCCTCCTATTGCTTTATTCTTTTTAATTAGCTTCTCAGAGCTTAAAGTATGAATGGGACTTTTCATTCGATTCTGTAATTATAACTTTGGTGCAAATAATTTCTAATGGAATTTTGTCTTGTCTCCAACACAAGGATAAATGCTATTGGAACAATAAGGCACACAGCACTTTTCACATCAAGAAGAAGGGAAGAATTCTCTTTAGATTTGGTAAAAGAAATAAATTTATATGTTAAAATCTTATAGACTTTTGGGGGTGGGAATGGGGTTTGAACTCAGGCCTTTAAGCTTGCAAATCAGGTACTCTACTGCTTGAAGTACTTTATACCTTCAACCCTATCTACATGTTAAAATCTTGACTAAAAATTATTCAGATTAACCTAAAATTCATTTTTTCTAAATCTACACTTTAGCTAGATAGTTTTAATGGTATCGGTTAAAATTGCATTCGCATACAAGTAACAATTTAAATCAATTAAAAGTGGTTTAACAATAAGAAGTTTCACTGTCTTATATAAAAGTGTCTGGAGGTATACAGAGGAGGCAGTGTGACAGTTTTTCAGTGTTGCTTCTAGCATCTGGTCTGTCACACATTTTACATGTGTTTCCTCATGGTTGATAAGATCTGATTGAACTCATCACACCCACATTATAGGCAGATAGAAGGAAAGAAGGGTCAGAGAAGAACATGCTCCTTTCTTTTAGAAAACTTCCTAGAATATTCAAAAAAAGATTTTTTTTTCTTCCATTTGGCAGAACTTAATCACATCATGGTGTGGTTGGGAAAAGCAGTCTTTATTCTGAGTGGTCAGATACCTAGCTTCTAAGGAAGATGGGGAGAATACTTATTGGGGACGATTAGCATTTTCTGTGGCATATGGCTAATTCTATATTGATTAGTACTTGTTAATTAGCAATTATATATATTCTAAAATCATTTGCTTCTTTGTACTTTCAACTAAAATTGATAAGGACTTACTGAGTTATTGAATATTTACGGCTTGCAGAAAACTCAAGTGCCATGATGTATATACAGGTAAATAAACTATATTTTGAATATTAAAGAATATATATCTACTTGAGAATCTTACAAAATGTAACACATAGTAACAGAATATGAATACAGTGTTGATTAATACGAGAAGCCCAAAGAAAATGTTAACAATTAAGATAAGATTATAACTTTGCAAAGATATTAAGCAAAATGTACACAGGGAAACTCCATCCCAAATAGTAAAAGTGTATTGTGTACTGATTTTCCTCCCAACTCATTATAACTTATTAATGGTAAGATAAATCCTTATGTTGTTCCAAAAGCTACCAAAAGAAACAAGAAGAATAATAAAAATAATTTTTTTATTTTTATGCTCTACACTTTCCATCTTTTGCCTTGATTGAAACCTGGCTCATTTCCTACTGCAAGGCTCTCTCAGAATTCACTCATTGCCCTTCAATCCCAGAGCTTATTTTAATATTCTTCTAGCCTCCACCCACTTCTTACTATTACTTGTAGATTAACATTCTTTCCTCCATGTGTAAAAACTTCTCCTCTTTAAAAGATTAATTCCTTTAAGCAATCCTGTCTCTTTCTTTCTACACTTCCTCATCAGTGCCATCTTTCAAAATCTATAATTGCTGAGGATATTGACCTCTTTCTTACAAACACTTCTAATTCTTCTGTAGGTTATCTTGGGTAGCCTCAACATTCATGTGGTTAACCCATTTAAAACATTGTCATCAAAGCTTCTAAATTTCCTAGATTCTACCTTTACTAAAGTTTAGACACTCTCTTAAATAGCAATACCTTTGACTTGACATCATTCTGAACTGAGCTGCGTATTAAATTTCAATGTCTAACTCCTATTTTCTATATTCATGGCATTTATACTCCTACCTATTTCAACCTTAATAGAGCCTCATACTTCTTTTCTCTTCCTTCATTCATTACTAACATTCAATGTCTGCCACTCCTAATCCAGAATTCACAGTGAAATGAGTCAATTGTATCTAGTAGTTTCAGGCTTCTATTCTCAAGCAATGAGAGTTGGACACTCAGGGTAATTACTAGATAGATACGTAAAAAACAGACAGGATTCTATTGCCCATAATGGGTATGAAGCATATGTAACTCCACTTCTGTTCTCAATTCCTCCCCTCTCAGTAGCTTCTTGGGTAATCTTGCTGTTTCTTCCCTAAAATTTGAGAAGCTATGTCTGAATTTTCTTGAATTCCTGCCAAATACTCACAAATCTCTCAGCTGTCCTCAGTCTTACATTTTTTTCCTCCCTTCTCTTGGAAAGGAATCTATCTCCATTTTAGTCCAGATTCAGATCCTGTCCCTGTCTTTTTATGCCATCCCCTCTACCACTTCAGGATGCTCAGCAACTGTTTATTCTCTCCTCTTTTTTCCAGAGCTCTTTCTATGTTTTAAGATGTATATATCTCATGTATACATTCTCTTCTAACATTTACCTGACTGGTTTTGTTTGTTTGTTTTGTATTCACAACCAAGATTCTGGGAACATTGTAGCTTGTTTTCACTACTTCAGTTTTACTCCTTTTTTTTTTTTTTAAATGAAGTTTCAATTCTATCTCCTGTTAGTGGCCCAGTGGGATTCTCTTCCTCTCTGAAACACTAATAATCTCTTGGTTGCTAAATCTAATGGATCCAGTTTAGTTCTTATTCTATCAGTCTTCTCCGTAGAATTTCACACAATTCATCGCACTTGGCTATAAGAAGTACTGTCTTCATTTTCACAGCGTATCTCTCTATAGATTCTCTTTTACCACTCTCTTGCTGCTCCTTTGCCTCATCAGAGAGCACTATAGGTAGAATAGTTTCCATATTTCTTATCAAAGTCTCCCTTGATGTCTCATCTACTGCCACCACTTCCGTCATGATAAATATGCTCAAAGACCTCAAATCTGCATCTCCAGGCTTGGCAGCAGGAACAGAAATAAGGGAGAGCATCAAGTTTCTTTCTTTATCCAGCTAAGTTTCCAGTGCAGGAGGAACTATGGATGAATTCTTAGAACAGTGTTTGAAATATTGATATAAATTAGACAATTACGAAGCATGGTGGAATATATTCTCTTTTTGAATTTTGATTCTCTGTGCTTAGGTGAGGATTAAAGGAGCAACAGTATTATGGACCAGAAAAATAGTTTTTTAAAATTGAAATAACAAAAATTTAAACCTATTTCTTTGATTACCTATAAAACAATTCCAAAATTAGACTTTACAGTGTCTTTTAAACCATAGTCTTCCATTCAACACATGTACTTGATAGATAAAAAATAAATGTGACAACTACAGATGAGTGAGTTCATGTTAAAGTATTTTCATTTTCAGTTATTTATTTCTTCAAAAGAAGTACTTAATTATGTACTTCTCATAGTTCATCATTCCATATTGAAGCCTACTCTATTTACTACAGAATCTTCATAAGCATCATTCGTTTTAACAATGTAGTCTCTCAGTGAATTAGTCACATGTGATTCTTCATCAGTTCTAGGCTATGCTGAATGTGGGCTTTCTCCAAGGCCATTATTTCACTGGTCACTTCTCTCCCCTCCTCTCCCATCCCCTTCTGCTTCCTCTTTATTTCTCTCTCCCTCTCCCTCTCTCTTTTTCTCCCTCTTCTTCCCTTTCCTTCTCATTCCTCCATGATACACAACATGCATGCAGTGCTTCTACACACACAATGAAACTCTTACCACACAGATAGGATTTTCTATTTCAATTCCACTTTCATCAGTCTGTTATAACTTACCTTAAAAAACCTTTTTGATATATATGCTACATTACTCATGCATCGAACATCATGAACTATAATGGACAATGTAGCTTTTCCACTACTAAGAAATGTCCCCATTTTCAAACTCAGTAGCCATGGCCACTTGATTGATCCAGGTTTGAGCACCTCTCTGAAGTTAGGTGAATCAAATCTTTTCCTTGGTGTTTTAAAACTTGGAACCATGCAGAGTGTGTCTCAGTACTTTTCTAGTGGAGAATATGTAATCTGGAGTTCTGATGGCCATTTCTACCTTGTGAGAGCTGTTGAAGGAAATAAAGTCTGCAAGAAGAGTTCTAGATGATTTCAGGCCCTAGCTTGACTGACCCTGAAGTCAGCTCTACAGAGTGAGTCCCATCTTTTGGATTCAAGAGCCAATATATTTTCCTGTCCCTGATTTACTTTGTGTGAGCTTCCTATCATTTATAGTCCTGACTAAATATATGGTCTGTATGCTAACATTGGCTTTTCTTCTTTATTTTTTATCTACTTTTCCTGCTTCTCATAAGGGGAAATAATTGCTCTGTTTGATTAACTAAGAGAGTATTGAAATTGTGGCATACAAATCTATTATTTTTATTCTGTGACAGAGGAGAGAATTGTTCTCCAAGAAAATCATTTCATATTCTTTCTTCCTCATTACTCTCTGATATTCAAAAAATTAAAATTTGGTTTCTTCAGCTTGTGTGTCTGTAACAGGGAATTCATTTAGAAATAAATAGTTAAACTAACATTTTCCTAGTGATGACTTTGCCTAAGTTAGCCATTCTGGATACCAATTTTTGATGGCATTCCTAAACCAAAAAGAAATAACAAAATACAATAACCAAAACCAAGTAAGACTATTGATAACAGTACTCAAAGGGATCTAAAACTTGGGATATTTTTTAGCATAACAAAAAGAACTACTTCTGTTCATCCTTTGTAATAGATTTAGAACTGCATAGTTTACCACAACATAAATATAATATGTACAACAATCAAAATGAACATTCAGAAGTGCTTTAATGTAAATGTCTAATTTTTGTGTGTATGAACTGTGTTAAGAAATTTAGGGGAGAGATCCAAGATAGCAACTGGAGGGCTGAAGCAGACAGCATGAGCTCCATAAATCAAAAAGTTTGCTGAGACACTGGAGCAACTCTTGGCAGAAAAAAAAAACCCAAAAAGAATCAAAACTCTGACACCTTGAACCCCCAACCTGTACAAAGCTTCTCCATGGCACGTTACACTGAGAAAACAGGAGAGCGCCCACAACACCAGACACCAGCTCCAAATCTGCTTAGGAGATGCAGACTAACAAGATGGCAAGTGGGTCACAGAGCTGATCTCCAGAACCTGAGGACAAGCCACACCTCAATGAGAGAGGAATTGACTAAGCAGCTGCCACTGAAAGATAGGAAAAAACTGGCAAGTCTCCCCAACCACCTGGCAGGACTAAGACACAGCTTCTGCTTAAATACCAACACCAGGACTGTATGCAGAAAGAGTAACACAAGAACTGTTAAGACTAAAATTCTATTGTTCCTGAACCTGGAAATTTTTTTATGTGTTTGTTGGGTTCCCTGTTTGTTTGTCCACCACCTATCCTTGTTGACTTAAGTGAGTCTCTCTCTCTTTTTTTCTTATTCTTTATTTCTTTGTTTTATTAGTTTTACTATTGTAAGTTAGCTAACACTAATTACACAGAGACCAGGGATAGAAACAGCACCAAGTGGAGTGAAGGGAAGACAAAAAAGGGATGGAAACCATCTCCCTCCAAAAATAAATTAATATAGATTCAGAGAGAAATGAAGAAAATGGAAACCCAGTCCCAGACTCCAACAAACAAATATAAACTACACCAAGGAATCCAATAAAACCCACAAGAACATTCTGAAAGAAGAAATCCTGAAGTAATCACTGAGAATTGCATGGAGATGTTACTAGACAGGGTCAACCAAAACGTACAGGAGGCAGTCAAGAAATTCCAAGACAATGAAAATAAATAATATGAGAAGGCACAAAACAAGTAAATGAACTCATAGAGGCATAAAAAAGAGCAAAGTGAAACAGAGAACACCATAAATAGAGAGATAAATGAATTAAGGACAAAAACTGACAATATTAAAGAGGAAATGACCCATGATATGGAAAACCTCACAAAAAAGAATAAAACAGAAATACAAAGCAAAATGCATGGCCACCCCTACAGACTAGAACAAGCAGAAGACAGAATCTCAGAATTTGAAGATGAAATGGAAATTAAAGGACAAACTGAAGAGCTATGAGTCAAACAACTCAAGACCTCTGAAAGGAATATGTAAGAACTCACCAACTCCATCAAAAGATCAAACCTAAGAATCATGGGCATTGAAGAAGGAGAAGAGGTGCACGCAAAAGGAATTCATAATATATTTAACAAAATAATAACAGAAAATTTCCCAAATCTAGAGAAAACTACGCTCATTCAGGTACAGGGAGCCTCCAGGACACCAAAGAGACTTGACCAAAATAAAATTACCCCTCAACATATTATCAATAAAACAACAAATTCAGAGAATAGAGAAGAAATATTGAAGGATGTAAGGGAGAAAAAACAAATAACATACAAAGATAAGCCCATCAAAATCACAGCAGATTTCTCAACAGAAAGCTTAAAAAAAAAAAGAGCATGGAGTGAGGTATTCTGGGCACTGAATGAAAGTAACTTCAATCTTAGTATACTCTACCCAGCAAAACTATCATTCAAAATAGGTGGAGCAATAAAAGTCTTCCATGATAAGCAGGAACTGAAACAATATATGACCACCAAGCCACCACTACAAGGAATTCTGCACACAGAAAATGAAAGCTAACAAAACCATTAAAGGAAAGATAGTACCAAACCACAAGAGAAGAAAAGAAAAGAAAGTAGAGAGTAATGATTCAGCTGCACATAATCAAACCCTTACACAACAACAACAACTAAGTGACAGGAATCACCACATACCTATCAATACTAACACTGAATATTAATGGACTTAATTTGCCCATCAAAAGACACCATTTGGCAAACTGGATTGAATAGGAAGATGCAACAATCCATTGCCTATAGGAGACCCATCTTTTTGGCAGAAACAAGCACTGGCTTAGGATGAAAGGCTGAAAGATTTATCAAGCCAATGACCCCTGAAAACAGGAAGGAGTAGTAATACTTATCTTGGACAAAGTAGACTTCAAACTTACATTGATCAAACGAGATAAAGAAGGACACTTCATACTAATAAAAGGGGAAATACACCAAAGGGAAATAACAATAATAAACTTGCATGCACCAAACATCAATACACCCAATTTCATCAAACATACTCTGAAAGACCTAAAAACATATATAGACTCCAACATAGTGGTAGTGGGAGACTTTAATACCCCTCTATGACCAATCGATAGGTCATCCAAACAAAAAATCAATAAAGAAATTCTAGAACTAAATCATACCACAGATCAAATGGACCTAGCTGATGTCTATAGAATATTTCATCCAACTTCTGCACAATATACATTCTTCTCAGCAGCTCATGGAACCTTCTCCAAAATTCATCATATCATAGGGCACAAAACAAGCCTCAGCAAATAAAAGAAAATAGAAATAATCCCATGCATTCTATCTGATCACAATGCATTAGAACTAGAATTCAACAATGAAAACAACAGTAAAAAACATATAAACAACTGGAAGCTGAATAATGAATTGCTCAATGATCAGTGGGTCATTGATAAAATAAAAGAAGAAATTAAAAGTTTCCTGGAAGTTAATGAAAATGTAAACAAGACCTACTAGAAGCTATGGGACACAGCAAAGGCAGTCCTAAGAGGAAAGTTTATAGCCATGAGTGCATATATTAAAAAGACAGAAAGATCTCAAATCAATGACCTAATGCTACATCTCAAAATCTAGGAAAACAAAACAAGCAAATCCCAAACAAGCAGAAGGAGAGAAATAACAATAATAAAAAAAGGACTGAAATCAATGAAATAGAAACAACAACAAAAAAATGATACAAAGAATCAATGAAACAAAAATCTGGCTCTTTGAAAAAATAAATAAGATTGACAGACCCCTGGCAAACCTAACTAAAATGAGGAGAGAAAAAAACCCAAACCAGTAAAATCAGAAATGCAAAAGGGGAGATAACAACAAATACCACAGAAATCCAGTAAATCATCAGAGACTATGTTGAGAACCTATATTCTAATAAATTTGAAAATCTTGAAGAAATGGACAGATTTCTAGATACTTATGACCATCCAAAATTGAACCAAGAGGATATTAATCATCTGAATAGATCTATAACACAAAATGAAATTGAAGCAGTAATAAGGAGTCTCCCAAAAAAGAAAAGTCCAGGACCTGATGGATTCTCTGATGCATTCTATCAGACATTTAAAGAAGAACTAATACCAACCATCCTTAACCTGTTCCACAAAATAGAAAGGGAAGGAATACTGCCCAACTCTTTCTATGAAGTCAGTATTACACTCATCCCAAAACCAGAAAAAGACACCTCAAAAAGAAGAACTATCAGCCAATATCCTTAATGAGCATTGATGCAAAAATCCTCAATAAAATATGGCAAACTGAATCCAACAACACATCAGAAAGATCATTCACCACGACCAAGTCAGCTTTATACCAGGGATGCAGGGGTGGCTGAACATACTCAAATCTATTAATGTAATACAACAAATTAATAGAAGCAAAGACAAAAACCATTTGATCATCTCAACAAATGCAGAAAAAGACTTTGTTAAGATCCAACACCATTTCATGATAAAAGCTCTAAGAAAACTAGGAATAGAAGGAAAGTACCTCAACATTGCAAATGTTATATATGACAAACCTACTGCCAACATTATGCTTAATAGTGAAAAACTGAAACCATTCCCCCTAAAATCAGGAATGAGACAAGGATGCCCACAATCCCCACTCCTATTCAGCATAGTACTGGAATTCCTAGCCAGAGCAATTAGGCAAGAAGAAGAAATAAAAGGAATACAAGTAGGTAGAGAAACTGTCAAAATATCCCTATTTGCAGATGGTATGATCCTATACCTTAAAGACCCAAGAACCTCTACTGCAAAATGCCTAGACACAATAAACAGCTTCAGCAAGTTGGCAGGTTACAAAATCAACTTACAATAATCATTAACTTTTCTATACATGAATAACAAACAAACTGAGAAAGAACATATGGAAACAATTGCATTTACAAAAAAAATCAAATACCTAGGAGTAAATGTAAAAGGATGTGAATGACCTCTACAAGGAGAATGACAAACCCCTGAAGAAAGAGATCAAGGAAGACTACAGAAGGTGGAAAGATCTCCATTGCTCTAGTGGTAGAATCAACTTAGTATAAATGCCTATACTACCAAAAGCAATCTACATGTTCAATGCAATTCCCATCAAAATCCCAATGACATTCATCACAGAGATTGAAAAATCTACCCTAAAGTTCATTTGGAAACACAAGAGACTACAAATAGCCAAGGCAATGCTCAGCAAAGAGCAATGCTGGTGGTATCACAATAGCTGACTTCAAACTATATTACAAAGCAATAGCAATAAAAAACAGCATGGTACTGGTATAAAAACAGACATGAAGACCAGTGGAACAGAATAGGACCCAGATATGAATCAACACAGCTATGCCCACCTTATTTTTGACAAAGTTGCCAAAAACATATGATGGAGAAAAGAGAGCCTCTTTAACAAATGTTGCTGGGAAAAGTGGTTATCTGTCTGCAGAAAACTGAAACTAGATACGTGTTTATCACTCTGTACCAGTATCAACTCAAAATGGATCAAGGACCTCAATATCAGACCTGAAACTCTGAAGTTAGTACAGGAAAGAGCAGGGAATACTCTGGAAGCAATAGGTATAGACAAGGACTTCCTCAATAGAACTCTAGCAGCTCAGCAACTAAGAGAAAGAATGGACAAATGGGACTACATAAAATTAAAAAGCTTCTGCACAACAAAAGAAATGGTCTCTAAATTGAAGAGACCATCCACAGAGTAGGAGAAAATATTTGCCAGCTATACATCAGACAAAGGACTGATAACAAGAATATATAGGGAGGTCAAAAAAACTAAACTCCCCCAAAATCAATGAACCAATAAAGAAATGGGCAACTGAGCTAAACAAAAGTTTTTCAAAAGAAATTCAAATGGCCAAAAAACCACATGAAAAAATGCTCACCATCTCTGGCCATAAAGGAAATGCAAATCAAAACCACGCTAAGATTCCACCTCACCCCTGTTAGAATAGCTATCATCAAAATCACCACCAACAACAAATGTTGGTGAGGATGTGGGGATAAAGGAACCCTCGTACACTGCTGGTGAGAAGGCAAGCTAGTGCAACCACTCTGGAAAACAATATGGAGACTTCTTAAAAAAATAAACATAGACCTGTCATATGATGCAGCAATCCCACTCCTGGGGATATACCCAAAAGAATGTGACACAAGTTACTCCAGAGGCACCTGCACACCCATGTTTATTGCAGCACTATTCACAATAGCCAAGTTATGGAAACAGCCAAGATGCCCCACTACTGATGAACAGATTTAGAAATGTGGCATTTATACACGATGGAATTTTACTGAGCCATGAAGAAGAATGAAATCTTATCATTCATAAGTAAATGGCATCTAACATGATTCCATAGCTTAGTTATTGTGAATAGTGCTATTATAAAACACAGGCATGCAAGTCTCTCTTTGATAGTCTGATTTCCTTTCTTTTGGCTTTATACCAGGAGTGGGACAGTTGGATCATATGGTAAGACTATCGTTAACTTCAAGGAACATCAATACTGCTCTCCATAGTAGCTGTACTAATTTACATTCTCACCATAACTTGGCTATTATGAATAGCATTGCAATAAACATGGGTTTTGGTTGTTCTTGTTTTTCTAGGAGTTTGAAGTGTAGCATCAGTTCACTGATTTGAGATCTTTCTGTCCTTTTAATATATGCACTCATGGCTATAAACCTTTTTCTTATGACTGCCTTTACTGTGTCCCACAGTGTAGGGAGCAGATTAAAGCCTATGAGTACTGGACACACACAAGATGAGATGCAGTTAATTGCTTTTAACTGCAGGGCAAGATAGGCATAGCCCTCGACTACAAAACAGGGAAAGGCAGAACAGCTGCATCTGCTAAGTTGCATTCAGAGAAGCAGGAATGCTTCTCTGTTCCTGCTACACTGTCATGCCGCTCCCCTGGCTCCACCCTGTTTGCTGCTATAAAAGATCCCTGAAGGAGGAAGAGGGGTTTTTGGCTTTTGGCTTTTTGCCTTTTGGGGCTTTACTTTGGGCCTTTTGGTGTGGGAAGCTTTTGGAAGGGAAAAGAATTATTGAGGGGAAAATGCTAAAGGGGAAATGCTAAAGGGAGGTTGATGAAAAGTCTTCACCGAGAACTTTAACATAGGCTTCAGGAAGCAAAGCTCAGAAAGAACTTCATACATAGGTCTTAGGAAAGCTAAAGCTAAAGAAAAGCCAAAGAGAACATGAGACAGTGCATAGTGCAAGTCTAAGGGCCAAGATTTTAAGAGTTATGCATATGGAGGTTGTAGGCATGACTGTTTGCAAATTTGTAGCACTGAGGCTTTAAGAGAGCTAAAGAGTGATGAGACAGTGCAAGCCTTGGGGCAAATGACTTTAAAAGCAATTAAGCTAAAGATAAGCTAAGAGCAAACATGCAACAGTGGGATCCTAAAGAAAGAGGTTTTAAGCAAGGTTTTAAAGAACTACAAGGAGTAAGGCCTTAAAGAATCAAAATAGAAAAGAGAAGCAATGAAGGTTGTGGATCTCCAGCCAAGTGTACAGCATACCTGACCCCAAATTTCTTTCTGTCTATCCTGAATCTTTTCTAAAATCTCCAGTCACTCCCCAGTTAATCCCAGTTAGGTCCAGTTAACCAAGGAACGAGAGGAAAAAACCTCACCCCAGCAAGGGAGGGAACACTAGAAACAGCACCCCCTACACCATAGGTTCTGGTAGGTTCTGTTTTCATTTTCATTAACTTACAGGAACCTTTTAATTTCCTTTTATTTCATCAATGACCCACTGATCATTGAGCAATGTGTTGCTCAGCTTCTAATTGTTTGTATATTTTCTGCTGTTTTTGTTGTTGAGTTCTAGTTTTAATGCATTGTGATCACATAGAATCATGGAAGTATTTCTATTTTCTTATATTTGCTGAGGCTTGCTTTGTACCTTAAGATATGATCAATTTTGGAGAACATTCCATGGGCTGCTGAGAAAAATGTATATTGTGTAGAAGTTGGATGAAACATTCTGTAGACATCAGCTAGGTCCATTTGATCTATGCTTTGATTTAGTTCTAGAATTTCCTTATTGATTTTTTGTTTGGATGACCTATTGGTGATGGGGGGTATTAAAGTCTTTCACTACCACTGTGTTGGAGTCTATATATGTTTTTAGGTCTTTCAGGGTATGTTTGATGAAATTGGGTGCATTGACGTTGGGTGCATATAGGTTGATAATTGTTATTTCCTTTTGGTGTATTTCCTCTTTTATTTGTATGGAATGTTCTTCTTTATCTCATTTGATTGATGTAAGGCCCCCTGCCTGTTTTGGGGGGCCACTTATTTGGTAAATCTTCTTCCAGCCTTTCACCCTAAGCCAGTGCTTGTTTCTGTCAATGAGATGGGTCTCCTATAAACAACAGATTGTTGGTCTTCCTTTTTAATGCAGTTTGCCAAACAGTGTCTTTTGATGGGGAAGTTAAGTCCATTAACATTCAGTGTTAATATTGATAGGTATGTGTTGATTCCTGTCATTTAGTTGTTTTTGTTCTTTCAGGGTTTGATTGTGTGCAGGTGAATTGATGTTACTCTCTGATTCCTTGTCTTTTCTTTTCCTGTGGTTTGGTACTGCCTGTCCTCTCATGTTGTCTTCAAGTTCTGAGATTCTGTCTTCCACTTGTTCTAGTCTGCTGGAGTGGCCTTTCACTGTGTTTTGTATTTCTGTTTCATTCTTTTTTCTGAGGTTTTTCCATATCATAGGTCACTTCCTCCATAATATTGTCTATTTTTTTCTTTAATTCACTTATCTCTCTATTTATAGTGTTGTCTGTTTCACTTTGGTGTTTATTTAGGGCTCCTATGTGTTTGTTTATTTGTTTCTGTGTCTTATCATATTCTTTGTTTTGGTGTCTTGAAACTTCTTGAGTGCTTCTTATATGTTTTGGTTAACCATGTCTAGTATCATGTCCATGAAATTCCCAGTGATTACCTGCAGGATTTCTTCTTTGAGGCTGTTCTTGTGGACCTTGTTGGGTTCCTTGTTGTCATTTATCTTTGTTTTGTTGAAGTATGGAAATGAGTATCCATTTTCTTAATTTCCCCTCTGAATTTTGTATTAAATTATTTTTGTGGGGAGAATGGTTTCCATCCCTTTTTCTTCTTCCCATCGCTCCACTTGGTACTATGCAACTATGCCCTTGATAGGCTAGTTGGTGGTTTCAGTCACCTGTTTTCTTTCCCTTGATTTAGTTTTTATTTTGTGGCTGTGTTGGGCTTTTAGCTCAGTGTGTGTGTGCTATTTTTTTCCCCTGGTCTGGGTGTAATTCAGTATACCTAATTCATGGGTTTAATACCCGACCAGTAGTTTATGTTGTATAGATGATCTCCTGGTAATAATATCTAAGAAGTGGGAGTTGGGGTGTTAACATTTGTAATTCTAGCTATAGAAATTTGGGGAGTTGGATAGGGTGACACTAAAGGTGCAGATGGGAAGTGGGTGGGTGAGTAGGGAATATTAGTGTGGGGGCTGCTGTTTTTGTAGTCCTTGTGTGTGTTTGGGCATATTTCTGTTGTTGTAGAAGAGGGTGTTTGTGTTAGGGATTGCGGGGGTTTGGGGTTGTGCAAAGTTGGTATAGTAGGTTGTTCAGTGGGTGATGAGTGTAAAGGAGGGAGTGGCAGTCTGGTGACAGGTTAGGGGAGGATTGGAGGGGAAGGTGAGGACTGGGGGAATAGAGTGGGTCAGAGGGGGCAGAATGAGTTGTTGGAGAGGGGAGCAATGGGTTATAGCACAGGAGAAGGATGGAGAGTGAAGGGGGTGAGAGTAAAAACAGAAAACCCACAATAATAAAACTAACAACAACAACTACAAGACCAAAGAAATCAACAGGGAGAGATAAACAAACAAACAAGAAACAAAAAGACAAACAAACAAAAAACTCCAGGTACAGGAACAATAGAATTTCAGTCTTAGTTTAAGTCCTGGTGTTACTCCTCCAGCATCCAGTCCGGGTGTTGGTATTTTAGCAGAAGCTCTGTCGTTGTCTTGCCAGGTGGTTGGCTTGTGAATAGTGTTTTTTTTCTTCTGTTTTTCAGAAGCAGCTGCTTGGTCAGCTCCTCCCTCAGTGAGGTGTGGCAATTTAAGTTTGCATGCTGTCCTCAGGTTTGGGATATCAGCTCTGTAGTCCACCAGCTGTCCTGCTTTGGAGTTGGGTTTTCACTGTGCTTGATTACTGGGGGCTTGTTTCTTTGCCTTGCCCACTTTCTCTATGGCAATTTTAGTGATCCATCAGCCTGCCCCCTGCTGTCAGTGTGTTGTGATGGTTTGCTGTTTGTTTTTCAATTTTGCAGAGCTATTTGACTTTTGGGTGTTGCTAACTGGCTCAGGAGATGATTTTTCAGTCTGCTACCTGCCCTACTTTAGGCAATGGCTTACCATCCGCCTGCTGTTGGCCTTCCTGCCTTTTGAGCCATTGTTTACTGATATTTCATGTGGAGATCAGCTCCTTTCCCCTCCCCGCTTCTCTGGTGCACTTTCAGCATTCCCACCCCCTCTGCTGTGTGGTAGTTTTCAGTTCATTGTTTATTATTCAGTTTATTTGGTTTTTATGTGTGTGTGTGGGGTCAGTCTGCCCAGGGGGCTATGCTAGCTTATCCCAGGTGTGGCTGGGGGAGTACTGTGTGACTCTTGGCGCTCACCTATTTGGTCTGCTGAATGTCTCCCAAGTAGGTTTGGAGCTGGTAGCAAACCACCTGTTTTCTCAGTGTAACATCCATCTAGAAGCTTTCTATAGGCTAAGGATTCAGGATGTCCAAGCTTTGATTCTCTTTGGTACTTTATTTCCACCAAGTGTGGCTCCAGTGTCTCAGCAAGATTTTGGAATCATGGAGCTCATGTTGTCTGCTTCTGTGCCTTAGTCACCATCTTGGAGCTCTCCCTCTCTGTGTTTTAATTAACTCTTGTTGTCTTGATAAATTTGTGGATTAACCTGTATCTACTGACAGTTATCTTGCAAAATAAAAACCATTTTTAAGCAGTGTTTTTAGTAAATGTTATCAATAATAATAAAATAATTTTAAGATAGTCTTCTGTTATGGGCTTAGAGAATAAAGTATTAGTTTAACATCAGTACATTAAAATTTGACCTTATAAAATTGTTAATGTTACTGAATTTTAGTCAACTCAATCACTTACATAAACATTTATATGCTCCATCTTTTTATGAAAACTTACTCTGTACTGTTATGATAATTTATTGTATATCCCTTGGGGTAGCTTGTCTTTATCCTTTTTTTATTTAAAAGTATTTTTTAACCTTTTATTTTTAAAAAAAACATATCCTTACTGACTTATATATATATATTTTTGTTACTTGTTGAAAACAACTCTTAAAACTTTTTAACTTAGAGCCTTATATTTGTGTGAAAAAAACCACAAAGAAACAATATTAAAATTATTTTTTGTATAAAAACAATTCAGGGAGAGCTTATTTTTAATAGACAGATGCATTATAAAGGAGAATTAAATCCCAGATTTTATTTATGACAGAATGAAACAGGTTAAGGTTATTTTTTTAGCTACCCAAAATTTTAGATTCCTGCTGCAGGTTGTGGTTCACCCTTTTCTTCTTTTTTCTTTCTTTTTATTTTTTTCTCCTCTGGTCTGAGTCAGAGAGTTAACCCCCAAATGCCTGTATCCTAGTGAGACCTGATTAAAATAAGTTTAAAAACTGGTTTCCTTAAAAGTACCAGTAGAACAAAGTAACAAATTTTTTACATTGATTCTATAATAACAATCATCCTCAAGATGTTTACATATTCATATGTAAAAAACTTAATTGGTTCATAAGAAATCTTTAAAACAAACACTCAGGTTTTTGTTACCGTGAATACCAGTTAACCTTATAACAGCAGTTTAAGTACCATTTTGAAGATGCCTACACACACACCCAAGTTTTATAAATTTAGCATGGTAGGAAAAAATGTCAAGTTAAGCATGCATAAGATGAGCTGGAATTCCAGTAGTAAATTAAATTTTGCCCAATGCTTAAAACAAATTCACACATGCCTATACACACACACACACACACACACACACACACACACATACACACGCACACAGAGTGCACTCTCAAAAAAAAAAAAACTTTTAAATTTTACCCAAAGGTCTATCTGGTGTAATGGTGGATGATGATTCTGTTCACTGGTGAGTCTCCCTCTTTGGAGCTGAATTTCTGTTACTCATTCCTTAACCTCAGTTTTGGCCATTTCCTGAGAAAAGCTCAACACGCCCGTGTTGGAGGTTTTTTTGCCTTTTACACAAAGTGTTGTCTTTTTACTTGTGTTTTTCCCCATCCTGGTCTATCTTGCTGGTGAGAAAAACCCAGTTAGGTACTCAATATCCCTAATTCCTAGAGGTGTCACACACACTTTTGCCCCACTCCCTAAACTTGAAAGACCCAGTTTCACACCAGACGGGGTTACTAGGGTGTCTTCTGGGAGGTGATCAGATTCCTCTTCTGTCCTAAAGGCAGGCCTATTATTTGAACTTGGATTCTTACCAGTCTGAAGGGCGATGCTCCAAATTGTTTCCCAAGCCTTCTCCAGGTTCCTTTGTGCAACTGAGACTTAATCTCTGGTGGCTGGGAAAGGCAAATTCCCCCCATAGGATCAACTGGTCCACTGCTGCCTGGTGGGATGCTCTCCCGAGCTCTCCCAATGAGCTGGGGATGCTCATAAGGAAGTGAAAATAGTCTCTGAGTCCCAGATGAGTCTCCAGAAATGTTATGGGAATCTTGAATAGACATGGCACACTGAGGCTTTTCAGGAAGCAATATTTATTAGTGTTCTAGTAGTGGCTCAGTGGATTCACATCCAAAGGCTGAGCCCTGAGAACAAAGGGGCTACTTCACCCCCAGTGCAACATGACATTCTTCACATTTAGATTTTTTAAGTTTTATTTCCCTGCTATGCCATCCCATCTACCCTGCTACAATTTCACTGTGTTAAATGTTGACAACTTATAAACATGATCTTTGAACTCAAAAGAACAAACTCTGTCCACAGCAGTGTCAGAATACTTCCCTTGTCAGCTATTGAAGTTCAAAGGTGTGGAGTGGTTCTTTTAACTTTTCATCCAGGACTTTATAGTAGAGTAAGAAATCAAATAGTGGAAAACCATCCAATAAGAAATTGAAGTTTAGAGATAAATAGAATTTACCTTATCAGACTTTTACTTCTTAATACTCTAGGTCCTTAATGTTTGGGGAAAATAGGTTTTATGAAAAGGATAATGGAGTCACTATTAAGACATTAGCTTTTGAAAGGAATGTAGGAAGGGCTCTATACAAAAATCACAAAAAACAGGAAGACAAGAATGGAAATTTTCCCTTCACATCCTCTTCATGACTCTCAATTCACCATTAAGAAAATGTGGTATTTATATACAATGAAATTTTATTTAGCCACAAAGAAGAATGAAATTTTGTCTTTTGCAGGTAAATGTATGGAACTGAAGAACATCACCTTTAGTGAAGTTAGCCAGGTTCAGAAGGCTAAAAGCTGCATGTTTTCTCTCATATGTGGAATAAAGTCCTAATATAAATACAGCAATATTATGAAAAATAGGTCACACGAAGGGGAGGTCACAATCAAAAGGAGAAGGGCAAAAGAAGAAAGTTAATAAGGTGAATGTGGTTGATGTATTCTCCATACAAGAATGAATATAGAATTTTTAAACAGGTTGAACAACCATAAGATAGGCACTAAGGTAGAAAGAAGAAAATAGAGGATATGAACCAAATTGGCCTATAATACATGTTTACATGGAAGTGCCATAAGGAAACTCCCTGTGTAGCTATCTTAAACAAGCAAAAAGTGCCATTTTCTCTCTCTTTTTTTTTCTTGTACAAAATTGGAGAACAAAAGGGTGGAACAAGTCCTGCCTGGGTAAGGTTGGTACTGGTGGGAGAGAGGAGGAGGTGGGGAAATGGTGAAGAATGGTGAATATGGTGCAAATACTGTGTACACATGTATGTAAATGGAAAAATGATACCTGTTGAAACTATTCCAGGAATGAGGAAGGGGAGGACTGATGAAGGTGAATGATGAAGGGGGTGAATTCAAGTATGAGATATTTGAGATATTGTAAGAAGTTCTGTAAATGTCAGCACACAACAACTAGAAAAAAGGAATAAAAAAAAGAAAGTGGTCAATAAGGTTGGTGCACCATACTGTAGGTGTCTCTCTAGTCCATTCACATAATTCTGCTAAACTCAATTCAGGGTTTGCTGATTAGTCTAAAACTAAATTTTTTGGGATTATAATAAAAAGGGGGAAATATGGAAGTATTTGGTTACACATATGAATCCTGTGAATGAACTTGTATACTGGTCCCAACTGGACCATAAGTTGAAGTACTTTTGAAACCTCTTGATTCCCTTACATTGTGGTTGCCTTGAATGAGAAACTGCTTTCCAAACTGAAGAGCTTTAAAATATAGTATATTTATTCTTGAGACTCTAGCCCTAGAATCCAGGAACCTAACTATATAAAAGATTGTATTAACAAAACAAGAGAGATTTAAGATAAAAAATAACCCAAATTCTATAATGAATTCAAAACAGTTTTTTCCTATGTCCATATTACTTTAATTCTTGTCCACATGCATATTTTATTTTAGCATATTTGCAATAATACTAAGTGCTGTATACAGTTGAATATATCATGTATATTTTTAAAACTTATTATTTTCCTAACTCCCCTTATTTACTATTCTCCCCTTTCCCTGAGAAAAAAGTATTAGTTACCTTATGTCAACCATCCATGCCATTCCTCATGTTTCCCAAATATCTATGCCACAATGTGCTCTTCTTACTTAATAATGCATAATGGACAGTGCCCTAATTCAACAGATTTTGAAAGAATTTATTTTTTCTTACATGTTTTCAACTACTTGTATATTGGTACATATTCAGGGTATTTAGTTTCTGTTTTTTCCCCATGATAGATATACATAAAACTACAATAAACTCCTCTACATACATATCTTCTTATGTCCATATCTTATGTATAGGTGCTTATAGTTCCATACAAAAGATTTCCAGAAGTTAAGACTCCTTATGGCATGGTATGGGCTTAGTCAACTAATGTTCTGAAATGAGCTCTAATAGTCTCATGAATCTGAGAGTCACTTTGCTCCACTCTTATGCTCCCATCCTGAGAGCCAACCACTCTGGGGAGAACTGCTGTGGCAAACTCTGCTAGCTGCACGAGAAACATGTCTTCATTGGACAACATATATACCAAAGTCTGTTGTGACCACACACTGGATAAGACTTTGATATAGCTTTCATCTTTGTGACTCTTCATGGTCCATAGCAAAGAGTTACCAACAAATGAAGTCATTGTCTCAGGAGTTAAATAAAATTGCTGCTTAAAATTTTTATTTTGTACTTATCTTTTCCTTTTCTTCTTCTTCATTATTGTATTGTTATATTATGATTGAACTGTGGTTTGAACTCAGAGCCTCAGGCCTCCTAGGCAGGCACTCTACCACTTGAGCCATACCCTCAGCACATTTTGCTTTAGCTATTCTAGGGCCTCACATTTCTGCCCAGTGCCAGCCTCAGATTGCAATCCTCTTACTTAAGTCCTCCACATAGCTAGGATTGTAGGCATTTACCACCATCCCTGACTTATTGATTGAAATGGAGTTCTTCCTACCTTCTTGCCTAGGCTGTCCTTGAGCTACACTTCTTTCAATCTCATCTCTTAAGTAGCTGGGATTGCAGGTATGAACCATTGCAACTCACCTACTTTTGCTTTCCTGATCTAGAACTCCTGGGAGCTCTGGGTATCCTGAATCAGCTGATAGATGATTGAAAGTTTACAGACCTGGAATATTGGAATGGGAACATGCAAGGTTACCATGGAAACTCAGCACTTCCTCATTGCAGTCTTTTAGAACTGAACTCTAGAATAGTTGGGCAGAAGTCACAGCAGAAAATAGGTGGTATGTTTGTCCCATATAACTTAAAGTTAAGGTAGATAAGTTTTACTAAAATAAAATGAGCACCTGGATATCTAGGAGTTTGCTTTAAGGATCTGATTAGCACTAGTTTTGACAAATATAAATGTGTTTTCAGTGATAAGGTCCTTTATAAATTTTCTTCTCTATTGAGGATACATTAGGAAAAGAAAGAATGCTCATTTTCCATTACTCATTTGTCACAATATCTGGCATTTATACATCATTTTGTTAGGATTTTAGTATACTGATTCTGAAAATTTAGCTTCAATAATTATTTTCATTTCAAATCTCACAACGAAATGAATACCAATGAGCATATATTAGCACTGCAGAGAACACAGTAGAGCTGATAGCTGCTATTTAAAATCATGAGATATAGTGTTTGAGTGTCCCTCTAACTGCCTAGTAATACCTGTCTTTAGTGTTCATAGACTAGAACATAGAAAAAAAATCTAAGAAGGGAGTTCTAAATCACTTGGGGGTAATTTTGTGGAATATATACCTTTATTTTTATTTATTTTATTATTGTTGTACTGGGGGTACATTGTGACATTTATAAAAGTTTTTACAATATATCATTGTTAAATTCACCCTGTCCATCAATGTCCTTTATCTCCCTCTCTGGATACATACTATTTAAATAATTATATTTAAAATTCTGCAAGTGAGCCAAATTTAAATTTTGCTATTTTTTAAAAAAAGTCTCAATGTTTAATTATGCTACAATCAATTGAATAGGCATATTTGTGTGGTTTTATTTTTGCCAAGCATAAACTAGGAACTATAAACAGTCTGCCTGTGCTTAATGTTTTCTTTAAAAATGTGTTTTTCCATCATTAAAATCCTTTAGGCAATTAGAAATGCAGTTAACATATGTGATAAAAGCAATTAAAGAATTGCTTGCCAAACCTGAGCTATATATAATTGCAGACACTAAAATAAGTTGTAATTTCATGCCAAAAGTTCTTGAAGAATTATCTGGAGAAATCATCCTTATGTAGCCCAGGAGAATTCCTATGACAAAAATAAGATAAAACTATATTGGATTTGTTTGCTGTAATATGTAGTGGTTCTTTCAATGAAATTTATACATGATGGAAAAACCATGTGTTGAAAATTTAGCCATTACCCCCAACACATGTACATAGAATCCTAAAAAGTAAAGTTCAAAATGAAGAACTCAAAATTTCACCTCTATCTCCTCAACTACCTCTTCATCCTCATGTTGCTTTAGCCCTGTCTTCCCAGTCATTACAAACATGGTTATTACATTTCAGTAAGTGACAGCTCATCTTGTGTACTCTACCTTTTCACAAGTTCTTTCCTTTCTTAAAATGTCTTCCTCCTTTTTTTCTGAAGAGTTTTCCTGCTCAATTTTTAAAGATTCATTTCAAATATTACCCCTTCCAAAGTATAATGAGTAATTTTTATATTGATGTCTCCACATATTTCTTGTTATTAATGAAATAATACAGTTCTTGTATTCTTATAACCATGACATTAGTATTTTATACAATGTCAACTATGCAGTAAGAATGCTAGAGACAACATTCAAAAATCTGAAAGCTTTATCATATGGAATTAGAATGGCTCTTACCTCAGGAATTTGTAGCAGTAGCAATTGCTTATTCATTGGCATTTCCTCAGTTCTCACCACTGTATTTGGCACAAGAACTTGCTAGATAAAAGTTAGTTCAGACTGGTTCACCTTTCTTCAAGGGACTCAGAGCTCTGTCCCCCTTGTACCTCTACACACCAGCTGACATATTATACAATCATCAGAAAATGAAACATTGTTTGAGCTATGGGACAAACAACTCCAGCATCCCACGTCCCAGTGTCTGGACTTGCACTCTGGTGTCTGCTGAAGCACCCCACCTACTTGAGGAGTGCAATCATCATCCTTGTGCTCCCTATCCCTAGAGCCTAAGACACAGATTTTTCCTGCCATTCTTGAGTCTCTGCTGCAGAGCATGGACCACTGCTGTTTCCCATTACCTTGCTGTCCAGAGTCACCACTATATTGTACCTCCCTAAGTCTCTCTACTACAGAGCAAAAAGGAGCACTGAGAAACCTGACAACCTACAGTGCACCCACCACCTCCATGGATTATAGCCTAGGTAATTGATCTACCTGCAGTCTCTAGAGATGCTTATCAAAGCTGAAGAAGATTCATGGAGGCCACAATACTGTGTCCTTTTGAAACTAGAGCCAACATACCCTGTCCCATCAGTATCCTAGGACTCATGAGCAGGTGAAAGTCTGCCTCTATAAAAGCCACACTATAAATTTAGAAGAGGTTACTGTACCATCAAATGTCAATGGTGAGAACACAGAAAACATGACATAGCAAGGAAACATGACACAATCAAATGAACACAGTAATTCTTCAATAAGTCACTCAGTGAAATAGAAATTTATGAATTACCTGAAAAGGAAATGAAAGTTATCACAAGAAAATTTAATGACATATTAGAGAATACAGATAGATAAGTCAATGAAATCAAGACATCAACACATTGAAATAAGAAATTCAAACAAGAAATAGGTATCAGAAAACACTAGACAAATATTAAAGTAGAAGAATTCAATGAATGAAATAAAAATTACAACAGAAAGATTCAGTGGCAAACTAGATCAAGTAGAAGACTCTGTGAACTTGATACAGGCCTTTTGCAATAGCCCAAGAAAGGAAAAAAACGATGAAAAGAATGAAGAAAATTTGCAGGGTTTATGATATATAACTAAGTAAACAAATAGTTTCATTATGAAAATTCCAGAAAGAAATGGAGAAAGTCACAGAAAGCTTGTTTAGTGGAGTTGGAGGCTTGGCTTGAGTGGTAGAACACTTGCTTAGCAAGCACACCACAGTACCACCAAAAGTAAATAATAAAATATAAAATACAATTTTAAAAAAGGCAGAAGAAAAGAAGGAAGCTTACTTAATAAAATAATTTCTGAAAAATTCCAAAGTCATAAGAAAGATGTGAACATCCCCCAACATATTCAACCCAAAGAGGTCCTGTCCTCATCAGTCCAAATTATAATCAAAATGTCAAACTAAACAGCAAAGACTTTTTAAAGCATTAAGGAAGTGCAGAAATAAATACTCTTCAGGCCAGGAAAGATGGGGTGATATATTCAAAGTGCATAAAAGGAAGGAAAGAAATAGGGAGGGAGAGAGACAGAAGGAAGGAAGGAAAGAAGGGAAAAAGGAGAAAGAAAATATGACAACTAAGGATACAATACACAGCAAAGTTGTCCTTCAGTAATGAAGGAAAAGTAAAGTCTCTCTTAGAAAGACAAAAGCTGGGGGAGGTCATTGTCACTTGACCTGCCTTACAAGAAATACTTAAAAGATTTGAGAGGAAATAAAGGGATGATAGTATTATGAAAGTGTATGAAAATGTGAAACACACTAGTAGTGGCAGATACATAGTCACATTCAGAATGCTCTGTTATTTTAATGGTGCTATGTTAACTTTTCTAATCTCTAGTATGAAGATTAAATGTCCAAACAGAGCAACAATAAGTCCTTAAGTAGTACACCATATAAAAAATGTAAGGTCATCTGTGGTGAGGCACATCTGTAATTTCAATACTTGGGAGGCTGAGGCAGAAGGATCACCAACTCAAGGTTAGTATGGTATACATAGTGACACCCTGTCTCAAAGGAAAAATGTAAATTATGACAACAAAAATATAAATTGAAATGAGGAGGCTAAAAGTCTAGAGTATTTGTATGTAACTGAATTTTAGTTGTAATAAGCTTAAAATAGTCTATTATAACTCTAAGAGGTTTTATTTAAACCTTGTAAAACCACAAAGCAAACAGCAAAGAAATCAAAGCTTAGCACTACAGAAAAACAGGAAACCACAAAGGCAAAGAACACTAGAGGAAGAAAAAGAAAATAAAACAAAAAGAATCTACAAAACAACTAGAAAACAATTACAAAATGTCTGGACTACCTTTATCCTATCAATAATAACCGTGACTGTGAAAGGAATACACTTGTCAGTCTTGTTTGTGTAAAAAACAAGAAGATCCAAGTATATATTTCCTATATGAGACCCATCTTATTATTAGGGAATTGTATAGTTTGAAAATGAAGAAGATATTCTATGCAAATAGCGACCAAAAGGCATCAAGTTTAGCTGTACTTATATCAGATAAAATAGGCATCAGGGAAAAAATGTTTCTGCAAGAGATAGAGTGATTATTTAGAGGAAAAGGTATTAAGTCATCAAAAGTATATAACAATTATAAATATATATTGCCCCAACATTGGGCAACTTACATGACAGGAGAGGAAGAAGAGTTATAGGGATACAGTAAAACAGCAACCCATTTTCAACAATGAATAAATTAACCATATAGAAAATTGACAAGGAACTATTATGTATATTCATATATATGATTATTATACAATATTTATTTATAATTTTCTACCCAACAGCAGCAGAATATTACATTATTATCTAGACCACATGGAACATTCTGTAGCATAGACCAGATGTTAAGTCACAAAACTAGTTTTAACAAATTCAAAATTATTGAAATCATGTCTAGTATTTTTTTCTAAGCATAGTGTTATAAAACTTGAGATCAATGACAAGGTAAATCTTGGAAATTTACAAATATGTGTAAATTGACCAAATGCTTCCAAAAGAAAACCAATGAGTCAAATAAGAAATCAAAAAGAAAGGTGAAAAATATCTTGAGGCAAATGACAATGGAAACATAATTTCCCAAACTTCCAAAATGCAGCAAAAACAGTTTTAAGAGGGAAGTTTATAGCAATAGATGTCTACCTTAAAAAAGGAGAAAGACCCCAAATAAAATCTTATCAGTATTCCTCAAAGAATTAGAAAAAGAATAAACTAAAGTTAAATTTAGTGGGAGGTAAATAACAAGGATCAAAACAGAAATAAAACAAATAGAAAAATCAATAAAGTCTTAGTTTTAAAAAAAGTAAACAAAATTGACAAAGCCTTTGCTGTACAAATAAAAAAGAGAGACTTAAATAAAATTAGAAATGAATGTGGAGACATTACAAAAAGACATTTCAAAATTAAGACAATCACAAATAGATACTATGGGCAATTATATGCCAATAAATTGGATAACCTAGAGGAAATGGATAACTCACAGAAAAATATAACCTGCCAAGATTAAATCAGGAATAAACAGAAAGCTTGAACGAGTGAATAACAGATAAAAAGATTGGAGTAGTAATTAAAAATCTCCCAACAAAGAAAAACCCAAGACCAGATGGCTTCATGGTTAAATTCTGCCAAACATTCAAAGAACTATTAGCAATACTTCATAGATTCTTTAAAACAAAAACAGAACTACAAGGAACACTTCCAAATAGATTGTATAGGGCAGTCTCACACTGATGACTTGTGAGTATCTTTTCATATACCTGTTGGGAAATTATATTTTTTCTTTGTAGGAATGTGTACTCAGGTGATTTGGCCATGTTTTTAATTTGATTACTATTTTTGCTATTGAATTATATATAATTGTATATAATACATTAGGGAATTAATTCTTTATTGTATATATGTTCTACAAAATTTTTCTCCTTTTTGGTCATTTACCTGTTCATTTTATTATTTTATTCTTTTGCTGTACAGAGACTTTTAGCTCAATGTAATCCCATTTGTCTATTTTTGCTTTTGTTTTCTCTGCTTTTGGTGTCATATCCAAGAAATTGTTGTGCAGGCCAATGTACAAAAGTAATTTCCCTATGTTTTCTTCTAAGAGTTTTGCTGTTTCAAGTTTTATACTTCAGTCTAATCCATTTTAAATTAGACTTTGTATACGATTTGAGATGTATCTAATTTCATTCTTTTGCATCCATCCATACAATTTCCCAGCATGATTTATTTATTTTATCCTCATTGAGTGTTCTTGACACTCTTGTCAAAGATAAGTTGTTTTAACTTCTGGGATCTCTATTCTATTCCATTGGTCTTTTAAAAATACAGTATTGTACTATTTGGTTGATGTAGGTATATAATTTGTTTGAGATCAGGAATATTGTACATCTAGCTTTCTACTTCTTGTTTAAAATTACTTTTTCTAGTTGGGGTCTTTTTGAGTTTGAAATGAAATTTTAAATTTTCTTATGATTACTGTAAAAATTCAATTAGGATTTTGTAGAAATAACCTTTTAAAACCACTTTTCCTCATTCTGCTTTTTGAAATTCAAAAGCTTTTAAGTTTATGCCTGATGCTCTTACTATATATTTTGTTCCATTCCAGGTGTAATTTACATAAAATAGTAATACTGGCTATAATAATGTTCTGGTTGTTTTATGTGACTATAGCTGAAGCTCATATTCACAATATTTATCAACTAGTTTTGCATTCTTCTTGACCATAATTAACCACAGCTGCTTTGGAAAGTATGGATACCTTGACAATATTAATCCATGAATAGAGGATACACTTCTATCTGTGGTATTCTAAAAATTTCTTCCATCATTGTTTTGTAGTTTTTGTAGTACAAGCATTTCACTTCATATAAATTTATTCATAAGTATTTTTATTACTTCTGATGCTATTGCAGATGGAATTTTTCTTAATGTCTTTTTAGATGGGTCAGTATTAGTGTGTAGGAATGAGCTGATTTTTTGTCTGTGATTTTGTATCCTGTAACTTTTCTGAATTCATTTATTCATTTTGGTGGAGGCTTAAAGACCTTCAGAGGGCTTTCTGTGGATAAGATCACATCATCTATAAACAGGGACAATTTAACTTTTTCCTTTTATTTAGGTACCTTTTATTTCTTTCTTTTGCCTAATTGTTCTGTTGAGTAGGAAATCTGAGAACCACCATTCCTGCCTTATTCTTAGTCTTTTCTCCATGAATTATGATGAGTTAGCCACAGGCTTTTGTTAAATGGTCATTTTGTGCTTTGTATACTAATTTGTTGAGAACTGTTCATGGATGTTGAATTTCATCAAACACCTTTTCTATGTCTATTGATTTTTATCCTGCTTTCTGTTCATATGGTGTATTATACTGCTTGAAGTAGGTAAATCCTGCTCAACATAGAGTATGATACCTTTAATGAAATGCTGGACTTGGTTTTCTTTCTACTTCTTCTTAATTTAATATTAGTAGAATATATCTGGCTATGAATTTCCTCATTTTTCTGTGTTGTCTAATTTGTTGACATCTAATTATTCATAATTACTAATTATAACATTTTTATTTCTATGAAATCAGTTGTAATGTTTTCTCATTCATTTCTGATATTGTTAATTATGTTTTTAAAAGTTTTATTGCTCTAGTTAAGGGATTATTTTTAATTTCAAAAATCAAATATTAGTTTTGTCAATTTTAAAAATTACTTCTTTATTGCCTATTTCATTTATTTCTCTATCTTTATAACTTCCTTTCTTCTAATTTTGAATTGATTTGTTCTATTTTTCTATTTTCTTGAGATATAAAATTAATTCTTTAAGATACTCTTTTAAATGTAGGTATTTATAGCTATAAACTTCTTAGTACCGCTTTTACTATGCTTCATACATTTTAATATGTTGTATTTTCATTTGGTTTGTTTCATAATATTTTCTAATTTAAGTTTTGATTTATTATTTAATCCAATTTTTTTCAGGGTGTGTTGTTTAATTTGTATATATTTCTGATTAAATTCTGGTTTCATTCCATTGTTTTTGGGGAAGATACTTTCTTAAATTCATTAAGATTTGTGCTGTGACATAACATATGATTTGTTTTAGAAGTGTTGTGTGCACTTGATAAGGGTGAATATTCTGCTAATGGGGGAGTGGAATGTTCTGAGTATGTCTACTGGGTTCATTTGGTTTATAGTATTGTTCAGTTCTGCTATTTGTTTGTTTCTTATTTGGCTAATATTTGCAATCACAGCTGTTGAAGCTTCTTACAAATATTGTATTGTTATCTACTTCTACCTATCTATTGCTATCTATATGTATTTATAATTATGGAATCATTCCATTGAATTGACACTTTATCATTATATAATGACTTCTTTTGGCTCTTATGATAGTATCAACCTCTATGTTGTGTAAGTATATCTATACCTGTTCTCTTGTGGTTATCATTAACATGAAATATATTTTTCTATCTATTCATCAGACAAGCAGGACTGTGTCTGGGTCTGTGATTGAGTGGGGCCTTAGATTGGTGATGGGGCTGCTTCTGATCTGTAGTTGAAATTGGGAGTACAAATGGATGTGGCTCCTGTCAGGTCACCAAGTTGATGAGTGCCTCAGAGCTTAAAGCAGGGTCATGGGCTATTTTCCTACACAGTTGGGTCTGTGGTCAAAATACCTATTACCAGGGTCTTAGTTGTAAGTGGTGTTAGGAAAATGCCGCACACCACACACAAAGGAAGCTCACAAGAGGTATCTAATGTCCAAAATTTTAATAAGCAGGCTGGCTGGCCCAGAAAAAATGGCACAGCAGCTTTTCTTGGTGGGTCTGTACTTAAGTAGCATTTGGGAGAAAGCAAGGGCTAGGGACAGGCAAAGAGAGGTGACAGGAGATAAGGGACAGTGGGGCTTTGTTCTGCAAGGGATGAGACCAGCTGCTGAAGCAAGGTCTAGGGGTGGGCAAAGGAAGGTGGCAGGAGATAAGGAACAGTAGGCTTTGTTCTGCAAGGAATGTAACCAGCTGCAGCTCAGGCTGTAGAATGGTGGCAAGGGGCAGTTCTTATCATTCCCCCATTTTTTGTTTAATAATGATGAGGGTAGGGGCTGAGGATCAGGAATTGGTGTGAAGCATTGGTCTCTTTAGCTGCTTCCTGCTGGCAGGGGCCATTGTATGGGGCAAGATCCTCAGACTCCTGTGGCGTCCTGGATGGGGCCTTCACAGTAGTTTTTCTGGGTGGTTTTGGAGAGGTTGATGTCCCTGGAGGTACAACTGGTTAAACTTTTGATTAGCAATAACAGACATGCAGCATGATATAAGGGAAGAAACTTAAGAATAGGAGAGCAAGAAACTTAGGCATTAGGATGGGCATTAGCCAGAAGAACCACTGTAAAATGTTGTTCCCTAGAGGATTTCAAGAATTCATTCCTTAAGAGGTGCTGCCACTGGGGAATCCCATTGAGCTTGACAGCAGTGGGTGTCATGAGAATGACCAGATTAGGGCTGGTCCACCGAAGTCCCAATGGAGAAGGTAGAAGATCCTTTAGGAGAACAAGATCCCATGGTTTAACAGAAATTGTTACAGGGTGGGGCAGGATCTGGTTTGTATGCTCTCTGAGAAGTTCCCTTAGAAGGTTAAGATAAGGCAGGTAGTCAACCAGAGAAGCAGGGTCTGTGGGAGGCAAGTTTTCGAAGAGAAATGGGTGGCCATATATTATTTAAGACCCAAATAGGAATATTAAGAGGAGCATAAAAAGGTGTCTGCTAAGGGACTGCATACCTAGGAATCTAAATTCTGCAAAATCCTATAACTCCCAAGCTTGCTGTAAACTGTCTTATGGTATGGGGAGAGGGAAATGGAAGATTGGGTTGATGCACTAATGACTCAGGGAGTGAGTCTGTCCCTTTAAGACCACACCTAGGTAGGTGACCTGTGGGAGACATAATTGACCCTTTTCCTTAGAGACTTTGTATTCCCGGAGGTCAGAAACTTTTAAAAGGGACTCAGTTGCATTGCAGATAAGGGACTCTGTGGCTCTGCATTGGAGAAGGGTGGCTTCTGGGCAGTGCCAATCTAATAAGTCTCTGGTTAGGGCCTGTCCACAAAGATGAGGGCTGTCTTTAAACTCTTGTGGCAAGACTGACCAGGTTAGTTGTTATGAAGCATTTGTAGGACCTTTAAAGGCAAATAGAGGCTGACTGTCAGGATGTAGGTTAAATGTAACACTTTTGGATAAAAGAGAGATTTAGCTCATCATTTTAGATAAACTGACACTTTTAACTCTGTAAATGTTTGTACCATATTTAGATAAAATTTTGACACCGAACACAGTTATAAGGTGGTTATTTAAGGGACCTTTGCATGAGCAAATATATAAATGAACTCTGATTTAGTAGTACTTAAAGTTTGATAAAATCAACAGAAAACATAAATAATTTTTTTGATAAAATATTTTTCTATAACAGTTTTTTGTAGATATTACTCAAAGCAGAACAATATTAAGATAACCTTGTTATTTTATAGACATAGAGAATTTGATTTTAGTTTGACATGACCCTAAAAATCTTTTAGGCAACTCTTAGATTATACTCCACTTTAACTTTATTACACATTGAAGCTTATTATACATTTTTAAAACTTACTCAGACCTTTATATAACATACTAAACCCTCTGATGGCTTGTCTTTATCCCTCCTATTTGAAACAATCTTTAGGACAAAACTTTCTTTATAAAATCCTTTTTTATCTAAAAACATTTTTTCTTTAAATTCTCAAAAAATACATTTATTATCTATTTATATCCTTTTTAGTTGTTTACTTTGTAACTTGTATTTTAAAATTAACTTTTATAAGAATTTTGAATTTATTATATGGACTGGAGTAACTTATTAGTAGCCCTTGGAGTTCTAAGGAATTTATGATAGGCATAAGGCCTCATTGTCCTTCAGGCTTGAGGGGATATTGTTTTGGGTGTGGAAACTGTGAGGGATTTTTGAGTTTTATTGAATAGGAAGGGTCATCCAGGCTTGCTCTATATTCATCTCATCAGTCCACATTGTAAAATCTATTTGTTTCTGAAGGAGGGGGCAGCAGAAATAGCTGCCTAGGGGCAGGAGAATTTGAGCTTTTAGTTGAGATAGTAAATCCCATCCCAGCAGTCACTGGAGTTTTAGGAACTATGAGGAAAGGGTGACAGAAGAGGAGGTCTCCCCAAGAGCAGGCCAGAGGCCAGGTAAAATAGTGCTCTAGGGGCTGGCCAGATTTGCCCCGAATGATAACCTTTGTCATTGAACTGGGGACAGGAGAGAAAGATAAGACAGAGAAATGAGCTCCACTGTCTAGCTGGAAAATGATCTTTTTTTTTTTTTTGTCATAATGGCTACCATGAGGCTCCTCGATATTGATACCAAGAAGTGGAGCATGGACAGGGAGCTGGGACCCATCAATCCACAGGAGGTGGCATCTCGCCTTCTATCTGGAGACGGGGGCACTTAGACCTCCAGTGGTTACCTTTGCAGAGAGGGCAGGGTCCCAGTTGGGGGTGGGGCTGTCTCCCGGGCTGTCCCCCTTAAGCATTCTCTGCAGAAGTGCTCCTCTTGTCCATCATGGTAGCAAACTTGAGATGGAGGCCCCAGTCGGGTGGGGGCAGCAATGAGGTCATGTCTCTTACCTTTCTCTCTGTTAGTAATGTCCCAGTTATACTATATAGATATGGCTAGTTGTATTAGTCGATCCAATGACTTTTCTCTTTCAGCCATACACTGAGATTTTTACAAATATCAGGGGCTGACTGTTAGAAATTTATCTTTGAGAAGAACCTCTCTCACCTGTGACTCTAGGTCCACTGTGGTATACTTTCTGATAGCGTCCTTAAGATGTTGTAGAAGGTAGGGGGATTTTCTTTTAGGGCATTGCCATGAAGCAAAGTTGTTATTTTACATTGATACCTGACACTCTGGAGAACAGGTCTCTGAACTGTTCTGGGCCTCAGTTTCCTCATTTGAAGAGTGAGGGATCTGGTCTAGGCTAAACTACTTTTTTTCACTATGAGATGGCTGAAGTGGCATTAACACCATTTATCCTCTTTATTATTATTATTATTATTATTTTGATTTAGTAATGTTGGGGAATTGAACCCAGGGCTTTGCACATGCTGGGCAGACATTTTTCCATTGAGCTACTTCTTTAGCCCCAAATATTTTTTGTCTTTGGCTATGCTGGATTTAAACTCAGGGCTTTATGCCTGCAAAGTGGCACTCTACTGCTTGAGTTATATCATTAGTCCCTTTTAGTGTGGATCACTTAAGGGGACTGTCTGTGCCCCTGTAGGTAGGTGTATTTACTTCCTCATTTCTAGGTGTCACTCATATTGGGGTTTATTGTAAATGGTAATCATTTTTAACCTGAGTGGCCTGGGCCATAACCCATTGCATTTTTAATGAGACAAGAGTCTGGTCTAGTAGAAGCATAATATCCTTTTATGTCAATTGAAAGTTTTGGATCACAGAGATAAAGGCTTGAATGTATTTGTCTGGGCATCAGTATAGTTGTCCAGATGTTTTTAAATTTCCCTTAGATCTGATAGCTGGAAGGGGACATAGATTCGCCCTCTTCCTACCATTACCTGTTGAAGGGGGATGCACCCATTAGGTCGTTTTGGATATTAGGGTGGCTTAGAAGGTAGGGCAGAGGGTGGAGCGGTAGGGGTGGGCCTTGTCATTGATAAGGGGCTTTTTTGGTCCTCTTTTCCATGTTTATCTTGTGGCAAACAAAGAATGGCCAGTGTTTGAGTATCTAAATAGTAATTGTGGAGCCAATCTGAGATGAAAGACAATTTGTATAGAGAACCTCAGTTTACTTTTTTTACTTTTATAGAAAAGGTCTGATTGGAGTGTGGTATTGTAATTTAAGGAATCCTGTGAAGGCCACTTCTCTTGGTCACCCAAGGCATACTTAGGCTAGGCCTCAGTACAAAGCTTTTAACATCTACAAGCCAAAAGACTGGAAAGTGCAGATCCCATCTAGAAAGAACAAAACGTTAGGATCCTGCCTTTTAGCTAAAAACAGGCAGCCTCTTTAATAAAGGCTACTTTTTAAATAAAGGAATAAATCATGTGTAAAGTTAGAGAAGGGTGTTCAGAAGGCATTTTGGGCCAATAACAGTACCATATGGGACAACTAGTATTAATATTTGGAGGGAAAAAGTTTATGTTGAGGCTGAAAGTATAGAAAATTTTAAATGAGAAATTTAGAGACCACAGTAATGTGTTATTTTGGGGACTATAATCTTGAGTTAACAATTGGCTTACAAGGGCTGGGTCTGGTGCCAGGTGTGAGGTGGGACTAGGAGCAGGGTTTGTGCAAGGCGCCCCTCCCTCCACACATACCCGGACAAGTGACCCTGTCTGCCTAGGCCCCTACCCCTTTCCTGTGTAGTCTGTGCACATTTATTTTAGGGGAAGTGGTGACAGTCCACAGCCATTGCCACATGTGGCTGGTGGCCCAGGATGTGCTGGGTCCTCTCTATGGATTTTTTTAGCTATGGCAGGCATTTTTGCTGTGTCCAGGAGCTGGCATCCTGTGCATGAGTGTGTCTGTTTGTTTTTCCTCCTCCCCTTGTGGGGGTGGAGTTAGGGGGTAAGCATGGCAGCTGCAGTTTTTTGTAAGCACTTTTGTAAAGCAGCTGATTTAAAGTTACTTTAGACTGAGAGGCCTGGCAAACTAGTTGGAATAACTTAAGTCATAAGGTACCATGTTTGAAGTTTTTCATGGGAGGCAGGGTCCCAGTAAGCCCAGAGAGGGAAAGGCAGACAAAGGACATGCAGTGAGACCATGGAGGAAACAGAAAAGGTGTCCTGACATCTTAAGTAAGGGAGGGGAAGACATTGCCTGGAGGCATGACATGTGCTTAAGGGATTAGCCATCACCTGTGTCTCTAGGTCACTCCCATTGACTGGTACTGGAACACTTTCAGCAAAATGAAACCTCCACTCTCCAGTTGCTGTATCAGGAAAAACGGACATTAGAGAGGAGGGGGAAAGATAAGCAGTCATCAGATGACACAATCAAACAGGACTCCACCAATGTAGCATGAAGCATACCTGAATAAACTTGGGGCTGGTCTCAGCCCACAGGGAGGGAGCATGAGCTCCCCAGAGCCGGAATCACCGTGAGGCCAGAGTTGGCAAGGAGTGGCTTGTTTAACACCATGACAGGAAAGTCCTTCAGGAAGATAGGAAGAGACAAGCAGCGTGAGCAGCACAAGAAGTCTGCTTACATGGGGAAGGAGGAGGTTCTGGAGAGGATTTGGTTTGTTGGCAGGGTCAAAGGAAGGGAAGGTTTTAGAGTCAGGGACGTTAATTGGGGTTTTATGGCCAGAAGGACTTGGGCAGGAGAGCAAGAGGTGCAGAGAGAAGGCTTAGAGCAGAGATAAGAGAAGGCCTGGACATAGGGGATCTCCTTTTATTTTTCATTGCATTCACAGAAGGTGTAGAGATCCCTGAGAATGTTAGGGTCCAGCGTGCCATTAAGTGGTCATTTTGAGTTATTGTCCAATTGGTATTGTGGCAAAGCCTGATTGGAAAGAAAAATGAGTTTTTTGGGCTTTGAGATCAGGTGAGAGCCTTAAGGGCTTGAGGTTGGCCAGTAGGCAGCCCAGAGGAGTGTCTGAGGGAATTTTGGAAGGCCCAGTCCCCATGGTGAGACCCAGTCTGAGGAAGAATATAGCGGGTATCCCTGAGATATTGCTTTCCTCAACAAAACAGAGAAGTGGAGGACCTTAAGGGAACATCTTCACTGAAAGGATCGCCCATGCCCCAGGAATCCCGTTCCTGAACTGATGTGAGTTGGGACCTAGTACTAGGATTTTGCCCAACTGAGAGAAAGAGAGAGAGAGAGAGAGAGAGAGAGAGGGGGAGGGAGGGAGAGAGAGGAGAGAGGAGAGAGAGAGAGAGACATGACTCACCGCGCGAGGGAACTCACCAAGGGAGGACCAAGGAAATCAACCAGTGGTGGGCAAGTAATGGGAGCACACTGGCCTTGAGGAGCTTCCCTGTGAGCAAGAGTGGTGATGGTGGCACTAGTCTGGGGTCAGGGGTCCTGGCAAAGCAGCTCAAATCCCAGTAAGTTTATCCAGGCTTAAAGAAGGCAGCTCCCACCTATGTGGCTTTGGCAGGCCAGTATAATCCCCCGGCCAGGCACCCCTATATAGGGGATGTCTGCTTTGTGGCCAAAGTAGGCTTGGGAGAGCAGCGTATATCAGGAGGGCCTGAATTTACTGATTGGGAGAGCAAGGTCGATGTCAGAAGGTCACCTCGATCTGAGTCATGGTACCAAAATGTTAGGAAAATGCCGCACACCACACACAAAGCAGGCTCACAAGAGGTAACTCATGTCCAAAAGTTTAATAAGCAGGCTGGCTGGCCAAGAAAAAATGGCACAGCAGCTTTTCTCAGTGGGTCTGGCCTTAAGTAGCACTTGGGAGAAAGCAAGGGCTAAGGACGGGCAAAGAGAGGTGGCAGGAGATAAGTGACAGTGGGGCTTTGTTCTGCAAGGGATGAAACCAGCTGCGGCTCAGGCTGCAGAATGGTAGCAAGGGGCCGTTCTTGTCAAGTGGCTCTTTCAAGACCCCAGGAAGCCTCTGCCTTCAGGACACTATTTAGCAGGGCTGTAACAACATCACAGAGCTTCAGTCAGGTTCTGCAGTCAGGGGCATAAGCCTAAGTACTGAAGACAGGGGCCTGTTGGCTTTAAGTGGCTTTCCTTTGTCTCTGACTCTGTTGGAGGGTAATGTTTTCCTATCTGGGTTCCAAACATACCACTAAGACATTTTCATCTATGGATCATTGCCAAATTGATATTTCTGAAGACAGGGGAAGACTGGTGTCTCCTATGTTGCCATCACACTGACATTACTGCTGTCATTCCAGCCTTTCATACAAATCTTCAACTTGGAAGTATCATGACCAGAAGTCTGAATCATGTAAGCCTTCTTAAAGGACTTATCCTTACCGTTTTTTTTTAATTTAGATGCTTTTAAGTTCATGCCTAATGTTCTTACTATATATTTTCTTCCAAGTACATAATTTGCATAAACTAGTAATAATGCTAATGATACTCTGTTTATTTTATCTGACTATTGCTGAAGCTCTTATTCCTAAGATTTATTGAGTACTTTTGCTTTCTTCCCAACCAATAAGAACAAAAACAACCACAATGCTGAAGCAGAATTCTGGATGCCTCCTCTATACCAAACACTGCCCCTTTCGTTATTTCTGTACCATGTGGTGGTCCATGAAGTCCTACTAAGCATGGAGCAAGACTCTGAATAATAAGAACATAGGACCACTAAGCACCTATATATTTTAATCACTGCTTCATAGTGGTATATAAAGGCAGAGCGTCAGATGGGCTTGTCTGCACATTATCTGTACTCTGTTCAAAGCACATGATTTATTGCTTCTTGAAAATAACCTCAAAAACATATCTTTTAAAAAGTATGCTTAAAATTTTCTTATATTAAGATATAAAATATTCATAACTTTTTATGCTTTGCCAGGTCAAAATAAATAATATTCTCTATCAATTTCCTTCAAAGGGAAAAATATGAAGGCTTTTTTTACTATCATCTTTCTAAAAATAATTTTGTTGGCATATAACAGTTATACAGGAGGATACATTGTGATATTTACATATGTGCTTAGAATATATCTTACCAAGTTTTTTTAGTGGTACTGGGGATTGAACTCAGAGCCTTGTGCTTGTTAGGCAGGTGCTCTACCACTTGAGCCTCACCTCCAGCCCATTACAAAATGTCATAGTAGGATTTACCCTATCTATTGTTCTCCTTCTTCCCTGTTCCCCTCTTTCTTACAATAATTTCAACAGGTTTCATTCTTCTATATTCATATATAAATACAAAATACATTCACCATGTACCTCCTCATTCCCTGTTTTCTTGCTGCCACACATATCTTACTGGTACCTAACCCTGGAAAAGACCTATTTTTCCCTCCTGTCTTCATTTTTTTATTAAGTTTATATTGATAGTCCAAGAGGGTTCTCTCTTTGGTACTTCAGGTCTGTATATATTGTGTTTTAATCAAATTAACCCCCTTCCCTCTGGTACTTACTCATTCTCTATTACCATCCTCTCCTAATATTCAACACCTTACTGTATAGTACATTATATTGTACTTATATATACATGGGTAGTTTCAATATTTTTTATTCTCTGACATTTTCTTTATCTCTCCTATGTCCCATAGGCACCTCAGACAGACTCACTAATACAATTTTGTTCTCTCTCACACCTATATATATGATCATATATGTTTTTACATACACATTTAACTTACAGGTCTAGCTTCCACATGTGAAAGAAAACGTATGACCTTTGATATTTTTTGAACTTGGCTTATTTCACATAACACAAAGCTCTCCAGTTCCATCCACTTACCTGCAAAGAACATAATTTAATTCTTTATGGGTGAATAAAACTCCATTGTGTTTATATGCCACATTTTCTTAATCCATTTATTAGTCATGAGGCATCTGGGCTGCTTCCAAAACTTGGCTATTGTAGACTATCACTAATACGACCTTAAAATGTTACCTCATTAATACTCAGTTTTGTAGTTGTTGAACTTGCTCCTCAACCCTGATACCTGTTCTAAATTTATATGCCAAAGATAACCTTTATTGTACTTTAAGTGGATGAAAATAATAGGTCTTGCTTTTTCTGGAAAGGTATGTAGCAAAGCATTTTCAAGGCACAGAGTTTCATCCTCTGCCAAGGCCCTTACCACATTGTGAGGACTGGGAAATTGTTAACCTTGTTAACTAAGGCCCACAGGAGGTACAGATCACTGTTTATTGACTAAAAAATGTAGAAATTTTTGTAATAACATGAGGAACAATGGAGTACCAAGTTATTTATTTTCTGATCCCTACTACTCACATTTGGCTTTTACTTCAAATTAACATAAGCTTGATGGCAAATCAGAATACTTATGTAAGACAAATTGTATTTGGGGGAAAGCAAGTCAGGGATAGTGTGAAAATTATGAGGATAACATTTCATGGCCTCTACTTTCTTCTATGATTTAAGGTTTCCAGGGCTAATGAAGAAGCCCACAATTAATAATTAAGGCAGTTATTTTCCTCACTTTCCTGGATCTCCTTCAGAAAAAATGGTTTGATGAAAATGTGACAGGTCTCTGACTCAAAGATAAGATCCTAAGTAGAAAACAGACCACACAGATCTTTTGGTTACAATTTAAAGTAAATCACTGATTCCAATTTGGGGATATTTGTTGTTTACCTTTTTAAAATTAAAATCATCTCCTAATAATGTTAGAATAACCTTCTTTCTCTTGAGAAACTAAACATAACATAGATCTCACTTTGTCCTTCACCAAGGCAGGAAGTGGGAGATAAATTGAATTTTTAAGTCTGGATACATCTTTGATGACATGTATGAGCTTAAGTTTAATGTTGCAATGCACCGTTTATGCTAACATTCCTTTTATAGTCTTCAGAATGAAGAGATTTTCTCAGAAACAATAAATAGTGCCAAGATTAGTTACACATCAGTAGAACAATGGGTCCTCATCTTCAAAGCTTGTCTTTTCTCAGAAGGGTAGGGAAATGAGTGAATGTGACTTTGAATTTTCAAATGGGAAGGAACACATGAGGAAAAATTAAGGTAAAATAGAGATAGGGCCTTACCACCTTTTATTAATAAAGATGCCTGAACATTCTGGATCAGAAAGCTTGCCCAGACATCTCAAAGTCTTCTTCACCTATTAATGGCTTTAAGTCTTGCTGTAACCACTGAAGGGCCATGTGAGATTGACTAAGAGAGTCAGAGGGTATTTCAAACTGTGTAAAGACATTGAAAGCATAATTTCAGACAATAAATATTTTTTAAAAAAACACTGGTAAGGGTGCTGAAGCTCATGGAAGATAAATGTTTTTTCTAAGCAAGTCATGAGCAAATCTTGAACAAAAACCAAAAGTCTACAACTTTCATTTCTACTTGCCTTCTTTTGCCACCAGTGACTTAAGGGTACTGAAAATCTTGAGGATGTAGGAGTAAAAGGAGTACCTTAACAGTTCTAGGAGAGGAAGCAGGGGTGAATGGTTAACATGGGGCACAATTGACTTTTCGCTTGTGTGGGTCCTAAACAAATGGTTTCCATGGAAACTATTGCCTGAGTCACTAGATTGCCTGTTTAATTCACTAAAACATAAATTCTATTTAGGACAAACAGTGGAGATAAAGAAAAAAATATAGAGAGGAAAAATTCAGAAATACTGGGACTCAAGAGATAAGAATAAGATGAATGACTATACATGAAAAGTACTTGCAAATATCTTCATCCTGTCTTGGGTTAATTTGTATAGTTACCCAGAAGACACTTTATGTCTTCTGTTACAGGATTGCCTCTTAATGTATCATCATGGAGATTCATAATTTAGGCTTTAAACCTAAATGGTTACTAACTAACTTCTGAAAAGTTTATAGGTTTCAAAGTTCATGTTTGAGGTCCTCAAAATGATGACCATTTAAATAGTAGATCAAAAAAAGTCCCTTTGATGAAAAATATTTAAATGATATATATCATTTGAGTATATAAAATTATATGAAGAATTGAAAGAACAATAAAAAACATACACCTGTACATCTTGAGCTGAGTAAAGAAAACTTTACTACACACTGTACTCCTTTCTGCCTTTCTCTCTCTCACCAATCAGTGACTTTCCAGAAATTTGTATTATTCATTCTCTTGATTTTTTTGAAAAAAAATATATAGATTCACTGTCCATGTATGTTCAGTAATATGTTGTTTTATTTTGACTGATTTTCAGTTTCACATGGATAGAATTGGATTTTTTTTCCAAACAGCTTCTTTGATGCATCATTATGTTTTTTAGATCTATCCACCTACAGGAGGGCTGGAAGTATGGCTCAAGTGATGGAGTGCCTGACTAGCATGAGCAAGGCCCTGAGTTCAAATGTAGTACCACCAAAAGCAAGTGACCACTTAGAGGCATGAAGTAGTTTATTTCACCAATTACACAGTATTTCATTGTTTAATATACTATTGCTCATCTGTTCTAGTAGAGATAATTGAGGTGCTTGCATTAATTTAGACTTCTACTAATCAATGCATAGAAATTCCTAATAGTTCATATTAATTTACATCTTCGCCAGCTCTCCATTTTGTCAGTCTTTTTAATTTTAAATTAATTACTTTATTTTGGGAGTGTTTTTGAGAAGGGTCTCGCTACACAGCTCAGGCTCATCTTGAATTCGTGATTACACTGCATCAGACTCAAATGCTGTGGATTATGAGTTGAATGGATGTGAAAAAGCACCTCATTTTTGTTTAAAGATACACTTCCCTGATGATTAGTGAGGCTGAGCATCTTTTCTTATGGATTCTGACCATTTAGGGTCTTCTCTCCTGTTCAAGTCTTTGCCCATTTTTCAAATAAAAATCTATCCTTTAATGATTTGTAGTAAGTCTTTGTACATTCAGGATACTTATCAACTTTATTCATACATTTGAAACAAATATTTTTTTCCCAGTTCATAAGCTATCTTTTATTCTTTATATAATACAAAAAATATTCATTCTACAGTAGTCAAATTCATCCATATTTTTCATTTTTATTAGTTTGAGCCCCAAGTTATATATTTTTCTTTTTAAGAAATACAATTTTTCAATCTTCATTGTTTAAAAAGTTAGTATTTATAATCTCATACCATTTGATATAACAGTTTGTGATTTCTGCATCGTGTTTAAGAAAGCTTTTAAGTGTGACTTCATAATGGTTCTACTTTGTATTTCCTTTAAAGATTTATAGTTTTGCTTTTCATATTTAGTTTGTTAAAGTATTTATATTAATTTTTTTTGGAATTAAGTTTAAATCTTTTTTTTCTACATGTAGTTAGCAAGTTGCCCAAGAACTACTCATTGCACTTTGTTGAGAAACAATTTTCTACAGGCCTCGGTTTCTGCACTGTTTCTAAGCATTTTGATACACCCTGCCTTGCAAGGATGCTTGTAGTGAACAGCCTTGGAAGGGTAAAGCAGAATCTTCCTTTCAGTTTATATATTTGCACACACGTGTGAAAAGTTGTTGAGGAGAACTAACATCTTTCATACCATTGAACTTTCAGTCCAGGAACACTGTGTGTCTCCACATAATTTACATCTTCTTTGACATCTTTGATAAAGTTCTATACTGTTCTTAAAAGTCTCCTTCACAAATTGCACTTCATATTTTTAATGTATTTTTGATCAGTGTTACATATTCTTATTTGGTTGATGCATAGAAGATGAATTAAATTTATGTATTGACTTTTATCTAGAAAAATTTTAAACCCTCTTACATATCTAATACCCTCTTCATGTATAATTATATCATCTGTGAATAATAGTTTTGTGTTTTGTAAATGGTTTATACTTTTTCTTTTTGCTAAAGAATTTTTTTAGCTATAACCTCGAGCAAAAGATTGAATTTAGCCAGTTTGTTCCTGAACTTAAAGGAAATGATATGTAATTTAACCACGTACTCCGATATTACCAAGGTTTCATTACAGAATTTTGCTAAGCTTTTGTAAACTCAGAAGCGGTACTGAATTACAGCAAATGTTTTTGCTGTAATAATGAAAGGATCACATGATTTTTCACTTCATTCTGTCAATGTTTTGTATTAAATTATTTTTTCTATATTATTTTTTCTAAATTTTTTATTTTTAATATTAAACCTTGAACTTCTATGGTAAACCTAAAGTGATCAATGTATGTTTTTACTTGAATTCCTTATTGGATTTAGTTTGGTAAATTATTTAGCACTTCTAAACATATGATATTTAAAAGGAATAGTTTCTTTCTTTTATGTCTTGATCATATTCTATTACCAAGGTTATATCTGACTCAAAAAAAGATCTTGTGGTAATTCTTTGTTTGATCTCTGGAAAAGTTTTATGACATTGAAATTATTTCTTTAGACATTTTAAAAAACTTGCATTTAATATATCTGACCTGAAACTTTCTTAAAGAAGAGCCTTAAACAACAGATTCAACTCATTAAATGGTTACAAATAAGTAACATATCTCTAGAACTTCATTCAAACCATCTAAGTTTATAAATCTATTGTTACATCTTTTTAATAGCCTTGTTATCTTTTCACCTATGTATCATCTGTATGCTTCTATTTCCATTTCTTATAAACTGTTGACATTTATTTGTTTTTATAGTTCAGATCTTAAATGTCCACCAAAACCCATATGTTGAAGGCTCAGTCACCAGCTATGGTGGTATTGGGAGGTGCTGGAAGCTTTAGGAGGTGGGACCTTGTGGGAAGAAGTAGATCATTAGGGAAGTGAGCTCTTGAAAGGTGGGTTGGGGCCCTGACCCTTGTCCCTGTCTCTTTTTGTCCCAGCTATGATGAGGTGAACAGCTTTAATCCACCACACATTCCCTGTAATTTCTTGTCACAGGCCTAAGCCAACAAAGCATGGGCTGAAACCTTGGAAACTGGTCATCAAAATAAACCCTTTCTTCTTCTATGTTACTTATCTTGGGTATTTCATTATAGTGACAGCAAGGTGATTAACACACTTGCTTTCTTTAAGTTGATTTTGTCGTTAAGTCTGAAATTTTTATTATTTTTAAAAATCAACTTGGTTTTGAGAATACTTATCATTCTGTTTTCTACTTCATTAGTTTTTATACTTATCTATTGTTTTCCTCCATTTACCATAGGTTTATATGTCATTTTTTAACTTCTTTAGATAGATGTAAAAAACTCTTTAATGACCAAGTGCTGTATTTAAAAGCCTTTGTATTTATACATTTTTGTAAAAGAAATAATTTTATTTCATAATTTTAACCCTTTGTGTGTGTGTGGTTTGAACAGGATTTCATTCTTGCTGGGCAGGTGCTCTACCACTGGAGCCATACCTCCAGCCCTTTTTGCTCTGGTTAATTTGGAGATAATGGTTATGCTTTTTTCAGCTAAATTGTGATCTTCCTATCTAATCATTCATACTTTTCCTGGATTCATAGGCCTATGCCACCATGCTTAGTTTTTTCCCTGCAGAGATGGAGTCTTGCAAACTTTTTTTTGCCCAGGCTGGCCAGGAACCACCATCCACCTGATTTCAGTTTCCCTCATATCTTAGAATGATAGGTACCCAACTATTGGTTGAAATGGGGTCTCAGAAAATTTTTGCCTGGGTGACTTGGAGCCACAATTGTCCCTCTCTCAGCCTCCCAAGTAGAATTTTAAGCATGCATTATTTTCATCATCACTCAGTGTATATTTTCAAGTGCTTCACTTTTGTCTCATGCATCACTTAAGACTGTTTCTTTACTTTCAACTGTAAGAGTTGAAGTTTTCTTAGCTTAATTTTGTCAAAGTTAGAGAAAATGCTTCTAAACATCAATTCTTTAAAATTGCCCTGTGCCTGAAAATGCATCATACTCTTAGTTTGTTGCTGTTTGATGGATTCTACATAAGCATATCATATCAAATTTATTAACTTTGCTCAAATCTTCTATGCACTTTAGGATTTGTCTGCTTTATTAGGTATTAAAATAAAAACTATGAAAATCTATCACTATAATGGAAGTATGTCTGTCCTTGTATGCCTGCCCAGTTTTCTTTATACATTTGTTAGTATATATTATAAGGTGTGGACAAATTTAGAATTACTGTCTCCCTCTTCAATTAAACTTTTCTTTATAAGATGATATAATTTATCTATAATAAATCTATTTGCAGTAAACAATATTCTATCTAAAAGTAAATATAAATATATAAGCTTACTATTTTTCCAATCTTTGGCCTTTAAATGTTCTATAATCTAACGCTTTAGTTATATCTCTTGTAAAACACAAATAATTAATTTTTGCCAGCTTTGTTTTATAAATATAGATATATTTTCATGTTTTAAAAATAATATTCCTTTTTCTTAGCTATCATAACATTACCAGTAATTTTCTCTGCATTCTTGCCTTCTTTTGAATTAATTTTATATGTTTTCTCATTTTATTTTACCATTTAATATGAAAGTTGTATATTATATGTATTTGAAACTATTAATACTATAAAATACATTTTACTGATTAGGACAAGACTATTTAACTTCTCTTAAATTTCAGCAATATTTTTGTATTCTTCCCCCAAATTCTGTGATCTTTTGAACATTTAAACTACATTCACCCATCCCCAGCATAGATGATATTGTTATTATAGATTTTCATTTTCATTTTATAGTCCAAAAATTCTTATTATATTATTGGCAAGATACCTGCTTACATAAATCTCTTGTTCATATTTCTAAACTGTCTATCTCTTTGTTTTAGTTATAGCAATTTGTTTAAATTTATTTTCTACTTATTGATTCTCTTTTTTATTTGGTATAAATTTATAATTAATCTGTTCATTGAAATTTTCCTTTCAATCATATTTTATCATTTGTAAAAATTGTGTGGATCCTTTTTAAAATCTACTTTTTTATTTTGTAGTTTTCTATTCCCTTAGAACTTATTCAAGTTTCTCTTTTATTTCATTACTTTATTCTATTTTTGGTTTTTGAGACAGGGTTTTGCTTTGTATATATTTCATATACTGTGATAAGTCTAGTATGTTTCTGAGTTACCTTTTTCCTTATAAATCCTTTTATTTGAATAACGAATTCATGTTTTTCATAGTTCAATAGACATAAAATTGTATGGTGAAAATTCTGCCCATGCTACTTACCTCCATTTGTTTTATTATATTATTGTTGTACTGGGGGTACATTGTGATATTTATAAAAGTTCTTACAGTATATCATAGTTGAATTCACTCCGTCCATTATTCCCCTTTACCCCCCTCTTCCCCATTCCTGGAATAGTTTCATCAGGTTAATGTTCCATCTTCATACATGAGTATATAATATTTCCACTACATTCAGCCTCCTTACAAATTTTTAGGGGTGATAACAGAATGCCAACAATTCTTACAAGCTCATTGATGCACAAAAGATTTGAGAAGACTTAATCTAAAATAATGTTATTGTCAATAACCTTATTTTCTCTTTCCTCAAATATACATACTGAATATTTGCTGGACTATCCTGTCTTTTGTCTGTACAGCCTTTTATTGTGTTCTGGTTGGACCTTCTTAACTTTTATTGCTGATGGTACTACTGAGGTTGTCTTCTTTCTCTTAAAGAAGCTTCATTTTATTAGGGAATTATTCTGAGTTCATTTCTATTCTTCCTCTCTTTAGCTGTTAGGCCACTTGAGGTGGGAAGACATTCATGTCTCTCCCATGAAATGACTAGTTTCTGAGTATATTGGAACATGTTGCATTTGTACGCCTGATTTTATATGGGAAGATAGCAGTGAATTAATCACTTATAAATCTAGAAGGTATTTAGTTGATGCAGAATCTGAAGTGGTATTAACAAAACTCTTGAATAAACACAAAATTTACTCAAAACAATTAAATAAACCATTTCAAAATGTGCATGTAGGAAATTACAGATTGAGAAAACCAAAACAAGAAGAAATGGAAAGCGGACAAAAATTACATTTTGTGTTTTCCATTTTGTCATGAAGGATAGACTTTTCTGTATGGCAATCCGGTATTTCTTAAATTCACATACTGAATATTTGTAGGACTATCCTTTTTTTGTAGGCACAACCTTTTACTATGCTGTGATTGAGCCTTCTTAACTTTTCTTATTGGCAATAGTGGTGGCAAATAATGTTTATATATGACATAGTTTCAAGTAGAAAAAAAAACCCTTTAATCTTCAAGACATAATGAAAATAGAGGTCCCAGAGAAAGATCATAAGACTTTGTGGATACATGTAAGAATTCTAAAAACCATACCAAAATTACACAAAGATAAGAAGAAACAAAGTAAGTGGAAATAGACAAGAAAGTAGCTCCAAGTCCGTATTCCATGTTTTTCAGTCAAATTGATAAAAGAGAGACAACATTAACATGTATCTTTCATAAAAGCCTACTTAGTCTTACACATAAGGATGTACAAGTTATAGAACCAGGTGTGGTGGCACACACCTGTAACCCAGTTGCTTGAGTGGCAGAGGCAAAAGGATCACAAGTTCAAGGCCAGCCATGGGAAAGTTTGTGTCACCTGTCTCAAAAAACAAAGTAAACATTGCTGGGCATGGTGGTGCACGCCTATAATAATGGTTACAAGAGCTCCAAGATAGGAGTGCCGTGGTTGGAGGTCAGCCTAAGTAAAAAAAGTTAATGAGACCCTACCTCAAAAAGCAAGCCAAGCATGGTGATGGCACTCATCTGTTATCCCAGCTATGTGGGAGGCAGAGGTAGGAGGATTATGGTCAGAAGTCAGCCATGGGCAAAAGTGAGACCCTACCTGAACATAAAGTAAAAGCAAAAAGGTTTGGGGGGTATGACTCAAATGGTAAAGCACTTGCCATGCAAGCACTAAAGACCCTCAGTTCAACCTCAGTACCACTCCAACAAAATAAAGGTGCTGAGAGCACAGTTCAAGTGGTAGAGTGCTAACCTAGCATGCACAAAACCCTAGGTTCAATCCCCAGTACAGAAAAAGAAGTGCAAACTGGAAATGAGTAGCACAGACATTAATATTTTCATGTGAGGTACTGAAGATTAGAAAATGGTGGCATAGCAGATACAACTAAGGAAACAGATTCTAATATCCAGCAAAATTACATTATATTATGATAATCATATTGTCATTTACATGGGCACATCTGTTTCTATTGTGGAACAATAGAGTCAAATATGGAAAAACTAAAGAGGTTTTGTATTGAAAAAATAAAGTGATTTAACAGACCTATTTATGATATACCATGCGAAAATGTATATAAATTCTTCTTTTTCTTTAAACTCTGAATTTAGTCAAAACTTGAGTGAAAGGAAAAAGTCAGAGAGAGTCAATGGAGGCTGATTAACAACTCTTGTTATCCTGGACAGATGGCACCAGCAGCAGAAGGCACTGGAGACTTGTTGACAAGCACTGCCAGCAAGCTAGGGCCCTTGTGAGCAGCTATATGTACAAAAGCTTCTGTCATATTGGTCTTGTCCTGGGATGCCAGGAACGATTTGTGAAAGACATTTCAGTAATTTAAAATATCCTTCTATGTACTGTGGCATAGATAAATCTCTGTTTATAAGCAAAAGTATCCCACCATCTCTGTTCAATATGATTTTATTTTCAGCCAACTTGGCTTATATTTTTCTTTATGGTATTAGCTTTTCTGTATTCCTGGGACTCTTAGAAATGTAAATATGTTTCATCATGAACTTGAAGGGATAATATTATATTATTGCCATATCCACGAAGATTAGCTTCACACATTTTCACTTAGATTGTCTTATGGCAATGGCTAAACTATTATTTAAGTATTTAAAGAGATAGACTCTCCTCTAGTTTTTACTATCAGCTTCTTGATTATCAGCTTACACAGACCTTTTTTTTTTTTTAACTTCCTTTCCATTTATTTCCTCTCCCTTCACCATGAGCATAGGAGGGCCAGTAATTTTAGAAATAAGATCTAGATGGGCCAAACGCTTAAGCTTTCTGAAAATTTTACAAACATTGCATAGTAGTTAATGTTATTCCTTTCAATGCACATTTCTATGCCCTGCTGATAAGCACTGATTCTAATGTTGACATTTTTAACTCAATCTCAAAACAGATTCTTTAAATAGTCATTATGCCATACCTTTTACAATTATATGTGTCTTTATTCTATATCAAGTAGTAACCAGTTCTTAAGAAATTAAGTGTGAGGTTTTCTACAAACATATGAGAGATAAAAGCAGTATGAAATAGAGCTCTTGCCCATGGAGAGCTCAATTTGCTTGAAAAGATAGACACATTCACCTTTAAAAACTAAAAATTAAAAGAAGCTGATCTTGGGTATTTGGCTTCTTCCTGGAACACCCTCTTTATCCCATTGCCTGCCTTTTCTTCACTGACTACTTCCCTTTCAGATTCTAGTTTAAGATTGCATGCATTTCAGGTGATGCCAGAAAACTATCTTGGAATCTCATCAAATATTTAGCAGTGTCCTGCACTTTCCATTTTATCATCATGCTTATAGCAATTAGTTGTTTTTTGTTGGCCTTCTCCTCTAGATTGTAAGAACAGAGAGGACGGGGACCTGGCTTGTTGATTCATTACTCAAGCTTCTGAATTTAGAAGAAATCCAACAAATAGTGGTGAATAAATGAATAAGAATATGCTAAAGACTTGAAGACACATTTAAAATGTTACAAAGTGAATCCCATGAACAAATTGAGAAAGATTATATGGAAACAATTCCATTTATAGTAGCCTCAAAAAAAATCAAATACCCAGGAGTAAACTTAACAAAGGATGTTAATGACCTCTACGAGGAGAACTGCAAACCCCTGAAGAAAGAGATCAAGGAGGCCTACAAAAGGTGGAAAGATCTCCCATGCTCATGGATTGGTAGACTCAACATAGTAAAAATGGCTATACTACCAAAAGCGATCTATGTTCAATGCAAATCCCATCAAAATTCCAATGACATTCCCCACAGAGATTGAAAAATCTACACTAAAGTTCATTTGGAAACACAAGAGACCATGAATAGCCAAGGCAACACTCAGCAAAAAGAGCAATGCTGGAGTATCACAATACCTGACTTCAAACTATATTACAAAGCAATAGCAATAAAAACAGCATAGTACTGGCACAAAAAACACATATGAAGACCAGTGGAACAGAATAGAGGACCTGGATATAAATCCACACAGCTATGCCCACCTTATTTTTGACAAAGGTGCCCAAAACATATGATGGAGAAAAGATAGTCTCTTCAGCAAATGCTGCTGGGAAAAGTGGTTATCTGCCTGCAGAAAACTGAAACTAGATCCATGTTTATCACCATGTACTAGTATCAACTCAAAATGGGTCAAGAACCTTAATATCAGACCTGAAGCTCTGAAAAGGAAAGAGCAGGAAATACTCTAGAAGCAATAGGTATAGGCAAAGACTTCCTCAATAGAACTCTAGCAGCTCAGCAACTAAAAGAAAGGATGGACAAATGGGACTTCATAAAATTAAAAAGCTTCTGCACAACAAAAGAAATGGTCTCTAAACTATAGAGATCATCCACAGAGTGGGAAAAAATATTTGCTAGGTATACATCAGACAAAGGACTGATAACCAGAAAATGCAGGGAGCTCAAAAAACTAAGCTCCCCCTAAAACAATGAACCAATCAAGAATTGGGCAACTGAAGTAAACAGAACTTGACTGTTCTTGAATGATCAATTATAAGCCAATAACTCTCAATTATATAACTTCAGGCCAGAATTTTCTCTTCATACTGATTCATGTGTCCAAAATCTTCTTGGATACCTCCATTTGGATCCCAATAGAAAGCTTCAGCCCTATAAATTCAAAACTAAATACAGTTTAGCATTTACTTTCGTTATTAGTGTATATAAATTGTACAAAATAGTGTTTCTTTATGACCTTTTCATACATGCATGTAAGATCATCTTATTTATCCCCCTTATTACTCACACTTACTTATACCCCTCCCCCACTGGTCCTTTTCCTATTCCTTAATAGTCCCTTTTATATTTTTATTGTATTTTTTAAAAATTTCACATATGAGAGAAAGCCTGTCAGACTTGCCATTTTGAAATTGGTTTATTTTGCTTAACATGATGATCTCTAATTCCACCCATTTTCTTTTTCCACTCTTTTTTATTTGTGTATACTAATTTTACAAAGGGGTTTCGTTGTGATTTTTTTCATTCATGCATATAATGTGATTTGATCAAATTCACCTTCTGTATTACTCTTTCTTATCCCTCCTCCTTTTAAAACAATTGTATCAGATTTCATTATTCTATTTTCATTCCTGCATCTGAAAAACTTTGATCTATTTTTTTGCAGAGACATGATTTCATTTTCCTTAATGGTTGACTAATATCCATCATGTATATATACCACATTTTCTTTATCAGTTCATCTATTGATGAGCATCTATGCTGATTTCATGACTTGGCTATCTGAATAGTGCCAATAAACCAATAAACATGGGTGTGCAAGTACCTCTCTTGTATGCAGGCTTTGATTTCTTTGGATATATCCTTGGGAGTGGTATGGCAGGATCACATAGTAGTAGTAGTTTTAATTTTTTGAGGCACCTCCGTACTGATTTCCATAGTGGCTGGGATAATTTACATTCTAACCAATGGAATGTAAATTATGGATAATGGTTCCTGCATCCTTACCAACACTTTCTTTCCCTTGGTGATAGCCATCTGACTGGTGTGAGGTGGTATCTCAATGTAGTGTTAATGACTAAAAATATTGAATATCTTTTCACCTATTTATCAACCATTTATATTTCTTCATTTGAAAAGTGCCTGTTCAGTTCATTTGTCCATTTATTAGTTGGGTTATTTATTGTTTTGGTGGTTAATTTTTTAGTATTTTATGTATTCTGGTTACTAATCACTGAATATTTTATGTATTCTGGATGTTAATCACTTCTTGGATGAAGAGCTGGTAAAGATTTTGCTCTATTCTTCCAGCTGTCTCTTCACTCTGTTAAATGTTTCTTTTGTGCAGGAGCATTTTAGTTTGATGAAATTCCATTTTTCAATTTTTTATTGTTTCCTGAACTATAGGAGTGCTATTGGAATTTTGATGGAGACTGCTTTGAATCTGTAGATGGTTTGGTAATATGGCCATTTTCATAATATTAACTCTAGTGATCAATGAACATAAGATATCTTTCTACTTTCCAATGCCTTCTTCAGTTTTGTAATTTTTAATGTAGATGTCTTTCACAACTTATTTTTTATCTACAAGATTTGGATGGTAAATGTTTCTAATACATAGAAAATATAGTGAGAAGGCTTGACATGGTGACACACACCTGCAATCCTAGCTATGCAAGAGGTGTATGTAGAACGATTGAGGTCTGTGGAAAAAGTGCAAGGCCCTTTCTTAAAAAACAGTCTAATGCAAAAAAAGGGCTAGGAGTGTGGCTCAAATTGTTGAATGTTTCCTTAGCAAATATGAGTTCAAATTCCAGTACCACCTAAAAAACAAAAGTATAGTGAGAATTATATAAGATAAAATAGCCTAGTTACATGACCTATTGTAGATAAAGCAGTTGGGAATATTTTTGTAGCAATTTTAATAGCCCTACTGTTATTTCTAGTTGGTTATTAGCTTCCAAATCATATCTTGGCCCTTGGTCATCTTCTTTTCTCTGTGAATACTTTTAATTGTCCCTGCTCTCGATTCTAGTTTAAACAGTATCCAACATGATATAATCAAACTTTAAACAGAATCTCTGACAAAGCAGTGCACTCTCAAACTGCTAGTGGTTTTATGGATTATCCCAAGAAGAGTTCATGACTCAAAACTCATTCAAATGCTTCAATCTCTTCCCTTAAATAATTAGCTACACCACATTCTATTTTAAAGTTTAGCAACCTTTAAGTGTCTGGGTAGCTTTGTTTTATATTTTTAAAATATGTTCTCATATGCTTCATTTTTTCTTACTAATTGAATAAAATGTTAATGTTACATTTTGTAAAACTACATCAACTATGATGGAAAAGTAAGTCAAAAATTGTTTTAAGGTACTCAGTAAAAATGAGGTAAGTCTAGGCATGTATTATCAGAAAAGGTGAGAAATAACCAAGAAAAATAAATATTAAAAATACTCATCATTTTCAAGAGGGCTAGTGGCCAAGAATCCTTGTTTGTAAAATATGTTTTGACTATGAAGAACAGAATGTCACATCATTTCTGTCTCTTAAAAACACACATTTTGTTCTTATAAGATCTTCAAAGTATTCCTTACTTCCAAACTAGTGGACCTAAAGATGTTTTATTTTATTTTGTTACTCAATTCCCTATTTTACAATAGCTCTTCTCAGATAATTTTCAATTTTACAAGATAATTCAGAGTTATTTCTTTTCAAAGTCCTTCAGTAATCGTGTGTGACTGGATTACATCCCCTAATTCCATGGAATTCACTGATATTTGGGTAAAGGGTCTGGAAACTCCAAGAAGCAGATTCTATAAAATGGAATTTCATAGATATGGAACTATAGCTTAATGTTACCTCCAGAGAAATAAAAAAGGAGTCCTTTGAGAGAGCTTAGTGCTTTGAAACAACTGACACCTCATAGTTTTCCTTAGAACGCTCATATCCTTTTTGGGAAAATGCCAGCACTCCCTCTGAAGTGCTTTTTATAAAAGCCCTTTAACTTCTAGTTCTTAATAGGCCCTGATAAATAGTTATCAGAGATATATAATTTACCCTAACAAGGCTATTTTTCCTGCAGATTACTATAGAACATGATGACCTTTGGCTCTGTTAAAGCAAAAAAAAAAAAAAATCCTTCATTCTTTGAGCTAAAATACTTCAGTATAAAAGCAGTCTTTTAGAACACTATATTCACATGATGTACTTGCCATAAATACAGTTTTGTAGTTTCCTAATCCACTGGTAAAATTTGTGGCTCTATAGCCACAGTAAATTGTAAAATAATGCAAGAGAGACAAAAATATTTATGGAACATTCTTTCGAAAGAAAAAAAATTTGTGATGGTTCATGCATTCTGTTAAGTAAATTATGTTTCATTTTTCTTCTTCCTTTTTAAAATTCAGGAATGGAGATAACATTGAAATTCTGGCCAAATCAGCTGTTGCTGAAATTTATAGGACAAAGTTGAAGTTACCAATTTAAACCTCATAGTTGGCTGAGAATCCAGCTGTGTCGGCTCAGTGAGAGCGTAATGAAAGTTTAGATTTGTGACATCACCTGACACCAGTAAAAAAAAGGGTCCAGAGACTGGAGATGGGGGGTGCGGGGGATGGAGAATAAATGAATTTAAATAAAACAAAACACAAAACCAAGCACTGACAAAGACTATTCCTTTCCTAACAGTGATGGTGATTTTGTTTTTGTTTTTGTTTTTTTGCATTGAAAAGTATCTCTTCATTGATATGAAAGAAAGACTAATTGTAGCAATAACTAACCCTCCAATTTCTGTGATTTGGGGGCACTTAGCAGAGTAGTATCCCCATTTCCCAGAGGTAAGAAAAGCTGTTTTACACTGTGAGCCAAACGACCAATTAGAGTGAATGTGAAAAGGCACCATGTCAAATACAAACACATTTTTTGTGGTGGCTATTTTTAACTGTGTGCAATACTTTTTGACCTATTTCCCTTTGCTCAGCTATCTAAAATGTACACATTCTTCAGAATGACATGCTGAATATTATACAAATGTTTTCCTAACTTCTAAGTTGTATAAAAGAAGGCCAGGTTCTGACCCTGAAATAAAAGTTGTCTTCTTGGAAAATTCAGATGCAGTTTGTCAAGTTCACTTTTAATTCAGATGCAGTTTGTCAAGTTCACTTTTTTTGTTTCATTAGTGGTGTCCTTTCAGTTTCTTAACTTAAGGAATCCAGTCCTATTTCAAACATGCAAAGGTTCTAGGTAGTAACCCATAAACATCAGTCATAGAACCGAGACCTTAAAAAAAAGTCTTATCCTTCTTTACAAAAATCACAAACATGATCTAGGAATGCCTGATCAGGATTCAGCAATTCCCAAGGGAATGCTTCCTCTGAGTGTGCACGTATGTGCACGAACACACACAGTGCACAGGAGTCTAGTAAAGCTGCTTAGAATGTAATGGGTGAGAAAGGAGCTGTTCCCTTCAAAAGGAAACGACTCTGTCTTGTTGGCTACCACCGCATGACCTATGTTAGAGGATACCTCCTGTTGCCTTTATCGAACATTCTTCATTTTCTAGTCTATGGCCAGAGGACAGAATAGGAGCATTTCTCCATGTTTAGGCACAGGGATTTAACAAGACAAGGTAGCAGGACTGGCAGTCATTTAAACTGTAGCATTGAGTTGGAGCTTGCCAGTCTTGGGAGGAGTTATACAAGTACCTCAAATATTTTTCCCCAAGGCAATGCATAAGCTTCATTTGACCTTAGTACCTGGATTGTTGAATTGAATTTTGCCAGGCCATTTTAGTGCTGACAAGATTGTAAGAAACACTCCAAATTTCCAATCTACAAAGCTCAAGCAAATTGTGACTGTGTGAGTTAAAAAATGGGTGAAAGCACTTTAAAATGTACACGGATGGGGTGGTGTGTTCAAGAGTTACCAAGATTTACACATCTGTAACTTGCCATAGACTTCCATGGACCATTGCTACCACAGTTTTCATTTCTATTTGTAGAAAAAAAGTTTTTATTTTTTCAAAGCACTTTAATAGTGGTTATCTTATTTACAGTCTGCAAACCTTTTAAACAATTAAAACAGAAATCAGCATTTATATTTGAAACAAAGTGAACCCAAGACCAAAGAATTTATTTAAATGATAAAGGAACAGGAAGGTAATATGCAAGGTGAATCTAGAACTTAGGCCAGGAAAAAATTGATCATTTTTTCCCTGATGGGCATCTAACCAATCTACTTTTCTTATCTCAAGCAGATGTAGCCGAGGCACAGGTCATGAAAGTCAATCCTGGGCATAGCTCCTACTTCCTTTTTTTTAACCTAGCATTTCATTTATTTATTTATTTTGTAATTGTTGTACTGGAGGTACATTGTGACATTTACAGAAGTTCTTATAATATATCATAGTTGAATTTGCCCTCTTTCCCCATTCCTGGAATAGTTTCAACAGGTCTCATTTTTCCATTTACATACATGAGTACACAATATTAGGATCGTATAAACCCTACTACATCCTCTCCCCAAATTTTCCTCCTCCCACCGGCACCCCCCCAGGCAGGACCTGTTATGACCTCATGTTCTTTGCTTTTGTACAAAACAAAATGACATTTTTGTTTGTTTAAGACAGTTATACAGGGTGTTTCATTGTGACATTTCCAATGTATTATAACCCAAATTGGTTCATCTCTATTTTTCTCCTTTTTACCTTAGACCCTTTCTTATGGTGATTTTAACTGGTTTAAAAATTCTACATTCATTCCTCTATAGAAACTACAATAACCACATTCACCTTCTTAACTTACTTCTTTTACCCCTCTCTCATATGTGACTTCCCTTTAGCATGACTCGTTTTTCATAATATTACTTGTATTTGTATTAGGTATATACTATCAAAAGCTTGGCTACATTTGAAGCAATTTGTTCAATAAGAGGTAGACATCAAGTTCAAAATGTAAGGGAATACCAAGATGTACAAATTAAAAATATTTTCAGGTCCAAGAGACTTGCTCAGTGTTAAGAGGAGTGGATAGTCAAAGGTCAAGAGGCAGGCAAATATCAGAAGAGATGGACTGTTGTTAGGATTCAAGTATGAAATGTTTCCCTTTGGCTCATGTGTTGACTATTTGGTCCCGAGCTGATAGTGCTATTTTCAGAGATGGTGGAAACTTCAGGAAGTAGAGCTTTGCTGAAGGAAGTAGGTCACTGAAGGCATGCCTTTCAAAGTTACACTTTGTCCCTGGTACTGGTCTCACTCTGTGGTTCTTGTCTATCATGAGGTGTGTAGCCTCTATTATGTGCTGGATTGCTGTAAGGTTCTGCATCACTACACACCCAGAATCAATGGAGCCAACAGCTATGGTCTGAAGCCTCTAAAACTGTGAGCCAAAATAAATTCTTCCTCCCTTAAGTTGTTTCTATCAGGTATTTTGTCATAGCAATAATGGTCTGACTAACACAAAAGCTGTTATACACTGGGCTGTCTCTTGATCCATTGGTTGTCAATCTGGGATGACTTTGACCCACAAGGGATTTTTGGTAATATCTGCAGACAGTTTTGGTCAATAAAATTGTGTGTGTTGGGGGGGTGCTGCTATTAGCATCTATTAATTGGAGCATAGGGACACTGCTAAACATTCTACAGTCTACAAGATAGCCCTACATAAGAAAGGATTGTGGGGCCCAATTAGTCAATAGTATTGAGATTGAGAAACCTTTGTTTGTTAGCCTAATCATCTGGTAAATGATAGATCAACTTGACTTAATGGGAGAAATTAGTATGTTTAATATTTATTCTGCCACTCCCTAAAACCCTGGCTTATTTCCTTAGCAGGCAAATCAACTCCACTGGAATGGATGGTGTGAAGGACTTAAAAGAGAACCTTACCTTATTTCTTCTCTCTGATGTGTATTCACTCTATGTGAAAATCAGTTATATGTGTATGTGTGTTTGTGTGTGTTCTCTTCTTTCCTGTTGTATGTGCTAAAGAATATTCTTAGGCAAATTTTATTTATTTCTTACCAAGGAATAGAGTGGAGCTATTCATGATATAGTTATTAATCCTTTTATTTATAAAAATCACACGTTTTAAATTATACTGTGTTAAAATGAAGAAGCCACTTACTATTATAGGGGAAATACTAAATAAATATTTACTTTTGCATATTCTTTTTGGTTGCTCATAAAAATGTTCCGATCCAGAGATTCAAATCAGAACTGGCTGTAGAGAAAGAGAGAAATGTATAATTAAGCAGAAATCTACAAGAGCCCATGGCTTTGTTGATTGGCTCAACTGAAAGTAACTGTGTCCAGCATTTCCCTGTCTAATCCCCATGGCCAGCAACATCTTTCCTGTGCTAGGGAATTGGCTTTGTGATTTGAGCTCATTTTTTAAAATGAAGGAGATGTTTTGTGTTTTCTGTTTTTGTGTACAAAGCATATATATAAGCTGCAAAAAAATTTATAACTCAGGCCTAGGTTGTTTCAGGCAGGCAATCACTTGTCCCCATGATCTAGACAGGTGCTACTCAATTTAGTAGTCAAATGTAACTACTTCTATTTAAATTTAGGATGTTCAAATTCACCTCTTACTCAATATAGTATTGGAGGTCTTATGGCAATCAGGTGAGAGAAAGAAATAAAAGACACTCAAATTGGAAAGGAAGAAGTCAAATTGTCTATATTTGCAGATGACATAATCTTATACATTCACAAAAATATTTCATCAAGAGGCTGGTAGAACTGGTAAATTCAGGAGAGCTGTAAAATACAAAATCAACACAAAAGAGTAGCATTTTTAAACATCAACTATGAACTTGCTGAAAAAGGTATCAATAAAGCAATTCCATTCATGATAGCAACAAAAACTAAAAATAATTAGGAATAAATTTAACCAAGGAAGTGAAAGATCACTAGTCTGAAAATAAAAAAATAAAAAAGCATGGATGGATGAAATTTCAGAAGACACACAAAAAAATGAAAAGGTAACTTGTGTTTATAGATTAGAAGGATTCCTAATAATATACAAATGATATTCTTCACAAAAATAGAAGTAATCCTAAAATTTATATGGAACCACAAAAGATTCAGAATATCCTAGGCATTCCTGAGGAAAATGCACACACACATGCACACACACACACACACAGCTGGAAGTTTTATAACACTGACTTCAAAATATACTACAAAATTCTAATAACCAAAGCATCAGGGTACTAGCATAAAAAACCACATGCAGACAAACGAGGCAGGATAGGTAATATAGAAATTAATCTATGTATATGCAGTCAACTGATTTTTGACAAAAGGTAGCAAGAACATATATTTATTTTTAATCAATGATGCTGGGGAAAATGAATATTCCTATGTAGAAGAGTGAAACTGCATTCTTACCTTTCACAAATATTAACACAAAATAAACTGAAGACCTAAACATAATATGAAATTACTACATGAAAACATAAGGAAAATAACTTCAAGTCACTGGTGTAGACAGAGTTTTTAGATAGGACTCCAAAAGCAGAGGCAAGAAAAGTAAAAATAGACAAATGGGATTATATCAAAAAGAAGATTTTCTAGCCACTAAGCAGGCATTTCTAGGGACAAGCTCTTGTATCCATGGTAAGAGGTGGGGAAGGAAAACTATTGTCCCTTGAAATGTATTAATGAACCTTCAATGATTTGTTTGTTGTTCACTAATGATAAGACTCATTAAAAAACTTATAAGGAATGAACCAAAATTGCTGTGTCACTCTGATTCATTCTTTCTGGGTGACCTAGAGTAACTTTTGTACATTATGATATTGAATTCTCTACCACGAGGATACCTGTCTTCTATTCTTGAACATGTGAAGCAGGACCTCAAGTGCAGCATGCTCTGGAATGTGCCCACCTCTGCATGTGAGTCTTCAATGGGTTTTCTCAATAAAAATCCCTGGCTTTCTTTGTTTGGAGAGAAGACTGCATTGAGAATTATCTGCAGTGAGCTCCTTACTTTCTGCAAGTGACAAATCCTTCCTTCTTTTCTGCACTGGCTGTGCTCATTGGCTTTGCACTCACCAAAAGGTGAATTTATTGTGCTTGTTACAGTTTCTGCTTAGCAAAGAAAATGATTAATAAACTTAACAGACAGAATATGGAGTAAGAGAAAATATTTGCAAAGTATTCACTTTCCCCAGAAGGGATTAATATCCAGAATATATAGGGAAATTAAAAAACTTAACACCAGAAATAAATAAAATTACATAATTCAATTGAATAATGGAGTAAAGATCTAAATAGACTCAAAAGAAGACATATAATTAGGCAATAAGTACATGAAAAAATGCAGATTATCACTTAGTCACCAGGAAAATGCAAATCAAAACCACGAGAAGATACTCAGACAAAAAACAAAACAAAACACTGACAAGGATTTAGAGAAAGCAAAACTCTTATACAGTATTGCTGGGAATGCAAATTAGTATAACCATTAGGGAATATAATATGGAGAGTTCTTTAAAAACTCAAACTAGAACTACCGTAAGTAGCAGCAATCCTACTACTGGCTATATATGGAAGGAAATGCAATTTTATCAAAGAGATACCTGCATGCCTATTTTATTGAAGTAGTGTTAACAAAAACCAAGAAACAGAACCAATCAAGGTGTCCCTGGGTATGGGTGGGTAAATGGATAAAGAAAAATGTGTTTATATGTATATCCACACACACGCAAACACACACACACACACACACACACACACACACACACATATGTATGTATGTATGTGATCCAGTATTATTCAGACATAAAAAGAATGAAATTCTGTTACTTTGCAGCAACATGAATGGAACTAGAGGTCATTCTATTAAGTGAAATAAGCCAGACACAGAAAGAGGAAAATCATCTGTTCTCACTCATTTATGGAAACTGAACAGTCAATCTCAGAAGAATGAATAGAATAGTGATTACTAGAGACTGGAAAGGAAGTGGAGTCAGAAAGAAGTTAGATAAGGGCCACCAAATACAACTAGATAGAAAGAAATAGTTCTTTTTTTTTTTACAGCATAAAGTAGTAGCTATTGCTTATAACAACCTATGATATCTTTCAAAATAACTAGAAAAGAAAAATAAACCAAAAGTTCTTAACACTTAGGAATGATTAAAATTTGAGGAAGTGGAAATGGCTTATTGTCCCAATGTGAACATTAGACTTTGTGTGCACGTATCAAATTATTTTACTCTACATAAAGATGTATGAATATTATGTCTCAATAAAAAAAGAAAAAAACTAAATTAAAATCCATTTAAAATCCAGCTCCTTAGTCACAATAGCTGTATTTCAAGTGCTAAGATAATGGCAAGCGTCTACCATAATGAGCAGTGCAGCTACACAACATTCCTCATCATGGAAATTCTCATCGTGCAATACACCTTCAGTTGGGTGGATTCGATAGGTGAGGATAGTATGAGGACACCTATATCATGTGACTTGAAGGCACTGCCCAGAAAGCTGTGACTTATAGCAGCTTTTATATAGTCACTTAATCCATTTAAAAATTATTTACTTGATAATTGCTATAGGTTATGCACAATAGGGATTGGCAACAGAAATAAACAAGATCCCTGCCCTGAAGAAAGTTCAGTTTGAATGCTGAAAATCAATAATGCAAATATAAAGAACATAAAATCATGCACACATGAATACTTACATACATGTGTACATTAAATATAAAGCCAGAAAATGACCACTGTTAGGAAGAAATATATGTGAACATGAGGGGATAAAATTATAGATGGTAGATTTTCTCCAGAAAACCCTGCAGAGGAGGTGAAATTTGAGTAAAATTCAAAGGCAGGGAAGTGTGATTCATGGTAATATATGGGGCTAGTCATCCTAGAGATTGGCTGTAGGAAAAGCAAAGTTCTGAGGTGGGAAAGAAAGTCCCAAATGGGTAGCAGGACTGGAGTAGAATGAGTAAAGGGAACAGTAAGAGGAAATGAGATTGGTTGGTAATGGAGAGGGCATGTGTGTATCAAAACCCATGATCAGGATCTGAATTTTGTTCTGGGAGCCTTTTAGGTTTTGAATATTAAAATGGCATTGTTTAAAGCTTTCTCTGGCTGCATTGTAGGGAATAGACTGTAAGTTTAGAAGAACAGAAGCAGTGTAAAGAGTTCAGTGCATACCTATAAACTAGTTAGGAAATAATAGTAACTTAGAGAAGGGAGGGCCTGTCAAGTGGTTCAATTAAAACAATACCTTGGAGTTAAAGAACTATCAGGATTAATGGATTAATTGAATATAGGGTATAAAATAAAAATAACAAATAAAGAATGATTCCATATTTTTGAATAACTGGGTAGATAACAGTATAACATTTATTGAGATTAGGAAGACTGGGAAAATAGCTAGCGTGGGGTGAGAATGGTAATTAAGAGATCTCCATATATATTTAAGGTGGGATACTCATTAAATACCCAAGAGGAAATTCCAACAAAAAAATTAAACATATATTCCAGAAGATGAGTAAAGAAGATGGAGTGGATGAAATAAACTTGAGTGTTAACAACACGCATACGATCCTCAATGCTGTGAAGTTAGTGGAAATTACAAAAATTGAAAGTATAGATAGGAAATGATTACTCAAGACCCAGATCCTCTGGTATTACAATTTAAGGAAATAACCACTGACACAGGAGGAATATGGGAGTGCATGGTCTCTTAGAGATCCAAGTAAAAAATTTATATTAAAAGAAAAATGGTCAGTTATGTCAAAGACTTGCAACAAGGTCAGTAAGATGAGAACTGGAAAATTTCCCCAGGATTTGGCAATGCATTATCTTATTAATGAGAAGATTCAGTGGAGCACTGGGGACTGAAGTCTGCTTGGGGAGCTTTTAAAAGTAAACAAGAGGTTGTTGGAGGGAGAATTAGAGGCAGTAAGCAGTAAGTATGGATATCTTTTTGAAATACTTTTTAAAAAAATGTAGTTGAAGTATAATATAGATTTTCTGCTTTTGTTTAAGAAAGGATGAATTAACATATATATGTCTGTGTGCTGACTGCTGATGCAGAAGAAAGGGAAAGCAGATGATGTAGGAGAAACAGAGCAAAATTTCAAGAAAAATGATGGAGAAAAACAATGGCTTTCTAGCTGCCAAAACCCATCAAACCTTGACCTAGAAGTAAAATAATAAAGTGAATGAGCAATATTTCAAATCATACTGAGGGGTCAGAAGAGAAAAATAATATCAGCCCCCTCACCCCTGAAAGACAACCATCTCTAAATTAAGAACTAATGTCATGTTTTTATCTTCTTTTTCCAGTTGGTTTGCTACAATTTCCTAATGTGGAAATTATGTCAAACTGAGTATAACACTAGAAGAAGGCTGATAAAGGCAGTGCTTGGGTTGGCCAGCTTGATCTGCTGAGCTTGGCTTGGGACAATGTTCTGCTTTGTCAGTGACATTCTGCTTTATGACCAGGGCTGGGTAAGACACACTGCCCACCTTATATTACAAAGGGTTGCCAGTGTGAGTATACTAGTGGGAACTTGAGGAACTGTCACACCCTGAACTTTTATGTCATGCATAGAATTTAATAAAAAAACTATATGAACGAATATGCAAATATGAATTCATTATTTGATCAATTTCATAAGAAAAAAATGCCAATGATACCAACTACTATTCAAGATATTCAAGATAATTCATCTTGATGTTAACATGACATTTGCTGAGTTGAGAGCTGCTGCACAAATCCCTCCCTTTTGACCAGCAGTTCACACATCTCAGTACAGAAGTCAGCAGTCACTTGGAAGCAATAAGTCCCAAGAAAAGATCAACATATCTTTTTGTGGCTCTGAAGGTTTTTTAATTGACTCATAATAATCACAGTTATTCTATTATTCAGTTTGACCTTTCAAAAGAGTCTTAACAAAATCATTCCTTTAAAGAAAAACTTTTTATTTTTCTTGTCAGCATTAAAATCATTATAAAATGCCCTTCAGTTAAAGTATTACATAATTAGTATTACATGTATTTATTATTAACTTTAATACACAATAAAGTGCTTTCTAAATTCGTACTCAATAAATACTAGCTTGAATAGAATACAAGTGATACTTCTAGAAAAATCTCAGACAAGGAATGCTGTTAATTTGTGCACATTAAGTTAAATTTTCCTATCTATAAGCTACTCTTTAATTATGGTAACTTTTGACTACTATGTTACATAATTTCCTTTTCACAATATTTACCCGAATATGATTAAGATTGCAGTTTAGAAACTTACTTATGGTCACACAAGTAGTATGTGACAGTGACAAAATTTGTACTTATTTCTGACTGAGTCCAAGCCACATATTACCTGTTAATATTTAGCTTAGCTTGGGGTTGAAGGGGCTGTATATCGCTTATAAACATGGTTCAATGGAGTAAGCATTGCTCTAGGCATTTTGCAGCCTAAGATGTAAATGGAAGCATCTCATAGGGGAGGTGGGAGGGAATTTAGAAAAAAGCAATTGCTGTTTTTCCACTCCAAATAATATCTTTTGGCCCAGCACTCCACTCAAACTACTCTAGCAAAATACAGCAATGCTCATCTAGTTTCTAAATCAGTGGACATACTTCTGTCCTTATTGAATTTGACCTTTAAGTAGCATTTGGTACCAGGTACCATTTCTATTATGTGCCTGATATTAATGAATGGAAACCAACCATTCACGTAAAATTTGGATTTTTCTGAAACATGAGAGGTTTCAAAATGTGTCTTCATCCCTTGTTCACTGCATCTGAATATGAGATTTGGTTTCATCACAATAGAACAATGTAAAGGCTTATATCTATACCTATGTCTTTTTGTTTTTCTTAAAATAATCGTAATATATATTACATTATATATTACAATACATATATTATATATATTATATATATTTCCTTTAGTCTGCATTTCCTTCATTTCATTTAGTGGTCATTTATGGTACTTACTTTTTCCAATGTAACATGAAATATTTGGTAATTTAGAGTCTGAAAAACACCATGATACATTTAATTTATGAAAAGTCAGTGTGTTGGGAAAGTACATAACGTTTGGAAAAAGTTAAGGATGCGAGTAATTTCAACAACGGCACAATAGAGGATGCCAGAAAGAGGATACAGCTCCTGTCGAAAAACACCAGAAGACATTCTCTCTGCCTCTTATCTTAAAGAAATTATGAAGACGCAAGAGTGTATTGTCATGATGATGGGAAAAGATTGAGTTAAGAAAAATATCCTATATCAGGAAAATTGATCTACAAACACTTAGTGAAAGCACCTTCTCTGAACCCTAGCTGTTTCTATATTATTCTGGGTGTTAAAACACCCAGGCTAAATGGTCCACTATAGTTCTCTGAATCAGAATTGTATAAGGAATATAGTATACAGCCTTTCTCAAATTTTTTCCTGTTTCATACATACACACATATTCCCAGAAACTTCTTATGGTGTGCTAGGGTTCTCTGAATCATGGTTTGTGAAATTCAAAGTCAAACTTTTGCAACAACTTCCAAATGGACATCTTGCCTCTGAAATCACTGATTCAAATATGTCGTCACCACTGGCAAAAAGAGATTGTCAGAGTTATCATCCCTCTCGCAAATAATTTTTTTTTTTTGGCAGTACAGCGGTTTGAACTCAGGGCCTTGCACTTGCACTTGCACTCTACCACTTAAGCCATGTCCTCAGCCTTTTCAACTAGGTCTTGCATTTATGCTTAGGCTGACCTGGACCTCTGTCCTTCTATTTATGCTGCCTGCACAGCTGGAAAGACAGGCATAAGCCACCACACCCAACTTTATGAATTGAGATGGGGACTTGTGAACATTTTTTACTGAGCTGGCCTCAAACCAGTATCCCCTGATCTCCATTTACAGAGTAGCTAGAATTACAGGCCTGAGCCACCATGCCCAGCTCTCACAAATGACTTTTGAATCGTTCAAGCTCCATAGGTTTTAGTAAAATACCCACGTTCTTTTGCCTGGTCTAACTTCTGCTTCATAAGCTTGTGCTTCCTCCTGTTTTCCCATTGCACATTAAACTTACTGCCATATTAAGCTCCTTACAATTTCCTAAAAATACCTTTCTTCTTCATACTTCATTTCCATTACACCTGCTGTTCCTTGTATCTAGAGTATTATTTATTGTTCCAATGCAGGGATTCTTGATCTCAGCACTGTTGGTATATTTGATAATTTGCATAACTGTTCTTTGTAAAGAGATGTCCTGTGGATTGTAAGTTGTTTTGCAGCATCCTGGTCTCACTACTGCCATATCACACTTTGTTCCTATTGAGAATCAAAAGATTTCAAAAACACCCAAGTCCTCCTTTTCAGTAGACTGATCATTTCTTTGTCCTCTCCCGCATATTAAGCCAAACTCTTTTATAGTAATTTAAATGCTCTTTATTCCTAGAAAAAATATTTGTTTAATGCTGGAGCTAGTTATCACTGATGAATCTACTGCTCTGTTGTATATTTCTTTCTAATACCATGTTCATGACATAGCATCATTAATTTGAAATCAACCATTGTGGCTATATTAATACCATGTATGTTAATCAGGTGGGTTTCTTTCTTTATCTCTCTCTTGCTCTCTCTCTCTCTTTCAAATACCTGAGAGAAACAAATTTAAGAAGAAAAGTTTATTTTTTGGCTTATGGTTTTAGAGATTTCAGTCTATGGTGATTTGGCAGCTGGCTCCATTGCGAGGAAATACAGGGAAGCACCCTGCTTTATGGCAGCAAGGAAGCAAAGACAGAGACCAGAATGGGCCAGAGGTAAGGTATCTTTCAAAGACACACCCCCAGTGACCTACTTCCTCCAGGTAGGCCCCACCCTTAATGTTTCTAACATCTCCCAAAATGGTGCCACCAGCTGGGACCACGCTGTCCACGTCTGAGCCTGTGGGGGCATTTCATATTCAAATCATAACATCATGGGGATTGGGAAAAGTTACATATCAGAATTCTCCTCCCTCCCCCACAAAGAGTTGGTTGTTAAATATTTTCTGCTGGTGCCTACTATGTGCCTCTCTTCTCCGCAAAGTAGGAACACGTGAGACATAAAGATACCAAGTCATCTAACAAGTTTTACTAACAAGATTGTGAACTCCTCAAAGAAGAGATTATTTTCTACTCTGTTCTATATCTGGGCACGAGCGTAGTGACTGATTCATAGTAGTTGATTAAAACATTTATTTGAAAATATTTATACACATCTTCTATATCTGGGCAGTCAAAAAAGTAAGTAAAAACTTTTATGAACTTATCTATATTATAAATATTAAATTTCCTCAAGGAATTTTCTTAAGTAATGCTTTTGTTTAGTTTGAATCTAGAACTCTTGCATCAGTAGGATGTTTTAGTGATTAGGTTATTTCTATATTTTTAAAATTTAGTGGTTCAGCAGGAAGGTTCTCTTAAGCTGCAGGAAATTTTCAAGTTCAATTATGTCTACTCTGAACTGTTCAAAATAGTCTTTGTAATTTTTAAGGTTCTTTTGACCAATCTATTCACTAGGGACTTTTGTAAACTTAATCTTCCTCTTCCATTGTTCTAATAATAACACTTTGTTCTGTGGTCTTTTGTCCCATTTTTTTCTTTTTCTTTACTTTTTTTGATGACTCATATATTTGCATCTGTTCTGTCTATTGATTTTAAAATTCTTTTTATTAGAACATAAAATTAGCACATCTTAATGAGAGTGACTACACCTGTAAAGGAAAAGAAGGAAAAATGGAATTCAGTTTTATGATCTTAACTGGGTCTGTGATATACATTTTTTAAAAAGTTCACAAAAGGCTGGTGGCATGGCTCAAGCGGTATTGTACCTGCCTAGCAAATGTAAGGCCCTGAGCTAAAACCCTAGTACCACAAAAAAAAAAAAAAACAAAAAAAGGAAAAATTCTAAAACAAAAGTGCCAGTTTCTTAACTTTCATAAGAATTGTATGTTGAGTAAAGAAATGATTGTTTACTTTGTGTGTGTGTTTGAAATAGTTTATAATTATGAAATGACAAAACATTCTGCTTAAAAGTAGATACTAAAGGAAAATGTAATAATAGAAATAAAATGTTAATACCCAGTGGTAGTATTCAAAACTTGTAATAAGCCACCATAACATGGGCACTGATAGTATCTTGAAGCATGGATATCAGCTGGCATGACTACATTCATGCTTACCTGTTATGAACATCTATCCTACCAGCAGCACCTGAAAACTGCCACCAGTGTTTTAAGATACATTTATGGGACTTTTTACTTTATATTTATGAATACATGCACATTTAATTTTTCCAGAAATCACAGAAGAACATATTTGTTTCTTTTATAACATGGGTATAGCTATTCACTTTCATGATTGTACCTTTTCACTTATCTCTTTTTGGTATCTACAAATAGATTCAAAGCTTTAGAAAGGCAAAGCACCAATCTTTCTTATAAATCATGATATAAGTAGGACTCAACCTACTGCTTGGCACATGTAATACAATATTTATCATTAACATCTTTTCATAGCATAGGCATTCTTTTTTTCTAAATTACATAGTATTACATGCCATGATATATCACAAGTCATTGAATAATTTGTTGTTAGAGAGTTTGAGTATTTGCATTCTTTTTTTTTATTCATTTATTCACATGTGCATACATTGTTTGGGTCATTTCTCCCTGCTGCCCCCTGCCCCCACCCTCTCCCCCTCACTCCACCCCTTTGCTTCCAGGCAGAACCTGTTCTACCCTTAACTCTAATTTTGTTGAAGAGAAGACACAAGCATTAATAAGAAAGACAAAGCGTTTTTGCTAGTTGAGATAAGGATAGCTATATAGAAAGTTCCTAGCATTTCTTCCATGTATAAATGTGTTACAACCCAAGTTATTCATCTTTAACTAATCTTTTCACTGGTTCCTGATCCCCTTCTCATATTGACTTCTGCCGCTTTAAGGTTTCTGTATTAATTTTTCTGCAGTGGTGACATCAAACACTTTCATGTCTTGGGTTTTCTACCTATCCCTGTACCTACCATATTTGCTCTCTCCTTGTCATGTGACCCAAGTCCAACAACATTGCTGCATTTGCCCTAGATCTAAAGTCTGCTTATGAGGGAGAACATACGATTTTTGGTCTTCTGAGCCTGGATAACCTCACTCAGAATGATGTTCTCCAGTTCCATCCATTTACTTGTGAGTGATAAGATTTCATTCTTCTTCATGGCTGAGTAAAATTCCATTGTGTATAAATACCACATTTTCTTGATCCATTCATCAGTAATGGGGCATCTTGGCTGTTTGCATAACTTGGCTATTGTGAACAGTGCTGCAATAAACATGGGTGTACAGGGGCCTCTGGAGTAACCTGAGTCGCATTCTTTGGGTATATCCCCAGGAGTGGGATTGCTGGATCAGATGGCAAATCAATATTTAGATTTTTAAGAAGTCTCCAATTTTTTTTCCAGAGTGGTTGCACTAGCATGCATTCCCACCAGCAGTGTATGAATGTTCCTTTTTCCCCGCATCCTCGCCAACATCTGTTGGTGGTGGTGTTTTTGATGATGACTATTCTAACACTGGTGAGGTGAAATCTTAGTCATGGTGCATGATCTTTCTGATGTGTTGTTGGATTTGGTTTGCCATTATTTTATTCATTAAGGAAATTGGCCTGTAGTTCTCCTTTTTGGAGATGACTTTGTCTGGTTTTGGGGTGAAAGTAATATTGCCTTCATAAAATGAATTAGGCAGTTTTCCTTACCTTTCTATTGTGTGGAACAGTTTAAGGATGGTTGGTATTAGTTCTTCTTTAAATGTCTGATAGAATTCAGCAGTGAATCCATCAGGTCCTGAACTTTTCTTTTTGGGAGGCTCTTGATTGCTGCTTCAATTTCTTTTTGTGTTATAGATTTATTCAGGTGATTAATAGCTGCTTGGTTCAATTTTGGGTGGTTGTTAAGTTTCTAGAAATCTGTCCATTTCTTCAAGATTTTCAAATTTATTAGAATATAGGCTCTCAAAGTAGTCTCTGATGATTTCGTGGATTTCCATGGTGTTTGTTATGATCTCCCCTTTGGCATTTCTGATTTTACTGATTTGGGTTTTTTCTCTCCTCATTTTAGTCAGGTTTGCCAGGAGTCTGTCAATCTTATTTATTTTTTCAAAGAATCAGCTTTTTGTTTCACTGATTCTTTGTATGATTTTTGTTTGTTTGTTTCTATTTCATTGATTTCAGCCCTTATTTTTATTATTTCTCTCCTTCTGCTTGTTTTGGGATTTGCTTATTCTTGTTTTCCTAGGAATTTGAGATGTAGCATGAGATCATTGATTTGAGGTCTTTCTGACCTTTTAATGTATGCACTCATGGCTATAAACTTTCCTCTTAGGACAGCCTTTGCTGGGTCCCATAGGTTCCAGTAGGTTGTGCTTTCATTTTCATTAACTTCCAGGAAACTTTTAATTTCCTCTTTTATTTCATCAATGACCCATTGATCATTGAGCAATGTGTTGTTCAGCTTCCAATTGTTTGCATGTTTTTTACTGTTGTTTTTGTTGTTGAGTTTTAGTTTTAATGCATTGTGGTCAGATAGAAGGCATGGGATTATTTCTGTTTTCTTTTATTTGCTGAGGCTTGCTTTGTGCCCTTTGATATGATCAATTTTGGAGAAGGTTCCATGGGCTGCTGACAAGAGTATATATTATGCAGAAGTTGGATGAAATATTCTGTAGACATCAGCTAGGTCCATTTGATCTGTGGTGTGATATAGTTGTAGAATTTCTTTATTGATTTTTTGTTTTGATGACCTATCTATTGGTGATAGGGTGGTATTAAAGTCTCCCACTACCACTGTGTTGGAGTCCATATATGTTTTTAGGTCTTTCAGAGTATGTTTGATGAAATTTGATGAATTGATGTTTGATGCGTGTAGTTTGATAATTGTTATTTCCTTTTGGTGTATTTCCCCTTTTATTAGTATGAAGTGTCCTTCTTTATCTCATTTGATCAATGTAGGTTTGAAGTCTACTTTGTCTGAGATAAGTATTGCTACTCCTGTTTGTTTTTGGGTGCCATTGGCTTGATAAAACTTCTTCTAGCCTTTCACCCTAAGCCAGTGCTTGTTTCTGTCAATGAGATGGGTCTCCTGTAGGCAACGGATTGTTAGATCTTCTTTTATAATCTAGTTTGCCAAATGGTGACTTTTGATGTGGGAATTAAGTCTGTTAACATTCAGTGTTAGTATTGATAAGTATGTGGTGATTGCTGTCATTTTGTTGTCTTTGTTTAAGGGTTTAATTGTGTGTGGTTGAATCAATGTTACTCTCTGATTATTTGTCTTTTCTTCTCCTGTGGTTTGGTGCTGCCTGTGCGTTCATGGTTTTGTTTGCTTTCATTTTCTGTGTGCAGAATTCCTTGGAGAATCTTTTGTAGTGGTGGCTTGGTGGTCATATATTATTTTAGTTTCTGCTTATCATGGAAGACTTTTATTGCTCCATCTATTTTGAATGATAGGATTGAAGTTACTTTCATTCAGTGCTTGGAATACCTCACTCTGTGATCTTCTTGCTTTCAAGGTTTCTGTTGAGAAATCTGCTGTGATTTTGATGGGTTTACCTTTGTATGTTGTTTGTTTTTTCTTATAGCCTTCAATATGCTTTCTCTATTCTATGCATTTGTTGTTTTAATGATAATATGTCATTGGGTAGTTGTACTTTGGTCAAGTCTGTTTGGTGTCCTGGAGGCTTCCTTACCTGAATGGGCTCAGTTTTCTCTAGATTTTGGAAATTTTCTGTTATTATTTTGTTGAATATATTATGAATTCCTTTTGCTTACACCTCTTCTCCTTCTTCAATGCTCATGATTCTCAGGTTTGGTCTTTTGATGGAGTTGGTGAGTTCTTGCATATTCCTTTTACAGGTTTTGAGCTGTTTGAGTAATAGTTCTTCAGTCTTTCCTTTAATTACCATTTCATCTTCAAGTTTTGAGATTCTGTCTTCTGCTTGTTCTAGTCTGCTGGAGTGGCCTGCCATTGTGTTTTGTATTTCTGTTTCATTCTTTTTTCTGAGGTTTTCCATATCATAGATCACTTCCTTTCAATATTGTCATATTTTTCCCTTAATTCATTTATCTCTCTATTTATAGTGTTCTCTGTTTCACTTTTGTATTTATTTGGGGCTTCTATGAGTTCACTTATTTGTTGTTGTGTCTTCTCATATTCTTTATTTTTGTTGTCTTGGAATTTCTTGAATGCCTCCTGCATGTTTTGGTTGACCTTGTCTTGTAACATCTCCATGAAATTCTCAGTGATTTCTTCTTTTAGGGTGTTCTTGTAGGCTTCGTTGGGTTCCTTGGGATAGTCTATCTTTGCCTGGAACTGGGTATTCACTTTCTTCATTTCCCTCTGGATCCTGTACTAATTTATTTTTTGGAAGAGGATGGTTTCCATTCCTATATCATCTTCCCATCATTTCACTTGGTGCTATTTCTGTCCCTGGTCTGTATGTAATTTAATATTAGGTAACTTATATAGTAAAACTAATGAGACCAAGAACAAAAGAGAAAAAAGAAAAAGAAAGAAAAGAAAAAAATATAGAGAGAATCAAAGAAATCAATAGGGAGAGATGGTGGTCTTGCAAAGAGTGAACAATACAAACACTTGAGAGAAAAAAAAAAGAAATTCCCAGGTTGAGGAACAATAGAATTTCAGTCTTAGTAGTTCTGGTGTTACTCCTTCAGCATCCAGTCCTGTTTGTCTGCTCCTCCTAAGCAGGTTTGGAGCTGGCTTCTGGTGGTGTGGGAGCCCTCCTGTTTTCTCAGTGTAATGTGCTGTGGAGAATCTTTGTATGGGCTGGGGGATCAGGGTTTCAGAGTTTTTTTCTTCTTTTTGTTTTTTTCTGCCAAGTGTGGCTCCTTCAGGAAAGTATTCTGTTTGGTCTGCTGAAGGTTTCCCAAGCTCATTTAGAGCCAGCAGTTGGCAGGCAGCAGCAGGCAGCAGCCAGTGGGCAACAGTGTGGGGGTGGCAGCCTGCCAGTGTATCATGGTATGGAGAAGGCTTCCACAGGCTAGGGGTTCAGAGTGCCAAAGTTTTAGCTCTCCTACTGCTTTACCTCCACCAAACGTGGCTCCAGCATCTCAGCCAGGTCCCTGATTCACAGAGCTTATGCTGTCTGTGACTGTGTCACAGTTGCCATTTTGGATTCTCTCTATTTTCATTCTTCATCATTTTTCCAAAGAATCTCTCTTTGTGCTCTTTTTATTGCGTAGGTTTTCAATGTAAAGAGAATCATAGAATTTGGAGGAGGCTGTTGAGAAAACTGAAGAAAGCACTGTAGCAATTTTGAGATACACAAGCATATCAATTGATTTCCTTGTGGTGATAGATGTAATTTGAGAAGTACAATCTTTTAAGATTATGTAAATGTTCTAAATAACCTTAAAGAATCTGAGAGGGGCATGACTACTTGGAAAATGGTCTTGGAGTGAACAACATACAGGATGAGTTATTGTCACCAAAAGTTTGTGATACTGTGAGTGGCAGCATTGGACTCATACTGTTCTTTTTTGGATTTGCCCAGATAACATGTGGCCAAGCAAAATAGCTTGTAAATAGTTTTTGTGGAATGCATACTATTTTCTCTGTTGATTTTTGCTTTTGATTGTATTGAGTGTTTAAAAAATTCAATCATATTTTAAAATTAATTTTTCAAAAGACTATGAAATTTTGCATGAAAGATGTCAGGTAGGTTGAAGTAGATATTTGCTGAGGGTGGAGGGACCTTTACATTAGCACTTCCTGAACTTCTCCTATATCATCTTTGGTATCACCTGGAAGATAATCTTTAATGTGTAAATTTGTTAGGAACATCCCCAAACCATAAGTTATGAACTTGGTTGATTTAATACATGAACAGATTCTCACTTATGATTAAAGAGAATGGCTCATGAATGTGACAACAGACCAAGATGGGGATCACACAGGTTGCTTAATTCAGGTTAAGAATTAAGATGCCAAAAGAAATCTCAAGTAGAGCAAACATTGATGACTTTACAGGACACTGATTGGATTGACAATGAACAGCATTAGTATTGGTTATAATTAAACATGGAGGAGGAGGTAAAAGAAGTTACATGCCATTTCTCTTTCTTTGCTCAGTAAAGACAGTGATGTGCAAACACTTGTGGTATTTAGGTATATGTTTGTTGCAGAAGTACTCATACCCTCTTGATTGCATTGTGGTACTCAAAAGCTGTTACTATCTTGTAGGTGTTGTGAAATGGCATTGTCAGGATATGGACAAAAGTATAGATCTTTTGATTAAAAAGATCTGAAGTCCACAGCACTGCTAAACTAAGCAAAACTAATTTCCAATAGATTACAAGCATTAAAACAACAAAAGGTGGGATAACCTTGTCAAATACAACCAGAGTCAAATTCTATCACTATGGCTTGAAAAAATGTCAGAAGTAAAATAATTACAAGAAAAAAAATCCTTGGGATCTCCTGATGATAAATTTCAATTAAGTGAGCTTTTCTTATGTTCAGTTATGATAGGTAGCCTGACTTTGATCTATATCAGAAACAGACCATGAGTTCTTGGTTTGCCTTACTTTTGAATTTGATATCTCTATTACCCATATTTAAGCATCTGTAGACATAAATCACATGTTCCAGAAGGCCCTGGAGCACAGGCTGATACAATTCAACTGTAAGTGCTGCTAAATGTTTTGAAAGCCCTTCTATCCAGCTGAGGTGAGAAATCACCATCTGCTTTCAACCCATATAAGCAGACAAAACCATGTATAACTGGCTTGTATAATTCTTTCAAGGAGAAAAGAAGTCATTGGCCATTGGATGTCAAAGCTACTTATTTCTCAGCTTAGTTGAGTGCAGAATCAGCAGAGCTACAACAGAGATTTGAAGTTGAATGAATGACTGCCCAGTCTGAAGCCGATCATCAGGCAGTGATTAAAAAACTATTTATATCTATCATTTGTTAAAACCAAACCCTCAGGAGAATTATGCTTTCCTTCCTAAATTAGCTTTATGTACACCTGCAAGTTACAAAGAACAGTGGCAATGAATTGATTATTCTAAACTGCCATTTAAGTTTCTTGCATGCAGAAAATAGAATGATGCACCCCTCAAGGTATACAGAGAAATCAATCATATGACATGATATCCAAGTGATTTAAATCTTCAGACCTTCATTTGAGAGTTCTTTGTTTTGTTCAAAAGTAAGTTATTTATTAGAGTTCTCTGCCTATGTTTTAAATTGTCCATTTGTTGATTGCTTATTGATGGTCATTGTAGCAAGTATCATTTTAGCTTTTTTATACAGTTAATGAATATATATAAATACCTACTATTTGCCATACACTTTACTACATTATAGACACATAGACTGAATATATAATTAATACTTTTCCCCATTCTATATGACAGTAATACAATTATTAGAAAAAATTCAGCTAATTCTGGATTTAATCAGTGTCCAGTTTGAGAGAATTCGACAATTCATTATTGACACTCCCTTTATAAATAAAGATTCCTTTATAAGACACTATACAAAGATAAATTTTTATGAGAATGGGGGTTCTTCTATGGGGAGCAAAACCACAGCCCCCCAGGTAAATGAAGTTAAAATGAAGACACTATCAGAAGAATATGGCTGGATATAGGGAGCTTTGCAGGAGAGAAGAGACTAAAGAACAAAATTGGTAGCAGGCAAAAATCAAAAAGCTTCAGACAGACTCAGTAGCTCTACATATTTATCCAGGAAGAGCACTGCCCTGTAACAGCTCACTGAAGGATCAATGTGCTAGAAGTGAGGTCATCCTTTGATACATTACAAAACTTGTCTCAAAAAGCCAATAAAGGGTTGGATATGGTAGTACATGCTTATAAATTCCAACTACTTATGAGGCAAAGGCTGGAGAATCATTGTTTGAGGCAAGCCCAGGCCTCGTCAAAACAACCAAGCTATGTGTGGTGACACACATCTATGGTCCCAGTAACTCAGGAAGTAGAAGTAGAAGGATGGTTGTCAGAGGCCAACCTGGGAAAAGTTATTGTGATACCCTCCCTATATCAAAAACAAACTAAAGTAAAAGGGCTATGGTAGTGGCTCAAGAGATTGAGCACTTGGCCAGGAAGACCAAGATCAATCCCAAGTACTAGGGGAAAAATAACACTGTATGTGGAGCATTGTCAACCACAGATCATATATTGGGCCACAAAACAAATTTTGGCAATTATTGAAAGGACAGAAATAATACATATTCTATTCTCCCAACTACAATGGAAGAAAATTATAAATGAATAGCAGTAAAAGAAATGGGGAAACTTGCCAATTTGTGGCAAGTAAACAACACTTAAGTAAATAACTCTTAAGTAACTCGTAAGTGAAGCAAAGTAACAGAGAGGGTTGAACTGACAAAAGTAAAATATATTCACAGCTGGGATACATTGAGAAAACCCTTTGAACATTGACTTAGGAATTAAAAATGAAAGAGGGACTGTAAAGTAGGTACAGTGTATGGGGGGAGTGGTATTTGTGAGAAGGGTGAGGGTGAATGAAAGGGATGAAGGTGAGGGAATATGGTTGATGGGCTTCATGCACATACACGAAACAGAGTGATGAACCCTCCTGCACTTGCTTTAAGCGGGATGGGGATTGTTGGGGAGAGATGGTGAGGGCAATCTAACCAATGTACAATGTAAGTGTATTGGGAATTCACACAATCCCTGTTCAATGAATATATGCTAATAAAAATGAAAAAAAAAAGAGAACAATCAAAAGGGAAATAAAAAAATGCAGTGCAAATGAAGGCACAGTGTTCCAAAACTATAGAATGCAGCTACAGTGGTGATGAGAGGGAAACTCATATTATAAACAACTATGGGAAGAAAGAAGAAAGATCTCAACTCATTGAGCTAACCCCTGACACTGGATAAAGAAAAAACAACTTCTCTCTTTTAATCTGCAAAGCTTGATTTCTCTAACAACTTATAAACTTCCTAAATCAGTATCAGAGCTTGAAAGTTCACAATAAACTTATATTTATCATAGTATTTTGTTATGCAGTTAATAAGCCCATCTTTTATTATTCCTGAGATTTTATAATAAATCCCTTAGATTGGCAGATAGTAATGTGAAGGAACATGACCATATGTGCATCTGATTAGCTTTTATTTTAGGTAAGTCTCAATTGCAAAATTTAATGAACTTGTAGAATGAAAGCTGCTAACTGTGAATTTTGTATTTTTACCATATGTGTTCACCTAAATCTAAGAGCAACCCTGCTGGCAACCTCCTTATCAACAGATGCATTTTCTGTATTGTGTGCAAAGACACAAAGTAGTCATGCCTTCTAAAGAAGATAAATAAAATGTGTTCTGTGTTCAAATATGCTTGAAAAGTATTCAACTTAGTACTACCCTCCTTTGCTGTTTAAAATGCATTTTTTCACCTGTCACCAGTATTTTATTTATTTACTTTTAATTATTCACTTATTCACATGTGCATACATTGTTTGGGTCATTTCTCCCCCCTTACCCACCTCCTCCCTACCCTCTCTCCCCCTGCTCTCCTCAGTTCCAGGCAGGTCCTGTTCTGCCCATATCACTAATTTTGTTGAAGAAAAGACACAAGCATAATAAGGAAGACAAAGCATTTTTGCTAGTTGAGTTAAGCATAGCTATACAGAAATATTTCTAGCATTGCTTTCATGTACACATGTGTTACAACCCATGCTGATTCATCTCTAACTGATCTTTACATGGGTTACTGATCCCTTCTCATGATAACCTCTGTCCCTTTAAGGTCTCTGTATTAATTCCTCTGGAGTGGGGACATTAAACACTTTCATGTTTTGGGTTTTCTGCCTATTTTTATATCTCCCGTATGTGCTCTCCCCTTGTCATGTGATCCAAGTCCAACCACATTGCTGCATCATATGTAGATCTAAAGTCCGCATATGAGGGAGAACATGATTTTTGGTCATATGATCTTGGCTGACCTTGCTCAGAATGATGTTCTCCAGTTCCATCCATTTACCTGCAAATGATAAGATTTCGTTCTTCTTCATGGCTGAGTAAAATTCCATTATGTATAAACACCACATTTTCTTGATCCATTCATCAATAGTGGGGCATCTTGGTTGTTTCCATAACTTGGCTATTGTGAATAGCACTGCAATAAACATGGGTGTGCAGGGGCCTCTGGAGTAACCTGTGTTGAATTCCTTTGGGTATATCCCCAGGAGTGAGATTGCTGGATCATATGGCAGATCTATGTTTAGATTTTTAAGAAGTCTCCTTATTTTTTTCCAGAGTGGTTGCACCAGCTTGCATTCCCACCAGCAGTGGACTAGGGTTAATTTTTCCCCACATCCAGGCCAACACATATTGGTGGTGTTTTTGATGATGGTTATTCTAACAAGGGTGAGGTGGAATCTTACTGTGGTTTTGATTTGTAGTTCCTTTATGGTTAGAGATAGTGAGCATTTTTTCATGTGTTTTTTTGGCCATTTGAATTTCTTCTTTTGAGAAAGTTCTATTTAGTTCAGTTGCCCATTTCTTAATTGGTTCATGGATTTTAGGAGAGTTTAGTTTCTTATGTTCCCTGTATATTCTGGTTATCAGTCCTTTGTCTGATGTGTAGCTAGCAATATTTTCTCCCACTCTGTGGGTGGTCTCTTCAGTTTAGAGACCATTTCTTTTGTTGTGCAGTAGCTTTTTAATTTTATGAAGTCCCTTTTGTCCATCCTTTCTCTTAGTTGCTGGGCTGCTGGGGTTCTATTGAAGAAGTCTTTGCCTATACCTATTAGTTTCAGAGTGCTTCCTGGCCCTTCCTATAGTAACTTCAGAGTTTCAGGTCTGATATTTAGGTCCTTGATCCATTTTGAGTTGATACTAGTACAGGGTGATAGACATGGATCTAGTTTCAGTTTCTTCCAGGCAGGTAACCACTTTTCCCAGCAACATTTGTTGAAAAGGCTGTCTTTTCTCCATCGTATATTTTTGGCACCTTTGTCAAAAATGAGGTGGGCATAGTTGTGTGGATTCATATCCAGGTCCTCTATTCTGTTCCACTGGTCTTCATATCTGTTTTTGTGCTAGTACCATGCTGTTTTTATTGCTATTGCTTTGTAATATAGTTTGAAGTCAGGTATTGTGATGACTCCAGCATTGCTCTTTAGGCTGAGTATTGCCTTGGCTATTTGCCATCTCTTGTGTTTCCAAATGAACTTTAGGGTAGATTTTTCAATCTCTATGATGAAAGTCATTGGGATTTTGATGGGAATTACATTAATCATGTAGATTGCTTTTGGTAGTATAGCCATTTTTACTATGTTGATTCTACTGATCCATGAGCACGGGAGCTCTTTCCATCTTCTGTAGTCTTCCTCAATCTCTTTCTACAGGAGTTTGTAATTCTTCTTGTAGAGGTCATTCACATCCTTTGTTAAATTTATTTCTAGGTATTTTTTTTTGAGGCTATTGTGAATGGAATTGTTTCCATATTTTCCTTCTCACCTTGTTCATTGTTTGTACCTGTTTATGGTGTCTAAGAATTTTTTGGTAGAGTTTTTTGGGTCTTTAATGTATAGGATCAGATCGTCTGCAAATAAGTGTATTTTGACAGTTTCTTTACCTATTTGTATCCCCTTTATTTCTTCTTCTTGCCTAATTGCTCTGGTTAGGAATTCCAGTACTATATTGAATGGAAGTGGGGATAGTAGGCACCCTTGTCTCGTTCCTTATTTTAGGGGGAAAGGTTTCAGTTTTTCACTGTTAAGTATGATGTTGGCTGTAGGTTTGTCATATATAGCCTTTACAATGTTGAGGTACATTCCTTCTATTCCTAGTTTTCTTAGAGCTTTAATCATGAAATAGTGTTGGATCTTGTCAAAGGCTTTTTCTGCATCTATTGAGATGATCAAGTGGTTTTTTGTCTTTGCTTCTATTAATGTCTTGTATTATATTTATAGATTTGCTTATGTTGAACCACCCCTGCATCCCTGGGAAGAAGCCAACTTGGTCATGGTGTATGATCTTTCTGATGTTGTTGGATTTGGTTTGCCATTAATTTATTAAGGATTTTTGCATCGATATTCATTAAGGAAATTGGCCTGTAGTTCTCCTTTTTGGAGGTGTCTTTGTCTGGTTTTGGGATGAGAGTAATATTGGCTTCATAAAATGAATTAGGTAGTATTCCTTCCCTTTCTATTGTGTGAAACAGTTTAAGGAGAGTTGGTATTAGTTCTTTAAATGTCTGATAGAATTCAGCAGTGAATCCATCAGGTCCTGGACTTTTCTTTTTGGGAAGCTCTTTATTGTTGCTTCAATTTCTTTTTGTGTTATAGATCTATTCAGGTGATTAATATCCTCTTGGTTCAGTTTTGGGTGGTTGTAAGTTTCTAGAAATCTATCCATTTCTTCAAGATTTTCAAATTTATTAGAATATAGGCTTTCAAAGTAGTCTCTGATGATTTCCTGGATTTCCATGGTGTTTGTTGTGATCTCCCCTTTGGCATTTCTGATTTTACTGGTTTGGGTTTTTTCTCTCCTCATTTTAGTCAGATTTCCCAGGGGTCTGTCAATCTTATTTATTTTTTCAAAGAATCAGCTTTTTGTTTCACTGATTCTTTGTATGATTTTTGTTTGTTTCTATTTCATTGAATTCAGTCTTTATTTTTAATATTTCTCTCCTTCTGCTTGTTTTGGGATTTGCTTGTTTTTGTTTTCCTAGGAGTTTGAGATGTAGCATGAGGTCATTGATTTGAGGTCTTTCTGACCTTTTAATATAATGCACTCATGGCTATTAACTTTTCTCTTAGGACTGCCTTTGCTGGGTCCCATAGGTTCTAGTAGGTTGTGTTCTCATTTTCATTAACTTCCAGGAAACTTTTAATTTCCTCTTTTATTTCATCAGTGACCTATTGATCATTGAGCAATGTGTTGTTCAGCTTCCAATTGTTTGCATATTTTTTACTGTTGTTTTTGTTGTTGAGTTTTAGTTTTAATGCATTGTGGTCAGATAGAGGACATGGGATTATTTCTGTTTTCTTTTATTTGCTGAGGCTTGCTTTGTGCCCTTTGAGATGATCAATTTTGGAGAAGGTTCCATGGACTGCTGACAAGAGTATATATTATGCAGAAGTTGGATGAAATATTCTGTAGACATCAGCTAGGTCCATTTGATCTGTGGTGTGATGTAGTTCTAGAATTTCTCTATTGATTTTTTGTTTTGATGACCTATCTATTGGTGATAGAGGGGTATTAAGGTCTACCACTACAACTATGTTGGAGTTTATATATGTTTTTAGGTCCTTCAGAGTATGTTTGATGAATTTGGGTGCATTGGCATTAGGTGCATATAGTTTGATAATTATTATTTCCTTTTGGTGTATTTCCCCTTTTATTAGTATTGAGTGTCCTTCTTTACCTCAATTGATCAATGTAGGTTTTGAAGTCTACTTTGTCTGAGATAAGTATTGCTACCCCTGCCTGTTTTAAGGGACCATTTGCTTGGTAAATCTTCTTCTAACCTTTCACTCTCAACCAGTGCTTATTTCTGTGGGTCTCCTGTAGGCAGCAGATTGTTGGATCTTCCTTTTTAATCTAGTTTGCCAATCAGTGTCTTTTGATGGGGGAATTTAGTCCATTATCATTTAGTGTTATTATTGATAAGTATGTGGTGATCCCTGTCATGTATTTGTCTTTGTTGATTAAGAGTCTGATTGTGTGTAGCTGAGTCAGTGTTAATCTTTACTTTCTTGCCTTTTCTTCTCCTTTGGTTTGGTATTGCTTGCCATTTCATCATTTTGTTTGCTTTCATTTTCTGTGTGCAGAATTCCTTGGAGAATCTTTTGTAGTGGTGGCTTGGTGGTCATATATTGTTTTAGTTTCTGCTTATCATGGAAAACTTTTATTATTCCATCTATTCTGAATGATAGTTTGCTGGGTAGAGTATCCTAGGATTGAAGTTATTTTCATTCAGTGCTTGGAATACCTCACTCCATGCTCTTCTTGCTTTTAAGGTTTCTTATGAGAAATCTGCTGTGATTTTAATGGGTTTACCTTTGTATGTTATTTGTTTTTTCTCTCTTACAGCCTTCAATATTCTTTCTCTAGTCTCTGTACCTGTTGTTTTAATGATAATATGTTGTGGGATAGTTCTATTTTGGTCAGGTCTGTTCGGTGTTCTGGAGGCTTCCTGTATCTGAATAGACATAGTTTTCTCTAGATTTTGGAAATATTCTGTTATTATTTTGTTGAATATATTACACATTCCTTTTGCTTGCACCTCTTCTGCTTCTTCAATGCCCATGATTCTCAGGTTTGGTCTTTTGATGGAGTCAGTGAGTTCTTGCACTTTCTTGTCACAGATCTTGAGTTGTTTAATTAATAGTTCTTCAGTTTTTCCTTTAATTTCCATTTCATCTTCAAGTTCTGAGATTCTGTCTTCTTTTTGTGTATTCTGCTGGAATGGACTTCCATTTTGTTTTATATTTCTGTTTCATTCTTTTTCTGAGGTTTTTCATATTGTGGGGTACTTCCTCTTTAATATTGTCATTTTTTGCCCTTAATTAATTTATCTCTCTGTTTATGGTAATTTCTGTTTCAGATTGGTGTTTATTTAGGGCTCTATGATTTAATTTATTTGTTTCTGAGTTTTCCCATATTCTTTATTTTTGTTGTCTTGGAATTTCTTGAGTGCCTCCTGTACGTTTTGGTTGACCATGTCTAGTAACATCTCTAGGAAATTTTCAGTAATTACTTGTAGGATTTCTTCTTTTAGTTTGTTCTTGTGGGCTTCATTGGGTTTCTTGGTATAGTTTATCTTTGTTTTGTTGGAGTCTGGATCTGGGTATCCATTTTCTTCATTTTGCTCTAAATCCTGTACTACTTTATTTTTGGGGGGAGAATGGGAAAAATCTGCTTTTCTTCTTTCCATGCTTCTAGTAGGTACCATTACTGTCCCTGGACTATGTGTAATTTAGTATTAGCTGGGTCACAATATTAATACTAATGAAACCAAGAGAGAAGGATAAAAAAGAGAAAGAGAAGGAAAGGTAAAAGGAAGAGAGAAGAGAGGAAAAAAAAGAAAAAAAATGGGAGAAATGGTGAGTGATCAAACAGCAAACCAGGCAGCCAAACCTTTAAGAAGGGCAAAAAAATAAAATCACCAGTTCTGGAACAGTAGAATTGCAGTCTTAGTTGTTCTGATATTACTCCTTTAGCATCCAGTTCTGTCTGTGTGTGTCTCTTAGACAGGTTTGGAACCCTCTAGTAGTGGCCTGAGTGGGAGATTGGTGGAGCAGTTATCTGGTAAGCCTGTAGAGCTGGGGCCCAGCTCCACCCAAGGGACAGGGATCCCAGTGGGCTGAGGGATGTGGCTGTCTCCTGCTGAGCTGATGCCTGGCCATAGGGGTGGGGATCCTGGCAGAGCAGGAATCTGGCAGGGCCCAAGGTCTGGGGATCCTGGTGGGGCGTGGTTCTGGCATGGAGCTTGGGTCCGGCATGGCTCAGGGGCAGGGATCCTGGCAGTGTGTGGCTCTGGTTGTTGCATGTGGAGCTGGAGCCGTGTAGGTCCTGAGGGGAGGGGGACCCGCTGGGTGGGGATCCCAGCAGGGTGTGGATCTGGCTCGGGGCTGGGGCCCAGCATGGCCTAAGGGGCAGGGATCCTGGTGGAGCATGGATCTGGTGCAGGACTGGGGCCTGGCACAGCCCAGGGGGCGGAGAGCACAGCAGAGTGGAGCAGCAGCTCTGCAGACCTATAGGGTGGGGACTTGGCCGACTGGCTGTTCTTTTATTAAATCATGACGTGCAGAAGCCTTCCACAATCTAAGGGTTTAGAGTGCCATATTTTTGGCTCTCCCTGGTGCTTTACCTCAGCCAAGTGTGTCTCCAGAGTCTCAGCAGAGTCCCTGGTTCAGGAGCTCACGAGGTCTGCGGCCCTGTCCCAGTTGCCATCTTGGATAACCTCTAAAATGCATTTGAAAGGCATTGGTAATACCAATTTACCAAGATTCTCCCAAGTATATTTGACTCCAGTAACATTGTTCATATAAAATTTTAAAACAGACTAGGAAATATAAGCTTTATGCTTCACTTCTGGTGAGGTGGCTCCCTACCTCTGTTTCTTAAGGCTGAACTCAAGTACTGACCAGATTACTTTGAGCTCTTTTTTCTGAATTTGAAGCAGTGCTTCATGTTTTTGTTTTTGTCTTAACTCTAATTAGAATAATTTTTTTCAAAGATAAAAACTATTTCATACTCTAAAATTTCTATTGCTCAATATGTCCATGGAACATATACACACACAAAATAAATTTTGTATATCCATCTGCAGCACTAATTTGTTCAAAATGAGTTTCTATCACTAGCATGGAAAGCATTACTACACAGGCGAAAGGACTTGTGATGGGTATTTCTGCTCTTATTTGTCATAACAGAAATCCAAAATATATGAAGAAGTTTGTCACAAGTAACATAATACATCTGGATTGAGCCCTCGGCTGCATGGCTTCTTCCATTTTTGCCTTATTAATTAATCTCTCCCATTCAAGGAAGACTATGAAATCTGTTAATTCTTACCATCAATTTTTCAATATAGGACAAATATAAAAAACCCAATATGTCAGAAACTTGTTTTTTGGTTATACTTATAAAATGTATCATAAAAATAGAGGGGTATACAAAGAACTATTGGCACAGTGAGGACTATATTAAAAACCTGATCACTAACCTGGTTGCTGCTGGCTCACACCTGTAATCCTAGCTACTTGGAAGGCTGAGATCAGTAAGACCATGATTTTAGGCCAGCCCAGGCAAAAAGTTTGCAACAGACCTCCTCCATCAAAAGCTGGGCTTAGTGGCATGTGCCTGTCAATCTCAGCTATGATGGGAAGCAAAAAATAGTGGGATCCCAGTCCAGGCTGGCTTGGGAAAAATGTGAGACCCTGTATCAAAAATAACCAGAGGAAAAAGGGCTTGGAAGCCTGGCTCAAATTGTCAACCACCTGCCTAGTAAGCACGGAGTCCTGAGTTCAAACCCCAGGACCACCAAGAAGCAAAAAACCTGATTGCTAGAAAGTGAAAATAAATTATTTTTAAAAAAAAAGCATTGAAAGTCATAAATTGGATCCTAAACTCAGGAATGGTAATAAGCTTTGTTTGTGCCTTTATTTTTTCATTTTAATTATTTATAATATATATCTCAGTAATATGAAGTCCCAGGCATTAAGTTCTACCCCAACATTAACAGAAACTTTTTTAAGCAAAAATTTGTTTTTCAAAATAACAACTGAAATTCTATCTATAAAAATAGGCTCCAGATTTCCTAACAAATCTGCATCTTTATTGCATATTTTTGTGCAAAGGGAAGCATGGTGTAACTCTTATTGGTAACTGGAAATCTTGGACTAGTGCTACAGTTTTCATACCACAATGGTGCCACAGGTTAAGCATCAATTATCAAGAAACAACACTGGGCTTTGGAGCAGGGTTCTTGGGTTTTCTGTGGATAAATTTGTGTAATTTCAGAAAATCCTATAGATCTTTATAAGCTTTATTTCCCTAGACTATAAAATAATGATACTGAAATTTCCTTATTTATTTCACAGGGTTTGTATAAAGTCTGAATGAAATAATGACTATAAAATCACTTTTTTATTATTGTTGTGCTGGGGGTACATTATTATATTTACAAAAGTTCTTATAATATATCATAGTTGAATTCACTCCCTCCATCATTCTCCTTTATCCTCCTCCCCCATTCCTGGAATAGTTTCAGCAGGTCTTATTTTTCCATTTTCACATATGAGTACATAACATTTCCACCATATTCACCCTCATTTTAAGAGCTAAAACATGGAAACAATATACATGTTTTGATGTTCTTGATTCATTTTTCAACAGCTTGGTAGATTATTGCTAAGTATTCCCTTCTCCTCCCTTTGTGTCCAATTTGAATGTGCTGCCTCTGCAGAAGCCCAGATTGTCTCTGACAGTACCTAGTGAATACAAGATCATCCATTGTGGAATGAGAAGCTGGGCTATGATAAGTTATCTGATGAATATCACATGGGATGTTCTCCTCTCAGTGAGAGGGCCACAGGTTTCTAATCATTCTTGGGATTCTCAATACTCTCAAAATTGACCTCTCCCAACAATTTTCTAACCAAGCATAGGATGCTCAATTCAGACAGTAGGTTGACTGGGATCAGACATAATAAGGCCAGTATCAAACTCAGATTGTCCATAAAAAATATTGTAATCAAGGATTTGTGCCCTTCTTTGAGAGTATAGCAATGGTGCGGTCTGAAGGCCCAGGACCAGATACACTTCTGTACAGGTTCATGACCACATGCTTCTTCATAACCCTTCCTCAGCTTTCAAAACTTCCAAAAGTCTATCTGATTCTATGCTTCCACACTAGTCATTTCTTTCTTACCTATGATCCCCCTTGCCATACTCCTCATGAGCATTGACTATATCATTTGTATTTGTCTTTTCTTTTTCCTGGTGCTTAGCCTAGCACCTGTCATTAAGTAAATATTTTAATAAAAACACACTATATGACATTATTTAGTTACCAAGGAAGTACTGGAAACCTGGAGAAGCCTGATTCAAATAGTATTGTTTATCTATAGATCCTTTTCCATAAAGAAAATAGAAAATTCTTAGAAACGTGGTTCAGGAGGGCAGGAAATGACTCAATGAGCGATAACAACAGAGGAATCAAAACAAATAATATTAGTGTGAAAAAAGACTCAACTTTTTTTGGACACATGGACCTGCCAAAGAAAAATGTGAAGGCAAAAGCAAGTCCAGGGCTGCCTTGTCATCAGTACTCACCTATTTATCTGTTCAGCCAGGTTCCCCAGGATTTCTTCAAAAAGCTGTGTTGATAGCATACCGTAAGTGTAGGGTCTGAAGAAATGTACAAGTCAGATTGCCCTGTTACAAGTTACAGTTCACTTTTCATTCATTTGCAAAAATCAATAAAAATGCAATCTCTCAGCTGCTGCCTGGGGTTCTTTTTCTCTAAGATGAAAGTTAACATTTATTGGCTATATACCCTACAAGAGTTAGGGATTTTTCCCATGTAAACTCTTTCCCCTGCTTGCTTTAATTGATGGAATAAATAAGAAAACACAAAATCAAATGAAAGAAAAGCCAATGATCAGATCATATTTTAATCCATGCGGGCATTTAGTCAACAGGCAGTTGAGCATCCTATTTAGGAATGATTAAATATATGCTAACAAGTGATATTTTTAAGTATTCTGAATTATTAAATGTTGGCCACATCACAGCTAAACATGTTTACTTAAGAATTGCTATAATAATGTGTATTGATGGATACTTATTACTGAGATGCCATGGAGTACACATGGGCTTCTGGGCCACCAGTGATAATGATTAGCAGCAGAAGGATCACTGATGTTTGCTGAAAATCAAAGCCAGTGTTGACCCTTTGGCTACAGATATGCCATTAGCCTTCTTAACAGACATGCCTTCTGAGTACAGGTGTCACCCAGTTTTTGTCCCTCCTCATGATAGGTCATTAAGTAGGAAGAACAATGTTGCTGTTAGTATCATTCAAAATATGAATACCCTGGAAGCCTTGGAAGTGTGGGAAATGGTTGAGAATGAACCAACTTAAAAATGAAAATGGAATGTTAGTCAATGTACAATTTAAACTAATTAAAATGCCCTAAAGAAAGAAAGTATGAATTTAAATATGTTTATTAAAGAAACATATATAAAGCTGGGCTTGGTGGCATATGGACTACATAATAAAACACTGTCTCAAATAATCAAAAAGAAAGAAAGAAAAAGAAACATATGAAGAATTTAAAAAATCTGTTTGTTAAGCAAAGTGATCACTGTTGGGCTTTTTACAGAAATTTGAAGTAGTTGAAAGGACTATGTGAATCACAAAATTATAAATGAAGTGCTAAATAAATCAATAGATGACAATCTTGTCTATGAAATTAATAAATATGATAAACCCATTGTTTGTCTATAAATAATATTCTACCTTATAAATAGTTTTATGTGCTTCTTATGAGCTTTCAATATTAAAATGGAGCTTGAAAATACAAATTCTTTTACATCCAACTCATCCTTTCTAGTCACCATCATGCAGAATGAAAACAGATCTATTTTTTAAAAATTAGCAATTATTAATACAACGGTTTACATGCTGACAGCATCCATATGCATAAAATGTCAATATTTTGTCCCAACTAAAAGTAATAGCTATTTGTTTGAAAATTCATGTATTTCATTTGCCACATTATCCAAGGATATTTAATATTTACTTTGCTAGAGAAGAAAAGTAGAAGATACAATAACCATAAGACTAAATACAAATTTCTTTTTGGAAAATAAATTGAGTAATATATATGTCTTCCTTAAATTCTCTGTAAAACTACATAGGATTCAATTACTGAATATTAAAGTAGCTATTACAATAAGTTTAATACTTATGTCTATTTTTCATATACATATATAGTCCCAGCTTACCTCTCAGAAGCAGTACCATTTTTGTCTGGTTCCATCTATATGATATCATAGACTTGTAGATTTGGCCTTGCATTTTGGTATCATATGCTTACAGTTTTGTTACTGAAAGTTTCCCCCCTCCAAAAAACTCCCAACTAAGATATGAGGATAAGGTAGGCAGAACAATTAAGCTGCACTCTTTCAGTTAACATACCTGAGCAACTCTTGATATATATATATATGTATATATTTTAAACAACTGGGCACATTAACTAGGAACATTGACCAGATCAATCATGAACTCTCCTTGTAACTTCCTTACTTGCTTGCTGTAATATTTATTCAAAACTTTTACTTACCCACATCTCTGGATCTTCAGAAAGCAAGTTTTTCCTATTATATGTTTGCCAGCCATCATGAATTTCTTCAGTAGATTATGAGGAGGAGTTATCTAAGTTATGTGTATGTTCACATGTGCAAAGTCAAATAATTTCTTCTGACTCGGGTTAACTTGGGTTGCCTAAGGATCCTCTTTCCATCTCCACCTGCCAAATAGCATGTGAGAGATTTACTTACATTGGACCTAAAGAATCACCAGAAATTCGACTCATGTAAAATCATCTCAGTGATTGATGAGGATAAGAAGTCAGAATGACAAATATAAATCCAGTTTGTTCAAGAATTGATGCTGTGATTTTTTTTTTTTTTGCAAGACTAAAGATCCTCTTGAGTTGGCTTCATTCTGTTTAGATTTCATTTCTTAGATGGGTCTAGACTCTCAGTTTCTTGTGATCATGACTGTGTTTTCTTATCCCACTATTTTATCTCAAATGCCTACAACATAAGAGATATTTAGCATACATTTTTGGCAGAGATACCAGTGTTTTAGTTGTCATTTTCAGTAACCTTCTTACTTACCTGATCTCCTGCAGAAATTGTACCAAAAATGTCCATGAGTTTACTTGGTCCAGCTCTATGAGATAAACAAATGTTTCTGCCAGATAATTCACTCCACATTGACATGAAACCAGAGGGGAATGAAGAGTGATATGTTTCATTAAGTAATGGCAGTCTGCCCCTGTATTCATCAAATTATATTTTTCCAAAATTGTTCATTGGCTAATGTGCAGAGATGGTCATAATAAATGTTAATAGCTTCTAGCAGTTTATCTTTCCTATCACAGTCTCTTTGCTTTCACTCCAATTTTAATCCAAATTTAAAAATACTGAGATGTAGAGTTTATTGAGATGAGACAGGTTAGAGATTTGTAGTCAACATACTACTCACTAATTAAGAAGAATTACTCAACTCTCATCTACATTGGTTGAAAGCTAGGCCTGCTTATCTTGAAAGTAATTTTTTATGACATACACAATTATACTTTTCTTCAAGACCAGTCAAGGTAGTATCTTGATTTTTTTCAAAAAATGTTTGTGCAAATCAAGCTGTTTTGCCTTTTCCCATTGAACAATGGTGTCCTAGGATTCAAGTATTTTCACTCTCAATTTGGTAGTAGAAACCTGGAAAATCATTAAAGAAAAGTAATATGTGTATTTCATTCATTGATAGGAATATAAATGAATGGTTTTAAAATGATTTAAAAGGAGTTTTGAAAGTTCAGAAAAAAATACTTAATATATTTTTTAAGTTGAAGGAAAACAGGTTTATGGCAGTTAGAACATTCTACTCTTCTGGTGTTAGAATCCTGATTCTCCTCTGAAAACCACCCTCTGCCTCTCTTTATACTTGTGATGGTAGTGGAATTGTTTCCTTCCATATGCCAAAGGTGAGCACATGACCTGGCCTGTCCAGTCAGAGTAACACAACCCTCTGATGAGAGCAATTAGTTCATGACCAAATCATAGGTCAGTGAGACTCAATTTCATGATGTTTTTGAACCTTTTAGTATAGGAAAGATGAGCTGCTGAAAATGGATAATGATTCTGGAGTAATCAGCAGCCATATTACTGTAAAGGAGGGATAAAATGAAAGTTGAACAAAACAAAGAGCAATAGAACTGAGATTGAAAGAAAAATACTTATGAATGCTCTTCAACACTTGAATGCAGCCAAGTTTTAAACTAATATCCTAAGACTTCTTAAATAGCATGTTTTCAAATTTTTATTTCTTAAAGTTTATACAAAATTAGTATGAATATATTCAAACAACACAGATAAAATAGAATCCAAAGAGACCTTTCTACATATCTCCCTTCCCAGATTCTAGGCTGCCAAACAGACAATGAGATAGATGAGAGGTCAAGTTAAGATAATGAGTGAGCATTTCCTTTTAATCTAGCAATTTAGCAAAATTTAGTGGCGACCTTAAGAGAGAAGATGGAGGGCCAAAACTTAATTGGAATAAATTTGATAGCTATTGAGAGAAGGGAAATTAAGACAGATATTACTTTTATTCTTACTTTTTGCTGTCAGGGAGCAAATAGAGTGGTGGCTGGAAAGAGAAGAGGGATTAATAACAACCACTTTCAAAATGATTCCTCCACATATGACTGAAATAGTACTACCTACTTGGTTGCAGATGAATATCTACAATGAGTTACTGACCCAGGTTAGTCACTGCAGGGACTGATGAATGGCCAACACGGATCCAGTAAGAAAGAACTGACTGCACAGACCAAAACAAATGATTGAACCAATCTCCAAGTTTTGCTAGAAGAATTACATCAGAAGCATTGAATATGAAATAGTTGAGATGCTTGTACAGATAATGGAACTTAGTGGCTCCAAAAGCATCTCAGAGGGACCAGAAGGACCAAAAACATCCTGATATGTCAATTAGATGTTAAGCTATCCCAGTCACCTTAGCAATGGTGGATTCTGAGGAACTGTTAATGTTTTATAAGGTGAGATTTCAAATTCCTTGATTCTTTCCTAAATTTACTTTTTAAAAGGCAATGCACTCATGTAGTGAAAAATTCCAAAGGTTAAAAATGATTTATGTTAAAAAAAATCATTCTACTGCCCATGCCCTCAAGTACTCAGTTTTTTAGTCCTAGGCAGCAATAGTTATCAGCTAGCTGCACATATTTCTAAGAATTTTTTTATATGACATTCAATGTTTATATATGTGTGTGTTTATATATGTGTTTTATATAAATTTATTTATATCAATGTTAAATGCGTGTATAGGTATATATGTGCACACTTTTATCAATAAATCATATAAATTAATTTATGTTAGTTAAAAAAACCTTCCTCATTTTTATCTATAACAGAAGATGCTGCCTGGTGTATGTAACTTGTTGTATTCTGATGGTGAATGGATTACTTCCCATCTTTGGCTTTACACACAAAACTACAATGAGAAGCCTTATAACCAAATCATTTTGCATATGCAAAGTTTGTCTGCATAATATCTTTCAGAAGTGAAATTCTAGGGACAAATGATACATGTATCTATGGGGGTAGATAACACTTTTATGAAATTTCATGCTTTCCTACATCCTATAAAACCTATAAAAGTGGGAAACTAACATAATTTATTCAACTTCTTCTTTCCCAGAAGAATGACCAATTTTTCCAAACTCATTTAATTCAGTGACTTCAAGTATTAGCTTTATCATATGACAAATTCTGCTATGATCTGTTCATTTACAAGTGTAACTAATCAATATGTAATTAATATAACTATAATATATTTAGTCTGATCATGTTGCTTTTATTTTTTTGTGACTATTGTTGCTTATTTTTTTAAATATATGAAATTTAAATTTCAGCTGGACAATATCAATCAGTTTTCCTTCATAACCAGATGTCAAGTTTGATTATGACAAATCCATGAAAGGAAAAAGAAAACTTCCTCAAAAATGTACACCTCTTATCATCTATCTATGTATCCATCATCTTTTATTTGTCTAATTATCTATCTATCATTTCTTGAATAATGGTGAGCTATCTTCTCCCTAACTTCAAAGCTCTTACAGTTTCTCCAAATTAGAATGACAAGTTAAAATACAAGCAAATCTATACCACCCCTTTACACCCATTTATTGCTAATCTTAGAATCAAATATATGAAAACTATACAGTAAAGAACTTTAGTCTGATAGGGTAGTAGTCTAATAGCAGTAGTAGGTGGATGTGTGTTCAAATTCTGCCATTACAGGTTACAAAAAAAGTAACTTTAATGGGTTTACTCTGACAGAGTGTTCTGTGAGAAGTAAATGAAAGGAAGAATGCAAAGATACTTTCAGTGGTAAGCCACTGCACGTGCTAGTCAATCTTAAAACCGAAAATAATTACTAGAAAGGTACAGTATGTAGTACATATCAAAATCACTCGTCTGATAGCATGCCACTGAGGACTCACAAAACTCTTCTGTTGACCAGATGCTGGTGGCTCATACCTGTAATCTTAGCTACTCGGGAGGCAGAGATCAGGAGGATGGCAGTTCAAAGCCAGCCCAGGCAAATAGTTCACAAGACCCTATCTCAAAAAACGCTTCACAAAAGTAGGTTGGTGGAGTTGCTAAAGGTGAAGGCCCTGAGTTCAGGCCCTTGTACCAAAAAAAAAAAAAAAAAGAAAGAAAGAAAGAAAGAAAAGAAAACCTATTCTGCTTACTTCTCCAGTCTTTCCTTCTATTCCTCCACCATAGGTGCTGGGACAAGGAATCACACCAAAGTCTTTAAAGAATTCTGCCGTGCCTCTTGTTGATTCATGTCCGCTTGCATTTTTTGTTCTTCTGCTGTGATTGACCTTCACCTCATCTCCTGTACCACATGTGATCTTGAGTGATCCATTAACTAGGGATCATGGCCTCTCCCTTTGCTGAGTGGGTATCAGTGCCTCTCTTCCTTGCCCCACTGAGAATCCAGATGAGGTACATCTCACACAAGATCCCTCCCCATACTCATTGCAATGATCTGTTTACAAATCAATTTTCTTACACTGATCTGGGAACTCATTGCAATTAGGCCCTTGCCTTATTAACATATTCTAGAACCTAACAAAGTATAGCATGTAAGAGAAGCTTAATAAAGGGCTTGCTAGTAATATAATAATACAATAATAATATTGGCATGAAAACAAAATCTTGTCTGTATAATTGAAGGCATATAAAGACTATAAAATTATTTTAAAATGTTGCAAGTATAAAGATATCTTCTATTTCCTATTGACTCTTTTTTCCTTGGTCCCAGGAAAATGTTATCTGTGCACATGCTCTTTTACTACTAATGGATCCTATATTCTAAACTAACTGTCTTTGAGAAAATCTACTCCACCTCTATATGACCTATTTATTGCTATCTTAAGAATCCAATACATCCAAACAGCGAAAAGCTTTAGTCTGATAGGGGAAAGGTTTTTTTTAAAAAACATGGAAATGTAGAGAGTAATGTTGCTCTAATACAGTTTACCATTGGAAGTGCTTTATTCCTCAATTTGGCTATTTTGTGTATATTCACATCTGGTTTGTGTTGCTAAAAAAAGAATTCCATACTTTTTTTTTTTTTCATTTTTCTTTTATTATTCATATGTGCATACAAGGCTTGGTTTATTTCTCCCCCCTGACCCCACCCCCTCCCTTACCACCCACTCCACCCCCTCCCGCTCCCCCCCTCAATACCCAGCAGAAACTATTTTGCCCTTATCTCTAATTTTGTTGTAGAGAGAGTATAAGCAATAATAGGAAGGAACAAGGGGTTTTGCTGGTTGAGATAAGGATAGCTATACAGGGCATTGACTCACATTGATTTCCTGTGCGTGGGTGTTACCTTCTAGGTTAATTCTTTTTAATCTAACCTTTTCTCTAGTTCCTGGTCTCCTTTTCCTATTGGCCTCAGTTGCTTTAAGGTATCTGCTTTAGTTTCTCTGCATTAAGGGCAACAAATGCTAGCTAGTTTTTTAGGTGTCTTACCTATCCTCACCCCTCCCTTGTGTGCTCTCGCTTTTATCATGTGCTCATAGTCCAATCCCCTTGTTGTGTTTGCCCTTGATCTAATGTCCACATATGAGGGAGAACATACGATTTTTGGTCTTTTGAGCCAGGCTAACCTCACTCAGAATGATGTTCTCCAATTCCATCCATTTACCAGCGAATGATAACATTTCGTTCTTCTTCATGGCTGCATAAAATTCCATTGTGTATAGATACCACATTTTCTTAATCCATTCATCAGTGCTGGGGCATCTTGGCTGTTTCCATAACTTGGCTATTGTGAATAGTGCCGCAATAAACATGGATGTGCAGGTGCCTCTGGAGTAACAGTCTTTTGGGTATATCCCCAAGAGATCAAATGGTCCATACTTTTTTCCCTTTGTTAAAATAGTTTTTGAATTTTTCTCTCTAATTTTGCATATACTTGTTTTCCATTGCCACAGGAAATGTGTGTTTGTGAGTGTGTGTGTGTGTGTGTGTGTGTGTGTATGAGAGAGAGACACAGAGAGAGAGAGAGAGAGAGAGAGAGAGTGAGAGAAAGAGAGGGAGAGAAAGAGAGAGAGAGAGAGAGAGAGGGATTTAAAAGCAACACTAGGATATAGTTTCTGAAAGTGCTGCACTGTTGTACTTATGTCACCATGGACCAGTACCAAATAGTCCTCAAATATGCATCATCTGTACTTCCCACTTTAATCACAGTATTAATCCAGAAATCTATACAATTACAAGCTTATGATTAATACAAAGTTTTATCTTCCTCATTTAATTTATGTCCTAAGTAACTATTTACTGGACATTTACTGTGTTCCAGGCACTGTTCTCAGATTCAGGGAAACTGCCCTTATGGAGTTTATGTTCATGAAAGAAGAAACAGATAGCAAATAAATAAGTTAATATGGACAGTAGATACTCTGTGCTATGAAAAAAATAATAAAGCAGGGAAGGGAAATGGATGAACTATGCATCTCTGCCTACTTATCTACAGCTTCAGGGAATTTAGCCAGAGACAGAGAGACCAGAGACTTCCTGTCACCAGATCTTCTAGGCTTCATTTATAATGTAATGAAGCTTCAATAAAATTTGAAAGGCCTGTGTGTTTTTTGTTTTCATAAATATATCCTTGAGAAAATGAGTCAGACTAAATGAAGAAAGGTAGGCTAATGAAGGAGTTTCAAGACACCAGATGTATGCCGAGCGAGATGTAAGCATAGCTCAACCAATTATTTCTCTAGCATTTCTTAATTTTCCTATGTCTTTGAAAACATACCTCCCTCTCATTGCCCTTGAGACTATGAGACAGGAATAGAAACACCACTTGAAAGTATGTTTGTATGTTTGTTGTGAACATGCAGCCTCTGTTACCCTCAGTCATGCTTACAAAGATAGCCATTTAAAGTTTTATATAATCTGTGTAAAGTGCACATATAACAACCACCAGGGACAGTCTAAAATATTGGACCATGAAAGCACTAATAGTACTAAAGTACTATTTACCGAAATTAATAGCACCAGGAAAGGAAACACATTTCTCTTTACTTGGCTTGATTTAGAATGAGTCATATGAGATAATATTATTCAAAAAGAAGTATGACTCAAGACCATAAAACTTGAGTCTATTCTTAGGTCAACTGAAGCATGAAAGAAGAAACTATTTGGCACCTAAGAACTGGACACATTTATTCCCCAACACCAGTGATTCTCAACCAGGAGTGATCTTCTACCCCTAACCAAAGCAGGATATTTGGCAATGTCTAGAGACATTGTCCCAAAGGAAAGGAAGTGCTGCTGGCCCATATCCTACCATCATGAAATCACAGGATAGCCCTTCACAACAAAGTTATTCACTGCAAAATATCAACAGTGTCATGGTTGAGAAATTCTGCTTTATAGGAATTCTGTTGAAATCCATGATATTGGCCAAAACTATCAACTAAAAAGGTATTTTTGCTGTTTTGATTTTAACTGCAGAAATTGCATTTTTATTTGGGTTATTATTATGAGGACATACTAACTACTTGGTGACATAATAAAAATCATACTCTAAGTTGTTTTTGAGTAGTTAAGTACTAAGAATTTAGGAAGTTACCAAAATCCCTACAGCTGGTGTTTACTGCTGCATGTCCCAGTTTACTAATGAATGCCACAACATAGCGTGTGGTAAAACTCTAATTATGAAGCAGCTTTACAGTAAAGTTAGATATGAAACACTTACTTTTATTATTTTTCTCACATTAATACCTTTTTCTTTTTGGGTGAAATGTCAATTGTAAATTAATTAACTGAGTTATGATTATTTAAGCCTTTCCATTTTATCATGAATAATTTATGATTTATAAAGTGACTTTCTACAAATTTTATGATGAAATATCATTTATACTGCTCAGAATTTAAAGGGAGACTACAAATCCAAAAAATTCCTTTCTAAGAAAATCCTGATTAATGAAATTAGCAAAAAGAATAATGCACAATTCCTACTCTTCTTAATATATTACAGGTCCTCTGAATCTATTTACATCTAAATATTTTCTACTTGAATAAAAGGAGATTTTAAAAAAGTTTGAGTACATTTTAGTGTTGTTACACTTTTTTATTTTTATTGAATAAAATGCTATCCTTAACTAGGAAGAAATATGTGGAAAATTATAAATATAACAACTGCAACATTTAGTGCATGCCAAATCTCTGGGTTCCTACTGAAGGATGACCCTTCAATGCCTCATGTTTTGGCATAAGACAGAGTGCGCAGTTTAAATACGCTAACACTCTGCCAAGGGTTGTGAAGGGAAAATACATAAAAATTGGGTATTATATAACTCATGTTAGATTTATATTTAAAATCATGCATAGTTGACATATACTCAATTTTTATCTTTGTGAATAATTGCCTTAAAATACATAATTTCATTCAATATCATCAAATGTCATCTTTCATGAATACTGAAAAATCAAGAAACCATCAGGTAAAACATAAAGGAAAAACATTACCCAAATGTTGGATTTTATTCAATAACTTCTATGTTTATGTACAGATTAGTTTACCAAGCTAATGAACCATTTCCTTTCATGAAGGTCCTTGACACATCATATTTATTCACTGGGAAAATTGTTAGTCAGTTTTCTGTTGCTATCTAAAAATACCTAAGATAAACAATTTCAAAGGAAAAAATCTTTACTTTGGCTCATGGTTCAGCACCTGTTCACCTGACTGCTGTTTCTGGATCTGTGATAGGACAAAACACTATGGTGGGGAGCACATTGTAGAGATAAATGCCTTACAATCTGGTGGCCCAGAAATAGAGAAAAAACTCACTGTTAAAACATGCCCCTCAAACCCATTAAGATATTAATTCACCAATAAATTAACCCATTGATAGGTCAGAGTCCACAGGAACCAATTACCTCCTCAAGGCCCCACCTCTGAGCACTACTGCCATGGAGACCAAGCCTTCAACATAGGAGCTTTGAGAAACATTTCAAATCCACATTACAACAAAAAATCATATTTGTTTTTTAAACTGTGATACTTTCAAGGTAATGTCCTAGAAATACGCTTCTATGATGAAGAATAATTCATGGATATGTTAAAGTAAATGTGAAAAATAGAAAATTTGTGTTTTATATACTTTGCTTTGAGTTTTGGTGGGAGGATAAGCTGACAAAATATTTCTATGAAAAGGAAATTCTATACTTTTATGATCCAAGGTGATCTACATCTATTCTTTTCTTATGTAATATTGCCATGGTAATATTTACCATAGTAAATATTTTGTCAATATCTGCAAATAGTATACTTTTCTATTTTAAGATGCTCTCTTCACCTTGCTATCACTATCTTAATTTCCTAATAACAAAAACTGCAGTTCTACATGGCTAATTTTTCTTTCTGCTAACCTGAGAAAAACACTGAAGGTTATGGAGTTTGTATATATTATCATGGTTCTCTGGAACTTGAAAATTGGTGGTTATCAGGCTACTTTTACATGTGAAATATTAATAAGGGCTCCTTATTGTATTTTAGGAACTGCTTTGCACCTAAGTGATCACGTTCTGTCTACCCTATTCCTAGTCTTCTACAAGATTCCAATAGGAATAGTCTAGTGCCTTGGCCCTTTTCTTCTCCCTTCACTTCCAAACAGAGATGCTGAATTCCACTTCCCAGATTCCTTTCTCTCCATTTCATCTTGCCCAGGAGAAGTTGTCTATGCTTTGACCTGTCTCTAGGGAATTCAGTCACACTTTGGAAGAAACTTTAGGAAGAATAATAGCAACCCAAAGAAATATGTAACTCTCAAATTGGTAGTTTCAGACTGCAGTGTTTGAGAAAGGCAGGAGTTTAGAAACTCATGATTTATAGTGCCATATAGGCACTTGCCAACTTTTATTATGAATGTATTTGATGAAAGAGTGCTCTCTAATAAGAACCTTTTAGAAGTACTCACATTCAAATCATTCTTAGTTTTTATTAAATCTCTTTCAGTAAGATCAATGCTTATATTTTCAGGTATAAAACAGTAAGATGCTCTTAGCTCTCAAGTTTCATAATATTTTTATTTTATAAAGCATTGTCAGAAGTATTTCTGTTTCTTACCAATAAGCAAACAAAGAAACAAACTACTATAGTCTCAGTTGTGCCCCGCCCCCACTTTCAATTAATTTATGAAGACCCTAACACCCAATGTGATGTGCTTCCGGAGATAAGGGCCTTTGGAAAGTAATCAGGTTTTCTTAAGAGTCAGGCCTTTATGATGGAATTAGTGCTCTAAAAAGACACCACAGTTTGCTTACTATCTCTCTCCTCCTCCACTTTGTGAGGATACTGTGAAAAAATGACCATTTTCAAGCCAGGAAGAGTTTTTCACCAGGGAACTAAATCAGCCAGCACTTTGAACTTGAACTTTTCATCATTTAGAGCTCTGAGAAATAAATTCCTATTGCTTAAGCCTCCCAATTTATGGTAACTGACTAATATGTACACAAAAATCACCCATAAGAGTACCACCCAAACAAATGGGTGATTTTATTTTAGAGTATTCATCACTTAACTAGGTTCTCAATGCATCAGTCTAAAGTCTAATGTTAAATATGAGACTAACTCTCTTGACTTAGATCCACATGTGTTACTGAAACCAATCTCTCTCCTGGAATGCTGGGGCAAGAGTTAAACATTGTTAGAGTACTGTTGAATGTTGTTGAAGTACTGTTACTGATAAGCCTTTATAGACATACCCCTTTGAAAGTTTATTTTTTCCTTTAAAAGTGCTAAGATATTGAGGCTGTACAGATTTAACTGACTAATTGAGAGTTGTTAGACTCTTCCTTGGGGCCTGACTGTCTTGAGCAAAGGACTTCCAGCCAGTCAGCTGGACTGCTCTCATGCTAGCCTCAAAGTATGACTCTGGCTCTAGAAGGCACTGCCCCAGCAAGCAACTTAACACTAGACTTTTTTCCATCAGAGGTTTGGCAAACTCTAGATGACTCTGAGCCATTTCAACCTAGTGCACAAGGGAATCACTTCCTGATGGCCTAACAGAAGGCCTATAACTGGTACAAATACAGTTCTTCATTTCTACAAGGAACTGTTATGACTAGTGAGATGTGCTGTCACATGATTGGTGTAAACACAATCCTTCATTTACATAACAGGACACCCATGATTGGTGTACACACCCTTGTCACACCAACTTCTGGCTATGTAAGCAGGCTGCTTGGCTAATTTGATGAAGTTGAGAGTCATGTTCCTGTGCTGCCCCCTGGTGTTGCAAAAGCAGGTCCAATAAAGACTTGAGTGATCTTTCTAGCCTACTTTTGATTTCACTGTTAGCAGAGAGGCTGAGCTGATAACATGAATAAAGAAGAGAAGTGGTGGTGGAGAAAGTAGTAGCAGAGGTAAAAGTGACACTGACACTTGCTGTCTTGGCCTATGGCAATGGGAATATCAGCAGTGACTGGGGCTTCATTCTGTGGCTGCTGTAGTAGTGAAATGAACATCAGCAGAGATGATCAGAGTAGTGGTTGGAGTGGCAGTGCTTGCCACCAGTGTTATAACACTTATGCCTGCCACAGGTTGTGGATCACCCTGAAGTCTGACCTGTGATGTGAGGAGTCCAGTGCCCCTGCTCCAGCTGTCTAAGTACTTCAGGCTTGACCCCTCAAGACATGGAAGCTGTGATGCTAGTGGGTACCATCTGCCACTGCCTGCTGTCATCTGCTGCTGCTTGCTAGGATTACAGATGAGTATAATTTCTCTGCATCCCTGAGCTGCCATCGCTTGTAAACACCCACCAAGAGCCCAGAAAAACTGAAGGAGCTTCTCCTTACCTACCCATGATTTCTATCTGGGTAGAACGGAAGGACCCCAGCTATCCAGTTTGTGACATCACTTCTCCAGCTATAGCTCATGCATCCGTGAGATGGAGATTATAACACTGATATAACACAAAGAGCAGAGGTGAGGAACTGGTAAATATCATTCTGACCATGAACAATGCCAGACTGCCACCGTGAGCTCTGTGTAAATCTTGAGAAGAGTTCTTCAGATGCAAATATTTAGTTCTTTTAGTGGGTTATAGTCTGAATGTGTCAAGATCACCAAAGACATCTTGCCTAATAAGTTGCAAGTGTTAGAAAGGAAAAAAGGCAGTTGAACACTTAAGTTTGACAAGTGTTAAGCTGTTGTTATGGTCTATGATTGTTCAAAGTGAATGACAGGTAATAACTTATCCAATCATTAAAATAACTGTGTATGGAAGTCATGTCCTCTTTGACCCTGTTTTAAATATGAAGAAATGGAGGTGCATAGACATCTAAAACAACTTCTCCAGGACACCTAGAGTGGTAACAGAAAAGAGATTTGTACCCAACTCAATTTGGCTCCCCAAGCATAACATATAGCCTCACAACTAAACCTTTACCACTTCTACCAAAGGAGGGAAGACGCCTTAATGAAGCATAAAATCTGAAGAATACAACCTTTGGCACAATAACAATGTGTATGCCAGTAGAATCATTATATCCAAAAAAGTGAGAATTCGTTTAATCAAATTAAAGAAGTCATTGACTCTAGACTTGATTAATATCCCTTGGTCACATTATTCTCAATTTCCCCAATAATTAAAGTCATATCAATTGGTTATATAATTTCAGTGTGTTAGAGATTTTAATTTCCAACTGTGTAAGAATGACACTTGAATCCAATATGGTACAGTCAGGCTGTATATGGAAGAACCACAAATCATAGGATAACCAAATTATTATGGTACAGCAAGGCCAAGCACTAAACCATAAAAATAATCTTGTGGACATTTTTTAACCAGTCTAAACAGCTAATCAAATGAGATCATAGATTCTCCGGAAAGCAAATTGGGCCATTCCAGGCCAATTCTCATCAACAAATTTCCATGTGAAAATTGGAAGAAAGCACTCAGATTTTTCCCTAGAGATTAGGTTCGATCTCCAGCTATCTCAGTTTCAGACTCGACCTGCTCTTTTTCAGGGGGTGAGGACAGTGTTCATTTATAGCCACCTCTTTGATGGCTTAGGTTTTTACCCTTGCTGATTCTTTTTTAAGTATCTACATCACATATATGTTAAAATGCCAAATATAATTTAAATACCAACACAGGCTTTAGAAACATTATTGAGAAAGTTAAAGTGTAAAGCTAAAAGGTTGTACACAAGAAGGAACATCCAAACAAAAGAAGAAAGAGATAATGATAATGAGCAAAAGAGAAAACACACACAAGGGAGAAATTGCAGCCACGGAATGTGGAAAGAGTGGGAACAGATTCCAATTCACTCATGCATTTCTCATGAAGTTGTGAAGATATGTCCCAAATGCTTAGTCAGGATGAAGTTAGGAAATTTGGGTCCCAATGGGGAAAAAAAAAAAGCTTACTGCCATGGTAGCATGCATTCCAAGCATGAGTTTCAGCTGCAGCCTTCTTTTCCTATTTAGAATATTATTTGTGCTCTTAGTCTCAATTATTGAACCCCAGAGAGCTATGAACACCAAGTCTGCATCCTCAGCTCGTCATTTCTTCCTGTCGTCTGAATTCAGATGTGTATTTTGTCCAACTCTTTCGTCATTTATTTTTTTTCCCTTCAGTGTATAGGCTGTTTCCTTTCCCACAACATTCCTGCAAACACCCAGAGCAGTGGACATAGTATGTCTAACACACAACTCTGTAAAAATTTAAAAGGTTACCCTGTCACTGATCTTGGTCAATGATGTTTACTGCCTTATCAGAAAAACATGGCCTTTATTCACTGTTTTTATTGGTCTCTGAAGGCCAATAAAGAAATCAGCACCCTCCAGAAACTAAAAGCAAATAAAACATCTTAGAATGCAAATTTTTTCTGTTGTCTGTGTGGATGCTCTAAAATATTGTATCTTTTTTTGTAAGTCTATTGTTAATTTTTCATGTTTATCTGGCTAGAAAGACAGGCTTTACACATTAATTTGTAGGTGCATTAAAGTTATTAGATACTCAGCTATCTTTTCATGCTTGAAAGGTTTATTAACTAAGAGATAAAGGAGTAAGCATCTACTTTTCACACCAGTGTTTCCCAAGATGAGATCCGTATATGACTTGCAACAGAATATTTTCTGTGGTTATTAAAAATTATGATTACTCATCAACAGAAGAATATACAAATAAATTGTGATATATGCATACAAATAGAGACCTACTTAGCAATAAAAATATACAAGCAACTGATACAATAATCAAATGAATTTTATAGTGTGTTAAGTGAAGAAATTGAGTGCAAAAGAATGTATATCATGTGATCCATTTATGAAAATTCCTATACAAAACAAAACTAACCTATGTTGATAGAAATCATAATGGTGGTTGCTTTGGGGTGGGGATACTGACTGGGAAGGGACATGAAGATGTTTTCTTGGGGATGCTGTGTCTTAATGTGCATTCACAAAAGCTGATTAAATGGAACAAGTAAAATAGTAATATTTCACTGTAGGTAAGGCACGCTGCAATTATTTAAAATGTTGGCACTTATTTGCTGCCACCCAAACATCTGCATTCATAAAGATGTTTTTCACTTTGGCATAGTTTCAGATTTATAGAAAAGGTCTAAAGAAAATGCACAACATTTCCATATACCCTATACCCAGTCTTCCCATTGTCAACATCTTACATTATTATGGGGCTTTTGTCATGAACTAGTATAGATAAATTATTACTGACTATACCTGTCACTTCACTTGGAATTATTTATTTATTACACTTAATGTTACTTTTCTGATTCAAGATTCTATTCAGGACAACACTTTTCATTCAGCCATATGTCTCCTTCAGCATCTCTTGATTGTGACAGTTTCTCAGAACTTTCTTGTTTTTTTATCTTTACAGTTAGGAAACACTGGTCAAATATTTTGCAAAATGTCCTTCAATTGGAGTCTGTTTGATGTTGTTCTCATAATTACACCAGAGTTACAGGTTTAGAGGAGCAAGCCCATTGAGGTGAAGTGCCTTTTCATCATGTCGTCGCCATGGTACATATAATCAACAAAGTTCATCACTTGTTGTTTCATCACTCCTCACAGACTGAGGAGGAACATCTGCATTTTAAAACAAGATCATTAAACGTTTCTTGTATGCCCTAATTTTCAAGGTTCTGTATCATATTATTTTAGCATTTCAGAGAATGTTAATAACTTAATGTATAACATAATTCCCAGTTCATCAGAAGTGATGTCTGACAATATCTCTCTTTTTACTTTTACCTCGGTGTCTGGAGACATAATAGGTATCCCCCTTACTTCTCATTGTTTTTCACATGAAATAATACCTTTTTCTTTCATAAGAAATCTAACTCTTTCAAAGGTTATTCTATCTGACATCCCCATTTCTCTAAGAGAAAAGTTTTTGTAGAAACAGTTTCTCTTTCCTCTCTCCTGTTTGATCATGCTTTATTCAATTATGTACACCTTCCATTCCACTGGGGCTGATGTTGTTAGGGTACAGAAAACCTGTGTGTAATATATAAACTAATGGTTATGTTTCAGGTAGTTAATTTGACCAATGAGAATAATCTCACACCATTGATCATTATTATTTGAAACGGTTTCTTTACTTGACCAAATAGTACCAACCATATTTTTGCATACATCCTTGGCTACTCTATCTCAGTTTCTGCTGATAATTTCTCTGAATCTTCCATATCTATGAATACTGGAATATCAAAGAACACAGTTCTCTCATTCAGATGCTCTCTTTCTGTCTTGCATCTTTATAAATAACTGCTACCCTGAAAATTCCCAAATTTGTTTTTCAGTCTTGCACCTCTCCTGAAAAACTGCAGACTCATTTCTTTATATCTCTATTTAGATGTCTAATAGACATCTGTAGGCTATTTAAACAGACCGGAAAGAATTTACTCAAGACAATTGTAATTAAAAGAGAGAGACTATTGTGAAAGCGAGAAAGATTGTATTCTGTTGATTCAAAAGGAGAGAGAATTTCAGGTAGTTAGGGGGAGTTTGTGGAAGAGCTCTGGAAGACTGACATCAGCAATAACACTGGTCAGTGTGATTTGGCCTTTCATTTTGGTAACTGGCTTTTGTTGAAGTTAGAGTTCTACCCTCCTGTAAGGACTGGAAGATGGGGCACTAGCCGTTTCTTTAAACGTTTAGTTATTAACTTTTTCAAGATTCTTAAAGTTTTGATTGACATTTGATGATTGTATACATTTATGGGGCAAAATGTGATGTTTCAACTTATATGAGTATATCTACATTGTATAATAATGAAATCTAGATAATTTGCATGCCCACAACCTTAACCTTTTATCATTTCTTTAAGGTGAGCATATTTAAAATCCTCTCTTAATGACCATATTTCAAAGTGATTACTCCCATAACCTTGAAGAACACATTTTGGGGTGGTAGAAGGTTTGCATCTTAAGGAAGTAGAGAAGTTTTTCTCTTACAAATTAACTGTAGCAAATACTCTTTTTAAAAGGATATTAGGAGACTAGGGTCAGGGAGAAATTTGTCTAAACATTTGATCAAGATGAGAATTTTAAGATCATCTTGGTCCCAAGATTCTATTCAGGACCAAAAATGAATTATTGATTTTCCTTCACATTCAAACCTGCTCTTCCCCCCAGTATTCTCCAACTAAGTAGTATTTAGTCTTCTAGTCTCAGAGGACAAAACGTTAGGGTCAATACTGACATCTCTTTCTCTCTCTCTCTCTCTCTTTGTTTCCCTACCTATACAATTCCTCAGTAATATTTATTCACTCATCATAAACCACTCTCACCATCTTTACCATTTAACCATAGCCCAAGCCGCCAAAATTACCTGGTTGATTATGAAATTACTTTCTTAATTGTTCTTCCTGGTTTCATTCTTTCTCCTTCTATTTTACTAATTACACTACTAGATTTCCTTTTTGCTCAACTCCAGAGTCAATTTCTGGTCCTAAAAAGCTCAATAAATTAAATTTTTCTCATTCATTTTTACTTGCTTAAACTTCTATCTTTGCAGCCATCCAATATTCTCTATACACCAATCACACTTTGTCTCTTTCTTTTCTTTCTTCCATTCCAGTCATGTTCCTTCCCAAGGATATTGCTATACACCTTCTCCACTGGAGGAAACACTCTTACAGATATCACCAAAGCTTTCTGATTTTCTGTCTTTCCAGTAAAAATATGTTTTTTGAAAATAAGGATATCGTTCGTTTGTTTACTATGGAATGAGGGCTACTGAATATGTGCCAGCCAACAAATATTTGTAAAATAAATGAATGAATTACATGTCTTAGTCTGAAGTTTATGAATGGTCTTAGACCTCCTCTGGCTTGAGTTCAGAGAACAGTTGAATGAATAATAGAATTCTTTAATCTTCACTTGCATTTTGAGTGTTCTATTGAGTCTCCATTGAATCTAACCTCACCCAGGAGATACATTTGTCTGGAAAAGCTTCAAGAAATCTCTTCTAGAAGTTCCAGATTCTTCCATTTGACCTTGGAAAGAGATTGATCTTAAAACTATACTATGAAGTCAAATTTTCCATTTATTATTCCTTTTTAGTTACCATGAAAGCAAAGGAACATATAAATACATCATGTTTTTAAAAAGATAGTATTTGTATTGATCTGCTAGAGTTGCACTTTTTGGTTGAAACAAAGACCTAAATTCCATGATCTATTCTAGTGTATATCAATTTGGCAGCTACTAGAGGTCTCTTTATTATTGTTGAAATGTTATGGTTTTTTTTCCTTAGTTTTTGACTCTCTAGAGTTTTATGTTTTTATAGCAAAGATAGCAAAACATTTTATTATTTTTATCTTTCAAAAGTTTTTCAAATACTTTTTAATTTAGACACTCAGTAGGCCATCTACACAGTTGCTTCTGCAAAAAGAGATTTTAGAATCCTCACTTGAACTATTCTATGACATAAATAAAGAAGCAAGTTAGACTTTTAATAAAAAACCATATTCATACCTCTTGTCAGAAACAAGTAGAGTTTAGATGGGAAGAGAAAGATAATGGATACTGAAGCACTCAGTTTAATTTCTCATTCCATCATTAAGATGCTATAGAATTCTTAAAACACAAATAGCTGTTTCTCAAAGAATCATTGGATGATAAACTTGGACTTATTGACCATCTAGTGTGTAGTAGATTTCAAAAGATATACACATCCTAATTCTTAATACTTGTAAATGTTACCCACTATGGCAAAAGGGTCTTTGTAGATCTAATCAAATTAAGGATCTTGAGATGAGTAGATTATCCAGAATTATCTCTGTAGACCATAAATGCTATCATATAGATATTTGGATCCCTATAAAAGAATGCAGAGGGAGATTTTACACACAAATACACACATACACACACACACAAACACACACACCATTGTAAAGGTGGAAGTGAAGATTGAAGAAATATAGTCATAAGTAAAGGAATACCAGTAGCTACTCAGCCCCATAAAAGCAGTTTCAGACTTGTGGTTTCCAGAATTATGAGGAAATAAATTTGGGGGGTTTTACTATAGAATAGATACCAATCTCTGATATTTGTTACAATAGTCATATGAAACTAATACATAGCAATACTAAGTTCTTGTTTATCTAGAGAAAGAAATTGAGTTTCATTAAGGTGATATTATTCCCTGGTACAGTTTGGATCTGAAATGTCTACTAGAGGTCCACATGTTCAAAGCTTGATCCTCAGTTTGAAAGGTGGTGGGAACATTTAAGATGTGGGATCTAGGTTTCTAGATATTTGTACCCTGCCCTCTGTTCTTCCTTTCTCTTTCTCTTTCCTTTCCCAGCTGCCATGAAGTGAGGAGATTTCTCTGCCACATACTATCACCATGATGTACTGCTTTCCACTGGTTCAAAAGCAATGGGTCAATCAGTCATGGACTGACACCTCCAAAACTGATAGTCAAAATAAACCTTTCCTCTTACAATTGGTTATCTCATTTATTTTATAACAGTAATAGAAAGCTGACTAATGCATTAAAAAGTAACATGGTTAGTGGAAAACTAAGCTAGAATCCAAGTTTCCTGTCTGCTAATTTAGGGACTTTCCATTTATTATACCATTACTTCTTCATGTTTCATTTGGGTACAAATAGAAGAAGTCATTCTTCTGTCTATTTAAACTGCTATAGATAAATTCTCTTATTAAAGTCATTCTCCTTTACCACTTCTGTATTTCCACTTAAATAAATTTATGTTGAACAAGGGTATAGTAATCATCTATTTGAACCAAAGAACTAGAAGTGTAAGATGGTACATATATTTCCCATTCTTTTTCAAAACCATTTCAAGATCTAAATGCAGTGAGTTTATCTAAGCTACTCAGGGTTGGGAGATTTTGTAATGATCAATGTGTCTCACTCCTCTTTTTGAAAGAATAATTGGGGTGACTGCCCTCGGGATCATGCTGTGTGGGCTTACCATAGGTTGCCAGAACATATTCTACTTTCTGAATATCATTAAGGTTGAATTTTATGTCTATCTTTAATGTAATTCCAATTGGTCCCTAGGAGTAACCAGCAGTGCAGCCAACTTTTAATTGGCTGAAATAGTTGAGTTGCCCTGGCTCATATCTCTCCTAGAATGACCTAGCAAACTTCTTACTTCATCTTCTGACTTCTTCTCATTTTCCCTTTCTTTACACTCTAGTACTTAGGCAGAGATAAGTTTGTGATTTTAGGATTGAACATTCCTGCAGATTAATAAGTGTCCATTCCCTCTCTTTCTGGTTCCCCACCTTTAATTTGAAATGTGAATGCTTTAAACATATTGAACATAATATTGCTACATCCTGCTTTATTAGACTCTCCATTAATCATAATTACTAGAAGAGAAGCATTCAAATGACTGTAACTCCTTAGTATTACCCAGGAATTAAATAAAACCCAAAGAAGTTAAATGATTTTCTTAAAGCTACACACCTAAATTGTAACAGACAGACATTACTAGGAGTTGGGTAACCTACAAGTCAAACTTTTCAAGCATTTATGAAGTGATAAATTAATTACTCCAATTTCACATGTACTTTCTCAGCAATTTTCAAAATGTGAAAGAAAGAGAATTACAAGACTTTTCCAAGGTCTTAAAGATATAAGTACTTGACTTGCAACTTATTTTTGTAACTTTTCTTGCAAAATAAAAAATTAGAGAAAATAGCTAAAAATCGAGAAAATAGAACCCATAATTCTATAATTATTAATTAATCTTTTTACAGTCTTATAAATATAATTCAGATATGTTGAGATATACAATATATTAAACATGTAAATATACATATATATACCCAAATATGTTTATCCTTGTTAAACATCTCATTTATATTCTACAAATTACTTGGAAGCTACTTGTTTCCCTTTGAAATAGATTTTATTTTTTAGAGAACTTAGGTTCACAGGAACATTGAGTAGGAATTACTGTAAGTGCCCACTGAACTCCTCTACTACACACACAGGGAATTCCCTATTATCAACATCCCATCCTACATCAGAGTAGTACATTTGTTATAACTGATAGACCTATATGGACCCATCATTATCACCCAACATCCATAGTGTATTTTAGAGTTCATTTTCACTCACATCAGCAATGAATGTGAGTTGTTGTTGCTCCATGTTCTCATCAACATTTAGTGCTACAAATGTTCCATATTTTATCTGTTCTGGTAGGTATAATATCTCACTGTTGTCTTAATTTGTATTTCTCTGATGACATGTTATGGGACATCTGTTTATATGTTTATTTGCCATGGATATACATGTACATACATAATTCTTAGGTGAGGTGTCTGTTAAATTCTTTAGGACTTCTAAAATTAGATTGTTCCTTTTTATTATTGAATTTTCAGACTTCATTTTGTATTTTGGATAACAGCATTGGATGTGTCTTTTGCAAATATAATCTCCCAATTTCTGGCAAGTCTTCTATTCTCCTGACATTATCTTTTGGAGATGTTTTCAATTTTAACCATGTCTCACTTACTGGTTATTTCTGTCATGAATTATCACTTTGATATTATATCTGAAGAGTCATTTCTATATCAAGGTTATCTAGGTTTTCTCTCATTTTATCATTTTGGAGTTTTCCATTTACATATGCGATCCATTTCCATGAAGAGTATAAGGCTCGTGTCAAGATTATCCTTAAAAATGACCCAAAAAAGAAGATGGACTGTTAAAGACAGTAAAGGGGATAAGGAAGGTAGGAAAGGGCCAGGAAGTGCAGATGTGAGCAAAGCATAACATATGTATGGAAATGTCACAGTAAAACCTATCAATTTTTACAATTAATATTAATAATAATTATAATGAAAAGATTCAATTTCCTTTATGTGAATGTGAATTTGTTTCAGCACCATTTATGGAAAAGACTATTTTTGCTCCATTGTACTGCTTTTTTGTCAAACAGTAGTTGACTATATTTATATGGGTATATTCAATGTTTTCTATTCTGCTTCATTGACTGTAATAGTCTTAAAATCAGATAGTTTCACTTTTCCAATTTTGTTCTCATTTAATATTAAGCTGACTAATATGGGTCTTATTGTCATCTATATTAACTTTTGAATCAGATTGTCAATATCCACAAGGTAACTTATTGGGATTTTAATTGGTTTTGTGCTATATTGATAGCTCAGGATGGGAAGAAATGGTATCTTGACAATGCCAAGCCTTCCTATCCATAAGCATAGACTATCTTTCCTTTTATCTAGTTCCTCTTTGATTTCTGTCATCAGAATTTTGTAGTTTTCTTCTTATAGCTCCTGTGCATATTTTATTACATTTATAATAAATATTTCATTTGTGAAAGTACTAATGCCAATGGTATTATTTTTAATTTCACATTCCACTTATTCTTTGCTAGTATATAGGAAAATGATTTACTTTTTCTGAAACTGTCTTATGATGTCTTACTAGATATTTTTTGTCAGATCTTTTGGATTTTCTACATAGGTAATCATGCCACATGTAGGTGAGGACAGTTTTATTTCTTCCTTTTCAATCTGTATACCTTTCATTTCTTTTTCTTGTCTTTTGATATTAAATGCTAGGATTTCTAATATGACATTGAAAAGGAGGGGTGAGGAGGAACAACCTTCCATTTTTCCTTATCTTTATAGGAAAGTTTCTAGCATCTTGCCTTTATGTATGTTAGCTTCAGGGGTATTTTTTGTTAAATGCTGTTTATCCAGTTGAGGAAGTTCTCTATTTCTAGGGTTCTGAGAGTTTTTAATGAGAATAGGTGTCAGATTTTTCAGGGTTCTTTTTTTTTTTTTTTTTTGACACTGATGTTTGCCTTAGGGCCTCAAGCTTGCTAGGCAGGTGCTTTTACCTCTCCAGACACTCTACCAGCCCATTTTTATTTCCTGTACTTATTGAGATGACCATGTGATTTTTTTTTCTTCCTTTGCTCTCCTTTTAATATGATGAATTACAGCAATTTATTTTCCAATATTGAATAAGCTTTGCATATTTGGGATAAATCTCCCTGTTATAGTGTGCAAGTTTTTTATGCATTGTTGATTTCAAGTTGCTAATATTTTGTTGAGGATTTCATGTTTCTGTTTATGAGATATTTGTCTGTAATTTTCTTGTAATGAATTTCCCTGGTTTTGGTAATACTGGCCTCATAGCATGAGCTGGAAATTTTCTCTCTCCTTCTAATCTTCTGAAAAAGGTTGTAGAGGTTCATACAATTTTCTCTTTATATGTATGGTAGAATTCTCTGGTGAACACACTTTGGCCTTGCGCTTTCTGCTTTGTAAGGGGATTAGTTATTGACTCAGTATCTTTAATAGATATAAACTTATTTAAACACTTATCAGAATAGAAGCAATTTCTTCATTGGCAGCTTGTGTCTTTTAATGAATTGGAATGTTACATCTAAGTTATCAAATCTGTGGGTATAATGTTTCAAATTTTTCATTATTATCATTTCAGTGCTTGTAGGAGCATACTGGATTTTCTCTCTTTTACTTATGACATCTGCAACTGTTATCCTCCCTTTTTTTCTTCTTTAGTAGCTGGTGGCTCATAGGTTTTTGATTCTTTTAAAGAACCATCTTTTGGTTTATGGTTTTGGGATATTTTTAGATTTGCTTCACTCCTGTTTGTCTAATTTCCTAATGTGGAAGCTTAAATGATCTATTTTTTATTTTTCTTTTGAATTTAAGCATTTGATGCTACAAATTTCCCTCTAACCACTGATTTCACAGCATTCCGAGTTTTTATCAATTTTTTTCACTTTCAGTTATTTAAAATATTTAATATTTCTTCTTTGATTCATGTGTTATTTACAAGTATGTTGTGTATTCATGTTTTAAAAACTGCCAATTACCTTTCTGGTATTGATTTCTACTTTGTCTACATTGAGTCTGAGAGCAGAATTTGTATGATGTCTAGTCTTTCCAATTTTTTAGTGTGCGTTCTATAGCCAACAATGTGTCTGTCACGGTGAATTTACATATGAATTTGAGAAGAATGTATTGTACTGTTGTTAAATAAAATTGCATATTTATATTGATTATATCTAGTTGATTGATGGTGTCATTGACTTCAACCATTTCTTTACTGAATTTTTACTCACTGTATCTGTCCATTTCTCACAGAGAGGTCCAACTATAATAGTAGGTGTCTATTTCTCCTTGCAATTCTGTTAGTTTTTGGCCCAACACATTTTAATGCTCTTTGGTTAGGTGCATACATGTTATAATTTCTTGGAGAACTGACCCTTTTATCATTATGCAATGCAATTCTCTATCCTCGGTAACTCTTCTTGCTTTAAAGTCTGCTCTGTCTGAAATTAATATGTCACTTTTGAGTTGTGTTAACATGCTTTACCTTTCTTAATCCATGTACTTTTGATCTATCTGTCTTAAATTTGTAGTAGGTTTCTTGGAAATAACATTACTTGGTCTTGTTTTTTATTTACTTTGATAATCTCTAATTGTAATTGGTATATTTAAGTCACTGATATTCAAATTGATAATTGATATAGTTGGATTAATATCTCTTAATTTGCTACTATTTTCTCCTTGTTGCTCATATTCTTAGCTTCTCATTTTGTCTTCCAATATTCTTCTTTTTGTGATTTGTTTTCTATCTTTTTGTAGTTTTAATTGAACACTTCATATTTTTCATATTTCTCTTTTTAACATCAAGTTATACTTCTTTTTTAAACATTTTAGTGTTTTTCCTAGAATATTACTTTTTAAAACATTTTTATTAGTATGTAATAATTATATATAGGCTTTTGTTGTGACATTTCCAAACATGTGTACAATATACCCTGGGTTGGTACATCTCCTCCACTATTCTCCCTCTTCTCCCTTCCCCTTCTTAAAATGACCTCAACAGGTTTCAATGTTCCTTATTCATACATGTGTAGAAAATACAGCAACCATTTCTGCAATAAATGCAAAACCCACTTTCAAATAACATTGTTTCACTTCACAGTTATTTAAATAACAAAATAATCATAATTCCTTCCTCCCACCCCTTGTATCATGACTATTATATATATATATATAGAAAGAGAGAGAGAGAGAGAGAGCGAGAGATGTATCTTTCCATTTGAATGTTTCTCATTTAAGTTCTTTCATCAATAATTTGTAGGTTTTAGTATATAAACCCTTCACTTCTTAAGTTTTTCCTAGTTACTTTGTTCTTTTGGTGCAATTTAAAATGATATTTGTTTTAGTTTCCTTTTCAGATAAGTCTCTGTTAGTGTATAGAAGAACAGATTTTTTGTGTGTTGATTTTATATCCTGCAACTTTACTGAGTTCATTTATTTCTCAATTCTTTTGGTTGTGTTTTAGGTTTACCTTTGGATAGGGTCATGTCATTTGTGCTAGGGGGAATTTTACTTCTCCTTTCTTATTCAGAGGACTTGACTTCTTTTTCACGCGTACTTGTTCTGTCTAGCCCTTCCAGCACCATGTTAAATAGAAGTGGTGAGGGTGGACAGCTTTGTCTTGTGCCTGATCTTGAAAGAAAAGATTTTAGTTTTTACTTTTGAGTATAATGGTGTAGGCTTTGGACATATGGCCCTTATTATGTTGAGATAATTTCTTTCTAGTCTTACTTTATTGGAAGTTTTTCATAAAATGCTACTGAACTTTGCCAAATACTTTTTTCACATCTATTGAAGTGAACATGTAAATTTTATCCTTTAGTCTGTTACTGTGGTAAATATACACTAATTCATTTTTATCAGTTATATCATCCTTGCCTCTCAGGGGGAAATCCCACTTAGTCATGGTGGATAATCCTCTTAATGTGGTTTTAAACTCAATTTGCTAGTGTTTTGTTAGGGAATTTTGCATCTATATTCATCAAGCACCTTGGCCTTTAGTCTATTTTTCTTATGATCCTTTTGTTTGGTTTAGTATCAAAATAATGTTGGTCTCATAAAATATGCCTAAGGGTGTTCCTTGAGGTGTAAAGTTAAGTTGCTTATTTAAGATCCTTCTTCTTTTTAAATATAGGCATTCATCACTATGAGCCCACTCTTCCTACTGCTTTTGTTTCATCCCTGTTTCAGATATGCCATGTTGTTATTTCGTGGAGGGAAAAGAAGCATTCTATTTAATAGTACAATAACTAAGTCTATCTTTTGGTGAGTTGGTACCCCTGTACTGCGGATTTCACCAATGCTTCCCAGTATTTTAGAGAAGACAGAATGACAAGAGGATGTTGGAATTTGGTATTTCCCTTCCCTGGGCAAGTTAGGCTTTGAAAAAGACCAAGGAGGTTATACTCTGGTAAAGTAGTTTCTTTTCAGTGTTATCTTTTAAAGAAAAACAGAATGTTTCCTGTATTTTAAAATGGCTATTTTTTGTCTTCCCCTGTTAGAAGACCTAAGTGAGTTTTCTCAGACATTCACTATGGGAACTTGGTAAACCCCTTCGAAGTAAAATTCGTGACAGTGTAAGGCCCCTTCTGTGATTTAGCTTTCCTGGAGTTTTTAAGTCTCAGACTTGTCCACACTGAGCATCCATGCAGCAATTCAGTTACAGTCCAGGTTTTCATATCCAAGTACTGGTTTCTGTGGCAGTCTCTGCTCTGGTTCCCATGGAGATTTATGCTCACTGATTTCTGCTCTGGCAGCTTGCAATGTTCTGCATCTGCCTTTCTGTCCAGTTTTGGGGAGTGTGGCTTGCCCTGTGACCTCATTTCTCTGATGCTCTAAGAAGAGTTATGATTGCTCAGTTTGTTCAGCTTTTTATTTGTTTTTAAGATATACTACTGATTTCCAAGCTCTTTACATGCCAGAGTACAAGCTGGAATCCAGAAACATACTTTTATGAATTAACAATAGATCATGAACATATTTCTGTCATTGACTATGTATTGATTACCATTTCTAAAGGCTAGCAAAGTTGCATCATTATTATTTAACTTGTCTCCTATGGTTGAACATTTAAGCTATTTTCTTTTTAAAAAAAAAAGGCTGTTGCAATAACTCATATCATGGAAATATTCATATGTCTATGTCCTTAGATGTTTATTTCCCCTTTATAGGATAAGTACTTACAAGTGGAAGGGTATGCACCCTAATGTTTTGTCACTGTACAGGGTCCCTAGCAGTGCATGAGTGCCTTTATTGGATCACCTTCTTCCAACATAAAATATTAATTTTTCATTTTTAAAATTGAACAGAAAAAGAATGGATTTGATTTATTACCAAACCTGTATGCAACTCACTCCAGAGATTTTTTCCAATACTGTGTATCCCTATAACAGAATGCTTTATTAATTTATTATAGATTAATCTTTTAGAGTAAAAATAAATTAAAATTTTGCTTTATGGCTTCAATGAAACTTTTTTAACCAAAGAACTTGTGTTTTTACTGATGCAAAGTCATTTTTAATCTCTTTTATCCCTAAATACCTACTGCCTGAAGCTTACATGGACCTTATTCTTGTCAAACAGCTTATTTTAAGAAGCAGAGATTTCCGCAACAGCCTGACCAGTGGTGGAGAAAATACAGCGTGGCCAAGTCAGTTTAGCCATAATGATATTTTGAGTCCTGTTTGGGTCATACTCACAGGATTAAATTCTTTCTGTATCTATTTTTACTTTGCTTTCGATCAAAAAAGACAGGAAAGCCATTAATCCCATATTAGCTTCAGTGCCACACTTCAATACCACTTTATCTAAATTTAGTTGTATTCCTTCCTCTTTAAAATGTTTGTTTATAGCAGCTAAAAAGTGGCTATAAAAACGCTAATGGTTTTACTATGAAATATAGACACCAAGATAATTAGTTCCTTTCTAATTTAGACTTCATAATGGAGAACAAATGACACTCAAATAAAATCTATTTAAAGAAAAAAATCAGAGAGGCTGATCATTACATGATTTTTTTTTTTTCATTTAGAGATTCTGTCCTGAAAGGAAATCATCTCAGTGGTCTTGCCATATCTTCATTTGAAATCAGGATTAAATTGCTGAATAATAAAAGATGACAACAGTGGCCAAGCCAACTTTTGAACCTGCAAGAGGTAAAAGAAGAAAAGGAGGTGATTTGAGTCAACTCTCAAAACAGTGTTCAAGCAGAGACCTTCCCTCTCCCACAAAGATAAAATATAGAAGAATACTCAGGATACTCCTCAAGAGGTCCAAAACTGTGACTTCAAGAGAGAGTTGGCAAAGAGAAAGAAAGAGGCAAGTGGAAAAAATAGAGGTGATTCAACTTGAGAATGAACAGCTTCTTCCTCACTGTCAAGGAAGCCTCAGTTAGACCAGATTCCTGCTGCCAACATCAACATGGATGATTCTCTAACAGATGAGGAAGATGAGGACTTGGAGGAGGAGAGTGTTGATGATAATTCTGCAGCTTTTCTTGCAGAACTGGAGAAGATGAAAAAAGCAATTACTGAGGAGCAGGCTAAGAAGGTGAGATGATGATGATGTCATGAAGAACTGTGCAAAAGATACAGATGATCAGAAGAAAAAGATTTGTAAATGGTGCACTGGAATATGAATTTCATGAAAAGTTCATGGAAAAATATATGAAGGAGTACAGTTTTATATGCTTAATTGAAGACTAAAATGTTAAGAATTAGTTTGAATTTCAATGTTTATTTTTCCTTTTGCCAGTCATGTAAGTGGTGTATAGGCTTCCCCAATTTTAAGTTCCAAAATATCTCTTCCTTTAGTGATGCCATATTTGATAATGGACTTGAGAATGGTTTAACGCAGTTTTCATTCTCTGAATGCTTCCAGTCATATATTTTCTTTTTAATAATGGAAGAAGGAAACTTGTTGCAATAAATGTGTTAATCTAAATAGCAAAAAAGAAAAACAATCATCTTAACAAAACTCTAACCTACCTGCAGTAAAAAAAATTTTTTTTAGTGTTACTGCAATTTGAATCCAGGGCCTCACACTTGCTAGGCAGATGTTCTACTACTTGAACCATGCAGCCAGCCCTTTTTGCTTTAGTTATTTTTCAAATAATCTCTTATATTTATGCCTGGAATGGCCTGGATCACAATCCTCTGAATCTCTGCCTCCAGAGTAGATGGGATTATAGGTATGAACCACTGAGTCTGGCTTAAAATATTTTTATTCCTGAAAAACCTTACGTAAAAGATAGTAAAGGAATAATTTTCTTGTGAAAATTTAATATCCTCATTACTAAAAAGAAAACCAAGTCATTTTTAAGTCAACATATGAATAACAAGACAGAATAATTCACATAAAATCTTCATTATTTAAATAAGTCATTTAAATTAGAGTATTATATTCTACAGAATTTTATTTTTATCTTTTAATTGACATATGATAATTCACATGATTTGAGGTACCATGTAATATTTTGATACGTAGCCACCAAATCAGAGTAAGGATATCTCCCCAACCATTTATTATTTCTTTGTAGTGAGAAGTTCTTTTACTTAAAAGTAAAATGCATCATCCTGTTAATTTGTATAACTCAGGGACATATTTATGTCATTTTTAATTACAATTAAAAATGTGTGAACACTATCCCAAGCCTCTTTCTGTGCATCCATATGAATGCAAACTCAAAGTATGCCATGAAGCAGGTGTCTAGTACTGTGAGAGAGCAAACTAAATAGATACCATACTTGGGGTACCTCTAAAAGCTGACCCTGAGATTAAACAACTGGAATTCAACACACTGGCTTAAGTGAGGAAGTAGGGAAAGTGATCTGGGGAAGGAAAAATTTAAGAGTCCTTTGATGAGTGAGCTCTCTTTGTGGAAAGCTGGGGTTCTTTCCTGCTAGAGGCCCTTTCAAAGGTTAATGGTTTCTATGAAGCACATTAGAATTGTCCCACTAATATAAGAAGAAGCTGGGGTATTTGGCCACAGATTCTTTTTCCTTACTGGTTGAGATTTGTCTCTGAGGCATTGAATACTAGGTAACTTCAAGTCAACCAGCTCATGGGCCAAAAAATCTTAGCAGTAACCCATGCAAGCGATCAAAATAGAAGCAGAATGATGGAGACACTGGAGTTAGGACTAGGTAGTGTTCATAAAAGTGCTCCAATTCAGTTGTAGGATGGGATCAATAATACATGCTAGAAGGAAGTCTAATTTAGTCACAAAGTCAGGACAAGATTCCCCAAAAGAGAATCAGTGAATGAAATAAGGATATCCAATTTTAAAATAGAAAAAAAGAAGGAAGCCATTAAGATGTTTTAGTCAGTAGGTACAATGAAGAAATCTGTATCTTGAAAAATTAATCTGACTGAAGATTAAAGATCCAATGTGATAAGAGCCACAGCCAATGAAATGTGTCCCTTAATAGTTGCCCAGATTGGAGGTGATTAGATTCTTGGACTAATAATGGATAATATTTGAACACATAGATGTATCTAAGATGGCTCAAGTTTATACCTTGCTGTGCTCTATTCTAGTGATTTACATAACCTTTAGTGTCAAAATTCTTTATCTGTGATATTGCACTATAGTTTAGATATGCTTAGTGGCTATCAAGACTTCATGTGTTGAAATTTAATCCCTACCATGAGATATTAATGTGGTGTAAACTTTAACTATGGTGTTCAGAGGTACAGCCTTTCAAAAGTGATTAAAATTAGATAATGTCATTAGATTGGAGCCCTGTGATTAAATCCAGGTGGCTTCATAAGAATATGGAGAGGGATGAAACAGACATATATACACATGTGTACTCCATGTTGCTTTCATGTGATGCTCTATGCCACCCAGTGGCTCCTAGACTTTAACCCTCCAATTGTGACCCAAATTAAACCTCTTTCCTTTGTAGAAAATACCTGCCTCAGGTATTTCATTATATTAATGAAAAATTGATTAATAAAAATAAGATCTATCCCACAGAATAGTTGAAATAGATGGGTTATTAAACCCATTTATTAAACCCATTAAATGGGCATAAAAAGATGCTCTGTCAACTTTAGCTATTACTTTTAAGGAGGTAGGGTTGGGAAAGAAATGGAAAATTATCATGTATTTAGGAAGAGGATCCATACCTACCTGACAGATTGGATTTTAAGAATAGAAGGAAATTTTAACAAATATTTCTGGGTAGTGTGTTCAAAAACAGTATAACAATTAGTGTCAAACACTGAGACAAAGAAAAAGAGAAAGACAAGATTTGAGAGGAAATGATTAGGAGTATATTTGGGACATGCTGGATCTGAATTGAGTGGGAGGTCAAAAATGAAATACTAAGTAGGCTTGTACATAGAGATTCTGAGGTCAGATTGAGAAATCTGGGCTAGAAGTACAAACTGTGAGTCACCTGGACAGAAGTAGGAATTGAAATTGGAGTAGAGATGGTCAGAATACAGAGAAAGAACAAAAGCTTATTTATAAGAAAAAAATGCTAACAATTCATAGGTGTAGGTTTAGGCAAAACCATAAAGCAAGAAAAACATTGGATTCTTTCCCCTAATCTCTCCATCTTTTTCATATTCCTTTCCTTTTTTCAGAAATTAATCAACTTTTCAGTATATTAAATTTCTACTATCTTCCCATTTGTCTATTAAGAAAGAATTTACTGAGCAACTTCTATAGCAAGGGTCTGTTTTACATGCTAAGTAAACAGCAGTGAACAAGACACACATAGTCTCTGCTCTCATTAGGCTTGACAAATGTCCCATTATGGAAAGGTCACTCAAAGAATTAAAATAAGAATATATGATAGAATGAGACTGGATGACTGGGTGACTACATTAGTTTGAGTGGTCTGTGAAATTCTCTCTGAAAAGATTATATGTAAGATGATATTTTAGCCAGTTAGTACAGTGGCACACACCTGTAATCTCAGCTACTTGGGAGGTAGAGGCAGGAGAATCATAAGTTTGAGGATAGCCAGGAGAAAATTAGCTGGGACCCTATATCAGAAACAAAAGGGCTGGGGGCATGTCTCAAGTGTAAAGCACTTGCCTAGCATGTCTGAGGCCCTGGGTTCAATGCCCAGTTGCCAACCCCTGAAAAAGAAAGATAGAAAAGTAAAGAAAAAAGAAACAGTTTTAAAGGTAAAATGAAAGTTGGTCATTAGGTAGAAAAATACTCCACAAAAATCTCATCCACTCTTAATGTGTGGGCACATGTAACTCTAAGGGACAGACTATGTACAGCTTTGTAAACTGTAGGAAAAAGTGTGATGGAAAGAATGGGCAACAGCAAGACACTGGAGAATTTTAGTCAAGAGAGCGTTAGGGTCCAGTTTATGCTGTAAGAGAAACACTGTGGAGCTCCATAAGCAATATATTATAGCAGAGACAGAACAGACATAGAGAAATCAATTGTAAGGCAAGTCCCATCCATATAGGATAGATAGTAACTTGTGCAAGATTAAAAGTACATAGTATAAACAGAGAGAACAGACTAGAATACATGGAAGAATTAGGTGAGGGAAGGAGCAGAAACACACATAGCTCTTGATTTTAGGCTTTTGTAGCACAGTGGCACCATACATGGAAATGGAGACTACTGAGGGAAAAGCTGACTAAAGACAGGGTGATCAAATTTTGCATGTAAAGCTTACTATAAGTCATAGCTACTCATGTGGAAAATAAACATGCAAGTGAGAAAGGTCAGGTCTGTAGAAATAGGTCTTAGTACCATGACACAAAGATAGTCCTTAAAACCTTGAGAGGCTGACAGGTACAGTCAGTGTGTGGATCCAGAAGAGAAAATGATGAAGGGGTAGAGGAGGAGGACTCTGAGAATAAAACTAACAAGGAACAGAAGGTGATACCAGAGAGAATTGAAAGAGTGTGGTATTACATAAGCCCTGAGCATAAAGGTTCTTAAAATGAAAAAAGAAGTCATATATATCAAATGTTGCCAGTAAATAAAAGAACAAAAGGGAGCCAATCTTTCCTACATACACTTCACATTCCAGATATGTGGTAACATAGCTTCTACCAAACTTACCTGCTTTGTGTAATATTCTCTTAGTCTTTCATTTGACTTGTTACCTAATCCATCAAGTCAACCTGTGCTACATGAAAAGTAGAATAATAAGGAATTAAAGTTTATTTTATTTGAACTTTTGTATCCATAAAGAATTATCTATAACAATTTGCAACACATATCACATTAAAAGTCAAACTTTAGTTGGAAAATGTCCTTTCTTATGACTGATCCTGGCCAAGTATCAAGTTGCTGTTAGTTCATTAATTTTGGAAGCCAAGTCTGAGACTTCATCTTACAACAGAATGAATAAAGAACTTTATCCAACCATTCTGTTGAGCTCCAATGCTTAGTTATGCAAAGCAATTATAATGTAGCACTTTTTTTATATGAAAGTTATATTTCAGCTCTGTTATGTAAAGAACATGGAAGCTGTCCTCCCATACTTAGAAGTAGAAACTGGACAAAGAAATGAATTTTCTTGGATACAACAGAGGTTTCAGAGGAAACTGATACCACAAAAGCTGGAGAGACAGATATGTTTAAAGAGACATAGACAAAGGGTAGAAAACACTAGAGTCATAAGCTAGCAGGAACTCTTAGATTCTTATTTTGACAAGTTGTACAGGGAGATGACAGGCTGAATGTAGACTAACATGAAAATGAGAATTTCCTGGGTGAATGAGAAGTTCCAACATTTGCCTGAAAACTTTTGTTGACTTTATCTCCTAGAATCAAATCTGATTGTAATAGTGTTGACCAAAGAAAGATTTCTTTTTGAGGGGAGATTCTCATTTTGAAGGGAACATCCTTGAGACATAGGAAATCTAAAAAACTGTGACTTAATCATACAATAGAATACTCTTCTTTCCCCAGACATTGCTGCAAAACAATAGGGACCAGTATAATTACAGTGGATTACAGCTGGAAGAGATTCAAGACAAAACTCTCTCTGAGAGAGAGTATTTTAGAATGTTCAACCTCAGGAAGGTAGAAAATAAGGACAATGGAGGAATTTGAAGTCTCTGGCACTTCAAGTGACAAAAAACATTAAACAACCCAAATCCTGGATAGATTAACATAAATCCTTACCATATATCTGGCTTTCTACTAAAAAGGAAAGGACCTGTTAAAAGTCAATTAGTAAAATGAAGTAATCACCAAAATAAGACTGAGATATGACACACATGTTAGAATTAGGAGACAAGGATTTTGAAATAATGGTGATTAATATAGGATCAATCATGAGAAAGAAACTTTTTCACATCTTCTTATGTAAAAAATAGATAACATCCAATAACAGATTGTGAAGCACTTTCACTATGTACTGTGACTCCTCTCAGTCCAGTAAGTCCACATGCTATAAATTATATTAGTTATATAAATGATAGATTTATTGTATGAAAATAGTCAACAAGAAGCAACCAAAACCTAGAACTTACCATGAATCAGTTCCCTAAGTCACAGGAAAGCTACTTGTGGTATATGGGGTCTCAGTTGTACATGTTCCATTTCCAGCTGAGCTGGGCCCATGTGACTCAGTGATCATAAATATGGAGCTGCAACCCATTTATAGCCAGGATGTGGAACACAATCTAGGTTATTCTGGCCAGTACCTCCCTATTGAAGAATAGTTATTCTTGAGGGCTACATATGAAAAAGGGAAGAGGGGACTAGCCTGGTCCAAGACCAGCCAGAGAACTGTCTGCATAGATGAATAATGTCATCAGAGCGAAGGTAGGAGAAAGAAAGGATCAAAGCAAAATGTTAGAAATTCAAAAAAGAAACCCACTGTACCAGAAACAAAGAATGTCTTCAGTGGGCTCCTCGATAGATTCTACATGAGTGAAAAAAGAATCAGTGTGATTGAAGATAAATCTACAGAAACTTCTTAACCTGAAATAAAAAGAGAAAATAAGATGAAATGAACACAACACAGGATCCAAGAACTATAGGACAATATCAAAAGCTTTAAAATATATAATTGAGATACACAATATTTGAACAAAAAGAAAGTATGGATGGAGCAGAACTATTTGAAGTGAGAACAGTCAATAGCTTTCCAAAATTGATGACTGACACAAAACCTTTTGTCCAAAAGCTCAAAGAACACCATGTAGGATAAATCTCAAATAACCAAACCTAAGCATATCACTTCAAACAAGCAAGGAAAATGAGACATTATTAAAGAAAGTCCCCAAACAAACAAAAACCTCCTTATCCATTGAGAAACACAGATAAGAATAACAGCAGACATCATTTTATTTATATGTAGAAGCTAGACCTATAAGATAAATGTACACATGTATATGATTTTGTATACACATAAATATATGTATATACACACAGAGTGAGAGAGAAAACATGATTATATTAGTGGGTCTGTCTCAGGGGACTATGGGAATGGGGAGGAGAGGAAAAGAGAATGTTAGAAAGTGGCAAATATTGAAACATTGCATCTGTGTATGAAAATAACTTAACGCAATACACTGTAACCTGTTGAATAATAGGGGAGCAGGGCAATAAAGTATAAGTAATGGGGTTAGTCTGATTGAAGCCAAGGTGAAAAGGTGAAATGCCCTTGAACAATCAATATACACTTAAAGACGATGAAGGCCAGGAGGGTAAAACAGGCCCTTTCCGGGGATGGTTATGAGTAGGAATGGGGAGGGGAATGGGACATGGTGAAAGAGAGTGGGTATTGTGGATTTATTTGGAATTCGTGTTTGAAAATAGAATAATGAAACTTGTTGAAATTGTTCTAAGAAATGAGGGGGATGAGAGATGAAGGAGAGATGGAGGGAAAGAATCCAATTAAGATACATTATAAGCATATGTGTAAATATTACAGAGTATACACCTATATAAATATTACATGCTAATAAAAAATAAAATCATACTTAGAAAAATAAGATAACTCATCACAAGCAAAACACATTTGCAAAAAAATGTTGTAAAAAGCTCTTCAGAGAAAAAGAAAAGGATAAATTCAGAAAAGGGAATCCACATAAATAAAAGGACATCAGAGAAGGAATAAAAATAGTAAGTAAATGTTAAATGTAATTATTTCTTACTGATCACAAGGAAAACTGTTGATTTAAAGCAATAATATTAATAACAAGCATCAGGTGATTTTAGGACATAGATAATTATGCAAATGACAGAAGTGCCACAATACATGCAAAAAAATAATTGGAGTATTCTTAAATAAGACCATTGCACTATATCGAAATAGTAAAGTGCTTTTGAAACTGGACTAAGATTCATTTAAAATGTATATTGTAAACCACTGGAAACAAAAATCTTAAAATAAATATAAATGATGTATTAAGAATAGCAATAAGATGGAATAATTACCTTGTCACTAAAGACAAGTAAAGGCATAAAAATGGTTGAAGGGAGGAGAAACAAGTAACAAATGAAACGAATAGGAAAGTTACAAACATCTGACTACTTCAATAATAACAGCAAATCAATTAAAAGATTGTCACAGTAGAAAAAAATAGGACTCAATGATAAATTGTATACAAAAATCCAACTTCAAATGTACTCAGGTTAAGAGCAAAGGGATAGAGAAATAAATATCATGACAAAAGTACTCAAAAGCAAGATGTAATAACCATAGTAATTTCAGACAGAGAGGATGTCAAAACATTCAAGATGATCAAGGTTAAAGATGGACATGTACGATAATAAATAGGTCAGTTTTCTAAGTGGACATAATAATCCTAGTAATGTATTCACTTAACAAAATACTCAAATCTAAAACAAAAAAATCTAAACTCAGGAAACTGGAGAAAAGCAAATTAGCACAAAGAAAGATACAGAGGTTAAAAACTAAAATTGTAGCATAAATTAATGGCATGGAACAGAGGAAAACAACAGAATCAATACAATGAAAAATTTGTTCTTGAAAACATTAAAACCTCTAAATAAGATAATTAGGAAAAAACAGAGAAGCTACATTAGCAATATTAGAAATAAAAGGGTAATCACTGCTGATTGAATGGAAATTCAAATAGTTACAGAAGGATACTATCGACAAACTTAAATACAATCAACAAACCAAAAACTAGATAAATTAGAAGAAATAGACTAATTCCTTCAAAGACACAAACTTCTAAAACTCGTACGAGAAGTAGTAGATAATCTCAATGGAACTGCATACATTAAGAAATAAAAATTAAAACAAAGGCCCAGGTAGATTTGCAGGTAAATTCTACCTAACATTTAAGGAAAACAATAGTAAATTTACACAATCTTTTCCTAAAAACAGAAGGATTCTTCCTGACTGAATTTATGAGTTCAGAAGCATCCCAATGCCAAAAACAGATAAAAAGATTACTAGAAAAGAAAGGACCAGTGCCTCTTAGAATACAGAAATAGAGATGCAAAATTCCTCAACACAACATTAGCAATTTGAATGCTACAATGTATAAAAGGAGTTATTCATCATGACCAGAATTTATTCCTGATATGTAAGACTGGCTTAACATTGGAAGGTCTATCAGGATAAAGCATCATAACAGTAGCAAAGAGGAAATACTATACAGTAATACCAATTGGTACAGAAAAAGCACTTGACAAAAATCCAAGATATAAATATAATAAAAAACACTCCAAGAAAAGAATGTACAATGGAAAATTTCTCAACTTGATAAAAAACATCTTCAAAAATCTAACACCTACCATGATACTTAAGGAGACAGACTAGACCCTCACCCCCTAAGATCAGGAACAAGGCGAAAATGCACTCCTCACTATTGTGATTCAGTACTGGAATGATACTCCCAGGGTTAAAAAAAAAAAAAAAAGAGCATGACTCAATTATTTCTCAAAAATTTTTTACTGAGGTCAAATTCATGTAGCAAAATTAATCGTTTAATATTTTTCTTGAAAGGTTTATTTTTAATTGACAAATGTCACATATATACACATTATGGAATGGCTATATTGAGCTAATTAACAAGATTAACCATTTCAAAATGAACAATTCAGTTGAATTTAATACAATCACAATGTTGTACAACTACTTCTTCTACCTACTTCCAAAATATTTCTATTATTCCACACTAAAAATCTAAAGCAGTTATACCACATTTGTCTCCTCCTAGACCTTGTTAATCACCAGTCTGCTCACTGCTTATGTGGTATATCTATTCTGAATATTTCATATAAGTGAGATTGTAGGATATATGAACTTGTGTGTCTCGATCCTTTCATTTAACACAAGGTTTTCTTGGTTCGTTTAAATTGTAGTATGTATCAGCACTCATTCTTTTTGGTGAATAAGTAACATTTCATCATATGTGTTTAGCACAAATTTTTCTTTTTACTTCTTGTTAGACATTTAAGTTTTTCTCATGTTTAGCTGTTGTGAATTGTCCTGTTAAGGAAATCATGTTAAGATTCTTAGCTGAATACCTCTTTTCAATTCAAGCTCTATACCTACAAAATGAATTGCTAGGTGATAAAGTTATTCTGTCTGCTTTTTGGAGGAACCAGCAAACTGTTTTCTACAGGTAAATAATTTTGTATTCCACCATCAATATACAAGGGTTCTAATTTCTCCACATCCTTGCTAGCACATTATTTTCCCTTTCTTATCATTTGACCATAGCTATTTAGGTTTAGTGGGTCTCAAAATCTATTTGATTGGTCTATTTTTCTATCTTTATATGAACAATTTCACATTTTTCATTGTAACTTTGATGAATGTTTTAAAGTTGGTGTCCTCCAATTTTGTTCTTGTTCAAGACTGTTTTGGCTATTGCTTGCTCTTTGCAGTTTGCTGTGAATTTTAAGATCAGCTTTTTCATTTCTGCAAAACAAATGCTGTTGCAACTTTGATGAGGATTACAGTACAAATGCAGATTGCTTTGAACATAATTGACATCATGACTACATTTGCCCTCTAATCCATGAAAGTCTAATAGTTTTCATTCATTTAGGTATTTAACTTTTTCTTACAGAAATGGTTTGAAGTTTTATTGTCCAACTCTTTAACTAATGTGGTTAAACTTACACATATGCATTTTACATATGCATTTTATTCTTTTGAATGCTACTGTAAATTGATTGCTTTATTAGTTTCCTGTTTTTATTTTTCATTACTGTGTTTAGAAACAACTGATTATTGTACATTGCTCTCATATCTTGAAACTCCACAGAATTTAATTTATTTATCCCTAGCAGATTTTTATTTTGGTAGATTCATTGAGATTTTCTATATATAGGATTGTGTTATTTTCTAGTGTAGATAGTTTGGGTTTTTTTCCTTTTTTCACTTAAATTTCTTTTCTTTTTCTTCTTTGCTGTCTCTGATTAGAACTTCTAATAATGTGTTGAATAGTAGTGGTGAAAGCATGAGTACTTATCTTGTTCATAATATTAGAGAAAAAAATTAGTCTTTCATCTTTGAATATGGTATAATGTTTGTGGATGTTTTCATAAATGCATTTTGAAACTAAGATTCTAAAAGAATTAGGAAACTAAAAGTAAGATATTGTTTATACTCAGAAGAGACAAAATCAAGGCAGGGAATGAGAAAAACTATCAATAGTCACATTCAGTTCAGAGTTCATTCAAAAGTAGAATCTCTTTGTCACTCTGAGCATTCATTTTGCTTTATACCCCAAAAATGAAATAGAAACAAATCAAAATCTCAAAGTAATTACTTTTCATTTTAGAATTCAGTTAACTTTGGTTATATAACTTAAAATTCTATTTATTAAAGTATGTGATATTTCAACAGATAAGGGGATTTTGTTTTCTGTAACAGTCTCCCTATATAGCCCAGGCTGGCCTGGAACTTCCTGTCCTCCTGTTTTAGTCTCCTGGGTTCTGGGATTATAGATGTGAGCTACCACACCCAACAGGGGAATTTCCTGTCATTAAAATGCCATCATCTCTATTTCCACTACCAAGCAAGGATTTTCTCCTGATTCTATTAATGTCTTTTAAACAAGAAAAACTGAAAAGTTTATTACCTTGTATGCAAGTACGCAGAAATATCATTTTATGTTTTGATGTTTAAGTATAGCTTATTTATATATTAAGTGACTGGTTTGGTCAATACATAAATCTACTTTCTCACATAGTTTCTGTACACCAAAAATTCTAACTCCTAGTAAAGACATGGAGATTCTTTTCCATTGGTCAGGATAAAAAAGCACAAATCTAGCTTTAGTTTTATTTATATCTGTGATCGAATATTCTGTTTCCTTACAGTACATGTATGCCTTGTCTTTTATATGTAAGCTTCAGTCTGCAGACCCAGCTAAGGCTAATTGCCTACATGCACTGGAATGAAATATGTTGGTTAAAAGCATGAATCACAAAAATCACACAAAGTAACATCAGTGAATTTGGTTACATCAAATTTAAATCATATACATAGTACTTTTTTGATTACATAAGCTTTTCTTTAAAAGTGTACGCCAGTAGAAAAATGGTATTTTTAGATAACAAAGAATTCAAATACAACATATATAAGAATATTTTACTAATTATTAGGGAACAGAAAAATCAGTGAAGATCTAGTAGAGAATTACATCCAGTCAATGCAAATGGTCAATAAAATTGAAGAGATGCTCAAACTTCCTAGTAATTAGGCAAATGCAAATTAAAACAAGAAATTATTTCATACCGAATTAGCAATATGGTTTAACAAATCTGTAATTAATGAGAATGCAATGAAATAGATAATCTGGTGAAATACCAATTAGTACCAATATTTGGATAGTAATTAATTGTATTCAACAAAACTAAAAGAATGGATACATAAAAATAATGATTCTCAACCATGTGCAAAATTTGTCCTCTAGAGGACTTTGGGGAATTGATGGAGATATTTTTGTTGTTCACATCTGTGAAGGTGCTACTGGCAACTAAAGATAAGAGACAGGTATAATGCCAATCATCATACAATGCACAGAACAGCATCCAATAACAAAGAACTACCGGTCCCAAAATGTCAATAGTGCCAAACAACGGGAAAAATCATAGTTTAATGCACATTTTTCCCTCCATCTTTCTTTGTTTACCTCCCTTTGTATCTTCCTTCTCTCTCTCAACTCTATAAGAACACACTTAGCCATTAGGAGATATGTACAAAATTTTTTTTACGTTTTATCATGTTATTGAAATGTAATTTATATTCCATAAAATTTACCCATTGAAAGCACACAATTTGATATGTTTACTACATTCATAGATGTACCACCATCATCATAATCTATGGTTAGATTATTTTTATCATTCTCTCCAAAAGAAATGCCTTATGCTTAAAGTGTTTGCTGTAGCACTAATTTACTCTCCAGTTTGTAAGGATTTGTTTATTCTGAACATTTCATATAAATGGAATCAACAATTGTGGTTTTAATATATTGTTTTCAAGATTCATCAACATATGGTACATTATTTCTTTTAATACTGAATGTTTCATTTCATAGATACACCATGTTTTATATATCCATTTATCAACTGGTGGAAATTTTAGGTATTTCTACTTTTGGGCTGTTATGAAAATGCTACCATGAGTATTCATTGTATATAATCTTTAATGTAACATTTTTATAATAATGAAAATTGGAAATTAAAAATACTAAACAAAATACTCTATCTGTGTTATAATAGGGCTTTTAACAGTGGACAAAGTCATTGTCAAAATGCAAAATCAACATTGTCATTAACTACACATGTAAGGGCTAATAAAGTAAATGAAGAAGTTGGTGTTCTTCACTGAAATGGTAGGTACGAATATTATTTTATTTCCTAATCCATAAAAATGTAAGCAAAAAGAAATACATCCCAACTTGAATAAAAATTTTATTGAAGCTCATTTCTAGCTATTATGTAAAATATTTGTTCTACATCTTGTGGAAGACATAGAAGATCTTACTCATAAAATACTTATGGTAGGAAACTTTAATGGAAATCTGACATCATATTAAGCCTTCAAGTGCCTGTGATTTTTACATGTTTTCCCTTTATTATAGCAACCACATGCTTGGTTGGATTGTGATATTAACAGATTAAAATATGCAGCCAAATCCTTGAAATACTTGAGAGATGTACAGATCTTATCTCTAAAAACAATCTGTTGCTTCATGAATTTAGCTATAAGGTAATTAGATAAAAATGAAATTAACATTTTTATAATGTGGTGAAATTTATTTTTTCATAAAACAAATGCTTTCATTTCAGCAGAATTATCATTATTTTATATGTCTCTCAAAATCATTATAACAATTAAATATCTTGGTTTCATAGTTTCTCTTTCATGGTAGAAAATAGTTTTCAATTTTGCAATAAATGGTAACAATGAAAACAAAACCTGTAGATTTTAGAACAAACCTTGATTCATTTAATTGCAATCAATTATACAGGGAAATATATTGAAATGGTTTTATGAGGTTTTTTTCTATTATATGTTACTTTCTTCTTACAAACGTGTAACTCATATATGTATAAAACCATTAAAATAAGAGAGAACATTAGTATTAATTCTTTATCTGATTATCTGTGTTTAAAATGTGAATAGCTATATTCTAATGAATAGTATATTCTATTCACTAATGTGAATAGCTATATTCTTTGTAATGAATTTACATATTATTTAATTCTTAAAACTGTCTTCTGCTTGCCACTTGATTAACCATTTTTCTTTACTTGGAATTTTTTTGAATCATTATCTAATTCTAGCAGAACAATTCAATAAATGTAAAGAAGTAAACAAATGTTTTAAGTAGAAAAGTAAAAAGTTTTGAGAATAATTACCATATCCATAGCTGCAGGTACAAAATCAACCTACAAAAGTCATTGCATTTCTATGTACTAATAATCTGAAACAGAAATTAAGAAAACAATCCCTTGCCTGCTAGACATGGTGATGCATGTTTATAATCCCAGATACTCAAGAGGCAGAGACAGGAAGATTGCTAGTTCAAAGCTGGCCTAGGCAGAATTAGTGAGACTCTATCTCAGAAATAAAATAAAATGGGACGGGCTGAGTACGGTAGCTCAAACCACAATCCCAGCTATATTGGAGGTGGATAGGAAAGAAAAAAGAAGAATAAAAAGGAAGGATGGCTCTCTTTCTTAGAAAATGGGTTCTCTCCATAGACTAAGTGAAACACTATTGCCAGAAGACCTTGGAGACCCTGCATAACCATAGCCTGCTGGCTTCTCCCTCCTCTTGGATTCTGTGGCTCCTTCCTTCTCAAAACTGTGTGCAATTTAGACACCATCCAATTTTCCATGGAAGGAAATAATGTGACTTTGAAATAATGTGGCTGTTGAATTAGAACTAAATTATTTATGTATTTAATCATTCATTCAACTGTAAGTTCATTCATCCATCAATCTATCCATTCATCCACAAGTTCATTCATGTATTCATCAATTGATTTATTGAACATTTTTAAAAACATATTTGTGTCAGAAATTTTATTAGGATATTGGGGAGCATGAACTTGTGGGAGTACAGAAAGATTTTAGATAGACTATAGTTATCTGAAATGTTTATGAGGATGGGAGCAGGAGAAAAATTTACCTTAAAGAAAGATAATGAAATCTATTTCAAATACAAAGTATTTGAAGAGCCTCTATTCCCTTGTTACTCTAAAGTAACACAGACCAGCAGAGTTGACTTCAGTTTGGAGTGTTTAAAATATAAAAACTCAAGCCTTCCTCCCTTGACCCACTTAATCAAAATGTGCATTGCAAGATCTCCAAGTGATTCTTCCACACTGGAAAGTTTAAGAGGCACTGTTTTCTAGACCATTTAGATTGAAGTGTTCAATAAACATCTTGATCTTAAACTCAAGAGATGAGGAAGTGGAAGTTATCAGAACAGGATATTAATTGAAATCTCCAGTGTGTTGAATAATCCAAAGAGAATGTGTAAAGAAGAATATAATTGAAAACAAAATTCAAGAGTTTTGTTCTTCCATTTGTCTTTTAACCTTTTATTAAGGGAAAGGAAGAAGAACAGAAAATACTAAGGTTTCAAATGATGAAGAAAAGTTGAAGCTTATCTGATAAAGAGACAAATGCCAAATCTGGCTGAATCAAACTCAATGTCAGAACTACAACCAATAACATGAGATGCAAGACGTAAGAATAGTAGGCTAGAGTTGCTACAGTGTGTATCTTAAATGTACTTCCAAAGGCCCATGTGTTAGAAGTTTAGTCCCTAGCTAGGTACTTTATAAAGGTGGTGGAATTTTTTAGAGATTTCAGGCCATTGGAGGTGTGCTCTGCGATGGTATTGTGAGACCCAGTGACTTCCTCTCTCTTTTCACTTCCTCAGCAGGAGGTGAATGGCTTTACTTCATCATCTACTCTCCATCAGGAGGTGCTGTCTCACCACAGATCCAAAAGCAATGGAGCCAATGATCTTGTACAGAAACCTCTAAACTCTAAGCCAAAATGAAACTCTTTTCTTCACAAATTGATTTAACTCAGGTATTTGTTTCATTAATGGAATGTTGACTTGTTTGGCTTTCATTTCTTTTTATTTAGGTGGTTTTTACCAATGATAAAATGAAATTGTTTTAATTATATTTTTATTCTCCTTTTAAGGAATGGTTCCACTATTTGAGTTCTGTGAGCTTGGATGAGTTCCTTAACTTCTTTAAGCTTCAATTTCTTCTGTAAAATAGTCATAATAATAGTACACACTGCAGGAGGCTGACAGCATTGAAAGAACTGATACTTAAAAAGTTCTTAGCTCAGTGTCTGGCAAGCCCATAACAATTGCATGATCATAACCATTAGTATCACTGATAACTATTGTTATTTAAAATGAAAATTAATATAATCTACATCTTATTCCATTCATTTGTAAGAGGATCAAAGTACACTTCTCATATTAGCACAAATATAGTATTTTCTTACATTTTGGAAACATTTTGAAAGGAGACTGATTTTTTTAAGAAAAGTTAAGCAAAAAGGCTTTTAAAAATAATTTGGTTTGTAAAAAAGAGGTTTTGAAAAGACAAACCATTTCTTTGATATTAATCAAGTTACATAGAGAGAGCACCAGGACTTTCATCTCGTTAGTCCTGGAGTTTCAGAAGACTTCCCACAAGATAAGTGATTCCTGTCAGATACCTTCAATTTGAATGGCAGTTCAAATTTCTGAAACCACAGCAGGGAAACAAACATTTTCTCTTTGTATAAGTGTTCTATTGAGAAAATAGCACATTAGACAGGGCTTTCTCTTATCATGTATAAAAATCTGTGGAATCCAAGCTAAGAATATATGAAAATACTGTTTTCCTCATAAATATTTCTCACTTGTCATATTCCTATTTGGGACAGTTTAATATAATCACAGAATCCAGACATCACTTTTAGTTTGAGTTTGATCTGAAAATAAGTACTGATAGATTTGGTGAGAGAGGGTCTGCATAATCAGCTTATATGCTTAGCAGATGTACTCCCATGAAGAGCAAGTGTCAAAGGGAGATGGACAGAAGCATCAAACCAGAAACCATGTGATGGCACACAATAAAGCCCAGTCAAATGGGAAATAATCTTCAAACTCACAGAATTTGATTTCAATGTTAACTCCAGTCCCTACTATTAAAAAAAAAATTCTTCCCGTTAGCTTTAATGATCTGCTTTTCAAACTATGCTTTTTTTTTTTTAGCTTAAATAAAGCATCCTCCTCTACCATCCTTCTAACTCATACCAGAGAGGGGCACTTTCTTTCTCACTATGTTTGTTTCTGGCTCTCTGTAATATTCTCTTTTGTGAAGTACCTGCTCTTTCTTCATATGACTTCCTTTTTATACACATTAAATAATAACTTCTCATCTCTCCAACTGCCAACTCCTGTAAACCACCATTCTACTTTCTGACTACATAAAATTAATTAATGTAGGCATCTTATATAAATGGAATAATTCAATATTATTTTGTGACTGGCTTAATTCATATATTACAATATCTTCAAGGTTTATCTATATTATGTTATAACAGTTGTCAGAATTTCCATACTTTTTAAGGCTAAGTAATATTTCATTCTTTGTATTTTCAACATAATTTTTGCCATTATTCATAGGTGGACACTGGACTACTTCTACATTTGACCATCAAGAATAGTGCTATTATAAACACAGGTGTACGAAGATCTCTTTGAGAACCTGACACTGCTTTCAATTCTTTTGGAAGCAAAAATCGTATGTTCTCCCTCATTTTCGGACAATAGATCAAGGGCAAACACAACAAGGGAACTGGACTTTGACCACATGATAAAGTGAAAGCACACAAGGGAGGGGTGAGGATAGGTAAGACACCTAAAAAAACTAGCTAGCATTTGTTGCCCTCAACGCAGAGAAACTAAAGCAGATACTTTAAAGCAACTGAGGCCAATAGGAGAAGGGAACCAGGAACTAGAGAAAGATTAGTTCAAGAAGAATTAACTTAGAAGGTAACACCCATGCACAGGAAATCAAAGCTAGTCAACTCCCTGTATAGCTATCCTTATCTCAACTAGCAAAAACCCTTGGTCCTTCCTATTATTGCTTATACTCTCTCTTCAACAAAATTAGAGATAAGGGAAAAATAGTTTCTGCTAGGTAGTGAGGGGTAAGGTGGGGTAAGGGAGGGGGGTAAGGGGGAGTTGGGGGAAGGGGGAGAAGTGACCCAAACATTGTATGCACATATGAATAAAATAGAAATTTAAAAAAATTCTTTTGGAAGCAAATGCAGATATAGAAATTGCTATGCCACATGGCAATTTTACTTTTACTTTTTTTGGTAACCTCTATTTTGGAATAGAGGTTGAACCATTTTAAATTTCTACCAACAGTGCACAAGTGTTCCATTGTATTAGAATCCTCACTTGCACTTGTTATTTTCTGTTTGTTTGCTTTCTATTATTACTGTCATCCTAACGGATACAAGGTGGGATCTCATTATGATTTTGATGTATAGTTCTCTAATTACTGTTGATGTTAAGCACCTTTGTATGTGTTTCTTGGCCATTTTTAGAAATGTTTTTTAAGGTTCTTTGCTTATTTTTTAAACAGGATGTTTATTTCTTGTTGAATTTGTAGATCGTTCTCATGTATTCTGAATATTCTGTTTTAAGTCCTGTTTTTAAGGTCTTTTCTCTATATTCTTTAACAACTACCTCAGAATTTCTTTGATTTATATGGCATCTTCCCCTATCAGTTCAATGGCCATATGAATATTTTACATATATTTGTCTTATAATTTGGCAGTCATTAGTAAACTTATTGCCCACTTTTCTTTGCTAATCCTCAGAGAAGTATATAGAACCACAGAGAGACAGAACCAGGCCAGCTCTTCTCCAAACCCACTTTCTCTTCTTTTGGCATACAGCTATAAGACATTTTTCAGCCTCTCTCGCAGCTAGGTGTGGCCTTGTGGATGAGATGTAACAAATGGGATATGAGTAGCAGTAATGTGTACCATATACAGGCTAAGTCCATTGACAGATTGAAAGCATAATGTCTCATATTCTTTTCCTTTCATACTTCATTTAGGTAAGATCAATGGCCTTGGAAATCACATGCCGAGAATGGCCAATTTCAAAACAGAAGGGTCAAGTTGTCTGAATCACCAAGCTCATCCACTATTCTGAAAACCTTTTACAGAATCATGGCAAATAAGAAATAAATGAGGTTAACCCATTATAACTTTGGAGAAGTCAATAGCAAAGCAGGCATCCCACTGCAATATATTATACATTCTAAGAGACAATTGAACTGTATTTTGATCTGTGATGGTCACCAGGGATTAATTTTAACAGATTAGATAAGAAAGAGTGATAGAAAAAAGATCAGAGTTACATAGGCCTTTAAAAAAAATCTTTGCTTATCATTTTATTTCTATTATATAAGTATCTCATCCAACCATCAGGTTATGAAATTCACTGTAATATTTTATAAAGTGCTAACAAAATCTATTCATCATGATTGTGACCCAAAGAGAGTGAGAGAAGTCTATGTAGATATTAATGTTAACTAAATCTCTCGGTTCCTGAATAATAGGTACTAAATAAATATGGACACAACAGAAAGATACTTCCAAAAGCAACCAAAATATCTCCTCACATATATTGTTCAGTAATAAAAAAGAATGCCTTTTTCTGCTCACATAATAGCAAAAATAGTAATATTTCAAACTCCAGTGGTGGTCAGAAGAGATCAGAATCCATTGGGACTATCACACTTTCAGTGTCAATTCTTTATTAACTAATAATTGTGCTCACATTTAGGAGTGACTATTTTTTGCTGGTTCCTTTACAGCAAGACTAATGAGCTCACTATCAACTAAGACACTCAGTATTTTTTATTGTTTATATAGTTAGGATGCAAACATGTCGTACTTCTCCCATCTTGTACCTACCTAGTTTTCTGTAAAGTATAGAGCCTAGTATTTATTTTTATTAAATTTCATTTAATTGAATTCAGTTATTTATTGCATCCTGCCAAGGTCCTTTTGCATCATAATTGTGACCTCTAATATACTTGTAAATCCTCAATTTGTTGATCCATTTACATTTGGTAAATATGGCTTCATTTTCTTTGTTCTAGTTCCTGAATAGAATGCATATCTGGAAATACAGAAAACAGAAAGCAACAAAGAATGCCACTAGAAACCACAGGCTGACATTAACTAGCACTGCTTTGGAAAGAATCGTCTGAAGAGTTACATTTCAACCTAACTGTACTTGGCCATGTTCCCTCTATCTTGACCTTAAGAACATCATGAGAAATCTCATTAACTTGCTTGCTGAAGCCCAGATACGTCGTGCTTAATACTTTTCTTTGACCATCAGTTTAGTATTCCTATCAAAGACAGAAATGAACTGTATCTACTTTCACTTGTTCTAAATGCACACATGCTCATTCCTCATGATCACTTCATTTTTTTAGTCCTCAAAAAACTATGTTTAAATGTTTCCTAGAATATTGTTGAGATAAATTCCAAATTATTGATGTATAATTTCTGCCTTATGCTATCTCTCCTTTTGAGAACAAGAATGTTTGGGAGCTAATAACCACAATTAAAAAGATGAAGAGGATTTAAGGATTTTAAAACTTATTGGATAAAAAGAATTTTTTAAACATACAATGTGTAGAACTATATTAAAAAGGAAAGCAAAGGGCATGAGATCCTTAGAAGGGAGAAGGGAAATTAAACTTTCATCAAAAGAAATGATGAAGTCAGCCATGGAGATGTATGATTATAATTCTAGCTACTCAGGTGATGGAAGGCAGTCAAGGAGTGTGAATTTGAGACCCAGCCATGAAAAAGTAACCCCAAGACACTGTCTGATAAACAAAATTTAAAAAAAAAAAGTGAGACTGGGAGCATAGCTCAAGTGGTAGAGCTCCCTAATATCATTTAATCTTTATGTTGATTATCTTCTTTAATATAACAGTTAGCTGCTATTTTTACATACATTTTGTGTATGAATAAATTGGAATTATGACAGATTAAGTTTCAAGGTCAGACAGTCAATATTGGTGAAAATGGCATATGACAAATATTCTTACTTCTTACAAGTCAAGTTCTTTCAAATTTTTAAATTTTTGATTAATGTGTACTAATTTTATATGTTAATGGGGTTCAGTGTGATATTTCAACACATTCATACAACATACACTGATCAAATCCTTCCTCCCTTTGTACAGTACCATCAAACCAATCTTTTCAATCACTATTCTACATGTAGGTCAACATTTTTTTAGCTTCCACGTATAAGAGACAACATACAGTGTTTGCATTTCTGTAGTACAAACGTTATGTATTCCAGTTTCACCTATTTAGTTGCAAATAATAGAATTTCATGCTTCTTTATGGCTGAATAATATTCTATTGTGTATATAATACCACATTTTTCTTAACCAATTTATCTTTTGAAGACACTGAGGCTGATTTTATATCTTAGCTATTGGGCATGCAGGTATCTATTTGATATGATGATTTCATTTCTTATGGATGTTTACTAAGAAGTGTGATAGCTGGATCATATGGTAGATCTATTCTTAATTTTTTGAGAAGCAACCATGCTATTTTCATAATGGCTGTACTGATTTACATTCCCTACCAACAGTGTATAAGAGCTCCTCTTGTTCCAAATCCTTACCATAACTTGTTACTTTTTTTTAAGTAATAGTCATTCTAACTGGGGTGAGGTGATATTTCATTGTAGTTTTGATTTACATTTCACTGATGGATAATGATATTCATCATTTTTTCATATACTTATTGGTCATTTGTAGATTCTCTTTTGAGAAGTGTCTGTTAACATCTTTGTCCATTTTAATTGGATTAGTTGCTTTTTGTAGTTCTGTTTTATGAGTGACATGATTGAATATTAATTTCTTATCTTATAAACAGTTGGAAAATTTTTCTCCCATTCTGTAGGTTGTCTCTTCACTCTGCTGATTTTTCCCTTGACTGTGTAGAGCTTTTTTTGTTTGAAGTAATCCAATTTGTCTGTTTTCTTGCTTTTTAGTATTACACTTCAAAAAAAATCATTGCCTAAACTAATGTGCTAAAGTGTATTCTTCTAGTTGTTTCATGCCTTACATTTACTTCTTTGATCCATTTTGAGTGAATCTTTACTGAGTTAGAGTTAAGGGTCAGTTTCAATATTCTACATATGGATAGTCAATTTTCCCTGCACCATAAAAGGCTGTCCTTTTTCCAATATATGTTTTGGTGCCTATCTTAAGAATACCTTGGCTAAAGATACCTGGCTTTATTTCTCTATTCTGTTTCATTGGGATAAGTATCTATTGTTATAATGCTATGCTGTTTTGGTTACTATAACTCTGTAATATGTCATTAAATCAGGTTGTAAGATGCCTCTAGTTTTATTTTCTTGTTCAAGATTGTTTTAACTACTTGGGGTCATTTTAATATTCATATGAATTTTAGAATTTTCTTCTAGTTATGTGAACAGTGTCACTAGTATTTTAATGGGATTGCATTGAATCTGTAGATCATTGGGTAGTGTTGACATTAACACTCTAACAATTACTAATTTTTAAATCATGAATACATGATGACATTACATTTTTTGGAGTCCTCTTTAATTTCTTTAATCAATGTTTTGCAATTTTCATTGTACAGGTCTTTACTTCCTTGGTTAAATTTGTTCCTAGGTAGTATTTTGGCAGCTGTTGTGAATGGATTTCTTTCACAGGAAATTTGTTACTGGAGTATAAAAATGCTCCTGATTTTTCTGTAATGGTTGTGCATATTACTGCATTATTGAATTTGCTTATCAGTTCTGATAGTCTTTAGATTTTTTATATGCAGAGTCATCATCTTCAAAAATGAGATAATTTTATTCCTCTTTGCTTTTATGTATCTTTTAATTCTTTCTGTTACCTAATTGCTCTGACTAGAATTCAGTTTATTGAATAAGAGCAATGAGCATGGTCATCCTTGTCTTGGTCCAGATCTTGGAGGAAATGCCTTCCAATATATTTTCATATATTGCCTTCATTATGTTGAAGTGTGATCCATCTATACCTAATTTGTTCCTTATGAAGAGACATTGAATTTTAGGAATATATGTTCTAAACCTATTAAGATGGCCACATGATTTTTTTCTGTTTTGAAGTGCTGTTTGATTTGATTTGCTAGTATTCTCTTGAGAAATTTTATATCTATGTTCATCAAGGATATTGGCCTACAATTTCCTTCCTTCTTTCCTTCCTTCCTTCTTTCCTTCCTTCCTTCTTTCCTTCCTCCCTCTCTTCCCTTCCTCCCTCCCTTTCTTCCTTCCTTCTCTTCTCTCCTCTCCTCTCCTTCCCTCTCTCCCTGTCCTTCTCCCCCTCCTCTCTCTCCCTCCCCTCCACTCTCCCTACTTCTCTCTCTCATGTGTCCTTGTCTGATTTTGCCATCAGGGTACTGCTGTGCTCTTAGAATGACTTTAGAAGGCTCTCTCCCTTTCAATTTGTTAAGGAAGAATTGGTTGGCATCAGCTTTACTTTAAGGGTTGGAAGACTTTTTATTGCTGCTGATTCCACATCATTCCTTGTTATTGGTCTATTCAGGTTTCCATGCCCTTATGGCTCAGTTTTGGTAAGTCGTATGTGTCCAGAAATTTTTCAGTTTTTCTAGGTTTTCTAATTGACTTGCATATAGTTTTTCACAGCAGTTCCTAATGATCCTTTATATATATACGTACATATATATATATATATATATATATATATATATATCAGTTGTATTGCCTCCTTTGTCATCTCTAACTTGCATCTTCTATCTTTTTTTGCTTGTCTTGGTAATGGTTTGTCAATGTTATCGATCTTTTAAAAGGCAACACTTCATTTCATTGATCTTTTTTAATTTTTTTAAGTTTCTATTTTGTTAATTTCAGTTATGATCTTTGTTTCTTCTTTCTTTCTATTAATTTTAAGTTCAGCTTGATTTTGCTTTTCTTGAGGTGAAATAATAGACTCTTTATTTGAAATCTATTTTAGGGGGATGTAGACACTTCTTGCTACAAACTTCCTTCTTTGCACTATTTTTGCCATTTTACATAAGTTTTAGTATGTTGTGTTTCCATTTTGATTTGTTTCAAGAATTTTTTAAATTTTCTTTCAATTTTTTTCAATGACTCATTATTTATTCAAAAGAATGTTGCTCAACTCTTCTATATTTGTATAATTTCTTTTTTATTGATTTCTAGCTTTATTCTATTGTAATCAGAAAAGACATGAGATATGATTTTAATTTTTTGTATTTACTAAGACTTTTTTGTGGTCCTCTATTTGGTTTATCCTAGAGAAAGTTTCATGTACTTATGAAAATAATGTATATTTTGTGATCCTTTGATAAAATATCTGGAAATATTCTGGAAATATCTGTTAGGTCCATTCAATCTAGAGTATAGTTTACATGTGCTCTTTCCTTGATTTTTTTGTCTGGATGATCTGTCCATTGATGAAAATAGAGTGTTGAAGTGCCCATGTTATTTCATTGAAGCATATTTCCTCTTTTAGAGCTAGTAATGTTTATAAAATTGGACACCCCAGCAGCAAGTTTATATAGATTTATAATTGCTACATCTTCTTATTGATTAAATCTCTTAATTATGACTTATGACCTTAATGTCACTTTCATAACTTATTTTTTCAAATAATAGTAAAGACATTCCCACTCATTTTTGCTTCCTTTATACAGAGTATTCTTTTCTTTCCTTCCATTTTCAGGTCTGGGTATCTTTACTGGTAAAGTGAGTTCTTGTAGGCAGTGTATTGTTAAGTCCTTGTTTTTAAATCTATTCACGTAATGTGTGTCTTTTAAATGAAGAGTTTAGTCCATTTATGCTCAAGGTTATTACTAATAAAGATTTATTCCTGTCGTTTTGTTGTTTTTCTTTTGTTTGTTCTGAATACTATTTTCTCTTTTCTTATTTGTTCATCATGGTTTGGTGGTTTTTTTGTATAGATAAGGTTGGTTCCTTTCTATCTTTCTTTTGTATGTCTGCTCTTCTAGTGGGTTTTATACTTTCACATGTTTCTGATGGTAGTTATCTTTGTTTAGTCTCTGGAGGACATCCTTAAGCATATTTTTTAAGATCAATGTGATGAATTCCTTCAGTTTTCGCTTTTCTTTTTTTTTTCTTTTATTATTCATATGTGCATACAAGGCTTGGGTCATTTCTCCCCCCTGCCCCCACCCCCTCCCTTACCACCCACTCCGCCCCCTCCCTCTCCCCCCCACCCCCTCAATACCCTGCAGAAACTATTTTGCCCTTATTTCTAATTTTGTTGTACAGAGAGTATAAGCTATAATAGGAAGGAACAAGGGTTTTTGCTGGTTGAGATAAGGATAGCTATACAGGGCATTGACTCACATTGATTTCCTGTGTGTGTTTGTTACCTTCTAGGTTAATTCTTTTTGATCTCACCTTTTCTCTAGTTCCTGGTCCCCTTTTCCTATTGGCCTCAGTTGCTTTTAAGGTATCTGCTTTAGTTTCTCTGCGTTAAGGGCAACAAATGCTAGCTAGTTTTTTAGGTGTCTTACCTATCCTCACCCCTCCCTTGTGTGCTCTCGCTTTTATCATGTGCTCAAAGTCCAATCCCATTGTTGTGTTTGCCCTTGATCTAATGTCTGCATATGAGGGAGAACATACGATTTTTGGTCTTTTGGGCCAGGCTAACCTCACTCAGAATGATGTTCTCCAATTCCATCCATTTACCAGCGAATGATAACATTTCGTTCTTCTTCATGGCTGCATAAAATTCCATTGTGTATAGATACCACATTTTCTTAATCCATTTGTCAGTGGTAAAATCTTAATTTCTCTTTCATTTCTGAAAGGTAACCTTCATGGGTATAGTATTCTTGGTTGTCAGCTATTTTCTTTAATAATTTCAGGATAGCATCCCATTCCCTCCTAGTCTGTGAGATTTCTGCTGAGAAATCTGCTCTTAGTCTTAAATATGACTTGGCTTATTCTCTTGCAGTTTTTAAAATTCTCTATCTTGTCCATTGGTCACTTTGACTATAACATACTGCAATGAACATCCTTTTCTAGTTATGTCTATCTGGGGTCTTTCAGGCCTCTTGTACACAGATATTTGTATCACTCTCAACATTAGGAAAGCTTTAAGCAGTCATTTGATGGTCTTTCTAGGTCTTTCCCCTTTATTTCTCTTTAAGATATTCCATAAATCTCAATATGCTTATTTGACCACTCTCCAAAGGTTTGTAATACTCTTTATTCTTTTTTAAAAATCTTTTTATGTATTTATTGTTTCACTGGAATATTTCAAAATACCTATCTTTAGGTTTCAATACTCTTTCTTCTACTCGATCTAATCTATTGTTGAAGCTTTCAGCTGTATTTTCATTTTACTTAATGAGTTCTTCATTTCCAAAATTTCTTTTTGATTTTTCCTCAAGCTGTCTATCTCATTACAGAGCTTCTAATTCATATCATGAAGTTATCTTAATTTCATTGAATTATCTGTCTGTGTTCTCCTGAATTTCATTCCATTTCTATCTTTATCAGGCATTTCAATAATATTCTTTTCTTTATGATCTGCTGCTATGAAGTTACTTTTTTCCATTGCCAGTGTCATATAACTTTTTTATTTTTTTATATTTCTTGTGATACTATGTAGAGATTTGGACATCTTATGAATTGGTTGTCTCTACTTGTTTTATAAGGTGGCTTTCATGGTAAATAGTTCCCATACATCTTGTGGTGTAAGTTTGATAGGCTATGTTGGCTTTTTTCAAGCTAGGCAGTATAGTATAGTTTCCCTATAGCTTCTTCTGCTATAATAAATTGACATAGTGTGGTATTGTGAGTAACATAGACCTGTTACCTCTAGGGGCCAGGGTGGCTCTGTTGCACACAGGAGTCTGGGAAACCCACTCTATGGGCACTTTTAAAATGGAAGTAGTGCACTGGAAATGTGGAACAGGCTGGATATTTCCTGAGTGGCTGTGGCATGCCCTTAGGCCCAGAAATGGGTCAGGTCATAAAAATACATCTTAGATGGTAGACATTCATGAAGTATGGAACCACATTTGTACACAAGAGCTCCTGGGTCTAAGGGGCTCAGATTGATTAAGGTGGCAACTTACCTGACTATATAATTTGCTGACAGCACAGATGGAAATCTAGCTTGATCTTCAGTGTGTTTCCTGTGCTTCAGTAACAGCTATGGTTTGTTATTATAAAATACACCTACTTATCTGTTATTCTGGAAGAAACAAACATGGGGCTCCTCTATTTGATTATCTTGCCCTTTCAATTAGAAAATTCTTAATGCAGGGTCACCCCACTTTATATTTTACTATTGCTCATCTTAATAACTGAACTCAAAGTTGGGTGATTTTTTCTGAATATGTAGATCTAAAATACTTAAAGAAAATCTAAGTGTGCATTTTCCTTCCATTAAAAGGAACCATGAATGTGGTGTTGTAGTTTATAATTCTTTTTTGTTGTTGGTGGTGGTGGGTCTGGGGTTGAACTTGGAACTTCATGTTTGCAATGGTAATGCTTGAGTCACACTTCCAGTTCATTTTGCTCTAGTTATTTTGGAGATATGATCATATGAACTATTTCCCTGGGCTGGACTTGAACTGTGATCTTCCTGATCTCAGCCTCTTCAGTAGTTAGGATTGCAGGCATGAGCCTATGGCACCCAGATTAAAGCCAATTTTCTTTATCTGCAATATCTCAGGCTTAGCGGGCTATAAGTAAAAAGATGCAGTTTAAGACCCTCTGCATTTACATGGTTCTCATCTTTAAATGTAATGGGGAATAGAACACATTAGAACCTGTTTCTTTCAGTTCAATTTGCCTAACTTTTATTTTTTAAGATGGTGTCTTCTGTGTGTCAGGCACAGGCTGGTCTCAAACTCCTGAGCTCAAGGAATCCTCCCACATTATTCTTCCAAGTAGTGGAGACTATAACCATGTGCCCATACAACTGGATCCAAGCCTGACCTTTTGAATGCAGTTATAGTTGCTGTGGATCAGAGCGAATTTGGCTACAGTGTAAAGTGTCCAAGTGGGGAGACCAGGGAAAGGCAGTGCTATTTGATAAGTCAAATATGTAGATTAGGGAGAGGGCCATGGACCCAAACTATGAGTGAACTATTAGAAGTAAATTGAAGCAAAGAAAGTTAGGTAGACAAATCCAAGTCAGAGTCCTTAAAGGAGATATAGGAGAGATAGAAGGCCTTTAGGCCTTCAGTATAGATGCCAAAGTGAATTCTTTCATGACTTTCTGACATAAAACTGGTTTATTGAAAAGTTCTTTAGAAAAGTAACTCAAGCTCATAAAAACATCCAATCTGAGCCAACTGGAATAAAAATGCTTTTGCATTTTGCCAGTCACCTCTTTGGGTTTAACAGATGATAAAGTCCTAGTAGAGTTCTTTTCATTCTGAGATAAACTATAAAGTTTGGTGTTAACATGAGGCTCAGAATCTCTCCCCAAACTTTGGGCTTGCAAAAGTGAATTGAATCATTTTCAATGGTCATTTGTGTTTTCTAGTTAGAACCATGGTCCAACATGTTTCCTATTGATTGAGAAATACCAAAGTACAGAGTCTTTTCTGATTTGGTCATTTAACTCTCAATTTCTTTGGCAGAATTTAAACATGTTAATTATCAGAATGAAGGGATGCAGAAAGTAAAAAACAAAACAATAAATAAGTAGTTCAAACTTTCAAAAAGTAGGAAAGGAAGAATTGAACTGTTTTGGACTATTGGGTGAAGAATGCAAAAAGGAATCATCAAGAAGGTGAAAGTTTTATAAGTAATCTGTTTTACACAGCTTTCTGACTTAATCTAGGTTACCATTCACTACCAATGATGAATAAAACCAATAGAGTAAATACTGCCTAAAATTAAACTGTGAAATTTATCACCCACCTGCGTTTGATATGTTCCATCATTTTCCTTTGTACTCTTTGATAAGCAAGATGGTCACAATAATAAATTTCAAAAACTTATAATTAGATAAGACATGAAATACTGTTGCCAAATTGATATTGACCTAAATCTCAGATGAGAAAACTCCACAGTAGAAGATTGAACATTCCCCAAACATGTGTCATATCTAATCCTTTATTTCATATCTGGAAGAGCTTCAAAATTTTAAGTAAAGTTATCTGTAAATGAATACAAAATGGATAGATTTCCAACAAAAAGTTGGATGTCAGACAGGTCTGACTGTACAAGGATAAAGAGCCTGGAAATGGCTAGACGAGGCAACAGGCTATGGTCTAGACACTGTTAAAATCAATTTGGCAGTATTGTATTTGACTTGGACTTTGTTAAAAATCCTGCAGTGGGTGGTTCTGAAAATAAAAATCCACTTAAATCATCTGGCCTTTTAGCTATGTAAAATATAAAATAATTTGCCTGGTTTCCTCTTTGCATCATTCCTTCTCTGATGACTCTCATTATTATATTCTATTTTTGGTGTTCTTATATCAGAAAAAAAGAAAAAACAGTGAGTATGTTGGCTCTTACTCTATCAACAGACATTGTAGCAAAGATTCCAAGGCATAATGCATTGACAGTCATACATAAATCCCATTTTAGAGAAACACACACACACACACACACACGTAGCTATTTTCATACTTTCTTTTACAATCATATAATCTTTTTTTTCAATGAGGTTACATATAGATGCAACTTAATGCTCCAGTGACTGTATTTTAAAGTTTCATAAGCTATCAAACAACTATGTAAAATCAAAGGATAAATCTTTTAAAATGGAAAACAGCCAGTGTTAAAGTGACTACAATGCAGAACAAGAAAATGAATTTAGGCAGCATCCAAACCTCAATGTCTGTGGAATTGAATGCTAAATAGAGTTAATCTAATTTACTAGGCAATCACCTTCTTTAATGCAAATCATTCATTTTCAGAAAATTAAATAAATATTATACACATTTTTGGAATACAGTTTTCCTTTGCTTTATGTATATTAAAAAACACACAAGTAAAGATTAACAATGCAATAGGCAAAATGAAATTTAAGGAATTAATCTTTTTAATTTTAGTCACATTTACCATTTAACCTGAGAAGTGTATTCTAGCTCATAAATGCAAAAATATATAATATATTAATAATACTCAGAGAATTATACATTTAATTAATATGAGACCACTTAAAACAAACTTTAAAAATATTTGAAAATAATTATTGCTGAGAAAATGAGAAGTATATACAGTGTTAGTAAAGCCATAAAGTAGTAATAAGTTTCTGGGATATTTGATGATAATTATAAAATATTTTAAAATATTTTTACACTTTGACTCAGAAATTCTATAATTAACAATTTATTCTGATTATATATGCATATACATATATACATACATCTATATACTTACATACATATATGCATACAAATATATGTATATATAATTATATATATAAATATTAAGCAACAAGATAAATGTTTTAAATATGTGTATATATATCTACATACAGACATATATATAAATATATGTATAATGGAAGCATTTATATCACAATAAATAAAATAAGCTAAGCATAAATAAAATATGATAAGTAATACATAATATAGCCAAAGAATGAAATGGTATGATGTCAGGAAAAATAATTACTGAAATTTATCTATTAACATGCCAAAGTTTTGATTGTGCTAAAAAAATGACATCTACTATGTTTCCAGGACAGATGGCAGTCTTTTCTGTTTTCTAAGTATGTGTGTGTGTGTGTGTGTGTGTGTGTGTGTGTGTGTGAGAGAGAGAGAGAGAGAGAGAGAGAGAGAGAGAGAAATTTGGAAGGCACAGGGGAGAATGATAGAATGAGGAAGCTGTGAGATTACCTCTTACTAATTTCTCTACTTTTGTTCATGTTGGAAAATTTTTATAGTGACATTTTTTAGATACAAGATTACATACCCATTTTATAAAAGATTTTAGGTGTTAAAATTATGTATGTTTCTTTTATGTTTTTGCTTGACAGTGAACATATAATGATAATTTTTTCACTTACAGGAAGATTCACTGGGGCAATTCTAGATAGATTTACATAGTGCAATGCCCCTCACTATCTCCCCTTCTCAACCCTCTTCCCACCATACTTAAAACAATTGCAAAAGGTTTCATTGCTTTATTTCATATGCGTATGCGAGGCCCATCAACCATATCCCTCACCTTCATTTCCTTCATTCACCCTCCCCACCTCCGACAAGTATCCCCCTCACTGTACTTATTTTACAGTCCTGTTCTTGATTTTTAATTCCAAAGTCAGTGTTCAAAGGGGTTTCTCAACGTTTCCCAGCTGTGAATATAATGTTCTTGGGTCAGGCCAATCCCTCCTATTACTCCCCCTCACCCTTTCCCTCCTACCCCGTCATTCAGCACTTTCAGTCTGTTTTATTATGTCCTCTACCTACGCAGATGCAATGTGTTTTGACATTGTTGACTTGCTGTCGTTCTCTTTTCCTTCCCTCCATCTCCAAGTTCCATCATTACAAACATGTTCCAAATGTAAATGTGTATATAATTATGTTTGGTTTTTGTGACATTTATCTTTTGAATCTATCTTCCACTCATGAGAGAAAACATGTGGACTTTGTCTTTCTGAACCTAGCTTACTTCACTTAACATGATGTCCTCCAATTAATAATAATTGTGCCATTTACCTGAAAGTGACACAATTTCATTCTTCCTTATGGCTGAATAAAACCCCATTGTGTATATATACCCTTTTTCTTAATCTATTCATCAGTTGTAGGGCATCTGGGATGTTTCTATAGCTTGGCTATGGAATGGTACTGCAATAAACATCAGTGTGCAAGTATGTGTATTGATCCTGGTTGACAATTCTTCAAACAAATGCCCAGGAGTGAATCCTGTGGTAGTTCTACTTTTAGTTTTTTAAGGATTCTCCATACTGTTTTCTGTAATGGTTATACTGATTTATATTCCCAGCAACAGTGTATAAGTGTTCCTCTTTCACCATATCCTTGCCAACGTTTGTTGTTGCTTGTGTCTTGATGTCAGCCATTCTAACTGGAATGAGATGAAATTTTAATGCAGCTTTGATTTGCATTTCTTTTATAGCCAGGAAAGTTGAGACTTCTTCTTGTGTTTATTGGCCATTTGTATCTCTTCCTTTGAAAATTTCCTATTCAATTCCTGTGCCCCTTTCTTCATTGGGTTGTTGATTCCTTGGAACTTTTTTGAGCTTCTTATAGGTTCTGGTAATTAGTCCCTTACCAGATAAATAGTTGGAAAATATTTTCTCCCATTGTGTGGGCAGTCTCTTAAATCTAGTAACTGTTTCTCTTGCTGGGCAGAAGCTTTTTAGTTTGATGCAGTCCATTTGTCCACCCTTTCTCTTAATTGCTGAGACTTTGAAGTTCTGTTTAGAAAGTCATTGCTAAGCCTACATGTTAATACTTGGTAAAAAAAAAACTTTAAAGTAAAAATGAACAAAAATACATCTACAGAAAAGCACGCTTGACTCTTTACTTCTCCAAACCTGAGTTTCATCAGCATGCTACTGACAGTTCTGCCTCCTCTCTGACCTATTTTTCCTACACAGCCAATTCATACCTAGGAGTAAACAGATGAGGTAGATTCTACCTCAGAAAAACCTTTGTTTCAGCATCAGTCTCTGCTGATGCAGAAATCTTAACACCTGTTGCCAATCTTTTGCTGATCCAATTCTTGGTATTACCAGAACCAACAATTATGTAATGAAAAATTTCCTGAGCTAAAGTCTTTCTCCCTCTTTTCAGATCACAAAGTTCTGGTTTGTATGTATGTGCACAAGACACACATATCTGCCTTCTCCTCTTCACCTTAATCAAGCCCCATCCGTCCTTTCAAATCTATTCTCACACTTAACTTCTAGTAATATTCTGCTCTGGCCTTTGCTCCTTTTCTCCCAAGCATCACTTGGATTTTCTCTGGTTTTATTATCTCATCATTTGGTTTGCACTGCAAATTTTTCTCATCTGTTTTATCTCCTGCCTAACCTAATTATCTCCGTGGACTGCACTGCTTTGGTGCTGCCTAACAAAGAGATGACTTTTAGCAGAGAAAATAAAACCAAGATATGTCAGTTGTGTCAGATTTAGAATTTTGGAATATCTCTATATTCCCAGAGATGTTGTATTTGATATGAGGAAAAGCTTGACTCTAGAGGTAGGCTACCTGGACTCAAATCTTGGATCTGCAACTTGGTAGCTGTAGAAACTTGTACACATAAACTTGCCATATTATTACCATTGGTAAGATGGGAGTAATATTAGCTCCAAAAAATAAATGAGCATATGTATGTGTATGTATATAGAGAGGACTGTTAGAGCAATACCTGACATATAAAAGCATTGAATGAGTATTTGTCCTTAATACTAACTATAATCCTCATTTTTAACTCCTTTCAGCATAGTAATTAAAAAAATACTGTGGGGAAAGCTTACAATGAATAGTAAATAACAGAATAGTCAAAGCAAGAAAATTTTATCTTGAATGAATGTGTGAATTTATTCCTGTCTTTAATAAATATTGAGTTTTCTTAGCACCCATTCTGCTAAATAGTGGGAATGTGTCTGAGAAGAAGATAAATGAAGCCTTTGCCCTTATGGCACTTACATTGTAATGGAGTTTAAATTTGAATTGATGAATGAATGCATCAATGGCTTTGTGAATGCCAAGGCATATGACTCCAACCTTTACTCTGAAGTGGTTTTCTCTTTGCCAGATTAGTAAAGTCATCTCCGGGTATGTTCAATTGCTTTGGAGATTCTATCTTTGTTCTTTGTGGCCTTGAAAGGTAATTCATGATTGTATAGTTATTAATCATGTTAAAGGTTTGCACCTTCATTTTATAAAATGTGATCCAATTTTAATAACATAAGGAGTTTAATAAAACTTCATATGGGGTGTCTCATATCAACATAGTAAGTGAAATATTAGCCTGGATAAAACATTCAGCTTTTTTTTTTTTTTTGCTTTTGCTATATTTTTTCCACAAGAAAAATGCATACTGACAAATTTTCAAAGCAACATAAAATAAATGTAGTAAAATATTAGTGGAAATTAATTCCCTGTCATTATCTTTCCACAAATCTCCTCATGCACTCATATGCACATAACTTTACATAAATTAGACCATGTAAAAATATCAGCTACACATGCCTTTTCTTCCTTCATCCCTTCTTTTCTTTGTATTTTCCACAAATTTCTAAACATAAAGACTTCACTTCTATGAGTTAAATTCCAAAGTAGGATTCCCAGGCTAGAGGATACAAATAGTTTTAATTTTTATTAATGCTGAACAATTGCTTTCCAGGTAATCATAGCAACTTATAATCTACTCTTCATTTACAGGTGTTCTCATTACTCCCCTCTGTCAATAATACTTGGCATGTGCAGGCTTTTGAATTTTAAAAAACAATTTATCACATGTCATGCTATTTTATTTTAAATTACATTTATATTTCTCTGATTTAGTCTTCTCTTAACTCACTATTAATTTTAGAAGTGTTCACATGACTTTCCAAATAGAACAATTTTGTCTCTTATAAAATCTAAGAAATTTCCATAATTATCTCTTTTAATACTGCTTCTTTTTTCTCTTCTCTCTTTGTATGGAATATTATTAAATATACAACTTTTCATTCAATCTTCTAGGTCTCTCAGCTACTTTTTCATATATCTTATCTTTTTGTCTCTAGTATTTCTATATAACCTCTTCTGATATTGTTCACAAATGGCTTCTACAATTTTAGCTGAGCAAGAATATTCTTTCTATTAAGTTTCTAATTTCCATTCTTTAGACTTTTCTAGTAGACTTACTTAATTTTTTTCATATCACCTAGTTCATTTTTAGTAGACTTAGTTTTTCATATTACTCATACTATTCCCTTTTGTTTTTCCATTAAATTCATTAGCGGCATATGTATTTTATGTCCTGTATGTCTTATTCTATTGTCTGTGTACATCTGATTCTATAGAGATCTTTTTGTTCATATTTATAGTATTTTTAAAGTATTACTTATAAGAGTAGGGTTTTAAATGTTCTAGGGGAATGGTTATATCACTAGCAAATAGAGATTTTTGAAAATTTTTCCTTATATTTTTACCTGTTTTTCATGTTCTTGCTTAGCTTCACTTACTAATAACTTCAAAACAATGTTGAATGATGAAAGTAATAACACTTCTGTCTTATTTCTGATTGTTTTCCTATTTAATTGTGTTTACTACTACTCCATTGCAACTGCTTGGTGAAGAAACAACCAAAATTTATCACAAACTCAAAAATCCATAGAATGCCAACAAAATTATACATTAATAATCTTATGATTATCTTCACAGAATTACATGTACAATGTATCATTTGGTGGTAAGTATTGTCCTTGCCCTTAGACCAATGAAAAACACAAGAAAGACTGAAAGGGCATACATGTATAAGGATAAAGTGAGAAGGAAGTGCTTGTGATACAGTGTTGGAAACTAGGAAGCAGGTAGAAGACTGATACATTAGTTTCCTATAGTTGCTTTAAACAATACCATAAATTTGGTGATTTAAAACAATATGCACTCATATTCTTGTAGTTTCACATGTCAGAATTGCAAAATGTTTTCACTGGACTAAACCAAATTCTCTCAGCATGCTCTATGGCAGAATCTGTCTTCTTGTCTTTTCTAGATTCCAAGCCAGGTTCCATCTTCAAAGTGAGCAGAAAAGTATTTTCAATTCTGTCTCTGTTTCCATCCTGGGCTGACACTGAACTGTTCTCCTCTCAATCTCTGTCTTCCCATGAGCTGGGATTATAGATGTAAGCCAATATGCCTGGACTATCTCACTCTTATAATGACACCTGTGATTATATTTAGGAAACGTGGAAAATGGAGACTAACCCTCTTTTCAAAGACCCTTAACTTTCAGCAAGATTCCTTTTTGTCATATAAAGCAATATTCCCAAATTCCATGGATTAGGTTTTACATTACTGGGAGCCATTATTTAGCCTGCCAGAGGTGCTAAGTTAGTTAGTACATCAAAGTTGAAAACTACAGTGACAGTAAAGAAAGCAATAGAAGCAGGGTATTTTGTCACAGAACTGTACTAAAGCTCAGGAATGAGAAGTAGTAGTGAGATACCTCTGTAATATGAAGCAATGTGTGGAGTGGAAACTAGAATTGACTAGATATGGACAAAGACAATGGATTCCACAGACCAGTTCTTATAACTCTGAGTATTGCTTAAGGTCAAGGTCTCCATGTGGAAAATAAGGGCATTTGGTAGCTAATTACTGAAACTCAGCTGTCTCTTCCCAGTGAGATCTAAAAAGCTTATGTTATACCTAGGCAAGAGAATTGATGACCACTCTCTGTGGCAATTTACCAGGATAATGGGGAACAGCGGATACTGACAAATGCAAAACTCCTCACGGAACCACATTAAATACATACAGTACATCCCACCAGTGAACAAGGCCCTTACATTCACAGGTAACTTGAAAAATCAACTTTTTGTTGTTTCTTACTTAAAGATGCATGAAAAGTCTTATGTAGCCAGACATATAAGAAAGCCTCTAGTATGAAGGAGTAAGACTAAAGTAAACAATAAGGAGGGAAAGATCTCAGCAAACAAGCAGAAGTTGTTGAAATTTTCCTTTTTTAAAAGATTCTTTTTTAGCTTTTCAAAGATGAGACTTCCTGTACTCATAAAATGACAGAGTAATTTAATTTTTTTTAAATGTCAAGAATGGAACAGAAATTTTGGAAGTAAAATTATGATAGTAACTGAGCATGGTGGCTCATGTCTGTAATCCTAGCTACTCAGGAGGCAGAGATCAGGAAGCTTTCAGTTCGAAGCCAGCCCGGGCAAATAGTTTGAGAAACCCTATTTCAAAAAAAAAAACCCATCATATAGCCTGGCCCAAAAGACCAAAAATCCTATGTTCTCCCTCATATGCGGACATTAGATCAAGGGCAAACACAGCAATGGGATTGGACTTTGAGCACATGATAAAAGCGAGAGCACACAAAGGAGGGGTGAGGATAGGTAAGACACCTAAAAAATTAGCTAGCATTTGTTGACTTCAGTACAGAGAAACTAAAGCAGATACTTTAAAGCAACTGAGGCCAATAGGAGAAGGGGACCAGGAACTAGAGAAAAGGTTAGATCAAAAAGAATTAACCTAGAAGGTAACACACAAGCACAGGAAATCAATGTGAGTCAACTCCCTGTATAGCTATCCTTATCTCAACCAGTAAAAACCCTTGTTCCTTCCTATTATTGCTTATTCTCTCTCTACAACAAAATTAGAAATAAGGGCAAAATAGTTTCTGCTGGATATTGAGGGGGTTGGGGGGAGAGGGAGGGGGCAGAGTGGGTGGTAAGGGAGGGGGTGGGGGCAGGGGGGAGAAATGACCCAAGCCTTGTATGCACATATGAATAATAAAAGAAAAATAAATAAATAAATAAAATAGAAAGGAAAAAAAAAAAAACATCATAAAAAAGGGCTTGTGGAGTGGCTCAAGGTGTAGACCCTGAGTTCAAGCCCCAGTTCTCCCTCCAGAAAAAGAATATGATAGTAGAATAGAAAGTTTAAAGACAAACTAGAAGAAATTTCTCAAAAAGAAAAAAATTGATATTAGTATTCCAGGGTTTATACCACTGAACATTTAAGATTCCAGAAAGATAAGTAAAGATGGAAAGAAGAAAAAATCATCTAGGATATGTTTTAAATTTTTTCCAAGCTGAACAATGTACATTTTTCTGTTGAAAAAGACCATCAAGTGATCAGTAGCAGAATGGTTTTGTAAAATCTACATGAAAATATCACTGTGAAATTCTGTAACACAAATTACAAAGAGAAGATTTAGACACTTTCCAAGAGAGAAATAAAAAGAATTTACATTCAAGAATCAGAATATTAGACTTCCTAATAGAAATTCTGGAAGTTAAAAACAAGATTCTCAGGGAAATAGATTTCTAACTAAGTATTAATTGTGTGTTAGTTAGTTTTCATGTCACTGTGACAAATACCTAAGAGAACAACTTAAAAAGAAGAAAGATTTATTTTGGCTCATGGTTTCAGCCCATGCCCAGGTTGTTCCATTGCTGTGGGCTTGGGGTGAGGCATAACGTTGTGTTGAGGAGAGCATGTGGTAGAGCAGACTTGCTCACTTTGTGGTGCCAGAAGCAGAGCAGAGTTAACAGGAAGGGACCAGGGTCACATATACCCTTCATGCTCTTTCTTCTGTCTAGGCCCCACTCTCTCCTCTTTCACCATCTCCAAATAGTCTATTCAAATTTTGAATCCATCATTGGGTTAAACTGTCGATTAGGTCTGAACCCTCAGGATCCAATCATCTCTGGAAATGTCCTCACTCACAGAAACATCCAGAGGTGTACTTTACTAATCTCCTAGGCATCTCTCATGCCAGTAAAGTTGACAGTCAAGATTAACCATCACAAATTGTATACCCAAGCAAACTATTTAATCTTATATAGCTTAAATTAAACCATGCAAATTTTCAGAAATTTTGACACCCAGGTATTCTATCTCAGAAAGCTTACAGGAGTATAAAATATACTGAAATAAAGAAATTAGCCAAGGAAGAGGAAAACAGGGAATCCTTAGAACTTAGTTTTAAGTTGACCACAGAATGAATCCCAAATCATCTTCCCTTTAGTTGCACTGGTTCCTGTTTCACTGTACTGTGAAGCTTACAGTATAGTACAGATTGGGTTTCTCCACTGCTTTGGCACTGTTGACATTTTTAATGATATACATTTATCATGTAAATTTGCTAAAATGAACCCAGCTACTATAATCAACATCTCCCAAAATATATAATTGTTCAAGTGTAACAGAAGTTTCTTCTCTCACACATAAATCTAAACCCTTGGCAAATATGTGGCTTTCTTCTCAGTGGCTCTACCCTTTTGGCTTCTTATTTTAATTTGTACATTTACGTTAAGTGGGTGGATGAGTAAAAGGATAAAAATAATAAACAGGAGATTCTCATAATACAAGCCTGCACATGTCATATATCACTTTCACTAACTTTACATTTGATGTAACTCAGTCATGTGGCCATATAACCGCAAGAAAAGCTGGCAAATATTTGCCTATGAGCCCAAGAAGAAGAGGAAGTGGCTATTGACATTGTGTATGATATTTCTAAAAACTTTTCTAGTAATTTTCAGGAACAAACCCAAAACAAAGCACAGGACAATTGGTTATTATGAGGCATAATAATTATTCTTTTGTGTCCATTAAAATGGTGAGCACTAATCACCAATCTAAATGCAGGGCTTTTCATTTTGACGAGGGGACAGTAATAATTAACTAGAAAAGAAATGGCTTCATGTAGTTCTTGCTTCAAGCATCCTATTTTTAATCTTAAGGCCTTCAAGTTAACATATATCTTTATTCACCAAATTTTATTTTATTTAGAATATAGTACTGCTATACACCACAAAAACTGCAAATTTTTTAAATGCTGCTAGAAGAAAATATCACCAATCTTAACTGCATAGAGTCCTGTGACTTGTCATTTAGACACAAATTTCTTAAAATGAATTTTTAAGCAATTAATCTGGGAAAGTACTATAACATTTAATTGTCCTGCACATTTAGGAATTTCAGCTCTTTCCTTCCTTTTACAAATCATGTTAGCAAAATGTTACTGAAGAATTAGATGTTAAGAAATTCTTCTCTCTAATTACAAGAAACTGGGATTTAAATAAAATTAGTTCCCCAAGTGTCTCATATTTAGTATATCCTTTCACCTTGAGAACTATGAAAATAAAATAGTTACCTCATAGAAGCAGAGAATAGAATAGTGGTTGCCAGGAGCAGGGAGTAGGAAAAATGAGGAGATTTTGGTCAAAGTGTATGAAGTTTCATTTATGCAAATGACTGTATTCTAGACTCACCATGTAGAGTATGGTAACTATAAATAACTGTGATGTATTACACATTTGAAATTTATGAGAAGAGCTTGAGTATTCTTACCACAAAAACACGAGAAAAGAAATGACTATGTAAAGTAATGGATATGTTGAGTAATGAATGTTGGGCAAAGCTGGGAAACCCTGTCCTTTGGAAGGTTTAACATTGGCATTATTACATTTTCAATATTTGGAACAGTTTTTCAGGGAAGCCATTTGGGTTTGGAATTTTCCTTAAGGGACATTTTTTGCCTGCCGACTTCATTTGGTTTTTTTATTTGTAGAAGCATTCAGGGTTTTAAAAATTATTTCTTCAGGAGCCAAATTTAGTAGGATACATTTTTCTAGGAAATAGTTCTCATCATTTAGTAGCCTGAAGTTTCTCATGTTATCTTTCCAAACAAAGATCATTATCATTTTATAGGGAAATTGAGTTGTGACCAGAAAATATATTTTGTATGATTTTTGAAAGTTATCAAGGTTTGCATTATGACCAACAATATTCCCTGTTAGAAAACAATGTTTTTTTCTGCATTTTGGGGTGCAGTCATCTGCATAGGCCATTAGGCAAAATTTGTTTATTCAAATTTTTTTTGCTTGCTAATAACTTCCTTGTTTCATTAGTCCCAAGGCAATCTTTTTTTTTTATTGTTGTGCAAGGTGGAGGTACATTGTAGCATTTACCAAAGTTCTTATGACTTATCAAATATATCATTCTTGAATTCACCCCCTCCAAGGTTTTCTTTTTTTCCCTTCCCCCTAAAAATGACATACATGTGTACACAGTATTTGTACCATACTCACCCTCCTACACCTTTTCCCCACCACCTCCCCCTCCTACAGGTACCAACTCCCATTCCTTTCAGGACCTGTTCTGCCCTCCTGTTCTCTGTTTTTGTTGTTGTTTTCTTTTACATAAGTATTTGTAAAGTTTTGGTTATGTATTTATTGGAGCACTGGGGTTTGAACTAAGAGCCTCACGGTTGCTAGGTAGGTGCACTTACCACTTGAGCCACTCCACCAGTCTTTCTCTGATTTTGTAGAAGAAAAAAGAAAGAAAAGAAAAAAAATGACATTTTGCTTGTTTAAGATAGCTGCACATGGAGTTTCTTTGTGACATTTCCATGTATTATAAACTGAATTGATTCATCTTCTCTATTTTTCTTCATTCTACCTTAGTCCTTTCTTATGGGGTTTCATAAGAAATTTAAAAAATTTTATATTCATTCTCATATGAGAGTTTATCAGCCATATTCACCTTCTTAATTTCCTTCTTTTACCCTACCCTTCTCGTATGTGACCTGCCCTTAGTGTAACCTGTTTTTCATAATATTTTAAGACAATCTTTTTAAATATCCCAGTGCAATTTTATCTACTTCTCCTTGTACATGTATTTAAGACTGTGTGTATATGTGTACACACATTGACCTGAAGCTTGCCATCTGTAGTCTCCATCTCCAGTAGCACTTTTTTGGTTGAGCTTCTGCATGACACATAACTTCCTTCTTGATTTTCAAAGTTGTATTTTATGTTCTCTTATAAGCAATATACAGTTAGATTTTAAAAATCTATGCTGAATTATTTTTGGTTTTTAACTGGAGCAAAGATTGTATTCATACTGAAGGTAATTACTGAATGCATAAAAATTAACACATAATTACTTACATATCTCTCAAGGTCTAAGTTTATCAATACTTTTATTCTTCCCCCAGTGAACATGTAGAAGTTATTTTATTCTATTTAATTCAGCCCTGCTTCTGTATCATTGCTTTTGTTATTTTAATTATATTTTTGAAGACAAGAGACATTCATTTGGTTATTATCTTATAAATCAATATTCTTTAGAGTTCACCAACAATCACTACATTATTTGCTCTTCATTCATTCTTTCTCTTACTTCTTCCTACTGGGATATTTTATTTCTGTTTGATATACAACTTTTAAAGTTTCTTTTAAGGAAGTTCATCTTACAGTGAACTCTCAATTTTTTATTTTTGTATAAGCTATTTTTACATATAAATATTTTTAGTTCCTCATTCTGGTAATCTGTTTTGACTGGCTATATAATTCTAAGTGATGATCATTCAAAGCATTCAGACATTCCATTCAATTTTGGCTTCCATTTTTGCTGTAGCGAGGCCAGCTATAAATTTAATAACTATGTTATTTTTACTTTGGCTGCCTTAATATTTTTTCAGTTTTCTCAAGTATGTGAACTTTTGCTATGAAGTTCCTAAGTGTGAATTTTACTTTATTTATTTGGTGTCATGTGTTGGGATTTTTAAGTCTATGAATTGGTGTCATCAGTTCTATAAGAATTCCAACCATTATTTTTTCAGAGTCCCACTAAAAATGGAAGTCTTTTTTCCCCCTGAGACTAATTACATTGTGCATCTTCTCACTTTATATTCTGTCTCTTACCTCTTATCGTCTCTGTCATTTCCAATATTTTGTCTCTTAGTGCTGAATTTTATTTTGGTCAACCTTATCTACTAGCTTTCTAATGATCTCTTCAGCTGTGCCTAATTTGCTATTTCAATTGTTTCTTGAGTTATTTATTTATTTTTTTAGGTTTTTTTTGAGACAGGGTCATGCTGCATACTTCAGACTGTCCTGGAACTTACTACATAGTTCAGGCTGGCCTCAAACTTCCAATCTTCCTGCTTCCAACCTTTAGAATGCTAGGACTACAGTGTACACACAACTGAATCATTTTATTTTAATTATTATTTTTATATCTAAAGTTCCATCTGGTGCAAATATGGAAATTTAGAAAACTGTTATTAAATTTTTCAGTTTCCACTACTTGCAGATATTTTCAATATTGTATGTTAAACATAAGATACATTTTTTCTATAATGCAATAATGTGTATCTGAATCTGGAAATTCTAATTAGCTAGAGTCATTGTGGGTCTTCTCGTGGATGATATGGTATATCTTTATGTGCTTTCATCTTTTTGACTATTTGCTCTTTGTCCTTTAGGAAGAAAAATCTCTTTAATAACTTGAATCTAAGTTAGACATGCCTACTTCCAGAAAGGATATGCAGTGGCTTCTGCTGGGGACCTAGATGCACCTCTAGCTTAGATTCACCTAAAAATAAATGTAGAGCCTGGGATTCCTCTACTGTTTTGGGATTGTCAAACTCAAGCTGCAAATTCTTAGAAAATTGGTGAGCCGGTCAGGGATTTACTCTGCCTCAGGAGGTGCAGATCTTTGCTGTCCTGAATGAAGTAGGAAAAGTTCTCCCTTAAGCTTCCTTACTTTTACATCCTCTAGACTTTGATTTATTCCCCTTTACTTTATAGAACATTAAAATAGAAGTTGAAATGTTTGAGGTGGGCAAGCATCTATAATACTAAAGCAGATTCAAGCTCTGCGTATTTCTCTAAATTCTCAATTTGCCTTCATTTTGACTTGATTTTTTTTTACTGTTTTATTAGTGACTCAAGGCTTTTAAAAACGATTAAATCCAGCAAATTTAGTTGTTTTTACTAAATTGCGGGTGTGAATGACTTAGTTTTTCTTTAGTGGGAACAAAATCCTCTTTCTAAAGATTTCCCCACTACCCACCCTAAACTCACAACTAGAAGTAGAAAGGTTTCTTGCTGAAAGCAGGACAAAGGATGAGGACAGGAATGATATGAATGTCTTGCATGGCTGATTTAAATATGTCTGATTTATCTCTTTCTTTCAGAAGTCCTATCAGATGTTTCAAACAATGGGTGATCGTGCTTACTATATAAGCAAATACAGTAATTTACTAGATTGATGCAGCTATCTTTATCCACAGAAGTTCTGAAGGAAACAGGAAGTATCTTCTCTTCAGTGAGATTAACAGTTATTTACTCATTTGTCTGGGATAGAGATAGTAGGAGAGGAAGCCTCCAGGAGCTTAATTTGGACAGGGTTCTAGAAAGGAAGAGAGAACATAGACCATACTATACTCTATTGTTTCTCCACAGGGAAAAGAGATTGTATTTAAGATGAGAGACTGAGAGCCCAGTTTCTCAAATGGAATAGATCTGAGTTGAATGTCAGCTCTGTCACTCTCTGCCATGCAACCTTAAGCAATTTATTTAATCTCTCAGAAAGGATAATGATTGCACCTTTTTCATTAGATAGGATTGAAAGTTAGATGTGATGCTGGAAGTAATATAAATTGTACATTGCCTGACACATAGTAGGTGTTCAATAAATATTAGAGATTACCATTTCATGTTCTTTCTGAGAAACAGTTCACAAAATAATTTCTTACTATTTTTGCATACTGAAAAGGGTTAAAAAATCCTTCCAGAGCAATTACCATTCTGGTAGATAGCTATTGACTACTTATCACACAATATTGATAAAGAATCTGAGAAAAAACTATCATAATTGATCTATTAACACAGCTATTAGAACTAAGTGCAAAAATGCCAAAAATAGCACAGATTTTCAGAAGAAATAGACAAATACTCCTAGTGCACCTTTAATTGCAGTATGTCTCAGTCCACATAAGGATTTACTTGCCAGTCTGTTTTCTCTGATTATAATTTTTGGCATATATAGGCTTTCAGTAAATACCTTTTTATTTCATATTACCAAACTATCTACCCCCCAAAAAAACCAAAATAATCTGCAAATGCCAAAAATTTCAGGTTATCATTTTGTTTATCTCTTCAAAGAACAAAGTCTTTGTTTCACTGATTCTTAGCATGGCTCTTTTAGTCTCTACTTCATTAATATCTGCCTTGATCTTTATGATTTCTTTCCAGCTTCTGCTTTTGTTTGGATTTGGCTTATTTTTCTAAGAATTTAAGGTACATCGTCAGCTAATTTGAGATTTCTCTGATTTTTTAATGTAAGTACTCATAGCTACAAACTTTCTTATTAGCACTGTCTTTGTGTCTCCCAAGTGTTCTGGTAAGTTGTGTTTTATTTGATTCTAGGAATTTTTTGGTTCCCTCATTATTCCTTCAGTGACCTTTCAGTCTTCATGTGCTTGAATTTTTTGGAGTTTCTCTTGTTATTGATTTCTAGTTTTATTCTGATGTGGTCTGATGAAATACAAAAAGTCATTTCACTTTTCTTATATTTGTTAAGATTTGCCTTACATCCTAAAATATGATCAGTTTTGGAGAAAGTTCCAGGAGCTGAAGAGAAGAATGTGTAGTCTGATTGGAATATTTTATAGATCTCTAGTGTCATTTAATTCTGAAATTTCTTTGCTGATTATTTTTATATGACCTATCTATTGATGAGAGTGAGGTATTAAAATCACGCACTTTTATCATACTTGGGTCTATCTGTATTTTGTCCAGTAATGTTTCTTTTATGAAATTGGGTATGCCAACATTCTATGTGTATTATTTTCAATCATTATATCCTCCTGATTGATTGTTCCCTTTGTCAAAATGAAGTGACCCTCTTTGCCTCTTCTAACTAATTTTGGTTTGAAGTCTGATTTGTCAAATATGAGTATAGCTACTACTTCTTGCTTTCAGGCTCCTTGTGCTTGGAAAATTTTTAATCATCCTTTCACTTTTAGCCTGTGTTTGTCTTTGCCAGTGAGTGCATTTCTTCTAGGCAACAAATATTTGGGTCTTATGTTTAAACCAGTCTGCAAGTTGATGTCTTTTGAATGGAGAGTTGAGACCATTAGCATTTAGAGGTATTATTGAAAGTTATTGAGTAATTCTTGCTATTTTGCTGTTTTTCTGATGTTTGCTTGTTCCCTAATCTTCATTTGTTTCTGTACTCATCTAGTGGGCTTACTCTTTCCCATATTTTCATGGTTATGCAAGATGCCTTCAATTATGAAAGATAGACTTGCTGGATATAGTAATGTAGGTTAGCAGGTATTTTCTTTCAAGGCTTGAAATGTATCTTTCCATCCCTCCTTGCTTTTAAAATTTCTACTGAGAAATCTGATGTGTACTGATGGATTTGCCTTTAATGGCTTAGCACTTCTGTCTTGTAACCTTCAATATTCTTTCTTTGTTCTGTATGCCTAATGTTTTAATTATAATATGATGTGGGGAAGTTCCTTTCTGGTCTTTTCTTTTTGTAGTCCTAAAAGTCTTCTCTACTAGGTGACTATTTCTTTCTCAAGATTTAGGAAGATTTCTGTTATTACTTTACTGGGTATGTGTTGAATGCTTTGTGTTTGTACCTCTTCTCCTTCTTCTAAGACCATGACTCATAAGTTTGATCTTTTAATGGTGTCCCAGGTCTTGAATGTTCTATTCATGTATCTTTAGTTTTTTTTTCCCCTTTGTCTTCATTTGAATGTTTTAATACATCCATCTTGTTGTCTTCAATTTGATCCAGTCTGCTAGAGAGGTTTTCAATTTTTTTTGACTTATTGAGCTTTTCATTTCCAGAATCTCAATTTGATTTTTTTTGCAGAATTTCTGCACCTTTATTGGATTCCTCTTTTATGTCATTCATGGTCTACTTTGTTTCATTCAGCTCTTAATTTGGGTTCTCTTAAACTTATTCAGGCAATTTTTCATGTCCTCCTTAATTTTGCTGGTATTCTTATAATCTTTTTTTTTAAATTCTTTGTCTGAGATATCACTGTTGTTAATGTTTGTTACTGTGGAGTTGTTGAGTTTTGGAGTCGGGTTGCCTGTTTTCTGTAGTTCCTGTGTTTCTGTATTGTTATTTATACATCTTGGGGCCAAGATATTGGTTGGAAGTTTTGTTTTATTTTATTTTATTTTTATTTCCTTTATTCATATGTGCATACAATGATTGGATCATCACTCCCGCCTTCCCCCTACCCCCTCCTTTTCCTCCCTCCCCCTCCTTCTCCTCCCCACCCCCTTGCTTTGGTTGGAAGTTTTAATCACTTTTAGTCTTTCGGTTAAATTATTATCAATGTTCAACCAGGACAGTGTAGTGCCAAGGATTTGCACAGTGCTCAAGGCATCAGGCCTGATTTCCAACAGAACTCAGGTCAACAAAAACTAGCTGGAGTCTTTTGAAGAAGAGTTAGTTGTCGGCTTTGGGCTGCTTTTCCTATAGAAGCTTCCCATCTTTGTGTATTGGGAGCCATTGCTAGCTGCAGGGAGCTTTACAGCCTGATGTCTGGGCAGTTTCCCACTAGTTCCACAAACACCCCAGTTTATCTCAAGGGGCAGCAAGTGTCCAATATTAAGGATGTCCCATGAAATGTCAGAGTGGAAAGGAGCAAACAGAGCAATGAATTCTGAAGTGTCAGGGGTAGAACTGAGGGTCCAAGGAACTCTGCCTAATGGTCTCAGTGTTTTCAGACACCACCTAGCAGTTCACCTACCTATGGAAATCATGTGTTTTGGATGGTTTTATCATGGAGCTCTTAGTCCTATCTGAAAGCAAACTATTATTGAAAAACTTAACAGAATCCACATAAAATATAATAAAAACAGAAAAAAATTATTAATGTAGCAATATATTCAAGTAAGATACAAAAGTTAATAGACATCATATATTGAGAAGACAATATCTTACAAAATATAGTGGATGGAAACTCATTTGTAATAGCAGTAAAAGTATAAATTACTTAGACAGAAACATAAGAAATGTATAAAATATATGTGAAGAAAGTCAGAAGACAAGCCCTAAAGACACAGAAGTAGATTTGAACTATTGGTCTGTTCTTATTTTCCTATTTTTATTATCATATCATTATTATACTGGGATGCATTGTAACATTTACAAAAGTTCTTACAATGTATCATAGCTGAATTCCCCTCCTCCACCATTCTTCTTTACCTTCCTTCCCCCCATTCCTGGACTAGTTTCAATAGATCTCATTTTTCAATTTTCATATATCGTAACATAATATTTCCACTACATTCACTTTCCTACACCCTTTCCTTATATCCTTCCTCCTACTGGTACTCACCCCCCAACTGAACCTGTTTTACATCCCTGTTCAGCATCTTAAACAAACAAAGGCATTTTTGTTTGTTTAAGCAATACAGGGAGTTTCATTGTGACATTTTCATGTATATATGTATTATAACCCAAATTGGTCCACCCCCTCTATTTTTCTTCTTTCTATCTTGGTCCTCTTCTTATGATGATTTCAGCAGGTTTAAAAATTCTATATTCATTCTTATACAGGAAGTACATCAACCATACTCACCTTCTTGACTTCTTCCTTTTACCCTCCATCTCCAGTTAGTCTCCTCCCCTGTTTTTAATAATATTTCTTGCATTTGTATTGTGTCTATCTCCCACATATGAGAGAAAACATGTGGCCTTTGTCTTCCTAAGCCTGACTTACTTCACTTAATATGATATCCTCCAATTGCATTAATTTACCTCCAAACCACATGATTTCATTTTTCCTTATCACTGAATAAAACTCTATTGTACACATATATACCACATTTTCTAATTCATCCATCAGTTGTAGGACATCTGGGTTTTTTTCCATAGTGTGTCTACTGCAAACAGAACTATAATAAACTTTGGTATGCAAGTGCCTCTATTATATCCTGACTTACATTCCTTTGGTTATTTCCCTGGGAGTGGTATTGCTGGGTCATATGGCAGTTCTATTTTTTTACTGTTTTGCAATGTGGTTGTATGAATTTACATTCCCACCACAGTGTATGAGGGTTCCTTTTTCCCCACATCCTTGCCAACATTTATATTGTTTGTGTTCTTGATGATAGTTATTCTAATAGGAGTAAGGTAGAATCTTAACATGGTTTTGGTTTGCAGTTTCTTTATGGCCAGGATGTTGAGCATTTCTTCATGTGTTTTTTGGTCATTTGGACTTCTTCCTTTGAAAAATCTCTGTTCAGTTCATTTGACCATTTCTTCATTGGGTCATTGATTTTTGGGGAGTTTGGTTTTTGGAGCTTCCTGTATATCCTGGTTACTAATTCCTTGTCAGATGTATAGCTGGCAAGGATTTTCTCCAATTCTGTGGGCTGCCTCTTCAACCTGGTGAACATTTCTTTCCTTATGCAGAAGCTTTTTAGTTTTATGTAGTCCTATTTATCAATCTTTTCTCTTAGTTGCTAAGCCATTTGAATTCTATTTAAGAAGTAATTGTCTATGCCTATTAGTTCTAGTGTATGCCCTGCTCTTTCCTTTACTAGTTCCAAAGTTTCAGGTCTTATATTAAGGTGCTTAATCCACTTTGAGTTGATAGTTGTACAGCGTGAAAGACATGGACACAGTTTCAGTTTTCTGCAGTTTTCCGAGCAACAATTATTGAAGAGGCTGTCTTTTCTCCATGTATGTTTTGAGCACCTTTGTCAAAAATCTGGTGGGTGTAGCTGCATGTGTTCATACCTGTGCCTTTTATTCTGTTCCACTGGTCTTCATGTCTCTTTTTGTGTCAGTGCCGTGCTGCTTTTATTGCCATGGCTTGGTAGTATAGCTTGAAATTAGGTATTGTGATACCACTAGCTCTTTTTGCTCAGTATTGTCTTGATGGTTCATGGTCTTTTGTGCTTCCAAATGAACTTTAAGGTTGATTTTTCAAGCTTTGTGATGAACATCATTCTCTATTCTTGAAGAAAATGTCCCAACATTATAAAAATTTCCATCAAAATGCCAACATTCTTTTTTTCAAACTTGACATGTTGATTTTAAAGTATATGTGGAAAAATAAACATGGAAAAATAGGAAAACTTTGGAAATACGATAACTGTTGGTAAAATGATGTAAAAAAGCAATATTGAGGAATTCTAAACTTTAGCCCTGGAAGATATTAAATATAAGGTCTCTATGATTAAAATATCTACTCAGATGGAATTTGTGAGTAGACAAGAGGTAACTCTTCTAATGTTGGTAGTTCTGGTTCTTGAGGGTTGAGTTATGGGGTGACAGACTCAGAGACGTACACTTCCAAACCCTGAGAACTAGAGACTTGTGAGTCCAGGCATCAGAATCCAGAGATTTAAAAGTTTACATGGTCAGGTTACAGAATTAATGCTTTGGGATCTATAGCCACTAGCCTGGCACTTGCTGACTAGTGAAATCCTTGGCTCTAAGCAGAAGCTAGAAATCCAGCAGCTGGTGACAGTCAGAGTCAGCCAATGTTTTGCCTTGAGTGTCAGGAATCTTAGCCTTTAGAGTGACTAGTGCTGCAGCTCTTGTTGGAACCCTCAGCCATCAACATTTGACAGCTCCCAGAAACTCTTCCAGCAACTGAGCACTTCAGTGAGAGAGACAACATTTTCTGTAGTCTTGGACTGTTTTACTTCTCTATACATCTAATGTCTTTCATCTTCTCCACTTCTGCTTCTTCCCGAGGCAGCTCTGCAGAACTTTTCAGTCACCTCTAATGCTTTTGCTGCCACTTCACTGTCATTGCTTCCACCTCTGCCACCACTCCTCTTCATGTTACTAGCTCAGTTTGCTTTATGTTAAAATTAAAAACTAGGCAAGAAAAGACCATTTGGGAGAGGTCTTTTATAGGGCTTAATATTGTAATACCATGGGCAGCACAGGAGAGTGTTTCCTAGCTGACTCCAAAAGTAAACTGAACAGCCTAGTGACATAGCCAGAAGGCAATGTGTGGCATGTGGGTGACACACAAATGAAGTATTGTATTTGCACCAAGTATGATGCAGCTTCCAATTCCACTAATCTTATCCCTTTCATAAAGAGCAATCACAGGTCTCACATTTCACCAATCACAAGCTTTCTGCTAAACCACTAAGAAAGTGCTCACCTTTGGCCTGAACCTTTGTGAAAATAGCTGCAGGATGAACAAGGTCATTTAGAGTTCACTAAGTCTTATCCTGGAGCAATAGTTTCCAAAGCTGGTGCAGGTTGTTTGGAGTAGTCATGACTGGAGCAGAGCCTTCTGAAACAGATCTCATGGTTTCATTTCAGTGGTTCTTACAGCTGGAGCGAAGCATTCCTAAGAGTGGTGATGAAGGACTTGAAATGGTTTTGCTGTCCTGGAAGCAGTCCAGTTGTTTTCCAAGGGGCTGTTTGGCTGGCAGCTCCTCACTTGAGGCAGCTTGGCATGGGAAGAGATCTGACAACTGCTACTCAAGTGGCTGAGTAGCTTGTTCCCAACAGTTCAAATTATTCAAAGGAAAAAAAATCAAGAAGTGTATTCATCAAAGAATTAACATGAAATTAACATCCACAACAGTAATTAACTGAGCCTCCTTTTTAGAAAGTTAAACTCCACCTAAGCCCCTGACAAATGTATCTGGAGAACACTGGGTTCCTCAAACTTGTCTCATAGTGGCTTACAAGTTGTTAAGCAGATTAATGAAAAGGAATAGAAAGTTGAGAAATAGACTGCTACATATGGAAATTAAGTCTATGATAATAGTAACATCTGAAAACTCTGGGGAAAATGTAATCTTTCTTATAGATGATTTTGAAACAGCGTGATAGACTAAAGGAAATATAATTGGATCAGTAACTCATAATTTATAACACATAGACTCCAAATTGGTTAAAAATCTAAATGTAAAAGACAAAGGAGGAAGAAAGAATTCATAGAAATAATAGAAATGAAAGTGATGAGTTATTTTAAAACATGGTTATGAGGAAAGAACTAACTTTGGAATAAAGTGTATATGCAAGAAAGGAAAAGATTGACTATCCTGCATTAAAAGGAAAAATTTGCATGAAAAACATTATACACAACATAAAAACCTTATGACAAGCTTAGTATGCATATATTGTGGGTGGCATCTTTTCCCAATTAACTCTGGTCTCATCTCTGTGACCAAGTGCAATAAATTTGATGAAAGTTAATATAATACAAGCTTGGAAAGTGATTGTGCATTGAGACATGGACTCTTTTATTCAGGAAACCATTGCTCTAACATATGAACAATCTTGTGGTCTACTGAAAGGTGACAGACCATACACAGAGGAATCCCAGTCATCTTATGTGTTCCAGCAGCCCAGCAACTAAGGCAAAGAATGGATAAATGGGACTTCATAAAATTAAAAAACTTCTGCACAACAAAAGAAATGGTCTGTAAACAGAAGAGACCACCCACAGAGTGGGAGAAAATATTTGCTAGCTATACATCAGACAAGAGACTGATAACCAGAATATACAGGGAACTTAAGAAACTAAACTCTCCCAAAATCAATGAACCAATTAAGAAATGGGCAACTGAACTAAATAGAAATTTCTCAAAAGAAGAAATTCAAATGACCAAAACACACATAAAAAAATGCTCATCATCTTTAGCCATAAAGGAAATACAAATCAAAACCACATTAAGATTCTACCTCACCCCTGCTAGAATAGCCATCATCAAAAACACCACCAACAACATGTGTTGGTGAGGATGTGGGGGAAAAGGAACCCTCATACACTGCTGGTGGGAATGAAGGCTGATGCAACAACTCTGGAAAAAAATTTGGAAGTTTCTTAAAAATCTAAACATAAATCTGCCATATCAATCCCACTTCTGGGGATATACCCAAAGGAATTGGACACAGGTTACTCCAAAGGCACTTGCACATCCATGCTTATTGCAGCACTATTCATAATAGCCAAGTTATGGAAACAACCAAGATGCCCCACTACTGACAAATGGATCAAGAAAATGTGGTATTTATACACAATGGAATTTTACTGAGCCATGAAGAAGAATGAAATCTTATCATTTGCAAGTAAACAGATGGAACTGGAGAACACCTTTCTGAGCAAGGTTAGCCAGACTCAGAAGACCAAAAATCTTAAGTTCTCCCTCATATGCAGTCTTTAGATCTAGGGCAAATACAGCAATGTTGTTGGACTTGGGTCACATGACAAGGGGAGAACACTTATGGGTGGTATGGGGATAGGTAGAAAACCCAAAACCACTCCAGAGGAACTAATACAGAAACCTTAAAGTGACAGAGGTCAACATGAGAAGGGGATCAGGAACCAGTGTAAAGATCAGTTAGAGAAAGCAATGTTAGGAACCTCTCTGTATAGCTCTCTTTATCTCAACTAGCAAAAACACCATGTCTTTCTTATTATTGCTTATGTCTACTCTTCAGTAGAAATGGAGAAAAGCACAGAGCAAGTTCTGCATGGAAGTGAGGGGGGAGGGGGGCAAAAGGTGGGGGCCGGGGGCAGAGGGAGAAAAGACCAAAACAATATACACACATGTGACTAAATGAATAATAATAATAATAATAATAATAATAAACTCAAAAAACTCACTAGGTCCCCTGATACTGTTCAGTATGTTGCAGTTTTGTTGAAAATAGTTTTCTTGTTAGTAGTCATATCTGTGTTACCCTTTGCTAAATAAACATCCTTGCTACATTTTCAGGACAACTAGCTGCTGAGTAATACAAGGAATGGAAATTTTAGTACAGTTGGGAAAACAACCTCCTGATGATTTGTAGCATCAGCTCTATGATTGGAAAAATAGAGCTCACTGATGCAATACAAACTTTGGCTGACAAAACAGAGAGCAAAATTCATTTCACCCCAGAGTGTCTCGCTGTACCTTGCATTTGTTAGAACAGTTAAGCTTTTTCATGTTCTCTTAGTAAGATGCAGCCAGCATTGTCCCTTTCAGCACAGATACTGCCTTTAATTTAAAATTACCATAGTCTGCTTAGGCCAAAGAAGGTATTTGGGAAAGCATTTTCCTCTCTGGAAAAGCAAAATATTTCTTGGAGGGAAATATCCAGTAGAAGTGATATTTGGAACATCTGTAACTCAGTAAGATGATCTCTGTTGACTGCTCTTTCTGTCTGACAAAGTTTGATGTAATGCAGGAGATGAGTTTGTTCACTTGTTTTCTCTAGAAGTGCTGATCTTAGAGTTTGGGTTCTAAAGAAATAATTGAATAGGCAAGTGAATGCACCAGACATCAGAGGCATCAGACTGATTTGTAAAGGAAATAAACTGAAGTCTTTAACTTTAGAGACAGCACAGCTTAAAAGGATAATCTTGAGAACAGTTTCTTCCTCTCACTTTTCTTCTCTCTCTTTTTCTTCCTATCTCCCTACCTTCCTTCTTTCCTTCCTCTGACTTCTTGAATGTGGGTTCAAGTGCTGATTGGGAACAGCAAAAAATATAATGTTTCATAACTGGTTGCTTCAATTGTGTTTTACTGCTAAAAAGAGCAATAAATCATGGATTTCTGATGGGTGGGAGAGAGATGTGGTTTTTCTACTCATTGAGTGGGTAGTGTTTTCTTTAACATCTGCAGGCACTTCTACTCTCAACCTAGTGTTCACAAATAAAAATGAAAGACCTACAAAATATTCAACCTCAGCAACTTCTAATCTTTGGTAAAGGACATGAGATAGGGTAATCGGACTTCTATTCAAGAATCTATTTTTAAGTTTTCAAATGCTTCAAAAGAAGATTCATCTCTGGGGAGTGGGGACGTGCACCAAGACTATGCAAGTCTTGGTGCCATTCTCATTACATAGTCTAACCAAACGGGAATTCAAAAGTAACTTTCCAGAGTATCATTATAAGGACATTTATGCCTGACCAGATGGATCAAGATGTCAGATTCTCATGGCCTTTGCATTAATTCAAACAAAAGGGATCTTTCTTTGAGATGTTTAAACTTTCAACTTCTTTTTTATTAAACATTGTCGGATTAGAGAGTGAGTCAAATAAAGTTTGGCCTATTTATTTTGCCACACAAATGGCTAAGCAAAATAGAAATTCTGATTTTGAAATACTTTGTGCTTTATTGAATAAAAGCAGCATATTACAAAACAGCAAAGAATACTATCTTATAGGAATGAAGCAATTGAACTGTTCCTGTACTTATACAACTTCTGATTATCGATTATGTGCCAGGCTCTGTGCTAGGCTCCAGTCACACACATACATTAACGTATGCTAATTTTATAAAGGAAAATACTGCATAATTTACTCTCCAAAATGAATGGGAGAAGGCTGTTAAGAGATGACTGAACCCATGGGTTCTCATTCTGATGCAGAATGTTAGAATACCAACAGTCACTGATTCATCCAAAATTTATAAAATCTTTATTTCCCTTCCCTTCTCTTTTTCTGTCTTCTGTGAAGTTAAACTTATTGTGTTTCTCACAAATGTCACATTTTACTTCCAATAAGTTCCAAGTGGCAAACATAAAGACATAGTCTTCTCACTTTTTGTTGTCTAGAGTTAAGATATTGAGAGATGTCCATGCTTAAAGGCAACTAAAATTCTAGCATTTTCCCTTGATTTTTAAGGTGTGCAGAGGAAAGGAGGACACCTACAACATCCCCAGATAGCACTCAACTCGAGTTCTTTTTAAACTGACTCTCCATCTTCTCTATGATGGCTATACTAAGCATATTACTTACTGCCCCTTAAATGTACTTTTCTTATCTGGGTAATGTTAAGGTCCTTAATTTAAGTCAATTTTTATAAACTGAATACATATAGAATTATTATGCTATTAATTTATGTGTTTATATATTTGTTTATATATTATTTTCTTTTCTTTTTTTTCAGTACTAGGGATTAAACCCAGATCTTCTGTATGGAGTGCTACCTCTTGAGCCACTCCCCAGCTCTTTTGTTTTTTGTGTTTTGTCTTTAAGATAGTGTCAGTCTAACTTTTCTGGGATTGGCCTCCTTCCTCTGCCCACACGAGTAGCTGGGTTTACAGGCATGCACCATCACAAGGGGCTAACATGTATCATTTTAAAATATTTTACTATAATTTATATTACAATTTTATATATGTTTTCTAAATACTTAATAATATTATTTAGAATCCAGTATGTCAGGCTCCATTGAAATGTCTTAAAATACCACAAGTCATTTAATATGAACTAACTTATTTTCATAAATATAAAAGACATTGAAATCTTGAAGGGAGCACACTGGACCACATTATATACAAATTTAAAATTCTCAGGGAATGTCCTGAGTGCTTTATTGGGAATGCTGTTGAGTAAAAGAAGCAATGGTAGTGGTGTGACATCTTCATGGAGTTTCCTCAGATAGTTGTTCCTTCCAACCTGGAGGTAGGCTAAAAGTTTGTAATTAAACATATCAAAATGGATTATTAAAAAAAATAACACAGCTTTTCATTTAGACTTGCGCTAATTCTGCTCCTCTAATGGTCATTAGATACATGTTGAGCTTTAAGTTTTGACATTTTCACCTTTTCTTCTGAAGTGAGAAAATTTCAGAAAAGCGTGATTCATCCTTTAGAACTCAAAAATATGCATGTCCACTTGTCTAAAATTTAAAATAACATTTTACTTTAAGCTGAGGCAGTGAGATTCTTAAAGGAATCATGGAGGAAAGAAAATAATCCTGCGAGGAAGAACTGCAGCTTGGCAGAAAATGAGAATTTGTTCAACACATTCTTTTTAGAGTCCCAAATGGCTAAGAGGCTAATATTGCTCTCAAATGTGGAGTTTATATTACATTATATGAGATTAAAGAAAGAGAAAACTATGCTTTTAACAAAGAAAAATCCTGAAGATCTTAGATTTCCATGGAAACTGGAAGCAGATGAAGTTGGTAAAAGATCCTGTTCACACCCAAGAGCCAAACTGCTGATGGAAAGCTCTAATCCTTCAGGATGCATCACTCTAGGGAGGATTTTGAGGCTTCAACAGAATTACATGTAGAGAGCTAAATGCAGTGGCTCAAGAGCAGGCAGCTTGGTAATTTGGAAAGAAACATTGCAAATAGGCTGGGTGAGGAGGGTTTTATAAGGCTTTGCTAAGCACTCAGGAGAAGTTATTGAAACTAAAAGATGCCGAGCTGCTCTTCCAAGCAAAGGATATTAAGATTGATGTGAGCCCCCAATCAAGGGGAGTCCTGCTGTAAAAATAAGTAGCTCTGGACAAGTAATTATTCTGTACAATTATCATTTAGAACATGTAAATTATGTCTTGAAGAACTCTGAATCATCATCCTCATTTTTAACACTGGAAATTATTATCTTTCTGTTTTGACTAGATGATTTTTGTTTGTTTTGTTAAGTTTGAGCTTTATAGCAAGCATTCAGTAAACTGGCAAAGATCTAGTTATTTAGCGGGGTTATAATTATTTACTGTTTTTCAATTCCTTTCTGAAACATAAAGGTAATGTTGAAAGACATTAATTAAGAATGGGATTTTTTCACAGTATTTTCTTTTTAAGACTCTAATAAATAGAAAACTGAAACTTGAAATTTGATCCAGCTGCTCTTTTACAGAAATTGTGGTTTAAAGGTTGTCCAAAAGGAGGAACCCAAAAAAGATTTGTGTTGGGATGAATTAATGTGAATCAAATGGTAGAAAATAGACAAGAATAAGAAGGAAAGCAGAATAAGCACAGAGATTAGTTTCCAGATGGCAGATCAATTTCCTGAGACTTTAAGGATGAAGAAAAGGAAATACCATTATTGCACTTGTAGTATGTGCCAGGTACTGTTTTGGGCATTTTAATGTTAAAATTCAATCATTCTTCTGACAAAAATTCTTTTTAATATCATATATGTGATTTTTAAAATGAACTTCACTTTTTAGAATAGTTTTATATTAAAGAACACTTGAGAAGGTAGTAAGTACAGAGTTTCCATATACCAAGTCTAGTGGGTGCTCCCCCAACTTCTCCCTAAATTCCTCTTTGTAGAGGCAGAGTTATTCAGTTGGCTTATCTGTTTATTATAATGCATTATGACTCTCAAATTATGTCCATATGCTGTGTTTTAATTTTCTAGTTTTAAATATTATTTATTGACCATCTAGAATGGAACAAAGGGATTTGGCTATGGTATCCTCCCTTCTATAACAGAAAACAACTGCTTAGCCTTCATACTTTCCCTGGCAGCATCCCCAAACCTATACTTTTATACAAAATAAATATTCAATTTGGGTACAGGTTATGTTCATGGGTGAGCCATGGCCTAGAGAAAGAGTGCATGTAATACTTTAAAAAATTTTTTCTTAAAGTTGTTACTTACTGCTTTTGCTTTGTTTTCTAGAGGAAAAAATTTTAGACTGAAAAAAGATGAAGAATTATTTTCCAGTACATGTGTACTATAAGAAACATTAAAATAATATCTTCAGTCTAAAGGAAAATGATTTCACAGAAAAGGATAAAGCTCTAGAAAGGAATGAAGAGTGCCAAAAAGGATAAAATGTACTAAAATATAAATAAATATTGATGGTTGAAATCGCAAATAATAATGCTCATAGAAGCTTCCAATAGTGAAATCTTGGAGAGACTCTGGAGACACACTTTGCAGGCAAAATCACCAAGAAGAGGCAAAACTTTGACCCTTCCACACCTCCAGCCAGCACAGAGAATCTCCACTTCATGTTAAATGGAGAAACAAGGAGGGCCCCTGGGCCGCCAGTCGCCCACACCCAGATGGCTTGGGAAGACGTGGACAAGGTGAGCTTCACGGTACTGCGGTACTCCCACAGACAAGCCTGGGCCAGAGCAGCATAGCCCCCTGGACAGACCGACCTCCACCTGGGGAAAAAAAGAGAAACTGACTAATAAGAAATAAGAACAATAAAGACACATGGGAAAGAGGGTGGGGCACACTGAGTGCCAAAGATTGGGGGAAGGGAATCCTTCCCAGGACTGTAAATAAACAAGCCGGGCAGGCCGGAGAGGCTCTGGTGGGAGCGCGGGCATGTGCCCAGCAACCAGGAATGGGAAAGCTTGTGAGAGTGGCATGGGGAGGAAAACTCCACAGGAGAGGAGGGAAGACCCACTTCCCACGTGAACTGTAAACAAACATGGCAGCTGGCAGGAGTAGCAGCACAGCCCAGTAATCAGGAGCAGGAAAGCTTGTAAAAGCGGCGGTGGGAGGAAAACTGCTCAGGAAAGGGGGGAAGACCCACTTCCCACATGAACTGTAAATAAACATGCAGGCCTGAGAAAGTGAGTGCAGTGTCACATTCTCCAGTGTGCTTGGAAAGGGGAAAGCTTATTACATGCACAGGAGAACTCTGAGTAAACAAAGCCTGCAGGGCCAGGTGAGTGCTAAGCTCACCCCAGAGATCTGCATAAATAACGCCTCCAGCAACAGCAGGCTGATAGCAGCAGGCAGGCAAGCCACAGCTGCAGATACCATTCTCAGAATTGTCTCCAGATACTTTTTTTTTTCTCTTTTTCTCCCTAACTTTGATGAGAAAACAACTGAATTACACCTGCAAGCTGAAAAACTTACTGAAACTGTATTGCATTTGAACTTGGGACACTTGGTGGGGTTTTTTTGTGTGTGTGCATGTGTGTAGTTTTGTTCTACTTTATGTGTCCCCTTTGATGAGACAGCTACAGAACAACATCTGAGGCACCATCACCACGATTGGAGACTGAGACGGACACTGAAATTATTAAGACTGAAACTTCATTGCATTTGAAATTGGAGGTTTTTTGGTTTTTTGGTTTTTTTTTTAATTTTCTACTTTTCATTTTATTTTATTTTTATATATAGATATTTCTTTCATTTACTTATATTTTATTTTTATTCTTATCTTTTTATTTTTTATTTTCAATCCTTTCTCTGTCTCTCTAATGTCTGTTCAGCTTCCTGTCGATTAGTACACTAACGCTGCCTGTTTATACCTTTGAAACTTTCTTGTCTGATTCCTTGTTCTGTTTTCTCCTTCTTGTCTGTTTGTTTTTCCCTTTTCTTTAACTCCTTGCTTTCCATCTCTGCTCACCCTTCCATTCTAAATACCACCATTGTTATAATTACAAGCTAGAAAATACTTAATTGCACACAGTACAGGGACAGTAACAACACCAAGGACAATGACAAGAAGACAGAAAAAACAGGGAAACCAGTTTCCCCACAGCAAAAAATTAGTACAGGAACCAGAGGGGAATGAAGAAAACACATACTCAGATCCAGACTCCAACAAAATGAAGATAAACTATGCCAAAGGACCCAATGAAGCCCACAAGAAGAATTTAAAAGAAGACATATTACAGGTACTCAATGAGAACTTTATAGAGATGATACTGGATAGGGTCAACCAAAATGTACAGGAGACACTCAAGAAATTCCAAGACAACAAAAACGGAGAATTTGAAAAAGCAAAAGAAGAAATAAAGGAAACCATAGAGGCACTGTATAAACACCAAAGTGAAAGAGAGAACACGATGATAAACAGATAAATGAAGTTAAGACAAAAATAGACAACATAAAATAGGAAACCACCCAGGATATGGAAAACCTCAGAAAAAAGAACGAAACAGAACTGCAAAACAAAATGGAAGGCCAATCCAGCAGAATAGAACAAACAGAAGACAAAATCTCAGAACTTGAAGATGAAATGGTAATTAAAGGAAAAAAACGAAGAACTATTGATTAAACAACTCAAGACCTATGAAAAGAAAATGCAAGACTCACCAACTCCATCAAAAGACCAAACTTGAGAATCATGGGCATCAAAGAGTGAGAAGAGGTGCAAGTGAAGGGAATGTGTAATATATTCAACAAAATAATAACAGAAAACTTCCCAAATCTAGACAAAGATATTCCCATACAGATGCAAGAGGCCTCCAGGACACCAAACAGACCAGATCAAAATAGAACTACCCCATGACATATCATCATTAAAACAACAAGTTCAGAAACTAGGGAAAGAATATTGAAGGCTGTAAGAAAGAAAAAAAAAGTAACATACAAAGGTAAACCCATCAAAATCACAGCAGACTTCTCAACAGAAACATTAAAAGCAAGAAGAGCGTGGGGTGAGATCTTCTGGGCACTGAATGAAAATAACTTCAACCCCAGGATACTCTACCCAGCAAAACTATCATTCAAAATAGATGGAGCAATAAAAGTCTTCCATGATAAGCAGAAACTAAAACAATATGTGACCACAAAGCCAACACTACAAAAGATTCTGCAAGGGATTCTGCACACAGAAAGTGAAACCCAACTTAACCATGAAAAGACAGGCAGCACCAAACCACAGGAAAAGAAAAAGCAAGACAGTAGAGAGTAACTTCAACTTAGGTACACACAATCAAACCTTCAAACAACTAAGACAACTAAATGACAGGAATCACCACATACCTATCAGTACTAATGCTTAATGTTAACGGACTTAATTTACCCATCAAAAGGCACTGCTTGACGAAATGGATTAAAAGGGATGATACAACAATTTGTTGCTTACAGGAGACCCATCTCACTGACAGAAATAAGCATAGGCTTAGGATGAAAGGCTGGAAGAAGATTTACCAAGTCAATAGCCCCCGAAAACAGGCAGGAGTAGCAATACTTATCTCTGACAAAGTAGACTTCAAACCTGCATTGATCAAATGAGATAAAGAAGGACATTCCATACTAATAAAAGGGGAAATATACCAAAAGGAAATAATAATCATCAACCTGTATGCACCCAATGTCAACACACCCAATTTCATTAAACATACCCTGAAAGACCTAAAAGCATATATTAACGCCAACACAGTGGTTGTGGGAGACTTTAACACCCCATTATCATCAATAGATAGGTCATCCAAACAAAAAATCAATAAAGAAATCCAAGATCTAAAATATACAATAGATCAAATAGACCTAGTTGATTTCTACAGAACATTTCATCCAACTTCTACACAACATGCATTCTTCTAAGCAGCCCAGAGAACCTTCTCCAAAATAGATCATATCCTAGGGCACAAAGCAAGTCTCAGCAAATATAAGAAAATAGAAATTATACCATGCATACTATCTGATCACAATGCAGTGAAAGTAGAACTCAACAACAAAAGTAAAGACAAAAAACATGCAAACAGCTGGAAACTAAATAACTCATTACTAATGAACAATGGATCATCGATGAAATAAAAGAGGAAATTAAAAAGGTCCTGGAAGTCAATGAAAATGAAAACACAACCTACTGGAACCTATGGGACACAGCTAAGGCAGTCCTGAGAGGAAAGTTTATAGCCATGAGTGCATATATTAAAAAGACTGAAAGATCCCAAATCAATGACCTATTGATACATCTCAAACTCCTAGAAAAACAAGAACAAGCAAATCCCAAAACAAATAGGAGAGAAATAATTAAAATAAGGGCTGAAATCAACAAAATAGAAACCAAAAAAACCATACAAAGAATTAATGAAACAAAAAGTTGGTTTTTTGAAAAAATAAACAAGATCGATAGACCCCTGGCAAACCTGACTAAAATGAGGAGAGAAAAAGCCCAAATTAGTAGAATTAGGAATGCAAAAGGAGAGATAACAACAAGCACCATGGAAGTCCAGGAAATCATCAGAGACTACTTTGAGAACCTATATTCAAATAAATTTGAAAATCTAAAAGAAATGGACAGATTTCTAGATACATATGATCATCCAACACTGAACCAAGAGGGCATTAATCACCTGAATATACCTATAACACAAAATGAAATTGAAGCAGCAATCAAGAGTCTCCCTACAAATAAAAGTCCAGGACCTGATGGATTCTCGGCTGAATTCTATAAGACCTTTAAAGAAGAACTGATACCAACACTCCTTAATCTGTTCCACGAAATAGAAAGGGAAGGAAAACTGCCTAACATATTTTATGAAGCCAGTATTACACTTATCCCAAAACCAGGCAAAGGCACCTCCAAAAAGGAGAACTATAGGCCAATCTCCTTAATGAACATCGACGCAAAAATCCTCAACAAAATAATGGCAAACCGAATTCAACAACGCATCAAAAAGATTATTCACCATGACCAAGTAGACTTCATCCCAGGAATGCAGGGGTGGTTCAACATATGAAAATCAATAAACGTATAATAAACCACATTAACAGAAGCAAAGACAAAAACCACTTGATCATCTCAATAGATGCAGAAAAAGCCTTTGATAAGATCCAACACCATTTCATGATAAAAGCTCTAAGAAAACTAGGAATAGAAGGAAAGAACCTCAACATTATAAAAGCTATATATGACAAACCTACAGCCAGCATTATACTTAACGGAGAAAAACTGAAACCATTCCCTCTAAAATCAGGAACCAGACAAGGATGCCCACTATCTCCACTCCTATTCAACATAGTACTGGAATTCCTAGCCAGAGCAATTAGGCAAGAAGAAGGAATAAAAGGAATACAAATAGGTAAAGAAACTGTCAAAATATCCCTATTTGCAGATGACATGATCCTATACCTTAAAGACCCAAAAACCTCTACTCAGAAGCTCCTAGACATCATCAATAGCTACAGCAAGGTAGCAGGATATAAAATCAACATAGAAAAATCATTATCATTTCTATACTCTAATAATGAACAAACTGAAGAAGAATGTATGAAAACAATTCCATTTACAATAGCCTCAAAAAAAATCAAATACCTAGGTGTAAACCTAACAAAAGATGTGAATGACTTCTAGAAGGAAAACTATAAACTTCTGAAAAAGTTTGAAGATTTAGAAAGGAAATCAATATAACATAAGTATTTTTCATGTGATGCTTATTTAGTGTGTAATTTGGAAAACCAAATTATTAAATGGATGGCACGAGAAAAAAAAATAATGCTCTTAGAAATCCATAGGGTTTATAAGATATGTAGAAGAAAACATGCAGATGAAAATTGCACAAAGAGTGAAGTAGGGGGTACATGGAGCTGAACAGGGTCATTAAATGTATAACAAGTAGTAAAAGCACCAGTCTAATGTTAAATGTGGGAAATGCGTGTCTATTATAATATCTACGGTGGCTACTAAAAGCATGGCAGAGGACTCATGTCGTGAGCGCTTATGATTCATTTGAGTACAGAGAGATAGGACTCAGGAGACTCTTGTTTCAGAGAGTAGGTGTTTATTCAAACACATTCACACGGCACTTTCCTATGGATCCTAAGGCCTGTCTCTGTTACCCTAGCCAGCCAGTTTACTCAGACCTCTCCCAAGTCTCGCTCACCTTGACGGGCTTTCTCAGCTGATGAGGGGGATGAAGCTGTGCCTCAAGGGATCCTCACAGCACTTCCAGTGCAGGTCGTTTCGCAGCTCGCCAGCGACACCCAGTGGTTGTGGAGAGAAGGCGCATGCTCACGAGTGTCGGCTGCCTCTACGTCTGAGTCCCAGGGCGGACTCTGACGGCAGGGTCTTTGGTGGGTGGGGAGGCAAGTGAGGTTTTTGGGTTCCGGTTTATATACCTGGTGGTGACCTCACCACCCCTGTTATCAGCACCACCACCTTAGGTTTAGCTTGTTTGCCTATCACCTTAGGTTTGGCTTATTAGCATATCACCCTGTCATTCTCTGGCTGGTTTCTAAGTCCTAGCACACACTAGCTAATAATTCTTATTTCAACAACTTTTCATACTTTAACACAATACAATTCATCAATACAGCAGCAATGTTACATGTGTTCACCACAACACATGACTAAAAATCTGATAAAGAAGATAAAATAATAAATCATGCTTGATGAGTAAAAAGAACTCATCAAGGAGAAGGACAAAAACCAGATGAGATTATTGAAAACTAAATAGTAAAGTGTTTATATAAACTCAACTGTATCAATAATAACATTAAATATATATTGGTTAATCTAATTAAATAACAAAAATACCAGACTGGATTAAATGTCGAATAGAATAAAATCCAATTATATTCTATTTATAAGAGACACATATTAATAAGGACAAAGAGGTAAAAATGCATAACAAAAACATGTACCTTATAAATGCTAACTTAAAAATACTGTGGCTTTAGAAATTTCTGAAAAAATTAAAGTAAATACAATTATGAAAGAGAAATGGGAAGATTTTAAATTTTTTAAATGTATGCATAAAATAGTTGAATTCAACTAAGGGCAAAAATAGACTAAATATAATGTATAAATACACAAATTCATAGTTTTGGTTGAAGATTATAACACATCAACTGATGGAATAAGAAGACAAAAAAATCAGGAGATAGGAGATTTAAATAAAATTAATGCATTTTACCCAATTGACCTATATAAACTTTACATAAACACCTACAGATGGCATATTCCATTACAGCATACATGAAATAGGTATAAATTTACTGAGGCAGCTATGGAGGTGTGCCACTCAGATCTTTCAAGAAATAATTTGTCATTTTGCTATACTAAGGGTAGTTAGTTGATAGTTTTCAGTTATTACTGCTTTCAGGATAATCCTTGCTGAGACCTGGCTAATCCCAGGCAGTCCCCATTCAATGACTGAGCATAGTAGGGTACTTGGGTCTGGCTATTTCTGCCAGTGGAAATCCTTTAATGGTCAATCTTTGTTCTGAAACTCTATTTTGGTATGACTGACACTAGGTCAGATCTGTATTGCAACTTGAAATTCTCTTTCTGCTTTTTTCTCCTCTCCTATTATAAGAATAGCATGTTGATATGTTTAACTGAAGTATATCCTCACTGTCTTAGCATGTGCTTCATAGAAGATCCAATTAACACATCTGATACTGGTCACAATCAGCTGAATAATTTATAAGCTCAGTGCCAAATGAAAATGCAAATCTCCTTGTTTCAAAAATTATTAAGAATGTCAACTTGGCAGGAACAACAGAGCATTAAAGCCAGCATAAGGTTCTTCTAAGCACAGACTCCCGTGTGGGTCCTGTATGACTGTACAGATCACATGCCCTGGTATCTGAAGCAGTGCAAGAAAGCAGATGAAAGGAAGTATTTGGAGGATCAGATTACTCACTGGCCACCTGGTAACAACAATTTATCCCAGATAATATGTGGGGGCACAAGCATTCTGCGGTACTATTTGCTTAAACTTTTACCTGTGGCGATTTGAAAGAATGTACTGGTAGATGGAACTATACTGATTTGTGCAAGGATTCAAATGATTCATGGTTTAAAAGTTAGGGGATGGGTGTATGTAGAGGAGAGTCATACAAATAAAAGAATTGGTATCCTATGTAGGGATAATTAAAACTACACTGAAGTTAATAAAAATGTTAAAAGTAAGGTTTGATGAGTAGAGGGCCATTTTGGTAGATTAAAAAGAGACTTTATATCCTACAAAACCTATTCTATAGTCACAGAAAATTTAAAAGGTGAAGATCAAATTTAGGATTTAATAGGTAGAATTGCCAAGCTACAAAAACAGCAAGTCATACCCCTGATTAGGAAAACACATGTCTTGTGAATGGATGTCAATTCAACAGTGGCCTAACCTGCCCTATTAAAATTAGCAGTCAGTGGACAGGACCCCAAGTGACTATGCATCCTGAGTGGTTTTTCTTGAGCTGGATTCTGTCGTACTCACTAAGGCAGAGAGTTGGGCAGATCAAGAAGTAATCTCTGTAAGTTATAAATGGTAGATATGTGATCAAGCTTGACAAGAGCAGAGCACAGAATAGGTAACCTGGTCCTTCATGTTACTCACTACAGTTTCACATCACATCATTGGTCATATGAAGGAGTGCTGAATGACCAACTGAAGGAAAAGCAAAAATCCTGAGCAGGGTTCATAAATGGTTTTGCTCACTGCTTGAATACAAGCCAAAATTGGACAGCAGCTGCACTATAGCCATACTCAAAGGTGACCTTTCATGACAAGTGACAAACAATGCATGTGATCATGAATTTTGTGCAGAAGAAAACATGACTTGAGATCAGACTATTTGTAGTCTCAAGGCAACAGGGAATAACATGGACAAGATTCTACAAAGAAAAAGTCAGAAGGATTAGAGACAGGAAGCCTGGAGTAAAGGAAAATGAATGAACAGATGGAAGTGGGCACATATTATTATACAATAGTACCCACCAGCTGGCATTGTATTGTTAAACACAAATTATGGAGGCCAGTGTTTTGAAATGAGTTCCTGAACTAGGCCCCAACAGACCAGACCAAATCAAAATGAAATAACTCATGCTATAGACCACATAAACTGAAACTTTATAGAAGCAGAGATTCCATTCTACATGAGTCAAAATAAAATGAAATCCTATTTCTTTTAATCCTTACCAAAAAGGTAACCTGATGGTAATCAATCAACTTTTTAAACTATTGTTTTGTTCCATTGTTCACAAGTTAGAAAACCCTATTCTTCTATTAGCTGATGAGAATTCTCATTCTGTTTTATAAAATGGAGACATCCCAAATTTATGAATTGTGAATAAAAACCAATTAAATCTACAATATAATTTGTTGTAATTTTGCCTTTTGATGCTACATTGAAGGACCAAGTGGAAAAAAATGAGTCATCTAACTCTCGCTTTCCACCTTATGTAATTGGCCACCCCATAATTTAGAATACTGGGCACATGAACAGAGTCGTCATAATGGGACAGATGGAGAATTTATGCAGCATGTACTGTCACTCACCAAGGCTTGTCTGTATTAATTCATTTTTCTGTCCACTATGAATAGAAGAAACTTCATGCTAATGTGGCAGAGCCGAATTCTTGAATAATCAAAGATAGATAACTTAAAATCTAGTTAACCCCTAAGGAATTTTATGACTTGGTATATGACTTGTTAATATATCTTAGACTTCTGAAACAAGCACCAACAAAAATTTTTATCTGTGTGACTTCATATACTGACATTGTAAACATATGTTTTAAAATTATGTATATGTCATTAAATGTGATGAATTAGATTGACTTCAAAATATCTGCAGGGAGCACAAAACTATTGAAAAGGACTTTGCAGATTTGAATAACTACCTAGCAGATGTTCTAAGAATAAATATAGATTAACCAAAAAAAAGACATTATTGGCAAGACTTTGCAGAATCTCTAAAAAAGAAAGACTTATGAACTAGCAACTACAAAAGAAGAATGATACATAAAGATTCAAAAGAGTGACAGGATAAAGAGAAGAGAGGATTAAAAAACATGGAAGATAATAACAATAGAAATACTGTAACAAAACTTCAGAATGCCAAGAGAAAGAAAAGAAAGTATTAAACACAACCAGAAACAAAGATTACAGGACCTTCAAAATAACCTTGTATCTGATCTTGTATAAAGCCAATGAAAGTCAAAAGAAAAATTATATCTTCAATAAGTTGAAAGATCATAATGCTCAAGCTAAAATTTTGTATCTTTCAAAATATGACAAAATTATGACATGTTTGGCTTGAAGACATTGGAAAAATTCTATTTATGTTATGGACAGAAAGGAAGTCATTTAAGTTTGAAGCTTTTGGCTGCAAGATGAAATTAAGAGCAGAAAGTTAAAAATACGAACAAAAATAAGCAAACATTGATTGTATTAAATAAAAATAAAGTATAGCAGAGTTTCAAGTTTTTATAAGTATTGAAATAATTCAGGACCTAGTCTCTTATCAAATTGAATTGAACTAAATATATATTCAAGATATTAAAATTAAATTGAAAATGAAGAACTATATTTTAAAATAATCCATTGGGCAAAGAAGAAATCATAATGGAAATGGCAAGTTAGATTATCAAAAACTGAACAATGACGTAAATAGCATATAGTATAAGAAAATTGTTAAAGGAAATAAAGCAATATCTAGAGGAAAAATAATAGTCTTAAATACATATTTTAAAAGGATTGATATTTAAGAACTAAGTGTCTGTTATACAATATTATTAAAATGGCAAAAGAAAAAACAGTCTAAAGAAAGTAAAAGGAAGGAAACAAAAACTATTAGCAGAAATTAATAAAATAAGTTAAAAAATAATATTCAAAATATAGATGAACCAACAAAGTTAAAAGTCAGTCCTGGAAAAACACAAATAAAATTGGTAAACCTATAGGCCAAATAAATCAAGAAAATAACAAAGAAGTCACAAATAACTGTACCAGAATGGGGTCAGTAGTAAATGGATAGTAAGATGATAGCAAAAAAATAAAAGTTGTCAAATTCCTAGAAAAAAAGAGAAATAGTGAATTTGAATAGTCTTATTACCACTAAAGAAAATGTATCAGTTGTTAACTCAGAAAGAAAACTCCAGGAACATAGGACTTCACTGACAAATTCTAATAACCATTCACAGAAGAAATAATTCCAATCCTACACAAACCCTTCCAAAAAAGGAAAAAATGAATTGCTGGTTAGGAGAAGGAAAATTAAAGGTCAATTTACTTTTAACATAGTTGCCTCTCTGTAGTTCCATGAAACAGATCCTCGTGCTTCCACTGGGCTTCATCATCTGCAGGTTTTGGCTTTCTGTTCTTCCAGTCTCCATTTCACAAAATACTGCTAAGATCTATCTCCTTTCTCTTTGCCCTTGTGAGTTTATAACACTGTATTTCTTTACCATAATCCCTGAAGAATGGGGATGAATCCACAATAAGTGATCACAGCCAAGTGTGCACTTTACCCAAAGCACTCATTTACTGCTCTGTTCCTTAAAATGCACTGTTGAAATCAAATTCACTTTAGAAATCCTTCACAACAAAAGCAAGAGAGATGATTTCCTTTAGGAAAAAGAATCCCTTTTTCATCATTGAGAGATGCACTTTTCTTTTTACACATTTGATCCAGGATTTTTTTTCAGAATTATATAGGTTCACTGCATCTATGTGTTATATTTTTATAGTACATAGAAATTTACCCCTATAAAATAGGAACCTGTAGCTCACTAACACAATTGTTCAAGCTAAAATATTGTTTATGGTCTTTTCATGTGAACTGAGGTCCTGATAGCTTATTATAGTCCCTATAGTTAAAGGCAATATGCTTGAGATTCCCAAGAATGTTTTTTTTTCATCTTTTTCCCCCCTCTGATTTTTATTCACAATAGTGCTAAAGATAGAGACCTAATTAATCAATGAAGATCTATGTCCTTTTCAAGGACATTGGTCCAGATTCTAGGGACATAAAATAATAGTTAACTGAGATGGGCTTGATTTTAATCTAATAGAACACAGGAGTCATGTTTTAATTTTGGGGACTGCTAGCACCAAAGATGGACTCTATAAGTATATTTGAGTGGATATTTAGGCTGCCTATTTGTGAGTCTGTCACTGAGTAGAAATATGTGTGCCATTTTAACTGAGAATTACGTCATGATGCTGTTATTCCTCCCTCCAGGTTTTTTGCCATCTTGGCAATAAAGACGAATTTTCCCAAGAGAAATGCAATTATATCAGCATGTCACTTATATTTGAGTGGGGACACTTGAACACAGAAAGAGTTCTTGTGAACTGACAAGCTTTTTAGAAGATGAACTTTCAAAATAGAATCTTTGTCTTACAGGAGAAAAAAAAAACCCAGAAAAGTGAAAGCTTTACAATTGCTGGATACTTCATTTCTATTTTTACTAACATAATAAAAGGATCAAGGGAAAGTGTCATTATGAGGGAAACAGATAATACCTTTCTATATACTGACATTATGTTCTAAGGTTGAAACAGTTGTGAGCTTAAACTGCAGTACCTCTGCTAACAAGAGGAAAATATATCTGTCCCTACTAATTTCACAGCAGTCTATATCCATGAGAAAAAATTTCTCAGAGAGCCTCTATGAGACAGACCAGGGGTGGGATGAGAATTTTTCCTTGAAATCTGCAGGAACTTAGAACAGAAAGAATTTAAATAACAAGATTAAAATTGCTTTGTCTGTAGTGGGCTAAAATTAGAATGTAAATGTGACTCAAGGTTGTGCCTGGGATAAATCCAAGTGCAATAACAGAAACCAGCTTTTGCCAGCTTCACAATACCTGATTGCTGGCTGTGAAAGGAAACCAGTTCTTCACTACATGTCCCAAAGTTGGAGCTTTCCCCTTGGTAATTTCTATCCCTATGGAGTGAAGGAATGGCAGTGACCTATAAAGCTCCTGGTGGTATGAGGCCAGGAGCAGAGACCAGTTATAAAGAAAACACTGGATTAGTGTGAGTCTGCGTGGAAATAATGAAAATATAAGGAAGGGTGTCCTAGTCAAACATGAGTCTTAAACTAACAGCATGCATTTAAAATAAAATAGTAGGGAATATATATTATGCTCAAAACTTTACAAATTCATTTTATAACTATCAATTTATTTGATATAATCTTCAAGACATATCTTTATGTCATTCTATAAGTGAATATATTAGTTCAGAGAAAGTCATCACTTGTTCAATATCATACAATCTTGAATAAGTGAAGAAAGTAAGAATGATAGTCTTAACTGACATTATAAATTTACATCTTTTATTTTGTGCAATAGGAAAAGACAAATCACCAGGCTCTGGTGGCTCAGGCCTATGATCCAAGCTACTCAGGAGGATCTCAGTTTGAAGCCAGCTGGAGCAAATAATTAAGGAGACCCCATCTCCAAAATATCCAACACACAAAAAAAGAGCTGGTGGAATGGCTCAAGTAGTAGAGCACCTGCCTAGCAAGCATGAAGCTTTGAGTTCAAACTCCAGTACCACCAGAAATAAAAATTTAAAAAAAGAAAGACAAATTGTGAAATATTTTTAGTAACTATAATTTTAGAGTAATTTGGGTAACAGAGTAGAATATAATAGCCTCAGTATGTTGTGAATGCTAAGAAGAAGTTGTGCTTAGGAGCAAGAAAGATGAGTACCACCATTAAAAATAATTGAGCACAAAACATAATACTTTCTTTGGACCATTTACAGTTAGATGAAAAAGTATAGAAAGCTTAAGAGTCCTGCATATTATGCCAATGCTAGATTTTTAAAGTATGTATGTATTCTGAAACATTTTCATTACCAATTGCTCTAATAGTTTCTAAGTAGAGAATTTTTTTCTAAAACTTTCTTGGTAATTATTACAGGAAATTTGGCACTCCTGTGTTATGTGATGTCCTTTTTTAGTGATGAAAATGCAGTCTTCTATGAAAACTTGTGAGAGAAAAGTTTTGCTATAAGTGCATCAAAACCATCTTTTTGTTATGTGCCTCTTTAATGAGGAAATACAAAGACTTCAAAGAAAAGAGAAATTGTGACAGAATGTAAGAGAAAAGATTTGTTGTGAGTGCATAAAAATACCAACTCCTTCATGGTCACCAAGAAACATTTCAGCAAGCAGGAAAGCATTCAGACTGTCCATGTGGCAACTGAAATAAATCTTGTAGGTTTAGATGGACACTTGTTTTTTTTAGAGAGATACTTTCTAACTGAATCAATGAATATTTCCATGACAGAGGCATCTTATTCATGAACTAATTTTTGGATTAAATATTAAATACTAAAGTATCTACTATTTTATAGGCAAACATTAGTTGAATGTATCTGCACCATATAGACCTTTAAGTATTGAAAGATCTAATCCTAATATTTTCAAACTTTGTAACTATCTGCATCTTCTGACCCTAGTGACACATCTTTTTCTAGTATATAGTTTCCTCTCTCTAAATAATGACAATATTATCTATATTTTTCAAGCACAGGGTATCTTGCTTGGCAGCTTTACACAATTGCTTATTAAATCATCACACTAGTCCAGCAAGATATTATTCTCATTTTCAACCAAAGTCAGTAAATATCAAAAAAAGGTTAAGTAATTCCAGGCAGCATAGTAGTAGTCTATAGATGTTGCATCTCAACTTAGAATTAACATCCTTGAGGATAAGACAAGAGAGGAAGGAAGGGAGGGAGAGGATAGGGGAGGGAGGCAGTGGGGAGAAATGATCCAAACAATGTATGCACATGTGAATAAATGAATAATAAAAAAACCCCAAAAGTAAAAAAAAAAAAAGACAAATATTTTATGTATTTTCCATATCAATAATTTGTATATTTTCTATATCAATATGTTCTCTGGAATCATCTGAAAACTTAACACACTTTCCCATTTCATACCCTCTGGAGATTGTGATCCAGTTAGTCTAGGATGGAACACCAGAGTCTACATTTTCAACAGTGCTTTTGGCATGATTTCTATATAACCAGCTGAAAGATATGCTATTCATGATTGTCATATCAGTGTCTTCCACATAGTTGGAAATTAATATGTGCATGTATTGGTAAAGTTTTCAAATTTCCAAATATCAATAGTTGCATTAGAAGACAGGTTAATAGCAGGTTAGAACTGCCTTGAGCCACTTATGTATGGCAAGCGAGGAGGGAAGTATGCAGTTAAGCTAGGATTTCCTGGCTGTCTATAATTTGGTTAATTTGAATAATTTTGTGGTCTCTAAGACATAAGGGCTATCCCTAGCTTCCTGGAACCTAGCAGGTGTACACCAGCCTGGAATGTGAGAGCTTATAGGGAAAATGCTTAGATGTATGGACTTCATCAGGTGCTCAAGATGAGGGCTGACTAACTCTAGTCAGAGCCTCACATGTGGGTCAAGAGAGCACAATACGTGTGTATATGTTATACTTTGCTCTTTAGTATTTAACCCAAGCTAGATTCTAGCTTGTGGCTATAATTCTAGTAACTACTAGAGAGGAGAATGTCAGGAGGATTACTGTTCAAGGCCAGCTCAAGCAAAAAGTTAGCAAGACTCCCAACTCAACTAAATAAGCCGAGTATGGGAAGATCAAAGTGCAAGACCCTATCTGAAACATAGCCTAAAGCAAAAAGGCCTGAAGATATGGCTCAAATGGTAGAGCACTTGTCTCACAAACAAGGCTGTGAATTAAAAAATCTCATTGCTGCCAAAAAAAGGAAAAGATTATGACAAAATTGGCTTAAACTTCCAAGTCACAATTTCTACCTAGTTACATTCTCACTCTTAAGCATGCAGTAAACCAAACACAGTGGAACTGAGGAGGCAAGGTATGACTTCTGGTCATTTCTGGCTCCCATTGCTAACTCCATTGAATTCTTATTCAACATGAGCAGATTCTGACACAAATAATGCAAAAGCACTTACAGACGGCAGTGTGAGTAGCACACTTCTATGAAATTTTAAGTCTCTGAGTTTAAATTACACAGACTTTAAATTGCTGCAGTAATGACAAGTTAGCCATTAGATTTAAACCGTGTGGGAAGTTGCCCATACTTCCTGCTTCCTGTATTGGTGCGTTTCTGATGCAGAGGGCCAGTGCTATCTTTTGTTTTCTGAACTTCCTTTGAACCTCTTCTATGTTCTCATATTTCACTGCATGTAATATATCTGGGTATTTTTCTAGGAAGAGAATATTTTCACTGCTGCCAGCTATTAATATTAATATTTATTTTCACTCTGCTGCTGAAGAAATTTGCCTTCTCATGGCAAATATGCATTTTACTGAAAGATGTCACATGAGGTTCAGATTTAAATTATCCCAGGGCTTCATTTTGTATTGTTTCTCTAATAATTGTAAAGTAATTACCTTGATTTCTAATTAAAAGCTTCTGAGACTAAAATAGGGTGATTGGAGAATGACTGTTGCTCCATCTACTTTTACCAGTAAATTCCAAGTACACTGTAGAACACGTGGCTTAAAACAGATTTCATGGTATTTTTATTTCACAATTTACAGGGTCAGAAGAAAATGACAGGAAGTCAAATATATAATTAGAAATTCTAATTTGCATAATATAACTGGTAAAAAATGACAAAAGATTAAGGAAAATATTTCTTATAAGATAGAACCTATTTCTTAACCTTCTTCTTTCTAAACATCACAGTTTTGAAATGTCCCAGAGCTCATTTCTCAGCCTTATTCTATTTTCTCCTCACTCATCCAGTCCTATATGCTGATGCCTCTCAAAGAAATCTCAAGATTTATAGCCCCCTTGAACTCTGTCCACTCAATGTCTACTTTTAGGTATCTAACATGTATGTCCAACTAGTGTTGTCAAAGCAGATTTTGTTATCTTCTTTTTCAGCTTTCCTACCTTTCTCAAATTAATACAGGTCTTTATCATTTCCTCAATGAGTGTTTGATTCCTTGCTTTTACTTGCATTCATCCAAAACACCAACCAATGCTATTGGCTATGAAACAGATGGTAGGGATCCACCTCTTCCCAGGGCACCGGCATAGGAGTTGGGCATAATTACAGCACTGCTAATATTAACAATAAGCCTTTATTATAAGCATTCCTTAAACTATACTTTTTTTTTTCCTTTCAGTATGCTGAGATGTTGAGCCCTTGGGAGGTTTGGCTCCCTAATTGATAGCCATCTGGCTCCCTAATTGATAGACATTTCCGTGGGCCCCTGGTTGCTTTGAGTTCTCACTTCCTGCCAGCCAAGAAGCTGGACTGTCTTCATGCAAGCACCAGTCCACTTTGAACTGAAAGCATGACTCCAGCTCTTGAAGATATTGCCCAGCAAACAGCTTTCACTGGACATTTTGCCCTCACAAGCTTTGTGAACTCTAGAAGACCATGAAGCCATTTCTACCCAGACCACAGGAGAAACACTTCCTCTGGTGTTCCATCAGAAGACCTGTGATTTGTGCCAACACAGTCTTTGTTTGTGCCATGATTGGTGTAGACACGTTTGACACAATTTGTTTCAACTATATAAGCAGGCAGTTTGGTTCACTTTGCAAGGCAGCCAAGAGACATCCTCCTGCAATGTCCCCGTGTTGTAACAGCAGGTCCAATAAAGACTTCTCTCAATTGGTCTTTCTTGCCTACTTTTAATTTGCATCATTAGAAGAACTACTGAACTAGTAACAGGAAAAAAAAGAAGAAGAAGGAAGGGAAGGAAGAGGAGAAGAAAGAGAGAGAGAAAGAAAGGAAGGAAGGAAGGAAGAGGGAAGGGGGAGAGAGGAGGGAGAGAAAAAGAAGGAGACAGGAGAAGGAGAAGGAGAAAGAAGAAGAAGGAGGAGGAGGAGGAAGAGAAGGAGAAGGAGAAAAAAAGAAGAAGACGATGACAAAGAAGAACAGCAACAACAGTGGTGATGGTTCTGGAGCCATTCTAGTAAAATTGCTGAATTTTGAGTTGGTCAAAATTGTTACTGGTCAGAGTAACAGTGGTAGCAGTGGTTAAAGGCAACAGTGAAGCCACTGCTCTGGTGGCAGTAATAACTGCCACAGTGATAAATCACCATGATAAAAGCAACAATTAGTAGTGAGGGATGGAAGTAGAAAGAAACCAAGAGAGAGTGTAGAACTGAGACTAGAAAAAATAAAGAAGAAACTGAAAAATAAAGAAGAAACATGAACTGGTCATGGGAAGAGAGCTGTAAACCTTGCCTTAAACTTCACCAGGTAAGATCAAGTGCCCTGGGTCTCATGCCTCAAGGCACAGGAGCTGTAACAATCGTCACCAATACTGCTATCAAGTGCCTTGGTTCCTGATGCCTGAGGAGCAGCAGTTTTAACGATTGCAGCCTCCAATGCTATCAAGCACTTCACATCTTGACCACTGACATGCAGACGCTGTAATGCTCGCTGCTACCAGTCCTGTTGAGTACCCAGGGTTGCAATTCCTGAGGTTTAGGAGCAGTAACATTTCTCAGGGTAAGACTAAAGGTCCTGCCATCCAGGGCCCATACAAGAGGTGCAACACTAGGGGGCACCATGCTACTGCCTGGTGGCATTTACCACTGCCACTCACAAAGGAATACAAAATCTACCAAGGGCCCAGAATAACTAGAAGAGCTTCTCCTTGCCTGCCCACAATTTCTATCCAAGTAGAGTAGAAGGATTCCAACCAGCTAGCTCATTGGGAACAGCTCTGCCTTCAAAATGAATCCTGAATTCTATCATGTCTCACCATCTCTGTCACTGCACAGTCTGACAATTTCCCCTGCCTCAACCTCAGAGGGTTTCTTTCTGATCCTCTTTGCATCCTGCTATCTACAATCTACCTTTGAGTTATCCAAATGCATCTTTTAAAAATGTAAATTAGATCAAGACATTTTCCTATTCAATATCCTCTAATACCTTCTTACCACATTTTTAAAAAAATGTAGAAATTCATCATTGTGTCCTACAGAGCTACATAATTTAGTTCCAGATTCCCTTTTTAAGTACTTAGTTGACAATTTATCCCCTCTCTTTCTTGTATATAACTTTTTCTGGAATTCTTTTGAATCTTAAATATTCTAAACTGTTTTTACCTAAGAGACTAAATGAATCTTATACCCTTTACCTAGAATAAGCTTCCCAAATCATTTATCGTCACCAAAACATGCATCTCCTCATGGGTCTCTTTATTCTCTCTCTTTCTCCCTCACTGTCTCTCCCTCTCCCTCTCTCTCCATCCTTCCATGTAATTTATTGTAACTGCACACTTCATGATGGCTTTCACTGTGTTTCTTCTTATATTATAAGCCCAGTGCCTAGAAAAATGCCTGACATATATTAAACATGTAAACATTTGTTAAATGAATGCATGGGTGAATGAATCTGTTTCTCAAAATTTGAATTAAGTAGGGAAGATTAGATATACTAAGGAATAAAAGTATAGCTAATAAGTAATTCCTAAAATAACAATTGTGTTCAGGCAGTTTGTATTACATAACCATAATATGCAATATTTATTGCATGTTTAGTATTCTGCTCGAATTCAGCTAAGTGCTTCATGGACATCATCTCATTTATTTCTCACACAACACTCTGAAGTAGTGCTCTTATATTCACATCCTGTAGATGACGGTGTCATAGAGGTTCAGTGACTCATGGTCCCATTGTCTCAAAACAGTTAAATCATGGTACTTGAACTCAGTCAAACTCCAAAGCTCATGCTTTCAATAACTGCAGTAACAAAAGTATCATACTTATTTTCAAATCAAAGTTTGAACATGAATATGTCTTGAACAAAATTCAGTCACAAGCATATTCTCTTGGGCTCTTATTGTCCTTTTCTTAATTTTTTAAAGTAATTTTTTAAAAATCAACACATGAAAAAGTACATATTTACTAAGTACACCATAATGTTTTGAAGTACAAACACTGTGGAGTGACTAAATTCTGCTAATTAATGACGGCATTATCTCATATAGGAATATTTGTGTGATAAAAACACCTTAAACCCATTTTCTTAGCATTTTCAAGAATACCATGTATTACTACATATAGTCACCATATTGCAAAATAGATGCCTTGAATGCATTCCTCTGTCCAACTGAAAGTTTGTATCCTGGACTAACCTCACATGTCCTTTTTAAAGGTTTTCATTCCTTTTGGAAGGGAAATTAATCTACTACCAGACTTTCCCAAGGAGTTCTTACTGTCTTCCCAGTTAACTCATTAATATTTCCTACACTGATCCTCAGTACATTTTATTTTGTGACCTGTGAGCTAAAATTTTAGGATTTTACATTCATTTTCAAGTCAAAGCATACTGTTATGAAAAATTCCATAAGGAATTATCAATGGAATAAAAATTGCGACTTTATCATTTTCAATTGTTAATTGCATCAATTATAAATTAATGTTATTCACATCTTGCTTAGCTGCAAAACAAAAAAGAATACTCATGATAGCATCTATTTTCAAACATCTTTTTGGCTTGAATTGTCATGTGAAAGATATACAATTTGTTTCATTGCTGTCATGTTAAAATTGTTTGCATACAAAGGATCATAACAAAAAATAAATTTTTCATATAAACAGTCAAGAGAATATGTCTAGTAGCACAACATCCAGATGTACAATGGAAAATCCAGCCATAGGATATTTTTTCTTTACCGAATGCCAAACATCTGGAGACTTAGGGAGAATGTCCTAATTACCTAAATATTATATTTTTTATTTGGATGTTTATTTTCCTATCACTGTGTTCTAATTTGGCACATTGTCAGCAAGTAAAGATCAGGGTGGGAAAGTGCTGGTTTCCAGTGAAAAAATTATTTTATCCCAAAGAACTACTTATTATAGTTTAAAAAAATTAGAGTTTTAATCTGATTAAAGGTATTTCTTAAGTTTATAATTCACACAACACAATAAAGTTTTTAGTTAGTTTGTCTTGTTTATATTTATAGTAATAAACTTGGTATAGAGAACAGGAGAGCTATAATTGAATAATAACTTTTTCATAAGCTTGCATTACTTTATAAAATCCAAATTATAATGGTCTATGCAGAATGTACACATTAAAAATATTGAGAGGAAATAAACCAAATGTTACAGTATTATTAGAATCCTTTACTATTAGGGATAGTTTATTTTTTATCAATTTTCTATAACTGATGTATATTATTTATAGAAGTCCAAACAACTTATTCTTTCAGCTGACTGGAAAGCATCTATAAATTTATTTTTTAAAAGTGGAAAACTTCATCTTGTCAAAATCACATTCCAGCTTAGATTCCTGGTTAGCACGATTGCTATGAGAAATATCCAAGCATTGGGAATCTAAGCCAGTTGTTTCTATTAATATTTAGAACGTATTGGCTTATGCTTAACACCAGCTAAATAGTACAATATAGTTTTCCTTACTAATGAATGGGAGCAAAAGTCTTCCAGAACCTTAGACTCAAAGGACATGGACAATTACTCAGGAATTTTATATTTTATATTACTCAGGAGATTTAAGACACTAAATTCCTTAGAAAACTAAAGGATATCCCTGAGACAAATCTATTATTTATCTCCTTCATAAAAATTAATGATAGCACTAAATATATTAGGAAATAAAGAAATCAAGGTATTAGAAACACCTGGGAAGGACTACTATTAATTCAGATACCTAAATAGTCAATGAAATGAAATAACCATCATTTATTGAAAGAATTTTTCTTCTTTTAGTCAGTTGTACTTAAGCCAAATATTAACCATTAACAATAATAAGGAGCTGCCTCTTTTCATACTTGCTTTGTTGATGTTATTTAACAAGTTGTTAAATTAGTTGTACCTTGACAGTTCTATTGCAGTAATAACCTCACACTAGATAGTAAATTGATGAGAAAACACCAAAAAAAATTCAGAATGAAATACCTGTAAATGATTCCTAAAACTCCTGCATTAATCAGAAAAGCCACTGCCAGCAGCAAATTTAGCAACTACATAACAAAGAAAGCTATAGGAAATGTGATGATATTTGGTTTGTTCCTTAGTCTGCTCAGGCTGCCATAACAAAATACCGTAGACCAGTGAGTAGCTTAAGCAACAGAAATTTATTCTCTCATAAATCTGAAGGTTAGAAGTCTGAGATCCAGTGTGCCCATATGAGGTCCAGGTCTGGTGAAGGCTGTCTTCCCCGTTTGAAAATGGCTGCTTTCTCACAGTGTGTTCACATGTCCCTTTCCTTGGTGTGTGTGTTTGTGTGTGTGTGTGTGTGTGTGTGTGTGTGTGTGTATTAGAGGGAAGGAGGTTGGAGAAAGTATTCATTTGCCCATTGTTATTAAATATATGTAATGGGACTCTCCAGAGTAGGTACAAACGGTAAGGATTTACAGGATATTTACATTGCCCATTAGTAAGATTTTTCCATCAACCAGCAGATTTATCTCACTCTACAACTCAGGGTGAAACAGATGGTAGGGAACCATCTCATCTTGGTGCTCTGAGGCAGGAGTTAAGCAATGTGGAGCACTTTTTAATACTGTTAAAGTACTGTTACTGATAAGCTTTTTGGTGAGCACCATTTGGTAATATATTTTTCCTATAAATGTGCTGAGATATTAGAGCCTGGGAGGATTTAACTCCTTAATTGACAGCTATTAGACTCTCCCCTGGAGCCACTGCTGCCTTGAGTGAAAGATAGACATCCAGGTAGCTAGACTGCCCTCATGCTAGCACCAGCCACTTTGAACCCAGAACAGGATTCCAACTCTTTATAGCACTGCCCAACAAACAGCTTGCACCAGACTTTTGCCACCATAGTCTTGGCAAACTCTAGATGACCCTGTGGCCATTTCCACCCAGGCCAAAGGGGTAGCACTTCCTGGTGGCCCAGCAGAAGACCTATGACTGGTGCAGACATAATCATTTGCATGAGGGACTGCCATGACTAGTGACAGGAATTGAGTCATGACTGGTGCAAAAACGATCTTTCATTTGCATGAGGGGTCAACCATGATTGCTTCAGACAGCCTTGCTGCACCCTCTTGGTGTCTATGTAAACAAGATGCTCAGCTCATTTGGTGAGCAGCATAGTCACACGTTCCCTTTGGTGTTTCAATAGCAGGTCCAATAAAGACGTCTTTCATGTGGTCTTCCTAGCTTACTTTTAATTTTCATCATTAGTAAAGCAGCTGAGAGAAAAAAACAGAAGAAACAGTGGCAGCAGCAGCAGAGGCAAAAGTGAAACTGAAATTTTCAGCTTCAGCAGCAGCAACAGAAATGTGGTGATTGAGGTCTCTCACTGTGGCTGGCCCAGGAGTGAAAATAACTGTAACAGAGCTTATTGGAGTTCCTGCCAGGGCTATAACACTTATGCCCATCATAGGCTGTCACTCTGGGAAGCAGACCCCAGGAAGCAAGAGTTTTAACACCTATACCCACTGTGGCATATAAATAAATCACCCTGAACTTGGACCTCTGAGGCTCAGAAGCTTGTGCCCCTGACCCAAATGTCAAAGTACCTTGAATTTGACCCCTGAGGCATGGGAGCTGCAACACTAGTGGGCACCACCTCTGCTACCTATGGTCATCTGCCACCTCGGCTCACTAGGATTATAAAAACCAGCTCAGTTCCCAGAATAACTGGAGGAGCTTCTTCTCACAATGTTTATCCAGGTTGAGTGGAAGGACCCCAGATAGCTGGTTTGTAGCAATGGTTCTAATAGTTTGGTTTGAACCAATAACAAACTTAGGTCCAAAGCTAAATTTTCTTTTCATAGAAATTCTCAACATCTCTGAGCTTCAGTTTCCTAAAAACCATTTAAGATCATTTGAAACTTTTTCTTTACTATAAATTTTAGTGGAAAACAATGAATGAGCAAAATATGAATAAGTAAATCCAAACAATGATTCACAGGTTGTATCTAAAAGTGTGGATGTATTTAGATTTTTCCTTAATAACATACATTTTTAAAATGCTTTGTCAAACAGGCAAAACTAATTTTTCACTAGCAATGAGCAATAAGAACTTGAAACTTTAAAATGTATTTAAAATTGCATCAGAGATGTAAAATATTTTGAGATATATTTGGTAAACAATGTATGATACCTATACACTGAAAACTGCAAAATTTTGCTGCCATATATTAAAGCAGATTAAAATAAATGGAGAGATGTGCTGAATATATAGGCCAGAAGACTAGGTGTTGTTAAGATATGCATTCTCCCTAAACTCCAATCAAATCTCAGCAGGCATTTTTGTAGAAATGGAGATGCTTATCTTAAGATTTAAATGTAAATAAAAGGAAACTCAAACAAGTCAAAACTTTGTAAATGAACAAAGTTGAAGAATATATCCAACCTGATTTCAAGAATACTCTATAATAAATTATAGTTATTAAAACAATATCTCATTGAAGGAAATATTGTATTTCAATGAGGGGAAGAAGTCTTTCCAACAAGTGGTGGTAGTAAAATTGGATACACACACAGAGAGATACATAAGACATTGACCCTACCTCATCATATGTAAAAATAAAGAAAAATGTTCACACAATCCTAAATCCCAGAGCTAGAATGATAAAACTAGTACAAGATATAGGAGAAAATCTCATGACCCATGAGTTTGGTAGTAATTTGTAAAATACACCATAAAAGGCATGACCTGTTGAGGAGACACACACACACACACACACACACACAGAAAGAGAGAGAGAGAGAGAGAGAGAAACCCTAAATGAGACATCATCATCAAAATTAGCATTCAGAAAGGAATGACAATGAATTGCAAGTAAATATTTATAAAATTCACATCAAACTAAGAGACTATATCCAAAACAGCAAAAGAACATTTAAGTCTCAACAAAAAAAAATAAAAATAAAAATGGCCAAGTATTTGAAGAGCAGAAAAGGTAGAGATGACAAATTAATATGTGAAAAAATGCCTCTAAAGAAATGCAAGTTAAATCTCAACTCCATATGGTATCACTACACAAGCATCAGAATGTCTAAAATGAACATGATTGACCTATATCAATTACAATTGAGGATATGGAGCAAAGTAGAATACTGTATGCTATCTGTGGGAACATAAATTGGTGTATCCACCTTAGAAAAGGTAGGCAATTCCATAAGAATTGAAGCATACACTTACCACATAGCACACCCATGTCACTCCTAGATTTTGCAAGAGGAAAAGGAAAACATATATCTGCACAAACTCTTGTGAATAATGTTCATAGAGGTTACATTTGAAATAATCAAAAACTATAAACAAGCTACATATCCATCAACTGGTGAATAGATATACAAATTCTGGTATATCCAGATAATGAAAGACTAGTCAGCAATAAAAAGGAACAAACTACTAATGTGCAATTGTTATAAAAAAAGGTCTTAAAGTAATTATTCTGAATGAAATAAACCAGATCACTTAAAAAACCCAGAGGATACATATGTAAGATCCCACTTATATAAAATTCTAGGAAATCCAAGATAACCTATAGTGACAAATAGCAGGCCAATTATTGCTTGGGGAATTATAAAGGCAGAGAGAAAATTTTAGAGATAATGAATATGTTTGTTATCTTCATTATGTGTGATATATATGTCAAAATTCATCAAAAAGTACATTCTACCTTTGAAAAAGCTCTGTTCAAATCATTAGCCCATGTCTTCATTGGGTCATTGACTTTTTAAAAGTTTAGTTTTTTGAGCTCCTTATATATTCTGGATATTAACTCCTTGTCAATTACATATCTGGAAAAGATATTCTGCCATTCTGTGGGCAGCCTCTTCAATTTACAGAACATTTCTTTTGTTGTGCAGAAGCTTCTTAATTTCATTATAGTCCCATTTGTCAATCCTTTCTTTTAGTTGCTGAACCGTTTGAGTTCTATTGAGAAAGTCACTGCCTATACTTACTAATTCCATTGTATTCTCTGCTCTTTCCTGCACTAGCTTCAAAGTTTCAGGTCTGATATTGAGGTGCTTAATCCACTTTGAATTGATATTTGTGTAGGGTGAAAGACATGGATATAGTTTCAGTTTTCTGCATGTAGACATCCAGTTTTCCCAGAAACATTTGATCAAGAGGCTCTCTTTTCTCTATTGTTTGTTTTTGGCAACTTTGTCAAAAATCAAGTGGACATAGTTGCACATATTCATATCTGGGTCTTTCTATTCTGTTTCACTGGTCTTCATAGCTCTTTTTGTGCCACTGCCATGCTCCTTTTATTGCTATGTCTCTGTAGAATAGTTTGAAATTGGGTATTCTGATACCTCCAGCATTGTTCTTTTTGCTCAGTATTGCCTTGGCTTTATTCTGGTTATTAACTCCATGAACATTCTCTTGTGTTTCCAAATGAACTTTAGAGTTGATTTTTCAATCTCTGTGATGAATGTCATTGGAATTTTGATGAGGATTGCATTGAACATGTAGATTGCTTTTGGTAATACAGTCATTTTCACAATACTGATTCTACCAATCCATGAGCATGGGAAATCTTTTCATCTTTTTCCTAGGTATTTTATTTTCTTGGAGACTATTTTAAGTGGAATAATTTTCCTATATTCTTTATCAGTCTGTTCATTGTTAGCATATAGAAAGGTTACTTATTTTTGCTATTTTGCTGAGGCTATTTATGATGTCTAGGAGTATTTTGGTGGACTTTTTGGGTCTTTTAGGTATAAGATCATGTCATCTGCAAATAGGAATAGTTTGACTTCTTTCTTTCCAATTCTTATTCCTTTTATTTCTTCTTCCTGTCTTATTGCTCTGGCTAAGAATTCCAAGATCATGTTGAACAAGAGTGCAGAAAGTGAACACTCTTGTCTAGTTCCTGACTTTAGAGAAAATGGTGTCAGTTTTTCCCCATTTAGTATAATGTTGGCTCTAGGCTTGTCATATATAGCCTTATTATGTTGAGGTACATTCACTTTATTCTTAGTTTCATCAGAGCTTTTATCAGGAAGGGATGTTGAATTTTGTTGAAGGTTTTTCTGCATCAATTGAGATGATCATGTGGTTTTTTTTTTGCTTCTGTTAATATACTGTATTAAATTTAGTGATTTACATTTGATGAAACATCCCTGCATCCCTGGGATGAAACCAACTTGATCATGCTGTATGATCTTTTTGATATGCTGTTGAATTTGGTTTGCTAATATTTTATTGAAGATTTTTGCATCAAAGCTAATTAAAGAGATTGGCCTGTAATTCTGTTTTTTTTGTTTGTTTGTTTTTGTTTTTATTTTTTTTTTATGTGTCCTTTTCTGTTTTGGGGATGAGTGCAATACCTGCTTGAATTTGCAGTGTTCCTTCCTTCTATTTCATGGAAAAGTTTGAGGAGTGTTGGTGTTAGTTCTTCTTTAAAGGTCTGTTAGAATTCAGCTGTGAATCTGTCAGGTCCTGGATTTTTCTTTTTTGGGCGACTATTGCTGCTTCAATTTCCTTGCTTGTTATAGATCTGTTTAGGTGATTAATATCCTCTTGAATCAATTTTAAATGGTCACAAGTATCTAGATATTTGTCTATTTCTTCTATATTTTCCAATTTATTTGGATATAGATTTTTCAAAGTGGTCTCTAATGATTCCCTGGATTTTGTTGGCATTTGTTTTGATCTCTTCTTTGTCATTTCTAGTTTTATTAATTTGGGTCTTTTCCCTCCTCATTTTAGTCAGATTTGTCAGGGGTTTATTGACCTTGTTTATCTTTTCAAAGAACCATCTTTTTCTTTTGTTGTTTATTTATTTATTTTTGGTCTCTATTTTGTTGATTTTGGGTTTTGTTTTTATATTTCTCTCCTTCTACTAGTTTCATTTTAGCTTGTTCTTGTTTTTCTAGTTTTAGATGTAACGTTAGGTTGTTTATTTGAGGTCTTCCTGTTTTTTGCTGTGTCCCATAAATTCTGATAAGTTGTGCTTTCATTCTCATTAAATTTCAGAAACTTTTTTATTTCTTTCCTCATTTCTTTGATGACTCACTGATCATGGAGCACCATGTTGTTCAGTTTGCAGGTGTTTGAGTATTTTCTGCTGTTTCTTAAGTCCAAATGGTCAAAAAACACATGAAGAAATGCTCAACATCCCTGGTCATAAAGGAAATGAAAATCACAACCACATTAAGAGTCCACCTCACTCTTGTTAGAATGGCTACCATCAAGAACACAAACAACAAATGCTAGCAAGAACACTGGGGGAAAGGAACCTTCATACACTACTTGTGGGAATGTAAATTAGTACAATCACTATGGAATTCAGTATAGAAGCACCTCAAAAAATAAAAAATAGAACTGCCATTATGGTCTAGCTGTCCCACTCCTAGGAATATAGCCCGAATGTGAGTCAGGTTACAATAAAGGCACCAGCACACCCATGTTTATTGCAGCACTATTCACAATAACTAAATTATGGAAACAGTCAAGATGCCCCACTACTAATAAATGGATTAAGGAAATGTGGTATTTATACACATGGAATTTTATGCAGCCACAAAGAATGAAATTTTGTCATTTGCAGGTAAATGGATAGAACTGGAGAACATCATCTTAAGTGAAGTTAGTCAGGCTTAGAAGGCTAAAAGCTGCATGTTTTCTCTCATATGTGGAATATAGACCTAATACAAACAAAGCAATATTATAAAAAAATGAGTCACAGAAATGAGAAAGGGTGGATAAAAGAAGGAAGTTAAGAACATAAATACGGTTGATGTACTCTCTATACAAGAATGAAGATAGATTTTTTTAAACCTGTTGAAGACACCATAAGAAGGGGACTAAGGCAGAAAGGAGAAAAATAGAGGAGAGGAACAAATTTGAGTTGTAATATGTACATACATACACACACATATATGAATATATATATATGGAGATGTCACAAGGAAGATCCCTGTATAGCTATCTTAAACAAACAAAAATTTCATTTTTTTTTCTTTTACAAAATCTTAAAACAAGAGGATGGAACAGGTGTTGTCTGTGGGGGGGTGTTGCTACCAGTGGGAGGGGTGGATGTGGGGAAAGGATGTAGGAGTGTGAATATAGAGTAAATACTGTGTACACATACATTTAAATGTAAAAATGAAAACTGTTGAAACTGTTCCAAAAGTGGGAGGAGAGGGTGCTAAAGGAGAATGGTGAAGGGGGTGTGTTCAAGAATGATATATTGTAAGAACTTTTATAAATGCCACAATGTAACCCCAGCACGATAAAAAAAAAGCACATTCTATACATTTGCAGTTAATAGATGTCAAATGTGCCTCAATAAAGCTAAAAGAAATATAGAATTGAAAACAAATCCCTGAGCATAGAAGTATGGGAAGTGTTTGCCCTGGTGAGGGTGGTAGTGAATGGGAGGAGAGACTTCTGGGATTGTGGTGATTCTTTCTTGATTTGGATGCTGGTTGCATGCATGTGTTCACTTTCTGAAACTGAGTTAGCTGGCATAGGATATGTATACTTTTCTAAATGGATGCTATTCTTCTATAAACATTTGACATTAAAATAAATGTAAATAAGTTTCGCCTTTTCTTTATAGACAATACCAATGTGAAACATACCAAGTAGCTCTTTGAAAATATGAATAACAGATGGAAAAAGAGGTTAAGAGAAAAAGAAAATATAATCAGGTAATATTTAAATCATGCTTTACTAAAACATAAATACTTCTCCTGAATTCCTAATCCTGTGATTCCTAATCTCATCACTAGGAGTCTTTGTCAGAAACATTAACTTTTTTCTTATATTCCTTTCTCCTAAACATTGTTTGTAAATGTGGGTTTTTCAAAATAATTCAGCAGCATGTTAAGAAATTATGTGGTGAAAAGTGTTCCATAGGCAAGAATGTTTAGAAAACTTGTTTTAAATAAAGTTAAACTTTTTTCCAGCAGTATTTATATATAAAAATTTGATATGTTAACATGTGCCCTGAATCCCATTCAAGGCCTATGCAATGTTTTCCAAACTATCTTCACAGAACCTCATTTTTCTGAATAACATTTATTGGACTAATATTCCATAGAATATACATTATAGTTCTAAAAATTCAATAATAACTGGGATCACTTACTATTTATGGTTAAAATGTATGCTTTCAAATTAGAATATTTGATTTTGAATCTTGGCTCTGCTCCTTTTTTTCTGGTGTGAGTATGAATGTTGAGTTTCTCTCAAGGGGAGATAAAAATTTGGTTGTTGTGGGGATAAAATTACTAAACACGTGAAGCTTTTACAACAGTGCTTGATACATAATGAGTGTTAAAGAATTAACTTTCAATATTACTAAGAAAAGTTGCTTAAGCAAGACTCTTAATAGAGATCGTGTTCCATTGGTAGACTAGAATTTCTATTCTATCTTGGACTTGTCAATCCAACAGAAATCTGACAATAGCAAAACAGAAGATGCTGTTGGCATGCATTATTATATCCTTGAGGGCCAAGACCAAATATGTTCAACCATCTTCCTTTCTTAGGGCCAGAATTGAACTTGATCAGCCTAAGCAGTTTAAGAACTGTGGGATGTTCAGCGATACTGTTAGCATGAGGGAATCCAGGTCTATTGGAGTAACTGTGAGGTGACTCTCAAGGCAACATGACAGTGCACTAGATCAACCACAGTAGGATATATCTGCAAAAGATAGTAGATGGATATTTTAAAGAGGAGTTTACTTAAATGATGTATTTGGGATTCTTAAGTCAGAATTCCACTAAGTAAATCTCCACATTAGAGGTTAGTGAAAACCAAGTATAGGGTTAGGAAACCAGGGATGCTAGAATCACAGTAGCAGCACTGAGTATTAGTCAAATGCTGCTCTGATTGTTACTGAAGTACTTGATTTTCCTGATGCTAATGTGAGAAGGACATGAAGGTTACAGGCTTATCCTCCACAGTGCCTCACACCTACATACACATAATAGGTGTTAAATGAGTATGTTGTTTTGAACATGTTATGATCAGACAGCATAGTAATAGTGGTAGAACTGACACTCTCATTCCCAGGAAGAAAGAAAACAAAGAAATAAGAAATGCTAAAGGCATAAAACAGAAAGAAAGGAAGATTTTTCTATTAGGTAAAGGAAAAATTATTTCCAACAAGAAACATACTTTATCTCTCAGAGAGTGGAGACAAGAGAGTGTAGGGCAGTGTTCACCTTCCAGGATTAATCCTGTGAGAGAAGGGCTCTGCAAGCATGGGTATGAAAACCACTTAAATGCATCACCATGGTTGCCTGCTGCATCGTGTAACTGCTATTTTTAGCCCACATTTATGCTGTTCTCGGTCAGAGTCAGGGACATCTGTGGAGAGAGGAATGAATTGCTTGCAGCAAGACAAGTTTTGATGAATAATTACTTGTTCTATAATGTGCAGCCAGGGCCAGCTCCATTCCACACACTAAAATAAAGCCTTCCAGGAAGTAAATATGAGCAGGTCCTCAGCGGCTGCCTGTGGCTTCCAGCACTAATGACACTTGGCAGTGCTGCCAGAATGATCAAGAATTAATTGATTTGTGGTAACCTCTGCAAAAGGTTAACACCAAGCCAATATTCTACAATGCAGTTGCATTTTTCAAGTACTTTGTGATCATTAATTATTTTTTGCCTCAGCATTCTAAGGAAGTAAATAAAAATTACTTTTCCTGGTTATAATTATGTTACTTTGCAATCTTGTGTTTCCAAACCCTACACTGTTGACTGTGTACAAAGTCCCTTTCACAAATTCCATGCTCCAAGAACTAAAGTAAAAATTCTGTTTTTTATTTATTTATAACTGTTTTCTAGAGCATGTATCAAGTTTGTTTTCTTTTCTACTTTCCTATGACCCAATAGTGCCAGCACCTGACCAATTTTTATACCTATAAATATCAGACAGTCTCTTAAGTCATAAGATGCTTCACCCATAAGTCTAAATCCAACTTTAGGGAGCTAAGACTTTTATTCTTAAAAAAAATCATTAATTAAACACAATAAATGTGTGCCTAGAAAATACTACCAATGTTATGGAGTATTGGTTAAGGTTTTTATTATAAAACATCATCTATTTATTATATAAATATTGAAAAAATTTAAGTCATCAATATTTAGTTATAGTCTTCCTCTTTTCAGTGCACTTATGTTTATATTGTGTCCAACTTTGTGAACATGATTTTTCACTTCATGTTTTGTAAGTTTTCCTCTGAGTGAGCAAGAATTTTCAGAAAACAAATAAATGACTCAATTATTTATGATAGAGATGTACTATATACATCTCTATTATAAATATAATAATATTTATGTAAGCAATATCTTCTTTTGTTTTGTGTTTTTCAATTATTTATTTATTTTTGAATTATTATACATTAATATGAAGGGATTTCATTGTGATAATTCCATACATGCATGCATATCTTGAACAACTTCACCCTGTCATTGTATTTCCACTTCCCCTCCTTTCCTCTTTCAGTGTTCTGTGGGTCTCAGTGTTCAGCTGTCTTTGTATGTGTACATGCGGCACACTTCTGTCCTCTTTACTCCTCAGCATCCTTTCCTTTCTCTCTCCCAACCGACCTCCCCAGAAAAAGTTCCCCAAATATATTCATGTGCCATTCCCACAGTTTGGTTATTGTGGAGAAAGCTGAAATGAACATGTATATTCAGGTATCTGTGTTATATATTGATTTATGTTCTTTTGGATATATGCCCAAGAGTGGTATGGTGGGGTCATAAAATAAGTCTATTTTTAGTTTTCTGAGGAACCTCCATACTGATTTCCATAGTGGTTGGACCGGTTTATATTTCCACCTACAGTGTATGAGGGTTACCCCCCACCTATTCTCCCCAGCATTAATTATTATTTGTTTTCTTGACAATTGCCAATTTGAGTGGGGTGAAATGGAATCCCAGTGTAGTTTTGACTTGCATTTACTTTAAGGCTAAAGATATTGAATATTGCTTCATATACTTATGCTTAATTTTTTGAGCTCTTGGTCTATTCTGGATATTAATCCCTTATCTGCTGAATAGTTGGTGAAGATTTTCTTCCATTCCACGGATTGTGTCTTGATTCTGGTAACTGTTTCTTTTGATGTGCAGAAACTTTTTAATTTCATGCATTATCATGATTATAAGAATGATCAATGAAATGAAAGAGGACCTCTATAAAAAGATGAATGAATTAAAAGACAGCACAAACAAACAGCTGAATGAAATTAGGAAAACTGTTTAGGATATGAAAAAGGAATTCAAAAAAATGCAGAAATTCTGAAAAGAATCAGACTGAAATCCTGGGAATGAAAAACAAGAAGTCAAATACAAAACTCAGTGGAAAGTTCTCCAGTAGAGTGGATCAAATTGAAGACAGAATATCAGGGCTCCAAGATAAGATTTGACAATTTTTGCTCTTGTTACCTGGGAAATTGGAATCCTATTCAGAAAATAATCATCTATGCTTATGTCTACATATTTATAGTCTTAACTCTGGTATGTCTCAGAGTGGTTCTTTCTGATTTTGTCTGTTGGGTGTCTTAAAGCCTACTATACCTGAAAGACTTTTTTTCTCAAGACTTGGGAAAATTTCTACTATTTTATCAAATATGTTTTCTCTTCCTTTAGCTTGCACCTCTTTTCCTTCTTCTATGCCCACAATTCATAGCTTTGGTCTTTTAATAGTGTCCCAGATGTCTTGCATTCTCAATTTGTACTGATTTTACTCTTTTTCTTTTTTCTTTAGCTGGCTGTTATAATACATCTACCTTACCTTGGTACACAGCTTCTGTAGCTTGAGCTCTCAGCCAGCAAAGGCTAGGTGGTTTGTTTTGAAAATGTCTTCAGGCAGTGTAGCTACTCCCACTGGGTAGGGCAGGACTGGTGAACACTGCGCCTTTTCCTTCCTGAACTCCCTTAACTTCTCAGCTTATCCTGAGTCAAATCCTCTCCTTTTCCATGAGCTTCTTGTAGCTACCCCCTCTCATAACCTGTGGACAGGTATTTCAGAATGCCCTGAGCTGCAATTGCTCCTTGCTTTTGAGAGACCCCTGAGTACCTCAGTCTCAATCAGGAGGCCCTCTATCAGGACAGTGCCTTGCTTCAACTCTATGGGGTATGGGGGTTGTCTTATCTGATGCTGGCCTGTCACACTGGAGAAGTCACTATTCTGCCACACACTGGTGTTAGGGTTTTTGGGAGGTGGGGTTTTTGTCCCACAGTTAGGTCTAGCAGTCTGTTGCAGAGGCTACCTGGCTCACCTTTCCAATCTCATATTTTGAACGTCTAGATTGTATATTGTTCTTTGTAAACTTTTTGTAGTCTATGTAATGTTATAATGGATATCCTCATAGTCTGCCTCTAACTTTTCTTTCTTTTTTTTGTATTTTGTTGATATTACACATGCCAATTTTAATTGCTACTTGAAATGTCTTCAAAAAGATTGAACTGCCATTCTCCATTTATTTATTTGTTTTTTCAACATGTGTGTCTGCATTGTGGATTTTTATTTATTTATTTAATTTATGTTTTTTATTCATTTATTCACATGTGCATACATTGTTTGGGTCACTTTCCCCCTTGCCCCCGGCCACCACCCTCTCCCCTCTACTCCCCTCACTTCCAGGCAGAACCTGTTCTGCGCTTTTCTCCAGTTCCATTGAAGAGTAGAAATAAGCACTAATAAGAAAGACAGCATTTTTGCTAGTTGAGATAAGGACAGCTATACAGAGAGATTCCTAGCATTGCTTTCATGTACAAATGTGTTACAACCCAGGTTGGTTCATCTCTAACTGATCTTTACACTGGTTCCTGATCCCCTTCTCATGTTGACCTCTGTTGCTTTAAGGTTTTTGTATTAGTTCTTCTGAGTGGGGACATAAAATGTTTTCATGTTTTGGGTTTTCTACCTATCCCCATACCTCCTGTCTGTGTTCTCCCCTTGTCATGTGACCCAAGTCCAACCTCATTGCTGTATTTGCCCTAGATCTAAAGACTGAATATGAGGGAGAACATATGATTTTTGGTCTTCTGAGTCTGGCTAGCCTTGCTCAGAATGGTGTTCTCCAGTTCCATCCATTTACTTGCAGATGATAAGATTTCATTCTTCTTCATGGCTGAGTAAAATTCCATTGTGTATAAACACCACATTTTCTTGATCCATTTGTCAGTAGTGGGGCATCTTGGTTGTTTCCATAACTTGGCTATTGTGAATAGCACTGCAATAACATGGGTGTGCAGGTGCCTTTGGAATAACCTGTGTCACATTCCTTTGGGTTATATCCCTAGGAGTGGGATTGCTGGATCATATGGCTGATTATTGTTTAGATTTTTAAGAAGCCTCCAAATTTTTTTTCAGAGTGGTTTCATTCCCACCAGCAGTGTATAAGGGTTCCTTTTTCCCTACATCCTTGCCAACACATGTTGGTGTTGGTGTTTTTGATGATGGTTATTCTAACAGGGGTGAGGTGGAATCTTACTATGGTTTTGATTTGCATTTCCTTTATAGCTAGAGATGGTGAGCATTTTTTTCATGTGCTTTTTGTCCATTTGAATTTCTTCTTTTGAGAAAGTTCTATTTAGTTCAGTTGCCGTTTCTTAATTGGTTCATGGATTTTGGAAGAGTTTAGTTTCTTAAGTTCCTTGTATATTCTGGTAATCAGTCCTTTTTCTGATGTGTAGCTAGCAAATATTTTCTCCCACTCTGTGGGTGGTCTCTTCAGTTTAGAGACCATTTCTTTTGTTGTGCAGAAGCTTTTTAATTTTATGAAGTCCCATTTGTCCATTCTTTCTCTTAGTTGCTGGGCTGCTGGGGTTCTATTGAGGAAGTCTTTGCATATACCTATTAGTTCCAGAGTGTTTTCTGCTCCTTCCTATACTAACTTCAGAGTTCTGGGTCTGATATTAAGGTCTTTGATCCATTTTGAGTTGATACTAGTACAGGGTGATAGACATGGATCTAGTTTCAGTTTCTTGCAGATGGATAACCACTTTTCCCAGCAACATTTGTTGAAAAGGCTGTCTTTTCTCCATCATATATTTTTGGCCCCTTGGTCAGAATAAGGTGGGTATAGTTGTGTGGATTCATATCCAGGTCCTCTATTCTGTTCCACCAGTCTTCTAACTTTTCTTTGGTATATATTTGAAAGTGTAAAGTTATTTTTTGGTGGTACTGTGGTTTGAATTTAAGCCCTCATGCTTGCTAGGCAAGTGCTGTATCTCTTGAGCCACTACTCCAGCTCTTTTTGCTTCAGTTACTTTTCACATAGGGTATTACATATTTTGCCCAGGCCAGCCTAGACCACAATCCTCTTATATATACACATCTCCCATAGCTGGGATTAGAGAAGCAAACCATCATGCCCAGTTCTTGTATTGAAATGGGGTCTTGCTTCTTGCCCATGTTGGCCCCTAACCATAATCCTCCTGGAATCCACTTCCCAAGTAGCAGAGAGCCACTGCACCCCGCCCAAGATATAGTCATTTTAATCTGTGATACATATTGTAGAATTTCTAAGATTGTTTGCCTTATTTTATTTAAGGCTAGTTCTATTTGCACCTTAGATGGTTCATGCAATTTCAATTTATTATTTATCATTGGCATTACTTATGGTAAGAGGATCTGATTTAATGACACTAGAAATTCTATATGTAGTGAATTGTATGTCTTTTTCATAGTGTTTTGTTTTTGCCTTCACGCTTCCATCTTTTCTTTAGCTCTGTATGTTGAAGGTGGAAGTGGGTGAAACCAGAGTTTTGGACTCAAGGCCCAAACTCCTGGGATTCCACATGCCAGTTCCAGCCTCTTATCCCTATATACCAAATAAAGAGACAGTAATGATGAAGGGCAGAGAAAGGAGATTTATCACACAGCTCAGGACATGCTGTGGGAAAAGGCAAAGTAAGCACTCAGCTCATCATCAGCCATCTTCAGTGTACAGACGTGAGCAATAGGTTTAAGTAGACAAAAGAACTGTGGGCAGGGGACAAAAGATATGCATAGCTTAATAGTCCCAGTCACAGGTGTGCTTTGGTTGGTCATTAACTCAGTCCTTGTTCTGGAGGTGGCTATAGGAGTTATTATCCCAATTCACTGGAGCCTGGCAGGTGGTCTACCCAAAAGAAGAGGAAGAGGCAGAGAAAAACCATAGATCCATATCCCTGATGAACATAGACACAAAGATACTCCACAAATACTAGCAAAAAACATCAAAAATACCATGCATAATGAAGAAGATGGTTTTATTCCAGGGATGAAGAGGAAATTCAACATTTACAAATCAATAAACCTAATATAGCATGTCAACAGAATGAAGGATTAAAAATCTTATATTAATAGATGTAGCAAAATCATTTAATAGAATTCAATATTATCTTTATGGTAAAAAACCCAAAGTAACTAGGAATAGAAGGATCACATCTCAATACAATAAAAGCTATATATGACAAATCTATAACCAATATTGTGTTGAATGAGTAAAAACTGAAAGCATTTCCTCTAAGATCTTGAACAACACAAAGTATCTACTCTCACTGCTCTTATACAAAGTAGTACTAGAAGTTTTATCCAGAGCAATTTGGCAAGATAAACAACTAAAAAGCATACACATAGGAAAGGAGAGAAATTATCCCTACTTCCAGATGATATGATTCTATAGAGAAAAACCTAAAGAGTCACAAAAGACTATTAAATCAACAATCTAATGAGGAACAAATGTGATGAATGGTTGAATATGATCAATCCATATGTTACAAGTGTATGGAAATATTAAGATGAATCTTAATGTGTACAATGGATGTGTTAAAACAGTTTTTATAATAAAATATAGTTGGAAGAAGGAATAGGGTCTCATAATCCCCTTCCAGTACACATGCCCAATGACCTAAGAGCCTCCAACTAGGCCCTTTCTCTTTAAGATTCCACCAGGTCCTAATGATGCCACCCTAGGGACCAAACCTTTAACACATGGGCCTTTGAAGGAAGTTCAAAATCCAAACTACATTACCAACTCCTCTTCATAATTCAAGGCCAACAATCAGGGGGCTATGATAGTGAAATGTTTTCAGAAGCATTCACTTGCCTTTTCACAAAATGGCCTACAAGACACAGCAGAATGTTTTCTATGTGCTTTTATGCTAACTCAGTGCTTCCCTTAAGGGCTGGCATGGTGTACTGACCTATTTATTCCAATTTGGTAGTTCAATATGTGTTTTCTTACTTCTTTTTGCTTACTAGCTTGTTTTATTGCTATCATGTTCTTTTACTGCTGTTTAATCTCCCCCAATTTTTGCTTTTACTCTTCTGAAATTTTGCTCTGGTTTCACAAGGGAGCTTGCCATTGCTCTTTTCTTTCAAGTTACACTTGTTTGTAATTAAGACAATGGAAATTACTGTAGTTTGTCTGTTCTTATTTCTCACATACTCATGACTCTTTCTTCCATACCTCTTAATGCATTCAAATTATTGATTTTGCTCCAAATTAATTTTGGAACAAGTTAGCCATGTCATTTATAATATATAATGAATATTATAACTAAAGAATAAACTTAACATTTAGAAATATAATTCTGTTCGCTAAACAGAAACTTAAGGAATTTCTTATTTCCTTTAGAATTGTTTAATTAATGGAGATTTAACAGTACAGTAAACACACTTAGGAGAAGAGCACACTAATACTAATGTTTTGGGACAGTGGGTTTCAAAGTATCACTCCCAGATCTTGTTAGAAATGTGACTTCTTGAGGTCCATTCCAACCTTCTGAAATTATAAGATGAGGCCAGGAGTGTCTATTTTGACAAGCTCTTCAAATGACACTGGTGCAGTCCTATGATTAAGAACTATTATCAATGTGTAATTAAGTTTATTAATCAGTTTCCTACCTGAATAGCAACAAGTTCTCATAAATTTGTAGTAAAAGAAGTATGAATTTATCGGTATGCCCCAGGTTTGTTGGCCTCTCTGGAATTAGCTCAACCTAACTAAACTCACAAGAGAACTTCCGGACTAAATAAAATGACAAATCATTTATTGATAATAGAAAAAATATTTCTATCTTTCCATTATATTCATGTCTGCTCTTGAAAGCACACTGTTTTTTGTAGCAAATCTCTTGGGAACTAAAATAGTGATGAAAATTCTCTTTGTCTTACTATTTTATGGCCCAATCTTAAATAAAGGATGTTCATCATATACTTCATCAGGTAAGTGTCAATTTTATTAATTTGGCTTTCAAAGGAGCATCCACTCAAAATGCTTAAAATACATTATTTTAAGAATCAATAACAATGAAAAAATGCATTGTGTCTAGTAAAACCTCAGAGACCCTACTGGTAACAACAATGTCTTATTTCCCTTTTTAACCAATTAACATGTTTATTATTACAATTATAGATATTAAAAATACATAAAAAGAATAAAATACAGTTCTTACCATGATCTGTTTACTCTTTAGTATGATATATCTTAATATAAAAAGAGGTGGGGAGATTCCAAAATGGTGACTAGAGAGAGGAAGCAGAAAGTGTGCCTCCTAAAGTAAAATCTTGGAGAGATGCTGGAGATACACCTTACAGGAAAAACCACCAAGAATAGGTAAAATTCCAATACCACCACACCCCAGCCCTCACATAGCATCTCTGCTCCACGGTAAACAGAGAAACCAGGAGGGCTCCTGCACTGCTAGATGCCATCTTCTACCAGCTTGAGAGAAGCAGACCACCAGGTGAGCTAAGCGGCACGCTGTACTCCCACAGACAACCCTGGGCCAGCTCAGCATAGCCCCCTGGACAGACCGACCCCCACCAGAGAAAACAGAGAAAAAACCAAACTGAATAATAAACAACAACAATAAAAAAGACACATAGCAAAGAGGGAGGGGCACCCTGAGCGTCAAAGTGAGGGGAACTGTAAATAAACAAGCTGGCTGGAGAAGGCAGGAGTGGCAGCACCCACCCAGCAACCAGGAGCGGGAAAGCTTGTAATAGAGGTGGTGGGAGGAAAACTCCACAGGAGAGGGGGGGAAGACCCACTTCCCATGTGAACTGTAAATAAACACGCAGGCCTGAGAAAGCTGGTGCAGTGCCACCTCCCCCAGTGTGCTTGGAAAGGGGAAAGCTTGTAGCAGTGGCGGTCACACCCAGGAGAACTCTAAGTAAACAAATCCTGAGGGGCTAGGTGAGTGTTAAGCTCATCCCTGAGATCTGCAATCAATAAAGCCTCCAGCAACAGCTGCCTGACAGTAGTGGGCAGGTGAGCTGCAGCCTCAGATAGACATTCACAAAGCTGTCTCCAGACTCTTTTTTTTCCTATTTTTTTTCTCTTTCTTTGATGAGACAACTGAACTACACCTGAATGCTGAAAAACTTACTGAAACTGTATTGCATCTAAACTTGGGACCTGTTGTGTTTTTTTTTTTTTTTTTTTTGCTTTTTTGGTTTTTTCCTTTTCATGAGACAATGACAGAACTATTTCTGAGACACCATCTCCAGAACTGGAGGTTGAGGGACTAACACCAAAATTATTAAGTCTGAAACTTTATTGCATTTGAACTTGAGATTTTTTTAAAATTATTTTACTATATTTTATTATTTTATCATTTTTGTTTTAATTTTTATTATGTTTATTTATTTTATTTTTTCTTTTATCCTCTCTCTGTTTCTCTAATGCCTGTTTAGCTTACTGTTGATTAGTACACTATCTCTCCCTGTTTATATCTTTGACAAATTTTTTTGTTTCTTTGTTTTGTTTTTTTTACTTGTTTGTTTTTCCCTTTTTCTTTAAATTCTTTGCTTTCCCTCTCCTGTCACCCTCCCATTCTAAAAATCACCATTGTTATTATTACAAGCTAGAAATTACTTAATTGCACACAGTAGAGGGACAGTAACAATACCAAGGGCAATGATGGGAAGACAAAAAAAACAGGGAAACCAGTTTCCCCACAGCAAAAAATTAGTACAAGAACCAGAGGGAAATGAAGAAAACTGATACTCAGATCCAGACTCCAACAAAACAAAGAAAAACTATGCCAAAGAACCCAATGAGGCCCACAAGAATAATCTGAAAGATGAAATCCTCCAAGTAATCAATGAGAACTTTATAGAGATGATACTGGATAGGGTCAACCAAAATGTACAGGAGACACTCAAGAAATTCCAAGACAACAAAAATAGAGAATTTGAGAAAGCACAAGAAGAAATAAAAGAAACCATAGAAGCACTGTATAAACACCAAAGTGAAACAAAGAACATGATTAATAAAGAGATAAATGAACTCAGGGCAAAAATAGACAACATTAAAGAGGAAGGGCCTCAGGATATGGAAAGCCTCAGAAAAAAGAATGAAACAGAAATGCAAAACAAAATGGAAGGTCAATACAGCAGAATAGAACAGAGGACAGAATCTCAGAACTCGAAGAGAAAGTAGTAATTAAAGGAAAAACTGAAGAACTATTAGTTAAACAGCTCAAGACCTGTGAAAAGAAAATGCAAGAACTCACCAACTCCATCAAAAGACCAACCTGAGAATCATGGGCATTGAAGAAGGAGAAGAGGTGTAAGCAAAGGGAATGCATAATATATTCAACAAAATAATTACAGAAAATTTCCCAAATCTAGAAAAATCTCTGCCCATACAGATGCAAGAGGCCTCCAGAACACCAAACAGACCAGACCAAAATAGAACTACCCCACAGCATATTATCATTAAAACAACAAATACAGAAACTCAAGAAAGAATATTGAAGGCTGTAAGAGAGAAGAAACAAATAACATACAAAGGTAAACCCATCAAAATCACAGCAGACTTCTCAACAGAAACATTAAAAGCAAGAAGATCTTGGAGTGAGATCTTCCAGGCACTGAATGAAAATAATTTCAACCCTAGGATACTCTACCCAGCAAAACTATCATTCAAAATAGATGGAGCAATAAAAGTCTTCCATGATAAGCAGAAGCTAAAACAATATTTAACCACAAAGCCACCACTACAAAAGATTCTTCAAGGGATTCTGCACTCAGAAAGTGAAACCCAACATAACCATTAAAGGGCAGGCAGCACCAAACTACAGGAAAAGAAAAAGCAAGAAAGTAGAGAGTAACTTCAACTTAGGTACACACAATCAAACCTTCAAACAACTAAGACAACTAAATGACAGGAATCACCACATACCTATCAGTACTAACACTTAATGTTAACGGACTTAATTCCCCCATCAAAAGGAACCGTTTGACAAACTGGATTTTTTTTTCCTTTTTCTTTTATTATTCATATGTGCATACAAGGCTTGGTTCATTTCTCCCCCCTGCCCCCACCCCCTCCCTTACCACCCACTCCACCCCCTTCCTCTCCCCCCCCTCAATACCCAGCAGAAACTATTTTGCCCTTATTTCTAATTTTGTTGTAGAGAGAGTATAAGCAGTAATAGGAAGGAACAAGGGTTTTTGTTGGTTGAGATAAGGATAGCTATACAGGGCATTGACTCACATTGATTTCCTGTGCGTGGGTGTTACCTTCTAGGTTAATTCTTCTTGAACTAACCTTTTCTCTAGTACCTGTTCCCCTTTTCCTATTGGCCTCCATTGCTTTTCAGGTATCTGCTTTAGTTTCTCTGCGTTGAGGGCAACAAATGCTAGCTAATTTTTTAGGTGTCTTACCTATCCTCACCCCTCCTTGTGTGCTCTCACTTTTATTGTGTGTTTTTATCATGTGGATTAAAAAGGAAGATCCAACAATTTGTTTCTTACAGGAGACCCATCTCACTGACAGAAATAAGCATAGGCTTAGGATGAAAGGCTGGAAGAAGATTTACCAAGCCAATGGCCCCTGAAAACAGGCAGGACTAGCAATACTTATCTCTGACCAAGTAGACTTCAAACCTACATTGATCAAATGAGATAAAGAAGGACATTCCACCACTAATAAAAGGAGAAATAGACCAAAAGGAAGTAACAATTATCAACCTATATGCACCCAGTGTCAACTCACTCAATTTCATCAAACATACCCTAAAGGACCTAAAAGCCTATATTAACTCCAACACAGTGGTTGTGGGAGACATTAACACCCCATTATCATCACTAGATAGATCATCCAAACAAAAAAATCAATAAAGAAACCCTTGATCTAAAATATACCACAGATCAAATGGACCTAGTTGATGTATACAGAACATTCCATCCAACTCTACACAATATACATTCTTCCCAGCAGCCCATGGAACCTTCTCCAAAATAGGTCACATCCTAGGGCACAAAGCAAGCCTCAGCAAATATAAGAAAAAAAAAATTATACCATGCATTCTATAAGATCACAATGCAATAAAACTAGAACTCAACAACAAAAATAAAGACAAAAAACATGCCAACAGCTGGAAACTGAATAACTCATTGCTTAATGAACATTGATGAAATAAAAGAGGAAATTAAAAAGTTCCTGGAAGTCAATGAAAATGCAAACACAACCTTCCAGAACCTAAGGGACACAGCAAAGACAGTCCTGATAGACAAGTTTATAGTCACGAGTGCATATATTAAAAAGACTGAAAGATCTCAAATGAATGACCTAATTGTACATCTCAAACCTAGAAAATCAAGAACAAGCGCATCCCAAAACAAATAGGAGAGAATTAATAAAAATAAGAGCTGAAATCAATGAAATAGAAACCAAAAAAACCATACAAAGAATTAATGAAACAAAAAGTTGGTTGTTTAAGAAAATAAACAAGATCAACAGACTCCTGGCAAATCTGACTAAAATGAGGAGAGAAAAAACCCAAATCAGTACAATCAGGAATGCAAAAGGGGAGATAACAACAAACACCATGGAAGTCCAGGAAATCATCAGAGACTACTTTGAGAACCTATATTCAAATAAATTAGAAAATCTTAAAGAAATGGACAGATTTCTAGATACATATGATCATCCAAAACTGAACCAAGAGGATATTAATCACCTGAGTAGATCTATATCACAAAATGAAATTGAAGCAGCAATCAAGAGTCTCCCTACAAATAAAAGTCCAGGACCTGATGGATTCTCGGCTGAATTCTATCAGACCTTTAAAGAAGAACTGATACCAACACTCCTTAAACTGTTCCATGAAATAGAAAGGAAAGGAAAACTGCCTAACACATTTTATGAAGCCAGTACTACACTTCTCCCAAAACCAGGCAAAGATACCTCCAATAGGAGAACTATAGGTCAATCTCCTTAATGAACATTGACGCAAAAATCCTCAATAAAATAACGGCAAACTAAATTCAACAACACATCAAAAAGATCATTCACCATGACCGAGTAGGCTTCATCCCAGGAAGGCAAGGGTGGTTCAACATACAAAAATCAATAAACGTAATAAACCACATTAACAGAAGCAAAGACAAAAACCACTTGATCATCTCAATAGATGCAGAAAAAGCCTTTGATAAGATCCAACACAATTTCATGATGAAAGCTCTAAGAAAACCAGGAATAGAAGGAAAGTACCTCAACTTTATAAAAGCTATATATGACAAACCTACAGCCAGCATTATACTTAACAGAGAAAAACTGAAACCATTCCCTCTAAAATCAGGAACTAGACAAGGATGCCCACTATTTCCACTCCTATTCAACATAGTACTGGAATTCCTAGCCAGAGTAATTAGGCAAGAAGAAGGAATAAAAGGAATACAAACAGGTAAAGAAACTATCAAAATATCCCTATTTGCAGATGATATGATGCTATACCTTTAAGACCCAAAAAACTCTACTCAGAAGCTCCTAGACACCATCAATAGCTATAGCAAGTTAGCAAGATATAAAATCAACATAGAAAAATCATTAGTATTTCTATATACTAATAATGAACAAACTGAGAAAGAATATATGAAAACAATTCCATTTAAAATAGCCTCAAAAAAAATCAAATACCTAGGTGTAAACTTAACAAAAGATGTGAATGACCTCTATAAGGAAAACTATAAACTTCTGAAGAAAGAGATTGAGGAAGACTATAGAAAGTGGAGAGATCTCCCATGCTCATGGATTGGTAGAAACAACATAGTAAAAATGTCTATACTCCCAAAAGTAATCTACATGTTTAATGCAATTCTCATCAAAATCCCAATGACATTCATCAAAGAGATTGAAAAATCTACCGCTAAATTTATTTGGAAACACAAGAGGCCACGAATAGCCAAGGCAATACTCAGTCAAAAGAACAATGCTGGAGGTATCACGATACTCAACTTCAAACTATATCACAAAGCAATAACAATAAAAACAGCATAGTACTGGCACAAAAACAGACATGAAGACCAGTGGAACAGAATTTAAGACCTGGATATGAAGCCACACAACTATAACCAACTTGTCTTTGACAAAGGCGCTAAAAATATACGATGGAGAAAAGACAGCCTCTACAAAAAAAAACTGCTGGGAAAACTGGTTAGCAGTCTGCAAAAAACTGAAACTAGATCCATGTATATCACCCTATACCAGTATTAACTCAAAATGGATCAAGGACCTTAATAGCAGACCCCAAACTCTAAAGTTGGTACAGGAAAGCGTAGGAAATACTCTGAAATTAATAGGTATAGGCAAGAACTTTCTCAGTGGAACCCCAGAAGCTCAGCAACTAAGAGATAGCATAGATAAATGGGACTTCATAAAACTAAAAAGCTTCTGCTTAACAAAAGAAATGGTCTCTAAAATGAAGAGACCACCCACAGAGTGGGGGAAAATATTTGCTAGCTACACATCAGACAAAGGACTGATAACCAGAATATATAGGGAACTCAAAAAACTAAATTCTCCCAAAATTAATGAACCAATAAAGAAATGGGCAAGTGAACTAAACAGAACTTTCTCAAAAGAAGAAATTCAAATGGCCAAAATACACATGAAAAAATGCTCACCATCCCTAGCAATAAAGGAAATGCAAATTAAAATCACACTAAGATTCCACCTCACCTCTGTTAGAATAGCCATCATCAAAAACACCACTAACAACAGGTGTTGGCGAGGATGCAGGGAAAAAGGAACCCTCTTACACTGCTGGTGGGAATGTAAACTAGTACAACCACTCTGGAAAAAAATTTGGACGCTACTTAAAAAGCTAAACATTGATCTACCATATGATCCAGCAATACCAGTCTTGGGGAGATACCAAAAAGAATGTGACACAAGTTATTCCAGAGGCACCTGCAACACCCATGTTTATTTCAGCACTATTCACAATAGCCAAGTTATGGAAACAGCCAAGATGCCCCACTACTCACTAATGGATTAAGAAAATGTGGTATTTATACACAATGGAATTTTATGCAGCCATGAAGAAGAACAAAATGTTATCATTTGCAGGTAAATGGATGGAATTGGAGAACATCATTCTGAGTGAGGTTAGCCTGGCCCAAAAGACCAAAAATCATTGTTCTTCCTCATATGTGGACATTAGATCAAGGGCAAACACAACAATGGAATTGGATTTTGATCACATGACAAAACGAGAGCACACAAGGAAGGTATGAGGATAGGTAAGACAACCAAAAAACTAGATAGCATTTGTTGTCCTTAACACAGAGAAACTAAAGCAGATACTTTGAAGCAACTAAGGCCAATAGGAGAAGGGAACCAGGAACTAGAGAAAAGGTTAGTTCGAGAAGAATTAACTTAGAAGGTAACACACATGTATAGGAAATCAATGCAAGTCAACTCCCTGTATAGCTATCCTTATCTCAACTAGCAAAAACCCTTGGTCCTTCCTATTATTGCTTATACTCTCTGTACAACAAAATTAGAGATAAGGGCAGAATAGTTTCTGCCTGGTAGCGAGGGGTAAGGGGCGGTAAGGTAGGGGGTGGGAGTAAAGGGGGAGAAATGACCCAAACATTGTATGCACATATGAATAAAATAAAAATTAAATATATATATATATATATATATATATATATATATAAAGAGGTAAATTCAACTATATGTGAGATCTATCACTGAAATATTAAAAAAAAATTTCACATTCCCCAAAGAGAAATAAAAAAAAAAAAAAAAGAAGATGTAGATCAGTGAATGATCCTTTATTTTTTGTATTTAAAAGCAAAGTCTGCTTTGGGGCATCCTTAGTTTTATGGCAGTCAAATTTCTTTCTCTTCAAAATAAGTCTGGTTCAGGAAAGATCTTAATATAATGAATCTTCTAAACAAAATCATTAATCAAATAAGCCTTGTTTTTTAAATAAATAAGGTTAAGAATTAGCTATATATGAAATTTTAGAATGAAGCACAATGAATACACACTACTTACATACTAATTTATGTAAATTACATAAGATTTAACAACGAAAAGGAAGCAGTATGAAAGTATCTAAATTTATTTGTATCAAACGAAATGTGCATTTGGCTCTTTCTCTGCAATGGATATATAAGTCTATTACAGAAGTGTTTGAGTTTTAACACATTTAATTTCCTGCTGGGGTGGTAACTTCATATAGCAATTTAAATCAAGGCATGCTGTTTAATTTTCCTTAAAAAAAGGGATGAAATCCTGAGCCATTTTCATTGCTATGTTGAGTATTTACTGAATATCTCCTGTCTACAGAAAAATATTTTTTCAATAAAATTCCTTTAGATAAAAGATATTCAGATTCACAAAGACAATATCTCAGTCTTAAAGGATGTGACAAAAACACAGGAGGTCTTGAACATTACAATGTTTTATCTGATTTTTTCCTAAGAGACTAATAGTATTTGCATATTTGAAACTGTGGGCTGTGGCGGGTAGTTGACCTGGAATGTCTTATGTAGGAGATTAAAAGTATCAAGAAAAGGAAAATAATATAACTTTGGGGAATAAAATCTCCTTTGTTCTAGAGGCAAGAGAAAAGTATTCTACTCTTAGGTTTTCTTATTCAAATGCCACACAGAGAGAAAAGAATTTGTCCTATTTGTATTGGCATAACTATTCAAGCCATATTATTTCTAACTATGGGAAAACAGTCATCTCTATCCTCCTTTAAATAAAATAATACTTTCATTAGACATTCAAGTATATGACTTCTCCTGGATTTCAGGGAGAAAACACTAACTTGAGCTTTGTCTCGATTATGTCCCTGAGTCAAAGTCATAGTGATAGCTAAGGACTAGCCAAAGTGTCTTAAAGAAACAAAACTGTAAGGAATACTTTATCTTTGAATGTTGCAAGATATACAATTAGAGAAAGGACATGCACACTAAATTCTGAGCCAATTATTTTAATCTATTGCCTCTACAATGACCAAAGATAAGATAAAAATAATAATAATAGTAAAATTTAGGCAGGGTTAGTTGGAACAAGGTACATTTGTTTGAATGTGTGAAACAATTTCAAAGGGTCTTGCTATGAGATGTTGGGTGGCACACATTAAATCAATGAAATAAAGGGTGTTATGTTGAATAAGCACTGTCAAGTGTTACTCTTAAAAGGATGGTTTTACTGTTATTTATACATTACATCTCATCACCTACTCTCCATTAATGGCTTCTAGTAACAGAGCAAGATTTTGCCTTTTCCACAAAGGCAGCATAACACAAAGGGCCAAGTAGAATTAAATTACACTGGTGACACACAGGTATAGGCAGTAACCACTAAATCTTCCCTGTGCATTTGTATTAAATATTAATTGAGATTGCAGCTATATTTTATTCAGATTCACAAAAATCTACAGGAGTAGAATAAGTACTTTGAGTTCAGAGACTGAATTATATTAATATAGGAGTGTTCTTGCAGAGGATTTTTAAAGTATCAATTGTAATAGTAATTAGGCTTTGTACTTAAATTGGGTTATTATAGTCTCCACTGACCAGCTGATGAAGTTTGGAAAGTTTTGAACTTTAGATTTTTATGTGTAAGTGAGGATTGTCAAATATATCACTGATCTGCAGACATAATCTATGTACAATGCCTGGTAAAATGCCTCGTGCATGACGTTGCGAAGTAAATGGTGATTATTATTACTATGGGGAAAATTGTTGTATCTTAAGGTGCTAAGGCAAACAGTAAACCTATTCAAATATTTATGTAGCTAAAATAGTCACTTGTGTTTAGCTCTGTATAACCCTTGTTTTGAAATAGACACAAAAGAAGCAAGTATTTAAAAGACTTCCTTTTTTTTAACTTGAATTTCAGTATTAGAATACCTTTAAAAAAGGTTTTCTGAACTTCATCCTTCTGAAGGAGTTTATAGGAATATAAAAGGATTTTCTAAAGGCATTAGAAATTAAAAGCTAAGGGAAATTCAAAACGAAGTAGTTTAATTTGGTTCTATTTCTTAACATTATCCTGGAATCAGTAGTCAAGAGTTCATAAATGAATTCTGGATTTATTTCTCTTATTTTAGATACTTCCTAAAGCCAGTATGTTTTTACTGTGCATAAGCCTTAAATCTGCTCATATGCTTAATAAATTTTGAAACTCGAATAAGACATTTTACCTTTGTGAGACTCTTTTCCTCACTTTCACCAAAAGTGAATAATGGTAAGTACCAGTTTTTAGTAGATTAAACAAGGATTAAACAAAATAATGTTAATGAAATGCCTAACTCATAGTGGGGAGGGACTGAAACTTCAAATACCAGGAAAGCATAATTTTTGGAGTTTAAGGAACCCTAAGCATATTGTTTTTATTGAAATGATTCCATATGTTATATAAAAAGAAGAGTAAAGAAAGAAATTTATTTAATGATTTAAATACTATTTCTTGAGGAGGACTTTGAATCAGAACTGAGGATAGGACTGCAAACTAATTTGTATAACTTCATAAAGCTTTTTACTGTTTAATATTTCCAAAACTAAGGAAGGACAAATGGGATCTCTTTAAAATTTTAGCAATCCTACAAAGGAAAAGAAGATGAAGGGTCTTAAAGGACAACTTACTGTTACTTGAATTATAAAGAATGATTTCCATTTTTGAGAACCATTCTTGGCTTAAAAATGTCCTGTGTTTGATTTTGTGTTGCCAGGAGCTATTAACAGCAAGACAGAGTATACTGCTTTCTTCACTCTCTCACTCTACAGACCCTTGATGCCAAATGCAGCAAATTTTGGTTTTTTTCTCCATTTGTAAGAGAACATTAGTACACTTAGCATTGGACTATCCAACAAAGACAATCTGGCATTGGTTCTAAGGGCCTGAGAAGTGACATCTATTTTCAAATGTTTCAGGGTGTTAAAGTGGAGCTCTCCAGAATACTCCTGATGTGTGGACAACACGAAGATGTTTCTGACTTTTGGCAGCATTGTGACCTTAGCTGGAAGAAAATGAATCCTCTCTTGCTGCTATACTAGAAATATATTACAACTGCAACTAGAAATGCTCAATAGAATATATCAAAAATAAATTCAATAAATAACTGAACTGACAATAAAAGAGAAAATATATACCTGTGTTCTGTGGGTATGTTGGAAGCCACAGTAAAAGAGATGAATAGAAGTGGTGCTGAAGTGACCTTCAGTGTATTCAAATGAATGAGCAAAGATTATAGAGTCTGGGGCTAGAAAACATTCCATGGGCCCAAGAAGGATAGAGAAGCTTTCCTTCCACTGAAGACTACAGCAGAGTGTATAAACTCGTCTCTGATCAGTCAAGACCTCCAGCTTACTCCGTATACATTGGTGGAATCACTATGTGAATGGCAAAGTCCAAATTAAAACTGGCATAAAACTACTGAGCTCCTGTGCCTCATTTTCTAAAAAAAAAAAAAGCTATGTGGACACAATTCTATGGCCCAAGGCACAAGGCACATGGAACCCAGATGGCAGAAATTTCCAACTGAGAGTTCACAATTATACAGAAGAAAAAGAGAAGGAGGAGGAGGGGAAGAGAAGATGGAGAGAAAAAGAAAGAAGGAGAAAGAAGAGGATGTGGAGGGAGGATGTCTTTTCAGGATGGATAGAAATAAAGGAGAATGAATGCAAAAATCGGAGATCATAAAAGAATCTGAAAAAAATCATAAAATTTGTAACTTAAAGAAAATGCAAACCATAATGAATTAAAAGATTCAAGGGCAGGGGAAAAAACAGACTCTCTCTCTCTCTCTCTCTTTGGCAGTATTGGGGTTTAAGGTCAGGGCCTGTGCTTGCTAGGCAGGTACTCTATGACTTAAGCCATATCCTGGCCCTTTTTGCTTTGGTTATTCTTCAGGTAGGGAGGCAGGGTCTCCTGTTTTTGCCCAGGCTTATACTGTGATCCTCCTACTTCAGCTTCTTCCCTAGTTGGGATAGCAGGTGTGTTCCACTATACCCAGCTTTTTTTTGTTGAGATTGAGTCTCACTAACCTTTTGCCTAGGCTGGTCTCAAGCTGTGATCCTCCCAATCTCCACATCCTGAGTAGCTCAGATTACAGGTATGCACCACTATACCACTATATGTGGCTCTCAGATTTAAGAAAAAAAAATTGAACTACTAAGAAGGCAGCTGATTAGATTCAGCTGAAGAAAAGTTTGTAAACTAAAAGAAGTGGCTGATTAAAGATGCAAAGTATTTAAAGCCATGGAGAATAGAATGAGAAGGTCCAAACTATTCAGCTGAAATTTTAGAAAAAAGGGACTGACTTCAAAAGCAACATTTAAAAAATACAATGACAAAGAAACTTCAAGAACTGAAGAAATAAAGTTTTCATATACAATGAACAAAATAATCTATGCAAGGTAAATAAAAATAATTCTACACTGATATACATTTTTATTGAGCTTGCTATAATAAAATCATTAAGTTTCCTACATTAAAAAGGGTTTGATAGCACATTTTTCATCAGCAACTGGCTCTTTCCACAGTTTTCTCTTACTTACTAAATGGTAGCACCATTTCCCAGGTTGCTCAAGCCTGAGTCATATTTCATTTCCCTAGGTCCCTTATGTACACATCCAACCATTGGAGTGAGTTTATTCATCCTACCTTCTAAATGTCTCTTGATTCTGGAAACTTCTGAGCTCCTTCAACCCTGTTTCCCTTCCCAAGACTTCATCACAGTTCATCTAGAGGACTGAAGTAATCTTCCAACTGATCTCCCACCACAGTGGCTCTCACAATTACATCATACCACATCTCCTGAACCCATCTAATAGCATTCAGAGTAAAATCCAAATTATTTCCCACAGCCTACAAGGTCTGCAGTGATCTCATGCAACTACCTCTGACACCTCCACATCTCCTTCTTTTTGTTTTTTTGGTGGTGCTAGGGTTTGAATTCAGGGCCTACACCTTGAGCCACCCCACCAGCCCTTTTGGGTCTCACAAACTATTATGCCCAGGCCAACTTAACTGAACACGCTCTGTAAGTCTTCTGTATGATTGTTTTTTAGCACTTAAAATAATGTAAGAATATTGTATGCTTGTTTGCCTACTTCTCAACTAGAAGCTAATTTTCATGAAGACTTGTATGACACCACACTGAGTGTTACAGGCACTATTTTGAGTACCCCAAATAGTGCCTAGTATGGAGTAGTTCTTCAATAAACTATATGTTGAATCAACTCTTGTTTCCAACAAAGAGAAATTACACATTGTTTTCAAATACACATAGAAAAATTATGAAAATTGTGTATGCAAAAGTCGGAAAGGCAATTCTACACAGAGGTAGAGGGATGGGTCCTCAAAGCATTTTCCAACCCCCAGGAAAAAAAAAAAGAACAATGTCTTATGTAGCACTCCTATCTACCACAGATTCCTACATTCTGATAAAGACAGATCCATGTTATGCATCCCTGCTTACAACTCTGTGGTGAAAAGGAAGTGCAGAGTCCCATGTGATTGTCCTAATTTCCAACCCATTAGAAAAATTAGAATGTAGGAACTCTTAGCTTATAGAGACAGCATGAGACTGAGTTCAACCCCAGGTACCACCAAGAAAAATCCCTCCAAAACAAAAACAGTAGCTGCTGGAGAGGATTTTGAATGTTCCATCACAAAGAAATGACATTTGACTGAGGGGATCAATATGTCAGTTACCATGATCTGATTATCATACACTATAAACATGTATTAAAATGTCATGGGGTACCCCATAAGTAAGTATAATTACTATGGGTCATTTTTTAAAAATTTAGAAAACATTAAAATTAGAGTAAACAGCTCCTGGCTTCTTTCCTTGAAAATAAAGAAAAGTCTGTTTGACCCCTGAATGGGAGGTCACTAAGTGAGATGAATCATGTTCTGCAATTACTCAACTATGCAGGATATGCTGAGTAATATATTTATGTATAATTTGCACAACTCCTTAATTAGTTTTAAATATCAAGCTTATCCTCTTGGACATCTAAGCCTTAATGTTATTCAATTCAAGCTAAGTATGTGGTTTTGAGTTGCTTTGCAAAATGGTATGCTGCTCAGGGTTGCTTGTGCAGCAATATTTTGATCTCAGTTGCTACATGATCTGTCTTTGGAATTCTGAACAGATAATTCTTATTTAGCCACAGAAGTAGAATACAAATTTCTAAACAGATCTGTCAAGAAAATGATTTCAGAATATTTATCTAACTTTTAAATTCCTGGGTTATGATGGCACATGTAATTTAGTTTCCTCCAAAAAAAAAAGTAAGCTGTTACAAAGGAATTTTGAACAAAAGCAAAAACTCACAAGATAAAGAACAGATGGTATACTGTGGTTCCCATGACTGCTGTGTATGACAGAGGCCAGGATGAGGGCCAGTGAGTGATAAAATCAAGCTCTTCACTGTGCTGTTCACCAAGTGAGACTTGTGTCCTCATTCACACCACCATAACTGACTTAACAAACCCAGGAAGGCCAAAACTAAAGTTGGCAGTAGGAAAAATAAAGAAATAATGATTTTGTATTTCAAAATGCCCAGGGACAGCAGCCACAAGGGTGGAAGGAGGTAAAGACTTCAAGATAGTGAGCTCTGGAAAGCCTGATCTCTGTGCTGCACCATACCTCTAGGGAATTATCCACATCCTCCCATCCCTAATAGGTGTCTGAAGGTTTGCTGTCAGGTGTAGGTGAAAAATGTCTCTCTACTGGCGATGCTGGGATCATTTTGGAGGATGCCTTACTGAAAACTGGAAGAGTAAGTGAACAATCCCACTGCTTCAAGGTGTTGACTGTAGGGGTCCTTCAGAAATGCTTCACTCAGATAAACCTCCAGAGAAATTTAAATTGCACCAAGATTGCAAACACTTTGTTGTCTTCTATTCTTATCCATGAGCACAATGCCAAACTTTAACTGACATTTAAGAGAGACACTTTTAATGTGGAATGCAATGATATATGCAATCCAAAAGTGGGAAGGAGCAAATTGAAAGAAACAGAGACCATGCAGGACAATAATACATTGATATCATTAAATATGCAAAGATATGTGAAATTCTGCTTAAATTGCTTTAAGATTAAATAAGACAGACAAATATGAATTATTGGGAATTAAAAAGTATGTCAGTAGAAATTAATAATTAATTTTAGGATGGAAATATTGAAGAAATCTTCATGGAAATTACAGCAAAAAGACAAATAATTAGTAAACATAAAATGAGAAAATCAGAAGAATAGTAGAGGTGGCCCAAAATTCAAAAACATTTTCACATCCTCTTTCCTGTTTTTGTACTTTTTTTGCTTCCAACATAGGATGATACACACTTTTTGGAAAATCTTGAGAGATACATGTCATTTTGGATAGTGATAATCAGATCTTAAAGACGATTAGTCCATTTATTTATTCTTCAGATCCAAGGCTATTCTCTACATGCAAACTGGATTATTAACAAGCGCCACAACCACCTACAGGGACAAATCATCCACACTGCAAATCACCACCTAATCACATGCATGAAGCTCTTTCTTTCATGATTAGATTGTCTTCTAGACTCAGGAATCCAATTCTGATTCACTGTTATGCCCCCATCTGTGAGCCTGCATGTTGTCACACAGTGAACACTACAAACATTTTATTGAATCAATATTGAGTAAGTTACAGAAACATTTCTCCAGTTAAAAGGGGAATGTTTTTCATTGATATATATAGAAATTGTAGGTGACTCAACACCAGCAGCTGCAGTTAATGAAATAATTATTGCTTCCCTCATTTAAAGTCTGATTAATATGTGATTGTGGTATGTAGTAGCAAAAATAAACAAACATCAACCAGCTTTGCAGAATTTACTTCTACTACTTCTGCAACTGTCAAATTGCTCTATGATGAATGCATTCACCATTGAACATGGAAATGCCACACTGATTAGTCTTTGATGTGAGACTTACCCTGCCACTGATGAGGCCCATAATATTTTTGATTATTTAATTACTGTGAATTAAAATAGTGAAACAGAATTCTGAGGTCTATCACATGATGTTATTTTGACACTAGGAATAGAGTAGTATTGAAATACAGCCATCCTCTTGCATGGGACAAATGCATTTAATAAATGCCAGGGTCAGGGCACTGTGTCTCCAACAGTTAGTGTACATGGGTCCAGGAAATGGAGTGGAAATAGTACTGATCTTTTTCATAATAACTCCCAGTGCTGCACTTGCAGACTTTGTGCTTTTCATCTCTGAAATCTTGGGTTTATGGGGCTGGAAATCTTAGATCCTCAGGGTGAGGACTGGGGTGCTTCTACCAGGGAAAAGAGTAAAAACTATACTGAACCTAAAGCTATAATTGGTGAATAAGTAGAAGAAAGAGAAAGAAAGAAAGAAAGAAAGAAAGAAAGAAAGAAAGAAAGAAAGAAAGAAAGAAAGAAAGAAAGAAAGAAAGAAAGAAAGAAAGAAAGAAAGAAAGAAAGAAGAAAGGAAGAAAGAAAGGAAGGAAGGAAGAGAGAAGGAAGGAGGGAGGGAAGGAGAAAGAGAGAGAAGAAAGAGAGAAAGAAAAAGGAAGAAAGGAAGGAAGGAAGGAAGAAGGGAGAGAGAGGGTGGGAGGGAGGGGAAGGAGCTTAGACGCAAAAGTAATGAAAGGATAACAGAGGGAGATGATGGAAATTAGTTCAACATTGAGACTAATTGGATCATAGAGATCTGTAGCTGTTTTGCCAGCTTTCATGTATTAATTCTTTCAGAGAGATCATACCAGTCACAAACTTGAAGACTGAGAGACTGAACTTAATGTAAGCCACAAGTGGCTTACTATATCAGGTATCTCTTGTTTGTCATATCAAAATTTCTTAACCCAGTGTTTTATTCTGGCAGTTTATAAATAATCAAATGCAAGCATGCCATTTCTCCCCAGCTACACTAGAAGTTGTTTACCTTGTGCCCACGAGCTTTTCTGTCATCACCATGTAGGATGTGTGCAAAGATGTGCTCAGCCTTCTAGTGTGAGCACAGATCAGAACAGCTAAAATTTTTACTCTATGAAGCAACTGGACTGACAGAGGATGAATAAATAGATCTTAATTTCTTAGGCAGACACTTCTGAAGTACATTATACTCAGGTCCTTAAAAGACCTGTGGTATGATCAATCCATAGCTGTCCACAGTTGTAATTAGCTCTGCTGCATGTTCTTGGGTTGGCATTCTCTTTTCCCTACTTTCACTCTTTCTGCTTATCTCCTCCAGTTCTTTAAACAAATAATTGCATGGGAACAATCCACATGCAATCCCTTATCTTCAGTGATGCTTTTTTTGGAAGGGGCATAAATTGTTAGGACTCCCTGACACAGAAACAATTCACCATAAACATAAATCTTTATATTTAATTGAAGTTCTTTAAAAAGAAAAAAATATTCCCTTTGGAAACAATTTTAAAATAATGAGAAAATCTATTACCTGGTTTTTCTCTATTACTGGTCTTTCTCTAAATGCCTAAAAATTTGTGACCATAGCACACTCTAATACACATAGTTTATAATGACAATTTTATAACATGCTTGGGGATTACAAGGAAATATTTTATGTTTACTATTTTTGCTAGAATGCCCATCTGCATTCACTTTTCTATGCCTTCCTCTGCATATCTATCCACTCTCACCTCATTTATGTAGTACATGTAGACAACCCAGCAAGCCCATATATTTCTCCAACTGTATATGAATATGTGATCAAAATTGTATATATTTATGCATATATGTATAAATACAAATATTGAAATGAACATAAGATGTCCCCTCCAATGGTGGATTGGGCACAGGACATACGTTAGACATTCAGAGCAGATGGTAGACTTGGAGTTGTTTCAGCTTCTGCCACAGAGTACCACTTGAAAGGCAGTGGTTCCCCAGAGGTATTGAGAAGACCAATATAAAACCTGGGGCTGAGTAAAGGCCAGATGGTAGAAGGTCTCTTCCTTGAAAAGTAAGCTATCTGAAGAGCCCACAGAGGAGTCCCTGAAAGACCATGAAAGCTCCCTAGAGAAAGAGCCAGATCTGTACACCTACCAGGCCCAGAGAGCATAAATCTGCCTTATGAAGTGCCCTTCAGGTAAGAATTTCTTCTGCAATTCCTTTCTCCATCCCTAGAGGGCTGTAATTCTGGATAGGTCAGTCAAAGCAGTTGGCTAGTAAGAAATGAAATGAGTTTCAAGAAGCAACCAGCTACAGGTGAAGGCTCTCTCCCAAAGCAGATTCCTGCTGAGGGAAGCTTTTATTATACACTTGAGACTATGTTTGCCTTAAAGTGGACTTAGGGACATGGATGAGTTTTCATGCAAGGGAAAGGGGAGGTCTTCTTACAATTAAGTTTAAAGATATGTTAAGAATTTAAAGCTAGGGATGGTGGCTCATGCCTCTAATCCAAGTTATTCAGTAGACAGAGATCCAGAGGCAGAGATTAGGAGGATCATGATTCAAGGTCAACCTACGCAAAAAGTTTACAAGACCCCATCTTAACTAGTAAAAGCTGGATGTGGTGGTGTGCACCTGTCATTCCAGCTACACAAGAGAAGTAAAGAGGAGAATAACAGTCCAGGCCAGCCTGGGGAAAAAAACAAGACCTTATCTGAAAGGTAACTAATGCAAAAAGGGCTAGCAGCATAACACAAGTAGTAGATCACCTGCCTAGCAGGCATAGGACCCTGAGTTCAAACCCCTGTTCTGCAAAAAAAAAAAAAAAGAATTAAAATAAATTTGGGTTCTGGTTAGATCCCATGTATTTTTCTTGATCATGGTACTTAAACAAAAATATATCTGTGTTTAAGGGGTATTTACTGAAACTTGTTTGGTACTGGGCACTGTTCTAAAATACTGGGACCAATACATTAGTGAAACTAAATAATGATCCCTGACCTTGAGGAATGTAAATTCTAATGGGAGGAGACACATAACAAACATAACAAGACTATAAATTATATATTGTATGTTGCTGCTTTGCCTGATGATAAGTACCATGAAAATGTAATGCAGAGTAAGAACTATTGGAAATTCTATAAAGAAAGGAGAAGAAATTACTTTTCAATAGGGTATCAAGGTAAGATCTCATTTAAAAGAAGGCATCCAGGACAAGTCTTAAAACTGGTGATGGAAGACAGATATCTGGAGAAGAGTGGTCTTAGAAGAGGAAATAGCCCAGAAAAAAATATCATTACATTAATAACAAATTTAAAGGATTGCAAAGAGCTGATGTCATTGAGAAATGGAATGAGTTAGAGATAAGGTCAAAAAGGTTATTTGTCAAGAACAACTAAAAAGGTGAGTTGACATTGAATCAGATGGGGAAGACTGCACAGAGAGACAGAAATTTTACTAGTTTGGTTTTGTACATGTTGATTGGTGGTTTCTATTCTGCATCCAAGTGGAGCTGTTAAGTGGCATTTGAGTAGTGATCAAAGACTAGAAATATAAATTTGAGAATTAATAGTGATTAGTTGGAATGAGATTACCAAGAGGGTAGTACTATATAGTAGAAAAGAGATGGAAGAATTTAGTTCAAGCACTTTATGATAAAGTGGGTGAGAAGAGACAAAGAATCACCAAATGGACTCATGAAGAACAGCCATTGACGAAAAAGGAAAATCAAGGTCCTGTGGTGTCCTGGAAGACAATTTAAGAAAGGGTATCAAGTAAAGAGGGTGATTATCCAACAACTAGCAAAGAAATGGGCACATGAATAGGGGATTTTCAAGGGAAGAGGTATGAATGACCAAGAAATACATGAAAAAGTACTCAACATTCCTGGCCATAAGAGAAATACAAATCAAAACTACACAAAGATTTCATCTCAGCCCAGTTAGAATGGCTATCTTTAAGAACAAAAGCAATAACAAACGTTGGCAAAGATGTGGAGAACCAGGAAACTTTATACACTGTTAGTGGGAATGTAAATTAGTACAACCACTGTGGAAAGAATATGGAGATTCCTTAACACAATAAAATGCCATATGATCCAGTGATACCACTCTTAGGCACATACCCGAAGGAATGTAAGTCGGAATACAATAGAGACACTTGTACACTGATGTCTATTTCAGTACTGTTCACAATAGCTAAACTATAGAAACAACCCAGATGCCCTATAACTGATGAGTGGATTAATAAAATGTGGCATATATACACAGTGGAGTTTTATTAAGCCATAAGGAAGAATGAAATTATGTTGTTTGCAGGTAAATGGATGTAATTGGAGGACATCATGTTGAGTAAAATAAGCCAGGTTTAGAAGGACAAATGCCACGTTTTCTCTCATATGTGGAAGATAGATCCAAAAAGATAAATGTATACCCAAAAACAACATGATCATATACATGTTTATATATGGAACATGTTTGTAATAGTGGAAGTACTCTGTGGAACTCAGGGGAGGATAAAAAAGAAAAGGGAATGATAGTCAATAATATTGAAATACATTGAATCTGTCAGGACATAATGATATGTACTGAAAGCTGTTGAATAATGGGGGTAGGAGGGAATGGATGAGGGAGAGTAATAGGAGAGGTTGAATTGACAAAAGTAAAAATGAAAGACAGAACTGTAAAACAGATTTTTTTTTAGGGGGAAGTAGTTGTGGGAGTGGGAAGGGTGATTTGGGGAGATGAAAGTGAGGGTATATGGTTGATGTACTTAGTATACATATATGAAACAGAACTGTGACACCTCTTGAAACTGTTTTAAGTGGGGCAGGGAGGGTGTTGAAGGGGGAAATGAGGGAGACCCTCTAACCAATATACAGTGTAAGGCTATTTGAAATTGTCACAGAATCTCCTTGAATAATGAATATATGGTAATAAAAACAAAAAAGAGGGTGATTGTCTATCCATTATGCTGTGTCACTGAAAGATTAAGATGTGGACACAGAATTGAATGATAATTTAGTAACATAGAGCTCTATCTAAGGATTCTAGTACAGTGACAGGGACAGAAAACCTGGTTAAGTTAGAAAGTTTAGGGGAGAACACTCTGTGTTTTCATGAGCTATAGCTCATAAAGGAAATGGAATGAAGATATTATTTAAAAGAATGGAAAAAATAGCATCATATTTAGATAAAGATGTGAAAGATCGGTAGACAGTGAAATAGCGGTAGTATAGCAAGAAGGAAAAATTCTGAAATGTGTCATTGCCTAGACTAGAGGATGTGTCCTTGTGCAAAGAATAAAGGCGATCTTTAGATGAAACATCTATAGTAAGAAGCTGGAAGGCAAAGTAAAGGACTGCACATGCCCTCTTACTAAGGTTATCCTTTGGGTCAAATTGCTTTTCATTCCCTATGTGAGAAGTTGTATATTATTTTCCATGCCATTTATGACACTTTTCTATTATTGATGTTTATTTACAAATAAAAAGTCCTACCAAAGCATGTGAAAAATAAGATTCCGAAAACTTTACGCAGCAAAATTCTCTTTTCCTCAGTAGTGTCTCTCATAGGATGATTTCCCTTGCTATTTTCTATCTTTTCCTTCTAAGCGTAGAGGGAATCTTTAGAATTCTTTAATGTGTCCTTTCTTATCAAGAGCCCAACCAAGCTTTTAAATTTTACTGAAGTAACTTGGTCTTTTCAATTCCAAACTGTTATTATAAGATCTTCACAGTTTGTTCCTTCTGTTCTCAGAACTTTTATTTAGTTCTCTTACAGTAAAACTCGGGCTTCAGCCTTCTGTCAAGGTCCAGTCAGATTTAACCCGGCACTGTTTAACACCTTGCTTACCTGTGTTTCCTTTATCAACTCTTTGTCTTTTGCCCTCTAAGCTTTCTATTTCATCAGATCAGGGAAATAGTGGTATATTATATAAAAATGTGTATATGATCTTTCTTTCACCTTGGCACCTGGATGCCAGCTTGGGCATAGGGTTTTTGGGTTACCTTCCTTTTCCTCCCAGGAGTCCAAAGAAAAGACTGCAAATGTTAGCTGATCATTAAAAACACCCAAGGAGTATCGGCCCCACACTCAGAGTTTAATTTTATACATCTGGAATGTAACCTTGCATCAGTAGTGGTATAGATTCCCAGATGTGTTAGCCATGTTTCCATCACTGTGACAAAATACCTGAGAAAATCAACTTACAAGGAGGAAAGGTACATTTTGGCTCATGGTTTCAGGGCATAGTTAGCTGGCTCTGTTGCTTCAGGACTGTGGTGAGGCAGCACATCTTGGTGGAAGGGCCTGGCAGAAGAGTTTTGTTCACTACATGGCAGTCAGGAAGCAAAGAGAGAGAAAGAGGGCTGGAATGCCAGTATTTCTTCCAGGATGCATCCTCAACCCAACTTCCTTCAACTAGCCCACCTCTTAAAGGTTCCACCACCTCCCAATAGTGCCATAAGATGGCAACCAAGTCTTTAGCATATGTGCTTTTGGGGACATCTAAGATACAAACCAAAGTAGCAGGAGACTTTAATGTGCAGTCGGGATAGAGATCTTTTGGATATTATTTTACTCTGGTCCAGCATGGGTGATGAGAAGTCCAATTCCAGACTGATAATCTTCTCTTTATGATGTACGTGGATTTTTTTTGGAGGGGTGGATACTGGGTTTGAGTTCAGGGCCTCATGTTTGATAGTCAGGTGCTAAGCCACTTGACTCAGGTTCAGCCTGTTTTGCTTTAGTAATTTTTCAGATAGGGTCTTGCATTTTTGCCAGGCCTGGCCTGGTCCACAAATCTTCTACCTATGGTTTCCAACATAACTGGGATCACAAGCATGTGCCACCATGTTTGTTGAGTTGGAGTGTCACTAACTTTATTCATAGGTTGTCCTCAAACTACAAGGCCTCTCAATCTCCACCTCCTGAGTAGCTATGATTATAGGTGTTAGCCACTTTGCCCAGCCAACAATTCACATGTTCTGTCTATAAGGAAATTTGTAATATTTTGTCTTCATGCCTGAACTTCAGAAGTTTTACATTGCTTAGGTATGGTTCTCATAAATCCTGATTAGAACCTGAAACATCATTTTATTGTGCTTTTTTTCAACTCAAAGAAGTTTTCCTCCATTATTTATTTAATTAAGGTCTTAAACCAATCTCTACTTTTTCTCCTTCTGAAACTCCTATGTTCTGTCTCTTTAATGTCATGTAACTATTCCTTCATGCTTTCCATCCCTATATATTTTCCTTTTTCCACCATTTTATGCCACTAATTCAATAATCAACAGTAAATATCTTCTAAGATATTTGAAGAACATTTAAACTTGAAGATGGTGTTATTAATGTTTCATAAAAGGCATGTGAGGCTGTGCTTGAATGTTATTAAATGCATTAAGTGTTTAAATGTCCAGCATGTGTGTCATACCAGAGCTTGGCTTACGGATCCTATCAGTTCTTTCTCTCTCTCTTTCTTGGGCTACCTTAGATGAGTTGTAGTTTTCTGGGTTCATTTCATTGCAGCTGAAATCCAGCTACAGGGGAACATTAAGTGGCAGCAGTCCCAGGAGGATAGCCTCTGTCCATGTAGGATGACAGTGTGGCAGATGTTGCTGTGTTGTCCTTCCCTGAAACAGGACATCTTTCTGTTCCCTAGTGTCCACATGCCTCCAATCCTCAGGTATAGGAAACTCAGTCTACCTTTCCAGCTGTTCCTCTGCTATGAAAAGTCAAAAAATCCAAGCACACTCAGTGGACTCCCTGAGTTCTTCATTTTTACTCTTAATGACCATCCACTCCCCATATACACCCCTGTCAAAACAGGATGACTTTAAGCTAAGTAGACAATTCCTGGACTTTGGGTGGTAATCATGGATTCTCTTACTCTGATTGCCTCCTCTCTTTCCCATTCCAGGAGTGGAGATGATCTTGCATCAGCTCCATGTTAGGGTTCTGAGAGTCAAAGGCTCACACACTCCAGTCACTGTCTGCTCATTATTGTAGCATGGCACGAAAGGGGCAGATGGGATGGAATTAAAAGTAAAGGAAACAAAATCTGTAAGTCAATATCCTACCAGGAAGCACTATCCTCATATTCTAAAAGTTTAAGAAATTTACACTTGTTCAACCTTATTCTATAATACTCTGCATCAAGATTCTCAATTAAGGGACTGTTGGTCAAACAGCAGCTATTTATCAGTGTCCTGTAATGGCCACAGAAAATAGGAGACCTTCTAAGCATTATGGAAGGACTGTTCCATAGCCTGCAGAATATAAATTCATGTATATTTATCTCATTCCATATAAACAAATACAATTTTTTCTGTGCTATGACCTGTGCATTGATACTATTTTGAAAGTTCCCCATGAAGTTTTGATATGCCACCAGAGTGGAAGACCACTAATATAGCTGAAAAAAGCTCACATTTTTAGAGTTTTTATAATGACTGTATGTAGCAATGTTTATTAAAGTGTGGTTTGAGAACTATGCAAATCAGAATACTTAGAGTGCTACTTAAAATAAAAATTCCTTGGTCTCACATTAATATGATGGAGAATTCTTGGGTAGGGATGCCAAAATGGTCATTTTTACCAAGTTACTGAAATTGTTGTCATTCATTAAATTTGTTGAGAACTATGGTTAAATATCCTGTGAAAACACAAACTAGGAACACAGGATGTATTTTTTAATTACAAGTGATAGGCTTTTATTGTATCTTAACTTCTCTTTGAAAGCAGACCATCCAGATTGGCCTCCAATCTGGATGTCACTTATCTATAACATGTTATAGATAAGTGAGGAAATGCCACTGCAGAGTAAACCAGAAAACTCTGACCTTTACAATAAAGAACTGCAGAAAAAAGAACATCAGCACCAAAAGAACTAAGATGTGAGTAGAGGAGAGAGCCAGACAGATAAGCACATTCTGCTGAAAGCATCCCTAGTTCAATCACTGGAAGCCAGTAAATCTCAGCAGTCAGTATTTGCAAGGAGGTAAGTTGGGCCTTAAAGAAAAGCTACCCGAGGTGTTCCCAGGGGGGCAAACATTAACGATGGACCCACTGCAAACCTTCTTCTTTATAGCATCTGATCAATAAAAGCAAATGTACTGCAATAGTGATGGCCCCCATCAAAAAGTGCTTTCTTCTCTGAAGGGAGGAACTGACATTTCCGAGGAGGTTTGGATGAAAAAGTAGTGTTTGAACTGAGCTCTGCAGGAAGACAAATGATTAGCTAGGTGAGAGAGGACCTGCTCCAGGCAGAGGAGAAATCAGATGTTTGGGAACCAACAAGCCTGTTGGAGCAACTGAAAGAAATCAGTGAAAATGGACTCTGAGGAACATAATAGAGGGGTGGGACATAACTCTAAAGAGGGGGACAAACTACAGGCAAAGCAAGAGAGATTAGGAGTCTTTATACAGCAAACAAGGAGGAATGTTGAAATAGCTTTAGTGGGGTTGCACAGAGAATGATATTTCATGGGAGGGGGTTAAGAGAGTGGAAATAGGAAATGGGTGAAAGAACTACTGCAGACTCTCAGTAGACAGAAGATGACAGTGTCAAAAAAGGAGAGGTCTCATAGATAAAGGAAAGTGATCTGATTCAAGAGATGATCTAGAGGAAAAACTTACCAAAATTGATAATGGATTGAATACACAGAGTACACAGAACTACTAATGATACCTCCATGACATGCAAAACTGGATGATACCATTCCCTACCACAAGAAACAGTAAAAGTTGACAAGATTTGGATCACTAAGAATCTAAAAGTGGACCATTGACTTGTATATTTAAGAAAGCATAGTCCAGTTGTTGGCTTGGGTTCTCCAGAAGACCACTATAAGAAATAGTTCATTAACTACATTATAAATGAAGAGTAGAGCATGTGAAAAAGAACTGAAGGGCAATATTGAGAATAGCATCCAACTGCATGAACATGAGTGACAGAAATTTAACAGCAAAAGAGTAACTGAAGCATCATCATTGCTTCATAGCCCATGTCCTCAGCAGTTTGGAGCCACCAAGAAGGAAATGGGAACAGCAAGGGAGAGGAGAAGCAGAGACAGACAGAGAAAAAGGGACAGGACAAAATTGTTCACTAAAATGTATGTCTTGTGCTGAGACATTTAACATTAAAAATGGAAGTCAGATACTTTTTTCTTATATAATTAGATGGTTCCTTTAATAATCAATCACAAAGAAAGGAATAGCTAAGAGCATAAGAAAGAATAGAAGGATTTGTCTGAGCATTTGTCAACACTCTGCCATACCTAGTTCAACTTCCTCAGCTAACATTTAATAGCTATGTGACCTTAGGCCAGTGTTCAATCACTTGTGCCTCCATTTATTCATCTTTAAAATAGAATTAATAATAGCTACCTTGCCTACATTAAATAAAATAATGTATGAGTATACTTTGAAAGTTGTAAAGCAGTTTTATGATTATAAATTTATAATTATTGTAATTATATATTATATAATATTATAATATTGTTAAGTAGAATTAGTAATTCTCAAAATAAACCATGGCTATAAAAACGCTGGGGAAATCAACAGTAGACAAGAGTCCACTATAAACAGAGAAGATCAAATCCACAATGGAAACTCTGTGTAAGGACAAGTAAGGTGAAATCAACACTGACTGTTTATGTTTTGAGAGGTTTTACTGGAAGTGCATGTGCAGAAAAATACAACATTCAGGCAAATGACAATAATCATGCAATTATCTTGCCAAGAATGAAATCTTGGAGGAGGGGACTTCCAAGTTTTTCTTTCTTTCCCAATTGTAGTTGTGTTTTTGTTCCTTTTAAAGGTGTAAAATCTGGTATTGCACTCTGATTCCTGTAAATTGTGCAAAGCAAGTGTGTGGTGAACTTTTTCTCCTCAGATTTTAATCTGCATTAACAGCTGATCCTGGAAGTTGTTGGGAATAAGAGAAAAAGAAAGATGTGTCACAAATATGCAATTTAAGCCTTCAAGAAAATCTTGCAAACATTCATCACCTCATTATAAAATCCAATATATTTTCAAATTTAGTATTTCTGAAATTTGGGATGCAACCGATAATTATGGTTACATTTAGTGCAGCATTTCTTACATACACACATATGCACAAACTGTTGTCAAATTAGTACATGTCTCATTGAAGGCATATTTTAATAAGGTAATACAATATCCTAACTTAGAAAGATTAGAAACTTGTAACAATCTGGTCTGTAAAATACAAAACAAAACAAAAAATTCATTTGCAATTTTTTTTATCATTTTGAAGGAGATTATTTTTCATTCATTCAAAATCTTTTGTTAAATACTTAATAAGTGCTGGTCTTGTGGTAGCAGCTAACCCTTAAGCTCATAGAAAAATATGTAAGGAAGCCATCCTTTGCAGAAAGGCCATTAATCACAGATACCCCTGGGTTCACTTTGCCATGTACCAAGGAACTTATCCCATTACCTTTCTGCATTACCTCTCCTTTTCACCTCCAAGTCTCTGATTCCTCAGACTAAAGATCATGGAATCTTTTAAAGGATATTCTCTGACCCAGCCTTGCCTAAGATAGGGAAGGGGTCAGTGATTTTGACCTTCCAGCCAGGAGTTATGATCTCTTAGAGGGTGTTCTTCCATAGGAATCACAATAAAGTCTCTAGAGGATTCCAAACCAACCTTATGCTCACTAGATCACTCCAGTGAAGTTCAAGATTAAGTATTCATGAAGTGACTTGCCAAAAGTTACCTTAGGTATAAGGCATAAAGTTTGGTTTCCTCATCATGGCATTTGAGATTTGCTAAGGTTTGGATATGGTTTAAAGTTTCCCCCATGGTTTTATGTGTTGAAATTAGATTTCTATTGTGGGGAATTAATCAATTAATTATTCCTCTGATGGGTATTGATGCAGGTTAATTTTTCTATAATATATTTTGATGTAACTGTGATATTAAAAAACAGACAACAAAACATGGAAAGAAAAGCATATCTGGTTCTTTCTGATTTGGCCCCTCTTTCACTAAGCATTCCATTTCATGTCAAGACCCATGAGTTGAGCCTCGGTTGTCACTTAGCTATAACAGTGTCCCAAATTAATAAATACTGAGCCCAAAGTTCCACTATTGCCCTTTTCCCCTCAATTATTTTTCCAATAGTGTCTGTGAAATAAGATGGACCAACATGTGACCCAGAAGAGAGAAATTGCACACTGACTTAAAGAAAAAGTATCTCATAAGAAGATTTTTATTTCACATTAAGAGATGGAGACATAAAAGCATGTTTTATAAGATTATTTGAATATTGTATTTAAAATGCAGCATTCAGTATTATATTTGAATGTTTGAATATTGTATTTTAGAGCACAGAGTGTAGATACAAACAAGCCTCTAGAATGATGGTCTGACTTGTATAATTCTAAGACAGAAGTACCAGATGGCATTTCAGCACACTCCCAAATAAAATAACCTTTCTTTGAGTCATTAATCAAGAGGCTGAAAATCTAATTATTAAATGAAGTATAAGAGTATCTAAGCACACTGTCACTGAAATCAAGTTTCTCTGATTTTTATTTAAGGATATCACATGACAGTCCACATTAAAACCAGATGTATTGAAGTTGTCCATGGCAACTTCCGGCTGACTTGTATAGTAATCCATGAAAAAATAAGAAAAGAAAAACAACTGAGATCAGTTTTACAAAATAATGTTCTTACCAAATTCCTACCAAGCTTACTTCATGTCCTTTCACAATCAAAATATTCATTGTGTTATAGCTATGTGTAGAGCAACACAGTATGCAAGAAATAGGAAACAACCCCATTTGAAAGTCAATTCATATTTTTAGTGGTATAGATAAAAATATAAAAATAATGCCATCTCAAGTCATGTCAAGAGAAAGGCATATTTTTTTTCTATTAAGAGAAACCCTATGTGTAGAGAGCAGAATTATGGGACATTGTACTGGCAATCCTCACCAAGCCAACATCATAGAAGATCAAAAAGTATGAGAGGGAGAAACAGAAGACAGTCATTTTAGCAAAGGTACCAGGGATCCTCAGGTGTCCATCAGAACCAGTATTTAGAACTGAAATGTGTCTACACTCATAAAACTCCTTCTACTTCTGCTACCAATTCTATTGTTGTAAAAGCTCAGAAGTGGGGGAAAAGGTGACAACCAAGTAAACACTGTCAGAGCCCTGTGTTGAAATTCTTAGAGACTAAGTGCTAGCATTACCAGACAGATCAGGAAATAATATTCCAAACATTACCCTTTTTCCCTTGACTGTTGCTATTAGAAATGATTGTCCTCTTTTCCCTTTGGTTGATAAGATGAAACACAGAAGTCATCCAATTTCAGTTAATATCAAATAAACCTCAAATAAACCTCTATTAATAGAAAAATTCAGCTCAGCATTGCATTTTCATTGGCTTGAAAAGTGATGTTCATTACCATCTGGCTGGAATTAATGTTCAGCTCCTCTACTTGTCTATCAGTTAAGTAACTGTAGTCTTGTGATTTCAAGTGAAATTACAATCCAAGCACTGCAGAGTTAGTCCATACCTATTCCTTATGCTTTAAAACGCACAATGTAATTGTAGTTTACAGTTGTTGGACAAAGAAATGTTACATAGATAGCTCTTCAGACATCTCCTCTCATCTGCTACATATTGGAACGCTATGTATTTGTTCAGTTATTTTGGCTGTGCAGATGGTTCATAATTCATAATGGAAAGCAGAAAAAGATTTGTCATCTTTCTTTTCAACCTGTCTTTTTATATATCTTGAGGATATATATCATTCCCAAATGGTTCAATTGGTATTCTTTACTCCTTTTTTCCCCTCTCAGCTGCTCATTTTATTTTTTAATGTTTGAGCCAGTCATCTCACTCATACTCAATGAAGCAGAACTCTTCTTGCATCTCTTGCCTTGAGTATTTGAATTTATCCAAAATTACTTCTTGAGTAAATGTTTATGTTTGCCCATAACAATCCCTGAACCTAACTTTATGTGGAAGGATTTAACATTACTTCTTATAAAAAATAACTCATTATTTCCCGAGGCAATTATTTGAATTTTGTGTCAGTCTTATTGTTAGAAGCTTGCCTTTATCAAGCCAAAACTAAGGTATTAAAATAATTGATTCAATTCTCATATCTGAGGCCAAATAGTATCAGTCCAATGATCTTACATATACAAATACAGACTTGTCTGAGATTTTGCTCTATTATGTTTGCACAATAATGAGATTACCTAACAACACATTTCTCAGAATTTATGCCTGTCAGTAAGCAATGCATGACTGTATATAATCCTGGGAGGAATCTATGACATGTTAACTTTTTAAAGCTAGTTTGATTCGATTCCATAATAAAAATGTCCAGGAAAAATAAAATTTTCTTTGTAGAGACAGAAGTGCCAATTCTCATCTGGTTTTCCATTGCATTCTTTTTGACTCAAATTCCCCACTTGAGAAATGAAAATATCTACTTTAAACACTTGCATTCAAAAACAAATGCAAGACATGATGTTTACATTGAAAAAGTTAATTTAGTTGATTAATTCTATAATGATGGAAGAAGATTATATATCAGGAAATCAGAAGTATTTAATCAGTAAGGAAGAAAAGATGTGATTCTAAAGTTTTTAAGCATTTTCTAAGAAGGAAGGAAAAGGAAGCTCTTCTTCAATTTTCTAAATTAAATTTTAGCTCCTCTGTGAAGTCTTGCCCTCTTTCAGCTTCCTTCAACCTTCAGCTATCATCTATTTCTCTTTAATGTTTTATCTATCTAATGGTCATAGCCAAAATTTGTCCTAGGGTTTGATGTACAAAAAAAATGATCTGCCATCTTGAAAGTGGGCTACTGGAAAACAAGGGAGTTAGCCAGTTGTATCCCAGGTACATGGTGAGGAATCAATAGATATTAATTGACTGGAATTAGAAGTTGAATTAACTCTATTTCTCAAAGATAAGCTAAATATATTCTATTGATTTGTTCCAAGGTCACAGATGTTTATGGTTTAGAATGAAGCTGATTCAGGTTTCCTGGTCTCATCTAAATAGATTCATTCTATACACACCATTCATATATTTCATGAAACCATGCTCTTAATGAAATCTTTTTAGCTTTATACTCAGAATATTCATAATACTTGTATTTTACATTTACAATATACAATGCAGTGTAACCTTGCGTAAGAGGACCTGTTCTATCATAATTGCTCTCAGATGAATGCCATGGATGGCCACACATTTTCACTGAGTCATTTTCCTCAGAATCTTAGACACACCTTAACTATTCATACAATTTAAAAATAATAAACCATATTATTTACCTTAGCATTTTAATTTTTTCCTAGTCAGATGAAGAGACTAAACTTATTAAAATAAAGCAAGCTCATTCTATTGTACAAGAGTCGTTCAATTATAAAGAAACAGAAAGCTCTATTCTGGGCTGAAATTGAGTAGACTAATAAAAAAATATAGCCAAAGGACAAAAAAATAGATATTTTTGTGTCAGATTACTGACACCAATCTCACAAAATCTGTTTGGGCTACCATTATCATAAAGTGATCAAACTTATATAACACTTGACTGGATTTAATGATACCTAGCCAAATTCTGAAGTCATCTAAGGAAACACACAAGAATGAAAACAGATGGCCCATGGCTAAGTCCTGGATGTTCTAACTGTGCCCTTTCATCCTTCTGGTGGTAAATCAGAAATGAAGTTGATTCTGTGCCTTTGTAAAGACAAGTGATGCCTCCTTACCTTGGGATTTTTACATAGCTTTATTGTGGACTAGCATCTATCTTTCATGTCTTGCTGACAAGTAGGCCCTCTCTATCAACTCACCTCTTCTTTCTAAATTGCTCTTTCTCATCTATGATAAACAACGTTAAAGTTAATAGGCTCTGTGTTAGGACTCTGAGACGTTGGTTTTAGCTTCTTTGGTGATCTATCTAAATTTCATACCAAATTCCAGTCAATATTATAGATTATTGATATTTCCAAATATGTGACTTCTGAAGTTTTGGGATTTTTTTGGTGGTGGTGGTGGTGGTTGCCAAAGTGAGGTCTCTCTATTGTAGCCAAGGTTGCCTCTACCTCCCAAGTGTTGAGATTATAGGTATATACATCACACCTGCACTTCTCAGTGCATTTAGGTGATAATCATACCATGAGTGAGCACAGAATTACATCCTTGCTCTCCTTAGCTGGATATCATTCCATCAAGCTCATTTTAGAAAGAGATCTAAATATTTTGTGTTTTTTAAGTCAATTAAGGATGACAGAAAAAAAAAAAAAACTTGAGTTTCAGAAATGCCATCACTAATGAGAAAGCTATCAGGGGTTCAGAGCCACTCTCAGAGGGGCTGCTTTCTCACCATCTCTTCTAAGACAGTCACACTGATAATACAGACAGATGCATGATGTAAAAGCAAAAGTCAGTTACCGGTTTCATGTGGCTTACTTTCAGTAAAAAATAGCACACTTTATTTCTACTTCCTCGTGAAACTCAGAATACAAGAATTTCAATGATTTGAACGGTTTTGTGACTAGAGAGCCAGCTGAGGCGAAAAACTCTAGGAAACTAAAAAGGAACACAGGAACTTAATTCAGATTCTAAATCAGACTTCTGAGATCACCTGATTCAGTTAAGTGAGAACTCTTTTCATTCAAAATCCTTTAACAGCAAATAGCATGAAAAATTTGAATAACTATAAAACACAGAATAGTAAAAACTTAGCTTTTGGGAGGACATGTCTAAGAGAATAAACAAAGGAATGTTGTGCTCTGTGTGCTGGTGGCTGACACCTAACAATCCTAGCCACTTGGGAGAATGAGATTGGGAAAATTGTAGCTCATGGCCAGCACAGGCAAAAAATTCATGAGACCTCATCTAAATCAATAGCCAGGCTCAGTGGAGCAGGCATGTTATCTCAGCAGTGGTAGTCTTAGATTGAGAGAATTATGGTTCCAGGCCAGCTGACCTAAAAATAAGTTTGTGAGACTCCATCTCAATAGGAGAACGGTGAGCATCGTGTCATGCGCCTGCTGTCCCAGCTATGGCAGGAAGCCTGAAGTAAAAGGATGGTGATTCAGGCCAGCCTGTGCAAAAATAGAGGTCCTATCTCCAAAATAACCAGAACAAAAAGGACTGGAGGTATGGCTCAAGTGGTGTGCTTCCCCAGCAAGTGTGAAGCCCTGAGTTCAGACTCCAGTGCTGTTACACGCGCACACACACACACACACACACACACACACAAAGGATGTTGTGATTCTCACAGAAACAAAATGCAAATAAATGTGAACGATGGAGTGTGTGCTAGGTATACAATAACCATAGCACACAGTTGGTCTGGTCCAAAAGAACAATCTGAGTGTCTATTCTCTTACAGCATCTTCTTTAAGGGAAGATGTCTTCTCTCCTGGAGGAAGATGCTACCATTCTACCATTCTAGGCAGTGGTGGACATTAAGACTTTGAAGCCTGACTTCCTGTTTTCCTGAGAACTGACTCATTCTCCTGATGCTACCTAAGAATCACAAGACTAAGTGGACTGACTGCCTTATTGAGCAGTAGCTCAGAAATGAGAGAACTAAAACATAAATAGTTTGTTTAGAAAGAATATTTGAGCTTTAGAAATGAGTGGAATTCATATTTTTAAGTAGAGGAATGCAGAATTTGGCATATAAATCTCTTGCCTCAAGTTGTAAATAAGTCAATTCTTCTCATAACCCAGAACTCTACTTGTTAGTGATGAAATCAGTTAGGACTTTGTTATTTCAGTCCATTAATTAGCTCTGACAGTGTCTAAGAGGAGAGAAAGACAACAATGACCACTGAGTCTTAGCTGCTTTCCCTCATTATTCATTAAGTCAATTCTGATCCAGCTCTAGTCCCACAATAATTGTTCTCATCCTTGAATTCCTTCTCTAGACTGAGGATGAACTTCATCACCCAGCTCTTCCTAAAGACTATGTGGACTAGCAATTAGTTCATAAATTTTATTTTTATATTGTGTCAGGCATTTAAACTGCTTTTGCTGAAAAGCACTAGATCCTTACTTGGGCCCATGAATTAACTGAAGGCAGAATAAAAGCTAGACATCCTACATTTTGCTTTGAGTCATTCTCTCCTATAGTCACTTTCTTTTTATTATTATTATTATTATTTCTTTTATTCATATGTGCATACAAAGTTTGGGTCAATTCTCCCCCCCTTCCCCCTCCCTCTCCCTTTCCCTGCTCCCTCTCTCTCCCTCCCTACTCCCTCACTACCAGGCAGAAACTATTTTGCCCTTATCTCTAATTTTGTTGAGGAGAGAGTATAAACCATAATAGGAAGGAACAAGGGTTTTTGCTAGTTGAGATAAGGATAGCTATACAGGGAGTTGATTTGCATTGCTTTCCTGTACACGTGTGTTACCTTCTAAATTAATTCTTCTCAAGCTAACCTTTTCTCTAGTTCCTGGTCCCCTTCTCCTATTAGCCTCTGTTGCTTTAAAGTATCTGCATTAGTTTCTCTGCATTGAGGGCAACAAATGCTATCTTGTTTTATTTTGGATTTCTTGCCTATACTCATACCTCTCTTGTGTGCTCTTGCCTCATCATGTGATCAAAGTCCAATTCCCTTGTTGTGTTTGCCCTTGATCTAAAGTACGCATATGAGGGAGAACATGCGATTTTTGGTATTCTGGGTCTAGCTAACCTCACTCAGGATGATGTTCTCCAGCTCCATCCATTTACCTACAAATGATAAGATTTCATTCTTCTTCATGGCTGAGTAGTATTCCACTGTATATAAATACCACATTTTCTTAATCCATTCATCCATAGTGGGGCATCTTGGCTGTTTCCATAACTTGGCTATTTATTGTAAATGGTAGTGCAATAAACATGGGTGTGCAAGTGCCTTTGGAGTAACTTGTGTCACATTCCTTTGGATATATCCCCAGGAGTGGGATTGCTGGATCATATGGCAGATCTATGCTTAGATTTTTAAGAAGCCTCCAAATTTATTTTCAGAGTGGTTATACTAGTTTGCATTCCTACCAGCAGTATATAAGGGTTCCTTTTTCCCCACATCCTCTCCAACACCTGTTGTTACTGGTGTTTTTGATAATGGCTATACTAACAGAGGTGAGGTGGAATCTTAGTGTGGTTTTGATTTGCATTTTCTTAATGGCTAGGGATGGTGAGCATTTTTTCATGTGTTTTTTGGCCATTTGAATTTCTTCTTTTGAGAAAGTTCTGTTTAGTTCACTTGCTCTTTTCTTTATTGGTTCGTTAATTTTGGGAGAGTTTAGTTTTTTGAGTTCCTTATATATTCTGGTTATCAGTCCTTTGTCTGATGTGTAGCTGGCAAATATTTTCTCCCACTCTGTGGGTGTTCTCTTCAGTTTAGAGACCATTTCTTTTGTTGAGCAGAAGCATTTTAGTTTTATGAAGTCCCATTTGTCTATGCTATCTCTTAGTTGCTGAGCTGCTGGGGTTTCATTGAGAAAGTTCTTGCCTATACCTATTACTTCCAAAATATTTCCTACTCTTTCCTATACCAACTTTAGAGTTTGGGGTCTGATATTAAGATCTTGATCCATTTTGAGTTAATACTGGTATAGGGTGATAAACATGGATCTAGTTTCAGTTTTTTGCAGACTGCTAACCAGTTTTCCCAGCAGTTTTTGTTGAAGAGGCTGTCTTTTCTTCATCATGTATTTTTAGCACCTTTGTCAAAGACAAGTTAGATATAGTTGTGTGGCTTCATATCTGGGTCCTATATTCTGTTTTACTGGTCTTCATGTCTGTTTCTGTGCCAGTACCATGCTGTTTTTATTGCTATTGCTTTATAATATAGTTTGAAGTCGAGTATTGTGATACCTCCAGCATTGTTCTTTTTGCTGAGTATTGCCTTGGCTATTTGTGGTCTCTTGTGTTTCTAAATAAATTTAACAGTAGATTTTTCAATCTCTTTGATGAATGTCATTGGGATTTTGATGGGAATTGCGTTTAACATGTAGATTACTTTTGGGAGTATAGACATTTTTACTATGTTGATTCTACCAATCCATGAGCATGGGAGATCTCTCCACTTTCTATAGTCTTCCTTAGTCTCTTTCTTCAGAAGTTTATAGTTTTCCTTGTAGAGGTCTTTCACATCCTTTGTTAAGTTTACTCCTAGGTATTTGATTTTTTTAAGGCTATTGTACATGGAATTGTTTTCATATATTCTTTTTCAGTTTGTTCATTATTAGTGTATAGAAATGCTAATGATTTTTCTATGTTGATTTTATATCCTGCTACCTTGCTATAGCTATTGATGGTATCTAAGAGCTTTTGAGTAGCGTTTTTTGGGTCCTTAAGGTATACGGTAATATTGTCTGCAAACTGGGATATTTTGACAGTTTCTTTACCTATTTGTATTCTTTTTATTCCCTCTTCTTGACTAATTGCTCTGACTAGGAATTCTAGTACTATGTTGAATAGGAGTGGAGATAGTGGGCATCCTTATCTCATTCCTGATTTTAGAAGGAATGGTTTCAGTTTTTCTCTGTTAAGTATAATGCTGGCTGTAAGTTTGTCATATATAGCTTTTATAATGTTGAGGTACTTTCCTTCTATTCCTAGTTTTCTTAGAGCTTTTATCATGAAATGGTGTTGGATCTTATCAAAGGCTTTTTCTGCATCTATTGAGATGATCAAGTGGTTTTTGTCTTTGCTTCTGTTAATGTGGTTTATTATGTTTATTGATTTTCGTATGTTGAACCACCCGTGCATTCCTGGGATGAAGCCTACTTGGTCATGGTGAATGATCTTTTTGATGTGTTGTTGAATTTGGTTTGCCATTATTTTATTGAGGATTTTTGCATAAATGTTCATTAAGGTGATTGGCTTATAGTTCTCCTTTTTGGAGGTGTCTTTGCCTGGTTTTCAGGTAAGTGTAATACTGGCTTCATAAAATGTGTTAGGCAGTTTTCCTTTCCTTTCTATTGCATGGAACATTTTAAGGAGGGTTGGTATTAGTTTTCTTTAAAGGTCTGATAGAATTCAGAAGAGAATCAATCAGGTCCTGGACTTTTCTTTTTAGGGAGACTCTTGATTGCTGCTTCAATTTCATTTCATATTATAGCTCTATTCAGGTGATTAATGTCATTTTGTTTCAGTTTTGGATGATCATAAGTATCTATAAATCTGTCCATTTCTTCAAGATTTTTGAATTTATTTGAATATAGGTTCTCAAAGTAGTCTCTGATGATTTCCTGGACTTTTTTGGTTTACTGTTATCTCCCCTTTTGCATTCCTGATTTTACTGATTGGGTTTTTTCTCTCCTCATTTTAGTCAGGTTTGCCAGGGGTTTGTTGATCTTGTTTATTTTTTCAAAGGATCAACTTTTGGTTTCATTAATTCTTTGTATGTTTTTTTGGTTTCTATTTCATTGATTTCATCTCTTATTTTTATTATTTCTCTCCTTCTATTTGTTTTGGGATTTGCTTGTTCTTATTTTTCTAGGAGTTTGAGATGTATCATATGTCATTGATTTAGGATCTTTCAATCTTTTTAATATATGCACTCATGGCTATAAACTTTCCTCTCAAGGCTGCCTTTGCTGTGTCCCATAGGCTCTGGTAGTTTGTGTTTTCATTTTCATTGACTTCCAGGAACTTTTTAATTTCCTCTTTGATTTCATCAATAACTCATTGTTCATTGAGCAATGAGTTGTTCAGTTTCCAGCTGTTTGCATGTTTTTGTCTTTATTTTTGTTGTTGAGTTCTAGTTTTATTGCACTGTGATCAGATAGAATGCATGGTATAATTTCTATTTTCTTATATTTGCTAAGGTTCGCTTTGTGCCCTAGGATATGATCTATTTTGGAGAAGGTTCTGTGGGCTGCTGAGAAGAATGTATACTGTGTAGAAGTGGATGAAATGTTCTGTAGACATCAACTAGGTCCATTTGATCTATGGTATGTTTTAGATCTAGGATTTCTTTATTGATTTTTGTTTGGATGACCTATGTATTGATGATAGTGGGGTGTTAAAGTCTCCCACGACAACTGTGTTGGAGTTAATATATACTTTTAGGTCCTTCAGGGTATGTTTGATGAAACTGGGTGCATTGACATTGGGTGCATATAAGTTGATAATTGTTATTTCCTTTTGGTCTATTTCCCCTTTTATTGGTATGGAGTGTCCTTCTTTACCTCATTTGATCAATGTAGGTTTGTAGTCTACTTTGTCAGAGATAAGTACTGCTACTCCTGCCTGTTTTGGGGGGCATTAGCTTGATAAATCTTAATCCAATTTTCACCTAATCCTATGCTTATTTCTGTCGGTGAGACGGGTCTCCTGTAAGCAACAAATTGTTGGATCTTCCTTTTTAATCCAGTTTGTCAAACGGTGTCTTTTGATGGGGGAATTAAGTACTTTAACATTAAGTGTTAGTACTAATAGGTATGTGGTGATTCCTGTCATTTATTTGTCTTAGTTGTTTGAGAGTTTGTGTATAGCTAAATTGAGTTTACTCTTTCCTTTTTGCTTTTTCGCTTCCTGTAGTTTGGTACTGCCTTCCCTTTAATGGTTATGTTGGGTTTCAGTTTCTGTGTGCAGACTTCCTTGGAGAATATTTTGTAGTGGTGGCTTTGTGGTCACATATTGTTTTAGTTTCTGCTTATCATGGAAGACTTTTATTGCTCCACCTATTTTGAATGATAGTTTTGCTGGGTAGAGTATACTGGGGTTGAAGTTATTTTCATTCTGTGCCCGGAAGACCTCACCCCAAGCTCTTCTTGCTTTTAATGTTTCTGCTGAGAAGTCTGCTGTGATTTTGATGGATTTACCTTTGCATGTTATTTGTTTTTTCTCTCTTACAGACTTTAGTATTCTTTCTCTACTCTCTGTGCTTGTTGTTTTAATGGTAATATGTCGTGGGGTAGTTCTATTTTGGTCAGGTCTGTTTGGTGTTCTAGAGTCTTCCTGTACCTGTATGGGCATAGTTTTCTCTAGATTTGGGAAATTTTCTGTTATTATTTTTTTGAATATATTATACATTCCTTTAGCTTGCACCTCTTCTCCTTCTCAATGCCCATGATTCTCATGTTTGGTCTTTTGATGGAGTCAGTAAGTTCTTGTATTTTCTTTTCACAGGTCTTGAGTTGTTTGACTAATAGCGCTTCAGTTTTTCCTTTAATTACCATTTCATCTTTGAGTTCTGAGATTCTGTCTTCTGATTGTTCTAGTCTGTTGGATGGCCTTCCATTTTGTTTTTCATTTCTGTTTCATTCTTTTTTCTGAGGCTTTCCATATCCTGAGTCTCTTCTTCTTTAATATTGTCTATTTTTTTGTCCTGAGTTCATTTATCTCTATTAATCTTATTCTTTGTTTCACTTTGGTGCTTCTATAGTTTCTTTTATTTGTTCTTGTGCTTTCTCAAATTCTCTATTTTTGTTGTCTTGGAATTTCTTGAGTGTCTCCTGTACATTTTGGTTGACCCTATCCAGTATCATCTCTATAAAATTCTCATTGATTACTTGCAGGATTTCTTCTTTCAGATTGTTCTTGTGGGCTTCATTGGGTTCTTTGGCATAGTTTATCTTTGGTTTGTTTGAGTCTGGATCTCGGCATCTGTTTTCTTTATTTCCCTCTGGTTCCTGTACTAATTTATTATTGGGGGGAAAATTGTTTCCCTCTTTTTTCTGTCTTCTTGCCTTTGCTACTGTTTCTGTCCCTGTACTATGCATAATTCAGTATTGTTTAGTTTATAATAGTAAGGATGATGATATCTAGAATAGATGGTGAGAGAAGCAGGAAAGCAAAGAAGGTAAAGAAAAAGTGAAAAAAACAAAACTAAACTAAACAAAAAACAGAGCTGAGGAAAAAAACAGGGAGAGATAGTGTACTAATCAACAGTGAGCTAAACAGGCATTAGAAAGACAGAGAGAGGATTAAAAAAATAAATAAAATAAAATAAAAATAAATAAATAAAATTTCCCAAGTTCAAATGCAATAAAGTTTCAGTCTTAATAGATTTGGTGTTAGTCCTTCAGGATCCAGTCCTGGCATTGGTATCTGAGTAGTAGTTCTGTCATTGTCTCATCCAAGGGGAAAAAATATCCCAAGTTCAAATTCAATACAGTTTCAGTCTCATCAAAGGAAAAAAAAATGGAGTCTGGAGACAGGTTTGTGAATGTCTATCTGAGGTTTCAGCTCACCTGCCACTTACTGTCAGCCAGCTGCTGCCACAGGCTTTATTTATTGCAGATCTCAGGAATGAGTTTTATACTTACCTAGCTCCGCAGGCTTTGTTTATTTAGAGTCTTCTTGGATGCATGCCCCTTTTGTTTTCTCCAGTATACAACCCTACCCGTCTGTTGCAATTATAGTCCTTTTTTTTTATTTAGAGTTCACGTGGGGAGGTGCCCCTCCCCCACTCTCTGTTGGAATGTGCCACACTTTAGTCGCTGTTGGATGCCTTCCCTTCTCCAAGCACACTGGAGGAAGTCGTGCCACTCCTGCGTTCTCTAGCCAGCTTATTTATTTACATTTCACATGGGGGAGTGCTCTTCCCCCGTTTCTGGAGCTCAGGGTGCCCCTCCCTCTTTGTTACATGTCTTTTTTTTTCAGCTGCTTGTTTATTATTCAGGGTTTTTTTCTTTTTTCCCTGGGCGGGGGGGTCAGTCTGTCCAGGGGGCTATGCTGAATTGTCCCAGGGAGTACCACATGCCACTTATTTGCTCACCTGGTGATCTCCCAAGCAGGTTAGGAGCTGGCATCTGGCAGTGCAGGAGCCCCCCTGATTTCTCCATTTAACATGGTGGGGGGTTGCTATGCACATTCTGGGGTTGTGGAGGTGTTGGAGTTTTGTCTCTTCTTGGTGGTTTTTCCTGTCAGGTGTATCTCCGGTGTCTCTCCAAGATTCTACTTTAGGAAGCACGCTTTCTGCTTCCTCCCTCTAGTTGCCATCTTGGAATCTCTCTCCTATTGTCACTTGGCAGCTGTCTTGGAATCCAGGAAGGACTGGAGTGATGTATAAACATTCTGTGACAGAAGTTGAAGCTACTCCCTGTCAGGTAGTAATGATTCTTGCCTGATCAATTCTGAGACAATGAGCAACTGGACTACCTGTGACCATGAGAATACACTTGTTACTAGGACTGTTTTATAGTAATTCTCTGCCTCCAATTTGTCTTCTTATTTAAACCTAAAGCAAATGTCTGTACCAGGAAGATGGGTTGAAATTCATACCTTTCCTCTTCCCATGACATGCCAGTGCCACATTAATTAAATCCCCTTTCTCTGACCTCCACCATTATTTGTCACTTTAACTAAAATACTGGAGCAAATATCCAACTCTGACATCTATAACACTGGAGTTCGGGGACCCAAAACCCCTAAAACAATATCTTTCCTATACCACTAACTCCTCAAGGCCCAAGACCAGGGTATATATGTCTTTCTAATCCTGGGATACAATGAAATAATGTGATATTATTTTACAAGTAACAAACTAAAACAATGCACTTGGTATTATATGCTTTCACAAGTTAGGAAGAGTACCAAATCCTCATTTTTATAAGGGAGGGTGAACACCCAGAGAGGTTTGCCTATGGCTTGCCTATGGTTAAATTGAACTGGGTTAGAATCCAATTTTTTAACCCTAGCTCTAGAATTCTTTGACTACAAGATAGATCCCTATATGAAAGATAATTCATACATGTAATTTTCAGGCAACTTTAATGTTTTAGAGGAAAACTATTGTAATTTCAGTTTTCCAGTTCATTCTACATAAGCATGGCATATGAGTCACCTTTTACAAAATATTAATACATAACCTATTGTTTTAAAGGATACTATCCTTACCACTCACTTAGTGTTAGATGAAGAATATTTTCAACTACTACATAGAGATATTAGCTAAGAGTTGACTGATTTGAGATTTTGTTTGGTGAGGAATCTCCTAGCAGAAACAGAATGTAGACTTTGTTTGATTCTTTAAAAAATTTATTGATGTTTTACTGACAAAACATTTCAAATATTCAGAAAATTATAGAATATATTGCTTATGCAAGGACTTATGTGAAAACATCACTAAGGATATATTAATATTTAGTGTATTATGGCTCTAAGCTCCATTTTGGAAAAAATTAAAATATATGGAAATAGCTAATGTCTCACTATTCATTTATTTCTTCCCCTCTGTAAATATGAACACTCTTTTAAAATTGTCATGTATTGCTCCAATGCATGACTTTGCTACTTTTACTGCATATGCATGTACATAATCATAGAAAATGTACAATAATTTTGTGTGCTTAAAAATGTATGTGAAGGGTTACCAATTATATGAATCAACTTTCACCTAACTTGCATTATTCAACATATTTTTATGTCTTAGTTTTTTGTTGTTTTGGTTATATAAATTATATCCTTAGGTGTTAAGCATATGACAAGTGAGAGTGTAAGATAAGACTATGAAGAAAAAACACATATTTAAGTAACATATTTAAGTAACAAGGTCTATAAGGCAAAGATGTTTGTGTGTCTTAAATCATGTACTTTATTACCTTTATGGCAGGTGGCATATTTCTTAAATAAAGATGAAAAATTGATAATAATAAAATTGGAGTGAATCTAAATACCAACTATTAGATACAGAGAACCTAGCAGCAAAACATCACGAGAATCTAGCGTAAAGGAACAAAGCAAAAGTTTTTTTCTCTTACCCTTATTGGAGAAGGGCAAAGGATTCCTAATATTCTTAGGCCCCAGCTCTGCTCAGCTGCAAGGTTACTGACCATTCCAATTCTCTTGCCCCAATTCTCCTGCTCCATCTTCTGTGCCTACAAAACTCTTAATCTTCTCTCAACCCCACTCTTGGTTAAGGCCTGAGGAAATGCAGCAGAACCTGCCTCCCCCTTCTTTCCCTTGAAATCATGCTACCCTAAAAAGCTTCTTTATAAGCACGCCAATATACCTAACATGTGAACTCTCTTACAAACATCTTCCCTTTAAAGACAAATGGTTTTGCACTTTTGACTTGTTGCATTTTTCATGCTTCTAGGAGAAACAACTCCTCAAGCCATGTTATTCCTTTTGACATAAATTTTTCATTTTCCATACCTGTTTTGTGGAACTAGAACATAAGTAATCAGAAGTAATTTTAACATCTCAGTGACTTCTCCCCTCGTGTTTCTCCAGTCATCCCACATAAAATGTATGGTACCAATTTTTCAAGTAAATGGATTCATAAGTCTGAGAATGTGAGACACCAAAGAGTGCAGGTCTCTAAGTCATCCAAAGGGTAGTTAGGAAACTTACCTCTGGGGCTCAAAGGATTACAAAGTAATAATTTATATATGCATGTCACTCAATGGTTTTACAGTCACTTTTGTTTATATTACATTAGCTCATTGGATTTTCACAAGAGGTTGAAAAAACATGCTGACATTTAAAGCTGTTCCTTTTAATCTACCTGTCTTCACAAATAAGCATCCATCAAAGAATAGTGAGACAAAAAGCTAGATAGAAGTGTGCATTTCAGAACAAATCAAAGAGATAAGCTTCTAGCACACACTGTGAGACATAGCCTTAGGATGACAGCCTTTCTCTACACATGGCTATTGGTATTTTGTTGAAATTCTGAAATTGGGGTCAACCAATCTAGATATTTGTAATGGATATCTAGAAAGTTTTATAATCCAGACCTGCATGAAGGTAACAAAAATGAGGTGAGCATCTCATAATCTGTACTTGAAAGCGGCAATTCTGTGTGTATTACTATAATCCCAGCCTCATGTCCGGGATAAAAGAGTGGCCCATAAAAATTCTCTTTAGCCACATTGATATACTAGAACTTGGAGAATATTCTCACTTAACGTGAAATATAAACAGTACCTAGAATTTGGGCTTATCTTTTCTTGTATGTTTAACTTCCATTTTGAATGTCATGCATGATATGAATGTATGTGAAACATGCCCCTTCAGATTCACAATCTGATGTTACAACCCTCAGTACCTCCGAATATAACTTTATTTGGAAATAAGGGTTTTAAAAAGGTAATTAAGTTAAAATAGCCCTCCTTAGAGTAGATCTCTGATCCAACATGGCTGATATTGAAGAAGAAGGAAAAAAGGAGGAGGAGGAAGAGGAGGAAGGAGAAGGGGAAGGAGAAGAAGAAGGGCTGTGGGTGTATGGAGAGTAAGTTGTAAAGAGACAGGCAAGGAGAGGGACCTCAGGAGAGACGAGAAACCCTGCTGCCACCTTGATTTGGGACTTCTAGCCTCCAGAATTGTGAGAAAATAAATATTGCTATTTAAGCCACTTAGTCTGTGGTATTTTGTTAAGGCAGCCCTGGCAATCTAAAATAATGATGAAGAACGCTAGTTCTGAATACTTCAAATGCACCAGATGGCTGTCTCTGAAATGGAGAGTGAATTGTGTTGGGGTCTTGTGTGCTTAGCTTCCCCATCTATGTATCTGCAGCCTTTGTACTCAGTACAGACCCTTCCTTTTTTGTTTGGCTTCTCAGTCAAAACAGTCATCCTTTATGTCGTGGATTCTGGTGATGGTTAAGGGCCTGGTAGCTTTAGGTCCTGAGCATTGAAAAAGAAGATCTACGTGGTTTGGTCTAAGTAACCTTCTATCATAAGATATTCTATATATCATTGTATACAATATGTCTATCAACTCTTCACTATGATTTATATTGATAAAACGACCCCCTTTTGTTATTTAAACTTTTATATATTGCCCATTCCAAAAAGAGGTTAAGTTTCTTGAACTGGTTGTGAGAAGGTTCAAAAAATTCATCCTACCACACTCACAGTATTATAGAGTTAAATTTGGCACAAAATTTATCCTTACAATTGTCCACATCAAGTTTCTGAAATTACTCTGCAATTTCCACTTCCTTCAAAGACATTAGTGACAACCAGGTAAACTTCTGTTTCAGTCCTGCCTGAGTTCCTCCCCATCTAGCTTTTGTTTCTATGTTGTTATTTTCTCTAGGGATTGACAACTTCCTTGAATCTGGACATTACTTCTCAATCTCTGCTTATACGGTTCCTCAAAATGTATTCAAGAACACTATTTAACAATAGATCTTCAATAGAGTTTTTCATCTTGCACACCTTTAATCATCTACACATTTACACCCTAGAAATCATACTTGCCAGTCCTATAATCTTGGTAACACTGCTCACCAACCTGATCACCTGTGCCTATTACTAAATCATTTTGAGAGGATTGAAGGGTCATGATAAACCTTTCATGGGAAGAGTCATTTTTGTTTTTCAGTTTAAATGGTTTCTATGTTTATTCCACTCATAGGTTTGATCTGGCAATGTTGGACAGCAAACCCAGGGTCTCACCAATACTAGGCAAGTTCTCTAACACTGAGCAACCATGCCAGCCCTTGCTTTTCTTGAGAAAATGTCTTTCTATGAAGTCCAAGCTGGCTCAAACTCACAATCCTCCTGCCTCACTCTGGATGCTGGGATTATAGGAACCAAACCCAGACTAAAATAGTTTTTAAATAAACACTTGCACATCATATGACATCAGAAAGAAACAAGTTAAAAAGTAAGTCTCTCCTGGAGAGTGCCTCAACTCTGTCACCAACATTCAAAATTTTCATCATGACATTTCATGGTTTTAGGTTTAGCAGAGATTAAACAATCTCTGAAAGTTTTCACATATGTGTTATGTTTCAAAGGTTCCTCTCCAGTAAGTTCAACAACTGTGACAGAATTCTAACTTCTTATAGAGATGCAGTGTCTCCAGGGTTTTGTTCCAAGGAGTAAAAGCTTTATTTTCAAATAGCTGTTCCTCAATATAGTCTATGGTACTAAGTAGAGAGAATCTGACTGTCTTTACCATCCATGTTCATGGAATTCTCACAGGAGTTGCTGCTGTGCCAACTGTGGTGGCTAACAAGAGAAAAGGTACTCTGGAAATTTCTTCCACCTTGGACATATTGGTAAGAGATCTCTTAGGCATGTGTCCTTTGGTGCTTTGTCAGGCAGGAGCTGTCCTGGAAATCTGTGCCACACCAATTACACTCTTAGGCCTCTCTCCAGTGTGAGTCTTCTGGTGTCTGATGAAGTATGCATTCAGAATGAAAATTTTCTCATATTTGTTACACTTGTAGGGTGTCTATCCATTTTTTGATGCACAATGGAATGATCTTTGTGGTTAAATGATCTTCCACACTTCTTGTACTTATATGGTTTTTCTCCAGTGTGAATCCTCCCATGTTTAATAAGGTATCAGCCATCAGTGAAAACTTTCCCATATTTAGTACATACATATGGCTTCTCTCTTGTGTGTGACTTCTCAGTAAGGTATGAAACATCAGGGAAAGTTTTACACTCATTCATTGAATGGCCTTTCTCCAGTATGAGTTCTGTGGTGTAACAAATAGGAAAAGTAGAGGCTAAAAAACTTCCCACATTGTACACATTCATGAGGCTTCTCTCTTGTGTGGGTCCTCTTATATTTGAAAAAGACATAGTGGGCATTTATAGCATTTAGGACATTTATAGGGTTTCTCTCCTGTGTGGATTTTTTGATGTACAATCAGGTTGTAATTTTTTTTGGGGGGTGGGGTGGGACTGGGGTTTGAACTCAGGACTTTGCTCTTGCAAAGCAGGCACTCTACTGCTTGAGTCATACCTCCAGCCCATTTGCCTCTGGTTATTTTGAAGATGGGATCTTGTGAACTATTGTCCAGGTTTGTTTTGAACCATGATCCTCTCAATTTCAGCCTCTCTGAGTACCTGATACAGGTGTGAGTCAGGTTGCAGTTCTTGGAGAAGAATTTTCCATAGTCATTATAAATATAAGGTCTCTCTCCACTGAGAGTCCTCTGATGCCCAACAAAGTAGGATTTCTATCTGAAGGGTGCCATATTTGTTGCAGTTACAGCATTTGGCAGTTCACAGGGGTATGTCCCTTTGTCCTACACCAACTCACGTCCCTATCCTTTGTGGGGTTGCCTTCCTCTGACAACTGCATCATATACAGATGTGTCCAGAACAGTGGAGAGAGGTGCCATTATTTTAAAGAGCACATCTCCTATTAAATCTCCACTTACAAGACCAGGTGGGCTACCCTGGCTGACAGCTATTCTACAGCTACCATTTCTTTTTTCTTTTTTTAGGTTTATTTATTCATATGCACATACATTGTTTGGGCCATCTCTCCCCCTTGCCTCCTGCCTCCTACCCCTCCCTCTCCCCACATGCCCAACGTTTTACAGCCATCATTTCTGACCAGCATGCTAACTTTAGAGTTTCCCTGACAGAGACACATGTAACTGAACTACATAACATTCAAGTCATGTTCACAGAAACCTTTTCTTGAAGGACCACTTTTACATGGACTAAGGACTGAGCAGTCTTGTGCTTTCCCTGGATTCATATACATAGACTGCAATCTTCTCACCTGTCCTTCTGGGTCCTCTCTGGCAAATGCAATTCAGCTCGTGTGCTCCTCTGGGTTTCTATGGGGGCATTTCTACCTGGTCCTCACCTTCTAAGACTTTTCCTGATGCAGACAAATAGCAATCGCCCTAAAGAATTATCCTGTTTTCACAAAATTGGGTGGTTCTTCCTGCACAACATCCTGATTTGGTGATTTCATGAGATGTTTGTTTCCCAAGCTGGGGGGAAGGGAGAAAATATTTGAATCCTCCAGCACCAGAATGCACACGTCAGTGTATTACGGACTCTGGAAGAGTCATTTTCAGATGGTGTCTCAGCTGAAGGAAGGTCCTGTAGTGGCATTTAAAATAGTGATACTTAAAATATTTAATAACTTTACTCATATATAATGTTATGTGAAAGGATCATAAGAAAAACCCAAAGAAACATCAACATCCATCAAGTATCCTTCTATGAGGTCCTGGCATTGCTCAGTCATGACTGTAAATGTCATGACACTTGCTAGCCACCCGAGAGATATAACCAGCCTGCCATCCATTGAACTGGTACCCTTTGTGATATCCCTACACTGTTAACACCATCTCAGAGATTTTTAATTTCATCCAGCCACAATAAATTCTGGTCTTGGTCTTGCTAACAAAGCTGACAAATATCCTAATCTATAGAAAAATGAAATTGGTTAACTAGGTCCCTTTCCATTTATTCCACAAAAATTAAATAAGTTTTTTTTAACTTAGGGGCTAAATTTATTTTGAAAGTTTAATGACTAGTTGAAATGACATGAGTTGGTGTATGAGTAAACAAGTGACTAAAACTATTTTGTTCATTAATTCCCTTGGAAGGACAAGTATGAGTTATTAAAATAAGGAGTTTTAACCCAGAGTACAAGGAAGAGAAGAAACTTCCTCCAGTTTAAGGGACAGAGAAGGAACATCTATATCCAAAATATTACTGAGAGGACTGTGTTATAGACACAGAAGCTGTCACTCCCTGGAAGGAGAAGGAAACAAACACAAAATATTATTGATTCTTAATGGTGACAATATGCGTATCTACTTGGTCCTGTCATAAATATTTGTACGTTTTCTTTTATTTTCAAACTAATACTGATTAGAAGTTTATCACTTTGCTATAACAAAAACATCATAATATCTATTCTAAGTATTACATTGTCCCTATTTAAAAAAAAACCTGATTATTCCACAACTTGTGTTATTTCTCAGAGGTCTTCAGTTGCAGATAATTTATGTATCTTGGTAAATATTCTGTGTTTGAACCTTTGTCTGGGGCCACAACTTCTTAAACTAACATAAAAAATAGTTATGTCACAAGCCTATCAAGATTCATTTCTTTATCTGTAGAGCACAGGCTAAAAACAGAACTGTGTTGCTCACAATGAGAAGGATTGTATTATTCAATCATTCTGGAACCTTCTTTAGTAAGTGAACATCTCAAAGACAAGAATTATGGTTATATTGACACTTACCTAACCTATAATTGGGGCCAACTAAATTTTCTAAGTAATGACTGAATAGATGAGTGTGCTCTGGACAGACTTCATCAATACATTAGGTTTAATACTAAACAAATGACACATGAGAGGAGTGTGGGTAAAACATGGTGAAAACATAGGCTGTGAAGAATTTAGAAACTATTTGAAATGGTGAGACACTGGATGTGCAGATTGATGAAATGATTTAAAATTTTGAGAAACATTTGAAAGAATCACAGAAGGGTATTGGTAAAGTATGCTCATCTTACAGACTACAAAGTCCATGAGAAAGGGAATGTCTTATTTATCATTTCATCCCTAGTGCTCTTGGCACACATGAAACAATCAGTATTTATCAAATGGTGAATGCATCAATGAATGAGTTACAAAAGGTAGGTTGGGGCCCAAGTATAGTCAACACTGCATAAAAGGAGAAATGTTTGAAAATGGAGTGACCTCTTTTCCTGGGTAGTGAGTTGGTCAGTACTTAGGCTATTGAAATAAACTCTAGAAACCATCAGATCTGTTTCTTTGATGATAAGATTTTTCTGGTTTTACATTGGACTTCTAATGAATTTACTAGTCCATGGGCCAATTGGTTGTGAAAATTATACCTGATATGAATACAACTGATATTCACACAAAATGCTTCAAACAGTAACATTATCCAATCATCATGGAAAACAGGGTATTGATCCATGGGCTACCAGAAAAGAAGTACAGTTAGAACAAGTCGGTCTATCATTACTGCCAAAAGGAAGACACACTCACAAAAATAATATTCAAAGTAGGTTTTCTATTACACAATGAAAAGTATGTTTTGTGTGGGAAATAAAAATTTTATATTTATTTATAAAAATAAGACATCAAAGATCTACTGCATTATAGATCTCTACTTAAAAATTGCTGCAGCTTGTGTACTGACTAGAATGGGCCACTGTATATAATCAATCTTATATAATATATAATTTTAGATAACTCTTTCTTAAATATACTTTGATACTCTACAGTGTTAATGGTTAGTGTTTTAGGGATATATATATCAATATTTGGTGCCTCATGGATTTTTTTTTCTGATTACCTTATCCAGTATTCTGAAATCATTTGATTTTATATTCCTAATCATTGAAATGTTCATTTCATTTTTTCTAAAAAGAGAAATAGCTATGTCAGTCATACCTTCAGTTAGTCAACATTGGGCCTTTCTTGAGAGATCTTTCCCTGTGTGAAGTACTCAGTGGTAGAATTATTTCTACTTGAACACTGTTTATTCAGGGTTATAGTTATTCTAAGACTCTTTTAAACACTGGAATGTTTTGGAAATACAATCTCTTTTATTAATGTAAGAGCCTTGACCGTAAATTTGGCTTAATTCTGTTTAGTCAGGACTTAATGATGGATTCCTGAATTTACACAGAGCTTTAAGTGTTGTGTTCCAAGTGCCCTTTGCCCTCAAAGAATCAAGGAGTGCATTAATGTATTTGCCACTGTAATATTTAATAAGGAACTTTGCGTAAGATTTTAGAAACTTTCTATTTGAAGGTGTGTTTTGCTCCTAAATAATACAGAAGCTGTCAATACACAAATAGGGTTGAGAAGGCAGGAAAGCTGGTTGATTGTGCTTGCTCTGCATTTTCAGACCATAGGAAAATGGAATTTAAGAAGTATGTAGTTCAGAGAAAAGAAAAAACTTCAAGCCTGCTCTTCCTAAGTGTGATAGTTGAAGTTAACTGCCAAATGAGCTTCTAACCTAACTCAATGTAAACATGAAAAGGAATAATTTATAGTTATCATAAATGTCTTTTGTTATACTACAAAACCACAAGGGCAACAACAGAATGAGTTGCAGTAATGATAACAGAGCTTACTACTTTTCATGTTTAATATGTTTTATAAATCCTTTAAGATACAGTATTGATTCAAGTCTTCTCTACATAAAAACTCAATCACTGTTGATCAATTATTTTTCTATCATAGCTATAATTATTTATTTGCATGTTTATCTCTTCAACTAGATGAAAACATCCAAAAATAAGAAAGTTTATTTTCAGTCACATTTCATGCCATGCATTGTGCTTTGACATGGTAGATCTACAGTGAAAATTGTCTTATCATGAGTAGTAACTTATATACTGTTCAAAGATTAATAGATCTACTCCTGCTGTTTTTGCTGATAAGAAAAAAAGGACATAGATGAGGGGAAAAAGAAAGAGAAAAGAGAAAAGCAAAGGCAGAGAGACTGACATTGACTAAATTGTTATAATTAAAGCAATCAATTCCCATTTAAATTTATTTAAGACATTGCTTATGCATATGGTGCCTGGCTTGGCACAAGTCATGTTCTATAAATGGTAATTGAGGGGTTGGTTGATAACTGCAAAATCCATGGTAAGTCATTATCAGGTTTTTGATAATTCTGAGAAGGATTTCTAAAGAATTTTTGCCAAGGTACAAAAAATTCAATACTTAAAAGCTTGTCACATTTTCTCAGTTTTTTAAATTTATTGTGCAGGTGAATATGCCTACTACATGTTTCTAGAAACCAAAATAACCATTTCAAAAAAAAAAAAACTTCCCAAAATCTGACTTATATAAAATCACAAGTTGTTTTCACTGTTATACTATTTTTTCTACTAAACTATATTAATAATTCAGTATTTTATAGTCATAGAAATTGATAATTGAGTACCAAACTCACAGATATCCTTGCAGGCGTTATCCACATTGGAGGGGCAGGAGTTATATAAGGTCTGTTCCTCAACCAGAATTGTACTACAAGTTTTCTCTATCAATTTTTGCTTATTGTGTTTACTTTAAATCTTGCCCATTCTGAGTACTCTTTTGGATTTCTTTTAGCCACAAAATACTACATTTTCTTTCTCTTCCCTACCATAGATTTGCTATGGTCATGATTTGAGTAACAAAACAAAGCGATAGTGATTTAAAGTGTTATCCTTCCCAGTTGCCCTTTTTACTCTTAACAAGTGACATTTAATGTTTTGTAGTTACAGTGGGTAACTGTTTTAGTTTATCTGGAACTTTTCTCATTTCAGGCCCTGAAAACTCCATGTCTCAGGAAATCCCTCAGTTTCCAGTAAATTGGGAACTGTGTTTACCATAATTTTACTAAAAGGAGTTTGCAAAAAATGGTCATTGGGAAAGACTTCTCAGTTGGAGATTTTTTCCCACCTCCTCTTTCAAATCCCTATCCAGAATAAGCATCTCAATATTGTCTACAGTCCATGGTGTCTCTTCTTTCTTCCCCATGTTCTATACCTTTGAGACCAGTCTCCCACTTGCTTTGGTTAGTGTAGTTTCTGGGTGACCTAAGTCTTCCATAGTTGTGTTTTGCTCAATAGAGACATTTATTTCTCAGACACCTAAGCATGGGATCCAAATTAATATTATAGTCCCCACCCATGATGCTCAGTCTATTCTTTCACTGTCTTCATAGTTTATCACCTGTCAAAAGAGCATGCCATACTTGAGCCCAGGAGTTGAAGTCTAGCCTGGGTAACATTGCATGACCCTGTCATGAAAATTAAATAATTTAAAAATTAACAAAGAGCATTCCTTTTCTGCAATACTCAGATCCTATCATGACAACAAAGGAAACTCATGGGAAATTACCTACAAGTGTGCATTATCTATACTAATGTTCCCTATCATTAGTTCTAACCAGTAATTTTACTGTTTCATGCCTAAGTTTGAAAGACAATATACTGCAGAATTTTGGTTGTCTAGATCAACCATCTTTCTGTAACTCTGATCATTCAGCAGCTCTGGAGTGCCCTCTACTTTTTAGCCATCTATGATTTTCTGCTGATAGAGAAACTTTTAAAAGGCTCATTTCAGAATTGTTTAAAATAGAGTTGACCAAAGAAATTTATTTCAGTAACAACAACAACAAAATCTACCAAATCACTTTTGCTACTGGCTAATTTGCCTATCCCCCAATTCACATGTTGAGGTGCTAATCCCCAGTACCTAAGAACGGAATTCTGTTTAGAAGTAGGTCATTTAGAAATGAGGTCACTAGAGTGAGCCTTGATCCAATGACTGGTGTCCTTTAAGAAGATATTAGGACATGACACATACATGAAGAGAAGGCCATATAGCAAGTTAGGGAGAAGATGGCCATCTATAAACTGAGGAGAAAACCAGTATCAAGTCTTCCCTCATGGCTCCCAAAAGGAACAAAACCTTCCAAAACCTTAATCATGATTCTGGCTTCCAGAGTTGTGAGAACATAAATTTCTGTTTAAGCCACCCAGTCTGTGGTACTTTTCTATGGAAGCCTTAGCAAACTAATACAATTTTCTAGCAAATAAACACAGAATTTACTAACTGGCCAGATAGGACTCTCACTAAAAATGGATTTAAAATCTCGTTGTAGGCAGGAATCCAGGGTGAGTGGATGAATTGCTTGCAGTGAATTTGTAACTCTCACATTGAAACTTGGACTCATTCCTAAACACATAGTAACTCAGCAATCAAAATGGAAATAAATACAAAGGTTCTGTAAAGGTGTGAAAGGTGTTCTTTAGATTGTTTCAACTCCAAATTATCAGTGAAACTTCCTGAAAATAACTTTATAAATATAATATCACATGCTCTCTCCGCTTGCTCTCATGAACAACCTTGATCATCAAAGTGCTGTTTCACCACAAACCACAGCACTCTACTCAATCTTCTGATATTCCTACACTACCACGTGTATTCCCTCTGGAAGAAAGTTTCTCCCAGGCAGAGTAAATTATGAATATATTTAAATAAACATTAAATGGGGACTATGTACTAAAAAACGATTATGTCAAAACAATGAACAGAGTGAATTATATAATATGTGAATTAAATCTTTAAAAAGCCATTATATATTTAAAACAAAAACAAACAGCACATTTGTCTATAGTATTTCTCTCATTTTGCCCTAGTTTTTGATGATGTCTTACTGTCCTCAAGTTCACTTCAATGTTATTGCTGGTCTATATTCCCCTTGGGTGACATTAGGGTTATCACTTATTCAAAAGAAGAGACAAGTGTCTCCAGTTGAAAAGTTGCATGTCTTGAGAAAGATGGAAGTACACCTGATCTTGGAGCTGCATTCATAGTTTTATTCAGGAAAAGTCTTAAGGAATTCACCCTGTTTTTCACTGCTAAATCATAACCCTTGCTCTTTACTTTACAATTTTATGAATATTCTAGAAACAGCCCCTCTTTTTGTCTCTCCCCATCAGTTTCTTTCTGGCAAGATGTAAAGTGTGTCTGTTAGTTTGTGCATCCTTTTTGAGAGTAAGCAATGAAGTAGCTGCTTCTGTTCCTCCAGAGTCAAATGCACCTGTAACTGTGGGGAGGTTTTATTCAAACCACAACCAATTTCTAAATTCATATATAAAGGGCAGATAGTGCCTGTGAAGTTCCACTTACTTAGCATTTGCTTTAATTCAGAAGTTTATAGAAGCAGGCCCATTGCCCACTCTCATCTGAGGGACTCAGAAGACTGGCTTCTTGAATCATACTTGAGGTAGGAAGGTTTCTTGGTCTAGGAAATAGTGCTGAAGTTAATCTCACATTATATTTTTGGTGGAAAATAGAAGTTGGTCTCCCCAGCACCCATCTCTTACTGTTTCTAGGAACAGACCCTGATTTTACCTAGTGACTGGTGACTTCTAATCTATCATACTGGGTGGTTTGGGTGGGGTGCCTACAAATTAGCATGTAACTGAGGCCCTACCCATCAAAGGACCACTGACTTATAGCTCTCAGTGATGGGCTGAGGAATGACTCTAAATCTAAATTGTCAATCAGAGTAAGACTACTAGTGGGAATACCAGAAAATACATTCCAACTCTGCCTCTTGGTCAGGGTTTCCTTGAAGAAGCAGAAGCACCAGCAATGGCTATTCACTACACATAATTGACTTGACATATTTGTGAACACTAGTCAAAATTTCTATCAGCTTCTTTGTTCTGTTTCTGATATCAAGCTGAAGTCACAGATTAGGGTGGCAGAAAGAAAAGGTGAATGAGAATGTTCAGAGAACAGAGATGATTGCAACCTACATTTGTCAGCCACTGGCACCCATGTTGGTCTCTTACTGACTCCAGCCTTGGTTCTGTGATGAGCCTGCAGAAGAAATGGCACTCATGCCTGGCTGGGATTTGGAGAGGGAACCCAATGGAACTTGGATAGGTCAGTCAACTGCCTCAGATGAACACGCTGAATCAGAAGCTGTAACAAAGCCTGATCTATACCTACTTTCCAAAATAGCAATGCCTAGTGCTCCACTGTTATCTTTTAAGTCTTGCACAGATTTCTCTGTGACCAATCCTAATCACTGAAGGGAAGTCTGGGAAACAGTGTTTAGTTTAGCCAAGTTGACAAGACCAGATCACCCTGAAGTGATTAAGTGTGAGGTTGGGGCTCTTGCAGATGTCTTATCCCCATGGAGGGAGAACCCAGAGTTGCTGGGCCTACTTTGTGTAGCCACAAAATGAAACTAACATATCAAAACAGAGAAGGGAAAAAAATAAAACAGAAACCAAACACAAGTTTGGTCACTCATTAAACCCTGAATCTCAAAGTGGCTGAAACTGGCCCTGAGATTTTCAGTTGCAAGAGACTATAAATTCTTTGTTCTTAAGCCAATTTGAAATTGTCTCCCTTATTTCTTCTTCACACCGTCTTTACTTTTCACCATGATCTAAAGTGACTGAGACTTGAGGACATGTTTCCTGGGAGCAAAAGAAGGCATTTTTTTCCCATAGAATGGATTTTTCTACTATAGTAAGAAGACAGCTAATTCTTTTATGCCTTGTAGCCTAATATTTGTAAAGTCAATGTTATACTATACTTGCCAATTCCAAATTCTGCTTAAAAGAGATTTAAACTGGGTAGAACCAGTTTAAATGACATTCAATAATTTTATCACAACTAAGTTGTGATTTTCAACTACTAATCGTATTTATATTAATACATTAAATGTCTCACTGTGTTCAAAGGGTTTAAGAGTAGAATGAAGTATTAGGCACATCTCAAATCTGCTTCAGGTACAAAAGGGCAGAGTCTACTCTATTGTTAAAAATACACAAAAGGAAGCCATACATTGTCCCCATCATCCACCAATGAACAATTAACAACAGCATAAAATGATGGTAGAGAATGAGATTTGTTATATTAATGTCAAAATGAGGTTATTCAGTTTATCTCCCCCTTCTCAGTCACCATCCCTCTAAATGTGGAACTGCTCACTGGGAAGAGAATATCTGTTCATCTTAATAACAAATGTTTGTAATAGCTTTGTAATTCTGCAACGAAAGTAAGGTGCAAATAGTTATATTACTCATTCCATTGCCTAAAAATATTTTTTCAATGAGGAAAAATTCAACAAGTTTAACAAAAGATAGATTGGAAACAACAAGTCTACTTCCAAAGATATTTTACAGAAGCAAGAATATCATCAGCATATATTTTTAAAAATCATTTTAGCATACATGCTAAATATTCCACATTATTCTTAAACTACTTTTATTCAAATATACTTACATTTTAAATAAGACATGGAAATCTTCATTATTTTAATTAGTTTTGCAATTAAAATTATTTTGTAGGTTTTTAGTAACTTGTGATGTTCATTTTATGTAAATAAAGAGATATATAAAGTGATTTTTAGCTCTCTTCTGTAATTTAAAAAATAATTTCTTTAATAGAATGACATGAAACTTTACTTAAAATTTTTACAAAAATATTTACAAAAAAGTTTTTTTTTTCTAGTTTAACAAACACTGTTTAGTTTCTAGAGATGAAGGAAATTTTAATTCAGTAGTTCTCCAGCAGCATCTGTATTACATGGGAAATTATTAGGTATGCAAATTGCCGGGAACCACTCCAGGCCTATCAAATCTAAAAAGCTCTGGTGGTGGAGCCAGCAGTCTGTTCCAACAAGTATTCCAGGTATTCCTGCTGCTGCTGAGGATGAAGAACTACTACCATGAAGACTGTTTGCTCAAAGGCCTTTGCAACAAGAATATAGCATGCTTGGCAGGGTATCTACCTGGATGAGGTCCTAGTAAAACCATTGCTGACCTTCCAGCTCTACTCGAACACCATACTAAAGTTAGTTATGAATAACATCAAAACTATCCTAAAAAGGGGGTTTGCAAATATTCAAAATAGTATACCTTTCATAATCAACTTCCTAATACTATACAAAGAATAGAGATATTATTTGTAAAGAGTTTAATGTGCTTATGTATATGTGTGCTGCAGTTTGAATCTCTGAGACTTGTGTGTTGAAGACTTGGATCGCTGCTCGAGTTGGTTCTGGAAACTTCAGGAGTTTGGACTTTGCTGGAAGAAGTAGGTCACTGACAGTGTGCCTTCGAAGGTTATACCCCGTCCCCGTCCATTCCTCTCTTTCTGCTTCCTGACTACCATGAGATGAGACAATTCCTCCACCACGCCCTTCCGCTATGGTGATCTGTACCCACAGGCCTAGAAACACAGAGCCTCGTGATCATGGACTGAAATCTCTGAAACTGTGAGCCAAAGTAAGCCATTCTTCCCTTTCTGTTGCTTCTCTCAGGTATTTGTTACAGTGACAGACAGTCTGGCTAACAAAACGTACACTATGTGCTATGACTCACACAGAGAGGGTATAATTTTAATGTGGATAATTGGCATTCAAATTGTTACTCTTGCATCACATTTTCTTCCCTCGTAGAAAAATAAACAAGCAGAAGGGTAATTTATTCTAGTCATTATACATTTGTACACAATTAAACTTAAGGGGAACTTTAGAAGTTACCTGGTTCAAGTTCCTTTTACTAATGAGTAAACTGAAGCGGAAAGGCTAAGTGACAGGTCTAAAGTTTTACTGGGATTAGAAGCCAGAGCTCTCTCCTGTGCCTCCCAGAGGAGCCATTCATGCTGTTCAGCAGTGCTTGCTCTGGAACCTTCCCCTTTGTCATTACTAATTATTATACAATACTAATCTCTCCATCCCTATTTCCTCCTTTATCCTTTCTGTACAGACCATCCTCATTATTCAAAATCGCAAAGCTATTTATACCATAAATAGAAAACCAGTGTAGAATATACTACATGTATATTTTACATTTAGTGAACTCATGATATTGAATATCAAATACATATCAGATGCTACATATGTACAAATTCATGTATCTGTGCATAAGCAGTCACTTTTTATTTTGTTTTGTGAACCAATAAATATACACACAAGAAACCAACCTCCAATATATTCTTTTATTCTGAAAATGTCTTTGGATTCTCCCACCTAGAATGATGATGACATCTAATCTTTGGATTAAATGATTATACTTTACTCCCACTATGCCATACAGCACCATATGGGAGTAAACTTCCTATAGAAAGGGGAGAAGGGAAATATGTGTGTATAAACAGAAAAAGCAGACCTAACTTAATTAGAAAAATCTCCAGTAACATAATTTTTATTAAGTATTCCTTAGGCATTAAAATGTCACCAAAATATAATTTACAGTAGTATAGTATTAAAATTTGAGTTTTGAAACCCCTAGTTATGATATTGTCTATTTTTCAACGTTTTTCTATTGTATGTTCTTATCACATATTCAAATCTGTATTTATGTTTCTCAGCCCAATGCCATCCATTGATTTAGCATTCTGCTCCCTCCAGACACCTGACTATTCCCAGTTATATTCTACAACAGAGGACATCAAAGTGTACCATTTCCATTATTGGTATGAACATTTAATGACACAATATTGAACAAATCAGTTTCAGGTGGACTTCCATAGGAAAAAGCAGATAGTCTGTGGCTTACAAAAAAAATTATCTCATTGCAAGCCAGGGGTTGAAGTAAAATCCCATCCTAATTCATGCATCATTAGAAGAAAACCTGAAGAACAGAAAGAACTATCTAAATGTTTTCCACTTTTGAAATGCTCAAAAGAGTTTTAGTAATAGCTTTTGATATGTTTAATGATGTCAAGGATAGGATGCAAATGCCTTATTAATTCCATTGACTTTCTGCCAAAAATTAAAGGCAATTCACAATAATCAATCTAATCTTTTTTTGATTATGAAAATCCATTCTAGCAAGAAAAATATAAAATTTAGAAAAGTAGAAACAACTTATAATAAGTACAAGAATAAATTTATGAGAACAGACTGGACATGGGTTTAAAATTCCCCTGGAAAAATTCATTATAATATAAAATATATTTGTATATATTAATATTTAAACCATTGTTGCATCCTCAAAACTACAGACATGTTTTTCATTTTTTAAAAAGTATTTTTAAAATCCCCAACACAATCTCAAAATATGATGAGAGGTGCAAACCTGGAATGATTTATCTAATCTTACAAGACTAATCAGCTAACAAGTTCTCTGTCTTCTTATGTCTTACAGCCTGGAAAAACCCACTTATTAATTCCTTACTATCCTTTCCCGAAATTCTCTAGTTTGCTGACATGTTAGTAAGATTCCAAGAATGTTCTAAAGAAAGCAAAGTCGCCACTAAAATTGTTTGTGTCTTGTCAAATTGGTTTCTTTTCTCTCTCTGAATTTATTTTCAATTAAAATAAATTCTGTCATTAAATGTGTGTATGTAACTCCTTGATCAGGTTGTCCTCTGATCATCGAACATAAGTATTGAAAGTCTTCAGGATTGTTTTAAAACTCTAATTCAAATTACCTTTGCCAGCATACTGAATAACCCACACTGTGTGTATTAAAAGCTCTAAAAACATTCTGTTTTTACTTTTTTAGCCAAGTGGACATGTTTTATTCAGTATCCAAAACAAAATTTTTATTCAGCTCATCTACATTGCCTTTAAGGGTGTGTCATTCCTTCCTTAATCTTAATGGTTTTAATGGCACTAATATGGCCTCTTCCCCTCCACCCTTACCTCATTCTTTCTACCTTACACCTCTTCAACCTCATCCTTTTACTCCTTTGTCCAGTTTCCTGCTCTCCCTATCTCCCTATCTCTCTCCTGCCTGAGGGCTTCAGGACATTCATCACTTCCTCTTGCCCCTCTTGATATCAGGTGCAATGACTGATCTTCCTTCAGGCTTATCACTATAGCTCCTCCTGGGGGAAAACTTATCTGAACCATGCCTCATTCTAGAGGTCATTTTACATTTAATGGTACCATTTTTTTATTGTCTATTTCTGTCACTTAGAAGCACAGAAGTGAGAGATCATGGCTTTCCCCCATTAATAACTTCAAGCACTTATGTGCCTGCCATAGAATTCATACATACTCTATTTGTCAAGTGAACAACATTGTATGAATGAAGGTTCAAAGACATAAATATTGATAGGCTGCCAGAAGATTGAACACATGGGTAAGCACACATCATGTTTTTGTGAACTCTGACAGCCATTAACATTTACACTAACCCAACTTCTTATATTATCTTTGTTTTCCATAAGCCTTGTAAAATATTCTGGTATGCATGCACACATGAGTGTGTATACACATACACATGTACTGCATTTGTTTATGTGAATGCACACACAAAAATACCAATATTTTTGGTGGTCAAAACCACTATATTCAGCAGTGATAAATAAGGTTTTTGGTGATGGTTGTTGATTTAATAATCCTAATTACATTAGATAGTCACAAGATGCTGAAGGACACTGATGCAAACACCAGGTCCATGTATGCAGAGAGCAGATTTTTGACAATAAGTCAAATTTTCCTTCTGGTAGTCTTTCAGGAGATTGTAAAAAAAAAAAAAAAGGATCAAGTTATCATTTTCAATGGAATAACTACAGTTTCCCTCTAAGCTTGAGTAAGCATTTTATGTTTTATCTTTTTACTATTGTGCAATGTTATCAATAAATAAAACCAGGCTTTTCAGGAAGAAAGCCTACTTTCCACTGGCCTGGGAGGTCCTCTGCAGTCCTTGGCTTCTCCACATGAAAAACGGGAGCAATGCTGACCAACTACATTAGTAATATAAGAGATCACATAGAGAAAGTGTGAGGGACCTCCTGTGAAGGCCAGAGCATGTCAGTTGCTCATACTGAGAGCTTTAGTTTATTCATGCATCTGTGTAGGGATGTAATTATTCTAATAGTAATTTACTTTAACTTAAAAAATTCACAGTAACTTCGAAAGAGAGTGAAGGGATATCTTTCCTCTCAACAACAAAGCTGTTTACTATTTGTCTTTGAAGCATGGACAAAAAAGTGTTTGATTATAAAACCCAATTTTGGATAGATTGTGAGGCTATAGATTGTGAGGCTATAGATTGTGAGGCTGGTAACAAACCAGTTTTTTCAAACATGAAAAAAAGTTATACTAATGCCTTTCTGGGATATATTTTCTTTCTCTCTCTCACACACACACTCACAACATTCTCCCCCTACTTTTCTCCCTGCCCCCCTAAACATATTGTCATTTCTATACTTCCTCAGAAGTAGAGAATGCAGTTACTCTCAAAACCTCCAAAGAATTTACTAGTATCAAGGTTCCAGTTAAGTCTCTCCACTGTTTTGTCACAGGGTTTTTCATTCTGTCCAGTGATGACTGAAGGTCTTGTAACACGTCTCTGTAGCTATTTCCATAGTGAGCACTCCAAGTATAGAGAAAATCATAGGCAGGCTTCCACATCATCTGAAAAGACAAAATATTGGACTGGAACAGTGTGGAAATAGAAGAGAGAAGAAGATAGCTGTTTTAAAAAGATTTAAAAGTCTCTTAAGACTTCAAAGAAAGTGTAATACCAATTATACTTAGACTTATTTGATGTTATAGAAAAAAATGCTTTAATAGCTAAAACTAGAGATTTTTTAAATAATGACTATAAGTGTGACCTTTATATTTCTGATCCATCACCTATTGTTCATTGCCTGCATGTGAATATAAAATCCCTTTCACAGTTTTTGAAAGTAACAAATATTATTAGGATAAACTCTTTACTCTCTGGGAGTCTTTTAAGGTTAAAATAAGAACCCTTTGTTGGGCATGGTAGTACTGCCCCCAGCTACTCAGGAAGCAGAGAATAGGTGGATCATAGTTTGAGAACAGCCCAGGCAAAAAGTTAGGAAGGCCACATTGCAACAAAGAAGCTGGGTATAGAGGAGCATATCCATGATCCCAGCTCCATGGGAGGCATAAGTAGGAGGCCATGGTGCAAGGCTAGCCCATGGCACCTATCTAAAAAATAACTAAAGAAGAAAAGATCTGGGGATGTGTCTTAAGTGGTAGAGCACCTGCCTAGAAAGTGCAAGGCTCTCAATTCAAATCCCAGTGCCACTGAAAAGAAAGAAAAGTAAATTGCTATGCATATTTATCTGTGGTGAATTTATGACACTACATATCACACAATAAGAAGCTGTAGAGTATATTTTGTATTTTTAATTCATTCTACTGAAGCAAGTCTATAAACAAAGAAAAATGTAACTGGATGATCAAAGTCAAAACAAAAACAAAAATATAGCTCTTTAAGTCAAAAATTACTTTAATGATACATTTTATGACCAAAAGAAATCAATATCCAATGATTTTTCACTTTGCTTTCCCCAAGCACCTACCCACACAGTGACATCATTGTTTCCATAGAAATGGATGTACGTCAAAGGAGACTTGCACACACAAGCACGTATGTAATGGTAACCAAGGCAACGAGGCTCAGGGAGAATAGAGACAAAGGCAGACCAAATAAAACAAATGGAAAAATACACACACACACACACTTTCACACAATGTACACAAGGATTTAAACAAACTTTCTAACAAAATGAGCAAGCAATTATAATTGGAATATTTGAGATACAAATTTTATTCTTCACTACTTATTTGGATCACTAAATTAATCCAGTTATGATTTTCTCATGTGCAAAAGGTAGGAGAACAGACTCTGAGCTAAATATTATGTAGAAGTGGCCTCTCAAAATAGATCCTCTATTATCATTGGTATCATATGAAGTGGAGCCATGGGATATAACTTTTCATCCTCCTCCAATATCACTATACAGTCTATGATTGAAGAAGAAAGAGTTAAAGACTTAACTACATAAGAGGTTCCATTATGCTTTGCTTTGAGTCACATGAAAAGGCTCAAAGAGTAATTTGGACTTATTTGTATAAACTGGCGTTCCTTGGGAAATCACAAACAACCTTCTCTTCACTTCCTTGACAAAGCTCAGTTTTGCAAAGTAGAGAATGAAATTCAATTATCAAAGTTTTATAATATTAAGGTGTACGATGCAGCAACAGAAATCATTTCAGATTTTTGTGTAAGCTTTACCCCCAGACTCTATTCATGAAGACTTGTTATCTTCTTCCACTTAAATAACGTGAATGGGGTCTCTTCTTATTTGTCTTTCTAAAGACTTACATAATCTTGGCTCTCCCTGCTCAGAAGCAAAAGCCCACTAAACATATTTGACTCTTCTGTAGTGGATTATTCTGTCTGCGAGAGCTCTAGGAATTATATTCTGCATTATATTCCCTTAAAAGTCCCTGATGTTGCAATTTGTCCTGTATTGTCATATATTATTTAAAATAATGAAATTCATAGCTAATGGCTTCTGCAACTGTTCTAAGTCTCTTTGCCACCAAATTTGACAAGAGACATGTGGAAATATTTATGATAAAACAGAAACAGAAGATTTCAGTAACAAGATGATGATATAATAGAACAGCATAAAATACTGCAGAAAACAGATAATTCTTAAGACTTTCAAATGGGTAATTGGGGGTAGTTTACTGCTCTGTAGATTCAAGTACTTTTATACTCAGAAGCAGTTAGAATGGCCCCAGTGACTTTCTTAGGTAGACCAGCTCTGTATCACACATCTTGCTACAGCACTGTGAATTACTATGTATAGAAAAGCCCTGAGGTGCACTCAGTCATGAAGCAGCACCTCAGTGCTGTTGAGGGCAGGAAATACATCTAGGTGATACATAAATTACAAACTATAAACACAGGAAATATACAATGATGCCTCAACCCATGCACTTATGCAGAGTACAACACAATCCTCTCATACTTGCCATTTGGTACTGATTACAGAACAATGCAGCCAGCTCCTGTAATTTAGAGAAATTTAGGTAGATATGTGGAAAATTTTTTGAGTGCCAATATGTAAGTAAGACTTCTGGAACTTTAAAGAAACATCCCAGGAGTGACCTGAAATAATCAGAAATGCCCTAAATTCATTGGAGATCGCATGAGGTCTAAACCATAAGCTAGGTAGAAATGGGCACAATAACTTTGGATTGAAAACGTAAGGGCACTGGTAAACTTCATGCTTTGAACTAAAATATAAATGTATTTTGCATGCAATACTTTTCCTCATTGCACCAAACTAAACCTGTATATTTCTTCAGTATACAATTTGATCTACTGCTACATAAAATCATTGGTGTCTCTCAACACAGATGATAGAGAAATGCTATTATAACAGTAACACGGTGAGTCTATTCAAAGTACATCATTATTCCTTAATTATTTTACTTATTAAATAAAGATTCACTGAGTGTCTACTGCTACAAGGAATTTTGTTACATCTAGGAATAAAAGGAAGACTAGAGTATGAGTCTTGCTTATCAAAGGTTTTGGCATAGAAAGAAGGCAGATATAAACACAAATACTGGCACATAGAGTGAACAGATAGGATTTGGTAATTAACAACAATTCAAAAAACTCTCATGATTACTTGCATACTTTAAATAAGTGTGAGAAGAAAACAATCTTTCCATTCACTGAGCAGCACAATGCTGTAATGGAAATAAAGTGGGTTTTGGTGTCAGAGCCTTATGTTCACATCTAAGGTTCATTGCCTACTGAGTGATCTGAGCTTTGAATTTTTTGAATCTGTAAAATACGCACAATATTTCCCATGTCTTAAGCATCACAAAGGTACCTCATGAAGTGTCCAGTTTGCATTTAATACTTTTTAATAGCATGTGAAGGAATATGGGTACTGTTTGGGTGCAAGAAAGATAAGGAGTCTGGCTTCAACACTACTGAATGTGAGGTAATAAAGGGGGATATCTGATAAGAAATTGCAAAGGAGAGATGTCCTCCAGAGAGCAGTCAAGGGCTGAGCATCATTCATGTGCCAGTGATGGAGAAAAGCAAGAGAGTACAGGAAAATGCTAAAGAGAGTACAAATGGATGAAAAATTTGAACTTCAACTAAGTCTATAATTAGAGAATATGAGTAAGACACAGAAACAATAAAAGGATGGAGAGAAATTGGAGTCTGAGTGGCAGAAAATGGAGGAAGGTATTTAATGTTACAAAAGCCAGTGGCGAACAGTCTCCTCAGAAAGGACACCAGTGGCTTGCTATTTTTGTTGAATTATTCTTAACCACAAAAACAAATTCTTTCAGCCTTCTCATCTCTATCACAAACATTTGATAGATAGGCCGCACTCAGATTTTTTTAAATACTAACCTCATGTTGGTATGGACTCACCCCTGAATAGGAAGCATGAGGCTGATAAAAGCATAGAGTTGTTAATTCCTCACTTATGTGCACTGATCTTGCTATATAAAAGGCAGTATCAAAGTACTTAATGTACCTGTGTCTTAAAATCACCCAGGTTAGGGATATTTAATACCAAGGATATTAGTAAAGGCTATAAATTGAGGCTTTTCCACTTGGTTGTTAAACATTTACCACCATGCTGCATGGAGAAGGCATTCCTTTTCTATTACCTTCCTCACTACCTATTATATCAGGCCATGTGGCAACATAAAGAAAAATTTAGAAAATCCAGAATTTTTGACAATTGGCAGGCCATTTGGTAACCTTGGATAAAGCAGTTTGAAAAGAGTACTGAAGGTTATACTGCAGGTATGAACAGGAGCCAAGAAATGAAACTCACTGAATAAATGGGTCACATGTGACACTTAAATATCAAAAGAAGCAAGAGAGCCATGGAATAATCAGAGGAAAATAGTGGCACTTTAAAGGAAAAATCTGCAAAAATGAATAGTCTACAATGGAAAAGATATTTGGGTTTGAGTGCTAAATTTGTTAAATGGCAAATTTAAGGTTATTGAGGATTAAAGAGGCAGTGTACACAAATTACCCAAGAAGAAAAGGTTAACTTCCACTAGGCAGAAATATAAACAGAGAACAATGCTAAAATCATTATGAAATTGGGGCACTGTCTTCACAAAGCCTAATAAAAGATCAACTTTCATTCATCAATGCAGTGAGTGGTCCAACCTGGTGTTTTATATATGACACTTGGATTCAAGTCCTCAAACACTTACACTTTTATTTCTTCAGCATTTCTCATTTTATTTTGTTTCAGGTTTCCTCACTAAAGTGAATATATATTATCAAAGGCAAAAACATAAGTGATACCTTTGCATATGTTTATCAAATCTAAGGAATTCTGTCTAAAAGTACATACCCATTTAGGTCACAAAACCTCCACATTATGCAATAAATTGCAGAGAAAATAAAGTCATCATCTCTCAAAATGTTGGGAGGAATAAAATAGGTAGAATAAATAATTCTCTCTCTAGATTGACCTAAGTTAAGTCCTGCAAAGGCTGGAAGTGTGTTCCAGGTTCATGTTATCTTATATCTATTTAGGGCTTTAAAAATAGTTCTTCTACCCTGGTTTAATGTTATGATTAAGGTAAAATGTGCAAAATCTCTGTACTAATGTTTCAGCAAATCAAAAAGAAAGTATACTCCCAAAAGTCTGTTTTTGTTGAATTATTCTTATCCACAAAACAAATTCTCTCTGTCCTCTCATCTCTATAACAAATATTTGATAGATAGGCTGCATTCTTATACACCTCTACTCTTAGATTTTTTTAATGCCAACCTCATAGTATTATGGATTCATTTTTGAATAGGAAGCATGATACTGATAAAAGCACAGTTGTTTTTTGTCAGTTAATGTTTTAATTGATGCAAATTTTTATATGTTGATCCTTTGATAAGTTTATCTTACAGAAACTCTTTTTTTACTGGCAGTAAAATTGTATATGATTGAAGCATGTACAAAAAGAGAAGAAAAAGTAGATCAGTTAACTGAGGAACTGACTGGAAACAGAGTTGAACTCTGTAAGTACAGGGAACACATTTTGCAGTTAATTTAAAATTTTTTAAACATTTTTATTAGTATATGATAGTTATGCAGGGTTTTCATTGTGACATTTCCATATATGCATATATTATATTCCAGTTTGGTCCATTCCTCCATTATTCTCCCTCTTCCCAACTCCCTTTCTTAAAATGACGTCAGCATGTGTAGAAAATACATCAACCATATTCACACTTTTTAACCTTCTCATTTACCCTTCCTCTCCCACTTTCCATTCCTGTCCTCATTGAAGCACAGAGTTGTTAATTTCTCATTTATGTGCTTTCATCTCTCTACATAAAGGGCAATACCAAAGTACTTAACTTATCAAGTTGAGCAGTTTTCCGAAATTTGTGTGGAATGAAGACATCTTTCCTTTATTTTCTCAGTATTAAAGGACAAAGCAAAAGGTAAAAGAGCAGTGAAAAAGTAATATGTAGGGTGACAAAAGAAATGAAATGGGAATAGAGACACAAAAAATCCCAAAGCTTTCCAAATTTAGAGTGCTTATTCCTGGAAGCCAATAAGACTCATTAGCTAATGTACTAGGTGAGGGAAGGTAACATGAATAAAAGCAATTCACATTTGAGCATAGCATTCTATGTCTTTTTCATCTCATAAAATATGAATAGCACAAAGAGTGTAATTGATTTTAACTACCTTTGCATAATTACATTTTGCCACATTAGAGGATTAATAATCCACCTACTTTCCTCACAAAATTATAGGAGTAACATTTCATTTTAAGTACCATTAGCTGAAGCAGTATTAAGGCAAGTTGGCTTTCTTAATGATTATTTCATGTGTTCTGTCTTCAGGGTATTGCTTATGATATCCAGGTAGGCCTTACATCACATATAATTAGTTAAGTACATAAAGAGAAGGGAAGCTAACATATTAGGAGGTCGTAGTGCTTGGTTAAAATGTGACATAAGATTCTCTTGGAAAAGTTTGTCTGGCAATAGCCAGCTAAAGTTGCAGTAAAAACATCATTTGGAACTTCAGGAATTATGCATGAAACAGAGGAAGAGAGAAGACCAATTCCTTCCTAGACTATCTGCTCAAAATTGTCTGATACCACAGGGAATCCTGAATGCCAAGTCATTCTTCTCAGCTCCTTGACAGGAGAACCCCCCATTGTCTTCTCCTAAGCAGCATCCCTCAGCTCACCCCAAACACATGTTAGTAAAAACATCTGAATATCAAAGTTTGGAGAAACTGGGCTTCTCTAATCCAATTTTTCTATGCAAACATTAAACTAAATTAACAGAAGAATAGTGGCAAGAGCTTCAGAGGATTTAGAGGCACACATTTTGGGTTTGAATATTTACCCTTGACCGAATAGCTCCAGGATTTGCAAGAAGCTGTAAGATTTCCCTGGAATTTGATTTTTCCTCCTGTCAAATGGAGGATAGCTATTCAATGCCATAAAAGCATTGCTAAGTGTATAAAGCAACAGATGTAAAAATTCCTGACACACATTAGGTGCTCATTAATGGCAATTCTGGTTGAGTTCAAAGTTTAGTAACAAAACCACAATCAAATACCCAGGAAAAGAACCCAAGTCATCCAGTAATAAATCCAGCATCAATTCACAAAAGATTGGCACAAATTTATTTTTTTATTAATCAGTTTTACTAAATGCTGATGTAGATGCTATACTTGTCTGGATTTTCATTTTCTGAAATTCTTTATCATTTATATTCCCTAAAAACGGAACTTGATACAGAAAGCCTAAAATCAAAATCAAATTGTATCATATCTAAATCAATTTAAATGTCTTTATAAAATTCAGTGTAATATGGTGATTATTTCTGCTTGATTTTCAGTGTGGTAATTAGATATAGGATATAGAATTAGATCAAAGGTCACAGGAATACAATGTGCTTACCCCAGGAATTTCACTATGATGTCCTTGTTTTCTTTCTTTCATCACTTCAAAAAGTGAAACATCCTTTGGAAACTGAAGATTATGGAAACAAGCATAGAACTGCACAAAGTAAATGGTGGTAATCTAAATAATATTACTGTGCCAAATCTACAGTTCACACAATGAGGATTTGAAGGATTTTTCTATGCATTTTATCACAGATAGGTGAATTTCCAGACAATACTTTTCACTTAAAGAAATTGTAAGTATACTTCTCATTGTAAAAAACACCAAAAAAGATTTAAGGAGCAAGGCTAGAACAGAGCCAGCTACAGAACTGAACAGTTCAACATTCTTATAAGCAAAATCCAGGAGTTGCTATGTAAGCTAAAAAACCATGAGTCCAAGGACATTCCTTGTACCTTTTGTAAAGAATATTTTCCGAGAAACATTAAATGATGTTAAGCCCATATGAAAAAGCCAATCAGCCAAGATCTTTTCTCATTTTTCCCATGCAATAACATTCTGCCAGTTTCTCAGAAGAAAAGTCTTGAAATCACTGTTTGCTTTCCCTTACTTACATTCTTATTCCATTTTCCAAAAATCACTCAATGTCATATAATTGCTAAATTCACCTCTTCCTCTTCATCAAAATAATATATATTATGCACTTACTGATTATAATTTATAAAGTCTTATCCCAATAATTATACATATATGCATAAATTCTCATGTAATCCTCCCAACATCTGATAAATCAGATAGTATTATTCTTCTCACTTACAAACTTCCTAGATCTGGTAGAGATGAACCAGTTTGGGCTGTAATACACACATGCATGGAAACAACATAAGGAATCTCCCTGTATAACTATCCTTACCTCAAAGAAGCAAAAAACCACATTTTTCTTTTTATCATATATGTTTTTTCTTCTACAAAATCAGAGAGCAAGAGGGCAGAACAGGTTCTGCACAGAGGCATTGTGGGGGGGATGCAGGTGGCCCAAACAATGTATACATGTGTAAGTAAATGTAAGAATGATAAAATAAAATTAAAAAAAAACTTCCTAGAAAAAGTAAAGTAATTTGCCTGTGTTTTTAGAGCTAATAAAGGGTACTACTGGACTATGTGTGCAGGTAAGGTTTACCTTCATGCTCTCATTTAGGATTCTCCTCCATCAGTCCTAAAATATGTACTGCTGCCATCTTCCAGTGAGTATGAAGTTGAATGCTCCTTTCCAGCCCACATCTTCTCTGGAGTGGTCTCTAGAACTTACTGCCCTCTGGAAGCTCTGAAACCCACTTCTGGTCATCTCTGATTACTCAAGTGCATACTTTGGGACTAGGGTGTGGCTCCTGATTAGTCCTAACTACTTTGACCTTTTTGTAATCAGTTCTAAAAGGGATTATCAGTCTAGCATAGTGGTTAGGATTGTGTGTAAAACAAACAGGATTCAAATCCTAGTTCCCTCACTTAATAACCATCTAACTTTGGATAAGTTACACAATTTCATTCACACTTAGTTTACATATATGTAAAAAGCAGACAGTTATAATGTCTTCTTTATGAAGTTTGTTGAAATAAATGAGATATTATAATGAAAATCTCAGAATGACTGACATAGTAAACAATAAGTTGTAGCTATCAGTATTATTTAATCACATGCATGCTTCATTAAAATATTACAATTCAAATATTAACAGTTTTTCCCACTTCCCCAGCCAACAAGAGACTTAGCTTTCAAGAGAAAAAAATTATTTTTAATTTTGTTTGTTTTTTGTATTTCCTAAACTAATGTTGAGAACTGATAGTCCCAGAAATTCTGTTAAGTGTGTGGTTGAATAAAACACTGAAGGCAATGATAGGAGAGACAGATATTAAACAAGTGGGAATAATTCCATTAGAATCTTTCATTGACTTATAAAAGCCAAATAATTCTTCTCCGAAGGTCTGGTAGAATTCAGCTGAGAATCCATCAGGACCTGGACTTTTCTTTTTTAGGTGACTCTTTATTGTTGCATAAATTTCATTACATATTATAGATCTGTTTAAGTGGTTAATATCTTCTTGGTTCAGTTTTGGATGGTCATAAGTATCTAGAAATTTGTTCATTTTTTTCAAGATTTTCAAATTTGTTGAAATATAGGTTGTAAAAGTAGTCTGATTTCCTTGGTGTTTGTTGATATTGCCCCTTTTTCACTTCTGATTTTACTAATTTGGTTCTTTTCCCTACTCATTTTAGTCAGATTTACTAGGGGCTTTCAATCTCGTTTATTTTTTCAAAGAACCAGCTTTTTGTCTTATTGATTCTTTGTATGGCTTTTTTGGTATCTGTTTCATTAATTTAGACCCTAATTTTCATTATTTCTTTCCTTCTGCTTGTTTTGGGTTTTGAAAAATCTACCCTAAAGTTCATTTGGAAACACAAAAGATCGTGAATAACCAAGGCAATACTGAGAAAAAAGAGTAACACTGGAGGTATCACAATACCCGACTTCAAACTATATTACAGAGCAATAGCAATAAAAACAGCATGGTACTGGCACAAAAGCAGATATGAAGACCAGTGAAATAGAACAGAAGACCAGATATGAATCCACACAGCTATGCCCACCTTATTTTTGACAAAGGCACTAAAAACATACAATGGAGAGAAGACAGCCTCTTCAGGAAATGGTGCTGGGAAAAGTGGTTATCCATCTGCAGAAAACTGAAACTAGATCCATGCCTGCCACCCTATACTAGTATCATCTCAAAGTAAATTAAGGACCTTAATATCAGACCCCAAACCTTGCAGTTAGTACACGAAAGAGTAGGGAATACTCTCAAAACAATAGATATAGGCAAGGACTTCCTCAGTAAAACTCCATTAGCCCAGTAACTAAGAGAAAGGATGGACAAATAGAACTACATGAAATTAAAAGGTTTCTGCACAACAAAAGAAATGGTCTCTAAATTGAAGAGACCACCCACAGAACTGGAGAAAATATTTGCTAGCTATTCATCAGCTAGAATATATAGAGTGCTCAAAAAACAATGAACCAATAAAGAAGTAAGCAACAGAACTAAACATAACTTTTTCTAAGGAAGAAATCCAAAAAGCTGAAAACCATATGAAAAAATGCTCACCATCCCTGGACATAAAGGATTTCTTATATGATCCAGCAATACTACTCCTAGGGATATACCTGAAGGAATGTGACTCAAGTTATTATAAAAGCACCTGCATACCCATGTTTATTGCAGCACTATTTTAATAGCCAAGCTATGGAAACAGCCAAGATGTCCCACAACCAAGGAATGGAAGAAGAAAATGTCGTATTTATACACAGTGGAATTTTACTCAGCCACAAAAAAGAATGAAATTTTGCCATTTGCAGGTAAATGGATGGAACTGGAGGTCCTCATCTTAAGCAAAGTTAGCCAGGCTCAGAAGGCAAAAAAATCACATGTTCTCCCTCATATGTGGATTGTAGACCTCAAACAAACTCAGTAATATTGTTAGACATGGGTCACACACTAGGGGGAGAACACGCACGAGAGGAATAGGGAAAGGGTAGGAAACCTAAAACTTGAATGTGGCTGATGTGCTCACTGTAAAGGAGTAAATAAAGTAACAAACTGGCAGAGGCCACTATGGGAAGGGGAACAGGAAGTAATGAAGAGGTTTGATAGAAATGAACTGATATGGGTTGCAATGCACATGTGCATGGAAGCAATGCTAGGAATCTCTCTGTATAGCTATATTTATCCTAAACTAGCAAAAATGGTATGTCTTTCTTGTTATCTCTTATGATTCTCTTTAACAAAATCAGAGAAGAGGGTGAAACAGGTTCTTCCTGGAAGTGCGGGGTTGGGTGTGGAGGTGGCACAAACAATGTATACACATGTACGTTAGTGTAAAAATGTTAAAATAAAAGGAGAAAAAAAAACTAAATAAAATTAGCTGTTTGAAGATCATCTGCCTTCCCATCTTTAAACTAGACTTAGAATAAAGTGCTTTAAATACTCTAGCTGTGAGTCGGAAAATAAGAATCAAAGATTGCTCCTAAGAGATTTAAAAGAATTAGATTTGCACTGGTTAAATGTTTACAAAAAGATACCTGTTGCTAATGATAACTTTGTACAGGTGAGTGTTTTCTGAGGTGAAATATTACCATTAGGAATGCTGGTTTCATTGCACCTCCACAGGGAGGATGGCCCTTTGTGGCCTCCAAAGGCCTGTTCATGCCTGCGGCTGAGGTGGAGCCCAGTGGGCTGAGGTAATTTAGCATGGTATTTTAAGATGAACCTGTAGTGTACTTAGTGAGTATGGGTCCTTAAAGAATAAGCTGGAAGGAGCGGGGGCCTATGTCATACATGGTCATAACCCCCAGAAGGGTATAGGAAGAGCATCTTCTCAAGCCTACAAATATTTTAGCCTTGAAATCCCCAGCACTTCCACTTGTAAAATGAAGCATTTTTTTAAAAGGGCTTTGTAAAATAATATTTGTTTATTCCTATATTTTTAAATTAAGGGTCTAAAGTATCTTCACAAAAATTCCAATTAATGTGTACTGACTTTCACGGAAAATCTTTGGCAACTATTACATCTTTGTATAGCACAAGCATATTTTTTCTTCAAAAGACATACTTTTAAAATATATTTTGCTTATAAATAGATGTTAAGAATTACAGATTTTTTCTTTCTTTCTCCCCCTTGCCTTTGATAATACTAGCATTTGAACTCTGAACCTTGCATTTGCTAGACAGGTGTACTCTACCACTTGGACCAAACACCAGCTCTTTTTACTATAGTTAATTTTCAGATATGTTTTCATGTCTTTGCCCTAGGAGGTTTTGGACCTGTATCCACTTACTTATGTCTCCTATGTCTCCTTCCTAGTTGGAATCACAAACATATACAATGTGCCAGGCTTAGAGGTTGAGATGGGGTCTCCCTAACTATTTTGCCTTGTCTGGCTTCAAGACACCATTCTCTGGATCCCTTCCTTCCTAGTAGCTGGAATTCGGGGCATGAGTCATCGCAACTGTCCTAAACTTTATAGTTTTATGTAGGAATTATAATATTAGGAAAGATGAGTAACTTTTCTTAAAATTTGATTTCTAGAGATGGTTAATTTTAAAAGTGACATTCTCAGACATCTCCAAAGAGTGTTTCTTCACCATAGAAAAGAACATTAAATGACCAAAAATATTCAAGAAAAATATAAAAGACACACCATGAATATCCCCAATTCTTTAATCAGCCTGAAGGTTGATGTTCAGGCAAGTTTTGGTATCAATATAAACAGGACTTTTAAAAAGGACAAAGAAAAAACAAGTGAATTGCTTAAACACCTCCTGATGCAGCAATGCGGTCACCATATTTGACTTGGAGCCCTGTGCAGAGTGCAGTGGCTAAAGTATATGGACCTTGAAGTCTGTGCTCCAAACCGTGCTTCTGTGATGTTTTAATTCTGTACGTTTAGGCAAGTTACCTAACATTTCTACATTTCAGGTAATATTCGTCTGCTCAGAAGTTTTTTTTTTTTTTTTTGAAGGTACAGGGTTGAACTCAGAGCCTGCAGGCAACTCTACCACTTGAGTTCCTCTGCCAACCCTTTTTGCATTGGTTATTTTTGAGATAAGGTCTGATTTTATACCCTATCACCAGACTGGACCACCGTCCTCCTGTTTGTGCTCCGTAGTTTATGTGGGATGACAAGTGCGTACTATTGCACTAAACTATTAGTTGAGATGGAGTCTTCTTGAAAACTTTTTGTCTGGGCTGTCCTCAAACAGTGATCCTCCTGACTTCAGCCTCCAGCATAGTTAGAATTACAGGTGTAAGCTACCATGTCCAGCTGCTCTGAAATTTTTGTTGTTTTGAGTAAGTTAATCTTTGTAATATTCCCAGTATCTGAAACAGAAAAGTGTCCAATAATGTCTGCTAAATACAGTAAAAATAGTACAAAGTAGAGAGAGCAAAGTTAAAAAAAAAGAGAAAATGAGAGACAGAGCCCAAGTGCAGGCATAGATGCACACAGGGCAATTTTTGCAGCATGTGCTCTGAAGAGGTGAGAAAAAAGGAGATAAAAGCAACACAGGAAGCAGTGAATTGGTTGTCTCCCTGCCCCATACCAGTTCCCTCCCTCTGCATCCCTATACAGAGCCAGTATCAGTGTCTTTTGAAATCAACTATCAGACTGTAAATTGTCACATTTAAAAATCAACTCCTTCAAAAGAGAAAAAATTATACAACTAGGTGGATGGAAACTGGCACACACTTACTTTTAGTTTAAGTGGCCTAATAGGAAAAAAAAAATTCCTATGTGTCATTTGGAATGGCTTTAAGACAATATACCCTGGATTTTTCTAAGTATTTAACAGCATAGATCAGAGTGATGACTATTTAAGTATTAATCAAAACAAACTGAACTATAGCCCCTAGAAAAACATCTAGGGGCTTTCCTTTTTCTGCTTTTGAGTGTTTATCCGCATCAGGCATAGATTTAGTCATTTATGATTTGGTCTGTGGAAGGGTAAATAATGGAAAAGCAGGCTGTTGGCCTCCATCAAGATTCAGGGGAAGATAACTATAAACACAATTAGAGAGAAACCAGATGCTTAAGAAGGCTGACAGAACAGATAACTCTGATAACTATCAACAAAACTCTTTAAAACAAGGCATTAAGAAAAAAAACTAAGCCTTCAACTAGAGAACTTTTAGTTGGCTAACTGAAATGTCAGAATCAAATCAGCACATTTCTCATTATGTTCTCATCTCTTCCCTAAGGGTTCTGATCTTTTGACTCATCGAGTTAACACTTGTGTCCATTTTCTGCACTACACTCAGTGCTATAATATATTCATTTATAGGTTGCAATACCCTTCTAAGTTTATGGAGGCAACTGTAGTCTCTAGGAGGGGTAGGGGATAGGACTCTCCCCCTGACTGAAAAGTGTTGCTTCAAGCAGTGTTTGCTGGAGAGTGAGGCTCTTGGGACTTAGAGGCCAGCCCGTTTGACATCTTCTGCAGCTGCTGGGATTCAAGGCACTGGATTTGACTCTTCTCATGGAAAGGTTGCTTTGTCCTGGTCACTCAGCTGGAATAGTTGTTTCATAATGAGAAAAATTTCTCAAAAGATTAATACCTTGATCAATATCCAAAAAAAGATATAGATCTATATCCAAAAAAAGAACATAGCTTTGTGGTTCTACCGAGAGTCATCATCTAATAAGAGTAAATATTGTCCTAAACTTAAATATCTTAAAAAGGCTTACACTAGTTTGAGACACTGAACATTTTATATGTTCACTTGTCACTGGAATATTTTTATTTAATTCAATGAAAAATGACTCACATTGCTTTATGGTAAAAAAAAATTATCTAAACTTGTTCAAAACATATACTTCTTATAATAATATTGATAAAAACAGTGTTGTATGGCAAGTATTCACTTTGTACTATATACTGCAATTCTGTATATGATATCTGTAATTCTTACTGAATGGAAAATTGTGAAAAACATAATGAACCTTTTAGGTATCTCTGTCTCTCTTTCTTGTCACCAAGCATTATCTATCATAAGTGACTGTCTCTTCCTCCCTTGTCTTGATGAGGTCCTCATGCACACTTTCATAATTTACTGCTCTTTGCCTCAAGTTCTTAGTGCCCTGAGTGTTTACTGACCCAATTGATTAATTACTTTGATCAAAAGTCATGTTAATATGAAATAAAATGTTTCTACAGAGTAATACAGATGTATTTCAGATAGTTTTAATATGTCATAGAGGTAGTAAATTCTGCTAGTGGATTTTTCTGAGTAGTCCTCCAATTAATCCATAAATGTGGAATAGGCTCGATCACATTTTTTTTTTTTTTACTTGAGCTGAAATTTTTCACTATTGCAGTAGACACACAAAAATCTTACCTCGACAGCAACATCTCCAGCCCTTCCTCGGTGAGGAATTTCATATGCCTCCATTTGTTGCTTCGTGAGTCGTGCTACCTTTTCAGCAAGTTCCCTCCAGCCTTTTCCAAGTTTGACAGCTGAAGTCAGAATAACAGCCTCTTGGATTAGATGTGCTACTAACCCTTGGCAATCCATCTTTAGCAGAGCCTGTGGCAGCAATTACATGTCATAACTAAAAGCAACTCATTTTGACTTTTTCCTTTAAATTAAGCTTCTCATTATGTATTCCAGAGTTTGGAGTCCTTTTTTTCTCAGCACATATATAATTGTGTTTTCTTAAACTCAGAACATTGATTCACTTTTAAACAAACTTGACAAGCAAAGTACAATACACACAATTAAACCAGAATTACTGGAGACTTAGGACAAACTCAATGACTAATTATAGAATCTTGGACAAACCAATAAACTGTATGTGTCTTAACACTTTAAAAATGTAAAAGGAGCAAAGTTAACTAGGTACTTTCAAAGGCACTCTAAGGTTCCATCAGTTGGTGATCTATGAATCCAGTGTTGATTATTCACACAAAAAATAATTTATTTCCTTACCAGAGAATTAGCAAAGGAGTTTTCTAATGAGTGAGAGAATGAGTGATGGTAAACACTGTTCTATGTTTCATCAAAATGGTGTTTAAAATTTCCCGGAATCATACTTATTGCACAAAAATAGGGCATGCCATCAACTTTGAGCAGAGCAATTGATGTTTATAATTTTTAAAAACAATTAGCTATCTCCCTCACCACTAATGTGATTGTGTTAAATATAAATGTCAAGGTATTAAAGATAAAACAGTCTTCTCTAATGCAGAATGGAAAGCTATCAGACTCTTTTTCATCCTTTATTAGGCATCTGGACTTTGTCACTCACCATGTATGTTTCAAACAAATCTATCAGTTTCTATTTTGCATGAGTACATTTTTATGTGATAATATCTATCTCTATTTCTCTGTTGAAGTTAGCAAATAAACACGTTTAGTAGTGCCTCATGATTTAATGTCACCTTGAGGCTTTATCTACCGATATGAAACAATAAGTAAAAAATAAATTATCAAGAAAGACAACCATTAAAGTCTTTGAAGTATTTATTCCCATGAGATACACAACTAGGAGGACAACCCATGCTTTTATACATAGGCTATACTGAACCATACATTTATATTGAGGAGTTACGGTTTCAGAAGAAATGCCAAACTAGCAGGCCCCTGAAGGTGCTTCGAAGTAAACTGCTGAGTGGTTTTACTACTGTGTAGCACAGTTTCTTGTTTTAGGGGGTTGAAATATGCACTTGGAGTCATAAAACCTGAGTTTAAAAACCATCTCTCCAGCGTACAAGATTTCAGGCGTATCACTCAATATCTCTATGTAATGATTTCTAAATGAATATGGTGTTCATGCCATCCTATCTAATCCTATGTAAGAAATACAAAGACTAAATCATATGCTGGAGGGCTTTATGGAGTGTCGAATGTCAAGTACATAAGGACAGCTAGTCTTAATTTCTCAATTTGGTCAATCTACCTCAAACTAATTTATGGTACAAGTACAATGTATGCTTATTACGCAAATAAAATTTCAAGAAACAACTCTTGAACAACCCAACGTTTAACTGCAGTCCTGTCAGATGACCAGTTCCAAAACACTTCCATACAGAGGTCCTGAAGCTCCACCTAGGCATCACATGAGATTTTTCTGTTTGCACCTTGATTAAAACTTTACTCTTCGATGTGTACCTGCTTGTATAATCTCACTTACTTCCTATAGGGCACTGCTTTTCACTGTTATAATACTATTTAATATTTAATGCACACATCATCACACTTATGCTATTTACATCACACTTATTACTATTTAATATTTAATGCATCACATCATTGCACTTATGCAATCATTTTTATGCCAGATACACATGCACACGACATTGTTTCAGAGTATTAGCTATTATTCAGAAAATATTAGCTATTATTATTATTATTATTTATATTCTAAAATTTTAGTCATTTTTAGATACATGGGTATGATATTTTGGTGCTTTATAAAATATTGAATTTCTATAGTAAGTACAAAATAGTTCTTTATAACTTTCCACTCAGCCATCCACTGAAGTGAATACTATGCTGAAAGCAGTTGACCTTGATAGTCTCTTAACATATGTGGATTAAGAAGAGAATTATCAATATCATTGCTTGAGTTGTGATGTATTGCATGCAGAAGAAGAACACTAAATTTCTAAAGCAGAAGACATTGATGATGTTTTATAAAAAGAACCACTGAAAAGTGAAACTCTAGCAATGGCAGGGGTCGTTTTGTTTAAGTTTGCTCTTATTTACTTTCATGTTATGGAACTTCTCTGATATTTTAAGAGCTGTCTAAATATTTAAGAGAGGAAGAGAAAATGTCTCTCAAGTTTTAGGCCCAGCACAAACAGGACCTTTAATCTCTCCTTAAAAGATGATCCTTGGGAGCCTATTTTCTGAGAAAATCAAAATTAAACATCAAGTCTAAAAATGCAATTATATGGTATTGTAGGAAAAGTTCTACATGTATTGTAAAATGACTTGAGCCTATTTAAAACTACTATTTTTTATTTCTTCTCTCATGTTTGGTAGTAAGTATTTTTATGTTAACAATGTCCTATCAAATAAGGCTAGGGTCATAGCTCAAGTGGTAGAGCACTTGCCTAGCAAACATAAGGCCCTGGGTTCAATTCCCAGTGCTGCAAACAATAATAATAATGATAACGACAATACTCTAGGATAAATAAATTACTATTATGAAGCATTACTCACCACAATAAGTTCATAAAGAAACTTCCTTGTGTTTCGATCTGCATGGCAATCCTCCTTTAACTTCTTTACAACATAGGAAACCTTTTCTGATTCTTTTTCTGCTTCTATTTGGTCAAAATCTTCCAGGGCTAGTTGTGAGTATCCTAAGACATCAGCTAAAACTTTCCAGTCATACACTTTTTCCGACACCAAGGTCAATACAACTGAGTATATATAAGTCAATTTTTTAAAGGGCAGAGCAATTTGTTCAAGAAGACTTCTGGTTGTAAACATAGTATCAGCCATAGCCATCCCTTGTTCTTTTGAAATCACCTTGATGTTTTTGCAATGCACAAGTCCAATCTTACCTCTAAGGACGCCAACATACCATTCTTTCACTTTGGACTGCCCAATGGCTTTTACTTTACCTTCTCCGAGAAGAGCTATTGTGTCTCCTTTGAAATATTCAAGTAAGTATTCAATCTTGCTTTGTCTCAGCACTGTCTTTAGTGTTACCCCATAGTTGGTAAAATTCAGCTTTTTGTTTTGGAATGTGGGATATTTGACAAACATTGATAATAAGGGAGGAGAACTGACGTCCTTTGCCTTCTGTAAATAATCTGGCAGATTTGAGAGCCTTTTCAGATTTGGGGCTGGATCAGGTGAAGTGATAAAGAACTGTGCAATGGGTCTACCATTGGGAGGCTCCACCTGAACACGGAAAACAAATAAGTGCATCTCTCTGTGATCAACTAAAGAAAATAAAACTTGTTGATGAACTACTTCACCTGCTTCCAACTGCTTTTGCTTAATTTCTTTCCTTTCTCCTTCTTCTTTGACTTCAAAATCAGAGTCACATGAAAAAACTGAAATCTGTAAATCTTGTGGCTTGTCAAGTAGAAATGAATGCTTTCCCCAGAGCTGAAACACAACTGGAGACATATTTTTTCCTCCCTTTTTGATATCAGAGATTGTAAGCTTTCCTGGCATATAGCTGTGTCCACAAACTGTGAAAACAGCAGTGAAACTCGGATGGATGTATTTGGGTCCATAAATTCCAATTGAGGTAGTTTTATGGATATAATCCCAAATAGTGGCAGCTGGTGGCCGAATAGCTTTAGCCTGTGCAGCAATCACTATATACATCACCTGATGCAAGTCGATTAGCTTGACTTGGATGGTGTCTTTATAAATATAGCAGTTGTTTAACACTCTGAAAGGGCCCTCTTTAACCAGGCTGTGTAAACACACCATTTCTGTCATGACTTGGCTGAAAGGATCCTTTCTCACTTCAGCCCCAATTTTCATCTCCAGCAAAATAGCTTCCATTGTATTAAGGTTGCTTAGCATGATTTCCAACAGAGGGCTTACAGTGCATGAAAGATCATGGTTAAGCATTTGTGGAGGATCCAGGAAAGCCCTTAGAGATACCTCTTGGAACTCTCCCACAGCTATATGACCTTGGGGCACATGAACAGTGATATCTGACTCAGGTAATTGTACTGACCCTCCTTGGTGGTTTAATTTACAAACTATATTGGTCTCTGCAACTTGTGTTTGGGCCCATCCAGGACTCTGGTTAATTGTATTCAAATCCAAGCAGGAGCGTGCCAGCTGGCGTTGACTTAACCATGCCATTTTATAAGCTTCTCGGTCATTTTGAAGCCATTCTAAGTCTTGTACTAGGATCTGGTCGGAGTTATGTGTGTTCTGATGAGCATGTCTTGTGTCATCTAAAATGTCCAGAAGTTCTGAAACACTTTTAGATCTTCCCGATTTCCTTGAAGAAGACTGCCCAAGCAACTGATGCATATCAAGTTCATCACCAGAGGAATCAAAAGAATTTGTAGTTTCTATTTCTCTTAGAAACAGAAAAGGATCTTCCTTTAAGATGGAAATATTATCTCTCCTCTGGTTATTTCTAAGCTGAGTTATGTCATCTAGAAATGGGTTAGAAGCAGACAGTTCATTCCAGAATGGATTTCCAGTCATGGAAGCATCATTACCATGAAGAGTAGAAGCATCTGGCCAGTTGTGAAGCAAACCTGGATCTTGGCATTCTTATTATTTAAACAAAAACAAAATGAAACAAAAATGGATTAATTTTTTCCATAGCTTAAAAATTCAAGGCTCACTTTTCATGTTGCTTTCTGATTATCAATCTACTTGCTGCTACAAAATTTTAAATTAGACCAATTGAGCATAGTGAGGCAAGAGAAATTTTGATCATAGGTACATTCATTTTTATCTTAAATCATGAGATATAAGCTAAACAAACAAATGTTGAACACAGTAAATAATAATTTATGACAATATATCCATAGCATAATATATTTAACATATATTTATTACTTAATGTTTTATTTTTCCAAAAGATAATTCTGACCAAACAATTATTCAGAATTTTCAAAATATAGAATAGTTAGTTTCCTTGTATCTAGATTATCAATTTAATGGTTTCTTTTCAGATAATTGTTAATATTAAGTATCAGCATCAAATATATCTATAAATACTTTAAAACCAATCACTTTAGTAGACAGTCATCATTAATTTATTATTTTCTGATAACTTTGTATTGATAAACTTTAATTACATTGAAATAATAGAGTACGATTGAGTCTACTACTTGCAGGAATTCATTGAGCTTTTGTGAGCTTGCGATGGCAAAGAACTATCTTACCACCAGGAATGGGAGTGCATTATTACTTTTTTTGAAAAGAGAGTGCTTAAAGCATTGTTAACATATTAAAATAGTCATAGTTCTAGAATAAGAATTTCTCTCTAGCCCATAGATTGAAACCATATTGCTATGTTTAGAGTGGCTCATACTTGTCCATTTCACAGAAAATGTTAGTAATGATTCTGGGACTTTGTGAAACTGTACTTCTTTTGAGAAAATGAGAGCCAGAATGGGCAACCAAATTTACAGTTTCTCTAGCAGAATTCAAGTGTACTGTCAGGCAATTTTGTTTAATATTTATAGAATATTTATCTTGATTGAAATGAATTTTGAGTGTTTTATATTAAAATTAGAAAATGCATATTGAAAATAGTAGTTCTTTTATTTACATATTTGTCTTCAGTCCTCTCTTAGGCTTAGTTTTACTCTGAGGACCAGTTCAATTGTTTACTATTCCACAAAGATTACTTACATGGCTCCAATCTCCAGAGACCTTTTTTACACTCCAAATAATTATATTATGAATTCATTATATTATAGCCTTACTGTGCTTTTTTGCACATATTTTCAATGGTACTATAATTATTTCTATGCAGTATAATATTGTTGGGATTTCATAATTATTTTAAACATCCTGTAGCACTCTCAGAGATATATCTTTGTGACTTACTGATGATAGATTTGATTACTTACATGGAAAAATTACAATAGTAATAAATTCCTGTACCTGAAATATTGTGATTTTTTGAGGATTTCTGGGCTTCCATATCAACCAAATTTCCTTCAGATCTACTTCGTGCAATTCCTCCTGACCACAAATGGGTTCTTTCACTAATTAACATTTTTTCACCTGCAATGTAAATAGGCATTTTTTTTGTAAGCACACTTAGAAGAGGAAACAAACCCAAAATGGCCATATATACCTAATTAAAAACTGCATGTAAAGTCCTCTACTAGATAGGTCCTCTACTTCTGGTAGGATGTGTATTAGAATATCCTAGAATATTATTAGCATTCCACCAAAAATGCTCAGATTTTTGATTAGTCCCAACAAGAAATCCTGAGGACATATTACTGATCTCATAAAAAATAACCAATAAAAATTCCAAGGACAACAAAAAAGAATAATAAGTTGAAGTCAATGAATCAATAAGTAATAATAGATAGTCAATAAATAATACTAAATAGACAGTCTCTGGTGATTGGAAGACTAAATATCACAAATTTGAAAATTCTTGCACAACCCCTTCTACATATTCAACCCAATTCCCTATGTGAATGTTTATAAATTCTTTTTCTCATTTTTTAAATTGTATTTATTTTTAATTGACACCAAAATTGACATATTTACCACATACAGCATATTATCTTGAAGCATGTTGTTTTGAAACATGCTGTATTTGTAAATCCAGAAATGTAGAACAGAGGGAATGCCAATGCACTCATGGTGGAAATATTAACAGATACAACCACTTGAAAATTCCTCTGGCACTATCTAGGAAAGATGCTTATAACCTGGCACCCAGCAAATCTAAGTCCAGTTATGTGTTCTAGCAGACCTTGCATATGTACATGAAAAGATAAGTACGTAAGTTACATATATATGTACACATATGAAACCTCATAATATTACATTAATAAAAAACTGAACCAAACAACATATCATTTATGATATTATTCAATAAGTAAGTTGTGTTATTTTAGTATAACAAAATACAAAACAACTACAAAAATAGATGGATTACAACTAAAAGTACAAACATGTATTAGGTATGTTTTTCTTATTTGATGAAAGCCAGCTATTTTTACACATGTGATTTCCTTTAGCACCATACCAACACTGAAAAATAGGAATCTGAAATCTGATTTTTGGATAAAAATGAGTCTTAGCAATGGGAACTACCTAACCTACCAGGTCAAACAGCGATACCATATAGCCCATCAATCAGGATTCCATATGTCCTGCCTCAGACTCAAGGTTCCCAGTGGTACTTTCTCAGACTGGCCCACCTTCCACTTCCCATTTCCAGCTGTGTTAAACCTTGTTTTCCTTTATGTGTTGACTATTCCTTCTTCAACTTGATCCTTCCTTTTTTTTTTTTTTTTTTGCCATACTCTTCATTCAAATTCTTCACTTTTTTCTCAAAGAAGGTTAGGTTTAAAATAAATCAAAAAAACTTTTCTTGTATATGAGAAAGAATATATTTTTAAAAGGAAAGAAATGAGGAGAGAAGGGAGGTGGGGAAAGAAGAGGAAAGAAAAAAAGAATGGGAAAAGAAGAAGCATTTTTCCAGACATGATAAATAAATGCAAAAATTATCCCATAATGTGACATACTTAAAAATCAAATGATGCAGTAACAATATTTTCCTCTGATGGAGAAACTATATTGAAAGATTGAGTAAAAAGCTGAATTATGCAATATGCAAATTGCACTAAGACCTCAAGTTTCCTGGCAGCTCTTTAAAAATTCTGTGGTTAATTTTTACCAAATATGATGTCTAAAAGTAAAAGTCCTTAGCACATCTCAAAACTCTGATGTAGCAATACTGATCTTGAGTCCTTCAGCAAAATTTAGCCAATCAAATTAGAATGAGAAAAAAATTAGTTAAATAGTATAGTATTTTTAAAAGATAAAATTTATTTTAAATAGAAAATCAATTTTGCAATCTACCTAAATTCATTTCTTTTAGAGAAAAGAGCAACAATGAAAAGTTTACACCCAGGAATCCCTTCAAGCAAATAACCATTGGTGTAAAATGTAGCTATTTTCCAGTGAAATAAAAGTAGAAGTCCACAACCACATAAAACCAGGATTGGTGCCTTAGGCAGCTGTGATCCAGCAGGACCAGAACTCTCAGAAACAAAGGCACAAAGTAGTCACTGGTTGTAATTCTTTGTTGATTAGCCCCTCTCCCCAATCACCTGAGTTGTTCTTCACCTTCCCCAAAAGTGATTGTTGTTCTATACCTGTACCAGAATCAACTGTTTAACAAAACACAGGTTGCCAGGCCACCCCAATGTTTCTAATCCAGAAAGACTGGGGGTGGGTTCAAGAATTTGTATGCTTAACAAAATTGCCAAATGATGTTAATGCTGTGGTTTGGGGAGCACCTTCTGAGAACCACAATCTGAAAACCATTGCAATGAGTTTTTTCCCTGGCTAACTACTTTCCCTGTTTAATCCTACCATCTCCAGGCAAATCCTCCTCCAGTCTATGTATGCACACACACACACACACACACACACACACACACACACACACACACAAGCACACACACATGCACACACACACACACCTCATAGTACTATACCCTAAATCTGTGCTCCATGAACATGGAGAAAGTGGTATTGGGGAGAAAAGTTCTTCATTGGAAAGACAAGGATCATGATGCTGATCTGCAGAGAGAGGGCTGTGCATGTTTACACAGGTGCAAAGAGCTTTGACTACATTGATTAAATTCCCTGGGTTTGCTTCCAATTATACTCAATGGCAATTGCTGTCCAAAACAGAATTTTTTAAAACTTCATCTAGAGAAGCATGAGTCAGTCTTTTTTGGAATGAGTAAATGGGGAAAGAGCAGTGTACTATCCATTTAACATGGGACACAGTCTTTTCTGATTTTGTATGGTTTATTACTTTTTCCATAAAGAACCAATGAACAGAGAGATCCAAGATGGTTGTGAGGGTAGGGAATCAGAATTCCTGAGCTCTGTCACCCCAGAACCCACAATGAGACATGGGAGCTACATTTGGGTAATTCTGGTTGCTTCTAGCCAAAACAATAACCACCAATACATTAGGTACACATAAAATTCAAGGACCGACCCTTAAAACAGCCTTTAATTGCACCTAACAGCCAGAAAAATCCCAGTAAGAGGGTGTGTCTGCTCTGGGAAAAAAGCCCCCTGGCCATTTCTCCTTTTCCTTTTTTTCTTTCAGTAAGCAAAGATAGAGCATTAAGCAGAACCAAACTCTGCAACATCCTGAATTCCTAATCTATGAAAAGCCTTGTTATCCACAGAGCTAAACCCAGATGCAGGAATTGTCAGCCTTGAGAAAAGTGGCACACCATTTCTCCCCACCTGCCAGTTTCAAAGATGCCTACATAAACCTGCAGACCCAACAGGTGACTCCTCTACCCATCCCCCAGGGAACTGATCCAGTGCAGCCCTAGGCAGATTGAACTGGCCCCCAACAAAACTGAAAAGCATAAACAGTGAATTATAATCTAACACTGACAGCAGGGGTGGGATGGAACACTGAACCTGCCTTGGAGAACAGGGGTGGGGCAAGGAGCCAAACCCTCAGTGAACAAAGGCAAGAAAAACAACAAAGGTTTAGAGTGGAAATGGGGTGACAAGCCAATCTCCCAAAGCAAGGCTGTGGTGGAGCACTGAGCTAGTGTCCTAGGACTGAGGGCAGTACTCAAAACTGAATTGCCCCACCTTGCTGGGGGAGGAGCTAACTGGACAGAGTTGCAGGTGTAGGGCAACTCAGCTGCTGCCTGGCAGAAATAACAACAGACCTGACCACCTTACACTAACTGGCAGAGTTACCGCAGGTCCCAGTTGCAACCTGCCCTGTGGACAGAAGGAACCAAATACTGCTTACAAGCCAGTCATCTGGTGAGAACACTTCAGGGCTCCCACTTGCAACTAATGGCCCATAAGACCAAGGAAAGCAGGAAAAAGAAAAGAAAAATACCCTCCAGCCATCTCCACCCCAAGTTGTCTGACAAGAGGGGTGGCACCCTTCCCCACAAAGTCCAGAATACCAGGAGCCAATACCAGGATTGGATGCCAAAGGAATAAGTCCAGAAACTTTACCAGTAAACTGAACTTTTTGTTGTTGCTGTACCTGTTTTATTAACTTTGTCATCACTATTTTCTTATCCCTATTCTTACCCCCTTCACTTTCCCTCCTTATCTTGTGCTGCAATCCATTGTTCTCCCTCTCAACTACTCTTTCTGCCCTTTTCATCTACTCTCTCCCCTGGTCTTCTATCCTCCCCTAACCTGTCACCACACTACCCCTCCCTCCTACATCCTCACCACCCAAAGACTATCTTACTGTACCAACTATACACACCCCCAGTCCCCTGCAATCCCTAACACAAGAACCCTCCACAACAACAGTGGAAATACACCCAAACACACACAAGGGCCACAAAACCCAGCAGCCCTCATACCTCTTCCCCCACCCCTCTTTTCCTTCCTCCCTTTTAGTGCCACCCTTACCAATTACCCAAGTTTCTATCTCTAGCCAAACAACCATTACTCCCCAACTCCCACTGTTTATAGATATTATCACCAAAGGGTTTTATATATAATAGGTAAATAACTGGTTTGGCATTGAAGCTGTGAATTTGATATTGCTAATTTATAACTCTAGGCCAGGGGCAGAAAAAGCACATCAACCTAGCTAAAAACTAAGTGAGTCAAAAAACAACAATTAAATCAAATAAAGAAAACAGGCATCTAAAACCACCAACTAGTCAATCAAGAACATAGTTGCATAGCACCAAGTGGAGTATGGGGAGAAAAAGAAGGGAAGGAAAATACACTCCTCAAAAAATGGAGAATTTAGTGGTAAATGAAGAAAATGGAATCCAGTTCCTGACTCCAACAAAATAATGATAAATGTCACTAATGAGCCCAGTGATGCCCACAAAAAAATCCCTCAAAGAGGAAATGATGGAAGAGGTCACTGAGAAACTCATGGAGAAGACACTAGACATGGTTAACTAAAAATTACAAGATGTACTCAAGAAATTTCAAGATGCCACAAATAAAGAACTTGAGAAGACACAGAAACAAATAAAGGAACTCAGAGAGGACTTCAACAAAGACCAAAGTGATCTGTTTCTTCAAAGGACACAATAAAAAGAGAGATATATGATATAAAGAAGACAACACAAAATTTAAAAGAGGAGTTGAACAAAGATATGGAAAACTTCAGAAAAAAGAATCAAACAAAAATCCTGGAAATAAGTCCCTTTTGTCAAACAAAAAACACAGTGGAATGTCACTCCAGCATCCTAGAGCAAGTGGAAGCTTGAACCTCAGAACTCAAAGACAAAATAGTAATTACAGAAAAAAACAGAAGAACTCTTAGTCAAACACAAGAGCTATGAAAGGAATATGCAAGAACTCAGTGACTCCATCAATAGACCAAACCTGAGAATCATGACCACTGAAGGAAAAGAGGTGCAAGGCAAAGGGATGCATAATGTATTCAATAAAATAAGAACAGAAAATTTCCCAAACCTCAAGAAAGATGTGGCCATTCAGGTACAGTAAGCCAACAGGACACCAAATAGACTTGACCAAAATAGAACCTCTCCACAGCATATTATCATTAAAACACCCAGCACTGAGAACAGAGAGAGAATATTGAAGGCTATAAGAGAGAAAAAACAAATAACATAACCCAAACACTCCTAGACAGTCTAAACAGCTTCAGCAAGTAGCAAGATACAAAATCAAATTACAAAAATCAGTAGCCTTTCTATACACCAACAATGAACAGATTGAGAAAGAATATAGGAAAGCAGTTCTATTTACAATAGGCCCAAAAAATATCAATATCTAGGAATAAACTTAACAAAAGATGTTAGGAAGAACTACAAACTATTGAAGAAACAGATCAAGGAAGACTACAGAAGGTGGAAAGATCTCCCATGCTCATGGATTGGCAGAATTGACATAGTATAAATGGCTATACTACCAAAAGCAATCTACATGTATAATGCAATTCCCATCAAAACCCCAATGATATTCATCACAAAGATTGAAAAATCTACCTTAAAGTTCATTTAGAAACACAAAAGACTGAGAATAGCCAAGGCAATACTGAGCAAAAAGAGCAATGCTGAAGGTATCTCAATACCCAACTTCAAACTATATTACAGACCTATAGCAATGAAAACAGAATGGTACTGGCACAAAAACAGATATAAAAAACTAAAAGTAGATCTGCTACATGATCCAGCAATACCACTCCCAGGGATATACCTAAAGGAATGTTACTCAGATTACTACAAAGGCACCTGCACACCCATGTTTATTGCAGCACTATTCACAATAGCTAAGCTATGGAGACAGCCAAGATGCCCCACTACAGACAAATGAATTAAGAAGGGAGATTCCAAGATGGCAGCTAGAGGGAGGAAGCAGAAAGCGAGGCTCCTATAGTGAAATCTTGGAGACACACTGGAGACATACTTTGCAGGCATAATCACTGAGAAGAGGCATAACTTTGACCCCTCCACACCTCCAGCCAGCGCAGAAAATCTCCACTTCATATTAAACAGAGAAACCAGGAGGGCCACTGGGCCGCCAGTGGCTGGCGCCCAGTCGGCTTGGGAAGATGCGGACCAGGTGAGCTTTGCGGTACACGGTACTCCCACAGACAAGCCTGGGCCAGAGCAGCATAGCCCCCTAGACAGACCAACCTCCACCCGGGGAAAAAAGAGAAACTGAGTAATAAGCAATAAGAGCAATAAAGACACACGGTAAAGAGGGTGGGGCGCACTGAGCACCGAAAACTGGGGGAAGGGAATCCTTCCCGGGACTGTAAATAAACAAGCCGGGCCGGCAGGAGAGGCTCCAGCGGGAGCAGGGCGTGCGCCCAGCAACCAGGAGGGGGAAAGCTGGTGAGAGTGGCGGAGGGAGGAAAACTCCACAGGAGAGCAGGGAAGACCCACTTCCCATGTGAACTGTAAATAAACATGGCGGCTGGCAGTAGCAGCAGCACCGCCCAGTAATCAGGAGCAGGAAAGCTTGTGAAAGTGGTGGTGGGAGGAAAACTACACAGGAGAGGGGGAAGACCCACCTCCCACATGAACTGTAAATAAACACGCAGGCCTGACAACGTGGGTGCAGTGTCACCTTTCCCAGTGCTTGGAAAGGGGAAAGCTTGTAGCAGAGGCTCCCGCACAGGAGAACTCTGAGTAAACAAAGCCTTCGAAGCCAGGTGAGTGCTAAGCTCACCCCTGAGATCTGCATAAATAACGCCTCCAGCAACAGCAGGCTGACAGCAGCAGGCAGGAAAGCCACAGCTGCAGATCCCACTCTCAGAACTGTCTCCAGACTCTTTTTTTTTCTTTGTCTCCCTACCTTTGATGAGAGAACAACCAAATTACACCTGCATGCTGAAAAACTTACTGAAACTGTATTGCATTTGAACTTGGGACACTTGGTGGGGTTTTGTGTGTGTGTGTGTGTGTAGTTTTGTTCTACTTTATGCATCCCCTTTGATGAGACAACTACAGAACAACATCTGAGGCACCATCTCCAGGACTGGAGACTGAGACAGACACCCAAATTATTAAGACTGAAACTTCATTGCATTTGAAACTGGAGGTTTTTTGGTTTCTTGGTTTTTTGGTTTTTTTTAATTTTCTATTTTTTCATTTTATTTTAATACATTTTTATATAGAGATTTTTCTTTCATTTACTTATTTTTTATTTTTATTCTTATCTTTATTTTTTATTTTTGATTTTGAATCCTCTCTCTGTCTCTCTAATGTCTGTTCAGCTTACTGTCGATTAGTACACTAAAGCTCCCTGTTTATACCTTTGAAACCTTCTTGTCTGATACCTTGTTCTGTTTTATCCTTCCAGTCTGTGTATTTGTTTTTCCCATTTCTTTAACTTCTACTTTCCATCTCAGCTCACCCTTCCATTCTAAATATTACCATTGTTATTATTACAAGCTAGAAAATACTTTTATGCACACAGTACAGGGACAGTAGCAACACCAAAGACAATGATGGGAAGACAGAAAAAAACAGGGAAACCAGTTTCCCCACAGCAAAAAATTAGTACAGGAACCAGAGGGGAATGAAGAAAACAGGTACTCAGATCCAGACTCCAACAAAATGAAGATAAACTATGCCAAAGGACCCAATGAAGCCCACAAGAATAATTTAAAAGAAGACATATAACAGGTACTCAATGAGAATTTTATAGAGATGATACTGGATAGGGTCAACCAAAATGTACAGGAGACACTCAAGAAATTCCAAGACAACAAAAATAGAGAATTTGAAAAAGCAAAAGAAGAAATAAAGGAAACCATAGAAGCACTGTATAAACACCAAAGTGAAAGAGAGAACATGATGAATAAATGGATAAATGAACTCAGGACAAAAATAGACAACATTAAAGAGGAAACGACCCAGGATATGGAAAACCTCAGAAAAAAGAACGAAACAGAACTGCAAAACAAAATGGAAGGCCAATCCAGCAGAATAGAACAAACAGAAGACTGAATCTCAGAACTTGAAGATGAAATGGTAATTAAAGGAAAAAACGAAGAACTATTAATTAAATAACTCAAGACCTGTGAAAAGAAAATGCAAGAACTCACCGACTCCATCAAAAGACCAAACTTGAGAATCATGGGCATTGAAGAAGGAGAAGAGGTGCAAGCGAAGGGAGTGCGTAATCTATTCAACAAAATAACAACGGAAAATTTCCCAAATCTAGAGAAAGATATTCCCATACAGATGCAAGAGGCCTCCAGGACACCAAACAGACCAGATCAAAATAGAACTACCCCACGACATATCATCATTAAAACAACAAGTTCAGAAACTACGGAAAGAATATTGAAGGCTGTAAGAGAGAAAAAACAAGTAACATACAAAGGTAAACCCATCAAAATCACAGCAGACTTCTCAACAGAAACATTAAAAGCAAGAAGAGCTTGGGGTGAGATCTTCCGGGCACTGAATGAAAATAACTTCAACCCCAGGATACTCTACCCAGCAAAACTATCATTCAAAATAGAAGGAGCAATAAAAGTCTTCCATGATAAGCAGAAACTAAAACAATATATGACCACAAAGCCAACACTACAAAAGATTCTGCAAGGGATTCTGCACACAGAAAGTGAAACCCAACTTAACCATGAAAAGACAGGCAGCACCAAACCACAGGAAAAGAAAAAGCAAGACAGTAGAGAGTAACTTCAACTTAGGTACACACAATCAAACCTTCAAACAACTAAGACAACTAAATGACAGGAATCACCACATACCTATCAGTACTAATGCTTAATGTTAACGGACTTAATTTACCCATCAAAAGGCACTGCTTGATGAAATGGATTAAAAGGGATGATACAACAATTTGTTGCTTACAGGAGACCCATCTCACTGACAGAAATAAGCATAGGTTTAGGATGAAAGGCTGGAAGAAGATTTACCAAGTCAATAGCCCCCGAAAACAGGCAGGAATAGCAATACTTATCTCTGACAAAGTAGACTTCAAACCTGCATTGATCAAATGAGATAAAGAAGGACATTCCATACTAATAAAAGGGGAAATAGACCAAAGGAAATAATAATCATCAACCTGTATGCACCCAATGTCAACACACCCAATTTCATTAAACATACCCTGAAAGACCTAAAAGCATATATTAATGCCAACACAGTGGTTGTGGGAGACTTTAACACCCCATTGTCATCAATAGATAGGTCATCCAAACAAAAAAATCAATAAAGAAATCCTAGACCTAAAATATGCAATAGATCAAATGGACCTAGTTGATGTCTACAGAACATTTCATCCATCTTCTACACAATATACATTCTTCTCAGCAGCCCATGGAACCTTCTCCAAAATAGATCATATCCTAGGGCACAAAGCAAGCCTCAGCAAATATAAGAAAATAGAAATTATACTATGCATACTATCTGATCACAATGCAGTAAAAGTAGAACTCAACAACAAAAGTAAAGACAAAAAACATGCAAACAGCTGGAAACTAAATAACTCATTACTTAATGAAGAATGGATCATCGATGAAATAAAAGAGGAAATTAAAAAGTTCCTGGAAGTCAATGAAAATGAAAACACAACCTACCGGAACCTATGGGACACAGCTAAGGCAGTCCTGAGAGGAAAGTTTATAGCCATGAATGCATATATTAAAAAGACTGAAAGATCCCAAATCAATGACCTAATGATACATCTCAAACTCCTAGAAAAACAAGAACAAGCAAATCCCAAAACAAATAGGAGAGAAATAATAAAAATAAGAGCTGAAATCAACGAAATAGAAACCAAAAAAACCATACAAAGAATTAATGAAACAAAAAGTTGTTTCTTTGAAAAAATAAACAAGATCGATAGACCCCTGGCAAACCTGACTAAAATGAGGAGAGAAAAAACCCAAATTAGTAGAATTAGGAATGCAAAAGGAGAGATAACAACAAGCACCATGGAAGTCCAGGAAATCATAAGAGACTACTTTGAGAACCTATATTCAAATAAATTTGAAAATCTTAAAGAAATGGACAGATTTCTAGATACATATGATCATCCAAAACTGAACCAAGAGGAAATTAATCACATGAATAGATCTATAACACAAAATGAAATTGAAGCAGCAATCAAGAGTCTCCCTACAAATAAAAGTCCAGGACCTGATGGATTCTCTGCTGAATTCTATCAGACCTTTAAAGAAGAATTGATACCAACCCTCCTTAAACTGTTCCACAAAATAGAAAGGGAAGGAAAACTGCCAAACACCTTTTATGAAGCCAGTATTACACTTATCCCAAAACCAGGCAAAGACACCTCCAAAAAGGAGAACTATAGGCCAATCTCCTTAATGAACATTGACGCAAAAATCCTTAACAAAATAGTGGCAAACCAAATTCAACAACACATCAAAAAGATTATTCACCATGACCAAGTAGGCTTCATCCCAGGGATGCAGGGGTGGTTCAACATATGAAAATCAGTAAACATAATAAACCACATTAACAGAAGCAAAGACAAAAAACCACTTGATTATCTCAATAGATGCAGAAAAAGCCTTTGATAAGATCCAACACCATTTCATGATAAAAGCTCTAAGAAAACTAGGAATAGAAGGAAAGTACCTCAACATTATAAAAGCTATATATGACAAACCTATAGCCCGCATTATACTTAATGGAGAAAAACTGAAACCATTCCCTCTAAAATCAGGAACCAGACAGGGATGCCCACTATCTCCACTCCTATTCAACATAGTACTGGAATTCCTAGCCAGAGCAATTAGGCAAGAAGAAGGAATAAAAGGAATACAAATAGGTAAAGAAACTGTCAAAATATCCCTATTTGCAGACAACATGATCCTATACCTTAAAGATCCAAAAAACTCTACTCAGAAGCCTCTAGACATCATCAATAGCTATAGCAAGGTAGCAGGATATAAAATCAACATAGAAAAATCATTAGCGTTTCTATACACTAATAATGAACAAACTGAAGAAGAATGTATGAAAACAATTCCATTTACAATAGCCTCAAAAAAAAATCAAATACGTAGGTGTAAACCTAACAAAAGATGTGAATGACCTCTACAAGGAAAACTATACACTTCTGAAGAAAGAGATTGAGGAAGACTATCAAAAGTGGAGAATCTCCCATGCTCATGGATTGGTAGAATCAACATAGTAAAAATGTCGATACTTCCAAAAGTAATCTACATGTTTAATGCAATTCTCATCAAAATTCCAATGACATTCATTAAAGAGATTGAAAAATCTACTGTTAAATTTATATGGAAACACAGGAAGCCACGAATAGCCAAGGCAATACTCAGTCAAAAGAACAATGCAGGAGGTATCACAATACCTGACTTCAAACTATATTACAAAGCAATAACAATAAAAACAGCATGGTACTGGCACAAAAACAGACATGAAGACAAGTGGAACAGAATAGAGGACCCAGATATGAAGCCACACAACTGTAACGAACTTGTCTTTGACAAAGGAGCTAAAAATATACGATGGAGATATAGCAGCCTCTGCAACAAAAACTGCTGGGAAAACTGGTTAGGAGTCTGCAAAAAGCTGAAACTAGATCCATGTATATCACCCTATACCAAGATTAACTCAAAATGGATCAAGGATCTTAATATCACACCACAAACTCTAAAGTTGATACAGGAAAGAGTAGGAAATACTCTGGAGTTAGTAGGTATAGGTAAGAACTTTCTCAACGAAACCCCAGCAGCACAGCAACTAAGAGATAGCATAGATAGATGGGACTTCATAAAACTAAAAAGCTTCTGTTCATCAAAAGAAATGGTCTCTAAACTGCAGAGAACACCCACAGAGTGGGAGAAAATATTTGCCAGCTATACATCAGACAAAGGACTGACAACCAGAATATATAGGGAACTTAAAAAACTAAATTCTCTGAAAACTAATGAACCAATAAAGAAATGGGCAGGTGAACTAAACAGAACTTTCTCAAAAAAAACACATGAAAAAATGCTCACCATCTCTAGCAATAAAGGAAATGCAAATTAAAACCACACTAAGATTCCACCTCACCCCTGCTAGAATAGCCATCATCAGCAACACCACCAACAACAGGTGTTGGTGAGGATGCGGGGAAAAAGGAACCCTCTTACACTGCTAGTGGGAATGTAAACTAGTACAACAACTCTGGAAAAAAATGTGGAGGCTACTTAAAAAGCTAGACATTGATCTACCATTTGATCCAGCAATACCACTCTTGGGGATATACCCAAAAGACTGTGACACAGGTTACTCCAGAGGCCCCTGCACACCCATGCTTATTGTGGCACTATTCACAATAGCCAAGTTATGGAAACAGCCAAGATGCCCCACCACTGACGAATGGATTAAGAAAATGTGGTATCTATACACAATGGAATTTTATACAGCCATGAAGAAGAACGAAATGTTATCACTCGCTGGTTAATGAATGAAATTGGGGAACATCATTCTGAGTGAAGTTAGCCTGGCCCTAAAGACCAAAAATCATATGTTCTCCCTCATATGTGGACATTAGATCAAGGGCAAACACAACAATGGGATTGGACTTTGAGCACATTATAAAAGTGAGAGCACACAAGGGAGGAGTGAGGATAGGTAAGACACCTAAAAAATTAGTTAGCATTTGTTGCCCTTAACGCAGAGAAACTAAAGCAGATACCTTAAAAGCAACTGAGGCCAACAGGAAAAGGGGACCAGGAACTAGAGAAAAGGTGAGATCAAAAAGAATTAACCTAGAAGGTAACACACACACATAGGAAATTAATGTGAGTCAACTCCCTGTTTAGCTCTCCTTATCTCAACCAGCAAAAACCCTTGTTCTTTCCTATTATGGTTTATACTCTCTCTACAACAAAATTAGAAATAAGGGCAAAATAATTTCTGCTGGGTATTGAGGGGGTGGGGGGGAGACGGAGGGGGCGGAGTGGGTGGTAAGGGAGGGGGTGGGGGCAAGGGGGAGAAATGACCCAAGCCTTGGATGCACCTATGAATAATAAAATAAAATAAAATAAATGAATTAAGAAAATGTGGTATTTATACACAATGGAATTTTATTCAGCTACAAAGAATGAACTTGTCATTAGCAGGAAAATGGATGGAACTGTAGAACATCATCTGAAGCTAAGTGTCAGGCTCAGAAGGCCAAAAATAGCATGCTCTCCCTCATATGTGGATTACAAACCTGAAACAAATGCAGTAATATTATTGGACATGGGTCACACACTAAGGGGAGAATGCACACAAGGGGGATTGGGCAAGGGAAAGAAACCAAAAACTTGAATGTGGTTGATGTGCTCACTGTATAGGAGGGAATAGCAATCTTAAACGGGAAGAGGCCACTATGGGTAGGGGACTAGGAGGTAGTGAATAGGTCTGGTAGAGGTGAACCATTTTGGGTTGCAATACACATGTACATGGAAACAACACAAGGAATCTCCTTGTATAGCTGTCTTCACCTCAAGCTAGCAAAAACACTATGTATTCCTTTTTATCTCATGTTTTTTCTTCAACAAAATTGGAGAACAAAACGATGGAACAGGTTCTTCCTAGAGGCAAGGGCAGGGGAGTGTGTGCAGGGTGGGGGGGAAGGAAGGTGCTCCAAATAATGTATAAAAAAGTAAGTAAATGTAAAAATGATAAAGTAAAATTAAAAAAAAACAAAGATCTGTTGAACAAAGTTTTACCCTTTATTTCTTTGACTGTTTAAACTGGTCCTTAAGGAACTGGGAAAACTTACCAAATACAAAATTTAACAAAAGTGCACAGATTTTTTTTTTTTTGCAGGGTGGAGGGAAGTGGGTAGGAATATAATTGGAACGAACAAACCAATTAAAATAATTAGCTTTAAAAAATATGTGGATGCGCCCATTTAAAGATTCTTATTTTTCTGGTGCTGAGGACAGAACAGGACATTGCATGTGCTGAGCAAGTGCTCTACCACTAAGCTATACCCTCAGCCTCTTTGAAGTGTTTGTAGTGGTCTTTGTGCAGGGGAAATCATTGTTGTTAGCCATAAACAGGTTCAAGGTATTTTCCAATTCATCTTTGAGTCTCTAAAACCTCTATGATTTCCATTACCTCTTTCCATAACCTGTACAAAATTTAACTCTTGACCCATATGGCATTAAAAAATGTCTATGTGGCTGCAACTCTTGCAGATGATAGCCAGTACTAAAATGCCCTGGTAGATGTGGCCTTACTGGATGTTATCCCTAAAACAACTTCTGATGGGCTAGTGATGCTCTTTAAGTTGTAATTTATATACCCTCACACAAATTACTAAGTAGTTTGAGTGTTTGTGATTTCTGATCATTTTAACCAAATATCTTAAAGACCTGATAGCCTGACGTGGCAAATTTCAGCAGTCACTTTTCCAAGAAAAATGACTGCGGACGATTCTCCAGGGAAAAGAGTTGGAAGACTGGTGCATTTGGCAGTATTAATAATGCACAATAATTCTATGATGCTTCTAATGCTGGTAATTCAAAACATTTCATCAATACATCATCTTGTTAATGTCATATCAAGATGTCTGTCACTTATTTATATTTTATTACCCTTCCATCACCGGAAGAACCAAAGTTCAGGAAAATTATAATAGTCATGCAACATACTATCATAACAGTGAGCACAAATTAGGATAGAGAAATAGTAGGTCAGAATCTGTTGTATGTCCAATTTGATGATGTAACCGTTGAGCATCTCCAGAAGTATTAGTCTGGAAGGAAAAGTATAAAGAACTCTGAGCACATACAAAAAAATAAAATCTCAAGCTTAGAAACAAATATATATTAATCATAAGAGCTGATAAATTTTGAGAGTTCTCTACTCTTGGTGCCATACATGTATATTCTCATTCACTACTTGCAACAATCTTTTCTTTTGGCAACACTGGGGTTTGCAGGTGCTCTTACTGTTTAAGCCACCCTGCCAGCCGAATGATTCCTATTTTTAAAGATAAGAGAAGTAGAGGCTAAGGGATTTTATGTATCCAAGAATATAAAGCTATTAAGTAGCAAAGCCAATGTTTAAACTACAGGATATTGGATCCTAGAAAACAAGTGCATGAAGTCTATACTATGCTTCCTACCTATGGATCAGACATGCTCTTCCAAAGGAAGTACAATTTGAAACTGTGCCCTGGGTATCTTTCTAGAGACTTTCCTCAATTTTGGTCCCAGAAGATATTTTCAAAGTTCAGCAGAACCTGAATCATGGGGATGTGACCTATAGTATTGCACAGGACTTCACTCTCACAAGAGCCCCATGTTTGGTTCAATGATACACTAAAATATTAAATATATTTTGGAAAAGGCATCTTAAGTGAAGTTATCAGGTTCAGAAAGCCAAAAGCTGCGTGTTCTCCTTCATATGTAGAATATAGACCTAACACAAATGCAGCAATATTATGAAACACTGGTCACACTAAGGAGAGGTCACACAAAGGAGGGGTAAAGTAAAAGAAGGAAACTAAGAACATAAATATGGTCAATATACTCTTAAAGAGGAATGAATATAGAAATCTTAAACTGGTTAAAACTACCATAAGAAAGGGACTAAGGTAGAATGAAGAAAAATAGAGGAGATGAGCTAAGTGGAGTTATAATACATATATACATGAAATATCACAAGGAAACTCCTTGTCTTTCCTTTATCTAAATAAGCAAAAATGTCACATTTTTCTTTTTATCATCTATCTTTTTTCTTCTATAAAATCAGAGAACAGGAGGATGGAACAGGTCCTTTGGGGGTAGGGAGTTGGTATCAGTGGAAGGGTGGAAGTGGTAGAGAAAGTGTTAGGAAGATGAAGATGATGGAAAAAGTGCATACACATGTATATAAATGCAAAAAATAATACTCGTTGAAACGATTGCAGGAATGGGGGGAGGGGGGACGAAGGAGAGCTGTGGAGAGGGTAAATTCAAGTATGATATATTTAATACTTTGTAAGAACATTTGTAAATGCCACAATGTCCTCCCACTCAGCACAACAATAAAGGGAAAAAAGATAAAACAGAGAGATCTGTATTAGTAAATGTTTTGCTGCTGTGACAAAATACCTGAGAAAAACATTTCAAAGGAGGAAAGATATATTTTACTTCACACTTACAGAAGTTTTAGTCCATGGCCAGCAGACACCTTGCTTTTAAGCACATCCCATCAGAAGCATCATGGTGAAAGGCTATGGTGGAGGAAAGCTGCTCACCTCAGGGCAGTCAGGAATCAGATTGAGAGAAGCTTCTGCGGAGCAGACATACCTTTCAAAGACACATCCACAGTGAGCTACTTCCTCCAGATAGGCCTCATTCACCTCTTAATAGTTATTTAGCTATGAATTCATCAGTGGGTTATCCATTGGTAAAATTGGAACTTTCATGATCTAGTCACCTCAGTCTATCATCTGGCAACCAAGGCTTTAACACACGAGCCTTTGGGAGGACACTTCACAGTCAAACCACAACAGGACCCCTTCTTTTCATTTCATACCAGGCAGTGCAATTCTACAGTTATCCTTGTTCACAGGGTTGACAACCTTCAGACCCAGAGAAATGGCTGAAATTATAGTTGGCCTTGTAAAAAGAATAAAAAGGAGTATTTTGGATGAAGAATATTTTACAGAAGATAAAACCAAACTTAGAGAAGTTAATCAAATTGTTCAAAGTTCAAGTTTACCATTGCAGGGTAGGAATAAAACCATCATTGCCTGACTCTGACTCTGAAGTCTATAAAAAAGGAGGGTGTAGGAATAGATCTAGCCAGTTTCATGAACTCTGTAAGTGTCTAAAATGAGATTCACCTCAACTCTGGAGCTCTATCATGGCAAAAGAAATACTAGCCTACAGTTTAAAACTTCAAAACAAAAATATTCTTTAAAAGTTTAATTCTAGCATTCCATGAGAGTAAATCACAGCAATCTCCAGCTTTATGTTCCCTTCCCACCACACTTTCTACCACACAAAGATTCTTGGGATTTGATGTATATGTAGTTAAAGCCAGGGAGAATCAAGTCCACTGTCAAGGTCAGTCCTGCTTGGGTTGATCCTAACTCATGCTTACAGCATCTTGACTTTCTCTCACAGAGCAGAACTATATATCGACATTTGAAAAAATGGAGGTGTCAGGGATGCAACTCAGTGATAGAGTACTTGCCTAGCATTATCAAAGTCCTGGGTTTGATCCCCAGCAGTAAAACAACAACAACAACAAAAAATGGGTAAGGAACCTTTGAAAGTTTGGAGAGAAGTACATGAAGATAGATGTTTTTGAGAGAGTACTATAAACTTCTGAAAATTACTCATTGCAAATCAGCAATCTTTTAATTTAACCTAAGTATATAATTATCAATAGATGTTTATCTTTCATTTGAGTTCTTTTCAGTATGTTCATTTTACATATGGGTGCACGTTCATATACACTCACATACCCTTGGTTTAAAAAGCATTTGCAAACTCTTAAAAATATTGAAATAGCACAAGTTTAAACAAGTGAGTGTGCATTGTTCCTCAGTAAGAAGTTCAAAGAGAAAAACAAGTAAATGAATAAATTAGTGTGACATTTGCAGGAAGTTGGTAGAAAGATCAAAATAAAAATAATTTCACAAACATTATGCTCTAAGTTCCAGTATACTTACTAGCAATGAACCGCAAATTTCTAAAACTGACCACAGTTAGGAAAACAAACTTCCCAGTGACCATGTGTTACAAATAAACCACTTAGCAGAAACACTGAATTACCAGGAATGAAGATGAGTGAAGAGGAGAGAGCAACTATTGAGAATAACACCGTCAGCCCCATCCTTTACAGTAGGTTCAACAGTAAATCCCTTTCATGGAACTCTTTGTGTGTTGATGTCATCTTACCCAAGGGCAATTCTGTCAACCACATGGGAACAGTGGATCCAGCTAAATAGCTAACCACCTCGCTATTTTGATATAATTGTACACTTCAGATAAATACCAAAAGGGGAGAAAGTCCACCTACCAGACTTAGCTCCTCTCAGCTGAATTTCTGTTTCTACTGTTAAAGCTTACTGACTTAGACATCCCAACCCTGGGATCCACAGCAGTTCTTTCTCTTAAAGACCCAAACAATCATCTAAATAAAAGATGGAAGTCACATTCTCTTATGCAAATTAAGATGAGGAGTTAAAAAAATAGGCCTGATCAGAAGGCTATTCTACTTCTGTGTATTTTGCTGTGATATGCGCTACAGTTCTTCTAAGCCATAAACCAAGAGTTTTAGTACTTTCTTCATGGAAAACATTTAATTAATTTGTCATCAAATTCCCACTGTCACCTTAAAATATTCCCAGTGATGTGTCTTTCAACATTAACTTTAAGCAATAGTTATTCCTAGCAACTTCTCAAAGACAAATCAGCTGTAAAATCTGTTGTTGTGAACTGAAAACATGTTACATGAGTTGTCGGATATGACTTTGGTAGTATAATTATTTATCTCAAATACTGTTTCCTGTAAGCTTCTATGCAAGAGAAGTTTTCCGGGTTGCTTTTCTCAAAAGACACAGAAGTCAACTCCTAATTCAGACGGGGTGGACTGAAGGGCAGATTTCCAGTGTGGCTAATGAAGCTTAACCTATGGAGCCCTCTCTTTCCAAAGAACAAAGCCTAAGTCTGTCTTTGTTTTCTTACATACAAAACTTCCTTGCTTCAAAGAATTCTTAATAGTAAATCATGAGCTCTCACTGGTTGTCCATGACCCATATCTTTTTTTTTTCTTATACATAAGAGCATTTTGATAAAGTACAAATGTTTTACAGTCAAAATTCTCTTGTGCCAGACCTTTGTGTATAAATTTGGGACTCTGTTTATCATCTGTGGAAAAAAAAGTATAATAAAATAGTATTATTATTCACATATAATAATCCCATAGTCTTCATCATGTTGATGTAAGGAGCAAAGAAACTATTACATAAAAGCAGCATGACAAGGTAATTCTCCTTCTCTTTCTCTAGTCTTTCTTTCTGAGTGTTTCTGAGGCAAAGCTTAGAAATGTCTTTGCCATCCCAATCTGCTCTAGAGCTGCTCCTCACTCATATGGTTAGAGACCCTAACCTCACTCCTTAAGGAGCAAAAATAATGGCCAACTAGTTGCGCTTTGGGATCCATGTGTTCTTCTTCACGCTCACAATTTTACCATCTATCGCCATGGGTTCTGTTGAAAAAGAGTGCCAGGACTCATGACAACAGAGGCACTGGGTGAGTTGAAAGACTGCTGTCTTTGAAATTACACAGATGAGTTCCAGAGCAACACACAGAAATAAATCCATTGGTTTGAACCTCAGTTTTTTGTTCATTAAATGAAAGATGAACTATGTACTTCAAAAAGTTGTCATGATAGCATATGAATTATAAGTCAACAAAGATTTTTTTTAAAAGTAAAGATTTATTGGATGCCAGGGCCTCATGCCTATAATCCTAGCTATTCAGGAGGCAGAGAGCAGGAGTAACACACTTTGAAGCTAGACCAAGCAAATAGTTCCGTAAGACCCTATCTCAAAAAATCCTTCACAAAAATAGGGCTGGTGCACCAAAATCCCAATGACATTCATCACAGAGATTGAAAAATCTACCCTAAACCTCATTTGGAAACACAAGAGACCACAAATAGCCAAGGCAATACTCAGCAAAAAGAGCAAAGCTGTAGGTATCACAATACCCGACTTCAAACTATATTACAAAGCAATAGCAATAAAAAAAAGCATGGAACTGACACAAAAACAGATATGAAGACCAGTGGAACAGAATAGAGGACACAGATGTGAATCCACACAGCTATGCCCACCTTATTTTTGACAAAGGTGCCAAAAACATACAATGCAGAAAAGACAGTCTCTTCAATAAATGTTGTTGGGAAAAGTGGTTATCCATCTACAAAAAACTGAAACTAGATCCATGTTTATCACCTGTACTAGTATCAACTCAAAATGCATCAAGGACCTTAATATCAGACCCCAAATTCTAAAGTTGGTGCAGGAAAGAGCAGGAAACACTCTGGAAGCAATAGGTATAGGCAAGGACTTCCTTAATAGAACCCCAGCAGGTCAGCACCTAAGAGAAACTATGGACAAATGGGACTACATGAAATTAAAAAGCTTCTGGACAACAGAAGAAATGGTCTCTAAACTGAAGAGACCACCCACAGAGTGGAAGAAAATATTTGCCAGTTATATATCAGACAAAGAACTGATAACCAGAATATACAGAAACCTCAAAAAACTAAACTCTCACAAAATCAATGAACCAATAAAGAAATGGGCAACTGATTTAAACAGAACTTTCTCAAAAGAAGAAATTCAAGTGACTAAAAAACACATGAAAAAATGCTCACCACCTCTAGCCATTAAGGAAATGCAAATTAAAACCACACTAAGATTCCACCTCACCCCTGTTAGAATAGCCATCATTAGAAACACCACCACCAACAGGTATTGGCGAGGATGTGGAAAAAAAGGAACCCTTATACACTGCTGGTGGGAATGCAAACTAGTACAACCACTCTGGAAAAAAATTTGGAGGTTTCTTAAAAATCTAAACATAGATCTGCCATATGATCCAGTAATCCCACTCTTGAGGATATACCCAAAGGAATTGGACACAGGTTACTCCAAAGGCACTTGCACACCCATGTTTATTGCAACACTATTCACAATAGCCAAGTTATGGAAACAACCAAGATGCCCCACTATCAATGAATGGATTAAGAAAATGTGGTATTTATACACAATGTAATATTACTCAGCCATGAAGAAGAATGAAATCTTATCATTTGCAGGTAAATGGATGGAACTGGAGAACATCATCCTAAGCCAGGTTAGCCAGGCTCAAAAGACCAAAAATTGTATGTTCTCCCTCATATATTGACTTTAGATCTAGGGCAAATGCAGCAATGCTGTTGCACTTGGATCACACGCTATGGGGAGAGCATATAGGAGGAATAAGGATAGATAGGAAACACAAAACTTGAAAGTGTTTGATGTCCCCACTACAGAAGAGCTAATACAGTAACCTTAAAATGACAGAGGTCAATTTGGGAAGGTGACCAGGAAGTAGTGAAGAGGTCTGGTAGAAATGAATCCATTTGGGTTGTAATACACTTGTGCATGGAAGCAATGCTAGGAATCTAGCTAACGTTTTCTCAACTAGCAAAATGCTTTGTCTTTCATATTATTGCTTATGTCTTCTCTTCAACAAAATTGGAGAAAAGGGCAAAACAGGTTCTGCTTGGATGTGGGGGGGTGCAGGGAGCAAGGGGCAGAAATGGCCCAAATAATGTATGCACATATGAATAAAAGAATAAAAAAAAAATAGGGCTGGTGAAGTGGCTCAAGGTGAAGGCCCTCGGTTCTAGCCATAGTACCACAAAGAAAAAGTAAAGATTAAATACCATGAACCTCAAATGGACACCAAGCACTGCCAACATTATCTGTATTTTTCATTTGTACCACCTTTGTGATAATTCTTTTTTTTCAAAGTAATTTACAGATTTAATGCACTTTTTATTAAAATACTGAAGATATTCTTCACAGAATTAGAGAACACAATCTTAATATTTCTATGGAACAAAAGAGATCTAGAATAGCCTAAACCATCTTGCTGAAAACACCAAAGCAGAAAACATTACACTACCAAAATGTGCCACAAAGCTGTGTATATCAAAACAACACAGTACTAGCATAAAAACAGACACAAACTAATGAAACAGAATAGAGAACCTGTAAGAATACACACACATCTTTGGTAAACTGATTTTTTGGCAGTTTCTAAGCACATGCACTGGAGAAAATGTTTTCAGCAAATGGGGCTGGAAAATTGCTTACCCACATGCAGAAGAATGAAACTAGACCCTTATCGTTCACCACTTAGAAAATACTCTCAAAATGAATTTAAAACTGAAATTTAATAAAGACCTTAAACTATGAAACCACTAGAACAAAATATATAAGCAATGCTAAAGGACGTTGGATTGAGCACAGAGGTTTTTTGTTTTTTCACTTTTTTTTGAATAAGACCCCTATAGCACAGGAAACAAAACAGAAGTAGAAAATGGAATTACATCAAATTAAAGCTTCTACACAGCAAAACAATTAATGACGTGCAGAGACAAGTGACATAATAAGAGAAAATTTTTGCAAACTATACATATGACAAAAGATTGTCATCCAGTGTAAATAAGGATCTTCAACAGACCTAAGTAGACATTTCTTAAAAGAAGGCATACAAACAGTATGTAAAAATGTTCAACATCATTAATGAGCAGAGAAATGAAAGTCAAAAGCAAAATGAGGTAATACCTTACCCCAGTAAGCTATTTTTGAAAAGACTAAAGATAACAAATGCCGATGAAGATGTGGAGAAAAGGGAAACCTTGCACACTATTGATGGGAATGACAATTAGTACAGACATTATGGAAATTGGTTTGGAGGTGCCTCAAATTTTAAAAATAAAACTACCACGTGACCCAGCAATTCTACTACTGTCTTTTTTTCCCAACCACTATTTATATATACAAAAGAAATGAAATCGGTATGTTATAGAAATGCATGCACTCCCATGTTCATTGCAGCATTATTCACCAAAGCCAGCAAAATTCTGGAAGAAACCTAAATGTCCATCAGTATGGTAACTTTGCTCCTGACAAAGACATTTAAAAAACATTGGAGGAGAGGGAGGAGGGGGTGTAGCTTCGTGGTAGAGAGCAAGGCCCTAAGTTCAATGTCCAGTAGTACAAAAAAAAATACATACATATACATGTGTATAAAAAACAGGAAACACAATAAACACCATGCAAGTTTAATTGCCACTTTAGTTTAATTGGTTATTCAATCTTATAGCAGCCCTTTCATCTCTCTGAAGATGATAATTGAAAAAATTTGTTTTATTTTCTAATTAGGTTTTTGCAGTCCTTTTTGCAATAAAATTTAATGTCTTCCAGCTTATTTGCTTTATTATTACTGTATGGAATTAATTTTAAAAGTCTCAATATTCTTTACCCAGATAACAAACATTTTGTGTATACTCACTATTGTACTGTATGTATGGATGGATGTACATATTTATGTACATACATGTATAGAAGAATGATTAATGTTAATGTTTAATTATAATAAGTAATGAAATTATATTTTGTTTTCCTACTTTCAGCTGTTAAATTTTAATAGAAACAACAAATTAAATGCAGAAAAAAACATTCAGAACAGAATTGGCAAATTGTCTATTACTATCTTTCTCATTTCATAATATCAACTTAAAAATTAAACCTTGTCACTTAATAGCCCAAGTGATGGTGAACCTTTCCAAGAAAGACCATTTCCTGTCCTCCTCCTCTTCATTTAAGGCAGGGGAATACTCAAGGTCAGGAGTTACTTTTCTCCCTGCTGAGACTCTCTACTGTCCCATGGGAGCTGGTGGGCTCCTTGTGAACAGCTGGGGCCACTGGAAGGAGGCTCGGAGTTGTGCACACAGTACACCTGGTATCAGGTAAGGGACTTCCTGGATGCAACCCTGAAGTTTTGTCCTGTTCTTGCTTACCACCCCTGGACCATACCTCCTGGCCAGTTTAGTATAAAATGGTGACTCTAACTGTTCCTCTGAGTCAAAATCAACTTCAGAGCTAAAAGAAAAGAAGAAAAAATAACTGCTCAGACACCATTCCAAGAGTCTGAGATAGAGTCCAGGCATCATTATTTTTATAAAAATCCCCCAGGAGATTCTGATAGGCAAAGACAATTGATAGCCACTAATTATTCATTCACTAATTATGAAGTGATGAGGATGTATATACTTCATTTGTTTAGTTTTATACAAGCACACTGTTGGACATGATAAAATACACAGCAGCTCAAGATACCTAACCTTGCAAAGCAATTCTTCCCTTGGCAAAAACACTCACTAGGGCATTGTGCAAGACATAGACTTTCAGTGTGATAAAGGTAAATACTATGATTCCCTCCCTGTAGCATGGCCCTTCCTGGGATAGTCTAAAGAACATGGCTAAGTCTACTTCTGTTCTAAACCTTAGAAACAAAGACTCTTTTCTTCAGTATCCTTTGCTGGGTCCCATGTCTCCTTAAGAATGTAAATAATATCAGAATTATTTACATTGGGGGCAATGTAAACAAATGTACAATATAAGTCTAATCGGAAGTATCACTACGAATCCCCCCATATAATGAATATGTCCTAATAAAAAACTTATTTAAAAAAATAAACAAAATAAACACTTTCCAAAAAAAAAAAAACAAGAATTTTAAGATTTGATGGAGGTTTCTAGATATTAAAGTAAAACCTGCTTTTCATATAAGCCTTTGTTTTGCCTATAACTTGGGCAAAATGTTTTCTTGTGCTCCAGGTGACATTTTTCTAGCTCACCAGAAAATTTCATTGGAGGTAGAGACAAGAATTCAGCTACTCAGAAAAATGTATATTTGCCTTGCATTATCCATTTTCAAATGGCCTTCACAAACCTTTGACACTAATAAATAATCTGATCCTCGTCCTAGCCACATGCCATCTTTGAGAACACCAGCCAGGGTTTTCAAAAAGGCAGTGTATTCCAGATACTGTTTTAGAGCTGACTAGGAAACTGGGATTAGTGTTCTTGGGTGTGAACAACGCAACATTCAGCATTAAAACATGACGTCAAGAAGTCTTGGACCCCAAGACTTGTCATAACTCATAAAGTAAGGTCTACATAATACTGGTGGAATTATTAAAATTAAATGATAATGTACACATGCAATATGTGTCTAAAGGTAAATGAAAAGTAGATCAACTTGCCAGTAAGCAAGATGGATGCTCACCCCATCAACACCTGGCAGAGCTCAACATATTTCAGGGAAGGAATGCAAAAAGATCAATGTTAGATACAAAAGCCAGATATAAAATACATTGTGTGATGCCTTGTGTTATACAAACACATACACTGTGTAGAATTTTTTAGTACAGATAATAACAAGAATAAAATAAAGTTCTTACCATCCCCCCCAGAAAATCTGCTTTTGGTGTTTTACATATGTCACTCCAAGTACACTGCTCTCAGTCACATAAAACACCATCAAAAAGGAAAGACAAAACATGTAACAAAATAATGTATGTACTTGTGTGTATCTCTTTCTGAATGTGAATTAATATTCATATTCTTTGTATGAGTAATCATGGCATTAATATCCATTTCAATACTCTTTACTTTGTATCAAGAAAAATTTATTACATCATTAAATTTTCAAAAAATGTCTGTTATTTTACATTTCCTTTGCAAAATTCCTTACTACTACTCTCAGCTTTGTGTTAATGAACCTGAGAGAAATACTGATATTAAAGATACCAGCACTTTGATATATATTACATATCACAAATATCATCTCCCAGAATCTTGTCAGTTCTTCATATTTTATGTCATATATTCTAATTCCTTATGTTGACAGATCTAGAAATCTTTTCTGATTTGTGTGTGTGTGTGGTGGTGGTGGTGGTGGTGGTGGTGGTGGTCCTGGAGATTGAACTCAGGACCTCATGCTTGTTAGGCAGGTGCTCTATCACTTGAGTTACTCTACCAGCCCTAGAAATCTTTTCTATTTGGCTTTCCTCTCTGTGTTAATGGCTAGAAAGACCTTATCTACCCTGAGATCAATATAAGTTTTTATAACTTCTACTTCCTTATGGCTTTAACTTTCCTTTCATGAACTTTAATCGAGTGAGATTTTATTTTGATATGTGATGTGGGTTTAAGAGCATTATTTTCCCAATTATTTATGCATTATCCTGAGTCATTAAAAAGAAATTCATTATCATTGATATCATAAAATAAATTTATATAAATATATAAATAGATGTATTAATTTTAAAATATGGCATGCAATGACAGATTTCCAAAAATAATGATCAATATGACAAAACAAATTTACTTTAGATTATTTTCAAAGATAGCTGTGCCTAATATATGATAAACTGATATATTTTCAAATGTATTACAACATCAGCATTTTCACATATTTCCATAGATGCTTTTAACATGATGTATGAATATTTGTGTTCACATGACAGATTTCTGTAGCTGTGGCACTAGTACATAATTGAGAAAAATTTTAGATAACATTGCAGCTTCTCATCACAAGATTCTGTCATTGTCCTTAATCTTAAAATGAGGCTTTCCTGTTATTTCTCCATCTTGCCCTTTTTATGAGTAAAGAAATGGCATTTTAATATGATTCTTGGCCCAAATGAAAAAAATCTAATGTTAATAAGTTTATTGATGGTGAAGGTGGAACAGCCTTAAATCAATTGCCTTAGAACTGCTTGAGAAACAGCAAGGATTCCACTAGAATGCTGGAGTCTTTCCATTGTTATTCACAAGGGAAAGACAATACTGAAAGTAAGAGATCAGTGTTAGAATCCAGGCTACAACTGACCTCTCCCATGCCCTTGGGTATTAACTCTACTTTTTGGGGCTCTATGTGGTGGATCCCATCTCAAAGGGCAGGCGTGAGAATCAAATCCAATATTAAATATGATGATGAATTGTTAACTGTAAAGGAAATTAAGTACAATAAGTGTTTTCTATAAAACAATAAAAGTATATATTTTAATTTATAGATATATGGGGAGTGCTATTTTTTATTTCAAATTAGAATTTCTTTCATTTAAAAATGTACATCTATACCAAAATATCATGCTGTATAACTTAAATATATTGTCAATATAGCAGGATTAATGAACTTGCCAAATCTCACAGCTGAGATTCAACTCCAAGTCTATTTGTCTCTAAATCCCAGGCTGCTAGCTATTACACTTCCTATTTATTGCTTGCTAAATAGGGATAAAATAGTACTTAATCTGAAAGATTAGCCTTACTCAATTTCTTTTAAAAAGTTAACATAATCTTGCCATATGGCCAAGCAATCACATACCTGGGCATTTATTCCAGAGAAATGAAGACTTATGTTCATACAAAAATGTGTACACAAATGTTCACAGCAGTTTTTTTGTGTGTGTGTGTGACACAAACAAGTCACATAGGTTGAATACCATATGGTCTCTTTCATGTGACATAATCTAGATGACAACATTATAGAGATGGAGAACAGATTAGTAGCTGTCAGGGGACAAGAGTGCTAGAAGGGGAATAGATATAAGTGTAAAGGATAGTACTAGGAAGAGTTTGCTGGTGATGAAATAGTATTGAGTCTTGATTATATTGGTGGTTATGGAACTCTCCGTGTGATAAAATGGCAGAGTCACACACACACACACATTGTATTGATGTCAGTTTCCTGGTTTTGGTATTGTTCTATCACAACAGCCCTATTACAAAAAAATAGATAAAGGGTACATGAGACTTCTTATACTATCTTTGCAACTTCCTTTGAATCTATAATAATTTTAATATAAAAAGTTCTAAATATTAAAAAAACACAGAACTAGAGAATGTCTAAAATTAAAGAACAAATTATGACATATAGAAGGAAATTCTTGTGACTTTGTATCTATTAGATCAAGTTTGTAATTTAGGCTGTTCAAATATACTCTGTACTTATTTTATACCTGTTCAACTTTTAAGTTTCTGATGGAGGAGTGATAAAATTTCATAATTCAGTTAGTCTGTATAGATTCAGAGCTTTGCTATTAAGTTCATAGCAAAGATAAGGTCATGTTTTCTAAATAAATTTCTTTTTTATTTTTCCTAATGGTCTCTTTTTCCCCTAAATGCTTTCTGAAATAATTTATATTTATGTGTTATTAATATTGCCATTCTAACTTGCTTTGGCTTTTGTACTTCACAATTCTAATAAATGTTTTTTACAGTTTAACAACTCTGAACTCAAGATGTATATATAATTGGTGTCAGAGAGCTTTTATTTTATTCTTTTTAAGTAATATTATATGAAAAAATGGTGTGTTTTTAAATGAACAGATTCTAAATTCAATAAGATATTTACTTGATATCGCTTTTTTATCTCTTTATTTCAGCCATTTGGACTGGCTATTGGCTATGCCTCCATTAGCAGCAAATAGCTGGAATCTTAAAATTTCACACAGATTGACAATCTGTCTTTAAACAGTTGAGTCCTATCCTTTTAAAAACTGTTTTACCAGTAATGAGGTATATTTATGTCCACCATCTTGTTTTTGTTTGCTTATTTGTTTTTATCATCTCCTCCTTCCATTGGACTGATAAAATGTTCAATATTCCCATTTGTTCTGCAATGTTTCCAAACTGCAGGTTTCCAAAAACATCATATTTCTATTCTTTTTCAAGTCTTCAGATTATCTCCACAGTAAAGTATTCATAAGAATGCTTAAATTTATTTGATATTTCTTACTACACTAAAAAAGGAAATGACCATAACAATCTCTTCCCATTGAAAAATTTGTTATTATTGCCCAGAATGTTAGTTTTATTTTATACATACACACATACCCAGATGAAATTGATTAAGATATGGCTACATTTTATGAGATTCTGTGCTTGCTATAATTTTTCTGCTCTAAGCTTTTGTCCTGAATTCACTAAATTTACAGTTGTATGAATTAGTTATAAAAACCTTAAATAAATACTCCAGATCAGAAAGAATAATTGATTTTCTTAACAAATGTTGTTAAATAAATTATTACAGTAAAATCTCAGTGACTGTAAGGTTAAAAATTATACACAAAATATTAGCAAATGAAATTCAAAAATTAATTATACATGTTAATCAAGTTAGGTTATTTACGAATGGATGACCAGTGGTAATGTATTAATGCAATTATGACATCAATTTAATAAGTGAAAAATATAATCATCTTACTGCATTTTGAATACTCATTTGCTAAAGTTCTATATCAAATAAGATAAAATATGTCAACAACATAAGAATAGATGAAAAATGTATCTAATAAAGACTTCTTTAAGGCTGGGGATGTGGCTCAAGTGGTAAAGTGAATGCCTAACCAAGGGAATGAAGCAAAAAAAGAAAATAAAAATATAAATATATCAAAAGAAAAAAATATAATTTATAGAACTATGATGATACTCCTAAGCATCTGAAAGGTAACTAAAGTTGTAGAACTAATGAGAAGTCTAAATAGCTAAATATAAGATAAATACAAAAAAGCCTGTGAAAAATCAATCAAATAATGTAATAGAAAAAATCCTTTAACTGAGTAACAATATCCATAAAATAGATTATCTATGAAAACTAATGTAAATCTTATATAAAACATTTGACTAGTGTAGTAGGCTGAGTTCTAAATAATCTAATTATTCCCCAATAATTTTGAACAATGTCTGATCCCTTCCTTTGAATGAGGGTTGAATCTTCTATTTGATAAGATGTCTCACATTCTATTCCCAAAGTGAAATTACGTGAGTGTACGTGACTTAATCAAGTGGGCCCTTTAAAAGCAGAATATCTTCCATCTGGTTGCAGGATGACTGGGAGAGACATCCTTATAGTGAAGATGCAGTCAGACTCCTGGAGTTTAACATAGCCCCTGCTATATTTGTCAAGGAAACAGGGATTTCAGTTCTACAATTGCAAGAAATTCATTTCTGCCAGTAACAAGAATAAGCTTGGAAGAACATTTTTTGCCAGAACTCTCAGAGGAGAGTTTAGCCCAACTGACACTTTGATTGTGGCCTTTCGATACCTTTAACAGGGGATCAAGACTTATTGTGCCAGATTTCCTGCAGAGCAGTGAACTAATACACCGTTTTTTTCTTAAGATTTTAAGTTTGTGACAATTCATTCTGTAGAAATAGAACTCAATAAAACTACATGATTCTAAAATTAATCTGGAGGGGAAATTTTCTAGCCTTCATCCTCACCCCACCTCCTCCCAGACTCTCTGTAATATTCCATTGCCAATAGTAATTCAAGTCAGGGACCTTCAATACTTGACTAGCTTTTAGCACTGTTTCCCACCCCCTTCATGTCCTCACTGGTCTCCTTAACTGCCTAGATTTTATTGTTCCATATTGTAATCACTTGGTCTCAACTTCCAAACCCACTTTTCTCTCTGTCTACTGACCTGAAACCTCCCCGATTGATAGCATCCAACTCGCTTCCTGATGCTAACATTGCCTGGAGACATACAAGACAATAACCCTCAACTATGCTTAAGGAAGAATATACCAAATTCTTGTCTTTCTATCTAACCACCCTCCCACTGTCAACACTCCTTTCTTTTCCACTTTTGGATAAAACCCTTTCTACCTACTTTGCTTAAAAAAAAAAAGAAGCATGCAGAAAAGAATTTTTATAAGCCTCCAACATAATCTCTCAAATTCCTGCACCTATATCTGTATAGTTATGATCATGCTATTTTTTGAATATTTGTTATTATGAATAATATTGAGAGGAAAAAATATGATTCAGTTCTTTGTATGTTAGAGATGTAAGAAAGACACAGACATCTGTGATTTAGAGTAAAATATTTTCACTGGTTAATCAACACTCTTTCTTAACTAGAAAGATTTTTTTTTCTCTCCATAAGTATAGTTTTCCAGAAATACTGATTAAACATTTGAGAAATAATATCATTTTTCCCCTGGAGCAATTAATGTTATCTTTTAAATGACTTTGTTTATGAGGGACATCAGTTGAAGGAAAACTTATTCAAAGGAAACTGGAGAAAATATCTCTAATAACTAATATTTCATATACTTTCTTACTGTGTTTAAAGACATATCATAATGAGTTTAATAATAAAGATGTGGAATCTAAACAATGTTTGACCTAGGTCCAGAGCACCCTCAACTGAACTTAGAAACCTAGCAGGTGAAAGGCCCTTCCATGACTCAAAATGGCCTTTCCCTTTCTAGTCTTGAGTGTAGCACACACATTACTCTTCAACCTCCTGCTGAGATTACAAAGGAAAATAGCATCAGTATTTCTAAGAAGTAGGAAACATGCATCTGAATTACCAAGAAATGATTATTGTATAGAGGCCTACATCTTGCTATTATAAGAACTCAGAAAGAAAGCATTCATTTAAATTCTATCAATATCCCAATCACTTATTCATTGTAAGCTTTTAGAAGACTATATTAAAATTTTTATTTCTCCAAAAGACATCATCTGTTCTTTGAATAAGATTCAAAATAAGCATTCAATTAAGCTCAACTAAGGAGACATAAACCGAATGAAAATGGCATGTAATCATGAAAAAGAGACCCTAAAAATGAGATGGCACATACAAAGTCCATAGAAAGAAGCAGAAACATTCCTTTAAAAACATTTTAATCTATGAAGAAAAGAAAGTAAAATCTGCTTTACTGTAAATGGAAGAGGATGAAAGTAAAGAATAAAATGAAACAAATAGCTTTATCATTTTAAAGCATTGCTAATAAAATAACAGAAAATAAAGGAAATAAAAACAAGAAAAATGTAGTAGAAGTAAGAAAGAGATTGTGCAATGTAACTTAAGTCTGCAGTATTGTTTTAACCAACAAAACAATAGTCAAGCTGTATGATTTTATGTCTACAGTCAGGATGAAGCACTATAAAATAGCTAACAATTTCTGGACATATTCTGTGCCAGGCACTGCTCTAACTCTCACAACAATAGTGCGGGGACAGGTGATGCTACTGCCTATGTTTTGTAGTTGGGGAAACTATGACATAAGGAGTTTAATTATTGTAGTCAGCATCATACTGCCAGGAAGGAAAGGAAGTAGGAGTCAAATCTCAAAAACCTTGCTCCTGTGTCTGTGTTTTGAGCCACTATAAATCAAGTGTGGGGAATGTTCTTGGCGCCTAGTGTAGAAAGCCTTGCATGGCTCTCTCTCTTCTGAGACAATGCCTGCAGAATTACCACCAAGTAGTCAAAGCCAATGGTCAGCCCTTATTATAATTGTAACAGCTCAGTTAAGCCTCACTTATTGGACTCTCTGGTTGTTTCTCTTCCTTAACTCACGTGGCCTTTCTGTTAAACTCTTATAATCTAGAAACATCTTTGAGCCTGGTAAGGTAAATGAGACTTGCTAACTGGGATATTATCTGGGTATTTAAATATAAGTCAGGTAAGGTGTTCACCACCAACAGATTTCTAAATGGTTCAAGAAACTTTTAACAGAATTAATGGGTCCAAAATTACAAAGTGTTTACTATATTATATTAAGTAATTAGAAATTAAAACAAAAAGAAATCAAAACAAATTATTGCTTTAATCAACAAAACAATAGTCAGACTATATGAATTTATGTCTGTGGTCAAGATGGAGCATCATATAAAAACATGGCATCATATTGAAAAATAAATAAAATAAGAAAATAAATAAGCAAGAGTCAAATATACTGAAATTGGAAGGTTAGTCTATTATATGTAAATCAACTGGGAGTATTTACTAAAACACTGTGTGGAAACTGAGAGAATCCAAATAAGAAAAACAAAAATATCAGAGAATTTATTAGAGGAATTGGATTATTATATTTGAACAAACAAGGAAGAATGAACTTACAAAGGTTTCTTTGGGAAGATAAAACATAAGTTTTAAAAACTAAATATAAAGGAGTTTATCTCTACACAACTTAAATGTGCAAAATAAATTAAATTTTTCTGTAATGTAGACAATATTTAATAAATTATAAAACATGCTTAGTTTCCCCTGGAACTGAGAAAGAAACAAGCTATATTAACAAAACAAAAGTCATTCCCAGTGACTCAATGAATCAGTGGAAGTCTATGAAGTTTTCTAAGTAGTTTGCAAATCTACTCTAAACACAGCATACACATGAATGGCTTCATTTTTTTAATGCCATCCACAGTGTGAAAGTTCTGGAAGGAATAGCCATCAAGTAACATATTTAAATTCCATCATCTATTAGTTCTAGATCAAAGCAGAAGGGGCTGCCAGCATTCACAGGCACAAACACACACACATACACAGGGAGAGAGAGAGAGAGAGAGAGAGAGGTTGCTTAGGCTGCTATAACCAAATACATAAATGGACAGCTTAAACAATAAACATTATTTCTCACAATTCTGCAGGTTTGAGGTCTAAGATCAGGGTGACAGCTGGATAAGCTTCTTTGCAAAGGTCTTTCTTTCTGAATTTTAGAGTCATCTTCTTGTTGTTATCTCATGTGGTAGAAAGAGAACCAGGTAGCAACCTGTTCTCTTCTTATAAGACCAATTATCCCATTTGTGAAGGCTGCACCCTCACTTATGGCCTCATTACTTTCCAAAGACTTCATCTCCTAATTTCATCACATTAATACTAGGGTTTCAATATAAAAATTGGGGGAGACACAAACTTTCATTTCACAATTTAAAGACCATCCAAGAAAGTACACAGACTTTTATTTGCATCCTTCTATACTGCAGTCTCTGTGTGTAAACCAAGAGGAATGTGTCTATTACCTTTTCCTTTCACCAAACATTTTCACGTTTTTGCCTCTCTGAACACATGATAAGACTATCTTTTTCTGGCCACTCTTGTGGTCAGGTGAGGCCTTGTGAGCAGCTCTAGCTAATGAGAGGTGAGTGGAAGTAAGGTGTATTATATCTGGAAGAGCACATAATTGTCAGTGAAACATGCTCTAAATGCTTGCTGATATGTTCCCCTGGAATGAGAAATGCATGCCATTCCATCAGTCAGGGTTTCTTACAGATAAGAGAGTCTACCACCACAACCCCCAAATAAAAACTGGCCAAAGAAACAGAAGATGAGAAAAAAATAAGCTTGCAATATTTTAAGTCCCAGATATTTGGGGAGTTGTTTCTTACTACAATATAAAGCTCTTAGAAAAGTAACACTTATTCCATAAATTGTTTATCCCTGGTTCTGCAAGGAATACTTAATTTAACAGAGCAATGTTTCTCAATCTTAAATAATGAATAAACAATTTTATAGAAAAAAATAGTAGCTTTAAATTTAAGAATTTAATCTAGTTAAATTTAATGCAGTTGCATTAAAAATTTTAGAAGTTTCATATGCTATTAGAAGTTGCAATGTATATAAAAAGCAATATTACTAACAAAATTTTAAACTACAAATTAATTTTCACATTAGTTTGATGTCATGAATGATACTGCTTTGTTGAAGTAAATTGCCACTAGAACATAAGTTGAGTATCAATACAACTCAGAGTCTTCTGCTCCCAAGGTACTAACTACTACCTAGCAGATGTCATTCAATGTTCCCACACCTTCCTATAATAAAAACGCTACAAATCTGTCCTTTTGCAATGCATTGTGACAGTATTTAGAATTTGGATGACTCAAATTCATTATTTTTTAATTGCCTGACCTTGTCTTATTTTGTTGCTCTGAGATAATTGAGTGGTATTTACTGGCAATCACTCAATCAGATACATCTTCACATTCTCAAAAAGGTGGTCATGGGTGAGCCAGATAACATTACATCAAAATAAAAACTAAAACTTAATAAATACTCATACAATGTAGATAGCTTCCCAAACTTCTGTTTATTAACTCCAGTTTGAAATAATGCTGTATGAGAGAATTCAAGTGCCTCATTGCAAGTGATGAGATAATCACAAATACTTTCTGAAAGTATCTTGAGATTCATCTGTTTGACAACTAATGAATTTCTAGATTCCTCATAGTCCTTATGTCCTTGCTAAAATGCTCTGAAGGTTTGAACAGCCCATTCTTGCCCTAGCTTCATATTAATTTCTGGGGTTTGATCTCCAAGCTCCTAAAGGCAATCACATAAAGTAGCATTCTAAGTCATTGGCATTAGAGCCAATTGGCTCTAATGGATAAATTTTAGTTTGACTAATACCAGCTGTTTAATTCCAAATTAACTTATAATACTGAAGGATACCAAGGGCAAGGAATCACTATAACCCTAACTAAGTAATACTTTAAAAGTAAAAAGAAAATTCTCAAATCTGACATAGAATATGCCCATTAGAGCCATAGGACCAGGCATAGATGGTTACAAAAATATAAATTAGGACCATTTTATATGTTTGTAAAAACACATTAGGCCATAATCATTTTTATCTGCTGAAAATCAAAGATAATTATAACAGGCCAAAATAAGTACTTAATTTTGAACTCTCCACTTTGTTCAAAATGTTTTGATTCTAAAATTTTTAACCATTATTTAACATATGCATATTTTATAGCCACAAATTAATCAACACATTTCTATCTGATCTGGATTGTAAATAAAAAATTTTTCTCCATACAAATTTTGCAGAATTGGAGAATAAATATAAAAACCAAGTCATGATAAATAAGATTCCTCTTTGTTGGTTTTTTGTTTAAAAGGAATTAGCATGACTTTTTCCATTCCCAAAGCCTGCACAGATAATTTGAAAACTCTAGAGGACTTTGTGACTTGAAATCCTAGTTAAAAACCCACTTTTCCAGTTTGAGAGCCTGCATGTAAATTGTTAATGACATTATGATCAGTGGACAATTTCCTGTCACTTCTACAAAATTCAGTTCAGTACTGGCAAGAAAAATAAGTATTACTCCCAGGACTTTGTTTTCTGTTTTGTAGAAATACAGTTGTGCCTTGCAAAACACTATAGGTACTGTGTATTTAGAACCTACAAATAAGGAACAATATCAGAAACACAGAAAATAATGCATCACTATGCAATGAGTAGCTTGCTCATATACCCACCTTTCTGTCACACCAGTTACACTGACTTGAACATGCTTCTTTTAATGAACATCTCCTATCTGCAAATGACTGGTGGTAGCATACCATCTACCATATCACTCAGGGTCCAGTAAGGAAAACAGAGCTGTTTCAAGCAAAGGGGATTAGTTTCAAAAGTGCTTGGAAGACTCAAAGAGCAAAAAGCAGCAGGTGAACAAACCCAGTTATTAATACCTACAGGAAGCAGCGACTATCCAGCCAGGGAAACAAAAGGCAGGAGGAGGTGGGAGAAGCCTGTAGCCCACTTGCTAATTCACTTCTAGGGTTACTTGAATAATCCTGGAAGTACAGAGAAAGGGCCACCCAGTTAGTATTGGGAGCATGGATGAGGTGGCAGGCAGTAGGTGCTGGGTCAGCTGGGGTGGGGAGTTTTTCACCCCAGTCTGGAAACACAGCTGGGCCCTATGCAATTGTTGCTGGACCTGATGAGGAGTGGTGCTCAGCAGGAACTGGTGCTGCCTTAGGGGTTCTGCCCACAGGACTTGGCATAGATAAAAGGAGGGTCACTGGCAGGAAGTGAGATGCCTAAGGTGTTACAGTGCTGGAACCAAAAAGAGTTCTGTGCTACGGGCTCTGAGCTGCCAAGGATGCTGGAGTCTACAACTTCTTCCTGCTGCAGAAAAAGACCTGGAAGCTAGAAACAGGAAGAGGGTTGCTTTTTCCTTTCTTCATTTCTCAGTCTCTTTATAGGATCTCTCACTGGCAAGGTGTAACTGAAATCTTGAAGGTAACAAAAACTTGGAACAGTAATCTGAGGTATGTCAGAAATCTACAACACATAGAAGAGCCTAGAAGGAAAGAAATGGTCACCAAGGGCTAACTGTCACACCCACTATCTTCAATGTTAATTTTTCTGTAGTATTTGTTTGATGTGATTATGCTTACAGTTGCTAATGAAAATTTGATATCTTGTTTTCATTATATTACTAAAGAAACAGAATAATAAATATGATATAAATATAAGATATATAATAATGTAAGTTATAATTATTAGTCACTTTAAACATGCTATTGAAGAAATTTAGGGTTTGTTTGATTTATAAAAGGTATATTTAGTACATTTAAGTTACAAAATGATGCTATGTATATTTTTATTTTTATGAAATCACGGTTGATCATGATGTAATCATACTTAAATCTTTATCATTCTATTCAAATTACACTATATAATATTATTGAACAGATACTTTATGCAAAAAAGTAAACATTCGGGGAAAATTTATTAGCATGTGATAGGGCACAGATGGCCTCTTATTCTTTGTTACTCTCACTGAGACATTCCTTGAATCTAGACTATCCATAGTGACTACTAAAATGCAGACAGTATTTGTTAAAAAGCAAAACAAAACAGATGTGTTCAGGGAATTCCAAATCTAGATAAAGACTCTCCCAGCTTCTGCCCAAAGTTTCTTGAAAATTTGGTCCATTTGGAGTCAGCTGCCATATAAGAAGTCCAGCTGCAATGAGGCCACTATACTGGACAGATCACGTAAGGGTGTGCTTGTGGACAGTCTCAGTTGAACCCAGACATCTATTCACTTCCTCTCCAAAATGTTAGGCATGAATGTGAACCAACTTTCACCCTCCATACTAGTCCACCTGCAAACTGAGAGCCACAATCTAGATGACAAACAGAAGAAACATCCAGCCAGTCCCCACCTAAATGTTTCAGCCACCAAGTTACAAAATATAATAAAGCCTTGTTTGGAGCTGTGAGTTGTGGAGCAGTTTGCTGTATAGCAATAGATAAAAGAGCATGCCATCCTAATAAAGACAGGTGCACTGAAGCAAATGATGCGTGTTAAATATAACCAGGTAATGTTGGTTCAATTAACTAAAATGATGAAATCACAAAACATAGTACTTGGGAAGCTTCAAGGACAAAGTATTCTCATTTCTTACTGGTGAAACTGAAATTTATCACAAACTTGAGAGAACCAGTGTGAGAATATGAATTTGATACAAGCTGGGCTTATAGCTCCTCTCCGTGATGAGCACCTTCAAGACAGAGTTTCCCTAGTGGCTTATGTTTATGAATTTATATTCTTTTTCTCAAAGAGCTCAGCCCACCAAATTATATAGAATCTATCCCTGGAGGATAAACATTAGTAATCTAAGCTTTTAGACATTCTTAGAAATCAGTACTTTCTACAAGGAAATATTTCAAAAGGAAGGGCACAGCTATCTTTATAAAACTCATCATCAGAGCATCATATATCATTGAAAATAAACTGAAAATGGCCCAAATAATTAAATTACTTTTATGCATGATGTCATCTTTTAAAAAGCAGTTACAAAGTCTCTAACAACATCTCTTAGATATTGCAAAATAGCTAAGCTGGAAAACTCATCTTGCAAGTTCATACAAACCAAGATTGCAAGTATAAAAATGTATGTGTTACATAGATAAGAACCAGAAGGAAATTGGAAAAGTGAAAACAGTTATGATGAGGTGGTGGTCTAGAGATGCAGCTCTGCCCCCGCCTTGTTTTTTTAATTTTCATTTCTTTTCTAAGTTACATCCTATTACAGTCAGTAACAGGTGATGCAAGTTCTTTTGGAAACCAGTTTGTGAGATTTCATAAGACATACCCTATATGCACTGAACTGAGAGAATTCCATAATGCTCACACTAGGGAAAGCAGACCTGGTTGTGGAGAACCACTTCTCACTTTGCAATGTGTAATGTGGAAAAATAAACTGTCATTAGGAAGGTAAACGCAGACTCTTGAGGAAGTTTGGAGTCTTTCTATTCCCTTTTTGTTTCAAGAGTGACAAAGCAAAACCATTAGGAGCCAGACAACAAAGAGTCAACATCTCCATCCACTTACCCACTACCTCCACATGCACACACGCACACACCTTCAAGTAGATATGTTTAAAGAAAGGATGTGAGGATAGGGTATAGGACGATGAACATGGTGCCAATATTGTATATACATGCATATAAACGGAAAAATGAGACCTGTTTGAGACTATTCCAAGAACGGGGGGGGGGAGGGAATAAAGGAGAATGATGGAGGGGGTATATAAGAACCTTTGTAAATGTCACAATGTAGCCCCAGTACAACAACAACAACAATAATAATAATAATAATAATAATAAAAGCACTTGCAATTTTAACAGTAATTCCTTTTGGATATGTGGAGTGGTAGAACAGAAAATAGCAAGACCTGGAGTCTGGGTGGTAGCTGGTGTTCCATGACCTGCTGTAACCCTGTGCCTTCATGTCTCCATTTGTGAAATGAGTCGTTCTGCTTCATGTAACCACTAACTTCCTATCCTGTTCATAAATTTAATGGGGTCCATTTAAAAACCAGAGAATGTAGTCAGATGTGATGATGCTCACCTGAAATCCCAGCACTGACGAGGCTGAGGCAGTAGAATTGTGAGTTAGAGGCCAGCCTGGGTTACATAGTGAGATTCCAACTCAAAATAAATAAATAAAAATTAACATTTAAAATATGTGAAGTTACACTGTTCTGAGATGTTTTTACCTTTTCTCTCTTTACATGTTAATTTTAGGTCATAGAATCTTAGAAGACAAAATTCTAAATGACAAAATTAAAGGCAGGTGATAGAAAAATACTGACAGGAAAAGCAGGTTCTTACACACAGCTGAGGTGTTGGAGGCAGGGAACCTAGCTTTTCCTTTCTTCTCCAAATGTAGGAAATGGTATGACAAAGCTGAGGTTCCCTCCTGTGTTTTCAGTTTTCATTAGAGGCAGACTCAGGGAGCATCACTTCACTCTGCCTATGAGGCAGAGGTCTGAAGACCTTAAATAGGCCTTCCTTCTTTCCTTGCACCCTTGAAATCTCCCAACTGACTCACTCTGGTGCTGGCTGATGTCCAACTTGACCTCTGGGCCCCTCTGGCCTAGGTCTAGTAGAAAACTATTAAGCAAAACCATTTCAGAAACTTTACTTTCACACAAAGCCTCATTTTCCAGTCTTTAAGCAATAATAAGGAAAGTCTACATTTCATATTCATCCTCACAATGTGAATTCAAAATTGCCTACCTTGTAGTTTCTTTTAAAAGCCATGCCAATACTGCTAGAGTTATGTTTGCGATATGCCCGATTTTATCTAAGTTGACCGAAATCAAAAGCTGTTTTAAAAGTAAAGCTTATTACTTCAACCTCATATCAACATTGCCTTTGTAGAGTGATGACTTAACACTACTTCCTTGTTTTCTTAATCATTCTAAAGGTGAGATGCAATCATACATCAAGGAACTTGTCCATTTCCTTGCACATTTTTCCTCACATATGGCATGCATAGAAAATTACTCTTAGAATTTGGAGCTAAGATAATGTTCTTCCTCTTAACCTTAACATTTTCACTCACTTAAAAACTAATATCCTTTTGTAACTTGAGTTTTACCTTGCCTAAGCAAACTTTGGCTGGGTTTTGTGACCACGTGCAGTAACTTCCCATATCCCTGCTTTTTTGATTGTTTGTTTGTTTGCTTAATATAATTAGACCACTCCCCTTTTGTCATTACTATGTGAAGTTTACCTTTTGTTATCAGTGATTTCCAGTTAGATTGAACATGTATTTTTATGATTAGGTATATCAAGTCATATTGTAGAAAAGTAGTATATTCATGTAAAACAACTTAAGCAGATATGTGTTCACATGTGTGTACACTGTATCTGATATATTATCATTAATTGTCACATAAATGTCTGTCTTCAAAATTGAAAAGATAGGGTTGGTGGAATGGCTCAAGGGGTAGAGCACCTGCCTACCAAGTGTGAGGCCCTGAATTCAAACCGTTGTACTGCCAGAGGAATCAATACAGAAACCTTAAAGCAACAGAGGTCAACACAAGAAGGGGATCAGTAACCAGTGTAGAGATCAGTTAGCGATGAATCAACCTAGGTTGTAACACATTTGTACATGAAAGCAATGCTAGGAATCTCTCTGTATAGCTGTCCTTATCTCAACTAGCAAAAATCCTATGTCTTTCTTATTATTGCTTATTTCTACTCTTCAAAGGAACTGGAGAAAAGCACAGAACAGGTTCTGCCTGGAAGGGAAGGGGGTAGGGGGCAGAGGATGAGAGTGGGAGTCAGGGAGAAGAAATGACCCAAACAATGTATGCACATGTGAATAAATGAAAAATAAAAAAAGAAAAGATAATGTAACTGAATGATTTCAAACATGCATCTATCATGCATGGAGAATCTACTTCTTCAAATGAAATATCACCCAAAACTTGAAGAAATGCAATTGAAAAGATAAACAATAAAAGTAAATTTCCTCTGGCAGAAAAATAGGAGGATTAAGAGCCTACTCACTGCTCCCATCTTCTAATCACCCTTTTCACTGCAGTGGGAGCTCAGATTCACCCCACAGCACTCCTACTTTTCCATCACACACATTTGAATGCTATAGTCAACTTTTGTCATCTTTTATAGTGTGTAAAAATGACATAAAGCACAGTTGTGATGATCTATAAACACTTACCTAGTTGTAGCCAGGTTAGTGGCCAGTCACCATCAGAACCAAATTCCCAGACGTCCCAATATTTACTTTTGTCAAAATAGAGAGATCCATCCCAACATTGTCTTAAAGTTAAAGTTCTAGCCTTTGAAAAACATTGAGCAATTTGGAATTTTATCTAATATAAAAGAGGGTCTAAGATTTCCTTTAACTCAACACAGAAAAAATCATGAATTTCCCTCAGGCCCAGTGCTATTTCTTTCTTCTTTCAGGTAGCACTGCCTTCTCTTCTTTTTAGATTTGTTTTCTCCTGATTCAGCACCTTCCATATCCCCTATGAATCTCTGATAGATCTAAATTTTTTCACCACCCCCCCAACACCCATAAAGAATCATATAACTCTGCATTTTTTGTATGTTAAATAAGCTAAGCCATGATAAAGATTTTGTGACAACTTGCTTTTCTTCGTTTGACATTTTTAAATATTGGCCTGACTTTAGTTTTCAACTTTGTACACACTAAGTTCTCTATCCATTGAATAAAACTTGAATTAATTCTTGTATACCTGCTGTCAATAACTGGTACTGAAATAACCTGGAAACATGGTTTATTTTATAATGTTTCCTAAACAAAACTAAGAAATAAAATGCATGTTGCACAAAGATTTCAGGTAAATTTTGGATAGATGATGGAAAATTTAAGAAGCTGTGTTTAAGCTTCATAGTCATGATCCAGCACACTTAATTTTAGAGGGAGCAGAAAAGTTTTCATCAAATTTGTATCAGTTAATAGTGGGCTTAACAACATGACTTCTAGGAGAAATTCTTCCAAAGTTCCCAGATTGTTTTCATTTTTATTCCTTACAATATACAAGTATATTTTAACTTACAGAAATTCAGGCATTTCATTATAGAAATATGTATTGAATATAATGATTTCAACATAAACTGTCAGGGTCTCTTTTGCTTGGTAGGCAGCCCTCTACCACTTGAGCCACAGAGTCAGCCCAACCTAGTCAGGAAGATCACAAAAACAAAACACCACCCTCTAGTGGTAAAACCCTTGAGCAGCAAGACACCTAGACTGCCTCTCAGTCAGCACCCCGACTAATCCACATGGAGAAGGAAATGACAGGAAAGTCTGATGTTAGCAAGACATCTTAAGACCACAACCTCTGAATGTTCTTGAGGGCATCTGATACCTGAGGATGGAAGAGAGTGGTGGGATGAAAAGTAAAACATTGCCTAAGAGATATTGATCAAAGCATCTCCTCTGATCTTTTTTCACAAGGGCTGGGAAAACCTGGCACTAATTAAACTAGTGCTTGAGTAAAGTTCCAGGGGCTTTCTGCACCAGAATTAGGCATCAGCACCAAAGGCAGCATGGGAGATCTTAGAGGATAAAGAGACAAGCGTATCATGCTGGTTTGGCATGTAAACAATGAAGACAACAGCACTGCCAAGCAAGAGTTTAATGGCAGTTGGTCTCCTAATGGCTGAGAGGGGATGAAAGGGGACCAATTGTCCCATGTAAACATTTCAGGCTTATCCAGATGAGTAAACATTTTGTCCAGGCTCCACCCTTTGATTATTCAATTATGTCTTGATAAGCTTCTGAAATCTGCTCCTGGTCCCAGGCTCCACTCTGGGGTTCTCCTTCCAGACCTCAGCCTTACCAATAATCTCTCTAGTCTCTGTAGGGGGATGCAAGACTTATGATGTTTATCAACTCAAAAGTCAAATTATATAAATAATCCCCAATTAATTTGATCAAAAAAATAACTCAGACATACCAAATAGACTAGATGTAGGACAAAATTCTCCAAATCAGAGATAGAATTAACTAAAAAGTAATAATAATTTGAATTGGTAAAGCAATGAACAGTCAATGAAAATGAAGAATTCTATTGAGGATGCTTAACAAATCTTTTATCTACAGAAGTATGATGTTGAAACTGGGGAGGGAGAGAGGTTTATCTAAATTAACAAACGTTATAAAATGCTTTTTAACATTCAAAGTTCTCTATAAATACTAGGTCCTCTGTGAGTGTTACTGTTCTGATGCAGTGCAAAAGGAAGGATGATAGTGATAGTAATTTGAAACTCTGCAGGACATATCATCTTGGATACTTGGGCATATTAATTCTCAGGAGATTCTCAAGAGAAACTTAGCCAATGTTGTTAACTCCATTTGCAGACAAGACGTAAAACAATTATGAGGCTTTTATAAGACTTGTGCAAGAAAGCTGTGAATAGAAAGAAAAATTATCAGTTATTCAAGTGGAAATGTAGTCCACAGATAAACAGTGGGCAAGATTTGACCTTCTCCTGTCCAGATCTAAGAACATAGGCACTACCTCAGCCAAAGAAAAGAAGAGATAACACAAACAGGCGATGTGGGAAAGTGTGGGGAGAGTCAGAGGCAGCACCTCAGCCCAGGAGATGCTAATAAGGGCTCCGCTGGCCTTGTTCAGCAGAATGGGTGCTTTGCCATCCCACTGGGCTGAAGTCAGCCCTCTGCTCCAGCACCTCTGCTCTAACTACACACTATGACACCACCAGAGAAACTACCACATAATCATCAGGAAACCATCATTTTAGAGCCATGCTCTGAAATAAGAATTCAGGTGATAGAATAAGTAAAATTGTTCAAATTAGTAGGAAGCTCCTAGAGACAACAGGCCACTTATTAACATGAGAATTAAACATGAAAATGAAGAAAGAGGGATTCACGGAGGTGAGACAAGGAGTTAACACGGAAGAATTTTTAAAATGTAGCTAAATGTTCTATAAGATGAATCAATAAGAAAGTAGTGAGTTCTACATACTTACATAAAGGAAAAAGACCTATCCAAATTGAGCTTTAAGAACCAAGTGAACTAGTTAACAGAAAAGAATAAACAAAAACAAGTGACTATGCCACACACACAAATATACACATATGCAGACACATATATTGTATTCATCTAAAAGGTTACAAGAAATGTATAAAATGATAAAAACATACATATCTCCCATCAACAAATACCATTAAATTATATTTAAAAACAATAAATACTGATGAGAACACATAATGACATCCAAGGAAATGAGAGGTCACTAAGAGACCTTTGGTATTAATTCTCTCAACCAACTTACTGCTCATAATGACAAATCCTGGAACAGAAAGGAAATTCTTGTCAAATTTTTAATATGCATGACTGCATAGGTTAATCACAGGGAATTTCTAGTTTAGGAAACACGCAGACTCAACACAAGACTTAAGAAATTGAGTGATGCAATTACATAAGACAGGCACTGAAGCAATGCACTCAGTCATTAGTACCTAATTTCCTTTTTGCTTGAGCCAGGGAATATATTTTCATGGATGCATAGTGAGACTGCTGAAAAATCCCTTGCCACTCTAGCCTAAAAACATGAGTATTATTCAATACTGGAAGTTTGTAAGGGATAGTCAATACTTGTATGTCCATTCTCTGCTTCCATGCTAGGTAGCTAGATATTCAGTCTGAACATCCAGGTACCATATTCTATCCAGTACCATTTGGATGAGTTGAGTGACCAGATCATATTATTGCTGAATATTTTTTATATCATTCCGCATTTAAGATAGAATCAACCTATGTCTACCCAGGTAGTTGTTAAATTCTTTGAAAATGATTGGATATTATTTGGTAGGATAGATTTCTCCTCATTTCTTCTTTTTTTTGTGGTGCTGTGGATTGTACCCAGGGCCTCATGCATGCTAAGAAAGCACTCCACCTCTGAGCTACATGCCCAGCCTTGTGGAGGATGGATTACGATTATTATGTCTCTTTCTTTAAAAAAAAATTCTAAATGAAGAAATGTGATGGTATATCATCTGAGCTGCGTAACCAAATATAAGGAAGACCTTGATGAGTGCTGGTTACACATGAGGAAGGATGACATGTCTGTTGTGTGTTATAAAATAGAGAGGGAAGAAAGAAGCAGCCAGGATAATGCACTACAACAGGAAGGGAAGTCTCTTCAGCTTGCCAGGCCCTGTGTTATCATGTAGTGTTTATAAAATAGGTTCTGGAGATTGACCTATTTGGGTTCGAATGCTAGCTCCACAGGGGAACTTATAGGGAAGATAAAGCTCATGAGTGTTTCTGGTAAAAGGAATCCAAAGGTATAAAACCAAGAGTGATCATGGCTCATTCAGGAAGCAGCAACTATCTCAGTGAGGCTAAGGCAGTGGGTCAGGACTGAGGCATGAGGATAGGGGGGTAACAAGAGGAAAGGACACAGGGGAGAGAGGGTATGGTCTTAGTGTGAAGACAACTGAGGAACTTGAAAAGAAAGACGATGCTGAACACTTTAAATTAAAGGAATGGCATAATTTATTTATAATTTACATTTTTGGAAGAGAGAGACCAAAAGATGGAGCACAGCTAGAGACAAGGAGAGGTGACAATACCTGAACTAGGAAAGTGGCCTGAACTAGTAAGAATGCAGACAAGTGGACAGAGCACACCTCATCCCTCATCTGCTACTACCAGTGCCCAAGGGATTATAATCTCTCTCTTAAGATTTTGCACTCAGGACTACCTCCAATTCCATTGTTGAGTTTCCACCTCAATGGATGCAAGATGTAGAACCAACCCTCCTCACTTGGGCAGGTGGTGGACCCACTCTGGCCTCTTATGAAGTGAAGTAAGTTTCACACTTCCCTAGTTAGCTTTCATTTTCTTCCAGTTGGTACTTTTATTCCCTTTCTCCCATAAAACAATTATCTCCACACACCACTAGATGTTTAGTGTGCAGCAATATTTTTATGATGAATTTCATTTATCGTCATTTGCAAAGTAGGCAAGTCTCATCTCTGAACAACCTACCCAAATGAAAGTTAGGAAGCAGTTTCTTAGAAAACCATACTAATGCATGGGATAAATAGATTAATGATGCTATTTAGTGCTATCTAAAATCTATCATGAAAACAATCTTTGGTTCAATCCACCTCTGTAAATACAATTTACAGGTGGTAAATAGGAAGTATAAGAAGCAGAATGACCTAGACATGAGCCCTGTCTCTTCCCCTTAGGAATTTCTATGTTGTAGAACATTCCTTTTTGTATTTTGAATGTAAAGTAGACTTTATCTTTTATACTTGTCTTGAGTATCAACCCATGTGGCTTAAAGAAAAGAGCTTGGAACCTGGAATCAAAACACTGGATCAAGTCTCTAAACCTTTCTATCTTTAGTGTTTATATTTACTTCATGGAAATAATAACTACCTTTTTAACTCTTTGCAAGAGTTAAATGGTATAGTGTTTATAATAAGGACTAAAAACTCTGATACAGAAAAAGTTCTATATGTGCTCTAATCAGGTAGACATTATGGTTATCTCAATGAGGAACTAACTTGTTAGTTTTAATTAATGTAAACTTTAAAAAAACGCATGAGGCTTGTGATTGCTTTATTGGAAAGTACAGCTCGACAGTGCTATTTCAGTTTTCTTAACTCACACCCTAAGTTAACAATTAACTCCAACTTTAATCTAGAAATCCATAGATTAATAATATATTGTCTTGTAGGCAAAGATAGGTATGTAAATATCTTAAACATAATTGATAAAATAAAATAGATTGCAATTTTATTTTTGTTCACCATTAAAAAATTATTCATTGGAGGAAGTGGGGTTTTTTGTTTTTCTTTAATAACACTGATGAAAATTCCCCTGTTGGCACCATGTATCTTCAGGTACCTCTTACAATTAAAAAAAAGTTGCAAAATGATTTCCATCCATCAGCATACCAATCTCCTAGTGTAAGGCTAACCTACTCCCTCACACTATATAGGTCCACAGTCTTCAGGAAGGGTTGGTAAGTCATGCAGCTTCTCTTTTTCTACCTTACCTTTTCCATCATTCAGCTTCTGGCTGCTGCAATACTGATGGCTCCAGAGTTTGCGGATAAGGGCGAAGGAAATAGAACAGAACATTTTTATTCATAGGATTAAAAGCTTAGTATGACCTTCCTTTCTGGACCTGGCTAATATCTATTGCTGCTAATGTGGTTTTTGTGTGTGTGTGTGTGTGTGTGTGCATTTGTGTGTGTATGTGTTTTTGTATGTACATGTCCATGCATGTACTTTGGAAGATTGTTAGTAGCTTTTAACTACAAAACTTGGGAAGTAAGTGATGCGTCCAAATCTTTAGTCACCTATGCCTCCTTGAGCTCTGCTTTTCTAGCAGAGAAACACACAACTTTTCTTGGAGTAGGCCATGAAGCCACTTCTTCTAGGCTTAACATGAGATTAGTACCCCTCATCTTTATCCATCAGTTTTGGGATAGCCTTACAAAAATCTCTCACAGATGCCTCTCAGTGTTAATTCTCTTCAGCTTACTTTTTGCAACTGTAAGTCAGTTCAAGAATTATGAAAATATTCCCAACTGGGTAACTGAAGAGATAACTCTTTCAGTTATCTGAAATCAATTACCTTGAACTCATAGCTACAATGTCCAATTGCATAACCTGTTAAGATGCAAAAATGATCACTGCAGCTCTGGTAATAGTCACTTAATACTGGAAAATTATGTAATCATCATGATAAGGAGAAGTTCATAAACAATAAGGTTCCAACGCTAACATATATTAAGAAAGGAGGTCAGACGTACTTCCATTTGCATTTTGAAGCAGATGACATATGTATATATATGGTGGAACATTGTTTGGATTTTTTTTTGCTTGTAAGAATTAGTTTAGGGTCAGAGTGTAGAGTATTTGTCTAACATGCAGAGGGCCTTGGATTCAATCTCGAACACCCTCCCCGCAAAAATTATTTTTTTATTATCATTGTAGACATTTTTGGATATATACTGAAACCTGCATTATTGCTCATTTTTGAAAATGTGATTTTTAAGTTTTGCTATTTGACCCACACTATTTCCAACATTTTTTTTAGTCTTGACATCTTAAGACATTTGTGTCTCAATCCAAGTCTAAGTAAAAAGAACTTCCCACATAAGTGACCAACTAGTTTAGAACATCAACCTTTGAAAAACTGAATGTTACTCCAAAGATAGAATCAGTGAGTTTATATTTTTCAGTAAGTAGTTCAGCTGTGAAAAACATACTTTCTTTTCACAAGATATGAGAGAAAAAATATTGAAATAGAGGCATCACATGAACACTACACTCATACTATAAGTTTGTAAGCTAGGTGAAAAGGAGAAAGTAAACTTTATACATAAAAAAAATTTTAATATTGATATTAAACAAAATAATATTTTACTACTTTCCCATTTATTAAAATTATCCAAAAACAGGATGCCCCACTTAGCAGAGGCAATACACTTTGATGAAAATGTCATATTTTAGATTATCAAAGCATAAAAGAGAGATTTCTCTTATCACCCCAACCTAAGCATCTATAATTAAATTTATATAATGGTTATCAAGGAGCATTTTGCAGCAAATAAAGGTTTTTTGATGTATGAATCAATACTTTCATTGACATTTTCTTTCTTTTCTTTTCTTTAGAATGCCAAAAATTACATACACAGTTTTACCTGTCATAAAATTTCATGATGTCAAAACAGGTTAATTTTAGCCAATGCAACATGATCAAAATATTTTCTATAATTTCAGTAGTGAGGAAAATAAACAAAAAGCTATCTTCTAGAATTAAACAAAGTTAAGTATTTTTATATACATGCAAAAAATGTAGACATTGGAAAAAATGCGTTGGAGACAACGTTAATCACAATATTACAGTAGATTATTATGAAAACATATTTTCCAAGACAAAACAAGTATTGGAAGAAACCTAGATCCCAACAGTTTCCCTTGGTACTCTTTCTGATTAACAGGTAATATTGTCTACTTTGGTCTTGACCTTGGTTACCTAAAACTACATTCTTAAATTAATATCCCAGTGATTTTCCTGCAGTTGCTTTGATCATTCCTTCTGTTTACTTCAGTGACTCCTCTTATGTTACCTATTTAAACATATCCCAAGGTTTTCTTGTTTCTTCTCACTTTTAGTGATCCCCTCTATCACAATTCCAAATCACAGTTTTTATGGGAAAGCTCAGTGCTTTTCGTGGCTGCCCTTGATCCTTCTCCTGGGTTGCAGAACTGTAACATTTACCTACAGGTTGTCTCCGTGTGACTGCCTGCATTCATCTCTATATATACCTCAAACTGCCTTATCTTCCCAACACAACTTTGTCTTCATCCATGGTTTCACAGCTTCACATTCATTCCACATTAATATCTTGGAGCCTTCTTGAGCTCCATCCTCTTTCTCACATACCCAAGCTACCTACTTGGTAAGTTCTACTGCCACAGTCTCTTTCTATCCAAGGGCACAGCACCTGTGTTGGTGTAGTCCTTATTGTCTCCTTTCTAGAAGAGTCCCAGTCCAATATCCATGACACTGGTCTTCTACTTTCTTGTCTCTTCCTTTACTAAGCCATTCTACCCACTGCCAGGAAAAGCAATATTGCTGAAACACAAGTGCAATCATATTTGCAGAAACTACTCTGGGCAAAATTCCCAGTGAAATTCAAAGGGCACTTTTATTTTTGGTGGTACTGGGATTTCAATTTGGCCTTGCACTAGCTAGGCAGGTGCTTTACCACTTGAGTCATTCTCTCAGCCCTTTCTGCTTTAGTTATTTTTCAGATAGGATCTTCCATTTTTGCCTAGGGTCAGCCTCAGATAACAATCCTTCCTCTTATGTTTCCACATAGCTGGAACCACAGGCACACACCCACACAACTACCTTATTTGTTGAGAAGGGATCTTGATGATTTTTTGTTCAGTCTCCTCCTCCCAAGTAGCTAGAATTACAGATCTGAGCCACCATGCCAGCCTCAAATGGCACTTTCCATTCTTACTTGGCCTCTCTGTGATGAGACACCATGAACTCCCTTCTTGAAAAGTTTTCCTTTGTCTTCACTCATTCTACTCTCCACTGAATTTCCTCCTATTTCTCTGGCCTTTCATCTTCAGTCTCCACAATGGTTGCTTCTTCCTCTGATTAAAGGTTCAGGTTATTATGCCAGAGGGTACCACTCTGAGTCTGTTACTCTTCTCATGCTGCAGTTCTTATCACCCATGAAAGAGACATCCACACCCATGTTGGTAGCTACCCGTGCAGGGATTATTGACTACCTATCTTTCTCTAGCTATTGGCACTCCTGACTCCCAGACTTGTTCAATTGCTTAAGCAACTTCCCCATGTGGATGGCCACAGACATCAAACTCCATCAGCATCAACTCAAATCCCCTCCCTCCCAAAACTGTTTCTTCTATCTGCCTAACTTAAGGAACAAAAATACCACCACCACCGCCGCCCTAGTTAGATAGTTATATCAGAGAGATCACACACAATCATTTTTATCTCCTTGTCCCTCAGCCGTTGTTCCCAATCTACTAATTTCTACAATATTCATATCACTACAATAAGTATATGTTATCCCCAAAAGCATCTTGGAATATCTCCCACCTGGTTCTCCCTCTCCTCACCATACTTCCCTACCCTGGGTTAGGCATCTCTACCCTGTGAAAACCTCTGCCTTAGTTTCCACATTGTATTATAAATTTTATATATGTATTTGTACTTTTTCTGCATGATGACCTCCTTCATTCTTGTATCTGCAGTGTAAGCAAACTGCAGGTGGAGTAAATATTTACTGAATAAATAAGTGAATGATGCCACCCACCTCAGTTACCCATGGCAATTCGCCACTGGCTTCAGGGAATAAAGTGCACAGTCCTTGGGCTGAAAATTCTTCATAATTACACTCCCCCGATCTTTTCAATCTTTTCTTTGTATTTTTGCTCCTGTTTCTCTAAATATTAAATCTCCAGGCATACCTTTCTATGTGGAGAGATGGCATTTTTCTTACTTACTGATCTATTTTACTTCTCCATATATTCTAAAAGCTACTTCATCCCATTTTTGCTTCTTTCAAGTCTCCAAGGCTTAGTAAATTTTGATCATCTGTAAGAAGAATTTTCCTATCTTTCTATGCAAAATTAAATTCTCTTCAGTACTAATATTGCACTTATTGAACTCCTCCCATCAATTAAGTATGCTTTTTTATTTTATTTAAATATTAACCAGATTCTAAACATTTGGAATGTAAGGACTACAGTACTTTGATGTCTCTCTTCCCAGTTTCTTCTTACCTGTTTTAGCTGGAAGAGACTCACTAGTATAAAATACATACTCTCTACTTATTATTGACATAATTTCTGTGAATCAGTTTCTTCTCTCAGAGATGATATCATTATCTGGCCTTCAAAATTAAATAAGGTAATGTAATTAAAGTGGTGAGGTCAGCACTTGGCAAATAGTAAGCATTCAGTTGACAGTTGTTATCAATATTATCATTGCTATAAATATAGTTAAACTAAAGAAAACATCTGTTAAATAGAAAAACCAGTCAATTTCTATCACCAGAGGTTAAAGCATAGAAAAGGTGATTTAAAATCAAATTTTCACTGTATTTTGGAGATCTGAGTGTTCTAAACATATCTGAATGTCCCAGATGCCACAAGTGCCTGGCTTTCCACTACATCTGGAAAGATTATTTATTATAACATTTGAGATAAACAAGTTTGTTGATAATTAGAGAAACAGGAGCTCTATAGTGGTAGAGATATAATGTGGTATAATTATTGTGGAAAGCAGTTTCTCAGTATTTCATAAATTTGAAGATAAAAATGCCTATGGCTTAGCAAATCCATTCCTAGAAATATTCACGAGTGTAATTATTGTATCTGTACACAAAGAGAATGTAATAGAATATTTTATAGTGCTACTTATGATAGCAAATACCATATAGCTATGAAAATTAATAGGTTGTTCTGTAAGTATCAACATGAGTTGATCTCAGATGTACCATGCTGAGAGAAAAGAGCAAATTGCATGAATAATGTATACTTTATTGTTCATATAAATTTTTTAAACACTAAAGGCAATGTTATATACTGCTTCTGTACATATTCACAAAGAAGTAGAAAAATAAATACTGGGTAATGGTATGGGGTTTGAACTCAGGTCCCTGCACTTGCTAGGGAGGTCCTTATCACTTGAGCCATAGCCCTACCCCTTAGAAACATTTTAAAACAATAAAAATATACTTTGTGGTGAGACCTATATACAACATAGTGGTAATCTCTTTTGCCATTGTTACCATCATTCATTCATGTTTAAAAACTCAAAAGTGTGGCTGTCATTATCAACTGACTGCTTTGCTAAATACTCCACTCTCCTTTTTCATTAGCATATTTATGCATACTGATGTTATCAAAATCTGTTTCCAAAGTGCTGTCCCTGTGTTCATGGTCCCATCTGTGTGCTGTTCCCTGGATGCATCTGTCAAAGCATGCAAGGCTTTCAACACATTAGTCTGTGGATCAGGACACTTTTGAAGCCTTTGCTATTTAGGAGCGCAAGTCCAAATTCCCTTGAAGCTTCCACAACTAACTTTACTCCAGAACCATCATCAAAATCCCTAGAATGCTCTCCATAGGCTATGCAATCTGTCTCTTTTCCAGCGTTCCATAAAAACAGCCTATTCAACTTCACTTCCTAATGTCATGCTTGGCACTCCCCTTAGTCAGTATCGGGCCTTCAGGACCAAGCCATGATTTTTTTCATCACCAGTTACCATCTAAACTACTTTTTACCTAATTTTTTTTCTGTAAATCTACTTTTATTTTAGCTCAGATAAATATTTTAAAGGTTAATTTCTATCATTACCATAAGTGAAAAACACAGTATCTATTTCAATAAATGGGAAACACCTGTATAAATAGATGTCTTTTTTAAGAGTTATTAAACTACTTTTTGCCTGCTTAAGTCTGTTGGTTCTTCTGTGTTGTTATAAAGGGGGTTCAAACAAATGCTAGAAGAATTTTCAAGTCATAAAACAAAATTTATCCTTGAATATCATTTTAGTGTTATCAATTAGGCATGCAAAGTTCAGAAAACACTGCTATATGAAAAATATTTTCATCACCCTTTTCTGTCCTTGTCAGCTCTGCACATCCTTCCTGGCCTGGCTAATGTTCTGCCACTTTGTATAGTGTCCTTGTGAAATTTGGTGCACTGTGAACTGCCCCTTCCTCTGGTGAATGTCTCCTTCAGGTTTAGGGAATTAACTCTACTCTGCTTTTGAATGATTCCTATACAAGTTTCTAAATTCATGTTTTCTGGTCTGCTGTGATTATTCTTCAAAGAAAAGATGTATGGAAGCTTCTTCTTAATCTACTGATACTGAGCATCATGCTTTCTATAGAGCGGATTAACAAAGGTGACTCCATGGCGGCCTAAGTGACTGATGGATGGGCACTGTCTTATTCTTAACTCTTTATGAACTCACATCTCCTGGAGTAGATAAGGATCCCCTCAAAGCCTGTGTCTGAGTCATTCTTCAGTCCTCCAGGCCCAGTCCACTGGGAGAACACTGCAGAATTATTAAAAATCCTTGTCAAACAAATAAATGGCACTTCCTAGAGAAACTAGACCATGGGTGGCATTCAGCATAAAAACCAAAGCTGGTCTGTTGTGTATCCAGTGTTTCTTGCAGCTTCACTCTGCCTTTTCCTTTTTTTTTTTTCATTCTGGTGCTGTCCTGGACATGCTGACAGAAAATAAACCTGAAAGGGTTTATTTTCACATGGCATATCACATACAAAACACTGTTGTTACTGCTCTCGGTTATCACCAAATACCATAGGGAATGCTTGATCTTAATAGACAGTTGGTATACGTGTGGTCTTTACATAAAAGATTTTCTAAAACTTCAACAATCATATGTCTTAAATTAATGCAAATTCAAATTTTATTTTGTCCTCCAAATTAGCTAACACATTTTAATATGAGATGGTCTTTAACAAACTCTGTCTTAATAATTTTCATTATCTCTAAGGTACAGACAGTCAAAATATTCTATTTATAAATTAGCTACAGGGAAGGTGAGAAAACTGGAATAAATAATACATTTGCTTTTTAAATATATAAGCTGTAGCTATAGCTTTCAATTAAAGTGCAACTAATAACTATAATTTCATAATTTCTAGGTTCTTTACATTATAAAATCATATTAAAATCACTATTATGAGTGAAAGATAATCATGTAATTATGTTAAGAAGAGCATGAAAGTATCACCACTAAGGTCCAGACAACTTAAGAATATACCTGAAATTCATCATTACCTGATAATTATTTTTATATAAAAACCAGACACTAACTGGTAATTGAATATCAATCTAAAATTAGATCCAATGAATTTAGATTTTGCTATTTTCTAAGGAATCAGAGAGCTCTTAATACATGGAGACACCACGTACTTACTGGTCTTTTTTTTTTTTTTTAAGTTGTGTTTAAGAAAAAAGACACATAATATCTAGACACATGGTTAAGTTCAACAGTGTTGACTTTATTGTTTGTTGTGCAAGGAATCTCCAGAATACTTTCATCTTGCAAAACTAAAACTCTGCATCCATAAAACAATTCTCACTTCCTCTTCCTCCTAGACACTGGCCATCACCATTCTACTTTCTGTTTCTGCAAAACTTAACTAATATAGATATCTCATATAAGTGGAATAATACTATTTGTCCCTTTGATTTTTTTTTTTGAAGCTTAATTGAAACCTACTTAGGATGAAGCCAAGTTACCCTCTATCAGTTAGTGCCTAAGCATCTATTTAGTATAATGCACTCAATTTAATTCTATTAAACCAATGACATAGGTTATACCCACTCTACAGATGAGGAAATTGAAGTTTTTTACTGTGAAAAATCCTGTTACCAGTCATCTATCTAATAAGCAGTGGGGCGATCCAACTTGATCTGACTTCAAAGTCACAGTCTTTTTACCACACCTGGATGCCTTTTGAAGCATTTAATATTTTCGTAGGATTTTAATCATCTACCTAATTGAAGCAAGTCAGAGTGTCTCTTTTCTTACATTTGACTTTTCATATTGCATGTGTTTCACCTTGCACATGTTTCACCTTTTTAAAATATACTACTTCATTCTAAACCATATTTCAAGGTATTATTCTAACCCATATCCTAAAAAACCACAGAATACTGGTTACCTCCCGTTTTCCAAGCAGGGCTTGGGAAGAAAGAAGCAGTATTGTGTTCAATTTTTTCTGAAAATTTCTCAGTGTGTACCATATGTCAGTTGTGAAATGAATATTAATTTTAGAAAAAGCAACACTTACATCTGTGGAAGTAAGTCTCAACTTGTTCCGTTCGGACACATTGTTTTAGTGAATGGAAGTCACTCTATCCAGCCAGGCAATCTCTCCAAACATGCCTTACTCCACAAGGAACACATGCACTCCTGCTTACAGAGCCACCTGGGATTGGAAGTCCTACCAGTGTGACAACAATGCTGCCCAACCAGAAATCCTGAAAGGCAAGAGAACTACAATACCCACAATTCAGGATCCTCACCTGAAACCAGGAGGACAGGTTAATGACTAGAGTTTCACTCTAAGATGAAAGGGGAAACAGTTGGAAAAACAATAGGAAAGAAAAAAATCAAGTAGTTACACCTGAGAACAAGCAGTACATATGGTCTTACTTCCATAAAAGGAAATTAAAGTGCTTTAATGTTTGCCTAAAAGTAAGGCAGCTCCTTCAGTGTTGGCAAGAACTCAGAAATCTTCATGCATACATCTCCTGCAGCTGTGGAACCTGCCTGGCTGGATTCTCTTTCTGTGATTCAGAGGTGAGAGTGCCTGGCTGCTCTGGGAAGCACGTGAATGAAAACTGCAGAGGTGTGGCCCAACAGTCTCAGTTCCTCTTCCATCAGCAATGTGATATCTCTCAGAGGTGCTGCAGACACAGTGGAGACCTTTTGATCCTCATCTTCAAAAAAGTTCTGGATTTTTAAAAACTCACTTTAAAATGTGCTCTTAAATTCGCAAGTAAATGGATAGAACTGGAGAACATCATTCTGAGTGAGGTTAGCCTGGCCCAAAAGACCAAAAATCGTATGTTCTCCCTCATATGTGGACCTTAGATCAAGGGTAAACACAACAAGGGGAGTGGACTTTGATCACATGATAAAGTGAGAGCACACAAGGGAGGGATGAGGATAGGTAAGACACCCAAAAAACCAGATAGCATTTGTTGCCCTCAATGCAGAGAAACTAATGCAGATACTTTAGAGTGACAGAGGCCAATAGGAGAAGGGGACCAGGAACTAGAGAAAAGGTTAGTTCGAGAAGAATTAACTTAGAAGGTAACACACATGTACAGGAAAACAATGCAAGTCAACTCCCTGTATAGCTATCCTTATCTCAACTAGCAAAAACCCCTTGGTCCTTCCTATTATTGATTATACTCTCTCTTCAACAAAATTAGAGATAAGGGCAAAATAGTTTCTGCCTGATAGCAAGGGGGTGGGGGGGAAGGGAGGAGATGGGGTAAGTAAGGGAGGGGGGAGAAATGACCCAAACATTGTATGCACATATGAATAAAAGAAAAAATATATATATATTTTTTTTTTTAAATACAAACAAGAATGAATCTTTCTTGATGTGTTCTTTCACTTTCCTTTCCATTTCTGGGTTGATATTTTCTTTCTGAATATTTCTGCTTTATTTTCAATTATTCAGAATTCAAGAAAGAGAAAATTGAAGGCAAGAATGATAAAGCTTAGTAAAATGAAACTTACAGTAATTGTTTCACTTTGTAACAACAGGGAATGAAAAACTAAAATTGAGAAGTGTGTTTTCCTCCTTTGTTCATAAAGCATCTCTAAAGCTTTTCTTTCCTGTTAGACACAGTCCAGAAAATAGGAAGAGACATGTCTTGGTTTGGTCTGGGCTCAAAAAGTAATAGGTGGAGTCATCTAAAGTAAGTAGATAGCAGAATGGGGATGAAGAGTTCTCTTTTCCCTTTTCTGTATTCTCTTTTCCTCCATTCTACCCCTGCCTCTGCCCCTGCTTCCCTAATGTGTGCTTCTCAAGTCTCCTAATGTAGTCAAAGCCCCACTGAAGCTCCCTGTTGAATCATCCTCCACACCCCCCACCCCTTCCACAATTCAAACAGAGCCTTTCTAGTTCCCTTTGTCGTAAGTCTCTCAACACCCAACTAGGACCTAATATTTATGTTCCTTCAAAAAAATGGCTGTTGATATACCCCAACCTTATACATTTTGTCCCAGTACTGTTTCTTCTTCCTGAGATCCTCATTGCTCATCTGTAGATGTGCAGAATCTTCCTTTCTTTCAAAGAAGATGAAAAGACACTCTTTTCTAAGAAGCCCTCCTTCCCAGTCTGACTTCACTGAAATGAGTCCCTCCATCCTAATAAATTCCATACTATTATGCCTAGCTCTCTCATAACACATTTTATGTCATGTGTCATTGTTTTATTTGAGTGTGTGCATACACAGACCATCTTATTTTCCTGTTTGAAGGCAGGACTTTATTTATTTATTCCCAGTTCAATAATGCATGTGTAAGTAGATATTTCTGATAAGGAAACTTGAAATAACTGGAATATTAATTCTAAGTTGGATTTTAATGCTTAATATCACCTCTATCTGAACTAGGGAATTTCTGCATGTAATGAAATCTCTAAATACCAAGAAAGAATACTACTGTGAGAATCCCCTGTAATCCAATGTGGTGTGACTTCTATAACAAACTTTTTTTTTCCACTATGCTACCACCAAACTACAAACCTCACTATTTGTTTTCTGAGAAAGAGTCTCAAGGCGTGGACTCAGCTGGCCTTGAACTCTTGATTCTCTTGTCTCCACTTCCTGCGTGCTGGCATACATGTGCACATCACCACACCTGGCTTCCATACCCTTTATTGTAGAAAGTCAAACTTTTTAAATAAAGCAGTTCAGCCCCTGACATTGCCTGAAATAAAGGTTCTCAAGAATCAGTACTAATTGTCTGACCATACTGTGCACTTACTTGGCTAAGTCCTAAGGCTTGTCTGTTCTGTAGTCTTGTTTGCCATTACTCCCTCTTTGAGACCATGGGCGGTCCTCCATCTATGATTTTGATCATTATCTCCAGCATTTCTGACTCTCCTCTCCTATGATGTAATCTTCTGGCTCTGAAGACTAAACTCTGTTTTTTAGATTTAAAAAGTTAATTACTGCTCTGTCTTACCTAGGAAAGGAAATTTTTGCTAGTTCCTCACACCCTGCTTCTAAGGGTTTCTCCTGTTCCTCACAGGTTCTCCAGTGACTTATAGCTGTCAGCTACTGTGGAGGAAGTGAGTCAGATCCTATTGACTCATGTAGTGAGATTTCTGTGAATCACAGATACAAAATCTGGCTAATGAAGATGATTGTTGTTTGGTGTTTAAGACAGCTCTCCCCTTCTCAGCTCTCCTCTAATCATGTCAGATATGCCTTAGCTCCTTTTGCCTGCTTGTGTGAGCATAACCCATGCTACCTAAAGCTAGGTCCATAGTTCACTCTCAACATACAGCTATGTCACTTCCTTGAGGGAATCTCTTTTGACCCCCTTCCTTACTTCCTGCACTGACTAACAAAAATGACTGGGTGAGTTGATATTTTGTGCATGCTACTCCATTAAATTTTCATTGTTTTTCTACTGGAAATCATGATCATTTGCAGTTAATGAGATTTATTATACTAAGAAAAACACTGGGACATGAACATATGTTATTTCCTGACAGGGTAAGAAAGGGGTAAGAAAGGGTAAGGAAAACCAACCCTTTCACCCTCAGTGTGTGAGAAGAAGGTCAGAGTTCAAAGGAAACTCAAAGGTGGTTTCCATAGAAACATAACAGAAGGCATTAGAAAGTGAGACACATTAGGCTCAGTGATTGTCCACATAGCCTGAACCATCACATGCTTGGCCTATTTGAGAGGGCTAATGAAGGACCAGCTATTCTTCAGTATGGGATGTGAAGGTACCAAGAGTGTCAGTGGACCGGAAAAGACTAGGGGTTAGGACAAAGAGGCTATGCTATAATTGCATGACTCAAGAAAAATAGTAAGAATCATCCATCATTGGATTCCATACTGTGCAGTGCTCTATAGAGGAATTAAACCTGAATCCTCCTGGCAGGTGATCAGACAGGAAACACAAGGTATCACATGGGCTTCAGTCCTCCTTCTTCTCCCCCACCATGTTATGTTCATGCCCCTATCATATACTTACATAACATCTTGCATTTTGTCAAGAAACTGGAGGTGGAAAAGGAAAAGGAAGAGAAGGAAAAGAAGAAGGAGTAAGAGGAGGAACTCAGAGACTGAGAATAAAAACAAGTCATTCAGAGTATTTAAGTCAAAAGAGACTGATGCACTCAATCATAAGGTGAAAATCTACTCCTTCACACCATCTACACGCTCCACTGATAGCACCAACATAAAAGCTGAAATTCCAGTGACTCTCCCTTGTAGATAAGGGAGAGGCAAAGCATATAAAATATCTAACCAGATACAGCTATCTGGTACCAAATTGGAAAGTGGTGACACAAAAGTAGCAAGGACAGAAGCGAATCCACTCTTCTGGTGAACAGAGACAACTGTGCCAACAGTATCCTGCTCTGATTATCACTGGCAGTCATGGAATATGCAGTCTACACTTATAACGTTGGCTGGTCATGCAAACTGTGGCTTCTCGGGCTTAGTAGAAACAATGAACCCATCCAGTGACATTGTCTTGTCTGCTATTGTGGCTTCTTAAGCCACGTGGATTCCCCAGTCTTCCTAGCAAATCTGAAAGTGCAGTTTGGTTTGCTGGTTTTCAATTTAGATCAGTCATAGTCAATTACTCTTACATGAGGCTAAAAACTTTGATACCAACATCTAGTACAACTCTTACCACATTGTCACAGGTATCATCTCTGCTTATCGCACAGTATTAAAGACCTATTTATCTCTAGATAGCTAAAAGCTCAATCGTGCTTGGCTATAGTACATATTTGTTTATCTAAAATGAACTGTTCAGTCTTCCTGGAAGTTTCTTCTAACTTAATTCTTAATTCCCCAATGACATGGAAGCTGTCAAGTTGCTAATTAATGCAGAAGTAATTTTTTTCTCCTAATGCTGTAAGTGGTTCAAAATTTATACTTTCTCCCTTCTCTGTATATAGGAGCTAGTGATGTACTATACCCAAGGGGGAAATCAAACACACAAAAAGTGGTTTATACATGCCCAGGGTGTTACTGTTACTTAATAATAATGGGGTTTTTTTGTTTTGTTTTGTTTTGCTTTTAGTGTCCTTCAATAACTTAGGTTAAATGTCACTCATGTTTAGTCCCTGTAGCACAAATGTACCAGAGAGGGTAAAAAACACATGTCCCATGTGTTCAGATTTTTCTCAGTAGGCTGCCATGGAAAAGAGAAATGGCAAGCTTAGAAGAAAATTCCCCCTGGAGTTTTTCTCTGTCCTGTTTCAGTATGAATGGGACTCTCAGACACTGATCTGCTGTGACTTCCATTTCTGGGTCACTTTGTCCCTGAATCGTGATCACATTATAAGTTTCCAAAAGTAGTTAATAACAGTACCATCTACTAGTTAATTTCAGAAAATAGCTCAAATCATAGTAAAATGTTAGGACCAGAGTTAATTTGGGTCAATTGATGTGATTTTCCTACATTAAGAAAGTGAGCCAAGTTCTGCTTACAATTTCATATTTTCCTTCATTACATCTTTCTGGATTCTTACTCAACTGTAAGATGAAACATCTGTAAATGGACCCCTCACTGAGCAGCAATTTAGAAGTTCATTGCTGTTTTCTTTCATTTGTCTCCTTCATGATTACCCACAAGGAAATATGGGCCAACTCTCCACATGATCACCAATATACTGCGATGCTGCCCTTTTACTACTATTAACCAACAGCAGAAAGTGCTCTGTGCAGTTTTCCCTAGAATTCCTATGGATTACTTGTCTTACATTTTTGACCTGAAGACTTCTCCATTTTTTGGAATTCTTCTGTACTTTATTGCTGAAATTGCCATTTTCATGCAAAGAGCACCTTTTAGAGAAATTCTTCAATTGTCTTTATATCATTTTCCTTTGAATCTTACACAATTTTCCAGAGAATTTCTAAAGTATTTTTTGTCCTAGGAAAGACACCTTTGTCCTAAGAAGGTGTAAAATTTTGTGTCTCTGGACTAAAGTAGTGATTTTGTGCATTCCATTAACAGGTGTGTGTGTGTATGTGTGTGTGTACAACATATCAACTACATCACCCACTCGTGGATGAAAAAATTATTTTCTCTGAGTCTCTGGTACACCAGATGGTAAATTCTTTGGGAATGGAAGGAATATCAACTATTATTTATATAAAGTTTGTAATCTAAAAGTCAAGACAAAGAGGCATCAGATATCGCCAATATAGTTAGATAGTATATGCTATGGTTTGAATCTTAAGTGTTCTCCAATGATCTATGTGGTAAAGGCTTGGTCCCCAGCATGTTGTTATTGCGAGTTTATAAAATCTTTAAGAAGTGGGGCTTAATTTGAGGTCTTCAGGTCCTTAAGGGAAGCTCCTTGAAGAGGAGCACCTAGCCCCTTATTCATTTCCCTTCACTTTCTAGACAGAAGATGAGCAATTTTTTCCACCAGTTGTTCCTCCCAACTGTGTCTTCACAGATCCAAAAGCAATGAAGCAAATGTGTCATGACTAAAACTTCCAAACTGGTGAGGGAAAATAAACCTTTTCTTTTTATAAGGCCATAATCTCAGGAATTTGTTACAGTAATGAAATGTTGAATACTACAATATTTTTCACTATATGTATGTTTCTTGCACATTTTTAAATCTTGTACAAGAAGACACATTTTTGAAGAAATGAAGAAAGAAGCAGTATATTTCGTGTCCTGGTAATATTGTCTCCATTATGTGTATTCCTAATAAGTATTTCAATAGTGAGCTCTAGTCTCTAATTTGAGGCTAAAATATTGAACTCCACAGAGACACAGGCATGTTTACCTACAAGGATAAAATTCCACTGTTCTGTGGCAGAGGATGAAGTAATGTCATGAGTTACCCATCTAACATTCATAAGGATTTCATCTGGAATGTTAGAAGCCACGTAGATTGGCTACTTGTATTTCCACACATTCTCCTTGTGCTAATATATTAATTCCAAATATGTTCCTTTTCAATTGATGCTATAGAAAATTATCATAAATTTAGTGGCTTAAACTATAAAATTTAATGTCTATCAGCTCTGGGAATCAGGAGACTGACCCAAGTCTCACTGGGACAAAGTCAAGATGTTGGCAGGATTGCTTTCATTTCTGGAAGCTCCAAAGGAAAATACCTTTCCTTGCCTTTTTGGACTTCTAGAGTCCACCCACATTTCTTGGCTCACATCCCTTCTTACATCATCAAAGTCATCAATATCAGGTTGAATCTTCTCATATCAAATCTCTCTGATTCTTCTTCTGTCATCAAATCTCTCTCATTGACTCTAGTAGGGAAGCTTTTCTTCCTTTAAGGACTCATAATTACAGAGAGACCATATGAATAGTCCAGCTCATCCCCTTCTCAAAGTACACACCTTTAATTATATCTGCAAGTTTCTGTCAGTAGCACAATCACAGGTACCAAGGATTAGAACAAGGACATCTGATAGGAGCCATTATTCTTGCTATTGTATCAAGTTACCTCCTCAGAAAACTCTATGCAGCATTCTAGGGTTAGAGTTAAGTCATGAACAAGCTTCCCATTTGGGTTAGGATAAAATATTTTTTATTTTCACACAGGACCAGTATTAGTACATGCCTAATTGAACAAGTAGAAAGAAAGGCCTTGGGTCTCTGAAACATTGTCTGCCTTTTGGCTGTCACCAAATATTTCATCATGAAAGACTCATGACTCAGTCTCAAAAATAAATAAATTGAATTTGTTAAACAAGATCATATTAAAATGAAAATACATCTTAGAGGGGTTCCCTTTGCAAGAATTCATCAGTCAACATTCTAGCAGAGGTAAGTATGAAAAGTGCTGAGAGTGGAAGAATAAATGGAGGAAGAGGGGTTTGGAAAGACCATATGGATTTCCTATCATGATGGGCTGGTGGAATGACTCAAATGGTAGAGCACCTGCATAGCAAGTGTGAAGCCCTGGGTTCAAACCCTAGTACCACAAAAAAAGAAAAAAAAAGTTCCATTCTTCTCATGAAAGAACCTAGCCACAAAAAATTTTTTTCATGCCCTGTTCTATATGAGTCTTCTGCCCTGACTGACCAAACAAATGACCACAGATGACCAGATTAAAAACTGATGTCCAAACCAAAGTTGGCCAACTGCAAGCTACACCAGGGTTTTAAAAAATTTTATGCTTGACCAGTTAATGAATCAACTTATGAACAACTTTAAATTTAATTAAATAAATGGAATTTAAATGAATGGATGTAATGAAAGGAATATAACAGGTCAGAGTTCATTGAGCAAAACAGTTCAATATTGTTCCATGAATGGTTATTTATTTTAATGTGTATATGAAAGTGTATGCCTTAGTGATGTGTGTGTGTGTGTGTGTGTGTGTGTGTGTGTGTGAATTTTAGATCAGTTATACAATGATTTCTTTTCTGTAGGCCAATTTGAAAATTACCCAACGAGATAGAGGTCTTATGTGATAATGTAACAAGAGAACTATGCCCTATTGGAATATTTTTAAGTTGGGTAGTAACCCACTAACTAACTAATGAAATCATGTCTCTTTGGTATTTAAATGAAAAACTTCAAATGGAGGTACAGGCACTGGAGTATCATAAAACCACAATAAACACCTTGACGAAATGGAAATCAGAAACTACAAAGAAGTCAAAAGCCTGAGTAATATTTAGAGACTATGGGGGTAGAGAACAGCAGGGTTGGCAATAGCAATAGAAAAAGACAGGGAATGAGGTAGAATGAGAAGCGGACTAGTCACAGAAATGGCAGAATCACAGAAGTAGGAAGTATTGGATACCCATTTATAAAGGCAAATTATGGTAAGCTGTTACTCTCACATTCAACAAATACTCACTGATTGCAGTATGCCAGCTGAGTCGACTATGGTGAAGAAAATAGACATGAGTTCATGGCTTTGGGGAGCCTACATTCTAGAGGATATGTGCTGAGTTATATCCTAAATTACATGTAAGCTCTTCCTGATTGTGCAAATATGGTGAATAACATTCTATCCTTTCAGTACTCCCTCATAATTTTATTTCTTGCAAAATGAAAGACCTAAATACTGTGGCTCCAAATGAAGACTGGTTACTTAGAGTTTTGCTTAGCACTGGTTCTACATGTGCAGAAGTCTCACTTGGAGAGGGAGGAGGCAAGAGCTTTTTTCATTAGGACTAACAAAGAAGAATCAAGTAAATTAAGTATGATAGAGGTTTCATTTCTTGATTATTCATTACAGAAATTATTGATTTATTTATTTTTCTAATAAACGATTCTCTTTCAGAGGAGCCAAGAATGTTTGTTAGTCAAAATTTGCATAACAAATTTGTTGGCATATCCCTCCAGACTTTATAAGAAATGAGCAATATATATTCACTATGTCTTGATTTCTTTGTATATTCTCTCTCTCTACCTCTCACTTGAATCCTGCCTATCCAAACTGCTTTCATGCCTCCATTTAAAAAAACAACAAACTTTAACATCCCTCTCAAGCAATCCACATCATTGGTCCTCTCCGTCTCTCATCAGCTTTGTAAAATTGGTTGTTTTCCTTATTCTAATTAGTGTATATTAACTATACAAAATAATGGATGTCGTTGTGATATTTTCTTACATGAACATAATGTACTTTGATTATATCCTCCCCTCAGAAAGACAAGTATTGCCTGTTTCCTCTCATATGTGGAATTAAAAATAAGGACATGAAAGTAGACAGGGGAATATTAGGGAAGAGGAGGGGGAGTAGGAGGAGGGGTTGGAGTGGGGTGAATCTGATCAGCTTTTTAATGAAATCTCTCTTCATGGCTGCCACCATTTTACTCAGTTTCTCTGTGCTCAGTGCTTTCTCATCTGACCTCTCTTTCCACCAAGCTCTCCTTATGACCACATTGTAAAGTTTAATGGATTATCATTGTTGTTTTGGTCTTTATCGCTCTCAATTCTGTAGACAATTTTAGTCAGAATGGTCTGATTTGCTAGAGTTAAAAAAAAAAGACACCAAAACCTCAGACTCACAGCAAGAAAGGTTTCCTTTTCACTCTACCCATCTACTGAGGATAATTGAAGGGCTTTATTCATCTTAGTCACTCAGTAGTTCAGACATTTTGAACATCATTGTCTGGTAGAACTCTGGTGAACATCACACAGACAATTAAACTCTGCCCAAGATCAAAACATACCCATTTTGCCATCCTCTTCTCCTTGTTGATTACCAGTATGCACCATCACAACCAGCATCTCCAGCCAAAACTATGTACATAGTCACAGGCACTTACAGTGAGCCAGGAAATAGATGTTACAATGTACTTGTAAGCAGAGAGCTGAAAAAGTTTGATGAATTTGGTGCAATTCCTTCTGTGAGAGTCACTGATCTCTCTTTGGAACTTGCCATCCTCTGATGTCTGACCCCATACTGTCTTGATGTCTCTCCTCTCCTTCTAGCTATTCTTTTTCTGTCTTTGCAGGTTCATTCTCCTTCCTGTATTCAACTGTCCTAGCACTTCCTTCCTTTCCCTGGGCAATCTCATCCTTGCCACTGCTTCTATTACTTCTATTCATTAATAATTTTAGACTCTTACCAGAGCCCTCCTCTGAGTCCCTAGAACAGATACTCAATTGGCATTTCCACCTGTGATCTTCAATCCAAAATTGAACTCATAAATTTGACCCCAAATGGTTTCTTTGCCTAAGTACTATGTGAGAGAGTGGCACTACAAACCATTCTTCCATCCTTTTTTTTTAAGCAGTACTGGAGTTTGCCCTCTGGGCCTCACACTTGCTAGGCAAGTGCTCTACCACTTGAGCCACTCAGCCAGTTCTATGAGCCAGGCAATTTTGAATATCAAAAACTTCAGAATACATTATTGTATCTGTTTCTCTCACCCACTCCATCTAATCTATCATTAGCTCCTGTCAAGTTCACCTCCTAAATAGATGCCACCTGTATTCTTCTTTCAAATACACTGTCACCAGCCTACCCTAAATTACCCACATCCCTGGCCTAGAATGCTGTGCCAGACTAAATGAATTCTTACATATTTTTCATATTCTTCAATCCATTCTTTATATTGAAAAACGAATGCTTTTTCTGAAATATAAGTATATTACCTCTGCTTTAACATTCTTATTTTTGAATTTTTATTAGCATAAATTAATCATAGGAGAGGTTTCATTGTAATATTTATAACATATATATATATATATACATTGATCAAATTCACCCCATCTATATTACCCTTTCTTAACCACCCTTGCCCCTCCTTACTTTGCCATTCTTTTCTTTATCAGTGCTGGGATTTGAACTCTGTACCTCACACTTGCTAGGCAGGCACTCAACATGTTGAACCACTCCACCAGCAAGACCTGCTTTAATATTTTTACATGGCTTTCCTTTGCTCTCAGGTAAAGCCAAAAGCCCTATTTGGCTTATAAGACCCTCCATGGTCTCTGGGGTCCCTTCCTGTCTCTCTACTCTCATAATGAATTACTCTTGCTGATTTGTTCTGCTCCAGGGGGGACCTATTTTAGTTCTGGGATTTTCCAGGTTTTCTTGTATCACGGAGACTTTTCATTTTCCCTTTAACTGAAATGCTATCCTTATCCTTTTCCTGTGAATGCTTCCAGAAAAGCTTTCTTTAATGTATTTATAGAGTTTTTAATTTGATGATAATTTTGTAAGCAATTCAAGCTTGTTTTTTCAGATAAGCTCCATGAAGCCAAGAGCTGTATTTGATTTTTTCACCATTATTTTCCTAGTTGCTAACAGAGAATCTGGTATAAAACATATGCTTAAATGCATGACTCAATGACAAGCATTATATCCCTTTGTACATTTTGTTTGAATGAAATTTATATATTTGTTTAAAAGTGTTCCAAAAAAGAGAAAATGAGTGAGTGTTTATGTATGTGTGTGTGTAGTCCTTCCTTCTCACTAGAGAAACTCATGGATGAGGTTCTTGATAAAATGTGCTTGTTAACAAGATTATTAGTGATAACCTTACTAGTAAAAGAAAGACAGTTTCTCATCTTGTCCCACTTATATTTTATGGACATTCTTCTTACATGATACTCAACATAGTGACTAGACACAGCTATGAATGCATGTGGCCAATGCTGAAAAAGGAGCAGTTAGCTAGAATATTATCCCAGTCTCTCCCTTTCCTTTTCAGAAGAAATTTATGAATTACCAAAGTCAGAATGCAAAGTCATGGGGCCAAGATAAATAAATAAAGAGCTGCAGATTTCACTGACTTTCTGGGAAATGAAATTAACTAGTCTTACGCACACTCAAAAAATAAGAGGTAATGTGTCACCCTAAATTCCTAACTGATATTTTTAGGCAGTCATCCTACAGACTGATGCTGCCAGGAAGAAGGAAATAATTTATCCCAATGTGGACAGATATTACATCTTTTAAGTTAATAGGGTTCCTGTAGTGCAATTATAATTAGTGTGTAACAAATGTATATATTTTTTCTTACTTAAAGGGTATAATTTGCATTCTAGAATTGAGCAATCAATTTCTCAATAATGAAGTAGGAACTAGCAATTTTCAAGTTTTAAGATCAAAATCAACGTTTAAAGCCATGTGTAATCAGTCAACATTTTTTAATGTAATGAATGTGACTAAACAAATTGCATACATGTAAGGAAAGACAAAATATCAAATATGTTTAAGACTAAAATGCAAGAATACCATTTGCATTAATTTTTCTTGGTAATTAAGTTATTCTGAACTTTCCTTTTCATCTTTAGGCATTAACTTCTTGAAGATATCTAATTAGTCAATTTTGATGCTATTATAAGAAAGTCATTTGCTCCTATTATCTCTACTTATAAAATAGATCTTATCTAAATCTACAAAATAGATTTGTTCATATTCCACTCATATTTACAGAAGACTAAGAGTATGCTAATTATCCAGGAATTAGCTTAGTAGCAACTTTTTTAATGATCCCAGAATCACTTATAGAAACCCATGAAAGTGATTAGAAAGACACAAAGTTAGAATTTAAAAAGAGATTCCTACCATTAAAACATTATTTAGAACTTTTCAAGTTTAAGAACAACTTTAATTTGCAAATTTACACAGCATACATTCATTCATATAAAGGGGATGAAAAGTAATTATCTTTCACCCATTACCAGGGTCATAACTGAGACTCCTGTAACAAAAAACGGATTACCAAAAAAAAAAAAAAATTAAAATTTTACATGCCACAGGAACCTTCTGAAATGAAGACACAAAGACCCAAGGAAAACTGAGATGTTAGCTGGATTCAATGCAGAATGCAGTCATGTAGAAATATGGTTGCATAAAAGGGAGCATGACCAAATGGTAATCCCCCAAGAGAACTCAGGACCTGTCTCTTCAGATTCTTTTTAGCCTTTCTGTACAATATTCCTTCCCCAGCAAGGTATGGGAGAAATGTCTTTGGAATCAGGGTTATATAACCTACTTATCAGGAAAGGTAGGTCAGGAAATTCCTTTATGACCATGTTTCACACATCTAGTGAATAGATGAAAGTAAAAGTTCTCAAATGTAAAAATGCCCTGGGACTCATTTGGATACATTTGTTTATATTGCCAAAAGGTAAACCACATAATATAAAGGAAGATTTTTGGCCAATTTAAGAGTCTCACAAGGACAGTTTGTGGTATTACCACACAATTGCCTTTCATAGGTGTGCTGCTAATATCGATTTGCCTGTTGGTCTTTTCCTAGTAGATTTTTCTAATATCACTGAGGCCATAGGAATTTTAGAGAATTACTAAAATTGAAGGGGGAGAAGGGGACAGAGGTAGCCCAAACAATGTATATACATATGAATATATGTAAAAGCAATAAAAAAATACTCAAAAAGTGAAAAAAAGGGTGATTTTCACAGAATCATTCTGTATATGCTAACCTTTTGGAACATTGGGGATAGAGAATTAACAGATTCCTGCTAATACTAATAAGGCTAATTTTTTAGCAACTAAAAACTTTAAGTCAGGTACAGTAGTGCACAGCAGTAATCCCTGCACTTGGGAGGCTGTGGCAGGAGAAACACAAGTTTGAAGCTACATAGGGAGTTCCAGGCCAGTCTGAACTAGATACTGAGAGCCTGTCTCAAGAAAGAAAAAGAAAGAAAAAAAAAAAACACTGTAGAGTATATGGCTATTATCTCACATAAAAATCAGATCTGTGTGCTAATACGGTCATGGAAGAATGAAACTGCAAACCATCTCTGACTAATGAATGACCCATCAAGTAACAGTGTGGTCCTTTTTGTATTGCTACCATCCTTCCTCTACCAACTGACAATTGCTCCTCTGCTTTGGGTCACCTCTTTGATTACCTAAGAAAAATCCCCTTAGATAAATCCAGAATACCAAGCATCATTAAAACCTAGTGATTTTCATGAATATTTCATGAAATACTCATATTCATGAGTATTTCCATGCCCCTAAATGTTAAGGAGATTCTGTGGGTTATTCTAACCATTATTGTGACCATTGTTTGATAGGGATTTTTCAAAGGCATAAAAAATTGAGGTCCTAGAATAATATGAATGATAGCAAAAAAGTTTGAGCAGTTTAAAGGTCTAGGCAATACTCCCAACTATTCTTCATGTGCTTGTGGATTTTTCAGTGCTACGTAGTTTTTAAAAAATGAAATTGGAATCCAAAAACCTGAATTTAAATCTGAGCTCTTCCATCTACTAACCTAAGTGACCTTGACCTTAACTAACTTGTGCCACATCTCCCTCATTAGCAATAGGTACAGTCTCAGCCATCATACCCAAGGTTGTGAGGCTGTGTAGAGCAGTTAAAGGATATGAAATTCAAATTGAGACATATATAGATTTGGATTTTACCTCCACTACTTATCAAGTTATTAATTATATCTGTGTCTCCATTTCTTACCTTTCAGGATTTGGAGGAAGATTCAAAATAATATGAGTCTACTAAGTACTGGCCAGACAATAATTACAATGATTATAAGAAATATGGAAAGCAATTATAAACTGTTGAGTACCATCAAATATAAAGTATATTGAACATAAAAATATGCATAGCCATTATACAGTGGCTATTATGCAGGTATATATTATACCTGAAACAACAGTATATATTGAACTTGATGTTTCTTATCTCTCTTTCTGACTAGAATGATTGAACACAGGCCATGTAAGATCAGGATCTTGGTCCATCTTCATTGTTATTTTAAACTCAGTCCCTTAGGCAGTGCCTGGCACATAATAGGCCCTCAATAATTGCTAACACTGACATAGCACCTATGCATAAATCATCCTATCTTCAACACAACCCTGTGAGCGAGATACTCTTCATCAAGAGCTGTAATATATTGCTAGGGAAATTGGGAGCATTAATCCATCTAACATTCCACAGCCATGTCGTGCATATGATGATAATGTCTTTAAAATATTATTTGCTATTATGATTTATAAAAATTGGACTACATTACTAAACTATAAATAAGAGTTTTTCTTCCCTCCCTAATAAATTTTCACATTCTATTAACTCTTTCTGGTCTGTATTTACCCTCCCTTAACGTCTTCACTTATCCTCTGCATATGAATGTCTTTTCCATTCATAAATAACTCTTCCTAGTCCCAATTTTGCATATTCATGAAAGAACCCAAAAGTCTCAAAGACAAATAATTTGCCATTTTTCTGAGGTTTAAATCTGGGTCTTATGTTCTATAAAGTTACCAGATGTTCAGGTTGGTATTAACTAATAAGCTTACATCTCAATCTGGTTTTTTATTCACTACTGTGTCAAGTTATCCTTTTTAAACTTTCTGTTGTATTTCAATGCCTTTATGGGAGAATGTATATTTAAATTACACATTAAGTTGGTATTTAAATTTTTGATTATTCAACAAATCTTGAAATTACCAGTGAATGGGAAATTACCACTGAATGTAAACAGTCAACTTTATGAAGAAGTAACATTCTTTAAGTCTAGATTTGTATTTTCACCTATCTCTAGGAATTATTACCTAGATTTTCACTGGGAAACTTACAAAAATGTGCCTTCCTCTCATCTTTCTATCTTACTAAGTAATGTCACAGTTAGCTCTGCTGTATCACTAATATTTGGACTTTGTTATTGATTCCTCTCTTATTCCACATGCAAAATTTTTCATGTGGAAAGATTCTTGATTCTATCTGCAAAACATCTTTAGCACTTTCCTCTTTCTTAGATTACGCTCTTATCTTTCCATCCGTGGACTGTTGTCAGTAGCCAACTATGAAAGCTACTTGTCTCCATTATCTTGCATACTGGTCATATCGCTTCCCTACTCAAAACCCTTGAGAGTTCCTTCCACCTAACATTTAAAAGCAATATGGCATCCAGGGGCACTCACAACCTGAAAGGTGCATCCTTTTCCAGCAGATCTATCCCATACCCTTCACTCCAGTAACATGGGACCTCTTATTCTTTTATGCAAGTTTGTGTCACTAATACACTTTTGCCTTCACTCAGCATTGGTTTTTCTGTCTTTGTTCTCCATTTCTATTATTCTCTCATAAACTCTATTCATCCCTCATGAAGCTTTCTTCTCAGGAAAGTCTGCCTAACTTTCTTTTTTCCATGTAGAGGGATGCATTCCTTTATTTTCTCAGTATAGCAATAGACTAACCAATATCACATTATTTTTAAACTGATGCTAAAATATTTGTTTCTTAAGCTAAATCACCAGCTTATTATGGAAAAATGATCCTTCTTTACTCTTGTCTCTGCACCCTAACAGTGTTTGAAGACAAAGCCAATCTATTTAACACTTTATTGGGAGAACAATCCTGAAAAGGCAATAGTGAAGAAGAAAGTGAAGTAAGGCAGGAAAAGAGTGAAACAAATGTCAGGTGCTTTGCTACTGATCTGGCCATGTGGAACCATTATATCTTATACTAGGCCATCTGGAAAAGAAAGAGAAGTAAATTATCTATTTCTTCTTGTTTTCATTACTCAGGACTCACCTCACAGGACATTCATTCTTTTGCTCCAGAGTTTGTTGCTAGGTCCTTTGGGCAGTCACTAGACAAGCCTGTTCTCCATGGATCCAGTTAGATTGAACCTCTATGCTGGAGATGAACAATGGTGGCTCCCTTTAAACTTGTCTTCATCACATTTTAAGGGATTACTGTTGTGGGTTTTATGACTATGGAAAAAGAATAAGTGTAAATATACAGATTTTGCCAAGAAAATTTAGATGATGGGAGTGCATACACTGGGTCTAGTATACTTCTGCTGTGCCCTTGTCCATAGAAAGGCTAGTGTACAATAAGTGGTTACTACACGATATGAAGTAGAGAGGTCATCAGCTCCACCATAATCAAATGTGACATAAGGCAAAGTCAGAGTGCTTACATTTTACTAGGGAGTATAACCATAGGTTAAGGAACAGGCACAGGGTACCCCTAAGTAGTGCCCAACACTGTAGGAAGTCCTTCATCTTTTCCACGTGGATCTTTTATTCTAATCCTCACAATATCCTCTGAGTCAGGTATTTCTAACATCTTTATTTTACAAGTGAAGAAAGTGAGTGAGTGAGTGAGTGAGTGTGTTTACGGTCTCATAGCTAGTAGGTAGTAAAACTAAAAACTCAAGATTCTACCCTAGATATCCTAACTCTAGAGCTTCCCAACATGTCCCAAATAACCACATATAACACTTCTGAAGAAGAAAGTGATGCTTAAAGCTGGTGATGAGCATAACTTGCATCTTTCATTTGGCAAATACGCACTCTGCCAACCTCTGTGCACAACACCTGTGACAATACAGAACTGCAAAATCACTCTCAAATCCATTCTTTGCAAAGACACTGACATCTGCAGTCATAACAATTCAACACTAGAGTTCAGCTCCTGTTCATTCACAGAATAAAAGACAAACTAAACTATCTGTTCAGAGATCAAATGCTGTGAGGTATCTATGTGGTGACTTGCTTTTGAAGTCACAATTGGCTTTACCTCTTTCTGAGAAGGATCTTGGTTTTCTTTTCTGTAGTTAAGTTACTGTAGTGGTCAGGACTTCCCTACCTCCCTTTGTCCTTAGAGGACAGCTACTGTGAAGCCCATTAGACACTTAGGAAATTTGTCTTCTGAAATGAGTCTTCTCTATGTGTCTGAAATCACATAGCAAAAATTTTGCCAAGTCACAGCTGAGACTTATTCTTCCCCTTTACAATTATAAAATTCTTTAATGTACATGAAAAATACAAAAGTATTGAGATTGCATTCAAAGAAAAAGTGTTTGTTTGCTTGTTTTGTATATAAACAGAAGCTCACTGGTGAGACAAAAGAAGATATAAAGGCTCAAAAGAAGATATAAACTTAAATTCCTGAATAACCACAGGAATTTAAGGCCTATTACATTCCTAGCTTTATGGACAGCTACATGAATTCAGTGGCAAATCAGGAAGGTAAAAACTGTTCATAAAATGCTTAATGTTACAGTCACATTCGCCTACTGGTTGAATGCTGAAGGAGACAAACGTGGATTAGAACCCAGGTTCTGGTACTGACTAGAAGCCAAGAGTAAATTGCCAAGCTCTCTAAGCCTCATTTGACTCATCTGTGAGGTGGAAATAACAAAAAATACCTACCTCATAAGACTTTGGCAAAGGTTAAATGACTAATACTTACAAAGTACTTAGCGTATATGACTCACAACTATTTAAAAATTACCACATAATTAGGGACCAGGAATTGCTTGAAAATGCACACTGACTTTGATCTCTGTGTTTTTCCTCTTTCAATGACGTTTAAGACCTTCAGACAAGGCCTAAAACAGGGAGCTTCTATATTCTGACTGAAAATAATATTTTTGAAATTGTTAATGCAGGAATGGTTGCTGTAGTTCTGAAAATTCAAGATATCTCTAAAATACATGACAATCTTAGCCCTCAGAAATTCCCAAAGAACTAGATGAGGAGAAGTAAGAGAAAAAAAAGCCTATTGAGAAGAAAATTAAGAGAGTTTTAAAAATCATGAGAACAGAGTGGCATGAAAGATTCCAAAACATGAGATACTTTCAAGTGTTTCCTTCATCTATAAAATTATTTATTCAGATTGTAATAGTCAGCCCTCCTTATCTGTTAGTACTTCATCTGTGGGTTCAACTAACCCACAGTAAAAATATGAAAAAAAAATTTCATCTGGACTAAAAGTATACAGAACCTTTTCTTTCTTATCATTATTCCCTAAACACGGCAATGTAACATTTATTTACATATCATTTACATTGTATTAGGTATTATAAATAACTTGAGGATGATTTAAAGTACATAGAAAGATAGTCTTAGGTTATGGGCAAATACTTTGACAGCTTATACAACAGACACCCTTGGACTTTGGTATCCATGTACAGTCCTAGCACCAATCCTCTACCCATACCAAGGGAGTACTGGATATGCAAAAATTTCAAGAATGTGATAAAGCATGTTCTTTAAGAAAATCTTAATAGCCTAAGGGGTATTTATAGTGAGAATTTGTGCAAGGAAAGGGAAGCACAGAGGAGGACCCATCTCAATCTGCTTGAGGTAACCAATGTTGAACTGGAAAGATGAGTAGTGATTGGCTGGATAGGGCGAAGGAGAGGGCATTCAAGCAATGTACACAATGCTTGAAAACCAGACTGAAAATAGCCTGGTTTGCTTGGGGAACTGCAAGTTTGGGTGGAACTGAAGGATGCAATGCAAGTCAAAGAATGGATAATGGTTCTTTCTCCTTGGCAGTATCAATGAGTTTGGCTCAGAAGGTTCACTCTGCTGTGCTTCAGATATCTGGTTCTAGTCACTTTGAATCTCAGCTTAGATGTCACATATGTAGAAAACCTTCACAGACCATACAACTTAGCTATTTAGGCATTCTAGTTTAAAAAAAAAAAAAGCACCCTATTTTCATACTGTGAACAGCACTAGTATTTTTTAATTTCTCTTACTGGCTTAACTGTTTGTTTACTATTTTTCCCAATAATTCCTTGGGAACAGTACTGTAGCTTTGTCACTACTTTATCCCACTGCCTAGAATTCAGCCAGACATAAATTAGACCTCAATTAATATTTGGTGAGTGAATGAAGAAGGTTGGACATGTAAACTTGTGATAAGGATAGTCTGCGTTCTATGAGTGGAGAGAAACCACTGATGATTAAGTAGGAAAGAATATAATTAGTTTCTTGTTAGAAAGTCACTCTCACAATTATGTAGAGGATGCATTTGAGAAGTAAGAGACTAGTTTGAAATCAACCAGATAGACTGAACCAGGACATCTACCGTGAGCAAGGAAGAGATGACTGATGAAAACAATGAGGAGAAGACATGAGGAGGAGGGAATAGACGAAGCTGAGTCTGGTTTACAACTTGTTCTAAATTGTAAGGAAGTCAGTAGTGCTAAATGAAGGAGAAAGTGAAAAGAAAATGAAAATAGTGAAAGTTGTGGTAATGAAGAAGTCATCAGTGCCATTCCAGAGGAGAAATAGAGATAAGGCTTCATGAGTTAGTGGAGAGGTGCCTGTTGGGTTGCTTCTCTTTTCCCCTCCAGCTCCATCTTGCAGAGTAAGTGGTTTTGTATAGAAATGTGTGGCAACATAGTTCACAGGGCCAACTTTACTGCATGTTCCTCACAGAAAACTTCCCATGGTCACCACTGAGGCCTAGAAGCACACACACTACCAGCAGCAAGATGCTGCAAGATGTGGGATTCTTTCTCACAAGAGTTGGAAACAGATCTGGTGGTCAATTGAACAGAGAATTTCAGAGTCTTGAGATCCTGAAGACAGGGTTATGGTGGGTTCTGAGTAGCTCTTGGCCTTGCAGGTTCCTAAACCAGTGGGAAGAAGCACAGCTGGAAAAAGGGACAAAACACTTTGACTAAGGCAGGGGTCACTTCTGTTTAGGTATAAATTTAGAATTTATTGCAGGAGGAACTTCAGAACTTGCATCCTGTCATCCTGAAACCCCACAGAAATAAACGTAAGAAAGCTTCCTCCCCAGAAATCCCAGGCAAGTCTGGTTGTTTCTCGTTCACTCTAAATGGTCAAAATCCCATCCCATTGTGGATACTAGTCAGTCACCATGACTAGGCGTGATGTGATGAACTATTTACTTAACCTGGTCATGTACTATAGCCTAGAAAAATACTGTAAACCCAATGGTCTGAGGAGGAAAGAGAGGTGGATGCTAGGCAAAGCAAGGTAAAAGGGTGCTGAGAGGTAATAACTCTTGCACATGTACTAAGATAGAAATGAAATCAGATTTCTGGATGCTATGGAGGGGAACACAGAAATGAATTGGAATATATAAGGCAGCATCATGAAAGAAAGGAAATGTATAATTATAATAAAGAATCTAAGTAAATTTCTGAAGATAGCTTTTCCAGATAGGGGAAACCCATATATGTGTCTGAATGTGGGAGAGAGATTCAAACTTTAGTGTCACTTATGCTTCTGGGTAAAATGCAGACTATTACTCAGCACATCTTGGAATTTGCAGTTCTGCTTGTCTAACAAGCTCCAAAGTGATTCTACTGTCATGAGCTCACTTGAGGAAAAAGAATATAGAAAATTAGACATTAGAGAAAGAATGAGACTGAAGATGTGGCAAAAAAAGGTAGAGTGAAAACTAACAATCCCTGGACAGCACACCTCTTTACATTCCTATAATAAGCTGTTTTCCCAAAAGAGGGATACAAGGTAGTACTGTAGAGTAATTTGGGGGCATTTTCTCTGAAGGATGCTAGAAGACTATTCTGACATAGGGCTCATCTACTATAAATAATAAGCAGGAATCCTAAGCCTGTGATCCTCTTATGTTTTCCAGGCCCACAAAGCTTCCAGTGTTCATGCAGTGCCTATGCTTGAGGTGTGTGACACAAAAATTAAGTAAGTAGCTGGAGGCTGCTCTTCAATAGCAGACTTAGTAAAAGCATGGCTCCCTCAGCGGGTGTGTGTCTGTGTGCGCATATGTCTGCGTGTGTGTGCGTGTGTTAGGATTCCTCTAACAATCTGCCAGCCAACCACACAGTTTCAGTCACATTGTTTGTGGTTCACTGAAGATTTAATTTTTAAGCAGTCATATAAATAATGAAACTGAGTGAATTAGGGATGTACAATGTCTTTTTTCTATAACTCAGAGATCCTAAAGCCATATAAATATACCAACTAATGAGGTGTCAGTATCTTACAGTGACAATAATAAAAAGTACCTGGTTAAAATAAGGAAGTAATTTTCATTAGTAAAAATTTATTTCTGCAATATTTTATTTGTCATAAATTATGTCAGTTTTTCCATAGCTATTGACCTCAGCAATGACTTCTGAAGCATTAAGTGGAGTATCGTCATGACAAACATTTTCAATAGTCTGTCCATTGAAGTTTCAAAATAGTTCAGAAACAAATCCAACATTCCCAGTGTCTCAATTTGCTGTTGGAAAATAATATTTTTGCAAGTATATGTTGCGTGTTCTAAGATTTTATCATCATATGAAAAATTATTAGTTCTCTGGAAGTAATTCATCATGTAGAATCTTGGAGACCTGCTAAAATTTAAGTACATTTTTCTCCTCCCTCCTGTGGATCTTCAGTTGATACAATGCTCAGTTCACTATCTTGGACCCAGGAAAGAATAACAGAAAGCATAGGAGCAAATTTCCAAAAATCTGGTACATTCTTGATTCTGCAAATGATAATTTTTAAAAATCTATATTAAACCAATACATTGCTCTTTTCTCCTCTTACTTCCCACAGTAGCCTCCCATTTTCTTTACCAGACTTCCTTCCATGATGTTTATATCTCATGTTTCATCACAATTTATATGTCTCTTCCTCAGAGAGTTTCCTTAATATGTCCTTATTTCTTTACTGTTTATTTTCTGGCCCCACTTTAGAGTATCTTGTGCATAAACTATGGTATATAGACATTCTCCTTTTTCTGTTATAAGCCAGAGATCAGCAATATATTATATAGGGTTTGCTATTATAGTATGTGTTAAGTAATTATAGGAAAAAGGAATATTCCATAAGTTCTTTTATTTATTTTATTTTATCTTTTTTACATTTACTTACATGTGTATACATTATTTAGACCACTGCCCACCCTCCCCGCTTCCAGGCAGAACCTGTTCGCCCTCTTGTTCTCCAATTTTGTTGAAGAAAAAACATAAAAGATAATATGCTAGTTTGAGATAAGGATACTATACTGGGAGATTCTTTGTATTGTTTCCATGCACATGTGTATTACAACCCACATTGGTTCATCTCTGCCAGACTTCTTCACTACTTCCTAGTGCTCTTCCCATAGTGGCCTCTGCCAGTTAAAGATTGCTATATTCATTCCTATACAGTGAGCATATTAACCACATTCAAGATTTTGATTTTCTTGCCCTATCCCTCCTGTTCACAGTCTCCCCTTATTGTGCTACCTATGTTCAATAATATTACTGCATTTGTTTTAGGTCTATAATCCATGTATGAGAGAGAACATGTGACTTTTGGCCTTCTGAACCTAACTAACTTCGCTTAAGATAATATTCTCCAGTTTCATCCATTTACCTGTGAATGACAAAATTTCATTCTTTTTGTGGCTGAATAAATTCCATTGCTTATAAGTACCACAATTTCTTAATCCATTCTTTGGTAGTGGGGCATCTTGGCTGTTTCCATAGCTTAGCTACTGTGAATAGCACTTCAATAAACATGGGTGTTCAGGTGACTTTGTAGTAACCTGAGTCACATTTCTTCAGGTATATCCCTAGGAGTGATATTGCTAGATCATAAGGCAGATCTATGCTTAGTTTTTTAAGAAGCCTCTATATTGCTTTCCATAGTAGTTGTACTAGCTTACATTTCCACCAGCAGTGTATGAGGGTTCCATTTTCCCTGCATCCTTGCTGACATTTGTTGTTGGTGGTGTTCTTGATGGTAGCAATTTTAACAGTTGTGAGGTGGAATCTTAGCATGGGTTTGATTTGCATTTCCTTTAGGGCCAGGGTTGATGAGCATTTTTTTCATGTGTTTTTTAGCCATTTGGACTTCTTCCTTTGTAATAGTTCTGTTTAGTTCAGTTGCCTATTTCTTTATTGGGTCATTGATTTGTGGAGGAGTTTAGTTTTTTGAGCTCCCTATATGCTCTGGTTATCTGTCCCTTTTCTGATGTATAGTTAGCAAAGATTTTCTACCATTCTGTGGATGGCCTCTTCAATTTAGAGACCATTTCTTTTGTTGTGCAGAAGATTTTTAATTTCATGTGGCCCCATTTGTCAATTCCTTCTCTTAGTTGCTGAGCCACTTCAGTTCTATTGAGAAAGTCCTTGCTTATGCCTATTGCTTCCAGTGTATTCCCTGCTCTTTCCTGTACAAGCTTCAAGATTTCAGGTCTGATATTAAGGTCCTTAATTCACTTTGAGATGATACTAGTACAGGGTAACAGACATGGATCTAGTTTCAGTTTTCTGCAAACAGATTACCACTTTTCCCAGCAACATTTGTTGAAGGGGCTGTCTATTCTCCATTGTATGTTTTTAGCAGCTTTGTTGAAGATTAGGTGAGCACAGTTGCATGGATTCATATCCTGGCCCTCTATTACTTTCCACTGGTCTTCATATTTGTTTTTGTGCCATGCTGTTTTTATTGTATGGCTCTGTGTATAGTTTGATGTCAGATCTTGTGATACCTCTGGCATTGTTCTTTTTGCCAGTATTGCCTTGGCTAGTATTGGTCTTTTGTGTTTCCAAATGAACTTTAAGGTAGATTTTTCACTCTCTGTGATGAATGTCATTGGGATTTTGATGGGAATTGTGTTGAACATGTAGATTGCTTTTGGTAGTATAGCCATTTTTACTATGTTGATTCTGCCAATCCATGAGCATGGGAGAACTTTCCACCTTCTGTAGTTTTCTTCAATCTCTTTCTTCAGTGGTTTGAAGTTCTCTTAGTAGAGGTCATTTACATCCTTTGTTAAGTTTACTCCTAGGTATTTGATTTTTTTTTGAGGTTATTATAAATGGAATTGTTTCCCTATATTCTTTCTCAATCTGCTCATTGTTGGTGTATAGAAAGTCTACTGATTTTTGTAATTTAATTTTTGTATCCTGCTGCTTTGCTAAAGCTGTTTATGGTGTTGAGGAGTTTTGGGGTGGAGTTTTTCAGGTCTTTAAAGTATAAGATCATGTCATCTGCAAATAGGGATAGTTTTATTACTTCTTTACCTATTTGTATTCCATTTATTTCTTCTTCCTGCCTTATTGCTCTGGCTAGGAATTCTAGGACTATGTTGAATAGGAGTGGGGAGAGTAGGCACTCTTGTCTCATTCCTGACTTTAGGGGAAATGGTTTCAGTTTTTCCCCATTAAGTATGATGTTGGCTATAGGTTTGTCATACATAGCTTTTACAACATTGAGATACATTCCTTCTACTCCTAGTTTCCTCAGAGCTTTTAACATGAAATGGTGTTGAATCTTATTGAAGGCTTTTCTACATCTATTGAGATAATCAAGTGGTTTTTGTCTTTGTTTCTATTAACATACAATATTACATTTAATGATTTGCATATGTTGAACCATCCCTGCATCCCTGCATTCACCAACTTGGTCATGGTGAATGATCAGTCTGATATGATGTTGGATTAGGTTTGCCATTATTTTATTGAGAATTTTTGCATCAATGTTCATTAGGGAGATTGGCCTATAGTTCTCCTTTTTGGATGTCTCCTTGTCCGGTTTTGGGATGAGTGTTATACTGGCTTCATAGAATGAGTTAGGCAGTGTTCCTTCCCTTTCTATTTAATGGAAAAATTTAAAGAGCATTGGTATTAGTTTTTCTTTAAAGGTCTGGTAGAATTCAGCAGAGAACCTGTGAGGTCCTGGACATTTCTTTTTTGGGAGACTCATTGCTGCTTCAATTTCATTATGTGTTATAGATCTGTTCAGGTGGTTAATATCTTCTTGGTTCAGTTTGGATGGTCATAAGCATCTAGAAATTAGTTTTTTCCATTTATTTGAATAAAGGTTCTCAAAGTTGTCCCTGATTATTCCTTGGATTTTCTTGGTGTTTGTTGCTATCTCTACTTTTTCATTTCTGATTTTACTAATTTGGGTCTTTTCTTTCCTCATTTTAGTCAGATTTGCCAGGGGCTTGTCAATCTTGCTTATTTTTTCAAAGAACCAACTTTTTGTTTCATTGATTTTTTGTATGGTTTTTTTTTTTGTCTCTTCCATAGCTCTTTTAAAACATAAGGTATCTCTTTGATTTATGTAGCTATATATCTCAACTGCTATCATGTGAATATGGTTTGTCTCCTTCAAAACTCATTGAAGTTTTATCCCCATCATGAGGTATTAAGAGAGTGAAGACTTAATCCAACTCTGTTGTTTATAAGTAAGTCCTTTGGGACTCAGGGTAGAGTCCCATGATTGAATACTTGTGGCTTTATATAAACAGGAAGAGAGACCATAGGACACACAAACACACACACAAGTCCTCCCCATCTCTTGCCATGTTCTACCCTGAGCTACCTTAAAACTCTGCCAGCAAAGCATTCATCAGATGTAGAACCTCATCTTCTGACTTCCAGAACTGTGAGCTAAATAGACCTCTTTTATATAAAGTTATCCAGCTTCAGGTTATAGTAATCACAGTACAGCATAGTAATGTATAGTATATTACTGTGATGCAAAACAGACTAATTCATACTATGGAGCTCAGTGCTTGACAGAGAGTAGATCATCAATCAATATTGGTTAGACAAATATGTGATGAGAGAACTGTCTGCAAATAAGAATAATTTTACTCTTAGCTTCCTCAAGAGACAAAAGAAGCAGTAAGGATCAGAAGGCATAGGCAATAAATGTATTCACCAACCACAAGTACCCTTTTGATTTCATTGATATTTGGAAGACTTTTCCCTGGCCTTTCCAGAAGTACCCTACAACTGTGAGTCTTGTCATGAAATCTCCTTCAGTGAAAATTTATCTAATTTTCTCAATGGTTTCTGTTTTTATCAACCTGTGCTGCTATGTTCAGCAACTTCTCTATTGTGTTCATGGGGATCACCCTCAGGAAATGCAGACAGATTCTTAGAAAAGCCATGGTTTTCACCAGTTGGACTTCTTTCCTATTGTTTATAACCAGTGTTCACACTCGGACAGTTCGTGACTCATGCATGCAGTTTTTTCACTTTTCACTTAGAACCTGATGCACAATTTGTCTCACATAGATGGCTATGTTTAAGGGCTTAAGAGTTAAGCCCCTGAATCTGATTTCTAGGATACCTGACTTCTCTGATACATCTGTAAGCACAAGCAAACCTTTCACTTCTTTAAGATTCCTGTCCATAACAGGAAGATAATAATGTTTAGCTCATGGGATTTACATTTTCATTAAATGAAATAATTTCATGTAAAGTACTTAATCGAGTACTTACAGTAAAAGCTTGACATTGGCTGAATATCGTAGCTATTATCATTATCAACTTCATATTTGTTTCTCAGCTGTGGAGGGAAATGCTGAAGTATTTGAAACAACTAGGCAGTAGGGGTGGAGGAATAATACTCATCTTGTATCTTAAAGCCATTCAGGAGCTGTGAATATCATGATTATTCTTTATTTAAAAATTTTATACCGTACAGTTGAGGTTCACAACATGACACTATAAGATGTACATGAGTAAAATGATGACTACAATGAACAAATGAACATATCTGTTATCTCATACATTTACTTTTTTTTTTCAGTACTAGGGCTTTTACTTCAAGCCACACTCTACCAGACCATTTTTCTGATGGGTTTTTTCAAGGTTGGGATTCCTGAACTATTTGCCCAGGCTGGTTTTGAACAGTGATTCTCCTGATCTTTGCATCCTGAGTAGCTAAGATTACAGCTGTGAGCCACTGGGGCCCAGCATATTACTCATTCTTAAAAAAGTGAAATCTTGCCATTTTTCAAAACATGGATGTACCTAGAAGACATTTTGCTAAGTGAAATAAGCCAGACATAGTACAGATTCTAGAGAAATCATTAGCCAAATTCAGCATAAGCAACAGAGCAGTATGGCATAAATACTAGTCTTGACATCTAGGTTTTGGACTTTGTTGTGCCACCAAATGGGACACTTCAGGAAAGAACATTATGCCTTTCACATACACCAAATGCTATGAGGATAAGGCAGGTCTTTTTCTGCTATTCTTAATTTAGTTTGCTAAAATTAATACCTTGTTCATTGTCTATTATCAGACTGTAGGGATATTGGGGGGTGCGAAGGAAATTAGTAGTGAGAAAGTATGTTAGCCACACTTGTGACTATGACAAATAACAGAGAAATAACTTAAAGGAAGAAAGATTTATTTTCGTTCAAAGTTTCAGAGGTTTCAGCTCATGGATCACTTATTCCATTGCTATGGGCTTGTGGTGAGCAGAACACAATGGTGGCAGGAGTATGTGGTGAAGGACAATGTTTACCTTATGCATCCATGAAAGGGAGAGATGAGAAGGGGCAGGGAACAAGGTACATCTTTCCAGGTCACACTCGCAGTGACTTACTTCCTTCACCTAGGCCTCAACTCCTACTTTTAAACCCCTTCCTGATAATATACTCATAGTATGAATCCATCAAGGGGTTGATCCACTGATTAGATCAGAGCCCTCAGGATCCAATTATTTCCTAAAAGTCTATCAACAAGTCCCTACTACACGAACCTCTGGGGTCATTATATATTCACAGGGTAAAAGGAAGACAGTATCTTTAAACAAATCTTTACATCCAAGAAATTACTACTGAAAAGCTGGGCAGAGGACAAGACAAACTCTAAAATGATTTCTCATTCTATTACAAAAATTCAAAAACTAATTTTCTCTTTCTGCTCTGCAAAAATAAAATTCATGATAAACAGAATCTATTGTAAAAAAAGTAATAATGTTTGCAATACAATTATTTAAAAATTAAGTTATCAATTTGTAATTTGAAGTATTATGAATTTAGGCTTTTTATTTAACATTATTGAACCATGTGCAAAATATAGACCCAATTCATCCCATTCTTTATTTTATTGCTTCATATTGCAATTTGTTTTAATAATGGGCTTCCTTCACTCATAAGATCAATGAAAAGCACAAACCACAGTGTATTTTTTGCTTGGCCAAGAAAAGATTGTAGCCATCTAACTCCCAAGATAGAAGTGTGTGATTATAGTAAATAAATAATCATAATAAGTTTGTGATTAAGTGCTAATGAAGTATATTTAGATGTTGCCTGAGAATTTGGAAATTCAATATTATTCAATTTGATCCAGAGAAAAATAATGGAAATCATATAACAGTTGCATATTTAAAATTTTTGTACACACAATTTCATGCTGAAACATCAACTGCAATGTATTTAATGCTTTGAAATAAAATTATAACATTAAATTCCTGATACAATAAAAAAAAGTATCAAGTTTCACATTAGTTCCTGGTGTGAATCTATTCTGCTCTAAAACTGACCTTTCTTATAGCATTCTCGTATTTGGATAGCAGATCCCTTTCCATAATATACAAAAACTGGACCACAGTATACTTTGTCAGCAGAAAAGAATGTGAGATTTTTGAAAGCCTTAGTAAGTACAAAACATACAATTATTTAAAAGAACAGAAAATTAAGCACAAAGTTTGCATTTGTGGAAAGCAAAGCAGAAAAGGTGATCATTCACTCATTGTATACAATAAAAGTACATGTTTTTGTACTGGTGCCAAAAATAGTTTTTATAATTCTGATTTTTAGTAGTAGATCTATACATTTTGTAAGTCACGTCATGAAAATTCATCTCTAGCAAACTTCCCAACCTTAGGTGATGAACTATGCATAGTGAAAGGTGAATTACAGATGTAAATAAATGCAGCATGCTACTGGGACAAACAATAAAAACAAAAAGGTAAGGCCCAAAGTCATATCATCAAAAAGATGGAAACCACTAATTCATTTTCTTGGATATTCTTCATTGGCCTTGAGCACTTATAAACAAGTAGCACCATATATTTGAAAGATTCTAGATGGACACTGGAGTCCTGAGTTATTATAAGGTTTGCTGTGAAAATTACAGGAAAGCATCTGGCACCATCCTGGCACATGATTGTCATCTAATAAATGTTAATTTCTCCTTCCTTTTCTAACAATACAAAAGACTCCAAGAAAAGTCAAGCATATTCCATGTCTATTAGATAAAATTTTGAGCCTTTCAAGCAACAAATAGCTTTTGTTTGGCAGCACCAACAATCTATTTTTCAGAGGAGTGGTTGTTTTATCTCAAAATAATTAACTTAGGTCTTGTAAACTAGTTGAGAACACCATCAGAAAGGGACTAAGGTAGAATGAAGAAAGAGGAGATAAACCAATTCGGGTCACAATATATATATACACGGCAATGTCACAAGGAAACTCCCTGTGTAGCTATCTTAAACAAGCAAAAATATAATTTTTTTTCTTTTTTCTTCTACAAAATCAGAGAACAGGAGGGCAAAACAGGGTGGAAGGGGGTTGGTACCAGCAGGAGAAGAGAGGTGGTGGGGAAAGGGTGTAGGAGGGTGAATATGGTGCAAATATTGGGTACATGTGTATGTAAACGTAAAAATGATATCTGTGGGAACTATTCCAGGAATGGGAGAGGAAGAGATAAAGGAAAATGGTGGAGGGGTTTAATTCAAGTATGATATATTTGGCATATTGTAAGAACTTTTCCAAATGCCACACTTTACCCCCAGCACAGAAATAAAAAAATAAAGTGTATAATTAACAAAAAATGGAAATAATAATAACAATCACTTTCGAATTCCCAATTTAATGACCTGAAGTTATAAAAACAATCCTATCAAAATGTATAAAAACATTCACTCACATGTATGTCATATGAGTGACTTCAATTTTTGAAATTGAAAGTTCAAAAATCTCTTAATAGTTATCTTATTAAAAGGAAGACATCATAGAATTTTTTGGACAGAAAGTGAATTCTTGCTATAGCTTCACATCTTGTATGTTTTTCTTCTGAGAGATATTGATGTCAATATGCTCAAAAGTAAAACCGTCATTTCAATGACTAGTATATTAAAAGACAAAGTTTTTCTTTGAAAGATTCATACTTTATTAAGGCTGAAATCTATCACCATGAACAGCAAGCCTTGACACAGGGAAATGGATACCCTATGTCTCTTCAGTTCTCTGTATCTAGTACATTATAGGCTCTCAACAAGTGCTCATTGGATGAATCAATAACTGAATAAATGAATGGATGACAAAGAAAAAAAGAAACAGTCTAAGATTTTAAATAAAAATCTATGATGGTGAATGACATAAGTGACTTCCTGATTTCAAATGTAAAGAATTGTCCTAAGACACTGTAAATCTATACAGAAGTACTAATGTCATTTGTGCTCTAGAGGAAAAGGATTGGATGTTGTACATAATAAGTCTAGAAAGATGACTATTCACTAAAATCAGTGTAGAAGTCTCTATGAATTTGATTCAAGGATTTTTCTAGAGGTTGGGAATATACAGATCAATATAGCACTTGTTTCCAAGGAATTCACAAACTAATGGGAGAAAATAACCCCTACACAAGCTAACATAAGTGTAGTCTACATATAAAACAGAGGTATATACAAAACATACAGATGCATATAAAAAGGCTATGGTGCTCAAAAATAAGAATAATTAATGTTGTTACAAGGACAGGGTGTAGGCAGGAAGGGGAACATTGAGATGTCCTCAGAGGGGATAGTTTAATTGAGTCGTAAGTGGACATTTAGGTTCCTGTAGCAAAAGTGGAACTGCAGGGATTCCCTGAAAAAAATAGCCAGTTTAGGGAAAGGCCTGGAAATCAATGTACTGGAGGGCAGGTTAAAAGAGGAGTGAAAGTAGGGTTAGCTAAGATAAGATAGGGAAGGCCTTGTTGGCCAGATGGAAGGATTTAGATTTCATATTGCAGGCCAGTGTTTTTCAAATTATGAAGAGCAGAGCCACCTCAGAGCCTGCTAAGAAATAAAAAGTGCTTAGCTGTTATCTGTGCAGGTTTCCACATAAGATATTCTTTATGGGAAAAATGTTTTATAACATCTGTTATAGGCACTAAGTTCCTGAAACCTTTTAAATTGAGAATAATAAGAACAGATTGACATTTTAGGAAGTCATTGCCTATAGAGTCCAAGACCAGATCCCAACACTAATTAGATTGCACAGGTGAAAGATTCAGGGTATTAATTCCAAGATGGCAGCTGATAGGGTGAGGAGCTGGCTAGTGAAACACAAAATTGCATAGTCTTTAAAACTCTTCTATTTAAATCACTGAAATCAAAGTTAAGAAGAAGGTCAGAATTAGTACTGGGATTGAGCTGAGATGTTTGTAGTTATCAAGGTGTTTTTTATCATGGATGAACACATCAGAGGTTCAAAATAAAATGTGTTTTATTTTACTTAAGGAAAAGGCAAAGGAAGATAATTCTATGGAAGAAACTGTATAAGAAAGGTAGGAAAGAAGAAAACTATGAGTCACTGGTGTCACACAGATAATAGAAGGAAGTCAGACATTGCAAAAGGAGAAAGCAAGAGAAAGACTGAGGAGGAACTGTTGAATTTGGCAAGGTGCTATTCCTTAGAGACCTCAGCCAATACAGATGTATTGACAGAATGCCAACAGCAGAATGGGGTAAGAGTTGGTAGAGTTAGGAACTCATTGAATGGAGAAAATGTACTAGAATTCCATTCAGAAGCAACCTTAGGAACAAAAGTACTGATTTGCCAGTACAATCTGTTATAGGCTAAAAGAAAGTCATTGTGAATGTGGAGAAATAGTCGTTAAGTACAAAATTTCCACTTATCTATGAGACTAGCACCATCTTAAAAGAAGATTTTTAAAAACAAGATTAAGAGGCAGTTTTGGAGAAAAGAAAAACCTAAACTGAGAGCACTCATGTCTGATAACTGATTATAACTTTGTCTATTTATTCTGGACCCATTCTATATGGGACCACTATTATAGAAATATAGATGAAACTAATGGGAAATTCCAAAGTCAAAATGCTACATGATTATCATAGCCAGGAAAAGTGATGTCAGGAATGAGTCAATCTCTGTGTTTTGTCTTGAAAGTAGAAGAAGTACTAAAGCAATAAAGCAGGGCATAGAACATGTAAACAGCTGTTTCCCAGTTAGAGGATAGAAGAAAACCATGGCCCTTCTAGCATTAAGTTTTTTTTTTAAGCTCAAGGGCCAACATATTTAGTTAATTTGTTGGGGAAAAGCAATGACCTACTTTCTGTAGCTATGTTTAATGAGAGAACAAAGAAACCTTGCTTCTCAAAGATTCTTTTCTACTAAGAACAAATGTGCTACTCACAGAAAACATTTTTAAAAAACTAAGGATTTATATTTCCATTAATTTTGATGAAAAATCTAAGATATTTATTTATGAACTAACACAATTCTAAATATGTAGCCAAAAGTTTTTATTGTTCTAAGTGTTTAACTGCTTGCAGCCTCCCTTACCCTAAACCCACAGTCCTATTGATGGATTGTTGAGAATGAGAACCATAACTGCAGAGAAAGTCTCTAAGTTCTTGAAAACAAATGCTTATATCCACAGAGCTTTATAGATGTTCATAAGCCCTTACTGTACTAAATTAAGTCATACATTTTATAATATTTCCCAAAAGTTCACCTTGACCAACTTCAATATCACCCTATTTTAAAAATATATTTAGCACTTCATGAAGATTAAAAATCTCAAGAACTAATTGAACTTTAAAATGGATTTCACTTGGACATATTTTATTGATTAACAAAGTTATCATTATTTATACATACAAATAGTCCAGCTAGATCTGGACTTGAATCTATATCTGCCATTCATTAGCTGTGTGGTCTTGGACAAACCATTCAAAGCTTACTGAACAGCTTCTATGTGCCAGACACTATGTTAAGTATTAGGTAGACAAACATGTTAAAAAACTTAATGCCAAGAGATCCCCGAAGGTAGAGATGGAAACTGTGATGTAGGGATCAAAGATACTTGTGAGTGACAGGAGCAGGCAGCAGCCACACCACTTCAGGCTACCAGATTCCGTAGGCAACTGGTCCAAATCATTTGATTTTTCAAGAGAAGTGAGAAATATGAATTTTGAGGCTAAATCTCTCAGCTAAAAAAGGTTAACCAAATAACTTTTTTCAACACCATGTGATTGACAACTTCTGCTCTAGGTAGAAACTTAGCAATTAAGTCTTCAGACAGCAAATCTATTAAATGTGGCAAATAACTATAATGAATGGATTATGTGTTCAGCCTGGGTTATCTGAATTACAAATGAACTTTTTCACTGATGAGGATATAAAATATATTCTGTATAGCTGTAAGAACTATTGACAAGGGTATTAAAACATTCTGTACAGCTGTAGGAGCTATTGTCAAATTCTCTTTTTTTCTCCCCTCAGCTGCAACTCTCTGTAATGCTACCACAATCTGAAAGTTGAGCATCAAAATGATTAAGAAGAAAAATCCCTTAGAAACTGTTGCATAATTCATCATGGCAGCTGAGACTGAAAGACTGTCTTGTAGCATAAATACACTACAAACTATAGCACTGAATGAAAATTCAGTTAAGATACACTTTAGTTAAAAGCTTTAAAATATAACTCCTTCCATTTTGAGAAATGCCTGGGAAACAGTTTGTTCCTGCTAACGTAATTGAATAGGTCACTAAGTTTTAGATACATTTTATGCAATAGCATTGTTAGATTAGCAGAGGACATATTTGCACAGTTCATCAGTAACATATTTATTCCACATGACTGGACCGTATATTATTACTGTGGTTCCTTTGCATAAGAAATGCATCAGGGTTCATTCCCAGGCCAAAGCCTCCCTGCAGTAGAAATATGACATGTGTTGCCAATTTTTGTAACATTTCAGTGGGAGGATTTAGAATAATTTACTTTAGTTGTGAGTCTTTCCCTAAAAAAGATTGTCCATGCAATATTTTCTAGAGTAGATTTTAATAACTGTGTGTTTAGGGGAGTATTTGATGGAGGGGGAGTTTTTTCTTAGCACAGTAGAAAACAAATGCCTCAGAGGCAGACAGACCTGAACTTGAATCCACATCTGCCACTCATTAGCTATATAATCTTAAACAAATCACTAAAACCTTATTGAGCTGCTTCTGTGTTCTAGGCACTATACTCAGTACTGGATAGACATGAGTGAAAACAACAGTCATTGTCCAAAACCACTTAAACCTTATCAGAAAATCGAAAGAGAATAGACAGCTTCAATACAGAATCTCCAAGACTACAGCAAATGTACAACGAAGTCATTTGGGGAGGGCATAGAAATAGCATCTATCCCTATCTTAAAGTATTAGAAAAGGTTTGCTAGAAGAAGGGATGTCTGAGCTGATATCTGGAGGTACAAGAGGAGCCAAGTCAAAGAAATGTAAGACAAAGAATATTTTAGAAGCAGGAAGCTACATATACACAGGTCAGAAATTGAGAGCCTAGAACTTCTGAGCAATCACTCAGGGTTTATATGACAGCTCAGAGTGAAAGATCAGCTGGACAAGCCTCACTATTCATCACAGTCAAAGACAGGACGGAAGAAGAGGCAAAGATGCCTTCATCTATTTACTCATCATAATAAATACTTCAATCTATTGTATTAAAAAACTATGGTCACTATTTTCATACATATTTTAGTGATTTTCACATTAAACATTACATTACTTCTGACATTACTATTTGAAGTGATGATAGTTGACTTACTTAAACAAATAAAATGTTCATTTGTAGTTATTGTTAATAACTTCACAATAACTGATCTGAAGAGCACTAGAATTAAGTAATCTCATGGAAAGAAAAAAGTTAGTAGTGAAGTAATTTAAGGAAAACTACATTCTACCCCTATTGCATATTGCTTATTTATATTAGTATGCTTAATATTCTAAGAAGTTCTGATGCAAACAGAGCAATCAGCAAACACACATTTACCCAGGATTAGAGGAAAGCTGATTGGCATAGATTTAGTGGTACATATGTACCACTCAGCCACATCTCCAGATCTTTTGCTCTGTTTATTCTGTAGATAGTCTCACTTTTTTGCCCAGAACAGCCTGGCCACAATTGTATTTTATGCTTCTCACCACTGCTGGGATGACAGGCACACACCACTCTGCCCAGCTTTTTTCCATTGAGCTTTTTTTTTCTTTCTTTCTTTTTTTAACCTGGGCTGGCTAGGGACTGTAATTCTCCAATCTTATCCTCCCATGTATCTTGGGATGACAAGCACATGCACCAGCACCCAGCGATTGGTTGAGATGGGGCCCTAGAACTCTCCCCTCATTCTTTCTGAAGCTAGCCTTGCACCAGGATCCTCCCAATTTCAGCTTCCGAAGTAGCTTGGATTATAGGTGTGAGCCACCAGTCTGATTTCAAGGGAAATTCTTGAAAACATTATTTACAAAGAATATAATCCCAATATACCATCATACAAAGACTTCTTTTTCCCTCAAAGAAAACTAATGAGACTTACAACCATGACCTCTATCTATAGTTATTAAGTAATGTATGTCAAGAACTATGACTTTTCTTAAAAATAACTTACATCTCTAATTGGAAGAAAAGCAAGTCTCTTATAAAAGTATGTTTCTTTTTGCCTTGGCAATCGTGCTTATTTGTTTGCCTTTTAAGTTACCTTAAAATAATAGACAGAAGTTTATCATTACCCCAAACTCATGAAAAGTTTTGTAGTTACCCAAACCAAAATGTTTTCCTAGAGAATAGTTATAAAAGAGGTCCGAATGACTCTCTTCTCTTGGTAAGTTTGCCTGTTCATTCTATCAGAGTATCTTGGGCAACTCATGCCACCTCCTAGAATCCAGAGCTTCTCAGATGTTTGAGGGGGAATTTATCATTCAGAGAGCAGGACCAGTGATAATGTTAAAGGTGTGACATGATGCTGAACTTGATAGGGAATAAAACATGAATGAAACTCACATCTTATTTAAAGGAGAAAAGATCGCTAAAAATCCATTATGACTCTGACAATAATGCTAATGGTGTTTTACATTTTCTACCTCATAGTCTAGAGAAAATAATTACAACATGGTCTTTCTTTGGGAAAGGAAGCATCCAGAATTTTGGAAGACCCTGGAACACTTTCCTAGCTTTTTCATAATAGCTTTATGATAAAATCAAAAAGGCAGTCACATCAGAACTTGTCCACTCTTGATTCTCTTGCTTAGCCCAGTGTCTGGCACAGACTGGACCATTAAGAATATTCGTGGAGTGAGAGTGGAAAGGAAGGAGAGGTTTCCCCACAAGTGGAAACAAAGCTCTGATTCTACTTATCTTAAAGAAGAAACTAATGAAATGTTCTAAAAACAATTGTGACATCTTCGTGGGAATATATTTCTTTTGTGTTGTTTGGTTCAAATTGAGGACCTTGATATACTATTATAAAAAAAGTTATCCTATTTTTCTTTGCATACCACTAAACTGGCACAGTCTGGCTAAAAGAAGCCACAACTGAGCAGAGGCACCATGATAGCACAGCAATGTATTTGAGACCTTTGTGCTTATGGTTCAGCATACCTTCATTAAATTTTCAGAGCTGTTAATTTTGCATGCAGTGATGCTGAAGCAGTAAAATTTTGATCATCCATCTACTCATTGTATTAACCAGTATTTTTTTAATGACAAGTACCAGAAACCTAACATAGACAGGTTTATATGCATTAAAAAATAATATAAAAGGGGGGTATATAGCTTACTTCACAAAAGTTCAGAATTAAAGTTTAATTGGTGTCCAACTTGGTGTCAAAGAAATAGTACTGGCAACACATATTACTCTGTTTTTAGCTTCCCTTTTTCTGTGTTGACTTTATTCACTAAGAGACTCTCTCCATGTAGTCTGGAGAATGCTCCAGCAGCTTCAGGCTTAGTTTCCTTCATTAGAAAGTCCAGTGTGAAAGCATGCTTCTTTCCAATAGCACCTAGAGGATTTTCATTGACCAAGCCTAGAGTGCCCACCTCTAGAACCTGGACTAAAAGTAGGAAAAGAATTGTTCAAAGGCAAGTCAAAAATGCTGTTTTACAACACAAAGGGAGCATCGAGAATGGAAAACTAAAACATAATGACTGTCTGCTATATCCAAAGTCTATATTCTTGTGGAATGAGTCAGATATCAAAACTACAGAAATACATTTAGATTGTTCACAGGAAATTCATTAGGTTTTGGTTTTAAATATGATTAAAAGTCTTTTTTCAAAAAACTTAAGTGAGTTAAAAAAAAAAAACTACCCGGGGTGGATTAGCTCATAAAAATTTACATTGAAATGAATAATAATAACCACAACAACAAAACAGAGAGTCAAGACTTCCATGTCTTTGTGTGATACTTCATTATGGTAACTTAATTTACTGATAGAATTCCATTTTTAAAATATTAACAGTGACAAAGACATTCTCACTTAGCTGCAAACACAGGGACAGGTAGATGTAGAAAGTATGACTGTCCATGAACAAAACAAGAAATTGCCAGCCAGAAAATAAATCTGCACCAAAAATATATAATACGTGTATTTTTTTGTTTTAAAAAGTGAGTAACTCATTAGGTACATAAGAGGTACATAAGAAATTCTGAGTCTGTGTGATTTTTACTTTATCTGACACAGCAAAAAGAGTAGCAAACACAGAATCAGAATATTCTGACTTCAATTAAAATCCTTCCCATAGTATAGCCAAGCAATCCTAGGCAAGTAACAATTTTCAAAATATTACCTGATTGTGAAAAAGGATATTATGTGGAAGGTAGTTATAAAATTTGCATGACTTTTGAAAGGTTTTTCTGTATATAATGTATTCATAATTCTGTTCTTCACATGAAAATTCTTAGCTAAATTATGTTTTATTATTTAGTTCTTTTGTTTTGATGGGTTTATTTCTCTTTATTACCTATTAAATCTTTATAGCTATTTCATTATGCAAGCTGTTCATGACCAAACTAGTGTCCTGAATACCCTATAATTATTAATACATTATCCTGTGCACTGAACTTTTTGGCAATACAGAGAGAATGAAAGACACAAGCATAGAAATGAAGAGATGAGCTATCCTGTTGGTAACATTTAGAAAATAACTATAAATCAGGTTTAACTTTTTATTTCAACATTTCACTGAATGTAGTTATTTTAAATACTATGTTATTATAAATACTTCCATTACTTTGTATGACACAAATTCAGTTTTCCAGATAAGAGGAAAATAGTGTGTAATGCATTTCCTAATTAAGTGTGAAAAACAAGGCCCTACAAATTTAAAATGTCTCACATGCAACATGGTTATTTAACTAAAAGCCACGGCAGTGCCAACACACCTTGACATCCAACCAAATACTGAATCCAGATCAGAATTATTATTCTTTCAGGTAAAAAGATAAAGACCTATGCATACACTCAAGCCCTCTGTTGAGTTTGCATGCATTGTGCCACTTCACATCAGCTGTAAATAGGTAATGTAATATGTAGCATATCATTTTCCTGTTTAAAGGCTTAGAAGCTGTGCTGCTACTTGCACTTTCACAGGAAAATGTGGCAATATGTTCACATTTTTGGAAATGTATGGCTTTATTATTATGCTTTATTTTCTTAGTGTTTACTTGTTTTCAAATTAATTATATCTGCTTATTATGTTTTTTATCTGCTGTTTACTATGTATGTTTATTATCTGTGATAATAAATACATCTTTTTTAGCTGTGACAATACATATCCAATAGAAAAAAAATCATTCCAAGAGTAGGAAAAATTCATCATATTATTCCCATTATGAACCATGTCATTTTAACTAAATTTGCATTTTGAATACTTTTGCAGAACTGCAGTCCCTGGAGCGTCAAGCTTATTTTGACATCTGCTTAATAACCAAGGTACGATAAAATAGTTGTGTTGTCAAAGGAAATGACGGGTTTTGTACTACTTTCAATTGCATTGCCTTCTGTTTCCCACCTTCTAGACTTTCACAGAATTCTAACAAAAGACACAAACAAGCACTTTGAGTACAGAATCATAAAATGGCTTCCAGATTATCTGTCTGACCAGTTATTTAGATATCTTTAAGATGTTCAAAATTTGATAAAATGAGAAAAGTTCAGTATATTATTACAGTTTCTTTTTTTCTTAAGTCACCTTTATGAAACTACCTATCTTTAGGCACAGTTGGTAAATGGAATAGTTGTGTTAATCTCCAGTTAATAGAATTATCATATATCATTTATTGTGAATTTCAATAAAAGTTGGATTTTAAATGAACATTTACAAAGTTGTATGCATGCCACTCCATATATAAGGCCTAATTTAATTCTCAAAATAAACTAGCAGTATTACTATATTTTATAAGTGAATTGCTGGAAAATCAAAAACATGCAGGCACTTACCCCAGGCACTAAGCCAGTGCACAGAATACACATAGGCAATATAAGTGGGCAATCAAACCCAAGGCTCAAACTTTAACACCAGCATCCTTACTATCCCACATTTAATAAAATAAATAATAAAATCATGGATACTAGCTATTCAGCATCCTTTACATGCTGTGTACTTTTCTTAATTGTCTCAAACCAATGAGATAATCCCTATTTTTCAGCTAAGTAAATTAGGTAGACTAATGGTCAAAAAACTTAAACAGGTACTCAAAGCCACACAAGTAGGTAAATAGTGAAATTAGGAATTAAATTCAAGACAGCCCATCTAACTTCAACATTTTATTTTTTCCTATTATGGGACACTGACTTCAAATCGTAACCAAAACTTTTAAAAACTATAATTCAATCTCTATGAGATCATTTGACAATAATTCAAGAGCTAACACTTTAAGGACACCATTAAAGACTTTTTTTTTCATTTTTTCATGTATATGAGATGCTAGCTTAAGAGTTTTTTGGTTAATAGACAGCTAATAAATATAAACGGTTCGCACAAACTTTCATTTTGCTTATATGTGAATATTTGGCACGATGCACTGTATTTTCCCAATTCTATCTGGGTGTGAAGTTTTTTGCATAATTAGATTAATAAAAAGTGATATACATGATTCTGTCAGAAAAATAATATTAAGCAGACAAATAAGAAAACACTGAATAGGAAAAATATATATATATAATTCTATTTCATGAAGTAATTTAGGCTATAAGCAGGTAAGTATGCAATCTCCTAAATAAATTAACATACTATTAATAATATATAGGCAAAATATACATGTAAATATATTAGTGTATATGTATAATAATGTTATACATATTATAGTGTCAGCATCATATATACATATGTATTCACACATACCCAATGCACAACAGTACATGCAGAAAGTTCAAAGAAAGAAAGGCTGACAATCCTTATCAGTAGGGAGTTAAATATAGGAAAGAATGTATTTTTCAATTTTATACAGGTATAATTTTTATAAACTATAACATCTTGACTTTAATTGTACAGATTAGTGAGTTTTGACAAACATAAAAACTTGTGTGATGACCTCTGCAACAAAGACATTTGAACGGTTACCTCATCCAAAATTTCCCTCCCTTCCCTCGTGCCACTCCCTATGTATTGCTGCTACTGTCTTGGTACTAAGCAGCCACTAATGTGCTTTATTGACTATAGATTAGTTTTGCCTATTATAGAACTTCACATAAATGAAGCCTATGGTTTGTGCACATTTTTACTGGATTCCTTTACTCACCATAATGCTTTTGAAACATATCCACATTGCTGTAAATATAAGTAATCCATTCCTTTTTATTTCTGAGTAACATTCCATTCTATGAATCAAACACAAATAGTTTATCTATTCATCCATTGATGAAAATTTGGATTGTCCCTACCATTTGAATATTCAAAATAAAACTGATAAGACCATTTATGTACAGGTACATTTTCATTTCTCTTGGTAAACACCTAGGCATGGAATTTTAGGGTTGGCTAAGTGTATGCTAATTTTACCATGAAAGTGTAAAACTGTTCTCCAAATAGTTTTATTATACCCTAGCAGTTTGTGAGCATTTCAGTTGCTCCATATTTTAATAACATTTGATATCATCAGTCTTTACATTTTAATCATTTTGACATTGTGGGGGTTTTTTAATAATTTTTTATTAGGATGTATTTTTTATACAGGGATGATTCATAGTGACAATTCAGATTAGATTTATACTGTACATTAGTTACACTGCCCATTGTCTCTACCCCCCAACCACACTTAAAGCAATTGCAAGACGTTTATTTGTTCTATTTCATCATTGTGGTTTTATTGTACATTATGGAAATGGCTTATTTTTTAAGAGAACTAGATTAGCAACTGAGAGTCCTAGTGACCTGTGGCTCTAAATCCCAGATGTAGTAACTACTGCATGTGTGACTATGAACAAGCTGTCATAGATTGTCATGCCTTGATTTCCATCTCTGTTGAATTATAGTAAAAACAGTACCTCCAACACCAGGCATGGTGGTACTCATCTGTAATCCCAGCACTCAGCACTCAGGAAACTTAGGCAGGAAAATGATGAGTTTGAGGTCATCTCAGGCTACATAGTAAGGCCCTGTCTCAAGGGAAAAGAATACCTTCCTCAGATTTTATTTTGTTTGAAGAGAAATGTAAATCAGCAAACATAGTACCTATATCACAAGTAAGTGTTCAATAGAAGTTTAATATTATTATTTCTGTTTCTCAGAACATAGGGCTATAACTTTTTTGTCTTTTTTTTCCTTTTGATGTTGGGATCAAACCCAAGACCTCATACATGTTAGGTAAGTGCTCTACCACTGAGCTACATCCCAGCCCAATTTTTATTAATCTTAATTTTGCTTTTAATGACAATAATAATAATGTTATGCACTTAAAGGAACTATTTTGCTCAACATAGGAAAGTGTTTTGAAGTAATTTTTTTAATTGAAAAATCTGTTTAAATTAAATGAACCATAAATATAGAAAAACATTACTCTGGAAGGTATCTTTGTATACAGTACTTTTCTTGTTAATATTTTGTTTTGTTCTCATTTGGAACTTGATTCAGACAAGGCATGCAGGAAGTATTGTTTCACATAGCCTTGATCTTAAAAAATAGCAGAATTGAGTATTTAAAGAGCCTACAGTAGGTCACAAGCATCTTACCCTGCACAACTCCTTCACTCACAAGTAATCTGCGGTCTCAATAATTCCATAAAATACCAACCTCTATGTTATACTGGTATGAAGCACACCAAAATATTATCTTTCCTCACTTGGTCAAAATCTCACACCACAGTGTATAAGTACTTTCATAGTATTGTGTGTAACAGTCCTTTATCCTGTCTTAGTGACACCATAGTCAGCTCTCCTTCCCTTCCTCTCAGTGCCAAATCTCCCCTCTTCAGACAGCTCTGCCAAATCATCTAGCTTTTGCTCCTGTGTGGTCCAGAGAGAGTTGGCACACAGAGGAACACTAGGCCTATGACTTCCTGCTGGATTTTCTCTCACAGTTATTAAAGAAGTTTAGAAGTAGCCAATTGGCATTTACTTTTTAGGAAAAATGTCTTTTTTGAAAAACAGAGATGGCTTCAAACTCTGAAAAGCTTGAACTACTTGTTATTTAGTCAACGACTTATTTGGTGTAACTCAGATGTTTTACCACTTGAATGCTCAGTATTTTACAAGCCTATTGTCACAGAATTTTAAAACAAAAAGACATTTAATAACAAAATATTTCATTTTAATCTTTTAATGGTATATAGCACTTAACAAACTTATATGATGAGTTCTTTTCTTCCCTTTCGTATAAAATCTCATTTGAGCATCATAGCAACCATGATTTTTAATGTATTAGATACCAGGACACTTCACCACTACTGCTATATCAAGAAGGTCAAGCTGAAGTTACCAGAGAGATTATGGCAAGAACAAAATAGAATTCTGGCTCTGGAAGACAGTTAAAGTAGGCAGCTACTAATCACAGGCCTCAGGAGGAACAAATGCATAGAAGCCTGTCAAGCAGAATTGAGGCTGAGCCACAAGGCAGAACCAATCAACAGCTCGATGACGTCTGGTAACAGTTGCTTAGATTCATCTGGACAGTGGATTACATTATCCTAAATTCAGTGCAGAGGAAAATGAACTCAGCCAGGAGTGTAAATGGGAAAGGCAGTGACCAACTATGCGTGCCTCTAATCAAGCACCTTTTGGGCAAAGTTAGAGAACCCACCTGCTATGCTCATGTGTACGCCACTTTCCATGCCTCATTTCTGGTATCTTTTCTGTAAGACTCACAAATACTCAATCCATCTCAAAAGCTGAGCAAGAAGCGCGTTAACGTCCACTCCATCACCTTTCACTGAGTACTGAATTTGAGTCTATGCTAACTCTTCAAACTCTACATCTAGAGTTGCATCTATTGAGGCTAGGCTTCCCTAATACTTGGTTGTTCTTCCCTGTCTTAGCATGGCTTTCTGGACTTTACCCTGCCTGCCTACATAGCCTTGTTGTATTTCCAAACTCTTTAGGTCTAACCAGACCTTAGGTCCTGGCTCCTCCTGCTTAACCAAGTCCTGTGGTCAACCACATATGACAGTAACAATCATTGTTGGCTTCTACTGTGGAATGACTCCTTCTGCTGTGCTACTCCTCCTTTTTAAACTTAGACCTCTTTTACTTTGGCACACAGCATACTTTAAAATTCCATGGAAGAAACAAAGGAAATCAGTTACAGAAAATTCAAATAGCATAAACTTAGTTAAGTTTGCATATTTTGGAATTCATATTCCAAGACAAACAAATTTTATTCAAAAAAGAACTGACCCAACTTCATCAGTCTCTTGCCTGTGTCACATGTATGAATTTGACAAAGCTTACAATTAAGAGATCAGAAATGCAATTCATTTTTACCTATAAAATCTTATTCTATTTACTCTAAAACCTCCCCTTTCCATGAAAGATAGGATATACATTTTTAATTAATATATTTAATATTTTCTCATTCTTTCATTGTTTAAACCTTCCCTTTATCCTTGTTGTATATAGTATGTGTGTGCAGAATGAAATGGACATGAGGATGGAACATTTGAGAACCTAGGTGATCTACCACCTCATCTTGTTATCTAGCTACTGGCCTTTGTCATAGTGGATTCTGTAGTGGCAGAACCTCATAGCCACTGAGGATCATTCTGGGTTGAGACTGCCCTGGGTTGTCTTTGTAGTGCATGCTGTTACCATTGTTGATGCCCATGTACTTTGTCATAGCCTCAGTCACAAACATTCCATGTCCACCTGGCAATTCAGAAGTATTGGGACATCTTTGTGAAATTTTCCAATTTCTCTGACTGTAAGCAAAGCATTGAGCAGGTGGTTTTGGAATCTCCATATCTACCCAGTTTATTTCTTTTTCAGAATTCAATTTTTAAAAGGGAATCAAAACATTAGTCATTTTTCTTTAACATCTCTCTATGAACTTTCCCTTTCATATGTACCAGCAATTCCTTTGCATTGCATGTTTTTTTTTCTCCTATTTCTATGGTTTGATCATGTAAATTACTCAATTATCTTTAAATTGAATGCTTGCTTTGTGATTTCTGAGAAAACAAACAACCCAGCCAGGCATTTTCAATGTTCAAAAGTGCTTGCTTTCAGACCGTAGGAAAAAAATCTATTTTTAGATTCAAAGCCAATGTATCCTGGTTTATAATAAAGGTCTGCTTTCTGCATGCAGCTCTGCATTTTCTTGAGGGAGTGGTTTGGAGAACTAGGAATTGAGGATGGTTAGAACTAGATACACGGATTTACTATTTCAGCGTTAGTATATCTTTAATCCATAGCCACAAAATTAACATCTCTGTAGTTCCTCCCAGCCTCCCATTTACTTCTCTAAAAAATATATATCTTACCACATCAGTACAATCCCTGGACATAAGTCAGACTTCAGGATAACTACAAAGAATCAAATTGCAGCCTCTTGAGGCTCTTCAGCACAGTATGTGTTAGCAGAATTAGGAAGGCTCATGGTAGGGCATTCATTCTGCCTGGGGCAAATGACCTTGATTGTTAAAACAGAACAGTTTAATAAGGCCTGAACTAGGCAAAATCACAAAGGAAAATTGACTTATAATACATACGTTTTAATAAAAACACACATATCAAAGGGTTGTTCTGCTACGCACAGGAGACTAAAAGGAAAATAAGCTCATAGTTGAAGAATAAGCATATGAGATTAAAGAAAAAGAAAATACTCTAATCAAGAAAGAATTACTACCAATTACCCAGCAAACCCTGAAAGGATCAGATTTCACTTTTCTGTTGTTGAGAGCAATTTAATTTCAGAGCTGCTGTAAGAGTTCAGGCTAAAGTGTGTTATCTGATAACCTCTGAATGTCTGTTAATACCCTTTATCTAACCTTCATCACCCTATTTAGTTCACACCAATCTTGGAAAGTGTGCGTACTAGCTGCAATTTTAAAGGTAAGGAGACAAAGGCTCCAGTTACCAGCAGAACTACAATGGACCTCATCTCTGACATGAAAAATGCCCTCAACGTGTGATTGAAGTAAGTGCATGGAACTGCAGCAAAAACTTCCTGTGGGGAGGAATTAGAAGCCTATTCTCCACCCTACCTCACCATCCAGTGCCAGTAAGAATTATATTTTTATCTCTAAATTTAATCTTTAAACTCAGAATATAGTCTCCACATCTGAAAATATAGAGGTGTTTGACTCCTACGCAAGCCAACTGGCTTCATTCCTTGACTGGTGAATAGACAGAGACACAGGTGAAAAACTGCCTCTCTACAGAGTGCCTCAACAGGATCTGAGGAGCCTGGAGAGAGGAACCTTCCCTATTCAGCAGAATAGTCACTCCAGGTGACCCCTTGTCTCTGTTCTCAGGCAGTCTCTGAAAGAAACAAAAGTTGAAAGTGAAAGCAGAGGCAGAAAGAAGTAGCCAAAAAAGTGGCACTCAGTAGTATCGTTGGCCTTTCCCTTTCACACGGAATCATGTCCCTCTGTCACTGGCTTCTCTAAAGTTCGTTTTAAATCCACTTCAGTAGTTTGAGTAGGTTTTAAAGTTCTTTTTGATTTTTAGATTTTAAGTGATTTAAAAGGTGGCACTAGGAAATGCTCCTCTGTGGCTTGTTACTCTTGAAGATCCAATAGGGAGCAAAGATAATATCTGCTTTTCATGTTTGGCTCTTTATTTTATTGAACCTTATAATATCCCCTCAGAGGCTGGTAGAGGTCAGGTTTTATTATTTTCATTTACAGACTGGAAGTAGAGTAAAGCTCTGGTAGGTGTTAAATGTCAGACTGTGAGATAGCAGTTAGACACAAGCCACAGGTGAGGTGGGATAGATAGAGGAGATGGACTAAGACATTAAAACCAGAAAGTAAAACCTAAAAAGTCAGAGCAGCTAGCCCCCTCCCGCCTCCTTTTAGGTGTTAAGTTATAAGAACAGGAGGGCTAAAGGGGCTACCTGCATCTGCCTTCCTCTTGGAAATGTTACCAAGTTGTAAAGCTCCTTGAATGGGTATAGGGACAAAAAGAATGAAAGGCATGTCCGGCAAAGGGAGGTCCTAAAAGCACACTTATTATTTCTGTGTTTGCGGTGGGTCTAGATGGTATCTCCCTGTCTTAGCCTCTATCTTAGCCATTCAGATCCATTGTCTTAATGATTAGGGTATGCTAGACTTAGCCACTTGTATTCCCCCAGCTCAGAAAGTATGAGACTAGACATGAGGACCGCCATTTTGAGTCTTTTCTCCCATTTCCTGCATGAGGGTCAGGAAATTTTTTCCCCTTTTCTCCCCGCTTTTATCCTGTTATTCTATATTCCTTTCCTAATAAACTTGACTATTACTTTTCCCCATATTTTCACATCTTGCTGGAATTCTTTTCTCACCAGATCCAAGGAGCAAGGTATATTCCAGTGCTAAACTTTCAGGTAACAATACAAGAGGCAAATAGAACATGTAGGAATACATGACATAAGTTTCTGTCCATAAAGTACACTAAGCTAGCATTTCTCAAACAATTATCTAAGCATTCCAAAAAAAATGATTCTTTGGGGGGAAAAAATTCTTAGTTAACTATATTTGTGTAATTATTCATGCCAAATATTTTCTGTGAGAAAGTGTCCACATTAAAGTTTCTGTGAAGTCCTACAATAAATGACAATAGCAAAAACTTTAACTCCAGATCACTTCATCTAGTATTTTTAGTTTGTTTAGTAAGTATCTGTTTATATTTAAAAAAACACATTTTGGAGAATGCTCCATTAAGCCACACCATCTCTCTTTTACCATATATTATCAAATGGAAAGAAGTCACCATTTGCATCAAAAAAGATATACATTTAAATTATCACCAAAGAAAGCAGGGAAGTGAGATAGACTGTGAGTGAGCTGCTCTCTTACTTAACTTTGTCATTTCTGTCAGTAGTTATTTTCAACTTCTTCACAGCCCATCCCTCTTCTCCAATTGTATGGTCTACTGCACTGCCCCCAACTCTCATTAATTAAATTATATGCCTTTGGCAAATAAGAAGAACAGCTATTAAACCACTAGGCACTATGTCAAAACAGAAAGGTAAACGTGAAAGCAAATTTTCTATTCTGAAAGAGATGTCTACCTACTAAAAAAGAGGCAAGCCTATAAAAAACAACAACAATGCAGGCAGATTAAGACAAACACAGAGGAGGAACCTCCAGTACAACACAGACAGGAAGGAGAAGGAAGCCTTGCCATAGGGGGTATGATTCAGGTTCCTCTTGCTTCTTCAATAGTGTTAAGAGATAAACTCTGGCATGTTAAAATTCTAAAGAATGTTTTGAGCAGATAGCAAATTGTGAATCTGGCAGCTGCAACCTGCAAGTGGCTGAGAATCCCCTAGAGGTAGTTGAAGGAAAAGCCTCTAAAGTGTGAATGGAGAAAAACAGAGCAAAGAAGTTTTTAATTGTCTTATTTGGAATATCTTGATGGGACTTTATGACAATCTAACTGTGTAATGCCCAATTTGCTATGTGTGATAAACTAATCTTAAGTTTCATTTTGCTTACATTGGAGCCCAGTGCATTATAACCTCTTCAGTTTAAAGGTCTTGCACTTAATTTTTGAACAATGGTAATACTCTAGAAAACATTGCTTACTGATATTAATGTAAATAGACATAGCAAATTGTGGAGAGAGAAAAAGAAAGGCTAAACATAAATTTTCTATCTGTTATCATTTGAATATGAAATGTCTCCCACAAGCTCATGTATCGAATATTTGATCCCCAACTAGTAATGTAGTAGCGCTTAGGAGATGGAGTCTGGCTGGAGGAAGGACACTGTGTGTGGGTATGTCCTTTGGGGGATGTAGGCTGCATCTTATCTGGAAACTCTCTCTCCTCTCTCTCTCTCTCTCTCTCTCTCTCTTTCTCTCTCCTCTCTCGCTCTCTCTTTCTCCTATTGGCAAGTGGCCATGAGATAAAGAACATCCTCTGCCACATTGTCATTTGTTCCTGCCACCATGATGTTCTGTCTAAGTGAATGCAGTTAAGCATTTATGGACCAAATCCTCTGAAACCATGAGCCAAAATATATTCTTTCTCTTTTAGGTTATTTTTGTCAGGTATATGGCTACAGAGATGAAAAACCTAAAGCATGGAGGTGAAAAAAGCAAGGTTTGATTGAAAGATTGCATGATCAGATCCCCCAAAAGGGGGACTAGTTGAAAAACCATGTGTTCTGTGTATGTGTTAAAGGGTTTAAACTTTGTCCTGAAGAAAATACAATTATTGGAAATATATATAACTTTAACCACTTGAGCCCTTTGAAATTACTAAGATTCTTCCACCTTTTCAACTGCTTATTCTCAAAACTTCTCTGTATGTGGGCATGTCCTAAATCTATGCATACATGCAAATCAAATTTTTTAAGTCCATTATACCATAACTTCCCTGATTACCTCAACTTAATTCTTCCTCCTCTGAACTCCTTTTAAAATAAATGTGTTTTCTACTAAACTCCATGGCAAGCAATTCTAAAGCAAGGATTCATACTGTGTACTCTTCGAATTCTGTGTTAAGCAGCCTCTTACTAGCTCTTGATGATCCCAACCTCCTAGTATTCGTGCCCTTGTGTAGCTCCCTTTCTCTGAGAAAGAACTGAGTGACTTGCTCCTAACAAACAGAATACAAAAAAAGTGAACAGGTATTGTTCCTAAGAATAGGTTACAAAAAGACTGGTTTGTCTTTCCTTCCGTCTCTTGCTTTCTGCTCCTCACCGTCACTCACATGGAGAGAAGTCACCTGCCATGTTGCCTTAAAGAGAGATCCATTTGCAAGAAATACATCTCCAGCCAGCTGCACTTCTGGCCTGCCTCTACCTAAATAAGTCATGAGAGAACCTGAAAGTGGATCTAGTTCAGGAGAGCCTTGAAATGACTATAGCTTCAGAGGACATTTGGTGATGGGGTTGGAGACCCTGGGTAGGAAATCCCCAGGTAAGACACACCTACATCCCATATGCTCCTGAGAATAGGTGTATCATTTAAAGCTACTTAGTTTTGGGGGATTCATCACTCAGTCGTAAATAAAGTAAAAACATCAAAAATAACCGCTACAAAATAAACATGGGATAGATAAGTGGAAGGAAGCATACATTGGAAGTGACAGATCATTGGATGCATGGATAAATCCAAAGAAAAATAGTTTCTTTAGGTTTATTTAGAATTAAAAGAAAAACTACACATTATGTAACATTGTATAAATCTCCTTGTTTTTCTTCCTTTGGTTATTTTAACTATCAGAATAAAATTACCACTACCAACTTCTACTTAAACATTTTCTGAGGTTTTTATGCAAAACACAGTGAGATGGATAATTTTAGGTATCAATTTGATTGAATTAAGGAATATCTAGAAACTCCAAAAAGTATTACCTGGGGCATGACTTTGAGGATATTTCCTCTTCTGGAAATAGATGTTAATATATGCATCTGAGTGGGCATTTCTGAATCTACTGGGAACGCAGAGAGAATAAATACAGAAGATGAATTAGTATCTCATCTGAGAGCTTGCCTTGCTCATCAGAACTCCAGCCATGCTAGCCTTTGGACTCAAGAGGCCTTTACTCTGGTTACTTAGACTTATACCACCGGCTTCCTTGCTAAATCTTATTGGTCCATCCCAGGATCTAGAGCCAGCTGATGACCTGTCATGGGACTTCTCAGCCTCCAATTCCCCTAATAAATTCCCTCATATATTTATACACAAAATATCTGACTGGCTCTGTCATTCTAGGGAAGTGTGACTAATCCACATAGAATTGAAAGGCACAGAAATACAGTCAACAGAGTATAACAGAGATGTTTACCTAACTTCATACCACTATTCTCTTTTCCCATGTATGTGGCTATTTCCATGGAATGATAATGTTTAGAACACCTACGAGGAAGGTAGTATGGAATCAGTGTGTTTGATTATAATGGTTACAGAGAAAGCAAGGCATTTACTGAAGGCAACAGGATGAACCATCTTTTCCATAAGTGACAACCATCGATTGTTCTTTTGATTGAAAGCTTTCACCCAGACTATGAGTGAGCCCCTTGAGCCACAGGGGCATTCCTCCTACCTACTTTTACTGGAATTCCTTTTATGTTCCTATAAAAAAAAGACCCAATCTTTTAAATACTGCCATTTATACTCTGGTGGAACAAGATGCCTGAATATATAGGTGTTTTACATCTCAAAGGAAAGAAGTTCAGGTTAAACCCCTAGTGTCAAATGGCATAAACCTTAGAAGAACTTCTGTGACATTTTCTCAAAAGAAAAGAAAGTGATACATGCAGAAGAACAAAGGAAAAGAAATGGAATTACTTCCATAAAAAGAAGCAAAACATATCTCTACAGTAAAATCCTAACCTGCTCATCACTATTATTCTCATAATTATCATCTAACACTTTATCTTACCAATTGTGTAATGTATTATGGATAGCACTTAAAATAAATCTATGTAATTCATAGGGAAGACTGTACCCATTTTATTCTCAAGATGATAATAATAAATCAGATACATTAAGCACTTTAGTCAAGGTCAGAAAATCAGTTAGTGGCAGAAGTGAGACCAGCATCTATGTTTACTAATGTTTAAAGTAACTCTGAGTTGAAAAGAAGTTTATAATTTAATACCTTTCCAAGGGAACAAAATCTTTCTTGTTGAGTGCCATTATTAAAAATTAAATTGTTGCATAGAAAAAATTAAAAGTAAGGTAGAAGGACATGTGTTTTGTGAGGAGAGAATTAATTTCAAGGAAAAGACATATTTCAACAGCTATCTGCCTAGGGCTGGGCAAAACAGTTCCATTCTCCAATTCTATCTTCTGCTTCTATTTGTCTGCAAAGTACTGATAAGAAATGACAAAGAAGCTTGAAAATCTCTTCAGTAGGAGCTGTTTCATTGAGTAAGGAGTTATAGCACCTCAAAAATAGGGGAGTGAGATGATTAATTAAAGAATTTTAATGAAGCATTATGAATTATTCCTCTAACCATAGCAGTGCATGAACTGTGTACTCTACAAAAGATGATCTTACATTGCTCAGTACTCCAGTACTATAAGTAGACAAGTTAACCTAATTCATTGAATTATCACTCAGTTATTCAATCAATTTCTGGCTAATTAAATAATCATTATCTAGAGAGCTTTAAAAATAAATATTTCATATTGTTATATTGTACTGTGGTTGTGCGAAGTGGCACCATCGTGACAAACTTCACAAACTCCTGTGAATCTATAATTATTTCAAAATAAAAAAAGATGAAAAAACAAAAACATAAAAGATAGATAGGTAATAGATAGTCTAGGACTTTACCCCTAAAGATTATTATTCAGTAAATTTGGAATAGGATCCCAAAACCCACACTTTTAAACCAGAATTTGGATAATTCTGATGTACAGGCAGGGCAGGGATGTAGCTCAGTGACAGACCGCTTGCCTAGCACATGTGAGGCATTCCTGAGCTTGATCCCCTGAATAGGAAAAATTTAAAACACCAAAAAAAAACCAGACCAAAGCAGAACAACAACAAAAACCAAACAGCTATCTCTAGCAATTCCTGAGATCTACCTCAAGAGAAGTGTTCAAATAGTTTCTTTTTGATAAATAATTGCTCCATCAATATGACAGTTTTGGAGGTGGAGGGAGTTAGGGGATGACTAAGTAACTGTTCACACTCTACCCCACCTTTACTTCTCCACCCAGGTATGAGTACTTTCACTCCTATCTCCCTTTCTCCTACTCATTTCCTTGTATTATATCTACCTTAGATGTCTTCAGCTTTCACAGACAGCCCACCAGGACACTATCTTTGCAACATCTGGATCTTTTCAATGCCACCTGCATCAATGCTTTACTGGTCTATCCAGATGTCTGTTGTCTGAAATGGAAATGGAACAACACAAATCTTGCTTTAGGTAGTCAGTCCACTGTGAAGTTCTTTGAGTGTAAGGACTTTAACCTCGAGGGCTAAGGTAGCAAACTTTATTCAAGTGCTCCAATATCCTTCAGGAAATAAGTTTAAATGTTCACGATCGTATCCCATCTAATCTGTGCTAGAACCAATGGTAACATGGCTTCCAGGACTAGAAGTTCCAAAAATAAAATCCTAGTACATATTGAAGCATAACATTATAAACTGTTATTAGCCAAGTCAGTAGTCTAGTATGGAAAAAACATTGCATCTCCACAAGTATCAGTACTTAATGTGTTGTTCCACATATAAAAGCCTGTGAAGGGAAGGCTCCTGGAATGTAGGTTTCTAGACCCCAGATATCTCATGATTCTGATTTAGTAAGTAAGTCTAGAATATTCATTTTGATACATTGTATACTGACCATGTGCAAAGAAATATTAGACTGAGTCTTCAATTTGGATCAATTACCTGTTAATCAAGAAGAGGTGGTATAGATAAAAGCTTTTGAAGAGTTTTCTGAAGAGGGTCTTCACTTCCTATAAAGTGAAGAACTGGGAAGAAAGTAGCTCAAAAAAGGAAGAGGAAAAGAAGGGAAACTAAGAAAACCTTACTCTATGTAATGACTTTGCTCAGGATTGACTTTGTCTCTGAGTGAGGCTTGGCATAGAGAAGGGACAGTAGGAAACCCTCTTGTCTCCCAACTGTGGGTTTGTCTTGGCTTTCTACATGGAGATGGAGGAGAGAAGGGAGGAAGTCATAATGTTCTCATAGAGTGATACAGATACATCTGGCTAATATGTGAAAGAACTAAGATATAAACAGAATTCAATAGCCAAGGCAATACTCAGTCAAAAGAACAATGCTAGAGGTATTACAATACCCGACTTCAAACTATATTACAAAGCAATAACAATAAAAACAGCATGGTACTGGCACAAAAACAGACATGAAGGCCAGTGGAAAAGAATAGAGGACCCAGATATGAAGCCACACAATTATAACCAATTTGTCTTTGACAAAGATGCTAAAAATATACGATGGAGAAAAGATAGCCTCTTCAACAAAAACTGCTGAGAAAACTGGTTAGCAATCTGCAAAAAATTGAAACTAGATCCATGTATATCACCTTATACCAGTATTAACTCAAAATGGATCAGGGATCTTAATATCAGACCCCAAACTCTGAAGTTGGTACAGGAAAGAGTAGGAAATACTCTGAAATTAATAGGTATAGGCAAGAACTTTCTCAATGGAACCCCAGTAGCTCAGCAACTAAGAGAGCATAGATAAATGAGACTTCATAAAACTATAAAGCTTCTGCTTAACAAAAGAAATGGTCTCTAAACTGAAGAGACCACCCACAGAGTGGGAGAAAATATTTGCCAGGCTACACATCAGACAAAGGACTGATAACCAGAATATATAGGGAACTTAAAAAACTAAATTCTCCCAAAATTAATGAACCAATAAAGAAATGGGCAAGTGAACTAAACAGAGCTTTCTCAAAAGAAGAAATTCAAATGGCCAAAAAACACATGAAAAAATGCTCACCATCTTTAGCAATAAAGGAAAAGCAAATTAAAACCACACTAAGATATCACCTCATCCTTGTTAGAATAGCCATCATTAGCAACACCACTAACAACAGGTGTTGGTGAGGATGCAGGGAAAAAAGAACCCTCTTACACTGCTGGTGGGAATGTAAACTAGTACAACCACTTTGGAAAAAAATGTGGAGGCAACTTAAAAAGCTAAACATTGATCTACCATATGATCCAGCAATCCCACTCTTGGGGATATACCCAAAAGACTGTGACACAGGTTACTCCAGAGGCACCTGCACACCCATGTTTATTGTGGCACTATTCACAATAGCCAAGTTATGGAAACAGCCAAGATGCCCCACCACTGATGAATGGATTAAGAAAATGTGGTATTTATATACAATGGAATTTTATGCAGCCATGAAGAAGAACGAAATGTTATCATTCGCAGGTAAATGGATGGAATTGAGAACATCATTCTGAGTGAGGTTAGCCTAGCCCAAAAGACTAAAAATCATATGTTCCCCCTCATATGCGGACATTAGATCAAGGGCAAGCACAACAAGGGGATTGGACTTTGATCACATGATAAAGCGAGAGCACACAAGGAAGGTATGAGGATAGGTAAGACACCCAAAATACTAGATAGCATTTGTTGCCCTCAACACAGAGAAATGACAGCAGATACTTTAAAAGCAATAGGAGAAGGGGACCAGGAACTAGAGAAAAGGTTAGTTTGAGAAGAATTAGCTTAGAAGGTAACACACATGCACAGGAAATCAATGCGAGTCAGCTCCCTGTGTAGCTATCCTTATCTCAACTAGCAAAAATCCTTGGTCTTTCCTATTATTGCTCATACTCTCTCTTCAACAAAATTAGAGATAAGGGCAAAATAGTTTCTGCTGGGTAGGGAGGGGTAAGGGAGGGCGTCGGGGGGCGGGGGCAAGGGGGGAAAAATGACCCAAACATTGTATGCACATATGAATAAAATAAAAATTAAAAAAAATAATAAACAGAATTCAAATAAGATATTCAACAGAGAAGATCAAAATTAGGCACCTTCCTTCTCTAGGAGGCTGAGAGAACCATGAATTTGAGAGTTTCTGCCCTATTGATATTGCTAATTAACCCCCAGAGGTAGTTTCACACACCAAAGGGAACATGCTCAAAAGGAGAAAATGATTCAGTAATTTCATTTTAAGTTTTCTCCCAAAGTCTGCTCAATCCCTTGGCTCTTTATACTTTCAAAAATTTAATTTGCCTACCAGATAAAATGTGTTTAAGATCAAACATGGACCGTTCCAATCAGAAGACAGAAACTATATAGTAATTTGAACAAGAAAAGTTTAATATGAAGAAATAGCAACAGGGGGTTGAAGCCATAGGGAATTAAGTAAAAGTGGGTGGAACAAGAAAAATTTAAAGAATACCCAAGGGGTGTTGAGGGAGAGTGATGAAAGAAGGAACAACAAACATGAAGAAAGATAATCCTCCCCAAACCTGTAATTCAGGTCTCACTGGATAGACTATAATTGAAACTCACCGAATGGTATAATTTTTCATTGGATTGTTCTGGGCCAAAGAGGATCCTAAATTAGTTAAGGAAGCTGAGAATTTCTTGGTGGGGCTCTGAAGAAATTCACTGGAAGCTGCTTACTCAGGTTGCTACTGACTTGCTCAAAAGCCAGTTGTGGCAGCTGAACTCATGGGAAAGCCACCTGGAAGAGGTGGGGGCGGGAAGGGGTTTACTGTACAGTCACTGGAAAATAAGCTGGTGTACCCATGAAACTTGTTAGCTGTCCTCAACAATACCAATGAACTTGTGGCTGCAAACTGTCCAAGATGGGGAATGTACTGGGGAAAGAAGGGGAGGTGCTACTTGCTGCTGGATGCCAGAACATAGCTGGGCTGGAGTGGAGGGACAGTTAGTCATGCATTGTGCCCTTGCTAAACTGCAAGACACATGGAACCAGGATGACAAAGCCCCTCCCATACAGTGTCACTCCAAAACCATCCACTGACAATGTTTAACAAGGTCCATCTTTTGTTTAATCACAGGATGGGATAAAAAGATGATGTGGACTTGACAGTCAATTCATGGAGAGAAATTGTTTTTCTGAGAATTAGGTTTAAAATATACTGTGTGACTCACCTTCAGATGGCCACTTTCGTAACCTGCTCCTGTGCATTTGTCCATGTCAGTTTTCAATCTGACAGGTATCTGCACCAGCAGAAAAAGATTTTCTGTTACCATTTGTTACCCAAAGTTGGAACTGTAGTAAAAATCTATTTGTTTAAAATGAAGTACAAATTGTCCTGGAGACTCTTTAGATATTGTTTTCAGTTTCGATTTTGAGAATGAGGGATTTGGAAGGCTTGCAGTACCCACAGGTGGCAGCAATATGGAGAGTGAAATGGTGAACAGCCACAGGTCCATCTTTCCAAACTCATTCTTTCCTCTTGCTCCTTTGCTAATAAACTTCCATCTTTATGGTCTCTTGGATTAATTAACTATTTTTAGGAGTCCCTTTTAAAGACATATAAATGTATTTCTAACTATGGTAGAGATACATTATATGCATGCATAAAAATACAATAATGAAACACATTAAGGTAAATGTAAAAAAGTGAGGAAGGGGATAAGGAACAGTGATTTAGGTGGTGAATTACATCAAAGTACACAATATACATGTATGGAAATATTAAAATAAATGCTACAAAACAATTAAAAAGATAAATTTAAAAAATAAATTTTCATTTGGTAGTCTTATCTTTGCTGCATATAAAACAAGTATTCTGCTGCTTAAATAAATATACTGTTTGAACAAAACATACAAGTGATATGTGAGAAAAAGAATAACACACCAAGCAGTTATCAACGTGCTGTCAAAGGCAATATCGAGGGACTGGTAAATATCTTGTAGAGCAAGATAAGGGTCAGCAAACCTTTTCAATAAAAAAAATTGTATTTTAGGTTTTTGGGCCACACGATGTTTGTTGTAACTGCTCCATTCTGGAGGTCGTCAACTACAAATGCATTTCATTAAAACTTACAAGAACAAGTAGCAGTTAAGATTTGGTTCATGTACAACATTTTGGCAATCCCTAAATTAGAGAATCCACATGGAAATGAGACAAAGGGGGCATTATGGAAGGGAGAAACATGCAGCTTAATTGACCTTGATAGCTAAAGGCACAAAGGCTATACAAATCAGCAACTAGTTTTGAAATTTTACCCAAGGAGTATATAGTAGAGAAAGCTTAGATGATGGTGTTTGACCAATTTGGAAGATACTGCCTGCAAACTAAGCCTCAGTTTCTCTTATATGTGAAATAGAAAAATAATATCTTAATCACCTGGCTTTTATGAAAAACAAACGATATAAATTACAGTATTGGTGCTTATGACTGTTCTGCACCTGTAGGTCTCAATTTCCTCATTGTTTTATTAAGTGGGTTGCATTAGTTAAGCTCTAAGACCTCCCCAAGTTTAATAAATTATGATGGAACATCAGAGTTTGGGAAATGTCCAGCATAGGGTATGTGTCATAATTTAACCAAGCAGCAAGCACCTTTGTTGTCCACCATCACAAATTCATCAAAAAATTTTTTTCCTACTGCAAAAGAAATATATGGGGAAATTTTCACTTCTTCTACTGAACTGTCTAAAAAGTGGTTCTCAATAGGAGGTGGGGAAAACAAGGGGTCATTGCTCTGTAAATCCTGAATGTGTACAAGGTGGAGAGACTTACTGGTATTTAGTGGGCAGTAGCCAGGAATTCTAGACTTTTGGGAATGTATGGAACTGTCATGCATAATGAATAGTCACTGTGTTCTCTGTTGATGTTTATTCTCCAACTGGACATTTCTGTAAATTTAAGATGCCTTTATAATTTTCTGAATTTAGAATCTAATCCATTTTACATATAAATATAAGACATTTTAATCTCTTAGTATACACTGAGATTTCCAGAAATGTAAATACCATTTGAATTGATAAAATACTGTATTTTGTTTTCCTCAGTACTTTACCAAGAATAAAAAAAATATTTTTAAGAAAAGCACATCATGGATGTCAATGTCTATTATGACATTTTTGTCATAAATATAATAAATTTGTATTAGTTTTAGTCATAGCCAGTGTTTCTCTATGCAAAAACACATTTTGTTATTTATTTCAGAATAATTTTCTCCTCAAATTTTCCTTCAAAACACACGTAATTTAATAAGAAATAACTTTTGATTTATTCTTTCTTTTTCGGCACTACCAGGGTTTGAAATCAGGGCCTCAGTTTTGCTAGGCAAGCACTGTTCCATTTGAGCCACTCCACCAGCCCTCTTCTGCATTGAGTAATTTTAAGATAAAATCTCATGAACTATTTGCCTAGGCTGGGTTTGAACTGTTATCCTTCTTATTTCTGCCTCCTGAGTAGCTAGGATTACAGGTATGAGACACCAGCATCTGACACATTTTATTTTTTCTTCAATCATTAGAGCAATAAACTATTTTTTTGGAGATTGTGTGCAAGTAGGTTATATTATCATTAACTTATTTTCCATTTGCTAATGAGGAAGTTGCCTAACATCTGAGAAGGCTGAGAACTCCACTACAAATTACCCTAAGCAGTCATTTCATTATGTTAGATTTCTTTTCATGGATGACAAGTGAGTAAAGAAAACAATGCAACTTTCTGTTGAGTTTCATAGGACAGACATTATAGATTCTCACTGAATAGCTTATAATGCAGATACCTTCACATTATTAATAAGAAGAGACTTCAAATAAACCACTTTCTAATAGAACCGTTAGAGCTGTTTGGGTTTTCCTGTGATTGAGAAAGAATGGACTCTATGGTCCCCTTCATTATATGAAGATGAATAGAGCCTTCACGATCGTGAAGCATGTGGGAGCACTCCCCAATGTCCCTATACTTACTATTGTCTTAGTCCAACAAAAAAGACAAGGAAAAGAATAGGATAGCCAGAAACAGCTGTCAGTATCCCACTGGGTCTTGCTAGAGAAACTTCAATGCTTAGTTCTTCTACAGTGATTCTTACCAGAATTATTAGCACTCTCCTCTTCAGTTTTGAGCTTACATACCTACAGATTTTCTAGTTGAAACATTTATAATGGTTTCTCAGTTATTTGGAAAGAACCTTAACACTTCTCTGTTTGCTTCTACAAACAGAGAAATCTGAGCAGAATTTCTTCAATGATCTTTTTTCATTTTGTTTGAAAGAGAAAGAAGGAAACTCTTCACACTGCTAAGGGGTGAGAACCCAAATTTCATCTTGCCCTAAATAAAAAAAGCTTGACATAGAAAAACAAGTAATATATGATCTCACTTACATGTGAAATCTAAAAATTGTCAAATTCCTAAAATTCATGTTGGTTGTCAGGGTGTGGGGGCAGGAGAAATGGGAAGATGATGGTCAAAGTGATGATGGTACAAAGTATACTTTCAAAGTGAAGATAAAAATACATGAGAACAGAAAAAGAAGATCTCCAAAACTTCTCTGTGGAATCTCTTGCTTTTTTCAAATTAATAGTACTCATCAGTAGCATTCAACACTTAACCATATTCACAGAGAAGGTAAATGTACACGATCCCATTGAAGCTTCACAACAATTCCATGAAGTAAACATTACTCCATCATGCATTTGTTTATTCAGTAAGTGTTTACACTACATCAACCACTGTTCTCTCCAGCCCCATGTAAAGAATGGTAATAGATCTATGCAAATATAGGTAAGTTTCTTGCCCTTCTGACGATGTATACACAAAACTCACATTTTCAGTAAATATGGAAACTGAAACTGTGTAACTGATGTAGATGAAGCAACTGTCTCAAGTTTAAGCTAAGTCTCAGTCAGAATCTGAACGATTAGCACTGGTTAGTTGCTGGGGCATGGCACTTCATCACCATATTATCTATTCAAAGATCAAAATCAAATATAAGTTGAACCATATGAAATTGTCATTTTTATTGGTGAAAATGTCAGATCTTGACAATATCGTAAGTGTCTACATATACTCATAATATCTTCTCAATACCTCTAGTGTTACTGTTTCTTTTCCAACTCCTTTTCCTGGAATGTTTTATGATTGCTGACTGCTCAAATTACACAGCTAAGAATTAAACTCCGTATCAGAAAATTCCCATTACTAGAAAGCTTGTTAGGCTGTGAGTATTATATTTTGATGGTAACTTGTTGATTCTTTTGAATTTCTGAAGTGTGGGCTGTTACTAGGCATTTTAGGGGGAAGGTAAGGGCCTCAAGAAGTTTTAAAACACTAAATGGTGTATGCAGAAGGCTTACTCATTTATTGCTATCTATTTTGCATCATTCCCAACATAATATTGATCAAGTCATACCAAGTGAACAGAGACAAAGATGACTTCATAGAGATTTCTTGTCCAAACTTGAGTTTTCTTAAATAGCCATACATATAATTATTGAGCATTGAGACATAAGACACTTTGGACACATAGAGCTGGATGTCAAAGACAATGTGGCAGTATTATTTTCTCAACTGGATATAAAGTTATGCATTTTGTGAGTCAGAATAACCTCCTAGGAGAGTCTTGAAATATTCAAAGTTCTGTGTCTCCTAACATCCTAAAAAAAGCCCCTGAAGAGAAATAATCTTGTGAGTATATACACAAATATTTACATTTCTCTTCAAGCACATATTTCTCTAGATCAGGGTCTCTCAATCTTATTGCTATTAACATATTTGGCCAGATAATTCTTTGTTGGGAGGGGGTGCTGTCCTCTGAATTGTAGGACATCAGTAGTATCTCTGGCCTATCCTATTAGTACTGTGATAACAACAGAGTCTCTGGACATTGGCAAGTTTCCCATGGCTACAAAATCGTTCCCACTTCAGGACCACTGTTCTTAATGTATGTCGAAGTAAGCAGATTGTGATTTGGAGACAAGAATGTAGACCTAGAATAGAAAAGAAGATGATGGTGTTTGTGTCATTATTGGCCATGTGGCAAAGTGGTTAAGAAAAGCTTCCTTCACATTGACTTCAGTTCAATCACAATACTAGTTGTGAGGTTTTTTAAATCATTTGGTGAGATAGAGCACGTAAGTACCTGGCAAGTTGATTAGCAGCAGATAATCAGCAATGTCAGGTCTTATTATGTTAGGAGGTCCTGCTGACAGTTTTCTTTATCTGTCTCAGTGCCTCTCTCTCCATATTGCATATGTGCACACACCTGTACCGCAGTCATGTGTAGGTGCACATGGGTGCACATGCATGTGCAAATGCAACAAAGTAAAATACCAATGGCATGCATGAGTGTGAGTGCTTTCAAGTATGTGTGTTGGTGGGGAAAGGGCAGAAAGAGAGTATAATGCAGAGCAGATGTTAGTCTGTTTGATAATTTTTTTTGACAGATTTTTTTTTTTAAAAAAAGAAGTTAAGTAAACTTTTCTGGCATGTTTAAAGAATAAGGTAATCAAATGCTATAATTAATAGAGTGTTAGCAAATGAAACCAAACATGGATTACTAATTTTAAAACATTTTAAAATACCACAAAATACATTTAAAGCTATTTAACACTAAAGTTACCAAGATGATTAATTCATTTTATTCCAACAATCACTTAGAAATCACATATTGTTAGCTCTTTGCTAAGCATGAATTTCTTTTTTTGATGAAATTTTAGAAGCTTACAGTTCTCCAAAGAAATGGTTTTAAATATCCTTTCTCTTCAGAAGTATAAGATTTAAGAATTTATGGTGACAACATGCACCACATATCAGGATTTGAAGGTGTTTTGGGAAGCATTGACATGACTAGCATTTACTTATTTCCTTGTGTTTGACTCTTTCATACAAATTTAGAATACAGAATGTAGTATGAGTACCCTTCATTCTACAATTTAAACGCTAAGAACTCTTAGCAAATTTTAATCATGCTCTTTTCTTTTCTTTTTTATTATTCATTTATTCACATGTTCATGTTCTTTTCTATAACAACAGAAGCTTAGAAGAGATCTTATTTCTTTCCACAGATATTCAATAAAAATTAACAACTCCTCAGCATCATGGGTATTCTACTAAATTTTCCATCACTGCTACAAAATAAAGGAAAAATTTATTTTAGCTCATAGTTTCAGAGGTTTCAGTCCATGTTCACTTACTTTCATTGTTTACGGGCCATGGCCAGGGCTGTAATGGCAGGGAGCCTGCTGTAAAGCAAAGCTGCTCATCTCTGGCAGTGGGGAGCAGGCCCAGTGGAAGAGGCCAGGCATAAGGTTTGCCCTTTCAGGGCATGGCCCTGGTGATCTACCTCCTCCAACTATACCCCTTCTGCTAATTTCCACCACTTCCCAATAATGCTCCAGATGGTGAATCCATCAGTGGATTAATCCATTGATTAAAATCAGGGCCCTCATGATCCAACCACTTCAAAAGCCCCACCTTTGAACATTGCATTGGGAACCAAGCCTTCAACACATGAGCCTTTTTGGGGGAACACTTCATATTCAAACCATAACAAGGGGTATTTACTGTTTGTTGGAAAGATAATTTGCCATACTTAAGGAAGAAAATACTTAATGCAAGAAAATTCTACTATATTGAACCAAATCCTGTTTCAAATGTGTATACAGTATATTTATTGAATGATCCCTACATAAGAAATAACTTCAATGCTTCCATGTAACAATCGTTCATACAACAGAAGATAATCTTACACTTCTCACTCAGCCTTCTCCTTCCCCCAAAAAAACACCTGATACACTTTCTAGTCATCTTACCTACTTCAGATTCTTTTTTCAATATTTTTATTCAGTTGCACTCTCTGAAAAAAAAAAGATTCAAATATAGCTGTTTTATAGCTTTTCTACTAAATACTTCTTTATTATCTTTATCCTTAGCAACAAACCTTCTGCAATTCAAAATGTTCTGCATCAATATCCAGGTGTCAATTTTTTTTTTTTGAGTTTGAACTCAGGGCCTCATGCTTACAAGGCAAGTACTCTACCATTGTAGCCCCTTTTCCCTTTAGTTATTTTTCAGATAAGGTCTTTCAGATTTTCAGTTAAGATATCTCAGTCCAGGGCTGACCTGGACTGAACTCTTCTTACTCATGTCTTCTGTGAAGCTGGGACTACAGGTGTGTACCACCATTCCCAACTTGTTGTTGGGGGACTCTTTTGAACATGGGGCCTAGTTGGAAGAAGTACGTCACTGGGGGTGGGGGGTATGCCCTTGGGTGTGTTCCTTCCTTCCTTCCTTCCTTCCTTCCTTCCTTCCTTCCTTCCTTCCTTCCTTCCTTCCTTCCTTCCTTCCTTCCTTTCTTCCTTTCTTTCTCCTCTCCTCCTCCTCCTCCTTCTCTTTCTTTTCCTCTCTCCCTCTCCCACTACTGGCTGTCATGAGGTAAGCAGCCTCCTTCACATGTTGCCATTTATCTTGCCTAACTTCATTCCCAAAAGCTAAGGAGGCATCTGACCTTGGACTGAAACTTCAGAAACTATGAGCCAAAATAAACATTCCTTCCTTTAAATTTTTTTCTCAAGTATATGATATGGAAAGCTATCTAACATAAGTAACCTTCTAGAATAATAAAAAATAGTCCACATCTTGACAAGGATTGGACTGAGAGAAAGCATTTGTCAAAATCCTTTGAACTACCTAGAATTTTAAGTATTTTATTACACATAAATTCTACATTTAATATTGTAAAAAATTATGCACTAGTTAATGAGTTTGTTTTTCTCTGTGGTATAAATTAACATTTTTGGAAAAAAACATTATGTATATTCTGTACTTAAGTAAATAATGAAATATATTAAGTATAATAGCCAGTTTTCTCACAGTTGGAGATGGTGGTTCCATATATGGAAAGAGAAAGATTAGAATGTAACCTGTGGTGTCATTTGAGAATTAGAAATACCAGAATGGACTCAGAAAGACAAGGAAAAAGAATGAGAAATAAGTAATAGATATTTATATATGTACATACACACACACACAGGCACATACACATACACACACACTTCATTTCCAACTTCATTTACTGAGAAGGCTCCAATGGCAAGGAGCACACTCACAATCCAGACTTTGGTTTCTAAATCATATTCTATATCAAGTACAATCATGACTTCATAGATAAATGACTGATTTGAGTACTGGGAGAAAGGAAATACAGTATGAGCCTGGAACACATTTTGTAGCAGACCATAAGAAAGATAAGGGAGTCAGCTTGGGGAGGCTTCTGCTGGCCAAATCTGGGACAACTTGAGCATGAAAATAAAGAATGATTATAGCAGTTATAATTATTGAATAAATAGAATCCATGAGTTCAAAGTCATCAAATGTATCAAGGGGGAGAATTCTTACTTATGCTGAGAAATATTGGATAGAGTGAGATCAAGTGCCTTCTTGATATGCACTAAGAAAGACAGGGCACCCCTTCTGTGGTTTTTCTGGTCAGAAATGTGTAACCTGAACCTAATCAAGAATGCCAGACACACATTTGAGAGGAATTCTGCAAAATAACTGACAAATGCTTTTCAAAAACATCAAGGTCAAGGAACACAGATGCTAAAAACCTGTTCTACGTTAAGAAACTAAAAAGACATGAGAATTAAATGTGATGTATGATACTAGAGTGGATCAAGAGCAAAGTACTATAAAGGATATTATTAGAATTATTCACAACATCTACTAATGGGATCTGGATTTGATAAGAATATTGCTTTAATGTTAAATTTACTGATTTTGATCACTGTATTTTATTTATATTATAGAATGTCCCTGTTCTTAGGAAACATATACAGAAAGATTAGTGGTAAAGAAGGAAAAATGTCTTCAAATTGCTCTCAAATTATTTAAAAAATTATATGTGTGTTCATAGACATTTATTCATCTGCACATATGGTGCATATATACATATATATGTATATATACACAATGGTGTGCACATGCATGTCACATGCACATACACACACATAGAGTATAACATAAATGCAGCAAAATATAAATGAATAACTGTTAAATCTTTTGCTATGGTTGCAAAATCTCATAACCATGAAATTATTTTAAAATTAAAACATTCTGTACCAGTCTTTTGGGTCTTTCATTATGAAAGGCCCAAAATATTGCCAAAAAGAAAAATCAAATTCTGTTACATTAAAGACTTACTATACAGTACTCATGATTTGGCAGTTAAATCAATGTGTGTAAAATAGAAAGTCATAATGCCAGGAATTTTAAGCTTATAAATATGCAACAATGAATTATTTATAGTGATATTTATATCAATGGCATTTTCTTTCCAACTTTGCTGTCCAAATGAAAAAAAAACACTTAAATTATTCTACAGTTAAGCACTAGGAATTTTTAGAATTAGAATAATTTTGTTTATATAAATATTTAGGAATGTGTCTATCTGCTAAGTCAATGCAAAGCATACAATGTTTTCAGTTTCAAGGAGTTCATGAGATTTGTGAGAAAGTGTTTCATTTTGAAACCTGAAACAAGAAGAAATACAGCTAATTTGGGATAAAAAAAATACATTGTCTATATGTCCTTCAAGTGTCTGACAGACTGAAATATATTTACACTTTTTTGGCTGGGTAATGTTACATATAGTAGTTTCATTTTTCTTCTGTGGTGAATTATTCATCCTTATTTCCCCTTCTGGTTTTAGACGAAACCTCACAATTCTGCTAAGAACCTTTGCTTTCGTATTGCTTGAAACCAGACTTTCATGATGAAGCCACAAACAACTCAGTAATAATATACCTTAAAAAAACATGCTGTTTTAAATTCATATTTAGAGGATTTGGCAAAGGAATACATAATAATTTGACATATCAGAAAAAGCCTAACAGATAAAATCTAAAATTATATCTAAACTAAAATTGCTCATTCATTTCCCTACTCACTAATCTCTCAACTCAACTTTCCTCTCTCTCTCTTTCTCTCTCTTTCTCATCTTTGGTCTTTGAAGAAGTGGAGGCTGGGATATAAATTAGAGCTAGACACTTGATTTTGATGAGCTATATGGTAAAACCAGAAAAGAAGTGCATATAATTGATTATAATCAATTCCAAAATCATGTGCTTTTCAACTCAAATCATAAACACACAGGTAATCCTGAGCGGATATTTACCAATACAAATTCAAGAAAACTCCGTGCATATCTACAAACACCACACTGACTTAGAATTAGGAAAGGCACACCCTAGGCATTCCCCAGGTGGGAAGGGACACCCCCTTGGAAGAAGGTAAATTCCTACTGGATGTCCCCATTTCTGTAGGGGATCCCAGTTTACATTCTCTGCTTGGGGAGCCCCATGAGTTTCTTAATTGCTTCCTTCAAGGATGGGAATAGAATGTGAGAACACTGCCATGTTGGGAAAATCTAGAAAGCTCCTCATTGCTTAACAAGATATGGGGAAAATTAAAGATTGAGGAAGCCCTGACCTTCCTTTTTGTGATTTCTGTCCTTCAACTCATATAAATGTCAACACTTAATCCTTTTTATATTGAAAAGACCCTGGTAATACCACTATGAGATTTTTATTTGACACTCCATAAACAATAGTTATCCCTTCCTGTCTACTTTTTTTGAAAGGTGGCTTCACAAATTGGTAATGTGTTGATTTTACACACTAAAAATAAGGAATTCCATCCATATCATCATCATTCAAAGATTATCTCTTAACTTTTTTTCATACTGTTTTTAAATTCAACAATAACCTTTTTTCAAATATTAGTACAAAAGTTCATTTTATAATTAAATGTGTAAAAATACATACATGCCATCAAAATATCAACATGCTGGCAAATTATTCCTTCATTTATTCCACAAAATTTTATTGAGTACCTAACATATACTAGTATATCATTAAGCACAATATTGACTTCTTAGGGGTGGGATATAACTCTAGTTGTAAAGCACCTGCTTAGTAAGCATGAGGCCCCGAGTGCAAACCCCAGTACTGCCAACATATATGTAGGCTATAGTATAATTTGCAATTGCACTTTTAATGAAACATGTCTTTCTATTTCCCATTCTTAAATTTTTAAATGAGTCTTAGTGTTATCTATTGCTGCACAATAAACTATCCCCAAAGTTAATTGAATACCAGTGACACTTTGTTTCTTGCAAGTTTACAGATTGATTTTCTGTTCCACATAATTTTGACTGTAGTTATTTATGTGGCCACATTTAGACAGGAGTTCACCTAAGGATGGAATACCAAATATGGCTCCTTTACATTTCTAGCAGTTGCTGGTTGCTGGTTGAGAGCTCTTTCTCCTTCATTTATCCTTTTATACTTAAGGACCTCTTCCAACATATTTTGTTTGTTTGCTTGCTTGTTTTTCCCATAGAGCATCTTCAACTTCTTTGCATCATGCTTGTCTTGAAAAATCTGCAAGACATCTTAAATACTAAGGTGTGGAAGTCACAACCAAAACAAATCACAAGGCCAAATTTAAGGAAATAGGAAATAGATTCCACCTCCTGATAGATGAAATTGCAAAGGCAGGCTGGGAGAGGTTACTATGCCCACGGTGAGTGAGAAATGATCTCCCATAAATATGTGATATTTTCCATAGAACTTTTTTCAAAATATATTGTTTCTGAGATTTTAACACTTTTAATTTATAAAAAGCAAGTATTTTAAAGAGTTTTCTTTACAGAATGAGGGTTTGACTTTAAGTCCAAAACTTTTATCAAAGGGCAAAGTGTTAACTGCTAAAATACTGCAATATATACACCCCAATTATGTTTCCCAACTAAATATCCTTTTGACAATGTTTTGAGAGTTTCTGGCAGGGGCTAAGTGTAGATTATATGGGTGAATAATCAGGTTAATTTATTATATGGGTTGATTTATTTCCTAATGTTAATGAGAATTATGTCTAGTCCATTATAGTTGAGCTTTTGCTTTGACTATGTAGAAGCATTTCACGATATCACCAATAAGGACATTTGAAAATATAATTATTACTTGATAGGTCCACTTATTCCAGAATAATGTGTTTAAAGACATTTTTGGCATGCTTCTTGCTTTGACTGTAAGCCATTTAATATTTTAGAAAGTAAGAAAAATAGATTTTATTCAATATTATATCCATATCCAAAGACAGCCAAAGACTGATGGACAATGGAATTATCTCACACATTAGAAAAACAGACCTGTGAAAAGAAACACATCTTATCAAAGGTTTTCATCAAATCCAACACAAGTATCAGGGAGCAGAGGACACTCAACTAGAGTTTCAAAACAAACGAGGTTCATGTTCACTATAGAGTTAAAGTCCACAGGGTGGTAAATTTAGGGCTAGAAATAAAGACATGGTCTTTCTTTTTTCAAGATTGGCACAGGAACAAAGTTTTCTGCCTTTTACTTATTAATATGCATGTACTAAATCTTACTCTTATAAATAAACATCTTTTAAAAATAGCCAAGAACCTTTTACCAAAATATGTTTAAACACACGGTGGAGGAATCTTAGGGAAAATCCAGAAACTGAACTCAATTTATTCCAGGAAAGGGACAAAAAATCAAATCACTAAACAAACTCATTATATGTGTCTTTCAAGTGCTGTTGGTTTTGACCATAATTTGTTCATGGTAATATGAGCATGTTTTCCAAATACTAATGTTAAAATTTCCTACCTGTTCTTATTTTATTTGCTCTGAGAGAGGAAATTTTTGTTTTTCAAAGATTCCAGAAAATCCACATTATACTATACATGTCTCAATATGTTTAATTTTCTAAAGTAAAATTATACAGAGTATAAAATTGAAATATAACTGATTCTCATAACCCTGTAATTAACCCAATTCTTTGTTATGAGTAATTTGAGGACAGTAAGAGCAATAAAGGGCATGACATCCTTTGCAGATTGTTTAGTGGCTAAGATTGATTTTTTTTTAGGGGGGAGCTCCTAAAACAGTGTTTACTTCTCCAACATCATCTTTACAAAAATTTAACTTTGGCATTTGGCTTATACTGCATTGCTTTCTTTCATTATGTAATATTGGTTGTCTTTGTCAGCAAGAGAAGGGTTGGGATCAGGGATGATGTAACTGGCAGTGAATAATCTAAATCATTGCCCCTTGACAAGGCTCTATCATTTGCAAGAAGCAAAACCCTACTCACTCAAACTAACTTTAAAAAAAAAAAAGAGAGAAAATGAATATTAAAATATCCCCAAATCCTAGAATAAAAGTTAAAGTACAGTTAGGCTTCATGTGAGCTGACTGTAAGTACAGAAACTAATCTAACTGTTTTTCAACAACTGCCTTTCCTACTCATTTTTTCTACTTCATAAGTATGCTAACTCTATTATTGTGTTTATTATCTTCTAATTATGCTTCTTAACCACTTTCCAAGAGGCAGCAAGTTCATTCTGTGTCACCAGTAGTTAGTTACAGGGTTAAACTCTGAATGATACAAGTTTTTCACTACCTTGATCACAAATTTCTAGGGAAGAAATATGATTCCTGCTCTCTTCAATGCTTGCTCAGGGTCTGTCACAACTGACAGTTAAGAACAACTCACCAGTGTACAGATTCACATGACTGTGATCAAGTAAGGTTGAGTTATATGATCAAACAGCACTACAGGTAGATAGATAGTGACTGACATGTCCAAAGCAATTTACTAAATGTGCTCCTTGGACTAGTAATATTTAAGGATCTGTTTCCTCACATGTGAAAAACATTGGAGTTTATTTTATTTTATTTTTTGCTACACTTAAGTTCTATCAATAAGAACAAATGACTTAAAAAGAAGAAGAAGTCGGCTAACAAAGCATTGAAATATAACCAATAATAACATTTATTTGTATCTATTGTTAAACTGTTGATGAGAAGACAAATTACAGAGCAAAATCATAGTCTATCAAGACTTTGGGAGACTTCATATAGCTCATTATTAACTTTATCTTAGATGAAGGTAAAAAACTGTTACTGATTAAGTATTTTTCTTTCTTCTTTGGTCATTGAAGGTATAGTACCTCTTTAAATAAAATGAGCTGAACTTTTCACATTGATATATGAGTTTTGGTAAAAGTATATTGACTTTTAAGTTTTGTTTAAATGATCTTGTTATTACAGGTGAATTTATTTGACTTGGAATTTGGGTGGTTGCGTTGAGTTTTCATTGCTCTCTTACTTGTATTTGATTTTGCTTTAGCTACTGTCAGTTCTGGTGCTTTATTTATTTTATACTTTCTATTTTCTAAAGATCTAGCAGTGGCAAGGACTTGAAGATGACACAGACCAGAGAAGATGGAAAGTAGTAAAGATTTCAAACCCTGAGAGCAATGAGATTCATCCAACTGTTTTAAACTCTTGAAAAAATGAGTTATAGAGTTAGATGTGCAAATCCACTATTTCTTTCTTATTATTATTCACTTGGGGATAAATGCTACATTTATTTTAATTTACAACATTCCAAAAATGCTACAAGTCCTAGAAAAATGCATAATTAAGCTTTTGTCATCAAGAGAGATATTTTATTCACTAATCATAATTATTCATTTACTTTTTTAGCATTTTATATTTACATATTATCATCATTCTTCAAATTTAATTATTCTTTTCTATAGGAGACATTTGTTTTAACCAATCAAAACATAGTTTAGAATTATCTGGGACTTTAAGAAACAAGTTTCCTATAAGGCTAAATCAGCCAAACAGGATACATAGTCTTTCTATTTTCTATGGAAATGTTAAACACATTGACTACAAGTGAAAGTTTTAGTAACAGTAAAACGCTTAGGATAAATGACCCAAAACAATTATATGACTTTTAAAAGGAAGTTGCTTTTTAGAATATATAGTAAGAACTTATTTTGAATGAGGAATTGGGTCTATAATAAGAAACATTTAGAAATTGTAAAGGAACCTGCCTCCAAAGGATAGAAATTCTTTGCAGAAGGTAGTTACATATACTTAAAAACATAACCAAGGTTAAGAGGCAATTTCAGATTGGAAAATGACAAATAAGAAGCAATGAGCATTATATCAGTTCATGTTACATAATAATAATTAATTTGGAGCAAAATGGCCATGGAGCTATTTTTTTTAAATGGAAACTGAAATAAAGATGCCAAGATAAAGTTCGATAGATTGAACTGGGAGAGTTGATTCAAGAGCCATGAGAAATCTGCTCAGGGCTGCTTTGCATGGACCAATTGCAATCATTACATACCCCTTCTCCAACAAGCATATCGAAATGACAGGAAAAAATGTTACAAATTAAAACCACAAAAACAAGGTGTCACTTATGAACCAAAAATGTTAAGGGCTTTCTGTATTTAGAAAGTAGATGGGAAAGTAGAGAAATCAAAAGAGGGAAAACTACAGTCTACAGAAAAAAAAAAAAAAGACTAAGGAAAGAATTCTCTTTCTAGTGGAAGCCCAGAAAACTTCCAAGTACAGATCAAATGAGCAGAGAGAATGAGAATGAATTGATAGGCTGCTATCCAATTAATCAAAATAAGTATAACTATATATTTTAATTAGTTACCTAAAATGTTTCACTGAAGATAATTTAATTAAACATATTCTTATAAGGGAAATGGAAAACAAATACTTCTTGCATTCTGATTCTACTGGGTTCTCAGCTGCAGCTGTTAGCCTGTAGACTAAGTTTGTGATCTGTCCTAAAGACAAAACACAGGATCTTTTCTAAGTGGATTCATGGGTTGAGAATCAGTGCCAAAGAGGGAATTGGTGCTTAAAAAAACTGTGAACATCCACAGTGGATAAACAGGAAGTTAGTTTAAAAGGAAATCCAACTTGCCTGAGGATGAAATATACCAAAGCTCTCTATTCTCAGAGTAAAGTTCATTTTTTCTTTTTTAAACAAATGTGAGAACCCATAGACTACTTGTTTACTTTGTGCCTACCAATCCTGAGAGGAAGTCTGAAAAACAGTTTCCCTCCTTCCTTAAAATCATGCCCTTAGTAGCCTTTCCAACAGATAAGAGAACCCTTGGGTAAATGAACTTACATAACTACAGTAGAAATTCATACCTTCTAACTACCACCCATCTTACTCAATGAAAAGTGTGACGAGATCAAAGACCACAAAATATGTAACAAAACCCAAGACCATGCAAGAGAAAGATCAAAGTGAATAAACCAAATATCTAAACATTTAATTTTGGAGGAAGTAAATAATACATGAAACAGAAGAGAACTTCCAAACTTTTAAATCAGTCTTCTCACAAAGATTCAAATTAATACCACAAAGATTCAAAATAATATCACATTCATACAATAAGAATTGGTTGCTCCAGAAAAGGAAAAATTGAGAATACCTATGTATTAAAAACATGATTACTGAAATAAATCACTTAATTAAAAAGTTGACTAAAATAATGAACCTAAATAAAGATTAAATTAATAATCCAAAAGATAGAGCATAATAAATTTTCCAAAGGGTAAAGCAAAAGGATAAAGGAACAGATAATTTGAAAGGAAAAGATAAACAATATGGCTAACATATATTCCACAACATTGTGTTGGAGTTCCAAATGTAGAAATCAGGCAAAATGTAGTTATATATATATATTTATGACTATTATAGATATATATATATCTATAATAGGAGAAATAATGAAAAAATATTTCCCTCAATTGAGGGTTGTGTCAATGGAATTTTCTCAAATTTTTTAGAACATCCTGAGATTAAATACCACCTTGTGTTTGCTAACTCAAGGGTAGTATTTCTCTAGGAAGCATTTAAAGAAAGTCACTTACTTGTACTTTTAATTATTGTGTTCATACTGGTATCTCCTTGAGATTAAATGCAAATTCTCACTCATTTGCAAGAATTCTTCACTGTTGGCTGTCATTATTATATCTTAGACTAGATGTGGATCTATTCATTCAATTATATACTTTTTGTCATTTCAATGACTTTTAGGGAAATAAGACAGGTAAGCACACATATTACACTCAGCTTGCCATTTTTAAGAGAAAGTTGCTGGTTACTTTTGACAAAAAATTACCACTAACTGGTATTTGGAAATATTTATATTTTTGGTTTTTGCTACAAAAATCATTGAAAGTATTTTCTATGTTTTTAAGTGTTAACTTGGACATCAACATTTTCACTAGTGGAAACTTTGTTCATAGTTTATAGATCTTAAGAGGAAACCTATAATGAAACTAGATATTAACAATCATTAACATAAGACTACTTTATAGCCCTTCAGAAACAAAGAGCTTTCATAGGAACAATATCCCCGCTCATGATTTAGAAAAACTTCAAAGCAAACTGAAGCATAAGAAGTCATACCTAACTTCTGCATTATCAGACCAAAGAAAGAAAATTATTTTTAAAGAATTTTTCAAGTGTGGTTCAGATCATATCATCTCATGTGCACTTCCTCCAAATATATAAAAACTTCAATTTTGTGCCTTCTGATTCATTAGTTACTTGTTACCTTCATTCAGTATTTGGGAAGTTAGATAATTTGTACTCTCAGTTCTTCTACTCTTTTAGAAAGTCGTAACTTCACTCTTTGATATAGTGATTCCTAGTAAAATGACACAATCACCATGAGTCCCCTCTATCTTGGAAATACAGTGGTGTGGTTTATCTTCAAGAACATGAACTAAGGAAAGTCTTCTTTCTTATTTGCTAGACTGGTCTCTGCATTTAGCCCAAAGGGAAATGTCACACTTGGTGATGCCTTGGGGTCATTTTTTTTAATACCCTAACAGAACTGCTTATTTAAGAACATGGCAGAAACAGAAAAATCAGGAAGGACAGTGACTCCTGTCTTCACTATTCTTTAGAATGAATATCAGGAATAATACAAAATAGCCCAAAACTCATCCATTGATTAGTATGTCAAGTGTTGTTTAAAAAATAATTTTCATGGAATTGCCACAAGGAAACTCCCTTTACAAGCAAAAATGTCATTGCTTTTTCTTTTACAAACAGGAGAACAGGAGGGTGGAACAGATCCTGCAGGTCCTGCAAAGTGAGGGTGGGGGTTGGTACCAGTGGAAGGGGGGAGGTAGAGGGAAAAGGGAGTAGGAGGGTGAATACAGCACAAAAAATGTGTATACGTGTATGTAAATAGAAAAATGAGACCTGTTGAAACTATTCCAGGAATAGGGAGAGAAGGGGATAAAGGAGAGTGGTTGTAGAGGTGAATTCAAGTATGATTTAATTGAAAGAACTTTTTAAATGCCACAATGTACCCCTACTCAGCATAACAATAAAAAAAAAACCTAAAAAAGATTTTCATTATTGCTTAAGTCCTCACAATACATCAATGAGGATGGTATTATTTTTACTCTGATCTTATTGGTAAAAGGGAAAAGAAGAGCAATGCAGTAGCTTGCCTAGCCAGAAGAAGCCTGGAGTCAACTCTAATTTTTACAGTTGTGGAGCTTGTTCCTAAATTGTTTGATAACTTCATTCTTCATAGAAACAGTAGCTTTTCATTATATAACTTTTCCATATCTGACAACCTTTTCTCAACAAGCATGTGGGTCAGAGTTGTAGGCAGAAACACTGATGTGCCTTAAGAACCTATTATGGTATTTGTTAACTATGTGAAATGTCACATTCCAAATCCATTGGGTTTTGTTAGTGTGGATGAAATGCTTGTATTTTCAAATTTGTTCTTGAAAGTAGATCATTGTCAACCCTTTCATTTTCATTTGTTTTGTTCCTGGTAAACTTTCTTTCGCATTCTCCAAGGGACTGTCCCAAATCTCTACCGCTGTCCTCTAGATCATTACTTTCACTCTCATCTTCAGTAAACACCTCTCCTTCCAGTTCACAGACAGCAATGGAGGTATAAACGTTTTCAGATTTTTCCTGCTGCACATCTAAATTTCCAGGAATAGCAGCCAGTCTCATGATCTTACAGCCACCTTTGGAGGAATAAATGTTCTTTACTCCTGAAGGCTAATCTGCGCTGAATCTAGTTCTTACCTCTTTTGAGATGTGAAAAAAGCAATTTATCCTAATCTCTATTTCAATACTTCTTTCCTCTTCCTCATCATACAACATGCTGGTCTATATGTAAAAAACTCAGCTTTTTTACTTTTCATTTTACAAGTCATTCATCTGTTTGAGTAAATTAATTCTTAAGTAATTTACCATTTTTAAGCTATTATTTAATTAATTTATTTATTTGTGGTTCTGGGGTTTGAACTCAGGGCCTATACCTTGAGTCATTCCATCAGCCCTTTTCTTGTAATCGATTTTTCAAGATAAGGTCTTACAAACTATTTGCCCAGGCTGGCTTCAAACTTATGATCCTCCTGATCTCTTCCTCCTGAGTAGCTAGGATTACAGGTGTAAACTATCATGCCAGGTTTAATTCTATTATTGATGGAATTATTTTCTTAATTTCCCTTCTGAATTGTTCATTATTAGTACATAGAAATGTAACTAATTTTTATACGCTGACTTTGTATCCTACTACTTTGCTGAATTAATCCTTTAGTTCCAACAATATTTTTGTGGAAACTTTTGAATTTTCTACATACACAATTATGTAATCTGGAAGCAGATTATTTTACTTCTGTTTCAATTGTGATGATTTTTATTTATCTTTCTTGCCTAATTACTCTAGCTAAAATGTCTGGTATGAGGGTGAAAAGTAGAAAAACTGGGAAATCTTGCCTTGCCACACCTCTTAGAGGAAAAGCTTTCTTTGAGTATTATGTTTTTTGAGTTTTCTGTGGTGGCTTTTATTATGCGACATTGTCTCCTTTTATTCTTAGTTTGTGAGTCTTTTTTTTTTTTTAATCATGAAAGGCTGTTGAGTTTTATCAAATGCTTTTCTAGCAGCTATTGGGATGGCAATTAGGATTATAGCCTCGATTCTGTTGTGTACTAGACTGATTTTCATATGCTACAACATCTTTGCAAGGCACATAAAGACATGATCTCACTTAAATGTGGAATCTAAAAAGTTAAGCTCAGATGTAAAGAATAAAGAATAGACTGTTCATTACTAGGGCAGGTGACAAGGGATGGGGGAGGAGATTGGAACATATTGGTCAAAGGATATAAAATTTCAATTAAACAATCGGAATAAGCTCAAGAGATCTATTGTACTATAATTAACAACAATGTATTGTATGCACAAAAATTGCTAATGGTGGATTTTAAATGTTCCCACAATGAAAAATGTGATAGATATGTGAGATACATGTGTAAACTAGATTTACAGGTGTGAATAAACAAATAAAAAAATTATTCTTTAACATTAAAAAATATAGATTTACTTAGCCATTCCACTATGTATACATATATCAAAATGTCATGATGTACACAATATATATATACAAATTTCTTTGTCAATTAAAAAAAGAAACCAAAAAAACCCTTTCATTACAGAAATAAATTCATTGTAAATAATCCTTAATGTATTGCTGAGTTCAATTTCCTAGTATTTTGTTGAGAAGGCTTGCATCAATGTATACAATAAATACTGGTTGGTAGTTTTCTTGTAGTGTTTCTTTCTAGCTGTGGTACCACCAGGATTAATGCTAGTCTCATAGAATCAGTTAAGAAGTGCTCACTCCTCTTCAATTTTTTGGGAAAGTTTGGGAAAGAATGGTGTTAGTACTTTAAATGTTTTGTAGAAATCACCAGTGAAGTCATCAGTTCCAGAAATTTTATTTTCAAAAGATTTTTGATTACTAATTTAATCTCCTTCCTAGTTATAGAGCTATAGATATTTTCTATTTCTTCTTGATTTAGAGTTGGTTAAGTTTTGTGTTTCTAGGAATCTGCCTATTTTTTCCTAGGTTATCCAACTTCTTGGGGCTTACTTGTTAGTAGTAATTCTCTTATAATTCTTTCTATTTCTGTAGAATTAATAATGAAATCCTTATTTTACCTTCTGATTTTAGTAAATTGAATCATGTCTTCCTTCCCCTTCCCCCCCTTAATTATTCTACCTAAAGGTTTGTCAGTTTGGCTGATCTTTTTGAAGAACCTTTTTGTTGACTTTCTCTCTCTCTCTCTCTCTCTTTTTTTTTTCTATTTCATTTATCTCTGCTATAATTTTTTTTAATTATTTCCTTTCTTTTAGCTTAGATTTATTTTGTTCTTCTATTAGTTTTTCTGTTTGTAGAAATAGGTTTTTGATTTAAGAACGTCCTTCATTTTTAATTTATTTATGATTATGAATATCTCTCTTAGCACTTCTTCCGCCATGTCTCATAAATTTTGTTGTGTTTTTATTGAACTTCTTAGATGTCTCTATTCATGTCTTTCATCAAATTAAGGACATTTGCAACCAGTGTGTTGACTAGACATTTGACACTAATAGTTGCTCATTCTTAAAATCAAATTCTTTCCCTTTCTCAAGGTTTACTGGTGTGTTCTGTCTTACTTTGCTTTGATTTCATTTCTGCAAATTGGTTCTGTGCTTAAGATTAATCTGATGTATAATTTGTGATCTTTTGAGGGATTTTTCTGAACCTCCGCCTATTCCTGGGTATTATTTGGCTTTCTAATTACTCCCTTTTATGTAGCTGCTTTTGACTATTCTTTTATATCATCTCTAAATAGGTGAAAAAGAAAAATGAATGTAGAGAAGGGAAATAGCCCTTTAAACCTTCTAAAAAATCACTTCATCTGGAAAGAGAAGGGCTGCTAACAATGATGGATGCTCACATCTGTGTTGGTATCTCCATGGTAACAAACAGCAATCAGTAATCAAATCACATATATCCAATATTTGTAGGACAGATTCCTTATGGTTGTGCAGGTTCTAAAAGCTGTGTCAGCTGCTTCAGGAACACATGCACAGCTGCCTGCTGCAGGGCCACAGAGGTGGTGAATGGGTAGCTGCTGCCAGCATAACATGGATTGAAATTATCCACAGTTTAATATCCAAACCTTTCCCTGGAAGCCACAAGTTTTCAAGATCAGATTTCCAAAACAGATTAGACAGATTGTGTCACTCTAACTATTCTCTGGATGGAGAGAAGAAATCCTGGTGCTTCCACCATTCTTATCATCCTGTCATGCCAAAGCAACCTGCTAAAGTCTAGCAATAGCTTCGTGTACTTGCAATGAATCTAAAGACTCAGTGGTATGAGAATATTATTTTCATAACACTCTTCCTAAGTTGTCCCTGAAATGTTATTCAGGACCATTGTCCTATGGTTTGCTCAATACATTTATACAATTTTGAATCTTTTTTCAGTGATTCTAAATATACTCTATGTCTGAACAGACTCATACATATATTAAAGAATATATACTGAAAATTGTTAAACATTTTCATTTTCTGCATTCTTTTTCATGATTATTTTTCTTGATAACTTTCCATCTCACATACAGTAAGAATATGCTTCCTTTATGGGTTCCATAAATGTCTATTGACAGGAATGATTTTCCTTGCCTGGCATTATTGCCTTACTGTCCAAAGTACCTGTTCTCAGAGTCCCAATGTAGATTTGGGGGGAAAGCAAGAAGCAAAAAGGAAGCAAAAAATACTGTATGAATCATATCTGAAAATGAAATGATATGGCCACGTAACTTTTTAAAGGAACCTTAATCTGTTAAGGATGACACCAATACATAACTCCTCAAAAAGAAACAAATACTCAGACATAGCTTCTTTAGTGACAAGGTATACATTCTAGTGTGAGGCATGAAATGCATGTCCAGCCCTGAGGAATTTTGTCCCTTTCTTTACGAACTATGGAAGAAATAGGGGATTCTCCTTTTCCCCTGGAAAATCCCTGCTTCTTCTGTCTTAGAACTGAAAGGGGCTTACTTTATGTTTAGAGGCTACTAGGGAATTTCAGCTAATTCCTGTGGGGAAAGGAATAGAAACAATCATTCTTCAATAAATCCCACTGGCAAACCACAGATTTCTTATGAGCATCTCTAGGATTCCGATAAGTCAGTCCCACTGAGGGATAAGTGCTGAAAATAGAATCACAACATTTAGTTATACTTACAATACTGATTGCAACTAAAAACTATTCCTTCTCCAAAGCCTGTACCCAATTAGTACGTGCTAAAAGCAAGCCTTAATGCTGGATTAGTTCAGTACCAACAGAAAAAGTGGAGCAGGGAAATTCAAATATGATATATTTGAAACATTGTAAGAATCTTTGTAAATGCTACAACATACCCACACCCAGCACAACAATAAAAAAATAAAAGGAAAACACCTATGAAGTCAGACACCTGCAGAATGAGACTCATACCACTACCAAAATTATTAAAATAAAATTTCCATACATTTTATGAAATCTCATCTACGTCACTTTTGTGCAACCTACAACTCTATATAACTATCTACTTAGTCACCACAGCAAGCTATCTTTTCCGAGTAGCTCACAATTCTTCTGCCTTTTTCCCTCCAAGCACTTCCATTTCTTTTCTCATTTCAGATCCTTCCACAGATCTCTGGAATCACTCATTTCAAAAAAGCAGACAAGCTTACCAAATTCTCCTACTTTCTTATCCTTCAATTCTTCCTGGATGCCACTTTTTAAAACAGAACCCTTGGGTGAGAGGTCCGTTGTCCTCATGTTGTCTTCTTTAGTCAGGGCTACATGTTCTCCCTTTGAGCAACATTTTAGCCTCTGAGAAATTGTTGTCATCTTCCAGGCCCCTATTGCACCTTCCTACACATTGTCCATGCATTTTTGTTCAATAAGTCCCTTCTAGTTTTAAGTTCATACTATCTAACTTTATGCCCCTTTCCTGCAGGCAGACCTGCTGCTCTCATCTTTTAACCTTCAGTCAGTTCCCCAACATGTAATGAGAACACTGTCATCTGACCTATAACTTACCTCACCACTATCCAACATCCTTCCCTACCCTACATTGAAGCTACTAAACTGTCTTCCTCTATCCCAAAGACACCCACTTCCATGTAACTTCTACATTGTATTTACAAAGTTGGACAATGGAACTAGCCTACTCCTAGAATTAGTTCATCTCTAGAATCTTGACCTCTGACAACAAACCACTAGACTAATTCCATTGTCAGATTAAAAGCAAAAGAAAAAAAAGGAAAAAGAAGAGAAAATTATCTTCAGCTTCTCTGGAATCATTTTCTTTTCTCTCCTTTCATATCCACATTACTTAAAATAATTACTTGCCCTCACTGTTGCTAATTCCTCTTTCTACAGCCTGCTACAGTACAACTTCTGCCTCAAACACTGAAATTTTTAGATTAACATTTTTTTCCTAATCACTTGACACTACCTCATCTTTGAAATCCTCTCTTTGTGTAGCTTCCTTGACTCCCCTCTCTTCTAGTTTGTTTCTCACTTCTCCGATTTTTCATTATTTAGTTCTGTGATTTTTTTTCATCCTTTAAATATTAGTGGTTTCCTGGGCTCTATTCATGGGTTCTCTCCCTCTGTACCTTCTTACCTTCTAAAACAGCCTAGCCAGTGCTGTAACTTCACCTACCAATGGTGTGAATAGTAGTTAGTCTCCAAAAAATCTGAAAATAAATGCTGATACTACCTAATAGAAAATTAACTAGTGTAATATCATCTTTTAAACTGAAAATGAATTTTAGTATTTCTTTTATAAGTTAGTAAAAACTACACTTTTTGCTTGTGACACAAACCTCTTTATGTTATTCTACTCTAAAGAGAAGGTCATTAGAAAACCATTTAGAAATAACCAAATCATTAGCAAAATTTAAAAAATAGTTTGTCATAATATTGCTCAACTTAATCAAACTGGAATCCTAACAATAGAAAAAGTATTTCCAAAATAGTGTTCTAAACTGTAATAAATGAGTTAATGGTATGACCAAGACATCTGCCCCTCTGGATACTTTATGTATTCTTCCTCAAGTTTTATCCTGGGAGGCTGTTTTACCTAAGGAAGAAGAGAAAGAATCTGGGCTATTTCTTTTCTATTCCTTCCTTGTGTTATGGTTAACTGACTATATGTGTCAATTTCAATGTTCAACACTGCCCAGGTATATGGTCAAACATTTTTCTAGATGTTTCTGTGAAGGTGTTTTTTGGAGGAGATTAATGTTTAAATCATTAAATTTCAAGTAAAACACAGTATCTTCTATACTGTGGGAGGGATTCATACAATCAACTGGAGGTATGAATAGAAAAAAGCAAATGACAGACTTCCCCAGAACAAGAGGGAATTCTGGCAACAGATGGCCTTCAGACTTCAACTTGGACTGCTACATTGGCAGTCTCCATGTTATAGGCCTACCCTGCAGAGTTTGAACTTGCTCACCTCTATATCCCATGTGGTATTTCCTTATTTCCTTAATCTCTCTTTCTCTCCTTCTCTCTCTCTCTCCAACCCTCTTCGTCTCCATCCCTCCCTCTTCTTCTCTTACTTTCTCTTCTTTTTTACCTGGAGCAGCTTAACTAATAGCTTCAGCTGAGTGTGCCCTCCCAACTCTCCTCCATAACCTAGTGCTTTTCTCCACTGCTCCTGTTTGCACTGGGTTGATATATTATTCTTTTTGTTCCTTTATCACAAGGTAGTATTATCTTCCCCTGTAATTTGTCCCTGGTGTCTTACTATCCCTTAGTTCTTAACACTGCCCACACTTCTAAAAGCAGTCCTCCTATCAAAGCAGTGATTATCAGCTCAGAATTAGCTGGGAGCTTTTGAAAAAACTCCCAACGGTCAGGCCACAAACCAGACCAACTAAAGCAGAACTTCTGGGGGTAGAATGCAGGAACCAGTGTTTTTTAAAGCTCCCCAAGCATTTCCAACATACAACTAAGGTTAAGAATCATGCCCGATGCCAGTGGCTCACACCTGTATTCCTAGCTACTCAGAAGGCAGAGATCAGGAGGATCATGGTTTGAAGTCAAACCCAGGGAGATAGTTTGTGAAAGAAACCCTCTCTCCAAAAAACCCATCACAAATAAGGGCAAGGTGTAGGCCCTGAGTTCAAACCCCATTACTGGAAAAAATAAAATCACCTCAGTGTCTCTTCACTTGACCCATTTGAAATGAATTTTGTTTCCAGCTAAGATCCAAACCAATATGCTGTCATCATTTGACATCCCCTTCAGTCATTTGTTTCTAAGTCTAAATAGATCTCATAAGCAGTTTTACCAGTATTTTTTACATGACTATTTTTGACACTGTCATGAATCATTATTTCACTTTACAATAGTGACTGGTTTTTTGTTTGGTTTGGTTTGTTTCTTTTGTTTTTGAGTCAAGTGATATCAGTGCATAGAAAATGACTTTTTGTGATTAAACCAAAGAGGACATTCAAGATCCAAACTATGGCAAATATATTCACTATCGTCTAAAGAAGAAAATATGTGGAGATGAATTGAGGGACTTGGGAAGAAATAATGAGCATATACTAGGTGACATTGTTGGCACTTTCCAAATATTACCATATTTACCAGATTTTTAATTTAGTTTTCACACACAATAAATAAAATAAATATTATAATGTCTCTTTCACAGATAAGAATCCTAAGACTGAAAGAGACTAACAAGTGTCAAGTAAGATAGGTAGAGCCCACATTTGCTCTGCCAAAATGAGTTAAAGAGTGGGATAGATGTGTGAGCTTCTTTTTACCTTTTTTGTGTTATAGCAATGACATCACTCTTCAAAATAAATTGTTTTCCTTGCATGTTCAAATTGACCAAAAATTAAGCAGAAGTGTGTGCCTTAGTAAGAATTTAGTCTCATTATAGACCCAAAAGGTGAGAGTTTCAAAATCTAAGACTTGACATAACACCTATGTCAATTGGAACTAATAACAGGGGACACAGTTAAATAACTACATACTGTATCAATCATTCTTTCATTAATTTATCTTAATGATGCTACTGATTTATTTTAAAGTCAGGATGAAATTTGAAACTGAATGCGGATTCTGTACTCTAACAAGTCTGTGACCTTAACATAAGTATTCAGACTTTTACCACTAACAGTCATGCCCTAGACAGAGGAAATGACTCATCCTTTTTAAAAAGTGGAAGTGTTACATATGTAATTTTAAACTGCCATGATAAAATATTTATTTATATACAATATAGGAAGTATGAATCTGCATTTTTTTATGAATTCAGTACATTTTCAGGTCAATTCTTGAGAATCTCTGTCAAATTTTCAGCAAAACTTAACCCTTAATTGAAAAAAAATACAATATCAGCAAAAGGGTACAGCTATTCTGGGTATAATTATGCCTTCAATTATATGATATCTTAATACTTCACTTACTTAAAAATATGTACCTAATATAACATTATACCTCCTGATGCAGCAAAATTTCCAAAATTGTTGAGAATATGAAGTCATGAGGTACTTTCATTTTACTCTGAATAAAGCATGATTAATTAAAAATACAATGTACTAATTTTGTACTTAAAGATTTAGTTAACTCTTCTGACTCATCTTGAAGTAGTCAGCTAAAATTATTAAAAGCAGACTGACCTCTATATGGGCATTCAGCAGGAAAAAGCCATTTTGTTGGAGATAGTGTATATATATAGTGATATTATATCTTCAATCTTCATCTCAGAAGACAAAAAATAGTTTAATATATGCATCAAAAATGATGCTCAAGAAGAAAACAAACCTTCTACTTTAAAAGAAAGAAACAATAGTTGTAGTCTTGTTCCACAAAAAGGGGGATTTTATGGGCTGCCAGATAGCTAAAGTAGAAATTCTTTGGCATTCCTAACTTTGGATAATTTAATGCATGACATATAAATCTATATAATTCTATGTTAGTCAGCTTTCTATCACTACAGCAAAATACTTGGGGTAACTAACTGACAAGGGCAAAAAGATTGTTTGGGTTCATGGTTTTAGAGGTTCTAGTCCATAATCAGAGAGACTCATTGCTTTTGGGCTTACGGTGAGACAGCATGTCATGGCAAGAGCATGTGGTGGATCAAAACCACTGATATCATGAGCCAGGGAGCAAAAGAGAGCCAGGACAAGGCTGAGCTCTGCCACATAATCCATTTCAAGACCAGGCTCCTAATGGCCTAAAGACCTCCTGTCAGGCTTCACCTCTTAAAGGTTCCACCAGTGAAAAAATGGGCAAATGAACTAAACAGACAATTCTCAAAAGATAAATTCTCAATTCTCAAAATGTCAAATAAACATATGAAGAAATGCTCAACATCTTTGGCCATAAAGGAAATGCAAATCAAAACAACATTGAGAGTACACCTCACCCCAGTCAAAATGGCTATCATAAATAACACAAACAACAAATGCTGGTGAGAATGTGGGGGAAAAGAAACACTTCTACACTGTTGGTGGGAATGTAATTTAGTGCAACTGCTATGGAAAGCAATATGGAGGTCCCTCAAAAAGCTAAAAACAGAACTACCATATGATCCAGCAATACCACTCCTGGACATATAACTGAAGGAATGTGTGCCAGGATAAGATGAGCCACCTGCACACCCATGTTTGTTACAGCACTATTTACAATAGTCAAGCTTTGGAAACAACCCAGATGTACCACAACTGATGGATTCAGAAAATGTGGTATGTATACACAACAAAGTTTCATTCAGCCTTAAAGAAGAATGAAATTATGTTGTTTGTAAGTAAATGGATGGAACTGGAAAATATCATTTTAACAAAGTAAGTTAGGCACAAAAAGTCAAAGATCATATGTTTTCCCTCATATGTGGAAAGTAGACCCATAAATTGAAGGTATATATGGATATATATACATATATGATCATATACCCATACATACGCACATACACACACACATATATGTGTATGTGTAGATACAGTTAGAAAGAAAACAAAAATGTATCAGTGAGTCTGTCTGAGGGGACTACAGGAGGCAGAGAAGTAAAGAAAATGTTAGTGAATGAAAAATATTGAAACAGCCCATCTATATATGAGTATAATATAGTGTACTATACTGTAAGCTGTTGAATATTAGGGGAATATGGTGATAGAGCAAAAATAAGTAATGGGGGCAGTTAATTTGATTAAAGTACTCTCTCTCTCTCTCTCTCTCTCTCTCTCTCTCTTCCTATATATACAGGCCTGAAGTATTAAAGCAAAATCCCCATGAAGCTATCAATGTACACTTTTAAAAAAGGTCAGCAGGGTAAAGTAGGTCTTTTTTGGGAGTGTGTACCAGTGGGAGAGAGGAAGACATAGGGAAAAGGTGAATTAGGGTGAATATGGTGGGCATATTTTGTATTCATATATGAAAACAGAAGAATGAAACCTGCTGAAATTGTTCTAGGAAGCGGGGAGAGGGAGAAAAGTAGAACGTTGGAGGGGGCAAATCTAACTAAGGTATATTATAAGCACATATATAAATATCACAATGCATCCCCTTATGCAGCTATTATATGCTAATACAATTTAAAAAATAAAAGGTTCTACCACCTCCCAATAGCACCACCCTGGGTTCTAAGCCTTTATTTAACATAGAAGCCCTTGGGAGATATTCATAATCCAAACTACTGTAATAACAGTCACTGGAGAGGGCTCATCCTCTGAGAGACAGAGTAAAAGATAGGCTTGCAGTTTAGTGCAGAGTACAAATACAAGGAGGATCTGAAGCACAGGAGACCAAAAAACTTGGTCTAGTATTCCAGAAATGCTCCAAAATGAACATGGTGAATAAAGACCTATGAAAGTCCTGAAGTTTAAAGTCAACACCAAACTTGACCAAGACAAAATTAGAAGAAGTCGACAGATCCCACAGTTAACGTCTGACAGAGTAAAAAGTAACTTGAGCATGTGGGGGGGGGGTGAAGTAAGGCTGTGAAAAGGCAAGTTTGCAAATGACAAGATTTTTTTTTTTATGGTATGCTTTTATTGGCTGCATAGTAGAGAATGTGAGGGTGTGTTGGATGCGACCTTGAAGTTACAGGATCTTGGTTTAAATAAACTTTGCTGGACATCCAGTAATAATAGCCAAAGCAATTCTTAATCATGGTTTTTATTTTTCTTTCCTTTGCTCTGACTTTTTTCCTGTAATTCCTGCCTTAGTTAATGATGCCACAACTCCCCTTTTAGGCAACTCAGAAATAAAGGAGTCATCTTGACTTGTCCTCTTGCCATCATATATAATGTTCATCGTTTAAAAGATGCAGCATGTTTTACTTAAATAAGTATATATGAAAGGAGAACATCACATTACATAATAAAATGGAAAATAACTAATTAATATAATAAAATCAATTAAAAATTGATAAAATAAAGCAATGTTATTACATTTTAGAGTACATCCGTTCTCTGTTTAAAAGGCTGATTAGCAAATACTATTTAAGACACAGATTCATATCAACCTAAAACTTCCCTTAAATTAACCAAAGGAATTAAAAGATAATTAAAAAAATTTTATCATGTGACAATATGATTTAATGCTGTATATTTGTGCCACAAAAATGTCATCTACAAAAGAGAACCAATTTGAGAAGTACTAGACTATGGAATAAAATCCAAACTTGATAATCTGGTATATTCCTTCTTCTAAATGTCTAATTCTCATTTCCTACCACCACACAAACCACGTCAAATGTATTTTAGGCACTTATAATTTGGACTTATAATTTGGCCCCATGAATTTCCCCATGTTGTTTGCTGAGAAAACATTTATGTCTCTCTCAAGAGGTTTTAGATATGAAGTCCTCGGGGACCCTACAAAGGCACTTTTCTCTTTAGTGTGGCAAAGGTTCTCTCCTATTATTATTATTTTTTATTGTTTTGGCAATAATGGGGTTTGAACTCAGAGCCTCAAGCTTGCTAGCAGATGCTCTATCACTTGGGCCGCTCCATGAATCCAAAGGTTCTCTCCTTGACCACATTTTGATCAGGCTCTGAGCTCTCTTCTCCATGAGGCCAAAACCTTGTATGTTATAGTTTAAACAAACACAAACATAACTTCTAACATTTCAAGGCCATATCCTTAGGATGAGAGTGGCCCCACTTACGATGTCTGCTTGAAGAAATTCAAACCTGTTGAAAGAATTTACTTTTTGTTCCAGCTGACAATTGAAAATAAGGCACTGGTTTATCAGTCTCTGCAGAAGGGTAAGCACCTAACTTCAGTAAGTGCCAGATGGGTTTTACAAAGACCACCACCACCACCCCCTTTTTACTTTTTGCGATCTTTTTCATTTTCTCTAAGTTTATGATATCCACTTTTGAATAAAGATTTTTGACAGCATAGACTAAGTTTGTATATGTCTTTGCAATTAAGCAGGACTTCTGTAATAAGTTACTCTATTTTAATTATTGTCCACTCAAGTAGCATGCATTTAATAACAGCTGTATGCACACCCAGCACTGAAAAAAGAGCGATCATGGAGAAGGCAAACTTGGTTCTCAAAGACTTGAAAAGCTATTCAGATTCAGCAAGGGAATAGAAACAAATTTCAAACACTAAAGCAAAAACTAAATAATGATGTTGAGTAAAAAGTGAAGAGGTATAAAATTGTGTATTGATATTAAAATAAACAAATGCTTTTTTGTAGTAAAAATAGCAGTAAAGTTTATTAGGAAAGAAATTTAGTATAATAGGATAAAAGTGGGCACAAATGGGGAAAAAAGAGAGAAACATTTCCTGCCCCCATGCAGGAAATGGGAATAGAGACTCCAACAAATGTTTTTTAGAGATGACTAAATTGGTGAGATTTCCCAATACATCAATGGGAAGGAAAGTAAACATTTTAATTTTTAAAAGAATATTTCTATTACTTAATATCAACCTTCTGAGATACCATAGTAACACTGAATGGTTCCTTGCTTAAATAATTTCCACTATGCTAGCCAGAGGAGATGATGAAACCCTCTCTCAAACAACTATTTAGTATGTTACTGGATTACATAGAAAGCAGCACACAGAGAATTTCTTACAAATCATCTCAGCCCTCTAGCTTTATGCAATACAAAATTATCTGAAATCCTAGAAGTTTGTACCTATGGGGTTTATATGGAAGAATTACAAGTATTTCCTTCGTTGCCATGAATGTCTTAAAAATGTTATTCTTGAGGCCAGGAATCAAGAGATCTGGCTCTGATCTTGACTCTTAGGGTGTATATGGTCATAAGTTTGTTGTCAGGGTACATCATTTCTCTGTAAGTATCCTCCTCTGCAAAATGAAAAAGAACTTAATGACCTGTAAGTTTCCTCTCAACTTTAAAGCATTAGATTTTATGACCTTTAGAGAGAAAAAACAGACTTAATTCAATATTATCAGAATAGAAGACTTTGTCCATCTGATGATCAAGCTGATCCAGAGTTTTAGCGAAAATTATTAAATGAATCTATCTGGATACAAGGCTCCACATTAGGTCAAAAATGATTCCCTAGCACTGCACCATGTTCAACCTACATGATTATGTGTGTTGGCTGTGTACTTATATCAGTAAAGATGAAGGTACAGACAATTTTCCTATTTTAAATATGTTTATATATAATCATTTATATACTTTGATACAAATATATGCATATTTGTATGTTGCATGTTTAAATACATATATTTATGTAAACCAAACCACTACGTAAGAGTAATATATTACTATATATTTTTTCTCCACAACTGGGATCATGAAGCAAAATAAAACTGTTTAATGGAAAAAGTAGCAAAGTAAACTGAGATAAACAGAAAAAGCAGGTATATTTCCTATAGTAGGTGAAATTAATTGACCAAAACTTTGTGTACTAAAAATCCAGTAGCTATTATGGGTCATCAAAGTTTTTCTCATGGGTTTAAAAGACAGAAAATTTATCAGAGATTCTAAAACAATGGATGAATGGATGTGACTTTTAGGTCAAGGAAAGAAATTGAAAAAAAGAAGAATAGGAAAGACTAAAAGCTGAAAAGGAAGGAAAAGAAGAAAGCCAGAAAAAAGAAAGAAGACAAAATGAATAACAGGAAAAACAGCAGGACTGAATAGGGAAAAGGATGTCAGAATTCACAAAAATAAAGAACAAAAAGCCTGGAGAGCAAGAAGTATCAAATGGAAAGAAAGCCAAGCGTCTAAATTATAAGGGGAAGGGAGGGTAGCAGCAGAGCAAAGAGTGACAGCAGCCTGAGAATGTTTGCTTTGTCTTTTACAAGGGGAGTTCCTGCCACTTGAATGGTGCTTGCAAGTGGATGTGAATTAGTTTATGGTGTTCAAAGTCCTGCTGGAACAGTTGTTAGGAATTTGGCATAGTAGTGTCAGCCTTAATCAAGGCTACTATTTTTTTTTTATTAAACCAAAGCAGCTGAATTTACATCCTTTTGCAATTTGCAAGCTGTTGTACTTGCCATAAACTAGCAATGCGCAGGCTAGGAAAATTCTGAATATTAAAAAAAGTAAGAAAGTAAAAAGAAAAAGGAAGCTGTTTTTATTAAAAACTAATCATATATTCATTTGTTCACAATCTTATTGCTTCAGTTTATAGAGTTTTAAAAAAAATCATATTAATTCAAATTTATACAATTTCATGAAAATCCCCTAAATTGTTGAAATACAGAAATATCACTTATTACTATAAAGACCAGATTGCTAAAAAGAAAATAAACCACTCAAAAATGCTTAAAGGTGCTACTAATGACACCAAAAATGATTTGCTATTTAGCACATCAAAAGCAATGAGTTCTGAGCTTTGAGCTACAGCTTGAAACCTAGATATATTTTCTGATTTTCAGTCTTTTCCATCTTAACAGCCTCTGAGCAAACTATCCATCCAGTGGAGTTCATATCTCCAAGATCAACTATGGTTAGGTGTTCATTTTTTTTCTTCATGGAAACAAACACATTGCCATAGAAACTGGGTAGAACAAATATAGACAGAAGAGAAGGTCTTATAGAAAGAACTACGCTTGTAACACTGGGTTAACTACATATGTAAGCACTAGCTGGTCTGTCCAATACCAAGCATATTATGTCATCTCAACAGGAATAACTTGCTCCTGTGCCTCATCGCATTTTGAAACAATAAAACAAAAGTAAACTGAACTGTTTCTTCATTAAAGAAAATATGAAGATTTGCTTTTCATCAAAAAAAATTAAAAACCACCAGATGTGGTGATTATTTGCATTGACTAAAAAGATAAATACATGCAAGACTTACTGTATATGAGGGATGTTCTTTGCACACTGATGTTGTCGTACGCACCACCACATACACTTTGAGATATGCTAGGCCTTAACCCAGGGAAACAGAAATATTCAGGAAAAAAGGGAATTGGGGCCAAGTGGGGAAAGTCACCAGCATTCCAAATCAGAATATCTAAATGCAATAGAACTGGGTTTCTCAGCCAGGAATAATTTTAATGGGATTGTGATCTAATGGGAAGAATATGACACTAGAAATTCCAGGCAAGATGAGGGTTTTAGCTACAGGCAAGAAAAGGAAAGGGCCCATTCAGGTAGAAGTAGAACTCCAACCAGGGTCTTAAAAATAAGGTATAAAGTTCAAGTCCAACTACTAGTCAGGGGACAGGGCTCCTGTTAAATAAGAAGATATTCAGCCTGAGCACTAGTTGCAGCACCAGTATTGGAGGATATCTGTGAGGACAGGCATCCAACATGATATTTACGTAATAGCATTCTTGGGTGGGTGAGTTGCTGCAGCCTGTGGACATCCCACTTGTAGTCTGGATACAGACCCAGCGAATGCATGGCAAATTCCAAAGTCCAAATTCCAAAGTCTTCTGTGGATAGAAGTCTTATTTGTCCTGTTGCATTAGGACTGACTCAGAACTTGGATGGTGTAGAGACTGAAAAGATTTTAGGCAACCTGTTAGCACAGACAGGAACTGAAAACAAAAGAAGACCCAATTTAGCAAATATCAAACCCTAATAAGAATTCTATATTTATTATTTAGTGTGGGTAGGATTGCAAAGAGGAAGAAGCATTTGCCATTAATTGATAAGAGAAGGGTTCCCACACAAGCCCCACATACAGTGTTACCCTCTCAATAGCATGTCATCCTAGAAATCATTGCTTACTACATTTAGGTGAGAGAATGTCAGATATACCAATCTCTTTAATAAACCAATGAAATAAACTAAATAAAAGTGTTAACAGTATTTTAAAAATGTGCCTAGATGACATGTCTTTACCCTGTGTTTTTCAGCATCTAGCAAGTTACTTCAGGGAAACTAGTTAAACTGAACTTTGGTTCCCAAAGTCTAAGATCAATGGACTGGCAAGTGTTCAGCTTTCAAAAACAACATGATTATGGTGGGTGTGTCTCTTTACCATTTAGGTTATGGTCAATTTAATTAATCACCTAAAACAGTATTTTCATCTTTAAGTTAGAAACAAATAAAAAATGAATTCTGAGGTCTCTCCTATGACTTCCATGCAAACTCCCCTGTGCTTTATTTATAGAAATGCTCTTATAAATTTACAACAAAAAACATAAAAAAATTGACAATTGTTACTTTAAAAAGGAAGTGGAAATCCCAAAGAGGAAGGTTAGAGGTTGAATGGAAACATTGAAATTAAAAATAATACTATCAAAACTAAGAAAGAAGGAAAGCAGGTACCAGCAGGACAGTGGAGTAAAAGCAGTCAGCACTCACTTGCTCATCCACAAAGAAGAACCAAAGTAACAGGCATGTATCTGCATATATAGAGGAGAATTTGACAGGAGAAAAACAGAAGCTTTGTAACTTACAAAAATCTGGGGCAGGTGCATAACAAGAGAAACAAAATATTTCATCACCTGCCACCTTGGCTCCAAGGGAAGAGAGTCTCCCCTCCACAGGGGCAAAGGTGAAATAGAGACCAGCAAGTTCTGTTGGTGCAAATATTGGCAAACCTCACTACTGGAAAGATTCATGACCCTCTGCGGCTCACAACCTAAATAGATAAGAGGTCTGAAATCTGCCTAGTATTCTGTCATTGGAACAGGAATTTTCTTCATATCCCAGGGAAACCTCATGGTGCCATAGCCAGGAGCCATCTTGAGAAGAGACCTATTGTCTGAAATTGGACAGTTTCTGGGGTCAGAAAGCCCTGTACATTCCCATCTCTGGGATCCCATTGCACTGGCTCAGGGGGTTGCTGCCTCACAACCCAAATGTGGGTCAGTAGAGTGACTGATACAAACCAGCTGACAGTGCTGCACTATAGGGAACAGGTGTTGAAACAAGGAGGGGAACACAGGGTGCCACCTTAGAATCCCGAGGAGCAGGGAGCCTTCCTTGTGAAGCCAGGGGTGGTCAGTGATTGGTGAATTCATGCTGCGCCCAGGCCTGAAGTCAGTCACCCATGTGGTTCCCGCTACTCCTCTCTCCAGGGTTGCTTCTGCATGCCTATTACTAACAAAGTAGGAAAAATCTCTGGTTCCACTGTTTCCACAGGGGCATTCCGAGGTGCTCTTGAGCAATGCTATAGGAAACAAAAGCCAACATTGGCAAATGGAATTATATCTAACTAAAAAGCTTCTGCACAGCCCACGAAATAATCAACAGAGTGAAGAGACAGCCTCTAGAATGGGAGAAAATATTTGCTAACTTTCATCTGAGGTGGGGAGGCACTAATATCTAGGATAAAGAAATTTTTTAAATTAACAACAAAAAACAAGTGATCTAATTTTGTAAATGGTCAAATGATCTGATCAGACAATTCTCAGAGGTCTCAAATGTCAAATGGTGAATAAATGTGTTAAAATTGCTCAATATTATTAGCTATCAGGAAAATGAAAATCAAAAGTTTAATAGGAGGTCATCCCAACCCAGTTAGAGAGCCTGTTATCAAAAAATAAACAACAAATGCTGATGAGGATCTAGAGAAAAAGGAACCCTTGTACACTTTGGTGGGAATATAATAGTGCAGCCACTATGGAAAACAGTATGATGATTCCTCAAAAATTAAAAATAAAATGACTATATGATCCAGCTTCCCTGCTCCTGGGTGTAAATCCAAAGGAGATGAAATCAACTATAAAAGAGAAACCTGAATGTCCATGTTTACTGCAGCACTTACCAAAACAATAGATGAGATCTGTTATAGCGTAGGTGACCCTCAACAAATGGATAAAGAAAATATGCTATATATACACAATGGCGTATTATTCAGCCTGAAAGAAGAATGAAATCCTGTTAATTTCAGCAAATTGGTCAGACCTGGAGGGCATCATATTAAACAAAATAAGCTAGACATAGACAGACAACTATCACATGATCTCTGCGATATGTAGAAACTAAAACAGCAACAAAAAAGTTGACCTTCAGTAAAGAGTAATTACCAAGGACTGAGAAAAGAGTTGGAAGAAGGAGATGATGGCCAAAGGAGGGTGGGTGGGAATAAATAATCAATGTATAATATATGCATTCATGGAAATGCCACAGCAGACCCCATTAATTTATACAATTAATATTTGTAAATAAAAAGGAATAAAGATTTTTTAATTGTTTTACACTATAAAACATAACTCAATATGTGATATCTCTTATCATTTGGAAGTTGAGACAAAAATTAACACATGTGGTAGATCCTTTCCTAATGATTTGTTCAGAACAGTCAGATAACTTCATTCTGCCCTTCTTACATACAATCATTTAAACATAAAGACTATTCCCGAGACCGTACCACACTAGTGGTGGATAAGTATATATTTGGCCAAATATTGTTTAACTAGTTTACTTTATTCGTCCATGAGAAAAAGAATGTTTGACATTTCTAATATAGGAGGCAATATTCAGATTCTGGCCTGGACAGTTACAGTATAAAAATAAGGACAGCATCATGAGCTAAAGTGACAATTGAATGAATAAGTATGAAGTGGTGTATTAGAATCAGGAATAAAATAGTATGAGAAACAAAGCTGGACACTATATAAAGTGGTAAGGACGGATAATGGGAAATACACTTTTTTTGGTACAGCATCTCACTATGTAGCCCAGGCTGATCTCAAAAGAATAATCCTCTTGCCTCAGCTTCCAGAGTGCTGTGATTACAGGCAGGTAGCACCATGCCACGTGGTAACAATCTATTGTAATGAAAACTACAGTCAGCCTGCTTTATTGATGATTTATTGCATGTGGTTTTAACCAAGAATGGCAAAAATGATAATAATAGATTTAAAAAAATCTAAAATCATTTCAAAAACAAAATTTTTGCATTTCCACATGTGCCTTAGCCACTAAGTTGATGTGGAGAAGCTATCAGTCAGTCCTGCGTTATCGTCAGTTTGTTTAAGTCATTGTGTGAACTGAGGAATGTTTCCTTTGTCTTTTCTCTTTTTACCAGAGCTGAAAGAAGAATATGGTAGATATAATCATAAAATTTCATTGATCACACAAGGTAAAAAGAGAGGAAGAAAACAAAAGTGCTCCCAGAGGCTGTAGCTACATGTGGCATGAATGCGTTAGATAAATGACCTTGTTTCTGGGGACTGCATCAACTTTGAGGGGAGTTTCCAACTATACAATGAGCCAATGAGCAGTTCTGACATCTTTAATGTCATTCACTGATAGTCTTGCTTCTTTAAAAACTACCATTTTGCTTAGAGATGATTTATTTAGAGATTAAATCTTTACTTCAGGATTAAAAGCAATCGATTCCATAGTTTAATAACAATACAATTATCTTCCCAGAGTTGGTTCTGAAACTAACATTCATAATTAACACAGTGAAATCAAATCAAAATTAAGATTTGATTATTAAATGATATTGGTACTTGGATCCATTTATTTCTGAGTCCTGTATGTATTTTTTATATTTCCTTTGCACTGAATTATGGATTAAATAGCCTGTTTTACATGACCACTTTCAAACAAGATTATAAATTCTCATAAAAGCTGACTAAGGAATTCAAAATCATAGCTCTTGGTCGCCACCTAAAGGTTTCTTTCTTGTTTTATTTTACATGACACCTACTGTGCATTCCTTTTATAACAAAATCATTGCCTGTTATCATCATAGGTTTCTCCATAAGTATAGGACAAAGAGACTTACTATCCTGTTCTCTCACTTTTATGAGTTTGAATGAACAGCCTATGCTTACTTTTGAAAATCATTCCCTTTTCAATGTATTCATTACTAAAAACAGCAATTTAAACTAGGTCCTCTAAAGGGTCTGAGAATTTTCTATTCATTCAAAAGTATTTAGTGTGTTCTCTTTATGTACCATCCCCATTCCTAGGCCCACATTGAAAAGAGAAAAATATTTTAGTCTTGGTGTCTAACTGCAAGACGAGTACACCAGTTACCAGAACCATCTCTCATTTCCAGCTTTCTAAAGTAAATCCAATTAAACTCATGTTTACTGTACCATTGCTGAGAGTAATTAGATGTTAAACTCCTCAAATTCCATATAGAACATTAATAACAGGTATAATCTCCTAATTATGCTTGAGAGTAAATGACAGATCAAAGTTAATGGTTCCTTGATTCATATCCTATTTTGATTCCCTTTATTCTCTACCTAAGAAACACTTGACTGCTCAAGTCAAATATCTCCTAATTAGACTCGGAATAAGTCAAAGTTGGAGAAGGCATCTAAGACACTCTAGTTAAAAAGTTCATTAGGAACTCTACAAATTTCTCACCTCAAAATCCATAGAGATAAAGTGTCTATCTATCCATATTATTCTTATTAACCAAGCAAACATGTTGTATTTGCACGTGTACTTGCTGTTATAGATTTCATGCCTTTACCCCTTGATTTATTTACAGAACATCATGCATAGGTCCCTATCATTTGCCAAGCATCCACCATTGTCAGTGTTGAATAAAGCAGACCAGTCTTTGCCTTCAGAGAAAAAAGCTGTGAAGGAAGCAGAAAGTAAACATGCAAACCATACCATGACATGATTCAAAGGAACTGAACACTGTACTGTGACAGAGAATAATGTTGAGGTGAGCCAACCTACATTAAGTAGGGAGATCAAGAAAGACTTCTGTAAGAAGGCAATATTTAAATGGAGACCTAAAGAGTAAGGAACCATTTCTGCCAAGAATAGAAAGAGACAGAGAAAACTGTGCAAGCAAAGTCCAAAATGCTATCAGAGGGCCAAGGGAAACTAGAGAAATAAGAAGGATCCAAGTCAGGCAGGGCCTTGAAAGCCACAGTAAGGACCTAAGGTTTTATCTGAAAGAGGATGAAAAGCCACAGTAGCAGGTTAAAAAGGGAAGTAGTTTGATCCGATGGCTGCACAGAGAGAGATGGGAGGCAGCCGAGAGAATAGGAGTTGGAACTCTATTACAGAAATGCAAGTGAGAGAAATGAGCATGGTGGCAGTGACAGGGACAAAGTGATGACAGTGGAAGCAAAGAGAAGTAAACACATGTGAGATGGATTCTGGAGCTACACTCACGAGGACTTGATGGTGGATCACCTGACCCCTTGGTTCCTTCCCAGCTTGTTAGCATTGGCTGATACCACCATAACTTTGAAATGCTGATATAATTTTCCACATTAGATATGGATTTCTGTATTTCTAGATATGTCACACCTAAGTTTTTTACTTAGTTAAAAGGTTTTTAAGATAATGTCTTCATTGAATGACTAATTTATACATCAACAAAGAAATACTTATTATCTAGCACCTTCTGCAAATGAGGCAGTCTGCAAAAACAATTTTATAGATGATAGAAGTTTGTTGAAAGCATCAAAGGCTAATTTTTTTTAACCACACTCAAGGAATTTTTTTCTAAAAATTTTCAGCATTTTACTAATCTCTTAAATAGAATATATTTAAAGTAAGTTTACCTTTTTAAAAACTCACATTAATCCTTGTAATCTCATGATACCACTAAAAATAGTGAGATACAAAAATGAGTTTCCCCTTTCCCCTGCTCTGAAAAACTGAAAACTATTCTGCTTTGAATTTATTAAATTTTCATTTTTCTTCCTCCGTTGCTCTTAGTACTCATTGTGTGTGATGAAAGCCATCAAATTTTGACCCACCTTGACATTCTGTGTTCCCTTTGCTATTAGCTGAAAGCTTTGCGATCATAGTTTCATGCAAACCAAGGCTACAAGTACCTAGGCTACAAGTGAAGGGTATGGATTTTTTGTTTTCTACTTTGATTGCACAATGGCCATTTTCACATGCTGATTTCCCCAGTATGTTTTAAGTCATTGAAGTTGCTTAATCAGCAACATTCATGTCATGGAAATGTCCTCCACTAGCATTTTATTTCCCACATTTTCTTAAGGCTCCTTGAAAATGGAATTCATAGTCTTGACTATAACATTATCTTTTCTTCTTTTTTCATTTTGACATGGCATGGAAACAAATGAATCAAAGGTGTCCACAAAACTATAAGCAGCAACACTACTTTCAATGTGTCTTTTGATAAGTTAACATGTGCATATTTTAAACCCAAAGACAACATTCTTAGGGGCTCTTCCAAATAGCTACAGTCCACAAAGCTGGCTCCATTTCATTGCCTGTTTTATAAAAAAAAAAATGTGTAAATGTGTAATGGAAATGTGTAAATGATTAAAGCATTAGTAGAAACAAAGAATATTCTTAACATGCATAAGAAACATTTTGGGGACCTATTAAAAAACCAGATCCCAGATGATCATGGCTGACCTGCCAAATAAGAATGTTTCAGAGACAGGTACAAAAATTAGCATTTGAAACACATATTCCCCAGCTGACTGATATAGATATTTCTTAGAATAATCTTTTTTAGGGGAGGGTTTGAGATTATGGGGTTTGAACTCAGGATCTTGTACTTGTCTGGCAGGCGCTCTGCCACTTGAGAAATGCCCCCAGTTTTTTTTTTTTTTGCTTTAGCTATTTTTCAAGTAAAAACTCCCTTTTTTTTTCCCCAGCACAACCCCAGACCACTATCCTGCTAACTACTGGCTTCCAGTATAACTGGGATGACAGATGTGTACCACCATACCTATCTTATTGATTGAGATGAGGTCTCACTAACTTTGTGCCTGGTATGTCCTCAACTGTGATCCCCCTGAATAGCTGGAATTACAGCCATGAACCACTGTACTAAACTATAACAATCTACAGCACTCTGGTAGACCTGGGGTAAACAATCTTCAGTGATTCGCCTTTTCACTTTGTGATAAATTGTACTTTCCAAAGATGGCTGCATTGATATATAATATACCAAATAATATCTCTTCCCATAAGATGACATTGACATCTTTCTGTTAAATGATGGAATTTATTTTAACCTCTTGAATCTTGGCAGACTTGAGGCTTTGATGAAAATGATGTACGTGACTTCTAAGACCAGTTATGCAGGAGACCTTCCAGCTGCTTTCTTGGGATGCTTGCCCTAAAAATCCAGCTATCACATTGTGGAAAAGTCAAGCAGCCACATGGAATGGCCATATCTAGGTCTTTCTGTCACAGTTCCAGCTGAAACCCCCACCAACCATCAGCCATGTGAGTGAGCCGTTAGATGTCCCAGCCAATATTAGGTTATCCCAGCAGAACAAAAATGAGCTCTCTCATCTACCCTGGTCAAATTTCAGGTTTGTAAATAAAATTAATGTTGTCACTGTCCTAAGCTCAAGTTTTATAGTGGCTTGTTATGCAGAAATAGATAAACCAGAACGAATTCCAAATATTTCAGTGACTTCTTCGGATAAAAATATAAGAGCCAGACAAATCTTCATGTGCTCCAGTATGCTTTTAAAGATGCCTTATTTTATCACCCTGGTTCCACTGCAAACCAGACCAACTTACTGGTCCTGCTTTAGGTAATTGCCTAGATCTCCCATCTCCACTCAGCAGTGATTTTTGCTCTCCACAATGTCTGGGGTCATTTGAAGATTGTCACAGCTGGGAAGAGCTGTGCAATTGGCACCTAATGAGTAAAAGCCAGGATTGCTGCTTAATATTCTACAATCCACAGCCCTGCCCCTCTCCAGCAACACAGAATTAGCAAACCTAAAGAGTGCCAACGTTGAGGAGATCTGTCTACAACTGTGAGCAACTCAGGTTTTATCCAAGACTTTCCTCACCATCATGTAGGTCCAATGTTCTCAAACAAAGAATTAAAGAACTGGTATGTATTGGGGATAGAGAGCAGGGTTAGAATATCAGGATTATCCATGAAGATTTTTAACCTATACAAGTACTGCAGTCTGTGTGTTTGTGTCCCTCCAAACTTCATGTGTTGAGGTGAGGCCTGTGGAAGTGATATGGTCAGGAGAGATCCTATAAATGGAATTAATACTGTTTTAACAGAGGCTTGAGGGCACTCCTTTTGCTTTTCTGTCATGTCACAGCTAGAAAGTACTGTTTAAGAGGAAGGGGCTGTATTAGTTATTCTCATTGCCGAGATAACATTTCTGGTGCAAACAACTTCAAGGAGGATTTATTTGGGTTCGTGGCTTCAGAAGGTTTAGCGAAGTCACTTGACCCCATGCACTTGGGCAGAACATCATGGCAGTGGGAACATGACTGGAGGACAGCTGCTTACCTCATAGAAGACAGGAAGCAAAGAGAGAGAGGAAGGGGCTGAGAACAAGATGCTCCCAAGGACCCACCTCCACTGACCTACTGCCTCCAGCTAGGTCTCACTTCCTAAAGTTTCCAGAACTTCCCAGGAAAGAACCACTACTTGGGGACTAAGCCCCCAACAAATGAGCCTATGGGGGACATTTCAAATCATTACAGGGCTCTACCCAAGCACAGAATCAGCTAATGCCTTAATTTTACACTTCCCAGACTTCGGAACGATAAGCAACAAATTTTCTTTATAAATCACCCAGTGTTAAGTTTTTTTTGTTACAGCAGAAGAAATGGACTAAGAAAGTGAGACTGTGATGCTCAACCAGGCTACAGATTAGAAAAACTTTTTCCAAATACAAATGCTCAATCCTCAATTCTAGAGATTCTGAGTGCAAGTATTTTTTAAAAGCTTCTTGTGCCATTCTAAAGTGTAGCTAAGCAGAACTTCAAGAATTGGCCCCTTTAGCTGTAGAGTACGACTCCTAAATTACAAAGGAGCATGGGGGGAAATCTAGAAGGTAAAACTGCAAAATCCCAGTGGGTTATTCTGTACCTACTCCAATTCTCCCACTGAGAACTTATGGTCTGCATGTTCCTCTTAGCCTGCCATATTCTGGCATAAAAAGACTTCATTTTTCTGCACTTATTTGGGATGGAAGCAAACTTACACTAATTGATTCTTGTTAAGTCAGTAGGCAGCACCATTTAGCAAATGCTGAACAGCCAATTCCAGTATAATGGGTTCATTCAGCTGTGTACTTCTCATCAATAAAATCAGCTCTATCCATTTATTAAGTATATGAAAAGTGTCAGTCAATTTTCTGAGAATTATACTACTGGCACATAAGTCAATAACATATGTGATTTTCATAGCACAAGATGATGACCAAAGTTGCTGATGGATGGCTGCACTGCAAAAGCTCAGTTCATCTGTTTCTAAGCAGGACATACCTTGCACTCTCTCAATACCATCTGCCTCAGACACCAAGCAGATGAAACTCTGCTCATTAAGATAATAAAAATGATGGGTGGCAAAGGGGAAGGTGTGAAATAGCCTATTATTATAATAATTGCCTCATCAAAAATGTGTTAATTCATCATGACAATTTTTTTTCTGAACATATTGTTATTACATTATACTTGTGGTGAAAAAAAATCAAAACTATGTTTACTTTTCAAAATATATTCATCAACGGAAAATAACAATTTAATAAATTTTTAAAATAATTATCAAGTTGTTAACATTTCTGTTTTATCTTTCCTATGAAAGCCAAAACCAGAAAGAATCTCTCATGTTATATTTATGTTCACTGAATATCTGGAATAATTTTGAGTGCTAACTGTACAGTATATATGCCCATATTTTCTCGAAGTCAGTCATGATTAAAAGTTTTTGAGTCAGATTTCTTAGATTTAAATCCTAACTCCTCTAGTTACAATATGGTCTTGGGAAGTTATTTTATCTGTTAAGACTCAGTTTCCTCTTCTAAGAAACGGTGATGATAATAGTCCTGAGGTCACAAATGCCTTTGAGGACTAAAATACAAAATGAGCAGAACATGCCTACCACAGTCCCTGGCATATAAGATCTACTTAAGGAATCAGTCTGTTTTCTCTCTGAAGTCTGTAAAGACAGTTCATACTTCTCTTTTAAACTCCAAACCTGTAGTTCCAACCACTTTCTGAATATCTCCATCTGGAATTCCTCAGGCTATTTGGAATTATCTTCCTCCACATATATTAGCTTTCCTCTGGCTCTCCTTAACTAACCACTATTGTCCCTTTACTGAGACAGAGTACTGTGTCAGGAATGATTTCAAGCTCCAGCATCATCCTAGAGGAAGGTCACATGGCAGTTATACTTTGAAATGTTATTTTTTTTCTCATCTCTCTTTGAGATATTTTGTTCGTTATCGATCAGAATAACTAAAATATTTTAACTGACATTTAAGTTCTTCAAACCCTTGTTATCTTGTATTCTAAATAGTATTTTTAATGGTTTCTTAAAGGTGCTAGGCCTAATGTGTTAGTGAACACTACATAATAACCAAACTCGAGGTTGTCCAGTGTATGTACATCTTCTTTTCATCTCTCTCATACTGTCCTCAGTGTCCATGTCATTATTTAGTTTCAGGACCTAAAATCAACTGAGCAAGGCCTAGCACTGAAGACCTTTTTTGACAGAAAGTGAGATAGTCGATAATGAGTGTCAAGAAGATATTGGCTAGGCCCAAGTTTATAGGTTCAAAACAGTTGTCGTAACAGGATTCCATGAACTTTATTCACTCACAGAAATGCCAGCTTTTATTTCAGGATGATCAGTAGTCCAATAAATAATACCTCCTGAAAATTAGGAAACATCGGCCTAGGATAAAGCAAATGTCCTCTTCCTTACCATTTGGTCTCCTTTAAAGCTAAACATGTCAGATATTTTCCATTTTCTCAGTCCCCCTCTCTACAGGATACAGGCCCGTGTAGATTACATTAAGGGTCTATTTTGGTTCATCTAGGAGCAATAGCATGAGTTTCAGAGTAAGTTAGAGTGCTTACGTGCCTCCTTTTCACTGCCGATTCACTAACTGGCTTCCTTCTTCCTATGTAGACACCCTCTATATGCAGCCCCTTCCCTCTCTCTGCGTGGATTGCCTCTTTTTGTCTCTTCAAGCCAAGGGTACTAAACACTCCCACTGCTATAAGCCCCAGGGGACTGACTACATCATCACTTGTTCTCTTCCTTAAAACCTGCCCTACAGACCTTAAAATCTCAACTTGTTTCCACTTTCTGTTTCCTTCTGGGAAACTGATCTTAAAAGCCCTTTCAAAGAACACAGTCCCTCTCCAGGTTTGGCATCTTTACTGGACAAAACACATCAAGTCCTTTAATTCTTTCTCTAGGTCTTTTGGCCTGTCTTGTCTTCTGTTTTCAGACCAGAAAGTCTCTCCTCAATCAAACCAACTCACATACTCTTTTCTTCTTATAAGTTATCAGAAAGATTTTTCTAAACCTTGGTTTAGGATATAATGAAAGAGGTGCTTTTGTACAATCCTGTGGGAAAGCAAAATGATTTGGCAATAAGTGCTGGGAGCCTAGAGAAAGTCTCTAACCTTTAAGGCAGTAATATCACCTTCAAAACTTTGCCTAAGGAAGGAATCTTAAATATTCAAGAATTAACATAATTATGTATGCAAATATGCTTACCGATAACATGGTCAAAAAACATCAACAAGCCACATCCCTTCATAGGGAATGCCAAGTGTCTTCTGTTTCCCCACCAGCTTTCCTCTTCAGCCGCTCTCTACCCTAGCAAGCCAGCCTTCATACTCTGGCTAAGTCTCTATTACACTCTGACTTCAGGATGAACTTAAATGGGGCCTAGTTATTCTCCCTGTCCTGTCCCTGCAGATGACCTCCGATTGCTGTGACTCATGAACAAAAGTGAAAGAGCCTGCCAGGTAACCCTCTCTACAGCCCAGTATCCATGGGGTCCAATAATGCACCTTCTTTCACCCTTTGAAGCCTAAGGATTAGTGTCCACCATTTCTAATTCAAGGATATTGCATTGTCACTGAGACCATACCCCATATTTATAAATACTTTCTTTATTAGTAAATTCCCCTCAAATTACTCCATTTAAATATGTTTCACTCCCAAAGATCTGGTGGAGCAAAAATATGTTATTTGCTATGGACAAATGCAGGAATAAAAAACAAAAAAATAATTCTTGACAATCAAGCATGACGAATAAAAGGGGAAAACACGTCTAGCAGAGAATAAAGACTAAGAAAAGGCAAGTGAAAGTGCTAGTGAAGAGTCAAGGTTCTGCTCAGTAGAGCGTTGGGTAGATGGAGCTGGGAAGGAGTAGGGGAATTTCATAGAAAAGGGCACTGGGAATGTGATTTGGGGCCAGAATGTCCAAAGTTTCATTGTTGGTGCTAATTGTCCCTTCATGGCCTGGGAGAAAGGTTGCACAACATAAAATGAACCATGGAAGAGTTTTAGAAAAGGATAACAACTTTAGAATTCTATTTCAAGGGAAACTCTTCAAACATCACAGAGAAAGGGATGTCTGGGCTGAGAATTCAAGACACAAACAGTAAAGCCTGAATTAAGGAAACTTATTAAGAAGTAAGCAAAGTGTAGAAAAACTTGCAGATACTTCACTAAGGTGGGATTAATATTATCTGTAAACTAGTATTTCTCAGACACCTAAAAGGAATGAGGAGAAACCAATGAAAAAAGCCATAACATACTTATACTCATACAAGAACGAGAATCGACTGAGGCTCATAACAAGATTCCCAGGTCAGCTGTGTTCACCCACCAAGAAGAGATGGCTAGAGATGTCTGGCATCACAGGTGTCTCTTGGCAGGGTCCACTTGCTGCCACACTTCTCTGCAGAAATCCAAAGTTAAATCCTCAAATTATACCAGCTCACTTTGAACTACTAGTCATTGGTGAATGTGGAAGTTACATATAGACATTTTTTAAATGATTTTCACCATGATGCACCATTACACTTCCCATCAAATAACTATTTCACATTATATTTGAGAGGATAAAAATATATAAACATTCTGCTATCCTTGTATACGACATTCATTCTTTCTTTTTTCTCAAAAAGAAGGTCAGAAATGGATTCTCTCTAGTACTCAACTAACCAGGAATAACTATTATGACATTTTTTAAGCAACTGCACACGAGGTTATAGTTTTACTGGGTCCTGGGGACTCAACACAGAATTAAATAAACTTCTACTCTTCTAGTAACTCAGAGACTTGGAAAACAGGATATTCAAAGGCTTGACTATGTAGTTAAAAATGAAGCACAGTAGAAATGTATGCAGTCCACACGGTTGGGAAGGGCAAATTCAGGACAAGCAAATATACCAGGAAGTCATAGTCATGCCATGAAGAATGGCTGAAGCTTACATTGGAAGTGAGAAGTTTGGGGCAGGATGTGAAGAAAAACATTTTCCAGAAAATTGTGTGAGTAAAAGTGGAGAAGTAGGAAAATCCATGGTGAATTTGGGGAGCAGCAAAGAGTTCTGTGTAAGAGGAGAGGCAGCCTTGTGATGTTTGGAAGGTGGTTATTCTTCAAGTTATAAGGAGTGGGCTGGGCTAGGTCTGATTGTGAAATGGGTGTGGAATTTTACTATGACTAATGGATTTCCACCTTTGCATTTTAAGTATAGGAAAAAGAACATGTTTACATTTTAAAATATGGTTTTTCTTTAACATCTAATTTAAGGTTAAATCAATAGTTGATGATAATAAGATCTTTATTATAGAAGGATTGGAGATGGCAAATGTGAGCTTTGGGCTTATACAACACATACCTATAAAAGAGGAAAATAATAACTGCAGTACACATTAAAAACTTGATAATCTTTCTTGCTACTTTACCTTGAAAAATGTTCTAATGAACAAAAATACTGTTTCTATCTTTTGTTGCAATTGTATATCATGCCAAAATGCACATCTTTGTAAATAAATTTCTTAGGTTTCTTCTAAATCATTAAAAGATTGACTTCTCAGACAGAATTTTATCACATCAACAACTGATTATAAGAAAGAGACAATTTATAGTTCCATCATAAATGAGTTCTTATTTCAATGCTTTATTGCTAGCATTAAGCATTATCATTTTGAAAGTCTGAGCATTTGATACATAAAAATGACATCTCATTTTTTTATCAGTATTTTTGATAACTAATGAAGCTGAAACTTTTCCCATATGTCTATAATTATTTGCATTCCTTATCATTCTTATATATTTATCTATTGTAGACGAAATGTTTTCTGATCTATTTCTATGAATATATTCTATGGTTTGCATTTTTACCCTTGCCTGTAATATTTAAACATAAAGTTTTATAAAAAATAATAAAATTTATTGATTTGTCCTTTTGCAATGGAGTAAATTATTTTTATATTTATAAAGAATGTCTATTATCAGTACCAAAAAGCAATATATATGGCCTTACAGTTTTACATTAAGCCATTTACTTCATCATAAGTGTATTTTGGTATGAAGTAAGTTTCTACAGTAAGTATCTTTTCCAAATAACAGAGAATCATCCCAACATCAATTATTAAATTATTTATCCTCTCTCCACTGATTTCTGAAACATGTTTTGTGTTGCACTGTTATTATTGATATTAGAGTCTGTTCCTGGAACCATGCTTTTTACCAATTTAGCAATCAAGTCATCTTTTTTCCAAGTCAGAATATATGATCTTTGAGGAAAAGGATTAGGTTTCACTAATGCTTTTATTTTCCACAGGGCCTATCACCTTACACATAGTAAATGCTCAATAAATATTTATATGTTTATTAAATGAATGCTTAAATTATATATCCTGTGACTAATTCACAAAGAATTTCCTCACTATGTTAAGAGGTCACATTCTTCAAGGTGAAACATGAAGTAATGTTGAAATTGGAGAAGGGGGCTAAGAATGGCAGTATTCCAAGTATAAAAATTCCATGTGAATTTGATTAGAATAATTTAAATTTTCGGGTGACTTCACTCTCCAGAGGCCATGTGATCATGAGAAAATGCTGAGAGGGAGAATTTCAGTCCCAAGCTCACTGAGTTATTCAGGTTCAGAAAGACCTTTAGCTGTGTAATCATGTGCAAATCAGTTCACATACCACAGAAGCTCAACAGATGAGCCATGTCAATGATGAAATGTTGTCTTTATAATGTCTGCAGATATTCTATGTGGGAGAACCAGCTGTGGGCCTTTAAAACTACTATCCATTTAAAGCAGTAACATTTAATACTTAATACATGTTCATTTATCTTCCTAACTACATATAAGTTTAAACATGTTAAATTTTAATTAAAAGGCAATATTAACTATACACATCCCTATCGTGGACATGTAAGTGAAGTCATCACATAACTGTACACCACACTGTATCAGGATGACTTCAGGCTGAAAAAATTACAGGATAATTTTGCTTGATTAAGAAGACATAAAACTAGATTATCACTAAGAATCCTAGGGGTACAGTCATGTATATAAAGACATGCTTACTGTATCTATTAGTGCGAGTAAAGAATTACACAGTTACTAGAAAAGGACAGTCATGTTTCAGCAAAACCCAAGATATTTGTTGCTATTGTTTGACAATATGCAAGTGTGGAAATAAGTATTTCTATATTCTCAATGTTGTGTATTTTTTGAAATTAAAATAATCCTAGTTACCACTGTAAAAATACTTGAGCTTTGTTAGTGATCTCCCTTCTGATTTTTACAAGAATCTTATTGGGCAGTTTTATGTGTGGAATGTGTATGTTTTTTATAGCCTAATTCTTAGATCAGATTTAGATTCACACCAAAATTAAGGAGGAAATACAGAGAGTTTCTCTATATCCTTGCCCCCATGGTTTTCCCTGCTATCAACATCCCACACTACAGTGGTACATTTGTTATTGTAAATGACACTACATACCATCTCATCACCAAAAGTTCATATTTTACACAAGGATTCACTCTTCCTGTTGTATAATCTATGATTTTGGACAACTGTATAGTGTTATCTACTCACCATTGTAATATTGCATTGGAGCGTTTATTACCCTAAAAATGCTTGCTTTCTCTTCTGCCTATTCATCTTTCCAGCATGCCCAGCCTTTGCCAACCACTGATACTTGTTTTTTCTCTATACTTTTGCCTTTTCTAGAATGTCATATAATTGGAGTCATACAGTATGTAGCCTTTTCAGGTTGTCTTCTTTCACTCAGTAACATGCATTTAAACTTCATCCATGTCTTTTCATAGCTTGAGAGTTCATTTCTTTTTAGTGCTGAATAATATTCCATTGTCTGGATATACTGTAATTTCCTATCCATTCACCTATTGAAGGACATCTTGATTGCGTCCAAGTTTGGACAATTATGATTTAAAATGGTATAAACACCCATATATAGGTTTTTATGTGGTCATGGTTTTCAACTCCTTCAGATAAATACCGAGGAGTATGATTGCTGGATCATTTAGCTTCTTAAGAAATTGCCAAAGTACCTTTCACAGTGGCTGCATCAATTTGCATTCACACAGCAGTGAATGATGGTTCCTGTTTTTCCACATGCTGGACAGAATTTGGTGCTATCAGTATTTTAGATTGTGGCCATTCTATCTCATTTTAATATGCAATTTTGGCAGTCATTTTAATATCATCATTGCATAAATAAATAAACCAAGACCAAGGGAAATTCTACAGCCAAACTTAATTTTCTCATACTTCAAAGCCCTTCTTTTTATTCTCTGGTTGCCTTATTGCTAGACAAGAGTAAAACCCAAATTTGCATATGCAAGACAGCAAAGGTTAATTTCCAGTCACATTTATTATTTGCTTTGGTTTTGGTTCCACCCAAAGAAGACCCTGAGACAAGGAAATACCAGAGAGCAGTGGGGAAATGGAGGAGGGAAAAGCAGCCCATGAGATATATTTGGATCCAGTTATCATTGTATGCAATTACAACTTGTTCCTATGGGGGAATTTGGGGGAAAAGTGATCAAAATTACTCAAAATGTGATGTGTGACAAGACCAGTTCTTCTACTGCTTCAGACTGGTCCAAGAAGGCCATTCTTCCTGGTTCAGAAAGAATCTATAAAGATTAAAAGTATTCCACAGCAGGAATACATTGAGAAATCCCTTTGAACATCAATTTAAATATTAGTAATGAAAGACGGGACTATAAAATTGGGAAGTACTAGTGAAGGGGGAAGGGTAAATGAAGGAGATTAAGGTAAGGGTATATGATTGGTGGACTTTATATACTTACATGAAATAGAACAAGAAATCTCTTGCAATTGCTTTAAATGTTGCGGGGATGGGGTTGAAGGGGAAAGACAAGGGGGTGATGTAACTAATGTACAATATAGATCTAATTGGAATTGTCACTACGAATGCCCCTCCTGTATAAAAAATACATCCTAATGAATTTTTTTATAATTAAAAAAGTGAATGTAAAAAATTTAAAGTATTTAGAAACTTTTATAGCAATTTGACATCTTTATGGCTTTTATGTTTCTACTAATTCATTTTATGTTATTTTCAAAGAATCAATACATAGAAAATAGATTCAAAAGGTAAACATATACACAAAAAGAAGCATAAACAAACTCATATATAAAACACATTTGTAATAATGGAACTACTCTGTGGAACTCAGGGAAGGAGGGAAAGGAAAAGAGAATGACAGAGCATCAACAATATTGTAAAACATAACATCTGTCAAGGTAGAGGATGTAAGGATATGTAGTGAAAGCTGTTGAAAAATGAGGGGTGGGAGGAAAACAGGTAAAGGAGAGTAATGGAAGGGTTTTGAACAAACCAAAGTAAAGTATACATTGAGAAAGTCCTCTGAACATAAACTTAGATATTAATAATGAAAGACAAGACTGTAAATATGGTATAGTGTGTATGGGGGTTACTTGTGGGAGGGGAGAGGGTGAACGAAGAAGATTAAGATGAGAGAATATGATTGTTGGGCTTCATAGACTTATCTGAAATAGAACAAAAAAACCTCTTGCAATTGCTGTAAGTGAGGTGGAAAGGTGGTTGAGGGGAAGAGCAGTGGGGGTAATCTAACCAATGTATAATGTAAGCCTATTTGGGATTGTCACAATGAATCACGCTTGTACAATGAATATATCCTAATAAAAATTAATGGAAAAAATTGTGATAGATTGAAAATAAATACAAACCTAGACCAAAAATGGTGTAGCATATGAGGTCTAAAGTAATTCCATACAAAGAGAAAGGGAACTGGGGTATTTTTATCCCTCTCTCCATCTGATTAGCATGTCATTGAGGCAGCATCCAGGAATGTTTATTGCCCAGCACTTGAGGCTATGTGCAATGAAGTAGGGGCTGGCTCAGATGACATAATGCCCTAAAAGCATCTGCTACAGACTTGGCTCAATGAAGAATTTCACAAAGCTAAGAAATTAATTCAAACATCATTACATCTCTACAATCATTGTGAAGATGAATTAAAAGGCTAAGTAAGCATCACAGTACACCTGCCTTATTTGAGGATTTATTATACATAATTTTGACCAAGACTGGTCAAAAACTAATAAATAAAAAATCAAAAGGAATTTCAAAATCAAAATTTTTTAATTCCTGTATGCATTCCACAGCATAGTTGATGCAGAGAGGCTCTTGGTCATTACCATCCCTTTCATTTAAGTTGTTGTGCGATCTGTTGTTTCCCTGGCCTTAGTTTTGTAAAAATATGCCTCCCAAAAAAGCAAATGTTGCCAACAGAGAGCAAAGTAAAAGATAATGTGTTTAATTTAAATGACACGGTGAGAATTTGAGATTTGTTGACAGGCCATGTGTCTTTAGTAGGAGTTGGGCTACATTATAGGAAAAATGAATCAAGCACCCGCAGTATTTCAAAATATACAACATGAAATAAGATCAATTTTTGGTGAGTAATATTATTGTGTACAACAGTAACTTTGTGACAGTAACTCCATGTGGTTCCAAGTTATGGATGCTCAGACTTATTGTATGACTGGTCTATTTAAATTTAGAGTAATTTTAGAGTACTGAACTCTGTAAACCCTGAACATTCTCAGTTTTTCCTCGGCAAGGGTCTCCTTGGAACCACATACCCAAGTCTACTGTAGTGGGTTTTGTACTATGAAAGGATAAATGAAAGCTGGGGTTACAGTATGCACAGATAAATGTCTCATTCAGAGGACCCATATTTTTCATGGAGGAAGCCAAAGACTACTACTTTCTAGGCTTCCAATAAGCAAAGTTCTGAAAATTAGATAATCCCACCAGGATTCTGAACCTTGATCAAGTGGTCCAAAGATGAAGAGAAGATTACAATTCATTCTTAAGAACTAGATACTTCCTCTTGGGGTTTATGCCTGCTTTGTTTTCCGGTCTTATCCTGGTCTCCTTATTCAATCCTGCTGATTCTGTGGGCTCCCAATTCCCTTCCAATAATTTTTTAAAACTATAACAGCTACAATAGGACTCTATTACTTGAAACCAAAAAAAAAAAATCATTGCTGATATGTAACTGTTGAAGATAATCAGAGATCTGATTCATGCTTCTCAGGATTTCTCTTAAAGTAAGGCTGCTCTCTTTGTCAGTCTGAACCTCAGTTTTCACATATGTAAAATGGGACCATCTTAGATGTGTAATTCATGGAAAAATTAGCCTGTGAGATGTTCCATGAACAAAGAAACGGTTCTTCATGAGACTCTAATTAATGTATGTTGGCCTGCTTGAGTTTCTGGAAATTTCTCCAGGAAGGGACACAATTTAACTTTAATCCAGTATTTACTAAGCCTAATCATGCAGGTCTTGTTTCAGAAAACATCAGTATCTCATAAACTCAACCATCCATAGACTATCTTGGCAAGAGACATTGACTCCAACAGCACTTTTAGAAATATTGCACCTGACACTGTACTTTGTCAGTGAACACTCACGAAGACTTGGAGAAATCTCTGTATTAATCCATTATTGTAGGGAGTTCTTATACTTCCATACATGTAAGAAACATTTAAGGAGCTTGTGATAATGCAGGTTGCTGGGCACTATATAAGACCTAATCAGAATTTCCTGGAATAATGACTGAAACTTAGATCTCAGAAGTAGGTGCTTATGTTGTAGACAGTCTTTATTACATGGTATGATGAAAAACACTATCTTATAGAATACTTCAGTGAAAAGTATCTTTCAGTGTCTTCTGTTCTTCATCACTGAAGAACAATAATATATAGCCCACTTGTCTTGTCACTCCTCATCTCTTACGAGTTGTAGACGAAGCAAACTCATAGAAACTTATGACCGTCCACTAAAAAGCTATTGAGTAGTAGCTCTGATCTCAACTTCAGAAAGTCATATTAAAATGTGAATACTACTCTAGGTACAACTATGAAGTCAATACTGTTGGCAAGATCAGGTGAAAGTGTGCATATTGAATAAAAGAAATAGTCTCTCAGATGTCTCTGTCACTATAAATTGAAGTAGTGAAAAATCAAGGTCAAAGAAGTAGGGAAGAAAGAAATCATCTAATTTTATGATGTTATTAGCTCAAAGAATCTAATGAGAGTAAGGCTGAAATGAATACCTAAACTGTTATTTTTAGACTATCTGGGAATTTCATTTGCTGTCATTACCACAAATGATGAAAAATCAGCTGTCAGAAATTTCAAAGCAAGACAGCAGAACACAATAGAAAAACAGAAATTAGTCATCATTTTGAACTTTTTTTCTCCATTAAATTCTCTAGGTAATATGGTGAAGATAATACTGTAAACTTTCACAATATTTTGTACATTTCTTACAGAAAGACAGATGAGTTATGGTGATCAATGACATTTATTGGAAACAAGCAAAAATTTTGTTCCTAGGTCACTAGTTATATTTACTGTAACAAGACCCATACATGAATTGCAGGATTTCAGGTACATTTACTTTTGTCTTTATAGCTCAAAATGTGCAGATAACTTGTTGGTAGATAACTTTTAGGATTCTAGTCTAACATGTAGAACACAGTATCTTATTTTATTTTGAAAACCTGGGCTACAACCTCTCCCTAACTTGGAAGTGGTAATAAACAGTGCTATGTTTATTCTTCAACAATTCCACAAAACTGGCATCATGACAGTTATTCCCTTGCACTCCACATTATTCTAAAAAGGTTCAAATTTTCCTGAAACAGATTTGTGACCTTCATTTTCTCCATCTCCCTACACAGTTGTTTTGACTTGGTATATAGAACATATCAACACCTAACAATACAGAGCTCTTAAATCAGTGCATACATCATCAATTTTATAAAGTTTCATCTGTTCTTATTTTCATAAGCTTATATTTTATTTAATATTGTAACTGCCACTTAAAATCAGCATCAAAAGTTAAATTTCAAAATATGTCATGAAACTTTGATGTGATAGTCACATGACAGTGTGAGTGGACTTTGATACACATCCTATGGGAGTTAGGGATTTATTTCTGTTTATTTAGTTAGCTAGTTTTTTGGTAGTACTGGAGTTTGAACTAAGGGCTTGTTAAGCAGGTACTCTGCAACGAGTCACACCTCCAGCCTTATTTATTATTTTTCTTAATGGCAGTACTATACTTTCTCAAGGGTGACTGCACTCTTTAGGCCTATGACATATCTCTGGAAAATACACATGCTGCCCAAGTGTAGAGGCACTAATCAGATCCTGAATATGCCACTCTTGTATTCAAGTTTTCAAGTCCTCACCCCCATCCAACTACTTTTCATGCCCTTCCTTTTAAACCTCCAAAAACAAAGCCATAGACGTTTGAACTCTAACCAAGGAAAGACAGTTTTTAAAAGAAGCCCAGCGGGACTGAGTTCTGTTTATTTAGAGTACATTGCCTGTGGCAGAACTGTGTTACCAGCATCAGTTTGTAGATCCAGGGCCTTCTTCCAACTAGATTCCTAATTTGCTTACCTTATTCTGTGCACCCCAATGCATAGTCCACACCTGTAAAAAAGGGGAGTTTTGATGCTGTGGTTTATTAACCAGGTACTTTCCATTTAGTTGGTTAATAATTAGAAAACAGAAAGAAAAAAGAAGAGAGCCTCCCACTTGTTTTGTTTTGTTTTGTTTCTTTCTTTCTTTTTTCTTTTTTAACTCCAGATAAGAAGATGGAAACTATTGAATAAGGAGGGAAACTCCTGCATATTTCACCTTGACCTGGTTAGACTGGTCTGATGCCTGCAAGAGGCGAGTGCTCTATTACACACATCGGGTAAGTTACTAGTGGAAAAAATAGGAGGTCAGACTTCAAGACGGGGAAATCACCCCTGCCCTGAGAGGAAAAGGGGAACCACTATCATCCTGTTTCAAATTGGAAAGAGTGTTGGTTTCCAATCCAGGGGACTGGGTTCCCTCCCTCGGTTTACAGTGGTAGTGACAGGACTCAGGGAGGCACACTACTCCCTCAGTTGCCCAACACAGCACTGCTCCCCGCCTGCACCTAAGTTTCTGGGTGGCAAGCAGGCAGAAATACCTCCTCTCCTTAGCTTCTCGCTCACCCCTTTGCTGCAGTCTGTAATTTCTTTGTTCCTTTTACTGAATGGTGACGTTTAAGGTCAAAAGACCCACTGCAACCAACAAAAGCCCAAAGCCACTACCAGACCCTGGGAAAAAAAACTAGGCAGTCCAGCCTAGGGTTGAGGCTCTGCGACTCGAAATCTCGGTCAGTGGCTCTGGGATCAGCCCCTACGGACTCGCCCAAACTTTCCAGAGGCTTGGGAGAGCCGGGACAGCCTTTGGATGGGACATAGGGCAAGATCCTAACTCTGCAAAGTGGTCAGTGCACACCCCGGGAGCCAAGAGTGTTGGGGGCGGGGAGAGGACCCTGGACTCCACTTTGTATGCAGCAGCTGTGGGGCAGTGAGTATCTCTGAACAAAGGAGCGCCTAGTGTGGGGGTGAGAGATTGGGGTTTGCTCACAGCTGCTACTCGTGCTGAGCGAGTCTCCCACCACACCCGCTAGGCGAGCGTTGGGGCGCAGCGTTCCGGGGAGGAGGGAAAAGGGAACTCAGCTTGTGATTCCTGTTGCGCAGCTACGCACCAGGAGTTCTTGTGAACGGTGTTACTGGCAACATCAGATCCAAGGGGGAGAAAAGGAGCTGGAGTGAGCAAAACAAAGAGCGAGTGTGGGCCGCGGTGACTTCATGCCTCACCAATGTCCCGCCCACGCTGCTCCGCGATCTTGCTGCTGCTGGGGTAGCCGCGGCGCCTGCAGGCTACCAGGGCGAGGCGCACTATAGCGTTGAGCGGTTTCCTAGCAACTCGAGGCTAGGAGCTCCCCCAGTTACCAGCAGGTTGAGAGCCCCCGGGGGCAGGACCAGGACCACCCCACCCCCGCCCATCGCCAGCCTCGCCCCCCCTCGTATCCTTGCCGAGTGTAGCCCAGAGCTCGCCAGCTGCCAGGGCTCTGGGTTACGGGACTCCTGAGTCGCGCACTGGAGCCCAAAGGACCAGGGCACGAAGCCCCCGCCCCGCAAGGCCGGGCTCCCGCACCCCAGTGGAACCTTCCCTCCTGCGCTAGCGGCCGTGCACTCCACTCCTGGCCCGGCAGGGAGCTGCGATGCCTCCCTCCTCGCCCGCGGACGTCTAGGGCGCTCCAGGAGCCGCCTCCCCAGCCGCTGGCACCCCAAGCCTCCTTCCTCGCCAGTCGGGACGCTGTTGCCTGGTCCTTGCCCGCTGCTCCCCGATGAGGCTGCGAAGCTGCAACTAAGTGGAGTTGGCCTCCCTGTCCACCTGTGGAAGAAGCTCGCGCTGATTGATGCGCCATCGACTTCCCCCACCCCCACCCTTGACTTTCTAGGAGTACCCTCCCTCAAATACAGCATCACCCAGTGAATTACATGAGGGTGACTTTCTCCCCAGCTTCGGGCTTTGTTTGGGTTTGATTGTGTTTGGCTCTTCGCTAAGCTGATTTATGCAGCAGAGCCCCATCGGCTGGAGAGAAACAAAAGCTCTTTTCTTTGTCCCGGGGCGGACTCTGGAGCCCTCGCTCGCGTCGCCGCCGCGGGCCATCGGCCGTCTGTCCGAGGAGGTGTTTTTCGCCGAAATCGCAGGCACCGCGGTGCAGAGCTGGAAGGGCCGCGGGGGCCCTGAGATGCGGAGCGGTGCCCCGGCCCGCATACCTGCACTGCTCGCTCCGAGCTGCGGGGGCCGCCTGCCGGGCCTGCGGGAAAGGTCCTAGCGACTCTCGGCCCGCGGGCCCCGAGGTGCGCCCTGAAAGCGCGAACGCGCGCCAGCAAGCGGCCAGGCGGCGGGCGCGGGGCGGGCTGCTTTGCATTATGTGCGGCTCGGCCCTGGCTTTTTTTACTGCTGCATTTGTCTGCCTGCAAAACTGCCAGCGAGGTCCTGCCTCGTTTCTCCAGGCGGCCTGGGTGTTTTCACTTGTTCTTGGACTGGGCCAAAGCGGTAAGTTATTTTGTTTTTTGTTTTCTTCTCTTGGCCCAAAGACTTGGGCTGGCACAAAGATTCCTGGCCAGAGCATCTTGGGACAGGTAAGTGGCAGATGTCAGTTTCCATCAGTCCTGAGACCAGGAGGGTGGGTCTGTGTGTGGCAGAGTTAGTTCTCCATCGCAGGGGGCCTCAGAGAGTCCAGGTGTCAAGCATTTCCGCTCTGGGGTGACAGCAATAGCTAGCTCTTTAGGACACACTGTCTGTTGCTCCAGGGTGGTGGGAAGGCAGTGCTCGAATGAAAGTTTGGAATAGAAGGTGTTGAATTTACAGAAGCCAATTTAGGGGTTCCAGTACATCCTTGAGGACATTTCTGCATCTTTCTAGTATTTGGGTTCTCAAGCCACTAACTTGCATTTGACCCGAGGCTATGGATAAACTGGTTTATAATGGGAACAAGTCTTATTTTTTTAGTCCATGAAAGGAAAGAACAGAAACATACAAGTTTCTTCTATCATAGGGTTCAATCTGAATGAATTACATGCTATTGAAGAATATTTGGGTTTTAAGTCACCATCTTAAAAAATTTTTTTTAATTTTAAAAAATTTTAAATTAAAAAAAAAATTGATCCCCCATTGAACTCAATCTGAGAAGCAGAGAACCCTGGAGCAAGATTGACAGGAAGCCACTTTTGTGAGAGTTACCTTGATTAGAAGAGGTTACCTCTTTATAAACTTCAAAGTCCTCATCTGTAATATGGGGATAATACCTGCCCTCCCTAAGTCACAAAAGAAAGTTCAAGTCAAAGGCTGTGTAAGAAGGGCTTCAGGTACTTTTTATTTATGTATTCAAAGTCAAATGTAAGGTGGCAACGATGTATTGTTAGCAAGCCATAATACAAAGTAAGTAATGCTAATAATTATCAATTTAGGGTGGAGTTTTCCATATACGTCAAATATTTATTTTTGCAAATACAGTGACTACTGCCATACTTTAAAAATTTTCACTTTTTCTCTGTTTGGTTATCAAGTCCTTAAATTCTTTTAGAGCCTTACTTTAACCTCTCCAAGTCTAGGAGAATTTAATGAATAATGACAATTCTTTTGTATTCTAAAATTTATTCCCATGCTTTGACTTGACCTATCAAGTCTCTACCTGAAACTAATTAAAATAGTTAAGTCATAACCTTATAAATAAGGGTTTAGAATGGAAACAACCAGCTAATTCCACTTAATTGTTACATAAATAGTTGTCTAATATTTGTTTCAGAAAAATTTACCTAGTTATCTGAAACAGGGTCAATTAGAGTAAATATTTATCTTGTGGTTATTTTGTGGCTTACATATCAATTTCAAAATAAGTGAAACTTAATGCAAAGGAAAAAGTCACATTATTATCATTTATCTCTTAAATGGAACATGTATTTGTGCAGCAGATTTTCCACCAAGCATAATTCCATCCTGTTTGAATAAGTAATAGAATGTTTTTCTAGATTTAGTAAACATACACTTAAGTCAACAGATATTTTGTTCCTAATACACAAAGAAAAAAGTCCCACTTGCCTCTAGAATTTGCTCATAATACTTTTTTTTTAATTCGCTGTGCTTGTAAGGATTACTTGGGTTCTCATGTACTAGCATTGTATTTTCATCTGGCAATCTAACTAATTTGAGGCAAGTATTATGAATGGGCTGCCTTGCACCTGCAGACTTGAAAAGGGAATGCTTATCTGAGATGAGAACAAGGCATCCTTTTCCCGGTTTCTGTCAATACGCAAAGGTTTCTGATGCATACTGATTTGCATGGCAGTTTAGAACATGCAAAAAATTTAAATTATAGCCAGTAGAACTCAGAAAATTAGAGATCAGAGTAAACCATTGTACTTTTGTGATATAGCTACAAGCCTTAAATTACATGTCTTTACAGTACAAATTAGATGCTTAAAGCAGAACAGAAATTTAGGTATCAATTACAAAGGAAATCTTGTTCCCATGCTCAGTAGTTTACACCAAGAAAATGTTGAGGGCAATAAAGCCATGCACAAGAACCCATACACTTCAAAAGAAAAATATAACTTTGGATTGAATTTTTGAAGTAGAATTAGATCTCCAATACATAGGTTTCAAATACATCGCAGACTTTTAGTAATTAGTCTATAGTGAATGACAGGTGTTACGTATAAAATACAAAGATTTCTTGTGTGCAAAAACATTATTGCAGTTTGTTTTTTTAACTTTCCCTGTTAGAAATGGTCAGCAATTAGTGACAACTATAGTGAATGGAAATAACACTGTAAAATCATCAGTGAGTAGTTAATAAGCAAGAATACCTATTCACTCTTACTTGAAAAGTTAATGTAACTGTGCTCTTATTTCTACATTTGCTTATTTTAAAAGCTTAAGAAAGACCTTTTGTTACCTAAATTCTTATAGCAGAATAGAATGACTCAGTTTCTAAACAAATGTAACTATTGTTGAGTGAAATTTCATCTTCTATTTACTGAACTATTTGTTCTCTTTTGGCAGCACTAGGGTTTGAACTCAGAGCCTCACACTTACAAGTCTTGCTGGACAGGTGCTCTATCACTTGAGCCACTCTGACTGCCCTGTTTTGTATTGGGTTTTTCCAAGATAGGGTCTCTTGAACTGTTTGCCTAAGACTATCTTCAAACTGCAGTCCTCCTGATCTCTGCCTCCTGAGTAACTAGGATTACAGGAGTGAGACCCTAGCTTCTGACTAAGTATTCTTTTAGATTACAATCCACTGGATTAGCATTTGCTTTGTGACTATAGTGACTGTAGTATTACTTTCCCTCAAATTATATTTCAAAACATTACATGTTTTCAGAATTCTTCATGCTTACCTAAAATGACCAGATATTTAAGAGAACCAAGGGTTCAGTTAAAAAAATAAATCCAATCTTCCAAATTGCTAACATACAACATATCTGGATCAATCCTATCTTAAAGCAACAGAGACACTTTGAGATCTATTAAAATGTCATCAATGCTTGCCTTGTTTATGAAAGCAAGTAGCTGATATGATTTGAAAAATGTCAAAAATTTTTCTGTGCTCCAAAATAGCTCCTCATCCTGATATGAAATTATCTGAAATTTTGCCACCTAATGGATTCCTTTGGGTTAGGCATAGTATTATTTCTATGCTTCTTTTAATCTTGAACATTGTATGGACATTTTTGGAAGCAGGCAGAATGACTTTAAGGAGCTATCATAATAACAATCACATGGCTTTCTCAACTATCAACTCAAAACCACCTTCTCTCGTCCTACTCCCACCTAACTAAATTATTTTGAAGCAAATCTCTCATGTCAATTTATCCAAAAATCTTTCAATAAATATCTCCAGAAGCACTACCAAAGGAGAAACACGCTGTCAGTAATCCCAGAGCATGAATTTTTAAAAGAAATTTAGGGCCATAAGAACGTTCACAATCTTTTCCTCTAAGGAGGGATTGAGGAAGAGTGGTACAAGATATTATTCTTAAAATATATACATATGTAACAGTTTTTTTATGTACATCTGTACATGAAGAGGAAAAAAAATCACATGAATCAATGTACTTTCAAGACAAGCATTAATTGCTTTAGTGCAGCTGACTCACAGGAAGTATACTTCCTAAGTTCTGGCTAGCAATGTGCATCTATGCTAGAATATCTCTCATCTTCTACTTCTCACTTGCCTTTTGTTATAAATCTGTGGGAGAGTTGTCCATACTTTTCTCCAGTTCTTCACTTTATCTCTCTGAATCTTTGCAGCTAGACTTTCTTTGTCCCTCTTGAGTTCGCTCTGTTCAGATCAGGTGACTTCCCCATTGTCAGATCTTTTAGCCCACTCCTAGTCTTCACTAGGTTTGATTTATCACCTAGGTGTGAGTTGGCACCATGGACTTTCCCTGCTTGGAAATGCTTCTTCCCTTAAACAATCTCTTCGCTTAAGCTCTTTCTCTATCTCTGATGTTGTTTCTTCATCTACTGAACATCAAAGGTAGGAGTGGCCCAGAATTCACTCCTTGGAATTCTTTTCTCTGTGTATACTGAGTCTTCAAGTGGATTGATCCAGTCTTGGATTTTAAGTACCATGTCTATGCTGAAAACACACAGTCTTGACCTCTCATCTAATCTCCAGAGGATATACGAAACTGCCCTTTCACACTCACTATGTGTTGAAAAGCAAAATTGGCCCTAACGTATTTAAGGTATTTAAGATCAAACTCCCTACCTTCCCCCCCTAAGCTTGCTCCTGTCACACCCTGTCAACCCAGTCAGTGGTGAGTCAGCCTCCAGTAGTTCATGTGACACTTTGGTGGCATTCTGGATTCCTTTCTTTCCCTCACATTCCACGATCCTTTTACCATCTCCCTGCCATCACTCCAATCTATGCAGCCATTTTTTCTTATTTATTTATTTATTTTTTGCCCATAGCCTACTTTATGGCTTCCCTGTTCCAGAGCAGTCAGACCTACTTTTCAAACATGCACATAAGGTCTATCCTATCACTCTACCACTCATAACTGCAGAGCTTTTCATCTGCCTCAAAAATATCAAAGCCTTTAGTCTATAACCTTCACGATCCTACATGAGCTATTCCATGCTGACTACCTGGCATTATCTTCTTACCATCTTTCCCTCTCCCATTTTGTTCCAGTGATACTGGTCCTTGCTGTGTCTTGGATGAACCAAGCATGATCTTATCCCCAACCTTTTTTTTTTTTTGTAGCTAATGAGGTTTGAACTCAGGGCCTTGTGCTTGCTAGACAGCAGTTCTACCATTTGAGCCATGCCCCCATCCCTTTTTATTTTAGTTATTTTTTTGGTAGTATCTTGCATTTTTGCCCAGGACTTTAATCTTCCTACCTATGCCTCCTGCCTCGTTGTGATTACAGGTAGTAACCACCATATCCTACTTATTTGTTGACATGGGGTCTCGCAAATGTTTTGCCTAGCTGGCTTGAACCATGATCCTCGTGATCCTGCGTAGCTGAGATTGCAGGAGCTCACCACATTTGGCCCTCTACCTCCAATCTTGAATGTGCTGTTCCCTATCCCTGGAATGCTCCTCCCTGAGGTGTATTGCTGACTCCTTTTCCCTCCTTACATTGCCTTACAGGAGAGGGCCTCTCTGTCTTCTCTCCAACCCTGTCTAGCCTTTTATTCTCTTTTTCTTTCATAATTGTTACCCTTCCCTGGTATATTATGTATAGGTTTGCTTACTGTTCTCCCCTCCTCCCAACTGCAAAACTAGAATGCAGCTAAGGAGGGAAAATACTTTGTGCTCTTTGAAAAATGCCAACCATGTAAAAAGCACTCAATAAACACTTATTGAAGAATGAGAGAGTAAATAAACAAGTTTCTTATGGATTGAGTCTTGGGTTGATTCCCTGATCTTTTCAAAACAGAGCTTCATTTACTTTCTCTCTATCTTTCTTCTCTTTTTGACAAACCAACAAACTTAAGTATTGAGGTCTATTATATTTTAATAGAAAGTAACAGAATCTTTCAAAAAATAATAAATGCATTTCTACATTTAGTATAAACATGGAGAAAAAAGATTTCCCTAAGAATGCCAATTTTGTTTTGACTGTTTTGTCCATTTAAATTTAAGAAAAACTGAATTAAATTCTGTTTTGGAGAATTAAGAAAAGTATAAGATATTTTCATGGATAGAACCAAATAGGGAATCCTACAAAGCAGGAGGACTGATGAGGTAAAAAACATTCTCAGAATAATTTTACCAACTGATAATTTTTTTAAATGCATGTTTAAGTTTGGTATCATTTATCCATGGGAGATAAATAAATAAATAAATATATATATATATCTGCCAAGTTAATTATGCCTTGATTATAGACTGAAAACAAAATTAGTTAGCATTATAACATACCAAGAAAATTCAGATATAACCCTGAAAATGAGGAGAAAATTTTAATGATCTAAGACAGGAAATTAACAAGATATATGTGATAGTTTTCACTCCAACTGAGCTTTTAAGAAATCTGAGAAATATCATGACATAACACTGTATTACTTTTCCAATTGTCCCATGCATCTTTTAAAATGAAACTTTTTTATGGAAAATATGACACTTGAGGTAATCTCATCTTGTCGTTTAACAATTTAGAGTCTTCTCTGCTTCTACTGACTAAATTGAATATATCCAGGTATAAATAGCTCGGTGTTAAGTTCCTCACATGGGGAATTCTCCCCAAGGCCATTTTATGGACTACTGAAATGGATGTCAGAGAGTACTGTTTTGATCTAAGTTTCTTTAAACTTTAACAAATAGGACCTGACCCTATTCACCATTCAGTTTTCTTAAAAAGCAGCAAACTGTTTGCCTTTGATGCAGTCTTTATTGTGTTTGTACTTATTAAGCAAAGACGCTCACAGCATCCTTGTTAAAAGTGACCATTACCCATCATCCTCAGTCATTGAAATGCTGTCCTTTTTGCTGGCTTGACAAGTCTTATAAGTAAATAAGTAAATGATATAAAAACTGTGTTTTTTCTGATATTCTTGAATCTTGTCTTGCCAAACTAACCCAGGGAAATAGTGTTTTAATATGTTTATTGAATAACCTAACAACCTCATAGCCATTCTGTATTTGCTCAATCTTTCCTGTCCTCAAAATTCTAGCCTGTTGCAGTGCTGATGACAGTCTGCACCTGTCAAATTTTGTCATCACATGATTTTGAGACCCTTTGTATGTTCTCCAATTACATGTGAAATATATTCTATAAACCACATATTGGCTATAACAAAAGGGTCTGTAACAAATGTCATTTTATGCCACTTGCAATAGAATGTATCAAATTGAACTAAATCCTGAGCTTGTAAAGTAAGTGGCCTAATTGTTACTTTTTAAAAATGTAACTTTTGTAATTATATACCAAAGATGTAAATATGACTTCTTGGCTCTTGTTCTATGCCACACATTGACCTAAATGATGTAATGTATTAATTTAATCTTCACAATATCACAATGAGATAAGTAGAATTAAAATCAGGTGGGGTTGTGTGTGTGTGTGTGTGTGTATTTCACTACTCAGCATTGAATCAGGGCCTCAGGGTTGCTAGGCAAGTGTCCTACCACTTGAGCAACACCCTTGTCCCCTAATCACTATTTTAGAAATGAGGAAACTGAAGACCAGAGCAGATAAGCAACTTGCCCAACATTACATAGCTAGTAAGGAGGAGAGCTGGGATTTGAACTCATGTATATTGCCTCACAATTTCTTCAAGTCATTTCTGGATGTTGTAGTCAGTGTGTCTGCCAGATGACAGAGGATCTTGCCACATATGACTCACCTGATTATGCCTGGGCTCCCCCTATAATGTAGGTAATTGTAGGAGCCTTGTTGCCCAGTCAGAGTAACCACAGAGGGGAGGATTCAGATTTGTGAATCATGGGTATGGCCACGTCATGGAAGCCTCCAGAAACTCTCAGCTCACCTTACATACAGCTCCATGTGGAAGTTTTCACATTTGAGTGAGAAAGGAAGAGAAAAGGTGTGGCTTTAAGGGGAGCTACCCGGGGAAATCTCTGCCTCCCCATAGCATACTGGATTTCCAAGGTGTCATCAATGTGTATGACTTGTGGTTATGAGAGAAAAACCAAAGGAGGAAGAGACCAACTAAGTAGCTGGTTACAAGTTCAGTCAAAAGTGCTCAAAAGGAAAATTTATGATCAACATATGGCTACTCATATTCCTAACTGCTTGGAGCCTCTGTATTATACATTGAAGTTCTGTATTTTTAATGAATGCATGATTTTTATCCCAGACATTTTTTATTAAATTAAGCATTCCTTTGATTGTTAAGTATTTGCAATGATTAGTCATGTCTAGCTGGATGTGTTACTTGAAGCCTGGCATTTCCAGTATATGCTGGGCTAAAGACATGGTACCGTGCCTTCTTCAAGCTGCAGCTTGATGCTAAAATATCAGCAGCTCTGTGCCCAGCACTGGGAATACAGCAAAGAGCAGAACAAAGTCCTACTCTCATGAGACTCACATTCTATTTGTGGAGGACAAGTTTATGCACACATGCATATATGTATATGTGAGTATGTGTGTGTGTGTGTGTGTGTGTGTGTGTGTGTGTGTGTGGCAAAAAGAAGAAAAAATAAAGCAAAGAGACTGAATTGACATGAGAAGGGCTGCTATTATAGATACAATAGTCACAGCAGAATATTCTCATAAGATGACATTAACCTTCTTTACCTTTTGCTTCTATGGTCCGCTTGAGGCATTTCACAATTTTTCCTAAAGTTTAACTTCTTCTGGAAAAGGAAGGTGGGGAATATACATTAGAATTTTCAAGTTGATAACTATAATAAGATTTACCCTTTCTTTTGCTATTAAAGATAGTAAAATTTAGGGGTGACAAAACAATAAGGCAGAGGTTAATATTAGATAAAATTATTAGAGTCTTCACATGTATCTTAACATGAAGGTTTTTTTCCCCACAAGTGTTTTTCAGATCTACCCCTGCCTTTTAACACAAAAACACCAGACTGAGACAACTTGCAGTCCCCCTCATTATATAAACTTCCTAAGCAATCTCCTCATTTCAAAGCTTTGTCCACATTTTCCCTCTCTATTCAAAATCTGCCCATGGCTTCCCTTTGTCTTCAGGGTCCTCATCACAGCTTCCAACTCCTTCCCAGGGTCCCAAATGCCTAAGCCTTATCTCCTATCTCCATACCCACCTGTGACCTCCTTAAGGGGAGACACTGTGCCTGTTGTTTTTGTGTCTCCAATGCCTGGCACACAGTAGGACCTAATAAATCACTTGGAGTAAATGACCTCATGAATGATGTGAGGACAAATTGGGCAGCTAAGCAAATAAGCCTAATCAGCTCTAATCCTTACTGGAATTTGAACATCAAAAAATAGTTTTCTTTTAAAAGTGGGTTGCACCATGAAAGGCATTTGTTTTTGCTCTCCATCCACTCTGGAAAGCAGTCCCTTGACTTTCTAAGGCAAATCATGAATGAAGATCAAAAGCTGAGACTTTGCATTCTTGAATCTCATCTTCTCTAGTGTTGCTTTGGTTCAAAAAATATCTGTAATGATTATTTCCATCGTTGGCAAATAAGCATGAAAAGTAATTCTGATAGTGGCCCTCAGTGGTGATTTTAAAATGATTTCTATTTAGAATACATAAACTGGAACTATAGTCATTGAAAACCAAATATTAATAAATAAATACTCAAGCTTTTCAGATTCATTTAATCACTATTAGTTCAGGCTTTCTTGACTTTATGACAAGCTCTGTACTAGAATTTACACGTGAGTCTTCAAGGGATCTTTCAGATCGAAACCACAAAAAACTCATTTTACTTAATGATTTCTTAGCCTAGTTTGTAACTGTTAAAAATTTAGTCATGTTTTGCCCTTTGCTATTTGTACTCTTGCACTTGGCCTTGAAAAAGAGGGCAGTCTTGTCTACAAGTTTAAATATTATTAGAGGATAGGGAAGACAGACAAGAAGCATCAGTAACATTTGAATAAGGAGAACAATCTTGCATCAAGGAGCTTTTATCTTTCAGTAAATAAACTCCAAAATGTGAACAGATTACACTGAGTTCTACCCTCTTGTGTTATAATGAATACTAGTATATGCATAGTCTTATTTTAGGTTTTCTTTTTCTTTTTGCCACTGATTTAAAACTTGTCACAGGAGAAAACATTTTACTGACATTAATGAGCTAAATTTGGTCAAATTATTTAACTGCATATATTTAAAATCAATAAGTGAAATAATATGTAGATAAACACCTAATACTGCCTCCGTGTAGTAAAAGGACTATTTTTCAGTTTAAAAGTCAGTCCTTATGTGACCTTCTTTCTACTTTCATAATGAGTAATTAGTGTCATTTACACACCAAAGAAAACTGTAATGAAAGTAAAAATGGTTTCCACTGGCATTTTATGATTTAATTAAAACAATTTCACCCTTCAGCAAAAGTGCAGGGGTCAGTTCTCAATAGGAAATTATAATACTAAACAGATATATTAAAATTATCTTCCCTGCATTATTTAGAAATGTTCTCAACTAAACTTAATTTAAGAAATACAATTAAGATAATTAAAACAATGTCAAACTAATGAAGTCTTATCAAATGTATACTCTTGAGATGATTTTAAAAGATGATCTTATTTTGAGTGCTGCTATCCAGAGTAAAAAACAAAAAGATCATATTTTAAAACAGAATATAAGGTCTTAAATGTAGTCTTTCATGCCCACCTTAGCAGTGAGCCACCTGTCATTATTATAATGGTTTCAGAATGTGTTACCTCTCTTTGTAAGGTGTTTCATGATTTTGTTTTATTTTACCTGACAAATTCTGTTATATTTGTCAGAGTCTGTTATTATCCCAGATAGTGTTGGTATAGTTTAATTAGAGTATTGCACAAAACATCACAGTAAGAAACAAGAGACACTGTCAAGGGCTAGTCTGAGCCAAGGCCCTGAGAAGGATTGTGTTTAGACAAGAGGATGGGAGATGAGAAGGATTGTGCCAAATTATCTTACTGGGTATGTGATACGTGCACTGAATTTTGTCCAGCAATGTTTTGATGTTTTACGTAGCTTTGGACTCCCACTGATACTTCAAGATAGAACAATATTAATTGAAGCCACAGTGGAAAATACTGCTGATGTACATGTACATGTGCTTCTAAGGTCGTTTTCTGGGAAACTGAACCACAAAATTTTCCCAGGTACAAGCGTTTTACCTGACTTAAGGGAGGATCATATGTTCATTATAATTCTTTAGTTAACTATTGCAGGTGCTTAGTAGAGAAAGGGTCTGGATGGAAAGCTTCATTCTTAGGGAATGAGGGATTACCACTAGGCTGTAAAGAAGCTTTAGAGTATTCTAGAGTCAAAATTTCTTTACAAGAACCGGGTTGACAGAATGTACCTTAAGGAGTGCCAAACTAGGGAATGTCTTTCCTATTTGCCTGCTAGAGAGAAGCTAAAAGGTCAGGCTGGCTATGCCTAGTCATGTAAGGTATTTATTGATTGCAGTAGAACAAAGAGGCAAGAAAGTTGTGGAGTGGCCAGCAATTGCTGTAGAACTGGATGTTCTACTTGGAAACAAAGAAGTCATTGTTGCAAACTGCATTGTTGGCAGAAAAACGATGGAGTGGGTCTCTTTCTTAGCACACGGCACAAGGCATACCTCCCAAGGTATTGCTCCATTGTCATTTGGTGCATTTGGTTTGGATTTTTATAGTGAATTGAACACAAGTGGATCAAATTTGCACAAGAGAATTCTCTAAAAATGATGGATGGACATAGCCCAATTTCCAAGAAAATTCATCTGGATGGTGGTAACATTGAAAGCAAGCAAGCAAACAAATAGTCTAGAAAGAAGTCACAGCTTCAGAGATCTTGAGTTTTGTATAAAAAGATCCCTTTTGATGAGCATTTTTATTACAGCCAGCTGGAATGAGAGACCTAACGTGAAGGACAATATATACACCACAGTGCTGGACTTCTAAGGTTGGTAGTAGAAATGTAAAGACTAAATATCTATTCATACCAACTTTAGTTCAGATGCCTTATGAAGACTCAAAGGCCACATGGTACTTGGTAACATATACTGGAACTGTGAAGTTGTAGAAGAGGAGGGGACTCATGAGTTCTGTGTGGATCCTTTTGAAAGCAACATAGTAGGACTGGAGGAGGAGGCCCAGCACCCCAACTAGGGTGCTTACGTCCAGGGCTGACCTTGTCTGCCTGGGGGTCAGTGTAGCATCGATGGCGGAGCTCACTGCTCTGTGAGGCCAGATTCTCATATCAACATTATGAAAAGTCAGACATCAGGGCTTTGGGACAAAATTCTGCCTCCCAGGGATGTGTATGATTTTAAAACCAAAAACAGACAAGAGCTACTTCTGACTGAACTTGATAGTGTAGAAATCTTTGGCCACTTAGAACTGTCACTGGATGATACACTCCTCTTCTTCACATATAAAATGCTTTAATATTGCCCAGAAACATGGAATTTTTTCTTGTATATTAGATAATTATACTTCCTTTGGGTTCAATTTTTTCCAAGAAAAAAAAATTCCATGTGCCATCTTGCCTTCTGTAAGAACTAGATATTTCTAGCCCTATATTAATAAGGAGCACACAGCTACAAAATATACCAGAATTGGGCCTTAAATTCTGTAAAAGTGCCACGGTGGCAGAAGACCTACTAAATAGTCAGTCCACCTGGATATCTTCATTAAGGGTGCTTTTTGGAAACTAGGGCACTAAACACTTCTGAAAAATTCCAAGAAAATACTAAATTCCTTCAATATTTGAAGGCTTTCCTTTCCAACATAGTGTCGCTCTAGTATATGACTTTCCTGGGAGTAATTTGGATGCCCAAGAACTTTATCCTCAACTGTACAAGCTCACCTTTCTAGAGCTCACCTTTGTTTGGGGATGTTGTATAGTAAGTGGTCCAGGATAGTCCAAAATGAATTGGGCATCAAAGACCAGGTTTTTGAATGTTGCCCAGATATAGCAACCTCCTCCATCGAAAAGATGACAGGAAATGCAGCATGATGCTGAGATACTGGCAGGAAATCCCGAAATCTGAGAGGACCCTGCCAATCATGTACACTCCCATGGCATTTTTGGAAAGAGGTCTTTTATCCGTATCTTTTCTAAATCGTTGGCATACGAAAGTGAAGCATGGTGGAGTTCTGGATGCTTCTGGGTCTTTCAGGAGGCAAGGAATCAATAGTCCCAGGCACTCATGCTACATGTGAGAGTGCGGAAGCCTAGAAATGCTGTTTGGAGTTGGGGGTGTCATGTGTTTGGGTATAGAGCAGAAGGGGTAAACACAGCCATTTCTGCATGGATCAAATGACCTGCTAGGTGGTTCTGAAAAGGTGAGGAGGCATCCTGTAGCTCCAGTCATGGTAAAAGAGTCATTCCTATATTGCCATTTAAATATGATTTGTTTATGTAGTTTTAAAAACAGTTTGGACTCTTTAGCAAAGCACTGGGCTTGAATCTGAAAGGGGTCGTTAAGTGTTAGGAAACAAAAAGACTTGAAGTCTGAGGTGAATCTTAGTAGGAACTAGAGGGGTTCATGAATCAAAGATGAAATTAGGAGTGTTGGATGTGGGCAATGATTTCCTGTCTCTGAATAGGTCACTGCTGTTTTGTCAATTAGTACTGATCCAGCTAGATGGACTGACTCTTACTGGCAAGTTAACAGTATGGTATGATTTTTCACAGACAGCATGTATACTGGGAGCCAGGGAGATCAGAGGTGCAATCATGTAATAAAACGCCCAGGACATTACTCAAAGAAGTTTTCTCTCACCCTTCTTATCTCCCCTTGAGGTGACATCCTCCTGTTTTTTGACCCCACAGCACCCTGCCTGTTTCTTTTCATGGCACACTTTTTAAAGTTTTGCCTTATATCAAGTTTTGCTGTGACCCCATAAGCTTCATGCAGGCAGCTTATCCTGAGATCTTATCCTGAGATCCTGCACAGTGCTCTGACTTATTGGTAGGTATTAAATAATTATCAGAAAAGTCATGGATGGAGAAATGACATCAAAATCATTACAACTCCAAGATTCCTAAGGAAGTGGAATTCTCTGCCCTCTATACCCAAAAGACAATGGTATTCCTCTTTTGACTAGATCCAGGCCCATTTGTTACTTCTAATCAAGAAGCTTTTAACAATACTAACAGAGCTGCCCACAAGAAAGTCAAACCAGTTTTAGGAAAACTAGTTAGTTGGAGTACATGTGAAAAGTGGGTCTCTTCATTAAATTCTATGGTCATTCATAATCTGACTCTTTCTTTTGAAAACTTTTTTCAGATGTATGTATGTACATACTCTTTCCTGTCATGGCAAATACATCATTTAAATTTCCTTTGCTAACTGGGAAAAATCAGTCATCATTAGATCAGATTGGCAAAATCACAGGGTTACCACTTAATAAGTCAGAAAGTATCACTTGAATACCTTCTCAGTGCATGTGGCATTGGACTAGCTGCTGTATGGACAGAGAACAGTCCATTCAGCAGGACAACTGCCTGCCCAGAGGGTCTGTGTGTGCACACAGTATAAGACAGTGATGTGAAGCTGGAGAGGAGTCTTTGGTTCTTAGTGTTGCAGCACTTCAGATTTCTGAATCGGACAAGATATAGGGAAAATGTGTTCTGATTGCAAGACAGAACCTCAAAGTCTCTTATAAATAGTAATAATTAGTTTTAGTTTTCCCACTCCTTTAGCAGAAGAAAAAATATTAAAGAATCTTAGTTAATGGAAGGTTCCAAATATTTCAGTTTTGCAATACATACAGTCTACCTTTTTAGGTGCAGTACATCCCTAGAGACTACCATAAAATACATCAACATTAAGTAGAAGTGAAGTTATACATCCTGTACCCTAAAAATACTCACGATGACTTGCATTGCTTTTATCCATTAGAAGAAACTGTTCAATGTGTGTAAAAATAGAAAGAACAAAAGTAGGAGGATTAATTTTTCAAATGAGTAGAGTAGGGATGTCAAAAAGACAAAATTTAGGGACTACCTAAAGAAAAAAATTATGATGGTGTGTGTGTGTGTGTGTGTGTGTGTGTGTGTTGGGTAGCAATGCACAACAGCCGGAGGGGCAAGTGTAGTGTCCAGACAAAGCTTCTCCAAGGCGGGCAATCTGAGTTCCTGAGTTCCTGAGATGATTGAGATATGAGGACAAACTTGGAAAAAGTTCACATGTATGACACAGAAGTAAACATATCAAGTGAAAGAGAGAGTGTGTGTGTGTATGTACACAAAGAGGGCATTTTCATCATCCATTCATCCTCTCATTCAACAAATATGTACTGAGTCTTTGTAATGTACCTGATATTTCTCTAAGCCCTGGGGATGAGGCAGTGAACATAATGGACAAAATTATCTGCCCTCTTGGAGGTTACATTCTCTACAGTCATGACTCACATAATGGACAAAATAAAAAGTTAGAATGTACAGTACACTAGAGAGTGTAATACGTCCAGCAAGTTCTACAGAGAAAAACAAATCCCAATGGGGAGTACAGAGTGTAGGAAAGGAGGTGGTTAGAGAAACTCATTGAGAGGCTGATATCTGAGTCAGCACTTAAACATGCCTTATAATCTAGGCAAATCCTATAGTTTCCATTGAATATAATAAACTAATAATTTAGTAGTAGTTTTTCAACAATGACTGTGTACCAAGCACTGTTCAAGGTACATTAAAAAATTAGGAAATGAAAGGGCAAAAGCCCTGGTTTTATATATTTGAGTTTTATATTTTGGGAAAGGGGAGAAAAACTTAGCAATAGACATGTAGTTATAAGTGATTATCTACTATGTTAGAAGGTAAAAAGTGCAATGGGAAAAAATAGAGAAGGGTTGGGGGACTGTTAGGAATTGGCATTTCAAGAGGATTAAATTAGGCTTTCCTCATGAGTAAAGGTGACATTTGAATAAGGACTTGAAGGCAGTGAGAGAGTTATAACAGGAAGAACAGGGAGAAGAGGGGGTATCAAGTTATGTGAGAGACATTCAATAGGTGGAACAAATAAAGGAATGGAGGTGGCAAATTGTTGGTGTCTGGGTGCTTGAGCGAGTGAGTTAGATTGAAAGAAAGGAAGTGGTGATTGGACAGGGTGATAGCAGTTACTGGTAATCTAAAGTTCTAAAGCTGTGACATGGAGAAAGTGACAAAATCAGGGAAGTAGACAAAATAAGTAAAGGAAAAGAGCACAGGGATGAAGGCCTATAAGTATTGCAAAGATGGTCTGCATATATACTGAAACTACTAAGATTTTCAATAGGGGTAGTTTAACAGAGAGGGAGAGTAAGCAAATAGTCACAGTTTCCTGGAAATGAGATGGGGTTATGTTGGAGTCAGTGAATGCCTGCAACAATTGAGGGTAGTTGATGACATAACTTGACTTATAAGGGTCTAAGTTGGGTGGGGTGTTTGAAGGTGAGGAAGGGAGAATGCTCTTAAGTGGTGATGAGGGAGACACCTCCATCTCCAGGCCTGGCCTTGAGTCCTATTGGAGAAACACCAGTCATTGCTAATGAGGTCACAGTGGTCAGCAGTGGAAGCTGAGTCCTCAAGGAAGAGCTAGGATTCTGTTGGAAAAAGAAGATAAAGGGAAGAGTCAGAGAAGAAACTGAGATATAGGCAGTTCTTCTGGAAATGCAGTATGAATTTCAGGGGACCCAAGGGATGGCTTTTTGGAGTTAAAAAGGAAATTGGGGAGAGGGATGGGATGGTTCAGAGCCTTATGGGGTTAGAATGTGGTGGGTAAGGGCAAAATAGGGAGCCCTGGGCATCTTGTAGGGACTGATGTAAACAAGGATCAGTGAGATTAGCATTAAGGAGCTTAAAGTAGATAGTGGTGATGTTCCTGTGGGTAGCAAGGGGGAAGAGGAGGTCTGGGGCTTGCTCTTGATTCCTGTACAAGAGGCCTAGGGATACCTGACTTTATTCCACTATAACAGGTTTACTCCACCCTGTCTTGTCCCTATGAAGAGATGGGTTTTCTTTGGGTGTTATGGACTGCTCAAGTCCAGGTGGTGAAGCTGACTGAGGAGGTGTACAATACATGAAGTTATAACTGAAGGTGGTACAAACTAGTAGTACTTTGGGAATGAAGGTATCTAGGAAAGACACTCCAAATATTGTCTTCTCCCTTGAGGAATTTGCTACTTGATAAATATATGTATATATGTAAATTACAGACACATACATAATATATAAATGACTAAATAAATAAAACACAAATACTAAATAGCATACATGCAATAACTATGCAGAATTTAAGGATTACAATTCAAATTCTATAAGGATTTCAAAGTGAAGAGGTGAACTATACCTGAAAGGAAGAGAGGTGATTTTGTGGTGGAAATATGATAGAAGGGACATAAGTGTCAAAACTGGGTGCTGAAGAACTGGCAGGATTGTAACAGATGGAAATGCACAAGATGGTTCTGCAGGCAGAAAAGAATATTGACCATGACCTAGGGCATCAGAGCAGTAGTGAAAGTAATAGATAAAGAGTTGGAAATAGACTTTTTAGAATTTTATGCTGTGGTCTGAATGTATCCTTATAAAATTCACATGTTAAAATCTAACCCTCAATATGATTGTTTTACAAGGTGGGGGCTGGGTGTAGTGGTTCATGCCTGTAATCCCATCTACTTGGAGGTGGAAATCAGGAGGATGGTGATTTAAGGCCAGCTCTGGCAAAGTTAGGGAGACCCCATCTCAACCAATAAAAAAAGCTGTTCGTGGTAGTTCACACTGTCATCCAATTATGCTGGAAGCATATAAAAGATCACAGTCCAGGCTGGCCGGGCATAACCGTGAGACTCTGTTTGAAAAATAACTAAAGCAAAAAGGTCAAGGGGTGTGGCACAAGACACTGCAAAAAAACCAAGAGATTTGCCTCTGGGAGGCAGGCAACTAGGCTGTAAGAGCAGAGCCCTTGTGAATGGCATCAGAGTCCTTATAAAGAGAGATCCAAGGAAGCTTGTTTTCCCTTTGTTTCTTTCCTTCCGTCCAATGAGAAAATAGCAAGAAGGAGCCATCTGTTAGGCAGGGACCTCACTAGACACCAAATCTGTAGTCACCTTGATCTTGTATTTCTCTGCCTGTAGAACAGGGAACAATAAATTCTCTTGGTTCACACATTACCCAGTCTGAGATATTTTGTTACAGCAAGTTGAATAGACTGGTATACTTTACTACTTCTCTGGTGGTGGGAAATCATCCAAAGTTTTTGTTTTTGTTGTCATTCATTTGTTTGAGGTTTTTAAAATTATTATTAAGTAGGATAATAATGTAATCACACTGCATGAGGAAGTAGATCCGGCAGCAATATGTATAATGGCACTTAGTGCAAATACTGGTTTTAAGAGACTTAAGAACGTTGTTACAGCAGAGCAAATGATAAATAATGCACTTGTGGGAAGAGGGAGAAGTGAATGCTAAAGATTTGAGGTAAACGCAGAGTCTCGATTACTGATGGGATTATGGTAGAGGGAAGAAAAAAAATAGACTGACCACAAAGATTGCAATCATAATAAATGGGGAAAATGGGCAATTAACAGAAATAGTTCACCCAAGTCAGTAGAGAACACGACCTTTTTTGAAACTTGGGGATTTTCAAGATATATCAGGAATCTAAAAGAGATGTCCACCAGACTGTTGAAAATCTAAGACACAAACTTGGGTGAGTTTGGAATTGAAAACACTAATTTGGTGGTCATGTGTGAGCAGGTACATCTTAGTCTTGTTAGCTCACAGAACCTCAAGGTGTGGAGTCTAAAGAAAGTTGTGGAAATAGACAAAGTCACAAAAAGAAAAGTTGTGAGAATTGGACAAGTGCACCATTAAACCATTGGGTGCTGGTGGCTCACACCTGCAATCCTAGCTACTTAGGAGATAGAAATCACCACGAGGATCGGGTTCAAAGTTAGCCCAGGCAAGTCCCTATCTGGAAAAATCCATCAAAAGAAAGGGTTAAGATGTAGGCTCTGAGTTCAAGCCCCAGTAGGGGAAAAAATAATTGCTAAATGCTGGTGGCTAAACACAATTGAGAAAATATTGTTTATTATCTTTAAAGGAGTCATTCACTAGATGAACAGAGGAAATGACCTTGACAAGGAATAGAGCTCTTATTCTTCCAAAAAAGAAAACAAAGAGATTTTGAGTTGAGAAGAAGGAAAGTTACTTACATATTCTCTGTTAAACAAACAAGAGGTTAGAATCATACCTTAAATGAGAAGACTGGGCAAAAATACCTGGGGTTTAAGTAGAAAGAATCAGAATAATGAATGTGAAAAAAAACTACGACTGAAAATCAACCAAAGATGAATAAAAGAAGGGTATAGGAGATAGGTGAAAGAAATTTGTAGGGGACTCAGTCTTTCATAGACTCACAGACCCATAAAGCAGCTTCAGAAACTAAGATTGAAGCTGTTGCTTGGGATGCATTGCCCCACATGTATCTGATCTACTTCTATTTACTTTCAAGTCCATGTTTTAGTGTTCTTGACTCAATAGCCTGACCCTGCCCCATCCTCTGACTCCTCTTGAATTTGTCACTTATTCTGCTTCTCTTTAGTTTTTCATGACTAAGAGCTCTTCCTGCTTTCGTGTTCCATTGCCCCTCCCCCAGAGCCCATGAGATTCTCACTGTGGTCCCTGCCATCAGGGATTTCTAATGACTTGTTGGAGGTGATCTGAATAAGGCAAAGCAAACCTTGGGCAAGGTTTGAATACATTGCAAAATTTAGAAAAGTTTCTGGTGATGATAAAGATAGTGAGAGGTTAAATCAGAGCTGTAAACCTGAAAAGAATAGGAGTGTTGGGAGATGGAGCAAAATTCTGTAAGTAGCCAGTGAAAGCAAAGAGAATATTAAAACCCTGTTTGAAACTTTCTCCAAGGAATGGTGAATTCTGGGTGAAACTGAACTACGATAAAGGAAAAACAGTAGTTGGACTACTTTTGGGACATATGGGGAATATGAAATAAGAATTTCAAAGGATAATATGGACATAGTCCATAGTATCAATAATAAATTTCCTGACTGTACCAACTCTACTATCATCTACAAATATATGTAGTTTTATATATGTATAGTTTTTTTCAAATCCCAGCCAATCAAATTAAATTGAACAAATAATAATTGAAAAGTTTAAGTGTTGGGGGCATGGTTCAAATTGTACAGTATTGTCTAGCAAGCTCAAGACTCTGAGTTCAACCCCAAGTAACACCTCCAAAAAACAAAAAATGTTTAAGGTAATTTAAGAATTATAGAAGATTAAGTATCTATTGTATAAGATATAGTTAGGTTAAAATCTTTTGATTACAGTTCAGAATTTCCTTTTGCCTGAGCCCCTAAATAAAATGAACTTTAGAATTTAGAATCATCCTTGGCGTTGAGGCTAGAAGAGAATTTATTTTAGAGAACAGAATATAATATGTTATTAATGTGCAGTTCAAATTATATTTGTATTACTAGTGATAATAATAGTAATAATTTCTATGATAATCTTACATTGGTAGCACTATCAACTATGCTGCCAAGAGTTTGCAAGAAATTTCAAGTAGAATATGATTTTTTTTAATTTGAAGAGATTTGTATCATCTCACCATCTGAGTTCAAGCTATATAAAGGAGCAGTAGAGTATCTTAACTAATACTCTGAATGAGAGAATACATAAATCAGTCAAATACCATGTAGGGATAAACAACTTTAATTAACCACTAAGTATCTGTAAGCCAAAAAAACCATGTGATGTAGCAAGTGCTTTTCTGTATACTGTCAGGAGAAAAACTGTATTTTTTCACTAAGGCATGGATTATCCTTTATCTAACAAGTAATATTCATCTAAGTTAATTTACAGTGTTAATTGTAAACAGGTTTTATTGATATAATTTAATCAATAAACCATCCTTTGAAAGTGTCAGTGCACGGGTGTTGACAGAACATACCTGTGAAACTATTGCTGCAATGGACAAGCAGAACCCTCCCATCCCCCAAAAGTTTGCTCCTGCCTCTTTGTAGACAATGTTAAAACATAAAACACAACCATTCCTTTTATGGACAACTGTTATAGCTCCAAGTATAGGGATTTTGGTGGCCTTTTAAAATAAATCTTGCATATTATCAATAGGATCTTAAAACAGTCCTGTAAGTTAACAGAATTGTGCATGCTGTAAAGCAAATGCTCTCCACTGATTATGTCATTTTAACTCAAACTCTGCTTTTTAAAAAGTTCGCAGCTCAGTGAATGAGCACAGGCCTGATGAGGGAGAGCAGTTTCCCTTCTCATCAATAAGGAAGCAGAGAGCCTCAGCAGAGTTCAATTACGAAGTCAAGGTCAGCAGAACAGCAGGGTTAGGACAAGAACAAGTTGCCTTCTTCCCTGTTCCAAATTTGGCTTCCCAGGGCAGAACTGGAAATTCACAAATGGAAATAGCCAACATGAACACCATTTTAGGTGCTTCTTCCTAATTAACATGCAGCTCGGAGCCATCTCCTTTGTCCCCTGGCAAGACTTTGAGAAAACACAGTTGTAAAAGGAGCCACTCTCCCCCAGCTGAGCAAGTGCCAGCCAATCAGATTCACGCATTCAGTGAGCCGTTCAGACCTGGACTTTCACGCTAAAACCCAGCGTTTCCCTGTACATAGAAATAACATGATTTTTGAAAAAGGCACTGAAATATTTAGGGAGATCTTTGGCCCTTACATAACAAAATAATCCTACTGGGGAGCGGGAAAGTGAGATTATTTTAGCTGGATGATAAAGTAATGACATGCTACTTGTATTAAAGCATTATCTTGCTGGAGGTGTGGCTCAAGAGGTACAGTGCTTGCCTAGCAGGCATGAAGACCTAGGTTCAAACTTCCAGACTGCAAAAAAAAAATTGTCTTGAGGTTCATGTCAATCATAATTGAGCTATCACTTAAAGACTAATCACAGCACTAATAATAACAACAGGAAGGGGTTTTCTGTCAGACTTTGGAATAATTGTCTTTATGCCATTCTCTATTATGGGTGGGACAGTGTTCATAAGAAAGGACTCTAGTCAGAACTTGGACCCTACACTTACCAGACTTGGTCTCTAAATGTTAGTTCCCCATCTGCAAAATGGGCACAGAGGTGTTTTCCTCAGAGGACTTTTACAAACTTCAATGAAACAATACATTATAAAGTGCTTTGTATGAGGCCTAACACAGAGTAATCTTGTGATAAATATACGTTTTTAAATTTTCCCTTATTTTATCCTTTTGGGTATATGGATTTGATTTTTCAAGGGGCAGTGTCAAGTTTTTCAAACATTTTTGAACTTTAAAATGTAATCCAAAGAAAACCAATTTCTAAGTGAACCAAAATTCATCTTGCCTTTTATTCATTAATTTATTTTACTTAAATTAAATCTCTTACAATTTAGGCTATCTTTTTGTAGCTCTAATCAAGTACACACCTGTAAAAGATACAGTGTAAAAGAATGCCTTAACTAAGGTGTATAAATTTGGGGGCATGAAAAACAGTGGGTTTTGTTGTTGTTTTGATGTTGTTGTTGTTTTAAGTAGAACAAAGGAAATTCCTACCTGCCAAGAGTTGGAGAGGAAAATAGGAAGAGCCTCTGGAACTTTCAATCTAGTATGTTAAATTGAAAACATTATTTAGAGGAACAGACTGGGAAACCAGTGAATACTTTGGCTTTTATAGAAAGGGAGTGTGCCTCATAAACAGGACAGTTGGAATGTATGGAAAGGTTCCAGTTAAAACAAGACACAAAGCACATGACTAATATTGCTTTTCCAAGTTAGACAAATGCAGCTTTAAGCAGAATTTACCTCAGAGGGGCCTCAGGAGTCTCCTTGAGTCTTGAGACATCGATGGTTCTTGAAGTCCAAGTCTAAAGTCAAAAGGCTAAGCTTAGAGATGCTGTGGTCTCCCTCACCGCCACCCCCATCTTTCTTCCTGAGCTCTCTCATTCCCTCACAAATTTCCACCAGATGAGTGCTAGAAGATAAGCTGATGTGCTCAGGTAAGCAACCAGCTGCAAAACTGAATTGGATACTCTTATGTGTTGGGTGTTCACTAGGCCCACCCAAGAAACTTCATGACCTAAGGAAAAATAGGAACTGAACAGTCATTTTCAAGGGCAGATGACGGTTATTCTTTATGCTCTTTTTATCTGCTTTACACATCAAATAATATACATCAAGATGTACATTGTATGTGATCAAAAATTATCAAAAAATATTTCAGATTTCTACATTTACCTGTTCTTCAGAACCAGCTCCAGGCCAGCCTATATATAGAGAGAGCTTTATCACTAACATCTGAGGTTCTTTTTCTCCTCTCAGATTTTTTTTAAGTCAGTACATAAATTGCCTTGTTTAGTGTTTTCATTTCGCATTTCATACCACCAAAATGCCATGCATTCAGGGCGATGCTGGCCTTCAGCCTGTCTGAGGAGTTCCAGTCCACATTGGTTATACTAGTATAATGAATAGTGCCTCTTTCAAGGTAAAAAATGACCAGGATAAAGCATAAATTATCTAGGCAAACAATGTGTACTACAGTCAGAGATTTTTCTAAACAAGATTGAGCATACTGTGCATAAATGAATTACAACAAAAAGTTCTGATATGATCCCATCTACTGGGCTTCTTGTGGTTGCCAGTTTCAACACAAATGAATGTCATTCATGGCTACATAGTGGTCCTTTTTGCAAAACCCATCATGAACGAGAGTTCTGAATTATGCCATCCCAGTCACTTAAACTCTGACTCATGTTGGGAGTGCCCCAAAGAGGGCAGGACAGACAAGAGGAATGTGTAGCATTGCCTTAACATTTCCTAACCTGCCCAAAATTAAAAGCCTTCTTTTGTTTTCTCTTTTACTCTCCAAAATGTTTTATGCCAGCAAGCATCCTATTACAATCACATGCATTATTTGCCATAACAGAGAAGGTTGAAATTTGTCCCTGAAACATAAAGGGTATATATAATGAAACCCTAAAAAGCCTGGCTTAAAGAAGCAAAGATATCAGAGCTATGTCCTAACACTGCCGTTATAAGAAAATTTTACTCAGTAAGAAATTACTCAGATTTAGAAAGGGAAAGCAACATTTGCTGGATTAAGATTTGGTTTAGATCTGATCAAGAACCATGTAAGTGAATAAGTGACTTTGCATCTGATGAAAGTAGCATTGAAAAGTGCTATTTCAACTTAGTGTCTTTTCAGCAAATACTCAGATATTTAAAAAAAAATGTGTGTAAGGCCTGTGTTCCCATAACTTATGATGTAGTAATCTTACCATTGCCAAGGAAAGCTAGCAAACAAAACATGAAAAATACATCTCTTCGATGTGGATGGTTTATTTTATGTAGAATAATCTTAGGTTTAACAGTTCTTTTAAAAACATTTGCCTGAATTCTGGTTGTCTTTTTCTTAATTAATCTTTCAAAGCTCAAATGAAAATTTATTAGTTAATAATTGTGTTCATCTTCTAACAAGAGGATTTTTTTTAAACAATGGATTAATTAAGATTGGGTTAAATTTCTTTTCACCATTGGAAGCACTTCTGAGAATCCCCATGGACAGGCCCACCAAGGTATGGTGAAAGGCTTGGGCCTTTTTCTTTCTACATGGGTTAGACTTGACATGAGACAAGTTCCCTCAGATCTGAATATAGCTGCTGCAGGTTGAAACAGCACATCCACGTACTAGGCAGAAAGGAATAAGATAGACAAAGGGCAAATAGCCCTTATTCCGAGAAGCTTTTACTGAAGCTCCATTAAGCAACTTACAGCTTCGTCCCAATCATTGGAAATAGCCATACAACCATCATTATCACAAAAGAGACTGAAAATCATGGCTTTCTAATTCTTTTCAATGCTGTCTTCAACAAATCTCAGATACTGTTATTTAAAAAAAAATAAAAAAGAAAGAAAGGAACAGGTAGGCAAATAGCAACCTCTGCCACAATAACGGATCATCACTCTCCAGGGTAGTGCATTATAGTACATGTGGGTGTCTCTCACCCAGATTTCTGGATGGAGCCCCTGATCCCAGCTCCTCTGAGTTCAGGCTGTTTGTGGCCCACAGCTGCCACCTCCTCAGAAGAATTGCTCTCCACCAAAAGGAACTACATTGTTCAGAAATGTCTGGGAGGCCAGCCCACTCCAACTCCACTCTACTATCCAATGGGCTGCCTCTAGCCTAAGCCTATCTGATAAGAGTTGAAAATCAGAAACCCTTGTCTCAAGGTGGAACAACAATGTAGCCTAATTTTTGTTCATAACTCTGGATGGAATAGAGATGAGGCCAGATTTCAAAGGCACTAAAGTCTTTGCCTAACTCCTTCGCCTTCTCCTGATGGTCTTACTTTACTTCCCTTCTCAGTAATCACTTGGCAGGAGTCTCTATCTCAAGTTCTTCCTTTGGGAAACTAAGATGACTATTTCTTCTTATGGCGTCCTTCTGCCATCATCCTTCCTTTCCCTTGAACTACTCTGTAAGAACTGAACGTTATCATAACATCTCTTCGTCCAAATACACCTTCAGACTACCAGACTTAAAAACTGAAACAGGTAACAGAGAAGCCAAAAAAGAAAAGAATCCAGTTGTGTTTTCACTAAATGTACATACTATTATAAGTTTTCTCAAGTAAAAAAAGAGGAAAAATTATTTAGATAAAATGATTTTCCCTGTTATGATACTCATTTTTCCTTGCTATGATGGGCTAAGTGTTTATTTGCTACAAGTTTGAAACAAACAGTACAAGAGAGAAAAAGGAAAGGAATTTTCTAAGTGATACTGCTAGATAGTATTTTCTGATTCCATAACTTAGAAGCAACCTACAAACATTAAAGTGAATATGGGCACAAGTGAAATATTCACTTGTTGCCTGAAAATCATTTCGGTAGTTAAAGCTTTGCCACAGATACAATTCTTTTAATTATATCTGCTTCTTAGTCTATTCCAATAGTAGAGTTACATTCCCTATATTCTAAACTCTAAGTAAAATAGCAAATGAAAAAAATGCTAGTAAGTGATGTGATTTGTACTTTGTATCTATAAAGTCTAAGGATAAAGGTAGAGGAAAAAGAGAAATGGAAATAGCTGTACGATTTCCCTGTCCTCCTTATTTTGAGATAATGTGGCACTAACTTGCTCATAACACATCTTTAGTTCCTTAGAGCTTCCCCATTCACATCTGCCTTGTCCAAAGAGCTTTTTGTGTTTTCTCCTTTTCTGTAATGCCCCTGTTAAAAATCCCTATTAAAATTTTGCTTCTGTACATTCATCTTCAGAGAAGTAGGCTGAACTACCCACTCCCTCCTTTTATTTTTGGTGGAAACTTTAGCAAACTTCAAATTAAACTTTGGAATAATTAGATAATTGCATGATTAGAACACCAATTTATTTCTTTTTTTCTTAATTTTTATATTGAATGATAGCATATATTAAATTTTTGTGTAAAAGAAAGCTTTACTGATCAGTTCTGTATTTTGAAGGTAGCTATAGCATTTATAAGACCATTATATAAGATCATTGTACATATGTATACACATATATATACAATGTATATGTTGTTTTATATAAAACAAAAAACCCCTAAAATTGCATGTATTCAATTTGTCTGGTTTTGACTGTTATCAAAGTAGAATATATATTAATTATTGCAGTGTTTACTTTGCTTTTTTTTAAAATGGAAGTAGTTTTATATAATTATCCAAGTTTAATTTAATTTGTTCAGTAAATGCAACTAGGAAAAAGGATACTGCCTGGAAAAAAAATGCATTTCTCACAAATTATTCTGCCTAAGAGAAATAGGAGAATCTAGAATAATAAATTCTGACTATCAGGGACTATAGTCTTTTCAGTCTTATTTATTCTTTATGCCAGATAATGTTTATAGACATCCTTTCAATCATGTTGGAAGTTGATGTAAAGACTTTATACAGAAAAAAGCCTGGAGTGTTTCTTATAATTTTCACTTGATTGGTCATTTGACAGGGAAAGATCCCAGTATAAGCACAGAAACTTCTGTTGTTATGTTTTAGATTTGGAGAGGTGTTTTGTTATCATTGTTATGTTTTATGTTGTGTTGGGGTTTTTCTGTCCATGGGTTTCTCCTCAGCACTACAGACTAACTATTCATAAAATGAAATGAATAAATAATATCATCTAAAACAAAACATACCTAAGTGAGTGTGATGAATATGAAGTTTCCTGATTTTTGTGTGCTCTGTCCTGTTGATGATGGATATTTATTACTTTTTATGGCAGGCAGTAATAGAGGTCATTTCACATGTGTCACTGGCATTTAATTCTGGGAAATAATTCAAAAATTATTCAGCTTCAGTCAATATTTACATCACAAAATATGAAGAAAATGAAGGTGTGTGAAGGGATTTTCAGTAATCCAATTCATTGTCATGCCAAAAATTGCGTTTGTAATAGATTAGACAGATATATGTTTGTTTAACTTAGAGTTACCATAAAGAACTAGACTAAATGCAATAACTTTTTATTTAATAGCTATTGTTATGTATTAGTTACATTTTTTATATTTTAACTTTATGACCCAAGAGACTTTCACAATGACAAGTTTTATTTATTGCAAATTTGAAGACACATAACATCTTCTGTGTTTTGAACCTAAACTAAACAATCAAACACACATATAAAAGTATACATGCATACAAGTATATATGTGTACCTAATATAACTAAATGTGAATTACAATAACACTGTAACAGTTCTTCTGTTGAATGTCTGCATACGCTGACATGCTTCACCTCACTCCATCCTCATGTAAACAATTGGACATGGTTACAGCTTGCGCTGTGTTACAGTGGAGGAAATGAAGGCTTGGAGATTGTAAGAATGGCCTAAGGCACATGGCTATTCAGTGGCAGTGCTATGAAAACCTGGAGTTCCCTCCCAGTAACCATTCAGTGATGTTACCTCATCACATCTGCTACCCACAGCATAACTTAAATGAGAAAAAGTGAGACTCCAGCTTATGCTCATAGATCAAGGAACAGAATTATTTAGAATGTGTGCACTTATTGGAAATAGGCTATTGAAATATTTACTGACTTCTGTCAAGGCAGCACATTTTTAATGACATGGGGTTCATGAAGACTAAAACAGAAGAGCACAAAAGAAGGATTTGAAATTATGCAATTTAAAACACTATCATTCTGCTTTCAGCGGCTTACTAATTTTCATTAGGATTAATAAAAATACTATCCTTCATAAAAACTCAATTCTAGAAAACAAAGAATAAGATGTCTAATGCAACATCCCTGGACAAATGACAAATGACTGAATAGGCAGCCACCACAATCATAGAGTAGGCAGAAGAAACACTGAGGCCCACGCTGTAGTGAGATGTCAGGGCAGGGCGGAGGGCTGCTAGGAAACCACTGCTGGGAAAGGGGCCTCCCTGCATTCTTGCATCAGGGATGGGAGGGCAAAGGACCTGAACAGCCCAGGAGATTGATGACAAATGCCAGCGTCTATAAACGGCAGTTGTGCATTGATCTGTGTGCAGTGTGTAAAGATTTCTTCTCTCATAGAAGGATGTGTGTGTGAGAGAGAGAGAGAGAGAGAGAATGCCTGGTACATACTAATAGCATTCATAATATAATTTGTCCATTCAGTGACAAGAATTGCCATAATTGGTATGATATTTGCATGCTGGGTATTTTACTCACTTGCATATTTTAAAATTACAAAGAAAACCCTTAAAATTCTGCATGTCAAAGTGTATCTGGCATGTCTTCTGTGAAGTGTAACCATGACACTCTCCAGAAATAATGTTTGACACTGTTCCCATGGAGTTCAATTTATGGCCTTCCTCTAGTTCTGTGGAACTGTAAGGCTACCTCCTCCAGATACATTTATGGGATCTGTAGTTATGTAGATGCTGAGAAATGTCAGCCCTTGAAACTGGTAATTATTGACAGGTCCAAAGTCCATATCAAACATTTAGGTGTCTGAAGTTTGAGGCTGGCTCTGGAACTTTTTTGAAAAAGAGGATACAGAGAAAAGTTTGGTTTGTGAATTTTTTATGTACCATGTGTGCTGTGGAAACAAGATCTTGACTTGAGCTTGAATCTGGGCTAACTTAGGACAGAAGCCAACAACCATCAGAAACAAAAGCCAGAGTCCTAGGCTCTGCAGCTTCCCTCCCATAATTCTGCAGTCTTGATAGGCAATGCACAAATTTTGCCAGCTGAGTGAGAGGCTTGTTCACATCTGAACTGAAATCGACTTCACTCCTTTTTCCAGTGGGATCAAGACCACCAGCTAGTAAATGCCAAGTTAGGTGTATGTCATGGTTCTATCATGCTGTAACAAATTACCAGACACTGAACCATCCACAGAAATTTGTTTCTTACAGTTCTGGAGACTAGGAAGACCAAGATAAAGGGGCTGGCATCTAGGTATATATGGTGAGGACCTTCTGTGTTCACATGGCAGAAAAGCAGCAGGTCATAAAAGGCCAATTGCTGTGTGGTTGCTTCTTTTATAAGGGCTGAGTTCCATTCACAGAAAAGGAGCTTCAGACCCAACAACCTCCTTTTAATACTCTTATAATATTGGAGATAGGTTTCAACATATGAATTTCAGGGACACAGTCAGACCATACATTCTGCCAGTGTGCTGATTTCCAGACCTACATTGGTTTTCTTTCTGGGAACAAAACTGAAAAGGTCACTCATTCTTCCTAGTATTTTAGGCATAAGCAGTTTTTACTTTTTGCAGGCTATGCCAGATGGAAGAGTTTTAGGTTAGGGAGTCTTCGTATTTAGGTGGCCAAGCTGGTAGTGAAGGGAGCCCAAAACATAAGTTATTTTTAGTTCCTGAAATTCTAGGCCAGATCTGGAAAGATCAGTGAACAACTTTTGGATACTGCATATAGAAATTGTTATAAAGCCAAGGACAAAGGGTAGGAGGGGACACAGACAGTAAATAGACATCAGGGGTGTTAGGAAAGGATGTGTTCAGCTTAATCCAAACCAGGCCTTGGGACACACAGGGAAGGGAGCTCACTGCCCTGTATCTCTACTATAGTTCTCTCTCTCTGTCTCTCCCACCACTGCCCACATCCAAGTGATAACTGTCTTTTCCTGGATTCCAGAATATTGGGGAAAATTGAGAGAAAAGAAAAGAGAAACCAATTAAGTAGGAGTTTGTGGTCCTGCCCCTTTAAACTAACACATCTGTATGTGATTGTGTACACAGATGCACACACTTTTCTTTAATGCCCATTACATTTTAAAGGGAGAAACACAAGTCAGATGGCACTCATTTTAGGGAGCTATCCTTAATGATACCTTTCTTACCCACCTCTACTCACTGTTCTAAAGCAGAATTAGAAGCATCTTCCTCAGTATTCCCACAGTGACTTGGGGAAATCTCTCTAATGCTTGTCACACAGTATTTGATGAGGTGCTCTCCTCACCTGGACTGTGAGCAACTTATAGCCTGGATGTCCACTTCATTTATTGTGTGAGATGAATGGAATCACACTGTGATTTCCAGTGTCCTTAGGACATCTTGTGCTAAAGGATAAACTCTAGAAATATGTGACTGATCCACTAAAATATGAGTAAAAATGATGTTTGACTTATTCTGCATTGTAGTTTGTGTGTGTAAGTCTATAATACTGAATCTTGTTTTAATTGTTTAAGGAGTCAGTAATGGAAGGGCAAAGGTAAATAATTCCCAGGTGTACCTATGCTATTAAAATATAGTCTATTCTTAAAAATCTAAACATAGACTTGCCATTTGATCCAGCAATACCACTCTTGGGGATATACCAAAGGAATGGGACACAGGTTACTCCAGGGGTACATGTACACCCATGTTTATTGCAGCACTATTCACAATAGTCAAGTTATGGAAACAGCCAAGATGCCCCACTACTGACGAATGGATTAAGAAAATGTGGTATTTATACACAATGGAATTTTATGCAGCCATGAAGAAGAATGAAATCTAATCATTCGCCAGTAAATGTATGGAACTGGAGAACATCATCCTGAGCGAGGTTAGCCAGGCCCAGAAGACCAAAAATCATATGTTCTCCCTCATATGCAGACTTTCGATCAAGGGCAAACACAACAAGGGGATTGGACTTTGTTCACATGATAAGGCAAGTGCACACAAAGGAGATATGAGGATAGGTAGGTAACTCCCCCCCCAAAAAAGATAGCATTTGATGTCTTCAATGCAAAGGAACTAATGCAGAAACTTTAAAGCAACAGAGGATAATAGGAGAAGGGGACTAAGAACTAGAGAAAAGGTTAGTTTGAGGAGAATCAAACTAGAAAGTAACACATATGTACATGGAAGCAATACTAGGAATCTCCCTATATAGCTATCCTTACCTCAACTAGCAAAAACCGGTGGTCCTCCTTATTATTGCTTATATTCTCTCTTCAACAAAATTAGAGATAAGGGCAAAACAGTTTCTGCCTGGAAGCAAGGGAGTGGGGGGAAAAGGGAGGGGGTGGGGGGAAAAGGAGGGTGGGGAAGAATGGAGGGGTTGGGAGCAGGGGGAAAGGGAGGGGGCGGGGGGGGGAACGAGGGAGTAATGACCCAAACATTGTATGTACATATGAATAAAGGAAATTTAAAAAAAGTAAAGTTTTAGGGAGATGAAAAAAAATAAATAAATAAAATATAGCCTAGCATAGAAATATATGGAAAAGGGGATTGTTCATAATCCTAATGTGATACAATCTGAGAAATTAAATTGGATTAATTAAACAAATCATCCAGTTTAACCACTTTACTTTTAAAATACTGAAGTTATGTCTTGTTTTGTTGTTCTTCATACCAAAACAATCAACATTAACACAATCAGAATTTCCACTTTAACTATTTTAAAGGTTTGAGAATTCTCAGAAACTTCATTCACTATGACTCCACAAAGCTTTGTACATTAAGTTTATGTCTGTATATGCTAATTTTTACAGGAAAAACTTTAGAACAAAAAAACACCTACTTGGCTCAGACAATATGAAATACAAGACTCCAACATACTAAAAAAGTTTAAAGATCCCCTAGTGTTGCAGCAGAATTCAAGACAAACTAAAAAATCTGACTAAAATCACATTTTTCATCATGCTCCTTTCTCCCAACCTTATAAAACTAGTAGCTATCTAGGTTAATAATTAACCTGCTATGAGCAGATTTACTCTAAAGAAATACATTTGATGCCATGTACTGAAAAAAAGGTCATTTTGTTTCAGTTTTCAAAGTGTATTTTGGTTAGAATTGTATATACCTTCTAAATTGAGAGTAAAACGTGACAATGGCTTATCTTATCCTCCATTTCAGAAGACAACAGATGTGCATCGTCAAACGTAGCATCATGTGCCAGGTGCCTTGCGCTGGGTCCGGAATGTGGATGGTGTGTTCAAGAGGTGTGCCTTTTTTGTTGTTGTTATTTTCTTTTTCTCATGCTTGACTTTCTCTCTGGCATGATTTCATTGCACCAATATTCTGTGCCTTGAAGGTGCATCAGGGAAAAAAAAGATAGCACTGAGCGTAAGGAAAATTTTATTTGGTTTTTATGCTTGGAAACAGCAAAACTGGCTGAATATAGAATCAAGTATAACTTTTTTATTAGGAAAACTATGGTAATTTTGAAATGAAGTGCAAGCCATTTTATGTTTTCCATCTGTTCTATAGAGAACATTGGCAAACACAGAAAGTAATTTTTCATAGTTCAGTAGGCTTTGGCGTGAAATTCTTGCTGCAGCTTGAGCCATAAGGTATATATCCCATCCACTCAAGTTGGATTGTTCTCTTATACTTGCTTATTAAAGAAAGGCAAGATGATTTATTGGGCAATTTTATTGGTTTTTATTTTAAATACTTGAAGTTGCATGATTTGCTTCACTTCCTATCATTGCACAGCAAATTTTCACTTACATATAAAAAATGTGAGGCTTTTCTTTTGACACCTTACGCTGTTAATGAGAAACTGTACAATTAAGTTCTACGGAATAGAGAATAATTCAGAATATATTTGTTGTTCAAAATTAGTGTTTTTATATTCTATGAAGAGAAACAAGTTCTAATGACAGTATTCTCAGTGAAACAATTATAATTCATTCCTTCTTTTTTGGCTCAAAACTTGTGAGGTTTTTTTTTAAAACAATAATCTTCAATCAGAGCTATCTGTACATAAGTCTCAACGAAGAAGCCATCTACTAAATTGGAGTTCCTTTTTAATGAGATTCTCCAGTAATTTTTCCATTACTCATGTAGCCCCTGGAAATTGAAACAGATAGGTTTTTAAGGGCTTTTTGCTTGACATAAACATAAATTCCTAGCTTTTGTATCCTCTGATTTAACCAATAGCTGCACTTATATCTCCTTTCCACCCTCTCTTGTTACTGCTTGTCTTAATGTATCCCTAAGGACAAAAAAAAAAAGCTGAAAAGTTGCCAAGGATGGTGGGCATTAAATTCTTCTATGAAGTATGTCAGGGTGGAGACTAGGAAGGGATTTACCAAACAGTAGCCATGTCTGGAAATCAACCTTTCTCACTGACAGCCTGAAACTCCCTAGAAGGGTACAATGTTGTAGAGAGGAAAACTCTAGACTTCTTAGGTCAAATCCCATCACTTCCTTTGAGTCAAAGATCAGACAGAATTAACTCCATTCTTCAAGCCTCTTTTTAAATTATCTCTATAATCTTCAATTTGGAGTTTACCTGTTGGTTTCACTATGTCAGGAATGTTTCCTGGATTGCTATTTCATGATCCTACACCAGTACTTCACTTTAGATCTTGCTGAATCACTGAGGAAAAACCCTAGAGCCCTGCAATTTGTACCAATCTGACCTTGGCTAATGAGTGCTCTAGTGAGAACAGTTTGGAGGAACTTTCAAAAGATGGTTCAGAAGCCCAGTTATCAAGCAGTTGTAATATCAGGTTCTACCTTATAGTTGTGACTGTCAGGAAAGTCACAGCTCGGGAATAACAGTCAGTCCTGCCACAGAAAGAGGGATTGTTAATATTCAGAGGGATAGGTAATCAGATGGAAAGAGATAAACCAAAGGGAAAAAGGTGGCTACTGGAAGGGCAGAGGCAAACCTATTTCAACTGATGGTAAAATCCTTGAGACAGGGACCCTGAGGAAAGCATTGAAAAATTCACTTAGCTATTCTTGTCCTAAAATATTCCCTCACACACTACACTGTAGTACAAGTTATGTTTTGAAAAACCAGGCTCTGAAGAGAGACAAACTGGGATTCAAACCCAAGTTCACCAGTTTCTAAGTGTGTGAACTTGGACATATTAATTCCTCTGAAACTCAGTTTTCCCATTCTCTAAAGTGGAAATACTGATTATACCTCCCCCACATTACTGGGGAGATGTAAAGAAGCAATGTGTGAGACATATGTGACACGCAGTCATTGTTTAACAAACAGGAGTTTAACTGTAGAGAACTTTGGGGAGATTTAGGAAAATAGGAGGAGTTAATAGCCCAATCTCAGGGAAGCAAGCAGTGTTACGTCTTGGCTACTATCCCTATCACCAACAGGAGGAGCAGTCCACTCTCTGCAGGCTGACCTGACATCACAGGGAGGCAAACTGTCTTGTGGAGTTTTGGAAGCTCAACAATCATGTTGGCACAGATACAGCTGGTACTCCTGAGTTCTCAGGCAGCAAGGCTGAAGGAAAAGGGAATGATGAGGAAGGCTTTTCCTGCTCATAATGAAAATAGATAAGTAGTAACAAAATAAACCTGACTTATAGAATTTACAAAACTGATCAAATGTAAAAAATCAGTAAAAAATTAGACAGTGTATACCCAGCTTGCTTGCATTCTTATCTAGCATGTTAATCTGTCATTCCATGTCCATTCACTTTCTTTCCATGTTATGTAAAAGTAATTAGGATAAAAAAGGCTTTATCAATATTATCAAGTTTAATGACTTATGTTTCTTGTTAAAATCTATGAAAGACATGTTAAGTTTTGAAGACTTCTCTTCCTCTTCTAGCTGATATGACTGACACAGGATATCATGGCATACACAGAAGTTTAGAGGCAACCTTGGATCATAGTTATCCTAAAACATGATATAAAGAGCATTCACTGTCCAAAGGACTAAGATAAAATTTGCTTATTTCTGTTCAGATCGCAATTTTGGAAGTCAAAAACAATTCAGAACTTTTTTGTAGGAGAAAAAATTGTTTTAGATATATACCCAGAATATTATATCAAATGGATGGAAATAACGAATGGTAAAAAGCTAGCTAGAGTAACTTCAGCCCAGATTTTTTATTCTCAACAGGTTTTAGATGCAGAAAGTTGGAATATGAATTTGCTGTGATTTTCTTGTAGAAAAAGGAAAACATAAGGATTAGAAGACATTAAAATGACACAAAATACCCCAAATTAAAAGGGTGTGGTTTGAAATTGCTTTTCTTTCATACAAAGTAGAAAGTAGGCCACAATGGGCAGAAACAACATTCCATTCTTGATTTTGATGCTTCGGCTTTTTCTTCCCTTTTCAAACCTAATTGGCCAACTGGCAGTGTTTTTCTGACTTAGTTTTTACAGTGGGGTGAAGAGAGCCATGCTGATTCAGTCATTGCAAAATAATAGAATATTTTACCGATTTCAGCAAAACTATTTGACATTTAAAGGTCACGTGGCAGATCTTGATGTATAGTTACAGTAAATTAATCACCCTTCCTTCTTTATTGCGTATAAACAAATTATAGACTCCCTGGCTGGCTGAAAAGAAAAACTAGAGCTATTTGTACTTTATTTCCTTTCTATGATTTGAAATCTTGAATTTTTTTACATCTATAAAATGCAAGTGGCCCTTTGTAAAAAATTGAACAAACGTGTACAATCCTTATGTGCTCTCAGTGTTCCCCACACTTGAAAGAAGAGGGAGGGAGTCTGGGGGTAAGGGAGGGGGCGGGGGGAAGGAGGGAGAAATGACCCAAACACTGTATGCACATATGAATAAAATAAAAAAAGAAAAAAGTGGGGACCTCCACCTGGCCTGGAGCTTTCTGAAAGAATAAGACCACATGATAGCAGGTATTTGTCATGACGTTCTCTGAGGCACTCCAGTTTGTTTATAAACTGCACCTTACCTTCAGTACCTCCAAGTTTTACTAGTAGATAGGATAAATTTAGATACGAGAAATTAAGGCTTTGATTATTTTAAACATCTGTTTGAAATTTAGATGATTGATCACAAGGCAAATTTAATGTTTCTGTCACCATGTGCCATTTACCAAATGACACCTGGAAATTTTGATTGGAAACAGGGGCTCATTTCCTTTTGCCTTTTATTTATGCTTGCCTTACAAGTGTCACCTGCACTCAAATTCAGGCTCCATACTGTAAAGGATCACATAGTAAACTTTTAGCCTTTGCAGTCACACACTGTCTTGATTGCACGTTCTTCCTCTTTTTTGTTGCTTTATAGCCTTGTATGATGTAAAAAGTACTTTTTGGCACTCAAACCACATAAAAAGGCCAAGGGCTGCATTTGTCATGTGGCCCCTAGTTTTCCAAGCCCTCTGCTTTGTACATTGAGAAAGGAATAAAATGTTTTATATGAATATTACTTACTATCAGCCTATCTAATTATTCACTATTGTCACAGGTTAATTAATTATAATTAAATAGTGGCCTCATCTTCAACATTAATGTCCACTTAAACTTGATAGTCCTCTTTCCCCATAACCCTGTGACTTTCTGTCTTCCCCTGAGTTTTTGATTCCCAGAATGATTATATTTGCTTGCTTAATAACTGAATTCACCTGTGCTCTGTTGACTTTGATGACAAAAACTCTAGCTGCCTTGTTCTATCCATATCCCCAGCAACTAACAAACTTACTGTCCCTGGATAAGTATTCAGTTAAATGGATGGTGAATTGATTAGAAATCTAAACCTCTGAGTCATGTGAACTAAAGGAAGAATGATTAAATGCTGGGTCAAAATAGCCACTATCAAGAAGATCACTGAGAAAACATAGAGCTTATATGTAAAAAAAAAATCCCAAGTAATTCAGAACATTATATATAATGAAACATTTTGCCATATTTTTCAATACATTTTCTGTCCACAGGAAAAATCCTGAAAAAGTAAAAGTATAATTTTTTTCAGCTAAAATAATTTAAAGTTTAAATTTATTCTATTAATTTCAAGTTTACTGAATGGCTCTTAGACAACTATCAACTATTCAATGCTGAATGATAGTGAAAGTTTTAGATTCAGTTACAAAGTCAGGAGAATTTGAGCTGCAGTATTTCTCCATCTCATCACAAACATCTTTCTTGGTGTATTGACTTATTTTCAGGCTGTTTTTGTATAAGAAGTAGGTTGGGCAATTTTGTGGTCTAAGAAATTAGATTTCCAATTCATTATTTTATGAACTTTCAGTATTTAATTAGGCATGTGATTTCTAAGTTGTTGCTTTCATATTCCAAGCACAACAGTATATAATAAACACACCGGTTGAGCTCTCTGAGACATGAGTCTCACATTTGGAACCAATGAATGGTCCATTTTGGTTAAGTTTTCTCTTGGGTCTGTCTTTCCAAAGTAAAATATTTAGAAAGAATTAAGTTGGTATGGTTTTACAGTGCCCAGTCAACATTTAAATTGTTTGGTTTAAATCTCCTATTTAATAATTCATTTTCTTCTTTTTAAATGAGATTTGGAAATTAAAGTTTTATTTATGACAATTTTCCAGTACTGTTATTGGAAACATGCAGCTATTTTAAACAGTTGCATAATTTGTTCTACATTGGAATGGCTTTGCTATGGTATTTGCTATGTATAGATTTTCTTTGGTTGTAACTGAGAGGATATGCATGAAATACATCAGTGATTTTCCTTCTTTTAAACAGGATTTCATTTCGGGTGGATCAAAAAATGAACGTTGTGATACTGTTTCCAATTTAATAATCAAAGGCTGCTCAGTGGATTCAATAGAATACCCACCTGTGCGTGTAATAATACAAAGTGAAAATGAAATTAATACCCAAGTGACACCAGGAGAAGTGTCAATCCAACTGCGTCCAGGTTTGGTGATTTTCAAATAAATCTATGATAATTCTTCATTTGAAATTTCAACTCATATTAACTTGTTAATATTTAATATTAAGTAGTAGGCAATATTGTTGGTAGTAGAAATCACAGAGAGCTCAGAATCGAGGAAGCAGAATTCTAGTCTTTGTAATGCTCATAGCTAGCTGTATGACCACAGACTCTGCAAACCTGACCACAATATATAATAATTATATGTTCTCCTCACATAATCTGATCATGCTGTGATGCAATTGTGTTCCTGCTCCACTGCAGCTCTGGGGAAAGGGAACATATTTTATTACATTCTTTCTCCAATGCCTAGAGCAGTGCTGGCATGTATTAAGAACTCCATAAATATTCATTGGCTGAATTGATTAATAAGTTAGGAGGTATGAATTAAGCTAAGTACTTAGAGCCTTTATAATGAAATTTTTTTTGCCAGTACTTGGGTTCGAACTCAGAGCCTATCCCTTGAGCCACTCCACCAGCCCTGTTTTTGTTAGGGTCTCATGTACTATTTACCTGAGTTGGCTTCAAACCACAATCCTCCTGATCTCCTGCCTCCTGCTAGGATTATAGGTGTGCAATGAACTTTTAAACACAAAACTACAATTCAGGATTATCATACTTACCTTAGGCAGCTTTGAGTTGGCACTGGAGATTAATATCTACCTTTCTTCCTGTATTTCTTTTATACCTCCTCTTCTGTCATAACAAATACCCCAGTTTGACACATGTATATGCCTTGGGAAGGTATTCATTTCCTTCAGGGTTAGAAAATCCCAGTTATGAATTAAATACAGGAGTACAGGTCAAGGTATACAGATATGCACCCCTCAATTAGATGGATCAATAGAAAGCAGTAGGAAATTGCTTTCAAGTCTGTGTTATTTCATTGTAGGTGGTCTTGTCTTGTCGTTAGCTTTTTAAATGACCATTCTTGACATACTCCTCAGTCCATTCCAAATGCTGAACTGTTTCTTCCAGACACTGTGATTACCAGAAAAATAAAATCCACTCTTTTCTTGACACTAGCCATCATCCCAGCTCCCAATTAAAGCTGTGCTTTTCACCCTATGAAGTAATGATACAGCCCAGTATGGACATATATTAGCAAAAGTTGGAAAGGTAGACACAAAAATCAAACTAATTAGGTATATAAGATTTTGTTTGTTGTCACCTTCCTTTGTTTGTTGCCTTAGATATTCCTATAGCTCTGCATTTACAGCCTTTCAGTGTTATGAATACCAACCTCTTTTTTTTTGTTGTTTTATTTTATTTTATTTTATTTTTCTTTTATTATTCATATGTGCATACAAGGCTTGGTTCATTTCTCCCCCCTGCCCCCACCCCTTCCCTTACCACCCACTCCAGCCCCCTCCCTCTCCCCCCTACCCCCTCAATACCCAGCAGAAACTATTTTGCCCTTATCTCTAATTTTGTTGTAGAGAGAGTATAAGCAATAATAGGAAGGAACAAGGGGTTTTGCTGGTTGAGATAAGGATAGCTATACAGGGCATTGACTCACATTGATTTCCTGTGCGTGGGTGTTACCTTCTAGGTTAATTCTTTTTGATCTAACCTTTTCTCTAGTTCCTGGTCCTCTTTAATGATTTTTCTCTTTATTTCATTCTAACAGGTCCATTATCCCAGGTTTTTGATCTTTATGAGCCTAAGTAGGTTTTCTCATAGACTACTTCTAAAATCACTAATTTCATATATATTTCCATATCCCAGCATCACTTGTATCTAGTCTTTTCCACTAGTCATCCATAAGAGTCTTGCTGTCACCCCTTTCAAACTGTATTAACATGGAATAGTAAGATACATGTAATTCAATTATACTTTGATTTTTTTGACTCAATTGTGGAGAGGGGATAATCCTCACAGCACACTGAGTTTGAGGGCAAGTTTGTTAATATCATCTTTTCTAAAAATCCTTCTTTGAATAATCTAGATTCTTGCCTCTCCACTCTGTTTTCCTTCAACAAATTCTTCACATTCCGAGAATTTTAAAACACGCACCATGATATTTACAGATGAATAAATAGGAATTATATAATACAATAGAACAATTAGCAATAATCAATAAACTTGATGTCTTAGTCTGTTTGGCTGCCATAACAGAATCTCATACACTGGATAGAAAAAACAACATAAATATATTTTCCCACAGTTCTAGAAAGCTTACAAATCCAAAAGGCTAAAATGCTCAACATCAAGATGCTGTCAGATTTTGTTCCTGCTGAAGGCTATATCTTGCATTTAGCCATCTTCTTTGATGTGTCCTGATATGGCAGTGTGTGTGTGTGTGAGAGAGAGAGAGAAAGAGAGAGAGAGTGAGAGAGGGAGGGAGGGAGATTGAGACTATCCAGTATTGATTCCTAGAAGGCCACTAATCCTATCATGAAGACCCCACCCTCATGACTTCCTGTAAACCTAATTATCCCTCAGAGGCTCCATCTCCAAATACCACCCACCACAGGGGAATACAATTCAGTCCATAGCACATGATATATAAAATACTACTTTTTAAAATCCATGAAATATTTTTAGAAATTAATCCTATCTTAGACAAGAAAACGCTATTCTAAAATATGAGAAACATTTTATAGGTAAGCATTTTTAAGCACAGTGCAATAAAAATTCAAATCAATACAAAAAGATTAAAAAATCAAATAAAAGCAAAATTCATAAAAATCTCCCTTAAATAATTCTATTTCCACAAAAATCCAAACTTTAGCCATAAGCTAATAAGAGTAACAAAATACCTCAAAATATATGGAATGAGATTTAAGTTGTTCTCATGAAAATTCAAAACTTTAATTTTATTATTTGCTTTCATTTATTTTATTTTTATTTTATTATTTACTTTTAAATAACAGTAAAAAAAAAAGCCATCAAGAAAACAAAGAGAAATAAATACACAATTTTTAAAAAAGCAAAAAGAAGAAGTTCCTAAGTTTTTAAAAAAACAACAAAATTAATGAAGTGGAAAATAAAAATAAAAAACCAAAGTGGATATACAAATTCAAGATTTATTTTTCTTTTTTTCAATCTTCAAATTTTACCCTTTTTTTTTCTTATTTTTACCTATTAATCTCATGGAAAAAATCATATTGATCCTAGTTGATGTTCTTTAAGAACAAGGAGATTAAGCCTTTAGCAAGACAGAAAAGAGAAAGGAATTCTCTACTTTTAATTCAGAAATACAGTATGCTTAATAACAAACAGTCCTAAAGGACAAGAATGAAAAACAGGTCACACTAAGGGGAGGACACTGACAAGAGGGGGAGGGTAAAAGAAGGAAGTAAAGAAAATGAATATAAAATCTCTTTTGTTTTTCAAAAACTGAGAACAGGAATGTAAAACAGGTCTTGTCTGGGGGTTGGTATCAGTGGGAAGGGGAAGGATATAACGAAAGGGTGTAGGAGGATGAATTTGGTAGAAATATTATGTACTCAGGTACGAAAATGGAAAAATGAGACCTGTTGAAACTATTCTAAGAATAGGGAGGAGAGAGGATAAAGGAGAATGATGGAGGGATGAATTTATGATAGATTTTAAGCATTTTTGTAAATGTCACAATCTACCCCAGTACAACAATAATATAATAAAAAGAAAAGAAGAAATAGAGTACTTGATAAAAATGAAAAAAGCCTATATTTCACTAATTTAAGAAAATGTTTCACATGTGGTTCATTTTAATATTGCAAAGAAAAATTCCTTTAATATAGTGTAGTTTAAATTTAAACTTTTTCAAATATGCCTTATTCTTCCTTAATTTCAAGATTTAAAAAAATAGAAACTTGCCCATATTTCCTGCAATACATGAAAACATATTCCCATTCAATTTCCTACAAAATTTAGAAACATGCTGGAGTCTGTGTCTTGCTATTTTAAACCAATCCCACTGGGGAGGGGGTACTTCTCCTGCTCAAATGTAATGAATAGACATTGGCTTCTCTTTCTTTCTCCTACAGGCTCTACATTTTCTTACGATTTTCAATTTCAACTTATACAGAACATTTTTCAGTTTTCTAAGTGTTCCACCATGTTTGTTGTAGCCAGAACATCAGAGACACTCACATGACAATTGGAGTAGTTTAAAACTCATTCTAATCACCTTTGCTTCTTTGATTCATTCAAATCAACAGTTCTAAGGCAACAGTTTTAAGTAGGACTTTCCTCCCAAGTCCTTTCATTCCATGTCACAGACCTATTTCTTCCCTTTTAAGTTAACTGAAGGAAATAAAGGCCTGACCCTTTAGAACCACAAAAGGTATGAAGAAAAAGCTTCCCTGGAAATAATACATTTAAGTCCATGGACATTTTGGACTCAGATGATGCTCTCCCCTACCCCCTGTACAGGGGATTGAACGCATAGCCTCATGCTTGCTAGGCAAGTGCTCTACCACATGAGTCAATGTCCCCAGGCTCTTCTCCTCTTGAACTCTAAACTCTCCCTACACTGAGAAAGAAGTCCTAGGAACCACCTTCTTTCTGGGCCTTTTGAAACACTGAGCCAAAATGTGTTTTCAGCATAGTGTAGTTATCGAACATTTGTGAGGACTGTACACACACAGAGGTTTCAGAGGTGACGAAATAGTTCTTGCCCTAATGTTGCTTACAATCTAGTAGTAGTAATGGTAATAATCAGTGACACATGCATACATAAGCCATATCCTTTAGTAACTTTCAGCCACTAAAAGAAGATAAAGATATCTAGTCTGGAATCTTACAATTATATGGTAAGCATTATAATGGTAGTATAATCCAGTCGCTGTGGTAACACAAGGGAGGGATGCTCATCTGGGTTCAAGGAGGAGCAGATTCCTAAGCAGTATCTGGAAGCGGTAATTATAAGAAGAAAGGGAGGTTAGACAGAGGAAGAAACATAAGCAAGGCATGGGAGGGTGTATTGGTGGAGTGTACATGGGGACTTACAAGGAGGTTTATTTTGCTAGAGCTGAAGGTGTAGATAGACACAGGATGATGAGGCACTTTAATCTGCTGTTGTTGCCATCTGAGCTAACTTGGGCATTAGCCACCTGGCAGTGAGATACTTACTAATTCTAAGCAGAGAGTGACATAAGCAACTTTCAGTTTTAGAAAGATGGACCCAATGTTTAGTGGTGGCAGGAAAGACTATAGAGGAAGACAATGAAGAGTCTCAATAATCCAGGCAAGGCTAAGAAGGGCTGGAATAGACAGGAATAAGTCACAATGTTGTGGCATATTGGAGAAGTTCATTTGAGAATTTTAACTTAATAAATAGTAAGTAAAGAAATTGACCAAAGATAAAATACCACATTATCAAACCTTAAACCTTAAACAAATGTGTCAATAGTAATGAGTTTGGGCTACAAGATTAAAATCAATCTGATTCTACCTTCTTCTTGATAATTTTAGATTCAGCTGGGCATGGTGGTTCCACCTGTAATCTTAGCACTTGGGAGGCTGAGGCAGGAGGATCTCAAGTTTGGGCTACATAGTGAGATGCTGTCTCAAACAAAGGAAGGAAGGGAGGGAGGGAAAGAGGAAGGAAATCTAGATTCATAAAAAAATACCAAGGAAATGTTATGGTCAGCTCCAAATTACAATCAATTATAACTACTTTCCTCGCAGTTGACTTTGATTATGTTATATAGTGGGAATGGACTATAAATAGGAACTATATATAATGTAGGAAAAGAAGAATCCAAAGCTGCTGAGAAAAACTGATTTTAAATCCCATGAAAGGAAAGGAAAATCAGCCCTGTGTCCAAGAGAATCTGATGATATTTTAAAAATATTCACATAAATACACCCAAACAGACTCTTTACATCTATCTATATTCCAAAAACAGAAAGATATTGAAAAGAAGGAAGTATTTGCATCATAGCAACGAAGGATCTGAACAAGGAAACTACTTGTCATTACCCAGAACTTCATGTGATTTTAGAAAATTACTTTTTACTTTTTGAGATTAGTAAAGAAAGGTACCTGAAATTTAAATAATCATTTTTCTTTATCATCAACACCCCAAATTCCTAAAGTAACAACAGTAGCTATAATTAACTTTGTATGAAATAAAAAAGACACATTACTTATATTTTCTATTAAAATTCAATCTAAATATTAACCCATCGTATCTCATAACTAAAAATATCTGGCAGTTTGCTTCATGTCAAGTTTATTCCTATTTATATAGCAAATACAGTTGAATGCAACTGTTTTAGTAATATCGAATGCCTTGAAGAGTTCAAATAGTTTTAAATAATAGAACTGTATTGAACATGGATCATGAAAAGTAAGATAGTTCTTTAGATAAAATTGTCTCAGAAATATTTGCTGAGGAGGAGAGAGTGTTTGAAAGGTTATGCTTGTAGAAATAAAGATCAAAAATGGGGAGCACTCATTCCCTTTTCTTCCCCAATATTACCAGTCTCCTTGTTTTACACCACTGGATGTAACCAGTAGAGGTTTTACATAGGAACACAGTATGCACATTGCCATGAAGAAGTGTTACTACTTCTTACTATGGAGTACTGAAGGTGTGATCCCCTTCAAAGCAGAGTTCAGTGATCCATCAGGACAGTTCTGCTGTCATTTTCATGTGCTTCCAGCACCATGTCAATTATACTCCCTTGGTAGCAATCCTGGGACCACTCATGGGAAGTAAAGATTTACCTGAAAGCCTCAAAATGGCTTATAACACTTCTTTAAGTAAGTAATTCCCAACATCACATGTTCCACACTCATCTCAAATTGTATCTCTGTACCTTGTCAGATAAAATTTATACATGGTTCTATAATGACACTACATGATAACCTTAAGGTATTTTTCAAATAATAAAACAAAACTTTCCCAGATTGCAGCAAAAAATTCATATCATTAACTTCCTAAGAAATTTGAAGTTCAGGAACTGAATTTGTTGTCTTAAGTTAAAATTCAAAACATATCCAACAATTCTTAAGTGGAAATTCAAAGGAATTAAAGCCTAATATCCAATGATATGTAAGTGCAATTTCTTTTAATTCAAGCCCAGAATTATCATCCCAACTTTTTGATCTGCCTTATCTCAGGGAGGTAGAGTTTTAGTGACGGGTAGAATTGGGGATTTTTCTCCGGCTCAAGGCTTTTTTGTTAACAGAACTGGTATAGCTCCTTCAAGATTTTGACAGTTTATTACAATTTCAGTTCAGCAAAAGGTCTTATGTGTCTTACTTTTTAAAGATTTTATAGATAATGGAATACACAGGATTATCATAGCACTGGTCCATATCAACCTCAATTTCAAAAACAAGACAATCCCAGGCTCAGGGTTTCCTCTAGACTAAACGCTGTTCCAAGAACTGAGGACGGGCTGGCAGATTCAGCAGTATTTTAAGAGAAGATTAATGGTGGATTTTTTTCTTGGCTTTATCAACTAATCTATGCCAGTTTTGTGGAATCTATGAGTGTAATCCGACTTTGCATAGCTCCTCTGTCAGAGCAGCATCAAAGACATTGTTACCTTCATTAATGACCTGACAATGGTGACAGTCACAAATCTTAAGTCATATATTTAGATGTTTCTCTCTGACCCAAAATAGTCAAACTCTATTTCATGTAGCCTTTGAGCTCCATATGAACTAAGTAGAGGTTTTATGTAGGTACACAGTGTCCACATTGCCACGAGGAAGTGTTTCTATCGTCTCTTACTATGGAGTACTACAAAACCTGTCTCCAGGATTTTCCTCCCTCATATATAATTATCCAATGCAAAGCCAACTTTAGAGTATATTATGGGGAGTGTGTTGAGCTCATGGGCAAGAAGTGGTAATCCAAGCTTGACCCCTGTGTTTCCTCATTAAGAAGCAAAGTGGAATTTTGGGGTCAGCCTTTCTAGGGCTACAAATCTTGAGCTGATACTTAAAGTCAGAACTTCATAGGACGTTAGGGCCCTTCCAATGTAAAAGTAGACATTGTTCTCTCCAGCAATGACTAAAAGGCCAGTGTATGGAAAAAATTCTCTTTTCCCTTTATTGACAACTTGCCTTACTGAGGACTTCAACTTTCCCAGGTACCAGCATTGAGGCCCTGCACACCTGACTTTTTCACAAGGCTTCCTCACAGCCTCTTCCTTGCTGAGTCCAGTGAGATCAGATACTACTGGTGAGGCTATCAACAAGTGGTGTCTGCTGAGGTCCCTGTGTGGCTGCCATTTGGCTGGTGTGCCCTGAATAGCTCAGGCCTCTAAGAACTGTGCCTTTGCTGATGCTCCAGAGACACAGCCTTTTTGCTGAGCTCACAAACTCATAATTTTGCACAAGATGCTGAATAAGTGCTATATCTAGCAATGCCTCTGTGGAAACAGATAGCCACTCATCTTTAGACAGGGCCACTGTAAACTCAATGATTCACCAAGATAAAAATACCACGTGATAAGCACTTAAGACCGTTAGCAATATGCCCAAGTCAATAGCTTAAAAAACAACTACACAATTTATCATATTTAAAATGCTGACCCACACAAGAATGTTCAAGCCCCTCCATGTGAATTACATTCTACAATCTTACTCACTGATCTGGCCCTGTGTACCATTTTCTAACATTCAGCAAAATTTAATTTCTCTACCTAAATTGCAGAGCACTTCCAAAAGGACAGGTCTTTCCACCAGAGGCTCAAGAGCTGAGTGGAATAAATGTTCTCTGAAGGCATTTATTCCTAAAGGAAAGGAATGAGGGAAGGAGTGAAGGAGTGAGCTCTGCATACCTGATTTCTCCTTCCAAACTCCTGTGCTACAGAACTTGGAGCACTACCCTAGACAGGTTTCGTGTACATAAAGCAAATTTGGAATGAACAAATTGCTCCTTTATTTCAATATTATTTTTATATGCTTGTAACTCTTTACTATTTTATTAGGTTAGGTAATTCAATTGAAAAAACACCTAATTTGTGAAATAATTTAAAGAAAAATACTTTTAATTATAGTAGGATTTGATCAATTAGAGAATTCCTTTAATAAGGAAGTCAGCTTACCAATTATGCCTATAAATTATAATTTAGTTTTAAAAAATACTTCCCACTTGCAATATTCTCCATGGATAAATAATGACTTAAAAATCACTTGATTTATTGTTTAAAATAAATCAAATTGTTTTATTTGTAAATGGTTTATTTTCTAATATATTTTTACATTACAATCAGACCTATCAACTCTGTGGGCTGCGAGGGGAACAACCTACATCCTTGTATCAAATCATAATGTGACAAAGAACTAAATAAAGCACATTGCAGATAGTGGCCTTGGGAAACTACCCACATTTCTTCAGTGTGACTCTTCCAAACCACTTATTTTGCTCAACACCAGTGCCTCATCTCTGTGATCCCTTTTCAACACCCATAGTCAATCCACCAGCAAATGTTAGGCTAATATTTTCTAGTCTTCAGTGTGGCACTGCTGGGTACCATGCATTAGCTCACTGTCTCACTCACTAGCTGATGACAAGAATCTTATGGACTGAGTCATGATGACAGTATCATTATTTTGAAGAACTTACTGGTACCAGAGATATCACATCTCATATGTACATATGCCTTAACCCAAAAGAATGAATTTGCACCTGCCCCCAATAAAAGGTAATATTTCTGAGGATATCTTTCTGGTTTGCTTTGAAGCATTCCCCAAGCAGAGCCTCCTACATGCTGCTTTTTCCTTGGCTCTGCGCTAGTCTAGCTAAGGCAGGCAATGGGCAGTGCAGCGCAGGTGATGAGACCATGCTACATTTAGGTTGAGCTGGTCTATGGGCTCATCCATAGAATTCTGAGAAATACACTGTAGAATTAGAGACTAAGCAACTGGTTTCAAAATGCTTTATCAATAGATTCCCAAATATTCCAAACTTCAAAATGTATGGACTTTTGATAGTGGTTGTAGATGCTAAAATGGACTGACTTACTGACAGCTTATCCTGAGATATGTACAATGAAGACTGCATGATGCTTTTCTTGCTTTGAACTAGGAGCTGAAGCTAATTTTATGATGAAAATTCATCCTCTGAAGAAATATCCAGTGGATCTTTATTATCTCGTTGATGTATCAGCATCAATGCACAATAATATAGAAAAATTAAATTCCGTTGGAAATGACTTATCTAGAAAGATGGCATTCTTCTCCCATGACTTCCGCCTTGGATTTGGCTCATACGTTGATAAAACTGTTTCGCCATACATTAGCATCCACCCTGAAAGGATTCATAATCAATGCAGGTATCTGTTGTTTGATGTGACACTGATCAATGAATTTCTCTTATTAAATCTCATTTTGGTTTTTTGTTTTGTTTGTTTTATGCAGTACTGCAGTTTGAACTCAGAGCCTCATGCTTGGTAGGCAGCGGTCTTTCTGCTTGAGCCACTCCACCAGCCCTTTTGTGGTAGATTTTTTTCAAGATAGGGTCTCCTGAACTTTTTGCCCGGGCTGGTTTCAAACAGATATCCTCTTGATTCCTGTCTCCTGAGTAGCTAGGATTACAGGTGTGAGCCAGCAGCACCAGCTTGCTTGTTCTTATTTTGCAATTTTTTCTTATCAAGTAAGAATCAAAATATTTGAGGAGGAAGTCTGAAAACTTTTATCTGTAAAATGGATTTTATATTGTATACTTCTTTCAATAGTTTTTATTTACTTTTTATCACACAAAACAAAACCTACCTAATATTAGTAACTTTGGATAAACTTCCAATAATCAAGCTGTGGTAGATATAAGTCCCTTTTTGAAATGCTGTATTTCTTCCTTTTGGTTGCTCCAAATTTGGTAAATCAAGGTTTGACACATTTCAAAGTATTTATTCTGCTGGTACTCTTTGTACCATTCCATTAATGCATCATGATTGTGTATGATTATTAGGCTTATGAAATGACCACAGAGAAAGCTCAGCTTTCTCATAGAGATTGGGTCCAAAGATGAGAACATGATAGTTTAGAAAAAACCATTTTTCTTATTATTTTGGAATTCTGATCCTAAATAGAACTTGTCCCACCATGAAAACAGAACTTAACCTTAAATATACAAGTTCTCACATGATACTACCTTCAGTGTGTTGAATTTCTAGAAAAATAGATCTGTTTAGTTCTTCTATAAGACATTTTATTTTTAAGGTGTTTTCCACTGCCTAAATTTCTCAAATATGTTGTGCTACACATTTCAATTTACTAAAACAACTGCTATCATACCAGAATAGGCCCAGTTTATCTCTTCATGCAGTTCATGAATTTTATCCCTTTTTTTCTTTTTTCTGAGGTAGGGTCTCACTAGGTAGCCCAGGCTGGCCTTGAACTTGTGATCCTCCTGCTTCAGGAGGTATTACAGGTGTACTACCATACCCGGCTGGAACCTTCTTGAAGATGAGAAATGGTTCTCAGTTTCTAAGATATCAAGAATTATCAAAATAATGTTCATGAATTTTGATTACTCACCCATGATTCCATACCAACCATAATTTAAAAAATTAATGTACTATTCCTTTTATACATCAAACAATATTATATTTCAGTAAATTCACGAAAATATTTCCCAAAATGTATTTCTCTGCTGTTCTATGGTCAACTGTGATAGTAAGTTATAGAAAATTCTTTTATTCCTCTTAAAAAGTCACAGTGCCTTTTAGCATATTGGAAGCCCTTAGTTGTCTTTATTGGTGAAATATGTTTGACCTTAATTTTTGGAACACCAAACATTATAGCTCTATTTCCTATTCACAAGGAAAAGTTCACCAATATTAAACTTCTCTTTAATTTTGCAGATTTTTGTGTTATAAGAATGACCTTGACAAAAATTTCTACTTCTTTCTCATACTAACTGCATACTTTTACTGCTAGTTGTATTGTGGAACTTTTAAGGCAGCATAGAAACAGACTTTGCACTTCTCTGTTTCCCATGCAGTGACTATAATTTAGACTGTATGCCTCCCCATGGATACATCCACGTGCTGTCATTAACAGAAAACATCACTGAGTTTGAAAAAGCAGTTCACAGACAAAAGATCTCTGGGAACATAGATACCCCAGAAGGAGGTTTTGATGCAATGCTTCAGGCAGCTGTCTGTGAGGTAAGAAGTTTCATATTACCGGTGTTTGAGTGCAACACTCTCAAATAATTTAAAATTTTTATTTTCTCTTTGAATTATGGAGTGAAAACATAGTATTCAAGAACACGTTCTTCTCCTATCTCATACCAATCACCAATGATTCATTTTGGTAGGACTTTGGGACAGAAGAACTTAGTTGAGAGAGGGATATAAATAGGAAAATATAAGAATGATAGCTTGTGCACATGGATATAAAGCTATTAAAATGTCTGTTCTCTTGTGCCAAACTCCAAGGAAGAACCAGAAATAGTCTTTTTTTCCACTCACATTACATCATTGTCATACTTCACAACCTGGCTTATTCTTCCTCCTGTGCAACACTGGCAATCTCTAGCCAGGAAATGGTGTGGTCAAATGACTGTGGTGAAGTAGAGGATATACAAATAAATGTAGATGCTATTTATGAAGCATGTGTGTACTTATGCACATCATTCAAGCTTGACTTACTGTTTGTCAACTCAAACATATCGTTTACTTGAGGAAAGACCACAGTACAGATCTATGTTATTGTACAAGGTCTAATTACATGTTTATTTTTAAGAGTCACATTGGATGGCGAAAAGAAGCTAAAAGATTGCTGCTGGTGATGACAGATCAGACATCTCATCTTGCTCTTGATAGCAAATTGGCAGGCATAGTGGTGCCGAATGACGGAAACTGCCATCTGAGAAACAATGTCTACGTCAAATCAACAACCATGGTAATGTAGCAATAGCTCCTTCCTAGATGTGACTCTTTGGGTTAGAGTACAAGCTGAAATTGGCAATTCAGCTGTTCTTGTTCAGGCACTATACATTTTTTTAAAAATGAAAGTGATACAAGAGCTTTGCTGTTTATGCAATTCAAGGAGTTTGAAAAGGGGTAGAAATGTCCTTTGCTTTGTTCAAATGGACTAGTTCCATAGGGTTGATATTTACAAACATGTTAAAAATGGCTAAAAGAAAACAAACAAAAAAAACCCAACACATGTAATTGGTCTGAGGAATCTTCATAGTATAATAAGTAGAAGCTAAGTAGAGACCAGGAATAAAACAAGTCAAGTTTTGTCTACTTTTGTACCTTGCTTCTTCCTCTGAAACTTATCTTTATGGAAATCTGCTTTTATATCTGAATTGCTTCCTGAGACTTAGTATAAGCTCTGAATCATAGAATTAAGTACAGTTTTTTAGTGTTACATGTTTCCCAGCATTAGTTAATTCTAGATATGAAAATGAACAACAAAGCATCATTTATTTCCGATGTTGACACCTATTTATACATTCCCCAATGTTAGAACAAAAGCTGTCAAAATCTCACAGTTCCTGAACCCTCCTGTCTCAGAAGTTTTTTTCCCAAGTTACCCTTAGACCAAAAGAAATACCTAACAGTTCTATTTGTTCAATAATGCAGTCCAAATACCTGCTTATTCACTAACAACTTAATAGCCAGTTTAAAAAAGATACATATGAATGAAATATTTAGATATTTGTTTATATCATTTTAGTAAATTACTTCTTTTTTTTTGTGACAGTACTGGGGTTTGAACTCACACTTGCTAGGCAGGTGCTGTACCACTTGTGCCGCCTGGCCAGCCTGGTTTTTGTGCTGGATATTTTCGAAATAGGGTCTTGTGAACTATTTCCCTAGACTGGCTTTGAATTGCCTTCCTCCTGATCTCTAACTCCTGAGTAGCTAGGATTATAGGTGTGAACCACCGGCACCCAACAGTAAATTACTTCTTAACGGAAACTTCCCAAACCTTGTAAACAGATTGGACAGCGCCACTCACATGTCCTATTCCTGATTTTTCATGTTGACAAGCTTGGCAAAGATATGATGTCATTTAGAAGAATAGAGTCAAATGTAATCTTAAATCCATGACCTACTTCTAGCTAGGTTTATGGGTACCTGAGAAATGCAATAGCTGTGTTTGTTTCCCTTGAAAGCTTAAAATATTTTGTGCAATCCTTGTGAGTGTGCTCTGGTACTCAAAGGCACTTTACACATGGTTTGGGAGCTACAGTATTAGAAGTATATATGTGATATTGAAATTGGTGTGGTTCCCATATATAAAATTCAAGTCAATCTCTGGTTAATCCAGACCACCCTACTAGACTTGTTGAAAATCAAGGGGAGGGGGAAATTATATTACTATATAAAACACGTTCAGCCGTGTTTAGTGTGTTTAAAACCTTCAGATTTGGATTTACTTCAATAATGTCTTTCTCCTTGTTAATTCTCATTTATGCAGCCTCGTTTCACTTTGTCAGACTCACCTACTTCTACTTAATTATTTCTTATCTATCCTTCTTTCTAGTTAACCTCTTTAAGTCTCTGGTAGTGTCCTAATTTGTTTATTGGGAGTAGAGGAGGAGACAGGATGAACCTCTCTGTTGAGAGACAAAGAGAAATGGTGTTTCCTCTAAGGAGAAATAACAACAACATAATTCTCAAAATGAATTATTCTTTGAAGTTTTGCCAAATCACTGAAGTCATCATCTCTCCATAAGTACATTTGAAAGGATGCTGTGCCTCATCTAGGGAGGATTCCCTGGGCGAAAATAAAATGCTGTCATAATTTAGAACTATATCATATCATAGAACCTTACAGAAATAAATGATAGTTTTGGTACAGTCTATCATACACTTCTTTTACCTTTTTTGGTCATTGTTCCACATATTTAAAGGAATGATCCTTACACATGTCACTAGTTTGATACATTAAGGAAACCAAAAAGGAACGTGCTTGTTAATAACTTAGAAGAATACTTTTATTTCGGTTATCTCAGGTCTGTTTTAAAGCATCCTCCTCCTAAGAATTTTCAATTCCCTCATTCCTAGGGACCTTTCCTTAAAACAAAAGATCCCTTGGCTATGCATTCATACAAACCAGATGTACTAGTGCTTTAAAACCTCCTATATCTAAGGCTACCTTGCCCTGACTCTTAGCACAGCTACCTGCCCATTTTTAAATGATCTCCATCCTCTTCTACTAGGCTAATAGGGAGGAATTTTTTTTTAATTTGTATGTGCTAGATAAGTAATTGAACAATCTGCTTCCTAGTTTTATTTTCAGCAGTCAATAACAGTAATGGTACAAAGTTCTTTGGTCCAAGATTCTAGTTCTTTTATTTATGCAATTAATAAGAAAACTTTTATTATTCTAAATTTCAGGGGACAGAGTTCCACTTGTTGTACACAGAGCTATTTCACAAAGGTCAAAATGAACTTCACACTAATAGCAACCATCGATATAAATATGCATTAACTGAAAGAACTATAGCCAGCCCTTGGAACACAGAATCCAATTTATTTGTATAGCAACTCTATAGAGTAAATAATTATTGCCCTTTCACAAACAGAAAGATTGAGGGTCAGAAAAGCTAAGTTAAAATTGCCTGAGAACAAACAGCTAAAAATTGATAAATTGCAGATCTGGTGTCAAATTCATCTTAATCTTATATAAAAAGATGTATTCTTAACCACTCTGTCACAGCATCTCTCAACTGAAAAGCAGAAGAAACAGAGAAATGATGGTCTTACTGTAATTTCTGTTTAACATTCTAATTGCAGTCAATCTATGGAAATATAAACCAGATGATTTGGTTTATATAAAATGAGATATACTTTAAAATAGTTTCTCTTTAAAAATTGTTTATATTTGTACATGGCTGTTGGAATATGATGCTGTACCACTGAATAAATGCCATTTTCTAGATTAAATTTCAGTATAAGAACTCTGAGTAGTAGTGAAGCTTTATAATTTGCCTAATGACAGTTTAAAGTGTGTTATTCCTTCTACAGTGGTAGATGTTCATACAAAATTGTTACTGGTGCAGAAGATAGGTTATTAATACCAAGGGGTTAGAATTCCATCCTATCTCCCCACCCAGCTCCTCCAGGGTTATTCTGAACCTCGGTCAGAGCCCTCCCAGAAACCATTCACTCCACCCTTGGCAGAAGCCAAGACTAGCACAAAGCTCTTCAGTCACAATGAAGAGAGAGCAAGGAGCAAATATGTGGCAGTCATCCAGCGACCCTGATCAATGGGATTTCCAGATGTTGTATGATTCTCAGCCCTGAATAGAAAGCTCCCAACAGGCAAAATCCAGCTACATTTTCCCTGTATTTATGCCTGCATAGGGGATGTATTTACCAGTATTTCCTAGTTTAGGTTTGATGTTTCCCTTTCCTCATAGCTTTTCATGGGTTTCTTCAATCTTTCTCTCCTCTACCTCCTTAGAATTCCCTCCTGCTGGCCACTTTGGTCATTCCTTTCCCTGTAACCTCAGTGGACTAGACTGACTGTTGAGTGGTCAGCATCCTAGATGACTAAGCTAGAATTGCTGGAGGAGAATCAGCCATTCCTTGCGGATAAAAGTGGCCAGAACTGTTTGCGCCTCTTCTCATGCAACTTCATTTAGCCTGTACCTGACCTTAATTTTGCTATTTAGGAAGTTTTCTTTTTACCATGGATTACATTTAATTTTTCTAGAACTGCAGATAAAGAGATCTTACAAACATACTAAACTAATTTAATCCATAACTTTGCCATGTGAGTTAACAAACTTTTATAAAATTATTGCATTTATTTCAGTGCTTTTTTTTTTCTAAAAGGGATATTTTTGGTATTTTCAAAACCTGGGAGACATTTATAACTAACAATTGGTATCAGACAGAGTTCCATATATGGAGGTAATTGTAATCTTTTAGGACAGAAATTTGTTAATTATTTTTGCTAGTTTTTTACTTAGAAATAACCTCTTCAACTTCAAAAAGAGTTAAATATCTATTTTTCTGCTTCTCAGATTTTTGGGTCTTGGACACATACTAATAAAATGCTAATTCATGGAATACACTTTTATTCCAGGCAATGAATGCAGCTACAAAGTTTTAAGGCAATGTGCAGGCTTTTGAAAAATATCATTACATCTTTTGAGGCTTTAAAAGACTAACAAAAATCCCTTTTTCAGCTCCTCCTTACTGATCTATCTGCTTTAAATTGTAAACACCATGATAATATTTTTACAGTTATTTTATGAAAACTAATTTGAATGCTTTTCTATGTTCTCATAAAAGTAGCTAGGAAACAATCTCTGCAAACAATATCTAATTGAATTTATTTTTAATTGAAAACAAAAGTTGCATGTAAAATCACCAATAGCAGCTTACTGTTGCTTCTACAGTGCCTCTGGAATGGGATGAAATGAAAGTTAGGAAAGCTAGCACAATTAAATTCAAATTCAATGCAAAAACTTATGAACGGAATATGCTAATTAAGTGAGATGTTTCAGTCAAATCACATTTAAGCAGATTTTTGTTATTATCAAAAACTTACAAAAATTTTTAGCCCATGCTCTCCTTCAGAAAGTAGAATGTCATGGTTACAATTAATGCTGTTTGGGACAGGGGCCACAAATTCAAGCAGAGGGGATGCAGGAGTAGTAAATAAGACCTGTAAATTAAAGTACATCCAAGAATATACCTACCATATTTATTAGTGTCCTCCAATTGTCTATTCCTTTATAAAAACTGTCCTTTACTCAACAGTGATTTGTGTCCTTTAAATACCACCCAACATCCCAGGGAGCTAAAGAGGTTGCTAGAGAAGTTGTTTTGTAAATGAAAAAGTGGAGGTACTAAAGCATTGTACCTTGTCTCCTCCACAGCAGGGCCTGCAGCAAGTGCCAGGCAGTGTGACATTAGGACATGAACTCCTACTCATCATTAATTTGGACTTAGTGATTACAGAATGATAGGGAACAGCATTTACCCATTAGCTCACTTATCCCTGCCATAAATCTGAGAGGCAAATACTATTATGTATATCTGTTTTACACATACGGAAATTGGATCCCAGAATGTTTAAGATTACTGCCAAGTTACATAAAGTGTGTGGTCAACTTTCCATGACTACAATAAACACCTGAGACAATCAACTCATAAAGAGAAAAGGGTTATTTAGATTCATAGTTTTGAAAGTCACAGTTGATAATAGGTTGTCCCTTTGGCTTTGGGTCTGTGATCACACATCATGGAACAAAACCACTTACCTCGTGGCCAGGGAGAGTAAAAGAGCAAAAAAAAAGGGACCAGAGTTCTACCATCTCCTCAAAGGACACATTCCCAATGACCTGAAAACCTTTCACTACATTCCACCTCTTATAGGTTCCACCACCTCCCAGTAGCTTTGAAGACTGGGGACCCACTCTCCCATACACGGGCCTTTAGGGGACATTTAGTACATGGGTTGGAATTGCAGAGCCAGCAGATCAAGTCCCAGGTGATCTGTATCCAGAGCCCCTGTTCTCGGTTTGATTCTTAGCTGGAGTGATTTTCCCCTCTTGAGAACATTTTCAGGCACAGAGACTAATTGGGTTTCCACAGCTAAGGGAAAGAAATGCTACCTTCTAGTGATTAAACTTCCTGGACCACACAGGGCATTCCTTACAACAAGGACTATCCAGCCCACAATGTCAGTAGCACTGCCTTTGAGAAACCCTAGTTTATGCACTTACCACTGTACCACCATGTAGTTAAAAACGAAGCTATTGGGACAGATGTGGACTGACAAAATATACTAAAGTTTCCACCTCTAAATAAATCTCTGCTATCTGATTGCTCCCATGTTATCTGTCTCTTTCCTCTAAAAATTGAGCTTAAACTGTTGGTGCTTTTAAAATACCTTCTTACGGGTGGGGAGAGAGGAGAATGATGGAGGAGTGAATTCAAATACAATATATTGTAAGAAATTTTGTAAATGTCACAGTATACCCCCAGTACAACAATAATATAATAATAATAAATACTGCTTATAATATTTAATACTACAAATTCTAAATTATCCTTTTTGACTAATTTTACTTAAGATGACGAGAAACTTAAACACTTCTCTTTTGTCCACCCAGATATACATGCTATTAGAATTCCACCATACATCTCTGCACAATTATCTCTTTAGCTGAAATTTCTTCCAATGAATCTTTCTTCTTCCTCTTTCTTTCTGACATTTATAAGTTACTTCTCACAGCCTTAATTACTTAGCAGCTGTCCAGGCAGACTGCTTTCCTTTCTCCCTTTTGCCTCTGAAATGCCAGTTATCTCTATTAATTATTTTCAGAGTTTAGAGAAATAATATGTAATGGGTAAGACAGAGGGGGTGGTTAAAGTTGAGAAGCAGTAATGTCATCAGCACAGTACAGCTGGCTGAGAGGGAGTGCCTTCTACTAGCAGAATAAAAAACATGAAAGATAACATGCTTAAAAGATGGTGTACTTCATGGAGGAAAGGGGAGGGGGTTTTGGAAAGGGCCATAAATTCATAGGTCTCTTGTCAACGGTGGTTTATTTAAACATCTGTTATACATTTGTAAGTTTTGAAAATCTGCCTCAAGGTACTTGGAGTTTTCTTTTAAACAGACTTCTCTCTAAGGTTCAAAAATGTGTTCTTTTAAGCTTAAAAAAAACTCTGACTAACCTTCTTAATGAGCTGCTGAACAAACTAGAGCATTCTAGATTTAAATTTTAAGCCAGGGAGGTCCATGTGCCTTCCTAGTTATGGAAGAGAAAAGAGATTTTAAACATTAAATTGCATAAATTTTCTACTGTTTTCCATTGATTTTGTATAATATAGTTAAAATATATGGATAAAAATTGTCTTAAAATATGAATGTTTTTAAAAATTAAGAAAAGTAAGTGCTTGGCTAGTCGTAATTATTTGTTGGAAAAGCAAAAATATTTGCAAAGCAGTTGTTGCCATTATAAGAATAGTCCCAGTACAGGTAGATTTCCCTTGTCTTTCTTTGTTCTCTCATTTAATTATGTTATGCAAACTGTTATAAATCTATTTTAAAATTACGTATTTTATCAGAAACAGGAATAAGACTTTCGCTGGCAAAATTTGTATTTTGAGGTTTTTTTCTTCTATTACTTTAAAATTACATTCTTAAGAATTGCTCTGGGCAGAAATTTTCTTATGCAAATAATGCTTTTCAAGCTTCTTCATAAATTGGTTTCATATCACACGTAAATGCAACTCATGAAAATTTGAATTGTTTCTACCACAATAAATGCAGACAATCTAGAAAGAAAAGAATATTTACTATGATTTTTCCTGAGGATTGAGTCCAGGGCCTTGTGTATGCTAACCATGCTTACCACTGAGCTATATCCTTATCCCTGATAGCATTTTTAAGCACAGTGCTGTGTGTCTTATTTCTGAACATGTTAATTTAAAACGTGGGTCATAGAACTGAGGTTATAAATGAAACTAGTTAATTTAGGTACTTTATTAGGTTCATGTAGTTGCCAAAATACAGGGATGTTAGCCAAGCTGATTTAGCAAGACTTTCCCTTGAAGAAAACATGGAGTGCTGGGGGGAGTAGCTCAAGAGGTAGAGTACCTGCCTAACAAGTGTGAAGCCTTGAGTTCAAGCCCCAGTGCCACCAAAAGAGAGAGAGAGGGAGAGAGGGAGAGAAGAAAACACAGAACTGAGGGCATGATTCAAGTGGGAGAGTGTTGAGTTTACTCCCCAGTACTACAAGAAAGAAAGGGAGGGAGGGAGAGAGGGGAAATACAATCAACATTGGACAGTGCAATGGGGAACAAAAACGATGAAGTAATTAGAACTTGAATCACAGATCCTAGTTAGGCTCGCTCACATAACACTTGTCTCATGCCATTAGGCATCAAAGAGCAGGCAGACTCCTGCACATGGACCTTATCACCTCTTTGAGAGATGTCTAGGTATGAATTTGTTACTTGATACAATCACTTTAATTCCTAGAAGAGTTTATAGAAAGAAAAAAAATAGGACCAACTATCTAACTTCAAATATCAATTTCTGAAGTTATCAGTTCACTCTCTCTCTCTCTCCCTTACCCTTATCCCTCCCTTATTGTCTATACCTCCCCATGTCTGTGTGCTAGGGATTGGACCTAGGGCCTCATATGTGCTAGGCAGGTACTCTACCACTGAGCTATATTTACATCTCTAAACTAAATTTTATTCCCTTCCACTGACTCATTCCTAGCCTTCTCACTACTACAAAGAATACTACAATTGGCTCTGCATAAATTTTATTTATCAAAGTAAAATAGGTTTATAATATATTATATGACAAAAAGAGTAAGTAAAAGAATAGTAAATTGAAAGATGTTTAAAGAATTTTGCTTCAGAATGTGATTGTCACTAATGTGTCTCAAGGATTTTTTGTGTTTTGACAACAAAATAAATTACTTTGGTTCAAAAATCTTAAAGTCACTTCAATTTTCCTTATTTTCTCAAGACAATCTATGGCCCACTTAAAATTAAGGAAAAACCAAACCCAACCAAAATGTTCTAGAATCTAGGAATTTGTAGATTTGCAACCACAAACAAATGCTTTATAATTCTAAAACACAAAGTTCCTTTATGTTCCATAATTATCATCATGGAGCATAGCTTTTATGTGCTGAAAAAATTAATAATGTGTGGACAGATAAAATTAAAACTTTACCACCAATATTTTAAAGTGGAAGCCATTTAGTCAGTATTGTGATTCTAGAAGAATGGAGTAGTAAATAGTCAATTAGCTGAGATGACCTCAATGATTTCATGAAAATAGTCACAACATTTATCTAAGAAGAATCAACACATTAAATTATCTTTTAATCCAGTGGTAATCTAAAGAGGTTCCAATCACTTTTTGTACTGCGCAAAATTTGGCCATCTTCATTTGTCTAAATTATAAGTTTTATGGAGTTTTGCCTGTCAAATACATTGACGTTGATTGTATATTTCAAAAGGATTTCAGTGGCAACTGTGTGCTATGGCTCACACTTGCAATTGCAGCTGAGGTCTGTAGGATTATGATCCAGGCCAGCCCAGACACAAATGCAAGACCCTATCTCAAAAATAACCCAAGCAAAAAGGGCTGACTGGGGGAGTGTCTCCAGCACCTGCCTAGTAAGTTCAAACACCAGGACTGCCAAGAAATTAAAAAAAAAAAAAAAAAAAAAAGGAATTTCTATGCCTCTAGTAAAATCATAACCTTTCCCAAGTAGGTACATTGTTGCATAAATTACATGGTTTTCTGCAGAATAGATATTTGGATATGTATAGGATTGAGCAGCTAAATTTCACTCCCTTCTCTTTTTCATTACTCGCAGGAACATCCCTCGCTAGGCCAACTTTCAGAAAAGCTAGTAGACAACAACATTAATGTCATTTTTGCAGTTCAAGGAAAACAGTTTCATTGGTACAAGGTATGTTAATCCCCAAACCATAAAAATTTTATGTTTGATTTGGTGGTTATAATTAGAATACTTCTTAGAACCAGAGGTAAGAATTCTGGAATATACATTGCACAATCTAAATTGAATACTATATTAACTAAAATGTACTTTATGGTACCTTAAGTTAGTATTAAGGTATAAATTGTGGGCAATAATTGTCATTTGAGAATTATATTCTGTGTACATGGGCATAGCCTGATACTTAGGGTGGTACTGAATGTGACAGTACTAGGGAACACTTTTTCTCAGTTAAAAAGTATTTCACACTCAGTCTCTACACCTTTTATGTCCTGCTTATACTCTGATCCATGGGAATATCCTTATAATAAGCTATCAGTTTAATTTACAATAGCACTAGTATACCTCACTTAGACTTAGGTTGTACCAATAAAGGAACAAGAGGAGTCATAAAAGTGGCTAAACCAGCCAAAGCCTTTGTGCATAAGAATAATCTTGGTGGTGCCCAAAATCCTTTGAGGCAGGAGAGACTCACAGCAGAATAAACATTGTGCAACAGTGTCACACTAGGGGTGCATGGAACCCGCAACAGAGAACTGTCTGGCTGTTGTTTTCTTTCTGTCTTTGGAGGGCGGGGCGCGGGTCTCTATCTCAAGAAACTGTTTTTTCTTCATTTCCATGACTCTGTGATGCCCTCATTTTCGTCATCCATCACTCATCTTCCTCTCCTTTGACTAGCTTGGCTTTTTTCTACTACCCCTCTCAGTGGCCACTCTCCAGTGCCCTTTAGTCACTTCCTTATTCTTTAGAGGAATTACATTTTCTTTTGACTTCAACAAATACTTGAATTTGTTTGCATTTGCCATAGAGCAGGTGTTTCCTTTGTCAATTCATCTCATACCTAATTACTCTGTTTAACATCTGACAAAGTTACTTTAATCAGATCACTTCTTCCCTTAAAAATCTATAATGAGGCTTTATTTAATTCTCCAGTCTCTCAAATTTGTATGTCATGGAACCAGATATACCTTCAGAAGTAGGGCTGTAGCCCAAACTAAATGGCCCAAAACACGTTAATAATAACAGGAACTGTTTGCACTTACTAAGCACCTAACTATTGACAGACATTGAGTATAGAAACATTAATTCTTCTAGCCCTCTTAGCTACTCCTAACAATGAGGATAGCATACTTAATATGCCCACTTAAGAGGATGAGTACTCGCCCAGAGTTTTCTAACAACCCATATCTTGTGCTCTTAACCTCTAAGCTTCAGAGTTGACTTTCAAATATTGTGTAGCTTTTCAGAGCTTTTGCTTCCTCTTTCTCTGCTCCTTTTATTTCATCATAGCATTATTGGCTCTAGCATTTTCTCCCTGCTCTTTTGTAAATTTGTCTTTGACTTGTAAACTATAAAAACAGGTTTTTTATTAAGTGAATTATGTGCAGAGTGAAAATCATCAGGCTCCCAAAACCTGACCAACTCTACTGAGAGTGCTGTGTCTTGTCTTTGCAGCCACCTACTTGACTGTCCAATGATAAGGTTGTTTGGGTGGGGGACATTTGGGGAGTATTTTTTTCTCTGTGTGTGTGTGTGTGTGTGTGTGTGCGCGTGTGCTGTGGTTTGAACTCAAGGCCTCCTGCTTGCTAGGCAAGTGCTCTACCACTTGAGCCCTCGGCCCTTTTTTAGTTATTTTTCTGATGGTCTCCCATTTTTGCCAGAGGTTGGCCAGCCTCAAACCATGATCCTCTTGCTTTTACCTCCTAAATAGCTGGGATAGTTGTTCAATGAGGCTCCCACCTATGACTTTTTCTCCTATCTCATCCAAAATGTCCCAAAGGTCATTCCATAGAACAGTATTTATGTAAAATATTCACCTATAACACGAGAAAAGATTTTTGTAACTAAAGACATGGAAATGTTGCATTAAATAATATTAGATTTTTCCAAATTGTTATGGAAATAATTATTCCAAAATAATTATAAATTTTGGCCTACTCTGAATGTGTAAATGTGCATTTTGAGTCTCTAAGTGGAAGAAATGATTTGCAAAACGTCAACTTATTTTCCCTCAGAACCATTTTCACATTTAAAATACTTTGGGAAATGCTAGTCTAATTGGATTTTTAGCTCATCATGTAAAGCACAATGCACACACACTCACACACATATACACACCACCATTTCACAGGTATATGGGTTGGTAGCCGTCCTAGTTTGATTACATTTTTGTGTCATGTTTTTCATTCATATAATGACTCACATTACACTGATAACTACAAAATATTTAATATTTGCTGATTACTGAATGCTTGCATACTATTGTTATTATGTAAATATTACTGATATGTTTTATAGGACCTTCTACCCCTTTTACCTGGTACCATTGCTGGTGAAATACAGTCAAAGGCTGCAAACCTCAATAATTTGGTAGTAGAAGCTTATAAGGTATGTATATGTCATACACAATTTTTTCCAAATTAACTTTTAACCTCTGTTTTTGCGGGAAGGTACAAAATAGTGCTTTATCATCTTGAGAGGAGTGATAGAAAGAACATTAAGACTAGGGACTCATATAGGAACCAAGAGTTTAGCCATGACTCTACCATGAGCCACAATACTTCGGAAACTCACTTCAACTTTCTGTGCCTCATCATCTCATTGACCATTAACTAATAATACTGGGCCAGAGGCTATATAAATTTCTTCCCAAATCTAATGCTCAGTGGTTCACCAAGTCATGGCTGTAGAATATATTTTATTACCAAGAAGTTGCAAAGTTTCCTAAGTCATAAAGTAAGAAATGCATACTGTTATTTAAAACAACCTTCTGCCAGAGAAAATGAGCTATTTGAGATATACAGATTACTAAGAGGACATTGTGAACCTTCACAGATTGATCTCTGTGATCAATCATGTGTTTGATTAGTGAGTTATTTTAGCACTTTTCTCAAAACAGTTTGACTAAAAGAATCTCCTTAATAGATAAGAGTATTTTACTGAATTAATGGTTGTATGCTGTCATCAGTCCTGTGAACAGTGGATGACTGAAGGCAAAGAAACATCTGTTCTTTCAAACTGAATCATGCCTGGATGTAATAAGCATGGTTAAGATGTTGAAATAGTAGTTCTTTCATGCCTCTAAAAGCCAGGCACTTTCCATATATGACTTCATGGAATCCTCACACCTGATCTATAAGGCAGGTGTTAGTGCTCCCATTGCGTATTTGTAGGAATAGAGAAATGAGGTAAATTAACCAAAGGTCACACAGCTAATATGTAGAAGAAGCAGGATCAGAATCCAGATGTTCAACTTCAGGCCCCAGGTGCTTCCTGCTGTGATATCACCTGTTTTTCCTTTTTTTAAAAACACAGTGTCAAAAAAATATGCCTTAGTCTCCCTTGAATTTATGGGCCAGTTATGGTCTCACATCCCCAGTCCCCTGATTCTCTTTTCAACATGCAGAGCTTAATAGTGTAAGAGAGTAGCCAAAATGTGAAAAAACTTCAGGCCTCTTCTCTAATTGTCTTCAGGCAGTACCTGCCTTCAACTTGGGTACAAAAGGGAAAGGCAGGAAGTAGACACAGGATATGAAATGAAGAACCTGTTTAAACTTATTCTTTTAAAAAGAAAATAAACGTTGCTAGATTTGAATTTGCCAAGGATTTTTTTTCTGCCTGAAAACTACTTTTTATTGAAGTAAAAAAGAACACTTTTACAAAAGAAGGTTAGTACCAGGGAAACTTTTATATAAGAAAATCAAACATGTACACAATTCATTTCCATTGATAATGTTTCTAAGAATAAACACAAGAAAGTTCCCAAGAAAGAAAACTTCACTGGTAGGAATCACCTTGAGTTTTTATAGCACAAATTTTTTATTCTCCTAAGCAAGGTATACAAACCAATAAGTTTTACCATTGTGTCACACTGTACCAATGGAAAAGAAGGCAGCAGTATTCAGTGTCATGGTCTTTGGGTATGCCTTAGCCCATTGAGATCTTAATTAATCCTTCAATGGAAGAGTACTAGCAAATTCAACACTCTAGATAACTAATCTCCTTAAGTTCAGATTCTGTTATTATTTTTATGTGTCTGTATTTTCACAATTCTCCTGAAATTTCACTGCAGTCCAACAAAAATAATGAGCAATTCATTGGATAATTATATACCAAAAGATCTATTTGCTATTAAAATCTATTAGCTCAATATCTATTAGCTATTAAAAAGAGAAATTTAAGATTGGGTAAGAAGCTTAATTTCTAAATCCCAGAACTAGGAAGCGTTTTAGGTATTTGGTTTCACACATTACTTGAAAACCATTGACCTGTCCTAAAGTCTTAACAGAAGTAGAATTTCAGAGTAAGCTGAGAACACTCATAATATTAAATCCTTCTGATGTGATAAATTAGTGCACATCAACATGTGTATACCATTGGAAGTTTCTATTGATTTGCCAAAATTATTCAATTAATGGTTGCAGTGTATTAGCTCTCTGGAGATAAAATAAATGTATGGGCTGAAATAGTCTTGCCTAATCCAAATAATATTCATAAATTGGAGGAAAGTATCCGATTCTAAGGATATACAGCTAGAATTGCATGAATTATTAATCAGTAAGCATCTCTCTCTCTAAATGATTACTCTTAAAGACGTAAAATACTCAAGTAAAGAATAGAAACGACTAAAAATTTTTTCTTCATACATTGCCATATACTCTCTTTCTTTAGATACCTCATTTTACCCTTCCTTTTGTTTGTTTTGGAGGACAAAATGCACACACATGTGAAGGATATATTTAAAGTAGCTAGATCCTTTGGAACTCAAAGGTTGAGATGGGACAAAATTAGTGAGCACCTGATACATAATAGCCATTAAACGGGTGTTTGCTGAATGATTATATAAATGAATGAATAGTTTTCTTCCCCAAAAGAGACCTTAGTTTGCAATTACAACTTGAAAAAACAATTGATACAAGCAAGCTTTAGGGACTTTACAAAAATCCTGGGCCATTTTGGAGAATCTTAAAGGGCCATTTCTGTCAGGTCATTCTTGTGCCTACAGTGTAAACATAGTTTTCCAAACTGTACCTTTGAACTCAGTATCATTTGGGCACTTTAGCTTTCATGATAATCTAAAGTGTTTGAAATTAAAATGCTCCTTTAGTGCCTGTATACGTCAGAGGAACGTTCCACGTTTTGGGCCACGAAAATGTACCTTTTGTGATGTGTGTGCTCAATGCTGTATTTAAATTTTGTCATAAAATGTAAGTAGTATTGGATTTTAAAAGATTATATTTGCAACCCAGGCTAAGTGAAAAATATTTTCAAAATGACCAAAATTCAGTCATAGATATATGTAGAAAAATAGAACCATTTAAATGTAGACAATCTAATCAACTAGTACTTCTCACACATTTCAAATGTAATTGGTCATTATGTGGAAACACTGTTTGTATTCATCCTTTTATCCAGACTTTGATTAAGTTAAAAATTAAATCTAGAATGATTTAATAAGCTTGACTCTGCTTTGTTGCTTACATTTGAAACTAATATGGTGTGTCATTAAAATATTATGTCTCTGCAGAAACTCATTTCAGAAGTAAAAGTTCAGGTAGAAAACCAGGTACATGGTGTCGATTTTAACATTACTGCCATCTGTCCAGATGGGAACAGAAAACCAGGCGCTGTGGGATGTGGGAACGTGACAAGCAATGATGAAGTATGTGACTGTGTGTTTTTCTCATTTAAAATAAATTAAGTTGTTTGGCATGCTTTCTTACAGAAAAATCAAACCAGTCTCAAAAGCTTTACTTACTGCTGACTCCAAGAATCTTATTTATACTTCAAAGTAACTTTTTTTTGTCTCTTTTCAAGGTTGATTTTTGTTTTAACTCAATTGACTGTTCTTTCCTACTTTTAAAGTTAAAATAAGTATGTATTATATAAGATACTTACTGAGTATCAGTAACTTTAATCTTAGGTGTCACAACTTGTGTAGATGAGGAAGTCCTATCTCTTCAAAGAAGTGTTATCTCTATGATAACGATGATAATGCCTTTTGGTTTCAAATCTACTAATTATCAGAGTAAATGTGAAATTGTAAGTCATAAGCCGCAGAAAAGAATGAAGCAGTTGATAAATGCTTAGAATTTCAAAATCTTTCACTTTGCGATTGCCTCAATACACTTACAATGGGGTAGGGAATTGGTTAGGACCAATCCAAAAGGAGACGAGGCATCACTTATCTAGAAAGGGATAAGATGTTAAGAAGATAGACCCAGACTACAGCAGCAGTAGAACCTGAGGGCATAGGGATTCTACAAAGCCCACCCAACAGAGAAGCACATAGAACAGAACGTGCTGTTAAAAGGAGTCCTTGTAGATAAGTTGATTTTCATTGAGTCATTTACCTTTGGAGACATCAATTAACTGATTTTTAAATGAATTCTTGAACTAGAAGAGTTCTAATCATTCTTCCTTCTAACTCTAAAGTTAGAGTTATAATTTTATTAATTGTAAATCATAATTTTATTAATTTGCTATAATTTTATTAAGTACTTCAATGTCATGCTATCGAGAAAAAGATAAAAGATCCTAAGAGTCTAAGATTGAAAAAAGAGAACTTTCCATTTTTTTCCTCTTGGGAATTTAGAATCTGTGGACAGTGTGATTGTGCCTACAACATGTACATTTTAAACTGAGTTTTGCAAGTTTCTCATTCTGTAAATTCCTCTATAGTCGCTCCTTAGATTTTGTTCAAAAGAAATCATTTACTACTTTACAAAAGACATACTTGATGTCCATTAAATAGAGAGAAAACATTTTTTAGCAAATATAACACTAAATTACTTTCTGGGAAAAAAAAGTAGTGATTTCTTTCAAAAATCTAGTTTAGAAGAATGATTTTCCTTTTCACATTTTTTTCTTTCTTTGCCTACATTCCTTTTTTCCCTTTACTTTCAACCAATTCATATAAACAGTTTGACTCTGAGGAGTAATCATCTGACCTCTTAAATACATAAGCCCCAAGTTTTACTCTACTACTAGTAATGGCAGCGATCACATTACCATACACATCTGTCAGTCTTTAACATCCTAAAGGCAAAAATATTTTGAATATAATACCAACTGTATTGACTTGAATATTATAAAACTGATTCAAATTCCTAATTCATATATGTAAGCCTAAATTTAGGTTAGATCCTTTATATCACACAATAGAATTCTGAACCAAAAAGCCTCACAAGAATTATTATTAAAATATAATGAATTTCAGTCCAACATGATTAAGGGGAATGTATATCTATCTATCTGTCTGTCTGTCTATCTATCTTTCTATCTACAAGTCTTGTTAAATACAAAAGCACCCAAAGATGGCAAGGTGAGTCAACAAATATAAATAGACACATTACATCAATCATATTGCCTAAAAACAAGAAATGGAGAAAAAGGAAAAAGTTGGCAGAAGAAACAAACTACATAATTTCATGAAGGAAATCAGTCTTGCCATCTTGAGGTCCATTGTTCTGGATTAACTTCTCCTGCTAAAACAAATTATGTCTCTGCGTTGAGGTCCTAAGATTTGAGGACAAGAGTCCTAAGCCTCTTTCCTTGAGAAACATCCACTGATAGCTTTTATAAACTAAAATTTAACTCTGAAATTTTACTCTAACCTCTAGAAAATAGAAAAAAAAGAAGAAGAAAATTACTCATTTTGAACATGTCCACATTGATTGTAAACTAGGAGATCAGAAACCTATCACTTTGGTTTATCCATCCCCAGTGCCAAATATTCAATAACCTCACATTTTAAGGACTGAATCCAGGATTCACATTCTTAAGTTTTCTAAGAAATTAATCACCAAAGATGGTGTAGATACTTTAAATAGGGACATCTGCTTTACTTAATGCTGTAGCATAGTCAATTTGTAATCATTGGTCATTTCATTCTTTAATTCATTGATTAAGAAATAAATGATATAAAAAGTGAGTTTGCATCTACATACAAGATTGAGCAAGTATTTTATAAACACTGTTAATTTCCCCAGGATGGTATATTATCGATTCAACTATTATTAACAGGTATGACATTAGTAATAAAAATATAAAAAGACAGATAAATATATCTCCTTTTCCCTCTTAATTTTAGGTTCTTTTCAATGTAACAGTTACAATGAAAAATTGTGATGTCACAGGAGGAAAAACATATGCAATAATCAAACCAATTGGTTTCAATGAAACCACTAAAATTCATATACACAGAAGCTGCAGCTGTCAGTGTGAAGACCACAGAGGACCTGAAGGACAGTGTGTAGATGAAATTCTCCTAGATCCCAAGTGTGTGCAGTGTGAAGAGAGTAAGTGTCATTTTGATGAAGACCAATTTCCATCTGAGAGTTGCAAGTCACACAAGGATCAACCTATTTGCAGTGGTCGAGGAGTTTGTATATGTGGGAAGTGTTTGTGCCACAAAGCTAAGCATGGAAAAGTGTATGGGAAATACTGTGAAAAGGATGACTTTTCTTGTCCATATCACCATGGAGATATGTGTGCTGGTGAGTATAATATACATAGTTTCACTAATTGCAACTATAGTAGCTATATGTTAATGTGTCTTTAAGTCACATGTTATAAATTACCGCCACTCATTCTCAATTTAATGTTTACAGTAAGAAGAGAAATTAGATCATGGCAACATATCTGTAGCATATGATTTTAAAGTTTAAGTTTGTAGGATATACTTCAAAATAAAAACCTAAAATTAATTGTTTTCCTCACATATTCCTTGATCTAGGAAAGATTTATCTCAGAAAAGGAAATTACTAATAATGGCTGACACGTTTTCCAGAAGAATGAGGGTATTCTTCTATAAAGTCTGATTCATTCTGGCAAATGGTCACTCCCTCCAGCCTTTCAGAGGATTTTATTTCTGTCAGGATGAGGGGAAGTGAGCTATAAAAATATACTTTCATTCACTGGAAAATTCTTAATGCATCATTGTGGATGGTATTGTAAGTTTGCAGTAATTTAAACCTCCCCAGTTTATTTTTGGAGCACCAACAGCAACGGAATTGCCAAAGGACAGCATTCTTCAAGAAAATACTGGATCTGGTAATCTAGAAGATTAGTCCTGGTGGCCACACACAGACCAAATTGTAAAGTGAAATAAAATAAAAATATTAATTTTACTTTTGCCACCTACAGGTTAGAACCCAGAAAATCTAAGCAAGCTTTAAAAATTAAAACAAAATATCGTTTTAAAACAAATTAAATTACCTGTCATTTGAGTTCCTTGAGAGTTTTCCATGACAGTATAATAAATCAGTGAAAATAAAAACACCCTTTTAATACTTGCATTTTACTTTAAAAAATGCTAAATTATTGATGAATGGAAATATTTCATTGTCATAAAAGGATGGAAAGTATAAAAGCACAGAAAGTAAGAAAACTATAAAAATATTCTGCTCTGTGTAAGCTAAAAATTTGGCCTCTATTACATAAATATGCAATGGAAATTGTCTCTTTATTCTATTACATACATACTATATTTATCTAGCTATATCTGCAATTGGAGTAGGATAGATTATAAATGAGCCATTAGTTACTGTATTTTACAGGGAAAAGAAACATTATTTTACAGAGACAAGAAAGAATTTTCTGAGATTATTCTGTACAACTATCAATCTCTCAGAGCAGTTTATAATACATTGAGAGTTCCAGTCTCTGCAGAGAAATATCAGAAATGAATGTGCTGACCCTGTGTATATGATCCACAGGAATTGAGAATCCGCTCTGAATTGTTTGTGTATGAATGCATACCATAGGACTGACATGCATTTTCTCCACTACTCTCCTTTAGGAATAAAAACACATGCTCATAGGTCAGCTGGCTAGAATTCAGCATGCATGCTGCATAGGGAAATAGGATTTGGAAGACATTCCTTTGGCCTGGACCTCATTAGCTTTACACTTTGCAAACTAGCTGATCCAATAATAGAGACTATGAGACAGTTAACCTGTGAGGTGTGCAGCAATAAGAGACAGGAGAGAAGGAGTGAGAAAAAGAAAGAAAGAAAGAAAAGGTGAAAGGGAAGGATATAGGAGAAGAAAAGATTGATTGGTCTATAGTCAAATATGCTTGAGAAATGCTACAAAACCCTGTAAAATGTAACCCCCCTGAAGATTTCTAGTTCTCATTAACATATTAAAGTTTGGACACTTACAGTGTAAAATCTATTTAATTAATTAACCAATATTTCCTCAGTAGTGGGGCATCTTAGCTGTTTCTGTAGCTTGGCTATTGTGAATAGTGCTGCAATAAACATAGGCATGCAGAGGCCTTTGTTGTAATCTGACTCACATTCCTTCAGATGTGTCCCTAGGAATAGCATTGCTGGGTTGTATGGCAGATCTATTTCTAATTTTTGAGGAACCTCCATACTGTTTTCCATAGTGGTTATACTAGCTCACATTCCCACCAGCAGTAGAGGAGGGTTCCTTTTTCCCCTGCATCCTCACCAACATTTGTTGTTGTTGTTTTTGATGGTAGCTATTATAACAGAAATGAGGTGGAATCTTAATGTGGTTTTGATTTGTATGTCCTTTATGGCCAGGGATGGTAAGCATTTTTTCATGTGTTTTTTAGCCATTTGGACTTCTTCCTCGGAAAAGGCTCTGTTCAGTTCATTTGTCCATTTCTTTATTGGGTCATTAATTTTGGGGGAGTTTAGTTTTTTGAGCACCCTGTATATTCTGGTTATCAGTCCCTTGTCTAATGTATAGCTGGCAAAGGATTTCTCCCATTCTGTAGGTAACCTCTTCAATTTAGAAACCATTTCTTTTGTTGTACAAAAGCTTTTAATTTCATGTAGTCCCATTTGTCAATCCTTTCTCTTATTACTGAGCCAACTGAGTTCTACTGAGGAAGTCTTTGCATATGCTTATAGCTTCCAGTGTACTCCCTGTTCTTTCCTGTACTAGCTTCAAAGTTTCAGGTCTCATATTAAAGTGCTTAATCCACTGTGAGTTACACTTCTACAGGGTGACAAACATGGATCTAGTTTCAGTTTTCTGCAGACAGATATCCAGTTTTCCCAGCAACATTTGTTGAAGAGACTGTCTTTTCTCCATCATATGTTAATGACACCTTTGTCAAAAATCAGGCAGGCATAGCTGTGTGGCTTCATATCTGGGTCTTCTATTCTGTTCCACTGGTCTTCATGTCTGTTTTTGTGCCAGTACTATGCTGCTTTTATTGCTATGGCTCTGTAGTATAGTTTGAAGTCGGGTTGTGATACCTCCAGTGTTGTTCTTTTTGCTCAGTATTGTCTTGGCTATTTGTCGTCTTTTGTGCTTCCAACTGAACTTTAGGGTTGATTTTTCAATCTCTGATGAGTGTCATTGGGATTTTCATGGGAATTGCATTGAACATGTAGATTGCTTTTGGTAGTATAGACATTTTCACTATGTTGATTCTGCCAATCCGTGAGCACTGGAGATCTTTCCACCTTCTGTAGTCTTCTTCAATTTCTTTCTTCAGTGGTTTGTAGTTTTCCTTGTAGAGGCCATTCACATCCTTTGTTAAGTTTACTCCTAGGAATTTGATTTTTTGAGTCTATTGTAAATGGAATTGTTTTCCTATATCCTTTCTCAATCTGTTCACTGTTAGTGTATATGAGAGGCTACTGATTTTTGTAAATTGATTATGTATCCTGCTACTTTGCTGAAGCTGTTCATGGTGTCTAAGAGTTTTTTTGATCTTTTAGGCATAAGATCATGTTGTGTGCAAATAGGGATAGTTTGACTTATTCCTTACCTATTAGTATTCCTTTTATTTCTTTTTCCTGTCTTACTGCTTTGGCTAGGAAGACTATGTTGAATAGGAGTGGAGAGAGTAAGCACCTTTGTCTCATTACTGACTTTAGAGGAAATGGCTTCAGTTTTTCCCCATTAAGTATGATGTTGACTATAGCCTTGTCATACATAGCCTTTATTATGTTTAGGTACATTCATTTTATTCCTAGTTTCATCAGAGCTTTATCATGAAAGAATATTGAATTTTATCAAAGGCTTTTTCGGCATCCATGATTAAGTGGTTTTTGTCTTTGCTTCTATTAATATGCTATATTACATTTAATGATTTGTGTATGTGGAACCATCAACATCCTATTCCTGGAATGAAGCCAACTTGGTCATGGTATATTATTTTTTGTTATGCTGTTGAATTCAGTTTACCATTATTTTATTGAGGATTTTTGCATCTATGTTCATTGATGAGATTGACCTGTAATTCTCTTTTTATTGTAAACTTGTCCAATTTTGGGATGAGTATAAACTGGCTTCACAGATTGAGTTAGGCAGTGTTCCATCCCTTTCTATTTCATGGAAAAGTTTAAGAAATGCTGGTATTAGTTCTTCTTTAAAGGTCTCACAGAATTCAGTGGAGAATCCATCAGGTCTTGGACTTTTCTTTTTTGGGAGACTATTGTCAATTTCATTGTGTGTTATAGATATGTTTAGGTGATTAATATCCTGTTGGTTCAGTTTTAGATGGTCATAAGTATCTAGAAATTTGTTCATTTCTTCTAGGTTTTCCAATTTATTTGAATATAAGTCTTCAAAGTAGTCCCTAATGATTCCCTAGATTTCCTTGGTGTTTGTCATTATCTCCCCCTTTTCATTTCTGATTTCATTAGTTTGAGTCTTTTCCCTCCTCATTTTAGTCAGGTTTGTTAGGGGTTTGTCAAGCTTGTTTATTTTTTTTCAAAGAACCAGCTTTTTGTTTTGTTGATTCTTTGTATGGCTTATTTGGTCTTTATTTTATTGATTTTGGCCTTTAGTTTTATTATTTCTCTCCTGCTTGTTTTGGGTTTAGTTTGTTCTTGTTTTTCTAGGAGTTTGAAATGCAGCATTAAGTCATTTATTTGAGATCTTTCTATGTTGTTAATATATGCACTCATAGCTACAAACTTTCCTTTTAGGACTGCCTTTGCCGTGTCCCACAGGTTCTAATAGATTGTGTTTTCATTTTCACTAAATTCCAGGAACATTTTTCTTTTCTGCTTTATTTCTTCTATGACCCACTGATCATTGAGCAATGTGTTGTTCAACTTCCAATTGTTTGCATATTTTCTGCTGCTTCTTTTGTTATTGAGTTCTAGTTTGATTGCGTTGTGGTCAGACAGCATGCAGGGGGTTATTTCAACTTTCTTATATTTGTTGAGACTTGCTTTGTGCCCTAAGATCTGACCCATTTTGGAGAAAGTTTCATGGGCTGCTGAGAAGATTGTATGTTGTGCTGTTGCAGGATGGAATACTCTGTAGACAGCTGTCAGATCTATGGTGTCATTCAGTTCTGGAATTTCTTTGTTGATTTTTTGTCTGGATGACCTATCTATTGGTGATAGAGGAGTATTAAAGTCTCCCACTACCACTGTGTTAGGGTCTATCTGTGATTTTTAAGTCTATTAGTGTATGCTTAATGAAGTTGGATGCACTAACATTGGGCACATATAAGTTGATGGTTATTATTTCCTCTTGATGTATTACATTTCAGCTTCTTTATAGTTATGTGTTTTTAATTTAAGACTGACTTCATAATGACATTCAAATAATTTGACAGCCACCAAAGTAGCTTGATACTTGTTAGCACGCTATATTAGTATGAGGCAGTTATATATAATACAAAACAATAGGTACGCCTAAATCCTGGCATTATTTCTGTCAGACAAGTAGAAAGTCTTCATTCACTTAACCATCAGTTTTGCCATAGTGATGGAGGAGGGAATCTGTATTTAGAATCTCTTTGTGAAGTCAATGGTGTGGGTAACATAGGCCATGTTGCATCTTGCTTACAGGTCACGGAGAGTGTGAAGCAGGCAGATGCCAATGCTTCAGTGGCTGGGAAGGGGATCGGTGCCAGTGCCCATCAGCATCAGCCCAGCATTGTGTCAATCCCAAGGGGCAGGTGTGCAGTGGAAGAGGCACATGTGTGTGTGGCAGATGTGAATGCACTGATCCCAGGAGCATCGGGCGTTTCTGTGAACACTGCCCCACCTGTCACACAGGCTGCAGTGAAAACTGGTATGGCTCTCTTGTCTCCAGAACATATAAAACAGTTCTTTATTCTGTCTTTCTGCACCTTAATAGTTGCCAGATAAATTGCTACTATTATGCAAAAAAAAAAAAATGGAATGGGTAATCTCTGGCCACTAGGTAGCTGTGGAAAAATCAGAATAAATCCAGATGTTCATTGCCTTAGTTTTTTTAAAAATAAATTTCTGAAAACAGAATAGTCACTTGTATGATGAAGCACAAATTGTTTAAAATCCTCTGCATTTCAGCTTGAAAATGAGGATAATAATAAGATAAAATAATAGAAAGAATTACATTAAATAAATTGTGAATAAAAACACCTTTGTATTTAGTGCATGGTGGTCATAGAACAAATGTTAGATGTCATTATTACTGTTAATTATTACTATCAATATTTTAATGATAAAGAATGATGGTAGCTATGAAGTACTCTAGAAATTAGTGATACATAAGTGATAATTAGTGATACATGATGAAAGATGAGATGTTAAGTGAAGGTGACACTGTTTTGTGCTAATAGCTAATTTTTTTATAATAATTTTAGGCTTGCTAAAAAAAGTTACCAAACTAAATACCACTGTACCTTCTAATTTGATTTATTCAAATCTTTTATATATGTACTTTCTGAAATCACTAACTCAAGAATTTTGGAATTATACATAGTAATTTATTGACATCTCTTGGAAATGCAATACTTCAACATAATAATGGATTTATTTCTAGTGGGCCTAATCAAAATTTGAAGTGTCTCTTATTATTCTGATATTTTATTTCTCACAGAAAAGATTATAGTCTTCCACCCTTGAAAAAAAATAAATGTTTTAAATTCCCTTCACAGGAATTGTAAGCAATGTCTTCACCCACACAATCTATCTCAAGCTGTACTTGACCAGTGTAAAACCTCATGTGCCCTCACAGAAGTGCATTATATGGAACAAACACCAGGTAAACCAAAGGCGCATAATCAGCGCACCAAAGGGTATCTGTAAAGGATCATGTTGCCCAAAAGTCCCCACAAAAACCAAGCAAAAGAAATGATTAATAACTTCAATTTTGATTTCATTATGAAACATTGCTTTTTTTAAAATAGCTCTATTAAGGCATCATGAACATACAAAAAACTGCATATATTCATGGATACAGTTTAATGACTTTGTGATTCTCTTTTTTAAATCTCCTAGAGCTGATATGCTTGAGTAGTTAGGTTTATCATCTCACCTTCACAGCTCTATTTCCATGTCATATATCCCCATGGAGGGGCATCCGAATGAATTGTCCAGAGAGACCTCAGTGGGCCAAAAAGATGGGTTCCCCCTATAGACTCATTTCACTAAGAAGTAGGATCTCTAGAGCCATTAGCCTTTAAACCTTAAACTTACTTTCAGTTCTGACTTTCCTCCACCTAGTCAACACTTACTCTCATGTTCCAGGTGAGGCCATAAAAATCTAAATAGCAGTCATTCGCTTTTGCAGTGTAGGCAATTCAAAATGGCTAGCCTTCCTGGTACTGATTCTGATATAAAGGCAGCTTAGGGGTGAGTAGCTATAAGTGTTGCAGGAGGAAGAGGGTGTGGAAGTTTTAGACTGAAGATCTTGGCTTAAAGCCCTTAGCATTATTAATTAAGAAATATCAGCCTTACTACAAAATTTCCCTGAGCTTCAGATTTCTTATCTGTGAAACTGAGATCCATCTCAAAGGGATATATGACATTAAATGACCCAGTGAACATGAAAGAAATACCTAAGGTAAACAATGGCACATAAATAGGAAAAACGTGAGGACTATGTTCTAAGACTATTTTTAAGCTGATAAGAAACAATAATATACTTGATTTAGCCAAAAGGCAGGCTACAAAGTAATTTTAAGGCTATTTTTTAAACAAAACTGTATTAGAACCCTAAATCTAGAACCCCACTTTGAACAGGTATAAGTAAGGTACACAATAAATTAGAGATTAAGCTTGAGATGCGATCACCATTGAAAACATTCCCACTGCTTCTACTGTTGCCAACCTCTCATCCAACCTGAAGGAAAAATTCCTACTCTTAGAGAGACTGTAGAGATGAATAAACTCCCTCCAGAGTTTTGTTCCCTTTCTCCCTTGCATCCACATTGGTCTTAACCTATAATGAACTTGGCTCCAAAATGAACCCCATGTGCTGCCAGCTGGGGCTGCAGCAATCACTTTAGAAAGCCAAGTGCCTTTCTAATAAATGGGGTCCTTATTATCAACATGTCATTTATTAAGTTAAGTAAACACTACTCTGACTTAAGTGTTGTTACAAACAGTATTTCCTTAAAACTCCTAAAGAAAGCCCTGGCCTGACTTAAACTAAAAAAAAGCATGGGCCAGACGTGTTTGTCCATCCGTAACATCACTGCAAAGTGCATGCAGATTTGAGCCTTCAGGATGTCCTCTATGCTAACCTGTTAGCAACACCTCTTAAATGTACCTCTAGCTAGAAGGCTCCTCTCCCCTGACAGCTATTGTGCAAGGAGAGGAAAAGGGCATTTGTTAGGCACCTCTATTATCTGTCTACTCAATCACACTTAAAGGGTCTTCTTTCGGTCTCTCTGGCTAAGCTCCCACCAGGCAAAAAGCCAGGAAGTGGGATCAAGCCACGTGCCCCTTCTGAGGATCTGCCTTAGTTGATTAAGTGGACTAAGTCAGCCAAGGGACATGACAGTCTGTCAGGACAAAAAAGCATGAGGATAGTTAACCTGAAGGCAGCTGCAGAAGATCAAAGGGCAGCACCTCTGAACATAGCATTTCAGGCTCTGTCTTCAAGAGATCTGTAACCATGCATGGCTTGCACTGGCATCTGGTATATCCATTCCAGTGATTAGCCTTGGTGTCTGCCTTTGACCTTCTTTCCAAGGTCCCTTATCACTGACCAAAAGTGAAATTTGACTCAAATAAATCTTCACACTTGGAGAGGGTCCCTTGCCCTTATCACTAAGTTCTTGTCTTTCTCAAGAGAATGGTTGGTCATCACTAGAAATTCAGACCCAAATCATCCATGATGCCCTGTTCTTAGTCATGGCAGGTCACCTCCCTAGAGGCCTTCTCCAGGAAGACTTGAACATTTAGATGAGGTCCCCAAAGTCTGCAGAATGGGTCAAGAGCAAATGCCTCTTTAGGCCAGGAAGTGATTTATGACTCTAGGGCAGCTAATGAGTTCTGTGGAATACCCACTATTGTGCAACATCATTACTCTAAGATTAGGGTAATACCTCTGGCAAGAGCACAGCCTGCAGATTTTCCAGTGAGAGTTTTGCCAAAGGTCTTGTGCTAAAACAGAGGTCTAACATGCCTCTCCTCTTAACACGGCTTTTTTTTTTTTTTTGCTCTAGTAATTATTTGTGCTTAGAAAAATGCAGAATGTATTTTTGGAGGCAAGCAGAATAGATTTGGTTAATGGACAAGTAAAACTTTAATTAACAGAAAGTGAAGTGAGAGATTTGTGTATTCTCCCAATTTGGACACTCCTATTTCCTAGAGAAGTCATGTATAATAATAGTGAAATCTTACCCTGTGATTTCAGAGGAAATATTTATTTATCTATTAGAGTAGTGCTGATTTTAGCTTCTGCAGATGTTTACTTTTTTCCCATTGCTGGTGTGCAGCAAATGAATAAAAACACAACAAGGGAAACATATGCTAATGCCCAGAGCTGGTAAATAATTTTTTAAGTACTCTCTTCTACTTAGTGTTGAAAAGTATACACTACAAAAACCTGCCCTCTCACTGTAATGTATAAAATTGCATTTGTGCAAAGGTTTGGGCATATTCCAGCTAGTACAATTATAAAATCAAGCTGCAAAGAAATAATGTTATTAAATACTTTCATTGTGGCTATTCCCCAAAGGAAGGTTTTCTTTTGAAAATGTTTAATAACAAATGTGCAATAAAAATTAGAGTTTACTATTTTGAGTCAACAGTAATGTCAGTCCCCTATTTTGGAAATACCTCTGTTCTGTTAATTGAGTTATAAATGTCTCTGGTTCTGTTATTTGAGTTGTAAACATCATTTACTTAATATAATCCGTTGATTTACTCCTTCCAGCCTTTTAATCTCCTGCTTTGTTTGTTTTATTGCAGAATGTTTGTCTAGCCCAAGCTACTTGAGAATATTTTTCATCATATTCATAGTTACTTTCTTGATTGGGTTGCTTAAAGTCCTTATCATTAGACAGGTGATACTACAATGGAATAGCAATAAAATTAAATCCTCATCAGATTACAGAGTGTCCACCTCAAAAAAGGTCAGTGAATTCTAAGAAAAGAAAGACTATCAATATATTTCATCTAATTAATAGAATATCTTAGGGACTTGATTAATAATAATATTTCTTCTCCATCAAGGACAAATTGATTCTGCAAAGTGTTTGCACAAGAGCTGTAACCTACCGGCGTGAGAAACCTGAAGAAATAAAACTGGATATCAGCAAATTAAATGCTCATGAGACTTTCAGGTGCAACTTCTAAGCAAAGATAAAAAAAAAATTTTATGGAAAACTGGATTTTTAAAATAATTGCTCCTAAAAAATATAATTTTAAAAGTCACAGGAGGAGACAAATTGTTTGAGATCATGCCATTCCTGGTTGCTTACTGGCAAACATCCTCAATGTCATGTGACTCACACAGCTGCTGAATTTTCCAGAGAAAAATGTGTCTTACTACTGTTTAAGACTAGTGTCATTGTAGCACTTTACTGTAATATATAACTTATTTAGACCAGCATAGAATGTAGATCATCTGAAGAGCACTGATTACACTTTACAGGTACCTGCCATTCCTATGCTTCCCGTAAAGACAAAATGCGTGAGACAGGTTAGCATTGTGTCCTTACAAGGGTGCAGTAATAATTCCTGCACAGAACATGAAGATGAAAGTAATAGTCCAGCAGTTCCATACAAAAGTTGCCGAACAGTTTAACAATTGGCAGTGACTAGACAAGAACAACCAGACGAATAAATTATTAATGCTTCACTCCTTCAGGAAGTGAACAGATAGACTCTTAATATTAAGGGATATTGTTTCAAGACTGTGTAGTTTGATACATGTATATGTTTTCTTCTTTTTACAAAATGGATACTAATTCCAACATTCGCTCCCATTTTCATTTATATTTTGTTTTTTCCCTTCCAGAATAGTTTATTATATATGTGACAAATGACTGGACTAAATAAGTGCTAAGTTACTACTGCCATAAAGACCTATAATATAATGTCACTTTATTATAATACTGGTTTTAAAAGTTGAATGTTAATTAGGGACACTGTAAAGTACCATCTGAACCTGAATAGCTTCACTGTTTGAAGATGTGGAGTTTTATATCTTCTTACCTGGGAAACTGGATGGATTGTTTCACCATTTTATTTGTTTAATCTGTAAATTGAAATCCACAAGATATTTAGAAACTCTGCCTCAAGCAAAGTACCACATTTTTAATGAGTTTTCTTAGGTTTTGACTCCAAGTAGATATCAACATTTTTTCAAATGAAAAGCTATATTATTTTTGCCCTCAGTGCAGCCTACAAACATTCTTCTCCTGAATCACCCCAACCCTACTCACCAGAATTCATAAAAGGATAAAATTGGAGGAGAGTACACAATACCTTAAAATAAGCTAATTTTCCTCTTAGTTAGCCAGGGTACTGAGCCTCAGAAAGTTTAAATGATTTCTTAAAAAACACTTGAGTGACAAAGTGGCAGCATTAGAAAAAAGCTGTCTTCTAATTAGAGTCCAGTGTTCATTGTACAATATCATGCTACCTCTTGAATCTTTAAAATATTCAATTGGCAAATAATTTAAATGTGATTTATTAAAGTCTTAAGTATATGAGCATGAGATAATTTAAAAGCAAAGTAGAGAACAGTAATTCAAACTATATTGTCCACAATAGGCTTCTAGTTTTTTCTGCCGGTCACCTTCTGATAAGAGACTGCTGCATCATAAGGACAGGGAAATCCCTTCAAACTATACCCTGCATGAACAGTGCCCCCTAGAGTCATGCACACTACTCAAGTAGAAGCCAGTGAGTTCTAATTTCCAACTGTCCTGTGTGCAATACAGAGTTATACTTACTACAATAAAGGAATTTACTTAATATATCATCTTATTATTAATTCTGCAGAATTTCTGTCTTTTAGCACTTGGGTGAAAATTCTAGGTATTTGAATCTTGATGAAGACTGACCTCCAACCTATGTCCTACCTAAAGAGAACAGAAAAACATGTAAGTCATTCTTGGGCCAACAAACACAGAAAGTCCATTAGCAGTCTTTTAAGGCAAAGCAGTTATGATGCTAACTTGAATTGCATCTGAATCCCCAAAGAAAGACTGATGACATTAGCATAATTCAGAATTGTGACTCACTTGTGTAAGAACATTGGTCACTAAAGATAATGTAAAAATTATATTTTGTTGTCTATTACCTGCAGCATCCTTTTATAAATAAATAAATAATAACTGATGCCTTGACAACTCCCCAAAAGGAAAAAGTGGAAGACAAGATATCCATTAATTAAAATACTGACAATGTAAAAATGAACATGACAATGTTTATGAATAATAAATTAATTTCCATATGGAATGAGCAAAAGAGCATAATTAAAGCGAAGATCTTCAAAACAAGGATTTATAGTTTTTAAACTCTTATTAGTTTGCACTAACTTCAAAATGAACCAAGGCTGTTATCACAGGAAGGGACAAACTTCCTGGTAGGCAATTCATTACTAAGTGATGATACGTAGTTACGTGTGGGATGTCTTGTGGTTTCTTTTTCTTTTCCTTTTTACTTAAAAAGCTAATTCTTAATGACTTAGGGCTTATATTTTACTTGAATAATTAATATTTTTCTCTGTAATGGTTTGTGAGAAAAGAATTAGTATTTGACCAGTTAGAACTTATTAAAAGGTAAGGGGAAACAGGGTATCCTTAGATTAAATAACATATAAATAGAGCCTATTTTCAACTCCTGTAACCACAGGAGCTTTTCAGACTCATTGATATTAAACACAATTAATTAAATTTTAAATTATTAACAAAATTAAGAACTTGAGCAACACTTTTGGTACGAAAGCACTTTTTGTGCTCTGAAGTATATAATGATTAAGAAATGTGCCATACATACACTACGACAAAACTGTATGCAACCTGTTTCTCTGGGATATCTTTACACTGCAGTGCACATGTGTTTATAGGTATTTGATATATTTTCGGAATTTTCTACTATTTATTAGGCCATAGACATTCTTTGGAAGACTTAAAAATTACCTAAAACTCTAATTATGTCCTAAATATTCAATTTAGCTTTGATTTATTAAAAAAAAATCTAAATATTTATGAAGGCAAATTTTTCAAAACTGAAAAAGTTAAAATTAGTGGATGTATCATATGCAACATTTCACCAAAAAATAAATCCCAAATATTTATAACATTTAATCTCCACTGAAAATATTCTTATATATAACAGCAGACATCTATGAGACACTGAAATATTTTATGCTAGAACTATGAGGATATAGAATATTTTATGATAAACTATGAAAAATATGGAATTATATTCCTCTTAGTTCCTGGCAGAGTAGATTAAACTTCAATGGCTTTCTTTCCTTTCCTGACTCCTGTTTTTTCCACTTACTTTTCCCAAGCTATTGCCCAAAAGCTTCAAGCTCAATAAGCCTAATTGTGAAAAACAACATGTAATGATACAATTAAGTTCTTCATTTCCAAAGTTCTCTTGTTGATTTTAACATTTATTTGAATCCATGTCCCTGAGAAAAGACAGATCCATTAAAAGCTAAGAATATTTAAATTTTCACAACTGTTTGAACATCTTTCCATTTTGAGGGATTTAAGATTCATATGTTTTCATAAAAGTAGCAAATGAAATGTAATTACTTGGGAGCTCAGTCATGTGCATATTATATTCTCTTTTGTTTAGTCTTAATTAATTGACTATCCTTATCTATATTGACCTTAAGAACTCCATTTCATGCAAAGCAAACTTTTTCAAAGTGACATACAACTGCTCTTTCAAATGATTTTTTTCTTTTGTAATTCTTCCATAGCAAATTTACTATATGTGGCTGATATTAACATATCTATACATGTGTCTCCTTGATTCCAGAGCACACATCTGTAAAATTGTGATGTCTCTTGACATTGTTGACATTTTAGGTGCAGTGTTTAAAATTGTGCTTGAATAAATGTTACACTAATTCAACTTTAACTAAACATTCATAGGTATAGGGATATTCTTTTTCTTATAAATGTTTGTGAATTCAAATTATAGAGCCATTTTTCAGTGCAACTGAATCACATACAATTCATTGTGGAGCCTAACTGTCTGTCAGCTCAGATCCTGCGTATCAGTAAGTTATGTAAGCTCTTTTGGGCTCCTGTTTATATTTTATGTAATGGCCATCACCTCAGCAAACTTAACTGACAAGAATGGGTGGGTTTCTCCCACCTATGTTAATAAGTTTTTATTCTTCCTATTGCTTTCTAATGGATCCTTTGATATGATCATCTCACTTTTAAAAATTTAACTGGAAAAATTTACATGAAGCCATCATAATTAAATTTTACAACATTTTGTATGTCTCATATCAATGGCAGGAAAAAAGTGTAACACAACAAATCAGTCTTGTGGAAAGCAACTTCCTTCTCATGTCCTCCTACTATTTTATTTGTCCTAATCCTTTCTGTTTAGTTGATATTGTCCTTGACTCTGGTAAACTTCCCCTCAAGCCCATGTTGTAAAACTGCATATTTTAATTTTGTGAAATGATAGTTTAGCTCTCTGGGCAGCTTTTAATGAAATACCTGAGAGTAATAACACTACTCTTGTATCTACCTGAAATACCTTTCTACATAAAGTTTATCTTTGTAAGCTAACTCTTTTAATCAGGTTTCTAGCCTCTATAACCAACTTCATTTAAAATTGTCTAACACGACAGTATAGTAAAACCACTGCAATCATCAAGGATGGAAAGTGTGTGATTTGTGTAAAGAACTTTTCCCAGATTTACACAATCCCACATAAAATGTGATTTTGAGACAAATATGGTACATAGATTTTATTAAAAATGTTGATTATAAATATTGTAATTCTAAATTATAAGAAAGTACAAATTTGCACATATTAATATAGAAACTCATTTTGTGTATATTTAACATACCTTTAAAACTATTTTGCATTTGCCAGCTATTTTATTTAGGTTTTTTAAACCTCTGAAAGAAATTAGAAATGCTTTTAAATTATTGGTAACAAAACCTTATTTTGTTTCACTTAACATGTGCTGCCTTTGTAAAAAGAAATTTAATATAGAATGTACTTTTAAATTAAAATATTTGAATATAAAATAGCTATAAGAAATAAATTCTTACTAAACATGTTTTGTATTATTTCTGGCTTTGGATTATACATAAAGTTAAATTGCCTTAAATGATACAGGAGATTGAGAATATGATAGTGTCATGTAATGTACTATGAACCTGTTCACATGACTCTGATTGACTACTAACTTCTGTTTTATGTATTTATTAAAGAGCTGACACTGTAGATTGTTGTGAGATGTTTATTTTTCTAACAGAGCTTATAATAGTTATGACAAGGCATTTAATTAATATACCATTCTGTTTAAATGTAGCTGTTAATAGATATAAAATTTTATGTTTTGAAATAAAAATGTAAAGTTCTAAGAATATGCAGAATGTTTCTTTATTTACTGTATGTGTCATGACCACCAAGACTGACAGACAATGAGAGTTGCCACTTGAGAAAATGTAATAGCATCCAAACATTGTCAGTGGCAAAGCTTGTTACATAATTAATAAAACCTACTTCTAGACCTTGTAGGGCCAACGACGAAGAGGTTGGGCCATGCTTATCACCCATTTCCCTTTTGATAGCTACTCAGTACTGGGAACAAAAAGAATATCCTACTGGCAAAGAACTGAAAAATTATCTAAATGTTAAAACAAATTTTTCTACCTTCAAGAGACTTCTACCATGAAGTATGGTACAAATCTTGATCCCAATATAGCACGTTTATACTTGAATTGTACTTTCTAGAGTCATACTTAAACTCTCATATGTTACAATTTTGCTTTATTTAACCTAGGGGAGAAAATAAAGCAAAAGGGTAGGGGATATGGTAAACATTAAATAAGATATTTAGACAGAGTCCCTGTCCTTAAGGAGCTTTTAAGAGTTTGAATAAGAGTTGTACAGGAAAGGTCAGACAGAAGCTGTCAGAAAGGTGGTCACACAGGCCTGTATTTTTGAGAACTCACTCCAGTTGAGTGTAGACTGCAGTCTTTCAGGTTCAGAGTACTGATTGTGACTATTGTTTGACCTCATTTTCTCCCTCTCCCTTTAGTAATAAGATCTTCCTCCTGAGTTTCAGCAAAGTACACAATTGAGACTGAAATTCCCAGACTCCTTTGCTGCTAAATGTAGATACAGTGAGGCTGAAGAAGAAGTGATAGTGCAACTCCAAGTCTCACTTCCTCTTTCCCCTTTTTGTTGACTTGGCAGTGGAAGTGTTGTGCTGAGGCTGTCAGAGCTTCCACTTTACCTACTGATGCTCACCTCAGGACTGATCCCTGGGAGATTAACATTCTTAACTAAACCACTGCATCTGATGCTATAGCAAGAATAATCTGAACTCTAACTAGTGATAAGGTCTTTATAGAATTGTTGCACTGAGTCCTCAGCAGCACAAATACTATTTTCCTTTATTTTGTAAATAAGAAAAAGGAAGGTACAAAGAGATTAAGGATCTTATATAAACACATGCAGCCAGTAAGTGACCAAGGCAGGATTCATACCCACATCTATTTTTTTCTTCCCATCAGTGACTGACCACATGCACTATGAAGCTAGAGGTTCTACTATCAGAGGTAAGCCTTCGTTCCAATCTCCCACAAAACATATGCAATACTCAAGTGGAGTTGACATACGTGTACAAACACTACACAGGAAAAAATAATCAGGCTTGAAAAATGACAAATGAAATCTATGGGCACTCAGAAGCCAAAATTAGAAGTGTTAGAATAGAAAGCCCATGAAGTATAGCATTGACCTTACAGGAAAAGTGAGTGTGGACATTCAGAAAGAGGAGGTAAAGGGAGACCTAGGAAGTGGTAAAGTACACCTAAGGGCAGGAAAGAGTTGGGACTCCATCTGCAAACACTGAATCTTGCTGAGACACAGTGTTCTAATGAAAGCCAGTAACCTGGTGGTTCTAGGGTATGGAGAGCTTGGTTTCCAGGCTGACAATATCAAGCTTTTTTTATTAAGGAGAAAGCACTGAAGTTTTTGAATAGAAAATTGATATTATTAGAATTAAATATGATTGTCATGTGCATATGTAAACTATAATTTTTAAACAATTTAATAATCTAATACTAAAAAATACTATTTGCCACTATCAAATATTTATTACTATTAAATTCTTTTTAATATTAAATTTAATACTGGCATGAAAAAAAGTTGAAAACAAACAAAAGTAGGAAAAATTCTGTTGGCAATCACTTTCACACATATTTTTTTCTTGATTGCTGTGCTGGGTAGGTTACATTGTGGTGTTTACATTTATAAAGGTTGTTACAATGTATTAAATATATCATTTTTGCATTTGCATACATGTGTACACATTATTTGCATCATATTCGTCCTTCTGCTCCCTTTCCCCCCACAGAAACTGTTCTGCCCTCCTGTTCTCCAATTTTGTAGAAGAAAAAAGATAAAAATGAAAACATGACATTGGGGCTGGTGGAGTGGCTCAAGTAGTAGAGACTGACTAGCAAACAATAAGGCCTTAAATTCAAAATCCCAGTAGTTCCAAAAACAAAATATGAGACAGAAAAATGTGATGTTCTTACTAGTTGAGATAAAGATACCTACCTACACAGAGAGTTTCCTTGTATTGTTTCCATTCATATATGTATTACAGCCCAAACTGGTTCATCTGTAGTCCTCTTCACTCCTCCCTAGTCCCCTTTCCATGGTGGCCCCAGCCAGTTTAAAATTCCTGTATTAATTCCTTGTACAAAGAGCACATCAACCACATTCAAGATTTTAGTTTCCCTCCTTTGCTCTATACCTCCTGTGCACCACCTCCCCTTAGTGTGACCCGTGTCCCCTAATATTGCTGCATTTGTTTTAGGTCTACAATCTGCATATGAGGGAGAACATGGGGCTTTTGGCCTTCTGAGCCCGACTAACTTATGATGTTCTCCAATTCCATCCATTTACCTGCAACAATAAAACTCTATTCTTCTTTGTGGCTGAGTAATATTCCATTGTGTAATACACATTTTCTTAATCCATTCATCAGTAGTGGGGCATCTTGGCTGTTTCCATAGCTTAGCTATTCACATATTTTTTTTACTTGTTTTTCTGTCGACTTTATAACTGTTGTTATACAGATAGTACATATTTATTATAAAGCATCAAAATGCCTAGATATTAAAATTAAAATAAATATTACTCTGATCCAACCATGCAATTGGGTGGATTGCTATTTGTTTTCCAGGAACACAAACACACCCACACACATTTATAACCAAGAAATAAAAAATGCTATAAATAGTAGATGCTTTCTGTTCTTTCTGGGATTTGACCTAGTAAGAAAGTTTTTTTCTTCAAAAATATATCAAATACTTGTTCTTGTCAATATTTAAAATTGTAATAGGTGAATAATATTTCATACTTATATTTAATTGAGAAAAGAATAAGCAGGATATGTTACCAAGAATCAAAGATTGGTACCAACCTCAGAATTCAGCAAAAGGAAATGGTTAAGTAAGTTGTTTTGAATGGGATAAATTTGAACATTTACAATGAAGGGGAGGAGAGAGTGTAGAGAGAAATATATATGTTGGAAGGTTTGGATAAACCTATGGTACTATAGGAGGACATATCAAACTGTGATGAAGAGGACTCAGTAAGATGGGCATGAATATTTTTCATGAGAAGTGAGATGTAGTCAAAAGTAGAGATGGAGGGACCGTGAGCTACTGCTGAAAGACCATGGGTACTGGCTCGTCACAGGCCATAAAGAAAGGACTTATTCAAAGGGAATTCTCATGCCAACTGCAAGAGTCACTACAGGCTTCTATCCAAACTGCATAAAACTCCCAGTCTGCTCTCACAAACCACATTGCTCCTGCCAATCCATGACTTTTAGACTAAATTCTCACTTTATCAAAATATTTGGCCAGACAAAACTAAAGCTGGGAATTTTTAAATCATGTCAATGATCATGATTTCAAATATTAAAATAAACCTAGTGGAAAGATAAGCAGTATCCCTTTTAATGTATCTGCTTATATCTGAATATTGTGGCCATAATTGGAAGCAGCGGTGGTCCACCTGAAACAAAGAAATGGCACCTTGTGTTTCAACACTGCAGTCCTCTAGCACGTATTTGGCTCATGGATTGTTTAGAATTGAGAGCCTAGTGTTGTTCAGACTTCTTCCTGTGAATTGCCTTAAGATCTAAGAAATATCTTTGGACTAGATTGGTCAGACAAAAGCTCTTTGTTTGATGCTCTTTGGAATGCTCTATGCTATTTTATTTTTCTTTGTTACGATTACAAAATTCATTTCAACCATCATTAAAGTCATGAGAAACAATGATCTATTTAACAAAATCTTAACTTATTGCCAACATTTTTTTTCCATTTTTCCTTAACAAGTACAGAATAATCTATGAATTCATGGTTTTTAAAAGCTCATTGCTTAGCTTGCAGCATCAGCATCACCTGAAAACCTGTTAGAAAAGCAGGTTTTTGGTCACCAGCCCAGACTTTCTGAATCAGAAACCTTGGGAATAGGGCCCAGAAATGAGCTTTAATGAGCTCTCTAAGTGGTTTTAATGCCCATGAAAGTTTAAGAACCACTTCTATAAAGAGTGAAAACTAGCATCAGGAGACCATAAGGTATAGACAAGTTTTATCTGATTTTGAGGAGGAAAGATTGTTCTACAAGCAGACATTCAAATTTGTCTCTATCCCTCCAGTTTTCTCTTACTTATATAGTACTCCAGCTTCAATATGGGCTTGAAAATGGGGGAAGGGTTCTTGAGATACCAAAGAATCACAAAAGGAAAAGAAATATGTATATATGTATGTGTAATGGTCAATCAGACCAAAAGAGTATGTGAACCACCACACACACACACAAAAACAAATAGTCTGTTTCTAGTCATTGGATAAATGAGACCAGGACAAATACTGGGAGATTATTTGTCAATAATTGGGAGAAGGAGAAAAGAAAGGGGACTTGGAATGATGGAAATTATAAATCTAGAAAGTGCAAATTTGTCCAATTTAACACTCTATGACACTCCAACTTGAAGATAAGTATTTAGGCACCTACCATATTGGATTTTGCCAGCTCTGAGATTTTGAATATTCTGTTTTCCTAGTAGCATATTAAATGGAAATAGGCCAGAACATAATTTAGGATATGCATTGTTTTAGTGAAAGATCCCATCTTCACTTGGCCAATTAGCTGAAGAGAAGGACTGATTCTTATTTTGAACAGAAATCTAGGGTGGCCTATAGTAAGGGGGAGCTACAAGGTGAAGACCAGGACTCCACCTTATAGAATACTCCTGAAGAATTAAATGCAGACTAGGAGTGCCATTCTAAGCACTGTCAACTTAATAAGTCACAGATGATTAAGCAGTACGTGCTTTCTGTTCTTCCTTAAGACTATTTGTCGGAGACAAGGCTCCCTTTGTGAGCCATTCTGTCTTGACCTTGCCCTGGAACATTTTGCGGTTGTTTGTCCCAACTTCTCCATTTCCAGCACAAGATGGCGCCGTCCCTGCTTCTCTTCCGGGAGTTTACCTTGCCGCCGGCGCGAACGGGCACCCTATAGCAGAACCAGCCAACCAGCCTGCACCTCCTCATACCCCTCACTCCCTCAGCACATAAATACCCCTGTGTGAACAATAAAATTTTGCAGCTTGATCAGAACTCCTGTCTTGCTGTCTCCTTCGTGTCTCTTGTCCCTTCATTCTTCCCCTTCTAGGTTCGCTACCCACGCTGATGTGTCCTGCAGGACGGGACAACTATTGGGTTCTACCAGATTAATGTGAGTGACAAATTAATGTTCCTTCCTTATTTATCTTAATAATACACTGTTCATTTGTTTATTTATTTAGTTTAAAATGTTAATTACCATAGAACAAGAATTTTATACAAACTTTCTCACAAGTTCTTTTTTTCAGAAAGTATGATTTGCATATATTTTGATGAAGTATTTAATGGGAAAGAAAAAATTTCAATGCGTAGAAAGTTGCAATAAAATTCATGTTGAGCCTGTGAATCAGACAGACAATAAGAGTGCAGGAGGTAACACAGGTGTCCACCTATACCAGTCTGAACTGGGACACCTGCTAGTGGTCTTCAGAGTGAGTATGAGATGTCCATCCAACATTCCCAGACTTTCGAAAGAAATGGTATTGAGAAGTTGTTCTGAGACTCTGGACCCCTCAGGCTATGAAGAATTCCAAAAAAGAGAAAAAAGAAGAGGGAAAGAAGATAGTTTAAATTTTTTGAGCAATTCTTGCTATGAGTTCCCCTCTACTTCCCTTTGGGATAGGACAAAGGATACCCTCTGCAATCTGTAGCCTGTAAGGGCTTTAGAAATGAGTTCCCTACATTTCAGATACAGAGAAATCTGATGCTTGATTCATGTCAGAAAAAGTCTTTGTCATAGATTAGTGCTAATAACATACAATGCAATGGGCTGGGCTGTCTCCTTTCAGGAAGACTGAGGGAGAAAATGACTAGTACTAGTTTGGGCATATTTTTCCTAACTCTAATTAAATGTGTATTCTCACTCTACAGGTCAGTATATCATTTGCAACAGAATAAGTAAGTACCATTTTCTTTCAAATATCAAAACAATAGTGTCCAACTCTTCAGAAACAATTTTGAATATAATTTACATCTATCTCCTGACCAAAGAATCTGAAAAATACAAGAAGCATTTATTGAAATTTTTCTCAATAGAATAATGGCTATTTTCTAAAGTTCTTTAGAGTTTACATTTTGGTATATTTCAATTTAATAACATTATTTTGTATATAAAAATATTTACCTTAATCTAAGATTGATTCATCAAATATGATTACTTCTAACTCAACAATTTCTTAGGTTCATTTTTTTAGACTGAGCACTTTTTTTAAAAATAGAAAACTCAAATTCTGTTTCAGTATTTAAAACCATCCCCAGCTATGCATTTGTCCTTGCATAGAACTGTAAAAAAAGGCCAATTACTAAGCTTAAAGCTTCTGTTGCCTTATCCTCTGATGACACGAACTCCATCTGGGAGGAAAATTATGTAAAACTCTGGGTAAAATTAGATTTCTAGAATGGTGGCTATATATGGCATCTCTTTAATTTTCTCCATTAATAAGAGATAAATATGCAATTTAAGTTTCTTCCTATCTTCTAAGTTATTTAGTAAGAATATTCAGGAAAGGGAAGCTAATGGTCTAATTTGTCAATAATCTTGAAAAAGAGCAGAATAGAAAAGGAAACCCACACACTTCCAAAGAACAAAGAAGAGAGAAAAGGCAGACTTAAAAATGTGAGAGAAGGCAGCAGAGTTTTCATGATTGGTGTGGGTGGTTCAGGAAGAAGGAAGACAAATGGAGAAAAAATGGTAAAGCAGAAAAATCTCCATCACTTATCTACCAGCCTTGCCCCACCCCCCCACCCCCTTCTTTCTCTCTTCTCTCTCTCTCTCCTCTCACTTCCTATCTCAATCTCTCTCATTACACCAATCATAACACAGCTGCCCAGGGTTTCTTTCATATTTCTAAATTATACATAATTTACATATAACACAATGCACAGATACTATGCTTACAAGTGGATGAGTTTAAGGAAATGTGGATGCCCAGGTAAGCACCACTAAGATAAAGAAATTTCTGTTCCTGTAGAAGTTTCCTCATGCCTCTTTCCAATCTACTCCCTCCAATGGGGGTTAATTTTATGTATCAGTTTGACTGGACACCATCACCCAAGTATTTGTTCAAAAACTACTCTGGATATTTCTGTTGAGGGTGTTTTGGGATGAGATTCACATTTGAATCTGTGGACCTAGAGAAAAGTAGTTTGTCCCATGGTGGGCCACATGCAGTGACATGGTCTAAGTAGACAAAAGGTGGATCTTCAGAGCCAGAGGGAATCTGTCCTAGTGAGGGAACTCTCCAGCACCCTACCTTCAGCTTTCTTCTACACTGTCCATTCTTTCTGGTTCTGCAGCCAGCTGCCTTTGAACTTGAACTGCAACTTATCCTGAGCCTCCAGTCTGACAGCCTCCCCCATAGTAATTTGGATTTGCCAAGCCTCCACAACCATGTGAACTAATTCCTTAAAATGTATTTCTTTTTATAGGTCCATACTCCATTGGTTTCGTCTCTGGAGAACCTGACTGATGCACCTGTTCTTCCATGTAATACCTGATTTCTCTTACCATAGCCAAATAGCTTTCTTTCTGTCATTTCCCTTAAAACAAGAGTCCCTCACCTGACATTTCAACCTAAGCTTCTCATAGTAACACTAAAGTATAGAAATTATATTTGCTTTTTTGAAGTCAAGTTTATTACAATACAATTTACAGAATTTCATTCTTTGAGGCTTATATTTAGATACATTATGACAAACACACTCTGTAGTAGTAAAAGCACTACTCTATGATCATCAACCCCAAATATCTCTAAAGTCCTTGCTAGTCAATCCTCTCTTCCTTTTCTCAGCACCTAGAAACCACTGTCCAATTATAACCTTTGTGTTTGCTTTCTTTTACAAAGCATAATGTCTTAGATATTTAATCATATTTGCCCATATAAGCAGTCCCTTATTATTGCTGAACTATAAAATACAGCCTATAACTATAATCTATTCTATATAAGTTATAAATTCACCTTTGTAATAAACCACAAATTGTACCTATTTTCTGGTTAATGGGCATTTTGGAGTATTTTCAATTTTGAGGGATTATGAGTAAAGCTGCTATGAGCATTTTCATACAGGTCTTTGTGCAGACATGTGATTTTATGTCTCTTGTTTAAATACTCAGGAGTAGGATTATTAAGTTGAAAGGTAAGACTATGGTTAACTTTATCAGAAGCTACCCAATTGTTTTTGCAAAGAGGCTGTGCCATTTTACATTCCTAGCTGCAATATATGTGTTCTAGTTGCTTGGCATCTCTGTTAGGACTTCATAGTGTTTGGGTTTTAAGAGCCACAGTAGGTGCATACTGCTCTATTTTTCTGGTTTTAATTTGTGCTTCCCTAATGACTAAAGATGCTGAGTTTCTTTTCATGCACTTTTTTGTTACCTGCAGTTGCCAGCCTCCAAAATGAAGCCCAAAATGATCCCCAGATTCTCGTATTCACACCCCTATGTGGTTTTCTCCTAAACTGTAATTGATGGGATGTCACAGAAATGATGGTGTGTGACCTCTGAGGCTAAGTCATTAAGAGTCATTGCTCCTTCCTCCTTATCTCTTTTGGCTCACTTGCTTTGAGGCAAGCCAGCTGCCATGTTATGAGGACATTCAAAAATGCTGTGGAGAGATCCAGGGATGAAGAGCACAGGACTCCTGACATTAGCCAGCACCAGCTTGCCAGCCACGTGAGCAAGCAGTTTTGAAAGCAGATCCTCAGGCACTCACTAAAGGTTCATATACAGCATCCCTGGCCAACATTCTGATCACAGCTTCAATGGAAACCAGAACAACTCAGCTAAGCTCATCTTAGATCCTGAGATACAAAGATTGTGAGCTAGTAAGTACTTATCATCTTGTTATGCCACTATGAACTGTAGCTAAATTGCTGTGTGGTGACAGGTAACTTATGCACCATTCATATATTCTCTTTGGAAAAAATGTCTGCTCAAAACTTCAGTCTGCTTTTTTAAATTAGGTTACTTACCTTCTTGTTACTTAAGTTAAAGTATTCTTAATAAGTCCTGTAAGATGAGTGCTTTGTAAATATGTTCTCCCAATTTTCAACCTTTTAAATTTTTGTCTTTTCTTTTCTTTTTTTTTTTGTCTTTTATTTTCTTAACAGCATCTTGATAAAACAGAAGTTTTATATTTTGAAAAAAACTTATTAGACTGTTTTTTCTTTGCTGAGTCATGCTTTGATGCCCTATCTGAGGAATCTTTTCCTAATAAAAGGTCACAGATTTTTTCCAATATTTTCCTTTAGAAGTTTTATAAAAATTTAGCCATTTCTTCTACATTTTCCAGTTTACTAGAACATAAGTTTTCAAAGTATTCGTTAATGATACTCTGAATTTTATTGGTGTTTATTGTAATATCTCTAATTTTATTAATGTAGGTCTTCTCCTTTTGTTTAATTTGGCTAAGGGTTTATCATCTTATTTATATTTTCAAAGAAGCAACTTTTTGTTTCATTCCTTCTTGGTATTTTTTTTTTAGTTCCAATTCATTAATTTCTGACCTAATTTGTAATTATTTCCTTCCACCTACCAATTTTAGATTTGGTTCATTCTTGTTTTTCTAGGATCTTGAGGTGCATTATTAGGTTATTTGTGAGCTCTCTGCTGTTTTGATGTAGGCTTATATAGTTACAAACTTTAATCTTGGCATTGATTTTGCTGTATCCCCAAGGTTCTGGTGAGTTATGTTTTCATTTTCACTACATTCTAAAAATTTGGGGGGTGGTGGGGCTGGGATTTGAACTCAGGGATTTGCACTTGAAAAGCAGGCACTGTTTGCCCAGGCTGGTCTCCAACCACAATCCTCCCAATCTTATCCTCCCAAGTAGTTAGCCACCAGCACCCAGCAGATTCTAAGACTTCTTTTTTTAATTTCCTCCTTTATTTCTTTGATGACCCACTGGTCATTATATAGTGTATTGTTCAGTTTCCAAGTGTTAAAATAATTTGTTGCTTCTTTTGCTGTTTATTTCTAGTTTTATTATGGTCTGACAAAGACAAGGAATTGTTTCGATTTTCTTGTATTCTTTTAGACTTGTTTATGTTCTATAATATGATCTATTTTGGAAAAAGTTTCATGGGCTGCTGAGAAGAATGGCCAGCATCTGATGGATAAAATATTCTGCAGATGTCTGTTAAATCGATTTGGTCTATAGTGTCATTTAGTTCTGAAGGTTCCTTTTTTATTTTTTTATCTAGATTGCCTATGTATTGGTTGGAGTGCAGAATGAAGTCTCCCACTATCATTGTGCTGGGATCTGGCTGTGCTGGTATGTCTGGTAGTGTTTGTTTTATGAAATCAGATGTGCCAACATTTTGGTGCATTTATGTTAACATTGTTATGAACTCTTGCTGACCTGATCCCTTATTAATATGAAGTGATCTTCTTTGTCTCTTCTGAGTAATTTTGGTTAGCAGTCTGTTTTATCAGATATGAGTGTGGCTACTCCTACTTGCTTTGGGAGTTCATGTGTTTGGAAAATATTTATCCATCCTTTCACCCTAACCAATGTTTATCTTTATCAATGATATATGTTTCTTGAGTAACAAATGGTCAGCTTGCAACTCCATTCACATTCAGTGTTATTGAATGATGTGTAGTATTCCCTGTCATTTTGTTGTTCTTGTCATGTTTGATCTTTTCCTAATCTTCATTTACTAATGTACTAATCTACCGGACTTATTTTTTCCTGTATTTTCCTGATTTCATTTATCTGCCTCTCCTGTGTATAGTATTCCTTTATGTATCTTATTCAGTGCTAGCTTAGTGGTCATGAATTGCTTTTGTTTTTGTTTATTGTGGAAAGTTTTTGTTTCTCCTTCAATGATGAAAAATTGCTTTGTTGGATACAGTAATCTAAGTTGACAGTTATTCTTTTTCACAGCTTAGAATATATCATTCTATGCCCTCCTTGTTTTTAGAGTTTCTGTTGAGAAATCTGCTATTATTTTAATGGGTTTGCTTTTTATATGTGACTTGTCATTTCTCTCTTACAGATTTCAATATTCTTGCTTTGTTCTGCATATTTAGTGTTTTAACTGGGGGGTGTTTTCTTTCCTTGTTCTGCCTGTTTGGTGTTCTAAAAGCCTCCTGTACGTGGATGACCCTTTCTTTCTCAAGATTTGGGAAGTTTTCTGTTATTATTGAGATCGCTAGAAAAAGAGTAAGAAAGGAGAAGTTATGGTTAAAGACTGAGTATTGAAAGGTGGGCCACACAATAGCTCACGTATAATGACTGCAAAACAAAGGAAGTGAGAAAAAGCAGAATTAAAAAGAAAGCACAAATATATACGCAAAACAAACAAATTTAAATTTTCAAAAATTTTTAAAAAACAGTATTTTCTTCTTTGATCTCCAGCACAGTTGTTTTGCCTTAAAAAAAATAAAAAAGTCTTATCTAGTTAGCCCAGTAAGAGCAACCTGGATTCAAGGCTTAGTTCAGTGGAGAATAGCTCACAAAGCCCTGTACTGACTGGTTCCCCAGTGCAGAAAAGTAAACTTAGAGGTGTGATTACAAGTTCCCATGATAGCTTCTGGGGTCTGGGCTCTCAATCCTGTAGTCCCCACTTAACAAATGGTATCCTCTCTTGCCAAGGCCCTTGCCAACCTACAATCTGTTGTTCTCTAGACAGGTAACATTTGTTTCAGGGTTTACTGGCACTCTCCCTGGTCATGCCACTTAGGTACTTGCCACTGAGATTTCCTAGATGAAGCTGTAACTAGCACAGTGTTTTCTGCAGTGGAAAACATAGATGAAGCTGTAACTAGCTGTATCAGCACAGGGCTGTGCTGGTCCTCAGTTCTCTGTTTTTTATCTCACAGGGATTTCTGTGATGCAGTTGGTGTGGTCTGATCAGTCCATCGTAAGTTGGCCTTAGTGGACCAGAGTTCTCTGTCACCTGCAGCTTCTCTCACCTGTCTCTTTTCCTACAGCCTTTGGTGTCTGTCCTGTGTCCATATTGTGTTGTCTTTAATTGCACATTCATTGGTGCTTGTTGGCAAGCTCATGGAATGCTAATGTAATAAAAACTACTGTGCCACCAGCACTGACTTCCTTAACACTTATCGGGGAGTTTGGTGTGAGAATAGCTTTTTAACCAAGGTACGTCCATGAAAAGAGATGCTGCGTGATGTCACTCAGCCACCATCTTGCTTATGATCTGTCTTGTTCCATTTTAATAATTTTGCCACCTTGGTCAAAAATTAATTGACCAGGGCTAGCAAAGTGGACCAAGTGGTAGCACCCTGTCTAGCAAGACCAAGACCCTTAGTTCAACCACAAGTAACAACAAAAATAAAACATTAGCTGACTCTAGTTTGGTGTGGTGGGTCACCTCTGTAATCCCAGCACTCCAAAGAGGGAGGCAGGAGAATTGTGAGTTTAAAGGCAACCAAGGATACTTGAAACCCTATTTCAGAGAACATTAATTGACTATACTGTACTATTTTTAGACTCTGCTCAATTCCACTTGATCTGTATGACTATGTTTCTGGCAGTAGTGAGAGTTGAACTCAGGGTCTCATACTTGTTGGGCAGGTGTTCTACCACCTGAGGTTTTAATTGATAGTCTGTCAATTGACTAGATCAATATGAGGAGAATTAACATCCTAATATTGATTCTTGTCCACGAACAAAACATATTTCTTCATTTACTTCGTGTTATTTGATTTCTGTCATTAATTATATAAACATACAGATTTAACACATATGTTGTTAGAATTAGCTCTAAGAATTTTGTATTTTAGTGCTATTTTAATGATACTTTTTTACTAATTTCAAATTTTTAAATTGTCACTGACAGCATATAGAAATACAATTAATATTTGTAGATTTTTAATGATACTTTTTTAATTTCAAATTTTTAAATTTTCACTGTCAGCATACAAAAATACAATTAATATTTGTATATTAATCTTTCTTTCATGTGATGTTACTAAGTTCAGGTATTAGTTTTAGTAGCTGTCTTGTATATTTCTTGGCATTTTCTATGTAGACAATCAAGTCATCTGTGGCCCAAACCTCAAAGACAACATTGAACAGGAATGATGCCAGCTAACATCTTTCCATTCTCTTTGACTTAGGATGAAGGCATTTGACATTTCATCATTAATTAAGTTACTAGCTGTAGGCTTTTTATATATTCTCTGTGTCAAATTGTGGAAATTCCCTTCTGTTTCTAATTTGCTGAAAGTTCTTCAGTGACAGATGTTGAATTCTGTCAAATGTCTTTACTGCATGTAGTGATAATCATATTCTTACTGCTTTTTTACCTTGTCGATATGATGATTTACACTTATTAAATTTTTGGAATGTTGAACCAACCCACCTACTTTTAAAGACCCTCCATGGAAATGACTTGGATTTACATTTTCAAGCATATTTTGTAGAATGAACTGTAGATCTGCACTCTTCTCCTTCACTGGTGCTTATAGTTGGATCTGCAAAGCTCTTATCCCTTCACCTCTACAAATTTCTGTTTCCCTTCATGATTTGGTTTTATTCCCACCTCCTCCAGGAAGTTTATCCAGTTACTTAAACTCTCATCTCCATTTTGATACAAAACGGTTACCAATCCAGTCTTTATTTGCAAGAAATTAATCCAGGAAGAGGGGGAGATTGTTGGAGGGTGAGAATGAAGACAAGAGTCAGTGGAGAGAGGACTAGGGAGTCAGGGTAGAATATTTGAGTATCACAATGGACTTTTTCAGCTGGTATAATACAGGGGATTGCTTGTTTTAGTTGTGGGGAGATTCCAGTAATGTTATTTATGGTCATAGATAAGTCTCCTCCCACCCTTCCTGCTCTTGGAGTAATTCTAAAAGACTGTAATCATTTTTTTTTTCCTTTCATGGAACTGTAGGGATAAAAAGAACCTACCGTTCTTCTCAAATCCTTTGTATATCTATGAATTCAAGAATAAGATAAAATGTTATATTTATTTATTGAAAAAATGCTCAGCAGCACCTTGGATAAGATGCTTTGTTAGGTTTTACATAGGACATAAAAGTAAAATCTATTTGATATCTTTGAATTGGTTATACATAATTTTCTGCATATACTTATTCTTTGTGTTGAAATTACTACTCCTTTGTAGTCTCCCACTCTCAAAACATACTTAGCATCCTTCTACCCATAGACATTACTATTCAATTTACAAATTCTAAAATATTTGATCACATAAACACATTAACATCAATTTAGTACTATTTGTCATAGTTTTACACAAGTTTCATTCAGAATCATGAGATACAATCTTTAATTAAAAAATGATTTCAAATGTTTTCTCATAATCTTTGAATAGAAAATCCAGTTAAAATATAGCAACCTGTTTTTTATTAAAAATTAGAAATAAAAAGTGCCTTAGTTAAACCAGCTTTGAGAATTAAAGTAATATGGAGCTTGAACAAGGCTGGACTTGGCACTGTCAAAAATTCCTGTGCTAAAGCTGGCACCTCTTTCATTGGAAGTGTTTTGCCACCTATGCTTTTGGACATCTTTAGCCTTGGCCTTAATAACAATCTTCAGATGATTATTAAATTACCTGGGAAAGGAACTTCAAATTACTAAATATTTCTCTTTAAAATCATTTGTCTTAGAGTGACTGCCTGGGAATACAAAAATTACCAAATGTTGGATTAGCATCACTTCCACGGTCAGATCAGAATTGCAAGACAGAACAGTGAAACTTTGGTGATTTCCATGATCCAAGATGAAAAACAAAGAAGAAAGTCTTAGACTATAAGTAATAGTGGGGATTTTTCTCCCTTATATTAGAACTTAGCTAATTAAAGTTCAGTTGAAATTTACAGCACTGTATGGCCAGAATCAAATGTATAGCTTGAGCAGAAAACAATGAGTCAGTTTCCAGAGAAATTATAAGGTGATGAATACTGGTTTTATGTTATCCACAATCAATGCTGTGTGCAAGTCTTAATCCTACTTTGAACATTTCAGGAACCATCTGCCTGAGAAAGTCTGTGCATTCCCCTTTCCTCAATCCTCTAAGTGTCTGATTTTTGGCGTGTTTTTCTAGTTTATCCTTGTCAACCTTAAGTAAATAATTTATTAGTTCTAGGGAACATGTAATCCTGGAAGAACAAACATCATAATGCAGCTTATAGGAGGAATTTTTTTATTGTTATTTTTTGGGTTTTCTGTCTTTCTTTTTTTTTTTTTGTAGTACTGGGTTTTTGAACTCAGGGCCTCACATTTGCTACTCAGGTGCTCTACCACTTAAGCCACTCCATTAACCAGGAATGTTTTTAAAGCACACAGCTATGTGCAGTCTTCTTTAGTACCTACTTGTGAAAACCAGTATGGACAAAAAAGCCAGGAGAAAACATAGGCAGAACCCAGAAGAAGAATACCTTGCCCACTCTTGCTGCATCTGCATAGCCACACTACACTGTGGAGCTAATCTCCACAAACACACAGAAGGTTACCCTCTCCCTGACCCTCTGTCTCTGTTCATATCCTCCTCCCTGCAAGGTGTGTTTGCTAGGTTGTTTAGGAAGATTCAATTCACCTACAGAAAACAAAAAGAGCAAATTGAAGAACTTCCTAAGGAGCATTAGTATAAAACTACAAAAGTAGAAAAGGCATAGGAGGAACTCATAAGAGTTAAGCATAGATAGTGTATTAGTGATCTGTGAGATACATCAGACAAAAGTACAGGAAGAAGCATGAGTGTGTGAAACATGAGTACAGATGGAAAGACCAAAAGACACCAAAAGTATATGCTCTGCTAAATGCCAATGAGGCAAAAGAGATGCCAAATATAGTATTCATGAAAAACTGAATATTTATGCGATATTAAACTGCCCTATCCATGAGTGACACCCATTCTGGCCCACAGACGTGTCCTCTGTCTGAGACAGCCAGGTAGAATCCATACCTGCTCAGTAAATTAATAGGAAAGCTACTGATGAGGCCTGGCCCTGTGCCTCTTATGCAGCACCAACTTTTATTGACTCCAGAAAAGTGGTGAGAAAGATAACACATAGAAACATCGTGTAAAGAGAAATTATGTATTATGGTCCTCGTAGCCTTCCATACTGTCTTAAGTGTGTTAACCTACTACATCTCTTTCTCTTGTTTCTTACTCTACTTTAAAGTAACTCAATCATCCATGATTTTGGATGATTTTAGTTTAATCTCTGAGTGCTTCTGTTCTGTGACCTGTGGGATAGCTTGCCTGGTTGTATACTTGGAGGCTTCCATTGCATCAAGGTCACTTCCATATAACAACCTGCTTATCATCTCTCATGTTGACTCAGCCTTGCTGCCATAGTTGGGGCAGAGCAATGACAGATATCTGAGGATTCTACAGACTCCAGATGATGCTGTTAAGCTCCCCATACTTATGACTGCTCACTTTCTCTAAGCTTAAACCATAAAAAAGTGTCTTCCTGTTATGAGTTGGGTCTGAAATGTCTCCCCCAAAAGCTCATGTGCTGAAGGCTTCGCCCCCAATGCAGCAGTGCTCAGAGGTGGAGCCCTTGGAAAGTGACTGAATTATGAGGGCTCTTACCTGATGGATGGATTGGTTCATGAAAGGATTCATAGCTTAGTGGACTATGAGGATATTGTGGAAATTTTAGGAAGTAGGGCCTACTTAGAGGAAGTAAGCTATTGGTGGCATGCTCTTGAAGGACATATTTTGTCCTTAGCTCTTTTTTGCTTTCTGGCCACCATGAGATGAGAAGTTTTGTTATACCACGGGCTCAAATTAACAGGGTCAAGCAGCCATGGACTTAAACCTCTGAAATTGTGAGTCAAAATAAACTTACCTCATTCCAGTTGATTTCTCTCAGATATGTTGTCACAGTACTGGAAAACTGACTAATACTCTTCACACATATATGAGACTAATTTTCCTTACACAGTTTCCCAGGCATTGATGGTTTTCACATTGCTAGCTTTCCAATTTATTATCTTGTTTATGCCTGCTTATTTGTTTACTTACTTTGGTTTTTTTTTTTTTTTTACCATTATGAAGCCCAAACTATTAATGGAATTAAGGAAGTTGTTAGCCCTGTGATAAACAAATATGACAGAGTGCACATTTGTTTTTTTTGCGGGGGGAGCAGTACTGGTCTTTGAACTCAGGGTCTTGTGCTTTTTAGGTAGGGACTTTAGAACTTGAGACACTCCACCACTCTTTTTTGTGTTAGTTATTTTGAAGATAGGGTTTCACTTTATGCCTGGGTTGGTCTGTACTGCAGTCCTCTTGTCTGTGCTTCCTCACATAGTTGGGATAACAAGTGCACACCGCTGTGCCCAGCAATTGGTTGAGATGGGATCTTGCAAACTTTTTTTTGTTGTTGGGGCTGGTCTGGACCCATGACCCTCCCAATTGCTAGGATTACAGGCATGAGCCACCGTGCCTGATTAGGTGCAGAACTTTTTTTTGCTCCATATTTTAATCAGTGTCACCTGCTATATTTAAGTAGTTCACCATGTACCCAACAAAGAAAAGCTCTGACCAGAAAGTTATTCTTACATACTTAATATTTCCATATATGATTCAGTTGAGAAGATATTTTCTTCTTTTGGAGTTGACATAACACCTGTATGCTGGATTTATAATTTCAGATCCAGTAGATTTGCTAGTAATGGACATTAGAAATGGAATACATGGAATTTCTCCTGACCTAAATAGTAGAACTTTATAAACTTCATAAAGGGATTTTTTCCCTTTTGTATAAATAAATTAATAGGTGATTATATCTTATGAAATAAACGTGTATTCCTGACTCTAAAAGCTTGTTTATTTACTGCCATTTTACTACTTTTGCCATAAATGATTCTTCTATTTTAGATGATTAGTGGAAAGATGTTTTTGAGTTCCTAAAAGTCTTTCTCCCACTCCTGTCCCCAGTCACCCAGTTCCTTTCTCCACAAGCACCATATCTTTTTAGTTTTGTATGTATCAGGACAAATTAGTAAAATAGAATGACTCAATTCACTCAACCAAATTTAATTTTTATATTATTCCCAAGTCTGGTAAGGATGAGCAGAAAAGTAATCAATTTTCATCAAAATATACTTTAGTATTTTATTATTAAGAATAAAGTAATCATAAAAGTAGTTTAAATGTTTTTGATACTTTGCAACATGAAAAGGAATTTTCAAACTATACTTTTTTATACTCACCAAAATTCCTTGAGAAATAAATATTGCAGTTAGTTGTGCAACTATGGGTAAATTCCTTAAATTCTCTATATCTCAGTTTCTGCAGTCCACAAAAATGATAATATGATAATACCTGTCTCATAAAGTTATTGAGAGGCTTAAAATTATAATTGCATATAAGGTACTTAAAATAAATACCTTGACCGTATTCATCTAAATCTCTTCATTTGTGAAATGTTGTACCCTTTTTGATTTCTCTATGATATGTCCAACTTTAAAAATAAATAAATAATGTTAAGCCAGGCACAGTGGTTCACAGCTATAATCCTAGCTATTTGGGAGGTGGAGATTGGGAGGATTGCAGTTCAAGGCTAGCCTGGGAAAAAAGTTCTGAAGACCTCATTTCAACCAATAAAAAGCTGAGCAGGTTGTGAGCACCCATCATCCCAGCTATGTGGGAAGTTTTAACGGGGGTTTATGTATCCTTAACCCTGAAACTAGCAGCCATAACTATCTGGTGTGTTAGTTTGAGCTCCCCCAGAAGCTGCTCACATCAGAACCTCATGTGGAAGTAGTTTATTGGAGAGGAGTTGATCTTAGAAAGCACTGATGGGGGAGGTGGGGAACTAAAAGAGTAAAAACAGAGAACAGGAAGAGTGCACTACCACCCTCTTACCTCTGGGATAAGGAGCTTCAGCCTGCTGGGAGCTCTGGGAGTCAGGGTGGACCTGGCTCCTCAGAGTTGTCAGAGTTGCCTGCCAGAAGGAGGAGGGAGTTGGAGATTTTATGTAGCAACACCCATCAGAGGCAGGATGGGAGGTGCTTACTGTAACAGTGAGGTCCTAGGTTCTTGGGTGGGGACTGACAGTATATGCTCCAATTGATAAACAGAAATGCCCTTGGGGATCATCTTGAAAGAATTGCTGAATTGTGGAAAGTTTTCAGGAATGATTGCTATGTGTAAAGCATAAATACTTGCCACAGTGATCTGTCTGTTTTGCTCTATCTATCCTATCTTTTCCATGGTGAATATTCTGATTTATCACTCTGTTGGTCTACTCTCAAAGCAGTACCTAATTTTTTTTCTTTTTTTTGATGAGATGGCATCTGAACTCAGGGCTTCACGCTTGCAAAGCAAGGGCTCTACCACTTGAGCCACACTTCCAGTCTATTTTGCTCTGGTTATTTTGGAAATGAGGGGATGAACTATTTGTCCTGGCTGACCTCGAACCTCAATCCTCATGAGCTCAGCCTCTAAGTAGTTAGAATTAGTGACATGAGCCACGGGAGCCCAGTGAACTGCTGTATTTTAGTCATGGTACTAAATATTTTAGGACAAATCTTCTTTTTTACATTTTCTTAAGAATGTTTTTAGCTAGCCTCATTCTTCCAGATGAAATTCAGGGTTTTTTTTTTTTTTTCATCAAGTCTAATACCTACCTTTAAAAAGAATCTATTGGTAATTAATCCAAGAAATATTGTGTTAAATACTGATTTCTTTAAAAGCAAAAGTGGTGTTCCTGAATAAATCTATGTTCTACTGCATACTCAGCCCTCTTTCTCTTTTCCAGCCCTTAATGCAATATAGAGTTATTCATAAGCCATGCTCATATTTTGGAAAATTATTTCTGGGTATATTATAAACTCTCCTTTTTGCTGTTCAACAAAGAATATCTCCACCTCTTCTTGTCATATCTTCTAGCTAGATATGAATTGGATTTAAGGAAGTAATGGATTTTTATAAATGTCTCTTGTTATATCCAATCTACTTTTTAAATCTAAACTTTCTCTTCTTTTCTTGTACTGGCTAGGCTATGATCATATCATCCACAAAATGATAATTGTCTTTTTACCTTCATAAAATTCTATCATTAAGCATTTACTCCTTTGAACCAAAATATTGTCTCTAAAGTAAAATATATTCTTTAGGAAGGGCAGAAGAGAGGTTAAGGACATATTTGGCTTTTATCAGTTATTCTTAGCTTATTAGTGCAAATTCACCCATCAGGTCTTTTCTAGAAGGATATTAAATTAAGATAATGATTTAGTAGGGAGAGGAGAGAATTACTTTGAGAAAGAAAAGGCTGAGCATTGTTTCTAGGTCTATGAAGGTAAGATGTGAACAAAGCTGTTATGCTTGGCAGGGAAAATGCCAAAGAAAAGTGTTCTCTTTGTCCAGTGATGATTAGGCAAGACCCTGACCTCCAGAGACCTTTCCCCTTGTCAAGCTGGCCCTGTCCCAAGTCTTGATCTGGCTACTGCTTCCATTCTGCCTTGATGACAAGAGAGAACCAAGTGAGAAATGCTTTTACAAGGAGCTTGGCCCAATACTCACACATTTCCTGAACCACCCAGAACTGCATGCAGGAGATAGGACTAGTAGAATATTCTGTATTTGATTATTGCACAACTGGATTATGAAGCATTGAAGTTTCTGGGACACCATAGACTAAATAAAGGGCTTCATTACTTTTTAGATTATGAAGCATTGAAGTTTGTGGGACACCACAGACTAAATAAAGGGCTTCATTACTTTTTAGTCCAGTGGAGTCAGATACTGAATGTTTTTTTCAAAAAGTGTTGAAATCTAGCAGAACAAGGAGATGACTTTAAATAGAATACTAGCAACATTTTAAATAATTGTAAATAAAAATCAGAAGATTGTCTACTATCAGGTGGACATCTGTGATTATAGTGGCTCACCCCTGTAATCCTAGCTACTCTGGAGGCAGAGATCAGGAGGCCCAAGGTTCAAAGTCAACCCTGGGCAAATGGTTAGCGAGACCCTGTCTTGAAAAAACCCATCACAGGAGAACATCATTCTGAGTGAGGTTAGCCTGGTCCAAAAGACCAAAAATCGTATGTTCTCCCTCATATGCGGACATTACATCAAGGGCAAACACAACAAGGGGATTGGACTTTGATCACATGATAAAGTGAGACCACACAAGGGAGATATGAGGATAGGTAAGACACCTAAAAAATTAGCTACCATTTGTTGCCCTCAACGCAGAGAAACTAAAGCAGATACCTTAAAATCAACTGAGTCCAATAGGAAAAGGGGACCAGGAACTAGAGAAAAGGTGAGATCAAAAAGAATTAACCTAGAAGGTAACACACATGCACAGGAAATTAATGTGAGTCAACTCCCTGTATAGCTATCCTTATCTCAACCAGCAAAAACCCTTGTTCCTTCCTATTATTGCTTATACTCTCTCTTCAACAAAATTAGAGATAAGGGCAAAATAGTTTCTGCCTGGAAGCGAGGGGGTGGGGAGGAAAGGGAGGGGGCAGAGTGGGTGATAAGGGAGGGGGTGGGGGCAGGGGGGAGAAATGACCCAAGCATTGTATGCACATATGAAAAATAAAAAAAATAAAATTAAAAAAAAAGAAAGAAAAAACCCATCACAAAAAAAGTGACTCAAGTAGTAGAGTGTCTGCCTAGCAAGTATGAGGCCCTGAGTTCAAATGTGAGTGCCACCAAAAAAAAGGAAAAAATTTTCTACTATCTACACCTAACACCCAAAAGGAAGGAACAGCAAAAGAAAGGTAAGACAGAAAAGGGGAAAGTGGAAGAAGCTGTTAAACAGCAATTCCTTTAAGTGATTTTTCCAATTGCATCTAATTCTCACATCCATATTTTACTTTTTATTTTCTTTTATCAGTATTGCCTTTCTGGGACTGAAGGTATGGCTCAAGTGATAAAGTGTGTACTTTGCAAGAGCGAAACCCTGAGTTCAAACCTCAGTACCACAAACAAACAAAGTATTGCCCTTCTATAAGCCATCTTCCTGAAGATCTTTAAAGAAAATTTGTTTTCATCTTTAGATGAAAAGTCCTTTCTGAAATCCAGAAAAGGCTGATAAAATTATTAAAGTAATTAGGCTATAGCTCAAAACTTTGCTTTCTGTCTTAGAAGCCATCATCCTCTATTTGGTCACTTGGCTCACTCACCTTCAGCAACTGGCTGGGCTACTTTTAGAATGGGGATTGAGTTTGGGGTAGAATCCCAGAGGTCAAGAGAGGGGTAGTATGGGGCCAGGAAAGCACTGACACTTCTGCTAGCCTCCAGATGGCTCCAGGCTGCTGGCTCACCTGTTGACTAGACTCTGAAGACCCAGCCATCCCCCAGCTTCCCAGGACCCCAGTGAGATGGAGCCAGCAAAGACCTGGTATGTGACTGTGTAGTGCTTGGAGCCACCAGCACCTACAAACAGATCACAGACTTAGCTCATGGGTGTTCATCCAACTCCCAGAAGGGACTAGACAAGAGGAGAAGTCTCAGCAGACAGATGCTAATTCTCAAACTGGACTTCCAGGACTAAGGAGTTGAGATGGTGGTTGGGGACAGTCCCCTGGCCACTTTACCAGGATTATCTCAGGATTCTCTGAACTTTGAGCCCAAGGCAATACCCTGAGCCCGCTACCCAATGAGGCTGGCTGCTGGACTGCTGTTAGCTGGTGCAGGCACTGGAACAGCAGGGCTGTCTGAATAGCTCTGCTCTCTGAAGTCACTGAACAAGCCTCAATGTGGAGCACCCCATTTTGCAGCAGAAAAGTAGTCCACTTAGGCAAAAGTTGAGCTAGAGGCAGGTGTGGAAGAAGTAGAGGTGGTGGGAGGCATGGGGTCTGAAGCCTGGGCCTGCCTCCCAAGGCAGAGTTTTCTACCTGGAGCTCCTGTGCCTGGTACTGAATTGGATGGCCAGGCCCCAGCAGCTTTATCTGCAGCTGGAAACCCAGAAGCCTGCTGGCTGCTGGGGATCCTAAAGAGAAGGAGTCATTCCTCCTCCTCTACTTTCACCTGCACAAGCCCCAGTCAATGGGGTGCAGGGACCAGAGGGAGCTGCTAAACCAGACGAAGGAGAACAGGGAGTAGAGGCAGCTTCACCCCCAAAGTGAGAGGGCTCAATACCAATCTTCCTGGGCTGCCAGAAGCCCCAGTGAAACCAACCCACAGCTTTCCACCCTCCCAAGAACAAAGACTTTTCCCACTGAGACAAGGTCAGGATCCCGTTCAATCAGACCTGCTGAGGAGCCCTCAGCACCCTTAGGCCCATTCCTGTCCTGGTAGTCTGACCCCAGGATTGAGTCCAGGACCTCTCTAAAAGGCCATAGTGTTGTTCTCACTAGAAGATCTTTATGTCATCATTAGTAGTTAAGTGGCCAGAAGCAAAATCTTTCTGTATGCTGAGACCTCTTAGTGTATCTGATGATCCTGGGTGGAGGAATTCCATGAAATTCCTTCATGGAATTTGCCATGAAGTCTTCCTTACCCCTTGTCCTATGGCTTCTTCTCCATTTACCAGGAAAAGCTATTGATGCTCACCCCTTTTTCTATGTGAAGACTGAGTCTTTATCCTCTAAGCAGCTTGACAGAGGAGCCCAGGCTCCCTGGGAAGCCTTGAGGTGTGGCAGATCCAGAAATCCCCGGCTTGAACAATGTGAACTAACTTACTTATCAAGCATCCATGGAATGTGTCTGGCATGTTGATCTGTCTGAGTTTGTGTATGATATGATATGAAAATCTTTATGATACTGTGTACTATCCATGGCTGGATTCAACCATCTGCTCTGGAATGGTGCATCCAGAGGTCAGTCTTCTAGGTGAGAATGGAAGGAGAATGCTGACCTTCATTCCACAATGGGCAGTTACTGATCTGAATTTCTGCTCACCTCTTCAACCCTGAATTAGCAGCCCTGGCACAGCATTGTCTGAAGACTGCATGAGGATTCCGGGAGGATGGGGGACAATGTGGGGACAGCAAAATAACTTTCAAGGTCAATTTGAAGCTGCTCTGGTCTGTACTAGCTTTTACATGGCAGAGCTGAAACCTGGCTCCCATACTACTTTTTAGACCATGACAAAGTCTCTTAACTTCTGAGCCACAACTTCCCACTTAGGAAGTTGTTTGCTTTACCTACCTCACAAGCTTGATATGACAATAAGTGACATTAAACTCTCAAAAAAAAAAAAAAACCAACAAAAAACTTGCTTTCAGAGTCAAGGAATTAACAGTTTATAAAATTAGTCACAAATAGCTTTCATTATTATCTTTTTTTAGTAGATAAGGTTAAGACTATCTAATATTTTGGAAATCTTGACACAGAAAATAAGACATCCTAAAATACAAAATTAGAAGTACATTATTTCTTAACTGGAACCAAGTGAACCCCATCTGGAGTCTCTCTCTCTCTCTCTCTCTCTCTCTCTCTCTCTATCTCTCTCTCTCTCTCGCTCTCGCTCTCTTTCTCTCCCTCCCTCCCTCCTTCTCTGTCTCTCTATCTCTGTCTCTGTCTCCGAAACAAAGTCTCACTATGTCGTCAAGGCTGGCCAGGAACTCACCATGTTCTTGCCTCAGCCTCCTGAGAGCAAGAATTACAGGTGTGCACCACGGCTCAATCTGGGATTTTCTTATTCAGCACAGTCAACTACATAAAATTCCAAATATTGTAAAATGAATTATTAGAAAAAAAAATTAGTTAGTATTACACAAATATCTAATTATAAACACTTAAATACAAAACTCAGTCAAGCGTGGTAGAGTAACCTGTAATCCCAACACTTGGGAAGTTGAGGATCACAAGTTCAAGACTGGAGTGAGACCCTGTCTAAAAAATCAAAAAACAAAAGCAAGCAAACAACGACAAAAAAAAAAAAAAAAAACTCACTGCATAAATAAATATCACTATCTTAATCATAGATCAGAAAATATTAATTTTTGAATGTTTTCAATGAGATATTTCTTCCAAAAGAGGTTAATACAAAATAAATCAGAATTTTAAACTTTATTTCCTTTGAAAAATCAGATTAATTTATACAATGAGGCACATTTTGAATCAAAATGAAAGCCTTTTGCATTTTATTTAAAAGATTGTCTATCCCCTATCACAAAAAGTCATCTAACACCTTCCATATTTTGTGTTCTCCTGGTCATTCATCTAATGAAAATGGGTGTTGAATACTTGAAACTTTCAGAAACACCAAAGCTCTTTCAAAATGCATTTTTGCGGACAGTAACTATAATAAATGCTTAGTAATTCTTTTACATTGAAGTTTGGCTCATTAAATACAAACAGCATTGTGTTGTAAAATAATTTATGTAGTTATAATTACAAAAATAATCTAAAATTCAAATGCTGTTTCAAACTTTTATATTCTTCTATTTATGAATCAATTCTATTATATTTTGGTGCCCTTTTATGTAATGAAGAATTTGGCTGGCCTTAGTTCCTGGTGACTTGGAGGTGTCTCCTAAAGCTTTGAAATTTCCAGAGTCTTTATTATTGTTGGTGGATCCTTGAGACCAGACCTGAGTTTATACTAATGAGGTGACTCAGGGTAAGGCCTTTGAAACCATATGCTAATGAGATGATGGAGTGGTCTAGCCAGACAGAAAAACCAACCATGTGACCAGAGGGTTGTAGCAAATCTCTGGGGAACAGAGAGGGACTGGATATTGAACTCAAGAACATGGCCAATAATTTGACCAATCAGGCCTATGTAATGAAACTGCAGAAAAACTGAAGAGCAAAGTTTGAGCTTCTCTGGTTAGCAATGTGTACTGTCACACGCTGATGTGCTGAAGGGTAACATATTCTGACTCCAGCTGGTAAGGATACTCAAAACTTTATGTTTGGGACCCTTCCAGAACTTGCCCTCTGCATCTTTCCCTGTTTTCCTGACTTCTGGGAGTCATTCTAGCAAATTTTCACACCTCATGGATGAAAATAAATGCAGTGAAAAACCCCTGCATTTATAAGTGGCTGGTCATTAGTGGGAGTAGGCTAGAGTCCCCTGAACTTAAAGCTCATGCTAAAATGAGAATAGCTTATGAAGGACTCTATCCTTAATCTGTGAATTCTGGCCTAATTATATCAAAATCCATCACATGCTTTTTAATGAAAGTCATATATTTAACAATGACATTCTTCTGTGTTTTTCTAAGCCTTTTTTTTTTGATTTCCATCCTCTGTTATTGAGTCTATTAATGATTTTATTGGCAAGCTGAAAGGTTGAGATAGTGTCTTTTTAAAGACATTAGGTTTATAGCTATCATTTTCCTAATACCTGAGGTGTAGGGTGTTCTTGTATCAGAATTCATTTTTGTAGATCTTGTTCCTCCACACCACACCTAACTTTGCTAAGCAACTCCATGTTTATTTAAAAAGAAATCCTTTACTTCTAAAAGAAGCCACATTCCTTAGGATGATTATCAGAATAAACTGATTTAAAAAGCATTTTTAAATAATTCAGCTTTCTTTTAGTAATTTATATTTTTAAATTAGTTCTACTTTAAGAAGAAATGCTTTGGATATATATGTCGTTGACTAACCGTTAAAATAAGTTTTTGACTATATTTTCTATTTCTTAAAGAAATCTTAATTTATATTCATAGTAGAAAGTAATAAACAAGTTAGGAAATAGTCTAATGAATCTCTAGAATCACTAGATCTCTTTTCTCTGCTAGGGCATTCAGACCTTACCCAGGTAAATATGCTGGTTTTTATGCTCCCTGAAGTCTGCATTAAATATCTGAAAAGGACTGCTAGCTGCACTTCTCTGCTGATGGGAAACGTGCAAGATTAATTATGCCTTTGGTTGTGTAAAGTGTACTCTTATCAAGGGATTTAGTGTTCTCAAAAAAGAGGTTAATTACAAAGAAAAGAAGAGATCCTGGCATTTCCCAACCATTATCAAACTCATGTTTCCGATTTTATTTTTCAAAATGAAATTTCAAATGAGGAAACAGAAACATAAAATGCAAATGTCTTTGATAGGGAATCAAGGAGCAGTTTATCAGCAATGTGAGCCGACCACATTATTCTTAGGCCAGACAAAACATAATGTCAAAACTTTGTTTTGTGTTTGCCAAAAGTAATAAACCTATGAGATTCATGGAAACAGGTTAAACAACTGACATGTTCTGATATCAAATCCTCTGCTGGTAACTCTGGTTATAACAAGAGTTTGAAAAACGAGGAAGTGAGAAGAAGAGTCATACCCACTTTATAAGAGTGATTTACCACTGCACTCTGCTTCATTTCTCCGGAGATGAATAGCTTAGAGTGGTAGAGAATCAAGCCATCATGATGAAGGTAATTTACAGAAAATTGTCTAAGAAGGGGAAGATGTGGAAGATTGACTAATCCATCAACCATCTGCCTCCTGAATTTCCCGTTACATAGCTAGATTTGCCTTTTCCTGACTTGCTTCTTAGTCAGGGGAGTAAATTGAAAGGAAAGGCATGTTCACTCATCTCCTTTTTTCAGTCAGGCTCTTACTTCAAACTGAGGTACTTAACAGTACCCCAGTGGAGGAGGGATAGTTGGGATGCTCAATATTAGAGCATACCCTAAGCATATTAGCATACCCTAAGCAATCTTAAATCTCTTTGTTTAGTGGTTTATATTGTCTTCCAAATAGATTATATTCCTGTTTATTTGGTTTATTTACTCATTGAAATCCCACCTTCTTTTGCGAAGAAGTTGAGACACATTAAAGTCAGAATATGAACAATAAGATAATGTAATAATGTAAAAAAGGAGAGCTTTGGAACAGACAAGCATGTGAATGAACAATCTATTAATATGCAGATCATGTAAGCAATTCCAGCTTCTTTAGTTAGAGTTCTTAGTTTCCAGGTGAAGTAAAAGAGGGATATGATCATATAATTCTCATCTTGGAGAAGAACACATATTGGCAGAGATGCATACTGGGAAGATTTCCCAGTGAAGGTTCTTAGGATTGGCACTTTGGAGAAATGAGGAAATCCAGCTGAGTACAGAGAAGTTGGGTTGTGAGATCAGAAAACAAATGTTCCCCACAGTGGTGGTGAAGTTATGTGGTTCTGCAGAGTTATTCCAATTGGATAACACAAGCCTACCCTATACCCCAAACTCTGATTGACCATCAGGGGATGCAGTCTGTTCCAGGAAATGGAAAGATATTAGGACAGGTGGCTCTCTTAAGCATAGGGCAAGGAGACCTTACCTTCAAGTCACCAACTGTCTATTCTCCCAGGAGCTGGCTTATACATGCTTTGGTCTTGAAGGTTGTGGATTGTGGATTTGAGTAGCTACCCTAGCATCCACTACAAAACAGAAAGCAGGTTACTCTGGGAAAGCAAAGTTATTGCAAAACAGGATGAAAGGTAAATTATTTTTCATTACTTGGTATAAAGAAAACAGAGTAATATAATGGAAAAAACTTCTCACCAAAAGTCCCACAGGAAACATAGCTAACAGATTGCCTAGGACTGTTTCTACATTATCCTTTGATAACAGAATAACATTAAAATGTCTCTATGAGAGTGATTCTGTATGGCCATAACCAAAAGCAACCCCAGTACCCAGTCTACTGGAGCTCCAGCTTCATTCATTCTTCATTCACTTCTTTATTTAAAATATACTTGAATGTCTTCTCTGTGCCAGGCATGGTGTCAGGCAAGGGAAATATGATAAGAGAAGGAGGAAAAATCCCACAAAGATTACATAAATTTATCAAGGAGTCACATGGACAAAAGTGAAATCACACCATTGACAATTACATATCACTGGAAGTTATCACAGCTTCTAGCTGGAAACTGGCCTAGTTATGGAGGTGAGAGGCACCTCCTTGAGAAAGTGATTTTCCATCCGAAAGTTGAAAGGAGAGCAGAAGCCAACAAATTAAAAAGGGGCAATAGATCCTATGTTTCAGGAGACTGCAGGACTTCAAGAAGTCTGGCATGGCTGGAGTACAAACAAACATATCCAATTTCAAATAGTTGACAAATCTTACAGATTGATACATTAGGATGAAAAAAAATCCCCAAATCATTAGCTCCCATTATAGTTGCTGCTCAGGGTTTGTACTTCTCTAACAATATACTTTTAGGAATTAGTTTGTTAACTAAAGATGATGTAGATTACCCATACATTTTCTTCAAAACATCAGTTATGGCAACTAACCTGAATAGAAACATGAAATTTATTAACCAGGGACTTTAAACAGACACACACACACAGCTTCACACGTCAGCTGTTCTACCTTCACATGCAGCATGGGAAAGCAGCAATTGTAGCAGGTATTCCAAATATTTGTCTTCCTTAGAAAACAATTTGGTTTAATTACCTGCCTCATAATTTTCAATGGTTCAATTCTATTTTTCTGATGAAAATTAGTGTTTAAATTTTCAATGAACAGGAAAAATTGAAACCAGCCTTTATGTGGTTTGGACAATACTCTTTTCCAGAATCTTGTAACTAATTAGTCATGCATAATAATGAACATGAATGCATATTTAATTGCAATTCAAATAATGTTCAAATCTATACATGTCTCACCTTTAAAGTTATCAGTGTGTCATGGAAGGTAGAGTAGCATGAGTAGAGTGAGACAGATGGAAAAGAACCCTCATTCCTGCAGGAATGGCAGAAAGTAACTCCTTAGAGTCAGATGAAGAAGGAGGAGGGATTAAAGAGGCCTCTCACACACCCACGTTATATCAGCATTACTCACAATAGCCAAGAGGTAAAAGCAACTCAAGTGCATGGAAATGAACTAATGGATAAGAAAATGTCGTTTCCATACAGAATGGAATATTTTTCAGCCTTAGAACTCTGACATAAGCTTCAACATGGAAGAACCTTAAAAACACTATGCTAAGTGTACTAAACCACTCCAGAAATAAAAACACTGTATGATTCTTCTTACATGAGATATCTAGAGCAGTCAAATTCATACAAACAGACAATAAAATGGTGCTTGCTCAGGACTCTGGGGAGGGGGAAATGAGGATTTGTTTAATGGGTTTCAGTTTTGCAAGATGAAAGCTGGAGATTGTTTGCATAGCAATATGAATATATTTAACACTACTGAACTGTATGCTTAGAAGTGGCTAAGATGGCAAAGTTTTATACTATTTATTTTTTCCACAACTTTCAGGAGAAGTCTTCAGAAAGAAAGATCATTTAAATTGAACAATAACATGAATGATTACAATACATCAGCCTGGTTGTGGTACAATTCTAGGGACTCTTAAACCAAGAGAACATAGCACTGCAAATTTTCTTACATTGATTCCTGCATATGATGTGTCACATTACAGAAGTAGTGAATTGAGTGTGGGAAGTTATTGCAGCCTGAAAGCAAGCCCACTCCTGTGCCAAGGGAGACATCACCTCATCTCCCAAGTTGTCACTACAAATACAACCCTAAAAAGTGGCCCTGGTAGAAAACAATGAGATCATTACATTTTTCGCATATACCACAAAATGGGTATGAATACAAGAATCCCAGGAAGACTCTCTCCAACAGGTTGTTGGGCATGCTGCATGTGATAGCATATGCAAAGTGCTAAGAGGAGTAATAATTCTGAGTGGTAGTGACAGTAATAGTAGTCTGCATATGACAGCTGCCTATTTCTTCATGTAACCCTTCAGCAATATGTAGTGCATACAATATATATTAAATATTAAATATATGCATATTAGGAGATATGTTAAACATAATAGATATGCAATGCATGTATTAGAAAAATAAGGAGATGAAATGAAAATGGGAGTAAAGTAACTATTAAAAAATACCACCAAGTATTATCTATGTGTGTACACACATTTCTTTTCCTAAATTGATATTTATGCCCATATACTATATATCACTTTTTCATATTTTATTTCATCATGAGCATTTTCTATTTAGCAAATATTAGTCTATTTTAAGGACTATATAATATTCCATTGTACTTATGTATCATACATTATTTACTCATTCTTTCTCTGTGGATATTTGGACTATTTCTCATTTTCTGTGAGATGTTTAACTTCTGTCCCACAAATAATTAAGATAAGTGGAATTTCACTGTAAAAGCAACCTAAAACAAAAAATTGCATAAATCTAATTACTAGACTCCCAAGTTTAAGTCTCCCATTAATCAGCAATGAATTTGTCCTTTTTCCTTAAACCATAGGAAGCATATCAATTTGTGGCTGCTCAATCAGAACTATGTACTTTTTAAATTAATAGTGAATAACTGTGGCAGTGAGTTTTTCAATGGCACAGTACAAACTTTGCATTGACATTGAGCCTTATAGAATTTAGAAAAGTCTACTCTGAAAATCTTGTTTTGATTCTCTATAGAAGTATATTCCCTACACTTCAACCAATCACTAACTGAAAAAGCAAGAAAAAAAGAAGCAAAAAGATATTCAAAAGTCCATGTATAAAACATGCAAGAGCTTTTCAGATTAACCTTCCAACCTTTACAATACAACTAATTATAAACAACTTTCTCAGCAATTAACATTTACTGAATTCATTCAATGTACCAGGCCCATTTACCAGACATGCCACACGTCTCATTTTAGTTTCTGCAAATAGTGAAATGTTTATTAATACTGGGTAAGGTTGTTAAATCTGGGTGGCATGTGCATAGTCAGGCTTACATGTAGAAATTAAGGAGAAAGAGGAAGTAGATGAACCATAGACCTGAGTTCTAAAACCCTAGGCATCTTGGCCCATTCAGTATACATGCATCTCTACAGAAATCTATGAAGAGAAACTTAGATCATAAATACTCCCTGCACTTACCTAGAAAACACTTCCTGGAAGTTTACTCTGTGAATAAGATGTATTTTCTCAAGATATATTTAACTAGCATTTCCACTGATGTACTTAACCTGTTGTTTATCCTCTCCGTTTCCCGTGATGATTACTTTCTTTTTTTTTGGAATTTTTACCATAATGGGAGGCACAGCATAAGCTAATCAAATAAAATATAAAGAATAAATAACAAGAAATAGTGAAACACCTAGATCAAAATGGTATTCTTGCAAAAAGATACAGAAACGGAAAAAAATATCTGCTATGCAATGTTAACATACATTTCCTTTGTTTATAAGTCAAGTAAGATGGGGCAAGCCTTCCAGAATATTTGGAAAGAAACTCAGATTAGTGAAATTGTGTTAACTAATTGATGTCTTGTTCACCAGTACTTTTGCTTCTGTTCTCTGTCCTGCCTCATTTGGCTTTAGTGCTTTTGTGCTGCAATGGTTTTCTTGGAGTAAATGCCCTGAAAATGCAAAAAGCTAATTAATTCAACTCTATTACCATTCAGATTTGTCAAGACAAAAGAAGCTTAACCATTGTTAGGTTCTATTAAACTTCTATTTATCTAGTACTTCCATTAAGAGCCAATTAATTAAAATCAAACAAGTTCATAACGGGGATAAAAGCAGAACAGCATCAAGAAGGGTGAAACAAGGCACCAAACCATAATGCAGAAGCTGAAGGGGCTCAGATGAGGCAAGGAGGGTCTCAGTTCCTAAGTTTTCTTTCCTAAAGACTAAGAGCATTGTGAATTGAAGAAGACTGATGGGCAATGAGATGACTAGAGGATGAAGTCTCTATGGGCCCTGCCGTTAGGAGAAGGAAGACAGGAAAAGGAGGTTGTTGGCAAAGAAACAGTCAAGTTTCTTTGTGGAACAGACCCCAGGGTTCACCCTCTCACTAGTAGGTCTTGAAATACTGCAGAGTGGGGCCAAGGAACAGTAGCAGTGACAGGCTTAGAAATGGTCTCTAAAGACCACTTCAACTCTAAACATACGCTGGATTTAAATGCTCTCAGTTTTCTAGTTAAGAGAAAATCTTCATCATAAATAGTAGTTTGCAAATAAAAGGCACAAATATCAAACCATGTACTTGTTGTTTGTTCCAATATAAATGAAGAACTCCTCTAATGTTTTAGTTCTATAAGAGGGAGAAGTCTTGAGACTTGATAAGTAACAGCTCACTCAATGGTAAGATCCAAGAGTGGCCTCATTGGCTCTTCAGGGTACCATTTTAATGTTTAGCCAGGAAAAAGACAAGGATCCTGCCAATACTTGGTTTTGTTTCAATGCATGACTTTCAATCTGGTTTTTAAATGCAATCACTCAATTCTATAATTACAGATATTATTAAAATCATCAGTGGGAGTGGGGAGGTTGTGGGAAAAGGGCATAAGAGGGTAAATATGGTGCAAATACTGTGTACACATGTATGTAAATGAAAAAATGACACATGTTGAAACTATTCCAGGAATGGGGAAAAGGGAGGGATAAAGGAGAATGATGGAGGGGATATATTCAACTATGGTATATGCGATATAGTGTAAGAAATTTTGTAAATGCCACAATATACTCCCAGCATAACAATAAAAAACAAAAATAAATATGTAAATGAATAAAAATCACATAGAAATTATAGAAAAAAATAGGATATGACTGAGCCCCTATGTGCCAGGCACTTTATACAAATCAGTAAAGATGAATTACTTATTCCTTGCCCAACTTGGTACAACTTATAAAATAAGCCAAGATCAGATTCCAAGATGATCTGGCTTCATAACTCATGTTTCTCCATTACACCATTCTGCCTCCTACAGAAGATGAAGGATTGACCCTTTAGCTGGTATTAATTTTCCAAACAATCCATAAATGTATTATAAGACATTAAGAAGTATCTTAAAGGAAGTGAGAAAAGGCCCTATCCACTGGAAAACTTTCTTGATGTTCCAAATATTTCCAAAATACTGGGGATTCCACAACCAGTCAGCAGGAACCAAACACCAAAAAATTGATTGTACATATGGCAGGGGATTCCCCAGACACCATCTTTACTTTCCCCATCTCAGCACCAGGAAATACTATCACACCAGAGAAGAGACACGATCACTGTCCCATTAGCTGACATTCCCCAACACAGTCTCAAAAATGCATACAAATATTTAAAGCACATAAAAATGTTTATAAAATATAATAAACAGTAAGCATCCAACTCCTAACTTAAGAAATACCACAATATCAAATGATTTGGAAATCTCTGAGAGCAGATCCCGGATCATATCCCCTCACTGTCACAGCATATCCACTATAATGAATTCCATGCTTATTTGTGTGTGTTTTTTATACTTTTACTCCATCTTGTATGCATTTCCAGAAAACATATGTCATAGGATTTTCATCTTTCCAAAACTAAGTATAAGTGAGTTCACACACTCTTTGGCAACCTACTTTTTTGGTGTTTTCTCTTTTCTCCCTTTTATCCCCCAGCATGATGCTTGTATTAACATCACCACTGTGCTGTTCTGTCAATATATGACCATTTTCCATTGACATGATCACTTGATCATTGCAAGAAACAATGTTCTAAATGTTTTTCTACCTATGTCCACATGTGAGAGTTTTTCTACATTACTCTTAGTAGTGATATTTCTAGGTCAAGAGGTATATGCACCTTCAATATAAGGAGATAATGAAAATTCACCTTCAAAAGAGATTGTGTAAACTCACAATCTCTCTCTCCTTCAAAAATTTGTAGTAGATATTATCAAAGATAAATTTCAACTTCAATAATGCCTAATTCTAGATGGATCATCATCCCAGCAAACTTTTTAAAAATTTGTTTGCTCTTTTCTCTACAATTGTGTTCCATATTCTCAACCTAAGTAATAATCAGGCCAAACTCCAAGCTGATTAGCAGTAATTAAATGTGGCCTTTCTAATCTTCAGTATGCCCATTCTGAAAAACAAAGATCTCTTTCTTTTTTGGTGGTAATTTGGAAATATCTATTAGTAGCTATAAAAACTGCCTAGACTTTGATTCAAATACACCTAAAAATTTAAGAAAACATTCAGAGGTATGCATGAAGATTTGTATGTTAAGATATTTAATTGTGTTCCTGTTAAATGTAACTGTAATGCTATTGGTAAGAGGAAGCAAATTGTCCATTAGGTAGGAAGTAGTTACATAGTTATATAATTGAACAGTGTACAGAAACTTAAAAGAATGATATGGATAAAAATGAACTTCTTTAGTTATTTGATTGCTATATAGCTAACCACTCATGTTTATAGTTATTCTTTATTATGTCTCAGGATTCTGTGATTGACTAGAGGTGCTCTGCATCTGATGGTGCTGACTGGGATGACTCATGATTCATTCAGTTGGCAGCTGACCCTGGAATATCCAAGAAAATCTCACTCACACCTATCCATTGGCTATCACCAGGACATCATCAATTCCTGTCCATGTATATTCTCTTCATCCAGAAGTCTAGACTAGCTGACTTCTGGGATGATAGGTGACTTCCAAGAGGGAGTAAACCAAAATGACAAGTCCCAATTGCAAATTCATATGGAACCTCTGCTTGCATCAAGGTAATTACTGTCCACTAACCAAAGCTAAACACATGACCAGGCCCAGACAGTGTGAAAGAGGACATCTCAAGGCTATAATTTACTATAGGCATGATTCATTGGGGGTCACCAATGAAACATTCTACTATAATTATCAAGTGAACAAATGAAATAGGACAGTCATTGTTTAAAAGTATTTGTGTAGAAAATATCTGGAAGAATGTATTCGAACCACTCTTTGAAACAGTAAAATTTTATGAAAAGTGATAATAAAAAATGGAGACTTTTCCTTTCTTTTTTATTTTTTTGATAGTGCTAAGGGTCAAACTCAGGCCCTCACACATTTAGGTAAGTTTTTTACCACCTCCAGCCTATAAGATGAAACTTTCTTATATGGGTGCATGTGCCTGATGCTTGAATTTTTAATAATAAAGATCTATTTTATAATTTAAAAACTATGAAAGAAAATGAGGTTGTAGAAGAATTGTACAAGAAAACATCCATAACACACAACTGAAAAACTGTCAATTGTGGTTGTTTTAGGATAAAAGAATTGTGAGCAACTTCTTTTCCTCTTTGTGATTTTTTTTTGTATCTTCCTTACTTTATATAAAAAAATACATACAGATTTTAAAATCAGAAAAAAAAAACAATGAAAAGGAAACAAAATCACCTCAAACCACTGGTCATGCCTTTTTTACTCTTCATAAAGAGACTTCCAACTTATTTCAACATCATTTTTTCTATATTTTATGTTACCAAATGCTCACATGTCTAACAGTACTAAAATTTCCCAATGCAAAGTGAAGACTTCATGTGCTAATTTATTCTACTTCATGTTTTGCAACCCATTAAGGTTGTGAGTCAACTCTGAACTGGTACACATGATGGGTTTTTCTAAATGTGTACTTTGAATTTCCTAAGCTCAAATCCATAGTTGTTAACTTACGAGGCAGTTTCCACAATGTTTACAACTGTCATTGTGTTTTAACCATGTCATGAGTCCTTTGATAGAAAGGAAAAAGTGCATTTCTTTTTTATACTGTTTCTTGATGATAGGTTTTTTTTCCCCTCACATTCAATTTTTTTTAATTCACAAACAAATTTGATCTCATGTGTGTTTTCATTTATTTTCAAAACGTAGTCTGATTCCACTTAACTGGATGCACAGTAGTATGCTATGTGCTGGGAAAAAATAGGATCATTTTCCTTTGCTTCTTCTAATAAGGACAGATTTTTATGCTTTGAATATATATCTATCACAATTCATGGAAAGCTAATTAAATTTTACTTTGATTCATTTTACTTTATAATGTTTAAAATGTGAAACAAATTTATATGATTTGTGTGGGTATATAATACATGTAGTTACCATAACAAACTAAATGTGCACAACGTATTTGGGATGGTGGTCATTGCTGGGATTGACAGGGCAGAAAGGATTGGGGATGGAGGTTTCTGTAGTGATGTCTGTAATTTATCATTTAAAAAAAAGGACAAACAGAAAAAATTGTTAAGTTAGGGTGATAGAAAAGTAACAATCTGTTATGTTATCATCTTATATTGAAATATTTTGCAATTAAAACATTTTAATTAGAAAAGTATAAAAGTAATCTAAGCACAGCTGGTGCCATTATTGGACTGGTTGAGATGGAGCCATGCAAAGCTAATGAGGTGATTGCTGAAATAAGCCAGGCCCAAAAAGGAATCAGATGCTCCACAGCCCAGTCATGCCAAGGTTATTTTTAGATCAGGAATTCTGTCCAAGATATGTATACAAGAGGACAGCTCTTTCTTAATATGTTGTCTCTGGGGCAAAAAATTGAGGCCCAGTTTTGGCAATGAGTATTTGCTAAAAAGCAAATCTCTTGCTGGAGATTGAACTGGAGACTGAATCCAGCCATTTCTTGTGCATATGGGACTGGAGCCTGGGTGGAAGCAAGTCTAATTAGAATCCAGACAAATTCCATATCCTAGGAATTTGCTTGACAAAGAGAAAGTATCCAGGGATGGAACTTTTTCTTCCAGTGCCCAGAGTTGGCCTTTCCCAAAGATGGTGGAGTAATAGCAACTGAAGATTTGAAGGATGGGTCTATAAGGGCTTGCAGTCTAGTAAATGTAGGAATAAGCAGGTTACATATAATCAGAGTTTCTGGGATTCTTATGCTGTACTGTACACAGGATTTTTCTGGGCCTTCTGTGAAAGAAGGACATTTACTCTACTATGGTCCATGACATAAGGTCTGGGCGAAGACAGGAAAGGTTTTGCACATAGGAAAGCAGCAGCAATTATATTTGAACCATGGCCGGGGTGAAACAGCAGTATAATTATAGAGAAATAAGGTCCCAAGGGAGAGTGGGTCCCCTGTGTTCTCTTAACTATCATGCATGGTCACCATCCCTCTACCCAGGTTCTCCAGATTTCCATTCTCCTGATCTTTCCACTGGATTAGTGTTCAATTCTGACAAATGATTAGAATTTCTTATTATGTTTTATAAATGATAGATTCCTTGTTACCCTCATCCTATGCCAAAACCCTCTCTGGATCTATGGCCATGTGTCTCAGGGGTGTGTGTCATGGAGGATTGTGGAATATCTGTGTGTGTGTGCGCATGAGGTATATGTATCTATGATGTTATGTGTACATTGCACATTCATGGTGTTGGCTGTATGTTTATGTGTATGTATGATATTGTGTGTTTAAGCTCCCAAATGTTTCTTATGCAATCTGTCCTTTGACACTTGGATTGGAAAAACACTTCAATTAGACTAAATTATTTTTTACTTATACATTAGAGATTAACCCCACAAGCAGTCTTCACTAATAATGTAACAAAGAAGCATTTTCTATTGCCAGAGAAAGTACTTTGATGTGAACAGTAGAGCTGGGAAATTGTTATTAACCTGGTGGTAAGTAGTTTCTGCATTTTCTGAGTAAAAGCTGGACTTGGTTAGTAGAACAGACTCTAATTTGCTTGAAAGGGACAAACTAGTTTAAGAGTAGAAAATCTGTGAGAACAGTGAGCATATCTGTGTTATCCACCACTGTACCCCAAATACTTGGCAGGGTGTCTAGCACATGGTTAATAGTCAATAAATATTTGCTCAGTAAACAAAGGATAGAAAAAATGAAAAAGACTTATTTTCAAGAAAGCTTAATAACAATGAGGTATCTAAATGGAGATGTTTTAGACTGAACCCTTAATCCATCTGTACCATGATATAAAAAAGGCAGCATTCATTTGAGGCCTAATGACCCAAGGACAGTCATATGGGATTGTTTGTTCTGGTTTATTTGTTTATCTATTTATCTTGATGTTTATCTATTTATAGTCATTTTTATGTTATGTTGATATTGATGTTCTTCTGATTTGGCTGAAGACAGAATAGTTTGGGTCCTGGTATGACCCAAAAAGGAAGAGAAAGAAGAGGATATCTGAAGGAGTCCCTGGTTTGGGGAATTGATGTTGACCCCTGGCAATATGCAGAGCCTAGGAGAGTCACAGTCAGCAGGGGGTCTCTCTGCAGAAGCCTGTCCTCCGTGGACTATGGAAGCTATAAGTTCCTGTCTGCATTGTAATTCCTGGGGTTGTGGGGTGACCACAACCTGGAGTGAGTTGGATATGGGGATTAAGGTCTGGAGATGGGAAGAAGCAACAGCATAGCAAGGCTGTTAGAGAGCAGCAGGATGCAGAGAGGCCAGCAGTCAAGACCTATCAAGAGATGGCCCTGGCAAATACAAGTCTCCATGGATTTGTGGAATGAGTAAGAACTTCCTGAAGCATTCTCTCAAAACTCGTAGGAAGAATAGTAGTAAGATGAGTTTTGAGCTGCAATTTGGAAAGAGGCCTTGGAGCAAGAGTTGGAGCCTAAAGAGAAGGGTGGTTTTGCAGACTGAAGAAGCTGAAATTTGTAGTAGGTGGTGGTGATCTGGGGACTAAACCTCCCTGCTTCTTAGATTAATATTTTGAAATATTTTGGTGTTCAATCATTCAATAAAGATTCAAGCATTTGCTAGGAGTGAAGTATTATTCTGGATGAAAAGTTATCAATACTCCTGTGAGGAAAAAGGAATAAAATGTGCTTTATTGAGCACATTTTTTAATGGCAAAGCACTGGGTTGCTCATGGCTGATATCATGCCTTCTTTCTAGGGTCAACATCACCTCCAAAGAGGCCAAAAGCAGGCTCTTTGGGCACAAAATTCTTATATATTACCATAGTGTAAGGCTTTGCAAAGGGCAAAAATACAAAAGAAGATATAGAATAGGTCAAGTATTAAAATTGTCTGGTAGGGGTTTAAATTAAGGGAAGAAAATATCTTTGAGAGCAATAATGAAGAAAAAGATTGAGAAATATTGCCTTATGTTAAAAATCAATAGTTCAGATTTAGTTGAGAAACATAAAATTACAAACATGTATTCCCAAAGATTTTTCCCACAAAACTATAGAGAAACTATTAATTTGATTTTCATAAATGGAAAGATCATAGGTGATGAGATTGTACATTAATAATGAACATTCATGTACCATTTATTTTCTTTCCTAAAACTTCTATTTTTTCCTAGTCCTAAAAATCATGGCTATTTAAAAAAAATCAAACCAAAAATGATGAACAGAAAAATAGTCATCTAAAAAAATTATACAAATCAGAGATTACCATAATTTTTATTTGTAGACTATGTTTCAGACATTTCTTTAAGTATGTTTGCACATATATTCTGATATATGTTAAATATATTACACATGTATTCATATAAGCATACATGCATACATTAAATTATGCCAAATACATCATTATTAGCTCTGATATACCATTAGTAGTGACACTCTGTCATGTCATATCCTATCATAACATTTTCTTCACACAGACATGTAATGAGCACTTATTGAATATCTATGAATTAGTTAGAATTCATTCAATTGTAATAACAGAGAACCTTACACTATGAAATTAGGATGCCCAAAATTGACTGGGAGCTCGCTCCAGACAATGAAATATCTAAAACACCCCAAACCATTTTCTCTCTAAGGGTGGGCTAAGCTCACCTCTTGCTGGTTTCATGGCTTCCTCCATCTTATGGACCCCAGAGTATCTCTCTTCCCAGAAAACTCCTGCAAGCCCCAGCATCCCCAAAACTAAGCAGCCTGGATAGCTCTGGATACACACACACTAGAGAAAAAGCAATGTGGGCTGCTGCATCTTTGGGACATTGTGGCACGTGTCCCAGTGCAGTGATGAGAAGCAGAACTGTTCCTTCTCTCTCACCAAGGTTTGAGGGGAGGTGAGGTTGTTGCCATTGGTTCAGTGGTGAGGCTACTTTAGGGCCAATGTTTCTACTATTTTCTTCACTTTTTTTCTCATGATTATTGCCTGTGCTATTTGCTATCTTGATTTGTAATACCTAAAAGTTAGATAGACAATATATGGATCACAAATTGTTCTCTTGTTCTGGATTAAGGACGATCCTGTTTGTCTCTGCCCCTTCACTAACACAACTTGTCACAACCACCAATTGCCTAATGGAGTAATTTTAGTCCCTATTTTCTCTGACGAGCCACATTTGATAGAGTTGATATCTCCCTACCTCTTGAAACACTTTCATCACTTGGTTTCTAGGATGAAACCCTCACTTGATTCTTCTCCTTCCCCAGTGGGCCCCTTATTCTCCAAGGGGCCCCTCCTAATATTCTTAAATGCAGCAGGGCCCAAAGCCTGTCTTAAGATCTTCTCTCATTCTTTGAGAGATCTTATTCAGTTTTGTTGCTTGTTTCATTGATGATTTTAAATTCGTATCTCTAGTCTTGAAACCCGTATTTTTTCTTTTCATTGCCTCTTGACTTTTTAACTTTCAAAAGCATCTCAAACTTAATGTGACTAATACCAAATTTCTTATTCCTTAAACTCTTTCCCAAAATCCTGTTCCTCTAAAGGTTTCCCTCTCTCAGTCAGTGTTAGCATACTTCATCAAGTTACTCAGGGAAGAAATCTTGTGCTTGTCCTCAATTTCTCTTTTACCCTTATACTAAGTCCAATAAAAAATCCCATTGACTCTGTCTTTAAAACAAATTTAGGATCTGAATGAGTGCCACCAGTCTGGTCCAAGGACCCATAATTTCTCCTTGATTATTGGCTGTCCCTCCTATTGGCTGTATCAGATCTTGTTCTCTCTGATCTATTATGTCAGAACAAGTCATTGTACTCAAACACTGCAATAATTATCCATCTCACTCCAAGTAGAAGGTAGAGCCTTCAAAACAGTTTCAAGATTCCTGCCACATGATCTGGCCTAAAATTGCTGACATTCTTTCCTAGGCTTTTGCTCTTTTTTCTGAAACAGGAGATGTAAAGAGCTAGAAACTGCCTAAGAAGAGAGTTTATGGTGAGTGGCCCTTATCACCATGGCACATATTTCATTAAGTGTAATAATTTGCTATATACAATTAATTCTATCTGTCAAATGCAGGCTCTTCCCCTGCCACTTACCATTGAAGAATTTTAAGTATCAGGCCGTGGTGAAGCGCCCAAAGTATTTCCTCCCTCAGGAAATGGTTACCATTATTGCTATCAACACCTCATGAATCTCTGCTGCCAGTAAAAGCATGCTTCACGAGCTTTATTTGCTTTATACATTATTTGCTTCATATATTTGATTTGCGAACAAGTTATATAATTCAATATAATATTTTAGCTTATATTTGTATATTAACATATTACATACTAGTATAGTATAATAATGTATATGATGTGCACTGCATTATCATATATGTAATTACATATACATATATATATGTTAACCTTGAGAAATTAAAATCCACATTATGTCTTCAATGTGGAATATAAACATCTCTGTCTATTTGTTATTCATTTTTGGTCCATGGAATTTATGTCTTCTAAGTATTCCAGATTGATATGCCTGTTTCCTAACTCAGTGTGAAAGCACAGCATGACCAAATTAGGATAAAAACTGTTCAGTATCAACAGAGCTCTCTCTTTGTAACTTTATATGCACTTTTCCTTAGCTTTTAATACTTTTCACTGCTATTTCACTCCTAGGAATCATGGTTTTGATCTGGGAACTAAAATTGCATTATTATATTTAGGCAGGATTGCTTAATAATTTTTTATTAAAATGAGAAAGGAGAGGGTGAAAGGAGAGTAGAGTATGATGGGGTGAATCAGATCAAAGTACATTGCAGGTATGTATGGAAATACCACAATGAAACCCCTTTGTACAATTAATATATACTAATAAAAATGACAAAAGAAAAGAGAAGTATTAAGAATATCATTAAAGGCTTTGCAACCATTTACTAGGTATTTTAAAAATATCAACACAATTTAGTTATTAGAATATTCTTAGAAAAACTCAGTTATATATTAGTCTTTGCATTTTACAGAGCAGAAAAAAATTGAAGTTCTGACACAATGTCAGAACAAGAGTCAGCCCTGTGTGACAGCAACACTAGGGTAAATAGGTATATCACAGCATATCCTTTTCAAAATGACATTCCATAATAGCAAATTACAGTACTTCCTGACAATTTTCCTTCAAGAAAATGCCCCAGTCACACTTTCTGCAACAAATTCTGTATAATTTTTGTGGTTTTTTAGTTATTTGTATCCTAAAGCTGATGGTTATCAAACTACAATCCCTGAATTCCTATTTTACATATGGACTAATTACATCTTACTTTTCTTTCCAACAGACCAAATATTGACCTCAATATTTATCAACCTTATATAACCTTGAAGTCCATATTTTAAATTTTCCTCATTGATTTTTTTATATGGGGTCTTGCCACGTAGCCCAGGTTGGCCTCAAACTTGAAATCCTACTGCCTTAGTCCCCCTAAGTGCTGGGACTACAGGTGTGTACCACCACGCCCAGCACTGCTTATGGATTTTAACCATATTCTTACAACCTTTAAATCATAGCATCCTGACTCCAACTTCCTAATTAAATAATATTAATCAACACTTAACATAAAATATTTAATTCTACTACATAGTCAATCCTCTTTACTAGAATAGTTTCCTACCTAATAGACCCCACTTATTGATTCAACTTAGTATCAAGTATACCACCATTTAGAAATTCATCTCATTGTTCCTTTTTTGTAGACCCCCTGTACAGATTTTCATATAGCAAGCACAGATCCCATTATCGGCACTCATAAGTCAGCAAAACAGTAGAACATGCTTCTAGATTCTTTATAAACTATTAACCAGGCCCTTCGAAAAGAAAGGAGATAGAAGTTGTCACAAAGGTCAGTGAAAGGGCACTAAAGACAAAGTTCCCTTATATCACAAATTTGCTTCACTTCCCTTTTAACTGCCCCATAACACAGCCTTGGTAATGGATCTCATTGATAGTATTCATGATCTCTTTTATTGCCATTGCTTTATTCAAGGATCAAGAACAATCAAGTTCTTAAAAAAAGAAACTTGCAAATTCAGTTGCCCAATAGCATATGATTGTGAATCATTTTTCCATCTGTGTCACTGAAGTAATCTGGCATTATTGCTTTTTCCCAAAACTTTGCAATCAAAAGTCATTTAACCACGGAGTATTTACTATTCAACAACTACACCATAAGCCTACACACAACAGCTTCAAGGGGAACCTGGGGCTTCCCAAGAAAGGAGTTGTGGAGTGGCTGGCCACCACGGTGTGACAAAAAGATCACTGGCCTTCAAGTCAAAAAACCCTGAGTTTGAATCATAGCTCTGCCATTTACAATCTCCCTGGCTTGGGGCAAGTCACTTAACAGCTCTGACTTTCAATGACTTCATCTAAAATCTGGACATAACATGACCCAATTCACTTGATTTTTCCAGAAATGACGTGAGAATACTTAGCAAAAGGACCACTAACAAAGATAAGGTACTCCTTGAATGTGTTTATTTTTATATTTGACAGAGCTTTGTTTTTTTTCTCCGGACATATGGTAAAGATTATTGAACAATTTAGAGTAACACCTTTCCCCTAACAATCCCACAGAATTCTGGGGCCTAAAGCCTAGCTTTACATGCACACAAATGAGTGGCTGCACACTAAATGCTTAATTTCATGAGTGCAAAATAATTTTATCCTTAAAATTACCTCCAAATGCAACCCAGAGAAATTCTCAAATACCATAATTATAAATTATTTATTTCTTATGTTTATAGTACAAACATCTCTGTTAAGGAAACACATTAATCTTATCTGCCGTGCATGGTAATACATTAACCTTATTAGCTATGCATATCTCAATGATTTTATGATGTAATGTTTTATGAGACTAAATATGGCTAGGAAAGAAAGGGATGCAAATGAAATCTCTGCATGGCCCCTACAAGAGGAAAAGCTACATAACGGGACTCAGGGATTGTAATAGTCAACTTCTGCTCCATGATTCCACATCGTCATCACCCTGTATGGCAAGCAGAACTCAAAGGAGTCCTCTAAGTAGGAACAGGACCCTGAACTTAAAGATAACTTCCTGGTGTAAACAGAAAGTCTACCTAGATCAGGAAATGGCTTTAAATTATGGTTGCCAGGGTAAGCAAATAAAAATTCAGAAAGTCCAATGAAATTTAAATTTCTGACAAACAAGCAATTGTTGCCTATATTTCTTAGTATTCTTGTTCACTATTCATCTGAAATTCATATTTAATTGAGTGTCTTGTGTATTGTTGGGCAACCACACTTCACACCCTTTAAAGGTCCAGGCACAATAGAATTTTCAGATTTTTCAAGAACTCAGATGTTGAATTACAAACAGAATAATGTGGTCAATGATAATTTCATTGTGAAAGAAAGGTTGTAGGATGATATTTAGTGTCCACAGAGAGAGAGAAGGACTTCCTATATCCTCCCTTCTCTGAAAGAGGTGGTGCACTCTCAGTGTTTCTTTATTCATTCATACATTCCATAATGCTGGAAATACTAGATGATCACCATACTCCAGCATCTACATAAATGCTCAGTGTCCAAAGAAAGCTCTGATTCCTTTGGAGGAGGAGGTTGACACTAAAGAGCAATACTTGAACTTAATATAATAATTGCAACCCTTATAGTTATTAATAGCCAAGACCTGAGAAACAAAATGTGTGACCTCAATTGACATATACAGATCTTGTTCTATGTACGACTGTACTAGGTAATGTTAGGCATATAATGACAGGAAAAATATACTTCTTACCTTTAAAGGGCTTATGATTTAATAAAGAAAACACAGAGGGTCATAATATCAGGTAACTCCAATTCTAGTAAGGTTCTAATGCACACTACCATGTCTGCTTGTAGCAAGTGATGCAGCTCCTTCTTCACATCAGGAGAGGAAGATGGAAGCTAGTGTTCCTTTTAGGAACCATTCAACACATGATAGTCACTCTTCTCACAGGTTCAATAATTTCACAACTGAGTATTTCATAGTCTAAAAGTAAATGTTTAAGGCAATTGAAGGAAAATTAAGGTCATGCCATTTTTTCCTCCTATGTAAAAATCTAATAAATATATTAATTCAGTTATTTCATTATATTCCCTCTCTTTTCATCATTGTCTTGTCTTTGGAGGCTTTTATGTACAAATTTAGCTTGGAAGAAGGAGGATATATAAAAGCTCTGGTTTATCATGAATTTTATTTCTTAGGTCACGTGGTCAAATTACATTTTGAACATTAAAGTTAATATCCAAGCCAAGCTACATGTGTATTTTGCATAAAATGAGTGAATAAAAAACTTTATTTTTTCTCATCTTAAAACTGAAGTGCTTCATATGCGTGTGTGAAAATAGAATAATAAAACCTGCTAAAAATTGTTTAAAAGGTGGGAGGGGGATAAAAAAAGAGTAATAGAGGGGGTGGATTTGATCAAAGTACATTGTGTGCATGTTTCATTGTGATGTAACCCCTTTGTACAATTAATATACATTAATTTTAAAAGAGAAAACTAAACTTTGAAAATTTGAATTGTCTATTCATAATAGAGTTGTATCATCCATGAGTGATGTTCTTTTTTCTTCTCTGAATCTCATGGAGTTTGACAGGGCACAAATGACAAGAGCAGCAGGAAGCAATATTCAGCCTAATGGGAGCCAATGAGGATGTTATTCATCCCTCATATCTGTGACTTTTGTGGACAAAAAAAGAAAAATATCCTTATTTTATATAAAGTGAATGACTGTAAGTTGTAGCTAAAAATATTAATACACAAGGTTAAAATTTCTAAAACATATACTTAAGACTTTTCATTTACTTATGACTCAATATGTTATACTGTAACTCAGAAAACCATACAGGTTCTTTTCATTTAAAAAAAATTAATAGTATGCTCTTCGTTTTCCTATTAGGAGCCTGAGATGATCTGTGAAGACAGCTTGCTATTCTCTTCACCTAGAAAAACCCCACAAAGACATGCAAATCACAGGTTCAAATTTTCATGTTCACTTTAAGTACATTCATGAAACTGCCCAGGCCATAAGGTACACACATCCGAAAAGCCACCAAGTTCCTGATCATTGACACCTTAAAGAAGCAACATGTGCCCATCCATCTTATAATGGTAGAGTTGGTTTGAGTGGGTAGGCTAAACAATGGGGCTGGCCAGTAGCCCAAAAGGAGGGCTGAATTTTTGCTGCATAGGCTTTAAAATGCAGAGAGTAATGCTGAATTTAAGGATTTAGGTGAAGATTTTCTGCTCACTGATCACATCACCCAAGATGTACCACTATACTTACAGAGCTCAAGGTCAGATTAACTTGGACATGAGCACCCCCTGCCAAATGGAGATGGTCCTTACTGAAAAGGAACAAATTGTTGGTTAACCAGAAGAGAAGGTTAAACAAAAGAAAAAGGTAGCCCAGAAGAAACCGAGAAAGCAAAATATTATAGCATAAGAATAAATTAAAGGTAAAGAAATGCAAATGAAAGTAAAATAAAATGAATGATAGTAACTGAAAGATTAATTTGATTCTTAAGAATAAAGGCTATCTTATGATAATTCAGCCATTTCTTTTTTTAAAAGCCTCATCCTCATCAATTAATGGGGTACCAGTGCCTCATGCCTTTAAATCAGTTACTTGTGAGGCTGAAACTGTGAAAGACCAGCCTGGGCTGATAGTGTGAGAGAACCCATCTTCAAAATAACCAGAACAAAATGGACTAAAGATGTGGTTCAAGTGGTAGTGTACCTGCTTTCCAAGCATGAAGCCCTGAGTTCAAACCCCAGTCACACACACACACACACACACACACAAGCTTCCTCAATTACCAAAAAGCTCACTGGCTGATAGACATTGTTTCACAGTCAGCTGCCTTTGTACAAATGAACAAGAGTTAACAAAGCTAAAGATCTTACTTTCCCTGGGCATCCTTGTCTATTGTTTCCATCAAAACATCCCCAAAGAAAACATGAATAAGTATAGCTACATAATGAATAATTGGTGATATCTCTTTAATAAAAATTCATTCAAATTAATTAGCTAGCTCATTGAGGTTTATAGTTTTTTCAAAGGTTTTTTTTTTTCCAGTACTGGAGTTTGAACTCAGAGCCTTGCACTTGCTAGGCAAGCACTCTACCACTTGAGCCACTCCTCCAGTCCTTTCGCTTTAGTTTTATTTTTTCAGGTAAGGTCTTGAGCTTTCGCCCAGAGGCCATAAGCCAGGATCTTCCTACATCCACTTCCCGAGTAGCTGAGATTATAGATGTAAACCACCCACACCTAGCCCTTGTTTTTCAAGTTTTTAAAGGGAAAAAAAAAAGTTCCATTAATTCTGCTCTCTGAAGGATAATCCCAAAGAATACTAACCAAATTTTTCCCCAAACTGGAGTGGCCCAAGACTCTCCAGGCAGGAGCAAATCTGAATTTTGTCTTCCTCAAGTTAACCTGCTACTGATACCAGTGATCCAGAAATCATTTTTCAATGCCAACTCTATTATTTTTCATTGTTTCTATTATCTCTTCCTAATAAAACTCCTCAAATACAGTGGCTGAAAGCAACAAAAATCTTTGATTTTTCATAACTGAGTTAGTTGGATGGTTCCTCTGCTTGTTTCTTATGGATTTGTATCATAATTGTTTTCTTAAATCACTGTCTTCTGTTCCCCATTGCCAAGATGATAGTATATTTTCTGGTGTCTTTTCAATTCTATATAACACTCCAGGTAGGACCCAACACAAAGTGGTTGTTGAACAAATGTTAGTTAAATAAATACTCCCAATATTCTGACACTAATGTTAGAATAGGGTCAATGTCTCAGTGAAGTTCTCTATACCCCAAGGTAATTCCAAAGCCAAGAGCACATGGGCATAGGAATTATGAACAATGGTAACATACTTGAGTTCTGTCATTTATATTAAAACCTTAGGCTATTTCTCCTCAGAGAGCCTCATCAGAATAGAAGCAAGCCAGTTCACAAATGCTAACTACTGAGAATGTAATTTTGAGATAAGTATCCATTCAGATAAGCAATTGCAGGGAAATCCCAGAAGTTACTTTTCCTACTCATTTCCTATGACCATAAGACTCAGCAGAGTAATGAACTCGAGATGCCTGAAGGTGGGGCTTTTGGCCAATGATTAATTTGATCCTGTATCTGTTCAATTTCACATTAAGTCTGTTGCAGAATTGGTGGAAACCAGAAACTCGCAGAATAAATAAACAATTCTCTAGAACTTTTTTTCCTAGTCAAGGTTGATGGGTAGCTAAATAATTACATATATTTTTGCTCAATAAAACATTACAGCTTTCTTCTCATATTCCAATAACTGAGAAGGTTTTTTGGAAACATATGAGCTAGCATTGACACTGTTTTAGTTCTCACTACACAATAACTTTTCTTGTAACTACTCATGGTGGGATCTTTAGCAAAGAGTAAGTCAACTGTCCTGAACACCTACTCCATGGCATTTCCAGGATAGAAACACAGGCTTGCCCTCTATAACATGCCCCAGCTTGTGGTCTGGTCCACAAATACGGCACTGCTGCTGGCAGTATTCTGTAATATTCCAAATCTCAAGACTTTGTGTTGGCAAGAAAGCAGTACAGATCCTTCCACCATGGAATTTTTTTCTCTAGTCAAGGACAATCAAATCCCAAGAGAGTAGTTTATATATTTTTGCTCAATGAAATGTTGAAACTATTTTCTTGTAGAGATTTTTTGGAAATATATCAACTAGTATTGACCTTGTAAGTACTGAGTTCCTTTTTGGCTCTGATTTTGCCTGTGTAATTATAAAAGAAAGAACATTCTTTCTATACTTTTCAACAAGCATATGATTAAATGTGGTAAGTTAAGTATGATTTATTTTTCTAAGGAAAGTGGATTTAATTACTATCATTTTGCTTTTATTGATTATAGCCATGAACATAAAAACGTTCAGGATAATACTGAGTGATGCTAATAAGAGCCTTTCTGCTTTAAGATTATATTATCTTCTCTCCTCCTGGGATAACAACTTTGATGACTAGTATCAATCCTTCCATTAAATCAGGGACATTATTACTTGAATGCCACCGTTACCTGGAAATGTGATCCATGCACATGGTTACTGTGTCCCTATGATTGCTTCAGTTCTTTGGGCAAAATGAGGCTCATGTTTAGTCATCACCACTTCCTGAACCCATGGCCTCACTACATTTTATCCTCCTTGCCCACTGAACTTAGATCAGAACCTAAATCACATTCCCAAATCCTCTATAATTATGGCCTCTGTTACCCATTGCCTAGTGAAAAGATCAAGCATATGATATAAATTTTATTTAACATTTCTATTTCTTTCCACTAGAATCACCACAAAACTTTAAAATAAAGCTGGTTTAGCTGTGAGATCAAAGATACACAAAGTCATCTTTTGAGTAAAATACACCTTGGTTGGCACAAAACAACCAAGAAATAAAAATACAGAAGCAAGAATATCAGGGCTTGAATATAATCCACGTTAAGATAGTGATAGACAAGAGAAAACTGTCTAAAAAGATGAAGCATGTTAAAGAGGATAAAACAGAAGTCAGAGATAAAAAATTTCTCAATGATTATTCCCCTTGATCCATTTTCGTCCTGAGTTCATTTATCTCTTTATTAATCGTGTTCTTTGTTTCACTTTGGTGTTTATACAGTGCTTCTATGGTTTCTTTTATTTCTTCTTGTGCCTTCTCAAATTCTCTATTTTTGTTGTCTTGGAATTTCTTGAGTGTCTCCTGTACATTTTGGTTGACCATATCCAGTATCATCTCTATAAAATTCTCATTGATTACCTATAGGATTTCTTCTTTTAGATTATTCTTGTGGGCTTCATTGGGTTCTTTGGCATAGTTTATCTTCATTTTGTTGGAATCTGGATCTGAGTATCTGTTTTCTTCATTTCCCTCTGGTTCCTGTACTAATTTTTTGCTGTGAGGAAACTGGTTTCCCTGTTTTTTCCTGTCTTCCCATCATTGCCCTTGGTGTTGTTATTGTCCCTGTTCTGTGTGCAATTAAGTATTTTCTAGCTTGTAATAATAATATTGGTGATATTTAGAATGGAAGGGTGAGAGGAGAGGGAAAGCAAAGATGGTAAAGAAAAAGGGAAAAACAAACAAGCAGGTAAAAAAACCAAAACAAACAAGAAAAACTTTCAAAGGTATAAATAGAGATAGTGTACTAATCAACAGTAAGCTAAACAGGTATTAGAGAGACAGAGAGAGGATTGAAAAATAAAATAAAATTTTAAAAAATCTCCAAGTTCAAATGCAATAAAGTTTCAGAATTAATAATTTTTATGTTAGTCCCTCAGCCTCCAATCCTGGAGATGATGTGGCTCAGATGTAGTTCTGTTGTTGTCTCATCAAAGGGGAAAAAACAAAGCAAAACAAGCAAACAAACAAACAAAAAAACCCACAAAGTGTCCCAAGTTCGAATGCAATACAGTTTCAGTAAGTTTTTCAGCATGCAGGTGTAGTTCAGTTGTTGTCTCATCAAAGAAAGAGAGAAACAAACAAACAAAAAAAAGAGACTGGAGACAAATTTGTGAATGACTATCTGAGGCTGTGGCTTGCCTGCCTGCTGCTGTCAGCCTGCTGTTGCTGGAGGCTTTATTTATGCAGATCTCAGGAGTGAGCTTAACACTCACCTAGCCCCACAGGCTATGTTTATTTAGAGTTCTCCTGGAGTGACCACCACTGCTACAAGCTTTCCGCTTTCCAAGCACACTGGGGGAGGTGACACTACTCCCGCTTTCTCAGGCTGGCTTGTTTATTAACAGTTCATGTGGGAAGTGGGCCTTCTCCCCTCTCCTTTGGAGTTTTCCTCCCACTGCCACTTTTACAAGCTTTCCTGCTCCTGGTTGCTGGGCGGGTGCCACCACCACTCCTGCCTTCTCCACCAGCTTGTTTATTTACAGTTCTGTGAGGGATTACCCCTCCCCCCCTTCAGTGTGTCTTTTTGTTGTTTTTGCTTATTATTCAGTTTTTTCTTTTTTCCCTGGGTGGGGGTTGGTCTGTCCAGGGGGCTATGCCACTTAGCTCACCTTGTGGTCTGCTTCTTCCCAAGCAGTCTGGGTGCTGGTGTCTGGCAGAGCAGGAGCCCTCCTGGTCTCTCCATTTAACATGGAGTGGAAGTGCTAAGCTTGGGCTGGGAGTGTGGAAGAGGCAAAGATTTGCCTCTCCTTGGTGGTTTTTCCTGTAAGGTGTATCTCCAGCATCTCTCCAAGATTTTACTTTAGGAAGCATGCTTTCTGCTTCCTTCCTCTAGTCACCATCTTGGAATCTGTCCCCTTGATCTAGAAAGTAGAGACATTGACTCTCAGATGACATTCTAAGGGTTCTTCATTATAGGCCAAGGATATATCATTAGACATTACCAAACTATAATGAACTTTTCCCTGAATTATCAAATCTTCTCTGCTTTGATCCTGCATCCACCAGGAAACTTTCTAATTATAGCTTATCATGAAAGCCAGTACCAACAACCCCTAGTAATATCTATTCCCCATTTTAAATGATAAGACAGTAAAGAGAAACTCTTGTTTCAGAAATAAATGTTAGTCTCTAATCTGATCAAGCCTGAGTCTTCCTTTTACAAGTAAAACTGTTATCAAGTGGGTTTATACATCAATCTCTTTTCAATTTAGCCACTATGGCTATTCCCAAATATTTTCAGTCAACCATCTACTAAGCTTACAATAGGACTGGACATTGGACCAGGCCATATAACAAAGATGTATTCATGGATGGAAACAATGGATCATCTTTGGAATAGAGCATTTAATTGCTAGTATACAACTTACCAGAACTCCCATTTCCCTAATGATGATATCTATGATATTTAAGACACAGCTGGTTTGTCATGGGTCCTGGAAGGAGAACAGTGTAGTGCACAGGGCCCCATAGCCAAGAAGCAAAAGGAAGAATGGACTGATAGTTCATTCCAGGGATGACTTAAATGAAAGCCATTTTATGTGCTTTTCTAACATGAATTACATATTGTCATAAGATGTCAAGTAGAATATCTTGGATACAGCTTCAGTGTTTTTCTCAATGGTCGGGAATCAGTTATTATTCTGAGTATGAACTTCCTTAGCACCAACAAGTCATGAAAGCTATAAATATATACATGAAGAATTTGATGCCTGATAATGATATGAAAATTGGCCAGACATTTTGCAGGTTTTTTTTTTCATTAAATCCTCGCAACTGCTCTTCCAGTTTTATTGTGTTATAGACTCATACTCTGAGATTTTGACAACTTGCTTAGGGTTATATAGCTAAACCAGTGATGGAAGTACATTTTTTGCACAGGATTGTTTGTCTGCAGAAGCCACACCTTTTATGTACTGCCACTTCCCTAATGTTTGAATTAAACAACACTTTTAAATCACATTAAGTGAAGTTAGCCAGGTTTAGAAAGTCAAAGGTCACATGTTTTTTTCTCATATGTTGAATAAAGGCCCAATGCAAATATAAGCAATATTGTGAAAAACAAGTCATGCTAAGGGGAGGTCACATATGAGAGAAGAAGGCTAATAGAAGAAAGTTAAGAAGGTGACTATGCTTGATCTACTCTCTAGACAAGAATGAATATAGAATTTTTAAACCTGTTGAAATCACCATAAGATGGGGAATAAGTAAAAAGGAGAAAAACAGAGGAGATAAACCAATTTGGGTTATAATACATATACATATGGAAATGTCACAGGGAAACTCCCTGTATAGCTATCTTAAACAAACAAAAATGTTGTGTTTTTTATTTTACATAATCGGAGAATAGGAGGGCAGAACAGGTCCTACCTGGGAAACTGGTACCAATGGGAGGGGGGAGGATGTGAAGAAAGTGTGTAGGAAGGTGAATATGGTACAAATACTGTGTACCCAAGTATGTAAATGGAAAAATGAAACTACTCCAGGAAAAGGGGGTAAAGGGATAAAGGAAAATGATGGAGGATTGAATTCAAGTATGATACATTTGGTAAATTGTAAGAACTTTTATAAATTGCACAATGTACCCCCAGCACAATAATTTAAAAAAAGAAATTATTCAGGAAAAAAAAAAGATTACAGAGGTTGTAGGGAGACTATGACCATCAATTTAAAAATTACAAAAAGAAGTAAAACATTTATAAATTTACTTTTTATCTCTTCCTTATGTTGAAGTCTTGGTTGCTGTTAGTAATGTATTTGCTTTAGTTATAGCCTAAGCTTTCCTTATAAATTCACAGCTCCTAACAAGTACTAAGTTAGGAAAAACAAATTAACAATTGTGTTAGAGGAAAATACACCCTGGCCAAAGTCCTGATGTACCTACCTGTTCCATGAGAGGAGGAATTTTAATAAGTAGACACTATTTAAAGTCTTTTTTTTTAAGTATATGTCCTGTATTTGCAAACCTTATGGTTTTCAGACAAGTTCTAAAGAATTGATTGTATCAGAAAAGCAAATTTCAGATAACTGAATTATTTCCATCCATATTTATATCTTTCTACTTCCCCTTAGAATTTTCATGAGTTAGTATTATTGTTGCTTATAATAATGGGTTTAAAAATATGACTGAATTTTTTTTTTAAATGATGCTCTTAAGAATATGTTGTGTAAATGTGAATGGGTTATCTAATAGAACCCCTTCCATATCATTTGAATTTTTTCCCCATTTTATGCTTCCTCAGTTAAATTAAAATTGTTTTCTGATTGCTTTCCTATCCCTATTTCAGTCAGTAATTTCCATGAAATCTTTACCGAGTAAATTAAAAGAAAATGTTACTGCCTTTTTGTAGATGTAAAAAAATAAGAGCCTAATTAGACAGTAGATAAATTGACCAATAGCTCAAGAAAAGTCATTTACTGTGTTCTACTGTATAGCAGCCTGATCCTTTGTGCCACTAAAATATAAACTAGTCAATGCCATAGCTATCACTTTTATCAGAAGGAAGTGACTGTGCTCTTTGTAACTTCCTCTTAGGCCTTTTTCTTCCCCTTAGTTAGTTCTAAGCAATAATGAATAAATGTTTTAATTTCAAATACTTCTTTAAAGTAAGCAGGAAAAAGTTTCAATTCACTCAAGCAATAATCCAGGATCTAAAGGTCCAAAAATAAAAGAAGAGATCATTCCTTTCCTCCAGACAAAAGGAGACAAAGGCAGGATAGGCAAGTATAGCTTCTGATTCCTGGTTGTGGGGTCAAACAAGACTAGGTACCCTGGCTCAGTACTTGATAGCAGAACAGTTTTAGGCAGGACACTAATACATCCCCAAGTCCTTATCTGTACAATAAAAAGAACACATGTGGAATAATAACAGTATCTTCTTGAGAGTAGAGTTACAACTGGGTCACATAAAAAAAGGTAATTGAAGGGCAAGATAAGTCTGCGGCTTTCTCACTCTTTATCCCTTAAAAAAATATCTAGACCTAAAAATCTCTCATTGACATAGTAAATATAATAGTGGTATGCATTCTATAATTTTTTATAAAAAGCAAAGGAGATAATTATTTAACACAGCACCTGGCCATAATAAAATATCACAGACTGGGTGGCTTAAAGAACAGAAATTTATTTTCTCACAGTTATGGAGGCTCTAAGTTCAAAATTAAAGGGCTAACAGGGTTGGCTCCTTCTTAAGTCTCTCTCCTTGGCTAGTAGATGGACACCTGCCCCCTGTGTCTTCACATGGTCTTCCCTCAGTGTCTGAATGGTTTATCCCCATCTCTCCTGCTTAGGACAGTGCTCATATTAAACTGGAGCCCACCCTAAGGACTTGTTTAACTAATAGACTCTCTCCAAGACTCAAACACATTCTGAGGTACTAGGGGTTAAAGCACCAACATACGAACTGGGGAAGGAGACACAATTTGTCCCATAAAACTAACTGGAAGAAAACAATAAATGTCAGCTGCTAGTGTTGCTGCTGTTGTGGTTATTTAATTGTCATTATAAGAATAGTTAAATAGTTAATAATTCCAAAAGGCACTGAGGCACCAATACTGAATTAACAATATGCTGTTTTCCTATGCATTTTTCATGGGCAGAGGCATGTTAGTCATGATGACAAGTGTTATTGATCAATCATATGATTCAAGAGAATTCTAAGTTCAAGCTTCTGGTAGGTTCCCACATTACTGGAAGTACTAATGAGGTCACGGTCAGAAGTTCAGTACATGTTTAGGCCAATGGCTTCATTGCCTGGTGGGTCATATCACAAGTAAAAGCCATTGTTTCATAATGAGAAGAGGGCAAGAGTCTGTGCATGGATCAGCAGAAATCTATGGGCATGACTGGAAAAATAACCCAGGGTATGTGTCCTTCTCTAAATGAGTAAATGAAGTCTTACCAGATCTTCTTTTATTTTCAGAGTGCAGTGCAAATCTCTGTAAGAAACGACAGTTGTCCCTGAAAGGAACAATGAACTAGTAAACAAGACTTGATTTTGATTTTCACTTTTTAGATCACTCATGCCTGAGTAAAATTAAATTATTGGCATCTACGGAAACAGCAAATGGCCAACCTCCGATGTTACTCCTTTCTCATAATTTTCTTGGAAGATACTGAAAAATTTCAAGGACACAATGAAGGAATAGAGAGTTGATTATCTTTTCAGCTATGGACACACATACTTTATTTTCTGCCCCCCAACACTCACACACAAAAGTGTCAAGAATCCAGTTTCATTTTGAAATTTATTTTCTATATAATAGACACAACTTAGAAGCTTATGTGTGTTCAATAGTCTACCTTCAATATTCTTAAATTACTATAATTTGAGATCACTAACATTTATATCGAACTTTAGTTGATAAACCAAAGAAACTTTAAAAGGAATGATTCTCTTTCTCTTCACTGAGAATCAATTGAATAAATTCAGCTCTTCTGTCCCTTTATGCTTATTCATGAAATTATATAAAATAAAAATAGAAGTATACTTGTAAAACAAGTCCTAAAAAATTTTTCCTAACTTGATTCTTCCATTAGCAGAAAACAACTGAAATTTGGACAAGCTATAGTTTCATTGGATATTATTATTTTATATTTTATGCTCCAAGTTACATCCAACACTCAGGAATCTCCTATGATTTGGATTACTATGCAGAATTTTCTCTTATATTACTCTTTCTGTCCACCCTCCCCAAAGTCACTTCTATTGTTTGAATATGAGTAGTGTCCATATACTTGGTATACCTTGGTAAGGGCTTGATCTCCACATAGCACTATTGGTTGGTTGTGGGAACCTTTGAGAGCTGGGGTCTGGTAGGTCATTAGGAGACATGGGACATCCTTAATGGGATGTGGGACTTCACACATCCTCTTCTTACCACTCCTGGCTCAAGATATAATCACTTGCTAGGTATAACACATGCTTCCCTCATTAGCTACCTACCACAATGTCATCCACCTGGGAACTGAGCCAGTGCCCTCAAACCTCTAATGCTTTGGGCTCAATAAACTTCTCTTTACTTCATAGTTACTTGCCTCAGGTATTTCATTGCAGTAACTCAAACCTGATGAATATAGTCACTAAAGCAAATCACCAGGCAAATGCCCAAAGGATCTCTTGAGCTCAGAATCTGTTTGGGACAAAAATAGTCACCAGATATCACAATCGCAGTAAGTACTAACACTCACAATTGTCTCCAAACTTATGCAGTTCTGTAATACATCTTCAAATTTTACCATCCGGACAAGCAATTCAGAGGCTAGAAATAATTAAGATATATTAAAGGAAGGATGCTTAGCAATAGGCTAGAACTCTAGGCAAATTGGGTTTGCCTCTGCATAATTAAACCAGCTTTTATAGAAATCTAATTCACTGTGAGCTTAAATATATCAAGAACATGAATTTTGAAAGGAGCTTGACTATTGTTAAAACTCACAGACCAAAGATTCAGGCTAGATACCACTCAGTGATATGCTCTATTATTTTGTATAAATATACTTTTAGATTTTTGCATAAGCCATAAAAGCTATCCACTCTTCCTTACTATTGTTTGGTAAATGCTTTTATATAATTATTTCTTTGTTACAAGGTTGCAAATAGGCAAGGAAACAGAGGCTCAGAGAGATTAGCAAATTTATCTAGGGTACCACATCATGCAAGTGACAGACAAGGATTCGAATCCTGGTCTAGGTGGCTTCCCAAACCTGTGTTGTTTCTGCTGTGCTCAGCCAAGAAATCTCTCAAGAAAGAGTATGAATGAAGGCACAGAGGCAGGAAAAATTAATCAGTCATGATTAAAGTCAACTTCTATTTTTTTTTTCATTTTTCTTTTATTATTCATATGTGCATACAAGGCTTGGTTCATTTCTCCCCCCTGCCCCCACCCCCTCCCTTACCACCCACTCTGCCCCCTCCCTCGCCCCCCCCCTCAATACCCAGCAGAAACTATTTTGCCCTTATTTCTAATTTTGTTGTAGAGAGAGTATAAGCAATAATAGGAAGGGACAAGGGTTTTTGCTGGTTGAGATAAGGATAGCTATACAGGGCATTGACTCACATTGATTTCCTGTGCGTGTATGTTACCTTCTAGGTTAATTCTTTTTGATCTAACCTTTTCTCTAGTACCTGTTCCTCTTTTCCTATTGGCCTCAGTTGTAAAGTCAACTTCTAAATATGATTTCATTGTACATCTATTTAATAGCTAAAATTATAAACTATAATTTTTGGAAAGATATTTTGTTTCTACAATGAAGCCAGTATTTTGCTGGTTACACTTGTTAATATCAATTGATGACATGGGAAGATTTTTCTCTTTATAAGGAATCACAAAGAAAATTTGAACTTGTACACCATCAATTTATAGCCTGTAGCTTACAAGCAGAGATTTCCTTCAGAGCAGTCTCTTCTATCTTCTTTCCTTCACTCCCACAATTGTTCTGCCCTTTCTATTTTGATGTTTATATGATTATGCAAAATATATCAGGTAGCTACAAGACAAAGGACCCACTGCAATTTCACACCCTGCTACTGTACAACTTGGCCTGTGTCTATTTTGAGTTTGTACAGTTCTGTTCTAGATGGTTGGAAGAAAGCAATGACAGTTTGCAAGCTGTGGGTATAAAAATGAAAAATATGAAAGTAAAATTCATATGTTCTCCCTCATAGGCAGACTTTAGATCTTGGACAAATACAGCAATGTGGTTGGACTTGGATCACATGACAAGGGGAGAGCACATACGGGAGATATGGGAATAGGTAGAAAACCCAAAACATGAAATCGTTTGATGTCCCCACTCTAGAGGAACTAATAAAGAAAACTTAAAGCAACAGAGGTCAACATGCAAAGGGGATCAGGAAAAAAGATTAGTTAGAGATGAATCACTTGGGTTGTAACACATTTGTACATGAAAGCAGTGCTAGGAATCTCTCTGTATAGCTATCCTTCACTCAACTAGCAAAAACGCTTTGTCTTTCTTTTTATGCTTATGTCTTCTCTTCAACAAAATTAGAGATAAGGGCAGAACAGGTTCTGCCTGGAAGCGAGGGGAGGAAGAGGAGCAAGGGGGGAGATGGAAACAGGGAGGAGAAATAACCCAAACAATGTATGCACATATGAATAAAGGAATAATTAAAATATAAAAATAAATAAATAAAACCCATTTCAGTAACAAAAAAAAGAAAGTACTATCTAAGGAAATTCTTAAAACTTAGATAAATCTAATTTTTAAAATCTCTAATGTACTTCCCTAGTATGTAGGAAAAAGACTAGCACAAAAGTACCAGGTCAGTGTGAATATTGTGCTAGAACACTACAGTTACAATGCTTGAATAAATTAATCTAAGAATATACTTGATAAAGCAGAATTTATTGTGTAGTTACAGGCATTTCTAAGAAGTCCAAAATTTACTGCAATGTTACCAAGAAAATAACTTTGAAATTGAACAAGCTACCAGAAATTTTCATGGTATTTATTTACCTTTTTTTTTTAATTTCAAGTAAACTTTCATCCCTTTATTCAGCCAATGGATAGTTAGTCACTGAAATTTATAGTAATGATGGTTAAAATGCAAGACATCAGACATATATTTCAGTGGAATAGAATAGAGATTCCCAAAATAACCCTCACATAATGGTCAATTAACTTTTCACAAATGATTAATTTTATGGGCATGATGCCTAGGTATCTGACCAAACATTATTCTGGTACTTCTTAACGGGATTAACATTTGAGTCCATAGACTGAGTAATGCAGATTTCCCTACTTAATATGGGTGGACCTGATCCAGTCAGTTGAAGACCTGAACAGAGCAAAAAGGCTGAGTAAGAGAGAACTTCTCCTGCCTGACATTTTGAGCTTGGATCTTGGTCTTTTCCTGCCTTTGTACTCCAAATGAAAACTCAGCTCTTCTTGGGTCTCTACACTGCAAGCTTTCAGACTAGAATTTATAGTATCAACTCTCTTGGTTCATTGGGCCTTTAGACTTTAACCAAAACTACACACTGGCATTCCTGGGATTCCAGTTTTCTAACTGCAGATCTTAGAACTTCTCTACTTCCAAAATCACCTAAGTCATTCTTTTAACAAATCTTTTTGTATCTGAGTCAATTTCATGATATAAAGATAGATATAGAGACATAGATATATTGTATATAGATATAGATGTAAATGTACATATACATCTATCTATCTATCTATCTCTATATATACACTATTTATTCTGTTTCTATGAAGAATCCTGACTAATACATATTTTGGTACTAGGAGTGGGATGCTACTGTAAAAAAATACTTAAATATGTAGGAGTGACTTTGGAACTGGGTAATGGATAGAGATTCGGAGAGTTTTGAGTAACATGCAAAAAACATGGGTGTTGGGGTCCTTCTGGTGAAGTCTACAGAAGGAAATGAAAACCATTTATTGGAAACTGGAGTGAAAGTGGCAAAGAGTTTGGCTGATGAGATTCTAGTGTTTTGTGGAAGGTAGACCTTGTAAGCAATTTCAAAGCAAATTATTAAAAACCCACTTTGGTTCCTCTTGACTACTTATAATAAAATGTGAGATGAAAGAGATGAATTGGTGGAGTTGTTAAGCAAAAATGGACCAGAACTTGGACATTTGAAAATTTCTCAGCCTATCCAATGAAAAGTTTGCTCTGAAGAGAACACTTGGGATGTAGCAGAACATTTGATAATGGCATCAAGGAAACCAATGTATTTAATCAGCCATCTCAGTCAAAGTCAGGGATAGAGATGAGATTACACTGGCAGAGATGCTACCAGTTTAAAGGGGATGGAAAGACAAGACAAAATGAAGAAAGACTGTCTGACTTCTTTAACAAAATGAGACAACCAAACTATTTGACTGAAAATGAGACTTATTCTTCAAGATGAGGGAAAAATGACTATGGAGCTACCACCTTGGTTCCAACAGGTCAGACAGCCTTCACCCAGAATTTTGAGGGTGGGACATTTGTTGCAGAGCCTTGGGAGTGGATCTATGTCCTTGCCAAGCACAGCTGCAGAAATGCCACCTCCACCCCAGTGGGTTCAGAAGACAGGGCATTTAAACAAAGAGAAATAATTATTCTATGGCCATAAAATTTCATAGAAATTGCCTTGCTTTTTTTTGAACTTCCTTCTCTCCTATTTTTCCTTTTGAGAATGGGTATGTCTATCCTATGACTGTCCCACCATTGTATTTTGGAAGTACTTATCTTCCTCTGGCTTCATAGGTTTAGAACTGGAAGTAATGTTTGCCTCTCTGCATGAATGAAAAATACCTTAAATACAGACTACATCTAATGTATCTAGTATTTGGACTTTACGCTTTGGAGTTCACGCTGAAATGAGTTAGTACTTTTAGGACTGACACAAAATGCATGTGTTTTTCATGCAAGAAGGAGAAAAATTGGGGGAAGCTGAACAGAATATTATGGGCTGAATATGTTCAAGAAAAAGCACATTAAAGTAGAGGAAAGAAAAGTCACTCCATGGTCAAAAATTCAGTGATTTACACTGCAGAGATTGGTTAATCAGACCCAGTTTTACATAACATAAGTTTAATATGCCAGTGAATGCTCCTTTGCTTTTGTTGGTGGGGGAGAGGGAGAATTTACACAGAAGGAAACAACAGTTCATTCAGCACTTAGAGGCACAAATGTTGGCCTTTTTTCCCCTAAGATATTTAATAAAAGTGTGATGTCACACAGATCTGAATAACTGAATAACTGTGGGATTCCATGGTGACCTTAACATTTGAATTCACACTCCTACTCAATGGGTGGCTTTTCTCAGAACAAAGGGGGTTTTCTTTTTTTTAACATATTAGCTCAAAGTAGAGCAAGATTTGAGAGAATGAAATGCAACAGTTGAAGAGGATGCCTACACAGAAAAATTAATAAGATGGTGACTTATGTATAAAACACACATAGTGGCAGTGCTGATTATAATATAATCCATATTTAATTCCTAAAGAACAATGGGCCATATACGGGTTTTCAGTTTTATAAAATACCAAACAAATACATCACTATTTAGAATGTGAACATGGACATATAATAATTATCTTTTGATCCTCTTAAAGTGCCAAAGTCTATGACAAGGACTGAATACCTGGGACAGAAGGAAAAGTAATGCACTCTTTCTTGTTTTATTTTTCATTTCTTTCTTACTAGAAAAGAGCTATCACCCTCTTTTACAGAGTTCAAAAGACTCTTCTGGATTTTTTGCAGGTTTACCATATGTTGTGTCAAAGCAGAAACCCTGATACCCCAGCTGCTCATGGCGTCCTCCAGAGTATGGCTCTCAGAGAATTTCTGACACTTAGGGAAGCAAACAGGAATGCACATAACTATAAAACCGAAGCATTGTTTTGGTCTGGCTTCTTAACACATGTAAAGTTCTGTTTGGCAGATATCACAATCCTCTAACAGGTAGAGGTGGGAGGGAGTCTATAGACCCTAGCCTGTACCTCACTTTCACATAATCTATTCCAGTGACAGAAACCTCAGTCCACCTGTGCAAACACAGAAGCATTTATTCACAAGAAGGCATGATCTCTCTGGAGTGGCAGAATCCATCCTTTTGACCTAAGATAGACAGCAGCTCTTTCTATAGGATGTCCACTTCAAAAAGGACTCAAAATCAGCTCTTTTAGTCTGAGCTCCATCCTCTAGAGGAAGGGAAACTGCAGAAGCAACAGACTGCTATCTGGTTCTGCCCCACTCACACCCACAGCCTGGCTAGGGCATGTCTTCTTGGTATTCTGTGCTTATCCATTCAGGATTGTCTCACCACCCCAACCAACTCATAACCTAAATGTTACTCATTTCAGTTTCACCAATAACTTTATTTTAATTATATTAACTAACCTTAAGACAGTCTATTTAAAATAAGCAACTCCTTGACTAATTTATTCCCCCTAAGGTTTTAATTATAGGCAACTTATACTTATCCTAAAGTATAATATTTAGGGTAAACTATTCCATGGACAATACAACCAAAGTAGGCAACATTAAAATTGGAACTTGAATTCTAATTTAATTGTGGACCTTTTAAGTGCTAAGTCTTCAAGTTTTAAGATAACTAAATAAAAGAAAGGAAAGGAAAGCAGGGGAAGGGAGGGGAGGGGAGGAGAGGGGAAAGGAAAAAGAATGATTTCACCATCTACACATGATGGCTATTTTATTTGGGTAGATTAGGAGAGTAGGTACAAGAGGGGAATATTTCAAGCTAATGATAAGTGAGTTCTACAGAAGTCTTTATGTGGCTGCTTTTTAAATAACCAGTATATAATTAGTTATTAAGTAAAATCAAAAATAGGATTTTTTTCCTTTTTCCTTTCCTTCTTTGTTTTCCTTGTCCCTTCCTTTCTTTCCGTTTTTTTTTTTTTTTTTTTTTTTTGGCGGTACTGGAGCTTGAACTCAGGGCTTACACCTTGAGCCACTCCATCAGCCCTTTTCTGTGAAGTGTTTTCTTGAGATAGGGTCTTGCAAACTATTTGCCCTGATTGACTTCGAACTGTGATCCTCCTGATCTCTGCCTCCTGAGTAGCTAGGATTACAGGTGTGAGCCACCAGGGATGGGCTTCTTCCTTTCATTTTAAACTTGAATATCACCAGGGTCATAAGCAAGATTGAACAAAATAAAAGCTGAGCAGTAGATGTCAGAGATTGTTGAGAAGGAATTTGATCTGTCACTCTATGTGGCTGGGGATGGCTTCCCATAGAACCTCTCCCTTCCACATGGTGGCCAGATCCAGTGCTCTCCTCTTCGCTGAAATTTGGTTCCCCAAAAGTGGAAGAAATCATTCAGGAGAGAGTGTATCAAGATGAAAATCATAACTTACTTAAGCAAAGAAACTGATGCAAAAGTGAGATTTGCAGGAAGTGCTAAGGCCACCAGAAGACTTATAGGTCAGCAGAGCTCCCTCCTCACCCACACACATTAAACCAGGTTTCTCATGGACCAAAATATGTGAACCGAGCGGTCTTAGGACTATCCTTCAGGTACGGTCTAGGGAACACCAACACAGTAGTAAATTCATTTTGAAATTGTCCAATCAAAATTTTGTTAAGTGTGACCAAGTCAAGAAAATTAAATTGCTAATATTTGGCTCAGAGAAAAAAATCAGTTCCAAAATTGACAACATTCATTACTAGAAATGGAGGGCTGTATTAAACTAAATAAGAAATGGAAAACCTGCTGGAGGGAAAACTCAGAAATTGATGAAGTATTTAAGGCTCGTTATCCTTTATTTACTATATATTTGTGTTGATTCAGTGACTCCAGTGACATTGTTAGCACTGGAAATCAGGGTGCTAGATCTGACATCCAAGAGGTCTGATAACCTCCCCAGGCAAAATGGTGATATTTTCAAAATACAAACTATAAACAGAAATAGAAACAAAACAAAAATGATATAACATAGTGATATAAATATAGACATACATGAAAATTTTTTAAAGAGAAAAAAGAAACAGAATCCTAGCACAGCTAAAAATCTGCTTGTAAAATATAGAAATTGATTTTTTTTTCTTTTATTATTCATATGTGCATACAAGGCTTGGTTCATTTCTCCCCCCTGCCCCCACCCCCTCCCTTACCACCCACTCCACCCCCTCCCGCTCCCCCCCCTCAATACCCAGCAGAAACAATTTTGCCCTTGTCTCTAATTTTGTTGTAGAGAGAGTATAAGCAATAATAGGAAGGAACAAGGGGTTTTGCTGGTTGAGATAAGGATAGCTATACAGGGCATTGACTCACATTGATTTCCTGTGCGTGGGTGTTACCTTCTAGGTTAATTCTTTTTGATCTAACCTTTTCTCTAGTTCCTGGTCCCCTTTTCCTATTGGCCTCAGTTGCTTTAAGGTATCTGCTTTAGTTTCTCTGCATTAAGGGCAACAAATGCTAGCTAGTTTTTTAGGTATCTTACCTATCCTCACCCCTCCCTTGTGTGCTCTCGCTTTTATCATGTGCTCATAGTCCAATCCCCTTGTTATGTTTGCCCTTGATCTAATGTCCACATATGAGGGAGAACATACGATTTTTGGTCTTTTGGGCCAGGCTAACCTCACTCAGAATGATGTTCTCCAATTCCATCCATTTACCAGCGAATGATAACATTTCATTCTTCTTCATGGCTGCATAAAATTCCATTGTGTATGGAGTGGCTCAAATGGAAACAGCCAAGATGCCCCAGCACTGACGAATGGATTAGAAATTGATTTTTGAAGTGAGGAGATTATCTGCTTTTAAAGCTAGGTGGCAAGCAGATGGAAAAATAGTTCTCCTTTTCACCTCTGACTAGCTGACTCAACTCAGGAGGGGGTGATGACATCAGTGTGTAACAGAGCTACCCACTAAACACACAAATTAGTAAGGAATGATGACTTTGCAGAGGAAGTGAAACTATGGATGTAAGAGATTAGGTCCGAACTTTCTTTTTCAGCAGCACCAGACAATTTGAACTACAACTGAGATATTAAATAAATATATCCACGGTTTTAATTGCAAATATATTGCTGAGGTTAAAAAAGAGACAAAAATCAATGAGCATTTGTGGAGCCTCCACATGACTTTACAGGAAATTGGGGAGACAAAAATGCCAAAGGCACTTTTCCCTCTGAGGATTTCTGCCCAACCCTGCACATCTGAGTTTCCTCATGACTGCCCGGCATTAGAGGAAAGGGGCAGTAAGTGACAATGCTTAGCACTTGCTCAAAGCGGGAAATCTAGTAGAATTTTCCACAACAGCATAACGTAAGAAGAAATAAAGGCTGAAGTCTAGGAAGAGAAAGCAAGGCCTGGTCACACATGCGAATGGGTAGGAGAGTTCGTAAGGGGAGGAGCCTCTTGTGAGAATTCATAACCACAATGCCAACCACACACAGATTTACAGTTTGAAAACTATGCATATGGAGTTTTTACAACCTCACATGGATTTTTCCATCTGTTGTCTGCAAAATCTCTGGTACAGAATAAATTTGAAAGTGTTCAATTTAAATGCCAAGATGATTGTCAAAAGAATATTAATAAACTGAGGATAAATTCAGAGAATTAATCCAGAGTATATCCTAAAAAAAGAAAACTATGAAAAATAATAATGAGACATTAAGGCCACACTTGTCAAATCAGAGCTTCAAAAGGAGTAATATAGAGAAATGGGATGAAGCAAAATTATAAGAGAAAAAAGTTAAAAACCTCCCAGAAATTATGAAATACTAATCATGAGAATGAAGAATGGCAACTCTGAATTCAAAATCCAGTGATAATTCCCCAAAATTAGTAAATCTAGCCAATAAAGCTTTTAAATTTCTGATGGACAAGTCAAAAAAAGACAAAGTGAAGAAACAATAAGCTAGCAAGAAAAGAAGTTAAGGAGAAATGGAAAATGTGGACTAAAGCAAAAGAACAGAATAAAATGATAGAACCAAACAAAAGCAATCAGTGACCATTACAAACATAAACTAAGTCTTCAATAAAAATGAAGTCCATCACAGCAAGTTAATTTTTAAAATACTGTTGAATTTTTCTTGTAAGAGATTCATATTATCATTTTAAAAAACCAAAGATTAAAAGACAAAAGAATATAAAAGATGTACCCGCCAACCACAAAGCAAAGGGAAACTAGAATAACTATATCAAAACCAGAGAAAATAAAAATAAAAGCACAAATATTAAATACAAAATGATCCCTACAAAATTAAACATTGAATTTGAAAAAGAAAATGTAATAGTTTAACAGTCCCATTTGAAAATGTAATAATTCTTGTATGCACATAATACATAAAGTTATTATGTATACATAATAACTTTAAAATAAAGAAAAAATGTCAGAAGTATAAGAAGAAATTGGCAAATTCACCTTAATTGTATGATTTTAAACATGTCTCTCTCAAACTGTATATAAACCAGACAAAAACATTGGAAGGATATATAGAGACTTGAAAACAAAATTAATGAAGTTGACCTAGTGGATCATATCAACTATTACACTCAACAAATAAAGAATACATATCTCTTTAAACACATACCAAGTTTATACAAAATATTTCTAAAGCTTTTGCTATGATTTGGACATGGTGTCAAAGTTCCACAAGGCTTCATGTATTGAAATTTAATCTCCATTGTAAGGCATTAGGAAGGCAGTAACTTAATCCGACTACAGAGTTGTATGGTTGTTGTAGATGGCAACATTGGAAAGTGACTTGGGGAGGAAGAATTAGATAAAATCCTTAGGGGGGAATCCCCATGGTTGAATCATGTGTAAGAAGAGAGGGAGACACCAGACAGACCCATATGCATGCATACTCCCTGCTTCCTGCCATGTGATGCCTTGCAACATCTCAGAACCGTGCCAGTAAGGTTATCACCACTTGTGGTCCCTTACCGTTGAACCAAAACCAGGAACCAAAATAAAACTCTTTCCTTCATAACTTACCCAATCTGTGGCTGTGTTATTAGCAACAGAAAAGACTAATACAGCTTTCTGACAAATTTTAAAGATTGACATCATATTAACAAAATGCAATACATCCAGCACTCAAAAGGCCAAGGAAGGAGGATTACAAGTTAGAGGCCAGCGTTAGGATACATCGTGAGAACCTGTCTCGAAAAAAAAAAGCAATAAAGTCAGAAATCATAGTAAAAAGATAGCAAGAAAAATATATGTTGTGAAATTTTAAAATACATTGATCTCTTTCTGTACTGCCTGCTTCCTTCTTTGCCATCTTGATAGGAAATTCAGCTCCTATAAGCTACCGGCTTTCTACCATTCATATCTGACTCTTTGATATCCAATGTCCAAACTCAGAATGGAATGCATGCTCAATAGAGTTTTGTCAAGTAAACTAAAAGAAAGAAATCTCTTCTTGACCTTGTTTAAAAGCATTTTCAGACTCTCTCTTAGCATTTTCAATTAGGGAGAAATTTATAAGGTATCAAGGAAAAGGAAAATAAGCTAAAGAAGTCTCTGGTTTTGCTTGTTTCCTGTTTTTTTTTAATCCTTGCACAGAGAAGATGACAGAACTGCATGAATACCTTCAAGTTGACAAATAGTGACCAATGAACACCTGTCAAAAACTGAAAAGGAGTAGATCTTAATATGCAGTAAATGGGGCCAAGAAGGTTGAACACCCCTAAGAAAGAACTACTTGTCCATGGTAAGGGTGACAAGCACTTCTCAGGCAAATGTGTGGCCCTTCTCTATTCAGAGAGACCCAAATGAGAGAGAGGATTTAGATAAGTTAAACTTTGAGATGCCTATGGCAAGAGGTTAATCAAATGAACTTATGCCATTCCCTTCCAACTCTTTGATTTATAATTTATGCACAGTGTCAATTTGAAATCTCAAACTAAATATTGAAAAATTATAACCAAAACTAGAAAGTACGTGTACATTTTTTTATTGGACTTTAATTGAAATCATGGCTCTGGCTAACAGAAGTATCCAAAAAAATCATTTATAAAATGCTCAGTAGGAGAAAAATATATATGGGTACATTTAGCCCCCAAACTGCCTATCTAAGTTATAATAGTGTAAAAATGAGTTTGTGGTGTGAAAAGCAAATGATGATAGAAAAAATTTGCCAGTATTTTTAGACACAGACTGCAAAAGAGAGAATTACGTTGTTCTTAAACAACATAAGTTAGTCATTTCTATAAACATACCAGGACATCTTGTACATACACACTTGCATGTATAGTTAATTATACATGCTATTTATAAGTCTGTCTTGGTACTAAAGGAGAGATTTCTCAACTTGTAGCTCAGGGAAAAAAATTGTTGCTTTTTATCCTTTTGTTTTAGTCAACATTTTAATTGTTCAGTGGTACCTATGCCAGAGAACAAGTAGGAAAAAAGTAAAACCTATAAAACTCATATTCATTACATCTCACTTATGATTTTAAAATAGTTTTGAGAATTTAGAAGCTTATATATGAACGCAATATGTGAAATTTGTTTTTTTTTGTTAGTGTAAATTAATTGTAAAAAAAATAATAATAATGGGTTTAAGCTGGGCACAGTGGTTGCTCAAACCTGTAACACTAGACATTTAGGAGATGGAGATTGGGAGGATAACATTTTGAAATCAGCCCAGGCAAAAAGTTTATAAGACCCCATCTCAAACAATTAAAAGCTGGGCATGGTGGCTGCACACCTGTTATCCCCAGGTACAGATGCATAAATAGGAGGATTGTGTCCAGGCCAGCTCAGGCATAGATGTGTGAGGCCCTATTCAAAAACTACCTAAAACAAAAAGGGCTGAGAGTGTGGCTCAAGTGGAGAGCACCTGCCTGGCAAGCACAAAGCCCTGAGTTCAGACCCCAGAATCACCTGAAAAAAAAAAAAAGTAATGGGTTTATTATGACATTTCCATACATGCATACAATGTACTTTTTGCACTGACCCCTTCTATGACTCTTTCTTATTCCCCTCTCCTTCCCTCTTTTCCCCTTCTACATACGTAAGAGTCTCCCTTTTATTTTCCAGTCTATTTTTTCTAAATTCTATATATAAAGGCAGGAGGTAAACTTGCTCAGAATACACTGTATGCATATATGGGATTCTCACCTGAAACCCTCTTGTATTATTAGTGAATGCTAAATTTAAAAAAAAAGAATCTGATCAGTTAATGGGCAGATGAACTTTACATATACTTGCAAGTGAAGAAGGACAAATGGCCAAAAAATACATGAAAAAAGTGCCACATCTTTAATGTGGAGAAAGGACAAATCAAACCTACAGTGATATTCCATCTCACCCAGACAGAATGGCTGTCATCAAGAAAAAAAAAAAAACAAATGTTAGAAAGGACAAAGGGAAAAAGAACCTTTCCACACTATTGGTGGGGATGCAAATTAATCCTCTCTCCCCTCCTTCCATATTAAGAACAGTTTTTGGTGGGTTTCTTTATGTTATCTCAATTCATACAGCCACACACACATATATACATATACATATACATATAAATGTGTGTATATATATATATATATGTAACATACTTTGATCCTTTCACTCCCAATATCCTCTCCATTTTCCCTCCCCTTAAACCTCCACCACTTTGTCCCTTTTGCACTCAAATCCCATTATTACTGTTATTTTTATCATTTTAGAGCTAGATTCCACATAGGAGCAAACACGAGGGCTTTTCTTTTTTAACTTGGCTTATTTCACTCAATATGATGATCTTTATTGATTGGCTTTTTTGTTCTTTTGGTGTTATATTTATTTACTTATTCGTTCATTTATTTTTGTAATATTGGTGTTTGAACTCAGGGACTCACACTTTCTAGGTAGGCACTATACCACTTGAGCCATGCTCCCCAGATCATTTTTGTGTTTTAGTTATTTTTTAGGTAGTCTCATGTCTTTTTACCAGGGTCGACCTCAGACCATGATCCTCCTACTTATGCCTCCCCCACAGCTGGCATCACAATCATATACCACCACACTCTGCTTATTGACTGATAGGGGTTTCTCTAACTTTTTGCCTGGGCTAGACTTGAACTGTGCTCCTCCTGAGTGACTGGGATTACAGGCATGAGCCACCACACCTGGCCCTCAATGTTTAATTCTTTTAGTTCTTTATATATTCTGGATATTAACCCCCTGTTGGAATAAATCACAAAGATTTTTCTCCCATTTTGTGGGCTATCTCTTCACTCTTTTCCTTTTACTTTGCAGGAGCTTTTTAACTGAATGCGATCTCATTTGTCAAATCTTGCTATTATTTCCAGAACTATTAGAGCCCTGTGCAGAAAGTCATTAACTATACTTAGATCTTGATGTGTTTTTCCCTATGTTTTTCTCTAGTAGTTTCAAAATTCCACATCTTACATTAAGGTCTTTGATCCATTCTGAGTTGATTTGTGTACAGGGAGAGTTACAATCTAGTTTCAGTCTTCTACATGTGGATATCCAGTTTTCCCCACACCACTTAGTAAAGAGGCTGTCTTTTTCCAATATTTGTTTTTGGCACCTTTGGTTAAGAGTCAGATAGTGTAGCTGAGTTAGCTTTTTATGTCTTCTACTCTGTTCCATTGCTCTATGTGCCTGTTTTTGTTATGATGGCCTTGTAATACAATTTGAGGTCAGGTTTGTGATACCTCCAGCACTACTCTTTCTGCTTAGGATTGCTTTGCCTACCAGGCATTTTTTGTGCTTCCATATGAATTGTTGATTCTAGTTCTGTGAAGAATGTCATTAGGATTCTGATGGGAATTGCATTCAATCTTCAGATTGCTTTTGATGACATAGCCATTTTAACAACATTAATTCTGCCTATCCTTAAACATAGCCTGTACTTCCCACCCAAATAGACCCAGGTCCGGGGATCTGCTTCCAAGTCCTGGACCCACACTGATTCTCAGCATAGTCACTCACTGAGCCAATAGAGATGGGAAAGCCTTTGGTGTTCAGAGACATAAAATGGAAGGGGCTTCTGGTCTCCGTAGCCAAAGGTTTGACTACAAGACCACTCATAAAATTATTCCTTACCACAGTACCAGTGACAAACCTAGGAAGTTCCGGGGCCCTTCTCCAGTACCTGCTTGTTGCACAGATCTCCCAAATTAAACTCGATTTTTGCAGAGTGCTAGATTGTGTACCTGAGGAGGTGACTGAGGCTTTTTGTTCTTCTGCTTAAACCCACTGGGGAAGGGGAGGATTCTCCTACTTCCCTACTATTTTGACTAGAATCCAATTTTAGAATCCATTGTCCCTTTTCTAATTATTAAGGTCAATATTTCTAGGCTTCACCTAGTCTCTAACTGTCCACTGTTTACTGTTGTAAGTCTGTGCCTTTCTGTGTCACCCATTTCCTACAGCCATGGACCTGGCATTTGTTTCAGACAGTGGAGACTCAGGAAAGTGCTAGGTGTCTCTAATCCACCATCTTCCCTATTCCATTATGACAATATATGAAATGGAAAAGAGCCATTTTGAAATGTAATGGCTTTGACCAAAAAGAAACTCTTGAAATAATCTTTTCTTCAATTAACAATAGTAAGAGAAACTGGAAAACTATAAGTAGTCTTCATTTTGTTTTTCTTATAAGAGGCTACCCTGCCCTCTTCATTTGCTAGACATGAACAAATACAATTATATCTTAGACTTTAGGTAAGATACCATTAATCCCTACATTTATCTACATATATATGTCTATACACACACATACATATAGATATCTACCACGAGACTATGTCCTTGTTTGGAAAGGACTGTAGGTCTAGATTCAGTAACTGACACATAGTAGGCATTCAATAAAGGCTTACTGAATAATTAAATAAATGATTAAATAAAGGTTATGGTTTGGATCTGAAGTGTCCTTCAACTGCCATGTGCTCAAGACTTGGTCCCAATGGGTAGTACTGTTGGGTCATTGGGAGGTATGGAAACTCTAGGATGTAGGGCCTAGTTGGAGGAAGTAGGTAACTGGGGGCAAACTTTAAATAGTATATTCTGTCCTGAGCTCCTGGGATTCTCTCTCTCTGCCCTTCCCCCTCCTTCCTAGCTATCATGAGGTGAGCATCTTTGCTGTACCACACACTTTTGCCATGATGTTCTGCCTTAGCATAGGCCCAAAATGATGGAGCCAAACAACCATGAGCCAAAATAAATCTTTTCCTCCTTTTAAAACTTTTCTCAGGTAGTTGGTCACAGTGATGTAAACCTTACTATCACAACAAATCTCCTTATAAATTAAGGAAGCAAAAGTACAAGTACTTTTAGTGTAATTCTTACATTGTTTATTTCTTAAGAAGTGGCCATTTGCCCAGAAGACAGATGTGTTAGTTAGATGTTTTTCTCTGTGACAAAATACCTGACATAAGCAAACTTTCTTTAAATTTAAAGGAAGAAAAATTTATTCAACTCAAATTTTCAGAACTTTCAGCCCATGATTGGTTGAAACCATTGTTTCTGATCCTATAGGAAGGGGGGGGGATTCCCAATATCCTCTTCAAGGGCATGCCCCCAATGTCCCAATTTCCATTCACTGGACCCCACCTTCTAAATGTTCTGCCACCTACTGATAACACCTCAGGCTAGTGATCAAGCCTTTAGCCTATGAGCTTTTGGAGAACATTGAGACACAGTCCATAAAAACCATGATGAAAAAGGAAAACCACAGATTATTTTATTAAGATATTGAGAAACTGACCCAATAAAATAGCAATGGAGAGAAAATAGTGAAGGTCGGTTAATGAAAAATTTTGAAAGCAGAATTGAAAAGATATGGTGGATGATTAGGTATGAAGAGAGAAAGAATTCAAGCATGAGAAGATAATTGGTTGTAGATTTATAAGAGAGTAGAAAAAGTCACTTGGAAATGCAGATCTGGACCCAATGAGCGGACTTGGGTTATTGATAAAATCTTAGAAGGGTGTGTGTGTGTGTGTGTGTGTGTGTGTGTGTGTGTGTGTGTGTGTGTTTAATCCAAGCCATGGAGTTGGTGAGGCTAACTCTAGTAATTACATCAAAGAAGAAGAAAGAAAACAGGTCAAGAGAGGAACTCTGAACAGCCCCAACTTTCAAGGGATAGACTGCATACAAAATACCAAAGGATGAACTGATATCTGTCCAATCCTTTTAATATTGGGACTGCTCAGACTTCTCTTGACCTCTTCTCTTCTCGTTTGACACAATCACTAAGGTTAGGCAGACTCCTGTTCATCTGTTGGCTGTTTCATGTTCAGTATATTAACACACTGACTTTGTAGAGCCATGGAGAGAAGCAATTCAGTACCATACTTTATATAACTATCAAGTAAAGAAAATCATTATCTACACTGTATCTAGCAGAAGAACTAATAATAACAATGCTTGCACATCACCTAAAATACTAAAATCCTTTGATGGACATGTCCTGTGTTGAAAATAACTCATTTTCAGAATATCTCTACCACATGAAGCCCTCCTTTACTTCATCTAATTTCCAGGGAGAAATATCCTTCAGGGAAAAATGAAACACAGAGAAAATTGGAGGTAAGGGATGAATCACAATGGCTTTTTATTCCCTCAGAGGTTTCTACCACCCACTGAGAAGGGGAAGCACATAATACAATAAGGAGAAACTGGCAGCTGTAGTACATTGGATCACAACTCTGCCCTTTTAAATACTGACCTCACAAGGTCCCTGTGGCACTTTAGTTTTACAGAAAGTAATAATTTAAATGTGAGATATGCAAATCTTTTTCTTTTATTCTCCTACCTAAATAGAACACAATGGAAATAGACACAAGAGAAGAAAACCAGATCAAGACAAATCTTCCCTCACAGTATTTCATATGTAATTTGATATAAGTTAAATAGGCATATGCAAGAGTTTTGCATTTTTTGGATAAACCATGACAAATTATTTATTCATTCATTTGATCATTCATCCAACCCAGCAATGTTTATTGGGTTTCAGTGTTTGTATTCACAACATTTCAGAAATCAGTAGTGAACAAAATAGGCAAAATTGTGTTCATAGCCAAGAATCCAAAGATTCTTTTAAGTAAGAAAAAAGTACATATTTAATTACAGCAATAGGTCCTACAATGGAGAAAATTCCACCATGATCTGACCTAGTCTGGAGAGTCAGGTAAGATTTCCTTGAGGAAGTGTCTTTTAAGCTGAGCTTTAGGGGATGATTAAAATTTAACAAGGTGAAGAACTGGACAGGAACTTATCAGACAGAGGGAGCAGCATGTGTAAAGGCACCAAGACTGGAATAAAAATGAAAAGCCCAAATGTGGTCTATACTCAGTGAAATAGGAGACAAGTGACCATGAAGTAGAAAAGTGCCAGCTCCTCCAGGATCTAGCAGGTCATGTCGAGAATTTGGTCATTAAGGTTTTATTCATTCTTCTTCAGGGCATCTGCCCAGGATGTTCTCCTTCAGGATGCTCCTGCAGACCGAATTGCCCAGGCTTCTTGCCCTCCATTTTCTCATTAGGTTTCACCAATAGGAGGTCCTGACAGGAGATCTGAGACTGGTTAAAAGATGGTGATCAAGAGACTTCTTCGCCACTGGTAGAGATGGATCAATTTGGGCTGTAATACATATGAACATGGGAACAACATAAAGAGTCTCCCTGTGCAGCTATCTTTATATCAAACAAGAAAGCACTATGTTTCCCTTTTTATCTTTTATGTTTTTTTCTTCTACAAAATCTGAGAACAAGAGAGCGGAATAGGCTCTGCCCAGGGGAGGGGGCCAGTTGGTACCAGTGGGAGGGGAGAGGAGGTAGGGAAAGGGGTAGGAGGATGAATACATTGGGAATAATGTATACACATATATATAAAAGCAAAAATGATACCTGTTGAAACTGGTCAAGAAATCAGGGTCTCTTTCATCAGGGATGAAAGAGAGCAGTGGATGGGGTGAATCCAAGCATGGAAAAAAAAAAAAAAAGAGAGAGAGAGAGACTTCCTCTCCCTATTTCCTCCCTATTTCACTGGAATCTTACCAACCCAACCCACTGTCACAGCAGCAATCAGGAGAATTAACCCAGTCCCATAAGAAAGGTATCTCTTTTTAAAGGCCACATAACCTCTCATTATCATTGCGTTGTTCTAACATATGAACATTTTGGGACATAGTCAAGCCATAAAAGATCTGGAGGGTTTTTTAGATAATAGCACAATAAGAAGAAAAAAATGTTTTGAATTTTGAGGGTTGTAAAGTGTTCTGAAATGATTCTCTTATGGCTAAAATTAGCTAACTTACTGAGCTCTGCAAGGCACTATGTTAAGAACTTTGCAGATATGAATATTAATTATCTCATTATGCTTCCAACAACTGTATTTCTATTCCAACAAAGGAAATTCCACACATACCAATGTGCCTGAAATGTTCTCAGTTTTAGTCCTACTTAAGGAGGTTTATCTACTATAGTTGCAGGTGCTCAAGACACTGCTTTTGTGATTGATGTGTCTATTAAGCTGTATTTTTTATTGTTGTGCTGGGGGTACATGTGGCACTTACAAAAGTTCTTACAATATATCAAATATATTATATATTATACTTGAATTCACCCCCTTCACCATTCTCTTTTATCCCCCCCCCCCATCTCATTCCTGGAATAGTTTCAACAAGTCTCATTTTTCCATTTACATACATGTGTTCAAGGTATTTATACCATATTTACCCTACTACACCCTTTCCCCACATCCTCCTCCCTCCCACTGGTACCAGCCTCCCAGACAGGACCTGTTCTTCCCTCCTGTTCTCTGATTTTGTGAGAGAAAAAAAAATGACATTTTTGTTTAAGATAGCTATACAGGGATTTTCTTTGTGACATTTCCATGTGTATATAAACTGAATTGGTTCATCTCCATTATTTTTCTCCTTTCTACTTTAGTCCCCTTCTTATGGTGATTTCAATAGGCTTAAAAAATTCTATATTCATTCTTGTATAGGAAGTACATCAATCATATTCACTTTCTTAGCTTCCTATTTGTACCCTCCCCTTCTTGTATGTGACCTCCCCTTTGTGAGACTGTTTTTCATAGTACTGCTATATTTGTATTAGGTCTAAATTTCATATATAAGAGAAAACATGTGGCTTTTGGCTTTCTGAACCTGGCTAACTTCTCTTAAGATGATGTCTTCCAGTTCCATCCATTTACCTGCAAACAACAAAATTTCATTCTTCTTTATGGTTGAATAAAATTCCATTGTGTCTAAATACCACAATTTCTCTTTTAAGCCTTTAGAAGTAGAATGGACTTTCAGGATTAGTTAATCCTAATTCTCAACTTCTCAACTTTGTATATTTCACAGACATAGAAACCAAGTCCTCCCAGAATGCTAAGTAATTTATTCAATGCTAAAAAATCTGGTAACTGTCCAAGGTGGAACTTGACCTGAACATCTCACCTTTCTCTTCAACATTCAATATGTTCTTGATAGCTGCAGTTCTGTGATCTTTCTCTCATTTAGAACTTTAATTATTTTTTAATTTAAAATCAAATTGTATTTTGTTAAGTGAATTTTGCTTCCATCAACAATATTTGTTTTGTTTTGAGCTGGTGTTTTGAGGCAGGGTCTCATTATGTAATAGCTCCAGGCTGGTCTTAAACTCATCCCCCTGTTGCTCAACCTCCCAAGTGCTGCAGTTATACGCATGTGCCATTCCTAACTTTTTCCATTAGTATTCTTGTTTTTTGTTTTTTGTTTTTTTAGGATTTCTAGATGGCAATAATATTTAAACATTTAATATAAAACAGCTACGGAAAAATAACATGTTGCAAGTCATAGGCCTAAATTATTTGCTCTGTCAAGAGGAGATAATATTCCATCTGGAAAAGTAAATGCTGCTAAGCCTGAAATTAAGCAATCTTCTAAAAAAAAAAAAAAAAACCAATGCATTTATTTTATATCAGTGTGACCACAGATAAACATTAACTATTCTTTAATTTATTTTTTTCATGTTCATGTTTGCTATCAAAAGATAGACTTGGGATAAGTCATTTTTAACGAAATGTTATTTGTATCTGTGTGGCAGAGACAGCTGTATACTAAATCATGACTTTTTCTTTTCTTCTAGGCACACAGCTGCCAGAAGACATTTCCCAGCCTCCCTTGTAACTGGCAATGAAGGGGACAAGTAACTGGGTCTCAAAATAAGGACTATGGGAATGTTTGCAGTTGTGAATCACTTGTTTTCTTGCTTCTATATTATTATTTAAGTCACTGGTAGAGACTACTGTAGATAACAGGTCGCGTTTTGGGAAGACTTGCTTCTGTCTTCACATCTCAGCTACTGCAAATAGTCCCAATATTCCTCTCACTTTCCCCTCCTATTACACTCCCATCATTTCTTTTCTTCATTTTTTCTATTATTCATGAGCAACTTGTAATCTACTGTTATGGTAACAGGCAGGATAGATGATTCAGAACCAGAAATTAGGCCTGGTGTCTCTCCACTTCCACTTCGTTCATCCCCTCCCACCCTCTCATGCTACCACAATGGCCCTGAAACTTTTTCCTCATTCCCAGCTAACCATTATGGGTTTTTCTTCTTTTTCAAGGATAACTAAGATCACAAAGGTTAATCTTTTCTTCAAAACAAGATTTTTATTCCAAAATAAATACACTTGTTGTCTGGTATTCTCTTTCTTTCTTTCTTTTTTTTTTAACTTTATTTTTTTTTTAATTTTTATTGTTTTATTATTCATATGTGAATACAAGGCTTGGTCATTTCTCCCCCCTGCCAACACCCCCTCGCTTACCACCCACTTCGCCCTCTCCCTCTCCCCCCAACCCCCTCGCTACCCTGCAGAAACTATTTTGACCTTATCTCTAATTTTGTTAAAGAGAAAGTATAAGCAATAATAGGAAGGAACAAGGGTTTTTGCTAGTTGAGATAAGGATAGCTATACAGGGAGCTGACTCACATTGATTTCCTGTGCGTGGGTGTTACCTTCTAGGTTAATTCTTTTTGATCTAACCTTTTCTCTAGTTCCAGGACCCCTTCTCCTATTGGCCTCAGTTGCTTTTAAGGTATCTGCTTTAGTTTCTCTGCATTGAGGGCAACAAATACTAGCTAAATTTTTAAGTGTCTTACCTATTCTTATATCTCCCTTTTGTGCTCTTGCTTTTATCATGTGCTCAAAGTCCAATCCCCTTGTTGTGTTTGCCCTTGATCTAATTAATGTCCACATATGAGGGAGAACATACGATTTTTGGTCTTTTGGGCCAAGCTAACCTCACTCAGAATGATGTTCTCCAATTCCATCCATTTACCTGCTAATGACAACATTTCATTCTCCTTCATGGCTGCATAAAATTCCATATTTTCTTGATCCATTCTTCAGTAGTGGGGCATCTTAGCTGTTTCCATAACTTGGCTATTGTAAATAGTGCTGCAATAAACATGGGTGTGCAGGTGCCTCTGGAGTAACCTGTATCACAGTCTTTTGGGTATATCCCCAAGAGTGGTATTGCTGGATCAAATGGTAGATCAATGTTTAGCTTTTTAAGTAGCCTCCAAATTTTTTTCCAGAGTGGTTGTACTAGTTTACATTCCCACCAACAGTGTAAGAGGGTTCCTTTTCCCTGCATCCTCGCCAACACCTGTTGTTGGTGGCTGTGGCTAATGATGGCTATTCTAACAGGGGTGAAGTAGAATCTTAGTGTGGTTTTAATTTGCATTTCCTTTATTGCTAGAGATGGTGAGCATTTTTTCATTTGTTTTTTGCCCATTTGGATTTCTTCTTTTGAGAAAGTTCTGTTTAGTTCACTTGTCCATTTCTTTATTGGTTCATTAGTTTTAGGAGAATTTAGTTTTTTAAGTTCCCTATATATTCTGGTTATCAGTCCTTTGTCTAATGTGTAGCTGGCAAATATTTTCTCCCACTCTGTGGGTGGTCTCTTCAGTTTAGAGACCATTTCTTTTGTTAAGCAGAAGCTTTTTAGTTTTATGAAATACCATTTATCTATGCTATCTCTTAGTTGCTGTGTTGCTGGGGTTCCATTGAGAAAGTTCTTACCTATACCTACTAATTTCAGAGTATTTCCTACTCTTTCCTGTACCAACTTTAGAGTTTGGGGTCTGATATTAAGATCCTTGATCTATTTTGAGTTAATATTGGTATAGGGTGATATACATGGATCTAGTTTCAGTTTTTTGCAGACTGCTAACCAGTTTTCCCAGCAGTTTTTGTTGAAGAGGCTGCTTTTTCTCCATCGTATATTTTTAGCGCCTTTGTCAAAGACAAGTTGGTTATAGTTGTGTGGCTTCATATCTGGGTCCTCTATTCTGTTCCACTGGCCTTCATGTCTGTTTTTGTGCCAGTACCATGCTGTTTTTATTGTTATTGCTTTGTAATATAGTTTGAAGTCAGGTATTGTGATACCTCCTGCATTGTTCTTTTGACTGAGTATTGCCTTGGCTATTCATGGCCTCTTGTGTTTCCATATAAATTTAACGGTAGGTTTTTCAATGTCTTTAATGAATGTCATTAGAATTTTGATGGGAATTGCATTAAATATGTAGATTACTTTTGGGAGTATCGACATTTTTACTATGTTGATTCTACCAATCCATGAGCATGGGAGATCTCTCCACTTTCTATAGTCTTCCTCAATCTCTTTCTTCAGAAGTTTATAGTTTTCCTTGTAGAGGTCGTTCACATCCTTTGTTAGGTTTACACCTAGATATTTGATTTTTTTGAGGCTATTGTAAATGGAACTGTTTTCATATATTCTTTTTCAGTTTGTTCATTATTAGTGTATAGAAATGTTAATGATTTTTCTATGTTGATTTTATATCCTGCTACCTTGCTATAGCTATTGATGATGTCTAGAAGCTTCTGAGTTGAGTTTTTTGGGTCTTTAAGGTATAGGATCATGTTGTCTGGAAATAAGGAAATTTTGACAGTTTCTTCACCTATTTGTATTCCTTTTATTCCTTCTTCTTGCCTAATTGCTCTGGCTAGGAATTCCAGTACTGTGTTGAATAGGAGTGGAGAGAGTGGGCATCTTTGTCTAGTTCCTGATTTTAGAGGGATGGTTTCAGTTTTTCTCCATTAAGTGTAATGCTGGCTGTAGGTTTGTCATATGTAGCTTTTATAATGTTGAGGTACTTTCCTTCTATTCCTAGTTTTCTTAGAGCTTTTATCATGAAATTGTGTTGGATCTTATCAAAGGCTTTTTCTGCATCTATTGAGATGATCAAGTGGTTTTTTTTCTTTGTTTCTGTTAATGTGGTTTATTACGTTGATGATTTTCATATGTTGAACCACCCCTGAATTCCTGGGATGAAGCCTACTTAGTCGTGGTGAATGATCTTTTTGATGTGTTGTTCAATTCAATTTGCCATTATAATGTTGAGAATTTTTGCATCAATGTTCATTAAGGAGATTGGCCTATAGTTCTCCTTTTTGGAGATGTCTTTGCCTGATTTGAGGATAAGTGTAATACTGGCTTCATAAAATGTGTTAGGCAGTTTTCCTTCCCTTTCTATTTTGGGGAACAGTTTAAGGAGGGTTGGTATCAGTTCTTCTTTAAAGGTCTGATAGAATTCAGCAGAGAATCCATCAGGTCCTGGACTTTTCTTTTTGGGGAGACTCTTGATTGCTGCTTCAATTTCATTTTGTGTTATAGATCTATTCAGGTGATTAATTTCCTCTTGGTTCAGTTTTGGATGATCATATGTATCTAGAGATCTGTCCATTTCTTTAAGATTTTCAAATTTATTTGAAGATAGGTTCTCGAAGTACTCTCTGATGATTTCCTGGACTTCCATGGTGTTTGTTGTTATCTCCCCTTTAGCATTCCTGATTCTACAAATTTGGGCTTTTTCTCTCCTCATTTTAGTCAGGTTTGCCAGGGGTCTGTCAATCTTGTTCATTTTTTCAAAGAACCAACTTTTTGTTTCATTAATTCTTTGTATGGTTTTTCTGGTTTCTATTTTGTTGATTTCAGATCTTATTTTTATTATTTCTCTCCTATTTGTTTTGGCATTTGCTTGTTCTTGTTTTTCTAGGAGTTTGAGATGTATCATTAGGTCGTTATCTTGGGATCTTTCAGTCTTTTTAATATATGCACTCATGGCTATAAACTTTCCTCTTAGGACTGCCTTGCTGTGTCCCATAGGTTCCAATAGGTTGTATTTCATTTTCATTGATTTCCAGGAAGTTTTTAATTTCCTCTTTTGTTTCATCAATGACCCATTGTTCATTAACTAATGAGTTATTCGGTTTCCAGTTGTTTGCATGTTTTTTGTCTTTACTTTTGTTGTGGAGTTCTAATTTTATTGCATTGTGATCAGATAAAATGCACAGTATAATTTCTGTTTTCTTATATTTGCTGAGACTTGCTTGGTACCCTAGGATATGATCTATTTTGGAGAAGGTTCCATGGGCTGCTGAGAAGAATGTATATTGTGTAGAAGTTGGATGAGATGTTCTGTAGACATCAAGTAGGTCCATTTGATCTATTGTATATTTTAGATCTTGGATTTCTTTATTGATTTTTTGTTTGGATGACCTATCTATTGATGATAATGGGGTGTTAAAGTCTCCTACAACCACTGTGTTGGAGTTAATATATGCTTTTAGGTCTTTCAGGGTATGTTTGATGAAATTGGGTGCATTGACATTGGGTGCATATAGGTTGATAATTGTTATTTCCTTTGGTCTATTTCCCCTTTTATTAGTATGGAATGTCCTTATTTGTCTAGTTTGATCAGTGTAGGTTTGAAGTCTACTTTGTCAGAGATACATATTGCTACTCCTGCCTGTTTTTGGGGGCCATTGGCTTGGTAAATCTTTTCCAGCCTTTCATCCTAATCCCATGCTTATTTATGTCGGTGAGATGGGTCTCCTGTAAGCAACAAACTGTTTGATCTTCCTTTTTAATCCATTTCATCAAACGGTGCCTTTTGATGGGTGAATTAAGTCCGAAAACATTAAGTGTTAGTACTGATAGGTATGTGGTGATTCCTGTCATTTAGTTGTCTTAGTTGTTTGAAGGTTTGATTGTGTGTACCTAAGTTGAGGTTACTCTCTACTTTCTTGCTTTTTCTTTTCCTATACTTTGGTGCTGCCTGGCCTTTCATGGTTAAGTTGGGTTTCACTTTCTGTGTGGAGAATCCCTTGAAGAATCTTTTGTAGTGGGGGCTTTGTGGTCACATATTGTCTTAGTTTCTGCTTATCATGGAAGACTTTTAATGCTCCATCTATTTTGAATGATAGTTTTGCTGTATAGAATATCCTGGCGTTGAAGTTATTTTCATTCAGTGCCCAGAACATCTCACCCCATGCTCTTCTTATTTTTAATGTTTCTGTTGAGAATTCTCTGTGATTTTTATGGTTCACCTTTGTATGTTATTTGTTTTTTCTCTCTTACAGCCTTCAATATTCTTTCCCTAGTTACTGTACTTGTTGTATTAATGATGATATGTCGTGGGGTAGTTCTATTTTGATCTGGTCTGTTTGGTGTCCTGGAGGCCTCTTGCATCTGTATGGGAATATCTTTCTCTAAATTTGGGAAATTTTCTGTTATTATTTTGTTGAATATATTACACATTCCCTTTGCTTGCACCTCTTCTCCTTCTTTGATGCCCATGTTCTCAAGTTTGGGCTTTTGATGGAGTCGGTGAGTTCTTGCATTTTGTTTTCACAGGTCTTGAGTTGTTTAATTAATAGTTCTTCAGTTTTTCCTTGAATTACCAGTTCATCTTCGAGTTCTGAGATTCTGTCTTCTGTTTGTTCTATTCTGCTGGATTGGCCTTCCATTTTGTTTTGCAATTCTGTTTCGTTCTTTATTCTGAGGTTTTCCATATCCTGGGTCATTTCCTCTTTAATGTTGCCTATTTTCATCCTGAGTTCATTTATCTCTTTATTAATTGTGTTCTTTGTTTCACTTTGGTCTTTATACAGTGCTTCTATGGTTTCTTTTATTTCTTCTAGTGCTTTTTCAAATTCTCTATTTTTATTGTCTTGGAATTTCTTGAGTGTCTCCTGTACATTTTGGTTGACCATATCCAGTATCATCTCTATAAAATTCTCATTGAATACCTGTAGTATGTCTTCTTTTAAATTATTCTTGTGGGCTTCATTGGGTTCTTTGGCATAGTTTATTTTCATTTTGTTGGAGTTTGGATCTGAATATCTGTTTTGTTCATTTCCCTCTGGCTCCTGTACTAATATTTTGCTGTGGGGAAGATGGTTTCCCTGTTTTTTCTGTCTTCCCATCATTGCCCTTAGTGTCGTTATTGTCCCTGTACTGTGCAATTAAGTATTTTCTGGCTTGTAATAATAGCACTAGTGATATTTAGAATAGAAGGGTGTGAGGGGATGGAAAGCAAGGAAGTTAAAGGAAAAGGGAAAAACAAATAATCAAGTAGAAAAAAAAATAGAAGGAAACAAACAAAAAAAGCTTCAAAGGTATAAACAGGGAGAGACAGTGTACTAATCAACCATAAGCTGAAAAGGCATTAGAGAGACAGAGAGAGGATTGAAAATAAAAAATAAAAAGAGTAAAAATAAGAATAAAAATAAAAAAATAAGTAAATGAAGGAAAATAAAATATATACAGGTGTGGAGGAGTCACAGTTTTGCCTCTTCTTGGTGGCCTTGCCTGCCAGGTGTGTCTCCAGTGTTTCTCCAAGTTTCACTGTAGGAGGCACACTTTCTGCTTCCTCCCTCTAGCCACCATCTTGGAATCTCCTGGTGTTCTGTTTCTTTACATCTTTCTTATGTGGGTTCCAAAAGAGACAATGAGGTAATCTTGGCTGCTCAAAAATTAATTGCCAGTTACGTTTCTCCTCTCTTTACGGGGGTCATTTTAACACCAGATTCCCAGAATTACATGCAACAGATACATCTGTAGTAGTGGAATTCTAACGTCATGGGTTGAGATGAGAATTTTTAGTATTTAATCATATTATCATCCCTGAATTTTGACTAACTGCATGGTCATAGGCAGCATTGCTTTGATGTACATTGCTGCTTGCTTTTTTGCTTCCTGCAACATACTCTTTACCACTGCATGTACCATATTTTCCCAGAGGGTTTCTTGAAACCCAGACTCCTAGGTACCATTCCATAGATTCTGACTCAGTAGTTCTCAGATGAACCCATTAATTTGTATTTCTAAAAAAAAAAAAAAAAAAAACCTCTCAGGTCCCAGAATATACTGATGTGGGTGGTCTGATAACACTTACTCTGACTACTAGTACTCTAAAACCAACTTGAAGCTTATGGGAACCTGTGGGGGGGGGAGTCTGATAAATTTCAAATTTTAAAAGAGACAAGATCAAATCAGGCTCAAATTTCAATACAAATCTTTTGATCAAAAATATCATTATATCATATAACCCTGTAGCTAAAAGGGAATTTATCAAGTCAATTACTAATTGCTATCATTGTAAAGACTTGGAAGAATTATTTTAAGCCTAAGGAGAAACAGAAATAAAATTAGACTGTGGTAAAGAATGCTTTCAAAAGAAGGACAGCAACTTCCATCTTTATTTTGCCATATAACTTTGGTTATAGACACTTCAGGAGTGATATCTGTTTGCCTTCCCCTTGAATCTAGACTGTCCAGAACATGTTTGGCCAATAAAGTACAGGAAAATTGAGTTTTTGAACTTCCAAAGCAGAACCCTGAAGAACTTCAGTGTCCACAATTATCTCTTATCTTCATAAAAGACAGCACCAACTACTGACCATTTGAGGAAAGTCACTTTGGTTCTTCTACCTCTCCCAGAGAGCCAAACAACAACACAGGAAACAGAAGACTTGCCTGCCACCCATAGAAAAATGAAAAATGATCACTCATTGTTTTAGTTCAGCAGGAAGGGGGGTGAATTTATTTTGTAGCAACAGACAACTACAACAATGGGTGTCCAGACTCCTTGTCCAACAGTTTCTTTTCTTCACTATGCTATCCTCCTCACATTCTCCTTACTCCTGCTTCTCATTTGTTCAGTTTACCAACAATTTTTTATTCAAAGGTTAATAAAAACACAATTCTCTGATTTCATACATGTACAAAATATCAAGGCAAAACCTCCCTGAACAATCAATACACATGTAAAAAAATGAAGGACAGGAAGGTAAAATGGGTCCTGTCCAAGGGTGGGTACCAGTGAGAGGGGGGATGGTAAACAGAGAGTGAAGAAGCATGAATATGATCAATGTACTTTGTATACATTTATAAAAATAGAAAAAGAAATCTGCTGAAATTGTTCTAAGAAGGGAAGAAGAGGGATGAGTGAGAATGATGGAGGTGGTGAATCTAATTTAGATACATTGTAATCACAAATGTAAATGTCACAATGAATTCCCCTTGTACAACTTATATATGTTAATAAAAAATAAAAGTAATATAGAATAAAACACAATTCTTACCATCCTCATCAACCTTGTGATCAAGAATGTAAGACTGACTAATCAAATCATTCCCATGCATTTTGACCAAAGTATTAATATAATTGTGTACAGAGTAGTTAAGTAGGGACCCTCTGTGTCTGTGCACATGCATGTGCACACACTTTATAGAGAATCAGGCATGGGAGGAGCAGAGAAGGCCTTTCAAAGGAATTGATGTCTAAAACATCATAAATTATGTGTTGAACAGATAAAGGCAATGATAGAGAGATACAAGTTCACTCTCATACCTTGCTCAAATAGATTACCTTTTAATTACTTTCATCATTAACTTCTAATAATTCAGCTAATATGTGTATTTTTAATAGTTGTTTATCTCACTGAATAAAGTTAGTTCCTATAAAAAAAAAAGATTGGGAAAAAAACACACTTTCACTTACATCCTGAATATTTGTCTCCAAAAGTCTGTGCAGAAACTTCTTTTTATTTACTAGTAATGCTCACTAAATCATAGGTCAAAAGACAAATCAAGCCATGTTGGGTCATCTTCAGTATCCATCATCCAGAATGAATAATCAAAATCCTCTTGAATATCTTATAATGGAGGTAGGTCCTTTATTGATTCCAGTTCCATTACTAACTGCAGAAACTTACAGAAAAAAAAATCATCAGAGTTTTAAAATTTCTGGATTATCTAGAGATCAAGACAAATCAAGCTGTAGGCAGATATCCAAGAAGTTCCCAGCTCCCCAGGAATTGCCCAAGTGCTGCTACTGTTTGGGGATGTTGCATCAGCTGCTAGAGAAACTTGCTGAGTCAGGAAGCCAGTGTCTCAGCTCCATGCTGCCTGTGCCACTGCCAGGACAGCAGAATTAAGGTCTCTGCCCCACTAACTTAACTTTAGAATTCAAATCTTCCAAAAGTGTACATGGTTGGAGGAGTCCAAATTACTCCTGGAACCTTAGCCACAAGGACATCTGGGGAATGTTTTGCTTTGTTTTTTAGCCTCCAGGTACTGCACAGGAAGACAATGCATGAATACAGAAGTCAGGCTGCAGACCAATGAAATTCTACTCTCCCTACTCAACAGTGAGTTCTGAACAAAAGGTCAGGTTGATTTATCTGATACATTAGAGAAGACCATATGTGGGAACCACATCCAAAACCACTAGGACCAAGGAAAATACATTATTTGTTTAAGACCTACCACTTGTCAAAAAATTATTAATGTAACTCTTGAAAATAGTATATAAACACATTATAGTTCTTTAAAATTAACAGTGCCTCATTTCCTTTACTATATTTAACCAAATTCCTTTTTGTTATAAACTTTGAGAATATTCTTACACATTTATGCCAGAGAAATGTTAAATTTTTCATTTGGTCATATTTTTGCATTCCATAATAGCAATTAATGTGTTCTATTTTGATATATTCTTTTAATTTTGCATATTTTTAACTAAAATACTTCAAGGATACAATAAAAACATGTATTTTAGTTCCCATATTTCTTGATTTGAACCAATTGTCTTTTTCCTTTCATGTTTAAAAAACAGACATGGGTAAATTTGGGGAATTATACTCAATACTCATAAAAATCATAAAATTTTACTCTGGATTATTTTAAACAAAAATTCTGGAATAGCACTCATTTAGGAAGTTGTAATTCGAGACAAAAATAATGGGCATGAATAATTTCTCTAAAATTTAAAAAAGGTTTTTCCTGAGAAAAAGTATGTATTTCTTAAATGTGAATCTAAAAGTAAAAATTAAAAATAGTTAAGTTTCTCACAATCTAATCTACCCTGAAAAATGTTTTCTTGAAGCCTATAAGTTTCATTAGCTTTCAAATGCTCATCCAGAAGGCTAAAAGGTTGAAATTTTATCAAAAGATAAACTGAGAGGAGAGGAAGCCCTGTGGTTCAGTGGAAAGTCATGTTATTATGAAGTGTGGACTGCAACTGCAACCCGTGAATCATTTTAAGGGACTGAAAGTCTCATTGCTTACTGCACAAATTAGTCTACCTCAGCCTCAGGTAAGTGGTAGGGAGTTGGCAACCAATGAGCTGGATAGCCTGGTAAGCAGTAAGCAGAATTTTTCTTTTATAAAACACAGGCAGCAAACGCTCCTTCCCATGAGGACAGACTAATGATACCGAATACAAAGACTAAGGAAACAGGGTTGGTAATATCTAGAGTAAAATCTTGCAGACATTTTTTTACTGCCTTCAAAAGAGAGATCCTTAAAGTCACATAATGAACAAAAAACTCCGTTTACATACCAGCACCCTGGAAAATATTGCTTTCATAACTGTTGCCCTCAAAAATTACCTTATGTACATATATTCAGGAGTTATTGTTATTTCTGAATGATGGGTCTATGAGGACCTTTTAATAGAATTGCTGTTTATCCATATTTTACATAGTTAACATACATTTTTTTTTAATTATACCTATTTATTGAGTTCTACACATTGTAGAATGCTCAAATTAGGATATGTATATCTTATCTCCTCAAACATTTGTGGTGAAACATCAAGAATCCTTTCTTGTAGCTGTCTTGAAATAAATAGATATTATCATTATGTATGGCCACCCTCTTATGCAGTGAAATCTGAGAACCTGGGAATGAAAGCAGCATAACATACATTTCTTAAATAAATCTAGAAAATAAAAGTTATTTTGCAATTGCCTTCAAAAAAGTAAGTTTTAAAATATCAGTAATAATTGAACAAAGACTTCTAACAATATTTTTACTAATTTGAACTGCAACAATATAATTTCAATATAGATTGCATATAAAAAATACATAAGAGATTGTGGATTATTTTTATTGATATATTATTAAATTGCTACAAAAATCCTACCAAGTAGATGAAGTGAGCATATTCCACTTTACAAAAGAGACTGTAAAAGCTCCAAGAAAATACTTACTTTTTTCAAGGGTATAATAGCTAGGAATTGGCAAAGACAAATTTCCAAAGTCTGGACTTTTCAGTCATCTATGCTTATTCCAAATAAATACCTCCTCCACACTACAAAAAGACTAAAATGTTCAGGAAATATTTAGAATGAACAGATATCAGTTTATATGAAGATTTCTAGTATATTCTATAACTGTAACCACAGGGATAAATTGAAGAAAAGCACATAATAAGTCACACATTTTAATATTGGAAATTATGATATACTTCTAAATTTTCAAGTTGAATGTAAGTAAAGTTTTAATATTTTTGCTTTTATAAAATATTTCACTGTGTGTATCTCCACAGAAACTCTGTAATACGTGTGGGCTGCAGGTCCTACACCAGATGGATGTGGCCCAGAGGTCACAGCACATAAAATCTTTCATTGAGACCTGTGAGAAGAACATGGAGTACTCTCTTGCTGTGCAGTGCAGGAAGAAGATGGTGTGTGGCATCTGCATGGAGATGATCTACACAAAAGCCAACCCCAGTGAGTGCTGCTTCAGGATCTCTCCAACTGTAACCACACCTACCGTCTCAAGTGTATTCACAATCAGAAGAGTGCTAAGGAATTTGAAAGCAAGATCATTAAGTCCTGCCCAGAATACCAGATCACATCTAATTTTGTCATTCCAAGTGAGCACTAAGTGGAGGAGAAAGAAGAAAAGCATAAAGTACTTCAGAAATACAAGGAAGCAATGAGGAACAAGACATGGGGGTATTTGAATAAAGGACATGGAAGGAAGTTCCATTTGGAGGGAACTGTTTTTATAAGCATGCATACTCTGATGGCCATAAGAAGGAGTCACTCAGACAGAAAGTGGGAACATCAAGGAGATTATGGGCCCAATGAAGGAACCACTTCTGGGAGCTCATTGAGGAAAGAGAGAATGGCAACCCCTTTGACAATGACAAAGAGGAGGTTGTCACCTTTGAGTTGGGCAAGATGTTTCTTTGGCTGCAGGTAGGGACAATGAGCTGACAGACTCTGAGGATGAGTAGGACTTGCTTCACGACGAGCTGAAGACTTTTATGACTTGGACCTATAACAGCTTTGCATAGTGTGTGAACTGGTCTGCAGAGTCTCAGACAGTAACTGTCCCCTGTGCTGTGTGGCATTGTTGTGACCTTTTGTCTTGATCACTTCTCCAGAGCCTGCTCCTCCACCCCTCACCTTTTTGTGTTTTTTGTTTCAAAAAGTTACAAAAATAAATCTTAAAGTTAGTTTTTTTTATATATAACATAAATATAACTGTCAGACAGTTAGTGTAGGTTTGTTACATCATCTGTTTTCAGCCAGGTTGTGTTTATGGACTTCCACACTATCTCGAAGACCAGGTTCAAAAGTAAAAAGCACTGGTTGTGCTTTGGGATCCAAGAAGCGGGGTGAAGAGGGAAAGGACTTATGCTGGCAAATAGCATTCTGCTACAGATGCAGGAGGTGGATCCCCCAGGTTTCTGGTGAAATCTGCACATTCGTGGTTTTTTTCTGTTCCCTACTCTTTAATCTCTATAACATGTACTTATCCTGTGATTTTGTTCTCTTTTTAATTGGGTATCCAGAACCAGGTGCAAATGTTTTGAGTTTACCATGATAGGAAAGTCTTGAGAGAACACGTGAGAGATGAGAAATGGTGGACCATGAACGCAGAGTCGGCAGTTGACTCCCAAGGGCCTGTCACCTTGGTGCATGTGAGCATGAGCAGGCCTGTGAGCAGCTTCCCATACTTGCATAGATGCTATACTCTTAGACTTAGTGAACAAATGTGTTTTAGTGGTTCCAGCCTTGTGGAGTAACTAGATCTTAAAGGACAAAGCAGTCTATCTATCATTGTTAACATAGCAGTGCTAGCTCTGTCTGTTATGAAATACAGCAGAGAAATGGGATATGCCATCGAGGTGAAACAACCTGCTTATCCCATCTATCAGCACAAGCTGAGTCTTGGAGGCATGGTTGTATTTACTGTTTTATGGTCTAGCTTTTCCGGTCCATGCACTTTGGAAAAACCTTTATCCTCATTTAAGAGGGTCTGTTGTCAGGTTTTTGTGTTTGTTCTTGGGGATATTTGCCTCTTTCCACTCCTGAGCTTTGTGGGTAGACTATGTTTATTGTTGTGGAGTGATTGGTTTTCAGTAAGACGTCACATTTTTCCACTAAGGGGAGGGCACAGTAATCTACGAGACAAGCTAAAGTTAAGCTGTTAAAATTCCTTGATGGGAAGTTTTACTTTTGTGTTTAGTTGCTGTTTTCTAAAAATAACTTGGGAGATGCTCCTGAGTGGTCTGTCCATCTACTACTTTATTCCTTAGACCCCACCCATTGTTTCACATAAAATAAAAACCAATTGTTGCAGCCACCCTTTGTAAGAAGCATATAAATAAAGCAATAAAAAATAAAATATCTCACTGAATTGTGCCACATCCTGCAGAAGCTGTTATGTATAATCCTGTACTCAATTTAAGTTTTAAATGTGTTCTTTGTAAGCCGTGGCTGCTTCTAGCCTTAAGAGAAATTTGACATTAAGTTAAATTTTCAAAATCCATTTCTTTAATGGCCAAAGGGCTTCATGTAAACAAAATGCATTTTCCATTCACAGTTAAGCACTGTTGAAAAACAGCAATGCATCAAGAAGGCAAATTAAACATTTATTGCAGAAAGAAGCATTATTTTATATTGTTGTACTTTGAGATTGTGATAATCAAAAATTTTTACTACTATGTACTTTTGTAGAGCTTCTTCAGATAGTTATCTTCTTAACAAAATGAATAAGAATATATGTAAACTTTTTCAAAGATAATTAAAATAGAAATTCAAAATGCTTAAGAAGGGAGAGGTTGTAGGGATTCATTCATACAGACATCCAAGACATTTAATAAATGCTTAGGAGTTTCCAAATGGCGGCTAGAGGGAGGAAGCAGAAATCATGCCTCCTATAGTGAAATCTTGGAGAGATGCTGGAGACACACCTTGCAGGCAAAGCCACCAAGAAGAGGCAAAACTTTGACCTCTCCACACCTCCAGCTGGCGCAGAGAATCTCCACTTCACGTTGAACAAAGAAACCAGGAGGGCCCCCAGGCCACCGCCAGTCGCCCACGCCCAGACGGCTTGGGAATATGTGGACCACAAGGTGAGCTCAGCGGTATGCGGTACTTCCACAGACAACCCTGGGCCAGATCAGCATAGCCTCCTGGACAGACCAACCCCCACCCAGGGTAAAAAAAGAAATTGAGTAATAAGCAATAAGAACAATAAAGACACATGGCATAAAGGGTGGGGTGCCCTGAGCTCCAAAGGGGGTGGAGGGGAATGCCTCACAGAACTGTAAATAAACAAGCCGGGCCTGGCCGGAGAGGGTGGGAGCAGGGGCACACACCCAGCAACCAAGAGCGGGAAAGCTTGTAAGTGGTGGAGGGAGGAAAATGCCACAGGAGAGGGGGGAAGACCCATCTCCCACTGAGCTGTAAACAAATATGACCGTTGGCAGGAGCAGCAGCACACGCCCAGCAATCAGGAGCGGGAAAGCTTGTAAAAGCGGCGGTGGGAGGAGAACTGCACAGGAGAGGGGGAAGACCCACTTCCCACATGAACTGTAAATAAACATGCAGGCCTGAGAAAGCGGATACAGTGTCACCTCTCCCAGTGTGCTTGGAAAGGAGAAAGCTTGTAGCAGTGGCTCACACGCATGAGAACTCTGAGTAAACAAAGCCTGCAGGGCCAGGTGAGTGCTAAGTTCACCCCAGAGATCTGCATTAATAACCGCCAGCAACAGCAGGTTGACGGCAGCGGGCAGGCAAGCCACAACTACAGATAGCCATTCACAGAACTGTCTCCAGACTCCTTTTTTTTCCTCTTTCCCTACCTTTGATGAGAAAACAACCGAACTACACCTGCATGCTGAAAAACTTACTGAAACTGTATTGCATTTGAACTTGGGACACTTTGATGATTTTTTTTTCTTCTTTTCTGCAGTTTTGTTCTATTGTATGTTATCTCTTTGATGAGACAACTACAGAATAACATCTGAGGCACCATCTCCAGGATTGGAGTCTGAGGGATGAACACCAAAATTATTAAGACTGAAACTTCATTGCATTTGAACTTGGAGTTTTTTTTTTTTTAATTTCAGTTTTTTTTATTTTTTATGTTATTTTATTTTATATATATTTTTTCTTTCATTTACTTATTTTTTATTTTTATTCCTATCTTTATTCTTTTTATTTTTTATTTCCAATCCTCTCCCTGTCTCTCTAATGCCTTTTCAGCTTATGGTTGATTAGTACACTGTCTCTACCTGTTTATATCTTTGAAACTTTTTTTGTTTGTTTCTCTCTTTTGTTTTTTTTCTACTTGGTTATTTGTTTTTCCCTTTTCCTTTAACTTCCTTGCTTTCCATCCCCTCACACCTTTCCATTCTAAATATCACTAGTGCTATTATTACAGCCAGAAAATACTTAATTGCACACAGTACAGGGACAACAACAACATGCAGGGCAATGATGGGAAGACAGAAAAAACAGGGAAACCAGTTTCCCCACAGCAAAATATTAATACAGGAACCAGAGGGAAATGAAGAAAACAGATACTCAGATCTAAACTCCAACAAAATGAAGATAAACTAAGCCAAAGAACCCAATGAAGCCCACAAGAATAATTTAAAAGAAGACATACTACAGGTAGTCAGTGAGAATTTTATAGAGATGATACTGGATATGGTCAACCAAAATGTACAGGAGACACTCAAGAAATTCCAAGACAAAAAAATAGAGAATTTGAGAAAGCACAAGAAGAAATAAAAGAAACCATAGAAGCACTGTATAAACACCAAAGTGAAACAAAGAACACAATTAATAAAGAGATAAATGAACTCAGGACAAAAATAGACAACATTAAAGAGGAAGGGATTCAGGATATGGAAAACCTCAGAAAAAAAGAATGAAACAGAATTGCAAAACAAAACGGAAAGCCAATCCAGCAGAAAAGAGCAAACAGAAGACAGAATCTCAGAACTCGAAGATGAACTGGTAATTTAAGGAAAAACTGAAGAACTATTAATTAAACAACTCAAGATCTGTGAAAACAAAATGCAAGAACTCACCGACTCCATCAAAAGACCAAACTTGAGAATCATGGACATCGAAGAAGGAGAAGAGGTGCAAGCAAAGGGAAAGCATAATCTATTCAACAAAATAATAACATAAAATTTCCCAAATCTAGAGAAAGATATTCCCATACAGATGCAAGAGGCCTCCAGAACACCAAGCAGACCAGATCAAAATAGAATTACCCCACGACATATTATCATTAAAACAACAAGTTCAGAAACTAGGGAAAGAATATTGAAGGCTGTAAGAGAGAAAAAACAAATAACATACAAAGGTAAACCCATCAAAATCACAGCAGACTTCTCAACAGAAACATTAAAAGCAAGAAGAGCTTGGGGTTAGATCTTCCAGGCCACCACTATGAAAGATTCTTCAAGGGATTCTGCACACAGAAAATGAAACCCAACATAACCATGAAAGGCCAGGCAACACCAAACCACAGGAAAAGAAAAAGCAAGAAAGTAGAGAGTAACCTCAACTTAGGTACACACAATCAAACCTTCAAACAAACTAAGATAACTAAATGACAGGAATCATCACATACCTATCACAACTAACACTTAAAGTTAACAGACTTAATTCAACCATTATAAGGCACCATTTGATGAAATGGATTAAAAACGAAGATCCAACAATTTGTTGTTTACAGGAGACCCATCTCACCAACAAAATAAACATAGGCTTAGGATGAAAGGCTGGAAAAGATTTACCAAGCCAATGGACCCCGAAAAAAGGCAGGAGTAGCAATACATATCTGTGACAAAGTAACTTCAAACCTACATTGATCAAACGAGATAAAGAAGGACAATCCATGCTAACAAAAGGGGAAATAGACCAAAGGAAATAATAAATACCAACCTATATGCAACCAATGTCAATGCACCCAATTTCATCAAACATACCCTGAAAGACCTAAAAGCATATATTAACTCCAACACAGTGGTTGTGGGAGACTTTAACACCCCATTATCATCAATAGATAGGTCATCCAAACAAAAAATCAATAAAGAAATCCAAGATCTAAAATATACAATAGATTAAATGGACCTAGTTGATGTCTACAGAATATTTCATCCAACTTCTACACAATATACATTCTTCTCAGCAGCCCATGGAACCTTCTCCAAAATAGATCATATCCTAGGGCACAAAGCAAGCCTCAGCAAATATAAGAAAATAGAAATTATACCGTGCATACATTCTGATCACAATGCAATAAAACTAGAACTCAACAACAGAAGTGAAGACAAAAAACATGCAAACAGCTGGAAACTAAATAACTCATTACTTAATGAACAATGGGTCATTGATGAAATAAAAGAGGAAATTAAAAAGTTCCTGGAAGTAAATGAAAATGAAAACACAACCTACCAGAACCTATGGGACACAGCAAAGGCAGTCCTGAGAGGAAAGTTTATAGCCTGAGTGCATATATTAAAAAGATCCCAAATCAATGACCTAATGATACATCTCAAACTCCTAGAAAAACAAGAACAAGCAAATGCCAAAACAAATAAAAGGAGAGAAAAAATAAAAATAAGAGCTGAAATCAACGAAATAGAAACCAGAAAAAACATACAAAGGATTAATGAAACAAAAAGTTGCTTCTTTGTAAAAATAAACAAGATCAACAGACCCCTGGCAAACCTGACTAAAATGAGGAGAGAAAAAGCCCAAATTTGTAGAATCAGGAATGCTAAAGGGGAGATAACAACAAACACCATGGAAGTCCAGGAAATCATCAGAGAGTACTTCAAGAATCTATCTTCAAATAAAGACATTGAAAAATCTACTGTTAAATTTATATGGAAACATAAGAGGCCATGTATAGCCATGGCAATACTCAGTCCAAAGGTCAATGCTGGAGGTATCACGGTACCTGACTTCAAACTATATTACAAAGCAATAACAATAAAAACAGCATGGTACTGGCACAAAAACAGACATGAAGACCAGTGGAACAGAATAGAGGACCCAGATATGAAGCCACACAACTATAACCAACTTGTCTTTGACAAAGGCACTAAAAATATACGATGGAGAAAAAGCAGCCTCTTCAACAAAAACTGCTGGGGAAACTGGTTAGCAGTCTGCAAAAAACTGAAACTAGATCCATGTATATCACCCTATACCAAGATTAACTCAAAATGGATTAAGGATCTTAATATCAGACCACAAACTCTTAAGTTGATACAGGAAAGAGTAGGAAATACTCTGAAATTAGTAGATATAGGTAAGAACTTTCTCAATGGAACCCCAGTAGCTCAGCAACTAAGAGAGCATAGATAAATGAGACTTCATAAAACTATAAAGCTTCTGCTTAACAAAAGAAATGGTCTCTAAACTGAAGAGACCACCCACAGAGTGGGAGAAAATATTTGCCAGCTACACATCAGACAAAGGACTGATAACCAGAATATATAGGGAACTTAAAAAACTAAATTCTCCCAAAACTAATGAACCAATAAAGAAATGGGCAAGTGAACTAAACAGAACTTTCTCAAAAGAAGAAATTCAAATGGCCAAAAAACACATGAAAAAATGCTCACCATCTCTATCAATAAAGGAAATGCAAATTAAAACCACACTAAAATTCCACCTCATCCCTGTTAGAATAGCCATCATTAGCAACACCACCAACAACAGGTGTTGGTGAGGATGCGGGGAAAAAGGAACCCTCTTACACTGTTGGTGGGAATGTAAACTAGTACAACAACTAGTACAAAAATTTGGAGGCTACTTAAAAAGCTAAACATTGATCTACCATTTGATCCAGCAATACCACTCTTGGGGATATACCCAAAAGACTGTGACACAGGTTACTCCAGAGGCACCTGCACATCCATGTTTATTGCAGCACTATTCACAATAGCCAAGTTATGGAAACAGCCAAGATGCCCCACCACTGACAAATGGATTAAGAAAATGTGGTATCTATACACAATGGAATTTTATGCAGCCATGAAGAAGAACGAAATGTTATCATTCGCAGGTAAATGGATGGAATTGGAGAACATCATTCTGAGTGAGGTTAGCCTGGCTCAAAAGACCAAAAATCGTATGTTCTCCCTCATATGTGGACATTAGATCAAGGGCAAACACAACAAGGGGATTGGACTTTGAGCACATGATAAAAGCAAGAGCACACAAGGGAGGGATGAGGATAGGTAAGACACCTAAAAAGTTAGCTAGCATTTGTTGCCCTTAACGCAGAGAAACTAAAGCAGATACCTTAAAAGCAATTGAGGCCAATAGGAAAAGGGGACCAGGAACTAGAGAAAAGGTTAGATCAAAAAGAATTAACCTAGAAGGTTACTCACATTCACAGGAAATGAATGTGAATCAACTCCCTGTATAGCTATCCTTATCTCAACCAGCAAAAACCCTTGTTCCTTCCTATTATTGCTTATACTCTCTCTACAACAAAATTAGAAATAAGGGCAAAATAGTTTCTGCTGGTATTGAGGGGGTGGGGGGGAGAGGGAAGGGGCAGAGTCGGGGGTAAGGGAGGGGGTGTTGGCAGGGTGGAGAAATGACCCAAGCCTTGTATGCACATATGAATAATAAAACATAAAAAAAAAGAAAAGAAAATGTGGTATTTGTATGCAAAGGAATTTTATTCAGCCACAAAGAAGAATGAAATTTTGTCCTTTGCAGGTAAATGGATGGAACTGGAGAGCATTATCATAAGTGAAGTGATCCAGGTTGAGGGCAAATCCACATGTTTTCTCTCATATGTGAAATACACAGTTTATACACATATAAGCAATATTATTAAAAAAAACAGGTCACACTAAGGGGAGCTCACACATGAGAGGAGGAGGGTAAAAAAATAAGTTAAGAAGTTGAATATGGTTGATGTACTCTCTATACAAGCACGAATATAGAATTTTTAAACTTCTTGAAACCACCATAAGAAAGGGACAAAGGGAGAAAGAAGAAAAATAGAGATGAAACAATTTTGGCTATAATTCATATATACATGGAAATGCCCCAAGAAAACTGCCTTTGTAGCTACCTTAAATAAGCAAAGATGTCATCTTCTTTTATTTTACAAAATTGAGGGAGGGTAGAAAATGTCCTGCCTGATGAAGGGGGCTGATACCATTGAAAATGGGAAGGAGGTAGGGAAAGGGTGTAGGAGGATGAAGATAGTGCAAATACTATATATACATGTATATAAATGGAAAAATGATACCTGCTGAAATTATTCCAGGAATGGGGAAGGAGGGATAAAGGAGAATGGTGAAGGGGATAAATTCAAGAATGATAGATTTGATATTTGTAAAAATTTTTATAAATGCTACAATGTACTCCACCCAGCACAACAATAAAAAACTAAAAATACACTTACCTCATTACCCTACCACTCTTGGAAATATATCCAAAGGAGTGTAAATCACTACACCCCTGTTTATTGCAGCTCTCTTCACAATAGCCAAACTATGGAATCAGTAAGTTATCCAACTACAGATGAATAGATAAAGAAAATGTTATACAAAAATATCTATATATACACACCATAGAATATTATTCAGTTATAAAGAAAAATGAAATCGTGTCATTTACAGGAAAATGGATAGATCTGGAGATTATCTGCTGACTGAGATAAGTCAAGCTCAAAAAGCCAAAAATTGCATATTCTCATTCATTTGTGGAATCTAAACCTAAAATGATGGTGATGAGGATGATGATAATAATAATGGAACATAAATATGTATGAAGGACTGTCTGGGAGTGTCAGTGGGAGGGGTAAGGTGGAATATAAAGGAAACTGAGGGGTGAAGACAATGGAAGTATACTACATATATAAACATGAAGACACCAAACACTGAAAAAGTGGGGGAGAGAGAGGGGACAGAAACATAATGGAGGGGTGAACTCACTCAAGGTACATTGTGCACATGCATGGAAATATCACAATAAAATCCCCTCATATTACTAGTGCATGCTAATTCAAAAAAATAAAAAGAATTGAGTAAAGTTTTTTAACAAATGGAGTTAAATTTCCTAGGAACTTATAAATTAGGGTGACTTATAATCCACGGCTTATATCTACTGGAAATTCTTGCTAGAGTTAATTTTCTTTTTCCAGAGTCACTTGCTTATAATTAAACCATTATTCTAACTTACATATTTCCCTTATTGAAATCTTTGTCTCTACCACTAAAACTCCTTCATACCCTGGTTTGGAGTTTGTTATTATTTTGTGACTTTTATGTAGGTATTCTTACAATATTTTAATGTTAACTTTTCTTTTGTGTAATAAAGTGTGATTTTGCTATTTGATTTGATTAAACTTTTATTTTTGATTTAATTAGACTTTTTAGGGAATTACATAGATTTCCTCCACCAAAACACATTTCAAAATGCTTTGCATTTATAACTGACATTTAGGGTTTATTTAACACAAAGTTTTCAGGATAAGCCAATTGTGACAACCTAGCAAGTAAAGATTCTCAGCTCTTAAGGAAGTCACTGGGGCTCTGAACCAACAAATGAGGGAAATACAGCTCTGGGCAAAGGGAGAGATCAGTAGGGTAAGGTCATGTTGAAGCAGTTAGGAATCAGGAAAGGCAGGGAGGCTGGCTGGAGAGAAACTTCTCTGTGGGTGTTGAGGGAGGCACAAGTGATTTCTTGAGGGGAGCACACTGGCCTGTGGAGCACAGGCTGCTCTAACAAAATCAGGCTTTGAGTGAGCTGTGCATTATCTCTGTTGTTTGTTTTTCCATGCGGTCTGCAGGCCCCAGGAAGGAGGGGTTATGATGCTTTTTGGTACACACCCTTAAGTCACAGAAACCTACTGCGGTGGCTGCTATCCCACTGACATCCAATAATATTATTGAATGAATCTATTCCACTTCAACTTTACTATTCCATCACTGTATTTACTTTAAAACTTAGATTGTTTATATTGGTCCATATTTATTACTGCTTTTCCCATCCCCATGGTGTCTATATCTGGTATTCACCACAAATGTTGCCTGGAAACAAATACAACCACCTCATCATAACCCTCCCCTTCCCAAAATAGCACTGCCGAAGTCCAAGACAAATAAAGAAACTAAAATTTAAAAGCCATTTTAAAATACTGCTAATAAAAAAATAGAAGGAACCTGGTTTTTCAAGTTAATGAATCCTTTGTATCATGTAGATATGTATGTAAACATTTGCATTGTACTTTTCCCCTCTAATAGTGATCTCAAAATGGCTTAAATCCTTCTTGATGAATAATTCTTATCTATTCCAAAATTCTGGGTAGTAGGCATTTACTCTGAGAGCCTTGAGGTATTGAGAATTCATCCAAAAATAGAATCCTAGGATTTCTATGCAGAGTAAGAGCAATTCTAACTTACACTATCCATATATATGACTACCCTTGCCTTTTCGCCGTCTAAGTAATAAATTTCTGAATAAAGAAATCAACTTAAATGTGTAGATGGGATATTAAACAAAATATACTAAAAAAAGCTGAGATTGAGTAATATACTTATTTCAATACTATCTTTACTATAGGATTCTCAACTGATAAACAATTCTAGTGGCTTGATAAAAGCACTAACATAAGGAAAACTCTTTGGGGAATAAACAATGAACAGAAGTTTTACCATTTAAATGCATGAAAAGATCACTGAGGACTGAAATATTGAAAGGCTTACAAAGTTGACTCTAAGTCAGAGTAACCAACAGCAACAATTGTAACCAGCTATTGTTGGTAACTATTATAACCAACAGTAGCAGTACCTCAGACTTAACACAAGATTAAATAAATCTTCATATCACAATCCTTTGTAGTCACTCAGAAACCAGGTTTCTTCCAATTAGTGTCTCCACCCTCCCCCAGTTCCCAAAGTTCTCCACTGTCTCCTCTGGATCCCATTGTTGAGGGATAAAAGAGAGCAAGTGTGGAATGTTGTACATATTTTTTAGGAGCCAGGGTATGTTTCCAACATATTTTGTATTCTAATTCAAGTTATTTTTTTATTAAAAAGCAGTTACATCTAAAGGTTTTTCTAATAAGGTAATTAATATAAAGAGCTGTTAATCAATAGCAACAGTACTGAATTTCAGTGATAAGGCAAAAAACAATTATAATAACATTTGCAAATGACTGAAATATTATTCTTAAGGTACCTTTTATATCAAAATTCTATCACATGGATCTGACTTTCCTCAAGTTCTCAGTTTGGGGAAAGTCATTAGCAGGTAAGTTCACATGTCATAACCTATGGTTTGCTGAGGGAAAAGTTACAGGCATGTTGAAACAATGATTCCCTTAGGCCTCAGCATAGCCAAGGGAAACCACAAGCAACATGTACATTGGCCCTTGTGTGAAAGACCAATATTACTATTTCCTATACATGCTTTGATCTGGAAATAGTTAAGAAACACAATGAGATGTGCATAAGCAACTCTTACATCTGATTTTTTTTAAAGTATATTATAGCACAGCTCAGTTTCCTTGTTCAAAGATCATCAGATTTGCAAAAACTTAGATAAGTTCATAAAAAGTAAAGGGAGGCTTAAATGCCATTACACAAACTTGTGAGCCATGAAATTTTGTAATATTCACTTATCTCTGAAGCATTTCTAATATGCCTCGTTGACTACAAGCAGAACATTTTTGAATAAGGATTACCCATTGCTATAGGCTGAGTTGTGACATCCCCCAAACTTTTATTTAGAAGTCCTAATCTCCTATACCACAGGATGTGACTGCATTGGGAAATAGAGTCTTTAAAGAGGTAGATAAGGTTTAATTTGTGTGGGCCCTAGTCTGATATAATTGGTGGCTTTAAGAAGAGAGAGAGAGGATAAAGTAAAGACAGGAGAATATAGCCATCTATAAACTAAAAAGGAAGGCCTCAAAGGAAACTAACCCTGCAGACACTTAAATTCCAGACTTCTAGCATCCATAACTGTGAGGAAAAGAATTCTGCTATTTAAGTTATTCAGTCTGTGCTACTGTTTTATGTAAGCCTTAGCAAACTAATACATCTGTGTTTACTAAAATCTTACACCTCAGTGCTTTCAAACATATGCTCTTCCAACTCCTGGGATGGCTTTAGTTTTCTTTAAAATGGATTAGGAAAATGTATTGTGAAATAAAGACAGTCATCCTATCCAAGACACTTCTTTTCCTTTTTACTAGTTCCAAGGTGACTCAGGAATATAAGTTATTGAAATTAGGCTATGTACCCATCCACTTAAGGTGGCACTCTTCCAGATCAATGTATCCTAAAGTCAGATGTGAAACATAAAATGAAATTACCACTTAGAGATCCCTTGTATCACTACCCTGTTGTCATAAGAAAGACCTACACACACTTAGGGACTTGATTCCAGAGCAATGCTTGGTTCTGTATGGTCTTATGCTAAGGACACAATTTGCAGAGCTCTCCTAAGTTCAGAGGCTGCTTCTCAAGAGACCTTATATTTAAAGCAAGAATCTCCAAAGCACAATTTAGTCAATCACTGCTCACCACAAACAACAAAAATGGGAAGAAAATGATGAGAGGGGAGCTGGGAAAGCTTGAATCTGCATCCCTTAAGGAGAGATAGTTTGGTCTTATTGCTATCCAATAAGCATAAACAAAGTGTAAACCTTCAAAATGAGACATTCAATGTATATCTGAATACACAAAGTTTCTCAAAGCAGTCCTCTTGGAGCACTAGCTTCATAGATGCTCCTCATTAGAAGGTTTCCATGATCACATGGATTTGGAAGATGTTGAACTCACTATTGCATCTTTAGGGACTCATGGTTTACACAAATATATAAAAAACCCTGAGAATCCTTGCCAGTAAAGCTTTTAAAATAACTTTAATTCTATCAAACCAGAATTTCACAAACCTATCTGACCATTAAACTTTTATTAGAATAATTAGCATGCATCCTGTATTATATACAGTTTGGGACTATAGTTTTGAACATGAAAAACATGGAATCATTAAAAAAAAACTCCTCTGGACAGTGATGAAACAGATAACAGATGTACATACTAGAATCAGAATGTGAAAGGAGTTGATGCTTCCTTTCCTGAATCATATTTAGTTGTTTTGAGCAAAGCAATACATTTTTTGTTAACCTCTTCCTTCTTAAAATATTTAATTGATTATATATTTCTTAACTGTATGTACCACACTAAATGAAAAGGCACTTGTAGAAACTCACAATTTAGCCATATTGTTTATTTCCAAAGAAGTTTTGGCATTTGTAGTAAAGGACTGGCCCTTCTGAACTGGGTTAAGAGGCTACATGAAGATCAAAGAGGGAACCATCTGTAAGCATGACTTGACTTCAATTATTCCTAAGTAAGTTCAGCAGTTCTCTGCAATTTCTGTCAAAAAGATGACAGGCTCAGAGAGATTTGGCCCTTACTCATTGGCAGCTATTTTAATTTTGTGATTGTTTATGCCAAAAACAATCAGTTCAAACCATACACATTTCAAAAAGAAAGAACATTGTAAAATTGGTAGGAAGTCAAGTGAGCAGTTAGCTTTTTCAAAAAGGTTGATAGTTCATTTGTTTACAGTTTTATATGGAGGATTTTCCTACCAACCATGACACTAAAACATAGTAGAGCAGTATTTTTGAGATAAGAAATTAATATTATGCTGATTTTACTTGGTTTAAAAATATTTAAGCCACATCTTTTAAAAGAACTTGACCTTCAGAGACTTATTCATATTTGTCTGAAAAAAATAAGTGCTGTTAAAGATAGAAATTTGACCAGAGTGATTTGTCACAATGGAATAGGTAGATGTTAATAATATCTGATGACAAAGACCAAGTTGGTTCATTATATTCAATTAACTTCAAAGATCCAGAAGTACATTATTCACCTGCCACCATTGTTTTCTTGAGGTTTTAAGAGAGTTCAGAAATAAAGTGGACATATCTCATTTCTTGATAAACATGTCCAGTACACACCAAATACAACCTAGTCAAAGGAAATTCTCCAACATCTATCATTACTGAGAAATGAGCATTCTAACTGACTAAAAGTCTAATTAATTCTATTGGGTAAAAGCAATATTACTATTATTTTGACTTTTTAAAAGAAATTGTATGTCTTATAAAAATCTACATAAACATTTAATATTATATTTTCCTTTTAATTAATGACCTCTTAAAATAAAATAAGTGAAGTTCCATTAATACTTTTTTTTTCAGAAATCCTTTGGACAGTGATTGGTTTAATGTCATATGTTGGCTAATTATACAGAGCCCTTATTATTCTCTCTATATACACCTAATAACAGAGCTTCAAAATATTACAAAACAAAATTCATAGTATTGAAGGATGCAAATGACCGACATTTATACCTGAAGATATCAATGCCTCACCATGAAAACTAAAACAGCTAGAAAAAATATGGACAAGAAACAGCTAAACCTAAGAGACATCTATTGAACATTTAATACAACAGAATATGAATTATTTTCAAGTATACATGGAATATTCTCTAGAATGGACCATATGTTGGGCCAAAAAGTGAATGAACCTCAACTAACTTTGAAAAGTAGAAATGATACAAAATATGCTCTCTGATTACAATAGAATGATATTAGAACTTAATAGCAGAAAAATATTTGGAAAAATCACAAATATGAGAAAATTAAATAACATACTCCTAAATAACCAATGAGTCAAAAGAAATGAAAAAGAAAATCAGATGAACATTGAAATGGAAAAAATGAAAACACTGCACACAAAATTTATAGAATGCAGCTAAGAAAGTGCTTAGAAGGAAATATATAGCTGTAAATGCTGATAGTAATAAATAATAAGCTAGGTGTGGTGGTGCACATCTGTAATCCCAATTTGGGAGGTTGAGACAAGGGGACTGTGAGATTGTGGCCAGTCTGGGCTACAAAACAAGACCCTGTCAAGAGAGAGGAGGAAAGAGAGAGAGACAGAGAGAGAAGAAAAAAGAGAGAAAGAAAGAAAGAAAGAGAAAGAGGGAGGGAGAGAGGGAGGGAGGGAGGGAAAAAAGAGGAAGAAGGGAGGGAGGGAAGAAAGAAAAAAGAAAGAAAGAAAGATAAAAAAGCAAGGAGGGAGAGAGGAAGGAAGGAAAGAAGGAAGAAAGGGAAAAAGAAGAAAATTAATGATAAAGACTAAAAAATCCGTAATTTAGCTTCCCTCCTAAGACACTGAAAAACAACAGCAAAATAAACCTAAAGCAAGACAAAGGAAGGAAATTATATAGATTTGAGCATAACTAATAAAATTGAGAATTTATAAAAATATAGAAAATCAGTGAAACCCAAAGGAGGTTATTACAAAATATCAAAAATCTTGACAAAGTTTGAATAAGCATGAAAAAAGAGAATATTCAAAAGGATGGAATTAATAACTAAAGAGGCTTATAAAGATAAAAAGGATTACAAAAGAATATTATGAACATTATATGATAATAAATTAGATAACATTGATGAAATGGACAAATTTCTAGGATACAAACTACTAAAACTGATTTAAGAATACTCTGAAAACTATAAACATTTTTAAAAGAAATGAAAGAAGAGCAAACAAAATAGAAAAACATCCCACATTCATGGATTATAAATTCTAGCATTGTGAACTACACACTCAATACAATCCTTGTCAAAATCCCAGCAGTTAACTTCTTTGTACAAATTGACCAACTGATTCTAAAATGCATAAGGAATTCTAAGTACACCAAACAAAACAGAAGGACTAACACTTTCTAATTTTGTATCTTAACCACAAAGCAATGATAATCAATATAGTGTGGTACCATCACAAGTATAGACATACAGGTCAATGGAAAGTACTAGACAGTACTAAAATAAAATAAACTCATATCTCTAGTCAACTGATTGTTGATAAGAGTGCCAAGACCATTCACTGGCAAAAGAACATCTTTTCAACAAATGATGTTGGGACAACTGAATAGCAACATATAAACAATATAGTGTAACCCTTATCCCCTACATTTACAAAAATTAGCTAAAAATGGATCAAACATCTAAATAAAAGTTATCACTATAAAAGATTTATATGAAACCATAAAGCAACCTGTTGAAACTATTCCAGTAATGGGGAGAGGGAGGAATAAAGGAGCATGATGGAGGGGTTGAAGTCAACTACCATATATTGTAAGAAACTTTGTAAATGTCACAATGTACCCTGAGTACAAAAATAATTTTAAAAAAGTATAAAAAGAGTTAAAAATGATTATCTGTATTATCCATACTATAGGTGGCATTCATGATAGAAAGAAAAATAGAAGGGAAGTCCGTGTGTGTGTATGTGTGTGTGTGTGTGTGTGTGTGTGTGTTGTCAGATCATATATCTGAGGAGGGACTTGTTCCTAGAATACATTTTAAAACTCTTACAACTTAAAAATAAAAAGACAATTTTATTAAATCAAGTTTTAAAAATGGCAAGCCTCTGAATAAACATGTCTCTAAGGAAAATTCAAATGACCAATGAGCACAAGAAAAGATGCTGACATCACTAATTATAAAGAAAGTGAAAAACAAAACCAAAATGTAAGACCACTTTATACCCACTAGGGTGGATAGAATCAGTAAGTTGTACAAGCACCAATGTCAGCAAATATGTGGAGAAATCAGAGCACCGATGCTCTGATGGTGGGAATGGAAAATGGAGCAACAGCCTTGTTGGAAAATAATTTTGCAGTTCTTCAAATGATTAAACAAGGTTACTGTATGACCCAACAATTTCATTCCCAGGTATATATGCAAAATATTTGAAAATAAATTCACACAAAAAATTGCATACAAATGTTATAAACATTATTCACATTTAACTGTGAACAGTTAAAAGGTGTTCACAGTCCAAATGTTCACCAATGGACAAATAGATAAACAAAATATGGCGCTCTCCATCATAATGAAAGGTTTCAACATGTCTCTTTCAGTTATTGATAGATTATGAAAATAAAAAAATTAGCCAACTACAGAAAAATTCAATATAATTAAAATATGCTAAATGAATTAGCTCCAAAACTACAGTTAGATGCTCTTCTGAAATATACATGAAACATTTACAAAATCAATCATGCATAAGTCCCTAAAGCAAAAATAAGTCACACAAAAACCCATTATGTGACCACAATGCAATTAAATTAGAAATTAATAATGAAAAGAATCTTTAATCCTGTATATTTAGACACTAATACACAAGTAAAACAGGAAATCAAAATAAATTTTTAAAAATATTTTCATATACTTAATCCATTTTTAAGAAATCTGAAATGTGATAATGTATAAATACTATCTATAATATGATAAAATAAATTCTATATGTAAGTACACTGAAATCTTACAGTTTCTGAAAGACACTTGGAAGTGTTGATACCAAAGCTCTGGATAAGAAGAAATTTCAGGCTGATGAGCAGAAGAAACTACTCATCTGTACACAAATATCTGGATATTGTTGGGAAATTATAAATGAATGTTTGTATAATAAGCTAACAAAGCCAGACTTTCTTTTTTTTCATAAAATAAAGATAATATTTTTTTTATTTTATTCGTATGTATATACAATGTTTGGATCATTTCTCCCCCCTTCCCCCCTCCCCCTCCCTTTACCACCCCACTCCCTCCCTCTCCCCCGCTACCCCCTCACTTCCAGGCAGAAACTATTTTGCCCTTATCTCTAATTTTGTTGAAGAGAGAGTATAAGCAAAAATAGGAAGGACCAAGGGTTTTTGCTAGTTGAGATAAGGATAGCTATACAGGGAGGTGACTCACATTGCTTTCCTGTACATGTGTGTTACCTTCTAAATTAATTCTTCTCAAACTAACCTTTTCTCTAGTTCCTGGTCCCCTTCTCTTATTGGCCTCTGTCACTTTAAAGTATCTGCATTAGTTTCTCTGTGTTGAGGGCAACAAATGCTATCTAGTTTTTTGGGTGTCTTACCTATCCTCATATCTCCCAAAGCTAGACTTTCTTAACTCTTCTCCTATAAAGGCAGAAGTCCCAATATGTGTTTATACAGGAAACGTTGGAGAGTTTCTTATTTTTGTGGTTGTTCTCTCAGAAACATTCATTCCAACCAACAGGATTTTCAGATATGAAGAGCCTGAAAAAACAAGGCTTTATGAGATTTTTTTTGACTAAGGTATTCCTTTCCCTTCCCAAATTAATCAAAGGTTAAGTACATCTATTTTAATAGGCTCCCTGGAAACAACATCATAACTTTAACAAACAAAAACATACCATATTTTTATTTCTTGGGGCTTTGGGTGATAATTGTGTAAATGCTGTAGGTGTTTTACTGATCCAGCTTAAAACAGATTTTTTCTTTGGAAAAAAATGATATGCTGCATCCAGGAAAAGTTGTACAAAGCTAACGTGCAGAAAGCTAGGAATACTGCCAAATTAAAATACTCTATTTTGTTTGGATTATATAGACATGACTTTCAAGTAACACTATTTTTAGAGTAACAGTAATGGCTTAAATTATACTAATCATGTATCCAATTGATACAACTCCTTTAGCTACCAAACTAAAATTTCTGGAGTATTAATTATCTTTTTGACATTTATAACAAAGCTTAAAAGCTAGATGCAAAAACTGCAGTAATGGGCCAGCCATGGTGGCCCTCAGCCAGAGGATGAGGCAGGAGGATCTCAAGTTCAAGACTAGCCTGAGCCACATACTGTGTGAGACCCTGTCTGAAGAAAAAAAAAAAAGAAGAAAGAAAGAAAGAAACCTTAGTGATGGAGAGTGCTAGGCTTTTTGTTCCATAAAATCTAAGATTCAACAAATTAAGCTACTGTTTCAAAATTCTCAGTAGCATTTCAAGACATACAATGAAGGACAGCATTATTTATAGAAAGTCTTAGTTTCCTCTGAATAATTCTCAAGGAAAGGTACATCTGTCTACTCAATGGCTTACTATAATATATGCCATACATGTAATGAGCACATGCCTTCTATTTTTTCTATGTAATGAATATCACATGATAAGGATGATATAGACTATCACTGATGAGCTATTTATTTTCTTTGTGTCATGATCTGTGTCATGTCCTTTACATACTCAATCTGTAATCCTCATGGCAACACAGCAAAGTAGTTGCTAATATCATTGTTATCACTCTTATCACCATTGTTATTACATTTAAAAATATAAAATCTTAAAATAAAAACCTTAATGAACCCAATGCAATATACCCAGTAAATATTCAATCCCAGGTCTGTAATACTCAAAAATCCATTCCATGACTTCATTTGTTTCTTTTTATTGATTAGCTAGCTACCAAAAAGAATTGAAATAGGTATGTATATGCACAATAATGTATATATGGTAATATACCCTTGACAGTTTTTTATTCTCTAGAATAAAACAGGAATTGTGTTGACCTTGGACAAGAGATTCATTGCCCTACTTTTGGCCTCTGTGTTTGCTAGTGAAGATCCATGTTTTTCTTCAGGCTTCTTTTATGGAGCTGGGGTTCTTGCTTCATTTTCAGAGCTTCCCATTCTCAGAACACACTACATTGTGAATAACATTAAAAGATGAAATAGCATAAGCCTTGTATTCAATTTATGTTTTTAGAGCAGGAGCTCCTAAATTTTAAGGTGTGTAATGAAGCACACCTTCATTACATAGGCTTGTTTAATTGCTGAATCCCAGACCATTCTGGATCAATAGAAATGTTTTCCAAATGATTCTGATGACAGCGATATTCAGATGACAATTTGAGAAACAGAACTGAATTTTAACCTTCACGATAAGCTAAATGTTATTACAATCAGGTTTAAATGATCAGGGTGTCAAGAACATAAGCGCTAGGTTTGGATGAAAGTATAACACTTTTCTACGTCTGCCTCTCTCTAGCTCTAACTCAGGACAAATCTCTTAATGATCTACCAGCCCCAGTGTTGTGAGGAATTGATGAGATCAAATGTGAAAGCCCTTAATTCTATCTGTCACTTAACAAAGCCCTTAAGAAACATCCACACCACCACTGCACACACCCTTTTTTAAAGACACTGATCTTCACACTCCAAATTCCATTTTCTTTTTATTTCTCACACTACAGCTAAGAAAAAGCAACATGCCACCTGCTCAATATGCTGCAGCTCAAAAGTTCTGCCTATCTTTTTAAATTCCTATGCATCAAACCAGGCTATTCATTTCCTTGATGATGGGTCTTATACTCTTCACTAGTTGAATTTTCCATTGGCACCAATTTGTTTTGTCATTTGGAGCCTTCTTCAGGCAATAATGCCATTTGAATGAATAGAATGAAGATAGAAATTCAACACTTAACAGTTTATCAGGTACCACATTCCAGGCAACAAGAACTCACCTGAGCTTTGTCAGAGAGAGCTACTTTCTCTCTGGTTCCTTAAATGTGCTTGATTCATCCTGGCCTGAGCAGCTTTTGCTTTGGCTTCAAATACAAGTAAAGTATGTTCTATTTTTGGACACGCTTCAGGAGACAAAAGTGCTTTGGAAGTGGCTAAAAGAATATGTTCTCCACACTGGGTTATAGTTGTGCTCTGGAAGAGGACAGGAAGGAAATGAAAAAGTTGGGTCATTTATGCCCTAATCTTTATGGATATAAATCCTTGGTGAAATGCAAAAGAATATTTTCTTGATTTACTAACTTCTTATAGCCTACAGACTGACTTTTAGTCTTAAAGGGGCCCTTAATTTAAAATGATTTTCTAATGGGAAGCAGAGGGTAGAATGGTATGTCATTAAACATTGTTGAAGTAATGTGAAATACTTACTTGAAATGACTATTGGCTTCGCCAGAAAGGATCTTTAACCTTTTCATAATTTTATAGTTCTGATTCTTGTTTCCAAATTTAGATTTCATTAGCACCAACAGAAAATATAAGAACAGCAGCCTCAGTGCTGTTTCAATATATATTTATGATGTGTTTTGCCAATTTTCACTTGCAGTTTGTGCTTCCACTTGCAGCTGTCTTGTAGACAAAAAAAGGAAGCAAAAATTATATAAAATGATATCTATTATATGTCATTTTGTAGTTTATTTCATTGAGGCAATAAACCCACTCTCAGGAATCTAATTCACTGCACTGATTTCATCCAGACCAAGATCTGGGCCCTGGCTCTGCTGCTTCTCAGCTGTGTAACATGGGGATACTGCTCAACCTCTCTGCCCCCCACTTTCTTATGTGTAATACATTAATAGCAACAACTCCCTCATAGCGTTCCGATGGGGATCAAATTAAGTAATCATCTAGGACTAATGCTAAAAAAAAAAGGCAGTTCGACAATTAAAAACTTTTATCACACTGTGAATGTTCTTATAAAGTAAAGAACAATAAAAATCAAGTTGAATTACAAAGGAAGATTGGCAGGGTATCATCACAGAATGTCTAGTTGTTTCAAGCATAAAATAATATGGAGTTAATTGCTACATAAAATTTGGGAAGTCAAAGTGTTTGCATTTCTTTAGAGCCAATTCTTTAAATTTTTTTAAAGTAGATTTTTTAAGCTTTTATGATGTCAAGGTTGAAATCATTATGCTAATCTTTAGTTTCGATGTATTTGTTGGGTTTTTTTCCTATTTCCATTGTGCCTGAAGCCTTCCCATAAGGGTTCATCTATGGAGGAATGCACAATCCTCTGCCCTCCACTTATGTGCAGGTCTGAAGATTTGGAACACTATCCTGTAATAGTTAAGATCTGCAAGTACATTTCTATAGGAAAAAAATGTATATTCATAATAGACTAAGGATACCATTTTCAAAATGTTAATTGTGAATAGACAAAGTTACTGAAGCCACAAAATATGCAACAACTCAGAGTTTAATTGCAACTGGAACACTGTCCTTTGGAAATTGTATGCAGATGGAAATATTTATGAGTTGGCACAGAACAGCTAGCTCAGTACATTTGCTATGGAATAATTTTAACAGTAACCTTGCTTTATAAGCTGGATTTTATCTGGGAACTTTAGGAAGACTTGAACAAGTCTACACATTCACTCTACATGCTGAGGTGATTGTTTTCAATTTCAGATGTGCTTGGGAGGCGCTTAAGAAATTTTTTCACAGGAAAATGTTCAAATGAAGCAAACTAGCTTTTCCATACAAGAGTGTCATGATATTAAACATGATCTTTTGTTTTATATATCATCAATTTTATACCAGATTTTGGCAAAGATACTGATTTAAGAATTTTTGTTTTCTGGACCATAAACAAACAAAAATAAACAGAGACAAAATCAAAAAAGAAAGCATAAAGTTGTAAAAATTAGAACCATGACTTGGATGTTAATCTAAAAATGAAACCATGTAATGAGTTTTCTGCTCATTCCTGTTTAACCAAAGTTTGTTTGTAAAAACAAGTGGTCTTTCTTCCAAAAGATTCAAAACCCCTAAGTTTACTCTTAACTATGAATATAACTACACTTTGAAAATATTATAAAGATATGTATCCACCTGTGAATGCATGCATCAAAAAGATATAACTAAAATTTAAGAGTAAATCATAAAGAAATACCATGAGCCCATTAAATCTACATATAAAAAGATGTTCATATAATATTTTTAAATAGAAAAAAATTTTAAAACTTACATTTATTTAAAGTGTTGATTGATGAGATACATTCACAATGGATTGTTCTTCCGCTATTGAAAAATGATGTTGTTGGAAAATATAGTAGCATGGGGCAAAGGTCATTATATTTTAAGTAAAAAAATACATATAGGGTTGTCCCATTCTATTTAAAACATTATGCTTACACTGTAAAAATATGTTTTTAATTGTCTTCAGCAGTAGTTTTTCTCATGACATATAGATTTACAGTAGTTTATTTGCTTTGAGGTTAAATGTATTTTCTAAAATTTCTAGCAATGGGTATACTTATAATTGAGATTAAAAAAAGTTTATTACAATAATAAAAATGAAATACTAGGTATAAGTAGTAAGTAAACTGTTTCTATATTGACATTTCTACATTCAACTTGTCAGAGTATTCAGATGTGCCTAACCTGGCCAGTCACCAGAGCAGCTGAGTCTTGAAAAAAGGTGGAAACCCCAAGAAGAGCTAAAGGTGAGTTCAGAATGAGAGAAAGAAAGCAAAGGCAGGATCTAGGGGACCTGGAGAATATTTTCAGGTCATCCCTGTGATTAGAAGGTCTTGAGCCAAAACCCAATGGAAGACATGAAGACAGTGGGAAACAAGGTAGAAGACAACTGGGCTGTGCCCAGAAATATATTCCTTTTTTATTTTTATTTTTATTATCACATTATTGTACTGGGGGTATCTTGTGACACTTACAACAGTGCTTACAATATATCTTGGTTAAATTCACCCTCTCCATCATTCTTCTTTATCCCCCCTCCCATTCTTAGAATAGTTTCAACAGGTCTCTTTTTTTCATTTTAATACATGAATACATATTTCCACTATATTCTACCTTTCCTTATATTCTTCCCCCTCCCCTGGTACCAAGCCAAGACAGGACCTGGGCTTGTCCTCCATTTTTGAAAAAGAAGACATTTTTGTTTGTTTAAGATAGCTATAGGGAGTTTCCTTGTGATATTTCCATGTACATATGTATATACATATATTTGTTCATACCCCCCATTTTTCTCTGTTAAAAGATCTCTTCTCTCTTCTCTCTCTCTCTCCCTTCTCCCCTCTTCCTCAAAACAACTGCCAAACAAATGTAAGAGATATTGTGTCCTTAAGACAATAAGCCCTTAAATCAAGTAGCTCATACCTTAAGAATTCAAATTCTCAAGGACAGTAGAGGAATAGTTTAATTTGATGATTCTTAATGGAACCAATCTTTGACAACATAAGTTGACCTATATAGCAAATATATATTATTACTTTCCCATTTTGTTTTTATATAGATTATATATTTGAATTAATTTTTAAATCTCATTTTTCTCTGCAGAACATTTGAAATTACTTAATCACTATTTGTGAAATTTGGAAGAAATCAAATTTTAACAGAGTGAGCCCTAATTATCCTAAAACTATATTGGGAAAGCAACTTGAAAACAAGTATCTTAAATTCTAGAAGGCCTCTGGATTCAATTCCCAGCACAAATGCAAACAAAATAGCCCAAACAACAACAAAAAATCTAGGGCAAATCAATAAGCAAAATTTATATTTTAAATGCCAAAGCAAAACTTTAGTCTCTATCTCTGGATTGGTTTGAGTGCACTCATGATGAGGAGACAATGAGCTATGCACTGTTTGTGAATATTGTGTTTGCATCTCAAAAAACTAAAGATTTTTCCAATATTACTATCTGTTAGGGAAAACACCGCTCACAAAGAAAGCTCACGAGAAAAGTCTCACGTCCATAGAGCAAAGTTTAATGGCAGGCCCAAACTGCCAGGCTGACTGGGGAAAAGATGGCACAGCCCCGAGTCTGGGCAAGGAGTGGCTTTTATAGAAGGGGGAGGGTAAGGAAGTTAGTACAGGTGCAGTAGTCTCTGGTAGGGGTGGGGCTGTCTTAGAGCATGGGAATTTGTTTAAGGGCGGGGCTGCCATTTTGGCTGATTCACAAATGGTGACATTATTGTTCTATCATTCCCCCATTTTTTCTTTAATAATGATGAGGATAGGGGCTGAGGATCAGGAGTTGGGGTGAAGCATAGGTCTCTTTAGCTGCTTCCTGCTGGCAGGGAGCATTGTAAGGGACAGGATCCTCAGGCTCCCGTGTCCTGCTGGGGGCCCTCATAGTAGTCCTCTTGATGGTTTTGGAGAGGTTGGTATCCCTGGAGGTACAAATGGTTAAACTTTTGATTAGCAATAGCAGACATGTAGTATGATACAAGGGAGGAAGCTTAAGAATAAGACAGCAATGGGAGATTCCAAGATGGCGGCTAGAGGTAGGAAGCAGAAAGCGAGCCTCCTATAGTGAAATCTTGGAGAGACGCTGGAGACACACTTTGCAGGCATAATCACTGAGAAAAGGCATAACTTTGACCCCTCCACATCTTCAGCCAGTGCAGAGAATCTCCACTCCACGTTAAACGGAGAACCGAGGAGGGCCCCCGGGGCCGCCAGTGGCCGGCGCCCATACGACTTGGGAAGACGTGGACCAGGTGAGCTTCGCGGTACCGCGGTAGCCCCACAGACAAGCCTGGGCCAGAGCAGCATAGCCCCCTGGACAGACTGACCTCCACCCGGGAAAAAAAGAGAAACTGAGCACTAAGCAATAAGAACAGTTAAGACATGCTGGAAAGAGGGTGGGGTGCCCTGAGCGCTGAAGATTGGGGGAAGGGACTCCTTCCCGGGACTGTAAATAAACAAGCCGGGCGGGCAGGAGAGGCTCTGGCGGGAGCAGGGCGAGCCCAGCAACCAGGAGCGGGGAAGCTTGTGAGAGGAGGGAAGACCCACTTCCCACGTGAACTGTAAATAAACACATAGGCCTGACAACGCGGGGCAGTGTCACCTTTCCCAGTGCTTGGAAAGGGAAAAGCCTGTAGCAGAGGCCCCCCGCACAGGAGAACTCTGAGCAAACAAAGCCTGTGGGACAACTCTGAGCAAACAAAGCCTGTGGGACCAGGTGAGCGCTAGCTCACCCCAGAGATCTGCATAAATAACGCCGCCAGCTACAGGCTGAGAGCAGCAGGCAGGCAAGCCACAGTTGCAGATACCACTCTCAGAACTGCCTCCAGATGCTTTTTTTTCTTTTTCTCCCTACCTTTGATGAGAGAACAACAGAATTACACCTGCAAGCCGAAAAACTTACTGAAACTGTATTGCATTTGAACTGGGGACACTTGGTGGGGCTTTTTTTTTTTTTTTTTATCTTCTGTATGTGTGTGAGTGTAGTTTTGTTCTACTTTATGCATCCCCTTTGATGAGACAACTACAGAACAACATCTGAGGCACCAACTCCAGGACTGGAGATTGAGATGGACATCCAAATTATTAAGACTGAAATTGCATTGCATATAAACTTGGAAGTTTTTTGGTTTTTTTTTTTTTTAATTTTCTATTTTCCATTTTATTTTAATTCATTTTTATAAATAGATATTACTTTCATATACTTATTTTTTATTTTTTTATCTTTGACTTTCAATCCTCTCTCTGTCTCTCTATTTTCTGTTCAGCTTACTGTCGATTAGTACACTAACACTCCCTGTTTATACCTTTGAAACTCTCTTGTCTGATACCTTGTTCTGCTTTCTCCCTCTTGTCTGTATATTTGTTTTCCACTTTTCTTTAACTTCTTGCTTTCCATCTCAGCTCACTCTTCCATTCTCAATATTACCATTGGTATTATTACAAGCTAGAAAATACTTACTTACACACAGTACAGAGACAGTAACAACACCAAGCACAATGACAGGAAGACAGAAAAAACAAGGAAACCAGTTTCCCCACAGCAAAAAATTAGTACAGGAACCAGAGGGGAATGAAGAGAACAGAAACTCAGATCCAGACTCCAACAAAATGAAGATAAACTATGCCAAAAGACCCAATGAAGCCCACAAGAATAATTTAAAAGAAGACATACTACAAGTACTCAATGAGAATTTTATAGAGATGATACTGGATAGGGTCAACCAAAATGTACAGGAGACACTCAAGAAATTCCAAGACAATAAAAATAGAGAATTTGAAAAAGCAAAAGAAGAAATAAAGGAAACCATAGAAGCACTGTATAAACACCAAAGTGAAAGAGAGAACACAATGAATAAATGGATAAATGAACTCAGGACAAAAATAGACAACAATAAAGAAGAAAACAGCCAGGATATGGAAAACCTCAGAAAAAAGAACGAAACAGAACTGCAAAACAAAACGAAAGGCCAATCCAGCAGAATAGAACAAACAGAAGACAGAATCTCAGAACTTGAAGATGAAATGGTAATTAAAGGAAAAACTGAAGAACTATTAATTAAACAACTCAAGACCTGTGAAAAGAAAATGCAAGAACTCACTGACTCCATCAAAAGACCAAACTTAAGAATCATGGGCATCGAAGAAGGAGAAGAGGTGCAAGCGAAGGGAATGCGTAATATATTCAACAAAATAATAACGGAAAATTTTCCAAATCTAGAGAAAGATATTCCCATACAAATGCAAGAGGCCTCCAGGACACCAAACAGACCAGATCAAAATAGAACTACTCCATGACATATCATCATTAAAACAACAAGTTCAGAAACTAAGGAAAGAATATTGAAGGCTGTAAGAGAGAAAAAACAAGTAACATACAAAGGTAAACATATCAAAATCACAGCAGACTTCTCAACGGAAACATTAAAAGCAAGAAGAGCTTGGGGTGAGATCTTCCGGGCACTGAATGAAAATAACTGCAACCCCAGGATACTCTACCCAGCAAAGCTATCATTCAAAATAGATGGAGCAATAAAAGTCTTCCATGATAAGCAGAAACTAAAACAATATGTGACCACAAAGCCACCATTACAAAAGATTCTGCAAGGGATCCTGCACACAGAAAGTGACACCCAACTTAACCATGAAAAGGCAGGCAGCACCAAACCACAGGATAAGAAAAAGCAAAACAGTAGAGAGTAACATCAAGTTAGGTACACACAATCAAACCTTCAAACAACTAAGATAACTAAATGGCAGGAATCACCACATACCTATCAGTACTAACACTTAATGTTAATGGACTTAATTCACCCATCAAAAGACACCGTTTGACAAAATGGATTAAAAAAGAAGATCCAACAATTTGTTGCTTACAGGAGACTCATCTCACCGACAGAAATAAGCATATGCTTAGGATGAAAGGCTGGAAGAAGATTTACCAAGCCAATGGCCCCCGAAAACAAGCAGGAGTAGCAATACTTATCTCTGACAAAGTAGACTTCAAACCTACATTGATCAAACGAGATAAAGAAGGACATTCCATACTAATAAAAGGGGAAATAGACCAAAAGGAAATAATAATCATCAATCTGTACGCACCCAATGTCAACGCACCCAATTTCATCAAACATACCCTGAAAGACCTAAAAGCATATATAAACGCCAACACAGTGGTTGTGGGAGATTTTAACACTCCATTATCATCAATAGATAGGTCATCCAAACAAAAACTCAATAAAGAAATCCAAGATCTAAAATATGCAATAGATCAAGTGGACCTAGTAGATGTCTACAGAACATTTCATCCAACCTCTACACAATATACATTCTTCTCAGCAGCCCATGGAACCTTCTCCAAAATAGATCATATCCTAGGGCACAAAGCAAGCCTCAGCAAATACAAGAAAATAGAAATAATACCATGCATACTATCTGACCACAATGCAGTAAAAGTAGAACTCAACAACAAAAGTAAAGACAAAAAACATGCAAACAGCTGGAAACTAAATAACTCATTACTTAATGAAGAATGGATCATCGATGCAATAAAAGAGGAAATTAAAAAGTTCCTAGAAGTCAATGAAAATGAAAACACAACCTACCGGAACCTATGGGACACAGCTAAGGCAGTCTTGAGAGGAAAGTTTATAGCCATGAGTGCATATATTAAAAAGATTGAAAGATCCCAAATCAATGACCTAATGATACATCTCAAACTCCTAGAAAAACAAGAACAAGCAAATCCCAAAACAAATAGGAGAGAAATAATAAAAATAAGAGCTGAAATCAACGAAATAGAAACCAAAAAACCATACAAAGAATTAATGAAACAAAAAGTTGGTTCTTTGAAAAAATGAACAAGATCGACAGACCCCTGGCAAACCTGACTAAAATGAGGAGAGAAAAAACCCAAATTAGTAGAATTAGGAATGCAAAAGGGGAGATAACAACAAACACCATGGAAGTCCAGGAAATTATCAGAGACTACTTTGAGAATCTATATTCAAATAAATTTGAAAATCTAAAAGAAATGGACAGATTTCTAGATACATATGATCATCCAAAACTGAACCAAGAGGAAATTAATCACCTGAATAGACCTATAACACAAAATGAAATTGAAGCAGCAATCAAGAGTCTCCCCAAAAAGAAAAGTCCAGGACCTGATGGATTCTCTGCTGAATTCTATCAGACCTTTAAAGAAGAACTGATACCAACCCTCCTTAAACTGTTCCACAAAATAGAAAGGGAAGGAAAACTGCCTAACACATTTTATGAAGCCAGTATTACACTTATCCTCAAATCAGGCAAAGACATCTCCAAAAAGGAGAACTATAGGCCAATCTCCTTAATGAACAGTGATGCAAAAATCCTCAACAAAATAATGGCAAATCGAATTCAGCAACACATCAAAAAGATTATTCACCACGACCAGGTAGGCTTCATCCCAGGGATGCAGGGGTGGTTCAACATACGAAAATCAATAAACGTAATAAACCACATTAACAGAAGCAAAGACAAAAACCACTTGATCATCTCAATAGATGCAGAAAAAGCCTTTGATAAGATCCAACATCATTTCATGATAAAAGCTCTAAGAAAACTAGGAATAGAAGGAAAGTTCCTCAACATTATAAAAGCTATATATGACAAACCTACAGCCAGCATTATACTTAACGGAGAAAAATTAAAACCATTCCCTCTAAAATCAGGAACCAGACAAGGATGCCCACTATCTCCACTCCTATTCAACATAGTACTGGAATTCCTAGCCAGAGCAATTAGGCAAGAAGAAGGAATAAAAGGAATACAAATAGGTAAAGAAACTGTCAAAATATCCCTATTTGCAGACGACATGATCCTATACCTTAAAGACCCAAAAAACTCTACTCAGAAGCTTCTAGACATCATCAATAGCTATAGCAAGGTAGCAAGATATAAAATCAACATAGAAAAATCATTAGCATTTCTATACACTAACAATGAGCAAACGGAAAAAGAATGTATGAAAACAATTCCATTTACAATAGCCTCAAAAAAAATCAAATACCTAGGTGTAAACCTAACAAAAGATGTGAAAGACCTCTACAAAGAAAACTATACACTTCTGAAGAAAGAGATTGAGGAAGACTATAGAAAGTGGAGAGATCTCCCATGCTCATGGATTGGTAGAATCAACATAGTGAAAATGTCGATACTCCCCAAAGTAATCTACATGTTTAATGCAATTCCCATCAAAATTCCAATGACGTTCATTAAAGAGATTGAAAAATCTACTGTGAAATTTATATGGAAACACAAGAGGCCACGAATAGCCAAGGCAATACTCAGTCAAAAGAACAATGCAGGAGGTATCACAATACCTGACTTCAAACTATATTACAAAGCAATAACAATAAAAACAGCATGGTACTGGCACAAAAACAGACGTGAAGACCAGTGGAACAGAATAGAGGATCCAGATATGAAGCCATACAACTATGAGCAACTTATCTTTGACAAAGGAGCTAAAAATATACAATGGAGAAATAGCAGCCTCTTCAACAAAACCTCCTGGGAAAACTGGTTAGCAGTCTGCAAAAAACTGAAACTAGATCCATGTATATCACCCTATACCAATATTAACTCAAAATGGATCAAGGATCTTAATATCAGACCCCAAACTCTTAAGTTGATACAAGAAAGAGTAGGAAATACTCTGGAGTTAGTAGATATAGGTAAGAACTTTCTCAATGAAACCCCAGCAGCACAGCAACTAAGAGATAGCATAGATAAATGGGACCTCATAAAACTAAAAAGCTTCTGTTCATCAAAAGAAATGGTCTCTAAACTGAAGAGAACACCCACAGAGTGGGAGAAAATATTTGCCAATTATACATCAGACAAAGGACTGATAACCAGAATATACAGGGAACTTAAAAAACTAAATTCTCCCAAAACTAATGAACCAATAAAGAAATGGGCAAGTGAACTAAACAGAACTTTCTCAAAAGAAGAAATTCAAATGGCCAGAAAACACATGAAAAAATGCTCACCATCTCTAGCAATAAAGGAAATGCAAATTAAAACCACACTAAGATTCCACCTCACCCCTGTTAGAATAGCCATCATCAGCAACACCACCAACAACAGGTGTTGGTGAGGATGCGGGGAAAAAGGAACCCTCTTACACTGTTGGTGGGAATGTAGACTAGTACAACCACTCTGGAAAAAAATTTGGAGGCTACTTAAAAAGCTGGACATCGATCTACCATTTGATCCAGCAATACCAGTCTTGGGGATATACCCAAAAGACTGTTACTCCAGAGGCACCTGCACATCCATGTTTATTGCGGCACTATTCACAATAGCCAAGTTATGGAAACAGCCAAGATGCCCCACCACTGACGAATGGATTAAGAAAATGTGGTATCTATACACAATGGAATTTTATGCAGCCATGAAGAAGAACGAAATGTTATCATTTGCTGGTAAATGGATGGAATTGGAGAACATCATTCTGAGTGAGGTTAGCCTGGCTCAAAAGACCCAAAATTGTATGTTCTCCCTCATATGTGGACATTAGATCAAGGGCAAACACAACAAGTGGATTGGACTATGAGCACATGATAAAAGCGAGAGCACACAAGGGAGGGGTGAGGATAGGTAAGACACCTAAAAAACTCGCTAGCATTTGTTGCCTTTAATGCAGAGAAACTAAAGCAGATACCTTAAAGCAACTGAGGCCAATAGGAAAAGGGGACCAGGAACTAGAGAAAAGGTTAGATCAAAAAGAATTAACCTAGAAGGTAACACCCACGCACAGGAAATCAATGTGAGTCAATGCCCTGTATAGCTATCCTTATCTCAACCACCAAAACCCCTTGTTCCTTCCTATTATTGCTGATACTCTCTCTACAACAAAATTAGAGATAAGGGCAAAATAGTTTCTGCTGGGTATTGAGGGGTGGGAGGGGGAGGGGGTGGAGTGGGTGGTAAGGGAGGGGGTGGGGGCAGGGGGGAGAAATGAACCAAGCCTTGTATGCACATATGAATAATAAAATAAAAATGAAAAAAAAAAAAGAATAAGACAGCAAGAACATAGGCATTAAGATGGGCATTGGCCAGGAGAACCACTGTGAAATGTTCTTCCCTAGACAATTTCAAGAGTCTTCCAATTCCCTTCTCCATTTTTCTAATTGTTTCTTGAGAGGTGCCACCATTGGGGGGACTCATTGAGCTTGACAGCAGTGGGTGTCATGAGAATGACCAGATGAGGGCTAGTCCATCGAAGTCCCAATGGAGAGGGTAGAAGATCCTTTTTGGAGAACAAGATGCCCTGGTTTAACAGAAATTGTTATAGGGTGGGGCAGGATCTGGTTTGCATGATCTCTGAGAAGTTCCCTGAGAAGGCAGGTAGTCAACCAGAGGAGCAGAGTGTGTTGGAGGCAAGTTTTCTAAGAGAAATGGGTGGCCATACATTATTTAAGACCCAAATAGGAATATTAGGAGGAGCATAAAAAGGTGTCTGTTCAGGGACTGCATACCTAGGGATCTATATTCTGCAAAATCCTATAACTGCCAGAGAAGTTGTAAATTGTCTTATGGTATGAGGGTTGGGAAATGGAAGATTGGGTTGATGCATTTATGGCTCAGGGAGTGAGTCTGTCCCTTTAAGGCCACACCTAGGTAGGTGACCTGTGGGAGGCAGGGGCTGTCAGTATTTAAATGTAACACTCTTGGATAAAAGAGAGCTTTAGCTCATTATTTTATATAAATTGACACTTTTAACTTTGTAAATGTTTGTACCATATTTAAAATATAACATAACAATGTTACAAGGTGGTCATTTAAGACACATAAGCAAATATGTAAATGAACTCTGATTTAGTAGTACTTAAAGCTTGACAAGATCAGCAAAAAACACAAATAATTTCTTTGATAAAATCTCTCTCTCTGTAGATGTTACTCAGAGCAAAACAATATTAAGATAACTTTGTTATTTTATAGACATAGAGAATTTGATTTTAGTTTGACATGACCCTAAAAATCTTTTAGGCAACTCTTAGATTATACTCAACTTTAACTTTATCACACACCGAAGCTTTTTATTATACACTTTTAAAACTTACTTAGACCTTTATATAACATACTAAACCCTTTGATGGCTTGTCTTTATCCCTCCAATTTGAAACAATCTTTGGGATAAACCCTTTTTTACAAAATCCTTTCTCATCCAAAAACATTTCTTTTTCCTTTAACTTCTCAAAAAATACATTTACTACCTATTTATATCCTTTCCAGTTGTTTATTTTGTAACTTGTATTTTAAAATTAACTTTTATAAGAATTTTAAATTTATTATAGGGACTGAAGCAACTTATTAGTAACCCTTGTTGTTTTAAGGAGTTTATGATAGGCATAAGGTCTCATTGGGGGATATTGTTTTGGGTGTGGAAACTGTGAGGGATTTTAGAGTTTTATTTGAATAGGGAGGGACTTCCAGGCTGACCCTACACTCATCTCATCTGTCCACATTGTGGAATCTATTTGTTCCTGAAGGAGAGGGCAGCAGAGATAGCTGCCTGGGGGGAGGAGAATTTGAGACTTTAATTGAGATGGTAAATCCCATCCCAGCAGGGACAATGGAGTTTTAGTTACTATGAGGACAGAGTGACAGAAGAGGAGGTCTCCCCAAGAGCAGCCAGAGGCCAGGTAAACTAGTGCTCTACGGGCTTGCCAGATTTGCCCCAAATGATAATTATTGTCATTGGAACAGGGACCAGGAGAAAAAGGTAAAACAGAGAAACAGGCACCACTGTCTAGGAGGAAAATGACCTTTTGTTTTTCTGCCATTATGGCTCCTCAACATTGACACCAAGAAGTGGAGTGTGGACAGGAGGCTGGGACCCATCAATCCATAAGAGGTGACACCTCGCCTTCCATCTGGAGGTGGAGGCACTTGGACTTCCAGTGGTTACCCTTGCAGAGAGGGCAGGGTCCCAGTTGGGGGCAGGGCTGTCTCCTGGGCTGTCCCCCCTTAAGCATTTTCTGCAGAAGTGCCCCTCCTGTCCACCACGGTAGCAAGTTCAGGATTCAGGCCCCAGTCGGGTGGGGCCCTCTCTGAGAGCAGCAATGAGGCCATGGTGTCTCTTATCTTTTTCTCTCCTTTTAGTAAGGTCCTGGACATACAGACATAGCTATAAATACAGACATGGCTAGCTGTATTACTTGGTTCAGTGACTTTTCCCTTCAGCCACAGTCTGAGCTTTTTAAGAATATCTGGGGCTGACTGTTAGAAATTTATCTTTGAGGAGAACCTCTCTCACCTGTGACTCTGGGTCCATCATGGTATGCTATCTGATAGCATCCTTAAGATGCTGTAGAAAGGTAGGGGGATTTTCTTTTTTTAGAGCATTGCTGTAAAGCAAAGTTTTTATTTTACATTGACACCTGACACTCTGGAGAGCAGGTCTCTGAACTGTTCTGGGCCTGTTTCCTCACTTGAAGAATGAGGGATCTGGTCTAAGTTAAGCTATGTTTTTCTACTATGAGATGGCTGAAGTGACATTAATACCACTTATCTTCCTTACCATTTTTTTTATTTAGTAATGCTGGGAAATTGAACCCAGGGCTTTGTACATGCTGGGCAGACTTATTTTTTCATCGGGCTACATCTTTATCCCAAATATATACATATATATTTTTTTTTCCTTTTATAGAAAAGGTCTAATTGGAGTATGGTATTGTAATTTAAGGAACCCTGTGAAGGCCACTTCTCATGGTCACCCAGTCATACTGAGGCTAGCCCTCAGTACAAAGCTTCCAACATCTACCAGCCAGAAGACTGGAAGGTGTAGGTCCCATCTAGAAAGAACAAAACATTAGGATCCTGTCTTTTAGATAACAGCAGGCAGCCTCTTTAATAAAGTCTACCTTTTTAACAAAGAAATCATTTGTAAAGTTAGAGAAGGACATTCAGAGGGCATTTCAGGCCAATAACGGTACCATATGGGACAACTAGTGTTAATATTTGGAGGGAAAAATTTATGTTGGGGCCAAAGGTATAGAAAATTCTAAATCAGAAGTTTAGAGACCACAGTAATGTCTATTTTGTCATTTCTGGATCTATAACCTTGAGCTAACAATTGGCTTACAAGGGCTGGGTCTGATGCCCTGAGGTGTGAGGTGGGTCTAGGAGCAGAACTTCTGCAAGGTGCCACTTCCTCCACACACACCTGGGACAAATGACCCTGACTGCCTAGGCCTGATCCTGCAGCCCATCACCCCTCCCCCCTTCCTGTGTACTCTGCGCGCATTTATTCTAGGGGAAGTGGTGGTGGGCTGCAGCCATCGCCACAAGTGGCTGGCGGCCCAGGATGTACTGGGTCCTCTCTATGGATTTTCTTAGCTATGGCAGGCGTTTTTGCTGTGTCCAAGAGCCAGCATCCTTTACACGAGCACGTCTGTTTGCTTTCCCTCCTCCCCTTGTGGGGGCGGAGTTATGGCATGAACATGGCAGCCGCAGGTTTTGTAAGCGCTTTCTGTAAAGCAGCTGACTTAAAGTTATTTTAGACTGAGAAGCCTGGCAAACTAGTTGGAACAACTTAAGTCATAAGGTACCCTGCTACAAGTTTTTCATGGGAGGCAGGGTCCCAGTAAGCCCAGGGAGGGGAAGGCAGACAGAGACAAAGGACATGTGGTGAGACAGTGGAGGAAGCAGAAAAGGTGTGCTGACATCTTAGGTAAGGGAGGGGAAGGCAGAGCCTGGAGGCATGACACATGCTTAAGGGATTAGCCATCACCTGTGCCTCTAGGTCACTCCCATTGACTGGTACTGGCACATTTTCAGCAAAACAAAACCTCCACTCTCAAGTCGCTGTCTCAGGAAAAATGGACATTAGATGGGGGTGAAGAGAAGCAGTCATCATATGACGTAATCAAACAGGACTCTGCTAATGTAGCATGAAGCATACCTGAATAAATCTGGGTCTTGGTCTCAGCCCACAAGAAGGGAGCATGAGCTCTTCCAGAGCTGGAATCGCCTTGAGGCCAGAGTTGGCAAGGAGTGGTTTGCTTAACTCCATGACAGGGAAAGTTTTTCAGGAAGATAGGAGGAGTTGGGTATGGTAAGCAATGCAAGAAGTCTGTTTACATGGGGAAGGAGGAGGTTTGGAAGAGAAAGTGGTTGATTTAGAAACTGGTTTACAGGCTAATAGAATCTGCACAGAGGAACAGAAAGTACAGAGGGAGGGTTTCATGCAGAGATAGGAAAAGGATTGGCTGTAGGAAAGTTCCTTCCATTTACCAGCACGCTCACAGAGATGTATAAATTCCTTAAAATATTGGGATTGAAAGTGCCATTAAATGGCCATTTGGAGACATTGTCTAATGGGTATTGGTTCTAGGCCTGATTGCAGAGAAAAATGAGCTTTTGTGGCTTAAGATCAGGCATTAGGCAGAGGAGCCCAAGGTTGGCCAGGAGACATGTCAGTGGGGAGTCTGAAGGGATTTGGGATGGTCCAACTCCCATGGTGAAGGCCTGACCTGAGGAGAGATATGGCAGGCATCCCTGAAATATCAGGTCCTCAGGAGAGAGAGAGAAATGTGGAACACAATGCCCAGAGGGAACGTCTTCACCACGGGGTTGTCCACAGTCCCAAGTGGGGAACCCAGTTCCCAGAGACAGAGCGAGCTGCAACCTAGTGCTAGGGTTTTCAAGGAAATGAGAGAGAGACCACAGCTCAGCATACGAGGAGGACTCACCGAGGGAGAGAAGACCTTGAGCGAAGATTGGCTGGTGGTGGATGGTGGTTGGAGGCGTGCTGACGTGGAGGAATTTCCCTGTGAACTAGTGAGAGAGTGGCGTTTTCTAGGATCAGGGGTCCTGGTAAAACAGCTCAGATCCCAGAGGAGGGGAATGGGAATTGAGAGAGAGAGAGAGAGTGGGATGGGGTGGGGGAGGCTGGGAGAGCAAGGTCAGTGCCAGAAACTCAACCTGATCTGAGTCAGGCCACCAAATGTTAGGAAAAACACCACTCACAAAAAAAGCTCATGAAAAAAGTCTCACATCCATAGAGCAAAGTTTAATGGCAGGCCCAAACTGCCAGGCTGGCTGGGGAAAAGATGGTGCAGACCCGAGTCTGGGCAAGCAGTGACTTTTATAGAAGGGGAAAGTTAAGGAAGTTAGCGCATGCTGTTTTAGAGCACAGGAATTTGTTTAAGGGCGGAGCTGCCATTTTGGCTGATTCACAAAATGGCGACATTATTGTTCTATCACTATCATTATTGTGGGGAAACAATTTTTCTGAAGACAAGATATCCAATGTTGAACCTAGCACTGACATATAATATACTAGTATGATATATACCTGTGCTGTTAGTACTTCTATGATAATCTCAAATTATGAATAGGCAAAAACCTTACAAGAACTTTTACCATAGTAACAAAGACCAAATAGCATATGCAAATAAGATTATATTTTAGCTGATAACATTTATTATAATTTATTAAATTGGTCATGGTAAGGACATAAATTTAATTTATTGTACCTGTGATAAAAATATGACTCAAGGAGGGCTGGAGTCATGGCTCAGATATTAGAGCACTTGCCTAACAAGAACAAGGCTCTGAGCTCAAAACCTCAGTACTTCCAAAAATAAAAAATGACTCAAGAATTGGCTTTTCAAGCAGAGTTTTCAGCTGGCCTCCCAGCCCAGAAAGTCCCATCTTCTCCTGCTAGCAACACCCAAGGATGGGAGCTTCTTCATGCTCCTTATCCCTGTTCCTACAAATCTTTCTTTGCACTCCCTGTGGGACACCCTTTGTGACTTATTTCAATACAGCTAATCAAAAAAGCAACTCAGAGTGCAGGAGGCCTTCTCTCCAAATCTCAGGGGACAAAATACATTTCATCTAAGTGGAAGCTGCCTACCCTTCATATTAGCAAAGGCCACCATACAAATGTAAGTCTTACAGCCATCTTTAATCCTACCTCTTATAACATTTGAATACTATATACCAGTGTGTAACCACACCCCTAATAAGCCAACCTGAGTGAGTTCAAGTAGCCCTCTAGGTGGCAAGGGTGTTTACAAGGAAGTGAAGATGAACAATCTCCAAATCTCCTTAAATACTTCAGCAACATAAAAATGAAAGAGAACCTGATTAAAGAAATATATGGCACTTCTAAGTTGCATCATAAATGTGTATTAAAATGTGAAAATGCACACACATGCATACACACACATACACGAGTTTCAATTTTAAACAAGATATAAAAGTCTATTACAAATAGCAAAGCTACCTTGCACAGGCTACATAGCCATTTATAACAAAATTGGCCTCTTCTGTTGTTACTCTTCAGTTTCAGAAGAGGATGAACTTTAAAGAAAACCTGTATTGCTAATGTTCTGCTGACACAGTCATTTATTTCCTGTCTGTACACTTGCAAGCTATGGGTAGCTTCCTGTTATCCGTCATCTGCTTCATGTCAAAACTTGTTATTTAATCAGAGCTAACATATCTCTTTCAGCCATGCAACTGGACTCCAGATTTGATTTTGTCACAATTTTGAAGAAGATGTCTCTTTGTTCACTTTCTGCAGTCTTTGTTTAAGCTATGTCAGAAATTATCCTCTTGGCTCAACAATAACATTACCTCCATATGTGTTCTATATGAGAAAAGTAAATAAGGCCTGAAGGAAAGAAACTGAGTTTTTTTTTCAACAAGAGACCTAAATTTAAGGGATGATTTTGGCACTTATTACCTAACTGATCCTGGGTGAGTTTCCAAACATATCCAAGCCTTAGTTTCCTCATTAGTAACATGGAGAAAGTAGATAAATGCACACTGAAGATGGAATGAGAGTACATGGAAACCATTGTAAAGGATTAAAGAATTTTGAATGATTAAATATATACACATGCATGTTATCAGTGAGTATTAAATAATCAAATTTAAAAGAAACATGAGACTCAGAAATATCAATGTTGCAAACCTAGAAGGTATAAGTGCAAGTTCTGCAGGGGCCAACTTAAAATTTTGTAGAGAACAAACATTGCAGTAGTGGAAGCCATAGTTGTGAGCTTCTGTGAACCTTGGCAGAACATGAGAAAGCAAACTGTTCAGATGCTCTTCTCCCAAGTCAGACTCAGAAAGAAAAATATCATGTTATGTCTTCACTCATATGTGGATCTAGACCTAAATGTGTCATGAATGTAACAAGGCTGAGTGCTGAGGAAGGGAAACAGCAGGAGGTGAAGGAGAGTGTGATGGTGGAATGAATATGATATAAGTACATTATGTGTGTGTATAAAGGTACCATAATGAAATCTACTAAAACTGAAAAGGGGAGGAGCAAAAGGGAGGCTAAGAAAGATTAATAGAGGTGAATTTGATCAAAGTACATTATATGCCACAATAAAACCCCTTTATAAATTAATATATGCTAATAAAAATACAATTATAAAAAACAAATACTCTTCTCCTAAAATCAAAAGCACTTATTAATAGAATGTGTGCTGGGACTGTTTCTGTTGATACAAATGCAAAGTTCTCTGGAATTTCAGGTCTAATTGCTTTGTGTGGAATTCTTGTCATTTTAATTGAATACTGAAAAATGCACACTTGCAGATGTTCAATTTCTCACTGTAAACCAATGGTAATATATAAACATAAGTGAGATATGCATTTGTTACATATTGTGAGTATTAAACCTAACATACTGATGTTAAAGTATGACATCACTTTTATTCCCTAAATTTGAGGCAAAAATCATCAAACAGGATGTCTGTTTTAATGATCAAGTGTGAAACAAAATAATTGCTTTGGTAGAGTAAAAGAAATGCACATTTAATTGATTATTTTTCCATTGCACATATTTTTCATTTATACACTAGAGTTCAGAGTACACCAGGAGTTATTTTGGAGCTTATATATATGAAGCTCCAAAATATATATATACATGAAGCATGTAAAATGCATGTTTTCATCCAGGAAGCTAGGGTATTCTAAAGCCTTACTTCTCCAAGTGTGGCCCATGGTCCAGCAAAGTTAGCAAAATCTTGGAGCTTGTTAGAAGTGCAGAATCTCCAGCACCTCCTAGATCTTTTGTATCAATCTGTGTTTTAATCTGTGTTTAAAACTCCTAGGTATTTGTATATACTTCAATGTTTGAAAAGAACTGGTTTTGATCATCAAATCTGTGTGTAGTTCAATTGTTACGTCAAATTATCTATCCAACAATACTGACTGAACTCATGTATGAAAGTGGAAAAATGAGGCCTGTTGAAACTATTCCAGGAATGGGGGGAGGGGCCATAAAGGAGAATGATGGAGGGGTGAATTCAAATATGATATATTGTAAGTACTTTTGTAAATGTCACAGTGCAACCCCACTATAACAATAATTTAAAAAGGACAATCTGGAAAAACAATGAAATGTTACCTGTTAATTTATTACACAATTTTAATCTTATAAATCCTGTTTTATAACTCAGTATTAGTTTTTAAAAGCCATAAAATAAATGCAAGTCTTAACTCTTAAAAAAATACACAGACTTTCTCTATAATTTCATTAGAGATTATGAGGTCTCTATTAACATTTATGCTTTTTCCTTACCTCCATGGAAAATTCCATGAAATATGAGGCTGTTTGGGATTAGGCCCCCAACATTGCATTAAGGCTCTGTTCTCCCCTCTTCATCCTTTTCCTCCCTTCCTAAATACTTTCTGGTGTGTTCCCATACTTGAAGCTGATGTTAAGAGGCTGTATGTGTGCTGCACAGGGTCCAATTGGGCAAACACTTTGACCACAGCATTGCTCAAAGAATTAAATACAGAGATGTGAAAAAGACTGTTAGCCAGAAAGGCTGTGAAAAGGCAGTTAAAGTGGAAACTATTCATGGCTTCATTGCAATTGGCCTGCAGAACCATGGAACATTCTCTTCTTTAATCTTTTTTCATTACATAATCTGTTAATGTAATTCCTAATGGCATGGCCTGCTGTTGTAAGCAAATGGGATTTGCTTGCAGAAATAAATATGGTAACTCAATTTTAAAAGAAGATACATAAGAAGAGTGAAAAGAAATATAATTCTTACATATATATGTCTGTGTGTGTATTATATATAATATTATATAGATAGAGGTTACTCAGAGGAGAGGAAAGGACACAGAACAGGAGCCGCAGGTTTCAACACCCAGAACAAGATTCAAGGTGATAAAGGATAAGGACATTGTCACAAACCTGGGCTACTTTGAACCCTGAAGGCCTATATTCAGAGATATGATGAAGCCAGACTTTACCTCAGCACACAAGACATATCTTTCCCAGATTTCTGCAACATGAAATGAGAGAGAGCACTTGTGATAGCCATGTATCATATTTAATTTTAGAAATGAATCAATATTCAGTCATGATTTTTAAACCACTTTAAGTGGGAAAACACTCAGAACCATATTAATTAAAATCATAACTCTTAAGATATAGCAACAACTAAAATACATTTTTCAAACCTCAGAAATTTGATTATAAAATATTTTGTAATTGACAATTACACAGAAGCCTGGATTCTGAAGCTTTCAATTATAAACACTGCAGGGCAGGGCAGAGGGGGAGGAGAAAGTCCTTCAAATTGCAGACTAGTATAAACAAAAGGAGAGAATGACCAAGGATGACTGCATATGCACAATTGTAATTAAGAGAACTCATAAGCCCTGTTTAGAATTCTACTCATTCTGTGCTGAAAGTCATAGATGGCCGTGTAAATTCAAATAGAGATTATTTGACTTTAAAGAAGCTATTTCAGTCTACTACACCTTAATTTTCCTACTTGTCTAATGTTGATCACTAACACTATCTTGCCTGATATAATTTATAGGAGTTAAGACAAAATGACCCCATTTTATGACCAACAGTCTGACAGGAAATTTTTCTTCTTGATATTTGAAAGGGCATAAAAATAATATATTTTACCAAAGCATATTGGTGATTATTAAAAAGAATTAAATTATATTAATTAAAAATGTATAAAACCTGGAATAGTTAATCACAGTCAATTTTATCTTTGATGAAAAACTGATTAAAAATTTTTGATATAATTATATGATAGACCTTAAGTTAAATGTAACCTTTAAATTATATTGGACAAAAGTAAGGATTTTGAGTAGTTGGAAGAATATAATATGTAAAAAGCATTCTACTTATTTATTTCTTATAGTTATGTAAGTATACAGGAATTTGGTTATCACATTCACTTGATTTCTTACTAGAAGGAAGAAACTAGAAATAAATAAAACCTCTACTTCCCCTCACCCCCAGCACATAGCTAAAGAGGTAGTACTCTAGGACTACTTGTTTTCAGTCCTGACAGGAAGTAAATGCTCTGATAATCCATATCCTGTAGCTGCTATGGGACTTCTCCACAGCCATAATGGAAATCTCTTGCCCCTCCTACTTTTTGAATATAGTAAAACATCACAGGCATGTTTCCTCATTATTTTAAATGACCAAAGTAAAATGCATGGATTGGAGTGAAGAAAGCCTGTCTATCTGGTAGCCAGAAGCACAAATTTGTTTTTGCTTAATTCTTCATTTGCAGACACATTTTATTTTTTTTATTCTGAAATAAGTTCAAACTGAGAGAAATGCAAGAACTATTGACTCTTCATCCAAATCCACCAATTATTTACTTGACATGTTTCTTCTTCTCTGTATTGTATTCTATTTATTCATAAGCATGTGTACATGAAAAACACTTTTAAACCATTTGAAAAATAAGTTATAGATATTAGACCTCTTTATCCCTGTAATATTTCAACATGTGCCTCTTGAGAAAAGGATCATCTCTGACATAGCTCCAATACAATAAACAATTTTAAGATATGTCATTAATATTCTTATTTAAACCATATTCAAATTTCATCTTTTACTCAGTTACATCAATGTTAATAACTAGTCTTAACAAATCAACTGGACATTCATTTTTCTTTAAGGGACAATGAATAATCAGAAGTTACATACAGTCACTTTATTTCTCATAATGCACTAGGAAGCAACATAGATCTGTAACTACTTCATTGAACACACATAATAGAATGTCCTCTGCTGTCCACATAGGAGAAAGAAAATCCTGAACTAAAGTGATATAACTTAGCTACCTACTAGAAATAGGTTAAATGGGAGAGTATACAAATAACAGAATTAATACTTAATGAATTCTTTTTACTCTATGATATTATTGATGAAAAGTAGAAAGGCCCTTTTCTTGTGGAAACTCACTGAGTAAATTCAAATATATGTACTTACAGTATAGGATACTGATCTCATAGACTCATAAAGTTGACTCATTAATTGACATTTCTCAAAGTATAATCATGTGAAGATCTTCCAGTAGCAAGAACCACAGCAAAGAGTAAGATTTTTTAGTTTGGGGACGTTGGGGTTTTTTTTCAACATTTGAATACAATATGTGAAGAAAGAAGACTTCTTTCTCCTGAAGCCTTCCCATGGCTTTAACCTAGAAACTCGCCTATGCCATGACAGCTTACAGTGAGATTGCCAATATGAGGGAAGCAAGATTGCAATTCAGTCCTTAAGGGAGCTACTGTAAACAATGTCTGAAAACTCCCAATATTCATTGTATAGCAGAACAAATTGTTCAGGAAACCTTGGAAGATGTCCCAGGAGGTCAAAATACTAATGCAAAGGTTGATCCTAAACAACTGTGCACAGCGTAGCCAAAATAGTCACTTCCCTGAACAGAAGACTTGTGAAACAGGAAATTCCAGCAGCTTTCAGGAAAGTGGCCAATGTTTCACTTTACAAATGCATAAGAGACATATTTAATGAAAGTTCTTCATGAAGTTAGAGCATTTCAGTCAAACAAAAATAACATCAGAATAAAGCTTAACCTATGCATAGTAGTACTAAGATGGGCATGGCCTTGTGATAGTCAATTGGAAGTGAAACTTCTATTATCATATTTCTTTACCCAGATGAAATTTTTTTATTTCTTGTTAAACTTTCAGAATTCCAGCCACTAAAATGTGCAATTTCTATATCTCTACGATGTAATCTTCTAAGTGCTAGTAAAACAAAAATATTGAGTCCATCTGTTGGCTACATCCCAACTCTACTGTATAATGTATAAGTTGCATAACTTAATATGTCCCATGAACAAAATGAGCTTTCAAGTGTTCAAACAAAAAAAAATTAAAGAGTACCAGTAGGTATTTATATCTGTCTAAGGAACTCACACTGCAACTGCTATTGCACTTCACAATAGCATATATATTTAAAATTTTTCAATTCAAAATTTAAAAGTTAATTTTTAAAGATATATCTCATGGCCTACCCTAAAAAATTGTGTGCATATTTCAGCCAGTTTTTTTAAATTTAATAAGAAACTCCTTTTATCTATTTCTGACTCAAGTAACTGCCTTTTAGTTTTCATTTTAGGACTACTTTTTAAAAACTAGTACTTAAAAATTATGCAAACAATACTTGTAATCATTTACTACACTCCCCTGTGTGGATATGATAAAAAGTTTTCTTTTGATTTTGTATCATTACATTAAATATATTTAATCGAAAACCATTTTGTTTTTAGATAAAGATAGCATCTTAAAAGGGCACAGCAGACAATTTAATTATATCTCCATCTTCTAGATAAGAAATTTTAAATAAAGCAAGACAGAAAAATATCTAAACCAAATCAAGCAGCCATATTTTGTGCATTATCTCCCCCATGAATAGTGTAAAAAAGAAAAGAAATTTAATGCCTAAATTTTAATGCTTACTTCATTCTTAAGCTCATTTTTAAGGACAATTAAGTTTTAATTGTTAAAAAAATAGTTTTGGCTGATAAAGCCAACAATTCTCTCTAGTATCAAATAAAAAACTGGTTAAAATGTTCCCAGAGACACTCTGGCTCCCCATAGCCCAACCTACACTTACTGCCTAACACATCCAATCAACTCACAGCTTTAAATTTTGATAATTTAGTTCCCAAATCAAAATTTTAAAAATAATTGTCAACTAGAGAGAAAAGATCCAGAACTTCTTGAGATAGAGTATGTGAAAATATGCTAACAGCTATTAGATAGATTAAGCTTTTCAGTTTTTATCCACATCACAAAATCATAACAGACTCTATGAAGAGTAAAAGACACCCTTTTCTTTCTGAAGCATCAGAGTTGTTTTCTAAAAAAAAAAATTTTGATTGCAGTAGAAGCTGGGAAAAGTAGAGAGGGCAGAGAGAGTGGGAGGTTGGATAATAGTTACCAAAACACAATTAGGAAAACATAATAAGTCCTGGAGTTCTACAGCACAGTAGTGGGACTACAGTTCCTGGTAATTTCTTACATATTTTATGAATAATTAGAAGGCAGGAGGTTGAAGGCTCCAAACACAAAGTAATGACAAGGAGATAGAGATATTAATTACTCTGATTGGATCAGCATATATTGTATACAGAAATATGTGCAATCATTATATGTTAATTGAACATAAAAAAAAATCTAAGGAGGTGAAAATCCCAGCTACCAAGATTTGAATATTACATCCCGTATACATGTAACAAAGCAGCACACTAAAGCTCATAAATTTTTATAATTAAAATAATAATAATTTTTAAAAAGAAGTTTCATTGCTGAGTTAAGTTCATTACAAACTAGATTGGTTTAGGGGCAAACAATGTAAATAAGACAAGACAAGTTGTCTGCTTACCAAACTTCTTAAACTACCCTAATCAAGTCTTTTCTCCAAAGGTACCTGAGGTTTTGAGTAAACTCCTACCAATCATTTCTGTTTTATTCATGGCTCAAAAGAAAAATTAGATTCTTAATCAAGATCATCACTCCTCCCTACTAAACATTGTTCTGCAGATTGAGAATCCTTATATTCTGTTTTGAAAACTATAACTTTCACAAATGTGTACATTTGGGGAGAGAAAAAAACTCAGCTTTGCACTCCAACACTGGCATAAATTTGTGTGAATTCCATCAGAATATCCATCAGCATTATGTCCTGCAACCTGGCAACTTGATTTTGAATTCCAACTCTAACATGGAAGATCCCAAAAGGACAAATACTTTAACCTTTCCCAGTCTCTTTTACTTTACTCATACATACTATTCAGTTCACAATGTTGTAAGGATAATATTCAACATACCTGTATATCTTTTGTGGCCCATAATTGTTGGCAATAATGGTGCCGATAGGTTTTGGTTCTTACTGCACCCTTAAGCTTCTGTTTCCCAGGGTCATGGTCCTGCTTCAAGTCTAGCTTGAACCCTCCTTCTGCCCCAACCTCCAATGAGCATGAACCATAAGATCCTAACCAATCAGATCATGCTGACTCTCACTGAGGGGTATTTAAGCCCCTGCCTCTCTCTCTCTCTCTCTCTCTCTCTCTCTCTCTCTCTCTCTCTCTCTCTTTTGGCTCTCTCCCTCTCCCACCCAGCAATAAAGAATCTCTTGGCCAGATCACTCCTCTCCATGTGGTCACTTTGGGTCCTACATTTGTTGCCATGACTCGGATCGAACCGAGGTTGGTGCTGTGACTCAGATTGGGTCTCCCCACTAATCCTGGTGGGACCCCGATTCCGACTCACCCCATGACCACTCTGAGGATGTGACTGGCCAGGACACATCCTCCTGATCTCCCTCGCTAGCATCCAACACCAGACATCCTTTGGTGAGTCCATGTACCCTTCTCGGGCTCCCCTTGTGGTCTCTGGGGTTTAAACACTCCTCCTTTTCAGCTATCTCTAGGACTCAGACAGTAGAGGGGGGTTCCCTTCCCTCCATTTGGCTTGGATCTATTTTGCTGTGGGTCTCAGACCTCCTCGTTGAAAAGCCCGGCACAGGGTGACCCACAGCTTCCGGGCCCCAGGGGCCCTACAAGCCACTTGAATGCAGTGATGACTGCTTCTCGTGCACCTTGTACCATTCTCAGGATATTCAAGCAGCATGAGGGTGTCCCATGATTCCATATATCCTTCCAACCAGCTCCTACCATGGGGGGTACCTCCTCTTTGCCATCTGACTCCCCACTGAGAGGACTCCTCAATAATTTGAACACCTTGGGTTTGACCCCAGATATAAAACCAAAATATTTGATCTGCTTTTGCACTCAAATCTAGCCCACTTATCCTTTAGACAACCAAAGTTACTGGCCACTTTTCAGGTCTTTAGATCCCAACATTTTATGGGACTTATAACTACTATGAGTGATCAGGACGATGAGGAGAGATTCCATTATATTCAAGCTTTTCAAACCTCCATCTAAATCCAGTTCTCTACACCACTTGCAAACCAAAGCATGTACTTCAAATCCTCCCTCCATACTTTCTGTTCCCTGTGCAGATTCTATTAACCTGTAAACCAGTTTCTACCTATCTCCTCCAATCTTCCTGAAAAACTTTCCCTGTCATGGAGTTAAGCAAACCACTCCTTGCCAACTCTGGCCTCAAGGCGATTCCAGCTCTGGGAGAGCTCATGCTCCCTTCTTGTGGGCTGAGACCAAGACCCAGATTTATTCAGGTATGCTTCATGCTACATTAGCAGAGTCCTGTTTGATTATGTCATATGATGACTGCTTCTCTTCACCCCCATCTAATGTCCATTTTTCCTGAGACAGCGACTTGAGAGTGGAGGTTTTGTTTTGCTGAAAATGTGCCAGTACCAGTCAATGGGAGTGACCTAGAGGCACAGGTGATGGCTAATCCCTTAAGCATGTGTCATGCCTCCAGGCTCTGCCTTCCCCTCCCTTACCTAAGATGTCAGCACACCTTTTCTGCTTCCTCCACTGTCTCACCAAATGTCCTTTGTCTCTGTCTGCCTTCCCCTCTCTGGGCTTACTGGGACCCTGCCTCCCATGAAAAACTTGTAGCAGGGTACCTTATGACTTAAGTTGTTCCAACTAGTTTGCCAGGCTTCTCAGTCTAAAATAACTTTAAGTCAGCTGCTTTACAAAAAGCGCTTACAAAAACCTGCGGCTGCCATGTTCATGCCATAACTCCGCCCCCACAAGGGGAGGAGGGAAAGCAAACAGACGTGCTCGTGTAAAGGATGCTGGCTCTTGGACACAGCAAAAACGCCTGCCATAGCTAAGAAAATCCATAGAGAGGACCCAGTACATCCTGGGCCGCCAGCCACTTGTGGCGATGGCTGCAGCCCACCACCACTTCCCCTAGAATAAATGCACGCAGAGTACACAGGAAGGGGGGAGGGGTGATGGGCTGCAGGATCAGGCCTAGGCAGTCAGGGTCATTTGTCCCAGGTGTGTGTGGAGGAAGTGGCACCTTGCAGAAGTTCTGCTCCTAGACCCACCTCACACCTCAGGGCATCAGACCCAGTTCTTGTAAGTCAATTGTTAACTCAAGGTTGTAGTTCCAGAAATAATGAAATAGACATTACTGTGGTCTCTAAACTTCTGATTTAGAATTTTCTATACCTTTGGCCCCAACATAAATTTTTCCCTCCAAATATTAACACTAGTTGTCCCATATGGCACTGTTATTGGCCTGAAATGCCCTCAGAATGCCCTTCTCTAACTTTACAAATGGTTTCTTTGTTAAAAAGGTAGACTTTATTAAAGAGGCTGCCTGCTGTTATCTAAAAGACAGGATCCTAACGTTTTGTTCTTTCTAGATGGGACCTGCATCTTCCAGTCTTCTGGTTGGTAGATGTCAGAAGCTTTGTACTGAGGCTGGCCTCAGTACACCATGGGTGACCAAGAGAAGTGGCCTTCATAGGATTCCTTAAATTACATTACCATACTCCAATTAGACCTTTTCTATAAAAGAAAAAAAAAGTAAACTGAGGTTCTCTATACAAATTTCTACCTTCTAAGCCACTCCAATACTCAGAACCTCTTAACGAGTGATTCCCTCTCCAACAGGCAATGGTAGGAAGAGGGCAAGTCTTATGTCCCCTTCCAGTTATCACATCTAAGAGAAATTTAAAAACATCTAAACAGCTGTACTCATGCCCAGACAAATACATTCAAGCCTTTATCTCTGTGATCCAAACCTTTCAACTGACATGAAAGGATATTATGCTTCTACTAGACCAGACTCTTATCTAATTAGAAAAGCAATGGGTTCTGACCCAGGCCATTCAGGTTGGAAATGATTATATGGCTCAAGCAGTAGAGTGCCACTTTACAAGCATAAAGTCCTGAGTTCAAGCCCAGTACAGCCAAAGTAAAAAAAAATAATAATAATATTTGGGGCTGAGGAAGTAGCTCAATGGGAGAATGTCTGCCCAGCATGTGCAAAGCCCTGGGTTCAATTCCACAGTATTACTAAAAAAAATTTTAAAATGATAAAGAAGATAAGTGGCATTAATATCACTTCAGCCATCTCATAGTAGAAAAACATAGTTTAACTTAGACCAGATCCCTCATTCTTCAAGTGAGGAAACTGAGGCCCAGAACAGTTCAGAGACCTGCTCTCCAGAGTGTCAGGTGTCAATGTAAAATAACAACCTTACTTTATGGCAACAACCAAAAAAAAAAAAAAATCCTCTTACCTTTCTACAGCATCTTAAGGATGCTATCAGAAAGCATACCATGGTGGACTCAGAGTCACAGGTGAGAGAGGTTCTCCTCAAAGATAAATTTCTAACAGTCAGCCCCAGATATTCTTAAAAAGCTCAGACTGTGGCTGAAGGGAAAAGTCACTGAACCAAGTAATACAGCTAGCCATGTCTGTATTTATAGCTATGTCTGTATGTCCGGGACCTTACTAAAAGGAGAGAAAAAGATAAGAGACACCATGGCCTCATTGCTGCTCTCAGAGAGGGCCCCACCCGACTGGGGCCTGAATCCTGAACTTGCTACCGTGGTGGACAGGAGGGGCACTTCTGCAGAAAATGCTTAAGGGGGGACAGCCCAGGAGACAGCCCTGCCCCCAACTGGGACCCTGCCCTCTCTGCAAGGGTAACCACTGGAAGTCCAAGTGCCTCCACCTCCAGATGGAAGGCGAGGTGTCACCTCTTATGGATTGATGGGTCCCAGCCTCCTGTCCACACTCCACTTCTTGGTGTCAATGTTGAGGAGCCATAATGGCAGAAAAACAAAAGGTCATTTTCCTCCTAGACAGTGGTGCCTGTTTCTCTGTTTTACCTTTTTCTCCTGGTCCCTGTTCCAATGACAAAAATTATCATTTGGGGCAAATCTGGCAAGCCCGTAGAGCACTAGTTTACCTGGCCTCTGGCTGCTCTTGGGGAGACCTCCTCTTCTGTCACTCTGTCCTCATAGTAACTAAAACTCCATTGTCCCTGCTGGGATGGGATTTACCATCTCAATTAAAGTCTCAAATTCTCCTCCCCCCAGGCAGCTATCTCTGCTGCCCCTCCTTCAGGAAAGAAGAGACTCCACAGTGTGGTCTGATGACATGAGTGTAGGGTGAGCCAGGATGATGGCCCTCCCTATTCAAATAAAACTCTAAAATCCCTCACAGTTTCCACACCTAAAACAATATCCCCTCAAGCCTGAGGGAGGATGAGGCCTTATGCCTATTCCTTAAAACAATAAGGGCTATTAATTAGTTGCTCCAGCCCCTACAATAAATTTAAAATTCTTATAAAAGTTAATTTTAAAATACAAGTTACAAAATAAACAACTGGAAAGGATATAGATAGGTAATAAATGTATTTTTTGAGAAGTTAAAGGAAAAAGGAATGGTTTTTTGGATCAGAAGGGATTTTGGAAAGAAGGGTTTGTCCTAAAGATTGTTTCAAATAGGAAGGATAAGGACAAACCATCAAAGAGTTTATAGTATGTTGTATGAAGGTCTGAGTAAGTTTGAAAAGTGTAAAATAAAAGTTTCAGTGTGTGATAAAGTTAAAGTTAAATATAATCTAAGAGTTGCCTAAAAGATTTTTAGGGTCTGTTAGGACCCGGAATCCTATTCCCCCGAGAGACAGAGAGCCAGGCGTGAATGCAATCTGCAAAGCAGAGTTTATTGGGCTGGCTAGCCAGGGTCGAGCTCCCACACGGACACGCAAGACCGGTTAGGAAAACACGACCCTGAGCCTCTTTAGGGGAAATCTTATATAGACCGCGGTGGCATGCATATTTTCGTTATCAACATTGGGCAAGCAGGCAGAGCACATCTTGCGCGTACCTCACATCTTGCACGTACTTCACATCTTGCATGTACCCCCCGCTCACATTCCCCACATTCTATATGCCCTAACTGAGCCCTGCCGCATTGCTTATCTTATCTACATGGGGTGTTTGGTACTGGTTTCTCCAACAAGGGGGTTGGGGCCCGCTGAGACCTCCTATTCCTTTCATTCCCCCCTTTTCTTACGGCCTAAATTGAGGAATCATTCTCAAGGGGATGAAGAGCCTGATATTGTTGGCGGAGGACCAGAAGTTGGATAGTATTAATTCGACTTTTGACAAAAGTCATAAGTCGGTTTAGAATCCAGGGTCCTATGGTAACAAATAATAGGATGATTATTATTGGCCCTGCCAATGCAGATAAAAGGGTAGCCAACCATGGGGACTGGTTAAACCAAGACTCGAACCAGCTTTCCCCGGCCTCTTTTTCTCGTTTTCTTTGTTCCAGGCTCTTTCGAAGTTTAGACATGGAGTCACAAACAACTCCGGTATGGTCAGCGTAAAAACAACATTCTTCCCCTAGAGCAACACATAGTCCCCCCTTTTGGAGGAACAACAAGTCCAGACCTCGTTGGTTTTGAAGTACTACCTCAGACAGGAAAGTGAGGGATTTTTCTAGGTGGCTAATGGAGGTTTCTATTCTCTCTATATCTTCGTCTATGGCTGCACGCAGCGAAGACATCCCTTTCTGCTGGGTGGCCAAAGAAGCTATGCCGGTTCCTGCTCCCGCTAACCCTAGGCTGAGTAGGGTAGCAATAGTTACTGTGGAAATAGGTTCTCTCTTTTTCCTTTTTTCAACCATTTTTGTATTCCAGTATGAATATAGACTCTCTTCCGAATGATAGAGGATGCGGGGCAGCACAGTCACTATAACACAGAATTCTTTAGAGCTGTTAAACACCTTAGTTGATAGGCACGGGGTGAGTCCAGACCGCGAGCATAGCCACCACCCATTGTTCTTTGGAATTACCCATTTAATAGCATTTTCCCAGGTAGAACTGGCGTTAATAACAGTACATAAGTCCCGTCTGTTCTTTGGCACTTTTCCTAAGCAGGTTCCTTGGCCGCTTACCTGCTGTATGGTCAGACCTCTCTTACGGTCTCCCCAGGAACATTGAGTAGGGTTTTCCTCAGATGAGGTATCGTGAGTGGTGTTTAGCCCTATTGCCTCATAGAATGGGGGCCTCACATCATAACATAACCAACAGTAGTTAGTCATGTTAGGGTTGGTGTGGTTTAACGTCAGGAAGGCAGCACCCACTAGCTCCCAGAGGGGGTCTTTAGATCCGGTCATGAGACTGGGCCTCACCAGGGGAGGGCTGGTTTCTGATGGTCTTGGAGTTGTAACATTAGCCCGGGCTATGGTTGAGGGAAGGTGATGAGCTGTGGAAGGTTGGGGAGGTGGCTTTACATAGGGTGGCCTAAGTACCTTATTAGGGCCTATTGTTAGAGTAGAGATTGGTTGTTGCACATGCCACAAAGTAAAAAGGGCTCCTGGATGATTTGTTTTGTAGAGTCTGACTCCCCAGGATTTACCCAATTCCCAATTCGTTGCCTTTTTTCCTAAATCAGTGAAATTTATCATAATGGGATTACAATTGGGGGGAGTTGGGCATCCCTTATTTATAGGTCTAGGTTGGTGGTATGTAATGCCAGATTGAGAGACTCTACTTAATTGAATAAGGTCCCCCTGTTTGGGGGGTGGCCACCATATATCCCCTGAGCTCTCACAACCCCATGACTTACAATAATAGTCTGCGATTCCTCCACATTTTTTTCTGTGGTTGGGTTGGGGAGCGGGGCAGACATAGAAGTAACTTTGGCGCAAATCCCATTGTCCCCTGCCAGTGAATAAGGCCCTTAAGTCAAAGTATAATTCTGGGAACCAGGTGCTGGGAGGGGTCACCTTGGAGGTCTGGTTAAGAATGTCTCCTGTGGATACATCTACAATCATCCAGGTCAGGTTAAAAGGTTGATGTGGATTTGTATGCCCCCAGCAAGTGGTGGACAGGGTTAGAAAAAGGAATAAAGTTACCGAGGTCCAGTATGAAGTTTGAGTTTGAAAAAATTTTCCTTGTGGTGGGACACCCTTCTTGTTGGCAGGAAGCCTTTCTTCATAGCTACCGGATCTGCCGGTCTGATGTGGGTGTAGTGGACCCAGGTGATAATCCCATTCTAGGAGGGCTGCGGAGCATCTGGAGTGTTCTCGTTTTTCGGAGCATCCCGTATCAGCCGGAGCTTGAGTGGGTTTGTTGGATGCTTCCGTGCAGACCAATTTTCCTGTTTTTTTCTCCGGAGGGTGAGCCCGTCTTACATGGGAATTGTGTACCCATGCTGCAATCCCGTCGACCTTGAGGGCGGTAGGGGTAGTAAACAGTACAACATAAGGTCCTTTCCATCTAGGCTCTAGGGTTTTGAACTGATGTCTTTTAACCCATACCATATCCCCCGGGACTATGCCATGCTCCGTGTTCGGGGTCCTCTCTGCAGTATGGTACGCTTGAATTAGGGGCCATATTTGTTGTTGTACTTTAGCTAAAGCCTGTAGAGTAACACGATAATTTGGGGCCAGATCACCTAGTCTCGGGCTTAAGGTCCTCTGAATGACGGGGGGTGGAGCCCCATACAGGATCTCAAAGGGAGTTAGCCCGTGGACATATGGAGAGTTCCGGACCCGGAAGATGGCCAAGGGAAGGAGCGTCACCCAATCACCGCCAGTCTCCAGGGCCAATTTGGCTAAGGTCTCCTTTAGTGTCCTATTCATCCTTTCTACTTGCCCTGAGTTCTGGGGGTTATATTAGCAATGTAGCTTCCAATTGGCCCCCATAATCTGGGCTAGTCCCTGCAGGATTTTACTAACAAAAGCCGGACCGTTATCTGACCCAATTGCCTCAGGCACCCCATATCTGGGTATGATTTCCTCTAGCAAAGCCTTTGCCACTACCTGACTGGTCTCCTTCTTTGTAGGAAAAGCCTCCACCCAGCCTGAAAAGGTATCTATGAATACCAGCAAATATTTGTACCCAAACTTTCCCAGTTTTACCTCAGTAAAATCCACTTCCCAACTTCTTCCCGGAGCCCTCCCCCATTCCCGAGTACCTGTATGGTGCCCCTCCCTTCGTCCTGGTTTCATGATTGTGCAGCTGGCACAATCTTCCACAATTTGGCGGACTGCTATGGTCTGGTTCGGAAATCGGAGCTGCGCAGATGTCAACAAGTCTAGTAATTTTCTCCGCCCCAAATGGGTGGACTTATGTAAGTTAGCCAACAGGAATCGTCCGAGTTTTTCAGGCAGAATTAACTTGCCTTCCAAGTCGCTTTTCCATCCGTCTTCCCCTTCTCTAAAGGGGGAGTGGGCTCTCATCCAAGTGAAATCCTCTGTGGAGTATTCTGGTCGGGGGGGTAGCAGAGGGAGCTCTGGGACCGGCACGTCTATCGCCGCAACCGTGGAAGGTTGCCCTGTCTCCATGGGAGGACTCACCATTGCTACTCTCTTTGCTTCTTGATCTGCTCTGTTGTTACTGACAGCTTCCGGCGTCTTGGCAGACTGGTGGCCTGGGACATACATCACTGCCACTGCCTTCGGTTTTTCCACTGCCATTAATAGATGCTGAACTTCGGCTAGGTTCTTTAGATGTTTTCCCTCTGCTGTGCGGAATCCTCTTTCACGATAGATGGCCCCGTGGACATGGATGGTACCGAAAGCATAGCGGCTATCGGTGTAGATATTGACTCACTTTCCTTTTGCCCTCTCCAGGGCCTCTGCCAAGGCAATTAATTCCGCTTTTTGGGCTGATGTTCCGGGTGGGAGGGCGCTGCTCCATACCGTATTTCCTTCTTGGTCGACTACAGCTTCCCCTGCCCTTCGGGCTCCATCTTGGAAAAAACTGCTTCCATCCGTGTACCAGTTTAATTTGCAGCTGGACAGGGGGGTATCCTTTAGGTCAGCCCGTACCTGTGTAACTTCGGAGAGGAATTCTTTGCAGTTATGGACAGGTGTCTGCAGTTCCGGGTTAGGCAACAAGGTGGCAGGGTTCAGGATTACGGGATCTGTGAATGTGATCCGAGGGGAATCCAACAAGAGCCCCTGGTAGTGGGTGAGCCTGGCATTTGTCATCCATTTCCCAGGGGGTTGTTTAAGGATTCCCTCCACCGGGTGAGGGGCCGTTACCCAGAGGGCCTGTCCAAAGGTTAGTTTATCGGCTTCTCTCACCAGCACGGCAATGGCCGCTATGATGCGGAGGCAGGGGGGCCATCCTGCCGCTACTGTGTCTAATTTCTTGGAAAAGTATGCCACTGGTCTCTTCCAGGGACCTAGCTGTTGGGTCAAGACTCCTTTGGCTACCCCCTTTTTCTCATCTACAAACAGAGTGAATGGTCTTGTAGGATCTGGCAAGGTTAAGGCAGGGGCCTGCAAAAGAGCGTCTTTTAGCTGATCAAAGGCCTGTTGTTCTCTCTCTCCCCAACTCCAATCTGGAGCTTCTTTGGTGGCCTCATATAGGGGTCTGGCTATTTCCGCAAATCCTGGAATCCAGAGTCTACAGAACCCCGCGGAGCCCAGGAATTCTCTCACCCCCCTAGTGGATGTCGGGGATGGGATAGCCAGAATAGTCTGTTTCATGGCATCAGTCAGCCATCTTGCCCCATCTGCAATCCGATAACCCAAATATGTCACTGACCTTTTACAGATGTGAGTTTTCTTGGCACTTGCCCGATACCCCAGCTCACCTAATTCCGTTAGCAGGTGTTCAGTAGCCTTGATGCTTTCCTCTCGGGTTTCTGCCGCTAACAGTAAGTCATCAACATACTGTAATAGAGTGACTCGTGGGTGGCTCCGACGAAAAGGTTCCAGGTCCTGGCTCAGGGCCTCATTAAACAGGGTGGGAGAGTTTTTAAATCCTTGCGGCAGTCTGGTCCAAGTGAGCTGTCCGGATTGGCCCCCATCTTCTTGCCATTCGAAAGCAAATAGCGGCTGACTAATTTCTGACAATGGAATGCTGAAGAAAGCATCTTTCAAATCAAGGGTTGTATACCATACTTGTGAGGGGGGTAGGTGGCTGAGCAAGGTATAGGGATTCGGAACGGTGGGATGAATGTCCTCCGTCCACTCGTTTACCTTTCGTAGGTCTTGCACAGGCCTATAGTCCCCGCTTCCCGGCTTTCAGACGGGGAGCAGAGGAGTATTCCAGGCAGACTGACAAGGCCACAGTACTCCTTCCTTTATTAGCCTGTGGATATGAGGGGCTATGCCTCTTTGGGCCTCCTCAGGCATAGGATACTCTTTCACCCGAATGGGAAGAGCGGAAGCCTTCAATTGTATAACTACGGGCGGGAGGTGTTTGGCGAGACCGGTTCCCGCAGTCTCTGCCCAGGCCGTGGGAAATCTTTTTACCCAATGAGTCATGTCCCCTCCTGGTTCCTGTTGACTCTCAAACAGATGATGCTCGTCAGCCAATGATAGGGACAAGACATGAATCGGGCTCCCTTCTCGATCAGTCACAATTATTCCATCCGGTTCAAAATGGATATGGGCCCCTATTTTGGTGAGTAGGTCCCGTCCGAGCAGGGGAGCGGGGCTCTCAGGGACAACCAGGAAGGAGTGTGTGACCTGGTGTTTTCCTAAGTTCACCTTTCTTTTGGTAGTCCATGTACATAACTGCGTACCAGTGGCCCCCTGAATAACACTTGTTCGTGCCTTGTTCAAAGGTCCATGTGCCTTGTTTAAAACCGAATACTGGGTGCCGGTATCCACCATGAACCCCATCGGCTTCCCCTCCACATGTATTGTTACCCAGGACTCGGGGAGGGGGTCCAAGCCCCGTCTCCTTCAGTCCTCTTCTCCGGCTAGGAGGACTCTGGCCTGCTCTACTGCTCGTTCCCTTTCCCTGTTTTCCCCCGGTCTCCTTCCAAACCCTCTTCTTCCCTTTAACTTAGGACATTCTCTCTTCCAATGCCCAGTTTCCTTACAGTAAAAACAGTGTTCCTTATCTGGGGTCCTGGCGTGGCCCCCTCCCCTGGGTTGGTCCCGGACACCCGCTAGGAAAATACGGGCCATTTCTCTCTGTTGCTTTCGGTTTTCCTTAGCCTGGAACTCCCGGTCCTCCTTTCTCAATTTTTCCTGGGCCTCCCTGTCTTCCTTTCTCCATCTTTCCTCCCTTTCTTCTGGAGTTTCCCTAGTGGTAAAGACCTTTTCCGCTACCTGTAGCATTTCCCTTATAGTCATCTCCCCTAAGTTTTCCTGTTTATTGAGTTTTCTCCTAATGTCTGGAGCTGCCTGATTAATGAATGAGAGTACCACAGCAGACCGGTGGAGGTCCGCCTCAGGGTCAATAGGGGTGTACTGACGGTATGCCTCATAGAGGCGCTCTAAGAAACCGGCCGGGCTTTCGTTTTCCCTTTGAATGACTGCTTTCACTTTTGCAAAATTGGTGGGCCTTCTAGCGGCCGCTCGGAGACCGGCCATAAGAGTCTGGCGGTAGATCCGAAGACACTCCCTACCTTCTGCGGTCCCGAAATCCCAATCAGGGCGGCGTAGGGGAAAAGCCTCGTCTATGGCCGGTTGGAGAGTTGTGGGTCTCCCATTATCCCCCAAGACGTTCTTCCTCGCTTCGTTGAGGATGCGCTCTCGTTCCTCCGTCGTAAAAAGAGTATTGAGCAGCTGATGACAGTCATCCCAAGTGGGACGGTGTGTATGCATGATGGACTCCAAGAGATCTATGAGACACTTGGGGTCTTCAGAAAAGGGCAGGTTCTGTGTCCTCCAGTTATATAGATCACTGGAGGAGAAGGGCCAGTACTGAAACTGTTGCCCTCCTCCCAGTCCCCCTTGGCCCACCATCCGGACTGGAAGTGTAGGGACAGTTTCCTCCCCCTGTGTTGATGAGGAGGGCTCGTCTTCCCCTTCCCTTTCCCGGATCCCTCGGGGGCGAAGTCTTCGACACATTCCTCCTCCTGCTGCCAGTCCTGTTGAGGAGGATGAGGAAATTTCCTCCTCCGGGGCACTGGCTTGGCTAGGGGGAGTCATATATGGAGGCGGCCGATCTTCCTCTGCCCCTGCGAGGGATGGGTAAAGGGGGGAACTCTCTGGTAAGACCGGAGATGGTGAAGGAGATGCCCTAATTTGAGGACCGGTCAAGGTGTGAAGAGGAAGTTTTTCCTCCTCCTTTATGACCAAGGCGGGTGTGACTGGGGTTTTAGCCCCGAGGGCCGAACTGGAGGGGTGGGTCAGAAAAACTGTTAACCAAGGGGGAGGGTTCTTCACCAGATCCTCCCAAACCAAAATGTAAGGAACTTGGTCTGGATGGCCTCGATTGTCTGGCTGAAAAATGACTGCTTTAACCTTAGTGATCATGTCTAGGGAGAGGGAACCTTGAATGGGCCACCCGACTCCAAAGGTGGGCCACTCTGTAGAACAAAAGGTGTCAAACTTACCTTTCTTGATGACCAGACCTGCATTTAAGGCCCTTTCTTTAACTTCTGAAAAGTGAGAAAGGATCAAAGACTTTGGGGTTGTTTGTCCCTGTCCCATTGTGGAAGGAGAATCAAACACCAAGAGAGACAGAACAAAAAGGGTGAAGACAACAATAATTCCACACACACAAAACACTCTCCAGCACTCGCTCGGACCGGTCCTTCTCTCACACTGGTGCGCACCCCATTCAACCTCCTCACCATCCAACTGGGATATCAGACCGAAAGGCGTCCACTTGACGGGTGGTCGGTCGACTAGTTCAATTAGTTCTTCACCTGGCGCCAGGGTTCCTAAAATGCTCTAGCCCAAATGAGAGGAAAGCCTCTCCCAATAGGACCCTGTGGTCCTCTTTGCGAGATTCCCAGAATGAATCTCCCTGGGGATTGGCTGAATCCCCGCCGCAGCCCAAATGGAACACTCAAGTTCCTCCAAATGAGGGTCTGGGATCCCCTCCCAATGCCTAGGACTTGGGATCGCCCCTGCTTTCTCGCAGGCAGGTTCTGTCTCTCGAGAAAACAAAATCTCAGTGGGACCTCCAAATGTTAGGACCCGGAATCCTATTCCCCCGAGAGACAGAGAGCCAGGCGTGAATGCAATCTACAAAGCAGAGTTTATTGGGCTGGCTAGCCAGGGTCGAGCCCCCACACGGACACGCAGGACCGGTTAGGAAAAACACGACCCTGATCCTCTTTAGGGGAAATCTTATATAGACCGCGGTGGCGTGCATATTTTCGTTATCAACATTGGGCAAGCAGGCAGAGCACATCTTGCGCGTACCTCACATCTTCCACGTACTTCACATCTTGCATGTACCCCCCGCTCACATTCCCCACATTCTATATGCCCTAACTGAGCCCTGCCGCATTGCTTATCTTATCTACATGGGGTGTTTGGTACTGGTTTCTCCAACAAGGGGGTTGGGGCCCGCTGAGACCTCCTATTCCTTTCAGGTCATGTCAAACTAAAATCAAATCTTCTATGTCTATGAAATAACAAGGTTATCTTAATATTGTTCTGCTCTGAGTAACATCCATAAAAAACCATTACAGAGAAAGATTTTATCAAAGAAATTATTTGTATTTTCTGCTGATCTTGTCAAGCTTTAAGTATTACTAAATCAGAGTTCATTTACATATTTGCTTATGTGTCTTAAATGACCAACTTGCAACAGTGTTATCTAAATATGGTACAAACATTTAAAAGGTTAAAAATGTCAATTTGTATAAAATAATGAGTTAAAGCTCTCTTTTATCCAAGAGTGTTACATTTAAATCCTGACAGCCCTTGCCTCCCACAGGTCACCTACCTAGGTGTGGCCTTAAAGGGACAGACTCACTCCCTGAGTCATAAATACACCAACCCAATCTTCCATTTCCCAACCCCCATACCATAAGACAGCTTACAGCTTTCCCAGCAGTTATAGGATTTTGCAGAATATAGATCCTTAGGTATGTATTTCCTGAGCAGACTCCTTTTTTATGCTCCTCCTAATATTCCTATTTGGGTCTTAAATAATGTATGGTCACCCATTTCTCTTAGAAACTTGCCTCCAACACACTCTGCTCCTCTGGCTGACTACCTGCCTTCTCAGGGAACTTCTCAGAGAGCATGCAAACCAGATCCTGCCCCACCCTATAACAATTTCTGTTAAACCAGGGCATCTTGTTCTCCAAAAAGGATCTTCTACCCTCTCCATTGGGACTTCGATGGACTAGCCCTCATCTGGTCATTCTCATGACACCCACTGCTGTCAAGCTCAATGAGTTCCCCCAATGGTGGCACCTCTCAAGAAACAATTAGAAAAATGGAGAAGGGAATTGGAGAACTCTTGAAATTGTCTAGGGAAGAACATTTCACAGTGGTTCTCCTGGCCAATGCCCATCTTAATGTCTATGTTCTTGCTGTCTTATTCTTAAGCTTCCTCCCTTGTATCATACTACATGTCTGCTATTGCTAATCAAAAATTTAACCAGTTGTACCTCCAGGGATACCAACCTCTCCAAATCATGAGGATAGTTGGCTGATACCCACCTTGTGGAGGTCAGAGGATTGGCTCGAGACTCTATGACCTATGGCTACATGGGACCTTCATCAACTTCAGGGAAGAGGAAATTTTCATTTTTGGAGACTGGGTGTACGCCATCATGAGGCTTACCACCCCAACATTGTTTGCCAACTAACCTTCCCTTCCCCTACACTGCCCCTTGCCAGCTCAAAGAAGCCAGAGAGAACACAACGCCCCTCTTCCTTAACAAACAAAAAAGGGAGGAATGTTGGCAATAATGGCACCAATAGGTTTCGGTTCTTACTGCACCCTAAGCTTCTGTTTCCCAGGGTCACAGTCCTGCCTCCCAGGGTCACGGTCCTGCCTCAAGTCTAGCTTGAATTCTCCTTCTGCCCCAACCTCCAATCAGTATGAACCATAAGATTCTAACCAATCAGATCATGCTGAGTCTCACTGAGGGGTATTTAAGCCCCCGCCCCTCTCTCTCTCTCTCTCTCTCTCTCTCTCTCTCTCTCTCTCCCTCTTGGCTCTCTCCCTCTCCCATCCAGCAATAAAGAATCTCTTGGCCAGATCACTCCTCTCCGTGTGGTCACTTTGGGGCCTACAATAATAGTATTCAACCTCCAGAAGTTGGGGGTGGGAAAGTGGATTAAACAATGTATACATACGTGAGTAAATATAAAAGTGATAAAATAAAATTTTAAAAAATAGTACTCAACCATTCTTTTAGCTACAAGTACCCAGAATTCCCAAAGAAAGTTAGAATTGGGGGCTGATGGCATGTATTTGCACAGGTATACTCAGTAACTCAGCAACATATCTTTCATAGTGAGTTGGCTTTTTTCTCATGTTTGTAAAGTTTTCATTACAACACGGCTTCCTTATTTCCCATTATGACATTAGCTAGAATTTTCTATCCCTTGTCTTTATAGGTCTCATTAACTGGATGCACATCACACCTTCAGCTTCAAGAAACACTAAAGAAATTAGTATTTATCTTTTGCACCTTCTGTAAGAGGAAAGGGTGATGAAAATGGTTACTGGAAAGAAAACATATTTCCTTTAAAGAACTTTGAACAGTATTTTAGTAATGTTATTAAATTCCCTGTGGGAATTTTACTCCACATAGTGTCATTTATTTTTCTCCTGAGCTTTCTTAGTTATTTGGCTCCCATAAGCCTTTCTCACTCTGGTCTCAACAGCAAAGATGGCATGTGTTGTTTTGTCACCAGGAGAGGTTTGGGGATGAGAAAAATTCCTTATTGGGGAGGAGAGAGGGAAATCTTTGACTCAGCTTCCCAATAGCCCTCCACAGCCAAGGCCCTTGAAATCCAAAAAAGCATTTTGAGGAATTTCACAAAAAAGGAAAACTCACAAGAAGAAAGGTCAACAGAAATTTATTTAGCAAAGCAGGAAGAAATAGGAAAAATGAGTACTCTCCCCTCACCCCCCCCACCCCCCTCACACCCCACCCCAAAACACAGGAGGTGGGTGTTAGACTTGCATGGAGCGACAGATGAGGAGATGGAGGTGTTAGACTGAAAGAGGCAGCACAGGCTTTATTAGGGAGAAGTGGTCCTGCAGATTGGGTTCCCATCAAGGGAGGGAGCCCACAGCTGATTACAGACTGGGGTTAGATACAGGAGATCAGTGGAGAAGTCCCACTGAGGTAGGCTAGAAATAGGGAAAGTTCAGGACTACAGTATAAGTTGCCCAGGGATGGCCCAGACCACCCTCACCTGGCTGGGAACTGCAATGCCCCTCTCTACTCATTGATTATTGGATGGGAATCACCTAGTTCCTCCCTTCCCATAGATTAGCTTAAGTTTTAAAAGTACCTAACAAGAGAAGCTCACTCTCTCTGCTGGCAGACTTCACCACCAGGGCCTCAACATGCTCCCCTTTGTATTTCTCTTTCTTAACTTTTAATAAACCCTATTTATACCCACGAGTTCTGCTTGGATTCTTCCATGCCAGAGTGCAATAACGAAGATCTTCTGGAAATACTTTTTACCGTTAACACCAGGAAGGTCACTATGCGGGAAAATCTTCAATGGCCCTCTGACCCTCCTGAGATAATGGCTTAGGAGCAGGTAATTTCTTCCAGGCCAGGTGGGGAGTTTCCAGTAAATGGCTAAAGTTGGATGTTTATTTTTCTGTAGGGCAGGGTGGAGAGTTTCCAATAGGACACCTTCAAGGAGGAAGGAGTCCAGTTCTAACATGGCTGCCCTTTTTTTCATCTTAACAGTGGGAGTGAGAGGCTCAAAATGGCAGCCCTTGTCCAGGGTACATTTATAACTTCTGAGCTGGGGTATTCCAACCTGAACCCTTACCTAGACACTTGGTCATGGCCCCCTAGAAACTCCTAATCACTTTGCTAAATTCCCAAGCATGGAGACAATAGGTTTAGGGTGGGTCTGTTAGGGCCTTAAACATGAAGATAATGGATGCAACCTTTTTAGGCATTCCATTGAAGTCAAAGAATCATCTTCTATTCTTGCCCTAAATTACTCATCTAGGGAGACTGCAACTCATTTAACATCTAAACAAAGGGAAGATGATGGAAGGAATGTCTGTATATACATTCAGTTCTTTGCTGCTATTAGTGATTTTCGGCTTTACTTCCTGCTCTGTCTTAATTCCTGAATTTGCTTTTTTTAGTAATTTTAATTTTTTAATGATTTTCATGTCACCTTATAGCTCTTTCCAGCTTGCCTCAGTTTTACAAACCTGCTTAGTCTGCCTTCTGAGAAAGATGGCACAAACTCAAAACAATAGAAAAGAACATCTCAGGATCCCCCTAAGAAAGATAAAAGCAAACATATCTAGTCACTTTACTGAAAGTAATTCCTTAAAATTTTAAATTCATAATAACTTCATTCACAAATAAAGTAATTTACATACAGCATTTCCTTAAATAACTACTCTGCAGTCAAATGCTTTACTACTGAGCTATACCTCCAAATAACTACTCTGTAATTAGCTGATTGCAACACAATGTCCTGCCTGGTCTGCAAAACTTGACTCTGCTTTCAAGTTCTTTCTGCTAACTAACCCATGCTTACTTAATCTTTATTGCCAGCTTCTGGAGGATTTGCTTTCATATGTAAATAGGTCATTGTAAACCAATACAGTTCCTTTCTTGATAGGATCTGGAATATTGAAAAAATAAATCAAATGCCATAACCCCAGAGCACCTTAACCTGGATTGTGGAGACCTGCCTCTCAGAGTGGATTTCAGAAATAAGCAGAAAAGCCAGGGACCCAGAAAAAACAATTCCCCATTTATCTGCAGAGGCCTTTATTTCCACTGTTATAGTTCCACTTTAATGGTATAAGGCTTTCATCCATGTACACTGAAAATGATATTTTAAACCAAGATCAATCAACATGATTTTAGCATATGTGAGTTTGGAATGTTTCCCAATTATGATAGACCATGAATGGGGTACGCAGGTGAAAAGTACAATTCATAAGTAACATGAGTGGCATGTCCCTGAACATTACCCATTACTGCCTTTTTGCCCAAAAAGTAGACACAAAAGCACCATAACTCAGAGCTAGAACTTGTCAGGGGATGGAGAAACTAAGCTGTTAGTGCAAATGTAATGACTAAAATGGCAGCCAAAGGAGTATGGCAATCATGGTTGTAAGTAGCTCACAGCCAGGAATCTCATCCCAATCCACTGGGCATCCATAGCACAAGCTGAGCACTTGAGAGAAATCTAGTGATGATAATGGTCAACCTTTAGAGAGCCTGACATCTAGCATTAGAGAAGTATATCATCAGGGATAGCACCCCAGCACCCAACTAGTCCTTTAGGGTAGGCTCCAGCTTCTGTATCCAGATATATGACAAGTAGCCCAAATGTGTAGCCCTAGGATCATTGAGGTTTTGAAAGCTTATTACCACGAACTAGACCTAGCACAGAATGTCTCAACTTTCTTGCATTCTAGTTTACAAGAAAGTAGTGGAACTTTCATCCTGATGAAAATGGATGAAGCTGACCATAGAGGAGGTTCTGGCCCATCGGCCCATCAGCTAGAATCTTTCATCTTCATGCAACTAATGGACAACACCAATCCTGAAAGAGGCTGAGGCCTGGTTCTCTAAAGGGGCCCAAGGGAGAGAGAAAGGGAAAGAAATAAGAATATTCTAGAGCTCAGACTCAGAGGGTTAATGGGTTGTGGCTGAGCTCTGAATGGAAGGCAGATGGCTCTCATTATACAGAGAGACTTAAAGAGGATATTGAGATGTGAAGGAGCAGAGAAAAGGATAGGGACAGGACAGGCCTGTGTATTCAGAAACATTAACCTTGCCTAGACCCAATAACTGCTATTTTCTTTTTTAAAGAACAGAATCATATTTTTCAAGCATTCATTCAAGCAACAAATATTGTAGTATCCATACCATATGTTCAGCACAGCAGATAAACCCATGAACTAAATAAACTCTTTAACCTGTGAGCTTCAGTCTACTAAGAAGGCTTGACACTAAAATAGTAACTCCAAGTCTTTTCTTATACACAATTGTAAATAGAAGAAGAGAAGAATGCTTTCTCTAAGAGAGAAAAACAAGATTAAAGAACTTTAAATAGGAAGATTAAAAAAAATGATCCTTCTGAAGAAATTATATTAAGCTATTCCAAGAAGATACACCAAGAAAATATTGGCAAATTTTAAAATACAAATAAATACTTTAAAATACAAATTCAAACTGCATTATCATATACTATATATACACATTGCATATGAATATGTTGTGTACCTAATAACCACAGCAATTACACAGATATATTACTATAGTGGCATTACTGCACAAGAGCTAATGGCAAACAACTAAAGGCCTCTTTTTTAAAAATTACCCTTATTATTAAATATGACACACAACTGTTGCAAATATTTTCCAAGAACATTAGAGACCCAGAAGGAAAAGGGAGAAGAGAAGGTCTCACATTTCTACTTCTAAATGTATATACTTTAATGTAGATGTACTTGTAGTAAGTATGCATACACTTCTAAAATTGAATATTTAATCTCAGTTATTCTTTATGTTATCTAATATAACAGCTAAAACCTGGGCAAACAAACTCAAATAAGCACCTGTGTCCAAGATTACAGCCTTCCAAGTTGATAAAAAGAATCCAAGCACTAGTGAATGTTCCCAGCTCTGGGGAAAATATCAAAGTAACTGCAAATATTTACAGCATCAGCAGGAAAGCTCATTCTAACATAATTACACAGTCTACTTTAATTCCCAAAGGATGTTGAAAATCAAATTTTACTTTTATATACAAATGTTTGTGAGCATCCAGAAAGGAGTGCTGATTCTTGGTGTGGTCAATTTCTAAAATTTTATTTAGTATGCACTTATACTTTGTGCAAACTTTGTATATTATATATCAATTAAAAGTGATTTGTTTTGTTTTTTAGCTGGGGGGAAAAATAAAGCCAGGGAAATATTGAAGCCTTTTATGGAGGACAAGAGAAAAAATTCTTAAGATGAATGCTTAGAGCAGCTTTTACAAAGTTGCTAATTTGTTGATAGAACACATAGTTAAAATAATGGAAGAATCTACAAGAGGTGCCTGAAAGTTAATAACATCATAGATCATTGTATTTACCTAAAGCAAAATTGCACACTAACTGTTGACTTCAAAATCACTGCCTGCATCTACTTTACACATATAAGGAGAAAATATGTCCTTTCTGCTTGCCTGATTGTGGCAGCCAAGATTAAATAGAGGAGTGCAAAGGCAGAAAAGAAAATCAGTCATCTATAATCTGTATTTGAATCACTCCTTTATCTCACATTCAGTCTTCATTTACAGACATCTGAAAGGTCTTCCATTTGCTGCTTTGCCATTTCTATCACAGATGCCTAAGGTAAGGGCTAACAAAATTATAAACATCAGACTTGCCTCTTTCAACCACAAATAAAGATAAAAGTCATTGAAAGTTTTCTCCTTAAAAACAATGGAAGAAAATCTGAAGCTGTGCTTATTCAATTTTTATGAATCAGCCTAAATTAAAATTTAAACTGTTTTTCTGACTCATTTTTCCTATTCTTTTCTTTACTTCTTGTACTTTACAGATACTTTGAAACATGAAATAACAAAATTTTCATCCTTACTCTCTTTGATAATTTCTGTTTGCTAATTAATTTGATTCATCTTAAATTTTGGATTTTCATGTAACAAATATCAGTCTCCTCTCCATTCTATCCCCCACTACTGATTAATATTTTGGATTTTCCTTTGATTTGTAAGATTTTTTAAGCATAATTTTTATTTATTTATTTACTTTATTATTGTATTATTGTTGTACTGGGGTTACACTGTGACATTTACAAAAGTGCTTACAATATATCTTAGTTAAACTCATCCCCTCCATCATTCTCCTTTATCCTCCATCTCCCATTCTTAGAATAGTTTCAACAGGTCACATTGTTCCATTTTCAAACATGAGTACATAGTATTTCCACCATATTCACCATGCTACACCCCTTTCTAACAAATATTTTAATTGGGTATTATCTCTCCTCTGAATATAGCATCTGAATATGATGCTATAGATAAGAATCAGGCTCAAATTTGTCTCCTAATGACATATCACTTTTAGAAAACATTCCAAACAGTAACCTTGAACACAAATTATACAGATTCATAAGAGTCATTAACTTGTGAACAAAAGGAAGAGAAAGAAAAGAACAATTTTTATATTATGGAAAATTACAGTTTTCAAGATCCATTATTTTCTTTATGAGTGGAGCCTTAAATTCATGGAAAAGGACAAAAAGTCCCTGAGTATTTGCTAATGTTGTGACTTATCCCAACAGTTGCTTCAGATTGGATCATACAATCCTTCATTCACTTTGTAAAACTAGTTACTCATGGTCACTCAATTTCCTTCCTATTGGATCTTTGCAGAGGCATTGACCAGGCCTATTGTTTTCAAAGGTTAAAATCCCCAACAAATGACTACATCATTGCCAAAGTATGTCCAGGTCACAGGAACAAACTCAGCAACATGACCAAAGACTCCTAGAGAGGGAATGAGGAGACCTGAATTTTAATCTGATCTTTTCAACTAAGTAGATAAGAAAAGACTCAATCAATTGTGCTATTTTGAGTCTCTGCCCAGATATATTCTTTTAAATAAAAGAGCTATTGTCTAATGCACCCTTTCCTAAGATGTGATCCAAAACACTAAATGTCTTCATAAAAAGTTTGGGCAATTCTGAGACCTATATTCCTTCTCAGATGTTCACAGGGCACATTAACTCTGTAAAGCTAAGATTTCTTGCAGTTCTGCTTAACATTGTTCAACCCACCCAGAACACTTTGCATTTCTTATAATCTATCATTTCTTAACATCTGTGGAGGCTACATGGAGAATGCCATAGTGGCAATTTTCAAGCTATGTTCTATAAAATCTTTTTAGAAATTTCCAGGAAAACACAGTAAGAAGAAGGAGCAGGAAATAGCAAGAAGAGAGACAGACATCAACAAGCAGGACACTGGGCCCCACTTTCTGGACTCAACATATATCATTTTAAATGAAGGAATCTATGACTCAAAAAAAAAAAAAAACTTGTGTTTATCAAATTCCTTGACATAGAAATCATTTATTTCTAGTCTGAATTGACATGTTATACATATTATGAAATTGCTCAGAAAAGATCCACAGAACTTCCAAGATCATTTATTATAGTAGTTTGAATTATCATTCATGATTACTTACACCTGCCCAAAACTTGCTTTTCTGAAAACTAAGTTTACATCTTTGTCCCATTGATTTGGGCTTGACCTGGTGACTTGTTTTGACCAAAGGGACATGACAGTCTAATGTGCTCTTGTGCTTTACTTATGTCCACCTTGAGCTCTCTTTACCAAGAGAAGAGTACGTCCAAATAGCTTACATTCATCAGCCAAGGCCCAGAAATTAGTGGACACATGAAGCCCAGCTCGAACCATCAAAGCTACAGCTATACCACAGTCCTCAAGTTACATAAGCAAGAAATTAATGTTTATTGTTTGAAGCATCTGAAATTTGGGAATTTTTTATTAACATGGTAAAAGCTGATAGCTACCATTTTAAATCAAGTGTCTTCAATATTATCCTTGAATAGCTTTACAGACAACAAGGCCCAATGTAAAAATGCCGAATTTTCTAATAGTCTTGCAATTATTGCAAAAAATGCAACAAAGTTCTTTCCTCTCTCTACACCCAGATCCCATTTTTTTCCCTCCAACAGTAAATGCTTTAACCTCCATGATTCACAGAATAATCAGAGGTTAATGCCAATAAAACACACTCTATATAATTTCCTACCAGCAGAATCAAAGGATTTTCCCTTTGTTCATAAAGCTAAATGCTGCTTTGGGGTTATGATTTAATGGGGAAATTTTAATATGCATTATCCATGCCTAGAATTGTTTTCAGACTGCTTAATAAGGTCAAAATTAAAATTCAGCTATGTCTAATCAAGCTGTGAGTCAAACAAGAGCTTTGCCAACAAATACCTATAAAAAGAAGTCCAGAAAAAAAAAATCCATGTTCCCTCCATCCTAAAAATTGAAGGTATATCTATTAAAAGCAGGAACACAAGTAATGAATGAACTTCTACTTCATTTAAGCTGTTTATAAGATAGTTACATAAATAAAAATTCTCATAGTAAATGGAATGACTTTGCAATTATTCCATTTAATAAAAAGTACAGTCACAAAAACATATCTTAGAGAGGAAAACCAGTACTGAGTTACCAATTCATAGTACTGTACAAGGAAATTAATAATGAAAGGCTTGGGGAAGTAATCTATCTGCCATACTGAGCTAAACACATGCAAAGAAGAGCCCTAAAACCAAGAGGAATACTGTACAAGAATAATAAGATTAAAATTTCCTAAGCAGTAAATGTGTATATTAAGCATGATGTTTAGAGTTTGATTCTTTTGAAAGAAAGGATGAGAAATACATTTGTGATCTACAGAAGAAGAATTTCTCATATATAATTAAAATTTTACTAATATTATTTGTTAAGAACCAATGATGTGACAGTAAAGTGCTAAGTGAAAGAATGTAAGTAGGGCACAGCAACCTGCAATAGTATGTGATGTGCCACAGAAATTAAAAGGACTATCACAGAACACTGTGAAAATTTTTACACCAACAAGTTAGAAAGACAACCCAGAAAAAATGCATAAATCTCTAGAAACACACAATCTATCATGACCAAAACATAAAGAACTAGAAAATCTAAACAGACCTATACCTGCTAAGAAGACTGGATCAGTAATCAAAAAATTCTCAACAACAGCAAAATAGCTCAGGACCAAATAGCTTCTCTAGTGCTATATGCTGATTTGAAGAGTTACAGGCAGGTGTCAAAGGTCCTTGTCTTTACAGGCCAGAGAACTGGCTTGTAAGGCAGCTGGCTGATGAGCCAAGGCCAGTATACGAAGTAGGATTTATTAGTGGGAAAGGAAAGTCTACAGCTAGAACAGTGCAGCGGAGCCCGGAAACTGGTAGCTCACTGCTCAGGTAAAAGCTGGGGTTTTTATGGACGTTTTAACTCTGGCTTAGGTGTATTCTTTTCATTGGCCATGGATTTGCAGGCTTTCTTAAATGAACTGTTTTGTTTTGCCCCTTACTGGGGGAAGGGAAACAATCTTGAGAGCATTTTAAAAAGCTCATCAGCCTCATGGCAGATCTATTAGACCTAGTGTCTCCTCTTTAGAATGCAGAAATGTGAGTTTATAACTCCCTGTCAGGATGCAGGAATGCAGGTTTACAACTCTTTCTCAGGAAGCAGGAATGCAGATTTCAGGATGCAGGAATGATAGTGCTCTCCATGGTGGGGATGGGATACTCACTCATCTGCCTTAAGTCTCCAGACCCAACAAGTCCCCACTCTGAGACAAGTACCCAACTGCTGTTGGGGTGATGATTCATCTAGCTGATTCATGCTGACATTGGGGTGACAGGGGAGGGGAGTGGAGGAGGTGGTACTTGTCTCAGGGGTTGACCCTTGTAGTCTCCACGGGCCCTCTATAGAATGGGATGGAGAGCTTATGCATAGGCAGAGGTGAGTATTCCTTGGCTAAGAGTTGGAGTTTGATCTGTTGGGCCTGTTGAGATATAAATCTGGAGAGAGCTTTATTATGAAAGGCCCAAATAGGAGTATTAGAAGGAGCATACAAAGGGGGCCAGCCAGAGGTAGTGCCCAAGACACCCCACTCCATATGTTGTTCCAGAAGGACCATGAATTGACTAGCTCTTGTCTCCTTTTTGTAACATGTTCTTTTAACTGTCAGGCCATGTCTCTGACCACCCCAAATTTGTTAGTATAAAAGCAACATTCCTCATTTAGGAAAAGGCCCATTCCACCCTTTTCAGCTGTTAATAGGTCAAGTGCATGCCTATTTTGGAGCACTACTGATGCTAGTGAATCTACCTGGTCCTGTGAGACCTCATTGGACTGTGTGATCCTTTCTATGTCATTATTAAATTCTGTTGACAGTTTTTGATAGGTATAGATGCCCCCAATGCCAGTACCTATTCCAGACATGATCCCCATAGCTATCAGTAGGGGAATGACTTCGATGGCTCTCTTTGATTGAGTGTAGGCCTGTAGAGGAATAGGAAGGGATTGGTTACCAGGGATGACATCAATTTGTAGGGTTAGGAGAGCCTTAGTACAGGTTCCCTTCCAGCCAGGAGGTAGGCAAGTGTAAGCAGCAGTTCCACAAATGAAATAAGTTCCAGGAAAAAACAAACACTGACTGTCATTTGTTGATTGTGTGATATTGATGCAAAGGTTTTTGGAAATTTCCCCCAGTGGAATTGACCCCTGGAAACTTTGGAGTCACTGGGGACCAGGATGGGTTAGTTCTATACTGGTAATATTAGGTTTTGTTAAGGGAATGTTTAATTTATTACCTGGTGAGACCTCAAGTGAGTCCATGGGGGTTGCTAATACCTATGGAAGGCTTGGAGAGAGACAAAGCCAGCAATCCTCAGTCAAAGTGGGGTTTGTAGAGTTTAAAACATGGTGGGCAGAGTTTAGTAACCTGTACAGCTGGGGATTTAGATCCACAGGTGGCTGAGGCTGTGGGGTTTTAATTTTTTTCTGGGAGTGGGAGTGGGAAGTGGGAGTCTCTGCCGTACATAGTTTACATGATCCTCCTGTGACATATCAGCCAGTATTTTGACTTTTGTTTTTATAGTCTCGTTTTTTTTTATTTTCTCCTTTTGTCCCCTCCTGTGGCCAACAGACCCACTGGCCTGCTCTTCCAAGGCATTGGATGGGACCATACATGCCAACAAAGTCTGTGCCTAATGCTTTACATATAGTTGTCCATTTTTTAAACAGTGAAGGTTGGTGTAGGAACAACAAAGTACAGCATTGTAGTAACTGCAATCATGAGGGCAGGGAGAAGGACCCATAGCCAAGGTGCAGACTATAAGAGGAAGGAGAGCACAAAGAGCAGGGTACACAGGATGAGATATCCACCACTCAAGTCTACTTGTTGGGGCCATACACACTCAGGGGGAGAAGTTGCCCACAAGCTGACACTCAGAATAAAGGGGACCAGAATAAAAACAGCCCACAAAAAAGGGAGGAAGAGGCATAAGTTATGTGTTTGAGGTGTTCCTTTTGTAAAGATATTTGAGGTCTTCCACTGGCTCACAGGAGCTCTGGTGTCCAATGTTTGGCTCAGGAGATCTGAATCCAGGAGCACAGCCAAGCAACCTTAATTCCTGTGGGGGTAAATAATAAAACCGGGTATGGCCCTTCCCAAGGGGTTCAGAGAGACCCTGGGAGTTATGGGGGAGTTTGATAAAGACTAAATCTCCAGGACAAAAGGTAGCTGGGGAGAGGCCTTGGGACTGCTCCCTCCCTACTTCAGAGAGGACCTGCTGGAACTTGGCTAGTTGAGTGATGTGAGACTCTAGGTTTGTTACTTCAGGGTCTCAAATTAAATCTTTTTGGAGAAAGAGTCTCCCATACAAGACTTCAAAGGCAGTAAGGCCCATTTTATTTGGGTATTTCTAAATCAGATTGAGGCTAGAGGTAGTAATTTTTGCCTGGGAAAGTGAGTTTCTTGAGCCAATTTAGACAGGGGTGTCTTGAGTAGTCCATTGGTTCGCTCAACCTTGCCTGAGGATTGGCGTCTCCAGGCACAGTGGAGATGATATTTGATTCCAAAAGCCTTAAAAACTCCCTGAGTGACTTTGGCTTGGAAGGCCAGCCCATTGTCACTTTGAAGAGTCTGGGGGAGTCTGAATCTAGGGATAATCTCAGTAATTAGCACCTTAACTACTTCCCAGGACTTTTCAGAAGAGCACGGGAATGCTTCAACCCACCTAGTAAAGGTATCCACCAGAACCAGAAGCAAACTAGAGGCTGGGCCCCCTGGTAGGTGGGTGCCAGTCCTCCCCTGGATATGTCCCCTGCCTCTGAGTTCAGGGATAGGCAGTGCAGTGTTGCAGGGGTTGTTATGCTGACAGATTTCACATCCTCTAATAATATGTTGGAGAGTACCTCCAAATTTTATTCCCTCAAATAGCTGCCTTGCCAAGAGAATGTCTTATGGACCCCAAGGTGATTGGTCTGGTGTAGGGTTTTTAGAACCTTCCATTGGCTACTCTATGGGAGAAATAATTTGCACTCAGGAATTATCCACCATCTTCTATGATCTAAGCAATAACCTCTCCTGGAATGTTTGATAGGAGATCCTTCAGTAGTTAATGATCCTTGGTCTTTCCAAAGAACCACATGAGCATGCAGGACCAGGAAAGAGTATTTAGAGTCTGCATAGATGTTGGCAGTTTTTCCATCAGATAGTTGTAATGGCTTAGTGAGAGTTATCAGCTCAGCCAATTGGGCACTAGTGGAAGGAGGCAGAGGTTTAGTCCATAGGGTCTCAGTGAGAGAGACCACAGCCACCCCTGCTCATCTAATTCCCTCCCAGACAAAGGAACTTCCATCCATGAAGAGAATGAGGTCTGGTTCCAGTAGTGTTTGGTCAAGGAGGTCAGGCCTAGCTGAATAATATTCAGCTAGCACCTCCTCACAGGCATGTATGAGTGGGTCCCCCTCAGTGGGGAGGAGTGATGCCAGATTTAGGGCAGGGCACACCTGAAGGCTCACATCTGGGCATTTTAATAATTGGGCTTGACACTTAAGTAGCCTGTTGACCAATAACCATAGTCCTCCTTTAGCTGTTAGAAGTCCTCCTAGATCATGTGGTGTATATATGGTTAAGGGCTGTCCAAGAATTAATTTCTGGACCTCTAGGATCAAGAGTCAGGTTGCTGCCAGGGCTCTTAGGCACCCAGGCCACCCTTTAACCACATTGTCTAGTTCTCTGCTTAGATATCCCACTGGTAGTGGAGTGGGCCCTCAGTGCTGGGTTAGTACTCCTAGGGCTGTCCCCCCTCTTTTTCATAGACATACAGCTAGAAACAGTCTTGGGTGGGCAAGCTCAATGCCAGGGCAGTTTAGAGTGACAGTTTGAGGGCCCTAAAAGACTTTGTGTTTTCAGGGTCCCATTCTAAAAGGCATTGAGAGCCTCACTGAGCTTCATTTAGGAGCTGGTATAGGAGTCTGGCAAGGGCTGCATATCTCAGGATCCAGATTCTGCAAAATCCTGTAACTTCCAAGAGCTCTCTCAGCTGCTTTGTGGTCTGGGAGAGTGGGAAATGGAAGATTGGTTTGACTCACTCATGACTCAGGTAGCAAGTCTGTCCCTTTAAGATCACACCTAGGTAGGTGATGTGAGGGAGGCATAATTGAGCCTTTTCCTTAGAGACTTTGTATCCCTGGAGGCCAGAAAGTTTAAAAGGAACTCAGTCACCCTGGAGATGAGGGTCTCTGTGGCGCTGCACAGAAGTAAGTCATTAACATATTGAAGAAGGGTGGCCTCTGGGTAGTGCCAACCTAATAAGTCTCTGGTTAGGGCCAGTCCAAAAAGATGAGGGTTGTCTCTAAACCCTTGTGGCAAAACTGTCCAAGTCATTTGTTGTGAAGGGTTTGTGGGATCTTCAAAGACAAACAAGGGCTGACTGTTAGGATGCAGAGGAATGCAAAAGAAAGTGTCCTTTAAATCTAGTACGAGTAATATTGGGCTCTTGAGGGTATTTGAGTATAGGGATTGGGAACAGTTGGGTGGAGGGGAATGACTGCTTCATTAATGAGCCAGAGGTCTTGAACCAACCTCCATTTTTTTGGTCCCTTGCAGACACCAAGAATAGGAGTATTGTAGTGACTGGAGCAACTGATTAGTAGCCCTTGTTTTTTTAAGGAATTTATGATAGATAAGAGGCCTCTTTGTCCCTCAGGCTTGAGGGGATACTGTTTATGATGTGGAAACTGCAAGGGATCTTTGAGTTTTATTTGAGTTGGGGGTGCTGTTCTGGCTCACCCTAAAGTTATTCCATCAGTCCACACTGTGGAATCTACTTGTTCCTGAAGAAGGGGACAGCAGAAATAGTCCATCTGGGTGATAGTAAATCCCATCCCAGCAGGAGCACTGGAGTTTCAGGGACTATGAGGAAAGAGTGACAGAAGTGGAAGTCTCCCCAAAAGCAGGCCAGAAGCTGGGTAAAATAGCCCTCTAGGGACTAGTCAAATATGCCCCGAAGGATAACCTTGTTATTGGACTGGGGACCAGGAGAGAATAGTAAGACAGAGAAATGGGCTCCACTGTCTAGGAAGAAAATGACCTTTCGCTTCTCTACCGTTATGGTTACCCAAGGCTCCTCAACATTGGAGTCTGGACAGGAGGCCCCAGGACCCATCAATCCATAGGAGGTGGCACCCCGCCTTCATCTGGAGATGGAGGCACTTAGACCTCCAGTGGTTACCTTTGCAGAGAGGGCAGGGTCCTGGTGGGGGCCGGAGCTGTCTCCTGTGCTGTCCCCGTTTTGGGCATTCTCTGCAGAAGTGCTCCTCCTGTCCACAATGGTAGCAAGCTCAGGATGTAGGCCCAGTTGGGTGGGTCACTCCCTGAGACCTGCAAAAAGGTCATGGTGTCTTTTATCCTTTTCTTTCTTTTTTAGTAACATCCCAGTTATAGTATACAGACATAGCTAGTTGTATTAGTTGGTCCAATGATTTTCTCCTTCAGCCACAGACTTTTTGGAGTTTTCTACAGATATCTGGGACTGACTGAGTTAGAAATTTATCTTTGAGGAGAACCTCTCCTACCCATGACTTGGGGTCCACTGTGGTATGCTTTCTGACAGCACCCTTAAGGCACTATAGAAAGGGGGTTTTCTTCAGGGCCTTGTACTACAGTCACCTGGGAGTAGTTCAGAGGTTTGACTTTGGCCCTTTATAGCCCTTCCACTATAAGATGGATGAAGTGGCATCAACGCCATTCATCCTCCTCACCATTTTGATCCCAATGTGAATCTGCCAAGGGGACTGTCAGTGCCCTTATTCTCTCATTTTCAGGTGCTCATTGTAGATGAAAATTGTTCCCAACTTTAGTGGCTTGGACCAGGACCCATTGCTTTTCTAATGAGGAAAGAGTCTGGTCTAGTAGAAGCATAAAATCCTTCCATGCCAATTCAAAAGTTTGGATCACAGAGATAAAGGCTTGGATGTATTGGTCTGGGGCATCAGTATAGCTACCCAGATCTTTTTTAATCTTCCTTAGATCTGATAACTGAAAGGAGACATAGACTCACCCTCTTCCTCTTCCTACCATTGCCTGTTGAAGAGGGAAACACCCATTAGGAGGTTCTGAATATTGGGGTGGCTTAGAAGGTAGGGTAAAGGGTGGAGCAGTAGGGATGGTGGCCTTTGTCATTGTTAAGTGGTTTTTTTGGACCTCCTTCCCCATGTTTATCCTGTGGCTTACAAAGAATGGCAAGTGTTTGAGTATCTAGATAGCAATTTTTGAGCCATACTGGGTGGTCTCGGAGATAAAAGAAAAGCTGTATACAAGGGACCTCAGTCCACTTTTCCTCCCTTTTACAGAAAAGGTCTAGTTGGAGTATGGTATTATAATGTAAGGAACCTTGTGAAGGCCAGTTCTCTTGGTCACCCAAAGGATACTGAGGTCAGGCCTCAGTACAAAGAAAGATGAGGGTCCTTTTCTTAAGATTAATAGGATCAAGGTCCTTAACGCTTAAGTAAACAGTCCAGCGAGACCACTTGGGTCCTGAGGTGGGAAGATTGGAGGGGGCAGGTCCCATCTAGAAGAACAATAACAATAAAAAACTGGGTCAGTCCCTTCTTGTTGGCATCCTGACTGAGGATTGGCTTAACCAATGAGAGCAGGAGTCCCTGTCTCATGACTTCCTTCTCACCATCTGTGACCAGGACCGAAGGAAGCGACTAGTCGGAATATGTCACTTGACTGAGGTAGTGAGAAAAAAACCTCTAGGATCCTGCCTTTTAGCTAACAGCAGGCAGCCTCTTTGCCTGTAAGGTTAGAGAAGGGCGTTCAGAGGGAGTCCTAGGGCAATCACAGTGCCACAAGGGACAACTAGTGTTAATAATTGGAGGAAAAAAATTTTTTATGCTGAGGCCAAAAGTATAGGAAATTTTAAATGAGAAGCATAGCAACACCCATTTTTTGCTGTTCCTGGAAGGTTACATTAGTGCTTTTTTTTTTTTTTTTTTTTTGCCATAACTTTGAGATAAGAATTGACTCCAAGGGCTCAGTCAGTCAGGTCCAAGGTGTGAGGTGGGACTGGGAACAAGACCTGTACAAAGTGCCACCCCCCACCCCCACGCCCAGGCCAAGTAACCCTGTCTGTCCATGCCTGACACTGCAGCCCACCTTGTATGGCTGGTGACTTTGGATGTACTCTGGGCCCTCTCTATGGATTACCTTAGCTTTTGGCAGGCATTACCACTACACCCAGGGACCAACATCCCTGTGCATGAGCATGTCTGTTTGTTTTCCCACCTCCCCTTGTGGGGGTGGAGCTAGGGCATGAATGCCGCATGGCCTCAGTTTTCTGCAGAAAACTTTGCCTCTGCCAGCACCTAACAGTTGATTTAAAGCTGCTTTGGATTGAAGGGCCTGACAAACTGGGTGTGGGAATAACTTAGGTGAACTATTTTGTTTTGCCCCTTATTGGGAGAAGGGAAGCAATCTTGAGAGCATTTTGTTCATCAGTCTCATGGCAGATCTATCAGACCCAGTGTCTCCTCTTCAGAATGCAGAAATGCAGATTTACAACTCCTCCTCAGGAAGCAGGAATGCAGATTTCAGGATGCAGGAATGATAGTGCTCTCCAGGGTGGGGATGGGATACTCACTCATCTGCCTTAAGTCTTCAGACCCAACACAAGAGAATTCTGCCAAACATTTAAAGAATACTTAGAATCAATCCTCCTCAAAATCTTGAAGAACAGAGAACATTCATGCTATGGATTGGACAGAATTTCATGTTTTAGAAGCTTGTTTCCCAGTGTGGTGATGTTGAGAAATGGTGGAAGCTTTTAGAGTGGAGTCTAGTGGAAGGTGATTAGGTCATGATGACATTTGTGAAGAAATTAATGTTAATCTCACAGAGTTGGGTCTTCTCAATGAAGTATCTTAGTTCTCATGACAGTTGAAGAAGTTATGGACATCCATTGCACAATAATGTGGGTATACTTAACACCACTAAACTAACACTGAATAATGGCAAAAATTATAACTTGTATGTTACGTGAATCAGTAGGTATTCCAAGTGCAATGAAAAAGCAGTCAGAGGAACGAGTGCTTGATGTTCACATTTGTTGAATGAGAAATAACAAGGAAAGAAAAACAGGGATGCAAAGTAAGTAAAATATATACAGGAGTCTGTCTTTTAAATGCCAGAATATGTACATTTATAAGAATGAATAAATGTTTTTCTTCAAAGAATTAATACTTACTTAATTATCATTGTATTTTTGGTCTAGGGCTGCTATAACAAAATACCACAGACTGTTATTTTTCTCACAGTTTGGAGAAAAGAGAAGTCAGAAAGGAAGGCTGAAAGTTCAAGATTAACTTGTTAAGTTTAGCTACTCCTAAAGTTTCACTCCTTGACTTGAAGATGGCCTCCTTCACTCATGTCCTCATATGGCCATTTCTTTGTGAATGTGCATTCCTGATGTCACATTTCTTATTGTCTTCTTCTAAGGACATTGATCAGGTTGGATTAGTGTCCCACCTTATTTAGCTTTCTTTGGCTCTTTATTTACCAAAAAGTCCTTGTCTCCAGATATAGTCACATCTAGAGGTATATTGGGGTTAGGATTTCAACATATGAATTTGGGAGGGACATAATTCAGTTCACAACAATTACTTATTGAGTTTTACTTTCTTAATTAGTTGTGAGTTTTGCTAAAGAAAAACAAAAGAGATGTGGGCAAATAAAAGTACAGCTTTTATATTATCACCCACGGCAAATAAGAAGTTATATTTCTTTCCTTTTTTTAGCATCATCACCCACTTATCCATCAAACCATATTTTATTTTGGCAGTTCTGGGGTTTTGAACTCAGGACCTGGCACTTAGGCACTCTACCTCTTGAGTGATGCCCTGCTCCTTTTAGCTTTAGCTGTTTTCCAGAGAGGGTCTTGAATTTTTCCCCAGGACTGACCTCAGGTTTTGATCCTCCTAACTATGCTTCATCTATGTGGGAACAAGACACAACAAAATACACTGAAAACTGTTGAACATACAGAATGGGAGAAGAAAGCAAGGGAGTGCAGCGGAGGGGGGGTTACATTGACTTAAGCATAATACATGTACACGCACAATAGCAAGGAAAAAATCTCACTGAACAATGAACAGACACCTAAATAATGAAGGACAAGAACGTAAAACAGGTCACGGTAAAGAGAGGGCACTAATGAGGGGGGAAGGTAAATGAAGAAAGTAAAGAAGGTGAATATGATTGATATACTTTATATGTAAATATGAATATGGAACAAACCTCTTGAAATCACCCTAAGAAGAGGATGAAGGTAGAAAGGAGAATAATGGAATGGATGAGCCAATTCTGGGTATAATACATATACATATGCACATACTTATAGCTAGATAGATGATAAATAGGTAGGTAGATAGAGATATATGGAAATGTCACAATGGAGCTCCTTGTACAATCATTATAAACAAACAAAAATGTCTTTTTTTAAAAAAATGAAGGACAGGAAAGTAAAACAAGTCCTGTCCAGAGGTTGGTACCAGTGTGTCGGAGAGAACATAAGGAAAGGGTGAAGAAGGGCAATATGGTGAAAATATGTATCCATGTATGAAGACAGAACAATGAAACCTGTTGAAAGTATTCTAAGAAGTGGGATGGGAGGGAAAACAGATAAAGATGAAGAGGGTAATTCTAACTAAGATACATTGTAAGCACTTATGCAAATGTCACAATGTACCCCCAGAACAATTATGATATGCTAATTTTAAAAACCCATGCCACCATGCCCAGCTTTTTGTTGAGATGGGGTTCGCACTTTTTGTGGGCTGACCTTGAGCTATGATCCTCCCAATCTCCATCTCCTGAGTAGTGTGATTGCAGGCATGCACCACCACCCTTAACCATATTTTTAGAGGTATTCACCATAGGCATTCATGATTTCACAAATACACACAGCTTTTTTTGTACATGGTTTGTTGGCTATTTTATGTTTTGCTCAGTATCAGGAAAAAGACATCAAAAAGCATGCTATCAAGGCTAAGTGAAAGTTTAGAAGAACGTCCCTATAATCTGCAAGTTTGTTCCTAGGAGATTTCACATCCAGAGGGAAAGCTGAAAGCAACACTTTTCCACAAAGGGTTTTAGTATTCTGACCTCTAGACTTCCTCTGGGCTGGGAAGTATTTTCAAATGAAATTAAGAAATCTATAAACACTTCAGATGGGCTTTTTAATATTCTAGATGAAAATTGGATTAAATTTTGTTCCTTGGAAACCATATATGTTTTCATTTTTCCAGGTTAATTTTCAAGCTATCCAATAAAACTTTCCACTGCCATTAATTTTCCCTTCTGAATTTTCACCTGATTTACTCTTTAGGAAATTATATTCTTGTACACATTAATTTTCTCAGTTGTCACCTGACTTTAGTAAATATTTATAATAGACCAGCTGAGCAAACTGTATTAACTGAACACACACATATTTTATTACTGACAAAATACAGCTCAGCAGCAGTTTTCCGTTCAAAAGGTTGACTGGTATATTTAAGAGCATACTGGTGACTGGTGTGTTTAAAAAGCATATTGTTGAGCGGGTGTGTTGGTTTAGTTTCTCTAAATGAAAATTTACAAGATTAAGTAAAAACCCCAATTCACATCTTTCTATAATTTATGAAGAGTTATGTGTTGAATGTTTCCTTTTTAGTAATATAAGACTAGGCATGTCTTTTAATTAGTAAAGTAAAAAAATATGAGATAGTAATTTGGAACAATTTCTAAATGGTTGAGACAATGAGATTATTAAAATTTAAGTAGTATTTGAAGAACCAATCTGCCATAAGAGTATTTTTGTTCAAATAATTTAATATTGCCAACTATAATATTCTTAAAAGGACAGTGAAATTTAGGGATATTATTCTCTAAATACTATTTATAAAAGCACAAGCTTTACTTTCTTGATTCTCTTACAAATATTGATCTACATTGAATGTTCTTTAATAAGTTGCATATTTTTATTTGTAGATCAAAGTGCTAATGAAATGCATTAGATTTGATTAGATCACTCTAGTCCACCAGTGGTATCTTTAAATACAGCCTACTGCATTTTTTAGAAGTCATTCTAGTTCAATGGGAATACCAGCTAGTGAATTGGTTACCAGTCATGGCCATATTACATTTAGATGAGGTAATCAGGATGTTAAATTTCAAATAGAATAATATTTTTTTCTACCAACCTAGAAATGCTGGCACATAAAACAGTTCTACATTCCTGAAAAAATAAATAAATAAATTGTAGTCATAGTAGGAACTTAAAAATGTCAATTAAAATTTTTATATTACCCAAATATTGCTTTTTTTAAATTTTCCTAAAAACACAGAAGAGCCAGTGCTTTTTGACTGCCAGCTTAGATGGGACCCTTGTGTCCATTACAATAGCATAACAAGTCATTTATTTAATAGTCAATTTCTGTATAACATTTGGAACACTGAAACTCTCTTGTCTACTGGGGTCATCATAGCAGGGTAAGTATGACAGCATTAAACCCAGGAAACCTCCTTGGTGAACAAGCTAAGATACAAGCAGAGACACTCGGGACAGTGTCTCCTCATTCTCCACACAGATGTTACACAAGGCACACCTTCCATCCAGAATTGTTTCTCTGCCACCCAATGCACCTTGTCACTATCTTTTCATTAATTTTATGGTCTTACAAAATATAAATTAACTTTAGTATCGGTTATGAAAAACATTGAAAATGAAATATGGAGCTACATATGGTGCCTGACAGGGTCAAATAAAATGCTTTTAGGTGGGTTTTGTCAGTGTTTTTTTTCTTTGAATGAGGAGTTGATTACATTTATAATTGATTTCTGTGCTTCCAGTTCACCATCAAAACATGACAAAGTCATAGATGATTCTGCCTTTGGTCAGAACGTCTTTCCTGCCAACACGCCTACCTAATCTTAAAATGAAAAAAATGACATGTTTACATATAAAATCTGGCTTTCTGACTGCATTTGATGGTTGGCAGGAACTGGAAAGGAAACAGCTATCCAACAACCACATTACTAAGAAAGCAGGCTTCTTTTGCAAAATTTATTCTTGATTCTTTTGGGGTTAGACAGCCAAATGTGATTAGAATGAGGATTGCTTCTAACACCAGTTATCTTCTGCTTGTCTCTTTCTACAGGGTCTCCTCTTCACTCATGAAATCCCTGAAACTAAGTAATCACATTTATTTGGCTAACTCTGACCATCTCCTGCCCCACCCTCCAGACCAGCAATTCAACCTCAAGCTTAGCATTTCCATCTTTACATTCATCTAACACCTCTGGCTCCAACATGTGTTCAAAATGGAACTTCTCATCTCTGCCGTCTACTTCCCTTCCTTTTCATACTCCATACATCTCCCTTCTTTCTTTTCAATTAGCTTTCATCCATCTTTGAAATCATGTATGGGCCCTTCTTCCATTGCCTCCCACCCAGATTCTTCATTGACCTTTTTCCAAGCACAGCTCCTGTTTTTGTGTGAACTATTGCCAAAGTTTCCAGACTTCCCTTGTAGCAATCAGATTATCTTCTGCTTTAAGATGTGTCTACCTACAGCAATGTTGTCTCAGACTACCATTACCCCTTATGGCACATTTGTACAAATCAGAAAAGGCATTCAATCTTCAAGACACTTGTCTTCCATGTACCAAGAAACTTGTCATTATGGAATATCCTTATCCTTATTGTGACTGAAACATAGTCATAATACATCTAGAAATCTAAAGAGTCATCCTATGAATGGCACTGTCTACGGTTTTGCCATTCACAATCTGTACACAACAGGCAGCCATGATCCTTCTGTCCCTAAATTCCATACATTTTAATGGCCCCTCATCACCTGTGAAAATAAGTACACAACCGTTGGTTCACAGGAGACTCGCCATACTTCAGTCTGCATCTCTGGTGTTATCTCCTGTTCCTTACCTCCTCACATGTGCATTCTCCACTCTACCTGGCACACTATCTCAGAACTGACTCATACTTGCCTGGTACTCCCTGACTCCTTTTTAAACTGTAATATCTCACCCCTTTTTTAAATGTCATTTCTTCCACAAAGCATTATCTATATCCCATCCCAAATTAGAAGCTAGCATTCTTTCTCCTGAACTCAACTTTATCTTGTTTACAAGCTTGTTACAAATGGATGATAGGCTGCCTTTTATTATAGTCATTTGCTCATTTGGTTGATCCTGGACTAGATGGCAAACTCTTTGAGAGAGAGATTGTGTTTCATTTTATGTCTTCTTCAAGGTCAAAGTTAGGCAGAACTTTTTTAATTCACTTAATTGTACTAGAAAGGATGAAATAGATATTTTGTGATTTATTTTAAGTTATCCTATGCCTAAGGAACCTTATCAAAAGGAGTTTTTTAATTTCCTATTTAATTGCCCCAAAGCAGAATTCACTATACTTCTAGTCTTTGCATCTGCATTTTCTTCTATTTACTTTACTCCCCTAATAGCTGGATGACCCCCTATTTTGATTACACATGTAACCCATGAGACATGTGTTACTATTTCATTTTGCTCAGCTAAGAAGTGCAAGCATGTTTTCTTCATCTCTTTGTCTTGTAAAGCTAATCAATCACTGATTTTATAAGTCATCGTTCCCCCAACATCTTCAGGGTAAATAAGTAAGAAAACTCTTGGACTGGGGGCATGGCTCAAGTGGTAAAGCACCTGCCTGGCAAGCACAAGGCCTTGAGTTCAAACCCCAGTACCACCCAAAAAAAGAAACATCTTGCAGAGGGGGTGGTTCCTTATTCAAAAAGAAGTGATCCAGCTCACAAATAATTATAGGACCAGAAGTACTTTTGGTCTTCCATCTGCTGAAACTGTTAACTCTCTGTGGATTTCAAAAAGATCAATATGTCAATTGAATTGAGAACTGTTAATTCATCTTATCACTTTTTTTTTGCTGTTAAATCTATATTTAAGAATAGAGACTATTGGGGAATAGAAGGGAAACATTAGGAGCAGGAAGAAGATAAGGGGGGCAATGTAGGATGCATATGATCAAAGCAGGTTTTTTTTTTTTCTTTTATTTATATGTACATACAATGTTTGAGTCATTTCTTCCCCCTTCCCCCTGCCACCTCTCTGCCCTCCTTCCCCTCCCTCTATCCGCCCCTCCCCACCCCCACCCCCCACCCCGCTACCAGGCAGAAACTATTTTGCCCTTATCTTTAATTTTGTTGAAGAGAGAGTTTAAGCAATAATAGGAAGGACCAAGGGTTTTTGCTAGTTGAGATAAGGATAGCTATACAGGGAGTTGACTCACATTGATTTCCTGTGCATGTGTGTTACCTTCTAAGTTAATTTTTCTCGAACTAACCTTTTCTCTAGTTTCTGGTTCCCTTCTCCTATTGGCCTCAGTTGCTTCAAAGTATCTGCTTTAGCTTCTCTGCATTGAGGGCAACAAATGCTATCTAGTTTTTTGGGTGTCTTACCTGTCCTCATACCTCCCAAGTGTGCTCTTGCTTTTATCTTGCTATCAAAGTCCAATCCTCTTGTTGTGTTTGCCCTTGATCTAATGTCTGCATATGAGGGAGAACATATGATTTTTGGTCTTTGGGGCCAGGCTAACATCACTCAGAATTATGTTCTCCAGTTCCATCCATTTACTTGCGAATTATAACATTTCGTTCTTCTTCATGGCTGCATAAAATTCCACTGTGTATAAATACCATCAAAGCAGGTTTTATGCAGGTATGAAAATGTCACAATGAAGCCCATTAACTTATGCAATTAATATATACTAACAAAATCAAAGATTAGATATCTGCAAAAAAAAACTATACATAGTACTAATAAGAAATTAAATAATTACCATATTTGATTCAATTTGGATTAACTTATAAGTATATGATAAATGCATAGCTTTTAAAGCATATCTATGTATGTTTCTCAGGACCATGGCATCCTAGATAAGTGTCAAAAGCTAGACCCTGAATGCCAAGTAAGGTGGTGATTGTCAAGGACAGACATATGTCAATGCAAAAGAGGTTGACAATATTTATATTTTAAAAATCACTTTGAAACTCCATCTATATCAATTCTTGCTTTTGACTGAGCTTAACAAATAAATATTGTCCTTTGTATTCAATTATCCTCTAAGATGAGGGCAATGGAAAAGTTTGCTGCCACTGATAAACTAATTTTCTACCTTATTACCAAATTATGAATATATTCACCACCATCCCCCTCTTTTTTACCTCCCAGGAAGATCGAAGTTACCCGAGAATGAGATTTTACTTTCTAGGCTCCCAAATCCATAAGAACCCAAACACTGAAGAACTCACAGGATGGTAATCTTATATCACAAGGACTTAAAGTTCACATTCCCACTCAAATCTGAAATCCCTCTAAAGCATACCCAACATGGGATCATCTAATCTCAACTTGAATGTGTCTAGTAATGGAAAAGATGATTATGTCACAGATAAGTTAAACCTTTGGGTTCATTCCAGACTTCAGAAAACACTTCCTTATGGTGCACTAAACTCTACATTTTTATCTAGCTTCCCATTAATTCCTACTTCTGCCCTCAAGTGCTACATATGATAAAAGAAATCATTAGTTCATATCATTTTCCCATCAGAATGTTTAATTAAAAAATGCTTTTCCCTTCCTTAGGTTTCAGTCCTAGATCTGCTACTTGTGAATTAAGAGCCTGGGAAAGTTACGTAGTCTCCTTAAGCCTCAATGTTCCATTTTGTAACATGGAGGTGCTAATAGCATCATCTTGGAATTGTCTTAAGTATTTCATTAGAAAGGAACTTATAGAAGAGCTTAGCACATTGTCGGTACCCCAGAGACTATTACAAAGATGTCTTTTCCTCAAGCATACTCTCTCAGTAACTTTCTCTCAATCCATCATGAACCCTCTGTTGGTAATATTACTCAAATTGCTCTTTTATGTGCCCTTTTCCACCTGCCTGGCAAACAAATAGAAACTAGTGATAATGTTGGTATAGCCCCAGACTGTTCTAATGACCCCTGCTCACTTACTCAAGTCCCATTTGTTCTTTTGATGAGATCTATTTTCTCTGCAGGCTGATGCTTAGCCCTGTATTTAAAAAAAAAAAAGACCACATGAATGACTGGCATTCCTTTCTTCCCTCTTGAAGTCTCCAGGTACCTCAGGCCAGCCTTTAGTCTCCATGCAGAATTACAGAATTACAAATTCTAGACTGTCATGGGTTTCCTTTCTTGTCTAGCTTGCCTCAGGTTTCATTAAAGTAAATAAATAAACACATACCCTGTGTTCTTTTTCATCAGTACCCTTGTCTGACCTGGTATTGGCCAGCTTATCTAGCAAAGTCATTGTGCTGTTGAACTAATGGTTTAGCTTTTCATCTTTTCAAGTAACAAAAAATAAATAAATAATTTTAGGCCAAGATTGACACATCCTTAGAATCACTTTGAGTCTTTGATAACACTTGATTTCTCACTGTAAGCATCTTTAAACTATACTTAGAAGTTTTTTTTTCATTTGCCTACAATTTTGTGATGTGCATGGATGTATACAGGATATCAGAGATCCCCTAGAACTGTTAACAAGAATTAATGTCTTCTATAACATGTTTTCACTTGTATGTGGAATCTAAAAAAGTTGGACACACAGAAGCAGAATGGTGATTACCAAAGGCTGAGGAGTGGAGGGAAGGGGAAGATAATTGATCAAAGGATACAATGTTTCAGATAGAAGGAATAAATGATAAATATTTGAGGTGGTAGATATGTTAATTAGCTTGATTCAATCATTCTACATTATTTGCATGTATCATAGTATCACTAGATACCCCATAAGGTAGACAAAAATACTTTGTCAACATACAATTTTTAACAAATGGTAACTTCCTTAGGAAAGTAATAGTGACAATTTCAGGTATGGGAAGAAGGTAGTATGAGATAGGTTTTCAACAAGAACTCTTGCCACAATACATGTCTCTCCCCAAAACAACTTGTACCACCTATGAATTTGTCCAACCTTAAATACAAATTTATTCATAATTACATGCCAAGAATGTACTTCTACATAAAGAGATATTTTATAACTGTTGCTTGATGTTTAGGGATAGGGGTGTTCACTATTAGCAGATGATTCTCTAAAAATTAAGGAATAATATAGAATGACAAAGAGAAGGATTTTTATGCCTTAGGAATAGATGGGGTGGGCTTTACGTTTCTCAATATTTTCTGAATGCTTTTGTTCTTTTCTATTGCTTTCTTAAGTCAAACTTTAAAATAAATTATCCAAGAGAACTAAAAGGACCCTATACTCAAATAGGTTTTTAACCAAACTAAACAAAAACACAACTTTATTGTATATTTCACGTATTTCCCAAAGAGGGAATGGCTGAAATTCTTCTCAAAGTTAGACTGTTCTCTGAACATATCTCTTCAACCTTTTCCATGAAGTTGTCCATGTTAAACATGAGTTCATTATTTGAGTACAACATACAGCAATATGTTCTTATTGATTTTGCTCACTTTAGTGACTGCCTTTTCTGAGAATAATTTTCTATTGGCTTGTTTTCTATTTTGAGAAGACATAGCAACTTTCATGAAGGACATATTATGAAAATGTAAAAGCAATAAAATACAAAAACAAATCAGTAACGCAATGGGTTGTATCACCTACTAAGCTACAAAGACATGTTAGGTCTTCTGTGCCACTCCCAATAAAGGGACTGTCCTAAGCCAGTCGAGGTGAGTAAGGGATAAAGACTAAGGCAACAATGAGGTCCATCCCTTGTTTTCACAAACATCCAACATTCTCCTTCATAAAACAAGAGGCAGCATGCTTAGCATTGTAAATAAAAATTATAGAAAACATGGACTTGCTAAGAATGAAAGACATTATGAGATCTCTTTGTGGAAATTGGTGGGTGGAGAGGAGGTGGATGGAGAGACGTGAGCCAATAAGAATAAGAGTCAACAATTAATCAATTTACTGGGTTTGCAATTTGATGTCCTGGGTAAAATCTTTCTTAAAGTAATGAAAGAAGAAAATGCTTAAGACCCATGGAATTACACATCCTTAAATACTTCAATTTTTAAGTATTTAAATAAAAAGTAGTTTATACATCCTAAACTTGCCATTGTTTTGAAGAATGTAACAGAGTTTCTCTAAGATATTTGTTGCCTTATTCTCTGGAAGCATCTCTCCAACTCAAGTTTCCTTTCCTTGCCCTGTATATCTTGGGGCTCCATCCCTACAGTCAGCCCTAAGCCATGATATCTTTTTTGGTGGTAATGAGATTTGAACTCAGGGCCTCCCACTTTCTAGGCAAGCACTCTACTGCTTGAGCCACTCCTTCAGCCCCATGTCTCAAGCTGTGAGACCTTGTCTCTGGCAAGGGTTCACATACTAACAGTGATTTGTTCGTCTGCCCCTGACAGGTCATACACTGGAAAGACCTTGAACTAGTAATCAGCAGTGTCATATCCACTAAGCCATTTATTAGCTGATTGACTTTGGGGAAATTGCTGAAACTTACATAATTTCAGTTTTCTTGAGTATTTAATTAGAATAATACTTGCCCATATGCATAATTCAAGAAGTAATTAGAGTCTTCTAAGGCCAGATACGTCTTGAGATTGGCGATAACCCTCTAAACTAGACCCTGTCTCTGTTCTTGAGAGATTTATGGTTTCAAAGGGGAGACAGGCATTTGGATTGGCAAGCAGAATACACAGTGCAAAGTGCCAAGTGAGTGGGGCAATGACCTTCTTGGAAGGGAAACATTCTTCAGCATTACTGATAAAAGACATCCCTGGTACTTAAACTTGTTGCAAACACATGCTATGAGTCAGCTAACAGAGGCAAAATATGTGTAGAGAAAAAAAAGTGAGATGAAAATGTTCATGACTTCTAGAGGAGTAGCCTGTAGACATAAGACTTCATTTCAGGGAATAGACAAAATATATGCAGATTTTTGTAATTATGTTTAATTTTGAGAAATAGCATCCTTACCTTTCATCAAATTATCAAAATGTCAAATGGCCCCAGAATGGATGGATGGATGGATAAATTATAGATAGATAGATAGATAGATAGATAGGTAGATAGATAGATGATAGATAGATAGAAAGGGAAAGATATATAATGTCTTCTGTCACTAGCTTATGTTCCCTGCCCCCCAAATTGTTGGTGTTTCTATATTTACCACTATACTACTTTTTTTACAAACATTTCAAATTAGGGTATGTTAATTGTACAAATGGGTTACATCATGATATTTTCACATATGTGCATATTTCTACCATATTTGCCACATCTATTATTCTTTCTTATCCCCCTTACAAGACTCTTCAAATATAGTAAATGTCAGCACTATAAAGAGTTGTTGAAAATCCTCTTCAAGATTTTCAAGTAAACTAAGATCTAGTTCCCATCCAAAACAAACAAACCAAAAAAATTATAGTTTCTATAATCACCATTTCTGTGAAGAAGTGGTCTTATGAATTATTTAAATTAATATGCTTCAAATTAGAAATTTACTACATATCATATAAAGATGTCCAACAAGGTTTTATCCTAAAAGAACATGTACAAAGAAAAAATAGCTTCATTTCTTTCTATAATTGATTTGATCTTGTCTCAAGACACTTACTGCTGGATATTAAGAGGGGAAAACATTAAATTTCCCAAGTGAAAGCATCACATATCTTCTGATCTAATAGAGAACTCATACAAAGTCTGTATTCTTTTGTTGGGAATAATGAAACATGCAGAAATTCAAGTGGCATTGTATCAGGGATTTGCTTTAAAATGGTTTTGAAGGAAAGAAAAAGATGATAAAGGGGAGGGCAGAGGATGAGAAAAGAGTAAAGGGGAGAAAAAAGGAAACAAATAGAAAAAAAGAGCTTTTGTGCAACCAAAACCTAGTTATCATGAAAATTATCCCCAAATTAAAGCCAAAAAGGAAAAAGAAAGACTCATATCGTTATCATTATTGGAGTCACAGATTTGGGCAGGTTCCCCAGTACTAGCCACCTAATCTACAAGTGTGGTGTGATCAACAAAAGAACCATGGAAAGCTGTGAAAGGAGGATACTGGGAAGGGGCTCCTCACAGATGCCTGGGTCTTGAATAAACTGAAAGCTGAACGTGAGCACCATTGATATCTCCCTGTGGAAATTTGAGGACAGCAAGTATTAGGTGGTGATTCTGATGCCTCAAGACACAGAAACTTCATCAAACACATGACTGCCAGCACATCTCAGATGAACTGTGTTGTCCTGATTGTTTCTGGTGGTGTCACTGAGTGTGAAGCTGGCATCTCCAAGAATGGGCAGACACTGAGCATGCCCCCTGGCTTGTACACCAAGTGTGAAACAACTCATTGCTGATGTTCACAAAATGATTTCTACTGAGCCACTCTAGAGCCAGAAAAGATAGGAGAAAATCATAAAGGAAATTAGCAGCAACATTAAGAAAATTGGCTATAAATCTGACACATTAGCATTTGGCCGGCTTTATGGTTGGAATGGCAATGCTGTGAAATCCATTTGCTTTAAGCTCTAGATCACATCCTATCATTAATTAATTCAACTCATCATCCCCTTGAACCTGCCCCTCCAAGGTTCTCTGCGAAATTGGTGTCACTGGCACTCTTCATGTAGGTCAGAAAGAGACTGGTGTTCTCACATCCAGCATGGTGGTCACCTTTGCTCCAGTCAATATCATAAGTGAAGTAAAGTTTGTTGAAAGGCACCATGATGTTCTGAGTGTATCTCTTCCTGCAGACAATGTCAAGAATGTGATATTTGTTGTGGCAATGTTGCTGGTGACAGCAAAAATGCCTCACTAATTCAAGCTGGTTTCACTGCTCAGGTAATTAACCTAAAGCACCTCTGCTAAGTCAGCACTGGCCGTGCCCCTGTCCTGGGTCACCACACAAGTCACATTGCTTACAAGATTGCTGAGTTGAAAGAAGGGACTGCCATTCTGGTAAAAAGCTGGAAAATTACCCTAAATTCTTAAAATCTGATGACACTGCCATTGTTAACATATACTGCCATGTGTGTTGAGAGTTTCTGACTCTTCCTCCACTGGACTGTTCTGCTGTTCTTGACATGAGACAGCCAGTTGCTGTGAGTGTCATCAAAACAGAGGACAGGAAGGCTGCTAGAGCTAGCAAAGTCACCAAGTCTGACCAGATAGCACAGAAGACTAAATCAATATTACTCCTAACCCTGCCACCCTGTCTCCGTCAGTGGTGGAAGAACATCTCAGAGCTGTTGTCTCTGCTGGCCATTTAAGTTTAATAGTGAAGACTGACTAATTGTAATAGTGTATCACAAAACCATCAGAAGGGAAGGAGAATGCTTGGTGTAATGTGTGTGTGTGTGTGTGTGTGTGTGTGTGTGTGTGTGAATTTTAAGTTATTAGGTTTTTTAACTACTTTAAGGTTTTGTTTTGTTTTGTTTTGCAATGGTGCAGATTGAATCCAGTGTTTTGTGCATACTAGGCAAGTGCTTTACCACTGAGCTATACACCCAGCTTTAAATCAGTACTTTTTAATGAAAACAACTTTACCAAAAATCTATCACAGAATCTTAAGACCCATTAAAACAAAGTTTAATGAGAAAGAAAAGAAAAAGAAAGGTGATCTGAACATGTGAACATAACAATATCTTAATAATTCTAGAATTGAGATATATGGTGGTTTATTACATTATTTTCTTTGTTTTTTTTACCTGTTTGAAACCCTCACCTAACAATTTTGTTTTAAAAGTGAGCACAAAGTAATTTACTTGAAATAAATATTCAGCCTTTCAGGTTCTTCCCCCACTTCTGGCATCTGGGACCATGAAGGAGTTTATGGCCAGGCTTGGTGACTCATGCTTCTAATCCCAGTACTTGGCAGAAGAAAGGAGTCAGAAGGATCATGATTTCAAGGCTAGCCTGGGCAACATAGTAAGACCCTGTCTCAAAAAGCAGCAACAAAACAAAAAACAAACAGGAGTTTATGCAAAGCTTCCTGCTGAAAAATTCGTGGCTACTGCTCTACCCCTCAGGCCTGTGTACTACTTTTGGGTTTTTATGTTGGCATCTAAAGTAAGGTGGCTCACCTGGCCACATCTCAAATTACTTGTGCTGTTATCTACTAAATTGCCACTGGTTTCTCTGGCACCATTGAGATCTCCTGGTGGTGTCTGCTGGTGTCTCCAGCCACTGGCCACCAGTAGAAAAATCCCTGCACTCTTCATCCTGGCCGTAGGCCTGAACAAACTCATCTTCCTTCTCTGCATTGCTGCACTGCCATACCCAACCACAAATGCACACACACACACACACACACACACACACACACGTGCACAGGTGACAGGCATGTGAGGCAAGCATCTGAATCCTGTGCATGACAGCTTAGGCCATAAGAAACCAGGAGCCTTGACCTCAAGTTAACATATCTTGCAAGCTCTCTGCTAATGGTGCACTGTGGCTCTGAATGAGGAGGTGTAACTGGGGTGAATGTGCAGGTTGTGCTGGAGCAGCTGCCTAGGAAATCAGGCTCCAGTCAGGTCATCTTCATCTTAATGCTACCATGGCACTCCGCCTCCCCATATCCACTGCCACAAATATTTTACCCCAAGAAAGGCAAACATAAAGACACTGCAATTTACTCAATTTCAAATCATTTACTGAAAAAAATATTGCACTATCTAAATTAGATTCCAAATAAGAAAATTAGAGAATATAAGCATGAGTTCCCTTTAGCTCAAGGACATGACTAGGAAACTCAGAATGTCAATGAAAAAGTAGCATCAGAACTTTTAGTCTTCCAAGTTTATCATTCTTTGTATAGTACTCCTCCTTTCTGTTTCTAACACTTCATAAATCACAAGCCACTTCAGTTAACAATGAAGTACAAAATCATTCCTAGTGTTCTCGCTGTTGGAGCTGTCTTAATCTGATTCCAGTAACCTGGAATTAAGGAAGAAATAAGGTAGATGTATTAAATCAGCAATAAGAAGCACTGTAAGAGGGCTGGTGATGTAGCTCAGTAGTTGAGTGCCTACAATGTGCAAGACCCTGGTTTCCATTCCCAGTGCTGAAAAGAAAGAAAGAGAAAGAAAGGGGGGGGGAGGAGAAAGGGAAGGAAAGGAAGACGAGAAGAAAGAAGAAAGGAAGAAAAGAAAAAGAAAAACAAACTAAAAGAAGAAAAAGAAGGAGGAGGAGGAGAAGAAAAAGAAGAAGCACAATGAACAAGAACAGAAGTTTCCTCATTGAAAAGAAATATAGTGGTTCTTCTGCACTCTGAAACAAAGGTGGTTAAGGGATTTTTTATTTGTGTTCAGAGAAATCAATATAAGTCCAAAATGTGACAAATCACAAAGGATAATTTGTACCTCAACTCTTTTTTGACAAAGAAATTCAACTTCAGTTATTATCTGTATATGTTTTCTCAAACTAATTTCCTCAATGTCTATGAATAGATAGTTTAAAGGCTCCAGAACTCAACAATTTTAGCTATAACGGAAAGTCTATAATTAGTGAATATAAACCATAAAAAGATCAGTATAGCTTCTACTTCATCTTTGGAAATAACGCATTTTCTACTAAAGCTTGGCAACTGAGAGGAAGAATGCCTATCCTTTGTGGTGTAGTTGGTAATGGTGATTGATGGTTGCTGCTTGTTTGGTTTTTTTTAACCTCTATCTTATTTGGCTACATCTACAGATCAGGAGTTTGGCAATTTTTCATTTTCTATAAGCTCCACTTTCCAAAGGATTTCTGAAATATTACTTGAAATATACCTATGAATCCACTGGTGCAAAATTTCATAGTCCACCATCAAGTTCCTGAAAGTTATTGTTGTGTCTTTAATTCCCTGGAATGTTCCACACCCAACTAATCTCCACACATGGGGACTAACTTGCACTCTGGTTACCTTGAAGGCATTAATGAAAGTTTTACCCTTTTAAATCCATTAAACACTCAGAGGGCTCTGCACTCAGGATCTGTACAATCCTTTCTTGATCACTGGTAAGAGGATGTGATCGTTCTTGGATCACCAACTGTCCACAGCTCTCCCTGTAGTCATTCTTTCCTTTGAAAATGGCAATTTTGTTCTTCTAGTAGATCAAGCTGAAAACCTTGGAGATAGCTTCAACTCTTGCCTTTCTCTCACACCCCACCTCTGGTCCATGAATTTCACCTTCAAAGATAACCCAAATCTAAGCCCTGCTAAGCACATTTGGTATTTCCATCTGGGTCCAAGTCAACATTGTTTTCACATTTGTTTAGATTCCTAGCAGGTTTCATGCTTCCATCTTGAATACTCCTCCTACCACTCCCCAAACTCACATAAATCTTCCACTCCAGAGCCAAAATGATAACCGTCAACACATCTTTACTTAAGTAGATACTTCCACGGCATTCAGTACATGTCATAAGCCACTCAAGCCCTTTGTAAATATCAATTCTTTTTATTCTTATTCTAACATCATATGGAATGTATTAGGTTTATCTTTTTTTTTCTTTTCTTTTGAGACAGAGTCTTGTTTGTTACCCAGCTAGCCTTGAACCACCAATTCTCCTGCCTCAGCCTCCTGAGTGGGTGGAATATACCAACATGCCTGGCTTTTTTCATCCCACTTTACAGGTAAAATGAAAAATAGAGACATTGAGGAAAAAACAATAATCATTTCCCCTAAGTCACCCAGCTCACAGGTCAGGGAGCCAGGACCCAACAAAGGCAGCCATAGCTCCAGAGTCCTTTCACTGTACATCATTCCCTACCTAAGAGTGCCTATTACCTTCCCATGCTACACAGAGTGAAAGCCAAGGTCCCCGCAGTGATTTTCTAGGTACTACATATCACTGGTTTACCTTACACAAACCAAGCAATCTCCCACTTCAGGTTCTGTTCAATGCTCACTAAGCTTGCTTGCTTAGTCTCCTGAATACCTTCTCTCACTCACACCCAGGAGTGGCCTGTCTTCTATACTCTCCCTTACTTTTCTACAGAGTACTTACTGCGATCTGTATATAATATATGCATCTGTTGGTTGCTTTTGTCTATCTCCCACCATTTATGATATAAATCCCATGACACAAAGGCTCTGTCGTTTGTGCCCTGCTCTTTGTTGAGTGCAGGTAGTCACTTATCATCTGCTGGAGAACCGATTACAGATTGAATAAAGATAAACATTACCAGGTAGAAGATGAGCATGTGTGTGAAAGCAGACATAGATTTTGACTTCACTCTTTCTGCACTGCTTTTTTGACACCACTGCTATTTAACCTGACATTTTGACTCTGCTGTTTGTCTTAGCAGGACCCATCACTTACAAATCGACTCAAAGTATATAGAAAATTAAATTGTAATACCACAAACCAATCCTGGACATAGACTAATCTGAAAATATTTGTGGAGACCTAGAATAATCTGAATATTTGTATATTCACTAATTTCTGATAGCTTTGATAAAATTTAAATATATGCCTTAAATAATGTATAATTAACATTATTGTAGAAATAATCAACACAAATATTCTACTCATAGTGATATTTTTATAGATTAAAAAACTAATTCCTACATCTCATTGATAGAACTGATAGTCGCAGCAAGTAAAAATTATACTTTGTACAAATAATAAAAAATAAAATTGACAATAGATAAACCTATGTATGTTGTTCACTTAAAAAGTCTTTATATGTATATATTTCATATAAAAATGCAATATAGCTTTTATAGTTCTGCACACTATTCTAAGAGCTTTTAAGAAGGCGACTCATTAACTATCATGCAGTGTCCTCTGAGATAGATGCTAATATTGTTTCTTTTATAGATGAAAACAGTGAAACACAGAGTAGTTAAGTAACTTTTTCCAAGTGGTTCAGCAGGCAATGATGGAGCCAGGCCTGGAACATATCAGTTATAGTCCAGAATCTGTTCTGTGTTCTGTTCCCTTTCTACCAAGGCTTTTTTATTGATGAGAAAATTAGTGGGCTTACATATTTTATCATAATTTAGATTCACACTATTTGGCACAAGCAAATTGACTTTGCTAGAGATAGTAGACACAAAGGAAAGCTCCCAATGATAAAACCTAAAAAGAATGCAGCATGATATGCACTATGATTTAATAATTTCTAGGAGGGCTGAGGGGGGTATAGTCCAGCATATGCTTAGCATGAACAAGGCCCTAGGTTCAATCCCCATCGTCAAAAAAGTGGTAGTAATAATAATAACAAGAGCAAAAATGATCATAATCTCCAAGAATCTGCACCAAAAACTGATGGTTGTAGGGATAACAACTGCTGAAAAAATCAAAATGAAAATGAGTAAGTGGAGGACCAAGCACAGTGGCTCGTGGCTATAATCCCACTACTCAGGAAGCTGAGACAGAGAGGACTGTGACTTGAGGCCAGCCTAAGCAAAAAGTTAGCAAGACCAATCTCAATGAACAAGCTGGGCTTGGTGGCACCTGTAATTCTAGCAATGTGAAAGGTGTCAGTAGGGGATCATGATCTAAGGCTGGCCTTAGGTGAAAAATGTGAGACCCTATGCAAAACATGACTAAAGTAAAAAAAGTACTGGGGACATGGCTCAGGTGGTAGAGTACCTGCTTACAATTGTAAGGCCCTGAGTTTAAACCCCACCAGTACTGCAAAAAAAGCAGAGGATGGGGAGGACAGTAGTAAAAGGATGCCACAAAAACTATTTATTGAAGAGTAGAATATATTTCATGAAGTTTGCTCTTGGCATGTTGTCTCCCCTGAGACTTTCCAAATCTGCTGTGTGATTGTCTGAGGTGACAAACTTCATCTCATATTTCATAGCCACAAGTAAGTCCCATGGCCATGCTTAGCAGCAGGTTGGGAAATGCTAGCCCTCTGTATTCTCAGGCACAGAAGACAAAAATACAAAGTCAGTGGCTAATTACAAGGAAGACAGAGCAGCAGGCAATGTCTGTATGGCGTCCAGCCCAGATATCTTGTCACCCTCAATCCCAGTAATAATAATAAACACAAGAACAATAGCAACTTTTCCTGGGCACTCACAACAAGCCAGGCACCGAATTTGGATGCATTTTCTCATTCGATCTCCAACTCTTACAAGGTAAGCACTTTACTGCCTGTTGTACAGAAAAAGAAAACTGAAGAGCACAGTAAAAACACCTCCGGTGGTCTTCCATCTACTAAATGTTGAAGCTGAGATAAGGAGAGTTTACTCAACTGTCCTTCTTAGAACTGCTCCTCTATTGTGCTTCCCTTCTGAATTGCACAAGATTCAGAGTTTAGAGCACTTCGTCTCTGAATATTGCAGCCTTTGCAACAGTATTCACCAGTGGATCTTGAATGCAAAATAGAATTTGACCCTGGTGGCTTAGCTATAACTGGAAAAGACAACTTGCATAAAATTTTCTCATAAAGCCTGTTGCCAAGATCATGGAGAACAGCATGTGCTCCTCCAGATTATAGTGATAAGAGGGTGAGGTTGCTGAGAGCTGCAAGTCCTGACCAGGCAGCACATCTCTGAGACAGGGACATTTCCGCTGGCCTCCACTAAAGCCTGTGCGTTGGCTTCTTGGAGAGGAGCTGGCTTAGAAAACTAGAAAAACCACATCCAACAGATTCATGCAGTTGGAAGGGCTGTCAACAGGAAATGGTCAATAGATTGCCCTAAATCCACTAAACTGCCACAGAACTCTGCTGCCACTCTGTCTGGACAACCATGCTGACAACTCACTTGAAGACTAAAAGATCTTTTCCATTCTAAAGGAGGAATGACTGAAGGAAAAGGGTGTAAATAAGTTGTATAAATATTATTCACCACACAGCTAGAAATTTATAATAACCATATCAAAATAAAATGTAACTATTGTAATGTCTGGTGTCTGCTAATCTGTAAACCTTTTCAATGGGTGTTTGTTGTTATGTCACCTTGCTTAGATCTATACAATTACCCCTGGGGTACACAGCACTCTTCAAAGGTCATCATGATCTTATTTCAGGTTCTATTGTGCCATGACTGGCATTCTAACACTGTGATGATCAAGGAACTTCTAACAGTTTTCTAGTCTCCCCTGGCTAAACTGTGAAATTCTCAGATACAACAAATCAAATCTTTTCTGCTTGGGAGATGGAGAAAGAAGAGGCAGCTAGGCCAAATTCAGGCCTCTCTCATTACTCTTACACCACCAAACATTCTACTGGTTTTGGCAAAATCTCCACATCTTGTTACCTTCAAGACTTTGTACTCTGATACCAAAGCCAAGTCTTTGAACTTTAAAATGAATTATCTGTCTCAAGCAATTGGCTTTCCAGACTTTTGTCTTTGCTATGAGTTTAAAACTCCAGTCATCAATCCAACTGGAATTATTCTTCTAAGCTGAATAAGAATAAGCCCTTCTGAGAACAATGTGTAAAGAGAATTACATGGTAGATTAAAGGTAATGGGCTCAAAACTGCCAAGCAGAGGAACAGAAAGTAAAGTCAAGATCTCTGGCTAATGTATCTCAAATAGTATTTGTTAGCTCTGCTTTTTGCAATGTTCAATGTTTTCTTCTATCTTCAAGTTACCCTAATAACTATAATAGCAAATAGCAAAATTCATGTAGTATTTGCTATGTGCCAGCACCTTGGATGACTTTATCTTTTAAGCCTCACAACACCGTGAGTTGGCCCCCTTATCTCCTTTCACAGATAAGGAAAGGGAGTCTTGGAGACATTCATTACTTCCCAAAGTTCACAGAGGTAGTAGGTGGTAGAACCAGGCACTGTTAGTCCCTGGATGTATGAAGATTAATGATCCAAAGATGAATAATGCAAAGATGAGTGTGCTGGCTGGTATAGACATCGAGCATTTAAGTGGATCCTGGCAGCTCATTTGACTGGGACTGTAATTGAGGTTTATGTACAAAGCAGGAGGGGCATTTGACTAAAGATTTTAGAAGACTTCCTACAGAGATTCACACCTGAATGCATTCGTGAAGGACCAGCCTGAAGGTTACACAAGAGAGAAGAACAGGAAAGTAAAATAAAAAGGCAGAGAGGGTATTTTAGTCCTATGATATAGCCTCAACAAAAGAAGCAGAAAGGCAAGCTGAAATAGAAAGTTTTTCTCTGTTTTTGACTATTTCTCCAGTTAGCTACAAGTAGTCAGCAAACAAATGCCTACAGCAAGTTACTTTGCTAATGAATCTGAAATTGGAACAGGGCAAAGTGAAAATAGTTCATCTGGGCTCTGTCTGGCATCATCTGGTGAAGGAAAGAACTGACTAAAGTCTCACTAACATGTGAAGTGATAAGGCTGAGACTCTAGCTCAGGACTGAGTGCTGATAAACCTATTTTTGGCCTGTCCATGTAGCTTGAGCTTCCTCACAACATGGTGGCTAGGTTCCAAGTAGGAACATCATGTGAGTGAATAAACCATGTAGAATCCTTAACACATTTTGACCTTGTGCATAAGTCATTCAGTGTCACTTTCATGTTGTACTTGTTGAGACATCTACAAAATGATGCCCAATTTCAAAGGTAGGAGGGAGACCTCAGCCCTTGAGGGGATGTGGCAGTGTTTTGTAAGAGCATATGGAACTGGAACTATGGCTTTGATCATTTATTAAATATACAATATGACTTAATTCTAAACATGAAAGAGCAATATAAAATGCAAATAGAGCCACTTTCCATGACTCTATTGTGTCCTGATCTAATCACACTAATAGCTTGCATGAGATCATTGATCAGTTCATTGCTTTCTAGAAGGGGGTTCCCAGCATGGAGCCAAGAAAAGAATTTATGTCATTCGTAAGACATCAACAGGAGTTTCCCATACAGTAGGGTGGGTATGGGAAATCTTAGCATCACTTCACAAAATGCTTGTTGTGTTATCTTGGCCACATGTCAAACAACACATTCATGAATTATTTACAAGAAAGACTTACTTACAAATTTTGTTCGAAGGCATGAATTTGATGTTTGCAATCAAAAGAGTATGTCAGGCTATTAGTCCCAGATTGCCATGGGGACCTCTTTCTCTGAAGGCAATATTGGTAAGTCTTGACCAAGAGTTCCTAATGACTTTGCAGAGCCATTTTAGGAAAGATCCTCATTGTTTGCGAAAATGTCCTCAGAAGGGCTTGAATTCTTTTAGCTTCATCTCATTTACTGGGTACAACAGTCATAACTCTATGACATTTAATTTAAAAAGATTATAAGACACTAATGCTTCTATGTTGTACAAGGAGCAGAATATGAGTTGCTCAGTATTGCAAGTCATGTTAATGACCCACATAGATGCTTCTTTCCTGCAATTTGCAGTAATATTAAAATTATTACAACACTCAGTTGGAGTTATTTAACTTTGAATTTCTAGCTTCTTAACTACCTCCTCTCCTCTCTGAGGGATCATCAGAGACATAGAGTAGAAAAGCAATTGTTCTGTCTTCCAAAGTAATAAAAATACAAATAATGATGAAAAAATACAAAATGGACCCTCTTGCTATAGAATTTGTGAGTGACAGAGGTTAGTCTAATAATCATCATAAAAAACAGGATATAAATGAAAAGGAATCCTTTTACTCTGTGAAGGAAAAGCACCTGATTCTGTGAGTGTGGTTGTTTGAATATGGTTTGGATGCCCCTCAAAGGTTCACATATTGAAAGTTTAGTGTGTAGGGTGAGAATATTGAGAGACGATATGGAACCTTTAAGAGGTAGGGCCAGGTAGGATGTCCTTAGGTCAATTGAGAGAACATCTTTCACACACCCTTTGGTAGGAAAGTGAGCCGGGCTCTACCTAGTCTACCTCCAGCTTCCTGTCTGAGATGTGATCTCTTCCTCATGCATGTGTTCCCACCATTTCCATCCTCCATGATGGGACACAGTTGAGAGGGCCTCACAAAAACGGAGCCAATGCTAACATTTTGTCCTTGAACCTCCAAAACTGTGAAGGTTAAATTAACCTGTTTTCACTATAAGTAGCCGCTTCAGGTGTTTCATCATGGTGGCAAAAGCTGACTAAGAGAGTGCATGTTATGAAGAAGCTGACATATACAGGGGGAAAGGTTCTCTGATGAAGTGCTGGCTGAGCTGAAGCTAAAGAATGAGTGTGAGTAAACCTGGAGTCAGGGAGAGGAGGGGAGTGGAGAGGGGAGTTCTAGTCAGGGACAAACAATATAAGCAAGAAAGGGCCTGTAAGCAGGAGGCAGCATGGTAACATTGGGAACCAAAGAAGGACAGAGGGTACAATACACAGGACATTACTGCATAGTGTGGACAGTCCTTGACCTGAGAATAATAGACAGCTATTAAGAAGTTTTAGGCCTCTAGATTTTTAAATTTATTCCATTGAAGAACATGTAATTGTCAACTAGAGAAAGTCACGTAGGGCTAAGAAAGTAGCAGTTGTCCTCGTTTCTTAGCAATGTGTGTACTTCTTATCATGATTCACTCCCCTAGATCTTTTCATTCCACCACTGACAGTTAATCAATCAACTTCAATTATTTCTCTTTCTCTCTCTCTCTCTCCTCAAACACATTTAGAGGTAAATTCAGGAGGGAAGTTAAGTTCAAAAGCTCCCGTTTTTTGTGGTCCTGGACAATCCTCCCCTCACACACACACAACCACCTCCTACTCTTTCTCAGATGAATCTTCCACTTCACCCAAACTTTATTTCTGCCTCCATGAGTCCTCCTTGGAATGATCTGGAACTTTTCCTATTCTACTCCTACTCCTCCATTAGAGTGTCACCCAACTTACAACATGTGGATGCTTTATGGCCACTGTAACCTACATGCATCTGAGAGCGTAGGCCTGCATACTTGCAATTACTCATAAATGAATGCACACTCTTGGGATATTCTGTAACTGTTCACATAGGTTTATCCTGCCTGTTTGAGGAAAAGCACAAATACGTTGTGGGCAAGAACCATGTATTTTAGCTCTTTTATATCATTCACAGCTCTTGGTTGAAGGATAAACTTCAGAGAAGAGGACAAGAGTCACCCAACACACCACACTGACACTTGACCAGAGAATGAGCAGTTCTATTTCATAAACAACAGCGTCATCTAGTGGTTGGAAGGTTACATGGATTTTTCTAATTTTAATAGTGGAACAAAGATAAAGCATTTATTTTTAAAGAGATTGTCACAAATTGTTTAATGAACTCAAATTATCCCCATCAATTATGAAGTAATTTCAAATATGGACATATGTTCTCTGCCTTCTCAATGGCTTCTTCACCTTCCTTTGGTCCAATGGCCACAAGGGTCCTGCGTGTGTTTCTTGCAAACCACAACTTCCCTTTCCCGTAGGAAGATAAATTCTCAGTGATTATGCGACTTTTAACTTTCTGCTTCCTGTGCAGATGGAGCTTTGTGTGAATAAATATTTATTTTGGAAATAAAATATGTAATTGAGGAAGAAACTCGAGATGGCAAGTATGATAGCCAGAGTAGAAACTCATTTCAAAGCCAAATATGAGAAAGGCAGTGTGGTGCAGAGGAAAACTTGTGGACTGTGACTTCTGAAGGATGTGAGATTAGATGCTGCTCTCCCCTATTGAAATCCCACAGTATTATGACAGAGTGACATCTCTAGGACTCATAGTCCTCATCCCAAACAATGAGGATATGGGAGTATGAGATACAGCTTCCCAGATGCTCTGGACAGGGTCAAATAGAATCCTGTGCAATAAAATTCTGGCCTGGAGTATGTAACCGATGACTGATAAATAGCTGTTATCATTATTTTACATTTTGCAAAGAACAATTACCTTCATCTTTTCAATCTAGTTTTTAAAGGCAAATTGCTGGTTTGTAAACTTGAAATTGTCACTAAGTAATTCTGAGTAATTCAAATTACCTCATCTCTCCTGGTTTTAGATGCATATCCTCAGGATAAAGAGTATGGGAAAACCACCTAAAATACCTGAAAGTCAAGTAGAAATTAAACTAATCCCTAGAACTCAGAAGGTGATTATAATGAAGACTTTAAAAAAAATTGGAAGAGACTATAATTATCTTTAACTATAGTAGTTGGAAAAAATAACTTCCTTAACTCAAGAAAACTGGATTTGAGGAAAGAGAAAACAAGGCTAGGGATAAAATACATAAATTTATCAGAAGAAAATAGTGTGTGAGTCTGTACTGACTTGTGTTGCCCCCTTGTGGATAGAATGTGAATCACACTCACCCCCTTAAAACCTGTGATTTTCATCAGAAAACATCACCTGAGGTTTCTCAGTTTTATATGAATCCTAAGGTAAAGCAAGAGCTTGTTTCAGAAGTATACCTTTTTTTTTGCCTATTTTCTACACTTTTTTCATATAAAGAATACAATGTACAGTGGGTTTTTTTTTTTCCGTCATTCCCATAGATTAATACCATAGGTAGATTTCAACTGTATCATTCCACACACAGTACTGAGGTTAGTAGTAACAATGGACAATCAGTAATGTCTCTTTGGGGATGTCAAAGAATAATAGAATTTCTAAGTTGTAATGAATTTAGACTCTCTATTCTAAATTCTGACTGAGTATAACAAAAACACACCTTCTCTGAGCTTCTGTCCTGACAATGGGAGCAAATTATACCCTCCCCACCTAGGACAAGTTCAGTGGTCTTGCCCCCTTGCCCAACAGGGCTTGGGCAGAGGCCTGGGTTCTAATTCTCAACTTTCCATTTGTTACCCATGATGTAGTCCAAACCTCAGATATCAGGAGGCTAAAACAACAAAGGTCTATTTCATGCTCTTATTAATGATCTTTGAAGAGTGGTGACGTTGCAGGACTTCTCATTCTAGGATCCAGGCTAAAGAAGCAGCCACTAACATGGACATTCTAGTCTGATGAAAGAGCTAAAAAAAATGAGTGGACAGATAAGAGCCCAGAAATGGAAAAGCAAGATTCACACTTATGTCTCTCTAGCTTGAGAGATTAAGACCTCAACCACACAACTGCCCAGATATCAGTGTCCACCATGCCTTCCATGAAATACTATGATCAAGGCCACAGGAAGAAAAGAAAAACCAACAGTAACAGAAGTGTCAGGGAAACAGTTTGTCTTTGTAACACCTTCTGGGGGGCAGCATATCAGTGGTCTCCCTCATTGCTGACTTCCTCTCTGCAGACCTCCCTCTTTGCTGTTGCCCCTTTGAAGGCAACATGACCACAAATGTCACTACACTGTATCATTCCTGTGTGTGTTCACAGCTATCTCTTTTACTAATCTCAAAACACACATACAACACAAGTAGTATTTGACAAACACAGAAGCCAAGGATTGAGGTGATTTGTGTAAATCAGGGTTTTCCAACCGAGGTATTCTTGGACTGGATAATTCTTTGTTATGGGCTCTATAGTGTGTATAGGATCATCTGTGGATTGATTTTACCAAATAGGTGCATGCTCAACTCACCACCTACCACCAATTATGACCATCAAAAATGTCTCCAGATGTTGTCAAAATCTCTGGAAAACAAACTAACTTGTGGTTGAGAAATAGTCACCTAAAATGCTTCAGCAAACACGTAGAAAGTCCATCTGACCCAGATCTGACTACAAATTAGTGTTCACTCCATTACATTCTGAGGTACGTATTGAATGCTGCCCTAGGATCAGCATTCTCAGGTTCCAATGACATCTATGCAACTTCCTCATTTTGCTCATGAGCAAACCAAAAACCTAGAGATAGGAGGTGACTCAGGATTCCATGGTTCAAAATCCTTTCAAAATAAGCATTCCTAAGAGTTCTGTGAAAAGTCACATTACCGATATGAATCTTAAGATGGGCACATCTTGTTCTGTCAAGAGAGTACTTCCAAACATGCCAGTATTTGAATCATGAATCTTTTTCATAATTCACAAATCCTTTCCACTCCCAACCCTGACCAATCCCCAGCTCTCCACCAAGTCTATAGCCATGCTAATTGAGTTATTTAATCAGAGTAGTGACATGATGGCCCAGTTTCCTATGAATAAGCTTTCTTAAACTAAGTTAAAAAAAATAGCTCATAATGAGACCATTTCATAGCAAGTACAAAACAAAAACTAAAACCTAGCTAGAGAATCTTTTTGTAAAATATCCAGGTATCTCAGGCTTGTGACACAAAAGTGTTTTAACAGTAAAGAGGTCAAAGTCATTCCCAGAAAGAAAGTTTCACCAGGACAGCAGACTTCTGCAAGAGATGCTATTCTGTTCCCCACTATCATTGCCAGGTTCCAATAATGTCTGCCATGGGGGATCACATAGCTACTCCATTTCCCTGTGGTCATTTTTGGCCCTTTGGGAACATCAAGAGAAACATGTGTACTTACCAGTTAGATATCTAATATGGCCTTTACAGTCTTAGAGCAAGTTGAATATAAAAACTCTCTTTCATTTACTCAGCACTACATCCTCAGTGAATAACACAAACTACATGGCCAATAAATATTTATCTGACAACCAAAACAGAGGAATTTAGGACCTCCTGATTGACTTCCAGAATCTGTGTCCACCAGGCATTTAACTTCTCTGGTCACTTTTCAGAATTCTGCCTTTCTGTCCCCAGGAGCAATCATCCCAACCCAAGGATGCCTCACGCTTCCAACAGGAAAGCTTTCACATTCCACAGTCCCACATCTTCCCTTAGGTAGGGTGAGAGACACAACTCTAGTCCTTCAGACTGGCTATGCCTGGAGCCACGACTTTAGTGGCTGAAATTAGTTTGCAGTGAAGTTGCTAAAGACTTCTAACTAACAACTCCCCTCTGGAAGGCTCAATTTTGTTGCCATTTAAAATCTCATGTATGAATTCAAACATTTGTCTTGTTCTTTAATGATAGCACCAAAACTCCGCCCAGCACTAATCATGTTTTTAGTGTCTGTGTTTTCTGATGTTTTGATATCTTGGAGATGGACTGACCTTGAAGGGACTGCTTCTCCCAGGATCACCTAATTCCTAAAGACAGAGAACTTACCCCCCCAAGTGGGCACACTGTTTATATACAAGCCAGCAGATGCAGAGTCCATACCTCTGACCACCTTATCAGGTTCTCATACTATTCTCTGCCCTAATTACCCCAAGGCAGACACCAGACAACTAGCTACAGCCCCAATGCCCCAGAACCCACCGACATTATTCAAACCAGCCAATCATAAATCTCTTGGCTTGCCCTGCTTTTCCTCAGGAAAACACAACAAAGGCTCTTGTCCATATCCTCTGCATTCTCTCCGCAGCATAACCACCCACGGTGCTGGGCCATGTGGGCCCTTCACATTGTGCCAGGCCTCCTGATCATAAGCATCTGTGAGGGCAAACTTCCTTCTTCATGGTAATAATTCTGGGGTCTTTAGTTTCGCCATACTAAATTAAAAATTTAAGCACTCCTTAATACTATTAACTAATCTGTTAAAAAATTAGTTTTTATTAGTAAATACATTATTAATCTAGGACTTGACAATATTCAGGATAAAATACATTTTTAGGAAAACAAAACTCCATGGAGACTATTTTTAAATGGACTACTTCCATGTTCTTTTGGGAAAACCTGGAATAATTAAAGTTCATTAAGTTTCATTTGCGGTCTACAGAAATATTTATAATCTGGTTTAATGTAAATAAAATACTGTAAGTAGTCTAAGAAAAAGTAATTTTCCCTCTTGTAGATTAGAAAAGAGTTCAGGACCCTTTATAAAATTCAAATGGGAAAGGCAGCAACTTGTTTGCTTGTTCAGTTCTAGCCAGAAGTTATTTACAGAGCATACTATTGACAAGCAAGTGAAAATATTTATTGAATAATTAATATTTATTTCTCACAGTGCACAAACTGAGTGCTCATAATGGGAGCTATTATTCTTATTGCTAACTTTGAGGGTAAAGCAATGAAATTTTTCCTAATATAAGCAGATAGCTAATGGATAAAGGATTAATTACCTTTATAGCCACTTACTTTATTAGAAAACAGTAAACATGAAGAGACTATGTAGCTAGACCCAGATCTCTAATGGATTCCATGGCAAGGTCAGATTTCTGCCTTGTCCAAGACCCAACCCTTCTCTAGAGAGCACTGTGATTCTTTCATTTCACTTGGAAAAAAAAACAACAACTTTCATTTGGGGAATTCCCTTGTAGAGTTTCATGGTTTTGTCCCAAATTCTCTTGGGTCTAGAAAATTACTTTGTGTTCTTATGTTTAATATTCTGAGTTTTTGTTACAGATGGATTTTTGCTGAGCTCAAGGCCCACACAGTTTCCAGTATAGAACCAACCCTAAATCTTTTGCGGCTTTGAGTTAGTCTTGGCAAGACATTTTCAGGGTGGGAGGATTTTTAATGGGTTTCTTTAAAAGAGATTCTTTAAAGAGTTCGTTTAGGCTCAAACCAAAGTAAACTGACTATTCTATCCCCCACGGACATTCGAGACAAGGTTTGGGATTTGGGGGTGTGGGAAGTAAAGCCTACTGAGAATCTGCTTGATTCTGGACTGCGGTCCATGAGGGAGCAAGACTGTGTTGTCGCCTAAAGAAATGTTCTCACAATGACTTTTTTTTTTAGAAAAAAAAAAACAACTTTTTACTTCTTTATGCTCGCATAGTTTAGAGGTGTTATAATACATACATGCAAGTATGTGCATGCATAAGTAACCAATGTCAAAAGGCAGTGTGATAAAACTGATACTGTATGGTGAATATCCCATCATGAAATGAACTCCTAGTATAAAAGAATAACTACACATGGATTGGGTTGGCAGAGAAGATTTAAAAGTTTAACATGGAGTGAAGAATCACAAATTTCCAACCACTGTTGGCTGCTACTAGCTCCCATAGTCACTACATTGCGTATCTATTTCACTAAATAGACACTTATCTGAGGTAAGTGGAAAACAAAGATATTTTTCTCTAATACTTTTTCCTTGTTATCATAATTTTTATATTCTTTATTATGTTGAAAAATGTGCATGATTTGAGAGTATTTCATCTCCTGAAATATTTGAAGTAGCAAACTGATATTCTGTTCTTAATCCTTTCTCATAAATTGTAAAAATAATAATAATAATCCAAATGGTATCTTTTCTTGAATAAACTCAAAACTCAAATATAACTTAAAAGTTAAAAATGAAATATGTTTTTAAAATGGTAAGATTTTTTAATATTATGAATGTTAGTAACCAATAACTATATAAAAATTAAAAGAAGAATGATTAGGCAGAGAATAGGAGGCTCACAATTGGATATCAGCCCAGACAAAAAGTTCATGAGACCTCATTTCCACAAATGGCTGGACATTGTAGTGTATGCCTGTCATCCCCAGCAACACAGGAGGGTCCCGAGGCACAAAGTAAAGTCCTGTCTCAAAAATAATCAACACATAAAGGCTGGAGTGCTAAAGTGCCTGCCTAGCAAGCACAAGCCCTGTGTTCAACCTCTAGTACCACTTCCCCCCCCAAAAAAAGAAGAATTTTGTTTTTATTATACTTTACTTTTCCAGAGATGTAACCATATTTTGCAATGCTGGGAGCTGAACTCAGGACCTCAAGCTTTCTAGGCTGGCACTCTACCACTTGAGACATGGCTCAAGTTTCTTGTACTATATACCCAGGAGAAATGAAAACATGTGCACTCAAACAGTACTCCCATGTTTATTGCAGCACTATTGCTACCATATGGATTCAACCTAATTCTCCTTCTATGGGCAAATAAATAAAGGAAATGTTGTATATATACAATAGAGCCATAAGAAAGCATAAAAATCCTGTCATTTGCAACAATGTGGATGACATAAGAGAAATAAATCAGGCAGAGAAAGACAAACACTACCACACATGACCTGATTCACAGGCAAAATCTAAAAAGTGACCTCATTGAAGTTGAAAGTAGAACAGCATTGCACTTTTTGCTCAGTTTTGCCAGCTATACATCAGACAAGGGACTGATAACCAGAATATACAGGAAGCTCAAAAAACTAAACTCTCCCAAAATCAATGAACCAATAAAGAAATGGACAAATGAACTGAACAGAGCCTTTTCAAAGGTAGAAATCCAAATGGCTGAAAAAACACATGAGAAAATGCTTACCATCCTTGGCCATAAAGGAAATGCAAATTGAAACCACATTAAGATCCCATCTCACTCCTGTTAGAATGGCTGCCATCAAGAACATTAACAATGACAAGTGTTGGTGAAGATGTGGGGAAAAAGGAACTCTCATACACTGCTGGTGGGAATGTAAATTAGTACAACCACTATGGAAAACAAGTATGGAGGCTCCTCAAAAAACTAAAAATAGAACTTCCATATGATCCAACAATTCCTGTCTTAGGGATATACCCAAAGGAATGTAAGTCAGGTTACAATAAAGTCGCCTGCACATCCATGTTTATTGCAACATTTTTCACAATAGCTTAGCTATGGAAACAGCCAAGATGCCTCACTACTGATGAATGGATTAAGAAAATGTGGTATTTATATACAATGGAATTTTGTTCAGTAACAAAGAAGAATAAAATTTTGTCATTTGCAGGTAGATGGATGGATCTGGAGAACATCATCTTAAGTGAAGTTAGCCAGGTTCAGAAGTCCAAAAGCTGAATGTTTTCTCTCACATATGGAATATAGAACTAATACAAATGCAGCACTATTATGAAAAATGGGTCACATACTAGAGGGAGAGGATAAAAGAAGGAAGTTAAGGTGAATATGATTGATATACTTTCTATACAAGAATGAGTATAGAATTTTTAAACTGGTCAAAAAGACCATAAGAAAGGGACTAAAATAGAAAGAAGAAAAATAGAGCAGATGAATCAAATTGGGCTAATATATATATATATATATGGAAGTGCCACAAAAAAACTTCCTGTGTAGCTATCTTAAACAAGCAAAAATGTCATTTTCTTCTTCTTTTTTTCTTGTACCAAATGGGAGAACAGGACAGTAGAGCAGGTCCTGCCTGGAAGGGGTGGGGGTGGGGAGTGGTAATACCACTGGGATGAAGGAGGAGGTGGGAAAAGGGTGTTGAAGAGTGAATATGGTGCAATTACTGTGTACACATGACTATAAATGGAAAAAATGAGACCTGTTGAAACTATTCCAGGAATGAGGAAAGGAGGGATTAAAGGAGAAAGCTGGAAGGGGTAAATTCAAGTGTGATATATTTAATATATTTGAAGAACCTTTGTAAATGCCACAATGTACCCTCACCCGGTACAACAATCAAAAAAACAAAAAAGGTAGAACAATGGCTACTAGAAACTGGATACAGTTGAGGGGGGAGATTTATTAACGTGTACAAGGCTACTAGATTGGTGAAATAAGTTCTTGTTGTTCTATGGCACAGCAGAGTGAAAATAATTAACAGTAATTCTGTATGTTAAATAGTTCAAAGAAATGATAGAAGTTTATGGTCATGGAAATCCTAATTACCAATGAGTTAATAATTACCCAATATATACATGACTCCAAACATCATATTATATCTCACAAATATCTATAAATATGTAAAGAAAAGAAAAAAAGAACACACGATGGGCTCAAAAATTTATACAAAAACATTCAAAACAACTTTTTCCACAATAGAGATAACCAAATGACCAACAATAGGTAACTAGACTAACTTCAGTAATCTACTCATGGAATATTATTCAACATTGCAAAGGAATGTACTGTCACAAAGCAGCAGGGATGAATTTCAAAACTCCATAGTGAAAAAAAGAAGCAAGATATAAATGAGTACACACTGTATTATTCCATTTATGAGACATTCTTAAAACACACTCAATGTATTACAGAAAGCAGATCAGTGCTTGCCTGGGATAGGGGCTGGGGCTGAGGGAATGGAGAAATTGACTAATAAAAATGTTCCATGAACTGTGATCATGATTGTGGAGCACATGCTTTGGCCAAAACTCAACAAATGGTACAATTAAAATTGGTATTTTTGTAATACAATAAAAATTATACCTCAAAAGGATAGATATTTTAATGGATCTAAATTTCCCTCTAGACAAATTAGAGAAATTATGACCTAATGAAAGTAAAAGAAAGAAAAGGAAAAAAATGAAATAGAGTGTTGGGAACCAGGTATGAACCCTGGACTGGGATATAATGGAGTTTGCACAGCCTCTTCTACCATAATTTCTCCAGTACCTGGTGTCTTGACCTTTGTTCTCACATCTCCTTGAAGAATACAACATGCTGTGTCTGCATACCAGCCCCCTGATGCAAAACTAGATAAAGTACCAGAACTGTTAGGAAAATCCCTGATGCCAGATTAATCAATATCTTAGATAAGTGTCCTGTGTGTCTTGATGATTCCAGAACTGATGTGTTGCAATTAAGACTCATTAGCCTTAGGAAAGTTAGCCCACCAAACCTCATTCTTTTTACCTTGCATCAAGAATTGTTAAAGCTTGATTTTTTTACCTGAGTCTTTTCCTTATACTGACCTCATAAAATAAACACTCTGACTCAGGTAGGTGCTCACATTTCCCATCAGGAATGTGCAGCCTTCCCATCCCCAGCATTCTGTTTTATGTTTTATGTCTTTATATCTATATGTCTGTGTGTATCTTATTTCTCATTCCCCACCACTCTTAGGTTCATGCAGCATACCCACACAGACCAGGGCAAGTTGTGCCCATCTTTGGGGCCTCACTACAAGAGAACTCATTAGTCACGGTGGGGAAATGCTCTCCGAAGGATGCGTACACAAGGAAAATAAGGTAAGAGGAGAGCAAAATTCTGAATATAGTCGGTAGTAATAAATATGGGACAAACTAGATATAAAGAAAGAGATCGCTATATATGTATGTTTAAAACTAAAGGTAAATCTAAAGTCTTAATGTCTACAGTGCACTCAAAATTAATGTAATTGTTTTGTGATTCATTATGTAAGTTCTGTGTATGTCTATTGTATGATTAACTTATTAGAGACAAAAATCTAACGGCTATGGCAACAGTCTTATTAAAAACTGAGACTGACTCAAAACACTATTCCTAAAATTGACTCTTACTTCAGGTGTTAAATGAGTCCTAAAAGAACAGAATGGGACACTTCTCAAACTTCTCCTAAAAATTAAAAAAAAATAATAACTTATCAATGTACTATGGCCACTTAGTTAAGTTTTACATGTTCTTGAGCTCTTAAATCTATGTGCACTTAAATTGACATTTATTGCATGCCTAATTTAAAACCTTTTTTTACATACATGTACATTTAAACATCTTTAGGAGGATTTTTTATAAAATTATTGTAAAGAAATACAATAACTTCTGTTCTCTTCTATTCCCTGCCTCTTCTGCTGCTACTTTTAAGAAAAACCAAATTTTTAAAGGTTATGTTGGGGATTCCAAGATGGCAACTAGAGGGAGGAAGCAGAAAGTGTGCTTCCTAAAGTAAAATCTTGGAGAGATGCTGGAGATACACCTTACAAGAAAAACCACCGAGAAGAGGCAAAACTTTGACTCCTCCACACCCCTAGCCCACGCGTAGCACTCCCACTCCATGTTAAAAGGAGAGACCAGGAGGGCTCCCGCTCTGCCAGACACCAGCACCCAGACCACTTGGGAAGACACAGACCACAAGGTGAGGTAAACGGCACATGGTACTCCCACAACAATCCTGGGCCAGATCAGCATAACCCCCTGGACAGACCGACCCTCACCCAGGGAAAAAGAGAGAAACTGAATAATAAACAACAATAAAAAGACACATAGCAAAGAAGGCAGGGTGCCCTGAGCACTGAAGAGGGGGGGAGGGACAATCCCCCATGGAATTGTAAATAAATAAGCTGGCCGGAGAAGGCAGGAGTGGCGGCACACGCCCAGCAACCAGGAGCGGGAAAGCTTGTAAAAGTGGCAGTGGGAGGAAAACTCCACAGGAGAGGGGGGAAGGCCCACTCCCCATGTGAACTGTAAATAAACATGCAGGCCTGAGAAAGCAGGTGCAATGTCACCTCCCCCAGTGTGCTTGGAAAGGGGAAAGCTTGTAACAGTGGAAGTTGCGCCCAGGAGAACTCTAAGTAAACAAAGCTTGAGGGGCTAGGTGAGTGTTAACCTCACTCCTGAGATCTGCATAAATAAAGCCTCCAGCAACAGCAGGCTGACAGCAGCAGGCAGCTGAGTCACAGCCTCAGATAGACATTCACAAACCTGTTTCCAGACCCTTTTTTTTTTCTTTGTTTCTTCCTTTGATGAGACAATGACCAAACTACAACTGCATGCTGAAAAACTTACTGAAACTGTATTGCATTTCCACTTGGGACACTTTGTGGTGTTTTCTTTTTTTCATTTTTTTCCCCCTTTGATGAAAAAATGACAGAACTACTTCTGAGACACCATCTCCAGGATTGGAGGCTGAGGGACTAACACCAAAATTATTAAGACTGAAACTATATTACATTTGAACTTGGAGATTTATTTTATTTTATTTTATTTTATTTACTTTTCAACCCTCTATCTGTCTCTCTAATGCCTGTTTAGCTTACTGATGATTAATACACTACCTCTCTCTGTCTATATCTTTGAAACTTTTTTGTTTGTTTTGTTTTTTTACTTGTTTATTTTTCTTTCCCTTTTTCTTTAACTTCTTTGCTTTCTCTCTCCTCTCACCCTTCCATTCTAAATATCACCATTGTTATTATTACAAGTTAGAGAATACTTAATTGCACACAGTACAAGGACAATAACAAAACCAAAGGTAATGATGAGAAGACAGAAAAAACAGGGAAACCAGTTTCTCCACAGCAAAATTTAGTACAGGAGCTGGAGGGAAATAAAGAAAACAGATACTCAGATCCAGACTCCAACAAAATGAAGATAAACTATGCCAAAGAACCCAATGAAGCCCACAAGAATAATTTAAAAGAAGACATACTACAGGCAATCAATGAGAATTTTATAGAGATGATACTGGATATGGTCAACCAAAATGTACAGGAGCAACTCAAGAAATTCCAAGAAAACAAAAATAGAGAATTTGAAAAAGCACAAGAAGAAATAAAAGAAACCATAGAAGCACTGTATAAACACCAAAGTGAAACAAAGAACACAATTAATAAAGAGATAAATGAACTCAGGATGAAAATAGGCAACATTAAGAGGAAACCACCCAGGATATGGAAAACCTCAGAAAAAAGAACAAAACAGAATTGCAAAACAAAACAGAAGGCCAATCCAGCAGAATAAAAAAAAACAGAAGACAAAATCTCAGAACTCGAAGATGAAATGGTAATTAAAGGAAAAACTGAAAAACTATAGTTAAACAACTCAAGACCTGTGAAAAGAAAATGCAAGAACTCACCGACTCCATCAAAACACCAAACCTAAGAATCATGGGCATTGAAGAAGGAGAAGAGGTGCAAGCAAAGGGAATACATAATATATTCAACAAAATAATAACAGAAAATTTCCCAAATCTAGAAAATCTATTCCCATACAGATGCAAGAGGCCTCCAGAACACCAAACAGACCAGACCAAAATAGAACTAGCCCATGGAATATTATCATTAAAACAACAAGTACAGAGACCCGTGAAAGAATATTGAAGGCTGTAAGACAGGAAGTGAAACCCAACATAACCATGAAAGGGCAGGCAGCACCAAACTACAGGAAAAGAAAAAACAAGAAAGTAGAGAGTAACCTCAATTTAGGTACACACAATCAAATCTTCAAACAACTGAGACAACTAAATGACAGGAATCACCACATACCTATCAGTATTAACACTTAATGTTAATGGACTTAATTCCCCCATCAAAAGGCAGCATTTGATGAACTGGATTAAAAAGGAAGATCCAACAATTTGTTGCTTACAGGAGATCCATCTCACTGACAGAAATAAGCATAGACATAAGATGAAAGGCTGGAAGAAGATTTATCAAGCCAATGGCCCCTGAAAACAGGCAGGAGTAGCAATACTTATCTCTGATAAAGTAGACTTTAAACCTACATTGATCAAATGAGAAAAAGAAGGTCATTCCATACTAATAAAAGGGGAAATAGACCAAAAGGAAATAACAATTATCAACCTATATGCACCCAATGTCAATGCACCCAATGTCAATGCACCCAATTACATCAAACATACCCTGGAGGACCTAAAAGCATATATTAACTCCAACAAAGTCATGGGAGACTTTAACACCCCATTATCATCAATAGATAGGTCATCCAAACAAAAAATCAATAAAGAAATCCTAGATTTAAAATATACCATAGATCAAATGGACCTACTTAATGTCTACAGAACATTTCATCCAACTTCTACACAATATACATTCTTCTCACAGCCCAGAGAACCTTCTCCAAAATAGATCATATCCTAGGGCACAAAGCAAGTCTCAGCAAATATAAGAAAATAGAAATTATACCATGCATTCTATCTGATCACAATGCAATAAAACTAGAACTCAACAACAAAAATCAACACAAAAAAAAACATGCAAACAGCTGGAAACTGAATAACTCATTGCTTAATGAACACTGGGTCATTGATGAAATAAAAGAGGAAATTAAAAAGTTCCTGGAAGTCAATGAAAATGAAAACACAACCTACCAGAACCTACAGGACACAGCAAAGGCAGTCCTGAGAGGAAAGTTTATAGCCATGAGTGCATATATTAAAAAGACTGAAAGATCCCAAATCAATGACCTAATGATACATCTCAAACTCCTAGAAAAACAAGAACAAGCAAATCCAAAAACAAATAGGAGAGAAATAATAAAAATAAGAGCTGAAATCAATGAAATAGAAACCAAAAAAACCATACACAAAATTAATGAAACAAAAAGTTGGTTCTTTGAAAAAATAAACAAGATCTACAGACCCCTGGCAAACCTGACTAAAATGAAGAGAAAAAACCCAAATTAGTAAAATCAGGAATGCAAAAGGGGAGATAACAACAAACACCATGGAAGTCCAGGAAATCATCAGAGAGTACTTCGAGAACCTATATTCAAATAAATTCAAAAATCTTAAAGAAATGGACAGAATTCTAGATACATATGATCATCCAAAACTGAACCAAGAGGAAATTAATCACCTGAATAGATGTATAACACAAAATGAAATTGAACCAGCAATCAACAGTCTCCCCAAAAAGAAAAGTCCAGGACCTGATGGATTCTTTGCTGAATTCTGTCAGACCTTTAAAGAAGAACTGATACCAACCCTCCTTAAACTGTTCCATGAAATAGAAAGGGAAGGAAAACTGCCTAACACATTTTATGAAGCCAGTATTACACTTATCCCAAAACCAGGCAAAGACACCTCCAAAAAGAACAACTATAGGCCAATCTCCTTAATGAACATTGATGCAAATATCCTCAATAAAATAATGGCAAACCAAATTCAACAACACATCAAAAAGATCATTCACCACGACCAAGCAGACTTCATCCCAGGAATGCAGGGGTGGTTCAACATATGAAAATCAGTAAACATAATAAACCACATTAACAGAAACAAAGACAAAAACCACTTGATCATCTCAATAGATGCAGAAAAAGCCTTTGATAAGATCCAACACCATTTCATGATAAAAGCTCTAAGAAAACAAGGATAGAAGGAAAGTACCTCAACATTATAAAAGCTATATATGACAAACCAACAGCCAGCATTATACTTAACAGAGAAAAACTGAAACCATTCCCTCTAAAATCAGGAAATAGACAAGGATGCCCACTATCTCCACTCCTATTCAAAATAGTACTGGAATTCCTAGCCAGAGCAATTAGGCAAGAAGAAAGAATAAAAGGAATACAAATAGGTAAAGAAACTGTCAAAATTTCCCTATTTGCAGATGATATGATCCTATACCTTAAAGACCCAAAAAACTCTACTCAAAAGCTTCTAGACACCATCAATAGCTATAGCAAGGTAGCAGAATATAAAATCAACATAGAAAAATCTTTAGCATTTCTATACACTAATAATGAACAAAGTGAGAATGAATATATGAAAACAATTCCATTTACAATAGCCTCAAAAAAAATCAAATACCTAGGTGTAAACCTAACAAAAGATGTGAATGACCTCTATAAGGAAAACTATAAACTTCTGAAGAAAGAGATTGAGGAAGACTATAGAAAGTGGAGAGATCTCCCGTGCTCATGGATTGGTAGAATCAACATAGTAAAAATGCCTATACTCCCAAAAGTAATCTACATGATAAATGCAATTCCCATCAAAATTCTAATGACATTCATTAAAGATATTGAAAAATCTACCGTTAAATTTATATGGAAACACAAGAGGCCATGAATAGCCAAGGCAATACTCAGTCAAAAGAACAATGATGGAGGTATCAAGATACCCGACTTCAAACTATATTACAAAGCAATAACAATAAAAACAGCATGGTACTGGCACAAAAACAGACATGAAGACAAGTGGAACAGAATAGAGGACCCAGATATGAAGCCACACAAATATAACCAACTTGTCTTTGACAAAGGCGCTAAAAATATACGATGGAGAAAAAGCAGCCTCTTCAACAAAACCTGCTGGGGAAACTGGTTAGCAGTCTGCAAAAAACTAAAAGTAGATCCATGTATATACTCTATACCAATATTAACTCAAAATGGATCAAGGATCTTAATATCAGACCACAAACTCTAAAGTTAATACAGGAAAGAGTAGGAAATACTCTGGAATTAATAGGTATAGGCAAGAACGTTCTCAATGGAACCCCAGCAGCACAGCAACTAAGAGATAGCATAGATAAATGGGACTTCATAAAACTAAAAAGCTTCTGCTCAACAAAAGAAATGGTCTCTAAACTGAAGAGAACAACCACAGAGTGGGAGAAAATATTTGCCGGCTACACATCAGACAAAGGACTGATAACCAGAATATATAGGGAACTTAAAAAACTAAATTCTCCCAAAATTAATGAACCAATAAAGAAATGGGCAAGTGAACTAAACAGAACTTTCTCAAAAGAAGAAATTCAAATGGCCAAAAAACACATGAAAAAATGCTCACCATCTCTATCAATAAAGGAAATGCAAATTAAAACCACACTAAGATTCCACATCACCCCTGGTAGAATAGCCATCATTAGCAACACCACTAACAACAGGTGTTGGTGAGGAGGCAGGGAAAAAGGAACCCTCTTACACTGTTGGTGGGAATGTCAACTAGTATAACCACTCTGGAAAAAAATTTGGAGGCTACTTAAAAATCTAAACATTGATCTACCATATGATCCAGCAATACCACTCTTGAGGATATCCCCAAAAGAATGTGACACAGGTTACTCCAAGAGGCACCTGCACACCCATGTTTATTGCAGCACTATTCACAATAGCCAAGTTATGGAAACAGCCAAGATGCCCCACTACTGACTAATGGATTAAGAAAATGTGGTATTTATACACAACGGAATTTTATGCATCCATGAAGAAGAACAAAATGTTATCATTTGCAGGTAAATGATGGAATTGGAGAACATCATTCTAAGTGAGGTTAGCCTGGCCCAAAAGACCAAAAATTGTATGTTCTCCCTCATATGCGGACATTAGATCAAGGGCAAACACAACAAGGGGATTGGACTTTGATCACATGAAAAAGTGAGTGCACACAAGGGAGGTATGAGGATAGGTAAGACACCTAAAAATCTAGATAGCATTTGTTGCCCTCAATGCAGAGAAACTAAAGCAGATACCTTAAAAGCAACTGAGGGCAATAGGAGAAGGGGACCAGGAACTAGAGAAAAGGTTAGTTCAAGGAGAATTAACTTAGAAGGTAACACACATGCACAGGAAATCAATTGAGTCAGCTCCCTGTATAGCTATCCTTATCTCAACTAGCAAAAACCCTTGGTCCTTCCCATTATTGCTTATACTCTCTCTTCAACAAAATTAGGGATAAGGGCAAAATAATTCCTCTGGGTAGTGAGGGGTAAGGGCGGGGGGTAAGGGAGGGAGCAGGGTGGGAGGGTAAGAGAGGAGACGGGGCGGGGGGAAGGAGGAGAAAGGAGGATAAATGACCCAAACCTTGTATGCACATATGAATAAAATAAAAATTTTAAATAAAAATAAAAATAAAGGCTATGTCAATCAGGTCTAACTAATTATAGGCATTATTTTATGGACATTAACCTTAATCTGCTTCATTTTGTCATAGATGTAATTTACATTCAATTCTTTTATAATTATATCTATTAACAAAAGATGTCTTTAAAAATAAGGCTAATTGAAGAAGCAATTTTATGTAAATTTAAAATTCTTATAAAAGTTATTTTAAAATACAAGTTACAAAGTGAACAAATAGAAAGGATATAGATAGGTGTTGAGTGTGTATTTTGGGAAAAAGTTAAAGGAAAAAAGGAATGTTTTTAGGTGAGAAAGGATCTTGTAAAGAAGGATTTGTCCTAAAGATTGTTTCAAATAGGAGGGATAAGGACAAGCCAAAGGGTTTAGTATGTCATATGAAGGTTTGAGTAAGTTTTAAAATTGTATAATAAAAGCTTCGATGTGTGATAAAGTTAAAGTTGAATATAATCTAAAGAGTTGCCTAAGAGATTTTTTAGGGTCATGTCAAACTAAAATCTAATTCTCCACGTCCATAAAATAACAAGGCTATTTTAACATTGTTCTGCTCCAAGTAACATCTACAAAAAAATTGCTAGAGGAAAGATTTTATGAAAGAAATTACTTGTGTTTTCTGTTGATCTTGTCAAGCTTTAAGTACCAGTAAATCAGAGTTCATATATGTATTTGCTCATGCAAAGTTCTCTTAAATGACCACCTTATAACTGTGTTCTGTGTCTATACTTTATCTAAAAATAGTACAAATATTTACAAAGTTAAAAGTGTCAGTTTATGTAAAATGATGAGCTAAAGCTCTCTTTTATCCCAAAGTGTTACATTTAACTGACCAACTGTAGTTGTTTATCCAAAAGCATTGCATCTAAACCTTTGACATATAAAATGCTTAATGAAACTTTTGGCAGGTGTGCTGTTTATAATCAGTAACATTCAGAAAAACCTTGCCATTTGAGCAATCCTGCTACTTAAAATCTGGCCTATATTAGTTTTAGTCAAATAAGTGTTACTGTATATGTATAAAATGTAATTGCACATCAAAAAATAAGGCTATTTGGGATCACAGGCATTGGCCCCATAACTTAAAAGAGATCTAAAGTTAACGATCCTAGACTTTTGCAAGCTTGTGTCCACATGTTCCTAATTGTAATAAGAAACATTAATGCTGCTGTTTTAATACTATCAGTCATAATTATTTTCCTAAAAGTATAGTCTCCAGTGGAAATAACTAAATGTCTGACAATTCCCAAACTACTTTTCAGTATTTTAACCATGGCTATTCTAAGCCTTTTCATTCTCAGTCTGGGTCCTTCTTCAGAGCATTTACAATTAAGCTCTACCTGATGGAGGAAGAGGAGCCCAAGCCTGCCAAAAACCAAACCAACGGAGATCCTATTACTGAAAGCGATAAGGAACCACCCATACCAGTCCTATAAGAGGCAACATCATCACCTTGACAAATGCAGTAAAACAACCTGGGGATCTACTTCCCCAACTTGGGGTCAAATAAAATGCTTGGTGGATATGGCCAAGAATGCCATTAAGGGGTGGGGACAGGAAGAAACTCCCGCCATTCTTCTGCTAGCTATGATTAGCATCATTAGTCAGCAGGTGAATGCTACAGAAGCCCAGAAGTTAGTACATTGGGCTTTTGTGCCTCATGCACCTCTGCTTCATGCAGTTACATGGAGAAGTCCTTCTATATCAGTTTTCACTAATGACTCTGAGCTGGTAGGAGGTCACTCCAATGGACAACTGGTTCCTACTTTCACTAATTATCATTTTACAGGACAAGCTATTGCTTTACCCTTATGTCTGGGGAATTTGCCTTATTGTCTCCCTCTCACGCCTATTTGGAAAAGTGCTCTGTTATGGAATGGTACTCAGCTTCTTGATAAAAAACTAGAATTTTTCAGCTTTAATGCCACTGAGCCATATATGCTACACATTGGCCTCACATTCCCCACTGTCATGACAAACGCAATCCCTGGTGCCCACTTAAGGGAGCCTCATGGGAGCAATGTATATTTGCTTCTCCAATGGCTATTAACGTTACAGGCTACAAACTTGTGTGCTGGTCTTATAATGAACTTCTGAAATTAATATTATGAGGTATTGGACCACCCCTCTGGTGGCCAGAGGAAACTAGGAGCTGCTACTGCTTATATCAATCTAACTAGCCATTCAGGCATCTCTGTTATTAAAGGCTTGCAAGCTTGTGTTCAACATCCTTTTGCTTTATTGGCTGGATCAATTAACATTTCTAAACATAGAACTATTTTTGATATCTCTTGTTCTAATTGCAATTTAACCTCATGTGTGGACAATTACATAAATGGCAGCCTACTTATAGTAAAACAAAGCCCCTATATCTTGGTACCTACAAATTTCATGGGACCATGGAATCATGATAGAGGATTACAGGTTGTCAAAGAAATAAAATAATTGTTAGTAAGAGAAGAAAGATTTGTAGGGCTCTTGATAGCAGGCATTGTGGCAGCCATCACTGCTATTGCCACCATGGCTACTGCTGCAGTAGCCCTCTCCCAAAGCATTCAAAATACTCATTACATTAATACCTTAACACAAACTGTCAGTTATGCCTTTCAACAAGTTGCTATAGATGAAAAAATTGATATCCGCTTAAATTCTCTAGAAGCTGCTTTTCTGGCTGTGGGAGATGAAGTTCAAACACTGAAATTCCATCAAGATTTACTGTGCTATGCAGGCTTCCAACATATTTGTGTTTCTGAAGCACCTACAATGCCACAGACTTCCTGTGGAAACTCGTTAGAGTACATGTCATGGGAGCCTGGGAAAATAACAATGACTCCCTTAACCTACAAGACTTGAGACAGCAAATCTTAGCCATGCAGCAGGAACACGATCAGGTGGCTGCTTCTGCAGATAGAGCAAAAAGTATATTAGATGAATTGCAAGGATTTAACCCTTTTACTACTCTAAAATATTCCTTTTGGTATTTTATTGGCATTGTATTATCAATGATTTCTTGTCTTTGCTTACTTTCAGTCAGAACTCAAAAGATCAAAAGGCAACTCCTCAAATTAAACATAGAAATGCATCAGGAGCTTTTAAGAAATAGAGTAGGGGGAGATGTTGGGGACCAGGCATGACCCTGGACTGGAAAATGGAGTTTACACAGCCTCTCCATGTAGAAGTTTGCACAGCCTCTTCTACCATATTTTTCCCAGTACCTGGTGTCTTGGCCTTTGTTCTCACATCTCCTTGAAGAATACAACATGCTGTGTCTGCATACCAGCCCCCTGATGCAAAACTAGATAAAGTACCAGAATTGTTAGGAAAATCCCTGAGGCCAGATTAATCAGTACCTTAGATAAGTGTCCTGTGTGCCTTGATGATTCCAGAACTGATGTGTTGCAATTAAGATTCATTAGCCTTAGGAAAGTTAGCCCACCAAACCTCATTCCTTTTACCTTGCATCAAGAATTGTTAAAGCTTGATTTTTACCTGAGTCTTTTCCTTGTACTGACCTAATAAAATAAACACTCTGACTCAGGTAGGCGCTCACGCTTCCCATCAGGAATGTGCAGCCCTCCTGTCCCCAGCTTTCTGTTTTATGTTTTATGTCTTTATGCCTGTGTGTGTCTTATTTCTCATTCTCTGCCGCTCTTAGGTTCACACAGCATACTCACGCAGGTCACGGGCAATAGAGAAAAATGGTAAAGACAAAAATAGGCTCTTTATTAAAAGATAAAATTGATTAAAAAATTTGCCCTGTTAAATAAGACAGAAAGAGAGAAAAGAGAGAGAGAAGAAGTCATCAGTGTCAGTTGAGCATGGTCTACATACAATAAAAAGATTTTTTTAAATGTACATTATGAACAATTTTGAGTAATAAAATTGACAATTTGGAAGAAATGGACACATTCCTTTTGAAATGCAATTCTTAAAACTGACAAAAGAAAAAAAAAATCCAAATAGTCATTGCTATTAAACAGTTGAATTCCAGCATGAAAAACATCCACAAAACAACTCATACCCAGAGGGACTCATTCATGCATTCTTGCAAATATTTAAGAAAGAAATATCACTATTTTTCTGTAAACATTTCCAGAAAAAGAGGGAACACTTCCCAATTGTTTATGAGACAACAATAATTTGACAAAAATGTTATAATTAATAAATTGTAGGCAAATCTCTTTCATGGGCATAGATGCAAAATTTCTGACCAATACAATAACAAATCAAACTTGCCCATATATAAAAAGGATAAATATCTTGACCAAGAATGGTTTATTCCGGAAATCCAGGGGTAAGTTAATACCCAAAATCAATTGGTCTAGTGTAAGGTGTTAATAATAGCAGAATTATTTACAGGAGAGTTATTAACACTAAGTTATTCCCACACTGTTGGTGGGAATGTGAATTAGTACAATTATTATGGAAAATAGTATGGCGGTTCCCCAAACACTAAAAATAGAACTACCATATGATCCAGCAATCTCACTTCTAGGTATATATTGCAGCACTTGAAATCAGAATATCAACAAGATATATGCACCCCCATGTTCACTGCAGCATTATTCACAGTAGTCAAGATATGGAATCAACCTAAGTATCTATCAATCAATGGATGAATAGATAAAGAAGATGTACAGACAATGAAATATTATTTATCCTTGTGAAAGAGAGAAATTCAATCATTTGCAACCATGTGAATGAACCTGGAGGATAGCATGCTAAATAAAACAAGCCAGGTACAGAAGGACAAAAACCTCATGTTCTCACTTCCATGTGGAATCAAAAATACTCAAACTCATAGAAGTTCAGTGTAGAATGGTGGTTGCCAGAAGCTGAAGAGGGCAGGGAAGAGGACGGGGAGAGGGTGGACAATGGGTACAATGTTATAGTTAAATACAAACAAGAAATTCTGATGTTCTGTTACATAGTAAGATAACTAGAGATAACAATGATGTACTGTACATTATTTTAAGCTAGAAGAAAAGATATGAATGCTTTTACCATAAAGAAATGGTAAGTGTTTGAGGAGACAAACATTTGATTTGAACATTACACATATACACATGTATCAAAATATCACATGGACCAGGCACCAGTGGCTCATACCTGTAATTCCAGCTATTTAGGAGACTGAGATTGGGAGAATCATGGTTCAAAGCCAGCCTGGGCAAATAGTTTGTGAGACCCCATCTCCAAAATAAGTGGAGCAAAATGTGTTAGAGGTATGCCTCAGGCAGTGGAGTGCCTGCTTTGCAATCGTGAAGCCCTAAATTCAAACCCCAGTCCCCTACAAAAAAAACACATGGTATCCCAAAAATGTGTATTTTATACATATATAAGTTAAATTTTTAATAAAAATAAAACAATCCAGAAATCCTGCTACTGAGTATAGTTCCAGAAAATAAATCAGAAGGCTGAGGTTGGAGAATTGCTAGTTTTAGGTCAGCTCAGGCTACATAGTAAGATCCTGTTGAAAGACAGAGAGAGAATAAGGGAGCAGAAGGAGCAAAATGAAGAAGAAAGAAGGAGGAAGAGGAGGAGGAGGAAGAAGAAGGAGGAGAAGGAGCAGAAAGAGGAGAAGGAGGAGGAGGAAGAGGAAGAAGAAGAAGGAAGAGTAGGAGGAGGAAGAAGGAGAAGGAGGAAGAAGAAGAAGAAGGAGGAGGAGGAAGAAGGAGGTGGAGGGGGGGGAGGGGAGAAAAGGAGGAAGGAAAGAAAAAAGGAAGGGAGAGAGGGAGGGGGAGATGCAGATGACCACTGAAAGTGTATCACTAGGATGACAATATTTATGATTTTCACTGCTACATTTCTATCTTTATGTCGGATAGTTTCACTTTGACACTAATAAGAATCCAAACATCACCTTAGCCCCCAAACCAATTCCCTCTCCTAACTCACCATTTTCATCTTTGCTACTCTTTTACTCTCAGTTTCTAAAGTTTAATAATTGAACTTTCACTTGTTATTCCTTCTTCCTTGTCCCCTGTGTCTGCATCCTGTCAATCTTCCCTTAAAAATACCTCTGAAGTATCTGTCTTATTGATATCAACTAGACCCTATTGAATCTACCTAAATCTTGTCTTTCCCCAAGTCCTTCCAGTCTACCCATGACATCAGGTCAATTCTACCAAATTTTTCTAACAGCTCTTTCCCTCTCATTCTCAGAGAATGATAATAGTTGCCCTAAAAATTGGTTCAATGCCTTCTACAATCTTATTTACCTTATCTATTTCTGCATGAACTGTTCATTCTTCACAGACTGAGCCTGTTCCTCTACTGTGAGATAATTCATCTCACATTTCCTGCTCCTCCTCCATGTGACTGCTTCACTTGTTAAACTTTAATCATCCCACAAGGACTAACCACAGGGCCATCCTTATCTGTGAGAAAAATCATTTTAGGTCATAATGTTTTCGCTCACTATTCTCAGATGCTAGATTAGTCACTCTTTGTACTATTCATCACACAATTTTCTTTCTTGTCAGGTATATTAGTCAGTTTTTTTTTTCTAGAGAAACAGTATCAAGAGTGTGTGTGTGTGTGTGTGTGTGTGTGTGTGTGTAGAAAGAGAGAAAGGGGTACTTATACTTACTTACAAAATTATGGTGACTGGCAACCCCAAAACCCACAAGACAATATAAAAGACTGGAATTCTGACAAGAAATTAATGTCTTGAATCTGAAGACAGAAATTTCTTTCTCTTCTGGGGTCCTCAGTCCTTTCTCTGAGGCCTCCAATTGATTGGATGTGGTCCTTCTAGAACAGCATCTGAGGAATGACAGTAAGTCAAAGCAAAAACATTAGAGGACATAAAACAAGTGTGGCTTGTAAAGAATATAAAACACTTCTTCACTTTAGAAAAAAATAGTTTGTGGTAAAGATGGAAACAACAACAAAAACATACCTGTAAAATTTGCCCACACTCAAGTCATTCTCCCACCTACCGGTTTGGTGATTTGGAAGAGCCCGGAAGATTAATATCATCCTTTGAATAATCAAAGATCCTATGCATTCATCCAACAAGTCTCTCTTAACTATGCATCAGATTATTGTTTTACCAAGCATAAATGAGGATTAAGTACCTCTCAGAAAATGTCTTCCCCCATTGGTCATTTGTCCTATGATTTCCATCTTGGCATATAAACCCAGGTATATTTTTAAAGCACTAGTCCTTATAAATATATTTCTTTCTGCTTCTCCATATCTGAGTATGTTCTATATACTTGCTGTGACATCCTCCACATAGTTGTTAATAAGGATTGGCTGACTGGCAGATTTGAATTAGGCCAACTAAGATGTTCAGAGCTCTCTTCTCAATGATCTACCTGCTGGTGAATGCCACAGAAATATCTCAAACTTGATATGCTTCAAATCAAGCTTATCTTTCTTTTGAAACATCGGGCAAGACAGAGGAATATGGCGGGGGCGGGGGGGAGGCAAACATCATGGCTCATATGTATCTTCCCCCTACAGTGATGATCTCCTCACTGTCCCATAATATGCTTTTGTCTTGTGTCCCTTTGTCTCAGTGAACTTCTCATCCCCATAGGTATCACATTCCTTTTACCTGGGATATTCTTTTTGATCTTTCTGTGGCAACCTCATTTTATAATTCACATTTCACTTTAAGTATTATCTTCTACAATATCAGGCCTTCCCTAATCAAGTAGTATAATTACCAATTACTCCTCATAAAATTTCCCTGTTTTAATTACATGCCTAAAACTTACCACTACCTCATTTTTAAATTTATGTATATCCTTTTTTATTGTAATCCTTCCTATAATGGAATATAAGATTTATGACAGCAGAAATTAGCTAAGCTTTTCAATGCTCAGACTAGTGCTCTGCAAAGTACACAGTTACAGAATGAATAAATGAAAAAATCATCTGATAGGATAGTTAAAGATGTGAGTTTCCAGGATAATATTTAGCTTCTCACTCAGTACATGTGGCGTAATATGGGCCTAGGAATCTGGACATTTTTTAACATGCATTCCAGGAGATTCTGTTGCCAGACATCCTTTGACCATGATATAAATAATAAATAAGAACAACATACTGTTAAACATTAAGACATATTTTGAAATTTATTTTTGTAATCTTGGATTTTGGAAAGTAAAAGTTCCTCTGGATAATTAGCACCTTCTCTGTGCCAATGCCTTGTGCTAGATGCTGCAGCTCAGAGTTTGAAATGCTGCAAAACACCTCAAAAATCTTGTTAAAATGCAGTCTATTCAGCAGTTTTAGAGTGGAACCCAAAATTATGCATAAATATGTAGATATGGGTGTATTATATATGTATACTGTCTACATATACATATATGCATATAACCCAAATGTATGGTGTCTACAAGAGACTCATTTTAGGTCTGAAGACACAGTAGATTGAAAGTGAAAGAATGTAAGAGGTTATTCTATATAAATAGTAACCAAAAGAGAGATGGGATAGTTATAGTGGTGTCATACAATTTAGACCTCTAGGGAATAACTTTTGCAAGACAATGAAGAACATTATATATTTATAAAGCAGTCAATTCATCAAGAAGATGCAACAACTATAAACATAAATGCGTAAAATACAGCTCCTTAATGAGTAAAACAAATATTGGCAGAATTGAAGAGAAAATACACATTTCTATAGTAATAGTTGGAATCTTTCAACCAAACAGAAGATCAGTAAATCAGTAGAAGTTGAACAATACTGTAAACCAACAGAAACTAAGAGAGATACATAGAACACTCCACCGAGCAAAAGAAGAATATACGTTTCTCCTGAGTATATTCTCCTGGAGAATATTCTCCAGGACAGACTGCAGATTAAGCCAGAAAATAGCTTTAATACATTTTGTAAGATTTTAATCATACAAACTATTTTGTGCATTCGTGATAGAATAAAAAATAGAAGTCAATAACAATAGGAAAGCTACCAAGTTCAAATATTTATGGAAATTAGCCAACACATACTTAAATAACTAATGGATTAAAAGGATAATCAGAAAATATCCTAAAGCAAATAAAAACAGAACCATAAAATACCAAAATTTATGGTATGACATAAAATCAGTGCTAATAGGAAATTTTATAGTGGTAAACTATTAAATTAAAAAAGAAAAGAGAAGCTGGACATGGTAGTAGCCACTTGTAACCCTGCACTCAGAAAGCTAAGGAAAGAAGATCATGAGTTCCATATCTTTCTGGTCTACTTAGGGAGATTCTGTCCTAAAAAACAATAAAAAAGTAAAAAAAGAAAATAGATACCAAATCAACAACCTGTTCTTATACCTTAAGGAACTAGAAAAAAAGACCAAAGTAAACTCAAAGCTAATAGAAAGAAGAAAAAAGTAAAGATTAGCATGAGGAGGGAGAAGGAGGGGGTGTGGGGGGGAGAAATGGCACAAACAATGTATGTACATATGAATAAATAAAAAAACTAAAAAAAGATTAGCATGAATATTGATGAAATGAACAGCAGAAATCACTGAACTCAAAAGTTTGTTATTTAAAAAGATTAATAAAATTGACATATCTTTAACTAGACTGAGAAAAAAAAGAGATTCAAATTACTGAAATTAAAAATAAAAGGGGGAATTGCTACCAATTTCATAGAAATAAAAAGGACCATGGGGCTGGTGGGGTGGCTCAGTGGAAGAGCACCTGCCCAGCAAGCATGAGGCCTTGAGTTCACACCCCAGTATCACAAAAAAAAAGGGAATATAAAAAAATATTAAAAATATAAAATATAAACTATATCTGGCAATATATTAGAAAGCCTAGTTGAAATGAAAAAAAAACTACAAATGTGAAATCATGAAGAAATCATAAGTAACTAGGAGATTAAAGTAATAATAATTTTTAAAAACCCTCCCAATAACAAAAATCTTTACACTAGGTGGTTTCAATGATTATTCTAATAAGAAATAACAACAATCCTTTTAAAACTCTTCCCCTAAATTGAAGAGGTTACACTTCCTAATCCACACTATAGGCTAGCATTCCTCTGCTACCAAAGGCAAAAACACTACAAGAAAAGAAAACAACATACATATGTTGTTGTAGTTTGGATCTGAAGTAGCCTCCAAAGACAGGTGTTAAAGGCTTGCCACCAGCCTGTAGTGCTATTGGAAAGTAGATCACAAGTTCAAGGCCACCCTGAGCTACATAGAGAGAGGCTGTCTCAAACTAAATTTTAAAAAATTAATAATTCAATTCCATGACTAGGTGGAAAATTCTTAGATTATAAGCATAGTTCAACATATGAAAATCAACCAATGTGAAAAACCACATTGATAGAATAAAAAAGTGATCATATCAATTGATGCAGAAGAATTTAGCAAGATTCAATACCATTTCATGATTTCAAAAACCATTCAACAAACTAGGAATAAAAGGCAACTTCCTCAGCATGAAAAATGTGAAAAACTTTGAAAAACCCACAGCAAATATCACACCAAATGGTGGAAAAGTGAAAGCTTTATCCCTCAGCTCAGGAACAAGAAAAGGACACCTATATATTCACCTCTTCCTTCAATGGAGTGTGTGAAGTTAGAGCAATTTGGCAAGAAAAAGAAAACAAAAAGCAGTATCCAAATTGGAAAAGAATAAGTGAAATGATCTCTGTTCACAAATAACATGATCTTATATCTAGAAAATGCCAAAGATTATATATATATATAATATATATATATACATATACAAGCACACACACATACACACACAAACTGATAGGGCTGATAAACAAATTTGGCCAAAGTTGCAGGATACAAAATCAATGTGGAAAAATCAATTGCAATAGTCAAGTAATGGAATCATCTTAGGTGCCCATCAATGAATAAATGGGTAAAGAAAATTTGGCATATTTACACAATGGAGTATTATTCTGTCATAAAGAAAAATGAAATTATGTTGCTTTCTAGAGAATGGATAGAACTGGAGTTCATGATGTTAAGTAAAATAAGTCAGACTCAGAAAGACAAATATGACATGTTTTGTCTCATATATAAAATCTAAGAGAGGGAACTCACATGAAAGTAGGAGGACAATTAAGGAAGAGGGGAGGGAGATAAGAAAGGATAATGAGGGGAGGCGAATATGATCAAAGCACATTGCATGCACAAGTGAAAGTGTCCTAATGAAATCCATTATTTTGTATAATTAATATACTCTAACAATTGTTTTTAAAATCAATTGTTATTTGTACAATAAAAATGAACAATCAGGAAAGGAAATAAGGGAAAAATTTCATTTATAACTGCATCAGAAGGAATAAAATTAACCAAGAAGACAAGACTTACACCCTGAAAATGATAAAAAACAAAACACTGGTAAAAGAAATTCGAAGATAGAAATGGAAAGATAGCTTATGTTCATAGACTATAAGACATAATATTGCTAAGTTTACAATGTTACCCAAAGTGATCTACTGATTCAATGGGATCTCTACCAAAATCCTAATGATTTTTTTGACAGATATGAAAAACCTATCCTAAAATTCATATGGAATCTCAAGAGACCCTAAATAGCCAAAACCATCTTAAAAAAGAACAAATTTGGAAGACTTACCTTCATGGCTTTCAACTTAATACAAAGCTAAGGTAATCACACTGTTTGGTGTTGGCATAAGAACAGACATATAGCCAAATAAGGAGAATAGACAGTCCAGAAATAAATTCTCACATATGCAGTAAAACGCTATTTGACATGGATGATAGGACCACACAGTGGAAAAATGACTGTCTATTCAACAAATAGTGCTGGGAAATTGGGTATCTGTCTGCAATGGAATGAAGTTGTGCCTTTACTTTACACCACACACAAAACCAAAACCAAAATGGTTCAAAACTTAATGACAAGTGTGTAAACTATCAAACACTTAGAAGAACACATAGAGGAAATGCTTCTGAAAATGGCTGAACCTTGAAAATATGCTAAGTGAAAAGGACCAAACACAAAGGGACAAATGATGACTATTATATGATTCCCCTTATGCATAATACCTAAAATAGTCAAATTCATACAGGCAGAAGGTATAATAGAAGTTACCAAAGCTAAGGATGGAGGGCACAGGGGTGCAAAACATCACTTTGGGATGATGAAAATGTTCTGAAGATGGATAGTTGTGAAGGTTGTACAATGTTGTACAAAAACCTAACTACTGAATTGTGCACTTAAAAATGATTAAAATTGTAAGTTTTATGTTATGCATATTTTGACACAATTAAAAGAATTTTAATTCTGGTAATGTCCATGCAGCATATATTTGGACATGCTAAGAGACGAGGCTAAAGTAAACAGAAAAAAAAAGAAAAGGAATGACTTTCTCTGGGAAATGAAGCATGCCATTTGATTCTTATAAACTAGTAGTTGGTACAACACATAAACTCAATACTTTTTTCAACTAATTCATGAAGAAATAAAGGAATATAATTTATGGGGCAGCTACAATATGCAATATAAGGCAGAATGTTTTATTGAATATAATATGCATGTGAAAAGAGCAAAAGGCAATCAGACAAGGAGGCAATTATTTCAGGGAGCAATAATGACGCAGTAGAATCCATGCCTCGCATAAAGTATTAATAGATACTTGTGGAAATGTGCCATTGACTTACTAAAGGCACTTATTTTACCTATTAAAATTACTAATTTGCTAACTAAAAAAATATTATAGATCAAGAAGAATTAACCTAGAGGGTAACACACTTGCACAGGAAATCAATGTGAGTCAACTCCCTGTATAGCTATCCTTATCTTAACTAGCAAAAACCCTTGTTCCTTCCTATTATTGCTTATACTCTCTCTTCAACAAAATTAGAGATAAGGGCAAAACAGTTTCTGCAGAGTAGTGAGGGGGTGGGGGGTAAAGGAGGAGGTGGGACTCTTGGGGATATACCCAAAAGACTGTTACTCCAGAGGCACCTGCACATCCATGTTTATTGTGGCACTATTCACAATAGGCAAGTTATGGAAACAGCCAAGATGCCCCAGCACTGACGAATGGATTAAGAAAATGTGGTATCTATACACAATGGAATTTTATGCAGCCATGAAGAAGAATGAAATCTTATCATTCTCTGGTAAATGGATGGAAATGGAGAACATCATTCTGAGTGAGGTTAGCCTGGTTCAAAAAACCAAAAATTGTATGTTCTCCCTCATATGTGGACATTAGATCAAGGGCAAACACAACAAGGGGATTGGACTATGAGCACATGATAAAAGCGAGAGCACACAAGGGAGGGGTGAGGATAGGTAAGACACCTAAAAAACTAGCTAGCATTTGTTGCCCTTAACGCAGAGAAACTAAAGCAGATACCTTAAAGCAACTGAGGCCAATAGGAAAAGGGGACCAGGAACTAGAGAAAAGGTGAGATCAAAAAGAATTAACCTAGAAGGTAACACCCACACACAGGAAATCAATGTGAGTCAATGCCCTGTATAGCTATCCTTATCTCAACCAGCAAAAACCCTTGTTCCTTCCTATTATTGCTTATACTCTCTCTTCAACAAAATTAGAAATAAGGGCAAAATAGTTTCTGCTGGGTATTGGGGGGGGAGAGGGAGGGGGCGGAGTGGGTGGTAAGGGAGGGGGTGGGGGCAGGGGGGAGAAATGAACCAAGCCTTGTATGCACATATGAATAATAAAAGAAAAATGAAAAAAAAAAAAGGAGGAGGTGGGGGAAGGGGGGAGAAATGACCCAAACATTGTACGCACATATGAATAAAAAATAAATAAATAAATAAAAAGATATTATGGGACTAGACAATACAAAATTAGGCATCAAGGTGCTACAGATATTAAAAAAAAAAATTTAAAGGAGCGTTTATTTGGTTCAGTGCACTTTCTTTTCTCAAGTGCTTTCCTAAGTGCAATGTGACATAAAGAACACAGTGTACTCTACTTGTCACAATCAGATACCATGGCTTTGTGACCAGAGAATAAACTTGGCACAGCACTGTTGAGAAAGTGCAGTTAGCTATCTGGTGAAAAGGGAAACCATGCATGATTATATAAATGATATTGATGTTCACAGATCACATACTTACCAACATGAGCAGTAATTGTTTAGATTGCTTTTAGTGAATTTATGAGTCTTTATTATGTAGTTGCTAATTTCTGTAAGATGCAAATAATTGATAAAAATGACCTTTCTAATTTGTCACTTTTCTTACATGTATGTCAAATTGCTGGAGATGGTGTAAAGTCAGGGTAACCATTGTAAATCTCTCCTATGCATAGTTATTACCATTGACTGCTGACAAAGAAAGAATAAGCTAATGGACTGTTGTATTTGTATCATAACTACCTTTTTGGTGCTAAAAAGCATTGGGACAGAGTCCTTCATTAAGAAACTTGCTACTTGAAAACTTACTAGTTTTTTTCATATACTTAGGTGCTATTTAATCAATTAGCAATTCTACTCTAGAGTTTAAATCCATATCTTTATAATCATCTCAGCATAAATTGATGGATTACATGTCCTAACAAATAAGATTAAGTCACAAACATCTCTATCCATTGGTAATGCAGCAATAATATGAACGTAAGATAAACCTTAAGATAAACTAAGATCCTGAAGTAACCAAAGGAAGAACATATTGTACTTAATACCATTTCAATGATGAGTATGTTTTTATAATTGTTAACCCACATGTGGTGTAAGCACTAACTTGCTTTACATCTGATAAAATAGAAAATTCTATTCCCTCAAACTGCTGGTAACAAAAACTTGCATTTTTTATAGAGACAACAAAGCGTTAAGTAGCTTCAAAGTTTTCATCAATTACAAATCAGTGGCACCGTAGGAATAAAATCCAATATCCTGACACACTATGTATTTTCCACTTTTATTTTCCTTCTTTTATTCCAATTCTAAAACTTGCACTAACTCCAAATCTATGCTCAGAATGAAGTGAAGAGGTTATAAATTCAATGACAAAATCTGAATAGATTGAACTGCCCAACCAGACACTTCAGCGGAATGGCAGGCCAGACAGGGCGAAATTCTGAGAAGCTTGCTTTTTCAGAAGCTATTAGGGATATAAAGAATGCCATGTATCAATAAGTGGAAAAATTCACAGTCATGCTATATTTTTTCATACTTTATTTCAGAAGAATTAAATTGTAAATAAGATAGCAAATTCTGAAAGATCTGAAGAGATGCACGAAAATTATCAGAGAAATGGGTAAGCTTTCCCTAAACTCTACAAAAAAGAGTTCTGGAACTTCACACATACCTTATCCTTTCATAGATGTAAGAAAAAAAAATGCTATTAGCTTTTTTCTGTACTTCAATGTGATTAGCATTGCACCTGGTTCAGAGTGATTTTAGGAAGGGTAATTACTATAGGAATTATTGAACTAGGACCTCAGATCTCTCCTGTTCGGAATTTCTTGTAGCTTACTACTCCATAGAGAAAAGGAAAGGTGACTGCATTTTTCATTTCAGTTTCTGTGGACCTTTGATTGCATATGATGCATTTATTTACCACTGAATAGATTTCTCTGTGTGTGTGTGTATGTGCATATGCATACTCTACGATTTTCTACACCTGTAATTTATTTGTTTAGAAATCTAAAATGAACACAGTTTAAAATCTATTTTATTTTCACTTCCTCCATAATGGCAGTGTTACATTTGGATGTACAATCTGTAAAACTGGAGGGAAACCCTTAGGCCACCTGGCTCATTCATGCAAGAGATAGCTAGAAAAGGCCATCCCACTCATCATTTTCTTAAGGGTCAGAACATATCTATAAGAAATGTCTTGAGAATTAAGCAAATTTCACTTGGGAACTTTTTTCAGTTTCATTGGGAAATTTTTTAAATTTTTTATTATTTTGTTTTAAATTGACAACTAATAATTGCACGCACTGTAGGTTGCAATATGATGCTTTTATGCATGGGTACATCGTGGCATGACCAAGTCAGGCTAACTAGCATGTCCACCACCTCACACACGTATCATTTCTTTGTGATGAGAACATTTAAAATTTATTCTTTTGGCAATTTTGAAGGACTCAATTCACTGTTATTAATTATAGTCATCTTACAGTGCAAAAGATCACCAGAACTTATGCCTTCTACCTAACTGAAACTGAATTCATTTTGACTAGCATCTTCCTTGTCCCCACTCACCATTCATCTTCCTGGGCCTCTGGGAACCATTTTACTCAGTTAAAAAAATCTTCTATGACTTTGCCTTTTTCAGATTCCTTTTGAAGTGAGATCACTCAACATTTGTCCTTTTGTGCCTCCGGATCCATCTATGTTTTTGCAAATGAATTTCTTTCTTTCTAAAGACTGAATAGTATTTCATTGTGTATCTGTACCATATGTTTTTTATTCATTCATCCATTGACTGACACTTAACTTATCTCCATATCTTGGCTATTGCAATAAACATGGGATGTGCAAAAAATTCTTCAACATGCTGATTTCAATTCCTTTGAATTTGTACCTAGTAGTAGGATCATTGGACCATATGGTAATTCTATTTTTTGTTTTTTTGAGGCACCTCCATACTATTTTTCACAATGGTTTTATTCTTAATTATTATCAAAAAATGAAAGTGTTGAGAACAATTTGAAAGTCAGAAGAGCTGCATTTCATGCCCCATATGCCTTTAATATTTTTTGTCTTTTCTGAACCCAGTCTGTCCTCCAATCCCAACTGGAGATTCTCCTGTCTCAGCCTCCCAAGTGCTGGGATTACAGGTGTGCACTACTTGGCTGCATCTTTAATCTTTCATTGTCATTTTCCATGTTACATTTTTCCCATGTCACACTTTCGAAGTATGACATAAATTCAAAGTTAGTTCTCTATATGTTCTAGAATGATGATGTGAAGGGATGATAAAGAAATTTATTTTAGAATTCATTCTTGCACTTAAGCAATATCTGTGGACTGAACAAATCATATTTCTAGTATATATAACAAAGCAGCATTATAACTCAATAATTAAAAGTTCAAATTCTGGACTCACTTTATTTCAGTCACTAGCTGTGTAAACTTCAGCTGTTTACTCTGTGACTCACTTTCCTCACCTTTAAGATAGTCCTAATAATACTACCGACCACATAAGGCTTGTTCAGATATAGTGGTAGACCGTGAAAGCTATTAGGTCAATGGAAAGACAATAGAAATCTGCCATGACACATAAAGTTAGAATGAGGAGTTGTCAATTTTACTTATTTCCGATAAGAATTGAGAAAACACACCTGATTTCATTTGGATGACCCAACACTGGAGAGGACAAGAGAAAGCAGTATGAAAGAAAACAGTCAGAAGGATTGAAGGCAGGGTTTGGATGGTCTTGAAAAGTGCAGTCAGTAGGACTGGGTGTTGGGTCTGGCCTTGAGATATACACAAGACTCCAATTAGGAGGAGCGACTCATTTGAGGTAGAATAGACCGTGCAACTGCTTTGGGCCAAATGGGATGGAACAATGGGATCAGTGAGTTTCCCTCCAGCTTACAAACCAGCACAGAGCACCTAGGCTTGGGAGCTGGCATGGCAGTGGCCTCCCTGGAACTGGGTAGAATCTGTTTCCTCCAGCCTCCAGGCCACACTTGGCAACATGGGGAAAAGTAGGAAAGAGTGAAGAGCAAGGAAACTCCCAAATCCTCATGCCAGCAGTTGTGTTGCTGTTCTCCTTCAAGGCTAGTAGAAGACAGACTTTAAAAAGACAACACAAGGAGAGGGTCTGGGGATGTAGCTCAGTGGTAGGCACTTGTCTAACATGTGTGATGCCCTCAGAAGGAGAAGAAGGAAACTCGAGCCTTCCCCTGAAAGCTTTCCATGAAGGTTAAGGGGAGATAGAAATTATTTCCTCCCAAAGCAAACTTTATCAAGACCGGAAAACTTATGTGGCATAAGCTGCAAAATTTGGGGCGGGGATGGGAAAATGGTTGTTGGGCTTGACAGTTTTAAAGCACTTTTGTCATCTACACCTCATCCCAGAGCATTCTGGCCAGAATATAAGTAAATTATTAACCTGAGGTAGAATAGAATTAAAAGTGACTTCTCATTTGTCAAAGCTGACAGAGATCGTCTAAAAGTGGACAGAAGAGTTGGAATTTGTCATCTTGTGACATCTTTTTAGAAAATTTAAATTGTTCCCCTCAGTATTATTTTAACATTTCAGAACTGTGTGTATGTGTTTAGGTAGTTGTTCTTGCAGTATTCTGGAAAATGAATGTTTAAAATGTGTGTGTATGTGTTTGACAGATACCCATCAAGTCAATGGATAAAATTTACAGCTTTCATTTGGACCTCCTTGAAATCGAGCTAAGATATAAATTTTTCAAATGGAAGGCAAAATTCAAAATATTAAACAAACCTTTGTTTAATGTGCACTTAATATAATAATTTCTTTCATTTGAAGTTCACAGTCAATCTTCAGCATTTTATAACAAAAGGTTAAAAATGTTAAATCACCACTTCATATCCACTAAGATGGCTACTATTACAAAAGAAATAAAGAAAAAAACAAGTGTTGGTGAGGACATAGAAAAATTGGAATTCTTATGCCTGTTGTTCCTCAAAAAAAAAACTGAAGGGGTGAGGGCACAGTTCAAGTGATAGAATACCTGCCTAGCAAGCATAAGACCCTAAGTCCAAACCCCAGTACTGCCAAAAAAAAAGAAAGAAAGTAGAATTACCACATTCCATTTCTGGATATAAATCCAAGAAATTGAAAGCACAGAGTCAAAGAGACTTTTGTACACGCATAGTAATAGGAGCATTATTGGAAATGGCTAAAACACAGAACCCATCCTGGTTCCATCCACTGATGAATGGATTATCATCATTGTGGCAGAGACATGCAATGGAATGGTATTCATTTTAATGAAAGGAAATTCTGACATGCTCTAATATGGGTGACAAATGAGGATGTTATGCTAAGTGAATGATTCAAGAGCAAGCCAGTCACAAAAGGAAAAATAGTGCAGGATTGCACTTAGGTGAGGTACCTTGAGTAGGCATACTCATGGAGACAGAAAGTAGAGCAGTAGTTGTCAGGGGCCAGGGCAGGTGCTACGGGGAGCTCTTTAATGGGTATAAGGTCTCAGCTTTGCAAGAGGAACAGAGTTCTATAGATGAATGTGGTGATGGTAGCACAAAGGTGTGAATGTATTTAGTGTCCTAATTGTACACACCTAAAAAACAATTAAGAAGGTATATTTTATCCCAACTTTTATAAATTTTGCTCCTGATGCATGCCTTCATTTTTTACATTTTACATTTTGCCAGTGGCAACTTCCTTTCCCGGTGACTTTTCTAAAATCTTTGTACTATCTATCATTAAATTTGTTTTTGAAATTTCAGAGTTTATATAAATTTCCTGCCAATAGTAATAGTTGACACTTCAGCAAAATGTTAATTGGAAAATTTTGTAAACTATATTCACATTGTAACTTTTCCATGTTAAACATTCATTTTCCAGAATACTGCAAGAACAGCTACCTAAAGCAAGAAGGCAAGCTAGGAGACCTACTGAGGTAATGAGTGAAATCAAGTAGAAAGAAAGTGCTTCAGAAAATATTAAGGAATTGTCACTAGTGCATGGAATTAGTATAATTTTTTGGTAATTTACATTCATTGTTTCAGGTAGAAGGCAAATAAAAAAGAATTCATCAAAGTGACATTTCCAATAAGAAGAAATATAAATAATCCAAAAGTTCTACCATAAGAGATAAGAAATATCCACACGATGACCTCAATATTTAACAAGAGTATATGTGATGCACAAACACTACCAGAGATTATTTCTGAGTGTTGGAGAATTATGAGTAACTTTTAGCATGCTTATATTTCAGTATTTTCCCTAATTCTACATTGGTGTGTGTTGTTACTATGATCTTAAAAGTGTTACAAGCCCTTTTTAAATAAAAATATTGTCTAAGTATTTTGTGAAATTTATGTGTCAGAAAATGTATTAGCACACATCTTTATTTTCACAAATGTGTTCTTAGACAACCCCGTTAATCACTTTGCCTAGCTGCAATATTACTAGAAATACACATGAAACAGCACCTGTTTTTTAGAAGGTAAATTAAAAAAAAAAAAAAGCTTTGGGAAGTAACAAGACATGGCAAACTTTGTCAAGGAGCTCTTACACTCTTCTGGGGGAAGGCAGGAGAGCCTATACACTCTTATCATCTGTAATACTGAAGAAAAACTATGACAGTCACTCCATAAATATTGGCTACTTACTACTTGACTGAATGGAAAAGCAGGAAAGTTTTTTCAGCTTCCACCTACAAATCATAAAGTAAATTCCTCTCAGTGTTATTCAAATCCAATTATACTTCAGTGCCACTTTGCATTCTATCTTAAAGTCTCAGTAAGCTAAATAATCCATGTTTCCAAATTGCATTCATAGTTTGGTTTTGGAATGGTGTTTGAGGACCTGCTATAGAACAGAGTATAAAGCATTCAGTATTTGGTTTTCAGGTATTTCTTTCTTATTACAAACAGCTCTGAAAATTATTAGAGACTCTTGTTACAGAATGGACACTGTTCTAAGGAACTTTAAATAAAAATCAAAAATATAATTCATTACATTTTTACTGGTTGGTTACTATTTCATGCACTTAGTATGACAATGCTGTGGTACTGATGAGCCTAAGGAATTGAAAATTTGCTGATCAACTTTCCATAAACCCCAATGTCACACTCAGGCTTCCAAAAAAAAAAAAAAACCAAGTGCAAAGAAGTTTCACTGTGTGATCCGACTTACATCATCATCTACAATTCATATTGATTTAGCTGCTTTATTTTTCAATACCATCTTCAAAATCAATTGTAAATCCTTAAGATCAAGTATTTGGATTTTTTTTTTACTTTATATATAAATGCATGTCCCTGATATTATAATTTATTTAATATCTTAATCAATTTGGAAAGTTGCACTTACTAGATGACAAAAGTAATAGGTTGATGTTTTGTTTGTTTTACTGCTTTGTTTTCCTCAGTTTCACTTTGCTAATGGCGTAGACATTACACTCATGATGCTGGGAACCCTGGCATCACTGGAAAATGGAGCCTGCCCTCCTCTAATGTCACCGGTTTTAGGAGAAATGAGTGATCACCTTATTAGTGGCTGTCTAGTCCATACCAACGGAAGTGTGTATAAGACTTGGTTTTTTGTATGACTAGAGACTTAAAGACATTAAATGAAACAGACATTGAGCTCATAAGGCAGATTATATTATAAACAGTATCTATGTAACATGTAATAAGTCATCTATTATTCTATATAGCTAGGTACTATACAGCCTGGATTACTCATCCTTCTCCAGAGAAACAACTAATAAGATATGTGTCCGTAGATACAGCTGTCTATCTGAGAGTGTGTATGCGTGAATAAAGAGAAAAAAAGACAGAGACGCAGAGAGCTTTTAAGGAATTATGGAGTCTGGCAAGTCTAAAATATGCAGGGTGGGCCAGTGGCTGGAAACCCAGCAGAGAACCAAGTCTGAGGGATATTTGCTTAGCGTTATACAAAAGTCATCCAAGACCCACTGTAGCTCAGCTCATCTCTAAAAAGTCTAACACTTTTCTACCAAAAGTGCTGATTATATCAGAATTTACTCAGCAGCTCAGGCCATGCTAGTCCACTTGTCTCTAATGCCTCTCTTAAAAAGAGAAATCAAAAAACTAAGAATGGCTGAGTATTTTGGTTTACCAGCTATGTAACAGACGTAGACCCTTGTGACATGGTGGAGCACAATCAACAAGGAAGCAGCAAAGAATGTACAGAAAGTTGTAGTACTAGAGACAGATGCCCTAAACAAAGATAAAGGGGGAAATCTAACAATTGAATATCAAAAAGTTTTCATATCGCCCATATTTGTAGATATCTTTCATATATCCTTTGCAGGATTCCACTTCAGGGTCATATCCTTCAAGGTACAATTATTCTTTTTAACTCAAGGCCTTGTACTTGTTAGGCAGGCACTCTATACTTGAGCCCTGCCTCCAGCTCTTTTTGCTTTGGTAGAGTCTCATACTTATCCCCGAGCCAGCCTGACCACCATCCTCCTATTTAACCTTTCCATGTAGCTGGGATGGCAGGCATGTGCCAACATGCAAAACTTCAACTGGTTGACATGGGTCTTGTGAACTTTTTGCCCAGACTGACCTTAAACTGCAATCCTACTGATCTCCACCTCCCAAGTAGCTAGGAATATAGGCATGAGCCACCATGTCTGGCCATATTATTCTTTAGAATACAAATTCCAATGCTTCTCCAACCTACAGACTCAGTGACCATCCATACTTTTTTATCTCCTAGACATTATAAACATTAACAATCCCTGATTTTCCATATTTGTTTCCAAACTTCACACTGAGAAGTATTCTTGTACCTATTTATTAAAACGGGGACAAATAACTCATTAAAACTTAGACTCTTTTAGACACTAGTTTCTTTGTGTACAGTGTACTATCCTCTGTGCCCTATTTGACTTAAAATATAATTTATACATTGTTATTTTCTACCCAAAGACTAATCTTACAAGTGTTACAATCATATTTGAATGGGCAAATCCCACTGGTTTCCATCTGTGTCCTACCAGGTGATGACTTCTGTCTAAATAGTTATGAGTTTTTTGATATTTTAATGTTGCCAGAAAAATTAAATATATAAGCAAAATTAAACATTTATGCTTTAATGATTTAAGCTAAATAAAAACTAAATTAACTGCTGTTATGTATATGGATCCACCAGGTCATTAAATACATATTTATTGATTGACAACTATGTCTTTGTGAATGAATAAGTAATAAACCCTGCAACCTAAGGCAATCTTGTTGCCAGTATTCTTTTTGTTGTTATGTAGTCTACAATTGATTCTGTGTTAGTTAGGAACAGGCAGTACATATCTGATTGAAAACGTTGTGGTGTACATTATTAAATATGGTATGTTAGCTTTTTGTCACTGTGACAAAATACCTGACATAAACAACGTAAAAGAAGGAAAGATTTGTTTCGACTCCTGGTTTCAGAGGTTTCATCCGTGGTTGGCTGGTTCCATTTCTGTGGGCCTGAGGTAAGTTAGGACATCATGGTGGAAGTGCATGGAGGAGGACAAAAGGGAGCAGAGCTGTTTACCTCATGGTGGCTGGATGCAAAAAAAAGCAGAGAGTGAGCCTGAAATAGTAGGACTTCTTCCTTCTTCCACTTTTGTTCCATCTGGGATTCTGTCTTATTGGACACTGCAGGCCACCTCCAAGGAAGTCTTCTCCTTCAGCTGCCATCCTACATGACAAGCAGTGCCCGTGCAGATACATTCAGAAGTGTGCTTTACTAATCTCCTAGGCATCTGTCAGTCCAATCAAGTTAATCAAGATTAACTATCACATATGGAAAACATAAAAATAGGTTTGCTAAGGACCCAGATAAATTCATGGATATTATCAGTATATTACAACACACTACTAATGAGAAGTAGGAATATTAAAAGCTTTACTTCCAATATTTAAAAAATAACTTTATCAATTATTAACATTGCTTTTCTGGAGGATAATAGAGGAAAATTATTTTCTCCTACAAATAAAACATGGATATTGGCTGTCATTGATTGGGGGCTCATTTTTGTGCCATCTCTGAACTTTTGCACATACCTCTATTAATATAATCTCCAAAATGAAATTATACTATGTTTATGTCATTGTGATATCTTTTTTGAAGCAATTTTTGTTCTCTTTATTAGTTCAGTTAAATCTCATTAAAATATTCTGCTAGGTTTTAATGTCTTTACTTCTACCATGTCAATGGTGATATTTTTGGAATAAGCTGCCTCAAAATTGCAGATGACAACTCTATAAATAGAATAAGTAGAAAATAATTATTTGTGTATAAATAAAACTCATAGACATTATTATATGGGATGATGCTGTGGTTATATGAGATGAATAGTTATGATGTCTGCAATTTCTTTCAAATGTTTATAAGTTTGAGTAAGAAAATTAGAAGAGTTGATAGTGTCCCTGGTTTTACACTGATGGTGAAATCAAGACCTTGGTGTACTATTAATGTATGATGAACTTTTTTCCTGAGAAATGTAGAAAAGTTTACATAAAATGCTTGTAACCAGAGAAATATTTGAAACCTGGTTTTATTATGTGGTTATCCTAATTATAACTTAACACATTTCAATGAGATTTCTTTCAGTTTTTTTCATGACTGCTTCTCCTAGAACAGCCACATGTTCTTGCTTGTCTTGGACTTTCTGTATCATTCCCTGGGGTGTACCAAACTTAATTCTAAATGCATGACATCAGCCAGGAATGGGGAATTCCATTACTACTACGTTTCTGACTGTTGCCCAATTAGAGGTGTCCTAGAGAATCTTTCTGGGTATGAGCTACATAGTTAATGTTCTTTTGTATTTTTCACATGTCATGAATATTTCTTGAGACCAGAGATAACTATTTTAAATACTACTTTAAGGAATTAAAAATAAGATACTCATAGACCCAAAGTCATTAAATCCATTATTTTAGAAAACATTGTATTTTGTTTGAGAATTATCTATGAAATAAAATGGCCAATTATAAATTAATATCCTTTATAATTTAAAAAACTTTTTTATAGCAAATTATGGGAACTGTACTTGGTCTCAAGAGGAACTGAATAAAGATATGATTATGTAAGTCCAAATGAAGCATTAATGTCATGCCATTGCATACTCTATTCAATACTTGTAAGAAAAAATAATTGAAAAGTTTGTCTCATTATTAATATTACATGTAAGTGACTACAGTAAAATGTGTGCGTCTTTCATTAGCTATATAGTATATTTGTGTAGAATATTTTCTTCTACTGAAAGGTATGTAATTCATATACTTTGAGTTACATTTGGAAAATGTAACTCAATAGAAAAGTAACATCAATAGAAAAGCTGTGAAGATTTACATTTTGTACCCATTTTACCTCCTAAAACAAATTGCAAGATCCTAAAGGCTGAAGAACTTGTTTTTCTTTTTTAAAAACTTATTCTCTTTCCAAGTCTTATAGAAAGTGCTATTTGTATAAATATTAAATATTTGTATATATTTGTATAAATATTAAAAACTGAAAAGATGAGCTGTGGGTATAACTCATTGGTAGATATACAAAACCCTGCATTTGATTCCCGGCACCACAAAATAAAAGTAGGAAAGATGATTACAACAAACATAGCAAAAGAAAATAATTTATAAAATTAAAAATTAAGGTTTTATTCCAACAAATTTCAAATGCTAATGATTCAAACTATTACAATGTTCCAGACTAAAAGTTATGAGGTCTGAATAATAAATAATTCCCAAAGGGACAGTCTGCTTTGATAAATTGTTTAAATTTACAAAAAATAATTTACAAATTTGTAAATTATTAAATAGTACATGTTACATGTGATGACGTGCCCAACTCATCAGGATTTTCTTTACTGAGCACATTCACTGGATTTCTGTTGTGTTTCACTAACACTATCAAAGCCCTCCCTATAGACCTCAGTGGACCCTGGTATTTCCCTCTGACAGTGAAACCCCATCTTGCAGAACTCCCAGGCACCCCAATCACATTATCATGACACCTTCTGGGTCTTTATTCTTAGCCTTCACTGTCCAATATGGTAGCCACAGCTTCATGTGGCTATTTAAATTTTAACTACATTAAACATTGGAATGTAGGGATCTCCTTTATAAAACATAAATCCTATTTTCCTTCTGTGATTTGCTTTATCTCCACTTTGAGGTTTATTGGTCATCTCAAACTTATGGTGTCCAAACCAGAACTCTTGTTCTGCCTTCAAATCTGTCCTTCTTCCAGTCTCCCACATCTGTAAATAGTGCCTTACTCATCCACTGCTCAAATCAAAACCTTGGAAATTGTATTTGTTTTCTCACCTTCCTTCATTCCTTGTATCCTGCACATTGGCAATTTTTTTAGGAAGAGTATGTTACTATGTTATAATGAATTGCTTTATTATTATAAACACAAACTGCAAAGCACTTAAGAAATCTAAGCATCATAGGAAATGGACAGCAATTCAACATTCAGGGTCACAGAACACTTAAAGGAGATTGTGACAGATTCAACTCTCACGGTGAAGAGAACATCTTCATAGGAAGAGGGGACCCAGGCGTCACAGCTTTTGAAGTTCTCTCTCCTCATCAAGGAACATAAGAGGCACTCCATTCAAGGGGGGGTGTGCAATTCAGTGCTCTTCAGGCAAGTCAACACCCTCAAAATCTAGAAGATCCAAGGTAAAGATTTTTTTCTATTTCTGCATAGGTATTATGGGAGGCAGGAAGACAGTTTTTTAGGCTGGCAGTTTTCTCAGTCATATTTTTGCAAAGAAGATTGACTTTTTGTTTGAAAGGCCCCTTAGCCTGCCAAAATACATCGCAAATCTGTCCACCTCTTTACATGTTGGCTGCCACCATCCTCATCCACCCCCTCCCTTCTCACCTTGCTCTTTGCAATAACTGCCTAACTGAACTTCCCGCCTTCATCATTGCCACTTTCATCCACTCTACAGAGGAGACAGGGTGAGCTTTTAAACGTTGAGCAGATGAAAAACAGGTCATGCTCAGGGAGGTCACAGGCGACATAGGAAGGATAAAAGAAGAAAGTTAAGAAAGTGACTATGGTTGATATACTTTCTATACAAGAATGAATATGAAATTTTTAAACCTGTTGAAATCACCATAAGAAGGGGAGTAAAGGAGAAAAATAGAGGAGATGAACCAATTCAGGTTATAAGAACTATAAATATGGAAATGTCATAAGGGAACATCCTGTCTTTTTTTTCTTTTATAAAATCAGAGAACAGGAAAGCAGAACAGGTCCTGTCTGGGGGGTTGGTACAAGTAGGAGGAGAAAGGATGTGGGAGGGTGAATATAGTGCAAATTCTGTGTACATATGTATGTAAATGGAAAACTGATATCTGTTGAAACTATTCTAGGAATGAGGGGAGAGGCAGATAAAGGAGAATGATGGAGGGGGTGAATTCAAGTATAATATATCTTATACATTATAAGAACTTTTGTACATGCCACAATGTACCCCCCAGTATAACAATACAAAAATTAATAATAATAATAATAATAATAATAATAATAAGTAAATAAAAGTTGAGCAGAGGGCTGGTGAAGTGGCTCAAGTGGTAGAGTGTCTCCCAACAAGCATGAGGCCCTGTGTTCAAGCCCCCAAGTACTGAAAAACAAAAAAATTGAGCAGATAATGTCTTCCTCTGCTTGAATTTTCCAATGATCTTCTGTTCTCTTGGAATAAAATGGAACAATGCACTGAGGGGGAAAAAAAAAAGAAAAAAATCCTGTGTTATGCCACATTCTCCAACCTTATCATTTCATGTTATTTTGAACTTCTTTTGTTCCTGGAATATGCTGAGATTTTTTTTTTTTGCCTCAGTCTGTCCTGGGAAAGACCTCTCTTCCCTCTCCTTGGAATGGTCTTCATGTCTTTTATGGTTAATTCCATTTCCCATTTTGGATTTCAGCTATAATATTATTCCCTCAAAGGAACTTTCTTAACCACTTATAATCTGCATTAGCTCTTTCAACCCATGCTTACCCACAAATTATTCTGTGGCCTATCACACTGTTTAACTTCCTTCATAGAATAACCTGAAAGTCTTTCTCTTTGTATATTGTCTCCATCTTCCCATCAGAATGCCAGGACCTGGTTTCTTATGTGGCCATGTTTCTAGAGCCTCACGTATAATGGGCACCCAATATAAGTTTATTAAATGACCAGTATCTTTTTTTTTTTTTGTCCTGCAAGTTAGCATTCACTACATCATCTACAGAATGGACGCTCAGTTGTCTGTAAGTAGATGATTTTTTTTTATTGTTTTATTATTCATATGTGCATAGAAGGCTTGGGTCATTTCTCCCCCCTGCCCCCACCCCCTCCCTTACCACCCACTCCACCCCCTCCCTCTCCCCCCCACCCCCTCAATACCCAGCAGAAACTATTTTGCCCTTATCTCTAATTTTGTTGAAGAGAGAGTATAAGCAATAATAGGAAGGAACAAGTATTTTTGCTGCTTGAGATAAGGATAGTCAAACAGGGAGTTGACTCACATTAATTTCCTGTGCATGTGTATTACCTTCTAGGTTAATTCTTCTTGATCTAACCAATATCTTATCTTCTTTCCTCATTAGGTACTTAGACTGTATCCAGCTTTTCTGTGTTGTTACACATTTTGCAATGACCATCATACAAATTAAGCTTTGTGCAAATTGCCATATTTAAAGTTTTGATCAAATACTTGTGAATACTAATATTTTCTGTTCCCTCTTGCTTTACCTACATCTATCTTAGTCACCTCAATGTAACTTTTTCATGTGAAAGTATTAAAAACACCAAAAGAAGATATAAATAGCAAAATGTTTCAAAATATTCGTTTCTGCTGATAATATGAGAGACATACTCAAGATGTCTTACAAGGGAAACTTAGATTATTGCATTTAACATATACTTCACTCTTTATTATGGTGATTTTTAGTTATTTTCCACATTCTAATATAAATTTTCTCAAATATTATGAAGATTTCTTTCTTTTTGTTGGATGGAAAGCAGTTGTGCTTCATTCTAATGTTTCCAATAATCTTTCTTCAGCTTGACTCTGCATTGTGTTGGAATTTACTGCCTTGATTTCTGGCTATCTACGAATTTCCTTTTGGGTTATGTCTGCAACATGACAGACATTCAGTTTTGGGTCAGGACATCAGCTGGTTTGATGGCTGTGACTTTGGTGAACTTAACACTCTCATGACTGAGAAAGAGGATGCATGCATAATACATCAACTTTGTTTTCATGCATGACACATACATGACTGAACTACGTTCCTTGACTCAACAAAGTCAATGATGGTATTGGAGACAAGCTTTCTCTGTTGTTTCAAAACATATGTACTTTTTCTATTAGCCTAGCGATTGCGTAGGTAAAGGGCTGGAAACTTGCCCTGGTGACTCTGTCCACAGCTCCTCTTATCATGGCTTCTGCAGCAATGTGTTCTAGGATAAGTAAGCTAGTAGTGTTGACTGGAAGCAGAAGTGTGAACTCAATGCCTTTGAGTTTGTCAAAATTACATTTTTATTCATTTTCTATGTCCCAAAATACAAAGGGATAACATCGATCGATCATAAATACTTCTGATTTTGTTCATATTAATCACTTTTCCATCTTCAGTTATGTGGTTAAAATGAGGTTTATTTTAATAGCTTGCCAACAGTTAAAAAAAAAATCCTCACCATTGAGCAGCCTAACACCTCACATAATTCCACAGATGAAGTATGATGCTATTACACATCAGATGCTTAGTTTTTGCTGCTTGGAGAGCCTTGTGTGTTCTAAATTCCCAGATAAATATGTTGTAATTCATTTCCCTGGGTAAAACTCAGGGAGAAACTCCTAAAATAATAAACACTGAAAACCATTTTATATCACTCTCTTCACATTTACATTTCATAAGGTTTTGACTAATATTTAAAATATGTCAGTATCTCTTTTTTATGTACTACACTTATGTGCTTCAGTTTTTGAACAAATTATGTATTTGAAATTATAAAATTCCATTTTTAGCAGTGTTATATTGATATTAATCCTCTTTACAGCCTGGTTTTGAAATCACTGCTCTTTGTAAAATCCAAAAGCAAACAATATATGTCTGTAATATCCCTCTCCAAATCAAATCTTTGGCAATTCTACCAGTGTATATGCCCAACTCTTAGACTGGAGGCACAATAATTTTACAATATTATTGCTATTTTTGAAAATCAAATTCATAAAATGTTCTGGTTTACTTGTTGCCAATATACAAATTCAACCAAACAAGGATCCCCAGCAATTAAAATGTTCTGTGGTTGACTGATTCTTTAAGAATAAGATAGAGTATTTAGACAACCAGTTTTTATTTAGTGGGACTTCTTATTATCCTTGTCAAAACCTTTGTGACCAGCTTGAATTGAGGATCTCTCATTAGGAAGATTGCGCATAGTATATTATGATGCTCACAGCCTTAAACTGCTCAGGAAGAGAAACTGGCAAGGACTTGTAAAGGAACAGCAGAAGAAAATCTGAAGAGGAAGCAAAGTCAAGGTCCAAGTTCCCCCAAATGACTTAGAGATGCCAGGATGGGTGATTTTTAGCTTCCTTCAATTCAATATAATTTGTCAAGCATTCATTAAATCCTCACTATGTACCAGTCTTTGCATGAGATGGTGTTTCCCCTCCAATGACAGATTATTGGAAGAATTGTATTTATCAAATGAACTCAAAATATAGTGAACATTACTCAGCATAAATTAGCCCCTGACTTTTATAGCTATCCAAGCATGTCATACATAAAATCAGCTGAAATTATGTGGAATGTGGGGAGATCTGCTATATGAGTAGGCAGTATTATAAACTCTCAGCTCTGAAGGTGATATTGCTGCTGTTCTCTTACCCTGAACTGTTGTGCTAATCACTAAGCTAGAAAGGATTAGTAAGCAGGGCATAAAATAGAGCAAAGGGCACAGCTGATTTCAAGCACTGAGGTATCAGATAAATTTTCCTGCTATTACCAATAGTAATATCCCCCTTCCACTCCAACTCTCACCTCTAGGTGTTCAATAATAGTTTCAAGGTCACACCTCCACATATGAAGTCCCCTTCAGTTCCTCTTCCTGGCCAGTCCAGTAAACCATACCCTCTGGAATCCTTGCTTTGTACATAATAACACATCAAATCAACTCTAATCAGGCTAACTTTTATAATGCCCTAAAAACAGTATCTTCAATGTCCTGCAAATCAAGTATTCCCCCACTGTATGAATGAAAGTACCCACATCTAAGAGAGTTTTTAAAAATACAGAGATCTTGAAAACAGGAATGCTCCATTAGTAGAAATAAAATCAAGAATTTAAATGCTGGGCAATGTTAGGATACTTGAGGATTCTCATTCAACCTGAATTAAATGCTCTGTACATTGTTACTATCTCAGGTTCATTCTATGGTAACCTGTGGTCATGATTTATTACAGATGGTCATCTCATTGACCAGTAAGGAACTGAGTGCCTATTCCAAGTCTGGGGCTATAGCAGAAGTCTTGTCATCAATCCAAACAGTGATAGCTTTTGGAGTCCAGAAAGAAATTCAAAGGTCTGTACCTTTAGTTACGACAGAATATGCTAGCTTTTATTTTCTCAAAAGGTCTTAACATTGTACTTTGTCTTTGTAGGGTATACACAGAATCTAAAAGACGCAAAGGATGTTGGCATAAAAAAGGCTACAGTTTCAAAACTGTCTCTTGATGCTGTATATTTGTTTATGAATGGAACCTTTGGACTCGCTTTTTGGTATGGAACCTCCCTGATCCTTCTTGAAGAACCTGGTTATACCATCAGGACTCTACTTGCTGTAAGTCTTGTTTAAGAACAAAGGGAACTGGTCTAGATCATCTTTTCTTACCTACAGCTTAGTAAAAACACTACTGTGATTGAAAATGAATATTCACAGATAAATGTTTGTAATAAACAAATATTTATTTCCCTCACATGAATTGTATATACTTTTAAATTATGCATATGACTTGACAGAATTTATGTTTTATTGTCCTCATTATGCTAAGCATTGTGCTTTTAGAAGAATCATAATGTATTCCCCACTACACTAGGTGACACACAGTTTTCTTAATTCAGCAGTCAAAAGGGACAGTCTCTAGAGGGACATATCCTTTTATGCTTGCTGAGATGTGATGGCATTCTGCCTTCACCTCGCTAAATGTCTTCTCTCTGGAAATACTCTGGATTGAACTCATCTGCACTGTCCCTTCAGCATATAGCAATGCTAAAAACAAGCTACACACAGCTCTGTCCAATGCTGCAATTCAGAGTCATCGAAACTCCTACAGCCTATTTATTAAATTTTAATTTATTTAGCTATCCTCTCACATTTCAACAATGAACAGATCAATTCAGGATTAAGAAACATTTGTCATGGTGAAGTAAATTGATCTGCTATTCTTATTTGGTCTTCCCATTCTGTACAGATTTCTTTCAATTAAATTTTTTTTCAAATTGGAGAGTTTCATAGTTAAGACTTTAAGCTCTTCATTTATCTCACATAAAGTGAAATATGAGCATGAAGACTTTGGGGCTAATCTTTACTCCTTTACCTCCCTCATCTATAAGATAAGGAAAATAGTACTTAGCTCACAGAGTTCTTTCCTCATTTGACTTTTTTCAAATGCATTTGTCTGAAAATAGATATCTTTCCAGTGATTTTTAAAAATTCAAGAAACAAGAAAAAAACTAGAAATAGGGCTGGATGAGTGGCACAAGTGGTAGAGTACCTGCCTAGCAAGTAAAAGGCCCTGAGTTCAAGCCCCAGTGCCACAAAAAGAGTTAGAAACAGTACAAAGTCTATGAGCTAGTGACATCCATTACTCTCTTCTTGTTACAGTTCATGGGCTGACCAGAGAGGAGGGAGGTACAACTAGGGAGTATAGCTCATCTCCTCATCATAGGTCCATGCAGAGCCAGCACTGTTCAGTCAGCACATTTTCCTGCTCAGATGTCACTGCAATGATAAACCACAAAGCCAGAGGACCATTGATTACTCTGTATTAGATACTTGGATAAACTCTCACTGCCTTTATATTTGATCTCAGCTTCCACTCTTTCTTACCTAGTCCTTCTAATGTCTCTCTGAGAGCTTATGCCACATCTATCTTTCATCTTGTTGCCTGTCTTACATAATTGTGGAGGGTAAACATGATTTTGTGTTCCACAGGTTTTCTTCAGTGTAGTCCATACTAGCTATTGAAGTGGAGCAGCAGCCCTTCACTTTGAAACCTTCACTATAGCCTGAGGAGCTGCCTTTAATATTTTCCAGATTATTGATAAGGTAAGACCTCTTACTGCTTTGAAGGGCATCTACCATTACAACACCAAAAAACAGACACATTCATTCACTAAACAAAAAGATGAGCAAAATCCATGTTTGCCAGTTGGCTAGAGAAAGAAAGACTGCTATTAACTCTTTTATGAGGGGATTGTGTTTTATTGAAACCTTCCCTGTCTAACTTAATGCATTTCTAAAGCAGAAAGGAAAACATTATAAAATAAAATCATCTTTGAACTATTTTTAGAATCTGGAGAGTGCCGGCTTAGTCCTTTGAAGATTTACAACATTTTCTTTGTTTCTCCAAGAAACCCAGTATAGGTAACTTTTCAACAACAGGATATAAACCCGAATGCATAGAAGGAACTGTGGAACTTAAAAATGTTTCTTTCAATTATCCATCAAGACCATCTATCAAGGTAGATCAAATTTAGTAGTATTGTGAAGTGTTCTGCTACTGTCTTCTACTGGCTAAGACCTTCTCTTTATGGATTATTTAGAATGACTTTGACCAAGATTTTGGCTAATTGGCTTAAAGTCTGGGCAGGACATGCAGACAGATCAGTACTACAATGGAACAACATCTTTTCTATAGTTGACTGACTACATTTTTTAATTCACTGAAATTCCTCCACTAGATTTGAGAACCCACCAAAATGGTCTGAATTAATGATAATACCTAGTGGTGGTCCCTGGATGTTTGTTATCCCACTTCACATGGATATCTCATTTTAACCTCAGAGTTTCTACCAGGGGTACTACACACGTGCTGTGCATTTTTCTTCTACCTTCCCCAGGGCTTTCACTGCATCAGCAATTATCCCTTAGGTATCTTCCTTCTTGCTTTACACATGCACATATGCACACACATGTGCACTCACTCATACACATGCACACACAGAGCTTGTTTTCTTTGCTCTTTCATTCAGTCTTTGATAAGTTCTTGTGGAAATGTGTCTATCGCTCCTATTATCTTCCTCCTTACATTTGATTAGCATATTTATCTCCCCAAATGCAATACTGTTAAAGATTATAAAGGGAAATTACTAACAAAGTACCTGTTTTGTAGGGAAAAAAGGCAAAATTTTAAGTAAAATAGATAAAATTATTAATATCATCAACTTCTAATGTCCCTGACAGAGTTTGCATTTTAAATTATCTACCTACTCCTATTTCCTTACTTTTCTCTAAAACTTTTACTGAAATTCTCTTCAAGACCCTTTATTTTTCTAAATTTTGTTCCTTAATTAACCTTATTAGACTAGGGTTACCTTCCACCATTTTTCTTAACATAGAGTATTTCAGACTACATTTTGCAGCTACGTCTAGGTGTTAGCTTCCTGGGTCCTGAGAACTAATTACACCCTTATATTGCATTGGAATGTGTTCTGTGGGTTCTAAACAATGATTTTTTTAAAATGAACTTCTGAAACATAACCCTTTTTGTTAAGCTGGAGATAATTGTCTGAAAGTCTACCCCGTTAAACCTACCAAACACAGATTCTTCCAAAGAATGAAGAAAAACCAACTGGAGGGTAAGAGGGCAGGTGGGAGAAGACATACTCCTCTCTGAGATCCTGATTCTCAACTCCTTCAGAAAATGTTTCTCTGCTTGATTCTTGAAGATTTGATGCTGGATTTATTTAAAGGGTCTGTTTCTTTACAAATGATGAGATCAAAGTGAGAGAATACATGGGGAGAATCCTGTTATCTGGGCTGAAAAATGTATAAGTTGCAAGCAAAGATAGGCAAAGGCTCCCCGGGATGGCTCCTGTCACATGGGAAGGGTAGGTATTGACCGCTTTCACATCGTGGATCCCTGGGACAATAAATGCTGGTAGCAGCCCTCAGTAATTGAGAAAGTCTTAAATCTTCCCACCATGTTGAAATGGCCCCATTAAATCCACTACTGGAGAGGGAGGGTTTCTAGAAAGGTGAAATCCCATCTATGGGAGTTGCTAATGAGTGTTGCCAGTTGTTGTGGTCTTTGGAATAAATTTTGAAATACTGTTAAGTATATTTCTTAAAAAGCACATCATTAAATAACTTGAAAAGTTATCTGTCAAGATATCATTCAGGAATTCCAATATGGCAGCTAGAGGGAGGAAGCAGAAAGTGTGCCTCCTAAAGTAAAATCTTGGAGAGACGCTTGAGATACGCCTTACAGGAAAAACCACTGAGTAGAGGTAAAACTTTGACTCTTCCACACCTCCAGACTGTGCATAGCATCTCCACTTCACATTAACCAGAGAAACCAGGAGGGCTCCCGTGCCACTGCCAGATGCCGGCACCCAGATGGCTTGGGAACACACGGACCACAAGGTGAGCTAAGCCATACGTGGTACTCCCACAGACAATCCTGGGCCAGATCAGCATAGCCCCCTGGACAGACCGACCCCCACCCAGGGAAAAAGGAGAAACTGAATAATAAGCAATAACAACAAAAAAGACATGTAGCAAAGAAGGTGGGGTGCCCTGAGTGCCAAAGAGGGAGGCAGGGAAAATCCCTCACAAGCCAGCTGGAGAAGGCAGGAGCAGTGGCACTGCCCAGCAATCAGGACCGGGAAAGCTTGTAAAAGTGGTGGCAGGAGGAAAACGCCACAGGAGAGGGGGAAGACCCACTTCCCATGTGAACTGTAAATAAACATGCAGGCCTGAGAAAGCTGGTGCAGTGTCACCTCACCCAGTGTGCTTGGAAAGGAGAAAGCTTGTAGCAGTGGCGGTTGCGCCCAGGAGAACTCTAAGTAAACAAAGCCTGAGGGGCTGGTGAGTGTTAAGCTCACTCCTGAGATCTGCATAAATAAAGTCTCCAGCAACAGCAGGCTGACAACAGCAGGCAGGTAAGCCACAGCCACAGATAGCCATTCACAGACCTGTCTCCAGACTTTTTTTTTTTTTTCTTTCTTCCTTTGATGAGACAACAACTGAACTACACCTGCATGCATGCTGAAAAACTTACTGAAACTGTATTGCATTTGAACTTGGGACATTTTTGGGTTGTTTTTTTTTTTGTGCTGTTTTGTTTTGTTTTGTTTAGTTTTTGTTCCCCTTTGATGACGCAATGATAGAACTACTTCTGAGACACCATCTCTAGGACTGGAGGCTGAGGGAAGAACACCAAAATTATTAAGACTGAAACTTTATTGCATTTGAACTTGGAGATTTTTTTAATATATATTTTTTATTCATTTATTTATCTTTTATTTTTATCTTATTTTTATTTTTTATTTTCAATCTTCTCTCTGTCTCTCTAATGCTTGATCAGCTTACTGTTGATTACTACACTATCTCTCCCTGTTTATATCTTTGAAACTTTTTTGTTGTTAGTTTGTTTTGTTTTTTTCTACTTGTTTATTTGTTTTTCCCTGTTTCTTTAACTTCTTTGCTCTCCCTCTCCTCTTACCCTTCCATACTAAATATCACCATTGTTATTATTACAAGCTAGAAAATAATTGCACACAGTACAGGGACAATAACAACACTAAGGGCAATGATGAGAAGAAAGAAAAAAAAGGGAAACCAGTTTCCCCACAGCAAAAAATTAGTACAGGAACCAGAGGGAAATGAAGAAAACAGATACTCAGATCCAGACTACAACAAAATGAAGATAAACTATGCCAAAGAACCCAATGAAGCCCACAAGAATAACCTAAAAGAAGAAATACTACAGGTAATCAATGAGAATTTTATAGAGATGATACTGGATATGGTCAACCAAAATGTACAGGAGACATTCAAGAAATTCCAAGACAACAAAAATAGAGCATTTGAAAAAGCACAAGAAGAAATAAAAGAAACCATGGAAGCACTGTATAAACACCAAAGTGAAAAAAAGAACACAATTAATAAAGAGATAAATGAACTCAGGGTGAAAATAGGCAACATTAAGAGGAAACCACCCAGGATATGGAAAACCTCAGAAAAAAGAATGAAACAGAAATGCAAAACAAAATGGAAGGCCAATCCAGCAGAATAGAACAAACAGAAGACAGAATCTCAGAACTCGAAGATGAAATGGTAATTAAAGGAAAAACTGAAGAACTATTAATTAAACAACTCAAGACCTGTGAAAACAAAATGCAAGAACTCACCGACTCCATCAAAAGACCAAACTTGAGAATCATGGGCATTGGAAGAAGAAGAGGTGCAAGCAAAGGGAATGTGTAATATATTCAACAAAATAATAACAGAAAATTTCCCAAATCTAGAGAAAGATATTCCCATACAGATGCAAGAGGCCTCCAGAACACCAAACAGACCAGACCAAAATAGATCTACCCCATGGCATATCATCTTTAAAACAACAAGTACAGAAACTAGGGAAAGAATATTGAAGGCTATAAAGAGAAAAAACAAATCACATACAAAGGTAAAATCAAAATCACAGCAGACTTCTCAACAGAAACATTAAAAGCAAGAAGAGTGTGGGGTAAGATCTTCTGGGCACTGAATGAAAGTAACTTCAACCCCAGGATACTCTACCCAGCAAAACTATCATTCAAAAGAGATGGAGCAATAAAAGTCTTCCATGATAAGCAGAAACTAAAACAATATGTGACCACAAAGCCACCACTAGAAAAGATTCTTCAAGGGATTCTGCAAACAGAAAATGAAACCCAACATAGTCATGAAGGGGCAGGCAGCACCAAACTACAGGAAAAGAAAAAGCAAGAAAGTAGAGAGTAACCTCAACTTAGCTACACACAATCAAACCGTCAAACAACAAAGACAACTAAATGACAGGAATCACCACATACCTATCAGTACTAAAGCTTAATGTTAACGGACTTAATTCTCCCATCAAAAGGCACCATTTGACAAAATGGATTAAAAAGGAAGATCCAACAATTTGTTTTTTACAGGAGACCCATCTCACCGACAGAAATAAGCATAGACTTAGGATGAAAGGCTGGAAGAAGATTTACCAAGCCAATGGCCCCCAAAAACAGGCAGACTAACAATACTTATCTCTGACAAAGTAGACTTCAAACCTACATTGATCAAACAAGATAAAGAAAGACATTCCACACTAATAAAATAGACCAAAAGGAATTAACAACTATCAACATATATGCACCCAATGTCAACGCACTCAATTTCATCAAACATACCTTGAAGGACCTAAAAGCCTTTATTAACTCCAACACAGTGGTTGTGGAAGACTTTAACACCCCATTATCATCAATAGATAGGTCATCCAAACAAAAACATCAATAAAGAAATCTTAGATCTAAAATATACCATAGATCAAATGGATCTAGTTGATGTCTACAGAACATTTCATCCAACTTCTACACAATATACATTCTTCTCAGCAGCCCATGGAACCTTCTCCAAAATAGATCATATCCGAGGGCACAAAGCAAGCCTCAGCACAAATAAGAAAATAGAAATTATACCATGCATTCTATCTGATCACAATGCAATAAAACTAGAATTCAACAACAAAAGTAAAGACAAAAAACATGCAAACAGCTAGAAACTGAATAACTCATTGCTTAATGAACAATGGGTCATTGATGAAATAAAAGAGGAAACTAAAAAGTTCCTGGAAGTCATAGGTTCCTACCGGAACCTATGGGACACAGCAAAGGCAGTCCTGAGAGGAAAGTTTATAGCCATGAGTGCATATATTAAAAAGACTAAAAGATCCCAAATCAATGACCTAATGATACATCTCAAATTCCTAGAAAAACAAGAACAAACAAATCCCAAAACAAATAGGAGAGAAATAATAAAAATAAAAGCTGAAATCAATGAAATAGAAACCAAAAAACCATACAAAGAATCAATGAAACAAAAAGTTGGTTCTTTGAAAAAATAAACAAGATCGACAGACCCCTGGCAAACCTGACTAAAATGAGGAGAGAAAAAAACCCATATTAGTAGAATCAGGAATGCAAAAGGGAAGATAACAACAAACATCATGGAAGTCCAGGAAATCATCAGAGACAACTTTGAGAAACTATATTCAAATAAATTCAAAAATCTTAAAGAAATGGACTGATTTCTAGATACATATGATCATCCAAAACTGAACCAACAGGATATTAATCACTTGAATAGATCTATTATACAAAATGAAATTGAAGCAACAATCAAGAGTCTCCCCAAAAAGAAAAGTCCAGGACCTGACAGATTCTCTGCTGATTTCTATCAGACCTTTAAAGAAGAACTGATACCAGCCCTCCTTATACTGTTCCACGACATAGAAAGGGAAGGAAAACTGCCTAACACATTTTATGAAGCCAGTATTACACTTATCCCAAAACCAGGCAAAGACACCTCCAAAAAGAACAACTATAGGCCAATCTCCTTAATGAACATTGATGCAAAAATCCTTAATAAAATAATAGCAAACCAAATTCAACAACACATCAAAAAGATCATTCACCATGACAAAGGAGACTTCATCCCAGGAATGCAGGGGTGGTTCAACATATGAAAATCAATAAACGTAATAAACCACATTAACTGAAGCAAAGACAAAAAACACATGATCATCTCAATAGATGCAGAAAAAGCCTTTGATAAGATCCAACACCATTTCATGATAAAAGCGCTAAGAAAACTAGGAATAGAAGGAAAGTACCTCAACATTATAAAAGCTATATATGACAAACCAACAGCCAGCATTATACTTAACAGAGAAAAACTGAAACCATTTCCTCCAAAACCAAGAACTAGACAAGGATGCCCACTATCTCCACTCCTATTCAACATAGTACTGGAATTCCTAGCCAGAGCAATTAGGCAAGAAGAAGGAATAAAAGGAATACAAATTGGTAAAGAAACTGTCAAAATATCCCTACTTGCAGATGACATGATCCTATACCTTAAAGACCCAAAAAACTCTACTCAAAAGCTTCTAGACATCATCAATAGCTATAGCAAGGTAGCAAGATATAAAATCAACATAGAAAAATCATTAGCATTTCTATACTATATATATGAAAACAGTTCCATTTACAATAGCCTCAAAAAAAATCAAATACCTAGGTGTAAACCTAAAAAGGATGTGAATGACCTCTACAAGAAAACTATAAACTTCTGAAGAAAGATATTGAAGAAAACTATAGAAAGTGGAGAGCTCTCCCATGCTCATGGATTGGTAGAATCAACATAGTAAAAATGTCGATACTCCCAAAAGTAATCTACATGATAAATGCAATTCCCATCAAAATTCCAATGACATTCATTAAAGAGATTGAAAAATCTACCATTAAATTTATATGGAAACACAAGAGGCCACGAATAGCCAAGGCAATACTCAGTCAAAAGAACAATGCTGGAGGTATCACGATACCTGACTTCAAACTATATTACAAAGCAATAACAATAAAAACAGCATGGTACTGGCACAAAAACAGACATGAAGACCAGTGGAACAGAATAGAGGACCCAGATATGAAGCCACACAACTATAATCAATTTGTCTTTGACAAAGGCGCTAAAAATATACAATGGAGAAAAGCCTCTTCAACAAAACCTCCTGGGGAAACTGGTTAGAAGTCTGAAAAAAACTGAAACTAGATCCATGTATATCACCCTATACCAATATTAACTCAAAATGGATCAAAGATCTTAATATCAGACCCCAAACTCTAAAGTTGATACAGGAAAGAGTAGGAAATACTCTGGAATTAGTAGGTATAGGTAAGAACTTTCTCCCATCCAAGTACTAACCAGGCCCGACCCTGCTTAGCTTCCGAAATCAGAGGAGATCGGGCCCGTTCAGGGTGGTATGGCCTTAGACGGTAAGAACTTTCTCAGTGGAACCCCAGCAGCTCAGCAACTAAGAGATAGCATAGATAAAGGGGACTTCATAAAACTAAAAAGCTTCTGCTCAACAAAAGAAATGGTCTCTACACTGAAGAGACCACCCACAGAGTGGGAGAAAATATTTGCCAGCTACACATCAGACAAAGGACTGATAACCATAATATACTGGGAACTTATAAAACTAAATTCTCCCAAAACTAATGAATCAATAAAGAAATGGGCAAGTGAACTAAACAGACTTTCTCAAAAGAAGAAATTCAAATGGCCAAAAAACACATGAAAAAAATGCTCACCATCTCTATCAATAAAGGAAATGCAAATTAAAACCAAACTAAGATTCCACCTCACCCGTGTTAGAATAGCCATCATTAGCAACACCACCAACAACAGATATTGGTGAGGATGTGGAGAAAAAGGAACCCTCTTACACTGTTGGTGGGAATGTAAACTAGTACAACCACTCTGGAAAAAAATTTGGAGGCTACTTAAAAATCTAAACATTGATCTACCATATGATCCAGCAATACCACTCTTGGGCATATATCCAAAAAATATGACACAGGTTACTCCAGAGGCACCTGCACACCCATGTTTATTGCAGCACTATTCACAATAGCCAAGCTATAGAAACAGTCAAGATGCCCCACTACTGACAAATGGCTTAAGAAAATGTGGTATTTATAATCAACGGAATTTTATGCATCCATGAAGAAGAACAAAATGTTATCATTTGCAGGTAAATGGATGGAATTGGAGAACATCATTCTGAGTGAGGTTAGCCTGGCCCAAAATACTAAAAATCATATGTTCTCCCTCATATGCGGGCATTAGATGAAGAACAAACACAACAAGGGGATTGGACTTTGATCACATGATAAAAGCGAGAGCACACAAGGGAGGCGTGAGGATAGGTAAGACACCTAAAAAATTAGCTAGCATTTGTTGCCCTCAATGCAGAGAAACTTAAGCAGATACTTTAAAGCAACTGAGGCTAGTAGGAGAAGGGGACCAGGAACTAGAGAAAAGATTAGATCAAGAAGAATTAACCTAGAAGTTAACACATGTGCACAGGAAATTAATGTGAGTCAACTCCCTGTATAGCTGTCCTTTTCTCAACCAGCAAAAACCCTTGTTCCTTCCTATTATTGCTTATACTCTCTCTACAACAAAATTAGAGATAAGGGCAAAATAGTTTCTGCCGGGTATCAAGGGGGTAGGGGGAGGGGGGGAAGGGGGGAGAAATGACCCAAATATTGTATGCACATATGAATAAAAAATAAATTAAAAAAATATATATCATTCAGTTGTTATAAATTAAAACTTCTATTAACTTGGTAGTCATTAAATTCATGTAAGAAATTTTAGTTGAAAATATGAACAGTCTGCTATTGTATGAATACTCTTAACTCTCTTATTGTTTTTAAAAACTTTGGAGGTACTGGGGTTTAATTTGAACCTCAAGCACTCTACCACTTGAGCCAGGCCTTTATCTCTTTTTGCTTTAGTTATTTTTCAGATAGATGCTCATGGTCAATGTCAGATTTTCCTACCATGCCTCCCACATAGTGGGATTATAGATATGCAACACCAAGATCTCTTTAAATGGAGAAATGATGAGAAATTTTTTAAAACAATTTTCAAAAATTATTTAAATTATTAAACATAAGATCAAAATTTGTTTCTTGGTCCCACAGAAAAATTTGCTTTCTGTCTATAATTACACATCAAATTTCTGAAAGTGTATGCGTCATATTCTAGCTCTTCCTAACTTTATGGCTTTTCTGTATATTCTAATAGATTCTGAAAGATCTGAATCTCAAAATTAAGCATGGAGAGACCATGGCCTTGGTTGGCCCCAGTGGCAGTGGAAAGAGTACAGTGGTCCAACTCCTGCAGAGGTTGTACGATCCTGAACAAGGCATTGTGAGTGCAGGTTGCTAGAAAAAACACCTGTAGTCCACACCACAGGATTGGAAACACCATCTGTTACAGAGAGCTGACAGCTATGTGTCAACTTTGCATTTTTAACAGTGAAGCTAAGAAAGAAGCCATGTTGTTTCCTTTCCTGTATATTTATTCATTCAACAAACATAGTAAGCACTTGGTATTTGCTGGTATGCAGTTTCAAGGAGAACTCTGATTGGTTTTGTTTGTTTGTTTAAATTTTATTTGTATATAATAGTTATACAGGGAGATACACTGTGATATTTACATATGCGCTTATAATATATCTCAAATTTACACTGTCCATCGCTCTCCCTCTTCCCCCGCTTCTCCCCACTTTTTAGAGTAATTTCAACAGGATTTATTCTTCTATTTTCATATATGGGTACAAAATACATCCACCACATTCACCCTCATTCCCCCTTTCCTTATCTCCCTCCCACTGGTATCTACCCCTGGAAAAGACCTATTTTACCCTCTGCTCTTCATTTTTTTTAATTGTATATTGAAAGCCCAAGGAGAATTTGCCTTGGTACTTCAGGCGTGTATATATCATGCTTTAATCAAATTACTCCCCTCCCCATTACATACACATTCTCTGTCCCTATGCTCCCCTAATATTCAAAAGCTTATGGTACAGTGCATTATATTATATTCATGTATAGCTGAGTCATTTCAGTATTTATTATTCTCTAACATTTCTTTCCCTCTCCTGCTTCCCACAGTCCCCTCAGACAGACTCGCTAATACAATTTTGTTCTCTCTTGCACTATAATATGGATGAATTTACATAGATGATAGATAGATAGATGATCATATATGTATTTACTAATACATTTGACTCATAGGTCTAGCTTCCACATATGAGGGAAAACATATGACCTTTGACTTTTTTCAGCCTGGCTTACGTTGCTTAACATGAAATTCTCCAGTTCCACCCACTTACCTGCAAACACCAGAAGTTTGTTCTTTTACGTGGCTGAATAAAACTCCATTGTGTATATATACCATATTTTCTTAATCCAGTCATCAGTCAGGGGCATCTGGGTTGTTTCCAAAGCTTGGCTTTTGTGGATAGTGCTGTAATACGCATGGGTGTGCAAGTGGCTCTCTGTTATGCCGGAACACATTCCCTCAGATATATGCCAGGAGAGGTATCACTGGACCATATGATAGTTCTATTTTTAGTTTCTTGAGGAAACTCCATATTGCTTCTCATAGCAGTTGCACTAACTTACATTCCCACCAACAGTGTAGAAGTGTTCTTTTTCCCCCCACATACTCACCAGCATTTGTTGTTGTTTGTGTTCTTGATGACAGCCATTTTGACTGGAGTGAGGTGGAATCTCAATGTCATTTTGGTTTGCATTTCCTTTATGGCCAAGGATATTGGGCGTTTCTTCATATATTTATTGGCCATTTAGACTTCTTCTTTTGAGAATTGTCTCTTCAGTTCAATTCCCTATTTCTTCATTGGTTGCTGATTCTTTGGGAGTTTAGTTTTTTGAGCTCTCTGTTTATTCTGGTTATTAATCCCTTGTCAGATATATATCTGGCAAAGATTATCTCCCATTCTGTAGGCTGTCTCTTTAGTCTGGTGACTGTTTTCTTTTTAGTTCCATGTAATTCCATTTCTCAATACTTTCCTAAGAAGACCTCAGTTTAAGAAAAACCATGAATGCTCAGTACACTAAAATGACTCAAATTTACCTATACTATATGTACAGTAGGTCTGAGCACCCTTAACTAGAAATCACATGGAATAGGCTACATTACTGTCACAAAATTAGTGTTGTGCACATTAATACTACTCACCAGAATACAGTAGTATATTGTATGCTCAGTAGAATTTGTACAGTACTAATACAAAAATTCTAACACCCTACCTCCACAATGCAAGGAAAATTTCCTCCATGTATTTAAATTCATCTTACACATGTTACATACTACCATCTAGTGTTAACATTGACAACTAAGTCTCAAATTTTTACTATTTACCACTTATGCAAGTTATGTAGCTTTTTTGGCTTGGGAGGATTACCATAACTTTTACCTTGCTTTTGGTCAAAACTGAGTACAGTAAATCTGTGAATAGGTAGCTTACTGTACTTGTGTTGTGTCAACTATGTGTCAGGCATAGTTCTAGGTTTTAGGAATTTCTCAGTGAACAAAATGGATAAAAATCTCTACTTTCATGAAGTTTACAGTCTAATAAATACAGACAGATAGCTACAATAAGTATTAGCATGGTATGCTAAAAGTGAATGAATGCTTTGAAGAAAGATAAGAGCAGTTTGTAATGCCCAGAACCTAACAAGAATTTCTGATTTTGAGCTGAACATGGCGACTCACACTATAGTCCCAGCACTCAGGAGGCTGAAGCAGGAGGGTCACAATTTTAAGTTAACTAGGACTACATAGTAAGACCCTGTCTCAAGAAAATAACAAATAAACAATGACAACAACAACAACAAGGAATTTCAAATTTTGTCAGACCATCCTAGAAGAATGATATGTGTAGAAAATACTCTGATTCTGTTTTTTGTAATCTGTAAAGATGCACTTAACTTTGTCACCCTTACAAATAACTTAGAGAATAGGACTGATCTCCCCAAGTGTATAATTCTCTGTTTCTGTGCAAACTTTCAACTGCTTTTTAGAAAAACATCTACTCCCCTAGAGCTCTCTTTTATTTAAATTTCACTTCTTAGTCTTTGAATATGTTAGACCCAGAGTCTATGCTAATATTGACTAAATAAATTATTGGATAAGCATTCCATGTATAAGAGTTGTATAGAATGACCATTCTCAGAAAAATAGCAGAGTTGATGAGAAACTAAAAACCTGTGATTGCCACACCTGGGCCTCTGTCATTGGAATATGTATGGGTAATGGCTGTCCTTATGGAGAAGACAGAGTTCATTTAATACTAGTTATAGCACTGAACAGAAGACACTTTTGTCTTTTGTGGGTGAGCAAGGTACTGAAGAAAGAAAAACTTATTTCCTGGAAGTTAAAACAAGAACATCAAAACTGTTTGTCTTTCTTATTATTACTTATACTTTCTCTTCAACAAAATTAGAGATAAGGGCAGAACAGATTCTGCCTGGAAGGGAGTGAGGGTGGGGGAGAAAGAGAAAGGGCAGTGAGTAGTGGGGAGAAATAGCCCAAACAATGTATGCACGTATGAATAAATAAAAAAAAGAACATCAAAACTGAAGTTTGTTACATGTGTCTACATATAACATTTGTGGCACCTAATCTGTGAATTTTAAAGTAAGTAGTTTGACAAGATTTTAAGCCAATCTTTTCTCTTTCAAAGTTTTTTGGTTCTCACCTACCAGAAGAACTCTGTTGACAATCATGAATAGTATATGATTTAATATAGTATAAATATGTTTAATATAGTATAATATAGTATGAATATAATGTAGGATAAATAATAGTATAAATAGTATTTGGCGGGGGTGGGGGTACTAAGTGTTGAACTCAGGGCTTCACAGTTCTTAGGCAGGTACTCTACTCCTTGAGCCACACTGAAAACCCTTTTTCAACTGGTTATTTTTTAGATAGGAGCTCACAATCTTCCCATTTGTGCTTCCCCACATAGCTGGAATGACAGGCATGTACCATTGAACCAGACATTGATTGAGATGGGATTTCATGAATATTTTGCTTCAGCTGGCCTCTAACCATGATCCTCTGGATCCCTGACTCCCAAATAACTAGGATTATAGGGATTAGCCACTAGAGTCAGTCTTTGATTGCTCAGATACACTACTTGTCAGCTTATATGTCAGAGTAGGAAGAAAACCTCAAATGCTGATAGAGTAAAAGCATCTTAACATGGCTCGTTTTCTGGATTGGCAGATCACAGTGGATGAGAAGGACATCAGAACCCTAAACATTACAGGTAACACATTGGCGTTGTCAGCCAAGAGACCTGTTTCGCTTGGGACCATTAGTAACAACATTAAGTACAGATGAGATGATGTGACTGATGAAGAAATTGAGAAGGCAGCCAAGGAAGCAAATGCTTATGACTTCATATTGGAGTTTCCAAATGTAAGTATGTGCGCTGCCCGTGCCTCAGCTTAGAGCTACTGAACTCCAGGATGCCAAAATAGGGCACTGAGACAAGAACTCCTAGAGCAGGGGAAGTTTGGTTAGTGGTGGGATTGTCCTAGATGAAACATCTAGAGAAGAGGTTGTGGTAACAGCCAAATGGAGAAATGCAGCATTGACATTTTAAGAGTATATTTAGTTCTTATTGGTTCTCACTGCAAATGGAAGAGAAAAAAATGAAGAAAAAAAAAGTTAAATTAAACAAATATGAGACAAAAAAACCATTAGCCCACACTGAGAAATGGTGTCTGCAAAATGTTGATTTGTGAGGCCATCTTGTGGCTAAGAGTAAAAATATCATGCACAATATTCAGACTGATTCTGAGAACATGCAGAGGGAGAATTGATCATTTTCAAATCACATGGAGTTAACATTGGATAGAAATGTACAATTACACTCCCAAAGAGATGTAACAGATTTGAAACACTTGACAATATGACACATCTGGTTTTCATGAGTATTAGGATTGATCAAGTTACAAAACCCATTTCCTAAAGTTTTAGTTCATCTAGACAAACTAAAATTGTTGTGGGGAGCACCCTGTGAGAGATTTTAAAAAGATACTTAAAATTAAAATATATATAAAATTTTTCATTCCAGAAGGTCTCAATAGCAAAAAAAGTTCATTTTGATGGACATATTTTACAAACCACACTCCATGGGTTGTAATAATTTTATTCTTTATTTTATTTTGATAAATCTTTTACTATGCTAGTAATTACCTCCCATCTATCATTTAAGGTCATGGTTCACATGGCTTTTTGGCAAAATCACTAGGTATTGTAGGTAATTCTTTGCCTCCTGGTTTGGGAAAATACTTCTTTTCTCTGACCTCTTACCCTTGTTAATGAGTTCCTTTCCTCAAAACACCACTGCTCTACAGGTTCCCACTTGAATTTAGAGCTTTTCAATGTCTCTTAAATCATACTTTTCAAGTTACTATTTTTTCTAAGTAGAAGACCATAGCTACACAAAGATATGCCTTTCTATAAATCTAACAATAAGTCCTAAAGCTAGATTGCAAAGAATAAATTGAAGATAATAAAAACTAAATTTTATAGGCATTGTTAACTAGAGAAATAAGAGAAGGCATGAAAACAATTAAAATTTACAGAAATATGTTAATTCAGGGAGGTAAAAAAATTAAGGAAATCTATCTCAAAACTGAATAGCATTTTATCTTCTATAATAAATACAAAGTTTAAAATTAATATATTAGGATTTGTTGGATACTGACCAGTATTTCATTCATAAACAGTCATAGGATTAGCTAGAGCATATGAGGTGTAGCACAATAGTTTTGAACATTTGACAACAGTTGGTGAAAGACCATGATTCCTGAAGGAAAGGAAACTGCATGAATTTGCAATACTCCACATGGGGGCAAATGTTTTACCTTGACTCTGATAGAACACAGCAGTCATACTGAGCTACAAAGCAGAGATAAAATTTAAGGGTAGTTTAGACAACTGGAAAGGTGATAAAAAGAACTATGGAACTAAGGTGGGGATGGAGCAGAAGTCCAGGTGGACATCCTTCAGGAATCCTTATCTGAGGGCGAGACCACCAAAGTTTACCAGAAAGCAAGGACTAACAAGCTAAGAGTAGAAGAGAGATACAGAGGTCATGCATGCTATGAGAGTCTATTAACACATTTTTAATGCCCCAAGCTTGTGGCTAAGAGACCAAATAAGACATACCTTACAAGTAAAGACCATACCTTATAGTAAAACCAACTCTAAAACCAAGCCATGACAAGACTCCCAAAGGAGAAAGAATTTGGGGGGGGGGGTTGTATCTGCCAAAATAGGAGGTTTTCTATAGATTCATCTCAATGAAATACAAAACTAAGATTCACAAGGTGAAGTTGACAGTCAGTATTTTAATTGCGTATGATAACAGTCTATATTTTTTCAGAAAAAACAGAATGCTGAGTCTCTCCAATGCATCACACACAGTTTTCAGTATGCAATTTATAAAAATATGACATGCAAAGCAACAGGAAAATATGATCCATGGGCAAAAAAATCATAATCATAAATGTTTATTTACTTTTGAAAAGAGCTTCAAAATACATAAGATAAAAACAGAAACATCTTAAAGAAATAGAAAAATCTGCAATGTTAGTTGAAGCCTTTGATGCTTTTTTTTTTTAAGCCTTTGATGCTTAATCAAACAAGTTTGCAGAAAATAAGAAAGGATATGGGTGACATGAACACTGCTACCAACGATCTATAATTTACTTGTTTAGAGCATTCTGTCCAACAACAAAATACATTCCTCTCAACTGCACACAGAACATTCACTGAGATAAACAGTATTCTGGGCCATTAAAAAAAATAATGATTTCAAAAAGCATCCAAAATATTCTCAGATCATAATAGAATTAAAGAAGAAATGATCAATAAAAATATATTTGGAAGACAAAAACCACTTGATCATCTCAATAGATGCAGAACAAGCCTTCGATAAGACCCAACAGCACTTCATGATAAAAGCTCTTAAGAAAACTAGGAATAGAAGGAATGTTCCTCAACATTGTAAAGGCTATATATGACAAACCTACAGCCAACATCATACTTAATGGTGAAAAACTGAAACCATTTCCACTAAAATCAGGAATGAGACAAGGGTGCCCACTATCCCCACTCCTATTCAACATAGTACTGGAATTCCTAGCCAGAGCAAATAGACAAGAAGAAGAAATAAAAGGAATACAAATAGGTAAAGAAATAGTCAAAATATCCCTATTTGCAGATGACATGATCCTGTATCTTAAAGACCCAGAAAACTATACCCAAAACCTCCTAGACACCATAAACAGCTATAGCAAGGTGGCAGGATACAAAATCAACTTACAAAAATCATTAGCTTTTCTATACAACAACAATGAACAAATTGAGAAAGAATATATGGAAACATTTCCATTTACAATAGCCTCAAAAAGAAATCAAATACCTAGGAGTAAACTTAACAAAGGATGTGAGTGACTTCTACAAGGAGAACTACAAACCCCTGAAGAAAGAGATCGAGGAAGACTACAGAAGATGGAAAGATCTCCCGTGCTTATGGATTGGTAGAATCAACATAGTAAAAATGGCTATACTACCAAAAGCAATATACATGTTTAATGCAATTCCCATCAAAATCCCAATGACATTCACCACAGAGATTGAAAAATCTACCCCAAAGTTCATTTGGAAACACAAGAGACCGTGAATAGCCAAGGCAAATACTCAGCAAAAAGATCAATGCTGGAGGTATCACAATACCCGACTTCAAACTATATTACAAAGCAATAGCAATAAAAACAGCATGGTACTGGCACAAAGACAGACATGAAGACCAGTGGAACAGAATAGAGGACCCAGATATGAAGCCACACAGCTATGCCCACCTTATTTTTGACAAAGGTACCAAAAATATATAATGGAGTAAAGACAGCCTCTTCAATAAATGTTGCAGGGAAAAGTGGTTATCCATCTGCAAGAAACTGAAAACTAGATCCATGTCCATCACCGTGTACTAGTTATCAACTCAAAATGGATCAAGGACCTTAATATCAAACCCGAAACTCTGAAGTTAGTACAGGAAAGAGCAGGGAATACTCTGGAAGAAATAGGTATAGGCAAGGACTTCCTCAATAGAACCCCACCAGCTCAGCAACTAAGAGAATGAATGGACAAATAGGACTACATAGAATTAAAAAGCTTCTGCACAATAAAAGAAATGGTCTCTAAACTGAAGAGACCACCCACAGAGTGGGAGAAAATATTTGCCAGCTATACATCAAAGGACTGATAACCACAATATACAGGGAACTTAAAAAACTAAACTCTCCCAAAATCAATGAACCAATAAAGACATGGGAAACTGAACTAAACAGAACTTTCTCAAAAGAAGAAATTCAAATGGCCAAAAAACACATGGAAAAAATGCTCACCATCTCTAGCAATAAAGGCAATGCAAATCAAAACCACACTAAGATTCCACCTCACCCCTGTTAGAATAGCTATTATCAAAAACACCACCAACGACAGGTATTGACGAGGATGTGGGGGAAAAGGAGCTCTCCTACACTGCTGGTGGGAATGCAAACTAGTGCAAACACTCTGGAAAAAAATATGGAGGCTTCTTAAAAATCTAAACATAGATCTGTCATATGATCCAGCAATACCACTCCTGGGGATGTACCCAAAGGGATGCTACACAGGTTACTTCAGAGGCACCTGCACACCCATGTTTATTGCAGCACTATTCACAATAGCCAAGTTACGGAAACAGCCAAGATGCCCCACTACTGATGAATGGATTAAGAAAATGTGGTATTTATACACAGTGGAGTTTTACTCAGCCATGAAGAAGAATGAAATCTTATCATTCACAAGTAAATGGATGGAACTGGAGAACATCATCCTGAGCGAGGTTAGCCAGGCTCGGAAGACCAAAAATAGTATATTTTCCCTCATATGTGGACTTTAGATATAGGGCAAATGCAGCAATGTTGTAGGACTTGGGTCACATGCTAAGGGGAGAGCACATACGGGAGGAATGGGGATAGGTAGAAAACCCAAAACTTGAAAATGTTTGATGTCCCCACTGCAGAGGAGCTAATACAGAAAACTTAAAGTGACAGATGTCAATATGGGAAGGTGACCGGGAAGTAGTGAAGAGGTCTGGTAGAGATGAATCAATTCAGGTTATAATACACTTGTGCATGAAAGCAATGCTAGGAATCTCTCTGTATAGCTGTCCTTATCTCAACTAGCAAAAACACTTTGTCTTTCTTATTATTGCTTATGTCTTCTCTTCAACAAAATTGGAGAAAAGGGCAGTACAGGTTCTGCCTTGAAACGAGGGGTGTTGGGGGGAAAGGGACAGGGCAGGAGGTAGGGGGGAGAAATGGCCCAAACAATGTATGCACATATGAATAAATGAATTTTAAAAAAGAAATACATTTGGAAAATAAACAAACATTTAAAAATTAAATTACACATTTTTGTGCTGGGGACTGAATCCAAGGCCTCATGTGTGAGACACAAGTATTCTACCAATATCCCTAGTCACTAAATAACACAGCTCCAAATCAACTATGGTTCACAATTCAGAATACAGTAAATATATACATGGAAATGTCATAGTGAAACTGTCTGTATAGCCATCTTAAACAAAAATGTCTTTTTTTCTTCAAAAACAGAGGACAGGAATGTACATCAAGTCCTGTCTTCAGGTCCTGTCTGGGTGTTGATACAGTGGGAGGGGGAGGATATAAGGAAAGGATGTATGAGGGTGACTTTGATGGAAATATTATGTACTCATGTATGAAAATGGAAAAATGAGACTTGTTGAAACTATTCCAGGAATGGGGGAGGAGGAATAAAGGAGAATGGTGGAGGGGTAAATTCTATCTACTAAGATAGATTGTAAGCACCTTTGTAAATACCATGATGTACTCCCAGTACAACAATAATATGATAATACAAAATTAAAATAAACTATGGCTCAAACAGAAAGCCTCAATAAAAATTAAAAAATATTTGAAACTAAATGAAAATACAATGCATCATTTTTTGAATAATGCAGTTAAAGCACTGCTCTGAGAAAAACTCAAGAGTATTAAGTGCTTAGTTTTGGAAAAGAAAAAAAATTCTACCATCTGCAAAAGAAGTTTCTATCTTGAAAAAGTAATGAAGAAATTAAACCAAAGCACACAGGAGGAGGTAAATAATAGAGCTTAGAGCTGAAATCAAAATCTGAAAAACATCACATCAATCATTGAAACCAAGATCTGGCTCTTTGAAAAGATAAAATAAATAGCAAGACTGATGGAGAGGAAAAAAGAGAAATGACCAATGTCAGGAATGAAAAAAGATGCCTGACTACTGATCCCAAAGTCTCTGAAGGGTTAATGTGCTCTGCCTATAAATTTAAGAATTCATAAGAAGGACAATTAATTGAATGACACAGACTGCCAAACTCAATCAAAGAAAAAGCAGATAACTTTAATGGGCATAAAACTATTTTAAAAATCAACTATCTCTCTAGATAGTAGCAACTGTTACAAATAAAATTAGCATCACAGTAGCATCAACAACCAAAACACTTAATAATAAATTTAATGAAATATTTCCAAGTATTTTATGCAAAAAGTATAAAACATTGCTGGAAAAGCTGGGCACCAGTGGCTCACATCTGTAATCCTAGCAGAGATCAGTAGGATTGTGGTTCAAAGCCAGCCTGGGAAAATAGTTCAAGAGACCCTAACTGAAAAAAAAAAATCAAAACAAAGAGCTGGTGCAGTGGCTCAAGTGGTAGAATGACCGTGAAGCCCTGAGTTCAAACCCCAGAACCACCAAAAAAAAGAAAAAAAAAATTGCTAGAAAAAAAATGGAAGACCTAAATAGCATGTACTTTGTTTATTTAGAGATTCATTATTTTAAGGACATAGATCCTCCCTAAGTTGATCTAAAAATCTGATTCAGTACTAGTCAGGATTCCACCAACCTGTTTTGTGTGTGTAGAAACAGACATACTGAAAAGAAAATTTATTTTTAAATCAAAAGGTGAAGAGTGACCAAATCAGTTTTTTTCTTTCTCCTTTTATTTTATCGTTTTTATATTTACTTACATGTGTATGCATTGTTTGTGCCCTCTTCTTCTCTGATGCCAAAACAGTTTTGAAAGGACAATGCCATAACTAACTTCAAGTCAGCAATTAAGGCAGTAGCAGTGGCATAAAAATGGATGTATAGATCAGAACAGAAGGCTCAGAAACAGACACACACATATCTCATCAGTTAATTTTTGACAAGGCCAATGGAATTCAGTAGGGAGAAGGAAGATTTATTAACAAATGGTGCTGGAACGAGGGCTATCCATAAGAAAAAAATGAACTGTGACTTTTGCATCACACCATACACATAGGCCATAAGCCAAAATGTTAAAGCTTGAATTTTAAAAATAAAAACTTAAGAGAATACTTGGGAGGCTAACGCAAGAGGATCTCCAGTTAGAGGCCAGGTAGGACCACACTGCAAGGACCAGGACACTCTGAGGTACATATGAGACCTATCTCAAAAATACTAAGGGCTAAGCATGCAGCTCAGTGGCAGAGTGTTTTCTTAGTAAGCACAAGGCCCTCAATTTGATCCCTAACATTGTATAAAAAAGAAAGAGAGAAAAGAAAATAGCAAACTGGACTCAATCAAAATTTTAGCCTCCTTTTTAAAAACCACCATTCAGAAAACAAAAAAGTAAGTCATTAAGGGGAAGAAAATATTCATACTACACATATCAGACAAGAACATGAATCCCAAATATATAAAAACTGTTACAACTCAATAATAAGACATACAAAAAATAAAATAAGACAAATACTTGAACAACCAGTTCACAAATGAACAATCAAATGACCAGTACTCATGAAAAATATTCAACATGATTAGTTTACAGGGAAAAGCAAAGTAAAGCCATAAGACACTGTTTCACACTCATTAGAATGGCCAAAATTAAGACAACTAACAAAACCAACTTTTGGTGATAATGTTAAGCAATTAGAGCTGGTAAAAGTAGAATCAGTGTCATTTCAGAGAGCAATCTGAATTTTATTTAGAATGTTATTAGAATGTTAAACATACACTTATGACTCAGCATTCTATTCCTAGGTATTTTTTCCAAAAGAAATGAAAACATGACCACAAAGAGATCTTTTACTTGACTATTCATAGCAGTTTTGTTTATAATCATTAAAAGTTGGAAACAAGCAGCTGAATGACAGATTGTTGCCAGATGAAATGCAGGATTCCCAGTAAATATGAATTTCAAATAAAATGAATTATTTTATTCTCAGTATTTCCCAAATTTTGCAGGAAATATACTCTTACAAAAAATTTTTCATCATTTTTCTGAAATTCAAGTTTCAATGAGTTCTATGAGATATGGGTGTGTTTTTGTTTGGTTTTGCAAATCAAGCAACCCAAAGTAAATTCATACTGTGTGGGATACTACTCAACAGAAAATGAGAGCAAAATATCATAGCTATGATGAATTTCAAAAAGATTATGCTAGATTTTCCAAAAGCCAGCCCCCAAAAGTATATGCTGATTTCATTTATATAAAGTTCTAGGATCAGCAAAACTTGATTTGTAGTGATAAAAGTCAAATCATAGTATCCTGAGGCAGGATGTGCATATGGACTGAAGAACTTTCTAGGTCACAGCAACATTCTGTGTCTTTATTGGGGTCATGGTAACAGGGTGAACTCATTTGCCAAAAGTCTCGGAGCTATGTCCTTAAAACAGGTGCATGTGCATAAACTATTCTACAATAGCATTTGTATTTTTTTAAATATGAAAATCAGTCTCCAAAAATTATAGGTTTAGAAAGGATAAGCTAATATCCTTGAGGAAATGAACTTTGTTTTTTTTATTGTTGTACTGGAGGTGCATTGTGACATTTATTACAATGTATCATAGTTGAATTTGCCCCCTCCATCATTCTCCTTTAACTTTCACTCTCCCTCATTCCTGGAATAGTTTCAACAAGTCTCATTTTTCCATTTTCATTCATGAGTACATAATATTTCCACTACATTCACTCATCTACACCCTTTCCTCATATCTTCCCCCGCTCCCACTGGTACCAAACAATTCCCAGACAAGACCTGTTTTGCCTTCCTGTTTGAGATTTTTCTTGTTTGTATAAGATAGCTATACAGGGAGTTTCATTGTGACATTTCCATGTATATATGTATTATAACCCCAAATGGAAGAAATGAACTTTGAAATAGAAATATAACCCAGTAGAATTTTACTAGCACTGCTTCATTGGTGCTAGAAGTGACCCCATGATAAATATGTAATAATTTCTATTTTGTTAACCATGCACTTACCAAATAAAATTAAAAGACTCCCAAAACTGTAAAAAAGTTTTAGGAGGAGAATTTTTGTTTTGTTTTTTCAGCAAATTTGTTTTTCAAAATATTCAAGAAGGAAATTGTGAATAATATATCAAATTGCTTTTAAACATTTCAAATAAAACTTAACTATGTGTTTGTATTAGGTGATTATTTAAAGATTTCAAGGCATTCTAAAACTATCTAGAAATGATTTGAAAAAAGCTGCAATTATTAATTGTTCAAAAAATTCTTGTTTATCATATTTGATCCTAGCTAAATTTTTCTTGTCTACACTTTACTAGAAGCTTTTTTCATAGTTGTTTGTTTTTACAATGAACAAATCAAAGGTCAGAAGCAGCCAAGTTGAAGTAGTGATTAAACTAATATTAAAACGCAACTAGCCAGGCACAGGTGGCTCACACCTGATAGTCTAGCTACTCAGGAGGCAGAGATCAGGAGAATTATGGTTCAAAGCCCACGAGGGCAAATAGTTCATGAGACCCTGTCTTGAAAAATATCCATCACAAAAAAAGGGCTGGCTGAGTGGCTCAAGTGGTAGAGCACCTACCTAGCAAGCATGAGGTCATGAGTTTGAACCCCAGTACTGCCAAAAACACACACAACTGTCCCTGCCTTCTATTTCTGTGCTTTCCTCTTCTCCCCCTGTATTTCATTAGAAATTTAATGAAATTAAATTTTTCTCCTATGTTGGTAGGAGAAAAAGGAGCTCAAATGAGTGGAGGGCAGAAGCAGAGGATTGCGCTTGCTTGAGTATTGGTTTGAAACCCTAAAATTCTGATCTTAGATGAGACCACATCTTCTCTAGACACAGAAAGTGAGTCACTTGTTCAAGCTGCACTGGAGAAGGTAAGTGAGCAGAGCATTTCTTATTTCCATGTTCCTGGCTCACTGTCATTTTTAAGTTCAAGAAAGTACCAATCTGTTGTGGATTATGAAGTTCTGAGCTCTCCTTAAAGCTGTAGATACAGGGTGTGATTGACAGGAAGGAAATAAATGCTATAATTACTGAGATATCTACATAATATGTATGTAGTATATATCTTTTCATATATGTTTATACTCACACACACACACACACACACACACACACACACACACACACACGGCTGATATGCAGACAATCCTCACATATCCATACAACAGTCCATATTTCCCACTTGCCCATAGCAAAAGCAACACCACCATCTCAACTATAACCATTGCATCATTTGCTTTTCCCACCGACACTAGTGGGATTCTCTTCCCTGACCACATTTCTTCTTTAGGGATGCTCTGGGTATTCATGATAACACAGCTCCACCTCAAGTAGAAAAGCACTGGCCTTGAACCGCCCTCCTCCAATAGTTCTGGCCCCTCAGTCCTGGCACTGACCTCCTGCTTACCACTGCACTTGGATCAGAGCCTCAGTGCAGCCATGGTCCTGCACCAAATTCCTCTGCATCTGCAGGCCAGTTGAAAAGAACCTTGAATATATTTCTCAGTGGCCAAATGCTCTTTAAAATCATGGCGGTCAGGTGCCTCAGAAGGCTGATGGCACATTCTACTTTGTGTTTGCTAGGAAATGTATTAAGTGTGTTTCTTGCTAAGAAGATTGCAGGCTTCTCTTTCAATGCTGATTTTATGGGACCAGAAAGAAATACTGGCAGCCACAGTGCCCACTGTTTTGAAAAAGCTATGAATCACTACTTTTTTCTCATAAATCTGATTGTATAAGGTTTTACACTTATTTCCTTCCCATGATGAGAGTCTCACCTGTCATCTGTATCATGAAAATTCCTGTTTGTGTGGAAACTTTGACAATTGGTTCATCTTGGTAGAGAAGATACAGGATCAGGGCTAACGTTTTATTCATTTATTTCTACTTAGTAACTAGGACAGTTTTCAATCTAGAATATACTCAATAAATTCTCTTTACTAATGGTGATGTTTGGTTATTTTGGACTATCATGTACTCCTAAGAAATGATTACACTTAATATACCTGTCTATTAAGTAGTTATATAAGTTTTGTTTAGGGGTTTTTTTGTTGTTGTTTTTTGTGTTTTTTGTATTTTTTTTTTCCTTTTGGTAGTACTGGTGTTTGAACTCAGGGCTACACACTTGCTAGGTAAGTGCTTTACAACTTGAGCCATGCAGCAAGCCCGTTTTGCTCTGATTTTGGAGCGAGGGTCTTGCTTTCTGGCCCAGGATGGTCTGGACCTCAATCCTCCTATTTTAGGCTTCCTGTCATAATTGGAATGACAGGTGCTCAGCTCTTTTTCAGTTGAGATGGGGTCTCACAAACTTTTTTGCCCAGGTTGGCATGGAACTATGATCCTCCCTATCTCACCCTCCCATGGAGCCATGATTACAGGTATAAGCCACTGGTGCCTGGCATAGTTACATAAGTTTTTTTTTTAAATGAAATAAGTGTTTGTTATAAAATAAAATATTTTTTATAAAATAAAATAAAATGTAATAAGGTTGTTTGGAGGTTAAATTTTGTGCCCATTGTCTTTCCATCCAATATTTTAATCACTTTGGGCAATTGAAACTAGTTCAAAGTTTTTAAATAAATAGTTGCTTGGCAACATAATAAACTAATAAATATTCCTTTCTACTAATTAAAATGACTCATTTTAACTCATACATAAAAACAGAAGAATGCAAAATGTTTATAGGTAATTATTCCAATTACATGAAACAGGTGTACCTGTAAACAAAAATGGCAGAAACATATGAAAATGTAGTCATGCTTCGTGATGGGGATAGGTACATTCTCTTAGGTGATTTCATCCTGTGGAACATCACCAGTGTGGTGATGAAATGGCCTATTACACACCAGGCTGTCTGGCACAGCCTGTTGCCCGAGCAAGTTATTATACTGAACAATGAGTCCACTGTAACACAATCGGTATCTGAACATATGCACACAATAAAAGTATGACATAAAAGCTAAAAATGGAACACCTGAATAGGGCACTCACTGTGAACCGGCCACAGGACAGGAATTTGCTGTGTGAATCAGTGAATGGAAGGTGGATGATGAAGGCCCAGGAATTTCTCTTCACTACTGTAGACTTTATAAGCACTGTATACTTAGGCTACACTAAATTTTTGATTAAATTAACCTTGGCTTATTATAACTCTTTTACTTCATAAACTTCAATTTTTTTTCAACTTTGATACTTTTGTAAGTGTATGCATCTTCAAACACAAACATTTTATAGCTATAGAAAAATATTTTTAATATCCTTCTCCAATAAGCTCTGTTCTATTTTTAAAATGTTATTTTTACTTTTTAAACTTTTTGTTTAAAAAATTAGACAAAAATACATTAATCTAGGCCTGCACAGGGCCAGGCCCATTATGGTCACTCTTCCCCACCTCCGAATCTTGTCCCACTGGGGCTGTAACACATATGGATCCTTCTTATAGGATAACTTCCAGAAGACCTGCCTGAGGCTGTTCTTACTTTTTAAATACATAATTAGTAGTCGTACACTCTAATGATAAAAAGTAGAGTTTGGTAAATATATACCAAATCACTTATTTATTATCATTATCAAGAATTATGTATCGTACATAATTATTAGAGCTATGCCTTTATACAACGAGCATTACACTAGATTTGCTTACACCAGCATCTCCAAGGACACATGAGTGATTTTTTTTATACTATGACATTATGATGGCTACAACATCACCAGGCAATAGGAAATTTTTCATCTCTATTTCAGCCTGTTGGTTATAATCATCACATATGTGGCCTCTTGTTGATCAAAACTTCGTTGTGGCACATGACTGTAATAGCAGTTGTGTGGCAAAATAATGGGAGAATTTCCCCTAAAATTCATTTACTGTAAGTATTATTTTTCAGATTTTCAAAGGGGAGGAGATTGAATCAATGTTGTCATGACACACATATATAAAACTGCTTTGTGTAGGGCTTTCTGGTCTTTTGTGGGGTGGGAATAAAACAGAAGCAGTAGGATGAAAAAGTCGCATAGCAGACTGGATTCGTTATATACTCTTCAGTTTACTGGGAAAGGGCTCATAGCAAAGGGGAGAATTCAGGTCCAGGCAAGGTGATGAGTGCGTCCTCCTTGGCCCCTCCACAGACAGTGGTTATAGAATCAGACATTTGGAGAGCTCTCTACCTCAGTGGGTCTCATTTCTGCTCACCTGTCTTAAGAGTCCCCAGATTCTGTGACACACTATAGCCTAACCCACATCAGTGAGCAGATTTTTATAGCTCCAAATGCTATGCAAGCTACTAAAGGCATAATGAAATGCATCCTTTTTCCCTGGAGAATGCTGCATTAGCCTCCCTCCACACCCGGCCTTCACATATGCCTCCCATCCCTCTTCCTCATTACCCCATTATCTTCCAGTTATAGAAAGTCCTAGAACCAATGAAACTGATCAATATCCATTAAAAAAAAAAAAGTCAAAATAGTAGTTTCCTAAAAAGCAGTGGTGGGTTTTGACTGCAAAAAACCAGCATGAAGGAACAATCACTCTTGTCCTGACTTGGATTATTATAATAGCTACTCCCACTTCAGACCTCATTCCCTTCAGCCTCTTCTGTGCACAGCAGCCTTACATTGCTATTAAAGTGTAAATGTGGTGTTGTCACACTTCTCCAATTCTCTAATCCCTCCTCATTTCATGTTAAGTAAAAGCCAAATTACTTGCAGTGAACAACAAGGATCTGTGGAACTGGGCTCCGGCTGGGACCTCATTTCTCTCCACTGTCCTGCACATTGGTTCTCTTTAAACACTCCATGGCACTTTTCCTGGGCTAACACACTGCCATGTGTTTATTTTGTTATTGTCTCTCTTCCCCAACTGGAATGTAAATTCTCCGGAGGTTTTGATTGGTTAACTCCAGCACCCGCACCCCACTCCACCAGCAATGTCTAGCTCTTCACAGACAGCCAAGAAATATTTGTTGAGTGGAATTGTGATAAATGTGGTGCAGGATGGTTCCAAGACCTGACGTGCTCTCATCTGTATTTCTTGATTTATAATTATTACAAGCTACTCTTGCATCATCAATCATTCAAGAAAAACATCTAGAAACATCTAGGATCATCTTGGATGATGGTTTACCCCACAAGGCATGAGCTCTCCCTCTGCTATAGGTTTGTACTTAGCATGCCAAAGCAGTGAAGTCCAAGCTGTCCACGGCAGGAGAGACAGCAGTGAGCACATGCAGACCTTTGGGGAAGCCATATTGATTCGGTGATAGAGCCTGTGAAAACTCTTTGAAATTTTAAAAATTGTAGACAAATCTAAGAAATGATTATTATTGAGGGAGTTTCAGTCACACACACCAGTGAAGACCCTTTAAAAAAGCCCTTTGCTAAGGAGGAGGGAAGAGATTCCATAAGTTTTATCCTTTGAAGAAACAGTTGAACATTTCTTTGCCCTTGCTGTACTTTCTTGGTGTGATGTACCCTCTTGGTCTTCCTCGGGGATCCCTTTTGTTATATTTATACTACTTAGAGAACTGAACAATAAGAAAATTTCATTAGGCTCTGGGCTATTTTATTAAGTTAAGCCCTAAGAAGTAGTTATACAAAGTTAGGACACACACACACACATTTTAATGTGCCTTGTCAGTATCAGTTAAATGTCTTACTCTGTACTTTGATATGGAATTGGGAAATTTAAAAATTTTTTTTAATTATTTGTAGCAACACTATGGTAGCTGGGAACAGAAAGGGGATTTCTGCAAGGGGATTTCCTTGGCTGGAATTTGGCTAGGGGAGCAAAGGTAAAACAAACTGCCTCATGCTAAAAACATCATGGGCATTTTGTAAGCCTCCTAGATCAAGCTCACATTTGTGAGGCATGATGTTAAATTCTAAGTCACTAACTTCTTTTAGGATAGAGCTACTCCCTTTGGATAAATCAAGGTTTCATTGAGAATCTGATTAAGGAAGGGAAAAATAAATGATAGTCCTTCAGCAAAAATGTACAAAGAGATTTCTGTATAATATTAAGGCTTCTAGAAACTCGGAGGCCAGATGTAACAGAGGAACAAATGTATGATAATAGGGATCCCAAAAGTTGCATGAGGCACTTACTCTCCTATTTTTCATCTAACCTCTGCACAATATTGTTTCAAAATCTCACACCTGCTATGGGTAAATCCACATTAGACTTCAAAACTAGTCTCTTCTATTAAACGCAGAATTACCTTATGACCCAGCGGTACTACTTCAGAGTATATGCCCAGAATAATGAAAGCAAGGTCTCAAAAAGATATTAGTATACCAATACTCATAGTAGCATCATTTAGAATAGCTAAAAGATGGAAATAACCCAAATTTCTATCAACAGATGAATAAGTAAAATGTGGTATGTATACACACAGCATCAGTCTTAGAAAAAAGAATAAAATTCTGATACATGCTACAGCATGGTGACCCTTGAAGATATTGTGCTGAGTAAAATACATCAGACACAAAATGATAAATACTGAATGGTGTCACTCATATGAAGTACCTAGAATAGTCAAATTAATAGAGGCAGAAAATGTTGGCTACCAAGGGCTGGATGGAGGGGGAAACTGGGAATTACTGTTTAATGGGTACAGTTTCAACATGGGATAATGAAAAAAATCTAGAAATAGAGCTGTAGCTGGGTGTGGTGGTGCATGGCTATAATCTCAGCAGAAGGATGCTGAGGCACAAGGACCTCAAGTTCAAGGCCACACTGAGCAACATAGCAAGACCTTATCTCTAACTCCTCACCCCACCAAAAGAAATTCCAGAGACAGAGAAATACATCCACTATGTAAACATACTTGTGCCACAGAGTTGTGCACTTAAAATGATTAAAACTATAAATTTTATGTTACAGATATTTTACCCCAAAAAAGAATAGCAATCTAAATCTGAGTACAAAAGCATAGGTTTTTTAAAATAATTTTTTATAGTGACAGAGAAGATTTTGGCCTCTCAAGTTCAGAAAGGCCTTGTCCTTAAAAATGGTTAAAATCTCCCAATATACACTTTTCCACAATTTAAAAAAATAAATAAAACTAGCCTCTTTCCAAAGTACAGTCTCTTCTTAGGAAGGAAAATCTATACCTCAAACCACTCTCCAAGTGGAAGTTCCATGGGGTCTTATAATGGACTTCCTTCATTTCCATAAGTTGTTTGCTTTGGTCTTACTCTATATACCTGGTGGATTTCTCTTTCATAAATGTATTTAAGTCAGTCTTATATATCAAGGCATGTCAAAGTCTTACATATAAAAATCTTTAAAAATACTGTTGATGGTTTTAAAAAGTAAATAAGCAGTATTCTCCATAATATGGATAAGTATCTTGATGACTTTTACACACTTAAATTATTCCAATGTATCGCCCTCCCCTCACATGTAAGGAAGATGCCGATATGATTAATTAATTTTCTTAGTTGTTACCAATTAAGATAAGACTAATATCCGAGTTATTGTTTAGCATTCTGGGCTAACTAAGGTCTTACTTCCTCCTGGAAGGAAGATAATGACTGCATTTTCTCTTCTTGTCTAATATTTACTTCATTTTTTGGTAAATTTTCTCCATAAATGCTTAAGTGATTTGCTTTTTAATAAAGTTAAATGAAGGAAAGGGTGTTAAATGCCAATAAGTAACTTTGCTATCTCCTATTATTAACTTGTTTAACTTATTTGGAAGTAAGAATGAAGAGATTTCCAGGCAATAAAGAAAACATTCGACAATCAGATATTATTCCATGTATGTAATTAGTGCACCTATCCTCAGTTCAGCCAAGAGTCTACACTTTGGTAGTTTTCCTTTCTGAGGGTCTTAACCCAAGTGTAAACATGTTCCCATGAGTAGATTCCTGCAAGTTGAAAGGAAGGGGTCAAGGAGGTGAGTAACTTATTAAATATAGCTTCTAAGTTCAACACTTTGCTATTTGTCATCTCATTTGACAAAAGAGAAAGCACTCACACAGGTGAGGCAGCCTGACCGCAGTCCCGCAGTGTTGAGGTGTGGATCCACTGTTGATCCAGAACACCAGCCCAGTTAGCGTTCAACATCACAATGAGGAAAAGAACCCAGAAACCAGTGTTTTCCTCTTACCTACCGTAGTGGCCTTCTTATAGGGAATGGTCACTTAAAATCTGATATCAAAGGGGAAGGAACTGTAGAAGAGTAGAGAGGTTCCATGCCATGTTCCTGGAGTAGTAGGCTACTAAGCCTTCCAAGAGTTCTCAAGGAGTGGGAGAAGGTGGAGACATCAGGTAGACTAGCAGGGCTGCCTCCCAACTCCCCTGAAAATTCAAACAAAGCCAAAATCCACTCTGTGGATTTTTTTAAAGTATATCAAGTTTCCACATGAACTTTCTTTTGATATAAAGATTTTGCAGCTTAAAAAGAAAAAGTTGAACACTATAAGACTACATCAGGGACGGGTGTGTCACCAATGGGCCCCAATCCAACCGAGGCAATCTCCTAGGAGACAGTGAGGGACACTGTGTTCTCACAGGTTTCCCTCACCACACTTGCCACCAGGACACTAGAGCTCTCTCTGCTTTCAGGGCTCTCCAGAGAGCATGTTAGGCCTGCTAATTCACTGAGGACTGAAATGCAGGCCCTCTCAAACACTCAGGGTTTTGTATTATTCTCCTCTTCACCTTCATTCAAGGACCATGCTCTTGGGTAGGAAAATAGCTGGTCTCCTCAGGCCCTTATCTTTGCCAGCAGTTCTGTGAAGGATGTTTTAAAGCACCCTCTATCCCAAGACCCAAGTTAATTACATGGTGATTCATGGCTGTGCACAGAATTGTGAAGCAATCTGAAAAATGTCAGCCAAGTGTCAAGTAGAGACCTCTCTTCTCATTGACCTTTTTTGGGTCAAATACCTAATTATTAGGCTTTTAGCATTACAAAATCTATGAAGTAGGAGAGAAGATACTAGGAAATTCTTTCAAAATTGTACTTTCTATGAGAAATAGTAGCAAAAGAGATGTTGAAAATCCACCAGGTTTTCTTTGACAGATCTTGAGAAACAGTGACGCAAGTTACCCTGCCCCATCCTATCTTTACTTTCTAGTAGTTTGGGCTAAAAGACAAAGCATCAGTTCAAACTTCCCTTCTTTTTAAATACATGTCTTTCCAGTTGGTCCAGCATGATTTAGTTAAAACATTATCTTTTCTAAATGTATTTTCTTTCATACTTTTGTTTTAAAAAAATCATCTGCCTCATATGCATGGGTCTATTTCTACACTTTATACTCTGTAATGTTGATGTTTCTCTTTTGATTTGTATTTTGTGTCTAATTAATTTCTGCTTAGATTTTTGTAATTTCCTGTTGTTCTGAGTTTAACTTGCTCTTGTTCTTCTGATTCTTTGGGTGAATTTGAGGTCATTTGGTTTCCAAGTATTTGGGGGTTTTCTAGTCATTTTTCTGTATTGATTTAAATTTTAATTCCAGTGTGTTCAGAGAATGTGATTTAGTTTTCTTTCTTTCTTTTTTTTTTTTTTCTTTTGAAATAGGGTCTCACTATGCTGCCCGCTCTGGCCTTGAACGTCTGATCCTCCTGCCTCAGCTTTTCAAGTAGCTGGAATTATAGGTACATGTCACTGTGCCTAGTTAGAGAATATACTTTGTATAACATGAATCATTTCAAATTTATTAACATTTGCTTTAAGACAGAGATTATGGTCTATCTTGGCTAATGTTCTATGTACACTTGAAAGTAATGTGTATTTTACTGTTCTTGGGTGGCGTGTTCTAAACATATCAATATATTACTTCATCAAGTGTTACTCAAGTATTCCTTATTCTTACTGTCTACTTATTCTGTCAATTACTAACATAGAAATATGGAATTATCCAATTATTACAGTTCATTTGTACACTGGTCCTTGCAGTCATATCCATTTTGATGTTATGTATTTCAGACTTCTGTTATTAGGTATCAGCTTTTAGGCTTGTTATATCCTCTGGGTGAATTGATCCCTTTATCATTAACAAATAAATTTATTTACCCTGATTGTATCTCTTGCCCTTTAGTTTACTTTAACTAGTAGAGTCATTCCATCTTTCTTTTACTTAATGGTATGCATTTTCCATCCTTCTATTTGATCTATTTATGTCTTTACATTTTAATATATTTCTTATAGGTGGTATATTTCAGTCTTGGTTTTGTGTTTCATCTGACATTCTCTGACTTCTTATTCCATTTACATTTATTATAATCATTAAGGGTTCCAAGAATACACAACGAAGAAAGCATAATCTATTCAGCAAATGTTGCTGGGTAAATTGGATATACACATGTAAAAGAATGAAAATTGTACTCTTATCTTTCATCATATAAAAAATCAACTCAAGCTGCATGCCAGCGGCTTGTGCCTATAATTCTAGCTACTCAGGAGACAGAGGTCAGGAGGATCACACTTGGAAGCATAGTTCGCAAGACCTTAACTCAAAAAAAAAAAATAAACCCTCCACAAAAAAAGGGCTGGTGGAGTGGCTCAAGGTATAGGCCTTGGGTTCAAGCCCCAGTACCATCAAAAATTTTTAAAAAATCAACTCAAAATAGAACAAAGATTTAAATGCAAGACTTGAAACTATAACTTGTAAAAGAAAACATAAGGCAAAATCTTCATAGCATTGACTTGACCATGATTTCTTGGCTATGATAGCGAAAGCACCAACAACAAAAGCAAAATTAGACAAGTAGAAGTAAAACAAGCAAGAACTTCTGCAGCAAAGGAAAGAATCAATAAAGTGAAAAGACAACTTACGTAATAAGATAACACATTTGGAAAACATACATCTGATCAGGGATCCAAAATATATAAAGAATGCCCACAACTGAATAGCAATAATAATAATATTAACCCAATTTTAAATAGACAAAAGTCTTAAAAACATGCTTCTCCAACAAGAAGCAGGTTGCTTATTGCTTGTCCAACAAGTTTGTGAAAATATTTTTGTCATTACTAATTATCAAAGAAATGCAAATCAAAACCACAACTGGGTATTTCCTCATACCTGTTAGGATGGTAAGAATGGATGTTGTTGCAAAATTTAATAAATAAATAATTTGGTTTTTTGGTGGTAATGGGGTTTGAACTCAGGGCTTCACGCTTGCTAGGCAGTTGCTCTACCACTTGAGCCACTCCAACAGTGCAACAAATAAATAATTTAAAAGAAAACAAATGTTAGTGTGGATATGAAAAGTTGGAAACTTTTTGTAGTATTGGTGGGAATGCAAAATGTTACGGCTTCTTTGGAAAACAGTATGGAAGTTCCAGAAGAAATAAAAACAGAATTATTGTAAGATTCAGAAATCCCACTTCTTGATTTCCAGAAGTTAAAGAAATACATGAGCTATAATCCTAGTTACTTGGGAGGCAGAGATCAGGAGGATCGTGTTTTAAGGCCAGCCCAGACAAAATAGTTCAGGAGACCCTATCTTGAAAATACCCAACGCAAAAAAGGGCTGGCAGAGTAACTCAAGTGGCAGAGTACCTGCCTAGCAAGCGTAAGGCCCTGAGTTCAAATTACAGTATCACCAAAAAAAGAAAAAATATATAACACTCCCATGTTAATTGTAGCATTATTCACAAAAGTTAAGACACAGAACCAAACTAAGAGTCCATCAATACATCAATGGATAAAGAAAAGTGTAGTGCATGTAAAACAATGGAATATCATTCAACCTTAGAAAAGAATGAAATCTTTCCATCTAGGAAAACATGGATGAACCCAGATGATGTGCTAAGTCAAATAAGTCCCAGAAGGATTGATGGAGTCATACTGTGTGATTCCACTTACATGAGGTATCAAAACTTGTAGAAGCAGAAAATAGAATGGTCGTGGCCAGGAGCTGAGAGGAGAGAAAAACAGGGCATTACTGCTTCATGAGTATAAATGTGTGCAAGGTGAGTAAGCTCTAGAGACTACTCTACAGCCTTTTGCCTGTGGTTAACAGTACAATATTTTGCACCTAAAATTTTGTTGAGAAACTAGATCTCACGTTAAAGTGACCTTATCACAGAACATTAATCTGCACAACAGCTCAAAAATACTGGCAGTATAATTTTCTCTATTTAAGAAATGAAGAAACTAAGACTTAGAAGTTTAAGTTACTTGTCCCAAAACACAAAGCTATAAACAAGATTCAAGTCCAGGAAATGTTATTCCAGAAAATATATGTGATAAAGAAATTGCTGAATATTAGATTTGCCTTTAAGAATGTCACAAACTCTATAATCTATATATGAGATAGTTTACCATTTGTACTTAATTACTGTACAATATAGTTATATTTATCATTGTATATGTCAGATTAACTATATTATGAGTTTTTACTGAAATAGTAGAATATAACCTGTAACCATTCCTATAATCTTTCCCAGTAGCTCTTCATAACTATTTCCTAAAAATCTTTAATGATATCTGTCTCCTGAGTCAAAAAATCGTGGGAGGTACCCCCCGCCTTGATTTACTTAATCCTGCTTTTTAAAGATTCTCTTAATATCCTCAAATAGGACAGGCCAACTAAGGTGAACTCATGTGACAACCTCTTTACCTTTACCAATGGTCAGAGTTAGCTACATAGTTTGTGGAATGAATGCAAGATGAAAATGTAGAGCCTTTTAATAAAAGAATTATAAGACAAAAACAACAGAGTATCAAACCAAAGTCTGAGCCCTTCTAAGCACAGGTCCCTGCATAACCACATAGCCCACACACCTATGGAGCTGGTTTACTGTCACCTGTGACCCTGGGGTTTTAGACTGGCTTGACACGTGACCTAGCCTCACTTCTGAACTTTAGAAGTTGACTCAGTTGACATAAAATGTGCACATGTACACATACACATATATATATATCAGGTAGACATATATACACACATACATACATGGCATGTCTACATATGTGTGTACATGTAGTCTGAACATAAATGTGTGAATGTGTTTGCATATGTATGACATTTACAGATGAGTATGCTTTAAAAACCAAAATTCATGTAAAAATCTGTTGAGTGCAGAAGTGTAGCTTCGATTAGCTGTAGTGTCTCCACTCCTAATCCTACTTCCTTAAGTTTAAAAACTAAAGTCCAGGCAGAACACAACCTATGTAGTAACCACATCTCTGTTGTCAGCTGGGTCCTGCGTGGTATATGTGTTTACTCTTTAACTTTCTAGACCCTCAGCATAAATTCAAATGGTGTCAAATTATAATTACACAGCTTCATCTCCATCTGTCCTGAGAAAGCGCCAGTCTTCCAGTTTTGTCCCATTCAAGTGTGCTGGTTTGGATGATACTTTCGATGGTCCGCTCAATAGAAACCAAATGTGTCAAAATCTTTCTTCAAAATAATGAAGTGCTATAAAAATAATAACAAATAATAACAAAAAAAAGAGCAGTGTAACTATTTCCAGTTTTTCATAATTGCATCTATTTTTTCTTCACATGTATGCATGTTACCCATAGGAAAAAAATCTATTAAAAATGGAATGTGTTTTCCAATTTTGATAGCTTTCTTTCTCTTAATGTGACTGCCGTTGGTGAGAACCTGGTGCAACCCTGCGTCTCCTGCACTTTTGGGCTTTGTAGGTTGGAATAACCACTTTAGAAAGCTGGCAGACCTAGAACAGCAGGTGGCTGTTCACAGCCTCTGATTCAGTGACTCCTTTCTAAAGTGTTCAACTACGCAATTATATACATTCGGTAAATAAATGTGTAAGAATCTGTACGTCATTTTTTTTAAACCCAGAATACTATCCAAGTTCCAATCAGAAGCAGAATGGAGATTGAGGCATAGTCCCATGGTGTGGTACTGTGCAGCAGTGCAAATGAGCTGCCTTCTAGACAACCAAATGAACGAGTCTCAGAAACATGACAGTGAACAAAAATATGGAGACACAGAAGAGTCCTTCCTGCATGATTCCATGTACATAGAATACAACAAAATCAGAACTAATCTGAGCTGATAGAAATAAGGAAATGGCTCCGCTCACCGGGGTGAGGTAATGGTGACTGGGGGAGGACTTGGGATGGCTTTGGCTGCTGGTAATGACATGTTCCTATGATCGTGGTATATACAGATTTAAAACACATTCATCATACTCATTAAAACGTTTGAGACATATATTACCTTGAATCCATACTCAACTAGCTAAAGAATGTCTCTACTTTAGCGTTAACAAATAACCAGTTTAAGTAAGTTACTTTTTGATTCTAGCATTTGATAGCTCAGAAATACTCTTTAGGTACCTTTCTAGTTCTAAATTACTAGGGTTTTAGAAAACCACTGATCAGGAATAAAACTAACTTTCAGGCTTTTTAAAATTCTAATTTCTACTGGCCTTCCTAATCAACTACAGCTTTTAAACTCCTATATTAAAAGATCAGATTCTTTGATATTGAAAAAAGTTGTAAGAACTTTTCTTGGTTATTACAGAAGTTGCTTGCACTAATTGCTTGTTTCCTGTTCTGTAGGCAAGCAAAGGTCGGACCACGATTGTGGTAGCACACCGGCTTTCCACTGTTCAAAGCGCAGATCTGATTGTGGCCATAAAGGATAGGACAGTGGTGGAAAAAGGAACACATGCTAAACTAATCGCCAAAAGAGGACTCTATTATTCACTTGCACTGTCACAGGTAGTGTTTCTGTGATAAAATCTTATGTCAGAAAGGTTTCCTTCTTAACTTTCCAAAGATAATAGTGCACTGGAAAACAGAAATCTCAAATTATAATCTTATATTTCACAAAGCAACCAAGGTTTACTTACAGTTCATGTGAAGAAATTTAGTATGTGACAGATATGATGAAAGACTAATGCATGAAGGTGGGAAGTAGCTCAATGGCAAAGCACTTGCCTAGCAGGCACAGGGCTCCAAATTCAATCCCCAACACCTTAAAAAAAAAAAACGCTAATAGAGTACATAGTGCCTAATGTTAGCCAGGCACACTACAAATAGCCTTCGAAGTGCGTAGATCCAAGGCTGTCTAATTCTACACACTGTGATTGTTGTTAGAACACAAATAAATATCACATACACCCTACTTAAAGACCTAAAGCTTAGTTATTAAGGCAAAAATGTGCATTGAGATGTCACAAGTAGAAATAAGAAGGAAGAAAGATGGAGAAAGAGAGAAACCATTATTATCCTTAGAGAGCTTCATAGGTAAGTTCTTGAAGGCTAGAAGGTGGGAGAGGAAGGGGAAACAGAGAAGAAATCCAGGAATGTAGGCCAGCAGCACAGAGGTGAAAAGGAGCTTGGCGTGCAACTAAAACAAAGTTTCCATATTTGTAGATGAGTGTTGGGTGGATAACAGAGAAAAGTTAGATAGACACCAAGGGTGCGATCATAGAAGTTCTTGGGAGTCAGGCAGAAGGGCTGAGATTTCATGTGTAGAAAGCACTTAACACAGTTGGCACTCAATAAATGTCTGCTGAATGAAGAGATACACACACAGTCCATGTTGTATACATCCCACATCCTCACCAGGGGCTAGAAATCTCACATGGGGCAACCAAAGGTGGCATGGTGATTCTGGAGACAGGTGGTCAGTTCCCATTCCTCAGGACCCATGTCTCCACATGCCATGGAATCCACCCTACTGGATTTTGCATGACTTCTTCATCAGGACAGTCATAGAAGTGACAGGGATTAGCTCTGTCATTTCCTTCACTGCAGCCCAGTTTTCTTCTCTTAACCTGGAAGGCAGGCTTCTTTCCACAGTTCAAAGCACACATCTGATTTTTTGTGACCAAAATTTCAACCTTTTTCTGTCCATTTTATTTCTTCAATTCTCTAGTCATATTTTTAACATCAATTATTTTACAAATTGGGAAATTTAGAAAGTTATGAGACTCAGTCTCCTCATCAAATTTATAACTTCAAATTTTAATTCCTGGTTTTCTCGGTTATATTAAAGTGAGGTATTTCTGAACACACCTTATGAAGTAATGAAAATAAAACAAAAGTTTGAAAATGCAACCTGATTTAAAAACAGCCTGACTTGAATTTTATTTCATATTAGTTCATATTTTGTGTTTCCTTTAAAATATCAGTGAGGTGTTGTTTGACAACTGAATTTGTGGATTTTCATTCCATAAGAGTTAACTTATGAAGTAACTAAGTTCAATATTTTCAAATCTATATAAATATTAGTAAAAGGAAATAACTGACGTCAAATTAATCGTATCTTGAATTTTTAAGGAACTATTACATTCAGATCTTTCTTTGGAGTAACATATCTTTACTTTCTCATTATACTTGAGCTAAAAATTTATTATTAGGTCTTGAGTGAAAGGGATTCACACGTAGGAAAAACAAAACTGATATGTTTGTGTTACAAATATGTAAAAATGTCAATCTCCTTATTTTGAAAAGACTTCTCCAATCACCTAAAATTATGTCCATTCAGAACTAACATTATTTCAAATCTTAATACGCAATGAAACTACATAGACAAGTGCTTATCTTTAAAACTCTGCTACGGTTGTCTCTAGTGTCAAAAACAACCAAGTTATGAGAATTAGTGACAATCACAAGAATTATGAGGTTAGTGCTGCGAAGAGAATCCTGAGGGGCAGCAAAGAAGTTAAGTTTATAAATGCTGCAGTCACTTCCAGTTGACCCTGCCACTTACTAGTTTTAGGACCTGGGCCAAGTTATTTAAATTCTCTGTTCTGCAGTCTGGGTAAGGTGGCTTACACCTGTAATCCCAGCTACTCAGGAGGCAGAGATCAGAAGGATTACAGTTTTAGACCAGTCTGGAAAAAGTTAGCAAGACCCCTTCTCAATCAATTTGCCAGGTATAGAGGCACAAGTCTGTGTTCCCTGCTACCTGGGAGGCATAGATAAGAGGATGGTGGTCTATAACAGCTAGTCATGGAGCAAAAGCTCAAGACTCTATCTAAAAAATAACTTAAAAGCAAAAAACAGTTAGAGGCATGGCTCAAATGGCAGCATGCATCCTTATAAACACAAGGCCCTGAGTTCAAACCCCAGTACTGCCAAAAGTAAATAAAATTCTCTATGCTTCAATTTTCTAATCTCTAATCTCATAGGGAATATAATAGTAGACAATTAATTATTTTAAGTATTAAATAAGTTAATTCACTGTTGGCATAAGAAGTGTTATTACATTATTATTATTAGCATTATCTAATCAAAGTTTTCAGAAAAGTTCAAAACATGGAGATTCAGATAGTTGTTTATCTAGACTGCATGAAAGTATGCAGACACACTCATTCTATGTGAAAGTCAAATAAAAACAGGAAGAGATACCTGCATACCAAAGCTTACTGTCTGAGGTGGAGGCGTGGCTCAAGTGATAGACCCCCTGCCTAGCAAGCACAAGGCCCAGAGTTCAAACCCCAGTACCACCAAAAAAACCCCAAAACTTATCATCCTCATTATTTTGTCTAGCAGATTCCATGGGAAAATCTCTGACCTGTTAATGCACCTTCTTAGGAAAAATTATTTTGAGGAGAGAGCAAAGTTTTATTTTAAACTTGACGCAAAGTAATTAACTCCTCGCAAGGGGGACAAATAAAAGATTTCTTTCATGGTAAAGAAATTTATGGAAAAGAGATAGCATACAGGAACATCTGACTAAAGAAGTCTGATAGTACAGACTGGCTGAAGCTCGCTGTGCCTGTTTATGACAGATCAACAGTTGCTAAGCTTGTCAGAGAATCAGTGTCCCTGGAAAGTCTTCCATGTGCACACTCTTCTCCTGCACCTGAATCCACCCACATCTTTCCACCTCATCTCTCACCCTATTCTGTGCTGCTGTTGTCCTAACGAGGCTCCTCATTTCCCTCTTGCTCTCCTCCCATCTCTTGTGGGAAGTCACAAAATCTACTCATGTCACATTCGGATGAACAGAGAGTGGGTAGCTTAGTTCACTAAAATTGGTCTCACTTCTCTGAGTTACAGGAAAAAAAAAAACTACACATGGAGCAATCTGGTATAGAACTTCATTCTACCCTGTAACTTAACCAATGTGTTTAAGGCTAGTTTGATTTCTTTACACATTCTTATTCTTGTAGCTCAGTCCCTCAGTCTTGCATTATGATCAGTTTGGAATGAGCTACACCAGCAACCTAAAAAGCATTGTCTCCTGAGATCTCTCTCAAGCCCAGGACCAGCCTTACATGTGAAGGCCTAGTTATACATCAGAAACTGAAAAGCTCTAGAATGGACTAAGGAGAAGGGACAAGAAAGTGTTTTGTTTGTCTCAAAAAGCTTCTCTTTTACTAAGATCTGTCCCTGTCAGTGATGTAATTGTTCTGGACTGAGGCATTGTTTTGTCCAGGTAATGATGCATTCCTTAAGAAAAAGAAGGCCCAACAAGCTACTGTAAGTCAGTAACCTCTTAGTGTGAATTAGATTCAGCAACATTCTATCAAGTCTAAAAACTACTCAGCAAGAACTACATAAGAATATGTCACTTTCAATAGCAAAACAGTAGCAGTCTTAAAGGGACACTAAATAAAATTCCTTTAAGATTTTAAAGCACCATTCCAGTGATAAGCTGTACCTTCTTCACTTAAGGATATGAAAAAAGCTGACAAACAGCAGTCAATGACATCTTCTACTGAAAGAAAAGCCAGCTCTGGCCAGGTCAGACTGTACTGACAAGTCCAAAGAATCCATCCGCTATGAAGAGATAATGGTTCAACTAGCCACGACTTTGTCCCCACATTCCCTAGTTTTTAATTCCTGTAAGATTTAGAATTTATTTCTAATAAAATGTCACTGTAGCACTAAGTTCACAAAGCAAGTCTTTTTCAAACTTCTTCTGTCATAACTGTGACACTCTAAGGAGGCCATCTAATAGGACTGTATTTATGTCAGTGGTCCTTACAGGAAGGAAAATGTCTCATGAGAATGTTGTGATACTCTTTCCTCCAGGTCAACTGACTTTAGCTAGCTTATAAAATGCACAGTCAATATACTGAAATCAATTCAAATTCTATATATTAAAAAAATTAAAATGTGGGAAATTGAACTTTCAAAACCAGCATAAGGTGCAATTCTATTAAGTGAGTACAAAGTCCTAAGTGCAAACCCCTCCCCCAAATATAAAACTTTTGGGGGAAATATGAACTACATGGGGACAAATTTAATGAAAGAGTACAAAACTCACACTGAAATCTGCTAAATATTACTGAGAAAATGAAAAGAAACCGAAATAAGTTGAGAAACCTGCACATATAATAGTCATGCAAGTGAATTCTTGCCCTACTTTTCAACAGTTTTCTATGTTAGTTGTAAAGAACCAAGGTAGGGAGCGATATTACAAGTAACAATATAAATATTTGCCAGAAGTCATATTGGCTGCAATTTTATTGGTCAGATTTAACATCTGGTTATGGAAGTGGCTGATGCTGAATAAATTCTGGTTATTTTTATTAGATAATTTCTTGCTTATAGATTTAAACTGTCAACCTAGTAAAACTTTGTTAAAAAAAAAATTTATATATATATACTTGTTTTCCATTCTATGCAAATTGAAGGAAAAAGATGTACCATTTCTCTGTTGTATGTTGGATTATGTAGGAAATGTTTGTGAACAATTCAAAACAGAAGTTCTTGTGGATGTTTTGTGTAGCATTTTGGCATTTGTATCGATAGTTTAAAATTCACTTCCAGATAAAATTTCCATGATGCTAGGAAAAAAAAGTCGTGCAAGTAAACTGAAAATTCAGAATTATTAAGATGCCAGCTCTCCCCAGATTCAGTAGGCTCCCCTGCAGAATCTGACAAGCAGATTCTAAACTCATTTGAAAATGCCAAAAGCCAAAATAAGAAAAACAACTTTGAAAGGAAGAACAGAGTTGGATCATTGATGCTATTTTATTTCTGTTCTCTTTCAATTATTATAAAGCTAAGAACTAATTCTGATTTCAACAACAAAGCTGTAGTATTCACCCCATAAATATGTACACTTTCTCTGTCAATCAGAAAAATAAAAGCTAACCATGATGGTTTATACCTGTAATTCCAAAACTCAGGAGGCAGAGGTAGGAAGATCACGAGTTCAACACCAGCGTAGCCTACATATAGTAATACCCTGTTTCAAATAAACAAAAATTAGATAAATAACCCTTTTAAAAAGAAAAAAATAAAGCCATATTATTCAGTGTAGTATTAGCATAGAAACAGACAAATCAACCTAATCCATAGATTGAAGAATGTAGAAAAGACCCATACATAATGATCAATTGGATTTCAACAAAATTCAACCACAAATTAATGCTCATTTTAAGAAATGATGCTTGATCAATTAGATATCTACATATAAAATAATATCAATCCATGCTTCAAACCACAGATTAAAAACTTGAAATGTTCGATCCCCAGCATAGCCAAAAAGAATATGAATCATGGACTTTATTGTAAAAGCCAAAACTATAAAACTTTTATAAGAAAATCTTTGTGACTTTGACATTTCCTAGATATCACACCAAAGCCCAACTGATAAAGAAGAAAATAATAAATCAGACATTATCAAGATCAGGAACTTTGCTATTTGTAAAATGCTTTTCAGAAAATGTAAAGGGTAAGACATAAACTGTCAAAAAATATTTGAAAATCAGAAATCTGATGAAGGACTTATATGTAGAATACACAAAGAACTCCTGATGCATTATAATAAAAACACAAATATCTGAGTTGAAAAATGAGAAAAATATTTAATAGACATTTTGCCAAAGAATAAGGCTGTGAAAAGTAAGCACAGAATACACACCCAATGTCATTAATCATTAGAGAAATATGAAAGAAAAGTCACAATGAGGTACCACTCTATGCACATTAGAACGGTTAAACCTAAAAAAGTCCTCCACATTTTGCTGGTAGCAGTATAAAATTTTAAAACCACTTTGGAAAACACTTTGATAGTTTTTTCTTTTTAAGGTTAACAAATACTCTACAATATAGCCATTCCATTTCTATATCCTTTCCCAAAAGAAATGAAAGCATGGGTCCACATGAAATCTTGTAGACAAATGTTCAAATCTGCTTTATTTTTAATAGCCTCAAAGTAGGACCCGCTCAAATTTATATCAGCAGGTGAGTGGAGGAATAAATTGAGGTACACGCATATAATGGAATACCACTCAGCAATGATAAGGAGTGAAATGCTGACTCGTGCAATGACATGGATAAATTGCAAGATAATTATGTTGAGCAAAAGAAGCGAGATGAAAAAGAGCACATGCCATTTGGTTCCATTTACCAATTCTAGAAAACACAAACATCTAAAGAGACAGAAAGCATATGAATACTTGCAGGGGAGAAGAGGAGGAGGAATGGACATTGAGAGATGTGGGAGACAAGATTCTAAAAAGCAGGAGAAAGTGGATGGGGTGATGGTTACATGCATTGTCATAACTACAGTGATACGGTGATGGTCTCAGCAGGTAACTGTCCGAACTTACCAAATATACATTTTTATGTACATGCAGTTTATTGTATGAAAATTATAGCTCGATAAAGCTCTAAAATACATTAGGTAAAATATTAATTCTTTTAGACAGTTTGCTTTTTGGCTTTCCGATGTTCCTTTCTATTTCTTTAGCAAATGTCTAGTTTATATTATATTGGATTACCTTAAGACATGCTATTACCTATAGTATATTTAGGTAGCATGGTGTCTTTTGTGACTTTACACAAATTTGTCATTTTGCTTTTGGTTAATTTTGTTTTTTTTCTATCTTGATAACACTATTTAACCTAGTATTATTATCCCAGAGGCAAAAGGACATCTTCTTTAAATGATCTGTATAACATAGATGACCCTCTAAGAACAAGCTGGCCTTCCCACATTCCTGGCTATGGGATTTATATATCCTGAGACAAGCTAAGCCTTAGTTTCACCACAAAGAAAAGTAATTTTGTAAAACATTATGTTTAGTACTCAACAAAAAGTTGATGCATAATTTTTTAAATTTCCATACATTCTTTTATAGTTACCTAGCTGAAAAGTGATGCCTTTTACAACAATGAGCTTCAGAAAACTTCAGGAAAGACCATACTGCCAGATTATTAAGCAAACTAATATAACTGTGACGTCACCATTCTGAAAACAGATTCTCAAAGGCATTGGCGTTTTCAAAGTTCTTTTGTCCAAACAATAGAATTTGAGGAAGGTTGCCAGACCAAAGCCGGGCCAGAATGATGAAATATTGTAGTCTTTCCTGGTGAGTTCTTTATTAGGTTCATAAATATTACTTTTCAAGTGAATGACAGGAGGAAGTTTTAACTTATGAACTATCAAACACATAGCTGTTCACAAGATATTTTTGAATTTCTGTAGTAAGTCCACTACCTATCTCAGACAACAGCAAGGAGAGATCATGATGTCATATTTATCCTCCAACAACTGCAATCACTAACTTCCTGCACACATTCCAAGAAGTCCTGGCAGATTGTGCTTTCTCTGTATCAAACTCAGGATTCTGTGTAATATTAGCCTTCCTCTATAACATCCACAACAGAACTGTCTGCTGACATTTATCGGGTGCTTATTATTTACGAATACTGAGTTAACTTTAATTCTAAAATTAAACCTGTAAGATAGGAAGCTAATATTGTCTTCCTTGGAAGGTTGAGGAAACTGAAATTTGGCAAGTTTAATTAGATATTGCACCATTCTGCTTGTAAATAAGAAGGCCAAAGCAAGCTTTTAACCAAGATATTAGAAAAATGGTACTCTGTAAATAAATGATGAAACTGGAAAACTTTCAAGCTTAAAATCCTAGCAAAACTTTTACCTTCTGCACTTTGTTTGCTTTTTTCTTTGCTAGACTTTGTCCTAGACTACAGTATGATATTAAGTCTTGCTTAATAAGAGTAAAGAGAAGTAAACCTATTGCTTTTTTTATGTGACTGTTTGCTGTCAGAACATGTGAGGTAATTTGTAGTTTTTTTAATGATAGCATCTGGGTGAAATGCCAAAAACTGACAAATAGTCACTTTGGGGTATGATTCCTTTATGTTTTGTGGTCATCATTAGTAAACACAGAAAGTGAAATTTTTTTAAGGAAAGTTCAACTTTACTCTGCAACCTGTTTATTTGATGTGTTGTGTTATGGTTCTGTTTGTGATTGGCTAACTTTTTTAGGCTCCATTATGTTCTCTCTCAAGCTGGGATTTTTAACTAAGGTATTTTATTTATAGACAAGTGTTCCTAAAGTTCCCCTATTGAAAAATTTTTAATTAAGCAAGTCTGAATGGCCTTTTGTGATTCTGGGAACATTGGCTTCTGTTCTGAATGGATCTGTTCACCCTGTTTTTTCCATCGTCTTTGCAAAAATGGTAACTGTAAGAACAACTCATTTGCTAGCCTTTTTAACACTTGAAATAAAGTATAGTCTGAGAGAGCAGACTTATTGCACACTTATGAGCAATAGGGAAATTGGGACTTTCAATGGGTCACCCCCAGAATGGTGTCCTTGATAGGAAGGTTAACTCATGTTCTCAGGAGATAAACCACATTCATTGTGTAATGTTGGTGGGGCCTTGTTAACTGAGATCAGTAAAGAAATGGCTTTGTTTTCTAATTTTGATTCCAGTGTTGTATTAGCATTCTTAAGCATTGAAGCATTAAAACAGACAAATACAACTGCTCCCCTTTCAACTAGTTGAAACAATGACAATTTTTTGTTGCCAGCCAGCTCAGGGAAAGAAAGTAAGAGTTTGGGATTGGGCCAAGAACCTGAAGAATTGGCTGGCTCAAGGATCTTACTAGATCTGTGTTAAGTCTTCAGTGTCCCTGGTTTTCAGTTATACTTCACCAATGTTCATGTCAAGATGATTACTAACTCTAAGATCAATTTCCAGGGGCACATATAAGGGCCCCACATTGCAGATACTACTCTAAACACAGGAATATTAAGAAACCTGAGTTATTAAAGGTTATTGGAAATAATGACTCAAACTGGTGACTTAATTAAAAGTAAACTATGATAATAATAACAGAGGACCTATGTGGCTGCTATATTTACATACAAAATAGGAGAAAACTAATAGTAAATTAATTTTAAATCAAGTGTGCTAAATGCAGATGATAAAATAATAGTACACATTTCCCCCTAGAAATGTGTAGTCTTTTTCTCATAATTCACTTAGAAAATCCTGATGCATATAGGTAACTTAGGGCTTATTTTTTTCCTGTATCTTTTATACTTTCCCTCAAACCTCTATGAAAAATCTATTTCTTTTCAGATGTTTGAAGATGATAATAAAACCGCATTAAAGCATAATGCAGAAATTTATTCTATGATATTTGTCATTATGTATATTATTTGCTTTGTCAGTTATTTCATGCAGGTAAATGTTTGGGGTTTATTGTTTTTGTTTTTTTGCTTTTTGTTTTGGGGGAGGTTCTTTTTGGTGGGATCGGGATTTGAATTCAGGACTTCACACTTACAAAGCAGGCACTCTACCAACTTGATCCACACCTCCAGTCCATTTTGTTCTGGTTAATTTGGAGATGAGGATCTTGTGAACTTTTTTTCTGGGCTGGCCTTGAACTGAGATCCTCCTGATCTCAGCCTCACAAGTAGCTAGGATTACAGGTATGAGCCACCAGCACCCGTCTCCTACAGGCAAACTTTTAGTAAACTAAACAGCCCATCAAAAAAGGACTACTTTTTGATGTCATCCTCTGTATTTGAGTTAAAAAATGTCAGAAAGAAATAGAAAAGAGTTCAGAATTGATGTTGGTTTTCCTTTCATTTTTCTAGGGATTGTTTTTTATGACAGAGCAGGGAAATTTTTGACCATGAGATTAAGACATTTGGCATTCAAGGCCATGTTGTATCAGGTCAGTGTGTTCAGTTGAATTTTTTTATTTTATTGGAAATTGGTTGTAAATTATTTCAGCTTTTAGTTCTTTCTCAAGTAATTTTTTGATATGGCCTTTCATTTGGCTCATTGAAAAACATGTTTATTTTGTTCTGAGCAGCAAAAATCTGACCTCAGAATTCTTACAGCTTATTTTTCTAATAAAAACAGGTACAAAGTTGTGATACTTGATATAGAAAACAAGGACTTATGGTTCACTTGCATTCAATTTAATAAATCTTTCTTTGAATGTACCATACCATCAGAATAGAAGAGCAAATTAAACTGAAAAGGAGAGGTGAGAACTGCAGTACCTTGGGAATTTATCTGAAGGCAATTTGTTGATAATTTCTCGAGTTCTCATTCATGGACCAGTTTAATTTCTCCACTCACTTATACCAGACTGTCTCCCTGCCCTCGTAGAAAGACTTCTGAACTCAGATAACATCAGTCTAGCTGGCAGCTGGCAGATCCGCCTGCCTCATACAGATGATCAATCATACCTGAGAAATAACTAAAATAAGGTGGATCACACAGTGATCTCTAACGTGAGTCTTGGGGGCAAATGGCAGGGATGTCTCCAATTGGCACCTCGAAAGTTCCTTCATGAGGCTGAGGTGGATTGGGTTACCCTGAAAGCCCGTAATCATTTGGAGCCCTTTGCCTCACTTTCTGTCACCAAAGCTCACCAAGCAGGAGCAAATAGCTTCCTGCCAGAGTAATTTCTTTTCAGAAATAGAGTTACTGTCACTCTGGCTGAGTTGTCAAAAACTCAGTTTTTACATTTTGTGACTTTCAGGAGTAGGACTCTGCAGGCTGCCGTGGAACTGAAGTCCATAGTCTTAGGGAAAAACAAGATCCAAACACAGTGAAGCAAGTTGGGGTTTTTGCAAAGCAACTTGGGGCTCTGCATCAATGGGCGCCCTTACACCCTCTGTTCCAAGATGTCCCATCTCAGATGTCTGCTCCACATTTGAGAAAAATGAAAATCTACTTGAGGAATCACAAATCGATTTAATCCCTGTGTGCATCTCTCCTGATAAATTTCTCCTTACTTTTCGTGTTAGTGATCTCTTACGAAGGTGACACTGCAATTAACGTGTTGATGACAATTTCTGTTTGTTTTTGTCTTCAGAAATTCATGTTTTTCCCTGTTCAAGGATATTTAATTTATATTTCTAGAATTTTTTTAAAATTTTTTTCCTGAATGTTTAGATATTTTTATACAGAGGAATATAAACTTTAATGTTTTCCAAGCATTACTTTGACCTTCTTTTCTGTTCACAGAATGCTTTTAGTGGAAGAATCTTGAGGCCATGAGTCAGTTTAATCAGTGGAATGCTGTTAATCTAATATTTCGGTGCTTAATACTGGACGTTAATTCCTTCCCTAGAATTAGCCATGTGTACACCCTCACAGTAACATTCTTGGATAAAGTAACCTTTGGCTACCAAAACACTCTTGTCTATAAATTGTAACCTGTCCTTCAAAGAACAAGCAAAGACAGACATGGAAACCCTGTGCTACTTAAGAGATGTTATTAAATCCCCCATGAATTCCATAGTTCCTTTCACTCTATTATCATCCTTGCCTTTGTCATCCTTAAGCCTCTTTTTGCTTCTTTTATTTGCTTTTTAAAATTGCAGGAAAAGTCTGGCATATTTTGCCTTTTCTTTCTAAGTGTCTTCACAAGTTTTGTTTTTCCTACAGTAAGGGAAGCTCCTATTTTGTGTTTTTATGGAACTTTTCTTGTCAGTTTTGTGTCCTGAGATAAGATGTTTAGGCTTAGGAAGCGAGCTGAGGCTTGCAATGCTTTTTATAACCATTTTGAAATCTCATTTGAGGTAAAGGTATTTACAGAATCAGATGTGGCCTTTTATAGATATAAAATCTGTACCTTACGTGATTACTTAAGATCCTTTCAGTCAAAAAAGAATGTTCTAGTTCTTGCTAACTTCCATGACTATAAATAATTTATTATTCATTGTATTTCAAAGTTAAGTTCATATTTCTTAGCAGTAAATATTGACCTATGAGGCTGTAGGATTTTTTTCACAGATATGAAGTTCAATTTTGCCCATGTCCCTCTAAATTAGATAGGCTAGAGCTTCTAGGGGGAAGGGGATCTTTTGACAATAAGATGATACCATTGTTAGTGGCCCTTCAAGGATCTCAATAGGACTTAAGCTACTTCCAAAAGGATATGAATGAGTAGCAAGTCCTGAAACAAAAGAAATAGGTAATGAAACCCAACCATGATGCTTCAATTGGATAAGAAGCTGAATAAGGTAATGAGGATCTAAACCTCTGGCCTCCAGTTGCAGAAGTTCAAATCCTGACCTCAGCTCTTGCCAGCTATGTGGCCTTGAGCAAGTCACTTCACCTCTCAGTACCTCATTTTACCCATTTATAAAATGTGGATAATCATAGTACCTACCTCACAGGGTTGTGGTGACTAAATGAGAAAATACATGTCAAGCGCTTATAGTAGTGTGAGCATATTTTTTTTATTTGTAACAGAATTATTGGCAGGGGAAAAATGTATCAAAAAACCTGATGGCCTTTAATTACCTGATATCTTATAATTACTTTACCATCAGGAAGAGTAAGAGCAAATTAATTTTCACTCAACACCAAGTTCTAAAAAATCTGCTAAATGTTTTGTCAAATCTTACCTATGAGAAAAAACAACTCCTAGCACACACAATTGCTGACTTGTTGAAAAGCAGTTTGGACACCTTGATGATTGAACATAGGGACATTGAGATCAGTCACATTTGTAATCTATGTGCTGTATATAACAACGAGTTACTATAGAATTGGGAATGTGATAGTCAATATTAAATTCTTTTTCTATATTTTTGCTCTATATTTTGCATGTTCCATGTCATGTTGAAACCTAGAAATGATTAGAAAATAGACAGTGTCTCTTAATTTGGGCAAGAGAGCTATACAACAACAAGCAAGTAATGACTTACAGTTCAAATACTACAAAGTACCACAGTTATTGTTGTTGATGTATATTTATAATATGTTTGGCTCTTGCTGGGGTTGAGATTTCAAAGTAGCTACTGTGCGGAGCAGATTATGATTTTGTAAGATGGGCTTTTGGCTATCCAGACCCTAAATTCATTGAGACACCCTTCTAATGCAGAGGTTCACAGAGCAGTGCTACTGGGCCAGGGTCCTACCCATTCTGGCTCCTGCCATATTCCTCCTTGGAGTTTTCCTCTAACACAACTGCATGTTTAATGCACAGCCCTCAATCTATTTTGGTTTTGTTTCCTTAATTGACAGCAATGTGTAACCTGGGCCTCAGAGCCCTGGCTAGGTAGCAGTAAATCAACAGTTTCTTTGCTTTTTACGCACTAAAAATAAACCATTTTTTCAGACATTCTCCACATGGTTTTAATCCACAAGAGCTACGAATGGTTTGAGTGAGTGGGAGGAAACATTCGATAGCTCATAAAAGGAAATCAAAATTCCTCAGGCTGACAAAGGCCAAGAAGCGTTGCCTTTTTTCACTGCTGGAAGTAAGATTGGTTCTTATGTTATGCTTTTATTGCCCGCATTTTGACCTGTCTTCTTTAGATTACATGCTTCTTGGCTGCAGGAGTTTTACAGCCCTTGCTCCTTAGCATCTCACATGCTTAATGTTCATAAGATTTAGGGGTAGAATGAAGTGTGAGGTAAAATGTCACCTATGTGGATCCTAACAAGAGGGAGGTAGACTTTTTGTCACTAGTCAGTTGAGGTGAAAAGATTTAAAAACATTTCTAAATTTGTTGGCCTTGCTTCACAATTTAAATAGAATCTTCCCTCCTCAAAGTATTTATGAAGTAAAATTACAAATTACTCAATGGTTCTAAAAAACTATTTTTTATCACTGATTATTCTACAATATTGTAACCCAGTAATGAGTCCAAGCTGTTGGGCTTAGATTCTTTGGTTTATACTAAATACAGATCTTTATGAAATAAGAAGCAGAAGTTACAAAAATGGTGAATTTAGAGGCAGGTAAATGCCTTCTAACCTACTATAGCAAAATCACAAGTCAGAGAAGAGTGTATTTGATAACCGTATGTTCCTTCTCTTTTTCTCTAGGATATTGCCTGGTTTGATGCTAAAGAAAACAGCACAGGAGACTTGACAACGACATTAGTGATAGATATTGCACAAATTCAAGGAGTGTGTACATTGTTTTTATTTTTAAATATCGTGTGTACATGTGAACCTGCACACGTGTGTCTGTGCCTGTATGTGAGCTGTGCTGAGATGATTCAAATCATTAAGGAAACCAGGTATATCTCCAGGCCAACAGCAAACTCTTAGGGAAAGATGCAAGGAAGCCTTTGAGATCCAGGTATTTTTAACCAAAAATAAGGAAGCTTTAGCACATATAATATGATAACTACAGGTCTAAAGAAGATACCAAGATATAGTCAGAGAAAAGAACTCAGAAATAAGCTGTCAGACAAGAAAGTGTAACAAAATGAAAGAAAACACACTCATCTTAGATTTTTTTTTCCTGAGTCAGGCTCTAGAAATGTAGCACAGGCTGGCCTTGAACTCATGATCCTCCTGCCTCAGCTTCCCAAGTGCTGAGATTACAAACATGTGCCATGCCCAGCTCCAGAACTTTTAATGCAAGAAAAAAGTTTAATTTTTCATGATTTCAGGGACTAACATCTTAGTTCAAGCAATGTCACATGTGCCTCTGGAAATGATTCTGCACTCCTTGTTATAGAGATGAAGGTAAACAGGTATGTGTAATCACAACACACAAATTATGTATAAGCAAAATGTTTAGACAACAAACTCAGAATCAGTGGCACATGAGGCAGAAAAATGTGTGTACAAATTCATTCTTACATAAGTGTGGAGAGTAGGGTGGTGTGCAAAAGATAAAAGAACAATTTGATATTTTTCTCAGCTATTTTAATAATACTAGCTATAATGCCCTTTATAAAACACGTGAGGAAAAGTACAAAACAAAATGTCTCACTATTAATTGAGAAAAGATTTTCAAACGTGGTTAAAATAAAAACATTAGCAGGGTTGTAGGCTTTCCGTTTCTCATATCATGCACGCAGAAGAAGAGGAAAGTATCAGTGATCCATCTCTGACTGATGAAAAAAGGTTTTGGGCAGTACTGGGGTTTGAACTCAGGGTCTCATGCTTGCTAAGCAGATGCTCTATCACTTGAATCATTCCACCAGCTCTTTTTTGTGGTGGGTTTTTTCCAAGATAGGGTTTTGCAAACTATTTCCCTGGGCTGATTTCAAGCCTTAATCCTCCTGGTCTCTGCCTCCTGAGTAGCTAGGATTACACGCATGAACCACCAGCAACCAGCTAAAAATTCTTTAAAGTATTTATTCTATTTAGAAATACAGTAACATCAATTACAGCAATATTATTAGAGCAACAAATTATCAATTTAGCAATTCATCAAGATTGCATGTTTCTTTTGAAGATGATTTCCACAGGAAATTACAACTATTCTATTTGCTATCACTTTTGCAAGACTTCCTTGTTCAATATATATTACCAAGAACAAATTTATATATTACAGTACAAAACAAGCGGGTTAAGGTATGAATATTCACATCTATTCATTTCAATTAGAAAAACTGACTTTAGGACAGAGAAAGAGATCAAGCAGGAAGGGCATCTTCATCTCTTCTTGATTCTTTTTGATAATTTCTAAGGCAAGGCTCTGGAATTTCATTAGATAGTAATGAGCTCAATTTTTATGGAATAAGTGGAAAAAATTTGATGGGTAAAATTTCATTAATAGTCAAATAAAAGTGTAATGTTCATTTCCATAGCACAATAGAATTATCTGAAAAAGTGCACTTAGAATCCAGAGGCTTACAACCCTAGGTAGAATTATTAATTCCTGTAATTCCATTCAGATCCCCACCCCAACCCAGGCATAGCACACACCTGTAGTCCCAGACAGGATGATTGTGAGTTCAAGGCCAACTGGGGATACAGAATGAGTTTGCGATTATCCTGTTCTATATAACAAGACCCTGCCTCAAAAAAAAAAAAAAAAAAACTCCATTCCACGAAATCTGATGTTTTTTCTTCACTACACTAGTAGTTTTCTTTTACTACCTGCCTTTCAAGTCTTTTGAGAAACAGGCATTCTTACCAAGCATTTGCTTCAACCAAAAGACCAAATTAGTATTGGAAGCCTGACATTACCTTCTTTCATTCATTTGTTGCTTCTAATAAGTAGTGTTGTCTCTAACTGAGAGAATTTAATGAGAATATTACTCAGTTTGATTCTTTATAAGCATCTGACTAATACCATTTTATCACTTGAAACTTTCTTGTTGCAATTAGTAGAAGCTGGTCCCATAACAACTTCTTGGCAAATCAAACCATTTTCACTGAATCAGAAGGAATAGCTGAAGAACAAATGGGTGGGTTCCGAAGGTTTTGAACTTGCTGAATTTAAAAAGTAAAGGTTTCTAAAATGAAACTGAGTCTAATAGCAGGCAGTTCACATAAACCTTCACTTTGCCACATAGGAGTAAATTCAGATCCAATTTCAATGACTACTCTTTCTACCAAACAAAGAATTATTTACCAATCTATTTGTTCACTGCTTCCTTTCTTACAAAGACTCTATAGACTGGAGATAAGTCAGGAAATAATTTGGAGGGTTATATTTCTATCACATAAACTTAACTAAATTATATTCCATCTCAGTTTCTTTATCATATAAATTCAATTACATTTTGTTTTATCAAATATACCAGGGTGACCTTTCATAAAATAGCTCCTTAATAATAATATAGCTTAGTTGGAAAACTTAAATGACCAAAAAGATATGCATCTGGCCCTTTTTAGAAGCTCTGGTTCTCTGGGAGTCAGGATAAAAACATGAAATGCCATCATAGGACAACATGTTTACTGGAATAGTTGAGTGAACGCAATCAATTTAACTGGTATTGTTTTAGCCGGAGGTCATGGCTTATTGCCAGTACATCTGTCAACACAGTATTTTCTGGGCAACAGATAGTTTTAATAAAGGTATAAAACCATTCTAGATTTTTTTGTAGACTAGATTCCACAAAAATTATAAGATGTTATTATTTCTATATATTTTAGTAACCTTCTCATCAACCAAAGGTCTTACCTCCTTTTTGTCCACAACAAAGTATGTTGTTGACACCACAGTATACTCTTCAAACACCACTGACAGACCCAATGGCAGTGCTAAGCGCTCTCCTCATCAGAGCTATAATTACCTTGTCCCAAGAAATCATAAAGATTTATTTTACTTTTAATTCCAAGAGTCCAAAGAACTGATTATTTTGTACTAGGATATTATTCCCTGGATGACGCTGACCTCATTTCTTGAAGGAAGTATATAAATAGTTTGACATTACTTTTGATTTGAACAATGTTAGTAATCATTAAAACAACCTTACCACGGTATAAAGTTAGCCTATAATTACTGTTTGGCTCTGCACTTTTATGTTGAATTAATTAAGAAAGATTATCAAATCTATATCAAAGGCTAATATCCAAAGCCATGATAAATTCAATTATTTTCCACAAAATACATGCTAATGAATAATGACAATGAATAAACTTGAGTTTTCATACTTGATATCTTCATAACCTTTGTAAAAATTTATCCAACTACTTCTTTTCTCTGTTCACAAATTTTTTTATTTCTTTTATTCATATGTGCATACAATGTTTGGGTCATTTCTCCCCACAAATATTTTAATTACTACCACTTGTAATACATCTTAGCAGATTCTGCTTCAGTTTGTACTTAGTTTTTTCTCAAGTTCTTTAAAAATATTCTCATTTATAGTTGTTCCACAGAGACTGTTCACTACTTAGCAAGACTGTCTCTCTCAAAAAAAAGAGCAGTGTCATTAATGTACTTCAAACCATCATGAACCGCAAACCATTCAAAATAAATTTTTAAGAATGTCTCTTAGTGTAGCCCAGGCTGGCCTTAATCTCAGTATCTTCCAGCCCCACATCCCAAGTGCTGGGATTACAGATCTGAACCACCATGCTCAGCTATCAAAATAACTTAATTTTTTAATTGACTATTGATGTTGTTCCTGATATCTTTAACTCTAAGCAAGCTCTCTCATTAAATGGGTAATAATCTTATACAAGCTATGCAGGCTGAAAACATTTCTTCCACTCCTGCAATAAAACCTGATTTAATTAACTAATTATTCATAAAGGACTTTCTTGCTTGGCTGATTAATGAACCACTCAAAAAACTGCTTTTGGTTTCAGCCTCGTGTTCACACTTTAAGTTTACAATCAAATTCTGCTATATTTTGATCTATTGGTATAATATTTACTATTTAATATAATATTTCTATATATTTTAGTAGCACAGTAATTAGTAATTTTAAATTTTCTAATTTTTGTGAATGATATTTTGAGTTGGGCAGTCATACTGTTTTTATTTTCCATGATTATCATCACTATCAATATTATTTTCTATGATTATCTCTCATTTATTCTTTGTTTCTATCCCATTTATTCTTTATATAACTTTTCTATTTTTCTGCCTTTTGGGGGACTAAAATTTTTGTTATTCTATTTTCTCTTTCATTGGAGGAGCCAGTGATATTCCTGCCTGTAACTTTTATTATTGTAATGGTTACTTGGGGATTTATAGTATACATCTTTCTCTTGCCCAAGCCTACCTTCAAATCACATACCACATGAACTTGCAGTGTATAAAATTTATAGTAGTGTGCCTCCATTTTCTCTCTAAGCCTTTTGCTGTTGTGTCATCAATTTCCTTCTAGATGTAGTAAACTCAACACTGCATTATGATTGTTAGTCAATTGTCTCCCAAAGAAATTTAAATGAATACATAAAGTCACGTGTATTTACTCATGTAGTTAATTTTCTGGTCTGTCATTCCATATTCTAGACACATATTTCCACTGGTGGTATTTTCCTTCAACCACCAGATCTTTCACATATCTTCCATTATGAGCCTGAAGGTGATTATATTTTCTTTTATATGCCTAAAAAGTCTTTATTTCACCTTCACTTTTGAAATATATTTCCCCTGGATATAGAATTTAAGGCCAACAAGTTTTTTTTCATTAAAATCACTCTTTGCTATATTTTTCAATGAGATATCATTCATTATCCATATCATTTTTCCTCTGTACATAATATTCCCCCACTCTTGTTGACTGCTTTAAGATTTCCTCTTTGTCACTGACTTTGAAGTTGTGATGGTCTTTCGTATTGTTTCCTACTTATGGCTCTTTGCTTGGAGTTTACCGATAATCTTAGATTCATGGCTTATGATTTTTATTAAATTTGGAAAATGTATTGGTCATTATTTATTCAAATTTTTTCTGGCACCCAAGTCTCTCTCTTCTCCTTCAGGGTTTCCAACATATTTATTAATCTTCTTGAAGCTGTGCCATAGCTCAATACTTTGTTAGTTCTTTTTTCTGCACTTACTTTGAGTAGTTTCTATATCTGTCTTCAATATCAATGATCTTTTCTTTCTCAATAGCTAATCTATTATTTATCCTATCTCATTTATTTCTTATTTCAGACATTATATTTTTCATTTATAGAAATTTGTGGTTGTTTTATTTTTGTTTCCTGAGATAGGGCCTTGCTATGTAGCCCAGGCTGGCCTCAAACTCACCATTCTCCTGACTGCCTCCCAAGTGCTGGGTTTATAAGCATATCTACCACCATCCAACTCATTTCTGAAATTTTTCATTGGTCATTTTATATCTTCCTTATTACTTGACTTTTAAGTATATGGTATACTGATAACTTTTAATTGATGAGTAAAACTTGTAAATATTTATGATGTACAATAATATTGTGATGTATACATACGTTGTAAAATGGCAACATCAAGCTTTTTAACACGGACATTACCTTATAAGCTTATTTTTATGGTGAGAACACTTAAGATTCATCTATTCTCTCAGCAGTTTCCAAATATACAGTTTATTCAGCATACTTACCATGATGCACAATAGATCTCTTAAACTTACTCTTTTTGTCTAACTGAAATTTTGTGTCCTTTGACGAACATGTCCTCAATCTTCTCAACCTCTATTTTTCTCTCTGCTTCTCTGAGTTTGACTTAGTTTATATTTCATGTATGAGTGAAATGATGCAGCACTTCTTACGTTTTGTTAGTTCTGGATTGGTTTCAATTTCATAATTTTTATCCTTATTATGAGTCTTATTTTGGTACTTTCCAGCATAAAATTTTGACTAGATGCCACACATTATAAATTAACAATTTTGGTGCCAGATGTTTTTATATTTTTATAAATACTTTTGAGTTTTGTTCTGGGAGGCAGTTAAATTCCCTGGGAACATTTTGCTCCATTCATGTTCATTTAATTTGTTAAGCAAGACTGCAGCTACCACCAAGGCAAGTTCCTTCCATAAACTCTACTCAAGAACTCAGCCAGGCTTTTCAGTCTGGCTTCTGTGGCATGCACTGTTCAATTGAACACTAGGGGAGGATCCTCTGCAGATATCTTAATTGACTATTCTATGGTTCTCCCTCTTTCACTTCTCTCTCTCTCCCTCTCTCTCTCTCTCTCTCTCTCTCTTTCTTTCTCTCTCTCCTCTCTTCCCCTCTCCATCTCCCTCTCTCTTCTCCCTTTCTCTCTCTCTCTTTTTCTCTCTTTCTCATCTCTATCTCTATCTCTCTCCACCCTTCCTTCCCCCTGTCATATTCTGTGCTGCAAACTCCACCTCAAACTCCTCAGACGCTCAGCTTCATGAAGTCTGTTTGACTCAACTTCAGTTCACCCTTCCTGTGCTGCTAGCTAGAGTTTCTTTCAAGGGAGTGACATGGGCAATCACCTTGTTCTCTGTCATCTCTACCCTTAGTTGTCTGATATCCAGTGTCTTGAAAACTTCTGGCTCATGTATTTCTTTCTTTCTTTGTTTCAGATGGTGGGATAAATCCTGTTATTCCATCTTGGCCAGAGCAGAAACCCTACCATCGAATTTTTTTTCTACAATTGCATACTGAGTTTCCTTCCATTTTCTTATGCTAGGCATTCATCTATATGTATTATAATTTTCTTATCAGTTATATTATTCCCCAATAAATTTTTGATAGTTCAGCAAAAATTGGTATAATCTGTTAAAGAAGCAATTTGACAACACCTATCAACAATGTAAGAATATATATCTTTTAATGTATGGTTCCATCTGGTAATTTAGCATTAGGAAATAAAAGCTAAGCACAAAGTTCATTGCAGCTTTGTTTTTGATAGTGGAAAATTGGAAGTAGACAGGCACAGTACTACATACCCATAATTCCAGCATCAGGAAAGCTGAGGCAGGAGGATCATAAATTCAAGGCCAGCCTGGGCTACATAGTGAGACCTGTCACAGAAAAAAAATGGAACTTAAATATTTGTTGGAAAATATTTAATGGTCCAAGAAAAAGCTTGCAGTATAAGATAAAGGGATAAAAGAAGAATATAAAACTGCATGCACACAATAATCCTAATCTGATGTGTAAAATTATTTCTGTCCAGAAGAATGTGAATTTTAACATCAACTAAACTTCTTCCAATGATCATGATTTCATGATCAGAACAAAATGCATAATTATAAAGACACAGTTATAATAATTGTGTTTCTATTAAATAAATAAAGGTCCTCATTTTTTCATCCCAGTACTAAAGAAACTTTACATTTTAGTTCATTATCTAGGTATCATGAATTCCACTGAAAGATGATCCATAAAATATGCAGTTCTTAAAAAACAATTATAAAGACAATCTAGTTACTTGAAGACCTTTTCTAGAATTTTCTTTATCTTACCTGATTCTATCATATTTCTACCTTCTTTACTGTCTTGGTATTGCTTCTTAGGCATTTATTTACTCAGTGAGACCAATTTATAAAGCAAAAAAAGAAATAATCATATCCAAAACATATCCCTTAATGAATATCCTTAATCTTTCAACTGAATGCTATTGTGATACAGTGCAGTGCTCGGAGTGATAGCCCTCCATCAGTGTGGGACAAGGGGCAGAGCTGGGTTTTGGAGCACAGATGTGAGGAGGTGAGAAGTTCAATGTGAGGAAGCAGCTAGAGCAAGGTGAGGACAGTATTCATGCAGGGAAGAGGAAGGAGCTATGAAGGGAGATTGGTTGCACACAGAGAGCTCAACCACATAAATCAATCTATTGGAGAGAATTAGAACCAAGTTTCTCACTTGTGAAGAAGGAGATAACAGTTATGAAAAGAGGGAAACAAAGTAACCTTGTAACCTTGGCTTGGAGTTGAAGGTATTAATGTGGCTTATGGATTTCAAGAAACATAAAAAGTTAGGTAAGTAAATACAGATGTAAATGTACGCATACAACTGCACACACACACACACACACACACACACACACACTACCCAGTTCTGTCCACTGCCATGCCAACAATAAGATTCACAACTATATGCTTCCCAAAAGGAGCCAGGGATATTTGGAGAAATGACTGATTTAAGGGATATCATAGAGATGATATAAGATGAACCTGCAAAATCTTTTCATACAGAAAATGAGGACATATTTGAAGAGTAATAAGAATATGTCAAAATGCAGCAAAGCCAACTTGAAAAGACTTCCAGTGGCCATACCTGAGACAATTTGAGTATCAAACAATCATACTAACAGATTATAAGCCACTTGAAGTAAATAAGAAGCCAATAGTCTATACCACAATAAATAAATGGAAAGTTTGATAAGGAATTGGATTTTGACATACCTTCAATGTACCTTACCTCAAAATATTTACTAATTAACAAAGAAAACAAAAATAACTTCACAATAGGGAGGCCTAGAAGACACTATCTTTTTTGAACACCACAAGTGTAAAGTGAACACCACAAGAATAGAGCCAATCAGAATTGTGCTACCTGACAAGACACAGTGAGAATATAGATTCACTCTGTGGCATGCATGCCAAAGACTCACAATCTGAGTCTAATCATGAGGAAATATCAAATAAGTGAAAATTGAGAGACATCAGACCAAATAACTTGACTACAATCTTCAAAAAAGCCAAGGTCATGAGCATCAAGGTAATAGTGAAGAACTGTTCAAACTGAAGGGGACTAAAGAGACATAATAGCCAACTGGAGTATTCCATGGTGAATTGGACATCCTTTTGCTAGAACACAAGATTGAGACAAATGACAAAATTTGAATGAGGTCTAAGAGTAATGGCAGTCATGTTTCAAATGGTTTTTTTACTTTAATTTTTTTTCTCTTTTAGTTTGATTTTCAGTTTTTTTGGTTGTTTTGTTTTGTTTTGTTTTGTTTGAGGCAGGGTCTTGTAGTGTAGCCTAGGAGACTTCAAAACTTGTGATCCTCCTGCTTCTCTCTCCCTAGTGCTGGGATTATAGACATGAACCACAATGCCTACCTTAATTTTCTGATTTTGACTGTGAAAGAGAATGTTCTTGTTTATAAGCATCATCCCTACATACGCAGTAGTGATAGGGTATCAGAGGAAAAAAAAGCTCTTTACCCTCCTTGCCCAACTGTGGGCAAGCTATTTTGCATCTCTAGTCCTGTTTCTTCATCAATACTCCTGGAATAGTAATGGTATCTATCACCTAGCATTGTTATGAGATTAGATAAGATAGTAAAGGCAAGGTGCTTATTTGGTGCTCAGTAAATGTTGGCTATTCTTTGAGTGCTTTTATGTAATAATACAACTGTAGTATTAAAATTATGGTTACTTACATTTATTTTTTATTTTTCTTGTACTCTGGCTCTCTTGTAGTCTACCTTCCCTTCTGTCCTCTTTCTTCTCCATGTTGGTCTCCTTTTCATATCAACTCTTACCTTCCAGCAAAAGCATTTACTGAGTATGAGCTCAGATGACTTGAGTATAGTCCTTGCATGATTACAACTTCACTGATAAAGAATTCATATATAAAGTAAATATACCTAAAATATTTTTTAAATCTTGTTTTTATGGATTTCATAAGGCAAAAATTATTAAAATAGAAATTAACAATTGACCTTAGAATCAGATTCAGTTTTAATAAATATATAGATACAGCATTTTCTTCCTTATTGCTATCCATGAAATACAATATGCAAAACCTTCCTAGATAATTCAAATATGTAAGTCATCTTTTCCGAGCACTTACGCTTTAAGTATGTGTCTGTTATGCCTGTATATAAAACTGGCACTTTCATGGTATTATTAAAATATTTATTTTCCCATAAAATTCCCAATAGTAAACAGTGAAAAATGCTTAACTGAAGACTGACTCTTTTTTTAGATTTTTTTAACAGCAACTATGATTCTTCTACTTTCGATCATCAGCTTTCTCTTCAGTAGTTTATAAGTCAGAGTTGAAGAGGTGGGATGTGGCTATGAACGGATATATACGTGTGTGTGCACACTATATAGGGAAGACAAAAGAAACTCTATAATTTCAACTTCCAATACTCTTAACTTGGATTGGGGAGTAAAATCTTACAGAATTATATAAAGAAAGCATCCAGACAGAACAACATAAGTCTTTTTAGGCAGATCATATTTAATTTCTGATAATTTCTTTCTATTGTATATCTTTACAGTCTTCTGCCCTGTTGTATTGCACTAAACTCCAGTTCGTGTGGATGTCTCAATTCAATATGGAACATAAGGTAGAAAAAAATGAAACAATGTTTTCCATAGTTTAGAACATTTTAAAAACAATCTCTAAGTATAAAGTCTTAGAAAAAAAAGCCTATTTTATTTTATAGGAAATGATAGGAGGAATTCTTATAAATTTAAAGTTAACTGATTTCTTTCTCTAAATATGTCTGATTAAATATGTCTGAAGAATTGATGTCTTCACTCAAAATGCAACTAACATGGGCTGACAGTTATCATTTCCTTCATATATGGATGGGAGATAACACTCTTGACTCTGAGTATTGCTTAGGTGCTTCCTCTCACACGAATGATAGAAACCGCAGCAGTGACTAGATTTACTAACAAGGATAAACAAGAACTGAAGCATGCTGGGAAGGTAAAATGATGGCTGTTATTACCATCACAAATTTTTTAAAGTCATCAGAGTCCCATCTTTATGATGCCTTAACCTCATCTCTTAGATAAAGGCACCATTTATGTAGTATATACATATTGAAACACATATTGAATGGTGTGGAATGGGGTGTAGATATGCAACAACCACAGGTTCTGCAATTTAGAGCAGGGAATCTGGCATCAAATTGGCTGAGTTACATTCTATTTTTAATCACTAAGTGTGTGACCTGAGCAAGTTATGTCAACCTTTGTCAACTATAGTTTTCTCCTCTGTAAAGTGAGAAGAATAATAACAATGACCATTTATGGATCTTTGTATTACACAAAGCTGAATTACCATGTGCAAAACACCTAAAATGGTGTATAGAGGACAGTAAGCGTTTAATATGTCAGCCATTATTACTGTTACCTATCATAGGGGAGTTTTCTAACATACTGATTCCTCATTCTCTTCTGAATAAATTTTCTTGAGCAATTCTTCTGCATATTTTATTTTTCAAAATCAACAGGAAACTTAGCAGTTTCTGAACACAAGGCAATGCACTCATATTGATGGTAAAGCAAGCTTCTAGAGACAAGGACCATCAATATGCTGATTGAAATGAACTATTTGTATGGTTACTGGGAAAAATCCTTGGCATGTTTAAGCTTCTCATGATCAACCATATTCATAAAATAACCATTGAATTGGAGATTTGGAAAAACACTGTTGCAGAATCATAGCATCTTGAATTGAAAGAGATGTCATTTGACCCAACACTTCATTCACCCCAAGAAGGCATGCTTTGTTACACTGCTCATCTATCTTCTATCCTTCCCTTCCCTTCCATGGCTGGCAGTAACATTACTTTCCCAAGTGCCCAAACTTAGATAGCCTTGGATAGTAGGCAATTATGGTGTTTTGAATTTTGATGTTTTGAGTGTTTTTAGTTGTTTTTGGTGCCTTCCTATCCTACTCTTCTTGATTTTCATCTTGGTAGAGCTCCAAAACCTATTTTTCATGACCACCTTTCAGAAGCTGCATCATATAACCACTGAATCTTCTATGGGCAGTATATCCCGGTATATCTCAGTGGTGGGCAGTATATCCCAGTATATCTCAGTGGTGGACAGTATATCCCAGTATATCTCAGTGGTGGACAGTATATCCCAGTATATTTCAGTGATGGGCAGTATATCCCAGTATATCTCAGTGGTGGACAGTATATCCCAGTATATTTCAGTGATGGGCAGTATATCCCAGTATATCTCAGTGGTGGACAGTATATCCCAAGTCTTGAAGCTGCTCCTCTCATGACAAGGTTTCAAAGCTCTTCACCACATTGTGCTGAACATCCTCTGAATATAAGAATGATTTTCATATCACTTAAGGAGTGTACCATAGTGACTGGATTACACCTGGCACAGTATAAATATCACGAGTACTCTTGAGTAGGCATGCCAATACATGACTCAGTGTAATCTGGTTTGCCTGACCCTTGACCTTTCCATTTTTTTTCCCTTACCATTTTTTGAAGCCAGTATTATATGGATACCAAAGCAAGACAGACACTATAAAAGAAAACTAAAGGCCAATATCCCTGATGAATGTAGATGCAAAAATCTTCAATAAAATCTCAAAATACTGTATTTGACATCACATTGATATCCAAGTGGCAATTTATTCTTAGGATACAAGGATGGTTCAACATTCACAAGTCAATAAATGTGACACATTGCCTTAACAGAGTGAAGGGTAAAAATCACATGATCATCTCAATAGATGTAGAAAAGCATTTGACAAAATTCAGTACCCTTTCCTGATAAGAACTATCAGGGTTCCTTTGTGTCTTTCTTCATAAAGTGGTTTCAACTTATTACTGTCTAATGTTATTTTAGTGGCAGAGTATTATAACATGAATGAAGTCTTGAGGATGCAGCTCAGTGGTAGAGCACCTGCTTAGCATGTGCAAGGCTCTGGGTTTGGTCCCCAGCACCACACATGCACACACACACACACACGTGCACATGCACACATACGCACACACACAAACATACACACACACGTGAGTTGCTTGTGCACTGTAAATAAAGATTGGTAATTTTAAAAATTAACAAACAAAATATGTAAAAGATGATATCACATATCAAGTGCTATTTATAAGATAGCAACTGAAGCTGTGGAGAACATACATACCATGGTGTCATTAACAAGAGAAAAAGCCTTTGAGCAAATGTATGAAGAGATTCTTCAGACCCAACACAGGTGATCGTAGATTCAAACTGACTCCATTACTCTGCTCTGTCCTGGAAAGTGCTCCTGAGCCACTCCAGTGATCTGCCAGCCATTGTACTTCCTAAGAATAGCATATCATGATTTCTCACATGACTTCACCAAGAGGAAATGAACAAGAACCAAGGGCAAGCACAACTAGAATATATATTGTAGGTCTTCCATGCTACCATTCATTGTCTCTTACTAAGTGTGCACATTTGTCTTATTGTCCCGAAAGAAGATCAAAGAAATAGCATAGCCAAGAAAGAAAATAAGAGTGCTCATCTCTGACATTAAAACTCAATTATATATACACAATAAATGCACTCACTGAACCAGCCCTCCTTATCACATTGATTCAGTGACTCTCTTTGTATTTCTTTATCAGAGAGATAGCTTTGTAATCTGTTACAAACATCTTGAGGTTGGAACAGCCCTTTAATTCTCACTATTTATTCTCTGAATGTAAGATTCTGAAAGAAAATTAGAGGATATTTCTACATACCACTAAACCAAATCTCTTGAACTCTTGCATTAGCTATTCTTTCACAACATTGTCCATTCATTTGAAATTAACAAAGTGTAACAAAGCAACTTTGTTACACTAAGCTATAGAGTATATAGAATATATAGTTGTAAATCACCATAACAACTGTCTTTTCTATTATAAGTCTCAGTAATTTTTTTAAAAATCGCTTTCTCTTTAATCCTTAGAAAGGATGTATATCTACTAAATTATAACATTTTGAAGTCCTCTATATTCATCACTCTAAATTTATTAAATTGACCTTACATAACTTATACCCCATTATTTGGTAAATTGTATATTTCAGAAATACCTTGAAGAAAGCACAGATCATTGGAAGTTGCTATGCGTTCAGCCACACCTTTGTGTATTTTGTCTGTGTGGCAAAGTTTCGATTTGGAGTTTATTTAGTTCAAGCTGGACAAATGACATCAGAGGGCATGTTTACTTAAGTTATGCAAATACATAAGCCCAAGTACATATCATTCGGAAAGATGTCTAATCTATAGAGGATTATCACATTAATCACATATGTGGGAAAAGCATGCTTGAAACATTTAACTATATATGTGCTTTCTTTTTTATTGACAAATGATATTTGCGTATGTTATGTATTTATGGATTGTAATGTGATGTTTTGATATATGTTTAATTGTGTAATGGTGAAATCAAACTAACTATTTGTTGCTATTTAATATCTAGAAGAAGTACAGAATAGCTGGTGAATTACTGATACTGACATAACACAAATAATCTGAGTTAAACTCCCAAATGATCAGTTTACTAGAATATAGGAACATAAGAGCAAAATGTGCCTTGGTGTACACTCCTGGAGGAGTTTGGGAGATTTTGTGGAACTCCCAGTGTGGAGATGGCTTTATTAGATATTGCTACTGTTACCAGACTTGCTCTGTCTGAGTCTGGGGTCTTTGTCTTCCAAATTCAAAGAATGAAAATAATGGACAAGAGTATGCAAAGCAGTAGAGTTTACTGCGATAGAAAAATAGCAAAGAGTAGAGCCCCCAGAACGGAGAGGGTTTCCAAGAGAGTGTTGCCAGAGTGATGTGGTCTAGTTTTTGTCCATTTTCTCTAGAGCATTGCTCAATCTCTATGCTAACTAGGTTTGCAGAAAGCAGCATTCTGGCTGGCTGTGCTTGCAACCTCCTAATGGGTCATGCATGCTCTGTCCCTAGTAGTGTCCTCATTTTGGTCTGTCCTGCTTTTCCCTTTTCTCCACTCTTTAAGGTCACAGGGAAGTCATATGGAGTTTTCTGAAGCCCTTCTGTCCTAGCTATACTAAATTTAGCTAACTGGCTAGCCTACGTGCTCACTACAAATCAATAAGGTCAAATTCTTTTCTAAGCAAGCACTCCAAAAAACAGTTAGTGTTTCCCTTCAAAAAGTTACATTTGAAATTGACAATTGTTACCAACAAGGCTGCTTCTTCCCAAAGCATTAATTGGAGTTTATATTTTGGAAATCTCCTCACAGTTATGTGTTTCTTTAGATCATAGAAAAACCTAAATATACCTACTGAAAATAGGCAAATTTGGAGTATTCATTCTGAGCTTCCTAAATCTAAAATGTTAGAAATGTTGCAACTTTATATCATAGATGGCATTGATAAACTTTAGAGCTAGAGAAAATCTATACAATATTTGACTCATAAAATAATGTTACATTTTTTAAAGTATGCTCACTAAAACATGCACTGCAGAGCAAGGATCAGTCTCCCAAATGATGGCATGGGAGATTACCCCTATTCCAGGATGCTGCCATCTAGTGAAACATTGGGACCTCCTCCTTGGCTGTTGCCTCCCACATCTCTTGACAGTCTCTTGCATATCCTTATTGGTGGCATGTATTTCTACTTTGAAGATATGTTTGATTTGAGGAAGTGGCCAAAAATAATTTGAAGTGAAGTAATTTCAGAATAACGTGGGGTAATTTTTAGCTTCTATTCATATGAAAATGTCTTTATTAAGAATTAACTGGGTTCTTGGGAAGTTTCTTCTGCTAGGCACTAATCAGAAAACAATCCATAGTTCACCAACCCAGTATTCCTAAATGTTACCTCACTTTTAAATTTGAACAGGTTAGCAGGTACAGCACTTACCAGTTTCCTACAGGCAGATTTGCTTGTAAAATGGAATAGTGTCTTGAAAATTTCACAAGAACAGCACAGGGTCCCTGATCTCTTTTGTTCTGCTAGTCTCTAAAACTGTGCAGTATAGAATCTGTGAATCCATAAAACACAATATTGGCATCTAGCCTTGGGTATCATTCTGATTACATAGACTAATTATGCAGATGAATAAGGAATAAATTCCAGAATCACATAAATTGACTTCCTCAGTACACAGGCCCCCATTAAATTAGCCAGTTTTCCCTTGGATCTTAAGCTTGGCACTCCCAGCTTAAAATTCATTGTATTCTAAAAGTTTGATTGCAAATAATTGCTTGAAACTTAAGTGCTGTCCTCATGATGCTCTAAACTTTCTAGCCTTCTTAAATCCCCAGGGATTAGCAGAAAGCAAGTCAATTAAACAGTCATACTAGTGTAGGACATCCAATGATTTTTTAAACTCACACAGAAGAAATTTTATTTCTTCTTATCAACTTCTCTGTCACTACACTTTGTTTTTTAGTCACCTATCTTAAGAAAAAGAACTCTTTCCCATGACCATAAATCCCCATCTTCCCTATTTCCGATAGCGCTATTATTTGTAGCTAAATTCCAAGTCATTGTCTATTGTTGCTGTCTACACCTCACCTTAACTTCTCCAAACTGTCTCCAGTCAAGCCTTATTTCCCACAAGACCATTAAAGACTCATTATCAAAGTCATCACTGACTTCCATCTCACCCACCCAAACTCAGCCATCTAATTCTCAGTTCTCTAGTGTCCTCTAACTTGACCTCTCAGTAGCATTTGACAGCTACTGAGAAACATTTTCCTCTCCAGGTTTCTCTAGGTTTTTCTCCTTTGCCATTGGCTTTACCTCCTCTATTGCCTGTACTGGCTTCTGGTTTTCTGCTGGTTTTGTTTGTGAGAGGACTTTAGAGTTCTCAGACCTTTCATTTTTGTACTCATTGGTGATCTCTTCCAGTCTGACAGTTTAAGTACCACCTAGGTATGATAACTCTTTTTTGTACATTTCCAACTCTGACCCTGAACATTGGACTCTCACCCAGCTACCTACTAGACACCTCTACTTTGATGTCTAATAATATCTTAATGTGTCCAAAACAGAATTCAATTGTTTTTCTCTCCAAAGCCTCCCTTCCCCCAAAGTTTCTAAAGTTTCAACCTTTCTTAAATCTCTAGAGCACCATTCTTAACAACACCAGCCATCATCCATGCTGTTGTTCAACCCAAGAATTAAGGAATTGCCCCTCTTTTCTCTCTTAATCTCACCAACCACATAACCACCAAGTCCTGAAAGCTCCAACTCTAAAGTTCTTCTCACCCTCTCCACCTATTTCATCCTCATTTAAGCCTCCACCTGTCTTGACTGGACCACTCCCCTTACTTTCCCACTGATGTCCCTTTGTCCACTCTTGCTTTCCTATAATCCATTCTCCACACTGAAGTCAGGCTGATCTTCTAAAGCACAAATCCAACTGCATCTATTCATTAAACACTGTAACCAATTCCTCTTGAAATTTGAGTGAAGCAAAATTCCTTACCATGACCTACAAGCCCTTCATGATGGAGCTTGTGCCTTCCTTTTCAACATCATCTCTCTACCTCCTTTGTGAACTTCCCATCAGCCCCAGGCTTAGGGTTTCTGTCCCTGGAACAACCTATCTCCATGTCTTTCTACTTTCTCTTCCCTCTGCCTGGAATGGTTATTCCCCAGGTTTTTGCTAAGCTTCTACTCCTAAGCTTACACCCCGACACTGATGACCCAGAGTGGTCCCACACTCTCCCTCCATCTTTCCCATTACCATGTCTTATTTTGCTTATAGAACTTATGATATAAGACTATCTTTTTGTTTCTGTATTATTTAGTCATAGGCTGAGAGTGGGTCTTAGCCTATCTTATTCATTAATGTTTCCTAAAAGCCAAAAACAAGAGGTTGGCATGGCATTTAACAGGCATACAATAAATATTCATTGATAAATAGCTGAGTCAGAAATGAAGGTGTGTGTAGCTCAGTGGTAGAATGTTTACCTACCATGTACAAGACCTTGGGTTCAATCCCCACCATACGCAAAAATAGTAGAAATAAGTTAAATTGAATAAAGGACAAAATTTGGAATGGTACATAATTAAGCAATCCAGTCATTCCCAGAAATCTGCCTGTAGAGTCAATCACACTATCCCTATTTTTCAGATTTTTCTTTTTGTTTTTCTTCCCTTCTGCATCCAGACATCTAATACCAGTTACCTTGGCAGGAATACTAGGTCTATAACCTAGTGTATGCAATTGGGAATCTACTTCCACACACTGAGGTTTGTTTAGGTGAAAACTAAGTAAAGAATTTTCTCAGTTAAAGAATGACACCTCAAAATCAAGTCAACTGCCTTCTTTTATAAGATTTTTAACTGATAAATAAAATTGTACATTTTAATGGGGTACCATGTGACGTTTCCATACATGATACATTGTGTAATGTTTCTGTTGGGTAAACACATATATTTCCACAAACTATCATTTTCAATGGAGAAATTTTCCCAAATCATTTCTTCTACCCTTTAAAAAATATACAGTACATAAGTATTATCTATCGTTACCTTATCATGCAATAGCACAGCAGAACTTCTTGTTCCTCTCCAACTGTAATATAGTACCCAATGATCAATATTTCCTGGACCCAGCCCATCCCCACTCTCACTGGCCTGTGATAATCAGGTTTGTACCAAATATACTGTTGATGTGTTTTTCAGAAAGAAACATGAGAGTACCCAGAATGAGTAATCTGTCCCACAAGCCTCTCCCTATAGCCAGGGTAGGCCCAGATGCCTCATCCACAGTTACTGGCCTATGGCCAGGCTGCAGGAGTCTACTCACCACATGAGCCCATAGGTGACAAGACTAGCAGCACAACACTGGATAGGACCAAGGCCCACACTGCTATAGGATGCCCATTGCTAAGCTAGACTCATGACCCAAGACTTCTGCAGCCAGCCACAGGTGATGCCAGATGAACAAGAAGTCTGACAGGTTGGGTCACATATCTTTTCCTGGCACTGGAGCTACACAGAGGCTCTGTCTACAGGCAGGCCGGGGATGGGGCCATTAGGATCTACTCAGCCTTAGGTTTCACTAGTAGCCCTGCACCAAGTGCCAGGGCAAAGGCATGTGCTTACTATGCTGTCCTACCCCCAGCCAATGCTGCCTGAGATTGGGCAGTGCTGGTTAAGAAGAGACCTTGAGTCACCTGGATAGAGTCTAAGTTGGGTTATATCTGAGTCTCACAGTCACGAGGACCTGCATAGTTTAGGGTGAACCATGGCACAGCTAGTGGTGATGCTCCCTAGACCTTGCCCCACCTTGGCTTTCACTATGGCCAACCTGGTCCTGGATTTCAGTCTAAGGCCTAGACTGAATTCTCTCTCCTTCTTTCCTTCCCCCAAGTGGGAGGTGCCTCCATCCTCACAAGGCCGTGTGGAGTTGGGGGAGGGGAGGTGGGCAATTCTTTCCTTCCTGCCTTCTTTAATACTCCTTTTGGATTAATTATACCAAAAGCAAACAGGGTGATCTCTCACCTGATTTCAAAAGCGTTTTTTAAATTTTATTTTTATATTAGCATACATTAATAATTCAAGGGGGTTTCATGCACATGCACAGTGTACATGTGTACAGTGCACATGTGTACAGGGGATGAACAAATTCATCCTCTCCATTATGTTTCCATTCTCCTGTCCCTCTTCTCCCGTCTTCCAAACAGTGTTTGGTGGGTTTCATTATGCCATTTTCATATGTATATATGCAGTGTACTTCCATCCTTTTCACTACTCAGTATCCTTGCATTTCCTTCTTCCTTCTCCCTCTGATTCCCCTCCCCTCGACAGTCCCCCTTCTATATTCATGTCCCATCGTCATCATCATTTTATGTCTGGGTTCCACAAATGAGAGAGAACATGTGACATCTGGCCTTTTTGAGCTTGGTTTATCTCACCCAGTGTGATGATCTCCAGTTATACTCACTTTCCTGCAAATGACATACTATCATTTTTCTTTGAGGCTGAATAATATTCCATGTGTATATATACATACATATAGACAAACATCATATTTTCTTCATCCTTTCTTTGGTTGTTAATTTCATCTCAGTTAATTTCACAGTTTGGCTATTGTAAACAAAGCTGCAATAAACGTGGGTGTGCAGGTATCTCCAACCTTTAGATGATGATTTCAATAGCTCTTAGGAAGTTTGGTGCATGAATGCTGGTGCAAATTGGTGTTTCTGCGAGGAGACAATTACTGGAGGGTCTCACTCAGCCACCATCTTAGCACCAATCACTTTCATGTTAGCCAATGATACTAGATAGGATGTATCCTGAAAGAGCCTCCCAAGAGGCTATTACTTATAATGATCACTGTAACCACAAACCTTGATTAAGTTTTTACTTAGTATTAAGGATTTGTCATGCAAATTCTCTGAAATATTATGATTTTACAGATGGAAAAAAATTAAGACTCAAAGAGGTGAGTTAACTTGAACAAATTCAAGTTCATGACTCCAGATGTGAGCAGCTTTGTTGAGTAGACATTTACTATTATTATAACTACTTCTGTAGCTAAACCTTTGTGCAAAATCTTTTTTAAAAATAATCCTTTCTTAGTTTTCCAAACATTTGAATATCCAGACATGGCTGATGCTTAATATAAACCCAACAGATGAGTTGCTTAGATTATTTTGTGGCCCTAAAATATGAGAATAAAAAGGTCTCAAGATAAAATCCCTCCCCCTGCTTGCCTGCCATCCTTCCTGAACTCATTAAAGTTTCATCTAGAGACATGAGCATTTAGCTGTCAGAACATATGCAAGACCATTAACCTAAGAGCAATAATCAATAAATAGTATCCATGATGCTTCCATGGGAACAAGAGCTGTATGAGGTAATATTCAAATAGAATACAGACAAAGTAAGGATGCCCATACTGTTGTAGAAGGGACAAAAAGAGATTCTCTAGTAATTAAGTTGCAGCACTGCACATAATGTAAATAGATAAGAATTGTCTCCAACACCAAAGCTCCAGTGTGTGCCCTACTACTATGAATATGTCATACCAGTGTCTTTTTAGACATGTTAAACTATACCTGGCCTACAAGACTATGCTTTCCAGAATCTAGACTGACAGATTTCTTTCTAACCAACTAACTGAATGGAAGAGGCTTACGAAGAAAATTCCCTCCTATTCGTGTCTTAGTAAGATTTAAAACTAATTATTTTAAAGTAAAAGCACTTTATGCCAGTCCCCTAACCAATGGTTTCTCAATTCACCAATCTCAGAGCTGGTTAAAAATGCAGACACTTAAGGCTCACCCCACAAAGTCTGGTTCATATATCTGATATCTGTCAGGAATCTGCATTTCCATCAAACATCATAGATTATTCCAAGGTATAAGATCTGAGGATCACATTTAACAAAACATAAACACAGGAACTAAATCCCAGGTTTTTCTCCATACCTGCATAAAACCTTATGAAATTATTTTGGCCACTTCTAAAATCTTTCCTAAAATTGTGTAAAAATTGGGGAAGTCACATATTAATTTATTGCTAAAAATAAAAAATGAATGATTTGCCCAATAAAATGTAAATATATTTTTGAGGTTTGTATCTACAGCACAGATAAGCCATCTCTCTTTCAGAAATGATAGCATGCTTAGAAATTGAGAAGCACAAAGGGAGTTTTCAGAGTAGACTTTCTTAATGTGTCCACATTAGTTTACCAACAGCGCTGTTTATAGGAAAAGCCTCTTTACAAAAGGCACAGTGCATGGTTCATGATAAAAGCTGTCTCCTGTCATCGCTATTATTGTAGAAATTTCTCTGAAATGAGCATTTAAATAGGAATCTAACATTTTAATTCTGCTGCTTTGCAGTTAGGGACTAGGGGTAGTTAGAAAACCTCTTGTCTAGGCTCTCACACACATATGGGGAGGAAAAGACTCCCTTCTCCCTTTGTTTAGACCAGCAACACTCAATTTGTCAATTCACTATGAATGTATAGTTATAGAAATACAAAAGAAGATTATTCTCTCCTGTCTTATTTTGCATTAGGCTAGGTTCTGGCTGATTTGCCATTTACAATATTGTCCAGAAACCACTGATGCCTGGCAGAGGTTTTTGTAACTCTCCATTCTCCACTGAGGGTCCTTCCTCTATTTCTATGACTTACTTCCTTCTTTGTGGTACACATTGGTAAGAAAGCTACATGTACAGCAAATAGGTAAGAGAAGATCAAAACATGACCATATATTAAAAGCCACAGCTTTTAACACTACCAGGAAGCAGAGCCAGACAGCCCATGTGTTGTGGCTTAGTCTTCCTGAAATCTAAACACAATTCTTGACAGAAAATCATATTAGACTTTCAATATTAGATTTGGTCATCAGCCCAAAGACCAACATAGGTGGGCTTTCAGTGAATATTAACAGATAGCTGATGCCTTTGAAATAATAAGGGATTGAAAGAAGCATACTAGGTCACCACCACCATTTTTGGTCTGGAGACATGAAAGAACTGTGCATGTGATCATTATAATTAGGAAAGTAGCCTTTGTAAACCAACGCAAAGAAAACGGGAAAGGTTTCTTTCCCTTTTTACTGCCATGACAGCTAACCAACTTCTGCCTCTTTCCTCCTCAGAGATTATCAAGAAGAAGGAGGACAGGATAAGGAACCAAGGGAGAGTTGATATCTAGGGCCTGTGACAATTCTAAGATAGGGACAGGTGGTAACAAACCCCACCATGCAGGGAAAGGCCATCAAGCCAACTTTGCACTAGAAGGAGCATGGGGGAGGTGGGAAGACTTACAGTGAACCAGGAGGTTCATATTCTAACCCAGAAGTTGTTTGATACTGGGCCAATTGCATTATTTTTTTCTGGACTGGAGTTTCTTCCTTTGTTAGGTAGTAAGTGTTCCTGCTCTACTTTTCTCCTAGGTGACCAGATTGTATCATGGATATGAAAACATTTTATAAGAGCCAAAGGACTAAATAAATTTCCCATGCTTTGTTTTCTTCCTCCCATCTGAAGCAGAAAGGACTTAGAGTGGGAAGGGGGTCTGTGGGCTGTGTCGGGATGTCGGGGAAAAGAGGATGTGCCTGGAAATCACTCTGGGAAGAAAGATGCTCTGCCTTCCAATGAGAGAGTGAAACTTACTAAGCAGGGGTCTTTGAACAATGTAATCGAGTCTTCTGATCTAATGTCATTCTACAGAAGTGTGAGAACTTCTATGCTAACAGAAAGTGACCCATTCACTTTCATGCCATGAGAGGAATAACAAAGAAACCTTGTTTAGCACTTCCTATGCTTCAGGCCGCATACTCCACGTACGCACTGTAGATTATGTATGCATTTAATTCTTACAACAACCTTATAAGATTCAGATATTTTTATCTCCTCTTGACCAATAAGGAAACAGAAGCACACAGAAGTTAAGTAAAATTCTCAATGTCACTTAGCAGTAAGTAAATGGTGGAGTTTGGATTGGTACCAGTACACTGGCTTCAGAGCCACTAAACTTCCTCTTAGGATAAGCCAGTGAAAGTCTACAAACTGGTTACAGGAACAGGGCTCAGGGGAGATAAATCCATTCAACCAGTAACTGTGAAGGTTATCCCTGTTTAGATCAACTGTTTTAAAACTAGGATTATTCATTTCTATGCTTTTTTGTGTTGCTCCTATCTGAAAGGATCTTTTTAAAATTCCAGTTTTACTTTAACAATAATGATAAGTGACAAGATCTCCCCATTTCTCAGACATGCTTGAAAGGATCTGTGCAGTGAGGATTCAGTGGCAATGACCACGTTAGAGAAGCCATTAACTAAGGAAGAAGAGGCCAAACACCTGAAGATGCTGGGCTGCTCCTTCCCCGACTTCTGTGGCTCCATATCCTCTCCCTCAACCCTAGCCAGCCCAAAGATTTTGCTATGGACTCAGTATCAGGTAAGGATAGACTACTATAGGTAAGATTTCTTCTTCCATGAACAATTTAAAATTGTGAGAGCTATGGAAGTTAACTTTCAGGCTTATTTAATTCCTGTTTTACATATTTGTGCTTTAAGGTTTCAATGTGACAATCATTTCTGAACTGTGAAATGTTTCTTATACTCTATTTATAGGCATGAAGGAGATATATAAGCAATTATAGATTGATACTAGTATTATAAATGTATTATTAGTAACTTGCTAATGCAAGAAGATCTCAAGTTTGAGGCCAGCCCAGGCTACAAAGCAAGACCAAGACTTTGTGTCAAAACAAAACAAAAGAGACAAACAAACAGGCAAAAAAAAAAAGAAGAAAGAAAGAAAAGAAAACCTGCACACCCATGAGTATAGCAGTGCTATTCACAACAGTCAAGTTGTGGAATCAGGCTGTGTGCTCAACAACCAGTGAATGGATAAAGAAAGTGCAGTACATAAATACATCGGAATATTATTCAGCCATAAAGAAGACCGAAATTATGTTGTTTGCAGAAAAATGGGTAGAACTAGAGGTCATGATGTTGATTGAGATAAGCCAAGCTCAGAAAGACAAATACCACATATTTTCACTCCTATGCTGAATCTAGACCTAAAAATAAATAATGATTACTATGACATGATTGTAAAAGGGAGACCTGCAGGGGAACAGGGAAAGGAGAAGGTGATGGGGAGTGAATATGATTGAGAACATGATAGTATGAAAGTAGTATGGCAAAACCCACTGAAAACCATTAAAAGCGGGTAGGAGTGGAGGGAAAGAATAAGAAAAGAGTAAAATAGATTGGGTGAATTTGCTCAAACTACATTGCATGCTTGTATGTAAATATCACAATGAAATCCTTTATGCAATGAATTTATGCTAATAATTTTTTTAAATGAACCTTAGTGTGTTACTTCAACAGAAATGTTTTCTTTATAACTGGATAGCAAGTATGTTTACTTTAAAATATTTCTGTAAGTATTAGCACTAAAAATGCCTTAACAGCCCAGAGCTGATGACTGCAATAACTTTAGTATGAGACATCCCTGTAAACTGGTTGTTTTTATATTTTATACAGCGTTTGATCTTTGTAAAACCAACAAGATTCAGCATCTGAGGTCAAAGTCACTGAAGAGATTGCAACATCCACCTTTTGTTAGGTCTCACAGAGGGAGGAATTCATGAGGAGCCCAGACATGTTTACCTTGCTGAGATCCAGCACAGCAAGCAAGCAATTGGGTTCTGGGACGTCCTTTACTGCCTAGTGTTTAAATATCGCCAGTGAGACTTGCCCGTTGCAGCTGAATTATACCTTTAGCTCTTATTGGGAAGCACTGTCCAATACAGTACTTTCATATCTAAAAGAAATACAATACAAAAGGAAACTATTTAGCTTTGGCTATGTGATATGCCACAATTCTGTGACTATTCTGTACTTGTTCAAAAAGCACTTTGCCCGCTTACCATTTTATGATGAACACGTGTTGATACTGAGATTGCAATCTATAGCAAACCTGGAAGATCAAAGCTCTTCTCCCCGGCTTAGCTAAAGTATATTTTAGTCAGATTTTGTTTGGGGAACCTTAAGTAAGTACAATCCCCTGCTTTGCTTTCTAATCGTGTAGCACACGAGGCAGATAATCAATCACTTAACTTCAGTTGTCTGTCCTAACTACATTATATGCAAAAAGAAAAAGAAGAAGAAGAAGAAACCAACATCGTATCTACTGTGTCAATTCAGATCTCACTACTGGAGATCATTCTTCCTATTGTCACTTGCATTCTTTGTCAAATCTCCAAACAAACCACCTGTATCAAGGTGGCTACAAAGTTTTACACTCACTACTTGGAATCTCTGATATGTGTCTCCGATCAGAAGAGGAATTTTTAAGATTACCCAGGCTCCAAAGGTTGTTTTTGTGTACAGAGCACATGCTAGAAAGCTGGAAAAGTGATACCTATTGTTGGGCCTTTTTGCATTAGTGATTCTAACTGGGCTGAAAGATTGTATGCTTGTGCCTACTTTCTCCTTTACTTTTAAAGCACTACTGCTTTAAAATGGATCTAAGATTCAAATTCATCTTTTGATAAGAGTTTTTAACTGGAATTTCATACAGACCATGACCAGGGGAGAAACTCTTGTGTTGGCAAGTGAACATTCCAAAGCCAAATCTGGAAAAGAAACCAACCATAGACAGCTACAGTGAAAAAGGGAAAAAAACAGTAAGCACAACTGTGGTTTTAAGTGTCCACTTATTAAGGAAAGCAATACTAGTAAACACTGCAAAAGAGTCCTCTGGTAACATAAGTTTGTATAAAAGAATTTTAAGACTATCAAGAAAGTCAGGGGTCTTTGTCTTAGTCAGATTTTCACCTCTATTGCTAAAATATTTTTATATCAAAAATATATGCTTTCAGCTTAAGTGCTTAATGTCAGGAGAATTATCTTCAACAAAAGATTGATTGTGTATTGAAATATATTTAGACAACAACAGTTAAAACTTAAAGTTTTGCCCTCAGATGAATATTTTCATTAGATTTTATTCATTTTTTTCTCTGTTAATATGTAAAGTAAATAATATCTATTGCTTCAGACACTGTTTTTCATGAGTCTCTGCAGACTTAAGAAATTAAAAGGGAACTATATTAAATTGACACACACCATTTACTACAAACTCTTAAAGCTTGTGAATATTTAAAGAGAAATAATGAAGAATTAAATAATTTCAAAACAAGCTTCTCAGTAATAGTGCTATATGTTAAGTATATGATCAATTTCAAGACCTTTCTAAACACTTTAAATTTTAAAAATAGTATATACTATTAGGTATATCCTTAAAGTTTACCTTGAAAATTATATATTTCTTGCATTCTAGAATTTTAATAATAGATTATATATTTAGATAACATAATATCAGTAGAGATACACAGTTATTGAAAGGAACATGCATTGTTAACAACAGAAATAAAAAGATATTGAAATTTAAAAAAAAATAATGCACAAGGATGTATCACAGTCTAAGTAAGATTTCATACTTGTCTTCTGGAAAGTAAAGGATATAAGAACCTTTTTTTAATCTTAGTACTGCTAATTTTATTTCTTTCTAAAATTACGATAGAGGAATTGAGTATGTAACAAATTACTCATGACCTGTACAACTATATGTGTAGAGGCTAGGGATATAGCTCGGTGGTAGAGCACTTGCCTAGTACCCAGAGACCCTGAGTTCAGCAATGCAACACATAAATAAATAAATACTATATCTATGGCATAGAATATATGGATATTTCTTATAAAGACTATCAAATTAACTTATTTAAGCCTTATTTTATTCAATAACCAAATACTTCTAAATATCACTTCCTCTGATTTTAAAAATTAAAATATGGTCAAACACAATTATCGACAAGTAGTAAAATGAGGCAATAGCCATGAGGCAATGCCAGTACATCACGTTTTTCTCTCTCCTTTTATGCATGATTTATATTTTCCAAGAGAAATACGATTAAAAATAGTAGGAATAAACTTTAAAGTGTACCAAAGTTTAAGAGTTTCCTATACTATCTATGTCTTTCTGAAAGGCACCAGAAAATACCAAAAAATAATTTCATTTTATTTTTCACTGTTTTGTGCAAGTCATATTCAAATGTTGCAGAGGGCAAAATGGAAAACACTGAGTAAGCTGAAAATAAGCTACACCACACCTACATTTCACCTGTATCTTACCAGATACTTTCTTCTGTTTCTAGAACTCTTAATCTAGCTTAACATTTCATTCTTTTTACAACAGAATAATATCATCAAATACTTTCTTCTTCTTCTTCTGCCTGGTATCTGTAAGCTAAGCTGAGAATATTAAACCTGACTATTAAACCTGACAGTAAACAATCTGTTTGAAAATTCAACCATGATTACCACCACAAACACACCACCCCCAACACACACACATACACCTACCCCTAATGTTTACACTGGCAACAAAAATTAATAATACTTAACATGGCATTGGAGGAAACTAGAGACACAGCTTAGTAATAGATCATGTGCTTAGCAAGGTAAGTCCTGGGTTCGGTCACCAACACCACACACCAAAAAATCAATTGGGGCAAGTGTGAATTTCAGAAGAACTTAAGATCCTATGAACTAAAAATATAAAGGGAAAAGTAATCATTATTTAGTGGTAGTTCTGGAAAGTCTTTGGTTTAAACAAGTCATAATCACTAAAGAGATTGACATATAGAAAACTAAGCTTTTAGACAAGTGTCATTGCCCAATAATGATCAATTGAAAATGAAAATAAATCAGAACTCAAGATATAATGCACATTAAATGTAAAACATAGTCCAATTTACAAATGACATTTGTGCATATAATTCATTGATGACCAGTTTCTACTGAATTAAACAGTAAAGTTCTGAAAAACACAAACCAAAATTTTTTTTTTATTTTCTCCTTTCATTTTACCATTTTTATACTTACTTTCATGTGTATACATTGTTTGTGCCACCTCCCCCCTATTTTGGGCAGAACCTGCTCCATCCTCTTCTCCGATTTTGTTAAAGAGAAAACATAAATGATAATAAGAAAGACACATCGCTTTTGCTAGTTTGAGATAAAGATAGCTATACAGAGAGATTCCTAGCATTGCTTCCACACATATGTGTATTGCAATCCACATTGGTTCATTTCTACCAGATCTCTTCACGACTTCCTGGTCCCCTTCCCATAGTGGCCTCTGCCAGGTTAAAATTACTTTCTTCACTCCTCAGCAGGGAGCAAGCACATCAACCACATTCAAGTTTTAGGTTTCCTATTTCTCTGGTGTGTTTTCTCCCCTTAGTGGGTGACCCATGTCCAATAATATTATTGTATTTGTTTTGGGTCGATAATCCGCATATGAGGGAGAACATGCGATTTTTGGTCTTCTGAGCCTGGCTAATTTCACTTAAAAACATTTTTTAAAGATATATTTATTCAGAGTAGCTGGTCAAATAGCCAGTGTGCAAAACAGGCAGAATCAGTCATGTCTGTGTAGCCAAGCCAAAGGAAGCTAAAGCTTCAGGAGTTTGGTAAAGACCAGTAATGAAGATAACAAGAAATGGATATAAAAACACAAACAAAGGATATGAAAACCACCATTGAATAAGCAGCTCTACAGAGATGAATATGATACTTAAAATTAAAATGTTTATGGAAATACAATCTCCAGAAAGTGCTTAGCCAGTGTGCTCCCTGGAGTCACAGCCTTTTCAAGTCACCCCTCTAAACACCATCAACTTCCTTTCACAGGCCACATGTGAACGGAATTTAGAATTCCAAGAAGTTTCTTTCTTCTACCCACGTTGCCCAGATGTTCTCATCCTTCACAGCTTGTCCCTCAGGATTGAGAAAGGGAAGAGGGTCGCATTTGTTGGGAGCAGTGGGTGTGGAAAAAGCACCTCAGTGTAACTTCTGCAGAGATTTTATGACCCTGTGAAAGGACAAGTAGTAGTAAGAATGCACTTAAATCCATCTAATCTGGGTACTGTTCTGAAACATTCACTGGACTTAAGCATTCCTCAGTGTTTTGGGTATAGCCAACAATGCAGAATTCAAAAAGAAAAATCTCTATCCCAACCCTTAAATACAAAAACAAGCAAGCCAATAACAAAAAATGATGGGTAGTTCTTTGAAGTTAAATACAATGGCCTGAAGATTCTTCAACCATTCTGGCAGCAGAAATTTTGATCTTAAAAGCCATGAAATTGTTTTAGAATGTTGGAATAGACCTAACGTCTTCCACACCCATAATCAGGGCTCTTTATATTGCTCTGGTCTAAGGCAAGGATCATACCTTTCTCCTCCTCCTTGATCAAGTTTCCACTGTTCTCAGTGGCCATCCCCAGCTGTCAAAACCTGTGCATATTTAAGGTTTATCTGAATCAACCGTTTTTAGTTATATATGTGATCTCTAAAACATGTAACCTTTTCCTCCTTTGAACCCAAGGACTATTTGATTGTTTTTCTTACCTTGCATTTATTTAACTATATCCATCTTCCCCATCTTCTTTCTCTCTCTCTCTCTCTCTCTCTCTCTCTCTCTCTCCAGACATGCACACACATGCGCACACACACAAACACAGTTTCTTGTCCTACCTCCTACAAAACTTTGTAGGTCCCTGAAAATCAAAGATTATCATTCTTATCCTCATTCTCTCTCAAGTTACAATTTACAAAACAGTTGTCTAAAATGGCTCCCTTGAACTAGATAACATTCATCCACATTCATCTACTTGCACCTAATTTAGCACACTCCCTCCTTGAAACCCTCCAATGGTTAAAATAAACCAGCAAAGTCTTTCATGATGGATAGCGACTACTTCATTCAGTCACTGTCTGTCATCTTGCTCCATCTTCATGGCCCTTTCTCTTCTGAGTTTATTGAGTTACTTGTTAGTGTGTTTATTGCCTATCTCCGTCTGCTAGAATATAAGCTACATGAGAGCAAGTGTTTTGTCTTGCACTATTTCATTGGTACCTGAAGAGTTAGTCATCAAGTACTAGGCATGTTCATCAGATACCAGGTGAATGTTTGTCTGTGCCCATGTGGAGCTGGAGGTGTAGCTCAGTAGTAGAGTGCTTGCCTAGCACGCACAAAACCCTGAGTTCAATCTCTGGTACTGAAAAAAAATTGAAAACAAGTCTGTGAATACACTTAACTAGTGCAAAATGACCATCTCTACAAGCAGACTCCTCCATCATTCTACACCACTCTCATTGGGCTTCAATAAAGAGTCTGGTTACACTGAAGGAATATGTTGATCATTTTCCTTGTGACCTCAAGACAGAGGACAGGGTTTACACCAGACTTTGGGCAGGTCTCTGAAATATGTGGTCGTTTCTAGAAACGTCAGGTAAGTTTGGAGATGGCATTTCGGTGAATTATGTGCAATTTGCCTCTACACATGATTTATGAGTCTTCCTCGGGTAACAGTATACTTTGAAATAGCTTGAATTCCTAGCCTTCTTGTTATGATTTGTATACGTTTGAATACGGTGAGCTGTAACATGATACAGTTGTCAGATGGTAACATGCCATTCTCCACTCTGCTTTTGGCAGCTATTTGATGGTATAGATGCAAAAGAATTGAATGTTCAGTGGCTCCAGTCTCAAATAGCCATCGTTTGTCAAGAGCCTGTGCTTTTCAACTGTAGCATTGCCGAAAACATTGCCTATGGTGATAACAGCTGAGTTGTGCATTAGATGAGATAAAAGAAGTTGCAAAGGCAGCAAATATCCACTCTTTCATTGAAGGGCTCCCTGAGGTAAGAAAATGTCAGAAATCTTCAATTGCAACGCTGTCAAGGAAGCCTACATGGTCACTAAGCCTCAGTGGCTGTTTTTATGTGTCCTTTGGATCATACAATTTATTGATAATTAGCCTCTCATATAACTTAGGTCTAAAAAAGCAAAGTTTGAGACTTTCATGGAACTATTTTTTCCCCACATGAAAAAAGCTGCATTCATTTGAATGCACTGGACTACCTTTCATGTTGTGATGTCTTGTCTTCTATGCATGGCATCAGCCTCCTCTTGCTCACTATTGTTTAGCCTTCCTGACTTTCCTTACGAAAATTCCTTATAATTCTTCTTTCTCATGGCAACCAGGGGGACCCTCTAAAACAGGAGTTGGACCACATCCTTCTCTGCTTAAAACTGCCTCATGGCGCTTAGAATGGAGTCTGTTTTCCTCAAAAGACAGCCAAAGCCTGTGTCTGTCCAGCTCCGACCTTCCATCTGCTCCCTGCTGCAACTGCACTGACCTCTTTGCTGCCTCATGAACACACCAACTAGTCCCTACCTCAGGACATTTGCAGTTGCTGTTTCTTCAGCCCTTCCTCCCTTCCTCTGGCTTTCTGCAGACCAACTCCTTAACTTTCAAATCCTTTCAAATGTCACCTCTGCAGAAGCCTTCTCCAGTCACTCTATGCAAAATAGTCCTTCTACTTCCATTCCCTCTCACATTATCTTCAGGAGGCTTAGCCCTATGAATGTTTCTTCATAGTGTTAGTGTTTTCCCTCTCCACTGAGTTTGCCACCTTGATCTCTGTTTAGTGTGTTCAACTAGAAACAAGCCACCTTGTATCCCTTACTCTGGAAAGTTTCTGCAGTACTAAGTGCATTGGGATGGTTAGTGTTATTTTATATAAACACTGTTACACTGTAAATGTCTTTCACTGGCAATCCCCTTTTAACCAACTCACTCACTCACTGCATTGTTAATTTGTGGGCAGATTTTTATCTGCAGAATCCTCATAGTTTATTTTAGAATTGAATGATGAAGCAAAACTCTGAATTCTAGCAAATTCCAGTAACACTCAATTCTTAATTTAGGTATGGTAAGAGGCTGCCGTTTTTATAGTTGTGCCATTTGACTTTTACTCTTGAGAGCGTGTTTGGAGGTTCTAAGGAGCTTGTTTGGAGGTTCTAGCAGGGGAACGCAGCAGAGGAGGGCCTTGACAGAAAAAGGTCCTCCTCTATCGGGGATGGTCGTCCTCTTCGACCGTGCACGCAGCTTCTGGGAGGGAGAGACTCACATGGAGCGGTGAGGGAGGAAGGGGACACCCGCCTAGCCAGCCAGATCAGCCGAATCAACCCTGGCGATCAATGGGGTGACAGATGTCGCAGCCAGATCTCCCTCACATCCTTTTACTCTTAAATTGTTTTTCTTTCATTCTTTTCTTTGCACTATTTCTCAAATTTACCCAAAACTACATACTGCAAAGATTTATTGTGTTTTTTACGACAGACTTTGAGAACCAAGATGCTATTTCCTTAAAAGTTAAAAAAAAGATTATTTCTCAGTATTTTTAAATTTAACTGTAATTTACTTTCATATCATTTTCCCCCCAAAAAATATGTAAAATCATAAAGAAATAAAAAATAAAATCATTAAAAAACTAAAATCAGAGATTTATTAGAAAAACTGTATTTTATTAAGTGCCTTAGTGTAGGACAGGCTACAGTCTTATGTTGACCTGGGTGGGAAAAAGGAAGAGTGGAAACCAGCTAGTCATTTAGCCAGCACTTCTTGTGCCAAAAGAACTGAGCTAAATTTCCACCATGATATAGCGAGGATGATGTAACCACCCCACTTTCCATATAAAGAGGTTTAATAACTTCCCTAAAGTTGTACACAAACTCAGTATTTGAACCTGGTCCTTTGTGATATTCTGAAGAAAAGTCATATCGATGGTGATTCTAGGGTTTCAGAGTAGCCACAAGGTGCCCAGCACTGTTCCTGACTTCAGCAGGGTAGTTCAGAGCAACCATTATGCTGGCAAGCATGGAAAGGGTGTGACACTCAGAAACATGTCACAGCTCTAACCTAGGTGTTTGGGAAGAAAACTCAAAGTGAACCTTGTGATTGGTTGTACTTTCTTCAGTTACAATTAATTTTCTAAAGCAAATAGATGGAGCTCATCATCCCCTCCAAATCAAAGGCCATACTGTCAATGTGAAAATGGTGGAGCAAAATTCAGAAAGATAGGTTCAGCATTCCAGTAACACTCAATAAGACAAAAATACTTATCTATATGTAAAGAGAACAAAGATAACAACACATCGATACATCTTAATCCTCTTCAAGAATTACGTGGCAAATTAAAGGAGTTGCCACACTTTTCCTTTCTGAGGATTTATATACGGTTACTTCAAACTCTGTGGGATTGATTGATCCATCTGCCATGTTCTGCTCACTCAGAATTTGTACTTCCTGTCTTCATTCCCCCATCAAAACAGTCATGAATTTATTCACTCAACACACAACTATTGAGCCTTGTTCTTTGCAAATCACTAAGCTATTATTTAGAGAAGAAAACAAAAGCAAATAAAATATAGCTCTACATGGTTCAAGTGAACACAGACCAACACATACACAAATCATTTTAACATACAAAGAGTATAAACAAACGACTGTCTGAGCTCAGGGGAGATTGGTCACTTCTGGTTGGGGGCTTAGAGGCCTTTAGAGAATAGAGGTGTCCTGAAAATTGATCAAGTAGAGTTTTGGCAAGCAAGGGTATAATGAGACAGTTGCCATAATGAAGCCATGGGTACATCTGAGCAAAACTAGAGACAGAAACTGCTAATGTGTTCATGGAATGAGAAGCCTGCCAGGGGTAGCGGCTGTAATTCCAGCACTTAGGGGCCTGACACAGGTGGACTGAGGCCAGTCTGAGCTGTGTTTCCAGATCCTGTCTCAAAACAAATGACAAAAAGAGACAACAAAAAAAAGTAGAATTGCCAGGACTTGTGGCTCAAGATTGTAGAGATGATCAAGGAGATGCTCACTATTCCTGGCAGCCTGTTGGAATGAAACACAGGCAGTGATGGGAGTACAATAAAGGGAAGCTGGGAGAAAACCACACCGAGGGTGTTACTCTAAACCGAGTCTTGAGGGTTTTAGGTGTTGGGGAAAATCTTTAAATTCTAGAGCATAAGGCAGAGTGAAAAATTGAGAAGAGGTCAAATTATGAGTGAGAACTGAATATGAAGGTCTTGATAAGCCAAGATAAAAAGTTTGACTTTGTCTTGTTAGAAAGAGAAAGCTACTATACATTTTTAGACAGACAAATGACATGATCAAAATATATATATATATATTTTTTTTTTTTTCAAGACAGGATCTTGTTAGGTCCAGGTTGGCCTCTGCCTCCCAAGTGCTGGAATTACAAGCATGCACTACCATGTCCAGAGATCAAATTTTTATTTTTTGGGACAATATTGGGATTTGAACACAGGTCCCCACATTTATTAGGCAGGCACTCTACCACTTGAGCCACTCTGACAGCCCAAATTTTTAAAGGAAAAAAAAAAAAAACCTGTTGAAAGTAGCCTTTTGGAGGCTCACAGGTTCCAAACCAGTGTGGCCTGCATAGTGAGATCCCATCTCACAAAAAAAAAAAAAAATGGGGGGAGGGGTGGAAGGCCAGACCCAGGGGCCCCTGTCATCCCAACTACTGGGGAGGTAGAAATCAGAAGAATCATGGCTTAAGTCTAACCTGGGCAAAAAGTTAGCAAGACCCCATCTCAACCAATAAGCTGGGCATAGTGGTATACATCTTTGATCCCAGCTGTAAACAAGGCCAAAGGTAGGAGGATCATGGTTTGAGGCTAGTCCTAGGCAAAAATGTGTGGTCCTATCCAAAAAAAAATAGCTAAAGCTAAAGGACTGGGGCCAGGGGGGACAGGGGGGAGAGGAAGAGTTAGCTCAAGTGTTGAAGTTCCTGCCAAGCAAGCAGGAGGCCCTCAGTTCAAACCCCAGGACTGCAAAAAAAAAAAATCTTTTGTTTGCAGAGATTGACACTAAAGCATCAAGACCTAGTGCCTTACAGCAGTCTAACAGACTGGATGACAGACAGACAGGTCCACATTTTCTTCTCCCTAGGTCTTAACACTGCCCTCTGGCATTCTCAGATACATCACAGAGGAGATGATAACAGCTGTGTCCTCTATAGAGCATCACTTCAGAAAAGACACTTTTACCAGTGTTGGTAATTCTGACACCTACTGTTTGATATAAAGCAAAAAACTATGCTTTCAGATGAAAAGTAAACTTTGAGATAAACTGCTTCATCATTAGGACACCTCCTGAAGGCATTCAGATGAGGAAGGAAAGGCCATTGTCGCTTCTCTGGTAACTAAAACAAAATGGTCATACATGGATCACATGCAGTGCCTTCTGTGGGAGGCTGCTACACTTCACACACTTGGACTTGCTTTCTCAGAGCAGCCGATCCATCAAGACATTCTTGCCTGGGCACCAAGGGCAGGTGTTCTTAGACCACTGCCAAGAGCTGCTAGAACATAGTCAAGAGGGAAGCAAAGTCAATTAGACAATTTAGAGAATGTGCAGGAACCTGTTTACTCCCACTGAACTGACCAGGCATGACCAGGGGACTATAATGGCTTCTGGATGAGTGAAATTTCCTTCACACTTCTATGGAAAGCAGCACTAAAGTAAAGGGTTGTTAGTAAGTAGGGGAACCCTGAAAACACTGTGAGGTACTGAGCATCATCATAAGTGCTTGGTGGCCTGAAAAAGTGGGCTGTTTCAAGAAGCCAGCTTAATTGACTTCCAAGAAAACACATGCCCACTGAGAACCACATCCTGGCATCAAGGGGGTTACAGGGCCAAAATTAAGGAATGTGATGATTCCCTGTTGTGTCCAAATACTTTGAATTTTTTTGACCTAAAAACAGAACATAATATAACTTAATGAAAAAGGATTTGTGTTTACTGGGAACTTTTTCTTGCCCATAATTTTTTTTTCTTGTGCTTTATTTAATTGGAAAAATTCCCTTGTAGAAGCATAATGGCAAAGGTCTGTGGTTTGGGATCATACTGGGTATGCAAACGAGATGGTAGAGTTTATTGCTCATTAGCATTTATTTGCGACAAAGGCCAGGAATAGATTCCAGTACTTGTTAGGACATAAATTTTCAAGAGTAGCAAAATTTGAGCTATTTGAGCAACCATGGTTGCCTTGCTAATTTAATAATCATGCTCCCGTAACAGAAATATAACACACAAGTTGGACTGAAAGGAGTGCAGCTTTCTGGCAGCCAGAAACAAAGACTAGCTATTGCAAGGGCTCTTCTCCAGAAGCCAAAAATTTTACCGTTGGTTGAGGACACTTCAGCCCTTGACAATGAGAGTGAAAAGGTAACATTTCCTCTTCTTCCATCTCAAGTGCGATACAAACAGGAGCTGGTCATGGAAGACCAAGATCAGCTTGGGGAAAGAAAGTCTAGGAAAGAGCTGTGATCATAGGGACCTCACTTCTAATTAAGTCCTTTAAAAAACAGTCAGTGGTGGGAAGGTGGGAGAGAGATGGGTCAGAGGACATCTCATCATGTTCTGGAAAGATCTCTCACTTGAATTTGTCTCATTATCAAATGGGCCCAGTTCTTGAAATGTTTCTACAGTCAAGGAAAGAGCCCATATTTCTTTTCTGTTTTATTATTGTCCCAGTGATGCTAAACAAATTAGTAAGGTAATCCACGTGCGAAAAGCATAACCTGAACTGCAACATCAGAGCCACTAGTTAGTTATTCCACCTTCTCCAGACTACTAGTTGGTATGGTTGGAGCAGGAAACAGGAAGTGAAGGAATATAGGACAATATTCCTGCACCTCAAGCCCATGCCAATGTCCAGCTGTGCTTGTCCTTGTCTACTTGTCATCTCTTGTACATCATAGGCTCTTCTTTAGTCAATGAACATTGGTTAAATTAATGATAATCGTTAATAGTTATTAACTGTTGTTATATGCTAGCACCTCAATCCTCACACCAACTTCATGAACTCACTTCTTTTGTTAGAATGTTCATTTTACAAATCAGCACTTTAAAGTGCAGAAAGGTTAAGAAGTTTCCCTATATTCTGATGGAGGATGTCTGACCTAAGAGCCCAGACAGTTGAGCCACACGTGATTGCTATTTGTAGATGATTACCATTCTTGAATTCCAAAGAGACAGTGTGCTATGAATGAGGAAAACATAACTTTGAGAGTTAAACCTATCTGGGTTTGACTCCAGTTACTAGAAGTATGGCTTAGTTAAGTGACCAGGACTCTTCCAACCACAGTTCATCTATCAAGAAAATGAAAATACTGGTTCCTTATGAAGTTATTGCAAGATTTATTGAAGTTATTCCAACGCTGGAACATTTATAAGTTGCAAAGGTATTGTTTTTCACCTACTACTCTTATTACATCTGTGTAGCACTATAACCTCATTGTTAGCAGAGAGGAAACGAAAGGAATATAACAAGACAATTTTACTTACATACAGAATCACTACTTCCCAGCTTTGAGTTTAGAACTATTTGCATACTCCCATTTCTCTTTCATTCATTGTCACACATGCTTTTCCAACAGAAAGTTGTATTTAATGTATCTATAATTACCTTTTCTAGATTACTATTGAGTAGGGTGAATATTTTATAAAGTAGGGTAGTTCCTTTGGGAATAAGCAAATGAAACCAAGAATGTTATTGGTTTACCTGACTTAGGCACAGCTGTTAACCTGTGACCCAAACTGGCCCTCACAGGTCCTTCTTCTTCCAGGTGGTTCAGCAGGCCCTACCTAAAGCCCGGAGAGGGAGGACATGCCTGGTGGTGGCTCACAGACTCTCCACAATACAGAATGCAGATCTCATTGTGGTTCTGCACAATGGAAAAATAAAGGAACAGGGAACTCACCGGGAACTGCTGAGAAATGGAGACAAATACTTTAGATCAGTAAATGCACAGTCAGTGCACTGATGCTGTTGGTTGGCACGGGGTTTGACCTTTGTGTAATACAAAGAGTACTGAGTAATTTCTTGGCTTGCTTTGATCTCTTTTATTGTATATATCAGTATCGAGAATCATGCTACCCAAGTACAGACATGTTCTGTTCACACATCTTCCCCTTCAGATTTTTAAAAGGAAACAAGAACTTTGCTAAATTCACAAGAGCAAGGTAATGCCTGTACCCTTCAGTTTATAAAAATGTTCTAACACATTTGCTTGTAAAGCAGTTTCCTGCAAAGTGAATGCAGTTCTCCCATCATCAACTTCTGCTATAAAATTGGAACTATGTTCCCAGAGGGAAAATTATCCAGTTAAGTAGGTTGAAAGGTTTTAGCACAGAGAATAAGAGGTAGTTGGACCTGTGGTGTAACAGGGAGGCCATCTTTAACGTGGAACGTCAAAGATTTGCAACCCATGACAGAGTACTTTGTGTTCATTCCTTTTCTCAGATCATAGGAATTGCCCTCATCTTTCTCTCAACATTTCACTCAATTAATATCCATTATTTCCTAAAATTCCATTTTATGCCTTTATGGGAACAAGGGGTTTGGAGAGTATTGCAATATACAATTTCTGGCAGAGTTAAGGCTACAGCCGACTTCACCAGTAAGTGAAACACCTCACATGATCCATCCTGAAGATTCTGTGATTCTAGGCTTTGGGTTTGGCAGAATAGAGCCCAGAATAGGTCTATCTGGGTAAGAACATGCACTAACTTAAAATAAAAGCTACTTTTATTGTGGGTGAAAAATTGAAAATGCATTTCTCTATTATTAATCAAGTAATGTGTCTAAATGTATGTATCCTTTGTTGTATGTAATATACATATGATTTACAAATTCTATATAAATAACAATATTAGCAAACTTAGTCATGTTTTCCACTTATTTAAACATGGAAAGTCTTTTTTTTTTTTTTTTTGAGACAGGGTCTCACCATGTAGCCCAGGCTAGCCATGAACTCACGATCCTCCTGCCTCAGCCTCTTGAGAGTTGGAATTATAGACATGTACCACCATCAGTTCTTCTTAATTATATTTTTCTTCCATTTACAGTGACAACTACAGCCAGCCTCTCTATTGTACATTCTGACAATGATCTGAAATAGTGCAGAAAAGAATTAAAGCCATTTATGGATGATACCACCCTTTTTAAATGCAAAGTAAAAATGGGATTGGGACATTGGAACACTGGTTGAGAAGGTTCAGAAGCATTGTCACTGACTGCCTGTTTTGCTGTGCATGGAAGTACAGAGCTTGGTAGCCTCTTTCCAGGGCAGGGTAGACAGGAGGAAAAGGGAAATGTGGTGTGAATGCTTAGAGCCTCAGAACCCAGGTTCCAGGTTTATAATTCTTCCTGGACTAGCCAATACCTGTAATGCCTGCTTGCCCCTGGAATACCCACAGTGAGCAATAAAATACTTTCCTTTCTAATTAGTGGCCCTTCTAAACTTTCATTCCCATGTTATTCCCAAAGATTTTAAAGTATGCTCCACAGGCATCATTCTTTTAGATAAATCCACTGCCCACACTGGACCAAACAACTGATGCAAATTGAGGTCCCAAACACTTGCAAAGATCTGTGAGGCTATCAGCTGATGAGGGCAGAAAATAAGCAGAGACCAGCAGCTGTTTAGAGGCTACCAATATTTTAAAGTTCCAAATTATTGCACAGTTTTTTTGTTTGGTTTGGTTTTTGGTGGTGCTAGGGTTTGAACTCAGGACTTTGCACTTGCAAAGCTACCATTCTACCTCTTGAGCTACACCTTCAATCCATTTTGCTCTGGTTATTTTAAAGATAGGGTTATTTTGCCTGGGCTGGCCTTGAATCTCGATCCTCCTGATCTTAGCCTCCCAAGTAGCTGGAATTATAGACATGAGCCACCAGTGTCCAGCTATACTGCACAGTACTTAAGATGTTTTTTAAAATATATCATTTTTGTTGTAACAAAGTTTTTAATAGTATCAAAGCACCTTGTCTCCAGGTTATTCCAATTAGCTATGGAGTTACTTACTCTGATGAGCTCAAGATTTTAGGAATGCTTTTTAGTAATTATTTTCAAAGCAAGCGATCACTTATAGATACCAGTTTCTTAAATCTGATTTTTTATTTCCTTGCTTTTTCTTAAAAAAGGAAAAAGGGGCTAAATAAAAGAAGCTAAATAGGAACTGATATTTTTACAAGAAAGAAAGAAAAAAGGAAAGGGAAAAGAAGAAAGGAAATAAAATGATACTTTAGCAGATTTAAATCTAGGTTTTAAATTTTAAAATACTCATTAAAGCTCTTATAAATTAACTATTAAAATAAGTATATGTTTATATTTACAGCTCACAACCTGGTAATAACTAGAGGGCTTTAAGGAAAGAAAGTAAGATTATTCAGGGCACCAAATCAGTGATTTATGATATATTGGGTATAGCAGATGTTCAGTAAATGCTAGGCAACTGAGTTAAAAAAGACAGAAGCCAGAGCAAGTGTATGTGTTTATTGATACTAAGATAAGGAGCTCACATATGACCTGGTTGGCTGCAACTGTTTTGCTTTAATAATCACAGGTTGCCATCCTCTTGTTGTAGATAGTATCAGAAATTGGTGACCCATAGGATAGATTACTTCTATTCAAAGCTATTTTAAGTTCATATAAACTTTTTCTTTCCATCCAGATGGCAATTTGAATTTCAGCTAAATTAAAGCTTTATTTAATTAATTTAGCCATTTATCATAGAGCATGAGTTGATTTAATTTTGCAATTATTTGATATTTGACTATACACTGACTAATTTCTTTTACATTCTTGTGAGCCTAATTTCCCACAAGACTTTTATTTACACTAAGGCACATTCCCTAATCCCAAGGACTTCTAGCCTAAGGATAATACTGATCTCTGCCAGTCATGACTCACAGCCTCCTAGTTATTCAGATTGATCCTAATCCAAACTTTGTCTGAGCATCCTGTGCTTGGGTTTTCCTCTCCCTCCGGGATAGGGTATAGCTACAAAACTAGACTCAAGATGAATGGAGCACTAATTCCATAAATAAATACATAAACAAACAAACGAGTAAATGAGACCCAGTAAAATCCTAAATTCAATGAAGGCAGATTCCAAAGAAGTCAAGTTCTATCACAGAGATTATTAGTGTGTTATCGTAGTTCTCAGCCATGACCATATTTTATCTTTTGAACCACCCTTTCTTCCAGGAGGGCTGTTCTGTTAGTCTTAATATAATAGAAATACCAGTGAGGATGTCAGTAGAATACAATCAATTTAGCAAGGATAAAGTAAGGCACAGATGTCAGCGTGAAGAAAAAAAATGTTTTATAACTGATCCAGCCAGCCTACTCTATATTCTGCCACACCTTTAATCAAGTTGTGGTGTGCTGTCATTTCAGAGTCAACTTAGGTCATAGGGAAGAAATGATTCTCCGCCTGCTGGATGTATCAGCTCTGATCTCTTCTTCCAAGAGGGTTTGTGAAGTGGAATCATGAACTGATTGGAAAACTTATAAGTTGGAAATGGAAGAATGGGGACAGAAGGTTTGGGGTGTGCAATAGCCTTCAAGACTGTATCTCCCTACCATTAATTAAAAAAACACCAGAGTTTTAAAAGTTCATTTAAAAATCATAATTATAAAACATGGATCAACCAAATGTCTCTACATAGTACATTGAGTAACTTGTCTCCTTTTAGCAAAACCACACTGTATTACTTTCCTATTGCTGCGGTAATAAATTACCACAAACTTAGTGACTTCAAACAACACAAGTTTATTATCTTACAGCTCAAGAAGTCAAGAGTTTTAAATCAGTCTCTGAGCTAAAACCAAATAAATGCTTTATTCCTTCTAGAGGCTCTAGGCAAGAATCTTACCTCCTTTCCAACTTCTAGAAGCTTCTAGATGGCCTGCAACTCTTTGACCTCTGTTTCCTTAACCCCTCTCCATCTTCTTCTGCCTCTATCCCTCCTCTTTTATAAAGCGTTGTGATTAGGCCCATGAAGATAATCCAATATAAATGTCTTATCTCAAGGCTATTAAACTAATCACATCTACAAAGTCTTTTTTGCCAGGTAAGGTAACATGTTCAACAAGGAATGAAGATGCCCACATGGATGGACATTTCGGGGTAGACGTTACTCAACCTACCACAAAGCGTATCCATTTAAGTTCTTACAACAAGGAAAAGACAAGCCAAAATTTTCACAGATTTGCACTCAGTAAATGTTCAAAGAGAACACTGAAAATACCCAATCTAGCCCGGCACCAGTGGCTTACACCTGGAATCCTAACTACTCAGGAGGCAGAGATCAGGAGGATCCTGGATCAGAGCTAACCAGGGCAAATAAGTTCCTATCTCAAAAAATATTCATCACAAAAAGGGCTGGTGGAGTGGCTCAAGTGGTAGAGCACCTGCCTACCAAGTGTGAGACCCCCAGTTCAAACTCCAGTACCACCAAAAAAAGAAAAAAAAAAGGAAGAAAATATCCAATCCAATCCAACATCATCATTATACACAGACAGAGCAAAGGTTCACCTGCCTTGCCTCCAAGCCCTGTGCTTTTGACATTACAACTCGCTGCCTTCTCTCATCGCTGCCGGACTTTGAACTTAGCAAGGCCTTGTCTCAAGATAAAATTTAAGAAAGGGGTGGGGATGTAGCTCAGTGATAGAGCACTTGGGTAGCCCACACAAGCCCTGAGTTCTATCCCAAGTCCCCTCAAAAAAAAAAAAAAGAAAGAAAGAAAAGAAAACTGAATAACTAAATTTTAAGGAAATTTAAGTTACTTTTTAGAGTTGAACTAGGATTCAGAACCTTGTCTTTCTTTCTCTATCTCTCTGTCTGTCTCTGTCTCTTTCTCTAGCAGTACAGGGAGAGTTTGAACTCAGGGCCTTGCAGGTGCTATGCAGATGCTCTACCCGTGAGCCATTCTTCCAGCCCTTTTTTGTTTATTTTTTTGGATAGGATCTCATGCTTTTTTGCTCAAGTCAGCCTCAGACCATGATTTTCCTCCTATGCTTCTTGTATAGCTAGGATGACAGGTGTGCCACCATGCCCACTTTGTTTTGTTGAGATAGGGCCTCTCCAACTTTTTGCAGAAGATGGCCTCCAATAGCAATCCTCCCAATCTCAGAGATCCTTCCAAGTAACTGTGATTATAGGTTTGCACCCCCATGCTGGCAAATCCTTGTCTTTCTGATGGATGCTAATGCCTTGAGTCCTGATGGGAGCCCCAAGTTCTTTGTCCACAATGTGTTCAAGCAAGACAGCTGATGCAGTCATGACTCCTGTGAGTCATGGGTCAATGTAAGAATCAAACCACGATTTTGGCAGCAGCTACATGTTCTAGTTAAAGTAGCTAGCCACACTCTAAAATACTCTCCATGCCCACATCCCTGGAACAAGAGTGAGTTCAGCTGAAAGTATGAGACCCGTTTTCCTTTAGTATTTACTTATATATATTAGTACATATATATTTTAATGCATGAAAAAATGTATAGAAATATAAGAATTAAAGCCAAGAACAATGTAGAATGAGGTGCACTTCTTAGCAAATGCATAGCATCTTGCCTGTAATGTCTATGGAAATAAATATTTTGAAAAGCATCACCAATGCATTGAAGTTTGTTGGTCATATTTTCTTAATAACCTAATTATCAAGGTTCAGTTTAATTCTACAAAATATTTTTTTAAACTGCACGAAGAGCTACTTAAAGAAGATTTTAGTTATTGAGATTTCAGAGAAACAGAAGCAAATGGGTGTTAAAAACTATAAAGGAATGCATTATTAGACTGAGAGAATGGTGTAGTAAATTGATTCATGTTTTCATAGATGTAAACACTGGAATGCTATTATTTATAAGTCAAATGAAATTTGCTGTTGAATGGAGGTGTCCTATTGAATCACCAACTTTACTATATTGCAGTAATCTAATATATGGCTAAAAAAGCCAGGCAAATTGGCTCATGCCTGTAATCCTAGCTGCTTGAGAAGTTGAGACCAGGAGGATCACGGTTCTAAGCCAGCAGCAGGCAAATAGCTCTTGAGATCTCCCTCTCCAAAATAACCAGAGTGAAATGGGCTGTGGGTATGGCTCAAGGTGTAGAGGACTGCCTACCAGCCATTAGGCTCTGAGTTCAAACCCCAGTACACCAAAAAAAGAGATTTTAGGGAAAGGGCTGAAGTTATCAAACATGTTGGAGAATAGTGAACCAAAACCACAGAAAGATGGAAGGAAGGAAAAAAGGAAAGGAGAGAAAACACTTAAACAATAATGAATGTAATATACTCTAGTAATCAGTTTAGGACTGAGAGGAAAATATATTCCATCATCAAATTCTAAAAAAAAAAATCCCTGAAAAAGATAAAAATTTAAACTCCTAGTCTCAAAGCCCCAGTTCAGTGAGAGTTACAGCTTTACCTGTAGTAGTTTCATACATTCCTTAAATCTTTAGTTTCCTAGAGTTATGTCCCCTGAGAAAAGAGGGATTAATGAATGCCAAATTAACCAAAAAGAGAAGTTTGGCTGTTAGAAGATGGCCAAAGGAAATGGGGTTGGGGGTGGGAGAGAAGTGTAGTGACTCAGAGCAGTGATTCCCAATGATGGGGAAGGGCAAAACCTCCAAAGAAAGAGAAGGTAAGCACCTTGGATTAGTAACTCTGGGAAATCCATGCAAACACTGCAACCTGCAGAAAGAATTATAAAATTGTAGCAGTAGCAATAAACAAATAACATAAAATAGGCTAGACCTATTAAAAATGAGTTCACACTCATTGTGCACTCATCTATCAACCTCAATGAGTAGTTGAGCCTTGTAGGCAGTAACTTACCATTCAAATCTGACCACCTGGGGAAGGGGAGGCACAGAGTAATTGAGGAGGCTTCCCAAGGTCACAGAGGAAGAGTCAACCCAGATACAGCCCACCCTCAACTAACACCTTGTCCGTCATAGATAGAACTGGAAAAGGAGGGGAGGGATACTTCTGTTTGCCTTCTACAAAAATATGAAGGTACACAATTCCTCTTCAGCTAACATTTTGAGGTGAAGCTGAACTTTTTTCCTGACCACCCACACTCTGAAAAAATTCTCATGCACAACCCAGTTAACAACTTGGAACCGTTAGAAATATAGCAGCTCCGACAACAGCACGTTTCACTACAACTCTCCAGTCTTCCCCACGTCTCACAAGTGTGGGGAGAGTACACCCAGGCATCTACAGAGACTGCGTCTCACCGTCTCACCGTTGAATCATCCCTGCTATCTTTATTTTCTGGGTGTTTATCACAACTTTTGTTCCATCTGCCACTCACTTGCATCAAACCTCTTTTTCATTAAGATCTAAAAGAGCTTGATAGCTACATCATTCAAAAAAACAAAAATTTGCAGTGTTCTAACAGAAAAAAGTAGGAATGCACGCTTTGACTGAAGCATTAGTTGGGCCCTACAGCCACTAACTTACCATTCAAATCATACCAAAAGTGGTTCAGATTTGTTTCACGCTACTGAAGTTCTTATTCTTGTGAATGACTTTCTCAGTATCCTAAAATAAATACTGCCTCAGGGCTGGGGACATAGCTTAGTGATAGAACATTTCCCTGCCATGTGCAAGTTCCTGGGCTTAATCCCCAGCACGGCAAAAATAAATTAATAAACAAAAAAATAAAATTTTAAATTACTGCTTCAAGTAATGAAATAGTTTTAAATTTGGGTGCTAAGTGGTATACTATAAAATCTGTTTATTCTCACATTCTGGCAAAAGTCTTTATGACATTAGCCTACAAAAAATGAAAACATTTGGTAAATTATATCACAAAGTCTGCATAGCCAGAACTAGCCATAGAAATGCAAACATCACAAAAGTCTGATGATACAGTTCTGCGATGGGAAGGACACCACCCCGTGATTCTGTCTTCATGTTAATTTTATCAAGTTAGATTGTAGAGCCAAAGAGAAAAGATAGTTTCATTGGTTACCTCAAATAAGTTCTTCTAAAAGATGTCACATTTTAGGGCTTGCCTAGCAAGCATGATGCCCTGAGTTCAAACCTCAGTACTGATAAATAATAAATAAATAAAATGTGTCACATTTTAGTGGCGCATATAAACAAAGGGCCCAACAGCTCACCTTCAGCTCTACCTCTGGAGTCCTGTGGTACCATTAGAGCAGATTTTTAAGGGAAGGACCACAGTCTGCATCAGAGTCTCATAGGAGTTTGTTAATCAAAAAAAAGGAACAGATGAAAGAAATTGAGATGTACTATTCTAGATCAAATTATCTCCAACCACCAACCACTTTATATAGAGAATTTATTAATAAGTTTTAAAGTTGAGGACGGATTGAACATTTAATGAAGTCCAACGTGTATTACCTTCTCTCTTGCAATACAGTTTTTAAAAGTCATTGGCTCTCGCCTCCATTTTTAGCCTCTTTCAGTGTGTTGTGAATTTCTGGGGCATAGTTAAAACAAGAAAGAGCTGTCACTTTCTAAAAGTCTAGTTAACATCACCAGTGAGCTCCTTTAGTTTGTTACACAATAGAATATTTAAATTTACTTAATAATCAAGTAACTTTATAAGCACAAACTAAATTAACCTGTCCTCTTAAAATAGTTTTAAATAAAAATAGATAGCAGTTACTTCTGGATAAATACATGAATACTCAAATACCAGAGTTTACGTTATTTTACAACACTAAGCATTTTAGAATTACAAAACTATAATCCCCACATATTGTTAAACTTTTAGTTAATTTTAGAATCATGGAGGGCAGGATGATGGGGTGATTTTTTTTTTCAACTGAAGACTTTTTTCTTAAAGAAAGAAGACAAAAAATGTTTTAGTTTTGTTTCACAATTATAAATAAGTTTTCAAATTATGACTGTGATTCATTATCATGCTCGAGGCTTATTTTTAACACTCCAAATAAAGTACTTAACACAAGTAGGTCTTCAGTAGTTATTGATTTCATTTCTACTTCTGAACAAAAGCAAATATGTCATCTAAAACGTCACTATAAGATAAACTTGTCTCTACTACAGCTGAGGCTATGTTGGAGAAACCATCTATGTTCAACCCCTCTTTCCTTCCCTCCTCCCAACATAAAGAGTTAAGACTCCTCAGTGAATTTCTTTCAAGTGCTCATAAATATATTTCCTTGGTATTAGAGAACATCATGCTTGCTAAAGAATAACTTTGAATTATATGGAACTATATAAGAAACCTAAAACACTTTGAAATAATTAATTATTAAGTAGCCCTGATTTTACTCTTGGACACTATTTCTCCAGGGGTCATAACATATCAAAATTTTTAAATGGATATTTTTTTCCAGTTATAACAGGTTATTCAAATCAGAGTCATTATCCATGTGGCCATGAATGAATGAACTCTCTTTAAAGGTCGATTTGGTAGTTTCATGTAGCCAGAGGTTAAAACATCTATCTAAGTCAATGAAAAAGTAAAATATGCAAATCTTTTTCTATTTTTTTTTTGGTCCTCTGCAGACTCATTGATTGAAATTTTTGTTGTCGTTTACTTTCAACCACTTACTGGTCTTTACAGAGGCTGCCACTGCAAGAGACACTTAGTTTAAGACTCAGATATGCTCAATTGAATCTATAACTCTAAATTTTAGTACCATGTAACAATACAAAACAATGCTGCAGGAAACAGAACTGGCTATTTTCCCAAAATTTGTTTGTGAAATAACAGCATAAATAAGATTATATTCCACTTGCTCACCATGGTTCATCTAGGCCTGTACAGAGAAACTGACTTTCCAGTCCCAAATTTAACCAAGTGCATGCAGCACACAGACTTGGAGCAAGTTTGTGCATCTGGTCAGCAGCCCCTTCCCTGCACAGGGAGGTATGCACACCATTGGCCCAGACCTGCCTCACCTGGCAGTCAGGTACACTCCGTGTCAAAAGGCATTCTCACGGAGGGACAATTCATGAAAGAGGACATTAAAAGGAAAATAAACATAGGGAAAAGATGTTTAGGAAAATTTACTACTTAAAATAATAAGAATCTTTTTTTTCTAATTAAAAGGGCGAGCGGAGAATGAAAGACTAAGAATTCAAGTATAATGAGATTTAAGGCTAATTCTCTCCAGCACTATCTATTGGAGTATAAAGCGCTATATCCCTCCTGGAAAATAGGCTGATCATCTCTCTCTAGGGCCTTTAAAATGTTCTTATCACTCAGTAATTCCTTCTCCCACAGAAATAATCAAAAAGTAAAACCACAACAAAAGCCATGTATAAGTATGGTCAGTGCAGCATTGAAAATAATACTGAATATCTGGAAACAACTAAATGTCCAATATTAGGGGAGGAGGTAAAATTTTGATATATGCACTCCACACAGTATTTTTAGTTATTATATGAGTAGATAAATTCTCATCTAAGTGAAATTCATTTTTAATATTAATGGAGAAAAAGCAAGCTATAATTTCATACCTGCATGTAAGGAAAAAAATCATATAGAAAAAAGATTATAAAGACACAGCTGTGTCTGAGAACTGAAACAAAGCCAATTTGTTTTCCCTGCTTCTTTACAACTCCCTGCATTTTTCACTGAGCATCTGATTATCACCAAAACATGAAATTTAAAAACTTTTACTGTGGACTAGGGATATAGTTCAGTGGTAGAAAACTTGTGTAACACACAGGAGGCTCTGGGTTTGCTCTCCAGCACCAGAAATAAATAAGTTAAAATGGGAAGTCTTCATAGAGGATGGGGTAGTAATATGATTACAGCAACCATAGGGCTGGTAGCAATCTCAACTCAAAGGTTAGAACATTTGACTAGCAATTGTAAGGCCCTAGATTCAATCCCTAGTACCAGAAAAAAGGGGGAGGGGGGAAGGAAAGTAAGAAATAAGTACTTGTATGTGAATACCTAAAATATTTTTTAATCCAAGTGAATATTTAGTTGGTTTTATAAAACAAAGTAAAAATGGGGGAAAAGGGGAGATAGGGCAACTTCTGGGAGCCTGTGTACAATTTAGTTTCCCAGGGAGTGGTACTAACAAGTTGATCTCCCAAAGAAGCTGTCCTAAACTTCCCACCTTCCAGTTTCTTCTGAACTCATAGTCATAGCTGTATCTCCTTGTAAAAGCAGAAACTAAGGAGTGGTTCTCCTTGAAGCCAAGGTCCTAGACACAACTCCAGTTTATGGGTAAAAGGATGCCTGCATTGTTCTTTCTGGTTTATCTGGTTGGCATATATGGTCTGTTAATACTGCTTTTACTTACTCTGCATGAGCTAGGTGAAGGCAAGATAGATAAACTGAGGTGCTCAAGTCCTTCTTCCCTCTCCCTTACTAGCTAGTATTTTGTATAAGCTATGTAGAACTTTGCTTATTACTGGAGATAATCACAAATAATAATTATCAAGACACAAGAAACAGAAAAATCAAATTAATAGCATAAATGAACCATAAGAAGCAAACAGACACATAAACATAACAAACTACTTTTTTGACAAAATGTCATAAGTAAATGAATGGATATTACCTCTTATTTTCTATAGCAGTACTTCCACAGAAGCAAAAAAGAAATCCTCCTGGAACAGACAACTTTAATTTCTGACTATTTGGTTGTAAATTATGAAACACTTAGCCCGTGAATGCTAGGGATGCAGTACCACTGCTCCTTCTGGAAGTATAGAAGTCCACATTTGTGAAATTGAAGTGAGAGCTATCCAACCAGAGGGCAGGTGTAAACTCCCAGGATTATGGAATGGATGACAGCAAAATTTCAGTGCAGTGTCAAAATTGCAGGAATCTACTGAATATAAATTCAATTTCTTTAAAGATACCTCCTTTTTCATAATATTAATATTAGGAAGACAAGAGGAGATGCTGACCAGCAATCATCAGCTTAACATTTTCTTGGAAGCTAGGTTAAGTGTTTTTCCTTGATGAGGTAGAGCAGTACTTAGCATTCTAAATGGGTAAGAATAGCCTTTATTGAAGCCAAATGAACTGAAAAAGGAAAAATACAAAAGAGTGATAAGGTAAACCAATTTTGTATGTTCCCCCTCCAGGTAATAAGTAAATCCTAACTTCTTCATGCCTTGCATTCTCCTTTAAAGTAGTACAGATCACCACCCAGCATTTGTATGAACAAGTGCTACTTTGCTTTTATACATATTTTTAAATATCTGTCCTTATAAAAGCATAGCATTTATTTAAAAAAAAAAGCAAAAGCAAAAAATGAAAAGTCTGCGCAACCATTTAAATTTGGATTTCAAAAAACAACAAATCATCTTATATATAAAAATGGTGCAAAGATTGCATGAGGCATACTTATACTAAAAGAGTATTGGGTCATTTACCTAAATTCAAATTTAACAGGGTATCCTGTATGTTATCTGACAGCCCTAGGTATAGTGAAAATATATTCTAACTAAAGAATATTTTCTCTTTTTTTTTTTTTTGCTAAAACACTTTATAATTTTAACTAAACAAGACAAAAACATATAAAAATTTATTACTCCATGGAATGTTGTAGGAGATACACTTACCTGTGTTTAAAAAAAAAATCAACTATCAGGTTTTAAAGTTGTCTATACTCTGATAACTCAATTCCTTGGCAAAAAATCCTAAAAATTAAGTTGAAAATTAAAAGGGAAAATAAATGAAATCATTAGATTATTTATATTTTACAGTTGTATATTAAAGAAAATAGTAAATTAGTCATTTTAAGTTGTAGAATTAAAAGCATAGGCTACAAATAGAATGTTGCTAAAAATTCAATTTTGGTAACATGAAGTTTAAATATTCAACATTCAAAATTTAATCTGATGCCTCCATACATGAAATAGAAACATATAACTGAACTGGATATATTTTCTTAGATTTTGAAGATGTTAACGATAAATCAGGAAGTTCACAGGAACTCTATACACTATTTTTACAACTTGTCTATAAACCTAAAATTCCAAAATGAAAATTGCACTTAAAAATCCAGTTAAAAAACCCATGACACTGCTTCTGTAGCATAAAATTATAAAGGTAGTTCCAAACCACTTCACAAACATTAAGTACCATTTCTCTTACACCAGGGACCGGTGTCCGGATTGTGAAAATAACAACGTCTCTGCAAAACAACAGGTAGAATTTTAAGAATGGAAAACTTCACTAAATTTGATTTTACAGGCTCTACATATTTATACACACAAGTAAAGATGGCACTAGGCAATGTATTTTATTTAATAATTGTATATTAAATAAGTTATATCATAAACTTTCAACAAATGTATGTAGCAGAAGACCCAATGTTCTATTGTCAAAATATTTACAAGGTTGTTTTACTGTTCTCTTTATTCCTATTACAACATTCAGCTGTGATATTCACTAAAATGTCAATATTGAGGATGTAGGAAGTATAATATATGTGTATCTTACCCAAACTTAACCACTCATCAGTAGAAAAGCAAAACTTAATTTGACTCAAAGTACAAAGGTTACTAAATTTTCACCTATAAGAACTGTATTTCTTTTCGAAGTTTAGCAGAAATACAATTTAATGTTATAAAAAAAAGATTATTTCCCCTAAAGGAAGACTATATATATACAAATTCTGTCCAACTTTTCTTAAAGAGAATATATAACTTGTTCAAACCCCAGTACCACCAAAAAAAAAAAAAAATCAATGTAAATATCTTTTAAAATCATTTCCAGCTGCCAATAGGTTCTCTCTCCCTTACAGATGCCATTGTTTGATAAACTGAAAAGGGAAAGAACCTGCTTTGGAAAAAAAGAGAAAGTCAAAATAAGTGATAAGTATGTAAGAGAGAAATGAAGCATTCATTGACCAGCACACAAAAAGGAGCACAAAACTCCCTGAAATGATGGAAACCTGATGATACAGCTTTAAATTGGGTGCAAAATTGGGCAGTCCAAATCCTTTATTTTCAGTTGAACTAGACAATCACTTGAACTGTAGGGGGGAAAAAAAAAACATCTACTTTCTTTCTTCTATTTCAGTGCTTAAAATGGAAGTCTAAAAAAACCTAAAGCTGGAAGGATTGCTTCCCTCAAAGACGTGAAGATAACCCAAGGTGAGTTATTGAGGGTTTTTCAGCACTTGCACAGAGCATAGGGTGAAGTGAACATAATGTAAATCAGCTCATTGTTTGTGCCCTTTCAAATTAGTTGCCAAGAGCAGGGTGAAAACTTGATAAGCAGGCTCCAGTTTCTATGTGTTGATTTAGAAATCTTGAAGCTTGTGGGAAGCTCAATTCATTTAAGAGAAGAAAATTTAAAGGAAAGAAAAGTAAACAAGGAAAATACTCTGGAATGAAGCACCGATGTGAATGGGGGAAGAAAATATTTTCTTTAAAAAAAAAAACCCAATAAAGAGCTCCATTGTACTTTTAAATTACAAATTTAGAGTTGTTTAGTTTGGTATAAGAGTCGGATTTCCCTTTGACTATCAAAATGCCACGACTAACCATCAAAACTGTTGATGGTGTTTCTTATCTAGCTGGAGAAATCAAATGTAAATTAAGAATCAAGCCCTCGTTTTTCTAATGGCGACTTTACATAATGCAAAGGAAAAAGGTTTTCCTTTTAACCTTCCCTCATGAGAAAATCCATTTCTGAACTTCCTGGTTCAGAAATGAGGTGATCAAATCTTAGGACTGCAGCGGCTGCAGGTTCTGACCCTCTTTCTCAGAGTCAAGCAAAAAAGCACTAATCCACTAAAAGAAGTCAAGAGAGGTGACTAGCCTAAGTGCCAGCTTGTGGTGCCAAATCCCAGGTGCCTTTCTCCAGGAGAATGAGGCCCCGGCTTTTATCAATGTGTATTCGTCTTGATTTAATCATCAAAACAAAGTTGGGTTGTTTTTTTTTAATTCTCAAAAATAAGATCTTTTAGTACTCACTTTACTGACTTTAAAAGTATTTTTTAAAACACTAATAAAACTTGAATAGAAAAAAAGTTGAATGGTAAAAAAGAAATATGACGACAGTGCCTCGCAGTGTGGCAGGAAAGGTGAAAGTAGGGAAGGCCTGGATCATTGCTTACTGAGATTTGAAAGACACTTGTGGCTTACTTGGGAAGCTTCATTTAGCATTGAGCATACGAGGGAAATTCTGTTCCTGGTCACAGCGCAGTGGGAATTCCCACTCCAACAACCCATGAAATGTTACTGCATAATTATTCACCTTCTGAGGCCCATTAGAACTTATCAGCAGAGAAAGAAATTTAATTTAAACTCACCCCTCTGCGCTAAAGAATGGCCGGGCCATGAGATCAAAGCGTGCAGCTCTGTCCTCCAGTGGTTTGCAACACCTAGGCACAATAGGGTGAGAGAACGCGGCATTCCAACGCTTCCCGGCTTTCCGGACCCCGGAGCGAGGGGGTGGAGTGGGGGCTCGCTTCAACAGCTGGTTTGAGGGAGGAGGGTGGTGGAGGCTCCGGAGGTGGACGTGTCAATTATATCCCAGAGTCGCCGGAGGCCAGACTGCTTCTACCAGCGGCTGCGTGGGCTTTGCGTGCGAGATGTGCACTGCAGACCAGAGAGACAGACAGCTCCTTCCCCACTACAGACACCAGGGGCTGCGGAGCTCGGGGATTTAACCACAGGAGGGAGAGAGATGGCTGGAGCCCTGTCACGCACAGGTGTGCATCCCTGAGAACTCCCTGAATATAAGTGCTGAAGAAGTTAGGCTGCAGTCTCGTCATCGGGTTCCTTAAACAGAGACGGTGCGTGTATAACCGCCAAGTTTAATCCTGGGGCCGTTTCAAGAATACAAGAACCTGTGTGACTCCCTGTTCAGAGGCCTAGAGGTGCCTACGGGTTAAGGACAAAAAAGAGTTTTCACCAGTCTCCGTTTCCTTTCCTTGAGAGCCTGGGGAACGCAGGTACTTTCTCCCAGAAAGGACCTTTAAAACATTGCTAGCACTTCATGAATATCCAGCTGACTAAAAAGCATACCAAAGGTTGTTGGGTTTCAGGTGCAATGTATGCACAAGAAAATTTTAGTCTTGTTCAACAGGTACCATGACTCTACACCTATCAAATCCCCCCCAGTCCCCCAAAGTGTGTGTGTGTGTGTGTGTGTGTGTGTGTGTGTGTGTGTGTGTGTGTGTAGAGGGGGTGGCTAAACTGTTCTTTGATTCCTGAAATCCAGAAAGGCAAAAAGTTTTCACAGCCAGTCAGACCCACAGTTTTGGCCCCTTCAGGATAACAGTGTGGGAAAAATACCTCCAGTCGAGCCTGGCAAACTCATAAAGTGACCAGAATAAAACTTCCCACCTTTGGAGGACGCTGCATTTTGTCGAGGGCCGCAGGAGAGAGGAGGTAGGTGTGAGTGGATACAAAGCAGTTTGGCCAAAAAATGTGCACAGGAGATATTGGAGGGCAAAACCAAAGAGAAATATAAACAAGTTCAGGAAGAATGAATGACCTCGCTGTCCGCGCCACAGCAGGCTTTGGTGGCACAGGCAGAACATTGGTTGAGCCACCTCTAAATGGTGTGGGACAGAGGCCCCAACCCCAAGGAGGCTAGGACTGCTAGCCGCAGCGGGAAGGTGTAGAGCATTTGGAGAGCAAGGGGAGGGCAGGGAGGGGAGGGAAGTCCTTCACTGGGTCAGATCCAGTGTCTTTTAAGAGCCCAGAGATGATCATCGGAAGGCTCCCCGCGGCGCGGAGTCCAGCCTGAGTTCGCCCAAGGTCAGGCTGGAGAATGGCAGGCCCGAATCGGGCTGGCGTCGCCGGCTCTCTGCGCGCTGCAGAGCGGGCGCAGGGCACAGGGTGGCGCTCGCTGTCCGTGCAGCGGACGGAGGCGGCCGCGGTGCCTTTGTGTGCGCTGGGCGCGGCGCAGGACCGTGGGGATGGCAGCCGGAGAAGCGAGGTGGCGGCCGGACACCAGACCCCAGCTCACAGGGAGATCCCAGGCGGCCGATGCCCGGTCCACTGCTCCCCGCAAGCGGGCCATGAGGCTCGCCAGCCGGAACCCCTTCCCCAGATGTCTCGGGGGTCTTCCTGAGAGCCCCCCGGCACGTCGAGGAGGAGGGAGAGCAAAGCAGTAGGTAGCCTTTGGAAAGGCTGGCAATCGGGCTCCAAACCTTTACTTAAAATGAAGGACCTCAGTCCTGCACTGAAGCAGAGGGAGCCTCCAGCGTTCCCTCCCGTCGGCAAGAAGTTACTGCCCAAGGAGTAAAGTTTATGGAATGGGTTGTCAACAAGATGAACCTCAAAGAATGGCTTTAGGACGACAACAAGCGGCAGCTTGTAGCGGGCGCTTTACTCTTGGTTCTAGGTCACCCCAAGCCCACTTTTCTGTCCCTAGAGCTCTTGGGGACCCGACTGTCCTTAGGCACCAAAACAAATGTAGAAGACTGCTTCCCCGCTGCCAAGAGACTCCACAGAAAATTAAATTAAATTAAACACGCGCCCAGGGACTAAAGAAAATAGATATCCCCTCCTCTCTGCTGTAGCAAATCAACAGTTCTGCCCATAGGAGTGCAGCGAATCTAAAGAGATGGCCACCGACGCGCGTCCCCCCGAAGCGCAGCGGCTGGGGTCCAGGATGGCAAGGAATTACCGGCTTTCCTTTAATCCGGAAGCAGGTAATAAGAAGGATGCAAGAAAGTTCTGCATCTTTTTTCTTTTTTTAAAATAACAGCCACAATTGTATACCAAGCCAAGTCTTCAAAAGATTCCACGCAGAACGTAACTTAAAGTGAGCACAGCAGTGCTCTTAATTCCTTACGTAACACCATTTTTTGAAATACACTGAGAGAATCTGTTGGGGGAAGAAAGGGAGAGAGGAAGGGAGGGAGGGAAAGAGGGAGAAAGGGAGGAAGGAAAGAAGGAAGGAAGAAAGGAAGGGTAGAAATTAAAGATTGGTAACACCTAGGGTTATTTTATTAATGAAAGGAGAAATGATAATGGCTGTTTGGTCAGAAGCAGCAAAAATCAGCAGAAAAATTTAAAACTACAGTTTATTCAAAATACCTAGATCAAATCAATACCTCCTTGAAGCTATTTGTATGGGAAAAAATGAGTAAAATCTCTCTCTACTCTATCATAGGCAACCAAAGAATAGTCAAATCTATACGTTTTTCCCTGTACATTTCTTCCTTTAATTTACCAGCCAAAAAGATCATCTGTCCTTTGAGCTAATCCTCTGTAATAAATAAAATATTTATTTTAAATAAATTCCTCCACAAGCCTTCAGTAGCATTCCATTCAATAATTTCACCAAACGATGCATGGGGGAGATGAAAACATTGATGGTAGAACTATTGATCTGCTCACTCAGGAGTCTAGTCTCATCACCTGCTTGTCTCTAATGCTAAAATGCATTTTCTAGCCAAGGAAGCCCAGTGGGGATGCTATGCCAGGACTGGGATAAGAGGAGAGTGAAAAGAAGGCAAACCCATCCAGAAACTTTTTCCAGTATCAGTTAATACAGGAGAGTAACTCATCACATTAATTATAGCATAAAATCTTTTAGTTACTTGTCCAATCTCATCAAATCACAGCACCTAAGTGAAGGAGATCATCCAAAAGGAGAGGTGAGGAAAGGACCAGAAAAAAAGAACTCAGGATCAGGAAGAGAAAGTTTGGATTGAACCGGTCATTTTCTAAGGTTGCAACCCTTTCTGCTCTCTGGAGGATGGGCAGATACATGCTGCCCTGACCTCTGGGTCAACAACTAATTTGCCTCTACCTTGATCTGCAAGACTAGAAACTTGTCCTTTGGTTCAAACTGAGACCCTGACTATGGCTTCATCTGAGTGAGTCTCCAGCCATTGGTAAGAAGTGCTTTATCACAGGAAAGCAGGGGGGAAAAAAAATCACCATTTCGTACTTCATCGTCTATCCTTCCCAAAAAGGATATTTATCTCCAAAAGAGAACCCTAGCCACCCTGCAGAAAACTAATGTAGTAACCATCCAAAATGTAAAACCAAGCTAGAAGAGTGAGGAGGAGCTAAAGGTAGAAAGTGAAAGTTTGCATGGAACAGAAAATAATCGGTCCCTCTTCTACCATCCCAAAGAAATCTTCCAGACAATATCTCTTCTAGTCACAATCCACTTCTTAAATCAATTCTGCAGGTAGTGCAACTGAGATTATAAATGTACTGAGCAACTTTCCTCTTACCTGCCACTACATTTAACTCCTTCAGAACCGCTCTCTCCGAATCCCTCAGCACTGCAACTTTCAAGAAAAAAGAAACAACACTTAAACTGTGTTCTGCGTGTTATTCCTAGGGAGAGAGTGACAGAGAGAGAAACTATTTTATTTTTTTAATTACCATTATTTAGAGTGATTGTATACCAAAGAATCAGAGTTAACTTGTTTGTCTAAAACCACAAGAATTGGAAGCTTCAGATATCTCCATAGACAACAGAATTAAGGCTGTCTGCTAGTTGGCACCATCTGCATTCTATAATATATTTAACTGAAAACCGGATTGTTTCATTCCCCCAGAATTTATAATACTCCGAGTACTCTGCATATACATATGTTTCTAGGTACTATAATGACTTTACATAAATCTCAGGGGAAAATTGTCTGTTCAAGATGTATACCAAGACTGAACTTAAGGTGGAAAGAATACAAACAGAAAGAAAGAAGTTAAGCTTATTAGAATCTGAACACTAACTTTTTATTCAATTTGATTCAAAATAATATTAATCTAATAGTGAAATTGTTTGATATAACATCAATCAACATTTAAAGTATTTTGTTTCAAAGTATGGCTCAAGGAACACCCATTGCTTAAATGCACTTAGACATAACAAGACAATATTTTTTTATTGGCATCATTGACACCTTTGAACAATAGCCTAGTAGATAGATTAAGGTTTAACCTTCCTTTTCTTTGGTGTCTGTTTAGAGACTTTAAAAGAACAGATAACTCATTTCAACAGGAATCTACTACTGATATTTACCTCTACATAATCTTTAGCTAAGACACAGAATGCCAAAAACAAGCTTTTGTTAGCTTGACCTCCTCCACCTCCTAACAACAAAAGTTATTCCCAAACACATGTTTTTATTTTAGATGTACTGATCTTCCAATGTAAGGCTTGGCCTTTTAAATACTAAACCTACTCAATAGCCAACAACCTTCTGGAGACTGTGAAGGAAAATTTCTTTGAATTGTTTGGTGACTTAGTGCAAATTTTAAGAGGTCAATAAAATCCTGATGCTATGAGCTAAATCTACCGGTAAATAATTAATTACATTTCTTAGACACTATAATCTTTATCTTGGTAAACAGAGAAGACACAGCTTTGCCAAATAGATCTTTCCATCTAAGGAATATCTTAAAGGGAATTATTTAATATTTCCGCAAAAACAGGGTTATATTTAGTTTAAATTAGACATTTAAACTAAAGATAAAATGTAAATGTCCATAGTTTTAAAAAGGGGAAAAAATACAAATTAACTGGCCTAGTCTTTTATCTGAGTTTATTAATACCATTTAAAATATTACAAATAAATCAATTACATTTCATGCATTTAAAATGCAAGTCTAAAATGTTCCAGAGAAAGGCTTTTCATTTCAATGTGAAATATCCAAATTATTTCAACATTACAATGAGCAATTAGTTTGCAGAATCTGCAAACATTTAAATGTAGTGTCAGGAATGTTTATTAACAGTTAACAATATTACCTTCAGGAAATACACAAAGGCCAAAGTTAGTCGAGTTTCACTTGGACAATTTATTTAATACATGGGTTTTGGCAAGACCCACTTATTATGAAATATAGGAGAACTCTCACTTTTAACTATGCCTGAACTGCCAGCAAATGCAAATAAGTACATGCTCCATTAAATTAAATGTCATCCAACATTTATCAAATATTGTCTTAGTTACAGTTTGATACCTATCTAAATTCATATTCGAGCAAAACTAGGCCCCGAAAGTGCGTTTGTGGCTCTGCACCTCCAGAAATGAGTTCAAAAACCTGCAGCTCCTCAGAACCGCAACAATAACTCTTAATATTTTCTTGTGACAAAAAAAAAAAAAAATCAAGTTTACTTCAATATATATTCAAATATTTACTGGAAGTAATGTACAAGAAAAATACTATACAAAATCGTCTCCTGGACAACTGTACCTCACACTCACACTGGTGGAGTTCTGTTTAATTGGTAACTAATCTAGAACGATTCTCCAGTTGTACAAACCATTAGGTTCAGATATATTTTACAAAGGTTTTGCTTTTTCTCTTATTTCCCTCTTTGGGCATTTAAACTACAGCCTCATCTGAAATAAATGATAGTTTCTTCACTTGTTTAGAAGTTTAAAACACACAAAAAAAGTTGAATCCTAAAATCTTCAGTGAATTGAAAAATTTACAGAAATGAGTACTATACAAATTGACGGCTGGACTAACAACAACAACAAAAAAGATCGGAAGATTATGCTCGGGAATTGTGAAAAAACGAGGTAGAAAAGGACAAACACGAAGATAGTTAATCTGGTCTCACCGGAAAGGGGTATTTTTGCATAAGAAAGACACCTACCCTCACCCCACCCCCACCCCATAAGTTAAGTTAATGCGATCAAAATAACTTTGGGATCAATATTAGCACAGTTTGAGAGAAAGACGTGCTTACAAGTTGAGGAAAAACTACTTAGAAAGGAAAAGAAGTGGAAGGTTGAATTTTTTTCCTTAGTTTTTCAGCTTTAAAAAAAAAATGTTATAAAGATGAAAGAAGGTGGTTGCTGCAGCGACTCTCCAAGACTGCCTGCCCTTTGCTGAAACTTGCAACGAATGGTTCCACCTCAGGGAACAAAGAAAATGGCAGAGCTGATGTTGGGAGAGCTAAACTTTGCAAACTCCAGGTCTAGGTGTTGCTTGACCGGCACCCCATCAAGCTTCAGCAGCGGCCCAGAAGGGCACTCCTCAGCTAAGGCTCCCAGGACTGCGGTCCAGGAACCGAGTCGGCGGGTCACACCGGAGGGCATGCCCTGCCTGGCCTCCTGCCTCTCCCTCCTCCACCAAGTGGTTCCCGCCGGTGGGGAGGCCCGCGGCCTCCATCAGATCTAACTCCAGAGGCCCCTGCCCTCTGAAAGTTATGCCAATCTGGGGAGGCAGGAGGAGGGAGCCAAGGAGGTGCGAATCGGGCTGCACACCGGGATCAGGCGGTGTCACCCGTGGAGGAGGGCCAGAGCAGGGCCTGGGACACGGATGCGTGTTACTTACATGTCCATATCCCTTTTACAAAGTTAAGTCCGAGGGAAGAGAGGGGGAGGAGGCAGAGGGACAGAGACCGAGAGAGCGAGCAGGGTGCAGTTGGAGAGAGCCTGGACGGAACCCAGGCCAGACATGGCCCGGCACGGACCCAGGTGGGAGGAGGTGGGGGGACAGGTGCGCGCGCCCGGGGCGCATCATTCCAGGCCGTTGCGGTGCCCGGGCTCCGGGGGTTGCAGCAGCTCTGGGGAGTGGCAAGGCGGGCTGCCCGCCGCGCTATGCTCGCTGTCGGTGTCGCTGCCCTTCTTGCCTCCGCTGCCGGAGCCCGCCGAGCCGCCGCCGCCGCCGCCACTGTGCGTCTTCACGTGCTTGCTGAGGTGGTCGCTGCGCATGAAGCGCTTGTTGCACACCGGACAGGCGAAGCGCTTCTCGCCGGTGTGGGTCCGCAGGTGCCGCTGCAGCTCGTCCGAGCGCGTGAAGCGCTTACCGCAGAAGAGCCAGTTGCACACGAAGGGCCGCTCGCCCGTGTGCCAGCGCAGGTGCGCCTTCAGATGCGACGTCTTGCCGTACACCTTGCCGCAGCCCGGGATGTGGCAGCTGTGCAGGCCCTTGCGTCGCAGGCTCGCCCCGGCGGGGCCCAGCCGCTCGGCCTCCTGGCAGTTGGGGCAGTCGCAGGTGGCGCGGCCCGAGTAGCGGCGCGCGGAGGAGCGCGGGGAGCCCCCGAGGGGCGCCGACGGCCCGGCGCTCAGCATGGAGCTCCCCGCGCCGGCCAGCGGCGATGGGGCCGAGTCGGGGTAGGAGCCGGGCAGCACCGGCTTGAAGCCGTCCATGAGATGCTGGCCCGCGGGGCTGAGCAGGTGCGACGAGGCACCGCTGCTGAAGGCCGAGTGACTGAGGCCCGAGTAATCCGAGTTGTAGCCTCCGAGCGGCGAGTGCAGCGACGTCTGGAGCCCCCCGGCGGCGGGGTGCAGCGAGCCGGGCAGCGCCGCCGCGCCGTTCGGGTTCTGCACGTCGATCCAGCCCGCGCCCACGTCCCACCAGCTGGACGCGCCGGCTGAGCCCACGTCGCCCGCGGCCCCCAGGCCCGGGTGCGAGGGCTTGAACCACGACTCATAGGGGTGCGCCATACCCACGCGCGGGTAGATGCCCTGCAGCCCGTCCACCGAGGTGTGCACCTTGGAGATGAAGACGGGCTGGTGCGATCCGTCCTGCGAGTGCGCCGACGAGCCTCCGCCTCCGCCGCCGCCGCCACCGCCGCTGCCCCCCGACACGCCGGGGGCCTGGAACACTGAGTAGTCGTTGGCGAAGGGCGAGCTGGAGGCGGCGGCCGCGGCGGCGGCGGCGGCGGCGGCGGCGCTGCTGGAGGTGAGGGAGAAGGCGCTGGAGCCCGGCGAGCCGCCGCAGCTGAAAGAGTCGGAGACCAGGGCCGCGGCCGCCGCCGCCGCCGCCGCGGCCGCCGCTGCCGCCGAGGACGAGCCGCCGTTCCTGGAAGCCCCCGACACACCGAAGCTGGAGAGACTGGAGCCTACTACGTTGCAGCTGCCGGAGGAGGAGGACGAGGAGCGTTTCCAGGGGTGGAAGCCTTTACCGAAGGAAGAAGAGCTGTCCGAGAGGGAGGAGGGAGACGGGCTGGGGCTGCCGATCTTATTACAGGTAGCAGCAAGCATGGCCAGAGGAGTGGATCCCAACCTCGGTTCTTCCTGCGACAAGGAGGAAAGGAGAAGGGTGGGGGAGGGGTGGTGGGCAAAGGGCCGGTGGGGGAGGGAGGAAAGAAACGTGCATTAGACCTCCGGTAGCCTCCCAAACGCCCCTCGGCACCCCATCTCTCGCTGCGGCGCGCCGCCGCCAACTCACCTGGCACCCCCAACAGCCCCGGCGCCCGGCTGCTTCCTACTCTACAGGAGGGGACAAGTTTGGCTGCCGGCGTCTGAATCGGGAGCAAAGCGCCACGCTAAAGAAGAGTTTGACAAGTATTCTCACCTAAAACAACACTCTTTTGCATACAAGGCCCCAGACACTTTGAAACAAACCAGCAAAAAGTCCAGATCGGGGAGGACAGAAGTTTCCTTGGGCGAGAAACCTGGGGAAAACCATTGGATTGCTTTTAAGAGTGCTTCCCCGGGGATCCAGAGAGAGCTTTGAAAATCCTGCTCCGGTTCCCCCCACCCCCAACCCATCCTGGGTGGTTTCTCCCAGGCCCAAAGAGATCAAACTGTCGGGCTACTCGCTCTTCCTGCTTTTCATTTTCTTTCTTTCTTTTTTTTTTAAGTACATCTACAATAGTGAAAAGACGAGTTCAACGTACCTGCAAGACAAGGCGGACTGAGGAATTTTTTAAGGGGAAAGGGGGATAATCTGCAGTATGCCCAGAGGAAAAAATTTGCTCTTTATCCCCGAAATCGTCGTATGTAAAACGGGCTGGGCGCAGGTCTCCCGGGCAGGGAGCAGCCAGGCGCTGAGAGGTGGCTTGTCTAAATGCCCTTCGAACCTTTTCCTGTGCTGAAAAAAGTGACTCGGGCCCCCTCTCCCCCTCTTTCTTTTCTCCAAACTCACTTGTATTTAAAGGGGGGAAAAAACGCTTTCAATAGAGAGACTGATAGCCCGTGGCCTGGCCGGGGCGACTTTAACCCCCTCCGATCAGTAATAAAAGGAAACTAATTAAACCAGCAAGAGAAAATCCTGAGACTCACCCCTAGAAGTGAAGTTGCCATCACACAAAAGTGCCCTCCTCCTCTCAGAGGATCTTTTTTATATTGATAAATCAGAGGCAGTGTTTTTTTTAGAGGTGTGCAATACAATGATCAGTTCCGCCCATTCCACCACAATTGTAGCTCCCTCTCTGGCTTTGAAGTGCCGCGGAGGCGCGGCCAGCCAATCTGCGGCCTCGCCGGGCCGCGCCGCGCGCGCGCCGTGAGGTCATCGGCGCCACCGCCGGCCGCGGCGGGAGGGGGGAGGGGGGAACCGGAGGGAGGGGGCGGGGGTGACTGCGAGTGTTACAAAGTGTGTGTGAGTGTGCAACAATGTAACTGCGCGAGTGTGAGCGATCAGAGGAGACGACAGTGCGGAGATGGGAGGGGGGTGTGATGGTGACAATGTGGTAAGGAAGGGAGGGGGAGAGGTAGTGCGGAAAAGGGGGAAGGTGTAATGTATGACAGTATAACTGCTTGTGCGACCCAGGGGGCTAGAGGGACAAGCAGTAAAGAGTACAAGGAAGAATGTGACGGTGCCATAATGTAACTGAGACTGACAAACCTGGGGAGGGAAGAGGGATAGTGAGGTAAAATAGGAGAGGTGGAGTGCAGTGTCTGGTGTGGATGAAGGAGGGGTGCGAGTGTGTGTGTGTGTGTGTGTGTGTGTGTGTGTGTGTGTGAGAGAGAGAGAGAGAGAGAAAAGAGGATGTATGAACGCTTGTGTGTGTGTCCCTGTGTGTCCGAGTGTGCGCGCACCAAAGCTGGGGGTGGGGAATAGGAACCCAAGTGTACGTGCGTAAGAAAGAGTGGCAACTTGAGTGAAACTGACTACAAAGTTGAGTGAGGCTAGGTAAATAAATATTCTCAAACGCTACCACTGTCACCAACTTGTTCTGATTCCTTGTACTTAAAATATTGAGTGATTTTTTCCCCCTTAACTTCTTGGACTCTGTTGCTACAGTTTTGAAGGAAATATTACTACTTACCTCTCTCTTCCTGGCTCTCCAGCCAAATAGCAGGAAGATAGCAAGGCTGGGGGCGGGGGGGGGGGTATTTTTAGGGGCGAGATGGGGCGTGTGTGCGCCTGCGCCCAAGAGTTTTTCCTTTGATGTGGTATCACTTTTTTCCTTTTTTTCTGAGGTGGGATTCTGCTTTGGAAGTGCACGTCTTACTGTAGGATAGGAGGTGTGTTTGTCCCGGACATTGAGTAAATTTCAATACAAAAGGACTATATAGGGAAGGTGGTTTTTTCTTTGGATGAGAAATTGAAGAGTCGTTTTTCACAGGAAACCCCTCTGCCTCTTTCTGAAGAGGAAAAACAAACAAACAAACAGATTTTGACTGACTCAATGGGTCCTATTTATGTAAGAATAAAGAGAGGCTTTTGACAAATCGTGGACCACATTTATAGCGGCATCTGTGGTTTGGACCACAGATCCACGAGTGTGCTCATGTTAATATGTACATTTAGTTACTTACTTGGAATTCGTATTATTAGTTGCCTTCACAAATATTGCAATTCCCTGTCACCACAACAGTCTTTTAAGTCATGGAACACCAGGGTAGCAAAAAATCCAGAGTCCTTTCCTTCCAGCCCTATTGACTATTCATATGCTTTTTTACAAAAATAGTAATTCATATTTTTAAGCAGTTACAAATGCTCCCGGATGTCTAATTTTAAGGCGGACTTGATTAAAATGTGACTAGCTGGGAGAGCTGTTTGTTTTGACTGGGGAAACATTTTATTGTTGTCCTCAAGTGTACCACAGCTTCTGAAGATGCCAAAAAATCCTCCTGGGGCTTACTGAACTCCAAAGTCAGGTTGCATCGTTTGTGTAAATTTCATTAAACAGAGTTGAGGTTGATGTTTGTGGTGTGAAAGTTTGTATTTCTGACCCCTTTTTAACATGTGAGGATATTGACTGTACATCATATCTATTGATTAAGGGGGTAAGGTACACTCATACTTTGAAGTAAGTGTGAAGTAAATTAATGAACTGCTTTCTTTCTCTGAAGGCTGACGCTTACCATAAATGTCGTGTTTCTCCCTGCACGCTGCTCTGAATGATTTTAGCGTGTTGAGAAGGCGTGACAGGACAGCCCAGAAGGAGGAAGGGGTGGGGGAAGGAGGGAACTCCGTTTAACAAATAAGAGAGAATTAACTTCATTGCTTTGGTCTCCTTCTATAATGATATTCATTTTAAGGACATAATATACAGTTGTTCAAATTTGGGGTTTAATTCTAAATAATACCGTCACCCTCAAAGGTGGAGAAAAAAAGGCTTTGAAGCAAAACTCATTCTTATGAATAGTTATTTTATCTTTTTATCCTCCTATCTTCTGGAAGGAAAAGAGGCAGGATGATTAAAAAGTTAAATGGTGATTCTGAGAGTAAGCAGAGGCGTTAACCACTGTTTCCTCAAAAATGCCAGGAATTAGAAAAACTCAGCATCAAATGACTGCAACTTTTCATTTGTATAAATTCACATTTTAGAATCATATGTCATTCTTCCTCTGACAACACAACGTTGGTGCGGATTTAATGAAAATTCTGTGTTCTATTTGCATTAGGTTGGTTGCAGCATTTGGGGATTTTCAAAGGTTTGTTATGTGCAGCTTTCTTCATTAGAATATATATATGTATATATTAGTGTGTGTCACTAATGTAATATATATATAAATACACACACACACACATGTATATATATATATATATTACATTTACTACCATTATAAAAGAGAGGTGTTTAATTCATAGTACTATTGGCCAGAGGACTTTTTTCTACTATTGTGTCATTCCCTCCTCCCCCCAAAAGAAGAAGTGGTCAGTGTTTGTGTTATAAGGTATAAAGCAGCAGACCTAAAAAGTAAAGCCAAAGAGAATTATGTAACTGGTCAAATATGAAAACAGTCATAATCTTGCTTCTAGTTTAAATGAAAATGGCCTTAATAGCAGTTCTTTCTCCACTTTGGAAGAGTGACCCCATCATGCTCAAATCCTGTCCCACAGGAAGGGGCAAATGTAGACCATGGCAGATATGGCTGACCATATCTGCAATCAAGGGCAGAGTTCAGTTTACCTTTTATAATATTGATCATCACTCTTGAATATTGTTTCGTGATGTTATGGACATTTGGTGGGGAAGGAGAAGAAAAATAGGAAGTAGAGGCTTCCTAACACCAATTAGGAGTTTCCTGCACCCCATATGAAGCTTAATGGGAGAGGGGTAGTTGCATATTCTGCTGTTTCTTGCAAACCTGTGGGATCCACTATCAATAAAGCTAAAATCTATTAGCATTCTGTATGCATCTGCAGCATAAATTTCATTTGAATTTCAAATTTAATAAACCAGGAGGTTTTTAATCATCCCTGGTTTTATTTGTTTGATATTAACATGCTTATTGACCGGGTCTGGTGACCAGTTTGATCATTACAGGACAGCAAAAAGTTAATTAAAACGACCACAGCCCCTTAATCATATCATCTGTCTCATCCATGTCGCTCTCTTTATTACCGGTGATGATGGATAGTCTTCCAGATTAATTTCTCTGTTTCTTCGATTTGGACAACAGCTTTTGGGACCTAATTTACATCCTGGGAACAACTTGCTCAAGTATATCTAACACCTTGCACCTACAACATACATCAACATCTCCTTAGGTGGAGCAGAGAGAGAGAGCTTTTCTGCAGGCGGGTTTGAAGACTAATCAATGCTCCGATCTGGAGCTCTTTTGCTTTCACAACCAAAGAAACAGAGGAGCCTAAAAGCAAATTAGAGGCCTCCATCCCTGCTTTTCCTTCTGTAGGGAAGGCGGAGTGAAAAGAAGTCTCTGTTGTTTTGGTTGCTAGATTAAAATGTGTAGATACAGCGACAAGTGAATAAAGTCATTTGTAACCATTAAATACAATTAGGGATATATAGAGGAAAACATCAAAGTTATCCAGGCTTTCAACTGTCCGGCGATATCAAATACAGTTTTGAAAGGAAGTGTGGTCCAGTACATACATGTCGCTTAAAACAAAAAAAAGCCTAATGGGGGGCAAAGCGCACGAACTGCAGTGCGTACCTCTGCTGGGTACGTGCAAACCGGCCGTTAACATCTCCGTTTCCGGAGCGTTGGCCATGACTCGTCAGCTCTGCAAGTGGACTGCGGCTGCCCGCCGCCGACCGAGTAAATGCAATACAAGCTGTGAGTCCCTGGCAGGCGCCTCTCCCTAGAGGAGAAGTAGGTCCCCAACCCCTCGCCACAGTGCGGAGACCTAGCGCGCGGACACTTTGGCTACTAACTAAAGCTTGAGAGGGATGGCCAGGGAGCCGAGCGCCGCCCGCGGCTGCCGGGAGGAGCAGGCTGAGCCAGGTCGGGGGGCGGGGAGGGGGGCAGGGGGTTCCTGGTCTGAAGCTCTCTAGTCAAACTTTCCTTTCTGTTGAAAAGAAAACCTGGCCAGGCGTGGACCTGTGGATTCCTGAGGGGTGCCCCTCTACGGTCCATCCTGCTTCGGGTGGCTTTACTAAGAAGTGGCCTGACATTTCCTGGGAAGGGAGGTAATAAAAGCCCCTCGCTGGTGGCAGATTGTTGAGCCGTAGGTGGGAAGAGATCAGTCGGCTAGAGCTCAGAAAGGGTTGTATTTTCCTGATTGGAAAATGGGAACTTCCACGGTGAACAATAGTCCCTATTAGTGAGGTTATTTGGTTTCAAACTGTCCGGCCACATTTACAGCCGAGTCCTTACTTTTCTGGTACTGCTTAATTGGATGCATTTGTTGACCACAGCGAAGCAACAGTGACTCTTGATCTGCGGGCCTTGCAGCTCCTTGTGGGTGCAAAGCAGTGCTCTGATGACTGAGTGAATGAGAGCGCATTTCCTTCCTTCCTTCCTTTTTCTCTTTCTTCCTTTCTTTTTCTTTCTTTCCTTCTTTCTCTTTTTCTTTTTCTTTCTTCTTTCACCCTCTTTCTTAATCGATTATTTTTTCTTCCATTTCACGTTAAAATTTGCTTTTTTTTTTTCCCTTCTCTGCCACTTCAAAACATTAAAGTTAGGGACAGTTTAATTAAAAGAGGTTTTTACCCATGTAGCCTAGAATATTATAAGCTTTGATTTCCTTTAACTGGGGTGTTCAAGTTGCATGTATTGAGAAGACAAGGACTTTCACTGTATATTCAAACAATCATCTTTACATGTAGTTAAATTCACAGATATAAAAAATATGAAGCTACTTGCTGGAATAGGTATTTTTAAATACTCAATCTATATGTATAGCCTATAAAGAAAACAAAACACATTTTCCTATTTATTATCTTCATGCATAATCAAATCTTCATACTATGTTAATCTAGCCTTGTGCTAGTTCTACAGGCAGATGTGCACTGTATGGTATATTTCATATTCATCTCTCTGCCAGCCCATAGATGAAATTGATAATTAATTCTACAGTTCTGTGTACTTCTTCATCATGTAAATGAAGGAAGCACATGTACAAAAAAGAGAGTTTATTCGTTTGGAGTAAATGGTGTGTGTTGTGCATGTTCTTGTGCAAGTCAGGAGAAAAGGCTTAGACATTCAGATGTCTCTGATTTTTTTTTTCCTAGAATAGATTCGTTTCGACTGTTTTCTCTTTGGTATTATATATTACTTTCTCACAGCTAACGTGCAGAGTTAAAAACTACTAAATTCTTATCCTCAACACTATTGATTTCTTTTCAGTCTGTTGTGTTACTGGAGGAGGTAATGCTGCCAGATTACCCTGTCGTCTCCTCCAGAAGGTTGACAATTGCAATCGCAGTTTCGGGAAGATAAATGTTACTTTGGGAATTGTATTTAATTCAAATAATCTAGGAGCTGCTCTGGGTCTCTGGATTTAACCACACATGTGTTCAAATCATTGTACAAGGTTTACAAATGGGTGATACTTGTGAAAGGGAACACAAGTCCTTTCTAAAACCAAGGGACGAACTAGGATGCTCTCGGCTGGGGTTTGTCATCAGATTCTGAGAGATAACACAGACCAAAACAGCAACCCAAAAAAAAAAAAAATGTGCGGGGTCTCAGAATACTTAAAAATCTAAGGGAAAAAAATGTTCACTAGAGTTTACTTTTAGGTCATTTTTTATTAAAATGAAAATCTGAAAAAAAAGCCATTCGAGTTCTTAAAATTTCCATTTCTGTAGAGAATGTTTTTGACTTACTTACGTGGATTTTCTTTAAAGCTTTTTTTTTTTTCTTGCAGGAAGTTTTGTGAATTTGCCCTGAAATAGCTTAATGGTTATATATATTTTTTTATAGTTCCTCTTGAACTCAGCTGCTACCTTTGTGTGTGTGTGTGTGTGTGTGTGTGTGAGTGATTCTTTGCTTATATGGCAGCTCAATTAGTGTTGTTTGTATGTGTGTGTGTGTGCTCGCTTTTTTCTAATAGTCTTATTAACAAGAAAAAAGGTGGCGAACAGGTTATTCTCTTAACCTGACCTGGCTGTAAGAGTAAGATGAGCAGCACTGAACAGATGTCCTCATTTAAGTCGTTCTTTTCCCACATGCCTGCTGGATATTGCAGGCGCGCAGGAAGCTCGCTTCAAACCTGGCCCATTTCAGGCCATAATGGCCACGTTATTTCGGCCCAGTGAACACGAACAAAATCGCGTGCTTTAGAATCATTCGACTCTGAGTCCAGGAAAAGCAGGGGGTGTGGTGTCAGTGGGGGTGGCTAGCCAGGGTTGGCGGGGGGGGGGGGCGATTTCATCTCAGATCGCAGGAAGAGAACTTGCTCAAAAGAAATTTTCCCCAGCAAATATGGTATAATTTACAGCACAACTTAATAATCCGAGGGGCAATGCAAAAGCCCTTTGCGTTGTAAACCGCTTCTAATTACCTGCCAGAGCAATTAGCTGACTATCACGAAGAAATTAGATCGCTCAATGTAGCATAAATAATGCGAATAATTTTGTAAGAAGAATGGAAAGCGAGACCTGGTGTTTCTTTATAAGGAAATAACACCTCGTACTGTACGAGCCCTCCATGAACACATATTAATGTCTAGGCACGCATGGCAATGAATCCGAGCAGGAGCCCTCTGGCTGCGGTTCAGCACTTTTTCCGTTTACGTATGCGGGGTGAAAGTCGGCTTCCAGGCGTTCGATCTCCAGCCTTCCAGCTCACAGTAATTAACACATAGCGACTTCAATGGGAAAACCTGTTCTCCAGATGATTTTTACAATGCAGCTTTATGTCTCATTTGGCAGTTTAAATAGCTGGAGTTGTTTTTTGGCTTCATCTCTACTATCATCTGTTGAGCATATTTTGTTTAGAATATTGAATCCCAACTAAACTTAGTCACAGGTTTTTGCTGACTTTTATTTTCTTAAGTGGGGCTATCAGGAACCACTTTGAAGGACGCTAGGGCAGAGAATTCTTGCGGGAATGTGCGAGTGTTAGCAGGTAGTCACTTTCCTAAATGAGCTCGCGCGGTATATTGGAATGGTTTTTGTGTGTGCTTCCCTTTAAGTTTTTAGTTAAAAATCTACCGTAACAACACTTTATATCTAGTTCATTTCCCTTACTATTTCCTATCTATGTAAAGGTTCAGGTGTTAACTTCATACACTCCTTAGCAAAGCCAATCAAGAGTACAGCTGAAGCCTAATTTTGAAAGAAAGCTAACCGTGTAATAAGGTGTCTGAAAACACCATCAAGCTCTTTCAAATTTACTAGGTTTGTAAATTACAAATGAGAACACAGCTTCAAAAGCTTTTTAGAAAAAGAGTATGTGTGCCAACACCTACACCGCACACATACACTCAGAGAAGCTGTTGCCAGTGTCTCTACAGCTTTCTCTGGGGGCCACGTGAAGGGAGCCGTGAGCCCCCTCTTTCCTGGTAAACAAGGTAGGTCACAAGTGTGGGTAAATTGAAGCAGCCAGGTGGTAATGGAAGTGGACGTCTGTATTGGTCACAGCACAAGGTGTCCTGTGAATCTGAGTTTTGCTGGGTGCATCCCAGCAGTGGGTTGGGGCAATTCTGCCCCTGACAGAGGTCTGGGGCTATGGTTGAGGTTACTCAACAGCACACCCCCCCCCACCCGCCCCCACCTCCACCCCCAGCTCACCCCTTAACATCAAAAGCTTTGGCCCAGGTCATTTTTTGACCATCTTTCACGACTGATTGAAGTGAGTTTTGCAGGACTTACAATGGTCTTGGCCCGACTGGCCGCATACGCCCAGTTCTCTTCTTCTTAGAAAACAACATTGGTTTTGCTTGTGAGTGGGGAGTTGTAGAAGGAAACTGAAGGAATATCAGTAGTTAATTCTGTCAACCCAGCTTAAGAATAGGGCGGGGGTCTCTGGGTCCCCCCACCCTCTCTAAATAGAGAGGCACTGGCCACTTATGCTCTTTCCCACCTGAGTTTAGAGCTGCTGGGTTTGAGAAAGGTGTTAGAAATAAAATATCCACGTCCAGCACTCATCACTTGAGTGTCCACAGATTTCAGTGCCAAGGTTCCTCTTCCAATCCCAGAAAAATACACCCATCTAGAGGCAACAGGGGGGCACATTTTTACTTAAGGCTTGACAAGCACTAACTCTCGTGTTTGGTAGAGGTTACTTTTTAAGGGTAAATACAATCTTGATTCTTCCTTATGAATTCTGGAAAAGTCATAATGTTCAGATTATTTCCCACAATGTCCTCAACTCATCATTCCAACATGTTGAATTGTTTCTGTTTTCCCCAACACTTCGTGACACCTCTTTCACCAATGTAGGCCGTGAAGATTCTCCACTAAACAAGGCCCTGCTGGCCACCAAAGGAGTCTGCCTCATTGTAAACCAAAACAAGGACCAGGAGCGCCCATTTTAGAGCAGGGGAGAGAGAATCAACTCTCTCTCTTGCAATGCCTGCACTTTACCTGCAGTACCCAGTGTTGGTCCTCCCCCCCTCCTTTATCCTTATTAAAATAGACCTGTCTTTTATCTTTTTTTTTAGGGGGAGGGGCATTCCTTAAGGTAAAAGAAATAAGTTGAATTGATTATTGTCATGTCTGTAATTGCTCTAAAAACATTTTTCAATGGGGCTTTATAAGGCAAACACATTGGTCTTTGATCAACACTGAAGAAGGCAAACATTTGAAGAACCCAAACCCAAAAGTTTGGAGCTTTCACTTGGCATTTACAGCCCTCAAATGGAGTGCCCATTACCTTCAAAAGAGCAGCTATTAAAGACAGAAATTTCTGGAGGTTTTCTGTAGATGGTGTTTTCGTGGAATTCTAACCTTGGTGAAGTTAGAAAAACAGTTGTTATCAACCAAAATGACTTTGCTAGGATTGTCCTATGTCTATGTATTTGAAGCCGATATAGATAAAAATGTGGGGACTTACAAATCCACATCAACTGCTTTTCAGCTTTAGAAGTCCTCTAAGCTTAGAGAACAAAAGAAAGAAAAGACAATGATTCTTGAAATTTTGCTATGCTTACTAAATAGAACTATAAGAAGAAGTGTGTAACAAACCAAAAGATGCATTTTTAAGCTAAAGAAACAACAAAAAAACCCCTGCACTATTAATTTTATTAATTGACTGGTATTAGCTAAAAGACTTTAGCAAATTGACTGGTATTTGCTAAAAGACTTTAGCAAATGTAACTGAAAATGCATTATATAATATTCAAAACTTCAAAATAAGTCTTGGGATATTCACAAATAATTTTATTAGGTGATTTACTGTTGATTTACCAACGAAGCCCAAACTACCCTTTTTTTCTTAAGCTCTGATGATCAGAATTTCCTTCCTCTTAGCTTCCTCAGTCAAGATTTAGGAACCGAAATTCCAAAATGGTTAAAGATGGGTGGGAAAATTGTAGGTTTAGCAGTGTACAGGAGGAAATGACAACCCCATGCTGACTTTTTAAAGGCTTGGTACGCCCAGTTCATAGCTCAGTTAGATTGGAGAAACTTGAGGATCCAGTGTATCAAAATCATTTAATCCGCCAGTGTCTACACGCTCCTCTCAGGGCAGGGCCCACCGAGGCCGCCCCGACCCAGAGAGCCACAAGGAACCGCACTTTTTGGCGGTTGATTGTCCGGGGAATCTCGGAAGTGGCCCGTCTTTCGGTTTCATGTATAGGACTGTTTTGCCACGCGGATTCACCAGTGATCTAGCTGTCCGGTTTCCAGGCTACGACCACATAGGACCCTAGGAAGGAGACCGGCCACGGAAAACGCAAGGCGACAGCCGAGGAGTAGGGTGAGGGACATAGAAGGAAGAGAACAGGTTCCCTCTCTCATCCACCCTCCCCCATGGTGACAAGCACCCAGAGTTTCCAGGGCTGCAGCTCCCAAGAAGGGAGTCAGCTTCATTAATAACATGTCCTTGGAGAAACTGGGATAAAATGCGAGTAGTGGGTAACTTTCCCCAGGAGTCACGATCGGAAAGACATGAACCACCGTGGTCAGTGGAGTTGTCAGTGGGAGAATGACAGCTCCCGACCGGGGACCGTCGGATTTCCTGGCACCTTGTGAGCGCCAGGAGAGGGGACCTCCTCCATCTGCGCCTCGGATGGTTTCCCTACCCGGCAGTCACAGTATTTGCAACTCACTTTTCTTCCCAATCGCCACCCCTCCCTTCCCCTCCTCTTCCTCTTCCTCCCTAACCCCACCCCACAGCCGGCTGTCCCAGGTCTACGCGGGGACACACGCGTCCCCGCCCGCACGGCTGCGCGGCCCAGGCTGCGGCGGGCGCGGGCGCTGGAGGTGGAGGCGCGGCCCGGGGCTCCGCCGCGGCCTGGCCCAGCCCAGCCCCGCCCCGCCCCACCCTCCGGCCCTCCCCTCCGCTTAGCCGCTCTCTCCCGCCGAGCTCCGCCGCCGCCGGCCTCCGCAACTCCGGGATCTTCCAGGCCGAGGGGGAGGCGTCTCCCCGCCCCGGGGCGGTGGCTGCGCGCGGGCTCCAGGGTCGGTCACAAAAGCCCCTGGCCGCAGGCCGGGCGGGACGGGAGTCGGGTGCGCGGTGGCGGCGGCTCCCCACCCCGGCACTCAGCAGCCCGCCCCGCTCCTCCTCCTTCCCTCCCCGTCCCTCCTCCTACCCACCCCCCGAGGGCTCGCACACCCCGCGGGCGGGAAGGTGCCGCCCTCGGGGCGGACAAAGGGGCAGGCCGGGCGGGAGGGGGCTGCGGCCGGCACGCGCGGCCGCGGGAGGGGCCCGCCGCGCCCCGGGCCGCCGACCTGACACCTGCTGCGCAGCCTGCGCGGCCTGGGGCGAGGGAAGCGGGCGGCGGAATGGGGGTGGGGCCCTCTCAGGGGCGGGTGTGCGGGAGGGGGTCGCTGACGGATCAGGCGGCCTGGGACCTACCCTAAAGTGGCCATAGCTGAAACTACTGTCTCCATCGACTCCCCCTCGGGTCTTGATCGGACTTTAAAGCTCTTTAGAAAATTTACATTCTCGCTTCTATGTCAGAGATTATCTATCAGGATCACCCAAAGGGCTAGTTACAACGCAGGTTGCTCGCCTGCCCCACAGAGTGTCTGTAGAACTAGGTCTGCGGTAGGGCTGGTCATTTGCATTTCTAACAAGGTCCCAAGTGGTGCAGATGCGCAGAACCAGGTGCCACACAGAGTGAGAGTCACTGCTATGCTGTTCATCCGCCATAGAAGTGGGAGATGGACCTCCCACTGGGATCCCTAATATCGGAGGTGTTCTCGTGGTAAGGCGCACATTGAATATGGACTGCATTTTCTCACCAGAAGCTCTAAACGTGCAACTGACCAAATGTTGGAGGTGATCCTCACGCCCCTGGTGCTGGAGAAAACGAGACTGTATAGATGCGGACCACAGGAAGCCGCAGTCAAGGAGCCAGAACCAGGGTGATGGGTCTCAACGACCTCAGCACGAACTCAAAAGAAAAGTAATTCCCTTTGGACAGAATGACAATCTCCCACTTTCTCTTTCTTATAAATGTTTGTTTTTTTAGTTCAATCCTGTGACCTGAATATTTGTATTGTCTTATGTTTTACTGGGAACCTAAAAGATTTAACTAGAATTCCACCCATTCAGGAGAACTAAATGACAGAGAAGAGATATAAACGAAACTTTTTAAAGCCACAATTTTACAATTTAAAAAATCTCTGATGTTTTAAAAAATACCTGTGTATATAAAGGGAGTATAATTAATTTTATGAATTTAAGTACATTCCTATCCTTCAAAATCTGGTTCTTCTAAAAAAAAATTTGAAAATCCAATACATTTTGACATTCCAATCCAGTGAGAGTTGAGGAAAAACTATGCAAAACGAGACTCGCTAAACTTTTCTTATCCTCAGAGGGCGGTTTTAAGCATTTAGTTCGAGTCTTGTAGTTTTCATTGTCAAATCCTTAAGTTCTCTCAAAGGGAAGAAAGTTGGGGACTTGCATTCACTGTTTTTCAAGAGGAGATTAAACACAAAATCGATTTAATGGAGCATCTGTAATCTTAAATACGAGAAGTCAAGAGCTAAAGCTATAATAGAAAGGTTAGCTTTCCTCCATTGTTCACACAATCTAACTCATATTTTTGGAACTTAATTATCAATGAAAGTACTACATCAACGCAATACAGTATAGGCAAATTACAAGAGCTTTTTACTTCTCCCAACTGGGTTTAAATTGCAAATCTTAACACTGAACAGTGTGCTTTTGGCATTGAATATTCAATACAGTGAAATGTGTTTTAAGTGAACCACCCAAGGGCCCAGGAACATTTGCTTAATAATGATACTTTGCAATTCTATAGGGCCTTTCAGGCAAGGATCTCAAGTGGAATGCTCTTTAACCATACCCTGCATGGGAAACCTTGGGAATATTTTAAAGTGCTCACTTAAGGCCTATTGGAAAGAATCTTTTCGTATAGATTTCACAGTATGGTTTTAAGAAATGAGGTACTGCAGAATTTTCAGTCTCAGGGATATCATATTCATGGGGGGTTAGATGGGTACTGAATATTTATTAGTTATTTTGTATGAAGCTTCAAATGTACACTTCCCCAACTTTTATTTTGAGAAATTTCAAACCTACAGAAAAGTTAAAATAATGATGCTATGAAAGATATAATTTCAAAGAAATTCAAATTCCCTTTAGTGCTTAGGTTCACCACTTGTTAACCTTGTGTGACAATTCCTTAAGATAGATAGATAGATAGACATTTATCAATTACTATATCTGGCTAGGCATAAGGATCTAATTATTTGTTCCTTTAGTCTTACACACATATACACTTCTCTTCCCATCCATTTAAAGTAAGTTTTGAACACCATTGCACTTTCCTTTTTTTATTTTTTTACAGTATTGGGGTTTGAACTCAGGACCTTGCACTTGCTATGCAGATGCTCTACTACTTGAGCCACACTCCCAGCCCCACCATTGCACTTTTAAGTACTGATAAAAGGGTATTTTTCTGCAGAACCATAATGCCAGTATAAAAAGTACATGCCATTATGCCAATATAGCAAACATAAAAATACATTCTTTTTATTGCGTTCTTACAGCATTCCAGTAAATTTACTTTTGTTTTTGTTGTTTCTTTTTTCAGCAATACTGGGGTTTGAGTTCATGGCCTTGCTCTTGCCAGTTGGGATACCACACACCCAGCCCATGACTTACTTTTGTGTTCAGAACAGCCTTAAGTTTCATCAGTGTTGTCTATGAACAGAAATGAGGTCTGAGCTAGTAATGATATAAGCAGTTCTAAAATGCTATCCTATAGCCTCTTGGGAATTCAAGCAGAACATTTATATTTCAATCCAACCCCCCCAAATCTATCTGCTTTTACCTTAATTAATGTTTGATCTGAAGTATCAGAATAATTGTTCAAATTATCCACTTTGTTTTGCTATCTAGCGTAGACTTGACCAAAGTGAAAATAGCATTGGCAGTCATGTACTTTGAGAAGTGTGTGTAGACAATTTATGTAATTTAGCCAAAATGGCCAATTAATTGAATGTCTAGACTTTGCCTTTATGGATAGATAGAAGTAAAACCTCTTATCTTGCCAATGGTGGCTCTTCCCTAGGTTTAAAGATCCCTGTTTTCCCTGTATTGAATGTTTTTACATTTTTAATTTGAAAGATTCTCATATGTTTTTATAATATCATCATGTTAATTAAAAGTAATTAGCTGAAGACTATCAAGTACATCTTCTTGTCTCTTACAAGTCCTTGAATTATTACATAACTTAATGTGTGACTTATCCCACTTTTGGAAATGCATGTAATTACATATTTACCTCTCTAGAGTTAGTGCCTTGTACTTAATATTCACTCATTAGCATTATTCTTTTTTTTTTTCAATAAAAAAATCAACTTCAAACCACATGAAATTCCTGGAGCTTAAAATCATCTTATAAATAAATGTAGATGAATTTTTGCAGTTTGTTAGGTGTGAAATTCCTACAGCTTTATGTAGAAATTAATGGGAACATTAAATTTTATACATATAATTACCTCCTTAGGTCAGAGTCAGGTTATTTTGATTATTTTAAATGTAATTTAATGTTTTCTTTTATTCTTATGTAGTTCACATTTTTAAACATGAGTCTTTCAATATTTCAATAGTCTTCATCTTCTAAAGCTATTTTTCAAGGCAAAGCAAAGATGTTGACAGTTGTGTTAAATTTATTAAAGAATTACAGTATGAATTGGTTTAATCAGAATTTAAGCCTTAGAAATAGGCAATCTAAGTCTACATTTAAATTACAATGCATGTTGATAATGCATAATATAATCATACATTGTAATATGCAGCATAATACATGTTTTATTTTAATTATTCTTTATTTTTTGAGACAGGGTCTTCTTAGGTTGCCCAGATTGGCCTTGAACTCTGTATGGATTCTCCCTGCTGAGATTACAGGCATGAACCACCATAACTGGCATAATGCATGCTTTTGTTTTGCTTTGAGACAGGGGCTCACTATATAGCCTGGGCTGGTCTCGAACTCCTACTTCAGTGCTGAATACGTGCTTTTCTGACAACTGCTAATGGTTACTGTATCTGCCCCTAAGAAATTTGTTATTACCGATCATTGAAAGAAATTGACTTTAAAATACTTCTAAATAAAATTGGTAGGCTTTTTCAAACATTTGGAGAAGTTATATATTAAAAGGAAATGACTGGCAGCTTACAAATTATCAAAACTAGCTTCTAGGGGCTGGTGGCTTGACTCAAGTGGTAGACCCTCTGCCTAGCAAGTGCAAAGACCTAAGTTCGAACCCAAATGTTAGGAAAAAAAATGTCTTCTAGCTCTAATTTCACTGATGTTCTATGTTAGTTTGGGGGTATATCAGTGTGCCTGAATCTCAGTTTGCTTATTTCTAAAATAGGGATATTTCTGCCCTGCCAACTCTGTAAAAGTCTCTGAAGACCCAAGGAGATAATATATGTGAATTACCCTATTATTGAATACCTAGTCCAGACAGATATAAGTAATAGAAACCTGATTTCAGGATATTTACAGTTACCAGGTAGAAGAGTAAAAATGCAAGAAATCCCCTCCCTAATACATAGTAGAGAATAGACTAAGGTTTAATAAGTTTTACAAGCCATTTCTTTAGGTATTGACTTATAAAAAGACAAAACCAGGTGTCTTTGGTGTATTTTAAGAAGACACATATAACAGACATGCACATTTTGGAGATTACAATTTTTACTTTTCACATTTTTCTTTCTTCTTTGCAGTCCTGTGCCAGGTAAGCATCCTCAGCTACATTCCCAGCCCTACTTTTCAGGTTTTTGATGGGTAAACCTAAGGCAAACCTAGAGCAGCACTTACTTAAGCCATGTGCTAAAGGTATACACAGAGTAACAGCAGATAGTAAAGTATAACGAGAATAAAAGGGTAATAGTAATGAGGTAGGGAAAAACTGTTAGTGTTTGACTTGGATTATCAGATAAGATGGTATTCTGAGAACTAGTCAGGAAATACTGCCTTGTACCAGGATCTTATATGTATATATATTTTAATAAAAGAAAAGACAAGACAGCTGGCTTAAAAAAGATTATTGAAATAAATGGAGCTCTGAGACAGTCACTCTCTTTTGTTTGTCGGGGAAGAAGTCCTGCCCACTTTGGGGCACTGGCTCTACATCTGTCACTCCATTCAGCAGTGAATCTCAGTCAGGACACTTCAGCTGTCCTGTTCTTTTCAAGTTTTTCTGGGGTGGGAGAGACAGGAGGACTGGCTGGCTGGTCAAGGCCTCATCACATATTCAGCAAGTCTGTACAAGCACTGTCATGTAATTGTATTGTTCTTCCCTTTGTTCGTAAAACAGAACTTTTCAGTTTAAAAGGTCATTGGAATGTTTATTTTACTATGTGTCCCTATTTAATTATTCTACTTTGAATTATATTTGTTAATAAAACAATGGTGTCAAATTGTGAGCCATCATTTATATCCTGGTGTGCACATGCATGCATTTGCATAGCCAGAAGCATTTATTAAATGGAAGAGGACAGGAGAATCCAGTTGGAAGGTTCCAGTTAGGTTTCCTTCCAAATAAGGGCTAATCTGTTGACTTCCCAAATAAGACTTGTGGACATAAGCAGAGTCTTTTGTGTTTGGAAGTAGCCAATTCTACTAATTCAGTATTAATGACTTGGATCTGTCACAGGAACTTGAATGGAGAGAAGTCAAATGGTTTTTCTATTGGTTGGTGACTGGGCTGGTTCTGGCCAAACTCTCCAGCTTTGAGCTGGGATTGGTGAATATACATAGGATCAAAGTTCATCTAGGCTCTCTTTTCACTGGGTATTGTATTCAATAAGTGTGTGTGTGTGTGTGTGTGTGTGTGTGTGTGTGTGTGTTAAGTGTGCATCTTTGAATTTGTCTTTTACCATCCCAGTCATCTTGATGGAAAAGTACTACTGTCATTCCAGAAATCTAGATCATTGCACAGTTGGGTATGGGGCAGTTCCCATGAAGCAGACTTTAGAGCCAGTATACAGCTAACCAAGTTCCTTAGGAAGACATACAAAGCATACATTATGGGAGAAACATGATTTCTGAAGACATTTTCAAATTTATTTTTTAGATCTGAAAGTATTTTGCCAAATAATGCCATGCACAGCTGTTTACTTCAGGAAACTTAGTGACACAAATAATGAAGAATGTAAGATTTCTACACACATACCCCCACACCCCAACACGGGCATATCCACACAGAGGGTTGAGCAGATATGGCTGGAATTCATAATAAAGAAGACACTAAATTAGGAAAACACGGGGTTTATAGAATGTGTAAGGCTATGGAATTGTTCCATACTAAACCACAAAAATAAATAGAAAGACGAAAGAGGAAAGAAAGAAGGAAGGAAAAAGAAAAGAAGGAAGAAAAAGAGGGAGGAAGAAGAAAAAAAGTAAAGAAAAAGGTAAAGACTTTTTTTATTACTTCTTTGTTGTTGGAAAAAATTAAAAGCCCTCTGGTCATTTGGATGATTATTGTATTAGTTATCAGTACTGTACATTTGAATAAGTTTTTTTTTTTTTTTTCTTTTGGTGGTACTAGAGTTTAAACTCAGGGCCTCACACTTGCTAGGCAGGCACTTTACCACTGGAGCCACTTCACCAGCCCTGTTACTGTATAAGGTATTTTCAAGATAGGTTCTTTCGAACTATTTGCCCAGGCTGGCTTCGAACCCTGATCCTCCAGATTTCTGCCTCATGAGTAGCTAGGATTATAAGCATGAGCCATGGGCACCCAGGAAAGTTAGAGTTACTAAATTTAAACTCAGCTATCTATATCAGAACATCAGCTTCAAGTAACTCTCTTTCAGATTTGACTGGTTTTTTTTCTTTAAGTTTTTGTTCTTATTCAAAACTGTTAAATATTCCACAGCAGAGAAAACAAGACACACAAAAAAGCACTAATTTTAGCATCAGGTTTTATCCAAATGCCCAGGAAAATTATAATAAGGCATCTCTAGGTGCTTTCTGGTCATTGTTCCATAGTTGCTGTAACTTAAATGCATAATCTGAACGCATAGCTGTCACATCCTTTGGCTCCCCCTCAGTCTCAGTGGTTTACAACCTTGACTGAAACAGCATACTCTCTTGAGGTTTCAGCAATCCTGAGGTCTGGAACTGACTCTTAGAAATTGATTTAATTGGTATGGCATGCGCCTGGGCATGGGGAATTTTGAAAGCTTCCCAAGAGAGTTTTGAGAGATGATTGTAATCTGCAGATGAACTGGAGAACTCTAGGCTTAAGGATATGCTTTTTGGTGTATACTTAGGAATTTCTGACTCTCCAGGCAGCTCCTTTTCAGGTATTCCTGCAAGTTTTCAGTAAGGAATGTCAATCTCAAATACCTATATGAGCTGGGCGCTGGTGGCTCACGCCTGTAATCCTTACCACCTGAGTGACTGAGAATTGGAGGATTGCAGTTCAAGGCCAGCCCCAGCAAATAGTTCACAAGACTCTATCTTCAAAATGACCAGAACAAAATGGACTGGAGGGTGGCTCAAGTGGTAGAGTGTCTGTTTTGTAAGCTCAATCCCTATGTTCAAATCCCAGTCTCTCCAAAAAAAAAAAAAAAATGCATATTTGTATAAATATATATATATACATACATACAAATATATGAACAAATACGGTAAATGAGTAAATGATCCCATGTCCATGTAAAGGGTATAGTTTACACTAGACTGTTGCCAAAAGACTTCAGTTCCATGGGGACCAGCACTTCCAATTCTTTAAGAATAACTGATTTGGGCCTTTTTTGGGTGAAGTCTTAATATTTTAAAGTATTATCAACCAATTTGAATTGTTTTCAAAACGTTGTTGGCCAGAAAAATGCTTTGTAGGTCATCACTTGGAGTAGCCCCGTTCCTTCCCCATCTTACACATCACCTTTTCTCCATCACCGTATTTACCATTAGTGTTGTAACTTTCTTCTATAAACTCCATTCAGTAGAGTTCATTACCTACAAAGTACAGAGGATCCTTGTACGGAAGTGTAACAGCAGGGGTCAAAGTGGGGGAAATGCATGGAAACCTAGAGTGATAGATGCTTGTCGAGGAACCCATATCCCCGCTCAGGTAGGTAAGATTTTGGAAGAAAGCTTCTGGGGAGTTGTTAGCTGACAGCCTTCTCCAGGAATTAAGATAGCCTCCAAAACCAAGTTAGTGCTTCTTTAATAAGGACATCACTGCCTCCAGTGACTGGTAGACGCAGAGGATAAAGGCCACCCTGTGCCCCATTTCACAGCTCCGCAAATCATCCCAAATCATCAGAGAAGCAGTAAGATGGTGAAGTTTTTCATGACTGCATTTCAATGTCTTTCTGCCCACTCCCGTGGGTTTCCCTCACAGGTGATTCTGAAGACGCTCCCCAGCACTAAACTTGTGTTACCTTCTAGGTCAGAGTTTGCTTTCTGGGAAACTCAGCCTCTAACAGGTGAGTTAAAGCAGTGACCAGCATGGGCCTTGGTCATGACAACAGAACCCCAGAGAAAAGGAGAAGCCCTAAGATGGTAGAGAGAACATGACACATGGTCTGGATGGGCTTTGGTAGATAGAAACCTAAACCTGGGCTCTGCAGCTCAGCATTCAAATTCTGGCTCTGTCACTTACAAGTGGCTGTGTGATCTTCGGCACGTCACTTAGAATTTTTGTACCTCAATTTTGTCATTTGAGAAGTGGACCCTGGGTGAAATGCTTAAAAGTGTATTATCTATTATTAATACTATATAAACCTAAGGTCAAGTGATTTATTTGTATCATGAATAGGGTGCCAGAAATATCAGAAAGTTCCAAAAATTATTACAAGGTTATCATTTGAGAATATCTTTTAATGCCCCCTTCTCCACACTAAGATCTACTTTTTTTTTTTTTTCACACTAAGATCTTCTTGAATCCAAAAGATTCCCCAATCAATGCCAGGCCTGTACTCACTATTTACAGAGTTCAGATGTGGAAGCCATCACTTACAAAAATCCTGTTTTTCCTCAAGAATTTAGTTAATCCCATCTTCATTGCATTTATTGCTCTATACTTACTCCATTAAAATATATTTTCTATATTTCCATTTCATATTTTTTTCACTGTAGGAGTGAAGATGAATTAGTTTCCTATTGCTATTTAATAAATTACCACAAATTTAGAAGATTAAAACAGCCCATAATTTATTCCATCATGGTTTAGCTGAATTTACTAGGCTGAAATAAAACCTTTGTGGTCTGTGATTTCATCTGGAGATTCAACTGGGGAAGAATCCATATTTAAGACCATAGGAGAACTCATTCCTCATGACTATAAGATTAAGAGCCCTGTAATCTTTATTTCTGTCAGCTGAAGCCTGCCCTCATCTCCTAGAGGCTGACAATAGTCCCATCAAGCCAGTAACAAAAATGTCTAGAGCAAGTGTGTTATCAATACAGTCCGCACAATGTACTGTAACCCCAGGAGTGATTCTTATTACCTTGGGTTAGGAGTCACATCCATAGGACGAAATTATGGAATAGCATGAATACCAAGAGATCAGGGATTAGAAGGGTCACTCTAAAGTCTGTCAACCACAGAAGGTCTTTTGTATCCTTGCTTATTCTAACTGAATGTGAAGTCCATCATAAAATTGTTAAAACTCCAGTGTCCTTATGTGTTGGTCTTTACATTGGTTAAATGTACTAGGAACATGCAAACAAGGTGAAGATGTTCAATAACCCTCAGTGACAAACCCAATATAGCACTAAGAGTTGTTAGAGTTGAACACTGTCTATGATTCACTCAAAATCTGTAAAAGAACCATAGCCAAAATTTAGGATACTAGGTAAGGCTGGCAGATAGGCGTGAGAAGTAAGCATTCAGACAGAAAGCAGGTTATGTATCTTGCATAAGTTATAGATTTCAGCAATTAAAAAAAAGCTACTATGCTGGTCTTTCAGTTAGATTGTGCTAATAAAAAAATGAAGGAAATACAACCCCCAAAACTTTGTGGGTACAATTATTTCAAACAATGGGAAATGGACCAGACACCCTGATGAGAAAGACTGTAAACACAATCATAACCTGGCTCATTGGACAATGTGATTATGGTCATTTGACTCAACAGTTGTAATTATGGCTACAGTGACTACTTGGTGACAAGAGAAGTCTATAGTCTCTTACTTTTGTATCCAAAAGAGAAGAAATCCTCTACCACTGCAAAGTTTTAAAGAAGAATGAGTGATTTCTCTTATGTGGGGCTATAAAGAGAGGAAGAAAAAAATTACATGTCCTATAGCTGGTATGTAATTAATAGTTAATAGCTGATAGTTGTTCTCGCCCATGCTTCCATACATTACATTCTTCTGAGTGTTTTTTTTTTTTACCATACTGGGGTTTGAACTCAGGGCCTTCACCCGAGCCACTCCACCAGCCCTATTTTTGTGAAGGGTTTTTTTGAGATAGGGTCAAACGAACTATTTGCACAACTGGCTTCAAACCGCCATCATCCTGATCTCTGCCTCCTGAATAGCTAGGATTATAGGCGTGAGGGACCAGTGCCCAGCCTTAACCCTTTCTTTTTCACTTCTTCTATGACTACTGCAACAACCATCGTTGTTGTTTCATGCACAATCATTACGCATTGGTTACTTTAAAGTTAAATGATAAACTGACCTTACTAATTAATGTTAAATATCATACTGCCAAGTAGATATAATGTTATGTGCTAGTTTTCTCATATGTGATATAATAGATAAGTAATTTTTAAAGTTGGTTTCAATTTATTTTTATATTAATTTAGACATAGACTGCAATAGAATGTCTTTTTTTCATTTAATTATCCTAATATCCTAAAATACCTCCATTTGTGTTATTATTGTTGTTCTCTAACCTAAGATAATTTAGTCAACTTTAGCAACAATCTATATTATGTTTCGTATGATACCATGTGCCTACAAGAACATGATGCATTTACTTAAGTAATCGCTATTATTTAGGTAATTTCAACACTCTCTTTGCATATTTCTTCCCTGCTCCAAGTATAGTTATAATTAGAGAAAAGGCTTTACAACTGAATTTGTCTCCACTGTTAGCAGGGAAATAATTCTTTTCCAAACCTTTATTTATAAAAAGTAAAAGCCTTTTCTTATACTGAAATCACTGAAAATTTCTGTCTTTTTTCCTTTCCTTTATGTGTCTAGTCTTTTTACTATTTTTGTTTGTTTGTTTGTTTGTTTGGGGGTACTGGGGTTTGAATTCAGGACCTACGCCTTGAGCCACTCCACCAGCACTTTTTTGTGATGGGTTTTTTTTGAGATAGGGTCTCGCAAAATATTTGACTGGGCTGACTTTGAAACTTAATCCTCCTGATCTCTGCCTACTGAGTAGCTATTTACTTCTTTATGTTTTAATTTAATAGTTGAATCCCCATCTAAAGTTTTAATAAAAAATCTAATGTAAAACTATTTCATGAGTACATATGTTGCTAACATTCTTTTAATGAAGAAACTTATTCTGATTCCTTTAATGGAGGAAATAGCCGTGAACCACAACAAAAGCTTTCTATACTGAAGGAAACAATTGCAGTAGAAAATAAAGTTGACTAGAGTTTACTCTCCCCTCAACATAGTTAACTCCCTTGTGTAGACTAAAATGTAGCCAGAAATGCTTTGCTTTCACCTCTGCCAACTTCAAGCAAGCAGCCATATGGCTAAATTATAAACATAATCTATTCAGTTAGATATCAGCTGTTAGTGGTGATACTTTTAAATTGTAGTTAAATCATGATTTTTTAAAGTCAATAAAGGCAATAAGTCTAATCCCACTGTCAAAGGCTACCTTAATGTAAACAGGCTCAGAAGAAAATGTCATTTAGGGACTTCAGTTAAACACAGCAGATTGAACATACGTGCTTTTCTTTGCCCTCTTCCAAAACCTCTTACATTCTAATGAAAGAAAATGAGACTGTGAAGTGTAGCCAGAAAGTAAATCAGCAAATAAGTAGTCACCGGGCCCAGTAAACAGAATCCAAGCAGAGAAGGGCAAAAGAAAGAATGACAAGTGGCTATTTGCTTTAGAGAAAGTGACCAACCCAGAGAGAAACAGGAAGCCATGGGACAGAGAACTTTAAGAAAAAAAGAAAAGCAAAAATGATAGACTATTTGATGTTCACAAATTTTTAGAAAATTGATAGGCATTTGATAAATTTATCATAACATTTGGGCAAAAAAATGGCTGTAAGTACACAGAAAACCAAACCAGCATAATTTAAGAAAATGAATAACTCCAGGGGAATAAAAGGTAAATGAAAAAGAAAACAATCAAATATACCACTTAGCTCAATAGTGAACTATGTAAATGTAGTCATAATGGAGTAAACACTAATTGTTGACCTAAGTGAAATTTTGGTATAATTATGTTACATCAAATGTATACTTTTAGGAAAGTAGGGTGGTTTAAGAAATCTCAGGCAGGGGATGGTGTACACACCTGTAATCCCAATACCCAGGAAGCTGAGCCAGAAGGATTGCAAGTGTGAGGCCAACCTGGGCTATATATGAGACCCTGTCTCAAAAAGAAATGCAAAATAAAATAAAATAGCTCAATCATCACCCATAATAGAAAATAATAAATTATATATATTAAAACTTTATATATATATATAATATATATAATTTTATGATACATGTTTAAAAAAAAGATACGTGTTTAATTACTAAGAAAGAATTGAAAGTGACTGCTTCGGGCTATAGGATGGGGGGATGAGAGGAGTGGAGGTTGCATGGGGGGTTTTCTAATTGTATTTGATTTTTATACCATATACAAGTATTATATGAGTAAAAAATTAATTTAAAGTCTCATGAACTATTTGCCAGGGCTGTCTTTGAACTTTGCTTCTTCTGATCTCTACCTTCTGATCTCTGCCTCTTGAGTAGCTAGGATTACAAGTGTAAGCCACTGGTGCCTGTGCCTTATTTATTTATTTATTTATTTATTTATTTATTTATTCATTTGAGATAGTAGTTTCACTAATTGTCCAGCTGGCCTTCTACTCCTGAACTTAAGTGATCTATTAGCCTCCTGAGTAGTTGGGACTGTAAGTCTGTCCCATCACTTCCAGTTTAAGGAAATTCCCTTAAAAAAACAAATAAATGGTTTAAAGAAACATTTCAAACTATTCTCTCACTTTCAACACAGTTAACATATAAATTTATAATTAGGATGGGAGAGTTGGGGCTGGGGATTGAACCAGGGACTTGCACATGCTAGACAAGTACTCCACTACTGAGCTGTATCCTCAGCCTGCATAAAGTTTTTTTTAAGGCTTCTCAAATCAAAGTACTCTTTTCACATTGTTATTCTTGAGAATGCTAAAACTCAGAAACTCAGACCTATGGGTTCAGAGATCCTACCAACCTAATACACGAACTGATAACAATGAAGGTAAGCATTTATAAGTTTTGGAATTTGTCCTTTTTTTTTTTTTTCCCAGTACTGCATTTGAACTCAAGCCTGTATGCTTGCTAGGTAGACACTCTACCACTTGAGCCATTCTGCCAGGCATTTTTTTGTGTCTTGAGAAGTATCTGCCTGGGCTGGCTTCCAATCGTGATCCTCCTGATCGCTGCCTCCTGAGTAGCTAGGATGACAGGTATGAGCATGTTCCTATTTTTCTTAATTCCTAGAAACTATCTATTAATATGTGTTGTCTTCCATCACTGTGTAACTAGACGCTTTTAAACATGACTATTAGGTAGTTCTTTCTAGTTATATCAAGTTTTAGAAACAAATGAATTATGAGTCATTACCATGCTGTGCAACTGAACTAATTTTTAATATCATAATTATTTATTATGCAAGAACAGGTAACTAGTTTCTGATGTTCTGAGTTAATTGAACATTAATTATAACTATATACCACTTTAATTTTTCAAGTTTAAATTGTTCAGGTAGAAGTTCAGGTAGATCGCCATCTTTGATAAGATGGCAATCGTTGTTACCCACTTTGCAGATGAGAAAACTAAGCCTTGAATAAGTGCATAATTTCTTATAGTTTGTATAGTTTGTCTTCAAAAGACATTTCATTCTGTACTGGTATTGCACATTTGTCTCAGTTCATTTTAGCTTCATCCTTTTAGCATTATCATTACCATGGCAGAATATGTAATAAAACAATGTTTCAGAAGTTGAGTATGTGGTCAGTGATAATTTCATATTCCAAGAGAATGGTATTTTTTTAATCCTAAACACCTTCAGAATTTGATTGACTTGATTACTCTGGGGTCAGTGTGACTTTCAGCCACTGATTTGTTTTGTTTGATTGATGTGTTCATGTATCCATTTGGTAACTACAGACTGCAGGTGTGTCAGGCGGACTGCATGGTGCTGGGCATGTAGAAAATACCGGGTGAGCTGGAGGTGTGGCTCAAGTGATGGAATCCGTATCTAGCAAGTACAGTGTTCTGAGTTCAAACTCTAGTTCCACTAAAACTAGAAGTGAATATTCACATAAATTAATGAGCATTTAACACAATGAACTTGAGATCGAAACATTTCGGAATAAACTATAATTTAACCTTTTATCTAGTTTATTTGTCACATCTATCACTTCTGGTTACATTGTTAGATCAGACTTTGAGTTAATTTACAACATTAAAATTTATTATTTTTTAGAAAAAGAATCTAATTAAACATTGGAATTGTGGAAAAGATATGTTGGTGAAATATTTCAATGAAGATATTTTGCTTTAAATAATCATTATAAAATAATATTCTGGGTGAACATACAGAATTATTTGTGTAAGGTAGAATGCTTCTATTTCTTCTGTTCTTTTTTGAACACTAAATCTGGGACATAAAATAGGAAAACCATTAATATTCAAAATACATAGTGTCTTTGGTTTTTTTTTTTTTTTTTTTAGTTTCTAAGGTAGCACTGGGAAAATCATATACACTTCAATCCCAGGAATAGTGGTATTGCCAATGCAAAACATCTTCTATTTACATATAAATATCCTCATTCAGCATGACTGAATACTTTTCTCATTGACAATGAAGTGGTAACAACCACAACAATCAAATTCTAAGACACAGATACTAGATTAAAGTGACTGAGCATGTCTCAGAGTCAAAAAACTGTCTTTCAAAAAATTCAGCCTGATCCCAAGCTATAATCCTTTCTAAAGCTATTGTGATTTACTGGCAAATTCCTGGCTATGATTTTATACTCCTGTCAAATAATTCAAAAGACCTTTGGGGAAGAAGCTCTTGCCTCATCTAGTGACATAGAGAGAGCATTGATTAATTTTCACTGTACCATCTATCATTTGCCGATAGATCAATAGTCTAAATTTATAAAGTGACCAATGGAAGTCAATGAGCATTGTGGTTTTGCATTAACCACAGTACTATCATTTCAAATGGAATGAATCCACTTCCACCCTTCTGTGTCCTTAAGGCAGAAGGAAGCCTGTGTAGGTAGGTGGTCAGTTAAATGACTTAACTTTGATTTAGGTACTTTTTACCATGCTTTTATAATTGAAGTTGAAATAGTTAAAAATAAAATCATAACATTAAGAAATATTTGAATATCAAGCTTTAAAAAAAAATTTTTTTGAGACAAGTCTTGACTATGCCCAGGCTGGCCTCAAATTCATAATCCTCCTGCCTCAGTCTCCCAAGTACTAGGATTATAGGCATGCACCTCTTCACCTAGTTTAGAACCAAGAATCTTATCATAAATTGTCTTCTTCCTGTTAAATGAATTTTTGTATCTTTCATCTTTGTTCCTTTACCCTGCCAATTGTTACAACATGAATCCATAAAACTGTTAAAGAACTAAAAGCATCTCAAATCTTCTGAGCAAGAGGAAGTATTGATAACAATTAATTTTTATGAAGCTTATAATACTTCACCTAAAGCGTGCAACAAATTATTTTTAAAAAAGAGATTTCATAAACGTTTCACTCCTATACTTGATGATTTCTATAGGAATGATAAGTAACCTCACTGGGGTATAATTGGAAGGATTGTTATTATTTTCATTGGTGGTAGTACTTGGGTTTGAACTCATGGCTTCACATAGTAGGCAAGCAGTCTACCACTTGAGCCTCGCCCCCAGCCCAGAAAAATTATTATATTTATTTATTTATTTTTGGCAGTACTGGGGATTGAGCTCGGCTTATGTGTGCTAGGCAGGCACTCTACCACTTGAGCCACTCTGCCAGCCCTTTTTTTGTGTTGGATATTATCAAGACTTTTTGCCCAGCTTGGCTTCTAACTGCAATGCTCCTGATCTCTACCTCTGGAGCAGCTAGGAATACAGGCATGAGCCACTGGCATCCATCCAGAAGAATTATTTTACATGCTTGAATGAAATTCATGCTAACAGAACATAAAAAAACTAATCAATCAAGTTAAATAATCTACTAAGATCTTTTTCAAAATATTAATCCTTTATAATTATTGTTTTTGCATTCAGATTCAATTTCATCTTAAGAATCTAAACTGTATGAGGCAATTATTGGTCAAGGAGCTACTACTTGGTCTAGTAGTATACCTTATAAGGTAGATATACAGTTTTGACTACAGGTGAACAAGGAAGAGGTTTTCTTAGTGAAGATTATGGTCGTACAGGGAGTACAAGTGGAATGGGTGCCAACAAGTTTACCAAAGACCTACAGTTGGCAGTAAGGCTTTAGGTCACCTGCTTTTCGTCACCATGGTGATGAGCGGTATCTGTGGAGATGTTCCCTCTGGTAATGAGTGGTTATGGGACCTTTCTACAGCCTATGAGCTGACGGTAAGGCATTATCACTGGTAACGTTTTGCCAAGTCTGGATCCCCTAATCTGGAGCTAGACACATGTTAGAACTCTCCCTTAAAAAGAATTGTTGCCAGCGTTGTAGCCTAGTGGTAGAGTGCTGGCCTAGCATCCACAAGACCCTTGACTCCATCTCCAGCAGCACAAAGGAATTGTGGGTACATGAAAATGAGAGACATGAGCCAAGAGCATGAGGCCACTCACTGAGTTCTCTTCAAGCTGTTTGACACCATGGAAAGGGCAAGGCTTTGGTAGGCTGCATTGGCCTGAGAGGGGTAGAATTTGAGCAGAGCAGGTCATAGATGTTAGTACCCCAGCTTGATCCATAGTGGAAGCTGCTACAGTTCCCAAGTCCTGGCCTCTGCTCCTCTCCTGTTAGAATGTCTCCTTTATGGTCTTGACTACTGACAACCTCTTCAACTTGCTTTTCCTTCTCCTACCCTGACTTCCATTTTCTAGGGATTGCCAGCTCTCTCCTCTGAACTCTTATATAACATTCCTATTACAACACAGTTACTTCATGATTACTTTATCTTCTAAATTGATATATCCTTAAAGAAGGCACCTTATTTTTATGACCTTAGTGCATAACACAGTTTGTGACATAGAGTCTTCACATGATCGATGATCTCAAAATGAATCACTACCCCAAATAGCTATCTAAATAGCTCCAAAGAACACAGAAGCGACTGGATTGCAGTAAGTTTTTTCCTAAAAACTCATATGGAAATATGAACTATATTCTGCTGTAAAAAATTTAGTAGTGACATTCTTGAGACAATAGCTGAAAGAAAGAACTGGCCAATGCCCAAACCATCAGACTCTAATATCAATTACTAAGGAATGCAATGTACGTCAACTGAGTGCTTCAACTACAAATCATTCCACCAGGGAAACTAACTCCTGGAGATTTAGAAGCTGTCAGAGAAAAGTCAGAGGAAGCAGATTAATAAGGATTTGTGAAATCAAAGGGGAGAAATCAAGCATTTCTTCAGAAAGTGATCTCTTAAAGGATAGCCAAAAAAACCCCAAACCATTATTTCTAAACTTCTTCCTTTTGCAACTAATCAACATTTTTTTTCTTTTGTAAGAGTTTCTGTGAGATAGAACTCACATGCCATAATATTCACCTGTGTAACTCAATCATTACATAATCATGTAAAGTATATAATTCAATCATTTCTGCACAGGCTTGTGCAGCCATCCCATTATTTTTTTTTTTAGTGGTCCTGGGTTTTGAACTCAGGACCTCATACTTGCTTGGCAGGCACTCTACCACTTTAGCAACTCCACCCACAATAAGTTTTAGAACATTTTTATTGCCTTCCTTAAAAAGCCTTCATACCCTTCAACTATCACCATTTAAGCCTCCCATGTTCCCCTCTCTCCAGCCAAAGCAATCATTCACCATTTTCTGTCTTTACATTAGCCTATTCTGGACATTTCATAGAAATGCATTCCTATTATATGTGACTTGTTTCACTTAGCATAATATTCTCAAGATTTATCTATGATGAAGCATTTCCCATATTTCCTTTCTTTTAATGGACAAATAACATTCCATTGGGTGGATAGATGATATTATGTTTGTTCATGAATCAGTAGATGGACCTTTAGGTAGTTTCCACCTTTGGTTATTCTGAATAATTGCTGCTGTTATGAACAGTCTGGCACAACTTTCTCTGAGGACCAGTATTTTCATTTCTTTTCGGTGTATGCCTAGTCCTCTTTTCCAAATGCTCAGCGCTCAAACACTTCCATAAGTTTCTAAGGCTATCCCCTGAGACCTTGACTCCAAATCTAGGAAGTACATTAAAAACTCTGTTCAACCTTCAAGACCCAACTTATTCTTCTATGCATTCGTTCAATAAATACTTATTCATTATCAACTCTGTGCCTGATGCTATTCTATTTATGGGAGAGGCAGCAAGCCTTATTTATTTGGGACAAATAAAATTCTGATAGCTGTTGAAGTGAAAGGGGCTAGACATGAGTTAGACACCTGAGGTTCAAATCCTAAGCCTGTGTCTGTTGCTTTCTTTTGAAGTCACAGAGGGTAGGTGACTGAATTCTTCAAATGATTCCTAGTCTGTGAAATGTGTATTTTCTACCTTAGAAAGCTGTGAAAATTCAGTTTAGTAGACATGAAAACATTCTATAATATATAATAGGTTACTAACCGTTATTCTCTTTATTTTTCTATTTTCTACAAGACAGATGTGGTTAAGAGTATCAGATTACCTGGGCTGGGTCTTGGCTCTGCCACTAACACTTACTAGGTTGTTGTAAGCATTAAATGGGTCAATTTTCCCAGAGTGTTTGAAATAGTGCACCACACATAATAAGTGCTCAATAAACATTAGTTATAACTGACAGCTCTTCATACTGCAAGTTCTGTACCCACGGATTTAACCAAATGCAGATGGAAAATATTTGGGAAAAATTGTGTCTGTCCTTTTTATGTGGTCTTTACAAACTTTTCTTTCTTGTCATTATTCCTTCAACAATATAATATAGCAACTAGTTAGGTAGCATTTACATTATTTTGGCTATTATAAATAATCAAGAGATTATTTAAAATATACAGAAGGATGTACAAGAGATTATATGTAAATACTCTGACATTTTATAAAGGGGCTTAAGCATCTATGGATTTTGATATGGGGTATGAAGATACTGACAGGTGACCATACTTATGAGGTAGACTTATACCCCCTCTGTTAAAAAAATTCATAGTATACAATCAGATTTCACAAGTAAATAAATTCTTCACAAATGTAAAAAGCCTCAAAAACTTGTCATGGCACAAAATTGTTGGCGAGCCAACAATAAATGAATGAATCTAAAAATTATCTTTCACTAGGGTGTGAATATCAGACATAATGTATAAAATATGCTTTACATCTTCCTAAGTTGGTTTCTGGATAAATGCAGAGGTATGGTAAAATCCTCAGAGGGAAAATTTAACTCTGGCAACACTTACAAATGTTAACAGCTTTCATGTGCTTAGTGTGCATGAGTCTGGGTCTACCCCTAGCACTGAAAAAACCCAGTTTTCAGAAAAAGTCCTATTCCAGGAATAGGAGAGGGGGTAAAGGAGAATGATGAAGAGGGTAAATTCAACCATGATATAGTGTAAGAACTTTTGTAAATACCACAATGCACCCCAGCATAACAATAATATGGTCATAAAAAATGGAAGCAAAGATGCAAACCACACTAAAGATAAAACATTCTACAAAGAGAAAAAAAGAAAGAAAGGAAGGAAAGAAAGAAAGAGTGAGAGGAAGGAAGGAAGGAAGGAAGGAAGGAAGGAAGGAAGGAAGGAAGGAAGAGTCCAAATTCCTTAATATATGAAACACTGATAACATTATGCCTTTTTTTCTTGGTTTCATTTAATAAACTATGCATTTAATTGCTCAAGATGACCCAAATTCACTTATTGCTGTTATTAAAACTTGTGTCATTCCCAGGTGGTTAACTTGTCTCAAACAAAGCAAGGCTGGATACCATCCTGGATGTGTGGACTTTGTGCCTTTCAAGATGCCCTACACATTACCTGTATCTTCCCAAATATAGCACATTCATTATCATGAGAAAGCATATTACATTAGCTAAAGTAAAGACAAGCTGAACAGTTGTTAAATATAACAGCCTGGAGAACATGGAAGTGTATTTCTCTCACTTGTAACATTGGCCAGCATGACCAAGGCAACACGTCCCTGAGACCATCTAAGGACTCAGTACCTTCCATTAGCTTACACAAGTCATGGCTAGGGCACAATCACCAGGTGCATGCTCAAAGTGGAATTGTCCCCTACCCAGCTTCCTTAATCCTGAAAGAGACAAGAGGATAAGAAGAAGCATGTCCAGTGTCCTAAGGCTCAGACTGAGTAGTGAAATTGATGCTTTCTCCTCACCTTCTATGGTTACACCTCCCCACAGTGAGTGCTGGGGAATGTGGTCTAGCTAGGAAGTCACGTGCACAGGAAAAGAAGGGAAATATATTTTAGTAGATGGCCGTTTCCATCAAATACATTATTTTGTTGATCTGCAGAATTACATCTCTAAGATAAACAATTTGTTATTTCAATAAGCTTTTTCTTCCAGATTCATAGCAATTTAAAGCTGCTTTCATATTCTGTGGGACTGCTATTTTATCATGCTATGTGGAAAGCAAAACTTGGACTTATGAGTAAAGTATGCATCGATTTGGGCTGGATTTTCTCACACAATGCCAGATAGCCCAGGAGTCTCTGAATGAGGCATATGGTTTCTTCAGAGGTCAAAGATGAATACTTGCTATTTAGGGATATCAGACAAGCTATAGTAAATGGAGAGCACTTTGGAAAGGGAAACGCTTTCTATAAATGCACGATGGTTATGATTACAGTATTATTATCACACGAGTGTTAGTAGTCTATTCTTTATAGGGTATTTATTGTGTGTATTGCATCAAGAAGGAGTTGAGCTCCACATAGAGACAGTTCCTTCTTTATCTTTTCAGTTTACTTTTCCAGTCTGTCTTAGAGAGTTCAAAGTGTGACATCCTAAGCTAATGTGTGATACTAAGTATAACAGATTTTGTCACAGAAATGAATAAAATAGTGAAACCCTATACTTTCATTACCTAAGCTACCGTTATGCAATTCTAGCTTCTTGTCCGGAACTCATAAAATTTCTTGTCATTAATAGGCTAACTGCTCACAAATCTTGCTTTATTTCTTACAATTTACTTAACGAAGCTAAAATCATTAAAATTTGTCCTTGTTTGCTGTGATACTGGCTTTTCCATCCAACATTCTCATGACTGTCTAGAATAGTCTCTCAAGAATTAAACCATAATTCCACCAGTCAGTTAGTTCTCAGGACAAAAGGAGGTTGTTTGTCCTGTGGCTGTGTACCAAGACACCTGTAAATTCTTGCTTCTTAGAAACAGGGAAAAAAAAAAAATAACCGACTTAGTTTTTAAACTATTTTTTCTCTATCATTGTAGAATTGCTGTGGTTATTGTGTCAAACAATAACTATTTGTTATAATTACCTATGATTGTTTATGTGGAATTTTCTCTCAATCCCCAAGAAAGAACCTTTACAGTAATAACAATACTGTGAGAATGACAGAGGAAATAAGACAGTATTAGGAAAGTGGATTATTTAATTTTTTTTGAATTAGGTAATCCCTGAGAAGCCATGAAGCATGAAGAAACCCTTATCTTCAAAGAGCTCAAATTCTAACCCTAGAACAATTACACCCTGCTAAGCAGATGTGTAGAAAAAGTTAGTTTACCTGTCACAGTGGAAAAACGCCAGACTTTAAAGTCCCTCCCCAGCCTAGATGTTTCTCGGGTTAATTTTACACGCCACTCCTATTGTTTTAAGATTCTTGTCCTCTGCAAATGTCTCTTCTTTCAAAAGTAAGCCCATTTGGGGATTATGGTAATCTTTGTTCCTGATTAAAATTTCTCAGCCCTGTTGCATTGTGTTTTACCTTTCACGGTTGCTTAATCCACCTTCTATGGTTTTGTGATTAACCCTGAATATGGAACCTTACTGCAGGTTTCATATGAACCTCATCTGAACAGAAGGCACGTCTAGTCTCTTTGTGTCATTTACAGTTTCTGCAATAGCATTGATTTAGTTTTGTTCACTGAGTAAAGAATTCTGAGTTTCTTTCTTTAATTGGTCTTTTCTGGTGGGTGATTTTGTGGATTTTTTGGGGTATTTTTTTATCACAATACCTATCAGTGATTCATAAACTTGATTTTCTTTTTTTCTCACAAATTAAAATAAGCAGTGATATTTAGTCATCCACAAACACTACCCCTACTGTCCATCGTGTTAAGATAACTGATTAGTTCCGCGCCCTGCTCCACACCTCCCAGCATTCACCTATAATGGGCCATAAACTTGAAAGCCCCCAGGCCTCTTTGCTGGTCTCTGAGTGAGGTTCGCAGTGTGGAGGAGGGGCGCCAAACCCAGAGAGAATGAGTGAGAAACACTGACCAAATCACTGGGGGAATGGGGCAAAAAGAACTTAAGAGGATTATAATAAGAAAGGAAGTATTTGGAGTCCTGGGAGGTGATGCCAGTCAGGGTCTCTGAATTGCTAAGAAAAGAGTTTTTGCCTTCCACATGAAGGCCGTGGACAGAAAATTTCTTTTCCCCTGGCCTAGCTACTTCCACCTTTCTTCCCTTGGAGGGATGGTCCTGCCTGAGGGAGGGAAGGGACCTGCCGACCTCCCCAGAGAGGGAGGCTTCCTAAAAAGGGTGGCTTGATGTTTTTTAAGAGGTAAGAGAGGTCTTATGACATCTGAAAACCCCAGGCCAACACGACTCTGTGTGGAATGTAGAAAATTGCTGCTCAGCTGTGCCTGGTCAATGCAGGGCGTTTTGAGAAGGGTTTTGCAACAAAAAGCCTAGAACTTTCTGAGGGATGGTCAGGCAATGTGGGTCATTTAAAAGAAGATTAAACTTTTTTGGTGGTACTGGGGTTTGAACTCAGAGCCTGGATATTGCTAGGATCTCTTGAGCCATCCTCCCCTCCCTCCCTTATTACCTTAGTTATTTTTTTTCAGGTACAATCTCAGGCTTTTTGCCCAGGGTGGATTTGGGACAGTTATCCTCCTTCCTATGCCTCCTGCATAGCTGAGATTATAGGTGTGAGCCACCATTCCTAGCCGAGATTTTAATCTTGAAATATGTTTTGGTCATATTAGATTAATTTTTCTCATGAACCAGTTGTAAATACCCAGTACTAGACAATACTGTAGTTTCACATTTATTTTATTTTATTTTTATTTTTATTTTTTAAGGTTCTAGGGATTGGACCTAGGCTGTCATGCACATGAGACAACTATCACTCCTATCACTGAGCTACATCTTCAGCTCTGAGATTTTAAGTTTAAAAAACAGATTGCTGGACTTATTACTAAACTCATGATTTTTTTTTCTCATGAACCTGTTCCTAGTGCTTATACTTTTCATAACTGGCAAAAAAATTCAAAATTATAGAGATGTATAATAATTTCTGGTTGTGGAGGTGGGAAGTTAATTGTTTTTTGGTGTTGGTGGTGGTAGTGGGTTTTATGAACAAAGGGCCTCACACTTGTTAGGCTTGTGCTCCACCACTTGAGCCCAAGAAGTTTTTTATTTATTTTTTAACAACAGGAGAAATTTGCTTATTAATTTTGCCGAGCAACAGTGCCAAAATCTTTAGCAGAAGAAAGCATAAAATTTTATGGTAGTTTTGTGTTTTACAAAATCGTCTTTGAGGGACTGAGGTACAGTAAAGAGCTAGTTGTTAAACACAGTCGTTCAGCAATGATGACGGAGCTGTGGGGTAGGGGTGGGGTGATTTCACTAGTAACCCCAACTAAAAGGGGAAAAAGTCTTTATTTGATTAACACCAATAGAAGTGTTTGGCTATTGAACACGAGCTTCTCTGCTAATCTTTTCACCACTAGAAGAGCATGTACTTGAGAAACTTCACCGTGCTCGTGAGAGTCCTGGGACAGACTACACTAAACAGCGAAAGTGGTCAAGTAAGACATTGTGTCCTGTCTATTTTGATTCTTTCCAATCCTCAGAAAGTCAAACAATACCACCTGTAAGGCAGGTGAGTTAGCTGTGGGTGGGTGTTCCCCATGTCCCTCAGTTCTTTGAGTGCAATATGTATCATTAGGATGCTGCCCCAAGTGCAGCAAAAGAACCACAGTAGGAAGACAGAAAGGAGTGATTCATTAGCAAGAAGCGAGGCGGGCGGTTTGCGTAAGGGCCGACTGTCCTGTAGTTGTTTGGCCCTGGGGTTTCATTATACAATAGAGTGGGGTTACTAGAAGATGTGAAACGGAAGCATCGCTAAATGGTGTGAGGACTGTGCAGTGACTGCTTAAGTGTGGGGAAGATGAGGGCAAGCGCCTGTACGTTTTGATCCTTTCTGCCCTTCCCAGATTAGTACTATCAGTGGAAAGTCATAGAACACACCCTCAATGCACATAGGCAACCTTGACCTGGAAAGTGTGCTCCATGAGGACGATGTGGGGTCACTACGTTAATTGTTGGTCCAGGGTGTGGACCATCTGGGGCCTTATGATTCCAAGAAGGGCAGTGGCCTCTTGTATCCCCCCAGCATTGCTTTGTTCCTGCTCACAGTCACCTAGCTGCCTAGTCTAACAGGTGCACCACAGTACCTGAAATGGGTACTTTGAGAGGATTAACTGGCAACTCTATGCCAGTATGTCTGCCCTCAACAGTGGTTGAGTCTTATACCTTTCAACTAGGGAGAGGTGGTCCCAGCAAAACCAAGACTTTTTTCTTTTTGGCAGTACTGGGGTTTGAACTCAGGGCTTCACACTTGCTAGGCAGGTGCTCTATCACTTGAGCCATGCCTCCAGCCCTTTGCTCTGGTTATTTTGGAGATCTGGTCCCGCTCTTTGCCCAGCCAGCCTGGACCATGACACTCCTAGTTTATGTTTCTCACCATAGCTGGGATGACGGGTGCCTGCCACTATGCCCAACTTTTTTCCATGGAGTTTCACAAACTTATTTGCCTGGGTTGGCCTCAAACTGTGATCCTCCTGAGCTCAGTCTCCCAAGTAGACAGGATTATAGGCATGAATCACTGGTACCTGGCTAAAAGTAAGGTTTTAATGTTTAAAAATAATTGGCAGTGCTAGAATATGAACCCAGGACCCTGTGCACATTAAGCAAGTGATCTACCACCGAGCCCCAGCCTAAGGTAAAATTTCATAAGAGTAACAATCACAGTGTGTCCTTATTATGTCCTGGCTCTAAACAGAGATAGTTGGTATTGAGGCAAACCTTCCTTGAGGCAAGCCCCAAATCATTAAATGGGACAGGCTCTTTCTGGTGACAGATGGGACCATGATCCACACAAAGGCTGGCAAACCTTATTAGGCAGTCATCTAGGAACTGCATTAACTTATCTTTAGTGGCCTGGTCTATATTTTGATGTTGCTTTGCTTGAGCTACACCTGAATCCCATTTTGCATTGGTTATTTTTGAATAGTCTTTTTTTTTTGTCTTTTCTTTTTTTGTTGCTGGGGATTGAACCCAGGCCTCATGCATGCTAGCAAGTGCTCTACCACTGAGCTACATCCCAACCCTTGAGACAGTGTCTTGCTTTATGCCTGGGCCAGCCTGGACCATGATTTTCCTATTTGTGCTTTCCCAAGAAGCTGGGATGCCAGGCACACACCACCATGCCAAGCCATTGGTTGTGATAAGGATCTCATGAACTTTTTGCTGGGCTGTCTTTATGATCCTCCTGATCTCTGCCTCCCAAGGAGCTAGGATTACAGGCTTGAGCCTCCATGCCTGGCTCAGATAGGGTCTTGACTACATACAGACCCTTCAGTTTGGTTGTGGTAATCGACAGAATCACCAGGGCATTATTATCAGTGAGTGGCCCTCGGTCAGCTCCCAAGGCTGAGTGCTGCAGCCGAGGTTGGAGATTGAACGAGGAGGACTTCAGGTCCTTCTGATAATAAAATACTCTGCCAACCTCCTGCCTTTCTTATTTTTATCCTGTAAGTGTTCCTCCCGGCCTTCTCTGCTCCAGCCTCACCACCTTGTTTCTGTTCCTTAAATGGGCCAGAAGCATTCTCGTCCCAGGTCCTTTGTACTAGCTGTTTGCATTTCTTCCAGGTTTTCATGACTTACTCCTTCCATCTATCAGTAAGTCTCAGCTAAGATGCCAAATTCTCAGAGACATCTTCTGCAACTAGAGTAGCATCCTCTTCTCTCCCTCATCCCTACCCCCAGCTATTATCAGATCACCTTTTTCCTTTGTAGCATTTATCACTATTTAGAAATTATCTCTATTGTCTTTAATTTTTCTTTCTTTTTCTTTGATGGCATTCTCTACTAGAATGTAAGCTCCAGAAGGACAGGACCTCACTGAACATTGCAGCCCTAGCACCAGAACCTGGCACTTAGCAGTAACCTGGGCAGTATGTATTTAGTGAGTGGATGAAAGGATTCCCATCTGGAAGATGGAGTTTCACTAACTTTTTGCCTGGAATGAATGGCCTCAAGCCTTGATCCTCTTTCCAAGTAGCTGGGATTACAGATATGAGCCACCCAGCCCAATCAAATGGGTATGTTGACAGCCTCTGTTCCACCTTCCAGCTGGGGGGCCCAGCCCAGTCCTAGGTTCTGCAGGCCTCTATTTTGAGCAAGAGAAGAACCTTGTGAACCATACTGAGAACTGAGACCTGGCTCCTTTGCCGCTGAATGATCTTAAGTCTGCCGTGGTCCTAAGTCCCAGTTTTGCCCTCCTCTATTGGTCCTAGTCTTCAGGACTATGCTGCTGCCTGTTTTTCCTCCATCTCTCTAGCATGGGAATGGAAGGCCTGCCCTTGGCAAGGGTTCATATCCCAACACTGCCATTTTTTTCTGTTCCATATGGACAAGATGGCTAAATGACAACCATCTGCTATTATCCACTGGCACTCTCTCCTTCCCAGCTTCCTCTGCTCCCAGCCTCATGTTAAGTACTGCTCAACAGTCCACAAAGAGCAGCATTCTGGGGAAGGCAATGCCATTCCAGCTCTCTAATCAGCATCACTTGCCTTTGGAGGGAAGAAAAACATAGTGGATATTGAACAGCTTCAGGAAGGCTGGAAGTTCTTGGCGTGCTGTTAGTGTAAGCATTTCTTGTACTCTACATAGTTTATTTTAAATGTAGCAATGTTGAGTTGACTGGAAAATTCTAACAAATTGATACTAGATTTTTTGAGTTTACATTTCTGTTCTCTCTTCTTGCTTACTTTTTTCTTTATGTTTGTAACTTAACAATCTAAATGTATGACTTTTCATACCTTCCATAAAATCCAACTTTTCTTGATCCTGTCTTTTCTGACTTCCATGAACAAGCACCTTTGGTCTCTGGTGCCCACAGATCAAAACTGGTAAAATCTGAATAAGATCACACATTGTGTCAATATTAATTTGTTGATTTTGAGATTGTATTAGTTATATAAAATATCTGCGAGGATGGAAATGGGTAAAGGGGAAGTGGGACTTCTCTGTTATTTTTGCAACTTTTCATGATTTCATAATTATTTAAAAACAAAATTGGACTGGAGATACGGCTTAAGCAGTAAAGTGCTTGTTTTGCAAGTGCGAGGCTCTAAGTTAACTGTCCTTCCCAAAATGATAATAATGATAATGAAATTGTTCCCAAATCACTACTATTTTGTTTTGTTTTAGTGCCTATATGGTGGAAGGGAGGAGATAGTTTGTGGGACCACAAACACTTTGCTATTAGCTATGATATTGCTAAGTATTATTAATTATTAAATGGGCTAAAGGAGTAAACTCAAGATCCCAATATTTCAATGATAAAATTTTATTTTCAATTGTCATTTAACTTAAAAATGTCAACTTTAAAATTTTTTTTTTTTTTTTTTTTGTGGCACTGAGATTTGAACTTAGGGCCTCACACTTGTTAGACAGACACTCTTACCTCTTGAGCCACTCCACCAGCCCTGTTTTGTGATGAGTTTTTTTCAAGATAGGGTCTTTTGAACTATTTGCTTGGGGCTGTCTTCCAGCCAAGAGCCTCCCGATCTCTGCCTCTTGAGTAGCTAAGATTAAAGGTGTGAAAAAGCAGCACCAGTACCCCGCTTTTTCAGATTTTTTTTGGGGGGTTCATACTGGGGTTTGAACTAGGGGACTCACACTTGCTAGGCAGGGATCTACCTCTTGAGGCACTCCACCACCTCCCAAAATGGGTTTTCTTGATATTATTTCTTCATGAATGACTTCCCAGGAAATATTACAAAATCTATAGAAACCTATGTATTCTGTAAATATAAAGATACTTTAAAATGCTGGTCAGCTGCTCTTTGAGGATGCTCCAACTTATAGAGACTTCACCCATTGTCAAGGAGCCCTGGGCACACTGGCAGAGACCTGAGTCATCTCCACTCAGTTACCACTGCTGTGCACACTGGAATCTTCTCTAAGCTGACCTCATCTGTGATCTCTTAGGTCATGACTGTTGAGCTGGCTTGCTTTGATGTTTTCCTGTGATGACCAAAAGTTGCAGTTTCTAAAAACATGCTATTAAGAGGACCCAAGAGTGACAGATCCTCCGGCTGGGCAGTGTGGGCTTTGTGAGGGTTGTAGTTGATGAGACTTTACTCTAACCAGTGTAACTAGCTCTTCTCTGTGGCTTTCAAGTCAGATCACTGACCTGGGTTTGTTAGCAAGATAAAAAAAGGACAGTACTTATTAATTCAAATAGAAGAGGACTTGTCTGATACTACTAAGCCTAAGAATTATATACAGGTCTTCCTAAAAGACTAACATAGTTTCACACAGGTCTATTTCAAAATATAAAGAAGTATGTGACAGTATTTCTGACAGAAGTGTAAGATGCTGTTATCATGTAAAAATTCCTTAGCAATTTTTATAAAGACAAAAAATTCCCTTAAAGTTGTTTCTAAAGCAGTGTGTATCTGCCCTGTACCTCCACCTGCAGGAGGGCCTCTGCAGTGCTTGGTACTGAAGGGCTTTCTAAAGGACTGTTTTTCTTGCAATCTTTTCTTGGTCATCCAGAGACAAATAAATTCCTCTTTTATTTACCTATGACACATCCAAATTATAAATATTTTCTGAATGAGTAAATAGAATACAAAACTTATTAATGAGTTGTTATGTAGTCCTTTCATAGATTAAAGAGATTCTAAGGCATCGTTGAAAGAATACTGGGATTTGGGTTCGGGGGCACCTTAATTATCTGTGTGACTTGAGGTTAAGTTACAAAGTCTCAGTTTCCTTATTAGTAAATCCTTCTGTGTCATAGTTTGCTGGAAGGATGAATGAGACTGTGGCTGTTGAAGTGGTTTGTAATTCAAGGAATTTAGATTAGGACTAGAGTTAGTGTAGTAACAGGAAGAATGGGAGTGGTATTGGCAGAGATAGAACCTAAGTCTTCTCAAACATGGTTCAGTTGTTTTCCTTTATTGTTGTGCTGGGTGGGGGTACATTGTGGTTCTTACGATGTATCAAATATATCACACATGAATTCACCTTCTCAACCATTCTTCTTCTCCCCCCAATTCCTGGAATAGTTTCAACAGGTATCATTTTTTCATTTACTTACATGTGTACACATTTTATTGCCTCGAATTCACCCTTTCAACCTCCTATCCTCAACACCTTCCCCCTCCCACTGGTATCAGTCCCTGGGCAGGACTTGTTCTGCCCTCTTTTTCCCTGATTTTATAGAAGAAAGAGAAAAGATAAAATGAAAAACATGACATTTTAGCTTGAGATAAATGTAGCTACACAGGGATATTTCCATGTATATATGTATTATAACCCCACGTGATTTATCTCCTCTAATTATTTTCATTCTACATTAGTTCCTTTGTTATGGTAGTTTCAGTCTCTTTAAGATTTCTATATTCATTCTTGTATAATGAGTATATCAACCCTATTCAAGTTCTTAGTTTCCCTACCCCTTTCATGCATGACACTCTCTTACTGTGACCAGTATTTCATAATACCATTACACCTATACTAGGTCTGTATGCCACAAATAAGAGAGAACATGTGGCCTTTGGTTTCTGAACCTGTCTAACTTCACTTAAGATGATGTTATCCAGTTCCTTCCATTTACCTGCCTATGACAAAATTTCATTCTTCTTTGTGGCTGAGTAAAATTCCATTGTGTATAAATACCACATTTTCTTAATTCATTCGTCAGTAGTGGGGCATCTTGGATGTTTCCATGGCTTAGCTATTGTGAATAGTGCTGCAGTAAACATGGGTATGCAGGTGCCTTTGTTGTACGCTGACTCACATTCTTTTGGGTATATCCCTAGGGGTGGAATTGCTGGATCATATGGAGTTCTATTTTTAATTTTTTGAGGAGCCTCCATATCGTTTCCATAGTGGTTGTACTAATTTATATTCCTACCAGCAGTGTATGAGGGTTCCTTTCCCCCCACATCCTGGCCAACATTTTTTGTTGTGTTCTTGATGGTAGGTGTGATTTTGATTTGCATTTCTTTTATGGCCAGGGATGGTGAGTATTTTTTCATGTGTTTTTTAGCCATTTGGACTTCTTCCTTTGAAAAGGGTCTGTTCAGTTCATTTGTCCATTTCTTCATTGGGTCATTAATGTTTTGGGAGTTTAGTTTGTTGAGCTCCCTGTATATTCTGGTCATCAACTCTTTGTCTGATGTACAGCTAGGAAAGATTTTTCTCCCATTCTTTGGATGGCCTCTTCAATTTAGAGACCACTTCTTTTCTTGTTCAGAAGTTTTTAAGTTTGATTAGTCCTATTTGTCATTCCTTTCTCTTAGCTGCTGAGTGTGATTCAGTTTTTAACCTTTAGATTTTTTCCATATTTAATATTGTCACTTACCTTTTAGCATTTTTCTAAAGATGGCTGAGACAGTTAAGTACAGCAGTAGAGCAAGATTACATTTGTCACAGATGAAAATATTCTACTTGTGTCCTAGTATCTATTCTTTGGTTTATGGACCCAAAATTCTTCAGGGGGACTCACAAATCCCCATGATGTTTCTGTGTGCCTGATTTTCATTTGGAGCTCTGATTTAGTTGACAGATGTGTAAAACTCACACACAGCCAAATGACTGTTCTCCAGTACAAATCTGCTAATGCCGATGACTGGTTACTCCAGCTGAGATGCACCAGGACCCACACTTTAACATTACTTTATGCTAATGCCAAATGCTGTGCTCCTCACTTCTACATTTTTATAAATCCTGTGCCCCTTTCTATGAGGAACACTAACTGACAGAGAAAGCTGTGTATTATGGAAGTCAAAGGAGGTTGGTAATGGCATTCAGTTCCTAAAGGTGTTAGTAAAATTGTGTTTGGGAAATTCACACAAATCAGACTAGGAAAGGGTTTCTTTAGAATATTAAATTATAAAATCTTAAAACATAACAAGTGCTCAGATATCAAAAATTGAGTTCCAAACTATGCTATAGTACTAATAAAGAAGCAGGTTTACGTGGATGTGACTTGACTTGCTACAAGTCTTACTGACAGTTAACTGATAGTATCGGAATTTAATCCAGAGGTCTTCTGATTATCTCAATTTGAGTGCTATTACTATACTTTAAAAATATTCCATATTGGTGATACACTGTAAGCTGTTGAATAATAGGGGAGCATGGTGATAGAGAAAGAATAAGTAATAGAGGAGCTAATTTGATTACAGCATGATATATATATGTCTGAAATGCCAAGGCAAAATTCCCATGGATGATAAATATACATTTTTGTAAAAATGAAGACCAGGAAGGTAGAACAGGTCTTTTCCAGTGGTGGATACCAGTGGGAAGTGGTAGGACCCAAGGAAAGGGTGAATATTGAGAAATAAACAAACTCCTTTGTTTTGTTTTATATTTCATGATGAAGACAATGACCCCTTTATAGAATAATTATGTCATAGAAAAGAAAAACTCTGCATAATTTGCTGTGACCACTTCTTTGCCTTTTGCATAATTTCAGGGCATTCTCTCCTCTCCCTTTCTCTTTTCAGCTGTGGAGTGAGGAGCCTAAAGTATGATGCTACATGAAAAATTTCATTAGTTTGATTTTTTTCCTGGAAATTCTATGATTACTCTGAATATATGATAGCTTTTATTTAAATGACAAGATTAAATAGAAATAGATTTAAATTTATAGTATAAGCACTGAAATGTCAAGGTGAAATTCCCTTGGATGATCAATATACATTTTTTCGTATATTTGTATTTGTATTTTGTATGTGATACAATGTGTACCAGAGACCTGTGATATTTATTAATATTCATAAATGAATCTTCCAGTTGATTTTCAAATCCCTGAACTTATAAATAATGCTTTGGGGTTTAAAAAAAATCCATTACTTCCAAATGAAGGTAGCATTCTGGAGTAAGGCAACAGAGAAGAGTAGGGACTATGGCAAAGTGGAATGCACATGACCTGTCTAAAGGGGGTGGCCCACAATCACCTTCAGTGCTATGTTGTCATGTGGGAATGTGAGTTCAGTGTTGTAAGTTCCCCTGACTTTTTCTTGAAATACTGCTTTTTTCTTTAATGTTGGCAATGAATTTCAATGTTTAAAACATATTCAGACCAAAGTAAATACATCTGTCATTGTATCTGGCCTGTAGGTTTTTAGTTTCTGAACTGCTCCAAGGCATTTAATTCCTTCTAGAAAATTCAGTTGTGACAAGTAGAAGGCAACAACGCTGAACTGAGAGCAGATGCTGAACAGTCAGCCACACTCAGTTCTTAACACTGCTGTGTATAACCACACAAAACTGCATGATATCCTTGAAGCCTCAGTGCTTCCTGTTTTGGAAGACAGATTAGCCGTGACTGGCTTGGAAGACAAGTTAACCCTGACTCTCTGGTGTAGCCAATCCTCTTAAGAAAAATCAGTCAGCGTGAGCCATTACATTTTAGAATGGATGCTGATGTCACTGTAGACAACTGAAGCAACACACTTGTTACTAATGCTAGTACCTCAGCACTTCTACAGAGATTCTGACCTAAGATGTTTGAATAAAGTCAGGGAGTTGACTAGTTTATCAAGGTGCTGGAGAAATTCAAATTCCAGATTGCATTTCAGAACCACTGTTCAGGGCTATTACTCTGCAGTACATACAGTGAGTACTCAAGAAGTTTATTGTCAAGTATGGAGAAAATATTAGAAATGCTGATCATATGCCTTCTTGGTCTAAAATATTATAAAGAAATTAAGCTTGATGATTGTCTTTTTCTTTTTTTTTTTTTTGGTGGTATCAGGGTTTGAACTCAGGTCTTCCTGCTTGTAAAGCAATGAGAACTCAGAGCTTCATGCTTGCTAAGTAGGTGCTTTACCCTTTGAGCCACACCCCTAGTCCCTGAACTGTCCTGTGAATAGAAGGGACCTTTGAGCCCAGGAGGTCTTGACATTTCTCTTCTTTCATTTCTTTCAGAACATCATAGCTTACATGTGACCATTCTAAGTGGGTCTAAGGATTGAAGAATACTTTCTACTAATAGAATTAAACAGACAGGTGGTAACCATGACAAAATCTTATTCTTACAGATGTTTAGTTGGTATTTTAAGACAAAACACTTGGAGGAGTTGTCAAATTTAAAGACAGTGCATATTGCTTTTACAACATACACAGTTCCAAGTTTACTGGCCTTCAAAATAGGGCTGTTCTCACAATGAGCAAATCCTTTTTTTTTTTTTTTTGAGTATTAAAAGGAGGTTTATTAATTCTGTTTGTGCTTTTTTCTTTTTTTTGTTAATTTTTTTTATTATTCATATCTGCATACAATGTTTGGGTCATTTCTCCCTCCTTCCCCCACCCCCTCCCTTTCCGCACCCCCCCCCATTCCCCACCCCTTCGATATTCGGCAGAAACTATTTTGTCCTTATCTCTAATTTTGTTGAAGAGAGAGTATAAGCAATAATAGGAAGGACCAAGGTTTTTTGCTAGTTGAGATAAGGATAGCTATACAGGGAGTTGACTTGCATTGCTTTCCTGTACATGTGTGTTACCTTCTAGGTTAATTCTAGAACTAATTCTTCTTGAACTAACCTTTTCTCTAATTCCTGGTCCCCTTCTCCTATTGCAGTACTGTGGTTTGAACTCATGGACTTAAGCTTTCCAGACACTCTACTATTTGAACCACTCTACCAGCAGCCCCCACCTTTTTTAAAGGAGTATTTTAAACCAAATAATATTTTTCTAATTCTATGGTTTTGCAGACAATGATGTATTACCCAGGAAATTCCTTATTTTGGCACACACAAAATTTGCAAACAGAATTCCATGTGTTCCAGAACAGTTTGATTAGATTTTAACAACTGCTAGACATTAGAGAGAAGTGGAAATTTGTTAGCTGAATTTCACTAAAAACCTTCATCATTTTGGATGAGATTTAATAATGAGCTTCATAATTTAGTAAATGCAGCCAAATGGTGAACTTTTTCCATTTGGTATTTACATGTCTGTGAGAAGTAGTATAATTTTAAAATAATAGCGGAAGAAATAAAACATAGAAGCAGACCTTCAAATCCTGTCACAAAGTGCTAAATCAAAATTTGTGAAGGAATTGAAACATATTATCATAATAATTTAATTAATACTATGTTTTTAATGAGAATTACATGGTTTTTTTTTTGGGGGGGGTTGTTTTATTTTTAAATAACACAGCTGTATGAGTAGCTCAATGGTGGAAAGCTTGCCGAGCATGTGGGAGAACTGGGGTGTGATCCAGCATTGCAAAAACAAAACATGGCCTGAAAAACATTTTTACAAAACTTTGTGCTTTGTTTTTTATTCTGTAAATTTCCTTATTTTTGCATTTTAGAGGTACCTAATATGAGAATGCATGTATATACAGTAACTTAAAAGAAAATATATTTATAACTACTTGAAGTTCATGCTTGAACAGTTTTTATTGATGGGGTATGCTGTATTTAAAGTTTGGAGATCAACATTATAGAATACCAGAAATCTTCTATGGTAGCTTTTATGTGTGGAAAATAATGCTATTTCTGATTGCCAATTGAAGACAAGGCTGTAGAACAGGAATATAGCATTTTAGTCCTGGCTTACATTTATCTTCTGGTATATCACTTGCCCTTGATACTATTACAGTCTATTCTAAAACAGCCTGGATATGCATACATGGTGCCTCGTGATCATTCTGCTTAGCATATACTGAATACGTTAGCACGTTTCTGAACAGGTCATCTTCTCCGGTCTAGAACTGATGCTTAGCTCTCTATCTTGAAACTAGACCATGGAGTAATGAAAACCTGACAAACCTTTTTTTCTTTCTTTCTTTCTTTTTTTTTTGTGATGCTGTGGGAAGTGTTATTAAGGAGAATCTAAACTTCATCCAGTAGAGTTTCCTGGTCATTTTAGCCTCCAGGAAGGGCATGCTCTTATTCTTGCTTCCTGGGAACACAGAGAGGGAGCATCTCAGCACGAGCGCTCTTCATCCACCCGGCGCGTGGTAAGTGCATCATTACCAGTGGCACGTGTTTGGAGGTAAAAGTATACTTCAGTAAGTGGAGTGAAATCTTGCTGAATTGTGCTAAAGCAATTTAGGCCTTTTATTCCACTTCACTATTGGAGAATTTCACTATAAGCAACTTCTATAAAGAGGAGTACTATAGAAAAACACTCTGTGGGAAGCACTTTAGGTGACTAGTCTCGAAATGCCAGCCTTCTTTCTTTTAATTTATCAGGAATTTTCTCTTGATATTATAGATGCTATAAAATTGGAAACCATAAATGCTAAACTGACATAGGTGGACTATGTTATCTTTATAGGAGAGGGTGTAATATAAATGAAAAGAAATATCCCTTAGAAAATATTTCCCATTCATGCCTTAGGTACTTTTGTGAGTTTTGTACAATACATTTAAATAGGTATTATAGTTCGCCCTACACATATTTTAACATGTAATTGCCCATGTTATTAGCCTTTTATTGACTGGATTGTGAAATCATTATTATTTATACCATCTCCACCTCTGGTCTTTTAAAATTCTCTAAATAAGCCTGATCATCTCAGGGCTATTTTTTATTGCTCTGGTTTGTAAGGGAGTTAATGGGTAAAAGTCCATATTTAGAGAAAGTTCTTCAAAGAAAGGGACAGAGTCATGACAGGGGCTAGAATCAGAGTTTGAGGAGAGAAAGAAAGAAGAGTCAGGTGACAGGAAGAGAGGACAGAACATGAGAGATTTCAAAGAAAGGCAAAAGAAGTCAGACAAGGGCAGGAGGGAAATGCTTGGGAAAACTTAACTGTGCCCTCTTCTGAAATGCTTCACTTGGCTTTCCCATAAGACTTAATAGTCTGTTGCTAATCAGTGCCTTTACAGTGTTCATATCTGTTTGTTTTTGTTGCTGGGTGTATGTATGAGGCTGACTAAAGTATCGTTGGGAGTAAAAAGAGCAGACCCTTTTCAGAGCCTTGGCAAAAATCAGCAGTGAGGTACTAAAAGGCAGAATGAGATTATTTGGATGGTTTGCTCTGGCAGGAAGTAATATTTTGCCACAGACATGGATATCATTTAGAATTTCCTGTGCATAGTGATAACAAAAAGCAAATGATGCCTCACCCTGCCCACCCCCCCCCCCCCCCCCCCCCCCCCCCGTCTACATTCTCAGTGCTGGGAATGACACCCGGGGCCTCACACATGATAGGCAAGCACTCTACCTGTGAGCTACATCCCCAGCCCAGAAGACTGATTGTTATTATGTTATTAAATTTGTTTCTCATGTGATCCCAGATTGCAGGTGCCCAGGCAGATTGCTTCTGCCATGGTCTCACCTTGAGCTCTCATTGGTGATAAACAAAGACTTTTACATTAAAAAAAGGTGGGCTGGAGTAGAGCTTAATGGTAGAGCACTACCCTAGCATGCAAGAAAAATTAAAAAATAAGATATAATAATACAGATATAACAAGCTCACTCAGAAGCTTGTTGCTCTTTTTACAGATTAGAAGGCATACCGTACCTAAGAAACCAACACACTTCAAAGTCCCTACCGACTATGGGCTTCATTTGTAGTATTCTATCTGTATTCATAGAGCTGAGGTGCTTCCTGAAATCAGGAATACAGAGAATGACATTTCTGCTGTCCTCTGGTAGCTGAAATTCCTCTGTACTATTCCTGATCATGTGTAAAGAGGTCAGAGGGGATTTTGTTCTTTCATTTTCTGTCCTTTCTTTTGTCTCTTCCTCTTCATTTTCTTTCCCTCATTTTGTAGCTACTTGTCCTTCCTGGCTGGCTCTATTTTCCATTCCTAAAACAGTGGGTTGTCAGAGAAAGCGGTGGGTCTGGCATTATGGGACTTAGAGCACCCGGTGGTAAACATCCTGGTTCCTTTCTTCATTGCCAGTCAAACCCAAGTTTAATGAGTTTCAATTGCCAGTTTTGTTCTCTTGGGGCAATCAAAAGGAAGAGTAAGGAAAAAGAGAGAGAGAGAGAGAGAGACAGAACACATTAGAAAAGCAGTAAGCAAAGACACTATCACGGAAGTAATGAAAGTAAGCCTATAAAAGTTACATTAGTCATTTGTTTCTTATCTGCTGTTTTCTCTTGTACCATGTCTTTGCTTGCAGAATATTTACAATGAGATTAGAAATTTCAGTGGCCTGCTTTTTTTGATGTAGACCTTGATTTCCTCACTGTACTTGATAACTGTTGAATTACTAAAGCCAGTTTTCTGCTGATCCTTGTGCTGCCACAGCTGCAATATGGTAAGGTAAGGAAAAGAGCTACTGGCAACCAGGAACAGATTCTGTACAGAAACTCTTAAGTAGCTTGTGACTTAGGTGCTTCCTTCTCTACACTTGTCAGTCGCTACAAGAGACCCTTGCTCTTCTGATAGGATTGCACTGAACTCAAATGTGGGTTGTCTCCACTGGGTGTGGATGGTGGCCTGAAGCTCAGTGAGGGTGACCGTGACATGGTACACTCACTTTCCTTCTTCATGCCAAAAGCAGGCTGTACTATTTTTGAGCACATGTAAACAACTGTGAACCATAACTGGAACAAAGACCAGTTTGTGAAGGATCAGATAGTAAATATTGTAGACTTTGCAAGCAATATACTCTCTGCTGAAAAGATCCAACTTCACCATAGAAGGGCAAAACCAGCTGTAAATCATATGTAAACATGAGGTGACTCGTGTTCAACTAAAGTTTACTTATAGGAACTGAGATTCGAATATTGTATGTTTTACAAACATACTATATTTGCTTTTTAAGACAGGGTCTCACTGTGTAGCCCAGATTGACCTCACACTCAAAATCTTCCTTCTTCAGTGATGGAATTACAGGCATGTGCCACCATGCTTGGCTTTCCCAACCATTTTCAAATACAAGACACATTCTTTGGTTATAAAAGAAGAGAGTGGGGTAGATTTGGTCTGTGGGCTGTAATTTGCTGATCATGAATTAGCACCTATTCTTTGCTGTTCCACGGTGCACCACAAATGTAGTGGTATAAAACAACTATTTATTTATTTGATTTGCCATTGTTTGGTTGGCAATTTGTGTGGAGTCAATTGGGAATTTCTTGATGATATTCAAATTGGTCAGCTAGTTGTTTTTGCTTCTGGGGATTGGCTGGCTATTGGGCAAACCAATGAGGTGACTGGTCCATGTGTCTTTCATCATCCAACAGGCTAGATTCTTATTGCATGGTGGTTCTAAGATCAGCCAAACAGGCGAGCCTCAATGTATGAGCACTTTTCAAGGCTCCACTGGTATTACTTTGTAGTAGTCTCATTGGTTGAAACAAGTTACATGGCCAGGTTCAGAGTATGAGAAAGGACTAAGGCTATGTATAGGCAGGTATGAACAAATAGGGTCTATTAGTGCCACATCCTACCACAGAAGGGCTCTGGCACTGATGCCTTCTATCTTTCCTATAAGCATGATATAGTTCCTTCCTTCTACCACCCTGTCCCCCTCCCACATCTCATCTAATCATACCATCATGCTCCAAGTCCAGGATCTCTTGCTTAATAATTAGGTCTCCAGATGACTTTTGGGATGGATGCATGTTCACTTGACTCAATTGTACTTAAAAGTTAAGTTATAATTTATAGGGTGACCAGGAAAACCACAATAGACATTACCATTTGAAAGGAGAAGAGTAGGAGACATGTAGCATTCACTGGTTTATATAAATTCTAAAATCCAGTCCAATCCATGGAATCCAAGGTGAGGAAATTTCCCTTGATTGGGCTGAGATTCGGCTTCCTGTGAGTGTTTTTCCAGCCTATTGTTTTCTGTTGCTCTCTGGGTTTGGTTCCCTACTCCACTGTTCTTCACAATTCTTAACTCTGCCTTCTGAAATTTCATTCCTTTTTTTAAAATAATAAAGAATGGCTTGTGTATGTAGCTGAATACTTTGCTCAGCCTCTGTTCCTGTAGAAGTTTGGGGGCCTAGATGTCCCTTTTTGTTCTGAGCAGTTGTGGCCAGTTCAGTCCAAGATGGGGGTGCTTTTGTTTTTACAGTGACTTCAACATTTTTACAGCCTCTGTGAAGCTGATTAAGGTTCGCTCCATCCCCCAGCAGCCACATCCACAATTCACAATTCATATTGAGACAGGCTTCTTTTACTTTAGTGTGTCAGTCAGCCTGTTGGCAAAAACAGTCTTACCAATCATAAAAACCCCTTTTGTCTTCAAGGGTCTACTAAACATAACCTTGAAAATTTCAGCATCCTTAAGAAAGGTAATAAAGAAATTCATAGCCACATCTTAATTTGATCTTTACCTCAAAGCCATTTCTTGTGTTGACAATTTTTTACTGGCTGCAGAGACTGAAGATAAGGAGCAATGTGTGTTTCCAGCATATTTTGGTGTCCATACTTCTCCTGAGGTCTACTTATGAACAGAATTTTCTTTGGCTCCTCCTTTCTTTTTACTACCCTATCATAGGCAACTAAAAGAAGTCAATTAACATGTGTACCATTCAGCGAGGTCATCTCTTTCAGCCAAACTGAGAAGTTCATTAACAATTGCAGACAACATTTTACCAAATTGTTCCCCAACCACTTAACCATTTTTTCTAGCCTTCTTTAGCAGTTTTGTTAGCATTTTTGTAGCCTCTGCTAACAGTATGCTCACCATTTTTTCTAGCCTTTGTAGTTGCTATGCAGCATTCTGGCTTCCATAGACCATCTGATTCCAAAGCCTAAACTCACATTTTTGGTTCTTATTATAGATGCATTCTATAGGTAGAATTGCTAGGTATCAATTTCTTTTATTTGTTGTCTACTTCTAAAAAATCAAGTATCCCCAAATTCAATAGCTTTAAACAGTCATTTGTGTATATACACTGGAAAATTTGGGTGGGCTCATGGAGTGGAGCTTCCACTGGTCTTGGCTTGACTTGCTTATGTATCTGTGGCCTTTAGCACTTAGCTAAAAGGCAGGGGTTTGAGGGAAAGGTGTTGGCTGGTTATTGAAATGGAACAATAAGGAAATGAGGCCACATGTCTTATTATTGAGCTGGGTAACCTGGGTTTGCTTCCACAGAGGTAATGGCAGGTCAGTCAGAGAGGGCAGGCCCCAATATATAAATACATTTCAAGTCTCTGAGAGTATATTGTTTATTATTGCCACATTGGCCAAAGCAAATCACATGGCCAAATCCAAGCAAGTGTGAATGTGAGTGGGAATTATCCATGGGCTTACATTGAGGGAAGTCATGGATTTGGAGAGGTACGAGCAAAGTTGGTGCCATGAATGCAATAACCTTCCAGGCTTACATAAACAAAGTGGACTATAATGTGACATATAGAAAACCCACCATATTTTCAGAGTTGTACCAACAAAAGGGCTGCCAGTTTGCTAAAAAGAGAGGCACTGTGTTTGCTCAAATTGCAAGCTTAGTGATTGGTTATGTAGCTAGGTAATACAAACATAGTAAATCCACATTGTGGCTTGAAATCTGGCAAGTAGAATTTATTGAAGATCAGGACTACATGAACTTTTGGAGGCTGAACTACCAAAAATGCAGGGCAATAGAAAGAAAAATACTTCTGAAGGTAGATAAACTCTGAATGGAAAATAACATATATAATATCTATGCTTTATGGGGTGTTTGTTCATGTGACAGACACTATGCTGTAAATTTGCACAGATTATGTCATAATCTCCTTTAAAAATTGAAAAATTAATATTAAACACAACCTTTCTTTTGTCCTTTCTTTCTTTATCTCTAGGGAGCATGTTATGCTTAGTATATTGTGAAAGCTTTTACATTATAGTGTGGCTAAGGATTAGGAGATGTCTTATCAAACATTACATTAGAGGTTGAAGCTAAGTAGTAACGTGTAAGCTACTTTGGGGTCCACTAGTCCTCTACTCATGTTCCTAATTGCATGACCATTGCTGGAGGGAGGCAGCTTCCATCATATAATGAAGCCAGCTCAAACCAAAGTCCTTCCCCTTTCCTTCTATTAGGCAAACATCCTAGTGTAATAATGGCTCTGGGGACAAAAGAGCCTATTATGATTCCCTTTGTGTATTTCTCATTCATTCTTTATTGACCCCCCAAATACAAAAGAAGAAAACAAGTGAGATTTTCCTACAATAAAACAGTTGCCTCCTATAATTTTTTAGGGGGGCGATTTGAATTTAGGGCTTCATTCTTGCAAAGCATGCGCTCTACTGCTGGGCCACACTCCAGTCCATTTTGCTCTGGCTATTTTGGAGACAGGGTCTTGGGAACTATTCTGTCCAGACTGGCTTTGAACTGTGATCCTCCTGATCTCAGCCTCCCAAGTAGCTAGGATTACAAGTGTAAACCATAGGCTCCTGGCAGTTGCTTCCTATAATTAAGACAACTTCTAAGTGTTCACAGTGAAGTTAACAAAGAAATGACAATAGCTTTGCAGAGATGAATGAAGCTGAAATTAATAATGTTGGCATTCTTTGGAGTCTTTGGTTGAAGAGGAGAGTAAAGACAAAAGAATGAGGCACATCAAGGAATACGATAATGTCTTCCCTTTGAATTGACAGAAAATAATAATAATGTTGAAACTCTTTAAAATGCAATCCATATACATAGAATTGAAATTGAGAAATGGGTGGGTAAAGGTGAAAGAAGATTCTATAAAGACATTGGAATGACCAATTTTGATTGTCAACATGACTGGAATAAGAAACACCTAGGAGAGTAGTAAAGCACACCTCTGTCTGTGATGGCCTTTGACAGCCTTCTGATGAGGCCTTCTGACCTAATCAATAGATTAATCCCTTGATGGTTTCATAATATTGGGAGGTGGTGACAAGTGGGAGGTTGGGCCTTTAGAGGAAGAAGACCACTGGGGACAAGTCCTTTGGGGCTATTTATTGCCCTGCCTCTTTTTGTATCCCCTTTTACTTCTATTTCCTGTTATCATGATGTGAACTGTTCTCCTCTACCACATCCTCCCATGCCATGATGCGCTGACACTTCTCAAACCATGAGCCAAATAAATCTTTCCTCCCTTAAAGTGTTCTCTCAGGTATTTTGGTAACAGCACTGAAAAAAGTAACTAATACAGAAAGATTTGGTACCCAAGAGTAGGGTCTTTGCTGTAACTAAACTTAACCATGTGGTTCTTAGACCTTTGGAACTTGTTTGTAGGAAACATTTGAAGAAGCAGGTAGCAAAATTCTGGAATGCCTTGAGCAGAGCTTAATGGGCAAACCTGGCAGGTACAGAGAGGTTCAGAAGACCAAAATGTCTATAGGAATGTGGACCATGAAGGCCAAGTTCACAAAGTTTGAGATGGGGACAAGGACTCTATTGAGAATCAGAGGAGAGGCCATCAATGTTACAGTCTAACAGAGAATTTAGCTATATTTTGTCCATGTCTTGAGAATTTGAGTAAGGGTGAATTTAGAAGGAATGGGTTAATTAATTTGGTAGAGGAAATTTTAACATAGTACATCATTGAGGCTATGAATAGTTATTGCTGGCTGCTTTCAGCTAGATTTACTGTAAGATTTGGGAGCAAAAAGCAGAGCAAAATGGTTTGAAAAATAAACAATTTGGCCAGAGTAGGGGTGCATATAAAGCTGCAGACATGAAAGGTGGCTGTTAAAGAGCTTAGCATCACTGAAAAGAAGCCATGACTGGCAGAGTGGCCCAAGTGGTGGAGCACTTGTCTAGCAAGTGTGGGGAACTTGAGTTCAAACCCCAGTATAGTAAGAAAAACAACCAACCAATTAACCAACCAACTGACAAAACAAACAAAGCCTAGCACTTTGCACTGGGACCATAGAAAAAATGCCCTGATACATCTCAGGAGTTAGCCAGACTTTACTTATAGCAGGCTTCTGAGTATAAAATTGGAAACTGCTAGCTTTGTAGTTGCATAGAATGTTAGAGTTACAGGGTCATGGGGACTTGCATTGAGATTTCAAGGAAGGCCTGGGAAGCCAGGCAACACATGGCTTCTGCAAGGAGCCCTAGAGAAGGCAATTTTTGAAGCTGTTGGGGTGAAGCTGAAGATACCATGGGAACCTCAAAAAGTTGGAGATGCCAGTAACACATGTCTTCCAAGGAAAGTCACAGGAAGAGAGCAGAACCAGTCCACAGCAGAGGCCATGTAGACTGCAGCTGGCAAGGTCAGAGAGGGTAGGACTGCCCAAGCCCATCAGAGCTCATACCACAACACCATGTGCCTTGGATACCCAAGATGGATCTACAGGTTTTAACACATGCCCTGCCAGGTTTTGGTCTTGCTTTGGTGTGATCTTTCCTTGTTATACCCTCATTTCTCCCTTTTGGAATGGGAATGTTTACTCTGTGTTATATTGGAAGCATGTAATTTTCGTTCTGATTGTACAGGGCTCACAGCTAAGAGTTTGCCTTGAGTCTCAGAGGAGACTTTAAATGCACTTTGGAACAATGTTGGAGCTGTTAAGGCTATTACACTCATGGAGATGGATGGAATGCATGTTGCATTATGAATGGACATAGCCTCTTGGAGACCAGTGGTAGAATGTATGGTTCAAGATGTGTTTGGGTGTCAAGTTGACAAGATGTGGACTTGAGATGGGAGATGGTTGGTTTTGATTGTCAACTTGTTTGGATTTAGAGTCACCTAAGGAGAAATGAGGGTATAACTTGTTTGGATTTAGAGTCACCTAAGGAGATTGTAGACACACTCCTCTGGTTGTGTCTACAAGGTGTTTCCAAGAGAGGATTAACTGAGGGAGGAAGACCTAAACTGAATGTGGGTGGTATCACCCATGGATTGGGGTCTCATTTGGAATAAAAAGACAAAAAGAAGAAAGCCCAGACCTTGAGTTTCCTTTCTCTGCTTCCTGGCCACTATGACCTGCTCTGACCTTCCTGCCTGCCCACCATGATAGAGTGACACATCTGAAGTCATGAATCAAACTAAATCTTTCCTCCCTTATATATTGTTGTCACAGTGGTGAAAAAGTAACTAATAAAGACATAGAATGATATTCAAACATTATATTTATATTGAAATTCCTCATTTTGGAAGAGGTACTTTCTTCCATGAGAGGAAAAAGATTATAAAAATTTGAAGCTGGGTTATAAGTGAGAAAAAGCACTATTGAAAAATGTCTTAGATATTCAAGTTTGTGACTCTAAGACGCTCTGTAAGTGCCTAAGTATTGAAAAATAAATAAAAAACTTTGGCAGTTAAGAAGACACATTAGTTTAGATAAATAGATACATATGCCAGCCTGAACAAATCACAGAAACCTGAGTTCAAACCCCAGTACTGGGGGAAAAAAGATTAAGTGACATGGTTAAGTCTTCTTTTTTTTTTTTTACTTTTTATTAAAAAATAATAAAAACTTTATAGAACAATAAGCACCTGTGTACACTTCACCTAGGTGCCCAACTGTCAATATTTTCTCACATTTGCTTTATCTGTTCATGAATATGTACCATCTCTCTCTCTCTTTCTCTCTCTCTCTCTCTCTCTCTCTCTCTCTCTGTCTAGCCATCCATCCATCCATCTATCCTACCTCTCATGATGAATAATTTGGCAATAAATTGCAGCCATCATAACTCTTCACCTTTAAAGGTGAAGTATTGGCTGGACTCCATATTGGCAGGACACTGGCGCATCCCTATAATACTAGCTACTCAGAAGGTGGACATCAGGAGGATTGAGCTTGAGGCCAGCCTTTGTAATAAAGTTCATGAGATCCCATTTTAACAAAAAAGCTGTCTGTGATGGCATGCACCTGTCATTCCAGTTGCATAGGAGGCATAAATAGGAGGATTGCTCTCCAGGCCAGCCCAGACATGTATGTGAGACCCTATAGGAGAAAACAGCTAAAGCAAAAGCGGCTGGGGGTGTGGCTCAATTGGAAACACACTTGTCTGGCAAGTGTGAGGCCCTGAGTTCAAACCCCAATATTACCAAACAATAACAAAATACTTATACCATATATGTTCTTTCAGTCTTGCAAATACCAACAGCTTAATTATCAAATCTAGAAAATTTAGTATAAATTACCTAATATATAGTCTATATTCAAATATTTCTAGGTGTTCCAATAATGTCCTTTAGTGAAAACAAATGAAACAAAAGATGTTTTTTCCTCCCCAGCATCAATCCTGAATCACATCTTGTTCTTTGCTACTGTGTCTTCATGTAGACCACTCATTAATCATTTTGGTCTCCACCATATTTTGAGAACAGGCCAGTCCTTTCATGTAAACTCCTTGTTTTCAGGAGATCTTTCTGTGTGCAGTTTATCTCGAGTGGCATCATGCCAGTTTAGCCTGCTATTGGTGATATTGACCTTTAATCTTTTTAACTTTGTTTTTTTGGCGGCCCTGGGGATTGAACTCAGGTCCTCACACTTATCTAGACAGATGCTTTTATGGCTTGAGCCACTCTGCCAGAACTTTTTTGTGATGTGTATTTTCAAGATGAGGTCTCCCAAACTATTTGCCTGGGCTGACTTCAAGTCGTGATGCTCCTGATCTCTGCCTGAGTAGCTAGGATTATAGGCGTGAGCCACCAGAACCCAGCTCTGTTTAATTTTTGAAAAGAGGTGTCTACTATTACCTCTACTTTAAAGCTGTCAATCCCTTTGGAAATTAAGATGTCTATGTTAGATTCTGTTCCCATATAACTTTCACCCAGAAGAGATAGCAATTATTGATGATTTTTTTTTTTGCCTAAATCAATTATTACTGTTAGCTCTGTTATGGTTTTGATATGAAGTGTTGCTCCAAAAGGCTCATGTGTTGATGGGTTAGCCCCCAGATACTGGCAATATTGAGTGTTGATTAGATAATGAGGATTTAACCTCATTGCTGGGTTAACTCATTGATGAGTTCACAGCTGAATGGGCTATTAAGAGTCAGCCCTTAGTTGGAGGAAGTAGTCCATGGTGTGAGTGAGGGGATGGGAATGAGGGTGTGGTGCTAGTCTTTGAAGGATATGTCATGTCACCAGACCCTTCTTCCTCTGCTTCCTGGCCACCATGAGGTGAGCACCTTTACACCCACCACACACTCCCTGCCTGATGTTCTGTCTTACTTTGGGCCCAAAAGCAATGAAGCCAGTGACTAGGGACTAAAACTCTGACACCATGAGTCAAAATAAATCTTTCCTCCTTTTAAGTTGTTCTTCTCAGGTATTTTGTCACAGCAACAGAAGGCTGACTAATACAGCTGCCAAATGTTGAATTTAAAAAATTTTGATCAAGTATAAATTCTTATCAGTGGTCAGTGTGAAACAGGCTACTATGGGAAATTAATATATCTGTCGAGAACTAGAAGGGCAAAATATCATCACAGGTAATTATTCTGCAGAAGCAAAAGAGGAATACACCCATTAAATATCAAAGCTATTGCAACAAATCGTCTGAGTTTTTCAACAAGCAGCAGGATGGTAGTAAGTTAGGTCTGTGAAGTAGAATGTGTGCATGAACCATTTTCCCTGTCATAATCTTAAACTACTTTGCATTTATACACAATTATGTGCTGTAATACTCAGGAGGAAAAAAAAGAGCTTGGTACCAAGTGTAATAGAAGAGAAAAATGAAAACAAGGGAACCAGATAAAGCAAATTTCTAAAGCAATTGATAAATTATATTACTTATGTTCCTAGTTTTTTCTTTCACTATTTCTGGCTGATTTTATTAATATACTATAGCTTTAGATTATCCTCATTTGCATCTATCACATTTAAAGAAGAACAATCTTGCTATAAAGTATCTATCATGTCTGGCTGAATAAAATGTGCATTTTGTGCAATCTGAGATTGAAGGCTTTCTAAGCCTCTTGGAGTTTTAAATCAGACAACTCTGCATTTCTTGCAGACACTTGCTTATTCGTCACTTTGAGTTTGATTTATCTCATGCAGGGGCTAAAACTGTATTCAAATTTTCTGTTAAGCGTGTAAAACTCCAAATTGATATGGCCAGCAAGTTAAACATGTCTAATGAAAGACAGCTGTGTTCTCATTGGGACATAAAAATCGTGTAGAAAGAGATTTGTTTCTGTGAGGAATGGCACGAGGAGGATGAGACCAGATGTCTTCTCTTCGAGGTACAAATGGTGCTAACGGATAAGGTAGTGAAAATATTTTCAATGATTTCTTTAAAGAGCACATAAAGCAAACAGTGAATCTGTGTATTCAGCAACTGATCAATTTAGCATTGGGCTGAAAAGTCAGGGAATTAACTACTGCCCTCTGATTTATTCGTTATTCCATCATGGTTCATTTTGTCTTTTTTGTTTACCTCTACATGAGAGTAACTGAGAATATAAAGCTAAATAATATTGATGATCTTGTAATAATTGTTTCCATAAATTTTTGAGGTTTTTTTTTGTGACCTCATGACATTTTGGGTTTGCTCATCTATGACTAAATATCTAATTTTTCAAATTTTGTTGAGAAATTGAAAATGTTATGGCTACATATTTTTAGCTTTAAAAACATGCAACCAAAAAGAATGGCTCATTTACAGTAGAGCAATATAAAATATCTAATTATGTCTTGTGAATTTTTGTTCACATTTATATCATAATGTGCACGAAAAGAAACAAAGAAAATGAATGATGATGTCATGTTAAGAAACCTACACCTAAGGCTTCAGGGCCTGGCTCAAGTGGTAGAGCACTGCCAAGCAAGCCTGAGGTCCTGCGTCCAAACCCTAGCACACATCCTCCACACCCCCTTCAAAAAAAAGAAAGAAAGAAAAGAAGTTTAAGCCTACTTTGAAGCATCATTATTTGATGGCAGCTTAGTCTTCGGAATTCTGTTGGGTTCACCTGAAATTCTAGGACTGAATAATTCATTCAGAACATTACTTTAGTGCCTGACTCATTGGAATTGTTTCATAAATAGTATTATACTGCTTCATTTAGACACACACATTCATTCACATATGTGTGTTGTTGACATGGGTTCCTCACAGACCAAGAGATGTAAACTTTGCTTTATGATATGCACAGTCTGTCATATGTACAATATGGTTTCATGTTTGTTCCTGCATTTGGTAAGTACTTGAGGGCCCTTTACAAGCCATGAACTCTGAACACCGGACCAGATTCCAGTTATGCGTCTCTGAATAAAGTAGGTAGATCCTCAGCCCCCAGGAAGCTTATACTTTTTTGTAGGAAAGACAGAAAATAAGATGATTATGTATTTTGAGTACCATGAAGGAACTGCCTAGAGTGACTGGTCATAAAATTGTGTGAGTGTGTGTGTGCTTGTCTATGTGTCTGTTTTCCATGTGTATGAGGGGTAAGGAGTGTTTGTATGTACAGTGTAAGTTGGGTCTTCAGAGAAGTCCTTGATATAGAATATAATATAAACCTAAAGAAAGGCAAGGAATGTTGTTCCAGAAACAATTGTCAGGATTTTTATTATATGATTAATATGATAATTTTTATATTTGAAAGAAACCAAATAACTTATCCCGTCCCCTGCAAGCCTCCAAAATCCTTAACCTCTTGGCAGAGTTGTGCTAGCCCAAACCAGAGCCAGCGATGTCTGCTACTCCTTAAAGCAGACTAGATTAAAAACATACAGACATAAAGACATTAAGGGAAAGGAGCTGGAGGCTTAGAAAAACAGATCTCTTGCATCTTCACATTTTCCATTTCATCTAAACTCAGTGAAGAGTTTAAAATTGAATATAGGTAAGTTGGCTAAAAAACTGTAATTCTGAGTCATCAACAGCATATTTGAAAGAACAACACAGTCAACGCTGGCAGCTCCTATTTTTCAGATTATAAATTAAGTGCTATGTTGTCAGGATGAAATGGAATGTTTTATTATTGAAAAGGCAGCTCTATTAGCTTCTTTGGGCCACAGGGCCCATTTATTTAATTACTTCTTCCAGAACACTAAGTGGATCCCTAGAGACCAGGCCAAATCATTGCACCTTAAGGGGTGAGTGATGCGTGCAATTTGGTAGTAGGTTTTCTTTACTTTTCATTTATTTATTAAGTTTTAAACTAAAGATATCATATAAAGAATTAGGGAAAACCAGTTTCTTTTGCACTTCCACTGAAAATTGCATAGGTCCAGAGCTTTTTCGATTCATTTTATTTTCTTTTGGTTCATATAAAATGAATTAATATAATAGGTACAGAAGTGAAAACCAAGCTGGGTGTCGGTGGCTCATGTCTACAATCCTAGCTAGTCAGGAGGCAGAGATCAAGAGGATTGCAGTTTGCAGGTAGCCCAGGCAAATAGTCCTCAAGACCCTCTCTTGAAAAAATATCCAATCCATAAAAGGCTGGCAGAGTGTCTTAAGTGGTAGAAGCACCTGCCTAGAAAGCATGAGGACCTGACTTTAAACTCTAGTACAGAAAAAGCAGATATCTGGCTTTTATCTGGAAAACCAGGTAAATCATCTAAACAAGAAGCCTAAAACTTGTTTTGGGCTCAATTTTTAGAGTCAAAACTTAAAAGACTTTTTTTTCCTGGTGCTGGAGATTGAACCCAGAGCCTTGCACATGCTAGACAAGTGCTCTACCATGGGTCTACTTAAATGAGAGTATTTAAAACCAGAAAAAAAAACAAGATAACATTATTATTTTTATTATTTTTAAAACAAAACATGAAATAGTAGATGTCTTCTGAAAATTAAACATATAAAATGTAAATAATTGTTCTGTGAAAATGCTTTTCCTATATGTAAGCAAAGTTAAGATAACGTGAAAATCTTAATATAGTCAATAGTAAAAAAGGACAAAAAAAGAGTTAAGACATCTAGTAATGTAAATATAGGTCATGGGTAAATATCAAAGTAGCAAAAAAAATCTATATCTTGAAGACATTTAATTATACCAGCACATAACCTTTCAAGTAAGTTTTCTTTCAGATTCTAATGGGTGTGGTTGATATTTAAGTTTTGCCAACCTACCATTGAACAATTTCTACTGATGGATTATGAATTTTATCCTTAAATTTTCAGTTCTTAATAAGGCAGTGACAATCCTAATCCTTTAGGATGAATTTTTGTTGCTATTCCCTTTAGTTGCTCAAGATAAAAACATACAATATTTTACACCATCTTTCTTCAGCAAAATGAGAGCTTTTGTGGACCTTTTCTGTATTTATCATTTTTCTTATTAAGTGAATGGAAAACTATGACCAAGATGAGAACCAAGTTCTTCAAAATTAATTCATAGACCCATAAGGATAAGTGAGATAGATACTCTATGTTTTGACTTTGGGATTTGGTGTTTTGCCCTATAAAAGTTGCTTATTTTAGTTATATGTCAAATTGGAATGGTGTGTACTTCATTAAGTATATGGCTATTTAGGAGCCATCTAAATTCTACTGATTTTCTTTTCTCTAACACTTCTTTCCAATAGTGGAATGAAGGTGAGAGGTAATACTGCTTATGACTGAGCCCTGGATTTGAAAACTGGTAAAAGATTTGACTCTAAAACTATTAAGAGCAAGACCTTAAGCTAGTAACTAACTCTGTTTACTTGGTAAAGAAAAAAATATGCATCTACATCACAGAATACCTATATTGTAAAGTTTTTATTGAGAGAAACAAAATATTGACTATAACGCTTATATGGTACAGTGCCTAACATCTTGGAAATTCTCAGTAAAGAGCAATTCTTATTCTACCCAGAAGGTAGCCAACTATTGGTACAGTTCCATAAATCATGATTTTCTTCAACAATAGGATTTATAATTTAGCTTAAGTGTTTTAAATATGTTTTACTGTTATTTTTGGAATTTAATGAAAAAAATCCTTCCTTAGATCTTTTTTACTTAATTAACACAGATTCTTGGGATTTCATCTTTGTGGGAAAAAAACAAACAAACAAACAAAACTTTTGTGCTTCTATTACTATATTCAAGGAATCTAAACTTCTATATTAGAAAACTTTCTAATTTTCTATCTTGACACAATTAATATCTTAACGATCCCGTACTTGTAGAAACATCCAGGTTTTAGAACACTGTGTATTATAACTTCTTGCATGGTAGGCCCCAATTAAAAGTAAAATTATGGTTCAAGTAAAGTAGGCTACAGATTTTTTTTATCCAGTATTTAAAATACTGGAGTAAAGCAGAAAACACTATTCTAAATAACTAAAATTTATGTCAATATGGCTGTTATTTTGAACACCCATAATAAAGGGTTTTTTTTAAACTATATACCAATAGCAAAGTATATCCTTATGTCCTGAAAGATATTACTGTTCCATTTATAATGGTAACCAAAAAGCACTACTAATTCACACCTTTCTCTATCATTAACTGCAATGTCCATGTATATTTGCTGAGTTTACATCTTTTATAAATGAATGCCTTTACTTTATGTATTAATATACAAACTCAAATCATTACATGGGCTCCAGGAAGACAGTTCATCAGTTTGTTTCTTTAAAATATAACATATTCATTTTATAAAATAATATAAATTTGATTGATGGCTCTATGTTGTTGGGGAGACTGTCAGCAGGCATATCCTCTTTGGGGTCATGACATTGAAGCTGAGGTCTGAAAACTGAGAAGGCTTTAATTAGCTCAAGAAGGAGGAAGAGAATAATTCAGGCAGAGGGAGTAGTATGGGCCATGATGCCAAGGCAGGAAAAAGGTTGGCGTATTTAAGGACACGGATGACAGCCAGTACTCTTGGAGTCTGACCAGGCCAACTTGTAAACCTGGATGGTCCGTGATAGTCTGTTTGCCTGTGCTCTGAGAAGCCATGGTGTGGCTTTTGTACTGTCCTGACGGGCTTCCAAGTACATGGCTCTTCCTCTGCCAGCTTGCGTAGGCCTGGTTTCGTGACAGTGGACTTGGGAATGTCTGCTCTTAAGTTCTTACTAGAATTTGACTGGCACATGTGCTACAGCAGAATTATTTTGAATCCCTAATAAAAATTCCACAAGTGGGACATTTTCTATTGAGCAGGACAGGAATTTCAACCACAGAATGAAAAGTAAGTGAAAACACTATAAACATGCCATTTATCCAGTTCTAGGCTTCCTTCCTTTTGCCTAAAGAATGAGAAAAAATAATTTCTCTTCAGGACAGCAGCTGAGCTGTTGAGGCAATTTTGATAATTAAATTCAGTTTTGGAGGTTTTATAAAACATTGCCAACAAACGAGGCACAGCCTTGGACAGAGACACTAGGGTCTGAGCATATGTGTGAAATCAAATACTGAGCAGTGAAGTCACAGATGTCCCCAGTGAAAAGTAAGAACTTTACCAGAGGACATTTAACTCCTCCATGATAAAGAAGTACTACTCTAAAGCCAAACCAAGGAATTCACAGGAGTTAGTCACAGATCCTAGAATGTGAGTCCCAAGAAAGCTCAAAGATTGCAAAATGGAATCTCCTCATTTTATAGACTGGCAGTCCCAGTCCCAGAGGGGTTAACTGACTCCTTACCATGGAAGTAGCTTAAATGATTTGTTCAAAGCCACACAGGTAGTTCCAGGTGAGCTGAGTCTAGAACCAAGAGCTCTAACTTTCAATTCAATACCTTTCCATTAAGGCTCACATTCCCCAAATAACCAAATTCACAAATAAACATTAAAATGGGAAAAAGTTACTAAACATAAGCAAACTAATTCTTACGATTATGTCTAATCTGGGGTAATTTATGAAAATTTCCCAATGTGAATACCTGAAGTACAGTTTATGGATATTCTAATGCCAGTTTCCAAATTGCAAAACCATTGGTCACAACACTGGCAATATGAGTATTTTCTCCTAAAATAAAGGGTCTCAAAAGTTCTACGATCAGATCAGAACTTTTCTTCTTCTCCAGTGACCCTCCGCCCACCAACCTACTCACACTATGTGACTTTCAGCTCATGAACATTCTTTTTCCTTTCAAAAAGAATGAAATTCTGGCATTGCTTATCCTATGTGAATCTTGACCTCTTAATCATAATTCTCCCTTCTACAGAAGTCAGAGATGTTATTCCAAACAAAACTCTACACCTAAAAAGTTCGTAGTCTAGTTTAAGAGATTTGTCTGGGTAGAGTGCATTAGCTCTATGATCTTCATGTTTACACATGTGCTGAAATGGCCATACAATGACCAGTAATAGTTTTCATCCAACTGTTTTTTTGTTATCATATTATTGTTGTACAGGGGGTACATTGTGATATTTACAAAATTACTTACAATAGATCTTAGTTTTTTCACCCTGCCCATCATTCTCCTGTATTCTCCCTCCCCACATTCTTACAGTAGTTTCAGTAGGTCTCATTTTTCCATTTTTATACATGAGTACATAATATTTCTACCATATTCACCCTCCTACACCCTTTCCTTATATCTTCTCCAGTCTCACTGGTACCAACCCCCAGACAGGACCTGATTTACATTCCTGTCCTCCATTTTTGAGAAAAAAAGAGACCTATTTGTTTGATATGTACACAGAGTTTATTATAACATTTCCATTTATATATGTATTGTATCCTGAATTTGTCCATCCTCTCCATTTTCTCCTTTCTACCTTAGTCCTCTTCTTATAGTGATTTCAACAGGTTTAAACATTCTATATTCATTCTTGTATAGAAAATGCATCACCCATATTCCCCTTCTTTTCTTCCTTCTTTTACCCTCTCCCTCTAGTGAGTTGCCCTCCCCTTAGTGTGACCTGTTTTTCGTTTTGTCCTTCATTGTTTAGGTGTTTGTTTGTTGGTCAGTGGGATTTTTGCCAGTACATGCATGCAAACAAATAAATTTGAGATCAAGGAAGGAAATTGAAACTGGACACCTTTGTTTGATTTTGCAACCTATCTTTAGTTAGATTTATTCGCATTATGTGGCCATATTACATATGCAGTTTTAATGAAGGGAAGGCATCATTCACTTTCCAGTTGGATGTGGTGGGAAGATCTGCTTCTTTGTCCCAGATAACTAGAGGGTATGTCCTGGGTTCAATAGAACAGTTGAGTGGATTTACTTCAATGTTAACTTTGACTCTGAATTTCTTTCTTCTGATGCTTCTGTTCAAGATAGAAAGATTATTTGAGAGACGTGAAACAAACACACTAAGTAAAAATGCTTGTGAATATGATATCAATTAATATTTTATAATGCAACATGGCAAATTTAGGCTTTGGATAAATGCAAATCCTTAGACATCTCTGTGTCTCCAACATATTTTATGCAAATAGTTAAGAATAAAAATTCTAATTTCAAACGAAGAAAATTCATGACATGCATCCTGGGTTGCGGTTTAATCACTGTATACCCAGGAAGGTATCGACAGTTGTCCCGTAGAAGCTATTAAAGTTGCTGTGCAAGGTTAAATGAAATTGCAGTTTATCAGAGCAGCATTGAGAAAATAAGGGAATCTGTTCATGGCTCTTGATTAATACCAAGCGTGATCAACACAGGGGGTTCATTAAGCCATACATCATGTGGGTAATTTACCATGTCATCCTGCCTGCTGTCTGCTTTGACTGCACAGCCCCAAGTTGCAAAGTTGTATCTGATGTCCCTGAGTTCTACACAAAAGCCTCCCTCTTACTTGTTTTGCTATGAATTTTTCATTATGAATATTTACTTTTTTTTCCAGACACATGAAGCATTTCAGACAAATTATTTAATGTTTTGGGGCAAAAAATGTATGAACTTTTTGGTGAATTCTCCCCACACAGTATATAATAAAAAATGGTCAGGAAACCCTCTTTTGAATTTCCCTTAATCATATATATGTCTTAAAATCTGATGTGACATGAGAAAAACTACTGAAAACAATAACTCAATCCACGTTCATCTTTAATGCTCTCATTAGTTCATGTGTTGTACTTAAAAAGTAACTTTAATCATCCATATTTCCAAGAAACACTTTATCATCTTTCTTCAGTGTTTTCCTCATTACTCACTGTACAGAATCTTTTTAAAGTTGATCAGGTTTGGGAAAATATTAACTGCAAAACTGTGGCCTGAGGTAGATTATTAGTAATTTCATTATGTTTTAGAATGCTGTATTGAAATAATTGCTACAGAAAACTTGCCATGTTATTTAGGAAAGTATACCAGATATGATAAATGATGGAATGCTTTGTGTTCATATGTTTTTAGAGATTTATCTTTCAATGACCTTAATTTTCCTAGACATGATCAAGCTTTTATCTATAGGTAGAAGATCTATGATTTAGGCTTCTAGTTTACTTAGTGTTTTTTTCACTAGTTTGCTTTGCAGAATTAAATTTGCTAATATTATTATTATTGAATGGAGTTTGACAACTTAAGAAAATAAAATATTTCCATGTGAAAGACTAAAGAGCTGTGATTTATCATTCCACCGTATTTATTTATTTGTTATCTAATACATGGAATTCAATACCATCATGCTTTATCACTCTCACTTAACAGTGGTTCTTTCAGCTGCTGAAGATTTATGGGATGCAATGAACTAGAGACCAAGATCTCAGCCATAGCATTGGTGTTGTCACAAGGAAAGACCTGACAAGGAAAATGTGACCATGATACATACAGTCTTAAAATAAAAGTTTGGGCTGCGGGAAAATAATGAGAAGATTCCATGTGGTGCTTGTTGCCAAATCCTGTAAGTGCACGTGTCAACCAGGAATCTGGACAGAGCCCTAAAATTTTCTAAAATGTCCCACTATGACAACTACATACTAATGACCACAGCTTGAAATTTTCCATTGTTTAAATTTATATGTCTAATGTCCTATTAATTGGAAACTTTAAGGATTTTTTGTAAAAGAGGATTTCCATATGATACTATAATGCTTTTATGGCCAAATATATATGTATATATATGTATATACACATACCAGGGAAATGTTTTATAGGACCTGCATACACCCATGAAAGAAACTACCATCACTTATGTACAAGACACCGAGCTATGTTTGCTAGGAGTGATAACCATGTTGACATCTATCATTTTGGAAGACTGGAAGGCAATTTAAGAGCTGACTAGGCCCTTTCTCTGCTTCCTGGCCGTAATGTGATCTTCTCTCTCCTGTGTGTTGTCAGCCATGATGGACTGACACCATTTGTAGAAATATATACTCTCAAAAAGTGGGTATCTTTCTTTAGGCCTGATTCTGTTTGAATTGCTGTACCCCTCTCACTCAGATGGAAAGAGTCGGGACTTTGCCTCATGTAAGAAAGCGCAAATTTCCATCACTGTTTACTCAGGCATATCCTTGTCAGTACATAATACTTCAAGATGTCTCTCCATCGCCCACGGAATAGACTGAAGCCCCCTACATTATTAAAAATGCCATCCGTGAGAACTTGGAGTTTCCCAGAACAGTGTTCAGACAGTCGTCTGGCTCCATGAATTCATCAAGAACCAAACATTCAAGACAGTCCAACAACTGCCATAGTCCTTTGCCCAGCAATTACCCTTCACCTATGTTAGCAACCCTAGCATGTAACACAGAACAACCACCTCTAACATCTTTCCAAAATGGAAGACCCCAAAATTTTGTTCATTCCTCAATTATATTTAAATGGCTTTTTAAAAGTCAGACTTAACTTGGATTTTAGGGCCTAACCTAAACTCTTGATTTTTTTCCTACACTTAAGTAGCAGCTTATGTCCATAGTTTTAACAGTCCTATTTGTAGCATTTAGTAGCTTTGTTCTTTAGGAGGTTCTAGGGAGAAAAGAGCTTTTTGTACTTCTACTTACAATGAAGAGAAAAATGAAGGTTTTCATGTAAATGAAGCTTTTCAAAAGTTCTGGTTTGGGGAGGAAAAAACTGAAGTAAGAAATGAATCCGAGGGTAAGGTGGCTCACATCTGTAATCCAGCCTTTGCAGGAGGTGGAGGTAGGAGGATAGCAGTCCAGACTGGCTCTGAGCAAAAAGTGTAAGATCCTATCTGAAAAGATAAGGTACCTGCCTAGCAAGCACAAGGCCTTAAATTCAAATCCCAATACTGCAAAAAAAAAAAAGAAAGAAAGAAAAGAAAATCACCTGTTGCGGTTAACTTTTTCTTTAATTACGGATTCTTGAAGGTTGGTGAGTTCCCCAAACTGATTATAAATAAATGTATTTATCTCACTTGCTAATATGCTTTTATTTTTCCCTGTAAATACATTTATTTTTTATCTATAAAAATTGTGAAGTCTTTCTGTTTGGGTCAGTGATATAGAGAACACACGTGAATTAACTTTTGTGACTTCTTTCAAGTCTATATGACTTGATAAAACTTTTTTTAAATTAAAAAGAAAAAAGCTCACAAGACCAGCTGTGAGCTTTTAGTGCACACCTGAATAATTCAATGCTATTTTAATTTCAGTCTTTTTTTATGGGTTATGAATGTGCTATCTACAATACCCTCAAAGTAAACTGTTTGATTATTTAAATTGGGTGTTTGAAAATGTATTTTAATTAGGTCCAAGACCAAATTATAATGGTGTCTAGTGAATACCAAGCACTTTCAAAGGCAACACCACATACAGTGCTTTCTTTCCTGGTTTGTGAAGTAGGGAGGATGTATTTTACTTGTCAGTCACAACTCCCAGTCATTTATTCCAACTCTGTGATGGGTCTCCCCTAAAAATACTGCAAAGGTCATTTACATAGTCAAGGTCCTCTCCTTGAATACTTTTTTTTTTTTAAAGTACTCTATTGTTTTCTGCTGCCATTAATTGCGAAGGGTTTATTTACGAGACAATAATTAATTATACCTCTGGGAAACTCAAGAGTCAACATGAATCAAAGCAGGCTTGGTGAGGATCATGGAAGTCTCACATAATTAAGCAGGGCACTGGAGACCAATTGTTTATAGAGTGATTTTGCTGGAGCTAATTGACACTAATTATTTAATCTGATTTTCTCCTTCCTAGTTATTCTTCTATGGAGTCACTGCTTCCTGCTAATGATGCCCAGGAAACCAGCAAGGTACTCTGTACCTCTATTCAGAGCAGCCAGCCTTCCCTATAGGCAATTGATATCGATAATTGATATTTCTTAACATGCAACAGAGCGTCGTAGAAAACAAACCACAGAAGAAAGTCAGCAAATGATCAATGGTAAAAATACGTGTTGGGCAATAACTTGAATTGATGATTTTTACCTCCAGTTTTAAAGTCAGAATAAGTTTAATTCATGAAAAATGAGTATGTAATGAGCTTATACTTTCCATATTATTTTATGTATACAATGAAATGGCAATTGGAATGTAATTGAAAAGAAAAATAGTAAGCTTATGGTAATATTTAGGAATCAAATCCCATGCAATCATGTCTCTTCATGCAGGCTCTCTGGTGATGGTTAAATGAGAACTTGGGAAACATGCTAATTAATTGAAAAGCCAGCACTATGAGTTGTATTCAATGGTGCCAAGTGTCTCTGTGGTCCCTGCTAATAGATTGCTCCTACTTCTAAATTCTGCCGTTCTTTGACAACATTCACCATTGAGATAGTCAAGCATGGGTATTAATTTACTGATGTGCCTTTTGGTTCTTTAGCTTCTTTTTTTATTTTATTTTATTGTATTGTATTTTATTAATTAATTAATTTTTTTCTTTTATTTATTTATTTTTATTTTCATTTTTCTTTTATTATTCATATGTGCATACAATGCTTGGGTCATTTCTCCCCACTTCCCCCTACCCCCTCCCTCACCCCCCCCACCCCGCCACCCCCTCCCTCTCCCTCCCACCCCCTCGCTACCAGGCAGAAGCTATTTTGCCCTTATCTCTAATTTTGTTGAAGAGAGAGTATAAGCAATAATAGGAAGGACCAAGGGTTTTTGCTAGTTGAGATAAGGATAGCTATACAGGGAGTTGACTTGCACTGCTTTCCTGTGCATGTGTGTTACCTTCGAAATTAATTCTTCTCGAACTAACCTTTTCTCTAGTTCCTGGTTCCCGTCTCCTATTGGCCTCTGTTGCTTTTAAAGTATCTGCTTTAGTTTCTCTGCATTGAGAGCAACAAATGCTATCTACTTTTTTGGGTGTCTTACCTATCCTCATATCTCCCTTGTGCTCGCTTTTATCATGTGCTCATAGTCCAATCCCCTTGTTGTGTTTGCCCTTGATCTAATGTCCACATACGAGGGAGAACATACGATTTTTGGTCTTTTGGGCCAGGCTAACCTCACTCAGAATGATGTTCTCTCCAATTCCATCCATTTACCAGCTCATGATAACATTTCGTTCTTCTTCATGGCTGCATAAAATTCCATTGTGTATAGATACCACATTTTCTTGATCCATTCATCAGCAGTGGGGCATCTTGGCTGTTTCCATAACTTGGCTATTGTGAATAGTGCTGCAATAAACATGGGTGTGCAAGTGCCTCTGGAGTAACCTGTGTCACAGTCTTTTGGGTATATCCCCAAGAGTGGTATTGCTGGATCATATGGTAGATCTATGTTTAGATTTTTAAGAAGCTTCCAAATTTTTTTCCAGAGTAGTTTTACTAGTTTACATTCCCACCAGCAGTGTAAGAGGGCTCCTTTTTCCCTGCCTCCTCACCAACACCTGTTGTTGGTGGTGTTGCTAATGATGGCTATTCTAACAGGGGTGAGGTTGAATCTTAGTGTGGTTTTAATTTGCATTTCCTTTATTGCTAGAGACAGTGAGCATTTTTTCATGTGTTTTTTGGCCATTTGAATTTCTTCTTTTGAGAAAGTTCTGTTTAGTTCACTTGCCCATTTCTTTATTGGTTCATTAGTTTTGGGAGAATTTAGCTTTTTAAGTTCCCTATATATTCTGGTTATCAGTCCTTTGTCTGATGTATAGCTGGCAAATATTTTCTCCCACTCTGTGGGTGGTCTCTTCAGTTTAGAGACCATTTCTTTTGTTGAGCAGAAGCTTTTTAGTTTTATGAAGTCCCATTTATCTATGCTATCTCTTAGTTGCTGAGCTGCTGGGGTTCCATTGAGAAAGTCTTTGCCTATGCCTATTAGTTCCAAAGTATTTCCTACTCTTTCCTGTACCAACTTTAGAGTTCGGGGTCTGATATTAAAATCCTTGATCCATTTTGAGTTATATACATGGATCTAGTTTCAGTTTTTTGCAGACTGCTAACCAGTTTCCCCAGCAGTTTTTGTTGAAGAGGCTGTCTTTTCTCCATCATATATTTTTAGCATCTTTGTCAAAGATAAGTTGGTTATAGTTGTGTGGCTTTATATCTGGGTCCTCTATTCTGTTCCACTGGTCTTCATGTCTGTTTTTGTGCCAGTACCATGCTGTTTTTATTGTTATTGCTTTGTAATATAGTTTGAAGTTGGGTATTGTGATACCTCCTGCATTGTTCTTTTTACTGACTATTGCCTTGGCTATTCCTGGCCTCTTGTGTTTCCATATAAATTTAACAGTAGATTTTTCAATCTCTTTGATGACAGTCATTGGGATTTTGATGGGAATTCCATTAAACGTGTAGATTGCTTTTGGGAGTATAGACACTTTTACTGTGTTGATTCTACCAATCCATAAGCATGGGAGATCTCTCCACTTTCTTTAGACTTCTTCAATCTCTTTCTTCAGTACTGTATAGTTTTCCTTGTAGAGGTCTTTCACATCTTTTGTTAGGTTTACACCCAGGTATTTGATTTTTTTGATGCTATTGTAAATGGAATTGTTTTCATATATTCTTTCTCAGTTTGTTCATTATAAGTGTGTAGAAATGCTAATGATTTTTCTATGTTGATTTTATATCCTGCTACCTTGCTATAGCTATTGATGGTGTCTAGGAGCTTTTGAGTAGAGTTTTTCGGGTCTTTAAGGTATAGGATCATATCATCTGCAAATAGGGATATTTTGACAGTTTTTTTACCTATTTGTATTCATTTTATTCCTTCTTCTTGCCTAGTTGCTCTGGCTAGGAATTCCAGTACTATGTTGAATAGGAGTGGGGATAGTGGGCATCCTTGTCTTTTAGAGGGAATTGTTTCAGTTTTTCTCCGTTAAGTATAATGCTGGCTGTAGGTTTGTTATATATAGCTTTTGTAATGTTGAGGTACTTTCCTTCTATTCCTAGTTTTCTTAGAGCTTTTATCATGAAATGGTGTTGGATCTTATCAAAGGCTTTTTCTGCATCTATTGAGATGATTGAGAGGTTTTTGTCTTTACCTCTTTTAATGTGGTTTATTATATTTATTGATTTTCATATGTTGAACCACTCCTGCATTCCTGAGTGAAGCCTGCTTGGTCGTGACGAATGATCTTTTAGATGTGTTGTTGAATTCAGTTTGCCATTATTTTATTTAGGATTTTTGCATCAATGTTCATTAAGGAGATTGGCTTATAGTTCTTCTTTTTGGAGGTGTCTTTGCCTGGTTTGGGGATAAGTATAATACTGGCTTCATAAAACGTGTCAGGCAGTTTTCCTTCCCTTTCTATTTCATGGAACAGTTTAAGGAGGGTTGGTATTAGTTCTTCTTTAAAGGTCTGATAGAATTCAGCAGAGAATCCATCTCATCCTGGACTTTTCTTTTTTGGGAGACTCTTGATTGCTGCTTCGATTTCATTTTGTTTTATAGATCTATTCACGTGTTTTATGTCCTCTTGGTTCAGTTTTGGATGATCATAAGTATCTAGAAATCTGTCCATTTCTTGAATCTTTAGCTTCTTAATCCTCCACTATATCCAGGTCACCATATGTTTTATAAGATTCAGGTTCTAAGTAACCTCCTAGATAAGAACTTAGGAAGAAATGGAATCTTTGCCTCCCTTTGTAGTACTGTGAAGAAGAGTAGCTTGATTTTGGATCCCTGTCATCCACCTTGTGCTTTCTGATGTCCTAACCTATTCTGTACTAGTCTGTCTTCAAAATTGTTCTATCAGTCAAGTGCTGGTAGCATTAATCCTAGCTATTTAGGAGGCAGAGATTAGGAGGACTGTGGTTTGAGGCTAGCCCAGGCAAATAGTTTGCATGATCCTGTCTTGAAAATACCCAACACAAAAAATGGCTGGTGGAGTGGATCAAGTGGTAGACTACTTGTGTAGCAAGTGTAAGGCCCAGAGTTCAAGACTTAGAACCACCAAGAAAAAAAAATTGTTCTATCCTGCCACTTTTTTTTCTTTTTTTTTTTTTAAAGTTACATGGTCTAGAATTTAGTCTCCAATCTCTTACTCTATTGTTCACCAGAAAAGGCAGCTAAGGGGTCCGTGATTGATATTAAATTGTTCATTTCCCTCATCCTTGTTGCTTCTGGCTTTTATGAATATTTTGGTCATTCTAGAGTGCCCTGAAGAGTACTGTTACAATGGGAGGATTTAGATATTGTGTCAGTCACTTTTCTACTACCTTAACAAAATCAACTGGGATGATCACCAGTTGATGATAAAGAGAAATGGTTTATGTTGGCTCATGATTTTGGAGGTTTCATCCGTGATCAATTGTTCCAGTCATATCTGGGTCTATGTTGAGTTATATCATGGTAGAAATGTGTGGTGGAACAACATCACTCACTGCATAGCCAGAAAGTGAAAGAGAAGAGGAAGAAGAAGGAAGCAGGTTTCACAATCCCCTTCAAGCACACATCCTCAACCATCTAAAGACCTTCAACTATGCCCCACCTCTTAAAATTTCCACCACCTGCCAATAGTGCAAATCAGTGACCAAGCCTGTAACACATGTGTCTTTGGGGGACAATCAAAGTCTAAGCCACAACAGACATGGAAAGAAGCATGTAAAGGTGTTGTGAGAAATGGGTAAGTCTGATTTCAGAGTTCAGAGTGGAAGGACTTTTACCCAGCCTAGAAGCTGGAGGGGATTGGTTAAAGCATCCTAGGAAGTGGAGATTCAACTCCCCTTCTTGCATCAGAGAATTTAATAAACATTAGAATCCATCCCTGAGTAAAGCAGTAAATCAACCAAAGAGATGTCATAGGCCAATCACTTTTAGAAGACACTGTGAGTTATAATAGTTGCTTTTATTTTATCCCAGTGATTTTGTGTATGTACTTGTTTATTCCCATTGTATAGATGAGGAAGCTAATGTGAAATAGCTTATCCAAGATCTTATTGGTGTTTAATGGTGGAGCTGAGATTTAAACTCAAAGGGCCTAGCCTCAATGCTGGTTTCTTAACCAAGGTGTCTGAACAGGACCTACTAAGATTTTTTAATTTCCATGTCTTTGGTACCTATGGTTCTTAGTCCTGGCTTCTAGGTAGAATCTCTTAGGAGAGATTTTAAGATAAAAGATGACCTTTGGGAAATAGGATCCAGGCATGGATACTTTTTGAAGGCTAGTAAGTCCTTTTCCTGCCTTTGAAGTGGTAGTTGTGCTCTTCTGCCCACTTCTATGCCCATTGTCCACTGTTCCTGCATATTGTAAAAGCAGGTCAACAATTCTTCAGGATGGGAGTCCTCTGCATACTCCTGTATTTGTGAGTAGGTCAAAATTTTCGTAAAGATGGTCCGTGCACCAACCCAGATAAAGAGCTTCTCAGATACTACCCCAATTTACCACTGATGCCACTATGATAACCCGCCATCTCTGGCACCCCTGTGCCTTACTCTCCTCCATACCCACCAGTTAGTTCTCCAGTGCACCCCAACCTTTTAATGCACACATGTACTCTGCCCATCTATGGAGAAACCTTAGGGTAACAACATTAAGGGTGTAATTCAGTAGTAACTATATCCTTATTACTTGATTTTTTAATTGTAAAGGACTTTTTAGTAAACAAAACTACAAACCATTATCACACCAGTATATATATATTTTTTTCTTGCGGTACTGGAGTTTGAACTCAGGGCCCACTTGCTAGGCAGGTGCTCTACAACTTGAGCCACTCCACCAACTCTGTTTTGTGTTGGATATTTTTGAGATAGAGTCTCACGAACTATTTGCTCAGGGCTGGCTTCAAACTGCAATCCTCATGATCTCTGCCTCCTCACTAGCTCAGATTACAAGCATGAGCCACCGGCACCAGGATCACCTAGTATACTTTTTAAAAGTATTTATTAACATGATTGTAAAATTGCATCAAAATGTCTTTTTAGAATGGATTTGTTAAAATGAGGATCCAAATAATGTTTATGCATTGCATTTGGCCAATATAACTTTAAGATATCTTCTGATGTAGAGACTTTCTCCCTCTTGTCAAGCTACTTATTTGTTGAAGAAACTAGGGAGCCATTTCTCCTGAAGAATCAGCTGCATTTTGGATTTGGCTGATTGTGTTCTCCTGTCATTTACCTATTCTCTATTCACTGTTTTTCCTATAAATTTTTAACAAGCTCTAGAGCCTTGATTATACATAGGATTTTGATTTTTGCAAGTATACTTCTGCAAGTATGTTCATTTCCTATTGTAGTGGGAGGCACACAGGCCTGGTTGTCCTGCTTTTAATGGATGGGAGGACTGATCCATGAGTTCAGGTGCTGCCAGGCTGAGGACACCATTATCAAGTTGCCTGTCAACCTGCTATCTAATGGCTTTAGCAACCACTGGAAGGTTGCAAGTTTAGTTATTTCACTGGATTATGTAAAAGGATGATACTCTCCTTCAACCACTCCTTCTGCATTTATTAGCCCAATTTCTTTAATAAAAGAGAACTTTTATTCATCAATGATTTAATCTAAATCACTCTATCCTGAAATTGTGGTAAAATGTTTGGCTTTTTCCCTACTAATCTTCAAAGTAAAGCTATTGATGTTACTATTACTTTAAATATTCTAGTAACTTTTAGAAGTTACTAGAGCTGGGGGGTAGCATTTTAAACCTACAGTTTTCAGTGTATTGTTTTTATTGTTCTTTTGGCTTGCTTGTTTTTGTTTTGTTTTCTGCTTTGGTTGGACTGGGAGTTTGAGCTCAGGGCTTTGTGCTTGCATAGCAGGCACTCTACCACTTGAGCTACATCCCATTATTTTGGGGGTCTTGTGAACTATTTACCTGGACTGGCTCAAACTATTATCCTCCAGATCTCAGCCTCTTAAGTAGCCAGGATTACAGATGTGAGCCCTGGCACCCAGCAGCATTATTTCTTTTGATACTCATACTGCTTCCTTTTCAAGTGGGAGAGACCCTTCAATTGACTACTTTGTTCTTTTGACATAACTCTAGTAGATGGTGAAAGCATCCTTGCTTAAGGAGCTAACCTAGGTATATTCTGAGTGGCTTCTGCTCCAGTCATAAAATCAGGTCAGGCTCTTGATAGGAACTTATATTGAAAGATCACAATCCTAGGCCTTAGTGGAGTTCTTGCCTATTAGTTTGTCATTGGTTCTGAACCTTTCAAACTGGCATTTGTGATATATTTTTAAGAACGAGGGAAGACAATTATGAATATATAATATTTTCAATCAAATATAAAATTCTAGCTTTTAAGTTATTTAAAAAATTATTTTTGTATTTCTTTTCTTATAACTGGAAATTGGATTTTCTGATTCAATAACATTGACATCATTATAATTTATTTGTTTCATCCTTTCTGTATTTTTCTCTATATGTGTATAATACCCATGCATATATATATATATAAAATACACATGTATATACAGGTACATGTATATTTTCACTAAGAACTCTTAGTAAGGGCTTTTAAAATAAATGTTGGGTTTTTTTGTGGTACTGGGGTTTGAACTCAGGGTCTTGTGTTTGCTAGGCAGGTGCTCTACCACTTGAGCCACACCCCAGACCCTATGAATGCAGTTTAATATTTTATTGCAGTGTCTTTTGTCTTTTGGACCTATACTACTAGAACTGTACAGTAAATTACTTCTCTTTAAAGTCATTTTAAAAAATTAATATGGCTATGCTATCACATAATATATATGGCTAGATTTATTTGTTTCAGTGTATTTTAAAAGGATTTTTTTGAAAAAAACTCACTTAAAATTGTGGAAAACATTTACATGTTTCCCAAGTCAAAATCATAAACTATTTCAAAGTTTAATAATTAAATGATTTCAATCTTGATTCTCTTTTTCACTTTTTCTTCCTTTGTAGCTAACCATTCTTATTAGTTTCTTAGATTATCTTTCTACAGTTTCTTCAGCGAATATAAATACACATACATATATAGGGGAGGAAAGTCATGCACACATGACTTTCCTCTTTCTTTTTTTCATAATAATAGGTCTTAATCACTGTTTTGGTACATTTTTAACGCGTTCCATCATGACTCTTTCCCCTTTCTTACATAAAGGTATTCTATGATAGACACACCCTTCTACCCCTTGTTCATTCACCCTGTGGGCTAATTCTACTGCAGTGTTTAGAGGTCTTCTTTGTCACTTGCCATAGCTGCACAGTACCCCACTGTGTGAGTGATCATAAGAGGCTGCTGTGTTTCTTTCTAGTTCTTACCTCATGATCTTTCACTCTTTTCAGATCTTTTTAGTTCTTTTAGCCTTAGAAGAATCCCATTTCCTATTTCCTGTCCAAATGCATGGGACACACACACACACACACACACACACACACACACACACACACACACAAAGGAAGCTTCAGCATCTGGTTTTGCTGGGAGTAGGCATTTAATCAATTTCAAATGGATTACACATAACTATAAGTTTTCGCTTATTTGACTGACTGAGTATCTCTGAAGGAAGACTTACCTCTTCCTTCTTTGAGCTGCTCCTTGTTTTCCAGTCTTGATAACCTTACAAGAATTTTGTCTTTTTTTTTTTACATGCAATTTTATTTTAAAAATTTTATTTACTTACATGTACATACATTATTTGGCCCACTTCCCCCTGCCCCCAAGAATCTTGTCTTTTAATGGTCTAGCTCTGACATGTCTTTTCCCTGCCCCCCACCCCAAGTCAACCCATCTGATCCCACCTCCCTATGTTCCTGGTTGGTAACAGATTTCATGATACAGAGAGTTCTTTCTCTTTCTTTTTTTCCCTCAGGCTGGTGGTTTTCACTTACTATAATATTAGATTAGCGAGTTAGAAAGATTTTTGTTTTGAACTATCCTTTGCTTCTCCAGAATCCCCCCTCTGAGGAACTCTTTCCTTCTCAGTTACAACATGGCACTATCTTTTAAAATAAAGATATTTTAAACAGGGATTTGGTGCACGTGGTAAGGCACTTGCCTAGTAAGGGCAAGGTCCTGAGTTCAATCCCTACTATCTCCAAAAAACAAACAAAAAAATCTCAACAAAAACAGAAAAAAATGCATATTTTTATTATTTACTTATACTATGTGTCATTCCATGGGGGGTTTTAGGCATTTAACTATGATTTTATTATAGTTATTTAGTGGTCAACTAGAATATTAGAAGAAGGTTTTAAATTATGGACACACAAACTCATACGCACACACTATATAAACCTATCAGAAGTATTTTGATATTGACATAATTGCAGAAGTACTGTGTGTGCTCTTACTAAATTGAAAGGTTGTGTTCGATAGTACAATCACAGTGTGTGGCTTATGAAATCTCACATGCTCCTTATGAGATGTAATTCTTGAGGTTAATCAGAAACTCATGTGGGATGTCCTCCTCTTATCATACTTACTTGCCTAGGTAAGTTTGGAATTTGGTTTATCTCAAAAGTCTAAACTTCTTCAGTGGACATAGAATAAGCTTTCTCAAGAGTAATTTAAATTTATTTTGTCAAAGGAAGCTGCTTTTGTGGTAGATATATAGGTATTTAAGGTGGAATTCATTTGTCTTTCCTCTCAGCGAGGACAGGAGTTTAAGGAAACACCAATGTAAGAATAATCGCTTATCTTTTCTCCTTCCTGAGATTTTTATTCTGGATTTAAATGTAACAAATGTTCATATTATAAAATATAGAATAGATCTGAAATTAAAAAAAAAATTAAAATCTTTCTCTTTCTAAACAACTGTGATGAACACTACTAGTATATTGATGTATTTCTTTCTAGGATTTTCCTAGATATAAAATAGGAATTTATATAACTCAAAATACGGTTGAAATTGTATTGCCTGTAGTATTTTTATATCTGGCTTTTCTTCACTTGTCACTATGCTTAAGTATTTTAAAATCATATCATTAAAAATTCTCTAAAATATAATGTTCATAATTTCATATTATTCCATCATACAGAAACTGCAAAATTTACATACTCATTCCTCTGCTGTCTGACAATTACGTTCTTTACAATGTTTTTTTTTTTCTTTGCCCTTATCTTTAATTTTGTTGAAGAGAGATTATAAGCAATAATAGGAAAGACCAAGGGTTTTTGCTAGTTGAGATAAGGATAGCTATACAGGGAGTTGACTTGCATTGCTTTCCTGTGCATGTGTGTCTAAAAGTATAAATCATTTACATTGGGGATAATTTCCTCAGGCTTCACCCTGAGAAGAGAAATTAGTAAGAACCAATTGGCACAGTGTTTTTTGTCTTTTACTCTCACTCTTGCAAAGATGATCAAGTCTGCAAAGGAGATGTAATTTTTGCCTTAATTTCAATCATGACTCGTAGGTTATCCTCAGGAGTTGGTCTCACTTAACTGAGCCTTGCTCAGTATGAACAGATTTGAGACTGGCAGGTCCTAGATGGTTCAGCTTGGAGCAGTGCAGGGATAATGGGCAGAAGACAGAGTTCTAGCTCTTGTCTCAGCTCGTCTGTCATCTTCTTGTGTGACCTCACAGCGTTGACATTTCTGTACCTTTCTCTGCAAGTCTAGAGCTTTCTTCTCTAGAAGATGAGAGGTTGTACTGTTTGCTAAGATTTCTCTTATTGTCCAAATTCTTCTAGTTTTATTTTTTTGGAAGTTTAAGGTAGCCCACACAGGTCCAAGGGATATTGCCTAAAGATATGGCTGGTTGGATTTTTGCTGTCACCATCCCATCAAAGTCATGCCATAGTTGTTAACAAGGAGAGAAAAGCTTTGCTTGTTCCTAGATTCTGTCCTAGAGTTCTAGGTCAGATGGCTTGTGCTTAAGGAAGTACCAAGTTACCTGGAAGCCTTGTTCTGGGGCTGTGTCCCATCTTCTGAAAAGCTTTTTCAGTCTACATGTTACAGTCTGGAAAGAAAGTTCTAGAGACAATTTTCTGGATGCTTCAACTTACTAATAACTCAAACTTTCCATCTGCTTCACACTCATGCAGTGTCAGTTCTCCACAAACGCCCATGCATCAAACACTTGTCATCCATCCTCTGACAAATAATGCACAATGGTGTGTTATGGGCAAATCTACATCAAGAGCTCAAAATGTCCCTTGGAGAATAAGGTAGAGCAATGAAGTATTAATTTGCCATTGATCTTCATCCTAAGGTAAAGGTCTGTAGAGTGAAAATTGTAGGCAACAAATCATGTGCCTATGACATTGGAGAACTGCCAACCACATCTCATCTTAGTCTTTTACAGGGCTAAGGGCTGGAACTGGTGCTCATCACTTGTAATTCCAGCTATTTGGGAGGCAGAGATTGGGAGGATCATGGTTTAAGGCCAGCCCAGGCAAAAAGTTAGCAAGGACCCATTTCCACAAATAGACCAGGTGCAGCAGTACACTTCTGTAATCCCAGCTACATAGGAGGCAGAGGAAGGAGGATCATAGTCCAAGGCTGGACCTGGACAAAAATAACTATTTGTAAAAAGGGCTGGGGGGTGGCTCAAGTACCCACCCAGCAAGCATGAGGCCCTGAGTTCAAACCCCAGACCAACCAGATCTCAGAGCAAAGTTTGCAGTGGCTCTCAAATTTTAGCATGTGACAGAGCCATCTGCTAAGCTCCAGGTCCCCAGGCCCTATATCCAGAGTGTCTGATCCACAAGAGTTTACATTTCTGTCAAGTTCTCAGATGATGCTGAGGTTGCTGGTCCAGAGACCACACACTGAGAGTCCCTGGTTTGCTGGATTCCAAGCAATCTTAACTGATCATTCATATTCTCCATATGACTGGAAAGCCCATCAGGCAACCAGACCTGAAGTGGCTCTTATAAGGTGCCTTGAAAAGATAGATTTAGCCAGGAGAGTCGGTAGGTATTCTATAGAGATTAACCCAGTCAATGTAAAGGAAACTAGAGAGAAATGATCTGGGGGAATTTGGTTGTCAGAGATGCCATAGTGAAGCAGTAGGGGAGAAGCCACCAAAATAGGGGTCTAAACTGACAGCAACAACAGGCTATTTACGGAACATCCCCTCACAGGTCAGTTACACACAAAATGAATTAAATACCAGTTCTTAGGGATTTCCACCCTTCTCAACTGGTAATGCCATCTGCAGTTTCTCCTCAAATATGAATAATAGTGATGGATTGCTAATAGAGTATGTTATTGTTGAATATTGGCTCACAGGAAATATCTCCTTTTCTTACCCTTTTTCCAGATAAGATTTTTTCACATTTAAATGATCTCCATCTTGAAATGCCTGCCACTTACAAAGGAGTTCAATATCCCACAGCACCCAGGAGAACAGGCGGGTGGAACTGAACTGTACAGCAATTGTCTTCAAGAGACACTCCCTCTTGTCCAAATTTCAGTCAGAGAATCAATGGGGAGCAAACCAAGATCGATTTTAATTGATTATTTGGTGTTTTTCATAATTTGCATTCTTCCTTAATGCTTGACAGAATAACTGCTAGAGCCTAATGCCCTGTAATTTTATCTCTCATCCTAATGCCTTTGCTGTACAGCAACCATGGCACCTACGAACAGCACATTGTTCCCTGGCATGTCACAGAGGACAATGGAGCAGATTACAGGGAAATGTGACAAAACTGTGCTTACATTTGTGTGCCTCCGTAAGTGTGCCCTCTGCATTACCTTGGTTTGGACCACAATGTCGATTGCTGGTATTTGAATGTTGTATAAGGAATACAATTCGACAAATAGTTAGTTGATGCACTGTAGTTCATGCTCACAGACTTTGACTCTAAAATTATGTTTTGAGGTTAATTGCCTCAAAGCAGGAAGAAGCAGCATTACAATTGCCTTGAAGATTCAGTTTGGATGAGAGAAAAACTTGGAAATCTCTTTAGTAAATGTGACAGAAGGTGTAGGTTGCTTGCTACCAATGATTCCTGCTTCTAATTTTACTAATAGAATCCAGACTTGGGGCATCCACCATGCCCAGTTTCTTTATTGTCTAAGAAAGTCATGGTATGATAAAAGCGAGAGCACACAAGGGAGGGGTGAGGATAGGTAAGACACCTAAAAAATTAGCTAGCATTTGTTGCCCTTAACGCAGAGAAACTAAAGCAGATACCTTAAAAGCAACTGAGGCCAATAGGAAAAGGGGACCAGAAACTGGAGAAAAAGTTAGATCAAAAAGAATTAACCTAGAAGCTAACACACACGCACAGGAAATTAATGTGAGTCAACTCCCTGTATAGCTATTCTTATCTCAACCAGCAAAAACCCTGTACCTTCCTATTATTGCTTATACTCTCTCTTCAACAAAATTAGAGATAAGGGCAAAATAGTTTATGCTGGGTATTGAGGGGGTGGGGGAGAGAGGGAGGGGGCGGAGTGGGTGGTAAAGGAGGGGGAGGGGCAGGGGGGAGAAATGACCCAAACCTTGTATGCACATATGAATAATAAAACAAAAAAAAAAAAAAGAAAGAAAGTCATGGTAATACAAAATGACTAAAACAGTACCCAAAGAGACTATAAATTAGTGGTTCTCTCTCTCTCTCTCTCTCTCTCTCTCTCTCTCTCTCTCTCTCTCTCTTTCTCCTGGGTACTGGGGTTTGATCTTGCTAGGCAGGTGCTCTACCACCTGAGTCATCCAAGCCAGGTCCTCCATCTTCATGATACACTGCATCCTTCTGAAGAGCTTAAAAAATACTGAAACCTGGCATTTATCCCCATAAATCCTGATTTAATTGGTCTAGAGTGAGACCAATTATTTGTAAAAACTCAACAGCAACTAAGGATGAGAATCTTTGGTTTAAATTTATGAAAACATGACATTTCAAACTATACTTCCCTTGTATCTTTGAGGAATAGGATGAGAAAACATGTGGACCAGCCTAAAAATAATATCCCTCCTCCCCTCCACTACTGGTGTTTGAACTCGGGCATCATTTTTGCTGGGCAAGTGCTCTACCACTTGACCATACTCCTAGCCCTTTAGTTTATGTTTTGTTTTTAAGATAAGGCCTCACTAACTGTACGGGTTGGTCTTGAGCTTGAACCCCTCCTGCCTCTGTTTTCCACACCTGGAAATAGGCATGTATCAACATGCTTGGCTTAAAATGCATTGTTGAAACCTATCATAGGTAAGATATTTTCCATGTACTCTCATTAAATTCTTATAATACTAAAGAAAATGGAGTTAGCATCATTTTATAAATGAGACTATTAAGACTTGGTAAGTACTACAGTTTGAATTCGTCACCAAAAGTTCATATCTCAAAAATTTAATCATCAAATTTATATGTTGGTGATATTTGCAGGTGGGAGCTAATTAGGATTAGATGAGATCATGAGAGTGGGGCTCCCATGATGAGATTCATGGTCTTATAAGAAGAGAAAGAAAGCAGGGCTTGGTGGCACAGGCCTATGCTATCCCAACTATGTGGGAGGCAGAAGCAGGGGCATCTAAGTCCAAGGCTGGTCCTGGGCAAAATGCAAGACCATGTCTGAAAAATAAGACAAAAAAGGACTGGAAGCATGGCTCAAGTGGTAGCAGGACTGATCAGCAATCGCAAGGCTCTGAGTTCAAACTCCAGTACCAAGGAAAGAAGAGGGAGACTTAAGTTTATAAACTCTTATTCCCTCACCACACGATGCCTTCAACCATGTTATGATACAGCGATAAAGGCTTTTGCCAGGGGTGTGTCCTTTGATCTTGGTCTTTCCAGCCTCTAGAAATGTAAGTAATAAATCTCTCTTCTTTATAAGTCACCCAGTCTGAAGTATTGTGTTATAGCATCACAAAACAAACTAAAACAGCAAAAATATAGGTAGTGGAGTCAAACCCAGATTTCTCAGGCTCCAGAGTTGACAATCTTTCTACTCTATCATACTGCTTATATAAAGCTTTCTGTTCTCTCTCATCTCTCACTAACAGATTCTCTGCTTACATAGGGCAAAACCAGGGTTGTAATATGGCATTTCTGACTCCTCATCTAATGCTCCAGCTCCTATATTTAAAACTCGTTCTAGTCCTGAGCCAGCTTTATTGGATTGTTTTTGGGTACCAAGACTGAGTCTACCGTCCATGTTCTCCAGCTCAAAGCTTTCAGCTCCTGGGAGCCATTCCAGGGTCTCCAATCCTAGAGGCTGTCAATCATTCCCATGAACATCTCCATGTCTATTTTTAAAAAGCTGATTTTTCTTCTGGAAATATTTGCCATAGATCATAAGGAATTAAATTCACCAGGACACCATGTTTCAGTCCACTTTGAAGTCCAAATGTTCAGGATGGGCTGTCTAAATCTAGCAAGTTAAAGTGCTAAATAAACGCTAGATTTCTATTTTAAGGAAACCCTTCACTGGGAAGTAGTGGGGCTTGAACTCAAGGCTTCATGCTTGCTAGGCAGGTGCTCTACCAATTGAGCCACTCCTCGAGTTCTAAGGAACATAGAATTGAAATGAATTATAACTATCAGTGCATCTGTGACAGAGCCCGTGATGTTCCAGGGAAAATTTGGTGCAATGTCTCAATTTCCCTTTTCCCACTAGTGGCCCAAAATACCCAAAGATATTTGGTATAAGCAGTATTTTGCTTAGTTGTCAACCAAATCTTCTTCACTCATAATTGGTGTATATTTCTTGTGAAAAAGGAATTCTTAAGCCAATATTAACTGAGTTGATTTATTTTGTTTCTGATAATTCCCTTACTGTATTCATTTTTTTAGTTCATTGCATCTAAGCTGTTGAATTCTATTAAGAAGGCCAATTTTCAAAATGACCAAAGTACTTATGAAACCTATTACTGTTAACTTTCTGAATAATATAATACCTCAATTGGCATTGGTTTGCACTCACTGAGCATTCTGCTCTTTTATTGTGTAAATATGACAGGAGTATATTGATCTCTTCTCTTAAATGCTTAATCAAACTCTGTTAATAGTGCTAGCCATAAACTACATAGCAGGCTTTGAAATGTGTACACCTATGAATCAAACTTAAATGAGATAATTTATCACAAGACTATTTTTTTCTGGGCCTACTGGGAGTTCATCCTACATTTTTTGTGTGGTTATGAGCTTGCGTGTTGGCTTTGTCTAATTCTATGTAAAGTATGCTGATTTATTAGAATGCTCACTCTACGGTAAACTGATAATTGGATGCTCTTGAAAGAACGAGTTTCATTGATCTGGTCAATGACCACAGATATTACTGAAGTAAACCTCTTAACAGTGTTGGGGCGTATTTTGGCCATGATCAATGTTTCTGAATCTTCCCTTGTGTTTTTTTGTTTTGTTTTGTTTTATGTAACACCATCTGCATTGATTTACATCTGCAGCAAAGTTAATGTGCTAAATTCATCTTGACATGAAGTTTCATTACTTTTCTTGTGATGCAAACTTTTCTTTGTGCATTATAGATTAAAAATCTTCCCTGACGGTCTTTGAAAATAATCTACTTGTTCTTATGTCAATATGTATCAGCAGTTGCCAATTGTAAAGTGAACAGTGAAAGACATTGCCTTTAAAATAATTGAATTAAATCTTTCTTTTTCTTTCTTTCTTTCTTCCTTCCTTTCTCTCTCTCTCTCTCTCTCTCTCTCTCTCTCTCTCTCTCTCTCTCTCTCTCTCTCTCTCCTGTCTTTTTTCTTTTTTTAAGCCATTGAAGATATCTAATTTAGTTTCTCTCTGAGAACAAAAGGTCAAGTCCACAATGCCCCAGTCTTTCCTGTATGTCTGTGACTAGAAAATGACAAGGTATGCACTAAGGGATGATAACGAATATGATCTTGACTCATAGACTACAGAACCATCTTTATACACAGTGGCTGGCTTTAGATCCTGCTAAACCCAAAGGCAAAAAAATCAGGAACTGGCTCTAAACTATATGTAGGCTGTTTATCTATGTTCTGATTTATATGTAATGGAAAATACGTAAAACATACAGGTTAATGATATTTTCTTAGAATTATAAGACAAAAAAAGCCTCTCAGCATACATATGCATGGTATATTTTCTGCAAAGAGTACAAGTTTCTTGAGAATGTTTGATTTTTATGTTACCCATTTTATGTCTACAAAAAACCACAAAAAATTCCCCTGTGGGTGTAAAGAAATAAGGGACACCATGCATTTGATTTTTTTTTAAACTACTATGTACAAGTGATATATACAAGTGGTAAAATTCAAAAAGCAGCAAAGGGATTTGAAGTCAAAACTATGCCTTTTCTCTCCTTTAGATTGAAGTGAGGATATATGGTGGATGGACTTCATATACTTACATGAAATTGAACAAAGAAACTTCTTGCAATTGCTTTAGGTGGGGTGGGGAGGGGGCTAAGGGCAAGAGACTATGGGGGCCTTGTAACTAATGTACAATATAAACCTAATCTGAATTGTCACCATGAATCCCCCCCATATAACAAATATATCTTAATATAAAAAATATATAAACACACACACATATATATGTATATATATTTGTATATGCATATATACAAATATATATACATATATACATATGTACACATATGTATACATATATATGTATATATATGTATATACATATATAAACTGAGATCTGGAAGACTGAGATTCTGGGCCAACTGGGCAAAAAAAGGATGCAACACCCCCATCTTAAAGGAAAAAGCTAGGCATGCTGGTGCACCCGTCATCCCTGCTACACCAAGAAGCCTAAAATAGGAGGATCAAGGTCCAGGTCAACCTGGTCCAAGAAGCAAGACCCTACCTCCAAAATAACCAGTGCACAAAAGACTGGAGGCATGCCTTAAGCATCGAGTGCCTGCATAACCTGCGTGGAGCCCCGAAGCTTCACAATCATCCATTTATGGATTCATATCGTGTTCAATCAGCCCTCCGCTGCTGGACACTTAGATCACTTCCAATCCCTTGCTGTATTGAATAATGTCTTAATGCACGAGCCTTTGTATAGACTGTTTCTTACACATGGGAGTGTATCTGTAGGATTCATGAATGGAATTGTTGGATCAAAGGGCGTGTTTAATTAAATTTTGACAAACTGTCTGCATGGTATTTCAATAGCTGACAGTTGCTATGGAACAGACTCCAGTTGGTAAGAATGGATGCCAGCTGCAGACAGCTGGCGAAGACAACATCAGATGAATGACAACACTTTCAAATTCCCCTGCAAAAGTACAATTGGGGAATAATTTTTATAGTTTTCCATTGGGATTCCCATTTACAGAATGTATTAAATCTCAATGGTTTTGAATGATCCTTAAAACTGAAAAAAATGTTACCTGGAGACTGGATGTGTCTAGAATATGTATTAAATGTACTATACCATTTATAAGAAAGACAAATATTGTCTATCAACTTTAACATTGTGCAGGGACCTGGGGATGCGTCTGGAAGCGACCAGAACAGAGGGTGTTTCTGCCTTTCCCACTGGAAGGCGTGTTTCACAGGGGCAGGAACTCATTTTTCTCCCGTAGTAGTACTTTCGATACCCTAGAAAAATGCCTGGTGGTTGTGGCAACATGTATCTCTAGTGACTCAATAAATAAATATTAAACTGAGAACCGGAAAGATATGGAATCTGGTTGTAAATATTCACACAGTAACACTCAATTTTCTTTTCCTTATTTTTTTGAAGAGAAAATGTGCTATTGTGTATTCATTTTATTTTTCTTGGATTTTTAAATTAGTATATATTAATTGTACAAAAGGGTTTCATTGTGATATTTCCATACATGCAAATAATGTACTTTGATTAAATTCAGCCCCTCTGTTACTCAGTCACTCAACAATTTTAGCAGGTTTCATTATTCTTTTTTCATGCATACATACAAAGTTATTCAATTATATTCAATATTTCCTGTCTCCTAACATACAGAGTTTGGGTCATTTATTAAAGATAACACTGGAAGGCAAAATTATTGAAGAAAAATGTACATTTCACTAGTAGGTCTTTTAATTCAGCCACTTGAGGAAGATTATCTATGTTTGAATATTCTTAGACCATGATTATTGCTAAAATTTGCACATTTTATAATGTGGTAATTGTATTTAGCTAGCTGTCTTTTGTTTTGGAGGGCTGGGGTGTAGGTACTTGCAAATGCAGAATTTAACACCTGAAGTAGTAATTATGTGTACTTAGAAATTATAGGGTAGGAATTGGAAATTGTAATGAAAAAGGCAGGTTATAGAAAATAATATGCAATATATAGATTTGTGTGTTGAGCACTGTGAGGACACATAGCAAAAGATGTTTGTGATACCTCAGACAAAGTGGCTGACTTTCTTAATTCTTCCCGCCTCCTTCCACCTCAACTTCATGAGAACCAGTGAGACAAAGTCATAAAACAAGATGATGAATCCAAACACCCTGAATTCATCCGGGATTCAACACTGCCTCAAAAGCCGGGTTGTCTAAGACAGGCACCATCTGGAAATGCAGTTCATACACAGTGCAGTGTCTTCAACAAGCTCAGTTACTTGGACTTCTTTAGTCTTCTCCCACATCAGTGTGGTTCTGTATTATAAATTCAGGACTTTGAGATGACTGAAATACTTAGATAAGTGTAGTAGGCATAGTGGCTCATGCCTATAATCCCAGCTACTCAGGAGGTGGAGATTAGGAGAATTGCAGTTTGAGGCCAGCTGGGCAAAAAGTTAATGAGAGCCTCATCTCAACCAATAGCTGAGTGTGATGGGACACGGCTGGAAGTCCAGCTATAGGAGGCATAGGTAGGAGAATCGAGGTACAAAGCCAACCATGGGCAAAGAACTTGAGACCTTGTCTAAAACTAACTATAGCAAAAAAGGACTTCCGGTGAAAAAATGATGGGACGTGAATATTATGGGGACTGAGGGGGCCCAGAAGGAGGGAGAAGGGGAAAGGAAAGGATACTGAGTGAGGAAGAGAATTAAAATACACGACAGCATAAGAAAACCCACTAAGCACTGTATTAAAAAGGTGGGGGAGGGGAATGGGAATATAATGGAAGGGGGAACTTGCCCAAAGTACATTGTACGTGTGTATGGAATTATCACAGTGAAGCCCCTGGTATTATTAATGTATACTACCTCAAAATAGTAAAATACGTAAGTACATGAATAAATCAGTAAACAAAGTAAAATTGTAAGTCAATTAAAAAAGGGCTGGGGGTGTGGCTCAAGTGGTAAAGCCTGCCTGGCAAGATAGAGGGTCCTGAGTTCAAACCCTAGTACCACAAAGAAAGAGGGAGAGAGAGAGAGAGAAAAAGACATTTTAGTGTGAATGCTATGACTTTTCTGGAAAGTCTGTCACTTTCAGACTTTGAGGAATGAGTTTATTTGATTCCCCCTCATATTTCAGAATCTAGCACCTGGCACACAGTAGGTACTTAACGACTATTTGTCAAATATTTTCATGGATAAAAACGTGCTTTGTTGGTGAGGCTGAAATGGAGGGATCTCAGCAAAGCAACAAGTGGTCAGCATTCGTTCCAGTGCTGAGCTTCCTAAGGGGCAGGGATCGTGTGTGAGTTACTAAACCGTTCCATGATAGCCAGCCTGGCTTCCATTAAGCCCCGGGCTAAAGGGTGAACAGTTAATTTCATAGCTGCACTAAATAGTTATATCGCGTATCAGTCAAGGTGCTATATGCTTCCAAATCCCTTGGAAAGCACCCAAGGGCAGAGGCCAGAAATCATTATAAGCTTGACTAGGAAAACTGTTAATAAAGTGGGTCATGGGATTTTTTTTTCAATGCCAAGAAAATAATGTAATAATGGGATTGTGTCTTTCCCCGTTTCTTTTGAAAATGCTCTTAGTAGTAGGATCTGTTCAATCAAAGGATTTAGGAATATTCCAACAATGAAAGTTTCTGTGTTTTACACTCGGGACTTATTAAAGTGGATACCTGCTGAGCAGCATTATCAGATTAAAATCTCTATGAATCCAAAGGGGGAGACAGAGAGAGAGAGGAGTTTATTGGGCTTTGTAAAGACCTTTATTTAAGAAAAAAAAAAAAAAAACCTGACAATTACTAAAGTTTTATTTGAAGGCAGTAAATGGGAAGATTTTCTGTGCGAAAATTGAATATAAGTAAATCAGGATGGAAGAATGGCTTAATAGATAAAGCTTTAGAATTTTACAAAGAGCACCAGTTATAATATGCAATTAAGCATATTGGAAAAGCTGTTGAAAATAAAGCATACTTCCACATTGTTAAAGAAATGAGGTCTGGAAGCAATATTCACAATTAACATCGGGTTAGTCCATCATCCCCTTGTTCATGGTGATTTAACAATGTCACATGGCACACATTTTTCAAAATGCAATTGCAAATCTATTTCAGGTCAAAATGACTTGCAACACTATTAGAACTTCATCTTGGTGTTCTGACCTAAAATGAAAATACATGCCCCAGTGCGGTCACATTCTCATTCCTTCCAGGTCCCTCCTCAAGCCTCTAGAACTGGTTTTCATCAACATTGTGCACCTTGCTGGCGTATGCCCTTTTATTCCTAGGAAAGGCAGAATTGTGTCTGAAGTAAAAGGAAGGTGTGCAGGTGAGATAAATGTGGAGTTTCATTGTGGAGGTGGGCTAATGAGGAATTGGGACGCTTGGAGTTACTGTCCCTATCCTTTCTGGGTCCCTTTTCTTCTAGTGCAAAGTCTCTCTGTAACATTCTTTTCCCACTCCCTTCTAAAATGATGGAATAAGCTAGATTTCACCTCCTTTGCAGGAAAGAGATCAGTCAGGAGGTGATATGACAGTTTCAAAGAATGCTCTGATTTGGGGGGAATGTGTGGGAAAAGTATTAAACCCCCACAGGCAGAGTTTTCCTTGGGACCACATGGTAAGGATGCAGCCTGTTTGTTAAGAGTAGACAGGGCTGATTGTCTGGCGTCTCCTTGGATACTGCATCCAAGTTTGGCTTAATTCCTCCAACCTCGGGTTCCTGGCCTATGAAATGTTAATTGTGAACAGTAAAGGAATAAAGAATTGACAAAGGCCTCGAATGCCCTAGTTAAGAGCACGCATATGGACTCCCTCAGAAGGCAGAAGAACTAGCATCTGACTTCTCCATTGGTCAGGTGCAACCTGCTGTAAGAGAACTCACTTTAGGGAAATTCAAATCTAACTGTTCTTTCCAAAAGAATAATCCCTTGAGAGCCTGGGAAGGTAAATAATCCAAAGGCCTAAATCCATGTGCTTAGTTCTTTGGTTTTCTGTATTTTCAAATGTTTCAGGGTACTCTGAAGGATGGAGGGAGCAGTTTGTTTAATTTGACACATTGTCTCAGTCCATTTTCCATTGCTATAACTGAACACCACACACTGGGTAATTTATAAAGCAAAGAAATTTATTTCTTAAGTTCTGGAGGCTGAGAAATCCAAGATCATGGTACCAGCTTTTGCTGAAGGTCATACCATGAAGAAAGACAGACAAACAGGTGTGAGACAGAGAGAGGAACTGGGCCAAACTCATCTTTTTGTTTAATCAGGAACTCACTCCTGCCATGGCGGATGATAATGAAAAAGCAACCCTGAGATAAGAACATTAATTTATTCATGAGGGTGGAGCCCGGTGGCCTAATCGCCTTTTAAAGGCCCCACCTAGTAATACTGTGACAATTGCAAATATATATCTATATCTATTTCTGCTTTTTTTTTTTTTTTTTGGTGGGACTGGGGTTTGAACTCAGGGCTTTGCACTTGCAAAGCAGTCACTCTACCACTTGAGCCACACCTCCACTTTGCTCTGGTTATTTTAGAGATGGGGTCTCTTGAACTATACGCCCAGAATGGCCTTGAATCTAGACCCTCCTGATCTTAGCTTCCCAGGTAGCTAGGATTATAGGCATGAACCACTGATGCCTAGCTGCAATTACATTTTAACACAAGTTTTGGGTGGGTACATTCATAGTACAAATATATGAATTTCCCATGCAACCATGGAAGTCTAACACTCCTGGTAGAATGGTGGTGGTAATTTGGGGAACATGAAGCTCATGAGGATTTCAGAATGAGTTAGAAATAGATTCCCTGGGAAAACATGACCTGAAGGAATTCTCCACATCTGCCAACTGTGCAATAAACATGTTGTATAACTTTATAGATAGAGAAAGACATCTCTTAAAAGCCCAGGAGCTTGGAAAGTGACATCTCTGTGAATCATTTTACTTTTTATAGGGGTCAATGAGTCAAGTTCATGAGACTTCAATGCAAGGACTCCTCGGGTCCTTTAGTTCTGGCCCATAGTACTGGGATGAGTGATTAAAGAGCTCCCATTTCACCAGAGAAAGAAGGACAAGGCTAGGGCCACAAATCCCACATGTCTTGAAAGCAAAAGCTGAGGCACTTTGCCTAGGCTTTTACTAGAAGCAGCACCTCTGGAGTAAGAACTTCAGATTTCCAGAGCAGTAGTGGGTTATGTGTTTGTGGAACCTGGAGTTTGTACGATTTCCAAAATACAAAGTGGGGAGTAGTATAGGGTCTTCAAAGAAGTCTGTGCTAAAGAAAATTTCCCTAGCCCAGGTTGGTGAGTACATGTTTAAAATCCTAGCACTCAAGAGGATGAGTCTGGGGGATCAAGAGTTCAAGGCCAGCCTGGGCTGCATGGTGAGACCCTGTTTCAAGAAGGAAAAAAAAAAAAAAGAAGGCCTCAAGACTTATGATGTTGTCTATAACCTATTGTAAGATTTATCTCTTCCTGGATAGAGCAAAATTTAAATTACTCTTGAGGAAGAAGAGCAATAATAATTATAATTTGTTAAGCTCTATGTTAAAACCTTACTGTAAAAAAGAAAATACTACAAATTGGATGACTGGAAAGAACAAAAATTTAGTTTTTTACAGTTCTGGAGGTTAAAGACTGAAATCAAGTTATCGGTAATCCAAGTTCCCTCCAAATCCTGGAGGGATCCTTCTCTGCCTCTTCTAGCTTCTGGAAGCCCTAGGCAATCCTTGGCTTGTGGCCCCATCAATCATCTCTGGCTCCATATTCTGACAGCATTCTTTCCTCTGTGTCTGCTTTTATAAAAACATGAGTTATACTGGATTAGGGTACATGCTAATTCAGTATGGCTTCATCTTAATTTAATTATGACTATTTTTGTTTGTTCATTTTGTTTTGTTTCTTTAGACAGGGTCTTGCAAGTCCAGGCTGGCCTGGAGCTCGCCATGTAGCCCCAAATGGGCCTCCCGAGTGCTGGAATTGTTAGGTGTGCACTAACCATGTCCAGCACAAAGACCCTGTTTTTAAAAGTCAGGTCACATTCACAGGAACCAGGGGGTAAGACTATTTAATAAAGTCCATTCATATAGTCATTTGTCCAGTCAACAAATATTTATTGAATGGCCTTTTGATGTGAGGTATTCAATGCGAGAAATACGTTTCTTTCAAGGAGTCAGTCTCATTCATTAAAAACAAGGCAATTTGTTAATGAATAAATGAAAGTTAAGTTATAATTCCCACCTTTCAGTAATTATTTTTATTCATAGTTTCAGCACTCACTAAATATATTTGTTTATCTCCCAGTCAATTTATATTCATGATTTCCTTGTATTTATTTCTATTTTTATTTATTGTTGTGCTGGGTGTGGGTACATTGCAGCATTTAAAAAGGTTCTTACAATGTGTATTTGTTTTAGATTACTGGATCTTTGAGAATAGAAATTATTTTTCTGTCTATCTTTCCTGGATAATAAATATAGTAATAAATATATCAATAATATTATATAACATAATGATCATACCTTAATCAACTAATGATTTTATCAGTTCAACTCACACAATTTTAACCTTGGAAGAGGCTTTACAGACCCTCCACTATGGCTGCCAGGTTTGCATAGCTAGCTTGGTCAAAACTGGGGCTAGAATCCAGTTGTTTTGACTATTTAGTAATAAAATATTTTACCCAATAACTATTGAACAAATTGATATAGTTTAAAGAGTTTTGACACCATGCAATGCTGTCTTTATTTAATGATATTTCCTGGCTCTGCTACCTTTGTCAGTTTCTTCATTCCTCTGAGCCTTGCCTGGTTTTGTCACTAGTGAATTAGGGATGAAAATTGTCCATTTCTCTGAGAGATTTTATGAGGGCTAAGTAAGATAAAATACGTAAGGTACTTTGCATACAACAAACATATGGATAGCTTGCTCTCAATATGGCCATCACATACCAGGAATGTAAGCCAGGAACAATGAGCAGGATTTGAAGTAGGCGCAAATGTTCTCCAGTTCTCTCTGAGAGACAACTGAATACTCTAATTAGGTTTTCAAACTTAAAAGCTCACCTGGTTCTTGTATAATTCACAGGGATACCACAAGAACTCAGGTGACTAATTTAAACATTAAAAATAAATCTGTGACTTTTTTTTTCCTATAGAGGGTGAGTGGGTCCTACTGATTACAGGTTGACTATTCATCCATCTTACATCAGTGAATTACTGAAACCCTTCCACCGCATAGGATAGTATATGTCTGCTCTACAGTAGAGTAAAAAGTAAGTGTGAGAAACAATTCTTAAAACTGTGATCCTACAACAACATCAATTCTTTCTTTTCACTGAAAGATTTCAGTATCTTATACCTTTAGTCTCTGTAATTGTTTATTGTTTTCTAAGGAAATAGAATCTAGAAAAGAGAAGCCTTCTTGTTAAGCAGCATCTGATTAGCTAGGCCTTTCATTGGTGGTGGGGGGAGGGTTGACTGAGGCGTCAGACAGAAGAATGTACTTATGTACTTAGTCACTTTTATTTCATCACCTCTTTCTATACTGGTCACTGTACCACATCAATGGCAATTTTGAGGCTATTATTTGATAAATATATGTAAAATCACATATGTCTACATATGTATTCATGCAATGGAACACAAAGTGATCTGAGACCTATCTATGATGGAATACTAAACAAGCTATCATCACCATGCTTCTATTTTTAAGTTAAAATGTTCAGAGGAAAATTTATTGAGATTATTATTAACACAAAATTTTTAAATGCTACTGCTCTTTAATGAACGCATTTTAATTTGGGAAAACTATGCTGCATTTTAAAATTATGAGTGGAAAGAGATGTTCAACTCCAGGAGAGCAATTCTTTCCAAGGATGAGGAAATTGAATTAAAGAGAGGGAAAAGGAAGCGTCAATATATTTTTTGTACAAAAAATGTGAATTAAAAAGCACCTTACTTTTTTATAAAGTTTTAAAAAAACTTTTATTTTATCATTTTTACATTTACTTACATGTGTATACATTGTTTGGGCCAGCTCCCCCTCCCCCTCTCCGGCAGGACCTGTTCTGCCTACTTGTTCTCTGAGATAAAGATAGCTGTATAGGGAGATTCCTTGAAAATACCTTATTGATGGATTTCACAACATATATGAAAATAGAATAATGAAACCTCTTGCTTTAAGTGGGGAGGAAGGGGGGAGAGAGTGGGGGCGATCTAACCAAGGTACAATGTAAGCCTATTCAGAATTGTCGCAATGAATCCCCCCTGTACAACAAATATATCCTAATAAAAATGAAGGGAAAAAGGCACCTTAAATGTAATTAGAAGTAATGGCTTTAGAATAGGAAAAAAAAAGATGTGTTTAGAGTGTTAAAATAATTTTCTATTTTGTTTAGATGAGTTCTACCCCATAGAACTTCTTGTTCTGTAATGACCACTCAGGTAGCCACCAGGCACATATAGCTTACTGAGCTCTTGAATCGTGGCTAGTGTGACTGAAAGGCTGAATTCAATTTTTTTTAAAAATTTTAATTGGCTTAATTTTTAACATGGCTAGTGGCTACCATATTGGACAGTATAGCTTTAGACCATGAAGAACGTTCTAAATCTTGCATAGGACTTCAGTTTGGGAAAAGAACCTATTTCATTGTTCTTCCATTGTGAATATGAACGTAAATATTTGAAGAGAATGAACTAATCTCTTGATGATATTCTTAAGAATGACAAAGGGCAACTGAAAGTGATTGGAGTATTGGGGGAGGGTAAAAAAAGTATCCTTCCAATCTGGTTTACACTTGAGAAATGGACGGAGTGGAAAGGTCACTGTACAGTTCTGTTGGGTGTCTACAGAAAAAGAAGAATCAAAAGTTGTCCAGTACTCATGGGGGGTACTTTGGATTTGGTAACAGATTTGATAACTTAAGACTTAATTTCCCCAGTGACTCAGCTGATACTGGAGGTTTTATCTTTTCCGAAAATTAAGAGTAAATTGGCTGGCTCAATAGACTTACTGACTCCAGTTAGATAAGTATTTGCTGTGTTTATTAAGTTGTTTATGTAGTGTAATAATACAAGTGATTTAATAGAGATAAGACTTCAGATAAATGTCAACACACTTCCCACTCCGCAGCTGGTCCATTTGAAGCAGTTAAAATAAATTAAAAGATAAAACAGCGCTCATGAAAAAATTGATCATTGTCCAAGGGAAACATTTAAAATGCAAGGAAATCTTCCACTTTCAGTACACAAAGACTTAGGCATATGTGTAGGAGATGTACCTCTCTGGAACCTAGATTCTTTACCTCAAAGGAAAGGGACAGGAAGCTATGCTTTGTAGTGCTTGTCATAATGAGAAATAATTAAAAAGTGCTTACAGTCTGTAGACAAGAATTAATGACCAGTGTTATTTATAGCACAAATAAAGGGGTTCCTTGAATGAGACAAAATAAATGGTATTAATTTTGTTATTTATCTATTTTTACATACATCAAGGCACAGGTACTGAATGCTTACTAAGCTATAAAATGTAGATATTGTCATTAGAGTTTAAATAACGTAAAATGGATGTTTGCCCCACCTCCTCTGTTTTCATTGCTTTGAGAAAAAAAATGTTATACATTTTCTTCTTATAGTTTCTTCAGGACATAATCTGACATTTTGAAAAATATTGCAGAAAGATAATAACAGAGAAGAAAGACGTATCTTTACAGTGGTCAAATCATCATTTCAGTCCTGTTATCTTCCAGATGGGGCAGATGAAGCTTCATTCCTTTTTTTCCTGTCAAAGCATCACGTATAGTGCCCACTACCATTTCATTACACTTTTATATGTTTCTACCTAAGACCCCCACCTGGTACTTGGCATATGGCACTTGTCCAAAAGAATATTTAATGCACAGCTCAGCTTATTGGTAGACCAAGAAACTCATAGGGAGCTCTTGGTGAATTCTGAGCCCTTGAATTTTTTTACAGAACACCTGTCACACAACAAGAAATATTGGGTTGAAGTATCAAGCATGATGACAATGATGTCCAGCTCTTGGATTGATCAGGAAAATAATTTTTTAGATTAGTCATTCTGTCTTCTTAAAAATTGTATAGAATGTCTATATATCACACCAGGTGTTTTTCAAATGTTTGATACACACTAACATTGGGCATTTGCCATTTTCCATGCCTGGGATCAGATATCTACCAGCCTTATGGACTGAGGAGTTGACCTTGGCAACCAGGTGTGGTGGGTTGGTTACTGGCCACAAATTCCTCCAGGTCCCTACTCAACACGATTTTGCTTTCCCTTCCATTCAGAAGTGAAATCTTTTTTTCTAGTCCTTGGATTTGGGTTGATCTTGCAACTTGTTTATGCCAGACTGAAGTTTCTGCCTTTGCATTTCTGGAATACTATCCTGAACCTCCACGTGAAGAAAATTAGTTTACTGGAGGAGAGGTTGTGACAACCAACAGCCAGCACCAAGTGTCAGTTTCATAGGCGTGAGGCTTCCTGACACCTTCCAGGTCATCTGCTCATCACCTAGTGCAGCCACCTAAGCAAGCCCAGGTAAAACTAGCAGGTGGATTGGTTGGGTTTGGTTTCTTTTTTTTTTTTTGCTTTTGAGATAGGGTCTTACTATGTAATCCAGGCAGGCCTCAAACTTGTGACCCTCCTGTCTTCGCCTCTCAAGTGCTGGGATTATAGGCATGAACCACCATGTTGCATTTAAGAATTGTTTCAATCCATTACATTTTGTAGTAGATTTTTGTCTAGTAAAGAGTAACTGAGACATGGAGGAAACAGCTTTGCTGTGACTGTCAAGTGAGATAGTCTATCTAGAGCATAGAACAGTAGAGAACAGAGATTCATTGTTAATTTCCAGATCCTTTTGGTTTGGGAAGGATCTTAAACCCCTGCTATTTAGAATGACACAAGTAGCTTAATGGTGAATGACAGGTATTTTAATTAGCATAGTGTTTAAATGTGAAAGACAATTTACTTGATTAATGTCCACAGTTTATAACAAATTTGTCCGTTCTGTTTTGAAAATGTATTTTGTACAACATATTTTTAGTGGTAGAAATGAAAGTTTTTCTTTGAGAATCATGAGAAGTAGGTCACCTGAAGAACGATAATAATGGTGATTAGAATTTCCAGAGATGCTGTAGACAGGAATGACCCATCTCAACTTCCCAACTTTTACACAACAATGGGAAAGTTAGTATCTGAGAAATGCTTGAAATAAATACACATCATACCCATTTCTTGTCAACTCTGTGGCTGTTTTGGTTTGCATGAATATTGTTTGAGATTGTTTTGAGCTTCTAACTTAATTTAAAGGTTTTTTTTCCAAGCAAAAATCTTTGAGAGAGGAAGAAAGGAAGGGAGGGAGGGAAAGAGGGAGAGAGAGGGAAGAGGGAAGAAAGAGAGAGAGGAAGGAGGGAGACAGAGGGAAGAGGGAAGAAAGAGAGAGGAAGGAGGGAAGGAAGGGAAGAAGGAGAGAAGGAAGGTAGAAGGACGGAAGGAAGGAAAGAGGGAAGGAAGGAAGGTAGAAAGGGAAGAAGGAAGGAAGGTAGGAAGGAAGGAAGGTAGGAAGGAAAGAAGGAAGGAAGGAGAAGGAAGGAAAAAGGGAAGGAAGGAGAGAGGGAGGGAAGGAGGAAAGAAAGGAGGGAGGAAGGAAAGGAAAGAAGAGGAGGGAGGGAGGAAGAGAGAAAGGAAAGAAGAGAGAGAGAAAGGTAGGAGGAAAGGAAGGAGAGAAGGAGGGGAAGAGGAAAGGAAGAAGGGAGGGAGGAAAAAAGGAAGAGGAGGGAGGGAGGAAGAGAGAAAAGGAAGAAAGGAAGAAGGAAGGAAGGGAAAGAAAGAAAGAAAGCTGGAGATGTAGCTCAGTGGTAGAGTGCTTCCTTAGGGTGCACAAAGCCTCAGGTTCCATTCGCAGCTCCACCAAAAAACAAAACACCAACAGAAAAAAGTGGAGGAACGATGAGGAAGTAGTAGCAAAAATCATCGTTGTAATTCAGCTACAGAAACTCCCACTCCTCGGTGTATTTTGCTATGAGACTGCGACATGGAGACAGGTTAGAAGCTGGCCTGTGAGTCCGAAGCAGTTTTAAAATGTACTCATGTAATTGATATTTCCCAGCGTCAGAACTGTGCAAAACTTCAGTGAGAGTATCTTTTCACCAAGTTGTAGGCGACTGAAAATGTTTCTCAATAAAACACTTCCCAGTCTCCTCTCAGAGCAATAATAATCTTATAAAAATAGAGTGCTGAGCAAGTTGGAAGAAAGAGCCGAAGACTGCAAAACTAGGCACAAGAAGCCCAGTTGCTGTTAGAAAGTTCAAAAAGTCAATAAATGAAGCTAAATACTGGTCTTCAAAAATCATTTTTCTTGGATGACAAATTGGGCCTTTTTCACCTTCGATTCTCATGTGACAGTATCCCAGCACATGCCTTGGCTGTTAATACACTCGGGCAGCCTTGGGGAGACGTTCAAAAAGCGGTTTTTAAGACGCATCTCCAGGCTCATGAGTCATTCGGACACAAGCATGGTAATGAGCTGGTCACTTCCTCGCCATTGCGCAGCTGGTAGAAATCCATGTGGAAGATTCAATAAACATTCTTTCATCTTCCAAGTACATTCTCACGACACCGTTCACAACCCTTTGTGACTGGGCCATCTGTGAGAAAGGAGTAACAAGAGTTAGTTTGTCCCCAGATATGTGGCTTTGGTCACCATGTCAGACCCCTTCCCCAACTCAAACACACTGAGGTGAAACTCAAGCAACACGTTGGGGAAAAGGCACGTTGCTAGGAAATGGGCCCTATCAACTTCCTTTTCCCATCAGGGTTTCTGTGCAATGGGGCTCTATAGTGGGATTTTCTGGTAGAATAATTAGAATTATAATTCAATCACTTAAAAAAAAACCTGAATGTGTAATGCTTGCATATTTTAGAGATTTCTGAAGTGCTTTTCAGTCTTGGATTAGTTATGGAAGTTTAGCTGAAATGGAGGGAGGAAGTATATTTTCGAACTAGCTGGACTTAATCCTACTTCTCTTCAGAAGTATGTGGGTGTTTATGTTGTGGCGTGTGTGTGTGTGCGTGTGTGTGCATGGACAGTGAGCTTTACAGAACTGGGTCTTCTGTATCAAAGCAAGAAATAATTTGTTAGAATGACATGCATTACATGCCCACCACGTGGAAGGAGCTGGGCTGAAGGTGACCAAGTAAGCACAGTCTTGTCCCTGTCTGTGGTCTGGATGTAGCCTGTTTCCCCAAAGGTTCATGTGCAGCAGCTTGGTCCCTAGGGATAAGGTGTTAGGGATAGTCAAACCGCTAAGAAGGGAGGCCGAGAAGAAGGTGGTTAGGTCACTGGAGACAGCATCCTCAGAAAGGATCAATGTCATTTTTTTGGGACCCTGGTTCATTCCCGAGAGAATTGTTAAAAAGAGTGAGCCTGACTCCTGAATCTCTGACTTCTTATCTTGCCATATGACCTCTTCTACTTGCCTTCTCACAATGGTGAGGCCATCTGCCCTGAAGCCTACAACTTGCCTCACTTTGGCCCTTGCCCTTGCCTCACCTCATAGCTTGAATCCTGCCCCAGCCCTCACAAACCCTTTTCCTTATAAAATATCCAGTTTCTGGTATTTTGTTATAGCTACAGAAAATAGACTGGTATAGCCCCCAAGGATCTTATGATGGAGTACATTTATGTTGTGTTTTCCTGACTTTTATAATAAACTATTTTATCCCAATAATAATGCCCCTTATTTGAGGTACATATAGGTTTTAAATAGTTACTACTTCTACAGGTGACTTGATTACATAGAAATTCCTTAGGATGTAGGAACTTAGTTTTCTCTGATACAAAAATTAAGTTTTATTGCAAACAAATGTTTAATGAATAAATAATGATAACAGAATAGACTTTTAAAATGGTATGTAGTCAAGTGCTGGTGGCTCACATCTGTAATCCGAGCTACTCAGGAGGCAGAGATCAAGAGGATCGAGGTTCAAAGCCAGCCCAGGCAAATAGCTGGAGAGATATTATCTTGAAAATACCCTTCATGAAAAAGGGCTGGTGGAGTGGCCCAAGGTGTAGACCCTGAGTTCAAACCCCAGTACCGCAAAAAAAAAAAAAGTATGCAATTTCTGAATATTATTTATAAATGATTTTTAAATTTATACTAGGCTAGGTAAGATAAAATGTATTTAAAAGGATGTTAGGAAACAAATAATACTTCTGTAGAGAGAAAAAGATCCACATTTTAGCACAGAACTGTTGAATTTTAATTAGTTTTTAATTTCCCATTGTAATGACCTGTTTTGTGTCATAGATTTTGTGCTAGGTGGTTAAGTGACTTGAAAAATAATTTTCTGGCAGTAGAGTAGTTTTGTTTAAACTATAATATACAAAACGTGTTAGGCAATGTCTAATTTACTGAAGTATACTTTATGGGTGAAAGACTCCATGCAATATCCTGAGGTGCCTTAGTCAGATTTATGATAGCCAATTCATAGGCAGGCACAATATTACCCAATTAGCAACCTTGGCTTTATGAATCGGTTGCATTATGTATTTTTAGATTTCGACATCTCTGGTGGTCAATCATGTTTTAACATTGAGTACTCAAATGCAATTTCAAATGAGGAGGCCAGAATCACTGAACAGCGTGGATGCTTGGCCAGTTGTTTTATGAAGCTGGTAATGGAGAAAGTTAATAGATCTCTGTTGATGATAGTCGAGTACTTCTAACACTGCTATCATCAAATTAGAAGTAACAGAACTTAGCTGATAGGTTTACAATATTACTAGGGAAGAACTGTCATGTAAATAAAAGTAAAGTCAAATATTTAATTCAAAATGATTGTTTTTTTGAGACAGGGTCTCACTCTATAGTCCAGGCTGTCCTTATATTCTCAAATGCTGGGATTATGGGTGTGTACTACCATGCTTTTCAATTCAATTTTTAAGTTAATGGTCTCCTTGTGGAGTTTCCCAAGTGCCTATTGCATTTGGGGAAGAGATGAACACATTTTATTCAATAGAATGGTGGGAAAAAATGAACTATGATAAAAGTTAATATAGAAGAAAGATGCAACAAAGGTCTTTCTACAGAACAGTTCAATTTACCAATTGGGCCATCTACAATCCATGTGATGAATATTCAACTTACGTCAAGCAGTTTGTTTAGAACTGAATCCTTTGTGAATGAGTTTTAGATTTTTTGCATGTTCTCTGTCTTTCTCTCTTTCTCTCCCCCCATCTTTATAATATTCTTAGAATAAAAAAAAACAAATCTAATTCCTCTAGGTCATTCTGCTTAATATTATCATCTTTATAATTGATAGAATTGCTGTATTTACTTGAGGGTGTCTTACTTCATGTCTATATCAACATCCAGATGCATATCTGTATCATCGATAGCCATATCCAGTCAGGTGTCACTCAACAATAGGGGTTCCTTCTGAGAAATGCATCATTGATTACATTGTCCAGTGAACATCACAGAGCGTACTTGTAAAAACTTGGGCAGCTGCAATGTCACTAGGCCATATGATCTTATGGGATCAATGTTATAGACGAGGCTGTCACTAACTGAAATGCTGCTATGTGGTACATAACTATATACATAGACCCATGTGTACATATTTCCACCTATGGATAGTTCCATATATAGACCTCTAGATCTACATGTCTGCCATGCTTTTCAATATGTTAAGCATTTTTTAAACTCTAAGACTCACTCCAAAATTTAATTTTAGGGTAGTCTATTTAAGTTGGGCTAAATATTTATAGAAATTTTCCTAGTACACAACTTTCAAAAATACTTGATATTGACATTCTATTGGTAGTACAAGGGTTTGAACTCAGGGCCTCACACTTGCTAGACAGGCACACTCCATTTGAGCCACTTTGCCAACCCTTTTTGCATGGAATACTTTTGCGATATGTCTGGTGGCATGGAGAGTGATCCTCCTATCTGTACTTCCCTGCTGCTAGGGGTGACAGAAGTGTCCAACTGCACCCAGCTATTGCCTGAGATGGGGTCTCATGAACTTTTTATCTGGTCTGATCTTGAACTACGATCCTCCCTATCTCCACCTCCTATGTAACTAAGATTACAGGTATCAGCCACTATGCAGACTTGGATATATGTTTTTAATAAATAATTTAAATATATCACTAAATTCAATGGAAAGTAAGAAAAGTCCTTACAGGCCAGCAACAAGGACAAGGAAAGAATAATGAGTGTTGAGCATTGGAAAGCTCTAAGAAAACTAGGAATAGAAGGAATGTACCTCAACATTGTAAAGGCTATCTATGACAAACCTGTAGCCAACATCATACTTAATAGAGAAAAACTGAAACCATTTCCCCTAAAATCAGGAATAAGACAAGGATGCCCACTATCCCCACTCCTATTCAACATAGTACTGGAATTCCTAGCCAGAGCAATTAGGCAAGAAGAAGAAATAAAAGGAATACAAATAGCTAAAGAAATTGTCAAAATATCTCCATTTGCAGATGACATGATCCTATATCTTAAAGACCCAAAAAACTCTACCCAAAAACTCCTAGACACCATAAACAGCTACAGCAAGGTGGCAGGATACAAAATCAACTTACAAAAACCATTAGGTTTTCGATATACCAACAACAAACAAATTGAGAAAATTCCATTTACAATAGCCTCAAAAAAAAAAAAATCAAATACCTAGGAGTAAACTTAACAAAGGATGTGAATGACCTCTACAAGGAAAACTATAAACTTCTGAAGAAAGAGATTGAGGAAGACTAAAGAAGGTGGAAAGATCTCCATGCTCATGGATTGGTAGAATCAACATAGTAAAAATGGCTATTCTACCAAAAGCATTCTACATGTTTAATGCAGTTCCCATCAAAATCCCAAAGACTGTCATCACAGAGATTGAAAAATCAACCTTAAAGTTCATTTGGAAACACAAGAGACCATGAAATAGCCAAGGGAATATTCAACAAAAAGAGCAATGTGGGGGGCATCACAATATCCAACTTCAAACTATATTACAAAGCAATAGCAATAAAAACAGCAGACATGAAGACCAGTGGAACAGAATAGAGGACCCAGATATGAATCCACACAGCTATGCCCACCTTAGTTTTGACAAAGGTGCCAAAAACATACAATGGGGAAAAGACAGCCTCTTCAACAAATGTTGCTGGGAAAAGTGGTTATTCATCTGAAAGAAACTGAAACTAGATCCATGTCTATCACCCTGTACTGGTATCAACTCAAAATGGATCAAGGACCTTAATATCAGACCTGAAACTCTGAAGTTAGTACAGGAAAGAGCAGGGAATACTCTGGAGGCAATAGATATAGGGAAGGACTTCCTCAATACAACCCCAGCAGCTTAGCAGCTAAGAGAAAGGATGGACAAATGGGACTACATAAAATTAAAAACTTCTGCACAACAAAAGAAATGGTCTCTAAACTGAAGAGACCACCCACAGAGTGGGAGAAAATATTTCCCAGCTATACATCAGACAAGGGACTGATAACCAGAATATACAGGGAACTCAAAAAACTAAACTCACGGACTTCTGCAAGATGGCAACTAGAGGGAGGAAGCAGAAAGTATGCTTCCTAAAGTAAAATCTTGGAGAGATGCTGGAGAACACCTTGCAGGAAAAACCACCAAGAGGTAAAACTCCAACACCACCACACCCCCAGCCCGTGCATAGCATCTCCACTCCACGTTAAATGGAGAAACCAGGAAGGCTCTCGCATCGCCAGACGCCAGCACCTAACTGGCTTGGGAGAAGCAGACCACCAGGTGAGTTAAGCGGCATGCAGTATTCCCACAGACAACCCTGGGCCAGCTCAGCATAGCCCCCTGGACAGACTGACCCCCACCCAGGGAAAAAAGAAAAAAACAAGCTGAATAATAAACAACAGTAAAAAAGACACATAGCAAAGATGGCAGGGTGCCCTGAGTGCCGAAGAGGGGGGGACCCAGCAACCAGGAGTGGGAAAGCTTGTAAAAGTGGTGGTGGGAGGAAAACTCCACAGGAGAGGGGGGAAGGCCTACTTCCCTCGTGAACTGTAAATAAACACATTGACCAGAGAATGCGGGTGTAGTGCCACATCCCCCAGTGTGCTTGGAAAGGGGAAAGCTTGCAACAGTGGTGGTTGTGCCCAGGAAAACTCTGAGTAAACAAAGCCTGAGGGACTAGGTGAGTGTTAAGCTCTCCCCTGAGAGATGCATAAATAAAGCCTGCAGCAACAGCTGGCTGACAGCAGTGGGCAGGTGAGCCACAGCCTCAGATAGACATTCACAGACCTGTCTCCAAACTCTTTTTTTTTTTTCTAATCCTTTGATGACACAACAACTTAACTACACCTGCATGCTGAAAAACTTACTGAAACTGTATTGCATCTGAACTTGGGACACTTTGTTGTGTTTTGGGTTTTTTTGCTTTTTTTCCTTTTAATGAGACAATGACAGAAATACTTCTGAGACACCATCTTCAGGATTGGAGGCTGAGGGACTAACACCAAAATTATTAAGACTGAAACTTTATTGCATTTGGACTTGGAGATTTATTTTATTTTATTTTTATTTTATGTATTTTTATTTATTTTTATCCTCTCTCTGTCTCTCTAATGCCTGTTTAGCTTACTGTTGATTAGTACACTATCTCTCCCTGTTATATCTTTGACATGTTTTTGTTTGTTTGTTTTACTTGTTTGTTTATTTGTTTTTCCCTTTTTCTTTACCTTCTTTGCTTTCCCTCTCCTCTCACCCTTTCATTCTAAAAATCACCATTGTTGTTATTACAAGCTAGAAAATACTTAATTGTACACAATACAGGGACAGTAACAACACCAAGAGCAATGACGGGAAGACAGAAAAAACAGGGAAGCCAGTTTCCCCACAGCAAAAAATTAGTACAAGAACCAGAGGGAAATGAAGAAAACAGATATTCAGATACAGACTCCAACAAAATGAAGATAGACTATACCAAAGAACCCAATGAAGCCCACAAGAATAATCTAAAAGATGAAATCCTCCAAGTAATCACTGAGAATTTTATAGAGATGATACTGGATATGGTCAATCAAAATGTACAGGAGACACTCAAAAAATTCAAAGACAACAAAAATAGAGAATTTGAAAAAGCACAAGAAGAAATAAAAGAAACCATAGAAGCACTGTATAAACACCAAAGTGAAACAAAGAACACAATTAATAAAGAGATAAATGAACTCAGGATGAAAATAGACAACATTAAAGAGGAAAAGACTCAGGATATGGAAAACCTCAGAAAAAAGAATGAAACAGAAATTCAAAACAAAATGGAAGGCCAATCCAGCAGATTAGAATGAGCAGAAGATTGAATCTCAGAACTCAAAGATGAAATGGTAATTAAAGAAAAAACTGAAGAACTATTAGTTAAACAACTCAAGACCTGTGAAAAGAAAATGCAAGAACTCACTGACTCCATCAAAAGACCAAACCTGAGAATCATGGGCTTGAAGAAGGAGAAGACGTGCAAGCAAAGGGAATGTGTAATATATTCAACAAAATAATAACAGAAAATTTCCCAAATCTAGAGAAAGATATTCCCATACAGATGCAAGAGGCCTCCAGAACACCAAACATACCAGCCCAAAATAGAAATACCCCACAGCATATCATCATTAAAACAACAAGTACAGAAACTAGGGAAAGAATATTGAAGGATATAAGAGAGAAAAAACAAATAACATACAAAGGTAAACCCATCAAAATCACAGCAGACTTCTCAACAGAAACATTAAAAGCAAGAAGAGCTTGGGATGAGATCTTCCGGGCACTGAATGAAAATAACTTCAACCCCAGGATACTCTACCCAGCAAAACTATCATTCAAAATAGATGAGCAATAAAAGTCTTCCATGATAAGCAGAAACTAAAACAATATGTGACCACAAAGCCACCACTACAAAAGATTCTTCAAGGGATTCTGCACACAGAAAGTGAAACCCAATATAACCATGAACGGGCAGGCAGCACCAAACTACAGGAAAAGAAAAAGCAAGAAAGTAGAAAGTAACTTCAATTTAGATACACATAATCAAACCTTCAAGCAACTAAGACAACTAAATGACAGGAATCACCACATACCTATCAGTACTAACACTTAATGTTAATGGACTTAATTCCCCCATCAAAAGGCACCGTTTGATGAAATGGATTAAAAAGGAAGATCCAACAATTTGTTGCTTACAGGAGACCCATCTCACAGACATAAATAAGCCTAGGCTTAGGATGAAAGGCTGAAAGAAGATTTACCAAGCCAATGGCCCCCTAAAACAGGCAGGAGTAGCAATACTTATCTCTGACAAGGTAGACTTCAAACGTACATTGATCAAATGAGATAAAGAAGGACATTCCATACTAATAAAAGGGGAAATAGGCCACAAGGAAATAATAATTGTCAACCTATATGCACCCAGTGTCAATGCACCCAATTTCATCAAACATACCATGAAGGACCTAAAAGCTTATATTAACTCCAGCACAGTGGTCATGGGAGACTTTGACACCCTTTATCTCAATAGATAGGTCATCCAAGCAAAAAATCAATAAAGAAATCCTAGATCTAAAATACACCATACATCAAATGGACCTAGTTGATGTCTACAGAACCTTCCATCCAACTTCTACACAATATACATTCTTCTCAGCAGCCCACAGAACCTCCTCCAAAATAGATCATATCCTAGGGCACAAAGCAAGCCTCAGCAAAATATAAGAAAATAGAAATTATACCATGCATTCTATCTGATCACAATGCAATAAAACTGGAACTCAACAGCAAAAATAAAGACAAAAAGCATGCAAACAGCTGGAAACTAAATAACTCATTGCTTAATGAACAATGGGTCATTGATGAAATAAAAAAGGAAATTAAAAAGTTCCTGGAAGTCAACAAAAATGAAAACACGACCTACCGGAACCTATCGGACACAGCAAAGGCAGTCCTGAGAGGAAATTTATAGCTATGAGTGCATATATTAAAAAGACTGAAAGATCTCAAATCAATGACTTAATGATACATCTCAAACTGCAAGAAAAACAAGAACAAGCAAATGCCAAAACAAATAGAAAGAGAGAAATACTAAAAATAAGAGCTGAAATCAATGAAATAGAAACCTAAAAAAACCATACAAAGAATCAATGAAACAAAAAGTTGGTTCTTTGAAAATAAACAAGATTGAGAGATCCTTGGCAAACTTGACTAAAATGAGGAGAGAAAAAAACCCAAATTAGTAGAATCGGGAATGCAAAAGGGGAGATAACAACAAACATCATGGAAGTCCAGGAAATCATCAGAGACTACTTCGAGAACCTGTATTCAAATAAATTCTAAAATCTTAAAGAAAGGACTGATTTCTAGATAACATATGATCATCCAAAACTGAACCAAGAGGAAATTAATCACCTGAATAGATCTGTAATACAAAATAAAATTGAAGCAGCAATCAAGAGTCTCCCCAAAAAGAAAAGTCCAGAACCTGATGGATTCTCTGCTGAATTCTATCAGACTTTAAAGAAGAACTGATACCAACCCTTCTTAAACTGTTCCAGAAAATAGAAAGGGAAGGAAAACTGACTAACACATTTTTGAAGCCAATATTACACTTATCCCAAAACCAGGCAACACACCTCCAAAAAGGAGAACTATAGGCCAATCTCCTTAATGAACATCGATGCAAAAATCCTCAATAAAATAATGGCAAACCAAATTCAACAACACATCAAAAAGATCATTTACCACAACCAAGTAGGCTTCATCCCAGGAATGCAGGGGTGGTTCGACATATGAAAATCAATAAATGTAATAAACCACATTAACAGAAGCAAATACAAAAACCACTTGATCATCTCAATAGATGCAGAAAAAGCCTTTGATAAGATCCAAAACCATTTCATGATAAAAGCTCTAAGAAAACTAGGAATAGAAGGAAAGTACCTCAACATCATAAAAGCTATAGATGACAAACCTACAGCCAGCATTATATTTAATGGTGAAAAACTGAAACCATTCCCTCCAAAACCAAGAACTAGACAAGGATGCCCACTATCTCCACTCCTATTCAACATAGTACTGGAATTCCTAGCCAGAGCAATTAGGCAAGAAGAAGGAATAAAAAGAATACAAATAGGTAAAGAAACTGTCAAAATATCCCTATTTGCAGATGATATGATCCTATACCTTAAAGACCCAAAAAACTCTACTCAAAAGCTCATAGACAGCATCAACAGCTATAGCAAGGTAGCAGGATATAAAATCAACATAGAAAAATCATTAGCATTTCTATACACTAATAATGATCAAACCGAGAAAGAATGTATGAAAACAATTCCATTTACAATAGCCTAAAAAAAAATCAAATACCTAGGTGTAAACTTAACAAAAGAGGTGAATGACCTCTGCAAGGAAAACTACAAACTTCTGAAGAAAGAGATTGAGGATGACTATAGAAAGTGGAGAGATCTCCCATGCTTATGGATTGGTAGAATCAACACAGTAAAAATGGCTACACTCCCAAAAGCAATCCACATGTTTAAGGCAATTCCCATCAAAATCCCAATGACATTCATCAAAGAGATTGAAAAATCTACTGTTAAATTTATATGGAAACACAAGAGGCCATGAATAGCCAAGGCAATACTTAGTAAAAAGAACAATGCTGGAGGTATCATGATACCCGACTTCAAACTATATTACAAAGCAAAAACAATAAAAATAGCATGGTACTGGCACAAAAACAGACATGAAGACCAGTGGAACAGAATAGAGGACCCAGATATGAAGCCACACAACTATAACCAACTTGTCTTTGACAAAGGTGCTAAAAATATACAATGGAGAAAAGACAGCCTCTTCAACAAAAACTGCTGGGGAAATGGGTTAGCAGTCTGCAAAAAACTGAAACTAGATCCATGTACATCACCCTATACCAGTATTAAGTCAAAATGGATCAGGACCTTAATATCAGACCCCAAACTCTAAAGCTGGTACAAGAAAGAGTAGGAAATACTCTGGAATTAAGAGGTATAGGCAAGGACTTTCTCAGTGGAACCCCAGCAACTAAGAGATAGCATAGATAAATGGGACTTCATAAAACTAAAAAGCTTCTGCTCAACAAAAGAAATGGTCTCTAAACTGAAGAGACCACCCACAGAGTGGGAGAAAATATTTGCCAGCTACACATCAGAAAAAGGACTGATAACCAGGATATATAGGGAACTTAAAAAACTAAATTGTCCCAAAATTAATGAACCAATAAAGAAATGGGCAAGTGATAAACAGAACTCTCTCAAAAGAAGAAATTCAAATGGCCAAAAAACACATGAAAAAATGCTCACCATCTCTATCAATAAAGGAAATGCAAATCAAAACCACACTAAGAGTACACCTCACCCCTGTTAGAATAGCCATCATTAGCAACACCACCAACAACAGGTGTTGGCAAGGATGTGGGGAAAAAGGAACCCTCTTACACTGTTGGTGGGAATGTAAACTAGTACAATCACTCTGGAAAAAAACTTGGAAGCTACTTAAAAATCTAAACATTGATCTACCATATGATCCAGCAATACCATTCTTGGGGATATACCCAAAAGACTGTGACACAGGTTACTCCAGAGGCACCTGCACACCCATGTTTATTGCGGCACTATTCACAATAGCCAAGTTATGGAAACAGCCAAGATGCCCCACCACTGACAAATGGATTAAGAAAATGTGATATCATTCGCTGGTAAGTGGATGGAATTGGAGAACATCATTCTGAGTGAGCTTAGCCTGGCCCAAAAGACCAAAAATCATATGTTCTCCCTCATATGTGGACATTAGATCAAGGGCAAACACAACAAGGGAATTGTTCTTTGAGCACATGGTAAAAGCGAGAGCACACAAGGGAGGGGTGAGGATAGGTAAGACACCTAAAAAATTAGTTAGCATTTGTTGCCCTTAATGCAGAGAAACTAAAGCAGATACCTTAAAAGCAACTGAGGCCAATAGGAAAAGGGGACCAGGAACTAGAGAAAAGGTGAGATCAAAAAGAATTAACCTAGAAGGTAACACACATACATGCACAGGAAATTAATGTGAGTCAACTCCCTGTATAGCTATCCTTATCTCAACCAGCAAAAACGCTTGTTCCTTCCTATTATGGCTTATACTCTCTCTACAACAAAATTAGAAATAAGGGCAAAATAGTTTCTGCTGGGTATTGAGGGGGTAGGGGGAAGAGGGAGGGGGCGAAGTGAGTGGTAAGGGAGGGGGTGGGGGCAGGGGGGAGAAATGACCCAAGCCTTGTATGCACATATGAATAATAAAAGAAAAAAATAATAAAGAAAGAAATGTTATCATTTGCTTGTAAATGGATGGAATTGAAGAACATCATTCTGAGTGAGGTTAGCCTAGCCCAAAAGACCAAAAATGGTATGTTCTTCCTCATATGTGGACATTAGATCAAGGGCAAACACAACAAGGGAATTGGGCTTTGATCACATGATAAAGCGAGAACACACAAGGAAGGTATGTGGATAGGTAAGACACCCAAAAAACTAAATAGCATCTTTTGCCCTCAACAGAGAGAAACTAAAGCAGATACTTTAAAGCAACTAAGGCCAATACGAGAAGGGGACCAGGAACTAGAGAAAAGGTTAGTTCGAGCAGAGTTAACTTAGAAGGTAATACACATGCACAGGAAATCAATGCATGTCAACTTCCTGTATAGTTATTCTTTTCTCAACTAGAAAAAACCCTTGGTCCTTTGTATTAGTGCTTATACTCTCACTTCAACAAAATTAGAGATAAGGGCAAAATAGTTTCTGCCTGGTAGCAAGGGGTAAGGAGGGGTAAGGGAGGGAGTGGGGGGGATAAGAGAGGGGGCAGGGGGAAAGGGGGAGAAATGACCCAAACAATGTATGTACATATGAATAAAATAAAAATTAAAAAAAAAACTAAACTCTCCCAAAATCAATGAACCAATAAAGAATAGCTATCATCAAAAACACCACTAACAACAGGTATTGGCAAGGATGTGGGGAAAAACGAACCCTTGTACACTACTGGTTGGACTGCAAGCTAGTGCAACCACTCTGGAAAATAATGTGGAACCTTCTTAAAAATCTGAACATAGATCTGCCAAATGATCCAGCAGTCCCACTCCTAGGAATATAGCCAAAGAAATGCAACACAGGTTACTCCAGAGGCACCTGTACACCATGTTTATTGCAGCGCTATTCACAATAGCCAAGTTATGGAAACAGCCAAGATGCCCTACTACTGATGAAAGGATTAAGAAAATGTGTATTTATACACAATGGAGTTTTACTCAGCCATGAAGAAGAATGAAATGTTATCATTTGCAGGTAAATGGATAGAACTGGAGAACATCACTCTGAGTGAAGTTAGCCAGGCTCAGAAGACCAAAAATTGTATGTTCTCCCTCATATGCAGACTTTAGATCTAGGGCAAATGCAGCAATGTTGTTGGACTTTGGTCACATGCTAAGGGGAGAGCACAAAAGGGAGGAATGGGGATAGGTAGGAAACCCAAAACTTAAAAGTGTTTGATGTCCCCACCGCAGAGGAGCTGGTACAGAAACCTTAAAGTGACAGAGGTCAATATGGGAAGGTGACTGGGAAGTAGCGAAGAGGTCAGGTAGAGATGAATCAATTTGGGTTGTAATACATTTGTGCATGGAAGCAATGCTAGGAATCTCTCTGTATAGCTGTCCTTATCTCAACTAGCAAAAACGCTTTGTCTTTCTTATTATTGCTTATGTCTTCTCTTCAACAAAATTGGAGAAAATGGCAGAACAGCTTCTGCCTGGAAGCAAGGGGTGTTGGGGGGAAAAGGATGGGGCAGGGGGTAGGGGGGAGAAATGGCCCAAACAATGTATGCACATATGAATAAATGAATAAAAAAATAAAAAATAAAAAAAAACCAAAAACAACACAACAAAAAAAGAAAACAGTCTGTCATGAAACATCTGTTGATTTCCTTGGTTTTTTTCTTTCTTTTTTTGTAGTACTGGGGTTTGAACTTAGGGCCTCACACTAGCTAGGCAGGCGCTCCACCACTTGAACCACTCTACCAATCCTGAAACAGCTGTTGATCTGACCAGCTTGAGTTTCAGCTGTAGGGGACAGGAGACAAAGACTGAGCTAGAACAGTGTGGCTGGAGACTGGTGAAGAAGGAGTGTTCACACTGGAAGGGTACTCACAGAGTGACCAGAGCCACTTCCCCCTGAGGGAGAGGGAGAGATCACTGAGACTTGCCCTGCTCTGTCCTGCTTTAGGCTGGGAGCTGATGCTGAGGACTGTGTCACCTGACAGTTTTGCTTCCAGTTGGGTGTGGTTAAACTGGAAGACTTTGCTCATGGCTGTCCTTATGCATCTGCATCTCTTGCTAATAATGGCTCCTTTCTTCAGGGCTCTTGCTCTCACTGGGTGCCAGCCTTTAGGCTTAAGGGTGGTAACTACATACCATAATTTTTCAACTGAGTTTATCAATAGCTCTTGTGGTCCTAAAACTTGCATCTGTTTTCTACCAGGATCCTGCCTGAAATCCCCAGCAATGGTGAAGAGATTAAGAGCAAGCCATTCCCTGGTAATACTGTAGACAAAGTCTTGCATAGGACTTTTCTGAGTCCTAGAGAAATATGTCCAAAGCTGAACTGCAGGGGTGAGGGGGATGAGATGGAGGAACCACATAAATGTGCACCCACAATGGAATCGGACAAGTTACTGTGGTAAAATCACACAGTGGAATACCAAAAAGTAGTAAAAAGTGGGTAAGCAACAGCTGGGCAGACTGACATGGATGTACATCATAAAATGACAAGTGAAAAAAAACAAGTCGCAAAAGAATACATACAGAGCGTGATTCCCAAACTAAACATCATGTTTATTTAGGAAGCTAAACATATGAAGGAAGACTGAGGCATTGGTGGAATGTCGTTACCTGGTTTGAGAGGATGAAGACTCAGACCCAAGTGAAGAGGAGTCTTCGAGGACCTTGGTAGCTCTGTTTGGCTGCTGCTGGGAACACATCTGCTTTGTTTTTTAATTGAACTGATATATTATGTGTATGATTTTTTTTTTCAAAATTGAAATTCAGATGTAATTGCAAAGTACTCAAAGGGTTTGGGGACTGATGTAAAATTGTCTGGGTAGGCCAAAAGATGGCCAAAAAAGATGCTCTTACACTAATTCCTTCTCACCCCCAAATCTCGGAATACATTTCTTTACGTGTCAAAGGAACTTTGTTGATGTGATTAGAGCTTCTGTAATGGGAAGATGATCCTGGATTATTGGAGTGGAGTCAGTGACCCTGGATTATTAGAGTGGAGTCAGTGTAATCATGAAAGCCCATTACATGAGGGAGGCAGGAAGGTTCAAAGCAGAGATGAGGCCATAGCTGCAAAAACTGAAGTAGTCAGCTTTAGAGACAGAAGAAGGGGCCCTGGAATGCAGGCAGCCTTGAGCTGGAAAAGACAGGAAGTGGGCTCTCCTCTGGAGCCTCCAGAAGCACACAGTGGTAGAGTGTGTGAGGTCCTGACTTTTATCCCCAGCACTGCCATGAAACAAACAAACAACTACGGACACCATAAGACTCATTTCAGACTTTTGGATTTCAGAACTGTAAGACAATAAATGTTTATTATTTGAGACCACTAAGGTTTTAGAAACTTGTTACAACAACAATAAGAGAATAAGTGACTAGATAAATTTGCTTTAAGATAAATGGTTTTAAATGGGAATTTGATACTATTCAGAACCACTAGAAGACAGGGAAAGAAATATGTAGTAGTTGCATGAAAAAATGGAGCTATCTGTTTATAATGGTGCATTTATAAAATACAACTGCTTCCTCTAACTCATTTGAAGACTAACTTCATATTTAGTGCATACAGAAAGCACCAAATTCTGGGTCTATGCCAATGTGACATACGCATTTGGGTTGAGTAAACCTAAACTTCACAGCCTAATCACACTTGTGAATTTTTTTTTCTGAAAATCAAAATATACTAAATTGTTGACTAGAACTTTAATTTTTGACACTCTTGAAATTTGAGAGAGCTTCCCAAAGCAAGTATAGCAAGGATTAATTGGGGAAACAAAGCCACAAGTTATGGTTTTGCACCTGACTTTTTAAAGTATGTATCAATGAGAGAATGAGACAAAGATACAAAAAGAAAAGGGACACATTTGAAGAATAAGTACTCACCTTTCAGTCTCTCAGGACACAGTAACTCCTAGTGTCTCCTTAATTATTCCCTTACTCAGCCTCTTTCTATATAAGACCTTGGGCAATACCAAAACCTCTATCTGGCAATTTTTATACCTTGACCCAAAAACATGTTAGGCTATAACAGTACAGGTGAAAGTCACAATATAGGAGCCTGAATTCTGGCTACACACACCCTAAATGAAGATTTTCAGCTGAGGGTGTAGCTCACTGTGGAACACATTCTCAGTTTATACAAGGCCCTGGGTTTGTTCTCCAGCAACCCCACTGTCCCTCCTCCCCCAAATAAAAAGATTCTCAAAAGTGAAAATCAGTAAGGAAACAAAAGTATGTTTCCTAATCAACACAGCCCATAATTTGATCTTGTGAGAAAAATCTTTCAACTTATCGGGTCATCATGTAGCATCATTTGCTCATAGTGTTTTCTAAATATGCATTATCTATACAGGCTTTTTTTTTTATATCTGAATGTTAAAAACTGTAAATGTTAAGAGAATTGAAGCCATATGAAGATGCAAATACTCTGTAGTCTCAGCTGTAGGTTATTGTAAGCATGGAAAATTTGGTTGAAAAGAAAAGAGTAACTTTGCAAACCAGTATTTCAAATCCAGAATTTGAGTTTCTCATATACTTTCTGCTTTATTTTTATGTATCTACAAGGTGTCTAACACCACATCAGAACCACCACAGCATTTAGTATATGCTGGATGTATATAGTCAACATGCCAGCGGTCCCTTGTTTTAATTCTTTTTTTATTTATTTGTTTTAATTCTGAGTCCTTAAGACAAGGGTGGGAGTGTGAATGGGAGAAGTGCAGGACACTTTTTATTCCTCTGCCTTTTCACTTGCAATTAGGGTGGACTAGGGAGGGGCTATACTTGAACCATCTCTCCTCGGGCATTCATGAGACCCTGGGCTAAGATACCAGGTATGCACTGAGGTTTTAATGTGGATTAAACTTGAGAAATCTCTTTAACATTAAAAAACTCCTCCTGAGAGACTTCTGAAGAGAAAAGGTGTGGCCCCATCTTAATGAATCACCTCCTTGCTACCCTACTTTGGATACACTGTGACATTTATATATGTGCTTATAATATATCTTAGTTAGATCTACCCCCTCCATCATTCTCTCTCCTCCTCCCTCTACCCCTTAGAACAATTTCAACAGTTTTCTTTCTTATGTTCTCTGGTCTTAATATTTATGAAATTATAAAGTTGAACCATCAAAAGAAGTTAGCCAGAAAGTCAAATTTATGAGTGTGATTGTTCTCTTATACAATACCAAAGACATACCTGCCGCATGTCGACACTGCTCACACACGATCTCCTTGACGACCTGCAACTTCTCAGGATGACTTGGAATGTAGTTAGAACCTATCTAGTGCTTATGCAATTACTGTATGTCTGTGAACACAGAGTCAGGAAAGAAGTGGGGCTTGTGTACGTGGAGATGTCCACGAGTGAGGGCTGGCCTGCTGGTATATTAGTGATGTGTGTCTGGTGAGAAATAGCTGCACAATACATTCCATCTTTCCCCTGCTGGCTCTTATTCCACTAGACTCCAGGCATTTCATAATAAAATGTTCATTTAACATATAGCTATATGAATGCTGTGGTCTGGCCATAATTTTGATATAGTTCAAAAAGACTGTGAAGGATCATCTAACCTACATGTGAATAATTAAAGCATAAACAAAATAATTTAGAGATCTCTGGCCATCTTTGTGTTAGGGCACTATCTCCTTGGTGGGTTTATTGTCCTGTTGCAGTGATAAAAGATTCCTTGTATCTCGTGGAAATTTCTACATCATTTATAGTAAACAGATAATTTTCTTTCCTATTTAACTTCCATAGTTAGAATCAGTGGATAGAATTATCCTCAAATGTTCTAAATAGTTAAAAATGGTCTTTAAGTCACCTTGGGACACTTTTTTTTTTTTTTAAAGCATGTTAATGTTACCTCATCAGACTTCTTTTCCATCCCCTTAGCTGGCAGGTCTCCTTTCTTTGAGTTCAGTTGGGTTCCACACAGGGTTTTTTTTTGTTGTTTGTTTGTTTTCATTTAGTTTTCTTTCTTTCTTTTTTGTGGTTGTTAGGATTGAACCTATGGCCTTGTGCATGCTAGGCAAGTGCTCTGTCTTTGAGCTACATTCCCAGCCTTACACAGGCTTTTTTTTTTTTTTAGTGTGTAATCCAAACCAGGATACTTTCTTCCCTCTGACTAATGGGGAGGAGAGAAGAAGAATTATGTTTCAGCCTTGCCTCTCCACTCCTATTGATTTGTGCTGGTATCATATTGACTTTTATCACAATAGCACTGAATTGCTGATTCATATTCAGCTTGTGCCCATCCACTAGCTCACCTTCTATTTTATTTCTTCATAGTTGCTTTTCTCCATTATGTGTTTGTGGTAGCTGGTATTTCTGCACTCTCTCCCGCCGGCCCCCCCCCACCACCCGGGCCTATTACTCTGTATTTGCCTTATTAAATTTTTTTTAGCTATTCCTAATGACAAAATGTTAATGTCTTCTTATAGCAAAACATAAGCTTATTTTCTAAAGCACTGTTATCTCTGGGTCTTTAACATACTGATCTAAACACAGCTGATTTGCAAAACTTTTTTGAAAAACCACACAGAATCTGATTACAAGGGTATGTAAATGGTTAGCATTCATGCATAGCATGTCATATAGGTGATTGTAGCAGATGCTAAATAAATACTTATTGATAGTTAATGACCACAGACTGTTGTACACAGAAGCCATTTGAAGAGCTAGCAAGAAACACTAATTTTTTTTTTTTTCAAAAAGCATGCTTTGCCCCTGTCTTTCTTGGCTGTTTATATTTAAACAATAAGGATGAAAAACTACAAGCCAGAGGGCTTCTGTTGTTCTCAATGAATAAGTGAGATGGTGTTTGGGTTGCAAGCTCACAAGGTTTGTGGAAATTAACTCCACACCAGGACTCTGTATTGAAATAGATTGTTTGAGAATAATTCTTCTCTTTGAGAAGGGCGAGGGATTAATCTGCAGAAATGTTCATGCTAGGGCTGTGTATGTGTTGGGATTTGTCAGGGAGAAGATAAATGGGCCCTCCTTGAAAAGTAAATCGCACCATGGTTAATCCCTTGGGAAGGCTGGAGAATTGTTATGGTAGCAAAAGCAACCTCCAAAAGGGGGGCTCTATCACTGCTCACTTCAGAAGGAGAATGAGAGGGAGATGACGTGACCATAAAATGAGATGAAAGTGTACATGCCTTTGAAAATATGTTTATTCAAATATACATTTGGGGTGTAATTATATCTATATGTGGAGTCTTCTCCTTGGGAAGTCATTTGTGTGCTTTAAAATGAGAGACACACGTAGGGCTAATAGGAGAAATACTTAACCGCAGTGTGTCCAGCTAGGCACTGATTAATTAGAAGATAGGTTGGTGACATACCTGAGCCAGGTCTTGAAGGTGCCTCACTCAGGTGATAGGTGTTAACTCTTCAGTTGCTGGCTCTGGAGAAGATGGGGAGAGTATGGAAGGAGGTAAAGAGCTATGCTTATTTTCTAAAATGTTTGCAAGATATTAATAGTTTACCTAACAGCATGGCTCTTCTGGTGTGTACTTTCTACATAGCAGCTTTCGTTTTAATAGAAAGTTATGTAGTAATTTTACTGAAAAATAATGTAGACTTCTTCTAAGAGATGATATATATTAAAGAAAAAGTAAGGAAATACTCTGTTGCATTTCTCAACTAGGAAAGGTTAATTTCATTCTCAAATAGCATCAATCAAGTGCCAGTCTACATGGGACACAGGGCAAGGTGTTTACAAAATGAGGAAGGAGACATGGTGAGTAGTCTTTATCAGCCCATAATATATAAACATGTACACTGAAATGGAATCTTTAAAAAAAATTTTGTTATATTATTTTTGTACTGGGGGTACACTGGTGGTTTGCACCTATAATTCCAGTGCTCGGGAGACCAAAGCTAGAGGATCATGATTTAAAGACCAGTTGGGGCTACATATTGAGACCCTGTGTCAAAAACAAAAACAAAGAAACAAACTGAAATGCCCTGAGTGATTAACCTTCAAACCATAGGGAGCATCAGAAATGCCTCAAAGGCTTTTCTACACAGACTGTTCCTATACTGGTCAGTTTGAGGCCCCAAAATTTGCATTTCCCACAAGTTTCCAGGTGCTGCTAATGCTGCTGATCCTCAGACCACATTTTGAGAATTGCTTAGAGCCACACTCCTGGCCTCTTTCTGCCCCTTCACTTCCACCTTCCCAAGGAATGAAACGTGACCACCCAGGACCTGAATGACTGGGGAGCAGTAGGAGGAGCAGGCAATTTGGTTCCATTCACGCTAAGCCCACTTTTTAAATGTTCCCTCTTGTAGGCTGAGTGCTTTCAGCTGTTCTCCACAGTGCAGCAAATCCATCTCTCCCTGAGCAGGTACCTGGCAGAGTCTGGGAAAATTCTAGACTGCAGTACAGGAATCCAGATGTGCTCACACAGCTATACTGAATCAGTAACAGAGCTGAGAATTTGAGAAGGGATTTTCCATCTGCTAGACTCTCTTATCTCTCTCTTAATTGGTTCTGACCTGGATAAGAAGGGGACTATTGATTAGATGACTCACCCTACCAAGAATGTCCTAGTTCAGTCACTTGGACTTCTGTCTTTTTCAGCATTGGAGAGGGAAGGGAAGAACCAAAGGGCACACATTATAACTCTATCTCTATGTCCCCACATAAAATAAAATTGGGAAGCAGAGGTCTTGGGCTGTTTGCATTGTGGCGGTGTAGAGTTTGTAAATGGTCATTAAGATAGAAAATGAAAACAAATCCTTTGAGAATTTTCTAGAATGACCCTCCAGCATCAAGGCTGAGTTCATTGTGCTCCTTCTTCACCCTCTCCATCTCCCAGTCATGTCTGCAGACCTCACCTCTGTTATGACAGTTAGGATTTTGTCATGTATTTGTGTCCTTAACTCACTGTTCTGGTAGTATGCCTCATACTCTTGTATCCCCACTATAGCTGCCTGGTAATATTGTAAGTTCAATTAATCAGGTTAAAAGTTGGCCTATAAGAGGGTCAAGGGAGCCCAGTGATATTTGTCCACATAGCACTGCAGTAGTCTTTAAGGGAATTGCCTGCTAAAGTGCTGTACATATTACAGATACACATAAATATTCATATATTCATTGATGATGGATTGCATGAATAGAATAATGGACAAAGGTGGTTAGGAGAGCTAGTCTATTAGGAAAATTTAAAATACAACCCTTCTGTCCTACAAGCAGAACTTGAAAATTGCTGTGCCAAGGGGATTTCTCATCCCCACACCTTGTCATTCTATGGAAATTCTGGAAGACTCAAGGGAATGCTAACCCTGCCTCCCTATGGGGACAACATTCAGTTGAAGTTCTCTTCCTCCATGAAAGATCTCTAAAAATGAATTACAAGACACAAATAGCAAAGTTTGAAAAATGATAGAGTATATGGTGAGGCATTTTGATTAGATCTCAGCTTGAAGGAAATGAACTCTGTGAGCTATGCTTTCTCTACAGTTTGAGAGCTGTTTATAATTATTTATAAATACAGAATAATTATGGCTGGTAATAGCAAATTGTCCAAGTCTGGGATTTCTGTTTATACAAGTGTTTCCTTCTTTAACTTGTATTAAATCTTAAATCTTTCTAGAAGTTCCTCTGGATTTGCAAATAGTCAAATAAACCCATCTTGGTATCAGAAGAAAACTCAGGAGTGATTCAGCTCAAATTTTACTGCCGGGTAAGATCCCCTTTCCAGAATTCAGGGAAAGTGACTGTTTTGGATAGGCAGAGAGACAGAATTCTTTCATATTCAGCCTTTTATTCTGTTCAGGCCTTAATTGATTGGATGAGGCTCACCCATATTGGGGAGGGTGATCTGCTTTAGTCTACCAATTCTAGTATTAACTCATCCTTAAATACCCTCACAGATATGCCCCAAAATAATGAAATATCTGGGTACCCTGTAGATCAGTCAAGGCGACACATTAAGATCAACCCTTGAACCACTGTGCTCTTCTTTGAATTCTGAAATATCTCCATGATCCTCTTAAACTATGAAGGCAAACACTGGACATAGCACATAATGACAACTGGACCAGTTGAGACTGCTCCTGAGCTATAAAGAAGCAGATGCCTATTAATACAGCCTTCCACCAGAGTACGATGAAGTTGTTAACATGGAGAAAACAGTCCTTGCTTCTTGCCCCCTGCCTACTATAGAAGTTACCTTCTCTTTCAAACCTTGCAAATGGGAGTATCCCTCCTTTCATTCCAGATGCCTTAAGAGACCTGTATGTTTCAGATATGGGCCTAGGATATGATTTGGGTGCTGCTGACCATAATAATAATGATGCTGCAATTGCTTTTTATTGGATACCTACTTGAGGTCAGGTATTTTACATGACTATCTCAGTGCCTCTATCATCCTGCATGCTTGATATTTATAACCCCTTCTGTATAGATCAGAAAAGTGACTGAGACAAGTAAGTCATTTATTGTGGGTAAGTGGTAGCTCTGAAGGTCATACCCTATACCAGCTTCAAAGCCTGTTCTGTTTTTACTGCTTCCATAGCCCCAGACTTGGACAAGTAGGGGTAAGTTCATTAAGTATCTAAGTGTGGCCAGTCCTACCCATAGACTGTGGATTATATGGACTATGTTAATAGATCATATTAGATCCTGGGGCGCCCCAAACTCCAGCCCAGGATCATAATTGGAGAGTCAGTTACCAGGGATAAAAAGATCTAATTGATCTTGGCATCATCTACATCTGACAAAGTGTCTTACACATAATTAGCAATCAAAATATATTACCTGATTTATTGGTTGATTGGTTGATTGGGGGCAGGTGCAGGCCTGAGGTAATGATGCTAACTCCTCTAATTCTCTTAGGTCAAATTAAACAAGACATCCTGATGTTGCATCTTTTCTGAAAATTAGCATCATATTCAGGGTGCTTACATTTTAGCATTCTAGTTCTGACATTGGTAACCTTAGGACAGTGATTGGATTCTCTCCACCTTGATTTTCTCCTTTCAAAAAAAGGAAACATGGAACTGAATGGGTCTTGTTTTCCACAAACACTGTCTAGTTAGATAACAATTGATACGAGAGTTTCTGAGTCACCTAGAGACCACAGAAAGAAGGCAAAGCTAGTGTCTCCAGCCTTCCACTCTCAGCAGTGGGTCTAGAGATTTAAAGACAGAAGTTGTTACCTGATCCGGAGGCAAAGGTGACAACAGATCAACTCAGGTGATTTCTCCATCAGGCTAGGTAAGAAGGCCATTCTCCCTGCTTTAAACAATAAAGTTGCTACAGGCCCAGGTTCCTGCCTTGCAACTTGAGTAGGCCTCAGTTGTGATCAACTGCAGCTTCTTTGGGAAGGGCCCTGATGGAGACCTGCATGCAATCCCATCTCCAATCTGTTTCCATGCTGTGGGCAGCGTGTGCACTGGGCAGAAGCATAGCAAACAGGCCTGGATTTGGATACTTTTTTTCTTTATTCATTTATTCAGATGTGCATACATTGTTTGGGTCATTTCTCCCCACTGTCCTCCCCACCCCACCCTGGTTTGGATTCTGACTGCACTGTTTACCAACACTGGGATTCAGGTCTTAGCTTTCTCATCAGAAGAATGAAAACAGTAACAGTTTCTCCCACCCAGAGTTTTTGTGAAAATAACATGAGAACATGAACAGTGTGCACCAACCACAATGCACAGCTCACAGTGAGCATAGGATAAAAGACAGCTATTATAGTCCCTGCCAGTCCTGACTGTAAACAGAGGTTGTTCTTACTGAGTTGGACCAGGACACTGGTCTCCCTGCTTCTCCAGGCCTCCAGTACCTTGGCCCGTTGGAAAACTGATGCTGAATTGCAGAAGCTGAAGGCATACTCTGAAGTTAGAGTTTAAGATCTCAAACACTGGAATTCTTTGTTTCTTTCTTTCCCAATTTGTGATGTAATCAGTAAGCTTTTATTATATACCAGCGTCGTGCTAACTACTGTACTCGGCAAAGACGATATAACCACGCCTTCAAAGTGGGTATTCTTTCATTCCTGTGCTACTTGACTTGTCATTCACATAGTAAAAATGGTGGACAATTCTTCCAATATCTGGTACAGTGAGTTACTCAGTTAGTAAATTACTTTTTTTTTTTTTTTAAACTCAGGGCCTTACACTTGCTAAGTAAGTACTCTACCACTTGAACTATGGCCCCAGTCCTTTATGCTTTAGCTACTTTTCAGATAGAGTCTTATATTTTTGCCTCGGGCAGGCCTCCAACTGTGGATCCTCCTACCTCTGCCTCCTGTGTAGCTGGGCTTGCAGGTGTGTACCACCATACCTAATTTGTTTGTTTGTTTGCTTTCGGTTACAGTCTTGCTAACTTTTTGACCAGACTGGCATCAGACTACAATTCTCCCATCTCTGCCTCCCAAGTCGCTGGGTTTATAAGCATGTACCACCATACTCTGCGTAAGTTACTTCTAAAAAGGAGCATTTGATTTGAGGTATTATGGTTTGAATTGTGTTCTACATCCTCCTCCCCCCAAAAATGTGTTGAAGTAGTAACTCCTACTAATTCAGAACATGATTTTATTTAGAAATAGCATCTTTAAAATTTAAACCAGATTATGATGAGGTTATTAGGGTGGGTCCTATCTGACATGACTGACGACAAAGAGGAATTTGACATGACACACACACAGGAAGAATGCTGTGTGAAGACTGAAGATTAGAGTGATGTACGTAAGATGCCAGGAAACACCAAAGATTGCCAGCAAACCACAGGAAGTCAGGAAAAGGCAAGAGAAGGTATAGGAGTCTTGCCCTGCCAACACCTTGGGTTCAGATTTCTTATCTCCAGAGAGGGTGACAATCTTTCTGCTGTTTTAAGCTGGCCAAGGTAGACAGGACTAATGAAAGTGCAATGATATGTGTGCATTGATGAAGGTATTAATACATACACCCGAAAGGACAGAGAAATGCTTATAAGGAATCCATTGGTGGGAGCTGGTTAATGAAGAGAGAAAAGGACTTGTAAATGAAGTGATATACAAGTTTGGTCTTCTAGTATGTTAAACCTATCGCGAGAATATTAATTTATTACTTCACTCTGATTCAGGGTCTCCAAAACATTCTGACCAAGAATCACGTGGCAACGTACACAATGAAAATTGGCTGTGATCCCTGAGTCATTTGAAAACATTCCAAGCACAAATGCATTTCCAATGATGTCCAACATTCTTCATAAAGTCCTGAAGTTACTCTAAGTGTGGGTGGCATATTTGCATATTCAAACCTCATAGAATTTATGTGCCAGTTCATAAACTGGGACTCCCATGAACTTCCTGGACTCATGTGATTGATCATACATGGATGGGCCTGGGAGGCCACAGCTTGCTGGTTCTCCATAGGCTTCGGTGGCCTTGATGTCTGTTTTTTATGGACAGGATGACATCACTTTCCATTTTTAAACAGATTTCTAACATGCCTTAAACTTTCACATCTTAACTTTTCTGTAAGATTCAGAAGCCATGTTCACACACACACAACCAATAACAAAAAGTCAAGGACACAGGGACAGAGGACTCTGAGTAAATGAGCTTTCTAACCCAAATGACTATATGTACAGCAAGTTACACATTTTGATGCATAATTTCAGGATTAACTGAGTGGAAAAAATGATTTTTATTAACTATGATGCGTGCCAAGAATTTTGCACAACTATGCAAACTTAAGAAGCTGCTTTGGGGTAGAAATACTGATGAAAGCATATTTTTTGATAGAGATGATGAACTTTTTTTTTTTTTAATATGTAAACACATTTTACCCATTTCTCCTGTGGTTTTCTTAGAGTCCACAGAGAAAAGTTCCTACACAAATTCAAGTTATTTTTATTGACCGTATATTACCATGGAGCTAGACAAATAGAGTTTAAAGTCAAGGATTGCTGGGTATTTTTCAAGCTACTCTGCACCTTGACCAGGTAAGCATTTTTCCACAAACAAAATTGTGTTGTATTGATCTCATCCAGTGTTTGATCATCGTATGAAATTTTAAGCCTCCTTTTAGAATTCCCAGCATTTGGAGGTCAATTTCTTTATTTTCTTTCTTTTTTTTTTTTTTACAGATTGAACCCAGGGCCTCACATACACTAGCCAAGTATACCTCTGAGTCAATCAGCGTTTTTATGGCTAATTTCTTGTAACATGGAAACATTTCAGTATCAGTATTAACACTCATGCACTTCTTGGGTAGGTATTTTTTTCATTTGTTTGTCTAAGCTCATTCTTCTATTGTAAATTTCTTAAAATCAATGAGTGTCAGTGCTATTTCTGTTGTATCATAACTTTGTCAGCAAGATGTGCTCAACTCGTGTTGTTATAGTGCAAACATCATCCCCATGGTTCCCTTCCCCAGTGCTAATATAAAAATCACAGATCATTTTTCCCATGAGACCTATGAAATATCTACTTTTTATTTTACCCTATCTTCTCTCCTAAGGAGTACATGGTTTTGTTTGTTTGTTTGTTTTAATTTTTCTTCTTCCTTCCTTCCTTTCTTCCTTCCATTTTTGCTTTGTTGGAGACTAAACCCAGGGCCTGGCACACATACTAGTCAAGCATCCCTAGTCTTTGTTGTTATTGTTGTTTTGTTTTCCCTTTCCATTTCTCTCCCTTGCGTTATCACATAAGTGGAGAAGTGTTTGACTTTTTGTGGAGTCATATTCATCCCGTCATGTAATCATCTTATCTCATTAGGATGTGGGCAGAGAACTAAGGAAGGGAAGACAGGGACTAAGGAGAAAAAGTTGGATGGATTTTCTGCCTTGTGTCCTAGGCACTTAAATCTACTTCCTAAGGAAATAGGCTATAAAGCAGGATAGAGTCTCATTCTAGATATGCCATTTCCTCACTGGTGACTCTGACTTAGCTGCTTAATATATTAGTGTATTAGTTTCCTAATCTGAAAATGGAAATAATAATAATATACCTTGCTTATGTTCTTGGGCGTATGATACAAATGCAAGGTAGAATTATTTTTAGACCAGTACAGCTATCATGAGCCAACCTTTGAGAAGGGCAACATATTTTTACATGTTAATCTTCTTCAAACTTCTGCCAGGATGAGCATTACTTACCCATCACTGAGGCTTCTCTGTCCACAAAAGGGCTAATGCCTTCTCAAAGAAGGGCTGCTCGAGATCACCTGATAGCTACTCTCATGGTTGAATATGTGCTCATCAAGTCTACACTGCTTGAAATGATTTGGTAGAATATATTGAAATTACTTAAAATATTGCACCATGAAACGTTACCAAATTTAGGAACTATTTCCTGAGAGGTATCTGTGTAGCATTTTCCCAAGGAAGTGCATACTGTGGAACTTCTTCTGAGAGAAGAACAGATTTATAGTAACTAAATCAAGCTACTCACCAGTTTTGACCCACAAAACAACAATTTTCATGAAGTTCAACCTAATACAGTTCACATGTACACCACCACATTCTGTTGTGGGTTACAGTCTCACAGAATGGTCCTGGGGCCTTGCAGTCAGTAAGAATAAAATTCTGCTGAAAACTTCTTTTAGCTACTACAAAAAAAAAAAAAAATTGCCTCTTATTTTGCAAATCAGCCATATGTCTTTTTTAAATTTAAAAACAAAGAACATAAAGTGTAGCTGCCACGTGTCTAGTAGAAATCTGTTTATGCCTAGAATTAGTAAATATCAAGATGCCTCTTTACACTGACTGGCAAAAGCTGCAGAAGTAAAATATGTAAACAAAAAAGAACTCCATGGCTAGGCGGGTGCACACTCCAAAGAGTATTAATTTGCATAATAAATAGTTCAATATTCAGGAGATTATAAAATAGCAATTACTGCTGAGTTACTATATTTGGGCTTCTAACAAAAAAAGGACTTTAGAATGCAATAGTTTGCTTTTATAAAGAACTTCTTTTAAAATCTTTATTTTGAAACAAGATTTTTACTTATTTTTCAAAGATGTTTTAAATACTTGTCACATTTGTGTAAAAGAGAAGCAGAAATGTCCTAACCAAAAAAGGGGGAAAAAGTGGTAAATAACCTCTGGCTAAAAAAAGATAATGAGACATTAATATATTTTTTTAAAATCTGTTAAAAAATACCTGCTGGGGAGAATGTTTTCCCCATCTGAGAAGAGTGGGGAGGCCAGTGGGGAGGTGGGAGTCAGACCTTGTCAGCAGTAGGCGTGCACTCAGGCAGGGGGTAGAAACAGAAGTCATTACACGTGAAAAAAACTGCAGCCTACTTATGCTAATAGGAAGGTAGCCTCCCTCTAAAACACCCTCTGTGGTTTTTAAAATGACTCAAATGCTCCAAGTATTGTATACCAAAGTTCAGTTTCTACTTGCTTAAACTATATGCATTTAACATTGGAAAAGAAATATGTCTCTTTAAGAGAGTGTATTTTTTGCAATAAATACCACAGTTTAAATCCCTTACACAGGACTTCTTGGCTTTTCAGTAACATTAGAATTAGAGACATGTGTGTATGTGTGTAGCCATTTAATTATATATGCATCTGTAGCTATAAATCTGTTGTTGAAAATCTTTGTTTCCTACTGTGACAAGAATATGGTGACATCCAGGCATGGTTCTACTTACGCCTGTTTATGTAGAAGGTCCCTGTTAAAATGAAGCTCTTGGATCTGCAGTGGCTTCATTTGCTAGGCTGGTGGTTTCCCCAGCAACACTGAGAACTGGAAGGATGAGGAGCAAGGCTACTGAGAAAACAACACACATTGAGCCCTTTTATGGGTACTGGGAACTGTACTGAAAAGTGGGGCATATAGTCACACAGTATTGGGATTACATTGCACTAAAAAGTGGTAGACATCACAATAGCCTGTAACTCCTAGGGTACCACACAGAGGCACAGTTTATCTATGGTTGGGGGGAAGAAGCCTGGCTCTAATTAAGATCTTACAATTATTAACCCCATTTCATTAGGAGATGCAGTTCCAATAAAACATACTTTTTATATTTAATAATCTTTACCAAATATTTTTTAAATATTTATATTGCTTTATTAAATTCTACCCTACTAATACTTTAAGCAAAAACTGTTCAGTGAGTGTTTTTTAATATTCATGCTATCATATTGACAGGAAATTTGTAGGCTAAATATTTTAATTTATATAGCTTTTTGTGTTACAGAGAAGTATGATAACATAATTTAAGACTTTAAAATATTAATCACTTATTATACTGAGATAAAATTGTATGGGAAAAGAGGTCATTGAGAAAAAAATAAAATTTGCAAGCCTTTAAGAATTGGATGCATTTATTTTTCAATGGATGATGGTGGGTATGAAATCACTGTGGCATTTATGTCCTGTTGAAGTCCATGAAAAGAGTAACATAAAGTTGTATTTTAAAATGTCAATATTATATTCTTTACAACTAGTTTTACTTGTGATTAATTTAAGGTGCCAACTTGAAATGTATGGCATGGTATAGTTTTTCAAATTTATGGATAGTTGGTTCCCTACTTTTATAATCTCAAAGAAGACACCCTTGAACACTGAGACTTAAAAATTTAAGTTTTAACTTCAGTTTATCTTCTTTTTCTTAAAAAAAAAAATCCTCCAAATTTTGGCACAATGGAAGGTAGGGTAAAGGTGAGCATGATTTCTTGACTCATTTCTGCCACTGACCCTTGTGATTTTCTTCAGTTGGTTGTTTATGGCTCACAAGCATTTAAAATAATAAGCATGTACAGCCCAATGATGGCATTTTCTGAGTATTTCATAACCACTTTTAAAACTTTGGCATGAGTATTCATCTCTTTGTGGCCTAAAAAGTCTTCAATGTCTATAACTTATCTGCTTGGATGCTCAACTGTTGTCATGAAATAAATATCTTTTAAGATGTTTATGGATGATATTCCAGTTTCGTGTATTATGTGAACTGAGTAAGCCATGTCCTTCTGCCACCATGCCTCTTGGCTTCCTCTTGGTGACCAAGAGTTCCCTTTTCATTACTAGGTTGAGCATTTCCTCCATTGTCATATGGAGGGAAAAAAATGTTAGAGGAGTCACTGTTGTCACTACTGGCAATTGTGATGGTGTCTTTAATGTTGAAAGTATAGGTTAAGATCTTCACCACTGTCTATAGAGCCATCACTAAGTATTCACAGTTTCTACCCAGAGAAGATAATGAACAGTTGATCTTTGTGTCCCTTCTAAGTCTTTGTTTTATTTGTGTGTCGGGGGGGGGGAGGGGGTACTGGGGTTTGAACTTAGGGCCTACACCTTGAGCTACTCACTAGCCCATTTTTGTGACTGGCTTTTTCAAGATAGGGTCTTGTGTACTATCTGCCTGGGCTGGCTTCAAACCATGATCCTCCTGATCTCTGCCTCCTGAGTAGCTAGGATTACAGGAGTAAGCCACTGGCGCCTGGCCCTTTCTAAGTCTTGATACCCCCAAACTTCCACTCTATATCCTGTTTGCCAACTTTTCTCCTCTTGTCCCTTAAAATTACAATATTTACAAAAATTGATAAAAGTGCAAAGATGTTAATACCATAAGTGTTGTTACTAAGCCTGATTAAACCTCAGGAGAATTACAATTCTGTATTGTCAAAAAGGAAGTCTAAACATCTTTGAAACATCTTTGAAACTCATTGAGTCATCAAGATAACTAAGCATGAGATTATTATTCCATGAAATAAACTTCAATAATTACATCATCAGTTCAGCACATCCTTCCTTATTCAGAAACTCCTGAGTTATTAGTATGGGAATGATTTTTGGTGGCACAATGCCGAAGGACATCAACTATGAAAAGACAGATTTCAAGGACAAGTTTTCATTTAGTCCTGACAAGCTATTTTCCTTTGTTTTACCCCACAGAGTCAGGTCTGAGCAGACCTGGTGCTGGAGAGTCAAGAGTGCTTGAGGCAGAGTCAAGAGTAGTGCTGGTGTTCACCTGGGATTTGCTGGTAGCTTGTACTAGATGTTAAAATATTAAATAATTTTGCACCAGTTGGCGAACAACCATGGGCTCAGTGCCAAGTGCTCCTTACCCCTCCTCTCTGCTTAAACTGCCTTGGCTTCTTGGATCTCTAGATGATCCCAGGATCTGGGGATTAGCCAGATGATCACTGGCAGGGTGGCAGGCCACAGGAGTTCTTCTCTATCACATTGACCAGCATCTGGTCCAATTGGTCAGTACCTAGACCATGTAACTATTAAATGTTTTAAATGCTATCCCTGGTAAAGAGTTTTGTTTTAGACTCTTGAATTTAATTTTGGCCCTTTGCCTTTCCCTTTCTTAGCAGAACTGTTGGACCCAATTTCTCACAGTTTAAGAATTGGCATAAACCCAGGGTTGATAGCATATATTTGATTTATGCACATTTTAGTGCATTTGCTCCTTGTTCCTTGGTTCTGTTTTATGATGGTGGTGTCACTTTTCCTACACCATAATTTCCTGGCGCACTTCACTGCTCCTTCATCGCACAAGAAACTGTAAGGGTCAGTGATCTTCGGTGCCACCACTTCCATTTCCTCATTACAAAAATTGACCTTCTTTCTGTTGTTTGAAAGGGCTCAGGCCACTGTCATTCAGATTTCAGGACTGTTGAACAGTAATAACAGTATAGGAGGAACAAGCACCCACCGCAGACGCTGGGCATTGTGCTTCCTCCTGCAATGCATTTGGGATTTCTTAGTCTAGCCAGCAGGCGCTGTTTGCAGCATTTCCCTGGCATTATATTTTACAGTAATTCCCTCCTTGTCATTAAATCATTTAGCTGTATTAAAGCATTGTACCTCTGCTCTGGGAATATTTGCCAAGGTTCTTGTGCTTTCTAGGCAATTTCACGTTCATAACTCACACCATTCCACTCAATGTATATGACGAGCATCACGGAACAACGCGCTAGTTAGTAATTCCTGCTAAACTACTTTTCGTCTATGAATTTGGTGAGTGTGGAAGGAGACAAATGTGAAACCAGTTCAGACACGAGAAAATAAAAGCACTAGCAAAACAAAAATCGGGCCATTCATGTTTTTCTATACAGCTTTTCATTGGTCTGTTCTCTCATTTTACATCTACTATAATGACATGTTATCATATTTTATGTATCTACTGGCTCCTTAAAGAGGGATTTTATATATTAGAGTGTTAGAATACAAAACTAAGACTACTAACGATCAAAATAACTTCTCCATACTAGGCAAAAATTTCTGTTTCAATATTACAAATGAATTTTATCACAAAATTTAGTGTTACAAGTTAAATATATCCATTCCATTCAATCAGAATACAATGCACTAGCTCAGTATTTGAGGAGGAAGTCATATCATTTATCACATTCAGACAAATGATCATAAGCATAAATTTTAATACCCTTTTTGAAATTTGAATTTCTTAAATGTTAGAATCATGAAGTCATGAAACATCTTTGAAAACATCTTTGTTTTCATAATTTTAAAAGGTGTTTATTGTCTGCACTGTGCCATAGAACGTATAGAAGATATGAGTAGAAAACAAACTTCCTGTCCTTAAAGAATTTATAAATGATGTTTATGGAGTTCTTTTTGAGGGGAAAAGGGAGGGATACTAGAGTTTGAACTCAGGGTTTCATGCTAGCAGGTGCTCTACCACTGGGGACCAAGCCCCCAGCCCTTTTTGTATTGGTTATTTCTGAGATAGGAGCTTGCTTTATACCTGTACCTGTCTGTACTGCCATCCTACTTATGCTTCCCACATAGCTGGGATGACAGACAGAAACCAGCCCTTGGTTGAAATGAGGGTCTTGTGACTCAAACTGCCATCCTTCCGATCTCCACCTCCTGAGAAGCTGGGATTACAGTTGTGTACCCAGCTTGATGTTTGCAATAATCTTTTTTTTTATAGTGCTAATTTTATAATTTATTTTGGATAAGAAATAACGGTGGGCTTTAATTTAAAATAATTAAGTGTATATCACGGAATGCTGTGTGTTCAAAAGTCAAAATGTTTTCCACCAGCTGAACAACTATGGTTATAATACTCCATGAAATATAATTCAAGGAAAAACTAATCTTGAAAGAATTCTAATTTTTTATAACTTTGAGTCTTTAGTTTAAGGTTTAGAAAAATGACTTTCCCATGGTTAATTGCCATTTGTATGTATGTATGTATATATACGTGTGCAAGAGAGCATGTATTTGTATGTAGTTATTCATTTCTGTTTCTCTTCATAAAAAATCTCATTGTTTTATGGTGAAACAAAGCTGAAACTTTTGATCCATGATGTAAAAGTGTTTGCAATTTTAAGAAAATCTTTAAACTTCTAAACATGCATAATGCAGTTTCTTTTTTTTAATTTAAAGATGTTTAATAATTGTTAGTGCAGTTTACTTTAACGGTGCCTGGTATGATGAGTTGGTAAACAGCACTTCTAACCAAGAACCCACCTTTCCATGCACATTTTAACCTGCTTGTATAGAAGTGCAGGAGAGCTCAGTTTAGGCAATTCTGAGTACCATTAGCATCTCTTATTTGAAATGGAGCTTTAGAATAACAAAAAAAATAATAATTTCCCTGGACAACAAGAAAACTAGTTATGCAACCTGAAGAGAAAAATACACAGCAAGCAGGTAAACACAGGCCCCAGAGTCGACAAGAGGGACTCATGTGCAAAGGTAACACAGCCCCTCTGTGATCAAGGAAGAAAAAAGAAACCTTACATTTCCTATTTCTAGAGAGCAGTTCACTTTGCCAAGGAAAAGGAATCTAGTCCATCCAGATTTTGTGCTCACCCTCACCCCATCCTAGGATGTGGAAAGAGCTTAGTGTATGGTTAGAATCATGTATTTTCACCAACTGATGTGTGTAGTTGGTGGAGTTTCTTGACCAATGCTGTATAACTGAAGGAAAATGAGGCAGTTAAACCTCCCCATTTAGTCATAGATTTTTGTCATAATGACAAGTGGCAGCAACCAAGGTTGCAATGGGCTTCAGCAATGCCAGTAGAAGCCACTTCCCTCTGGGCCAAAGGGAGCCTGAGAAGGGATTCTGGGATCCTCCCCCTTTAATACCATCCCTGGCAGAAGGAGAGGAGAGTTCTCCTGGGGAAGAGTTTTAGGTAGAAGTTGATGTCACTCAATTTGAATGTTTGTAATTTTCGTCTTTTTGGATTAAAGTCACCTGCCATCATTTATTTATGATAAAAGTATGTAAATAAGTTAATTTAAAGCAAAATTTTCTGTCACGGTTTTCTTTAAAACTGGTTACTATGTGTGAACCCATAATATATTTTTCTAAAAACATACTGAAAACCAAGGTTGTTTTAAATTTACAATAACTCTTTCATTATGTCACAAATGACTTGTAGAAGTAGAATAGCTTCTGTTGCCTGAACAACAATAGAGAGATGGTGGTTCTAAAGATGGAGAAAATAACTGCCTTAAACCAAACACTTTAGTTATTTATCTTAACGTTTTTATCAGTATATGATAGTTATACAGGGATTTCATGGTGACATTTCCATATATGCATATATTATACCCCAGTTTGGTTCATCCCTTCCATTATTCTCCCTCCTTCCCCATTGCCCTTCTTACAGTGACTTCTGCAGGTTTCAGTGTTCCATATTCTTACATGTGCAGAAAATACATCTACCATGTTTACCCTCCTTCACCCTCTTCATTTACCGTCCCCCTCTCACCAGTGCCTTCCCCTAAACAAGACCTGCTTTACATTCCTGTCCTTCATTGTTTAAGTGTCTGTTGTTCAGTGGGGATTTTGCATTGGTATTTTAACTGTAAGTATATTGTACTTAAATCAGTATAACCCCTCCAAGGCACTTTAAAAAAATGAAAATGCAGATTGATTTTTCTCCAGGCAGACATGACCAGAAACTTGAAATGATAAGAAGAAATACCTTGGTTTTATTATCAATCATCTTGACACAGCAACTTTCATGTACAGTAAGAAATACAATGTAAAACAGTATATTTCTACTTTCTACTTCTACCAGACAGCAAAAGTACCGTGCTCCAAAACAGAGGAGAGAAGGCTGTTTTACTTTTGCATCCTAGATTAAAAAGAACAGTATTCTTTGTTTTAAGATTGCCAGTACTTTTCTTTCCAAAAAAGGACACAGTCCACAGTAGAGAAATTAGTCAATTTGTTTTCTTATATGATCATACAAGTTCAAATACTTGTTTCTTCATTTTTACTGACTCTGACCAAAGTCAGAGTTCTATAACTGTATAACAATAATTTTTAAGTCTTTGTTAATCTGTACATTAATTCAATAGAACAAAAAGCCTTTGCTACACCAACATTAGTTACCAACCTTAAACTATTTCTCCAGGATGAAGGAAAAGAATATCACTGCCTTTGATGGCTCATAAGTGAGGTGATTCCTTTATGTTTGTCAATCATTACAGCAAAACTAATAGTACAATTACTATTATAAAAGACTGCTAAGGCCAAATCAGACTATGAGTAGCACTGTTCCAAAATAAATATTTCCAATTTTTAGGTTCAACCTCTGGGCCCCTGGCACTTTGCATGGCTTTTATAGGAAAGCCATGCAACTGTAAAGAAATAAGAACACCTCCTCTAACTGCAAAGCAAAGCAAAAGTAAAACAGATACATGGGTACAAGCTAAATACAATTGGAGAATCTTGGAAAAGATAGTTATTTGAACAGAGAAGCAAAATGAGCAGATGAAGGGAATATTTATGACTGATGTACTCAGATGTTCCCATCTCACTTAGCTACCACACCAAACTTACAAAGTTGCAGAGAAGAAACCAAAGGTTAGAGCTTCCTCAAACGTTGCCCAACCAAGTGGTAGCTAAGCCCAGTTCTGCCAAAACATGACTGCTTCTTTCTTTCACTCTTTTCTAGTGCATGAGACAGGGAGGGTGGAAAAAAGTGGAAATGCAAGTTGCTCATATAGAACGTACTTAGAAAAATGACGACAAGGGATGAAAGACTTTCAAAAAGTCTCCTTTCCTGGCCTTTTGGAGAAAATCAGACAAGTATGCTGAGAATTGATCCTCATAGATATGTGCACGTTTGTAAAGTTGCTTCCTTCATCATGCAAAAACAGACAAAACCACGTTTCTATCCTATCTAATGATGTGCTAGGGAAATAAGTAAAATCAGTTCCTACTTTTTAAGTGCATATTTTTAGCCCAATGAGGGCTATAGCACAGGCAGAGGAATTCTATGATAAGAAGGACTGTTAGGAATATTGAAATTAGGGAGCCACATGTTTTGGGGACAAGTAGGAGGATGGGCCAGTGACCTGCCCGGTGACCCACCCCCCACCTTGGTATGGCTTTATTGAGTAACTTGAGCAGCATCAACTGTCCCCACACCTCATATTTTTAAGCTTTATTGTTCCTCACTCATTTGTCATACTAATATTGCACAAAAATGATGAGGTGTCTGAAAGCGCTTTCTAGGAGAAATAAATTGACAAAGTGGCATCTCTAACAAAACTCTGCTTAGGGAGAGTCTGATGTTATAAGATTACAGCTATTGGGTCCTAAGTCCTTTAGCATATAAATAATAATTAAACAATCTAATTATTTAAGAGACTACAGTAAAACACATTGTTGATCTAGATGCCAGTTCTCATGAAAAAAATGCAGGGAAGAAATTTGTTTATAAATAGGTCAAAAACAAGCAGTGATATTTCTTTTGGAATATATCTTCTTTAATGTTTTGTCTTGAGAAGACTGTAAATTTCAGAACAAACTTTAAGATCCCCAAAGTGACAGTCTTCTAGGAATTAATTCTAACAGAGGAGAAATGAGGTCAGGGTCAGTTGACCTCCTAACACATTCTGAGATAGTAAGGGATTAGAACTGGCATTTACTGTTGGCCTCCAGGTTGTGCCGGGCATTTTTTTTGGCAGCTCTGGGACTTGAACTTAGGGCCTACACTTTGAGCCACTCCACCAGCCCTTTTTTTTCTTGTGATGAGTTTTTTTGAGTTATGATCTCACTGACTACTTGCCTGCAATCCTCCTGATCTCTGCATCCTGAGTAGCTAAGATTACAGGTGTGAGCCATTGGTGCCCGGCTATGCCAAGGATTCTGTTATACATTTTAAATACAACATTTAATTTAATTCTCACAACAGCCTTACATGTTAGTTACTGTTATCATCTCCAGTTTGGAAAGGAGAAATTGAGGCACAGATAATTCACTGACTTGCAAAGGCCATACAGCTATTGACAACAAAGCCACTATTTAACCATGATCTGCATGACTCAGTAATTGTTTATCTTAAACAGTGTGCTATATTTTTCATTATTCAGATAACTTAGTAGTAAATGAGAAAGGCTGACCTTTGTATGTTTTTTACTGCACATGCCTTCCCAAGAAATACTTCTCTAAGACGAAGGAAAATAATATTACCTCGGGTGGGTTGTGCACTTCATGAATGAAGTGACTTCTATTATTTTGTCAACCATTAGTCAATAGCACGTCATTTATCAATAGTGCAATGACTGCATACAGGACTGTCTAGAGTTGAACCAGACTTTAAACACCACTGTTCCAAAATAAAATTGTACCATTGATAGATTCAAACCCCCACCATGAACCTTGTTCTCATAAGTCATTAAGAAAATTTCAAGCTGGTAGAGGGAGAAGTCTGAGCTCTTGGACAAATTAATTACAGTGTTTTTATCTGAGATTTGAGGGCAGAAGGTAGAGAACTAAGGGTTAGCTTCACTGCTGGTAAAACTGGATTGGGGAATGTGGTTTGGATTCAATGACAAAATAAGCTTGTTAATACTCACTGTTTATCACCACTCATGTTGATTGACTAATGAGCCAACCAAGAGATCAATAAACAGACAGAGACATTGGGGAGCATATGGCTTTGGTTGAGTAAATTCAAATTTCATAATTTTTGCACATTGCTCTCTTTTTCTCCCCACCCTGAAGGACAGACTGCTTACTTGACTGGGAAAATTGAAAAGAGGTTCAGTTGCACATGGGTGACCTACACCTTATTTTCCTTTGTCCATAATTTGTCCACCAGCAGGCTGAGCCTATTCTCCTGCTGTAAAGCTCCTGGGGTGGTTAGGTCCAGCCCAGATCGCTCACCTCCAGTCTCACTTCAAAGCTAATAAAATAGATATTTTCATCCATGACTGTTTTGTCTATCTTACAAATGGCTCACAACTTGAAGAAACTGACAGAGAGTGTAACTGATGCTCTCAGAAATTAGGATACACCTCTTGTGTTTTCCACTAGGTGAAGAGTTCCAAGGATATGAGTAGTGAGAAAACTTCCAGTTTGCCTCACATCAAATCCCAGACCCTAAGACAAGTCAGCTCTTCATATTTGTTTCCTCTTGAAAACACTCTCAGAAAAATTAAAGATAGGGACCAGCACCCCAAGTCTATGGCTTTCAACGCCCCAAAACAAACATCAATTTTATTAAGGACCAAGTTCTAAGTGCCTCATAAAATCTATTTCTCTAATTCCTTTACTTCCGTCCCTCTTATCTTATCACCATGATTTGCATGTGTATTTTTGAGTGTGGTAACCAGCTCCACGAAGAAAATACGTTGGCCTGGAAGCTGTGACAGGCCACACTGTAAGTACAGTTGGCAGCACCACGTTTGCAATTCACCACAAAGAACATATGAACTCTTTGTACCTGACACTTTACACAATGTGCTCCCTGGCTTTAAGAAAACATTATTTCATGTTCTTACTCTAATCAGTCTTGTCTGCCAGCCTCAAGAACTGAGAGGTTCATTGTTATATGCAGCTGTCATTTGTTCCATCTGCAGGCTCTCTCTGCCTTCAATATCTTTGTGGTATTTAGTGAAAGTAATTTTCAGTTGGAAATCTTCTGCCCTTTCAGTAAGTGCAAGTATAGCACTTCATCAATGGCCAAAGAATTCCAAGCTATCTGGGATGTATCAGGACAGTTGATAAAACCTCACAGAGCAACCTATGATAGTACATCCCATCATAAATTAAAAAAAAAAAAAGGCAGAAAGGGCCTTTGTCAGTGTTTATCTGAAGCGCTTTTATTCTTTGCCCTTGATTTCCTCTTCAGAAAATTGATGCGCCCTTAAATTGAAGCAAGAGGCTTGACAGGTGATGGTTAGTGTGATAACTGCTCGGATTTCATCAGCCAGTGTTTTTCTGGTGGTGCAATTGTCGGAACTTTCAGCTAGATTACCTGTCATCCACTACATCAGATAAAAGAGACAGGGTTGAAAGATGCAGTTTTGCCACTGTACCTTAGAGGAAATGAAAAGTGCAGGTGTGGTAACAGTAGCAAGGAAGAAGCACAATTATTTTCTAATCCGACTATTTCTTTGAGAAAGTTAGGGTCCAACTGGCAACCACTAGGCAAAACCATTGTGAAATTTGCATTGTTAAATTGATGAGGAAGAAATGAAAAGCACTGATGGTCACAGTACAGGTAGGGCTAGGAGCTCCCCCTCCCAACCCATTTCATTTGTTCCACATGTTGAAATTGTTGCAGTTTATTTTTAGATAGAAGGGAAATTGTTCTTATTTTGGGTACATCTCCATATGGAGCTTATATTTTGATCTGCTGTTAAGCTGTTTGAAATCATGCAGGGAGGTATTATTCTGCAGAAAGTTTTACAGAATAACTTTTCAGTTAGAAAGAATGGAAATAGCATATTTAGGTGCTATGTGACCATGATTTGTGGAAAAAAAAAAGTCTCCAGATTTTGTAAGTAACATGAGGTGATAAATCAAGGCAGGGAAGACTCTGGATAAATACATGTCTTTACTTGTGAGGTTATAGGGCTATTTCCTAAACTTCAGATTAAAAAGAATGAACCAATTTCATCTCTTTCAATGGGTTACTTCCCAGGAATAGAAACATGCATTGGAATATAGTTGTCATGTAACAAATGGAAATTTGTTTTCTCTGAAAAGGAAAGAAGGCAGCTTACTTCTTCATAGGAGAAAGCTCTGTGCTCTGTGATCTCCCAGTAGATCAGACCTTACAAAACACCGACTTTCAGAGTTTTCTTCAGTTGTCCATATAATTTATTTCCCTGAGTGAAACTTCCCAGCCAAATCTGGCTCTCAGACAAGGAGCAATTGTTCCTGGTTGGGACAAAGTAATGAGTTGCCTGGTACAGTCACACATTTAGATCTTCCCATTTCACTTTAATTTAATATTAATTTCTTACCAAAAATGTTTGCTATTGCTGGTAAGCGGAATCTCCTATTCAGATGAGTTCAGCAGTATATAGTGGGTATCCGTCAAATATCAGTCTAACGTAAGCAGTTGATATCATTTACTTACTAAGTCCTTTCTGAAATTTTTTCTTTTTATTCTCCCTGTCCCCCTTTCTCTCTCACTTTCCATTTGGAGGTAGTTTTCAACACTAGGAAGAGAATATGGCCAAGCATTTGGGTGTGCACCAAACTGAAAACATTGTTTAATTTAACAGAAGTAGTTGTAGAGAGATTATTAACTTTCTTCTATGCACTTCTGTGATATTGGTCTGGAATCATCTTTATAAATAATAACACTAATAACATAGGAAATTTTAAAGAAAAATAGGAATTGATAATATAAGGTAAAACCTTGGCTTGCTTCTTTCTAAACTGAGCTAACTTTTCTTCTTTGAGTCTTAGTTTTTCTCATCTGCAAATTGAGGATAATGTTAATGGCAATATAATACCCAGGTTATAAAGTGTTGCAAAGATGAAGTTACATAGTCCATGTCAAGTGCTATGCACTTAGAGAGGATCCAATAAGTACCAATGTTTTTGGAATAATGAGGCCTGTATTTCTATCATTAGTAAGACATTTCTGGAGTAAAATGTTTCAACTTCTCTGAGCCTGCTTTTTTTCCCTTTTCTTTTTTTCCTCATAAAGTGCTAAGGATAGCAGCAATAGCATCTGAGGTCCCTTTTATTTCTAACACTCTGTAATTCTACTTAAAATGAAGTTGCAAGGACTAGAGAGGTAGCTCAGTGGAAGAGCACTTGCCTAGCACGAACAAAGCCTAGGATTCAACCGCCAGACACAAACAAACAACAAAACAACTATAGTTGGAGAGGTGCACGCATATTGACTCAAATTGCAAGCTCTGTCTACACATCTGTCTTCATCTTGATGGCTAGCTTGAATCTTCTGTCTAGGAATCGCATTCCTCCAGACAATCACAGCCCAGATGTGACTGAATAGTTGATTCAGACAGAACTGTCACCATTAGTGACCACATCTCCATGTGAAATTTCAGCATCAGGAAAAGAACAGTGTGGTATTTTTTTATTTAACCAATCCCTACTTTCAAAACGTGAGGCCTCTAACCATTTAAGAAATCTGAAGTGCACTCTCCACACTGTAAAATCCTGGCTGACCTCTCCAGGGGATAAGAAAATCCTCCTTCTCCAAATTTCAGCCCCTCTCACCCTGCCTACAGATTTGTGAGGTCAGTGGGGTCAGCAGCTCACTAGATCTCATATAGTTACAGCAACAGGGAGCTGACTGCATTTTGAGCTAGACCATTCTGTGATTAATTAGCACAAAGATCTTTCTTATTTTGAGCAGAAATCAAGTTTCTAGTAACTCAAACACTTGGCCTAGGTTGATATCCCCAGATTTCTCCAGGACCAATCCCATTCAGTGCTTCTTCCATGAGATGGTTTGTCTTCTTTATGCTGTTTTCCATCCTCCCTCCCTTCCTTCTTCCTTCTTTCTTTCCTTCCTCCCTCCCTCCTCCCTTCCTCCTTCCCTCTCCTCCTTCCCTCTCCTCTCCCCTTTCTTCTCTTTCTCTCTCTCTCTCCCCCTCCGTTTCTTCCTTTGTTTCTTTCTTTCTGCTATATAACCCAGGCTGGCCTTGAAGTTATGACCCTCCTCCTCAGACTCCCAAGTGCTGGGACTAAAGAAGTACACTACCAGGACCAGCTTCACTATTCTTCTCACTCTTCCTTGAGAATGAAATAAATAACACATGTTTCTTCAGCACTCCTCCAAAGTCACAATCCAAGACGTTTGGTTTTTTTTCTCCATACTTACCTTGAAGCACCCTTAAAATACATCACCCACAATCAAAACTACACCCCAGAAATCTACCAACAAGTATCAGATATAGTGGGACTATTCTGTCTCCATTCCTGGGCACCATATTTTCATCTAAGAGTAGGTGTAGTATTAGTTTTGTTTGTTTGTTAGTTTGCTTTTGCCAATGTGCTCCAGATTTCTTAGCATAAAACTCTTATTTGAAAGAAGAAAAGAAGATAGTTTGCCTTAACTTGGTCTCAGTAAAGCCACTCTGGTTCTCATTAATCATCGTTTTGTTTTTTTACGTCTGGACAACTATCTGTTTAATGATTCCTTTAAAAACATCTTCTTGTAGGAGTATGTGGATCTCCATATACAAAAAAAAAATAAATAAATAGACTTTGTTTTAATTATCACAACTTACACAAAAACTAAGATTAGACCTTAGACTTAAATGTAAAAGAGTAAACAATAAAATGCTTAGAAAAAAATAGGACAAAGGTCTGGGTCTGTAGTGCAGTGGTAGAATTCTTGTCTGCAAGGGCTTATATTCAACCTGTAGCACCACACAAAAGCAAGCAAACAAACAAAAACCAAATAGGACAAGACCTGTGGGACCCAGGGTTAGGGAAAAGATACTTGCTATTGAAAGTGCAACCCTTAAAAGGAAACCTGTAAATTAAAACCTTTTACTCTGGTGAAGTCTCTATGAAGAGAAATGAAAAGAAAGGCTGCAGACTGAAAGAAAATATTTGCAAATCATATATTAGACAATGGACATTTATCTAAAATACATAAAGAATATTCAACATTTAAAAACATACAAGACAGCCAGGCACCAGTGGCTTGTGTCTATAATCCTCGCTACTTGGGAGGCTAAAATTTGGAGGATTGTGGTTCCAGGCCAGCCCAGGGAATAAAAAGTTTGTGAGACCACACCTCAACATGGAGAAAAAGCTGGGAGTGGTGCCTTGCACCTGTTATCCCAGTGACAGCAAAAGCATAAAATAGAAGAATCACCATCAAGGCCAACCTGGACACAATAAGCCAAGACCCTATCTCCAGAATAACCAGTGCAAAAGAGCTGGAAGCATGGCCCAAGCAGTAGAGACCTATCTGTCAAGAGAAAAGTTCAGAGTTCAAACTCTAGAACCACAAGAACAAAAAAAAAGCAAGAAAATAAGCCAAAGACAAGACATGACATTTCACTGAAAAGAATATAACAGATGGAAAATAAGCAAACAGAAATATACTCAACATCATTAGACATTAACAAAATGCAAATTAAAAACTCAATGAAATTTTCCTATGTATCTCTGAAAAGAACTTAAAAAAAATAATGACAACCCCAAAAGCTGGTGGTGATGGTGAGAAATTGAATCACTCATATGTTGCTGATGGAAACGTAAAATGATAGTCACTCTAGCAAAGGATTCTGGCAGCTTGTGACAAAACTAAATCAAGATTTACCATATCTAGAAATTGTGTCATTGTGCATTTATCTTAGAGAAATGAAAATGTCCTTCAATAGATGAATAACTAAATAATCTCCATTATACTTGTACTATAAAATACTATTCAGTAGTAAAAAGGAATGAACTATTGAAACAGTTTCTCTTGAAGTGTGTTGTGACTATGTCTCCGTGCTTGACCAATGGAATAAAAACATGTATGTCCTTAAAGGATGGAAGTATGCCTTTTGACCTTCCTTCTGGTAGGAATATGAAAGTAATGGCTGGAGATCCAGCTGACATCTTGAACCACATGGTACAAGCCATGTATAGAGGATGGTGGACAGAGGAAGCCTGGGACCTTCATGTTGTGGAACTATCCTTCCAGCCCTAGAGTTTTTAATCCCTGGATTTCTTTTATTTGAGAGTAAAAGAGGCAATATGTGAAATTTACCTTCATTTTGGGTTCTCTATCACATGCAGGTGAATCTAAACCTAGAAGGTGCAAGATGCACACACAATCAATCAAAAGAAGGGCAGGGTGACTGGGATATGAGGCAATGAGAATTGTCTAGGATGACATCAATTGACTGACCAAGGTTAGCAGTAGGATTTTGTTCAAAGTGGAGTAGAAAGCTCTCTTGGTCATTCAGTCTGCATAACAAAACAACATAACCTAAATAGCTTATAAACAACAGAAATTTATGTCTTACAGTTCTAGAGCCTAGGAAGTCTAAGGTTATAGTGTAGGCAATATTTGGTGTCTGATGACCATTTCCTGATTCAAAGACCATATCTTTTTTTAAAAAAAAATTATTAAGAAAATAACACACTTCCTTTTTGTGTGTGTGTGTGTGGTACTGGGCTTTCAACTCAGGGCCTACACCTTGAGCCCCTCCACCATGCCTTTTCTGTGATGGGTTTTTCAAGAGAGGATCTTGTGAACTATTTGCCTGGCCTTGGTTCAAACCACAATCTTCCTGATCTCTGCCTCCTTAGTAGCTAGGATTACAGGTGTGAGCCACTGGCACCCGGCAACCATGTCTTTTTGTTGAATCCTCACATGGTAGAAGGGGTGAGTGAGCTTCTTTGGGCCCATTTTATAGAGCACTAATCTCTTTCATGAGGGTTTTGTCCTTATGACTTAATCATCTTCCAAAAGACCCTTCCTTCTAATACCATCACCTTAGGGATTAGGACTTTTGCATATGAATTTTCTGGGGGACCATAGTAAAGCCATTAGAATATTTTGAGTGGGAGAGTACACAGTTTGATTTAGATTTGCTGTATGTGGTAGGAATGAAGCATAGAACCTAGTTATAAGGCTGTTGAAGTATTCTCAGTAAGAGAGATGAGAGAAGTAAATAGATTTAGAATATTTTTCAGAGGCAGGTTGATGGAACTTGTTCGCAGGCTTAGAGTGTTACAGAACAAGAATCAACATTACTCCTGGATTTGGAAATTGGGCAAGTCAGCGGATAGTAATAGGGAAATCGTTTTTCATCTCCAAGTAGATTATGTCAAGTTGGCAGTGAAATTTATTTGGCTGGAGTTCAGGGAGAAGTCAGGCTGGAGATTAAGGGGCATTGGCACAGGACTGAACAAACTCACTATGGGACCATGTGTAGAGGGAAGGAAGAAAGAATTGCACAATATAGTCTTGAGAGGCAGAAGCACAACAAAGAGTACCCTCAGCTAGACGTGGAGGTCACCAGGGACGTCTTTCCTCAGACAGGCCTGTGGTGAGACCTGAAAGGTGAGTGGGAATAAGTCAAGCAAGTGTTGGTGGAATGACACAGGCAGAGAGGTTACCATGAACATGAGCACCAAAGCATTCAAGGACCTGAAAGAAGGTCAATAGTGATGGGGAAAAGCTCCAGGGGAAGAGTAGGAGGATGTTGGGGAATGGTGGGGACTAGTCAAAGATAAAGACGAAGAGATGAGTGGCTGTGGATGTAGCTCAGTGGTTGACTGTTTGCCTAGCATGCATGAGGTCCTGGATTTGATCTCCCGTACTGCTAAAGAAAAAAAAAAAAAAGATGGGGACATGAGCAGATGCAGATTTTTGGTAAGGATGATAATGAATTTGAGCTTGATCCTGGGAATCAGGGCAAGCCATGAAACTACTAAACTTTTAAGCAATGTAGTGACTGAACCCTAAGAAGCTGAATAAAGTAGTGGTGAAGAATATGGACTTGGCATGAGTTGAAATCGCAGATCCATAACTTTCTGGTTTTTTTCTTTCTTTTTTTTTGGTTTACTGGGGATTGAACTCCGGGCCTTGCTAGGCAAGTACTCTACCTGGTGAGCCTCAGTCCTTTGATTCATCACTTAGGAACTTAAGAAGTTTGATACTTGGTGCCTCAGTTTTCCTTGTTCATGCAAAAAGAATCAGAATAATCTCATTTGTAGGATTGTTGGGGGGATGGAAAGTTTTTGGAATAGGCCTAGTAAAGTTTAGTACTATTATTTGGTTTGTGTTGTAGCTATATGGAAAGGTGAGCTGTCATATGAAGAAATAGAGATTCCCAAAAAAGGTAAATAAACACATGGGCACATATAAAAGCTGGTATTATTTTCATAGCAGTTTGTTATTCCAATATTTGTTTCCTTCATCAAGAAATGAATTCATCAAGAGATGAACACATTTGAAAAACAATTATCAATCTAAAAGCTACTGTTATTGTTAACTTCATGCCTTTGTTTTCTATATAATTTAAGAGACTAATGCATTTTAAAGAATTATTAGTTTATGTATGAAGGCACACAATGTATGAACATGTAATTTTTGACAACTACAAAAAGAGGTGGGGATAGAACTGTAAAGGAGCAAAAATTTTTTTGTGTTATTGAAGTTATGCTGCAATAAATTCAAATTAGAGTAATACAACCTTAGGATGTTGCATGGTATCTTGTGGTAACCAAAAAAGAAAATAACTATGGAATAATTGAATAATTTAGATGAAATAGGCACAGTCTTAGAAATACAAAACCTACTAAGATTAAATCCAGAGTAAATAGAAAATCTGAATAGACACATAACTAGGAAGGATTGAATCTGTAATCAAAAATATCTCAACAATGAAAAACCCCAGAACTCATGGTTTCCTGGAAGATTTCTACCCAACATTTAAAGAAGAACTAATATCAATCATTCTCTAACTTCTCCCAAACAATTGAAGAGAAGGGAAAACTTCACTAGACAACTCATTCTGCGCAGCCAGCATTACTCTGATACCCAAGAGAGAGGAGAATGCTACCAGGAAAGAGAACTGCAGATCAATATCCCTTCTGAGCAGTGAAACAAAATTCAGCAGCCTATTAAAAGGATTACACACCATGATCACATGAGATTTATTCCTGGGATGCAAGGATGGTTCAATATACAAGAAAGAATCAATATACTCAGTGTAATAAAACCACATTAAAATAATGGAGTAATGAAACCCCATAATCATCTTAGCTGATACAAAAAAAATTTTCATGATAAAAACACTCAGCAAACTAGGAATAAAAGGGAACTTCTTAAACATAATAAAAGCTATTTATGAAAACATCACAATGCACATATCTACTCAATGACATTTTTTGTTCCACCATTTTCAAGTATTCACTGAGTATCTAATTTGTACCAGGAACCCCCTTGCTTTGTGAGTTTATATTCTAGAAGGGTAGACAAAATAATTTGGTCCATTATATAGTATATGAAAAAGTGATACATACCTTGGAGAAAAATAAAGCAAGGAAAGCAGGTGGAAAATGTCAGAGCAGGGGCATAAGGGAAACCTATAATTTTAAATGAGGGGAGTGAAGTTTTCTTTGTAGCTCAAAGGAGTAAGAGAGTCATAGTGCTATTTGCAGAAAAAAAATGTTCAAGAAGGAACAGCAAATGCAAATATCTTATACCAAGAGTGTGTTCAGAGTGTTGAAGAAAAAGCCAGTAGGTCCATATGGGTAGGAAAAACAGTATTTAGGAGGGAGAATAGTAACAGACTTCATAAAAGTGACAAGAAACTAGATCAGATAGGGACACAGTAACTACTATAAGAACACTGGCATTCTATAAAATTGGGTGTCGGGGGGCAGAGGGAGGACTTTGATCAGAAGGGAGACATGATCGGATATTCTTTGTAATAAGATTATTCCAGCTGTGATATGTACACTAGAAAGATTGGAAATAGAAGGTCTTGAATGCTATTCTTCCATGTATGGCAAAATCCCATCTTTGGTTCATCTAATGTCACTTTTTATTCCCCACTTATGAAACACACCCCTAGTCACATTCACATTACCCTCTTCTAATGTCTTGGAATATTTATCTCCCTTTTTCATTTTCTGCCTTCTTTTCTTCCACAAACATTTATTGTATACTTAGTAAGATCCAGCAATTGCTGCTCATTGTCTGAGCTGCAAAGATGAAAAAGGAGGAACCAATAGTTCAGTCTCATGACAGGCAAATGATAATGCTGCAATGCACAACACATTAAAATAGAAGTTTGTATGAAGTGCTGTGGGAAATGGAGCAGAAAGGTCCATATAGAGAATGGAGTAATAGTGAGAAGGTACTTCACAGTACAGATTATAAATTATTAATGCAAAAATTCTCTAATGGTCTTTTTTAAAATTACATTTGACTTTGGTGGACAACAAAGATAATTATTCTATTGCTATTCCTTGAACATGAAACTGTTCTTTAAAAATATTGAACCAGTGCTTCAGGCCTATAATCCTAGCTACTCAGGAGGCAGAGATCAGAGATCAGTTGGAAACCAGCCCCAGGCATATATTATTTTGTGAGAACCTATCTTGAAAAAATTCAGTCACAAAAAATAAAGGAAGGGGGTGCTGGTGGAGTGGCTCAAGGTGTAGGCCCTGAGTTCAAGCCCCAATATGCCAAAAAAAAATACTGACTTAAGGCCAGTTTAATAAAGGTGCACATATCTAAAAAAAATACCGTACACTTTAAAAAGTGATACATTCATGAGAGAAAAGTGTCAATGGTACAACAGGACCTCAGCAAAAGTGCATTTCTTTCCCAAACTAATCGGTCAGCTCTTCCCAGACACAATCCTTTCATCACTTTCTTGTGTTGACATCCACATATAATAGCATCTCCCCAACCTTTTAGTTATAAACAGTAGCATTTTCTCCTCCTCATTTCTTTGGAAGTATTATGGTTTCTGTGAGTCATAATAGGCAAATCAAGTTTATAAGTCAGAATCTGGCAAGGCAGAGTGAAGAGCTGATGTTCTTTATGTCTGGAGGTAACTGGAATGTTCCGTTGTTGAAGGAAGTGAGCATTTCTAAGTGGCTAGAGCATTGATGAATAAAGAACAGATAAAAAAAGTTCTCACAGGATAGATCCAAAGTGGCTGGATAGACTTTAAAAAAAAACTAAGTCTAAACACCCACTTTGTGTATGAATTAACCATTTGCTAAAGATGGGATCTCGAGTCAGGGTTGGGGTATTGCAGGATAATGGTGAAGCTGTCTTTAAGAAATTTAATCACTTCTTTATGCTATATACCAAAAGATTTTTTTAAAAAATAAAGCCATAAAAGTAGAGGGGACACCATGAAAAGATTCTTTTTAAACTTTGGAGTGAAAAATGCCTTTTTAATTATGACTAAAATTCAAAACCATAATAAAAAAATTTGAGTAAATTTATAAAAAAAATTTTTTTAACCCTCTGAATGGAAACAAAATCAATAAGCAAATTCAGAGAAAAGTAACAAAGTCAACTAGCATGTCAACCCAATAGCTAGTTCAGCTAACAGAGAAAAGGATTCTACAAAATGATTTTTTTTCAAAAAAAAATTTGAATACAGTGAATAGAAAATGAATGACTCTTAAATATAGTTTTAAAATTGTAACTTTTCCCAATGTAAGAGAAATGTAAGTTAAGGCCACACCAAAATATCCTAATGCAAGACTAGCTAGTCAAAATTCCAGATTTTTCAGAATACAGAAATTTATTAACATTTTGTTTTTAAGACTGTGGGGAAACAGACAATTTAACATATTGCTGATAGTAGTGTAAATGGACACATGTATGGAAGAAAGATTGGCATTGTCATTCAGAGTAACAAATGCATTTCTCCTTTGATCTAGCAATCTCACTTCTTGCCTACAAATAAACCTGCACACATGCAAAGTCACATGCATTCAAGGGAAGTGGGACAGACAAAAGACTGTTCAGCCTGATTTAATCCAGGGACATTACTGAGTAATGTCCAGAAGATCCTAACCAGGTACAACTAAAGCATGAGAGTTGTGATGTTGAGATCTCATTTCGTAATCCAGGAAGCTGAAACCTAGAGCTGTGAAGAAAAGAATCTAGGGCCACAGGAGCCATGCAAGTCTGGCTGCTAGCCTGGTACTTTGTTTTGGTTTTATTTGTTTATTTTTATTTAGTATCTCTGGCTAATGTTTCAATTTCTCCTCTCTTTAGCCTCTCTTTTTTACTTGGTTCTTGCAGTACTGGGGTTTAACCTCATAGCCTCACACTTGCTATGCAGGTGCTCTACCACTTGAGCCACTCCACCAGTCCAAGAGCCTCTCTGTTTAATCACTATTGACTGTTTCCAGAAAACAGGAGAAAAGTGAGGAAGAGGGAGACAGAGAAATGAAAGTAAAATGACAATAGCAAATAGCAGACATGACTATAAAACAAACAAAAGATATTATTTGTGTGAAAGTGGGTCCAGCAAACCTTGTCCTAAGTGAAGGCCAAAAGTTGCACAGCCATGTTTCTGCATCTTCTTCATTCCAGGGCTTTTTTGCTAAATGGTGGCAAAGTATTTTTTTTTTTTAATCATCCTCTCATATGGTCCATAATTCATATGGGAAGGTATTTTTCCTCCTTAGGATGTTCAGCCATAGTTTACTCTCTTACAGGAATCTCTCAAAAACCTCTTCCAGAATTAATATACAGTCCTGTGTCCATAGATTCCACATCCAGGAATTCAACCAAATGCAGAGAGAAACTATTAGGGAAAAAAAACCTACCCAGAATAGATGGGTTTTCTTATTATTCTGGAAACAATGCAGTCTAACAACTGCTTACATGGCATTGACATTGGATTAGGTGTTAATCTAGAGGTGATTTAAAGTAGATAGGAGGATGGGCATAGGTTATATGCAAACACAGCCTACTATTTTAGCATCCTGGGAATTTCCCAAGGGCTCCTGGAACCAATCCTCCATGATTATAGACAGATAACTGTATTTGTTGGGCAGAATTCTTCTTCCAAACTGCTATTTAATCAGCTTATCTGATTAAACTGATGAACTGCTGATTTTATCAGTTTTCTCTATGGTGGGCTAGGAAGTGTTTGAAATTTGACTCTGGCAACCGTGGGAAAATGCTACATGAGTATAAATTGGGTCCTCCTAATGAAACACATTTGCTATACCATATTGGGCAAAAATTAACATCAAAAAAATTCAAAGTCTTAAAATTTGATATAACAGTTGAATTGAGTCTCTAACAACACTTAATAGCTCCAAAAACTTGTGGCACAGGTCATTCGGTTTATTTTTGGCAGAAGTTTTAGAAAAAATACTGCTCAGTTCTAATTTGCTTCTAAAGTAAAATATTTACCATTCTGTATTCTTTAACTTTCAAATACTCTCAAAATTAAGGATACTTATGGGATGAATGTGTCCCTTTCTGTCCCAGCAGAAAATTAAGCTCTGAAGCAACATAGGGAGTAAAAAGAAGCAAAAGACAAAACCTTCAGCCTTTTAGAAGTATAGACAAACAAATAAATACAATAGTGAATGAAATGAAAACTCTCATTTTATACCCATATCTGATTCAAAATTTAGTCCTTCCCAAGTTTGTACCTTCTACCAATCAATCAATCAATAATCTTTTTACAAGTTTATCAGACAACTGGTTCTGTTACTGCAGGTTAACCTTCTACAAACTCTCTTCCTATGGGAAACTACAATCAGGGTTGTAGACCTGCACTGTTTCTGATGGAATTACTTTTTTGTAATCAACAGAAAAAATATTTACAATTAGGACTTCCTCTCTATTTATCTCTTAGGATTCATTGTTTCTGCTTCCTAAGATTGATGGAGCTACCTAGCTCTAAATTAAGCAATGAAGTAGATACTGCATTCACAGTATGTGCTTAAAGAATCTTAGAGATCTTTTACAGTACATGTTTAAAAATTAAGAAGTTGTGCCAGGAGCTGTCTAGTAAGCAGCTGCCTGTATTTGGTATGTTCCTCCGTGCCCACAGTTTTGTCCATGCACCTAACACTTTTCATTACCTTTTCTGTGCTCTATGACAAGTCTCTGAGGGTCCACTGTATTTACTAATAGAGCAATAATTCCAGGGAACAAGTGATATGAGATAGACTAGTATTTATCATGCTCTTAATTCAGCAAGGAAATTTATAAGATAAATACCATTGCGTGTGAGTCTACTATAAGTCAAGCAATCATAAGAAATTTAATCCTTAGCATAACAGTGTGAGGTTGGTACTTATATTAGGTACTTTTGCATTGCTGTGACCAAAATACCTCAGAGAATGACTTAAAGGAGCAAAGATATATTTTTGGTCACAGTTTCAGCCCTGTGTGCTTAGATGAATATCATGGTGGCAGGAATATGTAGAGGATGAGGCTGTTCACCTCACGGTAGACAGGAAGCAGAGGGAGAACAAGTAACTGGGGGCCAGATATAGCCTTCAAGTAATTCCTCCAGTGATCAACTTTCCCTAACTAGAACCAAACTCTTCAAGTTACCAGAAACTCTCATAATAATGTCAGCAGTTGGAGACCAAGCATTCAGCATATGAGCCTATGGGGAACATTTCATATTCAGATTGTACCAATATTCTTTTTCCATTTCACACATGGTTAAAACTGGATTTATTAGCATCCAAACTCTTGTTTTTTCTGCTGGTTCCATACTCATGATCCATAGTCTGTTTTCATTGATTCTAAAGGAATCTGTATAGTCTCAGTACTTTTGAAAAATTAAATCACGGTAGGTATACTATTGTGATATATACTTTATTTTTTCATATTGAAGTATTAGCATAGGTAGAAGGTTGAATAGAAACTGTAGTATTACATTAATATAGTAATTTTTACATGATAACAATAAAATCCAAGCAATAGTTATTTCAAAAGAAAAATCAGTATTAGGGAGCTGGATAGAGTCTATCACTAATGTACATTATTGAGAGGAGAGTTAACCTCTAATGAGAAGTACAAATTTATATAATACAAAATTAAAGATACTGGTCCAATGTTTTCCATGTAGAATAGCTGATATTTAGATATCAATCTCTTTTTCTAATGTAAAATTAGTGGTATTCACTGAAAGTCATAAAATCCAATTATTTCAAGGGATCCTCTAACAACTTATAAAATTATGATTCTTTATTACAGTTCTTCAAAATGTCACAAACTTACCTTATTATTTCTAAGATCCATAGTTGTATCACTACCTCTAATAAGTTTTGTTGGCAATAATGGCTCCGATAGGTTTCAGTTCTTACTGCACTCTTAAGCTTCTGTTTTCCAGGGTCACGGTCCTGCCTCCCAGGGTCACAGTCCTGCCTCAAGTCTAGCTTGAACCCTCCTTCTGCCCCCAACCTCCAATCAGCATGAACCATAAGATCCTAACCAATCAGATCATGCTTAGTCCCACTGAGGGATATTTAAGCCCCTGCCCCTCTCTCCCTCTCTCTCTTGGCTCTCTTGGCTCTCTCCCTCTCCCACTTGGCAATAAAGAATCTCTTGGCCAGATCACTCCTCTCTACGTGGTCACTTTTGGGGCCTATATTTCCTTACGAGTTTTCCAAGTTATACATTAATAGAAACTAAATGAACATACCAATATTTTGTCAAGCAAAACAGAGACAACAATTTTTCATAGTACTTTTTTCTTTTAATAGATATAAGGAAAACGAAGAAAACGGTTAAATCAGTTTCTCTCTCTTACACTCTCTTCTACACATGGCACAGAGTAGTTTACCTATAGATATGAAGTATAATAATTTTTAACAATTATATATGAATGGGAGTTTATCCTCCTATCTATCCATCCATTCATTTAGCAAACTAAGAACTGTTATGGGTCAGTTGCTATTCTAGTCCCTGTAGAAGTAGGAATAAAGAAGTAAGAACTCAGTTGGGCACAGTGGCTCAAGCCTGTAATTCTAGCTTCTTGGGAGGTAAAGATCAGGTGAATCAAGATTAGAGTCCAGCCTGGTAAAAAAAAGTTCACTAGACCCCATCTCAAGCAATGGCTGGTGCGTGCACCTGTCATCCTAGCTAGGGAAGGAAGCACAAATAAGATTACTGCAGTCCAGGCTGGCCTGGGCATAAAGCAAAGCCCTATCTCAAAAATGACCAACACAAAAAGGGCAGAGGGAGTAGCTTAAGTGGTAGAGCACCTGCCTAGCAAATACAAGGCTCTGAGTTCAACCCCAGAACCACACATACAAACCCCCCCTTACACACACATAAAATAAGTAAGAACTTTCTTTTGCTCTCAAAGATTATTATTCTAGATCAGCATTGCTCAATAGAATGTTCTGTGAGATGAAAATTTCTATAACTGAACTAATAAGAAAAACCAAGGAATGGAATTTGCAATTGTACCTCCTTTTAATTTTACTTAATTTAAACTTAAATAGTAACATATGCTGGTAGTTACTATGTTGGACAGCATGGGTCTGGAGGGTCTGAGGAGGTGGAGAGACATAAACAAATAAACCAATTAATTTTTTTATTTTGATGAGTTCTATGGTGAAAATAGGGTGATATAATGGGGTTGGGAGAGTGGCAACATAAATTGGCGTTGTCAGGCAAGTTTTCTATGAATAAGTTAAGCTAACTCAGAGTGAAAAAGAGGAGTCCAAGAGATCAAGAGCAGGGAGAGGGACATACTAGGCCAAGAGAAATGCATTAGAAGCACTAAGGGAAGATTGTGATATGTTGAAACTTCAGGAAGCAGAACATTGGGGTGGGATCACCTGAGCAAGGAAGGCAAATGGCATGGGATACTGTTGATAGGAAGGAAAGGCCGGGAGTGACGCAGAGCTTTCTAAGCTCTGGCTAAGGATATTGAGGTTACTCTAAGTGAACTCTAAATCTATAGAGAACTTTTTTTTTTTGGGTGGGACTGGGGTTTGAACTCAGGACTTACAAAGCAGGCACTCTACTGCTTCAACCACACCTCTATTCCATTTTGTTCTGGTTTTTTGGAGATGGGGATCTCATGAACTATTTGCCTAGACTGGCCTCAAACCACGATCTTCCTGATCTCAGCCTCCCAAGTAGCAAGGATTATCAGGTATGAGCCATGGGTGCCCAGTTTATAGAGAACCTTTTAAGAAATCAAGTTATCCTATAAAATACTTTTGACTAAGTTGAATTATGAAAAGATGAAGTGAGTGATAATATGGAGCATGATTATTTTCAAAAGCCTTATCTACAGGATAGTTCAGGACATACTCTATATTGAAGAACATGTCGGTGGTTATAAAATTGTCTTTAAGATTCAAAGACATGTGTCTTTAAGATATTGGCAACAAATATGACCAACAATCTATTTACATAAAAATATCCAAAGGAAAAGTGATAAAATCAAGGCATTTTATTTTAATCTTTTTACTGTCTCTCAGGGCTGAGTTGCATTGGAACACAGATAGGACAACTCTTTTTTCTAGGTGTGGCATGGTTTGTTATCTTCTGCAAATGTGACTCTTTATGCAATTGGTCTATAGCCAGTTTTTAGTAGAAAAGTCATTGCAACAGAAAAGCATATAAAAACAGTCATAGCAGGGAATCTTAGAGCCCTTATCGGTCCTGAAAATAGTTTTTTAATTGAGACTGGGTTTTAAGGATATTATTACCCTTAAATTTTCCAGAAGATCTGAGCTACTAATGCAATCAATTCAACATAGCACCTCTCAGAAGTCACAAATGCACTTGGGCCAGCACAAGAGAAGGAGGGTCATAGTAACCTAGTCTCCATAGAAACCATGTAACCTACCATGGCTCTCCTGCCATATAAAGCATAATTCATTATACTTTTAACAGTGTTGGTTGAAAATGATGCACTCAACTCTGTACCATAAAATGGTAAGAAAAATGGATTAAGAATGTTACTAAAATGAGCCAATTGCTAAATTATGTAGATAATACAGATTTCTAAAACCCTACAACCTGTCTCTGTTGTAGACTTTGAAATTACCAGTTTATAATATTTAATGTCTACTTCAAACAAAGAGTTTTAAGACTTCCAAATCCACGTTTTTAAATGATATGAACTTTTCAATGTGCATAGGGTATTAATTATTCCTTTGTTTATTATTTAAAAATACAACTAACAAAAATGTAAGATAAAACTGTCAAAAGAAAGAAAATACTTAAAATATAAAGTTCATACTTATAAGTAATTGTAATAGAGGATCATTCGGTCCCTGAAATACAAGAATGGAGGAAGACAGGGAGAGGCAGAGATAGAAATGAGAGAGAGAGAGAGAGAGAGAGAGAAAGAAATCCCTTTTTCATCTTTACCAAATTAGTTTGTGCTTATGAAGATATCAAACCTTCATTTTACCCAATAAAATATTTTTTGGTGTGGTAATGGTCCCTTTGTGAATTTCCATAACACTAGACAGATTTTAAAAATCCAGATTTGTTTACAAATATGGAACTATGATCATTTTAAACCCTTAAACCAAAAGCAAAGCAAAGACATGGTTTTTGTCTTAAATTTAGAATAAATTGAAAGCATACATTGATGCTCTTTGTTTCAAACACACTTTGGAACCCAGCAGACCACATTCAACCTAGTTAAATTATCTGCGTAGATTTTGGGTGAAGAGCAAGGAGTCTGTTCATTTTAATATACCTTCAGAAATATTTTACTTCTTGATGATGACAGCCGTTCTTGCTGACAACTATTAATACATTATAAACACCCCATCAGAGTTATATAAAAACATGTCAGTTTTAAAGAGAACATCTTTGACAGCAAATTTTCTGATTGTGAAACAGCTGTGCCTTCAGTACAATGCATTAAGTAGTTTATTCCTTTTAGATAGTTAAATTGTGCATGAAATGTTGCTGGCGCAAGGGCTCCAAATCTGGCCTGATTAGCGAACATCTGTTACATTGGAAAAATTCGTGTCTACCCTAATTAGCTGTCAGGCTGATGTACATCAGGCCTGATGGTGAGGGATCCTGTGCTGTTTAAGTCAAACAGGTTCCTCTTCTCTCCCGTCACCTGCCCTTTCAAATCTCTTTCTTTCATGTGTTGCTGTAATTAGAGATGGTTTGGATATACAATGGAGCAGGCTACGGTCAGTTATAGTCCCATCTGTGCAATATTTTTATTCCCACCAAACTTGGGAACCAAGAGATAAAGTAGTTCCCCAGTAGTGAGGTTGTCAGACCTGTTAGATCTATGACATTTGATAGTGCTGGCCTTAAGACCCTTACTAGAAAGAGTCTTCGAATCCTAAAGTCACTATCTTGTGGTGGCTAAAAAATCTGTGGCTTCTGAAAAATTGACCCTTGTTTCATTTTTTTAAATAGTGGTAGCTCCCAGCTGATTTTTGGAATGCTGCGTGAACTGTAGAAATGGCATGATAATGTATGATCAGGTATTGAAAGGAGCAAGGAACAGTTAGAAAATGGAAATGAATGTTAGGTAAAGGGAATTTTCACAGCTGAAAATTGACTATAGCCAGGTACAGGAGACAATTGAAACCAAAAGATTTTGGTGTTATCAGGTTTATTAGCCCAGCACAGAGCTTTCTAATGTAAATAAAAACTTTCATTGACCTGTGAATAGGCGCAGATCAGAACTTCCTGTTTGAACTGTCTACTTTTCCAGCAAACTGGAAAGTACAGTTTGGAGGGTTCCTGCTCAAGTGAGATCCTCATTTGCTATGTAAAAGCTTTTTATTCAAGAGCTGGATTTGTGGGCCCAAGTTCAGATTCAATCTGAAAGATTAAGAACATATAGGATTACAGTATCAAGTCTTTATTAGCGTGTGATTGGACCTACAAAAATGAAAAAATCAGCCCTTTTTTCTGACTTTGTCTCATTCTTCAAGATAATTCAAGTATGAGATTATTATTCCCAAGCGTGTTTGAGGTATAATTACAATGTAGGCTAAAATTCAGTCACTGAGGACACGTTTTATGAAATGTTTGAAGCGTGAAGCTATAAAGGAGAAAACTTACTTACCCAGGAGTTTAGGCGAGCTCAAATAGGATCCCACTTAGAATTCTGAATGTTCTGACAGCGTAAGACTCAACTGGACTGGGGATTTCCAATCTCCATGAGGCTAGGTTTCTCCCTCTTTCTCTCCATTTCTTCCTTCCTTATGTTCTTTCACCTTGAAATACATTCCCTGACCACCCAAAGCATACCTAACACTTAAGTATACTCTTGAACACTGTATCATTATCAGCCTGGTTTGAAGAAAAGGGCAACATTTACTGACACACTACACTCTGTCCTAAGATGTCATGTGTATTATCTACATTTCAACAACCCTGATGTTTTGCATTTTTTTCATGGTACTTGCTATTTCTAAACTTTTACTTAAATATTCTCTTATCAGAAGGTAACTTATGATTTTTATACTAGACTGTAAGTTGCTAGAGACAGAGGCAATGAATTATTCATTTATGTGTCCCATAAAGTAGAGGTCATAATAGGGGCTCAATAAATATTTGTTGAGTGAATATAATTTGGCCCAAGTCGGAGGAATTAAAAGGTAGCAATAAGCCTTCAGAGGAATATATGGACTTTGACTAAGCTCCAGATGAATCACGCCATCTCTGGCTGCTAGCAACAGCAACAAAGGCCAGTTGGGAACCATAAGAAGCTAGTTTAGAGAGTCAAGGTATTTTGTAGACATGGAATACTCACAGGAATATCCATCAGCATTTCATTATCTGACTTCTTCAGATCTACAGGACACCTGTGGGTCATGTGGACCCACTTGTTCTGGATCTGGATTTGTACTGTACCTTTGCTTAGAGTCTCAGAGGGGCCCTGGACAGTCTGGGATGTAGCCTAACCTCTTGCTTCCCTCCCATCTGCTTTCCTTTGCCATTCCCTTTCATCTTCCACATCGGTTTCTAGGTTTATTGAGAATTATGAATAAATCTATAGCTTAATTCCTTGGATTTGAGAGAAACTGAACAACACACATTTTTTCAAACACATGGCAAGCTTTTGGAATTTATTCTAGCTCGAAAACTGCTTTGTAATACAACCATGTATTGCTTAAAGATAGCACATTCTAAGAATCTATCCTTTGTTGGTTTTGTTATTATGAGAACACTGTAGAGTATGCTTACACATATTAAGATAGGGATGGTATCACTAGGCAATATAAATTTATGGGACCACCATCATGTATGCAGTTTATCATAGACTGAAAGCATTCTTACATGGTGACGACTATCATTACTAAAAGACAAAATTGCAAAGTGATTTCATCCTGATTTGAAAAGTACTCAAAAGTAGAATTTTTTTTTTCTTTTTTGAGTCTAATATTATAAGTTTCTTGAATTTGATAGTACAGTTTTCAAATATCTCAGTACAGATGACCTCATTTGAATATAGTAGCCATTTTCAATTTCTATCCCTAGATGCGCTGTCTGCATTTGAAATGCACAGAAAAAAAACCCCACAAAAATAGAGACTTTTAGAAGCTTACCAGGTTAGATTTTCTGGTCATTATCATTGTTCACAACTAAAACAACCATCATAGTTGTCACAGCCCAGGGTCTTTATTTAAACATTTAGTGTCTGCTACTTCTGTTGCTCACACACATTTTTGTAAGATTTTATTATCCTCATTTTACAGATGACAAAATTTGAACTCAGAGATTATGTGATTTGCCTCAGGCTATACAGCTAATAAGAGCAGTGCCCATATTTAATCCCAAAGTGGTTGTACAACTGCCACGCAAGGGAACTTTTTTTCATATTTTAAATTTTATTATTTTCAGTAAATAGTTTCATTGACTTTTTAAAACACTTGAGGGCTAAAAATAATTTGTTTAAAGAGCATTACTCCCCAGAAGGGTCTATGGGTTTGATGCGTTTTGCTTTTGTGGTGGCAATAAGTTCAACTGTGCGTCTTTACAACAGTTGACACCATATTTTATCTGTGTTATTATATTTGAGGGGTCAAATCTAGCTAATATGAATATACAGTTCAGCACAACCTGGCAAAGACTCTGAAACCTTATGGTGAAAGCTTTATCTTTTAAATCAGAGTCTGAGGTCTGGATTCTGTTAAATTGTAATCTTTGGCATGGATCACAGGCTGTAGCTGTGACTTTGAAATAGTTTTGATGATTCTGACATGACATACTTTATGATCCTACAGTAGCTGGGTGAGATTTTTGACAAACTTGATAACTAAAATTGAAAGGCTTTTTCTGCAGTTAATAAAGAGTGATACAACAAAAATATTTACAATGCACTATGCCAGCAACTAAATTAACCAGTAATAATTGTTTTCAGTGGTACCAATCAACAGCTGAGAAAAAATATCCCACAGGTCATTATATTTATCAAAATTAACTCTGGGTTCTGCCCACCCTTTAGTGTACCACTCACTCCCTTAAACATCTTATTACACACACACACACACACATACAGTGAGAAAAAAATGCTAATTCTTCTCAATGTTTGCTTCTTGGGAAGCAATCTTACAAACTTTTGTACTGGCAAGATAGCAAATCCTTATTGCAATTCCAAGCCTGTAATTTACCTGAGGCCTCCAATACCATCCTTCCATAGAATCACTCCTGTTGTGTGGTAAATGGCAGTGGAAGGTCGCTCCTTCCCTGCAGTGATTTACACTCAAGTCTGTCAGAGAACAGATATCAAAGGCACACATTCCTTCAGGAAGCAGTTGCACGCACATACCACCTAAGACCAGGGAGGCCCTCATTACCTCCTTCAGCAAGGTTCACATAACAGAAAATGTAAACACTTCCAAGAGAACGGGTGCACCTTCCTTGGATGCTGACTCTGCTTTCTGCTGAGCAATGAACTTTTCAAAGAGCAAACATGGCCAACTTTGGGCCTCAATTCTCTGGACGATGTCCTTGGTGTCTGGGAAAGGCTTTCATTGGTAGCACAAATGACAGCCTCAGAGACTGTTAGTAGGATATTGCTCGCTGGTGTTCATTAAGATAACTAGAGGAAGAGGTGCTTAATAAAACTTTTCCCTGGAGTTGACACTATTGCATAGTTCAGAATCTCAGAGAGTAAAGTACTGGGGTACAGGCAATACCTCCTGACAATGAAACTCCACATTAGTGGTGACAGGAAAGGTCACTGCAGAAGAATTCTAGAATCATGTGTTACCACAGTATAGTAGGTCCCCTAGATTTCAACAGTCTGAGTTCTCAGGCCAACCCTGAGTTCCTTTATCAGTATCAAACTTCTGTAGAATTAGATGGAATAAAAGACGAGCTTTAATATGCAGCAATGGCGAAAGCTGGTGAGGAATAATGCTGACCATTTCACAATGGAGTTTTCATCAGTAAAACTTTTTCACAATAAAATCATTGACTCTTAACTATGAACATTTTATCTCACACACCTCCATGTATGAGACTCGTACTTGTTTGCTGGTGTGGGAGTCATGGCATCTGAGTTGTTTCTCAGGGTAGAATCTAAAATTTTGAGCCAAAAGATGAGCTCGACACAGGAAGATGGACTCTGTAGACATAGCCCTGAAATAACTCTCTCAGTCAGCCAATATTGAGATGAAAATTAAACTTAGATTTTCTGACACTCCACTCTTGTTCTCTCACCATGAGATCCTCCCAGTTCACTGAGAAATCATTAGGTTTACACTATAAGCCAATTCTCTTCGAAGCCTGACAAATTTATAGCTTTACCAAACATGGGCACCAAAGCAGAAGTTATCAATTATTTTCAAGGTGTCTAACTTTTTGCTGGGGGTACATTGCTATAGGCATGTGATGGCATCTGTAATTTCAGCCAGTCCTCATGGGAATCTCCAAGGATGCTTTTTGGAGTCCAATGTAAGATAATAAAATAGGCTCTGGTTAGACACTCTGTACCTCACACTCTGTAACAGCTCTCAACATAAATCTGGAACATGATTTACATTTGAAAGCACCAGATCAATATTTGAGGAGGGATTATTTTTTATCAACTTGGCTCTAATTCTCTGAAATATAAAGTTATTTTTTAAATGTCAACACCAACTACACCCACCCTGGCATGAAATGGCTTTGTCGAAAAAGTTGAAAAAAAAAATTAAACGTAAATTTTGTGTTGACATAATCCAGGTTAAGTCTAAAAAAGAAAAATACTTACTTTTGTAAAATGAGAGGCTATTTTATCACTCAGAGAATGTCACATCAATTGTAAAGCCATCAGCCCCAAGGTTTGGTGGTGATTGCTTCATATTTACTGTTAGTCCAGCAGTGGGGATGGTACTTTTACAGTCTTTGGACAGACTAGTGAGTGTGACATTTAAAGTGTTGATTTTTGCAGCACTTATGTTAATTGTTGTAATTTTCCTGATGAACCACCATTCTGGTTTCCTGATGCAGCCAAGATAGTTTTACATTTTCTATGCAGGGCCTCTTTGCCATTTGGTCTGTGTAGTGTCAGCTTCGAGTGCTACTGAAAGCAGACAAAATTGCAAGCAAATTGCATCAGATTGCCAACATTGTGAAAAGGTAAATTGCTTGCAAATCTATTTAAACCACTGCCCTATTTTCATCAGCTTCAGTACTTGGTATTCATGATTGCTTAATTGGCGACCTTTCCTATTGTGTAGTGCTTTATGGTGTAATGGAAAGCGATCTTTACCAAACCAATTACCCTTTTTTTCTCAGCACTACATTATTGCTGTGATTGCAACTGCCAGTCCTTTGTAAATGAACTTTCTGATTTCAATGATGTTTTTAAAATGTAAGATAGAAAAAAGTGGCATTCATATTGTGTGATGTTCTATTTTGAAGCCTCTTTGTAGTCACCATTGTCTGGGAAAATGGACTGAAGGGTTACACAGTACCTACAAATATCCATGTAACTATTATTAATATTATTATAATGTCCTCCTTTGTACAGCGGCTCAATTAGGAAAGGATAGGAGAAATATTTTGTCACCCTGTCAAGTGCACAGGAAGTGCATTTGAGGCTTCTTTTTTGACACATACATTATCTCTAGTAATAAGATTCATTTTAAGGAGTGGTGATGAAGATACAAAATCAATTTAAATAAAATTCACATTGCTAGTTTTATAGTCACTCAACATTTGAAAAGGCACCTTAAATGACTCAAATATTCAGAGCTGGAATAAAAGCTTAATTTTATTAGAGATAGTTGTAAGCATGCTAGGAAATGTAAATTTTTAAGGTCTTGGGTTCTGAATATAGATGCCAAAACACAACAAAACATGAATATTCCATATGTTCAAAGCTTATATATATATATACACATATAGATAGAAAGATAGATAGATGGATAGATATGTAGCCTGAACTCAAACAGACCTAAGATACTTATTAAAAAATTCTCTTAGTAATATTCTATAAAATAAGCATCTGCATGAATTCTCACAAAGATGGAACATAGGACTGTATTGAATCCTGTTTATGTATTTTATGTGATTTAGAAAATTATATCATTACTCATAAGTGTACATGCAGAAAGGGAGCTACAAGTAATTTAGTCATTTCCTAATACTGTAAGTGGAAATGCATGCATCATTCCACCCCCTACAGTCAGAAAGTCTATTGTATAAAGGACATTTTGCAAAGATTTCTTTTACTCTCTTCTCTCATTTAATTAGGAAAAAAATGGAGTTCATACAAGGTTTGCCAATGATGATGAGGTGGTTGTTGATTTTAGTGCCTTTGATGTTATGTGATGATTTATTTACAGCACAGCAACTTATTCTTTGAAAGCAAAGAAATGTGTTTATTATCTGCTGCTTACGAAAGTGTTCATAACAACCAATTTCACTGTGATATTGAGGTCTAATATGGCTATTACTTTGTATTGGCAACATGCATTCTGGAACAATTAGACGCATGATTCAATTTCCTAACTCTCAATGTAGTCACACATTTATAGATGGAAGGATGATATTAGTTTATGTGTTTAATTTGTTAAAACATGGGATTTAAAAAATGAATGTCGTGTTAGCTGGGAGCAAGTCCCCAAAATATCTCATCCTGTGGACTTTATTAAGCAACTTTCGTGGAAAGACTTCTAAGACAATTTTGTTTGGGGGTACATAGGAAGCAAGGAGTTCTATGCTAAGGCATGGATAATAATTATCATTGTTAAGGCTACCGATAGTGGTTGACTATAAACTATTACTCTTATCATTCATTTGTGAGACAGCACAAATAAAACATTCCTTGAGATTGTACATGGGGCATTTGTTGCACTGGTTTAAGCAAAAACCTTGGCATTTTCCCACGTAGCACCCCAATTCTCATGCCGTCATGGACAGCCAGTGTAGGCTGGAGCATATGCCCAAGGGTTGAAATGCCAGTTAACACATGCTCCCTCTAAGACTAAAATGTCAGGACAACTTGGAGAAAGCAAGAAGCTAGGGAGCAATCTGCTTCCCTTCCTCCCCTTTTTTGGCAGTACTGAGGTTGAATTCAGGGCTGCATACCAGCCAATGGTGTTGGTTATTTTTGAGATAGGGCCTCACTTTATTCCTGGACTGGCCTGGACCGTGACCCTCCTATCTGAGCTTTCCCCCATAGCTAGAATGACAGGTACTCCATAGCAACCTGTCATTGGTTAAGATGGGGTCTCATGACATTTTTGCCCCAGCAGAGCAAACATCAGTTCTCCCAATCTCAGCCTCCCGAATAACTAGGACTATAGGCATGAGCCACTGTGCCTGGCCTGCCATTTCCTTTGTGGTACACATTCATGTACCAATTTCTAGATTTACCAAAGGTAAATCCAGGCAAAAGAGCATGGGAGGGAGGAATATCAGCCTAAGTTCATTTAGGGAAGAATTCATCACATCTTCATTTATCAAATTTCCTGAGTGGATTTAATACATTATCCATTCATTACCCATAAATATATTATTTATGAATAAAAATACTGTACTTAAAGTCTTCAGACTTCTCACAACTTTAGGGAACTGCCTGTGTGACACATCCCTTTGGGCTGTGTGCTCTTGCTGTAGCATCTTGTACTCCTGCAGGCTGTGGATCTAAGGATCACTTTCTCTCTCAGATCATGTCTTCTTTATAACCCACAGCGTCATTCACCCCAAACAGATGGACACTAACCATGCAGGTGCTTCCTGGCCTTTCAAGGACATTAAATTCTTTGTTTAAAAACACTTGTATGATGCAAAGTACTTTGCCAATGATAATCATGATAGATTCTGAGGAGGCAGAAATTCTCTGAGCTTTCTTGGCTTTAGTTTCTTCTGCATAAACAGATAAACTAAAAATAGCTCATACTTTAAAAAATAAAACTCATACCTTACTTCCAATTTATAAACCATTTGTCCCTGTGACATGCCCTCAGAAAGGTTGCATAATTTAAGCAAATGGAAATGGTATAGAAGACATAAAATTTGTAAAACAGTATCAAAAATTTTGAGATCAAAGAGTTCATTGGTTCTGTGTATGTTAGGGAGAATATAGCTAGTTGATATACTAGTGTATACAAAATGTATACATTTATTTAGGGCGTACAATACCAGCCAAGTGCGGTTACAACCCTATGAGGTAGACAATACCTTGTTGCACAAGTGAGGAATTTTGAGGCTCAGAGTGATAAAACAAAATTTTCAAAATGAGAAGGATTTGTAAGTGGTAGATCTGGAATTCAGATTCACACACTCTGGAAATCATCCAATTGAAAAAGGGGGAGGAGGAGAAATGGGAGGAAAAAGAAAGGAAGAGAAAAGAAAAGGAGGAAAGGAAGGGAAGAGAGAGAGAGAGAGAAGCATTTGAGAAATTTAGAAAACAAATAAGGGTCAGCATTATCATAACACACTCCCAAATCCCTGTTCTTGCATAACAAACTTGAGAATTCTCTATAGGATTCTATGTAATCACCTCTAAATGTCCATATCTGGCTGAGAATTGCTATCATTCCTGTCTTACCCGTTTTTACTCAGTTGGCTCTTGATCATCAATACAGGATATGTTAACCTTATAATGTTCGAAGCCAGGGAGACAGACTCTGCTATGATCTGAATATGTCCCCTTAAATTTTTATGTTGAAAGCTAATTGTCTGTGATACTATTAACAAGGGGAGCTTTGGAAATTAAAGGATTTAGGATTAAGTCATGAGAATTCTGCCCTCATGAATAGGATTAATGACCTTACAAAAGGGCTGGAGGGAACTAGCATTTCTCCTTGCTGCCCTTCTCCTTTCCATGGGATAGGGATGCAGTTTTCGTCTCCTCCATGAGCAGACTCAGCAGCAAGGTGCCATCTTGGAAACAAAGGCATTGGGTTCTCACTAGTCACTGAACCTGCTGGTGCCGTGCTCTTGGATTTCCCAGCCTCTAGAAATATGAGGAAACTTCTATTCTTTGTAAATTATTTAGTTTCAAGATATTTTATTATAGCATTCCAGATGGACTAAAATAGACCACAAGAAAAATTTAATTTACTACTTCTGTCTAAGCCTATATATTCTATATTATGTGTTTCCATGTAGATAAATCTTTAGAGATAGAAATTTTGGATATGCTCTCCACTCAGTTTTAGCTATTTAGGAAGTCATTCAAAAACCAAAATGAAAAGTTACTTTTCTCACCCTCAGGTGATGAATGATAATTTATCAACAAGGAGAACCCACACACCTAAAGACCTGGATGGAGGAATCCACTTAGTCATTTAGAAAACACTTGCCAGGCACATTCTACATGTCAAATACTATGAGGACACATAACAAGTAGCCACAGTTTCTCACTTAGAGCCTCCCTCTCTGATGGCATACATTGGTGTCAGCTGTAAGAGAGACTAATTTGGAAATGTAGTGCTATTTAGGAAAAAGAAATTTCTTTTAATAAAGTCAACCTAAGAATGTTTAAATGACAGAGAAAAAAAAGGAAAAAATGGCAGACTCAAGAATAGAATTTTCATTAAGCAGAGATGTGCATCTGCTTGACATAGAATAATCCATTTTAAAAAGTGTGGCATCCAGCATTCAGGAAGCTGAGGAAGGAAAATTGCAAGTTCAAGGGTAGCCTGGGCAGCATAGTGAGATCCTGTCTCAAAACAAACCAAAAAGTGTGCCAACACATTTAATTTACTAAATTTCATGTCTCAATATTTGTTTCTAGCTGAGCATGGTGGGTCATATCTGTAATCTCATCTGATCAGGAGGTAGAGATCAGGAGGATGGAGAGGATTGCAGTTGAGACCAGCCCTGGCAAAAAGTTCATGAGACCCCCGTCACCACCAATTGAAAAGCTGGATGTGGTAGAACATGGCTGTCATCCTAGCTACCTAGGAGGCATAAGTAGGAGCATCGTAGTCTAGGACGACCTTCTGAAAAATAACTAAAGCAAAAAGGGCTGGGGCATGGCTCAAGTGGCAGAGCACCTGCCTCACAAACACAAGGCCCTGAGTTCAAACCCTAGTACTGCAAAAAAAACCAAAAAACAAAACTTGTTTCTATTTCTCATTTTACTAGACATAAAACAGTTTTCATAATAATGATTTTTTTTAAAGAAATATAGTTTTCTTGACTTTGGCCCCCAAACTGCATTTTGACATTCAATGAATATTTAACCTAAAATTTTAAGTGGCTTGTGTTTTGAAGTATTTCTAATATAGATTGATTTTAAAAAACAAAGCTGAAAATTTCTGATTCCTGATCCTCTTCTAAGATAAAGATTTGAATGGCTTCATTAGCTTCAGATGAAATAGCCATATTGCAACTCATTTTCCTATTTTGGTTTACTTTTCAGAGCACCCTTTCTAAGTAGCAACATTTCATAATCTTCATGAAATGTTGAGTTTTCACAGACATACTAAAATTTTTCTTTAAAATATATTTTTTGGGGATACCTTACCAAGTTAGAGTCCTTTAATGAGCAATTCACTATGTGAACAGAGCCTTTGGATATGCCCTCAGTAGCCAGGAGTACTGAACACTGCAGTCTCTGGAACTGTACAACTCATGGGTCTGGCTACCATGAGAGTGAGCGTGAAATTTCACATCAAAGACCTCCAGGTCTGAGGAGCAGAGATGCAAGGGAGTGTATGGCCGGGATAAAAGAGTGCGCACAAAGCAGGCTGAGTTCTTCCCAGTACGTGAGGAAACCAGATGAAGTTTCTACAGGCGAGGGACCATTGTAATCACCGCTTACTTGGAAAAATACAAGCTCCTGCAGTCAGAGCTGTACAAATGGAGGAGAGATTCCTGCAAGGCAGCTGCAAAAGATCTTCAGTGCCTTGTGAAGGCTGGCCTATGTGTTGAGGCTGAGCCTGATTCATGGACATGCAACCTCGCTACTGCATAGAGCCTGGTGCTCAAAAGGACTCCATGCTTGCTCTAATGTTCTAAAATTGCTGTTCTGAAATTCTTAATAATTTTTGGAGAAGAGTTCCCTCATTTTCATTAGGTAGCTTATCCTAACAGGAGATTTATTTCAAATGAAGCACATCTCATCCTAAGGAAACCATTGGCATCACTTGGATGAAGAAATGTCTAGAAATTGTCATAGAGGGAACTGTTGAGAAAGTGAGGGATAGCTAATAAGCAAAAATATAACTCATGATCAAGGGATTATGCTTTATGATTGTGTTGATCTAGTTAAAATTAAAAGGGTTGTATAAAGAGGGAATTAAAGTTCTGTCATTGGATCTTCATCGTGTAAAAGGGGTAAAAGATTCCAACATATCAATGGTATTTGGACTTTTTGGTCATAATTTCCAGGGAGAAATAGATTTCATGACCATATATACACAAATATGTGTGTGTGAGTGTGTGTATGTGTGTAAGTATAAGCACATTAATATTCAAATTTCATGAACTTACCCTTACCATATAGTAAGTATTCCGATGTTTCCTGTTATCTTTTTTCTCTTTTATTTGCTTGTTTGTTTGTTTGTTTGTTTGGGTTGGTTTGATTTGGTTTGGTTTTTGGTGGTACTGGGCTTTGAACTCATGGTTTTGCTCTTGCTAGGCAGGTGCTCTACTACTTGAGCCACTCTGCCAATCCTTTTTTTCTCTTTTGTTAAAAAAAAAGTTGAATGCCATGAACTAAATTGATTCCTTGATTGATCATAATCCACAATTTGAAAAACTCTGATATATAGCATGCGAGGAGTTGTTTTAGAAAACTTAACGTTTTTCTAGCCCTAAGAGTATAATTTTGAAAGGCTAAAAATTGCAAATTAGGAAGCTGGAGCTATACCTAACTAATTGAATATCAAGCAAAATAACTCTGGACTAATTTTTAGGAGAACTGGGTTGGCATCTTTGTATGCTACTATTTCAACACATTAAGCAACTTTTTTAGTACTTCCTCAGTAGCACTATTTGAAAGATTTTGTGTGTGTGTGTGTGGTAGCTTGAACTCCGGGCCTTATGCTTGCTAGTACTTCAACCACTCCACCAGCCTGAAAGATGATTGTTTTAAATACAGTTTCTTATTTTTCCTAGCAAATAATGAATGCTCTTGGGCCCCCAAGAAAAATCTTTGTTGTATGCAAAATAGTTTAAAAGTGGAACTATGCTGGAATCTCAGGTGGGTGGTCACCATTCTTATACATTCTACTCATCACTTTCTACCTCTGCCCCAACTCCCATACAAGCAACTGTGAGCAATGAACAGAATTTGAAAATAATTCAGCTCAATAGCTAAACTTACATGTTGATCCAAGGACTACTGGTGATTGTGGGAATCGTGAATGAAGCCAATGAATCAGTGTTTTCCTTGAGCTTTCCCCTTTGTTATCCACATCAGGATAAACACTCCAGGAGGAGAGGGTCCATGTGTGTCTAGGACTCCGCTTGATCTTTGATGTGTCTAGTACAGTACCTAACACATAATAATGCTCAGTAAAGATTTGCTAAGTGAAAGAATTTCTTTTTAAAATTTAGCAAAGTAAAATGTGGGAAGGTGAAGGATATTTGTGAAAATCCTCAAACTGCTAACAGTTTTCACCAGGCTAACTATTGGGAGCACATATTTTTGTACGGAAATTATACATTGTTATTGCTATCTTACCAGTATGAAGAATTGTCAGACCTAATGAAATTCAGTGTCTTCTTGGGAGTAACTGAACCTATCAATTTGTAGGTAGGAATTATGATCCATAGCTATTGAATTCCTGATCTATTTCTTGGTTGACTCTAGAAGGAAGCTGCATGAGGACATCCTAATGTTAATGAATGAATGGGATGCAGCTTTAGTTGCTAACTTTAGAGAGCTATTTAAAACATTGGGGTTTTGTTGGGTGATATCATTGATAAAAAGAAACTTGCACTATGCCAGTCACTGGCTTCTAAGGCATGCCCATTTCTTTCCTGAATATGACAGCCTCACTTTTAGAGCAATTTATTTCATAATATTGTGATTTGATTGAAAGCAAAAAGTAAGGAAATAAGGTCTTATGATTCCCCCCACCCCCCGCCGCCCCTTAATGGAATTACTACTCAGGAAAAACAGTACTTTGGTTCAGCAAGTCCTTATCATACCAAGTGAGCTCTTCAAAATGTTATGTTCCATTTGTATCACAAACTATATTTTTAAGATGACAAGAGATATAAAGCGTGTGGTTACACAGGGTACTCATCTTCATGCACAACTTCAGCATTAATGTAACCTTTAAAATGTAACCTTTAAAGAGTGTGGTAGTTATCAGCAGTGTGACCCGTATCAAAATGGAACTGCCTGTCAAGCTTTGCTCATTTGATGCATGAAAGTTTGATATTTTCCTTCATAGGCATATGCTACAGCACCTTTCTGTTAGCCTGCATAGCATGCCAATGTGGAATCTCCATAATTGTAAATCCTGAGCCAAGAGCATAACTACTGGCATCCCTCTACTTCTATTGGCTTGGACCTTCCACATACTTTTACTTGTTTCTTCCTTCAAATGAAACTAGAACAAACGCTGAATCAGCATGCACATCTTTAAATTAAGTTTGAACGTGCTTATTCTTCTCTTTTTAAGATTGTTAAGGATGGACCCACAACCTACTTCAGTGTTTCAGATATATTTTATTTCTGAAAGACATTACCAACAATTTCTTTCCCCACATATTTTCACTTTTGGGAAAAATGCCTTTGGGAAATAATAAAGATTAAATACCAAAACATGGTCTATGAAAATGTTAGTGGTTCATAAGTATAACCTGAAAGGTCAAAATTGGGAGTTTGATTACATAAAGTACTGCCCTTCCATAATAAAAATAAATAAATAAAAGAAAGTTTTATCAAGTGGGAAAGTGGGGCTAGGGTTGTAGCTCAGTGCTTTCCTAGCATGGTCCTGCATTTGATTACCAAGAAAGAAAAAAAGAAAGGGAGAAATGAAGGAAGGAGGGAGGGACGGAAGGAGAGAGGAAAGAAAGAAGGGAAAATACATTCTGTGAGAATGTATTTACTTAAAGCAGGATGCAAAATAGTTTCATGTTATGATTTCATAAAACATAAGTACTATATAGATATATACAAATGCAGATGTATTTAAACAGTGTAAACAGTTCACAAAAATACTCTGTTGTCAGTGATTATTTATACCAATAAGGTTAAGATTACGAATGATGTTAATTCCTTATTTTTTTAACCTGTGTTTTCTATAAGGAACATGTATTAATTGTATGATTTCTTAAAAAATACAAGAATATTTAAATGGATAAAGTTTATTATCCTACTAATTTTTTAAAAGTCTGATTCATAAGTTAAGGTAATTTCTGTATTTGCATCACGGAAGACCATTGTCACAGATAAAATCAAATGGAACGTTATTGATATGGGAGCTTTCCTTGAAGTCCCAGGAAAGTCTGAGTCACTGAGGATAAATGGCAAGAGGCTCAGATAGGTAGATGGTCAATCTCTAGGAAGGAGCAGGCAGCAACTTAATAAATTCACACCATTTTCTACTTCCCCTGCTCCTTCTCAGTTCACCCACTTGAGTTGTTTACCTTCACCAGTGAATAGCAATTAGGTTGCTAAAGAAGAGAAACAAATTTAATTAGTAAACAGGAAACGAGTGTGTGAGAGAAAATTAACTGGGATTGGCTAGTGGAACCTAGTTTAGGAAATACTTTAGAAGCATTATTTTTTTGTCTATCTTTTGCGACTGAAAGAATAACTGGTGAAGAGGCAGAGGAAAATTCTAGAACTTCATTCTGAAAAGACAATATACAGATTAAGTTGATGAAACAATGATTTCATAGGACAAATGTACATGATGGGACAAATGAATGAAAGCAGGTTTTTATGGGAAGGGTAGTGATTGTACGGAAATATTTCTTAGGATGAAAATAAAAATAAGCTCGAATAAAATAAAATGTGCATAATTTGATAACTGATTCAAACTGAGAACACAACTGTTTACCCAGCTGGTTTTGAATCTGGATCCTCCTGATCTCTGCCTCCCAAGTAGCTAGGATTACAGGTATGAGCCACCAGTGCCTGGCTTGTAACTTGTGAACTGAATTTTTTTTTTTAAAGAGTGAATGAATTAATGTAACTCCATCTCATTACCTTATGGACCAGATCCCTGCAACAAATACATGGTAGCACTGAGTTAAGTTAAACTAGATTGGATTACATGCGATACAGGAAACACCATAAAATTTTGTGGTAGGGGAAAGTTATGTTCACGTTAATAAAATGCCAGTTTATTTCTTCAACAGTCCTTTCTTCTATATAGATTCATAATATTTAATTCAGAAGTTAAAATGCAGCTCAGGTACACCCTATATAGAGAATATAAATACTTAAGACAAATTTTTAAAAAGCTGTAAAGCCACAATAAAGGAGAAATTGTGAAGCATTTATTACTACAGAACATTCACCGTGGATTGTGTAGTTTTAACAAAGAAAACACAGCTTAGTATTTTTTAAGCGGCTAAGTAAGAAAAAAAAGAATGACTCCTTTACTATTTGCCTCAGCAAATGAAAACATCTATGTATATCTTTTACAAAAATAAAAAGTTTAGAGATAAATAAGTGCTTGGTTTTATTTGCATATGTATGGAATGTCCCATGTCATTATTCCATGATGAACAGCTGATGAATTTGTATCTATAGTAACCTAAGCAATGGATGCAGACAGTGCTCATCTGTGAAAATTGAGCCTTGTATGTAAGAGGAAACTAATCTAGGCCAATGACCTACGTGCCAGAGACTTACATTTTGAGTACTTCTCCTCAGCTGTCACTTTGGAATGATAACATAAAATACCAATGTTTGGTTACTTAAAATTGAACACTCCCAAAGTGGAGACTCGGTCTCCAGGCCTCACAAATCAAATGGTAACAGTACCTATATTGCTATGTCATCCATTTTATAACCCTTAGTTTTATTCCAAGGGATAACAGACATTGAAATATTAAGTTATACACTTGACATATGCTCAAGCATATTATTGGAGACCATGTCCTAATAAAAAAGGGAAGATGGCTAAGAATTCATGAGAATTCATTGCTATTTTATAAATCAGCTTCATCTACTCAACAAATGTTTATTAAATTCCTACCATGTGCCAGGCACTGTGTTAAACGCTAAACAATTATTATTTCTTAGTTTAACTCTTAAACCAAACTTCACTATGTGCAATTCAATAATTCAGCCAGTTTTCAAAATAAGAATTTCAAAAACAAATCTCCTGATTTCAATTTAACTTTATTCCAAAGTGTCATGTGAGTTCTATCAGATTATTTATAACTTGACTATTTATAAGCCACTCTCATTGTATGATGTAGTCAATAAGATATTTATGATAGAATTTGAGATCCTCAAAGTATCTTGGTTATTGCCTGAGGGCTAAGTATATCTCACTAACACACAGGCAGAATAATTTGAAATACTTCAGAGAACACCAAAAGAAGTGATTAACTCTGCCAAGGTCAAAGGAATACGAATTTCTCCTCCAGGTTTTCAGGTGTTCTTGCTGTTACTAAGCTATTCCTGCTGCCTCTTTTCTAATGTGGAGAAGTGGGTGGCAACATATATGAATACATATACATACATATGTGAACCTTACATTTTAGTTTGAGAGTATTTTATATTAAAATAGCTCCAAGTAATCATTTAAGGCACTATTTAGATGAAGATATTTAGATCTAGCTAGAATACTCCCTAAGTATCAGAATCTCCATCTTAAAGTAGAAAGTGATATGTAGTTGGAGAGACCTCCCTTAAATCACTGGTCAACATATTTGACCAATGTTAACATTTACGTCTAGATAATATTTTGCTATAGATAAATTTTCCATTAATTATGCCAGTTTTGAAATTCTTCTTCAACTGTAATACAAGATCTGGCAATTAAGACACTATTCTAAGTACTTACTGTGTCGACTGACAGAATTCTCAATGCAAGCTGTGGGTAAGTGACCTTCCCCATTTTCCATTGGATAACACTCTGGACAGCAAAGCTAAGTGACCCTTTCTAAAGCAAACCACCACTAAGAGGTACAGCTAAGTGTCACGTGGAACTATTGTGGTTCCCAGGTCTGGGTTAGTCACTCTACTCAGTCTTCCAAAAATCAAGGGTCTATTATTTTTAATTTTGGGGGAAAAAATGGATATACACTTTCTAATCTTCCCAGATAAGGAAAAGCCTTTGGATGCCACATAGTACAGCAAATCCATAATACAGCATCTCCAGTGGGAGATGAGGGTTTGCCATTCCTTGCCTGAACAATACTGTCAATTCCTCATCACCTCTTCACCACATTGTCTAATAGCAGATCCAACTTCCACATTTTTGCTGGAATCATATTCCTGGGATAGTCATGCTAAGCTCTTGCCAAAAAGGCAAATGTGTGTGTACTCACACACACACACACACTCACACACACACACACACACACTCACACAAACACACTCACACAAACACACACACACACACACACACACACACACACACACACACAGGCTCCCTGTTGCCATGTCCTATAAGACCTTAAACTGACCTTGGCTTCAATTCCAGTGCTCCTTCCTCTACCATCCCTGTTTTATTGGTCTTCCTTCTCACTCAGTACCAGGACCCTGGCATGTGTGATCACACCTGCTTATCTTTCTTTGTTCATGCTCTTCCCACTGACAAGAATGCTTTTCCTCTCATTCTGCCCAGGTTGCCTGGGAAAATTTCTGCTCATTGTTCACATTCCCAGTGGAATGTTCTCATCTCTTTATTTTTCCCAAAAGTCTCTTCTCCAGGCAGTTTTGATTCCTCTCAATTGTATTTCTACGTCACTTTTACTGGAGCATTTATCACAATGTATTAAGATAATTGTTAGTCAGGCGCTAGTGGCTCATGCCTATAATCCCACCTACTCAGGAGGCAGAGATCAGGAAGATCTCGGCAGATAATTTGCGAGAATTTGAAAATACCCAACACAAAAAAAGGGCTGACAAGTGGCTCAAGTGATAGGGAGCCTGCCCAGCAAGCATAAGACCCTGAGTCCAAACCCCAGTACCACTTCCCCAACAAAAAAAACCAAAGATGATTGTTGACCTATCTCTTTCTCCCACTAAATTCAATTTAGAGAAGTGGCCAATAATTGCCTCATCTGTGTCCCTGAGGTCTTTCAGAGCATGGAATCTTTGAATAAATAATTTTAAATTACATTTGTTGTTTTTGTATATGGTTTTGTGGATATTAATTATCTCCTGGCAAAATAAGGCACCAGAATTGGAGGTATAGTTCAGTGGCAAAGCACTTGCCTAACATGTTTGTGAGGTCCTGGATTCCATGCCCAGCACTGTCAAAAAAAAAAAAAGCGTGGTCCAAGTATGGATATTCCATAGAAAAAAGACAAAGGCCTGTCCTTTAAATATCACTTTCTGCGTGCCATTTTTTCTTTTTAAATGATATATAAAAACATAAAAATTATACATATTTTGGGGTACCATGTAATGTTCAATACATTATACATTTCCTTGAAATATCTTGATGTTTTCTTCTAAGGAAATTAGAAAAAACCTTTGTGGACTTGCCTGATTAACATTTCTAAGATTGATATATTTTAGTGGATAACTTTTTTTTTTAAAAGATAGTTATAAAAGTCAAACTCTAGGAATTATAACATCCCCTCCCCCCCAAAAAGAAAAGTGTCTCATTCTCCACAAGTGTTTTAAAGTTATTGAAAATTCTTTTGTACCCACAAAATACTGTTTGAAAAGAAGCAGGGAGGAGCGGTGGGCTAAAGAAATATAATAAAGGGTGAGCTTGTTCAAAGTACACTTTACACATCTATGGAACTGTCACAATGAAACCCCCTTGTATATTAATCTATGCTAATACATTATTCCTAAGAAAAATTCTTTTGTAATGTAGTCAACTAAATCAGTGATTTTAGAGTGGTCTCTCAAACTGGTCCAAATCACAAATCACTTTCTGTGTTCAGATGGATATTCTTATACCTATCTGATCTTATTTCCTTCCAGATGGCAATATATATGACAAAGATCTTATTACTATACGCCATTGATGGATTAGGAGTACACTGCAGGTGTAGACACCCAGTACGGTGGAGGTGGATGGACACATGGACAGAAGCAGGTCTCTCAACTGCTGCTGAGGGTTCATCTACAGCCACACTGCTGGCAGGTCCAGCCCCCTTCTTGTGGAATCCACACACAATGCACATTTCCCCCATGTAGTTGTTTTCATGTTTCTCTTCTGTCTCTGTGGAGAGCAAATGCCTCACAAAATCACTTTCTCCCCTGGCATACTATGAGCCAGAGCCTCTCCTGGGCTTGGAAGGCGAAGCTCTGCAGACTTTCTCTCCAGTTTGTCAAGACGGGGCACACACAACCCGTTATAAGATAAATGGTGGTGTGGAAACAAGTCGGCTTAGCCAACAACTGCCTGAGCGCCACAGTCAGTGTCTTTTCTGTAATTATTGCGTTTAATACAGCTAGTTACTTGCACAAAAGAGCTTCCGGATACAGCAATTTCCACCGGGGGCTGTTTAGGAATGTACAGGCCCATCATTTAGCCCTGATATTGTTGGGTTGTCAGAATTGATCATAGCTCTTGACGGAACACCTCTAGCTTCTTTTTTATGGAGTGCCTCAGAGTGACATTTCACATTGTTTAAGTAGGAGTGATCTGTTAGTTTATATTTTATCTAAAACTGCAGATCAGATGACCTCCCTCAGGGCCTAAATACATGAATCCTTTTCGCATGTTATAATTAATAGTGGAGCCCTGAGAGAAATTCATAACGAGGGGCCGAAGAGCTGGGCAGAGCAACTTGTCAAAAAGAAGGAAATTCCACTACAGATTAGCTTATTTTTAAGCATGTCAAGCTCTACATACAAACATGATCTATTGCTTCCTTGTAATGTCTGCTTGGGCCCACGTGCTCCAGGCGGTGTCAGACACGGCTGTAAATTTTGTCTGAGTCAGGGCAATTCTGATTGATCTCTGAGTGTAAAATCGATAAGAAGACACTGTCATTTTCTTAAAGGATGAGCTAGAAAAGGAAAATAAATTAAGACTCCACTGAATGTCTATCTCCAGTGCTCATTAATTCAGTGTGGTCTGTACTTTGTTAATGTTACACGGCCACAGCTTTAATCTTCCAGGGGCCCTTCCTGTGGCTACTTGCCAGCTCCCTTTCTTGTGTTATGTATATTTCATCTGAACGATGGAGCGGGGATAAATGGCTGCCCTCTTTCCCCCCTCAGCTCCTGATTAATCCGTTTTATTATTTTGGAGGAATACATCACCATGGATACTGATTAACTAAAAAGGACAGTCTCTCTCTCTCTCTCCCTCTCTCTTTCTTTCTTTCTCGCTTTCTCTCTCTCCCCTCTCTTTATTTCTCTCTCTCCTTCCTTCTCTGTCCACTGTCCCCCCATTTCTTCATCAGACAGTATATTCATTTGTCTTTAATAGTGTACGCAAATAATATTTCCAAGCATTTTTGCCTTATATCCACAAAGATTTTCTCCCCCTCTCAATTTCTTTCCTCTATTTTTCTCTCCCCTCTTCTTCCTCATGCTCTGTTTCTATTTCCTCCTCCTCCTCTGCTCCCTGTCCTCTCCACTGATCCCCCTTTCTTCATCAGGAGCTGTATCCAATTGTCTTTTTTGGTTTTGTCACTACTGGGATTTGAACTGGGACTTCAAACTATCTAGGCAGGAGCTCCACCACTTGAGCGATGCTTCCTGCCCTAGTCAATTGTCTTGAATAGTTTGGGCAAATAGTAATTCCAAGCATTTTGCCTTCTACAATAAATTCCATGAAGATTATTTTTCTCTCTCTCTCACTCTTCTACTCCCTCTTTCTGTCTTTCCCCTCTTCTTCTCTCCCTCTCTCTTGCTCCATCACCTCCTCCTTTCTCTTTCTCCAGGAGATGCATTTATTTATTCACCTTGAATAGTCTGGGCAAATAATAGCTACCATGCATTTTGTCTTTAATAAAATAAACACCATGAAGATTAATTTCTTCTCTCTGTCTTTCCTGCTACTACCATTCCCTCTGTCTTCCTCTTCTCTCTTCCCCTTACCTTCAGTTTCTTCACCCCACTACTCTCCCCCTCTTTCTCTCGCCATTTCTGTTTCTCACCTAAGGCTTTTTGCCAGATATTTTGAAAGTTGTTTTTGTAGATTTCCTCAGTCAAAACGTCATGTACGTCAAGAGTCTCTCCTCTGTTTCCAGGGTAATAACTCTTTCAACTACAAAACATACACACATACACACAATGTAAGAGTTGGAGGTTTTGTGGTTATTGACTATATTTACTATCATGGGCTCACAGAGCGTGTCCTTAACTTTCAGGTTTTGCATTTTGTTCCTCAGGAAGAGAGGAGGGGGAGACAAGATAAGCAAAGTGTCACCCCCAATTTGTTAAATATCAGCACTGTAATTCTCTATGTTCCTTTCTGCTACAGAAACTGAACTTCTGGTTCTTTTGTAGCTCTGTCTTTGGCTCTTATGAATGGGAGTGGTGAATCAAATGTTCCTGGGGCACTGCTTATTTCTGACACCTTCTGAACACTTTGCTCATGAGTCATACACTAGAGTCATACCTTCAGTAATTGTTCATAGAAACTCATGAATAAGAGTCTGGTTCTAGAAGCTTTTTATTTGCTTGTGAAATTCTACAGGGGCAAAATAAAATTTGTCCCATTTTTCAAAAATGCAGAGTCCAAAAACGAAAGGAGGGAGTAAAAAAATCTAGATCTGTTTGCTTCCAACAGCACTAAATTCATATTCATGAAGTGTTTGCTTTCTTTAACAAAGCACATGCCCATTAATTATTTCTCAGGAAAAGGTCATTTAGGGGACTCCATGTCTCCATCTTCCCAACTGAGCATACTAAATGAATAGATTTGCAAATTTAATCTAGAAGTGACACATATTTGGCCTTGAAATTTGTCTTCTTCCTCTCCTTTTAAACATTAGTCTTTGTTTATTATGGAGACCATGAAACAATGAAATCACATTTTGAAATTTGTAAATAATATGAAATTATTTTATGATTAAATTTGAGAGAAAATATGTACCAAGGCAATATATTTACTATTTACCCTCCCCTCATACACTCCCATCTACCAATACAATGTTTTTCCTAAGAGCCTGCTCTCAGAGAGCTGAGGGATATAGTCTAGAAGTGATCACCTGTATTTTGTTACTTGCCTTTTGTTTCTCAGACCAGAAAACTTATGATATTTTTCTTACAATATATCTAAAAAGTTGGATCCAAGTAAGACCTTACAAGAGATAATTAAGTGGTTATTTTACATACAAACTGGTCACAGTTTGCAGAGGGTTGCTGTTACTAATGCAGTCATTTACTCATGCTTATGGTGAGACAGGCTCTCTGTCTTATGTGCTAGAAAGCAAATGGAACAAATTCAAAACTCTTTAAGTCTCTTTCTTCATCTATGCACTGGAAATGACACCTACCTCACAGGTTTCTATAAGCAATATATGAAACTGTATAGGAGACAACCAGAATGTAGCAAGATTTGAGCAATGGTAGTTTCTCCTCCTGTCATTTACTGGTTGGGTGACTTTAAACAAATCATTTATTGAAAATCTCAGTTCTCTCATCAGCAAAATGAGGCAATAATTCTTACCATACAGAATTATGAAGATGAGTGATAATGAGTTTTTGTGGCAGCACAAGATGCATATTATCCACTTAAATACTATTATTTATTATTGTTCCTATTTTTTGATTGGGTTCAAAGAGTCTATGAAACATCCAGGTGGAGATGTTCAGCAGGACACTGAAAAAACAAGACCTGTGGCAAATCACACATTTTAAATTTGCTTAATTACATAAAGCAAATATGTGGAGTATATTATATTCAAGAGAAATTATGAGTAATTTACATTAAGATTAAACTTTCTTAATGCTAATGGATAGGCTTATGGTAGAATCATTTTCTTTTTGAAGCTTGAAAGTTTTATTCTAAAATTTACATGGAAAAATAAATAATGGTAACCAAGAAAGCTCTTAAAAAGAATAATATAGGGAACTAGCATGACCAGATATTAAGCATAGTACATGTATGGATGATTTAAGCAGTATTGAATTGAGTATGAATATCTAGGTATACCCCTGGAACAAATAGATATTGTAAAAATAGATTAAAATACAGATGGAGGATAAGAATATCAAAAATTGGACTTTTTTTATTAATAGGCTACAGATGCATATTTAAAAAACTGGGATTGGTACAACCGAATAGCCATTTGGGGAAAGATAAGGTTGTACTGATACTTCACTACATTCGCCGGGAAAAAAACAAAAAAGAATAAATAAATACATTTTGGAAGAAAACCACGTAAACGTCCTATGAAAACATGAGTGAATATTCTTACTACTTTTAACCAGAGAAGGCCCTTCTAATTATGACATAAGATCCAAAAGCCATTTGAGAAAAGGCTCACAAATGAGAGTACATAAGGTTATAAAAAAGAAACTTTACATATGTCAAAGGAAGGAAAATTGTAAGAAAATTTTAAGACAAATAAACTTGGCGGAACTTCCAACATCTATTACAGATAAAGGTAAATGTTTCTAATATGTAAAGAGCTACTTACTATATATCAGAAAAAGGGCAAAGAAGTCTTGACAGACTATAAAGAAAAGATATGAATAGGGTTCACAGAAAAAGCCACTAAACACGTAAAAGATGCTTAATTTTTCCACATTAAGAGAAATATAATATAAAACTGCACAATTACTGCTTTTTTCTTATCAACACGGCAAAAATCTGAAGCTCATATTTGCTGGTGGGAAATAAAATAGTAATACCCCCATGAAGAAAAATTTGGCAATGTCTAAGAAACTTTCATATGTCTTTGATCTAGCAATCTCATTTCCAAAAGTTTATCTCACTGATCCACTTACATGAGTATGAAATCACAAGTGTACAAAAATCTTCACTGCAATAAATACATGTACATAATATATACTTTGCATTCACTTTTACTCAACAAAAGTTATTTTACTAATTTAGCCAGAGAAGATGATTCAGCAAGTGTGAATGAATGTGCAAACATGGTTATTTAAGTCAATCTTACTAATGGAAAAAGTCAAATAGCTTTTCCAATTAAAAATAAGATTTATGAATTCCATTGAATGCTTTCCTGTGTTTAAAATGTCTACCTCACTTAATTCTTGCTCATATCCAGGACATATTGTTGAGGTGATCTGGAAGAATGACCACTAAGATATCAACAATAACTATCTTTCATGGATAGAAGTTGATTGATCAACTCAGTGGTTCTCTTCATTGTTTGAACTTTTAGGATGATTGTGCAATTCAGGATGACATACTTAGAAAAAGTAAGTTTTTTGGAGGAAAAAGCTGTACCTCTGTGTCATTGAGTAGGTGCTTTAATCTAGGTCAGTAGAAAGGTCAAATAAATTTCTCTTTGGGAGAAAGGGGAAGATGCTACAACTCCAGGATCTTGCTTTTAGTTTCTAGCCCTGCATATTATTCGCTTGTGCCTTTGGGTCACCTCAACATTCTCCAACAATGGGCAAATCCAGGGAGTTCCTAGCTCTTGTCACATCTCTAGAGCTTGACTCTCTTGACTGAAACTTTATGCCCATTGATTAGTAACTTCTTATTGTCCCTTCCCTTAGCCTCTGTAATCACCATTTCACTCTGATTCTATGAATTTAACTATTTTAGATACCCCATATAAGTAGAATGAATCAGTATTTGTCTTTCTGTGACTGCCTTATGCCACATAGCCTAATATTCTCAGGTTCATACATATTGTCACGTATTAGAGAATTGCCTTCCATTCAAAGATGGAATACTGTTCCATTGTATCTATTTACAAAACATTCTTTATCTGTTGATGGACATTTAAGTCGTTTCTACCTTTAGGCTATCATGAATTCTGCTGCAGATTTCAGATACCACTTCCAGATCCTGACTTTAATTCTTTTGGGTAAAGATCCAGGAGTGAGATTGTTGGATCATATGATAGGTCTAGTTTGACTTTTTTGAGTAAATTCCATACTGTTTTCCATAGTGGCTGCCCATTTTGAAATCACAACATTGGACAAGGGTTTCATTTTCTTCACACCCTTGCCAAGACTTGTGTTTTTGGTAAAAAGCCATCCTGAAAGTTGTAAGGCAATATCTTATTGAAGTTTTGATTTGCATTTCCACGACAATTAATGACATTGGTCATTTTTTCACGTATTTGCTGGTGATTTGTACGGCTTCTCTGAAGAAAAACCTACTCAAGTCCTTAGCCCATTTTCTAATTGGTTATTAGTTTGGGTTTTGTTTTTCGGTTTTTGGTTTTTTTCTTTTACCTTGGTGTTGTAAGAGTTCTTATGTACCCTAGAGAGTAACCCCTTAACAGATACATGGTTTGCAAATATCCTTTCCCCTTCCCTAGGTGAACTTTTTTACCCTGTTCTTTATTTATTTTTTGGTTTTGGGGATCAAACCCAGGGCTTTGTGTATACTAGGCAAGCACTCTACTTCTGAACTACATCCCCAGCCTGCTAATTATTTTCTTCACTATGGAGGAGATTTTAGTTTGATGAAGTTCCACTTACTTATTTTTGTGGGTTTTATGACTACATTTTTGGTACCATATTCATTGAGTCATTTCTATGATTGTAGCTTTTTGTCTATGTTTTCTCCTAGGAGTTCTATAGTTTCTGGTTTACTGTTTAAGTCTTTAATTTGTTTTTAGCTGATTTTATTTATGGTGTAAAGTCCAGTCTTATTCTTTTGGCTGTGGATTTCCAGTTTTCTCAAATTGAAAGAAATTATCCTTTCTCCACTGTGGATTTCTGGCACCCTTGTTGAAGGTTGGTTGACTGTGTATCTGTGGCTCTTTATTCTGTTGCATTAATCTTCAGGTCTGCTTTTAGGCCAGTTCCATACTGTTTTGGTTATTGTTACTCTGTAATGTCTTTCGAAATCAAGAAATACATGTCTTCCCTTGTTTCTTTCTCAAGATTGATTTCTCAAGATGGTTGGCAGAATTTGGCTATCATGTTCTTTTGTGGTTTCGTAGAACTTGTAGAGTTTTTTCTATTTCTGTTAAAAAATATCATTGAGATTTTGATACAGATTGCACTGAATCTATAAATCACTTTGAGTTATAGGGACAACTAATGATATTAAGTCTTCTCAATGAACATGGGATGTGTATCCATTTATTTGTGTCTTGTTTAATTTTTTCATCAATATTTTGTCATTTTTATTATATGAGTCTTTCACTTCTTTAGTTAAGTTGATCTGTAAATACATTATCCTTTTTGGAGCTATTTTGAATGGGACTGTTTTCCTGACTTCCTTTTTCAGAGAGTTCATTGTGTATAGATACGTATCTGATTTTTGTGTGCTGATTTCCTGAAACTTAACTGAGTGTATTAGTTCTAATGGTTTTAGCTTTTTAAAAGGACACATTTTATCAAGAATATTTAAGGTATTTATTTCATGTTGAAACCAAAACATCATTTTTAAAATCCCTCCATAGGAAAAGAAAGACTTGTGACACATCTTTTTCTTAGAAATTATCTCTCAGAGACTAATGGTTGTGCCCATATTATTAATTCTCATAATAGATAATATTTGTAGGTTACAGATATATTCTTGTTTTTTTAGAATGGAAGGTGTTTAGTCTGCTCAGGCTGACATAAACTGAATACCACAGTCTAAGCAGCTTAAACAACAGAAATTTAATTTTCATAGTTCAGCAGGGTTGGTTTCTTGTTAGGACAGTCATCTTGTGTTCTCAATGGCTTTTCTTCTGTGTACACACGGCATCCCTTCCTTTTCTGTTAAGGACACCAGTCTTATTTGGCTGGGCCACACGTTAATGACTTCATTGAACCTTAAGACCTTCTGAAATGCCCTGCCTCTAAGTACAGTCATGTTGGGCCTCTTAGCTTTAACATAGGAATTTGGAGAGGACATAGTTTAGTCCATAGTAGTGGGTTTTGTTGCCCTTTGCTAAGAAAGGATACTAGAGTGGTTCTAAATGTTTAAATGTTATGATTTTAGTCCCCAGTGTTAGAAAAGTGTGAGAGTGTGTATGTGTGTGTGTGTGTGTGTGTACATGTGTGTGTACATGTGTGTGTATGTGTGTATGTCTCCAAGTTTAAAAAAAATGGTAGACACTTTGGTTCATTTATATCTTGTTGGATCTTTTTGAATGGCTGGAAAACGTTTCTCCAAGTGTAGCTATAAATTATGCACATCAAAATCACCTAGTGGCTGTATAAAATGCAGATTTCTGAGCTTCACCTTATTAATTCAGAATGACTAAACAGTTTACCCAGGGTCTACATCCTCCAGTATGAGCTTATACTGTCCGCCATTCAAGGCAGGAGCCAATTCCTTTTGGGAAACCACCTTAAATGCCTTAACTCTTCTTGTGTATAGCTTCATTACCCGCTCAGCAGCATTGCCTGTGGCACCATCATTGCTCCCTCCTCAGACCCAGTAATATGTGCAAATTCTGCTTCAGAGAACCACACAGTGGCTCTAAATGCTCATCTTTTGAAATCTACCTTTGCATTTTCCATGTTACCTATCATTCCTAAATTTTCTGTAGCATTATTATCTTCTCATATTTGTCTTTTATCTTCTAGGCTATTTATAATTTAATCCTACTCTGAATTTCAGACAGTAAATAAGCATTCTCAGTGTGTTCTGAAAGTAGAGTTTATAAGACAGGCAAGAAGAAATGGTATTTTTTGGTTTTTTGGTTGTTTGGTTGGTTTTTTGCCAAATCAAGGAAGCAAGAAAGAGCTGGATGTGTCTGGGCACTGGAAGGTTCTTGACATGACTAGGGCAGTGATTCTCAAATGCTTTTCTTCATGGTACCCTTGAATTGTGAGTAGCATTCTTTAAGGGATGAAAAGATGAAAAGTGACACTAAACAAATTAGCAACAATCATAATCTATTTGGTGCTACCATGTAAGAATATTTCCCACTATTTATGACCGTCTCCATAGCTCCCACAAGACACAAGTGGGAACTCCTCACAATGTGATTGTCTCTGAGTGGAACAGTTTACTCTCCTGCTCACAGGTATTCATGAGGCAGCAGTGTCACATTTTCCATTAAATCACACTTTCAAATGCGCTTGCTTCACTCTCTTTCTGGACACCCTGCCTCCTCTCAGCTAAACAATTCAACTGACAGGCCATGGCAAAACACAATTCACATTAGGTTGTAACAAGGATAAAATTGGCACATTTGTCAAAACTTGGTGGCATACCTTGCAGATGGTTGGCAGTATGCATGTAGCCCGAATCGGTGTACTCGGGGAGAGGGATTATGTGGAGGAATGAATACAATGGAGGTGGTGAAAAAGGCAACAACAGTGGTAATGATGACACCCACCATTTATGGAGAAGCTAATATGTTAAATTACCATTTACAGTATTTCTAATCCTCACAACAATATGAAAATTTTTGTTAGTAATCTTTTATAAATAATGGACTTGTATATAGCTATCCAAGTAATGAGAACAAGATGCAGACTAAAATTTACTTATTTCTAGAACTCAGCCTTTTCCCCATTATGTCTCTAAATTTTGGTAGAGCCAGAGCACAAGTTTCCTCATATGCTTTCATCCTGAGAAACTTAAATATCATGATCAGCCTTTCCTCAGGTACATCCTATGAAATAGTAATTTTTCAGGATGGGAAGTTGTTACTACAAATTCTGGTCTCCAGACAAGCTTATGAAATGTGGGATATCACTAGGCATGTACACTCTCAGTATGCCCATCTCAAAAGCCTCCTTTTGGGGCTGGGGTATATTCTGGGGCCATGCAATAGTTTTTGTGTATATGATACTAAGCTCACTTATTCAGAAATTGAACTCATAACCTTGAACTCATTAGTGACACTGTTCTAGATCCATTCTATACCTTCCCAGTCAATCACAGAGGTACATTCTTATTTTGAGGATATAGCAAATTCTTCAGAAAGAGGAACTTGTTTTATTATGTTATTCTTTTCCAAAAATCTCATTCATTCAGCCAAATTACTTTAGAATACTTGAAAATAGCACAGTCTAAAGAATTTTAACAATATATTTCAATACATAACTAAACACATGTGTATGTATGTATGTATAGAATAAGCTTTCAATTGTATTTTATAATATATGTATATGTATGTATTTAAACATATAAGAAAAAGGTTGGAAGGAAATACACCAAAGGAAGAACACTGAATTATATTTCTGATGGCAGGATTATAGATGATTTTAATTTCCTTCTTTATAGTTACCTACATTTTATAAATTTTCAACAAAATTCTGTTATTTTTATTAGAACAATACATAGTTCCTATACATATTCCCATTGCTACTTTAATTTTTTTGTATTGTTTTTGTGTTTTAGTCTATCTGAACATTTGTACTTTTCACATATTATGTTCATGAACTAAAATCCTTGTCTGACTTTGATAACTGAACCATTTCCTTTTTTTAAGGTACAGCCTCACACTTTTGTCTCAGGCTGGCTTCAGACCACTGCCTCCCAAATAACCCCAAATCAACTTCTTAATGCTAATAAAAAATACTGAATGGGCGATCTTGATCATAATTGAAACTCTTTGGAGTGACTGTGTATGTCTAGGGTGTGTGTGTGTGTGTGTGTGTGTGTGTGTGTGTGTGTCTGTGTGTGTGTGTTTTGACTCACATGATAGAATTTGAATGAGCAGAGTTACAAAACAAGGATTAGCTGTTATAGAAGGGAAAATATACAAAGATGTAGGTGTGGAGAGAAGTCAGAAAAGAGCTAAACAGAAAAGAAGGCTAGAAAAGAGATGGAGAGTAACAGTCAACGAGAGTATAGGGTTATACATGCCAGAGCCTGCTACAGAAACCTAAATTACTGACTGCTAACTACTAATAGAAATTGAGGCCATACTCTTCTATGTTGCTTACTTTTTCTTTGTTGCTAGTCTCCATGATCTTTTTCACATAAAATTTTAGTCTCTGTGGCTGTTAAGATGAACTACAGGTTATGGATTTAGACAATTTTAGTCCCATGACATAACTTAATTCTAAGTTTGAATTTTTATTATTTTCAAAGAAATAAGTTTTCAGACACTTGGTTCACTTTGACCTTGTGGTTGTCACAGACATTAAACAGAAATGAAATGAAGCAGTTACATTTCTAAAACTGTGGGAAACTCAGTTTTAATTTATGTAAATTTGTTCAACCTGCTTTTATTTTGTTGGTGGTAATACTTTTCTGCTTTGGAAAGATATAAACATCTAATCTGGAACCCATAGGAGTCTGCAATCTGACCCACCCCCCTGAAATTACTGTGGCCTATGTGACTTTCACTTGAAATTGTCATTCTTCCCATGAACCTACCTGAGATGTCCAGAAATATTACCAATTATTTGTTTGTATGCATAAATGTTTCCTCAGTTTTTATTATGAATAAGGTAAATTCTTTGGATTAAGCAATGGTAGTTTCTGCTCTTGTTAGTTTGTCAAAAAAAGAAACAGTTAAATAGTCATATTTGTAGCATAGCTCCTTCTTGGAATTTTAGGAGAGAAATAACCATGCTTATTATCTTTCTAGAAACAAGTTACATTTGGTTCTGGCCAATAAATAAGTCTTTCAAAATCTTTTAACATTCAGATTCTACATGAAGTAGGAGGTATGATCACCCAGAATTATTTCATGGCATTGAACAATTTAGTTCAGCAAATGTACACTGAAGGCTTAGCAATATGTCTGACACTTGGCCCAACGTGGCCAAGTCCTTCAAGAGCTGCATATCATGAAGAAGACAACTGCATAGACATGTGACTAAAAACGACAGTAATGGAGGTCATTTGCAGTAAAGCACAGATGAGAGAGCAACTGTGTTAGGTTTAGACCTTCTCCAGTTATTACCAACTACACAAAACTGTGAGCCTTGTTTTCTTCCATCTTGGTCTTCATGGTATGTTTATTCTGATGCTTGAAATGAATTCAAAATAGTTTGAAAATATCTTTGAGGGGTAATTTTTAAAAATATCCTTCATACTGGAGATATCTGAGAGTATGGTTTTCATATGAAAAGGCACAATGCAAAACCCACAAAGGCAGAGAGAATACAGCTTGCTCTATCTCCCCTCCCCGCCACCTCTGCCATGGCCTCCATAGCTGTGGAACCTGAGGCTCAGCGGGAGGCAGTGTGGAACCTATTGCCTAGAAGTCACAGCATGGTCACCCATGTGTCTCCTTTTTCTATGATGTGCCGATTTCATATTGTTTCCCTTTTTTTACATTTTATATTTTGTATGTGTGTTCACATAGTTCTGTGCATGTTTTATGCTTTTAATTTGTTTTTGCATTCTGAGGCATAAGGGTCCAGAGGTTCAGTGTAGTTTTTTTGAATAAGAGTCCACTCAACAAAGATGTCACCCAATGTTTTCATTCTCACAGAAATCTTAAAAAGGGAAGAGCATTTTCTAATTATAGTTTGGAAATAATTTATAAGAACAATCACCACTGCTATCTTTACTGGGTGACAACATTATTATTTTTTAGAAGCCATTATTCCAAGACTGTGCATCATTTGTAGAAGACTATGGTCCTAGGCTGATGTCCCTTTTATTGGTAGCTATTTGGTGACAGCTTGTGCATTGCCACTTTCATAGTTAGCTAGGGCCAGCCTTACACTCAGAGGGGAAAGGTGACACTCATATGGAGAAGGCACCACCTCAAGCCCCTCAGCTACCTCTCAAATCAAACCTTTCCGCATTAAGTCTGATTGGGCTTAGATTTCATAAGCAGAGATTCGTTCTTTGTAAGTCTTGACATTTTATGCCTTGTGAAAATACTTCCTCATTTATGAAAGAATGCTCGTGAGATGGTAATCCATTTTCTTAATGGGGACTGATGCTTTTAAATTTTGACTGAAAGGTAAACAGAGACAACACAAAGAAGAGTATCACACAGAAGTAGATTTCAGATATTAAGAGAGGACTGAAAGAACAGAGGCAAACTCGACATGTGGCCCAGGGTACTTTTACTCTGGAAGGTGCTTTCTCATAAAGCTTTCCATGTTAGCAACATCAATTGCCTACCAGTCAGCTGATTTCAGAATGCTCTTCTCTAGATTAGGACTTCTCAGTGATGTCCTAAACACTTTGGGCCAAATAATTCTCTGTCGTGAATTATTGTCCTGTGCACTGTGGGTTGTTCAGCACCGTCACTGGCCTCTACCCACAACATATCAGTAGAATTCACCCCACACCCCTTGTTGCAAAAACTGAAATGTCTCCAAGCTTTGCCTGGTGTCACCCTGGTGGAGAGACACTGGCCTAGCTTAGCCTGTGGTTTTCTCTTTCTCCATTGTTGCAGAGGCCTAATCGGCATTTCTTCAAGCTCATTTTTGGAGTTTTGTGCAGTATTGACTTTTCCAATTAATATGATTTGGGTCCCAGAAGTTTATAAGTAGCCACACAACAAACATTGTTGCTAAGCATACAATGTAGAGATATTCTCTAAATAATCGCTAATGGCTGGAAAAGTGAATCTCTCAGCCTCATTGGAAACAGCATAGACACAATTCTCAGTCTTTTGGCATAGTGGCCATTATTTTTCAACTGTTCTCCCAGATGACATCGTAGCTGTCAAAATCTAATTTTTTTGTATTTCATCTGACAACTTATAATTGTGTGTGTATGTTGTGCATTGACAAAATAAGATAACATAGTGATTAGTTCTCCTTTGAAGATCAAGTTAGTGCCTACCTTAAAATAAGTTGCTTAGTTTACGTGTTGAGTTTAGGATAACTTTGACATGATGACATCACCTGTGGTAATTATATCCACCATCTCTAGACTTTGCTCTGAGGACAGCACAACCCAATGGTAGTACTATGTTTGTAATAAAACCAAGTCACATAATTCTAGGGGCTACACCTGGCCATGTGGAATCTTAACTGAAGATTGACATGGCAGGGGAGCCCCCAAATCATAGTAAGAGGAGGCAGCAGAAGCTTGAAATAGGAGAGTCAGAATTACAGGGAAAGCATAAGAGTCTAGAAGGAGAGCTGGGTGGCAAAGTCAGGAGTCAGGAAGAATGGGAATCCAAAAGAAGTGTGATGGAGACAGGCAAAGGCAACAGTGCTACAGTGGTGTAGAGAACAGTGCAGATTGTAGACTCCCACTGCTGTGTGTGCTGACTGCATGGTGTATAGAAGGACTTACAACTGACATTACTAACTCATGTCCTCTAGATAAAATTCCTGGCCTATTCACAAAAATGATAATTGTATTCTAATAATTGCTTCTAGTTCTCTTCAAAAGGCACAAGATGGACTTAAAGTAGATTTAAACACATATGTTTGCTACAGTTTTTGCCTTTAGAAAACAATCTGATAGGGTTCCACCAACCCAAATTCACACGGCCATATGAAAATTAAGAAGTTTTCAGAACATCCTACTGTTTTAAAAAGATATACAAATATTAGTCAAAAATATTGGCAAACATGATAGGAGATGATGTGGCTCATTATGTACTTCATAATAATTTGAAATAATTAATTTAAGTTTTTTAAAGATTAGTAAATGCATTTAACTTAGGAAAATTTTAAGGAATACTGCTAGCTATTTAAACACCATGGTGGTTTGTGATGCTATCAGTAAATATCTGCACATGATTATTCACATCTTTAATCTCTGCTAGCTGGGCAAACAGAAAATTACAGAAATGTGGAATAAGCTAGAAGAGATCACTTATGTAGAATGATCGATACAGTACTTGGAATACGTAGAGACTCAATGTTATCTTTCTTGGGGAAACTGAGGTAGGGAACATTCTCATTATCCAAGGTGACTGAGTTGGAGCCAGGAGAAGAATTCAGGATTCTAGTCATTAAATATGTTGCCTTTTGTTTGATATGTTGGACTTAGTAGAGCAGAATTTACCAGTAAACTATCTGCCTCATAGACTGTTCTTAGGGCTAAATGAAAGAATGTAAGGCTATGTCTAACACAGGGCTTGACCAAGAGTCTCCAGAGAAGGAATGACAACTGTTTTACTTCAAGAGAGTCTAAATATTTAGGGCAACGTTTTAGTTCATTCCTAAGGAAGTTTCTTCCAGAAAGATGTCTGTGTGATATATTTCAACTTGAGAATTTGGTTCACATTTTTAGCTTTCCTTATTAGACACTTTTTAATGGCTTCATCCTTTAAAATACATTAAAAGGACTTTTACTCTATTTGCTATAAGCTTTCTTGTTGTTTGGCAGAGAACATTATTTTACACTATCTCCTTAAAGAATCCAAATGAGAGGAGATATGACTTCTGAAACTCTTGGGTATTTTTAATCTTCTAAGTCTTCAACCAATTGCCATTTCATTAAGGAGCCCTACTGAGATGCTCTTTCACATACCATCATTAAGATGAATTGTAGCTCTGCTCTGTAATCCACATATTATGAGCTCAGTGTACATATTCTGAAATTACAGCTACAGACAAGGCTCAATTTCTGAGAGGAGCGCAGACTCACAGCTACCGTCTCGGGCAGCTTAGCTGTTAGCTGCAAGTTAGATAACCCCTTCCTAAGGATGAGAACAAAAGCCCAGAGTAAGAATTAGAAAGCTGGCTCTTTGGCAAAAACCAAGTACAAAAGTAGACGTCGAGATTAAATTTTTTCCAAATTGTGGTAAAATATACACAACAAACACTAACATCTTAATCACTTGCATCCATTTGTACTATTCAGCAGCATTAAATACCTTCACAAGTTTGTATAACTATCACCACCACTATTTTTACCCCGAACTTTTTCATTGTCTCCAGTATAAGCTTCTGTTTATTAATCAATAAATTCCCATTTCCTCTACCTGTCCTGGGTGACTTCTACTCTACTTTCTGTGTCTATGAATTTGCCTGTGCTTAGTATACCAGATAAGTGAAGTCATATGGTATTTATCCTTCTGCGTCTGGCTTATTTCATTAAGCAGAGTATTTTCAAAATCCATCCATGTTGCTGTAGATATAAAAAGTTCATTCATTTGTATGGCTGAATAGCATTCCACGTTTTGTTTAAGCCATTCATCTGTTCGTGGGCACAGTTGTTTCCATTTTTTGACTAGTAATAATGCTACAGTGAACACTGGTGTACAGACGTCTATTTGAGTCAGTGCTTTCAATTTTTTTGGATGTATACTTAGAAGAGGCATGGCTGGGGCATGTGGTAGTTCTGTGTTTAACCTTTAGGGGAGCAGCCTCATTGTTCTTACGAATGGCAGCCCATTTTCATTCCTACCAGCAACGCACAAAGGTTCCGATTTCTGCCACTTCTTGGCAGATTTGTTCTTTTTCTGTTTATTATTATTGTTATTGTTGATGACGTTATTGTCATCTGAGTAGATGTGGAACAATATCTCATTGTGATTTGATTTCATTTCCTTAATGAATAATGATGCTGGACATTTTTTCATGTGCTAATTAGTCATTTGTATATCTTCTTTTGAGAAATGCCTATTTAAATCCTTTGCTATTTTGTTTTGTTTTGAGACAGGATTTAGTTATGTAGCCCAGGCTGGTCTGAAACTTAAGATCCTTCTGCCTTAGCCTCTATAGTGCTAGAATTACAAGTAAGCACCACCTTTGTTCATTTTTTATTTGGTTTTTGTTGTTGGATTGTAGGAGTTCTTTATATATTTTGCATGCTAATCCTTAGATATATTTCTTACAAATATTTTCTCCATTCTGTAGATTATCTTTTTGCTTTATTGATAGTGTCCTTAGAAGTTCAAAATTTTTTAGTTTTCATAAAGTCCTATTTATTTTTTCATTTCCTGTGCTTTTGGTGCCATAGCCAAAGTTACTCTTTAAAGTTTCAAATAGAACTTTAACATTTACTTGCAACAATTTTTGTTACAACTTGCCTTGGTCTTCTGTTTTCTGATGACATTTGTGTTACCTTATTAAGGATACCATGAAGGGTGAGTAAAATCTTTTATAATCAACATGATTCTCAAAGTCACATGGAACAATTTTGTTCCAGCAATTGTGTGTGATCTCGTCCTTTCAGTTCTGTACCACGGAGAGGAGAAGACAAAGTATTTCACAGTAGGCTCACAAGTAGGGATGGATTTGTGTATCACACATTCTAAGACATGGTGCTTAGGGAGCATGTGCTCAAATTTCCTTCAGTTTCAGAGATCATCTCTCTTTATTACTTGGTGTGCAGCCAACAGAAGACGCAATCGAAAATCCATCTCCCACTGTACTAAATATTTGTAAAGTCTTCACTAAAATAAGAATTATCTCAAAATATGCAAGTATCCATTCTTAATTACCTGCTTTCAAATTCTTTTTACTTCTTTCTTTCTTCCTTCTTTTCTTCCTTCTTTCCTTTCTCTCTCTCCTTCCCTTTTCCTTTTTCTTTTTAGTGCCCAGGGCCCCATGCATGCTAAGCATGCACTCCACTACTGAGCTACACCCTCCCAACAGGAGCTCATAAATTCTTATTTCATTCTGTCATATATTTAGTTCAGTGGGATTAAAAGAGGAACAGTATAAACAGAAAGGAAACAAGTAATTAAAATGCCAACCTGAGAAGTACGTGGGGACATTGGAGACCAGAAAGGGAAATGCCAGCTTCAGAAACAGGACAAATAGTCCATTAGTCCTTCATGAACCTGAAAAACCCATCCTATCAACCATCTGGTCCTCTCTTTAAAAGTGTGTATGTGTTTGGGGGGGTAGCTTATCAAGCTCTGTCTCCAGGCAGATTCTGAATATTAAATACCTTGGCATTTAGGTTGTGGCTTAATCCTAAACTTAGAGACCAGAAAAAGCAAAACACAGTGTGAACATTAAGTCAACACTACTGCACCCATTGCTTATTCACCACCTGCAGAAAACAGTAAACATCTCCAAGGAGTGTCATGACTATGCTTTTAATCCTTTTTTCTAATAAAATAAAGCAGCCCAGACACAAACAACATGCAGTTAAAAATGTGCATAAATACAACTATCTCAGCAACTCTGTGGCAGTGCAATGGCTTAAAGACGTGAACCTGAAGAAGAAACAAATAGTACTCGCTGTAGCCACATTAGAGACATACAGAACAGGTTTTTCTGGAAAAAGCATAGTAAAGACCCTAGAAATAAGCTGATTGGGGAATTAAATGGTCCTACAAAGAAGGAACAAATCATGGTCGTGTCTATTTTTCTACCAGGTTAGTAACTGCCTTACACATCAGTCCTAGGATTTTTCCTGACCTCCTTCCCAGGACACCTTGGGGGCAGCTCATTTTGCTTATGTCCCACTGTATAGACCCTTGTGCCTTGGTCCTATTCCTTGGCATGGGGGTTGGCAAACTCTTCAGTAAAGAATCACATGGCAAATATTTTAACCTTTGGGATCCAAGGATAGGATGATATGCAGTGTAGTCAAAGAAAAACCTTTCTTCACCAGATTTGGCCATGAGCCACAATTTGCTGATTTGGAGAACTGATCAAGACTTGCGGCCCCACAATATCAAATACTATCAGTAATGGGGCATGAACAACTAGGGGGAAATTTTACATTTAAGGGTTCTTCATTGACACAGAATGCAACACATTATGTCCTCAGAGAAACTGGATCATAAAGACTCTTCGAAGGATACACTGAAACTATAAAATGGATTGGTGGTGGTAGTTTTGGCAGTATTGGGATTTGCACTGAGGGTGTGGCACTTATTTTGCAGGTGCTTATCACTTGAGCCATGCCTTCTGCCTTGTTTCTCTGGTTATTTTAGCTAGGGTCTAGCTTTTTGCTCAGGCTAGCCTAGGCTGTGATCCTCCTATTTTAAGCTTCCTGCCATCACTAGGATAACACGTGGGTGTCACCATGCCCAGCTTTTTTCATTGAGATGGAAGTCTCATGACCTTTTTTGCCCTGGCTGGCCTGAAACCACAATCCTCCTGAGCTCAGCCTCCTGAGTAGTGGGGATGACAACTATGTACCACCACACACAGCTGTTGACTGAGATGGGGTCTCACTAACTCTTTGCCCTGACTGGCTTCGAACTGTAACCCTATCTCAGCTTCCCAAGTAGCCAGGGTTACAGCCATGAGCCACCAGCATCCAGCTATGTTGTGTTCCTCCATCAAGGTATAGCCAGCATGCAATGCTTTGTGTTTTATTATAAATATCTAAGGCTGCATAATAAAGATTATTCAGAAATAGCCAAATGTTTCTGCAGGGGTGCTTAAAAGTCTGAAGGTTGCCCTTGCCATCCTGGCCTTACGAGAGTTTTGAAAAATGGAACACAGCTATGTTACTATGATCACACTAGTGACCGCCAAGCAGTACAGAGAGGTTATAAGAATGAGTGAGATAATGTCTGTGAAGTGCTTTGAGCTCTTGAGAAGAAATTTCCTTTGTAATTAGAAAGTTATGCTGCATTATTACAGTTATTATGATTATGACCATTATTAAAGGTACAGCCAGGAGACATGGCCCTTCCAAAGAGAAAAAATTGTGAATAAAGCTGAGTAACTTATAAAGGAAGTGGTTCATGCACCAATTATAAGCATCCAGTTTGTAATTACAGTGTACTGGGTGACTTTGCAAGCTCCACTTGGCTATTCTTCTAGAAGAGCCACTCTTTGCATCCATAATTGTCCCTAAAGGATGCCTAGTATATGCCAAAGACAAAGGAACAGAAGAAAGTCCTGTGTAGGCACTGAGTTGTAAAGTTGAAATTCAGTTGCTTACTAAAGATTGCCTTTAGTTCACGCAGAAACATGGTTAATATTTCAGCCATCTGTTCTTCCATGAAGAACTTTTGTTAAAAAAGAAAAAAAAAAAAGCAAGTGTGAGTCTCATATATATACATATATATATATATATACACATACACAAGGATAATATATTCATTTCAGTCTCCATTATATTAGATGCTGATACATTAAATCCTATTGATGCCAAAATATAAAAGTTCAATGTTGTTCTCTTTGATTTTCAAATGCTCACTGTATTCAGCCATATCTCTAGTCCTATAGAAGCAGAATGGGAAGACATGAAACTAAAGGAGAAAGGGTAAGCAAAAAGCCAAATCAGGGGTTCATAGAGTCCTCACTGGGGCCCATGAAGCTCCAGGAAGATAAAGAGGCCAGTGACAGCTTGAAATTTAAACTCAAATGAGCACAGGGACCCTGGCACACCCAACAGTCAGCCTGCCCCACTCCACAGGCACTCTTCAAACTCTGTGACCAGCTCTTTCAAAATATGGGCCATGAACTGTGAGCTAAGAGAAGCAAGGTTAAGAGGCAAAATGCAGCACTGAGAACATTAGTTTGCTGTCTTCTTGCTTCCTAGGTTCTGCAGTGTGTCTCCAGACCTGGGAAGGTTGGTTATTTACCACTTTTGTTCATACTCTGACCTAACAGAGGACAGAGTTAGTAGGTTAGTCCTAACCCTACCCAACATATAGCCTACCTAATTCCCTTTTTAGGATGTTCGTGCCAAATCTGCAGTGGGTTGACAGTATTCATTTATGCAAATCATTAATGTAGAAATGCACATTTTTGAGGAGACATTTTTACAAAAGTTAACTCAGAAAAAGAAAAATAATAGGTCCCCTCCATTCAAAATAAACATAGTTTTCTTAAGTCCTCAAAGAAAAAAGTTCATATATATTCTACAAATTATATTGCTGACCTTATTAAATAACTGAAAGTCAATGAGAAAAGTGGCAGAACCTTTTAGACAATAAAATGTTAAAAAGCCAAGCATGTTTGAGGAGAAATCAGAAATTACATTTTAATCTTTCAACCCTTATATTTGTAAAGTGCCTCAGAGTTCACAAATGATGTTCATATGTCCTCTCTCATTTAATATTTGTAACACATGAGTTGCATATTATTACCATTTCTATTTTCCAGCTGAAGGAGCTAAGGCTCAGAGAGGCAAACAGATCTATGTAAAATCACATAACCATTTAGATCACAAAGCTGTGTTTAGATTTCCTTTGTTCCATTATTGGTTTCATACATTGAACCAGGTTGGGATAAAAACTTGGCTACTAAGATAGATGTCCAAACCAGGGAAAAGTGTATTGATATTCAGTTCAACTGTCTGATCCTAAACAGTCCAAGAATGCAGAATTACAGATGGTTCTGTAATGTGCCACCATGTGGATGACCCCAGGCTCAGTAGCCTGCTGATCTTCAGCTCATGACTTCCAGCTCATGGTCTAAGTCAAGGCTAGCAGGTCCCTTAACCACATCTTAATTCCAGTTAGTGGGAAAAGGAGGAAAAATGGTGATGAGCTCTCTGCTTCAACCTAGGGCCAAGTCTACAAATCATACAAATCTCTTGTGTTCTCATTAGTCAGAACTTAAACACACCTAATTATAAACAGCCTTGTGTTCAGCTATACCAGGGGATTCTGTTGGCAAGAGATAAAGTATAAAATGCACATTGACAATCCTTGTCATTTTCAGTTCATATTTCATTTCAAGAATTAGCAAAGGTGTTGAACACAGAAGAGAAGAAAATAAGGTTACCTCCTCTCAATACAAGCCAGCCTGTGCTTTCCTCTCCTCTGACTGGAACACTACCTTTTATCCTCAGGTAGGCAGAATGGTTTGTACCTGGCATAACAGACATTATGGGCTGAACAATGACCCAAATACATCTGCATTCCAATCCCAAAAATCTGTGATACAGTCTTATATGGCAAAAAGGACTTTGCAGTTGTGATTAAAGTAAAGATGTTTAAAGGGGGAGATTTTCCTGAATAATAAGATAATTGGGGTGGGGGGAGAGAAGGTGGCCCAAACAATATATACACATGTGAGTAAATGTAAAAACAATTTTTTAAAAAAGATAATTCATATCTGGGTGGGGCCTGTGTCATCACAATGGTCCCTTTCAGAGGGAGTCAGAAGATCAGACAGAGTAATAAGAGAAGAAAAATTACCATGGAAGAAGAGATTGCAATGTTGGACCACAACCCAAGGAAATGCTAGCAGCTAATAGAAGCTAGAAGAACTGAAGATTGATTTTCCCTTTGATCCTCTTCAAGGAACCAGCCTTGGTTCCTTGTCTATCCGTGTCTTTTTTTTTCTTTCAGTAATTAGACATATAATTTTTTTTATTGTTGTGTTGGGTGTGAGTACATTATAGCTTTTACAACTTACAATGTATCAAATATATCATACTCCCCTCCACTGCTCTCCCCCCATCTCCCCTCCCCTGATTCCTGTGACAGTTTCAACATGCATCATTTTTGCATTTACATACATGTGTATACATTGTTGCACTATATTCATCCTCCTACCCCTTTTCCCATCACCTCCCCCCTCCTACAGGTGCCAATCCCTGCCCTCTCAGCAGAACCTGTTCCGCCCTCCTGTTCTCAGATTTTGTAGAAGAAACAATATAAAAGATAAAATGAGAAATACGATGCTTTGCTAGTTTGAGATAAAGACAGCTACACAGTGAGTTTCCTTGTGTTGTTCCCATGCATGTGTGTATTACAGCTTCAATTGATTCACCTCTTCCAGTTCTCTTCACTCCTGCCTAATCCACTTCCCATGGTGGCCCCAGCCAGTTTAAAATTTCTGTATCCATTCCTGTAAAGTGAGCACACCAACCTTATTCAAGATTTTAGCTTCCTTCCTTTGCCCTATCCCTCTCTTGTACAGCCTCGCCTTAGTATGACCCATGTCCCATAATATTACTGCATTTGTTTTAGGTCTACAATCCACATATGAGGGAGAACATGTGATTTTTGGCCTTCTGAGCCTGACTAACTTCTCCTAAGATGATATTCTCCATTTCCATCCATTTACCTGCAAATGACAAACTTTCATTCTTCTTTGTGGCTGCATAAAATTCCATTGTGTATAAATACCACATTTTCTTGATCCATTCATCAGTAGTGGGGCATCTTGGCTGTTTCCGTAACTTGGCTATTGTGAATAGTGCTGCATAAACATGGGTGTGCAGGTGCTTTTGTAGTAACCTGCATCGATGTCTTGATTTTAGGCCTATGAGACTTTTTTGTCTTTTATTTCTGAACTTCAGAACTGTGACAGAATACATTTGTATTGTTTTAAGTCACAACATATGTGGCAGTTGGTCACTCCAGCAATAGAAAACTAGTACAGCATGTAAACCGTGAGCCCAGGTGTCACCAATTCTCACAAGAGCTGAATGCCAGGACTCAAGTCTCTGGAAGGGGGGAGGGGCACTCTGGCACCACCTCACTGAAGGACATATCTAGCTTCCTCATAAATGATTGTGCCCTTTCTCTCTTGAATCCTTTGCTCAGAATTTACATCATGAGGCATATTGCAAACCTGGGTGGGCCAAGGGTAGCCTAGCAATCTCTGTTTACACATTGTAAAAATTTATTGAAAAGTTCTGTTTTTTAAATTTTTTTTCATTTCTATCATTTAGTCATAACGGACAGAGTTCATTAAAAACTATTCTGACCCAGTTTAGACTACTTATTCATGAGTAGAGCTGAATTGCTGTGGTTTTTGGCCACTTGTCCCAAGAGGAACATTCTTGCAGTAGCCCTTCTCCCTTTCACTTGAGACATTGAATGATGAGTCAAGAATGGCCACAGGCTTAATCAAAAGCCAAGGTGGATGAGCAGAGGAGTGGCTCAAATATTTCTAATGTGAATTGCTTGTGGTCAAATGGATTCATCCCCTGGTCTTGTGCATGATGCATGGATAAACAGGGCAAGAAGTTGAGAATTAGTTGGTTCATTTGGAGAGAAGCCAGTCAGAGGCTTCACCTGAAAGAAACATCAACTCTTCCTGGTTGGCAATTTATGCAGTTGCATCCTGCATAAAGAATGCCTCCGTCGTAGCAGATCTTTAAGAGAATAGTCAATCAATCTGCTTTGGGCTGGATTTGGTTCAGGATGAATAAGTTCTGGTGACAAATCTTTTGAATAAACAAAAGATTTTATAGTTGTTGGTCCTACTTCATCACTGCAATAATTCTATGATCTCAGTAACATGATAATTTTCAGAAGAAAATGAGATTAGAAGATTAGCAAGGTGCTCACTTCAGCAGCACATATATGAGAATTGGAGGATACAGAGAAGATTAGCATGGTCTCTGTGCAAGGATGACATGCAACTTCATGAAGCATTTCATATTTTTATGTATGAACATGGAAAAATGAGATACTAATGAAAGGGAACCCTATATTTTCTCCTGGTGATGCTTCATCAGCATTTCTGGAAATCTTCAGAGAGCCTTACATATGCTTATGAAAGAAAACCCAAGTGCTCACCTCAAAGCTGGACTCCATATCTGATAGCTGTTGTGCTGGTTTTGAACAGAAAACTTACTATTCCTGACACCATCTTGATTCTGGTGACTCAGGCCTGCTGAGTGGTCCCTTTTAAGAGAGACTCAACATATCTTCCAGTGTTACCATCAGCAAGTGGCGTCCTAGCAAAGTTGCTAGGGCTCCAAAGTGACTGACCTTCCATTTCATTTAAAAGATGCCAGAATGGGGCTAGATGAGTTCCAATATCTAGAATCATTCTGTCTTTTTGCTCAAGATCATCAAGTTGATACCACATTTGTGTATATTGAAAACTAATAAATAATCCCCACACAATGCAAAGATCCATGTTCAAATCTGGATGTCTAAATATTATCATGATGCCAAGTGAATACAGCCTGATGTTGTCAGGAAAATTCTCCCCAGTGTTTCCTGATGCCAGATCCCATGGGCTCAACTGAGATCATCTTCTGAATACTAGGGTGTTAGTCCTTTCTACATTGTGGATTCTGGACTGTCATTTTTATACCCACTGAATGCTTTTATACATGGTATCCCTATCTTTTTTGAGTATGTTGTTTGGCCTTTTGAAGAAAGGAACTGCATCTTATTATTTTTCCTTTTTTTCCTTTTCTGTTCTTTCTTTTTTTATTTTCTCTTTCTGTGCTTAGGATCAAACCTAGGCCCTCACACATACTAGGCAAGTGCTCTACCACTGAGCTATATCCTGGCCCTTATTTTTTATTCTGTCTTCCTGGATCATTTGCATATTATGACTAAGAAACTTGCAGGAGGTGAGCTGCTTCACCTATACTCCCCCATCATCCAAGGACATTACATACACAAACTGTTTAGGAGCCATATTAAGCCAATCAGTTTAATCATGGACCAGATTTTAAAAGACAAGAATGCAGCTGAAAATTTTTTTGCTCATCAAGTAAAGGCAAGGCTAGAGTTGTAACTGAGCACATTGACTGTCCTTTGCCTTTTTGTTGTTGTTGTTGTCATTTTCACTACAAGCTCCCCAAATCTCTTCTTGTTCTTGTTGATGTTTAATTCTCTGTTTCTCCAAGTCTTACAGGAAATGTTCAAGGTCTTGTTTATTTTGAGGCCCAGAACTACACTGCCTACTATTCTTGCTGCATTTCAAGGTGCAAGTTATTTTGTTTTCTCTGTGCCATGTGATATGTACACTTTTACAGGAATGCCTGTATTCAGCTGAGGTGATATTGCAAGTTTTTCAGGGTGACCACTCCAGCTTGCACTTCCAGCAGAAATGTATAAGTAGCTTCAGTTGCTCTGTTCCTTCACTATGTTTGGCACTGCCTGTATCTCAAGCACAGCCATAGAGACACCTCCTTGAAGTTCACATTGCATTTTTCTCTTTTCCTATGGCCACTTGGACATCTTTTGTTTAGTGCCATTCAGTCTTATGCATTTTTTAATCTTTGTCATTTTATAGAAGTGCTTTGTATTCTGGGTATGAATTTTATGTCTGATATATGTAGTACAAATAATGTCTCCCAATCTGTGGTTTGCCTTTGCCTTCTCAAAATGGTGCCTTTTGATGAGCAGAAGTTCTTAATTTTAATGTAATCTAATTGATCCTTTTTTATGATTAGTAGTGTTTTGTCCCCTGTTTACAACATCTCTGCCTTTTCCAAGGTCATGACATATGACCTAAGTTTTCTCCTAAAAGCTTTATTTTTTTTTTACCTCTTACATTTAAATCTACAATCCCACTAGAATTGAATTTTGTGATGGTGTGAGATAAAAGGTTCAACATTTATTTGTTGCTAAATGGATATCCAATTGACCCCACACCATTTATTGAAAAAAAAATAATTGTTATTCTTTCCCCATTGCACTACAGTGTCAGCTTTGTCAAACATCAGGTGTCACTAAGTATTTGGGTCTGTTTCTGAATCATGATATGTTCCATTGGTTTATTATCTATCCTTGTACCAGTACCAGTCTATTAGTTATTATTTAATCTGGTAGTCAGTGTCCTCAAGTTATATTCTTCTTCAAAACTGCACTGACTATTTTTAACCTTTTACATTTTTTCATACATTTTAGAATCAAATTCTTCAAGTTACACATGCACATAGACACACACCTGTGTGCTGGGATAGTGACTGGGATTGCATAAAAACTGTACATCACTGAAAGCAGAATTGAAATCTTTTTACTACACAGTGTACCAATACATCAACATGGCATATTCATTCACTTATTTAGGTATTCCTGAAAGTATCTCAATAATATTTTCTAATATTTAAAACTTTTACATGTCTTTCATTTGATTTGCAACCAAGTACTTGAAACATTTTATTCATTTGCAGATATCATTTTTCAAATTCCATTATCTATGTTTTATGGTTGTTTATAGATATACAATTGATTTTTGCTTTCTACTACAGGACTTGTTAAATTCCTTTAATTCCAAGAGATTATGTGTACTTTCTTTTGGATTTTGTACAAATGAAGACATCAAGTTTGACTAATAACAGATTTATTTTTTCCTTTCTTTGAACATGACAATTAATGATTGCCACCAATTAAAAATAGAGTCTAATTCTCTTCTCTCCCTGTCTGCCTTTCCTTTGAGTGGTCCTTATGAATTGTTGACCCACAGAATATGGCAGAGATGAAGCAAGGCCAGTTCAGGGTATAGGCTTTTATGAGAAGGGGTGGCTTTCATCTTGCCTTTCCTAGGTCCCTGAACACCACATAAAAAATAAAACTACTGTAAGACTCCTGTCAGGTGAGTAAATCCAGGTCACTTGGTGATGTCAGGTGAGGACACTATTGGTCAAGAGTCCCAGCTAAGCCCGGCATTTCAGCCATCTTTACAGGCATGTGAATCAGGTCATCTTGGATAGTCTGAAACTGTTCATCTTCTATCTAAACACCATTAAGTAGCTTTGGTCAATGTCATTTGGAATAGAAAATCACCCAGCCAAGCCTATATCCTTAACCAACAAAACCTGTGATATATGCTAAAAATGCTATTGTTTTAAGTCATTCAGTGTGGATATACTTTTCCATGAATAGACTTAATTTAATATGATGTTGAGTAGAAGTGGTGAGAGTGGTCAGACGTGGTTTTTCCTTATCATGAGGGAGAATTTTTTTATTTTTAATTATAATGCTATTGTTGGATTTTCTTCCTTTTTTAGATAGCAATATATATCAGATCAAGAAATCTTTGCTATTTCAAATAATCAGCCATGAACACCCCTGTGCTACAGTTTTACATGTTCATCTTGTGATTTCTGTAGTATGCCATAGTTCTGTTGTTGGATGTGCATATTTACAACTTTTATAAAAAAAAAAGTCAACTTTATTTCTACTATAAAACTCCAAAACTCACCTCTTTCTTGAGTTATTCCTAGAAGACATATATTTGATGTTGATTACAATAACAACCTCATGAATTTCTTGGAATTTTTATGCAACTGTCTGATTAGATTCTACTTAAGAAAATTGATCTGTCATCCTTACTAACAATAGCTTAACATTTATGGAATATTTTGTGGCAGGCATCATAGGAAAGTTAAATCATTGCCCAATGTATGTGATATGTAAATGGTGGCCAAGGATCAGGAGTGGTTTGCTTTGAAATCAAAGCCTGTGCTCTTTAAACATTTAGCTATAATTCTCACTTAATTCTTGCAACAAGTGAAGATTGAAACACTAAGTGATTTGGAGGCTGGAGGTATAGCTCAGTGGCACAGCACCTACCTAGCATTTATGAAAGGTTTGATCATCAGCAACACACACACACACACAAAGTGATTTATCCAAAGTCCAAAGCCATATGAGAGATAGCCCCTTAGTTTATAACCTATGATTTCATTATAACCTTCTTGTCCACAGTGACTATACTTCTGACTTTCTACTTCCCAAACAGCAGACAAAACTCAATAAATGCTGTCTCCCTAACCAGCTGATTAATTTATCTGACCACACTGGTTCTACAGGAGTCTGGCTGTAGACAGCTTGAATGTTGCCCTGGAGTGAATACCTTTATATTTCTTGCATCTATTATCTTATTAACAGAAATGAAGGAGTCTGTGATTGTATTGATAAGTTAGAGTGAAAACATACTATACATTACCCACAAATGAACCATTCATTAAGTAGGAAGGCACATCACATAAATCTACCAATAGCTTCTGCTTCCTTACATAATTAAGGTTTTACCTTTTCCTACTCGTAAAGATCCTCTGATGATCCATCTTTGCCTTGGCTGACAGGGTAAAATAGAACTATGACCATAAACCTAGAATCTTATCACACTTCTTCTTTTTCAGGTTTCTTTATTTTATGTCTGGGTTATCATTTCTTTTGCATGTATTGGTCTTCAATAGCCTGCTTAGACATAAGTGAAGTAACTTAATTGGTAACATCAACAAAATCTATCTCTGTCTCATTCCCTGAATCATTAGGGTATGCCTATTCTTAGGCATAAACCTATCCTTGGTATCTAAGTGCCAAATAACATTTTGAGATATAGCATTTGCCTCTATATAGTCTTGTAAAAATTAGATCAGGAGGTATTATGCATCTCACGTGGAACAGGAAAATAACATTTGCTGGCTTTACATAGGTTTGGCTATTGCATTATAAATTCCTGCAATATATGAGGGTAATCACAGTAGTACAAGGTCTACACATTCCTTACCATCTCAAAGACATTGCATGTTTCTTTCTTATTTACAATGCTAATTTAATCATTATGGTATTCAAATATAGAAAGTATTGATTTGATATATAAAACTCTTCATTATTCTGGAATACTTTTTTGTTTAAGGAGCATCCATAAAACTTGCTAATTTTTCTCTTGAGCTAGAATACAATGAAAATTCAATAGAAGACTTGATGAACACAGGTGCATTTCTCCTCCTTTACAGTTTTCTATCAAAAATTGAGAATTATGTCCTTTAACAACAGTTTTGATAAATATAAGTAGACAGATTTGCTCATCATTAAAAATTGATCCATCACTTTTCAAAAGGAAATGGCTAGTTATATTTATGGTTAAGAGCCAAGCTTTATTATTTGGAGTAGTGATACAGTTCAACCTCCTTTGATTCAGGATCAGACATACGATTTGATGAAGTGAAAGAACACTGGAATGGAAGGAAAAATACCTGAGATGGAGACTCACCTCCTACCATCAACCTAGTATTGACTTTGAAATAAGTGACTCAATGTTTTACAATTGTCACTTGTAAAATGAGTTTGATGACAGAAATTCCTTTCAGCTGTTAAGAGTCCATATCATTACTCATTACAAAGAAGCAATCCTATAAAAATATTAGAATTTAAATTCCTATCTTTTAACCATTATATTACACCATAAATTAAGCAATTTTAAACTGATATCCCACTAATAGTTGCCTTTGTACACAACAAGGGGATTGGACTTTGAGCACATGATAAAAGCGAGAGCACACAAGGGAGGGGTGAGGATAGGTAAGACACCTAAAAAATTAGCTAGCATTTGTTGCCCTTAACGCAGAGAAACTAAAGCAGATACCTTAAAAGCAACTAAGGCCAATAGGAAAAGGGACCAGGAACTAGAGAAAAGGTTAGATCAAAAAGAATTAACCTAGATGGTAACACACACGCACAGGAAATTAATGTGAGTCAACTCCCTGTATAGCTATCCTTATCTCAACCAGCAAAAACACTTGTTCCTTCCTATTATTGCTTATATTCTCTCTTCAACAAAATTAGAGATAAGGTCAAAATAGTTTCTGCTGGGTATTGAGGGGGTAGGAGGGAGAGGGAGGGGGTGGAATGGGTGGTAAGGGAGGGGGTAGGGGCATGGGGGAGAAATGACCCAAGCCTTGTATGCACATATGAATAATAAAACAATAAAAAAATTGCCTTTGTAGAATTAAACTATAGCAATACTACTATAAGGCCTTTTCTTAAAATTCTGCCTTAGACTAGTAAAGGGTATCTTCTGATCAAAACTTAACAATGCACATACAATTGAGAATCATTATTCACTCAGCAAATACAAGTTTAGCTGTATAAAGCATATTCATGAAGTCAATTTGGCCTAAATTTAGAATCAAGTATGCATCTATCTATCATTTATCTATCTATCTATCTATCTATCTATCTATCTACCTACCTACCTACCTACCTATCTACCTTCCTACCTACCTACTTACCAAGGTTGGGTGTATTATTTTTCAGTGAAGATTGTAGAGAATTTTACATTTGTTTTATTCTCAATAACAGGTAAAATTGACTTCATTGTTATTTTCTTTTGGGATTAATCATTTCGACTGGGGTAGTAGAAAGAACAGGATCCTTAGGGAGCCTACAGTACAATCTCAGCCTTCCTTTACAAAACACAGTTCCTTAATTTCTTGGCACCTCAGTTCTGATGGAGCAATGGAAGCCCCCAGCACACTTCACAGGATTACCAGGAGGATGAGTGAGATGAGTGCAATTTGTAAATTATGAAGTCTTGAATAACTGCAAGGCAATGCAACACTAATTGTGACTTCTTCACTCAAGCTATTAATTCAGTAACATACAAATGTATTGGTTACCTGGTATATAGTAGTCACTGTTGTAAAAACTGGGAACCGGCATCACTTCAGATTATCATGACTATTAACTCCCCCAAAAAAGAAAAAGAAATAAAAGAAACAAAGAAGATGCTGTGACAATTGAGGGACAATTATAAATAATACTCTCCCTGAAGAGCCTAAAGAGTGGTTTCAATCTGAAACCTGGATAAAATGACAGTGCCAGCCAAAGCACCAAGAGAAGAGACTTTCACTCTTAAGAGAACAGCAATACAAGGATCCTAAGGCAGGAAATTTTTCGCATTTGAAGAACAGAAATAATCTTTGTGACCGACGTGTTTTAAGTGAGGGTGGGGTGAGCTAAGTTCAGAAAAGTAGGATTTGCATTTCCCAGAGCAACCACAGAATGCCCTAGAATATTGGTTTAGTGCTGTCTAAGGTGCTATTCATATTAAATGGGTGCAGCTGCTCTGTCTTAAAAAGATATAGAGTGATTCCTGGGAGCCAACTGCTCTATACAGGTTAATAAAAACTCCATGACACCTACATGCTATTTCCTGGAGTCCTGCTTGAGGGAAGTTGGACTTCAAAGGAGAAATCATAACCAACATGTTTTTATCATTAACTGAAAGCCAGTTTCCTTTGTGAATAAAACCTTCAAATTTTCTGCCCATGAAGTTTCTCAGACAGAATTTCCATTCACGAGGAGGTAAAATGCTAGTGTCTAAACTGTCACCAGTTTTCTACATTCCCCTGACATTTTTTTTTCTTCAGTAGTAAGTGTCATTAAGAGGTAGCTGGGGAACTCTAAGACCTACTTGCTTCAAAAGGACACTTGAGTCATTCAGTCCATAAACTCCCTCCCTCCCCATTCACGTCCAGTACTGACTTAAGGCAGCAAAAAGGCAGTAGCCTGTTAGGTTTCTGCTTTGGCTTTGGTTCCCTGCCCTGGCCTAGAGGAAGCAGTATTCCAAACCCTGCCTCCTCCAGAAGGCAGTCACTTCTCATCATGTAAGTCAAATTCTGATGGCTCAACTATACGAAGATGCATCAGAATCAGAGGCAGCACAGGAGAGGGGACAAATATACTGGACTGGGAGCTAAGAGCAGAGTTCAAGTTCAGAGTCAGAGCTTTGGTTCCCAGATGTGCACAATCAGTGTAATAGTAGCTTTCTGCTGTTCTGACAAGGCTGTGGTGGAAAATACATAGCTGTAAACACTGGAAAGTGTTTGTGAACCAAGCCTGCTATACATAAAAGGAAAAGGGGAAATTGGAGTAGTTTGAAGGTGGTGAGTTTGTTTGCTTTGACCATGAGGTATGGGAAGACTATTGAGGAAGCAGAGCAAGGAATTAAGTGTGAAAAATACACACTCTGCCATTAGGAGCTAAGGACTTATACCATGGAGTAGAGACTCTCTATTCAGCTGTTGTACCTCGCAGTTCCAGGGGTGCAATATGCATTGTTGTCTGTCCATACAGATGAAAGGGTGCAGGTCCACTCCATCAGGGAATAAGCAGTAGGCCATGCAGGAGCTCAGTGGCCGGAGACCCTGAAGAAAGGTGAGCTACAGTAATGCTATGGTGCCAGCCTTTTCTTTTACAATTCTAACACAAGTCCAAGCATCTGAGCTAAAAACACTAGGAAAGACCAAGAAGAGAATGAAGTATCCGGCAGTTGTTTGTGTTCTCTTGACTTTTTGCAGATTTCATTTTTATTGACCCATGATCTGCTAACTTCTATTCCTCATTCAATATGAAAAAATGATGACATAAGTGTTTTCTCGAGTCTGTATGTATGTTCAAATGCGAAAAGACCCTGTGGTTGCTGTTAAACTAAGGAACTCGGTATCCCATGGAACATCCATTTTAATAACACGGGCCACTTGAAATGTGTTGTGTGTGTGTGCACATGCACACACAAGTACGTTGGGACGTTGGATCTAAAACACTACAGTCCGTGCAAAGTATTTTACTATTTAATACAATATATTTAAGACTGCTCTAGGCCCTACATATCACAATATCATAAAAATCAAGGTTGAATTAAGAAATTTAGTTAACATTTTAACTAAACCATAATTCTCAATATTAATTTTGCATCTCAGAGTGTAACTTGTATTTGAGTAAATAAACAAGTGAAAAAGTCCTAAGCATTTAGTAAAACTGGGTCAATCAAGACAAGTTTTTTGTTTTCCTTTTCTTTCTTACTTTAGAGAGCAAGGTTGGTCAGACAGGGTCTCATTCTATATTCCAGACTGGTCTTGAACTTGGGATCCTCCTGCCTCTGCCTCCTGGGAGCTGGGTTTGTGGGCCTGAGCCACTACATCTGGCTGTCCCTCTTTTATTCTGTGGCCTTCAAGAAAACATCCCTATGTTTTGTTGTTGCTGTTTTACTTCTATATCTGATTTGGAAATAGCAGTGCCCTAAGTGTTTTACAGTGATGTCTGTTTTCTATCATTTCAGCTTCTTTACATTCTTGGATTGGCTGGTGACTTTTTCCCCTTCTGACCATTACTATATTAGTTGTGAGAGAAGGAGACAATGTAACGAGATATTTTGAGGATAAAGATTTGGCAGTGGAGTCAGGTCAAGTCTCCTTCCTTTTCCTGGTTTGAGATTTCTGCAAAATCTGAAGCAGAGACTTTATTTAACACCTGCATCTTTAACAACCAGAGCAGTATAATTACCTTTCTTGAATGTTCTATAGAATTGTCAAACAGCAATTTTCTTTTAGAAGACAGGCTTTTAAATAATGTCGTTTACATACAGAGTTTAACATCTCTTAAGCTAAAAATCTAATTACAAGAATCTGAAATTTACTGCATGTTAATAATTTGATCTTTATAAAATTGCTAATCGGGCCACCTTTAACTTGCATATTATGAAGCAGAAAAAATATATATAGTGAGATAAAATTAAATATTTTGGAGTTTCTTGAATATATGTCAATTTCTACTAATACTGCTATATTAACGCTACTGGTTATTTTAGTGCATTGCTCTTGAATGCAACCTGTTTGTGAAGAGAGGTGGCTCACACTGACATGATTTATCAAGGTCATCTGATGTCATCATTTCTTCTTTGTTAATGAAAACCACCAATATTTAAAAAGCACCGCCATTATACTTTATACATAGACATAGGTGGCATATTCAAGCAAGCTGAGACAATTCTTCCAGTGATAGCAGTCGATGATACTGCCAATACTAAATTGGATTAGAATTAGGTGATGTACTGCCATTTGATAAAGTGGTTTATGCCCAGATTGTATAAACACTTATCATCCCTGCCATCCTCATTTTATAATTTTTGAAGTGCAAATGGGATTGTCACTGACTAGAAGCAGTGGTACTTCAATACTATAATACAAGGTGAATGTTAAAGAGGAAAACTTAGCATATCACCACATTATTTCATTCTGGTACAAGCTCCAAATTAATGTTATGAAATGTTATGAGCACACCTATAAAACTACTGCTTGCAAAAAATTCAAGAGTATCTTTTATAATCTTCAAATTGTCACGCTGGCAATTCCACTGTTTCCCCACATTATCCTCAGAATGTCAAGTCGGCGACATTTTTCTTCTGAGCTTCTGTTGAGAATTTCTGTTCACTATGCCAATTTGCACCCAAGGATTTTGTAAATCTTTTGTATCTTTTTCTAAACATGTTCTTTACAGAAAGCCATTCAGCCTGAAGTCTAACGTACAACCTTTTCAGGTACTTCCTCAAAAGCACACTAACATTCTAAAAACATACACACACACACATTTCAAAAAGAATTTTCAGAGTCTTACATGGCATTGTTTTGAATTTCCATCAGCTGTCTAGATAGCTAGTATTTGTTCATACTCTTCCAGTCTATAGAAATATTTGTTATGCAAAATCATTTTTATACTGTTTATATCTTGGTCACATACAATATGATTTTTGTACCTGATATCTTAAATATGCCAGCAAGAATGGATCACAAAATCTGAAAAGCTAGAAACACATTCTTTATGCTATGATACTCAGTTTAAATCTTGACATTTCCTAGTAGGAAAATAACATTTGAAAAATGAAATGATACACAAAATATTTCACCTATTCATGAACAATTCTCAATAGACATATTTTACCATGGGAAACAAGTTGCAACTCCTATTTCCCTCCTATATTTCTGGCCCTTCCATAAAATACACACATATGATGGGGGAATGTGTATGTATAATTTGTGAGGATGTCACACAGAAATACCAGAACTTCTATCTGGACTTAATGTTACTAATGCACAAAGCTTTCTCTCTTTCTCTCTCTCTCACCATTGTTTTTTATTTTATAGGGTTTCTTCCATATTATCTTAACTGGATTAAAGGGTAAGGACAAGTTTTCTCCATTACAAAATTCTCATTTAATCCTTATCCACACTTAATTTATCAAATTAAATCAGACAAGATTGATGCTGTGGCCTTTCAAGCTGGACATCGTGTGTAAAATCAGCAGACAAGGGTTTGTAAAGGGTGCCCACCGTGACTTGTCAGCCTCAGCCTCAGCTGCCCTCGCCTCCATCCAGGCGGGGTCAGGATGCATCTTGGTGTTACACTGTGGGCTCCGCAGGGAAACAGAGCAGCTACACAGCCTCCAGCAGAGTTACTTATTACACCCTCGGCCCCCTTCACCTGCCCCAGCCATTCAAAATAACATCACACCATAAAATATTCATGAACCGAGCAATGCTGCAGCCAGGGCTCGCTACTGCAGGTGGCTGTTACATCAGTAATTGCCCAATACTTCCCTCCACAGCGTAAAATTGTTTTCATTATGTGTCATGAACACAGAGCCAAGCAAAGCCCTCTTGAGTGGTTTCCCAAGGGCTGGAGGGAGGTGGTACTTAACTTAAACAGGCGCTTTTTGGCTTAGATTAAAAAAAAAAAAAACAGGGGTTGGGGGGGAGAAAGGAGCAGAAGCTCATCATTAACTCTCCTTCTAAATGCCACAAAAAGCAGAAGCTCATGCAAAACTCCCGTAAAGATTATCCAAAATGTCTCAGTTACTAGCAAGAGCTTCAGGGGCTTCAGTGGGTCTTGCGATACTCCCTGGCTGCAGAGAAGAGAATAACTTTCCACCTGACTGAAGTTCCCATGGAGTGCAGAGCTCGGGATAAGCAGGTTTCAGCAATAAACTCCTGCATTGTGAGGCAATAATGCCCAGCCAGGTCCTTGCATTTTGATTCAAGGGTGTCTTTTTCTTTCCCCCCTGTGGAGGACTAATCACAGCTCCACTTTGTTTAATTGCAGCAAAGAGAGAAATGTGTTTAAGAAGTCATTCTGGACCCCTTTAAATGAATGCTGGGGTTCTTCAAGGACAACAAACAGAATGCATAATAAGTAAGATTTAATTTTCAGATCAAAATAGGCAAAGTTAAGGATTTTTAGTGACTGATCTGGGAGAGATGCTGCTGTAAAGAGACTTGAAACTGGAAGAAAAAAAAGGGCGGGGGGAGCAACAAGTGGGATTAAACTCTTGGGTTTTATAAGGCACAAGCTGTTTTTGCACGGTGGGAGGATCCTTACAGGACGAAAATCTTTACAGGACTGGGAGCTGGTAGTTCTTCCTCACTTTTCATTCTGGTTTAGAAAGAAGAAGGAAAAAAGGAAGAGAGAGGGAAAGAAAGAAAGAAAGAAATGTCCTCATTGTAAACCTTCTATGCTAAGCTCTTTAATTGACAGATCTGCCTCCCCGCAGTTTCAAACTCAAGCCCAGCGAACTTTGGGGGCAATGTGTGCCTGAAGATGGCCTGAGGGTCATGAACTCCAGGGTGTTGGGAGGAAAAAACATTTATCCATGGCATTCTTGCTTTCTGAGTTTGACAAAACTAAGCCCCAGACCAAATGATAGGGAAGCACTCTTTTTCATTAATCTCAATTCTACTTATTTCTTCCCACTCAGATCTTCCAAACTTCTCCTTAAGGGAAGCAAACTACTTCTCTCTTATATTTACCGAGTTTATAACTTTCTTTAGAAAAAGTTTCCCCTGATAACATAACAAAGTCATCCAGTTATGCAAGCATCTTAAAAAGCCTTATCAAACTTAAAAATGTGCAATAGAAAACTATGACCTATACATCATTTCTCTGACTTTTTTTTTTTAATCCTGAAAGGAATTTTCATCAACTCATCTAGAGAGAAATTACTCATTCCTTAAATAAAATTATGGTGCAATTTGGATGGTATTTTCCTTTAGTAACCATTGATAACAAATCGACCATAGATAACTGTCAGTCTCATAAATTGCAGAAGGCAATGGGCAAAAAAAAAAAAAAAAAAACCCACTCAGGAGCATCTGCTGCATGAGGCTTTCCTCTGATAAATGTAAGATGTGAGGTTATTTAGCGTCCAGCAAAAACAATATAGAATGCGCATGTGTGTGCGTGTGTGTGTGCGTCCGCCATATACATACGTATCATGAATGATGGATTTCCTCGCATCTGGTAACTATAGACTTTTTTCCCTCCTGAATACAGCAAATGACTGTTTCAAAATGAAAACCACGATGTGTTTGAATGTTGTATTATGCCTAGTTCCTTTTGGAGTGAAAGGCGGCTTTAAAAAGTTAGGTATATCATTGCCAAAAAGGGGCTAAATAGTATTGTCAGCATTTTGAGAAGGAATAGGTCCTTTTTCGCCATCCTTCTCAAACTCCTTTCTGGACAGCTGTTAGTGACTTAGCGAACTTTTCATATGGATATGTATGTTAATGGCAGGCAATGAACTGGAGATGGAAAGCCCCAACAGGCCCAGCTCTTCAGCGCACATCAAAAGCCTTTACAAAAGGAGCAGTAAAAGAGGCAGCGATGGTGGAGCCTTCACTTTTGTACCCTGAATTAGTTCTGCAAGCAATGAAACTGATCTTTTCTCCTTGCCAGAAAAGTCTGCTGATTTTTGTGAGTGCTCATTAGCACAAGAGGCATTTGTGAAGATAATTGACTGACGCTGATACTGCGGGCTGTCACAACAGTGCCAGCCCGCAGTGTACGTGCATTTTAATGGTTGTATTTTTTTTCTTTCTTAGACTTAATGGTTTCTAAAAGATACTAGTCTTCCAAAGGTTTATACTCTTCTCTGAAGCAAGAGGCTTAAAAAATCGTTCCTTTGAAAATTGACAGCCAACCTTGTCATACAAATGTCATATATTCTGTACAGTAGCCAGTGTGTACATGGCTGTGTAATTTTAAAGGTCTCATCTATTGAGTTCATATAACTGATTAGTAATCATGCTGATGTAGACCTAGACTATTTTGATATCAGATGAGCATTCAAATAACAGTGTATAATATAGGGTTCCTACAATAAAAAACTTCCCTCCTTATCGAGAAATAATAAGGAATGCAATATTCCATTTCTATCATAAACAATTACAAAGAGTTCATAAATAAGTATCAAAATAAGACGGGTGGGGTAGAGTGGAGTTTTTCAAAATCCTATCTTAGCAATGCTTTGACATGAGATTATCTTCTGCAAGACAGAACCACCTAAATGGGACTCTGAAATATCATAGCATATCAAATAAATCTGTGCACACACATTGTCAAGGAATGCTACATTGATGTGAGCTCTATGTGAGAGCTCCTTCTCACCCAAGAGAGAAGAATTTTACTGCAAATTCACAATGTATCATAGAAACTTGTGTTACTTGGTTGACATATGCAATCTCTCTTTTCTAAAGAAACTTCTAAAACATTTACTTTACTTAATTATACTTTTAGCAGTTCTTTGTGCAGAGAGCATCTGAGAATTTATATGTCATTGCAGGAAAACACAGACTTCTGTATATGCGTCTTGTCCCAAATGAATGGAATATCATAGCAAAATGCAATATCTTCTGTAATCTGTACATTCATTAAGCTGTTTAAGACCTCCATATATTGCATTTTAAAGAATACACTTTTCTAACACACTTCAGAAGCCTGAAGCCAGTACTTATAGCTAAAATGACGTACAGGATTTTCTTTGAGAGCTAAGTCATTCTCTCAAGAACAGCAGAATCAGTGAGTGAGTGTGAGTCACGTCTGCTATGTGCTTTCTTGAGAATGAAAGTGAGTTAGTTGTCTTCCTTATCCTTCCGGATCCGTGCTCCTGAGTGCTGGGTTCCCTGATAAACTAGGTTGTGCTGAGAGGACTCCAGGGAAGGGTTAAAAAGTTGGTCATTTCACTGAACTCGCTTTTGAATGTTTCTTGACGTGCTCTTCAGACACAGACTCTTGATTTCTCAAAATGTAGCTGTTGTGTCAACATTTTCTGTAAAGTTTACCATTGCATCCTCAATGTTTTGTCTTGGTGGAATTGTATATGTCCACAACATAGAAAAATACAAGTTCAAGCATTTCAGAAAAAGGGCTGAAATTCTCTTGTCATTCTTTTTTACCACTTGACTTTCTATGCATGAGGGAAGCCAGTTAGCCAGCCATCCTTTAAATGATGAAGGGTAGGGTGTGGGGATGAAAGGGGTATGTTGGGGGTCCACACTCTTCTTTTTCTGTGCTAATGGTTGCCAGGAGGAAGTCCGAATGGTGTGTCAGTATTTTCCATACCAAACTATCATATAGAGTCATATCTGAGAGAATCTTGGCAAGGTGGTATATGTCTGTAAAACCAGCATGAGGCAGGAGGATAATGAGTTTGAGCCCAACCTGGACTATATACTGCATGACTCTCCCTGTCTAAAACAAAGTATTATACCTGAGAAAAAGTGGCTCAGAGAATAATACTTCTCATATGATGAAGACCATATGTGAAAAGCAGAGTTCAAAAACTATCTAAAAAACAGGTAATGAACAGGAAAAGAAGAAAATTCCCACTCTGGAGGTTTCTGTGCATCCGCTGAAATCAAGCAAGGAAATGTAATGGGTCCCTGTCTTTAATGGATGCTTATCAATCCTCTCTCAAATGTCAAATGTAAGAACAGAGGTAAGAGAAATTGAATTATTCATCTCCTTTTGTTAAGTGTTTTATATCTTTAGTTGATATAAAACAATCTTTGGTTGTTTGTACTAAATGTTTTCATATGTTTTTGAAGGAAGAAAGATGAGACTGACCAGTTAAGAAGAATCAAATATGGAGGAAATTGCTAGTCTGATAACTAAAGCATATGTGCTAAGAGAAGAAAAACAGGAGAGAATCTCTAAGAATGGCTAAATCAACAACATATCTTAATATACTTTGAAGAAGTGCATATATTCTGGGAAAGATCTGAGTTTGATAAATTCATATAATCCAAATTATAACATGAATACACAAGGAGACCTTATTATATGTGTTAGTCAGACTTTTTGTTGCAGTTGACAAACACAGAGAAAACAACTTAAAGGGAGGAAAGATTGATTTCAACACATAGTTTCAGTCCATGATCTGTTGGCTTCATTGCTGTGGGATGTGGAGAGGCAGAACACCATGATGGAAGGGTGCAATAGAACAGAACTGTTTACCTCATAGCAGCCAGGAAGCAGGTAGGGACCAAAGCAAGATATACCCTTCAAAGACATCTCTTCAGTGACGTACTTGCTCCAATCAGGCCCCACCTCTTAAGCCCATTGGTGAAGTTAGCACCCTCATAATACAATCATCTCTGGAAATACCCACACAGACATACCCAGAAGTGTGCTTTACTAATCTCCTAGGCATTGCTCAGTCCAATCAAGTTGACTATTAACCTGAACCATCACACTATGTAATGTAAGGTTTGCAAACCATAGCGCAGGGGAGTAGCAACATCAAGAGAAAATATAGGTTCAGTATAAAAGGCTCATAATTCAGTGAGTGATAGAAGACCTAGAGATCCAGTCTTCTGATTTTTTTAAAGGAGAACCAGAAACCTCGATTAATTTTTATGTGAAAACATTCTATTTTTAACTGTTGGCAACTAATTTTATAACATGCTTATAAATACCTATGGGCTGAATTCCACCTATTACCATACAATGTGGAACTTTTTAAAATTAGGATATATTCAGTGTGCAGGGGGGGAATTCATGGTGACAATTACAAATAGGCTTATATTGTACATTGGTTAGATCACCCACACGGACTCTCCCCCTTGACTCCACACCCCACTTAAAGCAATTGCATGAGGTTTCTTTGTTCTATTTCATATAAGTATGTGAAATCCATCTACCATCTACCCTCACCTTAATCTTCTTCATTCACCCTCCCCCCTACAAGTACCCACTGACTATACCTATTTCATAGTCTTGTATTTAATTATTAATATTTAAGTTGCTATGGAACTTCTAATTTAAAGAAATCTTGAAGACTAAAGTTTTTCAACTAAATGAAACTTCATAATGAAAATAGCCCTCAAGTTTTCACTGTTTAGTGCTATTTTCATACATAAATATATTTCTTATGGAAAACTAACTGGTTCTGTACTAGTTAGTTGTAGTGCCAGGTTGCTGTGTTCTACTGGGTGCAGTGTTCCTGTTTAAACACTGTTAATGGTATTCACAGTGACCATGAACAATAAAGCTGATGAAGATTTTCAGTGGGAAATGGTAGAGGTGATCTTTTTGTTTTGGTTTTGGTTTAGGTTTTGTTTGTTGAAGCAGGGTCTCACTGTATTGCCCAGGCTGATCTCAAACTCACTAGTCTCCTATCTCAGTCTCCTGAGAGCTATGAAGATGAAGTTTAGGACATAAGTCATTGACATTTACTTGGTCATTCCAAGTGTTTCTGTCCATTCGTTGCAATGTAAAAAGTCTTTGTGATCAGTCACTTAATTTTCTAGAACATTGTACACTATGTAGCTCCTCACCATGAACAAACTACTCATTGTGTTGAGTTCAAATGAGTCCCTGAACTCAACAAAGTCAGAACCCCCAAAAAGTGTGTGTGCACAAATCTGTGCGGGTGTGTGTAAGTGTTCTACCATCTTGCTACTCTCAGGATGGCCACCTGGGAGCATCCCAGGATGCTCCCTACACCTACTGCATCAGAATCTGCTTCTGAACAAGAGGCTCAGTTGGTTTGTGGGCACAGTGAAGTCTGACAAGACTTACTAACTCAGAAGTTGTGACAAAGAGCTAATTATGGAAAGGGGAGGTCACTGCAGCTGTGGGGCCTGAAGACTTTAGGTGAGGAAGGTGATCTTGAGTTAAGAAACAAAGGAGGATAAAGGCCAAAAAAGAGAAGATGTGCTTCCTTATATGGAATCCATATCATGGAGGAAGGATGTATGGTATATAGGCAACCTCACCTGCAATTTCAGTGCTGAGAACTCTCCCATTGACCCCAGCTATCGTTCCTGCCGTAAGGGCATTGGCCTAGGCAATCATGGTTTATTTTTATTCCCAAATAGGGATTCAGTTGTCTTTGTTATCATCATTGAATGATTTAAAATGCCACTGAGTGAAGGTCATGAAACATCTTACAAACATTTGACTATATGCTAGAGCTATGAAATTTTAAAGTAATGTTAAAACAGCTCTGATTTAAATTGTTAACTTCAGAATGTGTTTAACAAATTATTCTAATGGTTTTCAAATTTATTTCTCTCTCAATACATACAAACATAAAGGTATATGCATATATATTACATATATATATATATTTGACCTATGTGTTTATATATGTAGGTATATTATACTTTATATGACATACATTTGTAATATCATTTAGAATATGAATTCCACCATGATGACAGTCTTTATATTTTGTTCACCTGATTTTAGTGGCTATTCTCTTGTTACATAGGTAGTGGATAATTGTTGAGTGAATATACCACATTTTTTTCCACAGAATTATGCTTATCCTTACTATGTGTGAAGCACTCTCATATTTTCTACCCTGATTCTTTTCATTAAAAAATATTGATTGTAGGCTGAGTGTGGTGGTCATGCCCAGAACCCTAGCATTCAGGAGGCTGATGCTGGAGGACTGTCTGGGTAATTATACTAAGATCCTGTCTCAGATCAATTAATCAATTGATCAGTGCCAGGCACAGTGGCTCACCCCTATAATTCTAGCTACTCGAGAGGTAGAGATGGGAAGATCAGGGTTTGAGGCTACTCCAGGCAAAAAGTTAGTGAGGCCACATCTCAGCAAATAAGCAGGTATGAAGGTTCATATCTGTAATCCCAGCCCTGAGAGAGGTTGTGGTAGGAGTATTGCAGAAGACCCTATCTGAAAAATAACTAAAGCAAAAAAGGGCTGGGGGTGTGTTTCAAGTGGTAGAGCTCTCACCTAGCAAGTTCCAGGCTCTATGTTCAAACCCCAGAACAACTACCACCAAAAAAAAGAAAGAGAGAGAGAGAGAAGAAAAGAAAAGAAAGCTGGCTGCAAGTTTGTATGCACTGGCCTTGCCTGGCTTGTAGGGAGTGATGTCCCAGATTCTCTAGAGGAAGAAGGGGAACCTGCAACCAGTGGTGCTCTAGTTCTATGTATTGGGTAAGATTTCACCAAGAAAAGAAATCCCAGTATTTAAAAAGAAAAGTCCTAAAAACTACTACTAAAGATCAACACTAAGGGGAATGGAAGAGTTAAATGCATTGTCTTGTTCTTCGCATGGAGCTAGAGAAGGGCTACAAGGGAGGTAAGAAGTGTGCATGAATGTGACAAAGTGCCAAAACCAAGCCTGCGGACTTCAAGTCCTTCCACCCTCTCCCTATAGATGCTCCTAACTTACAATGGTTAGACTTAGGATTTTTCAACTTAATGATGATATAAAATCAATATCTATTCAATGGAAGATATACATCAAGTGTTGAATTAGATCTTTTCCCAAGCTAGTGATACATGGTACAAAACCCTTGTGACCCTGGGTGGTGACAGCAAGTTACATCAACCATTTAGTCTCAAGGTCAGAGGGGAAACAACTGACTCCAGTGTGCTGGGTTGACAAACCATGATGTTCTGTAGGATGGATGTGTTGAGTGCATTTCTGACTTACGATGTTTTCCATTTGCAATGGATTTTTCAGGACATAACCTCACGGAAGTTAAGGTACATCTATAAAGCCTAAGGTAAACTTTGTGTTAAAACTAGATTATAGACTAGATTCATCTTAAATGGTATAAAAATACTTATTTTAACCTTAAACTAATATCAGAGATATTAGCCTATCTAGAAGGTTTTGTTTGTTCATTCTTTGAGACAGGGTCTTGCTATGTAGTCCAGGCTGGCCTTGAACTCAAGATCCTCCTGCCTCAGCCTCCTGACTGCTAGAATTACAGGTCTGGGCCACTACACCCAGCCTGAAGTTCTGGGTCTGAATAAAAGTATCAGAAAAGGCCCATGCTACTTAGCTTTAGTCATCTTTCCAGTAAACCCATCAGCATTCCCTCACACTGCCTATTGTAGAAATTAACATAATTTTTCAGAGAGAAAAAATGACTGCTGGTTGAGACTATCTCCCTTGCTTTGTCTCTACCTGGCTCTCCCTGGAAGTTCTAGTCACAGAAAGAATTACTGTTAACATAGGAAATAACATATTTAGCAAATGAATTCAACTTTTGATTCTTAAAAAGTTGGGTGTCCTATGACTTAGACATATCTGACTAGCTCTTCTGCCTGCCCTTCCCTTCTGCCTACAGCTGATTTCAGATCTCTCTCTGGCTTCTCATCATCCAAGTCTCATCTCTTTCCAGACACCTTCCTGAGCTCTTCCCCCTGCACCTAGCTGGTGCTTTTTGGTCCCTGATGCCTTTCAGTGCTGTTCATTTGGATGTTAACTTGCCTCATTTCCCCCACTAGACTGGAAGGTACCCAAGGGTAAGTCCCTTGTCCATCTTCATTCCTCTGTTGTTGGTGCCCAGCAAGTGTTCCATACATATTTGCAATGAATGACTTAGTGTCAGGTTTATGGCATATTTGACATCCTTTTTGAGGTTTCTGGTTTGACCTATTCTATAAGTCAAATTTATTAAATTAGCAACACTACTTAAATGGTATAAACTGTTATGCTGGTGGTACCACAGTTCCAAATGGTTTCTCTTCTCTTCTTGCAGAATGTACTGAATGAGCCTTGATGGTAATCTTGGGCCCCAGATCTCAGGGTGCTGCATGTGAGTTATTTGTGGAAGCCTGAGTTGTGCCCCCAGTGCTTTACTTCAGCAGGGTTTAAAACTCTCTGTGCTTTGAGAGGGATGAAGACCTAGGAAGCAGAGACCTGGGGGCCTGAACAGATAGCAGAGAAGAGAATGGGCAGTGTCACAGGAGGAACAGGGCAGAGGCAGTCCTGCAGAGGTCTAGATTGAGTTAACTGGGGATAGCATCAGAACAGGGTGGAACCACGGGTACAAGAGGCTGCAGGTAGAAGACTGGAGGACAGTCAGTGTCAAGCAAGAGAAGGCTTGTCTGAAATAGGGTATTAATCATTTTCCAGGTTTTTGTATGTGCCAATTCATTTAGTCCTCAAAACAATGGTTGTAGGTATGTAATTTTTGGACCTCTTTACAGATGTGAAAACTGGAGCTCAGAGAAGCAGCATGCCCAATCCATCCAGGGCTGGATTTGAAGCCAGATCCCATTGGACCGCAAAATTATTTTCTTAACACTGTTGTCACTCGATGTTTCCTCATTAGAAGAGTAGGATGAGTAGATCTAATGGGAAAACATGCAGTGGTACAGTAGCCCCACCATCTATGGGAGACATGTCCCAAGGCCCCCAGTAATAGTACCAAACGTTACGTATGGTATGTTTCTTTGGTTTTTTGTTTTTGCAGTGTTTGGCCAGTGTTCTACCATATCCCAAGCCTAATACTGTTTTTTCCTATACATACAGACATATAACAAAGTTAAATTTTAAAATTAGGCACATTAAGAAATTAGCAATCATAATAAATAGACTTATAAATTGTTTATTTCTGGGACTTTCTATTTAATATTTTTAGTTTCAGGTAACTGAAACTGTGGAAAATGAGACTGTGAGGATAAGGGGGGATTACTGTTTAACAAGGTTTTATTGATTTGAAGAGGTACTTAGATTCTTAAACTTTATGATCGTTGTCACAAAGGTTGATTTCAATTCAATAGTTAACTCCTTGAACCTTTAAGAAGAATGGCTGTGATGGCTACAGTAGTGTGTTAGTCAGTTTGGGCTGCTGTAAGAAAACATCATAGACCGTGTGGCGGAAACAATAGGCACTTATTTATCACAGTTTTGGAGGCAGGGAAATCCAAAATCAAGGTGCTGACCAATTTGACTTCTTTCGGACAGTCGTCCTCTAGCTGTGTGCACACATGAGCACAGTTCTAGGGTTTCCTTCTCTTCTTATAAGGGCACTAATCCCATTGTGAAAGTCCCACACTCATGACGCCTTCAAACCTAATTACCTTCCAAAGCTTCTGTCTCCAAATATTACATTAGGGGTTTGAACTTCAATATATGAATTCTAGGGTACATAATTCTGTCTAAATCGAATTGTGAGCTGTGCAAGTGTGAATAAAACATTCTTTTTTCAAAGACCTTATGATCTTGTAGAATAGGCAGAAATATTCCTACTTGAACTAACATAAGCCTAAAGAATGGTGATGTTCAGTGAAGGACTTTTACTTTTTTTTAATTGAAAAACAATGTAAACTTCAAAATCTAAAACAAATATTTAAGAATTAAATACTTTCCTTATTGTCCCATTATAATCTCAAATGTTAAATACAACTATCCAGTTTATTATCTATCCTTCTAGGATTTCTTTACGTATTTACATATGTCAATATATATCTAAATAGCCTTCCTTTTTCCCTTTCTTCCTCTCTTCCCTCTAATTTCCTTCCACTAAAAAAAGATTTTGTTCTATGCAATATTCTGCTATCCTTTTTATTTTTGCCATATTTTATCTTAAGGCACTACTTCCTTGTTGGTACACACTGCTCTACTTAATTCTTTTTATTGCCTATAAAAATTCTAATATATGGCTACAATATAATTTATTTGAGCATATCTGTTAGCTATCTGACACAGGAATTGAGATTTTTTTATTTAGCTATATAGTATAAAAACAATTTTAGTATAAAACCATTTGGTATTAGTAAAGTTGAAACAACTTTACCTCTTTTGTTTCTGTTAACTACAGCTTCTAAATAATGTAGGGTTCTTTTCTGGCTATTTATTTATGGAAGCAAATAAAATTTCTGAAACAATACCTTATTATTCCTACTACATTTAGGATTAATGAGCATACTTTTACAAGTGGAGTGGAGTAGATTAAAGCAAATCTCTTAGATGTAACAATCGCTTGCTTCTTCTTGTATCTCCTAGATAAGGAAGAGAGGGGGGGTTGGAAGTCCTTTGCCATTTGCTAAGCAGTGGACACAGTTAGACTGTTCGGCCCCCAATAGTCTTTCTTCAAACGCTTCCCAAGATAAGATAAAAGAGAATGAGAACATAGTTCATATTGAATCAGCTGAGACAATTTGGAGAATTCCTAAAGATACTTTCTTGAGATTTTTCTCGGCTCAAGGTATATTCTTTTGCTTACAAGAACTGCTAGTGATGTAAACAGAGCTGGTGTAGAGTTGCAAAGTGCTTACCAAATAGCCATGATAGTGGTGGGGGGTAGGATGAAACTTTTGTCAATGACTTAAAACCTACCTTCAGAAAGCATTATTACATTTCTACTTAATATTATAGTTATTTATATAATACAGAAATTCTCATATTGAACAGGAAACTTCTTGAGTGCAGGCTGTGTGTAGAATTGGTCCATGTGTCTCCCAACCATCATGGCACTATATCTCCCACATAAAAGAAACTCAACAAATAGAATTGAAGCTACCTTGTCATTCTCATGTATTCCACCAATCCATATTTTATCACACTTCCTCTCCAAGGTGATTTTCTTCTTGGGAAATAGAAGAATCTAAGTGGCTAGGAGACATGGTCAGTGTTGGAAGACATGGGCTCTTCTTTTTGTTGTTCTATGTAACAGTATGCCTGCAATATCTGAAAAGTAAACGTCACTAAATTAAACCTACTTCATCACAATCACATGATTGAGGTGATACAGGGACCAGGAGAAAGCACGCTGAATTGTCATGGCTACAACCTAGTGAGGGGTGCACGGTGTATAGCACGTTCTCCTGTTCTGGCTGTTGGAAAGACCAGGGATGGCAGGAGTCTAGACACAGGGACAGCTGCAAAGTGGAGCTTTATTACATCAGACAGTTACCCTACTGCCATATATCTAATTGTCCAGAAAAGACATTTCTTCATGAATTATTCTTAATTTGATTTGAAATAGGCCAACTGTTATCTTTTACAGAGCCTTCTCAAATGATAACATGGAGCACTAAACTGAACAATAGTTTCTTCTCAGTGCCAAGTGCCTTTGAAAAAGCAAATGAAATCCTCAAAGCTTGAAATCATATAAACCTTTCAGATAAGCAGGATATTTTCTTAGCAATGTAATTAGAATTCTGGTCATCATGCTTACCTTCCTGCCTTTCTAAATTCGGAAAGTTACTACTTCAGGTCTTTGTTTGAATGTCTGCTTTGAAACTTACAAGCATATCCTGTTCCTTATGAAACTACTAGGATCATTGAAAAAAATATTTGTTTTTTTTCTTCTTTTTTATCAAATATAGAGCTTCTCTTTAGAATCATTAAATGTTGATAAGCTTAAACTCCACTTCAGTTCTAAGAGATTTAGAAGGAACTTTCTTAAGCATTAAATACGAAGGGTTTCTCTGAAGGAAATGTGACCTGTATAACCAGTTCTCTTTCTCTAATTTTTTAAGGTCCATTAGAACTGAGTAATTCTGTGTGTCTGTAACTTTATGCCAGTATTTTTAAGAATTTCAATTCGATTTTTTTTTTCTGTTAGCAGTGAATTTTAAAAGTATTAAACATGCCCAAACATCTCAGGGAATCTAAAGAAAATTATAATAGTAACTAGTTTCTTCCCCTTGCCTTAAAAAAAAAAAGAGAGCACACTACTGAAATTATTTAAATTGACTGAGCCTTTTAAGCAAGTAAACACATTTTAACTAGGTTTTTTTCTCAATCCCTCCATTCATGCCAACTATAGAAATTAGCCTTCACTCTTCCTTCACTTACACATGGATACACACACTTGCATGGACACAAGAAAAATTTCTTTTCTCCTGTCAGCATTCCTCGCCAACAATGGTTAGATTAGTGGCACGAAGGCAGCCGCAGAGAAAGGACATTCAGGCCAGAAGGCTCCCCACAGGCACAGCTGGTAGGGGTTAATGGCGGCTGAACCTCCCAGCCAGGGCCTTTTCTCTATTGTGTGTTCAACTCCTGGGAAGGAGGCAGGCTGATGACAGCCTCTGGGGTGCAGCGGATCAGAAGTATAGCAACTGGGTCACAGAGTGCTCCCAGGGAAGGGAGTTTAGGGCCGCCAGGAAAAGCTACTCTGCAATCACATGGTGGTGTCTCTGTCCACAACCAGTGCTGGGAAATGCAAAGCATCACTTAGTAAGGTGGCTTACAGCCTGTTAATTCCCAGTGTGCCTTCCATGAGCAATCGGGCAGGGATGCTGAAGCACTTATGTTGTAAAGGGTTCAAGTCTGAGTCCACCCGGTGTGCACATGGCTGATGTTTGTGCACTGATGTCTGGGGGTTCTGTTTTCCACATGGCAGAAAGGCTTGGAGCTGGGACACAAAAGCTGGGGCCTCTTGATAAATAGAGGTTGGAATGTAAGTAGAGTGATTAATATGAATACTCCACATAAAGTAAGGGGGCTTTCACCACACCATGGGAGGGGCTATGCATGGAGGTAGAGCCAGGTTTCTAATTTGTCTTTGGATTTAAGAGAAAGCATTAACAACAGCAATGTCAAACCCATTCCAGATATCTGATCTCTTTAATTTATATACATTTTATATTTAAGTTAATTTTTATATTTAACTAAATAAATGGAGCTTCATAGGCAAAAAAAGAAAAGAAAAGAAAACCATTTTACAAAGAGGCCAGATTTCTTGAACAAAAGCTTGACAACTTTGAGGAACAGTTACCTGTTAGTGTCATGGCAGAGGTTTTCTTACAAAGAATGAGCCTTTTGCTCAGGATTTGGTGAACTAAGGGTCCTCAATAAATATTTGTTAAATAAATAAAGACCTCACAACCACAGAAGTTGGCTCTGCTGTTCATTTTTATCTTAAAAGGTTTACTTGTTTGGAAATCAGAATAAGGGCTGAGGAGGATGCTTTTTATACTAGTGAAATGAATTTGTTTCTTTTCAAAATAGCTCAGTATCTCTACCAAAGGGTTTTAAGACATTTTACTCCCAAATTAATGTTGGCCTAATTTCTTTTCAATAAACCCGACCTTAAGAGCTGTCTAATTGGAGACCCGGTTTTGGCCACATTGAGGCATTGAATGCTGGAGGCATCCTTAGTCTAATGCTTTTGGCTTGGTTTATCTAATTTGAAATTTTAATGCCACTTGACTAAAATTTGCCTCTTCTTGAGTTTGTTTTGACTTACTACTCTGGGAAAAGGAAGCAGGAGAAGGAGAACAAATTAGGGTCCGGGGATTGTACCTGCAGCATAAACATTTAATACTTCCTCCTTCAAGTCACAATAGTTTTGGGGGAAACAATACAGCCCAATGAGCTCGTTAAAGTTGTTCTCTTTAGATTGTAATGGGGAGGGAAAGCAAATGAATCAAAGCCTGGGTGTCACAGCTATACTCAGGCCTACTGAAGAGGGCTCTCATTCATTATACCTTGATGTATCTTCTAGAAGAGACTGATGGTCTGAGAGCACAGCCTCTGAGGACTTCTCACCATAATCACCAGCACCAAGGCCATCTTAGCATCAAGCATCATCAGTAAGATCTGGACCCTACTACAGGATTGAAATCCATGCATTCATTTGAGGGAGCTGGAGCACAGATGACAGTCTAGATAGTATGACTGTAATATGACTAACCCTGCTTGGATGTGTGTGGGGGTGGGGCAAGACAATACCACAGGTCAGTGTTATTTACAAAATTCTCACGTGAAAAATACCTGTCTTAATATTACTCACAAATATTCACTTTATTCCTATTTCATTACAAGCTTTGAGGATTATTCCAACCTATGACCTTTTTTTTTTTAATGGCCAGAAGTGAAAATACAGAAACCTTCTAGTGTGCACCGTAAGCCAGTGGGAAGACCAAAGTGCATTCCAGAACTTGCTCAAGCTCTCTGACAAGAGGTGCCTCCTTCTCTGCAAAGCACTTCCTTTCCTTTTCTTTTCTTCTTACTTTTTTTAGGCATGAGGGGTGGGGTAAACAAAAATGATCAGAGAATGGTAGCCTCCCATTATCACTGGAAACAATGAGGAATGAAAGTGTTAAAGACCATTCTCTTTCTTTACAGCTTTAGGCTGTCTGTAAAACTTTTTTCCTACGTGTGTGCAAGCTCATACACATGTGTCTATATAGTTACTTTAAAAAAATCTGTAAGAGGAAAAACAAGTCACACCTGGACAGAGACTGTATGTTGCCAACTTTCAACTCACATTGCATTTTTATGACTACATTATAGTAAGTCCCACAAAATAAAGCTAACACCACCTTACTGTAGCAGAGCTCACAGATGCTGGGTAATAAGATACGTTTGCATTCCCTGTGTCTTTTAATAAAAGAGAAGGTGAGACTAGGGGAGCTTATTGACCTTATTGTCCTGGCATGTGTATTAGGCACACAAAGATACAAAGAAATATTAAATTAAGAACTCAGAAAGAATTGATTCAAATGACAGCCTCACACATTACAGAGTTTTGGCATTTAATAAACTCCTGATCTCCCTGGGAGTAATTGATTTGAAGCAATTGATTCAAATAGTTTGTTGTTGCCTTTTTTTAAAAAAAAGTAGGTAATTCCATTTTCAAAATCAAATTTAACAGAAGATGCTGTTTACAAAATCATAGGGCTGTTTTTAAACCACATGCTCCAAGATTGCATGATACAACTACCCAGGACAGGCTAGGGAAAGGGTTAAGCTTTTCTGACTTTCAGATACAATGAAATTATGACAGGAAGAAAATGGTGCCATTTTAGCATGAAAATGCTTGTACAAATACTGTCGTTCCTTCCTTCTTACTTTCTTTATAATGCCTCCACGATAGCTAAGATGACAGACATTTGACAGGTATCTGTAAGCACACGGCCCAGGCAGCTCATTAAAGTTTTTCTTTCTATGCATCAGCCTTCACAAAGGCAAAAACCCATTAGCATTGACTATTTTGCAGATTAGAAGAATTAAGGGCTTCAAACGTTGGCTTATACCAAGCAATGTCATTTGTGAAGTGATGTTTGCTTTATTATTTCCCTTTCTCTCCCTCTGAAACCAGACTGACATGACTTTAGCTCTACGTAGGGCGTAATGTGCAAACCAAAGGACTGGTTCATCGATGAAAAGAAACACATTCCCTTTTATACATGACTGGAATGGCAAAAAGGGGAGACTTTACATGTACTATTTAGGCTCATTAGAGGACTGATTATGATAGTTCTCTGGTGTAATCTTTAATCGACTTTGACACTAGATTTGCCCCGTTACAAATCCTGTCATGCAAATTAAGTCATTTGTGTTGTTTGATATGGAAAGATCTGCTATGAGATGAAAGATTAGCTCACAGATGAGGCACAAGAGACGGCTGCCCTTGTGCACCGTGCAACTGACTACAGGGATGAGAGCGTCCATTTCCACACTGCTGCTAACATTTAGGAGAGGAGATTAAATTAACGTGGCTTTCCGTCTCTCTGCGTGAGGACATTCAAAATAGATATTCTTGTTTATATAGTTATTATTCTTGGACTAAACCAAACAGGTGCTCCAAAGTTAGGACCCTAATGTAGCAGTATTTTAACCTGTTCTCTATTGAGTGGGATTGCACTGTACACACTCATGGATAAATTCCTTTTTCTACACAGGTGACTGGTGTTGACTAACTAATGGGGAGCTTGACAAACCAGAAGGGAGCTCCAGTCGCCCTAGCAAGCCATAATTTATTTGGGGCCTTCTGTGCCTACAGCAGCATCTATTTTAAGTGGTGGATGGTCATACTCTCAGGTGTTTATCTGATTGATTGGAAAATGGAAAAGGCAGTGATTGACAAAACTTAAAAACTGTTTTCCAAAAAATTTCATGGGAAAAATGGTCTTATCTGGTAACTAAGTGAATATTAATGCTATCTAATCATATCAGAAACTGGAATCTTAACATTTCTCTAACCTAATTTGGCTTTACTGGACATTTCTGGCCCTGAAATACAAGTAAATAACAGTAGGAGGTGGAGAGGAGAAACACAGATTTCTTTAAAACTGCTTCATCTAACAAGGGCATCACAGTTAGTTTGAGGCATGTTTCTTCAAAAATCTCTTCTGACTTATAACAATGTGTTCCCCATTTTCTGACCAAATCTGACACAACTGATAAACAAAGACATCTGTGGTGAATTGAAAGCAAGCATGAAAAAGTATTGTCAGAAAGAAAGCTATAAGCAGAATAGTCACATAGGCACAGAGAAGCTGTAAAAATAGTGTGATTTCCTATAGACAGTGGCTGCTGTGTATCGGGACTGTATTCAAAAATTGGAGGTAGAAAGTGAACTAGTTCCTTCTTCTTGATACTTTTTTTCTGAGATCACTTCAGGACATCTTCAAAAAGTACCACTTCCCTACATATATAGATGATTTGGGGATTGTCATTTATTAGGAATGACTTCAAGTTAAAAGGAGGAAGTAGCTATATATATGAAAAGTTTTTCAAAAACAAATTCTCAAACATTAGCCGTATCGAGGTGTGTCACTTCACTGGTTTAAAAAAACAAAAACTATACATTTGAATTTTGAATTAAAAGTTACTAGGAATAATTTTGAAAAGAAAAATAGTGATGTAATCAACAGGCCCATAATAAATATAATCCATTTGTCCTTACTTCAGTTATTTATTATTTATAGCCTATGGCTCACATCCTATTTCTTTTCACAAATAGTTTGTAAAAAAAAAAAAGTGACAAAATATGGTTATAGACTTGCCATTAAATGAAAGGTCAAGTGCAAGCAGCAGTCAGCTGGCTGAGAAGCCTGTAGGTGCTCTGCATTCAGGCACCAGATAAATATTCCGTGTAATGTGGGGGCTGTCAGAGAAGGTGCCTTTGATTGAATGCTAACGTAAATAGTCATTTAAAATCCCTTTTAAATGATCATAACACAAGTTAGAGTGGCCTCCAGCAGCTTCATCCATGTGTCTTCTTTTGGAACATTTTTTAATAGGCATGCTTTGTCTTTTGAATGAGTCACACACCTCTGTTTTGATTAACTTTGATCAAATTTGGGGATTTCATTTTCCTCGTAGCTAGGTAGAGATTTAGCATTTAGATATCACTGAAAGGAATTTTAATGAATGAACTAACATGTAGATTTTTCCTTGGCAATCCCCAGGGGGAAAATTAGTCCATAATGGAGTTTAACAAAAGATTTGAGAAAGTTTCCACGATTTCCTATGCTGACCTTACCAAGGTGTAGGAAACGTCCAGGAAGATTTTCTTTCCATCTGATATTCACGAAAGATGTAGGCATGTAATTAGCAATGTGAATTGTATGAGATTATAAAAGAATGGGGTTGGGACACTAAATAATAGATAACAGAAGAAAAACAGAAACAAGAGGTTTACATTTTTTTAAAAGTTGAAAAATCTGAAAGGTAAGAATGAATTAAGCACTGTTGCTTTTATTACTTACACTGACATTTATGTGACTGAGAGTTCCTGCAGTTTATGCGTTGTTTCATTCAGAAGATATAATCCTTGCTATTAATGTAGTGCTTAAATGTAATTTTATAGCACAGTAAGCTAAATTGTTGCCATTCCTCAGCCATCCCCTTGACCTGGGGACCTAGACAAGCACATATATTGTTCCAGGCCACTGATGGGCCAGTTAATGTATCAAAGGGCACACTGTTACTTTCCCACAGGGCAGTGGTTCTTGAACTTAAACCTGAATTAGAGTCCTCTGGAAGGCTTGTTAAACCATGCATTGCTGCTGGGCCTCACCTGGAGACTTTCTCATTCACTTGTGGTAGGTGAGATTCTGCATTTCTAACAAGTTAGTTGATGCTGACAGTATTGGCCCTGGAACCACACTTTGAGAAGCACTAAAAGGGTATCATAAAAATTCCTTGGGGTGTGGATGTAAAATTTTCCCATGGAAAAATTTCTGAGCTCCTCTGATTAAAGGGAAATAAATTGCCCACTGGCTTCCTTCAATGGTTTTTCTCTTTTCCCCTTTAATGTAGGCAGTATCTAATATTAATTCTTAGAATGCCTCTTTTAATTTTTTATTGTAATTTGGATATACTTTTAATATGGAAAAGATATGATTGCTAAGAACATTTTGATAAATGTTTGTTAGCTCGGTTTAGATCTCAGGTTAAACCGGAAAACATCAGTTATATAATGCTTCTTATGCACAGAACTGCATAATGCTAATGGTTAAGACTTCCATTTCATCACTAAATCCCGTCGTTCTGTGGAAAATAACTCAAGTTCTGAAGGGCACTGGAACAGCATTTAAAGGTTGCATGAACACTCTACTGCCCGGGTGAGTGAGAGGATAGGGTGGAGGGCAGATTGTGGAAAAAAAGCAAAAATTTCTGGGTATCAGGGATTTCAATTGGCAATTAGGATCTTTTCAGCAACACATAAAAAGCCAGGTCTTAGGTTTGGGGAAAGGTAGGGGAGGAGAGGATGGCAGACAGTGCGATGAGCTACCTACCTTTAGGGGACTACAATCTTATTTGCTTAGATCAGGCAAAAACTAACCTTGGGTGAGGATTGGAGCACATGGGCCCTAGGCCTGGACGTGCCATTTAATACTTGGGTAATCTTCAGTCTGTCATCAGTGTCATCACTGAGCCCTGTTGACACCTCTGGAATGCCTATTTCTTGCACAGTGTTTTTGTTTGTTTTTTACGCTGTAGACCATGACCTATATTGTATCATAAACTATCCTAGCATGATCTTAATTTTCACAGCCACCCAGGAATGTAGTCACTATCCCTATTTCATAGTGGCAGTCATTTTCCTATAATAGTGATAACAAATCACATGTTGCACTTTAGAGAAGGCTTTTGAGGTTCGGGGAAATGACTTACGCGTAAGGGCTTTTGCAGTCTATAAAGTGCACACAAATATAACAGATCATTATTCGCCACACATTAGCATGTGTTTGTAAGAAAGTATTTTTCTATATCAGCTAGTTTCAGATGTTCCTAAGAAGGAAAACCAGAAGCATCTCTCTCCATGACCCTAGAGCTTCAGGACCCCCATACCCTTCTCTTGGTTACTGTATACAGATGTTTTTCAGGTTAAGATCCCTACAGCGGGACAGTTCCAATTCCCTGCTTATTCTTAAGCTAACTCACAGAGTGCCGTGGTCATACAATAGCTAAGCAGTGTTTTCACAGGTAGCGTCACCCAGCCCTGCATAGATAACTCAACTGGACACCAAAGCAGGTGGTAGGGTGAAACTCAGGAGCTGGGCATCCCTCAATTTGCATATTGTCTTAGTGATACCCATTGTGTGGTTTGAGGGACATTATTCTAACTTCTTTGAGCCTCAGTTTCCTATTTCCTAGTTTAGTGTAGGCTAAATAGGTTTTTGAGGGAGAAGTGCTTACCAATATTAAATGTAAGCACTGACACAGAGCTAGTGTTTCACAGATACTGACATGAAACTTGTAAGAACACTGTCTTTTAGCCTATGAACATCTTTAACATTTTAAGCTTAAATTCAGCAAGTGTCCCAAAACCCATTTCTATATAATGAGCGGCTCTATGGACAATTCCTAAGTGGAAAACCAGCCTTAATGAGCAAATAGGTTAGACAGTTAGCTAAAATTAGACTTTATAGCTAAGGCAGAAAGGCCCCTGGAAAGCTCCATTATGATCTCCCCCTGACCTCAATGGAGAGAAAGAAGGAAAAGCAGGACAGACCAGAATGAGGACACAAGGGCTAGTAGGAATTTCAAACCTCCACGGTTTAAAGGGCACAACGAATCAGAATGTTGTAGACACAGCCACTAGGAATGCTGCTTTCTGCACACCTGACTAGCATAGAGACTGAGCAACACTCTGGGTAAATAGATAATTCCCTAGACTGAGTCACTTCACTGGCTACCTTTCGAGACCCCTCCCTGTCTCATGTGGGAACTTTCGTCTTTTCTCCTAAACGCTTCTTGACTACACGCTTACCCTCTGTAGTCCGTGGACTGCATTCTTGCCATTCATGAGACAAAGAACTCGGAATGAATCAGGAACCCTCTGCCACTGAGCTAAAAAGAGCTGTGACCTCGCCAGCACAGTAGACCCTGATTGCACAAGAAGACTCCAAGCTCAGTGACACACTTGCCATTTTGTCCTTGTCACTCCTTATCTCATGAGCTTGAATTCTTTTTGTCCACTCCTTTCCTTATTGTGTTCTCTGCTGCCATTCACTCTCTTGACTGTTAGTTAATCCTGGTTGTCATCTGAAGTCCTTGACTGGAGCCTCTACCCATGGCTTCTCCACATGGCTTCAGCTTCTCCCAGAGTGGCAACTGGACTCTGAAGGAGCTACAAAGGCTTCCTATGACCTGGCTTCAAAACCACCAGGGTAACACTTCTGTTGCAGTCTGCCCAGATTCAAGGAGAGAGGAGTTAGCACCTACTTTTCAAGGGTAAGATTGGCAATTTGTGGCCATTTAAATTTTCACAGTGATTATGAAAATGGAAAGTAAGCAATATGTGGAAGTAACTTGCTTATCAAATGCTGGTGAGGATGTGTGTGGAAGCACTGGCCTAAGATCACTAAAAGATTTTAAGTTTAATTTTGGGGGAAGAGAGATGCTCTTATATCTCACTTGCTCTTGCCTTAGATTGGTACCTACTCCATGTGATATAAGTGCTATGTATTTGACTCTATCCACTTTTGTTACCCTAACAGCAAAGACTGGAACTGAAATTTTCCCTTTCTATCCCCAAGTACCCTGCTCAGATCCTGGCATAGAAGAATTTTTAAAATATTAGTTGAACAAATGAATGAATAAGGTAGAAGGAAAAGTTGGTTTAAAGAGAAATGACAATTCTTAACATTAGAGACATTAAAGTTTCAGAGGCTAGCAAAATCTGGAAATTGACAGTCATTGCTGAAAATGTAAAACTGGGACCCAGAAAAGTTCAAATAATGGCAAAAATTTGTAAATCACCTTTATGAAACTTGTAATTGTCAGGCTGTGAGTTCTAGTTCCAGATGTAAAACAAGAAAATGAACATCAGGTACCTTATTCAGGAACAGGAAAAAGAACAGGTAGGCATTGAGTATGGATGATGATTCCTACTTCCAGCAGTAAGGAGGTGGGAACAAGACCCTAATACTTGTGAAAAACCAATTAAAAGATCAGCTTTGATCTTTTAATCTTGTTAATTGATTCCTCTCCCAAATATACACTTTGATCTAGGAGTCCTGGAAACATTTCCAAGGAAAACACTGAAACAACCCAGAAGCAACATATGCAAAGAATTTTCTTACAAAATTACCTACAATAAAAAAGTCATAGTCTCCAGAGAAGAAAAATAAAGGAAGACACGTGTGTATAGAATATAGGCACAAAAGTCAAAACATTTTACAATATTGTGGAACTTATTTATTGTTTCAAAACTTTGCTAATAATTGATTCAAAACCTTGCTAAATCTCACTTGTTAATATAGAAGTTTCCTTGTGGTGCTGGGGATTGAACTCATAGCCTCTCACATGCTAGGCAAATGCTCTATACTGAGCCACATCCCCAGTCAAACACAGAAGTTTAGCTTTGCAAACCATATTTCTCACTCTACCCATTAATCTGTGCCTCATTCACCCTGGCTTCAAGATTTCAAGGTAAAAAAGGATTCTGTATGAGTCAGCATCTCAAAATCCTTGTGCTGGGTTTTCCACGCTGAGTCATTTAGCATTGATGGACCTTAAATCTCTTTTCCATAAAATGGTGAGAGAGGCTCAAAATTTCATAGGTCCACTGCAGCTCTGAAATTCTTTAATTACATGATTTTGTCTTTTTTTTTTTTTTCTAACATACTAGGGATTGAACCCAAAGCATTGAACATGGTAGGTAACTGCTTTACCCCTTGAGCCAACCCACCAACCAACCCTATTTGCATGATTTTGAAGTTAAAAGTTTGGAGTCTCTTGTCTAATTTCTTCCAAAGTCTATCATTAGAAGCATCATCTGTCATGAAGGTTGGAGTCAGGTTATTTTGTGGTGATTACAAAGGAAGGCTTGGTGGTAATCAGCATTAGGTCTCTTTTAGCATCAGCACATCAAAACCATTTTTTTGCTCTTTAGAGTTACTTGCCCCTCAGATATTGATTACACCTTGGCAGGTCAAGACCCCTCCTCAACAGCTGGCTCTAGGTGTTGATTTTTAGCAACCTAAGGTTAATACCCATGGGAATTTCAACTCCCATGACTCATCACTTCCAACTTCCTGAACTATGGCAGCACAATGCCAAGAACAATAGATGTCAAATATAGAGAGTAATGAATAAAGTCAAAAATAACAGAGCATGAAATCATACTGAGGATTTATTCCTTAGCCACATAGAACCTTCCGGAACATGTTAGAGTACTTGGCCATTTTAGTATCACCAGAATGATATAAAAAATTCCTTACAAGTACAGGCCAGTGGTTTTGAAACTCATTGTAGTAAACCCAAGTGGCCTTGGAAGTCTTAGAAGCAGCCACCTTCGAAACAAATAATAACAGATCAGATCTATTACAGAGAGAGGCAAAATGCAATGTTTGAAAAAGTGATTATGTCCCAGGGTATTGCAGTAGTATTGACAAAACAGAGGTGGTATAAATTAAATAAAAGGTGGTATGATTTAATATGAAATCTTAGAGGAAAAATTTGATCTGTAGTCTTTATTTCATTTTAAAATAATTCTGTTGTGATGGTGAGGATGATGGTAAGATGGGTATGTGTTACAACAGATTCAAGAGGCCTATCATATTGTTCTGGAACATAATAATAAATATTTGTTGTATTAACAAAGAAGATATTTGAAAGACTGAAATCTGGAGGCAATTTACTCTCCTTGGCATCTAATATGTCATATTGGCACACTTAGGACAAACTAGACCTCAGAATGTATTGACTGTGTGGGAATATTTGGGAAAGATATCTGCAATTTTTAAAGTTTAGTAAAATTAAAAAAGCATAATTTAAAACTCTGCTTGATAAATCAACTATACAAATTAGTATATTACCCATAAAAGCTTTTTGAAACCTAGAAAGAATCGATTAAATGGATAGCATAAGTCTTAAACACAAGTCACAAATGTAAAATGCTGTCAGCTAAGCATTGAATGGTTCTCATTACATGCTATATGTATACAAAAATCTTTATTTACCAACATTATTTTCAATCCTTTGAAGTAAGAATTATTACCCCCATTTTCAGATAAGAAAACTAAGTCTAGCACTTACCTCTAACCACACAACTAAAGTCATTATTCAAAACCCTTACCTGCTTGGTTCCAAGGCTCTTGGTCTTAAATTAACCACCATGTCCATCAATGAACACAAAATAAACACCAGTAACAGAAATGATGGAGATAGAGACTGGTTATAGTGAGCTGTGTTTATTTATTCAAGGGAGCAGGTATCAGAAGATGTAACTGAATCATCTTTCATAAGGAAATGAACACAATCTGAAGAACATTATGTACATAGTATGCCTCATTTTCTACACACAATTAGCTTTCGCAGTAAAAGGTACAACTGATAACAATTTCTGGATGCAACAGGTTATACATAATGTGATTTTGCATAAATGCAGGGCATTAAGAGGTCATATCTCTCATGTTATGCTCCTCAATACTGGCAGTTGTTAGTAGGTAAAGTTAAAAGTTACATTTAGTAAAGATGTAGCTAGCAACTCGACTCAGTAGTGGCTATGCCTTTCAGGCAAGTGCATTTATCTAAAGGACATACAGGTTTTTGAAGTGGCCCATCTTTTCCTCTTGGCACATTCTCATCTGCAGTTACTTTATGTGTAAGGAATATTGCCTCTTGACCCCTCTGGATCTGGATAGAATCTGAATTCTCTCCACTTGAACTCTGGGATTCTGGTCACCTCCTCCAACCAAGATGTACTAGGGGAATCAGGAATAAGCAACTTGCACTAAAGTCTCCAGCTCTCTCTCTCTAAATCTCTACCTCCCCTGTAAAGGAGGCTAAACTGAGTACGGAGATGAAAGGGTAAGTACCATTCCATCTACAGCATCCCAAGGAAAAGGGCATCAGAATACTACAATTATAGAAGGGCACCAACTTGTAGGTTGCACAAATAAAATAATACAAAAAGAAGAATGAAGATGTCTGTTTCAAGAAATATGACTCACATTGTCTTGGTTTTCTTTTTCCAGGGTATCCTTCTTCCATACTGAAGAACAGACAAGAGGCTTTTTCTATGGAGTGACTCATTAATAACCAGCAGGTCCTGCTGCTCTCAGCCTCCTTAGCATCGCAAACCAGGCTGCTAGCTCTGCCTGTAACATAACCCACAGGCTTGGACATTGAGCTCCCCTTCCCACCCTATTAGCAGGGTGTCCTATTCTGCAATAGATAATCATAGCTATCTCACCAATAGCTATCATTTATAGTCTTCTCCTCAGGATTGGGCCCAAAGTTTCTCAGGTTAGGAAACCTGATTAATCTCTAGAGACTTTCCCCCACCCCAAATTTGGAAAGGCCAGTTCTGTGGAAGACAGGTTTTTAAGCTCTACTGCTGAGTCTCCAAGGAAACCATTGCTATTTGTGACTATGTTTGGAGCTCAAGAAGTAATTCTTACCTGCTTTCTCAAGACTGACAATGTCATGACAGCCTCAGGAGGCTGTCGTTCCCGTGAACAGAGATTCTGTAAATCGATTATTAATTAAGCACTGCCATATTTTAAGTGACTCTGTTCTTTGGAGGGAGCGTGTTTATATTTAATTACCAAAATGGGAGCAGTGCAGTGGCACAGTAGCACAAAAGTCAGCTATTATCCCCCAAAACGGTTCAAAAATCAATCTTCATTTCAAAACCCCTAATAAAAAAATAAAAATATAGCAATTTATTGAGAAAAAACAAAGACATCCTGTGTCAGAAAAGCTATCATTAGTTGTGCTAAAACTAATATGTACATATTTTTAAAAAGAGATGTGCGTAATTATGCAAAAGAATTTTAAGTACTCAGTGAATGGAGGACCCACTGAATTGTCACTGTCATTGGTAGTTTGACATTTGCCCTGCTTCTGCCTGTCACACAGCTGTTATTAGAAGTGTGTCTGAATAGTGAAAAACAAAATCCACCCGGGGGGCCAGGCTCCCACCCTTTCTGGAGTGTCACAGCTTGTTCTAACAAAGTTTTGATCTCTTCTAGAGTCAAGAATTTTGCCTACATTGCTGCATTCTGTGATCATAGAGGAGCATTAAATAGAAGGGAGGGGAGAGTGGGGTGACAGGAAAACCTTCACAGTGGACAGTGGCCCCAGAATTCCTATATAAACGGGACTGGTGCAACAATCTGAATGGAAGGTGGGTGGGGAGTGTGAAGTGAATTCATATAGCAGTTTACATAAAGATGAAAGAATGCTGCCTATTTTTATCAAAGAAAGGCTGGGCACTGAACTCCCCAATCCACCCACCAGGCTCCCATTAGCTCTTCAGTACTTGGTATTTCAGGGGAATGGCAGGGCCATTGAAGTCCTGTGAGTGGTGCATGATGTGACCAGATCTCCAAGTTATGAGGAATCTTCCAAGACTGAGCATGATGAGACATATCACTGTTGTCTAAGGAAGAGAGGACAAAGCTTGGCCTCAGTTACAGTGACAGGAAGAGAGGACAAAGGCTACAACAATAATGACATCTAACATTGACCACCATAGGTATTCTCAATGCCTTATTTTGTTTATTCATCAGAGCAACATTCAGGTAGTAAAACTGTGCCCATCTATAGTTTTAAACATGTGAAGTCAGGGACAGAAGTAATTGTCCAATGGGTGGTGGAGCTGCTGTTTGAACTGCAGTGTACTTGCTTGTAAAGTCACGATGTTTCAGTGGTTAAGGACAACGCTAGGTAAGCAATGATCATTACTATGTGATGGAGAAGAAATTCAGGATGATTCTGAGGTTTCCAGTTTAGTTTGTGGTTGGTTAATGATACTGTGTGCAGAAAGAGACAAAAGAAGAGGAACAACAGATTGAGAAGGAACAAAAATGCATTTTTTCAATAAGAACTAATTTTTAAGTCAATGCAGACTTTGCAGAGAAAGATATTTAACAGAGTGTGAAACTCAGGTCTGGGGGTAAAGTTTAGGGATAACTAGAGGTTACAGGTAAAGTTAATATCTTGAGAGTTGATAAAAACCACCCATAGACATTATTATATATTAGAAGATGAGAGCTGAGGATAGAATCTTGGTAAAATGAAATACACATTAGACCAATTAAATCAGAATTGGTGAGGGCCAGGTATTGGCAGGGTATAAAACTCTATAACAATTCTGTTGTGTAGTGTAGCTGAAACCCTGATATAATCATTGAAGCAGGGGGCAAGAGGATGATATAAGGTTTCAGGTCCCACCTGTAGACTCACAGCTTGCCATGAGCTGAGAGAGGTCTGGTACAGTGGAGCCCCAAACCTTCAGTAACTGTTTTAAGGAACTCTTGAAAAGGAAGACAACTGCCTGGAAAAATAACCAGAGCCAAAACAAAGAGGGTGGCTTCTCCTCTCAGGATTTAGGTGGTACATCTAAGAAAAGATCTAGGAAGATTGTTATGGGCAAGAGTGGCATGGCTGGGAGAGACTTCATCATGTTTACAGGCTATGCAGAGCAATGCAAGGGAGCTGAAGAAATAAAGGCAACTGTAGGAGAGAAGAGACTGTTGAAAGCCTGGAGGAGGTGAGTGGGGGAACAAAGTATAGGGTAGTTTTGAAAAGGAGGAAGCACAGGCTGGAGGCATGGATAGGCAAGTGTTCAGTCTTGAGTTCAACCCTCAGTATCACCAAAAAAAGAAAAGAAAAGGAGGAGGCATATTCTTCAGAGTGAAATGAAAATAAGTAAGAATGGATGGAGATCAGTAAGAAAACAGAGTGGAGGAATGTTCAAAGTTCATATCCATCCATGTTTATTTTCTTCATGTAGAAGACTATATGGTCTCTCTCTCTTAAGAAGGTATACACAGAAGTTTCCCAGCACAGCCTGGGTTTGGTTAGGTTCTTTGGTAGAGATGTGAGGCATCTTTAACTTCATGATGGTGTTATGTTCAACTGAAGGAAAATTGCAGAAATCAAGTTTTGAAGGAGTCAGAGGCTTGAAACCAAGAAAGAACCTTAGAAGCCATGAGATCCAATCAAATAAGTAGTCAAAGCAGGCAGCAGGCAAAGGGCAGCGAGGTTGGAGGAGTCCTGGGACAAATGCCCACAGTGGTTGTTTGTGCTATCCTTCTATCTGCTTTTCTTACTAAGAACAGGAACAAAACAATGGTTTCTATTCTCATTGTTTTTGTTTAGCATAGTGCTGGAAGTCCTAGCCAGTGTAATAAGGCAAGAAAAGGAAATCAAGCACATGAAGACTGCAAAGGAAGAAATAAATCTTTTTCTAATTGTAAATTATGTGATATTTTGCATAGAAAATTCCAAGCAACCTACACAAAATTTCCAGAACTTCATCAAGATCAGAATAGAAGATCAACTGCAAAAGTCAAAATTTACTATACAATATCCATAGACATATAAAAACCAAAAGTAAGTACATACTACCACTTAAAGCCATTTTAAAAGTGAAATGCTTAGGTAAAAAGCTAAGAAAGAACATGTATAGGACTTGTAAAAATATACAGCACTGATGGAAGAAATAAAATAATACATATACCAAGAGCATGGATCAGAAGTCTCCACATAGTAAGAACGTCCGTTATCCCTACATTAACCCATATACTTACTAAGTTCAAAGTGCTAGCAAATCTTTCTGCATATATAGATAAGGCTATTCTAAAATGGAAAGGCTATCAGGCCCACCTAGGTTTGGTCAACTGCCTTGTGACAAAGATGCAAAGCAATTCAACAGAGGAAAGAAAACCTTATTACTGAATAGATGAGGCTACCTAAACCTCACACCTTCACCTTATATAGGATTAACTTAGTATAAACATAAAATGCAAAACTAACAGTACACAAATAGTTCAGTTAGAAAATGGACTAGGACTGGGGGTGTAACTCAGTAGTCAATCATACACTTCACATGTATGAGGCTCTGGTTTCATTCCATAACACTTAAAAAAAAATGGAGTGGGGGAGAAAAGAAATGAGCCAAAAACAAAGACATGAGTGGACATTTCACAAAAGAGCATTTACATATATGAATAAGTACATGAAAATGAATTCAACCTCACTAGACAGGAAAACACAAAGTAAAACCATGATAAGACATCACTGCATGGGCACCAGTGGCTCACGCCTACAATCCCAGCTACTCAGGAGTCAGAGATCAGGAGGGTTGTGGTTCAAAGCCAGCCTGGTCAAATAGTTCACAAGACCCTTTCTCGAAAAAAACCCATCACAAAAAAGGAGTGGTGGAGTGGCTCAAGGTGTAAGCCCTGAGTTCAAGCACCAGTACCACAAAAAAATAAATAAAATAAAAAGACATCACCACACATCAATTAGAACAGCTAAAATTAAAAAAAAGTGAAAAACTAAATACTAGTGAAGATATAAAGAAATTCAATCACTTATTTATTGTTGGTGGGAATGAGAATTTCTATAGCTACTTTGGAAAACACTCTGGCAGTTTCTGAAAAATCTAAACATACCATACAATTAAATAATCACACTCCTAGGCATTTATCACAAAGAAATGTAAACTTGCCTTCATACAAAAACTGTATGTGAATGTTCACAGCAGCATTATTTGTAATTGCTCAAAATTGAAAACAACCCAACTGTCCTTCAATGGGTGAATGCTTGAACACCCTGTGGTATATCTGCCTCAGGGAGTATTTCTTATCGATAAAAAGAACCAAACAATTGATACATGCAACTGCTTGGATGAATCTCAAGACATTTACGCTGTGGGAAAGAAACCAATCTCAAAAAGTTACATACTGCATTATTCCATCTGTATTCCATTTCAGAGTGACACAATTAAAAACTGAAGAGATTCAGAGGTTGGAGACAAGATGCAGGGTTGAGAGAGAAGGGTGAAGAGAGAGATAGGTGTGACTGTGAAGGGTAGCGAAAAGGGTCTTTGTGGTTATGAAAACAGTTCTGTATCTTCTTTGTGGTGTTCCTATGAAAGCATAAGAACACACACACACACACACAGACCACACTCGTGGATGGATGCATGTAAACTCATGGAATTTGAGTACAGTCTATTGATCATACTAATGCTAGTTCCTGGTTTTGATACCATAATTATGCAAGATATTAGCTCAAAAGCAAATTGGGTAAAAAGTACACAGAACCTCTAGGCACTATTTTTTGCAACTTCCTAAGAATCTGTAATTATGTTAAAATATAAAGTTATAAATACAAGTCCAAATTGGGACCAGTAACTTGGTAAATACATTTGTTTTGCTTCTTGATCTTTAGCACCCTGGTGGGATGTCCTAAGGAAGGTGTAATGTCAAATTACATTGCTTGTCACTGTATCTCATTGCTTAAGTGGTGTCATGAGTTACTCAGTTGACAAGAAGACTAAAATCAAGATCTCAATGCTGGTTGTGTCCGACTGATGCGAAAGTTTTTATTTTGATTTTCCTTTTTCTTCTTTTTTGGGGGCTGCTAAAGTTTGAACTTAGGACTTTGCACTTAAGCACTCATTTGAGCCACGTCTCCAGCCCCTTTTGGTTTTTAGTTTATTTTTTAGATAGGGTCTCAAGACTTTTCCCCAGCCAGGCTTCGACCTTGATCCTCCTACCTCTACATCGCACACACCTGGGATTTCAGACTTGCACTAACACATCTAGCTTGTTTTTGAGATAGGGCCTAGTTAACTTTTTGTCCAGGCTGGCCTCGAACCAGATTCTTTTTTCAACTGCTACTTAATTTTAAATCTTTAAATTAATTTAAAGTTTGCCATATACTCTCTTTGTCAAAGTATTTATTTTAAAATAAAATGTTAAAAGTAGTTGGAAGCGAAAATGTTTAAAAGTTAGAATGGATGCTTTGGGTGGCAGACATGTGGGTGTTTGTGTAGCATCCTCGTACATTTCAATATTAATGGTTCAAATAGCAATAGCCATTACAACCAGAATTACCCCAAGCCGTGGGTTAGAGCCAATCAACTCCAAGACATTTTGGTCTGAAGGCCACAAGATCTAGAATTTAAAATGTGTCCTTAGTGAACTGAGATAGCAGCCATGTTTGGAAACTCCTGGACTAAAAGGATGCTGAAGTCCTTCTTCTAGACATAAAATGACAAGGTATCCTAGAGCCCTTGTATTATTTGATTTTGACTAAATTGTATTTCCTCATGAGGAAATTTGAGGTTCTTAAGGATGGAGGATGCACAGCCCATCAGGTCTCACTTTGTTTTCCTCTTCTGGTCATGTGTATGATTCAGCTATGACCTCTCACCTTGTTATGCTCCCTAGGGTCAGAGGAGCCCCTATCTGTATCTCTGGTACTTTCCTTACTGTCTGTCATCAGGATTTCTGACAAAGTCCTTGTAATTCTTTACCTCACATTTCAGTCATTAAACACTTGCATTAAGACCACATTTATATCTTTCATTAGTGAGAGAGTACATTCTAATTGAAGAGCCTCCACTAATTCTATAAGCAGTTTTACTCAGCAATTGCTTTGACTCTTCTACACTTGGTTGGGTTATTTTGCAGGGCTCTGGAGTTGAGCTTCTAGGTGTTGATGTGGAATAGGTTGTTTGGCTAATGACTCACAGGCAGGGGAGAAGCCAGCTCTAGGCTCCCCCCACCAAAACTGAGAGGTTTGTGACCCAGAACCTTGTTCTCAGCTGTTGGGGGAGTTATCATGTTCACCTTTTTGTATTTCATCACCAAGTCTTTCTTTCTCTGTCTTCAGGGGTTCCTGTTCCTTCTCCATGTGCTTCACAAGCCCAGTATTTGTCCCATGTGGGCTTTCAGCTGCCGCTAACTACATCTTGGGGGGATCTCAACCTAAGGCCATGTCTGACAATGCTAAGGGAATAAATCACTCCATCCAGGGGTGTCTGCCTATTAATGAATGCTTCTGTGGCCTGCTAGTGGTATAGAAGAGGGAGAGAGACTATCTGCCTCGATTTCCCCTGCCTCCTTGCCCATGTTTTACTCTATAGCTGGGATCTGAAAGCTCAGAGATTGAGCCATGGTGACTTTTAACGTTCTTTCATTTATTCCTTTGATAGAAGTGAATACATTTATAATGGATTATCTCTGAAATACTGACAATGGAATAAGAATTATATTCATATTCTAGACTGAATAAAACTACAACTTCATTCAACAAAAGCTGTTCATTAGAGTTTCCTGTATCAGTGTAAGAATTCAATAGAAATCCCTTAACTATATGAGTTGAGGAATAAGCTTGGTTCTAGTTCAGTACAGAATCTTCTTTAATTTCATTTTCCAAATTATCCAGCTCCCCTTCTGTGTGCCCAGTCCCACTGCTCCATTACAGTCTGCACCAGGATATTATTTTCTGTTCTCTTCATACTTATCCTCAACTTTAAAAATATCTCACAACTTATATGTTAAATATTTCTCCTGTATTGTCTCATTTAAACCTTAAAAAGCCTGAATGAGGTTTTGTTTGTTTGTTTTTGTTTTTGTCATTGTTGGGATTTGGTTTTTATTTTTTCGGTGCCAATTTTAAATATTTTTACTTAAGATTACATTTTCCACTTACAAAACAGTGCCTATAAAGCGCAATGTTATCTCCTGTCTCGGCACACATGTTCTGTAGTCAAGTATTGGAAATATCCAGGAATTTAGTGCAGCAGCTCAACTTTGAAGCTACTACCAAATTTGCTAAATTGAGTCCTGCAATGCTCCATCTTATACTTAGGTTGACTTCCTCAACTCCTTCAATGGTGGGCCCTAAGGAAACACCAGGGAAGACCCACACCTCCTTTTGTCCTGTCCCCTGCACTTGGTACTTCTGGGTAATGATGGGGTTACAGACTTTCTCCAGCTCTTTCTGCTGATGTTCAAATTCTTCCTTCTCTGCAGTCTGATTCTTGCCTTGAAGTTTCTCATCTACAGCAGTTGCTGTCCTGTTGAATACATAAGACGCCAGTGGATTCTTGGATGAAACCATCTCCCTTTGCTTCTCATCTCAGCTTTGTACTTCTCAGTTTCCTGGACCAAATGCTCAATGCCCTCCTTGCTCAAATGGCCCTTGTCATTGGTGATGGCAATCTTGTTCTCTTTCCCTGTACTCTTACCTACAGCAGAGTCATCAGTATCAGAAGTGACTTCGATCTGAGGAACATCGGTGGTGCAGGCGGTATGTCTGTGCATTCAAACTTGCTGAGTAAGTTGTTATCCTTGGTCATGGCCTGCTCATCTTCATGTACATGAATGAGCATGCCTGGTTGGTTGTCAAAGTAGATAGTGAAGGTCTGTGTCTGCTTGGTAAGAATGGTAGTATTGCACTTGATGACTCATGACTCAGTACTTTCGATACCCAAGGAAAGAGGAGTGACATCCAAGAGCAGCGAGTCTTGAACATTTTCAGACTTATCTCCTGATGGCATGGCTGCCTGGACAGCCCCACCATAAGCCACAGTTGCATCAGGGCTAGAGCTCCTATTCAGTTATTTTCCATGGAAGAAGTCTTGCAGATGCTTCTGAATGTTGGGGTATGGGTAGCAGCTGCCCACCAGGGCGCTATCATGAACTTGTGGCTTGTCTGGTTTGACATCTTGAAGGGCTTTTTCTACAGGTCCAGAATACCAACGAGCAGGTCAGTATTCAATTCTTCAAGTCAAATACAGGTGATGGAGGCATAGAAGTCAATATCTTCATAGAGTCAATCTCAATACTAGCCTGGACGCTAGAGGAGAGGGTACACTTAGCTCATTCACAAGCAGTACAGAGACACTGGACATCAGACAGCTTTCTTCTTCTGATGTCCTTCTTATGCTTATACCTGAACTCAGCAATAAAATGGCTGACCATTCAGTTGTCAAAGTCTTCTCCACCTTACTGTGTATCTTCAGCTATAGTTTTGACCTCAGAGATCCCACCCTCAATAGTGAGGACTGACACACCAAAAGTGCTACCTCCTAAATCAGACATTGGCACATTTCTTTCAGCTTCAACATTTCTTGTCTAAGCAGTTGCAACAGTAGCTGATTCATGAATAATTCTAAGTGTGCTAAAACTGGCAATGGTTCTAGCATCTTTGGTTGCCTGACACTGAGCATCATAAAATAAGCTAGCACTGTGACCTCAGCATTGGTATAAGTCTTCCCAAAGTTCATCTTTCTCAGATTCACAGAGGACACTCCTTGGATAGAAACTTTTTGTCTCCTCTTCATATTCTTCCTAGACCTTGAGCCTGCCTGTATCATTCTCCACCCTGAGGGGTTAATGTTTCCTATCCAACGGAATCATCAAATCCACATGCAGTCAGAAATTTGGCATCAAAAACTGTGTTGATGAGGTTCATTGCAATCTTATTCTTTGTGGCATCACCAATCAAATGTTTGGTCAGTGTCAGTAAAAGCAATATTGCTTCGTGTGGTTCAGTTTCCTGATCACTAGTAATTATCACCACCTTTCCATGCTGGAAGACACCCATATAAGAGTAGTTGGTGCCAAGATCAGTGCTAACTGCAGGTCCCTTCAACATGGCTGCTTGTGTGTGGGCCCAGATCTTCTAGTGAAGAATTCACACAAACTCCGAAAGCTGCCACCACATTCAATGAGACTTGAACGGGGTTGTTTTATTTATTTATACTTTTGTACATGCTGAGGTATACATACAGAACATTTATACATTCAGAACATTTAAGTAATTTACTCAACATAACATAGTGAGTAACTGAGCTAGAATCCAAACCCAAATCTGTTATGCAATACACACTTCATATATACACACAAAAATATAATATATATGCATAGTAAATTGAACATACAAGCCTATGATGCCTCCTTTATGAACTTGTTTGATCTCTTCTTTAAGAAAAGTTTTTAATAATTGCCAAAGTTTGTTACATCCAATGCACACGACCAATACCTATCACTCTGCAGTTGGTAACCATGTGAAGAAATCTTTCAGGCAGTGATTGCTTTGGCCTGCAGTTCTGCCTTCCTCTCTCCTTTACTGTGGAGTTCAGAGTTTCTCTTGTTTATACTTGATTCCCTGACTCAGATGGCTATGGATGGTCAATGTAGTTTAAAGGTGAGTCCTGAAAGTAGAGGCTCCATCAGGCTAAGTACTGGTTCCAGAATACCTTCTGAATAAGAGCACAAACCTCTTTCTGTGTTCTCCCATCAGGAAATTTCTCACTTGCTTATTCCATGACCACTCTCATGTGACATATCCTATCATCAGATATTCAGTAAGATAGAATTCCCAAGGAAGTACAGGAAAATTTTCTCTAGGGTATGAACTCAAGGCCTCATGCTTGCTAGGCAGGTACTCTCACCTTTTGGCCACTTAACCAGCCCTTTTGTTGTGCTAGGTTTTTTTCAAGATAGGGTTTTGTGAACTATTTGCCCAGGGTGGCTTCGAACTGCGATCCTCCTGATCTCTGCCTTGGGAGTAAGCATGAGCCACTGGTGCCCAGCTTTTCTCTGCTTTTGAAAGAAAAAGATACCAGTTTGTTGCTAGGAGTTTTAGTTGGGTCCTACAAAAGATTTGAAGTAGGACATGAAACATAGTGAAAGCAATAGTAAAGTTTATTAGAGAAGAAAGAGTGCCCATAGACGAGAACAGACCGTCTCAGAGAGTTCAGCTATGTACTTGTTAGGGTCCCAGCTTTATTGGGGTTCAAGAGAAAATGTTTATAGAATCCCACCCAAGCATTACCGCCTAGCTCTAAATAGACAGGTGGATTGTCCTTTGCATTAATGAACTGTTATTTTGGTTTTAGAGCATTTTATAAATTTATTGAGATAGCATTGGGTTTCCTATCAGTTATATATCATCATAAACTTTGGCACAATCTTTTTTGTAGCATGTGTTTACCATCCTGGTTTTTAGGAATCTCCTGAGTCTCTTGGCTTGGCTCACCAAAATATGTCTCTGATTTGGGTCACTGTGTCTATGGGCCCGAGAGTTCTGGTCTCATCAGAGAAAGAATTCAAGGACGGGTACAGAGGAGAGGAGCAGGTTTATAAATGCAAAGCAAAGTGAAAGTGTACTCTCAGATGGGAGGGTGGGCAGGCTCCAGAAAGAGTCAAGCTTTCACTGGATCTGCTGACATAGAGTGGTCAGCTCTTGAAAATTGGGTTAGGACTCATTAACTTTTGGAAACTGGGTTATGTCATCAACTCTTCCCTCATGCTGGGCAGGGGAGCTTTTGCCTTTGGATGGTCAGACTGAAGCTGTTATTTTCTGCAAGCTGCAGGGGCTGTGGGTCAGCATGACCCTGACTTATGTCACAAATCCTTCGGTAACTTCAGCAATCCAGGATGTGATTCCTTATCAACATCCAAGCCATTGTTCTCAGCCACCAGGTTTCTTAACTCCTTGCATAGCCTCTATATCAACTTTATTAAGACAAAAACAGGAATGTGCCTCTGGAAGCTTTCTTGGACTTCTCACCCATTAGTTTTTCTTTTCTATGCAGTTTTTTCTGGGAGACTTGCTCAGTATAGTCTAGGGTGGAAACAGGCCTCTTCCATGCTTCTTCTTCTTCTTTTCTTTTTTTGGTGACACTAGGGGTTGCTTGTGAGGCAGGCACTCTACTGTTTGAGCCATGCTTCAGCCCAATATAGACCATTTTCTAACATGAAATAGAATCTGAAAGTCTCAGACCACAAAGAATCTTTCAAACAGGAGGAAAAAAAGAAAGAAATGGAAAAGCATGATCATTTAGGTTTACTTTAGGACTCACTGTTTCCTAAAAGTTTTGGCTATGGGCTGGTTCTCATTCAGTTTTGCCAGCACTAAAATGGTCTTGACTCAATGGATGTAGTATTTTCATGAAACCATCTCAGCAGAATATATGCACTTGTTTGATATGCACTTACAGTTCTCATATTTACACAGAGTCAGAGCTGCAAACTTGAAGATATGTGCACAACTACAGCTCAACAACTGTGTGTTAAATAAACACTACTCAGATGTGGTCTCCACTCTCAAGGCCTTCATAGTTCAGAAGAGAAGGCAAGTATCAAGAGTTTTCAACACAGGAGGCAAAAGCTAGGACAGAGGCACAAATGGTCTGTAATATCTTTAAAAGAATGGTCTAAACCATGCCTTATGACTCCCAGTACTCAGGATGTTGAATCAAGAGGACAGAGAGTTTGAGTACAGGCTACCTAGCAAGAACTTGCCTCAAAAAAACCTCTAACCTGAGATGTTTAAGCAATATTATTTACAATGACAAAGAATTGCATGCAGCTATAGCAACTGGATTAGTTTCCTGTTGCTATTGTCACAATTCACCCCAAACTTAGTGGCTTCAAACAACACAAATTTATTGTCCTATAGTTCTGGAGACCAGAAATCCAAAATGGATTTCACTGGGCCAAGATGTCAGCAGAGCCACACTGCCTCCAGAGGCTCTCGGGTAGAATCTGTTTTCTGGACTTTTCCACTTCTAGAAATCTCCTGCTCTCCATCTTCAAAGTCAAAAGCATAGCATCAAGTTCTTCTCTCTGGTGTCTGTGCCCATTGTTTCTCTCCTTCTCTGATTCTTATAAGGATTCTTGTAATAATATTGGGCCCACTCAGATAATCCAGGATAATCTCATCTTCACAAAATTATTAATCAAATCGCTGAAGTATAACTAATGTATTCACAGACCTTGGAATGATCACATGGATATCTTTGAAAGGCCATTATTTTCCCTACAATAATAGTACAAAAGTCCACAAAAATCTAACCTTAATGTTACAAGATCTGGTTTCAAAGTCTTTCTCTAACACTTATGGTGGTATTGCCCTTGGGAGAGCCATTAAACAGCACTTTCTCATTTTACGCTTTTAGATATGTAATTTTGATCAAAGTCAAGGCTACTTGTAGAAAACATGGAACGGGTATTTTCATCCATACATGATGGTTGGTTACCCAACTGCTTTGGTGCTCTGAGGAATGCCTCCTGACCACTCATTGTCACGTCCTTCCAGTTGCCATTTGCCAACTGCTCTCATTTAGACAACACAGAATTTCTTTTTGCATCCCTAATCCTATAACCCAGTATTTCCCTTTCCTTGGAAATATGCTTGTTTTGACACATCTGACATGCGCAGTCTCAGCTGTGCACAGCCATTCAATGTTTCTGCTGTTCTTTCCTTACGATGTTGCATTCAGTTCCAGCCATCAGGATCCAAAGCAGCAAGCTTGTTAAGTGATTAAACTCATTTTCTTCATTTACCATGGCGCCAGATTTCTACCTTCTTTATAAAGACTAGCTCAGTCATGTGCGGATTCAAGCAGAGAAGCCAGAGGCAGAGCATTTCCTCCACCATAAATGATCTCAGTCTTACTCAGAGTTTGTGAGCTGTTAAGTTGGCAGAAAACAATTTTTTCTTTGTAACTTGCCCCATGATTGTAGCCTATAAAGAGAAAAGATCGAAGAAAACAAGTCCAGTGATTTTTATTCCTCATATGAAGGCAAACAAATTAGCTTGCCTCAAAAATTGAACATTTGCATAGCACTAAAAATTTTTTTTACCCTTTTATTTTTACATCTATTAATTTTCAGAGAAAACCAGGCCAGATTTCCAAAAGGGACAATATGTGAAACTCTTGCATTTCTTAGCTTTTCTAAATGTTTTTCCTCATGTTCAGGTACTTACTTTTCTAATTTTCATGTCTATTTCTGTTTGAAATTATTAAATTTTATGTATTAAGACAAAGCTGGCACTAAATATATGTTTAAAGGAGAATGGCTAATTCATAAATAGGATGGTGATTTGATATTCATGAAGTGCAAGCTTTAGATACTAGTATGAGGATTCTGCAATTATCATTGAACTGCTCTTGAAATATCAGAAAATGACAAAAAAGGAGGTTATTAAATTTCACAATTAAAATTCAAGAATGGAAAAATCATTTTGCATAAATACAGATTTAGCTACATGCTCCTCTATATTGACACGAGTCCTAAAATTATGAGCTTTTACTCTCAAAGCCAATATCCTGTTCAAACATCAAATACCAAACATTAATGCTTAGTATACACAGTCTTGCATACACTGGGCACTTATACATTTCCCTTTCAAAGGGAAACAGATTGGATAAACATTAAGGAAGTGGTTTTTCCTTACCCATGTTATAGGAAATAAGCAAGTACGTGGCAAATGGTATTAATGTCCTCCCTCTCATGCTGGTTGCTCTAGCTGAAGGATAAAATGCCCTGAAACAGTGGCTACAAATAACAATAACCCATTATTTTGCTCACCAACCTGCGGTTTGGATGAGAACTCCTCCATGCTCCACATGGTGAGGAACAGGTGACTGTGCTCCAGGGTCTACCTTCCAGAGGGCTTTGCCATGGCTGGCAAGTGTGTGTAGGCCCCTGGCTCCCACGTGGGCTCCACCTGTGGACTTTCCATGTGCTCTTTGGTCTTCCTCACAATATGGTGGCAAAGCACTAAGAGACACAAAGAGAAGTTGCCAATTTTTTAAAGCCCAAGTTTAGAAATTCACATAGTGCAATTTCTCCTGATTCTACTGGTTAAGGAGTCATAGAACTCTGGTTCAAGAGCAAGGGATATAGTTTCCACCTCTAGAAGAAAGGCGTGTCACAGAATTTGCTTACCCTTCATAAATGTTTACTGAGGCTTAATGCATGTAGACATGCCTGTATGACCCTGCAGTCTTTGCCTTTCTGATTTACCTTTTAGCATTCTCCTTCTCACTCACCTTTTTCCAGCTACACTGACTTTTCTCTGCTTCCTCACTCATGTCAAGTCCCTTACACCTCCTCCAACCCTCATGCCCCATGTGCTTTGCTCCTCCCATGAAAATTTCTTCTTCCAAATAGTTCAGTGTTCAGCAAATGTCATTTCTTTACTGTGGCCTTCACTAGCCTACTTCAGATCTCACATTGCTCCTTCCTTCCTCCCTCCCCTTTCCTCCTTCCCTCCTTCTCTCCCTCTCTTTCTTTCTTTCTTTCTTTTTGTAATGCTGGGGATCAAACCCAAACCCAGCGTTTCACACTAGGCAAGCACCCTACCCCTGAGCTACATCCATAGCTCCTGCCTTATTTTCTTGATAACACTAAGTGCTATCTGATATTTCATGTTTCCTTACCTACTTGTTATCATCTACCACTCCGTAAAATATGTTTGACTCATGGGAACTTGGTAAGCCATGATCGTCAGTGTCATTCTAGTGTCTGACATGTTCATTTGCTTGATAGACCATGGTTGTTTGCTCACTGCAACAGAGTTGAGTACAGATAATCTTTGACTTGTGATGGGGTCATGTCCCAATAAGTTTATCTAAGTTGACAATGTCCTAAGTCAAAAATGCATGGAATCCACCTAACCTATTGAACAACATAGTCAGCACAGTGCACTGCAGTGTCATTTGCACCACTGTAAACTGAAGAAGTGTAATAAGTGAGGGATCATCTGTAGTAGCAACGGAGATTGTCCTTTCACCCACCAAGCTTAAAATATGACAATCTAACCTAGCACCTAAGCCCTATATAAAGCCTTAAGATAGAGCAATGAACACATCGTATCTCCTTTAGAACTCATGCTTCCCAAGAACAGGGATTCTTTCTTTTTCTTGTCACCATATTCTTAGCATCTGATAATTAAGAGGCACTTGATAAATAATAGTTGACTAAAGAAATGAATGAATTGGAATATTATGTCTACATGATGTCTATTTTAGGCTTATTCCACAAAAGCAGATTCTAAGGTGACCATTCTTGTGAAAATAATTTGTTAGCAATATCTCCAGAAGCAGGAAAATCTGGAAGAGAAGGAAGTCAACCAAGGTATAATGGCAGGCACGATCCTAGAAAACTTAACTTTGGTTCAAGTCCACAGAGGAGATCTGAAGTTGATGAGATTACACCCCTGAGTTATTTCTATTCAGGATGAGGAGATGGATCAGTCCCAAGGGAGTATAAATTTTCTACATTGGTCAGTCCCTAGGGAACATAAATATTGAAAAACTCTGGTTTCCTGCCACACCAGATATAAGGAAGTCCTTCCCTGACAGAGGGACAAGATGCTGGTTGTGAAAGACCGGTACATATCAGATGATGAGGACCCCAAGTCCTAGTGATCAGTGCAGCAGAATGACAGGTTTTTCATGTAAATGTTAAATACCTTAATATAAGAAGCACTTCAGGAAAATGCCCTCTGCTCCCAACCTGTGGTCAGGTATAATTGTTGCAAAGGTTATCTAGCCAACAAAGCTTTGTCTTACATAAATAATATTTCCACATTTGTTCTATTGATCTATTTTTAAAGTTTAGCTAGATGTTGTCCTTGATAAAGTACAAGTTCATTTAAAAGGTGTTATTAATAACACCTTTTAAAATTATTTTAGTAACTAGGGGTGTGGAAGGCATACCTATTATCATTTGGAAGACCTTGATTTTTTTTGGCATTATAAAGGTATTTTCAAGCTCAAAAATATGGCCACTCTGGAACTCTTCACAAATTATTATCACTGAAATGTAACTTTTTTTTCTAAGAACTGAAATGGAAAGAAATAGTATGAAGGAAGCAATTTAATATTTTTGGAGTAAATAGTTATTCAAGTTGGAGGAAGCATAGTGTGAAATTTTTCTGGGTCTTGAGACAAGAGCCCTGACTCTGAACAAGTCACACCCCCAATTTCTATGTATTTCTTGAATAACATATCATTTTCCTGCTTTGAGCTATGGATACCAGGGAAAAGGCAGCTGTAAGACATTTTAGTGAACATAATACACTGTCACTATAAAAAGTGTTGGCTGTTATAAAACATTGTTTCTCACTTCATTTCACATAATCATAACCCATTAGGCATATCTGTCTTTGACCTTCAATAAATATCTGAGGACACAAAGAAAGCTACACATGATATAATGGATTTCTTCACTTCCAATTTGTTGGAGGAAAAAAAAACTTCCCTTAGGTTTTTTGATTCTCATTTCCATTTCTTTCTCTCTAGGGTGGTTACCCTTTTCAAGTACACACTATTTTTACATCTGCATCCTAATTCTGTCAGATTCAATGTAAATGATTACACAAGTATGGTATTTAACACATGATTTCTTAGCAACTAGCCAAACCACCAGCATTTCATGGGACTTTTCCTTTTCTTTGTGCATGACAGAAGAGGGATCATTCCAGATATTCTCAGCCCTCTTGAAAATATAAGCCAACTCACTCTGGCTCCAAGACTCAGGATCTTTTATTTTTGAACTGTTTTCCTTTTTGGTAAAAACAAAAATGTTTTTGTCTTCCTTTAATATATATTCTTTATATATATATATATACAGATATACACATATATAAAATAAAAGCCATGCCTATAAATGTGTGTATATGCATATACACACACATACACACACACATATAGATAGATCTATCTATCTATCTACATATGTACATATGGTGCAGGGGATTGAACCTAAGGTCTTGGGAATGCTGAATATATGCTCTATCACTAAGCTACACTATGAGCTTGCTTTCAATGCTTTGTTTTTGTTTCTCTTCTTTTGTGATCGGGTCTTGTTATGTAGCCCAGGTTGGCCTCAAACTCTCTATCCTTCTAAGTGCTGGGATTATAGGCACACAACACTATGTCTGGCACCCCTAGTTTTCAACCAGGGACAATTGTGCCTTGCAGCAGCCTTTTAGAAACACTCTGGCTATTTCAATTGGGAGGGTGGGGGGAGGATAGAGGATATTGGGGCAGAGGCCAGGGATGCTGCTGAGCATCCTACACTGCACAGGATGCCCCACTATGACCCAGACCTGTCAGCCCCAAATGTCAATAGTGCCAAGATTGAGAAACTGGGAGCTTGATTAAGATCTGGCCTCCATGGTTTTTAATAGATAGTTACTTGCAGAAGTTTATGAGCTTTAGAAGCTCAGTAATTAAAATCAATCTTTAGGTGTCTACATGTTGAGGAGCAAATAAGATGAAAGCCGGCCAGAAAGCCGCCTTAGCCTTTTTCCACGTATAGGTCGCACACCTCTTTGAGCGTATGAGAAGAAGCCTAAATGCTAGGGTTCTGTATGCTTAACACCCTGGGTCCCTACTGGGGTCACAATAAGGTGACTGAGTCTCTCATCACTTCCTCCAGTAGATGATTAATTATAAAGAAAGTCTCTGCATGAACTCAGAATGTCAGCTGTCTCCCCAGGCAAGTTGTCTGCATCCAGGAAACATTTCTTTTGATTCAAGCCACCAGAAACTGATTATGCTAACCCACATATGCTATTTGCAGAGCAAGCCTTCCCAGGCAGATAAAAGCCATGAAATTTCATAAGCACTGGAGAGTACTAAACATTTGGATGGTAAACGCACAATGCTGCCATCAATATCCCCAGGCTTAGAGCTGCTATTAACATCAGGCGTCCATACTATGACTTTATTTCCCAAACTACATAGATAGTGCTTAAATGTATGGATTTATTATCACATTTGGCATATTTTATTTATAGCATGAGAAAGGTGAAACATTCTGCAGCACTGCATGTTAAAATTAGGATTTATTGTCCAGGAATCCTTGAACAATTTTATCAAAAGCCCATTTCTAGGTGGTGTTTTTCTGCAATAAATCATACAGCACGAATCTATCAGTGGACACCAGGAAGAGATAAATGAGTGTAGAGGAAAGAGGGTCATCACAGATTTTTTTTCTGTATCATGACCTGTCATTGGCAGAAATCCATTTATTATGGTTCACAGATGATTTTTTTTTTTTAACCTACTTGCTGTGTTTTCTCTTCAGGATGTTAGCTAAGATAAAATAAAAACCGGGAAAAATGTAAGCTATCAAAATCCATGAAAACAGACATCACTTAAAGATCACCAAACACAAAGAATACCCATTTTTTCTCTCCTCCCATGTAGCTGCAACTTTTTTGAGATGTCTTTTTTTAAATGTAAATATTTTAATTTTTAAAGTAACTACACTCAGGTACATAAGTATAAATGAGTGGGAAAGCAGGTTCCAATAGAACTTTACCTCCAGATGTTCTCACAGAGGAAAAGGCTAGCTAGGAATCTAATGGCTGTTGAGTGCCTGTCAAGCACCCTTCTGTCAGTTTTCTGTCCCTTTCTTACAGAATTTATCTCATTTAATCTGTGATCAAGACCCCATAATTTAGAACAAGCTCAGGTACATGCTAAATAACAGTTAAGAATAATCTTTATGACATTTCTACTATAACTACAATTGAATTTACATTTGATTGAAAAAAACTCAATAAGAACCAAAAGTATAACTCAGTGGTAGAGCAGTCACCTCACATGCACAAGGCCCTGGGTTCAATCCCAAGCACTACAAAAACCAAAACCGAAAAAACCTTGATAAAATATATTACCTTCAGGTTTCTTCTTTACAATATTTATTTTTGTGCTGCCTTCCCTCCTTCTCTGCCTCTGTCTAGGCAAAGAATAAACTTGTAAAATGTGCTTCTATCTTCTTAAAATGACACACTAGCAAGTGTTCATTGAAGGAGTGTTGTATTCCCAAGAATAAGCGAAACAAGTTTGAGTGTGTGTGTGTGTGTGTGTGTGTGTGTGTGTGTGTGTGTGTGCATACTCTGAGCGGAGAAGCCCATCAACTTGAAATGATGCTATGTAGAGAGTCCTCCTCTCTTCATAAAGTTCCACAATCCTAAAGAGCCCCCTACAATGCTTTAAACATAACATAGATGAGATATTTAGGAAATTTAGAAGGACAATTGCTTTCTAGTGTGTGACCCAGGGCTTCTATTTTAAGGAATTCAGAGCAAGTAAGTTTTTCATCTTACCTCCTCCTTCTGGGGTAGATGACTGTACTGCCTTATTTGGGAGCCTGAAAACTTGCACCCCAACCCTGAACCCACAGCAGGGAGCCAATAGCAAAATGATGTAACTCAGATACAATCTGATTCTCTCCTACACTTGACTGGGAAGGACTGTGATTGATGGTTTCAGTCACAGGTAAAAGACCAAGACTAAATGAGGCCAGCAAGGTACTTGCCTTGGGCACCAAAATCTAATAGAGCCACAGGGACCCAAAAACTCACTAATCAACACAGCACTTTAATGATAGTTTTTAAAATTAAAATTGCTGTGGAAACTCCATGATGAGCAAAATGTCAAAACTTTAATTAAAGATAAGATCTGTGTCATGATTTTTCTTTTGTCCCAGTTGTGGTGGGACAAAAGCCCTGTAAAGGAGGTAGAAGCAGATGTTTTTAAAAAGCCGATTGTCTTTGTAACTGTGGGGCTTCCACAGGGGCACGCAGGACATCTTTTAGAAGCAGGCACTTACCCTGTGCCACTGGTATGGGGAAGGTGGTGCTTGCGAGCAGCTCGTTGGAATTTTCAGTGGGAGTTAATTCACAGGTTCTAGTCCTCGCCTACCACCCATTCAATGTGCAACCTTGAACAAACCACTTGACTCTAGCCATGTCGTTTCCTAATCCTTAAAAGGACATTGGAGAAAAATAAAGATTTTGAGATATTTCTGAAACCTGCCGTATAGTGAAATATATTTATGTTATAATGGATACCTTGGCCTTTGAATTGAGTTCTTTCATTTAAGGTTAATCTAAATTACTATTTTGTTCATTTTCCTAATAATATTTCATCACATCAACTTCTGATTCCATAATCTGGGCCCAGAGAAGTCTTGAAATCAACTCTCAGGGCAATAGTAGACTCTACTCCACTCCTATCAATGTTGTCTGTTTTTGAGGAGTCCTCAAAGACTTCAAAGTCCATTGAGCTTGTGCCTTTAACAAATGAACATTGTACTTGCTTTAGTTGTTAGAATGTTTGATTTTATATGACTCCTTGTTTTCCTGTTAAATAGTTCATTCTTGTGGGGGTCCAGATAGAACAGAAACTGCAGAATGGAATCATACACTTGGGTATTGAAAATTTGGAATTCCAGACAATTTTGGAACGTAGCCCATGAAAAGGAAGATTCATGAAGAAAATAGTTTTGCGTCACAAAATCATTTTAAATTTCTGTAACTGGCTAAGTTAATCAAGTTTTACCCTGATATTGGGAGCTTGAAATTTCATTAAACACCTTTATCCAATAATTATTTGATCTTTCCCAGTAGCATAGAATGTTAGCTACTTTGCATATAGAATCTTGGACACTCTTTTTCCTTTACATGTTAGCCAATTTCTTAAAAGAAGGCATGGGCTCAGGGCTTTTTTGTTTTGTTTTGAAATCAGTGGGGCATTTTTTTTTCAAGGAGTACAAAGTTATGAATAATAAATAATAGAAAGCAAAAATATTTCATTGTTTTTTACGTACGTTAAAAAGACTTGGCATATTGGACAAAATCACAAATTGAGATATCTGTTGTGATGATATTATGGACAAAAGTCTAATTGTATGTGTGGTATGTGTGTATGTTTGTATGTATATGTATGAGAGAGAGACACACACAGGGGAGAGAGAAAGGGAGAGAGAGAGACAGAGAGACAGAGCGTGAGAGAGAAACGAGAGAGAGAGTAACATGGTTGTGTAGAAATCTGACTTCTTCCGGGGCCCTTTCCAGCCTATTCTCTTATAAACCTTATCATCCCCATGGAACAATGCAAAGCAGTCTAAAAAAGCAGTCTCTAAAAGTAGAGAGTACACAGGAGCTGATAATCCATGTGGTGTTTGACCAATCGAAGAATTTAAGTTCTTTACCATTTAAAATAACTTAGTTCAATTGTTATTAGAAGAGTGACTGATAGAAGCAGAGGAGAAGAGTGACTGGACTCTTAACCCATTGCAGGGTGTAAATTAAAGGCTGTCTTTGGGCATTTTAACTTAGTCCAGACATTTTACACAATTATTGTCTCAACAGGGTAGAAGAATGAAAGTAGCTGACTTCCTTTACCACGTACTTTTTTCTTACCACTTCTGACATATGGGGGTTGAGGGGAGAGAAAGGGAGGGAAGGAGGGAGAGAGAGAGACAGAGAGAGACAGAGAGAGAGATGCACTTCTTATTATTAGTTTGGAGAGTTAACCTGAAAAGGAATGTAAGTTACATGGTTCTTTAAAGCAATCCTTGTACTAGTTTACCCAGAAAAATTCAGTTGACAATAAAACATTATAAATTCTAGAATCAAAAAGAAAGTTCTCTTTGTTACCAGAGACATGAAGTCATATCTGGGAAGGTAACAATAACAAAAAGAATGCTCTTTGGAAATGATGGTTTAGTCATTTTAACCTGTGGGTTGTTTTTAAGATAAACAAAATTATAAGCCAAAGAGATATTGACATATATTGTTATATTTTCAGCCACTTTTGCTGTCTTCTTGGGCTGATGTTTAAAGGATTAGAATGAAGATTATCATCTGTGTGTTTTTGAAACTTCCCACTGATCGGCTTGGGAGAAAAATGCATTAGTGTGTCATGTTTCTCACACTTAAGGATCTAATTGGGATATTGTTCTGTGCATGCTGTTAGACACTGTAGTGACAAGAAGAATCCTAGCCCACATTGGCCAGGAGCCAATGCATACCTTCCCCGAACAAAGTGCAGGATAATTAAAGTGCAACTACCAAGAGAGCACCATGGAGTGTGCACAAAAATAGCCATCAATAAAGTGCTGGCAAGCAGGCTCCTTGGGAATGCCATGAGCTGCTTGCTATATTCACTTTCCTTTCAAATATAGTTCACCAGAGATATTTTCTTTTCACCCTACTTAATATTTTGCCAGAATTTCCAAATTAAAAAAAAATAAAATATCCTCCTCCATCATCTATGCAAAATTACCTGAAGAACACCCCTTAGGACATCAAACACACAGAATTTCATAAAGCCCAAGGTGAGCTTCATTGCAATTACAAGGGAGAACTAAGAGCTAAAGAAAATACAGGGGGCATTTTTACATCCTTCACAATTCCTATTAAATCAGCATATTTTAAGGTGTGCAGGCTTTTCATGCAGAGCCACTCAAATGTCCTTGCATGGCAGGTTCTGCAGGTAAATCAGAAAGGCCTTGGGGTTGTATACGACTGCAACATGACCCTGGGTAAGCTCACTTACTATTCTAGCAGGACCATTTCAAAATAGTTTCCCTTCTTTTTTTTCCAACCACAATTTTGTGCAAATCATCAGGCACTGGAAACTCTGAGTAGCTGGTTCCTACATTGAACCCTAAAGGATTTACACCAGAACTTCCCAAGACCACTAAAGGGAACAATGCATATAAATCCCTTTCTCAGTGATGGGGAAATGGGATCCTTAGAAAGCCCCTTCCCTATTCAATGAAACTTGACAATTTTTTACTCTTAAAATATGATTCCTTCCACAGGGCGACTTCAAAATAGTTTCTCCACATTTCTTTAGATCATGTGTAAATCAAGCACTGTTCAGTGGATACCATATATAAATCATCCATATTTTATCCCCTCTCTTTTTATAGAATGAATTTGCAAGATCAATTTCTGATTTTGCAGAACTCCCTTGACCAGGGTGAAACTAGAGATGGCCTTTTTTTTTTAATGTTGTTTTGCCTTTCCCTAAGTGACCCTCAAGAAACTCAATGATAGTCTAAGTTCAGAGAGTAATCGTCTGGCAAGGTCAAGTAGAGAGTTATAACAGACAGGCATCTATTTATTTATACATGTTACTGTGCTCTGTGGAGTTAGCCTCACATTTAAGTTTTTAAATCATAGAACTTGCTTTCAAATCAACTTCCTCAAGACAGCTGAAGGATTCAAGTCCATAGAAACCCTGATGTTGTTGTTGTTATTTTAATTAAATCTCTTTATAGGGTCACATAATGATACTGTTAAGATGCTTGATGCAGCCCCCAGGTGGAAGACTGTCTGCAAAGCATAAAGAATGAGCTGCTCTCCTTCTGCCATGGCCTCTCTGCTGATTTACAACCACTTTGTGTTTGATGTTGGACAGGATAATTTCATCAGTCTCCAACCCTTGTGATCACATCCCAAAATGACTCGTCAGGTGAAGCCCCGGCAGAAGATTGCTTGTCACCTGTAGGAAGTAGCTGTCTGCTCTGAGTACTCTTTTCTCATAAATGTAATCATCTGTTAGTTATTCATTGAGCTATACTTCATGGGCTCGATAGAGTGGTGAGGGCAAGGGACCAACTCCTCACTGGGAAAACGTGAAGAAATAAACCTAGTGCCCATCTTTTTGTTCTTATTTCCCTTTCTCCTCTCTTGCTAATGTTGGGGGAAGGAAGATGCATCTGGGCTCATTTTTGAAGATTACACTGGAAAACATCCATTTGAGTCCATTGAAGGGTTTTTGAATTTTAAAATTGTAGAAATGAGGAAATAGAGACGGTGATTTGCCCAACATTAAAAAGCTCATCAGTTTACCTTATTCTTAAATGAGGACACGTTTCTTTATAGATACCAATAACTATTGATGGTGTTTCTATGTTTCAGGCTGAGCTCCAGACATTCTTACAAATTTCTGAGGAAATATTTACCCCAATAGCTCAATGCTTTATTATTAGGACCCATTTCCCACTGGTGAAGATTTAGTTAATGGGAATTTTATCATCCCAAGTGGTAAAGGACCTATTTTTGGCCAATGTTTTCTTTTTTAATTATCAGTAGTTTTTATAGTAAGACTCGGGGTTCCTATAAAGATGTTATTGGGGGTGTAGGGGAAGTCTGTGAGGTCTCAAGTTCTGCAAGTCATTTGTCCATATCAGTGAGTTTCAAAAAATTAAATCTATTGATTATCAGGGATTAATTTATATTTGAAAGTTTTGTCCTTCTTGTCTTGTTTTTGTGAAATGATATTAGCAGGTAGTAATTATAAATATTTAGTATATCCATCATGCAAAAGAAAAGTTCCAATCACATGCATGCCCTTTTCTTCCAAATCTGGGAATACTCACCTAACCACACAGACAGCTCATTCCATTCATGAGCCCAAGGCAATGCTGACAGCACAGCTAACTTTCAAGTTATAATAACATTAGGCCAAACAAATGGAGCCAACTTCCCTATTAAGTAGAGAGCTGCTCCAGTCTGAATGCTTGTGTCATTCAGTCTGTAACAGACTCCGTCCATACCAGACAATAGCAGAATAACTCCCTGGGAAAGCTGCAGACACTCAGTTCCAATCCATGAAGCTGAGAGGTGGGGCCTGTAGTTGCAGGAGGTCTGGAAGCCAGAACCAGAAGCTAAAGAGCCCTATTCCTCAGCCCTTAGGTTTACTGTTCCTTACCTATTATGTAAGACCCATCACTCCTTTCTTCTCTCCTATTTCCTGTTGGAATACACATATCTACCCTATGACCATCCCAGCATTGTGTTTTTAAAGCACCAGTCAGAGAGGAATTTGCCTTAGGGTAACTTTGAATCTCACTCAAATTCAAAAGATGATTTCAGAAGTGATTTTTCACTTTAGACTTTGGAGTTGATACTGGAATGAGTCAAAACTTTTGGAGCTATTGTGACAAAGACATAAATTTTAGAGTCCAGGGGTGGAATGCTGCAGACTGAATGTGATGTCCTCCCAAATTCATATGCTTAAAATCTTAATCTCCAATGTGAGATATTATGGGTGTGGCCTTTGGTGAAATGTAGTAGGAATTTTACTGGCTGCCTTGGTGAGGATTAGAACGTGACCTGAGAAGGGCTAAGTCTACAGTTAGAAGACATGAACATGGTAACTTCCAGAGTTATTATCCATTCCTTTGCATAAAATGAGATTGCCCACTTATCTCTGATAAAGTAGACTTCAAACTTACATTGATCAAATGAGATAAAGAAGGACACTCTACACTAATAAAAGGGAAAGTACACCAAAAGGAAATAACAATTATCAATCTATATGTACCCATCATCAACACACCCAATTTCATCAAACATACTCTGAAGGACCTAAAAACATATATAAACTCCAGCACAGTGGTAGTGGGAGACTTTAATAACCCCCCATCACCAATAGATAGGTTATCCAAACAAAAAATCAACAAAGAAATTCTAGAACTAAATCATTCCATAGACCAAATGGACCTAGCTGATGTCTACAGAATATTTCAATCAACTGCTGCACAATATACATTCTTCTCAGCAGGTCATGGAACCTTCTCCAAAATTGATCAAATCTTAGGGCACAAAGTAAGCCTCAGCAAATATAAGAAAATAGAAATAACCCCATGCATTCTATCTGACCACAATGCATTAAAACAAGAAATCAACAACAAAAACAGCAGTAAAAAACATGCAAACAATTGGAAGCTGAACAACACATTGCTTAATGAACAATGGGTCATTGATGAAATAAAAGAGGAAATTAAAAGTTTCCTGGAAATTAATGAAAATGAAAACACAACCTACCAGAACCTATGGGACACAGCAAAGGCTGTCCTAAGAGGAAAGTTTATAGCCATGAATGAATATATTAAAAGGTCAGAAAGATCTCAAATCAATGATCTAATACTACAGCTCAAAATCCTAGAAAAACAAGAACAAACAAACCCCAAAACAAGCAAAAGGGGAGAAATAATTAAAATAAGGGCTGAAATCAATGAAAAAGAAACAACAACAAAAAAAAACATATAAAGAATTAATGAAACAAAAAGCTGGTTCTTTGAAAAAAATAAGTAAGATTGACAGACCCTTGGCAAACCTGACTAAAGTGAGGAAAGAAAAAACTCAAATCAGTAAAATCAGAAATGCAAAAGAGGAGATAACAACAAACACCACAGAAATCCAGGAAATCATCAAAGACTACTTTGAGAGCCTATACTCTAACAAATTTGAAAATTTTGAAGAAATGGACAGATTTCTAGATACTTATGACCATCCAAAACTCAACGAAGAGGACATTAATCACCTGAATAGATCTATAACACAAAATGAAATTGAAGCTGCCATCAATAGTCTCCCAAAAAAGAAAAGTCCAGACCTGATGGATTCACTGCTGAATTCTATCAGATGTTTAAAGAAGAACTAATAGCAATCTGTTCCATGAAATAGAAAAGGAAGGAACACTGCCTGACTAGGTTTATGAAGCCAACATTACTCTCATCCCAAAACCAGATAAAGACACCTCCAAAAAGGAGAACTATAGGCCAATTTCCTTAATGAATATCAATGCAAAAATCCTCAATAAAATTATGGCAAACTGAATCCATCAACATATCAGAAAGATCATACACCATGACCAAGTCAGCTTTATCCCAGGGATGCAGGGCTGGTTCAACATACGCAAATCTATAAATGTAATACAGCACATTAATAGAAACAAAGACAAAAACCACTTGATCATCTCAATAGATGCAGAAAAAGCCTTTGACAAGATCCAACACCACTTTATGATAAAAGCTCTAAGAAAACAAGGAATAGAAGGAATGTACCTCAACATTGTAAAGGCTATATATGACAAACCTACACCCAACATCATAATTAATGGTGAAAAACTGAAACCATTTCCCCTAAAATCAGGAACGAGACAAAGGTGCTCACTATCCCCACTGCTTTTCAATATAGTACTGGAATTTCTAGCCAGAGCAATTAGGTAAGAAAAAAAAAATAAAAGGAATACAAATAGGTAAAGAAACTGTCAAAATATCCCTATTTGCAGATGATATGATCCTGTACCTTGAAGACCCAAAAAACTCAACTGAAAAATTCTTAGTCACCATAAACAGGTATAGTAAGGTGGCAGAACACAAAATCAACTTACAAAAATCATTAACTTTTCTATACACCAACAAAGAACAAACTGAGAAGGAATACATGGAAACAATTCCATTTACAATAGCCTCAAAAGAAAAAAAATCAAATACCTAGGAGTAAACTTTAAAAAAAGATGTGAATAACCTCTACAAGGAGAATTACAAACCCTTGAAGAGATCAAGGAAGTCTACAGAAGATGGAAAGATCTTCCATGCTCATGGATTGGAAGAATTAACATAGTAAAAATGGCTATACTACCAAAAGAAATCTACATGTTTAATGCAATTCCCATCAAAATCCCAATGACTTTCATCACAGAGATTGAAAAATCTACTCTAAAGTTCATTTGGAAGCACAAGAGACTGTGAATAGCCAAGACAATACTCAGCAAAAAGAGCAATGCTGGCAGTATCACAATACCCAACTTCAAACTATATTACATAGCAATAGCAATAAAAACAGCATGGTACTGGCACGAAAACAGACATGAAGACCAGTGGAATAGAATAGAGGACCTGGATATGAATCCACACAACTATACCCACCTTATTTTTGACAAAGGAGCCAAAAATATACAATGGAGAAAAGACAGCCTCTTCAACAAATATTGCTGGGAAAAGTGGTTATCCATCTGCAAGAAACTAAAACTAGATCCATGTCTATCACCCTGTACTATTATCAACTCAAAATGGATCAAGGACCTTAATATCGGACCTGAAACTCTGAAGTTAGTACAGGAAGGAGCAGGAAACACTCTGGAACTAATAGGTATAGGCAAGGACTTCCTCAATACAACCCCAGCAGCCCGGCAACTAAGAGAAAGGATGGAAAAATGGGACTTCATAAAATTTAAAAGCTTCTGCACAACAAAAGAAATGGTCTTTAAACTAAAGAGACCACCCACAGAATGGGAGAAAATATTTGCTAGCTACACATCAGACAAAGGACTGATAACCAGAATATACAGGGAACTTAAGAAACTAAACTCTCCCAAAATCAATGAACCAATTAAGAAATAAACTAAACAGAACTTTCTCAAAAGAAGAAATTCCAATGGCCAAAAAACACATGAAAAAATGCTTACCATCTCTGGCCATAAAGGAAATGCAAATCAAAACCACACTAAAATTCCACCTCACCCCTGTTAGAATAGCCATCATCAAAAACACCACTAACAACATGTGTTGGCAAGGATGTGGGGAAAAAGGAACCCTGGTACACTGCTGGTGGGAATGCAAGCTGGTGCAACCACTCTGGAAAAAAATTTGGAGGCTTCTTAAAAATCTAAACATAGATCTGCCATATGATCCAGCAATCCCACTCCTGGGGATATACCCAAAGGAATGCGACACAGGTTACTCCAAAGGCACTTGCACACCCATGTTTATTGCAGCACTATTCACAATAGCCAAGTTATGGAAACAACCAAGATGCCCCACTACTGTCGAATGGATCAAAAAAAAAGTGGTATTTATACACAATGGAATTTTACTCAGCCATAAAGAAAAATGAAATCTTATCATTTGCAAGTAAATGGATGGAACTGGAGAACATCATTCTGAGCAAGGTTAGCCAGACTCAGAAAACCAAAAACTGTATGTTCTCCCTCATATGCGGTCTTTAGATCTAGGGCAAATACAGCAATGTTGTTGGACTTGGGTTACATGACAAGGGGAGAACATATACGGGAGGTATGGGGTTAGATAGAAAACCCAAAACATGAAAGCATTTGATGTTCCCACTCCAGAGGAATTAATACAGAAACCATAAAGCGACAGAGGTCAACACGAGAAGGGGATCAAGAACCAGTGTAAAGATCAGTTAGAGATGAATCAACCTGGGTTACAACACATTTGTACATGAAAGCAATGCTAGGAATCTCTCTGTATAGCTGTCCTTATCTCAACTAGCAAAAACGCTATGTCTTTCTTATTATTGCTTATTTCTACTCTTCAATGGAACTGGAGAAAAGCACAGAAACGGTTCTGCCTAGAAGGGGGCGGGGAGAGGGTGAGGGCGGGGGCAGGAGGGAGAAATGACCCAAACAATCTATGTGCATATGAATAAATGAATAATATAAATAAATAAATAAAATGAGATTGCCCATGTGTGCAGATTGACCCTTCTGTTCTGATGAAGTGGCCCAGAATATTCCTTCCATCCATTCTTTTCTATTAATAATTGAATTCCTGGTACACAAATTTGCTTTCCAGATTAGCAAATATAGTGGTCCCCCCTTATCCATTCAAGTATGTTCCAAGACCTCCCAAGGATGCCTGAAAATGAAGATAGTACCAAGCCCTAGAAATACTATGTTTTTCTCCCAAACATACATACATACGATAAAGTTTAATTACTAAATTAGGCACAATAAGAGGTTAACAGCAATAATTAATACTAAGATATAGCATTTATAAAAATATACTGTAATGAAAGTTACATGGATGTGGTCTTTGTCTCTACTAAGTGATTACTAAGTGACTAATGGATAGGTGTCATAGACAGCACAGGTCTGCTGGACAGAGGGATGACTTATGTCCTGGGCAGGATGGAGCAAGATTTCATCACATTACTCAGAATTGCATGCGATTTCAAACTTATGGATTGTTTATTTCTGGAAGTTTTCCATTCATGTTCTTAGATTGTGGTTAACTTTGTGTAAGTGAAATTCCAGAAAGTGAAGCTGCACATAAAGGAGTCCATCTCTGTCAACTCTTTGTCCCCAACACATCAGGCCCTCTGTCAGCATTCTGCTCAAACTCTTGTTGACAAAAAATGACGGGTGGTTAACCCTAATCAATGAGGCATTTTGGATATTGTCTGCAGGAGGACTTTTTTTGCATAAAATAATATAAGGAAACAAATATAGTTAACTGTAATAAGTAAAAGTAGCATGTAACTGCATTATTACACATTACCCAGAGAAACAGAAGAAATAGTGTGTGTGTGTGTGTGTGTGTGTGTGTGTATGTTGTGTGTGTATATATATATATATATATATATATGTATATATATATATTATAAGTGGGTGGGAGGTGTATTTTAAGAAATGTGTTCATCTCTTCACAGGATTGGGACTAGAAAATCCAAACTCTGCAAGACTTTTAGAAATTCTGGCAAGACAGGAGGTCGTGGTCTTGACTAGACATGATTTCCTTTTTGGGGGAATTCAGAATTTCTCCTAACACCTTCAACTGATTTGATGAAGTTCACCCATATTACAGAAGCAAATCTACTCTACTTAAAGTCTGCTAACTTAAATTTTATCTGAAAAGTAACTTCACTGCAATATCTAGATCAGTGTTTGAACACACTATTGGTCACCTAGCCTACCTAAGTTGACACATAAAATTCATCACCACAGTGACTAAATAACCAAGGCCAGAATTCAGCTTGAGGTGGTTTTCATCTTTTGGACATCAAACTTTAAATGATGTATGTAAACTACTCTTCTGTTCTAGTGTCATCACTGTCCTATCATCTTGTTTTGTGATTGACATCAGCATCAACAACAATGTGCACAAAGGCCTTCAGAATTCTGTAGAATGGAAATTGATGATTGATAACCAAAGTTATAGATAACAAACTTAAGAATGTGATGATGATGACTGGCCAGGAATTTGCCCATTTCTCCAGTTGGATCTGGTTGGTCATTTAGTAGTGGGAATGAAGACATTGGAATGGGAGTTTAGAAGGTATTGGTTATTTGACCAGAAACAACCTATTATATTGTACACATGTGATCTCACATGCTAAGAAAGGGTCTTTCCTTAAGCAGAAAACTCAAAAGATAACAAAGCAATGACATTTAGACACAGCACCATCACAATAATTTTTCCCTTTTTTTTGGTGAGACTTAGGTTTGAACTCAGGGTTTCACACTTGCAAAGCAGGAGCTCAGTACTTGAGCCACACCTTCAATCCATTTTTGCTCTGGTTATTTTGGAGATGGGGTCTCACAAGTTATTTGCTCAGGCTGGCCTCAAGCTGTGATCCTTCCAATCTCAGCTTCCCAAGTAGCTAGGATTATAGGCATGAACCACCAGTGCCCCACTTTTCTCAGTAATTTTTAATTGAAAAAATAAATGAATAGATGCATGGAACAAAGGATCTATGTTCTTTTCAAAATAAAGAGTAGGACTTCTCCTTTTCTGTAATATGCAAACTGAACAAATAGGAAATTTCTACATTATGGAAGTCTCATGAATCTGAGAATAAATTTCTCTTTCCACCAGCTAGGATAGAGCTTTTTCTGGAGTATAGTTTCCTGGCAAACCCTTGTCAACATCTTCCTAGAGCCATCAGTGTTCAAAAGAAAGGCAAGTTATCCTTGAAGAAGCACTCCAGGCTATGAAATTGTCTGAAAAGGCTATAGTTTAGTGCTAGACATATACTATCTCATGCCATAGGCGTGGGTAGGGGTAACAGCAGATGGTGGAGAAAGGAGAAACAATGGAACACGCAAGATAAAGGTCATATTTCATATGCTGAGGTAGCAAGTAGGAAGGTAAAGATAAGAGAGGACACAGCATTCCTTCCTTAAAGGTTGATTTACTTTAAAATATATATATTGGCAGAGGTAAGAGCATATTTTTCTATTAAACAATATACCTATATTATCATTGAATATAAAATTCACATGAGTTAATATGATCAAAATACTAGTTTTCTAGAACACTGTGACTATGCCAAGCACTGTTTCTAGCTAATGGCTGTGGCCACAACTATTAGTTGACTGCTGTGTGAGGTGGTGTTTCACCCATTTCACAAGCAATGAATGAGGTTGGAAGCTGCATTGTGATTTTGAGAAGGAGGCAACTGAGGCATAGCGCAGTTAACTCACTCGTCGTGCTTAGATGGCTAAGCACCTTCTAATGCAAAGCTCAAACTCCTCATGAGCAGCTTAACTTCTTGCTCATTCCCTGATCCCCTGGCTCCAATCTTCATCTTCTACCATCAAGGGTGCTCTATTAAAAGAGTTGGAGGAGAACCTTAATTTGATCACCTAATCAGAACTTCAGTAACTCCATTAATTGGAAATGTTATGAATCAGGTATCAGTGAAAGAGGTCTAGTGGGGGTTTCATGAGGCATTGGAAACTTCAAGATCAATAAACTTTTTTTGTTAAGGCTAAATCTAACTTTTTAAAAAGTTAAGAAACAAATAGTAGTAACCCTTTATTGATGTTCTGGAATATGAGTAGAGAGCTAGAGTTTTGTTTTTTTACTGAGTAAAGGAATTATGACACAATTGCATGATGGATACAATGTAAAATTTAAGAGAACTGGAAACTTTTCAGCTTCTCCACCCCTGCATCTCCCAGACCCAGAGCAATGCAGGGTACCTAGTAGCTGCTTAATGAATACTTGTTAAATGAATAAATGAATGACATATTATATAGTTAGAATCAAGTAGTAGAAATAATGAGATCTTACCTGGGCACTATGATTTTGTTTCTCTGGACTATTATTCAGCAGTGCTATTTCGTTGTTGTTCAAGAACTAGACAGTCATTGAATGCAATTATTTAAAAGTATTCTTTAAGATGTTTGGCCTAATTTGACTGTTCTTTCCTGATAAGGAACATCAGAATTATAAACTTAGAAGCAAGAAATGGAGTTGAGTGATTGAATTTAATAAATTCAACTTATTTCAGTGACACGGCCACAGAATGCAGGACAAAATCATAGATTTAGCATACCTCTTCAGAATGCTAAAGATAAAAATTATTTCTAATTTTAATTTGTATTTATTCAATAATAAGGTGAACATATGAATATAGGTACACTAACTTTTTTCTTTTTTTCTTTATTGTTGTGCTGGGTGGGAGTACATTGTGGCATTTACAAAGGTTCTTACAATGTATCAAATATATCGTTCTTGAATTCACCCCCTCTACCCCTCCCTTTTATCCCTTCCTCCCCCATTCATGGAATTGTTACATCAGGTATCATTATTGCATTTACATGCATGTGTACACATTTTTTACACTATATTCCCCTTCTTACCACCTTTTCCTTCCACCTTCCCTATCACACCAGTGCCAACCCTCCCCCTTGGGCAGGACCTCTTCCACTCTCTTGTTTTCAGATTTTACAAAAGAGAAAAAAGATAAAAGGAAAAACATGACATTGTTGTTTGTTTGAGATAAAGGTAGCTAACAGGTAGTTTCCTTGTGGCTTTTCCATGTATGTATGTACAGTAACTTCTTTCTTTTGTTCATCTTGAATTTCCCTAGATTATCTACCAGGAACTCATTGTTCTTACCAATTTGTAGGAGCTCTTTGTAAGTTTTTTCTATATATTTACTTCCTCTCAACTGCCTGCCTTTACAACAGTATTTTGTAAAACAGCAAATTCTCCAGAAGACAATATCAAATCTCTAAAAGAAGCAGAGAGTACCACAAGGATTATGTAGCATATTAGCAATTCCAAGAGAAGATATTCTTAAAATTTTCTTCACTGAGCTAAGTTCCCTTTGCTCTAATAACCTGTCACCACTGGAGAATCAACACAAGAGTAATACATCGTGCTGTAATAAGAACAGTAGCAACTGCTTATTGCACAGCAATGTGTGTTTTACTACTAATACAGTCATTGGCATAAATCAGAATATTTTGGAAGTGCTCTGCCATTCTTGTCCTTAGAACAAACGAAACTCAATTTACTAATATAAAATAGTAACATTCCCTTAAATCGAGGTGGAATTGGTATCTTGGCATGCTTTCTGAATCTGTACAATCATTTGGAGACAACATAGCTTATGATCACACCATCCCATAAGCTGAATTCCTTTCCTTTAAATGGAGGCAGCAACTCCCTCCCAAGAGAGCAATGTCAAGTTCTCTGATTCATTAATCTCATAGGATTTGGTGGGATGCTTCCAATTTACAGCCATGTTCTTTCCAAACAATGAGCACAAACATTATAGAAACTTAATCGTGTGGATTTTATTTCTCTGGTTTTTAACTGCAGTGGTGCTGAGGTGAAGAACACCAGGATGAAAGAAAACTGTGAATTCAGCCAAGTGTTTCAGTAGGAAAGTAGAACTCAAAAGTAGAACGGGGAAAGGCTGCCAGCAGACCAAGAGCTCCATTCGCTTACTGCATGCATGACATCATTCTATCTTGCAGGCTGGGTCTCTGCATGATGCTAGCAGAAGATGATAATGATGGAAAGAAGGGTGTGGTTCTCATTTACCGTGAGCTTCCTGCACCCCAATTAATAGCTGTTCAGCATCTAGTGTGTGGCAGACTCTGTGTCATGAAGACCTGAAGAAAGAGTCACTGGAGGCTTGGAGTAGAACTCCTCAAGATGTTGCAGAGCAAAAACATATAAGAACTGTTTTTCTCTCCTACAGTCCCAAATATGCCTCTGTGTGATTCCACACTGTTCACTGTAGTACAAGAATACAAACATCAGAAATTGCCTATTGGGTTCATTACTTTACTTAAAAAGGAAATGTTCCCAAGCTTGAAAATGTCATGTTGGGCTAAGAAAAAAAAAAAAGAATTAATGATCAAATTAAAACACACAACCCTAAGGAAAAGGCTTATTACGATTGTTGTGATGACTGACTCACAACTACTGTGTTACAATACATTGCAGCGTAATAAAGGTTTCCTTTTAATAAGGTTGTTTCTTTTTGACAAAACTATATCAAATGAAGACAGAAGGTAGCAATAATGTCTGTGGCAGGGAAGCAGGCTGTGTAGTGTCACTGCCTTGGTCACAAGCACAAACACAGGCAAATGGCTGGCATCAGGTTAATCTAAATGCAACTCTAGAAGACGTGGCTTTGCCACAAACCAAACTGTGTCCTCCAGAACTTCCATCAGTAGTTGTGAGAAAGGTAAGCTACCTGCTTCTGCATCATTTGGGAATATCATAGCTCCTTTGAAGCAGGCCACATGTCCCTTCCTTTTCTGGAGGAAGATGGATTGGTCCACTGGGACATGTTCTCTTGGAAAACAAGTCCTAATGGCCCCTGCTGAAAACTTAAGGGTAACTCTCAGTACCTTAGAGGAGAGACTCTACAAAATCAGCCACAAGTTCAGAGTTCATGGGAAATCACTTTTAAAAGAAAACCATGATCCTTTTTCTAAACAATTATAACTTAAATGCAGAGTAGAAATAATTTGGACACTCCTCCCATTTACCACAAAAGGAGATGTAGGGTTTTCTTTGCTCTTTTAACAAAGCCCCATTGTTTTCTCATGATTTAGCTTTATGGGGTTTAAATTAAAGGGAAGCTCCTCTATGGTGGCACAAATTTTTGTTTTAAAGCATTTAAATGGCATTTATATTAGTGAACTCCCTTGTGGGCTAGTACTTGTTCTAAGATGAATTTTTTTAATTGGAAATGTTTCAGATCATTAGCATGAAACAGTAAGTACAAGGCAAAAAGTTAACAACCACAGTGTCCTATGACTCTGCATAAGGAGTGTTCCAATAGTCTTGGTGAGCTCTCCTAAGACAGTCAATGGAAGTCTTAAACTAACTTCTCTTTTAAATACTGGGGACATCATAGCTAGGTTTCACCTTTGGGAAAAGGAAGAAAATGATTGCAGGCTAGGAGGAGCTGACCCATCTGCAAACCTTGAAGATCTGGTGGCCTCATTGTTCCACAGCCTAAGGAATGAAGAACCTTTAAATCAACAGTTTGGTAGGGACTGTAACCTAGTACTTTCAAAGTTATTTCATTAAACGTACCACATAATTATAATTGAAGAGAATATAGGGTCATTTTTTAACCCATTATTAGAAAATCTTTCTCTTCAAAAGCTATTATTAAAAAGAAAAAGTAGCCTTTCAGTAATAACTAAGTCTGGAAAGCATTTTAAACATATAGAACAGACCCAGGACTTTAAATTTTGTTGCACAAAAGACAAATGAGACTACTAATCCTTTAAAATACACATTTTTAAATCCTTTAAAAAATGTCTCTTCATTTCCATTTCTGTGGGATTTCATGAGGATATCAGCAATGACATCACAGTGCCTCTGAGACATTATTTTAGCCATATGTGAGCTGTTTGTCTCTTCTTTATGTGTATTTTTTTGATAATGAAACATATACCAAATGCAAAAAAATAAATTTCACTAATCAATATTTTTAAATGTTTAAAAACACCAGGTAACTGAGTATGATGGCACATGCTTTTAATCTCAGCACTTCAGAGGCTGAGGCAGGAGGATCCAGAGTTCAAGGCTAGCTACATAGTGAGTACCAGGCCAGCCTGGACCACAAAATAAACAAACAAAAGACCAAAACCCTAAGATTATTAGAATTCGTTTATCCAAAATGGCAGCACTTTTTCAGAGTAAAGATTAGTCCAAATGAGGTACTAAGCACTAAACTCCTGTAAACACAGATGTGGGAGCAGAGAACGAAAGCCCAAGAACAGCCTCCTTCAAACGGTGAAGGACAAACCAAGACTCAAATGAGAAGGAGCTAGCAGAGAGAACCAGGAGACAAGTGCTCTAGGCCAAGGGAACGGCCAGGTCTGAAGCCCACAAGTGTAACATAGCCCAGCTAGAGTGCTGGGAGGATGGCAGAGGAGAGACTGCAGGGATCACATTCCCGAGCATTGTCTTCATCCCGATCTGCATCATTATGACCAGTGTTGCAGCTGCTCCAAGGATGAACTGTTGTGGAAGGTTTCCCCAGTCGGGGCAAAAGTATTTGACCTGAAGTGCAAATGCATGTGAAAGAAAACTTCTTAAGACGTGGACGGAGGTGCAGATTCATCTTAGCCTTACTGCCTTATCCAGGAGTTGGATTGTCTTGGGAGAGAAGGCATTACAAGGTTAAAAGCACAGAGAAAGAGGATGTGTTGCCATTGTGGTTGTCAAGTTTATTCTGCTGATACTGAATTTTTTGTCATTTGCTTATTGCAACATGAGAAAGTAATTAGTTAGTTGTTAAAAATTACTATTCATTTAATAAGCTTAAAATCTAGGGGATAGGAATTAGAGCAGGGCTCAGGTGACAGAGTCCACTGTCTTGTGTGGCATAACAGTGACTCATGTTGGTCTAGAGTGCTTAAAAAGGCTTTGCTCCTGTTTGGTGTTTTGTCCAGGATGGCTGGACCACTGCACCAGACAGGCTCCTGTCTCTCTTTGTTATCATTTCAGATTCTTTCAACATGGTCTCTCTAGCAAGTGAACTCTTTTCATTTTGGCCATTTCAGTCCAAGCTGATGTAATTCCTCTAAAATTTTTGTGGGATACTCGTATATCAACTTTCATTACATTCCACAAAGCCCTTCTACATAGATCCTTCTCTAGCTTGGGCTCCCTAAGAGGCTGCTGTGCGACAATGGTTGTAAGATTCTTAAAAGCCCATTATTAGATCAAAAGAGCATTGGAGGCATATCCTTAAGATGTTTAGAAGGCCTTTTGTCCAGCTGAAAGTGTCTACAAGCAGCATCTTTTTAAGGTCTTCACAGAGACTTCTATAATCTTAACCTGACCTTCAACTTTACCCTGAAACAATGTTTTACTATCCAAGATTCGATCCTTGCCTCAAGGTCATTTCTCAAGAAACTATCCTGGGTTCCTGGCATTTCCCCTAAATTCTTCTTAAAAACAAAACCACTCCTTTTTTATCTTCTCGTGTTTTATAATAAGGAGTTAAAATAAGCCAGATGGGACTGTCTATGTCTCGTATGGAAATTTGCCCTAGCAGGTCCACCAACAATTAAATATCTTTTTCTGTTTTTCCATGCAAGAACAGGTGAAAGGTTGTCAAACTTCCCAGTGCTACAAAATAAAGCCCCTGCTCCTCAACCTCCAATGTTTTCCTCACTGTCTTTTCATCCTTCATTAATAGTTTTCTTGAAGTCCTTCCAGTTTTTAGTAACACTGTTCTTAAATCCAAATTTCCGGGTAGCAAAGGTTGTAAAAGATAGAGGTGAGACAAGATCAAAACCAATTAAAGATGATTTATATAACAATAAAAGAGTATAAATAAACCAGGGTGCACACTGTGCCATGGACTAATATTCATTAGATTGCTACAACTATTTAATGTCCTTACTGTGAGATGATCTTATTGGTGGATCATTTCACAACAAGAAAAGGTATTAAGTGAGAGGGGCAGATTGCATGATAGTTTAGAATAGTGTGCACCAAAATATTGAAAGTGTTTATTTCTAAGTACTGGGTTTGTAGGTGATTTTTTAGTTTTTCTTTTATTTTCTTTTATATTGCTGACTACTTTTAAAATAATAAACATGATATTTTTACAATCAAATTAAACAATAAGGCTATGTTTGCATTTTAGAAAAAAACAAAAATTGGTTTTTGCAGAAACCTGGGATACTAAGTGAGGGGCTATGGGATAGAGCAGATATATGAGGAACATATTAAAGATGTAGAACTTCTACGAGTTGACTTATTGGATTGGCAGGAAGAGGGGGCAGAAAGTATCCTTGGTAAGCAAGAAGAGGTGATTGGGAAGGGGTTCTTATTTGAGAGGTTGAGCACTGGGGAGATGGTATTATTTACACTCTGGGTTCTATTTCATCCCTTCTTTTCTTAGAGATATTTGGAAGCTATGATTCCAATGTAATTACTCCTATTCAGGTCATAAATGGCCTCTTAGTCTCAAATTCCAGTTCAGTCTTATTCCCTCTCTTATTTGTCATCTCAATAGCAATTGACAGTGTGTCATTCCTGCTTCTGCACAGCTCCTCCTCCCTTGGTCTCTTCCTACCATCCTGACAACTTCCACCTCTAGTCTTCTCACCTCACCTCACTTTTTAATTGCTGTTGTCATAGGAGTTCATCCACCAAAGACATCATAATCAACAAAGCATTTATGTGTCTTGTTACCTAGATGATCTTCCAGTGCATACTTCTTGCCTCAATATTTGTGTCTAGCCGCTCACTAGAAAGCCCCCATTGGAATTGTTATGAGCGTCTAAAACCCTTTGTTCTTCCTTAAAGTCAGAAAATGGCAAGATCATTCATGCAATTGTGCATTCATTAAGTTTGGAGTCACACTCCATTGCTTATGCTCCTTCATCACCTCTCCCGGTCATGTTATTCAGCCTCCCAGATCCTCTTCCCAGCTCTGTGGTTGCCATGGATTCTTCACCTCTATCTCTACAGCCGCTGCATTTCTGCATCCTTCATGTGGATTACTGCAATATTCTTCTCACTCAGCCCAACTCTTTTTCAGTGCATTCACAGTGCTGGGTGAGAGAGTGCCCCAAAACACAAACTTGAATACAGGTCTCCTCCACCACCCCACATACAAGTCAAGGTCCTGTCTCTGTTCTCTGAATTATTAGCATGCAGCACCCTGCTTAGCAGGGAATACACACCACATGGTAGTCTACGGAGTTAATGAATCAATGAATAGCATGACTACAAGATAACTTTATAATCAGAATTGGAAGTCAGGTACTCCTGCCTTTGAATTTTAGACACAATTAATGTTGGGTAAATGGCACTGCATATTTCATTTCTCTGCTACTACCAACAAGCAAATAAGTCAGCTAAATAAGCAAATGATTAACAGCAAAACCCTGAGTTTTATAACTGTGTAATTACCAAAGCAATGGTATTGTTGTTAGGATCAAATCCACAGACCCCGTAGGAAATTGAAAATAGGAATTAAATGATCATTTTAATGTATATGTGGTAAATATATTTTTAAAATAGAATTTCTTACTGCTTTGAAAAGCAGTAGTCTTCTGATGATATAAAAAAAGATAGAAAATTTTTGTGGGGCAAACACTTTTTTTTAAAGCAAATTAAAACCAGTGCAAGGAATTCAAGATGCCATTTCAGAACAGTATGTTAAAGGATGCTCTGAGGCTGAGGCAGGCAAGGCCACTGCTGCTGACCTCTGAGGTGGGAGGGCCACCTCAAAAGTCAGATTTCCATCACCTTGGCTTTGGCTGCTGTATGGACAGCATATTTTGAGTGTATCTATATGCACTCTTGGATCTTACACTTCCCTCTTTTTCCTTTTGCGATAATTACATTATCTAGTTAATCTTACTTCCTTCTGGGGATTTCTGTATTTCACCTCAAATCCTTTCGGAAAAAAATCTGGATACAAATTAATAAACCAATAAAATAGAAGTACTTTCAAATATATGTTTATTGTGACATTTAGAAACAAAAGACTTCCAGACAGAGAATTATATTCTTGTTTATTTTCTTTCTTTTAGGATTACTGAAGTTCAAAACAGTCATCTCCAAACTGAAATAAGGAGCATAGCTCTAGTGGTGCCACCCTAGGAAGGATAGTAGTTAGCTACACTGTGCCTTTCCTGTTTGATCTAGGATGTACTTGAAATTGACTCTGGTGGACAGAGTGAAACGTGTCCAAAATCAAAGAGGTGTGTGTGTGTGTGTGGAGGGGGAAGATCATACTCTTAACTTTTTAAACTGGATTTGAAGAAAGAGTGGAGAAGTGTCAGTCTCTCAGAACATAGGGCACAGAGACTTGTATCTCAGATAAGCTTATGCCATCAGCAAGTGTCCTCAGCAAGTCACACAGCCCACAGAGTAGCTTTCCCTGTCCACTGTCCTCGGTCTCCAATGAAGCCTGGCTTCAAAGTCCCTCTTTGAGCCCTCATGACTTCCAGCTCACATTTCTTCCATTGCATAAGCCATGTGGGCCACAATGGTTTATGAGCCTCCTCCCTATAAGGCAACCTCTCCCGGTTGTAGGTGATTTTCACTCAGCTCCTTATCTCCAGAGTCCAGTGTAGTAGCTGGCACATAGGTGGTGCTCAATAAAAACATACTGGATAAATGTATGAATGAAATCAAATATCACTTTATCGTTCTTGGCCTCAGTTTCATTTTTAAGACAAGGGAATTAACTCAGCAGATCCTAATTTTCCTTCTGTCTGTTCTTTGGTCCTTTCCCATGAGACATAAGACTTTTTGAGCCCATAAAATGAGCAATCTTTACGGCATTTTCCTACAGAGTAAAGCCTTGTGGTCTTCATTTGAGAGTTTGAGATATCTTTGGATATGAAGGAGAGGTAAACAAATAAACATGGATAGAGCTTCCTATAGGCTCCCAGTCGGGAGTCCTTGAACTTTTATTATGCCCTTGAAAAACAAAAATACTAATGAGAGGATGAAAAACAATAAGATTCACATTTAGAAAGGAAGGTAGAAAAGGTGTGGGGAGGGAGGAGAAGGATCAGCAGCAACTGGAGAGAGAGGTGGTATAGACACGTATGTCTAAAGAAGAGAATTGTGCTCAAGGAGCCTGCTATGAAAATGGACAGGGGCTTTCCGGGGCTTTTGAGCCACACTTTACTCAGAAAGCAAATACAGAAAATTTCTGCTGCTTCTTGCCTTTTTGTCACTAATACCTTATTGCAGTTGCTTCAAAATGAGAGTTCTAACAGAAGCATTTTAAAAAAGATTGAGACAAAAATGTAATAATTGCACACTCATTCTTGTAATTTCAGAAATTCATGATGTGAGGCGATTCAGACATGCTTCTTCAAATCTGGATTCCTTTTCACTGTTCACGAAAGACCAGTCTAGTCAGATTGGAGCTGATCGCTATTTTTGAGTCATACCAGTAAATGGTTGGAGTCCATTGTCAGAGTGGGAAAACTGTATTTTTTCCATAATTCAAAAATAATTGAAAGAATGTAGCTCACCAATTTTGAAATAATGAATTTTTTTTTTAAGATAATGGCTAAGTTCAGTCCAATCTTAGAAAATTCCAGCACCGAGGCTTTTTTTTTTTTTGAGAAAAAATGAAGAGAAAGGGATCGATGAGCAAAAATGATGTGTTATGAGTAAAAACCATCGTTTTTAGCTCCTATCTGTCACATTCCCTAAAGGAATACAGAATACATTTTTACAGGGTATCTGTTGACAAAAGTCAAAAAACAAATGTACTCTTGTGAGTCAAAAGGAGTAGCCAATGAATTGTGCTCTGTTTAGTTGCTCAGGGCTGACGGGGAAGAGAGGAGGAGAGTGAAGGGAATGTATTCCTCCCTGGGCAGAGGTAGTTTATTTTCTTGTACCTTAGAAGTGTTTCACACTAGCTGAAATCATAGTGCAGCTCTTACCGTGTCTTCCCTGGAGGAAAAGAAGGGGAGGCAATATAAAAAAAAGAAAGGGAAAGAGAAGAAAGTCCTCAGGATGGTAAATAGAAGAGGCACTTGTGCAGCCCTGGCCCCCTGTCATTGTCTTCATTGTAAGTGGTGTCAGAGGCATCACATCAGGTTGCCGCCACAGGGTGCATGCAAATGGGAGAGAGAGTGTGCAGACAGCGCCACGCAGACAGCGCCGCGCTGCCGCCACCTGCACATTTCAGATTGTTGGCAGGGGGGAATATTCTCCATTAAATACCAGACAGCTGGCAATTCCAAGCTCCCATTTTATTTTCTATGAAATAAGGAAGGCTGACCTATGAGGTCATATGCTAGCAGACTGTGGACCATGGATTTAAGCAGGAGACAGATAGAGCAAAATCCAGGTCTTCATTAGGCCCCCCTGGAATAACAAAGGGAAATGACCATGAAGCACCAGGGACATAGAGTGACAGGAAATGTGTGATCACAGCATAGTACATGAGCAAGGGAGGGCAGACTGTTTCTGTGAACACTGGAATGTTTATTTTATCTGTCATACACATAACTCTTAGGGCCAGCCACTCTTCTAAGCACTTGCCACTTATTAACTCATTTAATTCTCAGATAGACCTTATCATTGCTTTTCTTATCATCACCATATTACATGCAGATGAGGAAACCGAGTCATAGAGAGTTAAAGGACTTGCCAAGAACCACCTAGTTGTGAAGTAGCAGGGTGGGGGATTCAAACCAGGTCTCCTAACCAAACACAAACTCTTAGCCCTTGAATTGTTTCCCAATGAAAATGTTAGAAAAGTTAAATGGGATATTGTCAGAGATTTCCATACAACAAAGGATCATGTGTGCAAGTTATCTGAACAATTCAGCGGAACAGCATTATCTCTATGAATGTATAGTTATTTGCATAGGAGGTATTTTTAACAATATCCTGTTTATCAGTTTTGTCTATAAAATGGCTAAAATATATTATTATTCCTTTAAAAACCTGAAAATGTGTACATATTGTATGTTACATACTTTCCCCAAAATTGCAGTTATGTCTTAGTCTGGGAGGATCTGCCCCAGTCCACTCTGCCAGCTGGAGCCATTCACATTTCCCAGTGTTCACCATTTGAGTCACCTTTCCTAACAGTCGCCCTCCCCGAGTCCATCCTCCCTTCCTTCCTAACAGAACCCCGCCCCCCATTTCTCGGATGTTTTATCCCTAAGTAGTGAATGGCTTTCCCAAGGCAATTACAACTAAGTCTGCTAATTAGTTTGCTGAAAGAAAGAAGTTATATTTCATTACATTCCAAGGTTCCTTCTCTTCTTCTCTCTCCCGCTCTGGCCAGGAAAAGGAAATCAGTCTGGGTCTAAGCTAAGAACTGCAAAAGGGAGTGACAAAAGGATCCAGGTATTTCACTGGGCAGCTGACTGTCTTGTGCCTGAAACCTACTAAGACTTTGAATTTCCTGTCTTGTGAAATGACTGTCCATATTGTTTTCCGGTTATTTGTAGCCCAAAGCATCCTAACTAAGCCTTAAGTCCTGCATTCCTAAATAGTAAGCTCCCCTGAAAGCTCTATCAAGGCCCTAAGCAGCCTTGACACCAATCTCCAAATACTTCCACTTGGCTGTGAGCCTCTTAGGAGTTGTCCAAAGTCTTAAGCAAATGAAACCGAGACTCTTCAGGTACTGTGGCAGCAGTACCTGACAGGAGTGGGATCAGGTAACATGACTGGGAGCAAACTGGTGGTAGACATTATAAAGGATAAGAAACTTCATCTTCCAGTAGATGTTTTTTTTTCCCCTGATAGCATTAGTATGGTAGGAAATAAAGGACAACTTTTTTTTCAATAAAACAATTAAAATTAAAGACCTATCTTCCCATTCATTAGCTATGTGACCTTAAGTAAGTTACTTAGTGTCCCAAAACCTCAGTTTCTTCATCTGCAGAAACAAGAATAACAAATCTTACAGATAATACAGTCAACAATGTATACAAAACCCCAAACCACTGCCATTATTGTGATGTTGGCTCTACATCCCTCTTGCCAATGCTTTCATTCAACAACTAAGTATTGAGCACTGACTATATTGCCAAGAACAGACTGGCACAAGGGCGCAGTAACACTTTTACACACATCAGTATCTCTTACAAGGAAAATATTCATACATGAGTTATAAACAGGGTATCTATAACTCTGTTTTTGAAATCTTTCTTTTAGGATCGATGCTCCAACTTTTCTAGCCTTATTATTGTAACTTATTCAAACACAGTTTTTTCCTAAGAAGGTATACAAGCCAGGACTTCCTCTCAGGAAAGAAATCACATAATTCTCTCCTTCCACTTGGAAGCTCATACTCTTCTTTGTAAAGGGAAAACTATCCTAGAGTTTTAAGATGACTATCACGAACTCTAGTGTGAAAAATGAGAAAAAGTTCACCCACTTCCCTTTTGTAAATTTCAGGTTGATTCAATCATCGTGAAAGTAATAAAGTTAACTCTTCTCCCAGAGGTGAGAAGTCAACTTCCACACATACCAGAGGAGTCACACAGTTGTCCTTCCCAGCTGTCAGTCTCTGGACTTTATTCAGCATTTCTGGAAAACCAACCTGGGGAAATTGTTACATTCCTTTCCATGTGGTGGAACCAGAAATGAGCTCTGGAAAAGGCAGAGTCTCTGGAGAATTCAAGGCTTTATGGATGTAGATTAGTGTTTTCTACCCACGTGGAGATCCATCCCTCAATTTTACAGGAAGTATATGTTAATGGGGAGCACAGTGGCCGATCTCTGCTTTCACTGGGATGTTAAAGAGGGAGCACTTGTTTGGAAGTCACTCTCATGAAAGAGAGTTCCTGAGAAGATGGGGATATATCTGAGTTTCAGAACATCAAGTTCAGTTGTAGCAACTTCGTGCCTCCATGATCAGCTCTGGAATTCTCAGTGTTCATTCATTAAGAGACTCTGTGGGTTCCAGTCACACTCAGTCCTCATGGGTTATCTCATTGAGCTATTCTCATTTCCCTCCAACTGGAACAGTCTCTTTTGGAGACTATCACGAAAGATGGTAACAGAAGGAGTCACTGCCGTTACCACTGTCTCATAGTTCAATGCTTGTTCCGTACGAGTACATCCACTCCACCACAACGTTGAGAAAAACAGCCCACTTTGACTTCTGAGGACTATTACTGTGGTTCATTTACTTGACCTCTATGTTCTTACAGTTTCTCATAACAATGGATGAACTTGATCCTTTAAAGAAGTTTTATCAAGATAAAAAAAAATCAAAAACCACAAACTTGGCAATCCCCTTATTTTCCTTGATGCTGTAAAGATTAAAAAAGAGCATAACTTATGTTCTCTGATCCACAGAGAATCAAGAGCAATATTTAGGTGAGATTAGGTTGAATAGCAATGTAAGAGTCTCATAGAGGCAGAAGAGCTAGCTTTTCACACGACAGTGGGGATGCACATCTCCTGATCTCTGTTGGCTGGAGTTTTGGGAAGACCTTGAAGAGTGGTTAGGTATAAAGAATGACAAATCAGAGAAGGGACAGTCTAAGCAGAAAAGAAGAGTGTTGATGAAAGCTCCATGGAGAATTTTTAGCTTTATTGGACTAAAAGAAGGTTGAGCTGGTATAGTAAAGGTAGTCAATTGAGTTTTGAGTGTGACATTCAGGTGTTTAAATTGTATCTTGCAAGCACTGGGGAGACACTGAAGACTGCACAGATGAATGTTATGAAGAATAGAGGTTTTTATGACTATTAATCTGGCAGGTGTAGGAGGAAGGGATTAGAAGGGGGAAGACAGGAAGTGATTGGAGAGGCCATAAGGTCTTAAATCAGTGCACTAGTAGGGGAGAGAGCAAGAAGTGAGTAGCAAGATGGGGACTATCAAGCATTTTCCTTGTGGAAACTCATTGAAACTTTCATATTTTTTCGCTGCATTTCAAGGGAAAATATAACAATGTTGTCTTCAGCAAGTTCAAAATGCAGAGCATAAAACTGTGATTTTTCCAAACCTTTTAAGAAATAATATTAAAAGCTATGTGTTATATATTTAGTAAAACCTGGCATCCATTCTCTCTTTTGCATTAATATAGATTAGTAAAATATGCATCCTCTGTATGATTTGTGCATAAGCATATCAATAATAATGTATAAAGAAAACATATTCGAAATCTAATCAGAGTTTTTGATTATAAACTGTATGAATCAGTAAGATAACACACTTGGAGTAGAATCTTCAACATCACAAATCAGCATAAGGCTTTAAATTAAATTCCAATCACCAAATCAGGTCATAAAATGTCATAGCCTAATTTTCACTCCATGACTGAGAGGGTGACTGAGGAGAGAGAAATGATTTCCTACTTCCACACTTGCCTCTTCCTCTACCCATTCCTTGATTGTAGCAAAAGCCATACAATGAGCTATTTGGTGACTGAGCAAGATTTTCTTAATCTTTTATTCATTCTCATACATATAAATCAGAATGGGGCAAAAGGTATATCACTAACTTTGGCCAACCCATTTATCCCCTTGCCCTGGTCCATGCTCTGGTTGGGAACACAAAGCCCAAAGAAATATGGCAAGAACCAATGAATTTAACAGATGAGAACAGTGACTAAGGAGAGACTGTCTTTCCTCCCTTAGACTCTACTTCCTTCTTAATGGGCTGGGCTTTCTTCATCTGTAGAAATGTTATTTCAATCCTTTAATCTTTTTAGCTAAGTTCTCATTTTAACTCTTAAGGCTCAAAAATACGTCATTGTTTTGGAAATCATTAAACCGTTAGCCTCTTTAAGATAGACACTGCTGTGTTTTATTAATTTTTTCTTTGTTCTGTTCCTACTGTGCCCACCTTGGACCCTGATAAATAGCAAATAGTTGATTAATATTTATTGACTTGAATTTTTGAACCTACTTTTAAAAAAAGATATAGATTGAAAACATATAAACCGGGGGAGTTAATCAGGAGCCAAGATAATGTTTAATCAATTGTAGCTTTTCGTTTTCAGGTTTAGTAAACAGGCACTGTTGTTTCCCTTTGAAGCTCGCACTAGGTCATGTGTTTTAGACACTGGCTGATGTTGATATATACCCTTGTATCCATTGCAACCCGACAAAATGCAACAGAGGGTGAGTCCTTTATTGAATGGCCCTCAGATGGTTCATTTTGTTTTCTGATGGCAGATACTGAAGCCACAGAAAGCCTTCTCTTGCCTTTCAAAGTGCCTTTTCAGTTTTTAATTTGACATGGAGGGGTACACGATCCACGATACATGCAGACCAGCAGTTATCTCTCATCATCAACCTCTTTGCTGCATTTCAACCCATCTTGGCTGAAAGCAGCTCTATTGTAGGTACTTATCCTGGCTCTAGCTTACATGTGTGGTTCAATGACAAGATCCCTGATAAAATGGAAAAGAGACTAAGAAATGGACTTTTAAATGATCAACTGACCATTCACTTCTCCAGGTTCAGTTTCTGCTTGACAGACTTATTGAAGAGAGAGCCACATGGCAGACCAGGAATATATCTTACAGGTCTAGGGTATATGAGAATCACAGACTCCTGTAGAGCCAGAAGCAGTTAGACATGATCTCATTTGATATGACCATTTTTGGGTAAGAGAATTGATACTCAGAGGATTAAAAGGATTCCCTCAAGGTCAGGCAGCTCATGTTAGAGCCAGTACTACAAGTCAGCTTGTTTGGGGATCTTTGTTTGTTGACATTTTTGCTGACTCATGTTAGGGGAACCTAGAAGAAAAAAACAGGGATGTCCTAGTTTCTCAAGAATATATTTTTAAAAAGAATACCATTGGGTGAGGGATTATTTGAGACTTCTTGGTTTCCTTGGCTAAGTCACCCTTCAAATGGGTAGGGTACTGGGAGGATCACTGACTGTAAATTTGGACTTAGGTTCATTTTACAGCCAGTGCTATAATTCATTGAGTACCCATTATATGTTAAGCATTGCAATATGTTATTTTTATCTTCACAATGAATCTGGAAGGAGCCCTATTTTATAAACTGAAAGGCTGAGGCAATGTCAAGCAGATGTTCAAACCTAGTTTCTGATTGATTTCCACATGACCAGTCTTTCCCCTAGACCACACTGCTCATATTAACAGTTTAACCCCAGGCAAATTACTTTAATTTCTCAAAACCAGTTTTCTGGACTGTAAAATGGATACATAATACTCTTCCTAACATTGTTATAAGATGAAATGACGTATATATAAACATGGAATATCTGGCTTTGACTTGACACACAGAAGATAGTCAATAAAAGTCAGTTCTATTCTGTAGCTATAACCCTCTCCCATTTAAATTTTCAACAAGAGTTACATTCTGAACTATATTGGCGTATTGGAAAAAAAAATAAAAAACACTAACAAGGTGTCAGAAAAAGTCAGTAAAGGATTAAATGTTCTAAGTGACAATCTCAAACTATCAAATAACCTAGTGGCAAAATTTAAATTGCAGAGAATAGGGTTCCAATACTGTTCTCTGAGTGAAATACTTGAAAGTCAGAAAAAACACTAACTCAAAATCATCATCCTAAGTTTGAAATGCAGGTAAGGGTTCCAGAAAAATGTGTGTTCAGTGTACAGGTAAAATGTTACTACCATTAGAAAGTGTATTTTTTTCTAAGTTTCCTTTATTGACCTACACTGTGTGTTGTATATAAAGTGAAAAGATGCAGCCATATCCACTTAATAACTGCAAATAGAAATAATTTCACCATTTCTTGAAGCAATGCACATTCTTTTGTAGTATCCTTCTGAAATTATAGTCTAAGTTTAAATGTGATTTAGTGTATAAAATTCAATTTGCATGTTTCAAAAATACATCTATTGTATTTAGCCAATACTTTTTACAGTTGATAGCAGTCAAAAAGGTTTATATTAAGAGGATAACAATGCAATGAAAATACAAATAAAAAAGAATAATATGTTCCATTCAGCCCCCCAAAGACAGAGTGAAGGACTGATAAGGAAAAACCAAATGGTTTAAAACAAGATTAGTATGTTTTTAGATTTAGTAATTGACCTTGGGAAAAATCATTTCACAAACTCCTGGATGAAAAGGGGTGTGTGTGTGTGTGTGTGTGTGTGCAACTGAACTGGGAGCAGACAGCTTCATTAAAACTTTCCATCATACAAGACTTGAGAGAACAATGATTTTCAAGCAAAACACTGTAATTGTCTAGAATATAAGTTGCAAGAAGGTGGATTGGTCCACATTTACCATTTATTGCTTTTTCCATTAAATTAGTATAGTGTTTTGCCCATAGAGAGTACTTATAAATAATTATCAAATGCTTGAAGATAAGGAATAAGATCTAATCTGTGGTAGAAGAAAAGTTTACCAGAACATAACTGAATGAAGATTTGGCTCCAAATACACACAGTCCAAGGCTCAGAATTCCAGAGGGTGCTACATAAGTTAGTGTTACTGTGCTGATTTTCCTGTGGGTAAAACAAGGTGGAGAAATCTGCCTAGACACATTTATGCTCCAACAGTGCCTACCTAGGGCATGACATCTTTTCTACTGGCCATTGTTTCAGTCTTCCTACCCTTTTTCACCATGGCAGGGGATAAATACAGCTGTACCATGTATTTTAAAATAAAATTTCCATAAAAATTCCAAGACCCAGTCTACAAGCAACTCACCATGGAGTAACTCTTGGACAAGTCACTTGACTAACAATAAAAATAGAAGATACTCTGGAAAAGTAAGTGATGCTTCTGTTTTTGTTTAAGCAATACTTGGCTGACTTAAAGGAATGTCAAAACCCTCTACTGAATTAATCAACATACGTTCCAATCAGCAATTGGAAATGCATTGTTCTTATTCAAGTGCAATAATTAGACTGAGTTATTTATGTAATACAGAATTGGCTTTTACAATAGTCCTCTTGCTCAGACTGATGGAGTTACCCCACCTCATAAGCACTGAGGCAGTCTAATATCCACAGAGCTCAGGATTAGATTGTGACACAAAATCAGAGAACATTGATATAAAGTTCTTGTCCTGGCTTGTCCCCACTCCTCTCTTCCATATTGCAGATGACTCTTATCTTTACCAACAGGAGTGTTCTCCGTTTCTGAACACATCTTGGGAAGGCTACAATTTTCTCCGGCCTGGCAATGGAATTCTGATCCTGTCCCAAACCTGTATCCACTAAGCACTGAATGAATCTCTCTAACAACAGTTGGCTCCCAGTCCCTCTTTGGTCATAAGTGAGCAGGTAGACTCTCTACCTGCACTTTGAATAACAGTTACAAAGAAAAGCAGCTGCACACAGACACAGGAGCAAAAAAGACTCATTTGGCTTCCTTTGGAGGAATGCTGACCTGGACATAGGAAAATTCTTCCCTTTTAAGTTACAAAAATGGAATAATATTTGCCATAGAGTAGGTGGCACACAAGAATATGCTATTTACTCACACATGACTGAAAATTGGTCCCAGTACTTTACAATTGGTCCTTGGTGATTCCCTATCAGAACTGTTAAAAACAGAGAAGCAGAACAACTTTCTGGATGCCGTGGTTCTTCCCATGACTCAGTGTTGCAGAAATGTTTGTTTTATTTCCCCACATAGAACAAAAGATCTTTGAAAGAAGGAACAAAAATCCATTATCTGGGATATGGTAGGCAGAATTCTAAAACGGCTTTCTAATATAGGTCCCTTTCTGTTATACCAGGATAACCCTCTCCTCTTGAGTGTGGGCGGACTCTGTTAATTGCCTCTAGCCAAGAGAATATGGCAAAGTTGGTGGAATGAAGAAGGAAGATGATTCTCTTTGGCCTTGAAGAGCAAACTGCTACACAGCAGAGAACTGTAGGATGTCTTTAGTTACTGAGAGCAATTCATAGCCATCAGTCAGGATTCAGTCCTACACTAACCACTTGTGGATCTGAGAACACATCTTAGCCAACACCTTCATAGCAACGTGGCAAGACCCTGAACAAAGAGCACGGTGAAGCTGTGCCCAAACTTCTGCCCCACAAAAAAAGGTGAGATAATGAATGTGGGTTGTATAAGGTGTTCCATAGCAATAGAGAGAAGGATGTCAATCTCTCTTTCAAAGAGCTTGCAGTTCTAACCTGTGGTGGAGAGCAACACCCCAGGGGTTGTAATCTCCTTGCAAGGATGGGTTGGGCACCTGGGTGGGGGTGACTGAGAAGCTCACCAGGACAAAAAGCCTGCCAAACACTTCTGGTAGTGTCAATTTCAACCTTATACATCCACCCCTGTGCCCCATCCAGAGACTCCAAGTACTCACAACCTGATCCTGACCCTCCCCACACCCACAACCAGGTCCTTGCTTGGGGTAAAAGGCAGTAGAAGTTGCTGGAAAACTACAAAGTGGATCAGGGACCAGGGAGTGAAGGAGTGGTTGTCTAAGAATCCATCCCAGGGAGATGAGAGATGGCAGAAACCAAGGCTCCAATAACCCAGCACACACTCTATTGTTCTATTAGACTTCACTGACAAAACACCAAATCAAAGAAAAAAGCCAAGCATTCAATCTTAAGTGTAGAGCTGTTCTATACACAGGGCCCTGTGTGACTGCACAGGACACAGCCTTGGAGATGTCTGGTGTGAGGGGACTCGAGGAAGCAGGGTATGGGGGGGGTGTTCTCAGCATTTATTCTGTTCCTCTCCACACCACCCCTCTGGAGCCTATACCCTCCTTTACTTTTTCTACACTCCCTCTATCCCATGAATTTTCATATGCCACTGGAGTAAGTATGGAGTTATGGGAGGGGGGGAGGCTTCAACAATGTGTATTTTGAGTCCAAATGCCTTCTATATATTTTGCTGTAATAAAACCTTTCCCCTGAAGAAATGAATTTTTATGGTCCAATTAAAATGGGAGAAAAGTCCCAGAATAAAAAGGAAATACTTGTAATGAAAAGCATAATTACTTAGTAAATATAAAATTACTGTTTCAAACTGCAGGAGTCCTAATACTTTACCATGAAAAGAGTGTATGTGCACTCTGTGTATGCACAGTGGCGTGCACATTCACACATGCAAATGAGGAGTTTTGCTAAAGAGATGAGGAATGCGTGATAAACACACATTTAAACGCACACAGACTAGACTTATTAATAGTTGTTCAGGACTGAATGCTGAGTCTCTTATTTGCTTCTTCACATCAAGCAAAAATGTTTGACACATAATCAAGGAATATGATTTGATTTTCAGAGACCATTAGGAAAGACAGTCTACAGAGTTATCCTGTTAATATTTCTGTTATTAAGATATCTGTTTCCTATATTTGGAATACCCAGAAAGAACAGAATCTAAATATTTAAATGTCTCACAGGAAAATATCTGACAACTAGAAAATGTCTTAAAAGCCTATAAAGTGTGGTACTGGATAATCAGAATCAGCTAACAGAATTCATTTTTATTAAAGCATTTCAAATGATCAAGTCACTGATGCGTTTTAACACTATAATAGCATAATACCCTTCCCTCAAATCTTCAGAGACACAAAATGATCACAGATTAAGCAAGTTCAACTGCACACAGTGTTTTCATAAGTTCAGGAATATTTCTCCATGAGAAATGCTTCTGGTATGAATGATGAGATTTTGAGAAAGTACCATTTTGATATAAAATGATCTGGTTGCCTGTGGTTATAAATTACTTCTGGCCCAGTTCTCCTTCTCTTCTTCCCTGTTCTCTTTCTCCCTGATGACAAACAGAGTTCTGAGCATAGAAGAAATGAACCAAGTGATGAGGTGAATGAGAACCTGACCCTACCTAGGTTTTTTTCCCTCCTCCCTGACACCACTGTGTTATGTGTAATAACACAATGTTATCGTGGCAGGAAATAATCGACAGAGAAGCCCAGACACTGGAAGCAGAGGGCGACCTTTGCTGCCAGGAAGGAATCTTAACTTGCAGCTTTTCTTCCGGTCCTAACAGTCATACATGCAAGGGTGAATAAAGAAGCGACCTGCGATGATTTACTCTTTCCACAATAACTAGGTGGCCCAAGGACCCAATGCGGTGGCCAGGGACATAAGGAATACTGAAACACTGTGGTCATCTTTATCCAAAGCAGGCATCTGATCTCTTGGTACCCTATAGAGGGTGGCATCATCTCATGCAGAACTGGGTAGATTGAAGAGACATTTACCTGGGAAACGCCAAAAGAACTATTGCTTATGAGCCAATGGTCATCTGCCCCTTATTGTAAATTCAAAGTATTGGCAAATTACTGGAAATTTTTTAAGCCCTGGAAGGCTAACTCTACCTTCTGTCATGGAGAGGCCATAGAGCAGAGGTTAAGACCAGTTTCTAAAATAAAACAAGTCCTGATTTCAAATCCTGCTGCCATAGCAACACAAGCTGGGCAGTATGGAGCAAGCCACTTTCCTGCTCTAAGATCAGTTTACTCACTTCTAAACTAAGGCTACTGAGGATACCCTCCTTACCGAGTATTGTAAGGTCTCCCATCAAGAGTTTATGGAAAGCTCTAACTTAATACCAGACATGTAGGAAGGACTCAGTACATGTTGGCTCCATATCATGACTACAAAGGATTTTTAAAATAATTCATACAGTGCCCACAATTTTGCTGTTGTTTTTTACTCAAGCCATTGAGCCCAGTGAGACAGGGTCCTGGTCTTTTCAGTGTTTTGTAAATTTTGCTATAGAGCTCCTGTGATTTATAGGTAATAAAAACAAAACCAATGTATATATAATCACTTCTGGGTGGGTCCCTTAAAGTTGTCTTAGGAAGGAAGTCATTGATGTCATCTCAGGCTCTTTAGCTAAGCCCTCAAACTGTGGCAAGTGTTCCCCTGACTTTTTCCTCCTTCCCCTGTTCCATATTATTCCACCTCTAGGAGAGAAGTCAGCATCTCGGGTCACCACAGGACCTGCTGGTTGGCTGCAGGTCCCAAATGACAGAAGCCTGAAAAATGTTTCCAGCAAATACCTCCACAAGCCAGAGTGTATGTGTGTGTGTGTGCTAATGTGTGCATGTGAGCATGTGTGTGTATCTGTGCTCACTCCAGTGTGTGTGTGAGTGTGTTTCTTTTATTGGCACTTGAGCTAAATGCCCAGCAGCTGCTTCTTGGCTGGGTTCCATTCACACTACAGTTGGCTCCTATTAAAATGGCTTTGGCTCCACTATCTTGTATGAGACTGCCTATCACAAAAAATTTTCCCATTGCTGATGGCTTCTATTTTTGTGAATACTTGAAAATACATGTCTCACACAAGAGTTCTGACCTCCTTTTATCTTTCCCATGGAAATTCTTTCATAAAGAAGTGTCATCTTTTTTATACAATTATGCTTTGTGTGGGGCTATTTATAGCACTGTGAAAATTAGAGAATGTAGTACTCCTTTTGACTTTCAGAAAAATTGTTAAGCATCAAATTGCATGTCGAGGGAAAAATGATCTCATGAAAAAATTAACAGGCTTCACCATCTTCCACTACCGCTCAAAGCTCCACACCCCAGATGCACAAAGGATGAGTAGTCCCTGCCCTCCAATAAAGTAAAACTAGCAGAAAATACTAAACCAGGCTTTATCGGGTTTGATGCAATAGCTTGGCTGCCAGAAGGGGGACATTTTAATGCATTAGGGGAATTAGAAGGTTCACTTTCCAAATGAAAGCCAGTGGTGAATGCTTTCTGCTTCAGGAGGTGACCGTTCAGAAACTGATATGCGGGCTTTAATTGGGATTTTTCTCATGCTGCCTTTCCTTAAAGTTAGTCTCCTAGAACAAAACCTTGCTATATCATATGACTTCAAAAGCTCTCAGACCGTGTAGGAGACTTCTCTGCAACATTTATTCCTCATTTAAGATAAAATAAAACTTTATCTTACTTGAAAATTGAAAATATGCTAAACTAGGCCAGGTGCAGTGGCTTATGCCTGTAATCCTAGCACTTCAAGAGGCAGAGCTCAGGAGGATTGCATTTTGAGGGAAGATCAGGCAAAAAAGTTAGCAAGACTCCATTTTGTTTCAACAAATAAATTGGATGTAGTGGCTCACACCTGTAATCCCAGCTATACCAGAGGCATAGGAAGGAGAATCCCCAGGCAAAAGCACAAGACCCTATCTGAAAGATAACTAGTGCAAAAAGGGCTGGAGTATGGCTCAATTGGTGGAGTGCTTATCTGGCAAGCACAAGGCCCTGTGATCAAACCCCAGTACTGTCAAAAAACAAACAAACAGATAGGTGCTGGTGGCTCGCACCTGTAATCCTAGCTACTTGGGAGGATGAGATCAGGAGGATTATGGGTTAAGGCCAGTTTGGGCAAATAATTTGAGAACCCATCTCCAAAATAAGCAGAGAAAAATGGGCTGGAGGTATGGTTCAAGTGGTTGCTTTGCAAGTGTGAAGCCCTGAGTTCAAACACCAGTCCCAGCAAAAATACAAAAAACAACAACAAAAAAGAAAATATATTTCTGTCCCTGAGGCAATCCATTAAAATGTCAAAAAGAACACACTCCACTTATACCAAATGTACAAGAAGGAAAGACAAACTCCAAGTGTAGGAATCCTCAAAAAGTTAGGAAAAAAGTCTCTTTCCTTCTTTGTTTTGAGACAGCGTCTCACTATGTAGCACAAGCCTAGAACTTACCATGTAGCCCAGGCTAGTCTCAAATCACTGATTCTCCTGCCTCAGTCTCCTGACTGATGGGATAACAGTCACGCACTACCAATGCCCAGCTTGGAAATTTCTTTTAAATGTAGCTAAAACAATGAGTGAATATCACAGACATGCTCATACTCATCAATTAGCCTATAGAATTTTTTTTTTCTGGGACTGGGATTTGAACTCAGGGCCTCATGCTTGCTAGGCAGGTACTCTACTACTTGAGCCACTCTGCTGCCAGCCCAGTGTGTAGAAATTTAAGTACTAGGAAAACAAGATATCAAGATTTTCTCTAGTGTAAATTTGAAGAAGCTTTGTACAAGAAGTAGAAGAAATCTCTCTAGAAGGCCTGGAGAGTCCGGTGAGCAAGGAAGGTCAAAGTCGGGCATTGGGATGATCCATTCTCTGTGAAGAGCACCTGTGACTTGTCCCACACTACTCCTGGAGCTGGAATCTGGAAACTGACTTTCTGATGGATCCTGATTCAAGTTCATGAATGGGTATAGTGCTTTATTTGTAAGCTCCAAAAATTGCTAACAAACCAAATGTTCTTTGGTGCATAGAAGGACAGACCATGGTTCATCCATACAATGGAGTAATACTCATCAATCAAAAGGAATGCAGTATTGATACACAAAACAATATGAATTTACTATCTGTAGTCAAAAAGTGATATACTGAATGATTTCATTTATATGGCATTCTGGATAAAGCAAAACTCTGAGGGCCAAAAAGAGACTAGAATTTGTCAGGAGGCTGGTGATGGGAACCAACTATAAAGGGATGTGAAGGAAATTTCTGAGACGATAGAATTGTTCTTGATTATAGTCACTGTTTTTTAGTTGTGCTTGTCAAATATTGCAAAACACTATATACTAAAAAGGTGAGTTTTACTTTATGTAAGCTATACCTAATAAAGATATTAAGAATCCATTCCATTAAAAAACAAAATGAGGGCTGGTAGAGTGGCTACAGTGGTAGAACACCTGCTTAGCAAGGGTGAGGCTGAGTTCAAGCCCCTGTACCACCAAAAACCAAATGATAAATAATCTAATGTTAACTTTGACAGATATATTTCATAAGGAGCTTATATACTTCCAATATATTAAAAAAGAAGAAAATGGTTGGCTTTGAGAAAAAAATCCTGATTCAGGCTTTAGTGCTTGGCTTTTTCTTTGGAAGAATGTCTCATTTTGATGTCACTGGTACTAATGACACCAGGTTTGCCATTTTGGGGATATTTAACCACCGAGACTCTTCCTATAGTCTGAGTGGTTGCTAGGACAGAGTTCTTCACAAATTCGACATCTGGGCACAGTCCCCCAAACTAGAAAGTATTCTGGACCATTTTGGAATACCTGAGATTCCGCAATCAACAAGATGAATCTGACCACTCAGGTTAGGAACCTCTGGTTTTAACCTTAAAATATGGGGTGCATGGAATATGCATGAAACTTCTTTTCCAAGGTGATACCAGATTAAAGTGAACCTTAGGGTAATCCTGAATAAGAAGGGAAGACACAAAATAACAGACAGCCTTTAGAGTTTGTGGGAAACAAGAGAGGAAGTGTCTGTCATCCATTCATTGGCAGTGTCTGGTCAGGCCATGGTAGGAAACAGGAGTGTATATGTGCATATGCATACGATGTATGTGTGTGTGGGGGGGAGGAATGTGTGTGTCCATCTGTCAATAGTCAAGCCATCTCTTAATTCCTAAAAATACCTTCTTAAGACACTGCCCTACCTTTTTATTCACAGGTATATGTGCTCTTCCTTTATAATGTGACGGGCTGAAAAGTCTCCTGACTTTCGTCAGTGTTTGGGGAACCACACTGTGTTCTGACTCCCATTCTTGGCCCTTATCTCTGAAAGGACACAGGCATATGTCCCTGTTATATAGAAAAGAAGTTACCTGTCCATCTTGTTTGGCACATCTGGGCATCTTTCTGCCAATAAGACACATTCAAATAAGAGAAATCGATTGTTTACAAAAGTTCTTGCCAGTCAGGACTCCTTCTCACTGCAAATGTAACTCATCTTCAGAAATCTAATTAGCAGTGGACAAAGGGATTCCTCCTTTCAAGAAACCTACCTAATATACCTAGCTAGACAGGCCTCAGATTTTCTTCAACATCTCAAGTCAATATAAAAACAACAAAAAGAATCCATAGTCTTCTGCAGGTCATGAAAGTCTTTCAACAAGTTGATTGGGGTAATTGGTGGGCTGGGGATATAGCTCAGTGGTAGAGCACTTTCCTAGCATGTGCAAAGGCCTGGGTTTGATTCCTCAGAACTGCAAAAAAAAAAAAAGGAATTTTTAATTTGGTAATTTGGGGGCATGCATGTAAAGTGGATGCTGCTAAAGTGATTTTTAATGTCCTCAAAAAAAGGTTTGCTTTCCCATTGAAGTAAGCTGTAATAGTTTTTTCCTTAGTCCTGTTGACACTGTTAATGTGCTTTGCAACTTGTCCTCCTGCCCCCACCTTTTCTCTCCATCACTATTGCAAACAGAAGTGAGCAAAGCAAGGTTTGGAGAGTTCTTGTAGAGAAAGTCATTTGGTCTGTGCAAACAGCAAGGCCAATCAGCCTGAAATCTGAATTTTTAGACACATAATAGACCCTTGGTTTATCAAAGCCTCTTATCTGATTGGAAAAAAAAATCAAAGGTAAACTTCAGGGCTCATGGAATTAAAAGACAAATGAGATGTCATAATTATCAAAGTGGCTAATTTAGAAAATTAAGCTGTTCACATAGGTGACATAATTGCTTGTCACAATCACTCTTTTTCTTATTAGCTTCTTCCATTCAGCAACTACATGCTGTAGAGCAGTCTTTGGCCTTGCACAACAGTATGGATGTGCTGTGTCAGGTTATCTCCTGTGTCCTGTAACTAACACATAGAGTTATGAAAAAAATCAGTTCTGTAAAATCCTCATCTTTCACAATTTGATATCTGTTCCTATTTTAAATTTGTTTAGAAGCAAACATTCCTTTGAAATAATTAGTTATCAAGAGAGGATTTATAGAGTTTATACAGCATATTAAAATTCCTTGGAAAACATTAAGGGCTTTGATATATAACAATATTTAAGAAAAAAAAAACTTCAGCAGTTAAGTAGGATTTGTCTTTGTCTTCTTAAATCCTTAATAGAAGGAAAAGAAATATATTTTCAAGGCATTGATTCATTTTGTGTTCCTAATATTTTCTTATTTGACTTGTATAATCCAGGCTAATGTAAATAGATTTCTTTGAAGAGAGGTATTTGTAACATTGGCCACAACGCTGCTTGTCTGTCAGCAAGTTCATGGGTTGTTAAAGATAGTGTCTGGGAAGGGAAGCACCCTCATTGCTCTGTCCTTCTACAGCACCCCACTGCAAATGGGCAAGGATAAGCACTCTCGTTTAAAGTCATGAGGATGAAATTGACTCAGGCCCCACTGTCTTGCAAACTTGTAGGACATGGTTGATGTGACTTATGGAGGGACTGTATCGATGTCATTCATTTGAAGTGTTAGTTCGTCTCAACTGTGTGCCAGGAAGCTGTCAAGCGAGTGTTTCTAGAATATGCATGTAACTATAGTGTTTTGATTTCACTAACCTTGAAGTGGTGAAGTAATTATGTTACAAGAACTATTATGGTCACATTCTAAAAGCCAAAAGCTCAGAAGGAAAAATAATAAGAAAAAAGAAGAATTCAATCAAATCCTAAATATGTATGGTTTCTACAAACATTTCCTCTACTCATAAATAAATGTGAACTGGTAGTTAAGTCCTAAGGACATATAGTGATAAAGAGAGCTGATGCCCCAAAGAAATAGATACAAGTCTGGTTATGTCCGTGTTATGTTTATTCCCATGCTACTCGCAGGTGGAATCTTTGTCAAGAGGAATGGCACACTGGATGCTCTAATCAGACAGGATTGAAGACTGAGACAGAAAAGAGAGAGAGGATGGACAACTTGCCAAAGTTTCTTTGTCGATTGTGCCTCACAGGCTCTGATAACACAGCAGAGCCCTTGAGTTGAGTTTACTATGGGGTTTTTCCATAATCAAAAAGACAATGTGCTGGATTATGACAGAGGAGAGATGAAGGCAGAATTCCCAGAGACAATGAGTCTCCAAAGAGATAATTGAAGATAGCCTTCTGCAGGTAAAATAGTACACTGAGGCAGGGTCAGTGCAAAATCCTGGAGTTATCTCAATGGACAACTGAGAGCTAAGGAAACACTTGCCAGAGATAGACCATTCACCACACTTTGGGCTTTCCATGAAATTCAGTGGTGTTTTGGTGCAATTGTTTCCAATTCTGCTCTGTTGAGCCCTCAACATGTGTGTCAAAAAGGCAATACAGACAGAGTGCTGCCGTCTACCTCTTCCTGCTCTCATCTGTTTTACACAGTGGCCTTCCATTAGGTATGCACTTGAAGTTAAAGTTTCATGGTTAAAAATATTTGGGACACTGCTGGGCCTATAAGTAGGTCATTGTGTGACTTGAATGTGGTATTTCTGATGTAGTAAAATAATGATGGTATTGCATGGGAAGTAATATGTCATCTGTTTCTACCCAAAGGACAAATCTGTTGTCAACTCAAGAAGTTATTCTTCCCAACATTCATTAGGCAAGTATTTATTGAGTTCTTCTCTGCTGACCCCTGGGGTCACTCATAGTTCAACCTAAAGCATCATATGAGAACCTGAATTGCTCCTTTTTGCTGTGGCATATAATGTTTTTCTAATCTATCAACCAGAAACCAGCGTATGACCTTTCTAAGGTGCATTTTTAGCAAGGCTTAGCCTCATTAGCATCTGTGAGAAACTAAAATGGTATCTTACCTGAAAACTAGAAAGTACCTGCCTTCTGATGATAACAAGGAAAGGAATATAGAGATGTCTCAGCATTTACAAAATAGGTTTTATACATGATACCAGTAAGATTAGGAAATGTGTGCTCCATGCTTCTTTTGTTCTCATTTATGCCTCATTTAACAGGCAACTTTGTCAAGTTACACAGATAAATATAAATGGAATCTATACTTTAAGACTATCTTAAACCAATATATCCATTCCAGACATGAACTATAGATCCTGTAGGTCTGCAAAGGTTAAATCCAGGGGCTGGGAATGTTTTAGACATTTTCAGAGTAATTTGACAGATTAATTTTATACCTATTGAATAGTAAAATTCGAGGCTTAAAAGTTCTGTATCTTTGCTAGTTTATTTCACATTTTAGTAATACATTTGTATCCAATAGCATGGAAGTATCAGTCTACCAGCAAGTGGAAAAGAAAAGCCAAGACAAAAACTGATGTGCTCTCCTGATCATTTGAGGGGCATCCTAGCATTCCAAAGTGCCCGTAAGTTTTTAGCTCTCTAAATAAGGTGGATGCAGCACAGAGAGGAGTAGCATCAGTCTTACCCCGCAACTTCTTACCCGTGCATGGAGAAGGTGGTATAGGTTCTCAGTGGTGGGGCTTCGTTGTACTGTTGAATCATTTTATGACCAAGCATGACAGCTTCCCCACAGTCTTCTTCCCACTGGTCCGCTGAAACAGCACCCAAACTGCCAGCATTCTTTCAGTCTAATCAACTTCATCTGCATGCAGGTTTAATTAGTTGACTCTCCCATTTGGATTGAATTTTAAAAAAGGCTTTCTATTGGCCAGTTCAGGGATACCCCATGAAGAGTGATCAAATTATTTACGATGCCCTCTGGCTAGATGTCTGATTTCCTTGACAAAACATCACTGGAGTTTTTTAAAAGTTTGTCTTTGGGTGTTCTACAGTTGCCCCTGGAGCCACGTTCTCTTAAGGGGGAGAGCAAAGGTACAGATCATATAGTCAGTCAATAGAAGGTGTCTTTTATTTACATATGTTGCTTGAAACTTCCTTTATAAGAAGGATCATGTACAAACAATTCATGTACTGTAACTATGGGCAGTTTATCTCTTTTATTTTCTCTCAAGATTCACAACTGCATGTCTTAAACATGTTTACTTGTTTAGTCAAATAACACAAGTTAGGAGTTTAAGTAGCATATACAGTAAGATAAATACTGTTCTATGTCTTAGTAAGCTAGTATATGTAATAGGATATATCATATGTATATCCACATACATAGATATATCACTGTATGTACAAAGGTAGCTACATAATTGTGTCAAAAAATTACACCCCAACATTGGTGCTGCTTTTGTTTAGGAGGGGTGCTCACATTACAGACAGATCTCTTAGCAAGTAGAAATGCCTCTGTGTCTATTGTGAAACTCTTTTTTGGAGAAAGTTGTTAAATTGTCTTTCAGGTCTCCTTTTTAAGGGGGTGACACCCCAAAGTTTAAAAACACAATCAATACTTTTTAAAGCAGTGCCACAAAGATACATTTTATTGTTATCAGAAGGCAGATTTTTATGACCAGAAATAAACTTTCCAGTTTAAAAGAATCAATTACTCCTACAAAATCAAATCTACCCTCAGTAACCCTTCCTGGGCGGTTGCTCATTCTTGGTGTACATTTGGTCCTGCTAAGTATCAACTCCTGTGTTATTTTCAAGATCGAGTATTCAACATCCTGACAGACTGTATTGTCATCTCTATCGTAAACATAGACCTTTTGTAAACAATGAATGTACAAACTAATAATAAATGCTTGTGATGTCATTTTAACCAATAATCAATATTGAGGTTTTCTTTTCAGAGGCTTCTGAAAGTATCAAGTGTGTTCTGTCATATTCTTCTAGGCAAAATCATACATCTCTAGATTTCAGGAGTCAAGTTAAAAGCTATTTATTAGCCAATAAATAATGCATTACTAGGTCCATTTTTTGAGATTTGTTTTATTAATTAAAGAAAACATTCCTCAAGTAGTACCAGTGAAAATATCAAGGTGGAAATTCACTTCAAACTAAAATCTTTAACAGTCATTTGACAATCTATATATAGTGTTCATTCATACTGAGCTAATATGATTGTGTTTAATGAGTCTAGGTATAAGTAATGCTTGGCTCAAAATGATTTCTTTTACAAAGTGGAAGCTGAAGAATGAATTACCTAGAAAAATCTATGCCAGTGCCAGTGCATATTGTGTGGAACTGGTGTTGGTACAAAAGAAAACCCAGCAAAATCACAGAGTGTGGTCCAGTTTTCAGTTAGATTTATTCATGGTGCTCACAGAGAAAGTAAGGACTTTAATTCAGAGATAATGTTCTTTAAGTAACTGCAGGTTGACAGAAGAATTGACTGAATTCATATTTATGTAGAAATACATACCAAACACTTCTCATAAGCTTTCAGAAATTGTCTTTCTCCCCTGAAGCCAAAAGAGACTGTGGTCAAATCTCTATTCTCTTTTGCATAGTCCTTTGTTTGGGTGACATGGGGAAAAGTGGTATTTTCTATTGATAAGGCCTCTTGGCATATGAAGGCTGCATTCAACTTTCACTTATATTCTAAATTCTATGGCACAAGAATAGTTCGCTGTAGCTGTCACTGATCCTGTGGTTGTGAGCTTTCTGCCATTATCCTTCTACAAGTAAGGCTCTCCCTCTTTGTTTTGCCCCCTTTCTTGCCCACACTCCTTAGCTGAAAGGCAAGCTCTGCTTTCTGTCTTCTTTTTAATCTCGTGTCCCCTTCCCTTGTGCGCACCACTTGAACCTATTGCTAGCTAATCAGTAAGAAAGGATGCGCTGACCCACTCCTACTGCACCCAAATATGAATTCACTTCTTCAAGCCATTACTTTCCCCTAGAGCCATCTATCTCTCCAAGATCACATTCTATATATTTGAGCACTGTGATAGTCAGCATGCTGAGCCCCCCACCCAAATATGTCCTTGTCCTAATTCCAGGGACCTGTGACTATGTTACTATATATAGCAAAAGACACTTTGCATATGTGATGGAGTTAAAGACTTTGAGATGGAGAGGTCATTGGACCTGAGTAGGTCCAATGCAATCACAAGGATCTCTAAAAGCACAAAAGAGAGGCAGAAAGGAAGGTTCCTAGTGTTGGGATGTATAAAGGATTCAATTCACCTTTGCTGGTTTTATAGATTGAGGAACAGGGTGCAGAACCAAGGAATGCTGGTGTCTTTGAGAAGGTGAAAAATACAAAAAAAAGTAATTCCAACCTGGAACCTCCAGAAGGAAGATAGTCCTGCTGATGTTTTTATTCAACTAATTGATTTATTTATTTCAGCAGTGCTGTGGATTGAACCCAGGGTTTTATGAATGCTAGGAAAGATACCAATGAGCTGTACCCCCAGTCCCAATGCTTTGCTCTCAACCCAGGAAGACCTTGTGAGACTTTTGACACATGATTTGTTAAGATAACAAATTCAGCCAGGCACCACGGGGTCACGTCTGCAATCCTAAATACTTGGGAGGTAGAGATTGGGAGGGTGGCAGTTCAAGGCCAGCCTGCGCAAATAATTTGAGAGACCCCATTTCTAAAATAACCAGAACAAAATAGATTGGAGGTGTGGTTCAAGAAATACAGCTCTTGCTTTGCAAGGAAGAAGTCTTGAGTTCAAACCCCAGGTCCTTAAAAAAAAAAAACCAAGAAGATAACAAATTTGTGTCATTTTAAGCCACCTACTTTGTAGCAATTTGTTATAGCAGTGATAAAAACTGATGCAAGCCCTTTAAAATGTCCATATGGGCAGCAGAATGTCACCAGAGTCACAGTGTTCCCACCCCATTACATCCCTGCCAACTGCGGTGACAAAGGCCTCTGCAGCCCCTTGGGTTACCATAGTTTACAGATCAACTTTTCACCTTGGCCTTTCAACTTCAGGGGGAAAATAACTCCTTCCCAGCAAAGGTTTGTCTCCCTGAACAAAGCAGACCCTTTCAAAATAAGCTTTATTTATTTTTCCCCATCAAAAACTCACCCCTTCCCTTCTTAACAGCAGTAGACAAGTGGCTGGGTTAGATCCATGAAAGGTGGAACTCATACTTAAGTGGACATTGGCCTCACAGAAAATCTCTGTCAAAACTTTTCAATCACTTACTTTCTTCTCACTTCCTGAAGCATATGTTACATAAATGAAATGACTGGTTGAAAGTATTTAAAATATACAGTGTGTGCACTGGTGTTATTAAAAAGGGAGCTTAAAGAAATCATTACCTGGCAAAAAATGTATTATACACAAACTATGTCTTGAAAAAATGAGAAAATATTCATAGCTCCCCTCCACCCCATGATATTCTGATTGGGGAGAGGAATAGAGAGTCTATAATTATCATATACTGATGTGCACTATTAAATATTTAGCAAGTATTCCTTAAGCACTTACTGTGTCTAGAACGTAATCTACATAAGGGAATACGAAGGCATACAAGATGACATAGTACTAGTGAGGACTCGAACCCAGGACTCCTTTCTAAAACCTCATAAACCACCAAGGCTTTAAATTTTTTCTCTTCCATGGACTCTTTTAGAAGTTTGGTGTCAACTGTAAACCCCTTCTCAGAACATTTTTAAGTGCATAAACTTAAATACAAAAGATTGCAGGGAAACAATTTTAAAAATATACAATTATAATCTAGAAGACCCATGTCTCTTTCCCAACCCACTTTTTCTACACAAGATCTAACAAGATTTTGTTCAGTAACATCACAGGAACTGCACACATTGCTTTGATTTGTTGCCTACATTTATATATAATTGAAGAAAAGGCTAAATGTTCCTAGCTTATCATGAAAATAAAGATGTAATTCTTTTCCCATCCATATTTAAGGACTTCCAGGATCCAGTTTTAGACAAATATCCCTGGTTTATGTTAATGTCAAAGCACAGTTTCAAAAGTTGTGGATCTTACAATGTTAGTCCTAAATCCAGGACTAATTATTAATTTTGATTTTAATTGTTTACCCACAAGTACACCACATTCTCTGAGAAGAGGAAAGAGATCTTATTTAGGGGAAAGAAATCATATTGATAAAGGGACAATCTGCTGTTGCCTGTTCACTTATTTATTTATATCCTGCCATGTTCCAAGAAGGATTTAAGGGGCTTGTTCCTGTCCAAGTTCCTAGAACTTGGTTAATTAAATCTTCCTAAAATGTAAATTAAGAATGCAATAACATTATTTGACAAATGGAACCAAATTATTATCATCTTTTGAATAATTACGTGATTGGGAATGTCTACATCATATTTATCTAATTTGCAATTAAATCATTTATATGTGCAATTAAATCATTTATATCTGCAATACATAAATTCACCTCATCGATAATGGGAAATGTGGCCAATGGCCAAGTATGCTGCAAGAACAAAATGGCCTGTGTCAGGAGGAAGGGTCACCAATGATGTCCTAATTGAAATGCTGACAAATTAAACAAGGGCATAACTCATCCTTTCAGCTACCAAGAGACACAAAGATTCTCACACTGAACTGGCACTATTTTGTTTACCCTTTCTACATATTCTGTAACATACACTTGCCTTGTGGTGACACCATTGTTTATCACTGAAGTAATGGCTTCCTACTTTCTGATCTCTGTTGGGGGAGTTTACCTGATTGTATAAAACTGAATTAGCATTGCTACCAGAAATCTCCAGGTGCAATGTCACACCAATTCAGAAAATATTTACTAAGCACCTAATGTGCAAAGTATCTGCTAAGGTATGCACAGCAGTAGGAGAATTTGTCTAACACTTGCATATTCTGCAAGGCAAGTCTCTCTGTTAATATACCTAAAGACTCTGTCCTCACCACCAAAAACGGCAGCATTAGGGCCCCATCTCTGTCCCTCTTTCGGTCATACAAAACAGCAGAAACCTCTGAGCCATCGGACCACTGCCCATCTCCACTTGAATGCAGTCCTTAAATTCTAGCAGCAATCAGTTTCCATGTTTTTGTGGAACACAGAAATCTTTGCACAGAATGGGAGCTCCAGTCTGCTTGAAGTTGGTGTACACGTAGTCATTTCCTTTCCAAGGTGATGACACCAAGCAGTGAGTGGTAGGTGGGAGGGGGGCTTGTTGACAGCAATCTGAACCATTATTGAAACTTGTGAACCTCCTTGTCTGCTCAGCCTGAAGGAAGTCTCTTCTCCCTCCTCCCCTTTTGCAACTGAAGAGATACCTGTCTCTCTTCTTGCCCTCCAAGGCAAATAAGTACTATAACTGATGACCTTAGACTTGTACCAAAGAATGGAAGTCCTGTTGGCCCCACGTAGCTTTTGTTTTCCCTAACCACAGCAATAACCCCTGCCCCCAAACAGTCCCCTTTTCCACTTCCTAGAACAAGGAAGGTTTGATTGCAGCAGGAGGAGTGTTGAAAATATATCAATAAATGAATGTGCCTTCATAGATGTAATTTCAACCCTTAAGGGATCAGCAAACTAAGCCTGAAAATTCAGACATTTCTTCAGAGTGCCTGGTGCTTATTAAATTCTCAGATAAGTAGATGCTTGCTAACTACTCTTTGAGGTTAGTACTGGTAAGTTAATAAATAAGAATCTCAGCTATGATTTTATTACCATGGTTAGTAACATTTAATATTTAAACTTGTGTAAATCTGAATACTTAGGTAATTTTTCAACCTCAAACTGCATTTTAAAGCAATTATTTTCCCACTTTTTAATTAGGGATGCATAACAGTTGTCAATATGTTAGAAAATCAGCAAAAGTGAATAAATGCACTGCTTCAGTCTATACAGCTTTCCTGAGAATAAGTCTTTAGTATCACTGACTTGCTTGAAGTATTGATGACAGTTTGTGAGTCTTGATTATTCACATTTAGAGGAAAGCAGATTGGATAGTACTTGCTAAGTTTGCTTACCATCATTGGTCAATGGGCTTGCAGAACAGTGACCTGGGAGGGTTTAGCCAAGGCAATGTTCTTGAAAGGGGTGGTAGAGAGTCAGGAGAGTCTGAAAGCTGCATTTATAAACAGGCATTTTGTTTCTACTGAAAATTACAGGCTTATTTAGGGTGGCAATGGCTGATGGCGATTATAGGGCTATGGCCACCACTACTGGCTAAGTAAGCTATCCACTGGAACCATGATGGTCCACAGTCAGCATCTAAGTCCAAGAGAGTCAACTGTAGAGTACCTGCCCTTAACCACTGAGGTGGGCTGAGAGACAAGGCCAGTCAGAGATTACAGGTCCAGTCCCTCATTTCACAGCCTCAGCTCCCTGTCACAGAGCACTGATAATCTTCTCCACTGTGCCAGGCGTTGAGCAAGGCTAGGGACACAGAGATGGAGAAGCTGGCCTGGAAGAAGGGCATGGAATGAGACTGTCTGGGGATGCCCAACTTCCTGGAAAGGGTTCAACCAATTCTCATTCTGTCCTGAATTCTGAGTCATGTTGAAAGATTTTATAACATAAGCCATTTTAGGTGGTTTACTTTTTTCTTGTAAGGTAGCACTGTGTGGTGGTTAATAGAAACTAAGGGACAGATTTCTAGGATTCCAATTACCGTTCACCACTGACTAGTTTTATGACCATGGCAATGGACTCAACCTCCTTCAGTTTCCTCATTTGTAAACCAAGGACTACTATGTTACTTATCTCTCGGGGCCTTACATGGATTGAGTGACTTCATAGAAATAGGATTGGATTTAGTGTTATTTGCTTATTAAATAAAGAGAAGAAGAAAAGCAAGCAAATAAATAAACCCCGGTGCTAAATCTACCTAAAACATATGATATTAGAATCTAGTAGCACAAGCAGCATACATCTCAAATTTTTGATTATTTACCAATGAACATATGGCAAACACCAATGTAGATTAATCCTTGATTGTGTAGCAGCACCAAGAGTCTCTTCATATAGCATCTGCTTTAATTCCTTCAGATAATATGAATTTCATAGCTCTTAGCAGTTTATGTGAACAATCATATAAACCTAAGTGACTTGAACAGTTACATTTCCAAGCTCATTTTTATAAGTAGAAAAAGTGATATCCTTTCCTCTGACATGTGTTGAAAATGTTGGCAAAAATTTGGGAGGCCATCTGAGCCAAACCACAGACCAAAGGAGAATCTCTCTTGGAAGAAAGACATTCCTAGGCCAGTGTAGAACAATAATTTGCCAACAGTTACAGGAAAGCAAAAACTGGAACTGGAGCTAAGGCAATGCAATAATTGCTAAGTCCATTCATTCACGTATTTATTCTGTGCTCAGTACCTACAAGCTAATTTCCATCAACTATCTTTGGTTTGGGTCCAACATCCTGAATTCATTTTAAAGTGCAGGTCAATTTTCTCACTGTCTTGCTAACTTTGTCCAATCTCAGGGACTTCCCCATTTTTAAACAGGAGTTGAAATATTACAATAAAAAATCTTTTAGTTGTAACAGAATTTGTGTATTAGAAGTTTTAAATTTTAAAATTAAGTCCTGAGAGAATGGAGCACAGTTAAAGTAGCAATTTAGGCAGCTTATTAAAAAACACATGGTCTGTTTTTATACACAGTGAGATAGAGAGGTAGATCAGAATTGGATAGAGGGGATTACCTTCTCATGGAGGTACCAAGCATACACAGAACAATAACTCAAAACTATTGGAAGAACTTACATCCAGAATAGAAAACCCAAGACCAGTGAAAGGCCAACACAAATGAATTATCAGTTTCAAGTACCAGACAATGAAAGTCAGAGATGAATAGTTAAGAAAATGGAGAAACTGACCAAGAGACATTAAGAAAGGTAGGAACAAGGAGAGAGGCTACGGAACATTTTGAATAAAAATTCAAGATTGAAATGTGGTCAAAAAGAGAGGGCAAGAAGAGAAAGACCCTCTTAGGTAGTTTTGGCCAAAGAAGTATCATCTGATTTGCAATACTCAAAATCAGCCAACATTTGGTCTGGTTTGTCTGATTCTGGTTCCAAGAACTACTCAAGATGCAAAGATTAACCCTGACCACCTAGCTTCTTTTATATCATAATGGTGTGACAATGGAGAGAATCTTGTCACATAGGCCCAGATGGTTCCAGGTAAGAAGCACTGTAAGACTATTCTGAGGGAGATATTGGTCAGAATCTAGGAGAGAATGAAGAGAATTAAGTAAGGAAGGAGAGCACAGGGGAAGTTATGTAAATATGTTAAGCTAAGCATGTATAGTCAAGGGTTTCTGGGGTGCTTTTCTCTCTGACACTCCAAGGCAAGTAGGAGGTAACTAATCCACAGTTGTAGATCCTGAGAACTGAGACCAGTTCCCTATCCCTGGGTCAGGAAATGCTAGGACCAGATGTTTAAAAACTTAGCTGCTTGCTTCAGGAGATTCCTGCTCTTGGAAACTAAGGTGTGATCTAACCAAAGTAACCTGCTTATCAGAACTTACTTCAAGACTCTGCCCTAGTTATGTCTACTAATACAAAGCTATTGTGTTGTAAACTGTTCCCAGTCCCAATCCATTCCTGGCTTTGGAAGACCCACTTAGAAATCAACTCAGAAACTAAAACCCTATAAATAACCCATGCCTTAACTTTGCTTGATTTAAAAAAAAAAAGTCAGAGCTGGGTTGTGGCAAGTTTTGTGTTATTGGGTGCTCTCTCTTGGGGTCAGATTGTAGTCCTGGATAGTCAGAAGTCAGATAAACTTTGTGTCAAAACAGATGCATCAGAATATCATGTATCTCACTGGGTCTGCATATTGTTCTTGCTGCCAGTGATTTTTCCTACGAAGGACTTATAGGGTTTTCAAAATGTAACCATGTTCTGTGAGTACTAGTGGGAGGGGGGAGGGTGAATGAAGGAGATTAAGGTGACAGTATATGGTAGAAGGACTTCATATACCTATATGAAACAGAACTAGAAACCTCTTGCCATTGCTTTAAGTAGGGAAGGGAGGGGGTTGAGAGAGAGACAATGGAGGCAATGTAAATAATGTGCAATATAAGTCTAATAGGAATTGTCACTATGAATGCCCCCCATAAATGAATATATCCTAATAAAAATTTATTTTAAAAATGTAATCATGTTCTGATAGTGGGGCCCTTAGTGCAGCCCTCTGATTTAATCCCTCCACAGAGAACCCTAGGTGAGCTTCCTACCAATAAAGGTGCCAGAGTCTCTACTGACCTTCAAGTCAATGTCTAACAAGTCAGCCATTCAGGTTAACTCCACATTTATGTGTCAAGAGTCTCCTGTCTTTGCTTTCTCAATATCTACTCAAATTCCCTTGCTTCATGGGGCACCATATGCCTTAAAAATGATATCTTCATGGTATTACTTCCCTCTTTAAAAGTTATAAAAAAATGCTAATGTCTCAAGTTAAAATGGAGAAAGAGCTCAGGCAGGGGAGAAGGAATATACTTTTTCAGAGTAAAATTGGGAAGCCGTGTGGAGGCCAGTGGGAGGGAAAGCTTCTGGCCGTCAAGCAGGTAAGCTGAATGCCTTGCCTTGCTAAGTGATAGGAATTACATCTGTTGTTTCCATAGTTCTTCAGAACAGTAGATTGTAAAGACATAGAAGCCTGCATTCATATTAGGATAATTCAATGAGAAACATGGAATTGAACCTCTGGCCAAGGGATAACCATACTTTGTTACCTGGGAGAATCAAAGGCACATTAAAGGCATAAGCTCAGTGTAAATGCTCCATTATTCAAGACAAAAATGACTAGCTCTTTTCAAACAAGTGTATCAAAATGCAGGTTGTAAGAGACTGATTAAAAATAGGAAGTTATCTAGAGCACCAGTAACATATCAATTCTTTGAGGCAAACGATAATATCTGTTCTAATATACAGTCCATGGAAACTAGCCAATAAGTTAATGTTGAATAATACACGGTTTTTGCAACTTGGTCTCCTTCTTAGGGAATGGATAAAATCTTGAGGGAAAAAATTATTGTAAAAAAATTCCCTGTGACTCAGTGGAAGTGTATCTATCAGGCATAAATTGCCTAGAAGGTATTCAATCAGACTTGTTAAGATATAACCAACAGCAACAGAAATAGTCCAGTTAAGGAACCTTAACAACCTGGGCACATGAACTGGGAATGTCTAGTGTGACATAGAGGTATGTAAAGGGTTTGTGGAACTGTCAGTTAATCAGAGATAGATGGCACCTCTCATTCAACTTTAGACAAGAGTTCTGTGACAGGTAGGCTATAGTTACAGACAAGATGGTGAATGTAGACAAGCAAAATGATAGGAGATTCCAGTTGGCTAGAGGCTACAACAAGCTGATTCACCTATGATGGGCTCAGGATGGCAAGGAGAGGCAGAGGTCATGGTTTGCACCTGGAATGATAAATATTTGACAAATAAATTCAATGAATTACATATAAAATGTTCATATAATTAAGACCACAGTCATCCTTTTATGGTTCCAACCAAGCAGCATCTGTTAGGCTTAACTAGGAAGTGTTCTTACGTCTTACAAAATCCATGAGAGGAGAACCAAAAAAGAAAGAGGAGAGAGTAAAATTATTAATCCAAACATAAAGAGATAGCAATTTGTTTAGAATTATAGGAGTTTTAAAGCTGAAAAACAGTTCTGAAGATCATCCAGGATTGCATCATCAGGATGAGATTGGCCAACAAGCAAACAATGCAGAGAGCTGACTTACCCAAGGTCATCCTGCCTCATGACCTACAGAACTGAGAGCTGAACCAAGGGCTACACAGAAAAGGATGCTGGAAGGAGGACCCCAAAGTAAGGTATGCAGAGGGAAAATAGCCATGTAAGCTGAACTCAATAAGATTTTACTTTTGAGAAACTTCAACTTTGTATACTAATTGCTTGTCTTCCTGCTTGTTTAAAACACAAGTACTGGCTACGGATGCAGTTCAGTGGTAAAGTGCTTGCCTAGCATGTCAAGACCCTGGGTTTGATCCCAATCACTGCCAAAGAAAAATAAATAAACTGTGAGTGCCTTTTTAATTGTATAGCATTGATTCTTGTATGCCTCACAATGGTCCATTTTCCATGCTAAATTTCTGGAGATAAGAGGTCTATTTAGCTCATTGCCATAGCCTAGTGTCTATCACCCCTACACAGATCAGTGTCAGTGTTCTGTCAACAGGACATTCAAGGAAGAAACTAAAGTAAGTATGATTACAAGTACACAGGAAGATTGTGGCTCATGTTTTTACTTTAAGGTGTTTCTATTGATGAGTTATATGGAGATATTAATCTCTCTTGAACTCAGGACACAATGCCTGGTGCCACAGCTCCACTTTACAAATCATTTTACATTAGCCCGAGCAGCCCTAACACATCAACAACCAGCGCAAGGGCATTTGCTTGATTTTAAGGTAGAATATTTATTTTGGATAATGGATTATTAAATAGATATGTATCATTTATCTCTGCAAGTCATTTTATTGAGAATGATTTATAGCACATCAACAGCCATTGCAAATGGATTTGCACTCTTTTGAGGGCTGCTCATTTTATTATGAATGGCTTACTGAGCAGGGAGAAGCCAATTGCAGACAACCTGCTTTCTCAGAACCGTGATATTTTACAAGGGTTGCCTTATAAATATTTTGTAAATTACTATAAATGTCTTCTTGGCAAAATATTCCGAAGCCCAATTAATGTTCCAATACTATGTGGCCATTCTGGGAAAAAGGGTACCTAGGAAAGGGACTCTTAACTGTGGCCTCTTTTGCATTAAATGGTAGCAGTGTCCCCTGATAGGATTCTAACAAGGAAGCTGATTTCTCATCTGAGGTTTCAGTTTAAATTAGTCTATTTGTTTATTAGAATTTGGGTGACATTAGGGAGGTTTTACATAGGAGAATGTGAATTCATTTCTAGCCAATCTCTAACTTTTCTGTTATTACTGCTGAAAAAAGTCATAATTATTTATATTTAAATTGTTAATTGTTTGTTGTGTGTGAAAAATAAAGAAATGGGTGTGCAATGCAAACTTAATGATAATTATTTGGATTGTTTTTGTTTTTTTTTAATTCTGACTATTAAATATATCTCTCATACCCTAATGTACATCTAGATAAAAAATAAGGAATGTTGGTTGCGGTATAATACTGTCAGATTTTTAATTTCAGAAAGGGTAAGCACCGCCAAGTTTTGAAGGTCTGCACCAAGGATACTGACATAATTTTCAAAGTCACGAGTAATGCCACAGCACCTCCCCTCCACATAAAACCCAGGGGGTTGACACCAGCACCTCTCTCCCGAATCTCTCTAGTGCATACTGATGTTGCCATACAGCCTTCCTGACTATTTGCAAGCTTGGGGGGCAGAGGTGGGCTTTGCAAATGAAGTGGGGGTAATGTATTTTATTGCTGATACTGTTTCACCTGCATTTAGTTCCACTGACAAGGCAAACCCGTGGCCAATTGTCCTTATTATAGCCCCTGTGTATTTCCCCCCAGCACACTTGCACAGGGAGGAGATGCAAGCATGGAGTGTACTTAACTGCCAAGCTGAATGGCTCTGTAATGTAGCTTCACTGTGGCATAAATTAAGCTGTCATTTTTTTGGCAGCAAGCACGGAGAGGCGATTTTCCTGTACTGTAACATTTGAAACAACAATTTTCTGGCTCCAGTACTGACTGACAGTTCTGTGTGATACATTCTCAACGTGTGTGCTTCAGGGCTGCAGCTGGAAACTGCCTTCAGTGCAAGGTATTGTCTCTATTAGCAAATCCTGGCTGCGGTTGCTCTAACGCAGACGTTTCCTGACGCCTGCTGCTGCCACTCAGCCCAAGGAAGCTGCCACCAGGCCAGCAAAAATGGCACTGGAGATCTATCAACCTCAGCAAGGGTTTTAAGAATGTTTCTCGTATGCAAAATGGCTTTTTATCATGAAAATCAGATTGGCTATGCTCAGGGTGGTGGGTCTAACTGTGCAAAATGTTTTGCAAATTGGAAGATTTTCCTGAGTTGGACTGAGGGTTTATGGGTAGGAAACACTGGTGGATCCTCCCAGGGGCTCCCAGGGGTGGACTGGGAGGGCTACCACAACTCAGTATTGCAAGGTAGCTACAGTGAGGAAACAGAAGTAAAGGTAATGAGAGGTGTCAGCAGGGGGGGGTCTCTGAAGGGAGCACAGCAAACTGCTCTTTCTTTAAATACCCTCTATCCCTCCCCTTCCTCTCCACTACCCCCACAGGTGACTACAAAGCAATTTGGGCACAACTTGCCAACTATCTTGAATACACATAAAGGGCAGTAAAGGTTACCTTGAAAGCAGTCAAAATACTAAAACTAATCACATCAGTCAGGATGCAGCAGGAAGAAATAAGTTATGTTAACGCTGAACTTTCATCCAGAGTTGTTGCTGGCATCTTGGAAGGAGGAGGTTGCTCCCCAGATCCAACCCCACCACCCCATCACAGCCAAGGCTTAACCACTTCACAGTTAAGCAAGATGGAACCTAAACCTGCTCTAGAGCGGGTCTTGATCACATTTCAAGAGCTCTTCAAGGAAGAATCAATGACTCCCCTGAGCTGGCAAAGTAAGCTATTTGCCAAGTAACTTATCTGCTGCTAGTAGGTTCTCGCTTGCATAGAACTTATGTCTTTCCTGTTTTGTGTTTCTCCTTATTTTGTTTCATGCTGTTAGGAGTGAAAATAGACATGTTATAAACATTCCTCCTAAAATTACATGTCAGCTCTCAAATTCAAATATCTTGGCTTCTATGATATTTTACATTGCTTTTGTTATGTTTTATTTGTCCAACCAGCAAATACACATAACTTGTGGTTATCACAAGTAGTACTGTAGGGACACTAAGATAAATTGTGAATTAAAATTCAAGCCTTCTACTCATGACCAAAGGCAAACGTTTGACACCAGCCTTGTTTCTCAGCACTCTCCAAGTTACGTCAGTGATGGCAGCCAAGCTTACTCCTTACAGGGAGCCAGCCATGTTTTCTCTTGCTTTTATGGTATGACTCAGTGACTTTTCCTACAAGCATGGGCCACCCTAATCCTTTTCTTCCTGATAATCCCAACTCAGATAGGTAGCCTTCTCTGACGGAATCCTGAAGCCCAAATGGGGTTAAGCATCTCTGTTCTCTCTTATTTGAGAATCTTGTGCATATATCTCTTTCAAATTTTTATTTTCTTCTATTTCTAAAGCCATATTTTTATCTTTTAAGTAGGAATGAGACCGGAAACTAGAGGCAGGGACTTTCTAGGCAGGTTAGATTAGGGAAAGGGGATTCAATGGAGTGTATCCTTGACCCAGAGGTGAGATAAACAGGTGTGGAGAATCTTGACATCACTCCAGGAATCTTGGAAACTGTATCCCACAGACCATGCACAACTGAACTACAAGACCTAATGAGAAACTGACAAAAGCATATGTGGTGGGCGATTTGAGCAAGAGATTGGTATTAGGACACGGTGAGCTTCCCTTCACCCCAAGAAGAAGAATCTTTATAAAACTCCCAACCAAAGGAGCCATGAGTGGCTCAGTCTTTCTGGGTCCCACCCATGTGGATGTTCTTTTCTTTACTTTAATAAATTTCTTTTCTATCTGCCTCTTGTCTGGGCTCATTATTCCTCGACTGACCCTGGGCAAGAACCCAGTGAACTCAAAACAGGTGTCAAGAACTCTATTTTTCTCTGCCTTGCCACAATACCCAGTTTTCAATAGGCATTTAACACATCCTTAAGTAAATGGATGGATAAATGTATTGTTACTGTCCTCAAGATACATCCACAAATCATAAATCTCCAATAACAGGGGAAACTTTCCTGATAATGGCTCATCTTACTTGAGGGAAGGTGGGAATTACAATACAGGTTATTCATGCTCTATTTCTTTTATGATGTCCTATCAAAATCCATTTTTTACTGTTGCTTCAAGCGCCTATGCTGCTAGTTCACGTTCGGCCCATGGTCAACTAGCTTCTAAATGTTTTCCTGCTGTGCATAATGTTCTACCATTCTCTGGAGCTTATTTCTGCAATTTGCTGGGCTATGATCACCCATATTGAATTTTCATTTGGCTTATTCTAAGCCACATTACAAGCTTGTCAAAACCACTTTAAATTCTCAGGCTAGATTTGAAGATTCGGTGTTTTTTCTGCCCAAGAGAGGGTAAAATGAGGAGGATGTATGTGAGAGAACAACACAAAATAAAAATGAGTACATGACTCATTTTCCGCTAGCAACACTGAGTTCTGAGGACCATAGAGAAAGGAAAGAACTGATGGAGGCCTGGTTCTGGTCCTGGGTTTAGCATTTACTAGTTGTGTGACTGAGTAAGACACATAACCATTGCTGAGCCCAGTAATACAGAATTTTTGGGCAATTGTTAATTTTGTGATATACATATTTTAAAGACCTAAAATTTAGAAAAGATTAAATGAGAAAAAGTGTGATGATCTTGACTCTTCAACAACCACACTGGTTTACAACTCACAGAGAAATAGTCTCTGCTGATTCTCCACCTTTATCTTTGCCTCTTCTTTCTCCTCATAAGAATCCCATAAAATTTATTAATTACACACTTACTATAGAAAAATCATCAAACCAAATTCTATGTTTAACACATATTAATCAAACAACAGAGGGAAGCTCCACTCTATCTTGCCTCAAAGGACTTACAAAAAACTCCCATAAGAAAGCATAAACCTGCCTGGCAGAGTGCCACGTGCCGTCATTTTCAGCTATGAGGGAGGCTGAGAGTGGGAGGATCATAATTCCAGAGCCACCCAGGCAAAAACTTTAAGAGACCCCATATCAATGGAAAAAGCAGGATGTGGTAGTGGGTGCCTATCATCCCAGCAATAGTAGGAAGCTTAAAACAGAATGGTCACAGTCCATGCTGGCCTTTGCAAAAAGTGAAACCCTATCTTCCAAATAATCAGAGCAAGAAGGACTGGAGGTATGACTCAAGTGGTAGAGTGCCTGCCTCACACAATCTGGAAGCCCTGAGTTCAAACCCCAAATACCTTCAAAACAAACAAACACAACATAAACCAAATACAAGGGTCTGCACAGTAAGTGCTAAGTGAACTTTTCTAATAATACTGGCTAACAGAAGTGTAGTGATCTTCAGCTTCTTGCAAAAGGTTACTTCAACATGGAAATTGAACTTTTGGTAGAATACTAATCAGTGGCGTAGAGGAAAAGGCTATTTTTTGCAACGGAAGAGTTTGTGTGTGTAAAGTTCAGAGTAAAATTTGTACTCCCAAGGTTATAGCAGTATGAGTCACAACAGCTGAAACGCAGAAACAACCCAGGTGTCGATGAATGGATGAATATAACAAGGTACATCACAATGGAATATCACTGAGCCTTAAAAAAAAAGAAATTCTACTTATGCTACCACTTGGATGAAACTTGAGGACAAAATATTATGTGACATAAGCTAGTCATAAAAGGAAAGTTCTGTGTAATTCTTCTTATATGAGGTAAATCTAGGGTATTCAAAATCATAGAGACAGAACATAGAATGGTGTTTGCCAGGGACTGGGGACAGGGAGAATGGGGAGTTATTGAATGATGGGTAGAGAGTCTCAGTCTTGCTAAGATGAAGTTGTTCTGGGCAAACGGTGGTGATGGTTGCTCCACAGTGTAACTTCGTATACCACTAGACCATACACTTAATAATCTCTAAGTACACAAATTTTATGCATGTGCCTTTCACTACAATTTCTAAAAGAGTTCAGCGGTAGAAAAATACAAGTAAATAAATGGATTGGCTAAAGCTTACGCTTGTAGAAAGGGGTAGTTGAAGGCAAACCTAAAAGGACAGCTAGGATGGGATCACAGAAAGTCCTCAGTGAGCACTAGGGACTAGAGAGTGAAGAGTCATCACTGAAGAGTCATCACTAGAGGCTTTTGAGTCAGAACTGTGTTTAGGATGCATGGACTGAAAGTGATGTGCGGCCTGGTCTGTGTAGCCCAATGTGACTACATGTCACACCTGAGACAGTGGTAGGAGAGGGCACAACCGGATGGGCAGATATAAGAGGCTTGGTGGGAAACAGACCATCTATGGACTGGCTGATGGGGGATGAGGAATGGAGGAAGGTGGAGTCAACAGTCATTCAATGTTGTGCTTGGTGGTCTTAAAAATGAACAGAGTTTTATCTATAGTGGGGATATTAATAGCTTGTCTAATAGAGAAAGTGACAAATTCAAGATGTGTTGGATTTGAGAAGATGATGTTATATAGACAACAGCCGTAGGGTACTTGGTGTACAACAAAAGGTCAGACCCTGAGATAAATGCCCTAGAGTCATCTGAGAAATAGAAAATGGATTATAAAACAAAGGAGAGAGGGGAAGGAATAAGATTGTTGAGTGACCCCAGCTAGGCCAATTACCCTGTGGAAAAAAGCCATAGACTTCCATCTACCACCCCTGAGGGTTAGGAGGTAATGTTCTCATTTACAGAGGTGCAGAAAGACCAGTTTGTCCCACTTCAAGGCAAATAATAAGAGGTAGGACCAGAGAAAGCATTCACAATGACCCTACAACATTAATCCCTGCTCCTCCCAGACTATTCCATGCCACCTGTCTTAGAAGACACCAGTCCTAGCTTTAGAATCTACAGTAATTTGCTGTGTGACCTTCAGGAAGTATCTTCTCTGAGACTCACTTTACTGGAAAATTCTCAGATTAGATATTATTAAATAAATTAGTACTTTTAATCTCAAAGTTATTTTCAATCTCCAAATTTTGATTGAAGGCACAGGAATGAATGCTCTCTGAGGAATTATCAAAAAAGAGAAAGAGAGGGAAAAACAGAAGGTAGAATTGAGGAAGTTTTATAGTTAGGGGATAGAACAAGTGGAGAGAGCAAAGAAGGTAGAGAAAGGCAGCCATAAACAATGAGGAAGAAGGTCAAGGTAGCATTGTTCCACAATGGTCATGAGAGAAGCACTTCTAGATGTAGGTAATCAGGTCCAATGCTCAACTGGGCCACACAGAAAGAAGACTGATAACAGACCATTGAGGTTAGTCATAAGGGAGCAAGCCAGCATGTCAGAAATAGTGCATGTCGCATAACAGAGCAGGCGCAGATCAGATTGCCAGAATTTAGGAGAAAGTAAGTGGTGAGAAAATGGATATGGACTGCTTGCTTGAAGAGTTCATGATTTATATTTCACCTACTTTAATGATTACATTATTGGAAAACTTGAAATATTTTTAGAGTAAAAAACTTAAGTCTTTCAACTGGGCCTTAAACCTGGGTTCTAGCTCTGGGAATTTTTTGTTGTTGTTGTTATTGTTGTTTACATTTTTAAAATTTATTTTTATTAGCATATTACTGTTATATGGGGGGGTTCATTGTGATATCTACAAAAGTGCTTTACAATATATCTTAGTTAAATTCACCCCTTCCATCTTTCTGTTTATCTCCCCTCCCCCTTCGAATAGTTTCAACAGATCTCATTGTTCCATTTTCACACATGAGTACGTAATATTTCCACCATATTTTCCCTCCTTCACCCTTTCCTTATGTCCTCCCCCTCCTATTGGTACCAACCCCCAATCAGGACCTATCCATCATTCTATTTTTATCATATTATTCTTGTGCTAGGGGTACATTGTGACATTTACAAATGTTCTAACTGTTTTTGAAAGTAGCTATGTACCTTGAACCAGAAACTAGCCCTGTCCGGTTTCCATTCCTCTGTCTGAAAGGTCCCCATCTTCCTCATATGAAAGGTACTTGCCCAGCAACGCTTGCTCTGCAGAGCCCATCCATGATCATTTTTTCACCATCCAGTATCTCATGTTCTCTTATTAACTGAGGAAGTCAAGCCATTTCCACTAAATAATTGTGACCTCTAGTGATTGGTTCTTTGCAGCCCTTCAGAATGTGACACATAGATCTCTGAGGGAATAAGGCCATTCTATTTCTTGAGTCCTCAAAGACATGTAATGGAGATCATTTTTCTGTCACCTAACTTGAGATCTTTTGAAGCTCTCATACCTTTATCATCTGCTACCTGAAGTACTTCAGTTCCCTTCTTACTGGTCTTCTGCAAACTTCTCTCAGCAGTTTGAGTGCATTCTGACTGCTCTGCCTATCACACAGTATCACTTAGTCCAATGCTCACTTACATCACCTCTTCTATTTTGGTATTGATGGAGAACCAATGGAAGATACAGTTAAAACTCCAGGCTGCTGAAAGATGACATCTTTCTGCTTTCCTGTTTGAAGGGAAGGCTCCAAGTCAAGGAGCAACATGGAACAGAATTCAGAAGTGTTCTCTTTTCTACTGTCTTTCAAAGCAAACTCAAAAGACACAACTATTTGCTGACAGCTCATGTTACTCTTTGGTTTCTGGCTGAATTAGGGTGTTTTATGAACTAGCTCCATAGCATTTATTATATCCTCACTGAATAGCATCATTATAATTAAGTACCTGTCACAATTTCCATCACACGCCCTTGTTTTAAGGGACCTACCATACAACCATAAAATTTTCTTTTGACTGAAACTTGGCATGCCTGAATCCAGGACCTAATCACTATTTTTCATAAGGAGCATAAAATTAGATTGTGCTTCCCAAATGCTAGTTTACTCATAATACAAAATTTTATGTTCAAAGGACCAATGATGCTATTCTCCACCTCAAAATGTCCATCTATTGTTTTCCCTAAATTAAAAACATGGGTATGATAAACTTGAAGAAAACTGTGCTATAGGGCATAAGAAATTTCATAATGTATGATTGATTTATAAACCTGGTGTTGTGTTTTCAAGAATTAGCAATAGTTATTACATTAAGTGCTATAAATTATAAGCTCATGTAAGTCTATGTAAACAGCCTGAAGAACTGAGCCAACTGTGTCCAACACGCTACCATATTTATGGATTTTTTAGTTTTTCTTTGGGTGGGGTGGAGGAAGTGTGTGTGTGTGTGTGTGTGTGTGTGTGTGTGTGTGTGTGTGTGAAGAGAGATTCAACATCTTTTATAGTTGAATTTCCAGATTGGGTAAAATACTTTAAAAAGCCTGAACATGAAAACGCCACAAAGAATCCTAAATGTAATGAGAAATATTACTGAGGATAGAATTCTGTGATAAATTGCTCAGTGTTTCTAATGATGTTCACATGTTAATCCACAGAACCTGTGTCTATCTTGTCTTCCGTACCTTAAGGGGCCTTGCACATGGGGATCTTGAGATGGGGATATTGCCCTAGGTTATCTGATGTGCCCAATGTAATCTCAAGGGTCCCTGCAAGACTGAGGTAGGAGGGTCAGAGCCAGAACAAGAGATGAAACAAAACTGGAGGTCTGAGTGATGTCAAATCATTAATCAAGATCTGCAACAGCTTCCAGAAGGTGGAAAGGTCAAGGAAACAGACCCTCTCTTATAACCTCTAGAAGACAGGCAGCCCTGCTGACACCTTGATTTGGGGCTTCTCACCTTCAACACTGTAAGAGAATAAATTTGTGCTGCCCTACACATTGTGTTTTTAATCGTTTGTTACAGCAGCAGGAGGAGACTGATACAAATACTTTTGGAAATTAAAAATACAGGAAAAGACACAGATGAGTCCATTAGTTTTGAATTTTAGGAGGTGCTAATGTCTTTCAAAGATATAAAAGGAAATGCTTTGGGAAAGCTATTTATCAAAAATCTTTGAACTGTTTTTATTTTTCCATGATTAATCATTTAAATGTTCCATTATCATTACTGGTAAACCTATTTTAATTGCTCTGGTTCAGAAATTAATAATATAGATATTTTATATACTGGAAACCAGTAGTGGATGCCAGCCTCCAAGACATGCTTCAGGGCTGTTCAGGCTGACATAAGTGAAGTCAGACTCTTTAGTTGGATGGGAAGATACTGGAAGCACTTTGGCTTGTTTTTTCGAGTCATCAATAGGAAGGTTTGGTCTTCACACTCACATAAAACCATAGTGTTAGCTCTCATCTGCCTTTTAGGTAAAATGCTTCAGGTGGTACATGTATAGCTGAGTGCATTTATTCAACTTGACCCTCCTTCCAAACAGATGTATACTGGATCTAGAAACCCAGACCCTGTTACTACTCTCTTTCAGCCACAAGAAAATTCTCCATCTTCTGCTCACCTGTTAAGGAGAAGAAAGAAAGAAAACTGAAGGCACAAACTACTGACAAAACACAAGTACACCGTTCATCTGGGTAGAAGACCTTGGCATTCACACCTTCTTTATCAAATAATGTTAAGAAATAAAGGACTAGATGTTCACTTAGATTGTGAGCATACTGTAAAATTGACAAGTCTACAAATTACCTTAACCTAACCTGGCCAGCAACCCACCTCCTCAACTTTGCATGTTGTGCTGGCAATGATAGCAAATGGGTTGCCTGAACCCTTGCACTCCAGCGGCAGCAGGCAGACACATAGGCCAAGGCTAATGCTCCAGAGCCCAGAACCTCTGCAGGGAGGGAACAGCTATCCTGGATGCTCATTCCTGAAGCCTACATCCTGATCCATAGACAGTGATAAAGATCCAGGTAGCAGACAAGGTGCAAGTGAATAAATAACCAACCACGAACACTGCCAGTACCCACCCTGCCACAAATAGAAAACACCATGCATTCAAAGAGGAGATTGACCACATTTATGGCTTTGTTGCATGGTTTTAAATTCTATAAGTGACCAAATGAGACTCAACAATTTTCAAACCATAATGGGGCCATTAGATTATTTTTGTCTGGCTTTCTACTAAATGGATCCCCACATAGCTGAACAAGTGCTGAAAATTGACCTGAATGCATATATGGGGGCCCTCTACTTGAAAACCCTTGGCATCATTTGGACATTATGTATGGCTCTTATCTCTTTTGGCCTTATAATAACATTATTTATGCATGTGCCTAATCTCTAGTCCTGGGCAGCAAGCATCTAGAATTGACATATGTCTAGGTAGCCAGTCATTGCACAATAAGCATGCGTTATAAGAAAGAGACAAGGAGTAATGAGGGGGAGAGACTTGGTCTAGCCCTTCCATTTGCTTCCACAGAAAACACCAGATGAAATAGGAAGTGTGCTTCACATTTGCGGGACCCAGTGCTTCTGGATTTTCTGTCATTGGCTTCATAGGTCACCAGGGTGTTGGCACTAGGTGCACCAGATGAGACTAAAGTGGAAGCAGAAGAAAGCCTGAACAAAGGTGAGTTTGTGGTTTCATTAATCATCTGACAGATGTGTTGCCCTACTCACTCATCCCTGCCCCAGAATCAGAAGCATCTCTTCATCCAGGTAGGCTTGTGCCCCCAGGATAAAGCTGGTATAGACCAAAAGACAGATTTTCCTGCTTCCATACTACCATGGCCCAGTGTAACTTCTCCCATGAATGATTACTATTTAAAGAATTAACCTGAAAGCACAAATTTCAAGCTTGTTATCTCCCAGCTGGTAAGTGCAGGACTTCTGCCCTTGGTCTTTCATGATGACTGTCCCCACCAGGAATCTCTGGGACAGACGTTCATGTGCTGTGAATCATTCTGAGTTAATGTTCCTTTGAAGCCAGCCTCCCTCTCCTAAGAATTTCATCTCCTCTGCAGGGCAGTTCAGTTGGGTTGCCTCTACCATCAGCATCTCCCTGGTCACAGTTTGATGCTTTGGAGTAACCGCTGTCCTTACCAAAAGTTTTCCTGCTGTTTGCAGGGAAGTCCTTCTTGACTCTAGGTAACCTGTGGTTTTCATTTGCCCAGGCAAATCAGAGCTTGAGATTTAGTAAAAGAGGCAAACTGACTCCACATTCCTGCTTCTATTACATTTTCATCTCTCAGTGGACTCCATGGCTGGGTCTCTGGGTTCCTCATAGCCATAGCTGGTAGCCTCTATCTTTATTTGGTTTACTATCCACCCCTTCCTTTTGTGGGGATCCTGAGTGTTCATTGAAAAATTAAAACAGGTTTCATTTCAGGTATAAATTATGGTGGTTGCCTGGAGTAATTGGTCTTACATTCTTTCCTCCTTTGATTTGATGACCATCCTGGGCTTGTCAGTCTCCCCTTTGGGATTTTTTTTTTCCAGACTTACCTGAGCCATTTAAAAGGGAGAGTAGCATATATACCATTTCTATGTGCAACTGTCACCCCTCCGAAGAGTTCTAAAGCTGATTCTTGGACATGGTACCTTCTACTAGGAATCTACTCTCTTTGATGTAACAAAATCAAAATGGCAGCAGACTTATTTTACTAAGTGCCAGCATTTTGTCTTTGAGGGATGGGAGGTGCTTCTTCTAATTACGGTGGTCTTCAGTCACACTAGACTATCCTGTAAGGAAAAGAGTGGCTAGTTTCTCTAACTATGGAAGTACTGGCAGGTGTTTTTGAGGAACTTCTAGATGGCCTGTAGTTCTCTTCTAAGACGCTGAGGGAGGCCTCCATATCCTGCAAGAAACTGGAAACCTGACCTAGAGCAGTTTCCTAAGGATAGACTAAGCAGGACCTGCTCAAGGTTGGCACAATCCACACTGTACCTTGCACAGGGCCCTTGTCACTATATCTTGTCATATTACTGGGGGATTTGAATCCAGAGTCTCAAGTATGCTAGGCAAGCACTCTACCACTTGAGCCATGTTCCCAGCCTACAAGGCCCTTTCTGAAACGGGGTTTCTAATCATATGTGAGGAGACTTGCTCCTGTCTGCTGCTAAGTCTTAGGACAATACCTGCAAGCTGGTCATACTTCCAAATGCTTGTCTAGCCTGCCCCTTCTTGTGCCCGCCTGGCACACCTGCATAAGTACTAGATAATCTTCCTACCACCTTCTCCTTGCTCTGTCTGAGGCCTATCATGCATATCTGGTGGCATAGGCTAGCAAGGCATACACTTTTCTCTTCTGTTTGCTGAATGATCTTTCTCACTGATTTGCCCCAGGGGTGGGCACTCAGGGTAAGGACACACTCAAGCTTTGGATAGAGGGGCTGTCGTTGTGAACAAGGAACCTGGCTGTATCTGCCAACAGCTCCCATGTCTTCTTCAGAAAACAGGTCCTCTTTTGGAAATTCTGTAACCACCCTAGGAGAGTTAAGGGTTACTTTCTAGAGAGCTTCATCTTTCCTTGTATGTTTTTAGGGATAGAAGAAAAATTGACATTCTTCACAAGCTCTCCCAAACTACATTCATGTTTTCTCTCCTGAACATTCTGCTGAGGATTCTTTATACCTGAGGAGCAGTTTTACCAAACAAACCAATTGCTCCGATCCCTGGGGTAGCGACTGGTTAATCGCTAGTGCAGAAGTGACTGATCCAGGATTCATGTAACCCCAGAGGAGTCCACCCCATGTAGCTCAAACCATCCCTAAGCCTAACAGTGGGTGACTCCAGTGTATTTTCTTGTTATCAAGTCTTAGACTTAACTAAATCTTTAGCTTACATCTGTATTATTTTAAAACCTGATCCAACCTACCCTGAGTTTCCTCCTTCCCTGTGCATGTTTTTTGGACATCCCCCAAGGAATCTTATTTGCATTTATGACCCCACTGCCATCTGTTCTCCTCCTGCTCTGAATCATGGCTACTGGAGCCATGATGAGGCCACACATACCTCACTGTTGCCTTCTGAAGCTCACCCAGAAGGTCCCTCTATTTTGACAGTGTGTGCTATCAGTACCACTGCCGTTATTGCTTCAATCCCAAGTGTTGCGTGCTGAATGCAGTCTTGTCTCCATGGCACGCAAAGAAGGGAACTCGCTGCTTCCCTTTCTGTCAGGAGGGGCCCGCAGCAGAATGGCTCAGCACGGAGTATGAGTGAGCTTCTTTTCATTTCCCTATAGCCTGTAACATAACGATTCCAGAATAATAAAATAATTGCCAACAATTATCAAGAGCTTACCATACATTGTTCTAAGCATGTTATCTGCAAAGACCCTGTGAAGTAGCTTCTATTACTGCCACTTCCATTTTACAGATGAGGAAGCTGAAGTCTAGACCAGTGAGGAACAGCTGGAGTAGAACGTGTGCCCCTAACACTATGCTCTCTTGCCTCACGTGTGAATCATGAATAGTTTTGGTGAAAACCATCACACTTCCTTCCAGAGCCATGTATCTCTCCGAAGAGTATGACTGCAGGCTGGGTCCCAGTCATCATGCCTGTCCCCTTTTTATTTTGAGTTCTTTCTTAAGCACGTCAGTCCTCCCTTGCAATTCCCCTACACAACCTACCATGTCATAGGACATGACTGTATTCTGGAGCATCAAACATGGGCATGACTGGAGAACTTTTTAGAGAAATCCTTGTGCTCTTGGTAAATTTGCAGGAGCACAGAGGTGTGAGAGGAAGCTGTTGTCTGCCTCCCCCTGCCAAGTAGGACCTTGCTCATGATAATATGAATTATTTCATAACTTCTCCTGAAGAGCAGATGGCAAATCTTTAAAGTCAAATTTCTGATAAGTCTGTCTCAGAGTGATTATTTTTCTTCTCTTCTGAGCAAGTTTTACTGAGCAAGGAAGTTAAAGAAGTTAAGAGCAATTCAGAAAACTTGGGAGAAGTTGGTTAAAGCCACCCATTTTTCTACTTTTGTATGATTATCATCAAATTAGTAAAACAATCTAGTATCTATAAAGGACTTGGTATAGCTGTGGTCCTGTGTAGCTGGTTACACAGAACTGGGCAAAAAATGAAATGGCTCTTCTCTTGTTTGCTCATTGCTTGCTTCATATAGACAATATAAGAGCAAATGACATTCATTCTTCTCTGCTGTAAGTGATTTGACTTGTGTGCAGCTCTTTCTGTCTCTGCGGCCTTCCCCATTGCTATCTTGAATTGCTTTTATCCTTATGCTATTTTGCATTCAAGCGCATTAAATGCAGCCCATGTTACACAAGCCATTATTTTTTCTTGCATCACAACACTGTAGGTCACTTACCACATGTTAAAGAGAGAGAAAACCCATCCACAAACAGGCCCTGTCCATTCAGCTCAAATGACATTTCCATTGTCTTTAACTGGGGGTCTCTGCATAACAGTGTACACAAGGGAGGACGGGGACAAGTGCATCCATTGGTTGCTGCCTGGCTTTGCTTCTGGAATTGAGTACCATTTGACCAATGCTGAGGGGCTTTCTGGGCGGGTTTCCCTCTTTTGTCAGTTAATGCAATGCCAAATGATAAAGATGCCCTTTGGCATTCAACACTCTTAGCCTTTAATAATAAACACTTTCTGCATCTCAAATTGCTGCTATACATGAACAGGTTTTAGTCAACCCCTGAAGCGAACATGCACCTTCTTATTACAGGGCAGCAGTAGTGAGAAAGCAATTCACTAAGCCATAGGGCTGGCAATCACCCATATTTTCTGCTATGAGTAAATAACTTCAATTGATTTAATCATAAAAGAATAACAGGAAAACTACATTGATTTCCAAATCCCTAATGTGAACATCAGGCTCTATTGACCAGGCTGTGTACAAGGAGGTTGTAGCCATTTGTATGAAGTCAAAGAACATCAATACTTGATCATTACTCCAACAACAAAAAAAAAAAATGACAATTTGGACCTATTTCAAAATGGATTGAAGAAATATTATGCAGGGTGATTGGGCAATCTAGAGTGGTATAAGTGATAATACACCGCAGTGCTCATTAGGTTAAAAAGAACAAAATCCATAAATTCTGGTGAACCGTTTTCTTGTTAATTGTAATAAGTCATTCACCCTTTATAGTAACAGTAATAACACCCTAGACCTCTGTTTCTATTAAAGGAACCAAATGGGGTTGTCGAAAATTCATCCATCGCCCATGTAAATTTAACTGCTAAGAGGACCTGTGCACATAGAAAATGTCTTTATAAATGGAAAAACTGCCACATTTAAAGGAATATTTATTTCCTTGACATTGGCTGGCCAGTTGGGGTTTAAAAGCAAAGTCAAAAGTCTTTAGGAGAAATGTTTAATACATAAAATGAAAAGAAATAAATATGCTTTCTAATGCAAGAGAAAGAACACTGGAGCTCAGTAGGTGAACATATTTATGGCAGTAGATAACATCAGAGCTGAGGCACTGTTCAAGAGAGGCAAATCTAGTTAGAGGCTGGGGCAATAGCCCAGGACTGTTCCAGGTGATCTGCGACCCAGGACCATGTGGAATTGGCAGCCTGACTAAAAAATGCCTCTAAATTGTTCTGAAATTCTAAGCAACTACTCTTCTAGCTTTGTGTTTCTTCTTCACCTAGAAAATGAGATAATCAGCAATCTCCAAGATCTCTTCCAGCTCTAAAAATCTGACTCTAGCAGGAAATACAACAGTGGTCACCAGGAGCCGGGAGGGGGGGCAGTAACGGGAGCTATTGTTTAAGGGATCCAGAGTTTTCAGGTTTATAAAATGAAGATTGTTCTGGAAATGAATAGTAGTGATAACCATACAACAGGTGAATATATCTAATGCTACTGACCTTAAAATCTACCCAGTAGTACACTTAAAAATGCTTATGATGATGAATTTTATGTTATGTGTATTTTATCAAAACTGAAAAAAATCTGACTGTAAATCAAATGGGTTGAATTATTTTTCATTATTATATTATTATCATTGGTAGTATTGGTGTTTGAACTCAGGTCCTCATGTTTGCTAGTTATGTGCTCTACCATTTGAGCCATACTTCCAGTCCTTTTGGCTTTAGTCATTTCTTGAATAAGGTCTTGCTTCTCCCCCACCATCCATGGGCCTGGACCTTGAATCTCATGACCTCCCAAGTAGCCGGAATTACAGGAGTGAACCACTGCATCTGGCTTGATTTATTTTAATATCACCATACTTTTACTACTAATATTTTATCATAAGTGCTTCTTAACTATTATCTTGATCTCAGTAGTTTGTCTTTTACTAAGCTTTACTGAGGCAAGCAATGATTACCTTAATGAAAATTCTTGTCTGTAACACATAGGCTCTCGTCTGTTGGAAGACCACTGATAATATTTAAACATGCAAAATATGTTCATGAGACCCTTATTGGGCACCCTTGACATACTTAGAATTCTAAGGGACTCACTGACCATAAGTAAATTGGTGTTGCACTTTGTGGTTCAAACTGGTATTGTACTTTGACAAAATCCCGGGATTGTGTCTCACACAATCTACATACACCCTTTGGGAAGTGGAAGTCATAGAAAGGTATAACTGTCCTCCAGTAGTTTGCAGTGTTGTAATGAAATATAAATAATATACCAATAATTACTGAGTTACACTCAAGAGTAGATAATTGACTTCAAAGCTTAGTCTAACGAGTATACTGGGATTTTAGAAAAGGAAGAAATCAATGAGGATCAGAGAATTCAGAAGTGATTATGTACAGAGATTGAGGCTGGGGGTGAGCCTGGGGTTCCAGGAGTTTTCACCTCCACCATCATTCCCCAAGCTGCTGGGCTTCACCATGCCTTGGCAACTTTGGGGGCTCCGTCTCCTTCTTCGGTTTACAGGGCATCTCGGCCCATGTGGACTCAGCCTGGCTCCCAGCTCCATTTGAGCACAGGCTTTGTTTAGTTACCTTTGGCCAGTTCTGCATCTCTTTTCCACCAGCTGTGAACCAGGCTCTGAAAACTGGGTAAAGTGTGGCCAGCCAGGAAGGAATCAGTTAGATGTCTAAGTAAGAGAATCAGTAAGAGAATGGCTATGCAGGAAGGGGACATATTGTCCCAGAGACATGTTCATGGGAATACATTGTGGCTACATGCGATCAGATCCAACAGCACAGAAAATTAAAGTTATGTAGGAGCAAACAGGAAATTTTAGGAATTTCTGTTCCTCTAAGCATGAAATGCTTATTACATGTGGTATGGAAGATAATTTTAGGCTATGTGGACATTGTATTAAGGAACACTGAATCATTTTATAAGACAGTTATTCCCCTTTCAGTGCTTTTAATTATGGGTAAGACTTTACCTGTTATCTCCATATCACTTGTTAGTGACCCTTTGTATAAAAGGAAAAAACAGAATTCAGGAATAGAAACTTTGACTGACAAAGTAATCTACCTATAGATCTATCATATTTCCATTGTATTAATTTTAAAGTTATCTTCTAAATCTATTATGTGACAATTATTTTTTTAATGACTGTGATATAACATTTACTTTAAAAATAGAATTTCTTTTAAGGATCAGAATAATTAGCAATGTACAAAATAAGTGATAAAAGCAGCACACAGATATGATAAAAATCCTGAAGGATAGAAGCTGGGAAAAGAATACAAAGATCATTGGCCCTCAGGGTGAAAGCCTGGTTCTGAATCCCACTTCTGTGGCTTATTAACATTGACCTCAATCCATTGATCCTCAGTTTCCTCGTCTGTAAAGTGAGGGGTTGCATATGATGAACTGAAAGGTCTCCATCCACTCAGTGTTGTGTGATTAAAGAGCGATTGAGCAGACAGTGATGAGATGAAAGTGGCATTTAAGGAAGATTAGTCTGGCAGTGACAAGAAGGTAAGATTGGAGAGGAGAGAGCCCTGGGTCAGGGAGGCCAGTTAGGTAGTTGCTTCTATAACCCAGGACAGAGCTGCTAAGAGCCCTGGCTAGGATGGTGGCAGTGAGAATGCAAAGAGACTTGAAAGACATTTCGAAAGATGATTTGACAGTGTTTGATAACTAAGTTCTAAAAAGAATTATAAAAATGACTTGGAGATTTTAAACTTAATGAAGTACAAAAGGGAATCATTTGGCGAAATCCCTATTTTGGGAAGAAGAGCTTGTTTGGTTTTGAAAATCTTGAGTTTAGGCTGACTGTAAGATACTAATATTGAAAGAGTCTTATGACACATGAAATAAGCATTGCTTATATTAAGAGAATGATTTGGAAATATAGATTTAAGAGTCTTCTCTATTAAAATATGAATAAATTGTTTGGGAGAAAGCAAGACAGGAAGAGCAGAAGCCCCAAAGTTGAATTTTGATGGAGGATCCCTATTATTAAGAGACAGAAGAAGCAGAAAAGACCAAGAAAAGAAATAGACAGCATAGCATGAGCAGGATGAGAGAAACAGAAGAGTGTGGGGTTCTGCCAACCAAGAAAGGGACTCATCTTCAAAAGTTGAGTGGCACCCACAGAATCAAAGACCAAGGCTTGATTCACCTCATTAAAGCCCTTCACTTAAGCAGAAGGCATGATAACAGCTGATTACGAATGGGTTAAGATTAAGAAACCAGGTGAGAGAGAAAGGTTGAGGCAAAAATACAGACATTTTCAGAAAGAGAAAAACAAGAAAGATATTGGCAAGAGAAAAGCTGCAGATTCAAGGAAAGCTGATTAAAACTGGGAATGATAGACTGGCTGGGGGTGTAGCTCAGGGGTAGAGCACTTGCCTCGCATTCATGAGGCCCTGGGTTCTATCACCAACACTGCAAAATGTGTGTATATGTGTGACTAATTTTGATAGAAAGAGCTGGATCAAAGGCTCTTGAGAAGAGAAAGATATAAGACTCTCAAAAGTGAGTCAAAGAGATGTGTCCTCAAAATTGGAAAGTCAAAATGAACATGGCCCAGCCTTGAGTAACCAAAGGTCCCCATAATTAACATCAAAGAAAGATTTCTCATGTTTATTTCTTCTTTGCCAGCATATCTCCACCAGCTCTAGTTGCAAAAGGCACTAAAAAAAAGGGATTAGTATGTGCATTAGTCAATGTCCAGTCACTACAACAAAATACCTAAAATAATCAATTTGTAAGAGAAAAAGTTTTTTTGGGCTCAGTTTTGCAGGTTCCAGACTAGGATCAGTGGTTTCATTTGCTTTGGGCCTGTGGTGAGACAGCACATCATGTTGAGAGCACATGGTGGAACAAAACCTCTCAACTCATGGCCAGAAAGTGAAAAAGAAGAGGAGACAAGGGCCCACATCCCTTTAAAGAGCACATCCCAATGACCTAATTACCTCTCCTCCCACCTCCTAAAGGTTCTACCACTTCCCAATAGCACCACTGTGAGGACCAAGCCTTAACACATTGGTTTTTTGGGGGTGTTCAAGGTCCAAACTATAGCAGTGTTCTGGGATAGAATTTTGTTGTAGATTCAGTCCTTCAAGACCTTCCTATCTCAATTGGCCTCTGAGATTAAGAAGGACATTCCTCATTTCCTACATCAAATTTGGGAAATCCTGGATTCTTTGTTCTAGCAATTTAGATAAAAAGTTGGGGCAGTCACATTGAGGGATTAATTCACCATCCCAGGCAGGATTAGCAAATACTGTTTTGAGTATTTCATCTATTGCTCAGTGGTTATGTTACCATCCAGAGGGTCTATGAGTGCTCTAAGTTCTTGGTGAATTAAACAAAGAACTGGAAAAAACACACAGAAGCTGCAAGCAAAGAATAGATTTGTTTTGAACAGAAATACACTTCCACAGTGATAAGGTTCAAGGCCCGTACTGATCTGTTTGTGTTGTAATTAAGGCCAAAGCTGGGGTTGAGAGGGTGCTGAAAGGGGACTAAGAAACATGACTCTCTTATGATTGACAGCTTGACAGAAGGAGGGTTTATAACTTGTTTTATACTGTGCTGCCCCTACCCATACATACGGTCATGCATGAGGTTCAGTCCATACAGATGAAGCTTTAAGTAGGGGTTTTGTCTCAAAAGATCATCTGAAGACAGGTTCTCCAGTCCTTGTCACATGCACTAGTTTTGGTGGTTTTCCTTCTGGGCCAACAATCCTTTATTAAGATACAGCAATTACTGACTTGAACACAAAAAGAGCATTCCAAGGACATTCCCAACCAGATGCTTCCTTAAGGAGGCTTGTCCTAGGTAGGACTTGGGGCATCTCCTAAGGCAGAACTTAGATAAGAACCCATTTTTACCCCTTCTTGGCCAGCCTATACTTCCCTATCCTCCTGCCTCAGTTACAGTAGACGCCTTTTATAGTATGTGTGTTGTGGGTTGCTTTCCAGAAGGCTAAAAAGTATTATGAGCCAGGACCTCAGCTTATGTCAGAAAATAAATTGGGCTGCTCTAGAACAGGAGTTTTCACCAGCTATGGAAGGATCTAAAAATACAGGACCAAATTGTTATCCTATGTGACTCTAGGGGAACTTCCTGTGTACAAAGCTGTGTAATTCATTTACCTAAACAAGAAATCCCAGTAGACCCTGTTCCTAGATGCTCTAAAGTCTGTAAGAGGGTCTTCTATTTGACACATATTACCCCCCCCAAAAAAAGAGAAAATAGAAGAATGAATTTCCCTTATGTCAATTAAAGTTTTAATTCTGAATATATGATCTAAACTTAGCATTGGGCAGGATATCATATTAGGAATAGACTCAGCATCATAAACTCCTGACTCTTCCTCTTGTTAGTGCTTAATCTTGGGCAGGTTAGATAACTCTCTGTGTCCTGGTTCTTTCCTCTGGAAGAGGGAAACCACATTGACGTGTTAGGAGACAAAGTGAGTTGATAGATGTGAAGGCTAAAAACAGGGTTGACGCATGGTTCACTCAAGATATCCATGTTAGTTACTTCTGTTGTGATGGACAGATAGAAATAAATTGACAGAGAAGTTAGAATTGGTCAGAAATAAAAATGAATTTTCTCTGGTAATTGGTTTTAATGTTTCTCCAGAACCCACATTACTGACTTTGCTTTCTGTCACTCATGTGGCTTGATATCACCTATCCAACCCTTGCTCCAATCCTCTCTGTCAAGTATGGAAACAATTAAGCTAAGTAGAACCTTTTATCAATTTTGCATATATGTGCAATCAAAGATAAAAATTTTCAACAGATACTCACATCTGGGATCCAAGAATGCTCAGTAGTTGTTGGGAATTCTACAAAGCATAAATTATTCTAAAATTCTACAAAGCATAAGTATTATAAAATACTTATGCATGATTATATTCTTTATTCATCATTACAGATAATGCTTGGGTATAGTTTGTCTCCTCCAAAACTCATGTTAAAATATGATTCCCAATGTAACCATATATTGAGAGGTGGTAGAACTTTTAAGAAATTAGTTCATGGATTAGTTCTCATAAATGGATTAATGTAGCCTTTGTGGGAATGGGTTAGTTCTCTCAGGAGCAGGTTGCTACAAAGCAAGGCCACCTCTCATATTTTCTCCCTTCTGCACACACCTGCTTGCTCTTCTGCTTTTCCTGCCCAAGAGTTTTGCAGAATGCAGCCATCCAATCATGAGCTTCCAGCCTCCAGAACCATCAGCTACATATACTTCTTTCCTTTGTAAGTTACCCCATCTCAGGCGTTCTATGATAGCAACAGAAAGTGGACTAAGATATCTTTAGAACATTATTTAATAAGTAAGAAATACTCAGCCTGTAAGTAGTATTACATTTACAACTATCGAACTATAACAAGATTTGTGAAGAACTGTAGCCTACAGAGAGAGAACAGTCAAATACACTGGAGAACACTGTTAGCAGGTAGGATGTGCATAACTTAATGTTCTGACCTCCTGATGAGGTTGACAGCACTAAACGGAACCACTTGTTGAGATTTTCGTGTCATCTTAATTTGCTTTCAAGCCTGTTGGTTTGGATTTGTTATTTCATAGGATTTGTTTAGAGTATTCTGACAAATTTATTACTACTGAGCAGCAGATAGAGCCATCCTCACTGCCACAGAGCAGATGAAGGTGAAGCTGATTGACTAGATCATGATGCTTTCCATTGTTCTCTAGACCCATTTTCCAGAAATGTCCATCATAACCTTCTGTTCCCTCCGTCAGTGTTTTCTATTCTAGCTTTTGACTTGAAGCTAGTAGATTTCTTCATGCTAGTTACATCTATTGATTGTCATTCTGTAGTTCTTAAAAGAAGAGTTATAATGCATTCTCCTAGGTTTTTTTTCTTTTGAGGGGGGAATTGGGACTTCAACTCAGGGCCTCATACTTGCTAGGCAAGTGCTGTACAACTTGAGCCATGCCTTCAGCCCTTTTTGCTCTGGTTATTTTGGAGATAGGATCTTGCTTTTTGCCTGGACTAGTCTGGACCATGATCTTACTATTTTATGCTTCCTTCAATAACTAGGATGACAGGCACGTGCCACCATTCCCAGCTTTTTTCCCCATTGAGATAGGGTTTCACAAACTTTTTTTAACCAGGGCTGGCCTCAAACCATGATCCTCCCAATCTCAGCCTCCTGAGTAGCTAGGATAACAGGCATGAGTCACCAGTGCCCTAATGCTACCAGTTTTTCAACTGGTTTTTCTCACAATTAGATATTTGGAAAAATATGAATTTCCCCCAAAAAAATTCAGAAAGAATTTTCCAGTGGGAACTCTTGAGTGAACTTAATTGAAAAGACAAAGCCACAAACAGCTCACAGAGGAAGGAGATCCCTATAAGATCAGAAAAATAACTAAAGTCAAAGCTGCAAGTCTCTGACTTGCTCCAACCCCGTCTGAGGATTTGGTGTGATGATGGGAACTGTGTACTGAGTACATGTGGCCAGAAAAGCTGTACTATTTCATAAGTAAAAATGTTATTGCCATTTTTTCCTTTTTAAAAAAATTTTGGGCAGTACTGGGGTTTGAACTCATGCTTGCTAGGCAAGTGTTCTACCACTTGAGCTACATCCACGGCCCTTTTTTGCTCTAATTATTTTTGAGATAGTGTCTTGCATTGTTGCTCAAGGCTGGACTCAGACCACAATTCTTCTATTTATAGCCTCCTGCCAGGGTTACAGATGTGCCACTATGCCTGGCTTATTTGTTGAGATGGGGTCTCGCTAACTTTTTGCCTGGGTTGACCTCAAATCTTGATCCTCCCCATCTATGCCTCCTGAGTAGCTGGGATTATAGACATGAGCCAACATTCCTGGCATTGACATTCTTTTGTTAAACATGGTCTCCTAATTGTATAACTTTTGGTCTCCAGTATGTGGATCAATCTCTGATTACCATAGGGAGGCAGCAATAAAACCAACACTAAGAAGATTGACCCGGTTAATGAAAGACTAGTAAGTAGGCTCCTATAGGAGCTTACAGGAATGAGGAAGTTAAGATAACTAAATGAGTCAGGAAGAATGTAAGATAGTAAGGGAGGGGTCTGAGGACTCTAGACTGTATCGAGAATCTAGGATTTTTTACTTTTATATGAATCTCCCAATTTTTTTGTTGTTGCTTTGGTGGGAATGGAGTTTGAACTCAGGGTTTCATGCTTGAAAAGGAGGCACTCTACACTTGAGCCATGTCTCTAGTCCATTTTGTTCTCGTTAGTTTGGAGATGGGGTCTTGAAAACTATATGCCCAGGCTGGCCTCAAACTGCAATCCTCCCAATCTCAGCCTCCCAAGTAGCTAGGATTACAGGAGTGAACCACCAGAACCTGGCTGAATCTCCCAATTTTTAAATCTTGGCAAGTAATTTGACATGTTTTAGCTATTACACTGACTGAACAAACATGAAACACAGTATTCTACAAACTGGCTCCCAGCTCATCACCTTTACGTCTCTGAGCCCAATGAGGTTTCATGTATTCAACAGTAAGTCCGTTGGCCCCCAGCAACTAGTGTAAGACTCTTAGTTATCTCTCAGCTGCTAGACCCTCATTCTAAGGCTTTGCCCTCCCACAGGGGCCCCTGAGATCCCAAACTTGGTTGTATTGTGGCCCCCAATGCCCCTGAAAGAACAGGAGAAATGTTACCTAACCACCAGTAGGTTACAAAATGGGGTGCACTGGAGAGAATTTGCATCTTCAAGAGAACACGTGTGAACCCATATTCACTTTTGTCTGAGGTAGTAAAATGAAATGTACTGCACAGTTCACCAAGAGACATTTTGGGGAAGCAAAGAATCTTCCGGGAGCCCTTAAATTCCATCAGAGCCTCAAATATGCTAAGGAGCAGACCAGGTTCCACCTCATTCATTCGTTCATTCATTCATTCTTTTATTCATTCAGACAACATTTGTTCAACATATAACCCAGTCTATGGGGTCACAGGAGGAAAGGGCAAACAGACTGGCAAAGACCTTGTCCTCAAGGCCGTGTATTACACTACCCAGAGTTCCAGCACTGAGACACCTCAGACACCTGCTTTGTCTTTTTCTTCTTGCTTGTTTGTTTGTTTGAGATAGGGTCTTATATGTAGCTCAGGCTAGTCTCAAACTCAAAATTCTCCCACCTCCCAATTGCTGGGATTATAGCCACGTACCACCAATCCCAACATTGTCCTGCTTTTTCTAATTCCTTGTTATTCCTTTTTCTGTCTCATAGGTCTTCACTCTCCCCAGGCTCTACCTCCCCCATTCTTATCTCTCAAGTGTGAGAGGAGCTACCTGTGCCCATCACTGGGGTCTCAGCAATCTGGCAGAAGCCTTTGCACCAAAGGACCATGCTTCGCTGCAGCTGCTTTTGGCTTTCTCCTCTGCAATCCTGGACTCCTGCTGCTCCTCTTTCCAGGAATATCTTTTGCTCATTTCTTTGTTGTAGCCCTTATGTTGTTCTGCCTTCCAGTTTAGTTGGTTGATTCTATTTTTACTTTGTAATCTTTGCAATCTTTGGAACATGTTAGTGGTTTTTGTGCTCTGTAAATGTTGATTTAAATGTGTTAAGATTTCTTTCTTCAACCTCCATTTGTAGAAGTCCTTTCTAACTTTTGAAGACAAAATTAAGTGCTGCCTCTAGCAGGCAGCCTTCTTGGATCACCTCAGCCTCAGAAGATTGATCCTTCTTGCTCAGAATATCTGAACTCCCCTCACTGTGCTCCTCACCTAGGTCCTTTGTGCGGTAAGCACTGTGCATGAGTCTCTACTAGACTGCAGGTTCTGAGGGCAGAGGGAGTTTCTCCTGACTCTCGCCTCCCTCCATAGGAAACAGCAGCTGGCATGGCCCACAGTTGGATTTCTCTAAGTAGGTTCTGAATCTGTGTGCTTGAACCAACAGTTGCACAGAGTAGAGGAGGTGGTCAGAGCAGAGCAGATACCACCCAACCTCTCCTTCATCTCTGCTCAGATTTCAGCACTTGATACGTGTTTTACATGGATATTTTTATGTCTCACAGGTACCTATTAAAATATGATTCTTATTAATTTAATTTCCCAAGCAACTAAGAACCACAAATCCTTTGGGGTTAAACCTTTAATGCAGTCTTTATGATAAGGGTGGAGAGAGTTCATGATCATGTCAGATCATTAGATAGTCGATGAAACACTGACTCTTTGAGGACTAGGAAGGGATTCCATACTCTTTCTCTATGCTGAGTTTAAAAGATGTGCTTTTTAAATTTCTTATGCCATCTTTAACAGCTTTTCTCTGTATTCGTCCATGCTCTTATCACTATTGCTATTTTTACTTTCAGCAGTCATCTCCCTTCAATTTAGTTGATTTAATCCATAGTTATCTACTGAATATCTGTTATGTAGATTTAAATCTGCAATAGGTCTAAAAAGAAGACATCCCAGCTTGTTGGACAAGCATTTAAAAAAAGAGAAAATAGACTTGAGTAAGGACTCATTTATTATTAAATGTTTTTTGAAACTTTTATATTACTGTGATGAAATAACTGACAAACAACTTTGGGAGGAGAGATTTATTTTTGGCTCAGTTTCAGAGAGTCCAGCCCATGGTTGATTGGCCTCTTACACTTGAGCAGAACATCAGGGCGGCAGGAGTTGTGGAGGAAGAGCTTCAACATGTCATGGTGGACAGGAAGCAGAGAAAAGGAATACAGGAAGGGAGCAGGGCAAGATACAGCCCCTAAATGTTCTATGTCTTCCAACTAGGCCCCACCTCTTACTTTTCACCAGCTCCTAATAAAGCCAGCATACTACCAATCCATGAAGAGATTAATCTATTGACGAGGTCAGCGCTCCCGGGAGCCAATCACTTCCCCAAAGCCCAACACCTGACAACCTAGAGCCCACTATACCAGTCTGTGGAGCATTTCATATTTAAACCAGAACAGTAAGACAGCCACACTTCATCAGATGGATTTTGGAAACTTCTTCTCAGACTTAGAGTGAACAAGTGGACCTCTCACTCTAGACTATATTCCTGAGAACACAGTTGGCTGAATAACTGAATAATGAATAGTATATGACTCTGACTAGACTGGTAACCTTAGAAGGGAACTGATAACCACATCAATGACAGGATTTTTACTTCATTCTGCAGTGACACCACGGTATACTCTGGCATCCTGACTTCTCTCTACTTGATTTTGTTGTTTATCTTGTCATAGTAAAACACTGGAGAGGTTCCTAGAATGATAGCGGGAAACAAGGTAGTACGGTATTAAGGAAAGAACAAGAAAATCATAGCCATACTTTGCAAAGACAAATGACATAATATAACCAAAAAATTAACAATATCTTCTTTTTATTCCTTTATGGCAGGGGAGGGCAAGAGGATAGCTAATTACCCAACATGTTTCATGAATATTTTCATAACTACAGAATAGGCAATGTAATACCTCCACTGTGATAGATTAGAGATTTATTTTTACCTAAAATATAACAATAGCTCACATATGAATATTTAGGGTAATAAACAACTGTCATTAATTTCTACCTCAGAATTATGAGTGATTAACTTTCTATCTCTAAAAGCCCATAGACTCTAAAGTTTTGAGAACAAAAATAATGTGCCATTGATTTGAGCAGCCTTTTAGAATATAGGAATAATGATCTCAGAGATTTTTAATTATCTCAACTCCAATAAGAGCTCTTAACAGCTTTTCAAAGGATAGAACATGGCCCAATATATAAAAAATGCCTGAGAAAATATGATGGACTTTGGGTAAATTTAGATTCTATACTAAAGAGTCTATCATATATGCTAAGAATTGAGTTCCTTGTGCCTCAAAGGAGGCTGGTAGAGAAACTTTCACGAAAGGCAGATGAACAGCCCTTATAGGAATTTTGATATGTGAGTAAATGCTATGCAACCATCTTCGTGCTTACAATTTTATTATCTGCCTATGCTGAGGAACTGTTGAAAGTCATAAACTCACACACCAAATGACACTAGAGACAAGCATGCACTTCGGCTGCCTTTTCACCCTGTATCCATTTGTGTATGAAATCGCTGATATGATGTGCTTGTTTCCCTCATACCTGTAAGCCAAAGGCATCATCATCCCTGTCAGTGGATAATGATTTCAGTATTTTGGAGTGCTAGCCCCAGGATTTTCTTATTGCATAATGGAGCAGCAGCCCTGTGCATAGTCAGGCTTAATGCACAGGGGAGAGGAGAAAAAAGGGGAATTGGGTGAAGGACAAAGGAAAGGAAAGAGGAAATTCTCCATAAGGAACACCAAACCAGTGTCCCACTCAGTAACAAGCTTTCAGGCTGTTCTGGACAAGCTATTTGGTTTCTCTCCCAATGCTTTCAGAGGCCAAAGGCTCATCAAAATGTCAAATATTTTTAAGTGGGCCTCTTGCCCCTCAAATTTCTGAATGCTGATCCCCATAGGAAACTGATATCATGTCCACCTACCTTCAGACTCCATGGCAGTATTTTCCTAAGCCCACTTTTGTCTGGTTTCTAATCCATTGGGTATTAAAGTTAATCTGATATTTCTGAAGTGCTTAACAGTGTTTGTCTATGAAAAGGGCTGTGGAAAAGCAGACTGATGGATTGGCTGTGGATTTGACAGGAATTCAAATTTTGACAAACAAACCTACTTATCTGAAAGTGCCAAATAACCATCATATGTTTCCCTAAACTAAGAGCCATATATAAAGGATTTTATAAGAAGGTGACACTAATTTCCACATTTGCTGCACCATTTTAGCACTCCCATAAACCTGTAGTAGCTTTAACAGAAATATGGCTGGATGAGGCATATTTTATTCTTCAGCGTGCAAGCCTAATGAATAGAAACTTCACTGTGGTTTTAAGCAGCCTCTGCATCCAAACTTGGTGAAGTATGTAGCAAACATACAGCTCACACTCTACCTTTAATATTTGGAAGGATAAACTAGTACCTGGTTATGTTTCATAAGATCAGGCCTAGTGTGAGAAGAAAAAGTACAATTCTTAGACGAAGGTTTTTGCCTAAATTACAGCCCAACCGTATGGATTTAAAAGAGTTTCCCAAGTCAGCATAGCTCCGCACTGTCCCAAACATGGTAATTTTACCAAAGCAGTTTTTAATTGACCCCTGTCCCAACGAACTTCCAGATGGTGGTCCTATGAATCCTCTTAGGGACTGTGTTAAGATCTCCATGTTACAGTACTTAAAGGTGAGACTTCTGAGTTCTTATGCTTCTCAGAAATGAAACTAGTGGATTAGCCCCAAAGGTGCCTCAGATTGAGCTGAATCCTATATAAGCAAGGCTGAAGAATATATGTTATAGTCTATCAAAGAAAAATATTTTGTTCTACTAAATTCTAAAAATAAGCTGTTTCTAATACGAAAGTAGTATATCATCTATTAAAAAAAAAAAAGTTCAACATAGCACCAGGTTTGGTGGTACACACCTGTAATCCCAGCACTTGGGAGGCTGAAGAAGGATGACCTCAAGTTCCAAATCATTCTGGGCTACAGAGCAAGACCCTGTCTCAAGAAAAAAAAAGGCAGAACATTCAAACGTATAAAAAGAAGAAATATGGGAAGGGGACTGGGGATGTCGCTCTTAATCGAGCATTTACTTAGGATGTGTGAGCCCCTGAGTTGAATTACCAGCACTAACAAAAAAATAATAATAATAAAATAAAATTCATCTTCTGCGAGTTGTACTCATGTAGTTTATGCAAATGATGTGCATATATGTATGTACGTATGCACTGAGTACAATGAAATACACTTGAGTTTAATCCAAATATATGCTTTTAGATAGTGGTGGTAGCTACAAAATTATGTAAAGATACTCAATACTACTGGAGTGTATATTTTAAAATGGTGAAGTTGGGCATGGTAGTGCAGGCCTGTAATCCCAGCATTTATGAGGCTGAGTCAGGAGAATAGCCAGCTCGAGGCCAGACTGGGCTATGTATCTCAGAAAAAACAAGGACTGGGGATATAGCTCAGTGGCAGAATGTTTGTCTAGCATGAGCAAGGCCCTCGGTTAGATCCCAACCCTGAAAAGAAAAGGTTAAAGCGGTCAATATTATATATGTTTTGCCACAATCAACATTTTTAAATAACATGAAATTCTAAAAATGATGGTACTTTGCTACTGCTTTTTAAATTAATATACTGCCAGCATCTTTCCACTTCAATCAGTATAATTCAAGAACATCATCTTTTTTGAGGAGGGATGCTGGGGATGGAGCTCAGGACCTCACACATGCTAGGCAAGCATTCTGCCACCATGTTACACCCCTGGCCCAAGAGTGTCACCTTTAGTGGCCATTGAGCATTCCACTTTGTGGTTATGTACTTGAGATCATTTAAATCAGGAATTCTCACTCTGGCTGCACATTGGAATCACTTGGAAAGCTGGTAAAGTGCAGATGACCAAGCCTTATATCATAAGAGTCAAAGTCTGATTCAGTTGGTCCAGGGAGGGACTTGAGCATCTGTGTATTTTTTTAAAAGCTTCCCAGGTGATTCTAATACTCAGTGAATAATGGCAAACACTGACTTCAATTATGTTTTCTTAGTTAAATTATTCCCTGGTCTTAAAAATTATATGTACTGTGAAAAGATTAAGTTCAAAAGCATTCTGGAGCACACCTCCATGAATACATACCTGTTGCTGAATATGAAAACCAAATAGTTTATCAGTTAAGTCAGAACTCTTCTGAGGGGGATCACTGGTTTCCAGGTCCCCCTGCATTCTCCAATATGCAGTCTTTCTCTTCTCTTTTCTCCAACTAAATTCTCTGCAAATAAAATCTTTCCGACCTCTGCAAAAAAAAAAAAAAAAAGAACTCTTCTGAGAATGAAACAAAGAGGATACCACTACTCACTATACCAAAATGATGTCGTGCAAACCAGGCTTATCTCTGACAGATCAGACCATCTATGGTTGCACCACTCAAAATTTATACAAACTTTTAAGACATTGGGTGATTGTTGCCTCAATGTTATCCAAAAACACCATATCCACTATGTCAATATGTCTTAAGAGTGTCTGCACCCTAAAATCCACAATAACATTGAAAAGTATATTCATTTTTAAAATGTTTATCAAAGAACTACTGTATGCTAGCTTATGCCAGTTATGGGTGAAACTGTAAGGAGAAAGCTACATATAGTTTCCTTTTCCTAAATGGCAGGAATTATAGACATTCTAAATATGCATGGTGTTATAAATATTATCATTTTATATAATCTTTATAAATGATATTTTCTTGTTTTAATTTGCTTCTATTTGATCACTGGCGAAATTGAATATATTGTTTATTAATTATTTGTGCTTGTGCTTTCATAAATTATCCAAGTACATTTTTGTTCATTTTGCTATCATACGTGTTTAAAGTATTATGCTAGTGTGCTATTGATTTTGAAATTTGTTTATAATAGGTCTTAATAGAAGATCAAAATTTTATGTAGTCATACTTGTCAATATTTTCTTTAATATTTCTAATTTTAGTACCATAGTTTGTCTTTAATTCATAATTACTACATTTGATGCAAAAAGAGGTAAGCAGTTTACCTTAATGATCCAAGTAATTAAGGAATTACACAGTAGCATTTATTGAAGAAAAAAACATTATTTCCACCACTATTTTGAAATGCCATCTTTAGCATGCAATAGGATGTATATATGTCTAGATAGATAGATAGATAGATAGATAGATAGACAGATAGATATACATCCTATACACATATGCTGGCCTGTCTCAGGAATTTCAGTGGTGTTCCTTAATCCTATCAGTCCTTATAATACTGTCTCAACAATTTCATTTTTTGGTGTTATACTACATTTTAGTATCTGACTATGGAAGTTTTCCTACCATCTTCTTTCAAAATATTTTATTGGTGACTCTTGCTTTTCCAATTAATTTTTCCAGGTAAATTTTAGGGGCACATTGTCAACTTCCCACAAAAATCCAATTGGAATTTGTTATTTTCTAATATACAGATATAGAGAGTTTAAGGAAGATTAAAAACTTTACAAGATGGATGTCTATCCAGGAACTTGGTATACATCTTCACTTACTACATTTTCTTACACATCCTTTATTTTTTAATTCTCCAGGGTTTTCATTTTACTAATCCTGTATTTTCTTATCTCTTTTGGGGGATGGAAGGTGTTTAAACTTAGGGCCTTGTGTTCTTCCTAGAAAGGTGCTCTATCACTTGAGCATGTTCCCAGCCATTTCTACATATTTCTTGTTTATTTCACATTGCATGTGCAGGTGTGTGTGTGTGTGTGTGTGTGTGTAAAGGGGGTTCTTCAAAGCTCACTGGTATCTATTTTCCAAATGGTTATTTCATCCTACTCTGACAAAATACCTGAGACAAACATCTTTTAAAATGGAAAGGTTTATTTTGGCTCACAGTTTCAGAGATTTTAGTCCGTGGAGCTTGGCCCTATTGTTTTTGAGCCTATAGTGAAACCATACATCATGGTGCAAGAAAACATGTTCACCTCATGGCAGACAGGAAGCAAAGAGAGAGGAAGGAGTCCCAGTACCTCCTTTAGGGACACACTCCCAGGGACCTAACTTCCTTCCATGAGATCCCTCCTCCTAAAGGTTTTACCACCTCCCAATGACACCATAGGCCGAGGACTAAGCCTTTAACACGTGAATCTTTTGGGGACATTTCAGATCCAAACTATAGCAGAGATCACCAACACATACTTGGTGGTTGGGATAATTCAGGTGACTAAACTTGCCTAAGAGGGAAAATAAGTGTTAGGAAGGCCTAGATCCTGAGGAACTTTGTGCATATGTATAAAGAAGATTCTGAAAATCCCTTTGCATTTTCCAAAATACAAAGGTTATTTCATCCTCTTGATTGTTTCTGGTCCCATCTGGTAGCATACGGCCATGCTATGTAAGACAACATACACCAGGAACTTGCATAAACATATATATTTTTATGTAAAAACAAAAAAATGCAAGGCTTACAGAATTTAATTTGGTGATCCTTAGCCATTATAAAAAATCATAACTGTTATATTACAATTCTAATGTATTTTACTTAAAAGAAAAATTATTTGCAATCTCCCAACATATTGCTTTATTTCCCCTTAGTGGAAATTCCAGTTTCCAGGCCCCCAATTGTGATTGACTCTCTAATCAATCCAATATAAGCTTCCTTGTGGGGTTGAGTTAAGTCCTCAGAGGCCCTCAATGGCCCTTCATTTGAAACTGACCATGATCTCAGGCTCCTCTCCTTCCAGGTGAGGGTAGGGCTGGATGTCAGAGTGAGAGTAACTTCCTCAGTCACTGCCACAGACAGAATTTAGAAGCACACCTGTATCAGCCACCTGCAGCTAGGCAGGTATTTTATTTTAAGTCAACAAGGCACATCACTGCCATCAAGGGACTCATGACTAAATTGAGGGGTTAATGTCTAAGTTGAGTTATTAATACCACTACTTGGTGGTTCGTACCTAATGCAATTTGTTAAATGGGTGCAAAACAGTTCTGCTTTAGAGTTTTTTGCAAAAGGATTGATGGGATGTAAATGGTGTTAAAGCCAAAGTAGTAGAAAAAGACGCATAGCCTACTCTGAGATATGGGCCTGCACACTGCCTTCCTATGCCACGGCTCATTATGCCAGAGGGACAAAAAGAGATGGCGAATACCACAGCATCTCTACATCCACTGTAGTGACTGCAGTTTTCTGGGTTGAGCTTGTCATTCTGTTATTTAACAAATAGTGACTGACTTACTACAGTGTGACAGGCACGTTCTGGGCCCCAAGAGTGAAGTAGCTGCAGAGTTTATACTCCAGTGGAGAACAAAGAAATAATGCATTAGCTAAGAGAAAAACAAAATCAAATGACTGGAGTGCAAATGACTAAGGGATACTCACTGAGCAAGTACGTATCTGATAAAAGCATGTACCAAGAAAAGATGATGTCTTAGGGGTAGGTCCTCCCCCCAACACAGATGAGTCTGAATTCCAGCCTGACCACTGGCTACATACAAGGCATCTGAGACAAGTTGTTTAAAACCTTGAGTTTGGCCAAGCTCTTCAACTCTCTAAGTTTTACCTTCTTTAGCTAGAAAGTAAAGCTAGAACTGAGATTGCAAGGACCCTGGAGTGATCATAAGTCATCAGAGCTTATAAAATTCATAATTTAAATTCTAAAGAATTTCCAATGTCACAGAGTTTCTAAATTCGTTGAATTTTTAAAATCACAATCCCAGACACCTTAGAGTTGTTTTGATGTTTTAAAAAGTGTGGCATTCCAGCCAGGCGCTAGTGGCTCATGCCTATAATTCTAGCTACTCAGGAGGCAGAGATCAGGAGGATCGTGGTTTGAAGCCAGCCCTAGGCAAATAGTTCATGAGACCCTATCTTGAAAAAACCCATCACAAAAAAAGGGCTGGTGGAGTGGCTCAAAGTGTAGGCCCTGAGTTCAAACCCCAAAACTGCAAAAAAAAAAAAAAAAAAAAAAGTGTGGCATTCCATATTTATTTTAATATATCAGAACAAAGTTAGAAAGCTCAGCTAGAATAAAAGGCTAGTGACAGTCTCCAAGGTCCCCTACACAGTAGGAGAAGCACAGGTGTTACCAATAGCTTCCTCTCCTGCATAGAGGCCACCAGCCCACTGTCATGAAACTTGATGCTTTCATTGCATTTATGGTGGTGGTAATAGGTATCTGAGCACTGCACACATTCTGGTGCAAGTCACCACTGTTTATTAGTTAAGATGAATATTCAAGTTGCTATGACAGTGACCAAAACTATAGGGACATAAACAATACAGAAGTTGATTTCTCCCTTATGAAACTGTCTCAGAATTAATATTCTGGAATCAGTACAGAAGTTCCAGTTTGGGGCCACAGCTTCCTCTGTATTGTCAGCCTGTAATCTTTGGATTGTTGCCTCATCTACACAGAAAACACTATTTGGGAGTCACCATGCAGATGCCGAACTTGGCCTCACCTGCAACATGCTATGACTGCCAAATACCAGGGGTCAAGGATCTTCGTCCCTAGTCTCATTTTTGTGACTTCCTCCAACATATACATTTTTGCATTGTTTTCCAGTTTGAATTCTTTCCTGTCTTTGGTCTTTGTTTTATATAACCATGATCCCTTTCTTGGCCAGGTAAACTTCTACTTACCATTAAATCTTTTGTTCAAATCACCTTCTCCATGAAGTTGCTAGTACAGTAACTCCCTCTTATTTGGGATGGCTACTCCTCCCCCTATCCTGCCTTAGCACTCTGTGTACTGCCGTTTTAGTGCTTAATGCACCATCTGCTACTAGTTGATTTATCCAGGATCTCCACATGTGCCCATGCTGGTGTGTGCACACGTCCCAGCGGAGAGGAGGCTCACTCTGGCAATTTTTCCACCCTTGCATGCCCCCTAGTGCCTTCCACATCGTGGCTGTCAGAAAGGTTGGAGGAGTTATTGAATGGGCAAACAAATGTGTCTCTGGCCCTCAATTCCCTGTATTATTTACAGTTCCTCTATAAAACCTGCAGATGACTTAAGTGTCCTCTGAAGTCTTACTGATTCCTTGCACTACTGGGCCAGGATTGTGATTTTAGTGGAAGAGGGCCTGGGAGGTCCTAGGTAGAAAATTGCTCAAAGAAGCAAGAGTAAACACAGTGACTTCCAAAGATAGTAACTTTGTTAGGAGATCGACTTTTTTTTCACAAGTTGGACTAGATTCTCTGTTCTATTTTGCAAATGCTGTCTCTAAACATCCGCATTTCCCTTTCAGTAGTGAGCAGCAAGGTAGAGAAAAAGACAAAAGGCGAGTTTTCATTTGACTTAGTCTGGCAGCACAATCAGAAAGGATTACCCCCCTCTCCCAAGGAACTGTAAATTCTTGACTGTAATGCCTATTAAGCTGAAGAGTGAGAAAAGTTAGCACTTACAAAGTCTTTGAAACTATTAAAAAACACAAGGACAAAATGAATAATTGTAAATTGCTAGTTTGATGACATAGGGAATATTATCGTATCGATGTAAAATAAAAGAAAAAAATCACTAACAACATTTGATGCAACTTTTAAATTTCCTCAACAAATGCCCTTTCACACAAGGAACGTTCTGGAGTACTTTTCTTGTGAGAATATTATTTATACAGTCAAATTAGAAAGGTAAGAAAAAATTTCCTGTAGGACAGATTTTTTTTTTTTTTTAGAAAAACCAGAGTAACTGAACAAGGGGGGGAGGGGGAATGCCAATCTCCAGAATCTTTTCTTTTTCCAAAGGGGATAAAAATCCCTAAAACATTCCAGCAACTTTGTTAACCAGCTTTCCGGTCCTTAGAATACAGTATTTCCCCAACTTTTCTCAGTGGATGCGCTGGGCACAATTCGTAGATCACAGTCGTTCACCTGGAGAGAAGGGTGGAGAGCAGGCAGGCGAGGGAGGGCTGGAGGCAGGTCTTGGGGACGCCACAGGGCCTTTCTTTACTTCCCTTCCTTTACTTGTCGGCGAATATCAATGAAGTGTTACAAGCCTCCACCACAGGAAGGACAATCACCCGGACGGAATCCCAGGAGATCAAGGAGTTCATTTGGTGTTTACTCATTTGAGAATGTTCTCCAACACCCCACCTTCGCAAGGTGTAAAAAAAAGAAAAAGAAAAAGAAAACTCTTACCGCAGGGAACCCCGAGGTTTTACCTGCCTTTAATTTATGCAGCATTTTCCAATTGTGCCATCCCGGCAGGTGTGACCGCGCTTTGGCGGAACCTCGGTGCTATTTTACCTGCTTGAATCTGTCAAAAACCCATTTGTATGCGGCGGGCTAATGTGCTAGAAATAAAAGCCGCGACCTGTCAAGTCAGCTCGCTGCACCTGTACCAAGCGGTTAAATTGTTCCATCTGCCATCGTCCCGGGAGATCAAAGGCCCTCCCGGAGAGGGGGCCCCGGAGCCCAGGCCGGGATGGAGCTCCTTGTCTTGGAGTTTCCGAAGAGAACGAGAAAGAGAGAGAGAGAGGAGAGCGAGAGGGGGGCGCCGCCGACCCGGGCCGGGCTCCGCTACCTGAAGGCGCCTTTGTCTGGCCGGGGCGCGCCGGGAGCGCATTCTTGCACATTAGGAACCGCAGGGGAAGACATTCATTCCCTCGTCTTTGCTGGTGACGTAGCTGGGGCATTCATGTGTTTTTAACCTTGAATAATTTTTGTCTGTAAGCTCCAAACAAGTTTTCTCCTGTCCACAGGTCAGTTTTGTTACAGAGGCCAATTAGCAGTGCTACCTTCGCCTGCGGCAAAAAGCCAAGGAATGGCGGGGCAAGGCCTGCGGAGGGGTGATGAATAACTCCGGAGAGCTGTAATTTGAAAGGGGGGCCTTTGAAGCATTTACCTTACATGGGACGCCATTGTCACTGCAGGGTGTTTGATCTTAAAATAATTTCCTTAATGATCTCACCACGGGAGCAATTGGCAGAGCAAGATTAGGCTGTAAGGCCTAATGGACATGGGTAAAGTTAAAATTGCCCCAGAAAGGTATGTGGAGCGCTGAGATCTGTCCGTGTCGCTGTTCATTACTTCCAGGGGGTGAACAGCCCGGCTGAGGGCCATCAGCTTCGCACAGCTCATCAGGGAAAATGAGCAGATGCAGCCGTTCCCGGGAAGTGGCTGACACTGTCCCTCCTTCCTGCCTCGCAGCGTCTGTGGGCAATACTGATTTTATGTTGTGTTTACGTTCTATGATTTTTTTTTTTTTCACTCTTTCTTTTTGCATGGTGGGCCACTGTCTTGGCAGTGCACGACAGAGGTGGAGAGGCATCCTCAGGGCAGCTTTGTGAGTTGGAATCAGAGTTGAATGAAAATGTGAAAGTATGCCACCTTTCTCCCCTTCGGTGGGCAAACAAGACAAGTAGACCCAGGGCGATTATTTGACATTGTTTTCCTGGGCCTAAATGTGGCTTTGTCTGTTTTAAATGAAAACCCTGATTTGACATATTTATAACTCATGTCTATTCCTGTTTCTTACATCCGCATCAATGAGGCTGGTGTGACAATTGAAAGGACTCTCAAGGTTGGATTCTACCTGTTTCACATCGGGAGAGAAAGCATTTCAAGCTTAAATCTCTCATAATTCAGCTTTTTCAACTGTTTAACGTTTGCTTACTGCCACGGCTGCTTGTTAAAAGCATCTTATTTTTCTCAATTATGGAATTGGGATAGACACCTTAAGTGAATATCCAAGAGGAAAAAAATTAACCTAAGAATTGCTATTGTTGTTTATGTGTTTGGTGCTACAACTGAGGAATTGTGAAGTGACAGAATACGAATAAATGATAAAGGTACAAATCCCTGTCCAGTGCAAATTCTAAGAAAATCATAGCACATGCTCATCCAACCCAGTATTTTGATGTCTGTTCTTCATAGGTGAAAGGCAAGATACACACCTAAGGAGTGCATTGAAATATGTCATCAGAAAGGTTTGAATTCAGGTCATTTGCATAAAATAGAAAAGCTCAGCTTTGAGGTCAGAGTTCAAGAGTCTGATTCCCAAAATCTACAGCTTTTGTCTGTGTCTCATAGTGCAGCCCACAAAAAATTAGTTCATGCAAATCAAGTGATTGTGAGTAAGAGTCCCAGTTTGCATGGGCAAATAGGAGGCCCTACAAGTGTCTCACAAATCTGAGGCTTGTTTGAAGTTTAGCCTTGGAAGTCCATTTCTGGTTAGTCTATTTAGATATACCTAAGATGCTCTGCCTACTAAAGTAGAGATCTCCTTTGAACTTGTCTTTCTGTCTCTTACCTGTACAGGGAAATTAACAACTTATTAATATGCTTCAATAACTTCTGCTCTGACACGTGGAATTAACAGTCTTAAGTAAAGACTGAAAATGCTTTGTTCCTATCTTGTATTTGTTAAATTACTTGATCAGTGAGTATGGAGTTCATGCTGCAAACTTAAGGGCCAAGAATGGTGGCAGATCAGGATTTGCACCTATGTCTTAACCGTTTTCAAGTTGCTAAACTCATGCTATCTGCAGGCACACATAGGTAATGTGGGATTCAAGGTAATATCACATTTGGAAAATGCATACACACACAGAAACTAGAAGCTTATAATGGTTTTCTCCACCCTGTGCTCTGAAACCCACATTATTTTGTTTGTTTTCTAAAATTTTTGGTGGGACTGGAGTTTGAACTCAGGGCTTTGAGTTTGCAAAGCAGGCACTCTACTGCTTGAGCCACACCTCCAGTCCATTTTCTCTGGTTATGTTTTGGAGGTGGGGGCATCCCATGAACTATTTGCCTTGGGCTGGCCTCAAACCTGATCCTCTGGATCTCAGTCTCCCAAGAAGCTAGGATTACATGAGAGAACCACTGGCACCCACCTTGAGACCCACTTTCAGTCTCTGTAGTTCTCCATCCTCTTCAATAATTTGTCTTTTTCCCCCATTTCCACTTGTGATTCTGTAGATTGTTACAACTGAAGCTGTTTTCAGTAGGTAAATGTGAATTCTTACATTATTTATGAACCTGTAACCTTTGAGAGAAATCAGATGATTCCAGGCCATCTCAAAGCTGTGAGTAGGAGCCGAAGAGGCCCCGCTTCCTACATATGGGTTGGTCACTGAGATTTCTTTTCTTCTATCTTTCTTTCTTTTCTCTTTCCATCTTCTCCAATGCTACCGTTAAAAAATAAAATGTCATCTTCATGGAATTGCAGTTATGTTGTCATAAGTATCTATTATAACTTAGAAGCCAAGAAGAGAAATGTTATCCTCACCAAGAAACAAACTACTGCTAAGAAAAGAATAAGCAAGGATAAAAAGAAAGAAAGATGGTTAGGAGTGTTTTAATGTGAAACTCAACATTTCGAATAGTATCATGAATTATTCCTTGGTAATTCTCTCTCTGTTTCTCTGGCTCTCATCTTCCTCCTTCACTCAGCTCTCCCTCTCCCCAGCTCTACCTGGGTTCCTCGCCCTCCTTCCACATCTGTGTCTCTCCATTTCTCTCTTATTCCTCTCACCCATAATATTTCCATTTTGTCTCCTTTTTACTCCATCTCTTGCTCCTCTTCTCATATGTGTCTCCATCAGTCTCTCTCTTCCACTGTTTCCCCATGTCTGTTAGCCGTTTGTTTCTACCTTTCTCTGAAAATCCAAGATGCACATTAAAAGATCAAAACCCAGTCTGCAAATGTAATTCATCATTTTCAAAAATCATCAATCTGTAATGATTTGCTGTTTCAAGTTAAAGCTGAGAGTTGGCAAGCATGCTCTCAGAAGCTCCCAATCTGCCAGGGACCGGGAGGTCAAGGAGCTCTTGACCATCACACACTGCAAATGCTAAACCATCTTCTGAGCCTGCACATGGCCAGGAGACAACTGCTCTGTCAGTTGCTGCATTCATGCTAAAGGATGATCAGAAGGAGAGGAGTGAAAAGACAAGGTCGAGGTCAAGCTACTCACCCATTTCCTCCCGCCCAGCTCTCCTCCAGTGTGCACTGATTGCTGTGCTGGGTGTTAGAGGTGTACTCTCACTGGCCTAGAACCATCATCTCATCCAGAAGACACATAAATTCCACCCAGGTAGTTCTAAAATCACCCAGCTGATCATTCAATTTATATACAGTATCAAGTGTTCATTTCAGAGCTGCCATTTCAGCCCTGCTGGCCTTCTTGTGCTTCACGTTTGCTTTGCCAGGGCCCTCCAAGACTTAAGAGTAACTTTTTAGCACTTGCAGAAAAAGCAATTGAAGTTCACTTCTCACAGATTACCAGGCCCATCAGAAATGAAAATATCATCAAGCAGGCATCAGACAATTTCTAATCTTCATCGCCAGGGTGGCACAAGCCTGCTTTGGTGACCAGAGCATCAAGCCAGTGGCCCAGGGTTGTTCCTGCTTCTCAGTATGCTGCATTGTTGTATTGCATTAGGGTTCCTGAGAACACGAGTGTCACCAGGAAACAGACATCTGGCTGGATCTCTATAGCATTTTCATTTTTTTCATATCTCAGGTCAGGTATCTCGTGTTAGTTTTGCACAGTGCAGTAGGGCCAGGGCTGATTTCAGAAGGTGATTGTTGCTGGCTTAGCCCCAGTTTGCTCACAGTTTCCAGAAGAATGTGGGTGGACAACCTCTGCACTCACCTGTGCTAAGAGCATCTTTCTTAGTCAGATGGGAGGTGCAGGAGAGCCCTTCTGGGTAAAATGGACCATTGTGCTGTTCAGGGTCCTGCTTTAAAATTTCCTCAGTCCATGGTCTCTTCTGAGCTCTGCCTCTTCTCTTTCTCTATCCCCATGGATTCTGTTCCCTAATACCCCACCCTTTGTTCTGTGCTTTACCCCCTCCACTGTTCTGCCCGAATCAAGTTTACGAAAGTGAGTTTCTGCTTGGGAACTTGAGAGATAGAGGTGAATTGGGCCAGTAGCCCATGTTCAATTTTAAGACAATGAGCACAATATTGTTGAAGTACTAGGACCAGTACTTTCAGAAATTTCTTTCCCAAGAGAAGAGGAACTTGTGGGCAGTCATGTTGCCTAGAAGTCCAGAGTATGAGTGTTCAGAAACTCCACAGCCTCTAGGATGGCTACAGATCTTAAGAAATGAAAGTGAAAAGATCACAATGCATTTCTATTTGTACTGCCTTTTATTTTTTATCTATTTTTTTTGGGTGGTACTGGGATTTGAACTCAGGTCCTTGAGCTTTCTAAGGCAGCTGCTCTACTACTTGAGCCACATTCCCAGCCCTCTACTGCCTTTCAAGTGCTAGAAACTAACAAATCCACAGTTCTTAAAGATCACTGGAAACTCATATTTCCTTAAACAAAATGACTACCAAAGACAATATCAAAATTACCAAATTCTGAATGATAGTACTTTTGAATAATCTTCAGTCTTTCCTTTAACTGTCATTTCTCTCCCACCTCTCAAGGATGTTTATCAGTAGCAACTTAGTCTTAAAATGGAAAAGAAAAAAGTTCTTATTTGTCTCATGTCTTCTCATGGATATTTTTCTTAAATGTAGTATGGAAAATGGATTACTTATTAGAGTTTCAGAAAAGCAAATACCATTGGGATTCCTGCTGTTAGGTCCTCTAACTCCTGGTAAATCAGATTTTGGTGTCATAGGAAGATGGGGACCAATATTTGATTGCCCCCAGACCATGTACAAGATCTGCAATTTGAAAGCGTGTTCCCTTTGATGGGTACTAGGTGGTTGTAATAACTTTAATGCCCACGATACAAAAATGTTCATCAGTAGTGGTATGAGAGGGACAAATGCAAGTGGTGACTTCATTTTGGATGAGGGAGACACTTTAGAAACAGACATCTGCAGGGACATGAGAAACAACAGGCTTCTTATCAAGATAACGGAATGCCCCAAGGCCAGGACCAGCTGACTCGGAATGTTCCATTCCATATGGATGTATGGGGATGGTCAGGTGGTCCGGTCAGCAAGAAGTTGTCTAGGCACCAACCAATAACAAATGTAGTAAGTTTCAAGATAGAATAGTTGGACTTAAGCCAGGCAGAGCCCTATATCACTTCCTAGACTAGGCTATACTACAGCTTAGCTTCCCTAAGCCCTTCCCATGTGGGAGCTTTGCATTCTTTTCAATAAACCTTGTGCTTGCTTTATTCTTGACTGCTGGTCCAGCGTCTTCATGCATTCATTTCGCCTAGATACAAACTCAGGATCAGCAATCCAGTATCAGTGGTTATACTAATAATTCCTGCTGTAGTGACTACCGTCCTCGCTAACCCCAACAGCCACTTCTCAAGACCCAGACAGTCCTTCCTCCAGATGCCTGTCAATGGCTTAGCTGAATCCTCTAGAAAGGTAGAAAAGTTTGTCCTCAGCTTAAGAGAATGACCTCTGCCCAGGCAAGGGCCCTTCCTTGGGGCCAACTGCTTCAAAGTCCAGTTGACTTGGGGAGCATAAAAACTGGTATGGATTTAACATGGAGGTGACTCTTTTTTGCAAGGGAGTGTGATTTCTGTTTCATTCTCTTTCATTCCTGCCCCCAGTTGGTGTCTGGGGAGATAAAGGTGGGTTGAGGCTGGGGCCATTGAGCGGAGGGGGAGGAGCCACTGGATTTTGGCTGGAAATGACATGAGGTTGAAGGGTGGGATGCCAATGGGATGGAGTTAGATTGGCTCCACCCAGGAAGGGCAAGGGGTTCGAGTTGTATCATCAACATCTTGTCACCAGTATCTTCCCAGACACCTGTGCCCTCCCTCACCCCTTCCTTAAGACTTGCTTCCCCTGAGCTACATGAAGAACCACCTCAGCTCCTGGGCAACCCCTGGGGCTGGCAGAGGTTTTTCTTGCTCCTGTATTATGGTCCAAGTCCTCCCTCCTGTTTTCTTCACATCCCCAAAGGCATTGCTCCCTACAGACTTCTTGCTTGAAAATTTGCAGCTCCCAGAAACCAACTCAAGCAATTATGTTTGTCAAAGATGCCAGTGTTTTAAAATGCTGCTCTATGTGACTGCTTATGGTCTCACAACAAACAGAAGCTCAAGAAAGTGAGGTGGCTTCATAGGCCCACACAAGACTGAGTCTCAGAGCTCTGACCCCTGGCCCATGGTGCTGACAAGTACAGTAAGTGGTAGGTGCACAGGTGTCCAGGTGTGATAACTCCTAACAATATTTCTCCCAAGACGAGTCCTCTTTATTATTTCCCCTTCCACTGTTTTCTTCTGGTGGTACTGGGGTTTGAACTCAGGATTTCATGCTTGCTTGCTAGGCAGGCACTCTACCACTTGGGGCACTCCACCAGCACCCCCCCACACCCCTGTCGTAGTTCATTTTTTATGTCCTTAATTGGTTACCATTCCCCAAAACTCACTCTCCCCTGACTCTCCATTTTTCAATGCTTTCATGTCCACAGTGAGAGAAAGAACAGGAAATAATGCAGTTTTTTTCTCAGTACAACAGCCCAAAAGGAAGTGGTGACAGAGGGACATCTCTCTGACTCTCTTCTCTAAACACCTCCTTCTTCTGCTGCTCACACACCTGGTTTTAAAACAGAATTTCAGCTGAGCTAATGCTGCTATTTTCTTGTTTGCAAATGGCAATTTTTTTTCCCAAGCACAGGGACGAGTGGAATGTCCAACAATTGTAACAGGTCTTTTCACTGGATTCGCAATCCCTGTAGAGCCCCCCTTGGACAATCAGTCCCATGGTTCAGCCCAGCACTGGCCAGCACAGGAAAAGTTCTTTACACTCAATGAAATGCCTCTTGGGGTCTATTCAGTGCCTAGATTTTCTCAAGCTTCCAGGGCCCGGGGGAGTTCCACCTCACCCTGTAAATCCTCTCTGATTGGCAAGCACAGCTCATGCCAATTAGCTTCTTTGCACAGCCCCAGGGCAGGTGTTTGGGGACCCAAAGATTCATAGGTACTGTGACTTGTTTTTGATCTTTGATTTTGCTCTCCTCTGTGGCTTCCTTTGACAGTATTTCGAAATGCACTTTAGTCTGTTCAGAGCCATCTCCTTGTGATGATTTCAACTCATGTACCACCTCCTATAAAAGCCATGTCTTTTGTGGGGCCCAGGGTGGAAAATTGTGGCAAGAACTATAGCCCCCTTGTTTACCTTCGTCACTAACTACGGGCACTTCCATGCTGCTCCTTTGTTTTCTTCTGGCCCCTACATCCTATTATGGACTTGTTAAGTAGTCCCACTCTGACCCAGTGTGCAGTGTGCAGTGTACGTGTTTTAATTAAACCTCATGTATTCTGAACTTGACTTTACATACACCTTAGGGGGAAAAGAAGATTTGAACTTTTTATTTGGTTAATAAATTGGTCATTTGTATTTTTCCCCCTAAAACTGTCTCACAAGTGTCTTTTATGTACCAAATCAATTCCCAAGAGTTCATCCAGGTATGTGCCTCATAGATCAGCTCTGATTGTGGGTTAAAAGGGTGGGCTCAGGAGCCTGGTTTCCTGGGTTCAGAACCTGGCTCCTGACATTTGCCAGTCATGGCTGTATGACCACAGGCAAGTTACCTTCCCTCTCTGCTCCTCAGTTTCCTGTCTGTAAAATGGCCTTCCTAGTAATAGGACTCTTGTGAAGATTAGGCAAGGAAGTTGATGTTGAAGTCCTTACAATAGAGTCTGGCAGATTAAATGTACTTACGTGTCAGATAATATCTTCCTAGTACTTTTTATTAGGTCTCCCCTGTCAGTTACTGTCACGAGATTTTAAAACAACTGTCTTTTGTGTTGCCTCACTACATTTGTGGCAGGGAGCAAAAGGAGATCCTTATTAACATTTAAATATCCATTTTACAGGCAAAACTTTCTGTATGTTAAGGAGGCAACTAGAAATATAAGTGCTCACTGTTTCTAAACTTGGAATGAGGTTTTGTTTTGTTTTGTTTTGTTTTAACCGTTTTCCCTTTGCCTCAGCTAATATTAGTGGGCACTGAATGTTTGAGGTTAGATTAGTGTTCTGCAGAAATCCAGCTTTTAAAAAGCTCACAGGAAGGGTCAAAGACCAGGAAGTGTTCACACTCTAATTCTTTCAGCTGAATTGGACCTGGCAACAGGAATGCCCGACTCACACCAAGTTCTGGTGCTCTTTATAAGTTTGCATCAGAATGACCTGCAGCCCAACAGAAGCAAGTCACAAGTGGTTTCAAAAGGATCAACTCTGATTTCTATTAAGCTAGCATTGGTATTTAGGCAGCTCGTTTTGAAAGCAAAACTAAAAACCTCTTCATTCAGGAAATGCTGCCTAAATACATCCCTTTGCCTAGTACCTGGAAAGTGCTCTGTTTGCTGACAGGTTAAATGTACACTATACACAGAGAGCCACGGGTTCTCTTTGTGACACCACAGCTATCCACTAGTTTTAGCAGCATTCTCATTATTTGAAGCTGTCTCCATTGTCTTCTAAACACCATAATTATCCTAAGGCAACCAAACCCAATAAGGTCTCATTAGGAACCAAATATTCTGCAGCTCAACAAGTGACCTGAGGCAGTTCCATCAGGCTAGGCCTTCCACTTCCGGCTTCCGGCTTCCACCCCAGACCTCCTCAACTCTGCAAAAGGTTTTCCTCTTCACTATTATTTAGCAACCTGGTTCAGGTTTTACTTTCTTGGTCCTAATTCTTTTCTCACTGGTCCCTTTGTTTCGTTTTTGTAGCTCTCATTTTCCTACAGGGAAGGGTAGAAAAGAAAACCTGTCTGCTAGAAAGAGTTCAGTTTCCCTTATAGGTAGGGTGGTGTTTTATAAATGAGTACAATGAGAATCAGTGAGAAAAGAACCAGCACAATTACCCTAATTGACTAAATAAGAAAGGGAGGTGATTTTAGGGCAAAAGAAATTATTTCCCCTGTCACCAGATCACTTTTTAATTTAGGACTTAATATCTTTTCTATCTCACCTTTCTTCTTGAACTCTGACCAAATGTCCTGTGAGACAAGTATTAGCAGTCATTTACACCTGAGTATAAATGAGCACTTTCTCTCATCTCTTTCTCTTTCTCACAGACAGAAAAAAGCAGAGGATTGGAAGATTAAATTTAAAAAACAAAGACAAAACCAAAACTAAGTTACATGCATTAGAAAACAAACCTCTTCTGTTTTCCTGTTTCCCCTGGGACTGTAGGTAATTTGAACCCCTGGTTTCTGTACATTGCTGTGTGTTTTCATGTACACTCAAAGCGTGGGAACATTAGGTGGGGGAGAAATGAAAAGTGTTGCGCTGGTGCCGTCTGTGATCAGAAGACTTCCAAATTCTTTGTGTCCCACAGAAGAATCCATCTTAGGACACATGGGTGTAAAGGGAATTTTTAAGTTAGGGAAGAGAAATACAAAGGGGAGCATAGAGCCCACGTGGAAGCCAGAAGCCAAGCGAGTGCTTCTGCTATTCAGGGGCTTTTAAAACCTACGCTAACCTCTAGGAAGGGGAGAACCTGGTGATTCCATCCAATCATCAATGAGTGGGGAAGGGCACAGGTGGTTCCCAGCCAGGTGAGGGCGGTCCCTGAGCCAAAGCACGGTTAATCTAAGATGTAATATTTTTCTATGAGTTCTGAATTTTCCCTAATTTTAGCCTGCCTCAGTACCTGGAGCTATCTGAGGAAGCACTTTTCCCTGGTCAAGCAGACAGGAAGCTGCTTGGTTATGCAGTATTCTCACTTATCCAAGCATCTGAAATTGAAAAGAAATCTTGGATGGTTTTCATTATTTCATATTCTGCTGATGAAACAGTAAACTCTGAAAAATGGGCATGTCACCTGGGCTTTTCATAAATCTACTCACCTGTCACATATTCTGAGGTTTCCTGACTGCTCGCTAATTATCAAGCTGTATTTCTCTAATCTTTAGAACACAATGAAGCGAATCAATCAGCAGAAACCCTAGAGAAGTAGCTCATCTAAAGCCCACCTCAGCTGCCGTGCAGTGCAGGGTGTCAAGGCCGCAACAGTGCTACTGGGCCTCACGCCTTCTCCTGTCCTCACCAAACTGAAGGGAGGTTCAGAGCTCCCCCTCCTTTTCTCCTCTTTGCCCATCCTGCTCCTAAAACACACACACACACAGCATGCTGGGACATGATACTCAAGGTGAGAGACAAGTAACTTTCAGAGGTACTCTCCTTGCCCCTGCACTGGAACTCAAACTTCAGTTTGAGAAGTGTCCCCTTGTTAGGATCAAACCAAGAGGTGGGAAAAAGACCCACAAGTTTCAAAACTTCTAAGGACAGAGTCAGAAACCTTCCTTTAGTGCACACTCCTGAGGACTTTGTGAGCAGTTTAAACCAGAACACCACTGATCTGAGTGGAGGAGGGGAGGGTCCCTTTCTCTAAACAAAGAAGCACTTATCCTAAAATGAAGCAATTATTTAATTGTAAATTCTGTCCCAAAAGATGGACATATTTTCTCCCACATGAGTCTGGCCCAGGGTCAGACCCCTCGGGTGTGAAAGGGGCAACTTGGCCCTGCTCTTCTGTCCTTCCCACTCTGGCTTTTAGAGTCCATGAGGCAGTGCCTTGGGGACCCCCCATTGAGCCCAGCCAACCCAACAGCATGTCCTTCCTCCCTATTCTTCCTGTGACAGGCAGAGAATGGCCTTCATCTTCCTCCATTTCTCTCCTGCTTGGCCACAGGACTCAGCTTCCAGGCCATTCGGATTTCCTACAACCATTCCCAAGCAGGATGTTCCTCCTGATTAAAAAATGAGAGAAAAGCAAGGGTAGGAAAAACAGTCTCAGAACTGTTATATCCTAATTTGCTTTATTTTTAAAAGTAAATCATAGACGCCCCCCCTAAACTCTATTTCTCACACAATTCCATTTCAAAGCCCACTTCAGATTGCCCTGAGCTCAGTAGCACAGGTGTGGTTGCCGCATGGTCCTTTTAAAAAATGTTATGTGACTCTAACTGGGCAGAGTCTGTATTCAGACACCAGGGCAGAAATCTCACTTTATGAAGCCTCAGAAGGGGAACGGGAAAAGGCTCCTTCTTGCACTAAGAATTTAGGAAGCCCAGCCCAGTTCCAAGCGTCAGCTCCTGGAGCCCTGAGTTTCTCCATTGCTTGCCTGGAAAAGCATCGATCTTGTCTGGTGGGAGGTCTGGAAGGACTGATCTCCTCTCTCTCTGGAGAGAAAAGCAGACAAGGAGACTTTTTTTTGTAGAAAAATTAAAATCAAACAGCATAAAGACATTTGAGGAGGCAGTAAAACGTAGATAACAATGAGCTGATAGGACGAAATAATTTCCAAAATTTCCACTGGTGAGGACCCTAGATCTCATTTTTTAAGCATAACAATTTTAGGTAAAAACAAAGTGCTGGTGGAGTGGCTCAAGCTGTAAGAGCGCCTGCCTAGCAAACCTGAGGCTCTACGTTCAAATCCCAGTGCTACAAAAAAATTAATAAATGAAAACAAAACTACGTCGGAAGCAGGTTTATAATCCCTGCACTCAGGAGACTGAAGCAGAAGAACGTTAAGATCCAGGTCAACCTAGGTTGGCGACATAGGGAGTCCTCAAAAAGCCACGTGTGTGCGTACACACACAAATACACAGATGCACATACACATGTGCACTCAGGCATGCACGCACACTATGCACACAAACCCGGTGCTGAAGCCGCATCTGGGGACGTGCAGCGCACACACCAGTCATTCCCCCTTTCCCTCGGGCAATCCTACAGCAGACCCTCTCCCTGCCTAGGCTAACCATGCCAGCCCCACCCAGGGCCCTGGGGGGACGGAACTGTCCCCCATCTTGCCTGTTTGAGGGCAGTGTCCTGGCCGTGCCTCTGTGCTAAGGGGCCACGACTGGGGAACCTGGGTAAGGGGCTCAACGGATTTCTTACAACGGCATGTGAGTCCACGATTATCTCAGTTAAACGTTGAACTAATAAAACAAACAATGTTTCAGTGACTCATTTTCCCCCATTTTTAATTAGTCAAGGACTTATTTAACCACCTGCTAACACTTGGCCAAATTCTAGTTGACAAAAAGCTTTAGCCAGTGCTGATGTACCGGGATAAACATGCAATTGTAGTAGTCGTCTAGAATTCCAGAAACATGTCTTGGACATCTGACCTCTGTGCATGTAGGGGTGTTTGAAAGCCCCAGGATGTCAATGACAGTGACATGTTGGTAACTAAAAACCAGCCATGGGAAAATATTTTTACCAAAGAAATTGGCAAACTTTACACATTGGGCCTCTTTCCATTCCACTCTCAGAAAGCCCTTTGTTAACTCGCACACCATTTTGGCTTAACCTTTCCCATTGAATTCCAGATAAGGGCATCCAAATGCCTATGTGATAACTCCTTTTTGGATATCTAACTTACCAAGTCCAAAACTGACATCCTGTCGATGCTACCCCAGGATGCTCCCCAACTTTCTTATCTCAGTACGTAACAGTTCCATCTTGCTTTTGTTCAGGTCAAAAGTGTAAGAGTCATCTTTTGATTCTTCTCCTTTTTCATACCACATACTCAATCTATTAGCATGTCCTGGTAGTTTTACCTCCAAAATATATCGGAGATCACTTGCCTCACGTGCTTGAAGCCCTGGGTTCAAGCCCTCGCACCCTAATACGTACAAATCTCAGGATGCATGTGCTTATGTCACACAGTTCTCCTAAAGGCCAAGAAAGACAGAAAAGAGGACCTGTGTTTCCTGATAGAGCTCACTCATCTGGTCAGAACTGCTTGCTGCTTTCTTCCCCTACATTGCCTCTCTCTCCAGTAGATTGACTTACGCTCATGGCAGGCATGTCTTATCCGCATTACTTTATATTAAACTCCAGTCACAAACCCTCTTATGTCCGAAACAAGGACATCAACAGCATGGATCGTCTTTATCAGTACTTTTCCTACCCACATACTTTACTTTCACCCACAGGGGAGGGCATATGAGCTCTTTTGGCGGTTCAGACTTTACTGTATCTATTTTGAGTGGATACATAAACATTATAGGTAGTAGCGGTCTGTCGTGCAAAGTTTCAATACATATATTCATGTGTACTGCTTCGATCAGATTAAACATATCTTTCTCCTCAAATATTGATCATTTCTTTATGGGTGAAATCCTTTCTTTTGGCTATTTGAAATTTGCAGTACACAATTGTTACCTGTAGTCAACCTTCTGTGCAAAGGCACACAGAACTTCTTGCTCCTGTCTCTTGGTACCCCTAAGCAACCTCTCCCCATCCTCCCTGACTTTGTGGATTCTTTTTATTACTGCTCTCTAAGTTCATGCCTCATTAAGTAAATGTGGACTTCTGGTGAAGCTAGGGAACTTTCGGCTTCAGTGCCCTTCCCCTGCCCAGGCTCATGTAAGTGCTGGGATGGTGGGAATTCCAGAGTGTTCTACATGATGGTGGGGTTGGGGGGAAGAGTAAACCACCCAACCATCTCAAAGCAAGGCCTCTCTTATTGAAATTGAATTTGTAGCTGAAAACCAGTGGCTCATGCCTGTAATTCTAGCTACTCAGGAGGCAGAGATCAGGAGGATTGCCATTCAAAGCCAGCCCTGGGCAAATAGTTTGCAAGACCCTATCTTGAAAAATCCCATCACAAAAAAAAAAAAAAAAAAAGGTGGGGTGGCGTTGGTGGACTGGTTCAAGGTGGAGGCCCTGAGTTCAAATCCCAGAACTGCAAAAAAAAAAAATTGAACTTGTGATTATATTATCTGTGAAGAAAAAGTTGCTATAAATCTAAGCAAATATTTTTGAAATATTTTAGGACAGGTTTGAAAAGACATTCAATCCATCTTTGAAATAACTGACCAAATGAGCTTAATCCTGATTTTATTTGGACATCCAGAGTTTGTATGTGTCACTAGTATTCTGATAACTCCAATCAGGGTAAATGCACAGCAGTAATATAGCAAGTATTGGCTGGCAGAGGGGCTCAAATGTTAAGAGCGCCTGGCTAGCAAGCATGAGGCCCTGAGTTCAAACCCCAGTGCTGTCAAAAATAAATAAATAGAAAAATAAGGCAACCATTACCCCAGAATATATTAATGACATCAAATAGAACTTCAGAAACATCAATCATTAACATCCACTCAACAATATCATCTCTTAAACTACCAATCCCACAACACACACACATTCTGGAAGATTGTACTGCCTCTCTCTGTCTAATAAAGCAGATAGCAGAGTCCTTTTCACAGAATAGAAAAAACACACCAAAACCATCAGAGAACAAGGTCCAAAACTCCCCAAAAACCAAAATTCCAGTTTTCCAGTTTTTTACAATTCTAGTTGGCTAGCCTTTGAATGGTTGAAATTCAGATGGGTCAGCTTCCTTAAGTGTCACTCACTGTCCTGTCAATAGCTAAGGACAGAATAAAAAGATGGCTGAAGAATGGAGTAGAGGCTGGAGGGCAGATGGGGAGGGAAGCAGAGCATGCTAAAAGTAATTCAGTTCTTGGTTTAGCAAGTTGTATGTGCAGAACTCTGCTGGAAAAGTTCACAGGAGTTATACTTTTGGAAACACTGTAAGATTGGATTACATCTTTAAAATAATTGTTCCCATAAATGGACTAGCACAGAGGAGAAGCCTATATTGACTTTCTGTTTACCCCGAAGAGGGAGGAAGGTACCAAACAAGCTTTTCTCTAACCACAATGGCAATCTTCTAATAGCACACTGACTCACTCCAAAATACAGGATTCAGAGGTTGATAATCATCCTCCACCTCTGCTTATTGCATGCAATTTTTCATTCATTCAGCTTTCTTCATATGGCTCTTATAAAGTAACTCTTAACAATGAAAGCTTTTATAGAGCCCATTTACACTGGAGAGATAACCACTCCTGCCTTTTTCTTCTTCTTCTTCTCCATCTTCTTTTTACTGGCTCCTTGGAATATTTATAGCTGCCTTTGTTCTCACTGCAAACTTGCACATCTGACTGTGTGTGGCCATTTTTGTTGTTTTTGTTGTTATTAGACATGAAATGGGTGTGTGTGTATATGTTTGGGTATCTCCATTTTTGCACATGTTGTCCTATGTTTATTATCTAGGTTTAGCCCTAGAATGTTTCCTTGTGGGCGCCTCGTAAACTGAATCACATAGAACTTTCTGCCATGCTATTTCCTGATAAACAGGTTCTCTGGAAATAGTTGAGAGAGACTGAGCTTCAGGAACAAAAGCTCCACTCCCCAGGCAGGGAATGAACAGATTATGTTCCTTGGTAAAAAGTTTCACAACAGCAAACTTATATAAGCAGAGGGAGTGAGTGCGGACGGCCTGGATCTAGAAAGAAGAAGGGAGCTTGTTTTCCATCTCAGCCTCTGAATACTGGTACTACCCATGGGAGAAGTGTATTTTTACTGCTACGTTAAAGGACCACATTTAGGTATTACAACATTAGCAAATGCATAGTGAACAACTCAGCCTTGTCATCATAATTCTTCCTGCTAGTGAGCCTGTCCTCCTATCTGAAAAGTGACAGCATGGCTGTGACTGCTAGCTCTGAAGTCAAGGTGCTTAGGTAACTTGTATAACTCACTTAGCCTTAGTTTCTGCACCTGTGCAATGGGAATGATAATAGTATTTCCATTATAGGGTTTTGGGAATAATTCAAGTAAAATGCTTAAAACCATATCTGGCCCATAGTAAGAGCTCAAAATGCAAATATCATTAGTCCCTGGCTGGAATATAAGCTACATAAAGGAGCAGGTTTGGTTTGGTTTTTTCAGTGGTGGATTTCCAACACCTAGAAGTTGGCAGGTAGCAGTAAGTACTTGCCGCAGGTTAAGCAGAGAGCTTAAAGGAGTCAGGAGGAAGGGTTTTTCCATTTCAAGCACTAGGAAGCTAGAGGCCAGCATGGGAACCTTATCCCTGTTATGCGCCCATTGCAAAGAAGTTAGCTGAAAGGACTTTGGTTCTCTATCTCCAAAGTAGGCTCCTAGGTCATCAGCTCTCAAGCCCATGCGTAAAACAGCACAGAAGACCCCCAGACTCACAAAATCCATCCTTCTTCCTGTTGTCCTCACTGAAAAATTAATGCCCTCCAGCTTTCACCCAGCACTACTTGTAAAATTCTGACTCAGCCACAGGCATCATTTCTCAGGCTACTCACAGCTGGGAGGCTCACTTTGCACCTTGTTTCCAGTGCACCATTAATGGACACAAAACTGCTTTTTTCATTTGTTTGTGTTTTGGCTTTTTGTTCATGTTTTTGGTTTTGGTTTTTGCCAAAGAAACTTGAGGGTCACAGATCTCTTGACTTTGCAAAGACAAGTTTAAACCTACTTGTTCCTTCCTGTATGAATGCAACAGTATATTAACACAGGACTCTCTGAATGGGTTTCAGCTGAGCCCCTAAAAGCCCAAAGCAATAGGTGGCAGGTGCGTATGTAATTGTATTAACCCAGAACTCCATTTCCCAGGGGACCCATGCTTAACTCCGTGGTTACTTTAGATAACTGGATGAGTTAACACGAAACTTGACCCCTTGGGTTCTTCTGAGCAGCAACCGAACAACTTGGAGTCCATGGGGGATGCACAAGTGGCTTTGCTGATGAGGGAGGGGGACAGAAATGCTGAACGGCCAACTTAGCCTCCATTAATGTTTGCTCTAATCCCTGGTGCCCTGGGGACCTCCCTGGGATACATGCTGTACAAGGGAGGCAGATTCTGTGTCATTCACTTGTACTCAGCATCATGAAACTGGCCATATACCACCCAGGACAGTCATGGAGAACGTGGCCATTATTGCAAAGATCAGACTCACTGGAATGTTTATTCTCACTGGGGAATCTGGAAAGTCATGGATTGCTTCAGCCCATTGTGGGTCAGGTACAGGAAAGAACTTCTTATTTCCTCAGGCACTGCAAAGGAAGCAGGTGGGTCATCTGAGAATGTTCCTGGGGACAGAGAGATATGGCAAGTTTTGCTCGCCCAAGCAAATAATAGGAACCTCTGGTTTATTCTGTCCTCACCCTCTCAGCAGCTGTGCTTTCAGGTGGTAACTATGAAAAGTGTTTCTGTTCAGCCCTAACTGAGCTCAGAGGCATTGAAGAGCATCGATGCTTTGTACTCATGTGATATATAGTTCAGAAGGGATTCTAAAAAGCCACCACAGAAGGACATTCTCTAAACAATAGGAAAACACATGTTTTCAAAGGAAGATACAAGGCTGGGTGTGGTGGTACATGCCTGTAATCCTAGCTACTCAGGAGGTGGAAGTAGGAGGATCACTGCCTGAGGCCAGTCTAGGCAAAAGCATGAGACCCTATATGAAAATAAAGCTAAAAGCAAAAAAGACTGAGGGCATAGCTCAGTGGTAGACCACTTGCCTAGCAAATATGAAGCCATGAGTTCAATCCCCAGTACCACCACAAAATTAAATACAATAATAAAAGGAAGATACAAAGATTCAATATGTGCAGAATTCCATGTCAGGAAACCTAAAACATAAAAAACTGGGATTAGGCTGTAGGTGGAGGCTGTGAAGCTTGAAGATTCCTTTGGCTGGAACCACCAGCCATTAACTACATGGAGTTCCCCATGTGCTATCAGGAATAGTGCCACCATGTGTCATCAGATAAAATGTCACTGGAATGGCCCTATCCATTTAAGGGTCTGTCAAATGAGTTGGCACACTGGACACTTGCTAACACTGTAATGACAGAGCTACAGAAATGAAAAGGCCAAAAAAACATGCAACTTGCACACATCTCTTTTCCATTCCAAAATAAGATGAAGCCTCCTGCAAGCTTTATGCTGGCTTCTTTCTCCAGGAAGCCTGAGAGATCAACTCATGCTCACTGCACTGAGTTAGCTCAGTTTTCAGTCAGAATGAAGATGTTCAACAAAAGCTTTAGTGAAATGCTGAAACATAAACTCCAACTCTTATGCTTTCTGAGTTATGTAGTAATCTGATGCAGAAAAATGGGGGTTGGGGACAGTGTCAGTCACCTCAGGTTCCCATTCTCAAATAATGGAAAACATAGTGGTGTCAGTCAATTTAAATTGATTTAAATAAGCATGTTGTGTCTTATATCATAAAAAATAGAATGATTTTCTTTCTTCTTTTTTTTTTTGCTGTATGGGGTTTGAACTCAGGACCTCATGCTTGCTGGGCAAGCACACTATTTGAGCCACAACCCCAGCCCCAAGAATGATTTTCTCTAATCTATGATGATAACAGCTTTCGTTATTCTAATTTCTGGCAAAAGCTAGTTGATCACCCAACTAGCAATGGTTCGTAACCAGTGGTAATTTTTCCCACAAGCCACATTTAGCGATGTCTACAGAAATTTTTTATTTCCAGTGCTGGGGATTGGACCCAGGGCTTCAGGCATCTAAGCAAGTGGTCTATCACTGAGCTACATCCTCAGCCGTAGAGATAATTTTGATTGCCACGAATTAGAGGAAGAAGGCATCATTAATAGGCAACTGATGAGTAAAAGCCAGAGATGTCACTACACATCCAAAATGCACAGGACAGCCTCCTACAACAATGAATTATCTGGTACAGAATGCTATTAGTGCCAAGGTTTTGAAACCCTGAGATAAAAGTATTAGAAGTGAGGCTAGGATATTGCTAAGAAAAAGCTAATGTAGTGAGATATTGCAAGGAGATTTCTCAACCAGGACCTTTTTTTTGGGGGGGGGGGTGGGATACGTATGTGATTGTAGCAGTTTCAGGTTAAAAGAAAAATACATAATTTAAAAAATTAATGTAGCTTAATTTTAATGAGTGGTTGGAAGACTTCTTGAAAATATAGTGACCTCCTTGAGATAACATGAAGCAGCAGAGTAAACGGGGTCTCCGGGGGCAGGCAGCCTCCCAGCCCACGCACGGATACAGTGGCATTTTTAATGCGCAGGCAGTGATTGTAACACGCTGCTTGTTCTTCCGTGGGCGTGACTTCTCATTGGAGTGCCACGCTACAGATGTCAAATTATTCAATTCTACTGCATCCTTTCTTTCTATGAATTGGAAGCTGAGAAGCACAGTGCGCATGATAACCATGCCGCGTGTGTGGGGCAGGTTTCAGACAGATGAAATGCATTCTAACCACAGTTCTGCCTCGTAGAACTCCACCTCATCTCTGTAAAGGCCATCTTCCCATTCTTTCTGGCAGTTTTCTAATATCTGCCATGATTACATCCAATGATGCCGCCATTTCTTTCCCTTAGGTTTCAACTGCCTTTCCCTCACTACAAATACAAATGATCAGGAACAAGATATTAAATGACTCTACTTAAGTAAAATGCATCTTCTTAAAAAAATGTATTATATGATCAGAAAATTATATCCCTTTGTGTAGAATTAGTTCCCACTAAGCTGCAGTTTCAGGAGAAGGTACCCAGTGAAAATAATTTGTTGGAGATCAAATACACAGAGACAGTATTTGTATCACTGGTGTCTATCAGATGAAAAGGTAAGCATCACCTTCCAGTCCAAAGGTCAGTGTCCTAGAGAATCATCAACACTGGGGACACAGTCTACTTGAAGTTCAAAGAATAGCTGAGCCTGTTCTCTGACAGCACATGTCCATCCACCACCCATCCACTAAATACCTTTTGAGCACTTTCCACTTGCGGTAATTATTACACTGTTATTATATAGGATTTAGTTTTCATAATTAGTTGGGAAAACTTATGATAATTGTATCAATTTATGACTGGCAGAATAAATGAATAAATTATACTTGTGTTTCATCCATTCATTCAACATGTACAGTTATCCCCAGTATCCATGGGCTGTTGGTTTCAGGACCAAACTTTGCAGATGTTCAAGTCCTTTAAATAAAACAGCATGACATTTGTATAGAACCCACACACATCCTCTCACATACTGTAAAGCATCTCTAGATTACTTAAACCTAATGTAAATGACATACAAATAAAATACTGCGGGTTCTTCTTTAGGGAATAATGACAAAGAAAAAAGTCTGCACATACACAGACACAATTTTTTGTTCTTTTACTTTGAGACAGAGTCTTATTGTGTGGTGAGGCTGGCCTCCTACTCTTGACCCTCCTACCACGGCCTCCTGAATGCTGAGATTTTAGGCCTGTGCCACTGCGTTATTTTAAAATGTTGTGCAATATTTTTGACCCACGGTTGGTCAAATCTGTGGGACAGAGGGCTGAAACAGTTGTACATGCTCATAATTCTCTAAGTAATGAGGGTATTAATTATTTATTAATATAAATGATCTTTATGAGTACTACAGGTATATAAACTTCCCAGGCTAGATGATGGAAAATCTGAAATGACACTCAACATCCATACCCACCTCCTTCTGCTGAGCCATGAGTTACTGGGAAGCTAAAAGCCTTGTTTCCCAGAATCCCTTGAAGTTAAAGTTCTGAATGCAAATTAGATGCATTTGCCACAGGTTTGAAAGGCAGCAAGTGGAAGACGTCTTCCTGCTGCTTCACCTGTTTTCTGCTGCCAAGTGTCCTCTCAGAGGTGTTGGTATCCTGTAGTACCTTTTCAGTGACCAACCAGGAGTTTCATAGAGCTGAGATCCTGAGCTCAGATCAAAGTTCCAGTAAACTCGGTGAATTCCAGGACTTTCTGATTGTGACAAAACAGGCAATTCCATAGTAAGCCAATTGACAGGTGTTATTTATGCAAGTCCACCTGAGAGTCCATGTCTGTAACCCTAGTGATTTTATAAGTATAGTTCATTCTCTCTCTCTCTCTCTTTCTCTCTCTCTCTCTCTCTCTCTCTCTCTCTCTCTCTCGGATTTAGGTATTGTTCCTCCATGGAACCCTTGCCTGAATCTACAACAGACATTTTAGGCACCTCATTTACCAGTCCTTGTCCTGTTTTATCTCTTGGCCTTGGCACCCCAGCTATACTTTCCTTTGTTCTTGGCAATATAACTCCATTTGTCATAGGTGGACTTCTGAAGGTGGTAGGCCTTAGAGCTACAGCTACAGCTTAACTGTGTATGTTCTTTTGATGTTTCCCAAGTGATGATGCTCCCCTCATCATCTCACTTCTGCCACCAAGACCAAAGAGCCCACTCTTTTCTTTCCTTCTTTCCTTCCTTCCCTCCTTCCTTCTCTTTCTTTTTTCTTGCTCTCTCTCTCTCTCTCTCTCTCTCTCTCTCTCTCTTTCTCTCTCTCTCTCTATTCATGCTGGGCATTGAACCCAAGGCCCAAGGCCTCATGCATACCCTACCCATTACTACCCATTATGTTTTAAAATAGCTAGTTATTGTTCTCTACAGCAAAACATGGGCTGATAAATGGAGACACAGGAAATACAGATGTGAACCCTCCCTGCTGGAGGCCAGAAGGAGAGCAATCAGGTCCAAGCATTAGCACTTGTGGATTTGAGTCCCAAGAGACAGATTAAACTCTGTGGACCTGCTTTGCTGGGCTGAATAGTTTTCCATGTCCATGAAATGGAGGAGACTGAAAGATTTGTGCTAGGCCGTGATGGTGGTGATACTCTGGAAAACAGACTGTATTTTGTTCATCTTTGAATCCTTGTGTCTAGCAGAGTGCATATATTAGCCCTCAATAAAGATTAAATGCAAAATAATGAGATTAGTATTATAGGAACATTAATCTGGTTTCAATGGCATTGTCTAGACATAAAATCAGAAGACCCTGGGGCAGCACGAGAAGCGTTTGAGCAAGATTTCAGCAGGCATGCATGGTTACATCAGTCAGCCTAACCTAGAGAAGCAGAGCCAGGAAAAGATTTGCTCTAAGATTGATTGCAAGGAATTGGCTTATGCAGTTGTGAAGATGGAGGAGGCAAGTGTGAAATCCACAGACTTGCCCCGAGGGTAGAAAGGAAAGCCTGGAATTCATGAGTGCAGGTAGAAGCTGCTATAGATTTTCTTTTTCTTTCTGGAAGCCTCAGTTCTGCCCTTAGATCTTTCAACTGATTGACTCAGGCCCACCCAGATTTTCTGGGATAATCTTCTTAAAGTCACCTGATTGTGGGCATTACTCCCATGTACAAAGCAACATCACAGTTACACCTAGACAAGTGTTTGATTAAAACTCTGGAGGCTGTAGCCTAGCCAAGTTAGCACATGAAAAAGACCATCACAGTGACGAGATGAAAAGCAGAAGCACTCCAAAAGTGCAAGGAAGGGGTCAGCTGTGGCAGGTCCATCCACTCTCTTGATGAGCCAACGTGTTGAAATACTTTAAAGTCACTCAAATGATAGCCGTGTTCAACTGAGAATGTTAGAGGTGAATGACAGTTGAGATTATTAATACACAGAATAACCCCTAAGCTACACCCTCAACCCCCTGGGTATTTTTAAATAAACATTAAAAGGATAAAAATGGTAAGCAATTAATTAAGCCCTGTATTAGCTATGACAAGTGATACAGTGATTTTTGTTTTTGTTTTTGTTTTTGATTTTTTTGGTCAGGATGGAAGACACAGAGGGTATTAGAGGAATTGGACATTAGGGTAAGACTACCCTTGAGTCACATCCCAACCCTTTGTTATTAATTTTGTGAACTTGAATAAGCCTCTTAGTGCTTTCTGCCTTGGTTTCCCCACTTGCAAGATAAGGGAAAAGCTAAAGCCTATCTCATGAGAACAGTTTGAAGATTAAATAAAAACAATGCTTGTTGAAAACACTTAGCATATGACAAAATAATAAATTTCAAATAATCACAAGGTCTTACACAATCTTTGAACCAAAATGGCAAATGAGATTTTTTCCAGGCAAGACAATAAAATGGTACTCATGTTTGACTTTTATGACTAATACTATTTGGTAGTGTTTTATTTCTTCTTAATGGCATGCCCATTTGAATTATATTATCCTAATGGCAACATCATAGTGTACCTGGAAAACTCCTTGTACGACAAACTAACCTCTCCCAGGGCAACACTGACCATCCTCCACATCTTCAAAACCTTTTCATAAATGTGGCTTTTATCCATGGAGTGTAATTATTGAAGTTGACCACATCATTTGCAAGCATGATTGTAAGGCAATAAAAATAATGGTGTTGGAATAATTACGTTTTTTAGATTTCTGCAGAGCGAAAAACCAGCGAAGTCATCGCCTTGCTCAACCTTACCAGAAATGATGGGGAATAAAATGGCTTTCCCATGAAGCTATGTAGTTTACAAGACAATCTCTAGACAATTCATTAGTTCTAAAGTGACATGAAAAATCAATTATTTTAATGGTGGATAACAGATTATCGAGTGTAATAGTCATCTAATTCACGAGGCAAAGTGAATTAGACAATGCAATGTAAATAAGAGTTATGAGAGCTCATTTGACTATTTGTCAAATGCAAAAGTGAATGGACATATCAAGAATTAGATGCAAACTAAGCCATTATATAAATTGTGTTTCTATAGAATTGTTATAAGCCTTAAGGAGCATAAAACATATGTACTCCATTCTCCTTTACCTAGCTCTTAAAACTTGTTAGGCACTTCCTGTCTAAATCATGATATGTGTACTCAAGAAAATAGTACAAAACAATCCACGCCATTCTCTTCCCCCCTCTTCTTCTTTTTTCTAAAAATAAGTAGAATCTTCTAGAAATATTTGCGTTAAAATCTTTCATAAAACCTTGTTTGTGAACAATTGAATATATGAAGAACCAGGTTCTCAGTTTCCTTCCAGCTGTATGGTGTTACAAATAGTCTATTTTGCTTAATAAATATTTTTTATTCTCAAATAAGCCCATTTTAACACAGACAAGTAGGCATTGCTTCCTAGTTTTTAGCAGTTGAGACTTTTGGCCAATACCCCTTCCCTTACCCCCAAAACTCACTTTACTGCCCTGTTTCCATTCCCAATGGGACAGAGCATAAAAGGTGGCTTCACTGGAAAGTTTGTTTTTTAAAAGCTGTTAAGTGTGGCTTTGAACGAGTGGTAGTGCTATTGGGAAGGACTCCCCAGGTCATAGATGCCTGGTGCCTATTGATTCTCTAGTTAATAAAGAGTTAAACAGTGAAGTGTGGTCTTTTATTTTTATTTTTTTTTATTAAAAAAAAAAAGAAGACGGCATTTTGAAGGTGTTGGAGAGGGAAGGCCTGGTCCTAAGTGGTCATGTGGCTACCGCCATTCATCTTGGTAGTGACTATCTGTCAAAAGTGGCAAGAGTCCCTGTTAACAGCCCTGACCTGAGCAGTAATGAAGGGAGAGTGCACGGCAAAGTGTCCATTATCAGCAGGTCGGGAGCAGCAAATTGGAGCAGTTTGCTTCAATCTTGCTGCAAGTTGAAATGTAAGATAGGTGGGGATCAGCCAGAGGCAATTTTATCCTATGATCATTTTTGTCAGATCGCATCAGAGTGGCAACTTAGCTCCATGCATGATTTCAATTAACCAAGTCTGGCCGTAATATTTCCACTTTCACGAGACGCTCTGTTCTGAGCCTGGATTCCTCATTATTTATTATTTAAACCTCCTGAGCTCACCCAAGTGCGAGAAACCTCAGTGTTAAGGAAAAGCAAGTGATGCTGTGGATTGCCACAGGTGCAAACGTGCCTCACAGGGAGTTTAATGCTACCTGGCTTAGCTGCAAATTTCCCACTGCAAATCTGTTTCCGATGACCTTCAATGTTGGAGTTTAAAGATGATGAATGTGCCCTGTTGTTAGTCTTTGAAAAAGGGATTTGCCTCTTGGGTGGCAGTTTTAGGGAGGGTCTGTCCACAAAATTCTGCACTTGTACTAAGTTATGGGAAGCTACTCACAAGCCCAAGAAAAGATAAACATTTAAGCTGAGGCTTAAGTAGGGTGTAGTAGTACAATCCTGTAATCTCAGCTTTCAGGAGGTTGAGGCAGGAGTATCATGACTTCCAAGCCAGCCTGAACTCTATTGTGAGACTCTGACTCAAAACAAAGCAAACAAAAAACAAACCTGAGGCTTGATGGTGGGTAGGATATCTCCAGGTGAAGCTGGAGAGCACCATATTTGTTTTTTATTTCGGCTTAGCAAATGACCATAAACTTAGTTTGCAACACTAATTTATTATTGTGCAGTTTCTACGTATCAGCAGCTGGGTTCACTGTGTCCTCTGCTTAGTGATGAGGCTGAAGTCCTGGTGTCAGCGAGAACTTGCCGTCCTCCTCTAAGTCATTCAGACTGGTGGCTGTATTCAGCGACCTGCAGTTATTGAAGTACTGACTCTAACTGACCACCAACTGGGACTTGGTGCTGTTTTAATAAAATGACAGTAAGTCGGACCAAGAAGTCTTTACGGACTCTCTTTGTCTAAAATATTTTCCTTAAAACCCAGAATATACTAGTCTATTCTCAAAAGCCAAGGCAGGTTGATTCTTGAGAGCAGAGTAATTTTGGTTACACATGTTTCATCTTTTTTAATGCTGTAAATGTCCCTGAAAAAATATTGTGTGAATTTATCAAATTCTGTTTTGTTCTGTTGTAAAGCAGTCTATCCAAAGACCAAGACAGAAATGACTTAGGTAGAACACAAATTCCAACACTCAAGAGAGCTTTGCCACTGACATTTTCAGTGTTCATGAGACTCTCCTTAGATGTGCCTCTATTTTCTCACCTGAACTAAAACCACAGGACTGGCTCCTCACCTTCTTTAGGTTGATATTTGGAAGAAGAGTGAAGTGTGTGTGTGTGTGTGTGTGTGTGTGTGTATGTGCATCATGATGGTAACATTCCTCAAAAATCAATGCTAAATACTTATGAAATCTTATATGTAATCATCTGAAATAAAACTATAGTTTTGAGTATGGTTTGTTATAAAAATAAATGGGAGCAAAGATAATAAAATTCCTAACACTGCCCGCAAATACACTTGAATTGTTTTACTTCTTCATAGATTCGTGCATTATTTCAATCTCTTATGCATCCATTCTTTAATTCATCTATTCTTTGTCCATCTTTTTAGCAAATATTTATGGAGATATGACGAAAGTTAGACTTCAGAACAGTCATAGTAGGGGGTAGGAAGTTTAGGGAAACAGGCAAAACCCAAACTAAGGAGGGCCTTATAGAGCATGGCATTTTGATCTTAAGAGCAATGTATAGTCATTAAGTTTTAAACATGTACATTTCATAATGAAAATCAAACTCCTATGTAAAGGGTGGATTGGAACCAGGTAGAGTGAGGAAAAAGAGGCATTGAACTTGTCCAATTCAGAAATGATGGTTGTATGGACTAAAATACTGGCGGTTGCTATGGAGACAAATGGAGTGATGGGAATGATGTTTAGAACTCAGAATTTATTGAGTGAGAGAGTAAGTGAGGATGAAGTTTTAAGGCTGATCCTTGAGTTTCTACCATTTGCAATTTGGTAGCTTTTTCCTATTTACAAAGATAATAAGGGCTCAAAGACAGGCAAGTTTAGTGAGAAAAATGTGAGTCATGATTTGACATAATGTGCTCAAGATGCTTGTGAGACATGCAAAAAAAATGTCAAGTATAAAATTTGCCATTGGGTCTAAAGATCAAAATAAGAGAATAAGACTGGGTTGGAGGTAAAATTGGGACATTGTACACATATAGATCCCATCTGAAGTAGTAAAAGAAGGTAATATCACATAGTACATGACATTGAAGCGTAAGAGATGAGACTTGAATCAAGGACAGAGAGAGGAAGAAGAGCTCCAAAAAGAAAATCTATCAGCAGCCATCAGAGACAAAGAATGAAAATTAGAAACCATGACACTATGGACACAGAAAGACTGTTTAGAGAGTTGACAAGTTGTCACAAGTGAGGAAGACTGAAAATTGTCTCAGAGGGTTAGAGACAGGGACTTCAGCAAGAGCAGTTCAGGGGCATGGTGGAGGCTGAAATGAAGTCAGAGTTAGCCAACATACACTTGGTATGTGAAGGGTAGAATCTCTACTGGAAGAAAAGAAAAACCTAGGTAAGATCTGGAGAGTGCTTTAGGGTCCAAGTAGGTTTTTATAATTTGAATGAGATGAGAGCATGTTTTATGGCAAGGGTCATTTCATAAGAGGAAGGTTGAAAACACAATGAAGGAGACAAAGAATGAGGCAGGGATTCCCAGCAGAGTGAGGTCTCTGAGAAAAGACAAGGAAGAACCTCCAGGGTACATCTGAACTTGCTAGCTTTTGAAAAAGGCAAAGAAAAGGACAGGTTAGGGACAGATTTACACAGTGGGGAAAAGATGCTGGAACTCCCTTTTAATGTCTTTTCTTTTTGAAAAAGAAAGTTAAGCCAAAGTCTTTCATATTAGCAAAATACATGGGCTGAGGACATGCTATTCCCTCAGCAATTCCCCAATCACAATTCACACCCTCGAAGTCATAAAAAAGATAGACTGGGAAATGACTCATTTATTTCACAAGGAACAAAAATAACAACAGGAACAACTATGACTGCACCGGGACTAAGTTCCACTCCTTAAAGTTCATGCTAAAGTCTCAATTAAAATAAAGTTGGTTTCAACCAAGGCTTTCAAAGTCAACCAAACGAATGAAGTCGATCATTGTGTTCCTTCCCTGAGAGCTGACTAGAAGAGGGTGAGCTGTATAGCTGATGTGGAAAGTGAAACTCTTCAGTTCTGTTTCCCTGGCATTCCTGGAGATGATGTGTAAATCAGAACCAGCTGAATTAAACAGGTGATACCTAGCACTTGAGTACAGTGATTAATGATGCCTACCCAGTAATTTATGGAAAAATGCTATTGAACTTGGACGTTATCAGGACCATTTTTTCCGCACATCATAGTTCAACACTGTATGTGTAAGATATTACCTTTTCTAAAAAACAGAAAATAAATTTACATTATCTATTTTTCTCCACATTACCAACCTTAGTAGACACTCTTCTAACCATTCCTGGTAAGAAGAGCCATATCAATTGCACATAGATGATGGTATGTCATGTAGCATCATAACCTTTTATAGAATCACAAGGGAAAGAGGGAAAGGATGAGAAGAGTCTAAAATAAAGAAATTCATATGCTATTCAGACAGATTTATGATTCCTTGGTATGCTCAGTTCAAAATCTAAAAACTATACAAGTGTGTATTTTTAATTTTAAAAAGTCACCATGGAAATACAGAATTAAAACTAACCGATGAGTATCCCTTATGTTACCATTTATACAAATACACACAGAGCCACATAAAGAAAGCAGTGTTATATATCTTTGATTGGAACGTGTATAACTTAATATGCAAAAAAGAGTAATTTTTATTTAAAAAATCTGTATTTCTGGTCGCGTGCCATTGGTTAAATATATTCATAATTATGCTAAATGGGTATTAACTTAATACTTTTTAGATAATATTGAAGAAAAAGTTGTGGGGTAAAACAGTAAATTTTATGTAACTTTTTATCTAATGATTACCAGAGCATCTAATATAACTAACCAGTGGCTTGTCTTCAATTCATACTATTTAATTATCTTTATTTTTTTAATAACCACAAATAGTTTTTGCATTGCTGCCTGTTTCAATGCTGAGTTTTAAAAACCCATACTAGTTTTTCATATTTGTTTTATGCCTTTTAAAATATTCAGATTCATAATACACAAAGAAGTTTATTTGATATATAGAACAGAGCCATAAACCATATTTTATGCATAACAGTGATTAAATGCACAGTTGACATATTTCACTAAGATGGAAACCATGTCGAAAGCCTTACATTTTGATAACTTTCCTTTTGGGGGGTATTTCTAAATTATTTAAGTTGAAGAATAAAATGACTTGTTTGTGAATTTACATGCTCTTTTTAATCATCTTCAGGTAATGCTGATATGGCAAAGACGCTAAATTACAGGCAGCAGTGGGACTCTACTGTGTAAAAGGCTTGGAATCACTTTGTATACGAGTCCACGAGGAATATTCTGTTCGAGGAGTGGAGACGTAAGAAAATTGAGCCACACATTAACAACGCAGTCAGCTGTTGTAAATGCACATCCAACAACAAACCACTATGCATCCTTGGGTTAATTACATGTGCTTATTACACACCTGTACCGAGAGGAGAGACTGGTATTTGCATTATTTGTGGTTTTCTCTATCAAAACAGCATTAGCATTACGAGGCTTATCAAGGCTGTGTACGATGTCTCCGGCTTCCGTGTGGAAGCTCCTTTATTTTGTTCACAACCTAAATAAGATTCCAAGGGTGGAGGAATTAGAATATATTTTAATAATTTTAGCAAAGACTTTCTAAATTTAGAAATATAATGAATTTTATAGGCATGGAAAAACATCAGCAAATTATTAAAGTTTTGTAAATCAACCAGTGATTTACAAAAAAGTACAAAAGTTAGATGAATTCAACACTTAATTTTTTCCCCTAGTTTTGTCTTAAAGAGCATTAATGATGCCGGTATTAGTTACAGACTACTTCAGAAGAGAACAAAATGCTAAACTTATAAATCAGTGACAGTTTTACAAGTCAAGTGAAATTCACAATCTAGGCAAAATCATTCTGTTTGTTCAAGAACTTTGCAGCTCAATGGAAGTATTAACACACTGTGAAAAAGTACATTTTAAAAGAAAGACTACAAATGTAAGTAAAAAATATCTTCAAAACACTGAAATGGCACAAAAGGGAAGAATGCTATGTCTCAGTTCACTTATACATCATCACACACTTGTGTTCACAAATCACATCCCCTAATAATTTTGATATGCAGTGTACTTCTTTTTAAAGCATCTAAAAGTTATCAGTTAGTTCCCTTCTTTAATTTTCCCATTGTCCATGCTTAAGTTAATCTTTCCACATCCCCCTTTTCTAATCCTGTGTTCCTTGATTTCCAAAGGGAGAAAAGTGAGGTTGCAGTAAGGAAGACATCCCGTGCCCCATGAACATAATCCTATTAACATAAAGAAAATAATACCACTATAGAGGAATAAACAGCAAATGGTGCCCAAAGCCCAGAGAAAATTAAAATTCTATTTGGGATTCCCACTGGGTGTTGGACCAATCCCCAGATGAAGTTTGATAATTTCTCAGGTAGACAAAGGCTTAGCAAAACAAGGGGTTTGGATCCATGAAAAATATGATAATATTAATAGCAAAAGGAGGGGGATTACATAATATTATTGATTTATAGTAGACACCAGCAGGAACAGATGGTGCTGTGGAAAAAACTAAAGTCATTTTAGTCAAAGCCCCTTAATAAGAAACACGAATTGTATTTTTTACAATCACAGAAAAACTACAGAACTCTAAAGATCCACACAAATTTCTAGAAATATGTCTCTAGTCATTTTTTTCTTAGAGTAAAACAAGGCCAAACATGAAGATGAAGTGAAATCTTCCTAGCTCTTGCTCATAATGTCATACTTTAAGGGTTCAATAACCCTTTACTCACAAGAATAAGTTCCCAACTAATTTTGCCTTGTTTTATCATTATTTAGATGAGGCTAACATAGCATATTCATCAACATTTTTAATAATTTTGTATTCAACTATTGCAGCAAGCATTTTCTTAGCAATTGCTTTTGCAATGAAATAATCTCAGATGTGTAGCATGAGGTTATTTTTTAGAATTTAGATTATCTCCACAATGTCTAGTATATATTTTTGCAAGTCAGCAAATAATTTCATTTTTCTCTCCCTAATATGGAAATTTAATCTCTGTATTTATTTCATTTTCAGTAACCTATTTGAAGAAAGACTAACTACCTTTCAGTATACAGTATTACATTATGCATTCAAAACTGATACTATAAATTATGCAATCTAACAAAAATTATTAATGGTTGATGGGGGGAACAGCCATGAAACTTCAACTGCTATCAACAGTATGTAATTTTTCTTGTTTCCCATCAGTGGAAGAAAAGGAACCCAGAGTGTTCCTATTCTCTTTGACACATGTCCCTGTTCATAAAGAGAAACAATTGTAAGGCCCCCAAATAGATTTCAGGTCTCTACCATAGACCTTTAAATAACTATGAACAGATACTCTTATGCTACAGCTGCATACTCCAGTACTTTTCTACAGAGATTCAATTAATGAGAGCAAAATAAGGAGAGAATTGGTATTCTGCTATATTATTTGGTGACAGTGACAGAAATTGCCAACAATTTTTCCTCTGCTATTGTGACTAGTGGTCACAATATGATTTAAATCACCAAATATACATTGTCAAGTTCTTTTGCACATTTTTATATCAGCTGAATTAGAGAAGGGATCCTGTAAAGCTAAAAGGGAATCCTTCTGTTGGTCTGTCTTGCAGAGCATAAAAGCCTTCACTCCATGCAGCAATGCAATGGGGGCAGACTGGCTATAATCATTCACAGATATCCCAGGTAGGCACAGCAGTCCCAGATGAGGGTGGATACCATGAGCTCATTGGGTCATCCATACACACATGTGTGTGATTCCTCTCCACCTTATTTTTCCATACCAAGGGTCTACCTTTAAGTTGCTGATTAAGTTTTGTCAGAAATAGTACAACTGAAAAAATTAAATCTCCCCCAATGGCCAAGGGAATCCTAACTGGCTGAGAAGGAGATTATAGGATGGAGGCTGGAGAATCAAAACCAGTAAGGAGGAGAACATAGCCCCTCCCTCCATTCATGTAAGTCATACCCTTTCCTAATGACAATTATAATACTATGTAAAGCTATGAGTAACTTTGCAGAATTCAGAGTTATGGGAATTAATTTCCAAAAGCATTTAACAGAAAAAAAAATCATACATGAGAAATCCAGTAGAGATTAAGGCACATTTTACTGTAATTTCTAGAATTTATGTTCATAGTAAATAGTCTATGTCTCCAAGTCTCAGAATAACCATACTTCATATTAAAACATTCTACCCCAAATGAAGCTGAACCTTCTCATATCCTATTTTTAAATAGACCTCATCCCAGTTCTGTTGAAATTGTGGAGTAGCACACATTTGTTTTGCTTTATTTTTATGTACATAGCTGTATTTCTTATAAAAATAAGAATTAAATAAAACTCCTTCACTATAGTTTACTCTTATCTTCATTTTCATCCATAAATTAATAAATGAATGCATCCTTAAAAGACTCTATGAAGACAATTTCTTAGGACTTATAAATCTTCTCTTTGCCCCTTTTATTGTCCAGATTTAATTTGATGCTGATCTAGGGTCTCTGGTGTATGGTAAAAGACAAGACTTTTTTAGTCTCATCCTGGGTGCTACTCACTATTTTTGGTGTAGGACAGGGAATTGCAGGTAGATTCCTTGCTTAATAAGTGAAAAGAAAACTGCTTTTCAACTTTGTCTAATTTTCTCAAAACAATGCTGTCAAAGAATAAGATAAAATATTATGTACTTATGTGCACGTAATATTATGGGTTTATGTGCTATGCAGTGTAGTGGGTTGAATTGTGTTCCCCAAAAAGATACCTTCAAGTTTTAACTTTCCGTGCCATGAATGTGACCTTACTTATAAATAGGGACTTTAGAGATACAATTAAATTGAAATGAGGTCATAGTGGATTATGATAAAACCTAAATCCAATGACTGGTGTCTTCGTAAGAGAAAGGGGAGAGAGATTTGGATTCAGAGACATCAAGGATGCACACAGAAAGAAGGCCATGTGATAATGGAGGCAGATATTGGAGTGATGCCACTATAAGCTAAAGGACTATAGGCCAACAATTACTGTCAACCTGCCAGAAATAAGAGAAAAGCATAGGACACATTCTCCTGGGAGTCGGTCTTCAGAAGGGTCTATCCTGTAGACATTGATTTTGGACTTCTGTCCTCCAGAACTGTGAGAGAATATAATTATACTATTTTTAGCCACTTGGTTTGCAATCATTTATTTTGGCAGCCCTAGAAAATGAATATAAGCAGTATATGTAAATGGGCAAAATAACCAGCCACACATTGCTGAGGAGGATCAACATTGACCAGGACTTCCCATGCCTCCACAGACACAGGTGAGAAACACTTTACATTTTGAGAATTCTTTCTGATTACCAAAAGGATGAGGATGTTGATTTACCTTTCTTCATGATATATATACACTTTTAACCTCTCTTCATTGTCACCTAAAATTACTGATAGCTTGAAAGGAAATAATTATGTTGAAAGTTGGGAGCCAGAATTGTTTACTGTGAAATTTAGATTTTGCAAAAAAACCTCCATCTCATGACTTTTCTGTCTCCAGTAGCTTCAAGTTTAATTTCCATTAGAAATGGGAATTGAGTTTCTATTGGAAATTAACTTTTCAATCATTCAATAACATGGGTGTGTTAAAATTTTTAAAGGTATACACACACACCCTCTCTCAGGAAGAAAAAAAATACCTAACAGCATATATACCAAAATATTAGTAGAATTAGGAGTTTCCAGTATTCTTATTTTGCTTATACAAATTTTTGAGTATAAATTGGTTGTTTAATTAAAGAAAGAAAAGAGTTGCTAGCATATAGTATGAAATTTGCATTTTTCTAGGAAAGATGTTTCCCTGACTTTGTCAGCCTATGGACAGAAACAAGGTAAGAGACCTCTACTGTCTTTTTGCCTTGAATTTTTTTTTCCTGCACACACACACACACACACACAACTAATAGAGGAGTGTTAGCTTTATCAGCAATGAGATGTAAAAGAGACATAAATCATGGATATATCTGACATTTAACCAATTTGGATTCCTTTCACACCCTTTCAGTTTCAAGTATGTCCTTTGATTTTGCTTTTAGAGAAAACAAGCCCATCTATGGATCAGAGAATGTCCAACCACGGCTGTCCTGCCTCACAGCAACTCAGTGCCCATTGGCTCACAGGCAGGTGGGATGTGAGCATTCATAACAGCTCCATGTCTAACCATACTTTCCAGAAACATTCAGCACTGTATTGAATCTTGAGTGTGGAAAAAAATGTGAGAATCTGTCCTATTTGTTTTTATGGAACTACCAGTTTTAGAAAACCCAAAATATTTCTAATCCTCCCATTAACCTGAGGGCAAATGGCATAATTAAAATGGTCTACAAGGCCCTGTGAGATCCAGATCTACTTTGCCAGCCACACTCCCTACCATGCTAACTCTACACCGCAGACCTCATTCAGTCCCTCAGATGTGCCACGATGTCTTATGTATCCCTGCTATGTACACTATCCACCCATTAGTCACTTAGTGGCCATCTCTGATATCAGCTCAATTTTCATGGTATTGCAGTACTTGGATTCATGTGACCCTGACAAATGCTCTGTCACAAAGCGTAAGTCGTTCACATCGTTTCATCTCATCACATAGGCATTGTATTGATCTCACATCATTCCCAAGAAGGGTAAGTACAATATAATAAGATATTTTAAGAGACTGTTTCATAAAACTTTTATTACAGTATATGGTTTATAATTGTTATATTTATTGTTAACCACTCACTGTGAGTAATTTGTAAGTTAAACTTCATCATAGGTATGACTGAATAGGAAAAAACAAGACATATATAGGGTCTAGTACTATCTGTGGTTTCAGGCACATATAGAGGATCTGGGATGTGCCTCCTGAGGATAAGTGGGGCCGCTGTACTGTTCCCTCTGCCTGGAATTCTCTTACTCCCCTTTCCCTCGGTAATTATTAACTCATACTTTAGGTTTCAGCTGGGTCTTTGTTTCCTCCTTCCTTTTCCCTCATACAATATCTACCACCCGTATTTAGGCTCTCATAGCATTCCTTTCCTTCCTAGCACCCACAAAAGATGGAATTTTTACATTGATTAGTATGCCTATTTAATTATTGCCTATTGCTTTTCTAGAACTTAAGCTCTGTGAGGGCAGAGTTTCTCTGGCTGATTCATCACTGAATTCCATGCACTTGGACAAAGCCTGCCACATACCATGCTCTAAACAAATACTGAATAAATATCTGGATGAAATATTGGAAATACAAACCTTTTCAACTCCCTGCCCATTTTAATTGGTTGCACTCAGGGCTTTCCATGAAGTTCATCATTGCTAAGAACTCCAAAGCCCAGTTCTGCACAAAACTGTGAGGAGGGAGATATTTGTGTGCATTGTACCTTCCCCAGCCACTCCTCACCTCAGGGACAGGAATTCCTCCCTGCCAGATTTGGGACTTCAGAGAAAATGACTTTACAATGCATGTTCTGAGCCAGCATTTTAGGTGTATGGTGGTGACACGGGACCAGAGGCCTTCCGTAGAGCTCTGATATCTCCCTACATTGAAGGCAGTGACCAACACAGCTTAGCCCCTTCACACCTCTCCCTGGCACCAAGCTCTACAATAAAATTATGGAAATGGGGAACCTCCACATATGTTTCAGAAATGACTGGAGGAAGCCTTTAAATCACTGTTCCTCAAGACACAGATATTTACCTCTCTCAGTCCTGTTCTAAGGTGAAGGTCTGCATTTGGGAGTCTGATCATGTTGCATTCTGCAAAATCACAGCCCTTCAGAGAGCTCCCTATTCAATATGCATCTAAAGAGACCTGACTATATTATTCCTTCCAAAGTCAGCTACAATTGAAGCCACTAAATTGACTCCACATCTTCCTATCTTAGGCAGTGACAGAGGAATAACAAGTATTTTTTTTTTTTTTTACAAAAATGCCCATTTTTAATCAACCCCTTCTTTGAAGATTTCTCTATCACAGAGGCCAAGGACGTGATCTTTACTTTACAGAAGATGGCAGAACACCAGCAAATCAATGTTTGAGTCTAGGGGCTGCTGTCAGTGCCTCAACCATTTATGTTGTAACTATGTCCTTCTGCCAGCAATGTCATGCAGAATTGAGCCCAGAAAGAATGTACTGTCAGAAAAAAACTTCACGTGTCTGTGTGTGCACGCATGTGTGTATGGAAGGTTAGGCAGAGGCACACATCTTGTTTAAAAAGGTGCCTGGAAGATTAAATTCACCCCTTAATGGAGCATCCATACCAATTATAGCCAAGAAAATCATGTTAGAGGATATCTCACTTAATATAAAAGTGGATTTCAATACCTACCTGTCTAAGTATTCTACAGTGAGCCAGGTGATAGATTTCTTTTTTATTTGTTTCCTGTGCTGATCTTCGGGGAACACCCATCGTCTTCTCACTCTGCATCTGTGTCTCCTGTAGCAGAATCATCCTGCACTAGGTTGTTTTGGAAATGATGCAATGATTAGTGGACAGAAATTAAAGAAAGGCAAGCACAGAGAAACATGGAAATCGAGTCTTAGCTCTTCCTCAGGTTGGCTTTAGTAGCTCCATGAATGAAACATGCCTTCAGCAAACACCACATTTTCCACGATTCCTTGTGTCACTTCCCAGGATGAGGCTTTTGCTTTGCTGAGTAGCTGCCGGGACAGGCACCATGCTGGGAGGTTTGTGTGAGTGAGTTCAAGTCTCACCAATCAGTTGAGACATCACTGCCACCATCCCCTTCTTACTGCTGTGAACACTGAGGCTCTGAAAGGCCCAAAGTTACTTGCCCAAAGTCAAATAGCTAACAGATGATGGGTCCATGAAGAATATGAACTTGACACATGAGCCAGAGCTGAGCACTTAATGAGTAGTTCTCTAGGCCTTTTAGTTATTTTTATTTTTTATTTCTTGTTTTGTTTCTTTTTGTTTTTTAAAGATACAGTCTCATTATGTAGCCCAGACTGGCCTCAAACTTGCAATTCTTCTGCTCAGTTGGAATTATAGACATGTGCCACCAAGCCCAGTAAGGGCCTTATATTTTTAGCCTTAAAATCCCAAATATTTTTTTAGGTATAACAACTTATCATGAGGAAGCAGAAAAAGCCAACAACATAAGACCTATATATGGATGCAGCTTTGAAGACAGATGAATTTCCTACAATTATATAGACAAATCTGGTAATTTGGAATGTGATTCTTTGCTCTTATCCCACATATGAAGTTCATTCATGGACACAAAATAGGACCTCCAGTGATCACTGTCCATCCCTTGTCCCTCCAAACAGCTAAGGTTTAATATAAATGTGAGTGCATCACCTACCTGTAAATGATCTACAGAGGTGGAGGCTGCTAGAAACTAAAGTGCATCACAGTTCCTAAGTAGTACTAAGATTTAACCAAAATGCAGTTACACCAGCCCTGGTCCCCCAGATTCGCCCCGAAGTTCATAAGCATTCAGTATTATTCTCTGTTCTTTGAAGACCAGGTACATCAAGGAAAGAATCACTTGCTTGGCTGATTTTGCTCCCATATGGGCAATTAAAGCCCTGTGACACTTGTTAAACTCCAACAAGCAACCACAGTGGGTGAAAACAGTCATTCTGGGTATTTGATCAGGCTGTGAAAAACGACGTCACTCAGCTGAGTCTGCATGACAGGCTGGCAGCAGTCTCCTGTGCAGTTCGCATCCGTATGTGGAGCTGATCTACAAAATGATTATCAGTCATACAGATGATCTGACTTTTGGCTACTTGCAGCCTAGAGAAACAATGGGAAAAATAGGTCTGTTTATAAGTGATGCATAGGCAGTGTCCCGAACAGGGGCCAAATGCCTGGGGTCTGGAGGAGAACGTGTTACAGCATCCCCTCACTTTCTTGTGTTTTGGGAGATTCTGCTTGACTGTTAAAAAAATGTTTTCACCTAACAAAACCCACAGAACACTGTTTGAAATTGGGGCGGAGGGATAAGGAGGGAGAGTGAACTTGTTCAAGGTACACTGTATGCATGTATGAAATTGTCACAATGAAATCCCCTGGGACATGAACATATGGTAAATAAAAAATAATTATATTTGCAAAAACAGCCCCAAAACTTATTCACCTAGTCAACAAGGGGATCAGAAGAGAATTAGAAATCTAATTAGTATTTCTCTAGGTCTTTAGAAATTTAGGTTTTGAATAGTTCATCAAAACCCACCTTGTGTCCCTCAGGGTGGCTTCTTGCTAATCCTTATTTTATCTTACTGTCCTTCTTTGTTAAAATTCTGCTCATTGAACTCATATCCAGATTAAAACTTTCTTCTTCTTTTTCTTTCTTTTTTTTTTTTTTTTGGTGGTACTGGAGTTTGAATTCAGGGCCTCACACTTGCTAGATAGGTGCCTTACCAACTTGAGTCATCTGCCAGTCCTTAGATTAAAACTGTTTTAACAAAATGATATAAGCCAGTGTCTGAAGTGAGATGGGCCTTTCAAGTCCTCCCAAGGTAAGCAAACATTATTTTTCCCTCTGATGTGCTGTGGTTCATCGGATAGTATTTGTCATCTTGTCACATAATAGCAATGACATTCCCAGTGTTGAAAGCCACCCTTAAGAAGCAGTGACTATGGATATGGGAGCAGCCTCAGGGCCTGGAGCCTTCATCAGTCCCTTTAAGCACTGCAGCAAAGAACATTCTCGTTAGTGTGCACCATCTCATTCTGACTTATCACAAGGTCAGGCTCACACTAGAACAGTTTTTCTTTGGAAAGGCAAAGGGATAATTAATTGGATTGCATTTGGATGCCTTTTACCATATTTTACACAAACACTTGGAAAAGCGTGAAAAATTTGCTGACTATAGTATTCTTTAACACACACACACACACACACACACACACACACACACACACGCTCATCCACCATGCTGGCTGGAGAGAGTAATGGGATAAACAGTTTTCTTATTTGGAGGACAGCTGTAGTGAAATCATTGTGTCAGTATACAGTCAAGAATTTCCTGCAGGCACTGATGGGTGAAGTGGAGTAGTTTCCTCCCTTGGGGAAAATCACTTCTGTACAGATTCCTCTGGACAGCTCAGGGAAGCCTCCAGCAGAAAGTCTAGTACCCACTCCATCTTCTCCTGCCTAACCCATCAACACTGCTTCCTTGGGCTACACAGCTTTCATTAGATTTATTTTTATCTTCAAATTTCATAGTGAAAGTCATTTTATCCTTTCTCTGTACTTCTATCTACTTTCTTGGCCATGGGAGGAAGGACAGGATGGTTTTCCTACTGCCCTCTTCCAAGCAGGATTACTCTGGCCTCAAGACCCTGGGAAAGACACGACAGTTCTGCCTATTAACAAAAATATAAACTTCCAGGCAATTTTGGTGAAAACTCTTTCATAAATAATCTTCGAGTCTTCCCAGTTTTGAAAAATGTACCCAAGAACTTATTAGAAAGTTTAGAAATACTTAGAAGCTAATGATCTGCAGGTTTTTGTAATTTTTCTGATTTTTAAAAATTTATTATCAGTTTACTACCCAATCCCTAAGTTAAAAGAGTGGGGGGAACCTCAGAAGCACTTTCAACGGTCCAGAAGAGACCATTTTAATTGTCTTATATGCTTTGGAAAGAATTTCCTCTGGACAAAAAAAAAATAAGTGTTTTTAAATATAAAAAGATATAATGTCATTGTCATGACCAAGGAGTGTCCATCATAGAACATGGCTCTCCTATCTGACCATTTCTCCACAGGCCTCTCAATGAAGTTAAAGACAAAAATATTATAATACTTTCCAAGTTTTAAGTTATTTATATTTATTCAGCAAGTCATCCATTTGCTTTTTATTTACTTAGGCAGCACACCCAGAAGCAGGCTTGCTCAAACAAAGCATTCTGAAGGCTTTACTGAACTGGATTGTGACTGTGGTGGAGTATTTGGATATGCCCACCTTCCAGATTTTCTTGCTAAAGCTGTTACCCAAGGTCTAGAAACAGAACTTCAGAGCCTCAGTCCCCACTTGTGTGTGCATTACAGCAGATGCAGCAATTTTTTCTAACAGTGCTGGGCATCAAACCCAGGGCCTCATGCATTCTAGCCAAGTGATCTACCACTGAGCTGCACCCCCAAGCTTATCATTTTATCAGAATCTTTATTCTACTTATGAGCAATGCTTTAACTCCTAGGTAGTCCTCTGCATAAGGGTATGGCAGATTTATGTGCTTTTTTGTTGTTGTTGTTTTTAGTCACGTTGGTTTTGCTAGGCTCCAGTACTTTCCATAGAGTGTCAACCCTACTTCTGGCTTGACCCTCTGTTTAGGTGCACTTCCAGATTTCATTGGGAAAAGAGAACAATCAAAAAGAACCACACAAACTGCCAAAAAGAACCATCCTGAAGTCACAGTATTCAGCAAGAGCTGAGGAAAGTAGTTTATGGAGGGCCAAAGACATAAGTGACGTCCACATATCCCTCCATCCTCTAAGCATCTCCAGATTTGAATTGCCTTTGATGTAAAGTCATCAACCTATGTCATTAGCCACCAGTCATGTGTTTTTCCACTCATAGTGGGGGTCACCATGGTGCAGAGAATCCCATGTCAGAGGAACCTCAATGGCAAATTCTTCCTGACCTTACCATATGGAAGAACTGAGTTTCTTCTGAACAATTATTTATTTTTGTCTTATGGATACTGTGACTGGTATATTAATAATGGCTTCTCACTAACAATGCAAAGAAAAATATAACGGAAAAATGTAAATTTGCTTTGATGCTGGATATAAACACACAAACAATTTGCAAATCATATCTGTACTGTGGAGGATACACATGAGAGACATTCCCAGAAGCAGAGTTATAAATGTAAAGAGGTAAAAGAGGAAAGAAAAATATGACATGTTTGAGATCACTTAAATATTAATTTCCAAATGCAGAAACCAGACCAATGAGTAAAGAAATAGTCAAAGATATAATAGAAGAAAACTTTCCTGAAGAAAACCTACAATTCAATAGAACTTATCAGGATCTAGACAAAGCTAGTAAAAATGACATATTTCTAAAGAAAAAGAGTTTTAAAAATGTAAATTTAAGAATGAGGGGCGTATAATTACTACACAGAAAGGAGCAAAAATCAGAGTGCTCTGAGTTCTCCTTTTAAATATTGACTGAAAGAAAAACAAAAATGTGATAGCTAGGGAAATTTAAGGTATAAAAAAACTCAAGAAGCAAGAATTCCCTATAAAATCAGGATGGTATGCCTGTACCAAGACTCTATCAGGCAAGAATTTAAGGGATGTATGACTGTGTTCTTCCTAAGAAGAATAAATCCTTCTTCCTTAAGATAGAACCAGCTGTCCAAGAGAAAAATAGAGAAACATCACCATAATATGGCATAGCACATAAAAATAATGGCAAGGAATATTGTGAAAGTTGGAGAATTTAAACTATTATCATATGATCACAGAATTCAATGAGAATTCCTAGAAATATTATTGAAAAAGTGGATTCAAGTGATAAAAAATGATGCATAAAAATAAGCTTGATTTATAGTGCTAAATTAAATAACAAAAAGTTGGAGTTCTGGTAGGGCATGGAATATTTTTGGCAATATATTGTATGCAGAAGCAGATTCAGAATTTATTTTTATGACCTCAACAATTAAATATTTTTATCCATTCAATAACTGTTGAGTAAAAAGTTAAAGAAATATAGACTTCAAGATAAATTGTATGTACTTATATAGTTATACAGTTCAAGATATTTTCACTTCCAATTACTGTAAAAGACACCAGAATAAGAATAATTATATAAATAGTAGACAACAGAAAACAAAGATAACACTCATGTCAGGAAGCTTAACCAGGGCTATAGAAATGATGCTAAAACACCAGTTATGATGATATATGCCAAAAGGTACTACCTCTCCATATCCCTCCAGCCTCAGTCCCGTGGGTTCAAAAGACCCATGTCCTTACAGCCAACCATAATATTGAAAGGAGGTTATTTGTTTTGTTTTGGTTTGGTTTTAGGTATATAAATCCAAAAATTCAAATACAAATAGTACAGTGGATTGAAAATTGTCACAAATTCTTTGTCGCCCCTCCCAGCAAAACGTGGATTCTATTTACCTAACACTTACCTTGTTGGGCTCTCTTTATGACTTGCCTTTGTCCAATGGGAAGCAGCAAATGGTGGTCAAAGGATGCAAGAGTTTAGTTAGGTAGAAGGAGTAAGTTTAAGAGACACATGCGCGACTTGGTAACTAGTTAATAATAATATATGGCATTCTTGAAATGTGCTAAGGGTAGTTTGTTTTATTTTTGTTTTTGTTTTTGGTAGTACTGGGGTTTGAAATCAGGGCCTTGTGCTTGCTAAGCAAATGCACTAACACTTGAACCACACTCCAGACTTTTTTGCTTTTTAGTTTATTTTTCAGATAGGGTCTTAGGCTTTTTCTGGGAGCCAGTCTCAGATTGCAATCCTCCTACCTCTACCTCGCACCTAACTGGAATTACAAGCGTGCCCAGTTCTGCTCAGGGCAGACTTTAAATGCTCTTACTTCACAAAAAAAGAAAAGTTTATGAGGTAACACATGTTAATTAACTCAATTTAGCCATTCCACAATGTATTCATATTTCAAAACAACATGTATACAATAAATGTATGCAATTCTCATTTGTAAACTGAAAATTGATCTTGGCACTGGACTGAGGAAGCTGGAAGGAAGTCCAGGTTATGTTGCTGGAGGCAAAGGCCCCATGTAGAGGCCCAGGAGGAAGAGAAGCCATCTAGGGAGAAGGGCCATAAGACAGGCCAGTTGACTGCCCAAGTGACTACACTGACACACAGAATAGAAATGTTCAGCTGATCCCAGTTAAACCACAAGGTCATAAGAAAGAGAAGTTCTGCTTTAAGACCCCACATTGTGGTGTGCTTTATTTTAAAGCAATAGATAATGGAGACAAATATTTTTTCTTCTTATTAAATTAGTAAAAAAACTTTTAATACTAATAAGCAGTATATCAAGCCAGGTGTCAGTGACTCATGCCTGTAATCCTAGTTATGAAGAGGCAGAGATCAATAGGATCATTGTTCGAAGCCAGCTCAGGCAAATAGTTCTCGAGACTCTATTTTGAAAACACCCAACACAAAAAAGGGCTGGTGGAGTTGTTCAAGTGGTAGACTACCTGCCTAGCAAGGATGAAGCTCTGAGTTCAAACCCCCGTACCAACAACCATAACAAAAAAAAATGGTATATCAAAATATGACCAATCATATTGGCGAGCATTTTGGCAATATTAACATCCATATTCCTAGTTAGCAAATATTTCTTTTATACTAGATTCATGCTGAGCATTTCATATATACTGCTATGGTTTGGAAGTGTCCCCCAAAGGCACGTGTGCTGAAGGTGCTACTGAGAGGTGGGGGAACCTTTAGAAGGTGGGGCCTATGGAAGGAACTCAGGTCATTGGGGACATGCCCCTGAAAAAGATATTGGGACTCTGACTCTTTCCGTCTCTTTCCTTGTTTCCCTGCCACACTTTGTTTCTTCCTTTGCTGTGTTTTGCCATGATGCACTGTGCTGCCACAAGCCCAGAGCAGCCACAGACTGAAATCTGGGAAACGAGGAGCCAAATTAAAACTTTCTTTCTTTTATCTTGATTGTCTCAGGTATTTTGCCATAGTAACAGAAAACTGCTAAACGCATATTTACAGTTGGTCCTCATAATGATTCTTTGAAGCAGTCTCTATTTTTCCCATTTCACAGGAGAGCACATCATATGTTATGATGTTCAGAGTTTTGTCTGGAATCATAGTTGGTAAAGACAGGAAAGACAGTCAAATCCAGCTTTGAGACCTGAGCTCAAAGAGCATCTCCCTCCTAAGTGCTCAACAATAAGAGAAATGGGAAAACAGTCAGTGCGGCATTATGCAACCATACTTAGACCCAATATTTGCCAAATTATGCAGTCAGTTTTCAAAAGTTCAAGAGGAATTGATGACTCGGGAAAATTCTAAGTGTTTTAGTACGAAGAGTAGGATACCATGCACATATTTGAAAATATGTGCATTTTTCAATATTTGAAAATATTTCTTTATATATTTATAAAGAAATGCAGCAAAATTGAGAGTCAGCCCTTGAGGGTGGCATTTTATTATTTTTAAACTTTCTTCTTTAAAAATAGCCATGCATTATTTTTCTAATCATAAGGAATATACCAAAAGACATGAAAATGAATTTGATTTATAGTAGCAACTATTCTAAAGAATGCCTTTTTGCAGAACAGAACTGGGTTGGTGACACAAGCAAGAAAGTAGCTCTTTCATTTTAAACCTAACCAGAAAATTTCAATCCATAAATAACCCTGGACTAAAACCTCCCTTTCCCACAGAATTTGAGCATATTTTGCTATTCTGAACAATATAAAATAAATGTATCAGACACTGGTATTTAGGTGGAGGCAATAAAGACTTCTGCTTATTAAAGATTTTCAGTTTCCTTCATATTTCAAGAAAAGCAGCTCTGACATTGTTTTTACATGTGGTGTCAATTCTGGTGGACACTCACTTCCACAGAGATGTGTAAAGTAAGAACTGATGTGTTTCCAAATGGTGGCCAATTTATCCCTGGCAGAAAACAGTGAGTTGCCTGGCTGTATAAAATGGAAACTGGTCATTCAAGTAGCCAGCAAGAAAGGGTCTCTCCGCTGCACTGCGTGGGGTGATTGGCTTCAGCTACGAGATAATGTGTGCAGTGATTATCTGTGAGTTTCACGTTTATCTGCCTGCTTTCAGACCTCTCTACGGCCCAAACGTCAAGCTCCAAAAAGCAAATGAGCCAGTTAGTCACATCTCCTGAGACCAAAACTATCATGAACACATCTGTGGATCCTCTCTGCGGAGCAGAGACATGAAGGCAGTTTAGTAAATTTAAGTTCAAGCTAATAAAAAATGTATAATAGGAGGTACCTGGATAGTCAAATTCATAAAGACAGAAAATAGTTGGTGACCAGGGATGGGGAGAAGGGAGAATGGAGAGTTATTGTTTAATGAATACAGAGTATCAGTTGGGGGAGATGAGAAAGTTCTGGAAATAGAAGGAGATGATGGTTGTACAACAATGTCAATGTAATATATTGAAAGAACAAATATTTATTCAAAAAATTACTTCGTGTCACTGCATCCTGTCTGTTACGGTTTAGATATGAAGTGTTCCTCAAAAGACTCATGTGTGGGAGGCTTGGTTCCCCAACTGGTGAACCCCATTGTTGAGAGATGAGTGGGTTATGAAAGCTCTGACGTAATCCACTGATGGGTTCACAATTTGATGGCATTTTGGGAGATGGGGCTGGGTTGGAAGAAAAGGGTCACTGGGGGTATTCCTTTGAAAGGCATACCTTGTTCTTGGCTCCTTCCTCTTTGTCCCTCTTTGTCTCCTGTCTGCCATGAGGTTAGGCCCATTTCTCCCTGCCATCGTGCTCTGCCTTACCACACATGGACCCAGGAAAAATGGAGCCAAGTGACTATGGACTGAAACCTCTGAAATCATGAGCAAAAGTAACTCCTTCCTCCCTTAAGTTGTTTTCTCAGGTATTTTGTCACAGCGATAACAGGCCAGCTAATAAACACACTGTTCGTCTACAGATCCGTCTTTGTTACACAGTGGTTTGTGTCATGCTGGTTTCACACATTTATTTTGTGAGATATTAATTTTTATTCTAATATATTGGTCAATTTTTTTAAATTGTGAAACATCCAGATTTGTAGGATGTTCCAAATAAAAAGCTTTGTCTGTGGTAACACGCTTAGACTTGAGATACCAGCTCCCAAAAAGCTAGTAACATTTCTAGGAATTGGGCTTGTCTGATGCAACACAGCAATTTAAAAAAAAAAAATTCTAGGTAATTAGAAAACAACCAATTACCATAGTCTCAAGTCATTTTTATGGCTGCTCCATAGAATGAATTATATAGTTAGCATCTAAAATCATACGGTGTACATTTATGATGCCCAGTAGACTTTAAGGATGACCAAAGATCACGATTTTTGTAACATTTTCCCCATAGTCCATCCTGGTTCACATGTTTGGGAATTGCCCACGAGGATCCTAATTTTCTGCCCAGTTCATATTTTCTCCTTCCTGCATTTCCCCATATACTTCAGCAACACAGCAGTTGAAGTTGACCTCCATTCCCACACACACAGAAATTTAGCTAACTTCCTCAAATCACAAAAACCTCCACATTGCCTGCAAACTTTCCTCTCTCCTTTGCTCCCCCACCCCCGTCTTTTTTTTTTCCCTATGCTGATGATAAAACTTTGGGGTTTGTGCATACTAGACAAGCATCTACTACATCCCCACCCCTGCTAATCTTCCTTGATCCTCCCCATCCCACTTCTTCAGGACACACAAACCCATACATTTCAAGCTGAATTCAATGACTTCTCTCCGGGCTCCTAAAGGATTTTCTTTTATTCCACTTAGTATTTGGCATTACATTTGTCTGTTTCTGTGTTTGCTTCCCTCTATCCTGCCTCCCACAAATCTGTAAACTCTTGGACAGAAACTGTGCCCCATTTACTTTTGTGTCCTGCCACACCTAGAAATGATACCAGAAGCTGGTGACCAATTGAATAAATACGAAAAATGAATGAGTAAGTGGGTAACATGAACCTCTTGGTACCGTTGGTAGTGTGGAAAATGACACGGTCTCTATGCTTAGTACACTAATAACCCATTTGTCAATCACCTAGTAGAGATCTTTTACAGTTCTTCTTGTTTGCTCCACCAAGAGAAACATAAGAGTCTGGAATGTTCAGCCCAGTTGCAGAGAGTGTCTCTATTGTTATGACAGTTCTGTTTTATTTTAGAATCTACTTTGTTAGCTCCAAAATGAATTAGTTTTAATACACAACTTCCAGCTGAATGTTGTTCTAATAACAAAGTTCACCAGCGACATCCTTCAAAGGTACAAAGAGTTAACTGTGTAATTTTCTTAATAAGACTGGAAAGGCAGGGCATCATTTTTCCTAACTATGGCATGCTCTGTGACACCGTGTAATTTTGGGGTATCTATACTCTGGAAAAGAAAAAAACAATACCTAGCTTCTTTTTTGAACTATTTTTGCTGGCAGGAAAAAAATCATTTGCTCTGTCCCAATTATGGCAATAGATCTTACAGTGAAGGCATTTAGTGATGGCTACAAAGTTTCTTTATCTAATTTTACAGAGACATGCTTACTAAGCATGCAAAGAAATGTACAGAATGGGTACATTCTGTTTTACAAATGTCTGTTTGAAAAATGTGTTGTTTAAAAGCAATACTTTCCTAGCCCTGAGTTTGTGTGGCCCTAGGATAAGACTTTGGTCTTCTATATCTACAGGTTGAGCATCTTTAATCCAAAAATATGAAATACAAAATACAAAACTATTTGAGTGCCAAAGTGGGAAATTCTGCACCTGACCTCATGTGATAGATGGTGTTCAGAATTCAGGCTCACTAAAAATATTGTATAGAATTACCTTCAAGCTATGTGTATAAAATGTATATGAAGCATAAATTAATTTCATGCTTAGACTTGAGACCCATCTCCAAGATACCTCTTTATGTTCATTCAGTATTCCAAGATCTAAAAACAAATAACTGAAATCCAAAAGACTTCTGGTCCCAGACATTTTAGATAAGAGATACTCAACCCGTGATAAGTTTAATTACTTTCAAAGGTAAACAATTTAGAATTTTAATTCTTAGGCTGCTGAGGTCATTGGAATGAATTAGATTAATCCAGTTTGTTTCAGGTTCAATTCTGACTTGAGATACCATGAGCTTTAAATTGTTTTCAATTTATTTGGGATAGAAAGCAGATGTTCAGACTATAAGGTTCAAAAAGTCCCAAAAAAAGAGGTGAAAATGCCCCCTCCTACCTTGAGCTCTTTGCTCACCTTCACTGGCATGACTACCTTCCCCAGCTGTTTCGTAACACTTCTGAGTTGTTACATGTAAAACAAATATAAACTTGCCATTTCTCAGTGCCTCTTTGAGATCACTCCATACCAGTGCATATTGAGTTTGTTTAAATAGCTGCATAATATTCCATTAGATGGATAAAGCAGCTTAGCCACTGTCATGTATTGACAAACAAATGTAATTAGAAATGATATTTCAATGAATGTCATTAGAACATATGTCTTTCCATATATAAAAAATTAATTATGTCACTTATATTCATCAAAGAGGAACTCCTAGGTCAAATGTTATGTGCTTTTTTATCTTAACAAATATTGCAAACCACTCTCCACAGAGGCTATACCAACAGTATGCTTGAGCCCTTACATTCTCACCACAGAGTGTATCAACAAAATTAAAGGTTAAAAATGTTCTCAGGTATGATATAACGGGGAAAGCTATTATTTTTTCCAAGATAGCCACTTGAAGAGTTTTTTTAATGTGAAAATGTTCTTATGTAAAACATTTGAGCTGAATTTGATTACTGAGATCATCTGAAATGGTTTACTACTCATAAAATTTTCTAATTTTATATGTAGAGAATTCATACATGACAGAGTTTTCTTCTCTCTCTCTCTCTCTCTCTCTCTCTCTAGTTGACTCCTCTCTACTCTAGTTTGTCTTTACTTATGAATCTCCCACCATTTTCCATTTAATAAAAAGTCTATCTTGTTTAAACGTTTTATTACTTCATGTGGTTATTCAAAATATAAGGAATGGATAAAAACTAAAGTTTTTGGAATTTAAGAGTAAGTTTAACTAATAAGAAAGAGAACATTTATGATTTTCTTTTAGCCAGTTTACCAAATTATCCTCTACATTCATTTTCCCTTGTAGTTGAGTTTTTATTTCCTTTACTGCTTTTTTTAGGAAAGAAGCCTATTGCTGAATCGGAGGAGCTGACTTAAATGCTCGCTTTTCTGAGGCAGAGCACAAATTAATGTAATCTTTTATTATATGCTAGTCACTGTCATTGTCATCATGGTTAAGTACAATGTAGCACAGATGTAGCATTTTTTAAACTCGCACATGCACAAACACTCACATACACACACACGCACACATACCCATGGCTTTTCTTTGATGGGGATGGCAAGCTGTTCATTTTTTCACAGCTATAAGGAAGACAGTCAATTGTAGAAATAAAATGCAAGTATCCATTTCTTCTGAATCAAAAAGAAAGAGTAAAGTTAAGTTAAAGCTAAAATTTCACTAGGATTCTTATACTCACCTGTATATTTATAGTTCAACAACAATTTAAAACTATTTATGCATGACCATTCCAAAAATTAAAATAGAGAACTGGGAATTGGGCACCATGAAAGATCCAGCTGAGAGAATACTGTAAATAGATATTGAAGTATTATTTTTGTCCATAAACAAACTCTAAATTAAAGTTTATAGTAAAACCAAGTCAGAAAATTAACTAAACAATTTTTAAAAACCAATAAAAGTTTCAGGGGGTTTCCAAGATAAGCAGCCCTTGTTAAAGCAAACTCAGTAACAGAATTGTTAATGAAATTGATAAGGAAGTCAAGTCATTCCACAGAGTTTGAAGTATCAGTCATAAGTCAGGTGTTTTGTTTTAGATTTTGCTTTGGTTAAAAACATCGTGCAGTCAGTAGTAAGCACATTTGTGACGAGGCTGCTGATACAGTTACCTCTGAGCTGTGTTTATGTTCTGTAAAAAGGAAAAGAGGTAAGGATGTTTGGGGAACTATTAGGCCAGAGATGAGAGCAAAAGGAATATTGTTACAAAACTTAACAATACAGACAAGAGGAAAACGAAAAAAAATACAAAATATGCCAAAACACTGACCAAAAATGTACTAACAGCTCTAAAAGGGAAAGTTGAAAAAGCTAAAGTGCTATGCAGAAGGAAGGGCAAAAAGACTTATGGAAATGTCAGTTAAAATGTCAGAGCCTCAAGTAGGTCATGCTCCAAGGGACCAGAGATGGGGCTCAGTGGTATCAGTGGTAGAGCTCTTGTCCAGCATATGTGAGGCTGTGGGTTCCATCCCTAGAACCTCAAAAAAAAAAAAAAATGGTGGTGGTATCCCAAGAAGAAAGCAACACTACTACTACTAATAACAACAACTACTACTTCTTCTTCTTCTTCTTCTTCTTCTTCTTCTTCTTCTTCTTCTTCTTCTTCTTCTTCTTCTTCTTCTTCCTCCTCCTCCTCCTCTTCCTCCTCCTCTTCCTCCTCCTCTTCCTCCTCCTCTTCCTCCTCCTCTTCCTCCTCTTTTTTCTTTTCTTCTCCTCCTTCTTCTTCCTCCTCTTTCTTCTTTTCTTCTCCTTCCTTCTCCTCCTTTTTTTCCTCCTCCTTCTCCTCCTTCTTTTCCTCCTCCTCCTCTTCTTCCACTTCTTCTTCCTCTTTCTTCTTCTTTGAATACTAACAGTTCGTCAAGCAGAGCCTGTATTTTGAGACTCTTCTCAGTTGGGAAACATTGTTCTAGAGCCATGGTTCCTAAATTGATCTGACTTCAGCCTAACTGCACTACTTCTGAGAATTTGTCAAAACACAAACTATTGGTCACATCCTTGACCTATGATTCTGGATTGAGGCCAAGAGTTCTGCCTTAGCAAGCCCTCCAGGGATTGTGATGCAGGTGAAGCTGTTGCCTCTCAGGATCAGAAGGCCTAACATAAGCCCATCTCTGTGACCTTGGCTTTCTGTGTGGCAAAGGAGGAGCCAGGCAGAGGAGCCTTCCCATTCTCTAGCCTATCTTTAAAAAAAAATCATGGCTCACAACCAGCTTTGCTTTCTCGCTGTCTCCTCCCTATTGATTATTCTAGCAAGGATGAAAAAGCTTTCTTTTTCTGCATTTGGAAATTATGCTAACTACCTCTACTTTCTCATGATTAAATTGATATGAGGTAATGACACTAATGAACTCAAACTGTACATGGAAATCTTGGGAGAGGTATCTTCCAAAACATTTTGGAAATTTAGGGACCCTACTCATATGCCATAGCTACCACCATGGTTTTTCTATTGTTAAGTCATGCAACTTATTATAGTAATAGTTAATATTTAGTGGGCATTTGCTGAGGCTATGCCTACACATTGTGAACTTGACAAAAACCTTATTTAACTCAAACCGTAAGTCTATGTAGATGGTGAAATTGTAACGTAAGGAGGCCAAGTAACCTACCTCAGATCATCCATTTAAAAAATAAGGGACAGGCAAGTACTGGTGGCTCATGTCTGTAATCCTAGCTACTTAGGAGACTGAAATTGGAAAATCACAGTTAGAGACCATCCTGAGCAAAAAGTTTGTGAGAACCCCATCTCCAAAACATAACCATAGGAAAATGGACTGGAGTTGTGACTCAAGCAGTAGAGCACCTGCTTTACAAGTGCAAAGCCCAAAGTTCAAACCCAATCCCACCAAAAAAATAAATAAGGAATGAAGAAGATTCCTAGTTAGTTCTGATGCCAGCTCTAATGTCATTAACCTCCACAGTCCATATATCCCTGTGCCTTTTGATCTCTGTCTTACCAGTTGCACCTTCTAAACAACCCTCTATTTGGTCACTTCTTCCTGTTTTCACTGCTACTGCCTTGAATATCGCTTGATGGCGAAATATTTATTATCAGAACCTACAGGCAATAGAAATATAGAGAAGACATTTTAGGTAACGAAGTACCATAATCAGATATGCATTTTAGAACTATCAGACATCTGGGCAGAAGACAGGCCAGAAGGAAGGAAGACTGGAGGCAAGAAGATGAAGGAGACAGGCATGGATTAAATAAAAAGCATGAAAGCTCTGTATTTGGAGCCAGGCAAATGATGGGAGCTCGTGTATTGTTTATGTTTAGGGGGAAAAGCATGACTTTCTATTACATTACAAATTCATTTATCATTCACTTGATAAATATTGCTAAGTGCTTACCACATGAGAGTCATGACACTGGGCTATGGCAATAAGCCAGTGCTTTTCAGTGTCCCCTCCACTGTACCCATATATGAATGAATATTCTGAGACAATTTTACTAAAAAAAAAAATGAAGAAAAAAGAGTATCCATGCATAGGTCACTGATTTGGGAATGAAGACATAGTACCAAGAAGGTAGAAGTAATGATGACAAACTTGCCTATCTCAGTCTTAACTAAGCCTTCCCCCACATAGAGAGGAAATAATTGGTCATTGGCTACCATTAAATAGAGGCATAATTCAAATTATTTTAGGCATGCTGTCATCCAGCATGGAGTAGGGTCAAGAGTAAATAGAATATGAGTCAGTTAAATTTCAATTTGAAAAATAGCATAAAGGTTCCTTAGTGCTAAGAAACTCAGGTAAAAGTGCAATTGAGAGCTTGTCACCTTCAAAGGGTCCTGAGGTCATAGTGCTTGGGGACAGGCAGGCATGGAAAGGAAACTGAAGGAAGACAGTGGATAAAGATTGCAGAAGGAAGACAACCACAGCAGAGGTGTTGTGATGGAGCACTGGATTGCAGGTAACAAACTTAACTTTGATTTCTTACTCTGCTGCACTAGCTTTGCTCTGTCCACAACTGTATGAACTTGGGTATTCGAGGCAGCCCCTCTGAGCCTGTATTCTCATCCTTAAAATGGACACAATAATTACAATAGTCCTGCTCTAATTACTTCACAGGACAATGTGAGCAGTCAAGATTAGAGATACTAATAAAATATATAATATAAAATTTTATTGGTTTTACCTTTACTTCATTACAAACAAGCTGCTTTACTTTTTTTATTTTTAAGAGGGAGGATCTAGACGTATGGATATAACAGTGGATGAAGAGATAGGTACAACATGGATAGAAAAGAATTAACATTGTCTACCATATGAGCTCCTAAAAATATGGACCATGTCTTATTAGTTCCATATCCCAAAATTCTGGCACATAGCCTATTAATATTAAATGTTAGTTGGGTGAATGAATGAACACATCAAGAAAAAAATGTTACTAATTTCCCCAGGGCTGACTCTAAACTAAATGTCAGTGGCTTTCCATACCTTTCCATGGCTGGACATATGGAATCATAGAATTCTTTGACCTAATTTCACAGTAGCTTAAAACTGATGAGGACTATGCCTCAACCTTAATTAGTAGATTGCCTAGTTTGTTGCTATTCAAAGTATATCTCTAAGAACACTATCAGTCCACTATTGTTTATTGCTGACCTGTGACAGTATAAGTACAGAAATTGACAGTAAGCATTTAGAAATTTTTATGACAATTTGACAATGTCATTTTACAATTAGTGATTTTTTTAAGTTGCCATGTATTTTTTTACCTTTTTAAATTAGTGTTACTATTAATTCACTTTATTATATTTTACAAAAGTATTAGTATATCGACAGATTGAGATAAGGTAGGGAGAATAGTCATCATAGTTGGTTTGAAAAGCACTGGCCTAGTTTTTGGCTGCCATTAATCTCTCCTTTCAAAATTTATCAATGGTAGTACTCAAGCTATTATACCTGTGAATACCTTTAGGCTTTTTAATATTCCTGCAAATGGATTTTATTCTCTATTACAGGAATAAATGACTTTGCAGAGGTTGGTTAGCAGAGGATCCAGCACATGGAAAGGCCTCCCTCATTTGGGGGGTTATTACATTTGAGGGTTTTTGGCAGATCCTCTGCGAAAGGAGTAAGCCTCAGAAAGAAAGTGGAAAACACTAGGCTCTGGGGACATGGCAAAGATCCTAGTGGACTAACTGGTCTCTGATAGTTCTGACCATAGTCAGTCTAGATCCATGCTTCCTAGCTTTAACTTCATGCTTACCACTTGAGATGGGATTAAACAGCAGAATGTGGTTTGATCTGAGGCCTGTTATTCTATATTGATGACAAGCCTCCAGGGGACGAGGATACTGCTCATCCTCAGGCCATACTTTGAGTAGCAAGACAGTAGATGGAGCTCCAGGGTGAGTAGGTAAGAATTACCAGGAGGACCTGATGAAGTGCAGATTGCAGACCCCATCCACAGAGTTTCTGGTTTAGTGGCCTTGGGTGTGGCCTGAAAACTGCATTTCTAACAAGTTCTATCAGTGTCAGTTGATGCTGTTTCTACTGGATTGGGAACCCAGAAGAACCAATTGCCCTGGACTGTGAAATGGCACTCTTGGCTTAAGCAAATAACATGATCGACCTTGATTTCATTTTCCATAAGATGAAGACAAACTGGGTGATTTGTAAGCTCTTTTTTAGTTCTAAAATCTATCCATTCCTATTGGCAGTTGTTTCAAAGTAAACTAACATGCAATGATTGAAAAATTCATGTAAACAGACTTTACAATAATGTTTTCTTATTAAAAAATGGCCACTAATAACAAAGGTATACCTAGGAAAGAACAACCATCAGCAACCCTCTTTGCCCTATTGGAATATGGTAGAGCTGGAAGGCTGGTTTGGGGCTGATTTTTATTTATTGTTTAAATTGTTTTCCAGGCCTGGAAATCTTAATTTTTCCTTGTGAGCAGCCCAACAGAGAGCGAGCTGTCCAGTTTTGACTTAGTATAATCCATGCTGGTCTTGACGTTACCATTTAGGGATCAGAACCTCTATTGAGCATCTGCTGTGAATATGCACTTCACCACCACAGACGCAAGAAGTACTTTTTTTTTCTTTTATTATTCATATGTGCATACAAGGCTTGGGTCATTTCTCCCCCCTGCCCCCACCCCCTCCCTTACCACCCACTCCGCCCCCTCCCGCTCCCCCCCCAATACCCAGCAGAGACTATTTTGCCCTTATTTCTAATTTTGTTGTAGAGAGAGTATAAGCAATAACAGGAAGGAACAAGGGTTTTTGCTGGTTGAGATAAGGATAGCTATACAGGGCATTGACTCACATTGATTTCCTCAGTCTCAGTTTTCTAATTAGAAAACTAGGACTCAGAGATTTTGAGCAAATTCCCCAACTTTCCCCAAGTGGTAGTGAGGAAACTACAGTTAATGGCTAGCCTAGGGATGACGGAGCCACATTCATCCCTAGGGATGCTGGAGCTATAATCTTGTAGAACAGAGCAGAATAGAAGAAAATAGGGGGAAGTGGTTGGACACTTTGGGGGTCAACATTTAGACTGCCTTCTATTTTCCCAACTTAATTTCTTAATCCCTAATAATGGAGCATGGTAACAGAGTAAAAAATTATGCTGAGTTTGAAAGGTGACAAACACAACTATGTGTACTCTATGCTTTCATATATGTGTATGTGAAATATATTTTTGTATATGAAGTTTGAGGATATTCAAAACTAATCTCCAGTGACAAGTGAGAGAGTGATTAGCTCTGGGAAGAGTGCACTGGATGGAGGGACAGGAGGAAACATTTTGGGCCAGTGAAAATACTGATCTGTGGCCTGATCACAAGGGTATGCACATATGCAGAAATTGAGTTGTGCCTGTCAGATTTGAGCATTTTATTTGCTGGAGCCAAATATATATCCATATGCATATGCCTACCCTTTCTAATTCATGCCCAACAAAATATTGATAATTTCTTGTTTTCAAAAGGCCAGTCAGAATTTACCACTCCAATTCACAGACAGATTAAATAAAGCAGAGAGAGAAATATATAGCATGTGACCTAGTTTTCTAGTTCTCAGAACTTTTCATGACTGTGTGTTAATGACAGAGACAACACAAGCTTTTACATACTAGGTTGGCTACATTTGTCCCAAATAATAGAAATTATATTACTTTCAGCAGTGTGTGGTTTGTGATTAGGGTGATTCTCACGGGATCACTGTTTTTCCAGAGAAACTGCTTTTTTTTTTTTTTTTTTTTTTTTTTTGGTATTACTCAGCTCACCTGTAAGTTTTTCATCTTGACTTCAATACTTGCTATATACCTTTTTTCTTTGTTAAATAATGGAAGATAATTCCCTGAGAATTCCATTTGTATGTCCATTCATTCATAAGGTCACTGAATTTAGTGTACTCATTAACTACCACTCAAGTTTAATAATTTTGCTGGCACCAGTGTCCCCCTCATTCTTCCTCCCAATATATCTTGTGTCATTTATTCTTGTTTGAACTCATCCCCCTTCATCTGCCCATAAACTGCAGTCATGATATTTCATGATATCGCTTCACCATATAATTTACAAATGGCCTCACATACCTAAAGGTCTGTTTAGAAAGAAAGAATAAGTTGTTGCAGAGACGGTTCAGTGAAAAGTGGAATTGGGGAGTTTCACTTAAGATAGCTCAAAGAAAGATGTTTAGAGTGGTACTGTCTCATTCTTAGACTGGGAGCAGTCACTTGTAGGGGGGAAATAAAGCAGGCAGCTATTTGGAGTTCCTAATTAAATTGTTTGCTACTAATGGCAAAACAAAATCTGCTAGTTATAGGGACATTAAGGTAACCACCATTGGCTTGGGAAACATATTTCAGTGCAAAAATTAATAAGAACTATTCTTTGAGAAAGGACTGCAAAGCTAGGCAAACAAATGTATTGCATACCTTTGAAGGTGTGTGTGTGCCTGTATGTGTGCGTGTGTGTGCGTGTGAGTGTACGTGTGTGGGGGGGGTCTGCCTTGAATACTGAAATCAACAAAAGCCTGGAATTCATGGGGTGCAGCACTTTTAACCTGTCCCACCATCTCCAGGTGTCAAAGAGATTCTGAATGGTCCATAATTCTGCAAGCTACAGAACTGGAGTCCACTCTCTCCCCATGCCTTGATGTATGGCTCCTATTAAATGTAACAGGAGTTACAAACCATAAAAGGGAAAACCACATCTGTCTCTACTACATTAGAATTGTGAACTGAATTTTCTATTCTCACCTGGGATTTGAGAGAAAATGACTACTGCCTGATCTCTAAATGCACTAGAAAAATAAACATCTTCATTAACTACACACACCTCTTTTTCATCCTCTGTCTGGGAATCATATAATTCTAGTGTTTTAAGTATTTTACATTTATAATTCTTAGAGAAACTGTTGGAACTGTTGCAAGTCTAGCACAGCACTGAGACAGTTTCTCTGGCAAAGATGTAGTTCTCAAACTGATGTTTTTATATCCATATCATAAATGAGAAGTAAGGAACAAATAATGGTGAGGTTTAAATGCTATTTAGAGATTACTATTTTAAGACACATTCAGAAGTGCTAAGAGTTAAATAATTCCCCCCCCCCCAAATGGCAGAATGGTTGGGGTTGGGGGGAATGTAGTCCCTACTTAGTAATGCTGCTTGCTGCCTGATTTCACTTTCCAGACAAGTGGCAAGTCCCCTCAGCAAAAAAAAAAAAAAAAAAAAACAAAAAAGACAAAGAAAAATACACAGCAACAACAACAAAAACAAAAAACCCCTCACATTAACATAGGACCCCCTGGTGCTTAAAGCTGAAACTCATGACAGACTCGCGCACGCTCTTCTGTCAGTATCAGTATTTTTCTTCACTTTAAGAGATGAATATGATGGGGCTGAACACTGTGATTCCTGCTGCAGGGAAGAGAGTGGGATCCAGTACTTTGAGGAATGCGTTAAAAAGGGGGTAATAATGTCAGAAACCCTGATGAGACGGAAGGTTAGTAAATTTTAGGAGATTTGTCTTCACGGTGGTTTTGTACTCTTCTTTGGTCAGCCACTCAATGTTGCCAGTTCAGGATTCGAATGGGGGCTGGTGTTTTTCCTGGCCGAGTAAATGACATCACACAAGTTGTATATACAATGGCAAACAGAGGCCTGCCTGGGCATGGGGACAGGGGAAGAAGGACATGGTGCAAAACTCATGCAAAACTCCTTCTTTCATTTTCTGTGTGTTGCTGATTTATATGTATTTAAAGACGTTCTTTTTTCGTTGAGATTCTGGAAATTAATGTAGGACTGCTTTCTTCTTTGCAGAGAAATGTGATTGTAAATACCACTTTCCTCTGCATTCATAAAATGCTGATACTAAGAATCTATATCATGACCCACAGAAATCTAGAAATTGATCTTGGTTTGTTAGCTATTTTGCATATAAAATATACTCATAAAGATGTATACAGATAATTCTATGCATGCTTTACTAATTGGCCCAGTGGATATGCTGTTGAAAGACAGGGTACTTAGGAAATACAGTATATTCCTATTTTCCTAAGAAAATTAGGGAGTGTGTTTAATTAATGCTGAAATGCAATAGAATTCCTATGGAAGTACTTATGACATCCACATGAATACCAAATGAGTTCATTATGATCTGTGTTATTACAATGAATACCAAATGAATTAATAATGCTGGAACACTCAAAATGAAGTGTTACCAAGTGTTGTGGTATAACAAATATGGTTAAATATTGTGTGATTAAAGTTATTATAAGCCGAGTCTCAATCAAAAGAAAGCAAAATTCCATCTCTGTTGCAGGGACTGAAGAGTGAAATCAAACTGTTGTTTCTAAGCCTGTGATTCTTAACTTTGAACGGTCCCTTACAGCCTTTCTACAAATACTATAATCATTTAAATTACCTTGGTTCAAAGTGGCAGAGGAGGTGGGTGGGGGTGCATGGAATGATGGGAAGAGGGTGGGAGGTAGGTGGGCTAGGAGAAGGAACAACTATACCTCAAGAATTCAGTCAACTTGAAAGTAGAGATATGATTTTTCCAGTTATGTGATAAAAAATGGAGTTTTCAGTTTATTATTTTTTAGTGACAAGCTTATTAACATAATTTTAATATGTATTTCAATTATGAAGCAATGATAAACAAGAAGAATTTCTTTGGCTTTCTAGCTGAAGTCCTCTGTGTCAGCGAATCCATAACAACTTCTAAAATAAATTATTTCCATAATATATCCCAACTGCATTTGTGTAAATTACTGCCATACATTCTGTTCTAGAAAAGCTGGACTCCAGGTCTGCATTGTATTATTTATGCACATGGTTGGGATACATCGTAACAATTCATATCTATTATAGACTTAGTAAGACATGAAGGCATAAGTGGATTTAATCAGACATGTAATTATTTTTATGCTTCCAACTCAAAAATATGCGTAAATGAATTTATGGTTATTCGGCAATCAGTGGAAATGGTCTTTCTAAATGTTGAAACAGCTGCTGGAAAATATATTTGCAAAAGAAAGAAAATGGCTCTTATCCTCCAGACAGCAAATGATAAAGGAATTACTGTTAGCCAGAAAGCAGTATCCCAGCTGTTAAATATTTGCTTCATCATCCTTAATATTATACAAACATACATTTAACAGAAGAAAACCTTGCATTTCTTTCCTTCTGTGATAATAGCGCACATTTTCTCTGAAGGGGATTCTTAGAACACATCTGTATCTTAAAATGCTCTCCCCCCAACCCCCCACCCCCCAGATCAGAGTAGTTACTGTGGTGCCCGTTGACTTTTCCATTCTCATTGACTCTATTATCTGTGGTATCACTACAGATCTTCAGATAGAACATGCTCATTTAAAATAATGGGCCATAATAACGCACACACTTCTGTCAAATCTGTTAATCCTGGCGTCTGTTAGCATTTCTTACTGTTGCTTCTACAATGCCTCTAAGACATTCATGAAACTTTTCTGCCACAAGTACACACAATCCTTGTGCTACCTGGTTATGATTACTTTGTTGTGTTTGACCATTTTATAATTTACACATCAGCAAATGTAGATCTTGGACAAATACCCCGAGAAAATCTAATTTTCTTGAAGTGAATCTTTTTTCATTCTTTCAAGTTTTCAGTTTAAATTTAGTGCCTTTGACTGGTGAAAAATTAATAGCATCAGCACCTGAGATAGTCTCTATAACCTGTGTTGGAGAGAAAGCTCTCTTATGTCAATTCTGACCCAGATAGATTACTGTTAGAGAAAGTAGTTAATTTTTCTTGGATCAAATATAAAGCGGTTGTAATGCATTTGAGTAGCGGAGAAGCAGGCACACGAAGGCCCCTCCAGCACACAGTGCTAGGGCAGGCAACGTGGATAAAGCTGTCACGCTTGTCACGCTTGTGTTTGAGCCTGCATCTTGATTTTTTGCATATGATTCCCAGCACTAACCGTTTGGGTGATACTCAAATAATAACACACCACTGACTTAAAAGTCACTTGCATCCGACTTTTGTAAATCACGGGGTTCTCTTTCATTCCTGTATGTTGTTTCAATGATCCGTAGCATTTCCAATAAATTATACACTGGCCAGTTGGGAGAGCTTCTGCCTGTTATTGGAGCACACTGTGCAAACCTGGGCTTGTGGACTGCCTGGCTCCCAGCCTGGGCCCCTCACGCAGCCGCTCCTTGGCAAACCACAGAGCGCCCTCTGTTGATGGAAAAGCGAAGTGCAGCACGGGATCACTCCGGACCAGAAGTTGCAAAGCTGCAGTGAACCAGTACGCATTTGTGATGCAAAAAAAAAAATCCCATTTTAAACTATAAGCACACTAGTTGAATGGACGCGGAGAGAGTACAGGTGATTTCATGTCCCGAGACGATGGTAACATATTTTTAGACACCCGCGCGCACAAACATGCTAGCTGTTCAGCGTCTACCTACCTGGAAGTGCCAGGTAAGAGACTTGTCTTTTTTACCCTGCAGATTCACCTGCACGCGCGTGCATTTCCAGGTAGCTGCTTCTGCACCGAGCAGAAAATTTGGCAGGAGCAATGATGCGAAGTGCTCAGGAGCTCTACATTTAAGTAATTTCTCAAGTGAGAAACTGTCACAAGTCAATCGAGCACGAAGATTGCTAAGTCCCTTGGGCTCAAGGGAGAAATGAACAGAAAGCAAAAGCGCCGGGAGCGACTTGAGCTTCAGGGCTGTCTCTGCAGGGCGAGCAAAATGCAAAGCCTAATGTGTGTTTTGTCGCTTTTCAAACCAAGTTCCAGTGGGCCTTCATAAAACAGCAAATTGCACTTCGGTCTTACAGCAGAAACTCACTTATGGGAGCCCATTTACTTCTGTTTTCATTTTCCTTTTACTAGCTTGGGGAAAACATCAAATCTTGCAGAAGTGACGTCTTCACATTTTAAGGCCATTTCATATGTTAATTAGTTTAAAAGCAAACATTAAAAAAATGTTACCTTCCACCAAAATACTTGCAGTTAGCCTTTCAAAATGTATGACTCTCCTGACTATTGGGAGAAGTTGAGTTCCGTTGCTGTTGAACATTTCCAATGTTTCTGCCTGAGAAATGACATTTGGGGACTTGAATGATTTATTTAAACCACAGAATTAACCTAACGTCATGATTTGATTGCAATCTTCATTTCCTTTATTTCAAAGGGAGAGTTTTTCTTTTTTCTTTTTTTTGCAAGTTTGCATTTGTAAATGCTAAATTAATTTGAGAGAGGAAAAAAATAATCTTTAAGCCATTGTCCAAAACTGTTACCAAGAAGAAAAAAGAGGAAAGACGTTAGATAGAATTTTCAAATTTGTTGCTAGTATCAATGAAATTAACCAGAAAACTGCTCAGTACTCTTTCATTTTCTTTACAAAGACTTGAAGTTTTTTTTTAAAGTAGTTTGTTAATTTTTGGATTTCTACATATCAATTCTTTATTTACAATAACTTTGTTAATGTGAATTCAAGTACTTGTTACAAGATTTGTTTGCATATGGATGAGATGTGTGTTAAGGAAGTAATTTAAAACATGAGTTGGAATTCTCAACCTGAGCTAATGGTCTGACAAAATGGTATTAGTGGGGGCCTCAGCAGTTGTTAGCATGTACAGTTCCAAGGCTGGAGGTAAATGGAAATAATCAGTTGTTTTGCCTGGGATTTCAGCTCACTGGAACCTCTGTATGAGAGGGAATTGCAAACAGAGGAAAATGAGATCCTGTTGGATCACGGAATGACAGGGCACTGGAGTTTTTTAAGATTCTCAGTTTTATCAATACTCCTAAAAATTCTTTCTTATATTACACCCATCTTAGCTCTTGTGCTTGGATGTGATATTTTTTCAGGGTTTTTTTTTTTTTTTTGTATGAGTCAGTATAATGTTTTTTTGAACAGGAATAGAATTATCTTATTGCTATTTTTTTCAAACAATAACATTACATTTAAACAGTGACAGGAAGCAAAATTTAAGTGCAATAGGTACTTTATTTTTTCCATTGCTATAAGCAACTGAAAATGATCAAAATAACAATATTTCAAAAATGAAAATGGAGTTCCCAAAATTGTTTTTATTTGCTTCCATCCTTTTAATTGAAATTTGAATATAAAATGAATTTACACATAAATGGGAAATTAATTTTAAAAGTTAGAAATTAGTAAAGCTCAAATTATAATTTTCTTTTGCATTAAGAAAGAGTACTTAACCTATTTATGCTTTCCCCTTTTCCCAAATAATTTTGTTATTTACATGAGTTGAATTGTAAAATAATCTCATGGTACTGTGCAGTTATTTTATAAAGCAATTCAGTTAAAGAGGTGTTAAATATTTTAGAAACAGCCCACCAGAGGGCAGTCAGCTTTTAGCCTAACATGTTTGCAAAAGATAAATTTATTAGTATGCTTGACTTTTAAATAAAATATCTGTCTGAATTACTTTTTTTTTTCATCTAGATGTTGAACAAAATAAAGTTATGACTTGAGACTAGGATGTCTAAGGCTTCAACCATTTTGATTGAAAATCTCCAAAGAATTAACAATTATAACTTTTGCCCTTCTTTACACCATTACACTCAATTTTGCATGGGGATATTTGTATTTGGTTATAAAATAAGATACATTTTGATCTGAGGTGCTGTAGGATGGTATTATTTTTTATTAATAGAGACTTTGGGAAAGCCCCTACTGAGAAAGGAAAATATGAGAGATTGTTTTCTTGTTCACCTCTGTCTCTATATTCCTATTAATTTCAAAATGAGTCTAGTGTGGGTTTTAGGGGTGAATAGTGTGGCTAACATTGGGCATTGTACAAAAGATACAGGGGACATTCTGGAACCTGTGTCTGGAGCTGGGAGAATCTCATTTTGCTTCCTCTTGCAGAAACAATGCATGTTAGGCACCAAGTGTCCGCTTGTCCTCTCTGAAGCTGAGATAACATTGACTGTGTAGAAGACAATGAAAAGAACACTGAAGCCCATGCATGTATAGTTAGTTTAAAATCAGAAAAATCCATCGAGGTTTGGGCAATATTTTATCATTGTTGTTATTGCTGTTATTATCTTCAAAACTCCAACTATCATCATTCTAAGCCCTGAGAATAAAATGCTCCTTCTACCACCTGTAAAAGACGCAGGAGTGGCAATAATCCCTTATGAGGGCTCAGTCACTTTCAGATACTTCCTTGTTAGGTTTCTTATAACAACCCTGCAAGCCAAAGACCCAGGTTAAATAACTTGGTCTGGGTAACAGAACTGAGACTTCTGCCTTGTCACTAACTTGCCTTAGGATTCAGAAACCATGGAAGAAACTAGAGTTCTGGGGGTGGTTTTTCCTTGGGGTTGTTTGTTTATTTTTGTTTTATTGTTTTTGGAAGCAAAATTTTTAACTCTAAAAATCATAAGAAAATTATGATGACAGAGATTAACATGATTGTCATGATGATGTGTATTCTTCTAGATATTTCCCGTGCACACACACATATTTGCGAGAGAGGAAGCACACTGATATGAAAGCTAGCATGGTCATCTTGTGGATGCTAAGAACTGGCATCTGTGAGTGCAGAGCACATGCAAGCATTTCACCTGAGTAAAATGAGTAATTCTCACATCACCGCCATGTATGAACTATGATTTCTCCGTTTTTTAGAAGAAGAAAGATTACTAAGCAGTACACAGATCCTACATCTGTGGGGCCTTTTAAGAGCTGTATGGTTCTGGTGTGGGAAGATGTCATCGTTCTTTTAGCCATCCCCATTGGTGGGTAGGTCCATGTTTCTGGAAAGAACCGTTTTTAGAAAGGAAAATTTCAATGTACGAACCACTTGCTTGTATGTCTGGTATGTGTAGACATACTTCAAACCATTCTCAACTTTCCTTATCCTGCCACCTTCTCCCGTCCCCCTTTTTCCTGAAAAATCGCTCTTTCCGTGACTCTGAACCTATCTCTTATTACTGCCACTAAGACATAGCAGCTCCAACTCAGGAGTGATACACCCACAGTCTAAGCCTAGTCTTGCTACGTGTCAACTGAGTGACATCAGGTATTATTTAATATTCCCAGGACATATTTGTCTTATCAGCAAAGTGAGGAAAAGTACCTACCTCACAGAGCTGTTTGGGAGTCTTAAATATGATGGTATATGCAAAGGACCTGGCAAATAGTAAGGTCTCAATGAATGTGTGATAGAAATGCTCCTTACTTGACTGAGACCTCAAGGCCAAAGACAGAGAAAATAGTGGACCCTTTGTTGCTATAAAAGGCAAACTCAATTGTCACTTGTGTTTGGCATATGGATCAAACCCTGGGCTTTGTACACGCTAGAAACACCCTTTACCACTGAGCTACATGGTCAACTCCAAAACTCAAGTTTTAATGCTAGACTTCTGTGTCTAAGGACCTCACGAACTCTAGGGTATAGTCTCCTAATCTTGACCCACGTGTATGAAAGAGAATCCTTGGATATATTTGGATAGGAATTTTTAGGTAAAGCAAATTTAAAAGAAAATGGAATAAAAATTTCTTAGACTTTTTTCTACCCAATTTAATAAAGCCTTATAAGAAGGAGGTTTGAGGAAGGGCACAGCAAACCATAATTCCCTTTCCAGACATTCCTCTTTGTTTAGAACTTCTCTTGGAATGTCTATAAATACTAACTCACAAAAATGTGAAAAACATACTCTACCACTAATGCTCAATGACTGTCTTACTGGAGCCCATACCAAGAGGCTAATTCCAAACCCATCCTCCCAATGATTTCTCCTCCTTATTGGCCCAATTCTGTGAACATCAGTATTTGAGAAGAAAGTTGACTGATGTGTTCCTAAACAGAGTTGTCAGATACAGCTAGAGGTTTTAGCTAAAATATCAATGTCCTGTTGCTGAGTCTTTGTGCTACGGAAGTGCTTCTCTGGCAAACCCAGGTCCTCATTATTTGCAGAAGCCCAAACAGGAATACTGTGAGTCCCTTCCCCCCCCCCCCCACCCGTAAACATCAAAGTGCAGAGTGGCAGAAAATACCAGAGCACATGGTCTAAAGCATGGCCAGGAATTCATTTAGTAATTCACCTAGGTGATGGGCAGTTTCCAATTATTCTTGAGAGAGACTCATGAACCAACACCATAAATGACCTTTGTTTGATATTCATGTGGGATTGTTTTGGTCATAATTTAGTAGTGAGATCTTTTTGGGTGCATCTCCAGCTGAACCATTCTCAGTCAGATACATTGTCAATGGAGTGAGGAGGCAAATCTTTTGGAGTTAGTTAGCTCTGAGTTCCCACAGGCGTTATCCCATGACTTTTGGCAAGAACCCTCATTTGGTGGTACTTAATAGATAAGGCAATAGAGGAATAGGTGAAGAGATTTGGGCAAGCTCTTACAGTTGTTCCTATGGTAGTGTAACAGAGGAACAGTGCTGATGTTCAAACCCAGGTCTTTTTACCCTAAGCCTGGTGATGTTTCAAAGATCCTGGAGCTGCTGTACTCAAAGATGTTGGAGAAACCACCAATGTAAATCATAGTAGGGTCCTGGGGAATGCAAGGAACTTCTGAATTAATGGCCTGCTTGTTTCCTCCTCCAGGGATGGTCGAAAGCACTAAAACACACATCAAAACAGACATTCATAACTCCTGTTTTTTACTGCCTGCACTTCAAAAGTGATAAGTATCAATTCAGCTACTGGTGTTTAGAGCTAAGAAATTCCAAAGTAATATGGATGACTGCTAACTGCCATGCTATCTTTTTTTGTGTGTGTCAGTATTTTAACCCTGGACTTAAACAGAAAATGTTCAAAAGGCCCTGAATGTCACCATCAAGAACTAAATCCAATTACTAATCTAATAAGTAAAATAGCTCTGAGTGAAAAGCCAAATAAGTCAGAGAGGATCTCCTTATAGAATTTTCTGACTCTGTACTTTGTGGAAAAGTAGAAGTACTTCCTCTTTCAATCATTTGGCATTTAGATATCACACTGGCTTTAGAAAGATGGTTACTTTTTCTGCACATAGTTTACAAGTTCTTAGAGCTAACTTACTGCCTAATGAAGCAAATTTTATACCAGAGTAGCAATAGGAGAAGCTAAATTGTGATTCAATAACAAGTAATCTCCAAGTCTCAGTGACTTCATATAACAAAGGTCAACTGCTCACTCACATACATGTCCCATCTCCAGTCGGAAGGGGACTCTGCTTCATGTGGTTCTTACACTGAGACCTGAGTGGCAGAATAGCCACTGTTTCAAGTACTGCAATCTCGGCTGCTGAACAGAACTGAGTCCAGGGAGGATTCAGCAATACTTCAGTCTGGAAGTGACATGCATTACCTCTTAATTTCTTGTTAGAACAAATAGCCTGGCCTTATCCTACCCCACCACAAGAGGGCCAGGAAGTAAAGTCCAACCACAACAGAAAGCCAGATGTACTCAACCTATTGCTGGTTCTGCAGGGATAATATGTGCATCTTAGAAAGAAAAATAAATCTCTTTTCGAGATTTTCTGTTCTTCTGACTCATCTTTTGCACATTCCTCTTCACATAAGAAACATTTTAAATATTATAAAACGTGTATGTTAAAAGAAATTTGGAAAGTAAGAACGCAAATTTAAGCTGCTAGTATTCTGCTGCACATTCATCCATAGAATTCCACCTGACACTCTCACTATCATATGTCCACTCATTGTGCACATGGCGACTAAGCATCCAGTGATGGATAAGCAAAAGCAATCACCTCAAAGTGGGAGACAACCTGACATGTATCACTACACAGGATGATAGAGGAAGGAGAAGGTTCTAGAAATACACAGGGGGGCACTTCATGAGTTCAAGTGTCCAAAGAGATCCTGGAGGATGGTACACATGGGCTGAGATTGGAGGGAGGAGGGATATGTTTTGGTGCATTTCCTTCCAGGGTTTTGTTTTTCCCTGAGCTTTTTATTTTTATATAACTATAAGAAAATTGGTTAGCCAAATTGTCAAACAACTCTCCAGAAAACTAGATCTTTAGGCTTTCAGTTTAGGGAAATCCACATGACTGCACATTGTTACTTCCAATACAAGAGCATATGAAGAAAATTTGCAAATGTGGGATTTTATGATGCTGATACACAAAACATATGTTAACTAAGAGCAAGCTTGTATTTTTATTTCTCAGTATTTTATTGCCTTAGCCAGGCTGTCAAGTAATTGTATAAATTTCAAACATTAAGAGGTACAAATCAACTCACTAAATATTTGTCAGAGCTTTCTACATTAATCAAATTTGATGTATTGTAACCTACAGGGAAAAATATTTGTGACAGAAACTCAAAAATAATTGAATAAGCATAATATTAAAAAGCTTGATTTTGAGTTATTACTGAAGCTTAAATGAAAAGGAAAGAGAGCAGGAAGAGGACCTTCCTGTTGTACTGGCACATTGCTGTTCATTACAAATTCTTTATGTGTTGTGGAGAACGTAAACTGTGCACTAGCTACAAAGGTCTTCAGTCTAATTGGACATGTTCAAGTTATATTAAAAAATAGTTTGGATTTTAACATTCAATTCTGATTTTTTAAAAAATCTTTAAAATTTTGGCCCCAAGGGCAACACTCCTTAGTTTGAATAAATAACATATCTTTAACCAAAAGGCAACATTGTGTTTCATGGTGAAATACCAAAGGCATTTCCATGCAAATTCAAAAAGGAAAAGAGCTGGTGGTGTGACTCAACTGGTGAAGCACCAGCCTAGCATGTGCAAGGTCCTGAGTTCAAAACCCAGTACTGACCGCCAAAAGAAAGGATATCTAATCACAAGTATTACATACTTTTTTGTAGATTGAGGCCAATTCATCAGATATGACATAGAAGTAAAAGGAATAAATATTCAAAGGATGAGCAGAATTTCACTACTTTTGATCAAAAGTCCATGAAAACCTCTTATAGTCACTTTAAAATTTTCACTACAGGGATGGATACGTATGAAAATTTAGTCACTATTTTCAATATATATGTAAATGTGACATAAAAAGCTAAGATTACTATGTTCGTAATTATGGCAGTGCATAACATACCTGGAGTAAATGTAAAAGAAAATATGCAACAACTGTAGGACAGACCACATCTTTCTTCAGAGAGTGGAAAAGGTTTGCTTGCTTAAAAGCCTGTAGGTGTGAAGATGTCAGTTCATCCCAAACTGAGGTATAAGGTTAAAATTATCCCAGTATATTCTGTCTTCTACTGGACTGATTGAATCATTTTAGTTTATTACCACTCTAGTGGATTGGAAATTATATTTATTACTCTGTTCTTCTAGTAGTTTTCCTTATTTTTTTTAAACAATAGAGCAGGCTACACTGGTCTTGAGCTCACAATTCTCCTGCCTCACCTCCTGAGTGCTGAGATTACAGTAATCACCACCACACCCAACCTTTCCTCAAATTTTTAACAACACAATGTAAACAGGTTTGTCCATCAATATCAAGACTTTCTTTCTGTAAATTTTTTGGTAGTACTGGGGTTTTTCAGGGCCTCAAACTTGCTACCACAGGTGCTCTACCACTTAAGCCATGCCCCCAGTGCTTTTTGGTTTTAGTTATTTTTGGAAAAGGGTTTTGAGTTTTTGCCTAGGGTCAGTCTTGGACTATATCCTCCTACTTACACCCCCTGCATAGTTGGGATTACAGGATATATACCACCTTGCCTAGTTCATTTGTTGAGATAGGGTCTTGCTAACTTTTTGCTTCCAGCTACAATCTTTATGATCTCCACCTCCCATGTAAGTGGGATTACAAGTATGAGTCACAGTGACTTCTCCTTCAAGACTTCATTGCTTCTCCCCCAAAAGTGCCTCATCTTACCCTCCCACCTGACAACCACCAACAATCTCCATGTTCACCTGAGATAATCTGAAATTTTAGTACTGTATTATTATTTTTCCAAAAAGTTTTAAAATCGATTTGCCGTAACTTTGGAGCCACCTTATTTATGCTTAACTATAAATTTTCCTGGAGTCTTTGTTTACCACTGATTCCTGAGAGACACAAGCACAACGTTACATGGGCTAGCGATGGCGCTCAGTGGTAGAGCGCTTGGGTTCTATCACAAAAACAAACAAAATGTTCTGTAATAGTCACAGACTTTTCTTGGCTTCTGCCAGAGCTGCCTTGCCATTCCCCACTTCTAAAAGGATTCCTTCTTTCCAAATCTGTTCCTCATGCCAACTGGAATGCATCTGCAGGAAAATGAACAAGTAGGAAAATACAGAGGTGTACCTGCCTGCCCAGTAGTTAACACTGGAAAAGGCGAGGAGCTACTCTAGAAAGAAGGGGGGACGGAGAGAAAAAAGTTTCGACAGTTAGGGATGTGCAGGTAATGTGGGAGATCGAAGACTTTAGAGATCTCCGAACAGAGAAGAGAAAGATTTAGGGGCAGCTGGCATATGTGGCACATGTTGAGAGAGAAAAAATGGGAAGATCTTGAATTCTGTGGGGCATACTAATATAATTCCCCCTAGACATTTTCTCAAGAAATTTCAGAGAAGATTTTAGGTGCTTTTAATTTCTCTAGTCACCCATTGACTTGTTTGTTTCACCACTGCACTTTTCAGTGTGACTCCATAATTAAATTGGACCTAAAGGAGCCTCAGCTAACATCATTCTATGTGTTCTTTAGAAATTCAAAATCTGACAGAAAAAATCTACTTCCTTTGGCACTGGAGGAGGTGTCAAAGCCTTTTATAACAAAATTTCCCAAAAACTTAGTAGCTTATACCAAGCTGGCTGGGCATTTATTTCTCACAGCCTGTGTTGGCTTAGCTTGTTCCAGTTCACATAGCAGCAATAGGATTCCCAAGAGCTTCTGCCTGAACATATTTGCTGTTGTCTGATTAATCAAAACAAGTCATGTGGCCAAGCCCAGACTTGGTGTGGGAAGAAGAATGGACCATCCTTGCCTACCACCCCACCATGGGAACTGCTGCAAATCTCATTTCAAAATGGCACTGATAGAAAGAAGAATGATGTGTGGCCATGTGCACCATCTGCCATTGTGAGTGAGAGAATATGTTAATAGGGTGTCTTATGTGATTAAAAGGCCTTACTACCTAAAATGATCTGCTATAAACTAAAAAACAGTTACCTCAGGAGCTAGGACTATGAACACTGGGTCTGCATAGAAAAGCCTGGGTGGCATTAACTACCACCGGTGGAGCAGAGAGACAACAGCAGAAGTACAGGTAGGAGATCAACTATTTCTATTTGCCCAGTACAGAGGGGTTTCCTGGGCTTGGTATTTTTCATGCTAAAACTGGAATAGCTGGGTGCTGGTGGCTCACACCTGTAATCCTAGCTACTCAGGAGGCAGAGCTCAGGAGGATCATGGTTCAAAGCCAGCTCTGGGCAAATAATTCCTGAAACCCTATCTCAAAAAATACCCAACACAAAACAGGGCTGGCAGAGCGGCTCAAGTGGTAGAATGCCTGCCTAGCAAGAGTGAGGCTCTGAGGTCAACCCATACACCACAAAAAAATGAATAAGTAAAACTGGGGTAGTCCTAGGCAGACAATGGTTGATCATCCTAGCAACAACTGAAAGTAGCTACAATTGAAATTATTTGGGCCTATCTTTAAATTCCTAGGAAATCCTTTTGTTCTTATTTGTTTGGGCTTCCAAAGACCCAGCTTGCTAAGAACAGCGCCACAGATCTTTTCACCTGGGCACAGATGCACCCTTAGGTAGACTCATAGAAAATGTAGGAGGCCATAACTTGACTGCTCAGAGAAAAACCTGGAGATTTCTCAGGACATAGACTATGACCAGGAAGTGGGACGAAGAGGTGGAGAGAGGACACCAGCTTTGCATCCTGCTTAGTTTTAGTTGGAAGATCTTGTCCATGAATGAGCTGATTTGCCTCACTCCCAAATCCCGGTCTAAATTCCCAAGTGCCTTCCTCCAGAGGGAAGGAGGTGTCAAAATTCTCGTGAGAGCTTGACCATCAACTCCTGGGGTCCTAGACCAGATTTACTAAATCAGATCCTGGAGAGATCTCCAGTAAAATGTGGAGGAGGGGGGTTCTGGGTTTTTTTTTTTTTTTTAGCATCTAGAAACTATTAACAAGAAGTAACACCATAGGAAAAAGGGCGCAAAAAATTTATAAACATTTAGCAAAAGAGGAATTCGGAATGGCCAACTGAAAAGAGGATCATATCCTTAGTAGTCAGAAGCATTTAAACTAGCACAGAAATGAAAAGAATATTTTATATCTATCAAACTGATCAAAGATCCCAGGAAGTAAAGCAGCCACAGATGGCCAGGATGCTGGGAATGAGCACATTCAGACTTCCCTGGGGGGAATGTGCATTACCACAGTGTTTTCAGAAAGAAATATGGCAATGACTACTGAAAAACACATGCTCTCCTGGATCCAACAATCCTACTTTTTAAGTGGGTTCTATAGAAATTAACCACTGCTTGTCCATTTGACAGCATTGTTTGCAGTAATGAGAAACCAGAAACAACCTGAATTAATGTCGATAGTAAAATGGTTGCAAAAACTTAAAACACATTCTACAGAATATTAAACATATTGAAAGGAGTGAAGGAGGTCAATATAAGTCAGTCTGGAATGCCTATGACATTGTTATATGACAAAGGGCATGTGTAACTGTCAGATCATTTTGTAAACAATGATAAGAACTCTGTAAAACCCTTCTGGATATCTTTGTGTGCTTCTGTATATGCAACTGTTCATACAGAAGAGATGGGAAGGATAAACAACAGGCTATTAACACTGGTCCTTCCAGGAAATGGAGTTCAAGAAGAAACAGAATGGAGAAGGTGGGGATTTTTTTTTTCTATGTATCTTGTTGAATAACTCTTGTTACTTTTCTGATTTGTGAAATAGAATCTAATAAAAATATGTTAGAAACTGGGCACTGGTGGCTCATGCCTGTCTTTTCAGCTACTTGGGAAGCTTGAGATTGGGGGAATCATTGTTCTAAGTCAGCCTGGCAAAAAAGTTCTCAAGACACAATCTCAATAGGAAAAAGCTGATGCATGTGCCTGTCGTCCCAGCTATGGCAGGAAGCATAAAACAGAAGATTCACAGTCTAGGCCAACCTCGGCAAAAAATAAGACCCTAGCTCCAAAATTACCAGAGCAAAAAGGACTAGAAGCATAGCTCAAGTGCTAAAGCACCTACCTAGCAAGTTTGAAGCCCAGAGTTCAACACCAGTGCCACCAAAAAAAAAAAAAGAAAAAGAAAGTATTTGTTTCTTCTTGCTGCTATAAATTACCAGGCACTTAGTGGTTTTATTTTGTTTTGCAGTAATGGGGTTTGAACTCAGGGCTTCACACTTGGTAGGCAGGCACTCTTACCACTTCAGCCAGTTCTTTTTTGTGATGGTTTTTCTTTTGAGATAGGGCCTCTCGAACTATTTGTTTAGGCTGGCTTTGAACTGAGATCCTCCTGAGTAGCTAGGATTACAAGCATGCGTCACCGGTGCCCAGCTGGTACTTAGTGGTATGAAACAACACATGTACTCTGTTACAATTCTAGAGGTCAGAAGTCTAAAATGAGAAGGCAGTTGACATAGATTTTAGCTGCTTTTGTCACAGAAAAACAACTATGTGACATATATCTTCATTTGTTTCACTATAGTAATCATTTTATGATGGCTATGTATCCCATAATATCATATAAATGTTAAATAGACACAATAATATTATTTTTAAGAAATGGGTAGGCAGCATTGTGTTCCTTTCAGAAGCTGCCCACATTCCTTGGGTCTTTATCCCATGTCAGAGAGACTCTACTTCTGTTTTCTCATCCTTTACTCCCTCTGACACTCCCACCTGGCTCTTACAAGGACCCCCAATATTACATAAGATCCGGCTTATATTCTAGGATAAACTTCCCATCTCAAAATCTTTAATCACATCTTCAGAGACCCTCTGGTAGCACACTCACAGAGATTAGGACATGAATGTCTTTGAGGAGTTGTAGTTCTGTCTGGCACAGTGTCTTTGTTAAAGTAGCATTTATTTTAGAACTCAGTCAGGCTTAGGAATGCCTGTCCTAAGGTATTTCTCAGTATACAGTCATTCTTCCTTTCAGAAATTGCCAGACAGCTGCAATGTTCATAGTGATGGCAAGGCTAAGATTTTACCATGGGTTTGCACACTTCTGGATGATGTCACACAGATATAGCCACATGGTTTGTTTCTGGGACAGTTTATATCTTTCCTCTTCCTACACATCTCTAATTATCTTCTCAGAGGTATCCATGTCATGAAGACCTATTAAGAAAATCTTTCCCTGGTCCCTATATTATCAGGCCTGAATGATCACCAAGGAGACCACAGAAACTCTAGGTAGCTACACACTTAGATAAAATAATATTTCACAATAAGTAAAGAGAGAAACAAGTTATTTTTAAATTAATATCCAACAAGTGCCTGCTTAGCCTCCATGCAGAGCTCTGGAAAAACCTGTGTTGGATGATGGATCTTGGGCCAGAAGTTCTAAGAGAAAGACAGATGAACAAACCTGAGATGAACTCAGCCTGGCCAAATATGGAGAAGAGCAGCAGAGCAAGTACACATCAATCTCAACCCTGTTAATATACAAAACAGGCCTAGGGAGATCAGTAGCTCTTCCTCCCCTAAGGAGGAGTTGGTAAGGAGGGATGAACACAGGTCAGGTGCCCCCTCCTCCATGGAATTAAGCTTTCATACTGGTACTGTGCTGGATGCTTTAATACATATACAAAAGTGTCTGTAGAGTGGTCCCCATATAATAGTTATAGCACCCCCAGGTCTTAGGGGAAGTGTGCATATATACAATAGAAAATCATGTGTGTGCATTGGGAATGGAGCTGAACTGTCCATTCACTGCTCTCTCTTCTATATACCTAAGTAAAATATGAAACATTCATTGGAATGCTCTAGTGGAATTGAAAATTCTTCCCTTTTGGCAGGCTCTCATACCTTCAACCTGGATGTGGCACATTCTCAGGTATCTGTTCCCTACTCCTTGATAGCACATAATCACCCAGCTAAAGCCTACAATTCCCACACTCCTTTGCAAATAGATGTGGTCGCGTGATTAGTTGGATGTGAATGATCAATGGGACACAAACCAGTAATATGTGTTCTATCCATTTCTGCCCCTTAAAGTCTGGTGTATACTCCACTCATCCTTGTCCCTCTTCTCACTCATGGATGATGGTGAGTGTTACAACAGCCCAAAGATAGAAAATATGTGCTGAAGATGATGAAGTGTCTACCTCTAAAATTTAGAGTTAAAAATAATTATCTATTTCAATTGCTATATTTTTAGGTTCCTTTGTTGTTACATCTCAAATATTGTAAAGAGCACTAAAGTAGAGGATTCCAGAGCCAGATCAGTTGTAGGAAGATTAATGAAAAGAGGGATGATATTTAGGGACTTGAGATGGTAATATTTGGAAAGAGTGGAGAGGAGTGATCAGCCCTCAGCAAGGTGAAGAACAGAAAGGAAAATGTGGAGCCAGAAATGAACTTGGGTTGTCTGCAGAATATAAAACTCAACTTGACTTCAAAAGGACATTTAAATCTTGGTGGAAATTTGTAGCTAGTTTTAGACCCCTGCTCCCACCCAATGACATCATTCATCTTTTTCTAGATTTTATTGCTTCTGAAAAGCATGGGATGAAATCTGGAAACACTCTCTAATCTTTCTCTTTGAGTATTGCATCATTTAAAAATATGTACGTATTTTATTGTGTGCTGAGCACTGTGCTCAGAGATTGACAGGTATTGTTTCATCAGGTACCCACAGCACTATAAAGAGATATCTATCATCATTATTCTTCCATTCTACAGGTAAGCACATTGAAACTTGAAGAATTGTGGCAGATAGCATTGTTTGCTTCCCACAGCCTCATTCAGCCTTAAAACAGAAACCTGATTTTTCTCAGAAATGAGGCAGCAGTGTACCCAGATTCAAGATCACAGATACAGAACTTGTCTCTCACAGAAAGTTCTATTGGGTACACTAAGAGACACAATGCTTCTTATTAGTGGCTCAGTGCATGGAACTGGAGGTGGAAAGCCAAGGCTGAACACTGTGTGCTATTTGGTAGAAGTATGATTTTGGACAGATTTGGACATGGTTTTTCTCTACCTCTCTGTGCATTAGTTTCCTTATCTGATGATAATAATAGTACCTACCTCAAAAGATGGTTGAGAGTATTAAAGGATACTTAAAGTGATCAGAAAAGCCTAGAGAATGTGGTAAGATCTTAATAAATGTAAGTAGCTATAATTATTTGGAGAATATTTTTAAAAGTGATGGCCAAACTCCTGCATGGGAGTAATTGTGCTAAAATTCTAACTCATAATGATTCCTGACTCCTAACTTTCATAATTTTTCATCCTGATTGAGGATGCCAGGACACACCTATCAAAAAATTATACAAACAGCTAAGTGTTTTGTATATTGACATGACATATTGTTTTATGTTAGCATTTATTCTTAGAAACTATACTTCATATCCATTAGTGTCAAGGAATACTTCCTAGAGAAACAGTGAGCTGGAATACCTGAGACGAGAAAAGAAATACAAGTCACTGCATTTGAGAACTTAGACGTGGCCATGAGGACAAGTAGGAAATATTTGCTGAAGTGTTTGGTATGACCTCAGGGACCAGAGGAGGAGCCACCCTAAAATCAGAAGTCCATGGTCCAGAGGTAAACAACAGGGAGACAAAACACAACAGTACAATGTGAGATCAGGAAGTCAAGTAGGCCTGAGCTGAGGCCCACCTAATGGCAGGTAGGAAGTCTACTTACTTCCAGTGGTGAACACCTGTTTCATGGAGCTCCCCTACAGAGTAAACGGAAAGTCCTCATAGTTCCTCAGAACCTTTGCTTATGTCTAGAACCGCACCCCCCCTTTCTCTTTCTGTGTGTGATCTGTACTGTGCATGGCTGGCTCTTTCTCAATATTCAGATTGCTGCTTAAATTTACCATTTGAGACAGGCCTTCAATTAATTATACCACTTAATGTAGAAAAAGTAGTAAAACACTCCAATCATCCTTAACTTAACAATTTTCATATTATTTACTACCTTCTCATATATTTTTTTCAGTCCTTTTCTTTTCAACTTGAAAACATGCCCTCCCTGAGCCTAGATTATCTGAAACCTAGATTTTATTTGGACAATCCATGGGAGTCTGAGATAGTAAGGGACATCCTTTCTTTAATCATTCACTCTGGAACTAGGATTCTTACCATCGCAAAATTCAGCCATCATCAAGCATCTGGTTACAACCTGAATATCTTTGCCTGCCCAGTATGTAACACTGCCAAGGAGAAATGGCTTGATTGGAGTGGCTAAATATGGAGAATTCTCATCCCAGGGTCCAGGCCCACCTGCCAAAGACTACCAGGTGCAAACATGGAGTTGCCGGCTGGGCTTATGGTTCCCTGCAAGACAGAGTGTGCTCTGTGGGGAATTGTGGGTATCTCAGTACTTGAGGAAAGAACTATAAAGAACTTTTATGGGATCTGAGCAGGTGATCAGGGGAAGGCCCAGGAAGCAAGACTTCACTCTGGACTGGATGATGTCATGAAGTGGGGGACAATTCTATGATGGGATATCTAGATCGCATCTAGAGTGATGCTCACACTGTCATTGGTAATCAGCCAACACTCATGACACCTGGGAGAGACTTGGCCTTTGCTGTTTACACAAGTGATCTGGTTTCATCTGGGTTTAGGTAAGAAGCCGAAGCTTGTTTTGTTTGTCTGGTGTCACTTTGAGTGACCCTATATGATGTTAGAATTCTGGGAGGCCAAAGAACACCAAGCCTACCTATGAAAGCCAGGTCAGCTCCTGACCACACTGACAGCCAGCTGCCAGGATCAGTCCACTGTGCCCACCAAGGTCAGCTTGTCTTTTGCTTCTAGCACCTCAGAGATGACCAGCTCCTGTCCAGCCCACACATAGTTGTGTTGAGCTTATCTGATGATAGGATCAATCACGTAGCAAGGCAGCTCCCACCACACAAATTCTATAAAAGCCTCTACAACTTATCCTTTCTCCTCCGAGTGTAGCTGTAGGTGTCGTCAATGGTCATGGCTTCCTGTATATCTCATGACCCCAGAACAGAGAACACTGAGTGCCCAGGGTCAGGGTGGTCAGGACCCGGACAAAGTGGACATGAGAAGCTGAGAAGCTGGAGCCAGGAGATGTTAGGGAGAAGTTGGGGAGATGGAGGTCATCAGGTCACCAAGGAGAGACACCAAGACCATGACATGGCAGCTTAGGGGTCTGGAGATTAGTGATGAAATGAACCAGGAGGAAGCCTATGAATCCACAGCAGGTTTGGGGGCAGATGATCATTTGTGTCTGGGATTCTATCTGAGGTACTCAACCTGGAGATGACCTTGAGGAATGTGGAGAAGGATCACTCCTGGGTCACATCAACACCAGGAAGGTGAGAGAGCAGATAATGAAGAAAGCATGTCGAATGGGAAAAGAAGTGGTGCAAAGGTTAAACAAAAGTATGAGGCATTTCTCCAGCATCAAAGTTTTAAAAGAGGCTAATAAATGTAAGCTTAAAAAAAAATCACAGCCAGGCAGTGGCTCACACCTGTCATCCCAGCTACATGGGAGACCTAATTCAGCATCACCATCCAGGCCAACTTGGCCAAAAACACAAGACCCTATTCAAAAACATAACTAATGCAAAAAGAGCTGGGAGTGTGACTCAAGTAGTGGAGCGCCTGCCTAGCAAGTGTGAGGCCCCAGTACTGCAAAAAAAAAAAAAAAAAAAAAAATCAGAGTCACTAAGGAAGTCAAAACTTGGGAAAACCAAGAACTAGGAACTATTTTCATTTATTCAACAAATATTTATTGAGGGCCCACCATGTGCCAAAGGCTGGTCAGGTCCTGGAGATAACATTAGAGGGAAAATGGACCAAAATCCCTGCCTTTGTAGATCTTACATCATAGTGGGGGAAACAAGTAATAAGTAAACATACAAGTAAATTAGTGAGAGGTTACAAGGTAACAAGAATTCTGAAGACAAGTAAGACAGAGAAGGAGATGATCTGAGCTGGGGGTATGCAAGGGAGGTTTTTAATTTTAGATCAGGTCTTCCTCAACTATGAATCTACTTTTAAATAAACATTTGAAGCATGTGAGGGATCAAATAATGTGGTTACCTGGGGCAGATCATTCCAGATAGCAAGGACATTCACATTGCTGGCAATAGTGAAACCAACAAGAGAAGAAAAGCCTTGTGCCTCACAGACAACGGATAGCTCAGTATATATTAGCACAATGCGCGTCCAAGGAAGGAAGAATAAAAGTAATTGATTAGTTTTAGGAACTCAATCAACATAGAGACAGGATGACAGACTGATTCAGAAAAAATAAATAGTAGTCTCTTCCTAATAAAATAAAGTACAAATTTAAGGGTTGTTAACAACTTAAAACATTCTATTTGTTTCTTTTTTCTGAGAGTGGGCATCAAACAGATAACTCATGGAATAGATATTTGAAGGATAAGGGTTTGGGGTTTCTTTTTTGGGGAGCGGTATTTTGTCATCCTTTTCTTCTGTTGCTTACCTTACCCAAAAAGAACTCCCCATACAAGCATCACAGACTGACTCTCTGATTGACAAAAAGCAGCACATAACAATTTCTTATGGCTGAGGTATCTAATATAAAACAGCTCTGTATACACATGTACATACACGATTTACAACAAGACTCTGATAAAAGTTAAATTGTGTCTCGATTTTTGAGAACTGAAATATCTGCTTTTCTGCCAGCACCACAGGGATCTCATAAATGATGGAATTCTTTGGCTTTCAGAGAGATGCTATTTCTTTGCAATGCTACTCCTTTAGGGAACAAATATGAAAAATAAAACATGTCATTTTCCATGATACAGAGTCTTTTTATTGTCACCTTCCTGGCTTTAAAAGTGAATGGGACAAATCATAAAAAGACATATTGTAGGCACAAGCTCTGCCTGAGATTTAGATATTCTAATGGAGTGTTCAATTCTGCGAGCCGCTTCCGTGTCTCTTATTTCTCCCATCCCTTATTTCTGAGCAGAGTGACCTGGTTATAAAGCACTGAGCTGGGAGTAGGATGATTTACTTTGGGCTGGCAGCCTCTCTCTGCTTGTCACTCTTGGAGATGATGATTTTCCTATCTACCTACTCCAAGAAGTGCTATTAAAATCCATGAGATTGAGCCCTGGGGACCTAATGGAAGCGGATGTGTCCATGTATGGCTATAAAGACAATTTGCCAAATTTTCAGACATCCCATCATGAGAGTCAATTATAAACATTTGCATATTTGCAAAACTGACACTGAAATGTGATGGGGCCACAATAAGACTACACCACAGTCACTAGGATGGCTGTACCAAAGACAATCAAACAATAACAAGGTTAAGAAGGCTGTGGAGACATTGGAGCCCTCCTACATTGTTGAGAATGGAAAACAGGGGCTGGGGGAGTGGTTCAAGTGGTAGAGTCCCTGCCTAGCAAGTGCAAGGTCCTGGGTTCAAACCCCAGTATCACCAAAAAGAAATAAAGCCAAAATTGACTGTGAAAAACATGTGGCAGCTCCTCCAGAAGTTCAGCTTGGAGCCACCATGCCAGCCGGCAATCCTGCTCCTCTGTATTCACTCAAGCACACGGACAATGTTTGTCCACACAGAATGTACACAAATGCTCTCAGCACGCTTGTAGTGTTCATTGTCTGATGAATGCCTAAACAAAAACGTATGTGTCCCCACAATAGGATACTACTCAGCCATAAAGAAGAATGAACTGCTTAAACACTGTACAACGTAGTGAAACTTAAAAACATGCTAAGTGAAAAAAAAAAAAGTCAAATTCAAAAAAGTCAGATGTCACATGATTCCATGTATATGAGATGTCCAAAACAGGCAAATCCATAGAAAAAGAAAAACAGATTCATGGTTGCCTAGGACTGGGATGCTTGTGTGTAAATGAGAAATGACTGCTAATGGTATGCAATGTTCTTTTAAGGGTGAGCAAAAAAATGTTCTGGCAGAGCCACGTGTATTAGTGCACACCTGTAATCCCAGCACTTGGGAGGCTGAGGCAGGAAAATCAGGAGTTCCAGGCCAGCCTGGGCTACAGAACAATACTTTGTCTCAAGAAACCAAAACCGAAACTAAAGAAGAAACTTTATGATGTGTGAATTTTATGTCAATATTGTTATTTAATTTTTAAATCAAAGCTTAAGAAATCATTGTCAATTCTTGGTATGAGGATAATGGTGAGGATCCATTCTTAAACAGTCTTGTGGGGATGATCACTAAATACTTATGAATAATATTTCAAAATTGTTAAGGCAGTGCCCTGTTGCTGGGTTCCTCCCACGTGGACATGGTAACCATGAACTTAAACCCCAAATCGGTGCTATAATCTTGAAGAAAACATCTTAGACAGTGCAAGTGTCCATTTCCTCTCCTGTAAAGCAGGAGTCATTGGAGGACTGGGAACTCCCAGGGTGGTACTGTGTGCTGGGGGGAGCTGACACCTGGTGTCTGCTGTCAGGCACAATGAGGAACTGGTTTCCTTCATCACATGGATCCTGATGCACTGCTTGTCTCCACTGTAGCAACACTAAAGTTGGGATGCACTTACTACTTGGTAATAGTACACAATTTAACTGGAAATAGTTTTGCTCGCTCAATGGTATAGAAGGTAAAGGAGCATCTTAGCATCCCCGACCTATGAGATAATGATGACCACTGCTGTCACTATTAGGTGTCGGGAGACTTCAACTTCCCATCTCCTTTGCCTGATTCGCTTGACACCTTTTGTCCTCAAAACCATCAATTTATTTCTTCTGTCTTCTCCACATTTCTCATCTCTTCCTTCACCAGATGTTACCCATTATTACTCTTTGATCCAACAATTATAATTAGTGAGAGTATAAGCAATTGAATTTAAACTTCTCCCTTGACTTCCTTGGTATCTATGACACGAGGATAAAGGTAGATCACACAATCTTATGTTCCAGGCAATGGTTCCAGCACCAAGAACATGGCAGTGAACTGTGCAGACTAAGTGCTTATCCACAGGGAGCTGAAATTCTAGTGAAGTTGGGGAAGAGATTATAAAATAATAGATATTTACTATGGTAAGTAGTTACATGCGCTATAAAAACACTAAAGGAGAGACTCCACATGCAAAAGAATGAAGTCGGACCCTTACACCTCACACAAAAATCAGCTCAATGTAGATTAAAGACCTGACCCTGAGTTCTGAAATCACAAAACTCCCTGAATAGAACCGAAAGGAAAAGGTGCTCTACACTGTCTTGGTGACAGGTTTTTGGGTATCACACCAAACACTCAGGCTACCAAAGCCAAAATAATGAAGGGGACTACATCAAACTAAAAACATAAGTACAGCAAAGGAAACCATCAACAAACTCAAACAGAAACCTACAGATGGGAAAAAATTGCAAACTACATATCTAACAAGGTGTTAGTCTCCTAAACCTATTAAGAACTCTTACTACTCAATAACAAAAAAAGCAATGATTTAAACAAAAACAAAAACAAACAAAGAACCCTGGGCAAAGTACCTAAATAGACATTTCTCCAAAGAAGACATAAAAATGGCCAACAAGTAGATGAGAAGGTGTTTAGCATCATTAATCATAAATCAAACCCACCCTGAGAAACTACCTCATATCCTCTAGGACATCTCTAAAACTCGAGAGAGAGAAGAAATGCTGGCAAGGGTGTGGAGAAAGGGAAGCCCTACACACCGTTCCCCAGAAGGCAGATGAATGCAGCCTTTATGGAAAACAGTTTGTAAGTTCTTCAAAAAGCTAAAACTAAAGCCAGGTGCTGGTGGCTCACGCCTATCATCCTAGCTACTCAGGAGACAGAGATCAGGAGGATCGCAGTTCAAAGCCAGCTCAGGCAAATAGTTCATGAGACCCTGTCTCGAAAAACCCTCCGCAAAAAAGGGCTGGTGGAGTGGCTCAAGGTGTAAGCCCCAAGTTCAAGCCCCAGTACCGCAAAATAAATAAATAAAACTAGAACTACCCTATGACCCAGCAATCTCTCTTCTGGGCAGACACTCCAAGGAGATGGAATCATGACCTCATGAGGATGTCTACACTCCCACATTCATTGCAGCACTATTCACCATCGTCAAGGCATGGAAACAACCCAAGTGTCCATCAGTGGATGAATGGATGAAGAAAATGTGATATATTTACACACACACACACACACACTGAGGAAGTCTGTGAGATGATAGATAAGTTAATTCGCTTCACCATAGTAACCCTATGTATCCCATAATCTCACCTTGTGTACTTTAAATACACGAAATAGAACTTTAAAAAATAAGTCATATGGAAAAATGGGGTTAGAGTATAGCAGGGTACTTTTTTGATAGGTGTTCAGAAAAGTGTCCTCTAATTAGGCGATACGTGAGCAAAAACTGGGAATTTAATTATGGTGAAAAGACTCTGTAAACTATAAAGATAAGTAGTTTTATTGTTTTGGTGGAACTAGGGTGTGAACCCAGGGCCTCATGCTTTCTAGGCCAGCACTCTACCACTCGAGCCACTCCACCAACTTTTTTTGCTCTGGTTATTTTTCAGATAGAGTCTTGCATTTTGACCTAGGGCCTGCCTCACACAGTGATCCTATCACCTATGCCTCCCACATATCTGGAATTATAGGCATACACTACACAACCACATAGAGCTTATTTGTTGAGATAGGGTAACACTAACTGTTTTGCCTAGACTGCCCTTAAGCCACAATCCTCCTAATCTCCACCTCCGGATAACTGGGATTACAGGTATAAACCACTGTGTCCACCCAAAATAAGCTTCTCAAGATTCTATAAACTCATTATAGCCTCTGTGTTAACTGGGTTTGCCTTAAAGACTAATCCCAGTTTCTTTCATTAAAAAGTTCATGGGCTTGTGAAAGATACAGATTTGGAAATACGTAATTGCTATGCAGTATGATAACCACAAATACAGAAAACTCTGACACCTTCATAGAGACATAGAGGAGGCAGACCACTGCACAAAGCTTCAGTGATGAAACATCTCTTGAGCTACATCCTAAAAATTATTTTTAACTCATAAAAATTCATATAGCAGAAGAAAAATTCAGATAACAGAGAAGAAAACAACTCCCCCATTGCACATTTTTGCTTTGTTTTCTCCTTTAACAAATAAAAATAAGGAATGAAATTCTCTGTGTCTTTACCATCAGGAATGGAAAACTTTTTCGGGAAAAGGTGAGATAATAAATATTTTAGGCTTTGTGGACCAGACAGTCCCTATCATAGCAATCAACTTTTCCAATTAATACAAAAGCAGCCATACACAGTAGGTAAATGAATGAGGATGGCTGTGGTCCACCAAATTTGTATTTACAAAAACAGCCAGGCAGCTATATTTGGCCATAGTTTGTCAAGCCTTGCCTTACCCAAATGCCAGAAATTTGTGATAAAAAGTTAGGTACATGTTTTCTCTATTTTTCTCTTTTAACTAAGAACTAAATAACAAATAAAAATAGAAACAAAAAAATCCTAGAATATTCAGAGAACTGTACATAGTTAATAATGGTTAGACCTAGTGTTTTACAAGCAAAATCAGACTGTTCCTATGTTACAATAAATTAGTGAAATCTTCCTCTATTTTACTGGCAAGAGGATGGAAGGGACTAGATTTAGTTCAATTGGAACTTTCCCCTTCATTGCGCTTTCGCATCAAAGTTACCCACAGAAGGAAGAGGTACTAATACTTCTAGGAATCATTTTCTAAGTTCAGACAGAAATAAAACAAGCATCGTGGGTGTAGCATCTTCATTTTGCTCTTGACCCCACCTGTATTTTTCTGATGACCTCGATCCTACCACAGGCTTTTAGCTCTGCCATGTTTACTCCTAAATGTTGACATCTGTTAGCATATCCAATGCCCTTTTTTTGTTTGACTTCACATTTTGTTTTTCTTCACTTGAGCCGGATTCTGGAAACTTCTGAGTGATTTCTACAGCCATGTATATATCATCCATGTTAAAACTTTCCTCCCGCTGGAATTCCAAGATGGCGGCTAGAGGTAGGAAGCAGAAAGCGACCCTCCTATAGTGAAATCTTGGAGAGACGCTGGAGACACACTTTGCAGGCATAATCACCGAGAAAAGGCATAACCTTGACCCCTCCACACCTCCAGCCGGCGCAGAGAATCTCCACTTCACGTTAAACGGAGAAACCAGGAGGGCCCCCGGGGCCGCCAGTGGCCGGCGCCCATACGGCTTGGGAAGACGTGGACCAGGTGAGCTTCGCGGTACCACGGTAGCCCCACAGACAAGCCTGGGCCAGAGCAGCATAGCCCCCTGGACAGACTGACCTCCACCCAGGGGAAAAAAAGAGAAACTGAGTACTAAGCAATAAGAACAGTTAAGACACGCTGGAAAGAGGGTGGGGCACCCTGAGCGCTGAAGACTGGGGGAAGGGAATCCTTCCCGGGACTGTAAATAAACGAGCCGGGCGGGCCGGAGAGGCTCTGGTGGGAGCGGGGCGCGCCAGCAACCAGGAGCGGGGAAGCTTGTGAGAGGAGGGAAGACCCACTTCCCACGTGAACTGTAAACAAACATGGCAGCCGGCAGGAGCAGCAGCACCGCCCAGTAAGCAGGAGCAGGAAAGTTTCTGAAAGTGGCAGTGGGAGGAAAACCTCAGAGGATGGGGGGAAGACCCACCTCCCACATGAACTGTAAATAAATACACAGGCCTGACAACGCGGGAGCAGTGTCACCTTTCCCAGTGTGTGGAAAGGGGAAAGCCTGTAGCAGAGGCTGCCATGCAGGAGAACTCTGAGCAAACAAAGCCTGTGGGACCAGGTGAGCGCTAGCTCACCCCAGAGATCTGCATAAATAACGCCACCAGCTACAGGCTGAGAGCAGCAGGCAGGCAAGCCACGGTTGCAGATACCACTCTCAGAACTGCCTCCAGATGCTTGTTTTTCTTTTTCTCCCTACCTTTGATGAGAGAACAACCGAATTACACCTGCAAGCCGAAAAACTTACTGAAACTGTATTGCATTTGACCTGGAGACACTTGGTGGGGCTTTTTTTTTTTTTTTTTCTTGTGTGTGTGTGTGTGTGTGTGTGTGTGTGTGTGTGTGTAGTTTTGTTCTACTTTATGCATCCCCTTTGATGAGACAACTACAGAACAACATCTGAGGCACCAACTCCAGGACTGGAGATTGAGACGGACATCCAAATTATTAAGACTAAAACTGCATTGCATATAAACTTGGAAGTTTTTTGTTTTTTGTTTTTTGTTTTTTTTAATTTTCTATTTTCCATTTTATTTTAATTCATTTTTATATATAGATATTACTTTCATTTACTTATTTTTTATTTTTTTTATCTTTGATTTTCAATCCTCTCTCTGTCTCTCTATTGTCTGTTCAGCTTGCTGTCAATTAGTACACTAACACTCCCTGTTTATACCTTTGAAACTCTCTTGTCTGATACCTTGTTCTGCTTTCTCCCTCTTGTCTGTATATTTGTTTTCCCTTTTTCTTTAACTTCTTGCTTTCCATCTCAGCTCACTCTTCCATTCTCAATATTACCATTGTTATTATTACAAGCTAGAAAATACTTAATTACACACAGTACAGGGACAGTAACAACACCAAGGACAATGACGGGAAGACAGAAAAAACAGGGAAACCAGTTTCCCCACAGCAAAAAATTAGTACAGGAACCAGAGGGGAATGAAGAGAACAGAAACTCAGATCCAGACTCCAACAAAATGAAGATAAACTATGCCAAAGGACCCAATGAAGCCCACAAGAATAATTTAAAAGAAGACATACTACAAGTACTCAATGAGAATTTTATAGAGATGATACTGGATAGGGTCAACCAAAATGTACAGGAGACACTCAAGAAATTCCAAGACAATAAAAATAGAGAATTTGAAAAAGCAAAAGAAGAAATAAAGGAAACCATAGAAGCACTGTATAAACACCAAAGTGAAAGAGAGAACACAATGAATAAATGGATAAATGAACTCAGGACAAAAATAGACAACAATAAAGAAGAAAACTGCCAGGATATGGAAAACCTCAGAAAAAAGAACGAAACAGAACTGCAAAACAAAACGGAAGGCCAATCCAGCAGAATAGAACAAACAGAAGACAGAATCTCAGAACTTGAAGATGAAATGGTAATTAAAGGAAAAACCGAAGAACTATTAATTAAACAACTCAAGACCTGTGAAAAGAAAATGCAAGAACTCACTGGCTCCATCAAAAGACCAAACTTGAGAATCATGGGCATCGAAGGAGAAGAGGTGCAAGCGAAGGGAATGCGTAATATATTCAACAAAATAATAACGGAAAATTTCCCAAATCTAGAGAAAGATATTCCCATACAAATGCAAGAGGCCTCCAGGACACCAAACAGACCAGATCAAAATAGAACTACTCCACGACATATCATCATTAAAACAACAAGTTCAGAAACTAAGGAAAGAATATTGAAGGCTGCAAGAGAGAAAAAACAAGTAACATACAAAGGTAAACCCATCAAAATCACAGCAGACTTCTCAACAGAAACATTAAAAGCAAGAAGAGCGTGGGGTGAGATCTTCCGGGCACTGAATGAAAATAACTTCAACCCCAGCATACTCTACCCAGCAAAGCTATCATTCAAAATAGATGGAGCAATAAAAGTCTTCCATGATAAGCAGAAACTAAAACAATATGTGACCACAAAGCCACCATTACAAAAGATTCTGCAAGGGATCCTGCACACAGAAAGTGACACCCAACTTAACCATGAAAAGGCAGGCAGCACCAAACCACAGGATAAGAAAAAGCAAGACAGTAGAGAGTAACATCAAGTTAGGTACACACAATCAAACCTTCAAACAACTAAGATAACTAAATGGCAGGAATCACCACATACCTATCAGTACTAACGCTTAATGTTAATGGACTTAATTCACCCATCAAAAGACACCGTTTGACAAAATGTATTAAAAAAGAAGATCCAACAATTTGTTGCTTACAGGAGACTCATCTCACTGACAGAAATAAGCATATGCTTAGGATGAAAGGCTGGAAGAAGATTTACCAAGCCAATGGCCCCCGAAAACAAGCAGGAGTAGCAATACTTATCTCTGACAAAGTAGACTTCAAACCTACATTGATCAAATGAGATAAAGAAGGACATTCCATACTAATAAAAGGGGAAATAGACCAAAAGGAAATAATAATCATCAATCTGTATGCACCCAATGTCAACGCACCCAATTTCATCAAACATACCCTGAAAGACCTAAAAGCATATATAAACGCCAACACAGTGGTTGTGGGAGACTTTAACACTCCATTATCATCAATAGATAGGTCATCCAAACAAAAACTCAATAAAGAAATCCAAGATCTAAAATATGCAATAGATCAAGTGGACCTAGTAGATGTCTACAGAACATTTCATCCAACCTCTACACAATATACATTCTTCTCAGCAGCCCATGGAACCTTCTCCAAAATAGATCATATCCTAGGGCACAAAGCAAGCCTCAGCAAATATAAGAAAACAGAAATAATACCATGCATACTATCTGACCACAATGCAGTAAAACTAGAACTCAACAACAAAAGTAAAGACAAAAAACATGCAAACAGCTGGAAACTAAATAACTCATTACTTAATGAAGAGTGGATCATCGATGCAATAAAAGAGGAAATTAAAAAGTTCCTGGAAGTCAATGAAAATGAAAACACAACCTACCGGAACCTATGGGACACAGCTAAGGCAGTCTTGAGAGGAAAGTTTATAGCCATGAGTGCATATATTAAAAAGACTGAAAGATCCCAAACCAATGACCTAATGATACATCTCAAACTCCTAGAAAAACAAGAACAAGCAAATCCCAAAACAAATAGAAGGAGAGAAATAATAAAAATAAGAGCTGAAATCAACGAAATAGAAACCAAAAAAACCATACAAAGAATTAATGAAACAAAAAGTTGGTTCTTTGAAAAAATAAACAAGATCGATAGACCCCTGGCAAACCTAACTAAAATGAGGTGAGAAAAAACCCAAATTAGTAGAATTAGGAATGCAAAAGGGGAGATAACAACAAACACCATGGAAGTCCAGGAAATCATCAGAGACTACTTTGAGAACCTATATTCAAATACATTTGAAAATCTAAAAGAAATGGACAGATTTCTAGATACATATGATCATCCAAAACTGAACCAAGAGGAAATTAATCACCTGAATAGACCTATAACACAAAATGAAATTGAAGCAGCAATCAAGAGTCTCCCCAAAAAGAAAAGTCCAGGACCTGATGGATTCTCTGCTGAATTCTATCAGACCTTTAAAGAAGAACTGATACCAACCCTCCTTAAACTGTTCCATGAAATAGAAAGGGAAGGAAAACTGGCAAACACATTTTATGAAGCCAGTATTACACTTATCCCAAAACCAGGCAAAGACACCTCCAAAAAGGAGAACTATAGGCCAATCTCCTTAATGAACATTGATGCAAAAATCCTCAACAAAATAATGGCAAACCGAATTCAGCAACACATCAAAAAGATTATTCACCACCACCAGGTAGGCTTCATCCCAGGGATGCAGGAGTGGTTCAACATATGAAAATCAATAAACGTAATAAACCACATTAACAGAAGCAAAGACAAAAACCACTTGATCATCTCAATAGATGCAGAAAAAGCCTTTCATAAGATCCAACATCATTTCATGATAAAAGCTCTAAGAAAACTAGGAATAGAAGGAAAGTTCCTCAACATTATAAAAGCTATATATGACAAACCTACAGCCAGCATTATATTTAACGGAGAAAAATTAAAACCATTCCCTCTAAAATCAGGAACCAGACAAGGATGCCCACTATCTCCACTCCTATTCAACATAGTACTGGAATTCCTAGCCAGAGCAATTAGGCAAGAAGAAGGAATAAAAGGAATACAAATAGGTAAAGAAACTGTCAAAATATCCCTATTTGCAGATGACATGATCCTATACCTTAAAGACCCAAAAAAACTCTACTCAGAAGCTTCTAAACAGCATCAATAGCTATAGCAAGGTAGCAGGATATAAAATCAACATAGAAAAATCATTAGCATTTCTATACACTAACAATGAGCAAATGGAAAAAGAATGTATGAAAATAATTCCATTTACAATAGCCTCAAACAAAATCAAATACCTAGGTGTAAACCTAACAAAAGATGTAAAAGACCTCTACAAGGAAAACTATAAACTTCTGAAGAAAGAGATTGAGGAAGACTATAGAAAGTGGAGAGATCTCCCATGCTCATGGATTGGTAGAATCAACATAGTAAAAATGTCGATACTCCCCAAAGTAATCTACATGCTTAATGCAATTCCCATCAAAATTCCAATGACATTCATTAAAGAGATCGAAAAATCTACTGTGAAATTTATATGGAAACACAAGAGGCCACGAATAGCCAAGGCAATACTCAGTCAAAAGAACAATGCAGGAGGTATCACAATACCTGACTTCAAACTATATTACAAAGCAATAACAATAAAAACAGCATGGTACTGGCACAAAAACAGACATGAAGACCAGTGGAACAGAATAGAGGATCCAGATATGAAGCCACACAACTATGAGCAACTTATCTTTGACAAAGGAGCTAAAAATATACGATGGAGAAATAGCAGCCTCTTCAACAAAAACTGCTGGGAAAACTGGTTAGCAGTCTGCAAAAAACTGAAACTAGATCCATGTATATTACCCTATACCAAGATTAACTCAAAATGGATCAAGGATCTTAATATCAGACCCCAAACTCTTAAGTTGATACAAGAAAGACTAGGAAATACTCTGGAGTTAGTAGGTATAGGTAAGAACTTTCTCAATGAAACCCCAGCAGCACAGCAACTAAGAGATAGCATAGATAAATGGGACCTCATAAAACTAAAAAGCTTCTGTTCATCAAAAGAAATGGTCTCTAAACTGAAGAGAACACTCACAGAGTGGGAGAAATATTTGCCAGCTACACATCAGACAAAGGACTGATAACCAGAATATACAGGGAGTTCAAAAAACTAAACTCTCCCAAAATTAATGAATCAATAAAGAAATGGGCAAGTGACCTAAACAGAACTTTCTCAAAAGAAGAAATTCAAATGGCAAAAACACATGAAAAAATGCTCACCATCTCTAGCAATAAAGGAAATGCAAATTAAAACCACGCTAAGATTCCACCTCACCCCTGTTAGAATAGCCATCATCAGCAACACCACCAACAACAGGTGTTGGCGAGGATGCGGGGAAAAAGGAACCCTCTTACACTGTTGGTGGGAATGTAGACTAGTACAACCACTCTGGAAAAAAATTTGGAGGCTACTTAAAAAGCTGGACATCGATCTACCATTTGATCCAGCAATACCACTCTTGGGGATATACCCAAAAGACTGTTACTCCAGAGGCACCTGCACATCCATGTTTATTGCGGCACTATTCACAATAGCCAAGTTATGGAAACAGCCAAGATGCCCCAGCACTGACGAATGGATTAAGAAAATGTGGTATCTATACACAATGGAATTTTATGCAGCCATGAAGAAGAACGAAATGTTATCATTCGCTGGTAAATGGATGGAATTGGAGAACATCATTCTGAGTGAGGTTAGCCTGGCCCAAAAGACCAAAAATCGTATGTTCTCCCTCATATGTGGACATTAGATCAAGGGCAAACACAACAAGGGGATTGGACTATGAGCACATGATAAAAGCGAGAGCACACAAGGGAGGGGTGAGGATAGGTAAGACACCTAAAAAACTAGCTAGCATTTGTTGCCCTTAATGCAGAGAAACTAAAGCAGATACCTTAAAGCAACTGAGGCCAATAGGAAAAGGGGACCAGGAACTAGAGAAAAGGTTAGATCAAAAAGAATTAACCTAGAAGGTAACAGCCACGCACAGGAAATCAATGTGAGTCAATGCCCTGTATAGCTATCCTTATCTCAACCAGCAAAACCCCTTGTTCCTTCCTATTATTGCTTATACTCTCTCTACAACAAAATTAGAGATAAGGGCAAAATAGTTTCTGCTGGGTATTGAGGGGGGGGAGCGGGAGGGGGTGGAGTGGGTGGTAAGGGAGGGGGTGGGGGCAGGGGGGGGAAATGAACCAAGCCTTGTATGCACATATGAATAAAAAAAAAAAAAAAAAAGAATTAACCTAGAAGGTAACACCCACGCACAGGAAATCAATGTGAGTCAATGCCCTGTATAGCTATCCTTATCTCAACCAGCAAAAACCCTTGTTCCTTCCTATTATTGCTTATACTCTCTCTACAACAAAATTAGAGATAAGGGCAAAATAGTTTCTGCTGGGTATTGACGGGGGGGAGCGGGAGGGGGCGGAGCAGGTGGTAAGTGAGGGGGTGGGGGCAGGGGGGAGAAATGAACCAAGCCTTGTATGCACATATGAATAATAAAAGAAAAATGAAAAAAAAAAAACTTTCCTCCCAATCACCCTTAAATTTCTCTTCTGCTAACCATCCCGCAAATCTTGTAAACATGGCCATGTGATGACACACATGTTCACCTTTCTGGGCCTCATCTGTAAGATGGAAAATTTAATTATTTCATGGAGTTGTGATACCAAAAAACAACTTAGGTGAATGGGCTGTTTACAGCAGGGCATAGGTACGTATTAAATACTGAGCTCCTTTATTAATATGTCTATCTATTTGCAAGGTCTAAATATAGCTTCATGTGCTGGCAGAGTGGCTCAAGTGTCAAGCCCTGAGTTTAAGCCCCCATACTACCTAAATAAATGAACCAAAAGAAGGAAAATCAGAATTATTTGATGCTGAAAGTAAAAAATAGGAATTTAAAAATTAAAACAGCATAGTTCCAGCCCATAAATCTGTGCTATGTTGGGCAACAAAACCAGTAGTTTGCCTTTTCTTGAAACTTTTTCACTAATTAAAAAACTTATAATGACTACCATCTATTACGTACTCACAGTGTGCTGGGTATTAGTCTAAGAGTTTTACCTGTGTTTATTCACTTAATGGTCCCAAGATTTCTAGAAGGCAGATGCTAATTATCAATCCCAAGGGACAAGTGAGGAAATTGAGTGATAAAGAAATTAAGTATGAGGGCTGGGGACATAGTTTAGTGGCAGAACGCTTGCCTAATGCGCTCCAAACACACAAACAAACAAAAAAAAGAAATGAAGTATGTCTAAGTATGTCTGTTAAGGTCACAGACCTTAACAGTAAGCAGTAAGCTACTGTCACCAGGAGTTACAGCCACTGACTCCACCTCATAACCAGAATGCAATATGACTTGTGGGGGAATTATAAAGTCCGTAAAAGGACTTTAAAAGCCTTTTAAAATTCCTTCTCTCATTTGGTTTTAGTCTTACAGACTTATTTTAAATCTATAATATACCATTCTCTTATATGCTCATATATATATATATATATATATTTATATGGTTATAAACCAGTTCACTGCCCTCGAAGTTATTTTTTGACCCTTTCTTCAATAATTTTTTTGAAAATTTTAATACAGAAAATAGCCTGCCCTTTCAAGAAGTTGAGTCAATTAAATAAAATACTTAGAGATATCGCCATATCAGACATAGGACCAGATCCTGGGGCTTTGCAGAGCTGGGTTCTTTGGTTTCATGATGCCTGTGTCCAGTGTGGAATCCAAATATTAAACAAGAACTGATGTCAGTCCATTCGTGTTCCTCTAGCCTAAGACTGGGTAATTTATAAAGAAGAGGAATTTGTTTTCTCACAGGTATAGAGGCTGGGAAGTCCAAGATCAAAGTGCTAGATGCTGAAGGCCCAGGCTCTCTGCATTCAAGATGACAGCCTGGTGTTGCGTTCTTTGGAGAGCTGAAAAGCTATTCTCACATGGCAGAAGGCAGAATGGCAAGCCCACTGAACACTGTATGAAGCCTCTTTTGTAAGACTTTAATCCTATGCCCAAAGGAGGAACTCTCAGCCTAATCACCTTATAAAGGTGTATCTCCTAATCCTATCACATTCACCAGTAAGTTTCAGTACCTGATTTGGGAGAGATCACATTCAAACAATGATCATACTATGATGAAGGAGAGGATGGTAGTAACTCATGGTGCTCTGAGAGAATGGGTGTGGGGACACCATGTCTATGTAAGTAGTTTAGGAGTAATTTTTCAGATTGTTCCATATCCATTGGAAAATTTGCCTTTGCTGAGATCTTTTAAAATATGAGGTGAGAGAAGAAGTGGAGTGTGACTATTAGTCAGTTCAGGATGTTATGAGAGGGTGGAATAAACAATAGAAAACTAGGTCTCACAATTCTGGAAGTGAAAGTGAAGATCAAGGTGCTAGCAGAGATGGTTTCTGGTGAGGGCTCCCTTCCCAGCATGCAGATGGCAACCTTCTTATTATGGTGGCGGGATTGAGGGGCACAGTTCTCTAGTGTCTCTTCTAGGGACACTAATACTATCAAAGCATGTCCCCCCACACTTGAGCCCATTTAATGTTAATTACCTCCTTAGATGAGAGGGTTGATTCTTCAGGCATAGAAATTTTGAGGTGACACAAGCATCAGTCCATAATATATGGATAAGAGGAAGAAGGAGTGACAGGGTTTCAGCATGGAAAGGCTTTAGGAAGACAGCATAGATATGAGGTCCTTGTGCTTTCAAGGATCTGAACATAATTCCATAATGAGAATGTTTAGATATGAGGAGGGTTTCAAAGTAAGCCAAGATTCAGAACAGCAGCAATGATAAATCAGTGAAAGGCTTTTTCCCACAGAATGGACACAACCCAGTGGAACCTAATTCCTGAGAGACCATTGTTGTCTTAGAGACAATCAGCTGTTAAAAGGCAAGACAGAAGGCGGTTTTAGGATAAGGATAACAAAGACAGAAAGAAGTGGAAAGACAGACAGACATGTTGGGGGGGTCAAAAAAGACAAGATTTGGAAACAAACTCAATTTGCCAAATAGGGAGAGAGAGGTGTCAAAGATGGCACCCAAGCTGCTGGTGTAGATGTCCCCAGCACTAGGGGTGGACTAGGACACAGAGCTATCTGCAGAACACAGAGAGAATGTGTGCCATGCAGAGCAGTGGGAAAATTCCTCGAGTCACTAACAACACAAGCCAAGCTGTCTGCCACTGACCCTGGCTTTTATAGCCACCACTAAACCTTAACGTTTAAAGGCTAGCGACACCTTACAGGTATTTATTTGTCAGTCTTCCCCAATTTTCACCCAGTTTTGTGTTCTGAGTATTCTTTTTATCTTCTTGGATATACTTTCTCAAGTATATGGAGACTTCAGAGAAGCAGACCTTGGCCATGCATATTGATTGACTGAGCAATCTTGAAAACAGGAAGCACTAGATTTCTTTTTTCTGAAAGATGTCTAATGAAACAGAAATAATTAAGCATAATAAGAATGCTAGGCCTGGGGCATGCCTCAAGTGGTAAAGTGCTTTCCTAGCTAGTGCAAGGCCCTGAGTTCAAACCCCAGTACCCCAAATAATAACACACCAATAATAATAATGTTTATTGCGTGTTAACAGATAGCAAGTATTGGGCTAAGATTTTATATAAAATTCAAACCTGATCACTTTACCTTCTGAGATAGGAAGTATTATGTCACCTTGCAGATGAATACACTGAGATTTCTGGGTTGCAGTGAGTTGTTAGAAAATCACATACTTCAGAAGGCAAACTCAAATTGACTCATGATGCTCCAATTCTGACCCTTATGCTATTTCATCATCCCAATATGTCACTATGATGGTATAACAATTGAGATGTAATTTTAAACATTTTATTTGCCTATTAAATTATAAGTATACACACTGTGTTTTAAAATACAATCTTTATTGTTACCTTAATGGAGGCATATTGCAAGAAACGTGACAAGTATAAAGAAAGTAAAAATCATAAATAATCCTACCACCTGGAGATAACCATTATTACAATTTGATGTATTTCATGCCAATGTTTTTTGGTACGTTTTTGTAGTTGAAATCAATGTTTATACATTTTAATCATGCATTTTCATTTAAATTATAAGTACCACCCTTCCTCCACGCTGTTTAACATGATTTACAAATGTTTGTTTCAGTGCTAAAAATCATTTCATTATATGGAGATGGCTGATGGAACTATTCAAGCATTTTTAAACATTTAGGATTTTCCCATTTTTTTTTTACTAATGTAAATAATGCATTTGGTATTTCAATTTATTTCCTTTAAAAATATCACCAGAAATGTAATTATTGCTTCAAAATGGGTAGGCACATTTTTTATGCTCTTACTACTTTTTAAAAGTCATGAAACAACAGATACACATCAGCAGGGAGGATGACTCCCTGCTCATCCTAACCTCACCAGCATGGTGTATTAGCACCTTTAGAATTTTAGTGATTATGTCATTTTAATTTCTTTTTCATAATATTTAACTTTGGAAGTTTTAAAACACTTTTTATATTTTTTTCTTTTCCTGGCCTTTTCCATTCACTTAATTACTTAACAAATACTTATTGAACAATTTTTATGTGCAAGTAGCAAGGAAGATATATAAAATCTCTGCCCTCATGGTGCTAACAGTTTAGAGATAAGGAATAGCACATGGATTAAGAAAACGTGGTGGTAAAAGAGCCATGCAGGCTGCTTAATTAAAAGAAGTAATATAAGAAAGGACAGGGTTTGTTTTGTCTTGCTTTTGTGGATACTGAGGCTGGAACGCAACTGTTTCGCACTTGCTAGGCAGGCACTCTACTGCTTATTCCACTCTGCCAGCCCTTTTTTCTCTGATTACTTTTGAGATAGGGTCTCGCCTGCCTGGACCACAACCCCCTCCCCCGTTATGTTTCCTACTGTACCCGGGATGATGGGTGCATGCCATTGATGCCCAACTACTGGTTGAGATAGGGTCTCAAGAACTTTTTTGCCCGGGCTGGCCTTGAATCACGATCCTCCCAATCTCTGCCCCAACCCACCCCCCACCAAGTAGCTAAGATTACAGGTGTGAGCTACCATACCTGGCTAGAAAGCAAAGTTCTTAAGCTTTTTAGTCTAAGAAACCCTTAACATTCTTTAAAATTATGAGGGACCCTAATGTGGATTATATATACTTCATAATATTTATAATCTACATTAGGGTCCTCAAGAATTATACATATATGTATATAGTATATGTTATATGTTATGTATATTGTATTAAAAATTTAAACTGAAAAATCTTTAAAGCACAAAAAAACACTAGTGCACATTCCATTAGCCATTAGAGAGATGTGATCCTACATCACAAAGCCTCTGGAACACTCCACTGTACACTAAGGGGACAATGAGAATGAAAAGGTAAAGAATGACTTAATATTATTATGAAAACAGTTAGGTTCTAATAGGCCCACCATAAAGATCTTGGGAATCCCTAGTATCCTCAGATCTTACTTGGAGAACCACTATGGTGAGGAATGACCTGCTACTTTTGATGAGTGTTTAGAGGAGGTCTCTCAGAGAATATGGGCTTTAACCTGAATCCAAGTGACAAGAGAAGAACAATAGTGAGAATGACAAAAGATAGAGCATTGTGGGAAAGAGGTATAGAATGTTTTTACTTGTTCCCAAACAAGAGAATGAGAAGAGTTTGTTGGAGAAACAGAAGTAAGTCCAGTGTGCCAGTCTCTAACAGAATGCCTTCCTATAGGATTTTAAAGGGAAATTTTACTAGATGCAATTTTAGAACTTTTGGCTGAGTTTAGACCCTATCTCTCCAGAATGAGGCTAGCCTCTTACTTGCTAATGACAGAAAGAAAGCCAATTGCATCACTTTTGTTCCAATGAGAAAATGATGAACATGAAATTGATGTGACTACTAGTTTGCTCAATGCCCAAAGCAACATTTTCACTCTTTTAGGTAGTTGCTTTTATTAGCTTTTAAAGTAAGAAACAGTTGGAAGGAAAACTTCCCCTTCTTTCTTTGTAGCTTGGTAGAGCATATCTCAATCCACTTTTTTTTTCCAGGCAGAACAAAATGCATCTGCATGTAGAGCCAGAATGATGCTGTACATTTCCATTCATAAGGCCAGACTTGACTACATCAGTGTCAACATTCATCCCCAATTTAAAAAATATAGACTACTGTGGCCCCCAGTGTTCTGCCAGCATTTCAGTGGAGGACATAATGCAAGATTCTCAGCCATAACTAAAAGTAGGATGCAAACAGGATCACCAAAATTGAGCACTAGCCTGTTTTGGTGCTTGAGATCTACCAAGCAGATACACAATAACAAAAAGCACAATTAGCTGATAGACCATGGCACCAGGAAACATTGAAAAGCACTCAGAAGTCCACCCACTGCTTTAGTGACCAAAGAAGCCAAGGAGTCAACATGGATGGGTTTTAACTAATTAGTGAATATTTCCCAAATCCAGGGCTCTTGTTAAATATACATTCCTACGACCAGCCTCAACTCAATAGAGTTGGAATCTCCAGGGAGATGTTCTGGGAATCATTTATTTAATAACTCCTCTACCTGATTTTTGTCAAGCAAGATTTACTGCATTGGATTAGCATTTGCAAACAGTTCCACAATCCCTACTTTCTGTTAGAATCCTACCTAGCCACCAGGAGTTCCACTGAAGTTAAATTTCCCAGAATTCCTTGACAAAAATCACCAGAGTGATTAAATACAGATTCCAAAGCCCAATCTTAGGAGCTGAATTAGAATTTGGAGGAAAGGAACCTAGGAATCTGTATTTAATGATGCTTCTGTCATTCCCACCAGCAGGCAAGTGGTGAAAACTCTGAGACTAATCGTGCTCCTATCAAATAGTAAATGTTTGTGAAGCTGAGTATAAATCATTACGTAATGTTGAGCGTGCCAGGTATAGTTCAACTATATCACATCATCAAATATTCTTCCATTTATATAAGGCACAAAACAAAACTAATGTGTGCTATTAAAAATCCAGAGAGTTATCAGCCTTGTGAGCTTAGTGACTGGGAAGGGGCATTAGGGCCTTCTCAGGGACTGCAGATTCTGTTCCTTCACCAGGCACTGGTGCCACAGGTGTGTTCAGCTTGCAACATTCATCAAGTCATATAGATATTAGAAGTACTATACCCAATACACATACATCAATAAAAATGGTTTTCAGTAAGACTTAAAGGTGGGGACATTATAAAGCTTAATTGAAAATGAAGGAAAAATATAAATGCCAAGAGTATCTCTACTAAATCAGTATTTTGTCAATATTAAAAATATAGAACTCAAATGGATATGAGTTTTATACTATGTGCTTCACCCCTAGAAAAATAAAAAGATGCCTGCTCTAAGTCCTGAGAGTCCCAGTATGTGGAAGGTAAGTTTTCCTGAAGTTCAAGTTTGGTATCTTATCAGACCTTGCATTGTCTCAAGAATTTAAAAAATACATTCACAAATTTGAGCCCAGAAGCAAAATCTCTACCTCTGAATTTGGGGCACCAGATGGTCAGATACAGTTGACTTATTTTCAGTCTTTCATCAAAAAACTGATGCCCAGCAATTGGATGGACTACTTACTCTTTTCAAAATACTAAATATATTTTTAATTACCAAATTAAAAGAATGTCAACTAAATTTTGAGATACAGAAAAGACGAAAACCTTAAAAGCATATAATTATTAAGATTTTTGCCAATTTTCTTTTAAAATAGATATGATTCCCACATGCACAATTAAATATAATGAATAGTTTTGTATCCTGATTTTATTATATAATAAAACTTATTGCATAATATAATTTATATATTCAGTTATTCCTTAGTTTATTTTCTGCACCCCTGCTCCAACTAAAACATAAGTATTACAAAGACAGAACAGGCTTATTTTGTTCACTGATAACTTTGAGGTGCTTAGAACAATACTTGGCACATTCTAGATGTTTGTGTTAACTGGACTTTTCATCACTGTGACCAAATAACTGAAAGAAACAACTTTAAAAAGGCAGGATTTATTTGGGCTCACAGCTTCAAAGGTTCAGCTCATCCTTATTGCTTCTGAGCATGGCAGGAAGCACATGGTAGAGCAAAGCAGCTCACCTCATGGCAAAAGGAAGCAGAGAGGTACCAAGAGAGGGCTCAGGCATAAGATACCCTCAAAGGCACACCCCAGTGACCTGCTTCCTCCAACTAGACCCACTTCCTACGTCTCTATCACCTCCTAATAATGTTGTCAAATTATGACTCTATCAATGAATTCATCCTGACAAAGAGCCCTCACGATCCAGTCACTTCCAAAAAGTTCCATCGTGGCGACAAAGCCTTTCGCACATGAGCCTTTTGGAGAGACACTTCACATCATATGACATTGCTCAGTGTCTCTTGTTTATTGAATGTTGAACGTATTACAAATGTACTTTCATCGTGCTAAAGTCTTCCAATAGACTCGATTGGAAGTCTTCAAATAGACTCTATTCTTGGATGTTTCTTAGTAAATATTTATTCTTCTCTGGGGACAAAAAGTCTCCTACACAATGGTCTCTTTTGCATTTCACAGTGCCAACTTCTCCTTTATTTATTTATTTATTTATTTTAAATTTTTTTAATTTCTTTTATTCATATGTGCATACAATGTTTAGGTCATTTCTCCCCCCTTCCCCCCCGCCCCCTCCCTCTCCCCCCCTACCCCCTCACTACTAGGCAGAAACTATTTTGCCCTTATCTCTAATTTTGTTGAAGAGAGAGTATAAGCCATAATAGGAAGGACCAAGGGTTTTTGCTAGTTGAGATAAGGATAGCTATACAGGGAGTTGACTCGCATCGCTTTCCTGTACATATGTGTGTTACCTTCTAAATTAATTCTTCTCGAACTAACCTTTTCTCTAGTTCCTGGTCCCTTTCTCCTATTGGCCTCTGTCACTTTAAAGTTTCTGCATTAGTTCCTTTGCATTGAGGACAGCAAATGCTATCTTGTTGGTTTTGGGTTTCTTGCCTATCCTCATACCTCTCTTGCCTATCCTCATACCTCCCTTGTGTGCTTTCGCCTCATCATGTGCTCAAAGTCCAATCCCCTTGTTGTGTTTGCCCTTGATCTAATGTCCACATATGAGGGAGAACATACAATTTTTGTTCTTCTGGGCCAGGCTAACCTCACTCAGGATGATGTTCTCCAGTTCCATGCATTTACCTGTGAATGATAACATTTCGTTCTTCTTCATGGCTCCATAAAATTCCATTGTGTACAGATACCACATTTTCTTGATCCATTCATCAGTGGTGGGGCATCTTGGCTGTTTCCATAACTTGGCTATTGTGAATAGTGCTGCAATAAACATGGGTGTGCAGGTGCCTCTGGAGTACCCTGTGTCACAGTCTTTTGGGTATATCCCCAAGAGTGGTATTGCTGGATCAAATGGTAGATCAATGTTTAGCTTTTTAAGTAGCCTCCAAATTTTTTCCAGAGTGGTTGTACTAGTTTACCTTCCCACCAACAGTGTAAGAGGGTTCCTTTTTCCCCGCATCTTCGCCAACACCTGTTGTTGGTGATGTTGCTAACGATGGCTATTCTAACAGGGGTGAGGTGGAATCTTAGCGTGGTTTTAATTTGCATTTCCTTTATTGCTAGAGATGGTGAGCATTTTTTCATGTGTTTTTGCCATTTGAATTTCTTCTTTTGAGAAAGTTCTGTTTAGGTCACTTGCCCATTTCTTTATTGATTCATTAATTTTGGGAGGGTTTAGTTTTTTGAACTCCCTGTATATTCTGGTTATCAGTCCTTTGTCTGATGTGTAGCTGGCAAATATTTCTCCCACTCTGTGGGTAGTCTCTTCAGTTTAGAGACCATTTCTTTTTTTGTTGAGCAGAAGCTTTTTAGTTTTATGAAGTCCCATTTATCTATGCTATCTCTTAGTTACTGTGTTGCTGGGGTTCCACTGAGAAAGTTCTTGCCTGTACCTAGTAATTCCAGAGTATTTCCTACTCTTTCCTGTACCAATTTTAGAGTTTGGGGTCTGATATTAAGATCCTTGATCCATTTGAGTTAATCTTGGTATAGGGTGATATACATGGATCTAGTTTCAGTTTTTTTGCAGACTGCTAACCAGTTTTCCCAGCAGTTTTTGTTGAAGAGGCTGCTATTTCTCCATCGTATATTTTTAGCTCCTTTGTCAAAGACAAGTTGGTTATAGTTGTATGGCTTCATATATGGGTCCTCTATTCTGTTCCACTGGTCTTCATGTCTGTTTTTGTGCCAGTACCATGCTGTTTTTATTGCTATTGCTTTGTAATATAGTTTGAAGTTGGGTATTGTGATACCTCCAGCATTGTTCTTTTTGCTGAGTATTGCCTTGGCTGTTAGTGGTCTCTTGTGTTTCCAAATAACCAACTTCTCCTTAATACTTTCCAGCTCAGAAACTGGGTGCAAATCCCAATGCCTGTAAACATAGGCAGCTACACAAGTTTAGCATGTGGAGAGTTCGAGAGGGTTGCAGTAAGGAGTAGCAGGGTCTGTGGAAAACCTGATGGTGAATGTCCCAGCATATCCCTAGGGAGCAGAAGTCATTCTGCCATTCCTCTCTTCCTAAATGAGATCCATGCAAAAGTTTGAGTGCAATGTCCCACTAGATCATCTGATTTTTAATAAGAAGGTAGAAATATGAAATATTACCTGTATACTCCTTATCTTTAATATTGTCAAATGAAATCAAGTTTATATAAAACATGGCAGGTCTACCTACCCAACCAAGTAAAATGAATCCAAGCACACAATGAGACACTATTGCATACCGTTTAGGATGGCCATTGTCTAGAAAAAATGGGAAATAGCACAGGTTGTGGAGGATGTAAAGAAATTGGAACCTTTATACTACATTGGACACTTTACATAGTGTAAAGTGTCATGTTTACAAATGACACTTTGTAAAACATGATGACAGTTCCTCAAAAAATTAAACAGAGTTACCATGTGATCTAACAATTTCCCTACTAGATAGATACCCAGGAGATTTCAAAGCAGGGTCTCAAAGAGATATTTTTTATACTCACATCCTTTGAGGCATGATGCACAACACCTAAAAGGTAAAAGCAACCAAATGATCATTGACAGATGAACAGATAAGCAAAATACGGTATGTACTTACAACGGAGTATTATTTGAGACAAGGAATGAAATTCTGACATACCCTACAATATAGATGAAACTTGAAGACATTATGCTACATGAAATAAGCAAGCCACAAAAAGACAATTATTGCATGATTTCACTTAAATGAGGTACTTAGAGTGGTTGAATTCACAGACACGAAGTAAACCTGTGGTTGCCAGAGCCTGGCAGTAGGGAGGAATGGGAATTTACTGCTTCATGGATACAGATGGCGGTGGTGACTGCCCCACAGTGTGAATGTACTTAATGCCACTGAACTGTACACTTAAAAATGGCTAAAATTGTAAATTTCGTATATACTTTACTGCAAACTAAAGCAATAGTAAATCCAAGTGAACCCATCTCCACTTCGGGGTCTCTCCTCCAGTCTCCACGAGGAGCAACAAGTGTCCTGTTTCCTGCAGGTGCGATTGCAACACTCTGACTTTTGTTCTGGAATTCACTGTATGGAACAGGCTGCCCGGAAGCAAATGTACCACTTGAGATAAGGCAAATACTGGGCCATGAAGCTAGGCAACAATTGACGGTGAGGAGCCAACCTGAGCTAACCCAACAATTAAGAGCCTCTGAGTCCCCCTTATTATTCTATGAGCTTATTTTAGAGAAGACAGCCTGTTGGAGTCATTTGACTTCCAAATTCCATTTCTGTAACTTTTGACAATCCTATTTGATGCTCTAGGCAAGATGCCTAACTCCTCTGTGGTTTTCTGTCACTAAAAGGGACACTAGTATTTGCAAACAAAACTAGCTGGAATGTGCTTTAAAGACTCTTGAGTTAATATTACTGTGTAAGTAGAAAAACATAATTATTACTAGAGCTAATATCTATTCTCCTTCACATGACCAATCCTACTTATAGCCATTCCATGCTGTGAAAGATAAACAGGGCAGAAACTGAAAAGAAAAACTCATAAAGAAAGCAATCAAATTATATATATACATATATATATATATATATATATATATATATATATATAGTACCAAACCCAGTTAAAATTTTTAAATTTCAAGGATTTTCCCCTTTTAATGCTCCATCTCAAAAAATTCCCAAAGTTACTATTCTATAAACAGGTTCTCCATTTTGACAAAAAGAGACAAATGGAAATTAATTTGATCCAAAATGACAATACAAGAATCACAAACTCTGATTCCAGTTGGCTTAAAAAGCTCAAAGCTGATAAACAACAGCAAATTTGAACAGGTTCCAAAGGTCATCTGAAATTTCAGCTCCTTTTTTCCCCCCTCCTGCTTGCTTCTTCACATACCCCAGAGAAAGTCCTAATTAGAGCTGTCAGCAAGAAAATGCTATCTAGCTTTAGCAAATCAAATGCTTTTTATCAGAGACAGTCTCTAGGGATATGGAGCTAACTAAAAGATTAGATGGAATTTAATTTTTAATCCAGAACTGTACTCTTAACAGAAGGCCTTTAAATAGCAGATGCCATTCTCCATTATTAATGTGAGTGTTAAAGAACCCCAAAGCATATCGTCTCCCTAGAGAGCACTGCAATTTTCTTGACAAAATGACACTAAGGGACTCTTGCCTCCTCTTTCTTAGCTGACCCACCAGGTATTAGGTAAGTTGCAAGAGTCAAGAAAGACACAAATTTCTATATTCTGTAGTGGCAGAGGGGCTACAGAGAGGAAAGAAGAGAACAAATTATCTGATTTTTGTTCTGTCCTAATCTGTGGCTTATTTAAATAATTTAATATACAGATGTAAGGTAGAGTATTTCTTTTTAGACCTTGGTGTTGTGTGGTGAGAACCTATAAACTCATAGGGAAAGATGGCCTAAGACTGGAAAAGCAAGAGTTAGGTTTTTGGTTTGTTTATTTAAATAGGAATTAGAAATGCATCTAAAACAGAATAAAGTCCACCAACCACTTTAATTGGGGTAGGGAGAAAAAAATGTGGTCCTGAACACTTTATTCAATTTGTTTACATGTTCTTAGAAAGAAGGAAGGAAAGAAAGAAGGGGCTGGGGATATAGGTCAGTGATAGAGCTCTTACCTAGCATATACAAGGTCCTGAGTTTAATTCCCTGTGAAAAAGAGAAAAAAGAAAAGAATCAGTAAATAAACTCCCTTTTCCTTTCCACTCCCAATCTTGGGACTATATTAAGTTAAATCATACACATTACCATTTATTAGGTTAAACATACTTGATATTAGAAATTTCATATGGCTCAAGATTCATATTGCTTTTTGCAATCATAAAAATTCTAAATTGTTAAGATGTTCCCTACACTGTGCACAGATGGCCTTGTGTAAGGACCATATTGTCCATTGGAATGTTTTAGACTCTAGGTTTGGTGAAAAGCTGTATAGGCCATTGGAAATAATCATGTGGAGATATACTTCGGTTAAAAGAATAAACCATTGTCTTGCTCTGCTAGTACAACCAGAAATCACAGTGATGTAGTGATAAGGGAAAAGTCAAGTGGTGTACCAAGCTACAAAATGATCCTCAACTTTTCAAATGCCTTTCTAAATATTCTGGCTTATTGTGTGACAGGCCAGAAGCAGTGGCCCTATCAGGGCTGTCTTGCCCTATCTCACTTGTCTTAGTGACTCTTAGAGAATGTGCTTTTTTACTCACAGCATAAAAAAGGAAGGGCCAAGCCCTGGGTTTTATAATGAAATGTAATTTGCACACCACTTTATATTTTGGTGGAACACAACAGTGTGAAGTTCAACAAAGTGAGCCTTCTGTGAGGAGTGCTATCATTGCCATTCCAGGCCCTCACTTCCACACAGATGTTTTCAGTTGCTAGTGATCTATTTTGCTGATCCCTTCAATTTGCCAACCTTGTGAGAACAGGATTCTAATACCAGTCACAGGCTAAAATTAGAACCTCTACATTTGTGCAAAGTGCTTTTACTCTCAATGAGCCTAGAAAAGAAAAGGAATCTGACAGCATTAGGAGGGTGGTACAGAGACCTCACTAATTAGACAGTCTCCTCCATCTAACCATTTATGGTTCCTGCTTCCTGAAATTAGAATAGCCTGGTCATTTATTCATTCCTCCTCTAGTTCTGTCATTTGGGTGTGAATCCAAGTCACTCTTAATTTGTCTTATTTTAGCAACATATAATCAGGCTAATTTGCTGCTTGAGAATTAAGTTCCAAGTCAAACATTCCCCTTCAAGCCTAGATCAATGTTACATCTAAACATCCAGTTAAGATGAGGGAGAGGAAGAAAATCTATCAACTACCTAGACATTTCATTGCAGAGAGCACAATTTCTGAGAAGGTGGAACCCTGTGTGATCAGGAGAACTCATCTATGTGCTGATGGACCATTTTACCTGCATTTCATTGTCCTTGGGGGAAAAGAAGCCCTATGTCAATCTTTCTAATTTTGAGTGCAATATGCATATTTGCTGGTGTTTAAAGAAAAGAATTGCATACATAGAAGCATTCACATGCTTAAGCTGCATAATTGGATTCTGTTTCAAAATAGAAAGGTATCTGCTAAATGAATTATGCAATGTATTTCTAAACACTCATTTGATAAAGTGATTAATACCTTACAAATATCTACTCAAGGCTTTTATAAACTGATGGACTGGATAAATATTAAGGGACAAGAAAATTCTGAAAGTTCAAAGTGCATGAAATTCAGAATTACATTATTCCAAGGGAATAACTGGGCAAGCCTACCCAATAGCCAGTGTAGAGCTAAAGAGGCCCAACTGCACAAGTCAACATTGATTTGGTCCCAGGTATGACTTGGTGCCACTAACTTGGTAGTGACTGTCTGATCTGGCTTACATATCTAGAACTTTTCTGAATAACATTGCTCCCAGGGACTTCAGAACTCAAGCAGCAGTCCAAGAACCTTCCCATTGGCTGGTGCCAGATTCATTTGTGTGATTGTGAAGCATTGGGCAAGAAAAATACTAGAGATAAAAGGTTTTTCTTAGTCAGGCACTGGTGCCTCATGCCTGCAAACCTAGCTATTTGTGAGGCTGAGATAGGGAGGAGTCTGGGCAAATAGTTCACAAAACACCATCTCCCAAATAACCAGAGCAAAATAGACCTGGTGGTGTGGTTCAAGTAGTAGAGCATCTGCTTTGCAAGTGTGAAGCCTCACTTCAAACCTACCTAAAAAAAAGACTTTCCTTTTCCTTTTGCCTGCCATTTCCCAAAACTGAGTGGCCCATTCTGACCACCCTGATTTGAGAATGCACACTGGGCAGAGAATGAAAGCCAGTTATCAACTGCTCACTACTGTAATTCTGATGATCACAGGATTTGGTTCATTTATTATTACCAATACTGTTTGTACAGCTTTTAAGGGTCATGAGCACTGGGTTGATACTCAGAAATATATTCTGACCTTCATGTTAGTTTTTTGCAAGCCAGTAATACCCAGATTTGGAAAAGGAGCTAACATATTTATTGCTTACATTGGTTACCTCATATAATTCTTCAACCCTTCCACGAGGCATACCTCCTAAATGTTCCCTTACTATCAGTAATACCACAGTGAAGACTAAATCTTAACACACACAACTCTGGGGCACATTTAACATCCAAACTATTATAAGAACCAAAGAGAAATTCAAGAGTTGAAAAATACAATAAAGGAAATAAAAAATTCACTAAGTGTGTTTGATAGCAGGTTCAAGAGGGCATAAAAATGATTAGGCGAACTTAAAGGTAAAACAATAGAAACCATCCAGTCTTGGCACATGTCTAACGACCTAAGGGCCTCCCACCAGGCTACACTTCTCAATGGTTCTACTCTCTCCCAACAATGACACCTCAGAGATCAAACACTTGAGGAAAATAAATAATATCAGAGGTCTAGGGGGACAATATCAAACATTTCAACATATGTATAAGTGTACAAGGAAGACAAGAGAGAAAAAGATCTGAAATGTATATGTATATATTAAGAAGTAATAGCTGGGGATTCCTCAATTTGCTGAAAATTTTAATCTACAGATCCCAGAAGGTCAATGAATCTTAAGAAGAATAAATACAAAGAGATGTAAACATACACATATGATAGTCAAACAGCTGAAAGGCAAAGAGAAAATCTTGAAGGCAGCAAGAGAAAGATGATAAGTCATATACAGAAAACAATACAGCCACTAGCTGCTTCTGATCTGAAAAAATGAAAGTCACAAGACCCATAACTTGAGTTATTCAAAATGCTGCATATCATAGTGTCAACCAAGAGTTCTGTCAAATGAAAATATGGAAGTGAAGTAATGACACCCCTGATAAACTTAAACCCAAGAGAATTCATTGATAACTGATCTTCTTTAAAAGAAATACTAAGAAAACTTTGGACTAAAACAAACAAAAAAAAAAAGAGAACCAAAAAAGGTATACTTGGGTATACATATATATTTTTTAAACTACGTATGTTCATTTTTTTCTTTTATTAATGTTTTTAAATCATAAGCTTATATAAAACAATAACACAAGACTGAATTGCTGAGCTTATAACATGTATACATGAACTACACATGGCAATAATAGCATGTTATTATTATGAGAGAGAGAGGGATTAAGTTCATAGTTTTGGAAGATCACAGGTGTGGCACTGCACCAGCTGTTTTGATGAAGGCCCCCAGATACAGTCACATCATGGCAGAAAGTCACATAAAGCAGAAAGTCAGAGAGACAGAGAGATTGGCTACCACAAACCCTTATGAGGGCACACCTCCAATGATCTAAGGACTACCCACCAGGGCACACCTCCCAATAGTGACACCCCAGAGACTGAGCCCTCAATCACAATGAACTCTTGGAAGGACACAATCACACAATTAAATTACATCCAAACCACAGCACTATCCTGCCCAACACTGCCACTGTTCAAGCAGGACAAAGCAAGAAATTGCAAAGAATATCATTGTACACAAATCTGTTCATGTATCTACGATCATTATCTCCATCTGGATTGCCTTAAGTGGAAGTGTCTGGTCAAACGATTTGATGTAATATACATTTATTATATACTGCCAAATTGCTCTCCAGAGACCTGCTAACAGTACAACAACAGAGGAAGAAATAAATTCTTTCTTTTCACCTTCAGTATTGCTCATGTTGGCTTTGAACTCCTGGGCTCACGCAATCCTCAGTATCCTATAGTTACATGGACTACAGGCATATGCTCCCACATCCAGTGATTGCCCATTTTTAAATTAGGTTATTTGGTTTTTGCTAATGTGCTTTTGGAATTTCTTCCATATTTTGAATATTAGCCCCTTATCAGATGTATATTTTGCAAACATGTTCTCCCATTCTGTAGGCTGTCTGCATTCTGCTGATTGTTTCCTTTGCTATAACAGAAGCTTTTAGTTTGATGCAATCCCAATCATCTAGTTTTGCTTTTGTTTCCTGTGCTTTTGGGGTCTTAGCCAAAAACTCCTGCCCATTCCAATGTCCTGAAGTACATGCCATATTTTCTACTGTAGTTTCATAATTTCAGGTCTTACATTTAAGTCTTTATTCCACTTTGATTTGATTTTTGTAACTGGTGAGAGACATGACTCTACTTTCATTCTTCTGCATGTGGATATCCAATTTTCCCAGCACCATTTGTGTAAAAGGCTGTCTTCCCTCCAAAGCATGGTCTCAGCACCTTTGTCAAGAATCAGTGGTCTTACACGTGTAGATTTACTTCAAGGCTCTTTGTCTGTTTTCCTTTGGTCTGTCTGTCTGTTTTAATACCATTATCATGCTATTTTGATCACTCAAGCTTTGTAGAATATTTTGAAATCAGGTAGTAGAATGTCTCATATTTTCTTGCTTTTGTTCAAGATGGTGGTGGCTATTCAGGGTTTTTGTGGTTGAGTACAAATTTTAATGTCTTTTTTTCTAGTTCTGTGAAGAATGTCACTGACATTTTGATAAGGATTCCATTGAATCACTTTGGGTATATAGGCATTGTAACAATGCTGACTCTTACAATCCATGAACAGAGGATTTCGGGTGTGCATATGTATGTATATGTGTGAATGTTCACTTCAATTTCTTTCATCAGTCCTTTATAATTTTCATTGTAGAGATCTTTCATCGCTTTGGTTCAATTTATTTCTAGTTCCATTTTGTTTGTAGCTATTGTGAACGGGATTGCTTTCTTGACTTTTAATTTAAAAAAATTGATATTGGCATGTATCAAGCTACCTGATTTTTTGTATTTTGGTTTTGTAGCCTACAACTTTGACCTAATTCATTTATTAATTCTAGTAGCTTTTTGCTGAAGTCTTTGGAGTTTTCTATATAAGATCATGTCTTCTGTAAACAGTGACAATTTGACTTCCTCTTTTCCAATTTGGATACTCTTTATTTTTTCTCTTGATAAAATTTTTTGATAAATTATCCACTCAGACAATAATATAAGAGTTGCCAAAGCTTTATTTTCTGGAAGCTCTAAGACATTCATCTAGAACTAATTACATCTCAGGAAAAAAATGCAAAAACTTCCATAGACACTTGACACATTTTGGAAGTTCTAACAGCTTGCAATTCATACAGATTTGGTTCTGTGTCCAGGTGTTACTAATTATCTTTCCTTCTTAAAATCAAAGATTGTGAAAAATTGAAGTTAAATGAGAATGTCCTTTGCTTGTCGTTTGAATTTTGTCCTGTATGAACAATAGCAGTGTTGAGTAGGATAGTGCTGTGGTTTAGATATAGTTTAATTGTGTCCCCCTTTCTCCCACCCCAAGGACTCATTGTGATTGAGGGTTTGGTCTCTGGAGTGTCACTATTGGGAGATAGTGGAATACTGATAGGTGTGACCTGGTGGAAGGTCCTTAGGTCATTGAAGGTGTGTCCTCATAAGGGGTTGTAGGACCCAGTCTCTTGAGATTACACTTCAAGGGATTAAGAAAACAGAAGATGGCCCCCCAACTGTCAATTTGTTGTCATGGAAATGGGCACCTTTAGACAGAAACAATATTATATACAGTGTATGATTTTATATACACCAAATATTATAGCGATAAATACCAAGCTGTGAAGCTTATCTTTTCCAGATCCAAGAGATAAATTTATCTAACTAATATACTGCTGCTTTATTTTAAACTCAGACTTAAAGATTATGACAAAAGCATGCACAAATACTGCCAGAATATATTTTTTCCTGTGCATAAGACTTCCTCTTAGTTTTCAGAAAAGAAAATATGCACTTTTTATTGTGGAAAATGAGACTGTCATGGTCCTCTAGACTTGCCATTCATGTACTATAGTTACCTAACATTAGGAAACTGCCTTTAATATTGCCGTAGTTCAGATCTAGAATGTCCCTGAAAAGCCTGTGTCTCCAGCTTGGTGCTCTTGGAGGTGCTGGAAACGTTAGGAGGTGGGGCCTAGTGATCACCGAGGAGATGCCCTGAAGGGCACTGTGGGACCCCAGCTTCTTCCTCTGCCTCTCTCTTGCTTTCCTGCCACGAAATGAGCTGCTTGCTGTACCATGTTCTGCTATGATGTGCTGCCTTGCTACAGACCCAAAACAAAGAGCCAATCAATTGTGGACTGAAATCTCCAAAACTATGAGTCAAAACCTTGTAGCTCAGTAGCACAGCACTCATTTAGCATGTGTTCAAGACCCTCTATTCAATCCCCAGCACCACAATACAAAACAAAATAAACCTTTTTTCTTATAATTTGGTATCAGGTATTTGTTACAGTAACAGAAAGCTGACAGACACAAAGAGGTCTTTTTTATGATGGTACTGGAGTTTGAACTTACCATTTGAGCCATGTCCTCAGCCCTAACACAAAGATTTTCTTAAAAACTAACAAGAAAGTGTGGCAGTACCAGTACACCACTAACATAGTGGAACAATAGAAAACCACTTGGTTTCTCAGCCCACAGACACTGAAGCTTAAATCATTAGATTTATGATGTGAGATGTGTCATTTTCAAAATAAACCTTTCATTTTCTTTAATATCCTTTCTAAGACTAGCTTTTGAAAGGATACCTCTTTCCTTATTCTCATTAACAGTGACTAGTTCTCATTCTAAATTTCATTCTAAACAAGGACACGATGAGACCACTGCTAGAAAAGTTTAAGCTATTCCCAAGTTTATGACTGAATTTCTACAATTTTAAAATGTTTTGCTTTTTTCAAGAGTTAAAATTCTGCCTGCTGATTTTAGCACATATTTCACTGATGTGAAAGATTTCAAATCTTTCACTGATGACAACTTTAAGATTTACACTATAGGGAATGCCTTCTTAGACCTCAGACCAGTCAATGACATGTCTCAATGATCTTTAATTGCATGTTTGATAATGTTTGCAAATAAGATTCTATTGTAGTCTTGGCTTAGTAATGTATTTTCCTATCCTACCTATCTTGGGGGTATATTGAAAGGGTGCATATGGGAACAGTGAAGTTTGAATCAAATTAGTTTCATTTAAAATTTTTAGTATCTTTGTTAGAATCACAAAAAAGCCAATAATATAACTTATTATTCTCCTATTTCAAGTCCCTGTCTTGTAATCCTATAGATTCCCATACTGGTTTATTCCACAGATTGTTTTGAAAAGGGCAGCATCAGTAATTTTCATTTACAAATTACTGCATCTTGTTGTCAGTATCTTCTAAAATATTATTCTCAGCATATGTGATTCATGAAGACAGGCAGATGGTAAATTTCCCTTCAGCAAAATACAACTCTTTCATTCTGCCATCCTTTTGTAAGTTCTTACTGTTATGAGCTCTTATCATTAACAAATTAGGTGAGATAATGTCTTAAAGAGTATGATAGTTTGAAGAGAGAAGATAAATTCTTTCTTCTTGGTTATAGTTCAGTTACATTCACATGCGCCATATATCACTAAAATGTGAAAGGTCACACGAATACCAGCTTATAGAATATGCTCTCTTCATTTGTTCTACACAGCTACAGTTATGCAATTTGCTGGAAGGTTAAATCACACCCTTCTCTGGTAGGTCACTAATAGCATCCAAGAGGGAAAAAAGCCCCTTTGTTACCATTAGGAACCATTTCACAGACAATGGAGCCAGAGACTCAAAAAGATCTGGAGTCAAAGCTAAATGATGGGAAGGGAAGGTGACATACATTCAAAAAAAATAAGGAGTTTAAACCTTAACAATATAAAGAAGCATCCCATTTCTCTTTAGAAATGTCCTTGGGAATCAATGTTTTCCTGCCATTTTTGGGAAGGGAAGGTGACATACATTCAAAAAAATAAGGAGTTTAAACCTTAACAATATAAAGAAGCATCCCATTTCTCTTTAGAAATGTCCTTGGGAATCAATGTTTTCCTGCCATTTTTCTGATTTTGTGTCAATTAATGACATAAAAGGTCAAGAATGTACACACATATGAGTTGCTATAGCTTACTCTCTCTCAGGGCCAAGAAGCTTTCCATGGTGACCTCCTACACTTTGTTCAAAGCCAAAATAGAAGGTTCCATGGCTGTCCAATGAAAGAAAATACCCACCCTACAACCTTTATGAATATTCCTATTTGATTCTAGATCAATTTCCCAAAATCCATTAACAAATGGCAGATTTGCCAATATTAAGTTTGAAGATTCTCTACAAATAATAATGTATGAGTGAAAAAGAGTTTCATAAGGGTCCTTCTCTTCTAAAAGCCTCCTGTGTCTCCTTTCTCTGTCCTGTCTCCCTTCTCATTTCCCTCAACAGAAACTGGGACAGAAAAACTAAACATTTCTCAAAATGTTATTATGAGCTTTGCACAGAAAAACTACAGTTGAAATGACAATGAAAAGCAGTCAGCTGAGACTAAATAATTAGTGGGAACTGTGAATTAGCTAAACTGACTTTCAGAGAATCAGATGGACCGCTTCCTTCATGTTCTTTTGAATTCCCACGGGATGCAGCTATGTGTTCAGAGTCAGAAGCGTGTGAAGTCTGAACCAGATAGCAATTTTCAATCATGACTATGAGAAGGAAGCTCTACAAGACAACACCATCAGCCAACAGCCAGCAATGGCAGACATTGAGGAGCCTTTGTGGTATGAGTAAAAGGCAGGCTAATAATTTGAATCTTACGGCCAGGGCCAAAGAGGAGGAAGAAAAAGAAGAAGGAATTCCATTAACGCTGGCATATTCTCATGTTCTCTCTTTCTCCCTCCCTCTCTCTAGTTCTCTCTCTTCTCACTATTCGCCTGCTACCATGATGTTTGCTGTACCTCAGGCCCAAAATAGAGCCAGCCAACCATAACCTGAACCTCTGTAACTATGAGCTGAAATAAATCTTTCCTTTTTTAAAACTGTTTCTCTTAGGTATTTGTCACAGTGACAAAAAGCTGGTTCATCAACATTCATAGAGAAATGTTCAATAAGATTTAAGTTCAGATTTAAAAAACCATTTTTAATATAAATATATCCCAAATATTGCATAGAACCTACTTAAACAGAATAATTTTTTAGCTGAAATTCAATTTTTTATTTATCTTTTTTGTTTTGTTTTGTTTTGTTTTGGTGATACTAAAGTTAAAACTCAAAGCTTTGTGCTTGCTAGGCAGGCACTCTACCACTTGAACCACACCTCTAGCCCTTTTTGCTCTGCTTATTTTTAAGATAGGGTCTTGCTTTATGCCCAGGTCAGCCTGGATAAAATCTTCCTATTTATGCTTTCCTCAGTGGTTAGGACAACTGGCATGCATCACCATGCCAACTTTTTCTGTTAAGTCTGGTCTCACAAACATTTTTCCTGGAATTGCAATCCCCCAGATCTCAGCCTCCCACGCACCTGGAATGACAGGTTTGCATTACTGTGTTCAGCTATTGATTGAGATAGGATTTCACAAAATTTTTGTCCAGGTTGGTTTTTAACTACGACCCTCCCAACCTCTGCCTTTTAAGTAGCTAGGATTACAGGCATGAGTCACTGGCACCCAGCTCTGAAATTCAAATTTAACCAATGGAATTGTCCATTTATTTCCAATTTGTCAATCATAACGTAAATACTGCCTTTCCTTTTCTACAGGTTCTTATAGCTAATAAGATATAAGAAGAGAACTTCTCTCACAAACCTACCATTTTATTGATGCTATTGTACTACAAAAGTGTTAGAAAAGGAACTATGATGATGATGATTGTGCCATAATGTGGAAAATAAATTAGCCATAATGTCAGAACCATAGAACTCTATACTACTGTAATATAAGTTGGAGTTATAAGGATGGCTTCTTTTCCCATAAACGCCCTTTACCCATTCAGTTGTAGAATAGACTCAAGGAGCGGGCACATAGCACAGGCAGGTAAGTCAGCTGAGAAATGGAAAATAGCATGACTTGGGGTATGTCTGTGGGACCATTTTGAAGACCTCTTGGTCATCTCTGCATAGATGACCTGCAAGCATCTCAGTCCTGTAGCTTTACCCTCCCAGTTCCATCATTTAGAAACTGCTGTCATCTTCAACTCAGCTCTCTCCTAACCCACATATCCAATCACTGTCTAAGTCCCCACCAGTCCTACCTGCACAATACCTTGTATTTATCTCCTCTTGGCAGTAACACAATCCACACTGCCTTTTTGCCAGTCCTTATCTTAAACTACATCTCCTGTTCGATCTCCCTGCCTCCACTTTCTCCCTTCCAAAATCCCACCTTTTCTACCACAACCAGGGGTACCTTTATATTACAGTTCAGATGTTTCTTCTGCACTCAAAAACTTGTAATGATTCCCACTGACCATATGCACAGCCAACGTCCCGTAAGAGAGCAAACAGAGTCACTGGAGACACAATTTACTTAGTGACCTCGTGCATTTTTATAACCTCTCTGAGTTTTAGTCATATAGTCCTCATCTGTAAAATGGGGATAATGATATTTGCTTTATATGGCAGCATTAGTATTTCATTACTCACAGAATGTAAAGTGTTCATTGCAATACACTCTCCAACATAGTGAATATTTGTATTCTCATTTTTTAGTTCTTTTGCTGCCTAAATAATCACATTATAACTTAATTTTATTCCCACCAAATAAAGCCCAATCAACTTAGAATTAAATTCAGACTCTTCGAGATATAGCCACAAAGCAAATGTTCATCCTTATCCTTCCCCTAGCAGTACAAGCTTCAGTCACACATTTTATTTTATAACCGCAGCATAAAACACACAGTTTAAAGTCTCCATTCATGCTGTTCACTAGTGACCCCAATAAGAATTAAACACATTTCTTTTCTCATTCTCTTTAAACATTATTTATATATTTGCTTTTTACTGAAATAAGGTGAGTAAATGAGAAATACCTGACTTGTTCTAACTTCTCCTTTCCCTACCTCAGTAGAGAGGCCACACTGTATCCTAAAGGCCTATCAACCAGAGATTGCAATGAACCCTTCCAGGAGGGTTGTAGAATGGAAGACACTACTTGGAGAAGGGATGCTGCCAATCACTGGGGAGAGAGGAATCACCCCAAGGTCATAATTTGGTAGCTCACTGCAGGTGAGCGGCTTGCCTCACTCCAGTGCCCCAGGGAAGAGGCACGCCCTCCAAGATTACAGCTCTTTACCATGCCCCATGAGGCTGGACCTTGAGAACACATCGCTTTGGTTGCACTATCTGTGTTGGGATGGTCAGCTAACTCTAACTCTACTTATAAAATGTGAATTTTCTTAAGGTCAAATACCATTTCTTCACATTTCTATTTTAGACCTCTCCTTCACTCAACCTCCTCCTACTACTTAGCAATACTGCTTGAGGGTAACAGACACTCTGTCATTGTTCCTTGAATCTTATGAGTCAGAGTCTTTATCCTAACTGATAAGACACCTGGATTCTGTCCTAACTGCATAAACTGAGTCAGCACCACTTCCAAAGTCTGGTTGCTTCATTTGGGAAGGAAGATACAGGTGTGGTGATGGACAGAGTCATGTCTGCCCTCCAGTGATAAGCACTTCCCCTCAACCAGCCAGCTGTCAGGTCATCTATAGAATGTGCACAATGACCCTATCACCATTAACAGCAAAGCCAACCAGACAGTGTATTCTACAGTCAACGTGGGTCGGTGTCTGTCTTCAGAGATGAAAGACAGAAAACTTTTTCTTGTTTAGACTAAGATTTAGGATGTTCACTAAATAATGAATTTTTAAAATAAGTTGGATCTGAAATCTGTTTGTTTTTTTAAATTTATTTTTGGTAGTATTTAGGTTGAACTCAGGACCTCACACTTGCTAGACAGGCGCCCTCACCCCTTGAGCCAGGCCCCCAGCCCTTGCAAATCTGTTTAGACATAAAAATTTCAAAACCTTAGTGTAGAATAATAACATACTTTCTCCAGTGCCTCTTTCATCCATCTGTTGTTACTCATATACTCCAAATATTTCACATATACAATGTATTTCAGAAAACACATTTTTCAAAGAAAAAAATTTATAAAATTGTTCAATTTTTTTAAAAAAATTAGGTAAGTTATCCACGAGGTCTGTATTAATCAGCTTTCATCCCTGTGATAAAATACCTGAGGAAAATCAACTGAAAGGAGGAAATGTTTATTTTGGCTCATGGTTTTGTAGGATTTCAATCCATGGTCAGCTGACTCTGTTAATTTTGGGCCTGAGATGAGACAGAACATCATGGTGGGGAGCAGGTGGGGCCAGAAAGCAAAGAGAAAGAGAGGAAGGGTCTGGCCTCTCAATAGCCCCTTCAAAGGCACACCCTCAATGACCTAATTTCCTTCCACTAGGTCCCACTTCCTGAAGGTTCTACCACTCCCGATGGTGCCACTGACTGGGAACCAAACCTTTAACACATGGGTCTTTGGGTGACATTTAAGACCTAAACCTCAATGGGTCCATGACCTAAGTCTAATAAGTTCCACCTGGATTTCTTTTAGACCATGAATATTTGAACCAGTAACATTTTCATGGCATATTAACGGTGTAAAAATAGTTAATGTGATCTCCAAACATAGAAATTTGAGTTCATTAATTTAAATCTTTGCTGTACCTCTTCCATATGTTTAAAAATTAATTGGTTTTACTCTCTAGAATGTCACTCACTCATGTGTTTGGGATTTGACTGGGAAAATGTGGGGTCTAAAACCACCTTTTCTTGGGCATTTCTCTCTCTCTCAATGGAGAGTCTCCTGCAGGGTAGCAGGGTATCAAGGTTTTTTATATTGCAGTTTATCACTCAAAGTCATATATCCTGAGAGAGGGAGCCTGCCAAAGCCACATCACTTTTTATTAATCAGTCTCAGAGATTATGTAATTCCCTTCCACCATAATCTAGTTGACAGTCACAAACACCCAGACTCAAAGAGCATATAGACCAGAAATATTGTTGCAGCAGTTTTAGAAAATACAACTTGCCACACACACCCTTCTATTAAAACAGAGGGGTATTCCCTTTAGTTAACTAATATTCATTCTTTAAATATCACTTCAAATATCACTTTCTCAGGGAGGACTTCCCTGACCATCTGTAATTTCCCCCTGTTTTGTGCCTTTGTTGCATAAATTTCTGCCTCCTCCTGTGACTTGACTATTGTAAAAGTTCCATGAGAGCAGGACTCTTACTGATTTATCTCTCGTGGCATTTTTCAAAGCCCTCCACTCCATCTATCACATAATAGACATCCCACCAAACATTAATAAGTGTTTTAATAAATAATACAAATTAGGAGCTAGACTTACATAGAAAGTGAGATACAACTGAAGTAAATTGCAATACTGCTATGATTTACTACTCTGTGCTTAAAATTTTCAAGTCTCTTTCTTTATTTTAATAGTGGCCTGGCAGGGAAAAAAGCCATTAAGCCTACCATTAATTTAATATCTACCTCTTTAGGATTGGCCAGCATCCAAAAAAGACAAAAAAAGCAATAATAGAAAATTTGTGATATATGGAAAGAAATAGAAAGTTAACAAGAGAGAAGCAAAGAGACAAAGATAGAAATAATACTAGATAGTAACAGAGAAAATTCTTATCAGAATGACTTCCAAAAGGGGGTTGGGGGTATGATGAAGAAGAAACAAAGGGAAAGGTATCCAAAAAGTATTATTTGAAAAGTTTTACTTGTGTAATTCTCAAAGAACTATCTGGATCCTTTGATAATATTAGGAGACAATATTTTAAGAGAGAAAAATAGCTTTAGTAATATGAATTATGAAATATAGATGTATAGAGCATTGTAAAAGGATTTTGAGGAGAATGATCTAATTTGCTTCTGCCAACAATTCTGGATTTATATATTCTCTCCATTTTAAGATGGGAGGAAAGTAGACTAATAGAGGTACTATATGTCAGTTAGTTTTTGCTGTATAACAAAACACTCCAAAGCATAGTGGTTTAAAACAACAACCATTTGATCAACATAACATTCGGTGAGTTATCTGGATAGAGGATGATTAACTGTCTTGGACTACCCAGGACTGACCGGTTGGCTTGGCCTGAAATGGAGAACTTGCGATGTTAAAACCCCAAAACTTCCAGGCAAGCCCAGATGAGATATTTATCCTAGTTGTGTAGTTCTTCTGTCAAGCTCCGTTCATCTAATATCTACTGAGCTCAGACAATCATTTGTGGTCAGCTAGATGGTCATCTGACAGCTGGCTGACACGGAATGGACTCATTCATGTGCTTGCAGGTTGGATTGGGGCATCTTGGTTCTCCTCCATTTCATTCATCCTTTGGTAGAATAGCTCAGGTTCATTCCTATTGTGGTTTTGGTGTTTCAAATGCAACAAGATAGCAAGTCCCAATGCAAAGTGTTTTCAAACTCCACTGGTATCACATTCGTTACTGGTCCATTGTTCAAAGCAAGTCACATGACCATTCAAGTGTTAGAAAACTAAGTGTCCCACTTTTAATGGAAGGAGCTGCAAAAGCACAATGCAAAGGGGTGTGTATAGAAAGACAGAAAGAATTTGTGGTCATCTGAGCTACTTGCCACATAGAGACACTTGACTAAAAGATACAGCTGGGACTTCATGCTTCAAATTCCATACTCTTTCCATTATAGTACGCTGGCACTTCAAGGTGAATCACCCAAAATATGAATTAGTTCTTTCTGAGGCCAAGAGAATACCAATGAGCTGACTTTTGACCTCAGCTTTCGTCTCTCATATCTTTTGTTTCTTTAGTCTCTGTAGCTGCTCTGACTTCTGCTCATGTCACTGGGTATTAGATGCATTTTGGAACCTGCCTCTCTCTCAACTACCTGTGACCTTGTCTAAGGCCTCATATTGAAATTTCATCTCTATAAAATTTGTTTACAAAAACTAAAATAAAATTACTACTAAAACCATGTATAAATGTATACACAGCATAATTTATGAAATAGAAGCTTCAATGAATTAACAAATATATGAGAACATGCTCAATTTCATTAGTAATCACAAATTTCAAGCCACATGGCTGAGATGCTATTATCCATCCACCACTCTGTGCCATTCCCAATACTTTGGTTCATGCATTGAAGTCTTTCATTAAAAGACCTGTCATTTCTAGTGGAGTGTAACTTGGAATATTCATTTTAGAAAATTTACAGCTAATTTTCATCAAGAGATTCCACTAATTACTTTTCTGGGTGTCTCTCCTTAAAGAATCCTAACGAAAAATAGCTACATGCACAAAGATGTTTGTGAAACAATGGTTTGTATTACTATAAGATGGAACACTTTTGTAACCATTAATAGGGACATAGGTTAAAGTACTGGAGGCTAACTGAAGATACTATATAGTCATAAAGTTATATAAATTATGTCATAATAAAAACCAGCATGCTTTAAAATATATGAAAGAAATAACTCATGGAATTCCCATGTACTTATATCTATGCACAAATAAAATTTTAAAATGTCTATAAAATAAATAGTACAATTAAAACTATCCCAGAGTTAATTGTAACTGCCTCTGTGCTTTCCATATTATCTATAGTAATCATGCTTTTTTTAAGACACTAAAAATATCTACACTTTTAATTATAACTAAATTTTTGATGTATCAATTTCTTTCTGCTTTTAATATCAATATTTACAGACAAACTTAATTAACTTTATAAATTAAATATTAACCACATATTCTGTTTTTCATGCTTGCTTTTATTTTCATGTTCCTTTAAGAAATTAGAAACCTAGACCACTTTAATTCTATAATAGCTAGTAATGCCAGTATATCTGGAATTTACCATCTTCAGACTAGTAGAGCAATATATATACCTTGGTGTCCATCCCAACTTAGGTGTAACTTCCTGTGGGTAAGGACATGGATTAAAGTTTGTGATAAATAATATAAATAACACTATTTTTAAAAGAACATGCCAAGTGTGGTGGTGCATGCCTGTAATTTCAATTACAGAGGAGTCATAGGTAGGACAATTACAATCCAAGCTAGCTAGGGCAAAAAAGCACAAAACCCTATCTGAAAAAGAACTTAAAGCAAAAAGGGCTGGAGGCATGGCTCAAGGGGTAGAGTGCCTGCCTAGCAAGTGCAAACCCCAGTAATACAAAATAAGTAAATAATTTTGTGAGAAAATATTTTTAAATTTCTGAACATAATTTGTCATCCTGGAGAATGTTTGGATGTTTCAAATTTTTCTTCTCATATAAACACTTCCTTTCCTTTTAAAATTAAAGAGTTTTAGCATATATATTTCATCATTTTGCATCCATTTGGTATTATAGTAATTTCTGCTTTTCTAGACATCTTTACACATCAGTCCTCTGAACTACAACCCTAATGATTTATTTCAGCATAAAGTACAAAAACACTATTAAAAAAACCTGTGAACTTTACTCTGCAGTAAACACTGGCACTTCATTAAACCTGGTGAAGGAAATGTGTGTTGAGCTTATTGCTTGACAAACTTGGTTATATGATTTTCAATGATATTTTTCAAAGTTATAAATGGATAGCAGATTAGATCTAGCTGACACACTAAGAAGTGACAAGGGTTTTCAATTGCAGACGCAGTATCTTTTCCTTTTTAGTTTAAATAAAGGGATCTCCTATGGAAGATAGAACCTATAAAGTCACTGAAGGAGCACTACAGAGCCACAATAGACACTGTGACACCCACCCAGGGCACTGCTGCTCCCCACACTCAGGGAACAGCTGAGTCACAATGATCAGCCACCACAAATGCCTCCTCCTGTGACCTCTGCCACAGTCAGTTCCAGCAAAATGGCTGTTTTGCTCTGGGTTGCTTTGCCCACACAGCAGGTTTCTGAACCAAAGTGTCATATGAGGACATGAGAGGCTACTGTGGCTCTTAGGATCTGACTTCTTCATGGTAACATTCATTTAGTAAGACTACAGAGCTGGAACCCACTCTCACACAGGCAAGCTCATGACTTCAAACGCACTGGACTGTTTTTAAGTCTCTTCTCTCTCCAGAGAAGTGTGAGGGTGAAGTGTGGGCCCCTGGAGTGTTCACTAAAATAGGATGTAACTCAACCAAGACTTATTTCTCTGCCTTCCAAAACAGAGCCCTTTTTTCTTGTTATCATCTCATTAAATAGGTATCTTTAATTTACTACTATTTCTGTTTATTTTTATAAATGAGAGATGAACCAAGTATCTCAGTTGACAAAGTAACTCCCCAAGATAATCACAGCTGTGTGCATACTGTGCTGTGGCTGTTTGAATTTTTGAAGCTTCCCTGGCATAACCATATTCCAAGACTAGTATAATGGGTTATGTGCCCCTCCCAGGAATCCTTATAAACACTAAGAGACATGTCTGTACTGTTTTTTTGGCAGTACTGGGGTTTGAACTCAAGGCTTCCCACTTGCTAGGCAGGTACTCTACCACTTGAGACACTCCACCAGCCCTTTTATGTGTTGGGTATTTTTGAGATAGGGCTCTCAAACTATTTGCCTGGGCTGGTCTTGAATCATAATCGTCCTGATCTCTCCCTCCCTAGTAGCTAGGATTATGTCTATACTTCTTGAGAGTCTACAAAATGCAACCTCTGATTATCGTTATTTAAGTCTTCAAGGGAAGGGGTGCCCTCTGAAGTTTGGAGAACTTGAGGACACCTTGGGTTTCCATTTTTTCAAACAATCCAGAAGCTACACTGCTTGGTCATTATTACATCCATCAAACTAACTTGGCTTTAGATAACTCTTGTGCTACATCCAGTGACAGTAAATTCCAAACTGGCTTTCCTGTCTCAGGGTGGAATGAAGCAGCATAGAATTAGTATTTTTCCAGTCACTTCAAAGGCACTTCAAGCAGACAGTATCCAAATATTTATACCAGTAAAGGTGAAAATGAAAGAGTTCTGTATAGTGCTAGCTTTAAATTCTGCAAGTTTAAAAAAATTCTAAAAATGATAGCAATATTGGAATTCTGTACTTTAAGGTCATTGTGGGTTACCATGTTTGGAAATAATATTCACATGATGCAGAAGAACTTTTCTGTCATAGAGGCACTTAATCTCAACTATTATAACCTGCCTTCCTGCCCAGTTCATCTGGACCGTTAAGCCATGAATGACTCATCCTATCAGTCCATTCAGAGCTATTTGCTAAGGCTCAGCAAATTTCTATACACATAGAAAATGGAAAATACAGAAATGAAGATATTCCAGAGAGAACAGCATATCTTATACCTTTGTTATGATAGTCAAGGAGAATGCCACTTTTAAAAGAGCAAGGTACTTCTATGAAGGAAGACCTCATTTTACATTCTGAAACCCAGGGATCTAAAAACTAGTCATCTTTCATAGGAATAGTGCAGAACATAGCCAACAGTGAATTTCCCAATAAATTCAACCCTGAAATTATTGTATCAAAAATAAACACTTGTAAAAGACCTATAAATATAAGACTCTAATATACATGTGGAGGCCAATGTTAACTCTAAATAACAGAAAATGCCATTGGGGGTAGGGCATTGCTCAGTGGCAGAGTGCCTACCTAGTAGGATGTGAAAGGCTCTGGGTTCAATTCCCAGCACCGGAAAATAAAAGGAAAAAAGGAAGAAAGAAAGGAAGGAGGGAAGAGAGGGAGGGAGGAAGAGAAGGGAGGAAGGAAGGAAGGAAACATTTCATTCTATGAATTCTTTAGTACAATGACAGAATTTGATTTCTTTGTTAATAAACAGCAAAATGACCTGTTTTTTTCATCACAGGGTGAATCTTGTGTCAGATGTATTTTCTGAAATTAACCACTTACTACACTTCTGGGATAGTCATTATAGAAACCATTCCATCATTAAAAAAATTGTAACTGGATTTTGTGGGTATATATTTTTATTATTTTTATTTATATTAATAAATAAATATTTATTTATAAAATTAAAATAAATAAAATTTATATTAATAAATAAATAAATATGTTTTTATTAACATATTTTTTGGTGGTACTGAAGTTTAAATTCAGGGCTTCATACTTGCTAGGCAGATGCTCTACCACTTGAGCCATACCTCCAGCACCCCTCCCACACTTTTTTTTTGCTTTAGTTATTTCTCAAACAGGCTCTCATATGTTTGCCCAGGGCTGTATTCAAACCACAGTCCTCCTACCTATGCCCCCCACCTAGCTGGGATCACAGATGTCAGCCACCACATCCTGCTTATTTGTTGAGATGAGGTCTTGCTAACTTTTTTTTTTTCATTAGTTATTTTTTATATACATTCTCACATTTTTGCCCAAGGGAAGCCTCAAGCCATGATTCTCCCAATTTTCACCTCCTGAGTAGCTAAGATTGCAGGTGTGTGCCACCATACCTACCTAGGTGTGTGTGTGTATATATATATATATATATAAAGCAAGTTTTCATGCAAAGAGGAAATAACAGAGGATGGCGACTGAGGTCTACAAGAAGGAAGGAGGCTGGGCTGGGGTGAGGGTCAGTAGTACATGCTTATCCTGATCCAGGCCCTGGGATTGATTCCAGGTACTGCAAAAAAAGAAAGAGAAAGAATAGAGAGGAAATGGTAGGATGCAGGAAAATACAAAAGCTGTATTGTTTTCTAGGACTGCCATAATAACTGCCTCAGACCAGGTGACTTAGAGAACAGAAACTTCATTTCCTCACAATTCTGGAGCTAGAAGTCCAAAGTGAAAGTGCCAGCAAAGTTGTTTTCCCCTCAGACCTGTCTTCTTGACCTGAAAATGGGGTCTCCATTGTGCCTTCACACATTCTACCTTCCATGTAGGTCTGAGTCCTAATCTCTTCTTATAAAGGTATCAGTTGTGTTGGATTAGACCCACCCTGATGACTTTATTAATTTACCTCTTAGCAATCCTGACTCTAAACACAGACACATTCTGAGGTATTGGAGGTTTGGACTTCAATTTGGGGTGGAGGAAGGGAATTCAGCTTATAATAATAGTCTTAATTTAAAAAGAAATGTAAGTATGTTAAGCAAAATTTATGTATTTATAGTACACATAAGTATAATTTGATAGCAATATAGTTAAGGACAGGAGGATTTAAAGGAATGTACTATTGGAAGTTTTTCACATTTTACCAGAAGTATTTAAATATGAATGTTAAGTACATTAAGATAAAATAAAGATATGTATCATAATCCCTAGAGAAACTACTAAAAAAAAAGCTATAGATAGAATGCTAAAAAAAAAATAAATAAAAATGTTTGTTTAATGAAAATAAGACTAAAAGGGGAATAATTGATGTTACAAAAATGGCAATAATAAATATAACATTGATAATTACTTTCAATGTCAGTGAAATAAATATGTTCATAAAAAGGTAGAGATCAAGGAGTTAGGGATATAGCTGAGTCAGAAAAGCACTTGCCTAGCCTGTGTGAGGCCCTGGGTTCAATTCCCAGCATTAGAAAGAGAGAGACAGAAAGAAGAAAAGAAAGAAAGAAAGAAAGAAGAAAGAAATCAGCACACTGCATTAAAAAAGAACTACATGCTGTCTATAAGGCATGTACCCAAAATTCTAAGAAAGTTAGATTTAAAGTAAAAGGCCTCCAAAGCATATACTATGCAAAGAATAAACATGAGAAAAGTAGAATATCTCTACTATTATCAGATCAAAAAGATTTCATAACAAAGAATGTTACAGAAGGCAAGAAAGTATACTTTACCAGCACATGTAATATCGGGAAGATAATGGGTGAAACACATACATGTATATATGTATGTAACAGATTCAAAATATAAGAAGCAAAACTGACAGAACTAAAGGTAGAAATGGACAAATTCATAATTACAGTCAACTTTAACACACATCTCCAGTAACTGATAACACAAGTAGACAAGAACATAATAATCAAGAAAAAAAATAGAAAATCTGAGTGACACTAGCAACCACCTTAAACTAATTGACATCTGTAGAATATTATGAACAGCCACAGAAAATCTCCTCCAGTGCACAGGAAATGTTCTCCATGATAGACAAACAGAGGGTTAATAAACACGGCTCAGTTGGAAATATTGGAAATTTACAAATTGTATTCTCCAATCAAATATAATTAAACTAGAAATCAGCAACAATGAAACATCAACAATCCTCAAACATCTGGAAATTGGCTCATTTTGAGCTAATTGAAACAACTCACAGGTCAAAGAAGAAATTACAGTAAATATTAAGATATTTTTCAAATGAATGATAATGAAAACACCACATATCATTTTTGGCATGTTACTAAAGCAATTCTTATAGGAAAACATAATCAAAACCTGGTTGTTTGAAAAGATCAACAAAATTGATAAATTTCTAGTTAGACTGATCCAAAAAATATGGATAGAAACTTTCAATAGAAAGAATGAAAGAGACGACTAAATAAGCAAAAGATTAAACAGACATTTCACAAAAAAAAGATAGATAGATAGATGGCAAATAAACACATGAAAAGAAGCTAAACGCCATTAGTTGTTAGGGAAATGCAAATTAAAACCACAGTGAGATAACTCTAGACTCATTAGAATGTCTAAAATATGTTTTACTTCATTAATTTATCCTCTTTATTATTGTTCCTGCATGTTGTTCTCACTTTTTTTTTTAACTTTGGAGATGAGTATTTGAATCATTGAATTTTAGCCTTTATACATGTTCTGTAAGTTAATATATAATTAGAAGAGCCTTGAACATTCTCACAGATTTAAAATCCTAGGGTTAATTATGGGAGGACCAGTAACAGACCAAAGAAATGAAAGCCAAGTCTCTTGATTCTTATTCAAGTGTTCTTTCTTCTTTTTCTGGAAGCTTTGAACTTAGGTCCTCATGCTTACTAAGTAGATACACTACTGCATGAGCCACTCTACCAGCCCCAAGTGTTCCTTCTTCTGAATAAACCTGATAACAATGGCTCAAATTGGTTTTCATGACTTTGATGGTGGTGGCGTTGGTGGTAGTAGTGGTAATGATAGCTAATATTAACCACCACAGAACTAAGTGTTTTATATGATTATTTCATTTAAATTTTCACATATACTTTCAGTACAATAGTCCCCCCTTTATCTGTGAGGGGTACATTCCAAGACACACTGTGGATGCTTAGAATTATGGATATGGGTGGCGGGCGGGGGGTGGTCTAAACAATGTATACACGAGAGTAAATGTAAAAATGATAAAATGAAGAAAAAGAACTATGCATAGTACCAAACCGTACACATGCTAGGCTTTTTCCTATACATATATTCCTATGATAAAGTTTAATATATAAATTTGGCACAGTGAGAGATCAATAGTAATAACTAATAATAAAATAGAGTCATTGTAACAATATACTATAATAAATGTCTCTCTCTCAAAATATCTAATTATAATCTATTCATCATTCTTCTTGTGATGATGTGAGATGATATAATGCTTAAGTAATGTGTTGGTCAAAATACCTAAGAAAAACAATTTAAAGGAGGAAAGATTTATTTGGCTCACTGTTTCAAAGGTTTCAGTCCATGGTCACTTAGTTCCATGGAAGTGGGCTTGGAGTGAAGCAGAATATTATGATGGGAGTGCATGGTGAAGCAGAAAGAGAGAGAGAGAGAGAGAGAGAAGGGAGCCAAAGTCCCTATACTCTTCAAAATCACGTCCCCCTACTTCCTCTACCTAGGTCTCACCTCCGAAAATGTCCACCACCTCCCAATAGTCCCACCAGTTGGAGACCCAGCCTTCAACTCATGACCTTTTGGGAGACATTCCATATCCCAACTATAACAGTGATGAAATGAAGTGACATGAATTTCATAGGCCTATGACATAACATTAGGCTACTATATAAGAAGTACTTGAACACAAACACTGAGATTCCCATCAGTCAACATAACAATTGAGATAGTTACTAAGTGACTAAGGTAGGAAGTCCAAGATCAAGGCACCTGCAGATGTGGTCTCTGATGAGGGTCCATGCCTCACTGACACACCTTCTCACTGTGTCCTCCCACAGTGACAGGGCAAAACAGTTCCCGTGGACCTCTTTTATAAGGGCATTGATTCCATTCTTAAGAACAGAGTCTAATCACCTCCCAAAATGCCTCACCTTTTGATACTTAATACCATCACCTTGGGAGTTAGGATTTTACATAAGAAATTGAGAGGTAGATAAAAACCTCTTCAGATTATAGCAAAGGGAAAATATGGTGAGATCCAGAAGACTCTGGAAGAGCCAGCAAACCACAATGTAGATCTAACTACCTTGGGAAAGAGGGAACAGAAAGTAAATGGGGGTTTTTTTGTTTTGTTTTTAAGTCTTAGACTATAGAACAGTTCCCAAGAAAGTTTTGACCAAACTGAAGTCACCAGCATAAGACCTGCGTGTCCCAGACACAGAGCTCCCTCAGTACCCCTGCTGAGTAACTGATACCCAGCTATCAGTTACTAGCTGGGAGAAACCTGTAAGAATCATGGTCACAGTGCAAATGAGATGATGAATTTAAAATCTCAGTGACTGGGCCCTCAGTCAATTTACCTCCCTATGGTCAGGGATTTGGGAGTTGTCTAATAGCTGAGCCTTGGTTGTTACTTACTAATTGAAAGAATGAAAATAAATATGCTTACTGTTATTCAGTACAATGCTACTATGCTTCGTGTGTTTTTTCTATTCAACCAGAATTTGTTAAATACTTACATGTCTTAAGTACTGTGCTGTGCTCTGAGTGCACAAAGATGAATGGGACGTGGACTCTACCTCAAGAAACTCAGAATCTATGGAGAAAAACAATTAATTAAACAAATGATTACCATATAATGTATGGAGTTTATCATTAAAACATTCTTCAAGCTCTTTGTGGCTACAGAAGAGGGAGCAACTGACTTTTGGGGGGTATTGAAGAAGGCAGTGAAGTTGACACTAAGATTTAAAGATTGTCTCTCTGGATAAAGTGAAGGAGAGGAACTTCCATTCCCAAACCTTCAACATGCAGGCTTGGAGGTTTCCCATACAGGCTCTCGGGGAGTCTGACCTTTCTGGTGCTACTAAAGTGCTAAGTACCTGGAGGTAGGACTGGTAGGTGTCATTAGGTCTGGACTTCATGCTTTAGTGTGAAGGTTTCTATGGTTTGACCAAAGAAGAACTCAATAAAATGTACATTTCAGAAAGACCCTTCAGGTTACGGTGGGAGGGTAGTTAGAAGTCAGATTACCCCATATGGCTACAAATGTTTTGGTCTAAGTGACAGTTGGTAAGATTCTAGCTTGAAGTAAATGCAGCCTAGGAAGAAGGCTGTATTTTACTAGCAAAATCTCAAGGCTCACAGAGAAAGCCTAAGCAAATGATCCAGTCAAGGCTGAGGCTTCAGATTAATGGGTGAATAATGTTGGTGATAACAGGGAAAATGACACATGTAGAGGGAAATCTAAAGAGGAGGGAGGGAATTGAGGTACCTGTGGAGAATCTAAGTAGACGTGGCCAGCATCTACTTAGGACGGGAGCAGAAGCTAGTTCCATTTAATCTCACTCTTCCTCACTCTAAACATAAGCTCAAGAGGCAGCAAGCAAGAGGCTTTCCGAACCAGCAGCCTCCACATCTCAGGTACCCAAGCCATACCCTACACCATATTTAAGAGTGTCCTAGGCCATGGAAAGATGTGATCTCATAGTGTTATCAAAGGGACTAAGCAAGATGTGAGGTCCAGACAGAATCTCTCTGATGGGAGGTCACTGGGAGATGTGTCACTCCTGTCGTAACAGTTACTCTTTCTACCATCCAAGGAAGCTCCTCATACCTGTCACTTGAAGAGATGCCAGGAGGGGCCTGTGGGGCTAATTCACGTCCTTTGGGTTCCTGACCCTGGCTTCCAGAGGGCTGCAGGAGCAGAGGATGGATGGTCACCGGGTGTTGACTCCACCCAGTCCAGGAGATCTTTCAAATCCTGGCTCCTCCCCAAAGTAGGTTCACTCTCTCACTCTCCTCTCCTCCCCACTTTACCATCTGACCAGGCTATGCTTTCTTCATGTAGCAAGGACCAGAAGGTAAGCACTCTGCCTGTCATACAGACTTTCAAACCAACTTTCAAATTATTACTTTATATCTTAATTTCAGCTTTTAGAATTCAGTACTAAAGAATTTATTATTTTTCTCTGATTCTTCTGTTCCAGCACTCCATGAGGAAATGGGTATTTTGAGTTAAGCTCTCAACAAGAATAGTCACTCATGAAATACAGTCAGCCTACCAGCTCCATGAGTTAAACATTTGCAGGTTGAAACAATCTAAGGTCAAAAATATTAGAAAGAAAAAACTGCATCTGTACTGAACATTTACTGACGATTTTCTTGTTATTATTCCCTAAACAATAACATCTAACAACTATTTCCATAGCATTTACATTTAATTAGGTATTATGAGTAATCTAGAGATGATTTAAAGTATATAGGAGGGTATGCAATTATATGCAAGTGCTATGACATCTTATACAAGGGACTAGAGCATCTGCAGTTTTTGATATCTACAGGGGAACCTGGAACCAATCCCCCATGGATACCAAGGGACAACTGTACCAGAAAAAATGCATCTGTTCATATACCAAAATAGTATCCTACGAAAATAAGAAAACAAGGCCAAGGATGGATCCCTTGGAAATATGAACATTTCAAGTTCTGGTGAAGAAATACAGAAGGAATACAATGGACTCCCAAGATCCCCAGAGAAGTAGTATTTGCAGGAACACAATTAACAGTGCTAATGCCACACTGTAACAAAGATTGAAAAATGTCCATTGGTTTTTGCGCTCAGATCCCTATTTACCTTTGTCTCTGGGGAAGAAACAATGGAGTATGGAACTAGAGACAAGTTTCCATCTTAGCTCTACTCCCTACTCAGTGCATATGCAACCTTGGAGTTAGACTTTCATTCTACAATCTGTTTTCTTGAAAAGATTTTCTCTAACAGGAGGATTGTGACCTTGAGGCCAGCCTGTGCTACAGAGCAACACACTGTCTCAAAACAAAACAAAAATGTTTTTTCTAAGTTATTGGATCTCAGCTGACAGTCCTGAGAACAGCAGCATCAGAAGTACCTCAGAACATAATAGAAAGACATCTACAGCATCAGAAACTCTGGGATTGGCCCCGTGAACTGTGTGCTGTAATACACACTGAAGTCGGAGAATGCCTGTGCTACACAACTGGCAAAGGGTAGAAAAGAGAGAAAAATACACTGAAACAAAGATAGTACTGCCAACATAGGGTAGATGCCTCTGTGTCACCTCTGTCCCTTCATTCGTTCTCACCCACCCTCCTCCTCCCTTAACCTGCCAGTCTTTTCCCTGTTTCCCAGCCATTCTCTCTCTCCCTCCTTTCTTCCCCATTCCATCACAAAGAAACACTCCAACATACTTAACTCTCCTAGTCCACACGGTGAGGAAAGAACCAATCAGTCCAAATGCATTTTCCTTTTCCTGAACATAAAAGAGCTTCTGGCTATTTAAAGTTTAGGCAGGAACCTCTACACACAAAACCCAAGGATTTGGCTGAATTCTTCATTTTCCAATTGCTTATGTTAGGGCTGTGGAGACAAAACGTAAACTAATTACTCTGTAGGTTTCTGGCTCTAACCATATCAACAAAATGTGGAAGTATTAGACAGAAGATGTAGCCAAATGGGGATTCCTGGGAAGAGGAAATAAGTGATGGTTTTTCCCTAAATTTGGATCTGTATTTATTTCTAGTAAAAGCTTCTAATGAAAATTGCTATGCACACTTGCTCACAAACACACTGAAATGAATGGAGCATCATTACAGTTCTTACTCCACAGCTCTTATTTGTGTAACATTTTCATCATTTATTAGAATTTTGGTTTTTTCCAACCACTATATTGATAGAAGTAAATATGGCATATCAGGAAGAAAGAAAAGCTTAAAAACACATAATAAAGTGCCACTTTTTTTAATCAACCCCATTGCTTAATTGATAACCAGTGTGTTCCATTCTGTTTAAAAACAATTATTGTGATTTAGCTGTACAAAATGAAACTCTCCTTTTAAATCTTAATTTGGGGTGCTAGAAAGAACTTTTTAAACATCATAATTTAAATAGATTTTATTAGGCAGATTATGTCAAATGTCAATCCTGTTTGGGCAATTGTCAAGGAGCTTCAAAGATACTGTCAGGAGAGTTTTGTGCTGTAATATATGGTGTAGTTTTCAGCCTGTTAACATCTCCCTGATTTAAAATGTCTTTAACCCTGATGGGTTTATCAATCTTCATCTCGTTTCTCTTAGGCCTAGTTTTCAATTCTCCCCAGCTACACTGACTTCCCTTCCTGAGGGGCCAGCAGTTACATTTCCTGTAACATTCGCCACATCAAACAAAGAAGACTTAAAGGGCCTCAGAATCCCAGGACTGATGGCCAGGCCTCCGTGGCCCTTGTGAATTAAAACACTTCTGGCTTTGAAGAAGTAAACAAAGACTTCTCCCTACCTCCTCCTTCCTCTCTTTACTGTTCTTGTCATTCCTATTATACATTTACCAACCATTCGCACTGTTTCAACAACCATTGAGTAAATTTCCACTTGAAAATTCAGCCACAAAGAATGCGAATTTGGGGCAGTCTGGGGCCAGGGAGTCAACTGTCATCGCATTATATCTGAAATGTGCATTGCAATGAGACTTTCTTTATATTTTTATGTATGTTACCTTCCTTAATTTTCACAAAACCCTATGAAAAAGATCTGGCTAGTTTTCCCATGTGACAGAAGAGAACATTGCACCTTGTACAAGGACACAGAACACTGTCCTTCTCATTCCTAGCTCAGATGTGGCCCATTCAAGAGCCCCAATTTGGTCCCCTATGCTGTCATTTCCTATCCTGTCACTCCTCTTAAAACTGGAAGCTCTACCCTAAGCCCTTGCTCAGTGCAAACTAAAGACAGACTTTACTGATGATATTAGCAGCCCCAAAGTCTCCTGAACTCTGCTTCCCCTCCTCCACTGCCAAGCTCTTCTTGCCTGGTTGAAACTGCACCACCTACCTCTTCCAGGAACCACACCCTCTCATGCTGCATGTGGCTTGAATCACACTGGGTGTTGCTAGCACTTACTATGTGACTTTAATCAAGTAACTTGGCCCTCTGTCTTCAGCTACTCTTCAGTAAAATGAACAAGGAGGGGCTTGCCTTTTGTCTTGTGGATTACAGACAATGTATCGTAGAGATCCTGCTCTCATTTCCTGGGACCAAGAGCTCAATCTTTATTGAGTGGTACCTTCTTACTTTTGTTGCTGTAGCGCCACCTTCTCTGTAGTTCTGATATGATCTAGAAGGCCTTTGGGGCCCAGCATGCCTTTCTCCAAGCTCAGAGAAAGAAGACAGACAATCTGCACAAAGCCAGGCTCTGATAATACAAGGGAGAGACTTCGTTTTAAAAGAAGATTAAGGGAAAAGTACCTGAAAGAGTTTGATTCAGGCCTAGAACTCGTAATTTTGTTTTAAAAGTCTTATTCGGCACTTAATCTTGGGCCAGATATAACTGCCTTTTAACTCTGAGAATGCAGCAATCACCTTGGAATTTAGATCTCTAACTTCACAAAAATTTGCTATGTTTCTAGTGAAAGGAATTTTTATTTCGTAATTTGAAGGACAATGACTCAGTGATTTCATGACTCTTAGAAGAGATCAACAATAGCAAAATCACAGCTCTGCTTTCTCTTCCTCCTCCGAGTCTCCTCTTCTACTCTGCTATACAAATGTTCAAAGACTAGAACATCAATGTGAAGTAGAAGTATCTTCCTCTTCAAAGAAACAAAGCAAGCACTGAATAATTCCTACCATCCAAAGAGACCCCTGAAGTTGGACTGCAGCAGACATGGATTCACCTGCATAAAAAAGCATGTCCTCCCTTTTCTTCTGGTGAGAGAAGCTCTCTCCTCTGCAGAGAACAGGGAAGCAACACCTTCACCCAGAATGATTGATCCAGGCATGGGAAAGCCAACAACCTCCACTAAAGCTATGTCCTCTGTGTCACAGAACACAGAATGGATCCCTGGAGCATTGTCAGGTACCTATTGGTTACCAGAGGAAAGAGATGTCCAGAAAATGAGTTTCAAGCCAGAGAAAAGCAAAGCCGAGATACAGAGAGAGAGAGAGAGAGATTGGAGGAGATAAAGGATCAGAGAGAAAGTTAGAAATGAAGAGGCAGAAAGATATGTTCCTATTTTTCTTTATCTGGTTGAAGTTGTCATTCTGTCACTCCAAAAAAATAAGTATATTGGTGAATATTACACTTCATGTATCTGCGCAGATAAGAAAAGCAACTAAGCTCCACAGCAGCGTGTGTCACCTTGCCTTGACACTGAATATCTCTGAGCATGCAGTAGATTGGGCTGTGAGATCCAGACTGGAACTCAGTCATGAGTTTCCCATTCTGGGCTTGTATTACAGGGACTTTCTAAGAAAATAAAGGTGATTTTGACACTACTTTCTCTCTAATGTTTCCCCTACCCATACCAAAATCTCATTGCTTACGTGCAAGTAAGAAAAAGTTTCTGACGTATTTTGTTACTATTTAAAGGTTATGGAACTTACATTTTACTTATTCTGGTGATATCTCTGAATTTCATAAGGATTAAGATCAATGTTTCATCTAAAGAAATGAGTGTCTAACAGTAAAATTGTGAGGACTGTAGGGCATGACTGAGGAAGTTATTTCCTGTCAAGGAAATACAGATATTTACATGATAAGCTGTAAAAGCACCATTTTAAGTATCAGAAACTTACATATCTCTCTAGATTATTCAAACATCTAGATGTGTAGTCATGCAGGAATCAACACATTGTTCTTTTCATAGAGTAAAACAAGGCATAAAATCTCAAAAAAAAAAATTACAATTACTTCTGCCAAGTTCCTTTGAAACCCAAACACATTAAGGTCCCAATTCCCCTTGATTTGCTGCCCCAAGGGACTTTTAGTTCTCTAGTGTGTGGGTGCCCAAGAAATCAAAAGATGAATGTTCCGGGCTTAAATCTGCACTGTTCTTCATTAAGACAAAACCACATTTCTTATTTCCATTTATTTAACTCACAAGGTATACTAACAGAACAACACTCAAAGGGCAGGTTCACCTAATGAAGTAATTATAACGTTTAGAAAAAATTAGAAGAGAATTGAGAAGCCTGCATTCTGGGGAAGGTAGGAGATTATCTGGGTATTTCCCTCACACCCTTTCAAGTGAAGACCCTGTTTCAAATGCTCTCCCTTCTCCTGGTCTATCTTTCTGCTTTGACTTTATTTTCCATCCTGTGTCCATTGGTCATTCCTTTTCTCTCCTTCCCATCATCCTTTCTTTCCACTGCCTTTGTCCATCACTCATTTGGCTAGTTTTTATTAAAAAGCTGGTGGGTTCCTCACACTGGGCTACCACTTGGGATAAATGTGTTTTTCTTTTCCTGAGAAACAGATTACCAGGTATTAATTCCCAGCTCTGTGGGTCAGGGCTGGTGTGCCATAGCAGGAATCTTTGCTCAGTGTCTCACGTGGCCAAAGTCAGGGTGCCAGCAGGCTGGGAACTGAAATGTCAACTCTGAGGGCAAATATATTTCCAAGCGCATTCAGAATGGAGGTCCCTTTTCTTTGCTTTCTCTCATCCGGATCCACTGTTGGCTCCTTAACAACACTCACCTTCCTTTTCATATGCTGACCTCCAGCAATGTGTCAAATCCCCGTCTATTCCAAGTCTCTCTGGCCACCTCTTCTGCTACATCCAGGGAGTGTGGGTTCACTTGATTGCACTGGCTCACCTGCCTGATCCAGGTCTTTCTCCATATATCATGAAACAGTATCCCACTGCATTCTCATGTCCCAGTGACTGGGCTGGGCTGGGACATTTTGGAAATGCTGCCTATAACACCTACCATCAAAGTGCTTCCAGTCCAGGCGGGATGGGAAAGCAGCAGCATTATAATCTGATCATTGCATAAGAGAGTAAGTAAACAAAATGTGGTATGTAAATCTAAAGAAGTATCATTTGTCATAAAAAAAAAAAAGGAGAAACTTCTGGCACATACCATGACATGGATGAATTTTGAGGACATTATCTAGGTGAAATACACCTATGATTCTCCTTATATGAGGTACCTAACCTAGGCAAATTCATAGCAACAGAAAGTAGAGTAGAGGTTACCAGATGTAGGGGAAAGGGAACAGGGAGTTATTGTTTAATGGTACAGAGTTTCTGTAATGATTCTTGGCGATGGGAATATTCAGGAAATGAATAATGGTGATGTTCACATGACACTGTGAATGTAACTAGTGGCACCTAACTGCACACTTAAAAATGATTTCAATGATGAACTTTATGCTATACGTATCTGACCACAGTAACACCAAATTACAATGTGGCAAAAATAGAACATAAGAAAAGAACAGTGTAACTTATCTCAGGAAAGGGGCAACGGTCAGATTGGGAAGGAGATAGGATCAGACCAGAGGGTAAGGGAAAGGGCGTGGACAGTGTGGTGGAGGGACAGTGTCACAATTTCAGTTCTCTTCCTGGTCATAGCAAGCCTGGAGTTCCTTGTCATTTTGTTCTGACATGGCCTTTTCTCCCTGCAGGCAGTCTGCAGGCAACCTGAACCTCAAGTGTTGGTGGTAGAGGTGTGAATGATATTGCTATTTATTAAATGTCACATTGGTGGCCCCAAGGAAATAAAGAAGGAAACACAGAGACTGAACCTCCTCTGCTGTGAGCACTGCACTTCCTCAACCTGCATCAGCGCCTTACAGTAACTCTGCAAGTGAAGTACTGTCAGCCTCGGGTTCACCAACACACCTATGGAGGCTCTGAAAGTTTAGGTCATATGCCACATGTCAGGTAACGAAGAGGACAAATCTCTTTCTACTTCAGTGTCTTGTAATATGCTGTTCCCTTGAGCAGAATGTCTACCTCCTTTTTCAACACTGTCACTACCGTCACCACACCACTCCACACATCTGCTTAACATTTTTCTTCTAATTCCTACCCAGAATTGAACAAGGAAACCATGTTCAGCTTTGTAGATTGTTCTCTGCAAAAGTACTGGGAGCACCAGTCACACAGATTTTAATGTACAAGATGCCCAGGAGTTGTGTAGTGCCCAACTTGTACAAACTACGTGGTAAACCTCTCTTAGGGTTGTGGCTTAGTTCTTAGGCATATACATGAAGGAATGTAAGTTAACATACAATAGAGATCCCTGCACACCCATGTTTATGGTAGCACATTTATGTTAATAGTCAAGTCATAGAATCAGTCCTGGTGCCCAACAACAGATGAGTGGATAAAGAAAATGTTGTATGTAGACACTATGGAGTATTATTCAGCCATAAAGAAGAGTGAATTATGTCATTTGCAGGTAAATGAATGAAACAGATTGTGTTAAACAAAATAAACCAGACTCAGAAAAACAAGTGCCACATGTTTTCTCACTAATATGCGCAATTTACATCTTAAAAAAAAGAAAAAAAGACATGAACCTAGAAGGGGGAAATTGGGGAGAGGGCCATCAGGAGGTGGATGGGGGAGAAGGGGGAAAACAAGATGAAAGTACATTACATGTATGTATGAAAAGGTCATAATGAAATCCACATAAAATATGTAATAAAGTTAACAAGGGGATTAAGGGGGGGTAAGAAAAAGTGATAGGGGGGTAAATATTATCAAAGTATGTTATATGCACGTATGGAAATATTACCATGAAACCCCTCACCTTTTACAATTAGTATACGTGAATTTTAAAAAAGAACAATAGCGAACATCAATGAAAAATAAGGAAATGAAAATGGAAACATCTGAAAAATCAACAAAAGTAAATAAAAGCTGTATACTTATTTTACCTTCTGAAATAACAATAAAAAAAAAGACTGTGCCTGAGGTATCACTTCTTCTGGGTGTCTGGTTAGGTCTCCACTCCTATTGTATCTGTAGTCTTCCAAGCATCTGGTTCCAAATAATTTAAATAGTCATTTGCATAATTAACGTTTTCATATAACTTCCTTGCTAAACTGCAAGTTCAAAAAAGGAAGAAGTCACATCTGCTTATATCTTCTTAAAAAAAGGAATATAGGTTTATATGCGTTCATAGTAAAGTTCTTTCAAGTGCGACTTACTAGTGTCTGTGACTGAAACATGGAGTGATATGGAGCCCAAAGAATAGCAGACTACCTCTTTACTTGCCTTATTCCATATTTCTATAACTTGTTAGGTTAATGGCCTTTTTATTTTTGCAGTTTTGCTGATTGAACCCATTGTGCTGCTTAACATGTTTATATTTTATGCTACAGCGATACTCTGCAAAGCCATGTCTTATACTAGATGACTATATACTGAATTGAAGGATGTCCCCCTAAAAGTTCATACCCACTCAGAACCTCAGAGTGTGATCTTAATTGAGAATAGGGGTTTTGTAGATGTAATTAGTTAATGTGAGGCCATCCTAGATTAGGTAGCCCTAGACCCAAAAAAAGTGGCATCTTTATAGGAGACAGGAGAGAGAGATACAGGCACAGAAATAAAGAAAAAAACGTAAGAGGGTTGAAGACCATGTGACAACAGAAACAGATGGAAGTGACACAGCCTCAAACCAGGAACACCAATGATGGCCAGGAACCACAAGGAGCTAGGAAGAGGCAAGGGAGGATTCTTCTGTAGAGCCTCAGATCAAGCATGGCCCTGCTGACACCTGAAGTTCTACCTCCATAACTGTGAAAGATTAATTTTCTGGGTTGTTTTGTTTTTTGCAGGGGAACCCAGGGTCTTGTGCATGCTAGACAAGTGTTCTGCCACTGAGCTATACAGCCCTGCTTTCTCTTGTTTAAAGCCACACAGTTTCTGGTACTTCATTAAGGTAGCCCTACAACTAATGCAATAACCTTTCTAGTAACTACTCAGGGTCAGAATAATGATAGAGGCTATAATAGATAAACCACACATTTTCAGTAGCTAAGTAATAAAACTTTGGGACTGAGTTGTTATAGTCCATTGCTAGTATCTCAGGCATATTAGCAGATGTCCTGCACATTGTGGTTCAGTCACTCAGACTCTTTTGGTCTTGTGTCTCTACCACTGCCAGGACCTTTTTATTATCTTTGATAAAGAAAGAAAAGAGTTTAAAAGACATACCCATTTTAATTGCCTTGATTTAGAAGTGATACAAATTTGTGCTCACATTTCATCAGTAAAACTGGTTACTGGTTACATGTCCCTACTAGATTAAAAAAAGAAAGAAAGCACACAAGCCAGGCATAGTGGTGCACTGCTATAACACCCAGGAGGCTGAGGCAGGGAGGTCAGAAATTCAAGGTCAATCTGGGCTACATAGCAAGACCCTGTCTCTCTCCAAAAAAATTAAAAAGAGTAGATATGGTACCTTTGAGTGACAATTCTGTTGCAGAAGGGGAACAAAATTTTGCAGAGCAGGTCGCCCTCTCTGCTACACTGCCCTCTCAACCTTAGCTGATGTTGACCAGTCTAAACAGTGACTTTGTAGTTGGCACAAGCATTGAACTCCATTAATCCAATTCTCATTTTTAGGAATTTTGTTTTAGAATATCTAAGGGAATCTTGCACTTAGCAGAAAAGCTAATGTTCAGGTAGAGTTATGGCTATGAATAATTATGAGAAACTCAAGTCATGAGGAAGAAGAAATTATGAGTAATTGGGAGCCTTGATGAGTATGCAACTCAACAGGAAAACGGTACAACAGGAAGACAGTAAGTAGCTAACATGTACCAGTGCCTAGGTCATGTTAACAGCAGAGCACTTGAAACTCTTCAAATCTTTTCTGTCAGGGCCCCTAAAGCAGACTTGAGTCAAGTGCCAACTCTTCTGAAACTTGTTTCCATTTTCTGTTCTTGGATTCCCCTGGTATCCCAGCCACCATTGTTACACAGGTATGCTTACATTGTCTTTCTCTGTGCCATCCACCTCCTGTCACTGGGACAATTTTAATAGGTATTTCTTATAATCCAAAGGGTCTCAGAAGACAGCTATCCTGAACTTGTTTCTTATTATCTATGAGAGAAAAAGAAATCAAATTAACTCATGAGAGATAATACAGCAATAAAACCACACAGCCCAGATCTCATTAGCCCTTTCCCTGGGTATTTGGGCCATTCTGATCTAGACTTTGCGGTTAGCTTGAGTTCACACTGTACTATGCAGAGTTCTTAGCTGCAGACAACTGGATGCACTCTAGCTATTTAAGTGGAAGAGGATCCATTATAGGCTATTAGGTCCTGTGCAAAACTTGTAGGGAAAAAACTAAGTTCAGATTCTACAGAGACATTGACAATGGCTCTGAGAGCACTCCATCAGAAATGATCAACCATTTAACAAGCTGTTCTAGCAAAACACACAGATGCTCAGCACCTAAGATGCTGGACACCGTGAGGAGAATCATCACAGGAGTTATTCCAAGGTGACCAACCCCTGTGCTAACATCTTGTCTGATTCCCTGTGTGTGGCAGCCTCTTTATGTTGCTTTTTTCTGCTTGCAAATTTCTTCTCAGCAGAACCTAGATCACAAATAGAAACCTAGTTGCAAGGGAATATAGGAAATGTAGTTTTCAGCTTTCCTGTTTTTTTAGTACAGAAGGGCAGGTAGAAAGGGCTGTGAAAAGGTGTTCAATCAGCCACTCTCTAGTAGCTGCAATACATGTCAGTTTTTAGAAACTGACTTACCAGAGGAAGAGGCTTATTATCCACCCAACCACAGTCTGCAGAAGCAGTGCTCTTATGGTATTGAGGGAAAGCACCCTTCCTATTGGCTATCTGAAGACAGATTATTGAGTACAAGGATGGACCAGGTCTTCTAGTCTTAGCATAGCCACTGTTCCAAGGGACTTTCACAAGAATGTCACTTCACTCACTATCCTTTAGGGTTAGAAGGAGAACAATGGTCACCAGCATTGACCATCAGTCTATAGTATGGAAGTTGGAAAATAATTTGATAGATAATTTCCAGGGCTACTTTGAGTGTTGGAAGGCAATCTACAAGGTCAAAGAATGAGACTCACTAGTATTGTCAAAATAAAAGAGAAAGGAAGGTGACCACTAAAAACTAAAGAAAACCTTGTTAAATCAATCAGGCCAGGTGTGGTGGCCTATACCTATAATTCCAGAAATTGGGAGACTGAGGTAATAGAATCAGGAGCTTGAGGTCAAGCTGGGCTGTATAATGAGGTCTTGCCTTGAAAACAAAAAATCAATTAGCAGATCTTAATTGTCAGTGTTGGCCAAGCTCTGTATTCAACAGTACAAAAGGTCTATGTGTCAGAGGAAGTAACCACTGTTTACTTTCATGCAAGTTACTCAGGATTTTTTGCACAACGGCTTGCCATTTGTCAATACTAACACGCTCTTCAACACAAAGCCACATCAGATAACTTATGGTTTCCTCCTTGATCTCGGAGCAGCAGAAACCCATGGCCACATCTAGCTAGTGCTTATGGTCACTAACTTACCATTGCAAGCAACTCATCCTTAACGTGGAAACACTTGAGCAGCTCTTTGGCAGAAGGCTACAATGTCTGGGTTACTCAGTATCAAATCCACTCTGTGCAAAGCAAAATGAAGTTACTGGAGTCTGTGAGGTATAATAAATTGAGTTCTAGGAAAAACTCCTTCAATGTCAGGCAACTGTGTGTATGTTATGAAATTAAAGGCCTAGAGACATACATGCTGTTGTAAATCAAAGTGTTTCCTTACCTGTTCATGGACCTGCTCTTCTCCACACAGAAGAGGTTAAATTTTGTTTCCCTCCCCTGGGAAGCAGCACCTTATGAGGCTACATCATTCCAAGAGATATCAGAAAGTAATCTTCTCTGTTTCCTCACGAGTTTCAAGAACTAATCCCTAGGGGAAAGAGGAGAATTTTATGATTTATCTGCTGCCTTTTTAAAATACTTCACAAGTGAGTTATTACAATCTGCATGAGGCACTCAAAATAACTACTCTCTCTAAACACTAGCCATCAACTCCGTCACTCAAGGGGATGAGGAAATATGACCAGTGTAAAGTGGCAGTCCTTTTCTTGAAGCCAAAAATAGAACAGATTCATATCATCATTAAATTCTGCCACAAGTCACTCTATTGGATGGAAGTGAAAAATTTTGATCAAAGAAGAGACAGAATGGAGATATTTGATCTCTATTATTTTTACAATTGATTGACAAATTTAAGGGGAGTTCTCCTTAAACAGGAAAGAGAAAAATTTAGGTTATCATTCTTAGATACTTGTTGTCACTCCCTCCGTACTTGAATCTGTATTGAAGGTAAACCTACAATACCTGTGGTCTATTGTTCTGTGCAAGCAGAATGAGGGACATTTGCTCTTACCTACCTGCCAGAAACAGCCCAATCATTCCTGCAATTGAAAATGAGAAAATACAGCCTGCTTCAGTGCCAGGATAGGAAGGAAAAAGAAAAAAATACTATAAAAGCCATAAAATATGCTCCTGACAAATCACCTTAAAGACATCACCTGCGCTCAATGAAGAAAAAAATGTAAAGAATGACAGAGAATTCTCCCCAATTGTTTCCTACGAGGGGAGAAAATAGCGCATTCAAACTCAAATCATAAGTTTTTTAGTAATGGAAGATGCTATGGTCTGAGTATGGTTAGTCCCCTTCAAAATTCATGTTTAAATTTGATTGTCATTGATCGCCAACAAATGCTTTTAGACACCCCAGTCTGCAGAGCCATGAAGAAAAATAAACTTTTCTCCTTATGAATTACCTAGTCTCAGGTAATTTTGTTACAGCCACAGAAAACAGACTAAGACCGAAGCCTTAAAAGACTTCTGAAGATAGCACCATTTACTGAATTCCATGCATGTATTAGGCATGACTTAGAAGTTTTCTATAAATTTTCATTAATATGTGCCACCAATGGAAGTTGCATAAATTCACTTGCATGTTCTTATATTGCAAAATATGAGAATTGCAATATTACTAGTCTTGTTTTACAGAACAGGAAACTATAGCGCAACAAAGATCATAAATGTGTTTAGAGCATCACATCTAGTAATTTGTGGTGCTGGCTTCAAATTTCTATCTATGAAATAAAACTTGTGCTCTCTACATATTACAGTAATTCCCAACACCTATCCACAGCTCTAGAAACAATCTAAGACGTGTCTTAGCACCAGACGGAATAAGAAGAGACTTTTTAGGTACGGTCTCCAGTTCTGTATGGGGTCCAGAGTTTTAGAACCACCTAATATAAGTAAAATGAAAGATTATAATTGGGCAATTGACTCCTTTGCAAATTAAATTATTAAATAGGCAGGTGTCCCCAAGCAGAATACCTCATATTATTACCCCACTTGCATGGAAATCTGAGCCTTCTCCCTTTTGTAGCACTTTCACACACTTCTCACTCTCTTCCAGTGTACTCCTTCTTCTCTTCTCTTTACCTACTGCTCCTCTACCAGTTTAAAGCTTTAGTACTCTCGGGACTTTCTTATGGTTGCCTGGACCCATTCCATCATTAATGCCAAAACTTCTTCTAAAATATACCATTTCTACACGGAAAGTCGTCCTGTCCCCCTGAATTCATCATTTTTAAAGACTATGCCCTATTTTCACAAGCTTCTTTTCTAGCTGACTTGACCCGTGTCAACAGGTCACACTTTGGCCACATCCTGTCCCCCTTAGCCATCACTCATTTCACAATGTTTTCTAGTGCCATGGTCTCAACAATTCTTATGCTATACCTCCCTCCCTCATCTTGGCTTTTCTCTTAGATTGTCTATCAAACATCCCATTATCTGCTTGAGCACATGTCCTCCTACCTCTGCCAAACAGAAGTCCCCTCATTACCGTGCACAATGTAGAGAAATATTTGCCTCATTAATATCAACATGAAGAAGTTTCCAAGTAGCCTCATTAAAAATACTTGAACTATTCTTTTTAAATCCACAGACTCTTGTGTTGCTCAAAGCTTTTCCCAGAAGAATCTCAGGTGTTGAATCTGATCACTGACTGCTTCTTTGGCTTCCTGGCTGGGCAATAGTTTGTATATATCTGTCAGGTGACACATCCTCTTCCAATCTCCCCTTAACTCCAATAAAAGGCCTTGGTAAGGATAAAAATCTTAAATAGTCTTTCTCTCTTTCTTGCTATTTTTTCCTTCTTTGTCCTTTTCTTACTTTTGTATGTGTGTTAGTTCAGAGTTTTCATTTCTGTGACAAATATTTGAGAGAAACAATTTAAAACAAGGAAAGACTGAGTTTGGCTTGAGGCTCAGAGGTTTCAGTCATTTGTTGGCTGACTCCAATTGCTGTTGGCCTGGAACCAGGCAGAACATCATGCAAAGAGGAAATGATGAAGCAGAACTGCTCACCTAATGGCAGCCAGGATGCAGAAGGAGAGGAGGAGTTGGAGACAAGGTGTATCTTTCCAGGGCACCGCCCCACCCCTCCCCTCCCTGTGACTTACTTCCTTCACCAAGGCCCCACCTCCAACTTTTCACCACCTCTCAATAATGTCATCATTAGTCAAGGAATCCATCCATTGATTAAGCCAGATCCCTCATGACCCAATCACCTGTCAATCACCCCACCAGCTGGGGACCAAGTCATTAACATATGAGCCTTTTTAAGGACACTGCATATCCTTACCACAACAACATGCAATCTGAACAATCCACAAAGAACTAAACCTTCTCTACTGCTGTGTTGTGGGTCTTTTTCTATGTGTAAGTTTTGTGTCTACAAGACTTGAGGCAGGCTAAAGTTAGGGAAAGTTTGGGACTTACAGAAACTTCATATTACATTTCAGATTAACCGTGCTCTGGCTCAGGGACCACTCTCACCTGGCCCGGGAATCGCCCATGCCCCGCCCACTCGTTGATTATTGGATGGAAATCACCTGGTTGCTCCTTCCCCTAGATTAGCTTAAATTTTAAAACCACCTGGAGAAGAGACGTACTTTCACTCTGCTTCCAGATTCCACCTGGGCCTCACCATCCTCCCTTTTAATTTCCCTTCCCTAACTTTTAATAAACTCCATTTACACCCATATGTCCTGCCATGGATTCTTCCATGTTGTGACAAAGAATTTGGAAGTCTGATCACAGACTCCACTGCGCCGCCAACAGACTGAAGGCTTCTTTAGAGAAGCAAACTTGTGCTCTAATCTTCACGCACCTGCAGTACCCAGCACTGTGAGCAGCAGATGTTCAAAACCATTTAATTTCATTTTAATTTGCTCTAAAATACTTATAGCATCACTTGGTAGATAAACAGATTCTACCCAACCTAGAAGCCTTTCTTTATAAAAAGGAATTTATTTTTTAAGAAGAAAAGCAAAGGTTGCCTGAGGACTTTGGCCAAGGGAAAACGGCAGTTAAGCTTCCTCACTGGCCCAGAATTGGTACCAAGAGAATACTCAGTTTCTGAAACTCTCATGTCACTTGAGCTCTCGTTAGTCTTGCTGTCTCATGATCCTTTCTTTTGTAGGATCATGCAGAACAGACATGTAATATTTCTCATGAATTTCCTAATTGGTTTCCTAAGCAATAGTCATGGAAGTTGAAAACTGTCACTGCTAAGTCTTACAAAACAAAGATCATATCTAACTGAAACTATATGACCACCAAAGCGATTATAAAAATGTACATTTTATTTGCCTGCAATAAATATCACAAACATTAGATAAAAATAAAGTAAACTCTATTGTCATTTTTATCTCATCTATCCACTAAAAGGTTCAGGCAATTCAACTATATAACTTCAAGATCATTAAAATCTACAAGCTGAAATAGCTAGATCTCATTTTATTTACTTTTTAAAAATTACAAATGCACTATCTTCCATAACTGTCACTTGCACTAGCAGCCCCATTCTCTAATAAGAGCCAGTGCTCTTTTTCTAATCTTAAAATCTGAAACTTTTTGAGCACCAGTATATTATAAGTAAGAAATTCTACACCATTCAACTTTGTTCCATAACAAAAAGCTTTCTCCACAATTCTGTTTTACTTTGTCCCTTAACTAAAAATAATGTTTACAATGTGAGAATTCTCTTTTCAGTCTTTCTATTCTCAGACTTTTTAGATATTTAATATCTCTGGGATCCTTTTGAAATAAATGTCTTATGGGTTTATTTTCAATTTACATATAAGTGTTCAATTTCTTAATAATTCTTTCTTATTTTTCCACACAAATGGACTTTGCAAGCAGTATTTGACCCATGTGGTATCTAACCACTCTCAATGCTTGTTTTACCCAACATTATTTGTTTCTTATGGATGACAAATCTATCATATGCCCTCACACTAATTAGCTAACATTCATTCATTTATTTATTCAACAGTAATAATCCAGAATACCATAGGCCCAGCCTTCTGCTAGATATTAACCAAACAAAGGCAACAACAAAAGAAAAATAGGCAGTGCCATAGAAGTGATAAACAAAGGAAGTAAATAGGAGGGGCATCTAAAATAACCTTGGGGTGGGGTCAGGATGTTGGGTAATGGCACATTCCTAAAGAGAAAGATCAAAGCTGGAATCTGGAGGGTAAGTGAAGTCATTCTGGGAAGGGAAGGGGCAGGTGATAACAGTTAGCATTTGAAGTGCTTCCTTTGGGTGAGAGACTATTCTTCACACCTACTAATTTATATAAATTTATATAAATCTTCAAAACAACCCTGAGATGTAGGTAATATTAAAGCTTACTATAAAATAAGGAAACCGGGGCACACAGAGTCACTCAAGGTCACACAGCTGGTAAGTATAGGGTCAGGTTCCAGCCCAAGCATCTCACGTTTGAGCACTGCCTATCCTAACATAGACCCAGTCGATGGTAAGAATAGACCTTACATTTACTGAGCACACCTCAAGTTCCAGTGTGCGACTATTTGCCTTATTATTACAAGTATAGGTTCAAAGGGTTTAAGAAAATTGAGCAAATGCAAAAGCATTAAGATGGTAATGTTTTGTTTTTAAATGGGAAATAAGTTTGGGTGATGATATGGAGAAATTGGAGCCCTTGTATATTGTTGGGAGGAAGGTAAAATGTTACAGTCACTGTAGAAAGGTCTGACAGCTCCCCAGTAAGTTAAACATGGAATTATCATATGCCCAATGACTCTACTGTTGGATGTATAACCAAGAGAACAAAAACCAAGAGTCAAATTAAACTTACAGAATATAAACAGCAGCACTATTCACAACAGCCAAAAGGTAGAAACAGCCCAAATGTCATCAACTGAGGAATTGAATAAACAAAGCATGTTATGCCATAACATGCGTGAACCTTGAAAATTTTTTCCCAAGAGAAAGAAGCCAAACACAGAAGACCATAGACCGTATGATGCCATATCTTACAGTTTAGATCGTGGTTGTCCTCCAAAGCCCTGGTATCCTCGCTCGCCAGTCCTTGGTGCTATTGGGAGGTAGTGGAACCTTGGGGAGATGGGGCCTAGTGAAGGAAGTGAGGCCATTTGAGGCATGCCCTTGAAAGGGATATTGCTTACTGTGAGGTGAGAAGTTTTCTCTGCCAGACACTCCCACTATGAATGGATTGCCTCACTACAGTCCCAACAGGAATGAGGTCACCTAACCATGAACTGAAACCTTCAAAACTTCAAGCCAAAACAAACCTTTCCTTTCTTTAAAGTGATTATCTCTATCATTTTGTTACAGTAATGGAAAGGTGACTAATGTACCACACATAGGAAATGTCCATAACTATCAAATTTATAGAAAAAGAAAGCAATTTACTGGTTACCAGGAACCAAGTAAAGAGGGGATGGAAAGTGACTGCTTAATGTGTATGGGGTTCTTTTAATGTGTACTATGATAAAATATTCAGGAACTAGATAGAGGTGACAGGTGCACAGCACTGTGAATGTACTAAATGTTATGTTGTCATGTTGTGTGTATTTTACCACAATTCTTAAGAATTAAAAATGCAAAAGTAATTGAGTAACTTGGTCAAGGTTGCTAGGACAAGGTGAGTTTTAAATAATGTGGGAATCTCAGGAGCTCCAAGATGTCTGGTATAAGTGCATAAAAGTGAATGCATGGGTGGATGAGGGAGGAGGAAGAATGGCAAATGTTGAGACAGGAGGAGAAATCAGAGTCCCCATCATGACAACGACTTGTAAGGTGGATTGAGACCACCCTACCTAGAGGCACTGATTCAAGAGTCAGAGCACCGAGAAAGAGGAGGGCCTCTGATCTCTCACTACAGACAGGACCTTTCCCCACTATGTTCTCTTCCCTAGATGCTCTGTGTGCTGGGGGATGAGATAGAGAAAATGACAGCCCAAAGAGAATGAAGACCAAAGTTACACAATTTCCATCCCCACTCCCAACCTAACATTGAAAATAGGAATATTCCTTTCTATTCCTCCAACATCTGTAATATAGGAATAATAACAGCTCACAGTTCTTAAATCCACTGTGAGAATCAAGTGGGTTAATGTATGCAAAGCCCTTAGAACAGTGTCTGGTTCAAAGTCAATGCCATATAAATGTTTGCTGTTAGTGTTTTGCTATTATTGCCTCGATGATCTCCATAAAGTGCCTCTCAGACATTTTCATTTTCATCATGTGGGATGGAACTGAGTGCTGCCTTATCTGGAATGTTTGCCCAAGCACACTACATTTTGTTAGCAGTACAAGTCATCGAAACTTGACTTCATGGGAAATAGAATTATCTGCCATTTCATCAGCATTTTATAACGACAATATAAATTTCCTTCCTGGTTGCTTTGATAACAGAGAAGAAAATGCTCTTTTCACACTGGTCTGGCTTTTAAACAAAAGGTATGCTTTTAGCATTATACATTGCATAAGCATTGTGCTCTTCATACAAATTCACAACAAGGAGGACAAAAAGCAAAGAAAAATTAGCCATTTTAGATTCTGCAACTGTCCATTATGCATTAGAAGTTTCAGCAACAAGATTCACTAATCAGAAATCACACATCCTCATTATGAAATGTATATCAGTAAAATGTGAAAATGAGCCCTCTTTGACTGTAGCCAGACCTGACTACAGAAGATTTTTAAGTCTTGGTATTACAGGCTGTTTATTAATGACAACAGTGTGATAGACAGTTCATTAATCCTATTTATTAGGCTCTGAAATAAATTTCCATAGGTAAGTAATAATTTAAAAGGATTTTTAAAAATTAAGAAGTTGTTTTATGGTTCTGGGATTTAGACTTTCAATAAAGGGTCAGATAGTATATCTCTTAGGCTTTGCCTGCCATAAAATCTCTATCACAATGACTCAACTCCACCTTTACAATGAGAAAGTAGCCATGGACAATATGTAAATGAATGGCATGGTTCCTTTCCAATAAAACTTTACTTATAAATATTATGATGTAGATGAAATTTTAAGCATTATTTTAACTTAACTTAGACACAAAAGGACAAATGTTTGATTCCATTTATACCTGGTACTGGCAAATTCATACAGAGAGAAAGTAGAATGGTGGTTCACAGGAGCTGGAGGGAGGAATGGGGAGTTGTTCAATAGGTACAGAGTTTCAGGATGTTGGGATGAAGGGAAAGTTCTGGATGCAGATCATGCTGATTACACAGTACTGTGAAAGTGCTCAATGCCACTGAGCTACATGCATGAAAGCTGTTAAAATGGCAAATTTTATATGATACACATTAAAAGACATTTGTAAATTTTTTTTTTTTTTGCAGAAACAGGCAGTTGCCCTGCAAGACTGGAGTTTCCAGATGCTTGATCCAAACATTGCTTTTTCCACCTGATCATTCTTCTTTCTGTGCTTCATCCATCTTTGTTGTGATTGTTGCTTCTGTCACTACTGCTTTTCATTCCATTCCTTGATTAAGCTGGGCAGCCAAAATGCTGCCTTTGTGCAGAGGAAGAAACCATCTGCATTCTTTCGAGGCTGCTGTTCTTTCTAGAGCTAGTCCTTCTGAAGGCCATGGCTTTCATAGCTACAGATTTAGAACAAGAAGTACAAGAGTATGCAGCTCTGTGCATTCAAAAGTGGCCATAGTAACTCAAAAACATTTGGGGACAGACTTGGAGTGTTTTCTAGCCTTTCTGATGGGCTCTACAAAGCCGTCATCACTTTTGTTCCTCAATGGCTAATAGCAGATTTAAGACACACCTGTAGGCTAGGACTGACAACAGAGATTTTCTCTATGTGAAAGTTAATGGTTCATGCACAGATTGAACCCTTGGCCTGATTCATCTCTCCTCTCTATTCAATTAATCAAGGCAATTGGCCTTGACCTAACAATCATCTCTCTACTACAGTTAGTGAGTGCTTAACCTTTCTGGGCAAACTGGATTCCTCCAAGCTTGGACAAGCAGAAGTATTCACATTTTAAAGGAAACCTATTTAAAAATGAATATTAAAAATATGCATGATTATTGAAAGAGATCATTAAATGGACCAAGCCAGTCTATTAAGACCACTTAATAATCAGCAACTCTAATTTCCATGAGTCTAGCGCACCAAAATGGATGACATGAGTTGGCCAAGGTGAGCTACCTATGATGGAACCACAACAATAATAATTTCTCTATCTTTAACTAATAAAGTGAAAATTATTTTTACTGACCTGAGGAAACAAAGCTCTTGATTTCCAAAGGACTTTTAACTAAGGAAAAAAAATCTAATTTTTTTCTGCTACTAACCAAGCAACATTTTAAAAGCACCAATATGATTAAGCACCTGCTTAGACACAAAAATTATATGATTTACATATTTGAATAATTCTTAGTGTTTTTATTTTTCTGGTACCAGGGACTGAACCCAGGACCTCAAGTTTGCTAGGTAAGCTTTCTACCACTTAAGCTGCACCCCCAGCCCTTTTTGTTGTTGCTGTTGTTTGTTTTTGTTTTTAAGACTGAGTCTTTCTAACTTTGCACAGGCTGGCCTCAAACTCTTAATCCTCCTGCCTCTGCTTCCTATTAGCTGGGATTATAGGCATGCACTGTCATGTCAGGATTTTTCTTAATTTTTATAATGATTCTTTTTGTTTGACACTAAAGTAGATCATTTAAATTTTCATGCCATCCTACTTGTTTTTCTTTCAACACTTGACTCTTCTAACAATAAAACACTTGGTAAGGATAAATAATCCTTTCAAAAAAATCTGTAGGCAAAACTAGATTTTCTTTAAATAATTTTAGTCTGCACATATTAAATTGTGTAAAAATATTTACTATGATAAAAACCAGACATAGATAATCTATGTTAGCTATAAACCTATTTTAGCCTCCACATTGAGCAGGTCCTTGCATGCAGGAGGGAAGACAGAGAGCAATGATGGCTGAGGATTTATTGTCACCAAAATGATTAGGCTACAACAGTCATTTTAAACACATGAAGTATTTACAGATCACCTGAAAAATCACTCTAGTATCCAGAATGTTACCTGTTGACCTTTGAAAGTAGAAGTGAGTGAATGTCTCCATCAAGACTCTTCTCTGGTTTTGAAGTTTAATCTAGTGTCATTGGTTCTTCATATCCATGGTTCCAATTTCCCACTGATGTCTTATATCTTGGGTTTCTTCTTCCCAGTTAGAAAAGTGTAGTGATGAAATAGGTGAGGTAACTCTGAGCCCAGAAGACCCATGTAATTACATGGTGTTTCCTGCACAATCCACCATCCTCTGACACCGGATATCAGTACAATGATGGGTAAGCAAAAAGATTGTCAGGGAAGTTTGGCAGTGAGCACAGCCTGTGGTACAGCACAGGAAGGAGTGTTTCTAAGCAGAGGTCGGGGCTACAATTACATGGAAATCAGAATGCTTCTGCCGAGAGTAAGTCAGTCTCTCTTGGTTTTTTCTAGGAGGTCTCTGAGAGGCTCGTTTTTCTTTTAAAAAGATTATGTCCTATACATAGAGTGCAATGCTTTTCTTCTGAGAGAAGGCATTCATGGGAAGGGTTATTTCTAACCCAAAGGACATACGGATGATTGTTTGGGGTTATATAATTTATCTTCTAAAACTGACTAGCAATTCTCCAATTTGGCAAAATTTGACTAGCCGCACTTATTGAGCTCACACAAATACAACCCCCAATTTTCTGGTTGAAAATGAAAGGCCACCCCATTTGTATTTTCCCTTCATGGCTGTGACTCTCCATGCTGTAATGCCTGCAGAGCTTTTCAAAGGGGTTATTCTTGTCATTATAATTAACTTGTCTCACACTGGTGACCATGGCTCACATCTGTAATCCTAGCTACTTACACAACTGAGATTTGAGATTGGGAGGATCAAGGTTCAAGGCCAGACTGGACCTTGATTTCAAGGTCCCATCTCCATAGAAAAAAGCTGGAGGTGATGACACACACCTGTCATTCCAGCTAAAGCAGGAAGTGTAAAATAGGAGGATGGCTGGTGTAGGCCTGCCTGGCAAAAAATGAGACCCTATATTGAAAATAACCCAAGGAAATAAAGGACCAGACATGTGGCTCTAGCAGTAGAGTGTCTGCCTAGCAAATATGAAGCCCTGAGTTCAAAGCCCAGTTAGCAAGTATGAAGTCCTGAATTCAAAGCCCAGTACTGCCAAAAAAAGAAAAATTGTTCTGACTACACATAAAGGCAACTAGGATACTTTTTATATAAATTCATGTGCTGTTACTCTATTGAGTATGTTTTCTTTGGTTTGTTTCTTCATTTTGAATTGCTAACCACAACTTAGCCTGGACATTCCCACTGCTGCTGTTACTGGGCCCTCCTTAGACCAGCTTGAGTTAGTTGTCCTCAGAATTGAATTGAGAGAACAAATTCCTGCATGTCTCTGTACTTCCTTAGCTTCAGACACACCTCAGGTGACAATCTCCAAGATTCTTATTGTAAAATTAACTATTCTGAGTGGACCATTCCTTACTTTATTCAATGCTTGGGACCAGAAAGGCTTTGGAGGTTTGTTTACATATATATATATATATTGATTTGGTAATATTTGCATATACATAATGAGATATCTTATAAGTGGAACCAGGATGTAAACGTGGTTTTGTATACACCTCATGCATGGAGACCATAGGTAATTTTTACAATGTTTTTAGTGCACCTGTGTTTTGAAGGCAACATGTCACATTCGAATGCCACCAGTGGTGTTGGCTTTTGAAAAGTTTCAGATCTTTGGAGCATTTCAGATTTTGAAACTAGGGATCCTCAACTTGTACTATCACTGTTCCCACAGGCCTTACCTATAGATACCTCATTTCCCCAACAAACAAATTAGGTAGTAGTCACTACCTCTACTTCCCAGGTACAGAAACTGGGGCTAGGGGATGTAAGACTTGCCCAAGATGCTCCCTCATAGTGAACACTGAAATCAAATGATCCTCTATGTGTCTTACAGGGGTGTTTTAAATGTTCAAGAGCTATGTGTTATCTCCTTAGTGCTAACATCAACCCCATCCTCCTCCATTCTCTAATACCCAAGGTCACCTGGGTATCTTGGTCCTCCCATTTTGTTTTGTTTTGCTTTGTTTTATTTTGTTTTTAGACAGGGTCTCACAATGTAGCCCTGGTGGGTATGGAACTCCAGATCCTCCTGCCAAATAATTCCAAGCACTGGGATTACAGGCACCCAGAGTGGGTCCTCTTCTGTAAGGGCACTAGTTCCATTCTTGACTCATGACCTAACTGCTTCCCAAACACCACCACATTGGAAGTGCAGCTTCAAAGGCCTTCCCCTCTTTTTTTACCCTGTCCTTCCCCTTGACCACAGCTTGGCATTTTTCACACTGGTTCCTGCCAGCAGCAAATTCTCCAAAGACCTGCTCCCTACTCCTGGCTCCTCCACACCCCACTAGGGCTCTTCTAGGTTCTCATAGTTGGCTGGCACTGGCTGCCCACTTCTGTTCCCATCTCAGATAGCCTCATTACCTGTGTTTTCTAAGGTAACTTTCACATCAGCTAGCAGCTCTTCCAGGCTCAACTGCCAGGACGCATCATTAAGCGAGGGTCCCCTCGCTTAATCCTGGGGCTTTCAAACACCCGTACATGCACAGAGGTCACCATGTCCAAGACACGTTTCTGGAATTCTAGAAGACTACTACAATTGCATGTTTATTCTGGTACGTCAGCACCGGCTAAATTTAAAGCTTTTTGTCAACTAGAATTTTATTATTTTGGCCAAGTTTGGCCATCTCAGAGTATTCCAAAAGCAGGTGGCTAAATAAGTCCTTGACTTACTAAAACTGGGGAAAATGAGTCATTGAAACATAGTGTTTTTTTCTTTTTAATGCAATTCACAGGTTTGAGATAATCGTGGACTCACACACAATTGTAAGAAATCCCTCGAGCCCTTTACCCTGGTCCACCACCCTCCAATCTCCAACCCCACACCCACACACACACACCTCCCCTCATCGTGACACCTCAGTTCAGTAGCACGGCCAGGACACTGCCCTCAATCAGGCAAAGACACGATGGGGGACAGTTTCGTCCCCCCAGGGCCCTGGGTGGGACTGGCGTGGTTAGCACAGACAGGGAGAGGGTGGACGTCCTCTTTCTCCGCTGACCCGGGGACCCACACAGGGCCTGGGGCCTCGGAGGGTCGAATTGCGACCTCCTGCCTGGCCTTCTCTGCCGCTGGGGACGGCTTAGCGTCTCGGTGCGGGATGGCCTTGCGGGAACCGGGGCCGGGTCCGCGGTGTGGAGCGCGTGCGGGGCGCACGGGTCCCCGCGCGAGGCTCTGGCTGACTCAGTGCTGGATCTGCGGGAGGGGAAAATCCAGCTCGTGCCCGGCCGACTCGCCGCCTCCTTCCCTCCACCTGCCGCGGGGTCAGGAGCCTTTCTACACCGCACGTCTGCTGTGCTGTTGCGCCGAGAGGAAGGGGAAGGACCTGTGCATACCCTTCATCTCTCCAGACGCGGCTCCACACGGGATCCCTGCGTGCGCAAGTGTGTGTGCACACGTGGGTGTGTGCATGCATGAGTGTGTGCATGCGTGAGTGTGTGCATGCATGAGTGTGTGCATGCGTGAGTGTGCTGGACACAGGCACGCGCTATGTAGCACTGCTAGCCTGAAGCTCGCGATCCTCCTGTGCTGAGATTACAAGTGTGCACCACCTCGCCTGGCTTAACCCTCCCTTCATGATGAGTAAAATCCGCACACATTTACACAGTTAAAAAAGAAAAAAAAAGGGCTAGTGGATTGACTCAAGAGGTAGAGTGCCTGCCTGGCTAGCTAGTGTGAAGTCCTGAGTTCAAACCCCAGTAGCAGCCAATAAATAAATAAATAAGTTAAAAATTTTTAAGTAAAGTAGGATACTTCATTTAATGCTTTCAAAATGTATAAAAAGGCCAAGCATGGTGGTGTACAACTATAATCCAAACTACTTGGGAAGCAACAAAGGTGAACAAGGTGTCAAGACAAAATAAAACCAAAAACACTGGGGGTGTAGTTCAAGTGTAGAGCGCTTGCCTACCAAGCACAAGGTTCTGGGTTCAAGCAATTACTGTTTGTTTCTTGTACTTTTTTTCATCTTACAAATTTTCTAAACTAAAAATGATATTTTTGTTAAAAACGTATTTATTTAACATACAAGAACTATCCCTATTCAAATGTGAATGATAAACTGGCTTTTCCAGAACGACATAAACTTGTCATGTTCAGTTTTTTAATGTTCAAGGAAGTGAGTGGTTTTATATGTGAAATGAACCACTTATAGTTATCTAAGTAAATCACTTGTTATTACAGTTAATTAAAAGTCTGAATTTTTCTGGGTGTGGTAGTGCAGACCTGCAGACCGGTAATTCAAGCAACACAGGGGAGGCTGAGGTGGGAGGATCAAGGAGTTCTGAGGTCAGCCTGAGCTGCATATTTACACCCTGGCTCAAAAAAACAAGAAAAAAAAAAAAAGACTGAATTTTTTCCTAAACTTGAGTTCAAATTAAATCCTTGCTTTTTTGCTAATTGATTTAGAAATTAAATGACTTTTATTAAAAAATAAGCATAATCTTTATTCTTTGATTAATTTTTAAATAATAATCTACTGGTTCATATATTAATGACCTAAAAGCCATTCAAAAATTTACAGCATTAAATTCCCTTAAAAGTTTTAGCTAACATATGTAAGTTTAATGTTTTTTATTTTCTCAAGCACATCACAAACATAAAAAAAACTATGTACTATAGTATACAGTCACAAACTTTATAACAGCTAAAGCATCTTGTAAGTTTTTACCAGCTTTTTCAAATATAACAATTTGAAGTTATAACCTTAGTAAGTATTCAAACACTATTTATAAACTTAATTAATTACATACCCTACTTCGTGTCAACTTTAAGTCACAAGTATCAATCAGGCATTTCCAATTAAAAATACAAAACAATTAAATCCTCTAACAGGTGAGCCACTCTCACAAGTCCTCCCTTAAACATCTCAACATGCCTTTAAGAAGCATTAGTTCTCATGTTGATATAAAGGGGAGGTCACATACAAGCGAGGGGGGGGACAGTAAAAGAAGGAAGTTAAGATGGTGAATGTGGTTGATGTACTCTCAATACAAGAATGAATACAGAATTTTTAAGCCTGTTGAAACCACAATAAGAAGGGGACTAAGGTAGAAAGAAGAAAAATAGAGTGACAAAACAATTTGGGTTATAATACATTCATACATGGAACTATCACAAGGAAACTCCCTGTATAGCTATCTTAAACAAAAATGACATTTTTTTTCTTTTACAAAATCAGAATACAGGAGGGCAGAACAGGTACTATGGTGGTGGGAGAGGGTTGGTGCCAGTGGAAGGGGAAAGAAGGTGGGGAAAGGGTGTAGGAGGGTGAATATAGTGCAATATTGTGTACACATGTATGTAAATGGAAAAAAAATGAGATTGTTCCAGGAAAGAGGAGAGAGGGGATAAAGGAGAATGGTCGAGGGGGGTGAATTCAAGTATGATATATTTGATATATTGTAAGAACTTTTGTAAATGCCACACTGTATCCCCACCCAGCACAAAAAAACAAAACAAACAAACAAACAAAAAAAAAAACCCACAACTAAGTGCACATAAAAGCTTACTACTACAGGATTAACACCTTCTACACATTTTTTCCTTCTCTCCACGTTATTTCTACAAATGTATGGGTTTTCCTAAATTACTTAGGCAAGTGAAGAGTGGCAATCACTACCTCCAGCAACAACAGTTCTTCAGAAAAAGACTGAAAACTACCATCTGGGTAAATGGTCTTCAGACTGATTTATTTGGGAACTAGAATGGGAGATCCCATGTCATCCTTTTTGCTCTCTAATGCCACTTCAATGAGGGAACTCAAAAGCTCGCTTTTATCTGCCATGCAATTTCATACCCCCAAAACAAATCCTTTGGGTATGTTTCAAATTTCACCTTTATGCAAATTTTATTTTCAATTTTGTTGTCTGATGTAGAATTCTGCATACACCCTATGGAAGTTAATTGCCTTCCACTGTAACCACTTCATGGTAATAGCACCCTTTCCCTATTTTATTCCTTACATGTCTTCTTGGCCACTATTTGATAGTCATATTAAAAGTTATGTGTTAGGTTTGCTGTAGATTTTGTAGATATATGCAAAATGTTTATAAATTACATTATATCTGTAGTCCAGCACAGGAAAACATTGTTTCCATGTTTGTTTGTTTTTTATTTATTTTTATTTTCTTTGGGGATCAAACCTCAGCACCTGCTAGCAAAACACTACTTCTGAGCTATACCTCCCAACCTTTCCTGTTTATCTATTGGAACTATATTTAGGCCACAGAATGAGGCCAAGTTCATGGGTCACCAATCCCCTAAGACCATCCATAGCCTGTTCAAATTAATCATGAAATAACCATGATTTCTACATAAACATGGAGTAAATAAATAAGCACACTGTAACACATCCAATTAACCTATTTTCCTCACTGTTTTCAGAAAGTCCAAGCTGTCTAGGTAAGATGCATAACAAAAATAATCAGCCACTAAATTACTGTAACAACATTGAATTTACCATTCCCTTGATGATAATTAGGTTGCTTCCAATTTTTATATTATAAATAAAATTACAGTGAATGTGCATTTGTCCATTTACATAGTTTCATTGTTGTGTTGGATTATTTCCTTACAAAAAATTTCCAGTGGTAATATTACACAGTGAGCAGATGGACTCAATTTTGACTATTGAGAACTCTTGCCTTTCCTGCTTTCCAAAAAGCTTATTTGATCACAATAATGTCAATATCATATTTATGTGGTTGGCTTAGATGTTCTTTAATATGGGCAATTTGTAGACGTTAAGTGATACTAAAATGTCACTTTGGTTACTAAGGACAACAGATTTTTTTAAATAACTTTTTGCTATTTACCTTTTGCTTACATAATTTATCTTTTTGAAGCCTTTGTTCATTTAAAACTGGGGCTTGCTGGGTGCCAGTGGTTCATAGGTGAAATCCTAGCCATTTAGGAGGCTGAGATTGGGAGGATCCAGGTCCGAGGCCAGTCTGGGCAAAGAATTTGTGAGACCCCCATCTCCAAAATAACCAGAGTAAAATGAACTGAAGGTGTGGGTCAAGTGGTAGAGCATGAGGCCCTGAGTTTGAACTTCAGTCCCAACAAAAAAAAGAGATTCCTTTTAAATTTTTTTTTAATTAAAAAGAAGAAAAACTGGGGCTTGATATTTGTCATGGAAATTCAAATTAATTTTTATGTATTTTATTAACCTGTTGGTACTCATACTTTGTGATCTATTTGTCTATTAAATTTTACTAGATTTCATTATATATATTTAAGCATTTTGTTTTAATTTCTATCACAATGAATCTAGCAATCCCTTGAATAATGATTCTCTGGTTTTCTTTTAAGAAATAGAATTTATTTTAAAATACGTTTGCTCTGCGATGGTAAGGACCATGCTATTTTATATATGAGAATCTGCAAGATCTAGCACCCAACCTGGTTCACAGGGATAATCATCAACTCAGTTTTTATTCTATTTTAAAATATGCAGCATTTCTTAAAAGTGTTTGGCAATTAACTATGATAAAATAAAATTTAAAAAGTATGCACTAATGGCATAGCACATTAATTTACTCAATTTATTTATTAATAAAAACATACATAAGAGGCTTTCACATAAAAATATTATAATGACTTCTATTAAGGAAAAATGTTTAATAAAAGTAGATATGAACAATGCTAGGAAATCTTATTTTTATTCTTATTAGATTTTTAAGAAAATATTTTCCCCAAAAATATATAGGACAAGCTCTATTGATTTATGACTTACAAATACTTATTTGAAAACCTCACATTAGTACATATATAAATTCTGTTTTCAGATTATAGGCATTCAAAACTAAACACTTGCTTTAAGCAGTACTAAATACTAGAGTTTTCCTCTACAAAACTCTTAAAATAGGTGTGGCTCAAGTGGTACAGCACCTGCTTTGCAAGTGCAAAGCTCTGAGTTCAGACCCCAGGCCCACCCAAAAAAAAAAAAAAAAGGAACTACAAAACTCTTAAAAGTAATTACAATGAATAAAAGTTTACCTTTGTCTTTAAAAACACATTAAATATATAACACTTGTGCAAAGTCAAAATTTTTGAAGTAGGACACATTTCTTCTCTCCTATGAATAGAATAGTGGCCAAATTATTAAATTCCTATATGTTTAGAAAGCCTAATTTCTCTTGAAATGTCTTGATAATTGTATTTTAGGCTCTGGTTTGAATGTAGAAAGGTGGGAAGAATATAATTCTTACCCATAAAACAAAAAATAAAAGCTGGAAAATTCTCAAAATTGTATCTTTTTTTGCAGTTAAGGATGTAGCTTAGTGGTGGAGTACTTGACTAGCATTCATGAGACCTTGGGTTTGATCTCCAGCACCACAAAAAGAAAAAAGGTAAGGAAGGAAAAACACATGTACAGGAAATCAATGCGAGTCAACTCCCTGTATAGCTATCCTTATCTCAACTAGCAAAAACCCTTGATCCTTCCTATTATTGCTTATACTCTCTCTTCAACAAAATTAGACATAAGGGCAAAATAGTTTCTACCTGGAAGCGAGGGGGAAGGAGGGGGCAGGGGGGGTAAGGGAGGGGGTGGGGGTGAAGGGGGGAGAAATGACCCAAACATTGTATGTACATATAAATAAAAGAAAAGAAAAGGAAAAAGGTAAGTAACTTTTCTTGAATCCATCAGAAAGCTGAGATCTAGGATGATCCACTAACCTGAATTCTAAGGAAAGATAGGAAATCCACAAAGAGACCAGCTGGAAGCACTGACACACCTGGGCAGACCACAGAAGCAATAGGTGGCAGCTGTGTGTGTAAAGAATTTTGCCAGACACAATGATAAATGCCTATAATCCCAGCACTCAGGATTCTGAAGTAGGAGGATTGTGAGTTCAAAGCCAGCCTGGGCTACATAGTAAGACCCTGTCTTAAAAAAAAAAAAAAAGAAAGAAAGAAAAGAAAGAAAAAGAAGGAAAAGAAATCATATACAATGTGTAACAAATTGCCAAAATCTGAATATCAATTAAGCATTAGAATTAAATCTATGGTAGCTGCAGACACAGGAAAATCATAAGTAAGAGAATGCCTACTCATGGTACCTTCTTCATGTCCCATACTGCAGTGCTCATGAGAAAGAGACATGGTAGGAAGCCAGTGAAAGCTACATTGGTGATGCAACAGGACAGATGTTGTCATTGTGGTAAGGACAGGGAGCCCTGTTCATCCCCTTCTCACCTATACCACAAAAGCCTGAAGCACAAGTGATCAGAAAACCCCAGGCTAAATATATACAAAATTCAGAAATAAGTAAAACAAAGCATAAAAGCAACATGCTTCAACATGTCATATTCAAACAGCTGAAAACCAAGTTAAAGAAAATATCTTGGGAATGAAGTTGTGGCTCAAGTGATAGAGTGCCTGCTTTGCAAGCACGAAGCCCTGAGTTAAAAACAAAATATCTTGAAAGCATCCAAAAAAAAAGACATATTACACACAGGGAGAAAAATTAAGAATTACAACAGATTTGCCAGAAACTATGCAAGCCAATAGATAGTGGAAGGATGTCTTCAAAATATTGAGGATAAGAAAGAGGGCAACTTTGATTAAAGTGCATTATATGCATGTATGGAAATGTTACAATGAAATCCTGTTACACAATTAATATACGCTAATGAGAAATATTCTAAGAAAACCTTGCACACCTAAATGAAGGTGAGAAGGCACATTGTTTCTCTACTTCTCTACTTGACTTTCAGGTCTTCTGACACCAGATGTATGGGATCTCTTCCCACACACCTAGTAATCCTCAAGGGACACCAATGAAGTATCTAATAATGAAGTATGTTATGACACTCTCCATCAGGGTATAGTGTCACATTCCACTGGCTAAGGGCTAATTTTCACCTCTTCAGACACCAGTTGCAAGTTCCAGGCTGTTTCCTGTGTTTATCAAGCAACTGGCGCTAAAGTCACATTCCTGCAATCTCACCACTGGGCTTGTTAACCTGTTCATGGAACTCAGTAAAATAGCTTACAGCAAAGTAGAAGGAACATAGAGCAGAGTCCATGGTTTGTGGCAAAGCTTCCATGCTTCTCTGGCCTTCTCCAAGAACACCATGTGATTACCAACCTGGAAACAACAAATCTTGTTCAAAAAAAATTTTTATTGTTGTGCTGGAGGTACATTGTGGCATTTACATAAGTTCTTACAATATATCGAATATACCTTAGTTGAACTCGCCCCCTCCATCATTTTCCTTTATCTCCCTCCCCCCCAGTTCCTGGAATAGTTTCAACAGGTCTCATTTTTCTGTTTGCAAACATGTGTACATAGTATTTGCACCATATTCACTCTTCTATACCCTTTCTCCACATCCCTTCCCTCTCACTGGTACTACCCCCATACCCCCCACAGGACCTGTTCTACCTTCCTGTTCTCTGATTTTGTAAAAGAGGAAAAAATAACATTTTTGTTTGTGTAAGATAACTACACAGGGAGTTTCCTTGAGACATTTCCATGTATATATGTATTATAACCCAAATTGGTTCATCTCCTCCATTTTTCTTCTTTCTACCCTTCTTATGGTGATTCCAACAGGTTTAAAAGTTCTATATTCATTCTTGTATAGGAATTACATCAACCATATTCACCTTTTTAACTTCCTTCCTTTACCCTCCCTCCCTTATATGTGACCTCCCTGTAGTGTGACCTCTTTTTCATAATATTGCTGCATTTGTATTAGGTCTATATTCCACATATGAGAGAGAACATGAAGCCTTTGGCCTTCTGAACCTGATAACTTCACTTAAGATGATGCAGTTCCATCCGTTTACCTGCAAATTACAAAATTTCATTCGTTGTGGCTGAATAAAAATCCGTTTTATATAAATACCACATTTTCTTAACACATTCATCAGTAGCGGGGCATCTTGACTATTTCCATAGCTTGGTTATTGTTAACAATGCTGCAATAAACATGGGTGTGCAGGTGCCTTTGTTGTAACCTGACTTACATTCCTTTGGGTATATCCCTAGGAGTATAATTGCTGGATCATATGGCAGATCTATGTTTAGTTTTTTGAGCAGCCTCCATACTGTTTTCTATAGTGGTTGTACTAATTTACATTCCTACCAGTAGTATATGAGAGTTCCTTTTTCCCACATCCTCACCAACATTTGCCTTTGTGTTCTCAATGGTAACCATTCTAACAGGAGTAAGGTAGAATCTTAACATCATTTTGATTTGCATTTCCTTTATGGCCAGGGATGTTGAGCATTTCTTCATGTGTTTTTTTGGCCATTTGGACTTCTTTCTTTGACAACGCTCTGCTCAGTTCATTTGCTAATTTTTTTATTGGGTCATTGATTTTTGGGGGGAGTTTAGTTTTTTGAACTCCCTGTATAGTCTGGATATTGATCCTTTGTCAGATATAAAGCTGGCAAAGATTTTCTCCCATTCTGTGGGCAGCCTCTTCAATTTGGTGACCATTTATTTCTTTTGTTGTGCAGAAGCTTTTTAATTTCATATAGTCCCATTTTTCAACTCTTTCTCTTAGTTACTGAGTCGTTTGAGTTCTGTTTAGGAAGTCATTATGTATGCCTATTAATTCCAGTGTATTCCCTGCTCTTTCCTACACTAGCTTCAAAGTTTCAGGTCTTTATTAAGGTACTTAATCCACTTTCAGTTGATATTTGAACATGGTGAAAGACATGGATCTAGTTTCAGTCTTCTACATGCAGATATCCAGTTTTCCCAGCAACTCTTCAACAAGAGGCTGTCTTTTCTCCATCATTTGTTTTTGGTGCCTTTGACAAAAATCAGGTGGGCATAGCTGCACAGATTTATATTTGGGTCTTCTATTCTGTTTCACTGGTCTTCATATATTTTTGTGCCAGTACCATGCAGTTTTTATTGTTATAGATCTGTAGTATAGTTTGAAGTCTGGTATTGTGATACCTCCAGCATTGCTCTTTTTGCTCAGTATTGCCTTGGCTATTTGCAGTCTTTTGTGCTTCCAGATGAACTTTAGGGTAGAATTTTCAACCTCTGTGATGAATGTCATTGGAATTTTGATGGGGATTGCATTGAACATGTAGATTGCTTTTGGTAGTGTAGCTATTTTCACAATATTGATTTGCCAATCCATGAGCATGGGAGATCTTTCCTTTTTAGTTGGTAGTCTTCTTCAATTTCTTTCTTCAGTGGTTTATAGCTTTCCTTGCAGAGGTCTTTCACATCCTTTTTTTTGAGGCTATTGTAAATGAAATTATTAATCTATATCCTACCTCAGTCTGTTCATTGTTGGTGCATAGAAAAGTTACTGATTTTTGTAAATTGATTTTGAATCCTGTTACTTTGCTGAAGGTTTTCAGATGTCTAGGAGTTTTTTGGTGGAGTTTTTCAAGTCTTTTAGGTATAACATCATGTCCTCTGCAAATAGGGATAGTTTGATTTCTTCCTTTCCAATTTGTATTCCTTTTATTTCTTCTTTCTGTCTTACTGCTCTGGCTAGGAATTCCACTATGATGTTGAATAAGAGTGGAGAAAGTGGACACCCTTGACTTGTTCCTGACTTTAGAGGAAATGGTGTCAGCTTTTTCCCCATTTAGTATGATGTTGGCTCTAGGCTTGTCATATGTAGCCTTTACTAAGTTGAGGTACATTCTTTTATTCCTAGTTTCATCAGAGCTTTTATCATGAAAAAATGTTGAATTTTGTGGAAGGCTTTTCCTGCATCTATTGAGATGATCATGTGGTATTTGTGTTTGCTTCTGTTAATATGCTGTACTACATTTACTGCTTTGTGTATGCTGCTCTTCAAGAATTTTTATATAACTTAATCTTTAGTTCTTCTTCCTACACCTATTATGAGGTATAAGTGGGGCTGAAAGTTCTAAAATTCTAAGGACCTCACCTAGGTCACCTCACTAGCACAAACCTGGGTCTTATAGAAAGATGCTTATCATGATTAAAGAAATTCCCAACACATAAGAGCTCTGTGCCAGATACTCAAGGTAGAGATCAAATAATTTTTCATACCACAGAAAGATACAGTTTGAGTTTCTTTGTTTGCTTTGCTTTTTTTAAGTACATCCATTGCCTGCAGACCTGTATTACTAGAAATGTTTCTAAAATTCTTAAGGCAGAAAAAAATGAGAATAGTTTAAAACAGGATTTACATTAAAAAATTAAGATTTTATGAAAAATTTTAAGTGAAAGTAAACAGCCAGCTGTGGTGGTACACACTTGTAATCCCAACACTCCAGAGGCTGAAGAAGGAGGATCAGGAATTCTGAGACAATCTGGACTATATAGCAAGACTTTGTCTCAAAAAACAAAACAAAACAAAAAAGAAAAAAAACCTGTCATATTTTTTTTTTCTTAAATAGGGTCTTGCTACGTAGCCCAGGCTGGCCTCAAACTCATGAGCTTCCTTACTCTGCCTTCTGAGTGCTGGGATTCCAGGTGTGCACCACCACACCTAGCATGATTTTCTTACTTTTAATTACACTAAGAGATAATTGTCTGAAGCAACAGTGACTTGGGGGTTGATAATTGCAGAAAACTAAAACGTCTAACCACAGAAGATGAGAGGAAGGAATTTGGAGCTTAGTGTTGCAGAGTACATATATTACATATAAAGTGACAACAAACATTAAAAAATATTTTGAAGAGAAATAAAAAATAAGCTTATTGAATAGAAATACAAAGTGTTCTATTTTTCTAAACATGAAAAAGAAAAGAGAACAAATAGAAAATAAGTAGCAAGGTAAGTCAATTGTAACTTTTTTCCCCCATTGGTTCTGGAGTTTGAACTCCAGGCCTTGTGATCAAGCACTCTACCACTGGAGCCATACCCCAAACCCTTTTTTGGCTTTAGTTATTTTTCAGATAGGGTATCAGGCTTTTCTCCTGAGGCTGACCTTGTAACACAATCCTCCTAGCTATGCCTTCTAAGTAACTGGAATTACACGTGTACTGCCATGCCTGGTTTGTTGTTTGAGACAGTCTTGTTAACTTGCCTGGGCTGTCCTTGAACCATGATTCTCCTAATTTCCTCTTCCTGAGTGGCTGCAATTACAGGTGTGAGCCACCACACCTGGACTCAAATGTTAATTTAACCTTATCCATAATTACTTTAAATGTAAAAAGTGTACACATGCTGTGATGGTTAATCTTGATTGTAAACTTGACTGGATTGAGAAAAATCTAGGAGATGATTGGCATACTACACGGCAACTGAGATGGTCAGACCATCTCAGACATAAAAGCCAGACATAAAAGCCCTGGCAGTGTTGAACTTGAGCTGCTTAGCTCAAGCCTTCTCTCCCTTGACAGTGTACTTTTGCTTTAATAAACTTTTGGCTTTGCTTACGGTTTTATGCTTTCCCTGAATGTGGAAGGCACCATCCAGTTGGGTGGGGACCTGGATGGAACAAAAATGAAAGAAGGCTGCCTGCACAGACCATCTCTCATCAGTGCTTCCTGACTGCAACAAGATGAACAGCTGTCCTCCACCATGTCTTTCCTCCATGCCTTGACACTGGCCCAATGCAATGGATCTCGTGACCACAGACTGAAACAGAGTCAAAATAAATCTTTCCTCCTTTAATCTGCTTCTCTCAGATATTTGTCTGGCTAACACAGAAAATGGGTACCAAGAAAGTGGCAGCATTGCTGTGAATATTCCTGACCATGATGTTATCAGTGGGATACAGTAGTCCTCAGGTAGCTGCCAGGTTCTTGGCTGAAGACTTGAACAAAGAATTGATGGAAGAGACAATGAGTGCTGAGCAAAGCCAAAAGTTTATTAAAGCAAAAGTACACTGTCAAGGGAGAGAAGGCTTGAGCTAAGCAGCTCAAGTTCAACACTTCCAGGGCTTTTATGTCTGGCTTTTATATGGTTAGCTTCAGACTGGTTGTGGTGGAGAGTGTGGGGTGGGAGGGGGGAAACCTGCATGGTCTTTGCAGAATGGGCTGGGGTGATTGATAGGTTTGATTGGCAAGGTCTTGTTACATAGTGTGGGGCATTCTGCACATGCAAGAGGCTACCGTCCTATAATTTTAATGATATACATGAGATGCAAGTAATGTGGGTGTTATTTCTGCTCATGCTCTACGGTCCCGTGAGAGCTAGTCCCTCTTCTAGCAGGACACATCTAACCACAAAACAGATGTTGACCACAAAACGGGCAGTCAAGGGCGGAGTTTAGGTGCAGTCCATTGACTGATCACTTACGGTTTTATGCTAACTCCTTCATCTCCTTTCAGCCACCTCTAGTCTGCCCTTTCTCAATGTGGTTTAGAAGCTTTTGGAACTGGCTTATGGGAAGAATTTGGAAATGTTAGGAAATATGCATTGACAAGCAATAGAATGTTTTTAGCAGAGCTTAATAGATAATTCTGGTGGGAGCTCAGAAGACTTGGATGCTGGTAGGAATTTGGAGAGGTTTCAGATGGGAATGAGGATTTTATTGAGAATTGGACTAGAGGTTACACTTGTTACGTCGCAGTAAAGAACTTGTCTACATTTTATCCATGTCCTGAGATTTTGTTTAAAAGTATTAGACTAATTAATCTGGAAGAGGAAATTTCAAGGCAGTCCAGCATTCAAGGTGTTTCATGGGTGTTGATGGCTGCTTTTAGCCAGGTTTGGAGTAACAATCCAGAGCAAAAAGCTCTGAGAAGATTTGAAATTTTTGCAATTTGGTCAGAAAAGCCCTTGCAAAGTTGGGGCTAAAAAAGGCATGGTTTCTGAAGGGATTAAGCCACTAGAAAAAAGCCAAATACCTTGCCCCGTGACAATAGGAAAGATGCCATTTGAGTGTATCTCTTTGGAATCATCAAGACTCCTCCCAGGGCAGGATGAAGGAAGGAAAGGTGCAAACTCAGTTGAAAGAATTTCCTTCATTTCTTCTTTCTTTTATTATATTTTTTATTGTTGCTGTAGATTGGGGTACATTGTGGCATTTACAAAAGTTCTTACAATATGTCAAATAAATCATACTTGAATTCACCCCTTCACCATTCTCCTTCATTCTCTCTCTCCCCCCCACCACTCCTGACACAGTTTCAACAGATATCATTTTTCTACTTACATGCATGTGTACACAGCATTTGCACTATATTCACCCTCCTTCGCAATTTCCCCACCTTCTCCATCCTCCCACAGGTACCGATCTCCCCAGGCAAGACCTGTTCCACCCTCCTGTTATCTGATTTTGTATAAGAAAAAAAGAAAAAGAAAAAAATGACATTTTTTGCTTGTTAAGATAGCTACACAGGGAGTTTCCTTGTGGCACTTCCACGTATGTATGTATTATAGCCTGATTTGGTTCATCTCCTCTATTTTTCTTCTATCTACCTTTGTCTCTTTCTTATGGTGGTTTCAACTGGTTTAAAAATTCTATATTCATTCTCGTATAGGAAGTGCATCGAGCATATTCACCTTTTAAGCTCCCTCTTTTACCTTCCCTTTCTTGTTTCTGACCTCCCCTTAGTGTGACCTCTTTTTCATAATATTGCTATATTTGTATTAGGTCTATATTCCACATATGAGAGAAAACATGCAGACTTTGATATTCCAAACCTGACTAACTTCACTTAAGATTATATTCTCCAGTTCCATCCATTTACCTGCAAGTGACAACATTTCATGCTTCTTTGTGGCTGAATAAAATTCCATTGTATATAAATACCACATTTTCTTAATCCATTCATCCATAGTGGTGCATCTTGGCTGTCTCCAAAACTTGGCTATTGTGAATAATGCTGCAATAAACATGGGAGTACTTTGTTGTAACCTAACTTATATTCCTTCAAGTATATCCCTAGGAATGGAATTGCTGGATCATATGGCAATTCTATTTTTTAGCTTTTTAAGGAACCTCCATACTGTTTTCCATGGTGGTTGCACTAATTTACATTCCCACCAGAGTGAATGAGGGTTCCTTTTTCCCCACATACTTAACAACATTTGTCATTGTTTGTGTTCTCGATAGTAACCATTCTAACAGGAGTGAGGTGGAATCTTAATGTGGTTTTGATTTGCATTTCCTTTATGGCCAAGAATGGTGAGCATTTTTTCATGTGTTTTTTGGCCATTTGGACCTCTTCCTTTGAAAAAGCTCTGTTCTGTTCATTTGCCCATTTCTTTGTGGGGTCATTGATTTTTTTGGGGAGTTTAGTTTTTTTAACTCTCTGTATATTCTGGTTACTGTTCCCTTGTCAGATGTACAGCTGGCAAAGATTTTCTCCCATTCTGTGGGCAGCCTCTTCAAATTTGGTGACCATTTATTTCTTTTGTTGTACAGAAGCTTTTAATTTCATGTAGGGTATCCACTCTCTCCACTATTATTCAATATAGTCTTGGAATTCCTAGCAAGAATAATAAGACAGGAAGAGGAAATAAAAGGAATAGAAATTGGAAAGAAAGAAGTCAAACTATTCCTGTTTGCAGAGGACATGATCTTCTACCTAAAAGACTTGGAAAAACTCCACTCCAAAACTCCTAAACATCATAAGCACCTTTAGCAAAGTAGCAGGATACAAAATCAATTTAAAAAATCAGTAGCCTTTCTATACACCAAAAACAAACAGGTTGAGAAAAAATATAGGGAAATAATTCCATGTATAATAACCTCAAAAAATGAAATACCTAGGATTAACTTAACAAAGAATGTGAAAGACCTCTACAAGAAAAGTATAAACCATTGAAGAAAGAAATCAAAGAAGACTGCAGAAGATGGAAAGCTCTCCCATGTTCATGGATTGGTAGAATCAACATAGTGAAAATGGCTATACTACCAAAAGCAATCTACATGTTCAATGCAATTGCCATCAAAACCCCAATGACATTCATCACAGAGATTGAAAAATCAACCTTAAAGTTCATTTGGAAGCACAAAAGACTGTGAATAGCCAAGGCAATACTGAACAAAAAGAACAACACTGAAGGTATCACAATTTCCAACTTCAAACTATACTACAGAGCCATAACCATAAAAATCAGCATGGTACCAGCACAAAGTATGAAGACCAGTGGAACAGAATAGAAGACCCAAATATAAATCCATGCAGCTACACCCATCTGATTTTTGTCAAAGACACCAAAAACAGATGATGGAGAAAAGACAGCCTCTTCAACAAATGTTGCTGGGAAAACTGGGTATCTGCATGCAGGAAACTGAAACTAGATCCATGTCTTTCACTCTGTACAAGTTTCAACTCAAAGTGGATTAACAACCTTAATAAAAGACCTGAAACTTTGAAGCTAGTGCAGGAAAAAGCAGGTAATACACTGGAATTGATATATCTAGGCAATGATTTTGTTTCTTTCTTTCTTTTTTTTTTTTTTTTTGGTGGCACTGGCATTTGAACTGAGTGCCTCATGCTTGCTAGACAGGCACTCTACTACTTGAGACTTTCCACCAGCCCTGAAAGACTCCATGGAAAGAGAATGTAGGCAGGGTACCTTACAGGGCCACCTAGGAACTTATTTCCCCAGGATTGGTTTCGCCAATCCCACGTACATAGAGATCACTGAAGCTATGGCCCAAGGAAGCCTGGCTACTGCTGGAGCTGGCAGAAAACCTTGGTGTCACCCACATGATGCTGGTTTTCCAGACATGCAAAAGGCAAGAGTTAAGAGGTCATGGAGGCATTCACTCAGAGCTCAGAAAAAAGACAGGGAGGCCAGGTAATGTATGATAGGCTTGGAATTCCTTGAACTTTTGAGCAACAGTAAAACTGTTAAGACTAGGAAAGAAATTAATACATTTTCAGTTGTGTGCAGGATACTGAAATCATTTTTGGTGGACTTATAATCTTGTTTTTGTCTTTATTTGGAGATCGAGTATGGTGTAAGGAGATGTGATTGGGTGTCAGTTGACAAGGGATAAGTTGGTGATGGTTAATCTTGATTGTCAATTTGGGATTGAGAAATGCTTGGGAGACATGTAAAGTACACTTCTGGATGTGCCTGTGAGGCCATTTCCACAGATGATTAAACAAGGGGAAAGATTCCCCCCAACGTGAGCAGCACCATTCAATAGACTGGGGACCTGCATGGAAGCAAAGGAGAAAGCCATTAGTGCAGGCATTGGCGTTCTCCCTCTGCTTCCTGGCTGCCATGAGGTGAGAAACTGTTCCTTCTCATACTCTTGAACCACGATGTTGTGCCTTACCACAGATCCACAGCAATGGAGCCAGCTGACCATGGACCAAAATCTCTAAAACCATAAGCCAAAATAAATCCTCTCTCTTATTTCTTTCCCTCAAGTATTTTGTCATAGCAACTATTAAGATTTGAATGTGAAATGTCCCCCATAGGCTCATGAACTGGGGACTCGGTTGCCTGCTGATAATCTTATGGGAAGTGATGGGATCCTGAAGCTTCTGACTTAATCAATGGATTAATCCCTGCATGGATCCATAATAAGACAGCAAAACTAGGAGGTGGTGAAAAGTAGGTGTGGAGCATACTTTTGGAGGAACTAAATTACTTAGGGTGTGACCTTGGGGCTATTTCTTGCCCTGGCCCCTTCCTATATTCTCTTCTCTCTGCTTCCTGTCTACCATTAATGTGAGCTGCTCTGCCAAGCCCTTCCCACCATGTTGGACTGAAGCCTCTGAAACTGTGAGCTAAATAAATCTTTCATTCTTTTGTTTGTCAAGCATTCTGTCACAGAGATGAGAAAGCTAACTAACACAGTGACGAAAGGTCTGAGTAACATACATACTAATTAAAAAGCAGATTGTCAGATTGTATATAAAAGAAAGACCCCATTATATACTGTCTACAAGAAGCTAATTATAAAGTTAAAGATATCTAATTTAAATATATACTGTTCAAACACTAATTAAAATATTATCATTATTTAAATAAATTTCCACTGATTATAAACATTATTTGATATTGGTTGACCATTTGGAAATGTAAGGTGATTTATCTATATCAAATTAAGAAATAAAAATTCTCCTTAAATCTTTGGCTTTCCTTCCAAAGTTATCACCAAGTCACCCTCTTAACCTTTGTGTACATGGTATAAACCAGTGCTTCAGAAGTGAATCAAGGCTTACATCTCACCAGTCTTCTAATGACACTTTAAACCACATTTAGCTCTGGAATAGACAGTTAAGATGTCATGTTTCTTTCATCAAAGTAGGAATAAGGATTGATAATGTAGCTCAATAGTAGAGTGTATGCCTAGCATGTGTGAAGCCTTGAATTTGATTCCTAACACCCCACCACACACACACACACACTCACACTCACACACACACACACAAACAGAATAGATGACTTTGATTTTGCCGTATTAATATAAATGTAAGCATTTATTAAACAAGATACAACAAAACAGAGATGATTGCAATTATGTTAACCAACTTTCTGTGACTATAATGAAATACTTGAGACAATTAACTTGTGAAGAGAAAAGGGTTATTTTGGCTCAAAGTTTTGAAGGCTCTAGTCAAAATGGGGTGGGCCCACTGCTTTGGTCCTCTGGTGGGTGTGCCAGTTGCAATGGTGGGGAGCTTGTGAAGTAAATTGCTCACCTCATGGCCAGTAAGAAAAATAGCAAAAGAAAGAATCTGGGCTCCCACAGACCAGGTCCCACCTCCTAAAGTCCCACCACCTTCCAATGGAAGCACCTTGAGGACCAACCCTTTAACACAGGGGTCTTTGATGGGTGTTCACCCACACTGTAGCAGCCAGTTACTAAGTTTGTGTGTATTTCAAAGATACAATTGGCAAGACTTGTTGGTTATTTATTTATTTACTTACTTATTTATTTATTGGTGGTATTGGAGTTTTAGCATGCTTACTAGACAGGCATTCAACCACTTGAGCCACTCCTCCAGCCGAAGGTTTGGTGGCTAATGGGAAGTGAGACATAAAGGAAACAGAAGAATTTTTAATAATTCACAATCTTCTGCATAGTTGCCAAAACTAAATTGAGTGAACATCTTTAGGGTATACTGAGATTTTTGACATATTGAGATTAAAAGACATATCACCAACCAAAAGGAAATGTACAGAAAGATACATTGTCTGGAATCAAAGAAAAGATTGATGTAGATATTTGGGAATTAGGGCCCATGAGTAAAACTGGAGACCATCAGTGAGATTTTATCTGGAAGAGAAGGGGGGGTTGTTTGGTTTTGATTTTGGTTTTGGTTTTGGTTCTGGGCACTGAAGTCACAAATGCTTTAAGCTATATTCATAGCGCCTAGACTGCTAATTTTTCAAATGTGATCTTAAGAATTCTAGTTGACCCACAATGGTTTGCAGGCAGACTATATATATGAAAGGAAGAATAGAAGAAAATTCTGTTCATATACATCTCACAGATGGAGGTGTAAGATTACACATTTTTAAACATGTTTTCAAAAGAATAGTCATTGTTCTCATAGAGGCTCTACTACATGTTTAGTAATTACTGCTTTACATGCTATGCAAAAGCTGCATTGATAAATTATCTTGGAAAATATTTTCTATTATTTCTTTACATCAATGATTTTATACTTTAATTAATACTGTTGTGCTTTATTCTCAAGTCATAAAAAAGACCTAATCGTGACCCTCTGAAGTACAAATGTAAAACAGCAACAAACACTACAACACAGAATAATTTAACACATAAAGAAAAACAACATAACTCTCCAAAGAAATCTACAGTAGTGTTGTTTTACACAAAGAACTATAAAAAGAAAAGCTGATAGAAAATGTCATTACCAATAACTGAACATTGAATTTTTTTATGGGATCCATTCACTCCATCCTCTGTCTAAAGTGAAGCTTTATCAAATACTGACATGAAGTTAATGCTTTTCCTCCATTGTCAAAGGAAGCAGTTTCCTTCAAGTAAACCAATTCAGTTTCTCTAGACCAATCAAATACTCTTTTCCAGTATAATTGTATCACTTACAAAAACTATGAAGACATCCTTCCACATTGCACAATTTACTGCAGAAACAGACAAAAGTCACACTATTGTTAACAAGTTGATAAAACCAGCCAAAAAACAATAGTGTGTATTTTAATTACCAAGGAAACAGACAAGCTTTGGCAAAAATCCTTTAGCAGAGAATGCTACTGAATGTTGGCTAATATACATAGCCTACAAGGTTGAAGAACAATCAGTATTATTGCCAGGTGAGATATTCAAAATAACAACTGATAAGGCCAGACAGCAGCCAATCACATCAGATGTATAGGACAACTGATGTGTATCTGCTAGTATGGTAGTCTCTGCATACTAGCAGATGTTTTTCTTTAAAACTGTGTAGAGTATGAATCATTTCTTGACCATGGTAAACATACATGAAAATATTGCTTGATAATATTTTGATTATCATTAAAATTCTTACTATTCTATTTAGGAGATTTTCTGATCCACAGTAGTCTAGTCGGTCTCTTAATTAATAGCTTATTAATTAATAATTAATTCCCTTATTAATAAATAGCTAAGGAAAAGGTTTAGAACTTTAAGAGACAGACATTATCAGATGAGTTTTCAAAGTACCCTTTGAAAAGTAATTTTACTATTAACCAGATATCATCCACCCTGGTTTCTCTGTTATCTGCTATCATGTCCCTGAAAGGAAACTGCTTCTATATTTATACAACCTTCTGGACACCAAATGCATGGGAGTTTTCTACACCAAGAAATTCTCTGATCCCCTGCAGAAACCAAATGGATGTCCAACAATTCAATTCAATTCTGACACTAACTACTCCATAGGTTAGTGGCAGACTCCACAGGATTAAGAGCTCAGTCCCACAAGACTTCCTTCACTTCAGAGGTCAGGTCCAAGCACCAAGTACCCATACTGTATTTCTGATTAATCGGTTATATAAATTCAGGATTCCAAGGGAACCCTTCTCATGTTCAATAATTTGTTAGAATGGCTCACACATGGAACACAGGAAACCATGTTACTTATGTTTTACAAATTTATTATAAAGATGAAAATAAAGAACCAGAGGAAGGGGTACATAAGATGAGGTCAGGAAGGGTCCTTAGTACAGGAGCTTTTGTCTGGAGTTACTTGCTAACCTCATATCAAGTAGATGGGTTCATCCATCCAGAAGCTCCAAATCTCGTTTCTCAAGAATTTTGCATGGCACTCAATCTGCAGCCCTTGTCCTTCCATTTACTGGAGGTTGGGGTTAGGGGTGAAAGTTCCAATCTTCTAATCACTTGTCTTTCTGTGACCAGCTTCATCCTGAGCCTATCAAGAGACCACTCTCTAAGTCAACTCATTGGCATAAACTCAGGTGTGATCTAAAGGGGCTTATTATGAAATCCAAAAGACTGCCACTGAAGAAATTCCAAGGGTTTTAGGTGCCAGGGACAAACAGCAAATATATTTCCTGTTACATCACATTCCCTTTGCTTGAATTATTAATGTTCCTGCCAGTAGAGTTGCCTTCTTGTAGGCGGAGAAGACAGAAAAACAATTATTTTTTTCTCTGAGTCAAGCCTCATGAACTCAATTAGGTCTTCTGAATTTACTGACCTACCTCCTTTTTTTAATCTGAGATGACTGACAGATGAAACCAATCACTGTGTTTTCTTTCCCATTTGGGGCACTGAGAAATAGATTCCTTAAGTTCTTTAATAAAAATATCACCGAACAGTTGATATTCAAAATTTCTTGTGACATGAAAATATAAAACCTAAAGAATACATACACTTGATTCACCCTATTGTAATTTACACATTATCTCTTAGTAGGGAAATGGCATAAGCCTTATCCTACTTTTTCCTGGTATGTTTATCTGCTTCCAGATGAAGGAAGACAAATGGTTATTGCAAGGCAGAATTGTCTAAAGATCCCCTGGCTCAGCATGCTATGAAGAAGAGATTTTGTCTGTTTAGTTAATTATTCCCTTCTGAACACTGATGTAGACTAGCAAGTGTTTGATGGAAGCAGTGCAACATATGCCATTAGGTAGGATGTTGTTATATGAATAAATGAGTTTAAGTGCTCATCTCCACCAAGAACATCAGGATGGTAAAAATACGTCTCCATTCACAGTTACAGTCAATCACGAAAATTGTGAATGAGATCAAAGCTTAGCCTCTTCTCAGCAAAGAAAGAGGCCACAAGTTCAAGGTTCTGTTTTTCACATTTAAGGACAATGGCTCTTGAAAGGAAATGAGAGATTAATTGATAACATTTTTTCATGTCATGGCATAGTCAGTAGGGCACATTTCTGTTATTTTAAGATCTCCTTCAAACATGACATCTCTGAAATACATTGAGTATTTTGACCTTGGTCCTGAAATATCTTAATTTTATTAGTAAAGATAAGATCTCACAGCTTCTCAGGAAAAACCACGCTCTGGTTTTATGGTTTCAGGAAGAGCTGATTCTGTTCTAACACTTGGATATTTTCCCCATATAGGTAGGGATTTAAAAACTTATGTAGGGGAGTATTTTAAATTCCCCTAAATTTATACATTTATATATTCAAATGTTATAACTAAAACATAAAGATGTAAGCTTCAGAGCCAAAAGCATCCCTAAGAGGAACATTAGGAATTCTTTTGCAATTATCTTCCAAATTGTAATGTTCAACTTTCCAGTAACTAGAAAATATCCACATAACCAGACTATTTAAGAGAGCCAAAATATTTAATGCTATTCTCAACAAACCACATTTATAAGTAGAAGAAATAAAGAGTGAGGAAAGAAATGGCCTGGATGTGGTACAGGACTTACAACTCAAATAGAGATATCTTGTTTTTTGTTTCTGTTTTTGTTTGAGACAGTCTCTCTCTGTTGCCAAGGCTGGCCTCGAACTCACACTACTCCTACCTCAGCCTCCTGAGTGTGGGATTACAGGAAGGCTATCAAGAATCATCTTGATAGAAAAAAATGGAAACTATACTATTCTTCTCATGGTTGTGAAACAACTTTACTAAAGAATAAAAATACTGTTAATAAAAATAATGTTAGAAAAGTATGTAAACAATCTTGTTTTTATTAGTTTAAAGCTATGATTAATTTTAATAGACTTTATTTTTTAGCATTTTAGGTTCACAGCAAAATTAAGAAGGTACAAATATATCTCATACCCATCTTGCCCTATACATGTACAGCCCTCCCACATAGTCAACAACCCCATCAGAGTTCCACATCTGTTAAAATTGGTGAACCTACATCCACACATCATCACCTGAAGTCCATAGTTCATGTTAGGATGCATTCTTGGTGGTGTACATTCTGTGGGCATTACTGACAAATAAGCAATGACATGTTTCTACCATTGTAATATCATGCAAAATAGTTTCTTCACTGCCCTAATAATCATCTGTACTCTACCTGTCCGTTCCTCCCTCCTCAAGTGTTTGGCAGTTGCTGATCTTTTTATTTTCTTCATGGTTTTGCTTTTTCCAGAGTGTCAAACAGCTGGAATGGTACAATCTGCCTTTTCAGATTGACTTCTTTCACTTAGTAATCTGTGTTTTAGATTCTCTGATGCCACCAGCTACAGGGGCACATGCCTGTCATCCTAGTACTCAGGAGGGTGAGGCAGGAGGTCTGCTTTTTTAAAGAGTAAACTTTTTCCCATGCCTATGCATTGCTTGAGAGCTCATTTAATTTTAGTGCCGGACAATATTCCATTGTCCCTCTGTAACATAGTTGATCTATTTATTTACCTACTGAAGGCTATTTTGGTTGTTTTTAAATCTGGGCAATTATCAATAAAGCCACCGTAAACATTCATACTTTTTTGCAAGGACATAATTAATTAAGGCAAATATTAAAGAACATGATTGTTTCATGTGGCAAAGGTGTGTTTAGTTTTAGAAGGAAAACAAAATTGCCAAACTGGCCTTTTGGAATCATTCTTGAAGTTGCAGCAGCCAAAATGAAATTCAATCCCTTTGGGACTTCTGACAGAAGCAAGAACCATAAAAGGCATTTCAGAACGCCATCCCACATTCTCAGCAAGATGTCTCCCCCTCTTTCCAAAGAACACGCCCTGCAGGAAAGGCCTAATGGCACCACTAAAATGTGTGGACACTCACCCCACCAAGATGGTTAGCACTGGACAAAGACCACAAAAAGATCCTAGAATAGAAAGCCAAATCTTGCCAAGCAGGAAAGGAAAGGGGCAAATATAAGGAAGAAGCAACTGAGAAGATGCAGGAATGAAATAATCTTACATACAACTTTCACTAAAAACTGCTTGAATGAAGGGAAAAAAAAATCAAAAACACTGCCAAACTGGGGTCTTCCAAAATGATTGCACCATTTTGCATTTCCACCAGCAAGTAATGAGAGTTTCTGCTGCTGGGGCTGTCAAGTGCTTTGAATGTTGGGCATTCTGATAACTGTCTCATGGTGTGGTATCTGTGCTTTTGTTTGTTTGTTTTAGTTTACAATTCCTTAATGACATGTGGTATTGAACATCTTTCCACGTGCTTGTCTGTCATCTGTGTATCTTCTTTAGTGAGGTGTCTGTTCAGGCCTTTGGCTAGTTTTAGTTTGATTTGGTTTGGTTTTGGTTTTGGGTTTTTGTCATGCTGGGGATTAAACCCAGAGCCTCACATAAGCTAGGCAAGTGCTATACCACCGAACTGTATCCTCATCCCCACTCATTTTTTTTTAAATCCAAGTGTTCATTTTCTTATTGTTGAGTTTAAGAGTTTTTGTCTATTTTGTATAGAAGTCCTTTATCAGATGTCTTTTGTGAATATTTTTCCCAGCCTATGGCTTGTTTTTTTATACTCTTGGCAGATTATTTCACAGAGGAGAAATTTTTAATTTTAATGAGATCCAGCTTATCAATTATTTCTTTCATAGATCATGCCTTGGTTTTGTATGTGATGCTAGTGACATACTCAAGTTCATGTGTGTTGTCTTACATTTGTCTTCTAGGAATTTCATAGTTTTGCATTTTACATTCAGGTATACCATCCATTTAGTCAATTTCTGTGAAAGGTGTAAAGATCTAAGTCTAGATTCATTTTTTTGTGTATGGATATCTAGATTAATTTTTTAAGTACCTTGAATTGGGCTCCACTGTCTCCTGAGCACTGTGGTCCTCAGATGTAAAAACTTTTAAGAAAGCACTAGTGTGAAGAGTCAAAAGAGAAGAAAATCAAGATTGTGATCCTGGAAATATACCAGCATTTAAGGAGAGAGTCAAAGAAGCTCTGAAGGGACTATTCTCCATCAGAGTCATCCCAAAACTACTGAAATAACTGCCTTTCTTCACCATCACCTGGTCCACGCACCTGGGGGAAGCTGCTTGGGCAGGGCATGGTATAGGACTGAAGAGGCGGCTTGTGTCACTTCTACTCCAAGGTTATTATGTTATTTATGTACCCATGGAAATAAATGTCAGCCTCATAAATATATAATCCATTAAATGCACATTAAACTTGTCCCCAGCTCAACTTTCTTATAGCTAGCTGGTTCCCAAAAATGTCCACAACCACTCCTATAATGCCCAGTGTAAAGGCAAGTGTGAAGGACAAAAGTCTGAATGGAAAGAAACAGTGATGTTAACCAATGATAATTTAAATAATTTCTGTAAATTTATACAATTAGGCTGATTTGAGCAATGACAAACAGTGACAACCAGTAGCTCTCATCAATTTTTATGTGCACTAATGAGTGCTGCTGGAAAGGCAAGGCAAGTAGTAGAGTTAGACATGATTCGTGTGTACAGAATTCATAATTCTGTAGTGGAAGTAGAAGGAAAATATGAGTTTGAAGAGAATATGGAACAATGTAGAATGCCTGACAACTCACAGAAATGCGCATGTATTAGAAACAGACAATGGCACTATTGCAAATATAGATACTACTTGACTTACCGTGTGGTTTCACACAGTCCCCTATCATACACTGAAAATATCCTAAGTTGAAAGTGCATTTGAAACACCCTACAAAACATCACAGCAGCACAGCACTCGTAGGGAATCCCTTGATTGCCCTTGATCACACGCGGGTGGCCAACTGGGAGCTGCCGCTCTCTGCTGCTGCCGGAGTTTGCCAGAGATTAGATCTAATATTGTTAGACCAGGAAAGATCCAAATCCAAACATCCAAGTACAGTTTCACTGTGTGTGTGCTGCTTTAACACCATTGTAAAGTTGAAAATGATAAGTTGAAGACTCATAAATTGAGTGTTTTTTAAATGATCATTTATGCTTTTAAATGCATTGTAAAAGTTTCCGTTTCAAACTACTATCCTTTTAGCTTTTTCAATTTCTTACTGGAATTTTTACATATTAATTTTAAAATGTTTGAGTGGGGATATTCCTATATATACTTTAGGATACATAGGAATAAAAATATCTGAAGACCAGAGCCCTAGATTCAGTAAGCTTTTTCTTGAATCAAGACAATTAATCAGCAATCTGTCAACCCAGGCAAAATGCTAGTCCCCAGGGAAATTACTTCACAGAACCATGAGTTAACATTTTACCCTCTCCTTTAGTAGAACTAAAATATGAATTAGTCCCCTTTAAAAATTATTTTGAGCACATTTTATTATGCCAATGAAGACCCCTGTAGGATATGTTTCTTCCAAAAATCAGGGAAAAGTTTGTTCATCTTGATATGCAAATATGGTCTGCAACATATCAGAATCCCATTTTATCTTTGTTGTCCTAAAAGTGCAGGGTCAAGTTTAGCTCTCAATTTAGTTTCCCTTGACTAGTTTTCTAGCACCTAATTTAGCTACCTCAATTGTTACTTGCATTAGACCTACTTTACTTTTAATGATTTTATGGTTTTATTGCACCTTTGGGTGAGTGGGTTGCTTTCTTTTTTTGACCTTTAACTCATCAAGTTGCTAAGCAAATAAAACACAGAACTAGCTTGGATAAATTTAGTCGAATTTAGCAAATCATCAACCTGAAACAAAAAGAATTAAACTATTCAGGGAAGATGGCGGTATTATTGACAACTAAATCCAATCATCAGAGTACCAAATTAGCAGCACATTTAATAAACTGTCAGAAAGTTAAATGACTAAAAATATGATATTTTCCTCTTATTGAAAATCCTGCTAATTATTTCTGCTTTATAAACAAAAACTTAGGGATTAGGGCATATGGAAAAGTCACAGATGTTATCAGGAAGAAAACCATAACCACATGAATGCATATTATGGATTAAAAATAATTACAAGAGGTCAAAACTATAGTTTGCCACACAATCCTAGTAAATACAAAAAGAAGTGACCAAATACTTTAAAAAGTAAATAGTATTTTTTTCTAAAGTATTCTGCAAAGCTGTTTAACATAATTAAATACCTTCAAATTATAGTTATAAAATATTACAGAGACTATATTTAGGAAACAAATTCCTTCATGATAAGCCGTGTTTAGGGTAATGTTTCAGGTAATGAATTGTTCCCCTTTATTTAAATAATTTAGATACATATTTGTGAAAGAAAAAATTGTCCATTCAGTAAGCCCTATTAAAAATATTAATAAAGGAAGGAATTAAATTGAAGGACCATACCGTGGCATACGGGCGATCAGTCCATGTAGACATTACAGTCCCTAACTTTCATTCACTTGAGAACATCATTAAAGTCTTATTGATTCTTTAAAACAACAAAAACTGAAGCAACAACAAAACACCCCATTTTGTTATTCTATGCCATTTTTATGTAAGTCAAAATCTTAACTTTTCATATAGAATTCAGTCATCCTAGGTAAGGCATGTGGGCTGTTTTAGGCAGGTTAAGACGTTCCTGCTGTGCTGTAGGGAGGGTCTCTTATGAAGAATCACACATTGTTTATGAAGACAGTCCTCTCTTGAGAGTACAAATACTACCTTTGCTCTTTGACCTTGATTTTTTTTTGGGGGGGTGAAAAATTGTAATTTATTGAAACTCAACTCAAAAAATATAAGATGTTGTAGTGTACAATATATTACACAAAGCACCCTCAGGTGCACATTCAAGTCAAGTAAGAACTCCATATCCCTTTCCCTCACCCTCCCACCCTGGGACCTTAGTATTTGTTCCATATACAATCATGCACACTTATTTGAAAAAGGAAGCCCCAGTATATTTTTGATGTATTAATTAGCACCAAACAAGAGTACAGTTCCATTTCTTTTTAATAAACAAAAAAAGACAAAAAAAAAAAACCAATCAATAAACCAACTGGAGAGCTAATGGACTCAGCCAATTCTGCTGACATAGATATTATACATTCATGTAAATACACAGCCTATTCTACCCTAAACAACAGTGTGGCTGGTTCTCAGCCTTTGTTCATGTTGGCAATTGTCCCCATGTTGCAGTGTTGGAGCCAGTCTGTTTCTAAAGCAAAATTGCTATTTAGGAACTTCCTACACAAAGCTCATCTGTCTTTTTTGTCGGGAACAAGTCTAAGATTGGTGTGGAAAACTTAGATCTTTCAAGCACAACCACTGGTCAAAGATAATGAAGCTGTTTTAAGGCAAGCTCTCCAGTCTGTTAATGCTTTGTCCAATACAACCCTCAGGTTTTCCAAGGAAGGAACTGTTGCTGTTTCAGCTACTATTAAAGGTGGGATTGAAGTCAGGTTCTCATGAATTGTAGAGTCACTGGAAGAATGAGGTATGTCAACTTCTGGGTCATTGTCATTCACCATATTATTTGCCATATCACTCCCTGTTAAGTCATTACTGGGTTGTGAAGAATTACTTAATGTTAAGTGCTCTGAAGGCTCCCAGTCATCAAAATCATCTTCTTTCTCTTCACTTTCCTGAATAAATTTCAGAAATGAAGATTCAAATCCCATAGGTTTGTAAGTCTTCAAATCAAATGACTTAGGTTGTGAATGCTTCCTAAAATTCTCTTTTGGGACATGGGTTGAATTTTTTACAGTGTTTTCTTGCCCTGAACTATGCTGCCCAGTTTCTTCTTTGATCCTTGGTAAAGGCAGCTGGAAATTTGTGAAGTAAGTCCCATTTTCAGTTCCACTGGGATTAGGTATGGAATTTTCTATTTTACAGGGAGGAGACTGAACTATATTACATTGTTCCAAAGAAGTGGTTTCTGAACTGTGGTTGCATTTCAAAGTTCCCCTGTAGAGCAGAGTGTCTGCATCAAATACTGGGTTGTTTTCTGTACACCCTTTCTGACATCCATTTCTTTCACCTGGATGGCAGGAATCAGTGTTCTGGAGGGTTGCACTGCTGTCACCCGGGGAATGGCTGTGCTTTGCGTGCTCTGATTCACAGCTTCTACTTTCTTCTTTCTTTATACAGGGCTCTGCTTCAGAAGGGGGTTCCTCCTTAATTTTTGTACCGTACTTAACACAAACAACAAGGTTTTCCATTTGTTGCTCTAAATAGGCACTACTCATCTGATGGGTACGTTTGTAATGCCTCACTATGCTGCTCTCCAACTTCACCACGATAAACATCCTTCAACCATACAGGGGTACTGTGTGTGCTCTGACTACTCTACACACATATGGAGGGCTTCAGCTCTTGTTTTAAAACTAATTGGAGCTTTCTTTTCTTTGATTAAGCCACATTTTTTAGTTTTAGCATTAAATGACCTCCTGGTAGTTTGATGTTCTTGCAACTGAGTATGAGCTGTTGGACAAACCTTTTCACTCCATAGTAGCCTTTCATTTGCTACTTTCTGGCTTCTGAAGAGATCATCATAATAGTCCTTATGTCAGTAATATACATGTTCTGAGTAATTACTGCGATGAGTGAAGATCTGGCCACAGCCATTAAGATCACAATGAATTTCATAATCTGAATGTATTTCTCCTTCAATATTATGCTGTTCCACCAAGTGGTGTTTCAACTTGCTGAATGTATAAAAAACAGCAGGGCACTGAGGCTGGTTACAGGAAAACCTTGCCATAGATTCAGCTTCAGAAAGTACTTTTGGCTCTTCAATATGGTCTAGGTTATGAGAGTCACTACAGTGCTTAGCAAGAGCTTTGGAACACAGGAAGCGTTTGTTCATTCCTTGTATTTGCAAGCAAATATCTTTTTACATTTACAAGTTCCCTTTTGGTTCTTGCTTTGTCCTTTTCTAAACATAACTGTTCTTTGTTGCACTGATGTACAGTTCTGTAATGGCGAATCAAACCTTTCAGATTGGTGAATGAGGAGTTGCAAGTTTTATGGATACAATGGAATGGTTTGTGGCATTTATTCAAAATATAGCACAGATTTCCTTTAGCAACAGTTCGCCTGCTACCTCTTCCCTCTCTTCCTTCTCCTTCTTCTCTATGGCCGCCTACTGGTGATGAAATATCAGATGTTTTACTTTCTGTTTCTTCACAAGACGATTCCAAATCTGTTTCTGAATTGCATTCATCTTTTTTAGAATGACACGGTGTCTTCTCAGAGTTACTGCTGGGATCACCTCTAAGTTCGGCAGAACAATCACCTTTCAATCCGTCTACTGAGCAAGGGCCTTCATGATCACATTTTTCATTGTCTAACAGTTTATGCGTTGCTCTGTCACTGCCAATTTGATGTTTATTTTTATAATGAATCCTAAGGTGGGTTTTTCTCGTAAATGACCTTTGGCAAATATGACACCAGAATGGAGAGTACCGGTGTTGAAACATGGTTAACTGAAGGACTTTTTCTTTTGAGTAATTATGCTTTTTAAGGTAATGCATTAACAAAGCCTCTCTGGTCACAAATTCATACTTGCATCCTTGAAGCTCACAGAAAAAAGGCTTAGCAGCCAATTGTGCAAGGTACTGACTTGGCATATTTTCATCTTGATTCTGAAAATTAAGGTCTGAGATAGATGAAACAGACTGAAGAGACTTAGCACCACTGGATTGGTACCCCTGCAATGACCCTGAGAAAGATCCATGTGCTATTGAGTTTTTCAAGCTTAAATGTTTCAAGCATAACAGAAGTTCCAACATAGTATCCTCTGTACATGGCCTTTTAGAAGCACAAATGGAGACTTCTGAGGAATAACCTTGATGTTCTCGCTTACATTTAGTATGAATATTGTGATCTAGACCTTCATCTGGTGAGTCACTGTTTGCATCTGAGCTGGGCTTAGGTTCTGCATCAAACTTGTCAGTTGTCTGATTGTGTTCATTACCTAAACAGGGGAAAAGGTCTTTCGTCTTTATCTTCTTGGGTTTGAAATGGTATGGATGCACCTTCCGTAAATGCTTCAGCATCCCCCTTGCATTTTTGTATGTGGAACCACAGCCATCAAAACCACAGGTAAACTTAGTCCCATCAAAACAAACTGCCATATTGGAACATTTTTCTTTTAAACTTGAGCACACAAAAACTTTCTCATGAGATAATAATATATCCTGCATGGTTTCGGAGTGATCTAGTGGGTCAATTAACTCTTCATTCATTGAAGCTGAAGAGCTATGACTTAACTGATCACTAGAATTACTGTCACTGTTTTCTTTCAGATTTTCTGCAGCATCTATTTGAGAGCCAGCAGTTCCTGCACAGAAAAGATCCTCGGGTAAATGTGACTTATCAGTTTGGTCAAGTAGATGGGACTGATCAACACAATCTTGCTTTTCTCCTGCTGCAAGCTCCTCAAGTTTCACAGATTTCTTTATGCCTCCATCTGAACTTTCAACATTATGCATTGAGAGGTGGTTCTGGTATTCAATTTTGGAATAATAGAACTTTTTACAGCCAAGAAAGTTGCTTGTATAGGATGCATCCCTAAAATGTTGTGCTTCATGGTGGTAAAGCTGTCCCAAGTCACTGAAAACAATATTACAGCCATTTAATTCACATTTATAACGAAGATCATCATGTTTTTGTTTATGATTAAGTAGTTCATTCACTGATCCAAACCTAGCATAGCAATCTATAGATACGCACATGTAAGGCTGAGGACCACAATGCACTTGTTCATGTTCTCGCAGGTGAAAAGCAGACATGAAATGTCGCCGACAATAAGTACACTTCTCTCTTCTATTTTTCATATCCAAGTAGTGCTTGGCATTTTCATCATTATTTTGGTGTTCAGCTTTAAGACGCACACTTAAGTATTTAAATTGTTTAAACACACGGGAACAGTCTGTACCAAGACATGGGTACAAATCTCTGTCCTGCAGGTGGCAATCTTCTAATTTGCTGAATGTGACATATTCATGAGATTCTCCTTTGGCTTGTTCATTCAATGACTGATTTTGTTCCAAGGCTGCAGAGGGGCTCTTAGGACAAATACCCTTTTGAGAGCCTTTTAACAGTAATTTCTTTCTAGAGCGGTCCCTTCTGCTTGGTGGGATCTTAACATGTTCCATCACATGAGGAACAAATATTTCTTTTCACTTGAACTTTTTAATACAAACTGGACAGGTATAAATTCCATCTTCCATATGCATCTTAGAATGATGAAGAATCCTGGCCTCTATACATTCCCGTTTACATAATAAACAGAAAAACTTATACTGAAGCCACCTCTGGTATCTTTCAGAAGAACCAATGGGCTTTTTGTCTCTTTTCTCCTTATGCTGATCTGCCAAATCTCTTCTTCTGTATTGTTTATCTTCTTTACCTTCATCATAGTCACTGAGAAATGACTCTAAAACATCGGTGTCATTAATAGACATTTCATAGCCACTTAAATCATCATCAGAATCGGAGGCTTCTTGTCCTAGGAGTTGGTGGCAGTGTCGTTTTAAAGTTTTCCAGTCCCAAAATTCAGGATCAAAAGGCCAGTGGGCTTTTAAAGCTAACAAGAGCTCACATCGGAGAGAATTTGGAACTGGTGCATTTTCTTCATCAAATTTTTGATCTGGTTGCAAATACAGTTCTTCCAACATATTAAATCCATCCAAACTGGGTTCAATTAAGAATTCTGTAAGTTGACAGGCTCGTGTAATTTCTAAATCTTCTGGTAAAAGACAGGAAATTGTTTTACAGACTGATGCCTTCATTTCTTCATCTTCACTTGATCTTAGTTGAAGAGCTCTGACACACAGCAGAATTGATACCCCAAGACCAGCATCTTGTGCTTCAGTTTGTATAACTCTAATCAGGCAAAACAAATGCTGCTGTGTTTTAGCTACGACACCAAATTGACGACAGCACTCCAAAAAAGTATCTAAAGAAGGGTCAATTCTTCTTTGCAGTTTACTCCAAAAAAGAGTCAGCTCCCAAGAACAATATACACTTGCAGTTTGGAGCTGCTGGGTAAGGTAAATCGTACAAAGAACAAATGCTGTGTTATCCTGACCCTCAGATTCCAGATTACAAATGATGTCTAGTACTTCCTTGCAGTCGACCTTTGCAGTCTCCTTAATCGCTTCTTCACTAGGGAGCGTGGAACATAAACATGTGATATAAGCTTGCTGAAAAGATGACACATGTGCAATCTCCTTAGATTCTGCACATAGTTTTGACAAAGCAGTAGCCTGGGGGATGCAGTTAGATTTCAACAAATGTTTTATTCGCATTTGCAGGAAGGAAGGTCCTTCTTGTGCAATCAACTTATTGACAAGGATTCCAAAGCCAGTGGTGCTGTATCCTCTAAACCAGGCATTTCTCAAAGTGTGTTCCACCGACCAAAAGACCTGAGAGATAGTCCTTCCTCTGCTTTTACTGGCTGTTGAGATAGAATTTTAAGAACTGGGTTCTTCCACACCCCTTCCTTGGTAACATGAACCAGTATTTGTAGGTTATTATTCCCAAACTCCAACAATGCATCATGTGACTCCTGTAGAGACTGAAGGAATGGTGCCCAGACTTCACGTGGCATTGATAAAGAATGTGGGTTGAGGGAGTGGCTCAAGTGATAGAGTGCCTGCTTAGCAAGTGTGAGATCCTGAGTTCAAACCCCAGTATACCACACACAAAAAAATTAACCAAGAATCCATCATGAAATTTTACCTTGCAAAAGATAACTTAAAATACAAATCAAAGGCTGGAGGCATAGCTCAAATGGTAGAGCACCTGTCTGATAAGCCACGAGCCCTGAATTCAAACCCCAGCACCAACAAATTGAATAAACAGACGAGTTCTCCATACTTTATTTTAATAAATCCTACATTTTAAAAATCTTTCACCTATAATTTACCTATGGAACAAGAGTACCTTGTTTAACTCATCTATTGCTGGTCAAGTGTTTTAATTGTCAAAACTCATAGTCAAAAATCCCTTGTGTCCTCATTGCCCTAGGTTGATCAGTGGAAGTTTATTTCAAAATATTCGGCCTGAGCTGGCTTTGGTCAGTGATTCTCCTATCCTTGTCTCCCTAATAGCTGAGATTACAGCTTTATACTACCATACCCAGCCCACATTTTGTATTCTTAAGAAATAAATCATCATTTCAAAGAAAGGCCTCAGAACATGGTATATAAATTGAGTTTTCAAGGTTCTAATTGAGTTAATCAATCCTCCTGCAGCCAGATCAGAGCTCACCAGTGATGAGTTAAAACAGGATGCAGTTTATGAAACACCCTATTCTCAAGCCCACTTGTACCCGGCCCCAGATCAACATGACCAAAGAGCAGAAGCTCTTTAGGGGCAAGACACTATGAATATAGTCTGGTTGCATTATATGTACAGAATTTGATAGAAGTTATTTTTGATTAATAATTGATCTCAGAAACTATATAGTGATGTCAGAAACTCAACTTAAATAAGCTTACTTAAAATAGAAATTTATTGGCTCAAATAATTCAGAATGATGAGGGTATTGGTATATGACTTAATCCAGGCTTAAACAATGTTATTAACTTCTTTTTTCTTGGCTCTATTTTGCTTAATATGTTGACATCATACTAAAAAGATAGCCTTTCTTACAGAGATAATGGCTTCAGAATTATACCTTTTAGCTTTGTAAGTCCATTTAGAGAAGAACTTGCCCCATACGCCTCAGTCATATGCCTATTCTTGTTGGCAGTAAAAACAAAACCTACTCCTGGAGAAGAAGAAAGAAAGGAAAAGTTCCTAGTTAGGCAAAAATGTTAGCTCCGAGAAAGCAAATTATAATTATCACAAAGCTTCCTGAAATGACTAAACAGTTAGGAGTGTATACAATGAACCTGTTATTACAAAAGAATCATTGGGCAGGAGTGTGGTGTTGGAAGCTAGTTACAGTGCCTGCTCTCCTGAGGAAACTAAGTCAAAACAAAATCTACTGAGCACAGAATTAATTAGGCTGCTGGGAAAGAGTCAGCTTTCAAGAGTCAGCAGACTCCACAGGGGCCTTAAGCTTTCCCAGAAAATTGAGGAATGTACTGTAGCGATGGATCTTCAAGTGAACCCCAACCAACCATCAACAGGACCAAGAACTTCCTGGAAATGTAAATTCTCAGGCTTCCACCTCAACACTACTGAAGCAGAATTTCTGGGGGTGGGTGGAGCTCAGGATCTGTGATTAAACAAACCCACCAAGTGACAGTGACGCAAGAAAAGCTGGAGAACCACTGACCCAGAAGTAGACTGGAAGTAAAGTTTACCAGCCACACTGCTTATTTGTATTTTTTATTTTTTTGGCAAATAACAGCAGTTTTATTTTTAACATTTTTATTAGCACATATTAGTTGTATAGGAGGTTTCATTGTGACATTTCCATGTGTTTACAATGTACCTTGGTTGGATTCACTCCTATCGTCATTCTCCCTCATCCTCCTTCCCCTACTTAAAATTATTTCAACCAGTATAGTTGTTCTATTTTTATACAAATATATAAAGTATATCAACTATATTCATCCTCTTCATTCCCCCTCTCACTTGTCCCCACCCCATAACAAGATCTGTTTTACAAACTTGTCCTTCACTTTTTAAGTGTATATTCATTGTTCAAAGGGGTTTCACTGTGGTATTTCACCAATGAATATATTGTTCTTTAATCAAATTAACTCCCTCTATTAACTCTTCTTTACTCTTTCCTCCCTACCCCCTATTATTCAACAGCTCTCAATGCATTTCGTTATACTATCTTCCCACACAGATTTCAATATTATTCACTCTTTATCATTTGTTTTCCTCTCCCACCTCCCTTCAGTCATCTCAAACAGTTGTATGTATCTTTTGATCTCCCACATATAAGAAGAGAATACATGCAGCCTTTGTCCATCTGAACCTGGCTTACTTCACTGAACATTATGTTCTCCAGTTCCATCTATTTACTTGCGATCAACATAATTTCATTTTCTTTATGGCTGAATAATACTCCACTGTATATATATTCCACTTTTTCTTAATCCATTCATCAGTTGTATGGCATCTGGGTTGTTTCCATGGCTTGCTTATTGTGAATAGTGCTGTAATAAACATGGGTGTGCAAATGTCTCCATTGTATCATAACTTACATTCCTTCGGGTGTATCCCTAGGAGTGGTATTGCTAGGTCATATGGAAGTTCTATTTTTAGTTTTTTGAGGAGACTCCATACTGTTCCCCATAGCAGTTCTACTAATTTACATTCCCACAAGCAGTGTATGAGGGTTTCTTTCTAACCACATCCTCACCAACATTTGTTGTTTTTTGTATTCTTGATGATAGCCCTTCTGACTGGAGTGAGATGGAATCTCAATGTCATTTTGATTTTCATTTCCTTTAGAGCCAGGGAAGGTGAGTATTTTTGCATGATTTATTGACTATTTGTACTTTTTCCTTTGAAAATTGTCTGTTCAGTTCAGTTGCCCATTTCTTCACTGGATCATCGATTTTATGGGAGTTTAGTTTTTTGAGCTCCTTGTGTATTCTGGTTATTAATCCCTTGTCAAATGTACAGCTGGCAAAGATTTTCTCCCACTCTGTGGGCAGTCTCTTCAGTCTAGTGACCATTTCTTTTGTTGTACAGAAACTTTTTAATTTGATGCTGCTCCATTTATCAATCTTTTGTCTTACTATCAACCAGACTCTTAAAACCCCATTGGTGATGGGTCACATTACTGATTCATCAGAAGAAAGTGGAGTTGTTATTGAGAATAACTCCCAAAGGAGTTTGGAAACTTCCCAACCAAGTTCATGAAGAAATATCATGGCTTTAGTGTAGATTGTACTGTCAGCTGGTCATTTATTACATAAATAAATGGATTGTATAATTATATATAAACAAAGTGTTTTGGTGAGCTTTTCCCTTTTTCATCTATTTTATATAAATAAGCCTTTTATTATCCAAACTAGCAGTTGTAATACAATTTATATAGTGCAATATAAAATTGCCATAATTACATTTCACAAAAAACACAGCTTGTATGGTAATAATAAAATGCTCAATATAGTGTAACACCCCATGTAATGCAAATATAGGAATACACCCAAAAGTTATGAAAATATTCTTCACAGTTTTAGATAAGAGGATGTACATTAAACAACGCAATTGTGATTCTCTGATATTTTTAATAAATAACAAAAGTCAATTATACTCTTGCTCTGATGCAGAAGTGAAGGTAAAGCTAGAGATGTTGAGAATGGAGGTAGGGAAATCTTGGGAAGACATACCTGTTGATCTCTAAGAGCTCACATTGCTAGAGTGCATACTGTGTTGGAGAGCACGAGTCAAGAGCCTTGACAAACACTGAGTGGTCAGAGCACTACACTATTACTACAAGGCAGGTACCTTATCAACTCACTCTGCTTTAGAAAAGAGGAAATGGCCTGGGAAACAACTACCATTTGCATAAGATTGGGTAATGAGTACACGAGGAGCTGGTGCTCAAACCCAGCGCCTTATTAATTCAGAGCAGGTGTTTCCTAGCTACCCAAGGAGGGGGAAAATGTGAAAATAAAACAACTCTTAGAAGAAAAAAATATGGGGGTAAATCATTGTAACTTTGGATTAAGCTATGGTTTCTTAAAAATGCCAAAAGCATAGGAAATCAAGTAAACAATAGCTAAATTAGACAAAATGTAAAGTTTTTGTGCTTCAAAGGGTATCATCAAGACAGTGAAAAGCAACCTACCCAGTAGGGAAAAATGTTTGCAAATACTGAATCTGAAAAGTCTTCTATCTTTTAAATATGAAGAGCTTTTATGACTCAACAGTAAAAAGACAAATAACTCAAATATTGCACAAAGGATATTAATAGACATTTATCCCAAAAAGAAGGAATAAAATGTTCAATAAGCACATGAAAACATGGAAAGCATCCCTAGTCAACAGGGAAACACACACACACACACACTCTCAACACATACAAAACAAAACAGGAAAACACAAGAGACACCACTTGTATTATTCAGTTTGCACTTACTATAATAAAATACCTGATGCTGGATAACTTTATAAGGAAAAGAGGTTTGTTGAGGTCACAGTTCTGGAAGTTGAAGGACCTAAATGGCCTTCTTACTGACAGAGTCTCAAGGCAGCACAGGGCATCATGTTGCAAGTGCATATGTATTTATGTTCTCTTGTCTCTCTCTTCTTATATTGTCAGCAACATTCAATCATTGAGGCTCCTTCTTGATGACCTTTTTTAGTCCTAATCACATGCCACAGGCCGCCACCTCTGAACACCACAGTGGTATTAAGCCTCCATCCTCTCAATACCTCACAATGGGGATTAACTCTCAACACACAAACCCTTGAAGGACATACTCAGACCATGTCCAAATCATAGCTCTACTTCTCACCTCCTAGAATGGCTAAAGTCAAAGACAGAAAATAAAATGTGAGCAAGGATGTAGAGCTATTGGAACCCTCCCACGACACTAGTAGGAATTTTAAGATAAAATAGCCAGCAGCTGTTGGTGGCTCATGTTGTAATTCTAGCTATTTGGGAGGCTGACATCAGAAGCGTCACAGTTCAAGGCCACCCTGGGCAAAAAGTTTGCAAGACCCCATCTCAACCAATAGCTTGGTGGGGTGGCACAAACTATCTGTCATCCCAGCTATGGTGGGAAGTATAAAAATAGGGAGATCGTGGTCCATGTTGGCCTGGGCAAAAAGCAAGACAGTGTCCCAAAAATAACCCAAGAGAAAAAGGCTGGAGATGTGGTTTAAGTGGTAGCATGCCTGCCTAGCAAGCACAAAGCCCTGAGTTCAAACCCTGGCACCATCATAAATCAATAATAAAAAGATGGGACAGCCATTTTGGAAAACAGTCTGGCAGTTGCTTCCTAAACAACTAACCTAGAGTTACAATATGACCCAGCAATCCTACTTCTAGATATACACCAAGAGAAAGAAAACATACGTCCATGCATACGTATTATTGGTCATTGCTAAAAGGTGGGAACATACCAAAAGTCTGTGAGCTGCTAAATGGACGTGTTGTCAGTTTTTTTTGTCACTGTGACAAATACCTGAAACAGGTTGAAGGAGGAAAAACTTATTTTGGCTCATGGTTTCAGAGGTTTCAGTGCTTGGCTTCATTACTTTTTGGCTTATGGTAAGGCAGAAACATCATGGCAGAGACATAAAAGAGGAAGAGCATGGTGGACAAAAACTGACAGCCAGGAAGCAAGGAGCCTAAACACGAGCAACCCAGGGCAGGATACACTCTTCAAAGACTTGCCCTCCCCAACACACACGCACACGCTCACGCACATGCCCACACCCACAACCTTCTCCAGGCTCCACCTCCTAACGTTTTCACCATCTCCCAATAATGACCTCAAGTTATGAATCCATCCATGGATTAAGCCACTGACTGACTTAGTGCCGTCAAGAGCCAATCATCCCCAAACCTTCAACACATGAACCTTTTAAGGGGGGTGGGGAGAAATACAAGACACTTCACAGCCAAACCACACAATGAGCAAACAAAATGTGCTCTAGCCATACAATGAGTATCATCCACAGACACTGCTTCATAAAAGGAGGGAAGTTTTGATACGTGCTTGTGAAGGAAGAGCTTGAGCAGGCTCCTCTGCCTGGGGTCCTGTGATGCAGAGATGAGGCTCACGGAGGGAGAGTGCGAATATAAGTGGAGGTTCGGCGAAGAAAGGGCAGCAAAACTGCGCAAAGTGTGGCAGTGACACAAAGGGGGTGAACACCTTCCAGTAAGCTGGCAGTGGAAAGGCAGGGGAGATAAGGCCAGAGGCAGGAGGGGTGTGGTTTGGGATGGAGCTGAGGCTTGTTTGTGTGTTTCTAAGATAGGAGAGATGTGAGCGAGTCTAGATGTGGAAGGGAAGAGGCCAGTGTGAGAAAGCACAGCTGCGGATGGAGGCGCCTGGCGTGCGACAGGCTAAACGTCCAGCGAGGTGAAGGCGGGATCCTCGCTGTGTGGGGTTGGGAGGAAAAGGAAGAATGCGTTTGGTGGGTAGGGTGGCAGGAATTTGATGGATTTCGTTTTCAAAGGCGGTGAGGAGAGGGCATATAGTCTTCTGTGTGCAAAGTATAAAGAACGTTTGAAATAGCCGTAATGACTACAGAAGGATTGGGTAGGAAGGATTGAGTTATTCTAGTGAATAGCAAGTGAACGAACTGATGCTTTCCATAATAATAGCTAAATGAGCTGTAAAGAAGCAAGAAAACTGTAGACATAAGAGATTGGGGTTTATTTATTTATTTATTTATTTATTATTCATATGTGCATACAAGGCTTGGGTCATTTCTCTCCCCTGCCCCCACCCCATCCCTTACCACCCACCCCGCCCTCTCCCTGTACCCCCCCCATACAAGATTGGGGTTTGATTGATTTTATTTGTTTATTTATTTTGTGGGGGTTGAGCCCAGAGCCTTTCAAGTGCTAGCTACCACTAAGCTACACCCCCAGTCCTAGGAGCTTCAGATTTTAAAATGGAGTGTTATTTTATGATTTTGGATGTAGACCCAATCGCAGGTGATGACATAATCTCTACCTTGCAATGGGACTTTAGTGGCAAATTGCCAGAAAGGTAATCAGGACAGAGGAAGTCAGTGAGCTGAATTGAATGTATACAAATCCTCATCAATGGCAAGTCTGGGGTGGGGGGAAGAGGAAACAACAGCTAACACCTTCAGTGAGTGACAAGAATGAAGTAAAGGTGTGAAGGTGACAGTTTAGTGGAAGTTACACTATAGCTGGTAGCATGACCGGGAAAGATGTAGAATTTGAGGCTGAGTGGTAGAGCATTTGCCTTGTATGTACAAGTCGCTGGGTTTGATCCCCAACACCACACACACACACACACACACACATACAACACACACACACAACACACCCCACACACAAAGATGCAGAATTCCTATAAAATCATGGAAGGAGAATAATTGAGAACAACCCCCCTCCTTCAATTGTGTATTGGGTTGGGTTACTTTTTCAGTGTATTCCCGATTAAGATTATGTTACTTCTTATAAAGGAAGGGTTTTTTTTGTTTTGTTTTTGTTTTTGTTTTCTCCCTCTCACGCAATACAGAACACTTCTATGATCAGATCTATGGGGTTCTCCCTTTAAACACCAGCTAATTTTCTGGCAGATAGACACTGGGTGTCTTATAATTCAATCCAATTCTGACACTCTCCTTCTTGAGACAGGGCCAGATCCCACAGGATGAGAGTTCAGTCCCACAAGACTGCCCCCTACAGATTTCAGTCTATACTTCTGATCGATCAGCTATAAATCTTCCTTAGGTTCAATTAATTTGCTAGGACGGCTCCAGAACTCAAAGAAACACATTTACCAGTTTATTGTAAAAGATATTACAAAGGATATGGGTGAACAGCCAGATGAAGACACAGATATTGATGCACAGATGACACGCGCAGGAATTTCAGGTGCTCAGGGTTCTTGAGCCTGCTCTGAGAATGAAAGTACAGACAGACTCTAACAGCAGAGGTCAGAAAGATTTTATTTGTAGAGAATTTAGTTGGAGAAAAGGAAGAGAAAGACTGCATATTGGAGAATGCAGGGGGACCCGGAAACCAGTGATCCCGTGGGTCAGGTTGGGGAGTAGGGTTTTATAGCCTATTTGCATTGCCTTTTGGCAGAGATCCCTTTCAGATGCAAACAGGCGTTTCCTAGGGAGGAGAAGTGTCTCCTTGACCTCCTGAGGTCTGTCCTTCCGTCCTTCAATATGACCAGGCGTAGTGGGGCAGCCAGGAACCTTCACACCCTCTGTGGGCAGTCACCTGCCCTGCTCTCTGTACCTCCACATGTTCAGCAAACCAGAAACTCAGTGAATCTTATTCAAGAGTTTTTATAGCCAGCATGGTGATACACACCTGTAGCCCCAGCACTTGGGAAACTGAGGCAGGAAAATCATGAGCTCAAGTCTAACCTGGGCTATATAACAAGAGCATGTCTCAAAAAAAGCAAACGGAGAGAGAGGTTTCTAAAGAGCTTAATCTCCAGCAGCACCTTCCCCTCACCCCCCCCCCATTTCCTGAAGTGGAACTGAAATTCCAGCCCTCTAACCCTCTAAATCACTTTGTGTTTCTGGCCCCATCCTGAATCTGGAAACCCCCAGCCCTCTCACTTTAAATCACCTCATTAACATAAGCTTAGAAGATCAAAAGGGGCTCATTACGAATAACTAAAGACACTAATAACAAAAGAAGTTACAAGTTTAGGAGCTCTGTGACAAAAAGTGGGCACAGGGACCAAGTGTATTTCATATTTTGCCACACTTCTGTACTCAAAACCCTCCCTGGCTTCCCTCTTCTCCTGAGTGTCTCCAATATCACTGTGGCCCTTACTACTTTGCCTGCCACCTTCCTGACTTTATCTCTTGTACTACCCTGCTTCAGCCACATTAACTCCCTGGCTGTTCCAAATTTAACAAGATGTGCCCCGCCCCTGCCCCAGGACCTTTGCACTTGCTCATCCACATGCCTGGAAAACTTTCTCCCCCGTGATTCACTCTCTCATCTGCCCACCTGTCCCCTCAGCATTGCTTCTGGTCCCCCGCTGTGCCAACCTCACAAGTATCTGGTGTTCTGTGTTCCATACCCCCATATCTGTATCCCCATCACCCTGGATCTTTATATGCATTTGCTTTTTGTTGCTCCTAAACAAACCTCTCTGAGGATATGTATACTCTTGTATCCGTAATAGGCACACTTTTTTCTTTCTTTTTTTGGCTGTATTGGGGTTTGAACTCAGGAACTTGTACTTGCTAGGCCACGCCCCCAGTCCTTTGTGGCTTGAGTTATTTTGAGTTATTTTTCAGCTAGGATCTGGAGTTTTTGCCTGGGTCTGGTCTCAGCCCAGTATCCTCCTTCTTACACCCTCCCATACCTGGTTTACTGGCTGAGATAGGATCTCGCTAACTTTTTGCCTGTGCTGCCTTCAAACCCTAATCCTGCTCATGTTCAGTAGCTGGAATTACAGATGTGAGCCACCACTCTCAGCCCAGGCTGGCCTTGAACTCTCTATCCTTCTGCCTCGGCTTCCCAGTTCTGGGATTACAAGCATATACCACTATGCCTGGCCATAAATAATATTTTTTGAGTGACAGCAGGAGCAATGGGTTGTGAGAAGGACTCTAACCCTAATTGTATGCAGTACTGTGTGTGTGAGAGCTGCAGGGATGCATTTCTGTTGAGGGCCAATACAGACGGTGAAGAGTGTGAGCCTGTTTGGGGGCTGTTTCAGTGGGCGGGCGCTCTAGGGGGACTAGTGGAACAGTGAGTGAAAGGCAGTGATAAAGTGCCTCAGTTAGGTACTATGGCAAGAAATTGTGGATCATTTGAGCCCAGGAGTTTGAGGCCAGACTGGGCAACCTAACAAGACTCCATCTCAAGCAAGCAAACAAACAGATAGACAAAAACAGTGTACAGGGAAGCCTGAAGTCGTGTGGGGCACAGAGTCAGGGAGGGTGAATGACAGAAGAACTTACTTTTCAGAGAACCCAAGGACAAGGAGAGGGATGGGAAAAGTAACAGTTGCTGACTTTCCCAACAGTCCGTGTGGACTGATTGCACTGCTGAAGAAATCCACATGCAGGCAAGAGCAGCATCCTCTGGATGCTTTTGTTACCACAGGCTCCCTGGCTTAGGAGGACAGCAGGGCGCAGGTGGACAGGTAGAGACTGGCTACCACAGAGTATCCCACCAAGTTTTCCACAGCGTCAGGACTGAGAGGAGAAGGGCTGGCACTGGAGCAAGATTGGTGCAGTCAACCTTCCAGTTTAGTATCCCCTCCAGCAATTGTGCTTCCAGCATTTCCCTGCCTCTACCCCTGTGCTCACATGTTCTCTGTGTGGAACTCCCTTCCCTCCCCTAGGGCCCTGAGGCTAGTCACATTTTCATCATCCTTCAAGATCACCCCTCCGGGCCTTGAACTCCTAGTACAGTTACTGATTGTGGGATTCATTTGGCAATTAATCACCTACTGCCTTGCAACATCTCTTCAATTCTTTGTTTTTATCTTTTCTTTTTTGGTACTGATATGGAACCCACCTCGTGGATGTCGGGCAAGCGCTCTTGCCTACGTTGAGCTAACATCCCAGCCCCAATTCTTGCATTGAACTCTTGATTTCCACCTTCTGGGCTATATAGCTTTTCTTGTGATGGTGTCTTGCTCTCTATGCAGCTCCAAGGAGACTTCTTGGAGGTTTTATTCATTTTGGAGCCCCCACATCAGCTGATACACAGAGAAGATATTTAGATCATTTAAGTTGACAGGCTTGATTTGTTTATTTTTGAGAGAAAATACATTTTACTAAACTTCCTTATGAAGTTAAGAACAAAGGCAGACCCATCTTAATAAGAGATCATACAGCAGCAATGGGCCATTCCTTCGAAACAATCAAAACATTCGAGCCAGACATGGTAGCCTGCAGTCCCAGCCTTTGGGAGGCTGAGGCAGAAGGATCATGAGTTCAAGGCCAGCCTGAACTCTGTATCTCTACACGGTGAGATTCTATCTCAAAAAAATAAATAAAGGCAAATTATTTAAATAGAAATCACCTCAACGTGTTCATCATTAGTATCCCACGCTCACACAAAGTTGACCGTCTTGTTTCTCTCTAAATGATCATTTAATATAAGTGTACTGTAGTGATGTTTCTTCTACCACAAATGTGTTGTGTCCTCTCTCTTTTCCACCATAGAATTGATGACACTGGCTTCTCCGTCAGGTAGCTAGATGTAAATTTTGCAGCAGAGGTAGGAGACCTGGGCAGATAAGGAAAGAGCTCCAGAGCCAGACGTCCTGGTTTGAATCTGAGCTTGGTGACTTTCTAGAAGGGTGGATCTGAGCAAGCTATTTAACTTTTCTGTACCTCAGTTAGTTTAGTCTGCAAATGGGAACTGTACCGTGTTTGTTATGGGCTTGTTGGACCAAGAACCCCCTGTGACATTCTTAGGTCAGCATCTGGTGCACAGTACAGACCTTGATACTTGTTAGCTGTTACTTCTGTGACTAGGCACTTCCAAATTTGCTATGTGATCTCTTGCCCTTACTATCCTGCTTTTATCACAAGGGACTGCAGAGCCAGGCGGTGAAGCTAGACTCAGGAGACAGACCTTCATGTATGTGTGTTATTTTTAAGGAAGACACTTTGGGGTGCTGTAAAGATCAGGGATCAGCATCTGTGAAAGTACCTTGTAAACAGCAGGCTTGCTTTAACCCTAAACGAGGAGCTGTGGTTGAGAACAGGAAACAAATTTAATTGGTTCCGTTTTGCCAATTTTACCCTGAGATAATTCGCTTCAGATAAAGGGTAACTCTGTCTCTCTGTGGTCGGATTAGCTTGATTATCTCCCGTGGGCTTTATAATTTTCATTTGCCTGGCTTGTTTTTGTCGTGTTGTTTTTTCAAAAGTACGAATGCCATGGGAAGTCTCTCTGAGCCAGCCACACGCTTCCTTCTCTGGTTTGTAAATCTGGTTGGTGTACTAAACAAACAGCTGCATTCGCCAAAGTCATACATGGCTTTCAGGATTTAAAATCTGTCCTGGAGCTTTCACAAAGGAGCTCTGTAGGGAATGGTAATACGATTAGGAGGATGACCAGTGAAGCAAGAGGAATACTGAACCAAACAGCTTCCCCCAAATTCCTGAAACGACTCTGGTAGGAGGATCCCAGGCTGGCATCTAAGATCTACCGCTTATTTTCTGGGGGTCCTTGCAAATTTCTAAACCTCCAAATCCTCTGACTACACATCTGTGCAATGGGAAAAGTCTAATGCCTACCTTACAGGATTACTGGGCGGGGAGGGGGATTAAGTCAGTTAATAAATATAAAGTAGGCAGAGCAGAGTGAGCAAGTGTAGCATAGTTTATTAATACAAGTGCAGTCAATGCCACCAGCCTGTCCTTCCTTTCTAAGTGAGTATTCGCAAATGCTGGAGCATCCCTGGGAAGCTGCAGCTGGGACACATACAAAGACTCATTTTGTTTAGGCCTGAGGTTCAGAAGTAATACAGACCAACTAGGTTTCTCCATTTCCTCCTCTTCCCCAAGGCCTCAGGCAACGTTAGGAAAAGTGGATCTGGAACACAGCAGTGCTAGAAAAAGACAGCAGAGTGAGCGAGTCTAGTGCTGCTTCCTTCAGCCTGCTACCTCCCTTCCTAGTCAGTGGGAGTCATTCCTGATGACAGTGCACCCTAGCTTATTCTGCCCAGCTAATTGTCAGTGAGAGAGAGAGAGAGAGAAAGAGAGAGAGAGAAGGAAGGAAGGAATCAAAGTGAGAAGAGGAAAGAGAGAGAGAAGGAATTCAGAGAGATTGAGCCTCTTCTCTGGAGTAGAGGTCAACATTTTTCCTCTTCATCTTGGAGGAAAATGCAGTGGCCAGATAGAGATAGGGCCAGACCTTCTGCCAATTGTGACTTGTGACTTCAGGTTTGAATTGTTCTATGTCAAGTAATGCCAAAAAGGGGGAAGCCCAATGAAAGTAAGGCCTTTCCCTAGGAAGAGCAGGTAAGCCCCTTGCTCCTTCTTACCTCTCTTACTTCATAAAAGGGTAAGGCATCCCAAGAGCCTGAAGGAGGGATCCTAAGAACCCCAGGGCACCACGGGAAACTACATTGTAGTCTAGATCAGCACTTCTCACATTTGACTGTGCATGGCATCATGGGTTATCTTGCTAACATGAAAGGGCAGGCTTCAGATTCTGTATTTCTAACAAGGAAGGAAATGACCAGAAATACCTCCCCACCACCACCCAGTCCTTGCTTCTGATTGCAAACTTTGCGAGAGTGAAGACAGGGCAAGAAGGACAAAGGTGCTTGTATTGGCCAACCAGGTCTGTGAGTGAATTTTCAAGTTTGTTCACAGGCGAGTGTTGGCTGAAGTAATCATAATATGAACCTCGCAGGTTGGGGACAGTTCATGAACTCTTGGCTTCTGCATTAAATCAGAGTGTGAGGAACCAAGTCATTCATTATCTTCATAATGGGTCTTTTAAAAACGCTTTTCTTGTGACTACCCAAACCTTACTCAATTTAGCTATAATTAATTATTCAACTCCTATTTATCACTGTTTTACATATGCAATTTTATTTACTCCCTCTAATATTTCAGATAGAGATCATCACCTCAGTTTTAAGGCTGAAGAAATTGAGGCAAGTTACCCAGCTATGTAAAAATTAAGGCAGGAGAGAAATCCAGATGTTTCTAACATTGATTCCTCTTTCTACCTCTGTACTGGCTCATGAATACAGAGTATTTGGTTATTGTTTGTTTGTTTTGAGACAAGGTCTTGCTATATAGCCAAGCTGGCCTCAAATTTGTGATCCTTCTATCTCTGCCTCCCAAGTACTGGGATTACAGGTTTGTGTCATCATGCCTGGCTCCAATTATTTTTAAATTAAGAATTATTCATTATTTAAAAGTGATTTCATAGCTATCTGATATTAACAGACTCCCTTATTGCAAATTTACTGTGAGATGAAGTTGAAGTTTTGAGAACCACTCAGAAAAACGTCTTCTGAGTCTCTGCATCTAATTTTTATTCATAACTGTGTGTTCTTTGTTCCTAAAAAGTTCCTCAACTTAAAAAACTTGTGTCTCCATGAAATGTGGATCCTTCCTGTTGCTACCAGAGACAGAAATCCTCTTTCACAGCATTGCCAGTAGTAGGTCAGCCTGTGCTGAGCACCTCCAGCGGAGGGGGGCTCGTCTCCCCAAAGGGGCTTGCTTCATTGCTGGCAATTCTAATTCTCAATAAGTTATTTTATACAAATTTTATCCTTTAGCCATCATCTCCCCAACCCAGATATGGTTTTTAGACAGTGCCCAAACTGTCTCCTGACAGCACCCATGTACTGGTCTTAGTTCAGTCTTCTGAAACTGCAGGCCTGGAAGTGTATGATGGTTACAATACCCTTTTCCAATCCATCCTCCATGCTTCTCAACCATCCCTCTGGGCTTGCTATCCTGGTCCATCTTTCCTTCCAGCAGTTGATGTCCTTTAAAAATATCCCAGGTTTGGGACTGGGTATGGTGTTTCACACCTATAATTCCAGCTACTGGGAGGTAGACGTAGGAGGTTCAAGATCCAAGGTTACCCAGGAAAAGTGCAATATTCTATCTGAAAAACAAATTAAAAGGCTAAAAAGGACTGGGGGGCATGGATCAAGTGATAGAGTGCTTGGCCCTGAGTTCAATCCCCAGGAACAGGGAGGAAAACAAGAAATAAATAAATAAAACAAACAGGTTTGATCTGATTCACAGAGAGCAAAGCCACCTCACTGCTACACTTGTTTGTGGGAGACTGTTTATCCCCTTGAGAATGTGTCACTGCTACACTTGATGCAGGGTTTATAGCTTCCTCAATCATGAGCTACTTTAGTTTTATTTTCTACCCCAGACTTCCTAGTCCTAAAAAATGTTTCCTAGTTTTTTTCTGGTGATGGTGTTCATGTCCACATGATCTGCTAGTCGTTGACCAAGGATTTAGCAAGACTTAGCAAGAAGGCTTCCTGACATATTGCAGACACCCATGCTGTGAAGGTAACACACCTACAACTGCTCTTGCAGGTAATACCACAGTGTCTATACCCCCTTGACAGGTGTTACCACCTCCCTGTTCATCCAGATTTTCTCAAACCACTTACCACATTTAGAAAAAAATCTGGGGGTACAGCTCTTTGAGTTTTTTGTTTTGGGGGGAGGATTATATTTGACATTTATATACTTTTCTATGAAGATTTCTCTGTCTGATTTATTTTCTTTCTTTTATTATTCCCTCTATCTTGTCTTGAAAGACATACCTTCCTTGGTGACTTAGGGGTACAGCAGCACCCCTAGCCCAGACATCTGCTATACTGAGTGACTGGGTCACACTTAGGTTACCTGCCCCTAGAGGGAAGACACTCAGATTGCACCTTCCAGGGCTCTCTGAGCCTCACTGCACTTCTTACCCCTCCCTCCCTCAGCCCTTGCTTCCCCCCCTCCTTTCTTCTACACTGCCTTTAAGAGCCCCTCATATGCCTTTTCCTTTTATTGGACAAATTCCTCAGTTCATCTTTTAGGTGGAGAAATGAGCACATTCCAAATCTCAGAGTGTTTAGAGGTAAAGGGAGACACTTTCCAGTTGTTAAATTTTAATTGAATTGCTTTCTGTAAGCTTTCTAATAATGTGCTTTAAAATATGAAATTCATGGCGACCTGAAACACAGAAAGACTACTGATGATCCTGGAAGTCATTCTTTGCTCATGGAAATCACCTTTGACCCACTTAGGCTGCTCACTGCATTTTAGAACTGGGGGCATAGCAAGAGTAAGACTTAATTATCATAAAAGATAATATAATCACTGAATCAGAAGGAAAGAGCTCATATTAATTATTAAGTGCCTATCATGGAGATCACTGCATTTAATCTACCTAATAACTTGATATGGCAGGAATTACTATGAGAATTTTACATACAAATGAGGAAACTCAGGGAGTTAAATGACTTGTTTGGGCGCTGAGATGGGGGTCTTGCTGCCCTTTTCCACAACCAGATAGTGCTCATCACACTTGACCTCCCTCACTTTGGAAATGCTGTGAGCCAAGCTGCACGAACTCGATTACTGACATTCTCAATGAAGCTGCATTTTCACAGACCCACAGGAATTTGAGTAGCAATGAAGAGTAATGGCTTGACAAGCCGAAACTTAATCCTGAGTAGTTTAAAAATAAATACTGGTTTGGGAGGCTGAAATCAAGAGGATTGTGGTTCAAGGACAACCCAGACAAATAGTTTGAGAGATGCCATCTCCAAAATAATCTGAGCAAAATGGACTGGAGGCATAGTTCAAGCAGTACAGTGCCTGTTTTGCAAGCTCAAACCCCAGTTCCACAAAAAAAAAAAAAAAAAAAAAAAAACCTGCTAGGAGCTGAGGATGTAGCTCAGTGGCAGAGCATGTGCTAGCATACACAAGGGTCTGGGTTTGATCACCAGCACAAAAAAAAAAAAAAAAAAATGAATGCTGAGTTTTACATCCTTGCCCTCTTCCTTATATCTTATCTTTAAATTTTGAGTTCACTTTTAGATGAACTCTGTAATTGTTCCCTTCAATCCTATTCGGCTAAAATGTTCAGACTAAAGACTAAGTATTATTATAAAACAGTAGCCTCAGTACCTGACTGCTCTTGATATTAAAAGAAGAATGGAGTGCTCGGCATGGTTGCTTACACCTTTAATCCCAGTTAGCTATGTGGGAGGTATGGGTAGGAGGATCGGGGTCTGAGACCAGACACTGGGGGAGTCTCTATCTGAAAAATAACTAAAGCAAAAAAGGCCTGGGGGCCTGACTCAAGTGGTAAAGCACCTGCCTAGCAAGTTTGAGGTCCTGAGAAGAAGGAGAAGGAGGAGGAGGAGGAGGGGATGATGAGGGGGAGGGGGAGGAGAAGTGGAAGAAGACAGAGAAGGAGAAGGAGGAGAAGGAGACGGAGAAGGAGGAGAAGAAGGATTGAATCTAGACCAAAGAATAAAACCTTTGGCATTGAAGAACTTAGATAATTTTGAGTTGATTCATTCTGTTATCTCAAGAGTATGAGTATGAATTTTTCAAATGTCCAAGGGAGACATTTGGATGGTTTGGAACAACAAATTCACAGATTGTTGTTTTAAGTTAACATTCAACTTATTAAAGTCCCATTTTTTCCCCTCAAGCCTCACGTCCAATTTTCAAATATTATTAGTTAATTGGTTTTCTATTATTTGTAAATATTTGAATAATAGAAAACTACTTTTATCTGATCTTTGATTAATGCTCTATTACTCTCAAAATAAACATAAAAGTTTTCTAAATAACCTCACATTGGAAATTAATTAAATTTCATTAAATATGTCAAGCCACAATCCTAAATGCAATGTAATTAAATCTTCCAAGCATTTTAAATGCTTGAAATAGCAAATTCACAATCATAAAATGTAAATGGCATTTATGAAGTATAGTAGCTATCAACATTTGCAGCTAGGAAAAGCTTCACTTTCTCTGAGAAACGAAATTTTTTTTTTCTTTTCAGATAATGAAACTATACAAATAATCACATTTCTCTCTTTGTTGGCTTCTAGGAAACTTGGAGTCAAATTAAAGCTCATTTAAGGTGTATGTTGGTGGTGCTGTTTGTTTTTTCTTTTTCATTGGATCTGACTTTGAATTTCAATTCATATGTTACTGTTTAATGAGATTGTACTCAGGTTCTTGTGAGAAGAAAAATGTCAGCAATGCAAGTAAATATGGAAATAGTTCCTGACTGCTATTATTACTAGCTGCCCTTGGGACAGTTGAGAGAATCCAAATCCATCATTTTAAAAAGTCAGTGCCTGCAGTTGCTAGGAGAATATTGTAATATTGGAGCTATTGCTGATATTGATCCCTTTGGGATCTTTGTCTCCAATCCCCCTCCTGGTGCATTTCGGGCCCATGTTTTAATTCATACTATTCCAAATCGCTTCCAAATTTGATTTTTTTAAAAACTTCAAAGCCAGGCATGGTGGTGCACACCTGTCATCCTAGCCCTTGGGAGGCTGGGGCAGGTGAGTTTGAGGCCAGCATGGTCTACATAGTGAGACTCTGTTCAAGCAAACAAGCAAAAACCGCTAGGCATTTTGCTATGAAGCATAACTTTATTTTCTTTGTAGAGATCATGCACTAAACCTTAAAATTTCATCAAATCAATAAATAAGTATTGACTGCTTACCATGGACTGTCTTCTAAGCGTTTAGGATTTAGTTGTGTATGTTAGGTCAGGCTAGGGTGGAGAAAGAGGGATAATAACACACTCCTACTATATTGGAGAAAATAAGTCTATCTAAATAGTACAAAAGGTCCCTCATCCCTATTTATAGAAACATATTTGAATAAATTATGCAAAGTATTCTTCCAGGTTGTTGTTATCCTTTGTCAAATAAAGGCTCAAAGTACTTTATATAGAATGTATGGCAAAAAACAAAAGAGTAAATTGGGAAAAAATATATAGTTCACAAGATCCTTCTTGAAAATACCCAACACACAAAAAAAGGACTGGTGGAGTGACTCATGTGGTAGAGTGCTTGCCTACCAAAGGTGAGGCCTTGAATTCAAACTCCAGCACTGCCAAAAAACCCAAAACCAATCCAATGAAAGCCGTCTTTATTAATAAAAACATATTACACTGAGCATATACAATTGGCATAGAATTGACATGTTTTGGAAAATTACAATTGTAAGCACACTGGGCTTTTGTGCTGCATGTATTTATACTTTGTGATATCAGATCATGCTAAATGCCTCAACCTCTCAATCCTCCTGCATCAACCTTCTGGTATTACAGGGGTGACCTACCACACCCAGTTTGTGCTCTATGTTTTAATCAATAGACTCTATAGTCTAAAGAAAACTAATTTGTCCGTGTTTCAACTTTTAAACTGACCTAATATCTTTTGTTCTATGGCCACAAAAAGTCACATTGTACTCATTTACATACCTGTCTTGATCTAAAATTTGGACTAAGTGCTGTTTATACTATGCCCTAATAACTGTGCAAGAGCTATTAATTGTGTTCTGATATTAACAGTAAATATTAGTAGTTCCAAGTCATGCATTTTACACATTTAAAGCTAGCACATGAAATGTTCTGAAGCTGTACATTAACAGGCCATGAGAGCTATTTGCATAAGAGAAACAGCAGTGCCACCAACTCTTGCTGGACAAGCACAAACAGTTTTAGTGTTTGTTGGTATTTGTTTGTTGTTTGTTGACAGTGTCAGTTACATTTGATAACACCAGTCACAGACATTATTTATAACTACTGAAAGTCCTACCAACCACATACACAGTCACCTTTCACCTATTTTTATATAAATATTCCATATTTAGGTCTCAATTATCTTAAATGCTGCTTCCTTCCTGAAAATATTGGTTAGAAACTTATTTTTTTAGTGTAATTTTGTACACTAGCAGAGCTTTTTTATGGTACCAACTATGCATGATCTCTTTCACGTACTACTGAAGCCACTTGGGCTATATATGTTCATTGGTCTGGTATCTGATTCCTGGTTTACTATATTCTCAGTCAATGTACTTTGCGGCAAAGAGGGATGTTAAACTTGGAACTTTCTGTGGGTTGTGGCCTCTCCAAACCTTCTGCTATCTGCTTCCCAGAGGTAAAATGAGGCTGGTGGAGTGGCTCAAGTGATGGAGTGCCTGCCTAGCAAGCATGAATCCCTGAGTTTAAACCCCACTACCACCAAAAAAAAAAAAAAAAAAAAAAAAGATTCTACAGTTTCCAAAGGTAAAATGAAGCAACTCAACAGTTATTTCAGCAAATAGTTCTTTGAAGGAGACACTCATAAAAGGATCCTTTTTCTTATTCATGTCATGTCTGGGACTAAGATCCTTCTCTCAAAAGACTGCACTAAGTAACTTCTGGAGCTGCTTGTACCAGTTCATCCAAACTTCCTTAGCACTGTGGGGTGAAAGTCATGACCTCTGCCCTCCAGGAGCTCAGACTTGCCCTGAGGAAGGATTAGCACTTCTAGCATGATTGTATGTAGCATTTAAGACTTGTTGATTGATTGAGTGGTGACTGAAAAATGCCAGGTTTTAGAAAGTGGGGTCCAGCAGATATTTTGTAGACATGTAAAGAAACCAGTGAAAAATTCTAAAATTTTAGAATTCTAAAAATTCTAGCATTTCCCCAAATGTAGACGGAGAGTTGCTGCAGGAGTGTAGAGCAATGTGGATCCCAGATTCTACAGCCTAGACATGTTCTGCTGTGGAATTAGGAATATAAGCGTTCTGCTTCTACAAAGCAGAAGTACACTGATGTGACTCTAAAAGCTGCATCTTGTACACAGAAAACTAGTGTCCAAGGCCCTTCCTTGTCCCACAACATTGTTGAGCCACCTGGAGCTCTCTACCCAGCAGCACAGGGGACTGTGTGTCAGGGAGGCTATGGAATACTCTTGGAACACCCTGGCAGTGTCTGATCTGCATGGTCAGTGCTCAATCTTGTAAACAGGTAGAATAAAAATGACTTGCTCTGTGTGTATACACAATGAATGGGTCATGATACTAAACATATTCATTCCTGAGGGCCATAATTAAAAAATTTGAAAAACCACTGTTCTATGGACAATATAAACGAAGGAAGAAACCTTTTAGACTGACTGCTTTGTCAGGAAAAAGGCCATCCTGGCAGGCCTGAAGGTGAGAATTTTGTTGAATTTATATTTATATTGTTAAAGAAAAAAATCATTCATGTTACTTGTTAAGGACAGTAAGGAAGTCTTTATTCAAGAGAGAGTATCCAGGGAAGTATCTGTCTGGACCACTGTACTGGGTTTTTGGAGTGCGAAAGGCTCAACTGTGAACAGAACAGGACAACTAGAAATATGTACCAAGGAGCACAGTGGGATCAGTGGACAGGATATTACTGAAAGAAAACATCCAGGACATAAGGGAATCTGGCTACACTGATTTAACAGGATTATTACTGAAGGGCGCTAAGATAACAAGGTTGGGAGATAAGGAATTTTGGTCACATATCAAGGGTGGTTAGAGGCCAAGGGTGAGAGATTTTCACCAAACTGACCCAGCAGGATTCTTGCTAAAACTGGAACTCAGTGAACAGTCATTAGACTCAAAATAGAGCCCAAAGTCAGGGCCAGTCACAAAGAGGACTCACAGGAGCCTGACTGAAGTTTGGCTAAAGATGAGAGTCTTTGCCAGTAGTTATCGCTAGTGTAACTAGTTTTCCAACCACAGTAGTGTTATAAACTTTTCTTAATTGTCAGAAATAAAAGCAAATTGGTTTAAAAAATATTAAGTGACTCATAGTGTAAGTAGTATATAGTTTAAATTAGGAAGGTGGTACAAAAATGACTGTACTCTTGGAAATTCTCATCTAGCTAAACTTTCTTATATAGGTAATGAATTGATGGTGGCCTCTAAGAAGTGATTAATTTGTTACCAGCCTTAAAGTCTCATAGCTCAGCCAGTATCTTAATCAGCTCAGGCTACTCTAACAAAATGCCATAAACTGGGTGGCTTATGAACAATAGGATTTTATTTTTCACAGACCAAGGTGCCAGCAGTTAGGTTCTGGTGACAGTCCTTTTGGGGGTTGCAGTTTGTCAGCTTCTGGTTGTATGGGTGGGGAGAATCACTTATCTTACTCATAAGAGCTGCACATCCATAACCTCATCTAATCCTAATGGTCTCCCAAAGACCCTGACAAGTAATACCATGATGTTGGGGCACAGAGTTTCAATGTATGGATTGGGGGAGGGAACACAAACATTCCATCCATGTCAGGTAGGAACCAGAAGCTCTTAGTTCACCATAAAAACAGGGCTTGTAACTGTGCTTCATAGAGCCCAGTATTTCCACTTAACCTGTAGCATGCAGAAAACTTAAGGCCCTTGGCCTGTGGTTCAGAGTCGGTGGGAACTAGAAGTTCTTGGTCCACCATAAAAATCAGGGCTTGTAACTATGTTTCTTGGACACCAGTATGTCCACTTATCTATAGGATGAAGAAAGTTTAGGACTCGTTCTAAATCTGTATTGAACAGTTTATGGTTTAGACAGTGACATAACTTCTCTGAAGCAGGTTTTCTAAGGCAAGAAACCATAAGGAATGCCCCCCCAGTTCTTGACTGCAAAATGTCTTCATTCATTCTGGTGATCTGGAGTCGGCCTGAGGATAGACAATGTATCTAAGCTTTCTACATTGTACATGGTGGTGGTGTGGGCAGATGACAGCAGTTACTTAGGAATCTTAGGCTCATTTTATAAGATGGAGTAGACGATACTAGGTAATTCTTTCTTCGATTGCTTTGTCTTGCTGCACGGCTTTGTCATCAGCTGATGTTACAATTACTTTAACAAGCAAAGGAAATGGCAGTCAAGTCCAGCACCTGGGACCGCCTCACTCACCCTTGCTACATGTCAGACCTCAGACAGGAGACAAAAACCGCCCAGGGCTGCGTGTGGAGCCCACGGAAAAAGAAAGTGGATCGGTTTAAAATCTGGGTAAGGATGGCTTGTCCCCTTACCCAGATTACTTGGGTCTTGTCCCCTTACCTAACATACTTCTACTTTTGGTGCCCTTAATCAGATGAATGGCATCATCTTGACTTTGGGACTTTGGAGAAGGGCTGGGGGCAGGAGTCTGCTCCAGTGCATTTGATAAAATGCTTTGTGCAGCTGGGTGTGAATTGCACTTGCCCAGTCGCTTAGGCTCAAGCCATGAGCAGGGCTGACCCGCATGGAGCTGGGCATTGCTTGGCCTGGGGGACCTGCAGGCAGGAGAAGTCCGCTGACCATGCGGGCCCTTGATGCAACCCTATTAGGCGGGCCATTGCTCTGCACTAGCAGACAAAAATCGAACATCCTTCTCTGCGGGAGAGCAGGCCTCAGACTCGGAGCGAGGGCCTGAGAAGGGAAAGTGAGCAAAGAAAGGCAGGATGAAGGCGCTGCTTCACGCAGCGGGTTCATTCAAACCCCGAGGACAGCAAACCCCGCCTCCCCACGCCGCCGCCCGCTCAATCGCAGAGCGCTCCGGGTGTGAGCTCGCCTCGCGGGGAGCGGCTTGGAGCCGAGGAGGCGGCCGCAGAGGTGGCTAGGGCAGCCCCGCGCGGCGGATAGGCCCAGGCAAACAACACCCATTCCCCCTCCCCCTCGCTCAGTTCAACTCCCACTCGGCCCCGGCCACGCCCTGCCGCCACCGCCCCCTCGGGCAGCTTTCCGCTCTGCAGCTTGGCTGCGGTCGGGGGCGGGAGGAAGGCGGTGCCTTGGAAGGCACTCCGCGGCCGCAGGAAACTACGAGGCCCGACAGCCTTTGCGGCATGTCCCGCCCCCTTTCTCCCACCACTCAGCGCGCGTCAGCAGGGACTCAGCCAATGGAGAGAGAGCCAAGGAAAAAGGGCGCCCGGGTCCGGATGCGCCTCAGGAAAGCCATGCTCGTGGCGCGGGGGCAGCGAGCAGTCCATCCAGCGCACAGGGCTGTCGGCCTTCCGCGCTCCCTCACCCTCGCTCTTCTTGCTTCCTTTGAGCGACAGTCCTACTATCTTCTTTAGTGGCCATCCGGAGTGATGCTGGAGCGGGGTTCTGAGTGGAGGGCGCTGGGAAATGAGTAGGGGGCGGGATATCCTGAGACAACAAGTTTGGCTGTATGGAGGGCCTACCGGCAGCACGCCTGAGCTAGAAGGCTGAGAGAAAGAGCGCGAGAGGAGCCGAGGGAGGAAAAGAAAAACGGCTGAAAAGAATAACCCGAGGAAAGGGGGTGGAGAGGGGGCGGCCCCAGCGCCCCGGCCCCCGGCAGGTCGGCGGCCAATCCGCTGGGGGAAGGGGTGGAGAGTCGGCGGCTCCGGCGGAGAGAGGCCGAGGGGGGTGGGGAGTCGGCCGGGCTCGCGCCGCCCTGGCCCCGCCCCCGGCCCGCGCCGCCGCCCGCGCCGCGCGCCGCCGCTGTCAATCAAGGGCGAGTCAGCCGGGCTCGGGCGGAGAGAGGAGCTGCTACGCCACAGCCCAGCGGCGGCCATTCGCGGAAAAAGAGGCAGAGCCTGTGCCAGCTACAGCCTCCTCCGAGCCACCGCGGGCGGGCGGGACCGGCCTCTCCTCCCGCCTCGCCCCCACCCCCACCCACCTCTATCCCAGTGTCTCTGTCTGAGGGTTTGTCCTGTTAATGCGGGATGAGCGGTACGTATTCTCCACCCCCCTCGGTCTCCTTCACCGCCTCCCTCCCTCCCTCCTCCCCAGACCCTGCTCGGTTCTCCCCCCTCCCCCGGGGCCGCTGAGATGCTTTAAGGGGAGGAGGAGAGGGAGGGAGGGAGTCAAGGGGAGGGAAGGAGGGCTGTGTTTTGTCTTAATGTCTGAGCGAGAACAACCTCCTTCTGGGTGTTGCTCTAGCCGATGGGTCGGGTTTCAAACCACGTTTTGTGATATCCCCCCTTCTTCCCTTCCCTCCTCCCCACCCCCTGCCGGTGTGCACGGATCGCGGGTTTATGGAGATTAATGTTCAGGGGGAGGGGAAGACGAATAATAATAATCCTGATAACCTGTTGTCGTGTGTGTTGGGGGTTTGTTGCAGATCAGAAGAAGGAGGAGGAGGAGGAGGCGGCGGCAGCGGCGATGGCTTCAGAAGGAGGGAAAACCTCTGAGCCAGAGAATAACAATAAAAAAACCAAAACCTCAGGCTCCCAGGTAAAAGCAAACATATAAAAAAATTCAACACAAAACATTTAGGGGAAAGAGAGAGGGAGTTATGCCCTGTATAATGCCCAGAAGTAAAGAGCAATAAAAAATGTCTATCCACTCAAAAGCATCTTTCTTAGCGTGAGGAACTTAAATTTGTAAATTCAAGAAGATTTCACATATTTGAGGGTGTAACGTTGTTTAAAATTACATCAGGAGCTCAGACTGTAAGAAAACAGTGTGTATTTTCCCAAGGGCATTTTGAGTTTAGAAAACTAACACTTTAAGAAACTTTGAAATTTCCTTTTATTTAAACATTATATTATATGATCTGTTTCCTTATTCATATAGCTCTTTTACCTGCTTTTATTTATATTTCTTTTTTATTTCTGCTGCTTCCTGAGTGAGTTCTGATTTATAGAGCTGTCAAAGTAAATAAATAAATAACCCCTTCCAACTACTGGTTTCCACTAAATCCGCCCACTTTTTTCCCCCTTCTCCTTTACCATCCCATTTTGGGTAGGACTCTCAGCCCTCTCCTCTGGCTTTACTGGCAGCTACTTGCAGCAAAATAGGGACTCCTGGTGAAAATCAAGCAACTGGACAACAGCAGATTATTATAGATCCAAGCCAAGGATTGGTGCAGCTTCAAAATCAGCCACAACAGCTAGAACTGGTAACAACGCAACTTGCTGGAAACGCTTGGCAACTTGTTGCCTCCACTCCTCCTGCTTCAAAAGAAAATAACATTTCCCAACCAGCTTCTAGTGCTCCTAGTTCTTCCAGCAGTAATAACGGGAGCGCATCTCCTACAAAAACTAAATCAGGTAATTCTTCCACCCCTGGTCAATTTCAAGTTATACAAGTACAAAATCCAAGTGGTAGTGTACAGTACCAAGTGATACCACAACTTCAGACAGTGGAAGGTCAACAAATTCAAATCAATCCAACTAGTAGTTCATCTCTACAGGATTTGCAGGGTCAAATTCAGCTAATTTCTGCAGGTAATAATCAAGCTATACTCACGGCTGCTAACAGGACAGCTTCTGGAAATATTCTTGCTCAAAACCTGGCAAATCAGACAGTTCCAGTCCAAATTAGACCTGGTGTTTCAATACCACTGCAATTACAGACCCTTCCTGGTACTCAGGCTCAAGTTGTAACAACTCTTCCAATTAACATTGGAGGAGTGACTTTAGCTTTGCCAGTGATAAACAATGTGACTGCTGGAGGAGGGACTGGACAAGTTGGCCAACCTGCTACTACTACTGATAGTGGGACTTCCAATGGGAATCAGTTAGTTTCCACACCCACCACCACCACTGCTTCTGCCAGTACTATGCCGGAATCTCCCTCCTCCTCCACTACCTGCACAACCACCGCTTCAACATCTCTGACAAGCAGTGACACATTAGTGAGCTCAGCAGATACGGGCCAGTATGCAAGCACGTCAGCCAGTAGTTCCGAACGCACCATTGAAGAATCGCAAACACCTGCTGCTACTGAGTCTGAAGCCCAGAGCTCCAGTCAGCTTCAGCCCAATGGAATACAGAATGCACAGGATCAATCAAATTCTCTTCAGCAAGTGCAGATTGTAGGCCAGCCTATTTTACAACAGATTCAGATCCAACAGCCTCAGCAACAGATTATTCAGGCTATACCACCACAATCATTTCAACTCCAGTCAGGGCAGACAATTCAGACCATCCAGCAGCAGCCTTTGCAGAATGTTCAACTTCAAGCAGTAAATCCGACTCAGGTGCTTATCAGGGCTCCAACTTTAACACCTTCAGGGCAAATCAGTTGGCAAACTGTACAAGTTCAGAATATTCAGAGTCTTTCAAATTTGCAAGTTCAGAATGCTGGGTTATCCCAACAGTTAACCATCACCCCAGTGTCTTCAAGTGGTGGCACAACTCTTGCTCAGATTGCTCCTGTGGCTGTTGCTGGTGCCCCAATAACTTTGAATACTGCCCAGCTTGCATCAGTGCCTAACCTTCAAACAGTGAGTGTTGCCAACCTGGGTGCTGCAGGCGTTCAAGTGCAGGGAGTTCCAGTAACAATCACTAGCGTTGCAGGTAAGTTACATCTTTTCTCCTTAAGTACTTTTTAACCAGTGATTAGTAATGATCAATTACTGTTTTCTTTCGCTCTTAGGTTTGATACACATTTCTGAAGTAAACAGATAAGGAATCAAAGCCAAACCATATTACACTAACAACCTTAGCACTGTAGTAATCAGTGTAACCTATTTACTTTTGTAGCTTTTAGTATTTGGTTTTATGTGTCAGATTTTTTAAAAAAGTAAAAAAATTCTTCCATAGAAAAAACTTTTCTGATTAAAACCATAATTGTCCTCTGTAATTTAGAGATAATATTTGAGTGCACTTAGTCAAATAATATTTATCTCTTCTTAAGAGAAAATAGGTTTAAGTTTAATTGGTATATAGTTGTGAGTGTATTGAAGTATTCCCTCTACTGTGTAATAAGGCTCATTTTTTTTTTTTAAATTGGAAGTTATTTATCAGGCTTCAGCATCTTATCCCCCCATGCTTTTTTTTCTTATTATAATGGATTGTTTTAAACTAGATAGATACTGTTGCAGTTAAGAGGTAGAAATTTTAAGTTGCAAATTGTTTCATTAACTTTTATGTCTACTTTTTGCTACAATCAGGATTTGCTCAAGATTGTGAATTAATAGTCCTTCACTTATAAAATTACAGTCATTATATTATTCACAGATGCTTAGTGTGTGGTTGGTGGAAAGAAATTAAAAGGGTATACGGTAAAATGTCACACTAATTTGAACTAATTGTGGTCAGGTTATTTTTAAATCAATTATAAAAACAGTTATTTGTTATACATATAAATATACTTATAAAGTACTTGAAAAACTAGTTCTCTTAAGTAGTTTGATCTTTTGGAACCAGCCTTATTCCAATACCTTTTGTTTTCTAGTAATTAAATACTTTTTACTGATTCTAATTTGGTGAAAACCCTGTTGTAGTTTTAGTGCCTTGATACTTTCAGACCTTATAATTAAATATTTCTATTTTGGTAATGTAAGATAAATAAGCTTGTCACTTATGAATGACCTTTCTTGAAATAAGTTGAAGAAGAATTATGCTAGGGCTCTTCTTTTACAGTTAATACTAAAGTAGATGTATACATGTAAAACTGGAAGTTTCCAGACAGAGCCTACTGATCAGGAGAACCTAGATTACATTTTTTTATCTAGATACCTACTACCTCTAGACTAGCACTATCCAATGGAACTTTGTGCAACATTAGAAATGTTTTTCTATCCTATTTAGTAGAATTTCTATGTTATTCAGTATGTTAGCCACTAGCTATGGGTGACTATTGAGCAGTTAAGGTATGGTTAGTGTAACCAAGAAACTGAATTTTAAATTTTATTTAATTTTAAGTGACTGCACGTGACCAATGGCTCCCATATTGACTGCACAGTAATCTAGTCAGTATTTTGAGTATGAGACTTTTCCCCTAAAACTCCTGTAGCACAGTTATATAAGTGCTTCTCAGCCATACAATCCTTAACTTGCTTTTTTCCTACTCTCTAAACATAAGCAATAACTGATATTTCAGAAAAATATCTATTTTTGGTGAACTTAATGAAAGTTTGCATTGTCAAAGCAAAAGTTATTTCACTATTTCATCTTGTCTGTTAAGCACTAGTAAGCAAATTGTAGTTAAGAGCTCTGAGTAACTTGTAATTTAGGATAGGGTAGAAATAGTCAATTCTTCTGTGCTCTAATTAACATCTGTTATAATCCAGAGGTTTCCTCTTCCTTACCAATCATGAAGGTAAGGCAATGTTCTGACCTCGGATTCAGTTGAATGGTGCGTTATAAATGCAGAATCCAGCTTCTGGGACTATAATTTTTGGTATGCAGCATCAAGGAATTTGCCTTCAAGTTTCCCAGGTGATTCTAAAATTACATAAAATTTGGGAATCAAGGGTCTAATCTTTATCAGTGAACAAGAAGGCAGAATATTGAAGCAGGTAGGTGCTAAGCTAGTTCACATGCCTCAGAGAACGGATTTTGCAGGGAGGTACAACTTTTTAGCTTTTATTTTACAAATAAATATATATTGAAATGGTTACTGTATGCCAAGCACCCCCAGTACATGTGGTTATTCTTTATTTTCATGGGTAAATTTTTTACTTAATGAGTTGACATGGTGTAGGAGCTCCACTTAAGTGTATAGGGCAATCAAACTTTATGTACTTACTTTTCCTGAAACTCAAAGATGTAGTTAATGTTCTAATAGATCAGCTCAATCATTTCAAAAACTGTCAACCATATTACAAAGGCCAGAAATCTACAAGTCAGCGCAATTAACCTGGCCTAGTTTGCAGATTTTATCCTATTGCCTTAGCATAGCAGGGTCTTGACGGTGCTTTTTGAAGGTATAAAAGAAAATAGAGAAAATAGCAATTTGGAATTGGGAGTAATGTTCTGGAATCGTTTTAATGAAGCTAATGAAATTGCTCTGTCTTCTTTTTGCTTTGCTTTTTAAAGACATTAGGAATGGAATACCAAATAGTAAAATGACTTGAGATAAATATATTATCTTGTGTCCCTATATACTTTTTTCCTCAGTTTTTTGAGACAGGGTCTTGCTATGTATGGTAGGCTGGCCTCAAACTCTCAATCCTCCTGTCTCAGCGTCCCTTGTGCTGGGAATACAGACATGTACCACCATGCCCAGCTTATTTTTTTTTAATTTCATATTTTCTTTCCATGAGAATGTCCTTATTTAATTAATGGAAAATTATTTGCCCTTAATACTCACAAACTTTTTTAAGGTATATTTTTATTTCTAATGGACACATAGTAATTGTATATGTTTATGGGTTTAGTGTGACATTTCAATGCATGTATACATTGTATAATGATCAGATCAGGGATCACCTCAGACATTTATCATTTCTTTGTGTTGGGATCATCCAAAATCCTCTCAATTAGCTATTTTGAATATTCAGTTAATTGTTGCCAACCATAATTATTCCACTGTGATGCAGAATATTAGATGTTACCTCTTCTATCTAACTGTACCCCTGTATCTGTTACCTTCTCCCTAACTCTTCCTCAGCCTTTCCTGGTTTTGGTACCCACTATTATGTATTTTTTTGAGGCAAATTTTTAGCTTCCATATATTAGTGAGAATATGCTCATTGACAAATATTATGAAGACTTGAAGAAAAATGTTAATTACTTTTGACAGAATATCATGGCTAGTTCAAAGACAAGTTAAAATTCTCTACCATCCATCTTCATTTTACTCTTCAGGAGATAGGGAAGGACTAAGTGATAAGGATAGAAGAGAAACAAAAAAAATCATACAAGGTAAGTCGAAGGAAACCAGTTCTTGAAGCTGGGACGCTTCATAGTTAATTTTATGAAATGAGAACCTCTCTTTCCTTGGTAATATGTTCAGCAGAATGTGTTTCTGTGCTTTGGCTTCATCTGAAAATCCTGATTTCTAGACCTATCATTGTAGGAATTAAATACATGTACCCTCTGCATACTTTTTGTTTGTTTGCTTATTGGGATTCATTGTTTGACTGAAGGAAAAGTAGAAACATTATTTTAAGTTGAGCACAAACTTAAACTCTATTTTTGGCTTAAGAACATTCTCTATTTTAACTAAGTGAGAATAGTAGTTTTGTCATTGGTTTTACAATGTCCTCTAGTTACGAAGGATCCCTGAATAAAGTGAATTTCATGAGTTACATCTCATTAAAGAATTTAGAGTGCTGGCAAAGTGGCTCAAGTTGTTAGAGTGCCTGCCTAGCAAATACAGTACCCTAAATTCAAACCCCAATACTAGCAAAAATAAATTAAGAGTTTAGAGCTTGTAGGGACTATTGGTGTCTAAATCTGTAATTAACTTGGAGAAGCCAGCAATTTGACTTACCATGCTGTAAGTCTTTTGATTGGTAGATGGATATTTCTTTGTCATTTTTATTGCAAATTAACATTTTTATTTCAGTTTTTCCCACCAAGGTAGTTCAGACTTGATAAAATATTGCTGATCCTTCAAGAACTTGAGACTTACCCAATTCCTTTACTTCTATAGGTAATTAAAGTGTAAAGCCTGGGGATATAGTATGAATAGGGATGAAAGGGCCAGTTCTTCATTACTGGTACAAATAGGGACCAATGAACATAACTGAAATTTATATTTAATTTAAAAACTTAAGCTGGTAGAATCAACTTCTTATACCTAGTTCTTTTCCCAGAGCTACTAAAAGTAGAAAATTGGTTTGAGGTTTAATAAATAAATAAATAAATAAGTAAGGATTTCCTTTTCCTTATATGCTGTATTGATTTGGAGTTACTTAGTAGGCATCTTAAAAAATCATGTCTTTAAAGTGTATGTAAATATGTACACATATACTTACACTCATGTTTGGTTATTGCTTTTTTAGACAAGTAAGATTTACTCCTCTACCCTTATTTCTCTTAAATTTTCTAATAATATGTGTTGCCTTTTAGAATTCACATCTTGTACCCCAAACAAACGATTTAGGTTCTGAACTACCTAATTGGTTTTATGTATTAGATGTTCTCTCCCCAACCCCATGGAAGATAAAAAGTACTCAGTGTAGAGCTACATTAATTTTTTTTTTAGAAGAACATCTTTTGCAATAGATTTCAGGATAGAAAAAGGAACAAGAAAGAACAGTTTTAATATTTGCTTTTCGTTTTGAGAGAGGGTCTTGCCATGTAGCCTAGGAGGTCTCAAATATACTGTGTTATCTCAGCTGGCTTTAAACTTGTGATCCAGCTTTTCAAGGGATTTCAAGGGTACTTGACTGCTTTTCAAATTCTAAATCAAGGAATATGTAAGTAATATTTAAGGAATATTGTTACAGTCATAAAAACAAGTTTAAGAGAAAATAGAAATGAAAGCTTGATCAGGAATGAAGATAGGGAAAGATGCTATGTGTAGATCTTACAGAAATAAAATAGATTTACAAAATGATAGCATTTTAATTGAAAAGGATCTTGGAGATTTTGGGTTACAGTAATGACCTTTTTGATAAGGCTGCTAAGTCTATTTATAAAGAAATTTTACTTTACTATTTTAAGTTAAAGCAGAAATATGGATCATGTTCTCCAGTGCTCTATTAAGTACTCGGGATGACACATTAAGGTTGGACAGTAATAGGGGAAACTGGCCTGATATCAGACCATAACACTTACTTGTTCTTCATGGAAGTTCCTAATGCACACTAATACTACCTACTAAATGAGAAAATTGTGTCAAAAGAAACCTGTTGAAACACAAATTGCTTATATAAGTATGTTGTGAGATGAAAGCTTAATGAAATTGTAGTTACTAAGGCAACTTAAAAATAATTGAGGCTCTCCCTTCAGCCATTATTCCTTAGCCCTGTTTCTGAAGAAACTGAAGCCTAGAAAGGTTGAATGATTTTTTTTGTATTTTGTGACAATGTGAGAGTTAGAATCTTGACTTCTGTTCCAGTTGTCTTTCCCTACTGTATTTCTGGTTTGTTAACCAAATCTTTTGCTAGCAAGTGAGAAAATGTAGTGGAAGTTAGGAATCAAAGAGGGATAATAGTCCAATTAAGTTTGTCTCCTCACAGATAGGCTGTCCCTGTTTTCACTGGACATTCAACTCTTGTACATTAAATGGAATATTGGTGAAAAAAACCACAACTTTCTAGATTTAGTGTTACTTAATTTAATGGTGGAAACTTAAGTGGTATTATTTTTCTCTTTCTTGAAAGAACAAGTTCAAAATGAAATATGTTAATAAATTCTATATATAGATAGGGAAATCCTCAGGCCATAGAGATATATATTTTTTGGAAACAATAGTTAGACTTTTTTTTTCCTTTTTTTTTGATAATGGGTCTCCCTATGTAGCCTAGGCTGGTCTCAAACTTGTGTTCCTCCTGCCTCCACTTCCTGAATGCTGGGATTATAGGCCTGCAATATCATACCCTGCAAAAGGGATTTTTTTTTTTTTCTTTTTTGGTGGCACTGGGGTTTGAACTCAGGTGCTCTACCACTTGAGCCATGCCTTTTTTGCTTTAGGTTATTTTTTTAGATAGGTTTTGTGTTTTAGCCCACTGGTGGCCTGACCAGGTGATCCTGCTAAGTCTTCCTACATAGCTGGGACCACATCCATGCATGGCTTTACTGTTTGAGAAGGGTCTTGCTAACTTTTTGCTTGGGCTGGCTTCAAAACTCAATTCTTTTGCATAGTTGGGATTATAGGTATAAGCCACCAATTTTTTTTTTTTTTGCCTGTGCTGGGGTTTGAACTCAGGGCTTCATACCTGATAGGGAAGGCACTCTTTATTTCTTGAGCCACTACACCAACCCTGGTTTTTTTTTGTTGAGACAGGGTCTTGCCATGTAGCCCACACTGACTTGGAACTTGTGTGATTCTCCTGTCTCTGCCTTGTAATTGCTGGGATTACAGGTGTCTACACAGCAATTTTTTTTTAAAAAGTGAAACTTGTGGAGGAAGGAAGCAAACACTTGCTGTTTACCCAGTGTGTCAAATGCTGGGCTTGTGTTTTATAACACCTCATTAAAAGCCCACAATATCCTTGTAAGGTACAGATACCCTCACTGAGCTTTAATTTCTTTAAGAATACTTGCTTGTCAGTACAGTAGAGGCTTGGTATCATGGGTGTATGGTTCCAACGAGAAGCTGCTGAGGAAAAACTGCAAATGCCCAGGATGCTTCATTCATTTTTTCCATAATGTCCATCTTCCACTGGACATGGTGCCTGTCAACAAATTTAAAGGACATTAACTTTTACCTTGCTTTTAGACACTTTGCTTTTGGGGAGGCAGATTTTCACAAAATTAAGGGCAGGGAAACAGCAGATCAGAAGCTTAAACACAGCTGACAATAATGTAGGACTGACCTAGAGCTTCTCCACATCAACTGAGCTGTGAAGTGTGCACATGGAAATCTAAAATTTTTGTGTTTCAGATTTCTTTTGATTTTTTTTTTAACCACGCTTGATTGAAACTGCATGTAATAAAACCATGAATAAGGCAAATGTGCTGTAAGTGGGAGCCATGCATGATGTAATGACATCTCTGATTCGAATGCTGCTGTTCGTGCTACAGATGAGGCTACAAGGGTAACACCACACACAGATAAAGGTTATTTCTTGGCTTTTTGTGTCAGATATGCAGATGATTTAAAAACTGAAAAATTGACTGCACAGTTAAGGTCCCTTGCAGCTCTAACAATTTGTGGCACTCAGAAAATTATAATCAAAAGTGGTAAAAGAAGAGGTGAGTTGAAACTAGTGTGGCTGTTTGGAGACCTCCATGTTCAATTTTTAAAATACTGTATGTGGAAAACTGGAGGAGGGGCATAAGATAAGAATAAAAACAAAAAGCAGCATGACATTTTAAGAATAATGTCAGGAAGGCAGAAACATAATAAAATTGGGCTTTTAAAAATATTTTAAACAACTTGTAATGCTATAAATCTAAGCATGAGAGACACTCATTGTTTGAGCAAAATTGTGTACTATGAAAGAGGACAGAAAAGGCAGAGCTTTTCCCTTCTGCTTCTGTTAACCAACAAGGAAAATGTAGTTCTGGCTAAATTGACTAGCCCTTTAACTCACTTTCAGATACTTGTTCAATGTAAGTGGGGAGATCGAGCGCATTTAGGGGTATTTCTGGAAGTCCAGATGATACAGATAACTGCTATCTTAGGGTCAGATGAAACTTTCAGGTATAGTTTCAGGTTAGAATCAGTAACTTAAAAATTATGCATCGTTGAAAAGTGCCAGAAAATTGAGCATGAATTAACAGTTTTCTCAGAATATCATAAACTACATGCAAATGAACTTGATAGCTATCCTTAATGAAGTTCTTGAATGAATTATCAAGTGACTGACCCCTGAGCATTTAAAAAGAATTCCTGGATCATTGGGAGCCAGTATGGGCTCACTAAGAAGCTAGGTTCATATTTTCTTTCTTTAAGGTTTCCTGATGAATATACTACAGAAGTAATGTCAACACAATGTGCCTTGATTTCAGTATTTCTAGCGGTGACTTCTGAAAGGCCCCTAGTTGGTTGCACAATTGGATGAAAAATGTTAATTGATTGTTCACCTCAATAGCAGTCTCTGGTAAATTTTGGCATGGGATTCTATCCTTCATATAGTCCTGTGTAATCGCCCCCCCCCAAAAAAAATACCAGGTGAAGGATGTCCTTACTTACTGAATTCAAAGATGAGAAAAGATAGGAGATAAAACTGAGATTCAGAGTGACTTTAGTTGGTTGGAATATTGGGAAGATAAATACGTCAAATAAGAGCCTCTACTTAAAGTAGGTGGAATTATATACCTGCAGGATGAACAACCTGTCTTGGCAGCAGGACTTATGAAAATGGGGATTTATTGGCTTAATATGAACTGAGAGTAAAGCTTTTTTTATACTTTGTGCTTGTCAGACTGCTTCTGCAATATTGTGCACAGTACTCAGTAGCACATTTTAATTGGGATGTTGACAAACTGGCAAGCATATCCAGAAGGATTCCTGGGATGAAGGGTGTAGAAAATATTTCATACATGCAATAATCAAAAAGTGGGGATTTTCATTGTTAAACGCGAAAAGGAGAAAGTGAACAGCTGTCTTTGGGGATATGAGAGGCTATTTTTTAAACTGAGGTAGTTCTGTTTTGTTTGGCTGTGGGAAAACAATATGTGTATGTACACACACATACACTCAAACAGACTAGAGCTGTACAGTAACTCATTAGATAGATTAGGTAGTTTCATTAGGTAGCGATCTGTTTCATTTGGTAGTGATCTATCATCAAAGGCTGGATGTCCATCTGTCAGAGATACTGTAGATTATAGAAGAATTACTTATACTGTATGGAAAATTTGATTAGATGGAAGTATGAGTCATCTAATTCTAAAACTATTCTTTGAATATTTGAGTATATAGTCCTATACTGGGTACTTTTGTCTAGCTTATAGTTAGAGTGCTCTATACTTACATGATTTAGTAAGTATTTAGGGATGGAGCATTGAGGGTAACACTTGCCAGTTTTTAATAAGAGAGCCTAATTAAGGTGAAATCTGTGATGCAATAAATGTAATGCTTTAATTCATTAATTAATGTTTTCTCCATTTTTAGACTTCTTTTAGGTGCTATTTTTCTGTTATTTTCTCTTTAATTTGGCAAATACCAACTATCATTTTAAAATGTATTTGTGTGCACAACACTGAATTCATAGTTAAGATATTTTTTGTCATTAGCTCTCACTTACCTGCAGTTGTATCTCTGATACTGTCATTTTAGTATGAACAATGCGGTTGCTTTTTCTTGAGCAGAATTCGAGAACAGTTGGAAAATCCAGAATCCTAACAGACCAAACTATGGGAAACGCAGCTTTAAATTTGCTAATTGACCCTGTAGAGCATGCAAATCCAGAATGCCTTAGGGTGGGTCTGGGGACTCAAAATGTCTAGTACAGAGATGTCTTTTAAAAAAAGTGTTTGATACCCAAGAACTTTTTGATTAGGAAAAAATTATGCTAATTCAAATATTTGAAGGTCCTTTTTTCTTCAGGGATGATAGTAAAATTAGGGAGGTAGGAAATATCTATGCTTATTTGATCAGTGTATGGTTTAAGTAAAAAGTTTATTATTTATTACTGCAGATACAGGTACTGAGAGGTTTTATATAGAGCACAGGTAAGAATTAACATTTGAATTCTTACTGGGTGCATTTCACAAGCTGTTCCATTAGTGTTTCCTGGGCAAACTTTGTAACTGGAGTTTCATCTTTTTTTTTTTTTTTAACTTATAAAATAATAATACTAATTCCTTCATTCTTTACCTCATAGAGTTGCAAAGATCAGATCGTATAATAGGCAAAGAATGCTTTGAATATTGTAAAGAAAACTATATGTGGAAGATGGTAACCTTGTAAAAATCTCTGCATAGTAACACTCACTGGAAGAATATGAAGTAGTAAACTGTGAGAATGTTATTTTAGGTATGGATATTAGTAGGAGTTATACATTAGAAGTAAATTAAAGGTCTGTATAAAAGAAATTACAGAAAACCTTGGTGAAGGGCAGCCAAGGATATAGGAGAAGTATATTTATAGAACAGAAGCAGTCCATTTCTGTATAGTAAGGTCTAGATGTCTTCTTCCTGGTCAGCCTTTGTTAGGTGCTGAAGTACTCACTGTCTTAAAAGGATGCTTATGTTGGGGAGATGAGGCTTACATACATGAAATAATTATATAGCAATTCCAGATGAGAGTTTATACTTAAGTACTGGATTTTGAAGTATGGGAAACAAGTACGAGAATGAAGAGACAAGTGAGATCAGTGTATCATAATAAACAAGCAAGATTTTTTGTGGTAAAGCTAGAACTTGAAATAGACTTCAAAGATTGGTTTGGAAAGGTGGACATTTGAGCCTCTGGAATAGAGACGGTGTCTTGAGTCAAGCTGCTGAACTTAGAATGAGTCTGACAGGACCAAAGATTGGAACAGCATAAAGGCCTCCCATGAAAGTTTATAGCCAGTGTAGGTGTGGTGGTCTCTTCTGTGTGCTCCATAGATGCCTAGAGGTGTCACAGAATAGTAGCTCAGGGTATCCTCAATTAGCAGCTTGCCATCCCTGCTTTAGCCAGAGAAGTTATGGGGTTATTTCCTAACATTTGTTTGAAGAAAATATTCTACCAAAATAATTATAAATAAAAATAAGTTCAAACAGCCCAAATCTAGAGTATAGAAGGAGTTAAATATAAATATTTGTGATGCAAATGATACTTATTAGTGTTTCTGTAGAAGAAAGTATAGAACTGGGTATGGTGGCAGCATGCCTACCTGTAGTCACAGCACTCAGGCAGGAGACTGAGGCAGGATCACAAGTTTAAGGCCAGCCTGGGTTGCATAGAGAGACCTTGTCTCAAAAAAAGTGTGGAAAAGTTACAAGTCAGTCCAGTTAAAAGGATGTTGTTGAAATACATTAGTCATGAAATCACAGTGGCCTGTAGGAAGTGAAGTAAATGATTACTAAATATGAAAAACAGATTGTTGATGAAAGAAATGGTAAGAGATTAGAAAAACACCAGATTTCTTCTTTTCCCAAACTGTGTATCAAGCATGGTAATAGGCACTGAAAAACTAAAGATGAAGCGAAGACGTGTTTTTTACCCTCACAGGATATAAATCTGTTGTAAGAGACACTATATTCTTTTGCTTCTAGGGCATACATTTTTACATTTTTGCATCTATGATATTGAAGTACACCTTATAATCAAAGGCATTTCATGGTTAGTGGAATTTTTTGTTTCTTATGATCACTTGCAATACAATGAAAATGTATATGTATATGATTTCATTGTATATGATACAATGAAATATGTATATGTAGTTAATTAGATTACTATGTGATCTAATTGTTTATTGGTTTATAAACAATATGAGTGAAGTGTCATAGAAGGTCATAGGAAAGAGGAACTCGTTTTACTTGTGTGGTTCTTGGTGTGTTTTCATGGAGAGGGTGATAACTGAGCTAAGCCTTAGAGGAGGACTAAAAGTTTGCCACATCAGAAAGAGGAAGAGGCCATTTCAGGTTGTGTTGGATTTCACATGTAGTTTGGAAGTTCAGTTTTTTATCTTGTAAACATGAGGATCAATGAATAATAATCTATTTACAGTGGAATTGTAAACCTCATGTGGGAAGGGGCTATACCTTACACATATTTTCCCTTCCATTCTTAGTAATGCTGTTCAGTACATATTATATTATCTTGATACTAACTAGAAGAAAGTACACAGGTGGAGGACTTTGATTTCATAGGAGAGTGGGTTGGAATAGATTCAAGGTTTATACTTGAAAGAATAAGAGAGTTTGTGACCAAGAAGGAAAAGTGATTAATAAGGTAAAGTGAAGGAAATTTGTATGTGATTGCTTCATATATTTTGGTAGACAGCTGAAGGTGAGAAGCTTAGCAGTGAGAGGAGTTTTGAGGAGAAAGTGAAGGGCTATAAAGATTGCAGTTTGATTCTGTCCCTCTGCAGTTATGTAGAGGCCTCATAACGTTGCCAGTCAAAGCGGGCTTAGTACCGGTCTGTGAATAATGAGTCGGTCACCAGAGCTTTTCGTTCACAGAAGTGGAGCTGTTTTTGCACAGGAGTATAGAAACCAGATAGTGATCTGTGCTGTGGTAAGTGGCTACCTGTGCTTCGTGTGGGGCTTGGGGAGGGGAGGAAAACCCTTGTTCAGGTGTAGTTGAGGATGTCTATGCCAGGGAGTTGAAGAGAAGCAGGAAGGGGAAAAGATTCGATGAATGTCTAACTGGATTTTTATTCTATAGGTTTTCTCAGATATTTAAATCTGTATGTGAACCAATTTGAGACAAAAATATCTACAGGTATTTGCCATGCATACTAAAAATGACAATATGCTATTGAAGCTGAAATTTGATTTTTTGTTATTTTAGTTTTACTAAGTTAAAGAATTGTGAGAATTGTGTATTTTTATTACTATTATTTTTCTTACCTGTCCTCATTAATAGGATGTCACTACAGATTCTTATTGTAATAATAGGCCAGGCAAGTGGTTTTAGTAACCCCTTGGTAGACTTTTATATCCATTTTTGTGAACTCCCCATTGGTGGGCTGCATCCATGAATCCAGTCAGCAGATCGTCAATCAGAAACTATATTGTGTTGTTTGATGTGTTCCTTTTGAGGATGAATATCATGGGACTGAACTCCTGCTTCTGTAATGTTCTGATGGGGAAAGAAGTCCTGCAGTTTTCTTTCATGAATAAAACAAGTAGTAAAAGGGTACTTTAACTCTTCTCTTGTTTAGATTTTGGCTGATATTTACTGCAGGTATATAGTGTACCAGGCAATGTATGTAGCACTTGACAGGGTAACTCACTTAATCTTCAGAACACAGTATAAGGTAAATATGGTTGTTATCTCTCCTTGTGAGTGTAAAAATGCAAGTTTGGAGAGGTAAATAACTTGCTTCAAGGCAACATAGCAAATGATGGAGCCAGAATCTAAACATCTGGCTATAGACCCCTGTACTTTAACCATTATCACTTACTGTCTCTCACTATGTACTATCTGTAGTCTACAGTGTTTGTTTCCTGTGATCATTGATGGAATTACTGTTTGTTTTTATGTGTCAGATACTGTGTTAAAGCACTATATATGTTAACTCATTTATAATTGTGATGACCTCAATTTATAGGATAGGAAACCAAAGCTGTTAGAGATTAGTTACTTGGCCAAGGTTGTACAGCCAGTAAGTTAGAGAGCTAAGAAGTAAATATTCTTTATAAGACTGGTCTAGGTGAATAGGACTGTAATCTGCCTTTACAGCTAAGTCATAGTATTTTAAGTGTATTATTATAATTGGAGTATTGTCACATATTCAGTAAGACATGGATTCCTCTATCTTTAGCTGAGTGCTTTATTGTTGTCTGCAATTTTGGGGCAAGGGCGAATGTGCTACAATGGGAATTAGAATACAAAGAAATTTTTATTACTTTGTTCCTGTATTAATTGTGTATTTGAGGCTAGTAAAAATATTACTTGATTAAATATGTGTACACAAGCTAATTCTGAATTGATGTTTAAAAACATTCCAAGAATATAACCTACATAAGAGTCTTTTTTTTTTTTTTTGGCGTCACTGGGGTTTGAACTCGGGGCCTCATGCTTGCTAGGCAGGCACTCTACCACTTGAGCCACTCCACCAGCCCCTACGTAGGAGTCTTATATTTCATTCTCATTAATAATTACATGTAACCCCTCCCCCCAAGTATATTTTGTAGTACTTACATCTCATGATTTGCTGGGGAGGGTTTTTGGTGGTACTGGAGTTTGAACTCAGAATTTCTGTTCATTTTTCTGAAAGAAATAACATTTAAGAAATGACTTTAAGAAAACCCAGTGATGGGCTGGTGGAGTGGCTCAAATGGTAGGACACCTAGCAAGTGTGAGGCCCTGAGTTCAGGGGGAAAAAAAAAATCCAGTGACCCTAAGAATTACATGTACAGAATTTGTGTTCTTCGGCTAATCTGCATGTCATTTTTATGTAACATTAACTCAGTTGACAGTGGTAGTGCTAAGAGTTTATTGTTTTCTAGTGGATAAATAATAAACAATCTTAACTGTTGGGAGGGGATCAGGAGGATTGTGGCTCAAGGCCAGCCCAGGCAAAAAGTTAGCAAGACCCCAAACCCAACAAAACAAGTCAGGTCTGGTAGTTCATATTTGTAATCCCAGCTATGCAGGAGGCACAGGTAGGAGGATCACGGTCTGAGGTTGACCCACGACAGAAGTGCAAGACACTATCTGAAAAATAACTAAAAGCAAAAAGGGTTTAATACTCCTAAAACCCTAGTGGCTTGTCTAGTAAGTACAAAGCCCCGAGTTCAAACCCCAGTACCACCAAAAATAAGTAAAATAAGCAAGATATGTTTAGTATCTGCCACTGTACACCGGAAATTGATTTAGGTGCTGGAGAAATAAAACATCCTGCCCTGTATTTTTGGGGACTATACTTTGTTATGGGTTTGTTTTATCTCAGTCCATAGTATTTGTGGGATTTTCGTTTTTTCTTTTTTTTTTTCCTTCCAGTGTCAGGAAGGGAACCTAGAGCCTCACACATGCTAGGAAAGCATTCTTCTACATCTCTGTCCAGGCCTTTTGTTGTTGTTGCAGTACTAGAGATTGAATTCAGGGCCTTGCCTAGCACAAGCTCTACCATTGAGCTAAATTTCCAGATCTCAGCATTTTTAATAGATGAGAAAAAATCAAGTCCCAGAAAGTTTAAATAATTTGCCTAGAATTACAGAATTATTGTATGTGGATATTGGAGAAAGATCCTAAAGTCTTTTTGGTTTTAAAATGCTTCTGCTGTTTCTTCATAAATCTTTTAGGCTGAGGGAACTACAGTTTCATGAAAAGTTTTAAAAGAGTTTTCTCATTCTTTTGTAACACTATCAACGTTAACTGAAGAGCATTTTATAGAAATCAATACCTGTATATTCACAATATACTAGAATAAAATTTATTTAGCCTACATTTCCAAAACATGTGATAGAGTTCATTTTGTGTATTTTTGGCTTTGTGTATATGTATACATATGTATGTGTATATGTATGTATGTATGTACACATTTACATGGTACATTTACTCATCACAAACATATTGAGGAAAAATTGAAGGGGATTACATTATATGCCTATTCATCATTTCTTGTTCTCCCAAACTTACTTTATAATTAAGGCAATCAAACCAATTTTGGGATTTGCTAAAAAATCAGCAAACCTCTTCCCATTCCTACCCTTACCCTAAGCACAATGGAAATTTGATTGTTGAAACCACAGTATTTAGATAGCTGTCACTGCTTTTTAAAGGGTTTTTTGGCAGATGTCTATTCTGGTAGTGATAACTCTGTGTACTTTTTACACTGAAGAGCAAGGATGTTGCATTCACAAGCATTTTGTGATGAGCAGAGGTAACTGTTAGAAATTTAAGAAAAGAGCTCTGCTGGTAGCAGGTTGTCTCTGTCATTAAACAATTGTGTGAGCTTTGGGAATGGGGTCTTGACTTTTTTCTATGTACAACAAAATTGTGTGTGTGTGTGTGTGTTGTAAAATGAAATAAGGGAAGTGTTTTCATTTAGTGTGGAAATACTGTAATTTTAAGCACAAATGTGTGGAAGCAAAATTGAAGTTAATTTTATTTCAGTGAGCCAAGAAGAAAACTCAGGAAAAAATACCATCTACTAATATTACTAGCTTTAAAATCAATTACGTAGCCAGGCATGGTGGTACATGCCTATAATCCTAACATTGGGAGGTGAAGGTGGGAGGATCACAAGTTCGATGCCATCCTGGGCTACACAGCACATCCCTGTCATTTTAGAGTTAAACTGTGAATAAGGCATGGCAGTATTTCACAAAAAATTCAAGTGTTTTTTTTTTTTGGCAAATCCTTATAGCCATATTAGTGAAATCTAATGCTGTTCACCTTTAAAGATCAGTCTCTGGGTTTGAGTCATTTTTAAGGACTCAGAATTTTTCAAACAGTGATTCATTTAACAGTATCCTTGTGATACACACATGCTCAGCCTTTAACAAAGATGGGGGCCAGGGCCGTAACCCCTTGGGTATTTAGATTGCCATCTGGAGCCTCACTTGATGAGATTACTCTTGCTAGTGGATACAGACATTAATGGTGCTTCCTCAGAGACCATCTCCCTCTTTTTGGACATTGTCTTGCTGTGTTTCTCAGAGTGGGCTCAAATTGGAATCCTTCTGCCTCAGCCTCCCGAGTGTTGGAATTAAAGGTGTAGGCCACCATGCCTGGCATCAGCTGCTCTTTTAGGCCAGGGAGTACACAGGATTAAGCTCTCTAGTTTACAGTAGCATAGCTCTGTGACAGTAAACATGGCAAAGAGCTTTCCTATTCAGTATTACCTCCTAGCTTTTTCAAAAGTCAGTCCCTGGTCTTCAGACCAAAGTTTCCGTCATGGGCCTTACTGCCTTTTGCTGTCTTTTCAGTAACTATCTTAACATACCTATTTTATTACTGTTGTGCTTCCCGCCTTGGCCTTCTTATTAGCCTGCCCCATACATAGTAGTTGTAAAATCTTGAAATTTAGGAATTGAATTGTTAGGTGAATCTTTGTATCTCAGTTTAAAAGGAGAAAGCTTTTTACTTCTTATTCTAGACGGTAAAGAATCACAGCTGATTTGTCAAGAGCTCTCATATGAGCAGTGGTATGGTATCTTCATCTGCTGGACCTTTAGAATTCTCTGCTAGTTATTAAGGCAGGGAGAGTACCAGTTTAGCCTATAGCTACTGACATGGTTGGAGCTTAATACTGAATTCTAGCTACTGTCTTGGGAAGATAGTACATCTTTAAAAGCTGGATTATACTAAAGTCAAAGAAGGCTTTTGAAGAGTTTTTAAATTAAGTAATGATAAAATACAGGACTTTAAAAAGCAATCTTAGGTAAAAACTTTTTATTTCTAATTTTATTTATTTTTAATTGACAGATAAAATGGTATTTATCATATTCCACATGATGTTTGAAGTATTTCTACACTGGTATCCATATCATAGCTAATTTACAAATATATTACCTCACATAATTATAATTTTTATGATGATGATACTTAATACCCACTCTAAAACAATTTTAAATATATTTGCTTGGATTTCATTTTGCAGATTAATCCAAATTTATACAAACATCTTATAAAGTATTTAATTACCTATGATTACTGGGAAATAAAAAAGCTCTTTTGGAACTACTTCTTAGAAAGACTGTGAGGTATAGCACACTACTGTGTTAAAGAAGTTAGAGACAGTGTTGAGGGTATGCCTGTAATCCCAGCTAGTCAGATAGTGGTTGGAGGGCAGCCTGGGCAAAAGCTTAGTGAGATCCCCATCTCAACAACAAGCTGGGTGGTGGTGTGCGCCTCCAATCCTAGCTATGAGGAAGCAAATGGAAGGATCATGGCCCCAGGGTATGCCCCAGGCAAAGATGCATGACCCTATCTGGAAAAATAACTAAGGCAAAAAAGGGCTGGGGGCCTGGCTCGAGCCACAGAGCACCTCAGTCAGAGCATAAGGCTCTGATTTCAAACCCCAGTACTGCCATAGAAAAAAAGAAAATTGTACCAAGGTGATTATGATTGATTTGCTTTCTGTACAAGAATGAATGTAGAATTTTTTAATCTATTGAAGTCACCAGAAGAAGGGGACTAAGGTAGAAAGAATAATAGAAGGGATGAACCAATTTGAGATATGATACATACATACATAGAAATGTCATAACAAAACTGTATAGATTGTATAGATATCTTCAACAAACAAAGTATCTTTTTTCAAAAACAGGACAGGATGATAAAACAGGTCTTGTCTGGGAATTGGTCTAGAGAGGGCAGGATATAAGATAAGGGTGGAGGAGGGTGAATATGGTGGAAATATGTACTCACGTATGAAAATGGAAAAATGACACCTGTTGAAATTATTCTAAGAAGAGGGGAGAAGGGATACAGGAAAATGATTGAGAGGGTGAATTTAACTAAGATATATTGTAAACAATTCAGTGGTTGGGAGTAACCATTTGTTTCTACACAATAATCTACATATTTAACTTAAATGAATGAGATGTGATGGTAGACAAGAACAAATACCTGGGTTGAATTAATTCCCTTTTCTGCCAGTTACTATCTGTCACGTGGGGCTGTCCATTAGCTTTCTTGAGCCTGGGTCACAAACATCTGTAAAGTGAATGTAACAAACTGCCTACCAGAATTTTCCTAAGATTAACTGGAGTCATATGTGTGAAATGTTCTGTAAATCTAAAGCACTAAATAGATGTAAATTGTTATTAATATGTTTACCCTTACTTTTCTAAATTAGTATGTCTGTATATTTAGCAAATTTCAGTCTTATACCTGTAACATAGTACAGTGCTGCCATAGAGTATTGGCAAATCGAATATCCAGCAAAAGTATTTGGGTTACTTAGCTTAATTGGGTGTATTAAGCGTGTTTGTATATTCTGATCATTTGCTATCTGGGGCCTTCCTGAACCTGGAGGGACTGCCTCTCCCATAGTTAGCCAATTCCTAGACACAGTAAACAATTGCCCTGCCAGTATAATTTACAAATACAAATCAGTGTCAACTTGCTCACCTCCTTTATGAGGCTCTTAATAATTCAGGCCACCTTCCCCAATCATCCCAGGGCCAGGTTCAAGATAATTACGATCAGCAGCTGTGCTCAGAGCTCTCTGCCTCACCTATTCTTTCCTGCAGAAACCACCCTAAAGACTCTTGCCCACAGTTCTTCCCTCTCTATCTCCTACCTGACCCCAGTGCTTCCTCATCTGTTCTGCCCTCCCCCACCCCCATCCTGTGCTATGGGTGCCTCTCCTCTTATGAACTTTGAGTAACACACTGTCTCTTCAATGACAGTCAATTTTTTTTATTAATACATTATTTTAAAACATTGGGCTACTGTTTTTTTTTAACAAAAAATAACATTAAATTTTGTTGTTTTCTTGAAAATAATCTGCATTGAGATTCAGAATGGTATGGAGATATATACGTTTGTGTATATAGATAAATATATACATATGCATCTGAATGCATGTATATACCTGTATGTATGTATATGTGTATGTGAATATGCATAAATTTTTTTAATCCCATCAGAAGATGACAATTTTTTTTTTGGTAGGACTGGGGTTTGAACTTAGGGCTTCATGCTTGCAAAGTAGGCACTCTGCTGTTTAAGCCACACACCTCTACTCAACTTTGCTCTGGTTATTTTGGAGATGGTGTCTCTAGAATTATTGCCCAGGCTGGCCTCAAACCTCCATCCTCTCAATCTCAACTTTCCAAGTAGGTAGTATTACAGGCGTGAGCCACTGGTACTTGGAGCAAAATGACCAATTTTGATTGCTAAAATACCTTTACAGATTGTATTAGCTACTTTTATCATTGCTATGACAAAATATCTGAGCAAAACAACCTAAAAAGAGGAAAGATTTATTTTGGCTCACAGTCTCAGAGGGTTCAGTTCATGGTTCCTTGGTCCCTGGAGCTTGGGCAGAGCTTATGGTGATGGGAGTGTGGGAAGGAGGAGGCTATTCACTTATGGTGGACAGGAAAGCAGAAAGTGAAGAAGGGACTGGGGAAGGGAGGAGAAGACTAAGTATAATCCTCAAAGGCACACCCCCAGTGACCTACTTCCTCTTAACTAGACCCTAACTCTAATGGCACCACCAGCTGGGGAACATGAGCCTATGGAAGACATTCGTATTCAAACCATTATACAGGTTATCTTTGGCTTAGCAATTTTTGTTTGCAAGTGAAAAAGCTAAGGCTCAGATTGGAATGTGTTTTACCCAAATCCAACCTCTCGTTGGTAGCATAGCCAGCATAACTCATGTCTGACTCCTTCGGGCCTAAATAAATACTAAAGCATTGTAAGTTTTTTTTTAATTAGGAAGACAAATTATTATAAGCAAGATTTTCTTGCTTCTACTCTTCTCAAGGGAATGATACCTTAAAGTTACTTTTGTTTGCTATCCCATGTAGCAGTGATTTGGCTGCTAAAAATTGTTCCAATTGATATAGTTTGTCCAGCTAGCAAAACTGAAACTTAAAATTTAATATGCTTATTTAAATTTTACTTCATATGCTATTTTTAATGAAATCCAGATATTTTATGTCCAAAGCCTACCTGTTTTGCACCTTGCCTTTTTTTTAAAAATGATTTTTCTTACGTCTTTTGTTTTCAGTAGTAAATTCACAAACTTAGAAACATGTAGCCATGTGCATTGTAAATATTTTCCAGCATTGGAATGCTTATGACAAATTTGGGCCAAATAATCTTATTGTGAACAGAGTTAATAGGGGGAGAAATATTAACAGAGAAATCAGTGAATTACAGTGAAAAAAAAAAGATTTAGGAAGTTTAGTGGAGCTGTTTAAAAAGTTTTAGTTTGTTTTGTGTGTGTGAAATATAAAAAGGTAAATATACAAGATTTGGGGAGAAAAAGCTTTATGTTGTGTTCTATTTTGCTGGACCTTTATGTATATAGTGGGTCAAGTTTGTTCTTTCACATTTTAAGGAATAAATGAAGAGAATGAAGGCTGAGTGGTGGCTTCCACACAGATACTTGTGACAATTCTCACATGTTCTCAGAAAACTGAACAAATTTTAATGCAATTATGTTGGAAGGGAAAATTAAGTTAAATTAAGGAAGTGTGTTCTTCATTCAAGTACTTAAGTAGGGTGTGCCTTATTAAGAAAGGGTGTAAATCTTTCCCATGAAAATCTTTCTCACACTACATAGTGCCTTGTTCTTTTAGGATTGTATGTCACCTGGTTCCTAGGAGACCTGTAATTTCCTAAATGAGAAAAGTTACGGGATTTAAAAAATCATATTGAATAAAATTCTTAGCAACTTTATTTTATAGTATAATCTTAAATCATGGGAGAATGATACAAAATAATTTGTTTGGGAACTCAGAGGTTTTACATTAAAGGTAAGTTTTTTCTCATACTAAAACATTAGATATTCACATGGACCATGGAACACAATAACTCTAGATGATACAAACCTGGTCTAATTTGACGATTTATTGTTTAAAAGAATCCTTCAAGATTCTTTGTGTACTAATTTAAAATTTTTATATGACTCAAATCTGGTAGCATCCTTTGGAAGAACTTAGCAGCAATTCAGGTTTCTTAAGAAATAAAACCAAGGCGGGCACCAATGAATGGTTTATGCCTGTAATCCTAGGGACTCAGGAGGCAGAGATCAGGAGGATCGCAGTTCAAAGCCTGCCCAGGCAAATAGTTCGAGAGACCCTATCTTGAAAACACCCATCACAAGGTGTTCAAGGTGTAGGCAGTACTGCACAACAAAAACAAAACAAAACAAAAAACAACTTTTTTGGGTTTTTAAAGCCATTCTCTGAATTTATAGTATAGGTCGAGCATCTCTAATCCAAAATGCTCCATAATGAGAACTTTTTTTTTTTTTTTGAGGTCATGGGGATTAAACCCAAAGAAATTAGAAACTTGGGAGCGACTTGATGCCATAAGAGAAAAATTCTATGCCTGACCTTGTGACAAGTAACTGAAAAAGTATATATTTAATTACCTTCAGGCTTTGTGTAGAAGGTGTATATGAAACAAAGATGAGCTTAATGTTTGCACTTAAGTCCCGTCCTCAAGAATTCCATTGTGCATATGCAGATATTTCAAAAAAAAAAAAAAAAAACCTGAAATCCAATCCCAAGTATTTCACATAAGGAACTCCAACCTGTATGTACTTCATCTAGAGACAGGATCGTTTAGGGGCTGGGGCATGGCTTTAGTGGTAGAGGGCTACTTGGCAGGCCAGGAGGTCAAACCCCAGTACTGCCATTTAAAAAAAAAAAAAATTGCACATTCCTTTCCTTTTCAAAATTGTTAAGGGTAAGGAGGCCAAAAATACTCTTTGGTCATGAATTGATCATTGTCTGACCATGCAGATAAAGGCATGTTGTGTTTTTCCAAAAGACAACAAAATAGAAATTAATAATAATAATTAAACCCTTTAGTGATTAAACCCAACATGGACCCCCCTGTTGGTTCTTTTCAGTAGTTGCTCTTTTACTTTACATCATTCATTTCTCATCTGTTGCCACGAATCATGGTCAACACACATGTGTAGTAATACTATGAACAATTAATGAAACAAATCTGATTTTTAAAATAGTAATATGGATGGATATTGCATATTCACTTTTGAGGTTTATTGTGATGAAGAAATTAAAAGAATAAAATACTTTCAATTTAAGTATTATAACTATTTTGAAGAGGAAATGTAGATATTCTTTGTTTAAAAGGATTCAGCTTTGATTATGATTTTACAGTGAAGTTCATTCCTTTCTTGTCTGAATGCCTCTAAATTATTTAAATTAGTCTCTCCCATCAAGTACAGAAATGGTTCTCCTGTCTGTCAAGGTTTATTTCTATAAATGAGGATTTTTTTATATCATACTGTGAGTTCATCAGGTAAAGAAATAAAACCTTTTCTTTGTCTGTGTTCTTATCTCCTCCCCCCATACACCAAATGTTATCTGTGTCCAAGAAAATATTGTATTTAAATATAATTACTCATTTCTCCTCAGATATCTACTCATACTCTTAAAGAAATAATTAGAGGTAAATTTCCCACAATTAAAGATAGGTCTGAATTGTGTAGTGGAATATGCAGGATGATTCTTCTATGGTACGAATAATCCCCACCCTCCTAGTTTTTAGAGAAAATTTGTAGCCAGTCAACTAGTATTTCCTGGTAGCTTAATTTGCTGTTTAGAGATGCATCTTAAAATAGCCATCTATGGAGTTAGACTACTCCATGACAGTACAACACTGTTAGACTAGCCTCCCTTGGCCCTAAACTGAGCAACTATTTTAAGCCATGATCCTAAGAACTGACAGAGCATACTGTACCCTCTTACCACTGAGTGCCATTTCTGTATTTCCAGGGCTGAATGGTTAGCTGTAAACTTCTGTGGAATTAAGGCTACCATTGTAATGTTTTAGGAATTCTTATACTTGCCTATACAAGCTGTCCATCTTGCCTTACTATATCAGATTTCATTAAAGTAAATACCATTGTAGGGGGGAAAAATGACTAGATAAGTATAAGCCAGTGTTTTGCTCATATATTTTGAGCATTTCTCATTTCGGTGAACCGCCTATATAATAGAAAAATCCTGAGAGTCATTTGATGACCACTGTGATAAGATTATGCTATTTTTAGATGGTTAGTTCATTAATGCCTGCTTCTGTAATTGCCTTTGCCCATGTTCTCTGCTCTCATGTTAGATTGTTCTTCCCTCATAATTTTCTGTTTTACCTATTTGTGTTCTTAGTTGTTGACTTTTTCTTTTTCTTGTTACTTATCATCTCTCAACTGCGTATCTCTTACATTCCTACTGTAAGCATAGTTAAGACCTTTTTTGTTGTTCATTGTTGTTGAGACAAGGTCTCACTATGTAAGCCCAGCTGGTCTAAACTTGGGATCCCCAGCACTCAGGAGACTGAGTGCTGGTATAACAGACGTGTACCACCATGCCTGACTGAAACTAAGTTCTGAGAACATAAAGATGGGAGTCTTTTCCTTCTAAAAGCTTATGCTGTGGTTGAGGATACAGACAATTTATTAAGATAAAAAAGTAGTGCATAGGACTAATACATAATGGCAAGTGAAATGAGTGATAAAAGGTAGTGATACTGAAATTAAGAGCAGGATGAAACCCCTGAGAGCCAGGCCAGAAATGAAAGGGTTTTTGAAGCCTAGGAGCCTTGAACTGCTTCTTTAAGAAAAGGAGGGACAAACATGAATAAACAAGGACGGCATTGTAGGCTGAGGAGACAACAGGTGCAAAAGAGAGGAAGCTTTGGTGGAGGGGTAGACTTTGTAAACTGTAGTAGAGATTTTGAGGAAATGTTAGATGATGAAGTTGCCAGTCTGATTTTAGAATAACAATGTTTGACCAAGGACAGGTGACAAATCATTGAAGAAATGTGTGAATGTATATACGCTCGAGAGGGAAAGGAAAACAAATTTCACTTCCAGTGTTCTTATTTTATTATTCAGCATACATAGACGAAACAGTCACTGTACTACAGTGTTAGTCCACATATTAGTGAAGGGAAATCTGAACTTGAGATCAAAGTGTGTGATTTTTCAAGTCTTTATGAAAAATAGCAGTGTTTGACATAAGAGTATAGATGGGAAAAATAATTTGAGTAATTTTTAAAAGTTTGAGCATGGATAAATAATTTGAGTAATTTTAACAGTTTGAGCATGGATAACCATGAGAGGGTTTCTATCAGTAAAACAAATGGCAATCAGAAAAGAGAAAAACAGTATGATGAACCTGAATTTTGATATTTGTTAAGTCTGAGCTAATAGTAGAACATTCTGCTGGAAAATTTTAGTGTATACTTGGAGGTTGGGTCTGAGAAGGGATCAGAATTGACATTCTAGATTTGGGAGTGTTCTGCATAGAGATAGTGATTGAAATTATGAAAGTATATGAAATTGATGAGAGACACAGCTTTAAGTTGGAAGTGCTTAAGGATGACAACTGAACTTAAGGCTACACCTCATCTTTAGGAACAGAAAGGCAAAAGTTGAGCCAAGAAAAATGAGAGCCGCCAGAAATAGAGAACAGGATGACATGTCAACAGCTTAAGAGAAATCTCAGCTACTTTTGAATGTTGTAAAGATGACATGGAGAGTGAGCGTTGAGTAAAGCTCAGTGAGTTTTGTGTTTGAATCATTTACTAAACCTAAGAACTGTACTGTTCAATATAATAGCCACCAGAAGCATACAGCTTTTTAAGGTAAAATTAATTAAAAGTTCACTTCCGCTAGGCATGGTAGTATATTTCTGTAATCCCAGCTACTCTGGAAGCAGAGGAAGGAGGATCCTGAGTTTGAGGCCAGCCTGGGCAAAGTTAGTGAGACCCTATCTCAAAAACAAAATACAAACCTAAGGGCATGGTTCATGAGATAGAGCATTTGCCTACTGTGCTCCATGCCCTGGGTTCAATCTCCAGTTCTAGAAAAAAAAATTACTTTCTCAGTTATAGTAACCCTATTTCAAGTGCTAATAATGGCCACGTGTCAAGAGGCAACTATACTGGATATAACTGATTATACATTTTTATTATCACAGAAAGTTCTGTAGTACAGTACTACTCTATAAGCTTTTGCTTCAAGCATTTAAGTAGATGACTGAAAAATACCAAGTTGTAGGATGCCCTTCAGAAAAGTTTGGTGAAAACAGAGGAAGAAGTTGGTATCTTGAGACTGATGCAGAAAGGCTTTGTAAAGACTATGACTGTGTTTATTCATTTAGTAATTTTTTATTGAGGGCTTGTTGTATGCCAAATACTATGCCTAGGTATAAATACCACAATGCAAAGAAAGCATTTCAGAATACATAAGTATATAAGTTGAACAGGGGTATGATATAGTGTGATAGTGCTTTAAGTAGAAGAACCTATCTTCTGTGGGAACATGTGTTATACAATCAAATGAGGGAATTAGTGAAGAGGTGATACAGACAGCTCAGGTACGATGACTAGCAATTAGCCAGATTGGCAGAGAACGGACATTCAAGGCCAAGGTCAGATTCATGTAATAGTACAATATAATCAGTGAATTGCAGATAGCTACATGTGCTGTAGTTACAATGGCAAGGATTAGATCCTAAAGATTCTTCCCTATCCGTGGTCCATAGTTTAAACTGTATACTGAAAGAGAGTCTTTGGTGGTCCTTTTGTGGAATATCATGATCAAAAATTGTACTTTAGATTGCTGTATGTGGACAGTAATGAGAGGAGGCTATACTTGTTTCAAAAAGATTGAAATAATCACAGGAGTTGAAATAGCATCTTTCCTAACTGGTATCTTTGCCTCTAGCTTTTTACATCTCTAAGGACCAGAAACTGGCTTAAAACATTAGACTACTTAAAATCTACATAGTAGTAGTCAGGTTTTTTTCTTTTCTTTTTTTTAAATATTAAATGAATATGGTGCAATATAGAATGGAATGAGATGAAATTAGGAGTTTTATATATGGATATGTATCATACAAATTCTGTTCGAGACAAATATTCAGGTCTTCCTGGGATTGTGTATTGAAGGGTTTCTAGTAACTGTCAGCAGTAGTATGCTGGTTGGGCATATTATTGACAGTTATTGGATAAAGTTGAGAATAAGTTGAAAGAACTAGGAGTCGGCAAGCAGATAAATTCTTGTTTAAGCAAATTAATTTAGATTCACGAACTGGAGCTGCTTTATACATTGGATTATTTATATGTCAACCTCCTAAATTTTGGAGAGGAAAAATATATAGTAATTGAATCCTTTTATTTGTGTGCCAGTTATTGATTAGCATCCCTGAGAAGTGCCTAACAATATTCTAAAAATAAATAATTTTGGAGGAAAATGTGAACTTTTATTATAAACTAACATCAGAGAGCTTCATTATTAAAATATCATTACTCAGTGATTATAGAAACACTACTGCTGTAAGTTAAGTACAAGAAAGTAGACAAAGTTTTCTGTGGAATATTAGCTCTAGAAAATAAGTAGGTACACATTTAAATACTTAAACTTAGTTAAGAGCCAGTGGCATATTTTGCAGGTGAGGCATTTCTGGATGTCATTGACACTAAGGTACTGTGAATCTGGAGGGCGATAATTTTGGGGTCTTTACCACTGTTTTCCCAAGGTTCTTGTTCAGGCATATCTAATCATTAGTACTCAGTGTGTATTTTGTATACTTTTATGTAATTTACAAACTATTTGTATTTTCCTCTATAATCTCTAAAAGCTGTTAGCCTTTTAAATTTTTTATTACTGTATTACTAAAATTTGTGTGTATGGATGGTCATCTGTGTTTTAAATGGTTAATTTTTCAGTTTCAAAGTGGGGCTTCCTAAAGTGATTTTTTGATAAAGTCAAAATAGATCTATGGTTTCCTCTGTAGGTTAGCAGTTTCAGGAAATGATTTAAAGTGATCAGATTCTATAGAAATTGATTCCTAAAATCAGTGTTAACAAGAGGCTGATGTAAACTAGAATATTGGTATTTTTCCTTGTAATATAAATTTATAGATATCTTTTTAATTACTGGAATGCTCTCAGTCTTGTTTCTTTGTGCCAGGGTATCTGAGAAACCAAATAATCAAAATTAACTGGTGAGCATAGACTCAGAACATAGGGAGGTATATAGAGAAATAAATAGCCTTTTGGAGTAACACCCTGTCTCAGAGGTTATGTGTGAACTGTGTGAAAGCACATCATGACGTGTGGTCATTAGCATTTTCCTCGGAATTGATACTCCATCCACAATGTAGAGTTTATTTTTCTAATAACTAGACTATCATCTTCCAGTTAGTTTTTTTAAAAGGTGGTAGCTCTAAATAAATGGTGATAAATTCTCTTTCTTCAGTATGTTTTTTCATATACGTAGAGACATCAATAGATCTACAAGTGAAATTATAACCATCTCAAACCATATCAATACTGTGGCTTTTGAGCAAATGTAGCTGTGAGCATTTAACAGTTCCGGGGGAAGCAAACTTCAATAATTTTGTGTGTTTGCCTTAGTCACATTGTTCTGAAAGACTGTGTGCTCTACAAAATAGAAAGCAGGAAGAAAATACTAGAATTTCTTTTTCTAGTCAAATTGTTTAAATGTCTACTTCTCATGTATGTTTCAAAATGTACATATATATATAAATGATGTGCATAAAATTAAATATAAATGTATTAGGTTGCGATGTAAAGATTTTTCAGTGATAGTGTTATATACTAATGAAAGTTTGAGACTGGTGTCTGACTTCTTATCAGTGTTCCCTGGTATTTGGTGTCTTTATTCTGTGTAGATGCCTCTCCTCAGAGTCTCACTCTTTATTAAAATGTTAGTTCATCTTCACATGGTCTTGACTTTGGTAGGAATCATATCATTAATAAAGTTTAGAGTACATTTTAAAAAAATGTCCACATCTGTTCTTCATGGTAAGGCATGAATAATAGCAATCTCTCAATCAATATCCTGTTCTCTCTCCCCTCCCCTCCCCTCCTCTCTCCTGTCCTCTCCCTCCCCTTCCCTCCCATGGAGAAAAGCCTAAGTAATACCTACCAGGACTTATAAATAGCCAATTTGAAGTGACTAGAGTTGTCTTTCCTTCCTAGTTCAGGGATGTTCAAATGTAGTGTCTTAAGGCATCTGAATTGGTAGACATATGTTACTATGTATAGCTTTAGCTCTTTAGTTCTCCAAAGCCCAAATAATACTCCTAGTTCCCAAGGAAAGAATGTAGCCAACTTGAAGAGTCCAGAACTCTGAATTCTGGCTGACCTAGGTACAGCTGTGTAATCTTGGGAAGTTTACATAACCTCCATGAGTCTCAAAAGACAGCATTAGATGGCAAAATATAAGTGCAAAGTTGTTGAGTTCAGGTCTAACCATTTAGTAAAACTAGTAAACCAAATGATGACTATACAGCAGTTATTCTTTGTACTGGGTATGGGAGAGTGGCATGATACCTTAACAAGGAGGATCTCCCTTTTCTATCATAGAAGTCCTTTTTTTTTTTTTGTAGTACTGGGGTTTGAACTCAGGGCTTTGTGCTTGCTAAACAGGTACTCAGTTGCTTGAGCCACACCTTCAGCTCGTTTTGCTCTGGTTATTTTGGAGATAGGATCTGGCTTTTTGCCCATGACAACCTGGACCACGATTGTCCAGTTTTATGCTTCCTGCAGTTATTGGGATGACAGGTATACACAACCACACTCAGCTTTATTCCCTTAAAGTGGGGTCTCACAAACTTCTTTGCCTGGGTTGGCCCAGAACCATGATCCTTCTCATCTCAGCCTCCCAAGTAGCTAGGATTATAGGCTTGAGCCACTGGCACTTGCTTTAGAAGTCACTTTTTTTTTTTGTAGGACTGGGGAGTTAAACACAGACTTCATGCTTATAAAGCAGATGCTCCAGCACTTGAGCCACACTGCCAGCCCATTTCACTCTGGTTATTTTGTAGATGGGGGTTTGTGAACTGTTTGCCTGGGCTGGCCTTGAACCACCATCTTCCTGATAGCTTCCCAAGTTGCTAAATTTCAGTTGCAAGCCACCATGATGGCTTAGGTGTCACTTGAAGAAGGTGATTAAAGTTTTTCCTGTTCTATCCCTCCAACCCTAAGGGAATTATTTTTTGCTGGCCTGGAACTGGTTGTGTAACCCAGGATGGCCTTGAACTCTTGATCCTCGTGCCTCAGCTTCCTAAAAGCTGGGATTGCAGGTTTGTACCACCAGGCCCAGCTCTACCCTGGGGTGGGGTTTTATTTATTTATTTATTTATTTATTTTACTAATTATCTCCTTCCTTGAATTTTAATCTCCACCAATATGCTGTCTTGGTGTTCTGCTTTTAAATATATTCTTCCTATTGCCTTTCTATTTGCTTTTACTTTTTCCACCTGTTAGCATTTGACTCTTCCATGAAGACTTTATTATGTATCCTTGACAATAAATCACTTTCTTCTGTACTGTGTAAGTATCTTATATATGTTTTGTTTGCTTGTTTGTTTTTTGTGATACTGGGGTTTGAACCCAGAGCCTCATACTTGCTAGGCATGCACTCTACTACTTGAGCCACACCCCAGCCCTTATGTGTATCTTTGTTATATCACATATTATAATTAGTTATTTGAGTCTGTCTCCCTTGCAGGTAGGAGTTTTAGATCAAATTTTATTTATATTTATTTTGCCAGCAGTATTAAGCATATAGCAAGTAATCCAGAAATGTCTGTGGAATGAATAAGTCTCATACTAGGTTCTTGTGTTTGTCAGTTTTCCATTATTACAACAGTACCTAAGATAATCAAATTATAAAGGGAAAAGATTTATTTTAGTTCACAGTTTTAGAAGTTTCAGTCCATGACTGGTCAGACCCATTGCTTTTAGGACTCTGAAGTGGAGTGGGGGCAGTGCAGCACATCCTAATGAGAGTGTGTGATATAGCAAAACCATTCGCCTTATGACTGAGCTCTCAGGAAAAAAAAGAGAAGAGCACCAGAGTTCCTGATCTCCATAATTGGGCACATTCAAATGTCAAATGGCATACCACTTGCCAAGCCCTATTTCTTAAAAGTTTTCATCACCTCCCAATAACACGAAGATGGGGAACAAGCCTTTAACACATGGGCCTTTGAGGCCATTCCAGATCCAAACGATAGCAGTTCTCATTGAGAGATCTAGTACTTGCCAAAATCTGAATGGCTCTTATTAAATATGTGTATTAATGTATTTTCCAATTTCATATTTGTTGGTGTTAATGTTTCTTTTGAGTGTTTATCATATTCCAGACATTCTGCTGAGTATGATAAATACATTATATCAATTGATTCTTATTCTTTCCAGATCTTCAAAAGAAGAAAGTGAAAAAATAATCATAAAACATAGAGGGTTGCTTGACCCCCAAACTCTATCTAACCTGTAGGTGCTGCTATACTGTCTGTTATAACTACTCAGTAACTTAGTATTAGTTTTCAAATTGTATGTGACCCACAATCTGTAAACAGACCTTGAAGTCATTAGCTAATGTGATTCACATTCATTTAAGAAGTACAGAGAGCACCTATTACTCCTTAGTATTTTCAGGTTATACTTCATCTGTAGGAAAACAGGTGGTTACACATCTTGTATGAAGCAAAGAAGTGTTTTGTAACTAATAAGCATAACTTCCAAATCTTGTGTTATAGTTTGAATATGAAGTGTACCCCCAAAAGGATCATGTGTTAGAGGCTTATTCCTCAGCTGGTACTATTGAGGGGTGATTGGATCATGAGGGTAATAACTTCATCAATGAATTGACTCATTGATGAGTTTATACTGAATGGGCTATGAGGAGGTAGAGCCTGATTTGTAGAAAGTAGATCACTGAGGTTTTGCTTTTGAAGGGTTTATCTTGTCCCTGGCCCCTTCCTTTCACTGTCTCTCCTTCTCGGCTGCCACAAGGTGAGCAGTTCTCCTCCACCATGATGTTTTACCTCACCACAGGCCCAGAAACAAGTGACCATGGAGCCAAATGATCATGGACTGAAACCTCTGAAATGGTGAGCCAAAATAAATCCTTCTTAAGTTGTTTTCTCAGGTATTTTGTCATAGTGATGAAAAGCAACTAACACAACTAGGAGGTTACTTTTTTATTACCACTGTGCTAACAAAATCTCTCTAGTCATGTGCCTGTCAAAACTGTCCCAAATCTATATTGCTGTCTTTGCAAAGACTTTTATCAAGAGTCATATAGTTTATAGTTGATAATAGGTGTTACATATCTATACTATATTTAAATTTTTTATGTATTTACTTCTGGTTATAGTTGTACTGATACGGGTAAATGAGAGCTGTAAGCATTTGTTGAGCTGGGCTTGTTGACTCAAGCCTATAGTCCTAGCTATTTGGGAGGCAGAGATTGGGATGATCCCAGTTTGAGGCCAGCCCAAGCAAAAAGTTCACCAGATACCGTCTCAACAACAACAACAAAAAAAGCTAGGCATGGCAGCCCGTACCTATCATCGTAGCCATGCACATGGCATAAATAGGAGGATCATGGTCATGAAGCCGAGGCATAGAGTGAGACCTTGTCTCAAAAGTAACCAAAAGCAAAATAAAGGGCTGAGAACATGTCTCAATTGATAGAGCACCTGCCTAGCAAGTGCGGGATCCTGAGTTCAACTCCTAGTACTGCCAAAAAAAAAAGGGTTCTGATTATTATTAATTAGGTCATTTTCAGTGAATTGGTAGTTGAGTTGATTTAAACAAAAAAACCAGGTAGGTAGATAGTTGAGTTAATTTATAAACAGGGTTTGTTTTGTTTTTCAATTTTGTGGGTCTAGCTTAACTAACACAAAAATGGAACCTGATATTGACTACAGCCAAAGACAAAACAAAAACTTTAGAAATCCTTTTTTCCATAAGATGAAATAATCTTACAAAATGAAAGTGTTGATAACTGTCCTGCTTACCTCAAAGGGTTGGTATGAAATACTAAAAGAATCAAAGTAGTAACAGTTAAAGGAAATTCACAAGAAATTGTACTTTTCATCTTTTATTATTTCTGCTTTCCCCCTTTGTGTTCTTTTGTATTTAAATGTTAAGGTGTCATACTTTTTTAAAATGTCTTTTATACCTGACTTCACAGGTGTTGATCAATCCATGTTTCCTTTGGTTTTAATGTATATGGTTAAAATTGGTGTATCATATAAAATGTTTTCCACAAACTAGACTAAGGGTCTTTGTTAAATAGATAGAGCTACATACATGACCTGAGTCCTTGTATATAAATGGCAAAGGACATAAACATAATATTCAAAAAAGATATTCAAATGGCCAATAAATATCTGAAAAACATGTTCAACTCTGTTAGGAATCAAATACACACAGAAGTGATAATTATCAGAGATTTTCCTTTTTATATTAGTCTTTAATACACCAATACATGGAAATATTTTCCTTGCTAACAAGAAAAGTTGGAACTGTTACAAAATTAAAGCTCCCATTGACTTCACCCCAATCTCAGACCCCTTGTTAAAAGAACCACTCCTTAATTTCTTTCTAGGTGGCACTGGGGTTTGAACTCAGGGCCTCAGGCTTGTGAGGAATGCACTCTACCATTTGAGCCATTCCACCAACCCTTTTTTGGGTTGGATATTTTTCAAGATAGGGTCTTGCAAACTGTTTCCCTGGACTAACTTCAAACTGGGATCCTCCTGATGTCTGCCTTCTGAGTAGCTGGGATTACAGGAGTGAGCCTCCAATACCGGCAGAAGAATCACCACTCTTAATCAGTTTGTTACATTGTTTCAGACTTCTTCCCATTTATTTACTATGTGTGAATGTCATCATAGGAAATACATAGTGGTCATGGCGTAAACACTTATCAGCAACTTTGATTATTTTCACATAACCATATGATTTTAAAAACTGTTTTATACATAAAGATTTTTCTCATTGGTTTTGACTACTATAAAATATTCCATTGTACAGTTACTCCATAGCTCTTCAGTTATTCCCCTATGCGTAGTTATTTACTTCTGATTTTTCATGGTCACAGACAGTTTCAATAAATATCCTTTTGTGGTCTATGGAAAAATAAAAACAGTATAATGGGAATGGGATTGTTGGGGAGGGTTGGAATTTCAAATAGAGCAATCAGAGTAGGTAGGACACACTGAGAAGGTAACTTTATACCAAAGACTTGAAAGAACTAAGGAAATTTTACATACATACACTGGGAAAAAATCATTCTAGGCAAAGAGCAGAGTGCACAGTCTCTGATTTGGGACTATGCTAGTGTTTTCAAGGAACAGAAGGGAATCATGGTTGAGGTAGAGTACGCCAGGGGATGAGATTCAGGAAGTAATGGGTGACCAGTTTATATAGGACTTTGTAAGCTACTATAAAGCCTTTGGTTTTCATTCTCAATGAAATGGAGTGCCATTGCAGGGCTTTAAAGCAAGGAAGTGACATGATCTAGCTTTGCTTTTGAGAGTGATCCTTGTGGCAACTGTGAAACTAACATAGCACAGGGCAGTGGTGGCAAAAAAGACCAATTAGAAAGCTATTATAGTAATCAAGCAAGAGAAAATGGTGTCTTAGTGGGCAAGCAATGGAGATGGAGGAGATGTGCTTGGATCTTGGATAAATTTTAAGGAGTTGTCTGTAGAATCAGTAATAGATTATGAAAGAAAGCCAAGAGATTATAGACTAGGAGCTAAACAATTGGTGAGCTGGAGTTGTATACTTGTCTTAAGAAATTTAAATTCCAGTAAGGTCAAATTTATCAGTATTTTCCATCATCTCTTGTTTTGAGGTATTTAATAAAACCCTACGTCTCTTCGTTTTTCTAAGATTTTCTCTATGTTTTGTTTTTGTTGTTTTTATGTTTAACTTTAAAAAAAACTGTTTGCAATTTAGTTTTGTGAATGATGAGATTGAATTTCACACACATAGATAACCAGTAATTCCAAGCTTAAACATCCTTCCTTTCCCTCTGATTTGAAGTGTCATTTTTATAATACATGCACACACACACACATACACACACACACGTGTGCACGCGCGTCTTGTTTTAGACCATGTGTTTAGTTGTTTTATCCTATTTCTAAACCATTACCATATTTTAAAATTATTGTATTCTGCTTTTTCAAAATTGGGTTGGCTGACTTTTCATATGTGAACCAACTAAGAGTTCCATGGAAAACTTTTGAAATTTTCACTTCCTAGATAAATTGTAGAAAAATTAGTACATTTTTACAGCAAAGATTCTTTCCATCAAAGAACAAGTATTTCTATTCTGGTTTTTGTGTTCTTTCCTCAAGATTACTCACATTTCTAATTAGAATGATTTCTCCATTATTCATAGTTATTGTTGTAGTGAATGGGATATCTTTTTCTTTTTGAATTGTTTGTGTTGTGGTTGTAGAAGGAAACTTGATTTTTTTTTTAATGTTGATCTTCTATTTGGTCATCTTATTGAAATGTCATGCTTTAATAATTTGTTGACTTTCTAGAGTTTTCTCAACATATAATTATATCTTTTGTAAGTCAGGACACTTTTGTTATTTTTAAATCTTTATTTCTTACATAGATCTACTGCTTATTTACTGAATTGACGTAAACCTTCAGGAAATATAGATTGTTAGAAGTGAGAGCAGGAATTGCTTCTGTTTTAAACCACAGTGAGATATCAATTCTGTCATGTCCTCTTCTCTTATTTTTCTCTCTCCCCACCCCCCCAATCCTGCTTCTTTCTGAGGTGCTAGGGATCTTACTCAGGGTGTTGCACATTCTGGGGCAAGCACTCTCCTACTGAGCTACATCCCCAGCCCTATCAGTTTCTTACCACTTGAGCCACTCTACCAACCCCAATCAATTTCTTATCTATTAAGCGTTTTTAAATTCTTACTGGATTTCTTTCGTGCATGAGTTGCAGCAATGTTCTTTTATACTTCTAATGGAAATGAATGTAGCTCTTTATATATATATTCCTGCAGTTCCACAATCTGTGTAAAGCATTAAAAATGTTTCATATCATTTGACCTAGTAATTTCACTTCAAGGACTGTATCCTTTGGAAATAACAAGAAAAAGTAATTTTGTTCAAGTTGCTTATTATTTATCATAAGTGTTTGGAAATAATCTAAATGTTTAATAGAGAAAGGTTTAATAAGTTATGTGTATGCATAGAGTAAAATATTGTATAACCATTATAGTATTTTAAATGAATTTGTAATAATTTCAAATACTTATTAAATAAATAAGCAGAACATAGAATCATTACATAGTAGAGTTGTATCAGTATCAGAATGCACTGAGCAAAGATTAGAAGCAAATACATCAGAAGGTAATAGTTCTAATCTACAGGTAATTGCTATATGGATGATTTTATTTCTTGCTTGATAGTTTTCTGTGGTGAGAATGTATTTTTCTTAAAATCAGAAGAAAAACACATTTATATGTGTCAGTAATATTAAGCTATTTTCCTTCTTCAAAATAGATAGAAAATGAGAAATCTTAGCCCATTTCGTAAACAGCAAGTTTACATATAATTTATTTAAGTATATTTTATAAAATTCTTCTTAAGAGGGAGCTTCCTGAAATTGGGTGACAAATTTTATAGTATAAACAATGGTCTCAATAGCAGATTGCAATTTACACTTGAAATTAGCTCTTAAATTAATCTGAATTCCATGTTAATGGAGCTGGAGGAAATCGTAGTAAGTGTATCCTTACTTACTCTGTTTCTTACTATCTTCCTGTCCATATTGTATGTATATGACAAACTAGCTTTCATCTGGTAGCCTTGTAATACATTCCTGGCATAGTTTTATAAGAAAGCTTCTATGTTTATTTGAACCGTAGATCATAACTCACTTTAAGAACCATCCATTGAGTATTTCCATTGTGCCAGAAACTTTGACAGCCAAAAGACAAATGACACAGAACCATTGCTGTCCTCTGTCCTGAGCAGCAGGTTTGTTTGGAAATTATTTGTGATGGAAGTATCTGATTAGCAAGACCAGGAATTCTAACATAATCTTGAAATCTCTTAGGGAGCTAAGTATACTGAAAACCAAGTCAGAATACTTCATTGGCTAAGGTATAGGTCTCCTGCCTTAAAATCCAGAGAACAAGGCTACTCAATATGTAATGTGCCATTTTCCTTCATTAGTTAAACCTGCTTTTCTTCCTTCTTCCTAAATGTCTCAAATCTTACTACTCCATTGAGGCAAAAGACTGTCTATTTCATGCTAAAGGAAAATGTTCAAGAAACAGTTTTTCTTCTTCTTCTTCTTTTTTTTTTTTTTGCTAATACCCATTGTAGATGTTGAATATCTCCCAGTATGTCATGCTGTCTACCAACCAGCTGCCTCATTACCCTTGTCCCAGTTTCCATACTCTAAAAAGAGAATAGAAAGAAGAAAGGAAGAGAAATAAGGAAAATTGCCTAGCTACTCCAGGCATACTTGGAATGTTTCTACTACTGACAGCATGGAAGAAAGAGAAAAAGAAGACTCATCTTTAGTCTGTTCTACCATAAGTTGGAGTTAAACTACCAAGAAATTTTGAATTATTTCCAAACATTTTTTTGAGAGAGGGTCTTGCTGTATAATACCCCAGACAAGACTTGAACTCTCAATCCTCTTCTCTCAGCCTCCTGAGTGTTGGGAGTATAGGCATGCACCACCCTATCCAGCTTAAAAATTATTTTATCAAACAGTTTCAGTGGTAAGAGAGGGGTCTGAAACCAGAATTTCTGAAGAGAGAAAGTAAATAATTTTTTCCTGTCAGACTTTCCAACAATGATGGTGTCTTATAGCTATAAGTTTGTTTCTATAACTATAACTATAGTTTGTTCCTATAACTTATTCTTTCACATTATCACCAGCACTGTCATCATCACAACTTCTTATATATTTTAACATCTTTACCAGCAATTTTTACAAGACAAATTCAGTAGATCACCATACCAACCCTATTTTTCCTGCATTAACAGCCTTTTTCTATGCTTGTTTTTTTATTACAGTCCTGATTGTCTTAAAAGTAGCAGTATTCCCATCAATGCAGATATCATTCTCCAATCACTCAGTCATACTATATCCAACTCATCATATTAAAAAAAAAAAGCTATACTTTAGGAAAAATTCCTGTACTTCTAGTTTTAGCACAGTGACAGCATCCACTAGCACATGAGCTAATCATTGGTTCATGGATCTAATAAACCACTTTTAGGAATAGAAAATGAAGGGAGGCATTCTTAACTCTTTTTATACTACTTAACTCTTAAGACCAGTAATTTCTAATCAAATTAAAAAGAAAAAATATGCATATACTATATATTTTCCTGTAGCTTGTCTATTGTTATCAAATTATGCACACATTATTATGGGAAAATACATACTCATAGAGAATCTTATCAGGAGGATGTCTCCAAGGAATGACACACAAACAGTTCTGTAAGATGAGCAGGCTTTTACCTGGCCAAGGGAAATAAAAATTTTGGGGTGAGAGAAGGTGTTGGATCCTACCAATATTCAAAGTCCCAAAGAGAATCAAACATGGAACAGTTCAGGAAATAGTAGCTCACTGGATGTGGTGGTGAGAGTGGGAGTAGAAGAGTAATGCCAAGAGATGAAGCTGTTAAAAATAAGCAAGAGATTACAAAGCTTAATGCGCTGTGCTAAGAAATGTTGACTTTCTTGTGAATACATGGAAGGCTTATTAACTTTTTGGGGAATTAGATTTATAATAGGATATAGGAAGTAATGAAACTGATAAAAAGATAAGCGCCTGCAGTAATGTACAAACAACAGAGATGGATAAAATGGACAAATTTGAGATACTTTGAAGAGGTAGTCTCATTGGGGACCACTGTTCAACATAAGCAATATATATGGTGGAAAGTAGGAGTTAGCTAGACCTGGGTTCAAATCTTAAGTCTATCATATCTGTTTTGTGACCTTGGGTGTTTTTCATGCCCCTAAGATGCTCCGTTTCTCCTCTTAAAATGGGACAACCCTTGGAGGTGTGTATGAAATAAGAGAAGTCAATGAAATAATATATGTGATACATCAATAAGTACCTTACCACATAGTAGGTGTAAAATGATAAGTAGTATTATTGTGGGGGATGAAAGAGAAGAGAGTTAAGCAGAACTTTCCATTTTCCTATTTGGACAGTAAGAAAGAGCTAGATTAAGAAAGTGGGTAATCTGTCTGGTTCATTGACAGGTTTCCTATGAGGAATATGGATGTAAATATTCCTGGGCAGATGACAAGAATTTGACTGTCCTGTGAGATGTTTGAGCAGAAGGAATAGATTCAGGAGATATAAACTTATACATGACAGTAAACATGAAAATAAGATGAGACCACCCACAAAGATAGTTTAAATGAAAAGTCAGAACCCTGGAGAGTAGCATAGGAATTTTAGAGTAAAGCCTGGCAAGAACATTGAAGTGGGGCTGGTCTGGAGGAGGAGGTACACCAGTATGAGTAGAATCAGTAAAGCACAAAAAGAGAATTTCATGATGAGAATGAAATTAGCAGCTCCAGTTGCTCCAGGGAGGTAGAGTAAGATCAAATTGAAAGAATATCTTTGAGTTTAGCAACAAAGAAATTATTAGAAATTTCTGTCATGATTTTTAGCAGAATGATGACATGGACACTCATTTCAGTAGTTTAAGGAGAGACTGAGAGATGAGGAGTAAAGAAAGCCACTGTAAATAAATCTCTTAATGTTATATAAATTTAGATAGAAATACTGGTTAAAAAGAAAAAAAGAGCTAACTGACAGTAAAGGAGTTTTCTGAGAAGATAGAAAGTTGGCCTAGAAGTTGAGTTTTAAAAATGGAGTGGTCAGTAATGTCAAATGCAGCAGAACAGTCCTGTAATGCTTATTTAAAGTGCACATTGGAAGTCTGTGAGCCAGGAAGTAAGCCTGTAGTGGAGTGCTTTGAATTCCAGACTTAAGTCATTGGGGGACCATTGATAGTTATTGAACATGGAACTGCTATGATCAGAATAGCAGTTTTTGAGTTTTCTGGCAGCAGTTTTTTTCTGGGAGGGTCCATTTAGGCTGGCAGAGGCACAAAATAACAAGGGATAGAATCAGCATAATGATCCTGGTAGCAAAAAGATAGGATAAATGCAAGAGCTATTATGCAGTAGAACCTTTTAAGTAAACAGTCCCTAGATGTAATTGGCTAAAGAAAGTACCCTAAAAGATGATATTTTAAGGTTCTGGGCATGGGTGATAAAGAGAATAATAGTAGTACTTACCAAAATGGGCATTTAGAAGCAAGAGTATAAGAAAACTTCATTTTTTATTTTTAAACTTCTGTTTATCAAGTATCTTTCTGAGTAGCTGCTATTTGTTAGACACTATTCCAGATTATAGAGATGCCGTAATATGCAAGATCCCTGCTTCTGTGTTTCTTCACATTCAGAAGTGGGATGAAGACATTTAAAAAACTAGTAAAAGGACATAGTAATTTCAGACAAATATGACAAAGCTAGGTGATGGTTCAGAGATTGACTGAAGGGGGCCACTTTTAAATCATGTGATCCAGAGTGGCATTGCTAAAGAGGAGAGATTTGAATGGAGACCAAAAGCCTTGAAAAATAAATGTTCCTAACATGGAGACTTGAGGAGTTTGTTAAGGAGAAATGGTCAAGGGATCTGCAGAATCAAGGATCCTTAAACAGTTCTTTAAAATAACAAAGGTCATCTTAAATATCATTGAACCTGAAGGGGACTGCCAACTGTGTGTGAACGACAGCTGGAAAAATTATGAGCAAAAATAATCTCATAACTATAGGGGATGTTAGGAATGCTTGCCTACTTAAAAATACTAGTATCTCCCTAGGGATCATGATTTAAACACTTTGTATAGTGCTGCTCCTTCAGGCAGAACTCTCCATTTCCAACACTGCTTTTTTTACTTTTTTCAGTAAGCAGAGAGTATGTGTGTCACTCTACTTCTAGGTACACAACTAGTGTGAATAGTCAAGGATCTTTTATGGACTATTTCAGATTTACATGTGCTTAAAGATACATTGAAGCATAATAATTATACTTTACATTTTTATATTGCTTTATAGTTTATAGAGCTATTACATATGGAAAATCAACTTGATCTTCAGAAATAACTCTTTAAGTTGAGTAGGGGATGGGAATTTTAGGGAGGTCAGTATTATTATTTCCAAGATGAGGAAACAGACTCTGTAAGAGCATAATCATCAGTTCACAACTTCTGACTTCACTTACATTGCTTTACTTATCACATCATGCCAACTCAAAGATGAACAGAATTGTAAACTTCAGTAGAGGAGGTGAAATATATATCTTTATTAAAGCAATGACAAGATACATGTCTTTACATTCAGTCCACTGTATCTTCAGGTTACACATCCTAGGATTTTAACCTACCACAGATAAAAATATTTGGGAAAAAATATATCTGTGCTAAACACATACAAACTTTTCTCCTTGTCATTATTTTCTAAACAATGCAGTATAACAATTCACATGGGATTTATAGTACATTAGCTATTATAAGTAATGTAGAGATGATTTAAAGTAACAGAAGGGTACAGTGTGCAGTTTATATGCAAATACTGTGCCATTCTGTGTAAGGATCTGGAGCACCGCATACTTTGGTATCTGTGGGGGGGAAGTTTCTAAACCAATTGTCTGTCAATACTGAAGGATGGCTGTATTTGTATCTTAGTGGTGAGTGCTCCCAAACTGTACAGACTGCTGTGAATTAACAGTAGAAGTTGAGATTACTTTGGCTAGGAAAGTCAAAGGTTTAATTTTGTTTAAAAAATGCATGCTATTTTCTCACTTGGTAATTTTTACTGTTGCTTTTTGGTTGCTTCATATGTTTAAAGTACTATAAGTGCAGTTTTAAAATAAGCCCTTTTATTTTATACCCTGAACCCACGTTTGTTTCTGCTAGCATATTTTATCCTTGTAGTGCCACCCAGAGTAGAGGAGACTAATGGTGACAATAGCTAGCATGTAATGAACAATTCTGTGCCATGGGATTTGTAAGTATTAATTTATTTAATCCTTACATCAGATCTCTGAGATGGGAGCACTCCTTAATAAGTTGATGTTTTTCTTTTCAGTCCATTCACGTTCTTGTTGTTCACATACCTAGTGGGGAGAGTCGTGTAAAAAAGGGTGACTATAAGGTGTACCCACTTGTACTTCAGAACAAGATTAAGCTATGCAAATAGTTATTCTTTGTCATATTGTACATCATTTTTAATATTTTTCCCTAAGTGAAGAAGCCAAGCTAGTGGATGTACTAACCTGAGAGAAGAAGTCTGAGCTATAAAACTCGGGTTATAATTTCCTAAATGTCTTTTTTTTTATTTTAGTGACAATCTAAAATAGTCATTGGTGGGTTTGTATTTAAAACACCATTTAGGCCAGCATGGTACTACATACCTATAAACCTAGCATTCAGGAGGTTGAGAGGGAGGATTGAGAGTTCAGGAATAGCCTTGGCCTACATAGTAACATCCTGTTTCAAAAAAATAAAATAAAAATCAAAGGACACTTAATTGTATGTATATATTAAAAAAACACTCAACAGATGTTTGCTTAATTTAAACTATTTAGAAATGAGAAATGTTCATAAAATTTAATCCTCTGTATAGTTTTTATCTCTGTATTTTCCTGGCATAAATGAGACATGTTTACTGGGGAAATGGCAATAATGCTTTGTATTTATATAGCATTTCTAATCTGAAGAGCTCACTGTTTTTCAAAGGTCTCATGAATCCTCACAGCAATTCAGTGAGGTAGGTAGCTGGCAAGTAGTATTATCTTCGTTTTGCAGATGGAGAGAAATTAAGTCACAAAGAAGATTAATTGATTTATATATACTCTTATCAACTAGAGAAAGAGACAATCTAATCTACTAGAGTAAGAATATTTTAGGAGGTTTGGCATAGTATAAGTCATTAACCCCTTTGTGTACATTACACAGATTATTAAAATATATGATTCACTTTACACTTTCCTTAGGAATCAAAAACATTTTAATCCTTTTTTTTTCCCTTCCTTGTTAGGTCAGCAGCAAGGACAAGATGGAGTGAAAGTCCAGCAAGCTACTATAGCTCCTGTAACGGTGGCAGTTGGAGGAATTGCTAATGCGACAATAGGTGCTGTTAGTCCTGACCAACTCACACAAGTGCATTTGCAGCAAGGCCAGCAGACTTCTGATCAAGAGGTGCAGCCTGGCAAGAGGCTTCGAAGAGTTGCCTGTTCTTGTCCTAATTGTAGGGAAGGAGAAGGAAGGTAAATGCTCTATTTTCAACCCCAGCTCTCTTGAAGGCATTAAAAAAAAGTCAGTTTCTATGTAGATTGATCACTGGAACCTTTCTACCTCTGTAGTCCCAAAGTTGAAATACGATGTTAGGAACTTAGGCTATTCTAGGCATGGAATTTGAGTGGTCCTCTGCCTTGTACCTTATACTTTAAAAAAAAAAATGAATTTCTTATTTTACTTATTAGGTTAAAAAAAAAAAAAGTATATACCATAACATTAATGATACAAAACTAACTCACTTAAAGTATACAATTCAGTGATTTTTAAAATACTCACAGAGTTACACATCCATTACCACAATTTTTGGTCATTTTTATCCTCAGAAGAAATCCTGTGTCCTTTAGCCATCACCTCCCCCAATGCAGGTCTAGGCAACTGCTAACTTTTTGTTCCTGTCTTCATAGATTTGCCTATTCCATACATCTTGTATAAATGGAATCATATAATCTGTGGTCCTTTGTGACTGACTTCTTTCATTTAGCATTATGTTTTCAAAGTTCAGCCATTTGATAATATGATTAATACTTCATTCCTTTTTATGAACGACTAAATTCCTTTGGATATATAGTATTTTGTTTATCACTTCGCTTGATGGATATTGGGGGTTTTCCTTGTTGGCCACTATGAATAATGCTGCTGTAAACATTTGTGTAGAAGTGATTGTGTGAACATAAACACTTTTGATTTCTCTTTATATGTACCTAGGAATGGAATTGCTGGGTCATTTGGTAGCTGTATGTGTAACCATTTGAGGAACTGCCAAACACTATTTTCCAAAGTGGCTGCGCCATTTTACATTCCTACCAGCAGTGGAATGAGGGTTCTAGTTTCTCCATATCATTGCCAGTCCTTGTCATTATCTTTTTAATTACAGCAATAATAACGAGTCTGAGGTGGAGTCTCAGTATGGTTTTCATTGGAATTTTCATGATTCATGATGTTGAACATCTTTTCATGTGTGTCTTAATCATTTATATATCTTTGGAGACATACTTAGATTCTTTTCCCATTTTTTTTGGTTGGGGGGAACAGTACTGGGGATTGAACTTGGGTCCTTGTGCTTTCTATACAGGCACTCCATAAATTGAGCCTCACTCCCAACCCTTTTTGCTTTGGTTATTTTTGAAATGGGGTCTCTCGTTTTTGCCTAGGCTGACCTGGACAGTAGTCCTCCTACTTACACTTCCTATATAGCTGGGATGACAGGCGCCTGTCACCATGTCCAGCTTTTTTTTGTTAAGATGGGGGCCTCACTTTTTGCCTGAGTTGGCCTTGAACTGTGATCCTCCTGATCGCCACCTCCAGGTGTGAGTCACTATATCTGACTGCTTTTCCCATTTTTAATTGCATTACTTTTAAGTTACTGAATGTAATGGTTCTTCTTATATTCTAGGTTCAAGTCCCTTACCAGATACATGATTTGCAAATACTGTCTCTTATTATGTGATTTGTCTTTATACTCTCTTGGTAGCATTGCTTTAAGCACAAAAGTTCTTGAAATTCAGTATTTTTCTATTTTTCTTTCTTTAGTTACTTGTCCTTTTGGTGTCACATGGAAGAATTCATTGCCAAATCTAGGGTCATGAATATTTCTGGTTTTCTTTTGAGAGTTTTGGTTTTTATTCTTACACTTAGAACTCTGATCAATTTTCAGTTAACTTTTATGTATTATGTCAGATAATTGTACATCCAACTTTATTTATTGAAAAGACTGTCTTTTTCCCATTGAATGGTCTTGGTATCCTATCAAAAATCAGTTGACCATACACACATGGAGTGTGAACTCTCAATCTTATTATCTGTATATCTGTCTTTATGCCAGTATCACGCTGTCTTGATAACTTCAGAAATTGAGAAACTGAGTTTCCAATTTTGTCACTCTTAAGTTGTTTTGGCTATTTAGCAACACTGTGATTCTATGTAAGTTTTAGCATCAATTTGCCAGTTTGTACAAAGATGTTAGATGGGATTCAGACCATTTGGGGAGCATTGCCAACTTAACAATATTAGATCTTTTGATCCATGCAAATGGAATGCTTTTCTACTTATTTAGATCTTTGCTAACATATTTCATCAGTGTTTTACAGTTTTTAGAGTATAAGTTTTGCATGTTTGCTAAACTTGTTCCTATTCTGTTCTTCGTGTTATTATAAATTAAACAATTTTCTTGATTGTTCATTGCAAGTATACAGAACATATATTGGTTCTTGTATATTGACCTTATATCCTGTAACTTTTGATTAATTTTTCATTAATTCTAGTAGTTTTCTTAGTGGCTTCTTTGTGATTTTTATATGTAGCATCTCAACATCTATAAATATAGTTTTATATTACTGCTTCTTTCCTACTCTGGAGGAGTTCTGGTTTTTCTTTTTTTTGTCTGCCTAACTGCCTTGTCTAGAACCTCCAATAAAGTGTCGAATAGAAGTGAAAAAAGTACACATCCTTCTTTTGTTTCTGATCTTATGGAAAAAGCATCAAGACGATTTTCACCTTTTAAATACAACATTAACTCTACGGCCCTTAATCAAGTTGAGCAATCTTCGTTCTGATCCTATTTTGTTGACTTTTTTTTAATCACAAAAGAGTTTGTGGCAAATGCTTTTCTGCATTTATTATGACCATGTGCTTTTTAAAAATTGTATGTTACATCAATTGATTGTCAGATGTCAAAGAAAGCATTTTTGCTGTTCTGGGAAAAATCCAACTCGATCACTTGAAAGTTCTTTTCATATGTAGCTGGATTCAGTTTGCTTTTTTTTTTCTTTCTTTTTTTGTGACAGGGTCTCGCTTTGTAGCCCAGGCTGACCTCGAACTCAAAATACTCCTGTATCATCCTCCTGAGTGGTAGGATTATAGGCATGCACCACCACACCCCACTTAGTTTGCTAGTATTTTGTTAATAATTTTTGGTATATATTCATAGGAGATACTGATTTGGGGTTGTATGTGTGACTAAAGTAGTGGAGCACCTGCCTAGCAAGTGCAAGGCCCTAAGTTCAAACTCCAGTACTACCAAAAAAAAAAAAACTGATTTCTGTTTTTCTTTTTCTTGTAATGTCTTCATCTGGTATTAGTGATGATAATATCGTTCTCATAGAAAGAGGTGGGAAGTGTTTTTGCAGTTTTAACTTTTTAAAAAAGTTTATGAAGAACTAGTACTAAAGTACTAATTCTTTGAATTTTTTTTAGAATTCACAAGTATAGCTATTGCTATTTGATCCTGTATTTTTCTTGTGTGTGTGTGGTTTCTTTTTTTGGCAGTACCGGGGTGTGGACTCAGGGCCTATACCTTGAAGCACTCCACCAGCCCTGTTTTTTGTGAAGGTGTTTTCGAGATAGGATCTTGCAGAACTATTTGCCTGGGCTGGCTTCGAACCACAATCCTGATCTCTGCTTCCTCAGTAACTAGGATTACAGGTGTGAGCCACCAGCACCAGGCTTGTGTGTAGTTTTGATTACTAATTTAATCTCTTTACTTATAAGTTTATTTTGGCTATTTTTTTCTTTAGCCAATTTTTAAATTTTGTGCCCTTCTACAAACTTGTCCATCTTGTGTAAGTTATTAGTATAGAATTCTTCAAATTTTTTAATAATACTTTTTATTTTTATGAATTGTAATGTCCCCCTTCTCATTTGTGATTCAGTTAATTTTAGCCTTTTCTTTTTTTCTTGTTAGTCTGGCTAAAGTTTACTAATTTAACCCTTTCTAAGAATCTGTTTTTGACATTTATTCTGATCCCAAGAGGGCTCATTCCTTTTGTTTCTTTCCTTGATATCTCTGGCAAACTTGACAACCTATAGTCAGCCCCTTTCTGGGATGAATCCATACCCCTTTGCCCAGATGCCTTTTGTAACAATAATGCATTTTTTTTTTGAAAGAACCCTTAGGCTTGAAATTATTCAACCTGTTGCAGTTTTCTTGCAAATTATCAATTCCTTTGGGAAGAGATTTGGAGTTCTGATGGTGTGCTTCTGCTTCTCTTCTGGCCAGAATTTGTGAGTGGTGGCTCTCAGAGCTGGAGGTTAGACAATGGCACATTTCTGAGTGCCATTCCTGTTCTAGGAGCCAAATTCTTGGTGGCAGGGGCAGCATAGCCTCAGATCTCAGCTAGCCCCTCCTACCTTAGAAGCTCTAGTTTATGGCCAAGTGTGATGGTTCAAGCCATAATCCTAGCTACTCAGGAGGCTGAGATTGGGGAGCGGGGAGATTAAGGTTTGAGACCAGCCTGGACAGAAAGTTTGAAAGACCCTATCTCAACCAATCCAATGGCTGGGTACAGTGGCATTTCCCTGTCATACCAGCTACAAGGGGAAGCATAGATAGGAGGACCATGGTTCACTTTGGCATGGGCATAAACTAAGACCCTATCTCGAAAATAACCAGTAGCAAAAAGGGCTGATGGTGTGGTTCAAGTGGTACCATACCTACCTAGCAAGCATGAAAGCCATGAGTTCATTCATCAGTACCACCAAAAAAATTAAGGAAAAAAACTGAAAGAAGCTCTGTCTACTTTATGAACCATGACTGAAATAGGCCAGCAGCCATCTGGACCGTATCATTTTTATCATCATGCCACATCCCAGGTAGAGCTTATGTCCCTGGGTTTTGTGCTGGGTGGAAAAAGAGTCCTTTTAGCCACACACACCTGGAACTTGGCCTTAGCAACAGGTAGCTGGGGGTAGAATCTGAAAGGCCTTGTTCTGTCCCTCCGAGGGAGGTAGCCCTGTTTGACTGGAAGGAAGGAGGAAAGAGAATACTGTTCATGGCTATACCATTTAACAATGCCCCTGTGTCATGGAGGTGGGAGGAAGTAGGGATGGAGTGAGTCTTGGTTCATATCCACAGGTTCTCACTGTTCTTACTCAGTTATGTTAGATCTTTTTGAATAAATGTTTCCTTATTTGCTGTTATTTGTTCTAGGATCATGTCCTGAGACTTTAAATAGTACTCTATATCCGGTTTTGCTGGGAAGCAATCCCTGGAACGCTTGCTGTTCTGTTAGAAATAAAACTATCTCACACTTTTAACTGGAATTGCTCATGCCTTTTGGTATTTTAGAGAAGAACTTTCAAGTGTCTCAAAAAGCTTAAAGAGATTTTTTTTTTTTAGTTGTGGTATCACAGGCATGTATCCCAGTGCTTAGGAGGCTGAGGTAAGAGTAATTGTGAGTTCAAGAACAGCCTGGGCTAAATAGGGAAACCCTGCTTCACAAAAAAAAAAATTTTTTTTTAACTAAGAGAGCTTACTAGGGAAAGAACATGAAACACGAAGACTATAGTAGGCATAAACTCTGAGATTAGCACAGTTCCATGCCGGTTTTGTGTTTAGTACACAGATTTGTATTATTTTTTTCTTTAATTGAAAAATTTAAGACATTTAACTATACTTTTGGTACTGTGATTAAACTGACTTATTCAGAAAAGCATTATTTTATTTTTCCATAAATAGAAGCTTAACTTGGGGAGTGTAGTTAATGCTTGAGTTTTGTTTTTGTTAGGGGCAGTAATGAACCAGGAAAAAAGAAACAGCATATCTGTCATATTGAAGGATGTGGAAAAGTTTATGGCAAAACATCTCACCTACGAGCACATCTTCGCTGGCATACTGGAGAAAGACCTTTTATATGCAACTGGATGTTTTGTGGCAAAAGATTCACAAGAAGTGATGAGCTTCAAAGACATAGAAGAACCCATACAGGTTGGTTGCTTTATTTTAGGCCTTGTACTTTCACTTATTTTTTTCAGTGCTTAAATGAAAGTTTTAGTAGTATGTTAGCTATAACATTGGAAATATGCAAATTTATGTGAAAGAATTCACAGTAATTATGATTATTATCATTTTTTACTTTGGAGTTACTTTTATTTCTGATGATAATGCACCTATTTTGGAAGAGCAGCAGGTTTAACTTCTTTTCTTAAAGATTTTTGTTAGCATATTATTGTTGTACTAAGCATTGTTGTGACGTTTACAAAAGTGCTTAAAATATATCTTAGTTAGAGTCACTCCCTCCATCATTCTTCTTTATCCCCTCTCCCCACTAGACGATGATTAAAATTAAAAATTTTTCACATATATTTTATTCTACTTTTTGTAAACTTTATCAACATATGTCCTGAAATTTGTTCTTTTTGTTTATTTTTAAAAAGCCTTTCCATATGTTATTGCATGGGACTTCTAATGTTACCTCATGGTTGACATGATGTGATTAAAAATTAATCCCATAGCAATGTTTGTCTGTTCTAGAAAATAGTCTGCTGTTTATGTCCACATGAGAGGATGCAGTATTTCCATGTTTGGTTGGTAGTGAGACAAAGATTTTTATATACATATGCTTAAAACCAAATACTAATGATTTGGAGTAGTTTCTTTTTTAAAAATATGGTCTACATCATTATCATCTTCTACTAGCTTGGCAATTCAGAATCAACTGTACTTTTAAATTTCTGTTTGTACGTGCTAGATAACAAGTAGTCTACCTCTTGAACCATGCCTCCAGTCCTTTTGCCTTTAGTTTGTTTTTAGGGTCTCACACTAACATTGATTGGGTTGGTCTCTAACCACTATCATATATCCGACTCTCAAGTAACTGAGATTACAGGTATGTGCCACCATGACCTGCCCAAGAAAAACATTTTTAATCATTGAACTACATATTTGCATTGCATATTTGCATTTTTGTTCTTCCTATGATATACATGTTTATACACACATACACACACAGTGTGTGTAAGTGCTATTTCTGATCTATCTATATTATCATTATCTGTTGACTTTCTGCATTGAGAGTTAAGAATTTACTTTACTTTGCACCATTTGAGGGCATTGATTGTTTTGTAATTGTCTGGAGATACATAGCTCAGGGGTAGAGTGCTTACCTAGCATTCCCAAGGCCCTGGATTCAATCCCCAGCACCACAAAAAGGGAAAAAGAATATTGTTTTGTAAAACCATATGCAGGCTAAACATTGTCTCTTGACTTACCACTCTGTAATATGGATATTACAATGCCTGTCCTTCATTTTCTGTCCTATTTACCTCTTAGCTTTTCTCATTTAAAAATTTACCATTTCCTTCTCTTGAACTTAAAATGCACATATTCTCTTCTACATGCACTCACCTTTGTTTTTATAGCTTAGTTAGTTAAGTTGAAAATTAGTAAATAATTGCATTATGACCATATATCTACTGTTCTCACATTTCTTTCCTGGTATGTTTTTAAGTTTTTCTTGGAGCTTCTAATTTCCTTTTTTTCTCCTTGCATTGTCTAACTCCATCACCTCCATCAGCTATTTCATATTTTTAGAAGTCCTATCAACTTCATCTAAAACTCCTTATCCTGGAGCTTTCTGATTTGGCCTGGACTGACTGTTCAGTAGGAATGTTGCACAGCTATAATCTTGGGACTTGTCTTTTTTACAGTTTGGGTCTCATCTTGGTTCTCAGGTTCTCATGTTTTCCTTTTTTTTCTGAGTTTTCTCCTAATTGGTTGCTGGAAAACACTGTGAAATGCTTCCTAACAAAAAGATGAGAAAGTAAATTTGTCTGACAACTTTATTTTGGCTTTTCCACTTAATTCGATGATTTGACCAATACAGTGTTCTGTATTGCAGTGTAATTGTATCGCTCTGTTGTCTTCTTGCATATTGTTACCAATAAGAAGTCCATTGTTATCTTCATTTTTTTCCCTTACAATTTTATTTTTGTTTTGAAATAGTTTTACTCTTTAATAGAAGAGTTGCAAGGATAGTATAGTATTTTCATATACCTTTCATCAAGCTTTCCTTGCTGCTAACTTGTTACAAAAACTAAGAAATTAACATTATTACAATACCATTCATTTTAACTGCAGACTTTATTATCAATATGCTTCTTTTGTTCTAGGATTAAGTCTAAACTAACATATTACATTTCTTTGTCATGAGTCCTTAGACTTAGTCTCCTGAAGTCTGTGGAATTTCCTGATTCTTTAACTTTTATTACCTTGATTTTTATTATCTTTTTTTTTTTTACTTTGACAAGGACTAGGTTAGATATTTTATAGGATATCCCTCAATTGGGGTTTGTCTAATGTTTTCTCTCGATTAGATTGAGGTTATGAATTGTTTGGAAGAACTTCAAATGTTAGTGCCTTTCTCACTGTGTTATATGAGGTACCTGATGTGAACATAACTTACAACTTTTAAGAATTAATTAATATAGTGTGTGCCAGGTTTCTCCACTATAAAGTTACTATTTTTTCTTTCTATTCTTTATTTATTAGAAATAAGTTATTAAGTTCAGTCCACGCTCAAGAGTAAAAGAATTATTCTACTACACGGTGGCAGGATTATCCAGGAATGTATGAATATATGTTAAAGCATATATTCATGTGTAGCTCCGTAGCTACAGTAATTAATAGATATTGGGGGGAGTTCTAAGCAATATGTTGAGAGTCTATATAAATATACTATTTTCTCCTTAAAAATACAAGGAATATAAATATACTATTTTCCTTAAAAGAAAATAGTAGAGCTTTACTGTTAACATTCTTTAGTGAATCTTGCCTACAGCAGTTACTGCTGTGTAGCAAAGCATTTCAACATTTCATTTTCTATTTTCATTCCTTATACAATTTTTAATTGTAATTTTCATGGAAGCAAAAGATTTGTACCTTCTTCCCAGATTGTTTCTTTATTCAGTCATTTATTTACACTAGTCCAAATTATGAGTATTTTATTTATAATCCACTATTGTCATCATTTATTTTTTGATTCAAATAGTTTCATTTTTGGCTATTGGAAATTTTTTCAGATTGTTTCCTGTGTCTTTATAACATGCTGCCATCCTTGTTTTTGTTTTTAAACAGTAAGCGTTTCTTTCAGTCTTTAGCATTCCCTAATTTCATAATGATGTAGCTAGGTATATGTTTTCATTTATTGTGCTAACTAGTTTGACTGTTAACTGGGTAACCTCTCTCTCTTTCACATATCCTTTCTCTTTTTTCCCCTGTATTCTTTCTGGACTCTTGGTAGACCTATGTTAGATCCATTTTTTAAGTGTCTTAGAGCTTTTGGTTACCTCATTTGTCTCTTCACCTTTTATTTTTTGTAAGAATTTTTATCATCAGATATTTCTATTGAATTTTTTTTTCATTTCCAAGAATGCTTTTTATAGTTTGTTTCTGTTTCATGCTATTACCATATGGATACAGGCACTTGCTTCATCTAGAAGGATAATATTTTGTCTGTATCTTGCTTTTTCTAATGTCGCAGGATTTCCAGAATTGCCCAGTAAACCCTTATTTTTTGTTCAAAATGGTGATGGTTGGTGAATATGTTTAAGTGAAAGATTTTGAACACTTTATTATGAGCTGATAGCTTTCATTGTAAATTGGTTGGGTAGAGTACTGTGTTACACGGGAGGATGCCTTATTACCAAAGTACAGTTATATACTATGGAATTCCATTTCATTAGATGTAAATCCTGAAATATTTCTCTCAAGTTTGTGGTAGCAGGGTTAATATTCCACATTTAGACTTTAATTTTTCTGTTTTATACTCCAAGTCTCCCTCTTATCATTTTGAGTCCCAGACTTTACAGGTTTCTGCAGAACACAAATGGCTTTGTTCTAGAACATATTCTTTTCTTTGAATAACCTCCATTTGAGTTCATAGAAATATGATGCAGTCATTATTTTATTGATAACTTCTTTCCCTGTTCTTTTTGTTGCTGTACATTTAACCCCTTATTTTGTCTTTACTATTATTTTAATGGGTGTCTCAATGGGGAGAAGTAAACAGGTGTGATTATGTTGCTGTCTTAAACTATAAAGATTTACATTTACCTTTCTTGCTAACTGGGAAATATTGCAGTGATGTAACCAAGTGAACATCATCTGTAATATGGATATACATATTTGATATGTTTGTCTATTAGTATAGTTTACTTTTATGAATATTCTATTGTAGATATGTTGCAAACTTACTAGATGATTTTATTTGCCATTTATACTCTACTTGAACAATAAGCAATCTAGAGGTGGTTTCTGATAACTAGTGTTATAAGGAGGACCTCTTACTCTTTTTTCACCTGCTAAGAAAAAGTCTTAAAGAGTGCCTAAAAAGTTCTGTTCAACTAAATATGAGTTTTCATAATGTATGATGACTAAAGTTTTATCCAAAGTCTAATTTCACATAAATTACATGTATTTGCAATTATATCAGTAATTACAAATTTAAACAGGATGAAAGATTAGGAATGAAACTCCATTGTTTTTCACAAAATAAGGAAAATGAGGTCAAAATAAGTGAGACCTGAAACACTATCGAATGCATTGAAGTTTTTCCCCAGAATTTTTTATGTAGTTGCTTCAGATAGTATGTGAAATAGTCAAAACTGTTGCCTTTCATTTCACTGTTAGCCAAAATGGATCAAGCTATCTGCAGTCTGTCAGTCACATTGATTACACTAAAAACTCACCATAAAGTTTGTTTTCTTGAGCATTTAAATCATAATACTGAAAAAGCAAACAATAGCAGGCAATTGAGGAGTGAAATCAAACATGAATAATTGTACAATATGAATTAGTTTCAGATTTTTCTTTCTTCTTTGTCTCCCAGGTTTGATCCTGTAGGTGCAGGCAATGAACACGATAGGAGAAACTCCCTGTGTCTAGCCAGAGAAGCAAGTAAAGGGGCCCCTGTGCTCCAAAGTCAGTCCCATTTGGAGTCTTCACTGCAGTAGTAGTAGCATAGGAGCCAAAAAGTCTTTTTAAATACTCACATCTCTGGCCAGAATGATTCAGGAATTGAGGCCTTTGTTTTCCAGTGTATCTGAGGGGAATTGCCATTGTTTTTCTGCCATGCAACTTTTCCTCTGAAGGTAGTCCCAGCCAGAGTTGTAAGTATAGTATAGTACAGGGGGGCCTCAGAGAAATCTGACTTTCTGGCTAGAGAACTACAAAAAGGGATGACCCTTTGGGTTAGAAAGCATGGGGGAAATCTTGGAGGAAGGGAGAAAGAGAGAGAGAGAGAAAGAAGCTAATCACTAATCTGCCTCTGGTACAGAAGTTCTGGGCTCAGTGTTGAGTTGTGCATGTATAGGACAGACACAAATAACCATAGCAAAGGCCTCAAGAACTAACTATTTTAGCTACCACCAACTAATTCCCAACATGTGTTGAGCAGACTCAAAACAGCATAACAAAGCCTTTGAAAAATGAGTTAATGTTGAAATGCAAAGAAACTAAAAGAGAGCAAGATGAAGCATTTAGTCTGAACCTAGATGGATTGATTGCTTGCTAACACAAAAACATTTTCTAGAGAATTTCTAACAGACTCGAAATTTCTACAACATAATATCCAAAATGCCCAGGATGCAATCCAAAATTGCTCAACTTATTTTGAGCCAAATAAAGCTGTTTAAGCTACTGTTTCTCACGGAGTAGACAATGAGCATATATCAACTGACCCAGATTTTGAGAATTATCAAAGACTTTAAAGCAGCTATTATAACCATGGCCCATGGACTGGAGGTAAACAAAATCAAAATGAATGGAAAGGCAGAAGTATTTTCAGAGAGCAATCAAAACTATAAGAACTAAATGGAAATTAAATGAAAAAGTACAGTGTTGAAAGTGAAAAATTCATCAGGTGCTCAATAGCCAAATGGAGGTAACAGAATAAAGAGTCAGGTGGAAGATAGATCATTGGAAATTATAAATCTTTATTTTTGGTTTTTTTGTTATATTATTTTTGTACTGGGGATGCATTATGACATTTATAAAATTGCTTACAATATGTCTTAGTCAAATTCACTCCCTCCATCATTCTCCTTTACTTCCACCCCCCATTCTTAGGACAGTTTCATCAGGTCTCCTTTTTCCATTTTCATACATAAGTACGTAATATTTCCACCATATTCACCTCCTACACCCTTTCCTTACTTATATCCTCCCTTCCCACTGGTTCCAACCCCCAGATAGAACCTGTTTTACCTCTGTTTTTGAAAAAGACATTTTTGCTTGTTTAAGATATCTATTCAGAGACTTTCATTATGACATTTCCATGTATATATGTACTGTATCCCACATTGGTTCATCCCTTCATTTTTCTCATTTCTACTTCAGTCCTCTTCTTATGGGGATTTCAACAGGTTTAAAAATGCTATATTCATTCTTATATATAGAGTGACCTGTTCTTTATTCTTGTCCTTTGTTGTTTAGTGTCTATTCATTGTTCAGTGGGAGTTTTGCCTTGATACTATCCCTGTCCATGCATTGTGCTTGAGTCAGTGTAACCCCCCTCCACTGCACTTCCTCACTCTTTCTCCCTTATCCTGTATTGTTTAACAGTTTTTAGCATGTTTCCTTGTGTCTTGTTTCTACACAGATGTGATGTACTTCATTATTCACTATTTTTCTTTCCTTGTTTTCCTCCTCCCTTGATATGTAAATTAAAAAAAATAAAAGCTTGGGATATATAGCATGATCCTGTTTCAAAAATAAATTAAATAAATTTTAAAAATGTAAAATACATACAGCTATAATTTGTCAATTTACAATTAAAAAGTAGTGGTTTTTTTTAAATGAAATTATAAAATCTGAAAAATAGGAAAAAGATTGAGGCAGTAGAAAATTAACTGGATCTTTGAGATAGCATATAAAATCTAAAATTTGTGTCATTGGGCTTCCATAAGGAAAGGAGAAAATGAGTGTGGGAAAAAATTTGAAGATACAATGGCTGAGACTGCCCACATTAGGTATAAATTTAATAGATTTAGGAAGCTTCCTGAATCTCAAATGGGAACTAAAAGAAAACCAGGCCCAGACATAGCTCATAATCAGTCTGCTGAAAATCACTAATAAAGAAAAAAAACTTGAAAGGAGACAAAAGAAAATGACACATTTATATATGAGGGAACAAAAACTTGAATGCTGGCAGATTTCTTCTCAGAAACTATAGAAGCCTGAAAGAGGAAACAATGAACTCATCACTTCATATCCAACAACAATATCCTCAGTAACCAAATCAAAACAAAGGTATTTTCAGGTGAAGCAAGACTTAAGAGAATTTGTTGCCATCAGATTTACTCCAAAAGAAATGCTAAAAAAGTTCTTCATGGTAAAAATAAATGTTACTAGAAAGAGCAAATCATAAAAATTAAAAATGTAGCTCACATATCAGTCCTATATCTGATAAACTAGTACATAATTTGCTAATTTTATCAATTAAATTGGATTATCAAACAATATTAAAATAATCCAAAAGAAAAGAGGAAACAGAAGAATAAAAAGGGCCGAAATTGAAAAAAGGTAAGATGATAGACTTAGCATTAGTCAAATCAATAATTATATGAAATGAAAATGGTCTGAGCATACTAATTAAAAGGGTGTGATTGTCAGGTGACATTTAAAAAAAGACCAAACTATATGTTGTATACATAAAAACTTACTTTAAAGCTATTCCAGCAGAATATGCATTTTACTCAGAAATACATGGAAAACTCACAGAGGAAAACCATATTCTAGGCTATGAAACACTTTAACAATTAAAAGAATAAAAGTCATGAGAAAGTATGTTCTCAGATCATAATTGAAATAAACTAGAAATTAAAAATATCTGGACAATCTCCAAATATTTGGGGATTAAACATTTCTGAATATTCTATAGGTCAAGAGGAAGTCTCCAGGGAAATTAGAAAATATCTTCAACCGAATGAAAACACAACATAATTAAACTTGTAAGATGCAGGTAAAGTAATGCTAGAATGCATTTGTAACATTAAATCCTTTTACTAGTAAAGACAAAAAAGGTCTTTAGTCAAGAATCTAGTAACCTTTCATCTTGGTAAACAAGAAAATGAAGAACAAATTAATTCCAAAATGAGTTAAGAAATAATAAAGATAAGAACAGAAATTAGTTCAAAATAGGAAAACAGTAGAAAAAATTAATCAAACTGAGATCTATGTGTAGGGGCAAGGGTTGTTTGTTTCTTATTGTTTGGTTGGTTATTGTTTTGTAGTGCTAGGGATTGAAGTTATGAGGTCACACATGCTAGACAAGTGCTGTACACTGAGGTACACTGTACCACTGAGGTACGTTGTACCCAGACCCTTCAAACCAAAATCTGGCTTGATGAAAAGATAAAACTGGTAAGTACTCTACCCAGACTGGCCAGGAAAATTTACCAGCATCACTAAAGAGCCTCAGACATTAAATGGGCAATAAAGGAATGCTATGTATAACTACTTCCAGACTTTGAGAGCCACCTCCTTAAATGATGCTAACAACTAATACTTACTCATGAAGAAATGGTTACGAGTTCAGGGTATACTAGTGGTAGAGTGTTTGCCTAGCTAGCATACACAAGGCCCTGGGTTTGCTCCCTAGCACCACAAAAAATAAAGTAGCATGCAATTTCAGTGTGGTTAGTGAGGCCTAACTATCCCATTCTAAGTTTATTTAAATTGAAAAATAGAGGAAGAAATAGATAACATGAATAGTCCTGTATCTGTTAAAAATTTGTAGTTAAAATTTTCAACAAAGAAAACACTTGGCCCACATATTATCATTGTCAAATTATACCATTCGAGGAAGAAATACTAGTTCTGCATAATCTGTTTTTGAAAATTAATGAGGGAACACTTCCCAACTCATTGTGTGAGGCTCAATTATCATAACAAAACCAGACAGTGATACTATTAGAAAAAAAAGACAGTACAAACTAATATCATAAGTATGTCAAAATTCTCAACAGAATATTGGCAAATTAAATCCAGCAGAATATAAAAAGTATCAGAACTAGATAAGAGTTTGTACCAGGAATGAAAGGCTGTTTGAACATTTGAAAATCAATCAGGCAGTCTGATTTACCAAATTAATGATTTAAGAAGAAAAAATCAGGATTACTTAAACATACAGTAAATATTTGGCAAGGGTTTGTGTCTGCTTTTATAAAAATTATCAGCAAACTGAATTGAACAGAATATGACATTCAGCAGCTTAAAATACCATATTATTTCAGGCTGTCTTCAGAAGTCCACCTGGGCTCCTCCCAAGTACCCTGTTCAGCTTCTCACAGAGCAGAAATCAAGGTTTCAGTAGGTCTGCATTCTCTCCTGTAGGTTATGGGGAAGAATCTGATTCCAAACCTATTCACAATGTAAGTTAAATTCAGCTCTTTGATGTTTTCTTGCTGGCTGCCAACTGGGGGCCAGTGTTTGCTCTTGAAGATTGCTTGTATTCTTACTCTTGCCATGTGGCTACCTCCAGCAATGCAGGTCAGGCCCTCCCACACTTCTTGTCTCTGACTCCAGCTACAGAAAGCTCTGTTTGAATAGCTCACCTGATTAGATTGGGTCCATGTAGATATTCAGAAGAATTTCCATATCTAAGTTCCATAACCTTGGGCACATCTGCAAGGTCCCTGTCACCATGTAAACATAATTTATTTACAACTTCCAGGAAGTGGGGCATGGACATCTTTGTTGGGCCATCCTGCATATCACAGTTGTTAAATACATCAACAGTTTTAATAATTAGATACTTTAATTATAAAAAGCAATCATGTATTCTGAATAATTATAAAATAATTAAAATAATTCTAACTATAAAAAAAATAACATATAGCTAGTATAAACACTCCTTACAGCCTTGGGGTAAAGTATACTGATGTTTGCTAACGATGGAAAAATTAGAAATTATCTAACACAACAGAAAATACACTTCTCTGTGGATAACATACTGAAATGAGTCATTCCCCTAATGAAAGTATAATGTACACTATAATTTGGATATTTGAGATGCTAGCCACCTTTTATTGCTTAAATTAATTGGATGCCCACACCCACTTACAAGTAGACAGGTTTGGAAGTCCACACATTAATCATGCCACCATTTATTTTGTCAAAGAATTGCTGGGGAATAGAAATTTCTTTTCTTTTTTTCTTTCTTTTTATTATTATTATTGTTGTGCCAGGGGTACATTGTGGCATTTATAAAAGTTTTTACAATATAACACAGTTGAATTCAACCCTACCCCCCTCCAATTCCTGGAATACTTTCATCAGGTTTCATTTTTCTGTTTAGCATATGTGTAACACAATATTTGCACCATAGTCACCCTCCTACACCCATTCCCCTCTTCTCCCCCCACACACACTGGTAACAGTCCAGCACTCTACCACACTTCCAGCCCTGAAATTCTTTACTTCTTAATTGGGATTGATAGCGCTACATGGTTAAAGGTAACTATCTCAAGCAAATGGAAGCTGTTCAAGAATTCTGCAACTTGAAAATTTGTAAACTGAGAATTTTTCTTTTAAAATAGAATGGGGAAGTTGAGAAGGTCAAGTTCATGATTGATCCTCAACTGCACCTCATTTTCACCCTTACCCAAGTGCCAGCATTCACAGTAGTCAAGTCCTTTCCTTAGAGACTTACTGCCTGCCTTTTGAATGCCTTTGAGAATTTCACCTAAAGCATTTATTTATCTTTTAATTTTTCAAGACTATGAAAGAAAAAGAAAAGTTCTGCAAGGTAGTACAAATGCAATTTTTTAAAAAATTAAAGCAAACATATGGAAAGGGAAAAACCTGAAATGGACAAACTTGAAGTCACAGATTTTTCTCTTGGTAAGTCAAAGGCAGAACCAGAAAAAAAAAAATCAGTCACAGTGAATTTTCTTATTACCCAAATTGTTATCATACTAGGAAAACATCATCTCATTCCCATAACACTTTTAGAAAGAAAGACTAAAGCTAATAGTTACCCATTATGAACATCAGGATATACCAAACGAGGCACAAATTTTCATGTACCACATCTGTTACACTCAAAATTGTTTTAGTTAACAATTTTTATTCCAAAGCATAGAAGTAGTTCCACTAGGACCATCTTATATTTTGAAGAGAACATATTTAAGAATCACTTTGTATAACAGAAAGTAACAGTGTTATTCTATAGAACCTAAAATCTGTATTAAATTTGAAGTGTAGTATGTTCCTCCCTTCCATTTTTGCCTTGTGAAAAACAGCATTAAATTCTTAATTTAAAATAGTTTTAAAATATGCCATGCCTCTGGAGATTAAAACTGAAACCCAGTTACCAGTTTTAAAGAAGTACAGATATTGTTACAGTTGGTAGAGGTTTTCAAGATCATCTGTTGGGAATCCTTTTATTTTGTGGATGGGGAAATTGAGGCCCAGAGTGGTTATTTAACTTGTTCCAGCTTTCATTTCCAGTTTATAGCAGAACCAGGACTTCATTCTCAACTACATCTTTTCTCCTATACTCTACTGTTTGTTTGATAGCATTGTTAAGTAAAATAGAAAGAAAATACTATATGTCAAACTATGCAAAAAATCATACCATACTAAAAGTATAATGTGACCAGAAAAAGATTATTATTCCATTTATGTAAAATATGTATAACTTCATTTGTTGTTTTTCTTTACAGGTGAAAAGAGATTTGAATGTCCAGAGTGTTCTAAAAGGTTTATGCGGAGTGATCATCTCTCCAAGCATGTGAAAACGCATCAGAATAAGAAAGGAGGTGGGACAGCTCTTGCCATTGTTACCTCGGGGGAACTGGACTCGTCTGTTACTGAGGTGCTTGGCTCCCCAAGAATTGTCACAGTTGCAGCCATTTCTCAAGATTCAAATCCAGCAACTCCCAATGTTTCAACCAATATGGAAGAATTCTAAAAAGTTATTTGTAACAGAGACCTCTAGTGCTGCACTTAAGTTTACAAACCTTTGAAAATCTGGAAATGGGCTGGTCAAGTGGATTACAGAGTAGGAAATCATGTTTCATTCTTGGCTTCTTTAAGTATTCCAGGGTTTGGGTTCAACACTTGAAGTGTTGAATTTTAAAAATACAAAAAGTAAACTGATATACTGGAAACACAAAAGTATTTCCTCCATGCTATAAGTTGTAGTTACTGGAATCTCCCCCTCTCTTAACATCATGTGTTAACATGTTTAAAAAGACAAATCTCAGTAGTTTGCAGACTGGACCTTAATTGGACTTACTTTCTTTGGAAGTACTTTCTTACAAATTCAGTCAGTAATAATTTACGTATATTTCTTTTTCTCTATAGCACAGAAAACGGATAGTTAACTGATAATAGGAATAATACATTATTTCCTTAACTTGATTTTTGGAAAATCAACTCAAAATAGTTTTGGCCGTCTTTTCTAAATGTTAGAAATTCTTCAAAAGTTGAATTAGGTAAGTTCCAAAACAGTAATCTGAGATGCATCTCAGATCTTTTTTACCACTACATTATAGTAGTGTGTATGCAGACAATCAGTGAAATCCAATTACTTTCTCCATTTTGGAGACACAAGAAGAACTTAGATCTAAATCTTAGGTTAAATTTTAGATTGAAACCTTAGGAAAACGCTGGGGAAAAAAATTGTTAAAATAGAACTCATGTTAGCTTCAGAAAAATAGAATGAAGCAACTTAACATGCAATGTTTTAAATTTAGAATTGATTATATTCCTAACCATAGGTTGAACTACAAAACTTCATTTTAAATGTTTATATTGGAAATAATTGCATAGATTATAAATCATTTTGTAGTTTCGTATTCTGTAAATATGAGTTATGTTGACAATGTGCAGAATTCTTTATGCTTTGACTTTGTAGCCAAAGAAAGAATTATTACACTTTGAGGCCAGCAGAATATTTTTAGCTACTTCGTAATTTTTTTTTCCTTTATTAAAAAATTGGCCAGTCCCAGTTTATTTCTAATATTATGTTAGAAGGTTAACTAGGAATTCAAATCTCAGTAATGTCTTTATGTTACACCAATAACAGAATTTTCCCTAAAAATCTAGATGGCCTAACAAATATATAATAGATATGGTATTATGAAGCAAAACTTATTTTTGAAAAACCACAATACTTTTCATTCAAATAGTGACTAAAGAAAAAATATATTTCATTGTTTATGTAAGGGTCTTATAGAAAAGTGTCTTATTAGGAAAGATGGCCAAAAGTTTCATATGAAAAAAAAATTGGATTATTCCAGTAGCTTAAACATTAGTAAAATGCTTCATGTTTTTAAAAACTATTTACACAGAATCATAATTAATGAAATTAACCATTTGAAAACTACAGTTTTTAACTGCTTTGTTTGCTAACATTACTGGTTTGGGGACTATTTGAATATAGGTACCTGTTTTCTTGTGCATTCTCTATCATTTCAGGAAAAGTACTACTCATGAGAATTCTCTTCCAAAATTGTGATGTTTCTTATATTTTTGATGAAGGAGAAATACTGTAATGATCACTGTTTACACTATGTACACTTTAGGCCAGCCCTTTGTAGCGTTATATAAAACTGAAGGTCTTTTGTGCTTTCAGTTTGTATAAAAAAGCTTTGAGATTAAAGGAAAAAAATTTTTACACTGTGGTTATAAATTTCAAGTTTCTTAAAGCTTTTGTAGACTTGTAACAAAGTCTTTAAATTTTAGTTGGATTTTGTAAATTGTTTTGTATATTTTATTTAATGTACTCTTAACAACTGATGTATCTGGCTTTAAAACATCAGAATCTGTTGTTTTGTTTGTTACAGAGGAGCATTTAGTAGTGTTAATTTTAATTTTATTATATAGGAGCTGAAACATCAAATATATATTTTATCTATCATTATGCTACACAATCAGTGCTATAAATTTTTTTATGCAAGGAAACTTTCTTAACGTTTTAATCATGTTTCCTCAGAGTGATACTTTTTGTTGTTCTTAATACCAAGTATGAGCACTCTGCATTGTTGTTCCATGAACCTGGTTTAATGCAAACCCATGTATGCTCATCAGAAATAGAAGTTATTTTTTAATCAACAATAAGGCCTATTAGAAATTTATCAAACTGAATCTGGATAGCTTTATAGCATATAAAATATATTAATTTGTGTTAGCAGGTGCACATTTCACCCCTGAAATTAGAACTGTTTTGACAGTCTGTTCTGCATACCATTTTGAGTCTACTTTGCTGTCTTACAAGAATCGTAAATTTCAGTGTCCTTTATTTGACACAGTGGAATATAGCTGTTATAAGTAATAGGGCACAGATGTGCAGTAGAGTCTTGTTTAATGGCATTTCACTGTTCATTCCCTTTGCCACCATTATAAAGCTTTTCTTTATTGTAATTATCAGTGCAAAGCTCTGTATTTATCATGTAGAACTCCAGTGTTAGAATAGCTTTTCCTTCCAATATACTTTTTTTGGTTAGGTTTGTGTATGTGTTGCTGATTACATTAGAACTTGATGTTAAGTCATTATTTATCACACTCTCACGAGAGCAGTAATAAAAGTGTGTAATCTAGGAGAAAAAGTTAATTTGTCAAACTTAGATAAGCATGATGTTTAGGTCCTATTTTTCAATTTTATAACTGTTTTATTGCAACAATATTTGTATTTAAGTCTCCATTTTAATGCCTTGTGGTGTTTTTTTATGCATGTCACTAAGTTGTCATCCCACATAAATTGATGTGCAGCATAGGGTATTAAATCTACATGATGATTTTAAAACAGAAATAGTTGATGGTAAAATGTAAATGTTTTGCAAAAATTCCTTATAAAAAGTTTCGTAGTAACATTTCACTTGTAAATTTTTTGTAAAAAAGAAAATGGAAAAAAAAAAAGGTGAATCCAGAAAAAAAAAAAAAAAAACCTGTTTCCCATGCCTAGAATTTAGACAATTACTCTGCCAGCAAAGCCTCTGGGGCTGTAATTGACATTTTTACAGTGCTGATTTGTATAAAATTTGTTTTTTGTGGATTTGGAAATAAAATCATGTACAAGTTGTTGCCTGCAATAACAATTGCAAGTAACCTATTAAAATTCCCTTGAGTTCAACATGTTTCATTTAATCATGTAAACTATAAAGCAGCAATAAATTGTTTGAACTATCAACCTTATCACAGTGAACAATGGAAAGTTAAATACTTCTCACTAGAAAAGTGTTGGCAACCCTTCTTAATTCCTGGTATTAAGATCTGGTCACCATTTCTCTGAATATTCCACCAAATACGAATTCAGGTTACATGTTAATTTGTAGCCATTGCTCTAGACATTTATGGAAATTAAATTTTGATTTAGAGGTACTTTTTACTTAAATATTTTTAAGCAGTAAATGTTAGGAAATTGTAAGAAGATCTAAAAATGGAAACATAATTAAAACATTATTTAAGCTCACAGAAACACTTTGAAGCAATATAGACACAAAGATGCTACAAAGTCTGAAAGCAAAAACTGTTTCCTCCTGGGAGAGCCTTACAAATCTCATGAAGAACCTACAATGTAATGAATACATTACTGTAATGACTTCAGTGAGCTCATTTCCAAGCTCATAGGCACAGCTAACAGGGCAGGGAGAGCTGTAGACTGTTAGGCAGAAAGGGAACTAAGCTGGCCCGTTGGCAGATACTCTGAAGCCTGTATAGTAGATGGGTAGATAGGTTGTCTAGCAAAGCTCTAAGTGCATGGTTATATTACAAGTTATATGTACATATGCATAATATAGGTTCATCGTAGTAACTGTCAACCAAGGCAGGTGAATTTATACTACACTGCCAAATAGTACAGCAAGGAATAAACTTGTCAGATTTTCTATCAAAAGTCAAGGTGTATATTTCAGTTACCTGAAAAATTTACATTTGGGAGCATTGGGATGATTTTGTATAAAAGAGGCTAATGTGATTCTGAAGCTACAAAAAAGATTTTAATATAGTATCCATCTGTTTTTTGAACTTAGAAGGATTTCAACCACATGAACAACCATGAACAAGATTGACTAATGAAAAAAAAGTGGGAAAAACAACTTTATCATAGATTAACGTAAAATCATTGGTGTAATAAATTAGGCTGAGGCAGTGCTAAAAGCAACACTACTATGTTATGGTTTACAGCAGCATGGAAAAACATTGTGCTCAGTATAACTTTATTTAAAAGTTCACATGCTTAATTATAGGGGTGCAGAGACTGCAAGTATCTGCAAGAAAAGTTTATTCCTTAATCTGAATAACATTATGGTATTTACTGCCCAAGCAGTAATGTCTGCTAACATACCCACAACCAAGATGGAATTGGGTAGCAGAATTTTTAAAGCATGTATTTCCATTCTTTTAAGATCTGATTAGCATAGCGTTGGGCTCTAATCTTAGTAGCAGGTGGCAAAGAAATAATTTACTTTTGGATACTGGAGAGTAATCTCAAGTGGAAATAGGAACCAAGGGAAGGGAGAAAAGCAAGGAAAAGAAGGAGCATAAAGTCCTGTTTATAATGTAGTATTGCTCTCCATGGTGACAGCAAAGCACCGTGACTATCAAGGACTGGGAAATTCAGTTGTTCAGACAGGGCTCCTGGTTCGGCCACTTATTAGCCACATGTTCTTAGGCAAGTTATTTAATTTTTCTGCGTCTCTTCTTCATTTGCAAAATTGGTATGATTGATATGTCATAGGTTTGTTAAGGAGACTTAGATAACTATACCAAGCATCTGACAAAAAGTAGTTTTCAGTAGGTGAATTTATTACTGTTAATTACATTAGCCTAACAGGGAAGCTGGGAAATCTAAGGTCAAGATGCGAGCAGATTCAGGGCCCAGTGAAAATCTGTTGCCTGGTTCATGTGTTCTTGGGCATTCCTCACATGGCAGAATGGGCAAGATGGCTTTCTGAGGCCTCTTTTGTAAGGGCACTAATCCCTTACTAATCATGAGAGCTCTACTTTCATGATCTAATCATGTCTTAAAGGCTCTACCACCTAATACCACATTGGTAATTAGGTTTCAACATAGGAATTTTGGGAAACGAGCTTTGAGACTATAGCAGGGGGCATGGAATAGTTCCAACTAAAGTTGAAATGTTTTGAACAGGAGCAACAATACATTGAAAAGTTAGTTTTTCAAATCTCATAAGGGAAAAAAAATTTCAGTGGGAATTTCCTACATCAGTCATACATTTTTTCCCTCAAACTGTTACCTAGTTTAGGGTCTTCTACCTCATATATGATAGCAGTCTTCTAGAACACCTGAGTCAGTACCTCACTGGGAACGGACTCCAGAGATACTGGCTTGCATGAAGCCAGTATCCTGCTCTCAGGTAGGTGTCAAGGGTCAGATAATATTAGACCAAGTTAAGATGAACAGGTTTTAAGAAATCAAGTCTGGGAGCTAAGATCAGACAAAAGCAAGCACAGAAAACGGGAAGGAATAAAACTTGATTCATCTTTGAATCATGCCTTTCTAGGTGGTTGGCTTGGTTCAAATTGTATTATTTATTATCTGACTATGAAATGTGGTATAATGTTTTATTTATTGTAGTATTATTTTTGAGATGTGGAAGCCATCATAAAGTTGTATTTCCTGCTGGTAAAATTGTTCTTGGCTTGTATAAATTTATGCTGGAATTAAATATATCAGTAATTCATGGTGCTATGTAAAGGACATTGTTGGTTCCCAAATATTTGGTCACCTTAACAAGTTTGAAAATCAGCTAACTGGAAAAAGATTCCAATTCAATTCAGCAATATTCTAAATGGTTGCAACTTTAACATAGTCATTTTATGTCTTGGCAGCTTTTCTTATGGTAGTTTATTCTGTGTCAGATTCATATTTGTAGGTATGAAATGTTTTGTGTGTGCTTGGTGAAGTTTTGTATATTTCTAATTATAATTTATAAGTCAGAATTGAGTTTATAAGTTACTGGATCTTGCATTATAGTTGTTTCCTCTCACTTTAAGTGGACAGAAAGATAACATTGTTAGAAGATTAAACCCTGTTCTGATGATCATATATTAGCTTATTTAAATTTTTTTATGGAGCAAATCGTAACTACTACAGGGTTTGGGGTCCTACAAGAAAGAACTCAAGTTCCTTATTCTTCTTCATTTAGCCTTGTTTTTTAAGATATTGGGGATTCTAAGTTGTACTTAAAAAAAGTCTATGTAAGTATGTCCACTAATTACATAAGAAGCTGAAATAGTTTTTTTCTTGTGTCCAGTTGTAAAAACACTTTGGCTTATGAAAACAAAAGAGCAAACCTAGAAAATTTTTTTAAGTTGACCATTTTGCAGATACAGGTCTTGTTCTGTATCTTTGGGAAAAGTGTTACTTTGCTTATAAATTTTCTTAAATACTAATTTTTATTAAAAATTATGCTTATTTGAATCCATATTTGGTAATTCTCTAAAGAATTAGTACTATGAGAAAAGAGGTAAAGATCACCAGGAAATATATTCAAATGAAAGATTTGTCTTTAGCTTATACATTTTGTTCTGGTAGAATATTGATTAGATTTATGATTCAAGTATTTATGTCTCCAAGAAAGATATGTCATTTAATTCTGGTATTATATAGACTATTTCCAAAATCATTGTAATCTTTTAAAAAAAATTAACCCCCCTGCTTTAATTTTTTAAATTAAACAGCCAAGCTATCACTAGTCCTAAAATACATCCAGTTTGTGAATTCAAAAGATGCTGTTTTGTTCTTTACTTGATCTTAGCTGAGAAGTGATTGCTCTGTTCTTAAGAAACTATAATGACCAGTTAAAACTTAGACATATGTAGATATCATACTAAGAGTTACCCTATTTCAAGTTCAGTTCATTCCTTTTAAAAGACTATAAACATGAATGTTGGTTCTCATCAGAGATACAAAGTTGCTGTGGTTTGGATATTTGCCTCATCTAGAAATTTATATGGTGAAGCCTTTGGAGGTGATCATCATGAAGATACCCTTATAAAAAAGATTCCAGAGAGCTAGCAAACCCTTTTCACCATGTGCGTACACAGGGAGAAGACGCCAACTGTGAACCAGAGTGTGAGCCCTCACCAGACACCAAATCTTCTAGAGCCTTCGTCTTCAACTTCTCAGCCCACAGAACTGTGAGAAATAAGTTTCTGTTGTTTCATTTTCTCATTTTGTTTTTTGCTTTTATTCAGGATCCCAAATAAAATCTACACAAAGCAGTTGATTCCTTGTACCTTACAGCTTTCAATGTACAGATACCCTTCCATTTCTCCCTCCCTTGCAAGTTATTTGTTGGAGAAACTGATCAGAGGAACTACAGTTTCCACAGTCTGGACTTTGTAGCTTACATTCCCATGGTGTCATTTCATATGTTCCTCTGTCCTCCATCCAGCCCATGAACTGCTAGTTTGACTGGAAGGGGGTGTTTGTGTGTGTTTGTTTTGATCATCTTCACTGCAGGCAGGGCCAATTCAGCTGTGGTGCTCAAGGGCAAAATTGTTTTTCTTTGTGACTTTAGTACCTGGTGATGACCGATGGCCTCCTCCTGTGAGTCATTAGAGATTATTCAGTTCAGTAGTATGATTTCAAAATTATCATGACCTGTACTTGTCAGAGTCTTTTTCATGAATCTATTGCAATTTTGAATCATAGCCTGTGGCAGAGCTTTCAGGAAAGCATCAGAATAAGAGAATATTTGTGGATAACAAAAGACTTAAAATGCCCATGGTTGCTGAGGAAGATTGAGAGTTCAAGGGCAATGTGACTACATAGACTGGTTTCAGACATTATAGTTTATAGTTGGCTGGTTCCATTGCTATGGGCCTGGAGTGAGGCTGATCATGCCAAGATCATGTAATTCAGCAAAGCAGCTCACCTCATGGCAGACAGAAAGCAGAGAGTTTTTTCTGTTGTTGAACAAAGCACATTGGTTATGAAATTCTGTTAGAGCAACCCAAACAAATAAGAGTGGCAGTCAAAATATTTAATAAAGGCCACTGCACCCACCCATCCATTTGAGGGAAAGGTGGACATAGTAATGGAGGAAGATCCCAGGGCAACTCTGCTTCTCCCTCCCCTTCCCTCAATTACTGCATCCTGGGAAGGTCATGGGAGATCAGAAGTAAAAGTGGCTATTAATTACTTCCTGGTGTGGGAAATCATCGCAATACTTTCATAACCAGTGTTCCAGTGGAATTTGGACCCTGGATAGGTGAGTTTAAGCTCTGCCTGTGCCCCATACTTGCAATTCACAGATAGACAAACCCAGTCATGATAAAAAAAATCCATTCATTGCTAAAATAGATTATGAAAAAGTCCATGCAGTTACATAGCATTTTGCTGAGACGTGAAAATCGAGAAAATGCAAGTGAAAAGTCATTTCACTTCAGGATAGTTAGGGCTCACTCAGAATTTCCCATAAAACTCTGCAAGGCACAACTTCATCAGGTTATGATGACTTGAACAATTTTAAAAGCCAGAATAGAGAAATGGGTTAATATTTGCAGCTGGTTTATCAACAAATGTGATTGCTTCCTAAACTTTCATTTCAGTGATTTTTAAAGCCTGTTAAATGTAGTTATTGAACCTAAGAGGTGGTTGGTTGTTTTGCATACCACAGAAAAATCCCATGAATTATACTACAACAGGATACATTAATATTATTTAAAGTTTTTTTTACACTTATGACAGAACTATGCTATACTTACTGAGATATTTTATCATGTATCACTCTTGTACGTATATTAAAAATATAAGTGAAACAGTTTCTTCATATCAGTGACTAATTTTCATTCATGTTTTGGCCTGAGAATGGTAGTTTTAAAACAACCACATCAATTCTTTCATATTCCTCTCTTCCACAGGTAGAGACTAATACCTCTCCCATTGACTATAAACTGTGCTGAATGACTTGCTTCTAATGAATAGAACAAAGTAAATGTGACCATGTATGTGTTCAGAAACTCAGTCATACAAAGTCACTGTGGCTTCCCTCTTAGTTATTGTCTTGGATTTGTTACTCCAGGGAGGCCAGCTGCCATGTCATAAACAACACTTTGAAGGGGTCCTGAGGGCCAGGGTGTAGGGTGAGGAACTGGCACCTCTGGACAACAGCCTCCTAAGTGAGCTTGGAGTGGATCATCCAGCACAGACCAGCATTTGAATGACTAACCTCAGCCAGCATTTTGACTACCATCTCACTAGAGACCCTGATGCAGCTAAGCCCCTTGCAGATTCTTGACTAATGCAAACTGTGTTTGAAGCTGCTACATTTGGGGGCCATTTGCTGTGCTAGAGTAGAGAACTAATACACCATGAGTCATCACTTTTCAACACACACTATCTGTGCCATCGAGCGCACTGATGATGCAGCATCTCTTCAAAGGATGCTCCACTGTTGTCTACACAGATTTACACTGACTCTCTCCATTTCACAAATTCTGCAGATATATGAACAGTAATAACTACAACAGACTCGCGCTGGTGGATCACAGATGTAAGACAGAGCCCAATTTGAAAGCTATCAAATGCGGAGAGAGTGTACATCAAATGATCAGCTACATTTCAAGTCAGGTGTATTACTCCCTTTCAGCTCCCATCACCCCCCTCTCTATAAGACCTAATCTTGTCCATTTCAGGACAAAGGTAACGTCTACAGAGGGTTACTGTATTTGCATACTCCACTGCACACGGCGTGGTGGTGGACGAGGTCTGTTGGTGTGCACTGAAAGGACGCTTTTAACTCTCACACTTCCCAGCCCCAGCAGCCCTGGCTATGAGTGTCACCAAGGGCTTTCTTTGTGTAGACAGGAAGTTGCTGGTGGTCATTGCAAGAAGGGTGTTGGCAGAATGTTGGGCATTAATGAGAGCGTAGTTTTTCTTGGAGAGTTGAGCATACTCCAGTGTCATGTGATATTCTGTGTCAAGGAATAACTCACTACCAGCACATTAGGAATATAAATATTCAGAGAACAGGAAGGTAAAACAGGTTCTGTTCTGTCTGGGGGTTGGCACCAGCGTGAAGGGAGAGGATATAAAGAAAGGGTGTAGGAGGATGAATATGGTGGAAATGTCATGTATGAAAATGGAAAAATGAGACCTGTTGAAACCGTTCCAGGAACGAGGGGGGAATAAAGGAGAATTCTGGAGTGGGTGAATTCAACTATGATATATTGTAAGCACTTTTGTAAATGTCATAATGCACCCCATGTACAACAATATGATAATTACTAAAAAAAAAGTATTGAGGTAACCATTGGAAATAAAGTTAGTGTTATAGAAAAAAAGGAATATTAATATTTAGGCAGAAAAGTGAGAATGAAAACTGCATTACTGTATATGAAGAAACCTTGGTAAGGTACATGGCCAAAGTAAATATAAAAGGAAAAAACAGATATTTATCTGACCTAACCACACTGATCTCCTCCTTCAGTCTTCTCCTAAATAAGAAATAATATAGGAAAGGTTTTGTAAACTGTTGAGGACTAGCAAATGTGAGATTTAATTACACGTATGTGCTGCCTCCATGCTGGGAAGGAAGGCAATGTTTCCTTTAATTCTCACCTGTGTCTGACTTTGAGCCCTTGCTCTGGGCTTTTTCTTCATTTCTGATCCCCAGGAAAGGTGTAACAGACAGAAACAAGGATGTTTAATACAACTTGGAAGATAATTCAGAAATAATTGTACTTAAACTCCTTATAATTTTACTCTTTCATATTGCTTGAATGAATTATTTAATCTTACTCCTTCCCTAGAACTAGTGTTCTTAAGATAAAGCTGCTTTTCTATTCTGATCCTCTGTAATTTAATTAATCTCTTTTTACAGATTTATTCTTGCCTTTGTCCCTTTAGAAGCTCTAACTCCCCCACTAGGTTTTCTCCAGTCACAGGAATCCTTTCCCCCCCTCACATCTCTGCAGCGTTCTTCTCAATTTAGCAAATAAGTAGACAATCGTATTTCTGGAGGGTTTCTGCTAGATGCTACAGGGGATTAAAAAAAAGTCATTGGTAGTGCCTGCCTTCAAAGGGCTTAGTTACCACTAAGGAAAAATAAGAAAACTACAGTAATAAGTATAATGTAAGACAGTGTATCGCACTGGGGAAGGAGGACATCTCACCAAGTTCTAGGTGACAGTCGTGTGGTACTTCTTTTACTGTTTGATTGCTTGTTTTTGTCAGTTAGAGTCTCAATATCCCACAGTTATATATATACATAACTGTGTGTATATATATATATATATATATACACATATATAACATTTTTTCCTACAAATCCATCTGTTTTCTGTTATATTTCTCCCTTTAACTCTTTAATTCATGCTTATACTTTACATAGATGCCTGAGTTTGCTTTTTAAAAATTATTCTGTCAAAACCAGCAGTGGTGAATAAATAAAATATTTGTTTTATTTCTGTTTTGAAATGTCTGGACTTTATGAGTGAGTCGACATTCCTGCCTGTGATCTGTGTTTCTTTTCCCTTGTCCTACACCCGTTTTCTGCCTTCACCCTCATCCACATCACACAGCAGGTGACTGAACTGCTGCCACCTATTCTACTTGCTCTTAACCCACTTGTTTCTGTCTCAATATCTCCGAGCCAGATTTTCCTAGTTTCACTGTTTTTTTCTCCTTCCAAAATCTTAAGTTGAACAGAGTCAATGGCTACTCCAAAATAAACTTTGTTTAATGTTTAGCCACACCATTTTTTGATAAATAATAGTCCTTATCATTCTAATATGGTGGTGACACCTGAGACAGAGAACCTATACTTCTCTTGGTTGACTACTGAACAGATACTTTTCCCTTTTCCTCACCAAGAGAACCTAGATTTTTGCTCAGGCTCCTCCTAGTGGCCATATCCTTAAAAGGAGGCTGGAAATGAATCTTAGTTAAGTAAGGTAAGGAGGACTCATTTCTCTTGAGAAATCCAGGGTTTAGACTTGGGCATGAGAACTCATTCTGGTCAGTTAGATGTAAGAGGAGGGCTTCTGGAAGGTGTTGGGAAGGCTTCTTTCTTTTCTTTTTATTTGCTAAAAATGAATATGTTCCTTGTTATGGTTTGAACATCTCCTTTAAAAGTTATTAAGATTTAATTGCCCTTGTACAGTGTTAAGAGGTGGGTTCTTTAAGAAGCAATTAGGCCAGGTGTGGTGGTAAACATCTGTAATTCCAGCTACTTGGGAGATGGAGGCAGGAGGATTGTGAGTTCAAGGCCAGCAGGAGCTTTTACCAGAAGCTGGCATCATGCTCTTGGACTTCCTAATCTCTAGAATCTTGAGCCAAATGAGCAAAAATTCTTCCCAAGTTAACCAGTTTGTAGTATTCCATGGTAAGGGCAGGAAATGGACTAAGACATTCCCTTTTCTGGTAGGACATTGTCACCTGCACAGAATGCTAATGAGCATTGTTGCCACTTAGCAACCATGATAGAACTGCTGATGCACTGGGAACTGAGGAAAAGAAATATGAACAGCAGTTTCATCCCCAAGTCACTGAGTTAAGCTGCCTGCAAACCCAAAGATCTTGTGTGAGATTATACACATCCCCGTTGTGGGTCACTGTTAGTTGGGCTTCTGTTAATGGCAGTAGAAAGCAAGCATCATGTCTGCCACAGCTCTTACGGAAGATGTAGACACAATGCTAAATTATTTTCCTTTTCCATGTTTGTTTTCCTTTGTTCTTCCCCTCAAGGTCCTCTCTTCCCCTCCACTTTTCTGGAACCCTCCTACTCTTTTTCCAATAGTCTGCCTATCAAACTTGAGAAGTGTGAAATGGGATCATTTATCCTCACAGAATAATTGTGTGGTTGGAACAAATGAATTGAAGGAATTTTAGACATTAGCAGTCAGTAGAAGACACTTCTTTGTTAGGAGACTGGAGATAACCATGCACTATTACTTAGGAGACTGGACCTGAAGGCTAAATTTGAATTCTTCCTCAGGTGCTTGGCAGGAGTCCTTCTTTGACTTCTCTCAATGTCAGCTTCCCTGTATGTCATATGGAGGTAATAGTTGTAGTATCTCTACAGTCACTGGGAGGATTATGTGACGGTAACTTGCAGCTATCCCCAGACCCCTGGGCCATTCTTCTCAGAGCTCTTGTCTCTCTGTCACTCTCTCCAATACTACTTCTCTAAGAATTTCTGGTGCTTTTGATAGCCACAGGGAGGATCCTTCCAAAGTCTTAGTTCTGTGATCTCTTCTATTACAGTGATCCTGTTGAAGTCCACCCTGCCTCAGCTACTGACCCTCATGGTTTTACCCTAGACCTTTTCATTTCTATAAGTAATCACTTCATTATTTTACTTCCAACCATCACACTCTCATTACCACCTCCAATGTGTCTAGCAACCTTCCTCAACTACTCAGACTTCAGATACCTCTGACGCTACTTGATTGAGCAATCCATTGGTTCTATCACCTTTGTACTGCTTTTCAATCTTTCATGTCTTCTTACCCAGCTTAAATATTGCAGTAAAATACTTGCATGTATGACCCACTTGCATATTCCCTCAACCTCCCACCTCCACCATAATCTCCCTCCATCCATTGATTTTGGCAAAACCAAAATTATGGTCAAATCCAGTCAACTCAGTTCCAACCACTGTGCACTTGAATAAGAATGGAGAAAAGCATTCAAATCCATGATAACTAAACTCAAGTGGGGCCTTAATGGTGCTCTGCAAACTGCTATATTTCCAGAGCACATTCACCAATCCAGCCTCCTGAACTATTTCATGTCTTCTCCTCTGATATCAAACTTTCAACATTTCCTCCCTTTTTTCATTCTCAGTCACCTTGCTTCTATTCCATCAGAAAATAGACAACCAGAAGAGAATCTGCACAAACTCTCAACCCCATGCCAGAATCTTTCTGTCTGTCTCCCTGCTTCTGTGGATGGAGTCTGCATTTCTAAGTCTAGATTCTGTTCTCATCTGCTCAGAAGAGGAGCGATTCCTCCCCTTCCTGTCAGCACCCTTCCCTCTCCATGCAGTCATTGTCATCAGAGGAAGAAAATACAAGGAGATAATTTACAAAGAGGAAAACTACAAGAAGAAAACTTTTGTTTCCTTCCCTGCTTCCCACTTCTCTCCTCCTTCTAGAGTTTCCCATACTTAGTAGCTGCAAGTTTTCTTCTTCCATTCCCTCTTACGTTCATTCCAATGAGACTTTTGACCTCACCATTCCATTGACATGTCATAAATGACCTCTCCCTGTGACTAAGTCCAGCAGTTGAATCTTAGTCTTCATCTATTTGACTTCTCAGAAACATTTGGCACAGTTGGTTACTCCCTTTTTTTTTTCCAGAAATCGTTTTTTCTTACCTTCTAGAATTTTGCCTTCCATTGGTTTTCTTCCTATATCATTGGCTTCATCTTCTCAGTCTCCATCACCCTTTTCTCCTCTGCCCCAGGCTTTGGTTCTTATATGCTGTCCTCCAAGCTAACGACTTCAAATATCATCTCTATGCTGATGAATCTCAATCTTATTTTTCTAACATGGATCTGTCCTCTGAATCTATAGTACATATCCAGTTGGTAATTCTATATCTCCACTTGAACATTTAATAGACATATCACATTTAATACAACCAAAGCCAATCCTATTCAAATCTGTCTTATTTTTCCCAAACAGGCTTCACTATTTCAGCACATTTCAAATCCAACCTTCACCTTGTCAAAAAAATTTCTATGAATCCATAATTATTACTTTTTTATATGTCCTATTACCAAAACTTCAAAATGCTATTGGCTTTAATTTTGGAATATATTCTGAATCTAACCACTTCTTGTAATTCATCACCATTCTACCACTAAACCTAACATTATCTCCCACCTGGTTATTAATATAGCCCTTAATTTTTTTATCATCTAGTCATAGCAAACAGCTAGAATCATCATTTTTAAAATCTGAGTGAGATCACCTCACTCAGAGGTGATCTGACCTCCACTCATTTTATTTTTGCTTAAATGAAACCTAATTGTTCCTTATCTAGAATACAAGTGAAGGTGCTTTAACACAGAAACCTAAAAGATAGAGGGAAAAGCATTTTCTTTTTATCTAACAGCTCAAAGGTACATGAAAATAATAAAAAGACAAGCTCTCTGGTGTCTTTTTTTTGGTGTCCTCTGAGTTTCTTAGATCTGTAGTTTGGTGTTCCTTAATATCAGAAAAATATCTCAGCCATTATTTTAAAAGTATTTCCTCCTCTTCATTCTCTTTTCTCTTTCTAGGATTTCAAGTTCAACTATGAGACTGTCTGATATTGCCCTGCAGCTTGTGGATATTTTCTTTTTATACTTCTTTTTTCTATTTGTGTTTAAGTTTGGGGGATTTCTATAGACTGATCTTCAAGTTCGTTTTGCTTTAGTACTCCTATATGCTTCTTTGTTATGTCACTCTGATGAAGTTACTTTCTGATCTTTTCTATTACAGACTTTCCCATCTGAAACTTTCAATGTCTATACCATATTGGAGTCTGGTTCTGTTGGTTGTTTTGCCCCTTGGCAGTTTTTTCATTTTGTTTTGTTTTTTGCTTTTGGCAGTAATTTTTGTATGCTTCATATACACACATATGTGTGTGTGTGTATATACATATGCCAAACATTGGGTAAGACAGTAGAGGTGGGTAAATGGTGTTTACATCTGGAAATGAGAACCCCTCTCTTTCTGCTAAGTTTTTAGGGGAAGGCAGGGTAATCAAATCAATCTAGTCAGTAGATGATCTGGATTTGGGATTCATTATTGCTTTGGTTACCCTGAGAGCACCATGGACTTTGAATTCCTTTGACATCAGCTTGTGTTTAGGCTGGGGCTGCTTTACCTGACAGTTTCTCAACATCTGTTTGATTCTTAGCTTTAGGTTTTCCATTGTTCCAAGTCTCATAGTGTCCGTCCTTGCTCCTGTCTACCTTCCAGAAGGAGGACCATTGTATCCTATTATCTGATGCCTGTTAGCCTGGGATGAGCGGCAGTCTCTGTGTTCTAGTTAAGTCTAGACCTCATTAGGCACAGTGTGGCTGGGTTTGTGGAGGAAAGCATGGTGGTATTCCTGCTTCCACACCCATAGCCACAACTCAATGTTTATTCCTTTTCTCCCCCAGGGGTACAGGATTTTTCCCCCCCTTCTCCCTGGTACAAGTAACTTTCAGCAGTGGCATAAGGGCAGTAGTATGTGTAAGGCTTTCATTCCATAGGAGAATCCTCTATATTTTATCAAAAATCCATTCTGTTAATAAAACTCACACATGAAAAATTCTTTTCAGTGAGCCCTTGTCTGCCTTAGGCTATGTAAGAAATGGTTTAAGTATACTTCTAGAATGGAATTACTTGATTGAATCTCTAAGCAATAGCCTTAACATTTTCAGAGGATCTTTGATTTGACTAGACACTGCCTTTGCTCTTTTTGTGGACTTAACACAGGATTTACGTATACCTTTAGATTCATCTTTAACCGTGTTTTCTGGCTGTGCCTTAGATTTAATCTTGGCTTGGAACCCATTTCTTAATTTCAGCACTGTTTGCCGTAGGATGAAGCTGGGGGTTTTCAAACCCCGGAGTCTTGGCTCATTTTTATTTTACAGTTCTTCCTGCAGCCTGCCTTGCTCCTCTTACATTTTACCATAAGTGGGAAGAAGAAACCACACAGCACCTTCAGTGTTGTCCCTGGAAATCCCCTTAGCTAAATCACCCACTCACTAGAAGGTTCCTGTATGACCACAGGTGACAGTGCTACTAAATAATCTGCAGAACAAGTGCATCCCTTCCTTCAGTTTCCAATAAGATTTTCCTCACTTTCCTGAAGTCCTCACCCCCTGGCTCCTCAAAAGCTTACAACAATTTGTACAAGTCTTGTCAGGATATTATCAACACTTTCCTAAAAGTCTTTGCAGCTTCCTCCCACTCCCATATTTTAGGAATTTATCATGGCAACACTCTTCTTGTTTCTTATTTTAAATGCTTTGCAGCGAGCAAAGCTAACCAATATTTTTAAAGATAAAATAGATTATGAGTTTATGTTGAAACTTTAACTCAAAATTAGGTCCAAAGTGATTTTAACTTAACCTCATCCATCTTAAGTCTGTCTACCTTTCTACCATCCTCAGATCCACTCTTGGTTTCCAATGAGACAGCATCATTATTCATTTACTTTTGTGATAGAGGCTGCCCAGATCTTCCCCTTCAAGAACTAGGTAATCCCATCTGCTGGAAGTACTGCCTGCTGATGGCCCATGGCTGAGGCCTGCCCCAGACAATGCTCTCATTCAAAAGTACTGCCTTGGCCAACCTGTGCTTCCTCCCCAGGTGAAACTCATGTTGGAACAAAGATTGGGTTACAAAGGACGACGGGGCTACAAAGATGTGGTTCTCTTGCCACAATTTAGAGTTCTAAATTTGACAGTTCTCCATGGGATTGACCAAGGCTTCTTCCCCAACTACCTAACAATCCAACTTCTACCTCTGCCTCGTCCTGCTTCCTTCAGTCCCTTACAGGTATTGTTTCCTGAGAGTGCTCCCTAACAAATGACATGTGTGCAAATGCTAGAATGTGTGCCAAGAATCTTGGAGTCTATCAGAGCATCCAGGGCTGGAGATGTGACTCAAGTGGTAAAGTTCCTGTGTAGAAAGCATGGGAACCTGAGTTCAAATTCCAGTCCCACTAGCAGCAATAACAAAAGAAAATAGCCAACCTAGGACAGGCTTATTCTTATAATACACAAGTAGTCTTCCATTAATACTACCAACATTTCACTAGAAATGCCAATACTGAAAACCATTTAAAATACGTTGTTTTATTTTGTGTAGTTCAGTTTGTCCTTAGGTTGTATCCCTTTAGGGAAATCTCTAATTGCTGTTTTCACGTCAGTTGAAATGATGATGATGGTGCCACTAACAATGTGCAGGTAAGTTCATTTGTTTCATTTCAGTTTTGATTTTTAGAGATTTTGATTTAATGTTGAGACTTGTTGTTCAGTTGTGTATTTATGGGATTCCTAAGTCACATATAGAAAGTGTTATATATTTTGAGAAGGTTAGCTTCTATCCCTGTTTTTCCTTCATCACCCACATGTGAACACCTTTCTTTTTTAATTCTGTTATTCTTCCTTTTTTTAATATAAGCAAATACTGTGTGTACATGACTGTGCAGCATACTCCATCTGCTTTTGTAGAAAAAAAATGGTAGCTGGTGCACACACTTGTCTCTCCATTTTTTCACTTAAAAGTGTATCTTAGAAATCATTCCAATAAAGAAAATAGACATATTCCTTATTCTTTTTTACAGCTGTGTATTACTCTATTGTTAAATAATTTATTCAACCAGTCTACAATTGCCAGACATTTGGCTTGCGATCTTTTATAACCAATGCTGTAATTATTAGCCTTGTGTATAGATTCCTAGAAGTATTGCTGGGTCAAAGCAATGCACAGGTAACTTTTCTAGAAATTTACAAAACCTCTGGGATTGTATCATTTTGAATGCCTAGCGGCAATATATGAGTGCCTGCTTCACCAGCCAAGACAAAAATATGCTATCAGTTGTACAGTTAATAAATAAAAAAGTACTGTACTCTAGTTTAAATTTACATTTTCCTTTGTGAGGAAGGGTGAGCATGTTTCCATATGTTTAATAGTTATTTGCATGACTCTGTGTTCCATATTCAGATTCTTGCCCATAAGTTAGAAGGAAGACATGGAGAATGGGAAAATTATTAAGAAACCTACATACATGTAGTCTAGTCTGCCTTGCCTCCTTTCACTTTCTCCTTTCAAGGCAAACTAGGGAAATAAATTTCTAGTTGGGTGGCCATGAGTCCTATTAAAACTTGGGGTAGGGTTAAGAGTGCTGTTAGGAACAGGAATAGAGAAGACTTGAGGACAGTTAGTCTCTGCTACCTCATTTTGCTCTGGGAAAATCCCAGCATCGCCCAGCCCTGCATGATTTGCCCCAGGCTTCTTGCCCTCATGCTGTTCTCTGTCTCACTGGCCTTCTTACCATTGCTCCAAAAGCCAAACATCCTCTCCTGGGAGTCTGCCTGCTCTTTCCCCCACATGTTGCAGTCTTCCAGAATCCACGGCTCACTCTGTCACTGAAGTTTCTGTTCAAAATCAAGAACTTTCTCAGACACTGATGGAAATTAACATCTTCCCCACCCAGCCCATAACTCTCCTTTGCTTATCTTTTTTATTTTTGAAGTGTAAAGTGGGAGAGTTCATTGAGATAGAAAAGTAAAGTGGGGGAATAGAGCCCCAATAGTTGAGGGGGAGGGGTTCCAAGAGAGGGTGTCCCAGAGAAGTGAGTGATCTGAGGCTTTTGTCAATTCTCTCTAGCTTGTTAAATCTCTATGCTAATTAGGTGTGTAGAAAGCAGCATTTTGGTTGGCCGTGCCTGCAACATTCTGATTGGCCAGTCCTGATTCTCACATCCTCTGTCCTGCTTTCCTACTTTCTACCCTTTAAGGTCACAGGGAGGTCATAACGGAGGTTTCCAGGGACCTTTCCTTCTGTCTCATTCTCCCCTTTGAAGAAGTAACCCTAACTGCTGTAAGGGAAAAGGGTGACAACTGCTCTTTGACTGCTTCAAGCTAGAAAGGGGCATTGGTAGGGGCGACAGCAGTCACAACCTTCTTGCAGAGTCCTATCTAAGGGTTCCTGGTAGACGAAGGTCTTAATTTGAGACTCCCATCCTTATCCCAAACCCAGCAGTTTTGCTTGTCTTCTTAGAACTTATTACTCCTGACAAAATAGACGTGTTGCATTTTTGCTTGTTTAATTTCTCATGTTTTCCCCCTTCTGACTGATAAGTCCTTTATGACGTTTATAATGTGCCAGGTCTTTGGCCTACATGTGTTTATGTGTTTAGACTGAATGACTTCTCACAACACCTTACGGTGAGGTGTATTGTCTGCTATTGCAATACTGTCGCTGTATGGCAAAGTCACTCCACCTGTGTAGTCACAACGAGAGCTACTCATTTTTGTTCGTGTATACATGGGCTGATGAGCACAGGCTGATCAAGACTAGACTTCACTGACTTTCCCCTAGGGCACAAGCCGAGTTGATCCCTCACACCAGCAGGCTAGCAGGAGGTCCTCTCCTCATGACAATGGCAGAGGCACAAGAAGGCAAGCCTCACCTGCAAGGCCATTTTCAGTACCTATTTGTGTTATGTCTGCTCACATCCCACTGACCAATGCAAGTCCCATGCCCAAGGAAAATTACAATGGAATAGAAAAGTATACTTGTGGGAGGAGGGGCAGGGAATGTTGCTGACTAATAATCTACCATTTTATTTCTCCTGTTTCAGGTGAGGAAACCAAGACCCCTAGAAGTTAAATAGCCTGCCAAAGTCACACACCTAACACCTGGTAGAAGTGGAATGCAACCTCAGGTGGAATCAACCCAGTCTAGCCAGTATTAATCTAGCTTATATTTAGACAGAACTTTGGTCTGTTGTGCAGACTCTTGTATTCCCAGCACCTAGAACAGTACTTGGCACTCAGTGGGTGCTCTGTAAGTATTTGTTGAGCAAATAAATGAATTTAGCACGGTACCTAGCACATAGTTGGTACTTAATCAATGGTAGCTGTTACGCAGAAGAATGACCCAAAACTTGGGAATAAGGTATCTGAAAACATTGCAGCGCCACACTGCAATGTTGTAGCTGGCCCACCCAAAGGTTATTTAATTATCTAAGAAAATGCATTGTTTTTGAACTCATGTACTATTGAGCAAGACCCAAACTCTGTGAAGTTATATTTTTATTTGTAGGTTTTTTTCATCACAGATGTAAACTATTTCTGAGAAACAAATGCAAAGCTGGAGTACAGTGTGAGATGAGAGATTAAGAACTCATTGCTAGATGTCTAAACTAGCAATTGGGAGTCCCAAAATGTCACTGACCATCAAAGCAGACTTGACAGCCTTGAAGTCATTATAAGGACTCTCCAGCAGCTCATGGTAATTCAAGATTCCGATCCTATAACTAGAAAACCTCATGATGGCTATGAGAAACACTATCCTTGAAAAGAAAACAAATTGAAACTTCCAATCTTGCTATAAACATACTTTTATCAACAATCAGCTATTGTACAGATTGGAGACAACACTCCTTCAAGTGGTTCCTATAGGAGGGGTGGAGATGGTAGTTTTATTTCAAAATGAACAATTAACAAAGGGGAAGTCTAGAAAAAGTTTAGTTAGACGGCACCCCTCAAAATTCTAGCTACTTCAATAACGAGAATTTCCTTAATAGGCTCAATAAATGTTTTCAATCTCAAACTTGTCTCCCTTGACTTAATTCTACAGAATCTCCTAACATTTTGAAGTTTACAAAGAGCGCTCTGAATTCTCTTTTGGGCGTATTAACACTCCAGTGTTCGGTTGAGGATGGGGATCAGGACTAAGTCTTGAACTCTCATAACTAGGAAAGCTGACTCAGAATTGGCTCCTTTTGGGGGAGGAGTTGGACAATCTCTGGCATAGGGAAGAAAAGCTCTCAATTTGGACCCTGCATCTGCCCACCGTTTCATTGTTCCTTAACTACTTTGAAGCCCAGTCCCTCCCCATAAGTCAGATTGACCACTCTGAGCTGTGGCTTCCCAGGGACTCCACGAAGTAATCCAGGCGAGGGCTTGGTTTAACCATTTAGAGCTGTCAGTCACTGGGGTCCCCACAAAGATGTTCACAGAGGAGCAAAGGGCAGAGGCGTGGACCCATTGAGTGGCTCTAGCGGACCCAGGACAGCGTCTACCCCGCCCGGGCGTGTGTTGGAGGGCGGTGCGGTGCGCTCACTCCGCCCCAGCCGGCCGGCAGGGGCGGGGACACGGTTCCCCGGGAAACGGGACGCGCTGCTCATCCCGGGCCAACTCCCTGCCCGCCAGGCTCGCTCTGAGCTCAGTCCTGGGGCCGCCGAGTAGCAGCAGGTGGGGGACCAGGGTCTGCGATCACGTCTGGGGGGGCGCGGTGCGGGGGGCCCTGGCAAGCAGCGTGCGGGCGGCCCGTGCCCTTTGGAGCGCACCGCATGGCAGCCCAGGCCGCAACCCCGAAGGCGCGAGGCTTGCGGGAAGTCGGGACTCTGTGCCTAACCCTGGGGGCCGGCCTGGAAGTGGCAGGCGCAGTAGAGCCGGAGGACGAGGACGAGGACGAGGACGAGGACGAGGCGGAGGCGGCTGCCCGGAGAGCGCGCAGCTTCGCCCGAGACCCGCGGGTGCGCTTCCTCGGCGGCCTCCTGCAGCAGGTGCTGCGGCTCCGGGAGGAGAAATGGAGTCAGTATCTGGAGAACGAGGACAACCGGCGCGTCCTGGGCGAGTTTGTGAACAGCGCCAGCCCCTCCTTTCTGCTATTCGGCGAGGCCACCGCCGGGCGGCTCGCGGCCTCGCGGGAGGTACGGGGTGACAGGAGAGGGACCTGCCGCGCCTCCTGGGGTTCCGCGGGGCGCTTAGAAAACTCGAAGTCTCTACCCTGGGATGCGCAGACGCCCTCTTCCCCACGTGCACCCACTCTAGTTTTCTAGAAAGTCACTCTTTGAACCCTGATCCAGAACCCACGCGGAGCTGGTTGGGGCGGGAAAACTGCGCTTCCTTCAGCTGCCTGGGCATTAGGGGCGAGGTGGGGTTTCTGTGCCAAATGACTTCTGTTGCAGTCGCGCGTAGGTCACTCTGGAGTCATAGCCTAAAAAAAAAAAAAAAATGTGGCGTTTGCCAGAGAGCCCTTATAACTTATCAGGTATTCAGCCTATCTGACAGCCAGGGAGAAATATTGGGTCCTTAAAAAGGAGTGGCAGCGTCTCTACTTCGCACACTTGGGCTTACCAACCATGGAGGGGGGGGGGTCCTTCCTCCCTCGTTTTCTTTTTGAATTTAGATTGTTTGCTCAGTAGACTAATGTGTCAACTACAAGCACAGCCTTTGACTTTCGCTTCTTTCCTGTGTGAAGAGTTTAAAACAGATTTTTCTCTATTTAGGCAGTGCAGGTTATTGTTGTGGTCAATACGATCGTTGGGAAATAGGATTTCAGAACAGGTAGGTTCTCTGAAGGTTGCTTCTGTAGGGTTTTGTGACTTTTGAAAATCTTTGTTTTGCTACTCTCCTAATTGTAACTTTAAGAAAAGTTTGTCGGACGCTGGAACACTTAACTCTAGCATTAAGAAAGCCAGATAGTGTAAGATCTATGGCAATGTTAGAATATCTTGATTTTCAACACTTCTATCCTTTGCCTTGAAGACTGAAATACATATTAACCTCTGTGCCTTGTCTTGTTTTCAGTTTGGCTTATTTCTAAACAAGAGGATATATTTTTAAAAACCTTAAAATTGAAACATACATTCTACTTGTTTTTAACTATGAGATTTTTATAGTATGTTGATCTGGTGTAACCCACATGCCTTTAAAGGTGATTTTCCACACCAGTAATACTGTGAAATTAGCATCATAAAGAACAAAGAAAATTGTCTACACTTTGCAGGATAGAGAGAAGTAGCTGGACTGACCTTGTTTGTAACGGTGGGCAGGGTGCCAGGTTTTGTTTCTTCTGTTAGCAATCTGGCTACAAGTTAAATACAGCAAAGTCTGCATGCTAACAAGAAAAAAAAAACCCTATAGTGAACTTGAACTAATCATCTTGCTCTTGTTTCAGATTCCAAGAGATGCAAAACATAAACTTGTTTATATTGCCAAGAAGATTACTGAAAGCATTGGAGGAAATGATTTCTCTCAAACGGTTTTCTTTGGAGAGTTACCTGCACCATGTCTCAGACATGTCTGTGGTTTTCTGGATGAGGTAGCAGTCTATCTTTAGTATTTGACTCCCTCGTTTCTCTCGTGACACTTGGGATTATTTAAGACATCTGTGGCTATTTAAAAAGAGCCTGTAGAAGCCAGCAGTTTCTTTAGCCAGGTGTATAGAGAGTGATAGCATTTAGCAATGAGCTGATATGTTGCTTGTCCTCCTCCCTCCCTCTTTTCTCTTCTTCCTAAAACAGTGGATGTAAATATAAACCAATTTGAATTGACTAGGTGCTTTTACTTAGTTGTGAGTGTTAAACTTCACATTCAAAGTAGACAATCTTGCACTTTAGAAATTGATATTATCCATTTTTCAGATTCCTGTTAGGACCTAACAGTTAAAAACTGAGTTTCACTTATACCAGATAACAGGAAAATGTGATGGAAAGAAAAATAGTTGTCTTAAAAATCTCTTTTCCCTCCTTACCATAGTTTGGATCTTGGGTTTCCCACAAAGGTGCATGTATTGAATACAGACTTGGTCCTCAGCTTAGGAGGTGGTGGAGACTTTAAGAGGTGGAAGTTAGTAGAGAGAAGAAAGTTGGGTTATTGAGGGTGTGCCCTTGTAGGGGATATAGAAATCTCACTCTCTGCTTCCTGGCTGCCATGAGGTGAGTGACTTTCTTCACTGCCCACTCTTGCCATGATATGTGCCTTAACAAAGACCAAAAGTACAAAGGCTAACCAACCACGGACTGAAACCTCTGAAATGTGAGCCAAAATAAGCCTTTCCTCTTTTATCTAAATATCTTATCACAGTAACAGAAAGCCAACAACTACTTCAAATCAGAGAAGTGCTCCCTAAACCAAAGCTGCTGTGCATGAGAACCACCTGGGTTTCTTGTTAAAGGTGGACTGACTCAGTCACTTGGAGTGGAGCCCACGATTCTTTACTTTTTTCTAACGTGATGCTGTTTGCTCACAGATCTGCTTTGAGGAACAAAGAATCAAATGACCAGGCTCCAAAAAACTAGAACAGTGGCCTGTAAACTTTGCCGAGCTTTAGACTCAACTGGAGAATTTTCTAAGATACCAATGTCCTGGGGTGGGAGCCAGGTGCAGTAGTTCAAGTTTTCTAGGTTGTTCTAATGTGCTGCAAGCATTGGGTTACATTTCTATCTGTGAGGTCCTAAGTTCTGCTTGCTAAATCAGACTTCTGTAATCAATGCAGTCCTACCTACTCCATATATGTGGTAGAAGCAATTGCTGACATGTCTACTGGTCATTATCTGCCTTTATCATTCCTATATCCTCAGTCTTTCCTGCTGTCTTCTGGAAGAAGGTATTTTCTTGCTGTCTTCCAACTAGACAAGTCTCTCATCCCCAGCCCCAGTACTCTAATTAGGTTCTACATTCCCTCCTTCATCACCCCCCATCTACCACGCAACAAGTTTTTTCATCCTCAGTACTTGGAATGGTGTTTGGTATGTAGCTCAAGAAATTTTTATTGCGCTAAATCTGATTTTGCCCTCAGATGGGGCTTGGCAGGGCAAGGCTATGCTTCAGTGGGATTCTTATTACCATCTGTGTTTAGCAAAAGAAGATAGAAAACCCTCAAATTTCTTGGAGGGTATACATAGCATTTAGAAAAAGGTTTAAATGAAAGAGTAAACTCTCAATGAGTAAATTTATAGAAAGCAGAAAATAGCCAGAATTTGACTTTTTCTTTTTTATTAGCATATATTGTATAAAACCATGGGTTTCATTGTGACATTTTCATGCATGTAACTACTTTGATCATATTTACTCTTACCCCCATTACCCTCTCTTGTCCCCTCTCCTGGTTCCTTTCCCCTTTTCAAATAGTCCCCCTTCAATTTTCATGTCTTTAAAAAAAAAAAAAAAAACTCTAGACAGAATTAAAGTGATTTGGAAGAGTCTGATGAGAGTATTGGGCAGAAAAAGAAAGTGAGGCTATTAGGTGATTATGTGGTATTACTTGAGTTTACTTAAGCACCAGGCTTAACTTTGGTATAACCGAGGCTTATAAGATATGGCTTAGCTTTTAGGTTAAAAGTTTCCAAGGGTGGTCATGGCTTAGTACCCACCTACAGCTCGCATAATTGGCCAATAAGCCATGACTTATGATGGGATGCTGGGGACGCTTCAACTTCTCCCTCCATCCGAGATCTTTCTCCTGAACTCCAGACTTGCTGAACCACATGCCTTCCTGACATTTCCCCTCGCTGTGTAATTGCTATCTCAGATCCAAGTTGAACTTCTGGCCTGCCCCCTTCTGGTGTTACTGTAGTTATCTCCAAATTAGTGATGTGAACTCCATCTTTACAGTTGCTCAGGCCAGAATACTTCAGTGTCATCCTTCACTCCTTTCTGTGTCTCTCAAGATGTGTGCATTCTGTTAGGAAGTCATGCAAGTTCCATCTTTGCACTATGTCCAGAACCAGCCCCCTTCTTCCCTGCCCTGCTTCCTCCCTGGTCTCTCACCTGTGTTATCCCATTTGCCTTTTAAAAGATTGCCCTGCTTCTGCTTCTACTGTGGTGCCCATCACAACCTATTCCCAACACAGCAGTGGCGTGATCCCTGTTGAAACATAAGTCAGAACCCATCACTTTTCTTCTCAGCTCCTGCCTTGGAAGTCATTAAAAAACATTTTATAAAATTACCTTTGGGCAATGTGCATAAGGTGTACATGAGACACAAATTAATTCTGTGTAGACTTGGATGCTAATGCTGGGAGATCTCATTTTATGCATATGCAAGCATGCCCAAATCTCAAAGAATCTGAAGTTAGAAGAAATGCTTCTTTACCAGGCCTTCTGGATAAGGGATGCTCAACCTGTGTTGCCAACATAAACCTGAAAGAGGCAGAATAATTATTTTCTGAGCATTTTAGTGAATTGAAAATTTACAGTATAATGCTTATAAACTGGACATGTTATATCAGAAAAAATGAAAAATGTTTAAAATGAATAGCTATGGAAAGGAGTATGGAAGCAGGAAGAGACAAACTCAACAGCTTTCATTAATTCTGTACCATATGCTAGGCTCTACAAATGTAAACAAATACTTTTTTTAATGGTTTTCTCATGCCTAGGTTCACTGATGTTCCTCATTTAGTGGAGAAAGTTCTGAAAGGGTCATGTGATTAAATAGACATCTTTCTGACCATCCCAACTCTAATTCCCTCAGATGCCACCCAGGGCGTGAGAAGATTCTTTCACTCCTAGCCCACATGTAATTCAGGAAGACTGTTTTTTATTAGTACACCTGGCAGGCTCAGTTTGCATTAAGAAAGCAGCTTACAACTTAATATGGCTTTGCTAATTTTATGCAGTGTTTGAGTCACTGGGAGCCTCCACAAATGCTTCATAAATGAATAAATGAATAAACCTGCAGTATTATGTTTCTACTTCAAAAAAAGGGTGAATATGGTGTAAAAAATGCGTATGCATGTATGTAATTTCAGAAATGATACCTATTGAAACTATTCCAGGAATCAGGGAGGAAGGGATAAAGGAGAGTGGTGGAGGGTGTAAATTCAAGTATGATATATTTGATACATTGTAAGAATTTTGGAAATGCCACAAAGTACCCCCACACAGCACAAGAACAAATAAATAAGTAAATACAAAAAAATGCACCTAATTGATTAATTTAAATAGACCGCTGACTGTCTACTCTTTGTAGATTTCGTATTAAAGGAAGGTATTCATGAAATTGAATGTATTGTTGCCAATTTAATATGATAAAATCTTTGAAGGAGCACAGTGTGAATTCATGACTTTTAAAACCATTTCTCTTTCTGTAGATATTAGTGCCAATTCTTTCTAATAAGAACAATCATCAGTCCTGGTCGGGTTTTACTTCACAAGATATGGAACATCATATAGAAGTCATGAAAAATCAGATGCATATTTTTAGGGGCAAGATGTCTAGAAGAACTCTTCTACCAATTCCTACGATTGCAGAAAACATTGACCTGGATCAGAATTATTCAGAGTACAAGTACGTACTGATATGGTCTATACAGTATATTAAAATGAAGAGCCAGTTCTCCACTTAATATCATGCCCCTAATGAGCTATTAGTAAAATAAGGAGTCATTTTAAAATGTGTATTTCCTTCCAAAGTATACTTTTAAAAGAAAACTTAATGACTGCCATGATCTCAGCAATATTTTTCAGTAAAATGATTTTTGAGGATATGGCAATTCTTTGTTTAACATTTTTTATTTGCTTAGCATATAATAGTTGTACAGGGATATACATTATGATATTTATGTATGTGCACATGTATGTCTTAGTTAGATACATGCCTCTGTCATTCTCCCTCCTCTCCTTTCTCCTTCTTAGAACAATTTCAACAGATTTCATTCTTCTGTTTTCTATATGGATACAAAATACATCTAACCATATTCACACTCATTCCTCTGTTTACCTTTTTTTTTTAACACTAGAGACAAGCTAAATACAGAATATAATAATTCCATGACTCAAATCAAGATCATAAAAATAATGGATTTTGAAGAGTAGATGTTCACAAAACTAGTTCTTGGATGCATAAAATAATATTAAAACTCATAAGTACTAAAACCCACATCTTATCTTGATTTGGATAAATCACTTTTGAATTATGTTTGTTAATCATTTTAATATTTGTAGGCTATCATCAAATGAGAGGCGAATACTCCATGCAATTGAGTCTGTGGTTATTAAATGGTCACATCAAATCCAAGAAATTGTAGAAAAGGATTCAACCCAAACTTTGCCAGATGGTCTTCACATGAGTCCTCAAACTGAGCTGGATTTCTGGATGGCAAGAAAAGAGAATCTATTTTGCACTTATGAACAAGTAAGTAGAGAGCCCTAGAAATTGTTTACAAAGTTAATAAGCAAAGTCAAGTGTAGAGTGAAGTCTCCCAGCAGTGGTATTCAATAATTCAAAAGGTTTAACAGTCTTTGTATGACTTAATAGTATGCTCTTTTCAGATTCTAGAGTGCTGTATGTAAGGTATGCGTTTCTAAGATTAAGGGGGATTCAAAGTGATTTGACCTTTTTGAGAATCTTTTGGCAGCATTTGAGATCATCAGAAATATTTTCTGCTAGTAGAAAAAAAAAAAACAGTTCCCTGGGGAAATGTGGAGGGTTGCAAAATTTAATTAATCTAGTTGATTTAATTGATTTGGAAAGGAGTATGGTTTCCTTTGGGCTCAGTTCAGACATAGCTTTGAAACAACTAGCTTCATTTCTCTGCTGGGTGCTTGATCTCAAGTTCTTCACTGTTCTAGAAATGAAGACATTCATTCACAGGGCTCTCAGAGATTTTTCTGAAACAGATCAAGAAATTTTATATAGAATAATTAATAGTTTACATACATAATATGTAAATTGACTTTTGAAAATTCAAGTAGAAAAAACTTAAATGCAAAATAAAACATAAGCTTATGGGAAATAGATTTTAAAATTTTAGCTTGAAACTAGATATGCCTTTGAATATTAAATTTGAGTGGAGTAACATTTGAATATTTTATTACAGAATGCATTTGTTTAGTAAGGTAGCTGATATTTATTAAAGGTCTTCTTCCCTTCTTAACTTTAGCTTCAGGCTCCTGTTGTCATCAAGATGGTTAAGATCCTGAAAAGTAAACAAAGCAGCTATTTTCCTACTTTGAAGGACATTTTTGTGACTGTGGAAAATGGTAAGGCTCTCGTCCCTTGCATCAGTATCATAGCCACTTGTGATACCACCCACTGCCTTCTCAGCTTTGATATCCATTGCTGCCCTAGGCATGTTCATGAAATGACTGCACTTGGTTTTGTTTTCAATGAATTTTGTCTTAAATATCTATTTACTTATTTGAGTATATTAACTGCACAAAGGGGTTTCATTGTGGCATTTCCATACATCCATGCATTGTACTTTGATCAAATTTATACCCTCTATTACTCTTTCTTATCCCTGTCCCCTCTCCCTTTTAATGGGTTTAATTTTTCTGATTTAATACATAAATAAAATATACTTTGATATTATTCACCCTCATCATATTCTATCCTTCTCCCCTTTCTCACTAGTTCCCCAAAAAGTCTCACATTTACATTCATGTTATATCCATTTACATTTAGGTCTAGATTCCTTGTATGGGGGAAAACATGCAGTATTTGTCTTTCCGAACTTAGCTTATTTTGCTTAACATGACAGTCTTGTTTCATCTCTTTTCCTGCAAACTATAATTTCATTCCTTAAGGCTGAATAATATGTGTATATATGTATAGGTATAGCAATTACCACATTTTCTTTATCCACTCACCTGCTGATGGGTACGTAGGCTGATTCCATGTCTTGGCTACTGTGAATAGTGCTTCAATAAACATGGGTGTACAGGTGTCTCTACTACATACTGATTTGCATTCCTTTGGATCTATGCCCAAGGGTGGTATAGTAAACACATACAGTATTTCTAGTTTTGGTTTTTTAAGGAACTTCCATACTGATTTCCACAGGGGTTGAACTAATCTGAATTCCCACCAACAGTGTATAAGAGCTCCCTCCCACCCACGCCTACCATCCTCGCCAGCATTTGTTTTCTTCATGGTTGCCGTTCTGACCGGGGTGAGATGGAGTCTCAATGTCATTTTGATTTGCATTTCCTTTATGGCTAGGGACATTGAACATTTTCTTCATCAACTTATTGGCCATTTGTACTTCTATCAAGAATTGTCTGTTTAATTCATTTATTCATTCATTAATTAGATTATTCTTTTGGTACTTAGTTTTGTGAGCTTTTATACACTCTGGCTATTAATCTCTTCTTAGAAGAATAGCTGGCAAAGATTTTCTCCTATTCTGTAGACTGGTTGTTCATTCTTTGATGTGCAGAAACTTTATAATTGGACACTATCACTTGCCAACTCTTGCTCTTATTTCCTGAGCTATCGACATTCTCTTCAGAAAGTTGTTGTCTGTGCCTTTATCTTTCAGGGTTTTCCTCTGATAGTTTCAAAGTTTCAGGTTTTTACATTAAGGTCTTTGATCCATTTTGATTTGATTTTTTGTACAGGGGTAAGAGACAGGGATCTAGTTTCTACAGTCTTCTACATGTGGATATGCAGTTTTCCCAGCATCATTTTTTGAAGAATCTGTCTTTCCTCCAACATGTGTTTTTGGCACTTTTGTCAAAAATCAGATGGCTGTAACTGTGTGGGTTTACTTCTGGATCTTCTAGTCCATTTGTCTATGTGTCTGTGTTTTGTGTCAAATACTATGCTGTTTTTACTACTATGACTCTGTAGTATTATTGGAATTCGGGTATTGTAATTCCTCCAGTGTTGCTCATTTTGTTCAGGATTCCTCTGGTGATTCAGGATCTTTTGCACTTTCATAGGAATCTTAGGATTTATATTTATATTTCTGTGACGAGTGTCCTTGGAATTTTGATGGGATTACATTGATTCAGTAGATGACTTTTGGTAGTATAATCATTTTCACAATATTGATTCTGATGATCTATGAACATGGGAGGTCTTTCCATCTTCTAGTGTCTTCGTCAATTTCTTTCTTTAGTGTTTTATAGTTTTTGTTTTAGAGGTCTTTATCCTACTTAATTAGGTTTATTCATAGCTATTTTATTTTGAGACTATTGTTATTGGTGTTTAGTGAAGCTGATTTTTGTATGTTAATTTTGTATCCTGCACTTTGATGAAAATGTCAAATCTGAGAGTTTTCTGGTGGAGTCTTTAGTATTTTTTAAGTTTTAGAAAGAGTGCTCTTTTCCCCATTTAGTACAGTGTTGACTATAGGCTTCTCATATATAGCCTTTATTATGTTGAGGTCATCCCTTTTATTTCTACTTTCATTAGAGCTTTTATCATGGAAGGATGTTGAATTTCATCAAAGGTTTTTTTCCTGCATTTAGATGATCATGTGGTTTTTGTCCTTGGTTCTATTTATGTACATTTATTGATTTACATACAATTGAACCATCCTTGCATCCTGGAATGAAACCGACTTAATCATGGTGTATGATCTTTTTAATATGTTGTTGAATTTGATTTGTAAGTATTTTACTGAGAATTTTTGCATCTATGTTCATCAAGAAAATTGATCTTTCTTTTTTGTTCTGTTCTTTGGTATTAGGATAATATTAGCTTCATAGAATGAATTTGTATTTTTTTGAGTAGTTTGAGGAGCATTGGTGTTAGTTTTTTAAAGGTCTGGTAGAGTTCAACAGTGAATCCATCTAGTTCTGGGCTTTTCTTTGTTGGGAGGCTCTTTATTACTACTTCAATCTCATTGCTCATTTATATCTATTTAAGTGGCTTATTTATATCCTCTTGATTCAAGTTTGGTAGGTCCTATGTGTCTAGAAATATATCTGTTTCTTCTAGATTTTCTAGTTTGTTGGAATAAGTTTTCAAAATATTTCCTAAAGAGCCTCTGAATTTCTTTGATATCTATTGAAATATCCCCTTTTTTACCTCTAATTTTATTAATTTGGGCCCTTTCTCTCTTTGGTTAATTTAGCTAAGGGTTTATCAACCTTGTTTGTCTTTTTAAAGAGTCAACGCTTTGTGGAATTGATTCTTAGCATTATTTTTCTTGTCTCTATTTCATTAATTTCTTCCCTGATATCTATTATGTTTTCTCATCTACTGATTGTGGGTTTAACTTATTCTTGTTTTTCTGAGACCTTAATTGTACTCAGGTATTCTTATGGTAAATTGATCTCATCCTTTGTACTTTATTCTCCACCTATACCACTCAAATAGCCCAGATTGACGGTTTAATTAGAGTGTGTGTGTGTGTGTGTGTGTGTGTGTGTGTGTGTGTGTGTGTGTGTGGAAGGGGAAGGCCTTCTGTATTTAGCAGGAGGTAAATGAAGTCCTGCATAGAGATTTTCTATTAAGCAGTCATTGGAAAGTATTAATAAGTATTAATCTACTTATGCACCACTTGGAATCTCTGTAAGAGTTGGATCCCCAATATGTAGCTTAAAACCTTTCAAAGTTGACATTAACATTTTGGTGAAGATTGTATTTATGGAATGGAGAAATTATAAAAAAGTTTCCATTAAAAATCTCTTCCTTATCCTCTCTTCCCACTTCTCTAGTTTGAGTCCCACATAAGGTAACAACTCTTCCTAGTTTTCTGTCTCAGATTTCTGTTCATGTTACTTTGTCTATGTTTGAGCAAATGCATATATGTTTTAAAATAATAAAATTAAAGCTAATATAGTTTTCTTGTTTCTAAAAGTAGAAAAAAAATTTCCCATACATGATATTTAGAAGGTTAAGAAAAAATTAAAATTCACTCTTAAAACGTATGGATGTATTTTAGGATTTTCTTCATGAATTTTGTTTGAAAAGAGGGCCTGTGATAAGGGGGAATATTTGACCTATGGTGTCTGTCAGATTTGAATTCCTGTCCTAACTCTGCTTCCTGAACATTTTAAAGTTACTAAGCCTCTGGTTTCTCACTGGTCAAATTGGCTTCTTAACACTTTCCTTGCAGCATTGGTATGAGCACTTAGCGCAGTATTTCTTATTCTTATCACTGTCAACATTTTAGGCCAGATAATTCTTCGCTATGACAGACCATCTATACATTGCAGGATATTTGAAACATCCCTGCTCTCTACCTCCTGCCCTCTCTGTGATAAAGGAAAATGTCTCTAGACATTGTTAAATGTCCCCTGGGGAGCAAGATCTCCCCTGGTTGAGAATCAGTGGATGGAAGTATTTTATACACCTGTAGGAGGTCCTGGGCATATAACAGGTTTACCACTACCACCCCCCCCACCCCAGTAAATAGAAGCTGTTGAAATTTTATTTTTGGTATTAATATAAAATGAAGATTTTCTGTGGAGAAGCTTCTACAGGAGTGAGTCCCAAAAGTCCTCAAAGCCTTCTGAGCAGTGACCTGGACATTCCTAAGAAAACTTCAATGGAGCACATAGTCCACACCGATGGACAGAAGTGGAAGGCCCCCGTCAGAGACATGCCTTCATATCTTCATGTCGTCATGTCACTGAGACTGTTAAATCAGCAGACATGCTTGTCACTTTTTAAGGACACTTACCAGTTAGATGCGATTATTTCATTTTGAAACTAAGACTGATTAAAAATACACCAATTTTAAAACATGAGCACATCTGGAAAACAGTTCTGGGAAGTTCTCTCTTCTCAAGGATGTATTGCCAGTAGACAGAGGGATTACAGGTCAAGTAGAGTCATGAGTGAGTGACAAGGATCAGGTGTTTTTGTGGCTTTGTTTTCTGGCATGAATATTTGGGATAATACCAGAAAATAAAATGTAACTTAGTTCCCTCCCTATAAAAATGCAACTTGTTTTCAGTTAATGGAAGGTATTTGAAGTCTGATGAAGATCCATCAAAAGGACCACTTTTAAGAGAAAACTTAAATTAAGCACTCACTAATAGTAATAAAATACTTATTTTTTTTCACATCTAAGGCATTTTTAAAAGTATTCCTTACTCTGGAGGTGTGGCTGAAGTGGTAGAGTGCTTTTCTAGCAAGTGTGAGGTCCTGAGTTCAATGCCCAGTACTGCTTAAAAAAAAAAAAATTCCTTACACTTGCCGTGCTTAACAATTTCTAACTTCATATAACATAAAATTAACTACCTTATAATGTAAGTTTTGTGACATTTAGAGGTCATCCATGGTGTTGTACAACCACAACTTCTGTCTGGTTCCAAGAGATTTTCATCACCATAGTTAATCATTTTATCAGTTAAATCTTAATGATATAATAGCAATTGTCCTAATCATTGCATCAGTTTCCCTCATAGGAAACTGCATTTGACAGTCAGTGATTTGGTTGTAGCTGTACCAAGCACTGAGGAGGAATGAACTTTCTAGGGAGGAAGCTTTAGTCCAAGCCATGAAGTGATGACACCATCAGAGATGCTTTATTCTCACAGTGTTTCTATGAGTTTGTGGAAATCTCTTTAGACTCAGAGGTTTTCTTCCCTCTGGGTCTTCAGCCACAATTACTTACGCTCTGTGAGTAACTAGACCAGAGCCCTCTTGAGTGGCTGAGTTACAAATACTCAGTGTATAAAGTCTTCCAAACTGCTCCTGTATAGGTTGTAGGATAAATAATAGAAAAGGAAATGTGACAGCTTTTAAGTTCGGCCGTGTTGTTTAACTTGTTCTTTTGAACTTGTGACGTGAACTCGTGAACTTAGAAAAAAGAGGCTGCATGACATGAACGATGCTTCTCTTTCCTTTCAGCTCTCCTTGAAGCCCAAGATGTGGAACTTCACCTGAGACCCCTACGGAGACACATCCAATGTCTGCAGGAGACGGAATTCCCTCAGATCCAAATATTAATTGCCCCATTATTTCATACCCTCTGTCTTATCTGGAGCCACTCCAAGTTTTACAATACCCCTGCTCGGGTTATAGTCTTATTGCAAGAGTTTTGTAAACTCTTCATTGACCAGGTAGGACGCATTAAAAAAAGAGCAATAAAAAATACAAACAGCAAGTCATCACCACAAAGTAGGTTTGGTTAGACTAGTAATCATTAAATCCAGGTTACAAGAAGACATCATTTTTCTCTTGTTTTCTGAAAGGACTTTCATGGCAACAAAGGCCAGGTGACTTTTTAATCTTAAATGGCAAGGGAGCTCTAAAAAGAAGTCAGATACAGTCAAAGAATGCATTGTTGCTAAGCTTTGTTTAAGAATCAAAGAGATTAAACAAAGAGAGTTAAGAGCTTCCAATAAAAGGCAGATATGCATAGTACCTTCTTTGTAGCCACAGGAATATTGTCTGATAGAAGGCATTTGTCAAGTGAAGGAAGTTAAGAGAATCTGGCCAAAATATTCTCAAAAAAAAGCAGTGGAATTGTAGTGAAAAATTTTCTGATTCGTTTTTGGTCTTCAAAAATCTTTTATAATGGTGTCTCTACTCCATCCTTAACTTACAAAATGGTTTTAAAAAGAACAATTTGGCCATCTCCTTCTGCCTCTTTATTCTCTCTGTGTGAGTTTTCAGTCTGTGTCTACCATGTCAGAGAATCTTATAGGTTGAGCGCTGAGAGATAACTTCAGTGCCACAGTCCAGGGATTCCCAGTTGGAGTGTTTTAGTCTGCGAGGGCTGCCATAACTACATACCACCTGGTGCCTTAAACAACATAAATTTCTTTCCCACAGTTTGGGGAAAACATACAAGTGAGGGCCCTTTTCCTGTTTTTTAGACAGCTGGCCTCCCCTTACAGTCTCCTCACTTGGCTGTCTTCCCCTTCTTATAAAGCCACAGTCCTATTGGATTCTAGCCCCACTCTTTTAAAACTTCAGTCCCTCCTAAAGACACAGATAGTACATTGTGAGTTCAGTCTTCAACATATGAATTTGGTGACAATATAATTTAGACATTTTTTTAGATGAATTAACTGAGACTTGAAAAATGATTTTCTTTTCTCAGTTTCCCTGAGAAGTTGGACTGGGGGGAACAAGTCTGGACAAGAGATCCACAGATTTGCAGTTCAGAGTTTCTGAAGTGTATAATTGAGTTAACTTTTTGGTTTGTTTTCTGTGTCAGTTTCTCTCTTTTTGAAGAGTTGAGGTGTTATGTGGGAAGGACGGTAGACTCAGACCAACTTGAATTCTAATTGAACCACTTAAGGGAAGTTAAATTACTTCTCTGAGCCTTGGTTCCCACATGTCAGTAGGGACAGGGTTTAAGACATGGCTATCATGGGGATCAGAAGACATAACAATGAATGCTCACTGTGGTGCCTGGTACTTAACAAAAGCTCAGTAAAAGTCAAATTGTTTTTTTTGTTTTGCCAAACTGTTGACTTATAGGCTAGTGCAGCTATTGCTAGGGGATGACAACAGGTCAATTCTTTGCTGTATTTTATTATCTTCTTTGGTTTCATCCTGTTCCTGCTCCTCTAGTGTCAAACTTGGTTTTGGTCTGTTGTTAAGCAGGTGCCTTGGGTCCTAAAAGCTTAGACTCCATGTGAAACAGCACAATCCCTGTTACAGGGCCAATGGATACAACTGTCACTCCCCCAATGCCTTTTTAAAGATGATTTCATTTGCTCATTTTGAGAATTACCAAGACCACTTCCCCACAAAGCTGTATTCATGGCCTTGCATTGGTATAGGTACTGGTAAGAAGTCCTGGTTACTGTTGCACATGTATACCTATAATCAGGGCCTCTCGTCTCTGTCAGCAGCCAGAGTCCAATGGAAATAACATACCTTCTCTTGTTTCTTATTTCTGGTTTCTCTCCAAAAGTTCCATTCACCTGGTTTCCTTGTTCTCCAAGTGCAGATGCTGTACTTTGTAGTTAAACTGCCCTAACATGTTAGGGTCAAAAGTCAGCCATGAACCAACTTTCAAACCTGTGTTCCCTAAAGAGCTAAACTTTCTCCCTGCTCCCCATTCATTTGCTGTTTTATATATTTAACAAATATTGTATAGTGCTTATTATTTTACCAGGAACATTTTGAAACACTTTACAAAATACTAACTCCTCATAGCATGATGGTGCATACCTGTAATCCTAGCTACTCAGGAAACTGAGATAGGAGGATTGTGATTTTGAGGCCAGCCTGGATGACGTAAAAACACCCCATTTCAAAAACAGAACATTAAATACAAGTAAATCCTCATAGCAAGATTGCAATATGGATACTATTAGTAATTCCATTTTATAATTAAACCGAAGCCCAGAGAAAACAAAATAACATTCTCAATATTACCCAGCTAGTAAGCAATAGTTCTTGCCATTATACCATGCTCCATATTTAAGTTTTTATTTCGAATTACAACATAGATGGGAAACTGATGATAATTATGAAATTTCTCGTGTAACATTTGTTTTTTTTTGTTTGTTTGTTTTTTTTCATTTTTCTTTTATTATTCATATGTGCATACAAGGCTTGGTTCATTTCTCCCCCCTGCCCCCACCCCCTCCCTTACCACCCACTCCACCCCCTCCCGCTCCCCCCTCTCAATACCCAGCAGAAACTATTTTGCCCTTATCTCTAATTTTGTTGTAGAGAGAGTATAAGCAATAATAGGAAGGAACAAGGGGTTTTGCTGGTTGAGATAAGGATAGCTATACAGGGCATTGACTCACATTGATTTCCTGTGCGTGGGTGTTACCTTCTAGGTTAATTCATTTTGATCTAACCTTTTCTCTAGTTCCTGGTCCCCTTTTCCTATTCGTGTAACATTTGTAACAGTAGAAAGAATCATGTAGTTCTAGCGCTCAGCATTTTTTATTTTTCCTTCCCCCACCAATTGATATACTTTATCATACCTAAAATTTTATTAACTTTTTGAAAAACGATTCTTGTTATTGATGATATTTAGGGTTTTCCTAGCCTCCAGTATTATAACAACATGTGAATAAAGCTATACAAAGTTGGAAAATTGCCTTAATATTCCTGATGTCGTACAAGTTTTTAGTGACTCTGAGCAATATTTCTTACTTGCCAATTCTTTTCTAAAACATGTCAATTACATTGCAATTATCAATTTTTAAAAAGTTGTACTTTAACCTTCCTGCTTTGAGCATTACCATTTTTTAAAATTAAGGTAATTTATTAGGTATTTAGTAATACCTAATAAATAAAGTGACTTCTTTGTACCTTGTGTGACATGTGTGATTATACTTTTTTTTTGTTTTGGTTTTTGAGACAGGCACTTTATGTAGCCCAGACTGGCTGGAACTCACAAAATTATACATTTTGTATACTTTTTATAGTGTGTTTCCTTAGGTAGTCTCCATGTGCTTCCACAAATTTATTGATCTCAGTGTTTTAATGAAAATGATGTATTATTTAACTTGTTATGTCTTAGAGCTCATAAATCTGGTTATATATTAAGGTATAAACTGGCATTTTATAAGTTGCATTTGATCTATAGATCAATTCAGTATTTTTATTTTGCAGAATATATTTTTAATTTAAAAAATTAGTGCTTTGGGCTGGTAGAGTGGCTCACGTGGTAAAGCATCTGCTTAGCAAGTGTGGCGCCCTGAGTTCAGACCCCAGTACTGCCAAAAAAATTCAGTAATCTGCCAAAAAATTAGTGCTGATACTTAAATTGGATAGATTTCATTTAAATTCCAGCATTCCAGTCTCCCCTAAAAAGTCAGATCCTACCGTACTGGCCATGCCATCCCCATTGGCATTGGTTGCTAGAGCTTCAGGTGCCCTTTTAGATGGATCAGGTGCCGTCCAGATGACGTGGTGCTTACTGTTTGCTGCTGTTCCTGATCTGCTGTGTTTATCATCTGCCTGACCTTTTGACTGGCAGTCCAGTCACAGTCAGAAGCCCTTCAGCATTTTGGAAATGTGCTTCTCTTTACTTGTTACAGTGACCATTAACATCACCTTTTAGGCCAGCCACACACTACATCATCTGGTCACTTGCATGATAACATGATCTTTGGTAATGGCTTCTTAATGTCTTTGTTCATTTCTCTGTTAATCTGAATCCACTTCCTTATGTCATTTTGTGTCATTACCCCTGTAAACCCATCACCCTGTTTGTTCTGTGCCATGATATCTCTGCTATGGATGCTGTCATCCACAAGAACCTGGATGAGGAGGAGTTTGTTTCAGTAGTAAAGCTTGGAGGAGAGATATCAGTTTTGAACAAAAGAAAGAACTCACAAAACATAAAGAACAGAAAAGCAGCAGCTCTGACAGAAGTATTAAAGTACAAAATACCATTGATAAATTGACTAATTGACAACTAACATATTAATTATCAATACAGTTCTTCAGTAAACTATGGAGATTGAATTCCAGGGCCCCCATGGTGACCAAAATCTACAGATGCTCAACTCCCTTATATAAAATGGCACAGTATTTGCACAAAACCTATGCACATTCTTCTATATACTTTACTCCATCTCTAGATCGCTTACAATAGTGCAAAGTAAACGTGATGTAAGCAGTAGTTACAGTGTATCTTTCGGGGGATTATGACAGTAAAAAGTCTGTACACGTTCAGTGCAGATGCAGTTTTTAAAATGTTTTGATTCATGGTAGGTTGGACGCATGCATGAGGAACCCATGAACATGGAGGGCTGCTATAGTTTTGTTTATAAGACCTCTGAAGTGGGACAAGTTCATCCTAAAGCCAGTGACTTTTTGTTTATGCTGATAATATTAAGTTTAAGGTTGTAGTGCTTGTGTGGTTGGGTGTGATTCAGGGGCACATGGAGGAGATAGGAAGGAATTCAGAGCTTATGAGCTAAAAGGCATCCTGATGCTTTCCTAATTCACCTGCCTTATTTTGCAGATGAGGAAATAGATCCTCTGACATAACTTGGGTAAAGTCACAAAAGCATTAGTGGTCCCTGGCTTAATCGTGGCTGTATCTCCTGGTTCCTGTGATGCTTTTTTCTCACATTCCCTGCTGCCCAGGGCACGGAGATAGACTGGGTCTTCAGTGCCATGACCTTTCCTTAGGAGGGTTTGCTAACACTAGGCTGCGTGAACAAAAAGTTAACTGGTAGCAATTTTCTCAGCTGTGTGAGGGCCAGAAGCACAGGAATGGATATAGGAATGTCTTGTCCCAGTGATGTCACTTTAAATGGAGGTAATTAGGTAACAGAGACTGCTGAAACAGGGAAGGCAATTGAATTATCTCCATAGATTTTTCAACTTTGTAAAATGTCAGAAAAAATATATACATAAAAGGTATATGGAATATACCATAAACCATACCAAAGTAAACCATTTTAAAATTCACACTGTGAGATTACTGATATTTCTCTTCCCTGTTCTCTTGAAATGTTAATAGCCTTTTGTAGAGATTAATTTTCCATCCAACCTGAATGGGAAATAAGGGCATAGATTAGCACTTGAGAACTAGAACTTGAAGTATTGTGATCAGTAGGGCTTTTGGACACTACATAAACAGTTTTTTTTTATTGATTTGCAAATTCCTGGCCCAGAGTCAATATTGCATGTAGAACTTTGCAATAATAGGAGCTGGGGATTATATGTTTACCTTTAGAAAAAATAGTCTTTCATCTTCTATGTGGGCCTCCATGGTTTTCATTCCATTCTCCAATGAAACCTAGAACAATTTTCTAAGCTGCCCCAACATTAAAGGCACACCATTTAAACCTATAATTTATACGAAATTAAGATGCATCTGAAAATGTAATTTACAAAAGAATCTTCAAAATGTGGTTTTGTGAGGTGTTTGAAGAGAAGCACTCTGCGGGTCCAGAACAAAAATGAGCAGTGCTCTGTGGATCTGCTAGTCTTGTCTTTTTTCTTTCATTCTTCTCTGCTTCCTTTTCTTCCTTCAAAACTTGTTTGTTTGACAGAGGTCAACTAGATTTTATGTTGCATAATGTTGCTTAAAGCCAGCAGAAGAGACATTTGCTAACCCAAAAGAATCTCTAGTGTCTTACTCACCTAATCAGTTCTCTCTTACCTTTGCAAGTGACCTTATCCTATGAGGTAAAGTGACCATTTTCTAAAAACCCACATTTTGATAGATTTTTCATGCTGGCTCGTGTATTACCTTATAGGAAAAGATGACCATCCAGAATATTTGCTGGCAGGAATACCATGCAACTTCAAGTTACACGATCATCATATATGAGGCTTAGCAAAAATTTAGACATTGCTAGAGTATATTAATCTACCAATAAAGAGTAGGGTCTCCTGTATTTTAATTTACAAAAGTATGTCATTGACGTCTGAGCGTTTGAATTTCTAGAACTTATGTTCTGTGTCTCATAGCATGACAACCCCAATTGTAGATATTGTCAGGTAAAAATGATGAACGGAAATAGATGGTTACCATAAGAAACTGTGAAATATAATTTTGATCATTGTTCCTTTTCATCGTGTCCTAGGCAACAGCCTACTTGTCACCTGAGGACCTTTTGAAGGGAGAAATTGAAGACTCGTTGGAGAAGGTGCAGGTGGCTATTAACACCTTGAAGACTTTCAGAAATTCTTTTTTCAAGTATAGAAAAAGACTGGCAAGCTATTTCACAGAAAACACAGAGCTGAGACCCTGGGATTTTCAGTCTCGTTTGGTGTTTTGTCGATTTGACAAGTTTTTTGACCGTTTAATGAAGCTAAAGGTATTCATTCATTGACTGTTTATTCATTTTTGTGAGTGGGGCCATGTGATTGGTGGAATGCTTTTATTCTTTGTAATGGGAGGAGTTCTCCTTTCTTGCCAATTCTTGTAAGGAGCTCATGATGTCAGTGCTGTGAGAACAGAAGAATGACTCTAACAGCTTTCACTTGGCATTTTTATTCACTTGTGATTTTGTTATTTCACTGAATATAAGTAAATCTCTACCTATTAGGGACAGTGTGTGTGTGTGTGTGTGTGTGTGTGTGTGTGTGTGTGCAGTACTGAGGTTTGAAGTCAGGGCTACACACTTGGTAGGCAGACACTCTATGACTTGAGTCACTCTACCAGCCCTTGTTAGTGGCTCTTGACTTCCAATCTACTAAGTTCCTGGAAGAAAGCTGTGAGTCAAGAAGCTGTAAATGAGTACTTTTCTCCTTACATGTTCAAAAGGAAACATAAAACATGCTTGAAATTGAGATTTCATACCTGACAATTCCTGTGATATTCAAAAATACCACACTATTGTTTTGTTTTGTTTTGAGATAGCATCTTGCTATGTAGCCCAGACTGACCTCAAATTCATGATCCTCCTGTATCAGCCTTTGAAATGCTGGGATTATAGGCATGTACTACTATGTGTAACTTTCATACTATCTTTTGGTATATAAATACACACATATATATATGTATATACATTTAGTATAATATAAAAAATGAAAATATTAAAACCATAAAATAAAAAGAACATGAAAATATGTGCTTTGTATAAAAATTTTAAAAATCCCTAAATATCAAATATTGAATGAATACACATATACTCTTGTGTGGAGCCTACTTGTTAAAGTTTTTTTTTTGAAAGTTTGAATTGATGACACTGCCTTATTTTCTTTGTAAAGCTCTCTAACAATTTTTGGTTTTTTTATTAATATAAGATTTGTTGACTCTCACTTAAAATTAGAGATTTGTAATTTGCAAATTGTCATTGTCACTTAACCAGGCTGACTGCCACTCAGAGTCTCTAATATACTGTGCATATCCCTTTCCTGGCAGTCTCTTGAGTTCTTTCCAATAAAGGAACTGACTCACTGCAAAGTGTAGGCAGCTGAAAATATGAATTTTGGATATTACCAGAGTATCTGACATATGATTTAGGAGGCTATACAATTAGATGACTCATATGTCTATGAGAAATGAGGCCTGTGCTGTGTGATACCTTTCAGTAAATATAAAAATGGGAATATGAATTTTAAAATGAGTACTACTTGGTTCAATCAGTAATATTTATTTTCTGTCATGTCAATTCCAATATTTATTTTCTGTCATGTTTGGCAGTGTTCTTGATTTAAAACTTTTAAGTCTTTTCTTCCTCAAGATGATGGAGAGGTCTTTACTGTGTTTTTACAAAGGATATATTTGTTACCACATTGGAATTTGAAAAGCTGGAAAGACTGGAATTTGGTGGTGCCAAGGGAGCAATTTTAAATGGACAAATCCATGTGATGAGTGAAGAATTTGTGGAACTCTGTAAGGTTTTTAAACAGCGCACTTATGACCCATCTGACTGCGAGAACACGGTAATACTGTACCTTTGACCTTTCACTTCATAGGAGCCTCTAGTGTTGAAAGGGAAGGCAGGTCACAGTGATTGCAGTAGCAGGTAGTGTGGCTCCTCTAGGACTGAAAGAGGTTCCACAACTTGCCTAAAGTCTCCTAGCTCCTTGGTTGCAAATCAGGGACCAGACTTGGGCCTTTGCATTTTTAGTTCAGAACTATTTCTGATTTAGCTGTGAACCTCAGTCTGGATTTGTTTTTTTGTGCATATTGAAAATGAACTTGCTTTAGAGATTCACTTTGATCTGATTACCCAATGTCCATGTAAGGTGTATGTTTTACTTTAAACCTTTCCTAAATCACTGGATTATTTTTTTGGAGGGTAGGGGGCGGGGATCTATTAAAATCAGTTTTACCCCATTCTTCATATCTATTACTCATGTCTAAGTTGTCTCTTAAACTTTTTATTATTTAAAGCTACTCATAATTTCATATTTTCAGCTTCAGGGAATAGGGGGAAGCTTTTAGATTTAAAAAGCTTCCATTCTCTGTTTCTTTTGTTCTTTTATATGGAATATGAATCTATTCACTGTTGTGTTTGTATTTGGTCAAATAATTGAATTTTTGAAATGTGTAAGTCTAGTGTGTTGGCTTTATAAAGCAAACTGAATCCTTCCGAATTGGAGTACACTCTGGGAAGTGCAGTGCATGGGAGTGGGATGTTGTTAAGCTGGAGTCCTGATTTGAGGAAAAGTAGGAGGAATCAGAGCCTCTGTGATGTGGGCATTTAGAAGGCATTCAATATACGGGAACCTTATGGGAGCCATGTGCGTCCACCTGAATGAACTGGTAGAGGAAGACTGTGAGACGCCATCAGCCTAAGACCCTCAGGGACATTTGAGCAGGGAGAGAGGCTTGCTTGCCTCAAATGACAGAACCTGCCAGGTTTTCAGAGTGCCAGGGTTAGAGAATTTGACCAAGTTTCATGATGTCTCTGCCTTGGCAATGCCAAAGGTCCCTATTTCCCTCGGTATCTACCTGCACAGTTGCAAACATAGATGAGTAGAAAATTCATTTGCTCTTGACATATACATATGTCAAATATATATGTATTTGTATCCTGGGAGCCCATTTTACTGTGTGAGTATGAAGAGCAGGTGATCTGCTCTCCAGATCTGGGCTGTAGACATTTGTAGTCTTCCCTTGAAATTCCTCTTCATCCACCTGATTATCTTGCCTTAGGATAGAATAGAGAAGCTCCTTAACTTTGGTAAATCCTTCAAATTAACACATGAATTAATTACAGATTTAATTAACTGGTATACTTATATTGAAGAAGACCTTTGCTTTTATTTGAGAGTGTCTTAGTTATCATTTTTAGCTCAAAATGTAGCATCTATTATGTTTTTCTTAATAAACTGTTCATTTTAGTGTTTTTAAAAGCTTAAATTCATCTTACTTTGATTTTATGATGAAATCAGTTGGTAATTTTTATATGCATCCATGTGGATACATCCACGAAAAATGTTGCCCACGCCCTTTCCCTTCCACTGCATTACACCCTCATGTGTCCCCCACCCCAGTTCCCACTGACTTACATTACTCTATTTTCTTATATTTGCTGAGACTTGCTTTGTGCCTTAGGATATGATCTATTTTGGAGAAGGTTCCATGGGCTGCTGAGAAGAATGTATATTGTGTAGAAGTTGGATGAAATGTTCTGTAGACATCAACTAGGTCTATTTGATCTAATGCATATTTTAGATCTTGGATTTCTTTATTGATTTTTTGTTTGGATGACCTATCTATTGATGACAATGGGGTGTTAAAGTCTCCCACAACCACTGTGTTGGTGTTTATATATGCTTTTAGGTCTTTCAGGGTATGTTTGATGAAATTGGGTGCGTTGACATTGGGTGCATACAGGTTCATGATTATTATTTCCTTTTGGTCTATTTCCCCTTTTATTAGTATGGAAAGTCCTTCTTTATCTCATTTGATCAATGTAGGTTTGAAGTCTACTTTGTCAGAGATAAGTATTGCTACTCCTGCCTGCTTTGGGGGGCCATTGGCTTGGTAAATCTTCTTCCAGCCTTTCATCCTAAGCATATGCTTATTTCTGTCGGTGAGATGGGTCTCCTGTAAGCAACAAATTGTTGGATCTTCCTTTTTAATCCATTTCTTCAAGCGGTGCCTTTTGATGGGTGAATTAAGTCCGCTAACATTAAGTGTTAGTACTGATAGGTATGTGGTGATTCCTGTCATTTAGTTGTCTTAGTTGTTTGACGGTTTGATTGTGTGTACCTAAATTGAGGTTACTCTCTACTTTCTTGCTTTTTCTTTTCCTGTAGTTTGGTGCTGCCTGTCCTTTCATGGTTATTTTGGGTTTCACTTTCTGTGTGAAGAATCTTTTGTAGTGGTGGCTTTATGGTCACATATTGTTTTAGTTTCTGCTTATCATGGAAGACTTTTATTGCTCCATCTATTTTGAATGATAGTTTTGCTGGGTAGAGTATCCAGGGGTTGAAGTTATTTTCATTCAGTGCCTGGAAGATCTCTCCCCAAGTTCTTCTTGCTTTTAATGTTTCTGTTGAGAAGTCTGCTGTGATTTTGATGGGTTTACCTTTGTATGTTACTTGTTTTTTCTCTCTTACAGCCTTCAATATTCTTTCCCTAGTTTCTGATCTTGTTGTTTTAATGATGATATGTTGTGGGGTAGTTCTATTTTGATCTGGTCTGTTTGGTGTTCAGGAGGCCTCTTGCATCTGTATGGGAATATCTTTCTCTAGATTCGGGAAATTTTCCATTATTATTTTGTTGAATATATTACACATTCCCTTTGCTTGCACCTCTTCTCCTTCTTCGATGCCTGTGATTCTCAGGTTTGGTCTTTTGATGGAGTTGGTGAGTTCTTGCATTTTCTTTTCACAGGTCTTGAGTTGTTTAACTAATAGTTCTTCAGTTTTTCCTTTAATTAGCATTTCATCTTCGAGTTCTGAGATTCTGTCTTCTGTTTGTTCTATTCTGCTGGATTGGCCTTCCGTTTTGTTTTGCAATTTTGTTTTGTTCTTTTTTCTGAGGTTTTCCATATCCTGGTGGTTTCCTCTTTAATGTTGTCTATTTTTGTCCTGAGTTCATTTATCTCTTTATTAATCATGTTCTTTGTTTCACTTTGGTGTTTATACAGTGCTTCCATGGTTTCCTTTATTTCTTCTTTTGCTTTTTCAAATTCTCTATTTTTGTTGTCTTGGAATTTCTTGAGTGTCTCCTGTACATTTTGGTTGACCATATCCAGTATCATCTCTATAAAATTCTCAGTGATTAATTGGAGGATTTCATCTTTTAGATTATTCTTGTGGGCTTCATTGGGTTCTTTGGCATAGTTTACCTTCATTTTGTTGGAGTCTGGATCTGAGTATCTGTTTTCTTCATTTCCCTCTGGTTCCTGTACTAATTTTTTGCTGTGGGGAAACTGGTTTCCCTGTTTTTTCTGTCTTCCTGTCATTGTCCTTGGTGTTGTTACTGTCCCTGTACTGTGTGCAATTAAGTATTTTCTGGCTTGTAATAATAGCACTAGTGATATTTAGAATAGAAGGGTGAGAGGAGATGGAAAGCAAAGAAGTTAAAGGAAAAGGGAAAAACAAATAAGTAGAAAAAAACAAAACGAAATAAACAAAAAAGTGTCAAAGATATAAACAGAGAGAGACAGTGTTTGTCCCTCAGCCTCCAGTCCTGGAGATGGTGCCACAGATGTTGTTCTGTAGTTGTCTCTCAAAGGGGAAAAATAAAATAAAATGAAACCACACAAAACAAAAAAAACCCACAAAGTGTCCCAAGTTCAAATGCAATACAGTTTCAGTAAGTTTTTCAGCATGCAGGCATAGTTCAGTTGTTGTCTCATCAAAGGTAGGGAGAGAGAAAAGAAAAAACAAAAAGAGTCCGAAGACAGTTTTGTGAATGGCTATCTACGGCTGTGGCTTGCCTGCCTGTTGCTGTCAGCCTGCTGTTGCTGGAGGCTTTATTTATGCAGATCTCTGGGGTGAGCTTAGCACTCACCTGGCCCTGCAGGCTTTGTTTACTCAGAGTTCTGTGCACGATGCCACTGCTACAAGCTTTCCCCTTTCCAAGCACACTGGGGGAGGTGACACTGCACCCGCTTTCTGAGGCTGGTGTGTTTATTTACAGTTCACATGGGAAGTGGGTCTTCCCCTGTCTCCTGTGAAGTTTTCCTCCCTCTGCCACTTTTACAGGCTTTCCTGATCCTGGTTGCTGGGCATATGCCACTGCTCCTGCCTTCTCATTTATTTACAGTTCTGTGAAAGATTCTCCTCCCCGCCTTCAGCACTCAGGGTGCCCCAACCTCTTCGCTACATGTCTTTATTGTTCTTATTGCTGATCTGGCCCAGGGTTGTCTGTGGGAGTACCATGTACTGCTTAGCTCACCTTGTGGTCCACATCTTCCCAAGCTGTCTGGGCGCCAGTGTCTGGCAGTATCCCGGGGGCTGTCCTGGTTTCTCCCTTTAACATGAAGTGGAGATTCTCTACGCAGGCTGGAGGTGTGGAGGGGTCAAAGTTTTGCCTCTTCTTGGTGGTTTTGCCTGTAAGGTGTGTCTCCAGTGTCTCTCCAAGAATTTACTTTAGGAGGCACACTTTCTGCTTCTTTCCTCTAGCTACCATCTTGGAATCTCTAGTGTGGTTTTGATTTGCATTTCCTTTATGGCCAGGGATGGTGAGCATTTTTTCATGTGTTTGTTTAGCCATTTGAACTTTTCCTTTGAAAAAGTTCTGATTAGTTCAGTTGCCCATTTCTTTATTGGTTCACTGATTTGGGGGGGAATTTAGTTTTTTGAGCTCCCTGTATATTCTGGTTGTCAGTCCCTTGTCTGATATATAGCTGGCAAAGATTTTTTTTCCCCATTCTGTGGGTGGTCTCTTCAATTTATAGACCATTTCTTTGGTTGTGCATTAGCTTTTTAATTTCATGTAGTCCCATTTGTCAATCCTTTCTTTAGTTGCTGAGCTGCATGAGTTTTACTGGGGAAGTCCTTGGTTATACCTATTGCTTCCAGTGTATTCCTGTTCTTTCGTTTCAGGTCTGATGTTAAGATCCTTAGGCCACTTTGAGTTGATACTAGTACAGGGTGACAGGCATGGGTCTAGTTTCAGTTTTCTGCAGGCAGATAACCACTTTCCCCAGCAACATTTGTTAAAGAGGCTGTCTTTTCTCCATCATATGTTTTTGGCACCTTTGTCAAAAATTAGGTGAGCATAGCTGTGTGGGCTCATATCTGGGTCCTCTATTTTATTCCACTGGTTTTCAAATCTGTTTTTGTGCCAGTACCATGCTGTTTTTATTGCTATGGCTCTATAGTATAGTTTGAAGTGTGATACCTTCATTGTTGCTCTTTTGCTCAGTATTGCCTTGGCTATTCATGGTCTTTTGTGATTCCAAATGAACTTTAGGGTAGATTTTTCAATCTCTGTGATGAATGTCATTGGGATTTTGATGGGAATTGCATTGAACAAGTAGATTGCTTTTGGTAGTATAGCCATTTTTACTATGTTGATTCTGCTAATTCATGAGCATGGGAGATCTTTCCACCTTCTGTAGTCTTCTTCAATAGTTTATAGTTCTCCTTGTAGAGGTCATTTACATCCTTTAAGTTTATTCGTAGGTATTTGATTTTTTTTGAGGCTATTGTAAATGGAATTGTTTTCCTATGTTCTTTCTCAGTCTGCTCATTGTTGGTGTATAGAAAGGCTGCTGATTTTTGTAAGTTGATTTTGTATCTGGCTACTTTGCTGAAGCTGTTTATGGTGTCTAGGAGTTTTAGGGTGGACTTTTTTTTGTCTTTAAGGTAGAAGATCATATCTGGAAAAAATTTTTCAAGCAAGAAAGAAAGCAATATGAACATGTTTGGAACAAATGAAAAAAATTAAGTCTCAGGAATGAAGTAGAAATTGTCAAAGAATAGAAGCTATAAAAAAAGCTAGGCATTGTGGCTCATGGCTGTAATTCCAGCTACATGGGAGGTGATCAGGAAGATCATAATCCAGGCCAGTCTACAAACAAAAGCATGAGATCTTATCTGAAAAATAACTAAAAGCAAAAACATCTGGGGGGTTATGGCTCAAGCGGTAGAGTGTCTGCACAAGGTCTTGAGTTCAAGCCCTAGTACTGTCCAAAAAATATGGAAGGATGGAGGAGTCAGTGAACTGGAAGATAGTCATAGTAATCAATCTGAACAACAGAGAGAAAAAAGACTGAAATATAATGAACAAACTCTGCCTCAGGGACTTTGACATTCTGACAGAAGATCTAACCTTGTAACTGGAGTTGCAAAAATGGGAGAAAGCAAGTAGAGTGGGAAGACTATTGAGATAGTGGCCAAAAAACTTCTAAATTTGGACAGAAACATAAGCCTATAGATTCAAAAAGAAATTGGAAGTCAACAAGGGATAAACCCAGAGAAATTCATGCCAAGATGTTATAATTAAATTTTTGAAAACTAAAAATAAACTTAAAAGAAGTGAAAAATGACTCCTTACCTATAGGGGAGAAACAATTTGAATGATAGATTTCTCATCAGAAAACATGGAACCCAGCATGGAATAGCCAAAATATTTTTCAGGTGCTAATCTAGAATTCTTTACCCATTGAACATGTCTTTCAGCAGTAAAAGGTTAAAGAAATGATTAGATGAACAAAAACTAAGGGAATTTGTTGCTAGGGGACTGGCTAAAGGAAAATGTAGCCTTTGTCATATGTAGGCCCACTGATGCTGGCCTACATATGATGTAGGAACTGCCCTCCATATGACAAAACAGTGACAGGAATTCAACTCAGCAAGCAAAGAAGCAAAGGGCTCAGCCTGCAAATAGCCCTTTTTGGTCTAACTTGTTTAGACTTCAGAGAGAAAAATGGCTGCCAACCATGCCTTAGAAGATGGAAAATCCATCCTCTTCTCAGCAAGGAAGAAACATTGGTGGCTTTAAAAAGTGTTTTGTCTCTTTCTGTACTTATTTTATTGTGTGCTCCCTCACTATTATTTCTTATACCTTCATCCCACATTTTTCTTCTTTCCTATCTTATTTTTTCCTTTCCCTAATCTCCCTTATTTTTATTACTTAATATCTTTATCTTGATAATTTTAAACTCTTGGTTTATTATGTAAGTTTAGATATAACCTTATTGAGGATGTAGTTGGTGTTTCCTTTTTTTTAAAAGTGTATTTAAAAATCTGCTTTTTTTAAAAATTTTTTCACTACTATCTACTTTCTCGCCTCCAAATGGTAGTAGGGATCATAACCCAAAGAGAAGGTTGCCCTCTAAGAAGAACCCCATTACAAAAACCCAAAAGAGAGCTTCATCCCAACAGATATACAAATTGCAACATAAAAACAAGAAATATGAAAAACCAAGGCAATAGGACTTCCCCCAAAGCTCATAGTTCCTCAATAACTGAATTCAAAGACACTGGAATGATTGAAATCTCATATAAAGAATTCAACAATCTAGTTTTTAAAATGATCAGCATCCTCAAAGAAGATTAAAACAGATTAATGAAGTAAGAAAGTCAGCTCAAGACCTGAATGAGAACATCAGCAACATGGATGAGAAATTCAGTAATAAAACTGGCATTTTTGAAAACAAAAAACAAATGGAAATGTTGGAAATGAAAGTTGATGGAGAAATAAAGATGTTCCAAGGTAAGCACAAACTAAGACAATTCATGACCACTAAGTCAGCATTACAGAAGATACTTAAAGGAATCCTACATACAGATGAGGAAGAAAGTCAATCACAAACATGAGAGCTCAGGAAAGAATAAATTTCACAAGAAGAATATAAACAAATGAGAATTAGCAAAGAATCAATTGTTTTCAACTTAGAATAACTAATGAATAAGGGAGAAATAAACAAGAACCCGTACTCAAATCAATCAGGAAAAAACATTGCAGGAATCACAGAATATCTCTCAATGTCCCTAAATGTAAATGACTTTAACTCCAAATAAAAGAGCAGTCTGACTGATTGTATTAAAAAAGAAGGTCCAACGTTTGTTGTCTGCAAGGTAACGTGGGCAAAGACACCCAGACTGAAAGTGAAAAGATGGGAAACATTGTATGAAGCAAATGAAAAGCAAGAACAAGCAGAAGAAGCTATTGTCATGTCTGAGCAAGTTGACTTCAATTCAAAATTACTCAGAAGAGATAAAGAAGGTCACTATGTATTAGTAAAGGAAATAACCCATCAAGAAGTACAACAATTTATAAATATATATACTCCAAATACCAATGCACCCGATTTCATAAAACATACACTATTAAAGGGACAGATAGGTCCAGATACAATAATTGTGGGAGACTTATGTAGCCTATTCTCATCAATAGATCATCCATATGAAAAGTCAACAAACTTCAGAGCTAAAGTGCATTATAAAGCAAATGGACTTAACAACAGATATCTGCAGAATATCCCATCCAATAGTTGTGGAATATGCATTCTTCTTAAGGCGCCCATGGAACTTTCTCCAAAATCAATCACATTTTAGCCCATAAAAATAGGTCTTAACACATTTTTAAAAATGGAGATAATTTATTGTTTCTTAATCACAATGGAATAAAATTAGAAGTTAATAGTAAGAGAAACTACAGAAATTATATAAGCACATGGTCATTGAATGATATATTTTAGAGTGATTAATGGGCCACTGAAGAAATCATTGAAGGAAATTTAAAAATCCTTAGACTCAATCAATGAAAATGAAGTCTTTGGGATAAGGCAAAGGTAGTTCTGAGAGAAATTTATAGCTGAATACCTACATTAAAAATCAGATCTCAAATAAATAACTTAGTGATACACCTTGACATTTTAGAAATATAAGAACAAGCCAACCCCTAAATTAGTAGATGGAAAGAAATACTAAAGACCAATGTGGAGATTGGTAAAATAGTGACTAAAAGGACAATATAAAGAAGTAATAAAGCAGTGTTAGTACATTGAAAAGATAAACAAGATTGACAGACCCTTAGCCAAACTAACCAAATGAGAAATAAGACCCAAATTAATAAAATTACAAGTGAAAAGAAGGGGGATATTGCAATAGATACCAGTGAATCCAGAGAATCATAAGGGAGTATTTTGAAAAATTATATTCCAGTAAAGTGGAAAATCTAGAAGAAATGGGTAAATTTCTAAGCATACATGACCTATCAAAATTGAACCAAGAGCACAAAAAACAACTTAAATAGATCTATAACAATGAGATTGAAGCAGAATAAAGTCTCCAACAAAGAAAATCCCAGGACTTGACAGATTCACTGCCTAATATTCCAGACCTTTGAAGAAGATCCAGCAGCAATGTTCCTCAAACTGCTTTAGGAAACAGAGAGGAAAGAAATGCTACCAAACTCACTCTCAAAGCCAGTATTAGTGGATACCAGAACCAGGTAAGGGCACAACAGCAAAAATAAATCAAGGCCAATTTCCCTGACAGAGATGCAAAATTCCTCAGTAAAATATTTGCAAATCTAATTCAACAGCACATTAAAAAGATAATACACCAATGATTTCATCTGGAGAAGCAAGGATGGTTCAATATATGTTAAATCAATAACTATAACAGCTCATAAGTAGAACCAAGGACAAAATCACATGGATTCAGAAAAAGCCTTTGACAAAATTTAGTATCTCTTCATGATAAAAGAAAGTAGTAATAGATGGAACATTAAGAAGTCTATATATGACAGAGTTATTGTATTAAGTGGGAAAACCAGAAAGCATTTCTTCTAAAATCAGCAACAAGACCAGGGTCTTTACTCTTTCCACTTATCTCCAATATAGTGCTAAAATTTTTAGAACAACAAAGGAGAGAAAGAAAGGGCATACAAATATGAAAGGAAAAAATAATCAAATTATCCCTGTTTGAAGATGATATAATCCTATACTTAAAAGACCCTAAAGACTCCACCAGATAAGTCTTAGATCTGATAAGCACTTTCAGCAAGATAGGAGGATACAAAATTAACATACAAAAAAACCCAGTTGCTTTTCTATATACCAACAGTGAACAGCTGAGAAAGAAATCAGGAAAACAATCCCATTCACAATAGCTTCAAAAAAAATCTTTTAAAGCCCTAGGAATAAACCTAATTAAGGAGATGAAAGACCTCTATAATGAAAACTATAATTATTGAAGAAATTGAGGAGGCCACTAGAAGATAAAAGACCTATGTGCACACAGATCAGCAAAACTAATACAGTGAAAATGGCTATATTATTGAAAGTGATCTACAAATTCAATGCAATACCCATCACATCTTATTCTTCAAAGAAAGAGAAAAACAATTCTAAAATTGGAAGGAAGCACAAATAATCCATATCATCAAAGCAATCCTGAGCAATGCTGGAGGTATCACAATACCTGACATCAAATTATACTGCAGAGCCACTGTAACAAAAAAATAGCATGGTCCAGGCACAAAAACAGCATGTAGATCAATGGAATAGAAGATCCAGAAGTAAACCCAACAGCTACTGATTCTTAACAAAGGTGCCAAAAACATATATTGGAGAAAGACAGATTCTTCAACAAATAGTTCAGCAAAACTAAATATCTACCTCTATTAGACTAAAACTAGATCCCTGTCTCTCAACCCTATACAAAAATCAAGTCAACATGGATCAAAGACCTTAAGACCTAAACCTTGAAACTACTAGAGGAAAACAAAGGGAAAACATTTAAAAATCTAGACATAGGCAAGAACTTTCTGAATAGGACTCCAGCCGATCAGGAAATAGTAGCAAGGATTGACAAATGGGATCACATCAAATTAAAAAGCTTCTGCACAGCAAAAAGATAACCCAGAGAATGGGAGAAATCTTTGCTGGGTATTTATCTGACAAGGGATTAATATCCAGGATACATAAAGAACTCAAATTCCAAAAGAATAATCCAGTCGAAGAATGGGCAAATGAATTGAACCGATAGTTTTCAGAAGCACAATTTACCAATAAACACATGAAAAAATATCCAACATCCTTCGCCATAAAGAGATTGTAAATCAAAATGACACTGATACTTGACTTCACCCCAGTCAAAATGGCAATCATCTTTAAAGCAACAAATACTGGTGAGGATATAAGGGGAAAGGAACCTTTATACACTGTTCATAGAAATGTAAATTAATATAGCCACTATGGAATTCATTATGGGAATTCCTTAAAAACTAAAAGTAGAACTACCATGTGATCCTGCTATACCTCTTCTGGGTATATACCCAAAGTAATAAAATCAGCATATAGTAGAGATACCTGTGTTTATTGCTACACTATTCACAATCCCCAAGTACAGGAATAAGTCTATGTGCCCATTAGCAGATGAGTGGATAAAGAAAATGTGGCGTGTGTGTGTGCATATATATTTGCATATTGTGTGTGTGATATATATATGAGTATACACACACACATATATACACAATGGAGTATTTGGGCATAAGAAGAACAAAATTATGTCATTTGAAGTGGAAATCATCAAGTTAAGCAAAATAAGCCAGACTTAGAAAAGCAAGTAGTGCATGTTTTCTTTCATATGTGGAATCAAGATTAAAAAAAAAAAAAGGCATGAAAGTTGAAGGGGGACTAGGGAGTGGGGCAAGAGAGGGCGATAAGGCAGTGACTGTGATTGAAGTACATTGTATACATATATGAAAATGCCATGATGAAACTTGTTATTTTGTACAATTACATACATGAATAAAAATTGACATAGGTTTATAAAAAACATTTCATTACATATATATCATTATACATCTATATCATTTTATATATATATATATATGGGTTTATTTCTAGACTTTCTATTCCATTCCATTGATCTGTATGTCTGTCCTTTTGCCAGTACCACACTGTTGTGATTACTATAGCCTTATAGTAAGTTTTGATGTTAGGAAGTATGAGTTTTCTAACTGAAAAAGAACAGAACTATTTTGACTATTAAGGGCTCCTTGAGATTTGGTAAGAATTTTAGAATTTTTTTTTTAACTTCTGAAAAAGATATTATTGAGATTTTGATTTGGATTACCTTAACTCTAGGATTGCTTTGGGTAGTGCTGTCATCTGATATATAGCGTGTGGTCCATGTAAGTGGATGTCTTTCTACTTATACCTTCTTTAATTTCTTTCAGCAGTTGTTTTATTGTTTTTGGTGTAAAGTCTTTTGCTTCTCTCATTTATTTTGTAGTATTTTATTCTTTTTAGTGCAGCTATAAATGGAATTGTTTTCCTAATTTCTGTTTTGGAGCTCATTGCTAGTGCATTGAATTGCAACTGATTTTTTTGTGTATTGATTTTGAATCCTGCAACTTTCCTAAATTTGCCTATTGGTTATTTTTTACGTGTGGAAACATTATAGTTATCTACATGTAAAATTATGTCATCTGTGAACAGAGATAATACTAATTCTTCCTTTACAATTTGGAGTATATTTTTTCTCTTTCTTGCCTAATTGCTCTGGGTAAAGCTTCTAATACTATATTGAGTTAAAAGTGGTTATCCTTATCTTGTTCCTGATTTTAAGGAAAGAGCTTTTATTCTTTCACCATTGAGAGTGATAGTAACTATGGCTTTTTCATAAGTAGCCTTTGTCATGTTGAAGTTGTTTACTTCCAGTCTTAACTTATTAAATGTTTTTATTATGAAAGGGTGTTGAATTTTGTCATGTTTTTCCTGTACCAATTGAGATGGTAATAGGGTTTTTCCCTTCATTCTTTTAATGTGATGTACTACATTAATTTTCATATGCTAAACCATCCTGATGTTCTAGGAATAATTTTACTTAGCAATTGTCTATAATTCTTTTGATACTGATGAATCCTGTTTGTAATTTTTGTTGAAGATGTTTATACTGCTGTACATAAGGGATATTGGTCTGTACTTTTCTTGAAGTGTTTTACCTGGCTTTGGCATTGGGTAGTTAGTGTTTGTCTCATACCATGAGTTAAGAATAGTCCTTAAAAAGAGTATTCTGTAAGTTTTTGAGAAATTTTGAGAAGGGTGGATATTAATTCTCCTTTAAATGTTTGGTAGAATTCACTAGTAAATTTATCTGATCCAGGGCGTTTCTTTGTTAGGAAGGTTTTGAGTACTGATTCAATTTCCTTACTAGTTGTAGATCTATTCTCAAAAAATCAAACACCTAGGAATAAATTTAAGAAAGGCCCTTATTTTTATTATTTCTCTCCTTCTTGTTTTGGGTTTTGCTTGTTCTTGTTTTTTCTAGGAGTTTGAGATGTAGCATTAGGTCGTTTATTTGAGATCTTTCTATCCTTTTAATATGTCCACTCATGGCTATAAACTTTCCTCTTAGGGCTGCCTTTGCTGTGCCCAATAAGTTCTGGTAGGTGGTGTTTTCATTTTCATTAACTTCCAGGAACCTTTTAATTTCCTCTCTTTTTTTTTTTTTTTCATTTTTCTTTTATTATTCATATGTGCTAATTTCCTCTCTTATTTTATCTATGACACACTGATCATTGAGCAATGTGTTATTCATGTTATTCAGCTTTCAATGATTTGCACATTTTCTGCTGTTGTGTTTGTTGTTGAGTTCTAGTTTTAATGCATTTGATCAGATAGAATGTGTGGGATTATTTCTGTTTTCTTACATTTGCTGAGGCTTGCTTTGTGACCTAAGATATGATCAATTTTGGAGGGAGTTCCATGGGCTGCTGAGAAGAATGTATATTGTGGATAAAATATTCTGTAGACATCAGTTAAGTCCATTTGATCTATGGTGTTTTTAGTTCTAGAATGTCTTTATTGATTTTTTGTTTGGATGACCTATCTATTGGTAATAGGGGGTATTAAAGTGTCCCCCTACCACTTTGTTGGAGTCTATATGTGCTTTTAAGTCCTTTAGAGTATGTTTGATAAAATTGGGTACACTGACATTGGGTTCATATAGGTTGATAATTGTTATTTCCTTTTGGTGTATTTCCCCTTTCATTAGTATGAAATGTCCTTATCTCATTTGATCAATGTAAGTTTGAAATCTACTTTGTCTGATATAAGTTTTGCTACTCCTGCTTGTTTTCAGGGGCCATTGGCTTCGTAAATCTTCTTCCAGTCTTTCACCCTAAGCCAGTGTTTATTTCCCTCAATGAGATGGGTCTCTTGTAAATAACAGATTGTTGGATCTTCCTTTTTAATTCAGTCTGCCAGATGATGTCTTTTGATGGGGGAGTTGGGTCTGTTGACATTCATTGTTAATATTGATAGGTATGTGGTAATTCCTGCCATTTAGTCGTTTTTGTTGTTTAAGGGTTTGATTGTGTGCAGCTGAATCAATGCTACTCTCTGATTCCTTGTCTTTTATTCTCCTGTGGTTTGCTACTTCCTGTCCTCTTGTGGTTTTGTTTGCTTTCATCTCCTGTGTGCAGAATTCCTTGGAGAATCTTCGGCAGTGGTGGCTTGATGGTCATAGATTGTTTTAGTTTCTGCTTATCGTGAAAGATTTTTATTGCTCCATCTATTTTGAGTGGTAGAGTCCTGGAGTTGAAGTTATTTTCATTCAGTTCCCAAAATACCTCACTCCATGCCCTTCTTCCTTTTAAGGTTTCCGCTGAGAAATCTGCTGTGATTTTGATGTGTTTACCTTCATATATTATTTGTTTTTTCTCTTTTACAGCCTTCGGTATTCTTTCTCTATTCTTTGTGCTTATTATTTTAATGATAATATGTCATGGGGTAGTTCTATTTTGGTAAAGTCTGTTTGGGATCCTGGAGGCTTACTGTACCCGAATGGGCAAAACTTTCTCGAGATTTGGGAAATTTTCTGTTATTATTTTATTGAATATATTATGAATCCTTTTTGCTTGGACCTCTTCTCTTTCTTCAATGCCCATGATTCTCAAGTTTGGTCTTTTGATGGAGTCACTGAGTTTTTGCATAGTCCTTTCACAGCTCTTGAGTTGTTTTACTAAGATTTCTTCTGCTTTTTTCTTCAAGTTCTATTTTATCTTTGAGTTCTGAGATTCTGTCTTCCACTTGTTCTAGTCTGCTGGAGTGGCCTTCTACTGTATTTTTTGTTTCTGTTTGATTCTTTTTTTTCTGAGGTTTTCTGTATCTTTGGTCAACTCCTCTTTTTATATTTTTATTTTCATCTTTAATTCATTTCTCTCTCTTTTTATAGTGTCCTTTGTTTTACTTTGGTGTTTGTTTAAGTCATCTCTGAGTTCATTTATTTGTTTCTGTGTCTTCTCATATTCTTTATTTTTGGTGTCTTCAAATTTCTTGAGTGCATCTTGTACATTTTGGCTAACCATGTCTAGTGTCTTCTCCTTGAATTTCTCAGTGATTTCTTGCAAGATTTCTTCTTTGAGGGTGTTTTTGTGGGCATCACTGGGCTCCTCAGTGACATGTATCATTGTTTTGTTGGGGTCAGGAACTGGGTATTCATTTTCTTCATTTCCCACTGAATCCTTATTGACTTATTTTTTTGAGGAGAGTGATTTCTATCCCTTCTTCTTCCCATTGCCCCACTTGGTGGTGTGCAACTATGTTCTTGATAGGCTAGTTGGTGGTTTTAATGGACTGTTTTCTTTCTCTTGACTTAATTTTTGTGTTGTGACTGTCTTTGTTGTTAACTAAGTTGGTGTGCTATTTCTGTCTGTGGCCTGGAGGTGTAATTTTGCAATAACTAATTCATAGGTTCAATGCCCGACCAGTTTATATATTAATGTATAATATATGATTGGTGATATTATCTATAAACACTGGGAGTTGGGGGGGTAATGCTTGTTAGGCTAGATATAGAAATTTGGGAAATTGGTGAAGGTGGCACTAAAAGGGGGGCCGGAAGTGGAGTGGGGTAGTGGGGGAAGTGGTATGGGGGCTGCTGGGTTTTGTTGCCCTTGTGCATGTTCAGGTATATTTCTGTTGTAGTGTAGGGTGCTTGTGTCAGGGATTGCAGGGAATGGGGTTGTTGGCCAGTAAGCTAGTCAGCAGGTGGTGAGTTTGTAGGAGGGAGGGGCATATGGTAACAGTATGGGGGAAGATGGGAAAGGAAGGTGATGACATGGGGAGAGTGGATGAGAAGAAGCAGAAAGAGTAGTTGGGAGGGAGAACAATGCATTATAGCACAGGAGAAGGAGGGAGAGTGAAGGGGGTAAGAATAGGGATGAGCAGATAGTGAAGTTGAAGTTAATAATATAGAAAGAAAATAGGAATAAAAATAAAATAAAATTTCAAAAAAAGATCACAATAATAAAAAAGAAAGAAAAGCATGATAAAAAACACCAGGTTCAGGAGCAATAGAATTTAGTCTTTGGTTTAAGTTCTGAAGTTATTCCTCCGGCATTCAGTCCTGCTATTGGCATATAAACAGAAGCTCTTACATGGGCTTACCAGATAACTGGCTTGTGAGTAATTTTTGGTTCTTCTGTCCACAAATTTAATTGAAATTGTGAGGTGAGGTAAGTCTGCCAGTTCATGCAGGGTGGTCGGAGCTGTTGTTTTCACCAGCCAGCAGCTATGTTATCCTTCAGCTGCAGATCTGTTTGGTCAGCTCCTCCCCCAGCAAGGTGGGACAGTTCAGTTCTGAATGCTGCCCTCTGCCCAGGATATCAGCTCTGGCATCCGCTACCTGCCCTTCTTTGGGAGGTGGCTTGTTGCCCTACCCACCGCTGTCAGCCTCTGCTGTCTTTCCTGTGTTTGCTCACTGAGAGTTCAGTGCTAAGAGTTTAGCTCCTTGCCCCACCCCCATTCTCTTGGGCAGATTCAGCACTCCCCACCTCTGCTGTCAGTGTTAGATTGCAGTTCATTGTTTATGCTTTTCAGTTTTGTTGGGGGAGTGGTTCAGTCTGCCCCAGGGGCTGAGCTGGTTTATGTACTGGGGTGTGGATAGGGGAGTTGCACATGGTGCATGATGCTCACCTATTTGTTTTACCAGTCCATGTCCAGGCAGGTTTGGAGCTGGCAGTGATGGGGAAAAATGGCAGCAACTGTTCTCAGTGCAGCACAGCATGGGGAGGCTTTTCATGGGCTAGGGGTTCAGGACCGGATTTTGCAGAATTTGATCCTGATTGATGTTCTGTTTTCTGCTTGATGTGAGAAGGAGAAGGAAAGGGAAAAAAAAAAGAAAAACCAGAGAGAGAAAGAATCAGTGAGGGGTAGGGAGGAAGGTTTCCCAGGGGCAGACCTGCCTTGCTGGCTGTGCCACAAGTTACAGCTGTTAGATGCAATTAAAGGCTTATTTAAGGGTTAGTCTTTGAATGCTTTTCTGCACCTAATATGATATTAGTTATTATTTTGGCTAGAAGCAATCAGAATTACCCAAGTGTAGCTTCAGCATCTCAAGGAGGTTTCTAGAGTCACAGAGCTTAGGCTTTCTGCTTCTGTACCCTAGCTGCCATTTTGGATTCCCCCCTCCACTTTCATTTTAATAATTTGAGTATTTTCTCTCTTAGTCAATCTAGTTAGAAGTTCATCAATTTTGATTTTTTTCCAATGAACCAACCTTTTGGTTTTGTTGATTTTTTTGTTGTTGTTCTCTATTTCCACTGTAGTCTGTATTACTCTTTATGCTAACTTTGAGATTTATTTGCACTTCCTTCTTAAATCCTTCAAAATGTAACACTGTTATCTACTTGAAATCTTTTTGTAGTGTTTGCATTTATAGCATTCCTTTTTTGTACTCCTCCCATTGCATGCCTGAAATTGTGGTATACTAAAAGTTTATTTTCTGTTTGTTTCATGGTATTCTTAATTTCTTTTATGATTCTTCCTTGACTCGTGATCTTGGGAAGTAAAGTTTTATACTTCTCTGGAAGTGGTGAAATGATGACAACATCAGACAGTCATAAGTAATGTATTTATAATGTAATAAAAGTGTATAAAATGCATTTCAGGAGAAATGCAAAGGAATATACTTGAAACTATAAATTTGGATATAATTCTAAAAATGTACAGATAATTATAGAGTATGATGTGATTAATCATGATTGTTACCTTGATTGGACTGAGAGACACCTAGGAGAGTCATGATTCAAACCCCTCATATGCTTCTGAGAGTATTTCTAGAGATCATTAGATCATGAGGGTTCCAACCTAATCAATCATTTAACCCACTGATGGATTCAGAATTTGATTAGACTATTGGGAGGTGGTGAAATTGTGCAAGGTGGGGCCTGGTTGGACAAAATAGGAGATTAGGGTGTGTATTTGAAAAATATATCCTGGTCCTTCCTGGTTGCCATGAAGTGAATGGCTGTGCCCAATCATGTCCTTATGCCATGATGTTCTACCTCTACCTCACCACACTCCTAGAACCAATGCATCCAACTGACCATGGACTGTAACTTCTGAAACCGTGAGCAAAAGTAAAGTCTTCCTCCCATAACCAGGTATTTGTCACTGTGACAAAAATCTGACTAACACGGTGAGATAGAAAAAAAGAAAATATGGAGAGAGAAAAGTGAAAAAAAAAAAAAGTGAAATAGCAGACTTATGTCCTACTGCAACAAAAAATACATTAACTATACATTATTTAAATATACTCAAAAACAGAGATTGACAGAGTAGATTAAAACACATGAACCAATTATAAGCTTTCTTCAAGAAATTGTCTTCAAAAATAGTATGGGCAGATTAAGAACAATTGGACAGAAGAAAGCACATACAACTATTAATCAAAGGAACATCTTAATGGCTAAAAAAGCCAGATAAAGTAGATTTCATAGCAAAGAAAATTGCTACAGAAAGACATTATATAATGACAAAAGGGTCAATCCACCAAGATGTTTTATTGGAGAATTTTACCAAATATTTAAGAATTACCACCAATTCTACACAAACTCTTCTAGAAGCAGAAGAGGAGGGAGGACTTCCCAGTTTGTTATGAATCTGGAAACTGAAACCAGGCAAGTTAATGCAAAAAAAAAAAAAAAAAGAAAAAGGAAAACTATACAAATTAACAAATTACTGTCAAATGCAATTCAGGATATAAGAATATTTTTGAAAGTTCTAATTTTATTTTTCCCACCAAAATGAAAATAATTAGACACTATGTTCAGTAGGGATTTATCCTAGGAATACAAGGCTGTTTTAGTATTTGATTTGAATTTGAAATTAATATTTGGAGTTTCTAGCGTAATTTCCATATTAATAGGCCAGAAAAGAAAAAGTCTATAGTTGTGTTAATCAATGCATAAAATGAATTTGACCAATTTCAACACCCATTCACAACAACAAAAGACCCTCAGAATACAAACATCACAATGTAAACCCTTGTACACCTGTCATATGCTAATAATAATAAAAAATACCCTCAGAAATATAGGAATAGAGAACTTCCATGGTTTGATAAAGAACACCTACCAAAAATTGAGCACGTGATATTTAACAGTGAAATTCCTTCACTGAGTCCTGAACACATAGCATGCATTCAACTGCCTACTCACCATTTGCACTGAGATATTTAATAGACATCTGAAAATTAACATGTCAGAGCCAGATCCTTTCTTTGCCCACCCCCAAACCTACTCTTGACTGTCTTCAACTCATTAAATGTAACAAGTAATTGGCTATTAGCACAAAACCGTGGAGTTGTGTAATCTGACTCCATTTTTTTCACAACAAACATTCAGTTCTTCCAGATAGGCCCTACAAATGTACCTATGACTCATTTCTGACCTGGTTTATTGCTTTGCCCCTAAACTGCTCCCTCTGGCCTGTCTTGGCTCCATTAATCTCTTTTCCACCCAGCAACTTGAGTGCCTTTACATGTAAGTCAAACCAGGCCTTTTCTCTAATTAAAACCCTTTGATAGTTTCCCGTGGTGCTAATAAAGGCAATTTCGTAGTTTCCAGAAAATGGAAACGTTTTTGCAATGACTCCCAAGTAATACTAGCTCATCATTTATTATCCAATAAATATTTATTGAGAAACAGCTATGAGCCGGGAACTCTGAAATATTGGTACTGTAACTGTGGAAAAAAAAAAAAAAAAGCCTGGCCATTAGGCTTAAAGACTTAAAAATCCAGGGGAGAATACAGGCAGGCAATTACTATGCAGCGCTCAGGGCTAGGGTTTGACGAGAACAGAGTGCGGGGAGAACATTTGCAAAAGGTACTTTTCCAGAGATGAAAAGACATGGAGACCCAGAAAATAAATAGAAAGGAAGCAAGAGGGAGAGAGGGAGAGATGTGGTGGGCATGGCTAGATCCTAAACTGTGAACTTTGGAGAATTATCTGAGTAGGCAGAAGCAATAAGTAAGGTTCAGGCCACATGGGGCCTTGTGGATTATGCTCAGTTTTTCAGACTTTATCTTAAGAAATTCAGGATTTTGAACTGAGATCACAAATTAAAGGATTATGAGGAGGGTAAATGAAGAAAGAGAGTGAATAGGGTTGATGTGCTTTCTATACACGTGTGAATGTGAAACACTGAAAACTGTTGAAGTCACTGCCAGAAGAGGAATGGGATAGGAGGGAGAGTAATGGAGAGAATGAACTAGTCAGGGTATAATACATGTATATATGGAATTGTCACAACAAAACCCCTGAATTACTATCACAAACTAACAAAAATGTTCTTTTTTCACAAATGAAAAGACAGGAAGATAAAAACAGGTCCTGCCTAGGGGGAGGGTACCAGTGGGAGAGGGGAGGGCATAAGGAAAGGGTGAAGGAGGGTGAAGACAGTGGAAGGATTTTTATTCATGTATGAGAATAGAACAATGAGACCTGTGGAAATTGTTCTAAGAATGGGGAAAGAGGGAGAAAGGAGAAAGATGGAGGGGTGAATCTAAGATATATTATAAGCCCTTACATAAAAGTCATAATGTACAACTATAATATGCTAATAATAAAGGGTATGAGTCAGAGAGTGACACAAGACTTCATTTTTTTGGGAGGTACTGGGGTTTGAATTTGAGGTGTGCGCTTGCTAGGCTGGTACTCTACTACTTGAACCATGCCACCAGCCCAAGACTTCCATTTTCGAAAGATTACTTAGGCTACAATTTGGGGGGTGGTGAATGAGACAAGGCTAGTGGCAAAGAGAGTAGACAGTGGCTAAAGCACTCCAGATGAACAGTCATGGTGGGTCAGGCCAAAGCAGTGCCAGGAGAGATGGAAAACAGGAACACAGTGAGGAGACAGGAGAGAAGATGGACAGCACCTGTCAGAGAGAAAGGAGTCAAAGGGTGACCCCAAGCTTCTGTTAGAGTGTGTATATAAAAGGAGCAACTTTATAGAGAAAATGATGGGCTCAGATTTGTACAAGATCACTGTGATTTCAAGGTCACATGGGGGGTGAGCAGGAGACATCTGGGATGGAGACCAGCATTTCTCCCTCCCTGAGTTGTTTCTTATCTTTAAGTGTTAAAATAATTTTGGAGGATTATAAATTGTACCCTTTGTTAATCTACCGAGAAGAGGGATGTGTTAGGCTTGTTAAAAGTTGTTCAGGAAGTTGTGTTTACTTTTAGAAGTCAGTGATCCTTGAATGAAGAGACTGGCTGTAATTCAGAGGTGGAGTCTTGTTCTTGATGGCAAATGTAATGTTGTAGTATATGACAAAGTGTTCTAGGACTTTGATGTTGCACTCTGTTTTGCTAACTGAGTTAATAAATTCAGTGTAAGGTACTTTCTCGGACTGTTTAGTGTGCTGTAAAAAATACCATAAATTGCATGGGTTATAAACATGAGAAAATTACTTTTCACAATTCTGGAGGCTGGGAATTCCAAGATGAAGGAACAGTTTATTTAGTGTCTGGTGAGGGCCGTTTTCTGGTGAGGGCTGTTTTCTGGTTCATAGCAACTCTGGCTGTGTCCTCATGTAGCAGGTAGACTGAGGAGTCTCTCTCGGGCCTCATTATAAGGATACTAAGCCTATTCATTCAAGGGCCCTGCCCTTACTGACTAATCACCTCCTAAAGGCACCACTTCATAATGTATTAAAATTTCAAAATAGGAGTGTTGAGGTGACACAAACATCAGACTGTCACAGGTGTGGGTCTTCGTAGAAACAGCCTCATGGTTGTGCCAGATAATCTGGCTTTATATTATGGCCTTGTCATTTATCAATGGTATGTTTTTGTGCAAAAAATTCTCTGTTTTTGGTGGTACTGGGGTTTGAACTCAGAGCCTTGCATTTGTCCAACAAATTATTTAACTGCTCTGACTTTGTTGTGTCACTTACAAAACAGAACAAATATTATCTGTCATATGTTGTTGTGAGGACTGAGTTAACACAAAGCATTTAGAACAGAAGTAAATGAATATAGCTGTCATTATTATTATTATAGCTCTCAGCAGTATTGTTAATAGATGGGACACAGTTTCTGAGGTGACAAAAGCCTTCATTAAGTTAAATCTGTAGCGTGCACTTCTGGGTGCCCAGCTCTACGCAAGAGGGCGTTTATGCATTCCAGGGATAGCTTCCCCAAAGATGGAATTACTTGTGGTGCTATGAAGATGATCACAGTTTGCTCACCATTTCCTTCCTTGTAATTATGGAGTGGGTGGATATGTTTTGGGAGGAAACTGAGGGTGGTTAGCTGCATATTAATAAGAAACTGGGGAAATATTAGTAGTTCAGCTACTTCTGTACCACTAATGATATTTTCTCTCAAACTTGCAGATTTTAGTTCTCACATTTTTCCATTCCATGAAAAAATGCTTCCTATTCAAATTTATAGATAGTCTAAAGTTATAATAAAGATAGTCTCTTCTGAAAAAGCTTTAATTTTCATTTATAATCAAAAGAAATGGAGGAAGAAAGGCAGACCTGTGCTCATGTGTAAGGATGTGGGTCGAAGTCCTGATGTCAGGTTTGAGCTAGTGAGAAGGAATGTGAAAACATGGTGTGACAGCACTAAACAGTCAGTGTCCCTAGAAGGTGGCCACTCGCACAATCAGATAAAGCTGTCTGTTGATCTCCCCTGGAATCGTGGTATGGAAAATGAACTCATGCAAAAGAGAGGAGAGAGTGGTTGTGCTTATGTGACTGCTATCTTCACTGTTACATTCTTTCCTGTCAACTAATGTTTTACTTTGAATTTTATAGGAGTTCGAAAGTGATTATGTTGTGTTTAAGTCCAAAACTTTGGATTTTAACAGAAGGCTCGGGACGCTCCTTTGTGAAGGTTTCTGTAACTGCAGTGGTTTGGAAGCTGCGTTTAAGGTTAGTGAAGAAGTTATGAGGAAATGATTCCTAAACTGTTAGCTGAGAGGGCAAATGCATTCTTTTCCCATTCAGGTGAAGTACTGACTACATTAGTTGCATTCCCTTCAATTCAGCACTACTGAATAATGAAATTTAGTTCAGCAAGGTCATTTTTAGGACATTTAGCTGTTGATTCTTTCTGGCATCCACAGTGTTTTTCACTCTCATTATCTTTAAAGCAAGTTTGGCCTGGTCAGTGAAATAATGGTTCAATGTTAAGCCAGTGAAAAGTGAAAAATACCAGTTAACTCAGGAATTTCTTTCCCATTGTTTCTATATGTCAGGTTCTCCTGCCTCCTTTACTACTCTGACAGAAACAAACATAGCAGTTTAAATATTGTGTTTCATCAGGTGTGTGGCATGCTTATACACCAATAAAGAAATAATTGCTAAATAATTATTCCATTGGTTGTAAAAGGCATTCCAGTTTCAGAAATATTATAACATGAATGTTTTTGCCATAGAACTGATTAAGTAAGTATGCGTATTAAGAATTGCATAAAAGAAATGCATCTTGATAGTTCCCCAAAATTGAAAGCTTTAATGTGGTAATAGGAATGCTATGTGAAATTTGCTGGTCAAAGACGAGAAGTACAAGTGCAAATTAACAATTAGGTGACATCCCCCAAAGAAAAATTATTCGCTCTCTAAAGAAACATGTTGGGGAATCATGGGCACAGTTTGTCGAGGATAGCAGTGCAAAATGAAACAGCAGACAGATTTTTTACAAAAGATACTGTTTGATTTTGACCTTCAAATTCAAGTGAATTGACCAGGGAGTGGTCCCCAATGTCCTCTGGCTTCAAATTAACACGTTAACATGGAGAATTCATTAGGCAGAAATGGTACTTTGTTTTTTAAAAAAACTCCTTGGTCTACCTGAGATGCCGTTGGCTAAAATATGCAGCTTGTTGTTATCTCATTTCTCAGGTACGATTACTATTATGTTTAATACTGTCACTGTTTTTCTTAGACTAGATATTCATAAATACTTCTCTTGGTCACAAATGACAACCTATTCTGATCCTCTTTTGTGGTCTTTCCCACTTAGCAGTCACTCATATTTTTTTTTCTTGCCTTTATAACAGAATTCAACACTATTATTTTTCTAGCATTGTAGTAATCTATCATATTTCTGTTATTGGAACTTGTTTCTTTTGTGCTTTTGTAAGGAAACAGATGAATGGAGAGTGAAATCTCAATTACAGAGATCTCTAATTCAGCCTAATTAGAAATCTAATTCAAGTCTTCTTGCCCTTCTCACAACGATTACATGAGAATTAAATTTTTCTAAATAGTATTATCTCTTGCCTTATTGTCATGTGGTTTTAAACAGCTTTTGCCATATTTGTACCTTGACTACTGAAAAAACATAAGATGAAATTCTGCCCATATAAACTTTGTGATGATAGGGCATAATCATATTGCTTTCGTTAGATTTAGGTTGCCTTCTGCAGTTCCTTGTAGACAGCAGGCACTAAATAACTGCATGAGGTTAGTTAAACTAACTGGTAAATTGAGTATCAAAATAACACATTGATGAGGGTAAACTGCTGGAAGAGTCATAGCAGCAGAAAAAAAATTACAGGGTTGTGTACTTTAGGGAAAAAATGATTTTAACCATAGATACAGGTTGATGAATTCTGACCACTTATTGTTGGTTCCAAGGAAGAAATAGTTGTAGGGTGCTCTCTGAAGATGACAATTTGATGTCTGCTCTTTTCAATGACATGGCCAAGAAAAAAACTAAACATTATTCTAGTACTTCAAAACCTAGAATGCTGGCAGTCACTAAAAACCACAGCACTAATAAGTAGCATTCAAAAATTTGCATGAAAGGGAACTGAAATATGTAAGGAAAATAAAAGGGTCTAGAAAAGACTTTAGACAACATGTAGGTTGAATGCCCTACTCCAAAACTCAGAAATCAGAAATGCTCCAGAATCCAAAGCCTTCTGAGCTCCAATATCACCCACAGGTGGAAAATTCCACACCATAGATGATGGTGAATCCTGACTGTCAGTTTGACTGGATTGAGAGATGTCAGGGAGATTAGGAAAGCCCACCTGTGTGTGTCTGTGAGGACTTTCCAGAAATGATTAATCACAAGGGCTCTGACCTAATGAATGGTTTAATCCATTGATGGAGTGAAAATATGAACAGACAATTAGAATTGTAGAAGTAGGACATTGGAGAGTATGTCCTTGGGGCTGTAGTTTGCCCTGGCCCCTTCCTGGTCCAGCTCTGCTCTGCTTTTTGTCTGTTATGATATAAGCTGCCCCACCCCCTCCTTCCTGCATCATGGACCGAAACCCCTGAACCCTGAGCAAACAAATCCTTCCTTCTATAAATTGTTTCTCTCAGGTATTTTGTCACAATGATAGCAAAACTAACGTACCATGAAACTTTGTTTGATGTACAAAAGTATTAAAATATCATATATAATTATGTTCAGTCTGTATATCTGATACATATGAAATAAATGAATTTTGTGTTTTGACATGGGCCCTCCCCAAGATATCTCATTATGAATATGCAAATATTTCAAATTTTAAAAATCTGAAAATGAAACATCTTTGAGCCCAAGCATTTCAGATAAGATATATTCAACCTGTATGAAAACTATAAAATTGTAAAGTATATGAGCTTTAGGTGCCCTCTAAAAAATCTTTGAAAGACATAAATCCTTGAAAGATATAAATTTTGTACTACTTTGGACATTGGCAGCAGAGTTGTGAAAAGCTTTATTACATTAGGAAACTGAGGAGTAGAAGAAAATATAAACCTTACAGACCTTAAATGGGACATTTAGAGAAAGCAACATGGTGGAAATCAATCTTTAGCCTTTTGAGGTCAAAGCAAAGGAAAATCTATACCTTTCATACCAAAGCTCCTGATTCTGCCACAATAAGGACGTAAGAGGTTCCAGTGTCTTCTGTGATGTCTTTTGTGATGATGAGTGATTATGACAATGTAAACTACCTTAAGAGGTTGAAACTTCTGTTACTACTTCATGGCTTTACAACTTCCCCCGAGAGTATTGTCTCTGTCTTTCTTCTTTCACACTTGTTATTTTAAGTACCACTAAACATGTAGATGTAGCTAGGAAGCATCTGGTCTTATATCAGTTGTGAATATAAGTGCTTGAAAAGTGGTATTGTGAAATGTATTTCCCAGTTGTTGCTGGGGTACTCTTTGTTAAATCTATGAAACAGTGTTGACTTTTGAATTTACATGAAGTCCAAACTCAACAAAAAAATAACTTTGAGAAAAAGTTAATAATTTACATTTTGCTAGGTAGCACTAACCAAGCAGACTTAAAAATATGCAGTAGTTTCTGCTCCAGTTGTACTTGATGTTACCAGAAAGAGCCAGATTGTTTTTGTCTAAATTGGCCACTAAGATGTAGATAGATTTCCATTTTAGTTTATATAATTTTTTCATTGAGGGTAGTTTATGGAAACTGTTGCAGAAGTTTTAAAATGAAGCTTTTATAGAATAAGTTTTGAGGGACACTTACTATTTTCCTAAGGAAAAAAGAACACAATTTTTTTTGTCTTGCTTATAACGCAGAAGCCTTGTACACAGGTTTTATGCCATCTTAAATATATTGTCATTTTGAGATGTCTTTTAAAGAAAATATTTGCGTAAAATGCCTAATAGTGGGCCTATTATGAGGTCCATATGAAAAAAACAAATAATAAAATCCGGTAATCTCCCCTGTCCACAGGGATACATTCTGAACCCCCCAATGGATGCCTGAAACTTTGAAGCACTGAGCCCTGTGTATGCTGTTTTCTCCTGTACTTACAGCCATGATAGTTTAGTTTATAAATTAGGTACAGTAAGAGAGTAATGGTAATAACTAATAAGAAACAGAATAATTCTAACTGTAATATAATAAAAGTTACTTGAAGCACATGAATTGTTTATTTCTGGAATTTTTCATTTGATAATTTTCACCTGCAATTAACCAGTGGTAAATGAAATCATAGAAATCAAAATCTTGTGCAAGAGGGGACAGTATGACATACCTTTCAGTGATGTCATACTCTTATAACATACTCTTAGCTGATAAGAGGCTATGCATTGAAGCATAGACCTAGGTACCAGATGATCTGGTTTTAAATCCCAGTTCTGCCACTAGTCATATGAGTTTTGGAAAATTATTCTCTCTCCACAACTATTTTCTTATCTGGAGTAGTCAAAAATAGCATGTTTTAGGCTCTTAATAAATAGTGGTTGGCACATATAGTACTGTATAAACACTGGTCACATAGAAATATCAGTTACATCATTTTGATTTCAGTGAAAGCCATCTCATGCTAGCACACAGAAAAATTCACATTGGGAGTAAACAAGATAGAGGCTAACGGGAAAGCAAGGTTAGGGTCGCTTAGCTCAGCATCATGAAAGTAGTGCTAGAAGTTTCATTGAGCAAGAGGAGGGTGCCAACCTCCACTCTTCTGCCTTGTTGTCAGTGTGATCCTGTTGAGTTCATATGACATGCTTTTTCTGTCCCACTCTCCATTGGCTTCCACTGCTCACTATTAGTTTCTGATCTCCTATGACTTTAGCTGGCATAGATTCAGTCAACCATGTGCTGACTGTTTCTAAGAAACAGAGAATCTGATTAGGTCTGATGAGCCAGGCATTCATATCAAAGGGTATGCCTACCAAGAAATGGTTGTTTTGGGGACAGTGACCATTGTTGCCACAGGCTATTGTTAGGTGTAGTTAGCTTCTTGGGGGGTGCACCAACAGCTGTGGAAAGAAGACTCACTGGAATTGGTATATTTGGCACAATTATTGGCAGTGTGACCAGGAAGGCCTCCATATGAATATGGATATTCTTATATCTAAAAAATGCATACATAAGAGGGAAGAACAAATAGTATACATATAAGCCTTGCTTCTATTTTTACATTCACATTTCCAAAAATATTTTCTGACACCCATCATGAAGTAATATTAGCCATGAGCAGGGGCTAGTGGATCATTTCTCTGACCTTCCTCAATTTCCACTGAGAAAAAGAAGTTACATCTAGAATTTGGTTTATTGGCTATGTAGAAATTTCAGGAAAATACAAAACTATGTTTTTATTCTGAGGTATGACAGGATATTTTAGGGTTCTTGACTTTTCAGAGGAAAAGTCATATAAAAGGTTTAATGGGAAAAGTTGTGAACTGAATGTTTGTATGAAAATTTCATAGTTTTTAACTTTTCTTTAATTTTTTTTATAGCTTTTGACCATATTTGGGAATTTTCTGGAGAAACCAGTTGTCATGGAAATTTTCAGCCCACATTACAGCACGTTAGTGAATATGTTTAATACAGAGTTGGATATGTGTAAGCAATTATATAATGAGCACGTGAAACAGGTAAGTGGTGGTAAGGTGGAGCACATTCACAATATTATTTTGTGTGTAATGCCCATCATCTAGAATTATATTCATTTATAGCTAAAGATTAGATATAAGGCACTAAATTTTTAATACTTTTATTTAATGGGTTTTCTTGTGGAGATGAAGAACTTGCTTTGGGACCATAACTTTCTATGAATCAAATTATTAAACACATATGTTATATACCACTGTTAAAAGTACCAAAATGAGTGATTGCTCACAAGGTTGGAAGCACCCTGATTAAATGTTCCCTTTCTTCCTCATCACAAAAAATCAACTTGCAGATTGAACATGGACAGGTAGTTCTTCACAAGAATATGCCATTTACTTCCGGAAATATCAAGTGGGCCAAAGAGGTTCTTGAACGCCTTCAAACATTTTGGTCAAACTTTACATCTCTCCATTATCTGTAAGTTGGGCTTATTTCATATGTGAATGTTATGGGTTTTTTTTTTTTAATAAGGCAGCAAGCTGTTTATTTTGGCACTTAAGAAGTTATTGCCTTATTTCATTTGTTTCACTATTGGGTTTGCTGAGAGGGATTCATCACCATGGTTTTGGAATATTTTTTAGGGGAACTCTTTTAACTTCATTTATTTACATGTTTTCAGATCCTTTTCTCTTTTCACCCATAATATGTTTGGAGTTTTTTATTTTTCCCTTTGTCCAATAACAAACACAACTGTTACTGTGTAGTTCTTTGTGCCTTTTTCATGTCTTTGTAGAAATTGGTGACTTGTTGCTATTGATGTTTAAGAAAATCTTCAGAGCTCCATTCATTATTATATTTTCTTGCTTTTAAACCAAAAGCAATAACAACTCAAAACCATTACTTGATTTTTGTTTCTCTTCATTATTGTTTATAATGTATTATATTCTATATATTTTGAGTTATGTATTGTATCATAAAATAAGCTATAATCTGTCAATATATAGAAAAGTAAGAAATCTTATTCCTTCAGATTCTTGGACAATCCTGATGAAACTACAGTTTATCAGAAGTATGTTGAAATGACCACTTTGCTAGACCAATTTGAAAACCATATTTATAATGAATGGAAAATTCATGTGGATGAAATCTGTGAATTCAATTTGAATCAACCCTTGGTCAAATTCAGTGCCATGAATGGTCTTCTTAGTGTCAACTTTGACCCAAAGGTAGGGAGATTTGTTTTTCTGAGATGTTTTGTAGATTCTGTTCTTATTATATTTCTAAAATACTTTCTGATATAGTTATAAATATGTTTCCAACCATTTATCCTTAATTTTGGGAAAATGTCAGTTCTGTGAGGAACTTAAACACCTTCTAGTAAAGCTTTTACAGATTTTTTTCTTAAATTCTTTCTTTATCTTTATTATTTTCTCTTGTAATTGCTTCTTTGCCACCCCACCCTCACTTGGTAGTGAACTGTGAAAGTAGGAATCATTCCTTTTCTTCTTTGTGTTTTATATTTTTAGAATGGTGTCTAACACTTGGTAATAATAAATGTTAGCTCAATTGAAATAAATCTTTGGTCTTTACCATCCCTGAATATTTTCATAACATATACCAGCTTTTTAATTAATTAAAACTTTATTATGAGCCAGGCATGGTGGCTCACACCTGTAATCCCAGTTACTTAGGAGTTTGAGGTAAGAAAATCATCGTTTGAGGCTGGCCCAGTCAAAAGTGAAAGACCCTATCTGAAAAACTAAAAGCAAAACGGCTCAGGGTATGATTAAGCAGTAGAGTACTTACCTAGCAAGCATGAGGCCTTAAGTTCAATCTTCAGTATTGTCCCCTTTTATATGATAAAAAGTCTTTATCATGTAAGTTAAGATTTGGGAAATCCACAAATGAAATGAAATAAAGACTCAGCATGCTTTTTTCTAGACAATGTTAAATTTCTGTTGATCATAGTTTCTTTCAAATGAAAAATAGGCTTGTTTATGGTGGTTAAATTGATGGTAATTTTAAAAAATAAGTTTTATCAAAAATATGAAGTAACTTATTAATATAAAAATAATGATACTTAAGTAATACTCAGGATGAATATTGCCTTTATTGAACAGATCTTTTGTGTCCAATGACATATCATATCACAAAGGGAAATGTCATGTTTTCTCAATCATTTCCTCATGTCATTACCTGTTAAGTAGCAGCGAGAGTACAGAAATCTTATTAGTGATTGTGTGTATATGAATGTGTGTGTACAAGTTATAGAATACAGTATGTGCACCTCTAGTAAGTATTAGGTATGTGTATATGTGAATACATTTATATGTATGTGTATTTTAAACAACTTACCTCCAAGTCTTTTAGGCTTGCTAGAGAACAGGTAGAAAATAAGCTTTCTTTTCTATTTACCTACCATGGATATACTTTATAGTAAAGAGTAAGTTTCTTTATAAATTTTCATGACCAAAAAGGTGTAGCTTAAACAGCAACTGAATTTTTTGGTATGAAGATAATCTTTTCACTATTAGTGCTTATCCAGAGTCTTCTCAGCAGTCAAGTGCACAACTAGAAAGTGGGAGAATTAGCCTCACTGAGTATGAGGGTCATACCCTGCACTCTAATTCTGGTGTTTCCCTGAAACATATACAAAGACTAGTATTACTTTATTTTGTTAATGAAACTCAGCACGTATATATAAATATTTGATCTAGAGAGCTGATGATCCTCTACCTTCTGATTTCATAAAACCAACTTACAGAAACTAATTTCTTGAAATGTTTTAGGGATAGTTCAAATTACCATTAATTTCACCACCATATAAAAGCTTATTTTTCCTTTGAAAGAAGTTACAATTAATAAAAACATGCCCCTGTCCACAAAAAGTGTAACTGTTCTTCATTCTACACAGTCTATAGATTTCCCAAGACTTAACTTTCATGATGAAACTTTAATTAAAAAACTAGTATATGTTATAAACACAGCAGCACTCATGTATCTCTATTATATTAAGGAATGTATTATTTGGGGTTTTAAAAAGCATATGAAACAAAAGTGTATTTACCTTGATGTCTTGGAAATATAGTAATCATTGGATGAAATTTTAAGTGCTTCAAATTAAACTTGTGTTAAAATGACATTCTTAAAATGTACAATAATTCTGAATCATCTTTGAATAGCTCATGGCTGTGTTGAGAGAAGTGAAATACCTTTTGATGCTAAAGAAATCTGACATACCGGATTCAGCCTTAGCCATCTTCCAGAAAAGGAACATTCTTTTAAAGGTTTGTGGTTTTAGTTACTTACTCATATTTTGAATGGAAGTGTTTTGAATTTTAAATAGTAGAATATGACATTTTGATGCCACTCTGATCAAGAGTATTTGACCCTTTTTGTTTTGGGGTTTCTTTGTTTAGTACATTGGGAAACTTGAACTTCTTGTGCAAGGGTACAATAAACTGAAACAGACTCTTCTAGAAGTTGAATACCCTCTGATTGAAGATGAGCTGGGGGCTGTTGATGAACAACTCAAAGCTGCGGCGACCTGGCTGACATGGCAGGATGACTGCTGGGACTATGTGGAGAAGGTGCAAGTGGCCACCACCGAGTTGGAGTGTAGAGTGGTGCACACACAGAACAATATACAAGCTATCCAGCAGATGATGCAAGGCTGGGCGGAGTGTCCACTCCTGCCCAAGAAAGAGTACAGAAGGGATATAGCCTTGACCCTGGAGGACAAGAGGGATTTGTTTGCTAAAAAATACAAGCTAATCCAGGAAGATGGCTGCAAGATACACAACTTGGTAGAGGTAATTGCTTTGAAGATTTCAAAAGTTATAGGTCTTTTCATTTTGTTTAGAGAAGAGCAAAAATACTTAACCTAATATTGCAAGACTCTTACTGGGCCTGACAGAACTCTATGAATGGTTCTGTTAAGCATTTCAAGTGGAAATAGTCTAGGTTGTTGAGAATTATCATCGAACTGAACAAAGATCCTTGCTGTTATGGAACAAGGAAGAGGGGTACCAAGCAACAGACAAAATAAGTATGAGTGTGTTAGAATTGGAAATGCTGAAGAAAAAAGATCAGGTTAGAGCAGAATGAGGAGAATCCTGGAGTGTGGGGGTTAGGGTGCAGTTGAAATAGCACAGTTAGGGGCAGCATCAATGAAAAGGTAAAATTTGAGCAAAGACTTGACGAAGGCTGTAGAGTCAGCTAAGTGAGCATTGGAGTGGAGGGTGTTTTAGGAAGATAAAATAGCCAGTTGGCAGGACTCACTGGGTGTGTTTAGGGAAGACCAGGGAAGTAAGAGACTAAGAACAGAGGGATCAAAGTGGAAAGTAGGTGAAATGAGGTCAGGTGCTAACCTGTGTGAGGAGGGAACAAGCTGCTTAAGTGAGACTTTACAGGCCTTTGTGAAGACACTGGCTATTAATTACTTCAAGGTCAGTGGGGAGCCACTGCAGCCTTCTTTGGAGAAGAATAAGATTTGAGTTTTCAAAGGTTCTCTCTCTTGAGTCTATAGGGAGGCAAGAGAAGAAGCACTGAGATCTGGTAGGTTGCTTTAGCTGTAATCTAGAGATCTTGGTCTATTTAGGCTGCTATCACAAAATAAATTGGGTTGATTAGGAACCATATACATTTTGTTCTCACACTTAGGGAGATCAAGGTGCCAGCATGGTCCAATTCTGGGGACAGCTCTCAAATGGATTGCAAACTGCTCTGTCCTCACATGGTGGAAGGGTCACACAAGCTCCCTTGAGCCTTTCTGACAAGATACTAGTCCCACTCCTGAAGGCTCTTCCCCCAAGATCTAATCACTTGCCCAAAGCCCCACCTCTTTTTCCCATTCCTTGGTTTTAGAATTTCAGCATATGAATTTGGGGGGTGGGTACACAAACATTCAGACCACACATGAAATAACTGATGCCTGAATCAGTGATAGCAGTGGAAGTGATTAGAAACAGTTGCATTCTGCATATATTTGGAATGAAGTAAAGCAAACAGTTTTCTAATCAGCTAGCTATGGATGATGAAGAGAGAGATGTGAAGTATTAATCTATGAGTTTTGTACTGATCAACTTGGCGAGATGAGGTTGTGACCCATTCAGACAGGGACAATATAGGAGGAGGAGGTGTGGACGGGAAGATCAGGATTTCAGTTTTGGAAGCTGCACTTTGAGGTGTCTGTTAGTCAAGTTGGAGAGTTGGGTTGCAGTTAGATTTACTGGTGTGGAGTTCAGGAAAGGAATCATCCTGGAAAGAAATGCAAATTAAAGAGAATTGGGCAGCAATGATATTTAAGGCAGGAGGTGGGAAGAGATCACTGAGAACATGGGTGTAGCTACAAAATAAAAGACTATCAAGGACAGTTGGCCCAGGTGTCATTGTCCCTTTAGGAGACAGAAGAAAGGAGAAGCAGCCAGGAGTACAGAAATGGCACAGTGGCACAGCAGGAGGAAAACAAGGAGAAAGTATGGGCCTGGAAAATAAGTGAAGGAAGTGTTTGAGGAGTAAATTTTCTTTTTTTATTATAAATTTTTATTAGGGTATATTTATTGTAGGAGGGGATTCATAGTGACAATTCTGATTAGGCTTTTTTTCTGATATTGTATATTTGTTAGATCACCCCCATCCTCTCTGCCCCACTTAAAGCAATTGCAAGAAGTTTCTTTGTTCTATTTCATATAAGTACATGAAGTCAATCAACCATATACCCTCACCTTAATCTCCTTCATTCACCCTCCCTCTCTCTTTGTCACACCCTCACGCCACACACACATACTGTACCTATTTTACGGTTTGGTCTTTCATTATTTAAGTTGGTATTCAAAGGGGTTTCTCAATGTATCTTTGTCATGGGTTATACTTTACTTTGGTCCGTTCAACCCCTTCCATTACTCTCCCTTACCCCTTTACTGCCCACCCCCCATTTTCAACAGCTTTCAGTACACATTGTTGCATCCTCTACCTTCACAGATGTTATGTTTTATGATATTACTGATGCTTTATCATTCTTTTCTTTTCTGAGGGGTAGGTTTTCTTACCAAAATGGAAGAGGTGGTACATTTGATAGGCTATAGTGAATATGTGTATCAAAAAAAGAAGTCAAAAGAAGCAAAAAAATTAACATGGGCTTTGAAGTTTCTGTTGACTTCCAAGGTTGTCTGAAAGTTCTAAGTTGTCACTTCTACTCATGACAATTCACTGGGATGAAGACTTTGCCTCTGTCTTCTCTGCATGGCCTGTGCTAGTATCCTTGGGATACTGCAATGAAGTGCCACAAATGGGGGTTTTAAAATGATAGAAATTTATTTTCTCGTGGTCCAGAGGCTAGAAGTCTGAAGTCAAGGTGTGACCAAAGCCATGTTCAGTGCTGCCTAAGTCATGGGTATCCAGGAGAGAATCTTGTAGCTGTTCTGACACGTGAAGAAGGTATATGTCTGGAAATTCATCTTTTCTCCAGTATCTGGAATAAGTACTGCACTGAGTATCCCTAGGGATTCTGTGGGGTGCTATGAGTTATTTATTATTTGATTTTAGAATACTTCTACAACTGCTTTTATGCATTAGAATCTGTCTCACAGAGGACAGATGTTGAATCAGAACTAGTTTTTTTGTTGTTGTTGTTATATTTTCTTGATAATAAAATAATGTACTCCCCAAACTCCAATCTAGGCACTTTTAACCATTAAGATTTATGAATCCTGATTCAAATTGAAAGTTGGTCCATACAAGACATGACTCAAAACCATTATCAAACAAAGTTTTGTGATATTCTTTCAAGGAATAAGGTTGGAATTTTTCTAATAAATGGATTCTAGTTTTTTTAAGTCAAAAACTAAGAAGCTTTGAAGTCATAATTCTCAGAAGAGGACTTCTGATTAAAGGAATTACAGGCAAAGTTCAAACTGAAGTTTAATGACTCATGCACTGTGTCCTTTGGGTGATTTCCCCACTTTTGACTTCTCAGTGCCTGACTGTGAACCCAGTTCTCATGCTGCTGATGAGGACTGTGGGTTGGGGAAAGCTACAGGGACACCCAGTCTGACTCTTCCTGCTGCATCCTTTGGCTTATGGGATGTCAGTGATTCATCTAGAAGAGTTTCAGGTGGAGAGAGAAGAAAGAAGGGCAGAACAATGGACAATGGTTCTAGAAGGAACCTGCATAATCATTTAATGGCTCCCCTTTCTGTTCTTTCTTCTTTTACAACATTTGTTACAAATGCTACAACCGTGTTATAAACTGTTTTCTCTTGGTATGAAAAAGTATATGACCATGATGTATCAGAAAAGGACCATAACATAAGATGGCTGGCTTTTAGTCCTGGCTCAGCTGCTAAGTTCCTTCCAGGGTGACAGTGGCTGTGTTCTGGGTCTTTATTTTCATATCTTTAACATGAGGAGACTTAATAAGATGGTCTTTAGGATTCTTTTTGCTTTTGCTCTCAGACCTATGCTTTTCCTTTCTACTGCCTACAAAGGAATGAGGCTGCTGGGTATAGTTTCCCGGGATGTGCATTTTGCAACTACTGGGGTCCATACCCCAGTAGTCATATAGACTAACAGATGGGAATGTTTCCAGCTAGATGGTGGGCAACATAGTATCTCCAAGAGCAGCAATTCTTAAGTTTGAGGACAACAGACCCCTAGATTTCTTTCCTCTCTCTGCCTTGCCTCATCAGGAGCTAGATTCACCTCTGTAGTTCTTATTCTTGTATAATGTACCTTTGTCTCCAGGCTCATGTATCCACAGCAGAGAATAATCAAAGAAAGCAGAGAGTAGAGTCCACCTTATCAGTTCTCATTCCAGTGTTGCCTTTTCTCTGTGTTGTAGTTTCCGCCCTGGGCATCTGATGGCTAACCTGTGTGGACTATGAAATCTTTGCTACACAGGTAGTCCCTTGTTGCCCATGTGATCTGTTCATGTCTGTGTCTCTAGGCCTAGCACACTGTATGCCTGACCTATAGCAATCCTCCCTAACCACACCTCTGTTTTGTGGCCCTGTTTTGCTACACTGATTTGCCTGTTATTTCATCCATGTTCTTGGGAAGTGCTGAGGTAGAAAAGCTCATCTTTTGGAAGCACAAAAGCAGCTGAGATGTCACCAGTCCATTGTTTCCCAAACTGGGTTTCCCATAGGCTGTACATGTGCAAGAGATTTTTTAAAATAACAAATGTTGAATTTGTGTTTGAATAAGGGATAGAGACAATTAGAATAAATCAAATTCAATGGACTTAATATAGTAGTAACACAGTGAGTCTTCAAGAATGTGTACAAACTTCCCTGGTTTACTGCTCTTCAGAATCCCCAAAATAATGTTCTTAGAAGGACCACTTTGTTCATTTAGAGGCAGGGTCCCAGAAGGAAAGTTTAAGATTATGTAGAGTTCGGGACAGAGCAAGAACTAGAGCCAGGTTCAATTCTTCTAGAGTTTATCGGAAGCTAGTATATTTCTTATCTGTATTTGAAGATAGCAGTCTTCATGTAGATTTCTCCTTTAAAGAATGACTTTTGGATGTACATTGTATATGAATGTAATGTTTATAAAATCCTGCTTAGATCTTTGGCATCCACCTCAAGATTCTGCAGCCTAGCATTTGACTCTTCCTGTGATGTACACAAAAATTCAGTCCTTTCTCTAACAAGCCGTTGTGATGGGAAGCTCTTGTTTTTATATTTGTTATTGTCAATATTCATCTTTTAACACTTGTCTGTTTCTAGGAAAACAGGAAGCTTCTCAAAGCCAACCCTTCTCTGGACACCTGGAAAATTTATGTGGAATTCATTGATGACATTGTGGTGGAAGGCTTCTTTCAGGCTATCTTGCATGACTTAGACTTCTTCCTGATGAATACAGAGAAGCAATCGAAACCTGAACTATTTTTTCAAGCACAAATGATCTTGATGCCACCTGAGATAGTGTTTAAACCTCCTTTAGAAAGGGAGGCTGTGGATGGCTTCTATGACCTGGTGGAGGAAATGCTCTGCAGTAGTTTTAGGATGTCTGCCCAGATGCAGCGAGTAGCAGCACATCTGGATATAGCGAACTATCAGGTATTTCTTGGAAAATGGGTGTTCACTTAATAATCCAAAAATAAACTGGGATAATGGGACACACACAAAAAGAAGTTGGTAATGGCAACATAATTTTTTATTTTGAAGAATTACCTGAATAATGTTGTGTTACGTATAACTGATAGGTAACATAAGAATTTTTGAATAAATATACGTGCTTGGTTTTCCTCTCATTTAGAATGATATGGACAACATGTTAGGCCTGGTGGAAGTCAGGCAGGAGATAATGAACCGAGTTGCAGATGTCATCAACAAAGTCTTGGATTTCAGAAATTCCCTGGAGACCTACGCTTACCTTTGGGTGGATGACCGAGCAGAGTTTATGAAGCACTTTCTCCTGTATGGCCATACCATGCCATCTGAGGAAATGGGTGCTCATGCAAATGAAGAGCTCCCCGAACAACCACCAAGTCTTGAGCAATTCAAAGAACAGGCAAGGAAACCCTTCACATTTAATGTCATTAATTGACTTTTCCTGGGATTATTGCAGTTGTTTATTTAGTTATTTAGTTATTTATTTATTTTCTAATCTATAGATTGACATTTATGAGGCTTTGTATGTTCAGATGAGCAAATTTGAGGACTTCAGAGTGTTTAACAGTTGGTTCAAGGTGGACATGAAACCTTTCAAACTGAGCTTGCTAAATGTGATTAAAAAATGGAGCTGGATGTTTCAAGAGCATCTTCAAAGATTTGTCATTGACAGGTAGCCTTCATATTTTGGTATTTGAAATTATACCAACTTTTGTTAAGAGTTGACTGCTTTGTAATTAAGGTATTAATTTTAAGGGAATTGTCACTTTTGATTTCATAACAGATAATGAGTGATGTCAAATGAGGTACATAAAGAAAATAAGATTCCATCAAGTTAATGTTTTAATGAGCTTAGTTTATGTGTGTATATATGTGTATATATATGTATATATGTGTATATATATTTAATAGTCTGAATGAGCTACAAGAGTTTATAAAGGATACAGATGCAGGACTTCAGAGAAAACTGAATGAAAGTGATCACGATGGCTTAGTTGACATCATGGAACATCTTCTGGCTGTCAGAAGCCGACAGAGAGCTACTGATGAACTCTTCGAACCTCTGAAAGAAACCATCACACTCCTAGAAAGCTATGGCCAGAAGATTCCAGAGCAAGCCTATGTTCAGCTGGAGGTAAGTGTGGAGGGGAAATCCTATAATGACCATAAATTGAGCATTTCCTTCACCAGGTGCTTTACACACACTCTTATGATTTCCTCATCATAACCTATACTGTAGGCATTCATACTTTCATTTTACAGGTTAAGAACCTAAAGCATAAAGAGATTAATAACTTTTTCAAGGTCATATAAGTAGTAATGCTAGCCAACACTAAACTCTAGGTGTGCTTCATGGCAAATTCTCACTTTTAACTACTGAGCTCCACTGCCTCCTTGACAGAGGTATCTAAGTTGTGGACAGTCTCTAGGTTGCTCTGTTATATCTCAGATTTATCATCACTTTTACATGTGAAATAAATCTTTTTCATTCAAAATCACTTGCCAGTTAGAGTGTCCTAGGGTTGGAAACACATAGTGGACATGTTAGTAAAGAATAAATAAATAAGCAGGTGATGTAGTACTTGCCTATAACCCCAGCTTCTCAAGAGGCAGAGATTGGGAGAGAATCACAGTTTGAAGCCAGCTCAAGCAGACACTTCAAAGGACTCCATCTCAATCAACGAAAGCTGGGCATGATGTGCTCCCGTCATTCCAGGTATGCAGAAGTATAAAAAGGAAGATCGTGGTCCAGGCCAGCCCAGGCATAAATGAGAGACCCTACCTATTAGAAATATAGCTAAAGCAAAAATAGCCAGGGGCATGGCTTAAGTGGTAAAGCACCTGCCTAGCAAGAACAAAGCCCTGAGTTCAACACTCAGTACTGAAAAGAGAAAAAAAAAAGTAAAGCCTCATTTGGATGGAGAACTCACTATGTTTCCAAAACAGACTTTTGTGCCATCTTTGTGTTTTCTATGCTCTGGAAAGATTTGGTGGCTGCTGTGTACCAAATGATGAATGAAGTCTTCTTAATTATGACTGAACTAATAAACCAAGATTTCACCACTGAGGCTCTGCTGTCCTGCCCATATGGAAGTTCTATAGGTAGGGTGTGGGTTCCAGCCTGGGCTTCCATTTAGCCTTGCAAGTGTGGCCAGTGGATGCATTAACCAAAAAGCTTTCATTGAATGCCAGGCCATCTAGGTTAGTGGTCAGAGCACACAACTCAAATTTATTTTGTTTTAAATATTGGACAAATTCATTTCATCTGCTTGCCTTGTAAGTTGGTTCATATTACAGGGTATGCTTTTTTTTTTTTGGCAAAGTATTTGTCAAGATTCTTTAAAAAAAAATTGTGTCTATACATGTTATCTGTTATTTCTTACTTTCTGTTCATTTTTAAAAAAATACATATATGATCTTAGCTGGGTGCCGGTGGCTCACGCCTGTAATCTCAAGAGACAGATCAGGAGGATCGCAGTTTGGAACCAGCCCAGGCAAATAGTTCCATGAGACACTATCTCGAAAAACCCTTCACAAAAATAGGGCTGGTGGAGTGGCTTAAGGTGAAGGCCCTGAGAAAACATAAAACAACAAAAAAAACCCATTTATACTGTTCTTTCTTTTTATTGACATGAATTCACAACTAAGATAACATAAAAGTAACATTTTAAATGTAGAATTCAGTGGCATTTAGCACACACTGATGTGTAAGTACCGCGTCTATCTAGTCACCCCGAATTTTCTTCACCCCCAACAAAAAACTCTACCTGTTACTTGCTAATCCCTCGCTATTCTCCTCTACCCCTGGCCAACTGCCAATCCTTTTCTGTCTCTGTGGGTTTACTTACTCTGTATATTTCATATAAGTGGAATTATACAATATGTGACATATCATGTTTGGCTCCTTTCACCTGATAAAATTTTCAAACTTCATTCACCTTGTAGCGGGTATTGTCACTCCATTCTATTTTATGGCTGAATGATATTCCATTGTGTGTGTATATCACAGTTTGCTGACCTGTTCAACTGCTGATGGACATTTTGGTTGTTTCCATCTTTTTGCTATTGAGAATAGGTGAATAGTGCTGCTATGAACATTATTTGAGTGCTGCTTTCAATTCTTTTTGGCATGCACGTAAGAGTGGAGTTGCTGTGTTGTGTGGTAATGCTATATTTAACTTTTTGAGGAGTTGCCAAACTGATTTTCACAGTGGCTGCACAATTTCATATTTCATTTTTTGTGAGGATTAAATGTAACCATGTATTAACAAGTGCTCTCCTAACTATAAGAATTGCTATATATGAGTTATTAAATTATTTTTAAGTAAAAAACCATTCTTAGAGCTGATACTCCTGTTAGACCTGGAGTGAGAGATCAAGCTGTAGACACATAGATATATGACAAAACAGAAATGAAATAGCTAGAGTAGTACTAACTATAAATATTTTCTTTTAAAGAAAGATTTGTATATTCTTTGAGTCAGATCTTGGACCTTGAAGTCATCACATAAGTAATCAGTGAGGGGGATTTTAGACATGGCCTCCAGAATTTGTGTTGTAAAAGTTTGCCATATTTCTTCATTGAAAATAGTAGGTTCTTCATTATTTTGAAAGCAGGATACCTATGTGATCTTTAGCTATATGTGTATCACTACACAAGTGATTTAGGCTGGTCAGGAGGAAAAATACAATTCACATAAAAAGTAGCAGGAAGCCAACTTTACTTTAATTACTTGTGATAATTACTCAGTTTCTCCTTCATTATCATGAATAGTTGTAGCATTTTCCACATTTTGTCTATTCTTAATGCTATGCTAAACACAAAACAAAACAAAAAATCTTAACGGTGTTTGAGTGTCGTTTCCTTAAAGTCATGGGAATCAACCCTCAACAAGGGGTCTCTGGGTGTAGCATCTTTAAATCTGTCACCTTTGTTCCATTTCTGTGACACACATCTCAATTCAGTTCTTGTTACTGTCAACCTCAGTACAGCAGTAGGATATTAAATTCACCATATTCTTCCTCATACCGCGCCTACAGTACAAAGTCAGACTAAAATTCTTATCCACAGATCTTATAAAGTCATTCCCTGCTCAGAAGCCTTCATCTGCTGCCCGTCTCTTGAATACTTCAGTTTGCATAAGAGCCCGCCCTCTCCCTCATCCTGTTTTGGTAGTCCAACCTCAGAGGATCTCCACCCTAATCTCTGCCCACTGAAATCTAGTCATCCCTTTGAGTGTTAGATTCAATATTACCTCCTCCTTGAGTGCAACACATCAGTTCAATAGATGTTGGAGGTCATTTGATCTTTTTATTTTCAAGAAAACTTATTTTCATCAAGTAAAGCTTGTAAGAATGCCCAAACATAAAGCAGATCTGCTGAGTAAGGAGGGTGACAGGGCCAGAGCTCTCTAATAGGACTTTTCCTTGGCTTCAGGCAGAGGCCTCCAAGGTGCCTCCATGTAATATTTTGGTTCCATGAAATGGACTTGCAAATGCAGAGGGAGACTCTGACTGTACCAATGACAATGTGAGGTTTTGACAAAAGGAAGCACAAGATGAAAGGACAGGGGTAGAACTCAGGTCTCTTGGTTCCTGAGTTGTTTGGTGTTCGTGCCTTGATACTACATTGTTCCCTAACTGCACAGATTCCATGACACATATGCCCCCCAGTAGAAGTTGACACATATGCCCCCCAGTAGAAGTTAACACATTCTGTCATGTACAGCAGTGGTGTGTACTTCTTGCTCACTCTGACAGATTATATAACAATTTAAGTCAAAGAATGTATTTTACCTCTGAAGCAACCCTTCCTCCTCACCACACAAATGCTATTTATGCTTAGCATAGTGTACAATTCATAACTGGCAGTTACTGAATCATTCATCAAATATTTATTGAGGGTTGCAAAATAGTCTGTAGAACCTTTGGATTTTGCACTTCAGCTAAACAAGTAGAGTCCCCATCACCGTGGGTGGTTTTGTATGACAAAACAGTTTTAGTGTCCCAGGAGATGACCCAGAGAAATAATGCTTTGTTACTCTGCACACAAGGAATTCTTTTCAGTGGTAATTGTGCACCCTGGCTCTTCAAAGAAAATAACTGGCTTTTGACCTATTTGCACTATAGGCACCGAGAGCAGGCTTGAGTTGGTACCTGAATTGTATTTATTGCTTCTTTTGTCCGACATCAAGTAGGAATTAACTTTCCCTTCCTTTGCTTCTTTTCTCTTCACAAACTCTAGTCATCTAAAATTAAACCAACTTCAATGCTAAAACCTTCCATTGAGAAAGAACACATAAGAAAGAGCCTTGGGAGTTGGAGGAAAGCAAGCAACAGATTGATTCATATTCTCATCTTTACCCCACAAGATTCAAAGCACCTTGTTTTTGTTTTTTTTTTAAATCACTAAGTTGCTAAATATGACTGACTTCTAGTTGTCAGAAATCAGCAAAGTCATTTCCAGAGCATTTAAATTTTATTCCCACCACAACAAAACAACTGAGAAATTTTTCTTTATTTTGAAAAGAATTCCACAGATGCTGAGATGAGAACAATTGTCATACATGCTTGGAAAATTTGAACCCAAAAATGTCAGTGGGTCATCCTGTACTTCTGGCCTGGCTTCTAAGCCTTTCAGTCATTTTAATCTTCTTCCATAAACTCGTTACATAAGAATAGAAAAAACACCAAAGCTCAGTGTAAAGAGATGAGAATTGTTTAATACTATGGGGTTGAGTTGTTATAGAAACTGAAGCAACTTCCTTTGTTTGCATAGGAATTACCTGAAAGATGGGAAGCAACCAAAAAGATTTCAGCAACAGTCAGACATGAAGTTTCACCTCTCCAAAATGCAGAAGTCACTCTCGTAAGGAAGAAGTGTATTTTGTTTGATGTAAGCTGGTTATCACGTTCTTATTTGCTTGCTCTCTAAGGAAGATTTTGTAAGGATAATTAAAGCTATTTGATTGACTTTCACATTAATTTTTTTTTTGTCCTCATTAGGAAAAGCAGGCAGAGTTCAGAGAGAGATTTAGAAGCTATGCTCCTCTTGGTTTTAATGCAGAAGATCCATACACAGTGCTTGATAAGGTAATGCAGATGTCAGATACCCTGTGCGCACAATAGCTGTTATAGAAAATAAATTTAAATGCTGAATTACTGCTATATTTTGACTTAGGCTTGCTACTAAATATATAGATTATAAAAAACTCAGTCATGTACAGTTTTTCCAAGTAAGTTATACATTATGTTTTCAATCTCCTCAAAGCACTACCATCATCAAAGTAACCATACTAGTGAACGTAACCGTGACTATTTTTTGAGCACTTGCCATATGTGCAGAAGTTAATTAAGCATAATATACAATTTCTTTTAGTTCTTACTATGTAGGATGGAGCTTATATTACTCTCCCTATTTCAGATAAAGAAGCAGGCATGTGTAACGAAGTTTATTTGTTGGAGATTATAGAGCAGGTACATTTTAGAACTAGGTTGAAACTCTGGCTAGCTACAGTTTAAAAAAAAAAAAAAAACACCAGAAATTCTAACCATTATACTGCTTCTCTTATAATGCTTTTGCTAGTAGCTTTTAACTATAGTCAGGAAAGCCCGTAACTTATTCTTAACCCTAGACATAAATATTATTGAGTCATTTAATCCTAGTTTATAATGAACTATTCTATTCTAAGAATGAATATAGTGGTCAAATAATCCAAAATGGCAAGTAATTCATAGGAGCCTTGCGAAGATGTTTCATGCTTTTATTTGAAAAAAACAAAAACAAAAACAAAACCCCCCAGCAGCTTAACCTAGCAGTCCAAATAATAAAGTGACTTGATCAAATTCCAACTCAGGAGCTGGTACTCTTCTTGAGTTCCCAAACAAGCTGTCCTCCTGATTCTGAGTCACACTGTGGTAGGCTTTCCCTTAAACTGGTGCCCAACTTGACTTATCTCTTAACTCTTGTTCCAAATTTTGGTTGAATTTAAAGTTAATTGCTTTTAACCATGCTCAGAAAACACCATACTATACCATAAGGTCTTTTCTTTCACTTGCTGAAGAAAATTGGCTAATATACCCATTGAAAGTGAGTAGCTCAGCATATGTTAATTGAGTGGGGGGTTTTGTTTTTAGGATTATATCAAAATTGCAGGTGGTCTGAGCAGATTGTGGAGGGGGAAATGTTTTTTACTTGACTAACCAATGTGTTGTGTGTCAACATTTACGGTGGATTTTACTGAATCCTACCACTTCTGTGCAGTACTATAGCAGTATATCATGACATATTTAAAAGTCAGAGGTGCTTATCCTGGTATCATTCAGAATGTGTGGCGGGATATTGTATGTACAGTAGGATGGGATTAACTTTTTCTTGAAGTTATTTCTTGCTGTGTTTGTTCGACGTGTGTGTCTCCTTGCTTATCTAATTAGATTCAACTGAAGGTATGCACATTGTTATTCTCGGCTGGTGTAAGAGATCCTAATAGTCAAGGTTCCTCATCTCACAAGACAAGAACCACTGACCTTCCAGGAACAAGAGGGATTGTACAGTGTGGTGAATGTCTTTTTTTTTAGTAATGAGATTTCTCAGTAAAATGCTATTGTTTCTACATAGCTAGGTGAATTAATATACATTGGTATATATTTCTAGGAACGATGGAATTTGTGTAAGTAATAGGAAATGGGAAAATGATTAAAATAAATAAAAAGGATGTTAGCTTTGGGGAATACATAGACCTTTTAAAAATTGCTTTTTTTTTTTTTTTTTTTGTAAAACAGATGGTGAATACATGCCCACAAAAGTACATGTTTAGATTTGTTGCTGAGTTCACAAGGAAATAAGGGAACTCTCTAAAGGAAAAGGGAAAAAATGGAGTATTATTTGAAAGCTTGATGAAAAGCAGAGGTAGACACAGAAGCCTGGGTTGCTGCAGGGACACATGAAACCAGGAGTCTGGAGCTTTGATAGTAATGCTTTGATGGAAAAGTAGGAGATGCTCTGAGCAGCTGGGCTGGCAAAGTCTTCAACCTGCAGTAGGAGCCTATGAGATTCCCTGTTAGTTCTCGTTAAGTCTCAGGGTAGGGTAAAGAAAGGAAAAGGAGTCTGGGAACTCATAAACATGGCCTATTCTCACAAGTGCATGTGGTTCAACTTTATACTATTCCACGATTAAGGAATTTCCAGGCCGGGAAACTGATATGGTTATAAGTAGTTCTTTTTAGCACCTAGTTGAAGTGAACCCAAATCTTATCTAGGAAAGAGTGCTATCATTCCAGTGTCCTTAGGGGGTCTTACAGGTGTAATTCAACAAATACAAGTTCATATAAAACAGTCAATATAGCATCATGCATGAGAGTCAGCAGAAAGAAACCACAGATAGATACCCATAGAAAGCTTCATATATTAGGAGAAAATCAAAGATCGTATTAAGAAATGAGCAAGTTCTCATTTTAAGTCTATTAAAGATGATCAGTTGAATTTGAAAAAGGGCCAGATATTTATGAAAATGAAAAATAGAGTTGTTTGAGAAAATACAATTCAGCTGATTGGACAGAGAATTAGTGAAATGCATATTACATTGGAAGAAATCACTCAGAATGCAACACAGGTGTAATGAAAAGGAAACCAGAAGTTATAGAAGATGAAGAGACATGAAGGAAGAAAATTAGAATGACATCTGACTCTTCTCACATTTCCTAAAATAAAGAATAAACAAAATAACAGATAATAGCTGAGCCCTCACTAGGAATGGTCAAAGCATGAATCAGTACATTCAGGAAATTCACCAAGTCCCAATCAGAATAAATACAAAGTCAATATCTAGACACATCACTGCAAACTGCAGAATAACAAAGGCAAGAAGATCTTCAAAGTAACCAGGTAACAAAGATGGATGAGCTCTTAGAAACAGTGATCAGGCTAAGAGCACACCTCTCTTCAGCAACAGTGAAAATCAGAAAGTAGTAAATGATATCTCCCAAATTCTGCTGAGTAAGATTACATTTCAACAAGAGTGAAATAACATAACAAACACAATTGGACTGAACTTGCCACACACAACTCATCACCAAAATAAATTCCAGTGCAAATACCCCAAGAAAAGAAAGGACCAACAAAGCCAAATATAGTTCTCAGAAAAGACTGACTATATTGACAAACCACTGGTGGAATGATCAAAGAGAAAAATTAACAGTCTTGTGAATGAAGTAGTGAATGTTAATATAGAAGGAGCAGAAATTAAAAAAATTCAAAAGACAATCAATCAGTTGATATAATCCGGCCCATTAATCGATTAAGGAAAGTTATGTGATCATCTCAAGAAGGGACAAACAATCTTTATATATTGTTCAATATTCATTCATGGTAGACACTCTTCAGTAGACATTTTAACCCATTCAGGGATAACAAAAACTCTACATAAAACATTCTGTGCTAAACAATATGAAAATTGTGGCAGCCTTTGTTCCTATGGTGAAATATAGGATAAGCCTTACCGACTACCAGAGGTAGAATAAATAAATTATAGTACATTCATAGTGTAGTACTAGAAGTACTGGAAATTAAAGAACTTTACACATCATCATGAATATATAGGTGCTCCACAAAAATATTAATTGAAACATAAAACATGTAAGTATAAAATTATATAATTTCAAGAACATTGTAGCACTTAGCAAGAAAGTGAAAATATAAAAATCTGGAAACTGTTAAATAAAAATACAGGTTTATGGTTTAATTTGGAGTAAGAGAAAAAGGACTAGATTGAGAAAGGCATTAAATTATTAGAAATACTTTCTAACTTGTGGGGGCTCATGCTCACAATACACATATACCCCATTACGTATATAAAGTTTTTCATTAAAATTTATAAACCTAAGCAAAAAACCCTCCAGTTCTTGTTTATGAATATATAACTTGTAAAAATGAAAGCAAGATTCTAGCCATCTTATTTATATAGTAGAAAATTTAAGAGATTGAATTGAAGTTGGACAGATGTTAGTCAAAGAATGCACAATTTCAGAAGCTATAAGTTCCCAAAATGCACAGTCTGCCCTCCACATACTTGGATCCTCAGATTCAACCACTGCAGATAAAAAATATTTGGGAAAAATCCCTGGCACCTGTACTAAACATATACAGACATTTTCCCCTGTCATTGTTACCTAAGCAATGCAGTGTAACAACCATTTACCTAGCAGTGACATTCTGTTAGGTATTATAAATGATGTAAAGATTGTTCACAGTATATGGGAGGATGTGCATAATTTCTGTGCAAATACTGCACCATTTTACATGAGTTGTGAGCACATTTGGATTTTGGTATCCATGGTGGGGGTGGTTTTGGAACCAATCCTCCACAAATACAAAGGTACAAATATACATTGTACAGCCTAGCGACTATAGTTAATAACAATGTATAGATTAGATTCTTTTTTTTAGCTCTCAGTACTGGAAATCCAAGAACATGGTGCTGGTGTCCTGGGGAATAACCCCTGGCTGTACCACAACATATTAGAGAAGTACGGAGAACTGCCAGGTGCACTTCTCATCTTTCTCTCTCTTTCTCTCACACATCTCCCTCCCTCTCTTTCCCAGTAGATTTTAAGTGTTCTCACCACTCCAAAAAAGGGGGCCAGGTAATGACATAATGTGTATACTGTGCCATTCCACAATGTATATATATATATTTTTAGACATATTGTACATGATAAATAGATCCTTTTTTATGTCAAAAGAATTAAAACTTGATGGAATACAAAAGAATTAAGCATTGGATTTAAAGTTAAAAAGATAATGAAAAGGTCTAAAGAAATACAGTTGTTGGCTAATGTGTGGAGGATGGGAGAAAATATAAAGCAGAAAACAAAGTCCTGTCCTCCTTCTGCAAAGCCATTAACTTAGGGTAATGTCTGGATCAGGAAAGAGCAGCTTGAGCCTGGACCTGAGAGTAGGACTGAGTGAACCTGGGGGGAAGGGGATGGCTTTCCTGCCTTGCAAACTCTTTGTACCTCTTAGCCTTTGCCATTGAGAATATACTAGTTTGTCAATAAAAAGCTCAAATTAAAAGAGTTGGCTCATCAAGAAAGAAAAAATGAGCCAGCTTATATTTGATATAAAACATAAACTTTTCTACATTGATGAGATGATAGGAAACCTTGGCAAAGGCAATCAGAGTGAAATTTTCATACTAAGCTGTGTTTGAATTTATTCATGAATTCTTTTAAGTGTGTGAATTCTCTTGAGTGCATTTCACCAGTTCTCTACAAGTACATTTTGTACTATTGATCATCTCCAAGGTAATTTTTAAGTTTGAGATTTTTTTAGTGGTATATAATCAAATATTTTATATTTTTGAGACAACAACTAATATTTGTATTTGGAAATCTAGACTGATGTTACACACCATGGATACCTTCCCCTTCATGACAAATTCTCTACAAAAAATATTTTGGTGGTGGAATATGAACTCACAGTGTCTCTCACATTTACTTGCTAGGCAAGAAGTGCTCTACCACTTCAGCCACACCTGCATCCCAAACATGGTTTTATGGAAAGGTTCAATACTTTAAAAATATAGGATTACTTTACTCGCAGTGTTCAGTGAGATTGCCTTCCCTGATAAAGGCATTTCCAAATTTGTTTCAGCATTTCCCCATTTTTGGGGGGAGGTGGTGGTGGTGATGGTACTGGGGTTTAAAGTCAGGACCTCAAGGTTGCTATGCATGCATTTACCACTTGAGTCATATCCCAAGCCTTTGTTTTTCAGTTATTTTTCATGTAGGGTCTCAGTTTTTGTCCAGGGCAATCTGGAACACAATCCTACCTATGCCAATCACAGAGCTAGGGTTACAGCTGCATACAGCTGTGTTGACACCTGGCTTATTAGATGAGACTGGGTCTTGAGAACTCTTTTCCCAGGATGGCCTCAAACCACAATCCTCCAAGCTACATCTTCCAAATAACTGGGATTATAGTCATGAGGCACTCAAGAACACCTCCCAAATTCGTAAAGTGCGTAAGCAGCAGTGGCTGGTGGGTCTGTGAAATGCACAGACCACCAGAAAATGGTTCAACAGAGTAGGTGTTTTTTTCTCACATGTAACAAATGGAGGGCACTGGGCCAATGGTGGAAAGTCCTCTGTTCTCTTCAATTCTGTCTTAAACCACAGCGATTTAAGACACCTGTGGCTCCCATCCTGTGTCTGGGAGGATGGCAAGGTCATTGTCACATTCCAGGCCAGAAAGTAATGTTCATCACTTATGTCTGAATCTCCACAGAGAGCTGTGAACTGTTTGCCTCAGTAAGTGGAGGCAGAGAAAAGCTGGTCATATACCAGAGGAGAGAAAATGGCTTTTGAAAGACCCATAGCTAGTCTCTGCCATACAGGAATTTCCCACCTTGTGAATTCTCTGATGTTTTCTGAGGTTTTAAAAAGGTAATTTATAGCCAGGTGCCAGTGGCTTATGCCTGTAATCCTAGCTACTTAGGAGAATGACATTGGGAGGATCACGGTTCAAGGTTAGCTGGGTAAATAGTTCTTGAGACACCATCTCCAAAATAACCAGAGCAAAATGGACTGTAGGCATAACTCAAGCAGCAGAGTGCCTGCTTTGCAAGTGCAAAGCCCTGAGTTCAAACCTTAGTCCCACCAAAAAAAAAAAAAAAAAAAAAACTAACTTATTCTCACATGGATGTTTCTATAGCTTCACCTTTTGATCCCCAGGAAAGACTCAGCTGTATAGTGAAAGCCAAGGGGAAAAATAGTGTTTATTTCTATTCTCATGCTAGATCAAGTTTTGCTAAAATGTGTGTTTAGGGAGAGTATCAGTGACATTACTGCATTTATTAATGCTTTGCTCTCATTCTTGAGTAGCTCTGGGTTTGCTCATAGAAAGTCTTCTCCATCTCACCAATAATCAGGCCAAATACTTTTTCTTTTTAAAATCAAAGTTCAAAATATTGAAATCAACATTGCTCCAGGATGGCCTCACTTTTCTGTCCTGGACGTTTGTGAGCAGGTGTGTATTTTCTTCTTAGACAAATCGGGAGCTTGAGGCTTTGGAAGAAGAAATGGTGCAGATGCAGGAGTCTGCTTGCCTCTTTGAAGTGGCTCTTCCAGAGTACAAACAGATGAAGCAGTGTCGCAAAGAAATACAGCTGCTCAAGGGACTCTGGGATGTCATCATTTATGTTAGAGTAAGATACACTTTTGGAAAGCATGTTTTTTTTTTCTTTTAGTAATTCGTTTGTATGAACATGCAATTTTTAGCATCTATATCATTTTATTTTGGTTTAATAATGTCTTGAAATATGTATACATCAGATTTTACCTCCCTCTCTGGAATGAGGGTTCATGTATCTCTGTGAGTGGAAGATTCTTCCCCGAATATCAGTTGTTTTTGTCTTTAAGTTCAGAATTAAACTTTGTATAATGAGCTCACTGTTGCCAGATCTTTTGAGGATTTATATAGTACATAAATAAAAATTAATGTATAAATATATTGCATATACATGGTCACCTGTGCATACAAACTCACATACACACCCATGCTTATACTTTTGTGTATGTGCATATATAAACAGACCTTTACCAAATATAATTCATTTGCATGTGGTAATTAAATTAAAAACTTAAGTATAAAAATAAGTTCTAGAGAACAAGGCATCTTGCAAAATGTCCTATACATAAATTTCTTAAGTCAGTTGAAAAGCATACAGAAATGTACTAAAAGAAAGTACGGTTAAGCAACCAGCAAAAACCCTTGTCCCTTCCTGTTATTGCTTATACTCTCTCTACAACAAAATTAGAAATAAGGGCAAAATAGTTTCTGCTGGGTATTGGGGGGGGGAGAGGGAGGGGGCGGAGTGGGTGGTAAGGGAGGGGGTGGGGGCAGGGGGGAGAAATGAGCCAAGCCTTGTATGCACATATGAATAATAAAAGAAAAAGAAAAAAAAAAGAAATGATTAACGAGATTTTTGTTTATAAATGAATGGAGATTGTCTTATGAAAGCTTATTTTGTATTACACGTAGGATTATACAAACCTGCTATTTAATAATATGCTTATCAATTTATTCAAAGTATACAGGATAAAATGATAATAACTGTATGTAGAATTTATCATTGCTAGTAGAAATTGATATATCATGGTGTTTTAGCCTTAAGTTTGACATGTTCTGACAGTTTTTTTGTTTTAGTGATAGGGAAGTTTTGACAAGTGCAGTTAATATTTAAAAAATTGTCTTTCCACGGGATGAGAGAGTCACCACGTATCATCAGTTTATATATTTTGCTGTGGAGACTCGCTTTCACCAAATGTTGTTGACACTTTTATCTGCTTGTGCATTTCAGAGGAGCATTGATAATTGGACTAAAACCCAGTGGAGACAGATTAATGTGGAACAGATGGATGTAGAACTCAGAAGGTTTGCCAAGGCGAGTTCCATAACTGTCTGTGAGGACAATTTATCGTTCTTAGCACCACCTCCTTCCCTCTTCCCTAACCTAGTGTCTGGTGTGTTGGGCTGTGTGTCCTTATTTACTTCAAGTAGGATGATACCAGATAGTATTTTTTCACTCTCAGTCAGTTGCACTTCTAATCAAGCCTGCCTTTCTGTGAATGAGTTGATAAAAGCCTATTAGAGCTAATGAATTTATGAGAGGCAACTGTAATCATGAGTTTCGTAGGCTGTCTAGAATGCAGAGGAAGATTAAGAGTATCAGAGCTCAGGGGTGAGGCTTATGAATGAGGCCTTTCATTTCTCTCCTTAGCAACCATGAGCATTTTGTGTCTGAAATGGTACCTTTTGATTCTGGCACTTGGGGCAAGTGGTAGGAGTTTGTCACATCTGGATTTATATGAAATAGTGTGATCTTTGTTGTTATTAATCATTCCAGTATCCCAAGACAGCTGCTCAGGATATACAAAACTTAGCTTGTTTGAATTTAGAGCCTTGATAGTCCCCAAAGAGAACTTTGGATAAAGTGAAGATGCCCAACAGTGAAAGGCAGTTAAAAAAAAGGGCAGGGCCTCAGGGCACCAGTGGTTCACATCTTCATTCCTAGCTACTTGGGAGATAGATTGGGAGGATCCTGTTTTGAGGACAACCTGTGTAAAAAAAAGTTCACAACTGAAAAATGTTGGGCGTAGTGGTACACACCTGTCATCCCAGCTATGCCGGGAAACTTAAAATAGGAGAGACATGGTCCAGGCCAGCCTGGACAAAAAGTGATACCCTATCTCCAAAATAACCAGAGCAAACAGGGCTAGAGTCATGGCAGAACATCTGCCTTGCAAGCATGAAGCCCTGAGTTCAAATCCTTGCACTGCCAAAATATAATAAAAACCCACTGGTTATGAAGATGTGACCTGATACCCCAGCTACTTGGGAGGCTGAGTTGGGAGGATGCGTTGAGTCCCAGAGTTTGAGATGAGCCTAGGCAATATACATCCTCTATCAAAAAAAAAAAAAAAAGAGGACAGAGCCTTTTACTATTTTTTTCCAGCCCAGAATTGCTCTGCACCTGACAGTTCTGCTCCACTCCTACCAACTCTGTCCAGTTTGTTCTCCCAAATTGTCTCAATCCAAAAGACCCTGACTCCAATGCTTTTTCATTCCTTTGGGTGTCATGGGGCAACTGTAACTCATACTGTACTTTTTCCCTGTCTCCTCTACCATCGGCTATCTCGTTTCACAGTGGCAAACCACCCCTCCTTTCAACTGCAGATCTTTATTTCTTTATTTGTAAGTCAATTGGCATTGTCCTCTCTGTGCTGTACTCCAGTGGTTTTATTTTAGATTTTTTCATTCACATGGCTGACGTTGTTCCATGGGCCAAAAGGTCAGCCAAGTCAAGAACCCTATTTGAAATATCTTAAGATCGTATTATTTTTGGGTCTTGGTGGGACTGGGATTTGAACTCAGGGCTTCATGCTCATGAGGCAGGCGCTCTACTGCTTGAGCCATACCTCGAGCCATTTTTGCTCTGGTTATTTTGGAGATAAGTTCTTTCTTTTTGGCCATGTCAGCCAGGACCTTGATCCTCCTATTTTATGCTTCTCTCCATAGCTAGGTAACAGGCATGTGCCACTATGACCAACTTTTTCCCATGGAGATTGATCCAGGCTGGCCTTGAGCATCCTCTCAATCTCAGCCTCCCCAGTAGCTATAAGTACAGGCACTTGCTATGGATGCCCAGCTAAAATCATAAAATATTTAAATTTCAAGAAAAAGACACTCTTTGGTCACCAACAGTTTTTAAACAAGTCTGTTATTTGAAGGGCAGTCTCAGGAATCCAATAACTGTCAATTTTTTTGTGTGTTTCTGAAGGAAATGCTGTTGACTGCATGTGTCCTTGTGAACTCTTCCCTGCATTTGATGTCCCACGGGACATCCAGTTAGCTCTTGTGACTGAGAAACCAGTGTATCTAAGTGACTTATACACAGTGCACTCAAGAATATAGAAGCATGTGGACCCTTTGCCATTTCTCTGGTTGCAGCCCTTAACCTAGGGTTTTAATGCTTTCACTCTTTCTTAATCCAGGGATGGGGAAGAATATATCTATTCTTCCAAAGGAGTCAAATTCTGTCATGTATTATATCTAGGAAGCTGTTTTATTCCTACATTTCTTTAGGAAATTCGGTCACTAGATAAGGCAGTCCGTGCCTGGGATGCTTATGCAGGCCTGGAAGGCTCTGTGAAGGACATGACGACCTCCCTGAGAGCTGTCACGGAGTTGCAGAGCCCAGCTCTCAGGGACAGGCATTGGCAGCAGCTGATGAAGGCCACTGGGGTGAGTCTCCTGGCTCTCAGTAGCTGAGCACTGTTGTGTTGTAAAGTCTTCCTTCTTAGTTTGCATCATGTGGGATGCAGTGCAATGTATGAAAGTTGCCAGTGACATGCAAGAGGTCAAGTTTATTGAGACAGGAACAGAGAGAAAGAGCCTATGTCACCCTGCTTATCTTTCTTACTGGCTCAGTAACCGCAAGCAAGTCACTAAACTTCTCTGAGGTTTTCTTGTTTATTGATAAAATGAGAAGGATGCGCTCTGCTCTTGTGTAGTAGAGTAGACTTGTGAGGAGCAAAGGAGGGAATAATAAACATTTTAGAGAGAATTCTCTTTTCTGAGGAGAGGGTCTGAAGATACAGAAGAAAATTTGAGAGGAGAAGGAGTTCTGACACAGTGATTTTTTTCACTCCACAATTCATTTAATATCATGTCCTTTTTTATGCTCTCCTGATGGTTTTAATTTTATTACAAGATGTAAAATGATTTTTTCATGTGTCTAATGCCACTTGAGGCTCTAATTTTTTTTGCCTGTCTTTATCTATTTGAAAGCAAATTTATCAACCTCAAACTTTATTTTTTTCAGGAAAAGTGACATTTGTGGGTTAAAAAATATATAAAAGGAAGCCTGGTATGTGTGCTTTCTCTTTAGGCAAATCAAGAGCTTGAAGAAATGCTCTCACAGTGCGAGGAAAGTTTGCAGAGTAAGGAAAGAGAGGATGGGGCAATGGGAACAGCCTGGGTTGTATGGTTCTATTCCTAACACTTAGGAATTATGGGGTCTTGGGAAGTCACTTGCTCATCATATCTTGGTTGACTCTTCTATGAAATAAAAATGATGTCTCCCATGTAGACTTGGTAGAAAAAATTGGATAATATGTATGTATATATATATATGAGATCTAGCATATAAAAGTGTTCAATTAACAGTCCCTAGAGCTATTACCATTATAATATTTTCCATAGTCTTTTAGAAATTGGATATTCAGAATTTATAATTAATTTGTTTATTTATTTAGAAAATCTCTCTCTAGTCCCTTAATATGTAATTGTCTATGCATCTAGCTACCCACCCACCCTCCTTCCTCATATTTCTGTCAAGATTTTTGCCTCACCACAGTCTCTGCTTGCCTACATTATTTCTTTCTGCAAGCTGGAGAAAAAACCTTTCAGGCAGATGATCTAGGAAAAGGCATCTTCCTCCAGGCTGTCTGCAGGAGTCATAGAGTAGGGGCTAGATTCAGTCTTCATTAGTCACCTAGGTTGGTGTCCATATTCAGTACACAGTTGCACAGCTGTTCATGGTGGCCTCATTAGCATCCATTGCTCATTTTTTTTCTCTAGGATAGACCTGGCTTCCAGCAGCTCTTGAGTGAGGTCAAAAGTGATGCAGAGGTAGGGTGACCTACTCGTCTGGTTTGCCCAGGACGTTCTAGGATCAGGTCTTAGCAATGAAAGTTTCACATACCGGGAAACTCCTCAGTCCTGGGTCACCTGGGTTATTGGTCACCCCATGCAGTGAAGTATGTTGGGCTAAGGTATCCAGGGTAAGGGACAGTCAGAGCTAGCTGCAGCTTCCAAGAAGCAGAGACTGGATATTCTTAACAGGAGTAGGAAAGGGAGTGGCTTTCTATAACCATTTGCAGATGGGTCAGTTCTGGTTTGCAAGGAAAATGGGTGAGTTTGGGCTGTAGGAACAGCTAAGGTCTTCTTAAGAACCAATTACTGGGGTCAGGGAGAGAAGGGGGAGTCAACAAAATAATGAAGAAATACATGTGAATTTTTTTCATGCTTAATATGAATGACACTATGAATAAGAATATTTTTTGTCAAGGAGATAAGATTGGATTAGTGGTAAAACTAGGTTAAATCACGGAAGCAACTGGGAATTATATTCAGTGAACAGGATACTTCAGGAAGAAAAGACAAATTGAGCTGCTACCTGATTCCTGGGATTTCAGCCAAATTAGAATAAATGAGCAATGAGATTTTCTTTAAAAATGGGTTTTGTGGGCAAATGAGATAAAAAAATGTGCTGACAGGAGGAGGGTATGAAACAAAAGATAGTAGTGTGACATGAACATGGCAGAAACCGTTAGGTAAAAGAAGCCATTGTGTATGAGGAATATAAATCCGACCTTTTTTTTTTTTTTTGACCTAATCAGGTCAGATTTTCAGTAAATGAAGCCACAACACTGGCAGATTTGCTGGCACTGCAGCTGCACAGAGTGGAAGACGATGTCCGGAACATCGTGGACAAAGCGGTGAAGGAGCTGGGGACTGAGAAGGTAGTGTCCTCAGGATTGTGTCTTTTCTCCGACTCCAACCATGTGCTGTAGGCAAAGCCATGTTGGGAGAAGTCCTTCTGATGCCCCGGGAGCGTGGAGACACACTTTCTAGTTTGTTCTCTGCTGCTGGTTAGGTGGGTGACTTGGGCAGGACAGAGATCATTTTAAGGCAGAGTAAATGCTTAAAACAGGAGGGTCGGGCCAGTTGATAAGAATATATTCTAGGTAAGGAACACCACTCTTGAGTTGTTTATATGAACTCATTTAGTCCTTCAAGGCAGGTGACATTGTCCCTGTTTTACAGATGCGGAAACTGAGGTATTGAGAGGTCATTAACTTACCCAGATTCACAAAGAAGTCTGAGGTTCACATTCGTGCCCACTACCTGTTACCTGTCTCGTGCTGGCTAATTTCTACACAATGTCTACCCAATCTTTACATCATCTTTGAGTCTCTTCCTGATCTCACAGACTGTTTTGGGGAGGGATGTAAAACTCAGGTCCAATAGAAGTTTAATTTTTGTGTGATGCTCTTTCATTGATGTACTGGAATTCATTGTCCCAACCTCATCACCATGAATATTTGGAGGAAACAAAGTAGGGTCAATAGTACTTGATGCTACTGAGTTTTTTTTTTTTAAGAAATTATTAACAACATTTTAAAAAATTCTAGATAATAGCTTAGATACTGATCCCAAATTAAGCTTTTGAACAAAGAAATTAATTGATACTTTTAATTACCAGGTTATTACTGAAATCAGCCAGACCTGGGCAACCATGGAGTTTTCTTATGAAGCTCATTATCGAACAGGCATCCCACTACTGAAGTCTGATGAACAACTTTTTGAAACTCTAGAGCACAATCAAGTAAGATGGACAATTTTAATTTTAATTGATGATTTCAGATTTTTTCCAAGTTCTAATACTGAGCATTTATTTATTCATTCATGGGACATCTACTTATAGTCAACACCAAGTGTGGGACCATTTGGGACCCAAAGGTTTAAAGACTTGTTCTTAAGGAACTTTTGCTCAAGAAAAGAGACCAACAGAAGGAATCCAAGAGTGTGAGAAGAGACAGAGGCTTTCCAATTGGAGAGGGTGAAAATCCCAGGGAGGTCCTTACACAGTGATGGGGCTTATACTGGTCTCAAAGGATGGGCTGGCCTTCAACAAAACGATGGCCACCAGGAAAGGATATATAAGCAACAGTGACAATAGCAGTAGCATCTTAGAATGCCAGAAAGCACCTGCTATTTTATAATTTTAAGAGTTTAGTTTTTTGGGAATATAGATTTTTTTTAATGGACTAAGGCCAGAGAGACAGATTTGAGCACAGCAATAGGTTCTTACAAAGGTTGGTATCTTTGGACAGAAGAGATAAGAAAGGTAGAGGAGGCTATTTGTAGAAATAACAACTGTGGTTACTTTTACACATACAGGCTTAGGAAGAGAAATTGGAATAGGGAGATGACACTATTATTTTGGGGTGTGTTTAGTGTGAGGGATATTTGTGTAAAGTTGGAACCCAGCACAGAGGCTCAGTCTAGCAGTGTAGATTGGAGGGTCATTGTCAGCATCTTGAGAATCAGTGAGCTAGACAAAGAGAGAAAAGGAACAAAAGCCAGCTGGGGTCATTACCCTGGAAAAGGCTGCATTTGGTGAACAAGAGGCAAAGGCATAAATATAAGAAAAACAGACACTCAGGGAATAGAAACAGGGTATTGCAGTGTCACAGAAACCAAGGAATAGATTTTTCTTTCCTCAAAGAAGAGTCACATATGTTAAATACCCAGAGTGAGGGGAAATGAGAAGAGGCCATTCCACCCAGTGAAGTCCTGAGATTTCCTTGTCCGAGAGTGATGAGAAGTGTAACCAGACTTCAGGGTGAAAACAAGCTTGGGGACAGAGAGCTGCAGAGTTTAGTAGTTGATGGAGATGAAAGGGAAGTAAAAGCTTGAGTGTCTAGCACAAGGGAGGGAAATTTGGTTTTGGAGATACACACACACACACACACACACACACACACACACACACCTTGGAATGACAAAGAAGCAGGGACTAAGGGAAAATGTAAAAGAGCAGTTTAATTCCTAAAGCTGCATCTCACAATATTTTTTCCTGCCTTTGGGGAGATGCCTGGTCTTCTTATAGAAGACATATTAAATGCAGCTGCTTGTATTTATCTCATTTCTTTTGGGAGAAATGTTAACATGAATATTTATTTACTGCTGTGAATTCACTCATTTACTCATTTGGCAAAAGCTTATGAAACACTCATGTGGATATTCCGTACATCCTAGAAGTCAGCAATAGGCAGAATAACCGTGATGCCTCCCTGATGGGAGCCACAATCTGCAGATGAGCTACTTAAAGTTCTTTGCCTTTTTAGGTTCAATTGCAGACCCTTCTTCAAAGCAAGTATGTGGAATATTTCATTGAGCAAGTCTTAAGCTGGCAAAATAAGTTGAACATAGCAGACTTGGTGATCTTTACTTGGCTGGAAGTTCAACGGACATGGACTCACCTGGAAAGCATTTTTCTTTGTTCAGAAGATATTCGAGTCCAGTTGGTAAAAGATGCCAGAAGATTTGATGGAGTAGATGCTGAATTTAAGGTTTGTCAGAGACAGGCTGTAATCTATTCTAGCAAAGTTTTCAGGACAATATGAAAGTTTTATAAAGAACTATGGTTCAGAGTATTTCATTTAAAAAAAATTAATATAATTTCTGAATTTCAGTAAGCAGGGTTCAGAACACCTTTTCTGTAAATGGACAGGTAGTGAATATTTAAGATTTTACAAATCATGCTACCCTGTTAACTACTCAATGCTATCTTTGTTCTATGAAGGAAAACAGATACCTCTTAAACAATAGACATGACTGTGTATCAATAAAACTTTATTTATAGACACTGAAATTTGAATTACACATAATTTTCACTTGTCACAAAATATTATGCTTCTTTTGGTAGTTTTTTAAACCATTTCAAAATGTATAAAACATTCCTAGCTCCTGTGTCATATAAAAACAGCCAGAAGGCCATTCATGTCCCATGTCAATGTCGCATGGATTTCCAGTCCTTGCAGTAAGAAGGGTAAATGATGTCCTAAGTAAAAGACTGAGAAGGGGAAATGCGTAATAAATAATACTCCCAATTTTTTTTCTTTTCCATGAAAGTCATATAGAACACATGGAGATGTGCACATAATAGTGATAAGTTTTTTGAGAAACTTCTAGCAAAGAATAATACCTATACCTTTTTCATTAAGGAGCAGAATTTCCAGAGGAATTCTAACTTGTTTAACTCTTGACAAGAAAAGAGTAAATTGCTTAGCACTGATACACCAAGATTCTGGTACTCATCCCTTCTCTTCCTTCCTCCTTTCTTCTTCTTTTTTTTTCTTCTTATTATTTTTTGGTTTGTTTTACAGGAGAGAAATTCTGTGTGGGCCCAGAATGGTGGCAGTGCCCATACATTTTATTTTGATAAAAACTGTATGATTATATTTGTTTTTAATCCTCATCAAAAAGTTTAAAAGCAAAAACAAATGTGGTCTCAGACATTTCTAGAGCCTCCTTAACTTTGTTCACTCCAACTATTTCTGTTCTCATGTTTTAATCCCCAAAATGGATGAAAACTTTAGAAATTTCTAGTGTTCATGGTATTCTTTTATATAGGAGTTAATGTTCAAGACAGCCAAAATAAAAAATGTTTTAGAAGCAACATGCAGACCTCATCTCTATGAGAAGCTTAAAGATTTACAGCACAGGTAAGAATACAAATATATAAAATGATAAATTGCTTATAGTTTTATGAAATTTAACATACCTAATAGTATTTAAAATCATGTTATTATAGGTTCAGTTGCTACTAAATCATCTTATAATTTTGCTTATAATTGTCTAGTTGTACATTTTAGATGGTATATATAATGTAAGTTTCAAGTGCATTGCTGTTTTCTGAAAAGACTATTATAGTAAATATATATTATTAACAGAATTGATGTAACCGATCAATTCCTTCCTTAAACTATTCTGCAAATATTCATTGAGCACCTACTGTATGCCAGAAACTGGGATTGGCTCACTTATTTTGAGTCCTTTAGTTTGCATACATTTTCCTTTTATTAGAAGTCATCCTTAGCATATTCACCCTTTTGAAATTCTTGTGCTAGGCCAATTTGTAAAGTACTTTTCATATATAATTCTATAACATTGGTCACAAGAATATTCTGGCTTTTGATTTAAAATGGTCAAATCAGGGCCATTGTGGTGGTATACGCCTGTAATCTCAGCTACTCAGGAAGTGGAGACAGAGAGATTGTAGTACCAGGCCAGCCTGAGCAAAGTTAGTGCAAGACCCTACCTGAAAAAACAATCTAAAAGCAAAAGGACCGAGGGTGTGGCTCAAGTGGTAGGGTGCCTGCCTAGCAAGCACTAAGGATTGGTTTCACCTGCCCCCAAATAATAAAGTTAAAAGTATAAAATGGAAAGATCAGCTACTAAAGTGAGAGGTTTATTTCCAGGATGTAATTATTTGTGTTTAGACAATAATCTTTGGGTGTTTGGTGGTTCAGGGTCATTTTTGCTTGGCTCAGGACAATAAGGTAGAAATTATTCTGGATCTTATGACTCCTTTTAGTACCTAGCATGAAAGTCACTTGTGTCTTGTAGACATTCAGTGGGAAAAAAGGAGCCTAAATCAGGTTAAGCAATGCCGAACCTGGTCTTCATTAAGAAAAACAATGGGTGACATAAACTCAAGTCTGATCTACATTTACCCTCAACTAATGGAGTGCATGTGTGTGTGTGTGTGTGTGTGTGTGTGTGTGTGTGTGTGTGTGTGTGTGTGTGTGTGTGTGTGTGTGTGTGTGTGTGGTGTGTCATCTCACTTGGCATGATTGTGTATTAGTCAACAGGATGATGGTGTTAAAGAGGAGAGGAAAGGCTGTTAAATACTGAGCTCATAGTGATGAATGGATAGGTGATAGGAGATGGGTTTGTTCTGTCAAAGTGTCAATGAATGAATAGCCAAGATAGTCCTTAAAAGATTTCTCCTTCATGTAGGCTCTCTCTTTGTGAAAAAGCTCTTGCTGAGTACCTGGAAACCAAGCGTGTGGCCTTCCCTCGCTTCTACTTCATCTCCTCTGCTGACTTACTCGACATTCTCTCAAAGGGAGCTCAGCCTAAGCAGGTAATAAATTTTTTTGGAAGTCTTGTATTATACTGCATTAGCTAAAGAATGTCCCAGTTTTTCTGTCATTATCAAATGCCATCTGTCATGTCACATGTGCCAGGAACTAGAAAATCTGCATTTAGAATTCTTAACGCAGCAACCTAGGGATATCAGAGGCTGAGCTACAGGAAGTAAGGAGGGGTAGCTGCCAGGGTTCAGTAAAGGGATGATATAGGAAATGTGTAAGTTTAGTGACCTGAAAGAAGTCAACAGGAAGAAACACTGGCCCCAAATTCCTCAGGTTTCAGGAACAGAGCTGGAGCATCTGTTGCCTGGTTGGCTGGCAGCTTTCCCAGGGGAAAGTGGGTCACTTGCTAGAACGAGATCATGGCTGGTACTCTCTCACTATGCCTTCAACTCCAGAGAAACCTTGATGATTACTAAGTTGGACTGATCTTCAGTGCTGTCAGAGTTGGAGTTGTACAATTTCAGACTCAGCCTCTAAACTTTTAGTTTCCTCTATCTATGTGAAAATAATGCACCATCAGTTTCCGGGCTCCTGGAAATAAAATAGCAAATAAAAGCAGATGTTTTTATGCTCTGAGAGCTCAGATCAGGGACAAACTGCACAAATTCTACAGAGGCCTTCCTGTAAGCATTCCCACTTCTTTCTTTCTTGTGTGAAAGCTCACACGGGTGGACATACTTAGACTGCATGTGGCAGATTAATTTGAGATGGAAGTTTGTGCATTATTGCTATGGAGTTCTGTGCATGTTCTTTTTATTTAAAAAAAGTTCGTTACTTTTTATGCCATTTGCTTTGGAATATATGTCTCTTCACAGTGCAGTTCCCCGCATTTTTGGTTTTTTTTTTTGGACCCCATGTTTATTTGATTCTTTCTTTCTTGCTCATTATTTACCTTTGAATCTAAATTCAATTGAATGACTATTCTTGTTGCTTATAATACAAGTGAAATCTCACTGTTGACCTAATTATTGGTTAACTTTGACAACTTTTTCTGGGGTCCCACTCAGATATTAATTATATGGTACGTTCATGCTAATCCCTGAATGGCTTTGCAAATACAACCCCTCTGATAAGATTGACTAGGAACCTACCATATCCATCCCTAACATAGTTAAGGAGCACACATTGCATGGTTTTTAAAAAACTAATTTCGAGCATTACATTCACAAGCACAGGTATACTCTTAAGCACTTTATGAGGTCCTGAAGACATTTCATGTCCAAATGCTTATAGTACAGAATGAATCAATATGGAAATTAGAAAAAAGGTGCTTATGTCTATAACTAGGATAGAAGTTTCTTTCTTTCAGTCAATCTTTACATACAATAAACACTTGTGTGCCTGGTTTATTGAACAATATTACTTCCATGGAAGAAGACACATGAGTCAGTTTTATTTTCTGCAATTATTAATCCCAAGAGTGCCCTACTAAATCTCTTAACACTAGTAGCAGGCCCTTTTATAACATCTTGAGCAGGGATAATTTCCTCTTCCCCTATTCTTATTAAGAATGCATTCATAGTGGGGCATAGTGGCTGATCTGGAGGATCGTGGTTTGACACCAGCCAGGCAAAATGTTTGATCCCCATCTCAACCAATAAGCTAGATGTCGTGGAACATGTCTGTTATCCCAGCTATTCAGGAGGTGTAAATAGGAGGGTCATGGTCCAGGCTGGCCCTGGGCAAAAACAGGAGACCCTGTAAAAAAAAAAAACTAAAACGTAAAAAGGGCTGGGAATGTGGCTCAAGTAGTAGAATGCTCATCTAGCAAGCTCAAGGCACTGAGCTTGTTCAAACTCCAGTATCACCAAAAAAAAGCATAAACCAAAATTAACTGAGTCAGGTCCAGTTGGAAATTTCAGGCCGGGTGCCAGTGGCTCATGCCTGTATTCCTAGCTACTCAAGAGGCAGAGATCAGGAGGATCTCAGTTCAAGGCCAGCCCAGTTAAATAGTTCACAAGACCCTATCTCGAAAAAACTCATCACAAAAAAAAGGGCTGGTGGAATGGCTTAAGGTGTAGGCCCTGAGTTCAAACCCAAATACCGCAAAAACAAACAAACAAAAAAACAATTAGAAATTCCACTTCATCTCTGTGTGAAGGCCAGGCTTTTACACATAAACTTGAGGTTGAGGGGAGATGTTGCTTTTTCACTCCCCTCCCTATGCATTTATCATGGGGAGGGGTTTAGATGTATGATCTTTGGTGCTGAGGATTGAACTTGGAGCCTCATGTGTGCTAAGCGCATGCTCTACCACCGAGTTCCACCTCAGATGTTCATGGTCCTTTCTTAATGATGGCTGTGTTTATCTGGTCAGCAGTGACTGTCCATCTTCACACTCAATAGTGAGGACCTACATGTTGGCTATCTTATAGAACACACTTGCAAGTCCTCAGAGGATAAAGGGAACCTCCCCAGAGGTATATATGGCAGAATTACTCTACTCAAACTCCTTGGAAGCATAACCAGCCATCTAGTAACATCTTCCTCGTTTCTCCCTAACAGATGTCTAAACACAGCACACTGTGGAGACTCACTTCCCACAGGCACCCTTCCATGTGTGATTCTTAGTTCCTCTCCTTGACCTTAGAGTAGAGGAGTGAGGGGACCACATGGCTTCCTGCTCTCAGCTGATGACTCACACCTGTGAAGATGCCACCTCCTTTCTTCTCCTCCTCCCTTGGACACTTTCCATCAAAGGAGCATAAGGAGGTAGACAAGGGAGGCTGTTGAGATGTATCTCAGCAAACCCTAGAGGGACCAGCCCACCCTAACTATGTCCACTGTCCTCAGGGTGCACACGTACCAAAGCCTCTTTGTCCTTACTTACAGTCCTAGGCTGATGCCTAAGGAGCATATCACTAAGTGTATTCTTGTCACCAACACTTCTTAACCTCCTTTCAAATAATCAAAAAATGTTTTACTCCACTACCAAGCAACATGTTGGTTCACATTATATGCATCCCTGCTGCCAACATTTGTTTTCAAACTTCAGTAGTCTCCCTTTTACACCTTTAGTTCTTTTTGTTTTCACAGCACAATGTGCATATTTCACAGAGAAGACAATTATTTCTCTATTACCAACGTCACTTATTGCAGAATTCCCCTCCCCGACCCGTCTCATTTATAGCTTTGTAATCCTACTTGAATCTCTGAAGTTCAGGTTCATTCCTCAGTACTAGAGCTAGCACCACTCCTCAGAGAATGATGACCGAATGTGTTTTAAAAGATTTTAAGTCACAGCTTGATAATCTCCAACATCACAGGCTGCTTATATCATACCAACAAAAGGTGGTGGATATTTCTGCCTACCAGACAATGGGGTCAGGCAATTTGATTTCTGATGGAATTTGAAATTTGGAGGAGATTCATATCATTTCAAAATATACCTGAACTGTGATTTCACTGAAATCTTTTTGTTATGCTAGTTAAATTTTGAACAATTCAGATTCTTGTCAGATGCCGTCACACTGTTATTAATGCTCTGTTAGAAAAAAAGTGTTTAGAAGCCTTTGTGGTGCAAAGAACCATCCAAGAGTGACTTGAGGTAAGGGATTGTGAAGTCACAGAGGGCAATTTGTGTCATCCACAGCTGTAATAGACTCCATGCCCTGAAAGGTGGCTCTGCAGGGTCACCGTGCATTCTGAATTTGTGGTCACTGTCTGTGGAATAGTCCATGCTTTGGGCAGCTGTGTGGGAAACTGTGGCCTTTCTATACTCCCCTCCCCTCTCTGCAATATCAGAATCAGTTCCAGACCACCAGAAAGAGCATTTCCATCTATGCTCCTTGTGCTGACAGTCCTGAATGTGCTCTGTGTAGTGTGACCAAGATAACATGGCAACTGCAGCTTGTGGAATAACAATGCAGGTCCCCATCAAAGGCACTCTTTGTAGGCAGATAACTCATCTTGACATCTTGTGAGTGACCTGAATTTTTTAGACCTCCCTCCCCAACCCACCCACACTCAATTTAAGAGTGTTGGTCTGAGTGAGTTTCTGAAGTTAATTTGTGGAATTTGGTGAGCCAGGGAAGTCTGGTACCACTGCAACCTCCATGATGCCAGCAGTTTTCAACTGAATGTCAGAGTGGTGCAGTTCGATATGTACCTTCTGCGATTATTAGCTGTTGCTAAGCTTGGTTAAGGTCAAATTTTAAAGGCGTTTTTCCTTCTAGAATTCAGCCTGACCTCACAAGGGCTTGGATTATCTGTAGGATTCTCTTGTAGTTTCTGTAGGAAAAAAACTTAAGATGTACTTGCAAAATACATGGACATGGTGCAGTAGTTATATGTACCTGGAGTGATTCATTGTAATATTTGATTTTCCCCCCTCTGAAAAAATATCCATTTGTGTTTTTGGCCATTTTCTCTTCCCACATCTACTAGATGTTTAGCTTCTTCGTGATGACCTGCTTATGGGAAGCGTCTCCATTATGGAGCTAGACTTTGTAAGAAGAAAGGAGAAACTTCCAGTGTTTTTAATGTGACCAACTACATTTGTGCTGGCTCATGGGCAGCCGTGAACCACATGTGGCTATTGAGCACTTAAAATGTGAAAGCTGAAGAATGGGCATTTCAATTTTAATAAATTTAATTGATTTAAATTGAAAAGCTGATATTTGGTTCAGTTATTGGAAAACATAAGTATGTTTGGAACAACTTGGATGTGTGAATCTACCTTTGCTCTTGCATATCTTAGGAAATCTGAGTATAGAACAAACATATCTGATGAAAATTGCAAATTGAAATGTGCTATAAATGTGTGCACCTGGTTTCAAAGACTTATTACAAAGAAAAAGATGCAAAATATCAATGATTTTTATATCAATCACACGCTAAAATATTTTAAATATACCAGGTTAATATATTAAAATAAATTTTACTTTTTGTTTTAAGGTGAGTGACAAAAACGTTGCAACAGTGAAAAATTAAGGCCACCATGCATTCTCTAAAATGACAAGATTAAAAATACATGTACTGGGGAATGTTTAATGTTTGCATCAAGAAATCCCCTTCAAGGGCATGGGTACCAATGTACATAAGAGGATGTCTGCCAACATGTCTCTTAAGAATTCCCCTAAATTGCAGTGATAAAATAAATGGCATTCAGCTGATAACTTATCACAGACTGTAAACATTAGCACTCAGAAAGGTGCTTGTGAGAACTGGGCTTGATATTTGGTGAGAAAAAGCAGTGCTAGATCAGAAAATGGCCACTATCTAGACCCCACATTCCACATGCACCATGTGCTTTTACAGAGAGTTTTCACTGGTCATCTTCATGATAAAGTTTCCACTTGACTTACAGGAATCGGGATGGTTCACTCTCAAGAGAATATTCTTCCTTAGACAGTTAAGGGGAAAAAGGTTCAAAATGCAGATGGTTAGTTGAGTGCAGGCAGGAATTAATGGTTTTGGTTGAAATTACATCAAGCAATGATCCTAACTTTTCTAGAGGACACTGGAGGAATACTTGGTACCTAAAGAGGAAGAAGGGATTGGGGCTAGGAATGAGAATGAGGCACCAAAAGCAAACAGACACAGAAGATGGTCATGGTTTGGCCATCTTGTCATTGCCTCTGTTTTCCTTCAACTGATCAACAAGGAGTAGATGCTACTCCCAGAAGTGTAGCTTGTTATAGACACTGCTAAGTGGGAACAACTCTGCTTAGAACACGTCATGAATATATTGTATTTTAAATGGATGTCTTTGTATAAAGGCAGCCTGATACCTAGAGGTTAGGCATTGAGGTGTGTGATAGAAAATAGAGAATCTAGTTCCTAAATAAATGCCATAAATCAAGGACTGTGAATGGTGCACACCTGTAATCCCAGCTAGGCAGGAAGCATATGTATTAGGATCATGGTCCCAGGCTGGTCCCTGGTAGAAAATGTCATCAGATAATGTGTTTCCCTACACTAGGCTGAAATACTATGATTAGTAACATATTCATTTCCCACAGTCTTTTTATTTTAATTTTATTTTTATTAATGTTGTACTGAGGGTATTTTGTGACATTTACAAAAGTTCTTACAATATATCATAGTTGAATCCACCCCATCCATCATCCTCCTTTATCCCTCCTCCCACCCTCTTAGAATAGTTTCAACAGGTCTCATTTTTCTATTTTCTTAATGAGTACACAATATTTCTACCATATGCACCCTTCTTTACCCTTCCCTTATGTCCTCCCCCCTTCCACTGGTACTAACCCCTGGACACCTGTGTTTACCTTCCTGTTCTTTGTTTTTGAAAAAAGGCATTTTTGTTTAAGATAGCTATACAGGGAGTTTCATTGTGACATTTCCATGTGTACATGTATTATATCCCGAATTTGTTCATCCCCTTCATTTTTCTCCTTTTTACCTTAGTTCTGTTCTTATAGTGATTTCAACAGATTTAAATATTCTATATTTATTCTTGTATTGAAAGTACATCAACCGTATCACTTTTTTTACTTTCATCTTTTTACCCTCTTTATTCCATGAGTGTCCTCCCCTTAAGGTGACCTGTTTTTCATTCTTGTCTTTTATTAAGTGTCTGTTCTTGTTATTATACCTGTACATGCAATATGCTTAAGTCAATGTAACCCCCCTTCACTGTACTTCATCACCCTTTCCCCCTTATCCTATATTATTTAAAAGTTTTCAATGTGTTTCATTGTCTTGGTCCTTCAAAGATGTGATGTATTTCATTATTATTCACTATCTTCCTTTTCTTCTTCTCTTCCTCCCTTCATTTTCTCTACCAGTTCCACTCTAGGGTACATGTTCTATATGTATTTGTATGTATATATATTTGTATTGGACCTTTATTTCACATATGAGAAAAACATGTGGCCTTTGGCTTTCTGAACCTGGCTAGCTTCTCTTAACACGATGTTCTCCAGTTCTATCCATTTACATGCAAATGACAAAATTTCATTCTTCTTTATGGCTGAATAAAATTCCATTGTATATAAATATCACATTTTCTTAATCCATTCATCAGTTATGGGGCATCTTGACTGTTTCCACAACTTGGCTATTGTGAGTAGTGCTGCAATAAACATAGGTGTACAGGGGCCTTTATTGTAACCTGACTTACATTCTTTTGGGTATATCCCTAGGAGTGGAATTGCTGGATCATATGGTCATTCTATTGCTAGTTTTTTTGAGGAGCCTTCATATTGTTTTCCATAGTGATTGTACTAATTTACCTTCCCACCAACAGTGTATAACGATTCCTTTCCCCCCACATCTTTGCCAACATTTATTGTTGTTTATGCTCTTAATGATAGCCATTCTAACAGGAGTGAGGTAGAATCTCAATGGTTTTGATTTGCATTTCCTTTATGGCCAGGGGTGTTGAATATTTCTTCATGTATTTTTTGGCCTTTGAATTTCCTTTTTAAATTTTATTTTATCATTTTTACATGTAGTTACATGTGTATAAATTATTTGGACCACCTCTCCTTCCACCCCAACCTTTGCCATTTGGGCTTCTTTCTTTGAAAAGCTTTATTCAGACAACCTCTGTATAGATATGTCCTCACTCCTTGACATGATTTGGAATTTGAGAACATATACATTTGCACACGCCTTGAGATATCAAGACCAAGTCCACTAAAAAGACTAAAATTTCAAAACTCACAAGAATAAATAATAGTAAAGAAGTGGAATGATGGAAACATTCACTTGCAGCCATTGGAATTGTAAATTGGCACACTCAGGAAAACTGTTTAATGGTTTCTTCAAAATATGAATATAATATTCAGCAGTTCTTCCTTTGTGCGTACTAATCAGGAATGCATACATTTTTGGACCAAGGGGGAGTAGAAGAATTTTCCTAGCCACATTATTCATAATCACCTTAAACCAGAAACAATCTCAATGTCCTTTAACAAAGAAATAGTAAAAATGTTGGGTTATATTCACACAAAAGCATACCACATAGCAAGGGAAAAAACTAGCACTGTACCTAGTAAGAGAACTAAATCTTGGCAATATCATAATGAGTGATGGAGACATGCAGGAGTGCGCATGTGTGAGTTCTCTTGTGTAAAGACTGTGTCTATATTTTTGAAAGATAATGTATGTGTTTAGAGGAAGGATAACTGGCATGGACCGTGAGAAGTCTTCTGTGTGCTGGTGTTCTATTTTTTAATGATGGTGGTGGTTATAACACTTGTGGTTACTTTCTTAAAATTCATTGAGCTATACCCACGATTTTCCCCCCATTTTTCTGTCTATGAATTTCAGTTTCCAAAAGTTAAATTGAGAAAACTAATCATTTGTATTGTGAACACATTTATATTAAATTATACAAGATTATGTACCCCAAAGATTTTAGGGAAGAAACAGAATCAGTCTCACATGCACTGATTTATGAATATGTCTAAGTTATCTTAATAAGAAAAAAATCAATTCACAAAATATCGTATATATTTTCATTTTATTTTTGATAAAAGCAAATCTGGATTAGGAAACTATATGTTTGTTATTGAAAGTTTGAAAAATGTAGAAATACATAGAAGATAAGAATAATATTGTTCTAGATGCTATTTTTGTGATTATACAGTTGTGTATACTGAACATATATATTTAATCAAAACGGGAATATTATTCTACAATATGTTTAAAAGTCATAGAGGGCTTCATTGTATGGATATATCATGATGGGTTTAATGTCCTCTAGAAAATTTTCACAGATTTTCTCTCAATAATATTGCATGCCCCTCTTTCTACCATTGCCAATACTGAGTATTACTTTTTAAAATCACAGTAATAGTTGTTTACTGTTTTGACAAATTAGCTTAAATGTTTATGCACATAAAAATAATGGATTCATATCTTTTCCTAGAGGACAATATCTACTAAAGATAGGACTGCCTAAGTTCTGGTCATTATTTACATTCTCACAAACATTACTTCTGTAGCTATCACTACCATTATGAATTAAGTGAGATAATAAACACATGTCAGTGAATCCTGAGGTGCACAGCAGGCCAGGGGTGGGACCAGCCTTTGTGTATGTTTTATCTTATTAATGAGCAGAATCATTTTTAGGTATATTGGGCAAACATAAAATCAGATAATGCAGGCAAAAGCAAATGGTAAGGTCTGAGAATGTAATTAGAAAATAGTGTTTTCTCTTCCTTCCCTTTGTGTTCTAGGTAGGTGAACAGCAGCCCTAGGTCAAAGGATAGATCAGTTAATCACTCTGTTGGTTTGTACTTCATATTATAAAATACAAAGATGAGTGAATATTCCTGACTTTTCACAGATAGATAAATGTAAGTTCTTTTATCTAGTAAGAGGTTCTCCCTTTACACGGTTCCAATTAAGTATGAATTTCAGCTACTAGGGATTGGTTAAATAACACCAGCACCCTGACGACATGACACATTTCAGAATCATGAGGTACATTACCAGCAAGTGATTATATAAAGCACAAAGTTCCTTGCTAGCTCTTCATTTCACAAAATTCACTGCATAAGTTAGGTACACAGGATGATCAGCGACCAGGTATGTCACTTCTTTCAAAGTGTGTGAGTGATAAACCACTGTGCATCAGTTATTTTGTTCACACACAGGCAGCCAAGATTGTAGTTGTGTGACCTCCCTGTCCCTATGATGATACCACATGACACTGTGCAACTCTAAATGATGGAAAGAGGGAGTTAGAATGTGTAGGTTCAGCAAAAGGCAGAAAGTGTATCACCCACTGATAATGCTGGAAGTAAAATCTAAATCAAACATAGATGGAATTACAGAAGAGATACCTGGCTGAGAAGGATGACCCTGCACCATTTGAGAGTCTAGATACACAGCCAGGCAGGAGGCTAGTGAGAATGAACTTCTTGACATAAATGAGAACTATGGGAGTAACAAAAAGGATGAAGCTGTCCCAGAGTAAGTGATGCCAAAGAGTGGGGTGGGGGGGGGAAGCTTAAAAGAAATTTTAACATTGAAAGCTCAACGAATTAAAAAAAAAAAAAAGGAGTGTAACAGTTTTCCAAGGCGCAGAAAAGATGCTTATTCCTTATCATAAATTGTAAAAGGAGCACTGTTCAAATTACTCCTAAAAAGTCTTCCACAAAGAATATTTATTTTAATGTGTTTAATGTTTTAAATGGCAGTGTACTAAAAGGTGGCCTAGTTGTTTATTCTTTTTAATTTCCTTACACATTTATAACCAATAGTCAGATTTTTAACGTTCCACCAAAAAAGCTTGAAAGGTTGTTGTGTTGTCTAAAGTGTCCTCATTGATTATTAAGATGGTTGGTGTAAGTTCAGCTTGTGTAGTCATTTGTGATTCCATACTCCTGTGCAAAGCCAAGACTGCCTGTACGCATTACTGTGTGAATGCACCTAGTTTATGCATCTTGAGGGAAAGTTATTTCAGTTTTGCTTGTTAATCTTTTAGAAACCTTAAAATATGATGGAGTTTTGTCTCCTTTAAGAATAGTCTACAAAGTGTTCATTTTAAATGCATTCTTTTTAGTTGTAAAATAAGACATCTTTCCAAGTAACTACCTAGGAAGATGGAATTTAAATTTTGTTTGAAATACAAAGATATCCCACTAGAAATGGAAGAAAAACTGAGGTCAATAGGATCCACATTAGTCATTAAAAAATGCTATCCTCTCAGAAACTTTAAATAACAGAATGTGCAAATGTCCAACTTCAAACATACCAGGTGTAAGTAATGGGAGAGATGCAAAGCACGAGGTTTGCATTGCCTGCCCAATGACTGAGAGGCTACAGGGCCAGAAGTCGTTTAGAAATTACTTTCTCACCAAAGCAATAATGTATGAGGGTGTCTGATGGTCGAGGCCTCATTTGTCTGTAGCTTTTCAACTGAATATCATCCAGCCCCATTACCCAGTGGAAGCCATTCAACACCTGTGTGCATCCTGGCCACTTCAGCTGGGAGAATGAATTGTTACATCATTGCAGACTTTCTGTGTGTGAGTGTCCTTTGGGTAAAGTATAGGGATGGAGGACAATATGATGACCTGCGTAGTGATCAGTCAGCTTCCACTCTCTCTACATGAAAAGTAAGCAAGAGTCTCAACTACTCATCTATTTTACACTTGGAAGTCTTTTTGATGTGATTTTCTTTAATGCTAAACTGCAAATACAGCAAAAACGTAAAGGCTAAGAGCTTCAAAGATTAAATCACCCTTAAGGAGTCCCTTACTGATACTGATGTTGGTCTCACCAAATGCAGATCATTTAGGCAGATTGCTCTTATTTCTAAAAGCTGCTATTATATGCTTACAAAGCCCAGGAAAACTACATTTCAAGAAAAACTCATTACACAGACAGAGCCTGTATTCTGGGAAATGTTATATACATACCTTCCAACCATCTTCTGGTTACCAGCAGCTTTTCTTTTCTACTGAGGTAAAATTCATATGGCATAAAATCAACTGTTAAGTGTGTACAGTTCAGTGCCATTTTGCACAGTCCCAGTGTTGTACAACCACTACCTCTTATCACGTGCTAAAACATTTTTATCACCTCCAGATAAAAACCTGTGCCCACCAAGTAGTTGCTCTGCATTATCTCCCTCTCCCCTTTCCTACAAAACACCAATGTGCTGTCCACATCTTGGTGTTTCATGTAAGTGGAATCATATGGTCTTTTTATGACTGACTGCTTTCATTTAGCTTGATGTTTTCAAGGTTTATCCATGTTGTCTAACACATACGTACTTCATTCCTTTTTATGGCTGAACAATATTCCGGTGTGGGTGTATATGTGTGTGTGTGTGTACCACAATTTATTCATCCAATGATGGACTTTGCTTTTCATGACTGAACAATATTCCATTGTTTGTATATGCACACACACACACACTCACACATACACACACATATATATATAGAGAGAAATTTGTTCATCCATCAATGTACATGTGGGTTCTTTCTACCTTTCAGATACTGTGAATATTGCTACAAAGAACAGGAAAGTACAAGTATCTATTTTTAATTCTTTGGGAGCATCTACCCAGGAGTGAAATTCTGGTTCCCTAATAATTCTATGTTTAATTTGCTGAGGAGCCATGAAACTATTTTCCACTGAGCACCTTATATTTATACCATGTGTAAGGGAAGAATATTTTTTGATAAAATAGAACATGACTGCATTTCAATACATAATCTATATACAACCAAAAAATAAAGCACCACAGTAAAAAGAAAACACATTTCATTTGTAGTGCATGGTAAAATGTTTACACATAGTTCATTTGTAAAATGAATGATAAAATGTTTACATAATCACAGATGACCAAGACTATTATAAGGGAAGTTAAAAAAAGAATAAAATAACACAAATGAATAATATGCAATATAAGGATGATCTAGCTTAATATTAACAGAAATGTTATATTATCAATGATGAATATAGTATTATGTAATGTATGTGCAGTTTTTGAAAATGAGAACTCTGATTCAAATGTTGGAAAAACGTACTCCATTTAGGAGGAACTTACTCAAATGTAGATTTTGCATGTACTTTGCTGTGGCAATTCCAATCCATAGAAATTATTCCAAACTAGTTTAAAATTTGAAGTTTACATATACAAATGTTTATTACATAGACTATGACTAACATATCAAAATTTATTTGTATCACTTTGTGTGAAAAAAATACCCTAAGAATGATCAGAAAACTCCATAAATTACAGGTAATCTTGTAAATTAGAATTACATGGGAAAAGTCACTTAAAATTGCTAATACTCCTTCAAAGAAGTCAGTCCTCTTTCCCTCACTCATGATTCTTCTCTGGCTTTTACTCCATCTACCCTAAGAGAGAGGATAGAGTGAGTTTCCTGATGTAAAGAGTGTTCTCCTTCCCTTGTTGGCTGTGAGTCTACCTGCAGAAAACCCCTCTCCCTTTGCCTTCCTCCATGGCAAACACGGGGTAGCACTCCTGGGTGGAGGCCTGTTGTGCTCTCTCCTGTTAGTTCAGGAGCTGTGTCTGGGGGCCAGTTGGATTTTATTCTTCAAACTGGCCTCTAGTAAAACAGGTGCTGCTACTTTTGTCTTTAAATTTGCTCTTTGTTTTACTTTTCAAATTGTCTACAGTCTTCATCAAGGTCAGTGTGCTATTCATTGGGTTCCTTTGGAGAGGGTAAAACATAGGATGCAAGAGGTTATAACACCAGAGGAATTTGACCTTTGTGGATGTGGCCTGCAATTGCAGGTTCCAAATCTGATTGTCACTTATGCAGTGTTGACTTGGAGAATTTGCCTAATTATTTTCACTTCAATTTCCTTATTCAGTGAAAATATGTAATGTTATTCACCTTTCTTAGATATCAAACATACAGTGGGATTCACTAAGGTATCAGGCAAACGAATGATAAAATTGGACCTAAAAACAGAGTAAGATTATACTTAATTAATGTGTTTATTTCAGATATTTTACCAGCTTTGTAATAGCGTAGACTAATAATATAAGCATGAACTTTGAAAATTTGACTATGGAAGTCCCGGCAGGATGCTTATGTACCACAACAGGATGGAAAAGTCACTAATCTCCAATCTCTAGGCAGAAAACAGGTCACTTTGCAGGGTGACATTTGCCAGCCAACAGGCAGTGATGGGACCAGAGCACCTGGCAACTTCATCAAGGTCCTGTCACAGGCTGAAATCTCAGAGAACACATTCCAGCATTTTAGTGCTGGAATCTATTTTGAGGAAAAACCATTGAGACAGCTCTGGAACTCTATAAGGAGTTTTGTGACTTCATATGACCTCATCTCTAGACTCCCAGAGACCATCTAGAGAAGAAACACTCTTATTTTTTCTCATATTCTTGTTTTAGGTAACGCGTCACCTTGCCAAACTCTTTGACAGCATGGCAGATCTGCAGTTTGTGGATTACCAGGATGCTTCTGCACACATAGCAGTCGGAATGTACAGCAAAGAAAAGGAGTATGTCCCATTCCAAGCAGAGTGTGACTGCATAGGCCATGTAAGATTTGATTATGAGGCTTTGTGTGTCAGGGTAATTTCTAAGGGTTGAATTGAACAAGAAAAAAACAACTCAGGTCAACTCAGGCTCTTGTTGGGCTTTGTGCTGGGAGGTTTCTGTTTACTGTAACCAGTGTGGCAAGGGGTGACTCTTCCATGTTGCCCCATTTCTTTTCATTTTGCTTCAGCATCAGTAGGGAGTTTTGGATACCAGGAGTTGAACTAGACTGAAGGGACTGTCACAAATTGAATGAATACACCCAGAATTAGTAGCAAATGCAATCCCATACCTGTGCCATCTACAAAGCATACACTGTTTTCACACTGCTTGGGGAAGTTTGGGAGGGGTAGGGTGAGGCAAGGGGCTTTGTGGCTCAGTAGTCCATTTGAATGCTGTGAATGACTGCTCATAAAGTTGATTGAGTCTAACAAGCTGGTGTCACATATTCGAACTGCTACAGGTCCAGAGTTAACTTAGAATATTCAGTCTTCCCTCTCACTGCGAAATATCAAAAATATTTTTACCGGATAGTCACAAAAACAGTATGGCAGAGCTTTTGTTGTATTCCTATGATTTGGTGGAACATCTTTTCTTCTGATGATGATTGGGTAGCCTGGGTGAATCCACAGATTTACCAAGGAGATAGCATCTATCGAGAGAGCCTTTTGGGTTGAGGAAGAGGCTTTCTAAAGTATTTTTTTGGAGGGGATTGGTGATTATATATTTTTTTTCAGAAATGTGATTGCAAGTTTATTTTACAAGGGTTTTCTTTTCTCCTCTCCATTGCTTTTTAATATTGTACCAGAAAGCCCTTGCCAAATGAAGGGGAAGCAGATGGTAGAATACTTTGATTAAAATATATTATTTGATCTCTTGGGGTTTTTAGGATATTATTACAATGATTAGAAAAAAGTCACCATAAACTATCTTGACAAAAGTGTGTTGCTGTCTGCTCCCTCCCTGGCAGGCTGTTCATCTACTGGCATGGTGCCCAGAGGGGAAGAGTCCAACTGATAGATATGGTTGTCACTAGCAGCAACCCTTGATGCTGAAAGTTTTTATAGGGCTCTAATTTATTCTACATAAGCAACTTGTGCTAGAGACTTTTTAGCATATACTGTATTTGCTCTTTAGTTGCCTTTGTTTTTATTAAAAGGTGCTTTTGTTTTGTCTTCTCAAACTTTTTCCACACTTTTGTAATTTGTCATCCCAATTTAGTCTGTTTATATTTTATTTGGCAAGTGCTTAGTGAATACTTACTATGCACTTGATGCTAGCTTAGGCTTTTAGGGATCCAGAAATAAATAAGATATGGCCCTGGTCTTTGAGGCACTCTTTGGCTCACAAAGGAAATGGATATACACATGATTAGTAATAATAGGAGGTGATAATTTTTATCAGATTATTAGGAAGTACCAAAAAGGGAAGGATCCAGAGAGTGCCTCGTCAGAGCTTAGTTCTCAAGTCACACTGAGTTAAGTTGCCATGGTTAACACTGTCATCTGAACATGAGCTGATGTGTCAACCTACACATGTGTTTGGTCTTCTCAAATGCATGAGGAAGTTATTGAGAACATGTGGCTCTATTGAGGGTATGCATCCTCTGAACACAGGAGATGCTCAAATAATGATGGCCTTACTGAGAATATACGTTGCCTGGCAACCTTAAGAGTTGTACTTAAAAGCAGAGAAACAGGACCACATTGATTAGATCAGGGATCCTGAACTTGTGCCTGTTAACGAAGCCCAGCTTAGGAAGTCATCTCCTCACAGGAGATGCAAGACCACAGCCAGGGCAGCACTTCCTTTTTCTTTCAAGGAGAAGGTGCCCAGCTCATTAACAACATGTCACTCCTTCCCAGCTCTCAGAGGCTTTAGGAATGCTGCTTTCACCCTTACAGGGCAAGGACAGAAAGTTGTAGCAGCTTTAGTATCTAATGTGACTCTTGCAATTTATTCTAGTAATTTTTTATTGCTGGGCTCTTTTTTTTTTTTTTTTTTTTTTTTTTTTGCAAATAGTACCCTTTTAGTTACATGATAATCATCAAATAGAAACAGATGCATGGATTAATATTTCAAAACACATTCAAATAGCCAGAAAACTGGCTAAGATATTTGTGGGAGCAAAATCAATTTAAAATTAAAAAAAACTTTTTAAAAGATTAATTTTCACAAGTCAGCAGTTGTCCTGTCTCTTGTACTCTCTTGCTGTCTGATTTCTGACAAGTGTGAAGTTTTAACCAGTAGGGAATATAATTATGATACATGCTGAAAAAATTTTGGATTAAGACCATGAACTATGATGATTTTAGAGAAGAATTTTCAGGAGATTTAAAAATTATCAGAAAATTTATTTTTTTTAATTAATTTTCCATTACCCAAAACCTCTACAATATAACTCATACCTCTACAGGAGACTGTGCAGTTTGATTTCATGAAACATTGTTACCAGAGGGGAATCTTGGTCTAGACCCCCTTTGTTTTCAAAGCTGAAAAATAAGTAATAGACCATGTCCTCAGATAGGCTTTGAAAAGTTTTCAGCTAGCTAGGTGATAACATGTAGGAAAAAGACTTTATCCATCAGTAGCTCAATTTCCTCCTGAAGTATCCCTCTTGCAATTTTCCAGAGGGGTTAAAAATAAATCCACCTGAGGCCTTGTTACATTGTCTTTGAGCCAGTGGGAAGATGATGGATCCTTCTTCTGTAATTAAACCTATGTTTTCACATTTCAATTTGTTTCCAAAGGTGGAAAGTTGGCTTCTACAACTTGAACAGACCATGCAAGAGACGGTGCGTCAGTCTATCACAGAGGCCATAGTGGCTTATGAGGAAAAGCCTAGGGAAATGTGGATTTTTGATTTCCCAGCTCAAGTTGCACTAACCAGTTCACAAATATGGTGGACCACAGATGTAGGAATAGCCTTCAGTAGACTGGAGGAAGGCTATGAAACTGCCCTAAAGGATTTTCATAAAAAGCAGGTAATTTTGCTTTATGCTTTTAACACCTGGGCAGACCTGAAGAGGTAAGCACCATTCATTGTTTACCACTTACTTTTAACGAAAGTAGATTCCTCTGGATTTTCCATCCTTAGGAATATGGACTATTGGTTTCTATTTAGCAGGCTTAAAGTTACAGGATTCAGTTCACAGAAGGGGCTGGTTTCTTTGAAGGTCTACCTTCAATTGTAGTCACTGTCATTTGGAGGCTGAGCTAAGTAATTACTTTTTTTCATTGACATAAATACCTCAGATAATTAAGTTACAATCCTGTTATGTTTTTCTAGTAAAAAATAACTGCTGGCCAGTTAATTTGTTGATATTTGTGCTTTTGTAGTAGCTATTTTCACTATATATTTAAGTAAGGATATTTTTAAATAGTTAAAATAATATGTTCTTTTAGATATTATCAATCACTACTCAAATCTAAGTCTTTTTGCCAGTTTTATTTCTGTTTATTTTACTATTTTTTCTCTTTACTTAGTTCTCCATTCCAACTTACTTTTTCTTATTGTTGTGCCAGGTGGGTATACATTGTAGCATTTACAAAGGTTTTTACAATGTATCAAATATATCATACTTGAATTCCCCCCTCCACTGCTCTCACCCATCCCCCCCTCCCCTGATTCCTGGAACAGTTTCAACAGGTATCTTATTTGCATTTACATACATGTAAATTTACATACATGTAAATGCAAATAAGATTTGCACAATATTCATCCTCCTACCCCTCCTGCCGCTTCCCCCCTCCCTAGTCTCCCCTCCCACTGGTGCCAACCCTCCCCTTACGCCCCTGCAGAAGCTTTTCTGCCTGCCTGTTCTCCAATTTTGTAGAAGGAGAAAACATAAACGATAAAAAGAGAAACATGACATTTCTGCTGGTTTGAGGTAAAGATAGCTACATAGGGAGTTTCCTTGTGTTGTTGCCATGCATATGTGTATTACAGCTCTAATTAATTCATCTCTTCCAGTCCTCACTCCTCCCTAGTCCACTTTCCATGGTGGCCCTGGCCAGATTAAAATGTCTATATTCATTCATGTACAGTGAGCATATCAACCTCATTCAAAACTTGTTACTTTTTTGATTATCAAATATTTTATTGCTTAAAACAGTCAGTGATATTTTGGGGGTATTTATATAAATTTATTATTTTCAACCTCATGATTTCTTCATTATATGCTTATTATTAAAGATGGTAAAGAAAATACAGTTAGAGAAAGAAAATAAATGCAAAATAATTTTGAAAAAATACTCATAATTCACTTCCCAGAAAAACTATTGGCATTTTGGCATACAAACATTAAGAGCTTTCCCTCTATCTCCTATCTATTTCTATGTGAATGTATAGACATCTCTCAATACATAAGTACATATTAATTTGTAGCTATTTACTTATGAGCATAGTTATCTATATAGCTATCTATGTTGGTGTATATACATTATTTAAAATATTAACTTTTTCAACATATTTATTATTGGGCTTTTTTGTTATTTTTCATACCACTTCTTATTTCTGACTTCAGTTCTTTCTATAGTAGATCATTTAGCAGTTGTGCAGTATGAGTTAAAATAGGAAATTTTCTGGTCCCTAGTTTAGCTCGGTATAGAATTCTAAGTTAAGAGTTAATTTTCTTTTAGAATTTTAAAAATATTCTTCCATTTCCTTGTGACTTTTATTATTGCTGTGAAGTCTTAAATCAAATTGTTTTTTCTATAAAAGCATCTGACTTTTAGTTTTGGCTGCTTTTAAGATTTCTTTTTCTAGTTCTGGCATTTTACTATCCCTAGTTGAAGGTTTTCTCCCCTGTTTTTCAGACAGCATGCTAAGGATTCAGTTAACTTCTTGGATCTTCATTTATACATCTTCTTCAACTTCAGAAAAATCTCTTCCACTTCTGACTTGAATAATGCTTTCCCTCCATTTGCTCTTTTTTCTTTATGTGGAATTTTATTAGCTGTCTGTTGATACTTCTCATTTTCCTTGCTCCATCTCTTAAACTCTATGTCATGCTTTCCAGTGCTTTATCTTTTCATGCAGCAGTTCAGGTAACTGCTTAAATCTACTTTTGAGTTCACTAACTTCTTTTCCTTGTAGCATGTGTTTAAGAAAATAGGAACTCAGGACTGGGTTATGTAGCCTCAAATCTCAGCATCTACCATTTATTAATATGGCTGTGAGTTAGCTACTCTATGTCTTAGCTTCATCTTCTGCAATACGAGAATAATAACAAGACCTGCATCATTTTATACGTAGAAGGATTAAATTAGTTAATATATGTAAAATAACATTTAAAAGTGCTTCGCAAAACTTATGAGTGATGTGCTAGCCATTGCTGTTGTTATGCTATGATGCTGATAGCAACAATAAGCCCCCCAATAATTTATCATATAGCATTTCCAACATAGAAAATTTGAAAGACTTGCATAGCATTGTGTATGTTGACTACCTTGATTCTACAATTGATTTTTTGTTTTCTTTTCTTTTTCACATATGTGTTTTTATCCAGTCCTCTATTCATAAATCCCTTAATCCATCTTCTATTTATCAGTCATTTCAAAGGAAATTGCAAATATCAATAGTCTTTGCCCCTAAATACTTCAATTTTTATTAAAAATGTTACTTATCTTGACAACTTAAAATTGTATAAATGATGATATAAACGTGTGTGTGTATGTGTGTGTGTGTATAGTAGAATAGCTAAATCAAACTGCTTAATATATGTTTTAATTTTTTGTTGTGAGAACATTTTAAAATCTGTCTTGGCAATTTTTTTCTTTTCTTTCGTCCTCTTTTTTTTTTTTGTGGTACTAGGGCTTGAACTCAGGACCTACACCTTGAGCCACTCCACCATCCCTTTTCTTGTGATGGGTTTTTTTGAGATGGGGTCTCGTGGAACTATTTGCCCGGGGCTAACTTTGAACCACAGTCCTCCTGATTTCTGCCTCCTGAGTAGCTAGAATTACAGGAGTAAGTCACTGGTCCCTGGCTTTCTTAGCAATTTTCAGATGCACAATATTTCATTAGTTGCTGTTACTCTGATGTACAACAGAGCTGTGAAATTTATTCCCTTGTCTAAGTGAAATTTTGCATCTCCTCAATTCCCCCACCTCTGTAACCACCATTTTACTCTCTGTTTAAATGAGATGCACCTTCTTTATTTTCCAGAGGTAAGTGAGCTCATGAAGTGTTTCTTTCTGTGTCTTGCTGATTTCATGTAACATAATGCCCTCTAGAATCATCATTGATTTCTCACATGCCCGGACATCCTTCCTTTCAAAGTAGATGTACCACATTCACTTTATTCATCCATCTGCTGAAGGACACATACGTTGATTCCCTGTCTCAGCTATTACAAACAGTGCTGCAGTGACCATGGCAGTGCAGATGTCTCTTTGATGTACTAATTTCGATTCTTTTGGAGATACACACAGTAGTAGGATTGCAGGATCATACGGCAGTTCTGCTTAGGTTTTCTGAGAAATTGCCATACTGTTTGCCATGTCTATGGTTACATTCCCACCAATGGTGTACAAGGATTCCCTGGTAACCTTCAGTTTACTTACTTCTCAATTTCCCAACCTTCTTTTTTGTCATTTCAAAATCAGTTTGATGATGATCAGTCTTTCCATGGTGCTTTCAAACCTTTTATTTCATTATTTATTTCAGAGATGTTTGATAGTCTTATTTAGATTTGTGTCTACTGTAGTTCTCTTGAAACCAACTTCTCTTAAGTTGGAATTTTTGTTTTTGTTTTTGCATATTCATTTTTTAAAGGTCACCTTTATCTATGTTTGTTTGTAGGAGTTTTCTATCTTAAATTGGGCAGGTGTCCCTATACTGTGTTTTCTCCCCCTTGTTTTTTCTAGATCTCATTCTGGATTAATTTCCTGGTCTAGAACATCCCAATCACATTTGCAGCATCAATTTGGGTATCACAGCTTCACATGGCATAGATGTGAGATTTAACTTTAATAGGGCTTTTTTCCTTTCCAAAGCCCTAAGCTATTTTAAGTTTTTTGGTTATTTTTCTGAGCAGGTGGGTAGAGGCTTTGAAGAACAGTTTATTGGATTGTGTAACACTCTGAAGATCTCAGGTTTATGTCAGTGTTTCAGTTCTAACTCCCTGTCTTGTGCAAGGGAATGTGGGAGTCCTAACAGAGATGGGGACATATCTATTCCCATGTGGCATTTTGAATCTCAGCCTGCAGATGTTTGAGTCTCTACTCAAAGCATTCTTTAGGCTGCAATAGTGTTAGCTTATTAACTATGCTTGGCTGCTCTGGCTTTCAGGTGCACTCTTGTCTGTCTTCCTTCTCCTTCTTTTTCTCTCTCCCTCCTTTCCCTCTCCCTTTCTACTCTATCATGTTTGGCTATAGACTTTGCATTTAGTTACTTGAAATTCTTCTGTGTTGATAGAGAAATTGTCCATGTCAGTTTATTCCAATATGCTGGAAGACCACCTTTCATTGTTGTTATCGTTACTAGTAATATTGTCTAGTTAGGTTGTTTTTGATTTAGGGTTGTTATCAGTGATCATGCAGCAAACAGCCTTGCATATATATGTTGCCCATATTTTCCTTTATTTCTTCAGGATAAACTTCTAGAAGTAAAACTATTATGTCAAGCCTTTGGAAGATAGTGCCAAATATACTTTCCCAGTATCAGTGTTTAAGAAGTCTCTACTTCCTCTTCATCAGCAGCATTGGGTTGATTTTTTAAAATTTCTTTTAACTGCAGTTATTGACATTCTAGGACCTTTCACTTATTTGGCTAATTAACAAAACTTAGTTTTCATCTTGTTCAAGAGTGTTATATATTTATCTGTGCGAGTGTGTATTTAAGTACAGAAAGGGTACAGTTTATGAAAAACATTTATCTGCTTACCTCTGAAACACTTCTAGCACCAATTGGGATGTCTGAGAGACCAGTCATACAAATGCCTACAATACAGAGCTTCCATTCTGTAGCTGGTTCTGACGTGATATGGGAGAAGCTGACATTTGCTGGGGTTTGGGCCAGAGAAGTGTGTGCATCTCAGCTGAAACCTTTTTAGTGTTTCCCTTTAAAAATGTATGTAGCCATCTGCTGAAGTGTTTTTAATTAAAATTACTCTGCTAATATTGGAGCAGTCTTTTAAATGGACTTTAGTCTTCAAAATAGCTTGCTTAATTTTCCAGCTAGAGACCAGAGTTGGCTATAATTGATCTACTTGAACAAGAGACTTCTTTCCTTAGCTCTTGCTTACAAAGCATAATGAGATTAAACTAAGATAATTATTTTAAACTCTACTTTTTCCCCTGAGACTTATTATGATTGCGTGTACACTGGTATTGAGATTAAAGGCAAAAATCACTGCATTTTAGATATGTATCCCCTGCCTTGTCAGAGTCTTTGAACTAGGATAGATATAATAAATTTAATTTCTTAGATATGAAGGTTCCTTGGCAAAAATATTTTGTTTTGGAAGCTTGGGACCTGGTAAGAATGTTTTTGCTCTCCTTTATTATTGACCTGAGTAAAAAATTATCAAAAGAGAGAGGAAGCATTTTGCACTTTAAAAAATTAATAACAGTGATGTGCAAAGACATTCCCCAGAGAGCCTTTGATAAGACTCATGATAAACAATACAAAACTTTTCTCATTAACCATCCATCCTCTCCTTATGCAAGTCTCTGAATTATTGTAGGCATAAGAAAGAAACCTTTATTTTGCAACTTGAAGCCAACTTTTGGCCTTACTTTCAGTCACTGACAGAGAAATTGTTTCAAAAACAAATTGGATCCAAAATTGATGGCTGTGTTAGTCACCTTTTCATTGCTGTGACAGAATACTTGAGAAAAGCAACTTACAGAAAAGAAGGTTTATTTTGACTCCAGTTTCAGAGATTTCAGTCCATGGTCACTTTTTTCTGGGCTGTGCTAAGGCAGAATTATCATGGTGGGAATTCCGGTTTCCACCTTGAGACTTAAAGCTGCTTTAAATGTTCTTGAAAAAAATCATTTTGTACACATATAGTTTCATCTCCTGGGTGAACACCTAAAAGTGAAATTGCTTGATAGTAGAGAAAGCATATATTTAACCATTTAAAAAACATTCAGACAGTTGATTCTGCATTGCTATACTCCCATCAACAGTACTACAAAATTGTATGCTTTGTATGCTTGCCCGCATTTGGTGTTGTCAGTCTCTGTAATTGCAGCATATTAGCGGTTATAAAATAGTATCTCAGTGCAATTTTAATTATCCGTTTCTAAATATCTATAGATGTTAAGCAACTCATGTGTTAATTGGCATTCCATCTTCTATTGGAAAGTGTTCACCTCTTTTGCTCCATTTTTAAAAAACTGGTTGCTTTGCTCTTTGCCTTTCTATTATTGATTGCAGGATTTCTATATTTGCACTAGGCTTCTCATTTTCTTAGTGGTATATTTTCTGAAAGTTGTAGTTTTGATGTGCCAAATTTTTCTTTCATGTCTAGTGTTGTATGTGTCATATACAGGAAATTCTTACCTAATTAAAACCCATAAGTATATCTTTATAGTTCTGTGTTTTTCATATACATCTGTGGTCTATACATCTTTCCTTTTTCCACTGAATTAACTTGACTCCTTGGTCAAAAGTCAATTGACTCTGTATATGTTGCTCTTGTTCCAGTGATCTATTTTTATATCTTGGTGCCAAATCCAGTCTTCATTGCCATATGCTTATAGTAAACCTTGAAATTATGTTATATATATCTTTCAATGTTATTGCCGCTCCTCCAAACTGTTTGGATTATTTTTAGGTTCTTTTCAATATAAGTTATACTATCACAGCATTTGTTTTTAAAAGTATAATTTTTAGCCTGCGATAACGGTGAATCTAAATATAAATTTTGGGAGAATGGGTATCTAAATAGTGATGGGTCTTATAGGCCAAAAACATGGCATATCTCTCTACACAGGTCATATCTAATTTCTTTCAATAATGCCTACTATGGATTTCAACTTAGAAGTCTTACACATTTCTCACTGAATTTACTTTTAGACATGTGATATGTTTTGATTATATTTTGTAAACTAATCTTTAAATTTTCTTTTCCAGTGTTTATGGGTAGTAATAGAAATATATTGGCTTTCTAATATTTACCTTGTATCTTGGTAACCTGCTAATTTGTTTACTATACTGTGATGGTGACTCTTGATTGTGAACTTGATTGGATTGAGAAGTGCTTGTGAGATTAGTAAAGCACATCTCTGAGTGTGTCTGTGAGGGCTTTCCAAAGAGGATTAACTAAGGGGAAAGACCTACCCTGAATGTGGGCAGCACCATCCTATAGACTGGGGGCCCAGACAGAATAAAAGGGGGGGAGGGAATGAGAGAGCCAGCTAGCATAGGCATTCTCTCTCTGATTCTTGGCCACAAGGCCCTCCCCACCATGAAAAACTGAAACCTCTGAAACTGTGAGCAAAATAAATCCTCTTCCTTTAATTTGACGCCCTCAAGTATTTGGTCACAGTAATGAAAAAGCTATCACATACATTTAATAGTTCTTTTAAAATATAGATTTTGTGGGGGTTTCTATGTACATAAGTACATCATCTACAAGTAATGACAGTGTTACTTCTCTTTCATTCATTATTCTTTATTCCCTGTTCTTGCATTATTGAATTGGCTAGCACCTCTAAGAAAATGTTGAACAAAAGTAGTGTGACCTGCTTGCCTTATTGCCAGTTCCAGGACGAACAAGTTAACATTTCACCGTTGAGTATGATACTGGTTTCATGTTTTTGAAGATGCCCTTTATGACGTAAAGGAAAATCTCTTTATCAGATAGAGGAAAAATCTATTTTTAGATTACTACATGCAGAGATTTTTTTTATCTTGAAAAGGCATTAAACTTTTTCAACTCTTTTGAAATGGTCATGTAATATATTTCTTTTATTCTGGAATTTTCTTGGAGGATGCGGAGCTAGGAATTGAACTTGAATCCCTCATCCATGCTAATCACAGCCTGTACCACTGAGCACCACCCAAAACCTTGTAGTGACATTTTGGATAAGCCAACTTTGCATTGCTGAATAGGAAACTCTACTTTGTTATGGTGCATTATCCTTTATACATGGTTATGTGTCTTTGCTGGATTCTATTTGCAAATGAATTCTGTCTTTATTTATTAGAGGCATTTATCTGTCATTTCTTTTCCTAAAATATCTTTGTGTGGCTTAGGGGAAGGAGTATACTCAAAAGGAGTTGGAAAGTGTTCTATCTTCATCTATTTTGTGAAAGTTTTTTTTTTTAGACACCACTGATGATGCTGTCTGGGTCTGGAGTCTTCTTTGTTGGAGCATTTATTGTTATAAATTAATTTTCTTCTACATACATGGCTGTTTAGATTTTGAGACCTCTTTTCTGTATCAGTTTTGGAAATTTGTATTTTTCAAAGAATTTACCCATTTCATCTAAGTCAGGGGTTAGCAAATTATAGTCCTCTGGCTAGATAGGGCCCAGTGTCTGTCATCTGTGCCTGCTTTCGTGCTACAGTGGAAAAATGGAGTAGTAGTGACAATAACTCTGTGGCCTACAAAGCCTGAAGTAGATACCATCTGGCCCTTTACAGAAAAAAATTGCCTACCCTTGATCTAAGTTTTCCAACTTATTGTCATAAGTTACTTTTACTATCTCAATATTGTACATAGAGTGAAGATCTGGCCTGAAGTTCCATAGTCATTCTTGGTGTTAGTAATTTGTTTTTCTTTTTTCTGTTTTCAAAGGACTAACCTTTGACCCTGTTAATTTCTCTGTTATTCATTTTATAGTTTGCTGATTTCCATTTTTATTTTGATTATTCCTTTTTTGTATCTACTTTGAAGTTAATTTGTCCCACTTTTCCAAGTTTCATAAGATAGGAGCCTAGGTTATTGCCTTTACACCTTTTTCTTTTCTAATCTAAGCATGTGAAGGAACCTTTAAAACTTGATGAAAAATATCTACCAGAAACCTGCAGAGAAAATAATACTTAATGGTGAAACATTCGAATTGCTTCCATTAGTGTCAAGAATGAGATAATTATGCCCGCTGTCTCTGACATTCATTGCTTAATATTGTGCTAGAGGCCTTAGCAACAGGCTTAAAGGAGAACTAAGAAGGCAGCATTGGAGAGAGCATAGGACTTGGTGCCCTCTACTACTCTCTTTGCTCTGGTTGCTGGACATGAAAATCCATTGTTTCCGATATGACTGAAGGTGAAACACTGGTGGGTTCAGAATTACAGATCTTGTTGCTACTGTTAAGAGATAAGAACTTGGATGTCCACCTGGAAAGAGGTCAGGAGTGCTGGTAGCTTATCCCTAATTGCTATTGCAGTTGTATTGTATGGTGCCTTTTGACCAGCTGAGCAGAGGACTATGAGCTCCAGATCTTAACATTTCCACACAGTGGCCTCTTCCAGTTTCATTGCCACCATGGCCTAAGTGTCCCCAGCTTGGGAAATCTGATGTTGCTGATGCTGGTAAAACTGCATTGCTTTGGCTGCAAGGAAAACCTTTCTACATGGCTTTTTTTAAACTTGTAGTATTTAGAGACACAATTCCTTAAGCCATATGTATGGCTTCTTTATGTCATCCTGCCACAGGAGCTGGAACAGAACAAAATTAGGAGCCACCAATTCTCTCTGGCCTGGATTCTGTTACTTTCTGTGCCTGACTCCATCCTTCACGGTTAGTCCACCATCATCCCACTAGGCTGGCCAGTATATATACTGTTCCCCTTAGATATAAGCATCATCCCACCTGCAGTGGTGGTCAGGACTCATGTCTTTTTCTTAAGAAACATTTCTGTGTTTACCAAAAAAAAAAAGAATTCATAGGTGAAGGATCCCAAGTTATCTCTCTTCACTCACCATAATCACTGGAGTCACTCACCATAATCACTGCCGAGATTCCATGACAATGTGAACCACATGGAAAGATTTAGTGTTTACAAAATGTATACACCCTTAGAATTGTGACTAAATCCTGACTGGTGATCTCGGGGAAAAAATCATCTCATGTTGTCATGTATAAAATTGGAAAAGTAATTGTGCTTCCTCATGGAGTTGTGGTGATTAGGATACATACACAGTCACATGGCACACACAATGCCTGTCAGGAAGTGGGTGCACGATAAATGTTAGCTCTTACTATATCTCCTGACATCATCAGACCTGGATCGAGATGAATGGCAATCGGGTTCTTGTCACTAGGGTCAGAAGGTGGCTTCCCGCTGCCCAGAGCTGTTTCTCTACCTGTGCTCTGGGTCTCTCTGACTTCTTTTTTAAACCATGTCTTAAGTTTCTAACTCTGGCTCATTCCCAGCAGCAGTTACACATGTCCAATTCTCTGTTTTTACTTAAAAAGTGAACTATCAAACATTTTTTCCTGGATGCTGCATCTTCCATTTCCTGCCCTAGTTCTGATATTTCTGATATGATTATCAACTTTCTTGGCCTAATATTTACACAATTATCCCTAGTATACTTGGGGTATTGGACCCCCACAGATAACAAAATCCTTGGATGCTGAAGTTAGTTATATGAATTGATGTATTTGCATATAACCTATATACATCCTCCTGTATTCTATAAACCATTGCTAGATCACTTCTAATACCTAATTCAGTGTAAATAATATCCTCAGACCAAGATCGTTCTATCTGTACCTTCCACATAGCTAGAATTATAGTGCTTATCACCATGCCTGGCTTGTTTGTTGAGATGGAGTCTCACTAACTTTTTGTCCAGGCTGGCCTTGAACTGAGATCCTCTGAATCTCTTCCTCCCAAGTAGCTGGGACTGTGAGCATCAGCCATCACACCCAGTTGACAGATTTTTTTTTTTTTGAGTGATACTGTGGTTTGAACTCAGGGCCTCACACTTGGCTAGGTGGGCACTCTACTACTTGAGCCAAGCTTCCAACTCTTATAACTACTATTTATTTCTATGGTTACAGAACTTTATTACTTATAAGCTGATCATCAGTGACTCACATCTGTAATCCTAACAGATGTGGGAGGCTGAGATCAGGAGGATTATGGTTTGAGGCCAGCCCAGGAAAAAAGTTCACAGGACCCCATCTCAACCAGAAGATGGGCATGGTGGTGCGTATCTGTGTTGGAGGCTGAGATCAGTAGAATCATGGTTTCAAGCCTGCCCAGGCAAAGAAGTTTGCAAGTTCCCCATCTCAATGGGAAAAGGCTGGATGTAGTGACATGGGCCTGTCATCACAATGATGGCTAAAACAGAATTATGGTCCAGGCCAGCCTAGGTAAGAAGTGAGACCATACATCCAAAATAACCAGAGCAAAAAGGGCTGGAGCTGAGTCAAGCAGGAGAGTGCCTGTTTAGCAAGCACGAGGCCCAGTTCAACCCTCAGTACCACCAAAAATAATAAATTTTATTACTTATGAAAGAATATCATCAGAGAAATCTTAATCTTGAGAGACAATATAAAACCCTTAACATGTGATTCTGTGCACATAATGTTTACACACTGTGTCTTTAATCACCTTTCATTTGACTGGACTTCTGTGAAAAATGAATCAGTAATGTACAGTGACAGTTTGTCAATGATTATGAAAACACTTGAATGTATAAATGTCCCTTCAAGATGTAACATGCTACTGTTGTTACAACCAGTTCTTGAACCAAATACTGGTCATATATCAGGTTTGAGTCTGGGAAGGCTGAATATCTGGGCACAAATAAGAAAATATTCAATGCTAAAACACTTATAATCCACATTATACTAATTTTCTTTTAGAAATTGTTATGAGACCTTCATTTATCTACTTGGTAAACACTCTAACAGCTCTTTGGGAACAAAACACTGAATAAGACAGTTTCCTCACCTTTGTGGGGACTTAAAATCTAGGAAATGATAAATATTGAATATGTCATGTCTATCCATACTTAATCTTTGTGAAAAGTGGCTCAAAGACTTGCATATAAGACCTAAGATCATTAAACGTCTAGAAGAAAACATATGGGAAAAGCTCCTTGAGATTGGTCTTAACAATCATTTTTGTGACTTGACACCAAAAGCACAATCAACAAAAGCAAAAAATAAGATTAAAAAAAAGAAAACAAGTGGTACTATAAAACAGAGAAGTGTGGGGTATATCTTATTATGGTTTTGATTCTCATGTTCCTGGTGATTAGTGATGTCAGGCATGTTTGCATATACTGGTTGGCCAGTTGGTGTGTCATCGTTGGAATGTTCAGATCTTTTGTTCATGTTTAATTTAGGTTTTTTTTTTTTTTGCTATTGAGTTGTATGCATTCTGATATCAGAGTAATGACCCTATATCAAATGTGTGGTTTACAAATATTTTCTCCCATTCCATATGTGGTTGTTTCATTTTTAAAATTGTTTCCTTTGCTTTGCAGAAACTTTTTAGTTTGATATAGTCATACTTTGTTGTTTCGTTTTAGTTTTTTGTTTTGGTTATTTGTGCACTGGTGTTAAATCACAAAAGTCTCTGTTGAGACCACTCTCAAGGAGTTTTTTTCTAGGTGTTTGATGATTTGATCTTCTAAGCCTTTGATCCATTTTGTGTTGTTTTCTTTTTTTTTTTTTTGGTATGACATAAGGGTCCAATTTAATTTCTTTGCATTTGGATATCCAGCCTTTCCCATACCATTTCATTTGTGGAAGAGACTAGCCTTTCCCTATGTTGTATTTTTCATGTCCATATTGAAAATGAGTTGAAACTTATTTCTGGACTTTCTCTTCTGCTCCATTGACCTGTATGTTTGTTTCTCTGCCATTACCATAGTGGTTTGGTTACTACAGTTCCAGTGAATTGAAGTGAGGTGTAATGTCTCCAGCTCTGTTCTGTTCTTGATTGCTTTAGCTAGTCAAGGTCTTTGGTGGTCTTGTTCAAATTTTAAGATTGCCTTTTCTTTGTGAAAAATGCCATTGGATTTCTGATGTAAGCTGCATTGAATCTATGGGTTACTGGCATAGTTAGGGACATACAGGGAGAAATTTTTCCAACTTATGGACAGGGAATACCTTTTCAGTTATTTGTGTCTTTTACAATTGATTTCTTCAATGTTTTACAGTTTTTCAATGTACAGATTTTTCACTTCCTTGGTTGTGGGTGGGAATGTAAAATAAAATAGCCAATATAAAAAATGGTATGGCTGTTCCTCAAAAAACTTAAAAATAGAATTAGCATATAATCTAGCAATCTCACTTCTGGTATATATTCAAGGGAAATAAAATCACTCTCTCCATGATTATTTGCATTCACCTGAGCATTGCAACATCATTCACAATAGCTATTGTATGGTAGCAACCTAAGTGTTTGTTTATAGATGGAAAAAGAAAATACCATGTGTGTGTGTGTATGTATCCACATGTACACATGATGGACTACTATTCAGCCTTCAAAAAGAAGAAAAGTCCTATCATTTTCAGCAACATGGATGAGTCCGAAAGACATTATGCTCCATGAAATAAAGCAGACGTGGAAACACAAATACTGTGTCATCTCACTTATATGTGGAATCATTTTTTAAAAAAGGTCAAACACATATCAATAGAGAATGGAATAAGGAAAAACAGGAGATATTGGTCAAAGGGTACAGTCTTCATTTGTAAGATGAATATATTCAGAAGACCTAATATACAATGTGGGCAACCATAGTTAAAGCTAATGTATTTTATTTATCCTTAATTTTGCCAAGAGAGTGAATCTCAGATATCCTCACCAAATCCAAAGACAGTATAACTACGTCAGTTGATGTGTCAACTAGCTTGATTGTGGTAGTCTTTTCACAATGTATATGTGTGTCAAAGTATGACACTGTGCACCTTAAATATATACAATTTTTATTTGTCAATTAGACCTCAATAAAGTGGAGGAAAGTGAAGATGAAGTAGGCTAAGTAAATATTTTAAAAGCTGCTGTATATTCTGATGGCTAACTTGCATATATTTCATTTCTCTGAGCAAGCTTTCCTTTGTAGTTGACTTAGAACTAATTCTCTCTGCAATGCCTCATGTGTAGCCACAGTTCCTTTGCCTTGGAGGTGGTAGCTAGGCCTATGAAGGCTGCAAAAGAGGGAGATGCCAGTGTAAGTCCCTTGTCTCTGGATTGGCAGTGTGGTTAATAGCTCTGTGATACGATCTCTTCATCTGAGGGGTAGGGTCTAATTGTAAGGTACACTACATGATGCAGGCACTGTGCTTAGTAGGCACTTAGAAAACCACATCTCATTCTTCTCCCTTCCCATTCTGTCACATGACCTTCTCCAGAGTGCAGGCAGAGCAGTCTCAGGAAGTCTGCAGGGTTAGGGCTTCCTCCGGCTGGGCTTGTCGATAGCACAATAGGGAACCTGGCTTTAACAGTAGGCTTTGTGGGCCTGAGAGCTTCTGATGACCTGTCCTACTCACTTACCAACTCTTTCAGGTGCTAACAGTGTGTACTTGACCTTTGCAGAGCTAAAGTGAGAAAAAGGATAGCATTATATGGTCCATAACATGCCACCTAGAATTAAGACAGTTTTTATTTTCCTTTTTCAAATAAGCCTGGAGTGAGGCAGGAGTCTTTTTGTGTAAATAATCATGCTAGCAAAATAACCACCTAAGAGATTATCTTTCAAACTTTTCTGACCACAATTTACCATACCAAATATTTTATTTCAGATTATTCACGTATGTATGTATACACTCAAAATGGAAATTAGTTTCACAAAAGAATAAGTACTCTCACCATCTGTAATGTATCTATTCCTTTCAGCTCAATGAGTTGTCATTCGTATTATTCCATTTCCTTCCTTTCCATTCTAAAAGAAGAGACCAGCAGTTTGGAAAACATTTATCCAAGAGATCAATGGGCCTAACCAAGATTAGGAATGTAAATAAGAAGAATGGAGTAGGATAAAGTCTTCAGCTGTAAATATGTTCTCAGTAACCATTACTCTCTTGTATCCTAAAAACAAGAAAATGCATGGGAATTGTGAGGTGAATCTTTCTAAAGAAGAATATAACTTGTTATTTAGCTCTTACTATAGCTTTTAAAAAAGTTAACCTGATTTTATTTGTTAAACCTTTTAGTCATTCCTGTTGTGGTTAAATTATTGACTGGATCACCATTTGCGTGGGGTGGTCAGTTCCATGCAGCCAGGAAACCCTGCTTCTGCACCTGACTTTGTCATTATTTACTGACTCATTTACCATCTCTCAGGGTCCTTCATCTAAATGAGGGGAAATAATCCTTGTCTCTTCCCAGGACCAACTGGGATAACAAATTTGAAATTGTTGTATAAACTAAAGCACTTTACAAAGGTGAAGACTATTGGCCTGTTAGATTTTGTATTTATAACTCTATCCTTTAAAAAATATTCCTCTTAGATTTCTCAGTTGAACACTCTGATTACACTTTTGTTGGGAGAACTTCCACCTGGAGACAGGCAGAAGATCATGACAATTTGTACCATACATGTCCATGCCAGAGATGTGGTGGCAAAACTTATTTCTCAGAAGGCAAGTTTTCTGTAGAAATGTTATCTTTTGTTGTTTCCTGAAAGTGATATTGATTGTCAGAATAGTTCCAAGAAAGTAATTTTTTTTAAGTTTGCATAGTTTAGTCCTGAGGTATTGTAGTTATTTTGGGTGCATTGGGTTTGGGGTAACTAACATATTATCCTGATGAGAGCTATTCCAAGTGATTTCCCAAAAGGTTTTGCCAAGTTAGGATCCTCATATCATTCAAAAATTACTCAAGGAGGAAGAACTATGAGCAGTCATTGTGTTCATCTCCCTGACTTTTGGCTTTTCTGTATGTAACTATCTTGGGCCATTTGTCTGTAAGTCTCATCTCTGTGACTTACACAGCCAGTGGCAATAAGATAGTATAGGTCTCAGCCAACTCTGCGTGGCATTGATCCATTTCTCCTGGAAGAAATCAATGTTGGTCATAATTCTAGGTCATCCCCTGTCTTTTTCCTTTCATGGCTAAATAATGTACTTTCTTATAAGAAGTTATTTTCTAATCCTTTCAGTGTATTAATAACTTTTTCTCCCATCTCTTCCAAAGTCCACGTGTCTCTTAGACACTGGCAGTGTTTAATGTGAAAGGAGAATTCTTTTTATCACCCTCCTCCCCCAAAATACACTTGTTCTTACAAATATCAGAAGTATATTTGGAGGGGAGTGTGTATAAAAACAATTCCTTTCAAAATTTGAATGCACACATGTATTCTGAAACACTGTGGTTTTTTTCTGCTTAGTTCTCCATCTATTAAAATCAAAGTGAACTTGAATTCACTTCATAAACTATAAGAAAGTGCTTCTTCACTTTAGCCGTAAGCATAAGTAACCATTGCTTAGTCTAGCTCCAGGACCACTAGCGAACACTTCTTTAAATTTAATCTAAGAATGAACCTTGCGAAATACCACTTACCATGTGTTTTTATATTGATAATGAACTATTAACAACTGTTCTTTGTCTGTGACCTTATACCTTCTTATATATTTTATACCATTTTATCAGTCTGGTGATTGGCTTGCAGTGAGATCAATTATGATTAAACTTTATTTCATACTAAAGGAGATACTTTGTCTAAATCTCAGAAATACAAAATACATGAACATGCAGTGCTGAATACTATACAATCAGCAGAAAATTAGTAGTCAAGAATTTTGGTAACTTGAAGTGACTTCCCAGAAACTGAAGTGTCTTATGTACCTTTAAAGAGATAGGATTTTTTTTTCCAAACTGAAAGATAGATAGGATTGAGTAAGGTGGAAAAGAACAGCAATGAAAAAATATTTTTATTTGGTCCAATGAAAGATGAAGCAGAAAATATACTAAAAGCAGACTGGTTTTAGAATGAATGTGGTTGAAAATGTAGTTTATTATCCCCAACATGTAGAAATTATGGGTGGTGTGCCATTTTAGCACATAAAGTATTTTATCCATTGGATTTCAGTGAAATGAGTATAAAGATATGTAAGTTATCTAATTCCTTGGGGTGATTCATAAAGGGGGAAAAAGCATTGCTTGAACAAATCGATATTGTTTTATTAAAAGACACCTTTGCTAAACACACATTTCTAGGTAGTCAACCCACATGTAATTACAATTTGTAATAGCATGCAAAAAATTTCCTATCTGTGAAATTTTAGAAGTAAAATGTAAGCCAATAGAGCTGATTAAATTAGTCTTGTTGCCTCAAAACTACCTGGGTCTAATGTATAACGATTACACAATGATTTTAGGTTGTCAGTCCCCAAGCTTTCGCTTGGCTGTCTCAACTTCGTCACCAGTGGGAGGATACCCAGAAACACTGTTTTGTTAATATTTGTGATGCCCAGTTCCAGTACTTCTATGAATACTTAGGAAACAGTCCCCGGCTGGTGATCACACCTCTAACTGACAGGTAACAATTATAAGTTTAAGTCCAAGGAGAAAATCCAGCCCCCCCCCCAAAAAAAATGCCCTAGCAGGGGTGGAGATGTGTGAGAATGAAAAGAAAGGAATGAGAGAAAATGATAAACAAACTTGTACATGAAGTGCAAATAGTATGCATATGAACTAATTTTGTAAGACAGTGAATGTTGGATGTTTGTTAGAGACAAGTTAAAGAAAACTGAATTAGAGAAAGAGAATTACAGAAGCTGTGCAATATACTTATAGTGGAACCATAAGGGAATAAATATGACTCAAGACAGCTTCTGATCCCTGAGTGAATTTTGCCCAGTTACCTACATCTAACATCCTGTTATCAGGATCTGTCACCATCTTCCCCCTCCATCCTTAACTGGAAGTATAAAAATAACTAGGAATTCCCTGTGTTCAAATTCATTTAGGAAGAACTGCAACACAGTGAAAGGAAGAGAAGGAGGAGAACGTGAGCTTTGTTACGTGATTGAATAAAGGTGTATGAAGTGCTGTGCTAATTCCGGTTCCATTAGTGAGCATATAGGGGCTTTGCTTTCATAGGGATTACTTTCTGGTTGAGTATAGCATCTGAGTAGATGAGGATGAAGAGAACTATAAAAAAAAATAAGGTTATTTTACATGATAATATGTGCTATGAAAAAAAAAAAACAAAGGATGGGCTATTGGAGTAGCTCAAGTTGTAGAGCGCCTGCCTAGCAAACGTGAGACTTTGAGTTCAAACCCTCAGTACCACCAAAAAAAAAAAAAAAAACAAACCCACGAACAGACACTATTAGAAAGGGTCTTCAAGGAAAAGACTACTTCAGGTTGAGTGTCCTTATCTGAAATCCTTGGGTCCAGAAGTGTTTTAGATCTTAGAAGTTTTTTGAATTTTGGAATGTTTGTGTAGACTTGACTGGTTGGGCATCCCTAATATGAAAATTCAAAATCTGAACCTTTGTAGGCATTATTGTCTCAAGTTGGATGTATGGATTGTGAGAGAACATTTGAACTAGGACCTACATGAGAATGCAGACTCACCTACACACATATTTGGGGCAGAAAGTTATAGGTAAAGTCAGGTACAAAGTTGTAGAGTAACTTCTGCTGACTTATTTGGTGGGAGAAACATATTTCATCATTTGCATTTATGAAAGAGAAATCATACCTCAAGATCATGGCAATGCCTCTGATTATCCTGTATCACCAAAGTGTAGACAAATTCAAATATACACCCGTAAAGCTGGGTGACTGTAGTAGTCCCAAGAGGTTTATGGGACTGCCTCACTAGCTTTGTGACTGATCATATACGTACTAATCTGCCCATGGCTTCATCATTTGTATATTGTATAGCTTCTATGACTGTCTAATTCAGTTCTCTTTAATTTGTTTCTGATATAAATTGTTCACTGTCTTCATTAGTTAATTCATGTACTGCTTTCAGTGTGAGGGGTTGAAATTTGTAGCTTCTTGTTGCATGTGTTGAGAATCTCTTATACACACGCTGTGAACAGAGAAGAGGAGAAGCGAAGCCAGGGGTGTAAGAGAGCAAGGCCAGAAGCATTGTAAAGTCTATCAATAGTGAAGACTGTAAGCTTATTAGATTTCTGAATAAAAATCTCTGTGTGCTTTATTTGGAAATTAAAGAGAAGATGAGTGTTCATTCCGATGGTGTGGATAGTGATGGAAAAGATGTTTACATTATGTATATTTCATTTGTTTCTTCCTTTGGATTATTTACTGTTTATATTAACATAGTGATGCCTTTAAAATACTTTCAGTGTGTCTCATTTGACACTTGATGTTGACCATTCCTTTGTGAGGTAGGTGGGGTATATAAGTGTCCCCTTCATATATTACAAGACTTAGGTCAACCGACTTATACTGGGTAGGCTTCTGCTGGGACACAGATGTGTTAGTTAGGAGGATGCAGGCTACACTGCTGTTATAGAGAGGCAAAAATACCATGGCTTGAAGATGTGGATGTCTCACTTGTGTAACAGTCCAGAGGTGAGGCGGGCCAACAGTGCAGGCTGGCATGTCGCTGACATGCTAAACATGAGTTCCACATTTGTTTCAACTAATGGAAACAGGACCGCAGGTCAACAATCCGTAAGGATGTATCCTAGGAACACCATTTCTACACATACCACATTGGTTGGGGCTTGGTCACTTGTCCATTCCTGCTTGGAAGGCAGGTAGAAAATGTAGATATAGGTGACTGTATGCTTAGTCCAGACCTGGAACCCTGGAACAGACTATAAGGGGATAGATTGTCTCTTCTACAAAAAGTGCTCTGATTCCTAGTCTAGTAGTCTTTCCACTCCATTTCATTGTAAGATGCACATAAACATGCAATTGATATAAAATATGGAAACATTTCCCATTTTCATGAGCAATTTATTGTTTGCATAGTGCTTTGAATTCTTCAAGGCATTTACCATGAGCTTTCTTCCTACATCCATACAATAAGCCTTGTTTTGTGGCAGAGACTAAGGTGTGTTGATGTTAAAAGGTTTAAGATTAACATCTGAAGATCAGCAAAGTAGATCCTAGTCCCTGGTCTCCTGACCTCCATGTGTATGTGTTCCCATTAGATCACTGTCTATGCTAAGACAAAAAATAAGGTATAACCCTGAAGAACCCCAACAACACCAGCCACTTCAGGTCCTTGCCATTTGTTAGTCTTTCCTTCTTTTGCAAGTATTAAATTCTGTCCTCACATGATTTTTCTCAGTCTTGGAACCACTTGAATTTTTCCTGAAAAAATATGTATTATATCCTAAGTTCAAACCCCAGCACCACCACCAAAAAAAAAAAAAAAAAAGGAAAATAAAAGATTCTAATGACCTACATGAGTGTAGCAACACTTTCAAAATGAATTCCTCAAATACATTTTAATATAATAAATTATGCCATATATTTACATGTTGTGTTATCTTATGTATTGAAATAGGTACATTTTTACCTAAGTTTACATCTCTTAATGAGATGTAAGTACTAATTTAATGCAGTCAGTGTTTAATTCATTTATCATCCAAGACGCTACTACTGCATTCTAGATCTAGGCTTCTTAAGCTATTTTTTAATTTAAAAAATCAATTTCCCCTAATGTTTTATAGAACTCACATACTAAACTGTAATTTTTATGTTTTCTGTTGTGTAAAGGTGTTATATTACTTTAACTCAATCACTTCATCTAACCATGAGTGGGGCTCCAGCTGGCCCAGCTGGTACAGGGAAAACAGAGACCACCAAAGATCTTGGACGTGCTCTTGGCATGATGGTTTATGTATTCAACTGTTCAGAACAAATGGATTACAAAGTGAGTTATTAAATGGTGCATAAAATGATGTATTCTGACAACATCATTCCTACTTGGAATGAGCCAAAATATAGATTGAGTTCCTTTATCTAGAATGCTTGGGTCAAGAAGTATTTCAGATTTCAGATTTTTTTTTTGGATTTTGAAATATTTTCATATATGTAATGAGATACCTTGGGAATGGGACCCAAGTCTAAGCACAGAATTTGTAAGTCTATATACACCTTATACACATAGATAAAAGGTAATTTTACACAGTAATTTTGTGGCTGAAACCAAATGTCATGGTGTGGAATTTTCCACTTCTGGTGTCATGTGGGTGCTAGAAAAATCTTTGAATTCTGGAGCATTTCAGATTTTGGATTTTCAGATTAGGTATGTTCAACCTACAAATGCTTAAAACCCCCATCTGTTAAACTCTGAATGCTTCACTCTGTCACCTAGTCCATAGGAAATATCTATAAGGGCTTGGTGCAGACAGGAGCGTGGGGCTGCTTCGATGAGTTCAATCGCATTGTCGTGGAAGTTCTGTCCGTGGTGGCAGTACAAGTGAAAATGATTCATGATGCCATCAGAAACAGGAAAAAGAGGTGAGTGTCACATGGCTTAAAAAATAGACTAACATGGAATAATGTAGGTAACCTCATCTTCATAGTCTATTGCTACCTCTCTAGGTCTCATGAAATGGATAAAATAAGAGAGTAATTAATTTGGAAGAATTATTTTGAATTTTCTCCCATTTTCTTTAGTGGTTTTTCCATATTGACTGCAATAAAGGTATATTACATTACTTGAATCACTTGAACAGCTTTTAGGATGGTAAATCCAGTGATCAGTTCTCAGGCTTCATTTTTCTTGCCCTTTGGCAGTTGGTGGCTCTCTACAACAGAACACAGGTTTCTTCTTGTGGGTTGCAGGGCACCATTTCTCCCACTTCTCCCTCTCCTCATAGCTGCTCTATTGATAGTTGCTTCTAACCTACAAAATGGGTAAAGAGCAGTGCTTACCTTATAGATTACCAGTAATTAAATGTAAACAGCACAAGGGCTAGCTACTTGTTTTATTGCTTTTGTTTCCTGAGCTATTAATGTTGGGTGTCATGAGCTTAGTCTTTGGGCTCCTTTTCTCTGTCTCCCTTGGTGATTTCATCCAGGGCCCTGGGTGAATCAAATCATCTCCATACTGCTGGCTCCCACATGCACAGACTTCCTGTCACCTGTCACTAGATTTCTGGAACCAGCTGCCATAGGGCACCAAAATCAAAGTCCTGATATTTTCACCAACACGTGCTTTGTTAGGTGATATCTTCCTGCTCTCCCAGGAACTGGGGCAAATCTACTTCTCACCATGTGCATACTCCAAAAGGTGAAACAACTCAATTTTAGGTTTTCATGGCTCATTTTGATAAATAAGTATAATACACAGCACAATTCTAGTTCTCTTTGTAATATTTTTTTGTATACATATGCAACTTCATTTATCTGGCCTATTCATTCTTCTCATTTTTAAGGTATTTTGCTCAGGTAACTGTCTTGTACATGGGAACATTTTCAATCTGCCTCCCCATTGGTGAAGGATTATCCATCTCCTTGGAACTGTGCACCTGTTCTAGAAGCTTCCAGTTTGTCAGGGGCAATATCTGGATGTTTCTACCTACTAGAAAATCACTCAGTCTCTTTACTGCTTGGTTCTGACTCACCAGTCTTCTGCATCCTGATGTCTGTTGGCTTACCCACTCCTACTCAAATGCCATATTAAAAAAGTCCTGTTATTTTTTATTTGATCTCCAGCCATATTTTATTTGGCTTTTAGTCAAAATCTATTTATTTGATGAAACCCAGATGTCATTTGAGGCCGTCCTTTGTTACAGAGATTTATATAACTGATCTATGCAGTGAATTTGAAAATCTCCTGCTATACTTCTCATTAGTCCCCTCTGCATGTCTGAGCCATCTCTCTTTGTCCTTAGGCTAGCCCATGTGCAGACACTGAGGTTCGTTTGTGATTTTGTGAGTTGATTAAATTCCTTTTAAACTCAAGTACTTAAGAGATGGATCATGCCTCAGCCACAAAGCTTTCCAGCATCTTGCTGGCTTCAATCACTGGAAGTCCATACCTTTGAGTGGTAGCTGGCCTGCCTGTGTATGATGGGAGAGAGGACAGTTACTCTATGACAGTAGCCACCTCAGTCTGGGAGCAGCCCTGTCAGACCTGTCTACCTTTTCTCATGACATTCTGGGAAATAAACATTTCTCCATTTTTACCTTGACTGTACAAAACCCACCTTCTCTTAATATCTAAGACACTCAGAGTCCTAAACTTCCATGTTTTTGCCCTCCCTGTTTGGACATACAGGCCCAGCTCCTGAACTACTTCAGCCCTCCGCTTTCTCTTGCTGAGAAAGCCTTACATTTTGTTTTGCTTATCCCACCTGAAAGTTTTCTTCTACTTGTCTCAGTTTGGCTCCTACAGCCCCTACATACCCTCACCCTGGCCATCAGCACCTTAATTGAACCCAGGCAAATTTTGCTGAAAATCATTGCTTCTCCTTGCTTTCAAGCTAACATCTGCTGAGCGGTTACTGTGTCCTAGGCATTGTGCTCTTAGCCACCATATTCATAATCTCTTTTAAATCCTCATATAATCCAATAAATTGGGTAATATTATTATCCTTTCCTTTATTAGATGAGGGGATTGGAACATGCAGAGGATAATTAACATGCCTAAAGTGACACAGCTGGACTCTGAACACTCAGTCTGGCACCAGACCTAATTGTCCTAATGACCAACCATGCTGTTCTACCTTTTAGAAGTGTGACACAGATGTTAACTGAAGGAATAAAAGAGAGGGAGGAATGAAGGGAGAAAGGGAAGCAAATAGACAAAGTCATGCAAAGACAAAACAGGGAGTCCCTTTCTCATCTTAGCGTGGACATTCTCATAGTAATTCATTCAAGGAATTGCAACTCATATAAAAGGCAAAAATGCCATCACCTCTCATCAAATGTTAAAGTAGTCAAGTCCTCACCTTCTAGGATACTATAGCTCTGCAAAATTAAACAAGAATATGTCCCATATTTGTAATTCTGGGGGAAGGGATGGTATTTTTAATAAACACGCTTCAAGACATATTCAAAATATGTATGCTTATGAATCCTAAAGAAAATTACACAGAATAAACAGCATCTTAATAATAATTTGCATTTTGCAGTGGCTTGCATTTGTCAATGTGCATTCATATTCAGTGAACACATTTAATTCCATCAGCGTTCTGTTTATGGTAGATTTGTATTTCTTGGAGAAGATATCACACTGAAGCCATCAGTTGGAATATTTATTACTATGAACCCAGGATATGCTGGTCGCACTGAATTACCAGAAAATCTCAAAGCTCTTTTCAGGCAAGTGCTGTGCTCTGTGCTTTAGCATCTGGTGAACTCATGCCACCTAATGTCGTTTGTTTGCACTATTAAGTGGTTTTGTTTTTGCTGGAGAAATTCTATGGAAAATTATTATTTCTTATTATTTCTTTGGGATTCCTTTGTAGAGAGAACTTCCTTCATGATCAATTAACCCTTGTGGATTATGAAGCCAGTATTCAAAAGTGGCATTTAAGTTATGTGGTAAAATCTGAATATTAGCTCTGTGTTACGATGTTTTATTAAGACATAATTTTGTACAAATGATGAAATATTTGGAAATACAGAAAAAAATAAATAAAAATATAGTACCACCACCTAGAAATAATGATGATTATACAATTTGTATTTTATGAAGTTAAGATATTACAGTAGGCATGATTTTTATTTAGTTATGTTCACTTAGTATTTTTTTCAGGGCTTAAGAAGGGCTGGTTTAATTAATTAAATATAGGAATGAGGCCAAGAGGGAAGGTACATCATTTACTATCTCATGCTACTACTGTGTTAAGGATATTTTTGTTTGATTTTGTAAGCAAAGATTATGATTGTAATGCGGACATCATGAAATTAGTTGGGGAGTGTTCTCTATTTTCTTAAAACTTTGTGGAGAATCACTACTATTTATGCCTTCGTATTTGGTAGAATTAACTAGGGAAACTGTCTGGACCTAGATTCTTCTTCATGGGAATCTTACTAAAGGCTTACCAGTTTTATTTTTCAGGAGTTCTTTAGGATTAACAATCTATGTCTTCAACTACTCAGTGTGTCTTCAACATAATAATAGCCATTTTGCATGTGATGTATGAACCTCTAGAGTTTTCACTGTGATTCCTTTCAGTTCTCTTAAACCTAAAATTTGCTTGCCTATCCATTTAGATATTTAACCATATTTCTTTTGCATTTTGTTCTAATTTTTAAGTATCATTCATATAACAAAAACTTTGGTAGGGCACATGAAATGAGTATTTCTTTTCCCTAATAGTTCACCAAATATTCTAACATCCTGTGCTGAATGAGTTTTTTTCCCCCTCACAATATCAGCTTTCTCTGGCATAGTAATTTTTTTTTTTTTTTTTTTTTTTTTTTTTTGGTGGTACTGGGGTTTGAACTCAAGGTTTTGTAGCTCTACCACTTGAGCCACACCTGCAGTCCATTTAGCTCTGTTTTGTTTTGTTTTGTTTTTTTGGGAGAAGGTCTTACTTTTTCCCCAGGCCAGCCATCTCCTATTTTATTCTTTCGGCTATTGCTGGGATGACAGGCATGTATTATCACACTCAGCTTTTTTCCATTGAGATGGAGTCTCACAAATTCCCTTCTCCCTCCCAGGCTGGCCTCAAACAGCAGTCCTCCTGAGCTCAGTCTCCCAAGTAGCTAGGATTACAGGTGTGAGCCACTAGCACTCAGCTAGCATAGTAATTTTATAATGTCTAATTTTCTTGAAAACAATTTCTTGATAGAGATAACTACCCTGGGAATGAACATAATGATTGCAGAATAGTTTTGTTTGAAAATTGTATACCTTTCCATTGATTTATATTTGTAATCTAATTTATCTCATGAACCTTTTTCATTAGGGTCTTAAAGTTGTCTTGTGATGTTTTCATGAAATTTATTTAATAAATCAAGTGCAGCATCATTTATGTTAGCTTACCATGGTCAGGAAAATTTGGATAGAGAAAGTAATATTCATGAGTGGGGTCAGTATGCTGGGGCCCTAAGAATCTCCTGATTTCTCCACTTTACCAACCAAGTAGCCTAGGACATGTGCCTGAACTTCTGGGGACATCAGTCTGCACATCTGTAAAAGGCAGATAAGAAAAGTAGCCTCTTAGCATTGCTGGACAAAAGTGACAGAGTGCATGGAAAGCTTTTAGCACTCTACATGGCTCGGTCACTGTGGGCTGGGGACGTAGCTCAGTGGTAGAAGAACTGCTTAGTGTGTGCATGCCCCAGCTTCTATTCCTAGCACCATAAAATGTATTTTCTATATAACATAAACATAAAACAAGTAAATATGCTAGCCTTCCCTCTTGCCCCCCACACCTATTTTCTCTTCATCTTTACTCTTCTGACACATAATGAATAGTAAATGTGAGGAAGAAAATGGGGATCTGCTTAGACAGGTTCAATAACCTAAGCCCAAGAAATTTTGGGGGAATTTTTAGGGTGAAAATTAAATGTGCAGGAAGTAGACAATATATTTAGAGATGTACTTTTTGGAATACACAGTTTTCAAAGTCAAAAGTAATGGACTCGTTTATTGACTCTTGTTGCTTCTCTGTTCTTGACTTGAATTTTTTCAAATAGTGGTGTTACTTGCAACTGTCCTTGGGGAGGACTTTTTGGAAGGCACCCTCTACAAGCAGGGGAATTTGGAATTTAAAACTATATTTTTCTGAATTTTCATTTTAAAAGAGTCTCCAGTCTGGGTTGTGCTAGGGATGACTGTAAAACTTTTGAGAGCAGATAGCCAAGCGTTCATGAATTTTGTAAGCTGAGTGTTAAGCACAGCCACTAATGAAAACCAAATGAAATGAATGTTTTATAAATCAATTGTGCTATAACAGCAGTGGGGGATACTTAAAACTCATGACTTCCTAATTGTTTACTTTAATGATACATTTGTCTGTATGGTGGTGACCTACTTCACACTTCTTCCCACTTCTGTGTTTAGTGATGGCTGGCTTGAAGCCAGCCATGAGGGAAGGATTTAGTCTAGGGACATCAGCAAATGCTGTTTTCTGGGCAGTTGGTTGTTCAGCCTTTACCAGTACACCACTAACCACAGGTAAAGACTAGCCTCTTTCTGCAGTGACAGCTTCCACACTAGAAGCTTGGAGGCTGCTGTGAAACTCAGTGGTAGAGCACCTGCTTTAGCATGCTTGAAGCTATGGGTTCAGTCCCCTGTCACCAAAAGCAAATACACAAACACACACCAGAATATACCCATAGAGTTTCTTGAATCTCCTCCATCCAGGCTTCTACCATTTCTTCCTTCCCTTTTCTAGGTTTTTGGTCACTAATGAAAAGGTCTTGCTAGCTGTGACTGACAGAGGTAATTATGACCTGCTTAGGAGTGATGAGAATGTTGGCACAGACTAATCACTTGATTTAAGTAATTTGTACTTACAATTTTATCACATTTTAAAACTCAATTTCTTATTTTTGTCATAGACCCTGTGCCATGGTGGCCCCCGACACGGAGCTGATCTGTGAAATCATGTTAGTGGCTGAAGGTTTCATGGATGCACGCTCATTAGCCTGCAAGTTCGTTTCATTGTATACGCTCTGCAAGGAGCTCTTGTCCAAGCAGGTGAGGGCTCTTTTGCCTTTTTTTCTTGTTTTTTTTTTTTTATATCCCATTAAAACAGTTTGTAAAATATGGCTGATGGGTAATTTAACATTCAAATTACACCTAGACATGGTTTTATATTTTCCAGAAATTTTGGAAAAACCTTATTTTATGAGTGTTAATTCTTTTTCTGGAATTAAATGTGAGACATCTCAATGTTCTCACTGTACTTAGTACAAGTTTTGTTTTTTTTTTTTAATCAATGAGCTATGTGATTTTCTTTAAGCATCATGCCATATTTACTTATAAAGGGAATTTTCTGTTTCCTCCCTGTCTTGGGGAGAAGGAAGGAGTGCTTATAGAGTGAGGTCAGGTTGATTTTCTGAAGAACAATTTGAGAAATGTAGAAATGTTAAAGTTTGTTGGTAGTCCCTTATTTGGAAGTGGGCTTGGCTTTCTTTTTTTTTTTTAAACTTTTACTTTCTGCAATTCCCTCATCTCTGAAATGGGCCAAACTTCCATATTCTCTCGTCTTCGGTCAAGTTTCTTATAGATTCACTGAAGTTGCTGATGTGTCACAGTTAAGTTTGTATCAGCCCCAGTATTTTTAATAATGGTGACTTTTGGTCTTTTTATCACCTTTTGCTAATTCCTGATGACATGGTCTGCAGCTGTTACACAATGAGGATTTAATACCTTATCAGTGACAACCATGCAGTTACCTGTGCTGCCAATGTATGCCTTTTTGCAGGGAGGGAGGGTAGGGGTACTGGGGGTTGAACCCAGTGCCTCACTCTTGCTGGGCAGTGCTCTACCACTTGAGCCATGCCCCCATCTTTTTGCTTCTGGTTTGCTTTTTCAATAGGGTCTTAAGGCTAACTTTGTCCAGGCTGACCTCAGAATGTGATCATTCTACCTTCATCTTCCAAATAGCTGGGACCATAGGAGTGGGGCACCACCCCAAGCTTGTTTTTGAGATAGGATCTTGCTAACTTTTGCCCAGACTGACCTTGAACCATAGTCCTCCTATCCAACTCATAAACAACTGGTATTACAGGCCTGTGCCCTACATATGCATTTGAATTTGCCCACTGTTAGGGTGAGATATGGAATCTGAGAGACAAAGTTATGTTGTCATCTTAATAACTGTGACTTATACTTTAGGAGGAAATTGTGACATTTCATAATACAGAAAAATATTTTACAACATTGTTATGTGTGAAAGCTGAGTGCTACAACCATTAGCATTTGTTTTATACATTAGATTGTGCATTTCTATACTTATGAAATGACTGGGGGGAAAGTTCCTAATTTTTAACACTTGTCTCTGTATTGTAAAATTATTGGTATTTTCATTTTCTTTTCTATTCTTGTAATCTTCCTTTAAAAAAAAGAACCCATTTAAATTTTATAATGGGAAAATTTTGGAAGAAAAAATGTAGTTGAATCAGGGAAAATGGAATTTCAACCATATCCATTACCTGTAGTACAAGGTAAGCATTTAGTGGTCATCTACATATCAGAATGTGCATATCGCTGGCAAAGGGGAAGTAACATACAAAACAAGTGAGACAAACACCCAGATTTCTGACTGCAAAGACCTCAGGAGACTCAGTTCCATAAAATAAAAATTGGAAGAAAGTAGAAGATGAACAAATTATCAGAGTTCTCAAGGAAGAGAGAATCTAATACGTATTGAATAGACACTATGTGTTTTAAATTTTTCACAAGTTTGGTAGTATCAGGCCTATTTTAAAGATGAGGAAATTAAGTGAAATAACCTATCCACAATCCACATCTGACAAGTGATGGGGAGACATTGTGAATTCGGTTCTTTCTAATCATGTCTAGGTTACCTGAAGCCAGATACAAAGGAAGGTGTTGGGAGTAAAGATAGAGCAGAGGAAAATTTTTTTTGGATGGTCCTGGGGTTTGAACCTAGGGCCCCCTGCACACTCATTAGACATTCTATCATTTGAGCCACATCCCAACCCAGGAAAGAGTTCTTGAGTTCAGAGAAGTGTAATGATATAAAGGAAAAGAAATATGTCCAGGACAGGAGAGATGAAATAAGAACATGGTTCATTGATAACTTTCTGTGCTGGTGGATTTGTGAGAAGAATCAGAGAACGTATGTGAGCAAGAAGTGATGTATAAAGACAGTGAAGTGGCTCTCAATATTTAAATATATAATACCAAGAACTCTTAGGTCTGTGTCCAGAATTTCTTCTGTGTCCTCTCCTTCAGTATTGTTACTGCAAGGATTTACCCCCTCCCTAGTCTCTGTGCCCCCCAAAATCTGGTTCTTCCCTTCTTTCCCTATCCAGTCTACTTTTACAACAGCAACTTTCAAACTATTTTTATAATGACACACACTACAAATTACTTTGTCTTTTGAGGACCAGTATACATGTCTGTGCACAGACATACACACAACTGAACTAAAAATGTTCACCAGACTCTCCTTACCCTTATTTGTATCATACTCTGGTATATGGATGTGTGTGTAGTTTTTTTTTTAAATCCATTCTGTTTTATTTTATTACCAACAGAGATGATGTCCAACCTGCCAAATGGATTTTATTATCCAGTAATGGATGGAATGGCATATTCATGCATGTATATATTGGTTCACTGTTCATGAAGCATTTGTTCTCACATAAACTCATTTTACTCCTCCAACCACATATAGAATAGATGGATACTTTCATCTGCCTTTTTATAGATGATGCTGAGGATTAGAGAGGAAAGGTCATGCCCACAGGCATGGCTGGGGAACATCTGGGAGAAGGGTTTTTAGCATGTGGATGGGAGATGGCGCACAAGGGAAAGAAGGCCAGTTCCATGGAGTCAATCATCGTTGAATCAAGTTCATTCACTGTGTCTGTACTGAGCATCTGCCAGCACTGTGTTGGGACATAGCAGACCAAAATGAGTAAGATATATATCTGTCTTCCAAGAGCTCCAAGCCTCTGGGAGGAATCTTCATTTGGGATGATGTGGAACTCTCAAAGAGGTACTGGTTTATAATAGAATTTTAGTGATATGTTGTGGATTTTTTTTTGTACTGGACCTTTTTCTTTGAACTCAGGACCTTGCTCTGGCAAAGCAAGTATTCTAACACTTGAGCTACATCTCCAGTCCTTTTTGCTTATTTTTCAAATACAGTTTTGCTTTATACCCAAGCTGGCCTGGACTGTGGTCCTCCTATTTAGCTTCCCACACAGCTGGGATAACAGGTGTACACCACCATGCCCAGCTTTTATTGTTTGATATGGACTCTTACAAACTTCTGCCCACCACTGGCCTCAAACTGTGATCCTCCCAATCTCTGTCTTCCTCCTAAGTAGGTAGGATTACAGCTGTGAGCTATCACTTCTGACCAGTAATACAGTGTTTATTACATTTAGTGCCAGCACTGGGGCAGGGGAGTCTAAGTGATTAAGAGGTAGGGTAATTAGGATGACTAGACATCAGAGCCTGGGAAAGTGTGGAATCCCAGGGTCCTCGGTGCACAACTGGAACAGTGTGCCAATGGAGAAGAAACACGTGGAAGATGGGTTCCTGAGTGAGCAGGCTTATTGGGAGAGAAGAACGGGGGAGGTGAAGGGAGCCCAAGGCAAAAGTGGCAATTAAGTGCTGCAGAGAGACAAGATTTGCTGACAGAGGCAGGAAAATGGGCAAAAGAAGCAGGACTCCCATCCCAGGAATGTGATTCTCACAATATCAGAAGAGGTTGATACTATTTTGATCATGAAAATGTATTTATTTAAACTTTTAATTTTTAGCTTTTACTTTTGGGATGAAATGCCATATAATTCCTAAGAAAATATATGTCTGCTTTGATTTTAGGATCATTATGACTGGGGACTTCGTGCAATTAAATCGGTCTTGGTTGTAGCTGGCTCCCTGAAACGAGGAGATAAAAATAGACCTGAAGATGAGGTACTGCAATGCTAAAATACTTTGCTGTGTGAGTAGCTAAACAACTTCACACAAGTAGAAATATATACTTGGATGGTGAGCACACACAGCATGACTTATAAAAAACATAACATCTTTTTTTAAAAATTTTTTATTACCATGTTTTTGTATTGGGGTACATTGTGACATTTAAAAAAGTGCTTACAATATATCTTAGTGAATACACCCCCATCATTCTCCTTTATCCTCTTGCCCCCATTCTTAGAATACTTTAAACAGGTCCCATTTTTCCATTTTCATACATGAGTACATAGTATTTCCATCACATTCACCCTCCTACACCCTTTCCTTATGTCCTCCCCCCTCCCACTGGTATCCAACCCCAGAAGGACCTCATTTACATTCCTGCCCTCCATTTTTTAGAACAAAAGATATTTTTGTTTGTTTAACATATCTAGACAGAGTTTCATAATAACATTTCTATGTATTTATGTATTGTACCACAAATTGATTCATCCTCTATATTTTTCCTTTCTACCTTAGTCCTCTTCTTATAGTGACTTCAACAGGTTTCAACATTCTATATTCATTCTTGTATAGAAAATGCATCACCCATATTCCCCTTCTTTGCTTCCTTCTTTTACCCTCTCCCTCTAGTGAGTTCCCTCCCCTTAGCATGACCTGTTTTTCATTCTTGTCCTTCATTGTTTAGTGTCTGTTCATTGTTCAGTGGGATTTTTGCCTTGATACTATCCCTGTCCATGCATTGTGCTTGAGTCAGTGTAACCCCCCTCCACTGCACTTCCTCACTCTTTCCCCCTTATCCTGTGTTGTTTAACAGTTTTAGCATGTTTCCTTGTGGCTTGCTCCTACACAGATGTGATGTACATCATTATTATTTACTGTCTTTCCTTCCTTCTTTTCCTCTTCCCTTGGTCTCCTCTACAAGCTCCACTTTTGGATATAAGATCTGCATATATCTCTAATAACATCTATTCTTAAAGCAGCATATTTAAAGGATTGTCATTGCTTATAACAGCTCAAAAGTGTCCTTGAATATAATGATAAGAATTTGGGAAAGAAAATGTGATTTTTATAACTGCTTTTGAGTATTAGTCACAAAAAACTATTTTGACAGTTCTAATCAAATTTTTCAGTAATCCCTGATATTCTTTGAGGAACATTTAGTAAATCTAATTAATTGAGTTTGGATATTCTGAAAAGTCAGCAAATGTACAATCTAGTGGGAGAAAGTACATTCACTTGACAGGCTGTTTGATGGGTGTGAAGACTGAAGTAGGAAAGATGGTTGCTGACCCTGTGAAATGCTCAGTTGGTGGTTCAGAGTTGCTAGGCAAACACTCTGCTCTCCTTTCTAGGGGGAAATGGTGACAACACATGGTACATTCCCCCCATTTAGTCAATAGTGAGAGCAATGAATGTATACCACCTGCATGCATACAGTATGGTGTGAGAAGCACAAAGAAAACCAGACTCATTCTGTTGGTTTCTTTTTATGTAAAAGGAATATTTACTTTGTGGTTTTTAAATTTGCTAATATTTCTCTCTCAATCACAACTTATAAGCAGTGAACATTTTCTTTCATTCCTTTGTCATTCTGTTGTATGGTTATTCTTGATGGAATGCCTAGCTCTTTCACTAAGAGTTATCTTAGTATTTGAGTTACTGCTTTTTAAGTTTAAATCTCTCTTTGGTTTTTAGCCAGTGTAGCCAATTGCAAACTAAAAGTGCAATTGTGGTTTGAGATCTCAGAGTCCTTTGCACAGGGCAATTTAACCGGCACGGTTAATGTACAGCCTGAGTTTGAGGGTTAGAACAGAAGGAACTTAGACTTTCTGAAGTTCAGAGCAGAGAGTCAGCAGGGAAGAAGCCTCTTTGCTGGTCTTAGTCTGGACTTGTCCATGGTCAGTTGCTGTCTCCTGTGCTGTTGTGTTCATTTGAAAACACTTCACCTCCCTATGGACAGAATGTCATCCCAATGGAGGGCAGCACCAGCATCTCCTGCATTAGATAGGGGATTAAAAGTAGCATGTTGAGCTCCTGGGGTTTATTAGGCCTTGTATTGGCTTTCTCTCTCTCTCTCTCTCTTTTTTTTTTTTTTAATATTTTTAACTAGAATGTAGTTGTTCAGAGGGTTTTCATTGTGACGTTTATATATGTGCTTATAATAAATCTTAATCAGATTCACCTCCTCCACCATTCTTCCTCATCCTCTCTGCCCCTCTTCCTAGGACAATTTCAACAGGTTTCATTGTTCTATTTTCATATATATATACAAAGTACATCAACAATATTCATTGTCTTTTTAAAAATAATTTTTATTGGTATGTAATATAAAATTACACATATTAGTGAGATTAGCACATGATACATTAATACATATACACATTGTCCAATGTCTAAATCAGGTTACACATGTCCATCCCCTCAAACATTTATCATTTATTTGTGACAAAAACATTCAGAATCCTTTTTTTAGCTTTTTGAAGTACTGGAATGGCCTTGTGATAAGTGTTTTCTGTTTTCCTTCCTAGGTACTCATGCGAGCATTAAGAGATTTCAATATGCCTAAAATAGTGACCGATGATGTCCCGGTGTTTCTGGGCCTGGTCAGTGACTTATTTCCAGCCCTGGATGTGCCCCGGCACAGGAAGCCACACTTTGAACAGATGGTCAGGCAGTCCACCCTGGAGCTCCGCCTGCAGCCTGAGGAGAGCTTCATCCTGAAAGTAAGAGTAGAATTCACTTCTCATGGCAGGCGTTGGGGTTTATAGTACAAATAACTGCTTGAGTGGTATTTAAGACATTAACTTATATTGCACTGGTCTTAATATGATCTTAATAAATACTTTCAAGCATTTAATATGATAGTCATACCCAGAATAAATCCAAGTAAACATCTGAGTAAGAAGTAAGAAGGTAAAAACAGAAATGATGAAGTCATGACTCTAAACATAAGCATACTTTTCATTAATTTAAGAAACTTCTTGGTGACATACACTGAAATTTTATTTTCTCTTCATGCCATTTTATAGAAAATTGGAAGTAAGATCATTAGTGCCCACTTTTAATGGGGGAAGAATAGCAATGTGCAAGAGAATGACTTAGGAGGATATTATCTGACTTATCAAAGGCTCCTGCATAGGTAGACTCAATCCTTGGTTGGTAAATACATGCAGAGCAGAACCTGTATAGTCTCCATTTTAGATATTTTTATGAGATATCAGTCATTACTCAGTGGATGATTGGCTACATACTCTTCTTGTTCACAACTTTGTGAAGTGTCATTGATTCTGTAAGTAACTATCCCTGCCACGTACCAAGTACTATGTATAGTAATGGATTTGTTTTCTTCTCACTTCTGCATCCTATGTGGGGAAACTGAACTTTGGACTTTTGGTGTATTTTAACTTTCGTTAGACATATTGTCATTATTAGGGTCTGACTTGGGTTGTAAGGAAAGAAGAATTGGGTGAAAATGAGTAGGTTGTCTTTTTGTCACTAACTCATGGAAGGACCAATGACAAGTTGGTTGATTTGCAGGTTGTCCAACTTGAGGAACTACTGGCCGTGCGACACTCTGTCTTTGTGGTTGGAAATGCAGGCACGGGGAAGAGTAAGGTAAAGTCAATTGCCTCAGACCTTTCACTCCTGGAAGAAACGTTTTGGGGATCTATTTTCTTTTTTTTTTATATATATATACATTTTTTTTATCATTGTATATTAATTGTGCCAAGGGGTTTCATTGTGATATATCCATACATGCATGTAATTTGCATTAATCGAATTCACTCCCCTCTGTTACTATTATCCTTCTACCTCTTAAAAAATAGTTTTAATGGGTTTCATCATTCTATTTCCATACTTGTTTTTGCCTGTTCTCATTGCTACTCAGAGTTCCCTTTGGTGAAGTCCACCATAATTTTGGTTAGAATCTGAGACTCCACTGCTGCTGTTGGGTCAGTCAACACTAGTTCCCTACATATTGGGTGAACAGAGAGAAACACAGCAGTGCATTCACCTAGGAAAACGAAGCTGAACTGGAGATCGGGTCTCCCCACAGGACAGGGGGATCCTGTTTATGCATTTGTCTGTGTACCGTGCTGCTATGTACCTCTCAGGAATGTAGCTATACCTGGACTCTTATCAAAAGTGAACATATTGACAGACCAGAAGAAGCTATCTGGTTTACAGCATTTGATTGGCTCTGCCCACATGTATCACAATTACTTTCTTATCTTCTCCAAATCATCCTAGAGTCTCCTTTCCATATCATTAAGAAAAACAAACACAAATATTTTCTTTCAGCACGCCCTCAGAAATAAAGCCCTCCATTGGACCAAAGCAAAACTTGAAAAGGAGGTGCCAAAAATACATTGCTGTGGTCCCTATTCTGTGTTGTGCTAGGTGCATGCCATGTGATTTTCTCTGTACAATGATGGTATGCCATGGGTGTTATTAGGCCCCATTTTTAGTTCACTGCTTGATTTTGTTTGACCTTTGTGACAGTCCTGGCAACATTATTTTCTTGGTTGGCAGATGGTGTATGCAGAACTGCAGGCATTTTAATTCTGGATGCTTGTGTATAAACATATTTGGTAGCCAGTGGCTAAAAATAATCCAAATGGACATATGAGTTTTAGAGCATGGGTATATATACAACTTGCCAGTCCTCAGACCCAACCCCAAAGTGGAACAATTGCTAAGGGAGGCTCTGAATAGAGACGCTTCTAGTGAAAAATGTAGTAACTGAAATATTAAAGTAGATAACTGATAGTCCTATAATTATTTTGTTAGAGTAAGTTTCAGATGTAGGCCATGGTTCATGAAAGGATAAAATTCTATAATTTCTAGTAGATGAATGGTTTCTAAAAATATAAGCTTAATATTCCTAAGGCATTTAATTTCTTTCATGTAGTCTTCACCTATTCTGTTCTATTCAGCATGTATTTATGCTGAATAGATGTATATCCAGGAACATGTTATTTAGGAACTTTTCTTTCTAAAGTATTTGGCAATTGTTCATCAAGCCTTCAAAACCCTTGGCATTGGTCAGGATGCTGTGTGTTTAAAACAAAAGCCATGGGCCTGGAAGGGTGGCCCACACTTGTAATCTCATCTGTGTGGGAGGTGTAAGTAAGAGGATTATAGTTTGAGGCCAGCCCTGGGCAAAAACACAAGCCTCTGTCTGGAAAAATAAATAAGTAAACCCAAAAGGCGTGGAAGCATGGCTCAAATGGTAGAGTGCCTAGCTAGCAAGTATAAGGCCCTGACTTCAAGTCCCAGTACTGCCAAAATAAGAAAAACAAAACCACGACTTTTCAGAGAATGCAAAAGGATAGCTGGGCAGATACCTGGGGGTGAGGTAAGGTGTCCATTATTTAAACAGGCACATACTGAACATGGATTCTGGGAGCTCCTATCCTTCATTGTCCAGCTCAGCACTGGAGACATTCTGGATTAGATATTTGCTGTCCAGGACACTGTCAGATGTTTAGCTTCGCTGGCCTCTACCCACCAGAAGCAGGGTAGCGTATCTCTCTTCCCCAAGTGAAGATCATCTCCTGTTAAAAACCAGTGTGCTGTGTCCACAGGATCTTGAAGAGTCCAGATCAGGTTCATGGCCATCACTGAGTCCTTACTGGAAATTCAAAATTTCATTCTCACCCTGCTGAATTAGAAACTTATGGCTTAGCCTCAAAAATCTGCAGGCAATTCTGAGATGAGCTGAATGTGGAGAACAACTGATTTGAATAATTCGGCAGGGTGATTTTATAAACATGAACATTAACGCTTATTTACATGTAGTCCTTCACTTTGATCACGTGCTTAAAAATCTGAAATCATAAAGTGACTTTCTCTTAAATGGCTCAAAGAATCAGACAAACTGATTCTGTTTCCCTAAGAGTCTGTGGAATTAAAGTCTTCAAGATGCTTATGGGAATACTCTTGTGTCCCTTTTTTCCCTAATCTCAATCTTAGCACACATGGGACAACTAGCAACGTATATTAAGATGGAAATCTGCTTTCCATTTGGTTTACATTAGTATTAATTTTCTTGGCTCTTTCTTCTCAGATTTTGAGAACACTGAACCAAACATATGTTAACATGAAACAGAAACCCGTTTGGAATGACTTAAACCCAAAAACTGTGACAACAGATGAACTCTTTGGTTTCATACATCATGCCAGTCGAGAATGGAAAGACGGCAAGTAGTATTTTCCCTTTGGAAGTGCTAAAATGCTCTAGTTTTTTCCTCAGAAAGCCATTTTCCAGGATAAGCCAATTTTAGTCATAGTCACAGATTTACTGCTTATGTGTTGGCGTTACTGGAAATACAGCAGATCAAAACAGCATTTATAACATATAAATTAAAGCTAGTTTTGAATAAGTACTTGACTTGCATTCATCGGGTTTGTGCTCAGAGCCATGCGTCTTATCCGTGTCAGTGATGTCAGGGGTTCTTGTAAGCCAGGAGAGAAGTCAGTGTGATGCCTCAGGACACTGTTTTGAGGGACCTGCTACAAGACCCTGACTGAGGTTTGGGCAAGTATTGTTCTAGGTATCAAGGACAGATGTCAGTGGAGCATGTTTTCTGCCCTGAAGCAGACCAGACACAGGCCAGACATCCATATTCCAAAAATTTGAAATACTGTAAAATTAGGAACCTTTTGAGCACAAGTTAGGGATTTCAGAGCATTTCAGATTTCTGATTTTTGAATTTGGTATACCCAACCAATAAAATCTATGCAAATACTACAAAAAAAAAAATCTGAAATCAGAAGCACTTCTAGTCCCAAGCATTTTGGGTTAGCATTTGTAGATAAGCAGGTATTTTTGTTAAAATCCCTTATAACTTCACATTTCTATAAATACACTAACCTGGGTGTCATCCCAGAGGCCCTCTCTCCCTGTGACACTCTGCTTCCAACCTCACAATAGATACAATAAGCTTTACCTTTAAGATAAATAACAAATCCCAGTACTTCTCACCTTCTCCGTAGATATCACACAAGTCCAAACTGCCATCTTCCTGGTCTCCCTGAAGTTCATTTTCTACACAGAAATCAGAGGGCTTATTTCAAAACATTACTTATTGGCTTTGGGTTTCCAGTGGGAACCCATCACCCTCAGAACCAAACTTTTCCCCACAGCCTTCAGGGCTTCAGAGATTGGGTCACTTGTGACTTCATTTCCTGCCCTCTGCACTTCATGACTATGATCCACTCCTGGTCTCCCTTTGTTCCAAGTATCCTCCCATCCCAGAGCCTTGGCATGTGATGCTCCTGCCATCCACAGCACCTTCCTCCAAGTGTCTGCCTTCTTTAGGTTATTTAAGTGTCTAGTCAGATGCTACATCAGGGAAAAGTCCTGATGCCCTGACCCAAAGTAGACCATTCTCCATCCTTGTACACACTCTTTCCTTTACCTATAATGACATTTCGTATCATCTTAGTCTCACTTCTGTCATCATAAAGGACTATGCAGGGAGAAAGCCATTATCTGTTTATGCTGAAAGTCTACAGAAGCTGTTCAGACCAGGGACCATTAGAAAAGGTTGCTGGCTTCCTTATTGGTCTCGGTAGCAGGTTCTACTTGCTGCTGTCACTTATTTTGACACAAAATACTCCAGAGGAGATAATCCCCATGTATGCACTGAGGCAGGTATGCTCACCATGATGTTATGTGTTCGAGTTTGAAAAGTCAGCAAGTATTAAATTTGCTATATAACACACATTAATACCCTGACGAGCAGTAACAGAAAAGAGGACCATAGACTTAAGATATTTTTATATTGGTTTCTTAAGTCATGATAACCTAACAGAATGCCAATGACCAAATTTCCAAAGAGACGTATAACACTTCTGAAAAATTAGGATTATGGTCCTTAAATATTGTTTGGGAATAAATGGAAACAGGTGAAATACACTAATACGTAGTCTAGCATAGCTACTTAACATATGTGCATGAAAGAGGAGAACATCTTCACTCTGGTGTAAGCTTTCATTTACATGTTACCCTCTATACATCCCACAACTCTTCTTTTAAGGAAGATCGTGTCATCTGTGTTTGACACATGGGAAAGGTCAGTCGTGGAAGGTAAGGATACTTCCTTGGGATCTTGACACTTGCCCATTAGTTATCAGTCCAACTGGATCTGGAGTCCAGGTGTAGCACAAAAGATGTCGCCTATTGCCCACAAGTAAAGGCAACAAAATTGTTTTAATTAGTTAATAAAAGACCTTACAGGAGAAATAATACAAATTTATTTTTAGAAATACACAGCCCTTAATCCCAGTCCATATTACCACTGTTACCTTTTGTTTTATAGGTCTCTTCTCATCCATTCTTCGAGAACAAGCAAATCTTGTGCATGATGGACCGAAATGGATAGTTCTGGATGGAGATATTGACCCCATGTGGATTGAGTCACTAAATACAGTCATGGATGATAACAAGGTGAATAAGATGCAGTGCCAACCCTTAATTTCTTGAGTGTGCTCTGAGTTCCACTTGCTTGGTCACATTCTAGTTTTTACTCATTAACCTTGCATTCTTTATGTAATCGCTATTTTAATAAATGTCATTTTCCTGATAATTGTCATAAGTTCAGCTAAAGAAATTATGAGCATAACTTAAGGGAATACATTCTTCCTACGTCTGTAAATTTAATGAGCATTAGATACCTATCTAAGAATTTAGTAAACCTCATCATTTTCTAAGAGCTATGTATAAATTATATCTTATATGGTCTTTGATTAAATAAAGAATAATTAGACAATAAAAGAATGAGTTTGTGCCACGTGAAAACTGGTGACGTTTAGGTATGGAAGTTAAGTCATTCTGTGGCTACAGATTGTGCTGAAATGCTTTCTGGAGTATTTTGCTCTCCTTAAGCCAACCTCCCCCACCAAAACCAAAGGTGAAGATACAGGTCTATGAGATACCAAATAAGTGACATAAGGTCTTATGTTGGGCTCAGGCGGGAGAAATCAGTCACCACCATTACTCCAGAGTAGATTAGGAACTGCTTCAACTCAGCAGTAATTATTGCTTTCTGGACTAGGATGCTGTTCATCATAAGACAGAGATCTGAAGCTAGGGAGAGGCTTAAGTGGTGGAGTGACTGCCTGCCCAGCAAGTGCAAGGCCCTGAGTTCAAACCCTAGGACCAAAAAACAAAAACATAATAAGATAAAGGTCTGCATACTCGTACAGTTCCTACAGGATGGTTGATAGCTGGTGCTTCAGAATCTGAAGGGAATTTCTTTTTGTGGCTTTCACGCTTGTTATGTCACACACTTCTGTTTGGCTTAATAATAATCACTACAATTATTGAAAGGTTGACCTTCGCGGTCCACTTAGGCAATTTTATTCTAAAGATCTATCAGGCCACCTCAGAGATGAACTTAGAGTGTGACTCAGATCCACTTCTTTCTGGGGCTCATGAGCTCACAGCCTCTGGCTCCTCTCTCAGGGGAAGTTCCATTGTCCTGATGGTGAGTTGGTGTCCTCCTCCCAATGGCAATGGTCTCTGGTGACCGCATGCTGCTCGTTACAGGTGCTGACCCTGGCCAGCAATGAGCGGGTGGTCCTCACGCCCTCAATGAGGCTTCTTTTTGAGATACACCACTTAAGGACAGCAACCCCAGCCACTGTCTCAAGAGCTGGTATTCTCTTTGTGAACCCACAAGATTTGGGCTGGAATCCGTGAGTAGTCCTTGTCTTAAATTTCTGTTTATTGTAGTAAAAAATGTACATAATAGAAAACTTACCATTTAAATCATTTTTTGGTGTACAACCATCACCATACCTATCCACGGAACATTTTCCATCTTCTCCAACTGAAATTCCATCTATGAAACAGTAACTACTCATTGCTCCCTGTCCTGAGCTCCTAGCAGCCTTCATCTGCTTTCTGTCCCTGAATTTGAGTGCTCTGTGTATATAAATAAAATCATAAAGCATTGGTCCTTTTGTAACAAACTTATTTTCAACTAGTGAAATATTTTCAAAGTTCATGTTATAGCATGTGTCAGAACTCCCTTCCTTTTTAAGGCTGAATAATATTCCACTGTATGTATAAATCATATTTTGTTTATCCCCTCATCTGTTGATGGACAGTTGGGCTACTTCTGACTTTCAGCTATTGTGAATAATGCTACTATGAATATGGACGTACAAATAACTTCTCAAGTTTCATTTTTCAGTACTCTTGGCTGTATATCCCGAATTAGAATTGCTAGATCATGTGTTAATTCTATTTTAAGTTTTAAGGCCCTACTCTCGTATTTTCCACAGTGGCTGTACCATTTAATATTCCTAGCAGCAATGCACAAAGGGACTGTACACAATTTCTCTATCTCCTTGCCCATACTTGTTATTTTGTTTTGTTTTTGTTTTTTGTTTTTTATATAGTAGCCATGCTTAGTGGTGTGAGGGGTATCTCGTAATTTTGATTTGCATTTCTCTAATGATTAGTGATGTAAGGCGTGTTTTTATTTGCTTGTTGGGCATTAGTGTATTGTCTTTGGAAAAATGTCTACATAATTCCTTTGTCCATTTGTTAATTATATTTTTGTTAAACATATTTTTTGACCTCAGGTGAAAATGATTATTTGATTATTTGAAGATGATATTAGTAATTAAATGTAAGAATAATCAAGTTAATTTCAAGATAATTAAATTAGCACCTGGGTACCTTTTTTCATCTTTTCTTGAACATTACCTTGATCCCATACCCTCAAAATGTTAAGAACTTAGTAAATATTTGTTTGTAAGGGAATAAATAATAGCTTGTGTGAAATAGGTGTAAATAAATCATTTAATGAGCATTTGTGTATGGGTATGTGCAGATAATATGCATATATGTTTGAACAGTGGAAATGCTTTACTTAAAGCAAGTATATTATAATCCTTGCTTATTCCTCAAATGCTTACACTCTCCTCAGTTTGCCTGGTGGCCATTTGTCCCCTATTGTATATTTCCACTCTGAACTATACGAACCCCTGAGCTCTGCAGGTGACCATGTGCTATGACCACATGCCTCCTGTGTCAGATACCTTCTATTGACACCCCCCACCACTAGACATAATCTCCATTCTTCTTACCTCTCCCTTGCCCCATGTGCACCAATCAGTGGTCTTCTTGCCCTCTGGCTTCTGTTTGGTTTGACCAGTGAGAAGCCCTGGCAGGAAGTGAGGGAGAGAAGACAGTGAGGTCAGGCTTTTTATTTCCTGCCGCCTGTCCTGCAGAGTCACATCAGGATGGCTGTGTGTCTCAGCTCAGGTCACAGGTCTTCTTGCTTATCGCTGTGAGATTGCGTCCCTCTGAGTCTGTGATCTTCCATTTTCATGTCCCAACAAGCGCAGGTACACTAACCATTCCTTGTTATTGTCCTATGTTGGCCAGCCTTCCCTCACTATAACAAATTCCTGAGATAGTCAACTTATAAAGAAAAAAGTCCATTTGGGCTCACATTTGCAGGATTCCATTCCATAATCTTTTTGCCCATTTGCTTTGGTGCGAAGGCAAAGCAGTGCATCCTGGGAAGGAGCATGTGGGAGAGCTCAGCTGTTCACTGTGAGCCAGATAAATAAAGGAAGAAGAGACTGGGGTCCCATAAATCTCTTTGAGGACATGCCTCCAATAGCTTAAGACCTCCACTGGACCCCGCTTCTGAACTGTGCCTTCACCTCCCAACAGCACCACAGGCTGAGACCAAGCCTTTTGCACATGTGCCTTTAGGGGATACTACAGACCTGAAGTATGATACAGCCCACGGCCCAGTACTCTCCCTTCCAGTTTCTCTCCTCCCTGCCCTTTTTTGCATTTTCGAATTGTCACGGATCTTGCCAGGAGGAGCCCCTTCAAGCTCATCTCACCTTTGTGATTGCACCTGTAGGAGATTCTAATACAAGGGTGGCATCCACTTCCTTTCAGATACTGACTGATTAACTTCTCCAGACTGCTTTTCCTCTGCTCACTGAAGGTCTTAGCCCTTAACTCTACAGAAAAGTCCAGTCATGCCCAGGCTTTCATGTTTTAACAGAGTATTATTAGATGTGGTGAGGGAAGGAGTGATTTTTAAACATCTGCAATGGAGAGTTATTTTGGGGTAATAGCTTCTCTCTCCAGCTAGGATTCTGTCTCCTGGACTGCCACTGTTGGTTGGGGCTGGCTGAAGGAGTCTGTCTAGTGTCCCTTGACTCCCCCTCACAGAGAATACAGGCATCCTGTGCAAGAGCCAGCGTTCCCTTTCTTCAGAGGACCTCCCACCCCCTACTGGTGTGGTCTGATTTCAGTAGTGACCCTCACAGCTCCCAAGGCCAGGGTTTTTCAGTCTCAATCACATGTGGAGATTTGTGCTAACAAAAGCTCAGTCTAGCTCACTATTTAAAGAAGAACTTTTATCCAGTACATCAAAGGTCCCAGGTTGCTGAAAGAGATACCCAATTTCTAACAGTTAGCTCGCCCTTCACCCTTAGATGTTACTTTCATGGAGGTTTTGTTTTATCTAAGATAAATGTGGAGGTTTAATTTTCATGTGTGTGACCAAAGCATCCAGTCAAGACATTTACCAAAATAATGGGAATCTTCTCTAGTGGATATTTTTATATTTTTACCTCCTGTTGCCAGAAAGTTTTAGTAAGCTGCCAGAAAATGGCTATGTCAGGTTTAGGATAATTTTTTCACTCCAAAATTATTAGATAGTTGGCTGTCCAACTTACTTTAATGTCATAACGTGACCACTTTACATGTATTAATTCATTTAATATTCAGTGTCTTTCTAAGACTGATATAATTAATTAACCCAATTTTTCAAATCAATATCTTAGGTTTCAGTTTTCCCTAGCTGATTATTTCCAAGTACTTAAAAGTACAGAAAAGTTGAAAAGGTTCAGCCATAGACTCTGCCCCTATACCTGTTGCCATCCTAGTATATTTGCTTTCTCACTAGCTGTACAAATATGCACACGTGTGCCACACACACTCATACGCTTAGAGACATGTTTTCCTTTGTTAAGTTTTGCAGAAATACCTGAAAGTAGGTTGGAGACATTAAGACACTTTATCCCTAAGTAACAACTAGGATATTCTCCTGTGCGAATGCAATATAATTAACATGCCTAAGAAATTAATCCTTGATGTAATATCTAATAAACAACCATGTTGTTCCAGGCATCAGTGGCTCACACCTGTAATCCTAGCTACTCGGGAGGCAGAGAGCAGGAGGATCACAGTTCAAAGCCAGCCCCGAGCAAATAATTCATGAGACTCTGTCTTGAAAAATCCCAACACAAAACAGGGAGTGGCTCAGTGGTAGAGTGCCTGCCTAGCAAGCATGAGTCCTTGAGTTCAAGCCCCAGTACTGACAGAAAAATTTTTTTTCAACTCTTACCAGTTACTCCATTTTTAAAAAAAAGTCTAGCATCAAAACCAAGACCATACATTGCATTTATTTATTTTGTCTTCTTTTATCTAGAGCATTCCCCCACCTTATTCTTTCATACATTTAAAATTTTGGAGAGAACAAGTTGAGTGTCTCAAATAATATCCTGTTGGTGGTTATGAAATGCTGATCTCCTAATTCAGTAATTCTATCTACATGTATTATGTGACACATTTTGGTCAAGACTTTTTTTTCTTGTTGTTTCTCTTCCTCTCCCCTTTGTTCTTTCTTTCCTGCCTTCTTCCTACCATTTTCTATTTATGGTTTCTTTTCTGTTAGTTCAGTGTGTTATAACCCATTATCAAGATTCTTTTGGACTTTCAAATTGTCACAGATCTTTCCAGGAGCCCCTTCAAGCTCATCTCTTGTGGTTTTTTATTTTATTTTGTTTTTAAACCTGTCCTCCTAAGCCTTTGGGCACTTTCATTTTTAGAAAACTAAGATGCCTATGGTTCTTCTCAGATTCTCTTTACTTTGACATAAGCCAGCTTTTTCTCCAGGGAGCCAGAAGGAATAGCTCTTAGTACAAGCAATGGTATCTGAAGTTCAAGTAGGTTCAGAGAGCACATTGCTAGTGGTAGGTCATTGTTTCTAAGTCTTTCAGTGATGAATTAGAAAGTCTACTCTGTTTTAAAATTCATATTGAAGAACTATTAACATATCATAGATTGAAAAGGTTATGGACTATTATGATCATAGTACCTTGTGGAGTTCTAGTTAAGAAATAAAGAGTACCATTACCACTTAAATTTCTTAGAACATTTTTGTTAAAATTCACTGAGCTCTTTTAAAATTAATTATATTTCCACACCTTACAGATATGGAACATAAAAGATTAAACCACATCCTTAAAAATCATGTCAGTATGTCTAGCTGCAGTAATCAAATATCATTTTATACTAATTCTGAATTCTAAGTAAGTTTCCTAGAAGAATCCTGGATAGTGAATATATGTCTATTGTGATCCTGAGAAATACGGAAAGGAGCCAGAATTAGAAGAGAATTTCTGAGGATTATGATTAGTGACAATTTTTTTCTCCTAGAAGGGGATGAGAATTTATAGAAAGGGAAAAACATACAGGCAATAATTTTTAAAGAGTCATATGTAATTACTTAAATTATAATGATTTGAAAGTGAGAATAACACTGAAAGTGGGATTTACCAAACTTAGTTCATCTATAATCACAGGAAAAGGTAGAATTATAGCTGGAATTTTATCTGATTCCAAAGAGGTTCCCTGTAGATAACTTTCAGAAGCCTCACCTTTAGACAGGGCTCTCCCTCTTACTTTAGCCTAAAACATTCTTCCCACTCAGTGTGACTGATTCTGCACCCTGTGTCGAATGACATGGGCTGACATTATCATCTACCCCTGAGGTCCCATCCTCTCCTGTTTGAATTCTGTATAAACTCGTAAAGATGCAGATTCAGCAATGGTGGCTTACAGCATGTCCTGCTGACTCTGTTGCTTTTCCGGCTACTGTGCAGGCCAGAGAACCTGAAGCTTTGCCATGCAGGGGAGACCAAGTTGCATGACTTCCAACTGTCCTACTCGAAAGGATCCAACCCCAGACTACTGAGTACTAAATTTAGAAGTTTTCAGAGGCCCAAAACATTGGCTACCTGGATAGTTTCCAAAATCCAGGATGCAGAGTTCACATGATAAACTCGGAGCTATTCTGGAGGAGGGAGGGGTAACTCAGCTGCCCATGTGGATGTTATCACCAAAGCAGACACTGTTAGTGATTAAACCACATCACTAACACTAAGATGACTCATTAAGGTGTCACCAGGTAGCACTTCCTGAGGCCAGGGCACCAGTGTGGACATCTCTTATGTATCGAGGAATCAGCCGTTTTTGGACGCCAATTTTCAATTGCAAGCCTTATGACAGTGGTGACAGAGGTACATTGCAGTTGGTCATGTTAACATCTCTAGCATCTTTTAAAAATCAAAAGGAACTTTTTTTGTGAGGTGATATGAGAAGAATGGCAAACAAATACAGATCCATGTCTTCAGTTTTGCCATTGCTGAAAATAACTATCTTCCCTAAATTTGCTCTCTTTTAATGTCTACTTTTCTTCACAACTATGGAAATTCCGCAATAATTTGTACATGACAGCTTAAATTGTCTACATCTGGGAACAGAGACTTTTTGGATATGATATGTCTACATCTGGGAACAGAGACTTTTTGCTCTCTATGGTATATGGTATATGACCTTTACCTGAGTAAAGGTCACTTGTTGACCCCTTTCCAGCAGAATCACTTTTTTTCCATGTGTCTTGATTGGGACAGCTTGCCTCTTTCTGGAGCAACCCCTGCTTATGGAAGAGATGTAACAATGACATCATTTCTAGTGGCCTTGTAACTTTGCCTTGAGACTTTGGCTACTGCCAATGCGAGAAGCTATTCCCTGCCTCCTAAGTGCAAAGTCCACTTTGAACTGTTTTTGAGGCTACTTCTCCTAGTCACCCTTGAAGTGGCCTTCTGCTTCTCAAGACAGGGACCTTGTTAGGAAGATAGGGTATGGAATTTTTGATACTTACCAGAACCCTAGATAACAACTCTTGTGCCCAATGGGACACTCCTGCATTTAAGAGATGCATGAGACAGAGGCAGGATCTGAACCCAGAGCTCCCATTGCCACCAACTCTAGTAATGAGTATCCTCTGTTGAGAATTTGTTATATGTCAAATATTAAGCACTTTATGCATCCAGAATTTTTTAATGCTCACAACCACCCTAGGAAATACATAGTATTATCATTTCTATTTAAAGGTGAGAAAATTGAGGCACAGAGAGGTTAAGTAACTTACCCAAGGTAACACAATTTAGAAAGTGATGGGACAGGAATGGAAAGCTAGGCAGCCAGGGTATAGAATTCTATCTTACTCCCCTCCCCTCATTCTCCTCTGATATGCTCTGGATGCAAAGATTCCACTCTGGCATCTGAGAAGCAGTAAAATCAGTAGTGGAGGGACAGTCATGACCTTCATGCCCTCATCCTCCATCACTACCACCCAGAGGTGCCACATTACTCTCAAGCAATTCCTTTGCTGGCAAACCATTCTTCTTGGACCTCAAAAGGTTTTGCTGGTTGTCATCTTATAAATGAGACCAGAGTGTAATGCAGTTGGTTATTTAATAAAGGGCTATCATGAGGCCTGGTGAAAGCAAAGGGAGCCTTTTCTAAAATCATCATCATCTTCTGATTCTCGGAGCTGTCATTGTTCTGTGGCCACCCAGCTCCCACGCTGCTGCTAGCTGTGTCGTTACCACTGCTTCCTATATGGGCACAACTTGCCAAGTGATCAGTCTTCATCTGGCATCTTAGTTTCACCCCAGAGACGACTATGAATACCATTAAATCATGTGTTATGCTAATGATGAGTAGTTTACTAGTATGTTAGAGATATTAAATGTATTAAAATTAATATTTTATAAGCTTCAGATATATAGATGTATATGAGGGCCCGGGATACCATTTTGGTGTCCCTGGTTGGAAATACATTATCAGCTATCAAGTTGGTGGTACGTTGAGTCCAGTGGAAAAGGAAGGAATTTGAAATGAACCCATGGAATTTTTACCTCTTTATTTGTAACTGATTTCTCACTACTAAATAATTAATGCCCAGATTAGTTGAGAAAAATGCCAAGCTATTTTCATAAATACGCCTCCACCATGGAAATGGTTGTAGCCCCTTACAAAGTGACACATGTACTTCCCTATAAATGCTCATAATGGCTACTTACTCTCCATTATGTTTGGCTTCTAAGTGCTATTAGGAGTTTCTTTCTCATTCTTTTCATTAAGGTAAAATGGCCATTAAAACAAATTTTTAAAGGGCCATTTTAAGATATTTGCCATTTGGGAATCAGAGAGAACTCACTAGAGTCCCTACAGTGTGGCACTAAGCTGTGTGGCAGGGGACTGTGGATATGGTAAAATTCTGCATTTGAGCCTTGCATTCACTAACTGCTTTCCTGTGTTCCTTCTCAGGCATGTGGCCAGTTGGATAGATAGAAGGCAGCACCAATCAGAAAAGGCCAATTTAACCATTCTTTTTGATAAATACGTTCCTGCCTGCTTGGACAAGCTGAGAACCAGCTTCAGAGCTGTCACCTCAATTCCAGAAAGTAGCCTGGTGCAGGTTTGTCTTCACTGACACACTCTGACTTGCTAGACTGGGTGGGGTTCCATCAGGACCACACGTTTGCTTGTTTAACAAGATGGGAAGAGGCCAGGCATGATGGCTCATGCCTACAATCCCAGCTACTCAGGAGGTGGCAGTCAGGAGGCTTGTGGTCCAAGGCCAACCCCAGCAAAAAGTTAGTAAGACCCTATTTTAACAAATGAGCTAGACACATGGTGGTGTATGGTAGAAGAATCTTGGTCCAGGCAGGTGGGGCAAAAGCCACAAGACCATATCTGAAAAAATAACTAAAGTAATTAAGGTCTAGGGGTGTAGCTCAAGTGGTAAAGCATCTACTGAGGAAGCCCTGAGCTCCAAGTTCAAGTCCTGGTACCACCTATTTAAAAAGGAGGAGGAGAAGGACCACAAAAGATTTCTGGAATTTTTAGGTTATTCCAACCCTCCTGCCTCAGCATCACGTTCCCTGGACCCCTTTGCAAACTCAGTTGTCACTTAGGCTTGTCATTTCTCTAAGACTGTGAGCTAGAGGGCTAAAGTCATATTTTATTCATTTTCCTATCCCCAGACATTTACACAGTCCCTAGCACTCAGTAGGTGCCAAATATGTGTTTATTGGAACCATTGTGCCCTTCCAAGTATGTGGGAATAGAATTGGAACAAAGCTGCAATGGCCTTATTTATTTATTTAGTTCCTACTAACTTGCTCAGAGAAGGTACTCAGTATTGTTTTTGAATAAAATAAGCTCTGTGTAATTAAGGATGCCAAAAGCCTTAACTTCTTCCACAGAGGTGCCCCCACCTGTCCACAGATGTCCCCTCCCTCCAATATTCCCAAAGGCATGTCAGTGTGTGTGAAGAATTCATACCACTCCGTGGTAATTTCATTTCCATCCTCATTGCGAGACAGCTGGTGAGAGTGAAGGATGGGAGAAATGACCCAAGCCTTGTATGCACATATGAATAATAAAATAAAATAAAAGAGAGAGAGTGAAGGATATCTGATTTGTTCTCATAGCAGCATGAAAATAATTTACACAGAAATGAAGGTGGCGATCATAATCTCAGCCCTTGGAGTATCAAACTTCACAAAAAGGTTTAAGGTTTTTTTTTTTTTTTCTTGTAGGAGCAAAGGTGATTTGCAAGTACTCTGTTACCATTAGGTTACTATGTTACCCACTTTGTTTGAAGCTAAATTAGAAATAGTAAGAAGCAGAAAAAGAAGGGAAAGTTCAGGTTTTTGGATAATTCACACACCAATTAAGTAAACGATAGTATTCAACAGTAATTATCTGAGGTATAATTTATTTCTGAAAGCAGGTCTGAATTTATTCATAATGAATTAATTATGTGGTTAGCCTAATTAGACTTCCTCTGGTGTAGTACTTGCAAAAGCAAGCTGGTGTTCTTTCTCGAGTTGACTTGTGTATTTGTGAGATTCTCTGTGGTGTGAAGTTTTCCATTGAAGAGTCATGTGAAAATAGGTCAGTGGGAATTAGTATGACTTTTACTGTCCCTTCTTCCTTTTGTAGTGTTCAGGAGCCACATTTAATTCTTAGAGCTTTAGAAGCTGTTGTTTTTATAAAGTAGTCTCTGTTTTCTGTACTTTACAAGTACAAGAATTTGAGACAAAAATGAGTGTGAGAATAACTTAAAATTGCTATCCTGAAAAATTCATGCAGTATTTCACAATATATGAAGCTTTTCTTTAATTTTCATAAAATATATTAACTCTTTCAGGATATGCATTTAAGTGGAATCTTATTAATCACTGACACAGAGCTCAAAATATTTTGAAGTACTGTGTTTGGGAGAAAATAGAAGTTTGAGACTTAGTTGCCTAGTAGCATCACCTAGAGAGCATGTAGTCCTTTGGTTTGGTTTAATCTGATCCTTGGAGCAGCATGACTCCTACTCAGGAGTAGCGAATCTTCTGGGCTTTCCATTATTTTTCTTGATAACAAACTCAAAATAAAATGGTAAGTTTCCTTAACAGATTACTTCAAATTGCTGAACATGGCACAGTATGAAATGATAGATGGCTAGTGGAATGGCTCAAGTGGTAGAGTGGCTGCCTAGTAAGTGTGAGGCCCTGAGTTCAAACCTTAGTACCACTGAAAAAAAAAAAAGGTAAAATGATAGAAACCACGGGAAAAGATTTGGAAGCATAAAGATGCTATTGTTTAGATGGAAGGCCCTGCTCCATCCTTCAAGGCAGGAAAGGAAAGGCACACACACAATACTGAAGTCGCATTACTGTATGCATGATAGCAATGAAGTCCTATTCCTGCCTCCCAGGACTGGAGCAAGACTTTGTTGAGTTTCCAGGGTCTGTGACAGTCTTAATGACACCTATTTGAGGGCTTCAAGAAGCGTCCATAGCTAGTACCCCATATGGAAAGACCTTTGCCATAGTCCATTCCTGTCTTTACTGTTGAGATTGCCCTGGACGGGGGAGTATTTAGGACCAACAGAGTTTATCACTGTTTCTCCTGCAGGCTATGAAGCCCGAGTTACTCAATAGCATTTCTTCCAAGGTTAAACCCAATCTTGGTGTCTAAGGGATGTCACAAGCTAAAGGTACCAGTCCAGCTTTGTAAATGCAAGGCAGCAGGTGGGGAAATGGCTTCCATATCACTGAGGAAAGTGGGTTGGTTACCTGGTGTCCAACAGGGGGGAAATGGATCAGTAAACGTCAGTCCATCCAGTAGAACCTAAGAAGTTCATTCCCAGTGACAATACAGAGCAACACTTGATGGTAAGGTGTTGTGTCTTCAGTATGTTTTTAAGTGAGACAGTGGATTATGGGATGCCATATTCATATGATTCCCTATTTATAAAAAAGTGAATGTAGATATATATTCCCTTTTTCTTTTTTCTTATATGCATTTCTCATTCACTGAGTGATTGTTAGTTGAATAAGTCAAAAATTATGTTTTTTAAATAGCTTTTTGCCAGGCATGATGGTGCATGCTTGTAATTCCAGCTACTTAGGAGGTAGAGTCAAGAGGATCTTGAATTCAAGAGCAGCCTGTGCTACACAATGAGACCTTGTGTCCAAAACCAAACAAATATTTTATTACTCAGATGGATTAAAAGAGGCAAAATTTTTGCACCATGGACTTAGACATTGCAGGAAGCAATTTTTGTCTCTCCCAGTGTAACAAATCACAGAATTTTGAGAAATTATATAATCTCTTATAAAGTGGAGTCATTTAAAAAAAAAGTCCTTTGAATCACTATTTTAAAAAAATCACTGCCCTAAACAATGGTTTTTCTGTTTCTTTAGACTATTTGTGCTCTTTTGGAGTGTTTGTTGACTCCTGAAAACGTTCCTTTTGACAGCCCAAAAGAAGTTTACGAAGTCTATTTTGTCTTTGCTTGTATCTGGGCATTCGGAGGCGCCCTGCTGAAAGACCAGGTAGGTTGCAGAGTGCTTTACAGAACTGGTTTTATTTGCATGGCATGTAGGGTTGGGGAGACGCTCTACCACTTGAGCCACTCCATCAACAAGGGAGGTTATTATATGTGATCTGTATCTTTCTTTTGTGTTACCATAAATCTCTACTACTTGAACTGCTCTCTCCTGAGCCTGGGCATTCTGTAGGTAGAATCACCCAGGATGACAGTGGTCACCTCAGCCTGCAATGCTAAGTCTACGGTTGTCAGCCCAGACTGCCCTTCTGAGTTCGAGGACCTGTGTTTCCATCCTCCTCTGTGTCCTTCCCAAACTAGTCACACTTAGTGTGCCTGAGACACACCTCTTCTGCTCCACCCCCAAATTTGCTCCTCCTCTTTATCCCCAACCCCATGAAATATTCCTCCCGTTTGCTGGTTAGAAACCCAGAGGCCTCGCTCTCCTTTTTTTTTCTACCCATAATCTCAGACACTTTCAAACTTCACTTAATCTTCACATCACTTAATCTTCAAAAACCTACATGAACACAGCTATCCTTCTTTTAGAAATAAGCAATGATTCTTACAGAGATAAGTTAACCTGCCTGAGTGTCTGAACCAGGGTTGGACCCCAACTGATGGGACTTAGGTCCTGGGTTCCTCTCCCAGGCCATGGCAGATAACCTAACCAGCTCTCTCTGAGCTACTGTCACCTGCCATCATTTCTCACTTGGTTTCTGAAGCTACCTCTTCACTGGTCTTCTAGCCTCTGTGTCTACCCTTGTGATCCACTCAGCAGTCAGAGTGATTTCTTAAAATGTAAATTGAATCTGTAATTTTCTCCAGAGTTTAAAGCACTTTAATGGATTCTTATTGCTTTAAAGGTAAAATTAAACATTTCAATACTCTTTACAAGGCCTCCAGATCTGACCCTGCTGTCCTTCCCTGCCATGTCTTTCTCTGCCACTCCCAGTCCCCCCATCAGCCCCAGCAGCACTAGCTAGTTTCACAAACATATTAGGTTCTTTCATTCCATAGGCTGGACTCTTCCTGGAGTGATTTATTCCCTGATCTGTGCCTGTTCTCAAAAATGGCTTCCCTGAACATCCAGTTACAATAGGTCACCCCTGTGGCTCTCACTCATGCCTGAGTGACTTTCAAGGCTCCTGCTTACTCTGCATTCATTGGCCCTCCCTCTCATTTGACAGTAACCCCTGACTCCCCCATGAACTCTGTTTCTTCCCTACTCTAGTGCAAGCGGATTTTATCTGAATGAATTGAGGAATCATGGATTAGTCACCAAAATCATTTTACTGATACAGCTTTTTGGTGAGGCAAATTTTTAGTAAAGTAGAACTCACATGTAGCTATGTACAAAAAATGGTGCTAGGTATGTAATAGACTGTGAATTATCTAAGTCTTATTGGTTACGTTTGGTTTAAGACCAAATTTTGTAGAGTGATAAAATACCCCATGCTACCAATCTAAAAAAACTTAATGAGCCTAGCTTCAAAAACACTTGAATGGTGGTGGGCAGGAGCTGAGCCACTGGTTCAGAAGGTGGTGGAGTAGCTGGCCCAGTTTATCTTGAGGATATAGGATTTTCTGGATCAGACCATTCTGCAGTTGTAGGAGTGCTGGAACAGACCATCCTGTGGCTGCAGGAATGTCTGGAGCAGATCACTATGTAGATCTAGTCATCTCTAGGGTTATCCTGTGAACTTCGAAGGATTTTGATTAATATTGGTGCACAGTTGCCATTTCCCATTCTCTATTTTCTAAATCCTAATCTAGCAACAGAGGACTTGTACTTACTGTTGTGTAAAAACAAGCATCTCCTAGTCCAGTGAGCCTGGCAGTGCCACTGTGTCCTCCCTGGGGGATGGGAGTTGGTCTCTATGGGTTTTCCAGCCAGACCTCTCTGTTGTGTCCTGCTAGAAACCAAGTCCATGCCTTTCTGCATTCCTTCCTCCCTGTGTGGGGTTCCAGGTTTTGAATGACAATGATCAACTGTTTCAGTAGGGACTTATGGGGATGGTACAAGGTTGCCAGCCATTTACTTTTTTTAAGTCAAGGCATTTATAAAAGCTAATATTTACAATCATCATCAATTTGTTTAAAAAAAGATATTTTAATAACAAAAGTGCCAGGAGTCTCTATACTCAGAATAAAGCATAGTATTGAAATCAAGTAATGTTATAAGATGTTTTGTTATTTTTGTTTCTGACAATACTGGGGTTTGAACTAGGGCCTTATGCTTGCTAGGCAGGTGCTGTACAACTTGAGCCATGTCCCTAGCCCTATTACCAGTTTTTTTTTTTTAAAGTCTTCCATTCTTATTTTTCTCATTATCAATTGCTGCAAATATTGGTATAAATCAGCACTGATGTTGATAACCACTGTCCTGGAATGTCCAGCACAGTAATTTGGATGAAAACTCATTGCTAGATTAATAACTGAGGCCTAATCTAAGATTCCTCCAATTTTTGTCTTGTTCTTTATGATAATAAGTATTCCACTAAACCTTACCTCATGGCTGTATGACAGTTCCAGCTTTTTACCTCTATGGTAGTATTACTCTCTGTAACTAATGTCTAGTTAGTTATCTGAGTGTATTCTTCAACTCCATCCCACAGGCTTCATTTGTGACTTGACTCTGTTCCCAGCCATCACCCTGTCGAGCAGGATTTGGAAGAGAGGTTTCTTGTATGATTGCACAATTACCTTGTAGTCTGCAATAAGGGTTTCTCTTCTACTCCTTAGCTTTTTGATTATCAAGCTGACTTCAGTCGCTGGTGGCATAAAGAGATGAAAGCAGTGAAGTTTCCATCCCAGGGAACCATCTTTGATTATTATCTGGACCACAAAACTAAGAAATTCTTGCCTTGGGCCGACAAAGTCCCCCAGTTCACTATGGATCCAGATGTGCCTCTCCAGGTAGGTGTGTGGAACAGCAAAAGTGTAGCAACATGTGTGCTGATTCAAGCCTTGCTTAAAAGAAGTCTACCTTTCTTTCTTGCCAGATGAATAAAACATTGTGTTGAGATTCCCTTAAAGAAAAGAATCTCATCCATAGAAATGCTTAGTGAGATGTCTTATATTTCTGCAACCTCTTCTTTTATTATTTCAGATTAATTCTATGATAACAGCTTTCTTAATATTTTCCTAGAAACTTAGTGAGTTTTGTGAAAATTGGAGGCATAGTCCAGTTAATTCAATAATTCTTATTTCTGACTAATAATTTCTTAGCACTTTTCATATATAACTTCCTTCCTTTACGCCCCCCAGCCATAAAATGAATATGTTTAATCTCAACTCATGTGTTTCAAATTCCCAAGGCAGCTGACAAATGCAAGGAAATGTTTTTCTTTACTGTTTCTCTTCATAGACTGATCATCTACATTTCTCTTAGATTGAGTTATTCCCTGTCTTATTCTGCTCTAATCTTATGTTTATTTATTATATTTCTTTCTCAAAATCATTATGATTCACTTCAGACCTTGTTTTAAGTAGTGCTGTGTGAATACAGTGTAGGTGATTTCTACAACATCAGCAAGGAGACAGCTAGTGTCAAATGCCAGAAAACCCACAGCATTTGTTTCCTATACTGTACAGCCCTCTCTCCTAGCTTCTGGTGTTTGCCAGCAAGCTCAGTGTTCCTTTGCATAGCAAAAAGACTCCAGTCTTCACCTGACATTTTCCCTGCTTTTGTCTCTGCATTCAAGTCTGTCTGCTTTACCTGTATTAGTTTGCTAGAATAATCATAACAAAGTATTACACCCCAAGGGGCCAAGTGGCTTAAACAAGAGAAATTGATTTTCTCACAGTTCTGGAGGCTGGAAATTCAGGCCTGACATGAGGCAGGTTTCATGTCTCCTGAGGCATCTCTCCTTGGTTTGTAGACGGCTGCTCCTCACTGTGTCCCAGCTGGTCTTTTCTCTGTGTATGCATCCTTGGACACTATCTCCCCCTGTGCCCCAATTTTCTCTTTTCACAAGGACATCAGTTACACTGGATTAGGTTCAACCCTAGTGGCCTCATTTTAACTTGGTCACCTCTTTTAAAGACTCTTTCCAAATACAGGTACAGGGAAGGAGGGGTGTTACAGGAGACAAAATTAAACCCATAACACTCTGCCCTTTGGACCCTGCGAGTTCATGTCCTCCTAACATGCAAGATACACTCAATCCCCCCAACACCCAGAAGTCTTCCTTATTCCAGCACCAACTCAAAGTTCCAAACGTAGTATATCCAGTATCATCTGATTCAAGTGTGAGAGAGACTTGGAGTATGGTTCATGCTGAGGAGAAGTCTTCCCCAACTTTGAGCCTTCCCCAACTTTCCAATCTTCTTAAAAAATATCATGATGGGAAAACCATAGCATAAACATTTTTATTCCAGAAGGAAAAAGTGGAAAGGGAACCCCTAGAACTTCAAAACTTACCAAATTCAGTTAGATTGTTAATGCTTGAGAATAATCCCCTCTGGTTCTCTGGGCCCACTGGGGTAGCAGTGTTACCCCACAGTCTCAGTGGCAGCCCCAGCCCCAAAGGCTCTAGACAGTGGTCTTGTCCCTGAGGCATGGGGTAGAAGCATCCTGGCCCATGGAAACTAAAGAAGTAGCCCCACGTTCTGGAACTGAGGAGGAGACATCCTTGTCCCCAGGCCTGTGCCTTCTCAGACCATGGTAGCAGCAAACAACTCTGCTAATTTCTCAATTTTCTTTGGAGTCATTTTCCCCTTTGTCCTGAAAGATAGCACATTTGTAACCAAATGGAAGACATTTTTTGTACTGAACAGTCCAAGAAGTCCTTTAGCCTTCCTTCATTTTTCTTTTAATTCTGTCCCTTTTAATCCAAGCTGGGAGACTAGGGCCTCTCAGTCCCCTTCAAGGAATAGAGACTAAGGAGATACCCAAAGTACCTCTACTAGGCCCTGCCTCTTGAACACATGCCCCTTCAGGGGTCACTTATCCAAACCTTAGCAAGTGGTGACTTGAACAGAGTAGGGGCGCTGCCAAGAAGGAAGAAGCAGAGAAATGGGTGTTGGGAGATGACCAAAGATGCCTGTTGTAGCTGCTTTATGAATTATGAAATCTCTCTTCTTGTGCAATCTACCTAGAATTCAACCTACAATATTATCTAACAGGCTGAGAACGAGCACTCAACCAAAAAATACTGAAGACATAAAAACTGGCACCTTAGGCTACACTTTAACAATATCTTTATTCAGCAGAGAGCCTCTGAGGACTTTGTGCTTACTGTCCACACAGCTATTCCAAGTGTGGTATTTAACCTACTAGAGGAGAACCACAGGGAGTCACTAATAATAGCCAGTAGTAACATTTCATTGGTGTAAATCAGACCCTTTTCTAAGAGCTTTTCATAGATTAATTTCCTCTTTACAACAACCTCATAAGGCATGGAATGTTACTAGCCCCCTTTTATTTATGGAGAAACAGAGATAGATATTAAGATATGTATCTGCAGTTATATTGCTAGAAGTATAAAATGACTAATGTTTCTAGTTGAGGGTATTTTCAGAACACTAGATTTAAAATTTTTAAGCTAGAAATTTCTAGGCAAACCAAGAAGAGCTGGTCACACTGAAATAAGCAGAGTAGGATTCAAACCCTGGCAGTCTGGTTCTGGAGTTAACACTCTGGAGAGCCTTCTGTGTGGGAGGAAAGACAGAGCTCTGGCTCCAGATGAACTCAGGTTTGAATCCATTTACCACCACTTGCTCGCTAGCTTGGTCAAGTCACTTAAGCTCTCTGAGTTTTAGTTTCATTGTTTCTGAAGTAGAAATAATAATGAAAATGTCCTCATTGGTTTGCTGTAAATATCTGTGTCATGTTACATACGGGGCTTAGTGGAGGGTATTAACTACAGTCCACTAAGCCCCGTATGTAACATGGTATTAACATGGGAAGAAGAGAGCCAGGAACCAAGGTAAAAAGCAAAAAGATAGCAAATACACACAAAAAAGGAGGAAAAAAAATCAAAAAGTAGGACTGTTTAATGTGGCATAGAACAGTCTCTGCCCATTCAGGAAGCCTAGAGTATCATGGCAGTTAATGACTTTGGAGTAAATGTATCATGAAGATGATCTGGAATGATCTGTAACATGTTCAGTTGTATTCAGTATATGCTAGCTAGAAAAAAACTTCATTTGTTTATGTATCATTTATAAACAACATGACTCTTACAAGTAGTTTTTCCCCCTTTTAAGTGAGGCCACCAAGAAATGCACTCACATGTCAACTATCTTTTAATCATTGGGTAGAACTTGATTTTCCACATCTACCATTCTCTGCCCTCATCTTATATTTCAATCTGTGTTCCCTAGTTCTAATTTTTTTTCTTTGTGTTCTTCATTTTATTTTATTCTATAAGCCATTTCAAATTCCTTGTGAAACAATATGGTCTATGAATTAATAAATAACCAATTTTCAAAAAGTAGAAAGGAAGCTTTAATTTTGAGCAAGGTAATGCATAGTAAGTTTCAGATTTGTGAGTATTCTACTTAAAAGCTGTTTTTTCTCCTACACTGGTCTCTCCCACATTGGCATGGATTGTACCATTAAATCTCATTGGGCCAAGGCAAGGTCTCAGCTCTTATTCATTTTTTTTCTTTTATTCATATATGCAAACATTGTTTGAGTCCTTCAGCTCTTATTCATGTGTGGCTTGACTTCTCAATCTTTTTGTCAGCTTCCGAAGAGTGGGGATACTGTCTTGATGTTCACTGTACTTCCTTCCATGCCTAAGATGAGGTTGGGGAGAGGATAGGCCTTCTGTGACAGGGAGCCTGAGGGGCTGGTCCTTACTTTGGAAAATATAAATCAGTGCTTATGCTGTGGTGTTTTGATGGTATCACCCAATTTCTCTCCTGAAACTGTGATGTCTGATCTCTGACAACTCAAAACTGAAAATCAGATGGACTCTGTCCTACTGCATGTTAAGTTGAGCTGAGAATTCTTTAGATCTCAATTCTAAAGTGGCAATGTGGGGTCAGATAGAAAATTTTGGAATGCTTCTGTGTCTCTCTGACCTTTCTCTCACTCTATTTTTTTTCCCCAGACAGTTCTGGTTCACACATCAGAAACAACTCGTCTTAGATATTTCTTTGAATTGTTGCTTGAGAAAGGAAAACCACTCATGCTAGTAGGAAATGCAGGAGTTGGAAAAACAGTCTTTGTGGGTGATGTGCTGGCTCATCTCCCTGAGGACTACATAGTGTCCCATGTGCCTTTCAACTACTGCACAACATCTGCAGCTCTGCAAAGTAAGCGACTCTCCCTTTATATTCCAGACATGAGATCAGAAGCTGTCGAGCTGGGGCCTGCCTGCAGCCCAAAGAGAGTACTGTCTTCCCTAGGATTCACACATCTTGCTTAGGCCTCAGATGAATTTTTACTTATTATCCTCCTGGGTAAATATACTTTGTTTAAATATCATCACAGTATTACTGAAATATTAGCTTTTTATTTCACTCTTGGATTTATTTGGGTTACTGTACCCTTTACAGCAAAAACTTTACATCCACAGAGTTAATTGTGTTACTGTAAACCATTTGGTTACCTTTAATTAATTTCCTGGAGCCCAACAATGTAAGGGTACACTCACAGAAGGAATTATTTATGGAAAATTCATTAAAATTGTATAGATGCAATGACAGATCACAGTTTGTTAATTAAATCTTAATATAAGTATAATTTCAGGCTATTGAATAAATATGTCAGTGTCATCAAAAGAACCACACAGCTCAGATTTGGGGCATTGTCAGTCAGGAAGAGCACATGAGGTGAGCATGGGAAGTAAAGGGAAAACAGTATAAAAAGTTGGTGTTGGTAGTCTTGTCACTGTCCAACAGGGCATTATATGGGGAGGAGGGGCAGAAAAACTATTGTCTCAGTTGTTTAATTGCACAGGGGGGGTTTATCTGATATGTCCATACATGTATACGGTGTATCCTGACCAAATTCACCCCCTCTATCACTCCCACCTCAACCTCTCTACCCTCTTCTTAAAACAATTTCAGTAGGCTTCATTGTTCTATTCTCGTACGTGTATGCAAAGTACTTCTCAGTAGTTTATTGAAAACGTTGAATTGCTCTGAATATGGGTTCCTGGAGTGTGCATATGTGCATGTGTATGTGTGTTGTTTTCTTAGGTATATCAGTGGAGACTAATAATAAATTGTCTTGCACATTGATATCAACTCAGCCAATAGTGATCTTTCTGTAATCTCTTTAATCTCTTTAATCTGTTTGTCTTACTTATCTTTATGAATGGAATAGTTAGAAGGCAAATTCAGCATTATTTCATCCATTTCTTTAGCAAATACATATGAATTACTTTTTCCCAGGTCTTATATGTGGCACATGTTTTTCGTTCATAGACACAAAGGAAAGAAGCTACTGTTCAGTAGTTGAACAAATTATGTGACTATGGTGTGAATGTATCTTGCTAATTCCCAAGAGGGGTACAGACATGGAAAAGATTTGAGATGGTATTAATATGGGAAATAGTTATAATTGTCAATGTACTATGAAAGAGAATTTCAAACATTTGAGAACAGGTGATATAGGAAAGAAGAGATTTAGGATAGAAGGTTCAGCGTAAGCAAATACATGGAAGAAAAGATTGTAGAACACATTCAGTGATTTGAATCTGTAAGATTCAGTGTGATCAAGTAGATGATGGAAATATTGGAATGAGGACCAGGTGGGAATTCTACTGCAGATAGTGTCCAGATGGACAGCTGGCCAAAGATCAAAGCGTTCTCTGGAACAAGGGGCTATAAGTGTTAAAATTGGGACAGTTCACAGCAACCTGATAGCTGACCACCATAATTGGAGAAAATGCTGAGACACAAGCTGAGGAGACGGCATTTCACTTGGTGGGGAGTGGGGAGCCATCAAGGAGGAGCAAGGACCTGACTAGGTGGGAGCTGCCTTGGGGAAGAGGAGTCTGAGATAGGGAGAGCAGCTCCCTTGAGGAGTGTCCTAGCTGAATGTAATGTAGCCCTAAACCAGAGTTGTAGAATGGAGGTATCAAGTTGAGAATATAAGGAAATGACATGAAGTACCCTTTACTGGCTGTGGTGGGGCAGACAGAAGACCAGGAGATAGATTCCCATGAGGCTTTGCATGTGGGAGGGTTAATGCCTATAAGCAGGAACACAGAATATAAAGGGAAAGAGGTAGGGAGGAGATGATGTTAAAAATGAGTTTGGAAAGAGGCAGGTGTGGTGTTAGCCAAACATCCAGGTGCCAATGGAAGTAATATGCCTCCAGCATTTGGAAAGGTTGGTCTATTGCTTGGAAAAGGTATTATTCATTGTATACTTCTTTGCTTATTCATTTGCTCATTTAACAAATGACTTGATTTTGTCATCATCAGGGATACAGCAATGAATATGGTAGATTCTTGGCCCCAAGATATTTGTAACCTGTTTAGAGAGTCAACATGTAATTAGATACATACAATATATTTATATTTATATGTATATTATATACAATATGTAATCAACACAAGTCATAGGTATATGAAAAATATAACTTTATATACGGGTAGTTTCTATATACACTGTTTTCTGGTGCTTTGTGCTCCAGTGGCCCAGGAAGAGAGCTATGGGAGACTTTCTTGAGTCATTCCTAGATGTTTCTGCAAGGGTGAAGGAGAAGGACGACAGACCAGCCAGTGGCTGGACCAGCAGAGGGCCATAAGTTAGAATGGTACAGAGGAGAAAAATGCACAGATCAGCAATAAGGTGCCTTCAATGAGATGTCACATGCATATGTTAAAGTCTCCAGAAAAAGCGAGTTAGAGTAACCTCTGGCAATAGGAAGGAGGTCAGCAGGAAGCATGACATAGAAGAAGATGGTCAGTGACACATCTCTGGTATTAAACAGTGGATACATTATACTCATAACCATGGGAAGAATGAACCAACAGAAGAGGAGATGAATATGGGGGAAAATAACTTAAGGTCAGAAATTTTACCTTCTATCTGTCATTGGTAGACAGTATTATATATTTATTTCAGGAATCCTTGAGAAACCTCTAGAGAAAAAAGCTGGTCGTAACTATGGTCCAGGAGGGAATAAAAAGTTGGTTTATTTCATTGATGACATGAATATTCCTGAAATGGACTTATATGGCACTGTTCAGCCTCACACTCTGATTCGGCAGCATATAGACTATGGACATTGGTAAGCAATTCCCTGTATTTCATTCTCTACAAAAATCTGGTAGAAAGGTGGAATTATCCCCAATTTCTTACACCTTTGGGGTATACTTTGTGTTTCTTTCCATCAAATGAAATGGAATAATTAACCTTTGTATCTTTGGAAGAGTGGATTGAAAAGTAACCTAGAAACACAGTGTCCAGAAATAATGTCCTCTTTAAGAATTATCTCACATTGTACTGTTAAAGAGAAGCCTGACCTTATTCTGTAGGATGTAAACATTTGGTCATACCTAGGCATTGCAGTCTGCAACCCATGACTGTGACAGGGTGAGCCGTGTCACATCCATCACACCTTGCTGTGGGTTCAAGATCATTTCTACCCAGAAAGAGAAACCACACTAGAATCACCGAGCAATAATAGTTTCTATTGATTCGGCTTCAGATCTTGATTTTTGGCATCCACAGAGCTCAACACAGAGCTACACTTTGGATGTCCCCGAGATGAGGCTCACAGTTCAACCTCAGAGTGATTGTCAAGATAAGGTGCCTGTTTGTGATAAAATCCTCCATAAACTGCTGAATTTCATTGTTTTTTTCAGCTCCGGTTTTTAGGTGTAAGATTCTGTTTTGTATCTTTCAGGTATGATAGACAGAAGGTCATGCTTAAAAAAATCCACAACTGCCAGTATGTCGCCTGCATGAACCCCATGGTGGGCAGCTTCACGATCAACCCAAGGTTGCAGGTAGGAGTGCTTGGTGCTCCTCTCTCCCACAGCCTCCGACATAATATTGAAAACTCTAGGTCTTATTTCTTGGTGCTTTAGAGTGCAAAGTACGATTCCTGCTGGACATCTGGTTATGCACGTAAGCTTTTTTTCTTAACTGGTATAGTATTTTTAGAGTAGTTTTAAGTTTACAGCAGATAAGTTGGAAGTACCATATTCCCATATAGACCCTCATTCCCTTAACTTCATTTTACCTGATTACTAGCCTCTTGCATAGTTATAATTGACGAGGCAATGTCGATGCTTTATTATAAAGTCCTGAGTGTCCGTTAGGGTTCATTCACATGGTGCTCATTCTTTGAGTTTTGACAAATACATAACAAGAGGTATCCACCATTACAATATCAGTCAGACTAGTTTCCCTGTCCTAAAACCCCTAAGTTCTGCCTAGTCCCTCCCTCCCCTCTGAAGCCCTAGTAACAACTGATCTTTTAAAATATTTTTTCTGTTTTATTGTTGTAAAATACACATTACACAAAGTTTACCACCTCGACCATTTAAAGTATACAATTCAAGTGGTAGTAGATGCATTCAAAGTGATGTACAACCATCACCACTCTCCATCACCAGAACGTTCTTCATCTTGTGAAACTGAAACTGATTTCCTGTTACTCTCCTCCAGCCTCTGACAGTCACCATTCTACTTCCTGTCCCTGTGCTTTTGATAAGTGAAAGCACACAGGATTTCTCTTACTGTGACTGGCTTGCTTACTTAGCATAGTGTGCTCAGGGTTCACCCACGTAGCATGTTGTAGAAGTTCCTTTTTGAGGCTGGATGCTGTTCTGTTGTAAGTACTGTATACCACATTTTTGTTTATCTATTCATCCACTGGTGGACATGTGGGTGGCTTCCACATTTTGGCCAGTGTGAATGATGCTGCTATGAACATAGTGGTTCAAATATTTATTGGAGACCCTGCTTTCAATTTTTGTGAGTATCTACCCAGAAGTGGAATCACAAGATTTTATGGTAACAGTGTTTTTAGCTTTTTGAGGGGCTACCATTCTGTTTTCTACAGTGGCTGCATCATTTTTCATTTCCACCAAAAGTGTACAAAGTTTCCAATTTCTCCACATCCTCGCCAATCCTTGTTAGATTTTTACTTTTTCTCATAGTAGCCATGCTAACAGGCGAAGTCAGTTTTGCTTGTGTCTCCCTGATGTACAGCATCAACATAGGCAATGCCGTTAAGCTCTTTCCTTGGCCATCTTCCTTAGAGAAATATCCATGGAACACTTTTGAATCGAGTTCTTGTTGTTACCAAAGTTTTATGAATTTTTCTCTGTATTCTGAATATGAATTTCTTAAACACTGATCTGTTTACTGTCTCCACAATTTTGCATGTTTCAGGTTGTCATGTAGTAGAATCATATGGTACATGTCTTTCACTTAGCTAGCAATATGCCCTCAAGTCTCCTCCATCTCTTTTCATGGCTCGATAGATCATTTCCTTTTATTACTGAGGAGTATTCATTGCATGAATGTACACAGTTTATTCCTTCACCCAATAAAGGATAGCTTGATTGCTTTCAAGTTTTGGTAATGGAGCATAAAACTACTATAATCGTGTATGTGTGATGTGTGTGTGTGTGTGGTGTGGACTGGGGTACAAATCCAGGACCTACACATTGTTCCACTCCACCAGCCCTTTTTCGTGTTAGTTTTTTTTTTTTTTTTTAAGATAGGGTCCTGCAAACTGTTTGCTCAGGATGACTATGAAACACTATCCTCCTAATCTCTCCCTCCTGAGTAGCTAGGATTACAGGTGTGAGCCTCCGGCACCCAGCTGTGTGTGTATTTGTGTGTGCATTTGTGTATGTACACATATCAGCATTTTAATAGTGACACCAACCCCCCACGATTATACATACCACAGTAGCACACAGTGGTTACTTTCTCACTTGTCTTGAGTGAGCCAGGGGTGAGCCGGGGGACTGCTGATCTTGGCCTGGCTCATGGATGGGCATCTGGTGCTTGACAGTTAGCTAGTCCGTGATTGGGACACCGTGGCTCTGCTTTTTTGTGTCACCTGTCCTTTTGCAGGCTTATAAGATTCATGGAAGTCAGAGGCTTAAGCAAGCAGGTAGAACCAGGCAAGCCTCTGACAATGACTGGCATGCTATCGTCTTGCTTCTACCCCGTTGTATAAGCTCAAGTAAGTCACCTGGCTAAGCTCAGGATCAGAGTGGAAGTCACTAAAAGTTACATGGTGATGGGCCTGGGTACAGGTTGGAGTGAAAAACCTAAGCCATGTTTTACAATTTTCTGGTAAACTATAATCTCTATTTTGTACTATTTATGTTTTTCTTTTCAGAGACATTTCACAGTGTTTGCATTCAATTTCCCGTCTTTGGGTTCACTGAAAACCATCTATGGCCAAATCTTTAGTTCCCATTTCCAGCAGCAAGCCTTTGGTCCATCAGTCCTCAGAAGTGGCCCCTTTTTGATCCAGGCAGTGCTAGCACTCCATCAGATGATAACACAGAACTTTTTACCTACAGCTACTAAATTCCATTATATTTTTAATCTGCGGGACCTGTCAAACATCTTCCAGGTATCTTGACTACTCTTGCTTGAGTAGAGGAGTAATTATAGCAGTATTAATGACATTCATTTACAGAACTTTAGTTTAACACTATGCTATGTAATTTTTATATTCTTTCATTTTGTAGTCATAAACTTCTGTGTTTATGCAGGTTTATTCCTTGTTATCAACAAGTACAGTGGTTCCCCTTAGGCTGCATTGTGTATGAGTCTCTTTGTGCTGCCATAAAACAAAATACCCTGGATTAAATAATTCATAAGTTATAGAGATTTATTCCTCACAGTTTGAGAGGCTAGGAAGACCAAGATCAAGGCACCAGTAGAATCAGCGTCTGGAAGGAGCTTGATTGGGCTTCCAACATGGTGTCTTCAACACTGTGTCCTCCCACGGCAGAGGGGACAGAAGGGCAAAGGGGATGAACTCCTAGCACCTCTTGTATAAGCTCCCTTTGCCCTGCTGGCTTGATTACTTCCTAAAGGCCCTACCTCTTAATACTATTATGGCAGCTATGTTTCATGCATGAAATTGAGCAGGCATTCAGAGAAAGGAGTGACTTAGCAATAGGAGCAAAGGTAGAAATCTGGACTCCTTTGAGTGGTGAGGGGTTTTTTTCCTTCAAAATAAGAGCACTTGTCAAATAGGAGTACTTGGTCATGTTTTTGCATAAAACATTTCTATGCAATTTTCAAATACATATTGAGAGAAAGTATAAAATTTTTAAACTTTTGGGTCATTTTGGTTTGATATTAAAGATTACCTTGTTTACCTGGTGTGTTAAGTCAGCTTTCTGTAATTATACCAAATACCTGCTATAACCAGCTTATGAAGAGAAAAGGTTTATTTTGACTCACAGTTTTCTAGGCTTTGGTTGGCCCCATTTCTTTGGTTCTGTGGCACCACATCATGGCAGGAACACACAGTGGGGCAAAACTACTCACCACATGGTTGGGAAGTGAGAGAGAGAGAGAGAAAGGATCTGGGTCCCACTAGTCCTTTCTAGAGCATGCTCTCCATGACCTAACGACCTCCCAGTTGGCCCTGTCTCTTAAAGGTTCCAGCAACTCCTCATAGCACCACACATGGACCACTGAGGGATACTTAAGATCCAAACTTAGAGCATCTAGTAAAGAGATGATGTTTATGTATTGAGTCTATAAGAAAAATATTAAAGAGAACTGAAGGTCTAGAATTCCTCAAAATAGGAGCAGTTTTTATTACAGTAAATGTAATTGGAGGGTGACTTAAGATTTAAAGTTCCTTTATGAGAGAAATAAATATGAAAACTTTATTAGATTTCTTCATATTCTTAAAAATCTGTTCAGAATCACTCCACAATTGCCTCACAACCATGGCCCAGCATTAGATAATAACTTGCTAATAACACCAACCATTTTCTTTCACATCTATATTTTTAGCACTTGCCAGGAAAACTATGCTTAATAAAGTATTGCTTAAAAGCAGAGTTTTAATCTTAAGATTATCTGAAGGAGAAACTACTTTTATATGTACATACATAAATATGCCTATTTATGTTTCTTTTAAATTGCTAAAGTTAGTATACAAATTAAATAAATGTTAAAGGTAATTTTATTTGGAATGTCATAGTTTTTTGAGTTAAAGATGTTTCCATTCTTGCCTTTTAGGGGATTTTGTTTGCTTCTCCTGAGTGTTTAAAAGGTCCAAATGATTTAGTACACCTGTGGCTTCATGAATCTTCCCGTGTTTATGGAGACAAACTGATAGACACAAAAGATTGTGACTTGTTTCAGAAAAAAATGCTGGCCACTGCTCATAAATATTTTGAAGTAAGTGTATATCAGGGGTTATTGCTGGCTCTGGCATAGTTGGTATTGGAGCCACAGTTAGAAAATGACATAGGTGAATTGTAGGAGAGCTTACTTTTTACAGTAGCTGGGCTTTGAGGAGGCACTGGGTCTGGATTTAGGAACACTGTCCCACCTACTCATGCATAGAGCCACAAACTGTACCTGGACAGGCTGATCTGCCCAGCTGAGTCTTTCTGGGTGGCTGATACATCACAGTTTTCCCTTCCTCATTCTGCAGGGTGTCGACAGTCATGCACTGCTTCAACAGCCACTCATTTATTGCCACTTTGCTAACAGCGGAAAGGACACATGTTACATGCCAGTGAAGGACTGGGAAGGATTGAAGACGATTCTTACAGAAACGTTAGACAACTACAATGAACTAAATGCCTCCATGCGCCTGGTTTTGTTTGAAGATGCCATGCAACATGTGTAAGTTGACTTAACAGTGTTTTTTCACAAAAGCAAAAACAACCAACAGTGCACAATTGTTCTTTAGCAGATTGAACTAAGACTCTATCAGTACTTTGTTTCAGGTTCTTATCTAATGTTTGTCATACAACACTAAAATATACGTGTAACTATTAGGTCACAACCTTACCATCTTACATATAGGCACATTACATTCTGAAGTTCCGTTATATCCATCCAGGATTTCATTTTATTTCTGAAGCCCTGTTAGATAAGAATGTTAAGAAAGAGAACAGAAATGATTGTTCAAAATCACATAATTTGTAAGTGGCAGAGGCAGGACTCGAACCACCTTTTATGAATTAAGCAGGTTGTGTTGAGTGACTACTGTATACCTGAGAAGAACATGGACGGTTTCTTCAGTACCTTTGGGAAAATTAGAAAAAAAAGGACTGGTTATGTTTTTTTTGTCATGGGGTAGAGCACGACTGACAAGACACTCACTCACCCCCTAGATTGGGCACTTTATGTAGTGTACATTATGCTACTGTCTCCAGCATCCCTTCTGTCCGTCCTCATTTTCGGTGCTGGGGATACAGCAGTGAACCCCATAGGCCAGTCCCTTCTTTAATGGAGCTTACAGATCAATACTGTGGATGGACAGTTAAAAGGACATGAACAATAAGCGAGAAAAATACCAAAAAGTAATGTGTCATGCTGAGAAATAAAGTAAGTGGATTCTGAGAAAAAACCGATACAGGTTGAATATCCCTTACCCAAAATGCACAGAACCAGAAGTATTTAGGGTTTTTTTATTTTGGAACTTTTCCATATATATAATGAAATATCTTAGGAAAGGATTGCATGTCTAATCACAAAATTCATTTACTTTTCATTTACACCTTATACTCATAGCCTGAAACAATTTTTTACAACATTTTCAATAAACCTGTATTGTGATTATAACATGTCTTATAAGGTCAGGTGTGGCATTTTCTTAAAAGTTTAGGATTTAGAGTATTTCAAATTTCAGATTTTTGGATAAGGGATGCTCAGATTGTATTTGGATTCTCAAAGAGGGACTGGCTATCTGTGGGAGGAAGTGACATTTAAGCTGAGCTCTAAATGATAAGCAGAAGTGATGGAAATATCTGGGATGGAGAACATTGCAGACAGAGGCTGATTTCATGTGGCTGCAAGACAGGAACATTCTAGAAACATAAAAAAGGGTAAAGATGGCTAAAGCATAGAGAAAAACCAGGAAGATGATTAAGAGTGTCTGTGAGGGCTGTAGAAGGGGGTTTTGCAATGCAGCAACATCTGGGTTAAGATGGAATGAAAGCCTGGCTTTGGAGCTCAGGGTTTCTCTCGTAGTATAGTTTTCCTAAGGTGCTTCTTTTTTGTGGTCAGTAAAGTGAAATGTGATGGGATAAAAAAACTTGTAAAAATAATGTCTTTTTGGTTATTAGAGAATTTTGAAAATGTTCACATGGGCTGGTCCTAGTATAAGTGACCCCAACTTTATTTTTTTCAAATAAACATCAATGTGGATTATACAGTGTCTGAATTTCAGAAAAGCAACCTAGAGCAAATGCCTTGGCATCCAGCTTTTCATACTTGAGTATCTGTGTGCTTTTATGTTGCTCTTCTTGATATCTGTAATGCAACTGTGGCCTGTTTCTTCCACCATACCCATATGTCACTAATGTTTAAGTCAAAGTTATTCATAACTGAAAAATAGAACAATGGTGTCAACATCTTACGCACCAGAACCTCTTGAATTCTGTACAAGAGGGGATGGTAAAAGGCAACTATTTAATCTCCAGGAGTAAAGCACACGGAAATGTCTGTTAGTCTAAACAAATTTCTTTCCAAGATGGTCTCTCTTGATGTCCTTGATCTTAAGTCCTGACATGAAATTGGAATCTTTCATCCTCATCAAAAACAAAAATTGAAGTTTAGAATCAAGGACTTCTGTATGTTTTCAAGTGTGGTGGTGAGTGATAAAGTAATGAATCTGAAATGTTACTAGCCTGGGAAGGTTTGTAAGTCAAATAGTTCAAGAACAAAGGAGTAGACAAAGCCTTTGAGGGAGCAACATGAACAAAGACTAAAGTTTCCAATAAAAATTGAGGTTTCCTCTCTAAATGTTTATCTGAAAAAATAAGGAGCAGAGTATTTTGGAGTTCACCTCGTAACGGATGTTCTTTCTGTCACCAGGTGTCGTATCTGCCGCATCCTGTGGACCCCTTGGGGGCACGCCCTCTTGATTGGAGTGGGGGGCAGTGGCAAGCAGAGCCTGTCTAGGCTGGCAGCTTACATCTGTAGGCTTGAGGTCTTTCAGATCACTCTGACCGAAGGCTATGGAATCCAAGAACTTCGGGTAAGAAAAGCTGACAGGCAGTGCAGTTGTCCCTTATCCCTGGAGGAATGGTGTAGGACCCCCACAGAGACCCCAACTATGGATGCTCAACTCACTTACATAGAGTGACATCATATTTGCATATAACCTGTGCATGTCTTCCTGCATGCTTTAAATCTTTAAATAAAAATAATTAAATTTTGCTATTTTTCTTATTGCTTATAGTATAATTCTAACCTGTTTCTTCAACTGAACCCATATGTCGCAAATGTTAAAGGGTTGTCCCTTTGGACAGGAATTAAAACACCTAGTACACTGTAAAGCTATGTGAATAGCTATTCTACTGTATTGTTCAGGGAATAGTGACAAGAAGAGTGCACATGTTCAGTTCGAGCATAATTTTTCCCCATATTTTTTCAATTTGCGGTTGGCAGAATCTGTGGGTGCACAGGGCTGGCTGAACTCTAATCCTTTTGTCCAGCAGACAAAGCATAAGTTGAGAGGTGACCCTTGGCAGCTGTGAGCCCTGCACCTGGTGGAGGGTTTCCTGACCATGGGTGAGGACGGGTTCCTGACAGTACTCATTTGCCTTTGGCAGTTTTGTCTTCATGGTCACTTTAGTAAAAATGTATTTCTTCAAGTTTTTATAGGTTTAATAACATAAACCTGACTCATAAAATATTTTATTAAGTACTTGCACAAATGCATTTTTCCTTTGCATTAATGAAACTGATGTTCAACAATATTAGTGTCCCTGTATGACAGAGGGTAAAAAGAAAGATGCTCCCTTTATAATTGCAAGTAGATTTCTTCCCCTTTGGATAGGAATATGAGAATAAGTGGCAATGGGAATAGCATACTGAGAAGCTATTGTGTTTTAATGGATTTTTTTTCCCTGATTAATCAGAAGAGTACTTATAAGAGAGTACTTACAGTTTGAGGCAAGTGTTATTTTAAATTTTTTAAAATTCAGGACAAGTATGGTGACACACACCCGTGATCCCATCTGCTCAAGAGGCAGAGATCAGGAGGATCATGGTTTGAGCCCAGCCTGGGCAAAAAAGTTAGTGGGAGCCCATCTCATCCACAATTACCCTCCTATAATCCCAGCTTCATGGGAGACATAGGTAGAAGGATCAAGGTTTGAGGCTAACCCCAAGGGGACAAAATGGGAGATCCTGTCTGAAAAGTAACCTAGACCCAAAAGTGCTGGGAATGTGGCTCAAGTGCGGAGCATCTGCCTAACAAATGTAAGGCCCAGAGTTGAAGCCTCAGTATTGCCTCCCCACACACCAAAAACCATGCTTTTCATAGTACTGAGCAAATTCACAAACAAAAACTACTTTGAATGAAGTGTACAATCATTGAAGTGAGCAGAGGCCTTCCTGCCCTTGGTGTTTGACAGAGGCGTCACTGAATTCATTCTCACTGTGTGAGACGGGAACCCATTTTTACCCATTAAGACCCACACGCACCACTCATGCTCAGATGCCAGAGATGGAGGTGAGGTCTTGCTGCCTGCCTGTCACTGGGAAAAGTCACTGGGTGAAAGGCCCAACGTGCCACCCTGGGTTACAGTTACTCAATTCTTACCAGCACACGTGCTCCCAGCACAACATCAGCATTTTAACAAAGCATGAATGATGGCCTCCTTCCCTTACAGGTAGATCTTGCCAATTTGTGCATCAGGACAGGAGCCAAGAACATACCCACTGTGTTCCTGCTGACAGATGCCCACGTTCTAGATGAGAGCTTTCTCGTGCTGATTAATGACTTGCTGGTGTCAGGTGATTAAACCAATACATTTCTTGAGAGATCTTCCCCAATGACAAATTATCTGTAGTTTCAGTGAACTTTAAAGAGAGATAATTTGTCTTTCAGATGTTTGCTGGGGCAGTCTTTGGGGAGAAACCTATAAACCTAACTAATTTGAGGTATATTGCTCTCTCCGTCTGCTTATGGATGAGCAGTGCCTGCGAGAGGCCAGCAGTGAAGTCAATGTTATTCCTATTTTCGGGCTTAGTGGGTGTGTTCTTCATGGCTCACTCTCAGTGTGTTTAGTGCCTTGTCAATGCAAAAGGAAAAGAGAAATCACATTTCTGATTTTAAACTCTTATCATGTAAGCAGAACTTTGTCTTGTAAAGATAAAGCATTTAAGTCGTTAGAAAATTCTATCTAAGATTTAAATTATGATGCCCTTTGAATAATTCTCCTCATTGTTTTTGGGGCAGGAGAAATCCCAGATCTGTTTAATGATGAAGATATGGACAATGTAGGTTCCAGAATATGTAATGAGGTCCGTGCTCTGGGCATGGTGGACTCCAAGGAAAATTGTTGGAAATTCTTCTTGGCCAGGGTCCGACAACAGCTCAAAGTAAGAAACACTTGCTTTACCTGTGCATTGTTTAAAAGCTGTTGCTAGAACTGGCATGTGGATCTATGTGAGGACTCATATTGTATGTTTGAATTTCAGTGACCCATTTGGAAAGGACATGAGCATTTTTGTAGTGAGACTGTGGCGTGCCTCCCCTAAAGTCTACTGTAATGCTGGGCTGCTGTGAAGCCTTGGGCACAGCAGTGTGTGCCATGCAAACCACATGCATCTGTGTCCTAGAGGAACTAACAGGACAAATTTGTCCTACAGGACAAATGTAAATAGAACATGGGGTTGCAGGCAGGGCAGTCACCTTCCTAATCTGAGTAGATCATCCTGGGGGCCTGGTGTGTCATGTGTCAATCACACATCAGAATTCATGGGGAGGAACTTTTACAGAGAGGAAATAGCATTTATATAAGGGTGGACAAGTCTGGGAGAGAAAATTGGGAAGAAGGAAACGGGGCTTTCCTTGAATGAGGGGAAGAATTTTGAATTAAGGAAGTAACTAGTACTTCAGAACTTTAGAGAAAGTAATTTAGGGATATTTCTCAAATACTCTGAAGTTTACCCAGTAACCTTCTTCTTGGGTCACTCTGTACTTTAGTGTATCATATAGAAATATAACCAAGTAACAACATCAGTAAAGCACCAAAACAAGAAAAGCACCAAAACTTATAGCTGGAAGCCAGTTTGAAAATTCTGTAATGGAAAATTAAGGCTTCCTAGTACAGAAATGGTTAATAACCTAAAGGTCTACTCCTTTGCTATTTCTTCTAGTATTGCTACACCTGTCAAGTTAGAAACAGGCTCTGTGGCAGCTATAGAGCCTGGAATCCTTAAGGAAAGGGGCAGGGAGTACTGTTAACCAGGAATCATACCTCACATTCATCTTACTGAGTGATTCTGGGCTGAGGTTAAAAGATTGGGACTTAAAGTTTAGTTGCCCAAAGAGATTTTTTCCCATCAAAAGTATAACTTTGAAGGGGCTGGGATATAGATCAGTGGTAGTGTTTGCCTAGCATGTGTGGGGCCCCAGGTTCCATCCCCAGCACCCAAAAAAATATATATATATAAAAGATTCAGAATGTGTTTGTCCGGTAGTCACAATGCTAGGGCTCTCTCCTTGCTCCATTGTGGTGTTTAAATCAAATTTTCTTTATGAAGTAGAGAAAACAACTGCGATAATAGAACCTGAGGTGCCGATGTTATAAATCAATGATTCTCAGTCTGTTCCTCAGAGCTGCAGAATCAATGTCACCTAAAGTCTGAAAAATGCAAATTCTCCTGAATCAGAAACTCTGTGGGGCCCAGAAATCCAGGTTTTAACGACTCCAGGTGATTCAGAGGCATGCTGAAATTGGAGATTCGTGGTTATAAATAGTGCTGGAATGATCGTCCTTTACATCTTTTAAGCTCAAGTTTGCTTACTTTTATAGGATGAATTCCTAGCAGGGGAATTGCTAGGTTCAGCCCTTGTATCAGGTAGTTTTAAGACACTGCAAATCTCTGATGCTGTTCTTCCTGATAAATGGCACCTGATCCCCTGGCCTTGAACCTGGGAGAAAGGAGGGTGCATCCTGAGGCTAAGTCATATTTTTGTTCACAACAGTTGTATACATAATAAGCAGCTAGCCTTACTTATCGCATGTGCATTTTCTTTGTTCTTTTCTTTGTCTCTTAAATGTACAAATGGTACAAGGGTTTTTGTTTGTTTGTTTAAACTTCTGAATTTTTAAAAGAAGTTTGTGTTAGCTTTCTGTCACTGTGACAACATACCTGAGAAAAACAGCATACAAAGGGACAAAGATTTATTTTGGCTCATGGTTTCAGTTCATAGTCTCTTAGCCCTGTTGCCTGTGGGCCTGTGACAAGGCTGTACACCAGGGCAGGTGAAAGTGCTCACCTCATTGCAGCTGGGAGGCGGGGGTAGGGGGGAGGGGGGAGGAACAGGCCAGGCTCCCAATACCTCTTCAAGGACACATGCCCAATCACCTCACTTCCTTCTACTTGGCCGCCTCCTAAAGGTTTCACCACTCCCCAGTACTGCCACAGGCTGGCAACTAAGCCTTTACATATGGTCCTTCAAGAGACATTTAAGGTACACATTTTAAGCAAATTCATGTATTAGTTGAGTCAGTGTTTTCCTTGATGGATTTGGGGTTTTATAAACTTAGAAAAGACTTACTCTCCAAGATGGTCTTCACTTAAAGCAGTTGGAACTCATTTGGGCTAAGAGAGAACCCAGTCAAGAGTTCCTTAAAGACCCCATCGGGAAGTCCAGGCTGGCTCACTAACACCCTTAGAAATGAAATGGTCTTCGAGCCTTTTCTTTCTGCCAGCTTTCATCCTGAGTACAGAGTACAGCTGGTTTATATTCCTGACAGGAAGAATGAAGGGGAAGAGGACCTGGTGCAGCTTACTTCAGGAAACCAGAGTTTCACCCCCAAAGCCTGTACTGATATCTTACTGGCCACAAATGTAGCAATGGCAGCCAGGTACTTTGATAGGGGGAGGGGAGATATTTTATCTTGGCAAATTGCCTTTATGCATAAAATTGTAAATGGATTTTGGAACACAGATGCTCCTCAATTTGCTATGGGATTTCGTCCTGAGAAACCCATTGTAGGTTAAAAGAGTAAGTTGAAGATGAATTTCATATACCTTACCTCTGACTATCTTGGCAACACAACACACTGTAGAATATGGGTCATTTCTCTTCACGACCTATGGCTACCCGGGAGCTATGGCTTTCTACTGTCACCAAGTATCACAAGATCATCCTAGCACACACTGCCAGTGTGGGAAAGATCAAAGATTTCAAGCATGGATTATACTAACTTCTTTTGAGTTTAAAAAATCTTAAGCTAACCATCAAAGGACAGTGACCATCCGTAGTTTTTTTTAAAAAGCAGTGATATCAGTCATGGCAGTGCCTGCCCCATGTCAGGGTCTGCATTTCTTATGATCTGTGCCAAGGAGTGAGATACTACAGGTGATTTTTCCCCAAAAGGTGTCTTTATTGCAACCACCATGTGTTTCTCCTTTACCAGTTTCATGCACCTCTATTCTGTGTTCCAAATAGCCATATTTATTTGGGGGGTCTATTTCATTTATTTTTTAGGCAGGGGTTCATATTTTTGCCCAGGACCAGACTTGAGATCTTCCTACTTACGGTTCCCACATAGCTGGAATGACAGGTGCACACCCCTACACCCGGCTTGTTTGTTGAGGTGAGGTCTTGCTAACTTTTTGCCCAAGCTAGCCTCAAACAAGCCTCCCAATCTTCACCTCCCAAGTGTCTGGGATTGCAGGTATATGGCACCATGTCTGGCCTATTAGGGAGAATTTAACCTTTGATGATAATGTGTTTCATTACTTTTATAAAGCATTGAAATGATATCTTACTTAAATATAGGAGAGCTATTTTTACTTCTTCTCTTAGTTTTCTTAGTTTCTAGTAGTTGGTTGATACCATCTAGCCTGCAGGTAAAGAGATTTGGTCTTTTCTGCTATTCTGTTTATCAGTTTGCCTCCTTTGCTACCTTGGTAAATGCTGCAGAACACATTCAGTACTAATGGGGATAGTAGAAGTGTTTTCTTGATTCTCACCTTAAGGCGATGTCTCTAGTGCTTCACTATGATGTCTTATACTGGCTTTTGACTTGAGATGCATATTTTATCAACGAAGTATCTACCTACTAAATTCTTTTTGAGCATCTATTGAGATAATTACATGGTTTTTCTTCTTGGACTTATTAATATTCATACAGTACAGATTGATATGCAGCAGTTTCACAGTTTTATATTTTTACATCCATCCATCTTCCTTTGTGTTTCCTTTGATTCTACACATAGGCAGGCCAAAGCAAGACTGAGGTCAGTGTGGTATTCATCTCTATTGATGTCTAATTCTTTTTATAGTCTCATTTTTTAGTGTTTAACTCAGTACAAGTTGGAGCTTATTTTGGGAGTTAGATATGGATCATTCCCCACCCCCCAATGTCAAGGGAATATTAACTGAATAATCTATCTTTTCCCTACTAAAACGAGTACAAATTGAGAGGGGGTTGCTGTTTTGGGAAGAACTGTTTTCCTCAGAAAAAAGGGATCCCACTTGTCCCTTAGATTAGCGGCCAGAACCATGACCTCTGAGTAACCTTGGGGCAACCTGAAGGAGACACATCCATTATGGCAGTTAAAAAAAAAATTAGGTCACCCACCTATCAGCTGCCCAATGAAATACTAGCTTCGTTCTTTTTTAACCCATGTGTGTGATCCCACCTACTGCTTGAAATTTTAAAAAGAATTCCAAGTTAGTCTATTACTTTCAGACACCATTCTATTTGCCAGGCTCAGTTTCTAATGAGCTGATGCCTCTTTTGCCTGTGTACCATGCTGTGCAGCGTGGGACACTAACTGTGTCACAAGGGCTGTATGCACACCTGGCAGGTCACACTGAATGGTATGCCATTACTACCCCATTACCCATGCTCACCACCCAAAGTCAGTTCTTATTTGGAAGGCAGGGCACTGAGGAGCTGTTGGCACACAAAGGATGACCTCTGAATCCGCAAAGCCATTCCCATTAACAGTGATCAGATGTGTGTCCTTGTATTGCTGCAAATAAGCCAATGCATAAATGCCACATGCTTTCTCCCCTTCACACTTGTGCACATGCATCTAGTTCTTATCTGGCAGTAGAGTACAGCACTTTCTCTTTCCTCCTGTGGACCTTAGTTTACCCTGTAAGTTTTCTTTCTTGCTTTCCTTTCTGGCCATCTGATGCTGTAGAGAAAAGGACACTTGATTCATTTAAAAGCACATAATTCTTTTCCTGGATTGCACTTAGCTGCCCCATATATACATGTGTATGTGTATATAATGTATATGTATATATATACATATGTGTGTATATATGTATGTATATATGTATGCACATATACAGTTATGTATATATACATATATATATATATATATAAGGCATATATGAAGGATCCATTTCTGATAATACAAGAAATGTCTGCTCATTGTAAAGAATTTAAAATACTGAACCATATGAAGAAAATTAAAACTACTCTTAATTATATAATACTGATATATTGCCTCCCAGTTTACTATACATATGGAAATGCATTCAAAGTATATATATACATAAATATTTTTGGTCACATCTCACACAGTTTCCTTTAATTACCTTTTTGTTTGCTTTTTGAATAGAAGGGTCATCCAGAAGAAATGTTAAATGGTTTGGGAATTTGGTTTGTGGAGTGAACTATTTAGATCAAATGTTCTTTATTCTACATAACCACTTGTATAAAACAATCCATTTTTGTATGCACATATGAATAATAAAAAAATAAAATTTTTAAAATAAATAAATAAATAAAACAATCCATTTATATCCTTCATCAGAATTCCTATTATTGATTTCTAATAACTTTTTATATAGTGAATAGAGTTCATGTTCATAATATCCTTTTCTGTGCTATACACTGCAGTTTTTCTCCAAACTTATAATTTTGATAACTTTATTTATAACCTCTGTTTTATACTTATAAATATTAAAAATCAGTTATTTCCTTTATCGCTTCTCTGTGTTAAGCGATAACACAGAGATGTTTTTATAGGAAACATCTCTATACTGCATGGTTATAAAAATATTATCTTGAATTTAATTTATAATATTTTTAACATTTTATTAGCCAATATTAATTGTACAGGAGAGTTTCATTGTCATGTTTTCATGTATGTTTACAATGTGCCTGGGTTAGATTCATTTCCTCCATCGTTCTCCCTCACCACTATCTCCCCTACTTAAAGTAATCTCAACAGGTTTTGTTGTTCTATTTTATACAAGTCTATAAGGTACATTGACCTTATTCCCCCTTCCTTCATCCTCTCCATTTACCCTCCCTCATTCCACTAGTACCCACCTTCCAACAGGACCTGGTTTTCATTCCAGTTCTTCATTTTTCAAGTATATATTCTTTGTTCAAAGGGGTTTCACTTGGTATTTCATCCATGAATATACTGTAATTTAATCAGATTAACCCCCTCTATTACTCTGCCTTACCGTTTCCCTCCTACCCCCTATTAGTCAACAGCTTTCAGTGTGTTTTATTGTGCCATCTTCCTACACAGATGAAATGTCTTTCAGTACTATTCATTCTCTGTCATTATCTTTTCTTCTCCTTCCTCTTTCTAGTCCCCTCAAACAGTTCCACTATTACAGACATGTTATGTATATATGATCATGCTTGTGTATATATGTTTGTCTTTTGGGTCTATCTTTCACATATAAGTAAAAACATACAGCTTTTGTCTTTCTGAACCTGACTTACTTCACTTAACATGATCATCTCCAGTTCCTTCATTTACCTGCAAACAATATAATTTCTTCTTTCTTTATGACCGAACAGTACTCCACTGTGTATATATACCACATTTTCTCAAACCATTCGTCAGTAGTGAGGCATCTGGGCTGTTTCCATAGCTTAGCTATTGTGAATAGTATTGCATAAACATGGGTGTGCAGGTGTCCATAATGTATCCTGACTTACATTCCTCCAGCTATAATGCTGGGTCCTGTGGTAGGTCTACTTCTTGAGAAACTTCTGAACAGCTTTCCAGATTGGTTATACAAATTTACATTCCCACCAATGGTGTTGTAAGGGTTGCTTTTCCCCCTGCATCCTCACCAACATTTGTTGTTGGGTTCTTGATGACAGCCATTCTGACTTGGGTGAGGTGAAACCTCAGTGTCATTTTGATTTGCATTTCCTTTTATGACCAAGGATGTTGAGAGTTTCTTCGTGTGTGTATTGGCCATTTGTACTTCTTCCTTTGAAAACTGTTCAGTTCATTTGACCATTTATTCATTGGAAGTTTAAGTGTTTTTTAACTTTCCTATAAATTCTGGTTATTAATCCCTTGTCAGATATATAACTGGCAAAGATTTTCTTCGATTCTGTGGGCTGTGTCTTTAGCCTGGTGATTGTTTCCTTTGCAATACAGAAGATTTTTAGTTTGATCAGCCCCATTTGTCAATCCTTCCTCTTATTTGCTGAGCTATTTGTGTTCTGTCCAGTAATTTATTGCCTATATGTTCCAGTGTTTTCCCTATTCTTTCTTGCAGTAGTTTCAGATATTACATTGAGATCTTTGATTCACTTTGAATTGATATTAGTACATAATGAGAGACAGGGGTCTAGCTTCAGTCTTCTACATGTGGATATCCAGTTTTCCCAGCACCATTTGTTGAAGAGGCTCTTTTTTCCAACGTATGTTTTGGGTTGCGCTCCTTAGTTTAAAATTAAATGAATGTGGATATAAGCATTTATCCATGGGTCTTTTATCCTGTTCCATTGGTCTTTCCATTTGTTTTTGTGCCTGTACCATTGCTATTTTTATTGCTATTGCTCTGTAATATAGTTCGAAGTCAGGTATTGTGATACCTCCACCATTGTTCTTTTTGCTCAGGATTGTTTGGCTCTTCGAGGTCTTTTTTGTTTCCATATAAACTTAAGGAATTGTCTGTCCTGTAAAGAATATTATTGTAATTTTGATGGGGATTTCATTGAGCCTATAGATGACTTTTGGTAGTATAGCCATTTTTACAGCATGGATTCTGCTGACCCATGAGTATGGGAGATCTTTTGATCTTCTGCTGTCTTCTTCAGTTTCTTTCTTCAGTAATTTATAGTTTTCATTTTAGAGATCTTCCATTTCCTTCATTAAATTTAATCCTAGATATTTTTGAGGCTATTGTGAATGGGCCTCAAAAGAAATCTTTCCAGATTTCTTTCTCAGTCTTTTCATTGTCGGTTTATTTAAAAAGCTACTGATTTTTGTATATTGATTTTGTACCCTGCTACTTTGCTGAAAATGTTTATGTCTAAGAGATTTTTTGGTAGAGTCTTTTAGGTACAAGATCATATCATTTGTACATAGGGGTAATTTGACTTCTTCCTTCCCTATTTGAATCTTTTTTTATTTCTTCCACCTATTTCATTGCTCTGGTTAGGAATTCCAAAACTATTTTGAATATGAGTGGGGAAAGGGGATACTTTCCCTTGTTCCTGACTTTTGAGGAAATGTTTTCAGTTTTTCCCCATTTACTACAATGGTGGCTGTAGGTTTATCATATATAACCTTTGTTATGTTGAGGTATGTGCCTTCTATTCCTAGTTTCTTCAGACTTTTTTTTTTTTATCATGAAAGGATGTTGAATTTTGTCAAAGACTTTTTCTACATCTCTGGAAATGATCATGTGATTTTTGGTTTTGGCTCTATTTATATCCTGTATTATATTTTGTGATTTGTGTATATTCAACCACTCTTATATTCCTGGAATGAAACCAACTTGATCAAGGTGTATGATCTTTTTGATGTGTTATTGAACTTGGTTTGCCAGTGTTTTATTGAGAATTTTTTGCATCTATGTTCATTAAAGAAATTGGCCTATAATTCTTTTTTTTGTTGTATTCTTGTCTGTAATGTAATGAATGTAACACTGTATTTATAGAATGAGTTTGGTAATATTCCTTTCATTTCATTTCATGGAAAAGTTTGAGGAGTGTTGGTATAAGTTTTGATAGAATTCAGCAGTAAATCCATTGGGTTCTGGACTTTTTTGTTGGGAGAATCTATTACTGTTTCAGTCTTGTTGCTTGTCATAGATCTATTTAGGTGGTTTATATCTTCTTGGTTCAGTTTTGGTTATTCAAATACATCAAGAAACTTATCCATTTCTTCTAGATTTTCCAGTGTATTTGAATAGAGATTTTTGATGATCTCTGCCTTCCATTGGTATTTGTTGTGATATCCCCCTTTCACCTCAAATTTTATTAATTTTGGTCTTTTCCTTCCTCCTTCTAAAGTCCGATTGGCTAAGGGTCTATCAATGTTATTTTTCTTTTCAAGAAACCAACTTTTTGTTTCATTGATCTTTGTGTAGTTTTTTCATGATCTGATTTCAGCTCTGATATTTATTATTTCTTCCCATCTGCTAGTTTAAGATTTCTCTTGTTCTTGTTTTTCTTTTTCTTTCTTCTTCTTCTTTTTTTTTTTTTTTTTTTTGGCACTACTGTTGTTTGAACTCAAGGCCTCACCCTTTCTATAGTGTTCTACCACTTCAGCCACTTATTCTTATTCTTGTTTTTCTGAAAGCTTGAGGTGCATCATTAGATTACTTACTTGTGATTTTTTTTTTTAAATACAGGCACTAAGAGCTATAAACTTTTCTCTCAGCACTGCTTTTGCTGTATTCCAAAGGTTCTGGTAGATTATATTTTCTTTTCTTTTTCATTAGATTCTATGAACTTTTTTATTTTCCCCCTATTTTTTTCTATGGCCCAGAGATCATTCAACAATGAGGTATTCAGTCCCCATGTATTTGAAAATTTTCTGTAGTTTGTTTTGCTGTTGAGTTCTACCTTTATTCCATTGTGATGACATAGAATACAGGGATTATTTCAACTTTCTTATAATTGCTAAGACTTGCTTTGTGTCCCAATGATCTATTAGATCTATTTTGGAGAAAGTTCCATGGGTGCTGAGAAAAATGTTTTGTGCAGTGGCTGGATGAAATACTGTGTAGATGTCTGTTAAATCTATTTGGACTATAGTGTCAATTTTTTTTTTTTTGGTCTGGATGTCCTATCTATTGTGAGAGTGGAGTACTGAAGTCTCTCAGTGCTTTTAAATCTGGTAGGGTTTTTTTAATGTAGTTGGGTACACTGAGGTTTGGCACATATATGCTAAGAATTTTTATTTCCTCTTAATAGATTGTTCCCTTTATTAATACGTAATGACCTTCATTGTCTCCTCTGACTCATCTTGGTCTGAAATCTGCTTTATCAGATATAAGTATAGCTACACCTTCCTGCCTGCTTTCAGAGTTCATTTGCTTAATAGATCTTTTTCCACCTTTTCACTCTGAGTCAATGTTTGTTTTTGCTGGTTGAGGTACATTTCTTGTAAGCAACAAATGGTTGGGTTTTGCTTTTTAATCCAATCAGTAATTCTATGTTTTTTTTTTTGAGGAATTAAGGCCATTCACTTTTAGTGTTAATATTGAAAGATATGACGTATTTTCAGTCATTTTGTTGTTTTTTCCTGATGTTTACTTTTCCCCTATTCCTTGCTCGCTAATCTACTTTGTTAGAGGGGTTTATTCTTTCTTGCATTTTTCTGTTTGCATCTTCTTCTATGTGATGGATTTCTTTAAGTATTTTGGTAGTTGTGAATTCCTTTAGTTTTTTGCTTGGTGTAGAAAATTTTTACTTCTCCTTCAATTATAAAGGATAGTTTTGCTGGATGGACTAGTCTAGGTTGATAGTTGTTTTCTTTCAGAGCTTAAAATATATCTTTTCATGCCCTTCTTGCCTTTAGAGTTTGTGTTGAGGAATCTGTTATTCTGATGGGATTGGCTTTATATGTGACCTATTGCTTTTTTATTGCAGCTTTCAAAATTCTCTCTTTGTTCTGTATATTTAGTGTTTTAATTAAAATATGTCTTGGGATGTTTCTTTCCTGATCCTGCCTGTTTGGTTTCTGAAAGCCTCCCAAACCTGGATGTCCCTCCCTTTTTCCAAACTGGGGATGTTTCCTGCTATTATGTTATTAAAAAAGTTATATCTCTTCTCCTCCTTGTATACCATGATTTGTAGTTTGGTCTTTTGATGGTGTCCTAGAGGTCTTGTATATTTCATTCATATTTTCTTAGTATTTTTTTTGTTGTTGTTTTTGACTGATCTAATTCTTGTACTTTAACTTCTTGATACTGTATTTTCACCCTTCTCCATTCTGTTAGCCAGACTTTGTACTGAGGTTCTTATTTGGGATATTGAGCTTTTCATTTTTAAGTTACCAATTTGATTTTTTTCAGGATTCCTATATCTTTATTGAATTCCTTTTATATTCAGAATTATCTTCTTTATTTCATTCATCTGTTTGAATTCTCTTTTATTTCAGTTGTTTATTTGTATCCTGTTTTAATTCATTAATTTTCTTATACATCTCCTCTTTGAATTCATACATCATTCTTATCATTGCTTTTTTTAATTCATTACTTGATATTTCTTCCACTTCACTATTGTTTGATGCTTTTACTATAGAGTTGTTGGGTTTTGTGGAAGAGTTATGAATATGAATATGAAGCCTTATTGCTTCATATTCCTGTGTTGGGGTTTATGCAACTGAGAGTCATTTCTGATTGGAGGTTCCAACCATTTGTGTCCCTATAGTTGGGGCTTTCTCAGTGATTATTTAGGAATGGGTAGTGACTGGGCATAGTGGTGCATTTTCTTGTCTCTAGACTGGAGATGTGTGACTAAGTCAAACGTTCAGCTTCTGTTCTCAAGATGTAGGTGCCACCCTCTACTCCACACATTGGAAAGGAAGCTTAGCTGCTAAAGGTATCACAGTTGATAAACACAGACTTGAGATTATGGCAATCCCTAAAAAAGATCAGTCGCTGCTCCTGCTCCAGTATCACTAGAACTATATTGGAGCAAAGATGACTATTCATGATCTAGAAGGACCCAAGGTAATGTAATGGGACCCAAGGATGGTAATGGGAAGGAGCAGAAGATAATTCTAATGGATAATACAAGGTGTATGGCTTTATAAGGCAGAGAGGATGGCAGCTGGGTTTAATAAAAGGGTTAATGAAAAAGTGAAGAAAGATAAGTAAAAGAGATCTTGTTAATATTGTGTTGAGGGAGAGAGGAGGAAAAGAGATGGAGAGAAGTAGACAGACAAACATAAACAAGATTTTTAAAAATGGTCTTGTGATATATTAACCAGCTGAAGGCATAAGTAACCAAGAAGGATTGTGAGTGGATAAACAAAGATAGAAAAGAATATAAACTAGAAAGCAGTCCCAGTTGTAGATGTGGGGGTAGTATAAGCAGGAAAGGGGAAGAAATGGGTTAAGACTGGGTTCTAAAGAGTAGGTTTCATGTCTGCAGAAAAAAAAGGAGGGGGAGAAGAGTAGAACTAGAGAGAAAATGGAAGAAAGAGAGTGTAAAATTACTCAACTTGGATTACAAAAGAAAAAACAAAAACAATACAAATACATGAAAAAAAAATCCCAAACATCAAAAGCTTGATAGTGACAAAACAACTGGCATATAAGAAAATCTGAATTTTCGATGCTCTGCTGAGTGGGTGTTCCCCCCGCCACACTCCCCCAATGTCTAAACCTTTCAGTCCATTAAGTGTCAGTCTAGCTAGATACTTGACTCTGGAATAGTGTCAGTTTACCACCTTCTGCGCTTTTTTCCAGTGTGGGGAGGAGGGGGAACAATTTGAATATCTGAATGTTATCTCTGATGAAGGGTTCTGAATTTTGGATCCTCAATTGCCAGTCTCAAACTGCCAGATGGCCCCCCCTTCACTTTTAAAAGGTTGACTATATCATATATTAAATGCCTAAATATGTGGGATTCTGTTTGGGGGCTTTGGGTTATGCCCCAATAATCTGTTTATGTGTTAGCTTACCATCACTGTGACAAAATACCTGAGAAAAACATCCTGAAGGAGAAAGATTTATTTTGGCTCACCTTTTTAGAGGTTTCAGCCCAAAGTCACTTGGCTTGTTTCTTCTGGGCCCATTGTAAGTCAGAACATCATGGTGGGGTCAGAACATCATGGTGGGGAGCATGTGATGAACCAAATTGGCTTAGCTCATGGGAGATAGGAGAGGGAGACAAGGACTGGGGACAAGAACCACCCTTCCATGACATGGTCCCATTGACCTACTTGTTCCAACTAGGCCCCACCTCCTAAAGTCTTCACCACCTCCCAATAATGCTATCAAATTATGAATGTGTCAGTGGATATCAAGCCTTCATAAGCCAACCTCTTCCCAAGAGCCCCACCTCTGATCATCGTTGCCCTGAGGACCAACCCTTGATAAGGGACATTTCATATCCAAACCACAATCTGTGCCTACATAAGTACCGTGTTGCTTGGTTACTATAACTTTGCAGTACATTTACTTATTTGTACCTTGATTTCACAGATGAAGTATGAAATCAGTTTGACATTTAAAAGAATTCAATGAGAATATTTATTCCGGTATTTAAAATTTTTTCAAATTAAAACTCTCCGATATTAAATATCATCTCTAGTGAAAATCTGAAATGTCAAATGATTTCATTGTGTGTTAGCTACAAAGAAAATGAATATAAAAAAATGTATTTCATGTGCACATGTTGAAGATGTTATCTTTTAAGAAGAATTGAAATATATATAGATAGATGGGATAAAACAGGAAGATAGGAAGATGATGATGAAGTAAGACCTTCAAGCTGGGGAGAATTTTCTAAATCTCCATTCCTGTGAAGGTTCTCTCTGGAAGACTTAGATCTTACTATTCTTGAGATATACTGGGGCTTTGGAGAACAAATGCAAGCATAAGTTATGGATAGAATCTTCCAAAGTGAATAAGTGGGAGGGCTACTTCAATCTGAGAATAAACTATATCAACTGGAAAAAAGATAGTTGACTGTAGCAGTTCAAATTTCCATTACAGGATGAAATGGACTGAGTCCTGCTAGTGATACACAAGTAACTATATACTTAGAATGGGATTGTATCTAAAAGAAATTGAAATATATTACAAAGCACAGTGAAATGTGGGTTATTGCAAATGAGTCATAACACCTGTGTAGGGAAAAAGAAAAAAAAGAATAGAAAATTCTGTGGTATGGATTACAAAAGCAAGTTCCTGACATCCAAATGTTGGAGCTGCAGGAAGTATATGGATGGTGATTTTAGGGTTTGCCTTCTTACTTGTGAGAATTTGCTTTTAGAAACAAGCACAGCTGCCTGCGGCATTTTTAACTTTTTTTTTTTTTAGCTGATGCTTCTTTCCTTCCCCACTGTTGCAATTCAGTCATTTGCAATTATCAGCAATTTTTTGAGACGACATGTATATTTCACTGAATTTAGGTACTTTAAGGTAGACAACATCACTTCAGGTAAAGGAGGGAACTCTTTTCCCCAAATTCCCATCTTGAGTTGTGCTTCAAAGAAAGAAAGTGTGTGACTGAGCCCTGCTACCTGGGATGGATTTATTAACACAGAGGCATGACTTACAACTTGCTTTATAAGCTCATTGTGGTCCTAGCCCTCTCCTTTCAGGGACCTAATTAGTCCTTACTTGGCAAATTCCTTTTGAGCAGAAACAGTGGTTTTCCTGTGGTAGGACCAGGCTGACTTTCTCATTGTAATCCTATCAAAAGGCATTCTCTCCAATAAGCCATTTATCACAGGACAGGCCAAAGTTCAATGTCCCCAGTATCACTGAAAGGTCTAGTTACTGGGATACTTCAAGATCTGGACTGTCCTATTTTGTTCATACTTGTTGGAGAGGTATGGACAGTATTTCTGTTTTGCCTCAGTTATCTCAAATACCTCTCATTACGTCAAGGAAAAGTCATGAGTAACTTCCATGATGCTGTCTAACCAGCCATTTGTTGATGATAAAAGATGTTTTTTAAAAGCTCCTGGTAATTGGCTCTCTGGTGTGGGCTTTCCATGAGTGACTGGTCAGCCTCTCCTACCCCCAACCTGCGTAGCTGGTTAATGTACATCATAGAGTAACCGAGGCCCCTACGTGTGAAGTGAAATAGGGAGGGACATGCATAGCATCATAGCCTGAGGTGTTTTCAAAGTAGATTATAGACAACATAACACCTCTTTCCATCAGTTATTTTGGTTTTCTTATTTCTTAAAGAAATTAAGGAGACTATAAGAAGAAAATTACCCAAATTCAGTCCCCTGTTTTTTGTGGCAACACCTGGGATTTAATCCAAGTTACCTGTAAAGTCGTGTAGGCTATTTATTATTTATTTATTTTATTTACTTATTTTTGACAGTTGTAGGGACTGAATTGTGCTTGCTAGGCAAGCACCTATTACTTGATCCACACCCCCCAACTGTTTTTCTTTAGTTATTTTTCAGATAGGCTGTTGCACTTTTCTTTTCTTTTTGCCCAGAATGGTCTTCGACTGAGATCCTCCTATATATACCTTCTGCATAGCTGGGATTACAGACATGAGCCCTGTGCATACTATTTTAGCAAAAATAAAAAGAATAACCAACGGTTCCAAATGTTAGTGGGGCTTCTGGGAAAATCTCACATAGAACCACTACCCAGAAAATAGCAGGAAAAATTCTGTCCTGTCTTTGTATCAAAATTAGAAACCACTAAACAGTGTGTTGGATGACTAATTGCATCCCCAAGGCAAGTATTATATTGTCCTTTCTTTTCTTAGGAACTATTCTGATCCACTGTGTATCTATAATTTAGTTTCCAGGTACTAGTTTTGATGGTAGAATTTAGATTATTTATGATCACTTATTTTAAATTATCTAAAGTTTCCATTTCACAAGGCAGAGACGTAGATTCTGTATTTTACCAACTACAAAAACATTGAAAAAGTAAATGTTTCATTTAAGTACTCCTAATGGAAAATGTCAAACTATTAAACTATTTCTGTGGGTGTCAGAACATCTGGAAGAGTTTGTTGAAAGTACAGAGTCCTATCTCCAGAGTTTTTAATTCCTTAGATCTTAAGTGGGTGTAAGAATTGGCAGAAATTTTCTACTAAGCTCCTAGATTATCCTTTGCAATTGATCTCCCTGACTGAACTGAGAAATTTTAAGTATACATCATGAGGATCCTTATTTAAGCAACAATAAATAATGTAAGAAAAAATGTCTTCAATTGTGGAAAAGAAAAATTAAATGACCATTCTATATTATTTTTTAATTATAATGAGGGCATACCAGTAAAGTAATACAGGGAAAGTATTTTTTTCCCTGAAGCTAAACAAATGTGGTTCAGATACATTTTTCTTTAATAGGTTATTAAGATCTGATAATATTATGCCAATTGCAAATGTAGAAATAGATTTAATGTAGAACTCATGGAAATATTTGGGATCTCAAATACAGGCTGATTTTCTTCCTCTGCCTTTGCTACAATTATGTATAAAGAAAGCCTCTAAAATTGGCAGTAGGAAATGAATTGTGTATGGAAAATTAACTTGCTGGGAAGAAAGGAAAATATTCAAGTGTGAGAAGAAAGGCTGGTAGGAGAAACCTAAGAACTGAAGTATAATTGAGAACTATGCACTATAAGCAAGATTCCTTAACTTAGCACATGCAATTTTGGAGCCATTCAGTTTGTAACTAGAATCTTGAATATAATGAATAAATTACTATCAGCTAATATATCATTAAGATATTTGATGCCATGCCCAAAAAAATGAAAGAAATTAGACCTTATCTTACATCCTCTTTAAAAACCAACCTAAAATGGACTAAACATAACACCTAAAACTACAGAAACCTGGAAGAAAACAGGGGAAGGCTTCCTAACATTGCACTTGACAATTCTTTCTTTCTTTTTTTTGGAGAACTGGGGTTTGAACTCAGGGCCTCACACTTGCTAGACAGGTTCAAGCACTCTACGACAATTATTTCTTAGATATGACATATTAAGTACATAGGAAACAAAAGCAGAAATAGACAAGAGAGACTACATTAAACTATAAAGCTTCTGCACAACAAAGGAAACAGAGTAAAAAATCAAACAGTGAAATGGAAGAAAATATTTGCAAACCACACATTTAATGAAGGGTTAATATCAATATTAGCTTATACCCCAATAATGAGAAACAAATAACCCAAGTAAAAGATGAACAAAGAACTTGAATAGCCATTTCTCCAAAGAGGATGTGTGAATGGCAAATTGGTATATGAAAAGATATTCAACATTACTAATTGTCAGGGAAATGTATCACAATGAGGTATCATCTCATATCCATTAGGATAGCTATTATATTTTTTAAAATGGAAAATAGTGTTGACAAGGACATGGAGAAATTGGAGCCCTCGGTAAGAATGTAAAATGGTACAGCTATGGAAAATGGTATATTTTCAAACAATTAAAAAATAGAATTACCATATGATTCAGTAATCCCACTACTGGGTACATATCCAAGAAATTAAAATCAGGATCTTGAAGACACATCTGCACTTGCCTGTTCCTTGCAGCAATATTCACAATTGCTGAGATGTGCAAGCAAACTAAATGTCTATGGACAGGTGAATATATAGAGCAAATGTTGTATACATACACAGTGGGATCTCATTCAGTTAAAGAAAAGAAAGAAATCTTGTCATTTGCTGCAGCATGGATGAAACTTTAGGGCAACAATTTTAAGTGACAAAAGCCCATCACAGAAGGTCCAATATTGCATGATCTTTATATGAGGTATCTACAACAGTTAAACTCCAAGGAAGAAAAGCTAGAATGGTGTTTGCCAGGGAGCAGGGAGAGGGAGAAATGAGGAACTGCTCTTTAAAAGACAAAGTTTCAGTGAGACAATACGAAAAAGTTCTAGGGACCTGCTGTACAACATTGTGCTCGTGGTTAAGAATATCATACCGTACACTAAAAATTTTAAGAGGGTAGAGCTTATGTTGTATTTGTAATCTCAATAAAAATTTTTAGATCTTAGGATTTATCTAGCTTGAGTTATTACATAAACATGGTATATAAAGTAGACCTGTTAATTGAGATATCATGTGGGTTAATACATGCTGGAGAATTTTTGCATGGATTTTTTAAAGTGCTATAGTAAAACAAAATCATACCCCTTGAAAAATGATTCCATTAATTTCCTGGTCTCTAGGTGTTACAGCCTTAGAGCCACATGGGCTTCATTTTACCTTATCAAGTCTGAGCATTTCTAGAGACTTTCCCCTGAGCTCTTCCCAGCCAACATGTCTCCCCAGGGATCTCAGGTTCATAAGGACTTGAAAAAGAAGCAGAGGAGGAAGGGAGACTCCCCCAGTGTATCTCCTCTGAGAACCCTCTTCAGCTCAGAGAGGATCTTCAGGAAGGCAGGGAAATGGGGTCCCATCCATCTTGCTGACTAAGGTACTCCTCCCATAGCCAAACTCAGGTTTTACTGACAGAAGGCACTATGTGCATAAAGGAAGTACAGAAGTATACAGTCAGCCTTGCTTATCTCAGGGCTCCTCAGTACAGATTCAACCAACCAGACATCAAAAATATTCTAAAACATATTGTGTGTATACTGAATAGACACAAACCTTAATTCTTGTTTTGATCCACTAAACAACACAGCATAATGGCTATTTGCCTAGCATTTACATTGTACTGAGGATAACAGGTACTTAGGATATAGTAAGAGGTGTATAGGTTCCATGCAAATACTTTGCCATTTTATGTAAGAGACTTGAGCATCCTCTGAGTTCTTTACTTGGGTAGGGGGGTTGGTGGAGCCTGGAACCAGTCCCCATGGATACCAGATACTGAGGGATGACTTACTCAGATTTAAATTAACTTTTAGATCATTAAATAACAAGTTTTAAAAACCCTTCAGATTTACATCAGAAATTTAAAAATTTCTCAGCAGGAGCATGTTTAAACCAAAATTATTTTATCCCTTTGAAACTCTGAAGTAAGAACACAAGCAGATGTATTTTATTTTAAATGGAGACAGAAATAAACATTCACTATGATAAGACATTGGGGTTTTTTTTTAAGGATATCATACACTTTTTGTGAACCTAATAGTTCTACAGAAGGGAAGAAAACAGAAGATGAAGTATTGGTACTATTGTAACATGATTTATTTTTTATTGCTATAATGCTACTTGTGTGTTATGGAAACAAGTACAGTGTCACATTAAATACTAACCACCAACCACACTTTAAAGAAGGACAAATTTCAAAGCCAACACACAGCAGTTCTGTGTGTGCCCCGTGGAGGTTAGTGTTGCTTTCCACTGTGTGGTGCTTTGGGATAGTTTAATGTCATGGTTGGCTGGGCTCCTTTCTCTCCTTGTCTAAAGATTGCAGTGTCATTCGTTGCTCACTCATCACCTTCCTTTTTCTGCCCTGCTCCCCTGTCTCCACAGATCATTTTGTGTTTCTCTCCAGTTGGTCACACACTGAGAGTTAGATATCGGAAGTTTCCAGCCATAGTCAACTGCACTGCTATTGACTGGTTTCATGAGTGGCCCCAGGAGGCTCTGGTCTCAGTCAGCAGGAGGTTCATTGAAGAAACGGAGGGCATTGAGGTATGCTGCGTTAGCCTGAGTCTTACACGCTCACACACATGCACACATGTGAACACTGCCTGAAAGTCCTCAACGGATAAGTACCTTCCAAAATGCACCTTTTATCAGAATACTGTTCTTATTTAAAATGACAGAATCATCTTTGTTCATTTATGGTCTATTGAATATGGTGACTGACCTTTTTTCAACACATGAAGATGGATGTGCACAACCACGTGCACACACACACACACACACACACACACACACACACTCTGCACTCCAGCACTTTCTCACTGATGTGCTGATTCACCAGAGGGCTAAGACCAGTCACCTCTTCCTTAAATCACAATGTGGTTTATTAAATATAAATCCTTTGGGTCCACATCTGAAAACCCAAACAGAAACATAGTCACCCTCAGCCATGCCATGTTTGATTCCTAAAGAAGTAAGGTGACTAACTGTGGTTATTTTCAGTACATTGTTAACAGGTGAAAACCAGTCCCTATCAGTTTCATAATCATTTAGTCACATATGTCTGTTTATTTGTCTTACAGTTTTTGTTGTTGTTTGTGTGTTGTTGGGGGTGGAACCCATGTCTTCATGCATGCTAGGCAAGCACGATACCATTGAGTTCCACCTCAGTGTATGGATTTATGTGTTATGGGTAATGTTTGTTATTTCTTCTTCATGAAATTTGTACCTTGCATTACATTTTTAAATGGTTTTATGAATCAAACAAAAACCTCTAAGCATTCATTTCAAAGAGAAAAGGAATATAAATGTGAAGCTTTGTGTTACATTCCCATGGTAGGAAGGTTTATTTTTTATCTAGAGCCTTTCTGATTAGATAGTTGAGGAATGTGGTAGAAGTGAGCATCTCCCCTATAGCCTTGTCCTCTCATGCCATTTAGGGATGAGGTGAAATGTCCTAGAGTAGGTCCAACAGTATTGAAAGGAACTCTCAGAGCCAATGCAGAATTGAGGATATGTGAGGGATGACGCCTGTTCCTAATGCAGGTTTATCAAGAGCAGTCCTTTGTCATCTCTCTCATGCACGAACTTCGGATGCTATCTTCCCAAAGCAGGCTTTCAACATTGTATTTCATACTATATCTTTGGATGGCCAGGTGGTTAGAAACCCATTTAATTGATTGGCATGCAGCTAGCTAGATTTATTGGTGGTTATATCATCTTTCCTTTGCCTCTACTTTAAAAAAAGCATCTATACAGGTAAGTACACTGCAAATATGCACTTCTGCTTACAGAATTTTGTGGAGGGAAACCCTGTTCTCCTAACGTCTTTTCCTAAAATGTCTGTGAATCTGTTCAATATTAGATTACAAGGGAAGAACTCTCTAGAAATAACCAACATGGAAGATACAAATATGATAAAGGTTTTAAGTACTCAACTTCCTCCTTTCTCCTTCTCCACTTAAAACATTGCCACAAATAAATGGGGGAAAGGGGAAACAGCTCCACTAAAGTCTGCCAGGAATATCTTATATCTTAAAATCAGAAAACCATTAAATATGATAGATAATGACCATGAAATAGTAACTCAGATTTCTTGAGCACTTGCTCAGTTCTCCACATTACCAAATGCTTTAGGGCATGATTTGGTCTTCTGAGAGGTATAAAAGGTCTTCAAAATTCTGTAGCATCAGGGAATCAGTATGTGACTTTTAAATAGCAAAGCTGTATTTTATCTGGTTCATTTTATTAGGCTGGTTTAATAAGGAAGAAGAATGAATCAGCGCACACTGTTTCTGGATGCTTTGTTCTCAAATTGTTGGAAATCAAAGCTTAGGTTTGCATTTGGCACAATACTTTCTAAGTTCCTTGTCTGCTGCTCCTGTGGAGGTGGCTGCCATTGGAAAACAGTTCTGACTGAAGCAGCTTTGATCTGCCAGTGACCATTGACATCTGCTGGTTGAGGCAGGATTTGCATCCCTGGAAGTCCAGAGGGCTCCTGGCAGGGGCTAAGCTCTATCTGATGGTGTCACAACGCCTCCTATAGGATAACAAATGCCAAATAGGAATTGTAAAGGCACTTTACCCTTTCTATCAAGCTGAATTATGCCTCAAAACAAATTAGCCAGATGATTTCATTTCAGTGGAAGGTGCTTATTTAACTTCCCCACCTTCCTAATTTGTTGCTCGGGAGCCATAATTATAATCCAGAGTGCAGTGTGTCCATGTTCTTCTAAAAACATGTGGTGTCTTTTCTGCAGAGGTCAAAAAGAGCTTTTAAATTTTTTGAATGAATGCTAATTTGATCACTTCCTTAGTTTCAATTTCTGTCATTAAGAGTAAAAGTTATCAGCATAATTTGGGCACTTCTTAATTATTGACCTCACTGGATGAGTATAAGGTACTTAATCAAGGTGGCCCCCTTTGGCCACAGAGAAAGGACTCATTAGCAGCAAGTGGTTTTCTGTACATTGACATATAATTTTCCATGACTACACACTCAGCACCCAGGAGTACAGGCTGGCTGTGTCTAAATAAATATTTGTGCTACTTCTCAGTTACCTGATACTGAACTAAATGACAGCTGACAAAAAAAAATGACCAAAACAGTGTGACACATGTGTCACTGTGTATTTGTCAGATTTTTGTGTCAACACATACTACTTCTCACAGGAGATTGGGACGTTGAGGGGCAGGAGGCGGTGTAAGGCAGGAGGGTGGGAGAGAGGGAGGGGAGATCCTCTCTGTATCCCTAGGAATGGGTTAGAAACGCTAAGGGTTGGGGCAGTAAATGGATGAAGACCTTACTGATTACTGCACAGGTTCTAGTTAGAAAATGCCAGAAAGAAAGCAAAGAGGTACTGAGGCAATAAAAGGACAGTGGCTTTGCTTTTCAAAGCCTTTCTATGAGCAGTAGAGAAATTATTGAATGTAAATTTAAAATATAGAAGCTGTCTGACTGAGAGTGAGGCCTATGCTGGAAGGCGTAAAGGTCTGAGCAAGATGGAGCCATCCATCTTTTTCAGGCATGGTGGTCAAGGGACTTGTTAAAGTTCTCTGTCCCTCTGAAGTGGTTCTGCTTCAATATAACCACACAGCTCACTACCATCTGCCTTTTTTAAGAAATACATTTATTTTCCAGACTGCCTGAAGCTCTTCAACTCAGAACTTGTGGGGTTTAGCCTATGAAAGTGTATTTTGTAAAGACTTATTTTCCAGTGGTCTGCAGGATCTTTTTGAAATTATTAACAATATTAACGGGCACCAGTGCTCACATCCGTAATCCTGGCTACTCAGTAGGCAGAGATCAGGAAGATCATGGTTCAAAGCCAGCCCTGGAAGAATAGTTCATGATACCCCATCTCAAAAATACTCAACACACATGCCAAAAAAAGGGCTGGTGGAGTGGTTTCAAGTGGTAGAGCACCTGCCTAGGAAGTATGAAGCCCTGAGTTCAAACCCCAGTACTGCCAAACAAATTAACAGTATTAATAAGTTATCAGTGATAACTATATTACAGCAATGACTGCTAGCACAGTTCTTTCTTTGAAACATAAGTTAGGATGATTTGATATGAATAAAAATGTAAAAAGATAACCTTGTGATCCAGAAATTCTGTTTGGGGAAAATTCTTTCTAAGGTGTACCTGAAGCCACTTTTGAAATGTCAAGGCAAAGGCAAATACAACCAAACTTATCTTAGATCTGCCAACTTTCCTCCTGGCTTAAGCATATCTTCAAATGGGTATGAAAGGACCAAGAAGTTAATATTCTTTCCCATTCTTTAGTTCTCTTTCTTCTTTACTGATTTGTACAGATATCTGTCTATAATATATTTCTTGCTCTATGCGTGTTAACCAAATTTAGAATGGGGTTATAAAAAGAATGTTGCTGACCAGGGTTTTTGCAGCTTTGCAAACTTTTACCTGTGTCATGAAAGCAAGAGTCCATTTTCTTATGGCTGCCTAGGAGTCTGGATGTCCCATTATGGTGAAAGCCAAAATGACTCATATGGAACCATTGTTAAGCTCAACTTTGTAGTTTGTGGCTTTTCTGGAATGCTGCCATCACCAGAACGAGCTCCACCTTCTCCTGCCCCCTTGCTATAAAAGGGGTCGATGGATTTCATCTGACCTCCTCACCCTCCAGTCTGTAGTTGCTTCTTTAATGCTGTGTCAGGGAATCGTGGAGCCACCTCTTTGATGACTAGCAACTCACCTAGATACTGTTGACTTCTGTTGAATTTATCTTGCCTTTGACAAGTATGCAAAAAGTGAAAGGCAAGCTAGCAAAATGCATTCGTTAAACAAAATAACAAATGGAAACAAAAAACCTAGCATGCAGTTTAGAATACTGTTTGCTGCTGCATTTAACACTTGTTGCTGTGCTGTGCAATGTCAGTCCTCCTCTGGTAAAGACTGCTGCTGGTATTGCCATCCTGGCACAACTTGTATATGCTTTGAATTTACCAGTCTGATCACCAGCTTTCACATGCGGTGGGACCACTAGTTGCCCTGTTGACAGGTGAGGAGTGGAGGCCCATGCTCAAGCTAACCCATTGGTAAGGGGGCCACCTGCCGCTGGGTACCAGAGTCTAGTCTTCATTCCTCCTCTTGACTGCTGTGCTTAGGTTTGACTATTTTTAAAGGAAGAAAAGAAACAACCTTAAAGAGTCATTTTGTGGGTAGAGGAAGCATAGGGAGTGAAGGGACTTCCCTAGCTTTTCAGGCCGGGATCTAGGTGCTAGGATTCGAACCCAGTGTGTTTGACCACCTCCAGAATCTTTTTCTCAGGGAGATTAAGTGCTGTGAGGAGCTTAGAAGAGGTGCTAAAATGCAGTCCTGTTCATTTTATGCATTATTGAGTATTCTTTATTTAATAAACCACCTTACTGCTGCCAAGTGTCTAATTAATACATTCTTTTACCAGCCCCCAAAGGAGCAAAATGTAAATAATAGAGTTCATAGCTCAGCTGCTTGACATTTTTAAAAATTAACATACAAATAGTTTCTGAAGAAAAGTTTCAAGTAGTACTGTAGATATATGACATTATAGGTGCCAAAATTCTCCCAAGTTTAACTTTATTATAAAGATACTTGGTTTGGTGCTGGTACCTAGGTATTGGTTTGCATTCAACTTCTGTCCTTTTCTTTCTTTTTCTTTTTTTTTTTTTTTTTTTGTGGTACTGGGGTTACACTCGGGGCCTTACACTTGCTAGGCAAACACTCTGTCACTTGAGCTATACCCCCAGCCCTTTGTGATTTGTTATTTTTTTTAATACAGTCTCATGTGTTTACCTAGGGCTGGCCTGGCCAGCAGTTCTCTGATTTATACTTCCTGTGTAGCTGGGATGACAGGTGTACACCACTGTACCCAGCTTTATTGGCTGGGGTGGGATCTCACTTTTTTGCCTGGGCTGGCCTCAAACCACCATTCTCCCAATCTCTGCCTCCTGAGTAGCTAGGATGACAGACATGAGGCACTGCACCTGGCTTGTCATTTTCAACAAATGAGAGACACTGGTCCCTTGGGTGCAGAGACACGGGGCCTGAGTGTTCGGCTTGGCAGAGATTTGCCAGAGGACTATAGCCAAGAGTTTACTATTTTTTTGTTTACAGTGAGCCAACTGAGAGACTAGAAATTAAACATTTTTTCCTTAATGTGAGGAGAAAGCAGTCTTATCTTTACATTTAATTGTTCAGTGGAAACAATGCTATTTTCCAAAGCATCTTAGTAGGAAAACCTTAGACTTATAACAGTTTGACATTGGCACTCTGCTTAGTTTTATTTTTGCTTTCAGAAGGATTGGCTACAAAATGACTCCAAAATGGTACCAACTGGTTTTTGGGAGGGGCAAATCTAGCAGGAATGATATTCTTCCCTGCAGCCTCTCCAAGCGAAAAATACAGCGTTGCTCTGCCATTCCTGCGGTCTCGCACTAGCAGCTGCCCCTCTCTACTCTCTCCTCTCCCCTCTCCACTCCCCCCTCCAAAGAAAACTGGAGATAAATGAATGGCAGAATAAATAATTTATGCTAATGAAATTACTGCAATTAGTAGTTCTACAATGACCCTTTTAAAAGCCACAGCTGTTAATGTCAGGAAGTGCTGTCACTACTGACCTTATCATAAGAGAAAGTGACAAATTGAGAATGCAGGGAAGACCAGTCTTCAGAGAGGTCTGTTCTGGACCGATTAGAGTTTTCTGAAAAACAGTGTGAATTACAACCAGCTGCTCCCTGGCTCCGCAAGTCTCCCATGCTGTGCCGTTTTGTTAAGCCCCCTAACAATAGTTATTTTGCCCCATCGAGACAAGTTGTCTCAGGCCACTTCCAGCTCTACCGGAAACCACTCTTTCCACGGGAGACTTACAAATGAAACTGTTGTTAAAGAGAGCTTGCAGGGCCGCCGAGGAGCCTCCTCATCAGGATCATGGTTGGGCAGATGCCAGGGATTTTTTTTTTTCCCTGAAAGGAGGTTACACTTGGCTGAGGAAGTATTTATCTGTGTTGTAGAAAGGTACGTGTGTGCTTTAAGCTGCCATTAAAACAAGATGGAACAAAGACCAAAGTTGTGCACACATTTCTGCTGAGGCCAGACTCTTAAAAATAAAGTCCCCAAGGGAATATGATTTCTATGAGGTTTGTGCAAACTTGCTTATAAATTTGATTTTCTCAGTCTGCCATTTGATAAGATACATGCATGACTTAGCTCCCCCAGAAACAAAGACTGTTTCAGGATTTGCATCTGTAGTTTCTTTTATGTAACTTTTGCTTTGAAAACATACTACTTCAGTTACTAGTGAGATGGATTTAAATAGACGAAACAATCCAGTACGTGCAGATTTTCTGCCTCCTCAAGGGATTTGTCAGAGGTTGGAAAGCTGTGTGTTTGAAGCAGTGGGTTGGTTTTCACCCTGTCTCCGCTCACACCTCTGGTTGCAGCGTTGATGGCGCAGGTTTGAAGTGTTTGGCTGCATCACCAGCCACTTGTGTGCAATTTTCCCAGAGATGCCAGAGTGTTATTGACAACCGTTTGGTAAATTATGTGTGACTTTCCTAAGAGTTGGTGTAGCTCATTTAATTCATATTAATTGATTTTTAGGCTTCCCTTGATTAATTGAACCTGGTTCATCTTGTACAGAACATAATAAATAATCATTAAAATGAGGGAGATGTGACTCCACAAATTAAAAAGTTAACTACTTCAGAAGTCACAGAGGACACAAAGGAAAGGATAGCAGGGACTTGTCAGGAGGTCTTCAGAGGAGAGATGTTCAGTGATGTGTGGGGGTTTTGTTTTGTTTTGTTTTTCTCCAAATAAGAATGGAAAAGATAGTTATATTTTTCTCTAGAAGCAATGACTTTGATACCTTACCCACCCAGTTCGTTTAACATAGTTTCTCACAAAAAAAAAACCTCTCTCTGTTTTAGCTTCTCTTTTTTTCTATGACTTTGCAGGGTTATCAATGTTCTTTGTCTCAAGTTTTGGTTGAAATCAAATAAAAATTCTTCAGAAGCTTGTGTCTCAATTTTTCCATTTTCCCTTTTGCATACCTGATAGATAAAAATCAAATTGTAAAGAGGAGTTTGAGTTTCTGTTACAGGTTGGCTTTTGAGTTTGGTAGGTAGAGCACAGAAAAATCCTTTGTCCTAACTTGGCAAGAAAACAGGAAAACCAAATGCCTGGTTGTAATCTCTGTACTCTTGTGGATGTCTCTTTAAAGATTAAATAAGCTTTCCTAGTTTCTATAATGTGTTCTGGCTTTTAGGAGAAAAAATGTTGCATAATTTTGTTGAATTTTCTTCTATTTTCTAAATTACATTAGCAATTTCAGAGGATTTTATGAGAATTGCAATATTTGTGTTTCCAGCCACTGCACAAAGAGTCTATTAGCCTTTTCATGGCACATGTTCACAACAGCGTAAATGAAATGAGTGCCAGGTATTACCAGAATGAAAGAAGACACAACTATACCACCCCAAAGAGTTTTCTAGAACAAATATCACTGTTTAAGCATCTGTTGAAGAAGAAACAAGAAGAGGTATCCCAGAAGAAAGAGCACTTGGCAAGTGGTATCCAGAAACTAAAAACCACCGCCTCACAGGTATGACCAGGTGTGCTCCTCTAAGCACATTCTCTGTTCTTTTATAGAAAAATATGCTTCCACTTGAAGCAGTGCTTACCATTTATATTAGATGCTACTTCTAAAGCTTATACTGTGAGTACACAAGGAAGACACAACCCATTGCCCCCTCCTGGGACCTTGGGATTATGTTCAGGAATCTTAGAATACTAGGATGGACTGAGGATCCCTTTTGGTCTCACACACTCAACCCCCGTACCTGACTGATGACTGTGGTAAGGTCCATCAGTTTCCTCTGACCTTGCTGTCTGGGCTGTTCCTTTCAGTCACTTACTCTCTCAGATGGCTTGCCCTCAGTCACCAGGCCCCAACACCTGGAAGGACCGTATCTCCAACCTGCAGGAGTACGTCAGGAGTTGGCACAGGGTGTTAGTCTCACTACTCAATTTTGTACATGAGGCTTAAAGAGTTTAAGGCCAGAGAGCCACAAGGGTGGGGCTTGAAGCCAGATCTGTGTTATTTTAATGTCCGTCCACGTGCTGTCTGTGGTACCTGCAGTCACCATGTGACTAATGGGGACTTTGGAGAGTAACCAGGACTTCCTTTGAGCCAACTGGGCTGTAAGATGGAATAAAACACTTGGTGGTGGTGTGTTGCACCACCGGCACACGACAGGGGCTAGAATGGAGAAGCAGGCTGACGCAAGCCAACCCTGGGCTGTAGTGATGTGGCCCCGGGCAGCATTCCCAGCCACAGTGCTCACATGTGGCCCCCATGTGAGCCTGGATGGGTACTCCCCTTAAGTATTTAGAAAAGATGGAATTAGATAAAGGAAATGCCACCCAGGTTTATGTAGCATTCTTGGCTCACCTGGACCTCATGAAGAGTAAAGGCTGACATGAAGCAAACTGTGGGATTATCAGAACTACAGTTTATCTGCCTGAGATTGAAGGGGAAGGGCTACAGACTGAGGTGCCTATATCTATCTCTGCTTCTCTCAGCTATAACAGGACTAGAGAAATCTTGAAGTCATCTCAAAAACTGCAAGGTGATCCAGATTTGCCGATGTCTTTTACTTTGGCTACGGTAGAATCTGATTCTCCAATAGTCTATTATAAAATTACTGATGGATTTATGCTGCCAGACACTCAGACTATTTCCCATAGAAGATGACATGTATACTTCTTGACACTTACTTTATTTATAAAAGATGGGATTTGAGACCCATCAGCCTACTTTGCCTTTTATCTCAAGATAATCAGGGTTGACTAGCTGATTCCATTTCATAAATTTTATTTCTGAATAAAACTTTCCCAGATAGAAGAATTTGTATCATTCAAAACTTACACTTGAACAATAGAGAAACTATTGTTCTTATGAGATTATTCTTATGAGAAACAGTTTAATTTAAATCATGTGTAGGTTTAGGATGAATATGTGCTCAGAGGAGTGGAGACTGTGTGCTTCCTCTGTCAGTCCCACAGTAGCTGTCACTGTGATGTCATTGTCGAAACCACCACCTCTTCCCTTCCCCTGCCCTCTCAGTGCCTTTCTGCTGTTACAGCCAGGCTTTATATGGCCTCTAACACCTGGAGAGTTTATTTCAGCCTGCTTTTGATCTCCAGGAGAAAGTAAAGGATTTCTTTCAATTAGCTTGTTTTTCTATTGACTATTATTTCCTCTTTGATTGACTTTAAATCAAAACTAGAAATATCCTCAAGAGTGTAAATTTACATGTCTGGATTAATAGGGACCACAGAAATGCTACCTACAAGAGTACTGGGCCTTCCTTTCCATTCTTATCACCACCATCCTTATTATATCACAGATGGAATATCACAAAAGAGAAAGAGATTGTGTGTGTGTGTGTGTGTGTGTGTGTGTGTGTGTGTAGGACAGTATCAGCCCTAAACACGTCTTTATTAACTAGATCCAGTTATTTCACTTTTGTTAATATCCCCAGTTGACCAAAGTATGAAAAGTTATATACAAAATATTTCCAGTGGCATTTCTTTTAATAGCCCAAATTATGAACCACTGAAACATTTAGATCACGAGTCAGCATACTTTCTTTAAAGGACCAGATAGTAAATATTTTAGGATTTGCAGACCATAACATCTGTCATAAACACTGCTGTTGTAGCATGAAAGCAGCCATAGACAATATGTAAATAAATGGACAAGGCTATGTTCCGATAAAACTTTATTTACAAATGTGGGGGCTACAGGTTGTCATCCCCTAGTCTAGATAGTCAAACTGATGTCTACAAATGATACACTATATACTCATTAAAAACAAGCAGTGAATATTATGAAGAACATGAGAAAATGTTATAGTAAAAACATTGCAAAATACGAAAGTGCATGAGTGATCGTTACTGCAAATAACACACCTGGCATATAATAAAAATATGATACTGTGGTTATAGTAGGATGGGTGACTTTGTCTTTCTTCAGATTTTCAGTTTTTATTGGTACTACTTTTAAATAAAATGTTTTAAAATAAAAAGTATACTGAAAAATAAATTCTCACTTGTGTTCATCTCAAGGCTAGAAATGCTGATGGGCTTCTCAAAGTGTCGTCACCAGGTTCTACTGCCATATGATTTTTCATGGACAGCTTTTCTTGGACCACTTTCCCCCAAAATGGGCTGGATGGCCCATCTGTGCCTAGGGTAGAAATAAGACAAGGCTGGTTAAAGGTACCAGCACCTTTCATCCTGAAGGACATCCCAGCCCTCTGTAGGCCAAAGCACCACTCCCTTCTGTGCCACTCAACTTCATATATCAGGAAGAGCTCTTTGACAATACACTGGGGTATGTACTAAGCAGTGGATCATGTCTGGGAAAGAGAAACCAGAGTGAGAACGTTCTCAGGATGGTTAGGATGGAGTGATATAAAGAATAGCTGGGAGGCCCCCAACAGCAGGTCCATATTGCACATCTGCTCCTTCCCCACAAAGAATGTCTTTCTTTACTTGTTCTTTCTATACACATCTATCTGGCTCTTCCTTCTGTTTGCCCTACTCCCTTCTTTTCTGCTTCCCCCTACTTATTTCTCCTATTCTTCCCCACTTAAATCAAGACCCCTTTCTGTAGCAAGGATTTTTGTAGGAGTTCTGTTGAACCCTAGGATACTGAGCTAAGATGAGGAAGGAGCTCTGCCTTGCAACATTTACATCCTTTTCAATGATCTCCCAACCTGAACCTGTTGACTCTGCCCCAGGAAATGATAGTGCTATCACCGAAAATGGTAGGGCAACCCTTGGCAAAGAAGAATATACCTCACCACACTTGGAGCTATCTTTCCCAAATGACAACATGAAAGGCAAGTGGTATAGCACCTTAGGTCATCACAGAGATGGCAGCATGGTGGCCTTAGGAAAAGGAAGGGGAGAGAGTCTATGGCTTTCTTCCTTCCTTCCTTCCTTCCTTTCTTTCTTCCTTTCTTCCTTTCTCTCTCTCCCCCTCTCTCTCCTCCCTCTCTTCCTCCCCCTTCTCTCCTTTCCTCCCCCCTTTTCTGCCTCTCTCCTTCCTTCCTTTCTTTTTTTCTTCCTTCCTTTCTTCCTTCCTTAGTCTGTCCTTTCCTAATCATCCCAGCTTTGTACTGATGAGTCAGAGGATGGGGGAGAAGAGAAAGGGCAAGCCAATCCTCTGTGCTTGCCAAGTGCAGTACAGCTTGGGGTATCTCTGTTCTCCCTCAGCTAAAAACATTAGGAAAAAAGTTTGTGAAGATCCATGAAGCCTTTATTGAAGGGATGTACCCCATTTCTTTTTATTAGGTATTTGTGCATGGAATGCTTCTAATATCAGAAAAGTGGCTGGCATATTTAATGATTACCTGATAGTTTTAGAAAAATCAATTTATTATGAAAGTAAAGCATGACTTTCTATGTGGAGAATGGAAAGACTTAGCATGACAGATCAGGTTGTATATAGACCAAAATGCCTTCATCTTATAGCACGTATCCCCTTATGGATCTGTGTCACTAAAACAATTGCACAGAGATGGACACCCATGCCACTAGAGATACAAGTGTATAAACCTTAGTGATGCTCACTTATTACAGTAATAACCCCCTCACCAAAATAGAGTCAGCTTAGGTCACCACAGATGGCTATAGTGACCTTCTTCATAGATAAAGCCTTTCTTCCAGAGCTTGACTCATTTTGGATATTTCAGACCTAACTGCTTCCTTAGAAACTGAAGTTAAGGCTTGAAATAACAGTTTCCTCCCTAGTCTCTTGGATGGTTCTTTTGACTACAGCCTAAGATGAGACTAGTTTCAATGGCTGAAAAGAACAGAGAAATAAATGTCACTTGTAAGGTTTCCCTGAGTTCTCAGAAAGGCTTAAAAAAATCAGTCTTATATTATATATATATATATACATATATGTATATATATAAAATAGTGCAAGTCATATTTATAGTAGCAATTGTGCTGTTTAGGTAGAGTGTGAACACGGGTGTTGGCGGTGGGGATTAGAGCTTACTTGGGTAGAGTGGTGGGATGGTCACAAGATGAACCACTGTGCTGTCTTTATCAGTTCAGTTAAAAATAAGTGACTATGATTATTCTTTGTATCTCTGATTTTTAAAAATAGTAATATTTGTCCTTGTAAAAAAAAAATGGAACAGAGAGCTGATTGTGATGATTTCACACATTTTTGAGAACTGAGTCACAGTTTTTCTCTAGCACTTTATTTCTGCTTTGATTTACGTGGTCCTCAAACTTAGGAACCTAATGATAACTTCTGAATCTAAAGAAATTGCACCTGAAAAATGGGCAGATGCGTTCTTTTTTAGTTGATACATTTTTTGATGCTTCAGAACAACTGTGTTCCACAAGAGCTGAGTGAGGTTGTTTAGTGGTGAGCCCGGAGGAGGAATGCCACCTTTGTGGCACTCTCCTGGCTTCTGACCATACCATACTGACAACCCCACAAACCACATGCAGTTTGTCCTTCTTAGTAGGTATTAAGCTCCATGTTAGATTGTCTGTGTGGTCCAAAACTAATGCCAAGAGAAGATGAGAAAAGCCAAGAAGGCCATCTCCCTTGAGGGGAGAGGGAAGGTAAGACATGTTAGTAACCATTTCAACATGCAACAATTAGTCTGCAGAAAGGCCAAGAGAGTTCATGTCTTCAACTCATCTGAAGCTTCCAATGATTTTTCCTTTGGAGAGTATAAGGTGTGTATGGTTCCTCCAGTTTATCACATGCTTCCCCAGGGCCCTGGCTATCTTGAGACTGATCTGTATAACCAGAAAAGCAGGAGGGCCTAGGGGTGATCTGACCTCTGAGTGTCTCCCTAACTTCTGCTTATTGTAATGCAAATTCATTACATTTTCTGCAAAACCATTGGAAACCATTCTGTTTGTTCTGATGTGGGGGAAAAAATGGGGCTGCACTTTTGCAAATGAGACTGCAGTAAAATCGAGGTGGAACCAGTGAATGATACTCACTGTCAGGGATCCCTGAATCTATATTAGAAAAAATAAGTAATGTCTGTTCTTCATTGTTATCAACACAAGTTATTCCAGAGTAATGACTTCTTTAGGTGGGAGATCTGAAAGCCAGACTTGCCTCTCAAGAAGCAGAATTGCAGCTAAGAAATCATGATACTGAAGCTCTGATCACAAAGATGGGCCTTCAGACGGAGAAAGCGAGCCGGGAAAAGGCCATCGCAGACGCTGAGGAGCGAAAGGTCAGGCTAATTCCACCATTTAGAGTGCTGAGCTATATTTAGCACAAAATAAACCTTTGTAGGTGAACAATTTTGAACAACTTCCTCTCCAGGGAGCATAAAGTCTAAAGAATTATTATAGTTACACATGTAACAGCATTTCACACCATGATTACCACTTGACCTTTCTTTACATTGTGCATTTTCCCAACCTTTTAGCTCTTTAATGATATGAAAGAACAATAAATACTGAGCTCATTCAAGCATATAATGGATGTGGATCTTGAACATCAGGCCTATTTGTAATACAGTAAAGGTCAGGAAGTCACCTCCGAGGTTTCTAAAGGTTTCCAGTTTTTAGGCAAATTGAACAACTCGATTGTTAACAAAGCCCATTCCGACACTTTGCAAGATGGTTTTCAAATTTTGCATTTTAATAATACCACTGGAGTTTATTATTAAGTCCTAAGCTAAATTTGTTCTTTTTGACTCCATTGAGGCCCAAGCCTTCTGTATTATGTTTTATTGTTGGAAACAATTGCCTTTAAGATTTGTATAGATTCTGCTTTCTTTGTGCTCAGATTTTTAGCAATTCTGAATAAATACAACTTTTGTCATCATCTTTTACTAAAACTTCAGCTACAAATGGAAGATATTTTTGTGTATCTTCTTTCCCAAAAGAAAAAGCACAGGAAACAGATAATTAATGAATATTTTTAATTGAATGAATATATGTGTGTGAAGTAAATTATTTTGGAGTAAAGATTATGCTAGGCATCCAGTTAATAAAAAATTATCAGCCACTAACCCTCTCACAACCAACAAATCAATAACCATGATGCTATTATATTTTAATGTATCAGAAAAATTTGAGTTTTTCCTGTGGTGTTGACTGCAATTTCTGTTATTCTCTCTTTTCTAATGTACAACTTGCACAACTAATGGCTTAAAGTATATTGAAAATTAAAACTCTGAACAATTAAATAAGACACAACTTATTTGAAGCTAAAGATAAGGTACATTTGGCATGACCAGTAGTCATATAATTCCTAATTTTGGTAATGAATGTTTCCATTGAGTTTAAGAATAAGTGCAGAATGTCTTTAAAAAGCACATTATTATATTAAGCAATTAGGTATCACACATGGTATGATTATCATAAGCTAATTCCACCCAGGGGATATTTTTGAGGCATTACAGAAATGTGTGATGTTCTAGTAATTATTGTATCATAACCTATCACCACCTTTTGGAGATCTTGAAATAGAATAAGTATTCTAGAGGCATTTTCACATTTTTGCATGTGAGTTTATCAGGTACAATTATCCCCAGAAAGGAGGGAAAAGATTTTAGCAAATTAGAACTCATCTGATACGTTGTTTCATGTGGTTCTTCAATCATGAAGAAGACACATATGATTTATTATACCTAATGTGTAGCAAGAAGTAAAAATAACAGTTTAACTTTCATTTTGACTATGGAGTTTAACTTAATTATAAATATTAATTGAGGGCACTTTTTGTTACCTTTTGAGTGTTTTGGTGAGGCAGTGTTCTAGATTCTTGGGAATATTTGACTCACAAAGTTGTCTTCATGTAGCTTGCATTGCAGTGGAAAACTCTGATCAAGTGACACATTAAGAAACAAGATCTTTAAGTTAGTGATAACTGCTCTGATGAAAACCAAGTAGATAAAGAGGGGAAGGAAATATTTTAAGTTGGGTGATTCTGCAAAGAAGCACTTTTATAATTAAACTATGTGGAAGTGAGAAATTAACTGAGTACATGCCGTGGGCTCACAGTGTCAAATGTTTAGCCATGTGCTTGATGCTGTGCTATTACTAAAGGTAAATAAACTCATCCTGATCCTGTATAATTGGGCTCCCCAGGCTTAATACGCAGCAGGGAGGGAAGGAGGGAAGGAGGGAAAGAATGAAAGAAGGAAGGAAGGAAAGAAAGAAAGAATAAATATGATTCTCCATCTCAACCAACAGCTGTGTGCTGTGGTGCACACCTAGCATCCCAAGCTATTCAGGAGGCTGAGATCGGGAGAATTCTGACTCAAGCCAGCCCAGGCAAAATGTTTGTGAGATCCCATCTCAAGGGAAAAAAATGCTGAGCATTGTGGTATGCACCTGTTAGTCTAGCAAAGGCTCCTGCTTAAAATAGGAGGATCACCATTTAAGGTGGCCTGGGCCAAAAGCAAGATCCTATCTCTAAAATAACTGCAGTAAAGGGTGGAGGCATGGCTCAAGCCCGTCAGAGGGAAGAAGACCTGAGTTCAAACCTCAGTACCAAAAATATATATATATATATATCTTGTTGTGCCTCTTTTTTTTTTTTCATTTTTATTATTGTTGTACTGGGGGTACATTGTGACATTTACCAGCGTTCTTATAATAAATATATCATAGATGAATTCACCCCCTCCACCATTCTCCTTTTTTCCTCCTCCCCCATTCCTGGAATAGTTTCAACAGGTCTCATATTTCCATTTTCATACATGAGTACATAATATTTCTGCCACATTCACCCTCCTCCACCCTTTCCTTATATCCTCCCCCCTCCCACTGATGCCCACCCCAGACAGGACCTGATTTACATTTCTGTCCTGTGCTTTTGAAAAAAGACATTCATGTTTGTTTGAGATAGCTATACAGGGAGTTTCATTGTGACCTTCCATTAGTGTGACCTGTTTTCCATAGTGTCGCTCCTATTTGTATTGGGTCTATATTCCACATATGAGAAAAAACATGTGCCCTTTGGCTTTCTGAACCTGCCTAACTTTACTTAAGATGATCTCCCATTTCATACATTGGCCTGCAAATGACAAAATTTTATTATATATGGCTGAATAAAAGTCCATTTTATATAAATACCACATTTTCTTAATCCATTCATCCATAGTAGTGCATCTTGGCTGTCTCCATAGCTTAGCTATTGTGAATAATGCTGCAATAAACATGGGCATGCAGTTGCCTTTATTATAACCTGACTCACATTCCTTCAGGTATATCCCTAGGAGTGGTATTGCTGGATCATATGGCAGAGCTATGTTTAGCTTTTTGAGCTTCTGCACTATTTTCCATAGTGGTTGTACTAATTTACATTTTTACCAACAGTGTATGAGAGTTCTTTTTCCCCACATCCTTGCCAACATTTGTTTGTGTTTTTTGTTGTTGTTCTTGTTTTTCCTTTTTGCGGTACCAAAGTTTGAACTCAGGGCCTAAACCTGAAGTCACTCCACCAGCCATTTCTTGTGAAAGCTTTTTGCAAGGTCAGATCTCTCAAACTGTTTGCCTGGGCTGACTTCAAACTGTGATCCTCCTGATCTCTGCCTCCTGAGTAGCTAGGATTACAGGTGTGAGCCACCAGCGCCCAGCACCCAGCTGTGTTTGTGTTCTCAATGGTGGACATTCTAATAGGAGTGAGGCAGAATCCTAATTTCCTGATGCTGAGCATTTCTTCATGTGCTGTGCATCTTGATAACCCATGTAGAGAAGCAGGTTGAAATTGTTGCTTCTGGTTTATAGAATAATCAAGGATCATTCAGACTACTGTCATTGCCACATTGCCAGCAGTGACTATAAGCACCACTAAGCCTGTGACAATTAGTTGTTCCATCTTTGACTTATTAGGTTCAAGTTTTAAAATTCCCAGGAGTCCTGGAGTACTATGACCACCTTCAAAATGCTTTCCACTTTGTATGGAGTGGGATTCCTTGTGAGTGGAAGGACTTTCTAAGTTGAAGTACTAATGTAGTCTCTTCAACAGTTGGGTATTCTCCACATTTTTGGATGGCTGTCAGCTTTTGTGTATACTGGTTTTTTTCTAAGAATGGGTGGGTCTGGTTTTTGGAGAACCGTCAGGAATTTCAAATAGGCTGGAAGCAGAGAAGAGCAGTGTTAGTTTGCTAGGGCCACCGTAACAAAATACCACAAAGGCTTTAACAACGGAGATCAGTATTGTCATAGTTCTGGGGCTGGTGTCAAGGTGTTAGCAGTTTTGGTTGCTCCTGAGACCCTCCTTGGCTTGTAGATGGCCACTTCCTCACTATGACTTTGCCTGACCTCTCTTCTGTGAACACGCATCACTGTTGTCTCTCATGTTTCCAAACTTCCTCTTCTTCCAAGGACACTGGGCAGATTGGGTCAGGATACAACCTTTATGGTTGCTTTTTAACTTCACTGCATCTGTATAGGCCCTATCTCCAAATGCAGCCACATTCTAAGGTACTAAGGTTGAAGATTTCAACATATGAATTGTGGGTGAACACAATTCAACTCTTAGCAAACAGTTTTGAGGGAGTTTACTCTCTCCCTGGTTACCACAGAATTTTAACATATGCAAGGAGCACACACGCTGTGAGATCTATGCAGCTTATCCCTCTTCTCTAAGTTGAGCCTTGCTAACTGCTATCTTTGAGCCATCCAACAGAGGAAATTACACACGGTGGCCTACCAAGTGTAAGATACACAGAATTTTCACTAACCCAATATGTTGTACCTTAGGGTAAGAGGTATTAGAAATGAGAAATAAGATGACCAACCTAAAGTATTTGTTTCATTTATATTTTTACTTATTTATAAAAATTCCCCCAAAGAATAATACTGCATTACCAGTCAAGGAGTCTGAAGAAGAGGAGTGGCTGTTCCCTGGCTCATAGAAATAATCCATTTAAAAGAAGACTCTTTAAGAGATTCTTTAAGACCTCACCTAATACTAAAAATCTATGACCGTAAGTCCAAAGTAAATAATTTGAAATGATGCCATTATAAATGGTAACAAATGGCATTGATAGATCCACGGCACCCTTACAGAAGATAAATAAATGTGAGGTAGTAACTTCCTTCCACATACTCTCATTTGCGATGGTGTTCTCTAGCACACAGAAAATGTAGTATTCTTTGACTTTCCATGGCCTGTTTTGGCAAGATTTGAGGATTATGGTTTTGGAGTAGTTCTCAGTAAGCATACAGGGTTTCCTTATTTACATTTACAGTAGCTGTGTATGTGTTAGCAGGAGAGCACATATCTACCCTGAACCAATTATGTTCATAAAAGGGGCAGTATACAGCAAAATAATGGTTAATCAGGAGAAAGGTAATTACTGCTAATAAAGCTGTAGTAGACAACATAATTTGTTGTGAGCAGTGTTTAATTTTATGGTATGGTTAAACCTGTTCATTCTAAACACATCTGAAGAAATGCACTTTTGTTCACATTTTTTATTCCACGATCACTGTCACCACAGGAACCAGCCCCCAGTGGGGACTAGGTCTTGGTTCCCAGTGCCACATCACTGAAACTCAAACCTCTCTGAGGACTAAAAATTCACTCTTATGGGTCATTCAAATTCTATAGGTACCTGAAGAAAAGGAAGCTAAAATACTCCTATTGGTTTGGGTTGAGTTTGCCAGCCTGGTTTCCCTGTAGCCAAACTGCATGGGTTTGTGTCAAGAGGCTCCTGTTTGGCCTGTGAAGAGAACCCACAACAGAAGAATGGGCATGAGTGTCATTGTTTCATTACCCAAGATGGATCTGGGAGTCATGAATTGATGGTTTCTTACCAGGTCCTTGGAGAAAACAGTAATTGGTCCTTATAAAAATTCTGTCCATGGTTAAGCATGCAGTCCATGACCACAGACTAGAATGTCTTCTGACCAGTTGAGTCAAAGACCTTCCCATCTGTTCTTAAGGAATGACCAAAAGGGCTCCTAAGCATATGTAGCAAAAATTAAAGCATTCTAGCAAGAATATTCTATGGTCTTGGTTACTGATCCATCCTGGATTTCTGCTTGTTAGTAGAAACAGTGCTTAGGTTAGGGACACTCTGAAGAAGAAAATTAAAGAAGAGAGGAATGGCTGCTTAATCTTGTTTTTGTTATTAGTGACACCTTATAATTAAATGAATCAGAGCTCTTCTTGGAGCACTTTGGTATTTGAATCTGTTTGGTTTGGGATTTGTCACTGTGTGTTTTGTGCCTTTAGAAAGCTTTATATGCATACTGTACTTGAAGGGAAATTAGTCTTTACAACAGATTCCTCACCTGTTCAAAGTATAGACAGATGAATTATTTAATAGTGTATTTGAGTCAATCTTTGCTTTGCAATAGAGATCTTGGAGATAATAATTTGTGTTTGTGGGTTTATGTGCTTTTCCTCTCTATTTAGGTGGCAGCCATTCAGACTGAAGTGTCCCAGAAACAGAGAGAATGTGAGGCCGACTTACTCAAAGCGGAGCCTGCGCTGGTAGCTGCTACAGCGGCACTCAATACCCTGAACAGGGTAAAGACGATTTCTTATGTGTTGGCTTCCTCAAAATAACATTCAAAGGTTACTGGAGTTTGAATCCCTGTGCAGAGACTTGAGCCCATGTAGGCAAAACAATGTTTAAAAGGAAAGAAAAACCCATAAAGTATTAGAGTTGAAACGAATCCTTGAGACCATAATTATCATTCAACTTTTCTTCCCATCCACGAGTGTGCTGACAAACCCAGTAAGCAGTACCCCTGTGAATACTTCCAGTGCCAGGGGTTCATACTCTTACAAAGGGCAATTCAATTGTTAGTAACTGAATTCAACCCAAATCCAGTTTTCCATAAAAATTGGCATTAACTTGTAAAGCACAAAGAGTTTTGCTTTACAGAAAAAATTAGACATAAAACAAACCCCCCCATATCTCCACCTTTTCTCCTAGCTTCACAATAGAAGTAAGACCTCACTTGACGTCCAGATTCCCTTGAGAGACACAATCTGTGTTCACCACAGGGTATTGTAAGTAAAAAAATGAAACCATGGGTGATGTTATTTTAAGAGCCTGCAGATAATCTTGACCTTGGTTTCTTACAGACCTTTGGGGAGAATCCCAGATCTTAGCTTCTTAAGATTCAGCTATAAAGAGTAAAGGATTTTGACTTTCACCACTCTTCAGAAAAAGACTCAATTCCTTTTCTGAATATTTTTTTTAGAAAACAATTTTGATCATGAGTAATGATCCTTGTAAGAAGAGTTTTATAGTGTTATAAAACTGAAAAATTGTAAATAATATAAACATATCCTGATATATTATTATACATTTGAATATTCTGTCATTAAATTATTTTTTAAATACTATCTAGCAATATGTGAAACTTAATAATAAGCAAATAAAGCAGATTATAAAATAGGATATATAAAAAAATGACTAATTTTTTGGTAAGAGCATTCATGGTCTTAGAAACCAATGAATAACTGGTTATCTCTGACACATGGAATGTTTGTTTTGTCTTTCTCTAAATTTGCATTTTTTTCCTCTGAATAGGAAATTTTTTCCTTTACTAGGTTTTATAAGCAAGAGTGTATTATGTAGCACATACAACATCACAGAAAATAGCAGATTATTTGGTTTGGGTTTTTAAATCATATATTAAGAACCTACATGTACTTTTTATAGGTACTAATCGCTGCTCCAAAGTATTTCTCCTGGTTCCCTTAACTTAACCACTAATTCCATTGTTGGATAAACCAGTATTATGTGGTGAGGGAGTTAAGTATAGGGAAGGAATTTCGGCCTACCTCAACCTCTCCCAGTTGGGAGTCCCTATATGATAAGGGAAGATGTTTCTTACCTGTAAATATAAAGCAGAAAAACAAAACTAAGAGGTACTGAACTCAGGAATTCTGTTAATAGGAGGACCTGGTTTGGGTTTTTTTGTTTGTTTATTTATTCACATGTATATACATTGTTTGGGTCATTTCTCCACCCTGTACCCCTCCCCAGCCCTTCCCCCTTTCCCCTCCTCAATTTCAGGGGAGGGCCTGGTTAAATGCAAGTCTATCACACTGTGGGATAGGATCCATAAATACCTTACAACCTATTTGTTTACAAAATTTTCTGGCCTCAGTGAGCAGGGTTCTGCAGAACTGGTATATCAGAAGCATAAAAGAGTAGTGATGTTTCCAGAGTGTTTGAGAAGTATCCTGAACTCCAGGGATCCCATGGTAGAGTCCCCAGGTGGCAAGGGACTGTCAATCTGAGATTAGCCTTTTGTTGAGAGGCAGGAGTCAAGCCTGGCAACTTAACTCATCTCCTTCTGACTGTACACATGTGTGCTTTTCTCCAGGTCAACCTCACTGAACTGAAAACCTTTCCCAACCCCCCCAATGCAGTTACCAATGTCACTGCAGCTGTGATGGTCCTTCTGGCTCCCCGGGGCAGAGTGCCAAAAGACCGAAGTTGGAAAGCAGCTAAAGTCTTCATGGGAAAGGTATCAGCTAGCCTAGCAAGATGAAAATCCCAACAGCTGCCATACTGTTCTCACTAATGCTTGGTAGCAAAAGATGCTTGAGTCAAAAGAAAGTATCTCCAAAGCTCTTCAATGTATTCTGCTACCTTTCTCTAGGCTCACAGCGTTTGCAAGCCAAGTTGAAGGTTAGCTCAGGGTTATGGCATACCTAAGTCAACGCCAGCAGCAGGTGGAAGGTTGCTAATTATTTGCAAAATTATGAAAGCAGTTAAGTGTAGGAGGGAGAAAATTACATGGATTTCTTAGACTGGAAAAATGTCGCTAATGTACAGGAAGGTGAAGCAAAGGGGCTTTTCGGTATGTATTTTGCTTTTTTCTTTCCTGCCTTTCTTTTCTTCAAAATGTGAATACCTCCTGTGTTGGGACTGAATATTTTACCCTGGGATAGAAGAGGTTTTAAAAGTGTCCATTGCTAATTCTAACTTCATACTCTAAAGACTGAAAAAGTCACACAGTAGGATAAGTGCAGCTTGCCAATTGTGCCTTTGTAATGTGAGTCCTAAAAGCTGATTTTAACTTTTGATCTTGGAATTTTCTCTGCAGCCAAAATGGGTTCATTGCAATAAGTCTTTTTGCTTTACAGGTTGATGATTTTTTGCAAGCATTAATTAACTATGACAAAGAGCACATTCCAGCGAACTGTCTAAAGGTGGTGAATGAACAGTATTTGAAAGACCCAGAGTTCAATCCCAGCCTAATTCGGACCAAATCTTTTGCAGCAGCTGGTCTCTGTGCCTGGGTCATCAACATTATTAAATTCTATGAGGTATCAGTCTTTTTCTGATGGCTTACAGCTGCTATCTGCAAAGGGCCATAAACAGCAATTTCTAGGTCAGCAAAAAATGTAAAATACTTTGATATTTAGCTTTCTGAAGAAGAATGTGTAGTTCTAAGCATGAGACATGTTAACAGAATTCTAAAAGGAATACTTGAAGTTTTAGAGACTTTTATAAGGGTGGGATAATTAGCTACATAGATCAAAGAGCATTAATTGATTTAGTTAGATGAAAATTTATTTACATACATAAATATAAATATATTTACATTGAAAGGTTTGATTTGTGTTGACTTGAAAAATCTACAAATCTGAATTCATACTGAACTAAATGAATCCCTGCCTGCTCACAAAGCAAAAGTTCATGCTATCTTTATTGTAGGCACAGTGAGAGGAGAAAATAACCATTTTTTGCTTTAGTATTTTAATGACATTAATTGTTGCCTGAAGATGTTTGCTAATCTAAAATTTGTACTTAGGGGCGATATAGATGACCATTTCATATATCATTTATTTTTCACTTACCAACTACTCTCCAGGTCCTTCTCAGAGTACTAAATATGAAAAGGAAACTTTGTAATCCAGGACTCTGAAGAACTGTCCCATGTTTGTCTTGGAGAGTTGTATATCATATCCAAATGCAGAATTACACAGAAAAAGCCAGTAGTCAGTCTTTCTCCAAATGATTTTCAGAAAAATCAGGCTATTCCTTTTATCCTTTGGGGACCACAAGGGTAGGGCTTTTTGATCTCTCTCTCTGGTGGAAGTCTTCATAGAGCGAGCATGAGACATATTGCAGTGGAGGTGTGGCCTCGCTCCATCCTAAAATGCCTGAGCACTGGGTTCCATTTGTTCCAGAGGTGGAAAGATGAGTGTAGAACTAGACCATTGTTTTGTTGTGTTATTTTTCTATAAAATAAGAAATAAAATGTAATTTCCCTTCTGTCTCTCTGCCAGGAATAAAAAATGATCTAGCCAAATAGCACAGGCTTAAAGTAGTGAGGAACTTAGAAAAGGAAGTTCATATTGTGTGAGGACGTCTCCCCCTTTCCGTGTTCAGAAAATTTCTCCATACTTAACTTTCTGCCTCAAGGGAAAGTTCTCATTTCACTTTTGTTACATAGTCCATGCACATTGCAATTTCTGGTGATAGCAAGATTAGCTCCACATTTTCTGACAAACTGATTTTAGTATCTTTGTGATGTTTGACCTATATAACATTACATGTGAGTACTTGTAGCTCTACTGTCCAGAATAAATAATAAGTAACAAGTGGAGGTACAGAGAGTGTGTGGAAGACTGTGTCTGCTCCTCCATACTTTAGATCAAAGAGCGATGCCAAGGAAACACAGTAATTGCTCTGTGGATTAGATATTTTTATGTGTAAAGCTCCCTGTTTATGTGGAATTAGGTGATTACTGTCATCCTTGCATCTGTATTGCTTTCTGAATTGAATACCATGTGGATTTTCAGGTCTACTGTGATGTGGAGCCAAAACGCCAGGCATTAGCCCAAACAAACTTAGAGCTGGCTGCAGCTACTGAAAAGCTGGAGGCCATCAGGAAGAAGCTTGTGGTGAGTGCAAACTCTATATTAAAGAGCTTCCCAAGAGATGGGCCTCACTTCCACCTTAGGATCCCACCTTGAGACAAGGCCACATCAGTGCCCTACCTAACAGAAAGAAGAAAGAAAGTCAATCTTCCATGAGTACATTCACTTACATACTAATTCTGAAGATGTTTCTTTTGAGGGGGGTGGGGAGAGCAGTACTAGGGTTTGAACTCAGGGCCTTGCACTTGCTAGGCAGGCACTCTACCACTTGAGCCACTCCTCCAGCCCTTTTTGCTCTGGTTCTTTTTAAGATAGGGTCTCACTCTTTGCCTGGGCTGGCCTGGACCACCACCCTCCTACTTATGCTTCCTGCAGCAGTTGGAATGACAGGCACATGCCACCACTCACAGCTTTTTCTGTTGAGATGAGGTCTCATGAATTTTTGCCCAGACTGGCCTCAGACTGCAATTTTCCTGATCTCTACCTCATGAGTAGCTAGGATTACAGGCTGAAGATTTTTCTTATCTGCTATATGCCAGTTCCTGGCTTATGCACTTAATAAACTTTCATAGTTTGGTAGCAGAAAGAGGAAGATAGCCCACCATGATTAAAATCAAGGCTACTGGAGCCAGACTTACTATTCTACCTCCTGGCTACCGGTGTACTGTTTCACCCACACAAGTTGGTTAACCTCTCTGAGCCTCTGTTTTCTCATCTGTAAAATAGGTATAGGTTGAACATTACAAATTTAAAAAATCTGAAATCTAAAATGCTTCAAAATCCAAACCTTTTTGGATGCTAACATAATACCCAAAAAGGTTTGGATTTTGGAGCACTTTGGATTTCAGATTTTTGGATTTGGAGTGCATAACCAGAAAAGTCAATACAAATATATAAAAATCTGAAAAACTCCAAAATCTGAAACACTTCTGTTCCCAAGCATTTTGGATAAAGGACTCTCAACCTGTGTGGTATAACATCGACTTCTTAGGTAGAATTGTAGATGGTTATGTGAGTATCTCATATTAGTTCATATTAAGAATTTACCATGGTGTCAGGTACATAGTAAGTGCTTGTAGAATATTAGCTATGATTATTATCATTGTTACTAATTTTACAAATATATAAATCAGTCATTCTGGTTGATATGTTCATATGTGATTATATGCACCAAAAAGGTATCAAGCTGGAGAAATTAGAGTTTCTCAGTGAAGGTGTACTTGACATGGGTTTTGAACATTGCTTAGAAGTCCCCAGGTTGACTAGGACAGGAAAGCTATTCCTGGCAGAGATAAAGGGAAGGAGGAAGAAGCAGTTGGGAGTCTTGAAGAATCGCAATAGGCCAGAACACTAAGAGGAAGGTTTGGGAGAAGGCTAGGAATGGCGGGGAGAAATGCAAGACCCCCTTAAAAAGGTGAGCAAAGGCCCTCTTTGCCTTTCATGCTATCTGACTAGTGCAAAGATATCTGACTTGGAAAGATTTTAATAGGTTAATGACATGGTCGAATAGCTTCTCAGCAAGCAAATGGATGCTGGAGACAGACATCTAGAGTCAGAAAGACAAGTTCAAAAACAACTGCTCAGGGCTTCACTGGAGCAGGAGCAGTCATGGCAGAAGGCCAAGAGAGATTCCTGGCTGGCTGATGGACAGAGAGAATAAGCCAAAATAGAATGCAGATGGGGAGAGTGAGGAGGCTGGCAAGGTGGCACGGAGAAGTGTGGTCAGACTGGTGAGGCTTCCTAACCCTGGTGACTTACAGAAATTCTCAGAGCTTCTGCTTCTGTTCTGTCAGGATATGATGGTAACCACTGTCTCTTGAGGTGGACATGTGTGATTTTTGGCTCCTTGCCATCCAGTTTTCTGCCTTTGAACAGAACCAGCCTGCTTATCTTTTGGGGATTCTCTCTCCTTATTGGATGTACTCAGTGGGGTTTGTAGCAGGGGTGTGAGCCCTTCCCCCTTCTAGCTAAGGACTAAATATTTGATCCAGGCTTTGCCAATTTGATCACCCATCTCTTGAATCTGAATGATGAGCCAAAGGAATAAAAAGAATTGGTCAGTTCTGTACAGTGCCCAGTGGAGGTGTTCCAGCAGTTCTTGATCCCATGACCCTCTGGAGCTCCTCACATGATTCTCTGCTTTTTGTTCCCTCCGGAGAGTTCTACAGTCTCCTTCCAGTACATGCCCCTCAGCTTAAATTACCTAGTGAGGTTTCTGTCATCCACACTGTGAATCCTGACATACTGAGATTCCCTTCAGTGTGCAGCATACAGTAGGCACTTCATAAATCCTAGTTTCTATTCTTTTACTGTAGAAAACCCATGTGTTGTGGTTTAGCAGGCAGGACAGGAGTTTGAGAAAGAAGCATGGCTCAGGAAAATAGATGGGAATGGCTGATGTGAGGATTGTGTGTGAAGAGAGACTTCCAGTGGGAGTGAGTAGTAAAAGCAGGGGATGGCAAGGGTAAATCTCAGGCCACTGCAGTCTAGAATCTGGATCCAGAATAGCTGTGTAGCCACATGGGACCTCTTAACAAAATAAGGATTGAATTAAGCCTACTTGTCAATTTGGCAAAAAGGGAGGGGGCCCTTTCTAAAAGACAGCCCCTCCAAGTTATCAAAACACAGGAGGGAGATCCATTTTGCAAAGCAGAGCGCAAGGCATTGACTCCTTAAACACACCAGGAAGGGATAAAATTGTGCTCTTGGTTACTGTTCATTAATTATAAGGCATTTTTATAACAACCATTTCAGTAAGGTGATCAATAATCCAAAAAAGTTTCACTTTATGACATGGACAATTTTAGTATCTCTCATAGTAACTCATTCTCCATTTTCCTTTGAGGCTACTTCCTCCATTAGTCCTTCCTGACTAGCACTTCCTACCCAGGCGATGTGATCAAACATCCTCCTCTTTCTGTCCAATCACCATATTCCTACTAGCATGAGACTTTCTGTTCAATAACACCTGAGGACTAGTGGAAGAAAGACAAGTCAACAACAGCAACAGCTGACCCAAGTTTAGGATAAACATGCTAACCTTATAAAAATAATCATTCATTGGTCAAAACTCTTACCATCAACTTGATGAAAACTTCAAAAAATTGTGTCATCTATTGTTAATGACTTCATATAACCATAAGCATCTTAATGTTCATAGGAAAATTGGTGGAGATGCTGAAGGCAACCATAAAGTTAACTGTGAACTATGAATTTAAGACTCTCTGTGTTTGCAGACCTAGTAATGTTTTGGACATAGCCTGCAGATAATTGAAAATTGTTCACACCAATTGTTTTCATTTCATTCCATGCATTATATAAGCAGAAGGTCACACATCAATAAGCCTTGGAACTAAGTTTTCAAACACAGACAAAAGGAGAACCAAGTAATAGTTGAAATAACTTTATAAAGAATGAGTCTTCTTGGAACCTTACCAAGGACCAGTGTCCAGAGAGCAGTTATTAGTGTGGCAGGATTCTATCTGCAGTGACCTCCACAGTTCACTTCCATCCTAAGGCCACGTGGCCGATCATGCTAAGTATGAAGTACCTTTGCCTAGTGTTAGTCTGCTGGCACATGGTAAAATAAAACTTTGAGCCCTAGTGAAATTATAATTTTTATTAGCTTTCATTTTTCTCCAACCTCTCATTTCTTCACCCTCCTCGGCTTTCCTTTCTTCTATTCCATGACTCCTGTTGCCTTCTTGCCTAGGACAGCAGCTTGTATACTGTCATGGAAATTTGTTCAGAACAGCATGTTAGTCTCTGTGTATTGTTCTTTTGAATCTCTGTGTCTAGCTGTAGATTAAAGGTGGTCTCATAGTAAAGTTTGAGTGGAAAACTATAATGTTTCTTAAAATCAGGATCAAGAATGGCCATGAAGAAAATCCAAATCCAGTCTATTGGGGTAGTGTTTCTCAAAGTGAGCTTCCTAGACCAGCAGTAGCATCAGTGATGACTAGTTGCTGGTTAGAAATACACTCTCAGACCCAAACTCAGATCTACTGAGTCAGATCCTCTAATGATGGAGCCCAGCAATGTGAGTCTAATCAGCTTTGCAAATGGTTCTGAGCTATACTCAAGTTGGAGTGCCACTAGCTTTATTTTATTATTATTATTTTTGGAGGTACCAGAGCTTGAACTCAAGGCCTCATACTTGCTAGTCAGGTGCTCTACCAATTGAGCCATCCCCCTAACCATTTTTTGCTCCAGCAGTTTTTTAGGTAATGTCTCAGGTTTTTGCCTAGGGCCAGTCTCTGTCTGCAGTCCTTCTACCTATGGCCTCCCAAATAGCTGAGACCAGAGGCACCCAGCTTCTTTGTTGAGATGGTGGTCTCACTAACTTTTTGCCTGGGCTGGCCTCGAACCATAGTCCCCTCAATTTCTGCCTCCCAAGTATCTGATATCGTAGGAATGAAACACTATGCCCAACTGAAAACCACTAGTTTAGGTACCTGGAGGACTGAGTTCTTCTTTCCTCACGCCATTTACTTCTGGAACTTGAGAGCTAGAGTCTGGCAAGAACTGAAGATTTTATCCTCCTTAAAAGCTAACAAGGTAGTTCACACACTTCCACTGGAAACCAAAGATTTTATTACTCCCAGCACAGCAAACAGAATGAGCCTTATGGTTGTACCAGTTCCTTTCCTTGCCTCCCAAATCCTGTGAGAGTGGTGTTCTTAACTAATTTTATAACCATTCTTGAGGAAGGGTTAACAGTCCTTTGCTTTTAACATATAAATGTGCAAAATCCATTCCTTGCTCAGAGGTCATGCAAAAATGGCTGGCTTGATGGGGTCTGTGGCCATAGTTTGATGACCTTTGCTCTCTACTAACACCGAAGAAAATTTGGGAAATGATGCTTTCTTACCTGCCAGTTCTCCTTGTTCTTCTGCTTCTGGCTTAGACTGTATTTCTCCAGGAAGATTCCCTTAATGACTTTACCAGTACATTTGTTATGTCACATACCCTATTCATAACAGCTCCTATATGCAAACCATCATTCTACACCAATCATAAACTCCTTGAAGTCTTTGAATTTGTCATGTCTGGTACTTGGCATGTGGGAGATACTAAATTAGTCAATGAACAAACCACCACCAACCACATCTTACATTTTAACTAAAACATTCATTTGTTCTGGTTAAGGGACTCATCATTCTATCCACAGTCAGCAGGCATTTTTAAACACGGCACTGAGAACTGGTTTAAAGAGACGAATAAGGCTCAGGCCTTGCTCTGGAAAATCTTACAGTGAATTTAATAAATGCTATTGATCTTGATAGATGCTATCAAGAGAGATGCTACTGGCTGTGGGCTGGAGCAGGAAAAAGGAGTGGTCAGTTCTGCATATGAGGATGCATATGCAGAAGGGCTTGGTGGAGCAGTTTCTTTTCGAATGGAGTGTACAGGGTTTGCCTGCATGATGGAGAAAGAGCATCCAATAAAGGGCAGTGGCAGGTGACCATGTGTTCTGTGGACAGTGAGTAGCTCAGTATGGCCAAACAGCAGAGTATGAATGTCAGTGTGCCAGGCTTACTTTTGGTGAAAAGGAGGGTAGGGATGTGATCATAACAGGAACTTGCCAGGGACTGGTTAAGTGTTTGTTCTGTCAACCAGAAGATACCTCACTTTCTAATATTGAGGATTTCTTTTAATGCCAAGAAGATAAAGTCAAAGATAGTGGATGCTAGCTGTAGCTTCATTTAGCCAGGTTATAGGTAAAGTTTAGGGCAAGTGTATATTCTCTGGGCCCTAGTCCTCTCCATGAAGGTCCCCACTATCAGTCATGGAGAGCCACTGAAGATAACTCAGGGCTGAGGGACAGGTTGAAGAATCTGGAAGCAGTATGAAAGGGAAGCAATGTGAGAAGACATCAGACTTAGGGTCAGAAACCAGAGATTTTATTACTTCCAGGATAACAAGCAGAATGAAGTTCGTATTTGTATCGCTTTTTCCCCTATCTCACAGGTTAAGGAGGGACCTTGGATTATATACAGTTTACAAGGCGGTCAGAGAAAAGAGACAACTAAAACCACAAACAAGAGGAATTGTTGGAATATGAGAGAAGAACTAAGAGAGAAAGAGGTTACAGGGCCTAGGGAAGATGGGAATGTTAAAAGGAGAGGAACAATCACTTGGAATAAATAATAGCAAAGAGCATGGGAACCATAAGGTATCCAAGCACAGGCTCTGAAGCCTCACAACATGTGTTAACTTACAAACCAGTACTTTCCAGCCATGTGGCTTTAGGTAACTTACTATCCTTCTTTGGCTCTAGTCTCTCCTCTGCAAAATTGGGAAGTATTTCGTGAACCCCCTAAACCAGTCAAATGTGTTAACAAAAGTGAAGTGCTTAGAATAGTACCTGGCCTGTGCTGGAGAATCAGCAATTATTAGTTGTTAAGTTATTGTCATTAAGGGATCTAAGCAGATTATCTCTTATCTATTTGGGATTTTATATTTTTTAGGATTTTGTAGTACTTATATGCATATAAGAAGATATCTTGGGGATAGACCCAAGTGAAAGCACAAAGTCCATTTAAGTTTCAGATATATTGTCTGAAGGTCATTTTATGCAGTGTTTTAATTTGCCTGCACTGTGATTGCCACTCATCATGTGGGGGTTACGTGTGGAGTCTTTTATTTGTGGAGTCATCTTGACAGTCAAAAAGTTTGAATTTGGGGGCATTTCAGATTTTCAGATTAGAGATGCTCACCCCAATAACTTTTTACAGTGATTTTCCTATTGAGGGAATAAAAATAGCTTACCAGATTTATTGGTGATTTCTTGCCACATCTCTTTCAGCAAAGTGGTAGAAGAGAACAAAAACAAGTGACAGAAATGAGGTCAACTTAATATTGATTGGAGAGAATGGGTGATGAAAAAAAGAAAAACAACAAAACACGGAGACATTTCTTTAGAGAAAAATTGCTCAAAAATAAGGAAAAAGAGAAATACAAGCAAGTATTAAGACAGCTTCCCCCCCCCAGAAAAAAAAGATTCTGGAAACTAATCTTACTTATTTTAGAATAAAATCATGTTGATGATATATTTGCCTTGAGCTATTTTATGCAGTCCATATACATTTTGTACATTTATTTTCAGAGTTAAAGGTAGCCATGAATCAAACCACTAAACACACAACAGACCTAGTCAGTATAAGCTCAACTCAGCAACTCATCCTCCTATGAAAGAAAACAGCAGACTCTCACCCTTCACCATGCTCAGGATGCTGGTTATTATTTCCAGTCAACTTTCCTAATGCCAGTAAGAGTTTCTTGCCCAGGGTCAACTTTTACCCCATCTGTCACTAAGTTGACTAGCTAAGTGCAGGGAGGGGCCAAATATTATTTGTATTCCACGCAGAGTAAACTGCAGTGATACTTCTACACCAAGCCAGCTCTTAGCTGTGCTTGACAAACGCTCTGTACCCTGTGTTCTGTACATTAGTACACAGTTAATTCCACAGCAGCCATACGAGGTACACATTGATAGGAATTGTTACAATTTACAAATAAGAAAATATGCAGCTCATAGGAAGTGAATCACAGGCCCAGAGCCCATGGCCTTAAAGACAGACAGACTAGGATCAGGTTGTTGTAAACCAAATGCTGAAAACTCTAAACTGTGCATGAGCCATGTGTGACCTGGCTGGGCAGCCAGAAGTGCTTCCCCTCTCTCTCCATTGTTGGGATTGCTTAAGAATCTATTGTAGTAAACATGTTCCATGAAATCTGTCCAAGAGTCAGAAGGTTTGGGTTCTAGGCCTTGCTTTGCCACATACTAGTAAGTAGGACTGCCGCAAATCCCTCAACTGACATTTGTCCAGGTGTCCTCACTTACAAAAAGAAAACAGAAGTACTTCCTGTGCTTGAGGGACTCAAACAAGACAACATAACCCACAAAGTGTATTACATATCTAAAGCATGTGAGTGTTACTTTCCTGGTTCTTAATTCCAAGGACATTCTCTTCAATAATAAAATTCCATACTTTTTTTCAAATTTCCCTCTTTAATAAGAAACATACTAGTAAAAAAGAATTTTTTAATTATTTTCAAAATAGTCTACATTAATAAAAGTAGCTGATTTTCATTAGAAACTGATGTGGTTTATTATGTATGTCTAATCATTTTATCTGTTAGTGATCAGTACTGAACCTTGAGCTTAAAATGATAGCTTTTATACCTATTTACACCTATTTATTCTATTCAATAATTCTAAGGAAATTAAATTCAGTATTAAAACAAACATTTAAGTGGCAGAAAAAGGACAGGCTCTCCAGCTCAGACAAAAAAGTTAGTGAGACCCTGTCTCAAAGAGCAAGCCAAATGTGGAAATGCATATTCCCAACTATGCAGGAAGCATGGGTAGGAGGATAACCATCAGAGGCTAGATGGACAAATAGTGTGAGACTCTATTTGAAAATTAGCTATAGTAAAGAGGGCTTGGGTTATGGCTCAAGTGGTAGAAGTTTGCTTTGTAAACATGAGGCTCTGAATTCAAAACCCCCAGTACTGTCAAAAAATTCATGTTGTATATCACAGAGTCATAGAATGTAGCCCAGGAACCTTTAAGGTTAAAAACATTCTCATCGTCATACTAAGTTATTGTCTTCCCCTGTCATTCTCTAACAAAAATACAGTAGAATTTTTCAGTGGCCATGTGACATGATGGCTCAACAGGTTGAACATGGGAACAGGTAGAAGAACCTCATGCTCTTCTGTGAAGACATTAAGGAGATATGCAAAACTTACACAATGCCATTCTTCTCCTCTCTTATAAAATTAATTTATGTGAATGTATGAGTTTATTATTTTGAAATAAATCAATATCTAGTTTTAATTTCCAGTTCTATCAATATGGGTAGATATTATCTGCATAAACCAAAGAGGATTCTGTGACCAAATGTTTGGAGAACTGCTGTCTTATTCTGCCCTAGATATTATCACATAATATCTATTAACACCAAAGTTAATCCTCACAAAACCCTCTCAATTAGGTAACATTGTCAATCCCATCTTTCAGGTAGCAAAACTGAGGCACAACTCAACTTGACTCAGCTGGTAGTGGAGTCCAAACAGTAACCCAGCCAGGTGTCAAATACCAGAATGTACATGTACCATCAGTATTTTATAAAGCTATGATTGCTTTTACTAACCCAAAGCAGATCTGCAATATTTTTATTTTGACCTTATTTGTACCAGGTGGCATATAATACCTCCAGTTCTTATACATTTGTCCTTAGTTTGCCTATTAATTTTAAATCTGACACATCTCTATATATACATGCATTTATGTATTGCTATAGCAATATAACTAATGAAGTAACTATGCTATTGACAAATGCAGGCAGTCTCTAAATTAGATATAGGTTCTGTTCTGCCAGTTGTTTATTAAAGTTTCATAGACCTCTAAATATACTCACAAAAGCAGTGTTATAAATCTTAGGGTTCTCAGAACTTGTAAGTAGCAAGATGCTGAAGCAAGGAGTCTGCCAAGTATTTTTTTTTTTTTTTGACAAATCCTTTCAAATACTTTAAGCCAAAAGGGAGACCACATGACTAATGGAAGAAAGTGGAACTATCAGTCTAAATGAAGCCCCTCAGAATTTACACATCCTCCCAATGTTCAATAAGACAGTGAATGACCTCCAATTCTCTTTCCCTAATTCCCAAAAGAGAAAATTTCATGGGCAAATTGTGTCAGAGTGCTGAGGTCTGAAGGGACTCGACATTGACACCCCTCTTTGTTGCCTCAAGTATGAGCCAAATGAGAAGAGAGTCAGTAGGTGGAGAACCATAAGATGACCCTGTCATTAATAAGCTGGTAATGGAGGCTTATGGACACTTAGGCACAAGAGCTGAGGGGACAGTGCGCCCATGGTGTGTTGAGTCTTAGGGATACAACCACTCAGGCAGTCCCTCTGTGCACTTCAGGGAAGAAGAAAGGCAAGAAGACTACTGGTGAGCGACTAGACAGCCTGAGGTGTCCTTGATGGATTCACTGCTGCTATATTCTCTTCCTCCTTCCTCCTTGAAATATATACGGTCAAAGAGCAAAGGAGAAAAAGGGGTTTGTTTCATTTAAGGTAACGATGTCTATAATATTTCTGTTTTAGCTAAAAATGACTCTAAAGTTAATTTCAACTCCTATTCAGGATCTGGATCAAAATCTGAGCAGACTCAAAGCTTCACTTGAAAAAGCCATAGCTGAGAAAGTCCGTTGTCAAGAAGAGGTGAACCAAACCAACAAAACCATTGAGCTAGCCAACAGACTTGTCAAGGAACTTGAGGTAAGCTAATGTTTTCTTCTGAAATCCTCACTAACGTGTTCAGAACAGCTTCTTTGGGTTCTATAATCATTGTTAATAATAACTAAACATAGAATCAATAATAAAAAGGTTATTTAATCATCACTCATACTGTGGATCAAAGTTACAGAAAGGAGGATGTATCCACTCATGTATTTTTTTTAATATATAGGCAATACTCAGTGTGACAGCAGCATAGTGTTCAAAAGCAGAGGGAGGACATATATTTTGTCAGAATTTTATTATTTTTTATTTACTTAAAGACAACAGAGTATACCAGCTGTAGTAGGTTATCTACTTACTTTTTTTCCCCTCCTTTCGTCCCTGTCTTTTTTGGTATGTAGCTAAATCTATTAAAAAACAAAGTAAAACCTGTTTGCCTTAAGATAGGTTGTAGAACTCAGGACATCTAGGTAACAATAGTATTGAACAGTTGTCAATAAGGCTATTGTTATCAAGTATAAATTATATACCTGCACGATTAGATGAAAAGAATACAAGCTAAAAAGTGTATAACCATACTATGAAAATGCATTTAGCAGGAGTTGGTAGAAACCTTGATGTACAGTAGTTTAGATCATCGTCAGTGTTAAATCAGGTGATTAATAGTGAGACGCCCAATCTCTCTTACCCATCTGCTTCTCCACACTTGGCACGTGGGCATTTACCCTCATCCTTGTAGCTTCATGATCCAAAATGGTTGCCACACCTTCAGCTATCTCAAGAGAGTACGGGAGCACTCTGCATCAGCTAGGTTTTCCTCCTTTTGTAAGAAAAATGGAAGCTTCCTTAGAGACCTCTTTGGCAGACTCCCACTTAAATGTCTCTAACCAGAACTAGATTGGCCACTCAAAAAAAAAAAAAGGCTACACAAGTGGAAAATAGGATTATGATTGGCTCAGCCAATCATGGTCCATCTCATAGGACTGGACACATTGCGTTTGTATTCAAAATCAGAGTTCTGCTAGTAAGAAAGGATAGGGACATAAGTGTTAGGACATGAGGCTGGACAATAGCCTGATCTCTTATAAATATAGCCTGGTTTTTGTTGTTGTTTTTATATAATTTGAACTTACTACAAAGTTAAACCAACTGATCTTCTGAAATGTATAGTTTGTGATGTGTAAACTCATACCTCATCCTGTGCATTCCATCTTAACAGCTGCAAGTCTGTTCTTCTAATTTTTCTGGTCAAAAGCTTTTGAATTGCCCTTGGCTCATTGCTTTCTTTCTTACAACCCACATACAGTTCATCAGCATTTTCTGATGGCTCTGCCTTGAAATTCCCCTCACACTCTCAGCCCTTCTTGCTCATTTACCTCTCGTACTGGTCATCACACCACCAGCATCCTCCCTCATACTCAGTACCTCTCTAGCCCACCATTACTTCTGGAGGCCATTCCTCTCATTGCAACTGGGTAATAGTTTAAAAACTAAGTCCATCTATCTTACCACTTTGCTCAATCCCCAATAGCTAATAGTCTTGCTCAAAGTACAGTCCAAAGGCTTTATGTGATCATATGTGATCTGGCCCCTGGATGCCTCTCTGTCCTCACCTCTGCCACTTTGCCTATTGCTGCATCACCTCTGGCCTTCTTACTCCTTCTCATACAGCCCATTGCTCTCCTACTTGTGGCCTCTGCTTACCCTTTCCCAAATAGCAGGTCATTGGCTCCCTCATTTATTCAGTTCCCTTATCACACAGGATTCTCTGACCTCCCAAGATATGAAAGCACTCAACCCAAGTACACTCAACTTGCTCTTTTTACACACACACACACACACACACACACACACTTGCTCTATGACTAAACTTCTCAAGAACAGAAACTTCATCTGTTTTGTGAACCACTTGATCCCAAACATAGAAATTAGTCCCCTGTCACATCACAAATATATTTGTTGAATGAAAAATAGATGAATTTTTGGAGCCTCTTGTGATAAAAAAAAATTGTGGAGCCATTTGAAAACTCATTCTCTTTAGGTCGGTTGAGATATTTCACCACTGCTAGTATTTTCAAGTATGCCTACTTAACTTGATAAAGGTTTAAGTAGTTTTGAAGTGCTTACCACTCGTGAGCACCTGAGAAAAACAGCAAAAGAGTCACATAATTAGACTGTTCCCAATGTAGTGACAGAATATCTGAAAGTTTTTCAAGGCAGAAGCAGGCTTTACCCTGTTATTCTAACACAGCAATATTCCCAAGGGTTTAACTCACTCATACATATTTAGACAATGAAACAGGGGGAAAGCCTGTGTGTTGTTAACTAGGAAAAAAATATATTTTGAAGGATTAATTGAAGATGTCAGATCTTTTCTTTTGAGGATAAATTCTTTCTGACTAGAACAGGAGACAGTTAACTTCTGAAAAGCATCAAGACTGATGATTTTGTCTATATAGCATTGACCTGGAAGCTCAACCATTCAGACTAATAAATCAGGCAATTTATATTTAATCATTAACTAACTCCTGAGCTGAACAGCTGTTCAAAATTAGAAATGGGTCACCCCGGCCAGGATGACATTACAGGCAATCTATAATGCATTAGAATAAAATTATAGTGATTTTTAACTGTCTAGAAATTTATTAGAGGACATGTTCCAACTCTTAAACCCTTGTTAGCCAGTGTCAGTAATGATTTATGTCGCATAGGTGGTATAGTGAAATTATTGACGATTTCAATAGCCAATAAGTCTATGTTTAGTAAATCTTCAAATTTCAAAGCTGTTTTGGAGAATGAGGTGGGTGAACTTTATTGTTTATCATTTACAAACCAAAGACAACAAAGATGGAGGGTAGGCAAATGGGAAGATTCCTTTTGAAAATGAATGGATATAGTGTCTTTGGCTCGGGAAGGAGAGTAACAAAATTTAAACTGAGGACTAGGGAACTAGAGTTCCTCAGTGTTTAACTATGTAGCTAACTTGGGATGAGCCTTATCAAGGAAAGCAAGGAGATGTCTTAAAACAGCTTTGACAATCATTTCACAGGCTAATGTCTTGGCCTCAGTGTACTGGATATTGTGATGCCTTACAAGCAGCTGGCATTGTAATCTTTTCTAACATGGATCATTTTTGCTTTCCATGGCCTTTCTTCCTCCATGAAGAAAGCAAAACTGCTGCTACTGCTTCTTTCTTTATACTATCAAAGTGCCAATTTTTCAGGTCTTATTAATTTGCATGTTCTTAGACTATTGCATTAATTTTTAGCATGCCTTGAAATAAATTGAATTAGTGAAGCACCCTGCAGTTCAGTCAATCCATCCATGTTTATTGCAGTTTTATTCAAATCCAATATTAAGGGCTCCACACACTTAACCTGTAAATCAGATTTTAAATGATCATGCCACTAGATATAAGGACTTCCACAGCATTCTTTGGATGTATTGTCTTCAAGGCTACTGAAGTCATGATTTCATCTTTTTACATAGGTCATAGCTTATCTAGTGATTTAGTGATTATATTAGAAAAATAGCCTGAGTTTATTCACTATGAGCATGACTTTTTAATTAACAGAATTCGGGATAGATGACTATTTAGGCTTAATGTTTTAATTAATTAACATGAATGATGTTTGTCAATTTCCTTTGTTTGTAATCAGCCCAAAGCCAGTATGTTAAGGGGAAGAGGAGTTGGTCTAGGACAGTGTAGTACCATTGCCAAAAAGTCAGGAGAATGGAGAACAGCCAGACTGGTTAAAAAATCCGAACAGCCAGGTATGGTGGCACACAGCTGAATCCCAGCACTGAGGATGCTAAGACAGTTAGAGACCAGCATGGACTATAAAGCAAGTCTATTTCTCTTTCTTTCATACCCTGTCCCCACCCCCCCCACTCCCACACACATGTGTATGTGTATGCAAAATAAATCCTAACATCACTCACTCTAGGTTACAGCTCTTGGCCGTCTGTTCCCAGATGGACAGGGAAGCAACTGGTATGCCTCCAGTCGATTGAAGAGTTCGGACATCCAATGAAAAGGAGATGTTACTCCATTCAAGAGAGTGGGGGAAGTACTTGGTGATGACAGGTTTCAAACATAGGAAAGATTACAGCAGCCAGACCAACCAGTTATATTTGTCTTCCTTCTAGAGATGGTGCAAAGGCCATCATAGCCTTAAACTGTGTAGTAAGGTAATTGCATTAAGCGTTTGTTGAGCTGATGCTCACCCTGCAATTTCATGTGAGTAATTTTATCATTCAGTCAGAGAAGATTCGCTGGGGTCTGTCTATTAAGTCCTTTGAAACTCAAGAGAAGACACTGTGTGGAGACGTTCTCCTTACAGCAGCATTTGTGTCTTACATTGGGCCTTTCACAAAACAGTATCGCCAGGAACTGCTGGACTGCAAGTGGGTTCCATTTCTTCAACAGAAGGTAAATTCAATTCCCCACCTTGTCAATGTGTCAATATGAATTTCAGCATCATACTGAAATTCCAATAGTAAAAACCATATATATCCCAGGCACCTTTGTATCTCTGCAACAACTGACTAGAAATTCCGTTGTGAAGAAGTTTCTAGTGCATTGTGCTTGTTTTTCTTATTTTTATGATGATTTTCACAGGGAGGTAAAAATTGCATTGAGTTGTGGTTAGAAGGTATATTTCACAAAAATAATAAATTAATTTGGATTATTATGTTACTGAATAACATGAAATTTTGTCTTCCTACTAAAATGATGAGTTATTGTTGAGGGTTTTCCAAAACTACTGTCAGATTAAAAGTACAGCATTTTTATAGAGACATAAAAAAAGTTTATCCTAAATTGGAAAACTCAAATCCATACGCAAAGTGAAATCAGATGTACAATATTTGAAACTATCTAATTTAAGCTCCTCCTCTAACAATTGAGAGAACAGGTTCACAGGAAGTTTAAATGACCCCAGGCATATGGAATAGGAAATCAGACCACCTACTTCTAGACCCTGGATTTTTTTGGGTTTTGGTGGCACTGTCATCATGATTGGTGTCATCATGATTGCCATTTCTGGTGTATATTTAGTGATACTCTAACACTGTCTGTATAATAATGTTCCACGTTTGGTAATTATGTCTAATTTTCACAATAGTTGTTTTCATGACAAGCATACACCAATGGAATGTTTGTAAAATAAATAAAATTCAATGCTTTAGGGAAAGTACTCTGTAATTAATCGTTTCATGGAAAAATCATATATAACTAAATTATTCAAAATATCTTCAGTTTCAAACCTTATTTTTATATTGAAGATTTCTTAAAAGACATTATCTCTGTGTTATTCCCTAAAAGTTCATGGTTAATTATATTTATTGTCAAGTGTTTGATTAAGTTTTTAAAAAATTTTTTAATCATATTATTATTGTACTGGGGATGCACTGTGACATTTACCAAAGTGCTTACAATATATCTCAGTTAATTCACCCCCTCCATCATTCTCCTTTATAATCCCTGTCCCCACTCTTACAAAAGTTTCAACAGATCTCACTTGTCCTCTTTCATATGCGTGTGTAATGTTTCCACTGTATTCACCCTTTGATTCCCCTTCCTTATATCCTTTTCCCTTCCAGTGGTACCAACCCCGGACACCCCCTGATTTACATTCTGGTCCTCTGTTTTTGAAAAAAACAAAGACATTTTTTGTTTGTTAAAGATATCTATACAGGGAGTTTCATTATGACATTTCCGTGTATATAGGTATTGTATCCCAAATTATAAACTTTTCCAGATGCTCTTCAAGATGCCTCTATTCCATTCAGAAGCACAAATAATAAATAAAACAAATTGGTAGGGACTGTGCATTTAGAACAGTGGTAGAACTCTTGCCCAGCATGAATAAGGCTCTAGTTTTAGTCATAAGCACTGAGAAAAAAATCAATACATTGATAATATAATTTCAGTTAGTAGAATGCTAGGTAGTAGTAAGATGAAGAGAAATTTGATGAAAGGATGTCAGTTTGATTAAGTATTTTTAAGTGTAAAAATGTAAAGTATTATGTAAGAGAATAAGGTATTCTGCTAATTTTGCCCAATCCTTACTACACTGTGTCAAGTGTGTCAGTTGTATATTTCTTCTCTTTCCTTTTTTTCCCTTCTCAGTTTCATCTTTTCTAAGCTTGAGTCTTAGTTTATCCAAATCACCCTTGTGACCTACTTTACATTGTCAGTGGTCCTCTGTACTCAGTGTTTAGGAAAGTATTCTCATTCTCTCCAAAATTATTGGGAAAATTCGCTTCCAACGTCACAACTCTTGAACTTCATGTCACATTGTCATCTTGTTATACATACTCACTTTGGGGCATGTATTGAAAGTATGAACTTAGGCTACCAGTCATCTTGCACTTGAGAAGGAATTTCCCTTTTCAAGCTTAGTTTTAAAAATTGGTCTTTAATTGCTAGCATGACAGCATGTGGCCTATGTGTTTCCAGAAAGCTTCAAGTCAATTGATTTGTATCATCCCATTCCAAAAATGGGATTTCATGAAGATGTAATTTTGTTTTGATGAGATCTTTAACACAAAAATAATAAAATTTATTGACTTATCCACATTGCCAAAACATTCTAAACATGTGACCAAAGCAAAATGGTAATCTTTGAATGATATATGTTACACGTATGTTAATTTTAACCGTGGGCCTCTGTTTTACTGTGGCCCTCACTTCTCCCCAGGAAACCTCCTGTCAGTTGAGTCATCATAGTGCTCTTTCCCTTCTCTTCAGCACATAACCACTGTGCAAAGTGAAACAGACCCTAAAACATGGACAGCCTACTCTCCCACTCATGTCTGGCATAGCTAACTGAAGGAAGAAAATTACTCCAAAATGTATAAATGATATCCCCAGGAAGAGATTTTTCTGTCCCTAAGACACTGGAAGAAAGTGCTACATAAAACATAACAAATGCTTGTCCTCGTGGAATCAGGTTTCCCATTTCTGAGCCGTTTACCCCTCCTACTTCTAGATTCAGCTGTAGTAAAGTGGGAAGGCAAACACATTTCTCTGAACATGCACCAGGGTAGCAATAGGAGTTGAAATTGCTTATCAATGCTAACTTTTAAATTAATTTTCCCTCTTTCTGTCCCCTAAGAAGCAATTTCTATTGCTTTTCCTCAATATACAAGGCATTTTCTAGAGCACTCCTTGTCTGTAGGTAACTATTTCTGATGTGACGTTGCCTTATCAATTTGATGTGGGTATCCTACAGATTCTACTGGTTTGTAAACAAACCAGTTAGCAAGTGATTATGATTTATAAATCTATAAACTAAGTATGTTGTTTATTGATAACCTGTTTCATATTTAAAGTAAACTTGGAGACAACCCTTTTAAAAACCCTTAAGCACTTACTATCTTTAACATGTTCTCAGAAATGCATATATTCTAAATAATATACAATATTATTTAGCAATAAGCCAGAGGAAAAGGAGGTCATGGAACATATGTTTTAGGCTGGGTAGGACTCTGAATCTCTGAGTGTAGTCAAAAGTTCATGGATAAAATACAGTAGCATTCATCCCAAAATTAAACATAGAATTACCATGTAATCCAACATTTCCACTTTTGATTATATACTCCAAGGAAGGAAAAGTAGAGATTCAAACAGATATTCATACACTCCAGTTCATGGAAACATTAGTCACAATAGCCAAAAAAGTAGAACCAATCCAAGTATCCATGGACAGATGAGTGGATTTTTTTTAATGTGGTCTATACATGCAATTGAATATTCTTCAGCTTGAAAAACAAAAGAAACTCTGATTCATGCTACAACATCAATAAACCTTATAGACATTATGCTAAGTGAAATAAGTCAGAAGAGGACAAATACTGTATGATTCCACTTACATGAGTTACTTAGAGTAATAGCATTCACAAAGTCAGTGGTATGGTAGTTGCTAGAGACTGGGGAAGGAAGGATTATTATTTAATAGATATAGAGTTTCAATTTGGGAAGGTAAAAACATTGTGGAAATGGAAAGAGGTAATGGTTATATAACACTATAAATATATTTGATGTCATTGTATTTTTAAAATGGTTAAATGTCAAATTTTGTTATATATAATTTGTCACAATAAAAAAAAAATCTATGGTAGGGTAAAGGCCTAGGTTCTCTAAGGCTATTTGTAAGAGTAAGTCTTATGCTATACAGACAGTCATGGTCAAAGACTGGTTGTAGAATTTCAGATTTTATATTATTACAGTCTGGAACAACACTGAATATATTAATATAAGAAAGATAGCTAAAATTATTTTCCTAAAACTTTAAGTCTCAAAATAGTCAGAATATTTATGATATTCTTTAGTGTGGGTTAGCTCATTTATATTAGGATGAGCTTTATTTCCCCAACTAGGTTAAGCTGTCCAGAAATAGAAGACAGGGAGGGAGGCTGGTGTTGTCCCTGACCCCCAGCATTCTACTCTGCATAGAGTAGGTACTCAAGCAGTTCAACCTACTGAATATGGGGAGAAGATGTTCAGGTGCCCCTTCTGTGAGTCCTTTCAGCTTCAGAAGTCAAATGTGTCCAAAGCCTCCAATTGTTTCAATCTGTTTGTATTAAGTAGAAGGCAGGGAAATAAAACCAGGTTATCCCTTGCTAATAGGAAGATTCTTATTCTAAAAGAAGCCAAATTGTTTGTGTCCTAAAGGAAACTATATATTAGATCAGACACTAAGACTTGTTCATATCACTAGAATATAGGTGGGTTTTGTTTTGTTTTATGGTTTTGGGGATCATACCCAAGGCCTGGCACATGCTAGGTAGGCACTCACTCTATCACTATGCTCTACTGTCAGCCCTGATTTATTTTTTAAATAGCTTTGTAGTCAGAGCCAGTGGAGTATTGTGATACTTTTCCTGTCTTAATGTGGGGGATCCTTTCAGTGGAAGCTCTGCGGCCAACCAAGAAGCAGATGCCTGTTGCTGCTGGAGCCTCCCTCCCTACAACAGGTAGGGCTCCTGTGACACTTAGGGAACCGTGTTTCCATGTAAGCCCCTTCCAACCATGGGGCCAGCTCTTTATTCATTTTTCTGTCTCCAGATAGTGTTTCCCCAGGCATTCAATAAATGTTTGAAGATTACTGATCAAAGAAGTGGTCCACAATCTTGTGTATTTTTTGTAAAGTCCATCCATTTTTTAAAAGAATAATCCTTGTCCCTTCTCTTCTTTCTCTTCTGTCCCTCCCCATTCTACTCTTCCTTCCTTCCTTCCATTTTTTTCTTTCCTTTTTCTCCCTCCTTCCACTCACTATCTGTCTATCTAAAAGGAGAAAACTCACTTTTAGTGCAGTCAAGACACAGTAATTCCCTTTGAGAGTAGAGATCACCTTCTAAGTTCTTTGGCACCTCTAGGAAGATGGAGTTCCAGCATACTGCACACATTTCATTAACCCATCCAAAAAAAAAGTCATGTCTATAGTGTTGGCCTATAGAAACACATGCCATGCCTGAGTGAGATACTGCATTTAGGCATTGGTTAGGTGAGGTGATAGCTCCATGGAAAATACAGGCCTAGTACCCTGCCATTGTTCCTAGTGTCTAAATCCTTCTCTCCTTGTTAAAATAGCTACAGGTGCAATATGTAGGACAAATTCTCTTTCAGTTAAAGCCAAGTAGATGGAGTTAATAAACCAGATGTTGAATCCCACAGTTGAAAGGATTCTAAATACTGGGTCTATCAGGTCAAATTGTATTTAATGATGAGTTGCATTTGGCTTCTGAGAATCTGCAGAGAATTGGCATGTGTTCACTTGGAGTCACATGGTCTTGGGTTTGGTCTCTTGTTTTCTTGTCTACCTTGCCAACTCTTCCTCCTCAGCTATGCTGCCAGCTTATTGCGTTCAACTTTGGTTTCAAAGGTTTCCATCCCAATAACGCAAGGCCTGGATGTGATTGCCATGTTGACGGATGATGCTACAGTCGCTGCCTGGAATAATGAAGGGCTACCCAGTGACAGAATGTCAACTGAAAATGCCACCATCCTGACACACTGTGAGCGCTGGCCCCTGATGATTGATCCTCAGCAACAGGGAATTAAGTGGATCAAGAATAAGTATGGAACTGACCTGAAAGTCACACATTTAGGCCAGAAAGGGTATGTGAATTCTGAAGGGATTGGCATTGTGTTTAGCTGTTACAAAGCGGGTCCAATTTTTACAGTCTTGGTATTTGTAGAACTCTTTACCACTTTGAACTGTTATAATGTGGTTTATTTGCCTGCTCACATTTCATATAAAGGCATTTATATTAGGCAACATCCAGTGACTTGAAGAAAAAAAAAATGAGATTGAAGGTTACACTATAAGATTTCAAGTGGAAATATGTTACATTCTTTTTTAGAGTGGTATATAGTAACGTACGAATTGCCAACTGCACCTACAAGTTTAATGCACACGGTTATATTCCTAAATATATTCTTTGGCTGTAGTAGGATCTTAACATAGCTACAAATCCCAACATATATCACTTTTGAGAACTGAGTCTGCTCTGAGACTTTCTGTCACTTGATCCTCCTGATTGTACTGTCTGATAAGTAGAAATCTGTCATGTTCTTAGCTAGTATTCATTTAATGTTGAATAAATTATTTTGGACCTACTGATATTTGACTTGACACCTTCCGAATTCTCACATATAAAGAGGAACAAGGAATTTTTATAGCTGTTCATATTTTTAAAAAAAGTCCTTGCTTATATGAATACTTAGAAAAAATTAATTTTGGATGGCAGAGATTCTTTTTGGAGAGAAGGAAAGAAATAAAATGCTAATTCACCATTTTATACATCTGACCTTAAAGATTTAAAAGCTAAAAACTTGATAAAACCATAAACCATTTAATATGAATTTTTTATTTAAAAAGGACCCACTAGGACTAGGGGTGTGGCCTCAAGATGTAGAGCATGGGCCTAGCAAGTAACCTGCTGAAGTCAATCTCTAGTACTACAAATAATAATAATAAAATTTAAAAGACCCACTATCCAGGCATGGTAGTACACACCTCTAATCCCAGCACTCCACAGTTGAGGTAGCAGGATCCTGCATTTGAGGCCAGCGTGGACTGCATAGTAAGACCCTGTCTCAAAAAACCAAATGAAAAAAAAAAAGAATAAATTTATGGTATTGAGTCACTTACACTCATTTCAACCATTGATCATTATCAAAAGCAACTAATTAGCAGTTGTAAAATATGACTAAATTTTTTCTCAAAATCTCTAATTTCTGTGAATCTAGTTAAAGAAGAATACTACTTTATAAAATAGTTTTCTCTAAGCTTGTTCCATTTAAAATACCTACATTAAGTAAAATTTAATAAAATAGATAAACCTGAATGTTTTTCCTATGCTTATTTCCATTTTGTTATTTCTCTTGGATTTGCAGGTTTCTGAGTGCCATTGAAACTGCTGTGGCCTTTGGTGATGTCATCTTAATTGAAAACCTTGAGGAAACAGTAGATCCAGTCCTTGATCCACTGCTTGGCAGGAACACAATTAAAAAAGGAAAGTAAGTATTCTGGAATTTTTAAGACTTATTTTGTGCTAAATGAATTTGATCACCAGATCTGGATCTCGCTGTCATGGTGATGGTCTATGGTCCCCACTGAGCTCTTCTTGGTGACATTTCAGAGTTTCCACTTCATGACCCCTGCACTCTGAGACAAAACCAACCTCAACATGAGCCAGACTTTCAGGATATTTATTTGGTGGCTTTAGATTTGTTTTACCCAGTTCCTACTTATAAACTAAAAACTACATTGTCCCTGATCTGAGAACGGTTGTCACCTATGTCACTATTATGCCAACTTCAGTAATTTGCAAAACACTTGAGTATGTTTGCCTTATCTGCATGTCACTTGTGTGCTTAATATTTACTTAATATTTTTCTTTCAGTAGACTCTAAGTTGTCACTAATTTATTTAATCATCAGTATCCACAAAATCATGGGTTCACTTGTGCCAGCTCTATATTTTTCTAATGTATTTAAAATCTAAATAACCATTCAAGAGAGAGTTCACCACTGGATCCCTGAACTCATCCCCCACACAAGCAGTGGTAGGTCAGCAATAGGAAACCCACCCTGTTTCCCCCACAGTGAGTTAGTTACACATGACTGTCAAAATGCTGCATTCCCACCAGACACTACGCCTTCCAGAACATTCTCCCAGGGGCTTTGAAGCCATTTCCAGGGAGTCTTGGGTCAGATGTAGGGTTATGTCTCTAATCAAGCCTGGGTGACCCAGGGGAAACTGTGGCACTCCAAAGGCTCCTTGGGCCTCTTCAGTCACATCGACAGTCACTGAACTTACTGCATTTGATTTGCTACTCTTTCCTCCACCTTTTTGTTTTGTCTTGTTTTTCTTCACAGAGGTATAATTTTTAAACTTCCTCAAACTCATTCTTCCTTAACACCCACTCTCTGCCTCTAAGGTAATCTGTCTCTTTTCATCACTAGATTATTCCTGTCAACTTTCAGTGGAAATGGCTTATTTAAAGGTGACTAGCTTTTTAGTCTCTACCAATGAGAATGGTATTTATTATATGACTCCCAAGTAAATCCATTTAAAGTGACTGACAGCTTATAATTGTTTAATAAACCAAAATTTACCCAGACATGCATTTAGAATGATCTAATAAGCTTCTTGACAAACCACAACTCTTAACATAAATATAATTGTAGCTGTGTCTGATGTGTTAAAAATACAGTGTAAAATCTTGAATGTCACATAAGTGAAATCCTTGTTATTAAGGCACTGACTCTATTATGAAGACCTAAAATTTTTGTCAGTGAAATATGTATTCTCTGAGCTTTAACTTCATCTTTCAATAGCATAATTTATGTGTAAGAAATTAGATGATTCTCTATCAAATGTCTATTTGGATAATCTGAAATTTCCAAAAGCTGATAAATTCGAGTCATGATTTTTTCCCCAGTGCTGATCTAGTTAAGTGCGATTTTTCCTCAGTGAGGATTCCAGAGGTCTTTGATTTTCCAAACAGAATGTACAGAGAGCACCTGTTCTTTTACAAAATATCAATACAGAACAGTTTATTCCAGAATGTAAAATATTTAGTGAATATGTACTTCCTGAGAAGCCTTTTAGACCTAATTATATCATCTCAGCAGTTTTTAAAACCCAGAAAATTTAAGATGCTCTCTAAGAATATAGCAAGTAATGTTTCTTGCATGAAGTCATTACTATAATAATCCTGGCTACAGAGTTCATGTGCAGACCACTTGTTTGAAGGAGAATTATTATTCTGTATCTTGGTTTTTCCTCCTTCCCTTTCCTATACGGATGATTTTAATACCTCTACCCAGACTATGGATGCTAGTGGAGTCCTTATATATCCTGTCAGTCATTGACTAAACCTTCTCCGAGTGTAGCTCTGGGGGCTGAGAATTCAAAGTCAGATGAGGTATAGATCTTGCATGTAAGGAACACTTTAAATATACTTCCTTGTTTTGGTAGACCCATAAGCAGTAAGAGATTTTGATAGAAGTATATATAGCAAGGAATCATCACTTCCACAGTGGAGGCTTTAAAAAGCTTTATGCGAAAAAAATTACAGGATTACATTTAATGTCTCAGAAGATTAGTGGGCATTTGTCAAATAGACTAGTGGAAGAGAATCTGAAACAGAGAGCTCTAATACCAAGTAGCAAAACCCATGAAACAGCTAAGCAGTTTGGAGAACTGAAAATGGAATTAAGATGGGTGTAGAGGGAAGTGTGGAATGGGAGAGATGAGGCTAGAGAGGTAAGCAGGGCCCAGATATGGAATTCCATGGTTGACAGATAGCTTAATCTTTGCCTAGAGGTAGATAATTCTTCCTCTAGACCCAAACATACTCGAGGGGCCAATTCCTATCAGTTACACTAGTTGACAAGAGCAATTGTTTTCACCAAAGACTCTGCCTTCCTGGAGTCCCTATGCTTTCTCCGAGAACCCTGAGCATAAGTCACTGGGGAAGCTAGTTGTGTACAGTGAAGTACTGATAACAGGAGTATGGACCTAATGCCAGCATCAAGTAGCAAATAATTGTAGTTACCAACTAAGACATGATCTGCTCCTAAGCTGAGACAGTGACTAGGAGCTAGAAAGAGAACAAACCAAAGGGAGAGTAAGGAGTTAATATTATCAGCTCATGGTTATTGATTATTATTGGTAGGGAAAAAAGTAGGATCAAGGGTGATTTCTAGTCTTCTACCAAGCAAATGGTGTTGTGATTTATGGAGAGATGTGTTATAGGAACATGAGTAAATGTGTGGAAAGAGATGATGGTTTTTCCTACTAGGCATTGAACGATAGAGGTACTTCTTAAACACTCCCTCCCAAGAGTTTATACTCTGGAATGGAATCGTTGGGTATAGTATATCTGAACAATCAGTTTTAAGAGATAATGTCAAATGGTTTTCCAGTGTTTCTAAGTTTATTTACTCATCAGTGCTTATATAAGAATTATGGGGTCTTTCGGAGAATAGAGTTAGAAATCTTTACTCTTCATACACATAGATTGCTGCATTGAATGCTGTTAACCACCTCTTCCTATGAGGAAACATTCTCACCTCTTACTTTTTTTCTACTCCTATTATTGAATGAAAAAAAAAATGTGGACACTATGTTTTAAAAATGGTTTTGTTCAACATAAATTGAAGAACTACTTTGAATACATTTTTATGTTTTAGAAATTGTATTGTTTTCACCTGAAATGACAAATGCTTAAGGTAAATGAGCCAGGGGCTTGTGACTCATGTCTAATCCTAGGTACCTGGGAGACTAAGATAGGATCTCAGTTTGAGGCCAGCCCAGGCAATAGCTCATGAAACCCCATCTTCAAAATAACCAGAGCAAAATGGACTGCAAGTGTGACTCAGTGGTAGAGCACCTCCTTTGCAGGTATAAAACCCTGAGTTCAAACCCCAGTCTCACCAGAAAAAAAGTAAATGCTTTCTTGTTTCTTCACTTAGTTGTTGTTTTTTTTTAATGAGAAACGAAAAATATTCACACATAGAAAAACTTAAAGAGGATATGGGGGGAAAAAGACTAAATTGGTAGAAATAGATTTTTTTTTCCTTATTTAATGCAGTAAGTGAAAATTGGAAAAAATAGTGTAAAATAAAGAAAATTAGTGGGAAATGTTAATTTGCTTTCTTTAGTGGAGATACCCATTTGCAGTATAATAACAAGAACAGAAAAATGTTGACTTTACCTTGGTCACATCCCAAACAAATCCACATTTGTAAAATCCTTCAGTGGATCTTTCAGTTCTGACCTCCAGTGCTAAACATTTTCCTTGATTTTCTGTTCTTTTTAATTTCTGTATTACTCTATATAATTGCCTCAGGGTTACAGATAGGTTTTCCTTTGTGTTATAAAGATAAGACAGCATTGAAAGCAAGAAAGAGCAAAGAACTACCCCCAAGGACTGGAATGCTATACCTGGAATGCCTTTGTGTGTCCCTCCAATGCAGGTGATAGCATGTCCATCCTCCACTAGAAAGTCACATACCTCAAAGAGCTTTCAACTGTTACTAGTGTTGTTGTTTATTTCGATTGTTTATTTTCGGGGCCTTTTTAAAACTATTATTAGTTTGTTCTTCCTAATATTGAATGCCTAAGAAATGCTTGTGATAGATATGGCATAGTCCAAAAGTTGAAGTTCATGAATAACTGGAATGTTGTGGAGTATGAAGTAATGAATACTAATTACTCCTTTCATGTCTGACAGCTCCCTGCAGACCAATATATCAGCCCAGACTTTAATTTGGTTCAAGTAATGGTTTCATCAATAGTGCATTAAATCTGTGTTTGAGAAGATATACAGTTGAACCTGACCCACACAGTAGATACCTCTGTCATAAAATGGCCACAGGCTGACAACATCTGGGTAATTACAAATAATTAAATCCACCAAACTCCAGACAATCCTAATTTTAAATAAAATATATCTTACCGAATCAATCGACAGAAAACATATCTGGGAAGATTTATCAATATGTACTTTTTCCAAAGCAGATGTACTGGCTTACATATTAGAAAAGTAGCTGACTGTGAAGTAGATAAGATATAATTTTATTTATAAAATTATGTCTCTTTAATCTTTCAAATCCCCCAGATATTATTGAAATTATTTTTTAATTTAATCTTAACTAGAGTAACCATAATGCAAGATGAATTTCACGTGTTTCTCAGAATATAAATATTTTTATAAGGTGTTTTACACTTCATTCTATATTCTCATATAATTATCCGTTCAACAATAATCTTTAAGCATATCCCTAAAAAGACACATAAGTTTGGCTATTGGAGCTGCTAGCCATTTGATAACAATTTTCATTTCTTCAGAAATAATAAAAAGGAAAACATTTTGTAGGCATTTATTTTATAATGACTTGGTTTCCTGAAAGTTGAATTAAGATTAATGAGAAAAATTGCTCATTAATTAAAAACCTTTCAGTATATCAACTATTATTACGTTACTGTTCTTGGAATTGATATGCATGGTTGTATTATGGTAGACTGTAGATGTATTTGAACAAGATATTGGGTGGGATTTAAAATAGACATGTTAAGTTAAATCCCATGGTGTGGAAGAATGGACTCTTTTGAGCTGGAAATAAGGTGATTTTAAAGAAATTCCAGAGATGTGTGGTTCTGGCATTGTGTCCCTGTGGATAAGACCTGTTCTATTTGCAAGGTCATTCATACTCTCCTATGATGGAACTCAGCATTCTAGTCTCCTTACTTCTAAATTCAAAATAAAGTTCTGTTGAGATACAAAAACTTCAAAAGCTTTTCCATTCCTAAGTCCAGTCAGGCTTTTTTTAAAATAGTATGATATTGAGGGTCTACAGCTAATACATTTGCACTGTGGTCTTGCTAAGACTTTAACCAGGCCATAGGTAAAGAACCTTTGATTTTTTTCTTCAAAAGGCAATCTCTTTAAAGAAGCAAACATTAATAAGCCCAGAATTTCTTTGTTTCTGATACCATGCTATAATATTTAAATATGGTTGTATTGAAGTGTGTGTGTGTGTGTGTGTGTGTGTGTGTGTGTGTGAGAGAGAGAGAGAGAGAGAGAGAGAGAGAGAGAGAGAGAGAGAGAGAGAAGGGAAATAATCTGCTATGGTTTCCTCTTTTAGTATTCTTTTTTTCTGTGCAGTGTTACCTGGAGTTCTGAAACATCAATCTTTTTTTTTTTCTTTTTAAAAATCCTAATTGAAGTTTGCTTTTATCTTAGAAGGACATGTTGGTTACATTAACTGTGTGAAGCAGTAAGACAATTAACTGTTTCTATTCAGGACTTCCTTCCTGCTTTTCCCTGAACGTCTTGCCAGCTGTGCAGCTTTCAGCCAAAACCTTTCTTGAGGAAACGGGTTTGACCAACTTGCACAGCCCTTCCTGCTGGGGTTGCTAAGTTACAACTCCCCTCGTGCAGCTCACTACACCTGAGCTTTTTGGCTACACTCAGCTGTAGCTGTGGGAGCTCACAAGTCTAACCTAGAAGCTTTTAATTTTAAACAGCAGGACATGCAGTAAGGCTTTTAGATGTCCATTGAAAAGTTGATTTCTTCTCTGGAGTATGGTTTTTTTCACCCCAACTAGTGGAACTGTATTATTTATTTACTCTAAACCCTACCTACTATCTCTTTATCTGACAAAATGGCACTGATGAGGCCTCCAGAATGAAATGCCTCATATTTGGAGAATATGTTAGCCATCTGAATTGTCCATGTTAGAGTGAGATACCTTAATATAAAAGTAAAGTGCCTTTAGGAGCTCTCGCTCTAAATCCCAAATTTTGCAAGTCTTTCTAAGAGTCTTACTGCAGGCATTTGTAGTAAAGACACTGATTTATAGTTGGCCTTTATCCTAAATGAAGTACGTTGTTTTCCATGTTTGGTTTTGGATGGCCATAAAAAATAGTATTGAAACGTGTTCTCGTATTCCAAATACCCAGTCACTAGAGAAATTCATTTGGGATTTTATGTCCCAAACTGATGCCATTTTCAACAGTAACTGTACTAAGTCTGGAGATCAATAAAGAGAGCCTTCTTTTGTTTCCAGATATGCTTTCTAGAAGATGTCCAAATGTCAACCTCTAATTTCAGATTCTCATTGAGGTTACTCTGGCACTGCCTCTCCCAGGTCACAGAGATTCAGGATTTCAGAAAACTGCTTATGTGGCCCAATGTCAGGATTGGTCTCACAGAAGGGCTAGGAAAATTAGCCAAGAAACCCTGTCCAAGTGTCTTCAAAGTAACTTGTGTATCTCCACAATGATAATGAACTTCCATGCCCTGAAATAACTAGATAGCTCTTCATACCACAGCACTTTTTATTTTAGCTGAGTTTTTAATAAACTTTGAAAGAATTTTTGTTTGTTTTGGTGGTGGTGGTGGTGGTGCTGCTGCTGCTGGGGATTGAACCAGGACCTCAGCACTTTCTAGGCAAATGCTCTACAACTGAGCTACATGACCAGCCCCTGAAAGAATTTTTATATACCTAGTATATCTGACTTTTATGCAAACCTAACATATGAAAGCCGAATTGTAACGGTTAATGTGTACTTATAGATGATTCTCATTATTATAAAATAATTAATTCTGCTAAATATTGTTTTTCTGAAGGTCAGAAGGTACAAAACTTTTACATAAGTTGAGTGGCTTTTTAAAAATATTATGAATTAAGTAATTCACACTATAAATATACTGACCAAAAATTATAGATCTTAGGTTAGGGTTGAGCATTTTGATAATCAGTGTAGTTTTCTTTCATAAACAAACAAAGACAAAACTTCTAGTCAAAGATAAGCAGGGCCATGTACTCTGAGCTGTGTCTGTATCTTTTTCCTAGTGGCCATAGATTGGTACTGAGACAGTCATGTTTTCTCAGTACCCTCTTGCAATGGACGGTCAGACAGCTTGACACAGACATTACAGGTGGCCTCTGTCAGAACAAATTAGCCTGCAATATGATGCAGTGAAATGAACTTTATACTAGGAGTCTAGGGACCCAGGTTCTAGTCCCAGCTCTCCCACTAAGTGACGTGACCTTGGATAAGTCATAAACTCTTTGGGTTCATAAAAAGGAACAATCCCTAGGGGCACTGCATGCTCTAAATTTATAACTCCTTTAGGTAAAACAGAATGTTTTTGACTCATTACATGTCCTAGCCAATTAGACCATAGTGTTTGTACTGGGAAAAATAATTTTATTTCAGTTCTGAGTTCTCACAATCAGTTTCTCACCTCCAAACCAACAACTGTCAGTCAGTGAGAAAGGAGAAGAGGAGCTCACTTCTTGGAGGGTGTGTAAACCCCTCTGGGAGCTTTTGTACTCCAGATTCAGACATTCTACCCCCACGTGGTCCTCACTGTGATGCTGTGACATGGCAGTGTGTTCTGTTCTGGTAGCAGTGAGGCTTGAAATGGATTAAGAGCCTTTGCTTTTAAAAAGGAACCAGACTTCCCAGTTCTGTGTTGCTCTTCTATTGCTCCCGTTCAAATCTGGGAACCTTCTCATTCATGTCTTTCACAGAAACAACAAAGTGATTCTGTTTGCTTTCCCCACTCCTCTGGGTTAACTCCATTGTTTTTTGGATTCTTCAAATCATGAGAGAGTATTAACAGTCTGTTTAATTTTCCCAGATAGGAGATTAACCAAAAATTAACCTAGCAGCAATGATAAAACCCACTGACTCATTATGCTATTTTGCCTTTCATAGATCATAAACACCCCAATTGAGGAGAATTTACTATCCCTGGGAAATCTAAAGCTATCAAATCCTGTTTCTGAGCAAAATGTAAAACCCAATTTTATAGGCAGACATTCTCCTCTTTCCCATAACAGAGCTGCCCCACCACCCCTCTCCACCTGCCTCTGACTCTGTCCCTTCACAGAGAGAATCAGACCTGTCAAAGCAGATATGCTTCTGGTTCTCAAACTGGGGTTGGTGAATGTCCCAGGGTATAAGTGAGCATATAGGGAACTACAGAATCAGAGTCATCCATGAGACACCTTCTAGAGCATTGCTGTAACAGGAAAATGAGTCTGGTCATTTTACAAGTTTGCCAATCTCTTTCTAGAGGGACTTCTCGCAGAAGCCTGAACACTCCAACAGGCTGAGTATCTTTATCAGAAATAGAAGGACCAGATGTGTTTCATATTTTGGGTTATTTTGTATTTGGGGACAGTTGCAAATACATAATGAGGTATCTTGGGGATGGGACCCAGATGTCTAAACAGAAAGTTCATTTATGTTTCATGTACACCTTACACCCATAGACTGAAGTAATTTTATACAATATTCTTAGCTCACATATTTTGCCCAGCCTGTCACATGAGTCAGGCGTGTTCTGGCATCACATTGGTGCTTCAAAAAGATTTTGAATTTTCAGCTTAGAGATACTCAACCTGTACTTTCAAAAATAAGCTAATCATCTTGCTGATGGCTTGTTTTGATTCTTATGCACACGTAGGAACACAAATATGGACACACACCACATATATCTCAAAATGAATTTGACTTCTTACCCATAGTTCCTAATCCTGCCAGGGTTAAACTGCCCCATAGCACAGCAACAATGAAAATTCCAGTCTTGATTGTCTTGGTCTTCTTCATTTAAATTTAATTTTTTAAGCATAGAAATATTTAAATTCTCTTTTCTTCTGGGAGTATAGTTAATGGTTAGAACATGAAGTTTATGAAATATGAAGTTACACCTGGTGAAAATTCATGAACCAGTGAGAAGATTCAAACAACCTGACATCATATGTGACAGACATGCCATCCTCTAAGACTTTCCACAGGGGAGAAATGAATTCAATCCAAGATGAAGTTTTAATCAGAAAACCCTAGGATGCACACAGAGTTTTAGGTACTTTATTATGGAGATACAAATGGGTACAAACACTGGTGTCTTTTAAGTGTGAGACCTAGGCAGTAATTACATATCACCTACACTCTTGATATTTTATTTAAAAGCCAATCATACAAATCTTGAGTTCTGGCTAGAGTAATATGGTGGCCAGCACTAGCAAAGACTTTCTCAAAGCTCCCTGTGCTTGCGAGATCCATTTTGGAAATTGTGGCATGAGAAACTTAAGTTATGGGAGATGTTTTGATGATGCTTTCACTACAAATGTCATTGAGTAAGTTGTCAGCCAAAAAGAGGTAGGTTACACAGAAAATTGTCCTTGTCAATAAGATCGTGCTGATACACCCTCATTATAGTCAAAAGATAAGCATGACTCTCTGAGAAACTACAGATAGCATGGTTACTTGCTTTACACATTGTTAAGAGTCCAAATGTTAATGATTTGACCTCTTGGTAGATTAGTGCTCTTTTTTGCAAATGCCTTTAGTGAGATATAACTCATACACCAAACAATCCATTTCAGATGTACAATTAAAGTATATAGTTTATTGGTCTTTAGGATGTTCCTAGAGTTGGACCATCTGTCACAATGTGATGGATTGTGGTGTGTTGCATCATCACAATGAGTTTTAGAATTAAAAATCCTAAGTAACTACTCATCTACTTTCTGTCACTATTGATTTGTCCATTTCTGGACATCTCCTACAAATGAAGTCATACAAGCATGGGATTTCATGATTGTCATCTTTCACTTGGCATAGTGTTTTTAAGATTTATCCATGTTGCAGCATACAGTGGGTCCTCCATATCCATGATTCTGCATCCATAGAGATGGTGGGCCAACTTAAGGGACTTGAGCATCCTTGGATTCTGCTATCCACATGTGGCCCAAGACTTGTAATGTAGTTCAATCCTTTTCATGTCCAAAGAAAAAATGTTGATCACATTTGGGTTATTTCTACCTTTTGGCCATCACAAATAATGCTGCTGTGAACATTCGTATACAAATTTGTTGTGAATATGTTTTCAATTCTTTGGCGGTATGTCCCTAGAAATACAATGACTGGGACATTTTGAGGAACTGCCAAACTGTTTTTCAAAGTGTTTGCTCCACTTTACATGCCCACCAGCTATGCGTGTGAGGGCTCCAGTTTCTCCTCATCTTCCCCAGCACATGTCTCCATCTGTGCTTGTTATGGTCTTCCTTTGCAGGTGAGATGGTAGCTCCCTTTCACTTGATTTGCATTTCTCTGATGACTAGTGATAGCATCTTTTCCTGTGTTTGTTGTCCATGTGTCTGTTTTCTTGTAGAATAGAATATTTAGATTGTCTTTTAATTAGGCAGCTCTTTGAACTTTATATACCTATAGTATAGGAGGGACTTGAAACAAAGTTTGCCTGAATCTGGACATTTCCTAGAAATAGAACCATATAATATACAGTCCTTTGTGACTGGCTTCTTTCATTTGGCCTAATGGTGACATCTGCATGTTATCTTTGAAGATATGGCTATCTTCTGACTGAGCTAATCTTTGAACTTTACATGTGTGTTACATTGAGGGTATTTGCTACATATGAGTAAAATAAACAATACATGAGTCAGCGTTTGAAATACTCACAATGCCTGCTATGAGGAAGTAGTGATGATGCTTGTGTGTGCAGAGACCTTGTTTGTCTTGGTTACGATTATATACCCCATACCTAAAAAACTCTCAACAGCCTGGCATAGTGTAGGTGTTCAGTCAATGCTGGTTAAGTGAATGAATGTTTGGTTGCAGTGTATTTCTTGATAACACAAATGACTGAAGATATATTCTTTGACCAGGTATGGTGGCACACACCTGAAATCTCAGATACCTATGAGGCAGAGACAGGAGGAATAAGGTCCAAGACCAGCCTGAAAAAGAAGTTAATGAGATCCTATTTCTCTCTCTCTCTCTCTCTCTCTCTCTCTCTCTCTCTCTCTCTTTCTCTCTATTTATTTGGGGGGTGGGCAGCACTGGGGTTTGAGCTCAGGGCCTCAAGCATGGTAGGCAGGTGCTCTACCACTTGAGCCACTCCACCAGGACAAGTTAGTTACATCTGTAATCCCAGCTAGTCAGGAGGCAGAGGTCGGAAGATCATGGTTCCAGGCAAGCCTGGACCCTATCTGAAAAACAAATTAAAAGCAAAAGAACTGAGGGTGTGGCTCCAGTGGTAGAGTGCTTGCCCTGAGTTCAATCCCCAGTACTGAAAAAAAAGTCATATATATGATTATTTAGGTGCGCATAATATCAACTAGAAAAAATGTTCAGATTTGTGACAAATGGTGTAAGGTCCATGGTCTATAAAACAAACTCAGGGTCAGGGTCACTATCCTCATGAGATGTACTAGCAGCCTGCCTGGTTCACTAATAATACTTTACCTGTGGTTCATTCACTTCTAAATGTTCTCAGCTTTCTTGTTTTTAACAGTGATATCAATACTTACATTTAAAAAATTGTCTTTTCAATAAAAAAGGAAAGTACAGTGTACATGGGTATATACTGGTTTAGTCAGAAGTGAGTTGCTAGCTAAATTGCTCATTTTCCTCCAGAAAAGAACAGAATGCTAGGATATACTGATAAAGTAAAAACAAGCTAGAACTAGATAAAGTGAATGAATTCAGCTTTCAACTTAATAAAGACTGGCTTTCCAAGGGGCTTGTTGGCAACTCCTTTTCAAGCTTACACACTTACCAACTGAGATGTTTTTTATGCCAATGTGCAATCACCCTGTAGTGGGAACTCAGTCTCAGAGATGGGTGAAGATGGTAGGTGACAAGCCTGCTTAGTCCTTCAGGAGTCTTAATTCATATTCAGGTGACTAAAGCTTTAGTGATATAAGAAAATAATAATTTTTTATAATCTCCACACATGAAATCAAGTCGTCTCATGAAAATGTCTCTAAATAGTTACCAGTGGATTATAGGCACCTTCCTACTGTGTACACAAGACAAGTAGACAAGTTGTGAGCAAGACAGTTATAAAACACGTGCCAATAGCACATGTTTCTGAGACATTGCCGCATCTCCTCAAATTGTTTTTTAAGAACTGTTGCAAATAAATGCTGGACCTGTTATTTAGTGTCTTTTCTTTTAAAAATACCAAGTATCTCAAAATTGGTAAACTCTGTGAAATACCATCTCACCTGTAAGTCAGTGAGATAGGTGGCAAATATTTTTTCCTCTCATGGGTTATTTAAAATAGCCTATTTAATTTAAATCTAATATAAATTTTGCATAAAAACCTATCATTTTGCTTGTAACATCTCTACAATCAAAATGTTCTATACATTTAACAGGGAAGACTCCAGAGTATTTGTGAGTTTAAGATAAAGTAGAAAAGTGAGAAGAGGCTCCTGACTTCAGCCACAGTTGCAGGTTGCTTCTGTAAATTTCAATTCTACATAGTTCAGGCCACCTTAGCTGGAAAGCTTGAGAAGTGCCAGTGTTCATGGCTTTGCTTTCTCTGTCTGTTGAATGAATCAAAAGGTTTCTATCTACTATATTCTAATACCAGGTTCCTAGCAGAAAAGGAAACACAAACAGGCCAAAGATAGTTAAAAAATAATTTTAAGTATGTATGCATTTTTAGTATTTTATTTATAGAAAAATTAATAAATTATTGATGGTATTTAATAACATAGTATATGTGTATTTTAATATTTTACAAAAATATTTCACACTTTTAAAAGCACATTTAAAAATAGATATATACTTAATATGTGCTCAAATATATACATCAGCACATGCATGTGTTTTATCCTTAAAGAGTAACAGTATGTTTTATGATTTTATGTGAAAATGCTTTGAAAATAAGTAAAAACAATCACAATGTTTAATATAGGTTGTTAGGAAAAACGCTGCTCATAAAGAAAGCTCAGGAGAAAAGTCTCACGTCCAAGAGCAAGGTTTAATGGCAGGCCCGAACTGCCAGGCTGGTGGCGGGGGGAGAAATATGGCGCAGCACAGACTCTGAGCCAGGAGTCCTCCCGGTAAGGGTGGAGCTTGTCTTAGAGCACGGGAATTTCTGTTTAAGGGCAGGGCTGTTATTGGGAATGGCTCCATTTCTCAAGTGAGGCCTGAGGATAAAATGGCCGCTGATTTACAAAATGGCGACATTATTGTTCTAGCATAGGTTAAATCACAGGAGGCATAATAAAATTGACATTTGCTGTTATACGATTGATTGCATTTTGTTACAACCATGTCATGGGTGAGTACTACTGTTGTCACCAGTTCACATGTGAAGAAATTTATCCAGAGATTTAGAAGATAATTCCTATTCTTCCTATATTTTAGGAAAACATGGAGTAGTGGAAAACCTTAATCTCCTGGTCCTTTGGCCTAGGTATATTATCAGAGACCCCTTCAAGGCCTCTCCTGAATATCTGTTGTGCCCCCTGTAGGTATATCAGGATTGGAGATAAAGAATGTGAATTTAACAAGAACTTCCGTCTTATCCTTCACACAAAACTGGCAAATCCTCACTATAAACCAGAATTACAAGCTCAGACAACCCTCCTCAATTTCATGGTCACGGAAGATGGTCTTGAAGCCCAGCTGCTGGCAGAGGTTGTCAGTATTGAAAGACCAGATTTGGAGACACTCAAGGTAAAAACTATTAAATCACTCCACCACCCTGTGTACAAATTATATTCAAAACACAACCATATAAGATAGGATTCTTGCCCTCCAAGGTCTTGTAATCTAACTGAGAAAATCAAAAATACATGTGAAAAGTTAAGAATTCCAAGTTCCTCTTGATAAGTGCCGGGTAACTAGGTTATGCCCACAGGCAGGAGATGGTCCTGTTTGGTGCTTAGGACCAGGACAAGCACAGAGGCATATCACTCATTGTAAGCAGGGATATAGACGTAGTTATGTACCCAGGTAGGTTGGGTGATAATAGGTCAATTTAGTTGGAGGGAAAAAGAATGCACATAAAGGAGAAAACACTTCAAAATATAGACAGAGGCAACTTTCTCAATAGAACTCCAGTAACAGGAAATAAGAGCAAGACTTGCAAATGGGATTGCTTCAAATTTAAAGTTTCTGCACATCAAAGGAAACAATTATTAAAGTAAAAAGACAGCCTACAGAATGAGAGAAAATTTTTGTGAGTTTTTCATCCAAAAAGGGATTAATATTTAGAATATATAAAGAGATCAAAAAATGAAGCATCAAGAGAGTAAATAATCCAATTAATGGGCAAATGAATCAAATATATTGAATAGATAGCTTACAAAAAAAGAAGTCTTTAACATCTTAGTCATAAAGGAAATGCAAATCAAAACGTCATTAAGATTCCATCTCACGGGGATCACCGGTTTCCGGATCCCTCTGCATTCTCCAATATGCAGTCTTTCTCTTCTCTTTTCTCCAACTAAATTCTCTACAAATAAAATCTTTCCGACCTCTGCAAAAAAAAGAAGAAAAGATTCCATCTCACCCCAGTCAGAATGGCTATCAAGAAAACAAATAGGGCCAGGTATGGTGGTACACATTTACTGGGGAACTGGAGATGGGGGCTGGGGGTAGCATTGGGAGGATGACAGTTGGAGGCCAACCCCAGGCAAGAATTTAGCAAGACCCCATCTCAGAAGACCTGCAATCCCAGCTGTGGTCAGCAGACCACAGGTAGGATGATTCTAGTTAGAGGCCAGCCCCAGGCAAAAAATGTGAGACCCTATTTGAAAAATAACCTAAACAAAAAGGGCTGAGAGTGTGGCTCAAGTAGTAGAGTGCTTGCCTAGCAAGTGCAAGGCCCTGAGTTCAAATTCCAGCACCACCAAAAAAAGAAAAGAAACAAATGCTAGGAAGATATAAAGGAATAAAAGGAACTCTCACCTAATACACTGTTGATAGAAAATAAATTAGTGTAGCCAGTATGTAAATCAGTCTGGAGGTTCCTCAAAAAATAGAACTGCCATATGATCCTGCTATACCCCTCCTGGGCATATACCCAAAGGAAATGCAAGCCAGTATTCAATAAAGACACCTGCACAACCATGTTTATAGTAGCACTATTCACAACAGCCAAGGTAAGGAATCAGCCTAGGTGCCCATCAACAAATAAATGGATAAATAAAATGCAGTATATATACACTATGCAGTGTTATTCAGCCATAAAGATGGAATTGTGTTATTTGCAGGAAAACGATGGAACTGAAGATCATGTTAAGTGAAGTTAAGTCAGACTGAGTAAAGACAAGAACTGCATGCTTCCTCTCATATGCAGACTCTAGATCTATAAAGAAGGAAGTGAACATTAAAGGACAGCTATTGGATGGGAGGAAGCAAGGGAAGTGGGAGGAAAAGAAATAAAAGAGCAAGGGGAAGATAAGATGATCAAAGTACATTGTGTGCACATATGAAAGGGTCATAATGGAACCCATTTAAAAATTTTACAAGAAGGTTTTTAAAAGGAAGGGGATGAGAAGAGTGAGGGAGTGAATATAATCAAAGTATATTACATGCATATATGGAAATATCATGAAGCCTCTCACTTTGTAAATTAATGCATGCTAATAATTTTTTTAATGCAAATGAATTATGGAGTAAGGTTGAAAAAATTAAGGAGCTTGTACTTAACAATTTCTAAGTACATTAAGAAAAAACACTAAAAATAATAAAATTTAGCATTAAATACACTGCAAACAAGAAAACATCAGGGTAAGCCTAAAGACGTAGAAATAAGGCAGCAATAAAAATGCAAAATCAGAAAATAATTTTTAAAATTAGAGAAACAGAAATTAGCAAAAAAAAAAAATCACTAATTCTAAGGGGATAAAGAAACTAGTAGATAGACCAATCAAGAATAAAAGAGACAGTTAAGAGTATTAAAAGGAATAAATGGTACGCACATAGATTAAAATGCAGAAGAATAAATTTGAAAACTGAAACAATGAATAGTATTTCTGTGATGTGAAAATTAAGAACAATTAGCTTGTTGTTTTCAAATTTTTTCCATGTTGTAGTGTGTACAATTTTGAATTCCTCTTTCTGCATGAATAATATTCCTTTGTATGAATAGATAGCAGTTAATCCATCCCCTTATCAGTTGATGGGCATCTGGACTGTTTCCCCTTTTTAGGTGTAATGGATACTGCTTTGAACATCTTGTGCAGGTCTTTGAGTGGACATTTGTTTTCAGTTCTCTTGGATATCCATCTAGGAGCAGAATTGCTCAGCAATACAGTAACTCTGTTTCCATTTGATGGCCAGACTGGTTTCAAAGTGGCTGTGACATTTTACATTTCTACTGCTCCATCTTGATAGAGGTGAAGTGCTTCCTCCTGATGTTTAATTTCCCAGAGTCCAAACACGTGGAACATCTTTTCAGTATTTATTGGCCTTTTATTTTTATTCTTTGGGGAAATGTCTATTTAAAAACGTGTATTTTTAAAATTAGATTGTCTTTACTGATGAGTTGCAGCAGGTCTTTATATATTCTGAATATTAGATAATAATCATTGGATTATTATGTACAAAAATTTTCTCTTGTTCTATTATCTTTTCATTCTCTTTTTGATGATGTCCTTTGAAGAACAAGATCTGTACTTTTAGCCAAGTCCAGTTTACCTATTTTTTATTTGTTGCCTATGCTTTTAGTGTCATTGACTGATACAGCTCATGAAGATTCAGTCTTACGATTCTTTTGGAAGCTTTATAGTTTTAGCATTTAAATTTAGGCCTGGAATCAATTTTAAGTTAATTTTTATATCTATTGTAAGGTAGGTATTCAACTTCATTCTTTTGCAAGTGCATATCCAGTTGTTCTAGCAACATTTGTTGAAAGCATTATCTTTTCTTCTTTGACTTACTTTTGCTCCTTGTCAAAGATCACTTGACCATATTTCTGTGGATCTGTTTCTAATGTCTCTGTTCTGTTCTGTTCTGTTCTTTTATCGATATCACACTGTCTTGATTACTCTAGATTTTTAAGTCTTTAAGTCAGGTAATAACAATCTTCTGACTTTTTTCTTTCAGTGCACTATGGACAATTCTGGATCTTATCCTTTCAAAGGAAGTTTTAGAATCAGACTGTCAAATTTCACAGAGATTTTGATTAATATTGCTTTGAATCCCAGACATGAATAATTGATGTAGTAACAATATTGAGTTTTCCTATCCATGAATGTAGAACAACTCTTTTTTTTTTTTTTTTTGGCAGTAGTGGAGTTGGAACTCAGGGCTTTGCAATTGCTAGAAAGGTACTCTACCACTTGAGCCTCTTCCTTAGCTCTTTTTTGCTTTAGGGTCTCACTTTATGTCACCTTGAACCACTATCCACTTATTTATGTGTCCTGTGTAGCTGGGATGACAGGCATGCACACTGCACCCAGCTTTTATTGGCTGAGATGGAAACTTGTGAACTTTTTGTTCAGGCTACCCTGGAAACACGATCTTCCCAACCTTTGCCTCCTGAGTTGCTAGAATTACAGGCTTGAGACATTGCACCCAGCCCTCATCAGAGTTTTGTAGAATTCTCCAGAATAGATCTTCAATATATTTAGTTAGATTTATACCTAAATATTTTAGCATTTTGATGCTAATGTAAATGATATCGTGTTTTAAATTACAAATTCCTGTCAGTTGTTGCTGGCCTGTAGAAAAAAAAAGTTGCCTTTGTATATTAACCTGTATCCTGCAAATTTAATTAGTTTAATTCTTTGGAATTTTCTACATAAAACAATCATGCCACCTATGAACAAAGACAGTTATACTTTTTATTTTTCTTCTTTTTTTTTATTTATGGATTAGTTAGAAGTTTCAGTATACTGTTGAAAAAAATTGGTGAAAGGGGGCTTCCTTGCCTTGTTCCCTGTCTTTGGGGATGGCAGAGGGGAACATCTAGCATCTCACCATTAGGTACAATGTTAGCTGTAAGTCTCCTTTTTACATATTCTTTATCAAGTTGAGGAAATTCCTCTCTCTTTCTACTTTGCTGGCAGTTGGATTTTATCAAATATTTTTTCCTGCTTTTGTTGATCTGGTCATATTTTTCATCTTTAGCCTGTTGTATAACAGATTCCATCACTTAATTTTTGAATATTGAACCAGCCTTGCATACCTGCAATAAATCCCACTTGATTGTGGCGTATAATTAATTTTATACATTATTGGATTTGTTTTGCTAATATTTTACTGAGGATTTTCACATTTATGCTCATGAATGATATTGATACCTAGTTTTTCTTTCTTGTAATGCCTTTATCTAGTTTTGGTAATTATAGCAATGCTGACTCTACAGAATGAGACAGGAAGTGCCATTTCAGGTTCTATCTTTTGGAAGAAATTATTATTTCTTAAGTCTTTGATAGAACTCACTAATTGCAATCATTTGGACCCAGTACTTTCTTTTTTAGGAAGGTTATTAATTATTGATTCTATTTCTTTAGTAGATCTATGCCTAATCAGATTACTTTTTTTCTTGCCTGAATGTTTTTACAGATTGTGTCTCCCAAATTTGTAGGTACACAGTTGTTCATAATAATCCTTTTATGTCCATGGAATCGTTCTGTTTCCCCCTCTTTCATTCTGATATTAATACTTCATGCTTCTCTCCCCCCACCTTTTCTTTCTTTCTCTTTTAGCCTGACTAGAAGGTCATAATTTTATTGATCCTTTCAAGAAACAAGCTTTTAGTTTTATTGATTTTTTTTTCTTTTACTTTTTTTTTTATTGTGCTGGGTATGGGTACATTATGACATTTACAAAATTCTTACAGTATAACAAATAACTCATACTTGAATTTATCCCCTCCACCATTCTCCTTTATTTCCCTTCCCCACTTCCTGAAACAGTTTCAACAGATACCATTTTTCCATTTATATACATGGATACACAGTATTTGCAGCATATTCACCCTCCATCACCGTTTCCCCACCTCCTTCCCCCTCCCAACATTACCAGACACCCCCCCCCCCCGCCACCCCTCAGGACCTGCTCTGCCCTCCTGTTCTCCAATTTTATATAAGGAAAAAAAAGAAGAAAAATGTCATTTTTGCTTGTAGGATAGCTACATGAGGAGTTTCCTTGGGCATTTCCACATACATGTATATTTATAGTCCAATTTAAGCGACTTATTGGCTTCATATTTTAAATTTCATTGATTTCTGCTCGAATTTTTATTATTTCCCACTTGCTTTGCGTTTATATTGATCTTTTTTCTCTTGTTTCCTAAGGTGAAAGCATATATAATTTGCTTTAGATCTTTTCTTATATATGAAGTCAGTGCTGTAAATTTTCCTTTAGGCACTGCTTATACTACATTTTTACAATCTTATGTAATGGCAGTTACATTTTATCTTCATTTTAACTTATTCCAAAATGTTTTAAATTTCTCACAAAATTGCTTATTTCCTGTTATTTTGAAGTGTATGTTGTTTAATCTCCAAATACTTTGGTATTTTCTAGCCTTTTTTGTTATAAGCTTCTTATTTAATTTTATAGTGGTGTAGGAACATACTTTCTGTGATTCAAACTTTTACAGTGTGTTTTATGGCCCACTATTTGGTCCATCTTGGAGAATGTTCCATGAAAAAAATTTTGATTTTGCTGTTATTGGAAGAACTTTATAAATGTCAGTTGGTCTAGTTGATTAGTGATGTTTAGTTCAGTTACATCCTTACTGGTCTGTCAGTTATAGCTTTGGGAGTTGTGAGTTCCCCAGCTACCACAGTGAGCTTGTCTTTTTCTCTTTGCGGTTCTATCACTGTCTGTCTTATGTAGTTTATACTCTGTTGTTAGGTTCATAAACGTTAAAGATAGCTACACTTTCTTATAGAATTGAGCCCTTTATTATTAGGTAATACATCTTTTCTTGGTAATTTTCCTCATTCTAATATCTGATCTGCTTGAAATTAAAATAACTGCTCCAGCTTTCTTTTGATTGGTGCTAGTATGATATACAATTTTCTATTCTTTATTGTTTTTTGTTTTGTTTTGTTTTTGAGGCACTGGGATTTGAGCTCAGGACCCTCACGCTTGCTAGGTAGGTGCTCTTACTACTTGAGCCACTCACACCAGCCCTTCTTTTTCTATTCTTGTACCTTTAATCTATTTACATCTTTATATTCAAAGTTGGATTTTATAGACAACAGATAGTTGGGTCCTGATATTTATCTACTCTGACTGTCTCTGTCTCTTAATTAATTTATTTAAACAATTCACATTCTAAAAGATTATTCATATGATTGGATTAATATCTACCATATTTGCCATTTTTTATTTATTTACTCATTTTCTTTTTTTCATTTGGTTTTGTCTTTTCCTCTCTTTTTGCCTTCCCCAATTTTAATTAAGCATTCTATATGATTTGTATCTCTTCTCTCTTAGCATGTATACTATACTTCTTTCTTAAAAATGTCAGTGGTTGCTTTAGTCTTTGCACCAGCTGACCTACATCCACTTTCAATTATACTATACTGCCTCATAGGTAATGCAGGAAACATTTCACAGAGAACTCTGATTTCTTCCTTCCTACCTTGTATAACATTGCTGTCATTCATTATATTTATCCATAGTTTCCACTGTATACAAAAATCCACTGAATATTTTAATGCTCCTATTATTTTGAACAAACAGCTCAGTTAAGAAAAACAAAATACCTTCATTTATTCCTTCTCTAGCACTTTCTTTATGCAGATCTGAATTTCTGATTTGTTCTCCTTGCTTATGAAGAAATTATTTTAAGCACTTATGGTAAAATAGGTCTACCCTGTTTTTGTTTGTCTAAGAAAACCTTTATTTCTCCTTCACTTTTGAAGGATAATTTGACAGGATGCAGAATTCTAGTTGGTTATTTTCCCACAATTTTAAAAGTATTCTACTCCTTTTCTTGGCTGCTTAATTTCTCAACAGAAGTTCCCTGTAATTCTCATTAATCCTCCTCCATAAGCCAGGGATTCTTTCAAGATTTTCTTTGTCTTTGATTCTCTGCAATTTTAATGTGATAAGCATAAGTGTAGAGTTTTAGATATCCTTCTCTGTTAATGTAAGCTTCCTGGATCTGAGGTGTCTGTTATCAATTTTGAAAATTCTTAGCTATTGCTATTTTCAGTATTTCTTTTGCTCTTTCTTCTTATTCTGGTTTTCCTATTACATGTAGGTTGTACCTCTATAATTAATCACCTTTACTTTGTAGTTCTTGGGTATTCTTTTCTTTTTCAAACTTTGTTTTTTCCTTTTTGTTTTTCAGTTAAGAAGTTTCTATTGACACATCTTCAAACTCTCTGATTCAGCAGTGTCAGCCTACTTCCTGAGCCCATCAAAGGAATTTTTCATTTTTGTCACAGCATTTTTTACTTTTCCCTTTTGATTCTTTCTTAAAGTTTTCATAACTGTTCATACATTGTCAGTGTGATCTTGCATGCTGTCCATTTTTTTCAAAAGAGCTCTTGTTACATGAACCATAGTTATTTTTAGTTTCCCTTACAATTATTCCAAACTTTCTGCCATACTTGCATCATGTTCTGAGATTGGTATTTTCTCTTCAGACAGTATTTTTTTTTTTTTTGAAAATCAGTCATGATGTATTGGATAGTTGGAAATGAGGTAGAATTTAATGTAAAATTTTTTGTTTATGTGGCTATGACATTGAGTATGTTTAATGTTTACTGCAACTATGGCTGTCATAGGCTTCAGTTTTCTCCAGTATCCTTATTTTTCATTTCCCTGTTGTTTTGAGTTTCCCTAAAACTCCTTACTTAAATAAAATCTGTTTCTTGGCACTCTCTCACTTATAATCCGCTATTATACCAGATACATTAGAAGGTAAACATTCTCTATTCTTATGATTAACTCTCAGGGGTTTTTGAGTAGACTGAGTCACTGGTCTGTGACCTTCAGAAAAGTTTTTCCCCTCCTGTGTGAGTCAAAAAGTCTCAAGAGGGATGAACTGTGTAATTACCCTCACCCTAGGCCACATTAGCCCTGGTAAAGTAGTTTCCCTCGTGGGCAGGCTTTTGCTAAAGGAAATAGAAAGTTTTAGACATGTCTAAAATGGTTGCCTTTCCCCTGAGCTTATCACAAAATTATTACTTTATCCCTGCCCCAAGCAGGAGTGGATTTTTCTTCCATCTTTACTGTGAGAACCTGGTAGGTCTTTTAGAAGTGAAACAAAAATGTATAAGGCCCCCTGTGAGTGGGACCCCAAAAGGTTTTGACTCTCCAGCTCTGCCTCCAGCAACTGGTCAGTTGGATTTAAGTGTTCCAATAGTGATTCTCTGCATTGCCTATCCAGTTTTCAGGATGGCAGCTTGCCCTGTGACCTCAGTTCCCTGGTAGAACTGCTGCTTAGCTTTTTTTCTTGTTGTGACAAAAGAAGTGAGTCTCCCATGCTCTTTATGCATCAGAGTGGAAACCAAAAGTTTCTAATATATTCTTTAATGTATTCTTCCTGGAGGTTCATGATGGAAAACGATTGTGATAAGTGCTCATACTCTAGACCGTGGAGTCCTAGCAGATCTTAACATGCCTTCTGAATTACTAAAAGAAATTTTAAAACTTATCAGTATGGTTTTAATGTTAAATGTGTTTTATGGTATATATATATATATATATATATATATATATATATATATATATATATATATATATATATATATCATATACATATATATATATATACATAGATGCCATGAAGTTTGAGATAAAGGAAACTCCCCTTGACAAGCATGTATAAAAATTACCATTTCTCACACATTTCTTGGTTCACATTAGCTGGATTTGACAAAGCACCAAAATGACTTTAAGATCCAGCTGAAGCACCTAGAAGATGACCTCCTCCTACGCCTCTCTGCAGCAGAAGGGAGCTTCCTAGACGACACCAACCTGGTAGAGAGATTGGAGACGACAAAGGCCACCGCAGCAGAGATAGAGCGCAAAGTAAGAAAGGGCAAAAGATGTCCAGTGGGGTTAGGGCTTTATTTGAATTCAATGCTTGGGCCAATAGTGTAATCAAATGTGGGAAATTCTCTGGGGGGATGGATATGTTGTAGAATTCAGGTCACTTAACAAACCACCCTCAAAAATTGGACTGTGAGGGACTTAGGATGAAGTTGGGGGCAGTTGAGCTTCCATTTTTAATTCCACAGAGATCCAGTTGTTCAAGTTAGACTCTGTTAGGCTATTATTTTTCTTGAGTGACCAGACTTGAAGGAAATTGGAGCCTGCTGACTCATATAGTGGAAAACCTAAAAAGGTTTTCCTGTAGTTTCTCACTGCAAGTTTCCTAGTCTGTTGGACATTTTAAAGAAATCCTTACAGCTAAAGGTTTGTTTACAGGCCTGTAGTGGCAGGAGACTGACAGTCTCCTGCTGTTCTCAAATGCATTGTTTACACTGGAAATATGACATTTCCTAAAAGCCAGTAAAAACTTTTGTGAAGTAGGCCTCCTGCTAAATGTACAACATGTGTCCTAATATGCAGTATACATAGTATTCACTTTGGACGCTCACACGTGGCATTAATTCTTAAAATTCCATAGTTCCAAGTCAGAATTAGACTCTGATTTGCTTTCTGGAAATCCTCATTACTAAGTAATCTATTAATTACCCAGCAGAAGCCATGTCACTATACATCCAATATATGCATCTTAAATTAAGCAAGGAAGTGGAATCCCAAATTACTCTATCCTTTTAAGTAAGTGAATCCTAGGTGGCTTCTAAGATTGTAAAGATTAGGGCAATTAAGTAAATTAGTCTTAGCTTCAAAGTCAACTTCTAATTGTCTCTTAAAATGTTGCTTCCTATCTTCTCAATATATCACCATGTAGTGACTTCCCTTTCTGCTGTACATTTTATTTTCCTTTATACACAAATATTATGAGTCAAGCCCATAGAAACACTTAGGGGAAAACGTTGTCTCTTACAAAGCTATAGACCCAACAGCAAGTAGTTCTAGAAGAAAAGGAAATAGACATTTTGACCCTTGAATAAAAATGAATATGTTGGTTGATGATGGTGGGTTTTCTTTTTAATTATCTCTGTGACTGTGCCCAGAGGCTAATACATAAAAAATAAATGGAAATATATGAGCATATGGATGATATGGTGCAGTAAGACTAAAATAGTCGAGGGTCTTCATATAAAGGCTTTTTAGTAATCATAATTATTGGATGTATTATTGACCTTGGCTGTTTTTATATACCTTGTTGCCTAATAAATTTATTGGCATTGAATTGACCTGGCAGACTTTTAAAAGCCATCCCTAGGAGGTGATATAGCTGGGTTATTAAACCCTGAAAGAGAAAGGGGAGGTAGGAAGGTGACATTCTTCAGAAACAAATTCTGTAAAACCAAAGACACTTAGGTTTGTTTAAATCTGTAGTTAATACAACAGCTAGAGTTACGTCCATTTTCACTGAAACTCAGTGGGTTAATAATTATTTAAAATCTAATTTTAGAAAACCTCACACAAAGATGCCAGGCATGTTACCTATTTTAATAGCAATACTTTCCCCATTTCAAATATGTCCTTCTGTTCCTAGGATATGAATGGAGAAAAGTTGCTAATTCTGTTTGATCCCACTATAGGTGATTGAAGCCAAAGAAAATGAAAGAGAAATCAATGAGGCCCGAGAGTGTTACAGACCAGTGGCAGCAAGAGCTTCTCTCCTTTATTTTGTTATTAACGACCTCAGAAAAATCAACCCCATCTATCAGTTCTCCTTGAAGGTAATGCTGAATAGCCTAAGAAAAATTGAAAACCTCAGAAGATTGGATTTGTTTCTGGAAACTAGGAATTTATGTCTAAGTGATCAGATCTAGTTAACAACACCAATAAGAAGTTATCATTCTCTCAGGAACTTTTATTTATAATTTTCAGTAAGGCTTTGAGGTAGACTGTCAATGTGGCATTGTTACATTTGTGTATGATTTCTAAACATTCTTCAGGATTTATTAAATACAGGGAATTTTCTTTTAGCTCCTAATCTGACTTTGTGAAAATATAGTTGCCTTATAGTTCTTTGGCAAAGGGGGAAAAGAATGAAAACAAATTTATTAAGTGACTGTTACATGTACAAGGCACTGTTATACTTTAGGTCACTTTTTAACCATATAACATCCCAATTAAAGTACATCACTTTGCTCTCATGGAAAAAAAACCTAATATTTTCACATTTTAAATAAATTGCCCAAGAGTTCATCTTTTGTAATGGTGAGACCCAGGATTGCAAATGGTGTTCTGTATGCTGCATTATTCTGCTTCTGGGCAATGTTCATTCATTCTAACCATTCCTGTTTAAACAAATATTTATTGAAATCAATCATCATAAGAGATGCTTGTCACTCAGTGTATACTTTTGGGGGGAAAACATGAGTGTAGATATAGCTAGATATAGATAAATATAGCTCCTCTTTTATAAATATACATATCTTTATAAATGTAAATATGTTTATAAAATTATAAATGCAATAATAGGGGGAAAGAGGCTACTTAACTTTACTGGGGCTCAGGGAAGGCCTCCCAGACAAAGTGACATTTTAGCCATTTACCTGAAGGATATTTAGTATTTAGCTTTACACACAGTGTTTGGAGGAGCAGGGATATGAGAGATAGAAAGGGCTTGGGGACTCCTGGAAAGGAATGAATCTATATGGCTAGAGGATAATGAGTGAGAGTGAGGAAGAAGGTGACAAGAGACAAATCCAGAGATGCGGGAAGGACTTGATCACACAGAGTCTCCTCAACAACACTGGGGAATCATTTTTTTCTTTGATGGTACTGCAGCTTGAACTCAGGAGTGAGATCTTCTACCACTTGAACCATGCCCCACTAGCCCTCACATTAGGGCTATTGGATTATATCCCGTGTACAACCAGAAGTCATTGAAAGATTGCAAGCAGATGGCTGATGTGATGATAACAACAGAGAGAAATGAACAGACTTGAAGTTCTTGAAGCAGGAGTCACTTGCTCTCAGCAGTTGAACCATGCCCCACTAGCCCTCACATTAGGGCTATTGGATTATATCCTGTGTACAACCAGAAGTCATTGAAAGATTGCAAGCAGATGGCTGATGTGATGATAACAACAGAGAGAAATGAACAGACTTGAGGTTCTTGAAGCAGGAGTCACTTGCTCTCAGCAGTGCATTGGCTGTGGTTGTGGGTGTTGATGAAGAGGAAGAATGAAGCCTAACTTATAGGCTTCCTGCTAATATGTCACTAGTATAGACAAGTTTTGACAATCACAGTGTGATTGGATTTTAGAATAGCAAGAGTCTGAGGAGAATACCAAAACTGAACCAGTCATGCCAGCCCAGGATTACCCAAATACCAAAACTGAAACTTTACAAGACAAGAAAACTACAAAGCAGTCTTCCTTATGAACCTTACTGCAAAACTCCAAAAAAGATTGGCGTACTGTATCAGCCATATATAAAAAACACAATATATTCTTACCTAGTGGAATTTATGCAAGGAATACAAGTTGATTTAACATTTAAAAACTATACTATGTAATTAATTATATTAACAGAATAAAAGAGAAACAGATGATCATTTCAATTAATGCAAAGAATTTGACAAATTTCAACACATGGTTAAAAAAAGGAAGAACCTCTCAGTTAACTAGGAATAGATGGTAATGTCTCAACATTATAAAGGGCATCTATAAATATCAACAGCAGACAGTATGTTTAATTGAGAAATTAAATGTTTTCCTAAGTTGAGGAATATGACAGTATCTTCTCTAAGCATTTCTATTCAACACTGCACTAGAAGTTATAGCTTGTGCAATAAGACAACAAACAGCACAAAGATTTAAAAAGAAGAAAAGTTCTTTTTTTTCCCCACAGATATCCTGAGCACAAATGTTGAAAATACTAAGAAATCTACAAAAAGGGTACTAAGACTGAAAATGAGTCTTCAGCAAAGTTGCAGGATATAAAGTAAATATACAGAGCCCCTTGTATTTCTATAGATGAGGAACAAACAATTGGGAAATAAAATTAATAGCTCAGTAATATTTACAATGATTTCTAAAACCATGAAACTCTTGGGATACTTTAAATATAATGCGTGTAAGATTTTTCTTACTAAAAATTTAGTAATTTTTTTTTTTTTTGCTGTTTATGTATTGTAATTCTCAACATTGTGAAGATGTTCATTCTTTCCAAATTGATCTACAGATTCAAATCAGACTCAGTCAAAACACAAAAAGGTAGTTTTGGTGCAGTGGTAGTGGAAGAAGAAACAGGCAAACTAATTCTAACAACAGTGTGGAAATATAAAGGACTTAAAATAGCGAAGCAATTTTTGGAGGAGAGAAAACAAAACTAGACTTGCAGTGTCAGATTTTAAGACTAATTATAAACCTACACTCATCAAGACAGTGTAGTATTGGCTAAAAGAAAGACACAAAAATCAGAATAACTGAATAGAGTTCAAAAGTAGACTCACCAGTTTAAGGTCCACTGAATTTTTTTTTTAGCAGCAAGGTCAAGGCAATTGAATGAGGAAAGGATAGTTTTTACAAATGAGGTCCATGTGGAATTAAATAAACTTCAACTATTCTAGCCCACTATGTACAAAATCCAAAGCTATAGAATTTCTACAAAAATTATGAGGAAAAACATTGAGTTAGGCAAAGTTTCTTAGGTCACAGTAGAAACCATGAAAATTGATAAATTGAACCTATCAAATTTAAAAGTTTATGGTCATCATAAGACACTTAAGAAAGCAAAAAGGCAAACCACAAATTAGCAAAACCATTTTCATAACACATATGTCTATCCAAGAATTTGTGTCAGGATCTATGAGGAATTTGCACATCTCAGGAATAAGAGGTAGATAGGAGTATCATATAGTAAAACATATGCACATGCTCGAGCACACTGAAAATGTCAACAATCATTGGGGAAATGCAAAAAGCTGGCTGAGGACTTACCCCATAGAATGGCTAACATTTTAGAACACCGTCAGTACCACAAGTGGCACGGATATGGAACTGTGATGCTCTCACATTGCTGGAGGGAATGCAGCTTGGTAAAATCACTTTTGGAAAGCAGTTTGGCAATTTCTTATTAAGTCCAATACAGTATATAGTTGCAATACAATCTTGCATTTTTACTCTTGGTATTTACCTAAGTGAAATAAAAATACATTCACACAAAAACTTGTTCACAAGTGTTCATGGACACTTAATATGCCCAAATTTGGAAACAATCTGAAGACTGACAAGCAAATGGATGTATAAATTTGGCATAGTCATATAATGAGATACTACTCAAAATATAAAGGTATGAACTATTGGTACACACAAAAACATTATTCATCAGCAGATGCTATATTGACAAGAAGCAACCAAACATTGAGTACATAGTGCATAATCTTATTTATGTGAAATCATAGAAAAGGCAAGATCATTCTGTAATAACAGAAGCAGGTCACTAGTTGCCTGGGGCTGGAGAAAGTAGTGGGAATTGACTATAAAAAGGCACATGAGTCCTGGCTTGGTGGCTCATGCATAATGCATATAATCCCAGCTACTTGGGAGATGAGATTGGTAGGATTGCAGTTTGAGGCCAACCTGGGTAAAAAGCTAGTGAGATCCCCATCTAACCAATAAACTGGGCATGATGGCACACTTTTCTAATCCCAGCTATGACAGAAGCCAAGGTAGGAAGATTGGAGTCCCAGGCCAGCCAGGGTAAAAAGCAAGAGTCTGTCTGCAAAACAAACTAAAGCAAAATGAACTGGAGACATGACTCAAAACCCCCAGAACCAAAAAAAAAAAAAAAAAAGCACAAGAACTTTTTGTGGTGATAGAAGTAGAAAGGTTCTATATCTTGATCATAGTGATTGTTACAGAAGTATATCCATTTCTCAAAACTCATGCAAATTCATGCGCTTCATATGTAAATTGTATGTCAAATAATTTATATTGTATGTAAATTAAAAGTGAAAAATCAAGTTTGTACTCTGTTAACACCTCTTAACAGTTAACAGTACATACTTTATGTATCTGTAAATGTAGGATTTTACTTTCATACACACACACACACACACACACACACACTGCAAAGCAAGTCAGTCTGTGGTCTCTGGTCCCTGACCACCAGCCAAAAATGAACAAATAGTATATATTTGTATATACTTAAATACATATTTACATATATAGGTAAATACATAAATTCATCCAGCCCCCTTCTTACCAAAACATGAAATAGAAGCATAAAAAAACACTATGAGTGATTGCAAAAGGAGGAAGAGATAGCTGAAAGGAATCTCATAAATACATGGGTGGAACCAAAAAAAAAGAAAAACTGATTAAAAATAGGCTAAGGACTTGAGTAGATATTTTTCCAAAGAAGATATACAAATGGCCAAGCATATGAAAAAAAATGTCTAACGTCACCGTAAGAAGGTACGACTCAAAAGCACAGTGAGTGTCACCTTCTGTCCATTAGGATGGCTACTATTAAACCAAATACTGTTGAGAACATGGAAGACGTGGAATCCTTGTATGTTCCTGGAAATACGAGATGGCGCAGCCTCTATGGAAAGCAGTATGGGTTCCTCAAAAATTAGAAATAGAATAACCGTGTCACCCAGCAATTCCACATCTGGTTACATATGCAAAATAATTAAAAGAGGTTCATAAAGAGACAGCTCAACACCCAGATTCATCACAGCATTATTTATAATAGTCAAAAGATGGGAGCAACCCCGCTGTCATCAGTGCATGAATGGACTAACAAAATGTGGTATATGTGTGGAATGGAAGGAACTTCTGACACATGCTGCAATGTAGTGGAACTTGAAGCCATTATCCTGAGTGAAATAAGTCAGTCACAAGAAGACAAGTACTGCACAGCTTCACTCACATGAGGCACGCAGAGTAGGCAGACTCATGGACATGAAAAATAGAGTGGGGGTTGCCAGGTTCTGTGGAGGGGGATAGGGAGTTGATATTTAAGGGGACACAATTTCAGTTTAGCAGTATGAAAGAGCTCTAGAAATTGATTGCACAGCATTGCGAATATTTGCAACAATATTGAGCTGAACACTTAAAACTGTTAAGGTGGTAAGTTTTTATATTATATGCATTGTGTAATAATTAAAAATTCTAAAAACGTTTTTAAAAAGTACACGTGTGGACACAGAGGATGACTGAGGTCAGTTACTAGGCAGGAAATGTAAAGAGATTTTGTGGAATCTAAGCAGTTATGACAGCAAACCTTTAATGAACACTGCCTGTGTGCCACCTCCTGTTTAAGAGCTCTTGCAATCCTCTTAAAATCCCACCTTGTTCTTTCTCCCCATAGATAAACCTTAAACTGTAGCCTTGTGGCTCTGAGACTAGAGAGACATCCAAGTAGCAACTGTCACCCTTTAATAGTCACATTCAATTTCCCAGGCTTTCAACGTGCTGTTCCACAGAGCGATCAAGCAGGCGGACAAGGCAGAGGATTTGCAGGTTCGCATCTCTGTGCTGATGGAGCGCATCACCCACACCATCTTCCTCTACACCAGCCAGGCGCTGTTTGAGAAGGACAAGCTCACCTTTCTGTCCCAGATGACTTTTCAGGTGAGTTCAGTCATCTAAGGCATCCCCAGAAGCACAGGTAGACGCCGGCGTCGGCGAGTATTTTACTTCTGCTGAAGGAAAACAGAGACACCTTTTTGGAAGACCTTGTTGATATAAGAAGAGTGTGAGGTTCCCTGTGATAGCCTTTGCCTAGGTCACATGTTTTGGTTTGGTTATGCATGTTATGTGACCATCACAACCATCAACTAAGAAAGATCAGTGAGGGCTGGCGGAATGGCTCAAGTGGTAGAAGCACCTGCCTAGCAAGCATGAGGCCCTGAGTTCAAGCCCCAGTACTTCAAAAAGCAAACAAACAGGAAGACCAATTAGATATTCTCCCCCTCTCAGTTCCTGTAAAGAACCTTCTGGGTCCTACCAGCAAGGTTCTTTGAGATAAGAATTATGAGTCCAGACCTGAATGGCCTGTAAATTTCTCATAGTCCTTCTAGAAAAACAATAAATGAATTTATCCATATTGCTGCTAATGCCAGTGGTTGTATGGTATTTCATTGTATGTAAGCAGTAACAATGTATATTTCAAAATTGCTGAAAGAGCAGACTTTCAATGTTCTAATCCCCAGCATATGAAGCGATAGGTTAATTCATTTGACTTTTCCGCAATGTAACCATACATACATCAATTCATTACATTTCACTCTAAAAACATATGACTATTATTTGTTAAATAAAAATAATATATATTTTTTAAAAGCAATGACTAGATAAAGAGAGTTCTATCTGAGCTTCATGCCCCACGCTCAATGAGACCTGCTTGCCTTTCACTCGTTTCCATACAGACTTCTATAAAAGGTGTCCATGATTTCAAAAAACAAAAATATTCTGTTGAAATAAGCATGTTGTCCTTTTCTCTTAGCTAACTTGCTCTATGGCTTTTACTACCACTCCAAACCTGAAGGAAAAGTCTGTGTCTTGCCTATCTTTGTCTTCCAAAGGTCCTTGTCCAAAGAAGACATTTTGTTAAGCACCTGCAGTGCATAATGACATGCTGCCACTTCTCTTCCAATGTTTTTGGTAGTCACAGATTCCATTGGGTTCTCTAAAAATATATGAGTATAAGAGTTCTAGAATGTGTGAGGAACAGGAATGAGGCATTACAAAATGAAATACCTGTCCTTATACATATTGCTTATTAATAGGACAGAGCCAGGAATAATAATACATGACATGCACATCTATTTAAGACTTCACCCCTTGGAAGCCGTAAATAAACTGCAGTCTATCTCAAATCTGACAATCTATGTAAATAAAATCTTCTATCTATATGGGTGATTACTTATGTGTTGAAATTAAATTAAGAGAAATTAATTAGCTAATAAAGTATTATTGAATGCACATTACCATAATGCATTTTGGAAGCATCTAGAATTTTTAGATGGTATAAAGCTCAAAAATGTCATCTGTTTGACTCTGAGGTATTGTAGTTTATATGTGGAAATTAGGAATATATAATTTGTCCCCTCCAGAATATACTGTGGACTTACTATCAATATTATCAACTCCATAATCACACTGTCATTCCAGTTAATGATGTATTTGCTTAGTGGTATCTATTAAACAATTTCTGGTTTTCTCAAGATGATCCTATAGGAAAGATCTTTCGAACACATTTTATTTCATTGGCTATAATATCTATACTAGAATTATGCATCTAATTCTGCCTCCTCACAGTAATTCAGTCAATTGCCACCCAAGACATCCTCATTTTGTATCAGAAGTTTTAAGACAAGTTTGAGCTAACAATAGATTACATATGAAAGTACATTTCATATAATGCTGAAAATAGCCATAAGTGTTAGGATTATATTAAATCAGTCTTCTTGAATATTTTCTAGTGTATTGTATTTCTTCTTGAATATTTTCTATGATTTTGAGAAGGACATAATCTAAAATTCTCTATTTCAACTTTAGGTATCTGCCTGAATTCCTAGACTTATTCAATCATGCCTATTCAATCATGTCTGCTTCCTGTGTTGTGACTTTGATGTAAACCAAATAAATGATCCTTTTCAATTTTGTGTACCCTCAAGATTTTGTTGAGAAAGAAAGAGATCAACCCCCTTGAACTGGATTTCCTACTTCGATTTGCAGTCGAACACACTCATCCGAGTCCTGTGACGTTCCTAACTACTCAGTCGTGGAGTGCTGTTAAGGTGCATTAGGAAATTCATTTCTCAGTCTCTAAATCTGTTTTCAAACGTTAGGTCCCCTGATGTAAAAAGGCAGGTTAAAAAATACAGGCACTATGTACCACTCAGTTGTAGAAATATGCTATCTAAGGTGGTACTCTTTCATTACACTTTGTGTTATTCAATTGGTTAATTTCTTATTGAGAGATAAAGAAGCTTTTGACTTATGTGTAGGTGGAAAGTTATTAATAAGTATGTATAGTCTGTCAATACCTTCAATAAAAAAATCAGGTAACATAAGTGAAGTTTTTTTCAACTATCTTAAATCAGGTTTCTTCGTTTTTAAATTTTATTTCTCCACTTTTTCTAAGTAGTTTTGAAAATTACACAGTATAGTAGTTTATTCTCACCATAAAATGTTTAAGCAAAACAGAATATTGTAGAGAAAAGAAGTAAGTTACTTTTTTCAGCTCTCATTATCAATTCTTACTCATTTTGCTGTCAGAAGATTCTGTCGTTCAGAGTTTATCTCCCAGGCTCTGGAGTTCCTTCTAGATGTCCAGCATATACTAAGCTTTTGTCCCCTTCTTTGCTCTAAGAAGAAAACATTTCTATGCATTGAAAATAACTATGTTGTAACTTTATAGTATAATTATAGGGTTTTTTTAAATTTGTATTTCAATTATCACTTTAGAGTTACTCTGTTTCAAATGTGTTATCACTTAGGATCTCAGATAGAACATTCAAGGGGGAAATGCAGAAAGTTAAACAAAGAATACATTTTCATACTATGGGCAAGAAGGATAAGAGAGTCAACCCAACCAGGACAGAGATGGAAAAAGGAGAAAAAGAAGAAATACCCCTACCTCTTTCTTCTCTACCCTACTTCCGCAGCCTCCAGCCAATGCTTCCCATTGGCAAAACCCAACCAAGCCAGATAACTGGGGAGTTTAGTTGAACTTCAGCTTCCTTAGAGTTCTTCCTCTAGCAGGACAGTAAAGAGTGCAGAGTAAGTCTGAAGAAGAAAAGGAACCCTATCCCGCACAACGTGTGTAGATAGGATTTGATCACTTACAAGTCTTTCTCAAGCTGTAAACAATTGTGCACAGCATTCTCATCTGTTTCCCTGTTGTTACAGGCAGTTGCCCATATGGAAGAATTTCGAGGCATAGACCGAGATGTGGAAGGATCTGCCAAGCAATGGAGGAAGTGGGTAGAATCCGAGTGTCCAGAAAAAGAAAAGTTACCGCAAGAATGGAAGAAGAAAAGTTTGATACAGAAGCTGATTATTTTGAGAGCACTGCGCCCTGACAGAATGACATATGCTCTCCGGTGAGCAGTGGGCGATTTTGGAAATGCAAGATAACGTGGAAAAAATTCAGTCCTAGGGCTTGGGACTGGCTGGGGGACATGTTGCCCATCCATGTTGATGAGGAGTGATTCTGCCTAGATTTCAACAGGATAAGAGCTGCTATGGTTAAAATTTGCCAAAACTAAACGTGTGGATCTATAGGCAGACTCAGCACATCCTTCCTGGAAAAAAGCTCAATTCTGACCAAAGGAGGGGAGATGAGGAAATGATGGAAGTATTTTTGGAAGAGGGATAGGTGTCCGCACAGTTCAGAGGCCAGGAACATGTATTATCCCAGTGCAGTTTTCATCATCTTTATCCCATGGTAGCATTTGAGCTCTGAAGATTTTGCATGTCAAACAAAAAAGGAATTCCTTCCATGGAGCCACTCACAGTCCTGTGACTTTACAACCAAAACAATTTGAAAGCTGAAACCCCTGTCTACATCCTGGCTCCAGCATCCTTTCTCTTTGCCCTCTTGGCTTCTAAATGATAATATGCTGCTTAATTCACACCAGTCTTACTCTAATTTGAATTCACCAACCAAAGAGTTTTCAACTTCCTTCCTCATTGTGTTCCTCTTTCTTCAGTCATGTTCATGTGCCTCAGGATTTTTTTTTTCCTTTGCTTTGTCTATTTCAGCCAATTTTCCCTTTGTAGGAGCCTCTGCCGAGCCCTACTTTACAAGTTAATTCTGCTTAGTAGTACTTGCTTTCTGCTAAATCTGATGCTGCTGGAAAATAATCCCTGGTTAATTGAGCTTCCCTGTGTTAGAAACACCCCAAAAAGCATTTGTATATTCATGAGAAGCCCAGCAGGCTGGAAAATTGCACTGTGGCAAACCTAATGAACTGTTAATAAGTAATGGGGGAATCTGGCAGGGGATTTGGGGGACACAAAGCCATATGCAGGCAGCTGATAGTACTCAAAAGGGGTGTCTCAGTAGCCCCCCAAAACGGAAAGTAAGCTTCTGACTTTCAGTTTCTCAAGAGAGATTTATACCTCCTCATAAAGCTAGTTGGATTCATATCGACATTCTAGAAAGACAACCCTCATAGTAAACATGGTTTGCTTCTTTGCTGTGCCTATGATTAAAGCTTACCCAAGTGATGACACTTTTCAAGGTCAAAATTAGTGATCATGTATTTTGCATATCATTTTTATAGCAATTTTGTGGAGGAAAAATTAGGTGCAAAGTATGTGGAGAGAACCAGATTGGACTTAAGTAAAGCATTTGAAGAAAGCAGTCCCTGCATTCCAGTCTTCTTCATCTTGTCTCCAGGGGTGGATGCCCTGAAAGACCTCGAGATGCTTGGTGAGTGACCAGGAGGCTTGCTGGCCTGCACCCCCCTCCCACTTTCACCCACACCCACCTGCCCTTCCTTTCTATACAGTTATCTTTTTTTTTTATTCGTTGGAGATCGGGTGTGTGAAAAATGTGAGACTAATAACATTGTAGTCTGAAGAAATGCTCAAACAGAACATTTATCTGGTTGGTGTAATGCAAGCCTCTTTTGTACTGTTTTCTACCTTTTGACGATGTGAGGGCCAGAGGGCAATTTTCTCCATGCTCATGTAATCTTGTGCCCCCTGTGACTAAATAATGGTCATTAGAGCAAGTCTATTCGATTGTGCAAGGCACTGTCGCTTTGTGCTCTGGATTACTATTCCCTACGGCCTACACCAGGAATACCAGGTTAATGTAGCTGTGACCTCACTGTGCTCATTTTTAAACGCAGCCTCGCCAGGTGAGAGCTTGTGCATTTACCCAATGAACCAATCTGTTCAAAAAATGATGTGATATCTACCACATGTTGCTCCTTTTTATGAGGGAAATGCTTTGCTTCTCCTGCAGGAGTTTCGAAAGCTCCCTAACAATGCCTCCATCTATCAAAATGTCAAAAGCTTCATTATCATAAAACCAAAGGAACTGACTTCTGCAGGCTTTTCGAATGCTTATGCTGGCAGGGAGGCCGCCAAGGAGGGCTCAAAATGCTGCTTGTGGAAACAACCACTGCTTAGTTTGGCTTCTCCAGGAAAGTGACCTAGAAGATGGCAGCTGTGACCACAGATGCATATCAGAAAATTCTAGAATCTCCTCACCTTTCCTCTGTTGACATTTGCTCTCACCCTGTTGTATTTCCCCCACAGGCAAAAAACTTGGGTTTACAATTGACTTGGGAAAATTCCACAATGTGTCTTTAGGACAAGGTCAGGAGATGGTGGCAGAAATGGTACTAGAGAAAGCTTCCAAAGGAGGACACTGGGTTATACTCCAGGTGAGTATTAAGTTTACATGGAAAACACTGGGCATGAGAACAGAGGATGGGCAGTGCTCATCTGCCCTGTCTGGTGAGGAGGGGCCCTTGTCATAGCTCAGGGTGATTTACCAGCCCTCACCCTATTTTGACATTCAAGAGGGCTCTCAAGGTGGGAAGGGGGTAGGATGGCCGTCCTTTCTGGAAAGAATAATTAGTGCTTTGAAATTTTAAAATATTGGGAAGAATCCCATCGTCCTCCTAACTTACAGATGTTTGGAACCCTGCAGTAGTGGTTGAGGATGAGAGGCTGGTAGAGTTGGCCACACTGTTGTCATAATATTGGAAGCTGTTATTTAAAGTTGCCAAAGCCATTTTCATACATATCTACAGCTATATCTATACATATAGATATTTAATCTTATACAGTCCTAACTCTCATAGTTGTATTGCCTTCATTTGCTTGTAGGCAAGATCTTTATCCCTTTTAGAGCTGACAGTACACAGGTCCATGATTCTACAATCCCACATTTCTAAAAGTTTTCAGGAACCCCTGCAGCACAGGCCAGCACTGGGGCACAGGGTGAGGGGGTGGGAGGCTGTGCTGACTCTTTACAGTTAGCCCCACTAGCTGTCAGCAGGCTTGGTGATGACTGTCAAGGTTGATTGTCACTCACCATACAAAAAGGGAGGAAAATGAGCCTCAGAGTGAAATGTCTGCTGTGTCCCCAGCAAGCAGAGCTGGTAGGTGGTATAGCTGCTCCCTAACTCCAGGTCTGTTAGGAACAAGGGACTTTCTTTACCCATGCCACCACCCCATGCAAATGTACAATGTGGGCTTTCCATGGTGTCTCAGGTTTGACACACATTGCATTTCTGCTTGAAGTAAGATCGCTGCTGCCCAGAGTCCAAGCAGACTTCATCTTCAGGAACTTAACCTTCCAGGATAGTAATGCCCACTGCTATGTGAGGCCTCAATGGAGTCCTGCCTTTGGGGGCTTGGGGCAGTGGGCCCCCTGCTGAGGATCAGAATCAGTAACATCGAAGGGAGTATTTTATAGACAATGGTTGCTAAGACACTGGTAACCCCAAAATCTACTCACAAAGGAAAGAGTTTATTGAAAGTTCTCATGTGCCCAGTAATGCAGACTAGAGAGAGTACTACAAGGAGTATAGACATCCTCAAAAGAGACAATTACTCACAATAAATTTTTCTCCTGTTTTTATATCTATTCTGAGCTACCAATTGATCCCCAAAACTCAAGGTGTAAGTTTTACCACACACACACACACACACACACACACACACACACACACACACACACACAAATCTGAGAAGACCTTATGTCAAGCACCTGCTTTGAGGTGTCTACTAGACCTTTAGGTTTTGTTCTTGGTGGTAAGCCATAACCTAACATGTGACTGTTTAGCTGTACCTCTCTCTTCCCCCACCCCACTAACATCACAAATAGTAATTGGGGAGGGGAAGCTATGCCAGGCATTTGGCTGTTCTAGTTTACAAAGAAATCTAATATCCCTTTGGTAGGTAAAAGAGAAGCAAGACTAAAGACAGAATATAAGAGAAATTTGTTCTATTGTTTGTAATTTATATTGTTATATCTACATAGGAATATAATATGAATGTGTACATATCAGTTAGTTCTACCTAAACCTTAAAATGAACAATTATTATAAGCAAGCATAATCTCACAAGGAGTGTTGGGTGAGCATTTTATTAAAGTCCACATCAAGAAGAGCAGTTTTAGACTTGGCTGTACCTCACATGCACACCAGATGGTTTGTGAGTGAACCTAACATATTTTTTAAAAATCACTTTTCCTGAGCACAGTAAGTGGTGGTCAAGATGTATAGACTACCTAAAAATTACACAGGCTTTTCCATCCTTGGAAAAATAGGCAAAAGAATCTAGCTAGTCCCAAAGCCACTACCTTCCAGAACCATACCCAGGCTGGACTCAAGGGTGTGCCTGTGTTCTGTGATATCTCACCTGGATAGTTTTTGTCCCTGACTTCAAAATCACAGCCTAGAATAAAAATATTTGTTTCAAATAAACTTTTCAAGTAAAGTAGTGTGTAGTCCATAAGACAGAGTTAAGACACAGTTGAACTTACAAAACGGGTTTTATTATTGTTTTTGTTATTCACTTTTATGAGTGGCACAATTAAGTGTGAGAAGAACTGTCATTATAACCTAGTAGCAAGCATGTAGGATGAAATTTAGAGTCCTTACCTGCTGGGTTAGTTTCTTGGGCTGCCAAACCAAAGCATCACAGACTGGGCAGCTTAATCAACAGACATTGAATTTTCCACAGTTCTGGAGGCTGCAAGTCTGAGATCAAAGTGACAGCAGACCTCATTTCATGAGTCCTCTGTCCCTGACTTGCAGATGGCCAGACTCTCCCTGTAGTCTGCATGTGAGTTTCCTTCTGTGTTTCCCCTTGTAATCGCCTGTTCTTACAAGGACACCAGTCTTGTTGGTCATATGACCACATTACACTTTAATTACACCTCTTTAAAGAATCTGGCTGCAAATACAGTCACATTGCGACATACTGGGGGACTTGGCCTTCAATGTAAGAGTTTTAGAGGGGACACAATTCATTGGTAGGGGATACCTACCAATGCTCAGTATTTACCATTGTAATGAAAACCTAATAATATGAACCACTGAACTGGCATAGACCTTTCTGCAACAGAAATTTCAGAGGATACCTACATTGCCATTCCCTTCCTTATTTGACTTCATCTTCTGTATTTCTGTAACTGTGATCATTTCAATCCTTTTTCTTTGTTAGAAATTGTTACATACCTTTAGATGTGATGTTGTAGTCACTATATCAAGAGCTTTTCTCTCCAAAGCTGCAGAGCCATGTGAGGAGCAGCACTCCTGCCTCTCTCCCAGCACCAGCCACCACACTCTACCCCGTGAGTGAGCTTTGAGTGTAGGAGGAGCAAATTTGTGAATCACAAAACTGCAAAGCAAAGATTGATGGCAGTGGCAGTGTGTGTGTTTGACAGCTCCCAGATTTAAGATAACTAAAATGTTAGGAATGTGCAGAGTGCCTTAGCAATGAGTACTAGCCCTCTTGTAAGTCCCTTTGAGTCCATATGCTAATGAGTAGACGTTTGAGGACAGGAAGTTTCCATCAGAAACAATGAAATGGGTGATCAAGTACATTTCTGTCTCTCAGATTTTATGCTTTATTAAACTATTCCAGGTTTCAACTATAACAAAGAAAAGTGTTAGGCAATTCCATCTCAGAAGTGATGGTGGGTGTTTGAAGGTTTGTGTATTGGGAGGAAATTTTGGTTTTCAAAGACATCCCATGGGAATTTGGAACATTTAATGTTCAATTCTATTTTGGCTTTTTTGTTTTCATTTTCTGGTGTGATAAAGAAAAATTCAAACCATGTTTCACTTGAGTCTTCAACACTTTTGAATATAGGGAAATGTTCTGATACTATCATTCAAGTAACAAGAATCATAAGCCATACTGTCTTTCAGAATGTCCACTTGGTAGCCAAGTGGCTGGGAACCTTGGAGAAACTCCTTGAAAAATTCAGCCAAGGAAGCCACAGAGATTACAGGGTGTTCCTGAGTGCCAAGTCTGCACCTACACCGAGTGAACACATCATCCCTCAAGGGCTCCTGGAGAATGCCATTAAGATCACTAACGAACCCCCCACAGGGATGCTGGCCAACTTGCATGCTGCCCTGTACAACTTTGATCCGGTAAGAAAGCAGAAGCAGCCAGATCAGTAAGGTCAGAGTCTTCTCAAGAAGACTGTGAGGACTGTCATCAACTCACACATCTCATCTAGAGAGATGGAGTGGGATTTTGTGTGTGTGTGTGTGTGTGTGTGTGTGTGTGTGTGTGTGTGTGTGTGTGTGTGTCTGTCTGTCTTCAAAGAAATGCCAGCTGGGTGGAGTAGGATTGTGTGTGTGTGTGTGTCTGTCTGTCTGTCTTCAAAGAAATGCCAGCTGGGTGCCAGTATCATGCCTATAATCCTAGCTACTTGGGAGGCTGAGATAAGGGGAATCACATTTCAAGGCCAGCCCAGGCAAATGGTTCTTGAGACCCTATCTCCATAATAACCAGAGCAAAGTGGGCCAGATGTGTGATTCAAGTGATAGAGCATTTGCTTTGCAAGTGCAAAGCCCTGAGTTCAAACTCCAGTCCCACCAAAAAAAAAAAAAAATTGCCCCTGTCATTCCCTATTCTAATGATGAACTATATTCAAGTTTCACAATAAACTTAAGAACATTATAGAGTAAGCAAGCCAGGTAGCTTCTGAGGAGCCTACTCCTGGAAGATGTATGATGAGTGAACTAGTACTTAACCATAGAAAGAGGGTGAAGAAGCCTTTGTTATTCTTGTTTATGCTGATGGGCTGTCATCTGGTTACACACATGATACCTTCTTATTTATGTTTTCATTTCCTTCCAAAATGAAACAAGTAAGTTAATACCTATACAAATTACTGATAGCCAATTGCCATTGTTCTCTTCACCCAAATGATCATATCTATCAGATCATAGCCAAGTCTTCTGTTTCCTTTGTTGCTATTATTCTGAGTTCCTGTTCCTTCTTCTAATTTCTCTGAAATCCTTGGTAAATAGCACTCTTTTTAAGATAGTAAAATGACCTTACGGAAGACATACATTTGGTGATAAAAGTAGAAATGTTGCCTTTCTCTATGAAGCAAACGAACATGTTTAACTTTTTCTCTATTATCTTTTGGATCAATACACAAACCAACAGGGGGAATTATAGCAGTTGACTACCTCAAGCAAAAGAGTGTTGAAGAATGGAGTTAATTACTTAAATACTCAAGCAATCTATAGCCTGTGTGTACAGAAGACCATATAAACTAGTAGGAACTCAAAAAAAACTCATTAAATCTTTTAAATATTTCCAATATGCCATTTTAATGCTCTGGGGCAGACATATATTTGTCTTTTTTTTTTTTGTCAACTCTCAATTTATAAATTTTGGCCATTTATAAATCTTCAAGATTTTTCCAAAAGAAATACAATAGAAGAATCTGACCTACTTATAATTCATCTATTCCTCTAAAACAGCTGTCTTTACATGAAAGTAAGCACCTCATAAGCATGTTTCTACCCAATTATCCCTCAACTCTTTCAGTGAGGACCCCTGATAAAACTTAAGACACTATTTCCCAGAAAATAGGCTGCATACAATGATAGAGACTCACAGATTACCTCCAAGTCTATGTATGAATTCCCTCGTTAGAAACACCTGTTTTAAACCGGGTTACTTGGGAGGCAGAGATCAAGAGGATTATGGATAGAGGCCACTGCAGCAAAAAACTTAGCAAGACCTCATCTCAGTTAATAAGCCAGGTATGGTGACATGTGCCTGTGATCTCTGCCATATCACAGGGGAGACCCCCTGGTTAGGAGGATTACTGTCTGTGGCCAGCCCCAGGCAAAAATGCAAATACTTATCCAAAAAATAACTAAAGCAAAAAGGGCTGGGAATGTGGCTCAAATGGTAGAGTACCTGCGTAGCAAGTGCAATGCCCAAGTTCAAACCTCAGTACCACCAAAAAAAAAGATAAAGAACACCTGCTCTAGTCTGTTTATTGGTATCAGTTCTTTTAGCTGCTGTCTGAAAAAACACACATATTAATTGAAGGATATATTTACTGGAGACACTTTAAGAACTGTAAGGAGGAATATTTTTTTCTAGTGGAAAGGATCTTTTAAGTATTAAGACTAAATTGACTATAAGTAGCAAAAGCAAAGATAATCAGTGATTCACTAAACTCCTCCATAAATCTACTGTAGCCAGAATGAGCCAAACAAGTAAAAACATTAAAGAAAGTAAAAAATTTGAAGTCTTTTATAAGTGCTGACTTACGCTAAAAAAAATGCAGTTTTTCCTCAGCTTATGTCATGAAAGGACATTTTTCTGTGCTCGCTGGCTATCTGTGCATCAGTTTCCAGCACCCTTTAGAAGTTAGAATTAGAGTTGGCTATTTTTTCCCCAATGGTACTGGGGTTCCCGCTCAGGGATGAGGTGCTGTATCACTTGAGTCATACCTCCAGCTGTTTTTGCTCTGGTTAGTTTGGAGACAGGCAGCCTGGACTGTGATCTTCCTATTTTAAGTTTCCCACTGTTGTTGGGATGACAGGTACAGCCACTACACCCAGCTTTTTTCCCTTGAGTTGGAATCTCACAAACACTTTTTGCCCAGATTGGCCTCTAACCATGATCCTTCCAGCATCAGCCTCCTGCATAGCTTGGCATGGCAGGCACACCAGCTAGATTTGGCTAGTTTTGAAAGATGTTCTTATAACTGTGGTTTAAACAAGGTTAAAAAAATATATGTTCCTGTCACATGAGAATTCCAGAAGCACCACAAAGTTGTCATCAAGCTGGCTCTTTATCCCTCACCATCATACCATTTTTTTTTTTAAATATGGGGTCATCATGGTCCCAGTCAGCTCTGAGAGTTGCAGTCTGGGTATCCATGCTCCCAACAGAAGGATGAAAGAAGGAACAAAGAAGATGACAAAGGGAACATGTTTGCTTTCTTTTAAAGATGCTTCCTAACATTAATACAGCAGTCCCACCTTATCTAGGAGTATATGTTCCAAGACACCCAGTAGAGGCCTGAAATCAATATACAAATTCTGTATATTCATACTATCCTTTTTCCCCCCACAAACCTATCATAAGATTTCATTTATAAATTTGGCACAGTAAGAGATTAACAACAAAGATTAATAACAACAGGCAATAATACAAAAATGATAATACTGTACTTTAACAAGTTATTTAAAATTCAAGAACTGTTTATTTCTGGCATTTTCCATACAGTATTTTTGTACTATGGTTGACCACCAGTAACTGGAGATGAAGAAAATGAAACCTCAAAAAATGGGGAAGTGCTGAAAACAAGACATACTTCTTCATTCACCTCACTGGTCAAACTTCATCACATTACCTGACATCTGTATTTTTCATCTTGACTCTCAAATTAGAATTTACCTCCAAACATTTTCATTAATGTTCAAAATGAACAAAGTTGTTCCGTGTCAATGCTTTATTCCCCCAAACACTCCAGAAGATTTATGTAAATCTGGCCATTAAGTGGCCAAGAGCCATTGCTTGTGGTATGCTGCTAACCCACATCTTTCAGCTCAATTTTGTTTGCCTCTTAAAGACGCCATAAAGGAATACCGCTTGGGCTCTTTTCATTCCCCCCCAAGCCATGTTTTTCTTAGAATAAGAAGACAGATTTTTTTTTTCTGTGAAATTTGCAGGCAGAAACAATAATGGGTAATTGTGTATTGGAGACCATGTGCAGGTCATATTATGCACGTGCGTGTGGCTACCTGTTCTCTGTTCTCAATGCTATTTGTAGATTTTCCAATATTGAGTTGCTCATCGTTGGTTTATAAAAACATTATCAGCATGAAATATGGAATGGTAAGTAGGCTAACAGTTTTTGTTAGAAAAATCTGGTTCATATTTTCTTTCTTCAGCACTTATATTGTCAGAGCACAGTGAAATGGGCATGGGCTCTTTTTTTCTTTGAAAATAAAGCCAAGTTACTTATGTGTTACAACAGATTGTATTAATGTATTTAGTTTTTGTAGTACCTTGGCCTTTATGTGACGTAATTCAAGTAGTTGTTAAGTGTCTCCTTGGATAATTCTGATGTAAAATTTCAAATGTAAAATAATTGGGTTTCCTAGAAATATCATACATTTAACGGTAATTTCTTTGTACATCCTTCAAAGTAAATTCCGATGGTATGATTTCTCTTCTTCCACAGCTTGCCTTTTATTTAATATTTAGTTATGAAAAAGTTATTTTTTAATGATTTTACATTTCCAAACTCCATATATTGGCCTAGTGATCTGGAGTGACCTGGTAGTTTTGTTGGATCTGTACTACATACAGCCTGGCCAATTCTAGAACTGGATCTAGAACAAGCCCTGGATTCTGCTGAACACACTACAGACCCAGAGCGCTCCTGAAGATGGCCTACAACAAACCTAGCCTTTGTGTAGTACCGAAAGTCTCCTTAGTGACTAGACCCAGACTCTTCCTCCCAAAGGTCCTAAGTATCCTTAGTTCATGGCCCATATTGGATCCATTTTAAATGAACTTGCTGTGGTTTGACCATTTTTAAGGAGTGCACAGAATAGACCAGGTTTGGGCCTCTTCATCCCCTAGCACCAGTGGAAGGAATCATTGTCCTGGACTTATCTTGTTTGCCACATGGAACTGCTAAATTGAAATAAATAAAGCACTTTAAAGCCATAGATCAGACAGCTGTTTTCTACTTTTTTATTTTACAGTGTTGGGATTATTAATTATGGCATCATATCAGGATTTGACATTCCCCAAGTTTTCAAAAGAACTTCACAGATCTAGGCCACAGGGCACATGTTTTCCAATCTTTTCCTTATTTCACTCAGTCACCCCAACGTGAGTTTTACTCTTTGTTCATTGGAAGATGTGTCCTAGAAATTGTATGAGTTAAGGTATAGGCTAAATTTCTCTAATAAAGAAAATCAAACTACTGAGATTCAACTAAGATAGCAGTTTATGCTCTCACACATATCCAGCAGGTCTTCCCATGAGCTCATTCACACACCGAAGCTGATGGGTGTCTCCTCTAACCAAGCTCAAGGCTTCCAGGGTTATCCAAGCCTCAGCATTCTAGCCCACAGAAAAGAGAAAAGAATGATAACCAGCACAAGTCATTTCCTTTTAAGTAAATAGCTTGGAAGTTATACACATCACTTCCCAAATTCTGTGGGCAAAAACTTCATCAGATGGCACCTCAGGCTTCAAGGGAGGCTGGAAAACTGTCATTTGGAGGGTGACAGTGTGCAAATGATCTGTTATCATGGAAGCAGAGGAGAAAGTGGTTAAGCAGTTGTGGTTAAGCATGCTGCTAGTGATGTCACTAACACTGTCACCTTTTGTTTTACAGGGGAAAATGGTATCAAGCAGTATTAACATAAGCAAATTTTCTAGTGATCTTAGAAACAAAGAAAAACAAAGGCTGGGGATGTACCTTAGTGGCAGAATACTTACCTAGCATGTATGACGTGCCGGGTTCGATCCTCAGAACCAGCAAATTTTTTAAAAATGTACTAGCTGGGCATGGTGGTACATACCTATAATTCCAGCACTTGGGAAGCTGAGACAGGAGGATCATAAATTAGAGGCTGGCCTAGGCTATATGGCAAGATAGTGTCTCAAACAAAATGAAACAAACAAAAAATACAAAATAAAAGGATTCTTCTTCTATCCTCAGACTGGCAAATGCCAAATAGTCTCTTCTTTGTACTATCCTGGATGAGTAGCTGTGCATAAAACTATAGTTACCTCTGCGGTCTATTTCCCCCAAATCTTTCACAAGATTGTTGAGAATTCAGACCCTTGCAAACCGTACTGATGGATAATGATGTGCTTCTTTTCTTCTCTTTCAGGATACACCTGAGATGTGCTCCAAGGAGCAGGAGTTTAAAAGCATCCTCTTTTCTCTGTGCTACTTCCATGCTTGTGTTGCTGGGAGACTGAGATTTGGCCCCCAGGGCTGGAGCCGAAGCTATCCTTTCAATTCTGGAGACCTTACCATCTGTGCCAGCGTCCTGTACAACTACTTAGAGGCCAACCCTAGCGTAAGTGTGAGCAATCAGATGACCCTTTCCAAAGAGTGTACCGAATCTGTCAGTCTTTGGTACTATCAAAATGAACCATAATTTCTCTGTTGAAGCTATTACTGAAATAGCTGACACTATGCACACATCTTCTGCCAAGTGTGAAAATAAACCGGATCAAAGGTTTTTCCAGCAGTGGATGGTCGAACTTTGTAAGATAGGTCAAACCAGCTCTACATCGGCAGCTTAGTGCAGAGCTAAGCACTAAGCTTTTTTCAGCTTAGAGCAGAAAAAAAAAAAAATGAAAAAATGTCCTTCATTATGTTAACAAAAACAGTGGTTTACATGTGCATATATGCCAGATTCATTAGGCAGGTAATGAAGCATTTACACAAATGTAATTACATACAGCAATTCTGACAGTTCATAACACTGCATTAATAATCACTACAATTAGTTCTGATGATGGAAGCAATTTACAGTGCGTCACATGTATAAATAATGGTGCATTTCCTGCATATGTCATTATTATGTATTAAGGGTGCCACCTTGTTTTGACTTTCTCAGTAACGTTCCCCTTGAAGTTAAAGATAGATGAATGATTTTATTTCGCAGCTAGAAAGTGTGCTACAGATGGGAATGCGAGTGTCTCATCAAGAACAGTTGTGGAAACTCTTACAAACTGAATGATGGGCTTCCAAAGAGGAAGACCCATTCCATTCCTCAGTTTTGTGCTTAATCCTTGCAGGGGGAAACTTTTTCCATATTAAACTGGTTAAGATTTGTCAAACCAACTAAATGTCAGGCTCTAGGCCACATTTTCTAGAAAGGGCCTTTACAACCACAGATCAATGTTTCTAAGGAAATGTGGTTGCTTGGTGTTCTTTTGGTAACCATTATTCTAGTTTTTTTTGTCTCTCCTCAAGCTTCAGTGGGGATTTCACTTTTGTAGGATATGCAAATGTGGCATAAAGCAGGGTGTGTCCTCCAAAACAAGTGGCTTTAATATGGTTTTTGATGATCAATATTCCCTATCTATATACTTTTTCAATTTATGAAATTTAAAAAGTCTGAGCCAGGTACCAGTGGCTCACACCTGTAATCTTAGTTACTCAGGAGGCAGAGATGGAAGCCAGCCCAGACAAAGAGTTCACAAAATCCTATCTGGAAAATACCCAATATTAAAAAGGGGCTGGTGGAGTGGCTCAAATAGTAGAGTGCCTGCCTAGCCAGCGTGAAAACCCTGAGTTCAAACCCTAGTACTGAAAAAAAAAAAAAGTAAGTCTGTACACTTTGGACATATTTTAGTCAATCTAGTAAGTGCTTTTGTGTTGATCTCAGCACATTTTGTTTAAACTGATGTATGTAAAGTTATAGTTCTAAATAATAAAAAAAAAAAAGAAATGGACTGTTTTAACACTTATATTCAAGTCCTGCATAACTGTCCCATGAGGTGAGCCCAGGAAATACTGTCCCATTTTGGCTGAATCCTGAACACAACTGAAGTAGAAATGAGGAGGGAAAAAAGGAAATGACATGTGTGTTTATCTCCTGTTCTCACATCCTAAGTCACAGCAATACCAGTTAAATTGTGCTGTGTCCAACTTCTTTTCCCAGTGGGTTCCAGGTCCGTTACCAACCTAGTGTTTTTAACAGAATTCCTATCTCTCAGGTGCCACACATCACAAATGAGTTATCAAGATGGGGAAATTAAGTGAAAATGTGCACATAGTTTGGTTGTACAAAGTGCTCTTTTCAAGAAAATGTATGTCAAAGGCAAAGCTTAGGAGAAAGAGAATCAATTATTGAAAGGTACAGACTACTAGCTGATTATAATCTGGAAGGAGATACATATTGGATACTGAAAAGTAGAAGGAGTGTTAACTCATGTAATCAGAAGGGGAAACAGGAAGCTCCTGTTTCCCATCCATTTCAGCTATATGGAAGGTGGCTGGTAGAGTGACTTGGAGTGACTGAGAGCATGGTACAGTCTAGTCACTTCTATTTCTCATTCACATATTTGAGGTTCATTTATTCAAATAAACTTGTATCAAGTACACTGGAATAGCTGAAGCAATTTTACTTGTTCTGTTCTGTCACATCATGCAACGAGTGAAGGCTATAATTACGTTTTTACTTGAACTGTTGGGAGGCAATAGACTGCCCCCAAGGGTATAAAGGTTCCTGTCTAGAAAGGCTTCATCACAAACTGGCATGTTTTGCAAACCCAGAGGAAGTTAAAGGGTAGCAAAAAGAGGTTTCAAACTCTGCTCAGTCAACTAAAAAGGAGATAGAGTGATTTCTTGAATAAAACATGGTACAGTTATTAGTTACGGTTCTTACAACAGTCATTTGACTAGGCAAGCCATAAGCTGGACCTTTGAGTCAACTGTGGCAAGGGGGTTTTGTTTGCCCAAACTTTTGGAAAGTGTTAGAATTTGAAATATACCCCAAATTCAAATTGCCTGGCGTTTTTTTCTTCTTCCAAGTCACAGCATAAAAACAGGTAGAAATTAGGTAATAAAAATAGGTAACACTTCAAAGGCCCTGAGAACCAATGATTTCTGGGTAATATTTTGAATGTCTAAACTTTCCCCACATAACCTGATCTAGGAATGATTCCATTTTCTTTAAAGTCTGCAATAAAGAGGGCAGTGTTGGTGAATTTTCATAGAAAGTATTAGAACACACTAAAAATAACTCTCCCAAGCTGTTCTACAAAGAAACTTCTTACACAATGTCCACACCTCTTTTAAATACCCCTATTGACAAGAGCTTTGGGGGTATTGTTGGGGGGCATGTGCCAGGCAGATACTCTGGACCCATAAGTGAAATTTGCATGAATTTTTCCCCAGGTCCCATGGGAAGACCTCCGTTATCTGTTTGGTGAGATCATGTATGGTGGCCATATCACAGATCCCTGGGATCGCAAACTGTGCCGGGTGTATTTAGAAGAATTCATGAATCCATCTCTGGTGAGACATTTTTAAATTAATTCTTCTGAGGAGAAAATTCTGGTAAGAATGTTTTAAAAGATAATTCTTAAATGTTATTGAAGTTTCTAGGCTCTTTATGAATGTATTCTGGTCTATCTTCATGGAATTTTGGTAATTTGTTAGAAATACAGAATCTCAGGCCCCTCCCAAGATAAAATTTGCCTTTCACAAGACTCCTCAGATGATTTGTGTGCATGCACAGGGTACCAAGGTTAAGTGGCTCACAGCCACTGACTCCTTACACATCTGTGATAACTCTGTGAGCGACGCAGAACTGACAGTTACTCCATTGGACAGACTGAAACAGTAAGGCATGGTGACTGACCCCAGGCCACTCAGTGAGTAGGGGCAAGAGCTTTAGTCAGAATGTAAGTGTTGTGATTTCATTCCAGGGTTCATTCCACCATAGCAATTTTCTTTTTTGTTTGTTGGTCCCATTGCCTCGGGGCCTCTGGCAGCATAGTACATCATGGGTGAGTGCATGGTGGAGTAGGCATGTCTACTTCATGGCAGCCAGGGAGGGGCCAGGGTCCCAATAGCTCATGCCCCCCGTGACCTCCCCCCTCCCACTAGGCCCCACCTCTTAATGATTCCACCACCTTGCACAGCACTACAGGCTGGTGACCAGTCCTTAAACACATGAGCCCTTAGGGGACACTTCCAAACCATAGCAGCAGTCTACAACATATCATTTCTTTTCCCAGCTGGGAAAGATGCTAACTATGTTGCTATAGTTTAGAGGGTTTAGTTTTTATTTTGTCTTTACAATTAGAGCAATCTTATTTCTCTGAAAACTTCATCTCAGAGAAGCATTGTATAGATTTGATCACCTTCCTCTAGTCCATTTTGAGAAGTAAAATAATCAGCATTCGAAGACATAATGTATCATAGTCTAATGTAGAAAACTGGGCACAGATTACCTTTTACTTCTTTGACTAACACAGCACAATTTGTGCTACGTGACCGTCATGTAGGTGTGTCTTTTTACTTGAGTTTCCTGGTTTTCCTCAGTACTAATGAGCAGGATTCCACGTGTCAGAAAGACACTTCCAATTGAACACAATTGGAAGTCACTCAGAAGAGGTCTGGGAGCAAGTTACCATGGAAACAGGAAAGATAAACAGCACCAGCAGCAACCTTTCCAGAGGCTGATTTCTCCCAGTGGGGGTGTAGGTCAAGGGGCAGAGGAGGACGCTCATGCGTCTCATCCCCTCACTGGCTCTGGCCTGTGGCTAAGGGGAGAATGACTGGTGCCAAGTAAGACAGTCCATTAACCTTCACAAGTCTAAGCTCCAATAAAATAACTGTGAAATAAATATAGGTGATGAAACCTGAGGGGTCTCACTGGTGTAAGCCCTTTAGAAACGTAGGTACGCGACCTTCTATACAGATCTGGTGAGATTTTCAGTATTAAAATGCTTCATTTGCAAGCTGGCATCCTCGCAGGACAGTGCTACGTTCTCATCTCACCAAGGGAAAATTAGCAGACTTACTGCCTCCATGTCAGAGGCTGCACACTCACTTATCTTGTTCTCATGTAAATGCCCCTGCTCAGCTGTTTATGTCACCAGCAACATGATCTAACACTTCAGCATCTGCAGGGTGTCTTTGTGCCCCTTCTTGTATCAGTCAACATATTTGTAAATTATCTTTGGATGCATTGGGACATGATCAAAAAGCAATTCCACTAGTGTGTTGGGTTTAAAGTTTTGCTCTTATCAAAAGAGCTGGACTGCTTGTAGTGATACTTTGCTGTGAAGAAGAGGGACAAGCTTCCTACTGGATAAATGAGTTTGCACTCAGAAGAGTTCTCCAATGGCAATGGGCCTTAAAGGGTCGTTGGACAAAGTTAAAGATAAAACATTTTCTCATCTTATGTATATACTCAGCAGTGCTAACAAGTGATAAATTCCTTTTGGAAAATAAGGCTATCAGGTCACCTGAAAGTTACCACATTGTACAAACTATTTTTGTGATACAGAGTACTAATTAAAGAGCCCAGGCTTAAAGTTAAAAAAAAAGAAAAAAAAAACCCACAACAAAAACAAACGCTGTAGTGCAATAGCTTGGTCTAATTCCAGATACTTGGGACACAAAGATCAGGAAGATCAAAGTTCAAGGGCAGCCCAGGCACAAAGTTGGTGAGAACTCATCTCAACTAATAAGCTGAGTGCAGTTGTGCCTGTGATTACAGCTATGCAAGAGGCATAAACAGGAGGACTGGGGTCCAGGCTGGCCTGTGGCAAAAACATGGAACCCCATCTGAAAAATAGCTAAAAAAGCAAAAAGGGTTGGGGGCATGATTCAAGTGGTGAAGTACTTGCCCAGCAAGTGCGAGACCCTGAGTTCAAACTCCAGTACTATTTAAAAAAAGAAAGAAAAGGACTTGGGTTCTTTGTGTTTGCTGTGTGATCTGACCTATTGCTGAGCTTTACTGTAAGAATGACCAACTCATGCACATGCCATCAGGCAGACTGATGACCATAATAGAAAGTTAGAACAATATGCTTACTAGATGGGAAATATTTTCTAATGTATTTCACACTTGATTGTACTTTGCTTCCTTTGTGATATCGGAAACCATTTATTAAAAACTTGTGCCGTGTCAGGGGTCACTACCACATACTTCAAGTGTGCAGTCCTGCCAAGCAGGTATTATTTCATTAATTATGAAAATAACTTGGGTTAACAAAGATACAACTGGTAAGCAGCAGAATCAAGATTTGAACTTGTAGTAGGACTCCAAAGGCCAGTCTTGTTCTGCACCACACTGCACTGTGGACATGCACAATCCAGAGATTGGGGCTCTAGTTCTGGTTCTGCTACCAACTTCCTGTCTAGGTTTGTGCCCGTAATCCCTGTGCCTTAGTTTGTAAAATAAAAGTGTTGTCTATAACAAGTCACCAGTGTACTTGGAAGTTCTTAAGACAACATGACAAGGTAAGCCAATGTTGAGTAATTTCTGAAAATACCAACAGCTCTTTGGGTCCCTGGCTTTTTTGACCCACAGAGCCATGGGCAAATGCACCTGCTTGTATCCACAATAAACCGGGAGCTTCTTGTCACACCAAGACAGTGGAGGGGCGAAGAGAGGTGAGGTATTTGTTATGTGCCAGAAAAGTCAGTGTGAAGACAACAACAACCCATACAGTGGGAAGGATGTTGGTTTAAGCAGTGTAGCAACTGTGCCCATCAGCTTGCTTGCCTGATTCCTGCAGGAAACTCTACAGCCTTGATTTTTTTCATGATGTAGAGGTTTGATCTGCCTAAGCAGGATTCAATTGTTATTTTTTTAAGTTGTACTGATAAAATTTGCACACCATAATTGTACAATTTAAACTTTTAAAGTACATTCACAGTAGTGGCTTTAGAATCTGTGTTCATTAGTCACTGTGCCCTCTGTCCCTTCCCCCCCCACACACACACACACAATACTTCCTATTTCCCTGGCCTTGGCAACCACTGCTCTCCTTTGTCTCTATAGATTTACCCATTCTGGACATTTTATGTTAATGGAATAATTCAACACTTAGCAGTCTGTGTCTGATGCACTTCACTTAATATGTTTTCCAAGGTCATCCACGTTGCAGCATGTATCAGAATTTCATTCCTTTTCATAGCCCAAGAATCTTCCATTGTTTTAGATACATCACATTTTGTTTTCCACTCACCACTGGAAATGTGGGTTGTTTCTGGATTTGAGCTACTATGAAACTATGTTACTATGAAGTTTTATGTACGAATTTAATGTGGTTTGATGTTTTCACTTCTTTTGGGAATGTACCTCGGTGTGGAATTGCAGGGTGAAATGGTGACTCTATACAACAACACTGTTTTCCAGAGTTGTTTCACCATTTTACATTCCCACTGGCAATGCATGAAGGTTGTTTTCTCCACATTCTTACCAATACCACTACTGTCCACAATTTTTATTCTGACCATCCTGATGGGACTAAAGTGGTTCAAGTACCACTTGATCTGCAGATTCCTGAAGACTAATGATTTGAGCATCTTTTCAAGTGCTCACTGCCATTTGTCTTCTTTGGAGAGATGTCCATTTAGAGTGGGTAATTCTTTTGAGGCATTAGAACACCTTCTCAAACTACCCTCTCCCACTGTGGGGAGAACTATATAGTCAGGTCCCATCAGAAAGGTTTTCATAAGAGCCCTTTGGTGGGAAGATTGTCAGAATCAGGATTCACAGAGATCCTTGTGTGCTGAAATCTTCAGTTATCTTAAAATAAAAGGGGAACCCAAATCTCTGTTTCAAACTTTCATTGTTTGACATCAAAGTAGGAATTTACAGAAGACATTTCTCAGGCTTTGTTTTTCCTTCCAGAAAATCAAGATGTACTTAAAATAACCATGTCTGCCCTTAGGGCATAGGGAAGCCATAAATTAACATTTGTAAAACCCTGCTCTGTGTCTAGCTTTTTGCAGATGTTATTGAATTTTGTCACTACTATTTGGTTGCAATTATGAGTACCTCTGCTGATGAAAGGATTGCAACAAACATGACCGTCTTTTTTTTTGGGTGGGGGGGGGCACTAGAGTTTGAACTTAAGGGTTTGTACTTCATAGGCAGGCACTCTACTGCATAAACCTAACCTCCAGCCCAAGACTATCATTTCTTAAGGCTACCTAACAACTATGATGGGAACTGAACCAGGTTTTGTTGGCTCTAAGCCTGGAACTCTTTTGAGTTTGCAGTTTCCCTTTGCGTTGTCCATCGCATGACACACAGAAGGCACTCTTCACCTGTTTGTAAACAGACTGCCTAGTTTCTTCCCAAAAAGTACAGGCCATTTATAGTCCTGCCAGCATTACTCAGTATGCACTAAGCCACCCAGTCCCAGTGGCATTTTAACACTGCCAAGTGATTCCAATTTTGGTTCATTTTTTTCCCTTGAAATTGTCCTTTGAAGGGCAAATTAACTGCAGCTTTTGAAAGTTGTCTCAGATATGTACTGAGCACTAACAGAAAAGACCAAGATCTTGTTTGCAGAGAACAAAGTTCTACTTGGATGTGTTTATTTTAATTTTGGGGTTTGCTATTCATATTTTTATTTTGGCTAATTTATCTGTCAGAGAATAATGGTGAGTTTAATTCTCCTTACAGTGTTTTGGTTGTTGTTGTTGGTGTGTGTGTGTGTGTGTGTGTGTGTGTGTGTGTACTGGGGTTTTGAACTTAGAGCTTCACATTTGCTAGGCAGGCGCTCTATTGTTTGAACCATGTCCCCAGCCCTTTTTACTCTGGTTATCTTTGAGATGGGGTCTTGCTTTTTTGACCAGGCCAGCCTGGACCACATGCTTTTATTTTACATTTCCCAGTGTAGCTAGAATGACAGGCACACACCACCACCCCCTGCTTTTTTCTGTTGAGATGGGGTCTAGTTACCTTTTTCTGCCCAGGCTGGCCACAAACTATGATCCTCCTAATGTCAGCCTCCCAAGTAGACAGGATGACAGGTGTGAGCCACCAGCATCCCTGGCTTCCTATACAGTTTTGTTTTACTCATGTGTCCCCATTAAAGAAGCAGGTTTTCATAAAAGCCCAAGGGGGAAGGTTGTCAGAATCAGGATTCATAGTGGTGAAATCTTTACAGTTGTCTTAAAGTAAAAGGGGAAGACAAGTGTCTATATGAACCAAACCTTTCTTTTCAAACTTTAGTTGTTTGACACCAAAGGAGGGCATTTAACTTCAATGTTGGTCACTCTTTATACATAAATATGAAATCAAAATGTAAATAAATAAATAGAACCAAGCCCAGGGGCATCGGTGGTGGGATATTCTCACTTGTTCCTTTCTGTATTCATTGGGTCAAGTTTTCTGTTTCTATAAGGTAACTTGGAAATCCTTCTGCTACAAAATAAGTGTAGAAATATTGATTCAAATATTAAAAATGGCTGGGCACCTGTGACTTTGCTTGCAATCCTAGCTACTTGGGAGGTAGAGAACAGGAGGATCTCAGTTCAAAACCAACCCAAAGCAAATAGTTTGCAAGACCAGATCCTGGAAAATACCCAACCCTAAATCAGGCTGGAAGAGGGGCTCAAGTGTGAGTTCCTGAGTTCAAACCCCAGTACTGGGGGGAAAAAAATTTTAAATGCTCTTGGGATTCATGGTCAGCAGCTGAGCACCTTTGTTAGGGTCAAAAGCTCTGTAGGCAATCCAGGATTGCAGGTATGAGATGGAGGAACAAACACTCATGAACACACTGTGTGGAAAATCACAGTGATTTGTTCCCTTTACTCTGAGTTCCAGAAGAATTACATCCTATGAAGCGTTTATACTTCTGAGGTTTGCTGTGATATACTGGGTGATCAGTACATAGTATTGAGTGAATTAATGAAAACTCACTGCCTCCAGGTAATAGCAGAAGAGATATGGTACAACATATGCAGTAATGGACCAATCTCACTTTCAGAAAAGCACTTTGAAAACCTAGGCAGAAAACAGCTATCAGGTGCTAAGTCAAAAAATAGCCTTCCCCTATACATTTTAGTATATGTACAGACAAAACTTATGGCATAAAAGACTGGGAAAATTAAAACAGAGGTGTTAATGACCTCACAGAGCAACTGGAGAAAGATCTGAGATCATACTGTTAACTAGAACACTATTCAACAGAGATTGACTCTGTTTATGGCTGAACAGAGATTCAGGTCCATAAATTCTTTGGTTGCATTTTGAAGCTCTACCTTCTAACTTTAGAGGATATGGTATTGCTATACACATGGACTTTGTTCTAAGTGTCCCTTCGTATGAAGTAACGACTCCCTCCCCTCGGGCCTTAATGAAGGGGATGGTATGATAAAGAATGTATTTCTCCTACCTCTCATGCACCAGGCAACTGAGTACTGACCCATTGTCTATTGATCTTGAGACAGACTTTGCCCTGAGTAGCCCAAGGTCCTAGGGAGGTAGCCTTCATTTGACTCAGTATATATAGCTACATCAACACATATTTTTCATTAGCAGCACACACAATTATGTTTACAAAACGTGTGTATCATACACAAGTTTTAAAGCATCACTGCAGAAAGTGTGGCACACTAATAATGTTAGTCAAATTTTTGTTGCTGTGACAAAATACAAGAGGAAATAAAGAAGAAAAGCTTTGTTTTGTCTCAGTTTCAGAGGTTTTAAGACCATGGTCTGGACTGCTTCTGTGCCATGGTGAGACAGATAAATCCTAGAGGAAGGGCATGGTGGGAGAAAGCTGACTTCATGGCAGCCAGGAAGCAAAGAGGGAGAAAACAAAGGGCCAGAGACCAAGATACCCCTCTAAAGACAAACACTCAGTGACTACCTTCCTCCAGCTAGACCACCTCCTGAAATTTCCAGCACCTCCCCAAATAGCACCACCAATGACTGAAGCATGTAACAGTGACCAATGGACAGGGATGGCACAGCACTCTCTTTGCTGTGCATGCATCATGTTATCCCAAGCACACTGCAAACTAATTCTGGTCTGGGACAGGATTCACCTGTGTTCTGTGGAATCCTCCGTAGAGGTCAGCTTGGAGCCAGACAGAGAGCAGAATGACTGCGAAGCATTTAGAGGGATCCTGCTACCTAACTAGCATTGTGTTGAAACTTTCTTGCCAGAATGTTCAGTGTTTGGGAAGCAGAAATGATTCCTACCTCGCTTCAGAATAACTGTTTCTTTCTTTACGGTTGAAGCTTGAAGATGATCTCATGCTAGCACCAGGATTTGCAGCTCCCCCCTACCTAGATTATTCTGGCTACCACCAGTACATAGAGGAGATGCTGCCACCAGAAAGCCCAGCTCTGTACGGCCTGCACCCCAATTCTGAAATAGAATTCCTGACGGTGACGTCTAACACTCTCTTCAGAACTTTGCTGGAGATGCAGCCCAGGAATGCAGACAGCAGTGAGGAACTGGGGCAGTTCACAGATGAAAAGGTAAAAGGTTTTTTTCTTTTAAACTGAGGCATAATCTATACACACTGACATGTACTAATCTTAAGCGTGCAACTCAATGAAATTTTACCTATCTAAAACCACACAGGTCAAAATACAGAACATTTTCCTTTTTTTTGCGGTACTGGAACTTGAACTCGGCCCACACCTTGAGCCACTCCACCAGCACCCCCCCCCCTTTCTTTTGGGTGAAGGTTTCTCCAAGATAGGGTCTTTTGAACTATTTGCCCAGGCTGTTTTCAGACCATGGTCCTCCTGATCTCTGCCTCCTGAATAGCTAGGATTACAGGTGTGAGCCACCAACACCGGGCTCAGGACATTTTCAGCAGTCCAGGACAGTCATGCCTCTTACTAATCAATGATGTTCCTCCCCACTCCCCAACAATAATCGATGTGCTTGATACCATCATCACATTAGTGCTGCTTACTTTTGAACTTCACATGCATGGAATCATAGTGTTTACCCTTTATGTTAGGCTCCTTTGACTCCACAGTTCATTTGGGAAATTCATCCACATTGTTCATGGACCAGTGGTTCATTTTTGTTTACTATTCTATATGAATATGCAATTCTTATCATGTTATGAATATTACATCCAGGAACATCCTCATAATCCTTTAACAGATGAATGTTAACTCCTAAAGGTATCTGCTCATAGCACTCATTTCTCCATGCCCAGAAGTGGGACTGCTATAAGACAGGGTATGGTTAATTTTAATACTACTCTCAATTTCCTCAAGTGGTTGTACCAGTTAAACTCTCACTGGCAATATGACTTGCCAGTTGCTCTGCCTCCTTCAGATTGTGTTAGGTTTTAACTGTGCATTCCTCTTCTGGAGAATAAAACGCACGTGTTTTCACATGCCTATGGATGTCAGATGTACTCGCAGGTAAAGTGCTTTTTGCTGGATTTTTGAGTTTCCAGTCTTTCTTAAGGATCTGTAAGAATTCTTTATTCTGTACGTGTATTTCTGGTCAGACAAATGAGTCCCAAGTATCTTCTTCAACTCAATGACTAACCTTTTGTTTTTGGCTTTGTTATGTCATAATCATGTTTTCAGAAATTAGCATTATTTTGAAGATGTTTTTATTACCCTCAAATGATGGGAATGATGTGACTTTTTTACTAAAATCTTGTTTCTCATTAATTTAAAACCTGAGTAGCCTATTTCCCAGAATAAACTAGCCTTTATTTAACTCAAAAGTTTTTAATCAGGATTTGACTGACAAGAATTCAGGTTGTTCAAATGAACTTGCTAACCATCAGATTTAATCATAGTGAAGTCCCAGGAACTGGCCAAATTATTTCTTGAACTAACTCATCCATTTGGAAAACAGCTATAGTGCTAATAGAAGTACAGAGAACAGATGCAGTGACTCACACCTTTAATTCCAGCTACTCAGGAAGCAGAGATTGGGGAGGATCAAGGTTCAAGGCCAGCCTGGGCAGAAAGTTTGTGAGACCCACACTAGTGGTATATGTCTGTAATCCTAATGCAGGGAGGCCAGCCCCAGGCAAAAACACAAGACTCTGTAAGAAAAATAACTAAAGCAAAAAAAAGGCTGGCAGTATAAAGTGGTAGAATGCCTCCCTAGCAAGCTCAAGACCCTGAGCTCATACCCCTGTACTACCAAAAAAAGAAAAAAAGAGGTAGCTGGCAGATAGGAGTCTGGTTTTTGACCTTTTGTCTTTACAAGGAAGCTGGTCATTAAACCAAGAAAATGCACAACATACAAAGATGCTTCACCACCTCAAGATTGCAGCAAAGGCCACAGGTTCTTACTCTATGCTACTTAATCTGCAAGAGCTCCGAGTGGTGTCAGAAGCTGTTTCACAGATAAGCTAAGGTGACTCGTCCAGACTAGACTAGCCAGCTAGAAAGGGCCACCAAGGAAAACAAATTCTGGCTGATTCCAAAGCTGTTTGTTACCTAACTACTACACTGTCTACTGCTGCTGTAAATGAGTTGTAAGATTTCAGGACAAATTACCAGAATGCTACAATTTGCAAGCATGACATTAGGATCACTAGAAGTAGTAATCTGAGATGTCAAGGAAAGAGGGAAAGCTGCCTGAGGATGAAGACAATGATTTTGCTATTTGAGGTTCAGACTGGCCTCAACCTTGAGTTCTTTCTACCTCAGCCTCTTAGAGAGCTTGAGTTATAGCTGTGCACCAGCCACACATGGCACAGGCAGTGTTTTCCAATCATTTGTCCTTTCTAGGTGTTTACTTGTTTCCCCCAGTTCAGCGAAGAGTATGAATAGAATACGCATATTTGAGTATCATGTGCTCTATCACATCTTCAATGTATAAATCTTTCATTTCTTCAGGGCAACAATTATAACAGAGACTACCTAAATTGCTCCAGGAACTTTAGGGCACACTGGATGAGAAGGCAGCACTGGCTACCAGAACTAGTTCATACAAAAGGCCTCTTTGATTCATGTTGCTTTTCAGATGATTTTTAAAATTATATAGTACCAAAATGATGGAGTTCTGCCTATTCTGGTCACTTATTTATATACAAATGATATATAGTTGATGATGACTGTACATCCCTGAGAGCCAACAGTGAATAAACTTCACATAACAGTAGCCTTCTCCCTGACTACACTGGGAGGTGCTGGCAGGTAACACCTCAAGCAGCAAGCAGTACTGCTTTGAGACTTCCTGGGAGTAGTAGGTATCTTTAAATGCATTCACAAATGTTTGGGACTTACAAGATATATTCTGGGATTTCAAAAATTATGTTATATACAGTCACTATGAACACAACTGAAATAAATCATTAATGCACACAAATACTGATCTAAGGTTAAAAATGTCTTGGATGACATTTTGGAGAAACTTCCAGAAGAGTTCAACATGGCAGAGATAATGCAAAAAACCTCAAACAGAAGCCCCTATGTTGTGGTTTGCTTCCAAGAATGTGAAAGGATGAATATTCTCATTCGGGAAATTCGTGTGTCACTTCAACAACTAGACCTCAGTTTGAAGGTAAGTTTAAAGTAGGGACCAGAGTGGGCTTCCCACCACTGGAAGATACTATGTGGCCCTTTTCTCCATTCAAGGGGGAGATGACCTTATCTCCTGATGTGGAAGCGATGCAGTCCGTGTTGAGTCACGACAGAGTTCCAGACACTTGGAGCAAACTGGCTTACCCATCTACTTACGGCCTAGCACAGTGGTAAGCTACCATCCTGTTGCTTCCCACCATCTGACCATGATCAGCAGGGCAAGGACAGCACAGTGTTCTCCACTATGCCTTGTAAGAACCCCAGTGACTGTGCTTTGTGGCTATACTCAACCCATAACTGGGCAAACTCAACCACCAATTTTATTTGAGTTTCCTTGGTATGTTGCTTCAAATGCAAAAATCAGTTCAATGTCAGAGCAAAACTCAAATGTTGCCTCTCGCCTTTTAGGTATTTGTCCTTGGGAAAAATACCAAATATTTCTGTCTCAGTTTTTCATTTGAAAAAATGTACATAAGAGAATTCCTTCACTGTGTTATCACAATTTAAATGGTCATGAAGGCATCTATACCCTTCATTTTCTAAGCCAATGAATACCAATGCCATCTTATAGATGATTTGAAAAGTTTGTATTATGGTACAGAGAAAATTAAACTGCCTTTACATAGAGGCATGACCGCAAAGATGTGCCCCACAGCCAGGGACAGGAATTCAAGTGGCTGAAGGCTAGTGTTATCCCCAACTGCACTGGGGTCTTGGTAGACAATTCAAAATGTGCCACGAGGCTTTCCTTATTCCTGACCTTTTGGTGAAATTCTTTATCCCTGCTTCTTCGAATCCTTCTTCCATCAATCAGAACCCCAAATAACAGTGAATCAGAACTGTCCACTAGGCACCCAAGTTTTGGCTGTTGGGATGGACATGACACAGGGGGGAGAGGACAGTGTGTGACTCTCACAGATGGCAACAAATAGCCACCACAGGGAAGTAAGCAGAACCACAAGGTTCCTACCGTTAGAAAGATGCAAAATATATACCCAGATATGAAGAATTTAATTGCATTTTATGGTTAATAACCATAGTTTTCAAATCTAATTTTGTGCTCGCTAATTTATTTTTCTTGTTTTTCCCAACCTTTTCTAACTTGTCAGTTTAGTAGTTCTCTTTGAACAGAAAGTTCTCAGACTCACACTGCCCCTCACACTGGAGGTCCACTCTTGCCCCATCCCCTTCCTGCCCTTTTTACCAACTTCTAAACTTCAAGGTTTCATGTGTTTCCAGATTTTACCAGAGGCTATTAGGTTTTTGTTGTTGTTGCTGTTGGGTTTTTTTTTCTTCACAAAGTGCAACAGCAACTTGGCTATAAGAAGTAATGTGGGGTACACTTGCCATGCAGCTGAGCCCGCAATGTCCATCACCCTCCCTGGGACATTTCAGCCTTGGTCCTCTCTAAAAACTGCCTATACCCCTGGCTGCCCAGTAACAGTATGTGTTGCAAGCATGCGCTCTGGCACTGCACTTTGACCCCCAGGCACCACATGCAGTGGGGGCTCAGAGGCTCAGTGCTCCTTACCCTCTTTCAGCCAGCTTCCTCATAGCCAGTACTACATGGGTAGAACTGTCTACCTTTCAAGTAATTATTACATGTCAGAAGAATACTGTCACCCCATTCCCTCTTGTCTGTCGCCTTCCTCAAACAGTCCTTTGCTGTGTCCTCATGTATCTTGTACCTCAGTGTGGCACTTTGTCAACACAATTCATATGGAGATCTCCTCTGTATACAGTCACCACACAGCAGAAGGAGCTAAATAAAACAGCTGAGTAGTTTTCCATTTTCCCTAGTGTTTCCTGCCCCTAATGTTAACAGCTATATAATCTCAACAGGAAATGAGCTAGTCCTTAAAAAGGTCAAGGTCCTGCAATCATCATTGGCAGTAGCAACCACCCCATCCATTCCTTCCCCAGAATCTTATTAGATAGAAGACCTGTATTTTACTAAACAGGAAGTTTACTTCTCATTAACCAGGTTTAATGATCTCCTCTTGCGCTGCCGAGAACTTGACACTTGGACACAAGACCTTGCCCTCCCAGCTGTCGTGTGGCTTTCTGGCTTCTTCAACCCTCAGTCCTTCTTAACTGGTAAGGTTGGGGGCAGGGCAGCCCAAATGCTGACAAGACAGCACACCTGGTGTTAAGTCCCACCCTACTCAAGCAGTGGCCACTACAGAGAGGGAGCAGAAGGGAAGGGGACCAGCTATGAGGTGGGGCCTGGTGCATGCTAGTGAAGGGCCATGTGGTCTGTCACAAGTTCTGCCATAGAGGTCCAAGAACCACAGATGATGCAAATGGCTGCAGCTGTTCCAGTATTCTGACCTACACTGAGCTATCCTGCAGGCCTGTTTGCCAAGCCCTGCTCTAGAGCCCAGGAACCAAATATACCTTATGGCACTAAAGAATACCAGGCTTACAGATGCCTCCTGGGAACATACATACAGCTTGTTGATCCTCTTCAATTGTTGTTCCTTCTCCTCCCAAAGCAATCATGCAGACCATGGCTCGAAAAAATGAGTGGCCGCTGGATAGAATGTGCTTGACTGTTGATGTTACCAAAAAAATGAAAGAAGACTATGGCCATCCCCCAAGGGAAGGTGCATATCTCCATGGGCTCCTCATGGAAGGTGAGACACCCTAGAGAGCATGCTGAACCTTTCCCTATGCAGGCTCAAGTTGGCATTTGTTGTTTCTCAGGATCTACTCGTTGATTCAATAACCATATACTAGCGGTTCTCTTATTTCCTCCTTTTAAGCAATTTAGATGCCAAGATGTATTCACTGTGAACTAGATTTTGAGGCACTTGGGGTGATAGCTATTACTTAAACTTCACACATAACAAGACCTGTACTAAATTTACATTATTTTGCTTTTCACTATAATGAAGATTTGTTCTTGTCAGTAAATTTGAACAGGTTCTGCCTGGAGGAGTGGGGGTAGGGGGAGGTGGCCCAAACAATGCATACACATGTGAGTAAATGTAACTGTCAGACCTCTCCAAGGCTTTATTCTCCAAGCCTTTACGGTGCCTTCGCATGTTGTATGAGAAGGGTTCAGAGTATGCAAGATATTCCAAAACTGTTTGACCGTGCATCTATTCTATGCACGACATCTAGTCTTTGAAAAGGCATTTTCCTTTTTCACTTTAAAGCAAGCACTACAGTTCAAATATTTAAGAGGCTGGGTAGGTGGTGACCTGAACTTGTTCTAAGAAAGTGTGACTTGGAGATTTCTTATATTGTATTTGGCTCCCTTTTAAAAACAAGTGTATCTGAATTCATAAACCTGGGTAACCATTATGGATGGAAGCAATAACCCACGCCTAGTAGAAGCAAGTTAACTTCCCTCTCCAACCTTAGTTATGGTCAAAATGTAAGTGACATGTAAAAACATAACAAAACAGGAATGTTTATTGCATCAAATTAAAACACCAGTACCAACATGCTAGCCATCGCAAGTATTGTTTTTGCCCTAGGTGCCAGATGGGATGCCCAGGCAGGAACCATCGTTGAAGCACGCCTCAAGGAGCTGAGGCCCATAATGCCCGTCATCTTTGCCAAAGCCATACCCATGGACAGACAAGAAACCAAACACACCTATGAGTGCCCTGTGTACAAAACCAAAATGAGAGGCCCCACCTATGTCTGGACCTTCAGGCTGAAGAGCAAAGAGAAGACAGCTAAATGGGTGCTGGCAGGTGTGGCTCTGGTGTTAGAAGCATAAGATGGCCTTTGTGCTGGGACTTACATTCCTCTACTAAAAGGTATATAACATATGACAGCTTATGTAACTTTTTAGCAATTTACACATGCATTTTTAAAGGCCAACCTTAACAGCTGAGAGTAGCAAATACAGAAAAAATACTAGAAACCTGGCCAGCATTTGTATTCACGGATTTTAGCTCCTCCCTCCCACCCCCAAAATGCCATACAGTGTCGTAAATATTTACATTCTTAAAAGCAACACTGCTGGGAGGGTCAGTTCTTATAGACATTAAACACCACAATCTTTTTTTAAATTAAAAAATTCTTTCCAAACATAGAAGCAGCAGGCACTATGGGGCTTCCAGTATCTGTAATGTGACAGTCCACTTTTGTTAAATTTAAATAAAACCCTAGTAACTCTCACATTTTGTGGTTAATTGCACTTTGTAATTTAGGGAAACACACTTCAACATGATCACTCAATCTTTTTACCTGAACTCTCACTCCACCCCATTTAAATTGTGCTTTTGAATCATCGACAGATACTTACAACAATGCAGGTCTATGAATAGATGTAGATAGATTCCTCTGCTATTTTCCTGAGAAATCTTTTTAAGCATATAAACTATTTTTTAAAAAAATAGTATTTAAAAACAATAAATCTCCAAAAAACTTCCATATCAAAACACAACTATAAGGTATATAGCTTGGCGTACTCTGGTAGTTGGCTGGTTCTTTCTTCTCTCAATTGTCTTCTACCAGCTGCTTTTGTAAGCTGGGGAAAAGATGAGAAGCGCTGGGTAAGTAGTTAATGAGATAGAGGCAAACACAAAGCAGCATTCTCTAGGCTAAGGAGGCAGTATAAACCGGATCTCCCGATGCGATTTCCACTTCAGAATGCTTTGCACAAGTGACCTGTGGGGCCTACGATTCTGTATCTTCATCTCAGGTGCACAATGCCCAGCCTCCCTCATTAGGGTGATAGCTACAGGTAGCTCTGCTCTGCAGTTCCCCCCTAAGCCTGCTTCTCTCTTCCTTCCATTTCTGTTTACACGCTTAGGGGAAATTTTGGTCCAGGGAAGAAATTTCCTAACAGGGAAATATCAGGCCTGCACTTCTCCAATGTAAATAAGACACCGAATAGCTTGGCACTCAAGGTGGGGCTATGAATCAGCCAAGAAGTGAAGCAAGTACTCCCTGCCTAGAGCATGTCCCATGCTGGAACCCAGCTCTCACTTTTAAGTTGCTAGGGACTTACCTCTCCAGATACTCTTTAACATTGTCATAGCCGTAAAACTTGGCCAGATGAATGAGGATTCCTGTGGCACACCGGCCATCACGCCTCCGACAGTAACTACAATTGCAGATCCCACGGCAGGGAGGACACATCCAATCCTAAACCAAAGGTAAAACCTTCCCATTATCTATGGGCCCAGCTCAAATCTGGCCTCTAGTCTTTAATCACACAGAGAAACAAGAAGAAATGTCTTCTGTAGACATAATCATCAGCTGCTAAGACATTACAGACACCGCGAAGAACATTAAGCCAAGAGCAGTCCTCTGTGTGACAGCACACAAAGGAGGCCATGGTTTTAAGAAGCCCAGGGTTTGCAAAAGATCAGGGTGGAAATCTGAGCTCAACACTTACTGTTAAGTCACTTAAGTGGTATGTCTGCGAGCATGCTACAGTGTTTGTACCCATGTGACTGCTACAGAAGAGGTCACACAGGAAGTGGCTACGAGCACTGACTCTAGAACAGTCTTGCTCATGTTCCAGGTCATATTTACTAACCATAATATGATTCTCAGAGGGAACCAAAGCGTAGATATGTTATACACCAACTTCATAAGGTAAAGTGTACTAATAACGAAGTAAAATAACCACACTCACAGATGCAAGACACACTTAGGAAGTACTCTGTGGTATGATATACCCACCACCAAATCAAAAAGTAAATCATTTTGCTGGTGGAAAGGTAGAGGACTAACTTGTACAAAATCAGACAACCAGTTTTGCTAAGACACTGGGAAACCCAAACTCTTCTCCCACCGTATCTGTCAGCAGGCTTGCTTTCTAGAAGGAAACACTATTTTTCATCCCCCACCAGATGAAGAGGAGGGGAAAGTGATGAGGGTTCAGCAGGTCACCTTGAGTTTGCTTCCTTCATCAATACAACTCATAACAATTGCCGTAACACTGCTCGTACCGGGTCCAGCAATGCCACCCTCACATCTTCCCCGTAGCGATTCCGAAGGCATGGCCCACAGAACTGTCCTCGCACTCCACCACAGCTCTGGTTCCGACACACTGTCTTGGTGTCAATGGTCTTCTGCCGACACTGATGGCATGTGTTACCCTAGGGGCAAGGCGAGAGCAGGTAAACATGGGATTCACCCAGGGATGCCATCACAGACATTACCTAGTACAGGAAGCAGCACTGCCTCTCTCCCAGAGTCAAGCAGGACTGATGCCCCGGACAAAGCATAGCCCCTCCAACAGTGAGCACCTCAGATCTAGCCAGAGTATCACCTTAGGGCACATGAGGCTGGGCAGAGAGACCAGGAGAAAACCTGAGGCAGGGGTGGCAGAGCTCACAGCAGGAACAGATGACTGAGTGATGACAAGCCCCAAGACACATCAATTTAGCTTTAGCCTGTGTTCTTCAGTATAAAATCTCCTGGCTTTACAATGTTGGCAATTCACTTAAAAATGTTTGACTACTACTTTGTTTGCCATTACCTTTCCAAAAAAGAAAGCAGAAATCACACAAAGCCTCCCCCGCCCCACATTACCACTTGGAAGAAATTTTAACCCGTATCTTGCTCGCCAGAAATTCTTATTTTCTATGGCTATCATTACACTCCCTTCAGTACACTTTTTCATTACTTAAGATATAAAACTAGCAGTAATTATAAAAATATTGCATGCCTCAGGGAGACCTCTCTCCTGCCGAGGATCACTATGCGTGTCTTTTCCCAGCTACTGTGATGCTAGACCCTACAATTTAGAGCCTGCTTCTGGGGGAGAAGACACAGGGGTGTAAGCTCTGATACAGTTTAAAAAACAAAGTAAGATTTCAAATACCAATGTCTTGGACTCCCAGTAAGCATCCCAATCATGCAAATTACTCATAAGCTATCACTTACCAGAACTTTATCATAGATTTTATCTCGAACAGTTATGGCAACATTTTCCAGGTCCTCTTCAGTGATATCCTCCACAGGGCGAAAAGAAGATATACGGCGACGGCGTCTATACTTCTGGCATTTCCCCTGAAAAATGAACAACAGTAGAACCTGGAATAAGACATGTTGCCTCATTTAAAAACAGTATAGAAATCTTAAACTCTAGAGACTAGCACCACTAACACCGACCATGTCCTTCTTCAATTTCCCTGGAACCCTTTCATCAGTGTAGACATTTACTGGGCTGTTCTGTGCCAAGCTTCCTTCTTGGGAAGGCAAAACAGCTGAAAAGGAACAGCTTAGGCTTTAGGGTTCCCTGTTATAAACTTTGTGGACACAGAAGTGGGCCACACTGCACAGCTAAGCCTTCAAAGTCCCCATTACTGAAGCCAAAGCAAGGAGGAATCCCTGTACTTTCCCACAGGCAAAACCACAAGGCTGGCTGCAGCTGCTAACAGGCCTTTATTGCTCCAGCTTGGTTTGTTTTCATAGTACTGGGATGAGGGCTTCCTGGGCAAGTGCTCTACTGAGCCATACTCTCACCCCCTCAGCTCAAGTTTGCCCATAAACTCAATGTGACCTATAGCTTAACCCAGGGATCCTCTCAGAACATGCTCTCAGGGAACCTGGTGCACAGGAACTCTCAGCTGCTGCAGGTCTCCTGAGTCAGAAACTGCACAAGTAGTACAAGGAGATGCAAGCTCCCATTTGAGGACCATAGCCTTAGACCAAGAATAATTTATGAGTCAGAAAATACCCCACTAATTGTTTTCCTTCTTCTGAAACTGTAAAACTCTTCTGCAAATTTGGTGGCTGACAAGGCAAAGTTTTCCAGAGCAAACTTTTCTGGGGGCCGGGCGCTCCGGGTGGGGTTCATACGTCGTGTGATCTGTCCCTCTGAGAAGGCCCGCCGCACTGTTTTCTTCTTCTGCAATGAAGAGCACAGACAGATGCACCTGGGGCTCCCTTAAATAAAAGCCATCTGGAGACCAGTTACTAAATTATCAGGATGGGTCTGAGTAATTAGAAGGGGTTCCACTTACGGAAGCTGAAGTTGGGGTTCGCACTGGGAAGAAATCTGGCATTGAGTTCAACTCTGCCAGTAACTGAGCAAGCTGAGAAAAAAATGAAAGAAAGGGTAAGTCAGTGTTGCCAGGCCAGATCACCCAACACCTTTCCCATGTCTTCAGTTTTCCTGCTCAAGTAGCTGGCTTGTTGTCATGTTTTTAACTTCACATGTGAAGATTTTATCTCCAGAGGCGAGAAGCTGATGTCCTCATTCACAGGAGACAACTTTGCAGCCTTTACGCAGGGACAACGTGACACAATATAGTCCTGGAATGTCCAGGAGTGTGAGGTTCACTTCCTGTCACTAACTTAACAGTGTGACCCTGAAATAAATTTTACAAACCCAAAATTTCAACATGTCAAAAACCAGAAGTTGAGCACTAGATGATTTTAGTGGTAAATCTAATCCCTAAAAATCAGTTAACTTATTACCAACAAAAATAATTTCTGCAGATATGCCCCAATGAATATCTAATAACACCAAGCAACAGGCATTAATATGCCAGAGAATTTAATTGGAATGTTTTTAGTTAGATTTATATAAATATATGGATACCGGTTAAAAAAAATCATATAGAACATAGTTTTTATTGAAAAAGATATAGATGGATAAAAATTTCCTTTAGCCAACCACGTGTGTGTGTTAAGATAAAAATCACCCAAACTACACTTTGTTTCTGTAAGTTAACTCACTAGTTCGCACAGACAGTATAATCATACATATAGTATCATCACAATATGCTTTTTAAAAAAAGGGAAAATATTAAAGACAAAATATACCAAAATGAAAAAAGCAATTGTGAGTGGTAAGATTTTAAGAAAATTCTGTCAATATGCTGAGGGCATGGCTCAAGTGGTAGAGTGCCTGCTTAAGCAAGCACAAGGACCAGAGTTCAAACCTCAATTCCACCAAAAAAAAAAAAAACCTTTTAAAAGTGAATTAAAACTGCTGAAGTTTTTAAATTCTTAGACCCTTCCCATGCCTTAAGGTGATGTCTCTACAGGATGGTGGTTCCAGGCAAAGCCACCTGCCTGCCCTGCCCACCGTAACTCTCCCTGGGCTTAGTGACCTCTTTTCTTCTTTCTGCTGGGACAGTGCAGTTGTACAGCTCCTCTCCTTCCCATTGCCACTACTGATTTACAACTGAGCCTGACACACAGCTTCAGGTCCTGCCACCTGGAAGGGGTTATAAATGGCTGTCAGAGTCTCCTTCTATTCCCACACCATAGCTGATCATATAATAACTGCTTCAGGCTCTAGGCAAGAGAAAAGGAAGCAATCCCCAGCATACATTTTCCTGACAGAAGCCAAAGCGGGAGTAACCGTGGGGGCGGGGGCGCCCTGCTGGGAGGCCTTACCACAGCCTTGTTCTCCTTGATGTTCATGGTCCTCTTCCGCAGAGCATCCGAGCTCTCCTGGCTCTCGTCCCTGGAGTCATCCTCAGACTCAGAGGCAGAATCTTCCCTTTCCTTTGCCTGTCTGCAGCTTTTGTTTCGCCCAAGAATCTGTTTACTGTCCTGTAAATGTGAGCTAGGAAACAGTAGCTCAGAGGAACTGTTTTTATCTGAAGTTTTTGTCAATTTCTTGGTGGGGAACTGAAAGGCTACTCGAAGGCCGATGCTGCTTCTTCTAGACCTGCCTCTTCTGGGGGCAGCTTTTTCTTCTTCATTCTCCTCTTCCTCACTCACCAGGGATGCTTTACCTTTGTCACTCAAATCTGACTCCACGAGCTAATAAAGAGAAAGGACACACACATTGTTTATAATAGACCTACCCCCCCAAAACAAAACAAAACAAAAAACACATGCACATACATTTAAAAAATACCCTGGGAGTTGGGAGAACACAGCTCAGTGGCACAGCATGTGTTTGGTATACGCCAGGCTCTGAGTTCAATCCCCAAGTGCCAAAAAATGAAAGAACTGCTCTGATATTATTTCAGAAGAACAGAGATAGTGTTGCTATTACTAGTTCCCACGGAACTCTCCCGTTCCCACAGAAATTTGCTGATGTATAAAAATCAAAGCACAGACAATCTACCATCAAACCATGCACCATCACACCCACTGACACACTGTTCCATCAGGGAGTCAGGCGTAAACCAAACACTGACAATGCAGGGCTCCTCCACAGTGAACAAGTAAGCTGGTACACCTGGAAGCCAAGTAAAATGAGTAACAGTCAAAGAAAGTGTGTGCCTGACAGAAGAGTTGTCTCCAGATAAAATTGGAGACAGCAATAATACACCAACACATCTGCTCTAAACAGCAGAAACAGGACTCCATGGGCAGGACAGCTGACTTCACTCCAGTGACCGACGAGCAGACAGAGGACCTGTCAGTAGGGTCAGTAGAGGAATGTCCTCCTTAGGACACAGAGTGTCTGTGGTCCAGGGGATCCCCTCCTTTTCCTGTAACCATCAAAATGGGGTGAAATTGAAGTAGACAGCTCTTCAGGTAGTTGCAGAGCACCAGCTCAGTCAGCATAAGAAGTTTTTCAAGGTACAGACTCCAACATCAAAACCTCACTTGATTTTACAAAGTGAGAATAGTTAGAACAGAAGGCAGTGACAGGATGACATCATCCAGGTGACAGTGGAGTGACCATCAAACAAGACAGCCTCCCATCAGGGCATTCCTCCTTAGGGGAGGTGAGGGTCAAAGCCAGCTCCACAGTCACATAGCAGATGGCTTCTACACAGGTGCCAGGCCACAGGTGGGTCTTTAGAAGCTGCTGAATGTGAATGGGCTTAAACTATCTTCACACCTCACCTTTATAGCAAACAGAAGGAACGTTATGTTTATTTTGTGCATAAACAGTTTTCAATTAGTAGAAAACATTTTGGGGCTTGCAAAGATCCATACAACTGTTACGTTTTTGTGTATTGACTAAAAACATGAATTTAAATTAAGAAATAAAAACGAAGTCTACATGTATTGTGGTATTTGGAATTGGAGTCCAGATCAAAGATGACATTAACGGAAAAACTGGTAAAATTGCTCAAGTCTAAAATTTAGCTAATAACAACACACTAACGCTAATTTCTCGGTTTTGACAAATGCACCACAATCAGCTAAGAGGAAACTAGGTCAAACATATAACATACAGGGACTCTCTGTACTACTCTGTAATTTTATAAATCTAAAATTATTACATTTATATTTTTTAAAAACCACAAAAGTTATGCTTTGAAGTCTCCTAGGATTCAAATACCAGTGGGTGGGAAATTGGCCTCCACATTCAGAATAAAAGGAAGAGAGAGATCCACCAACACTCTCTTTCTCTAGGACCCAAGCAGGCCCAGGGTATCTCCAGCCTACAAAGCAGGCAGCAGAGTCTGATGCCGGGAAACCCGAGTCTGCCCCACAGCCATGCTTCTGCCCAAGTAACTTCAAACCTGAGAGGATTACTTCACATACTACAAGAAAGGAAGAACTTGAAGGGTTTGTTAACTCAAGACGGACTGAAAAGATCAAAGAGGCTCAGAAAAGTCCGAGACACCTGATGGGTAAGGACAGTGACGGACACACCCCCCAAACGCCAAGGGAAGACGTGGACATTTTTCCTAAGAGAGAAATTAATCAGTAGACTGAGTGGCGATTTTCATATAATGTTAATTGGCTTCTAGGTTAAATAGAAGGAAAAGTGAAATCTTGTCATGTGTGAAATGACTTTTCACGAGTAAAACTACTATTCAGAAACAGGACTGAAAACATTGCAACCCACAGCCTTCGGCGTTTATAATTACCGTGACTTCTGGGTTACTGTTTATGTTCAGCTCACTCTGGGTAAATCCTTCAAAGTCTTCAGAATCTGAGTCAGTGTCCTCTATAAAAATTCTTCTTAGCTCTTCTGTAAAGTATTTGGAATGGAGATGCACATCCTGCTAAATGAAAAACACAGATTTAAGCTAGGTATGGTGACGCAGCACTTGAGAGGCTGACACAGGAGGATCGTGAATTTGAGGCCAGCCTAGGCTACATAACTAACACCTTGTCTCAAAACAAGAACAAAAGCCAGCAACCACACATTTATCATAGAAGCAGGAAACAGAATAGAGGTTAAGAGAGGAAGGAGAAAATGAAAAATTATCGTTTAATGGATACGAGTTTTTGTCACAGATAATGAAAATATTCTAGAGGTGGACAGTGGTGAGGGCAGCAAGACATGGTGAATATGTGTACTACCACCAAACTATGCACTTGAAATGGTTGAAATGGCGAGTTCTGAATTATGTATACTTTACCACAATAAAGAAGCATGACACACACACGTACGCACATTTTCTAAGGCTTACAGAAACAAAAGCCTACAAACTGGATAATTTCAAAAACCAAAGTGCTACCACCTCAAGTACCTTTGGTGTGCCTGGTGAATGCTGATGGAATTCAGCATCTCCTGCCAAAAAAGCAAACACGTGGAAAGCAAATGTGAGGAGGAAGCTAGTTGTCTCCCACAGCCTGGCTTTCCTCCCTACTGCCACCCAGAGCCGCTCCTGCCTGTGGTAAGCACACTTTTTGCACACAGCAGGTGTTTCTGGAGGAAAGGGCTGGAAAACCTGGACTTACTCCATTACCAGTAACTATGGGGACTGACAGAAAGCTGCCATCCTCCTTACCCCCAGGAGGCAAGAAGTAAGCAACCATCAGTGTAGAGCACATGAGCAGAGGGAAAGATGTTATATGGCTAACTCTTAACCAACCACCTGAGCATGGCTGAAGCAGTAGCATCCCAAGTTTGAGGTCAACTCAAAAACAAAATCCAACAAAGGCTGGGGATGTGGCTCAAGTGACAGAGTAATTGCATAGTATGCATGAGGCCACAGGCTCGGTCCCCAGTAAAACACACAAAGACACTGTCTGATAATGACATTTTCTTTTGAAGTATTATGAAGAAAGAAATCCAACTGTCTTAATCATGTGTGTGAAAGAAGAGAGAGAAAAAAACTTGTAAGCCCAAAGGGAGACCCCCCAAGGACAACCTTTCTTCTTAGGCCACAAGCCTTCATCAGAGCTGAAAACTGTGTCCCAAGTATCCCTGAAATCTCATCCTCCTCCCCTTGATGTAGCAATGACCCTTCCTAACACCACATTTGTTTGAGGTTCTCTCTCTTTCCTGCCTTTCCCTGACTTTAATTATATACTTCTTCAAACCCATGTATCTTTGGAAAAAAAAAAGACGAGTAGAAAAACTTACAGGGGGATAGAGAAAGAAATGCCTACATTTAGCATTCTTTAAGCTTAAAAATGACTCCTATGAATTACTTTAGGTAATTGGAAAGAGTTTACACAGAGCTAAATTACTTTGTTCCTTTGTTGATAGCTGTGGTGCAGCTGCTTGAAAAAAAAATAATACACACAAAAGGGAAGTTTCTTAAAGCGAAGTTCAAGTTGTGTTTAAGGGAGACCAGAGTCAGCTACACGTACTGTGCACAAGTTCAGCTCTCTCAGCTGGTTAAAATGGCTCACAAACGCGTGGGGTCAGGCAAGCAGCAGAGCAGGGCTCACTGTTAAGAATGAATGAATGGAACCCAGCTGGCTGCTAAGAAAACCCACCAGGCACCTGAGTGCAGGACACCAGTGCTCGGGGCCTTCAGCCAGCCCCTGCCAGCTGTTGCAGGGCAATGATGTCTGTGTGTAAATTTCACTAAACAGCCAAAGCTCCTGCCTCCAGCCTGAAGAGAACAGGTCAAGTTTTGGAGCAGCAAGTTCCAACCTTCCAATCCATCTGGTGTTTTCTAACCTTTGTGTTAGCCTCATGGGGCAGCAGGAAGCCTAGGAACACTGGTCTTTGGTAACCTGTCCTGATGGGATAAAACGACGTAGCTGCAACCCTCCACTGAGGCCTATGCTCACATTTTCCTTAGTCCAAAGGGTCAAAGGCTGCTCTCCACGTCCCCACTGCACACAGTCCCACTGCATTCTTGGTTCAAGCTCACACGGCTCTGCTCTCTGGAACCTGTTCCTGACCCTTCCCAAGTAGGCACAAAACTTGGGCCTCGATTGTCTGTATCTACCCTGATCAGGGCTATAAGCAAATCACAGATGGGAAGATGAGGCACCAGAGGTGGTTAAGTTTTTTTTATTCTGAAGCTCATGTGACATAAAGAAACAGACAGGAAAGAAATGGCCTGCTGAACCATCAGACACTTCAACTGTTCCCAACAAACACCCAGCAGTGCCCCTTCTGTTCAGTTACATGGGAGGCTGGGTGCATCAGAGGACCCAGAGGACGACATGAGAATGAAGCTAGAAAGCAGCCTTCAAGTATAAGATCCCCTGCTCAAGGAACTCCTAACCTAGTAGAGAATCCAGACAGCCCCACGAGTCCCCATGGTGAGGTCGGGGTTACACAATAGCGCACAGAGCTAAAGAAGATCCAGTGAGACTTCACAGAAGGAACAGCATCCCAACTGGACAAACCAGGAGCGTCTGGAAATGGTGAGAGAGCAGAGCAGGATGCACAGCGTGGACCAGTGAACAGAGTGGCTGAGGTGAAGGAATCAACCCAGTGTCTGTACTGTACAGAACGGCAGAGAGGAGAGAGCGCCAGGAAGCCAGAGGCTGAGAGGTGGTGTCCTGAGTTTGGAGCATCCATGCTGGGCACTTCCCCGCTGTGGAGCCATGGGCAATTCTCTTCACCTCCCAGAGCTTCAGTTGCATCCCCTATAAATGTGGACAGTGACAGCACCTCCATCTGCCAGGGAAGTCCACAGAGCACATACTACCTGGCACACTGTCCCAGACAACTAAAACTTGCTGGGGTCAGACTAAAGGGCTGGACAGGACAGAAGTAACCATGTAAGTAGTTACCACTGCAGCAAAACAACAGGTCTTTCTCTCAACACCCAGAGTCTGCCAGGGCCTACACTGGGCACTTCACAGGTGTCCTGTACTACTCAGAACACCCCTCAGGTGGATCCCACCGGCTCTGCTCTCCTGCTTTGCCTGACCGTGCTCAGATAGAGACTGGTAATTTCTGAGTAAGAGAGAAGGTGTGATCAGAGTTTCAGTCCTGCAATAGTTCCCATTAGGAAGGGACAAGCATTCTAGTAAAAGCTGAGAGCTAGGGCAGCTACAGAGGGGAGAAAACAAGTGACAGATGTGCAGAACATGGCAGGAGTCCTGTCAACTCCTGGATGGGAGTCAGGGAGACAGAAGGAGGAGGTTGCTATTGTAGTTAAGAGCAACAGATGGAGATAAAGATGGGGAAATGGGGAAGACAGACAAGCAGAAGAGGGAAAATAGTGAGTGTCAGAGGCCCCTTGAGCAACCAGTCCAACTTGAGACTTAGGAATATACTGGCAGCCAGGTATGGTGGCACATACCTATTATCCTCGGATAATAGGCTAATAATAATAATACCTATTATCCTCGGGAGGCTAAGGCAGGAGGATCAAGGGAGGAGAAGGGAGGAGAAGGGAGGAGAAGGGAGGAGGGAAGAAGAGAGAAGAGGGGAACGAAGGGGAGGGGAGAAGGGAAGAGACAAAAGAAGAGAAAAGAAATACAGGTGAGGCTGGAGAGAGAAGCCAAGCTGCACCTGAAGGGCATGCATGGTACCAGCTGAGAGCCAACAATCAAGATCACTAACACAAGTATCTAAGGTCAAAATCTTAGAGAACACCCACACTCAGGGACATGAAGAAGAAGAGGTGTGTAATAGAAAGGAGGAAGCTGGAGCAGTGGGCGGAAGAGAAGTTGGTGGGGTCAAATGCAGTGAAAACATCAAATAAGACAAGGACCACAGAGACTGGAGAGGCCTGGGGTCTCAGAAAGCAATGCTCCCAAGAAGCACAGAAGACACAAAGTCATTTGAGTAAATAAGCAGGCGCTCATGCACATGTAATAACTGCTTCGCTTCCTGGATCTGCCAGTTGGAGCAAGGTGGGTTTTATTTACAGTCTTTTAGGAGAGGCCATGATGGAGGGAGAACAAGGAGTTCTGAGTGTCACAATGAACTTGGAAGAAAATGCCACTAAAGGCTGGATATTCTGATTAGCCGATTGCTAAGGCACAATATAAACCTCCAGGAATCTAACTTTCAGAGAACTGTACCTTATGTTGCTACCGATCAAAATAATTAAAGAAAGAATAATGTCTCCCCAGCAGTTCCAAGAGTGAGGTACAGATAGAACCTCGCCACAGGACCGCAGCGAGGCAATTGTCTCATAGTAACCATACATTCTCTGCGCCTCTTTGCATCAGGCAGTGTGGGTACACGAAGTGGAGCTGGCCCTCCTCTGACGTTGTGTGGGAGGACTGAATACAGTCTCGCCACAGGTAACAGCCCAGAGTAGCAAAGAAAATGGATTTGATCATGTGAGGTCCCTTTATTAAAATACGTATATATATACCTATTGTACATGGGCAGGATTAAAACAGCAAACATGTGCAGAGTACTCGCACCACTTTCTTAAAACATGAGGCATAATGCTTTTAAAATATAGTGTTCAACAACTAAACTAATACCACCAATCTGAAATAAAACAACACCCAAACCAAGATGCAGGCTTCCAGATGGACACACCTGCCTGGGCAGGATGCAGTCCTACCTGTTTCCCCAATTCCAGCGAGTCAAAACTGTCGCAGCTTTCCTCAGATGAGAGGGTTTCCATGGGAACATCATCCTGGAAACCCATAAACTCTTCATCATCGCTGGGGGCGTTGAAGATGTCAGCCACTTCTTTAGGGATCTGTTTTGGATTCAAAGAGGATAAAACCCAGGCCATGGGAATCACTTAGGTAAATTCTCTAGAAGGAAGCAGCGATTATCACTTTATCATAGTTGCCCAGAAGGCCTCCTTAACTCTGGCCAAAAAAAAGTGAATTGGAAGAACAATTCTGGATATACACCCTACTTCATAGAGAATGTCAAGGGTCAAGGTCATACCTAGATAAAGCCATTTTTGATCATTTGGGGGAAATAAGCCACCATTTTCTGAAAAACCACTGATCTCTTTTTTCTGACAGTGGATTCATCCTTAAATGTCATTCATGTAAAGATTCCATCAAAGGTTATCAAGATCAGTCATTCTCATTCTCTCTCTCTAGAGATGAACAGTGTTCAGTCTACTTCAGTTTATTCCTTTCCTAATAAACTTTACTATCACTTTCACTACAAAAAAAGATGTTATTAAGCTCTTCTTAATTTTCAGTCTTCTGTTGTCATATGTTGATTCATAGACAGGAAAGTTCATACATAAGAACAAGAGGCTTTTCCCTCTTCCCTATACTTTAAATCAATTGAGTAGTTGTGGAACTGATTCTAAGAGAATTTAAGCGCCATTAGGGGCAATTACTCCCACAGAGAATGTTGTCAACACATTTAATCTAGCAAATATGTATCTGCTGGGAATTCATTTTTTGTATGTTGATTACATATAAAAGGTTAAAAAAAAAAGGTGTGTACAGAAACTCAATCCTGTAACTTCAGCTACTGGGAAGACAGAGAGAATCAATTCAAAGCCAGTTTGAGCAAAAAATTAGCAAAATCCCCAACTCAACAAAAAAAAAGTTGGGCATTGTGGTACCTACCCTTGTGATCCCAGCAAAACAGGAGGCCATAGTTAGAAGGACTGTGGTCCACAGCCCGCCTGAGGTAAAAATGCAAGACCCTACCTGCAAAATAACTAATGCAAACACACACACACACACACACACACACACACACACACACACACACATGGGATGTGACCCAAGTGCTAGAGCATCTACCTGGTGCAAAGCCCTGAGTTTAAACCCCATATTACAATCAATCAATAAACAAACAAAACACAGAAACGCCTGTAGAGTCTTTACCTAGAACCATTCTATGTTTCCGCATTTGCTTTCTCTATTTCAAGAAAAATGCATAAGCAGTTGATAATATTTGACTATTTTTGCCCTTAGAAAACAGTTTAACATGAGCCAACTTAATCTATGTGTACCCACACACAGTTTAATTTACAGACATACTAATTCGCCTTAAAATGATCCAGCATACATCTTTCTAGGATAAGAACATGCTCGTGGAATAGTTAACATTAATTCAGTATTATCATTAACTACAGTCATTTAATTTTAATGTCTGCAGATGTCCCCACATTGTCTTTTTATAACTTTCAGGAGGCAAGTGGAATCCACTCAAGCAAGCTCTATGCACTGTTTGGATTGTTTTTATGACACTTTTGGTTGTTTTTCCCAACACTAACTTTTACGTAACCTGAGATACCTGCCTTGTAGAATGTTATGTGTTCTGAGGGTATCTGATTGTTTCGGCAAGATTAGATTCAGATTAAAGATATTTGGCAACAAAGTACTTCTTAATACCCTGCACAGAGGCACAAAATGCCAGGTTATCCACTATTAATCAGTAGTGTTTTTCAAAGTCTAATTATAATTCCTTCCAAGTATATTCCTTGTTTTTACTACAATCACTAACACATATGAATTGTACAAATTAGTGAGCTTCACTGTGACATTTCTACACACTCACATATCGTGCTTTAAATGTGACCAGCAAGCACAGTCAAGAGGAGCTTGAATAAGAGGAGCAGTGTAATACACACCCATGCTGTCTGTGCAGCAGTTATCCATCTGCCTGTGGCAAATCCTGCTTCCTCTGCATCCCTAACCATTCAACTTCCTGCCCAAATTATGTACTGAAACCACCTAAAAGCTCAGAAAAGGCAGGCCCAGAGAGCTCGTGGACACTGAACATGTGGAGGCTCACCCACAAGTGGGGAGGTGGTGCGTCCCAGCTGGGGTGCCGGGACAGAGCTGCTACGCTGGTCACCTTCCCAGACCTCACCCTGTGCACCTCCCATCTGACTCTTCACTTGTATCCTTTAACTTGCACTTTCTAATAAACCAGTAAACAGAAGTAGTTCTTCTCCGAGCTGTTGAGCAGCTCTAGAAAATGTATTGAACCAAGCAGGGGGTGTGGGACTGGTAGCCCAGTGGTCAGAAGGTCTAGCCTGCCTTTGAGGTGAGGGCGCCCGGCAGGAATCCACTGCAGAACTGCTTGCTGGCTTGCTGATGGGGAGAAATCCTGGGTCAGCAGAAGTGATCTACATTATGAATGCACAGGAGAAAGCGAATTTGCTGAATACATTCATACATTGCTTCAAGGCTTTCGGGATGGGCAGAGCAAGGATGTGTTAAAAACCATAAACCTCAAATTCATAGCAAAGCCCTGAAATCAAATCCAACATGGCAGGATTCTTCCTTGTCTCTCCCAATCCCACAATGGAACTGCCCCTCCCACACGATGGAAACACTCACCTCCAATATTTCTAGTAACTCATCCATGTGCCCTCAAAATAGTATCAAACCTACACCATTAATGTACTACCAACAGCAACAATAAAGTCAATTTTTCTTCCCAGTTCTTTCTGTCCTTGGCACACAGTCCCACCACATCCTAGATCTTTTCCAGAGATGACCAGTAACTGTCCTTAGGTTGCAAAAGAGCTTTTCATGTGCTTCCCATTCCGTCACACAGTACAGGAAGAAGTTACACCCTCAAGGGTTGAGGTTTAGTAAAGTCTAGTGTGGTATTTTCTTTTAAAATTGAACAGATGGCGGTAAGTAACGCAATGACTATTGGTACAGCTTGTTTGTTGCCACCACCTGGATCCCAGCTAAAGGCCAGGAGTGTTCCCACCTCTGCCTTTGTACAATCAGTGCAAGTATCAACCCATCGAAAAGGTAAATAGTGTCTTACTATCATTATAACAATAAACTTGCTCTCCTAGACCACTATGAGGGTCTCAGGATCCCCCAGAGTACACTTGGCTGTGCTGGCACAGACAAACGTACATACTCAAAACTTTACTTGCATTCTTTCACCAGGACAAATGGGCACAACACTTACACCTAACTCAGGCATGAGTTCTGGGGGGGAAATTACAACTTTTCACCAGGTGGTACCTTCAGCAGTGTTTGCCACCAAATACTCTTTCCAAAGAGACCGTCTGCCATTGTTTAGCCATCAAACTCATACTCCAAAAGAACACCTGTGCTGAAGAAAAACTGAAGATGCTTAGCAAGTGTAGTATGTTACAGTCACCAAGAATGGTCTCTGAAGTGGCAGAGAAAAGGGTTGTGCGTCAAGTTCAGCCTCCTCTGTTTTGACTTCTCACCATTTCATAAGTCAAAAGGATCTGCTGCCCAGAAGCTTTTTTTTTTTTTTTTTAACATAAATGGTTACAGGAGTAGTCTAGCGGCTTATGGATTTCAAGGAAGTACACACAGGAAACAGGCAGGCTTGCACATAGGAGAATAAATTGCTTCTAGAGAGAAAGGCATTAGCCCCTGTGCCCTGTGTGTGTCTAATTCCTCCTTTGTATCTCTGCCTTCTGCACCAACTCCATCAGGGGCTGTGACTACTAAGGAGAAACAAAGGGGAAGAGCACACTTTTGAATACACACCATGCAGTCTTGAGGCAAATACATGGATTCTTGCTGCCAAACTTCAAAAGGTGTTAAGAATTTCAGATCATTGCAAGTCCCAGGATTTACAAAAAAATCTCTGTAAAATATTCCAGTGTCCTTAATGTGCTGAACCCTTTAACAGACAAAATAAAAGAGATAAGACTCAGATAACAGGGATCTGATAAAAAAAAAATGAACTCTTCTAACAGTAATGCGTCAACATATTAGACCCCAGATCAATCATCTTCCTATGCTGTCAGCAGCGATCCAGTAAGGAGCTAGCTGTGCAATCTATACCAGGTGTGTAGTTTTTCAAAGTTTTTGCTTCATTTGATTACAACAATGCCACACTCCTAAGACACACCAAAAAGAAAATTAAAGCAAATAACTGAAAAGAATCAAAGTCAAACAAATTCACAACCAGTGGACATTTACATTAGTCAAACTGCCACAGATTTAGGTAAATGCAATCTAGTTAACCAAAATGAAATTAAGAAAACTCCCTCTTGAACTGTTTCATTAGTCATGATTACCCCTAAAAACTCCACAGCCGTTTCTGTCATTCCTGATATCCATGTATACCGTTTATATTTGTTCACTCTGCCCTTGCTGAGATTAACAAAGCGAATATCATCAGAGGTCAAGTAGAGACCAGGATTCAATTCCAAGAAGGACATGGTACAAGGGTAGACTCCTCGAGCACCTACAAAGGCCTCACTTACAGCAGGACATCAGTAAATCCTTGCCGACAGCATGTCACCTATGTGACTTTGAGGTCTTTCTCCTGGGAAAGGTGTACTGGGTTCAAAGGTACACTCTGACACATCTGGCACAAGAAGAATTAAGTGTTCTAGACTGCAAGGTCCTCCACCTTGCATTCACAGCTCCTCCTTTGGAAGGAACTGTCCATTTCACCTACACACTATATAAAGCCCCTGAGAGCTCATCTCTGGAAGAGAGAATGCAAACTCTGTGGGCTTTGGAGTCAAGCAGGCAGGGAACTTGGGCAGCAGGTCAGTATAGACCACACGGACGGTGCTGCCTGGAGCAGGTAGCCACCGCTCCACTCCAGCCAACAGGAGCCAGGAACGGGAGATCCATTATGCCTAACCTGCGACATCCCTTGGGAAGCCAGGAATCTGAGTCATGGAGGGAAAGACCAAGCATCTGCGGGATGATCTCACGCTTGTTCAGAGAAAGCACACAACAGAACTCACAATGATTTACAAAACCCCAAGGAAACTGTAAGTGCCAGAATTTCAGATATGGCTAGCAGTATACCTACCAGTGCCTGATAGCAGGCCTATGGACAGCAAAGTGTTAAGTATGCATTATACACATACTGTAACATATTATTCAGCCTTAAAAAGTAAGGAAATTCTGACATATTTTGCGATATATGCAAACCTTGAAGACATTAGGCTAAGTGACAAAACAACAAACCTGGTGATCCCCCACAGATAAGATTGAGTGGACACAAAAGCTGAATGGATACAGTTCCAGCTGCAGAGATGGAAAGGGTTCCGGAGATTGTTCATAAACCAGTGTAACTTGACACTACTGAACTGCACGCTTAGACAAGGCTAAGATGGCAAATTTTGTTACAAGTATTTATACCATGATTTTTAAAAATTCAACTGCTGTCAATCTGACCACTGTCAGCCCAAAAGATTCAATTTAAAAAATTAAAAACTAATCAGCTACAAAAGGATGCCTCGTTTGTTCTCATTCTCTCTCTAGAGATGGCCTGCTTTCAGTCTACTGAAAGTGAATAAATGTATTTCTTTCCTAATAAGCTTCACAATCACTTCCACTACAAAAAAAACTTGCCTCAAACTATCAACTGGCTGCCAATCAAGAATTTACCTCTGAAAATAAACTAATGTGAAGCACCATTCATTTAATTTTTATATTGTTAAATTAAGTGTGATTTTTTTTTTAAACTGAAGTTTTTCTGTATCTTATTCTAAATGTATCCTTTCTGGATTAAAAAATATCTCCTCCCAGCCAGGAAGAACATATTTTCTATTAATTTTTGAAGAAAAAAATTGATTCTCTTTTAGAGTGAATTGATTCAAGTACTGGTGTTGATAAAGCTTCAGGAAATGCTTTTCACTCTGGGAATCTTAACTATACATTTTCCCTGGAAACAGCTCGGTTTTAAGCCCTAAGGGGCGGTGCAGGGCTGTAGGGGCTGTGGCATTTGCAGAGTGTACTGTCCTGTATCTATGAAAGGAGACCTTGTTCACAGAGGAGAGCACTGCTCCAGCTTTCCCCTTTAACCCACCACAAAGGGAAGTCTTATGCCACTCTGCATCATAAACACAACCATTTCTTTACATCTTCTACAAATAAATTAGTTGTAAGAAATGTACGTATCTTTTACTATTTACAAGAACTAGCTCAGAAATGAACCACAGACCTGAGTATAAAACCTAAAATAACACAGCCAGGCTTGGTGATAAGTACCTCTAGTCCCAGCTACTACTGAAGAGGCTAAGGCAGGAGGTTCATTTGAGCCCAAAACTCCAAAGTCAGCCCGTGCAACATTGAGACCTCATCTGGAAAGGAAAGGCAGGGCAAGGCAGGACCTAAAACTAAAACTTCTAGGAGAAAATTCTGTGATCTTGAGTAAAGGCAAAGAACTCAAGATCGTGTCAAAAGCACAATGCTGATTTTAAAAATTTACAAATTATAGCAGCACTTCTCTTCAAAAATAAGAAAATGAAAAAAGAAAAGAAATGAGAAAATGAAAAGAAACACCACAGAGAAAATATCTGCAAATCATTTATCTAATAATGAACCTATTCCCAGAATACGTAAGGAACTCTCAAAACTTCATTAAGAAAACAAATAACTCAAATACAAATTAGACGCAGGGTTTGAGTAGGTAGATACTGCACCAGATGACTGAGGAGCACATGGAAATGTACTCACAGTCACCAAGGAAATGCAAAGTAAAACTACAGTGAGATATAACTTTATACCTATCAGAACTTAGCTTTAAAGCTATGACAATACCCAGGTTGACAAGAATGTGAAGCGACCAGCATTCACACATTGCTGGTTGAAAGGCAAAATGATACAGTCACTTTGGAAAATAATCTGGCAGCTTCTTATAAAGTTACGCAATTCCATACCCACAGTATACCTAAGTGCAAACAAAATTGTATATAGTCATTTTATTCCAAAACCAAGAAATAATACAAATCAACTGGAGAATGGATAGGCACAAGGGGTATTATGCATATCAAAAGAACACTGTCCAGCAATAAAAATAATTAATTACTGACATACAACACGGGTAAATCTCAAATACATTATACCAAGTAAAAAAGGCCACATACTGTATGATTCCACTTATGCGACATTTTAGGAAAGGCAAAAACTAGAGACAAAACAGATTGGTGATTGACTGGGGTTAGAAGTGGGGAGCTGACTACAAGAGGCAACAGAGTATTTTGGAGGGTGATAAAATCAACTGAGGCGGTGATTACACACCTGTAGGCAATGTGCCAAAACTTATAGGGACTAAACACTAAAAGGGGTGAATTTTACTGTATTAAGTCTTAAGAAAAGCATGCAGAAACAGCTTTTCTGTTTCCACACATATAAATACAATGCAATAAAGGACATGCCACAAATCAATGGAAGGAACAGGTGTGGCCAAGGAAGGCTGCTGGCACAACTGGAAGAGGAGGAGGAGAAATGAGTCAATTTTGCTTCTGTCCTGACACTTTAAATCAGATGGTCAGAGTCAATGGTGAACTAGACAGGAGAAGACAGCTGATGTGATATGCATCAGACCGTGAATGGGAAGGACTTTAAGAATCAATGTAATGGAAAAGCTTGTATCATTGACCCCATAACAATTTAAAGCTTCTTACTTTCAAAACAAAACTTTTTAAAAAGAAAGGAAAAATAAAAAAGTTTGGGTAAAAATCTGCCAAAAATAGGACAAATCATCAACATTACTAAAAGTTCATACAAAATGAAATACACTCTGAGTCACACAGATAAAACAGAAACACAAGGAGAACTCACACAGTAGACAACACAAAAGAGACTATAAACATATTTTGAGTCTTCAACCAACCTAGTAACCAAAGGAATGGGCAGTAACACAAGTACCTCAGGAACTTATTGTCTCCATTTTTAAGGACGTGCTTCATGATCAGAAAGGTGTGACAGGAAAAACTCCACTACCCAACTGGTAGGAAGACAAATGGGCCCAAAGTTTCAGAAAAGAAATTTGGTGTTATATATCCCTATCAGTCACCTTTTGCATTACTACACCAAAATAGTTTCGGAGGCTGAAAGTCCAAAGAACATAGGCTCTGGCTCTGGCAAGGGGACCATGGTGGATGGCAGGCGGCAACGCAAAAGCCTGCGTCAGGTAAGCAGTCACACCAAGGCAGAGGTGCACGTGTGTGGAAGAGCTTACACTGCCAAACAAAAACTCAGAGAGAGATTGGGGTTCCACAGTTCTTTTGGAGAACACACTCCCAATGACTTAAGGATTATCCACCAGCCTCACCAGCCAAACATTCTACCACCTCCCAACAGGGCCACCTAGCAGACGGAGTTGTTTCATCTTGGGGAACGTGCAATTAAATCATATCCAAGTCACAGAAACATCCAAAATAGAATATGTTATTATTTTAAAGTATATAGATTGAGATTTCAAGATTGCCAGGAAAATTTGGTTGAACTCAAGAGTGATGGAGTATGTGAACTACTATTCACAGGAGAATCAAAATCCAGAGTCATCAGACTGTGAGGATATCTCATCCATCAGTTCAAAAATCTTCCCTCGTCTGAAAGGTGGACAAACGAGTCTTGTTTTACTCAAAGGCACACACAGCTTGTTAATGTCCCTTCACACAGTTTGTAATGTTCCCAATCTGCTGAACAAAATAATTATCTGTCTTTTCAATAACATAACTACATGTCAGTTAGTATTTGGTACTTAACATCAATTAGAAATTTTAGGCCAAATATAGCATCAAAGGACACTATCAAGAAAGTGAAAGGAAAATCTACAGAAAGAGAGAAATACTTGCAAATCACATACCTGATAAGGATCTACTATTTAGAATATATAAAGATCCCTTACAACTTAACAACCCAATCAAGAAATGGTTGAAGAATGAGAACAGGCCTTTCTCCAAAGAAGATACACAAATGACCAAAAAGCACATGCGAAGACACTCAACTCATTATTCATTAGGGAAATGCAAATCAAGAACACCATGTGATGGACACATTTTAGGATGATGTTCATCAAGAACAAGAGAAAGAAAAAAACAAGTTTTGATGAAGATGCAGAGAAATTAGAACCCTTGCATGTTGCTGGTGGGACAGTACAATGGTTCAACAGCCGGATGGTTCCTCAAGAAAGTCAAACACAGAATTACCTTACGACCCAGCGACTATACTGAAGCAAATAATCAAAAGAACTGAAAAAAGGTACTCAGACATGAACCCGCATGTCTGTGGCATCACTAGTCACAAGAGCTCAAAGGTGGAAACAACCCAACTATCCACCATGGACGAATGGCTGGCCAAATTATAGTATGTACGTATGATTCTGCCACACAAAGGGATGAAGTGCTGATCCATCATGCCGGTAAACCTGCACAACATTATACAAGAAGCCAGACATCTGATTCCATTTATATGAAAAGGCAAATCCATGGATACCAAAAGCAGATTAGTGGCTGTCTGGAGCTGGAGGAATGAGGAATGGGCAATAATTACCAGATAAGTATGAGATTTCCTTTAAGGATGATAAAATGCTTTGGAACTAGATAAAAGGTGGTGGATTCACATTATAAATGTGCTAAAATGTCACTTAATTCTTAACTTTCAAATGGTTAATTTGAGGCAAGTCTGTAGCTCAGTGGTAGAGCGCTTGCCTAGCATGTGCAAGGCCCTGGGTTTAACCACCAGCACAGGGAGGAAAAAAAACAAACCACCAACTTCCATGAAATGGTTATGCTATATGAATTTGACCTCAAAAAAATTCTAACTCTCGACTCATGGTAATTTCAAGTCTTAATCTCTATCCTACTATAAAATTGCTTATAATGAATGAGAAAGTAGACAAATGATTTACGAAGCACTGTGAATCACAAGCAGAACACAGCTCTTGACCAGGCTGTCAACTGGTCTGTTTTAGCACTGAGCACAAGGCTGGGCATGTGATGAAAATGCTCCATGAACTCCCCCTAACCAGTCTCCCTGCTTCCCAGAGCACCCTCTACAGGCCTGTCTTCACATAGCAACCGAGCCTTCTAAATGATAACCCCACAGGCTACCATCACACTAGAGTCAACCCCTACACTCCCTCCATCCCCCCCAGCTTTGGGTCCTCTTCCTTTCCACTCACTGCCTGCTCCATGCCCTCCAACCAAAACAGTCCCCTTGCTACTGCATGAAGGGACCAAGCACATTCCTGCCTCAGGGTCTCTGCCTGCACCACAGATGAACAAAATGGTCTTCCCACTTTCTGGTCTCTACTGAAATGGCTCCTCCTCAGGAAGACCTGCCCCTACCAAGGTACATGGAGGACAGACACTTTTTCTAGCTCTTTTCCCTGCTGCTTCTCTTCATTTATTATCACCTGACAGCAGATAAACCTTTAAATGTTACCCATTTATTGGTTGCCCCTCCCAGTAAAATTAAGCCATGAGGTCAGGAACTTCAGTCTGTTCTCTGTACTCCCAGGGACAAAAGCCATGGCTGACTAAAGGAAGAACTCAAACACTTACTGAATGAGTGAGATGAATGGCGAAAAATGTCACACACAGGTAATAATATAATGGGAAATAAAACTGTAAAGATGTAAGAATTTAAAAGTCTGTTTCTGGATAGTGAGATCAGGAAAATGTTAACAGAGAATAGTAAACTGCATTTTAATGTCAGATTACCTCGTTTCCAATCATGGCTCCACCCAGAAACTGAGTGACCGTGGCCAGATTTCCTTACTTGCAAATGCAGAGAACAATTCTTCTCTTGTTATTATGAGGATTATGTAATACATGTAAAGAAGCTGCTATGATCTGGATATGGTTTAAATGTGTCCTCCCCCACGCAAAGGTTCATGTGTTGGAGGCGTGGTCGCCGGTGGGGTAGCACTGGAAAGTGGGCGACAATTCATAGGTGAGGCCTAGTGTGAGGTCCCTGAGTCAATTGGCGTGGTCCCTCACAAGGGAATATGGAACCCCAATCTCTCTCTGGCCTGTTGTTGTGGTTGTTTTGCTTCATTGTGCAGTACTGCGGTTTTGAACTCAGGGCCTTAAATGTTCTATAACTTGAGCTATGCCTCCAGCCTTAACCTCAAGGTTTTTGTTTTGTTTTGTTTTTTGCAGAGCTGGGAATTGAACCAGGGTCTCAGGTATGCCAGACAAACATTCCACTACTGGGCTACATCCCTAGTCTAGTTAGCCTCTAGTTTTGTGATGTGACCCTTCCTCTTGCATGCACTTTTGCCATTCTTTATGAGATCTCTGTAGAACTGACACATTGCCATTTAGACTTTCAGCCTCCAAAACTGTGAGCTAAGTAAGCCTTTTCTTTATGAAGTTAGCCTGCCTCACGTACTTCATTACAGCAATGAAAGATGGACTAAGTACTCAGTAAAATGTCTGCTATGTGTTCCTAACAATCACTGTTAATTTTTTCCTTCTGTATTTTAAACACACACAAAGTAATCAGGGTAATATCAGGAAGATGGTGATCTAGGAAGCTCCAAGGGTTCACTTCCACAAGGAGATACTTAAACTGGCTGAACTAACTTTATAGAAGATCTGGAAAATGGTCAAAGGTCTACAGCAACCAGACAAATGCTGACTCAAGAAAGAAACATCTGAAAGATGGCACTTTTGTAGCAATTTTTTCTTAACCACTTCCACTGCTCTACAGTGTAGCCTTGGTCAGGACACAGCAGCCTGGTCCCCTGCTCTCCCTGTAGTGAGAATGCTTTAACCATGTGCCAGGGAGCTGCCTGAAGGACTGCCATAGATCCCAGGTGGGGAAAAGCTACAGCCACTGCTCCTGAAAGCTGCAAGGGGACTTCAGACCCGCAGAAGGGTACAGAGATTAGAGCAGAAATACAACAGATGGTCTAAGGGCCAAGGAGAAGCCATGGTGGGATTCTAACAGAGATGACATTCAAAGGAAGCCACGATATTGGGGAACGGAGAAAGCCAGGCACAGTTTCAGGCAAGACAGCATGCTCAGAAATACTCTGAGAAGACCTTATTCAAAACATGCCCAGCTAACCACTGAAGGATTTCTCTAGCACAGAGCCAATCAGCAAGGACTAGAAGAAATGGCTGTTTTCTCAAATATTCAGTGTCACTAAGATTAAAATCATACAAAGCATGCAAAGAATCAGAAAAACATGACTTATTTAAGAGTGAATAAATTGATAGAAACTGTCCCAGAGGAGGGCCCACAGACCTTGGACTTACTAGACAAAAATGACCCTTAATAAATTCAAAGACCAAACAGAATAATGAGGCCCTGGGTTCAAACCCCACTACTGAAAAACACAAAATAAAAACATTTGTGCAAAAGATACTAGACAATGAAATGTAACCTACAAAGAAAAATATTTGCAAATCATGTATCTGATAAGGGATTAATATCCAGACTATAACAACTACAAAAAAAAACTCAACTAAGAAATGGGCAGAGGACTTGAATTAACATTTCCCCCAAAGATGTACAGGTGGCAAATGAGGACATGAAAAGATGTCCAATATCATTAATTCAAGAAGAAATGCAACTCAAACCACAATGAGATACTACTTCATACCCATGACAATGTACATCACACACAAAACAAAATAAATCAGTAGCACTGCAAAAACGGGGGCGGGGGGAATGGAACCCTGTGCTCCACCGGTGAGAACATGAAACCCTGCAAATACTGTACCAAATGATATGATGGTTTCTCAAAACATTAAATTTAAAATTAACACATGATCAAGCAATTGCTCTTATAGGAGACATATAGTATAGTCAAATTCTCAGAAGCAGAAACTAGGATAGAGATTACCAGGGACTGGGGGAAGAGGTAATGGGGAGTTATTTAATGGGTACAGAGTTTTAGTTTAGAACAATGAAAAGGTCCCAGATAGTGGTGATAGTTGCCCAACAACGTGACTGTACTTATTTGTGTACTTAAAAATGGTTAAAATAGCCAGGTGTGGTGACACACATCTGTAAATCCCAGCACTTGGGAGGCTGAGGTAGGAGAATCACAAGTTCCAGGACAGCCTGGGCTACACAGTGAGTCTCTGTCTCAAAATTAAAAGGAAAAAAAGGTTAAAATAGCTCATTTTAGTCAGTAAAAACTCCTCCAAAACAACGTCATTTTTCAAAGACAACATGTAAGTGGGGAGAAATACAGACAGATACGTGCATAGGCTTAGAAGATTTATTCCACAGCAGATACACAATGCACAGAACTGAAGTTTGGCAGAGACCCCAGGAATAAAGTAAACCAAACCACCTGGAAAGTGCTGGCTTAGTCCTTATCTAGGACGTCGGCAGGGAGGAAATGTGCAGCCAGCGTTAGGATTTCTTTGGACTCTACAAGACGGACATCCGCTTGGACCACCTGCTCTCAAGGATTTCAACAGGGTGCTGCTGGCATCTAGACAGAAGGAATCGCTTGTTCTTGGGGGACTCGCCTCCTGCCCGTGGGACTTAAAACCCTGAACTCCAAACCACTCACTAATAGGGGCAATCCCCTCCCTATTATTACTCTAACAATCAAAAGAAAACCCACATATCTCTATCACCACCCCCACTGTGACTCCAGTCACTCAGCTACCAACCGCAGAGCGAGTCCAAAAGTGAAATTTGAGTGCCTTTGTCCATCTGTCAGGAGGTGACAGGTCAGAAAGCAACAGCAAAAAAAAAACCTCAATCAACTGCTTACAACAAAAAAGGTTTCTTTCTTGTTCATGTTACACATTCCTCATCAACCAGAGCCTCCATTCCACTCTCCCCACTCCACAACCCCACTAGCAAGTTGCCACTATTCAGAACACAGAGGTCCAGTGGCAGAGAGAATGAGATATGGGATTTGAAAGCACACCTCCTAGAAGTGACATGGAATAATTCTCAGGTTCCAAAGGAAGAAGCAAGTTCAACAGAATAGCCTTGCCAGTTTCAAGTAGCAGAAAAGCACAACCCTACCAGAACACTGGTAGGGAGCCCCGTGGACTTCCACACTCAGGCTGGAAAGCTCTCTGGAGGGAGAAGTGCCACGGTGCCCTACCATCCATCCACCAGGCATTTAATAAGCAGCTACTATGTACTGGGCACCTTGTAAGAGATGCAATGAAGAATGAGGCATATGTAGTAGGATGAGACCATCTTTACAGACCATGTCATCGTGGTATGGTAAATGGGAGCAGACAAATCAGTCCAGGGCTCCAGAAATCCCGGGGGAGGGGGGCTCACAGGGGTGAGGAGGTGGGGTGATATGACCCAGTGGTGGGTAGACAGTCAAGAAGACTAAGGGTGAGGGAGGGGTGGTGTAGGCTCAGTCTGCACAGTGGTGAAATGGAACAGCCTGGAGCACCACATACAGCAGCCTCTCAGGGAGAAGCAGGAGTCTGGAGAATCTGCTGTCTTTGGAAAGAAGCAAGTGTCCTGTGCATGATCCAAGCAACCAACATGGAACAGCTCTTCAGATTGCTGGGGCTGGGGGGAGGTCTCCTTCCATCCTGCAGCCCAGCCTTGGAACCCTTCCTACAAGACCCTCTTGACACACTTCTGTCCTGCTAAGAGCACTGACTCCAACTGTGGAAAATGAGCCCCAACCACCTCTGGGACACCCGTGCACGCTGCTGGCATCACTTGGCTCCTGGCATTGTAAGAATGACACACTTACTAAGAGCACATCTTTTTGCAGTGCCTAATTACAAATGCTTAGCTCAAGGAAAGGTCAGAGGACACACAGCCGCTCTAATCCCTGACTGCCTGCAGCTGGCAGCATGGGGAAAGGGTGACATTTTTAAAGTCAGGTAAAGGGATCATTACATAAGAGGCCATGTGCACGTGTAGCCAAGGCTGGATGGGGCCCTGTGGGCTTTAACTACTTTAATAACAAACAATAAGCTTCCCAAAAAGTTTTATAAAGAAGAAAAAAAATGCCTGGGGCCACCTGTCACAGAAACAAAATGACAGTTAAGAATAAACAATGATATTAAAGACATCATCATTTTTCTTAACTTTCCTTCTGAACCAAGGCGAACAGAAAGCAAAATGAGGACAGGGGACATGTTACAATGAAAGTGTCCATAGGGACTTCAACAGCAACAGAAGTTCAATCCTGCTCCCCATCAAGTGCCCTTCAGTCACAGTTCCAAACTACAAGGAATTGTAGGGAGTGGGGAATGGGGAGTGGGAGGGAGCTAACTTTTCTTTACTTCTTTGAGATAGGGTCTTCTCATATAACCCAGACTGACCTCAAACTGTAATCCTCCTGCCTCAGTCTCCGGGGGATACTCCATGCCCAGCTGGAGCATAGGCGCTATCTTTTCTAATTCAGAAATTATATTATAGGTATGATTTCTGAGTTTTATAATTAGCAGTTCAGAACTTCTCCAGCCTGAGACCTAGTGAGAGCCAGAGGGCCTGAAGGGCACAGGTGGGACAGGGAGGGGAATTTTTTCCCAGAACAGTCCTTTTTAACGTGATAGAATGTAAAACAAGCATGACCTTGAAAGATAAAACTGGAGCTTGCGAGAAAAATTCCTACCTGAACAGCATGGAGCTGTTACACCCCCACCTCATCCCTACCCCAGGCCTTGGGACAGGCATGGACTGGCTTCTACATTATTTCAACAGAAGCACTGGAGGATGTTCTACACCATCATAACTCATACTTTCACTCACTCTATACTGACAGCACTAAACCACTTTTTTAAAAAAATTCAACAAATATTTAACACTTATTATATCTCAGGCCCGTACCCACTAGGTGGATGATTTGAGGCCACCAGTCACTATCTAGACAAAACCCCAGAGCCCTCATTACAGAGAAAAGGGTCTCCCAGCGGGATAGAGGGTGTCTGAGGATTTATGCCAAAAGACAGAGACTGCTGGCTGGCTCACAAATGCAAGGCACTCTCCAGGTATACATACTTTTGGAGTAGTTATTTAAACATGGGTGCTACCCAAACAACTCTGCTGCTCCTCAGGAGGGCTTGGGGAAATAGTGGAGGGGATCCCCAAGGAAATCAGTATGATGGGAAGCATACACAACCCCAGGAATGTGTTGCCCGCACACCTGGCAGCTTTGTCTTCGGGCCTCCTTCTTAGGGATTCCATACGCTTTTTTGTTGTTGCTGTTGGTGGTGGTACTGGGGATTGAACTCAAGGCCTCCCAGAAGCTATTGTTTATAAACATTTTACTGAAATGTAACACACAAACAAAAACATAGATATATTGTTAAGTACACAGCTTAGTGAAGTTTTACAAATTTTTCTACCCTGTACAACCAGTACCTGCATCAGAAATAACTTTTTTCTACTGTTTGACCTGTGCACATCCAAACTTCAATGAAAATACATTTTCAGGAATGCTTCTAGGAGACTATCATTAAAATAAGCAAGACAAAAAGCAACTCTTTTCAAGAAGTGACCCACTGCCACACAGGAGAGGCACTCAGCGTGGGACCTCCCTATTCCCAGTCAATAGGACCGCTTACAAATTCCAGGACAGTACCATCACAGTCACTCCACCTTCTAGGGTTTCCTTTCCAGGTAGACTAGATGATGGTCAAGAACAGACCTCTAGGACAAGGTACCACTTTTCCCCAAATTAAAACATTCTACTAGCTGCTCTAAGTTCTGGGAGAGATCAGTCAATTGTCTCAGTCTAGATTTCACAAGTGTTGGCTCTAACTTCAGCAAATCCTTTTCCTTCCACTAACCCATCACAACAGAAGCAGAAATGCCCTAGGAAAACAAGGTCTCACAGGCTTTCACCTACTGGAAAATCAGGCACAGGCCTTTACCAAATACTAATACATTACAAGGAAACAGTAATTTAAAACAATGCTTTAAAAACAAAACAACTCGTGTAAACTCCAATGTGAGTCATGAGCTTCCATTCTAGCACATATATTGCAAAGTTCCTTGAAGAACTACAACCAAAAAACCCGTAACAGAAAATTAATACATAAAATACACACCTACTCAGCAAACCACTGCTTTTATTAAAATGAAAACTGTAGGGCTCACGTGCTAGAGCACAAGTACTGCACAAAAAAAAAAAAAAAAAAAAAGTAAAGGCCTCCAGGCTGCTAAGAAAACTGGACTTGACAGTGCTAAAGAAAGCAGAACTGAAACAACAATCAGACTATCAAGGTTATGCAAAAATGAAAAAATGATGCGTATACTTCATGCCAACACTAGATGGGAATGATCCAGAAAATGAGGCACACAGAGCCTGTGTGGTTCACTAAGATGTAAAGAGTTCACTAAGATGTAAGGTGAAAATCATTCCTAAGGAAAAGCTTCATGGATCTTATGTTCCCAAGCTGACCTTTACAGAGTATAAAATCTGGTGAGTCTCCCAAAATGGATCAGACTAGCTGCTGACATCCAGCCCTCCTAGTGAAAGGGAGGAGTGAGGTTATCATGATACCGCGAACACTGTGGTTAAGAAAAGATTTCTATTCTCACTATTTTAGGGAAAGTTTTGTGACCTGGCCAGGTTCTTGACTCCAGTGGCAGGGGCCAGTCAGGCAATGAACAGAAAATCCCAGCACAGAGCTGCTTCTTTGTCCATTTCCCTGGGCAAATCAATGTAGCCTTAGTCTTTAAAAGTAGGCAACACAACCTACTTCACAAAACTACATGGAGGATTCGATCACAACGTGAAGGACCTAACAGCATGACTTTTACAAGGAAGTGATAACTTCCATCTCTTGGTGGGAAAAGGGATGGCTCTGAAGGTCTCCTCCCACTCCCCTAATCCAAGGCTACCAAAGTCTCCAGGGCGCAGAGCAGGAGCCAGCTCAGCTCTGGCAAAGGCAGAAGAGGCAAGGAGTTCCAGGGGACCTTCTGGTGGAGAAGATGGGGAAAGAACAGTGTTCTAAACTTTGTTCTTTCACTATTAACTAACTATGCCTGACGATACTAGTCGGTATTCAGTGAACATCTGATAAATGGTCACACCCAGTGTCAAGTCCTCCAGTAATCATGAAAAGGCAGGAAGCATCAACTCTGAGAGTTGCCCAGTGAGACTCCACAACATACTTTGGGGTTTGTATAGAGCACTAGCATTTACTACTACGGAAGAAAAACATTTCTGAGCGTTAACTTCAGCTACGCTCACCATAGTTGCTTTTGAAAGTCTTATTTCAAAATATTCACCAACCACTGCCTTTCATAAGCAATAAAGTGGCCTAATTTTTTTTTATCTCTATGCCCACACCAAGAAGCCTTTTATAAAACAAAACTGGATCTTAGTTCTAAAGAAAATTCTTAAGAGCCATTTAAAAATCAATATGCTTGGACTAGTCTATTCAAATAGTTTCAAGGGCCTTTTTTATTAATATACTCTAGCATTCATAAATAGATTTGTCATGTAATAGCTTGTGGTTCTCTGTCCTGGTACCTGACTAGATAAGAATCGCTGTGGTCTCTTAGAATTCAGTTCTGCTATGGATGAGAAAGTCAGTAGTACAGAGAAAAGAATGGGCAGGTGGCATTTTAAATACGAGACTATGAAAGTGGCAAATCACTGTCCTTCCAGAAGTCACATTTTAAGTCACACAATCAGATGGGTACACTTTGCAGCTATGAGGTCAACACCTGAAAAATTCTCCCTTACCCCTTCAACAGCAGGCTCTATGTATATTCATGAGGACATTTAGCATCCTGGAGCTAGAGGAGAGTGAAAAGGAGGACAGTGACACTCTGGACCTACCAGCTTCTCTGCCAGGAAGCTGAGACTCTCTCCTGCAGCTCCAATGAGCTGCACTGTTGACAGCTTAGTAAGGGATCACACCCTTTCCTGCACTAGGGATTGTTTCCGTCACTCAACATTAAAGTGCAAAGACACAACGTCAGCCCAAGAAGGACCACAGCCCCTGGGAGGCCCGATCACTGCAGAGGACAGCAAATCCACTACACTGCTGTGGTCACAGAAAGCAGACTTGAAAGTGGATCAGAGTGTGCATGCACTGTCTCCCTTCGATGACTACTGTCCCTCATAACATTCCACCTAAGCCGCTTTGCTTTGCTGGAACACCTTGGAGCTCTGCACTTTCCAAGGGGTGGAAATTATATTTACTGCATGTGTGAGATTAAAGCACACTGCCTGCTGAGCTGAGCCAGAATGGGTGTGCAATGGGGCTTCAGTCTCTCATCACACCGAGGTATTCATAAGGCTGGGGACCGGAGTAGAACCACATGAATTTAGCATCTTGTTGTGCCTGAAATATTCATTAAGTACTCTTATTTGCAGTCACCTGCCTACCCCTCAGAATCACTCTCAGCTCATTTAAATTAAAGAGACTATAATCCGCTCACATTTAAATTATGACAAATAGGAACATTTCCACTGGAAAAAATCATCGCATGTTAATTTGTGCTGCCAATTAGGAGGTCTTTATCAAAGAAAAAAAAAAATAACCCGATCATCTTACATATAGTAATTTGCCCTAATTGGTATATAACGGGTTGGATATAATTTGTGGATTATCCTCACATGGTAAATAGTTTAACATTTTAGAACTACCAAAATTTAGCCTCAGTACTTGACAGTAAAACGTTCACTTCCAACTGTCCAACTGCACATTCTGGAACATTCTGAATTTCCAAAGCAAGAACTATGGATACAAGAGTGCAAAGTGTAAACAACTTTCCAGCAGAACAACAGGTTTCTGGAGTGATACATCAAGATGCATTTTCTGATGAAATGTACAAGGAGCTCAAATCTCCTCCAGAGGTGTTTTGTTTGCTTCAGGTTCTGGAAAAGCTAAAACTTCTAGAAGCATAGAATGCCAATATATGGCAAAAGCCAAGTGGCACCCAAAAAAGAATCAAAGCTTGACTCAGTCCTCAGGCTGGCTCCTTGTTTTCCTTACTTTTAATATCATTTTTAAACATTTCTCACAAACGGCCACTTTCAGGAGAGCTTGCAGAAATCACTAGCCAAAGCGACCATTGTGGTTCAGTCCTTAATTGGCCACCAGACTTAGGCAGGTGAGATCTGGCAACGCTGGGGGCGCCTCCCAACTCCCAGCCCCAGCGCCCAGGTGGAGAACAAAGGTGAGCACCAGTGGAAGGTTAAGGTGGAAAGAAGCAATGGGTCCCAGGGTTCTCAGCAAAGCACAAAGAAACCAAACCTTCGCACAAAACATCTCAGGCCCCAAAAGCAGCGGAGAAGCTGTTTCCTTCCCTTTTTAAGTGTTCTTAGCTTTTAGTGGGTAGAGGGGAGGGGGGAGGTGTTATTGCTTACCTGTAAAAAAACCAGTTCATTTTCAGTTTTATTTTGAAACAGGGTTCATGTAAAAGTAGAGAAAAGCGCTTTGAAAAAGTTTCAGAGACTTTCACAATTTCCACCACTCACTGAAACTTTTGGGAAAGTTACTCTTAAGTGTTTGTTAATGAGTTTTAAAGCCTAGTTAGGGCCATAATGCCTAACTGGAGTCTTGCTGCGTATATGATTTGGGATCTTGCAGCTGTTTATTTTTTAACTTGGCCATAAGGACATTGCCATTTCTCGAAGGTAGTTACAAATTCCTTGAAAACATTTATAGAAGCTCTAAGACGATCACAAAAGCAACTCCTCTTCAAACTCCATTACCCAAGTTGGGCTGGTCTGACTCGTGTGATTTTTTTTTTAAGCAAAATCACACTTTGTTAAACTTCCTTATCTCTGTGCCAATTCCTGCAGGAAGGGAAGGGGAAGCTCGCTAGACTCCCCAACCCTCCCCCAGGTCCCCCAGCGCTGCAAACTCAGGCGCTGCGTCCCCGGTGCCTCCCCGCACCTCCCGAGGAATGCGTGCACACCTGGGGCGCGAGGCCGCAGCAGCTCGGTCTGCGACCCTCCCCCCGGGCACCACCGTGACCCCCCGCAAGCACCTGCGGGGCGCGCCCGCTCAGAAGTTCACGGGACAGGGTGCACTGCGGTCAAGGGCCACGTTTCCAATCTGGGGCCAGGGCGCAAAGGAAATGCAAGTCGTGGGGGCGTCCGGGCTACCGGACCCTCACCTGGGAGCGAGTCGCCAACTCCATCTTCCTAACCGGGCTCCAGCCTCCTCCTAGCACGCGGCCACTGGAGCCTGAACTCGCCACGGGCGCGGCGCACCGAGAACACTCCGGAGTCGCGCGGCCGAGCGCACTCCGTGCGGACCTCCGGCGGGCCCAGGGAGGGGCGCACTCGGCGCCCGGGACGGGGGGAATGGCGCCGGCCCGGCCGCTCCGCGCCGCCTCGCGGGACCACAAACCACCGACCACCGGCCCAACTTGGCGACCCGTGAACTTCACTTCTTGGGCAGCACGAGGCGGGCTAGGGGCAGGGCGCGGCCGGAGGCGGAGGGAGGGTGCGCGCGCCGGGCTCCCCCCTGCCGCGGAGCGAGGGAGTGGAGCCGTCCAGTCGGGGTTCGCGCGGGAGAAATGAGAAGGGGCCGCCCCGGCCCGGATCCCGCGGGCACGCCCCGCTCGCTCTGCTCCGCGCGCCCCGGCTCCAGCTTGGCCCCGCAGCGCCGGTCTTCACCGCAATCTGACGCTCGATTCAGGAAAGGATTTTAGGGCGGCTTCGGAGCCTGTTTTGTTTTGTTGTGGTTGTAAAGGGGCGGGGCTTGCCGTCTCCCAAAACATTGGCCGCTTGCTTCACTTTGCAAAACCAGCAACCCAAGTTTCTTTACCAAGGCTGGGGCGCAGCACCCCTGCCCCGGAAACTTTAACCCGGCTTTGCACACTGTGCAACTGCACGCCGTGCCGTTGCACGCGAGGCCTCCACCCCCACTAGGCAGCGTTCCTAATTGGTACCCACCAGGTATCAGCTACTGGGTTGGACCTGGGGACACGAGGGTGAATAAAACTCTGGCTTGCCCTCTGTTGGAGTTTATGAACTGGGAGTCCGTCTCCACCCACACGATGTGAATGAATTAATAATACAAGGATAATAAGAATGACAATTATGTAATTTTATTACTTTGGTTGATAATTGGTGTAAGTAGTAATCTGATTGCTACCACTAATTAAGGATAAATGTAATAATGGTGCGTATTTGGAGCGATGACACAGGCTGTGAAGAAAAAAGTAGGTGGTGTTATAGTGCAGAGGCAGAGGTCAGGGAAGACTTCTACAGTTCTGGCGGGAGGGGTGAAGAATGAAATGGGTTGGAAGTTGTAGAAGGCCGGAAGTAGGCTCTGAGGAGTCTGGAAAAAGCAGTCCTAAACACAGTATTGACGGCCTGTTCAGCACTGAGGTCCTGAATTTGGAGTGCAACAGCCTGTTCACATAGGACCTCTGCACCCCCTCGGTTGCTCGAATCTGATGTTCATATTATCTTTGTTGAGGGAATGAATGAGGTTGCCTCAACAGTTACTCCAGCTTGAAGATAAAACATCTGGGAATGATCCTCCCTGCTTTCTTCTTTAGTGCAGCAAACATGTGTTATGTATTCTCCGTGTTCCAGACCCTTAGAGGCAGTAAGAACAAAACATTGTCTGATTTAAGAAAATACCTTGACTGGATATGACCGTACAGCTCTGTAAATCCCAGTACTCCCGAGGCTGAGGCAGGAGAACCCTGAGTTTGAAGCCAGCCTAGGTTACATAGTGAGACCCTACCCCAAAGAAAAGGAAGAAAAGTTTGTTTTCTTTTTTTTGGATAATATGAACTATGATTGTAGCTACTTTCATGTTTATTATGTTTGCGATTTCCTTCACATACAGTATCTCTAGGAATTCTCTTAACATTCTCCCAGATTTTTTTTTTCCAAAGTGGCAGTAAAGTTTTATTGAAAGTGAAAGCAGGAAAAAAGTGAAGAAGGCAAGGAAGACCACAGGAGAGCAGAGGGTCTCCCAGATTCTTTTTGTCCACGCTTTTAAATAAGGAACTAGAATCTTAAGATTCATGACAAAGATTGCTGCCACCCTGCTAGTGACAGCAGCAGATTGTCAACTGGAAACAATTTTTATACCTCCAGATTCAACATTCTTTCCATAGTTCTTTACTTCTTCTGCCAGGAAGTACACAGTGCAATTTACTCAACCAACCTCCTCTTCCTCTTCCTCGGCTACCACCTCCTTCTATTTCCTCCTTCTCCTTTCTTCTGATAATTGCTTCCCATGAACCAATGATTTTATTTGCATTATTTCTTATCATGGTAGCTTACATCAAATCCCTTTTGGAAAGGGAGTATTAAATTTGGAGTAGTCAAGTTACAATAACTAGCCTAGCTAGTGTTTCAAACCTGTAAGCTGCTGAGTCTTCCTGATTTAGAAATCTGCAGTAACCAGCCCTAAGTCTTCAAAGGTCCATCTGGAAACTTCCTTTGCCCAGTAGAGCCCATACACTTGAATGGTACTCGATAATTAATTCTGTATTGGTGCGTTTTGGTCTCATTCTGTTCCTTAGGAACCAGGGGGTTTTAACATCCATCTGTGGTAATACTTTCTACTAATGGTTATTGATAGAGTGAATAAGGCTTGAGCAAGGAGTTTCAGCATGGACTGTACGAATGAGGGCCCTTCCAGAAGCAATGGAATACATACTATCCATACTGCCACCAAGGAAAATACTTACAAACCAATTCTTCGTCTATCTAGAAGTCTATGCTTGATTCTTGCTTTTAAAATGTTTCTATGAGAGAATAAGAAATCTTCCAAGTTCTAAGAAGTCTGTGACGAGAAAATGAGGGAGTTAAGAACAGCTACCCTGAAATATGCTGCTGTGGCATATTGTTGACTCAAAGATACGCACACACCCATACAAAGAAAAACAAAAACAAACAAAACAACAGGTGCACAATCACACTAACCTTCCCGGTATTCCGGTATTCCTTGAAAGTAGATGAAACTCCCTTGTAAACGATATCTCCCTACCCCAGAAGAAAAACAACATTCTTATCAAGGATAGGAAACTGAAGTACAGGGAAATCTGTGCAGACCAGTCTTGTTAAATTAACCCTTATCTTCACCCAAATAACTACCCTAAGGCAAGGCCCCATGCCTTACCCACATGTTACTACTTTGTTCAATTCAGTACAGAAGTGTTCAACTTGAACTGCATGTTTGGGTATTCATTTCTTCATGACAGCTCTCGTGCCACCTAAAATTTGTATGAAATAAGTTGGTATGCTATTCTCCTATTAATATATATCTTATATGAATTTAATTCTCTGGCCCGGCTGGGCCTCAGGTAGGATGGAAGTGGAGTTTTGCATCCCTACAAAGCTACCACTGAACTGACTTGAAATGAGGTGACAATTGTGATTGGATGTCAGCCCTGGCACCAGTGTTTGCCTTGTAGAAGGAATCCATGCATCTCTACCCTCTTCTTCCCACAAAGCTCAGTTGGCAAACTCTTCTGCCCATCGATGTCACTCTGGATTACTCCACAAAGAATCCAGTCTTGGCAGAAAGCTGGACGTAGTACGGGTAATATCTGGATAATGCTTAGCACTATATTTGCTGGTGAATAAAGGAATGACAGCCAAACAAGATAATACCCTGCTTGTCTCTATCTCTTGGGCTCTTGAAACTTTCATCTCCTTGTGATTAGGTCCTAGCCTAGAAAAGAGAAACAGCCCTACGTTTGAGATATTCAGACCTCAAGTTTCCAACTTGGTGCCAAATAATCAGTTAGGATTGAGTCTTTTTGTAGTAAAACCATAACATTTCCATGACTGGGTGCTTTTGTGGAAAGCTTTTTATTTTAAACTGTTGTCCCATGTTCCTGCCTTGCAATAGAAGAGACTGCTGATATGGTTTCACAATTTAATTACATTCTGATAAAAGCCCTCTTGAATACCTTTAGAGATAAACATCTGGACAATCAATATTCAAATGCTTCCATATGCTGAGTGCAGAAAAATGCATCATGATGAGGCCGTACTGCCTGTGGTTCTACAGGGAAGACAGGAATAGGGTGTCAACAGCAGCAGCTCTCTTAAATAGAACTCACCTTGCTCCAAGCCCTGTGCTGACACTGAATTAACCTTTTTCATGTATCCTCTCATTATTTGTTGCCTTTTTTTTTTTTTTAATTTTTTTGCAGTACTGGTTTGAACTCAGGGTCTCCTGCTTCTGCTCTACAATTTGAGCCATACCCCAGCTGCATGTTCTTAATTTAACCTACAATTGTGAGAGTTCTACATCTGCTGTGAAAATAATATTTGCAAAACATTTGGGATTTCTTAGAAATCCTATACAGACTCTAACCATGATTAATACAATCCATGCCATAAGCTTTTGCAATGTACAGTATGCTATTTTTAATTTAGCCTGTGAACATAAATTACTTGTAACTAACACAGTGAATGGATAAAAATGAAAGTAGGCTATTCACTAATTCTTATGTTTCGAAGAATTTACATATTGTAAAAGAAAATTTTAATGACCTATTTCTAATTAGTGGTCCCAACAAAAATAATGTGATGCATAGTTTTTAAAGAACTATGTTTTTTTCATAATGAATTGTATAGGTAGCCTTATAAAAGTAATTTGTAAAATATCAATAAATGTATTTATAAGAAATCACTTTTAAGTTACTTATTAAAGAACAAAAGTCATAAATATTTCACTAGTGTGATAGAAAAATGCAGACTATTTTTAAATGCAAGGTTTTAAATTTCCATTTTGTCAAAGCTAAATGAACCAATTATCTAGTGTTTCAGGAAAGAATTGCAACGTGTCAATATCCATTCCGTTCATTTTCATTCCTGAAAACTTTAATAGTCCAGCTATGGACAGTCTTAATGATTTGCTAACTCTGATTCACAACATCCAGCAAGCAGTAATAGAAAGTCTTGGACCATAAAATGGAAAGTTTTGGATCAGAAATGTAAGTCTTCTCTATATGTTTGGCTCTACAAATATTTTGTAGTAATTCTATAGTTTTCAGGGTGGAAAATCCAGAGCCTTCCAGACTTTGTGAAATTTCCAAAGTTGTTAACACTTAGCCTTTTTACTTGGAATTATTGAGTATTTATATGCCAGGGATAAGGCTGAATCATTTCTGTGTTAGCAGAAAATCTGGAGTCTTAAGGCAGTTTGGGGTTTGCTTATTCCTTTAAGCTTCCAGATGGTTCTCAGACAGGCATGTTTGAGAACCAAGGCTCCAGCCTAACTTAGTACTTTGCACAGTGTGGTCCTGAGACCAGGAGTATCAGCATTCCTACAGCTCTGGTAAGATTAACATTCTTGCCTCATCTCAGACCTACTGAATCAGAAACGGGGTGGAGCCAGAAATCTGTGCTTTAGTCACCATCCAGGTGACGGATCCTTGCCCAGACTTCAGAACCTCTGTGGTTGTGATCAAAGGTTGATTGGTTACCACCTGGTGACTTGGGACTACTCATTGAGCTTCACCTGTAAAGTGAGGGTGCTGCCTGCCTACTCAACCCAATCAGCAATATGCTTTGTGTATAGGGACAGTTCTTCTTTTTGACTTATTTTTCAATCAACAAGTAAAATTGAATACCTATATGGTGTTTGATAAGATGTTTTGATGTGTTTATACATTGTGGAAAGTCTAAAAGAAACTATTAACATGTATTACTTAGATATGCTTAAAATCTCTCAGCAAATTTCAAATATATATTGTTCTTAATTTTATTCACCATGACATACAATAAATCTCTTGCATATATTCCTCCTATTTAACTGAGTTTTGTGTTCTTTGGCCAACATCTCTCCAAGCCCTGCGACCCGCCCCGCAAAAAAAATGTATTCTTACAAAGATGAATGTGCTATAGCAATGTAATTTTTTTTTTTTTTTTGTAGTACTAGGGATTGAACTCAGAGCCTTCCACTTGCTCTACTACTTGAGCCACACCCCAGTCCTTTTTGCTTTTTTCAGTTTAAGATGGGATCTCACACTTTTGCTTAGGCCAGCCTCAAACAGCAATCCTCCTGTCTCTGCCTTGTGACTAGGATGTGAATGTATTTTGAGATGGCCAGAATGTTGGAAATTCCCAACATTGTACTAATAGTAGTAATCCTTCTATTCATCAAACATTAACCAGGTTCTAGAACTTGTTTCTATACTATTTCATTTGGTCATTGCCACAAGAATATATTGTATCTAATATCCTCAATGTTCACATGAGGAAAATGTAACTTTGAAGGTATAAGAAACTTGCTCAAGGTGCCAGCAGAGCCAAGTGAGATCTCAAAAATCTATAACTAAGCCATACTCCTCACCTTTGTGCCCTTAGTCAGGTGACATAAGAAATTCAAACTTTAATTAAAATAAACAAGAACCAGGTTATTTCTGTACTATCATCACAACATACTTGCTGTGCCTACGGCTATTGTTTTCTAAAAGTGAATAGTCCTCTTTTTTTCTTGGTCACTTTTAGAAGGTGTTCTACATTCATTTCAAGAGTCTTCTCCCTACACCATACACACAGACCCCTATCTCTCTTTTTTATACTCTAGACTTGAATGTGGGGAAATTTGTCCCCAATGGTGATTTGCGTCTTTAACACCTTATCTTGTCTGGATTCTTTTACAGTTTTTGAGTCCAAAAGAGCCCCTGACCTTGCTAGCTCAGCTAACTACAGCTCATCCTGAGGGCATTTCTGACAGTACAAACCTCAAGGCCCAATTTTAAGACTCTGTAATCAACCCGAAACATAAATTCTAAGCTGGGCTCAGTACAACAGGGATTGGGCATTTCTGACCACTACATCAAGGCAAATCATATCCATATACAAATTAGGAGGGCAAAGTCTTCTACTCTAAACACATAAATATGGCTTGTTACAGGAGGGCATTGCTAAGCACACCTGCTCTCCTAAACAGGAGGTGGACTGTTGCAGTCAGGCGCTGAGGAAACTGATATGTAATGCTGTTACATTTAGAGTCTGTTTTTTCGTTTTTGAAGAAAGGAACATATCAGTCCCCGCCTCCTTCCCCCTCCCCCCCTCCTCCCTCCCCCCCTTTCCTCCAGCTCCTCGCACTCCATCTCTCTTCTCTACTTTATCCCTCAACACTGTGCCAAGCATTTTTGCATTCTCCACGGAGATCAGGAAAGGCTTTAGAGGGCTTTTTATGTAAGGAGGAACAGGTTTTGCAATTCTATAGGAAGACTGGGATATGTGAAAGCCCAGACAAAAATCTAACGTACTTGAAACTTGTGCCTGGGCTGATATACACAAGCCACAAACCATGTTGAGAGGGAAAGAGAAGCAGCGTGTACATTAGAACCACAAAGGGACGGAAAACTGCAAGCAAACCATTTGCTTAACATCATAAATTTATCTTTTGCTTTCTACCGTTTCGCCCTTAAAGCAAAAAGAAGAGAAGCAAACTAAAATACTGAAACAGATTCGGCAAAAGTCACAGGCTAAAAAGTCAATAGGAGCTGAAGTTTATTGACTTCCAAGCAAAACTGTAACTGCCTGACAGTGTTTAGATGTCTTTAATGCTCATGAAATCTTTTAACTGAAACTCGGGAGGTGAGCAGAAACTTCAGTGCTGACAGCTTCGCATCAGGCATGCTGTCCCTTGGATCTAGGCTTAGCAAGCCCAAGTTACAGTTGCTAATTCACAGAACCGGTGCGCCTGTGGCAAATCCCATCTTCAAGTCCATCGTTTCTTCCTTTGTTCTATTTGGAGACAAAAATAAAAAGAGTACTCTTGTAGAATTGTACTTCGTTGTTATCTGAAATATTTATTAAGGTAACGTTGACTCACATTCAGTTGTGAAAAATAATTTGGAGACCCTAGATACCCACTGCCCAGTTTCCCCCAGTGGTAACATTTGCAAAATAAAAGTAGGCCCACCAGGATCTCTACATTGATACAATCCAACAGTCTTATTCCAGTCCCCCAGTTTTACTCATATTTTGTTCTCTATAATCTTAGGGCCTGTGTAGGTGTGTGCAACAGTTTCAACATCATAAGGATTTCCTGTTACCCTTTATAGCCCTGGCCACCATCCTCCCTTCTCCCTGCCCCCTTCCATCTTTACCACCTGGTACCACTAATTATTCTCCCTTAATAAAGTTTTGTTAGTTCAAAAACATAATGTAAATAGAATTATCTTGTATGTAACCTTCTGGAATTCGCTTTTTAAAAAATCAGCATCGTTCTCTGAAGATTCATGCACATACTTCCACATATCAACAGTTTGTTCTTTTTCAGTATTGGGTAGTATTCCATCATGCCTGTGTACCTCTTGTTTTCAACCATTCACTAGTGGAATAACATCTGGGCTGATTGCAGTTTGGGTTCTTAAAGTGTTATGAACACTTGTGCGCATATACCTGTCATTTCTCTGGAATACATGCCCAAGAGTATAGTCACTCAGTCATATGGGAGTTTCAAATTTAGTTTCATATAAAACTGCTAGACTATTCTCTGGAGTGGCAGTACCATATTGCATCCCCACCTGCACGAATGAGTGATCCAATCTCCTCTCCAGGATCCAGGATCCTGCTTAAATTCTCTCCTGCATTTAATGGTATCCCTCTTTAGTAGTTTAACCGTTCTGAGAATGTGGAGTGATAGCTCACTGTGGGTTTCATTTGCATTTCCCTGATCGTAAGGATGTTGAAGATCTTTTCATTTGCTTAATTGCCATCTCTTCAATTGATTGACTGTTCAATATCTTTTGCCTAATTTTTAATTGGATTTTTTTCCTACTGCATCTCAAGAAGTCTTTATATATTTTGTACTCTTTATAGAACATAGATACTAGTCCTTTGTCATATATGTGCTTTGTAAGTATTTTCTTCCAGTCTTTTGCTTTCTTTTTTGTTTGCTTCACATTTGATTTCACAGAGATAAAGTTTTTAATTTTGTGAGGCTCAGTTTATCAGTATCCCTTTATGAATTGTGATTTTGGTGTCAAGTCTTTGAACGGCTCTACATCCTGATGATTTTCCTTTATTTCATAAAAATTTTATAATTTTATATTTTATGTTTAATGCCATGATCCAAGCCAGGTGTGGTGGTCCATTCCTGCAATTCCAGCGTCTAGAGGCAAAGGCAAGATGACAGAGAGTTCAAAGCCAGTCAAAACTCTGTCTCCAGGATCAAACATAGATCATGATCCACTGTAATTTTTTATACAGAATGAAGTTGGGCTGAGGTGTTTTTTTTTTTCCTTTGCCTATACCCACTTGTGCAAACATGCCTTGTGAAAAGGCTGAACTTCATCCATTGAGTTGGGTTTGCACATTTATCAAAAATCAGCTGAGCAGCCAGGTACTGGTGGCTCACGCTTATAATCCTAGCTACTCAGGAGGCAGAGATCAGGAGGATCACAGTTCAAAGCCATCTCCAGGAAAATAGTTCAAGAGACCCTATCTCAAAAAAACCCATCACAGAAAAAGGGCCAGCAAAGTGGCTCAAGCAGTAAGATTGCCTGCCTAGCAAGAATAAGGCCCTGTGTTCAAACCCTGGTGCTGCCAAAAAAAAAAAAAAAACTGAGCACATTTATATGGATTCATGTATATTTTATTTACTTCTGGTTTCTCTAATTCTGGACCATTGATCTCTATGTCTGTCTCCCCACCACTATCATAATGTCTTTTCCTGAAGCTATGTAGTGTAGGCTTTGGCATCAAGAGACTCTTGAAGGCAATGTAGCCTTATCAAGATTGTTTTAGCTATCTAGGGACTATGCCTTTCCATATAAGCTGGTATAAGCTCATCTATGTCTACATAAAACCGTACTAGAATTTCAATAGTAATTGTGTCTTATAGATCAGTTGGGGGTAGAATTGATATCTTTACTATGATGGTTCTTCCAATCCATGAACAAGTCATTGTTCAATTATTTATGTCTTAATTTCTTCCATCAGCATTTTCTAAATTTTGGCATGCAGATTCTGTATAAGTTTTCTAAGTACACCTAAGTATTCATTGGAGAAATCATCAATTTTGAGGTATTTTTACAATGGCATATAAAATAGTTTTAAATTTCAATTTCTACATAGTCATATAGCAACACAATTTTTTGTATTGATCTTTTATTCTGAGGCTTAGCTGAACTCTCTTATTATTCCTATAAGGCTTATTTTTTGAAGGGTCCTTCATATTTTCTTAGTAGATACTCATGTCATCTTCAAATAGAAGTTTTTATCTTCTTCTTTCCAAATTACATGCCTTTCATTTTTTTTTCTTGCCTTATCACAGTGGCTAGAATTCCCAGTACATTGCTGAATAAATGTATGATTCAAAATATCTGAATTTCTAAATTCTTCATACTTTAGCTTTAGGTTCTGAAAACTAGATAGATACCTTTCCCACTCTTTCTGTCTTGTGCTCCTTCTCTCCCTCTTCTTGATGACTACAATATCTGAGATGCACACATCACTCAGAATGTCAAATAGTGGCCAGAAGATGCAGTTGTTTAAAAAAAAAAAAAAAAGGAGGAAAATTTTGCACTTCTTGCCGTGTTTCATGAGCAAGAACTTCATTCTTTTTCTTTATGGCAGTATTGTGTGTGGTAACTGCACACTGCTACATTTTTTGTTGGATATTATGGACTTTTTGTTCCCTCCCACCAAAAAATCACAGATTTAAACCCTAATCATCAGTGTGACTGCCTCTGGAGACAGGACTCTTTTTAGGAGGTAAATAAGATTAAATGGGAGAACTGGAGGTGTGGCTTAAGCAGTAGAGTGCCTGCTTTACAAGCACAAAGACCTGAGTTCAAACCCTAGTCCCATCAAAAGAAATAAATAGCTACATAAATAAATCAATAAATAAGAATAAATGAAGTCCTAAGGGTGGGCCCCTTATCTGTCAGTCTGTGTGTGTGTGTGTGTGTGTGTGTGTGTGTGTGTGTGTGTGTGTGTGCCTTCAGCTCTCTCCATCTCTTGGTCTCTTTACCATGTGAGGAAACAAGAAGGTAGCCATCTGTAAGCCAGGAAGAGAGATCCGTCATCAGAAACCAAATGGCCAACACCCTGATCATGAACCTCAACCTCCACAACGTTCAGAGGACAAACCTCTGTTGGTTAAGCTCTGGTTTGGGACATTTTGTTACAGCAGCTCAGCTGACTAATACCTTGGAAACATGCAAGTCACAGTTTGAGGGGAAAGGCCTGCACATTTGGCTGACCTATACTATTAAAAGCGTTAAGAATGTATCACCCCAACATATGCTTCTCTGGCCAACTGACTGTTTTAAGTTAAAGATGCCTAAAAAAAAAAAAGCAAGGGCAAGGACTGTGAGTGTGGCTCAAGAGGCAGAGTGCCTACCTAGCAAGCACAAGACCCTGAGTTCAAACCCCCGTACTGCCAAAAAAACAATAAACAAACAAAACAACAACAAAAAAGATCACTCTGGTTTTTATTCTGTTTCATAAAAGCGGGAGATGAAATTCCCACACAAAAGCTATCCTTTCTATACTGATACCAAAAAATGAGGTCCCCTGCGTTTGCTTCCAATGACAGCAGAGTATTAGAGAAAAGAAACTAAAAGTTTATTAAGTTTGCCAGGCAAAATCAAGAGGACAAAAACCTTGGTCTCAAAAGCTGCCATCCTCCTCCCCAGGGTGGGAAGACAGATTTTTCAGGGAAGCCTGGAGTTTGGACTTCGGCTGTAGGCACAGAGAGAGGTGACTTTGGGCCAACAGTGGCCATGAGCCTCCTAATTTCCTAACACACTAGGATCAGTCTGGGGAGAAATATAACTTTTTGTCCTGAATGTTCCTTCACTCCCATGTCAGTATTGTCAGGAGACAGGGAGAGAAGTGTGATGACCTTGCCTGGAGCTGAAAAGATGTTCTGAGTTCCCTCACATGGGGAATGAGAAAAGAAGAGATAAAAAGAAAGAAAAGGGGAAAAAATGTCTCTTTAAAACTCATATAATTGAAAGCAGGCTGGCTAGTAAAGTGAGTATGTTTTTGAGCTAAAACCACAGTTGTAAGCATATTTAGGCTCTGTTCCCAGTGCAATATCAGAAAGAAAGCAATGTTCTTATCATCAAGGATGGGAAATTGAAGCCCAGGGGAATCTGTACAGATAAATCTGGTTTTACTCATCCTGATTCTCCTAGTCACGTCACCCAGTGAGCTACCTAGCTCAACCCCCTTTGCCTTAGCACATTTCACAACTAACTGTTCACCATCAACTCAGTACCTAAGTGATTGACTCTAACTGTGTCTTTGGGTCTTCATTCCTTATGAAGGTTTCTGTATCACATAAAATTTACATTAAATAAATTTGTTTGCTTTTCTCTTATCTTTTGTCAGTTTAATTCCTAGGCCCAACTGGGACCCAGAGATGATGGGAGATAGGTTGGCTTCCCTACACTACCATGAAATGTCATTGGTGGTACATCTAATTCTAAGAACCAAGGGAAGAGAGCAAAAGATATGTGTTTCACTTTTTAGCCTCAAAATCTCATTATCAGTAGCAGAGGATGTTCCCATGACAAGCAAGTGAGACACTGGCCAGGGAATACCTTCTAATTTGGAGGGGACATGAAGACTAGAAGAAAGGGAGCCATGCAACTGTCAAATCCAGGGACTCCTGAAGTCATGACTCTCAAACATTACTGTACCTAAGATCACCTGAGGTACAGATTCAAAGTGAAGGTATCTACCCTACCCTTGAAAATTCAGATTTGGTGGGTTTGGTGTTCAGTTTGCCCAGGACTGTCCTGGTTTTAGCACTAAAATCATGTTACCTGGGAAACCCGTCAGTTTTGGTCTTCTTATGCATCATGTATTCCAGAGATCTGCACATTTAATGAGTGCTTGAGTGGATTTGTGTGCCAGTGGTCCTCAGACTGCACTCTGACAAACACTGACTTGGAGGCTTGAGGTTCATTTGCAATTCTTATCAGGTAGAAGGAAAGGATATTATAAAAGTGACAAAAATGCTAGCGATTTTAAACGTTTCTATCTCTGGGAAGTTTTTGGTTCTTACTGAATATTAGGAAAGATATAAAATATATCCTAAAACTTCTTCTTTGTTTTTTTTTTTGGTGGCACTGGGGCTTGAACTTGGGGCCTCACACTTACTAGGCAGACAATCTTACCACTTGAGCCACTCCACCAGCCCGTTTTTATGTTGGGTATTCTCAAGATAGGCTCTTCTGAACTATCTGCCCAGTCTGGCTTTGAACTGTGGTCCTCCTGATCTCTGCCTCCTGAGTAACTAGGATCACAGGTGCAAGCCACTGGCACCTGCCTAAAACTTATTTCAAAATCCAGTAAGTCTAAGCCGTAAGGAAATATCAGTAATTTGGACAGAGTCAAAATCACATCTATCATTCTTCTCTAATCTCAATGTCAAAAAAATCAATAATAAAACTAAAAAGGAACCAAACATATATACTTAGAGATGAAAAGTTTACTTCTGACTAATTTACAGTTTCAAAGAAATAAATACAAGATATGGACATATCAAAAAATATTCAAAGCACTGCTAGTTCCAACTTGGGGTATGCTCTCGAGGCAGACTTGTAAGAAATGAGTATTTTTAAACAGTATCTATTAGAACATAAGACAGATTGAAAATAACAAAGCTAAGCATTTAGGTGAAGGTTAAATACACAAGCAAACAAAAAGAATAGGAAGAATTCAAAGGATATAATGAGGATAAAAATAACAACTAACAAAATAAAGCAAACAATAATGTATAAAAACCAAGCTGGGACTGGTGATATAGCTCAGTGGTAGAGCACTGGCCTGGCATGTACCAACACCATAAGAATAAATAAATAAATAAAAATTCAAGCAAATTCTTTTTTTGGTGGGAGTGGAATTTGAACTCAGGGCTTTGCACTTACAAAGCAGGTACTCTACCACTTGAGCCACACCTCCAGCCCATCTTGCTCTGGTTATTTTGGAGATGGGGGTCTTAAGAACTATTTGATCCTTCTGATCTTGGCCTCTCAAGTAGCTAGGATTTCAGGCAGGAGCTGATTCTTTTTTTGGTAGTCCTGAGGTTTGAACTTAAGGCTAGGCAAGTGCTCTACCACTTGAGCCACACCCTAAGTCTTCAAGCTGATTCTTGAAATGACAAATAATTTGCAAAACCTCGGATAAGACATCTGACAAAAAAGAATAATAAATGAGAGAAAAAGAGAGAAAGAGAGAGAGAGAGACCACAAAATTTTTTTAAGAGCAAACACAAGGAATCTGACTTTCTCTGGGAAGCTGGAGGTAGAGATGCTGATTAAGAACACCCCAGGCATTGACTGGCTTTGTTCTGAGAGATAGTGGGCCATCCAGTTTCTTAGTGTGGCTTAAGGCATAGGAAAACCTGATGTTTTAATAATAATATATAGTGTTTCCAGTTAGCACTGGAAACACTAAGCACTGAATCTGTGAAAATTCCTCTTCAGGGGTAACAAGCAATGAAACACTAAATCAGGTCTCTCATTTGTCCCAGACCACCCATAGGGAGTCAATGCCTGGTTACTTCACATCCCCACCGGAGGATTTCAAGGAGTTAGTGAAGCCACACTAAGATAGACTGTTCTACTCTTGTTCAGTGTGGTCATTTTCCTTCTGCTCAGATTCTGGAATCTGACTTGATAATTTATTTTCTATGTTGTTCCCCTTGGTCACCAAATATTTCATTTGGTGTCATAATTGGAATTGGCCTCACTCCTGACACAGATATAGGGACCTGACTCTTCCTGAGGGTATTTGGCTAGGTGTTAAACACTGTTAAATGTTGTTGAGAATGTTAGGTTTTTTTTTTTTTTTTTGTGATAATCATTGTCTCCATTTATTTGACATTAACAGTGGGGATTTTATTTTATTTTATTTATTTTTTTTTTTTTTCATTTTTCTTTTATTATTCATATGTGCATACAAGGCTTGGTTTATTTCTCCCCCCTGCCCCCACCCCCTCCCTTACCACCCACTCCACCCCCTCCCGCTCCCCCCCTCAATACCCAGCAGAAACTATTTTGCCCTTATCTCTAATTTTGTTGTAGAGAGAGTATAAGCAATAATAGGAAGGAACAAGGGGTTTTGCTGGTTGAGGTAAGGATAGCTATACAGGGCATTGACTCACATTGATTTCCTGTGCGTGGGTGTTACCTTCTAGGTTAATTCTTTTTAATCTAACCTTTTCTCTAGTTCCTGGTCCCCTTTTCCTATTGGCCTCAGTTGCTTTAAGGTATCTGCTTTAGTTTCTCTGCATTAAGGGCAACAAATGCTAGCTAGTTTTTTAGGTGTCATACCTATCCTCACCCTCCCTTGTGTGCTCTCGCTTTTATCATGTGCTCATTGTCCAATCCCCTTGTTGTGTTTGCCCTTGATCTAATGTCCACATATGAGGGAGAACATACGATTTTTGGTCTTTTGGGCCAGGCTAACCTCACTCAGAATGATGTTCTCCAATTCCATCCATTTACCAGCGAATGATAACATTTCGTTCTTCTTCATGGCTGCATAAAATTCCATTAGATACCACATTTTCTTAATCCATTCGTCTGTGCTGGGGCATCTTGGCTGTTTCCATAACTTGGCTATTGTGAATAGTGCCGCAATAAACATGGATGTGCAGGTGCCTCTGGAGTAACAGTCTTTTGGGTATATCCCCAAGAGTGGTATTGCTGGATCAAATGGGAGATCGATGTCCAGCTTTTTAAGTAGCCTCCAAATTTTTTTCCAGAGTGGTTGTACTAGTCTACATTCCCACCAACAGTGTAAGAGGGTTCCTTTTTCCCCCGCATCCTCGCCAACACCTGTTGTTGGTGGTGTTGCTGATGATGGCTATTCTAACAGGGGTGAGGTGGAATCTTAGTGTGGTTTTAATTTGCATTTCCTTTATTGCTAGAGATGGTGAGCATTTTTTCATGTGTTTTCTGGCCATTTGAATTTCTTCTTTTGAGAAAGTTCTGTTTAGTTCACATGCCCATTTCTTTATTGGTTCATTAGTTTTGGGAGAATTTAGGTTTTTAAGTTCCCTGTATATTCTGGTTATCAGTCCTTTGTCTGATGTATAATTGGCAAATATTTTCTCCCACTCTGTGGGTGTTCTCTTCAGTTTAGAGACCATTTCTTTTGATGAACAGAAGCTTTTTAGTTTTATGAGGTCCCATTTATCTATGCTATCTCTTAGTTGCTGTGCTGCTGGGGTTTCATTGAGAAAGTTCTTACCTATACCTACTAACTCCAGAGTATTTCCTACTCTTTCTTGTATCAACTTAAGAGTTTGGGGTCTGATATTAAGATCCTTGATCCATTTTGAGTTAATCTTGGTATAGGGTGATATACATGGATCTAGTTTCAGTTTTTTGCAGACTGCTAACCAGTTTTCCCAGCAGTTTTTATTGAAGAGGCTGCTATTTCTCCATCGTATATTTTTAGCTCCTTTGTCAAAGATAAGTTGCTCATAGTTGTGTGGCTTCATATCTGGATCCTCTATTCTGTTCCACTGGTCTTCATGTCTGTTTTTGTGCCAGTACCATGCTGTTTTTATTGTTATTGCTTTGTAATATAGTTTGAAGTCAGGTATTGTGATACCTCCTGCATTGTTCTTTTGACTGAGTATTGCCTTGGCTATTCGTGGCCTCTTGTGTTTCCATATAAATTTAACAGTAGATTTTTCAATCTCTTTGATGAATGTCATTGGAATTTTGATGGGAATTGCATTAAACATGTAGATTACTTTTGGGAGTATAGGCATTTTTACTATGTTGATTCTACCAATCCATGAGCATGGGAGATCTCTCCACTTTCTATAGTCTTCCTCAATCTCTTTCTTCAGAAGTTTATAGTTTTCCTTGTAGAGGTCTTTCACGTCTTTTGTTAGGTTTACACCTAGGTATTTGATTTTTTTTGAGGCTATTGTAAATGGAATTGTTTTCATACATTCTTTTTCCATTTGCTCATTGTTAGTGTATAGAAATGCTAATGATTTTTCTATGTTGATTTTATATCCTGCTACCTTGCTATAGCTATTGATGATGTCTAGAAGCTTCTGAGTAGAGTTTTTTGGGTCTTTAAGGTATAGGATCATGTCGTCTGCAAATAGGGATATTTTGACAGTTTCTTTACCTATTTGTATTCCTTTTATTCCTTCTTCTTGCCTAATTGCTCTGGCTAGGAATTCCAGTACTATGTTGAATAGGAGTGGAGATAGTGGGCATCCTTGTCTGGTTCCTGATTTTAGAGGGAATGGTTTTAATTTTGCTCCGTTAAGTATAATGCTGGCTGTAGGTTTGTCATATATAGCTTTTATAATGTTGAGGAACTTTCCTTCTATTCCTAGTTTTCTTAGAGCTTTTATCATGAAATGATGTTGGATCTTATCAAAGGCTTTTTCTGCATCTATTGAGATGATCAAGTGGTTTTTGTCTTTGCTTCTGTTAATGTGGTTTATTACGTTTATTGATTTTCGTATGTTGAACCACCCCTGCATCCCTGGGATGAAGCCTACCTGGTCGTGGTGAATAATCTTTTTGATGTGTTGCTGAATTCGATTTGCCATTATTTTGTTGAGGATTTTTGCATCAATGTTCATTAAGGAGATTGGCCTATAGTTCTCCTTTTTGGAGGTGTCTTTGCCTGGTTTTGGGATAAGTGTAATACTGGCTTCATAAAATGTGTTTGGCAGTTTTCCTTCCCTTTCTATTTCATGGAACAGTTTAAGGAGGGTTGGTATCAGTTCTTCTTTAAAGGTCTGATAGAATTCAGCAGAGAATCCATCAGGTCCTGGACTTTTCTTTTTGGGGAGACTCTTGATTGCTGCTTCAATTTCATTTTGTGTTATAGGTCTATTCAGGTGATTAATTTCCTCTTGGTTCAGTTTTGGATGATCATATGTATCTAGAAATCTGTCCATTTCTTTGAGATTTTCAAATTTATTTGAATATAGGTTCTCAAAGTAGTCTCTGATGATTTCCTGGACTTCCATGGTGTTTGTTGTTATCTCCCCTTTTGCATTCCTGATTCTACTAATTTGGGTTTTTTCTCTCCTCATTTTAGTCAGGTTTGCCAGGGGTCTATCGATCTTGTTTATTTTTTCAAAGAACCAACTTTTTGTTTCATTAATTCTTTGTATGGTTTTTTTGGTTTCTATTTCGTTGATTTCAGCTCTTATTTTTATTATTTCTCTCCTTCTATTTGTTTTGGGATTTGCTTGTTCTTGTTTTTCTAGGAGTTTGAGATGTATCATTAGGTCATTGATTTGGGATCTTTCAATCTTTTTAATATATGCACTCATGGCTATAAACTTTCCTCTCAAGACTGCCTTAGCTGTGTCCCATAGGTTCCGGTAGGTTGTGTTTTCATTTTCATTGACTTCTAGGAACTTTTTAATTTCCTCTTTTATTGCATCGATGATCCATTCTTCATTAAGTAATGAGTTATTTAGTTTCCAGCTGTTTGCATGTTTTTTGTCTTTACTTTTGTTGTTGAGTTCTACTTTTACTGCATTGTGGTCAGATAGTATGCACGGTATTATTTCTATTTTCTTATATTTGCTGAGGCTTGCTTTGTGCCCTAGGATATGATCTATTTTGGAGAAGGTTCCATGGGCTGCTGAGAAGAATGTATATTGTGTAGAGGTTGGATGAAATGTTCTGTAGACATCTACTAGGTCCACTTGGTCTATTGCATATTTTAGATCTTGGATTTCTTTATTGAGTTTTTGTTTGGATGACCTATCTATTGATGATAATGGAGTGTTAAAGTCTCCCACAACCACTGTGTTGGCGTTTATATATGCTTTTAGGTCTTTCAGGGTATGTTTGATGAAATTGGGTGCGTTGACATTGGGTGCGTACAGATTGATGATTATTATTTCCTTTTGGTCTATTTCCCCTTTTATTAGTATGGAATGTCCTTCTTTATCTCGTTTAATCAATGTAGGTTTGAAGTCTACTTTGTCAGAGATAAGTATTGCTACTCCTGCTTGTTTTTGGGGGCCATTGGCTTGGTAAATCTTCTTCCAGCCTTTCATCCTAAGCATATGCTTATTTCTGTCGGTGAGATGAGTCTCCTGTAAGCAACAAATTGTTGGATCTTCTTTTTTAATCCATTTTGTCAAACGGTGTCTTTTGATGGGTGAATTAAGTCCATTAACATTAAATGTTAGTACTGATAGGTATGTGGTGATTCCTGCCATTTAGTTATCTTAGTTGTTTGAAGGTTTGATTGTGTGTACCTAACTTGATGTTACTCTCTACTGTCTTGCTTTTTCTTATCCTGTGGTTTGGTGCTGCCTGCCTTTTCATGGTTAAGTTGGGTGTCACTTTCTGTGTGCAGGATCCCTTGCAGAATCTTTTGTAATGGTGGCTTTGTGGTCACATATTGTTTTAGTTTCTGCTTATCATGGAAGACTTTTATTGCTCCATCTATTTTGAATGATAGCTTTGCTGGGTAGAGTATCCTGGGGTTGAAGTTATTGAGAATGTTAGTTTTGTGTTGAGTTTTCATTGTCTTTATTGTTTCTTTTCTTTCCTTCCTTCTCTCTTTCTTCCTTTTTTTTGGGCAGTACTTAGGTTTGAACTCAGAGACTCATGCTTGTTAAGCAGGAGCTCTACCACTTGAGCCACTCCACCAGCCCTGTTTGTGTGTGAGAGTGTGTGCGTGTGTGTGTGTGTGTGTGTGTGTGTGTGTGTTGGGTATTTTCAAGATGGGGTCTCGTGAATTATTTGCTTGGGCTGATTTTGATCCATGATCCTGCTGATCTCTGCCTCCCAAGTAGCCAGGATTACACGTGTGAGTCATCAGTGCTCAGCCACTGTTTCTTTTTCCAAATGAACAGAACTGATGGAAGCAGGCCATTCCATCCTTAGAAGGGCAGTTGACAGACCCTTCCCTAATGCCTGGCAGCCTAGGGCAGGGAACTGTAAGCCAAGCAGCCCCTTCTTTGACAGCTGGCCAAACTCCCTCAGGGCAACCTGGCTGCTTTACACACTTCATGATCACTTTGAGAACACTCCAGCAAACTGCAAGTGACTACTACAACTAGGACTTCAGCTTCAGGACTTCTTCAGGTCATGACTACTCCAGAAAACTTGTGCTATTCTTGAAAGCCATCTCTTCAAGACAAGCCTGGATGAACTCTAAATGATCTTGTTTACCCTGTAGGATGAGCCTGGAGGGAAGACTGTCCCCCAGCAGCTCAGCAGAAAGCTTGTGATTGGTGCAGTGTAAGGCCTGTGACTGGTGGAACTGGAAGCTATGCTAGAATATTGAAACTATAATCCTTCATTTGCATACCACACCCCTTTTCTGGTTATGCAACCAAGTTGTTTGACTCACTTTTCCAGCCAATGGGGAGACACCCTCCTATGCTACCTCCTGGTGTTGGAACATTAGGCCCAATAAAAGGCTTCTGTGAGTGGTCTTTTCTTGCCTACTTGTGACCTTTGCCATTGGTAGAATGGGCTGAGCTGGTAACACTAAGAGGAGGTGGCAGCAACAGGCCATAGTAGTGGTAGCAGCAACACAAAAGTAGCAGTAAGAAGGTGGATGAAGAATTCCAGAGTGACCAGGGCAGAAACAGTGGAGAACAGAGGCAGCGGAGGTGATGGATTACAGAAGTATAGAGAAGGCAAGAGAAGGTGAAGAATCGAAGATGAGAGACTGCAGCCTCAGTCAGCAGAAGAATTCCAGGGAGCTGCAGCTGCCAAGCTGTAAGAATCAAGAGTGCAGAATCCAAGGCCTGAGAGCTGTAATTCTAGCTGCTCATAGGAGCTGAGGGTCCTGACACTCAAGACCTGGGAGCCGTAACACTGCCATAGCCTGCTGCCACCAACACTAGCTGCTGCTACAAGCCATGAATTGCTGGTTACTGAGCATGAGGCTCCTGACAGTCAAAGCCAGGAGCAATAAGCCTGGGCACCTAGAGCTATAAGGATCCAGCTTCTAGAGCTTGGAGCCATAAGGCTAGTCCTCAGGACCTAGAGCTGAGGCAGGGTAGATCGGGGAAAATGGGGCATGGGAAACAGCAGCCAGGGATCAATCAGAGATTAACACTATATTAATAAATGGCTTGATTAAAAATATACAGGCACTAATTCCTTTGCTTTGAGCCTTATATCCCCTCAACAAGCTACAACATTTAGTAAAAAAGAAAAAAACAATAGAAAAAAAGCAGTTTTCTTTCTATGACCTTACCCACTTATCCAAATAGCGTTTTCTGGGAACTAAGCAAGGATATCCTAAGGAAAGATATATATCCTGGGAAAAACATTGGGAAAATGGCTCCTCTGGGCACAAAAAGTGTTTTACAAAGTAAAAATACTTTTTGCAAAGATGAAAACCTATCTTAAAGGGAACATCTGGCAGGATTCAACTTTTGTTTTCAGGGATGCTCAGACATTTATGTCATAATGACCCAAGATGAATAAGTGGACCAACCTTGAAATCTTTGGGTCCAACAGATAAAACAGTGTAACAGAAAAAATGATTAAACTTACCAGGTGTCAAAACAAAAGAGAGCACTTTTCCTAAGGTAAAATCGAGCCAAATCCCCAATGTACTTCTCACCATAAATACCCTTGATGTACAGCACTCATTGCACCTGTTATCAAATGTGCCAGGACCCATGTATGGGCTATGTACTATATTTCTATCTTTCCCTTACTTTTCTTTACTAATGAATTTTCTTGGGCTCTACTTCAATGTGTCCTAATTTTTTTTTTTGCAACAACTTCACAAACCTTGTATACAAGGATCAGATGGAGACCCCCTCACTTTTGGAGACCTCCTACCTAGAGTGTCATCAATTCTGTTAACAGAACCATAAGATTGAGGCTATTAGTTCAGTGTATAGAGCTTTGGCACACAAAGCCCACAACTGCCAACATCAAGGAAGCTGTGCTTTGCCTATTCATGACTTCCATATAGATAGAGTAAAGGAAACCCAGACCCCTGAGGTAATACTCTCACTTCCCACCTTCCCTCAGTCATATTCAGAAGGCATACTTGGAAGCTGAAGGAGAGGATGCTGAGGCCCCGGGGGTAGGAACAGGATAGCCTTTGTGTCACTGAAGGAGTTGTGCTAGTGAAATTTACCCACTTTCCCCCATCTCCAACTGCCCCTGCCCGTGGTTGATCAAAGAAAGATGAGCTGAGGGCACAGTGACCCCAGACATGGTTCCCTGGTTTTGCAGAACCACACAGCTGAGTGTAAGAATCCCTGAAGTGACCGGAAGCTTATACTTTGGGCCATCTGCCTTGAGTGATACCTGGGGCCATACTATTAGGACTCATCAAACTGTAACCATACTTCCTGATGGACACTTCCAGATAGAAATTAGATGACTGCTGATGTTTTAGATGTGGAAGAGTGTAAGAATCTGCTTAGGTAAGGTCTTTTCTGTCAAAGAATTTAATCAGTAATAACCACCTTATTAACTTGCTTCCCCATATACTCACTTCATGGACTCTGTTTACCTGATAAAAGTTTCTATTAAGAACAAAATGGTTGTTATCCTCAGCTGGGCCAGGGCAAACAGACAAAAAAAAAAAAAATAGAATTCAACTAGATGCCTTGGTTCCAGAGCTGATAACCTAAACAGTTATTGCTTACCTGAACTTTTAAACTTTTTTGTTCCCAAAGCCCCCTCCCAACCTGGCCCCTTTCTAATTAGCCAATCGCATAGACTGTGAACCCTAAACCTGCCCAATCCCGGGGCAGGGGAGGGACAGCATTGCATTAGAGATAAAGCCTGGGCAGACTTCCTGCCCAGTGTGCTTGCTTACCAGACTTTCTGGTGTGTATTCTTCTGCAGAAGTAAATTTTGCCTTGCCTATTAACTTCTGAGTTGTGTTGTCTCTCTTGTGACACTCCAATATCTTAAAGCTATTTCTAATAAAGAGAGTGAGAATGGACCTAAGAAATGTTCTAATTGATGTGACTCTACAGGCATGATTGATTTCTTTTAAAGGGAGCTAAAATACAAGGGGGGAAATGTTTTACTGACTATATTTTTTTTCTTAAAAAATTGAACTGCAAAAAAAAAAAAGAAAAAGAAGAAAACTCAGAATAGTGGCACACTCTTGTGATCCTAGCACTTGGGAAGCAGAGGCAAGAGGATCAAGAGAATCAAGAGTTTAAGGTAAGCCTGGGCTATATAGTGAGTTCAAAGCCAGTCTGGGCCCTGAGCAGGGAAATAAAAGAGTCTCTGGCCCTAACCCTGCAAGACTCCAAGCCTATTACCTGATACAAGTATCAGGTTCCTATAAGCTACATCATAGGAACTCACTGTAGCTACCAATGGGCATCTTATTACTCTTTTCACATCCTCCCTTGCTGTGTCAGATGAACTTTACATAAGAGGCAACTCAGAAGCATACATTCAAAGGAGGGTGGTGGTCAGGAACAAAAGGGGAAGCCCAAGTAGAAAGAACCAGGGCTCTTCAACAAGGCCCAGCAGAACTCAAAGATAATTCTCTAGTGCCTTCCAAAAAATGGTCTCTGTTTGTGGATCAATGGGCTCCACTGTTGAGATTATTTCTAAATATTTATAAGTTCCAGTCTGGCTTGTAGGTGGTAAGCTACCATTCTAGGACCCAAGTTTGGAGTTTAACGTGGAAAGATCAGTGAATGATTAGCCTAATAGGCCAAAGTTTGGCTGACCATCAGTATATGTTTATAACAGCTCTTGGCTATTCTCCCCAAAGTCTGATAAAGCAAACTAGACATGGATGATCTGGTAGTATAAAACAGCCCATGTTTATGCAATAGTTATTGGGAGAAAAGGGAGGAGGGGGTTCTGATCAATATCAAGTTTGAATACTACATAACAATGAGAATTTTATTAATCAACTGCAGAACATCAAGCAGGCTTACATGGTGTTGGGGCATGATACTCAGCAGGTCAGGCCAAGGTAGATCTCTGTATATCCAAAGAGCAAAGTGGTGGTGCAGAATAAGGACAAAATGAATGCAATTAGGTCAATATTTGACTTTTGGAATTTCAGAATGAAAGAACAGAAAAAAAAGGAAAGAAACAGAAGGCAATAAGTATGTAGCTAGGTACACAGAGTGAGAGATCAGTAAATTGAAAGAGATGTACAGATAGACAAAGAAATCAGTCTAGAACTGAAAGGCAAAAATATCAAGAATCAAAGAACCCACTGAGTAGCTAACTTAACAAGTTAAGTGGTACCACCTTCATGAAATTCCAAATCATCATGAAATTTCAGAACATAAGAAGATCCTAAAACTTTACAGAAAGAATATATCACAAGTATCAGAATTACATCTAATTTCTCAGCATGTAAAATGTATCTAGAAGAAAATGGAGCAATATTTCCAAAGTACAGAAAGAAAATGATCTTCAGTTACAATTAAACAGCCTACAAAACTAGTAATGCAGTGTAAATAAAAAATAAATCCACTGCTTTATCCATGCAAATTTTACTTCCCATATACTAAATATATTATATATAATAATTCATATTGGAGTAAGACAGAAGACTCTAAAAAGGAGGTCACTAGGGAAAAGGGGAAATTTGAAACTCTAAATGATCAGTTGGAACATTTGGGGAAGACAGAGGCTAACATATCCTCTTTAAAGGAAGAGATGAAGCAATTGCAAACTTGAACAGAAACACAAAGCTGTATCACAAAGAAACTATGATATTTTTAGCGTTATTGCATATGTATGGATTGCTTATTCGACTAAAAATAATGATAAAAGCATATTGAGACATTGAAAGAGAAAAATAGTGTTAAGAAGATTACAATTTAATCTGCCAAGGAAGAAGCTATTAGATAATGTCTAAAATTGAATAAATCAAGAGACATCAATGTAAGCATATTATTTTTGAATATTAAAATTACTAACAGAATCACAGCTAAAAAGAATTAAAGTACAGATAACTCTGGGGATTGAGAAGAATGGAAAAGTAGTACAAGGGACAGGTTGTTTTTATTCTAATCTTTCAAAAATACTACCAGGAACACACTTAGTTGTGCAGCACCTGAAGCTCATACAATATGGTGGGTTCAGAGTCCTTTTTAAACAAAAGAATAAAACAAATTATAAACATAACTACAAAAGTGAACATTTAGAATTAAAAATCCAACCAAATTACACATTTTAAAAGAATTTAAAATTTAAAAAGAACCACAAAATGCAGTAAAAATATACTTTTATTAACTGCTTGACACTCCTATAATGCATTTTCTGGTATCTTTTGGATGCATACTTTTAATTGCCTCTTCATTTAGAATATGAAAATAATATAACACCATTTCCCTTAGAGGGAACAAAAAGATAATTCAGTCTTTCTTTAGCATGAACACATTCTTTTTTATATTGGCAACTTAGAGAAATTTCTTTTATCTTTATAAACTTTAAATTACTAGACTTTATGACAAAATCTGGGAAAGCTGAACTCTCTCTAAAGTATGAACAGAAAATTTTAGGGAATTAAAAAATTTTGGTGCAGTGACTAATCTTCAGTACTCTGAATTGAAGATACTTATAAGCCAATTTGTTACCCATGTTAAGCTGTCGTATTATGCATTGATGTCGTGATTCATCATGACAGATGAGATAGTCCATTTTGGCCAGGCATGAATGAGTACCTAGCCCAGTTTATAATTTACACAGATGCCATACTAATAAAAGGGGAAATAGACCAAAAGGAAATAATAATCATCAATCTGTACGCACCCAATGTCAACGCACCCAATTTCATCAAACATACCCTGAAAGACCTAAAAGCATATATAAACGCCAACACAGTGGTTGTGGGAGACTTTAACACTCCATTATCATCAATAGATAGGTCATCCAAACAAAAACTCAATAAAGAAATCCAAGATCTAAAATATGCAATAGATCAAGTGGACCTAGTAGATGTCTATAGAACATTTCATCCAACCTCTACACAATATACATTCTTCTCAGCAGCCCATGGAACCTTCTCCAAAATAGATCATATCCTAGGGCACAAAGCAAGCCTCAGCAAATATAAGAAAATAGAAATAATACCGTGCATACTATCTGACCACAATGCAGTAAAAGTAGAACTCAACAACAAAAGTAAAGACAAAAAACATGCAAACAGCTGGAAACTAAATAACTCATTACTTAATGAAGAATGGATCATCGATGCAATAAAAGAGGAAATTAAAAAGTTCCTAGAAGTCAATGAAAATGAAAACACAACCTACCGGAACCTATGGGACACAGCTAAGGCAGTCTTGAGAGGAAAGTTTATAGCCATGAGTGCATATATTAAAAAGATTGAAAGATCCCAAATCAATGACCTAATGATACATCTCAAACTCCTAGAAAAACAAGAACAAGCAAATCCCAAAACAAATAGAAGGAGAGAAATAATAAAAATAAGAGCTGAAATCAACGAAATAGAAACCAAAAAAACCATACAAAGAATTAATGAAACAAAAAGTTGGTTCTTTGAAAAAATAAACAAGATCGATAGACCCCTGGCAAACCTGACTAAAATGAGGAGAGAAAAAACCCAAATTAGTAGAATCAGGAATGCAAAAGGGGAGATAACAACAAACACCATGGAAGTCCAGGAAATCATCAGAGACTACTTTGAGAACCTATATTCAAATAAATTTGAAAATCTCAAAGAAATGGACAGATTTCTAGATACATATGATCATCCAAAACTGAACCAAGAGGAAATTAATCACCTGAATAGACCTATAACACAAAATGAAATTGAAGCAGCAATCAAGAGTCTCCCCAAAAAGAAAAGCCCAGGACCTGATGGATTCTCTGCTGAATTCTATCAGCCCTTTAAAGAAGAACTGATACCAACCCTCCTTAAACTGTTCCATGAAATAGAAAGGGAAGGAAAACTGCCAAACACATTTTATGAAGCCAGTATTACACTTATCCCAAAACCAGGCAAAGACACCTCCAAAAAGGAGAACTATAGGCCAATCTCCTTAATGAACATTGATGCAAAAATCCTCAACAAAATAATGGCAAACCGAATTCAGCAACACATCAAAAAGATTATCCACCACGACCAGGTAGGCTTCATCCCAGGGATGCAGGGGTGGTTCAACATACGAAAATCAATAAATGTAATAAACCACATTAACAGAAGCAAAGACAAAAACCACTTGATCATCTCAATAGATGCAGAAAAAGCCTTTGATAAGATCCAACATCATTTCATGATAAAAGCTCTAAGAAAACTAGGAATAGAAGGAAAGTTCCTCAACATTATAAAAGCTATATATGACAAACCTACAGCCAGCATTATACTTAACGGAGAAAAATTAAAACCGTTCCCTCTAAAATCAGGAACCAGACAAGGATGCCCACTATCTCCACTCCTATTCAACATAGTACTGGAATTCCTAGCCAGAGCAATTAGGCAAGAAGAAGGAATAAAAGGAATACAAATAGGTAAAGAAACTGTCAAAATATCCCTATTTGCAGACGACATGATCCTATACCTTAAAGACCCAAAAAACTCTACTCAGAAGCTTCTAGACATCATCAATAGCTATAGCAAAGTAGCAGGATATAAAATCAACATAGAAAAATCATTAGCATTTCTATACACTAACAATGAGCAAACGGAAAAAGAATGTATGAAAACAATTCCATTTACAATAGCCTCAAAAAAAATCAAATACCTAGGTGTAAACCTAACAAAAGATGTGAAAGACCTCTACAAGGAAAACTATACACTTCTGAAGAAAGAGATTGAGGAAGACTATAGAAAGTGGAGAGATCTCCCATGCTCATGGATTGGTAGAATCAACATAGTAAAAATGTCGATACTCCCCAAAGTAATCTACATGTTTAATGCAATTCCCATCAAAATTCCAATGACATTCATTAAAGAGATTGAAAAATCTACTGTGAAATTTATATGGAAACACAAGAGGCCACGAATAGCCAAGGCAATACTCAGTCAAAAGAACAATGCAGGAGGTATCACAATACCTGACTTCAAACTATATTACAAAGCAATAACAATAAAAACAGCATGGTACTGGCACAAAAACAGACATGAAGACCAGTGGAACAGAATAGAGGATCCAGATATGAAGCCACACAACTATGAGCAACTTATCTTTGACAAAGGAGCTAAAAATATACGATGGAGAAATAGCAGCCTCTTCAACAAAAACTGCTGGGAAAACTGGTTAGCAGTCTGCAAAAAACTGAAACTAGATCCATGTATATCACCCTATACCAAGATTAACTCAAAATGGTTTGAGGATCTTAATATCAGACCCCAAACTCTTAAGTTGATACAAGAAAGAGTAGGAAATACTCTGGAGTTAGTAGGTATAGGTAAGAACTTTCTCAATGAAACCCCAGCAGCACAGCAACTAAGAGATAGCATAGATAAATGGGACCTCATAAAACTAAAAAGCTTCTGTTCATCAAAAGAAATGGTCTCTAAACTGAAGAGAACACCCACAGAGTGGGAGAAAATATTTGCCAATTATACATCAGACAAAGGACTGATAACCAGAATATACAGGGAACTTAAAAAACTAAATTCTCCCAAAACTAATGAACCAATAAAGAAATGGGCATGTGAACTAAACAGAACTTTCTCAAAAGAAGAAATTCAAATGGCCAGAAAACACATGAAAAAATGCTCACCATCTCTAGCAATAAAGGAAATGCAAATTAAAACCACACTAAGATTCCACCTCACCCCTGTTAGAATAGCCATCATCAGCAACACCACCAACAACAGGTGTTGGCGAGGATGCGGGGAAAAAGGAACCCTTTTACACTGTTGGTGGGAATGTAGACTAGTACAACCACTCTGGAAAAAAATTTGGAGGCTACCTAAAAAGATGGACATCGATCTACCATTTGATCCAGCAATACCACTCTTGGGGATATACCCAAAAGACTGTTACTCCAGAGGCACCTGCACATCCATGTTTATTGCGGCACTATTCACAATAGCCAAGTTATGGAAACAGCCAAGATGTCCCAGCACTGACGAATGGATTAAGAAAATGTGGTATCTATACACAATGGAATTTTATGCAGCCATGAAGAAGAACGAAATGTTATCATTCGCTGGTAAATGGATGGAATTGGAGAACATCATTCTGAGTGAGGTTAGCCTGGCTCAAAAGACCAAAAATCGTATGTTCTCCCTCATATGTGGACATTAGATCAAGGGCAAACACAACAAGGGGATTGGACTATGAGCACATGATAAAAGCGAGAGCACACAAGGGAGGGGTGAGGATAGGTAAGACACCTAAAAAACTAGCTAGCATTTGTTGCCCTTAACGCAGAGAAACTAAAGCAGATACCTTAAAGCAACTGAGGCCAATAGGAAAAGGGGACCAGGAACTAGAGAAAAGGTTAGATCAAAAAGAATTAACCTAGAAGGTAACACCCACACACAGGAAATCAATGTGAGTCAACGCCCTGTATAGCTATCCTTATCTCAACCAGCAAAACCCCTTGTTCCTTCCTATTATTGCTTATACTCTCTCTACAACAAAATTAGAGATAAGGGCAAAATAGTTTCTGCTGGGTATTGAGGGGGGGAGCGGGAGGGGGTGGAGTGGGTGGTAAGGGAGGGGGTGGGGGCAGGGGGGAGAAATGAACCAAGCCTTGTATGCACATATGAATAATAAAAGAAAAATGAAAAAAAAAATAATAATTTACACAGATGGAGGATTTCTGTAGACTAGTTTCTGCTCTGCAAATTTCAAACCCTGTTTCTCCTCTCTTACTCACACGCTTCAAATGCTGTGAGAATTGAATGCATTTAGATAGCAATAGGACCTCTAGCTCTAAATACCACACACATCACAAAACACAGGGATTAGAAACAGTATTTTTATTAACTAAGTGCCTGGCACATCTCTACACTGCATTTTCTGGTATTTTGTGCCACTCCTAGGTGACTTGGCACAATGAACAGAAGTGTTTCTGAAAGCCACTCTTATTCCAATACAGCCACCAATAACTTTACAATATGTGGACATGACTGCAAACCACATAAATATATCACACTCTTTGTTTTCTGTTACTAATAATACAATTCCACAGACTGGGTAAGTTATAATGAAAAGAGGTTAATTTTGACTCATGGTTCTGGTCCAAGGTTGAGGGACCACATCTGCTGATGGCCTTCTTGGCCCATTCCCAAGATGGCGCAGGGCATCACACACAGAGAGATAGTGCATGAAACACCTAGTTGAATGTTTTGTAACAGATCCACTCTCAAGCTATCCCATTAACTCACAGTCTATTAACCCATCAATTACAGAAATGGATTAACTCATTCATTAGGGCAAAATCTGTGTCTTTTAAGATCCCATCTGGTCCCATTTCTTAATATATCATAATGGAAATTAAATATGCTTAATTTCAACATGCATTTTGTAAGATACAAGCCATATTCAAACCATATCACCCACTAAGCCCAAACAAAATATGTAACAAACTCATCATCCCTTTGGTGAAAGCATATGTAGTAAGGTATTGGAACTTCTGAAGAATGGAGAACTAAAAGCCAAATATAGCCTCTGAGGCATAGATGGTTCATTGTCCTGATTTCCTTTCTTCTGGTCTGAAATTGAAGAGAAGTCCCACTTTTATTGTTGGTTTCAGTTGTCTCTTTTCATAAAGAAGCACCTTGTTTGGATCCAAGTAAAACCCAATTCTACAAAATGCTAGTCTGTGAGCATGACAGGATAGTTGTCGTTTTCAATCTACTGCAAGTGATCTTGAACCCCACCTGAAGCCAAGAACACCATGCTGTTAGGCTCTCCTCTCTGCTGTGCTGATAGCCTGGTCTCCAAAGGCATAATGTAAAGTCCTGTAGGCATTTTGCTCTTGTAGTGTGGCATTCATTTTCTATCACTTCTTTCAGAATGCTTTCCTTACATCAAGATCTTCCTCCAAGGGCTAGAGGCATGGCTCAAACAGTAGAGTACCTGCCAAGCAAGTAGAGAACCCTGAGTTCAAATCCCAGTACAGCAAAATAATAGTAATAAATAGTAACCATCATCATCTTCCTCTATAATTAAGGCTATTCTTTTGCATACTGTGTGTGTGTGTGTGTGTGTGTGTGTGTGTGTGTGTGTACTTAGAATTGAACTTAAGGTCGCATGCCTGCTACCCAAGTACTCTACTACTTGAGCCATGCCCCCAGTGTTCTTTGTGTTTTGTTTGTTTTTCAGATAGGGTATTGCACATTTTGTGAGGGCCAGCCTCAGACCACAATCCTCCTATCTCTGCCTCCTGAGTAGCTGGAATTATTGCAGTATGTCACCATGCCCAGTTTTTTTGTTTTTTTTTTTTTTGAGATAGGGCTTCACTAACTTTCTCCCCAGCTGACCTCAAACCATTATTATCTTATCTCTGCCATTACTTGGCTTCTTAAGATCACTAGTCTCTTACTCATGTTTGGGATTTTATGTTACACAATTTTCTAAAACTCTTGATTTCAATAATTACAGTCTGGCAAGAAGTTACAAAAATAGGACAGAGAGGCCAGATGCACCTTCACTCAGCCTCCCTGATGAGAGCACCTTGTGCACTTAGGGTCTCTAGTATATTATAAAAACCAGGAAATTGACAGTGCCACATTTACCAGACATTTTCGTGGAGAAAATTACACAAACTTGGGAGCACGGTATGCATTTACCACAGGAGAAGGTGAATGAGAGGAAGTTGGTGACATGGGCTGATGTGTGTTTATGTGCACTATGCATTACTCATGGGTCACGACTTTTAGCAAGGTGATGTTTACTGGGCTCTTCTGATGACACTAGAAAAAAGTATAGTCATCTTATCTCATCCTCATGACAGGGGTAACAAGGAAGGCTAATTTCCAAGAAATGTGGGGACCCTTCATCGGGTGACTCTAGCTGGAGGAGTGCCTGGTGGCACTGCCAAGTTTGCTTCAGAGCTGCAGTGTATTCTAAGATCCCTCCTGCCACGCCTACTCTTCTTCCTTCCCTCTCTCCTACACTTGGGGTTGGATCTGCAATAGAATCTGATGGTTCTCCCAGCCTTTTCTGGGTCTTTCCACATTTTCTGTCACTGATCTTTCCCCTGACAATTTTCTTGTATGTTTAATTCTGCCCTGATATCTTCTTTTTGGGGCATTCAGACTAACACAATTTGCTGGTTTACTCCCCTGTTTATCTAAATGTATGACCAAATTCAAACATTGCAGTCACATGTGAGACCAGAAGAGACTACCATTTTTTGTCCTCTTCATAATGTTTGACATTCTTTCCCTTTAATCTCTTCTGTCTCATAAATTAAGCCCATATGAGCTGATACAGATGCTTCTTGCTGGCTTCCATAAGAAACCCAAATACACTAAGCAGAGCATAAGTTTGGGGTCTCTCTTGTCCATTTGTGGGTCTTAGGATGTGAAGTCACATCTTAGTCAGCTTAGGGGGCATGTCTCAGCCATTTCACTAGTTTCAATCCCATGACCTCTTTCCTGGAGGAGGTCTCCTTCACCCTGGCCAAGTGACCTCCATACCACACTGGGAAGTCTAGTTTAGTCTTATGCTTTCTTCCTCCCTAGTGTCCTTCCCTGAAATGGCAAAAAATAAACACACAGGAATAAATTACTACATAGGTATTGCCAGTGAGTAGAAAAAGAAATGGCCAGAAGTAAACATAAGAAGTTACCACACTGCCACTCAGTTTTCTGTCCCTCCATTCCCTTACTCCATCCTATCTATCAAGGTTCTTCCCTTGTGTCACCAAAGGTCACCTTGCAGAGCTCAGAGGAAGAAGACAGCTAGCACCACTGGATTCTTTACATATGCCATCTCTTTCAGCCACCCTGTGAGTCTTTATCCTTACCTATTTTTAACCCTATTTTACAGATGAGGTAAGTGGGGTTTTGAGAGGGAAAGTAACTTGCTGAAGGTCACATAACTAATAAGAGGTAGAGGCACAATTAGCATCCAGGTTTCCTCTGGTTAATCTAAACAGCCACACCAGGTTTCTGTGCTTTAAAACCCACTCTGGCCATGCTTTGCTCATAAGGTCGCTGCCTCCATAGCTCCATTATCCTTTGACACTACTTTATGTTCACACCACAGCTCTCTACCAGACCCTGTGCAAATTGCTTGACATGTGATGTTAGGGTGTTACTCACTAGCTTCTGAAACCTGTAAACCCAAAATCTCAGTGGCTTAACACAATAAAAGTTTATATCTCACTTGGTCAGAAAGGTATCTGGAAAAATTCCTTTCATCTTGTGGTTCCATTATCTCCTAGAACCTTGGAATCCTTTGCTGGTTTTTCTACAGGAGAAAAAGAGCCCTAGAGAATCACATGGGAAGTCTTCATGACCAAGTTTAAAAAACAGCATTCTTTACTGTTTTCTCTGTGTACCATTGGCCAGAACCCAGTCACATGGCCTTCAGAGCTACAAGGTATATTGGGAAATATAGTCTAGTTGTGATGCCTAGAAAGAAAGAGGGAACCCATTCTGGTGAGCATCTAGTGTATCAATTCTTTTCTGCTTCAATGTCTTAATTAACTCCTTCACAACAGTCTTTTAGGGTAGGCACTATTTTAAGTCCTTTTTATAGATAATGAAACTGGGTACCAAACCCTGACATAACTTGCCCAGAACTATATACTGAGTTTCAGATCCCAGATCTAAGCCAGGCAGTTCAGCTCTGCCTTTCAACATCTGCATTAACATTGTCTCTTTAAACAACATTTCCCCCATAAGTAGTAGCTAAAATGCACTAATATACACATAAACCTATTTTATTTATTGGACTACTTACTCTTTTGGTCTTTAATTTTTGTAGCTCTTTATATATTCCAGATATAAATCCTTTATTGATAAATAATGGGCAAAGATTTTCTCCCATTCTGTAGGTTTTCTTCTGATTCTAATAATTATTTCCTTTCCTGTGTAGAAGCTTTTTAATTTGACACAACCTCATTTTTCAATTCTTGTTCTTATTTTCTAAGCAATTGAGGTTCTATTTAGAAAAGTGTTACCTGTATCTATATCTTCAAGGCTTTTCCTTATGTTTTCCTCTAGCAGTTTCAAAGCTTCTAGTCTTACATTAAGCTCTTTGATCCATTTGGAACTAATTTCTGTACAGGGTGAGAGATAGGGGTCTAGTTTCAGTCTTCTATATATAGATATCCAGTTCTTCCAGTACCATTTGTTAAAGAGGTTATCTTTTCTCCAACATAGGTTTTGGTTTTTTTGGGTTTTTTTTTTTTTTTTTTGGCACCTCTGTCAAAAATCAGATGGCTGTAGCTATGTGGGCTTATTTCTGGATCTTCTATTCTATTCCAATAAGCAAATAAATTGAAAGACACTTTTCTAAAGAAGAAGTTCAAATGGCTAATAAATCCATGAAGAAATATTCAACATCCTTGGCCATAAAAAATGCAAATTAAAACATCATTGAGATTCCATCTCATCCCAGACAGAATGGTTACCATCAAGAAAACTAACAACAACAAATTCTGGTGAGGATGCAGAAGGAAAAAAAGGCCCTTACACACTGTTGGTGGGAATGTAGAAATTGGCATGGAGAAAGGAGAGGGTTAAGGGAGTTGTGCATATGGCTGAAGAACTGTATAAACATGTATGAAAGTACAACAGTGAAAGCTGTTGAAATTTTTTGAAATGGGGGTAAGGGGAATGAAGAAGGAAGGATAGAGGGAGTAAATTAGATTGAGGTATATTGTATGTATGTATGGAAATATTACAATGAAACCACTTTGTACAACTAATATATCCTAATAAAAATGAGAAAAAAAGACCACAATTAACTTCTTTTCATCTCCCTCTCCCCAGAAACAACTCACCTAAGCTTTTCGAATAATACATGTCTTTATTTGGAAGAGATATCTTAAAAATTACCTATCCTACCCATCAATTTACAGATGAGGAAAGTGAAGTACAGAGAATGGACCTGTCCAACAGAGCCAGAACCCAAATTCATTTTTCAGATTGCTATTCTAGTGCTTTTCCCACTATGTCCTGGCAATCCCCCCCAAGCTCTCTTTGTGTTGTGACCATTTGGGGGGCACTGATGGACAAGGTCATACTCGGTAGTGTGAACTGAAGTTCTCTAAAGAGGCCACATCTATGTTGAAGATTTTGCAGACTGATTTATTAGAACTTCCTGACTGTGGAGAGATGGAATGTTGCAGACAGCCAAAATTATCATGCGCTATCTTTAGTCTCCTAATAGCCATTTACTAGCAACTGCTCCATCTGACCTAACATCTTTGTGACTATTAGGTAAAATATTTGGAATATATTGTTAAACTTAACAGACCATTAGCTTCTACCAACCCTAAAGCTAAGAACATTATAACATCTGAAACTGATAGGAGAGATTTCCCTGCTGTTTTAACTTGCTTACCCTATGTCCCCACCAATTTACTGGAAAATACATTGATTTATGATTTTCTAAGAAAGGATTTATTTTAGTATAGTAGGATAAAGTAAGGAAAAAATAATGGGAAAGGGAAGAAACATTTCCTGTGTGGGAAGCAGGAAATAGGAATAATGCCTTAAAAAAGTGATTTATGATTTTCTTTTGTTCTTTGCCTATAAAAGTTCAGGTGACCTCTTCCACAGTGGAACATGTCATTCAGGCTAAATTCAGTCCATGTTCTTGGGTCATGGTCACTCATACTTGGCTCAGAATAAACTCGTATTCCCTTTGGAACAAGAGCTGTGTTTTGTGTTGATAGTTTTGGTGACCCAACATGAGGCTCCAGGGATGATCCATTTGCACCAGAGGAGTCACCCAGATTTGCAGCAGGTGCCAGCATGGGCCCTTTGTATCCATTGTCCATTTGGTCTCCTCAGGTAGATATTGGTGAGTCCTTCCTGGGTCTCACACCTCCCTTTGTTGATAGTCCATTGGCTTATTCTGACCTGGTTGTTATACTGCATATTCTCTTTATGGTTTAAGAATATTTGCCAGAATCTTTGTTTGCTAACCTTCAGTCTTTTTCTCTTGCCACCCATCCAATATCTAACTTTGTGTTTTTTCTTTTATGTCTTTTTCTCTGTTTTTTTATGTCATTTCTAAAATATAGAAATTCTATGGGTACTCATCACAAAGTCACCAAGATTAGAGGCACCTGTTAACTCCAACCCAATAGGGTGGAGATGTCAGGGGTAACTACCCAGGATGTGCAAAAGCCACATCAGGAAGCCCCAAACAACTTAACTTGTTCCTGCATCAGAGGCATCCTTAATTGGCTTACCAGAGAAGATACACAGAAGGGTGATTACCCATTATCTGGAACCCCTCACATTCCCATGACCTTACAGGGTAAACCAGAGACACAATGGGAGGTGTTAACCTTGGGGTAAAACCCAATGAGCTACTCCTATAAGTGGCACACAAATCCCATCCCACACCAGAATACCACCAGCCAGCATGGAAGGCTGCCATTTTCAGGAAGAAAGGTACCTCTACTAAAATGGGAGATGGACATTTGAGGAAGGAGGAAGTGTTGGATGAAAAACCGCCATGTGGTACTCCAACTGGTTTTATGTTTGGTAATTATGGTAATTCAACTTGCAAGTATTTGAAAAAATGGGGAAACTTAACTAAATGTAATGTGGCTTTGCATTTCCCTCAATGGGGAACATATGATATACCTAAATTGGTTCTCCTGCACACTGAACTTGAAATTGTAGGCAATAAAACAAAATATGATGAGTGGGAAGCCTATTTTAACTGGAATTTAGAAGCATTTAGAAGAAAAGATGATGCAATTGCTAAATTACAAGAAATTAATGAGAGTTTGGGAAACTGTGCCAGAATTGGAAGAAGGATTTGAAGGACGGGAAATTAATAACAAAATTGTGGAGATTGTGCCAGAACTAAAGATGACTTCTGGGGAATCTTCCTTTTCTCAAGCCCCTGCTCCTGTCTATCCTTTTCTGCTTTTACCTACTCCACCAGAAAAACCTGAGCTTTTCCTCCTTCATCACCCTCTCCTTCTAATCTCTTCTCTAGTAATTGCCAAGAAGGAACAAAATTCTTGATCAAAGCAAAGATTATTATGGCCCCTTTCAGACAAAGCCTAGAGGGAAAGGAGATCCTGATACTATCTACACTCTTTGGACAAAAACTGAGCTGAAAACTTTGATTATGGGGTTTCCTGATCTCTATCAGGACCATCTAGGATTTGCTGAGTTATTTCGGATCACCCTATTGACCTATGAACCAGGGTTTTCTGATTCATATCAAGTTATTTAATTATTGACTTCAGGAAGCAAGGCAAAGGAATAGTTTTGTTTGGCAGACTGGAGAAAGCCCACCAAGGACTTTAACAGAATAAACTTTAAAGCTCACAATGTCTGCTGAGAAAAAGGAGATTGCCACTGTGCTGCAATACCAAAATATTCTCATGGATTATTGATTGGATCAAAACACAGCAATGTAAGATAAGACCAGGAGAAGCTGTAAAACATATAAACAACACTCAGGAATTCCCCCCAGGAAACTAAGGATCACAGAAATGAAGCCTTATGAAATTCTGGGAATTGACCATTTTGGTTGAATGAAATAATGCAGGTGCTCTTGTTAACTTAGTAGACCAAATTGCAAGGACTATTATAACAAAAGAAAAAGATATTGCTCCCAATATTATGAACTTACAGTTAAAACAGCTAAACTCTCAGGTGAGGGGACCTACTAACTCCTGACCTGCGAAAAACAAAGTTATTTGTAACTGTTGTTAAAACCAGACCATTTCAAGAGAGATTTAAAGAAACTCAAATGAGTGCTGTCCCAAAGGGGACAACGATCTCAGAGAAGTCAGAAGTCAAGGATAGAATTGGGCTGTTCTGAGAGAATTCTGGGAGTTTTTCCTTTTCTCCTTACTAACTCACCCCTTAGGAGAAAGGGAAATAAATATTAACCAAGAGGAAACAAAAGCCCCATAGATCTAGGTACAACACTTCCTGTTTTAAAACCCAACATGTTTCAAAACTCCCTCCCTCAAAGTAAATAGAAAATGCAAATGGTGGAAATTTCTAACCTACCTATCATGCCCTAAAGATAAGCCCCATTAAATGCCAATAAGGAGAATCTTTAAGTACATATTTTCTAGTTGTATTTAGCATCCCTATTCATACATTAGGATGTAACATTCTGGAAGCACAAAATACTCATGCCATCTTCTCTCAAAAGGGAGAGACGATCTTGAACATAGACGATAGTAAAAACATCTAATTACCCAGCTTTGCTATATCTTATAAAGAAACCAGAAAGGATCTCACAGGGACAGAATCTTTTTTCACACATACCAGAGAAACTCTGGGAAAAATCCTCAGCAGACATAGGGTGGATAAGATCAGCCAACCCCACTGAGATAACAATAGATAAAACCAAACCCTTGTCAATATAAAACAAGGCTCTCTGAGGCAAGACTCCCCAATGGGAATCGAGCCCACTGTACAAGAACACCTAGCAAAAGGGCTTATATCCCTTGTACCAGCCTTTGCAATAACCTAGCATTACCCTTAAGGAAGCCAAATGGAAGAAGATGGAGATGTGTGCGAGATCTCCTCTCCACCCAGGGGCGTTGAACCCCCATACGCTGTCGCTCATATTTTCCTAAATACAGTCTATTTTTCAGTAATAGATCTTTATAGTGCCTTTTTTAGTTGCATCAAACAGCTAGTGTTTGTTCACTTTAACATGGGAAGAAGAAAAGCAATGTACTTGGACTTGTGATGCCACAGGGATCCACTGGAAGTCCCACATATTTACCTGAAATTCTAAAAGCTGACTTACAGGCTTTATAATTTTTTCAATGAGTCTGCTTTAATTCAATATGTGGACAACCTACTTTCCTGAGACCTCATCTGATGCTTGCCTCAAAGACATGAGTTTCTTATCACAGCAACTAGCCAAGAAAGACCATAAAGTATCCAAAGATAAAATGCAACTTTATTGTCAGGAGGTTAAATACTTAGGTCCTATTGTGAATCCTTCAGAATTCCTTATAAATCCTGACCATACCTCTGCTATTAGGAATTTTCCTAATCCCATAGCCTATCACTCCTCACCCCAAATATCAATGGACTTCCTAGGACTAATTGGCTATTGCCAAAATTGAATTCCAAATTATTTGTTAATTGCCCAATCACTATATAAGAAACTAAAGAAAGACCAACCAGATGCCATACAATTAGGCCTGAGAAGATAGCAATTAAGGCTTTAAAGACATCATTAAACCAAGCTCCTGTTTTAGGGCACCCAAATTATAATCTCCTCTTTCTCTTTTTCATGAGAAGGAAGGAAATCCATTGGGAGTACTGACTCAAAAGCCTGAGAAAGGCATGGGGCACTGGTGTACTTCAGTCCCCAGTTAAACCCAGGAGCCACAGAATATCCTCCTCCATCTCCACTGCTGCTGTGCTACACAAACAGCTGAGGAACTCATCTTTGGGTCTCCTTTAAATGGAATAGCACGCAGGTACCCCACTCCATGGAACTTTTACTAAATTCACATTACACCCAAGATTACTTTTTTTTTGTGGGACTGGGGTTTGAACTCAGGGCTTTGCACTTGCAAAGCTGGAGCTCTACCACTGGAGCCACACCTCCTGTCCATTTTGCTCTGGTTATTTTGGAGATGGGGGGGTCTCTTGATCTGTTTGTCTGGGCTGGCATTGAACCTCAATCTTCCCAATCTCAGCCTCCCAAGTAGTTAGGATTTCTGGTGTGAGCCACCAGTGCCCAGAAGGTATCTGATGTCTTATGAGCTACGTTTGCTTTCCTCTCCAGAGACTTCCCTCTTAATCTAGCTCCTGTACTTCCTTTACCAGATGAACTACATGGGGAGAAGCAGGACTGTGCTCAAGTAGCACATACTTGCCTTTCCCCTAGAAGGGACCTATTGGAAACCCCCATTGAAAATGTAGAGTTAGTTTTGCGTAAGAACTGATAGTTCTTATTTGTGAGATAGTTACTTCAAATCTTGATATAATTGAGAATGCTTATTTGCTAGGATTAAATCTTCTCAAATAGCTGAACTTATAGTCCTAACTAGGACATGCCATTTAGCAAAAACCAAAACAGCTCATATTTACACAGATAGTCTCTATGTATCAGGAGTAGTTCATAACTGGTATGTTGTGGAAACAAAGAGGATTTCTACCTTCTTCTGGCCAACCTATTTAAAATAGTCCACAGGTCTCAGAATTGTTAGATGTTATACATTTGTCCAAACAATTAGCTATTATTAAAAATCCCAGGACATTCTAAGGTAAATACTGATGATGCAGAAAGATAGAAATTTGGGTGATGAAGCAGCAAAAGCAGCAGCACTGTATTGAACTGTATGTCCTGAAAGAATCTGTCCTGCTCCCTGTATCAACTCTGTCATTATCCTCCTTCAGGTGCACCAGATGGTGCCACAATGAGAAAAAGACGTCTGGCAAAAAAAAAAAAAAAAAAGGGGGGGGAGTGATTGTAAATTCAATTCACAAAAGAATTTTTGATTTGGGACCCAATAAAAAGCCCATACTATCCCTAAGTGCCCACTACTTCTTCTGGTGTACATAAGTAACTTAACTAATTGGGCACCAGGCAAAATAATCTCTCCAGATAAACCTCCCTGACAAGAGCATATATTCAAGGTGCTCCATTTGTCTCAAACATAATCTAAAACACAACTTCATGGATCACAAGGACATTTTACTTTATGGAATAGGCCATTTAAAACCCACCCATTAGATTTCATCCAAATGCCTCTGTCACAAGGATATAAATATGTCTTAGTACTAGTTTATGTGTTTTCCCATTGGGTTGAAACTTACCCTGTTGGAAAGTCACCACCCTAGCAGTAAGAAAAATTCTAGTAGAGACAATTCTTCCTCCTCAGAGGCATTCCTGCTGAATTGCATAGTGACCATGGAACACATTTTACCGGACAAGTTTTAAATCTATTTGTAAAATTTGGCCTATTGTACAGCACTTTCATTGTCCCTAGCATCCTCAGTCCTCTGGATTGGTTGAATGAAAGAATGAATGCGTGGCACTATAAAAAAAAAAAAAAACTGACAAAACCAAATGAAGCTTTCTGGCTTCCTTGGCCAAATGTAGTTCCATTATTCTTCTAAATCAAAGATCTACCCATTCTGGAAAACTGGGTGTCCTTTGAGAATGGAAGATTGTATGACCGGATAAACTGAGTGATATTCATCTTTGACTATGTCCACAATTAAGAACCCGAAGTAAATAACCCCCAAGCCCTTCTAACAACATGTCTACTCTCACTCTTTGGGAACATATTTCTTAAATACTTTTATATAGAAATCTTTTAGAAATTGCCAGAAGTATTTGGAATTTACCTTGGTATATTTTCTTAAGTGATAAGAATACTGTTGATCTAGGTGACTTTGGTAAAAGTACAAATGATGATGACATTGTATCCTCTTATTAATTATATTTTTTGTTATAACTGTTTGCTTACTCACACCTCCTACATGTCAAACCAACTCTTCATGTTTGGAAGGTTTAAAATTTTTTACCAGCCCTGGAAAATAATTCTCTCATTACTCTGTATAATTTAAAGAAAAATTTCAGATTTTAGAATAGTAAAGCCCTATTTTAAGTCTGCCAAAAGGAACTCTCTTTTGGGAGAATCTCTATTTTATATGCAAAACCCCTGTGGCCAAAACAACAGAACTTCTTCCTACTAAGGAAAAGGGAGGACTACTAACTGAGTCTAACTAACTGGATTACTGTTTTGCTGTTGATGTTGGAGATGATGTGATAGAACAAATTCCTGGATGTAATGGGCTGCAGTTGCCGGTGTTTCCTGCCATAGCGTAACCTATCCTGATGACCATCTGCTCTGTAAATGCGGCTAGATACTCTCCTTTATCAACCACATGAATTCCAATTAATAGGAATAATTTGGTGGAGTCAAATTCCCAATGATGTAACCACAACCATCGGGCCTGGAAGGCTCTGGTAGATCTCATGAAATACTCAAGAGTTCTGCCTACCTCAGAGTAACTTCCACTCTCTTCACGCCTATAAGGAACACCTAAAAATCTTGACTTTTTATCCCAATTGTATAAAAACAATTTGTCTCCAGCAGCAACTGCAGTCACAGCAGGCTTATCAAAATTGGACACACCGCTCCCACAGTGGCATTGGTGATGCTGTGGCGGTGGCAGTGGGCTGGCTGCCATGCAGCATGTCTCATCCTAGAACTACTGAGGCAGGCTGGACCTACTGCTGTGCCACAGGTCCTTTGGGATCAAATCATGAGCTTGGGCTTCATTCAGATGTGGTGGAATATGCCAAGGAAAAACTGGGGAGCTTCATCAAAAATAGTGCTAGCTTTGGTAATCAGCCCGAGATCTAGACCACCCATCTAGGATGGATGCTACAGGGCAAGGCTAGGTCACCCTGATCTCCCTGCAGCTTATCTAAAAAATGACATGGTCAAGTTGGTAAAGTCCCTGCTGTAAACGAAATCATCTGTACATCTCAAGATGAAGACATTCCAACATGCACCCATAAAGAAAACCACTGCTAAGATTGGAGTTCTGTGAACCTGTATTTGTGGCTGGTAAATTGCCTCCAGATAGCATCTGACAGTCATCAGTATGATTGTATTTATGGTGGAGCTGGAGTCCAGAAAGACCATGAAAACTACACAAAAATCTTACTAAAAGTTGAATCTATACTGGTTATGCCTATAGAGGATCAGTTAACAGAAATTCTGAGAACTGCACAAAACATATCCTTGCTGTTTCATTTGCTCCACATGCACGACCAATTAAGAATGATAGTGGCGAACTGGATTCTGTGGGACTCCCCCATTGTGCTGTCAGGAATCTATAGGACATGGCATATATTTACATGTGATCTACACCTAGAAATTTCATAAATGATAAGATTCAGGCCACTGGGATTCCTCAAAAGGTGCCACTCAAGAGAAAAAGAAAGTGAGTTAAACAGAGTTAACACTTATGTATTTGTGGGTAACCAGCTTATTTCTTAGCCTCTAGTCAGTGAAAAGGATTAAAAAAAGGAAGAAGATAGCAAAGAAGAGGAAGAGGAAGAGCACAATAAAGCCTTGAAGCCAGAGGAGCCTCCTCAAAACTTCAGAGAGAAAAATCATGAAGCTGCCCCTCCTTGAATCTTTAAAAGCTTGCTTGACATATTTTAAAGACAAATAACTCAAAAAGAAAGGATACCTAAGATAGTTCCTTTAGTCTTGAGAATGTAGTGTTTACTACGAGTTAAAAGAGAAAATTCTTTCATCAGAGTGAATTACAGTAGAAGAAAGAATAATTTGTTTCTGTAACAAAAATGATATATTCAGTGATTAAAAAGAATCTCTGTTCTAAAATCTACTTTTCTTTGAATATAGGAAAAATGCTGTTTTAACTCAGTGATTTCAAAGTGGAATGCAGCAAGAGTTTACTTTGTGTGCTATAAATCCCTTTCTGATTTCTTACAGATTTGCAGTTACTTTCAACTTTATATAAGGTTTAAATAGTTGTTAAACAAATATGATCTGTTTTGAATTGCAGTTGTTTGTATCGCCTTTATGAGAGCTTTCTTATCTAATAAGGAAATCAAATGCTTTGTAGACTTATTTACCTTATTTTTGCTGCCATCACTACTGCTGGGTGGCTTTAGATATATCCTGGGCAATATATAAGTGCAATAACAATACAAGATATTGAATAATTTAGCTTTAAAAAACCACAAATTTCATGAAATTTTACAACTCTGCAAATTTTGTTGTTGAATCTGTTACCAAAATACCTGCCTCTTTCACAGAAATTTTAAGAGCACAGCAAGCAAATATTAATGTAGAAAAGTGCATATTTAATAAAATCTCAATTTGTATTACATTTTCAGTATTAAAAAATCATGAGATTATCTTAACTCTAGAATTTCAAAAGGTAAGTGTATTCAGGATTTTTTTTTCTATAGTTCACTGCATAAAGTATTTGATTTAAAAAGAAATCCATTGTCCTGTCTGCCTCTGACTGCACTGACAGTGAATTAATGACTAAGCGTAAATGACCACCACTTGCTTGGATAGCTCCAAGTAGCAGGGTCAAAGCAGTATGGTTAGCTGATGCATTTAGCAAATGGGACTTGACTTTATCTGAATATTTACCTTTGACAATTAGGACTGAGCTTGTCTACAGTTGTTTTGGATCTTTCTAGTATACAAAGATAATTACCAAAACTGTATGTAGATTCCTTTGTATTGAAAATCTGGTTCAGAATCAATGCAATCCTTGGGGTCGACATCATGCTCATTTAACTTTTTCATATATATATAGTTTCTTTGGTAAATTATAATGATTTTCATTTCCACTTATTTACTTAAGCTATATAGCTTATCAGTGATTAAACAGGTAGTAAATGCCACTATTAGCTATTTCTTCCTAGTAAGGCATGAAAACAGCCATTCCTTGTTAAAAAGTATACAATATGATATACTTGCTGCTTAGTGTTACATGGATTAATGTGAATATGGCTGATGTACTTGCTTTACAAGAATGAATATAGAATGTTTTAAACCTCTTGAAATCACCATAAGAATGAGACTAAGGTAGGAAGAAGAAAAATAGAGTAGATGAATCAATTCAGGTTATAATATATATAACATGGAAATGTCACAAGGAAACTCCCTCTATAGTTATATTAAACAAACAAAAGTGTTATTTTTTTCCCCACAAAATCAGAGAACAGGAGAGTAGATCAGGTCCTGTCTAGGGTGGGGAGTTGGTACAGTGGGAGGGGGGGAGGATGAAAGAAAAGGATGAATACAGTGCAAATACTGTGTACACATGTATGTAAATGGAAAATGATACCTGTTAAAACTATTCCAGGAATAGGGGTGGGGGAGTTAAAGGAGAGTGATGGAGGGGGTGAATTTAACCAGGATATAGTTGATGTATCATAAGAACTTTGGTAAATGCCACAGTGTACTCCCAGCACAATACAAAATTTAATAAATAAATAAATAAATAAAGGGGGAAACTTGAGTCTCACTATTCCCACCAGCATTGCTATTGCAGTAGTGGCTCAGGTTTGCTTAAGGAAACTCCTTTACTCATTGTATAATGAGAAGATTATTGTCTCTTTAAGATTCAAATATTGTTTTGGAAATCTCAGTTCCAAGATTCCACACATCTAAAATGATTGTTTGAAATAGTCTAAACATAAAATTGTCCCAAATAATTTAGGACATTTTGTTAATCTGAAAGATCATTTCATGGAAGATGCTTGTTTTATACCCGTGGCTGGAGTGAGGGAGTATAATCTGGGTGTCTATGATTTTTCTATGCAATTAAACTATTATTAAGAAATACCCCATTTTACCACTGGGGGAAAAATCAGTTTTATACCTTTGTCATCTGTTACAAATATTCATTTTGTTTTGAATTAAGTGTTTTAGAAGTTTAATATTGAATTCCTGGCTGGAATTTGATCTGAAGCCTGGGAAGAGGATTGTATCTGCCTCCCCATCCCCATTTTTTGAAGCTGTGTCTAGGTTTGTAATAAGGCATATTCTTCAGTGATAGCCTTACTATTTAGGAGAGTCTTTGTTAAGAATGTATTTGAAGGTTGACATTTCATGTTATCTTTCATTCTGTTCACCTTGGTAAAGTATATAGTAGATTTTTATAATCATTGCATATTTTTGTCATTGAAATATATATTTTGTGTTTTTAAATGCATTTACTTTACAAGTGTTACTTTACCATTGACTTTAAATAAAGAGGTAGAAATGGGGGGGAAAATGGCCAAATGGCAAAGGAGACCTGGCTAGAGGTGTAGGTACTAGAGTGGGAATTTTAGGACAAGATGAATTTGCTGAAACTGAAGAAAAACACTCCTTACAAAAGGATTTGCTTTTAAAAATAGGACATATAAAGGCAATGTTATTTCAGGAGGAAGGAAAACTCTTTTAGAAGAAAAGTATGGATTACAAGAATGGATTAAAAAAACACTAGGCAGATTATATAGGACTATTCCCAAACTCAAAGGTGACAAAGAGCTTGTACTTTAACTTGACAAGGAAAGGGTGTAGGAGGTGAATATGGTGGAAATACTATGTACTCATGTATGAAAACAGAAAATGAGACCTTTTGAAACTATTCCTGAAATGGGGAGACGGAAGATAAGGAGAATGGTGGAGGGGGTGAATTCAACTAGCTGGGATTGAAGAAATACTAAGTAATATTTATATTTTGCCAATGTTCATAGATGGGCAACATTTATTTGTGGCAACATTGCAAAGCAACACCTATTGGAATCCCATTCCCCCTTCTAACTGAAAGAAGTAAGATTTGGTTATGGCCACAGAGTCTGTGGAGTCCTAATTTCTCACAAGTCTGGCCTCTTGTCTCTACCCCTGTTACTAGTAGCATTTGGTACATGGGGAAAGGATGGTTTTATTGGGAAGGAATTCAAAGAATATTGTGTTATGTCACTATTCATTTACTTCTTCAAATTAGAATCTAGTGTATGATCAAAATAACAGGATAGATCAAATTTTTAGCCACAAAGAAGAGGTACAGTAATTTGGACATTGAAGACCAATCTTTTCTAAAATTAGAACTAGCTACTCTACATGAGGTTACAGCCATGGAATCAAATTAGCCAGAAGAAAAACTAGAGTTGGAAGATTACAAATTACTTCAAATACTCAAACATCAAATAAAATATTTCATAGAGTAAATGACTGTAGATAAGAGTGGAAACATGTAGTCAGTCTGATTAAAGAATATCACACAGAGGACTTTTGTGGTTGGTTAGGATGTCTATTTCCCTTGTCTGCTGCCTTGTCTTCTTTAGACTATACTATGTGATTATCTTAATGTTAGGTAGAATATTCCTAGTATATTTCACATGTAAATGCTACCTCACATACAGAGGGCAGAAAAAGAGGAAAACTCAGACCTGGATCCTGATGGCTAATCACAGTGATATGATCCAGGGACTTCTTCCTTAGTGGCTTTAACATTTTCCTTCTCCTGAAGACTCCTTGCATACCTACTTAACCTCTTCTTTCTCAGATCCTTGAACTGAGCCTTCCTAGCTCCATGGGACATAAAACAACATGCACACAAAATGTGATGCTTGACCAACAGGGAGACCTGTGAACTGAAGTTCTCTGAAGAAGCCACAACTGTGTTAAAGATGCTGTAGACTGAGTAGAACTTTATGGTTGTAGAAAGATGGAGAGTCACAGATCAAGAACCAATATTATCTTGGGCAATCTTTAGTCTCCTTAAGAGCCATATATGACCTAACATTTTTTGTGACTATTAGGTAAAATTTTTCAAATCTATTGTTAAACTTAACAGATCACTAGTTGCCACAGTACAAGCAAATATGTTAAAATGAATTATAACCTATTATAAAACATCTGAAACCTATAGAAGAGATTTGCTCTGCTCTCCTGTAACCCACTTACCCGATGGATTTCGTAACTTTCCTTTGTTCTTTGAGTAAAAGAGTTCACGTGGAGCATGTCATTCAGGGTAAACCTGAATCCGTGTTCCTGGGGCCATGATCACTCATACCTGGCTCAGAATAAACTATCTCTTATTCCCTTTGGAGTAAGAGCTGTGCGTTGTGTCGACAGTACATAAGGCAATGGGCTTTGCCCTTTTTTCTCCTGCTACCTTGCAGTGAATTTTCCTATGTCACTTTCCAACTGTCCTCTAAACGCTATTGACTTTATGTGGTCAGTTCACGCTCCTTGTGGCCACAATTATTTTTTATTTGTGGCAAAATGGACTCATAAAAGAAAGGAGGGTCACTACAGTCTTGAGAGTTTACCGGGTTTTTTTCTTTTTTTTCCTGACATAGATATTACTTGGCCTGCCTTCTTAAAATGTGATTTTCTAGATTTCCTCTGCAAGCCAGAGGCCATTTGGTTAGTGTGCATTTTTGAATTTACTAACCTGTGCTCAACAACCAATCTTGGAAAATCCTTTAATTTTGTCAGCATGCAACACTACCCCACAAGAAAATAACAGCTTCTTTTGGTCAGATCTATACAGAACAGAAGGCTCTCTACAAAGGAAAATAATGAAGAATTCCATTAAGAATGTTTCTTTTTTTTTTTCCCCTTTCTTGACCTTGAGACCTTGAGCTACAGGGAGAAGGTCAGGGCTTAACAGAACTCCAGTTGGTCCAGGGTTTCTTGGTTTACTTGGTTATATTCTTCCTAGTTACACTGGGAGAGCTATTTTAAACCTTTTCTCTTCCCATTGTTTGCCATTAAAAACTTTGTGTGTGTAAGTCAATTTTACCTACAAAAAACACTTTGGGAATAGATTTTCTTTTTCTTTCATAATACTGACAATTTCAGATTCCTAGTCTTCTTTTCTCCCTTGTTCATATTTTATAAGAGTTGATCCAGGATTAAAGGGATCTTGAAGATATTTAGAAATCAAGGCAAAGCTTTCCTTAGAATTTGACTTAATAAATTGTAAAATGAAAGCTGCTTCCTCTAATATCATTATTTTGATAATTATTGGGCTATAGTGACTAACCAAATATTCTTAGGTTTTCTTACTCTTAGTCTTTTGGAAGTACAGCAGATGCTACCAGTGCCCCATCTGTAGTCCTTGACTCTTCAGTGTTCCCCAGGTCAACTTCTAATTGCTGAAATCTGCACCTCTGTGTCTGAGGACTATTTCCAGACCTGCAGAAGATTGCCCACTGCCATGGCCAGCCAGAAATGCCAGGAAGCACCTCCAAAGCAGCCCACAACTAATGCTGCTTGGACAATTGAGGTAAATAACCTGGCTCCCTTGCCTGTGGGAAGAATAATCCTCTGTGGTGTTTTGCACTATTTCCTATAAGACTAAACTCCAATTCCCACTACACAGCAGATTAACAATGGAGCCCTTATTGCTCACCTTCCTACCTAGGTATTACTTCTCTACATCTCTGTGGGTGTTCCCTACATGTTCTTAAATAAATGCTCTGTATTCAATTCTTTGCCTCCGGGTCTGCTTCTGGGAAAACTGTGAAGATGAGTCATAAGAGGATAGACTAAGTTGTTTTATATAATCATTTCCAGAGCTATAATTCTTTGATGTGAACTATAATTCTTTGATAGCTTACTATACTTAGTCCAAAATATAACTGAAATTGCTGTTGGTTCCATTTTTAGCAGGACCATCATTCAGACTTTTCCCTCTTAGATGTGTGTTCCTTGAATGATGGGATTATTCAAGCTTTTCCTACAGTATTTTTATTCAGTTGTTCACTTCATGGAAAGGCCCCTACTCTAACCCTCACTATCCAGGTGAGCTTGTGCTTTGAACATCTAGAAAATGCTGTGGGTAAATTAGGTGTTTTCCTAAGCATCTTCATTCTAAGCACTAATAATTTCACAGTTTTTCAAGGTTTTATGTGTGTTTGCTTTTTCCTACTGGGAGTTTTTTCATTTCTCAGATCATGAAAACCATAAACAACTCAAATGTCCAAAACAGATGAATGGGTAAATAAACTTGTAAAATCACACAGTGGGACGTTATTCAGACTTAAAAAAGAATGGAATATTGACACATGACACAACATGGATGAACCTTGAAAACATTATTCTAAGTGAAAAGGTGATGCCAAGAACAAAAAGATTTATTTTAAAACTTCTATTTTTTCAAAATATCCAAGATTCAGAATCTATAAAAAAGATGCAGAGGGGTGATTGCTAAGAGCCAAGGAGAGGAGAAGCAGTTGTTTTTTGGGTGCAGGGTTTCCTTTCAGGTGATGACATGTTCTGGAACTAGTTTGAAGTGGTGGTTGGACAATACATTGAATATACTAAATGACACTGAGTTATTCACTTTAAATGGTTGATTTTCTTTTATGAATTTCATTTCAATAAAAAATGTTTTAAATGTACTACTGATTATTACTGAAATATTTTTAAGCTAAAGTAGATATTTCTGCAATAATGAAAATAGAGTATTACTGAAACAATACTTTCAATGACAATAGCTACAATTTATCAGACTTTTCCTACTTGCCTGTGCTTTACTTTCACTAGTTTAATTGTAGCAACCATCATCTATATTGCACAGATGAGGACACTAGAGTTCAGAAATGTTAAATTGATTAAGTAACTAAAGGTCAGGAAGCTAGGAACCAAAAATACTAGGATTTGATGCTGTGTCTGTCTGAACATGAGTCAAGACTGTAGAGTTAAATCCTACTGTATCAATATGCATTAAGTGTAAATGAACTAACACTCTAAGTAAAAGGCAGACGTCAGACTAATTTTTTAAAGAAGCTAGACTGAACTCTGCTATTCAAAAGAGAAGCACCTTAAATATAGACACACAGAAAAAAAATGTAAAGGAATAGCAAAATATATAGTATACAGTAAGTACAAGAAAGCAGGCACGCTATATTAATAGCAAAGTCAACTTCAAGACAAGGAGTATTAGAAATAAAGATGATCACTTCATGATGATAAAAAGATATTAAAGTTAGATATTTAAAACTAATCTCATCACAGTTTTTCTCCCTGACATCTTTGGTCACCACTCCTAATGTAAACTCCTACTTGTTATCTGTTTTTTCCCTATTTCCATATTGGTCTGAGTTTCTTAGTCCCTGATCCATACTTCCAAACCACTCACTATCAACTCTGGAATCCTGGTTTATGGGGAGCAAATTCCTTTCTCTCCAAAGCTCCTCACAGGGGCTGAAGAGTGCTTGCCTAGTGTGCACCAGGCCCTGGGTTTGATCTTTAGCACACAGACATAGATACACACACACACTCACACACACACACACACACACACACACACACACACAATCTTCTCATGCATCTTAGGTAACTAGACCACATTCATAAAATACTTTGTCACAATGTTCAGAATCATTCTTATTCTCATCCATCTAAACCCTCTATCTCCTTTGTCCTCCTCAGTGAGTTTTATCTCCATACATTACTTTTGCCCATAGTCATATATCAATCTTTGTCATTACCTGGAAATGCTCCACTCTGAACTCATAAATTCTTAATATTTACTCTCTGATCATTATCTCCTCTCCCTTCATTCACTCATTCAACAAACATTTCTTAACTGTCTACTATGTACCAGGCATTATTCTAGGTGCTGGAAATACAACTGAGGAAAGGAGAGCCCAGGCAGAACTTGGCAGTCTCTCTTAATTGAAGAAATGGGGTTAGAAGGCTATGAAGGCTAAGCAGCTAGAGTCTGTGAGCAGAGAGGAGAGATCTGCACACACACATGCACAATGTTGCAGTGATCTGCAGGGGTTCCTCTCAACCTTTAGTTGAGTAATGATCAGTGCATCCACGTGACATTAACACCACCCAAAATGTACAGGTAGAATCCTTGTGGCTCAGACAGGGCTAGGAATAATTCAGAATCCCACCAGCCGGAGAAGCAAAGTCTTGTAACACATGGGCATTGCATAGAGTTCTCTCTGAATGGTCTTATCTCAAGTAGTGAGATAAGCACCCCTACTGAAGCTTAAAAGTAAGCCTCAAAAGGACCTAACTGTTGCCAAAGTATGCTAACTGCATCCTAAAACAAGCCTCAAGAACTTTTTAAAAATAATTTTTTCAAAAATTCCTAACACTCAACAAAATTAAATCCACCACACCTTGCATCAAGTCAAAAATTACCAGGCACGCAAAGAAGCAAGAAAACATGGTCCATGAGGAGGAAAAATAAAATCAACCAATAGAAGAAACACCTAGAAATGACACTTATGGTAGAATTAGTACAAAAGGACATCTAAGCATTACGTTCAAAAAGGCAGATGTTCATTTTAACCAGTAACATGAAAGATCTAGAAAAAGGTCCAAATTGAACTTCTATAGATGAAAATCCTTTTCCACCCTCTGCCTGAGCTGCTGGGGACTGTATGGTCACACTGCGTTTGCTGTTATCACCTATTCAGCTGAGTGTGCTTTGTGGTCAGCTTCTTTTTCCATCCCCTTAGCAACTTCTCCAAGCCTCACCATTGTCTGGTGTCCCTTCCATTTCTCTCATTAGATGTGGGGGTTGCATCACAGAAACAATGGAAGCCATGTGACAGGACATCTCGCAACAATCTGCCTTCAATTGATAACCTTAGTCTCACCAGACACTTGCCCTACTTTCTTCCCCACCTGTCATAGGAAAAGACACTTCTCCCATTTCTGGCTCACTCCCTTTTTCTGGCCTGTGTATATCATCCCATGCTCCTGAGACTTTGATTCATCATAAAGTCTCTATTTCTTTCTCTATTTCAAGCTCTGGCTTTAGTCTGGTACTTTCTTCTTAACTCATAAATATGACACTTCTCTGTTTTTCTCCACATAATCTTGCCTTGGTTTCAATTTCGTCCCCTCTCTCCAAATCCAGTATCATGGATTCCTACATAGCCAAGCTTCTTATAGAAAAGAGTATGAAACCATGAAACTCCTAGAAGAAAACTCTGGGGAAAGGCTTCATGATACTGGATTTGGCAAGGGTTTCCTGGATATGATGCCAAAAGCACAGAAAATAAAGTAAAAATAGAAAAATTGGACTACCTGAAATTAAAAACTTCCCTGCACCAAAGGGCAAAATCAATAGTGTCAGGCAGCCTCTGGAATGGGAGGAAATATTTCCAAGTCATATATCTTAATAGGTTAATACCATGAATGTATAAAGTACTCCTATAACGCAACAACAAAACCCTGATGAAGCGGGATGAGTGTATGGAAAGGTGCTCAACATCACTAATCATTAGGGAAATATAAATTGAAACCATATGAGATGTCACCTCACATCTGTTAGAAGAGCCGCTATAAAAAAAGAAAAAACAGAAACTCATCAGCAAGGAAGAGGAGAAAGTGGAACTGTGTGCATTGTTGGTGGGAATGTAAAATGTGCAGCTGCTATGGAAGACAGCTTAGGATGGCAGTTCCTTCATTTCACATCTGGGTATATATCCAGAAGAAGTGAAATCAGGATTTCAGGGAAATCCTGCATACCCATGTCTAGAGCAGCCTGATTCACGATAGCTGAGAAGTGTCCGTCTACAAATGAGTGGATGAACAAAAGTGATGTAAACACACAAAGCTGTGTGGTATTCACCTTTTAAAAAGTAAGGAAATTCTATAACATGCTGCAACATGAATGAACCTGGGGATAGTTTTAGTTTGCTGGAGTTGCCCTAATAGAAGACCACACACTAGGTGGCTTAAAAAGCAGTAAGTTAGTTAGTACTAACTGTAAAAAGTTAGTTTTTACAGTTCTGGAAACTACAAGTTCAAGATCAAGGTGTCAACACATTTTCTTTCTCTGTGTCTTGCAGATGACTATTGCTATGGTCAAATGTGATTTGTCCTCACCAAAACTCAAGTTGAGGCTTAATTACACCTCAATGTAATGGGGTTGAGGGAGTAGGGACTTTATGGGAGATAATTGGACCATAGTGGTATCATACTTGGAGGAGATTAATGCCCATCTCTTGAGAGTGAGTTAGGTCTCCTGGACCTGGATTTGTTGCAGGAAAAGTGAGTTGTTATAAGGCAAGATCACTCCACATATTTGGTCTTTTCTGCATGTACCTGCTTGCAACTCTGGCCTCTGTGAGACCATCTACCAAGTTGTGATGCAATCATGGAGCTCTAACCAGATTCCAGTGCCATGATGTTTGGACTTCCAGCCACCAAAATGGTAAGGCAAATAAACCTCTTTTTCCTTGAGAAGTACTCAGTCTCAGGTATTCTGTGATAGCAACAAAAAGTGAACTACAACAGCCACCTTCTTGCTGGTGGCTTCACAAAGGCTTTCTTCACGTACATTCCTGGTGTCTTTCTGTGTGACAATTTCCTCTTCTAAAGAACACAGTCAGATTAGATTAGGACCCACCCTAACAACCTCATTTATTTTATTTTTGTTATTTTTTTTATTATTATTCATATGTGCATACAATGCTTGGGTCATTTCTCCCCCCTGCCCCCACCCCCTCCCTTACCACCCACTCCGCCCCTTCCCTCTTCCCCCCACCCCCTCGATACCCAGCAGAAACTATTTTGCCCTTATCTCTAATTTTGTTGAAGAGAGAGTATAAGCAATAATAGGAAGGAACAAGGGTTTTTACTGGTTGAGATAAGGATAGCTATACAGGGCGTTGACTCACATTAATTTCCTGTGCGTGTGTGTTACCTTCTAGGTTAATTCTTTTTGATCTAACCTTTTCTCTAGTTCCTGGTCCCCTTCTCCTATTGGCCTCAGTTGCTTTTAAGGTATCTGCTTTAGTTTCTCTGTATTGAGGTCAACAAATGCTAGCTGATTTTTTAGGTGTCTTACCTATCCTCATATCTCCCTTGTGTGCACCTGCTTTTATCTTAACAACGTCATTTTAACTTGGTCACCCTTTTAAAGGGCCTGTCTCCAAATGCATGTGCTGAGGTCTATTAGAATCACAACACATGAATTTTGTACTGACACAATCCAACCCATAACAAAGTGAAATAAGCCAGACAGAAAAACCAAATGCTATATGATTCCATGTATACTGAGATTTGTTACATTCATATAAACAGAAAATGGAACATTAGTTGCCAGGGCTGAGGGCAGAGGGAATGAGTTGTTCTTTAATGGATGTAGAACTTCCGTTTTACAAGATAAAGTTCTGGGATTTGCATAACTATGCAAAAAAGTCAACACTGTGCTTGGAGATGATTAAGATGGTAAATTTTATGTTATGTTTTTCTCTAAAAAAATAATGTTAGTGCATATGTGATTCCTCCACTGCCTTATCCTCTTTCTTGATGGCTTCAGCATCACCTGTATTGTTACAGGAATCTCAACAAACTGAGGCAGTTTAGCAGGAAGCAATATTTTATTGTGCTGGCACAGAATCAGCAGACTCAGGTCCAAAGCCTGAGCCCCAAGAACAAAGGGATCTCACCTTATATATCCTTGCAAGCAAAAAGCAAAGCTCAACTCACATATGGCTGCATGTGACTTCATTGGCTATTTCATCTTCCCAGTGCTATGTGACCTTCTTCATGTTTTAATTCTTTTTTTCTCTCTCTGCTTTCCCATCCCTTCCCCCTGCCTCATTATCACAACACAACCTGTTTCTTTTCTGGCCCTTCTCCCTACTACATCATTCCCCCTTTGATGCTTGGACCCACCTAGGGTTAAAGAGCATCATCTTGATCTAGGGGTTTGTATTTTTATAGCATTATTTTATGAGTGGCTTTATCTTTTTATAGTGGCCTCTATAATGATCCTGATAGACCACAATTCCGGGGGGGGTGGGTAATATTAAGCATACTCCTAGAATAAGGCCCATCACCCTGCTTTTTATGACAAATGTAGTCTGTATTGTTTTCTTTACTCTGGGACTTTTAGTATCACTTATCAGCAACCTCATTAACCTGGGAGTATATGAGCCCATGTAACATCTGACTTATTGGTGGGTACATGATACAAAGTATGGCTGTGCAGAGGTTCCAACAGTGGCTCTCTTATAACAGTTAGTACATGGGGGAAACCTTGCAAGGGCCAACCCAAAAGGTAAGAGTCCAAGTGTGTAGAGGAAGGCAGGGGTGCATCCCATGTTTGAGTTTCCTCCATGTATAGACGAGTCAGCTTTCAGAGTGACTAGAGCAGGGTTGTCATCCTATTTTGTAGTCCCCTGTTGTCTCCTGGGAAGTGGAGTCCTGCCGAGGAAGGGCGCAGGTGTTCTGGAGGGTGATCTTGGATGGTGAGGCTGACAGGAATGCACTCCCACTTGGAAGAGGCTGGTTTTACTCCTCTGTGGTGGATCCAGGGAGCAATTTTTGTTACTTTAACTGTAGTGGGGATAGAAAAGACACAAACAAAAAGGCCCCTCTAATGGGGTTTTAATGGTTGGACTTTTTTCTTTTACCCAGACAGTATCTTTTTTTTTTTTAGTTGAGTAGAATTACTGTGGCAACAATATGTATCAGTATATATGTCCAAGAAAACTTGTTGTTTAAAAAAGTTAAAACCACCAACTTTAAGTATCAAAGGATATGTTTAGAGCCAGTAAAAACAGTCATTTTTGTCTCTTAAGTAGAAGACTCTGTCTAAAAATATGAGTTTGTGTCTGGAAGGGCTCTAATGCCAGATGGACACAAATGTATAAGAACCACTTCCTCAATCCTCTCTGCTTTGGTTATTTTTGAGAGGTCTGGCACAAGTGACTCCATTTGAACTTTGATACCATTCCCTCCTTGTCTCCAAACTGTTTGTCTCTGAGCAGTCTCTTTTGAATATTTGTCTCCCATCCAAGTACTAACCAGGCCTGACCCTGTTTAGCTTCTGAGACCAGATGAGACTGAAGATCTTTCTTGATTGGTCATTTTCTTTCTTTATTGTGAGTATTTGTTCTTTCCTGGATTTTGTTGGGTTGGTTGGTTTTGGTCCCACGTGGGGGGTGGGAATAATGAGTAGATCAGGTGGGACTCAGTGCCAACTAGACCCTTTTGGCCAAATTTAAACAACAAAGAGACTTAGAAGAAGTGGCCCTTAGGCAATGGGCTTTCAGACAAGGACAATACAAAACAAAATCCAACAAAAGCAGATGTCTAAAAAGCTAACCTGGTTGACACATAAGCATTTAGTAGTCATTTTTTATGGACTTGATTGTAAATGCCCCAGAAGGATCAGAACTGTAATGACAAAAACTTAAAAGAGCCATGGTTAAAATTATGATGTACAATTTAGCAACTAACTTTTTGTTACCATGTTTATCTAAATGTTGTATTTTAGAAGGCTTGATATACTTGAAAAACATAAACATATTTAATATAAGGAACCAGCAATAGCCTCATAGCTCTATAGAGGTTATATATACATATTAGTTTAGTTATTATTCTTGAAATAAAACCTTAGATTTTTTCATCAGTTGAAGGGGGGAAGAACAGTGTCAGTGACCCCAAATGGCACAATAACAGACACATATAGGGTACTGACTATATTAGAATCATCCAAGACAACAATTGTTTAACCATGAGGTCATCTAGAAAAATTTACATAAACTGTTAGAAAAGAAAAGGCATGGAAGAGGCAGAGGTGGCTCCAACACCAGCTTATTGTTTAGGCAGGAGCCCTGAGGAGGGGGACCTCAGCAAGAGAGCTAGAGTCCACTGCCACACACAGGCTTGGGCTAGTGGACAAGTACCAAGGTCACTAAGGGATACCATTGCTGGGCAACCAAGAAAGATAAGGTGTAGTTAGGTCACTGTCTGCTCAATTGTCTTTGGCACTCATCCGGGAAGATAAAGGTTACAATTGTACCTTTGTCAGTCTTTGGGGTTGGGTGGGGAGTTTCTAGTAAGCTATCTGCAAGGGAGTAAGGGGTCTGGTCCTAATGTGGCTGGGCTCACTGTGAACCCCAACATAAACCAACTTTTAAATGAACATGACTCATTTACCTTACCAGTTAAAATCCTGACAAAAAATCACCAGAGAACACAGGTAAACATTTATGGGAACTAAGTGTAGAGTAAGGAAACCTAATGGCCAAGAATCATGGCTCGGATGTTGATAAGGGATCACATCCCAGATTATTGACATTAACAGATGCCTCATGACATACAGCAGGATCCCACCAACCTGTAGTCAATGGAGCCCCCTAAAATGACCGGCCCAATCAAAACTTCCTCCTCGCTGGTGGAGTGGCTCAAGTGGTAAGAGTGCCTACCTAGCAAATGTGAGGCCCTGAGTTCAAACCCCAGTGACACCAAAAAAAAAAAAAAACTCCTCCTCCTGTCATGTGGAAAGTGTAGGACTAACATCTCTACTCTGTTGACACCAATAAAAACTGGAAGTCTTTACCTCCAGTGTAGTGCTCCTTTTTGAGTTTTTTTTCTTTGTTTTACCTAAGTAAATCTGTCTCAACCCTCACATCAGTGCAGCAGTACTCCCTGTGCTCAGCTGTCTCCTGCTTCTCTATTTTAATAAACTCTTGTTGTTTTGACAAATTTGTGGATTAACCTGTAGCACCAAAAACTTTTGACAGTTATCTTGACAAAATAAAAACCATTTTTAAGACAGTTTTTGTAAATGTTAAGAATATTTTTAAGATAATCTTTTTGTTATGAGCTTAGAGAATTAAGTTTTAGTTTAATATTAGTACATTACATTTTGACCTTACAAAACCTTTAATGCAACTGGAGTTTAGTCAACTCAATCACCTACATAAGCATTTATAAGTTCTATCTTTTTATAACTTACTCTGTACCTTTATGAAAACTTATTTTGTATCCCCTGGGGGAGCTTGTCTTTATCCTTTTTTTTTAAAATTTAAAAGTATTTTTTAACCTTTTATTTTTAAAAAACATATCTTTAATACCAAATATACACACACATATATATATAATATGTATGTATATATATATTTGTTACTTTTTGAAAATAACTCATAAAACCTTTTAACTTAGAACCTTATATTTGTATAGAAAAAAACAAAGAAAGCAACCTTAAAATTATTTTTTGTATTAAAAACACTTTATGGAAAGCCCATTTGTTAATAGACCCATGTATTATAAGAGAGAATTAAATCCCAGATTTTATTTATGACAGAATGAAACAGGCTAAGCTCATTTTTAACTACACAAATTTTAAGATTCCTGTTGTAGGCTGTAGCCACCCTCCTTATTTTTCTTTTCTCTTCTGGTCTAAGCCAGAGTGTTAACCCCTGAATGCCTGCATCCTAGTGAGACCTGATTGAAATAAATCTGAAAACCTATTTTCTTAAAAGTAGCAGTAGAACAGAGTAATAGTTTTTTACATTTACTTTATAATAAGAACCGTCCTCAAGATGATTACATATTCATATGTAAAAAGCTTAAGCAGTTTGTAACAGAGATCTTTGAAACAAACACCCTGTTTTTTTGTTACCTTGAATAGCACATTAACTTTATAACAGCACATTAACTTTATAACAGAAGATGTTTACACATACATACATAAACACACACACATAAGTTTTATAAATTAAGTATGCCAGAAAAAAATGGGAACTTAAGCATGCATAAGATGAGCTGGAATTCCAGGAGCAAGTTAAATTTTGTCCAGTTCCTTAAACAAATTGACATACACACACACACACACACACACACAAAACTAGAGAGCACTCTCAAAAACAAGAAAAAACTTTTAAATTATACCTAGAGGGCTATCCAGTGGAAGGGTAGATGATGCATCTGTTCTCTTGTGAGTCTCCCTCTTTGGAACTGAATTTTTGTTACCTGTCCCTTAGCCTGGTTGTGGCTATTTCTCAGGAAGTTCAACCCCCCTAACTCTTGGGGGTGTCTCACACATTTTCACATAACACAGTACTTCTGACCTGCTCCCTGAACCTGAGAGACACAGCTTCACCCCAAAAGGTGGTTACTAGCAGTCTCTGGGAGGTGATCAGTCTCCCCTTCTGCCTCCTGAGGCAGGCCCAAATTTGAACCCGGGTTCTTAGCAGACTGATGAGTGGTGCTTCCCTCCCCTTGTTGGTTCCTGAGCCTCACCAGTTTCCACTGTGCATCCCAAGCCTTCACCCCAACTCACCAGGAGGATGAACCCCTTCCAGATCAAGCTGTCTGTTGGTGCCTGGTGAGATCTTCTTCCAGCAGTCCAGGGGATGCACCCTGGTGACAAGAGAGGTGGCAAATCACCATCTCTGCAATCCTGGATGATCCCCCAAGAAATGTTGTGGAATCTCAAGATGAGATATGGGACACTGAGGCAGTTTAGCAGGAAGGAATGTTTATTGTGCCAGCACAGACTCAACGGACTTGTGTTCAAAGGCTGAGCCCCGAGAACAAAGCGGTCTTACCTTATATATGCTTGCAAGCAGGTTACAGAAGCAAAAAGCTATTATAATTGGCTATTCCATTCCCCCAGTGTAATGTGACCTTTTTCATGTTTTAATTCTTTTAAGTTTTATCTCTCTGCTTTGCCGTCCCTTCCCCCTGCCTCATTATCAAAACACAGCCTGTCTGTTTCTTTTCTGGCCCTCCTCCCTGCTATGTCATCATCCACACAAAGCAGATCCAAGCACTTCCACCATGTTTCCTTCCAGAGTACCACAGATGCTTCACTCAGCAGAAGACAAGTCTGATTTTCCCACACCCATTCTTCTTTACACCCACCTCCTGCTGAAGTATATCCCTGTCTCCCCAAGGAGACATGCAAAAAACCACAGGGGTATCCCTCTATCATCTCCTCTGTCCTGCCCACACACACCCACTTCACATCATTCAACAAACCCACTTCTTTTGCCCCAGTACTGGGAATTGAGCTCAGGGCCTGGTGCTTGGTAGGCAAATGCTCTACCATTTGAACCATGCATGCCTCAGTCCCCAAATCTGTTTCTCAAATGTCTCCAGGATCTGACTCTCTCTCTCTGCATTGCTACCATCTTGATCACACCCTGTGCCAGGCTGGCCTACTTAACAATTGCCTCTCTGCTACCAGTTTTCTGCCCCGTGTCTCCACTTTCCTAATCCACTTTCCTAACTCCTGCCAGAGAGCTATAAGTCAGGAATCTGGTCATTTGTTCTCTTACTTCAATTCCTCCCAGATGTTCCCTGGGTAACTTGCAAATGAGGCCACTTTGTCTGCCTGGCTCTGCAGCCTCATCCCTCCTCACTGTTCACAAGCACCTTCCTTTCCTGCAGCCCCTTGGAGAGGACTGAATGCAGCCTCTCTGCACCTCCATGTCCCAGGCATTCTCTGCCCAGCTGTCTGAATTTGCTTCTGCTGGCCCTTCAGCCTTTCACAGATCTAATATCTTCCATGAAGCACTTGTTTCTCCATGGAAATGGGATACATGTCACTACATATTTGTTCCAACCCATAGAATGTACAGCATCAAGAGTGAAACCTGGGCTGGCAGAGTGGCTCAAGCAGTAGAGAACCTGCCTAAGCAAGTGTGAGGCCCTGAGTTCAAACCCCAGTACCACCAAAAAAAAAAAAAAAAAAAAGAGTGAAACCTAGTATAAACTATGGGTTTAGGGTAAGAATTATGTCAGTGTAGGCTCATGGATTATACCAAATGTACCACTCTGGAAAGGGATGTTGATGACAGTGGAAATGGTACGTGTGCTGGAGCAAGAGGGGTATAGGAAATCTCTATGCCTTCCACACAGTTTTGCTATGAACCTGAAACTGCTCTAAAAATAGGTCTATTAAAAATAAGGTGCTGCACCCATGTTTATTGCAAGAACTGATCACAATAGCCAAGCTAGGAATCAGTCTAGGTGTTCATCAACAGATAAATGGATAAAGAAAATGTGGTATGTGTACACAAGTACATTATATCTACATATGAATATACTGTAAGGAAACCCACTAAAAACTAAAAACAGGGAGAGAGGCATGTGGATAAGAAAGAATGATGGGGGTTAGTTTAATAATACAAGGGGTTAGTTTCAATATATGCATTATGGAAATACCACAATGAAACCCCTTTGTACAATTAATGTACACAATAAAAATTTAAAAATATAGTAGGAAAAATGAGGTGCTAGAATTTGGCTCATTTAATAAACTACTGATAAACTGCATGGAATGCAGTGTAAGGTCCAAAGGGATATTTAACTTTCCCTGGGTTAAGTTTGTATGGAAAAATGTTATTAATATAATGATTTCAGACATTGTATGATGTACAGAAATCTACTAGAGACTTGTTGATGCCCTCACCAAAACCAAAGAGGACCATGTGTTCAAGATCTTCAAAGCTTCAACCAGATGTATGCAGAACACTTCTGATTTAGGTCAAGTGTTCTTTGACTGAAATGAAAAGCCATTCTTCACAGGCTGAAGCCTCTTGTTGAATCTGTAAGTGATCTTTCTCTAGTACAGTAACTTCCTATAATGCAGTGGCTTGTTTCGAATGGATTTGCACATTATGGTTTATGTGGTGACACGAGTATACTACCAACAGTGATGACAAGTATCGGCAATCTGTTCAAGATCATCATTCACTTCCTGAGAAACAGATTTTTGTTGTTGTTGTTGTCTTAAAACAGAGTCTTGATGTCTAGCCCATGCCAGCCTTGAACTCATGATCCTTCTGCCTCAGCCTCCTGAGTGCTAGATTATAGGCATGTACCACCATATCCAGTAAGAAACAGGTATTTTTATTTAATTTTTAAATTAAGCTTGCATTTAGCTTTTATGATCTTTGTCACTAAGATGATTTAATTGTGAAAAAGAATATAAAGTTTAACAAAAAGTATATCAAATAGTAAAATAAATAGATTTTTGTAAGTTTATACCAAACAGTAGATGACAAAGTCTCTAGAACAAGCACATTCAGACTAACTGGGCATGGTGATGCATGTTGATGTGTGCCATAGGGAGACCCTGTCTCCAAAAAAAGAACATTCAGATTCTCTCCAAGTATCTTTTGTAGCGTGCTCAGCCTCAATTTCCCTTGTATCTTTCATGTGTACCCAATCTTAACCAGTTTTCTCAAATTGTCACTTGATTACCAACTCACAGGTGCAACATAGTTTTTCTTTCTTGGTACTACTTAAAACAATGTTAAGTTTTCCACACCTGTTGTCTTTAGTTTGACAAAATACAGTGTTTACTTCTAATCTTCAATATGAATCATAAAAATAGCATACCTAGGTATTTGGAACAGAGACTTTTCAATATTTGGGAGACGGGGGATGCCCGAGGGATCAGTTCCAAGCTCCTCAGCCTCATCACCCTCACTGTCTTCCTTGATTTCAATTGTTCCCTCGGGTGAAAATAATAAGAAGGTGTTATCTTCTCTTTCAACAACAGGTACTTATCAGGTCAAACATGCTGTTGCAGGCACACATTGTGCCATCCTCTCCATTCTTAGATGGAGGGTGAGAACCTCTTATTACTTAGTAGCCACTGAGAAGAATTTACCTGGAGATGCGTTTCCCAATGGTGACCTCAGTTTTCAGTTGGAAAAAATGGCTTTTACCTAATGTTTAGGCTAAGAGCTTCTAGGGTCTGAGATTCACTGTCATGTCCTTTTCCTGTCATTGCTCTCAAAGTCAAGATTAGGAATGAGAACCTGATGGGTACATGGAACTGTATGTACAAGTTTGTACAAATGTGTGCACACCTACGTACGTAATAAAACAGAAAAAGACAGCGCACCTAACATATGCACTTACAAATATAAAAGTGAGAGATTTTTGTAAATAGATTTCTGCCTTCATTTTTTTATTAGAATATGTTCATTGTACAGGGCAGGGGGCTCATTGTGACAATTTCAAGTTCCCCCCCATCATCTCTCTCCCCAACCTGCTCCCCACTCCACATAAAACTATTGTAAGAGGTTTCTTTGTTCTATGTCGTAAAGTTATAGAAGTCCATCAACCATATTCCCTCATCTTAATCTCCTTTGTTCACCGTCCCCCTCCTCACAAGTACTCCCCTCACTGTACCTATTTTACAGCTCTGTCTTTCATTATTAATATTCAGGTCAATGTTCAAAGGGGTTTCTCTATGTATCCTCACTGTGAGTTTACTTTACTTTGGTTCATTCAACCCCTTCAATTGCTCTCCCTTACCCCTTCCCTCCCCCCACCCATCATTCAACACCTTTTAATACATATCCTTATATCCTCTACCTTCACAGATGTTATGTTTTATGGTACTGTTGATGCTCTGTCGTTCTCTTTTCCTTTCCCTCCTTCTCTAAGTTCCATAGAGTAGTTCTACTATTACAGACATGTTCTACATATGAGTTTGTGTATGATCGTGTTTGCTTTATGTTTATCTCTTGGATCTCAGAATTTTTAAATCTAGAGGTTAAGATAATTAAGCGACAACACATTACTAATACCTTATATTACATAGCATGCTACTGTTTACAAAGTAAAGTAAAAAAGTGAAATCCTAAATGATGAGCTATGAGATGCTGAGCAGTAAACAGTACACAAACACATAGGTATATCTATATCTACACTTTACATATGTATGTACTTACTTTTTCATGGTTTATTTAGTCTTGGAATAAGTCTATAAATTACTTTTTCAAAGTCAAGCATAGTAGTGCACATACATGCAATCCCAGCTATTTGTGATGCAGAAGCAGGAGCATTGCCAATTTGAGACCAGAACAGACAAATGTAGTGGTGGATACCCTATCTCAAAAACCAAATAAAAACAAAAGGGCTGGAGGTGTGGTTCAAGTAGTAGAGCACTTGCTATGCATGTATGAGGACCTGGGTTCAATCCCCAGTACCACTAAAAATTTTTTTAATTACTCTTCCATTTAATTACTTTTTCTTTCATATTGTAGCAAACACAATGCTGGAGATATATTTTTGGTATACCTAATAATGAAGACAAATTTTTTGAACTTTTGGATCAATTTTTAGGAACAATCTTTCACTTAGGTCATTTTATCTTAATTCATAGTATTACATTTCAAAAATAAACTTAAACTTACATTTAAGTTTTAAATGTTAACACCTCCCTAGAGAATACAAAGTGAGTTCAATATTAGGAAATCCATTAATATTATATTATAAGGAAAAAGTCTTAACAACACTCTCCCCACATGCTGGAGGATGTATCAAAATCCAATACTCACTCAAGATTTTTTAAAACTCTTGAAAGAATGCTAAATGAGAAATATCTTCTTTTTATGTGTGTATGCTTGTACATGGGTGGTATATTCCTAAATCCTGCAGCTGAGTTATTAAATAGGAAAATATTAAAAAATATTTTCATAGACCAAGAATGCCCACTGTCTTCTCTGTTACTAGAAGTTGTCTTAAAATTTTTGCCAATGCAATTAGATAAGACAAATCAATTAGAAAGCAGAAGAATAAGCATACAACACAATCAATATACATTATTTTGTCAATTAGAAAAAGTTAAAACATTTTAAATCCATGTTAGTAAATGAAAAAAGTAAAGATATGAGTTTTTCCTAAATTAAGGTATATATTTAATATAATCACAACAAAAAATACTAAGTTCACCTAGAAAAGCATATGTGATAATAACCCAAGAAACCATGATAAAGAAAAACAGTAAGGGAAGATAATCCTGCCCAAACTAACATACTATGTGCCCAGGTGCTGGTTGCTATAATCAATCCTAGCTAGTCAGGAAGCAGAGATCAGGAAGATGGTAGTTTGAGCCCAACCTGGGCAAAAAAATGAGACCCTATCTCAAAAATACCTAACACACACACACACACACACACACACACACACACGTACGCACAAAAAGGCTGGTGGAGTAGCTTAAGTGTTAGAGCACCTGCTTAGCAAGCATGAGGTCCTGAGTTAAAACCCTACTGCTGCCAAAAAGAAAAAAAAAGACCAAATACTATGGAGCTTCCATAGTGTGAACAGCGTGGTAATGGTGTGGGTATAAACAGACCAGAAAAATCTAATGAAAGCCCAGAAAAATCTAATGAAAGCCCAGAAAAAGATCTCAGTGTATATAGAAAGTATGTGATAAGAGTGGCATCTCAAATTACTGCTAAATTATGGAGATTTTGATAAATGGTATAATGACAACTGAAAAACCATTTGAAATAAAAGATTAAATTAAGTCTATATCTCACAAAATATACAAGAACAAACTCCCAATGCTTTGGAGAATCAAAATGAAAGGTGAAATCATATGTGTACTAGAACACATAGTGAATTCTGCCTCAATCTTCGTGCATGGAAACTTTAAGAACTGTGACTCAAAATAGAAAGTTAATGCAAGAAAAAAAATCAATAAATTTGATTATATATTTTTTAAATTTGCATAGGAAAAGCATTGATCAAAATGCTGAGAACCCACAAAAAAGGAGGGAAAGATATGAACAGATAATTTACCAATAAATAAATAAATACAGACTACAAAAATAGCACTTGGAGCTTGTGGAGTGGCTCAAATGGCAGAGTACCTGTTTAGCAAGCATGAGGTCCTCAGTTCAAACCCCAGTACAGAAAAAAAAAAAAAAAGCCCTCGACTGTATGAAAAGATATTAAAGTTCACTGATAGAGGATTGCAAATTAATACAATATTGAGATAACATTTCAGAGTCACAATAATTAGAAAATATGGTAACACATGCTGCTGGTGAGGCTGTGGGGAAAAAGGACTCCTGTACTCCTACAGAACTAGTGGGACTACAGACACACACACAGCCCTGCTGGGGGGATTTAGACAATGCCTAACAAAATTAAGCCTGATTCTTTTTAAGTTTTTAAATTTTTAATTAAAAGTATATGCCATAAAATTTACCATATACTTCTGGTGTCTCTAGCTCTATTAATTTGGCTACTTTACCTAACTCCTACAAATGGAATTATGAAATATTTGACCTTTTATGGCTGGCCAATTTCAAGTAGCATAATTTTTTAAGGTTCATCTATGTTGTACTGTATGTCTGAATTTCCTTCCCTTTTAAGGTTGAGTAATATTCCCTTGTATGTATATGCCCCATTTTTTAATCCATTCATCTGCTGATGGACACTTTTGGCTATTGTGAAGAAGCAGCTATGAACATTGGTGAAAGACATCTCTTTGGGTCTTTACTTTGAGTTCTTTTGTGTATCTACCTAGGAGCAGAAATGCCTATGATATGGTAATTCTGTTTCAGTTTTTGAGAACTCACCAAACTGTTTACCACAGCTGTCTGCACTTAGCTTTTGACCCAGAAACTGGACTGTGAGGCATTTGTCTTGAACATTTACCTTGAAGATCATCAACACTACAAACATGCTTTTGTAGAAGTTATTTGCTACAGTATGGCTTGTAACCGAAATAAATATAGAAGGCAATTTCAGTGTCTATCTTCAGCAGTGTGGATTGAATAAACTATGATACATTCATCCACACAATGGAATACTACACAAGAAGGTCTCTGTGATGGGATATGCAGTAATTTCCAGAATGTATTGTTAAATATAAAAAAGCATGCCTATGGTATGCTACCTTTTGTGTAAACAAAAACAAAAACAAAAGAGAGTTATAAGAAAATATGAATGTTCCTGCTTATTTGTACAAAAGAAATGTAAGAATGGTAAACAGTAAGTTAAAGAGATTTGGCTACCTGCAGAGAATGGTTAGGAATCAGATGGATAGGCTTGGAGGATGGAATGGAACAGCAAGAATGGGAGGAAGTGATCTTTCTTTTAGTACACATTTGAACCTCAGTGATATTTCCCACATCAGGAAAGAAAAACCTAAGTACATTTGGAAAACATCATTTTGACTTGATAGCGCAAGGCTAGAGGAACAATATAAAAATATAACCTAACTACTAAACTTGCTTCTAACAAGAATTCTACAGTTGTACACTGGAACTGAAAAAGATAAGTGCTAGTGGAGTGGTTCAAATGGTAGAGCACCTGCCTAGCAAGTGTGAGGGCCTGAGTTCAAACCCCAGGACTGCTAAAGAAGCAAATGTAGGCAAAGGGAGTCAAGTTTCTTGCTGTCAGAGAACCACAAATAAGGAAAGGGGGAAAGCAAAAATGAACAGTGTGGAATTGGATTGGAGTCAGAAATATCAGTATCAGCCTGTGTGTGTGTGTGTGTGTGTGTGTGTGTGTGTGTGTGCGTAGATGAGTAGGTAGTTAGATGATAGGTACATATACTCACATTTAAGCATATCTCACAATGAGCTTATCTCGTGCTTAGATCCTATAATCATTACTCTCAAATAAAAAGGATCATAATCCTTGGAAAAGGACTGGGGCAGGTGAACTACGAAATGAGCATGGAACACCTTGTGCCTGACTGTAAGGAAGTACTCCCAAAGGATGGAGTCATGTCAAAACAACATGGAACCCATCTGCAGGAGCTCCCAATGGCCAGAGCTGGAATAATTTTGAGCAATCAAGAAAGAATGATTGTATGGGATGATAACCTATAGGTTGAAGTAAATAGCCACTAGTCTATAGTGACCTAAATAAATAAATAAATAAATAGGAAGACACCACAAGTTTTTCTTACAGAAGAAATCCAGGTAATAAATGCAGAAGGAATAGAGGAAATAGGGAGAAAAGCCCTATATTAATAATTACAGACATTGAATAATTATAGACATACTAAAATTAGTGGGCGAATCTTTAAGGATAGGCAAGATATTTGCATAGTCTTAAAATATTTTCTCAAATATATTTGTGAATCAGTATAGGAAAACAGGAATGTTTCTTTGAGAAACTGGGAGGCCCCACCTTAACTCGTAGCCAGGGCTCACGTGGTCAGTGACAGAGGTGACATCCTCTGATGCGTGGAGGCACAGTATCATTTCCAGGTTACTCTTGCTAGAGATGTTCGTTCTCCTCCTCCGTGAGAAAGCATCAGACAAACCCAAAGTGAGGGACATTCTACCAAGGAACCAGCTAGGAGTCCTCAACAGTGACAAGGTCAGGCCAAACAAGGAAAATCTGAGGAAACTAAAGAGACATGACAACTAAATGCATTGTGAGACCCTAAACTGTCCTAGAAGAGAAAAGGGACATTAGTAGGAATTCAAGTGAGGTTGTTGTCTGTCAGCTACCTCGGTCCTTTTGCTCTACTCAGAAACCAGCAGCAGGCAAGGAATAACTCTTGCAGCGGTGGCAGTCCTGGGTCCTTGAGTGCCAAAGGCTTACAGGCTGGATGGACAGAGTCAGAGACTCATAGCCCCAAGTCCCGAGAACTAGAGGCTTTTGGCTCCAGGTGCTACAGGTCAGAGACTTACGGTTCCACACGCTCATTTTATGGCCCTGGGCTTAGATGGCCAAGTGGCCCACCTGATGTAGTCCTTGGGTCTTAGCAGCAGCTTGTGGTAGCAACAGCCAGTGCTGGTTAATATCACTGCTCCCAAACCTTGGGTGTCAGGACCCTCAGCCCCAACAGCTAATGTGACAGCTCTCAGGCCTTGGATGTTGGGACCCTTGGTCCTTAAGGCATGGCAGCATTCTGAAATTCTTCCAGGGACCAGGACCCACAGTGTCTCATCAGCTCTCAGCCTTCCAACCTCCACAGTCTTAACTCTCTGCCTTTGCTCACCTTCTGCATACTGCTGCCTGGGCAGCAGCCACTGTGGCTGTCTCAGCCCTCTCTATCCATGATAAAGGTCACAAGCAGGCAGGAAAAGACCACTTAGGAGCAGCCTTTTATTGTGCAGCACCAGAGGGCACACAGAAGGGTGTCTCCTGGCTGACTTGAAAAGTGTGTGGACTTGTGATCTGACTTGAAAAGTGGTTACCAAGCCAGAAATGTGGTGTCACATGCAAATGTAGGCTTGTAATTTGCACCAGTCACAGCACAGTATCTAGTTCCACCAATGACAAGCCTTGCATAAGGACCAATCACAGGCCCCACATTGCACCAATCAAAGCCTTTTTGCTGGGTCACTGGAAAGGTACTCCTTCTCCTGTTTTGTTTTGTTTTTTTTTTTTTGTTTTGTGGTACTGGGATTTTAAACTCAGGGCCTTGTACTTGAGAGGTTGGCAGTCTAACACTTGAGCCACACCCCTGTTCTTTTTTGCTTTAGTTATTTTCAGGACAAAGTCTTGCATTTTTTGCCTGGGCAGACCTCAAACCATAATCCTCCAGATCTCTGCCTCCCTATTAGCTGGGATTACAGATGTGCACCATGGTGGCCCCCCTCTCTTGTTCTGAGTGAGAAGAACTGCAGGGTGAGCAAGGTCATCTAGAGTTCACCAATGCTTGTGATGGCTGAAGCTATGCAAGTTATTCAAAGAAGACGCGGTTGGATCAGAGCCTTCTGCAGCAGGAGCCATGGCTTCAGTGGCTGTGGTCCTTGCAGCTGGAGTGAAGTGTTCCTCAGAGTGCTAGTGGAGGATTTAAAACAGCTGGGCTGTGTTGGAGGCAGTTTGGTTGTTTGCCAGGGGCTGCTTGGCTGGCAGCTCCCTACTTCAGCAGCCAGGCCTGGGAAAGAATCTGGCAGTTGCCACTCAAGTGGTTGAGTAGCTTCTTCCCAACAGTTCAAATTATTCAAAACACCAAGGAGTGTGTGTGTGTGTGTGTATATGTATTTAGATGATAGGTACACACATTCACATTTAGGCATGTATAGGTGTGTGTGTGCATAGGGTTAGGGCTTAAGAGCACTAAACTTTCCTTACCTTTCCGTGGTTATGGAAAGTGTTAACATTAGGGGAGGCTGAATGCAGGACATACAGCAATTCTCTGTACACATAGTTGGCAACTTTGCTATAAGCTTAAAATTATTTAAAAACAAAAGAACAATGACTAGATTGCCGAACTGGAGTTTTCTTCTGTGTAAATGAGCGTGTTGAGTCACAAGGCACATTTTGGACATGAAGTCATGAGTCACCATTGCCATACTGGGCGAAGCTCCCCGTCTACCATCAACACGTGCATCTTTGTTTACTAAATCAGCACTTTGCTCCCAGTAAAGACAGCTCTCTGGTACACCCACATTACTTTACCACCATTGTCAGGGTCTACACTTTAAGAAATGAACCAGATCCCATCTCAAGGCTGGTAAAATTATCTTTGCCTCAGCTTAAGGCAACATTGGAAGATTGAACAATACCAGAAATTAACCAGTGAGTGATTTTTCAATTACTCTGATCTTGTGGCAGTATGGAGCTTAATATCAATAATTACCATCCGTGGAAGCTCTAATCTATGCAGGGCATGTCAGCAGGCTGGGTGTAGGAAACACCAAATCCCTTAGAGGAACGGGTTTAAAACTTGTTGCTGACTCCATTTCTCCCACACAAGAAACCAGGGGCGTGGAGAGATGAAGGTGGTGAGTGGAAAACACAAGATGAAAGTCATTCTCATCTTTCCAGCAAGCAATTCTAGCTCTTCAGCTATAAACGAGCTGAGAAAACACATTTTAAAAAAATAGTACCAATCCCTAGCCACAATAACCAAACTGTGGAATTAGCCTAGGTACCCAACAACTGATGGATGGATAAAAGAAAATGTGGTCCATGTACACTATGAAGTTATTATTCAGCCATAAAGAAGAATGAAATTATGTCATTTGCAGGAAAATGGAAGGAACTGCAGATCATCATGTTGAGATAAACCTAACTCAAAAAGCCAAATAGTCCATGTTTTCATTCATATATGGAATCTAGACCTAAAATAATAATAATAACTAATAATAATGATAGAACATTACTGTAAAGGGTGGATGTGTGTGTGTGGGGGGAGGATTTTGGGAAGGGGGAAGGGGGAAAGGAGAGGGTGCTGGGGGGTAAACAGGATCAAAGGACCTTACATACATACGATGAGACCCCTAAATACTGTTTGAAAAAGCAGGGTTGGGAGGAAGGAAAGAGGGGCGTTAAAAGAATATAATAAAAGAGTGAATTTGTTTAAAGTTCACTGTGTGCATCCATGGAATTATCACAGTGAAACTCCTTTGTACTATTAAATGAAAGCAGAGAGAGAGAGACAGAGGGAAGGAGAGAGAGAGGGAGAGAAGGAAAAACGGTGCCATTCCTTTGCTTTACAACGGCACCTCAGAATAGAACGACATGGAGAGAAATGATAGAGACACAGCTTGGACTCTCAGACCCTCTTTTTTTAAACCAAAGGTTGTTAAACTTGGGAGTGGGGGTGGGGAGAGAGAGAGAGCCAACCTCTCAAACTCTGTTCTTGTGGATAAAAGCATCCAGCCTGGGAATGACCAATACAATACAAACATACTTAAGTAAATAAAAGGACTTTCCTGTTAAAGCCATTTACTATCTGCATTGTCACACAGCAGAAAACACGCTTTTCATCGGTCACCTCACTCCTGTGATCTGTCCACTGGCGAGGGAGAAGAGTTCTAAAAGGACAGGAAAATCTTTCTCTGGTCCTTTAGCCCAATTGATGGATGGTGTTTATACAACAGTGCCATCTTCTGTAAAGACTCAGAATTACAGGACCCTCAAGAAATTACGATCGGTTTCTGCTTCACTTTTAAGATGAGCTTCAAAAATGTCCGTATCTCCATTTTCTTTACTGTTATTAATAACTGCTTTATTAATAAATATATTTACATAATACAAAGCCCTGATCAAGTCTTTGATCTAAATTAAAACTACACACTAGCATACAAATGTCACTCAAGGGTTTCATACTGGACCAAATACAATTTGTTCTCCGTAGAAAGATAAGAACATTTAAGGAGGAGGCCAGCATGCAGAATAAATACCACAATTCTCCTGCAAAAAAGTAGCTATCCCTGAGTTTTTATTATTGACAAGTATAGGAACGTTAGATCTCTTGTCCTGAAATGGTTTCTATCACTTACTAATAGAAGTAATCATCAATATTCAACACAAAATGTAATGCTCACAGTTTAGGTGAATGTACATCAGTTTCACCTGTTTTGTATGGACAGCAGGGCCCCAGGACTATTCTAAGCAGCAATGAGGGTTTCTTGGGGGTGTTTGTCCATTCGACCTGCCTGAAAATGCCTTCTATTAATAAGAAGGCAAATGAGCAAGGAGATAAATATTCCCCAACTTTTTAGGTTCCCCTCCTTTCCAGTTATCCTTCACATTAGGGGATTAGGGATTAGAGGAGTGAACTGCAGAACAGAAAATAAGTAAAAAGACAGTTTGCAGAAACTTCTCTGCTCTGAACCATCAGTTCCAAGTGGTGCCTTAAATATTTAGAATCGGTGGTGACTAAATTGGAAGAGACTAATCCTTACTTTAAGGGGAACATGAAGATCACTGGAGTTATATTCAATGCCTGTGTTTTTCATAGAGAAATGTGTAAGCCTGGAGCCATCCAGTGATTTCCCCAAAATGATTCTAAATTCTGAAAAAGCAGCAATGCTGTTAGTAATGAAAGGTTATTAATAGCAAGGCTGTTCGGCGTTTATGGTTTGATTTGCTAGTGGTACCTTTCTTGATCTGAGCACAGTGCATATGTGCCCAGTCTGTACAACCAGGATAATTGCACTTTTAAAGGCCCCTTTTAGAGGGAAGTAGGGGCATGACTCAATAGGTAGAGTGCCTACCTAGTAAGTGTGAAGTCATGAGTTCAAACCCCAGTACCACCAAAAAAAAAAAGCATTCTAAGGTTTTATAGTTACTTTATACCTACTTAACATTTGAGAGCATCCTAGTGATTTATTTGACTCTGAAGCCTTGTTCAGGGATTCAACCCCCACCCCCACCCCATTAGAACATCATCCCTGTGGGAAAATACGCAACACTTGGCAATGATTTACCTCAGTGCAGTTTCCAGGAGACCACTGTAGAAATAGAAAGTGGTATGTCTGTACTTGACTTTGGAGTCCTGTGAGGACACACATGATTCCTTGTTGACAGAAGGGAATGAAGTCTTAGAGCTGGAGGTGGAGCAGAGGTTGATATCTCCATCTTCTTTCAGCAGTGCATCCTCCTATCTTTCTTTCTTCTCTTTCTCCTTTTCTTTTTCTGGCAATACAGAGGGGTTGAACTCAGGTGTTTGTGCTTGCTAGGCAGGCGCTCTACCACTTGGCCATGCCTCTAGCCCTCACAGTGCATTTCCCTTACATTACACCCAGGGCCTGTGCAAAAGCTATGGACCTGGCTTGGAGTACTTCTCTGCTGGTGCACTTGGTGAGTTCCTTGTCTTGCTTTACTCAATATCTTCATCTGTACAATGGAGAGAAAACAATAATGGTACATTATCTCACAGAAGGTTAAACTAGTTAGTGAAGCACTTGAAATGATGCCTGGCAGACAGAAAACCCTCAATAGACATCAGCCAGTGTTGCTTACATGACAATGAAATCACATAGTGATATTTAATCTCAGTACACAAAACCATCAGCAAAGGTATGAACACAATTTTCATGACATTAACAAAAGCAGCAAAGCAATTTCATTTGATGAGTGCCTATTGTATGCCAGACATGTTACATACTTTATTTGCCATTTTATATCTATTTTAGAAATGACAAACTTGGGTCTCAGAAATTAAGTAATTTTCCTAAGATCACAGCTACCCTGTGGCAAAGCTAAGCTTAAAATTTAGGATCCTTTTCTGCTTAACTCTGTGTATGTTCCTGCCACTAAACTATATGACAGCACATGGAATTATGTTAATCTTCTCTCATTCATTTGCCACAATCATAATAGTTTGGCTCCAATTTCAAAAGATGCATTTCTGATTGTGACCTGTCAAGAATTTCTTTTCAAACTATACCTTATTTTAAGATAGTTTGCTCCCTAAGTGTTGTATGGACCAAGTGCCAGGCATGCCTGACAAGACACAGTCCCTGTGCTCAGTTGCTCCCAGGCTGGTGGTCAAATCAGACCACTGATGGGAAATTGCAGTGCATAACGGGAAGTGTTGCCTAGGAAGGGTGGAGGAAACGCAACGGGAATATATTGCTAGTGAGTGCTGCACCAGGAAGTAAGCCTGATTTTTCTGACACACGGACCCGGGCGTTTAGCCACTGCGTCTTGCTTCTACGGCATTATGTTTAGCATATTAATCTGAATTAAAATTCTGACTTCTATCCCTATCTGTTTTTGTTGTTTCAATTGTTTCCATATGCATTATTCCATAAATAAATAATGTTAATTTAAAAGAGATTAAACCTATTAAATCACCTTTTCCTAATCATTACAAAAGTATTTGTCTCTTGCAGAGTTTCAGACTTACTGTGCACTATCTTAGTAAGTCTGGGAAGCAATTCAGTTTGGAACTGATTTGGGTTGAGTCCAATCTTCGATTCTAAACCTGCTAGAAAGCTTTGCAACCAACTGTGTTTGGAGGGCTGACCAAGGCAATGCCAGGGTGTGGGGAAGTAGATTTAACTTGGTGTGATCCTGTGAGAGATCTGCCAGAGGAAGTAAATCATTTCACGCCATCATGACAGTCTCTTCCATCAGGATAGATCAAGACCAACTAGATGAACGAAGCAAGGGCAGTGCAATATGTAGCAAGCTGTAATAAGCTGGAAGGGAAATGATGAGCAAAGCATGATTAACACAAGAAACACCACATGTGGTATCCAGAAAACTCTTCTAGCCAAATTCTTTAATGGGGCAGAACATTGGGGAGGATCTGGATCCTGGCTCCTTTTCTTTTACATTTTCTCCCCATTCTACTCTTTCCCTTCAGCCTCAAAACCCCCAACACACACTTGTGATACAAGCATGACAAACTTCTTGCAGTTTCCTGAGTAAAGCCTCCTCTCTTGTCTCTAGGATCTTGGACATGAAATCGATTCTTGCTCTTTCCTTGGCATGTCTTTCCCATACCGTCTTACTCTTTCTTCAAGGATAATGTTCAGATCATATTAGATTCTCTACAGAGACTTCTTTGAGTCCTCCTTAAAATAATCAAGAACTTTCTCTTGGGGCTTCCCATAAAGCCTTCCGAAAGTCTTTATTCTTTTTCTTAATTCATTTTTCTAATTACTTGTTTCATGTCTGTTACCCCAACAAACCAAGATGTCCAGAGGACAGGAATTGTATTTTGTTCCTCTCTGTAGCTCGTTTCTCCTTGAACAGTGCCTACTCTAGGTTAGATACTTAATAACTGGATGGAAGGATGGTATTAAACTGAAAGCAAAGACTCATCGCACACTCTCAAATCAAGTCAGAAAGGAAAGTCTTCAGTGAAGACATCATCAGTTACTCAATTTTTTTTTTTCAGTACTGGGGCTTGAACTCAAGGCCTACACCTTCAACCACTCCACCTCCCCTTTTTTGTGAAAAGTTTTTTTCAAGACAGTGTCTCGCGGAACTATTTGCTCAGGCTGGCTTTGAACCACAATCCTCCTAATCTCTGCCTCCTGAGTATCTAGGATTACAGGTGTGAGCCACCGGCGCCCTGCACTCAAAATTTAAGGATACACAGATTTCAGACTTTATGAAGAAGACATCTAAGAAGGAGTCTATAACTACAGGAAACTTTTACCCAGTAACTTCTCCCCAACATAGGCCAGCTATTGTATGTCATTGACCTCCACTTAAAATGTAAAGAATTATGGGAATTGTGTTAGTCAGCTTTCGGATACTGTAACAAATATCTCAGATGACCAATTTATGAAGAGAAAAGATCTGTTTTGGCTCACAATTTTGGAGGTTTTAGCCCATGATTGGTTGACCCTATTGTTTTCTGGGATGTGGCAATGATGTAGCACATGACGGCAGGAGTACATGAGAGGAGAAGCCTGCCTCAAGACTTCATAGGTTCACCTCATAGCTGAGACATGAAAAGAAAGCAGAAGGGATGGGATCCCATTAACCCCTTCAGGGACACGTCCCCCCAACTGACCAGCTTGGAACATGGACCATACATATAGATCCAAACTATAGCAGGAAACATTTTAACAGCTAAAAGATTTCTTGGAAGAAGACTGCCTCAAACAGGCAAGACAAACTTAACAGAAGAATGTTAAACACTCAAGAAAAACAAAGGTGGCAAACTCTGAATATGGGAAATCAGAAATGGTTCACTGTCCTGTCACCTTCTGAATTCTTGCCCTGCCTGCATTGGCAACAGCAGAGGGAGAAACGGGGTTGACTGCCTTAGGTTTTAGACCCTGGTGAAACTCTAGAAATGAGGAAATAGAAGAGACTCTTTCTGACTCTGTTGTTTAAGGAAATGGTAGAAGAGTGAAGTTGTCCTTTTTCGACGTTGTTTGTGAAACAATATTCAGGCCATAGAAAAAACAGAACCAGAGAGGTTTCCATTAGGAGGCTCCTATTATAAGTCTTGCCCCTGCCCCCACCCTGCTCCTACCAACTCCGGTTAGCACATGGTGGCTTTGTGTCTAAATTCTACCAGTCTCTGCTGGTGGCGCCTTTACTGCTGCCTCCAGGGAAGTGATTACTGCAAATGTGCATGATTTTATTCACAATATACAGTATCGTGTGAAGCTTGCTTTTATTGCCTTCAGCCTTTTCTTTCTCACAATTTATTTTAATACGTTCAGAATTATTATCCCAAACATTAGCCAGCTGGCCTGCTGGGGTACCTTTGCTGGATTCTGGGTCTCTCTTTTGCTAATCCTCTCTTCATGGATAATCCACTCTAATGTTTCTTGGCCGTGACTGGGGTTTTGCTATTACTACCTGTTGATTAGAAATTTATTTTGTCCTGTGTAGGTGGTTCTAATTGTTCAGTAATGAACACCTTATTTGAGTCAGCTGAGGTCAGAGTTATATTCATGAGGTTTTCTTTCTCCCTTTCAGATTTCTGGATGCTTACTTGTCTTTTTTTTTTTTTTTTGTCCTGGTCTCAATTCAGCTGGTCTTTGAAAGCAGCCTCTAAGACCAAAAAAGAAAAAAGAAAAAAGAACAGTAAGAAAAAAGAGAGCTGGAAGTCAAGTTCCAGGCCAGAGAAGCAAAAGGGCTTTCATTTCCTTCCACAGCTCTTCAGACCCCAGGTATGTGTCACTTTTGTTTTTGCTGACCAGGAATCTTCAGAGTTCTGTCTGAGAGCCACAGGGTTTGTCCCTCAGTTGTGATCGCAAAGTCCAGAACACTGGCATGTGGATGACATCTCAGTTATCAGAGCACCCAACGACTTGGGAGGCTTCCTGACCTCCCCTGGAACCCAGGATACCTGCACAGCAGGGAGCCAGAGCCAGTGCGTGGCAGTGCAGAAGAAGCACCAGAGACCAGTGGCTCTGAGTGAGAGTCACTGCCCCTGTGGCGCCAGCAGACACAGACTTTCGTCAGGACCACGGGGGAGGATCTGAAATGAATTGTGCTTGCCAATGCCCACATCCAAAACAGGTGCCACTATCTATTTGGAACATTTCTGTATTGGAAGGAGCATTTGCCCAAAGGTGTCCACAATTCACAGTAAGGACAATTACTGTTTACCTTCCACTTGAAAATCCCAAAGATGAGGTGGTGATGGTGATGATGACAATGAGCACGATGAGGATGATGATATGTGTGAGAATGTGCCCTCTGTTCTTCCCATTCTTGATGATTTGGGAAAGGAATCCTTTCTAGGAAAGTTCTAGGGCTTGTGCAAATGCTTCCTCAGAAGACTCTGTTACTTAGGTTCATCCTCAGGGTCTGGCATGTTGCCTGGCACTTATTAGATGATCAATTAAAAGAGAACGAGGGTGAAAAGGCAGAGATAAAGGAGGAAGGAAGGGAATAGCATGTGCTCATTATAGAGATTTTGAAACTATAGATACAAAAAAGGAAATAAGAATTGCTCAGGAATCCCACAGGAAAGAACCTTGCTAATGTTGTTACTGGTGGTTTGTCCTCCTGAGTCTTAGGGCCATTTTCTGAGTTCACCTGTTTTGTTTCCTTGTTTGCAAAATTCAGATCATACTGCACATTCAACTTTCTTATCCTACCTTTTGTTTGTTTGGTTTTGGCTTTTTAAAGACAGGTTCTTAATATATAGCCCAAGATGGACTCGAATTTATAGTCATGTTTCAGCTTCCCCAGTGGTGGGATTTCAGGCATGTACCGCCACGCCCAGCTTGATATTCTACCTACTGTTGAAAGTCACATTTTTAATGCCTAGATACTATTTGCCCTTGGAACATACCATTGCTTCTTTAACACTTCCTACTCTTAAGGTTATGACTATTTTTACAACTCTGTTTAAAATTGATATTCTCTTCTTCTGAGGTATTATTCTTCTAGTGGTTTCTTTCTTAAAAATAATAACATGTATGAAATTTGTATTTTATTAGCACATGAAATGAATGTGTAGTATAAAATGTTATATTACTTACAAACCTGAATTGGTTCAATATTTAAATATATCCATAAAATGAGGTGAATACCATCCCTTGTAATAAAAAAGTTTATTACAAATTTTTTTAAATAAGAGGTTTTCTTTTTTAAACATATGTTACTCTATTGTGTGTTGGTCATTTTAAGGAAAATCTTTTGTTCTAGCTCCCTGCTGTATGATATTGGAACTTATCAAAAATACATGTACTTCATCTTTTCTGTCGATAATCAGATGCCCCAAATCTTGCAAGGTGCTACAGTTCTTCAAATGTAGATTCCTTACTGTTGACTCTCCACTGCCAGTCCTTTCTGGTAGTTTGGAAGTCCCATGTCAAATTGCTTTAGGAATGTTTTACAATTGAAAAGTTAAAATTAAATAATTTTGAAAAATATATCTTATTTTCTATTGATTTTCCTCGAAGTGCCTTCATCTTCCTAATGAGGTAGCATATCTTTGTTTCATTTGAGATAGGGTCTCTCTATACAGTACACATTGGCCTTGAATTCACAATCCTGTCTCAGTCACCCTTGAGCTGAGATTACAGGATGCACCACCACTATGCCTGGCCTAATGAAGTGTGTGTGTGTGTTTAATCACTAATAAAATATCATGCAGATATATTTAACAAAAGTAAGCCACACAATATACAAAGCTGGGATTTTTTTTGTTGTTATTGTTCTGGGGACTGAACCAGGGCTGGAACATGCTAGGCAAGTGCTACATACCCAGTGCCACACCCCCCTTTTGTTATACCTTAAATTAATCAGGCATTGTATATTTTCTAAAAATGAATAAGGTAATTTTGGCTTTTTCCTTGGTAACTGGGTAACTTCACGGCTCAACGCTGCAACAATAATAGGGCAGTGTGTTCAGAAGAAAGAGCTGTATTTCAATTTTAAATTTCTTGGCACAAATGTAACATTTTATAGTGTGTTTAAGAAGGAATAACCAAATTGTTGTTCCTCACTGTCTCTCTAAAAGTGTTTTCTGCCTAGAGTCTCATGGGTGTGGACCACAGAAGAGCAGGTGATAAAAAAGGTAGACCAGATGGGGTCACCCTGAGCACCTTGCTCTTGAGAAAGGGCCAAAAACAACTCCTGTGGTGGGGTCACTCTTGCCTCCATGCTTCAAGGCCCTCTATCTCCATGACTGTACCTGCCCAGTTTTACTGTCATCCTTTATTGGTAGGAATGAGTGTTTCCCATACTCCTAGGGCACCCTGTGTCCCCAGAGGCAGGCAGGATGCCTGGCATGATGACCCCTCAATTTTAATGTGTACTCTAAGAATTAACAGTGAACAAGTAGGAGTCTAATTTATCAGCTTAAAAATATTTAATGTGTGTGTATGTATATATGTGTATTTTGTAAAAGTCAAAGCACTTGAAATATGAAATCATTTCCAGATAACCACTAAAATAATTTGGTTAAAAACATTTACAATCTTCCCACTTGCTAAAAAATCGAGGCTGATCAATTATGATTGGTGGTGTAATGATGAGATTAGTGGGAGTTAATGGCTTCAAGCACAGGTTGTCAGATTCCTGAGTTGCTCTGTAGAAAGTTCTAAATCGAAATAAGTGGTTGTTGGTGCTACAAGTTAATGATCTGATGAATTTTTAAATATTTGCTCTTGAATAATTCCTCCCCTCCTCTACACAGGTAATTCAGGAATCATGTAAGTATCTTATAACATCTTAGTCAAGTACACAATCAACTTCTTTCCTTTGTGGTCTCCATCCAGCAAGGAGGCCAATGTCCAAGGCAAGAAAGATGCTGCCTTGTTGTTTTGGCTCATGCATGGGGCTTGACTTGACAGTATCATGGGTTGGATCCAAACAGAATTGGATTTGAATTCTACCTTTGGCACTTTCTAGCTATGCTACTTTAGGCAAAAAAAAAAAAAAAAAAATTGGTGGTTGAACCAGGTTCTGTGCTTCCTAGGCAAGCCCTCTACCACACCACACTGCCAATCCTTTTTCTTTGGTTATTTTTTGAGATAGAGCCTCACTTTATTCCCAAGCCAGCCTGGACTGCAATCCTTATATTTATGCACCCATCTCTGCAATGACACTGGCCTCAAACCATGATCCTTCTGGTCTCTGCTTCTAGAGTAGCTGGGATTTCAGGTGTGAGCCAATATGCCAAGCAAATGAAGACTGTTTCTCCCAGTTTCAAACTAGTTTGGGCAAAATTTTAAATTCTGCCTTTGTTTAATTATTTGTAAAAAATAGAAATGATAATATCTACTACATTGAGTTGTTATAAGAATTAATTATGCTGCGCCTTTAATGTGCCTGACACAGAACAAGCATTTGATAATGTTGGTTGCTGGTTGGCCCCATTTAACTTGTCCAGTGCATATTTCTTTAGCACTTTGAGATTCTTTATCGACATTTTATTTTGTCTCCTCAGGTGATATCTAAACCATGACCCTTGTGCCTGGTGATCGTCACATTGGCTGGACTTGCTATAGGTAAAGAATCTTGAGGTTTAATGGCAGTCCTCCAGGACATGAACTGCTTAGGATATGTCATAGTGAAGGTACAGTTTCTGCTGGTGTAACACATACTCAAGTATGCAAGCTAATTACTGCTCAAGTAATCACAGACAATCAGCTCAGGTAATTTTGTGACTCCATGGTGTTTCGAACCTTGGTTTCTGTATTCACCATTCTTTAGGCTATTCTCATCCTAGCTGGGTCTCCCTACCCACGTTCTAGCAAGTAGGTAAGAGAAAAAGGACAAGGAGAGAGAACATCCTTTCCTCCAAGGACATTACTTGGGAGGTATACATGTCACCTCCGCTTCTAGTTTTTCTGCTGCAACTTAGTTAGACACTGGAAGTTGTAGGGAGTCTGCAAAATCTAGTCTTTATTCTGTGAGGCCAAGGATCTTGCTAAAACTCAGAAGTTCTGCTAGTCACAGAAGGGAGAGTAGACTTTAGGAAACAAATACCAATCTCTATCCTACAGGGAGAATCTAACCATCAGCTGTGAATGCTCAGAGAAATCTGACCTTTTCAAAGTTCCGGAACTGAACACTCTGAGGAAGGCTTACTCACATGGAAAAGCTCCTAAGAGACTGAGGTATAAAATCAGAAGGCAATAAAAATTATTGTGAAAAATATTATTTCCAAACAGACTGGATAGATATGTTGTCAAAAACACAACTGCTCCATGTAAGTAAGCTGCATAGGGGTCCACATTTTCAGAGGGTTGCGTGGGAAGCAAAGCATCAGAACCTCTGGGTGCATAACAGCACCTAGCTCTGCCAACCTCGTGCTTTTCTCTTCACATGAGATGGGCTTCTCACACTGACTTCCCACTGGGCAGTGTTCCAGCAGACCCCGCAGGCCACATCTTCTGTCTTCCTTGCTGACCTTTTTGAACAATGGCTTATTTCCTTAGATATATGAATAATCCACCAAGTTCAGCCCTTTTCATACTGTTTTGGCTTATGGCTTGGGGCCCATCTTTGAGCTTTTAGTTATCATTTTACATATATGCAGCCCCTTCAGGGCAAGACCCTCACCTCATACCCTTGGCACCCAAGCTCTTCAATATTGTCCCACCATGGCACCCCAAATGGTATTGATGACAATCCTAGATGACCAATGTCTCTGTTGCCACTAGGCTATTGATATCATGTATAGGTGTCACCTGAGATGGTCACAAGTGTACTAACAAAAGTAAGGAACAAAAAACCAGGAATAAAATGTTAAAGATTTTACTGGGTGTGGCAGTGTACACCTGTAATCCCAGCACATGGGAAGCAGAAGCAGGAAGATCTTGAGTTAAGGACAACCTGGGCTACATAGCAGAACCGTGTCTCAAAAAAAATGTTAATCAAGATTTAATGATGCAGCAGTCAGTAAGTAAATTCAAAAAGGAAAGCGACTTTTGTACCTTGCAATCATAGTAGGACATATGAAAACATGATGCATTTTTAAAAATCTTATCGTGACCTGATTGCATTTCCTCCACAGTGCATAGACCCCCAAACCGAGTGGGTTAGTTTCTTGCAGTAGCTGTGTGTGTGTGTGTGTGTGTGTGTGTGTCCACATGCACACATGTGCACACTATAACATTCTGCTCTCCTGCTCCACTTCTGGCTTTAGCGAATGATGTGGGGATGCACGACTGACTTGGTGAAATTGGGTACTTACTGATACTAAGACCAGATGCCCACTAAATGCAATGCCAAAGAAAAATGTTGGCACCTTGTTCTTTTGGAGAGGTGACTGAATCTGTTGATTCTGTGACAAGTCGGTTTGAGTCTGGGTGAAGTCACAGTCCATAGCCCTCTGAACCTAGCAGACCAGGCAGAAGCTATAAAACACGCAGAGCTAGAATTTGCAGCCCCACTATTTCTGAGCCACGGAGCAACACAAAACCCTACTTTTTCAGTCAAGCATTTGGCCGAGGTCAGCCTCTTGAGGAAATGAGAATGGAAGTTTTGATGGGGAGAGAAAAGGAGGCATCTTTAAGTCACGAGCACAGGAAATTTTCATAGTGCAAGGATGAGGAAATGATGGGGAGCCCAAGAGCAGAGCTGGAAGAGGGTACTGGGAGTGAGCCAGATAAAGAACAAGCCAAGGAAACTGTATAACTACAGAGGTGCTGCAGTGGACCCCAGAAAGGAAGGGGACAAAGGGGTAGTTTTAGCCCTAATCAGTCTTAGATAACAATAAAATGGGTGCAGCAATGACAGACCATCTGGAAAAAAATTATCAGGAAATTAAGAGAAATAGATGGGCAGATGGAAAGAGGAGCTGGGTGACATGAACCTCCCCTGCCCCCATTCTCTCTCCTTGACACCCAGCTTGTGGGGATAGGGAACCTCTCTGGCAATGTCCTTTATCAAAGCTACGTGCTAAGTGATGAACCAGGTAAACAAGAGGTGCTCATAAGAAGGTGTTCCACATTGAAGAATAGGAGAGACCAGGTCAGATTCAAGAACCACAAGAAAGAGGTTTGTTTGCTGCACACAAATGTGAGAATAAAGGAGAGAAACTCAGGAAGCCTTGGACAGCCATGGCAAATGGACTCTATTGAGGTGACAGGTTCTGTCAAGGAAGGGGCACACCATCCTCTGGACCAAAGGTGGGCACACTGAGCACTAGGAGGGTTGGCCTACTGTGTGACAAAATGGATCTGACCAACTTCCCAGGGAGACAGAGTCCTATGGGCAAGGTGCCAATGTTTCAGGGTTAGTTAATAGGTTAGATGGTTGGTTTTATGTATTTTGTGATTGCTTTGCAAAACATTTTCTCTCATTTTGCAACATGTTCAGAAGCTGGAGGCAAGCAGGAAGGATAAACAGCCAGGAAACTATGGAAGATGTGAACATGTGAGAGGAAGGTCTTTGGGGAGCCAGGCTAGGGTGGGTTGGGGATAGAGCATTAAAGGAAGGTGACAGACTGACAGATCAATATGGGGTGGTCTGCCCCTCTCAAAATATGCATCAAATCCCTAGTAAGTGCTGGCTTTGTGCTTGGCACTGACTTAAACTCAATAAAGTAGGTACTCAGAAGCTAGCTTGGGTTTGGGGCTCAGGGATCAGGATCTGACTTTTAATGATGAATATTGAACAGGGAGTGGATAAGAGTCTAGTGAACACATGGGGGGGTGGTTCTATGTCTTCAGAGTTGCCTAGTTCATATTAAGAAATGAAGAGAAATTAAAACCAAGTCAAACCAATCCCAGAAATGCTTTATAAAGACAGCAGGTATAGGAAAGGGGACAAAGCTCACAAAGAGGTACCCCCTTGCTCAGGCTCCTCTCTTGTGGTGTTTCCTCATTGTTGTTAATAAGAACACAGCTCCTGAATTCCCAGAAGTGGAAAAGAAAAGCCGAATTTGCAGTTGAGTGGAACCACCATGGACCAGCACAATACAGCCTACTCCTAGCCACAGAGGATGATGCATATTAATTCATTCAATGACTCCTTTGTTTATAATTCTTGCTTACATTTGCTGTCATGCATTGGAGTTAAAATTTACACCCTTTTCTGGATGCAAGAAGTTATTTTTATTTATCCTTCTTTGTTAGTTGTTTCACTTCACAATAATTAATCAAATCACCAAAGCAGCATCAAATTGGGGAGTGAGGATTTATTTGCATTATTTGGCTTTTTCTAGCAGGGTAGCTCAGGAGGCAAGGGCTCTGCAGTAACATGGGCCCTCTTATTTTATGACAGGTTGCAATTTTCTCGTAATGTTCAATGAGGTTCATCTTGATAATTATGCTAAATTAAGTAGTCCTCCACATTATAGAAATATATGTTAAGATACATTAACTAGCTAAGAATTTTAATTAGGTTCTGCATATTGTAGAAATACATACTAAAGAACAATTCATCTGAATTCAGAATTTGGACATAATTCTATACAATTCAAATAAACTACTAGTAGTGAGGCTGGAGGTATCCTTAACTTCCCAGCCTTGACCATAATGTGAAATTTCATAATGGGTGTTAATGCCACACATAGAAGGGAAAAGCCAGCTAGTTTAGAATTCATCTCAGGTTTTCTCCTTTTTCTAATCTGTCCTGTTCCATGTCTTTCTTTTGTTGTTGCTCAAGTATCAGTAACAGGAAAACAGCAGAGAAGCAACTTGATTTCCCTGGGAAATCCTAGTGGAAAGAGTTGAAGAAGGAAAAGAAACCAGCCATGCCATCCTGCTGACAGCTGGATTCGTTCTGCCTGGCTGACCAGGGCTTTGTATCATTGTCAGCTCTGTGACCACAGCACTGTCTGAAGAACTGGATGTTCTGGCGACTGTAAAAGGGGGAGATCAAGAGGGTCATGTTCCTAGGGGGAACTGGTCCTCTAGACCCTGGGCTGGGTTCATAAGGTACAAGGACTGCACTGGGGGATGAGGGGCTGTTGCCACACAGGCATTGTTCCCTCCCAACAGAAGAGGCCTAGTTGGAAACATGGGATGAATTTAGAGGGGGCCACAATTGAAAAGGATTAAAGTATTTGTAACATGTTGAGTCTCTGTACTAGTTAGGGATTTTTTAGTTTTGGTTTTGTTGTTTTCAAACAACTCTTTTCGCCACTCTTCCCCTGAGAAAGATGGAGATTTATTGAAAGGATGTTAGAGGAATTCAGAGCACCTGTGAAAGAGTTGAAAACCATGCTGGGGGTGGGGCAGGGCCTTCTTCAGGACTGGACAAGATGGAGTCATGGCACTGATGAGATTTGGCTCCCATTGCTCTAGGGTGCCCATGTTCCAATCAGGTCATAGGTTCCAGGAGGTACATCACAGCCTGGCTGAGGTGTACTCTCAGGCTTCCCGGAGGAGAGACGCTCACTCTAGCCCACAAGTCACCACATCACAGGCTTCTCTAACATTCCCCTTCCCTGTTGCAAGCTCTCCCCGACCCAGTTCTGCCTACTCAGCAACTAAGGACCATGAGAAAGCAGGAAGGTGCCAACCAGGGGCGCTCCTCTCCCCTACCTTCCTTCCTGCCCTGCATTCTTATTGATTTGAAGGTGCACTTAGTGCTATATGTCCTGGCTTCAAAATTGCTATTATGGTGTTCCCATCATTTTCATGAAAATGAAAGGTCTCACTATCTCTGAGAGCTCCACTTGACCATGGACTCTTTGCCGCCTCATCTTCTAAAATCAATATGAGTGTTTTATTACTTTTTTCTTCTCCTCTAGTGGCTTCCCACTGTCTTTAGAATAAAGCCCACACTTCTTTGTAGGGCTCATAAGCCCATAATTATCTGGCCCTTTCCTATGTATTAAGTCTTGCCCTGCTGGAGCCCCACCCATCAGTGAGCTTCTCCTTTTCTTAGCTTGTCTGCTCTTTAGACCCCTCTCTCTGTCTTTGCTGCATGATTTCCTATGTCTGGCATTTCCCCACTTCCTTCTCTATTCCACTGAGTTGAATACAAATGCATCTCAAATGAGACTCAAATATAAAGACTCAAATATAAAAGTCATCTCTTGTGCAAATGTCTTTGACCTCCCCTTAGTCCTCTCCAACAATTTGTTTTTTACTTCTCTATACAATGCTGAATATTAATTTTTAAATCTATATTCCCTTTGGGACTATGTGCAGCAAGGTTGTATATTATCAGCTCTGATCCGTAACACTTAGACTCTCAAACCACCCATTCATCTGTGCTACCCTTTAGGCATTAATGATGAAACAGGCCACACAAAGTATTTTCATGTCTCCTGCCACACTTGTTAGGACTGGCCTGCCCTGGAACATCTTGTCTCCACCATCCCTGAACCATTGCATAACCTGGGGGTGAGAGCCTCCCAAACTGACAAATGCTAACACTCTGATTTTGTTACACATCGAAACATAGGTGTATGCAGCTGGCACAAATCTTAGTCCACTGGTTCACATGTTCAAAAATAGCAAATGCTGGTTTTTTTCAATTTGAACTAATTTCTAAATCTGATCAGAAGAAGGTTGAGGCGGGAAACTCAACCTTCTTCTATTGTTTGTCTGCAGCCATTAATTGAACACTTACTGTGTGCAATGCTTGTGGAAGATATATAATTGAAAATCTATCTAGATACATACAGATATAATTGTAACTTTTTAATTTTTCTTTTAATAAAATCACATTCTGTAGAATTTGGGGAAACTCAAATTGAATGAAAGGTTTCTGTCTCTCTTATACATGAATGTGTGTGTGCATATGAGTATATGTATATAGTATATGGCACATACATGTGTGTATATATATGTATACATTTTAACTTCAGAAAAATATGTCATTGATCATTTACAATAAATCATAATTTAGTGTGAAATTTTGTTTTAGGAAACTTCCAATCACATTCACTTGGGCTTAAGGACAGTTTTTGGTCAAGTCTTACAAAGAAATATTATCAAACTATAGCATAATGTGACAAATTTAAGATGTTCTTATTTTTTGCCAGTAGTTTTAGCATTTTTTGATCACACTTTTTTATTTCTTATTATCTCAAAGTTCAGAACAATTGTGGTTGCTGCGAAAAAACAAGGAAAAGGATGAACCATTGCCTGTATATAAACAATTTTAATCAAAGTAGGAACTTTTTATGTCAGTGAAGAAGTAATAAGAACACAGGTGTGGGGAGAATGAAGGCAGGGTTTGGTAGGTCAGAGCTAATCAATGAGTCTTTTGTTGTTATTAAGCAACTTGGTTGTGATGCAGATTTCCCCACCTAGGCTGCCAGATGACATTTGGCAGTGTGTGGTGACATATTTGCTTGTCCCATTAGGAAAGGGGTGCTATGGTATCTAGTGCTAAACACCCTGTTAACACACAAGATGGCCTCTACAAGGAAGAATTATCCAGTCCCAAGTGTCAGTGATCTGAGGTTGAGAAACTCTGGTTCGACTGTTCAAAGCCTCTCCCTATAATTAAAGATCTCATCCCTTGCTTTATATTCAAAATACCCTGGGAGACCATAAGGAGGAAGAGATTAGTGTTGTTTTAGTAGTTTAGAATCCCATCTGCCAACATTAGACTTTAGTTTGTGGAGAATGTTCAAAGAGCACTTGAAAAGATGACAAATGATTAGCTTGCTTTGGGCACCTGCTACAGGTTGAATCGTGTTCCCCAAAACTCACATATAGAAGCTGTAGCCCCAACTACCTCAGAATGTGACCTCATTTGGAAATTGGTTTATTACAAGTGTAAGTGGTTAAGTTAGGATGAAGAACACTGCAGTAGAGTGGACTCCCTAATCTGACTATTGTCCTGAAAAAGAGGAGTTTGGACACAGATATACAGGAAGAATGCTACACAAACATAAAAATGGCAATCTGTAAACCAAGGAAAGGCCTGGAGCAAATCACCACTCACAGCCCTGAAAAGGAATCACCCTTGGTTTCAGACTTCCCACCTTGGGAACTGAGACCTTGTTTGTTGTAGTGCTCCTGATAACTAATGCAGGCATCATGTGTTCTGGTCCAGTTCTTGAAGACTGTTCTCTGCAGTCTCATAATTTTGGGATTAAGTAAAACTGTGCTTTAATGGGTATATGAATCATCAGGAGATGCTGCTGAGATTCAGTTTCTGATAGAGTAGATTTGGGGTGAGAGCTGAGATTTCATGTTTCTAACCAGCTCCCGGTGATGCTACTGGTCCACAGCCCTCCCCCTGCCCCCCTTACCTCGAGCAGCAAGATGAAAAAGCCCTCAAGTAGTAGGACTAGCTGCTTTATCCTGGCTTCACCTTTGGAGGTCCCTCACTGGGATAATTGTACCATGAAATATATTAAGAGTTTTTGTGGGTGGGGCCCAGGCATTAAAGGCCTTTTAATAATTCTTGTCTTCAGCTGGGTTTGAGGATTACTGAGTTAGAGTGTGATAAATTGGAAATTTGTCTCTCATTTTAAGTACCGACTCAATGAGATCCAAAATGTAGAACAACAGAGCATAAATCTGTGTTAAACTCTGGGAGAAGATATGGTCAATGGTGGCTTTTCCCCCAAATTCGTGTGTTTGTCAGCACAGTCCACAGCTCCTCCCTCATCACTGGAAGCAGCCAGCAAGCCGCTGTTTAACAAGGCCTCACACTAAGCACAGCCCCTGCCTGGCAGCTTCCAGACTCCTCCTTTTATTCTCCTTCCTTCCTGGAGAGCCTGGCTGCAGCCTGTCATGCTCAGGGCACACCTCCTTCTCTTCTCCTTGTTCTTCTCTTCAGTCTTCTGGTTTTTCATTTGACCTCTGCCTCTGATTAGCACTCTGGTTCTGCTCTTTGGTTTACTCTCAGCAGGGGCTGCTGTCCACAGCCCAAGACCCTTCTCAGCCCAGCCCATAGCAGAGCCATCGGTCTCCAGCTCCGAAAGGGGAATGAGACCAAAAAATCCATCCATCCATCCATCCATCCATCCACCCATGTAACCACTCATGCACTTGTTCTTCCGTCTACCCTTCCACATGCATCCAAAAATACATCTATCCCACAGAGGATGAGAATACAATGGCAGGCATGAGAGCCATCCCATCACATCCCATCCCATCACATGGGATTAGGACTACCGAGAAAAAGAGCAGGTTGTTATGGGAGACTGTTATGGGAATCTCCTTCTCTCTGGAGTAATAATAAAGGCTTCCCCCCAAAACATGGTGAGTTTTAAGCTGAGACACAAAGAATACTTGGAAGTTGTTCATCTTTTGGTAGGATAAGAATAAAGGGATAAAAGGAAACCAAAGTTCTAGCATCAGGAAAGAACATCATATTTTTTGGAAAAGAAAAAGACAGGTTATTATGATTACAACAGAGTGAGTAGACACAAAGAATAGTAATAAGGGATGCTGGTAATACTGGCAGAAGCCACAGGGCACACCCAGCCATTGGGGATTTAGTCTTTGCTCGTCTTTGCTGCATCATTTGGAGAAGCGTTTTCTGAACACACATGCTAGGTTATACTCAGCACTACATTATAGTGGATTGCAGGGTGGGAAGAAATGAAAGAAAAGGCGTGGGGTCTGTCTTTGAAGAGCCTCTGGTCAGAGAGAGGCAACAGCGTCTTAAGTAGGGTGGTGGAGCAAAGTCAACACCATGGACGGGAGACATTATGGTTGCGGAAAAGAAGGGCTACATCATAAGTATGTATGGTTGGCCCTCTGCACCCACGATTCCCCATCTGTGCATTCAAATAATGCAGGTCAGAAAAACTCAGAAAAAAAGGTTTGTACTGAACATGTACAGATTTTTTTCATGTTCTTGTTCCCTAAATAATATAGAGGCCACTTACATAGCATTTACTATGTGTTAGGTATTATAAGGAACCTAGAGAAGACTTAAAAGTATATAGGGGATATGCTTAGGTTGTATGCAAATACTATGCTGTTTTACATAAAGGACTTGACCCTCTGTGTGTTTTGGTATTCCAAAGGATTTATCAGGAATATAGCAAGGATCCCAAGGAATGACTACTGTACTCATCCATTCATTCAGCCAGCCATATAATATAACCTATTTCTTTTTCATTCCTAGAGCAGGTATAAGTGTAAAGAGCTTGGCTGTAAAAATCATCTGGCAGTTGAGCATGAGCATTTTGTTGAATGTGACATGGAGCATTGTGAGGATGTCCTTAGGTTCCAGTGTTCATGGTCCTTATGGCCCTTTCTCCCAATCTGCATGATGCAGAAGGCAGGTCATGCTCCAGCATCCCATGCTGAGCAGCACCAGCCATGCCCCTGGGCTCAGACCCCACTCCCAGTGGCTTCCTCTGTGCCTGGGACTCTCCCACTGCAAAGCATGCTGACCCACCAGGAGGACACCCACCTCAGCCCACCAGCTCACTGCTCTTCTTCCTAATTGACTCTGTTGCCTGAAAACCATTCATCTCTGGACTGGTCAGTTATGGCAGAGTGGAAAATGGGCCACAGCTTCTGTAGAATAATGACTTGGGAGTTCAAGTTTAGCATCAGGACCAGGGCAAAGGAACCATTAGGGTTAAATTATAGTGCAGGCCTCAATTTTGCTTTTTACTTATTCTTTTCCTGTTGGGGTCCTATGTAGTAAAGAAATTATTTTGCTTTTCTTCCATAAAATTTCAGCATGCAAATTTAGACAGCCCTATAGGACATGACAAGTGAAAGTTCAGGCTGCACACTCTGCCTAAGCTGCAAGACCAGAGAGGCTGATTATTTAACTACATTTCCTGTAAGGCTTTTTTCTTAGTGGGATGACTCAGTACCACATAAACCCACAGTAGGGGAACCTCACTTGGGACAATTATATTGAATCATGTGCCTTCCCCAAACAATTTGCTCTGTAGGGAAGTCCCAACTTGTGCCTGGCATCCTTTCACACAGCCTTATTTTATGTTCTTTGCCTCAGTGGGAGAGGAAATGAATGTTATCACTGTTGTGCCCAGAAAGAGCATTCTAGGCTATATCCCTGCGTTTATAAACATTTGAAGCCAACTAAGGAGATCTTTTTCTTTTGAAAAGTCAGAGGACTGCTTGGAGGGAGGGCATTGATACATGGTTGTTACAACGTAAATAAACTAGGATGAGTAACTGAAGAAGAATTAAGTGAGGGGTAGAGGCTTCTGTTGGGGGTTGGGGTGTGCAGGGAAAGGAGGGAGGCGAGGCTAGCAAATGCTGCTGTCAAAATGAAGCCTTCCCTATGCCACAAAGTTGGTACCAATCCCTGTATATCTTGTGACCAGAAATTAATTGATGTACAAGCAACACTCACTTAATTTGCCTAATTACAATTTGTTCATACCGGCACCACAGGGCTCTGTCACAAATAATTCTCCAGTTCAGTCCACTGGATGGAGAATGGAAGTGTTGTTCTGAAGTGGTTGGTGGGGGAAATTTGCATATAACATCTCCCCCACCAAATTATTAATTGGTTCCTGGGGAGGCCCAGGTTTCTGAGGTTCTGCTTAATTACTATTCATGTCAAGGTTAACATCTGCCCCTGGTAAGCAGCGGGTACCTGCTAACCCGTCTGCTCCTGGCTGTCAGCATCATGTTTACATTCACAGCTAGGGAGCTCGTGTCAACACATCCTTTCCATGAAAACAACAGACACTGCTGCACTGACACTGTTTGTGCTGATCACTGGAGGTTGTGTGGGCAGACAGTAAACAAGAAGAGGAGGAGGCTGGGGACTGCGCCTGCCATAGTTGGTGCTGGCAATGGGGTCTTTCACTGAGATGGAAGAGCGCTCAACCTTGGAGCATGGTAAGTCCCTTCCATGCCTCACTGCCAACCTGCAGTATGGCTGCCTAGGGTTAAAACTTAGTCTCAGCTCTGAGCAGCTCTTGAAATCTGTGAAGCACTTTATGGTTTTTTAGAAATAACATGACCTCCTTCTCCCAGCTCCACAATCCCAGGATTAAAAGATTTTATGCTAAGATCTGTTTTTGTTACTTTTATAGCTAATTTGTTTACCAGTTTTCACTTTAAATGTAACAAGCATCACTAAAGTAGAGATAAGGTCTTAAGGCAAGAGCAGCTCCTGGTAGGCTGACTGACGTTTGTGACCTCCATCTAGCACCTCCATTTTGATATCACTGATTTTGATGTGACCCTCAGGTTCACCTCAGATGTCCCTAGGTCCTTCAGCACCTCATTTGTTTCCTATCTGAATGGGAGCATTAGACCCATTACACCTAATAAGGGGTTAAGCAGTCACATTTCTTGGTTTTTTCCGTTCCTGTCCAAGGCTAATCAATACACCTTGTACACGCTGAGCTATCTTTGCAATGAAAAGTCATATTGCAGTTTTCATAGCTAATGTTCCACTTAGCCTGCTAGGGAGAGACCAGTTTCAATAGCACAAAGAGATGGAAAGAAAGAAATTAACCTAAAACTTTACTTTCAAAATAAATCAAGAAATGTTATCTTGAAGGGATTGGCAAAATATTGCACACAGGCCAAACCTGGCCCTCTGTCCAGTTTTAGAAATACGGCCTTATAGAAAGATTGCCATGCTCATTGATATACCTATTGTCAGCCCTGGGCTACAGGACAATACTTCAAAATGCCTATGTTGAGGTTCTAACCCCCCAGTGTGGCTATATATGGAGACTGGACTTTTAGGAAACAATTAAATTTAGATGAGGTCCTAGGGGTGGGGGTCTTATAAGAAGAAGATTCTCTCTCTCCCTCATCCTCTCTTCTGTCTCTAGGTACTGAGGAAGACAAGAGAACACTATGAAAAGGCAGAAGAGAACACTCAACAGAATAGACCATGCTGGCACCTTGATCTTGAATTCCAGCCACAAAAACTGTAAAAATACAAATTTCTTCTGTTCAAATCACCCCATCTGTGGAATTTTATTATGACCAACTGAGCTAAGACATTGTCCATGGCTGCTTTTGTGCAATGGCAGATTTAAACAGTTGGGTAGAGACTATATGATGGTCAAAGCCAAAAATATTTAGTATCCAGCTCCCTTTAGAAAAGTTTGCTGACGCTTGATACAGAACACCACCCTCCAAAATCTTATATAGAAAGAAAAGTATTCTAAAAGGATGGGAGGGACCCTCAAATGTAGCAGCTAAGCAGATGAAAATAAGTAGCAGTCAATGATATAGAATAGAAAATACAGGTGTTGATACATGGCTTAACATAGAAATGTAGACAGTTGCTGTCTACAGCCACACCACTCTGTTCATGCTTGATCTCATCTGATCTTGGAAGCTAAGCAGGGTTGGGCCTGGTTAGTACTTGGATGGGAGACTTCAGTTGTTGATAACAGGTAAATTCAGGAAGCAATGGAACATAGCAGATGAATGTGAAGTTTGGCCAAAATTTTGTATCAGTGGTTCACTTACTGTTGTTACTGTCTAAAATCAAGGAGTTAAAAACAAATGCTTAACCTAGAAGGTAACACCCACGCACAGGAAATCAATGTGAGTCAATGCCCTGTATAGCTATCCTTACCTCAACCAGCAAAAACCCTTGTTCCTTCCTATTATTGCTCATACTCTCTCTACAACAAAATTAGAAATAAGGGCAAAATAGTTTCTGCTGGATATTGAGGGGGGGGAGAGGGAGGGGGCAGAGTGGGTGGTAAGGGAGAGGGTGGGGGCAGGGGGGAGAAATGAACCAAGCCTTGTATGCACATATGAATAAAAAAAAAAAACAACAACAATAAAAAAAAACAAATGCTTACAGCAAACAGGAAGGTAATGTGTGGGAACCTGACTGGGAAAGAACACATCCCCTGCCAAATAGCTTGATCTAGCTTATTCGTCCAGTTCTGATTTCATGAAAAAGGCTCAAATATGGGTTCTTACATGAAATGCTTAAATTAAAAACAGTCAATCCTGCAGAACAATCTGAGTAAAACATTTGATCCATGGGCCACCACTTTGTGCTCCAGGTTTGTTGTGATATATGTATAGCACATATATACATTTAATTTAAAAAAAAAACTTTTCTTTAAAGAAGAAAAAACTTCCTTTGCTGTTCCTTAATAATTATTGTGTGCACTGTTTCCAGGGATGCTCAAGTTTCAGATAGGTTCTGACACAGGATTTATTCCATGCTACTCTAAATTTAGCCAATGGATTAACCGTTGGGATGTCATTTAAGCCCCATTAGTCTCTTCACCGTAGGCAGGTGTAACGTGGTGTGAGGCACAGAACTCAGGAAGCATTGACTGATGCTCTAACTGCTCTTAATTGCTTTCACTTGAACAAACATTTATACTTTTATTTGTGTGTGTATATGTATGCATGTATGTATGTACCCCCCCCCCTTTCTTGAAAAGTCAAAGTAAATAAGGCTGCAAGACCATGCCCTAGGCAATCTCTAGGCTCAGAGACATGGCAGACAACCTTAAACATCGCTGAATGATGACATCTCTTTCAGTTGGGTTGGAGCAAGAAAATGTAAAAGTTGTCTCCTTGTTTTGTTAAAGCAAAACTTCTGCTGTGTCTGGCACATCAACTTTTTAAAAATGTACTTGAGTTGGTTTAAAATGACCATTTTTCAAGAGAAAGAACTGCCACAGAGTGTAGGAAAAAGATATTTGAGCCCAAGTTTATAATTAAAGTCAGAGCTACACCACTGCTCCTATGCTTTGTGGGGACTTATGAGTTAGGTTCTTCTTGGTTGGTTGTTTCTTTAAATGGCAGCTGACACTTCCCATGCAGCAGAAACTCTCTCCTCAGGGCAATCAAGAGTGATACTGTTGATGTCATCAAAAGAGTCAGCTGAAGTGGAAAAATATTTTCAAAGATTCATCTGTAATTTAAACATTTTATTTTAATATAAAATTAGAAATGCACATTAGCTTAGCAATTTAATTTTTTCATGGAGAGTCAAGACTTTCCTTTGAAAAACAGCTTTCTTACATTAACTAGAACCACAGGTCTGGGGGATAGGGGATTGAACTAAGGACTATGCACTTGCAGGGCAGGTACTCTACTGCTTGAGCCACACTTCCAGCCCTTTTGCTCTGGTTACTTTGGAGTTAAGGTCTTGCTTTTTGTCCAGGCTAGCCTGGATCATGATTCTCCTATTTTAAGCTTCCTGCCATCGCTGGGATGACAGGTGTGAGCTACCACACCCAGCTTTTTTTCCATTGAGATGGGGTCTTACAAACTTTTTTGCTGGCACTGGCCCCGAATCTCAGTCTCTCAAGTAGCAAGTATAAGGGAAGCAATGACGGAGGTGATTCCATTTTGGATGAGAGAGGCAGTTTAGAAGCAGGCATGTAAAGGAGATGTGGGAAACAACAGGCTTCGCAGAGAAATAACAAGTCCCTTATAAACTAACAAAATGCATCTGTACAATGTGGGTAATGGGCCCAATGGGCCAGGACGAGCTGAGCAGACTCTCAAGGCCAGGGCGAGCTGAGCAGACTTTCAAGGCCAGGGCGAGCTGAGCAGACTTTCAAGGCCAGGGCGAGCTGAGCAGACCTTCTTGGAATGCTCAGTCCAGTAAGGAGAAGGCCGTCCTTGACTCGACACCAGTGAGTCACAAATGCAGTTTCAAGGTAGAATAGTTGAATCTAAGACAGGTAGCATCCCGTATCATCTCCTAGACTTCAGCCTTTCTTTGACTTAGCTCTTTCATTAAGTCCCACCCGGCAGGGTGCCTTGCTATCCTTTCAACACCGTTTGCGCTTGCTTTACTCTTAACTCCTGGTCCGGCATCTTTAATCATCCACTATGCCCGACGTGAACTCGGGATCAACAATCCAGTATCACAAAGATTACAGGTGTGAGCCACCAGTGTCCAGCTAACCTCAATTCTTCATGCACAGCTCCAGCTGGCTTTATTCAATGTTGAATGAGGAATTAACACAACCACAAAACAATCCAAAATTCTCGAGTTCTTCCAGAGGGTGATTACTTCCCCTAACACATCATTTATCTCAATTGTCTATTTGATAGTAAGTCTATTTTTATTAAGTCTTTTCAATGATTCACCATTTTCAAGAAACCAAGCATCCTTATATCCACATTCAGAATGCACATCTCTATATAAATATTTAATTAAATGATAGGATTACAGTAAAAATGACAGCTAATGTAAAATAAGTCTAGGAACAAATGCAGCTAATTCTTGGTAACTATTCAGCTCAACTGTCTGTATGAGGTTCTACCTGAGAGAAACCTACCACCTGGGGTGATCAGAGAGCTCAATATTATGATTCCTAAGAGGAAAGAAAGTGTTTTTTCTTAATTCTGTGTATTGTTTAAATGGTTGTCAACTGAGGGAACTTCTATTGCACAGCCTTGTTTAAAGAAGGAAAAAGGCAAAAAATCCCCTTCTGGCACATGCCAGCTCAGTGCTCATAGGACAGTAATAATGACTTATGGTCAGTCACTCACAGTGGACCCTCCATAAATAAATTCAGGCCTCTTTTCTGTGTACCTCATGCTTCCGGGAGACAAGGTACAGGCTGCTAAAACTCAACCTGCTCTTTATCTCCCCCCAAGCCTTCTCCCCCTGTGGCATTCCCCACTTAGGTGACAGACACCACCTTTCACCCAGGACCTGCTCCAGAAAGCTGGAGTCCTCTGGAAGTTGGCACCTGTGGACATTCAGCATGCTTATTTTGTCTTTGTCTGACTTGCTTTCTCCTCTCTGTGCCTATTGCCTTAGCTCATCCACTTTATTCAGTGCTACCAGTATCTCAATTCTGTCTCCCAAGTTAATGCCTGCAATCCCAATTATTTGGGAAGTGAAGGCAGGAGGATCAAAAGTCCAAGGCCAGCCCAGCAAGGTTAACAAGCCCCTACTGCAAAAGCAAAATACAAACAAAAGAGCCTAGGAGCACAGCTCAGGGGGTAGAGCACTTGACTCGCATGGGCAAGGCCCTGGGATCAATCCCAAATACTGCCAAAAATACAAATAAAAATAATCCTGTCCTCCATATGCCCGCCAGTATGATCCTCCAAACTGCACTTCTCATGTCCTCACTGCCTTGAATAAATCCTTCAATGCCATCAGGACACAATTCAAACACATTCAAGCACATGTCTAAACACACACTTCACTCCAATGTTCCCCAAACACGTTGCCTGCCTTGCTTCTGCTGTCTGTAGTACTTTTCATCCCCGTGTTTCCTCATCCATTTGGACTTGGCTTGCGGTCACTTTGTTGTGTGTGAGTTGTGAATGTTACCCAAGCCTCTCCTCTGCTCCCTTTACAATGCCACTAACCTTCATTCAGAGTCTAGTTATAATTGTCGCTGGTCTCATCCGTCTTTTCTATTATATTGATATTTCTCAAGGATATAGATTGTACTTCACTCTCCTCTGAACCTTCCGCACAAGCATGAAGCCTGAACCATGTTGAGCTCAACAATTATTAGCTGAATGAATGAACGACCAAGAAAAAAGTCATAAAAAGAGATTAACTATCACCCACTAGAATACTCTATTGAGTAGTGAGCAACGTAAGTAAAAGAGACCTGAGTTCAGGCTGTTTGATGGTACCGGGGGTTGAACTCAGGGCCTTGTGCTTGCTAGGCAGATGCTTTACCATTTGTGGCACTCTGCCAACCAAGAACTGATTTTAAAGTACTGAAGTTTTAAAAGTTTCTTAAAAGATAAAGGAAGGGAAAAGCATAGTTATAAAGATTTTACCTGCACATTCAACAAAAGTACCTCGATTGCAAATGCATAGGCTAAAATAGTGTTGTGGTCTCACAAAGGGGAGTTTGAGGATTCTGTAAGATAGCATACATAAACCACTACAACACACTGTAGAGCCATTGTTAGACAAAGACACTGTCAGTGATAGCCAGTATTGTGATAGTTAATATTACCTTTTTTAAATTAGCAAAAAAGTGTGTGATTTTACATGCAATTGTTCTTTCAAAGTCTTCAAGACTTTCTGCCTTGAGACATAAACAGCAAGAACGATGAAAATGAACCTTTGGTTTATCCTCTTGAGATCATTTGTTGACGTGGTAGAGTTTACGTGAGAGAACACTTCTAGTAATCACATAGCTAGTAATTTAAATGCCAACTTTGCAATGTTTGAAAATGATTTAGAAAATAGAATGACAGTACCATTATGACCAGAAGTTGTCATCTAGTTATTTTCTAACTTTAATGAGTAAAAGACTCATACAAAGATCATATTAAAATGCAGATTCTGATGCCGGGGTCTGGAATGGAACCTGCCTGAGATTCTGTATTTACTAAGCTTCCGTGCGATGCCAGTGCCACTGGCGCACAGCCCATATTTCAGTGGGTACAGTGCACCCTGATCTTGATCAATCATTAGAATCTCTCAAGATGCTCATTAGAAATACGGTTTGCAGGTTGGGGCATGGCTCAAGTGGTAGAGCACCTGCCTAGCATGTGCAAGGCTTTGAGTTCAAACCCCAGTACTACAAGAAAGAAAAAGGACTGCTGTACTGTCTCCAAGTGTAAACACATGTGCCCGCACACACACATACACACATACATACCTGTGTTTGTGAAACAGAACTCTGGGAACCTGGAAGTATTAATGTGTAGTATATAAATATATGTTAGACACATTTCCTGTGGAAACCCATCATATCCACTTTGCATCCTTCAGTTTCTAAAAGATTACTTGCTACTCACAGGCAGATACTTTAATAAAACACTCAAACTCCTTTCCTGCTTTTCACCTTTTAGTTCTACCTTCGTTTGCATCAGATCATTGCTCATTATTTGAGCTAGCTCTCCAGGTTTTGAAGATTTCTAGATAATGCCTGGTTAAAATTCTTTCTGTGTCAAAAATTTTCAAAATTATCATCTTTTTCTTATTTCATCCTATCTGTCCCAAGCATTTAGCTTGACTGTGAAGTAATGATGGATTGTTTTGGTTTCCAGAATGATCTCATTTAGAAGAAATCTCTTCTCTCTCTTCAGTCGTATACTCATTTTGATGGAGTCCCCCTTTTACAAATGACAATGATGACAATGATTAAAACAGTAACTATCCATGCAGCAGTTACTAGAAGCCACCACTTTCTAAGTGCTTTATATCAACCAATCTATAGCAGTACAAGTTGGGGAGTGTTATCTCTGTTTTACAGATGAGGAAACTGAGGTACAGAGGAGTACTTTGCTAAAGATCATAGTAGCTCAAGAACATCATCTCAGTCAGACTCTGTAGTCAGAGCTCTAGCTGAAGTTTCTGGTTTCTAACCCTCTGCCAGAGTCTTGTCACCCTCAGTACAGTGACTAGCAATGTGAAATTGAGCAGGACAACTATTATAATTATGCATGTATGTGGGACTACAGGAGATCTGCAGTCTTCATATAGTGGTCTTCATAGATCTGTGTGGCTGTTACAACTTTAAAAGATGGTAGCAAAATGTCTCAAGGAAAGAGTGCCTTTTTCCTAATTTGGGTAGCAATCAATAGGGACTGAATTTTGGGATCTCAAATTCTATGGCCACGGTAGGTTGGAAAACATGTCAGAACAGTTTCTGTTTCTCTACCTCATGAGTCTGGAATGGCTTGTGACTTGGTTTGACCAAGTATGGACAGGTCTAGGAACGTAGATTTCACACAGCCTTTCTGCTTCTGTTTTTGCCCTTTTGAGACACTTCCAACATTCTATAAAGAAGTCTAGTCTGATGAACAGAAGAGTGAGAGGCCATGTAAAGGAGAACTGAGGTGTCCAAGAGGATGCCCTCAGCAATTGTCACATTTGGAAAGAAAAGCCTGGGCTCCGGCTATTTAGCTCAGCAACTGAATGAGTGGGCTCAGGTGAGTCCTGCAGAATCATAGAAATTGCTAAATCACTGTTTTAAACTACTAAACTTGGGGGTTGATAATTTGTCAGCAATGGTTTAAACAATTAGATTTAAGGTGAAATAACCATATTTCTAACTAATGGTATTTGGAGAATTATTTAATGTAATACAGTTTTTTGTTTTTGTTTTTTTTGAGGCAGGATCTCTCCATGTAGACCAGGCTGGCCTAGAAGTCTTGATCCTCTTGCCTCAGCCTTCTGAATGCTGGGATTACAGGTGTACACCACCACACCTGGCATAATTCAGTGTTTTGATGAAATAAAATAATTTTACATACAAGCCTATGACTAAATTGGAAATTGAAGGGGACACATTGCTCTTGGTGATTTCCCAAATCACATATTTTCATAACTAGAGGTAACAAAGAAGTTATTAGCTAAATGCCTTGCTACAAATTCTGAGTTGTTATTATTGATTTTATAATCTGAGGTTTGCAGCCCAGTGGCTAGAAAAAATTTAAGTGTCTATGTTTTTTATCATAAATTTGATAATGTGTTAACAATAATATATATCCCTTCTTTTGGGAAGGATAATGTATCAGAAATATGAATTTCTATTTAAAGAGAAACTATGGAGTAACCTCCATGGATCTAAAATCACTTGTTTTCATTACTGTGCTGTAAGTCCTTTCTCTGTGTTGGCAAAGACACTTGTCAAATTGTTTTACTACAGAGATTATTTTCACCCACCTAAATTGTAGACCTTCACATTTTTATCACTGTCAAAAATTTGTAAAATTCACATAATTGTAGAGACATTGTAAAACCTGCCTGGGGTAGGAAGTAGTAATACTTCACAAATTACATGTACTGTTAATCAGCTTGGACATAACTGAACTGCAAATGAACTTGCCTTCATTTTTTTCCTGCTTCAAGATAGCCCCATGTTCTCCAACGCATAATGATTTCTTTGAAATGATTTCCATTAAATGGGAACAACAGGCCTTCTTGGTCTTTTCTTTGCAGTAGTCACAAATTGTGAGCTTCTGGAAGTTTCTAAATCCTCCACAACCCAGAGCATTGTTTATTACTCTGAAAGTAGCAGTAATAAAACACCATCTGTATTGACACTGCCAACATCAAGGTCTTGTATTGCATTACAACAGTTGTGACAACTGTTAGTGGTTCCACTGAAGAGCAAAAAACTATTGGAAAGGTCACATCTCCTATCCTTTTGACGCAATTCCAAAAGCACATGGCTATTTTTTATCTTTTGTGCTCTTGACATTGTAAAGTATTAAGTTGTTTGAAAGAAGTTTTCTTAAAAATCAAAAAATTTTAAAGTAATGGATCCTATATGCAATTGATTACTTTTTTTCTAGCTTCTATTACTGGTATTTTCCATGAACAACTAGTAGTCTATCAAAAGTGAACTGTAGTGTGTTTAATTTCTTTTATTATCTTCTATGAGTCTACTGATGATAAGTCTTTGGTTTGACTGAACAGCCAAAGTTTAAAATTTTTTTCACAGATGTGACTACTTTACCTAGGAGGCAAATGGTTATACATGATTTTGTGGTACTTCCATCAGAGCTGTGGATTAATAAGATTCATGTATTTATCCATAGAAGGAATTTTCCTATCTACTAAAAAAAAAGAAAACACTGAAGAACTTCAGTGAGTGAGCAACAGTTTTATCCATTGCCTGGGGCCTGGGGTTTTGAAAGAACTTTCCAACCCAGCATAATCTGTTGTTCTGGTAATTTTTGTGGAGTCATTTTCCACTGAGAAGCATCAACAAGGGTGTTCAGAGCTTTCACACTGAAATGCAGAGTTGCTGCCCTTCTTAACAACTAGCTAAAATGAGACCCACCATCCTTCTGTCTGTTTCCATGTCCTGGGTAACTTTTCACACCTTTCCCTAAGAGATCTGCAACTGGTGGATGGGTGGAACAAGTAAGGAGGAAGTGGAAGGGAGCTTACTTTTTTTAGGATTTCCCTGATTCCCCATGGCTTCAGTTGATTTTTAAATTTTTGTGTTTTGCAGTACTGGGGTTTGAATTTGGAGCCTTGCACTTGCTAGGCAGATGCTCTACCATTTGCACTTCAGCTGATTTTGAGGATGTTTTTGCTTATTTGAAACTGCTGTCTCTTTCTTAAGTTGGCCTCACCCCAGATGTGAAATTTGACCACTTTATTTGATCGCCAACTTCCCGCCCCTTCCACAAAACCCTACTCCTCAAAGGCCCTGGTATAATGCCCTAACTGTTTAGAAAATACTGAGAGGGATTCTAAGGACTCCAACATAGAGTGAACAGTTTCATAGATGTCATGAAATTCTGTTGTATACTTTTGAGTACAGATGAAATCTGCCATAAACCAATTTTGGGTTGATTGTTTTAACTGGGTTTTCTCATTTATTTACTAGGTATTCTTATTCTTTTAATTAAAATTAAACCATCGACTTATTTTTGAAAGGCAATGCGTGCCCTAAGTAATACATTCAAAATAGGCAAGAGCTAAAAAAGTGAAACTCATCCTCCTACCTGCCACCCTCCTGCTCAGAGTCCCCCTCTAACCACCCCCAGCGCCCCAGCGGCAATTACTCTTTCTAATCTATCCTGCATCTGGAAGAGCTGTTTTCTGAGCACCAAAACTTAGGTGAATGTATACTTTGAAATAAGAAGAAAACTGTTATCCTGAAGCTTGCTTTTTTTTTTTTTCATGAAATACTGCATCTTCAAGAACAAAGATATTCAACAGAACTGCCTGGATACATGCTAATCATTATCTGGGTATATTTTAATCTATTTAACCAGTCCTCTTTTGTGGACATTTATGTTGTTACCAATCTTCTGCTATTTGCAATACTGAAATATATATCCTTGCACATATGCATTTGACACTAAAGTCAGCATATCTGCAAGAATGATTTCAGGAATAGGAAGTAATTGATCTAGGGACATAAACATTTAAAATTTTGTGGTAAAATATTATAAAATTCTGTATTTTTTTTTGTGGGGGTGAGTGGGACTGGGGTTTGAACTCAGGGCTTTGTGCTTACAAAGCAGGCCCTATATCAATTAAGCCACACCTCCAGTCCATTTTGCTCTTATTTTGGAGATGCAATCTCAAGAACTATTTTCCCTGGCTGGCTTGAACCACAATCCTCCTGATGTCAGCCTTCCAAGATTACAGGCATGAGCCACCAGTGTCCAACTGCTATATACTTCTTAACACAGATGAAGTCAACATAAATCAATTTGGGGTCTTGATTTTTTTTCACTTAATTGATTTTATATTATCCTTTCCCCATATTATCCAAAACTCTTTATACACACTCTCTGTAGTAGATGCAAAATAGTTATTTATATGGAGATATTAGTTAACTGTTTTTCTGGTTGCTAATATAGCTGTTTTTATCTTTTGCTATTTTAAATCATTATGTGACAAATGTCTTTGAACAAAAATATTTGACCACCCTCGAGAGTAGTCAAAGCTTAGAATAGGCTTTAAAAGAGGAAACACTGAGTCAAAGGAGAAGAACACATTTAAGACTCTGGATTCTTCCTGCCAGCTTTCCTTCTGGGAAAGTAGTAGCAATTTCCATCAGTGTGAACTGTGCAGGACAGCGTTCACCGTCCATGTTCTCACCAGCAGTGTCGCTGTGTGTGCGTGATACACACGTATACATGAGGGACAGAGTTGTCCACTTCCAATTTTAACTTATTTGGATATTTTAGAAATTGTTCTGGCTCACTAGTTTTATCAACTTCTTTTGTAAATATTAATCCATCTATAGGCACGTATCTTTCAGTTTTCTTATTGCATATCAAAGTTGGGTAAATAATTTGAGTAAAAAGAAAATGTGTATTTATATATTCTGTTTCTGATTATTTATAGTCTTATTACAATTTGCTGTGGTTTTCACTTCCTGATATAGGCTTAGCATGAGCACAATTAGCTTTCTGTAACAGAAGAACATTAATACATACAGCCTTTTCTTCTAAGTTTTAGACTTGCTGAAATGTACTATGATGGACCAGGCACCGGTGGCTTAAGCCTGGAATCCTAGCTACCCAAGAGGCAGTGATCAGAAGGATCGTGGTCTGGCCGTGTGCCTGGCTTCAGGCACATGGTTTGCAAGACCCTATCTCGAAAAAACCCATCACAAAACAATGCTGGTGGAGTGGCTCAAGGTGTAGGCCATGAGTTCAAACTCCAGAACCACAAAAAAAAAAAAAAAAAAAAAAAGTATTGTGATGAGAACCAAGTTTCTCACTGTTAAGGTGAGAATTTACAAATACACAAGAGGAAGAAACTAGAATGACCCACATGGAAATGGATTAAATAGAATTGGAGGCTTTGTTACGAACTTGTATTTAGCTTAATATAGATACAGATGGTCACCCACAGGAGTATTTATAGGTATACATGCATATTTCTATACTGTTTTGCTCTGACTGTGGGGACAGCCTACAATCAGCAACATCCCAGCAGCAATGAGCACACCTACCACCCAGATCTTGGTGCCTGACACTATTTATCAGTAAAAGTTACCAGGGCTCCTTAGTGAAACGATTGATTCTAGAACATGGGTAGGACATATACAAGTGAGTCTGGAGCATCTTATAGTGCCAGAAATAAAGGAAATGAATAAAACAAAACACAACCATGGAGGTTTATCAAAGGGACACATGAGCTAACTAGAAAAGTCTCAAAGTGTACAAAGCTAGAAAAATTTCAGTAACAAAAGAAATAAAGTAGTATTGGATGTACTATATAACTCCAAGTATAGACTAAATATCTATAAGTCCATATAGATATAAAGAAATAATAAAACAAGTCAATGGGAGAGAAGAGGTAAAACTCCTGTTTAGAATTCGAAATCAGTTTGTAGATACTCTGCCCTTAAAGAGGTGAGACAAAATACACTAGTTATAAATGTGGGCTGCACAAAGTGACTGCCTTTCAAAGACTACAGTATAAAAAGTGGGGAGGCGGGGAGAATAACTTTACTGTGGAAAAACTTGGCAAACACTATCTCAGACAGGTAGTGAAGATCAGCATCAACAATGATGTCATGTTGATGTTGTGTACCCTTGACAGAGTGATAAAAATGGCAACTTACCTCTGTGGTCTTCCTCCTCAAAACACATAACCATAATCTAATCACAAAACAAATATCAGCCAAATCTCATTAAAGGCACATTCTACAAAACAGCTGACCATGACTTTCAAAGCTATCAAGGTCATCTAAGGTAAATTAAGTCTAAAAACTTGCCTCAGCCCAGAGGAGACAAAGGAGACATGATGAATAAATAATCTTGGAACAGAAAAAGGACATTAGGTAAACACTAAGGAAATCTGAATAAGTGTGAACTTGAGTTTATTATAATGTATCAATATTGAATGTTCTTTAATTATTATAATACCTGTGCCATATTAATATATTAATAGAGAAAATTGGGCATCTTTGGGATATATGGGAACTCTCTAGACTGTCTTTGCAATTTTTCTGTAAATCTAAAACTTCTGAAAATTTAGAAGTTTAAAATAAAAATTATTCAAAAAAAGTATAGAGGGTTTATGAGATATAAAGACAAACTTAAAAAATAAAATGAAGTCCCGTGCACTTTTTTCCCAGGTTAATAAATGGTGCTTCCCAATAGACCAAGCCCCCCATGTACCCTGTCTCAATTACACTCATCTCTCCCTGCCCTTTCTAGAGGTTGTCACAATCCTGAATTTGGTATTTATTACACCTATGTATTTATTTATGTTCCTATGATATATTGTTTTAAAATTCCATACTAATTGCATATTATATCTATTTTTGCAAATGTTCATCTAATAGTATAAGATTCATGTTGATTTATATAACTCTAATCCATATCATTTCTCTGTTATCAACTCTTCCATTCTATGAACATACCCAAATCTATTGATCCCTTTGGTAGAACTGTAGAGTGTTCCAAAATTGCTCTAATTGAAAGTTCTCCCACTTGTCTTTCTCACAAGTGAGAACAAGGTATTCTTATTGTCTGGTTCATTCTATACAATCAACATTTCATATCTCAGTCTGGCTATCTAATTCTCCCCTCTGTGTCCCTCCTCATCCCTTTCCTCTCAGACTGGCCTCTGGAGCTCCAAAGTCTTCTTTGCATATTATATACAGCTGTCCAGTTCTACTTCCCTTCTCTCACACATGTGCCTTTGCATAGCTACAAACCACCCAAGACCTCAATTGAACAAAAGGGCTCTGTCCTTCTTCCTTAATGCCCTTTGTACATGCAAAACTACCAAAAATACAGTTTAAAATTGTTCTCCCCAAATATGCTTTAAAATAGGTAGAAAGAAAAACACCCATAATAGTCCTTTTACAAAAGGATATTTTATCTCAACCTGTGAGGACAATTCAAAGATGATCATAAATATAATCTAAAGTGCTCTTAAGTTGTCTATGCAAAAAAATGAGTTTTTCAATGAAGGAAGTCTCTATAAGACACATGGGAGGGCAGAACTTGGAAAGAAAGAATCGGTGTTATCATAGCTGGACTCCATTATAAACATCCCTCCTAACTTAGTTGGAGTAGGTTTATGTGTTGAATATAAAAATAAATTAAGTGTGGGATTTGGTAAACAATAAAAGACAAGAAGGCTTTCGTGCCTAGTTAAGATGTCTCTGGTTTTAATGAGTGTGGAGATTCTACCCTTGGTCTGGGTGTTGTATCTTCTCTTTAAAATCTACAAATACTTAGGAGTTTAGTAAAAGTTAAATAGCAACTAGACTTTAGTTCTTTCAAATATTTTTTCTGCACTGGAGGTTTTTTTGCCCTTTGGGAAATGAGGCAGATTGGATTCCTTACATTAAAAATAACTAGATGCCCTTACCAGCCACATTGTTTCACACTGTAGAACAGCATGGAAGTCAACACCATAGCTTCCTTCTTGAGAGCAGGCTCTGTTTGGCCTTCCTGAAGGAGAGGCCCACTGTTTTATGGCCATCCCTTCTCTTCTACCACAAATGTAATTTTACTTTGTAATTCAAATGGGCCTTCTTGAAAAACAAGTGGAACAGCCTTAAATCTTCTGAAGCAGTTAAGCAAATTTTGCATTTTATTAGCGAGGATAATCCTTTCAACATTTTTAGAAATAAGTTTACAAGTCCACATGCCTGATGAGCAGTGGAAGCTGCGTGACTAATGGGGACACAGAGTGTCCTCCAGGCAATCTGTGTGAAACAGTAAATCCTCCCACTTTGGCAGGCCCCAGGCCTCACAAAGGATCCTTCGTTGCTATGGCTGTTAAAGTAGAGGAGAAGCCTAATGAAGTAGATGCTGAAAGCTGACGGGAGTATTGGAAATGAATATAGAGAAAATGAAAATATTATGCACCAAATTGGCAGAACAGAAGACAGAGTGACTATTAGTGGACACAAAAATAGAGTGTGGCTGAGTGTTTTCTCAGGCCAGCTGGTGACAACAGAATCTGTGTGCAAGGAAGTAGTAAAATGGAAAACCACACATGGGTTAGGGAGTACCTGGAAACCCAAGTTACACCACAGAAAGCAGAGAATAAATTGGAAATTTAGGCCTGCCAGCATTTTGAAAAATAAACACAGCTATGATGAAAGGGGATTTGTGTGTCTGAGCTAGGGAGGAATGAAAGCAGGAAGACAGTAATGAAAGAGGAACACAAAGGAGGATCTGAAGGTAGAAAGCCTTTTATTCTCTCTCTCTCTCTTTCTGCTGGTTCTCCTCAATCTGCCAATTTGTTGATTGTTTGTCAGTGATTGGTCACCACATTTGCACTTTCTACTCTTTCTTTTGCATTCTCATTCTGTGAGATCACACAAATGTGCATGAGAAAAAGCATTACAATTCAAGTGGAAAATCATTGCGATACGGGGAAAGATAATGTTTTACAGTTTTAACTGGTGTGGTTAGCAGGTGTGTCCACAGAAATAGCAGAGTGACAGTGATTACCTTGTAATCGATACGAAGAAGAAAAGTGACAAGGACGTTGCTCTCCTGCTTTCAAGAAGCAAAAGGCTGGCCATTTGAAAGAATAAACAAAGCACTGAGAAATGCACTGTCTTACTGGGAGGCTTCCTGCCTCTGTTTACCTGAGGCAGCAGGATTATGGTCTATATCTCCCCAGTCTGCCTAATATACTGCAGTTATCACTCAGACAAGTCCCAGGGAATTGGAACACAGGGTACACTGTTTTCCTAAGTTCAGCTCAGGACAGAAATAGGAGCATGTTACCTTTTCTGCAAAGTAACCTGAGGGAGGCTTTGCTGCTCAGGATAATCTGACTGAAATGAGTGGACTCTGATGACATTGGAAAAGAGAAGAATGGAACAGGAACACACGCTATTAGGGGTTCCGTGGCCTGGATCTATTTCAAATAGAAATCCGGATCTGTGGACATACGTGTGGATAGCAGTACCATGCCTTTGGCACAGAGAGGGCTAGTAGGGACAGAGATGCTACGATAACTCTATTCATGGATCGATGCCAAGTGGGGAGCTGTCAGGTGGTTTATAGAATATCAGGGTTTTCTTGCCTGCCTCAAATCAAACCCTCAAATTAAGTCACAATTTTTATTATCCTACCAACATGACTCAGTGTGTGTTCCAAGTAGGAACCATCTTCTCCATGGAGAAGGCCTTTTTGGTTTTATGACTGCTCCCCTGGAGGTATGTAGGTTTACTTAATGGAGCTTTGTTCTTTCGTTTCCCTAAAGATGAGTCTGAGGAGTCCGGGGTCTTGACTGGAGAAATTTCCTCAACTTCACCTCCCCTCTGTGACAAGTTTCAAAGATTATGCCAAAGAAGGGAATAGAAGAGCTAGCAGAAGGGACAAAAGGGGACGGGGGTGGGGGGAGGCAAGTGAAACAAAATAGATTATGAATTTGAAAATTGACAATTATCTCGTATCATACAGCTCACAGCCCTGGCACAATGATCAGCCACAATCCTGATTCTTCAGCTTAAATGGCTTTACATTCAAGCAAGCAAATTAACCATAAAATAGAGGGGGGGGGGAAACAAAATATCCCAAGAAAGAATAAACTACAGATAATAAGCACCAATCTGGTGTTGAATTCAGCCCAAGACACCAATTGTTTTAAGTCACGACAAAGACAGCTGAGCGCTCATCTTGTGGATGCTAGCTAGGATGATTGCCTGCCATGAGTGTCTTCTCTCACAAATAACAGTTTTTTCGCTCTTAATTTTCTGCTAAATTGGAAGCTAACTGCTTCCCACATTGTCATCAGAACACCTGCAGCTGTGCTGGATTTCTGCACACCATTTCTTTTAGGTAAAACAGCACTCCACTTCCTTCAGCTCCTCATTGTGCCAAGGTCTTCCTTTCACTGCGCCGAGCTACTAATGATTCAGGCAGGCTGGTCAGTCATTAAATGACAAGCAAATGATACCGTGTGCAACGTGTGAGTAATCGGTCTGAACAAATGAAATCACAGACTTGCCTTTCCCATCATTCATTTCACAAACAGTAGCAATGTGGTGCACAGCAGGTAGCTCAGTTAAAACCAGCCTTGTAAAACAAATTTCCTGCAGCCTTTGAAGGCAACTGCGATGGGCTGGATGCTTCAGCGCCTGGATTGTGCCCAGAAGAGTTAAGGAAGGTTGGGGAGGAGGGAGGCAGGGAGGAGATGCTGGGAGGAGAGCCTTGGTACATACATTAGAGTAATGAAGGGTTTCGTGTCTTATTGGTATGTTTTTCATTTGTATGGATCTCAGAAATGACTGTTGGATTAGCAAACCCAAAACATCCAGCATACACTTCACTGTGCCTTGTCAGGAGGTAGCTGTTAAGAGACTGAAGTTAAGTTCCCAAATAAATGTTCCAAATTTGGAGTACTGAAGACATCATTGTAAATCAGACGGATTGCTAGGAAGCTAGTGATGCAAATCACAGTGATAAAAAACAAAACAAAAAAACCCCACCACATCTCTTATTTTCACAGTAGACTCCCGTTTGATTCATCAATTATGTGGGGAACAGTGCAACCTGACTTGTGTACTAAAACTTAAAATGCATTAGATTAGCCTGGGGAGGGGGAGGCTGGGAGGAGGGGGAGTGGAGGGGAGAGGTAAAATGAGAGAAGCTGACATGAAAGTCTTTGTAGCCCCCAACTTTTTTCCTCTGGCCTTTAGCTAGTGGATTTTGGGCCAGCTGTCTGCTTTCATCCTGAGACTGGGCTCTCATCTGGTTTTGCTCACATCAGTCTCATTATTTCTCTCCAGTCTGCAGCCTCTGGCTGGTAGGAAAACCAGCACTGATTTGGTTTCAGGTGTGTGCTGAGTCTTTCGTAGTGATGATGGTACTGTGGGAGGGCAGGCTGGAACTACAGGTGTGACATCAGGTCTTTTTTTCCCACATTATCAGTGACAAAACAGAACAGGGTCTCATATCTGGCACCTATATTTCTTTTCTCTGGTCATCCTGATTTTGACTTTGGATTTATTCCTCCTGCCCTGAGGCAGCTGAAGAAAGCTCCCAGGCAAGGGCCCAAACAGTATGACTTGACTAGAACCTAAGTGCTGTGTGTGCACTGCATGGCTGGGAAAAGACATAGGCACTTGCATTGCACTTGCATTCTGATCTTCCTGGACACTCACAACCCAAATTAGTGTCCATAGCCTCTCTCTGTTTCCTGACATGGTAGACATATCTAGTGTGTTACAAATTGATCATCCCTCCTCTAAATCTAAAATCGGAAAATTTTTGAGCATTGATATGATGCCACCAGTGAAAAATTCTACACTTGACCTCATATGACAGGTCACAGTCAAATCAGTGCAGTAAAAGTATTGTGCAAAATTACCTTCGCACTATATGTACAAGTTTATGAGATATAAATGAATTTCATGTTTAGACCTCTGTCCCATCCCCAAAGGGATCTCGTGTATATGCAAATCTTCCCAAATCAAAACACTTCTGAACCCAAATATTTTGTGTAAGAGTGAGAGGAAGAATGTACCTCAGCCAAGAACATGAGAACACCATGAAGTTCCTTTTGGGTGAGGCCAATATCCTCAGGCTGGAATCTTTTTGCAAATTGGCTTGAACTCATTAAGTTCTAAGAAAGGAGAGAAAGAAAAGAGAAGAAAAGAGGGAGAGGGAAGTCTTGTAAATGAACAACAGTAAAGTAACCATTGCAAATAAGTCTTCCTTGGAAAATTATGAAATACCAGATCTTCAACCCACCCAACCTCCATTTATGCTCATCTAAAAGTCTACCAAAATAAAACTAACTCAAAGCTGTCCTTGACTTGCAAGAAGGGTGCACAGATTTTAAAATTTCTCAAAAATATATTATTAGATTAATACATGCTTATTGTAATAAATCAAATAATATATAAAGTTGTACAAAATCCTCCCTCCATGTTTGCCCCCACAAAAGGTAACCACCACTGTATGGCGTGTACTATCCCAGAGATTTTCTCTGCGCTCACCAACACACACACAGGTATAGCCACACCCCCACCCTATTCTGCAACTGGCTTTTTTTCACTAATCAATACACAGTGGAGGAACTTGCCTGCCTACCACTGCTTCCTCTGCCTCCTCCCAGTTCAGAGCCCAGGGTCATTCATCCTTCTGCCACTTGTGTGCACTGTGGAAACACCATGATGGTTGCAGCTGCTTAGCTTTCTCACACAGACACTCGTAGCTAAGAGCTTGCCCTGAGTCTCAGAAGAAACCTTGGACATTTGAACAATGTTGGAACTGTTAAGACTTTGGTGACTCTTGTAGATGAACTAAATGCATTTTGAACTATAGGATGGCCATGAGCATTTGGGGTCACAGGCAGAATATTAGGGTTTGAATATGAAATATAAACCCCCCCCACACATGGCTTATATTCTGAATGCTTGGTTCCCAGCTAGTGGATCTATTTTGGAAGGTTCTGGAAACTTTAGGAGGTAGGCCTTAGTTGGAAGAAGTAGTGGAGGCAGGTCCTCAGGGATATTCTGTCCCTGGCCCTTTCCTGTCTTGCTCTCTGCTTCCTGTCTACTGTGAAGTGAACAGCTCTTCTCTGCAACAAGGTCCCTATGCCATGATGCTGTGCCCATGCATGTGGGGTTAAGCAACCATGGACTGAACCTTCTGAAAGTGTAAACTAAAATAAATCCTTCCTCCTATAAGTTATTTCTGTCAAGTATTTGGTGATAGCAATAAAACTAATACACATACAATCATGCAATGATATATCTAGATATCATGTACACAGAATAAATACTGAACCAGTAGTAGATATTATCCTTCAGTGTGTCATGTTTGAGGGAATACTGGTGACTAATTTATATTAATAATTCAAATGAGTCAATTTAGAATATTTATATTTTAAGACCTTAAGAGGTAATAAGATTATATTGTAAAGACACAGAAAAAAAAGGGCTTCCCATTTGCTAATATTTACTGATGTGCCTCATTATTATTTCAAAACTTAGATTTGTGGTTTTTAAATTTTAAATTTTTTTAACTTCCTGAGTCCAATAAATTCAGATAACAGTGAGGAAAACAGACACAATGGACATCTTTTCACATCACATGTAGAATCATATCATTTGTTTTAGCATCTATAGGATATTTTGGTCATGGATGCATTTTAACTTATTTAACCAATCTTCTACTGGTGAACAGTTAAGTTATTCCCAATTTTTTAAAATTTTTATTAGGATATATTCATTGTACACAGGGGTTCATTGTGATAATTCCGAATAAGCTTACATTGTACATTGGATAGATCACCCTCCCAATCACCAACCTCCAATTCTTATGTACTGAAATAACACTACAGAGAAAATTCTTATATGTATATCTTCCTTTTTGTGAATATAATTAGAGCAAATTCCTAAAACCAGAGTTATCATATGGTTTAATCCTTACCAATCTGACAGGTGAATTTTTTCACATTTAATCTTATTAAACTGAAAAAGAGATGGAAATTTTTTTCTTATTTCAAAGAAACTTGCAATTCTTGTATGCGACTTGCTTATTTGCCTATTTTTTGGTAAAGGTCAGAGTCTTTTCCTCACTGATTTGCAAAGCACTTTTTAAATGAATGTTTATCCAATACGTCTTCCAACTATTCTTTGCTATTTTTGGCTCTTTTATACTGATTTTTTTGCCCTGAAGAAATTTTTGATATTTTTATAACTTAACAACTCTTCTTTCTGATGACTTTTGGGGTTTTCAGTATGTTTGAAAAGTTCTGCCCACTCTAGTATATTAAAAAAAAATTCACTCCTTTATTTTTTCTGAATGTACATGACTCGATTCATCTAGAATGTACTGGAGTTAGGAAGCATGTGAGAGGTCCTTCACTTATTTCCACATGGTTAGCCATTGTCCCATCATCCTTTGCTTTGTGATCCATCTTAGGGGCATATGGCTGTCCCAGACCACAATCTCATTGAAAAGCATTTTCAAAGCCTGGCTGCTTTATTCATGGGGTCTAGGCACACAACACTCAGAGTTACATACTCATAAGTTCCTCCATGCAAATTTCAACAACCTTAATGTAGCACAACCAATATGCTTTAAGCTTGGTTCAGTATTGTTACTTCAAGATTCTGTTTTAACACTTTCCAGGACTTTTGGTGCTGACTTGCCTCTGGATTCAAGGGTAGAACCATCCACATTTCCCTATTCACTATGCTGAAATGCAAAAGCTCTGAAAGCTTTTTTAATGTACTTGATGGTGACATCTGACTCAACCATCACAAGGCTATTTATGGTTCCTATTGCACTTCATCTGAATTGGTATACTTTTTGCTTCAGACTTCCTGAGACAATATTCACACAGTCCTTTTAAACTTGAAAAGAGGAGTATAAATTTCAAAAAATAAAAAAAAGAATCTGGTCACAAAGATTTTGGAATGGCAATTATAGCGCTTGTTACCCTACAAGGTAAGGAAGGTTTTCTAATAAAGGGAGAAGAGGCTTATGGTGAAGGTTCTTAGAGATGAGGAAGGAGGAGAAGGGAGGAAGAGATGAGAAACTGAGGAAGAAATGATATCACAATTGACTCTTCCAGTTTAAAGCTATGGGACTTCATATCAGCCAAACTTCAAGTTCAAGGATATTAGGCTTGAGACTTTTATTAAATGAATAGCCATCAGAAAGTCACTCAGATCCTTCACAAAACAAAACAAACCCCAAAGTTCTTGATATTTTAAAGATTACCAATATAAAAAGAAGATACAAGTATTATTATAGGGACTAATACAATAATGTGTTTTTTCCTCCTTCAAGGATCTTGTAGCTGAAATAAATACTTGGTCTTATCTTTTTTCTCCATGGAAACCAAATAGAAGTTAATACGTAGACAGAGAAGGAGAGACTTAACTGTTCTCAGCTCTGGTTGCACATCCCAGTCATTTAGGGAACTCAGAAAAATACCAACCTCAGGGGCATTGTCCTTCAAACTTGAAGGTGACCAGAATCACCTGGTAGGCATAAGGTGCTGGGTCCAGCAGGTCTGAAGTGGAGTCCAATAATTCACATTTCTAACAAGTTCCTGAGTGCTGTTTGTGTGACTTCATCTGGGGAATGTCACTTTAGTGTACAGAAGGACTTGAGCATTATTCATTTTTCAGAGTTCCCTAGAGACTTCTCATGTGTGCCATGCTACTGAGCCCCTGATAAGAAAAGAGACTTTCCCCACCCACACCTCACAGATAGTCTCTGCCCTTTCCACCCACACCGCACAGATGTTCCTACGCCTCCCTCCCACCTTCACTTCTTATCAAAGGTGTGAGGCCCCTCACTTGACTATTGGGATAGTGGCCAAATGGCTTTTTGAGGAGATATATTTTGTAAGTACATAGAAGGTCAGAATATGATTAGGAACAAGATTAGGGAATTTTAAGTAAAATCTAATTTTAAAATACTTTTTTTGTGCCTAGAAGGGTATAAGTCAGTAGGAAACATAAAAGAGAATTGAGTTCCTTGCAAAATAGACATAATTGATTAGACTGTGGTCTAATTTGGAACATAGCTCTGTCCAAAAGTAAATCCTGCTTAAAATTGCAATGAAGGAGAAATTCCAGACACGGCAACCAAATAATACCCTTAGAAAAGATATTTACGTAGCAATGATTGTCAGCTCATTTCTGGAAACCCAATAATCTACTCTTACGAAAACTCCTTTTAATAGAATTGTAAAGATGGATGTCAAGGGGCAGCCAGGCGTTTGCTTTGTTTGAAATTTCATGTCAACCCAAGATTTTGTTTGTCTGTTATTCCTAAATGCTGCAGGAGGCAGGGGACATCCTCTAACATGCTAATTCACTTCCTGGCAGTCTGTGACACGAGACTGATTTGATTTTTTTTTCCTTCTTGTCTCTGGCAGCATTGCCTGGCCATGGGATAATAGCCACTTGATATTGCCAAAAAGAAATCTGGGAATTTTTCTGATCTGCCTTTGTTTTCCAGATCTGCTTTGAGGACAGGTAGTATTGGCTCTGATGGAACATGAGGTAGACATGACTTTCCTGAATGAAACAAGAGGAGAAGAAGTAAGCTTTCAGAATTAATCAATACTGCAGGACTAATGTGTGATTTGTTAACATACTTATTTATATGCTTACAGAAAGCCTTACCATGTCTGGCATGCAGTATATTTCACTGCTGTGCAGTCTACATCCAGGTGAGAACACCAGCTCTCATATGTGTTAGCAAGAAGACAAAACCAACAACTACAAACACTGATGTCTGTATTGCAAGAAAGGCTGGGCTTAGCTGGTGCAGTAAGGCCAGGAAAGTGTCTTAATTCCTGCTCTTATGTAGCTACTTCTGCCCAAGACACTGGCTTGGTTTCATTCCCTCACTTGGTCGGTTAATGAGACACTGTTTCATTGCCCAAGTGGAAAAAAGCCTATCAAGTAGTCTTATTTACTCAAACTGCAATAGCTGGAAACTGAAGAGATGTTCAATTTGGTGGTGGGGGCGGAATTTTTTACGTTTAATTGCTCTGCAGCTTTACTTACCATCTTAAATGTTAACACACAGGTCACCGTGCTTCATGGCAGAAGACAGGGTCAATATTGCTAACATATTCCCAGAAGGCCTTTCATTCAGTGGCCAGCCATAAATGCTGAGGACTTCCTTTTATCTGCCTTCACCTGTGTGAGGGTCATTTTGCCACTCCCACCTCTACCACCCTCTACTAGGAGGATAGGAAGAGAAAGCAAAAATGGTGCAGTGCAAGCCTTCCAACTTGCTATTAGCTGGTTGGAGTCAGCATAGAATAGGGCTTGACCATCAAAGTTAAAGGACATTTGGTGCTGATCAGAGTTCTGGCGCCTATCCCAGCCTGTGGTCATAGTGGCCTGGCTGGGTTCTGCCATCCTCACTGGCAACCCAACTGACAATCACTGCAAAATCATTAGTGGCTCTCACCATGGGAAGAGCAGTTGGCTGAGGTATTTCCTTGCAAGTGCCTTTTGTTTTCTCTCTCCTATGCCCACCTACTCAGCATGCTGTGACACTGGGCTAGCCGTCAGGGAAAAGGCTGCCTCTTCCCCTAGGTCTTAAAAGCCATTAGAAGCCATCCTACAAGGGAGTCGTCCTACCCACCACAAAGCCCACACCACAACCCACCACTTAACACATTTTCTAGGAAGTCCCCTGCTACTGCCCTGTAAGTTTCTTGGCTGTCTCTTCCCACCTAATGTATGAGCTTTGACCTGCTCTCTAATAGAACCTCAATTTCCTGTTTTTGATATGTTCCCAGGACTTTCTCCCTAATAATTTTGTCCCTTTATCCACAGATGACTGTGACTTGCTCAATTATCATGTCCCCACTACAATATACATGACAACAGTCTTGCTTTTTCCTTCTGACAAAGCCTAGAGTCAACCCTGAAAAAAAGTGTTATTTTCAATAGGCATCGATGATGCAAATGGAAACTAAAATTTCCCCCCAAGAAATTATGAGAGATATATAACCACTGAGGGTGAGAATCCAGCATCTGATGACAAGATCATTGAAAAAGGAAAAAGTGAAGAGCCAATAAACAGTTGACGAAAACTCAACCTCACTAGTAATCAAGGAAATGCAAATAAAACCACCATTAGGTTAATACAGTCTTAAAGTTTGATCATGTAAAATATTTATTCAGCAGGCTGAGGGGATGGATAGCGTCAGAGCCTGCTATTTAAAGTGTCAGTTATTCAGCCCCTCTGGAGACAACACAGCAGGTAGTTAAAGGAGTCTATGACACTATTTTTTCAAAGTATAAATTCTCACCTCTCACAGATACACACAAGAATTTGTTTACAAGGATGCTCATTGTTCGTAATGGCAAAATGCAATGGAAATATTTTAAATATTTGTGAATAGGAAAAAAAAAACCATTGTGCACACAGTACTCCCCCTTTATTATGAAGGACGCATTCTGGGAGGCCCAGTGGATGCATGAAACTACAAACAGTGCATGCACTCTATGTTTTCCCTATATATGCACTCCTATGATAGAGTTTAATTTATAAATTAAGCACAAGACATTTAAAAAAACCTAATAAAATAATTATAATGATATGCTGTAATAAAAGTTATTTAAGACTTATGGGTTGTTTATTTCTGGAATTTTTCCATTTAATATCTTTGGACTATGGTTGACTGCAGGTAACTGAAACCTTGGTAAGCAAAACCCCAGAAAGGAAGGGACTGCTATATTCATATAACAGAATTGTGTACATTGTTTAAAATGAATGATCCAGGAAGTATATAAGTCAGCATGGGTAATTCTTTGAAACAGAATGCAGCGTAATATGACTTACCTAGAGTTTGAGAGTGCTAGGGATTGAACCCAGGGCCTCAGACATGTTAAGTGTGTGGTCTACCATCGAGCCACACTCCAGTCCTACACACTACTTCTAGATACACAGCTATGTAGTCAACATATTAAAAGAAACAAAAAGGTGAACATCGACTTAAACCCTGTGGTTACCTACAGGGACAGAGGGAAGAATGGGAAGAGAAAGGGCTACAATGGCAGCTTCATAACCAAAGCATTAGTAACAAGTAAAGCAAAGATGGCAGAAAGTTTATGCATATTAAATATGTGTGAGCACATGGGTGCTTTCATTGTACCTGAAATATTCCTCTTCTTTTCATTACTATTGTAATGACTTACATCTGAGTCAAGAATGGATCTTTCTACCCCTTGCTATGATGGATAAACCTAGCAACTAAACTCTGACTTTCTGGATCTCAGGCCTTTTCCCTAGGTCTTTTACATGAAGCACAATGATGGAGCCAAAGCAAGAAAGCAGACGTGCTGGGCTCACAGGGGACCTTGGACCAACAAGCCTCTCCTCAGAATGGGGCCACCAGTCAGTGCTCAGACTCTTCCAGAATGCTCTTTTTTGTTTCAGTCTTCTTTAAATGCTACGGAGGAAAAAACAAAGGGAAATGCCCCCCCATGGTTTTAAGTCAAACCCTTAATTTTATTTGAATATAGTTTTTTGTCATTTAATTACTGCCATTTTTTTTCTTTCATTCTTTCTCTTTTTTTTAAGCTTCCAGATTGCTATGTAATTTTTGTATCTATGCAGATTAGACTAAGAGTCCATGAAGACCCGGTCACATGTTAAGACAGAACAGCGTCTTCCATTTTGTAGGCATCTTCTCCAATTTAAAAGAATAACATTTTCCTTTTGTGAATAAGCATTGCTAACTTCCAAGTTTTCACTTTAGACAAATATTTTCCAGCTGAAACCTCTTGCTATGACTTTTCAGCCTCTCAAGTAAACCTGAGCCTCTGGAATTTACTGACATTTTTGCTCTGGATCCAATCCTTAGAAGAAATGGAGGTCTCCATATGAGAAACTCCTCTCTCCTTCAAAGCCTTTCCTTGAGAGCATTGGGAAGACCTTAGCTTAGAACTCATTTTAGATTTGGAAAGACCTCCTCTCTGTATATAGGTGTCTTTTGGTCAGCTACCTGACCTTGGAGGTTAAATTATGTCAAGAGGCATAGATACAACAATAGTGGGTTATAAGTTAGTACCTAGGAAATAGGTGACAGACCCAAATTTGAGAAGTTGAGGAAAGTTTGATACAGAAACTGTTTATAAATGTGTCATCAAGATAATGGAGGTCACAAGGGAATTGACCCTGGCTACCCGTAGGCTCTGTGAGTACGGAAGTAAAAGGTTTTGTGAAGGTCAACTGACTTGCAGGCCAGGACTAGGGTAGGGCATGAGAATTGTCAAAGAGTCAGTGTCTCCTTAAATTTTTCATCCTCAGTGGTTACCTCATTCATACCTCCCTAGTGCTGGCCCTGGTGATCTGATTAAGAATCATAAGGAGGCAGGTGGCACTTAGTTCAAGAAGAGGGGGAATGTAACAGAATGGAGCCAAGTAAATCTGTTCACAGCTATTCTGGAAAGCCAGCTGTCACCTGATGAGGACATGGCTAGTGGTTCTCAGCTTGGCTGAGTACTGGCCTCATTTGAGAATTTTTAAAGAAACCAATGCCTGGACACCCCCTCCACAGGTTCTGATTCACTAGTCTTAGAGTAAGACTCAGGCTCTGGTATTTTTTAACTTCCATTGATAGTTTTAGTATTCAAATGAGATTTTGAAAGGCTTATGTAGAAAAGATGATAACTATAGGCATGGAGAAAAGGACAACATCAGATCCAGAAAAAATCTCAAGTGTGTGGTTGAAACCATCCAGATCTTTAGTCATTATGATTTATCAGTAACATTAATGATAACAGCCTTATATGCCAGACATCTGAATCCCAGCTACTCAGGAGGCTGAGATGGGAGCATCACTTGGGCACTTCAGTTCAAGATCAACCCACAACACAGTGAGACCCCCATCTCTAAATAATAATGATGATAATAATAATAATAGTAATAATGCCTTTATAACAGGCAATATCTACTTTGTCAACAAATATAACAATCTAAGCTGAAAGGACTTGGCCCACTGAATAAGAAAGTATGCCTATAAAAAGTAAAGCTACAAATATCTCCTAGAAGACAAGGAATGCTAGACTATTGTCAGATAAAGTTCACAAAACTGGAGACTATTCATGCAGGTTCTTTCTTGAGCATGAACTCTGTCAGCAGACAATGGCTAGAAGAGATGGAAGATATCATCATGACGTAAGTATAAATAAAAGCAGACTGAAAAATGCTTATTATAAACAGGTGGCCGACATTCAAAGGATAACCCACCTATTTTCCTGACTCTAGCTCTTTGCTGCAAACTACAGGACTAGAGCTAAAGAATAGAGAACTCTTTTGAAGTACAGTCCAAAAACAGAATTCCTACCAAAAATAAAAAAAAACCCACCCCCCTTTATTTTCCATCTTCATGGAAAGTTTTAAGTTTTCTTTTTCTTTTTGCCCCTTCCCTCTCTCCTTGTCTCCTGACACCCCCTAATTAGCACTCTCATCACTGCCTCTGGCACCGTGCATGCTGTAGGTGGCTGGCATGACATCGTATGCCTGCCCCTGCAGTGCTATTAGGCACCCTGTGGCGCACAAACAAAAAGCCCAGAATGCCTGACCCAACTATTTTCCTATGAATAGAACGTGCTTTCTTTACCCAGATAAAAGGTGTTTGTGTGCATCTATTTGTATTGCAATGTGATACAGATATAGGCATAAATACAGGGGACCTTGTGTGTGTGTGTCACGTGTGAGTTTCTTAGTCTAAAAAAACTCAGGGTCAGAAACTTTGGTGTATACACAAATAGACTGGAAGCTCCTGAAAGACTATTTCAACATTTGTCTTCCATATATGAAAGACACAGAGGGTGAAACTTTCTTAGAAGGAAGCTGGAGCTGAGTGTAATTTTCTTGATCTTGAAAATTTAAAAACTCTCAAGGAAATACGTGATACCTCCCATCTTCCAAGTTTTCTTAATAACATCTTAAGGTGAAACTTACTCCTGTCTTCAAGAATCACTTTAGTTCCAGCCCCCTTCTACCCCCAGTGTGGGGTGGAGAGAAGGCCCACCCTGCTCCACCCTGCCATGGTCAGATATCTAATTAATATTTATCAAGTAACTAAGGACTGAGCATCCTGCCTTACTGATAAAGAGGAAGTTCTTTGTCCAGAGAGCTATAGCACTATCCATGGGTGAGTGCTGAGATGTTAAAAGATGGTGGTGGATGGTGGTGGATGGCAATGATCAGGCTGAAATAGGTATCACAGAGGAAGATTTGCAAAGGAGACAGCCTCCCATTGGGGTGCTGACACTAAAGGACTAGAGCAGTAGAAAGCATAACTCCACAGACCTTTGAAACAACCCACTCTTCTCTAAATTTAATCATGTTGACATTGCAACAGTCTTGCTGAGGACTCTCTCCTGGGAGGCAGGTTGTTCCCCTCTGCCCTGTATGGTCCAAGCCTCGAGCTAATACCTTCTTAAAGTGTTGGCAGAAAGCTACTGCTTGTTCTTCTACCATAGACAGGAGGATGTACACATCACAGTTCGCCTGTGACAGTCTTACTTAACACCTATTGTCCTGGTGTATACCTCTTCTCACTCTCACAAGTGTCCAGATTTGGGAGGTAAATTACATTGTCATTCTAGCAAAGACTGAGACCACATCGAGAACTTGATGTTGTGTTCCTAAATCAGGCTTGTAATACAGGAATTGAAATTAAGCCTGGTTAATCTGAAGCTAGGAAGATTCATGCCCTTCTTAATAACTGACGTCTTCCTGTGCTTTAGGCAAAATGAATTACTTGTCAAGCTCTATGAGGAGTCTGCTCTTTGCTGGGTGTTATTCCATGCTGGATGGGCTCTCCCATATGGCCCTTCAGTGTTCCTGTGCACAGAGTGGGTCAGGAGGCAAGAAGGGGCTGGGTGTCCCCTCTCCACGCCATGCCAGAAGAGGCTCCTTTTCTAACTCACACAGGGCACCATGCTGCCAACTGTGGCCTCAGACACAGTCCTTTGCATTGGAAGATGTAACTTTTGTTGAAGAGGCAAGGTGAACATAGCACAACTAGCATTAAATACTATAAGATAATATTTAATTAGATGTTAAATTAGGAGTGCCTGGGGCAGGGAAGAACAGCCAGTCAATAAATGTTGACTAAATGAATGACATTGACTAAGTGTATGACAGATTCAAAGAAGGCAAAATCAAGAAGAAAGTCAAATGAATTGTTTTAATGCAGGAGATTGGAACACTGATGGAAGGGTGAGTTGGGTCACTTTGGATGGGGAGTGTCCCGGGCGATAAGTGGAGGTGGGGAGAAGAGCTTCCCATTTCAGAAGAATAAGCCAAGGTAGGGAGTTCAGACAGTGCAGTAAGCAAAAATGTAAGAGGAATGAGAGACAAGGCTCCTTCCTACTTTCTTCCAGAAAAACAAATGCAAGGGCTCTTTTCCCCTGTAACCACCATGTGCAATTTTGCTAACAAGAAGAAATCAGCTTGATGTTCCTGTGTAAGGGAAAGGAATGAAGTAGTCGGCTCTAGAATCGGCTTAGCTATTGCCACTTGGCCTGTTTGGCCCACGTCTCCACATATGAATAGCTTTGTGAGTTGATTGCCCATGAACTTCCTATCGTTTTGAATCCATTCAGAGCATCTGAATCCTTTGAGGTGAAGGAGGAGTTTAGAGCCACAATTCCAGATGCACATGAGAAACTGATGCCAAGCATAGATACACTAAATGACAGGGGCCACAAACTCAAACACCTTCATGGGACAGGCAGGCAAGCACTAGAATGAAGCCATAAGAAATGGGGCAGACTCATGGCTCCCAGACAGTGCATGTCTCTTTTATAGAACTCAAATGAAATTGTAAATCCCACTTCCACTACCAATGACTGTGGCCTTTGACAAGCTGATTGATCTTCAAAAAGATAAAGGCCTCAGCCTGAAATTGGTCTTTGAAATACAGTCTATAATTAAGACTAAATTTGGAAAATATTCTACCTTAGATATAAAAATAATGAGCATTCTAGCAAACAAAATCAGTATAGTTGTACAGTTACATTAATGAACAAGCAATCTATACACATTTATATCTGGATATCAATTTATCTACATATAGTGTCTTATAATGGTTCAACTTACAATTTTTTGACTTTACAGTAGTGCAAAAGCAACATACAATCATCTGAAACCTTACTTTGAATTTTCAAGTTTGATCGTTCCCCACGTCAGTAATAAGGGGTACATACAGTAGGATCCTCCCTTGCAATGCTTGTCCCGATTAGCTGCACAATTGGGAGGGTAAACAACCTCCATGCTCTACAGTGTCCTGCCTTACTAAGCTGAGGTGTTGGGTAGGCTAGGTGTACTACGTGAATTTTTAGTTTACGATGAATTTATTGGGACGTAACCCCATCAAAAACAGAAAAATCAGTTTATGTCTACATATCTTTATCTATTTATCTCCATGTATACATATATTTCCTATGCATACTATCAGTGTCACAAAAGGAATCTATAATACAGCTACACTATTAGCTCACCTATCAAAAGTGTTTTAGCAATATACTTCCTATCATGTTTAATGTTATTTTTATGGCTATGTATTTGAGAGATTTTTAGTCCATCACAACTCTCCTTTCTATGCCACACCAAAAGAAGGAAAATCAGAGTGAAAAAAGTGAATTTATACTTTAATCAAGAGCTTCATATACTAAGTTTTGAAACAAACATTTTCTTAAAGTTAAAGAAACACTCGTTCTTTGGGCTAGATGATCCCAAGGTCAAAGCAATAATAGGCTCTCAATAAATGTGTGCCTGATTCAAAATAATATAAGGGAAACACCTTGCATAAGGCCTGGACCACAGCAATGACTCGGTGGTAGTCATAGTCACTGTTATTTTAGAAAACTAAAGCACACTGTATGGCTTTGCAATTTTTGTTTTAAGAACTGGGGAAATTCACTTCATTAGATAGCGGTTCTCAAATCCAGCTGGGCATGAAAATGTGCCCAAATGTGTCTAAAATATGGATTCCCCATGCCCCGAGTTTAAATCTTCAGGGATTTAAAACTCCTGAATATGCTTAAAAAAAAAAAAAAGTTCCTGTGGTTACTCAGGTGCAGAAGGCCCAGGGACCATTGCATGTTGAGACAATGCCTTAGGAGGTTTTCATTAAGGACTTGATATTTCAAGAATCCATTTTATTGTATCAAAAAGAAAAATATGAATTACATATAATATATACATAGTATGTGTACGTATATAATGAGCGTATATATATATATATATCTATATGTATGTATTCATATAGCTACATTTTTAATTTCCAATGAGTGATTCTCATAAAGAAGGACTTTTGTCTTTTTGTGTGTGTGTGGTGGGACTAGGGTTTGAACTCAGGGCTTTGCACTTGAAAGCAGGAGCTCTACCACCTGAGTCACACTTCCTATCCATTTTTCTCTGGTTATTTTGGAGATGTGGTCTCGTGAACTATTTGCCCAGGCTGCCCTTGAACCTCAAACCTCCTGATTTCAGTCTCCCAAGTAGCTAGGATTAGAGGCATGAGCCACAGGCACCCAGCAGGACTTTTGTCTTAATAAGCATTTTAAAGTTATCATCCTGAACTACAATAAGAAGCAGAATCCAATAAACTCAAAAAATTTATGATGGAATCATCTAGACAGTGGAAACTTTAATCTTAATACATGCATTCATTGATTTCTGTAATATGAAAATTGTATTAACTTTTTTTTTCTTGGTACTAGGGTTTGGATTCGGGGCTTTGAACTTGCTAGGCCAGCATTCTATCACTTGAACCATTCCTCCAGCCCTTATTTTTGAAACACTGTTTTGAAAATTTGCCATTGGGTTGGAAGAAGAAAGAGAGAAACTTAAAAACTATTGTCGAAGTGTGGGAAACCCTTAGAAATTTCCTTGGCGTTAAGATGAACTTGTCTGTCTCATGACTGTCTTCTGCACAGCCATCCCCATGGTGAACACGGTACTCAGGGCCTATATACAAATGTTGAGGTCACTTCCTTTTAAGGGCTAGAGGGGAGGCCTTTCTGTGCCAAGAGAGGCCACTTCAGTCAGTGGGAAGCTAATGACTTTTGCTACATCCTAGGGAGGGATATTTTTGGTTGTTTTCTTGTTTTTTTGGCTTTGTTGTTGTTTTTCAGTATTGGGCTTTGAACTCAAGACCTCAAGCTTGCTAGGCAACTACTCTACCACTCAAGCCACTTCCCCAGCCCTGGGAGAGATATTTTTAATGGGGTTATGGTTTGATCTGAACCTGATTCTTAGATGTCAATAATTTAGAGGGAGAATAATTCTCTTTCATTCTCTTTGATTCACCAACTACAGAGATATTCTAACAAAAAATCCTATACTTCAAAATTTCAGACTCTGGGGCTGAGTGAATGCTGTCGAAATCACTTCCATGGCATGTGAGTGAGAATTAAGAGTGGCTCACGTTCTCCTTCCCCTTGGAAAAAAACGTAACTAGCTTGGCCAAGGCAATGATAATTGTCAGAATTCATGGCTCTTATCCATTGCTGACTGGCTAAATGAGGATGATTACAGTTTTATTATAAGTAACAAATGAACAGAGTCCTTCCTATGATTTAGAGATCAACATGATTGTTAATGAGCAATCTACACAGAACACCGTTCATGACAATTCTGCAGACGTGGCCCATTGAGATACTCACTGACTTCTCTGGGAGAAGCCCTGAAGAAACAGATACAAAATTGGGCCACACTGTCCTCCTCACCAACGTCAGCCTAGCATGGTGACTGTTATATAAGTGCCACGCAAAAATTATTTACTAAATGAATACACAAATGATTTGAACAATGAAAAATACACCGAGGGAAAATACCAGAAGGAACATGCCCACATGGAACAGCATTTTTCTGTCTCTTTCACTTTCCTGAACTTTTTGTACCAATTTTCTATAATAAGGGTGTATTATTTTTATAATTTGAAAAGACCAATAAATGCAAAACTCAACAAGGTCTCCTTGTTTTTAATTACTCAGTTTTCTCTGCTGGAAAGCTGTGAGTTCTGTTTTCCTATTGCTGGCAACTACCTTCTCATCCTAGGAAGAATTTTTTTTTCTTGATATTAAAATTTAACTGTATGGGAAAAAAAAAAGATTCTTTTTCTTGGAAGGCTTAAGGTCAAGTAAGCAAGTTAAGACAGAACTTAACAGAAAAGTACAACTGTACTTAATTGACATTAAGTAAATAAGTAGGGTTAGGGTAGTAATTCATGCCATAATCTCAGGGAGGCAGACATAGGAGGATCATGGTTTGAGGACAGCCCAGGGGGCAGGGAGAACTAGCAAGGCTATCAAAAAACAAGCTGGGTGTGGTGAGGCATGCCTGTAAGACCAGCTATGTGGGAAGCAGAGGTAGAAGAAATCACCCTGGCAAAAGTGGGAAAGTCTCTCTTAAAAATAACTAAAACAAAAAAGGGATGGGAGTATAGCTCAAGTGGTAGCACACTTGCTTAGCAAGTGTGAGTTGAAAACCCCAGTATCACCAAAAAGAAAAAAAATTAACTGGAAAAAAATCTGTCCACAGAGTAGGAAATGACACCGCTCACTTACGATAGTTTAACATACAATGGTGTAAAAGTATATATCATATTTTGATCTTTTCCTGGGCTAGCAATATGCCACATAATGTCCTTTCAAAATGCCAGGCAGTGGCTACAGCTCCCAGGTGGCCACGCGATCACCAGGGCAAACCATCAGGGTATCACCAAGCTGTGCTGCTTTGTAGGTTAGGTCCAGGCAGTGCATTCTCAGTTTAGGCCATTTTTAACTTTCAATGGATTTACAGGCATGTGGGAGGAGGGATTACCCCATCACAGGGCAAGGAGGATTTGTACTTTGTTAGGTTAGTGATGCTCTCCTGCTGTCTGCTCCATTGTCATTATGGAGTAAAAACAGAGCTGCTGAACACCTTGCAGGCTGGCTAAGATTCCTGGGCTCATTTCCTCATCCATGCACCGTCACCCCATGCCTGTCAATCACTGTGTTTTTGTGCGATGCTGGATGAGGGTCAGGCCAAACGTGGTAACCAAGAGACCTCTGAAGTTCTTTCAGTCTTAACAGACTTTGCAAATACTATTGGCTCTGAGTGAAACTGAAAGTATTTAATCTATCACAAAATGGAAGGAATTCAGCAGAGTTTTGTGGGTTTTTTTTTTTTTTTAAATGGTGGCACTGGGGTTTGAATTCAGGGCCTCACACTTGCTAGGCAGGTGCATGTCTTGAACCACCCAACCAGCTTTTTTGTGATGGGTTTTATCAGGATAGGGTCTCAAGAACTATTTGCCCAGGGCTGGCTTTAAGCTGTTGATCTTTCTGATCTCTTCCTCCTGAGTAGCTAGGATTACAGGCACTAGCCACCTGCACCTGGCTCAGCAAGGCTCTTACCAGTTGGTATGGCCCAAGGAGAGCAGTTTCCAGAATATGGGATGCAAACTACAACCTGTGAGTTAGGGGAAAAGAAGCTTCCATTTCTATGACACACTTTATTTTCATGTGTATAGAAATTCCAAGTCCTTTCCAAATCAATCACTTTGTTCTTCTAACTACCTTGTGAAGTTTGGTCACTAACTCCATCTTTTCTCCTTCACAGGTGGGTAGAATGGGTCCCTCTCACATGGAGTGACTTCCCCAGCTTTGCCCTGCTTGCAGGAAGGCAACAGAGATAGACCCGTAATGAGGTTCAATTTCCTTTCAATATGCCATGCTGCCTCTATGTGCCCTGCAAGGACTGAGATGCTCTAAATAGTCCCTGGCACTAGGTGGTATGTCCCCAGCAACTGATCCAACTTGATGTGTACATGGGCAAGTAATTTTCTGTTAAACACCATCATCATTAACTTTCCACAATTACAATGCTTGTTCCTTTAGCCCAGAAAATTCAATGGAGAAGCTGTTCAGGTAGTTTCTGATCCAAATGTCACAGTTCTGAGCCTTGGTTTTTCCATCCTAGGTTCAGTTGAGCATGCCAGTAATGGGCTGTGAAGTGGCACTGCATGGCTGACCCTTTTGAGGTTTCCTGACCACCCCAGATTGCTCTGTTCAGACCATCATCTGGCAGCTGCAGCTTTCAGGCAATTACCCGTGGCCACTTAGTGATAGTATTAGGAAAGTTAAGTTGGGATCGTTCCCAACTCCTAATTTACCTCTCAATAAAAATGGAAAGTTAAAGAAACTAGTTTGGCTGTAGCCGCTAAGTGTTTCTGAAAGACACAGCTGGGGCAGGTGGGTGTGAAAGAAGCCATCTAACCTAGAACTCAGAATTAGCTGGAGATGCTGGGGGAGGACTTGGAGGCTCCCCAGGAGCCATTTTCAGGGGGCAAAGAAGCCAACAGTCTTTGAAGGGGAAGTCTGACCCGTTGTGTCATCCAGATGTGCTTTTCTGTCATGGGTGTTCAGAATTAACTCTATAGTCTCTGCCTACTTCAGGGCTGTTTACTTTCCTTAAACTGTGTCATCAATAAAAAAATTTAGGAAGCTAGTTTCTAACACTTGGGAATTCTTATTTCTCTGTGTAGCAGCTTAAGACTTTAATTTAAGGAAGGTTAACTTTACCTGAATTTTTAATCTCATAGGTTGCTTATTTTGAAAGATTATTTCTAATCTGAAGATCTTCATAAAAGACATTTAAAAAAAGAATAGAAAGAAAAGGCAAAAGAACACCATCTCCAAGCTACCATCCTAACTTTCTTTTTCTCCATTACATTTGTTTCAGGGGATTTTTATAAAGAAGCTTTCCATTAAAGATGCTGAATATTTCATGGGCCTGGGCTTGGGCCCTACAATAATGATGAAGTGGCTGGCTTTTGGAAGGTGACTACTGTTTGAAATATGAGTGCATACCAGAAGGATCCCAGGAATTCACAGCTGACAAATGTTTCTCTCCTTCCCGGCCCTATAGCCCTGTACATTCGCCCACCTCCCTGGCTCTAGTCCAAGAATTCTTGACATTGCAAATTAGCTTGGCTCCTTATAATTTAAGCAAGACTTAATTTAAACAAATGGTTCAGTTGCCATCAGGGACAGGCCTGGCAGAGAGTTAGAAAACCCTCCAAAATGTTTTCGTCTGTTTTGCACTACACTTATTGCCTGATATTTTGCTTTACGTCTCTTTCTCGTTAGCAGCAATTACTGCGTCTTCATCTTCTCCTTTCCCAGTTTCACCTGCTAAGCTTAATTTCTGTTCTTCTTCCTCCCCTCTTCAATGTCTCCCTTTCTCCTGTCCATTTCTTTCTTCCTTTCTGATTATGACTAGTATGGCACACAGCACATCTCCATGGTCTGCTAAGGATGGTTCCTGCAGGCTGCGCTTCTCTCTGTACCCATCCTAGGCAGAATTTTAATACTCAGGTGGGGGGAGGTACAAAAGTGGCAATTTAAAATGAGAAATGCAATCATAACCAATTTCAAAATTTAGAAAGCTGACAAGTGTTGTAAACATCACCAAGTCCAGAGATGTGACATCATTTATACATAAAGTATGTATAATTATCAAAATATTAATAGGTATTTTACCAAAGATAAATATGTAGTAATTAACTGACCAGCCCACCGCTGTTTTTCTTACATTTTGGTTGCTCATTACAATAATTTTCATAATGTCAAAGAAAAACAATCCAGTATTGTTTGTTCATTTGAACTCAGGACCTCGAATTTCACAGGCAGGCACCTCACCACTTGAGCTGTAGTCCTTACCCTAACTCAGCCTTCTTAATGCCATGTAAGTTATGAGGGTTGGTGTCAGATTTAGCAAGCTACTAAGTTTTCTTTATCCAAATTGGAGCTTTAATATTTTAAGATAGTGACTAATTTTAAATAGTATGAATTGAAGTCACTTCTGAATCTATTTGTCAGAGATGTCATTGTTGTTATGGCCCACCAGGTACAAGAAGTCAGAGGAAAAGCTGAAATGGGAAAGCCAATGGTCTTAAGTGATTGCAGTTAAAATGTATTATTTTTTCAAAGTTTACAAAAACATGACACATGAACACACTCTTAGGTCATCCCTGAGACCTGCTTAGAAAATTTTTAACTTGGATTTTTTTAGAAACAGGAAAAAAAAAACCTTTAAAGAATGCAATAAACCTTATTCTACAACCAGAACTAAATTTAGTTTCTTCTACATATTTGCACAAATAGACTTTTATCTTTTGTTCAGAGCTGGACTATAAGAGGCACAAGGGACATGTGTGGGAGGGAGCATGACTCCTTAGGCCAAGTGGTTAATGAGACAGAGCTGGGCATGGCCACTAAAGGCTTGAGGGCTACAGCTAGGGCCGTAGATTTTTTTGGTAAGCCACTGGAAGGTTGGCATGATAGAATGACATTTTAGGTCCACTGGAGCGCTGCTCTGAGAATAGCCTGTACTGGGCACTTGGAGGCTGTGAGTCTTGGGCGGAGTTTCTTCCAGCAGCCTCCATCAGAAATATGCAGAAAAGCTGGCACTCCATCAAATGGGTGGAGAGGAGGTATAGGGCCAATCAATCAAGAGCTCCTGCTCCCCTTATCCATTTATACAACATGGATGGAGGATGGATTACGAAGCTCTTGGGGTCAGTCTTGGGGCGAAAAGGACTCTCTGCCACTTATGAGCAGAGGGACTCTGCAGTTAACTTCTAAAAATCCCGGTTTCCAAAAGTGAATATGGATAACCCAAACTATCAAATCGAGGGAGGAGCAAATGAGACAATGTATGCTAGTAAGGGATTAACAGAGCAGGGGGTTGGTAGTGATCAGACCCACAATGTGGCCATATCTGTGGTAAAAATGTCCACTTTCTGCCCTATGGAGGTAAAATTACTTTCGTAATTTTTCCAGTTACCCAGAGAACCACCTTTTGAAATCATGTAAAGGTTCCAGGTAAATCTCCAGGAAATAGATTTAATCTGATTAATTCTCTGCTTAGTGTTTTTCGAAGTAGAGACTACACCAACTGTGACCCCAGAAGTGCTTGTTAAAACTGCAAATTTCTGGGCTGTAAGGTTCTGAATCAGAAACCCTTGGGATGGGGATCTGCCGCCTGCATTTAAACCCCGCCTCCCCCTCCCCTCAAGATTGTGCTGCCTTTGGCGGGGGTCCAGGGAAAGGAACCCAAAAACTCCCCGCCCCGACGGGACGCGTTGAACCCGGGCCCTGCCCTGCTTTGCCTGGGTTCCTCTGCCACCCGCAACGGCGTCAGGACGCTCCGCAAACAGCGGCAGGAACGACATTTCTTTCGTTTGGGAACTATGATCACTTACTGCTTAGTTTCGTGCCCCCTCGCCAAGTCGATGGTGCCCAAGTTTCAGGAGGCTCCGGGCTCACTTTTGCAACCGCAGTGACACCTGCCGAGGCGACGTGGCAAGAGCGCCACGCAGCAGGAATGCGCGCGCCGCAGCCACGTGCTGCAGGGTGACAATCCTGGGGCGAAGGGGGTCGGCAGGCCCCTCGCCCGGCTGGTGACCGCGGCTGCCCCGGGGAATGGCGGGCTGGTAGCGGCGTACTCTTTCTTGCAAGGGAACTGGATGTCTTTTAGGAACTCAAAGGACCAGCGCCCTCCAGCGCCTGCTGGAGATTCACATTTCCCTCTCAGTAAAAGGAGTCCCACAGAAAAGGAAGGGTGTAACCCTACTGTCTCAGAAAAAAAGACACCCCAAGTCTCTAAACTCTCTCTGAAGGACAAGCCCTAGAGCCAGAACTCGGATCCAACCCATTCCCAATTCTTAAACAGAAGCTCCGCAGGAGAAACTAAAAAAAACTAGCAAGAGTGGGTAAGTTTCTGCCAAGGAGAGATGACAGGGAAAGAGAAGGGAGGAAGGGAGGGAGAACAAGGGGTTTTCTTGGGAAGGTTTAACCCAAAAGGATGAAAGGAGTGAAATCACACTTTCTCACCCATTTTCACACCCCCATTTCATCCACAGTGACCCCTTAGCCACTGCCTGGCAGTGGGGACTGGATCGATTTCCTGCCCTCCCTCACATAGAGGGACTGTGGACATTCGGATGATTCTGAAATAGAAATAACCAGAGTCTCCTGTTACAAATTCTCACTTTCTGCCCCTTTGGTTGTCAGCTCAATAAGATAAGGGTCCTTGTGTTTTATTTCTTTTTGTACCCCAGTGTCTAGCACCTGGGAGCAAGTGCTCAAGCTGGAGTGAGACTCAGGCAGCCTGGCTCCAGAGCCCTCAGCTAATCAGGGTACCATACTGCCTCTTGTGAATGACTGACTGTCTGAATGAATGACTGTGTAGCAATTTTGGTGACTTCAAGAAAAAGATACAGGCTTTGGGGCTGGACCAAGTCTTAGCAGTGAGGAAGACCCTGTCTGATTGAGTGTTGGAAAAGAACTAGAACTTTTGGGACACTCCAGGACTGTCACCCTGTGTTCTGGAACCTCACACACTAAAACCAGCCCCTACTAGCTTATTGCCAGGCTTAGTGCTGTGGCGGTGGATCTCAAATTTGTCTAGGTGTTAGAGTACCTAGAAGAAATTAAAAACAATGACAGTGGCTCAGGGCCATCCCCTCAGACACATACCTGAGTCAGAATCTTGGCGAATACCAGGCATCAGTTCAGCAGACTTGAGTGTTTTCCAGGTGACCCCAGCGTGCAATCTTTGCTGAGGAAGGACCTTGGGGTCTGCAGGGAAGCAAGAACCACATTCTTTCTCTAAGTGTGGCCATGGGGCATCTGGCTCAGAATCACCGGTTTGCTTGTTGACAGTAAGGATTCCTGAGACCCATCCAGATTTATCAAACTGGAATCTCCTGGAATGGGGTCCAGAATCTACTGAAAACAAACAGGCTTCCCCTGGAACTTGTTAGAATTGCAAATGCACTGGTGCCACCTTAAGCCTACTGCACCTGAAGTTCATGGAGGTGAACTGGAGGGGCCCAGCAACCTGTGTGAACCAACCTTGCTGGTGAGCTTGGTGCTTGCTCAGGTTTGGAAATTAGGAATGCATCGCTGGAATCACACAGCCCTAACTTCAAATCCCAGCTTGGTCCTTCACTAGTCATGTATCTATGAAGGCTATTTTATTTCTCTGGCTTCAGTTTCTTCATTTATTAGTAAAGGAGGGGTGTGGTTGGTTAAATTGTGTCCCTACAATATGTTGAAGTCTGTGATGGTCACTCTTGATTGTCATCTTGATTGGACTGAGAGACACCTGGGAAACAGAAAAGCACACCTCTGGGTGTGCCTATGAGGGTGCTTCTAGAGAGGATTAACTAAGAGGGGAGGCCCACCCTGGATGTGGGTAGCACCATCCAGTAGTCTGGGGGCCCAGATGGAATATAAGGGGAAGAAGAAGATGCCCACTAGCACACGCATGTCTCTTCTTTGCTTTCTGGCTGCTGTGAGGTGAGCAACTCCACTCTACCATATCCTTCTGCCATGATGTTCTGTCTCACCACAGGTCCAGAAATAATGGAGCCAACTGCCTATAGACTGGACCCTCTGAACCACGAGCCAAAATTAATCTTTTTTCCCTTAAGTTGTTTTCACAGATATCTGTTGCAGTTATGAAAAGTCTAATACAAACTAACTCCCAGCCCATCACCTCAAAATGTTCCCTCATAAGATCTTTGTAGGTATAATAGTTAAAATAGATCATGCTGGAATAGGGTGGGTCCTTAATACAACATGAGTAGTATCCTTATAACAAGGGAGAATTTGGAGACAGACAGGCACTCAGGGAAGATATCATGTGAGGACTGAGACATAGCTATGTTGCCAGGAGCCAGGGACCTACCAGAAGTTATGAGTGAGACCTGGAACAGAGCCTCCTCTAGTGACTTGAGAGAGACTATAGCCCTGCCCACAGCTGGATCTCACACTCAGCCTCCAAACTGAGGCTATTTAAGCCTCCCAGGCTGTTGTACTCTTGTATGGCAGTTCTGTCAGACTAATATGTGAGCATTTTGTAGGATTCTGTAAGACCCTGTATTGGAAAGCACATAGCCCAGTGCTTGCTACTAGAAATTTCTCAGTGAATGTTAGATGTATCTAAAGTAATGTACATAGCCTCCATAGGCAGGGATTAAATCTGAGAAGCAGGACAAGGACCCAAGCAGGACACTCTGAGACGGGATAGGCGGTGGTAGTGGTGCATGCCAGGTCTGTTTGGCTCCAGCTGGAGTCAAGAATCAGTAGACAGATGGTCATCATTTCTGGTCACCTCTGATCTGGACAAGAACCAAATGAGGGATCCAGAGGCAATGGTGTGTTCAGCTCTAATGTAGCTCTCCTCATCTAAAGCTGTCTGGAGAACTCATTTCCTTCCATGAATTGTCCCTGTCCTTCCCTGTCATAAGTGTCCCTGTCCATTACCAATGTCCTGATCTACTAGACCCTCCAAAATTGCCTGTGTGTGTATGTGTGTGTGTGTGTGTGTGTGTGTGTGTGTGTATGGTTCATTAAATCAGTTGAAATGGAAATAAATGAAGCTACATAGAAGTTCCCTTTTCTCCACTCTCACAGCCTCCTTATTTGACAGAACCATCTTGGCACAGAAACCCTACCTTTCAGTAACTTCTTTTGCCTCTATTTGTCCTCCAAGGAGAAAGAAGGTGCTAGATTGTTACAGAGCTTCCCTTGGTGCATGCTACCTGGCAATCAGAGGTCCACTTCTTTCTTCGTGACTCCCATCAACACAGTTCTAGCATTGAGGGAGTTGAAGACCATTTTGTAGTCTGTCCCAAAGTGGCTGGGAAGCAAGGTTTATCAGGGGAGGGGGCCACTGTGCAATCTCAGAGGCTCTTTTCCATTTTAAAAGACTTCTGTACTTCTCTCAGCTCGCTGAGGAGGTGCAGGTCATCTGCAGAACAATTCCTCCTCAGCAGCTGCTCAGTTCCAAATGGGAGCAGCCAGCAGGCTGTGCTGATGCCCACTGTTGCCCTTGGTCCTGTGCAATTGCATGGCAAGTTGGGTAAGTTAACTGGACAGTCATCATAGTACATCACAACGTGCCGCTCAGGGCAGCTGTTAGCTGATCTCATAAGGCCTTCCACTCCAGAAAGCAAGTACTCCAGCCAGCTGCAGAGTTTGCATGAAAACTTCCTACCTTACCCACCTCTCCAATGCCCTCTCTCCTGAAACTTTTTTTTTTAAAGATGTTAAAAGTCCTTGGGGGCTGGGAGATGCACCTCCAGGGTACAGCACATGCTTAGCTGACCCAGGCCCTAGGTTCAATCTTGAACACCACACACACACACACACACACACAAAACCAAAGCCAAATAACAAAAGAAACCCTGACAAATTTAAATTTAATGGCGTTTGTCTGAATAAAAGCATAACAAGGATCCCAGAAATGGGTAGTCCTCCAACCAAAGCAAGTTCTCAAAACTCCAACCAGTATATGGTCAGAAAACAGAATTGAGGCATGGTAAACACTTAACTCCCTCCAACCAGTCAATAGGTTACAGCCTAGTTAGTTAACTGGATCCAGCACCTTCTGCAACTAACCCAAACTCGGTTACTGAATTATGCTATTGGTTTGGTCTGTCTGGCCCAAGTAGGTGCCTGGTCCAAATCCAAAGCCTCCCACAAAATATTATTTAACAAGGGACATCAGGGCTCTCAGCTTAGAGTTGCAAAGAACTCCACACCGTGTGGCCTTGTGTAATTATGCAATCTCTACATTGCAGGTTTCAGTCTATTTTAAAAAATGGTTTTCATAATGTTCTTCTTTGCTTTCCTCTTGAGGTCGTGAGAACATATCTTGAGTCTAGAATAGGGATTGGCGATCTTGGCATGATGAGTTTGTGGCTGTCTTTAAAGACGGCAGATGATGTTCAACAGTGAATGTAATAGATTGAGTAAGGGCAAAATCAAGTGAACAAGCCTTCAGTGGACAGAAATTTACACCTTATTTAATCCACTCCAGGATCAAATCAGAGAGAAGAAATTAACTAAATTTCAAACCACATGTTCTTAAACTTCCTCAGGCCATGGTGCTCTGAGTGTATCAGCATGCCTAGGCCAAATGCCATAGCCAACAATTCTGTTTACCATAGCCAGGTTCAAACACATCAATCCATACCGTTATCCTAACTTAGCATGCCTTAGGCCCTGCACAGCTTTTCAGGTTTGGGAATCAGATAAGGCCTTGCCACTTTGCTTCTTATTTCACATTGATTTTCACACAATATGAATATTTTATCACAACTGAAATCCTAGCTTCCTATCCATTTGATATAAAAAAGAATCCAACTTAAGATTAACTTTGAAACTTTACTATCTCCAGTTGGTAGTTCACACAGTGTTGGAAAGAGCTCATTATGTCTTTCTTCAAATTTTAAAATATCCCATAGTGCCCATATGGGTGCCACAGTGCCTCAGAGTAGTTTGGGAATAAATGGAGGCTGAGAGGTTGGAAGTAACTCCAGGTCAGATCTCAGGCACCTGAGTACCTGGGATCTCCCATTGTGAATTCTGATTCCTTAGTGTTACGGGGGCCCTCATTTTAAGGAGACTGTGGTGGAAGAAGGAATACCAAGGAACAGATGGAATATGGGATGGATTGGCCTAGCGGGTGTGCCAGATGCAAGGAGGAAGTAAAAAGTCAAGCTTGCAGAGATGTTCCCCTACCCACTAAATTCAAACCATGGTCCAAGGAAAGTGAGGTCCATGAAAAGGGAGACAACCAATCAAAAGTGGCCTAACCCACTTTTGATATAAAACCTACTCTCAACCCTGTCTGGGTGCACTATGCTCCTTTGCTTAGCTGCCTGCCATTGTCTCCCCTTTTAATGTCATCCTAATAAATCTTTGTTTTCTCTTATTATCTGTCTTGGTAAATCCTTTTACCAACCGGAAGCTCCAAAATCCATGACACTTAGATCTGGGAAGGGATGAAACACTGCCTTTCTAACATGCTCCTGAGTATGGAGGATGCTGCCGGGTCATGGACTGTGCCCTGAAGCAGCCCAGAAAGATGGGCAGATCCTTTAATAACCAGGGCTCCAAAGTTCGTGCTCTTATACACAGCCATACTGCCTCCCATATAATTTAAAAAGTAAGAAAAAAACTTAGTCTTAAATTTCCAGTTTCCTGTTTGGCACGGGTTAGATACTGTCTCAGCTAACCACACAAAAAGTAAAAAAAGCTAAACAAACTGAAAATCAACAACTCTTCTAAGATCCACCAGAGAACTGAGGTCACAGAAAAATCTGCTTCCTACAAACCTGGAGAAACAGACAGTTATGGAGAATGACACTAACAGGAGGTGAAGTCCTGCAGCAGGGATGTCCTGGGAGCTAGCTCAGGGCAGGAGAAGCTGAAGTATAACTGATGACTTGCTGGGACAGCCAAGGGTAAAAGTTATGTCTCCAGTTGCTACATATTGTGGTGAGGTCACCTCCAGAGCTGTACCAGGTTCTCACAATAAAGATAGGAACAAAAATCCCTCCAATTCTGCCGGGGGCGGGGGGGGGGAAAGAGTGGCATTTCTTAAAGATGCCCAGTACATTTGGTTCTTAACAAGGGCCCCTGAGGAGAAACTATTTACCAGGGCCTAACTAACCTGGGATAAGGGAAATACCCAGCCCCAGCACTCTCTAGCTACTCTGTCTCACCTGTGGGGAAAGAACTCAAAACTGGGAAGCACTTGTGAAGGTCACAGCCCAGGGGCAAAGAGATGCAATCCTAGGGCCACAGAATGCTTTCCTCCCCACACCTTACCATATCAGTGGGACTCCTGGAATCATTGCCTAGAAGCAATTGTGAGAACTATGCATCTGCACGCAATATTTAAGGCACTCTAGGGAAGCCCAAAGGCAACAGGGAAGGCAAAAACAAGCACAGCAGAGGGAAGTTTAGCCTCCAAAGCTTACAACTACAGTGAACAAAACACAGTACAGCCCCTAGCCAAATAAGAAAAAACCTCACCCTAACCACCAGGTTTCTCACTTCCTTTTACCCAGTGCATCAAATCTAGCTTGCAACAGCAACAAAAAAATTCTGAAGCACTACAAGCCAGAAAACACAGTTTTAAGAGACTCAGAACCAGACTCAGGTATGGTAGAGGTGTTGGAATTATCAGACTGAGAATTTAAAACAACTACGACTAATAAGCTAAGGGTTCTAATGAAAAATGCACACAATGTGCAATATCAGATAGAGAGATGGGAACTCAGAAAACATCAAAAGGAAACGCTAGAGATCAAACCTCCCTAACACAAGAGAAAAAATGCTTTGGATGCATCAATAGACTGGCCAAGGCCAAGGGAGTAAAGAAATCAATGATCTTGTTGGGGCACATGTATCTACCCCAACCCTCCCCATGTCCAGTTTCAAACACCTGCTGGCATGGAGGGCAGCAGTTTTCACTGGGTAAGTGAGAAGGAAGGAGGAAGAGGCCATGTGGGGCTGGGCCTCAGGGAATGAGCAGCAGGGGGCTGAAAGTTCATCCTGTTATTGGCGACTGGTGATCTCAGAAGATCTTGGTCCTTGTGTTCCAAATGGAAGAATCCAGCAGAACACATGGATGGAGTGAGGTGGAATAATTTATTGAGGGAAGGGGAGTCACCCATTCTGCCTGGTGAGGGAAGGGAAAAAGAAGAAGCATAGGGTCTCTTGGTAGGTCATTTTTATACCACCTTGAACTTGGAGATGGGGAGACAATACATCATCACCTGGCTTCTCTCACCTGGGGCTAGGGGGAGGAGCCCTTGAGCCAAGAGGGAGAGCAGTCCCAGACAATCCTTAACATAGCCTGCCTCAATCCCAGGGAGGCAGTGGAAGGAGTGACTGCATGTGAGCTGAGCTTTCAAGCCCCCAGCACATGTCATTGTCCCATTGCACATCATTTCAAAACATAAGGTCAAAGCTAAAATTATTAAGTTCAGTATGGAAGCCAAAAGTATTTACATCCCAGTACAGGTCATTCTGTGCACAGGGCCCTGTGTGTTTGAACTGATTGCACATCCACGAAGCTACCCTTGTCACTCTGTGTAACTCCTTGCTTATGTCTGTGCAGCATTTACTTCAGATCCTCCCAGGAGCTCAGATCTAGACAAGACAGTTTTGAGCAATCAGTCTTACTCCATCCACTATATCCCTCAGATCATAGCAATGACCCTAGGCCCACATTGGGCTCAACAAGCTGTGACAGTCTGTGTATGTGCTTTTTCACTCAACGTATGCCTTGCTCTAGAGAACAGAACCACTGGCTAGCCTACAGGAGATGGAGCCTCCTTCCCTAGGTTGACTTGTGCTGTGCCATTCACACAAGCCTGGAGTGTCCATGCTCTTCTGTTTGTAGAAGGAAACTCAGTATGTAGGAGATGGCATTTCATCTATAAAATCACCCCTGATAATTGCTTAAAGGAAATCAAAGTATTCAGCAAAGTGTACAATTAAACAGTGGCAACACTATTTCATTGCAAAAAGTCACTGACACAGGCATATGCCAGTGAGAACACGAGAAAATTCAAACTCAGCTATGTCTTGGTCACACTCAGTGTTCCTGTCAGAATTTAGCACCAAGCCATCGTTGGAGCAGCATGTTGGAAGCAGCAGAGGGCACAGTTGCAAAAGGGAATTTTCCCTGGTTGCTGACTAACAATGCCACAAAATTGTAATGGGAAAATAAGTTGATATCTATAATCACAAGTATGTTCTAGGAAAGTAAATCCTGCAGAAATGAAAGGCTTCTGCTTTCTGCCAAGTTCCTAAATGGATTTGGTATTCAGAGTTTGGCCCCAAGCTGAACTTTGGTGGTAGGGGCAGAAGAGAGCTGAAATTAGGAGAATTTGGTTTTGTTCCCAATGAGGAGACCACAGAGGAACTGAGTGGGAAGCTGGAGCCTGCATTACAGAAAAATGGCCAAGGGATTTTTTTTTTCAAAAAAAAAGTGATGCCTCGAATTCAGTGGTAAATTGTGTGTGTTGCCATAGTAACAGGGTGGCATGAAAGCTAGTTGAGATCCTTTCTTGAACCTGGAGGCTACAAAATGGTGCTGGGATCTAGGGCACTCTGTGGAGAGTGGAGTATGAGAAGCCTGTGGGAACTTGACATAAGCACAGATACATCCAATAATCTGCAGGCTGAGTTGGCACAGCCCCAGCTGCAGAATGGGGCAAGGGCAAAATGCAGCATGGCTGCTTTTCCTAAGAGGTTTACATTCATAGACTAGTGATTGCAGTGTCCTCCTGTTCCCGATAATTATGTCATGCCACCCCCACCCCTGAGAACTGTTGCTCAACCCACTTGTCTGCCACTGTATATAATACCCTGGCTTTCTACATCCAGAGTCACTGGAAACAGATGGTGGGAGAGGAATGGTGATGAAGAAAATTCATGGGGATTGAGACATTGTTTGGAGGTGCACAATTAACAAGTGAGAGGTAGAAAGCAGCTCAGACAAAGAAGATTTCATGTATAAAGGCCCTGAAGTATCAGAGGGTGCTCAACTGAAGAACATGTAAAAGGAAAAGTGAGACAATCCTGGAGATTCCAAGATGGTGGCTAGAGGGAGGAAACAGAAAACGGGCCTCCTAAAGTAAAATCTTGGAGAGATGCTGGAGATACACCTTACAGGAAAAACCACTGAGAAGAGGCAAAACTTTGACTCCTCCACACCTCCAGCCTGCGCATAGCATCTCCACTTCATGTTAAATGGAGAAACCAGAAGTGCTCCTGCGCTGCAGCCAGATGGCAGTGCCCAGATGGCTTGGGAAGACGCGGACCACAAGGTGAGCTAAGTGGCACGCAGTATTCCCACAGACAACCATGGGCCAGATCAGCATAGCCCCCTGGACAGACCAACCCCCACTCAGGGAAAAAAGAAAAAACAATTGAATAATAAACAATAACAACAAAAAGACATGTAGCAAAGAGGGCGGGGCACCCTGGGCACCAAAGAGAGATGGGGAGGGGAAATCCTTCACAACAAGCCAGCTGGAGAAGGCAGAAGTGGCGGCACACACCGAGCAACCAGGAGCGGGAAAGCTTGTAAAAGTGGCAGTGGGAGGAAAACTCCACAGGAGAGGGGGGAAGACCCACTTCCCATGTGAACTGTAAATAAACATGCTAGTCTGAGAAAGTGGGTGCAGTGTCACCTCCCCCAATGTGCTTGGAAAGGGGAAAGCTTGTAGCAGTGGTGGTTGTACCCAGGAGAACTCTAAGTAAACAAAGCCTGAGGGGCCAGGTGAGTGTTAAGCTCACCCCTGAGATCTGCATAAATAAAGTGTCCAGCAACAGCAGGCTGACAGCAGTGGGCAGGTGAGCCACAGCCTCAGATAGACATTCACAGAACAGGCTCCAGACTCTTTTTTTTCTCCCTACCTTTGATGAGACAACAGTCGAACTACACCTGCATACTGAAAAACTTACTGAAACTGTATTGCAATTGAACTTGGGAAACTTTGTAGGTTTTTTTTTGTTTTGTTTTGTTTTAGTTTTTTCCCCTTTGATGAGACAATGACAGATCTACTTCTGAGACACCATCACCAGCATTGGCGGCTGAGGAACTAACACCAAAATTATTAAGACTGAAAATTTATTGCATTTGAACTTAGAGAATTTTTTTCATTTATTTATTTTTTAGTTTTTATTTAATTTAATTTTTTTATTTTTTATATTCAATCCTCTCTCTGTCTCTCTAATGCCTGTTCAGCTTACTGTTGATTAGTACACTATCTCTCCCTGTTTATATCTTTGAAACTTTTTTGTTTGTTTCTTTGTTTTGTTTTTCCTACTTGTTTGTTTATTTGTTTTTCCCTTTTTCTTTAACTTCTTTGCTTTCCATCTCCTCTCACCCTTCCATTCTAAATATCACCATTGTTATTATTACAAGCTAGAAAATACTAATTGCACACAGTACAGGGACAATAACAACACCAAGGGCAATGACGGGAAGACAGAAAAAACAGGGAAACCAGTTTCCCCACAGCAAAAAATTAGTACAGGAACCAGAGGGAAATGAAGAAAACAGATACTCAGATCCAGACTCCAACAAAATGAAGATAAACTATGCCAAAGAACCCAATGAAGCCCACAAGAACAATCTAAAAGAAGAAATACTAGAGGTAATCAATGATAATTTTATAGAGCTGATACTGGATATGGTCAACCAAAATGTACAGGAGACACTCAAGAAATTCCAAGACAACAAAAATAGAGAATTTGAAAAAGCACAAGAAGAAATAAAAGAAACCATAGAAGCACTGCATAAACATCAAAGTGAAACAAAGAACATGATTAATAAAGAGATAAATGAACTCAGGACAAAAATAGACAACATTAAAGAGGAAGAGACTCAGGATATGGAAAACCTCAGACAAAAAGAATGAAACAGAATTGCAAAACAAAACAGAAGGCCAATTCAGCAGAATAGAACAAACAAGACAGAATCTCAGAACTTGAAGATGAAATGGTAACTAAAGGAAAAACCAAAGAACTATTAGTTAAACAACTCAAGACCTGTGAAAAGAAAATGCAAGAACTCACCGACTCCATCAAAAGACCAAACTTGAGAATCATGGGCATTGAAGAAGGAGAAGAGGTATAAGTGAAGGGAATGCATAATCTATTCAACAAAATAATAACGGAAAATTTCCCAATTCTAGAGAAATCTATTCCCATACAGATGCAAGAGGCCAACAGAACACCAAACAGACCAGATCAAAATAGAACTACCCCATGGCATATCATCATTAAAACAACAAGTTCAGAAACTAGAGAAAGAATATTGAAGGCTGTAAGAGAGAAAAAACAACTAACATACAAAGATAAACCCATCAAAATCGCAGCAGACTTCTCAACAGAAACATTAAAAGCAAGAAGAGCATGGGGTGAGATCTTCCGGGCACTGAATGAAAATAATTTCAACCCCAGGATATTCTACCCAGCAAAACTATCATTCAAAATAGATGGAGCAATAAAAGTCTTCCATGATAAGCAGAAACTAAAACAATATGTGACCACAAAGCCACCACTACAAAAGATTCTGCAAGGGATTCTGCACACAGAAAGTGAAACCCAACTTAACCATGAAAAGACAGGCAGCACCAAACCACAGGAAAAGAAAAAGCAAGACAGTAGAGAGTAACCTCAACTTAGGTACACACAATCAAACCTTCAAACAACTAAGACAACTAAATGACAGGACTCACCACATACCTATCAGTACTAACACTTAGCATTAATGGCCTTAATTCCCCCATCAAAAGGCACCGTTTGATGAAATGGATTAAAAAGGAAGATCCAATAATTTGTTGCTTACAGGAGACCCATCTCACTGACAGAAATAAGCCTAGGTTTAGGATGAAAGGCTGGAAGAAGATTTACCAAGCCAATGGCCCCCGAAAACAGGCAGGAGTAGCAATACTTATCTCTGACAAAGTAGACTTCAAACCTACATTGATCAAATGAGATAAAGAAGGATATTCTATACTAATAAAAGGGGGAATAGACCAAAAGGAAATAATAATTATCAACCTATAGCACCCAATGTCAATGCACCCGATTTCATCAAACATACCCTGAAGAACCTAAAAGCATATATTAACTCCAACACGGTGGTTATGGGAGACTTTAACACCCCACTATCATCAATATATAGGTCATCCAAACAAAAAATCAATAAAGAAATCCTAGATCTGAAATATACCATAGATCAAATGGACCTACTTGATGTCTATAGAACATTTCATCCAACTTCTACACGATATACATTCTTCTCAGCAGCCCATGGAACCTTCTCCAAAATAGATCATATCCGAGGGCACAAAGCAAGCCTCAGCAAATATAAGAAAATAGAAATTTATACCATGCATACTATCTGATCACAATGCAATAAAACTAGAACTCAACAACAAAAGTAAAGACAAAAAACATGCAAATAGCTGGAAACTGAATAACTCATTGCTTAATGAAAAATGGGTCATTGATGAAATAAAAGAGGAAAATAAAAAGTTCCTGGAAGTCAATGAAAATGAAAACACAACCTACCGGAACCTATGGGACACAGCAAAGGCAGTCCTGAGAGGAAAGTTTATAGCCATGAGTGCATACATTAAAAAGACTGACAGATCCCAAATCAATGACCTAATGATACATCTCAAACTCCTAGAAAAACAAGAACAAGCAAATCCCAAAACAAATAGAAGGAGAGAAATAATTAAAAAAAGAGCTGAAATCAATGAGATAGAAACCCAAAAAACCATACAAAGAATTAATGAAACAAAAAGTTGGTTCTTTGAAAAAATAAACAAGATCAACAGACCCCTGGCAAACCTGACTAAAATGAGGAGAGAAAAAACCCAAATTAGTAGAATCAGGAATGCAAAAGGGGAGATAACAACAAACACCATGGAGGTCCAGGAAATCATCAGAGACTACTTTGAGAACCTATATTCAAATACATTTGAAAATCTTAAAGAAATGGACAGATTTCTAGATACATATGATCATCCAAAACTGAACCAAGAGGAAATAATCACCTGAATAGACCTATAACACAAAATGAAATTGAAGCAGCAATCAAGAGTCTCCCAAAAAAGAAAAGTCCAGGACCTGATGGATTCTCTGCTGAATTCTATCAGACCTTTAAAGAAGAACTGATACCAACCCTCCTTAAACTGTTCCATGAAATAGAAAGGGAAGGAAAACTGCCAAACACATTTTATGAAGCCAGTATTACACTTATCCCAAAACCAGGCAAAGACACCTCCAAAAAGGAGAACTATAGGCCAATCTCCTTAATGAACATTGATGTAAAAATCCTCAATAAAATAATGGCAATTCGAATTCAACAACACATCAAAAAGATCATTCACCACAACCAAGTTGGCTTCATCCCAGGAATGCAGGGGTGGTTCTACATACGAAAATCAATAAAAGTAATAAACCACATTAACAAAAGCAAAGACAAAAACCACTTGATCATCTCAATAGATGCAGAAAAAGCCTTTGATAAGATCCAACACCATTTCATGATAAAAGCTCTAAGAAAACTAGGAATAGAAGGAAAGTGCCTCAACATTATAAAAGCTATATATGACAAACCTACATCCAGCACTATACTTAATGGAGAAAAACTGAAACCATTCCCTCTAAAATCAGGAACTAGACAAGGATGCCCACTATCTCCACTTCTATTCAACATAGTACTGGAATTCCTAGGCAGAGCAATTAGGCAAGAAGAAGGAATAAAAGGAATACAAATAGGTAAAGAAACTGTTAAAATATCCCTATTTGCAGATGACATGATCCTATACTTTAAAGACCCAAAAAACTCTACTCAAAAGCTCCTAGACATCATCAATAGCTATAGCAAGGTAGCAGGATATAAAATCAACACAGAAAAATCATTAGCATTTCTATACACTAATAATGAGCAAACTGAGAAAGGATATATGAAAACAATTCCATTTACAATAGCCTCAAAAAAAAATCAAATACCTAGGTGCAAACCTAATAAAGGATGTAAATGACCTCTACAAGGAAAACTGTAAACTTCTGAAGAAAGAGATGGAGGAAGACTATAGAAAGTGGAGAGATCTCCCATTCTTGTGGATTGGTAGAATCAACATAGTAAAAATGTCTATACTCCCAAAAGTAATCTACATGTTTAATGCAATTCCCATCAAAATTCCAATGACATTCTTTAAAGAGACTCAAAAATCTACTGTTAAATTTACATGGAAACACAAGAGGCCACAAATAACCAAGGCAATACTCAGTCAAAAGAACAATGCTGGAGGCATCACGATACCTGACTTCAAACTATATTACAAAGCAATAACAATAAAAACAGCATGGTACTGGCACAAAAACAGACATGAAGACCAGTGGAACAGAATAGAGGACCCAGATATGAAGCCACACAACTATAACCAACTTGTCTTTGACAAAGGTGCTAAAAATATACGATGGAGAAAAAGCAGCCTCTTCAACAAAAACTGCTGGGAAAACTGGTTAGCAGTCTGCAAAAAACTGAAACTAGATCCATGTATATCACCCTATACCAATATTAACTCAAAATGGATCAAGGATCTTAATATCAGACCACAAACTCTAAAGTTGATGCAGGAAAGAGTAGGAAATACTCTGGAATTAGTAGGTATAGGTAAGAACTTTCTCAACGAAACCCCAGCAGTACAGCAACTAAGAGATAGCATCGATAAATGGGACTTCATAAACCTAAAAAGCTTCTGCTCAACAAAAGAAATGGTCTCTAAACTGAAGAGAACACCCACAGAGTGGGAGAAAATATTTGCCAGCTACACATCAGACAAAGGATTGATAACCAGAATATATAGGGAACTTAAAAAACTAAATTCTCCCAAAATCAATGAACCAATAAAGAAATGGGCAAGTGAAATAAACAGAACTTTCTCAAAAGAAGAAATTCAAATGGCCAAAAAACACATGAAAAAATGCTCACCATCTCTAATAATAAAGGAAATGCAAATTAAAACCACACTAAGATTCCACCTCACCCCTGTTAGAATAGCCATCATTAGCAACACCACCAACAACAGGTGTTGGCAAGGATGCGGGGGAAAAAGGAACTCTCTCAAACTGCTGGTGGGAATGTAAACTAGTACAACCACTCTGGAAAAAAATTTGGAGGCTACTTAAAAAGATAAACATTGATTTACCATTTGATCCAGCAATACCACTCTTGGGGATATATCCAAAAGACTGTGACACAGGTTACTCCAGGGGCACCTGCACACCCATGTTTATTGAAGCACTATTCACAATAGCCAAGTTATGGAAACAGCCAAGATGCCCCACCACTGACGAATGGATTAAGAAAATGTGGTATCTATACACAATGGAATTTTATGCAGCCATGAAGAAGAACGAAATGTTATCATTCGCTGGTAAATGGATGGAATTGGAGAACATCATTCTGAGTGAGGTTAGCCTGGCCCAAAAGACTAAAAATCGTATTTTCTCCCTCATATGTGGATATTAGATCAAGGGTAAACACAACAAGGGGATTGGACTTTGAGCACATGATAAAAGCGAGAGCACACAAGGGAGGGGTGAGGATAGGTAAGACACCTAAAAAACTAGATAGCATTTGTTGCCCTCAACGCGAGAAACTATAGCTGATACTTTAAAAGCAACTGAGGCCATAGGAGAAGGGGACAGGAACTAGAGAAAAGGTTAGATCAAGAAGAACTAACTTAGAAGGTAACACACATGCACAGGAAATCAATGCGATTCAACTCCCTGTATAGCTGTCCTTATCTCAACTAGCAAAAACCCTTGTTCCTTCCTATCATTGCTTATACTCTCTCTTCAACAAAATTAGAGATAAGGGCAAAATAGTTTCTGCCAGGTATTGAGGAGGTGGGGGGGGGAGAGGGAAGGAGGGTAGGGGAGGTGGGAAAAGAGGGGAGAAATGACCCAAACATTATATGCACATATGAATAATAAAAAAACTTTTTAAAAAAAAAAGGAAAAATGAGAAGTCTGTATATAGGCTTTAAAAAAGCTATGCTAAAGAAAACATGGGACAGTGCAAGTCTAAGGACTGAGACTTTAAGAGAGATTAAACAAAAAAGTTATGCTAGAGATTAGAGGAAACATGGGACAGTAAGAGCCTAAGGACCAAGACTTTAAGAGTTATGCCAATACAGTTTTTAGATTTTGTACAGGAACTTGAAAAGAAGTAAAGGAATAGGAAAGAATACAAAAGAAGTAAACGCTGCTCTTGTGTGTCTCCATCCGAATGCCCAGCCCACCTGACCCCAGCTTTCTGCATGTTTGTCTTCTGTCTTTTGTCCTTTCATCATCTCCCATCACTCCCAGTTAAGTTCATAGGACAAGCTCATGCAGGCCGTGGAAGCATTATAGAGAAAATTCCCTAAATTCCCCCAGGTCCATGAAAGCTGCTGATGTTTAAATGGGATCTAAGTAGACAATGAGCTAGATAATCACAGGTGACAAACTCAGGTCATGGACAGTCACATAAACAAAGGTGTGTGAGCACACAGGATAACCTTACCCAATAAAAGGCTTGGTCCTTGCTAAGCTCCTGGGAGGTAACCTCTGAGCCCTTGGAATGTCCTGCCTGATAAAAGAGTGTTTTTGTTTACCTGGTGGCCTTGGACCATATCAGTTGTCTACAGTAATAATGTGATTGATGATGGGAGCATTGGATCCCATAGCAGCAGCTTGACTACAGTTCTCCATGTGACCTGTTAGCTATGACTACAGGACTGACCCCAACAAGATCCATGGCCACCAAGGCTCAGGTAAGCTTCCCTGATTAGCAATACTCTATGTTATACACATCATTACTGGGAGAAGTAAGCCCTGTACCATGACTCCACTGGGAGAGGAGAAATGGAAGCCCACACCTGATCTCTCTGGACTCTGCCCTGTGACCCTCATTACTCATTTTAATCAGTGTCCTTCCACCAAAATAAAATTGTAAGCACAAGTAATCAACTTTTCTGAGTTTTATGAGTTTCTCTAGAGAATCATTGAAACTGAAGGTGGTCTCAGAGACCTTGTGACTGCAGCCTGTTTCTTCTGCCTCTCACCAGGCAAGTGCAGAGAAAAGAAAGGATGGGAGGAGCAAACAAGTCCACCTCTTTTAGACCCACAGGCCCAGGTTATGGGCCTTGAAAATACTATACTGGATATAGTTTTAAAAATGAATAGGAGAAGCCAGACATGGTGGTATATGCCTATAATCCCAGCACTCATGAGGCTGAAGACAGGAGGATCACAAGATCGAGGCCAGCTTGGACTATCTCGAAACAAAACAAAACAAAATGAACAGGACAGAGTTTTTGCAGCTAATTTTACACTCACAGTTAAAGTGACTGGAAAGAAAGAGCCAGACTGGTATGAAGGGACAAGAGAAGTGACTTTGTCTTAGAAAAGGGAGACAGGAAGTTATCCTTAAAAGTAAACATCTAAAGAGATGAGAAGCAGACTCATCAGCAAAACAACACAGCAAACTCCCTACCAAAATATCAAAAGGTAGCTATGAAGTGTAAATGGTGGGCCTCAAGGCCAAGACAAGCTGAGCAGACCCTCCTGGAATGTCCAGTTCAATAAGGAAGGGATTGGGTTCAGTGGGAAGACATCTAATCACAAACGTAGTTTCAAGGTAGAATAGGTAATCTAAGTTAGGCAGAGCCCTATATCACTCCTAGACTCCAGCTATTATAAACCTTAGCTTTCTTCACTAAGCCCCTCCAATGCATGCAGGAGCTTTGCTGTCACTTCAATAAACTGCGCTTGCTTTACTCCTAACTCCTGGTCAGGCATCTTTAATCATTGACTTTGTCCATGAATTCAGGATCAGCAATCCAGCATCACTGAGATGTAGAAAGAGCAGGCCTGATGCTCTAACAGAGCCCCATGAGAGGAATTACTGAGACAAGTTATGGCTTACGGCTATCCATCTGAGGTAAGTTGGTGAGGCCAGGCATACCATGATGGAAATTTGTCTGTTATTCACCAAATGATGTTACTTGTTATTGTTATTACCTTAATTATTATTTTTGGTGGGGATTAAGAGGGTCGACCCAGTATGTGACTAAACAGAGCGTGAAAGAGGAACAGCATATGTGGGACAAGAGGAATCCCAAATTGGACTGAAGAGCAGAAGCAGGGCTTCAAAAGGGGGAGAGCATGGGAAGGAGCAGAGGCCTTGGAGTGGACTTGGTCATCCCTAGTCTGTGGAGTGGGGCAGGGTGGTCCTGGCTACACTTGGGCCACATAAGACTGCTGGCTTCATAAATGGGAGATGAGTGGTAGGGAGCCATCTCATTTGTCTCCAAAACCTCAGAGTTCAGGGCTGTGGGGATGAGAAATAAACTCCCCAACTGGGCCACTGGAATAGTGGTAACTGGGATGACTCCTATTTCCACCCCTAGGTTCCCAGGCCCGCCTCTTCTACCCTGATGAGAAGGCAGTACCATGTAAATGCTGTTGTTTAGCATGTGCACTGGGTCCTGGAGAAAGACTGTTACTTTGACACTGGGTCTTCAGTGGGGGCTCCATCAGCCATTCCACTGCCTTGTCAGGTGGGTGGCTTTGGAATAGTGTGATGAGATGCTTTGATCCTGTGATAAGGTGTCCACCTTCTTTGCTGGAAAATAGTGCAGAAAATAGAAAATTGTGCTGCCTGAGGCCCTGTGAGCAAAAAAAGGTAACTTCATATCTGGAATATGTGCACTCGGTCAAAATGAGCCTGTGACACCCCCTCCCCCCAGATTGTTAAGGGTCTAATGTAAGTGACTGGTTGGTTTCCTTGAGGGGTGGGTCTCACAGCCTGCATGAGCTCATCCTATGAACCTAACTGGGAGCAATGGGAGATTCAGAAAGACAGAAAAAGAAAAAGACAGAAGACAAATACATAGAAAGCTGGGGTCAGGTGGGCTGGGTGCTCTGGTGGAGACACACAGCGGCCTCATCCACCTCCAGTGTGTTTATTGTATACAGTGGCAAACAAGGAAGTAGAGCAGCAGTTCTCAGGGGGAGTGACATTGTAGCTATCAGGAACAGGGGGAATCCGCAATCGCTACTCTCTGGATGTAAACATCTTAGGAAAAGCCGCTGTGCTGCATTTTGCCCTCACCCTCTTCGGCAGGTGGGGGCTGTGCCCATTCCAGCCTGCAGATTACTTGACATAGCTGTGCTTATGTCAAGTTCTCATAGACTTCTCATACTCCACTCTCCACAGGCAGGATGTTGGGAACTCAGCACTGCTCTCTATTGCTAGCATTGAGAATTTGTCAGTAGCATTAATAGGCCTTGGTGAGTAGTAGGGCAGGCTCTTGGGCCCATGCAGAGCCTCCACAAGCTATAATACTCCCTCCATTTATCTGTTGACCTGCAATTGGGGTGCCATGATGGAGGCTGGCTTAGTCATGTCTGCTACCTTGTTATTTGGTGCCTCTTCTTTAGTGGCTCCTCTCTGATGTGTGTTAACTTGATATTCAAACTTTGAGCCAAGTCCAAGATGTCTTCCCTCATCCTTTCATTCCTTCCTTGTCTCCATTATTCTAATCCTTCTTCCATGCCCGGGACCAGCCAGCTTGCCATTTGCACATCAGCCAGGACCTGCTGCAGAGTTCCTTCCTGCTTTGATGTCAGTCTTTCATGTTTCCCAACACATAGATTGGGGCAGTATTTGAAGTTACTGAATATGTTGTTTCCAGAATGCTAAAGCTGCAACTAGGCAATGTACTTCTTTCTAGTGATGGAGACTGAAGATGTAATGATCTGTCCTTTATCTTGCAGAGAAAGTCATAGAGGTCCCAGATCAATGGACCCTCAACATTCTTCTCATGTGGAGGACTCCTGAGTCTTCCTAAGATGTATCTCCTACACTTGGCAGTACAAATGACCTTTTGTGACCTCCCCGGTACAGGCTACTTCTGGCTTATCTGTTCACAGTGGCATATGTGCCAATCCTTGTGATACACTGATGTTCTGTGGGACACCTAGACAGGACTGGTTTCTTTGGGCTGTATTATGACAGAGGGTGAGAGAGTTATGTATCTCTGCATCAAAACCAAACACATACTGTTGCCTATTGAAAATGAATGCAATCTTTCTGGTGTGGGGAATGGAGTAGGAGAAGCCTATGAGGGCATAAGCACAGTTGTATTCGATATTCTGCAGGCTGAGTTTGGCACAGCTCCAGGCATAGACGAGAGTGAGAAGGTGAGATGCAGCTCAGCTGCTTTCCTAAGATGTTTAGAAGCAGGAATGCAAGTTTCTCCTGTTAGAATGTCATGCCCCTCCCTGAGAACTGTTGCTCCACCTTGTTTACCACTTGGGTATAAAAGACTCACTGAAGGAGGACATGAGGCTTTTTGATGAAAGGAGGCTTTTTGATAGGGAGTTTTTGGCTGAAGGGAAAATGCTGGAGGAGATTGCTGAAGGGGGGAAATGAATGGCTGAAGGGAAATTGCTGGAGGGAGGATTGCTGAAGGGAAAAGATTGCTGAAGGAGAATTGCTAAAGGTGAATTGCTAAAGAGGGGTTGATAGAATTTGTTGTCAGCTTGTGAGGGGACTGCCGCTGTTATTTGTCTATAAGTCTGAGGGCCGAGGCTTGAAGAAAGCTAAAGAGAGAACATGGGACAGTGCAAGTCTGCACTGAGAACTTTATACATAGGCTTTAGAAAAGCTAAGCTAAAGAAAAGCTAAGAGAAAACATGGGACAGAGCAAGTCTAAGGAAAGAGACTTTAAAGAACAGAAAAGAGGACATTAGAGTTGTGGTTTTAAAGAATAGACAGAAGAAAGGCTTCAGAAGCAAGATTTTAAAGAATTGTAAAGGGGTAAGGCCTTAAAGAAAGGATAGAGAAAAGAAGCAATGAGGCTGTTGTGTGTCTCCATTCGAGTGCCACACCTGACCCTAACTTTCTGTCTGTCTATCCTTTGTCCTTTCTGCATCTCCCGTTACCCCCAGTTAGGCCAAGTTAGTTTCAGTAGTAACAAAGGAGAGAGAGAATGCTTGCTTCATTCTGGCCCTCTTTTTTTTTTGGTTTGAATGCAGGCCTTCATGCTTGCAAGGCAAGTACTCTATGGCTTGAGCAATGCATCCAACCCTTTTTGCTCTGGTTATTTTTGAGATAGGGTCTTGCTTTTTGCCTGGGCCAGCCTAGACTATGTTCCTCCTATTTATGCTTACTGAAGTAGCTGGGATGACAAGTGTACACCACTGTGCCCAGCAATTGGTTGAGAAGGGGGTCTCACAATGCCCCCTGGGCTGGCCTTGAATTATAATCCTCCCAATCTCCAACTCCTGAATAGCTAGGATTGCAGGCCTACTTCTGACCCTCTTCTTTGATAGCAGTGCAGATGAATGCATTCGTTGGCTTAACAGTTATAAATCATGTAGTTGAAACCATGTTAATCGTCTTTAGCAACAATACCTAAAAATGGAACTATTATTTGGTTGAGTTTGTGGAAGTCATTGTCATAATCTAGGATTTGTTTGATTTTGTAGGGATCAGCACTGGTGAATTAGGTAAAAACTACCCCCTATATCCTTTATATCTTTAAGGACAGCATTAACTTCTGTCATTTTCCCCAGGATGTCATATTGTTTTTGACTTGCAAAAACAAATCAAAATCACCCTGGCCAGGGCAGGGTATCATGCAGAGGTTTCCATTAGATTCCTCCAGTATAATAAGCTTATCCCAGGGGTCAAAGAGCCACTGTGCGGTTGTGCTCATTACCAGATATGGCTATTACAATCATGTATTTGGGGATGAGGAAAACTATTTCCTGGTGAGTTCATAGACCCAGCCAGATCTTGGCTGTGACTTCAATGGTTCCCTGCCTCTTCTATTCCCCTGCTCCAACCAGTTGGTTCATGATATTGCTTTGGATCTTTGGCTCTCAGGGCCAATTTGGACCCTGTATCTAACAGTCCTTCAATGTTTGGACATTCCCCAGTCCTCAGTGCATGGTTACCCCAGTAATTGGCCCTGGGTCTTTGCGGAAAGGCTACTGAATCATGACCATGTATGCTTGCCTTGCTATTGGCTCTTGTGCCTGGGGGCTAAGTCTCTTCTTCAGCCAATGGGAACTGGGTTTGAAAACCTGCTCAGGTGCAGCAGTTGGGTAAAGGATTATGATCCTTTACCTTGGGACAACTGATCTCATTTCATTGTATGTATTGATCAGTACCTTTGTTGGTTGTCATCCATTTTGACCCTAAGGTAGTTATGTCTAGACAACCATCTCCACAGCAATCAGGTTCTGCTCTCTGGGTTTTTCAACAATTGAGTACAACCACCTCTCCATTGTTTTGGACACCTACCAGCCCCACTGTTCGTTAACTCAGTTTTGTAAGGACATCACCCTTAGGCTATCCTGGAGAGCTGTAATTGCTCTGGTAAATACGTGTTCTTTGAACCCTCCTTGGCAGCCTTTCTGGCTATTATAAAACAACCACTGTAGTGTATGCACTTCTCTCAGTCTGGGGGAGAAGGCAGAGATCAGGCGATGCTCTGAAAGCAAAAGAATACTGGCAAACCACCAAAAATCTGCTAGTGTGCTAGGGCGAATATAAAACACACCACAAAGTGGATGGCTTAAACAATGGAAATGCGTTGTCTCAGAGTTCTGCAGGATAAATGTGTGAGGTCAGGGTGTCAAAGGGTTGGTTCCCTCTGAGGGCTGTGAGTGAAGGGTCTCTTCTAAGCCTTTCTCCTTGACTTGTACATAGTCATCTTCTCCCTGAATCTGCACACCACCTTCCTTCTATCTATGCATCTCTTCCTGTCCAAATTTCTCTCTTGCTTTCTCTTTTTGGTGGGCCTGGGATTTGAACTCAGGGCTTTGTGCCTGTAAAGCAGATGCTCTACCACTTGACCCAAAGCTACAGTACATTTTGCTCTGGTTATTTTGGAGATGGGGCCTTGAACAGTGATCCTCCCAATCTCAGCTTCCCAAATAGCTTGGATCACAGGCAACAGCCACCTGTCAAATTTCTCCTTCTTTGAAGCACACCAGAAAGGTTGGATTAAGATCTCACTCCACTCCAGTATAACTTCCTCTTTATTTAATACATAAGTTCTGCAATAGCACTATTTCTAAATAAGATGACTTTCTGAGGGACTGGTGGTTAGGAATTCACTATATGAATTTGGAGACATAATTCATCATACTTAACAAAATGTATGGTAGCCGTTATTATTAAGTGCACTTTCTAAATACACGTTCCTGAAAAGAAAAGCTCCTGAATCTACTTTGGGAAGCAGGTGACATTGCCCCTGTTACTGACCAGTGTGCTGTTACTGCCTCTGGTTTCCCTCACATGTGTTGGCCCTGGTGACACGTTTCAGGTGGAATGCGCACCTGAGCCAGTCCCAAGTGACAGTACAGAACCAGCTACAATGTGTGGCCAGTAAGAAGTCAGGTCAAGTTGGATACAAAGTCGAATGGCTACAGGCCACTTCCTGTTTGGTAACTTGCTTATAGATGTCAAGGGTTGTGAAGTTGAGATGAGAGCAAGGACTAGCAAGTGAATGCTGAAAACTGTGATTTGCTTAGTATATTTAAAACTTGCTTTCCTAAACCTGTCTTCATCTTATACTGTCTTTGAGGCAGGCTAGAGTTAGGGAAAGTTCAGGACTTGTAGAAAATATATGACTTAATATTATACTTCAGATTGACCATGCCCCGGCTCAGGGAGACTTGGACTGCCCTCACCTGGCCCGGGAACCACCCATGTTTCTTCCCACTCATTGATTATTGGATGGGAATCACCTGGTTCCTCTCTTTCCATAGGTTAGCGTAGGCTTTAAAATCACCTGGAGAAGAGAAGCACCTGCTATCTGCCTCCTGGCTTCCACCTGTGTTTCCCCTCCGTAACTTTTAATAAACTCCAATTATAGCCATGTGTCCTGTGATGGATTCTTCCCTGTGGGACACAAGGACTGTGGAAGCCTTCTAGTCACATGCTGCACCGTTGCTGTTAACACCTTCAGTATGTTGCTTCAAGCACAAAAATGTTGAAAAGTACCACACTAAACAATCTGTGCCACGATCTGTAGTTACAATTGGGATCTCACTGTGCTCTTGAAATCTCATTTTAGCTGCCTGCCAATCAAGCAGCCTCAAAACCCAGTGGCAGGCACTTTAGACGAGAGTCAAGCAGTAATTGTAGGGATCAGGTCAGGTCTGGGATCCCTAAGCGAAAGTTTGCAGTTGAACCACCGCCAACCCCCTCCCTGCAGGACAGAAGCGCTCTGGAGCCTGTTGAGCAGGTGGGCCACTAGATGGTGCTCAATGCATATCCTGAACCTGTAGTTTCTTCACTTGGGGACCAGAATGCTACTTATCCTTTAGGCACCGCAGGCAGGATACAGAAAGGGACTCATGAAAGTGTTTTAATCTTTTTTCAAAATCAGAAGAAAAACCAAATATCTCTGGATTCTATTCATCTTCATGCCAATGCAGTCGTAAAATATATTTTCACATATATATGAAATATACATGTAGCCACGTGCTGTACAGTGATGTTTTGGTCAACAACAGACTGCATGTGTGGTGGCAGTCACACATGATTGTATATTACAACAGAGCTGAGCAGTTCCTATGGCCTAGTGATGTAGCGACCATCGTAATGTAATGTAGTAACACACAACATTATTGAGCGTGTGCGGGGCTGCAGGTGTAGCTCGGTGTAGGGTGCCTGCTTAACATGTGGGTTTGGTCCCTAGAACTGCAATCAATCAATCAATCAGCAAATTACTGTGCCACCAGCCATAGAAAAGTATGGCACATACAAAGCCGTACAGTATAGGGTACATGAAAATGATAATAAACAACTGCATTGCTGGTTTCTGCATTTACCATACCATACTTTGCACCACTATTTTGGGGTGTACTACTTCTGCTGGTAAAACTGTTGACTGTGAAGCATTTACTACAGTGGCAGCCTCTCGTTTCCATCAAGAAGCCACATCCATGTCCACGAACTGACCTGCACCACCTAGGTCTGGGTAGACACACCCTGTTGTTCACACAAGAATGAAGTTGCCCAATGACGCATTTCTTAGGATGTGTTCCTGTTGTTAAGCAACCTGTGACTGCATACAGCTCCACGTAAAATATATTTATGGAGGAAGGGACCCATGGTGGCAAAGTGTCTAGGTCCTGGTTATTTTGCTCTATCATATTTGGAATGTGGATCACAAATATATTTCAGTGGACTTTAATGCCAGTTTCCAGGGTTATCTTTGTCTCTGGGGATATCTTTCAAGATGTATGTGCTCACTTATTTAACTCAGTAGGTCCATCCCAGTCTCGGTTTTATCTCCTACACACCTCTCCAGTCATCTCTTCTCTGTGAACTTAACGGCTGCTGACTTTGGCCAGGCTGCTGGTTCTTTTCTCTTGGATTTTTATGGCTTCCTACTAGGCCTCTTCTTTCAGCCTTGTCTCCTATTTACATGAAGGTTGATCTTCTAAAAATCGTATCTGTTCATGTCAGGTTTTCACTCTAGAACCTTTGACTCTCCATAGCCTAAAGCAGCAGTCTCTAAATTGGGGTGTGTGTCTCCCAGGAAGCAGACCATGTCATTCACAGGACCCTGAAAAGAAAACAGAACTTGTAGTTATATTTTTCCCTTTTATCTGATCCCTTAAACATTTCTATTTTCTCTGTGCTTTATTTGTTTCTTTATGTTTATGTAGAGATAGACATCTATTGGGAAAGATGTAGGTTTTCAATGTTTTTTCTTCCCACCAAAATGATGCATCATTAAAAGGATTTAGAGACCTTAGAAATGATGTCCAAATTTTTTAGAATTGCATGTAGGCATTTATGATATGATTCAAACCTACCTTTATGATCTCATCTGCCCAGTTCTAGCCATGTAGAACACCCTCTAAGCGCTAAGCTCTGAAACTTTTGTGGGTTGACAAACCTTCACGCACAGGATACACTTCCTCAGTTGTCACCCCTCACCTGATAAACTTTACTCCATCAATCCCCACCTCCCCAAGGCCCCCAGTGGTATTTATTCATTTACATTTTCTTTTAGTTTACTATGGTAAGCACACACACACACACACACACACACACACACACGAGTTGCGTTTGTAGAGTAGCTACTAGATGTAGGGTACTGTGCTAGTCCTTCCTATGTTTCCTTTCATCTTTCCTTTAGGTGATGCACTCATCCTGCCTATGCCATTCTAGATTTTAGTCCTGAAATCCCTGAGTCCCAGGAAACCCTTCAGAACTAGGCAGACTGGTTCTACGAAATAATTCCATCATATAGATGCAAAAATCACAGTTTAAAGACGTTGTAACACATTAGTTAAACTCAGAAAGCCAGTGATTGGGGGAACCTGGGGGTGTCCTCAGAAAATCAGAGCTCCTTCTATCATGTCATGGTCCCCTGTTCATGGGCGGGGACCATGTCGCATTCAGCCTTGCTATGACTCCTGGTGTAAAGACTTGATGAACAAATGAATAAAGTCATAAATAAAGATTGAAGTAATTGCATAGTGACACAGTGAATTCTCCAAGCCATCCCCCCATCCCTGAGGATCTGAATACTCACAGACTGTTAGAAAAGTGGGTCTAGAGAAGATAATTGACTGGCCTTGTGCCCAAGGTCACATTGCCAGGAAGATGGCAGAGAAGGGGCTGGATCTTAGATTTCCTGAATTGTACCTTAGTGATCTTTCTCTGAGGGTGCTGGACAAAATGAACCCAGGGCAGAGGAGAGAGCCAGGGAAGAAGGGCTGTGTTGGGGGATAGTGTGAACACAGCTGCGTTCTAGAGAAGATGGAGTATTTTCAACAGCTCCAAATTGTCAGGATTTGGCGAATATTAGAGCCAATATGACCATCTGAAGGATTTGCACTGTTTACAAAACCCAAGCCCGGAAATTTCTTTTCTTAAAAAGAAAAGAAAAATAATACTGTCAAAAAGGAGTGCCCTCCACATCTGGAGGAGTTTGAAAAGGAGCAAGAAATGCAGGAAGCACTCCCTTTGTTACCTGGAAAGATGCCTTGTTTTCTGTCACCCCACCCTACCCTCTACCCACCCCAGCCTATACCACAACAGTCAGGCTTTGGGTCCAAAGCAAGCTGGCAACTCCAAAATGGAAGGACTGTTTACAGACAAAGAGGCCAGGCAGTGCCTGCCAGAGAAGGGACAATGTCCCACACCCACTGCCTGCCCTCTGAAATGCCTGTTTATCTCCATTTTTATGGGCAACTTTGGGCTTTGTCCTGGGTCCTTATTGACCTATTTGATTCTGAGGGGATGCTTGGCTCCAGGCAAATGGGTTTTCATGCACAAAGGAAAGTGTGGGTTCTGCTAGTGCCTTAGGCTGGGTGCAGCATCTTGACCCTGACCTTTCCTGAAAACTGTGGCCACAAATTCCACCCACAGGAAAGAACTGAAAGGGCCTGGGGCAAGCGTTAGGGCCAATATGACTGCTTGAAGGATGGGAAGGCTTTTCCTTCTGGATGTGCCATCAAGACACTTTTAATGGGAAAGGAGGGAGGAGAAGGGAAGGAAAGGAAGCCTTGTTGGATGCAGTCTTTGCCCTTCCCCACCCTTGCTGCTGTGGCGGGCTGCAGGCTGGGTCACCAAGGCCACAGAAAGCAGGGTGGCCCAGCCATTGTTGGGAGGGTTGGGTACTTTCTTAATCCTAATGGGACCTGTGAGCAGCCTCCTCTGTGATTGGCTCAGGCAGAACTGCTGGGGTGACAGCGGAGAGGTGAAGTAGGGCAGAAGACAAGGTTTCTCAGTACCCTTGCTCAGTGGTGTCAGTCAGCATAGCTTTGCTGGTGTCCCACTCTGTCCCCACTGAACTGTGCAAGGTGATCCCAAGCCTCAAGGTAAAAGTGGTCCTTGCTCTCCTGAATCCAAATGCTCTGGCCAGGCCCTCAAGTATGGCTTACCTGGATCCTGCTCTGGGAAAGTGAACTTGCATTTACCTTAGCAGTGATCACTCAGGTGCGTGTTGGAATTGCAACAGCTCCTGGGACAGGCAGACACAAGAGTCACCGGCAGAGTCTGAAGGCAGCCCATCTGCTCCATGGAAACCTTACCCCAGCCCCACAAATATTACCGTGTGCCTGGCTTTGTGATGAGCATTGACAAGTCAGTGGTCCTGAGGGGACACTGGGACAAGGAGGGGCAGGAGGAGGCCTGGTAACAAGGCTGTTACTCCGTCGGAAGGGGGCAGGCCCAAGCGTTAGGAGGGCGCTTGGTAGAGGGGAGTCCAGTGTAGGTTGGGAGGCCAGAGCAGGTGTGGGGGTGCCGAGAGCTGGGGCATGAAGAAGGATCACCTCCATGAGGAGGAGAGAGGAGGATGCAGGCAGGGGAGGGCCACACCTGGGGCACTGAGAGTTCCATAGAGTGGGAAGTTCACAGATGCATCTCATGGTCGGCCCATAGAGTCCTGGTGCCATGAGTTCCTGCTGGATGGTTGCCTACTGAGTGAATATGCTCCAAAGCCTGGCACTGAGTACTCACAAACCTCAGCTCGCTGGTGTGGATGTTGGTATGTGTTTCCTAGGTAGAGGATGGGGACAGGGAGCAACAACCAAAGGGGAGGCTGCAGCAGGATGCAGGGGTCAGAATGAAGTGCCTGGAAGATCATGTTGGGGCATTTTCACTTCCTCCTGAGCACCAGTGGGAGAGTGGGGGAGAACTGAAGCCTTACCTGATCCATCTGTACTTGACCCTTCCAGTGAGTGTCGACACTCTCTAGTTGGCTCCTTTCCAGTCTCTTTGATTTCTGCATTGTAAACAAACAAACAAATGACTGCCTTATATTGTAAAAACAGAGAACAATAGTCCCCTTGGCCACATCCCAGAAAAGCAGGGCTGCAAAGTCATTTGCCTCCTCACTGACACAAGCTTCAAACAGAGCCCATTGTGCTTTTCTGACTTAAACTCAGGGCAGGATCACCACATGTCCACCAGATGTCGCTAACGTCTTACATTTTGGTCCGATAGCAGCACCACTCCTCATCCACAAATACAGGCAACAAAGGTGGATTGTGTGCTGAGGGCTTTGTAGATAACAATTCCTTTCTCACACGATTGTTTTGAGGGCAATACAAAAACAGTGGATTGTCTCAGGAGATCATTTCTTTGGAGGTGAAAACTTGGCAGTCAGTGTAAAGTTGGAATTTGATGGCTGGGAGCACTTTGGAGCTTGTCTGGAGGGCTGACAGCTACATGTTCTTTAGTAATAGTGCGTTACGTTGGCTAAGAGAAGTCTCCAGAGCCTGTGGTGGCCAAAGATGTAATTCACATTCTGTATTTCTTCTGAGAAGCAACCACTGAAGGAACCTGGGAAGTTAAAGCTGAAAGTACGGTTATGGAAGAAGAGTGTCCTGACCTCAGTTGTGGGTGGCAGAGGGGCAGGGGGAGGGTGTTCCTGGGATGATTTGCTGCCTGAGGGGTGGTGTTCCCTATGCAGGAAATTGGAGTAAAGACTATCTTTTTTTTTGTATGGATTGGGGTTTGAATTTAGGGCTTTGCACTTGCAAAGCAGGTGCTCTACCACTTGAGCCAAAATAACCTTGTTCTGGTTATTTTGGAGATGGAATCTTGAAAACTATTTGCCCAGGCTGGCTTCCAATTGCAATCCTCCCAATCTCAGTATCCCAAGTAACTAGGATTACAGGCATGAGCCACAGGTGTCTGGCCAAGATTATCTTTAAAAGAGTCATATTCCTAGATACTGGGAGTTAGGGTTCCACGTCTTAAATTGCGTACGTGTGTGTGTGTGTGTGTGTGTGTGTGTGTGTTGGCACACTTCAATCTATAACAAAGACCTTCCCTGGATACCCTGTTGAAAATTCACTCATCCTTCCTGGCCATTTCTCACTCCCTTCTCTGCTTTAGCTTTCTTCTCATTAGAATCTTACCCTGTAATGCATGACTACAAATTTTACTTATTTATGACCTTTCTTTTCCACTGGATCAAAGCACCATTAAGGGAAGGGTATTTGTTTTGTTCATGGTGATCTTCCCATCATCTAGTACCTGGCTCAAACAGATGGTCAACAAATACACATGTATGATGAAATTGATGGAGCACGATGTAGATCAGTGCTAGCTTGGTAACATCACAAAACAGGGAAAGATGGTGGGTGGGGTGGGGTGTTATTTGATTTATGGAAGAAAAACACCAACCAAGTACAATGTCAGGCTCAGGGTGAGCTGTGCCTCCTTTGGTCTCTCTGCTTTTCTGCCTTACAACGGAGGCCATCTCAGCCCAGTGTTCAGAGTTCAGGCTTAGCCCTTCAGTGCTCACAGTGTGACTTCTAAATAAAACCTGAGACTTCCTCAACCACAGAGCAGGGAGCAGGGCAGCCTGTGCTTCTCAGGCCCTTGTCAGAAAAGGCAAGGTTGTCACCTGGAAGCCTGGGGTGTATCAGAGGGAGCTGTTATTCAGGGCTTCCTGGGCCCGTGCTCCCAGTGTAGGGGCAACAGGAGAAAAATGGGGTGGGACCAAGAAAAAGCCCTTCATCCAGAGCTTTTCTGAGTCCTGAAGGAAGTTGTGGGACTTGATCAGAAGATCTGAACATGTCCAAGGTCCAGCAGACATTTTCTTCTTTATGCCAATACTAAAGTTAGTCTGTCACAATTTGGCAGGTTATTTGCAGACATCTTTGCTCAGACAAATCAAACATTCAGAGAGTTGTTGCCTTGCCTCGCTTTCTATGCAAGGTTTCCAAGAGGAAATCTCTCATATTTGTATCTCACTTTAGCAAGTACAAAGGACGGCTACACATATCGTCCATTTCATTCTCACAACTGTCCTGAGGCAGAGGACCTTGTTGGACAAGAAGGGAACAAGGACAAGAGATGGTTGGTTAGTAACTTGCCCTAGCCATGCCTATTCCATGGTGAAGTACAACTTCGGGTACAAGTCTTCCGCCATGCCTCTGCAGTGACAATAATGAGTTATCCATTAGGCATTGTATTAAGCACACAGCACAAGTGTTCTATTTTATTTCTCACATAACCTTGTGGAATAGGTAGCATTTTAGAAGAAAGCTTTCTTTTTTTTTTTTTTTTTTTGGTGGCACTGGGTTTGAACTCAGGGCCTCAGCCTTGCTTGGCAGGCACTCCACTGCTTGAGCCACTCCACCACACCTTTTTTTATGATGGGTTTTTTCGAGATAGGGTCTTGAGAACTATTTGCCCAGGCTTGGCTTAGAACTGTGATCCTCCTGATCTCCGCCTCCTGAGTAGCTAGGATTATAGGCATGAGCCACGGGTGCCTGGCTCCCAGCTTTGATAACATACATATTGTGCTCTCCCAAGGAGTGACCATGGGAGCTGATTTAGGAATTCAGGGAAGGGAAAAGTGGGGCTCATTGTCAGGTGGGGTCTTCCAGGAGGCTTTGGGGAGGACTGAGGTTGTTTGGCAGGTGGGGAAGGAATTCTAGGAGTCATGTGTTGAGAAAGCAGGCCCTGGTGTGTGGGCTCCAGGATGCCTGCATCTCTGGCAGGAGTGCAGAGTCAGCACTGGGCACAGGACAAGGAAGGGGCGAGGCGGTCCTTTCCGGCCTCCTCCCACGGCCTTTCCCTTCAAGCAACTTCTGAAGCCCAGCCCAGGTCAATTGAGTACAAAAGAGTATCAACAATTATTTCCTCCATCAGTCAAGTCAGAAACCAGGCAACTACAGATCTGCACAGCTTCATAACGGCCACGGCCTGTGAGGGGTCTTACAGATCCTAGGCATGGCCTCATCTGGTGCCTGAATTGTCCTCGAAACCACCCCTGCTGGTGGTTTTTGAACATCTCTGGTGGGCAAGAGTTCATTGTACTCAAGTCAGTTCTAGAGACCTGGACATCTCTTGTTAGGAACACACACACACACACACACACACACACACACACACAGATTTAACACTTAAAAGTAACAGTGAGGTGAGTCTAATATACATGTATATTTAGCAAATATTTGGTGCACGTTATTTTCAATATGCATTTTAATTGACAGGAATCTTCTCTCTACATTAGAATCTCTGTTTTAAGGAGGCATCAAATCCTCCTGGGGGCATCTGCCTGGTCTCTTTGACCTTAGACAGGATCATAGCAGAGGCCAGAATGTGAAGAATTTGTAGCTGAACTTTCATCCTTCAGCCTAGGGGTGCTCGCTGCTGAAGGATTCTGGGCTGAGGAGGAACAAGATGAGATTTGTGATGTAGGCTTTTTTTGTGGTAGCAGTTCAGACATTGTACCGGGGGAAATTTAAACCCGAGGGAGGAAAGCCAGGTAGGTTACTATGATGACTGAAGAATGGAGAGTGAGGCCTGCACTTCTGCAGGAGAGAAGGAATGAAGCAGGGCAGCTGCTGGTGAACCAGCTGAACAAGGGGTGTTGGAGGGACTTGAACTCAACCCCAAGGCTGACTGAGAGGGGGACTTGGAGTTATGGAATACCAGAGAGCCACTATTGCTATGACCTTGGAGATGACTTGGGGTTGATTACTTGTGAGACTTCAATCCTGCTGCTTGTTTTATGTTTTGGGGAGTAGGTTTTTTGTCAGGACTTCAAGAACAAGGTGACAGCTGCAGGGATTTTCTCAAAAAGTGACTGTTTTCACTCAGGTTCTAACCATAAATTGCAGATTCTAACCACAAAGACAATTTGGGAACTTGCAAGAGCCTGTGACCAGGAATTAGGTCTTCCTTCTGGAGAGGCAGGTTCAGCACCTCTTCCTGCAGGTGTGACCTCAGCCAAGCTGGCCTCCAGGCTGGGACTGTTTCATGAGGTCTTAGTGCAGAAAAGTCAACCAGAGGCCCTTGGCCTTTCCACACTCCCACTTCCATGTTAAAAATTGGGGAATGCTGGAAGTCCTGGATCGTGGGGGACTCACACAATTAGGAAGAGCTGTTCTCTTCCTAATCCCCAGAAAGGTAGAGGTCTTCAACTAGGTGTGGTTGCAGCAGAGAATTAGTGGGGACATGGTGTGGGTCAGCAGAAAGGGGGAGAGTCTGAAATGGTCCCCATCCTGCCCGTTAAAGCCTGGCTTTAACCATGGTGTGCACTGGACAGTGATGGACTGAGGCGGCTGGGGAGCTTACTGCAGGACTGCCATGGGGAGGGTGAAATGCTCACAAAGCTCACCACAGGGAACCCTAGCCCAACCCATGGGAGTTCCCGGCCCTAGGGAGGGATGTGTGACTAGGAGCCACAGTAGGGCCAAAAAGTAGGCTGAGTTCCTCATAGCAGTCACATAAGAGAAACAAAACCAAGAGATGCTTGATCAGCTCTGAGTCTAGCTGGCGCAGGGGTGTCAGTGTGTCCCTCGGGAGTTCTGCATTAGCACAGACCTCAGGACCCTGTAGTTTGTCGGCCCTGCTCATCAGGTGTGCCTTTCTTGTGCTGTGTAGGTGAGAAATTGGAGCTGGTTTCAGTAACAGGAATGCTTCATTGAAGAATATTAGTAAGCCTAAAGCTTACTCAAAATAATTTATGAAAAGCAAATATACAACTTGCTTTTTGGGGATCCAGACCTCCAAAGAATGGGACCCAGTGCAGAGCCTCCTGCCCCGAAGTCGGGTTCTGTAGCTAGTGCACTGGGGCCAGGACCACAAGTTTCATTTTGAAGCTTGCTAATTTGAAAAACATGAGTCTTATTCAGCCTCCCAGAGCTTGCTGCCTGTCCCAATGGGTGTTAATCCGGGAGTATTCTTAGTGACAGGCATTACCTTTCTTATTTCTTCCCAAGGTTGGAGCTAGGAGCCTGCTCCTGCATGGCTCCAGATTCTGGGAGGACCCTGTGGGGTCGGCCCCCATAGACAAGGTGAAAGTGGGACCAGGACAAAGGTAGAATTCCTCTCTCTGCCCCCATGCTCTTGTCTCACAGAGGGGCCAATTCTGGTGATGAAGAGCTCAAGAAAATTGTCTTTTCTCACATAAAGACAAGCAGTGTGTGGATATATGACAAGTGGCTTCACCCATCATGAACTGTGCAAAGTCAATACACATGGGTTAAAGAAAAGGGAAGCTTATCAAGAAAGAAGTGTCTTGATGGAGTGTATTAGTCAACCCAGTCTGCTGGGTAGTGAGCCACTCCCAAATCTCAGTGGCTTTTAATGATGATGTTAGATTTCTCAAGCTTGACCTTCCCAAACTGGTGCACTGCTCCATGTGTTCTTTACTCCAAGACCCATGCGGATGGTGACACCTATACCTAGAACATGTCAGCAGGGCAGACATGGCAAACAGAGGCTACCTTGTAAAACTTTGACAACAAGCTGTATGGGTCACTTGTTCCCATTTTTCACTGGATAGAGCAAGACACTTGGCCACTCCAGAGTTCAACACGGTGAGATAAAAAATCCTCCTGTAGGAAGGGGATATACCACAGGCTAAAGGCCAGCTTGACCTCATGGGCAGAAGGCAGAAATATCTTGTGGGGAGAAAAAGAAGACTCTAAACACGAATGCAGCGTGTCTATACACCGTTACAGTGTACACACAGCTAATCTCCTCACTTGCTCTGAACATCCTTATAACTCCCTTTGTCGCTCCATCACCCACAGCTCCTCTGCCTCAAGGTTTCTATCCTGGATCCAGGGTGTAACCACTGGGATTGGCACTCTCTTTGCTCCTGGCCCTACTTAAGGGAAGTGAGGCAATGACAGTGGTTGTAGGATTCCTCAAACTTCAGACTGAGAGCACTGGTGTGACTTCCAACATGTGGTGTGTAGGATCAGCAGTGACACACTGGCAGGACACACAATTAGCTTCTGCAGGCTGCCTGAGAGATTTTGTCACCGACATGCCACCCTCTCAATGGGGAAGTGACATGTGTTCCCAACTGAGCATTGCATGCTGCTGGAGCAGAGGTTATTCAGCGTACAAGCCCCACAAACATCATGGAAAAAGCAAAAGTGGACGCATGAATAGTATCTTTAACATAGTCTTATATTTGGAAAAGCGGTTTTTTAAAAAACACTTGAAAATACAAGATAAGGTAATGGTTACTTATGGAAGTTTTAACCTTATATTGCTTGGCCATTTTTACATATAAATTATTGCTTACTAGCTTCAATAAATACATAGCACAGTCATATATACAGAGGCAGAAAGCATGAGCTCTGAGAAAGGAAACACTGTTAATGGCAAGTCTGGTAACTCAACAACTGTTTCATATTTACCAGCTCTTCTAATGGTGGAAAACTACCAAGTGTAGTCCCTGAGAAGTTAGGTAGACACCCTGATTGTGGGTTTTCTATCTTCTAATTGTTAAAACAAGCTGACAAGGTATAGCAGTCATAAGTAATGATACATTAAAAGGCAAGTTTTCTTGCTTCTGGTCATCATTTTCATTCTGGTATTTAATAACAGTGTAATACGAATACAATAAATAGGCTATGCAAATAAATATTACTCTGCTAAAAAATGTTTAGTATATACAGCTTTGCTTTATACAGTAGTACACTTTCGTCTAACTTTTTGGCAATTTTTAAAAACTTTTTCCTCTACAGTCTGAAGCGAAACTGGCCCACTCACTAATGAGCAAGCTGAAATTCGAAGGACATGTCTTTGAAGCACTGAGAAGAAATCCTGTCAGATAGCTGCGGTGGACGCGATCATCCCAAAGTTAATGTTGGTGCCCAGTTTCTGAGACACTCGGACTGGTTGTGCCTTTTGGTTCAGGAGCTGCTGTGTATGTGTTGGCTGTAGCAAAACTGCAGGGCTGGAAAGCTGCAGGGCACTGGCGAAAGGCCAGCTCCAGGGATGAGAAGTCATCACCAGCGCCCTCTCTTCCATGACCCTGTTTTCTCCTCACTCAGAGGTGAGTGTGCGTTTGTGCAACATCTCCCTGCAGACTAAGAGGTATAGGTACTTATTTTCATGCTTCTAAATTCAATGCATGTGTCACACTAGCTGGTAGGTAATTGGTCTAGGAAAATGAATTGACTCTAAACATAATTAAGGATACTAGAAAAAGGTGAATGTAGGTCATAATATGTTTCACTACACCATTTAGCAATTACAAAGATTGTAACAGTGAATTTAAAACATGTAGTCTATGGAACATCTGCAAATGTACACATTTCTTTTTAATTGGAAAGGTTGCAATTTTGCCTATAGGAACCTGTGTTCTGCTGTCCTGTGCTAACTTCTGAGTAGGATCAGTTTGCTGGAATGCTAATGAAGCCAAAAGTCCCCAGGGCTGTCACAGATGTGTGCTGTAACAAAGAACCCATTTTGAGGTGCCCGTGTACCACTCAATGGCAAAGGTGCCACATTACATAAGATTTTCAGAGTGAATGGAGATCTTATGCAATAAAAATTCAAAGGAGAGAGGGAGAAGAGCTTGGGCATCTTCTAGCCAGAATAAAAGTGATTCTGAAGAGGCCTTGGGGAGCATTTGGAGTGGGAATGGGGCCCACCCCCCTCACAGGACGTGCACAGGTCCTACAGGCCCTATGTACTGATGAGCAGCTCAAACTCCTTAGGAAAAATTTCTGGTGGGGCATTATTCTGCCTGGAATTCTTTAATTCCCAATTTAAGACTCCTCAAAGCTTTAGAAATTTCTAAATTTGCTGCCTGGGAAATCTCTAGAAACAGTTATCAAATTTCAGAAAAATTCATAGAGATTTTATATATTCAGAAGACAGAAGCAAATCTAAACCAAACAAAATCTTATCCTCCTTTTTGTTTTGTAGGAGAAAGTAAACAAGCACCACTTCCTCTCCAGCCTGTTTCCACTCATGCCAGGCTATTCAAAATGTGCTTAACACAATACGTGTGTGGCTTTGTCTGGCCAAGTGCATGTATCTGAATTGGTGTGCAGCATATGATCTGCTGAAATGGATCACCACCCGTTAGTCCTCTAACTCTAAAGTTACTCTAAATGTAATGTTCTGCTTGGTGCCATGTAGATCTAATGTAAACAAACTAAGTTAGAAAACAGAGACAGAATTGGAATGGCCTTACATGATTGGCCAAAGCCTACTTGCTAGGTTAGAGAAAAGATACAAGCAGATGTTTGTGCTGTAAGCCCTATTCACTCTTGGTAATTGCCAAGAGGAGGGCTCTTTGAGAGCTTGACTAGCCATAAGAAAGTCTGTTTTCTGTGGTTCTATGGCTCTGGTCTCCTCTAGCTGGAGGAGCAGCATGAAAAATTTCTCTGAGTGGACCAGCCCTGGGTACAGCATTACTTCAGTCTTGTAAATTTTTACATGCTGGGCCAGACTGACTCTCTTTGAAAGTCCTAGCAAAATATTTCTCTACATGGTTCCTTCTAACAGTATCTCAAGTTCCATGTGGTTTCTGAGCCCAGAAAACAGTACTGCTATACAGGTGTCAAAAAGGCTGGGACACACCTCAGTCATGAGGATGAGTGAGGTACTGATGAGACAAGGAAGCAGGGTCCTGGCATTTTAGCAAAGTGACAAGTATCTAGCTAGCAGGAAAGACTGGCTTACATTAGCCCACAGGCTTCTTTGTTTATTTGAGGGTTGAGGGAAATCTTCTAACCAGTCTGTGAGAATAGCAGGAGATCTTATTTTGCTATAGGAGACCCAACTGGTAAAATGGGAATAATTAAAAAGACTAAGAAAATTCTAAGACTTTGGGGAAAAAAAAAAGGAAAAGTAAAATTACAGCAAGGCTTCCTGCTTTGACTGGGAGGTGGACTACAGGACTTCTAAGTCTCCAACATAAATCAGACATCTGGGTATTTCACTTACCAAGAGGCTGGTAAACCCCACTTTCCTACACCTTGTCCTGTTTAGAGGGTGCCAATTTCACTTTGCCTCTTTCTCTGGCCACCCTGTGACAGGAAGCCCTCCTGAGGCATACAAAACACTAGGTAGGGGTTCCCCAGGAACAATATATAGACATTTGTGATTCTGTCACCTCAATCAGCAGTTACTGAATACCCAGTGTACCAGGAACTGTGCTTTTCCAAAAATCATATTGTGCCCAATAGAAAATAAGAGCCTGCTTACAAATATAAAGAGAATCCCCAGAAATTAAACAATGAGTCCATTTCTTAAAGACTGATTTTCCCTGATGGCAAAGCAACTTAGTTTACCTTGCCTATAGTTGCAATTCAGTTGTACAGAAACTAATTTCACCAGCAAACATACATTGGTAAGTGACTGTGGATGCAAAGAAGTGCATGCCTTGAAATTTCTTGTCTGCATGGCAAGGTATGACTGCCAGCTGCGTGTCCTCCAACCCCAGACACAAGTGGCTTTTGGTGATGTGAGAGTTCATACTGACAGAGGCCTCTCCCTCCTTGACATCTACAGATGCCTTGACTGTCCTCAGGTGTTCTCAGTCCTTGACAGCCTATAGACAGTAATCTGTTGCCAAGCAGAGTGAAACTCCTTCCTGTTGCACACATGCTCCTGTTGAAATGGTCACTGTATGTCAATGTCAATACATTTGCTCATCTTAACGCTGGCAACTCTCAAGTGGAAACTTGGACTGGATCAAGAACACGATCAGAAGAAATGAGACTTCTCTGTTCTAAGAATCCTTCTGACTCTTCCTGCCTTCCGGTTCTGAGAGCAGAGTGGAGGGGCCTCTCATGTCTGGTCCCTGGTGGCTGAACTTGCTTTGGCTGGCTTTCCTGCGCATGTCTTACGGTTTACTGATAAAACTCAGCAACTTCTTTTCTCACAGGAAGCAACGTGCTGGGCGGTAACCTTCCCATAGCTCAAAGTGCTGCAGTTACAGGGTGGGTGGGTGGTGGCTCACGCCCGGGGCTCAAGCCTATGGGAGAGCTCGAACAGGGCCTGCTGGCTGTCGATGACAAATAAATGGTTAACGTAGGACTTCAGCTCTTGGTGCTCCTTGGGAGATAGGTCGCCTCCTATTTATTAGAGAAAAAAGCAACAAATCAATTTCATGAGAACACCGATGCTATTTCTAACCACTGGTATACCCCACATGAAGGCGTGGAGTCAATCTTCCTGGTAGGCTCTTTCTGGTCAGAGTCCCAGAAGTGGTGTCTTTGTTCAACAGGAAAAGTGCCTTTTCAGCTAGGGTGAGATTTCTCAGGTTAGGCAGTCAGACTGGCATCAACTATATTTATTATGTAACAATATATACTATTAAGAAGTTATGCTACCATGCCTTTCCACAGTAAGGAAAATGAGCAAAGTCTCATGAGTAAGTGGTAGGGCCGAGATTAGAACATGGGTTCCGTGGCTCCTGAGTCCATAATCCGAGCCCCATGCTGTGTAGTTAGTTGCCCATTTAAATGGCCTGCACTGCCTCTGTATATCTCAGCCTGAAATTGTTAGGAATCACATAACCTGTAAGCATATGAACAGAGCGGCTTGCTTTTTTAAATTAAAATTTTTAAAAGATGTTCGTACGCTTCTTTAATGTTCTTATTTTTTGGGGGGAAAAATTAGTGAACAACTGATTGAAGAGATACCACAGAACAGAATCTAAGTTATAGCTAACAGGCAGAGTGAGTTGAGAAAGTATGAGTATGCACTAAAGTCTACACAAAGGAGGACAGAGCAAGTGGAGCTTCCACTCACATATCCAAGACAGGCAAAGAACTGTGGGGTCACAGAGGCTTTAGTGTACCGTGAATGTGTGCTAGTGACAGCTCTGATAAGGAACCAGAGATAAAGAGCATGGACAGTGGTGCTAGCCCATAGGCATGGGAAGATTGGCCCACCAGGGCCAGAGTGGAATCACAGATGAGTGTGACATTGGAGCTTGGCTGGAGCAGAAGCAAGACCACAGGGAAATGAGCATTTTACTGCAGCATTTTTTCTTCTGGTGAAAAACTTTTCTCCCCTCTTCTATGACAAATGGGTTTTATGAGGAAATAATTTAAGATTCACCAGTCATAGGTAGCTTGTAATTCAGATTTAATAACTCAGATTTAATAACAAGGCTTCCTAGTTTCAGCAAATAAAACTAAAAGTTTTAACTATGGCCAAAAAGCTATGGTAGTCTAGAAATTGCTTTTGGTTTAGTAAATGTTGTTTTGAAAAATATGATACTATAAAGATAAATTTGTAGTTAGCTTGCAAGCATTAAAAAGATGGCAGGATGAGAGTCATAACCAAGACAAATGATCCTTTGCCTGACACTTAATAGTTTATAACTGACTTGACATTATCTTATTTTATTCCAAATATTGATACTGGTTTGCTAAGCCCATATAAACTCTTAAAATGAACTCACAAAATTCAGTCTTATCCCAATTTTTAAAGATATATAAATATTAGATACAAACAGGCTTGATAGCTATTTAAATTTTTCCTTTGCTTTGTGCTATGCAAAGTCACTATCTGGTGAATAGGTGGTTCAAGGCCAGCTAAACCAGTATAACCATTTTGCTCATAGTTGGAACATATATAAGCTAGAGTCCCTCAATAAATAAGACTGATGCTTGTCTTAGAATTAGCTGAATATCCAACAAACACTTGGGCAGCAAAGGAAGAAGAAATATGAAACTATACTTACCAGCAGTTATACCTGTACATTTGAATAAACCTCCCTGACGATGCTATTATTACTGTTTGGAACTGCTTTATACTTGCATACTTAATGAAGAATTATATAAGCACATATCAATGGCATTAATTGATGTGAATATTCGATCCCATATTTATAATTCTCCTTTTCAAACAGAGAACTTTATAATCCATACAGATGTTCAATACTGCCAGCGAAGAGCAGTATTATACAGAAAAAATTTTAAGTTCCCTAGAGGGCGGGACTTTGATTTTCTACTTTACATCTACTTCTGTATTGGTGAAATTTTTTGCAATGAGGATATGTCACTTAAATTTTATTTAGCAGTCACTTTTGAGTGATTTATGATTATTGAACTTAACTTTCTATTTTTTTGATTACCCTTTATAAAATCAGCACAGGACAAAGCAAAAGAGTCTGGCAAGGAAATCAGGCAAATTCAATTTGACTTCTGGCCGAATGAGGTAATGTCTGAGCCTCAGTTTTTTGCTCCACACCCAAAGGGTTAACAGTCCCCACTTACTAGGCTGCTGGAGGACTCTGCTGCCCAAGAGAAAGCTCCTGCACTCAACCAAGTCGATTTCCTTCCTTCCTGCAACGTTCTAACGCAGGGTAAGTTAGAGTAATTCCAACTTAAGTTAGGGCAATTCCATTTGAAATCTCAAATGGAATGAATATTGCTCCATACACAGACTCAGTGGGGATTCTACTAAAGTCTCAAGAAAAGTACTTTTAAGCTGAAAGGCAGCTCCAGAAGAGAAGTTTTGGTTGGAGAGCAGAAAAGATTGGAGAAGCTGCTTTAGGTTCCTTTATAAACTGTAGTCCTATTCCAGGAAGGCCCTGAGCAAGAAGGTTAGAGGCAGGGTCACCCTTGCTAAACTTACCAATGGTTCTGAGGTGACAGACAAGCAAAGCAAGACTTGCTAAGACAGGGTAGGCTATCAGAAGTTTCTGACAGCCTAAAGTCACTGTAGACAATGTAAACTTGCTTCTTCAAGAGGATAATGACTTACCATACCTGATCTTTCTGTATATCCCAAGCATATAGTAAGGTAACTATGTGAGAATCTGGAATATGCACACAATATGCATACACAGGCATATTATACTTTACAATCTCTTTAAGTTCATGACCTCCAGGTACTTGTGATATGGCCACAGTCACTTTGCTTTCCACACCCGACTTCAATTACTCACCAAACTGGTTAGTCCTGCAGTGTCTCAGGGTTCGGACAGTGTCTGCAATCATGTGCTGGAAGGCAGAAAAGAAAGCACATCAATGGAAAGGTCATTTAGGGTGTAGCAGTGCCTGATGGAATAGATGGATAGTCTAACACCTTTGAGTGTAAACAGAAGAGCTGTTCTTGAACCTGGAGATAATTTTAATTAATTACATTGAGCTTGGACTACAACAGACTATTTAGTCCTTGTCTATAGAAACAGTGGCTCTCAAACTGGCCACATAAGTTGGAAGCCATAGGAAGGCAGGCTGTCCTTGTCTGCATCTGCTTGTGCTTTTTCCTGCAGGTGGGTATCATCTCTTTTCACAATGCCTTTCTAAAATCTAACTTCTGAACGTGGGAAGAGCCCATTCCTACTGTTCTTTGTGTAGTGTATATTGGTTTTTTGTCACTGTCACTGCTGTTGGACTTGACTTCTCTTCTCAATCAGGTACCACCAGAGGGCTCTGCAGGTCCAGCACCTACAACATATCATACACATAAGCTCATGTTGAATGGAGAAGAAAGTTTTGTGGACTCAAAAAAGGTTCAAATGGTGGCAGGAAATGAGGTACTTATGAAAAAGGAATGTTTTCTACAACATCAACATATCTGAAAAGACCATTTTCTGTTTATTATCTACAATCTCTCCTATTGTCTTCAGTATAAATTTCTTTCTTTAAACTACTCACTGACCTCCAGGTAAAGTCTTACATTTGTAGCTGCTTTTGACAGATTCCCCCACCTCACACTGTGTACCTGCAATAGTCGTCTAGCTCACTGTACTATTTTTAGTTTTCCATGATGACAGAAACATAGTGTTTTGGAAGAGATCATTTCCCACTATGGTTTCTTTCCCACACTGGCAAGAAAAAATCTCTTACTACCGTTGTCACTTAGTTTAGTCCTCTGGAGAATTACAGTAACTTTCTATTTTGTTTCATATTGAAACAAAATGTTTTGTTTCAATGCCATCCTATTATTCAAGAATCAAGTTATTCATTATCTACTTCTTCATTCCCCCCTACCACCCATCAGTCTTGCCTGTTCACACTGACCACAGGATCACCAATTGACAGCAAACCCTCAGTAAATTACTACTGAAAGAATAATGCTAACACTAAAAAATACTTCAGAAATCCAGCAGAATGACAGAAATGCTATTTGAATATGACCTACTGATTAAATTGTTCTCACAACTGCATTGCTAATGTACTTCTTCTTGATAGAGGGAAATTAAACAGAACACGGATTATAGCAGCAGCTCAAGCAGCATTTACAAAGGAAATGAGACCTGACTCATGTCTGTGCGAGTGTATTGTTACATTTCCTTCCCCAAATTTTACCCCTATTCCCAGGATAGTTTTCTCATTTCAGGCTGTGGCGTCACACTGATTTCTATCATGTGCCATTTGTGCAGCTTATGCAAAGCTGGAGCTGATGTAAGGCTTGGTGCAAGTGCAGCACTGATACCTGAGCCCTGATTCTCATCCTCCTTTCTGCAGGGGAGGTAGGGAGGAAGGGAGATAGAGTAAAAGATGATCTTTTAATATTAAGGGATGCTCTTAATATTGAGGGGTAAAAAGCAAAGGAGAAACCCTTTGTTTCTTCATTATTTAACAGTTTGAGATAGGAGCATTTGAAGTTGCTGAGGCAGCAATGAACTTAGCCCAGGGAACAACAGAAATCTTATTAGACCCAGTGAACACTTCTGGATCTGCATGTGGTCCAATTTAATGTGTTGGCCTGTGTCAGCCAGATAAAGATAATACACTGAATTATCTGCTGGCTGGCTGAAGTTAATATCTACCAGGAGGAATTGGCCCCTTGCAAGTTAATTCAGTTAGGTTCTATTGGTTCATTATTGTGAAAGATGGTCATGTTTTAGCTTCAGTGAAACACTGTCCTTTACTAGTAAACATTCCTTAATTAAAAATACTGTCTCCGCTGGGAAGGTCAGTCTCATTCTCCGGCATTCAAGTATAACATAGGTCTATGTATGATGTACAGTTGATTCTTGTCCTTCTGGGAAAACATGCTAACCTCACCTGTCTTCTCCATGTAAGGAGGTTACCAGTACCACCTGGTCTGCTCTCTTTAGAAATGATGTGCCACCAACTGCCTGGCAGCTTTGCGTTTGTGCTATGGCCTGCTGCATGCATGCACAGCTGCACCCAGTTCCGGATTCTTTTTTTTTAAGTTCTTTTTAGGAATTTTAAATCGAGCATTACTTATACCATGCTGTTTTCTTAAACTTTCTTAAGGAATTAAGGATACCGTCATTGACCCTAATGAAACCAGCATTATTTATAGATTTTGTGTTAGCTCCTATGGTTGGGTGGGCGTTTGCGCACATGAAAGCTGGTATTAAGAGCATGGTGGTGCACACGTGTAATCCCAGCTACATGGGAGGTGGCAATGGGAAGGACAGCTGTTTGAGGCCAACTCGGGCAAAAGTTAGCAAGCACAAAGCCCTGAGTTCAAACCCCAATACAGCCAACAACAACAAAAGAAAGAAAGAGAAAAAGAGAAGAAAGAGAAAAAGAAAAGAAAGAACAAAGCTGGCATTAAAAGGCTTCAGCTGGATTGCTGGAGAGAGAAGTTAAAGACCACAGATGGTGGTAAGGAGAGTGTAGGAAGGGTGTTGAAATCTTCCTTTGGCTCTTTCCCTTTTGTGCCTGTAAGGAATTGTTCTCTCACTTTGGTGGTACTATCTGAGGGGAAATGACACAATGAACTTTGCCAGTTCAATTTAGGTTCAGTTTAGGGAGGAGGTCGGCCACCAGTCTTTTCTTAACAACAGGCAACAGTCGGATTATAAAGAGTACCATTGTTCTCCTGGGTCCCCGCTGGGTGAGAAGGAAAAACTTTCTAGACCTTTACAGGGATTCCACTTGGTGGCGTGATATACCACATCCCATATCTTCATGCCTGCTCTTCAAAGATCATTTGGTGTTCTTAAGCAGTGTTGGCCAGGAGGTAAAGTAAACATTGATCAAAAGCTTGGTATTCTGCAATTGTTTAATACCAAACACGAGATTAACCTTCTTGTCACTAAGAATTCTAGTGACCACAGCCTTTGTTTGCTCACAGGTGCCCTGTTCCAGACAGCACACAGCAATACCAAACAAGTATAAACAAACCACTATAATTTCCAGCTGTGTTGGTTTGACTACAGCATATGAAACAAGTGAGCCTCAATTCTTTTTTGTGTGTGGTAATAGGGCTTGAACTTAGGGCCTTCACCTTGAGTCACTCCACCAGCCTTATTTTTGGTTGGCTTCAAACTTCGATCCTCCTGATCTCTGCCTTCTGAGTAGCTAGGCATGAGCCACGGGTGCCTGGCATCTGAGTTTCAATCCTAAAACGGTGCTTAGAGACTTAAATATTTATCGACACTTCCACTTCAAAAATACCTAGCCATGAAATGACCGTCTTCAGAATGTTTAAAGGGGAGCTATAGAAAGATCCTGAAAATGTCTGTCTTTGATAGTCCAGCTGTTTGGGTTTGAGGCGATGAGAGCCAGCCCCACTTGTCCTGCACTGCTTCAGCTATGAGTGGTGAGCTGGCTGGTGATAAGAGCAGAGCACACAGGAGGCAAAGGTCAGATGCCAGACCTCATTTGGATCCATCAGACTGCATTGTTCTTTGGTCATGGTCTGTGGCCCCTTCCTCAATCGACCTTCTCTCAGAGGCCTGACTCAGTCTCACAGGGAGTGAGGGGTCAGTTCTTGAAAGAACTCACCCAAGTCCATTACCATTACTGAAAAGGTCACTCAAAGGTCAGAGTCCCTGGAGAAGGTTTATTGGGATCCTCTTTAGCTGTGACTGAATATTTAATCTATGACACTAAAGATCATCTGTCAGACAAATGCAATCCTCTGATAGTCAAGCGGTTTTTTTGGAGTATCCTATGGTACAGTTGCTCAGTTTCTGAGGTAATTCCTCCTCTGCCCATGGTGGGCCAACAGGGCTCAAGGAGCCCACTGCAGGACTAAGCACCTGGGAGTGTCCTGGAGATGATTCAGGAAGGGCATTTCAGGAACATAGATGAGAGGACTGACCAGGGAACCTATACTCACAAGCAGGAAGGTACTTTTTCAGAGGCATTAAGGGATGGCCCTTCCCCTGACTTACAGACCCAACAAATCCCAGGTGTATACCCAAGCTTGGAGTCCTGGGAGACAGACATATCCCCAGGATAATTTCTCACACCATGCCTCGGATGCAGTTCACACCGAGGCATCAGGCAATGCCTCTGAAGCAGTAAAGCTCAATGGAGCTCATCCGGATAGATTTCCATACGTGGTCCTTAAAATGTGGCTAGTGCATAGTTGGCATGCGCTGGGTACTGACCATGTTCAACATGCAGCAAGTGAGCTTCTGGAAATGATGTGTTCAATGGAAAAAGGTCCTAAACCAGGAAAGACATTTCCTAAACAGGAAAGACAAGGGGACATTTCCTTTATAGTGAGAAAAAGGAGAAATAATGAAATTTACGTACCAGTTTTTCAAAATTGACAAGATTATCCAAAAATGTTTTATTTCCTTCATGAATAAATGTTACATCTGTAAAGTAAAAACAAAAAGGTGTACGTACCATTAGGAATGGATCATGAAGCAGGAATGAAGAGATCTAGGAACAATGCAACTTAGGGATTTTTCTTAAACAGTATGGAATTATTTCATGCATTTGCAAGGCAAGTAGAAATTGAAACTGTATAATATTTGATGTGAAAGTACATAATTTATGGGACATTCTTTACACCCACAGTGAAGTGTTTGACCTCAACCTATTTGGTATAAGCTAATACAATATAACTTAATTGGTCCATTACGTTTTCAACACAGAAACTTAAGCAGAAAATAAGTGAATACTCTTGAAAACCAGGATTTTCATATTGGTGTGTTTCCTTTAAAAAATCCTTGGCAATATGTATGTGACTTGCTTTGCTTAAAACAGACTTTGATTTTCAAATTTAAAGTTTTGGTTCACAAAACAGGGTTCCTGATTATGCAATGGAAGTGAGTAAGGATAGGGGTAAGTTTGAAAATGGCAGGATTTTTGGCACCATGAGTAGGCAGAAAGTATCACTGACAAAAATAACAACAGGAAAGTAAGATGCAGGTATAGTTTTGGAGGAAGAGAAAGTTAAATTTGCTTTGAAACTCAGTAGATTTAAAGTGACTAAGGAGCCTGGGGTGCAGCTCAGTAGCAGAGCCAATGCCCAGCATATGTGAGGCCTGGTGTTCTAGTCCCATTACCAGGAAAAAAAGCAAGGATACTGAAATGAACATGTCCTTTTAGCTGCAAAAGCCTTAAGACATACGATTTGGGAATTAGACACATTAAAGGTAGCAACTGAAAGCTTTGCGAATAGATTCTGCACACACACTCAAATCACAGGATCCACAGCTGAGCACTAGGACAGCTTCACAGACATGGGTCATAATAAGAAATATACTAATTTAAAAGGCATACAAATATTCATGTCTTGTCATGAGTATGGAAAGCCAACAAATAAAAATAGTTTTAAACAATCTTATTAAGATGATCTCATAGAAAAGGAGGGAAAGGACAGTTTTAAAATTTCTATAAGTAGAAAGACATCATATTTGCATTAAACCACGATTTTTATTCATTCCACTGTTCCCTAAGGGGTATATTATGAGACTGGCACTCCAAAAACCTGCCTACAAACACTGGGCCACTGAACTTCAACTGCCTGTCAGGAAGTGACACCAGTTACATTGTTCTCACACACACACTGATACAACTCTGACCCAAGGTGTCCCCTGTACACAGCTTTCAGTATGGCCTTCCATGTTTTAATTACCCAGTCTTCTGACAGTTCCTCTGGTTATTTTACTATCTTTTGTAGTTTTGCTTTCAGAAATAATTTTTTGCAAGCTCTCATTCTGTGTTATGATATTTAGAAGAAAGTAGTCCATATCATTTTGTTTTTACTTTCCTCATCCCCCATCATCCTATGGACATATGATAAGGATGGTGACAATAATGTCAGACACAGTTTGAAGTACTTTACCTGCATTAAGTCATTCAATCCTCACAAAAGCCTATAAGGTGGCCCTAGGAGGAAAGCACATGAAGATACTAGGGCCTAAAGGACATCCATAATTGAGTCAAGCTCCCAGCTACAGGGGGATTAGAGCTCGGATACATACCTGGGGAGGCTGGACCCCCCTCAACATGGCACCTCTCCAGAGACCTCAAGTTGAAAGGACTTGGACTTTCTTGCTTCCAGTTAGTCAACGTGCTGTATTTCCGGCATACCAGTTATCTATGTAAAAGTGTTTCCTTCATCACCCCCACTCCCCCCTACCCCCATGTGTATGTCTATATTCCTGCCTATCTTAAATCTTTCCACTTCTTGGGAGTTACCTCCTAAGCTTAACTGTCCAGACTAGTTGAGGGCAACATATGGGATGCTGTTCTGCTCAGGGGTGGGGCCTGCTGCACTGATGCTGATATGGGTACCAGGCATGGATGGTGGGGAGGGAGCTGAGGAGGCAGTCACAGGGTCAGAGGCTGGAAAGGGCTGCAGCCCATAAGAAGGGGAAAGACTTCAAGAGGATGAAGAATTCAATGCAGTTGAATGGCAGGTGTGTGATGAGAAAGGTGAGAGCGAAGGGAACAACAGGGAATGGGTGATTGAGTTCACAAACTGGGATGAGAATTTAAGCCATGGGATGTGACCTGCCAGGCCCCTTTCACCTGGAGATATTTGAACACACTACAAACACCTCATAAAACAGAACTGCCAGATGCAAGGACATTGTTTGAAGAGATGGCAAGAAACATACAGGAGGAAGAAACAACAGGCACCCCAACATTCCTTTCTTCAAATGCCTACAAATATGCAACAATAATCTCCACACAACCCTGAATGGAGACTTCAGTTAATCCTCAACCACCTTTTGATTATTCACTCTCATGCAAGACCACCACCTCCGAAAATCATGCACGATGTATGTGCACAATTCAGCTGGATCCGTTGCCAACACTGAGGGCTTCCCTCAACCCTTCCTGAACTGGATTCCACACTACATTAGGGGAAAGTACATCAAATGACAAGAAAATTCAGCTGGGAAGGAGAAAAGCTGACATTGGAAGGGTCTTCAGGTAATCCACTTACTTGATAGTCTGCCTGTTCACTGTTTACTGGGAACTATTTCAGAAGAAGGTAAAACATGGGAGACTTCATCCTTCCTGAACACTGAAGGAGTTCAACTTGCTCCTATTTTCTAATTAAAAGCAACTCAAAGTAGCAGGTACCAAAGAGGGAGGAAAAAAGTTTTCACTAAAAATTAAGCTGGTTGCTATTCAATAGTTCATTATTCCTTTGAAACAATCATGCAGTTAAAAAACCCCTAAGAATTAAAGTCATTTATTTTTCCTGAAATGTCTTGTCTCGGTCATGATATTATATAAATACATACATATACATATATATGGGTATATATACACACACACACACATTTTTAATCCTATTTTCCTTTGAAAATGAATTCAGACAAAAACAGCAACTTTAAATACAAGAGAATACTGATATTGTTTAATTTTAATGTTAATAAAAATTAAAACAAGGAAAACTAGGTACTTATTTAAACCTGAGAAGGCTTCTAATGAAAAAGTGAAAAAAAAAAAGCTTAATTTATACTTGTTCTTTTGGAATGAGTGAATGTATTTTTGATAGAAAAAAGGAAAATTTATTTTGCTGCCAACAAAAAAGTAAACTCAGCAGAGCAGAAAACTGCATCCAAGCTAAGATGTATGTGTGAGACATTTGACTGCATAAGTATCTTGGGGAAAGAACCACAGACATATAGCAGAAAGTTCTGCTCAGACCTAATTAGGTTACAGGGACACTGTAGGATACACCATCTTAAAAGTAGCTATTGTTTCAACTTTTTTCCTTAGACAAATCAAATCCTTTCCTACATTTGTCCTTATTTTCCACTGTCCTTATTGTGCCTACATGATTCTAGGTATTACTTCCCACCTGCCATCCAAGGAATTTATTTTACAAATAAAAACTATGAGCCTGAAGAAACTTGTCTTAAAAGCAAATAAATACAGAAAAATCGAATGAACTTTTAAATGCTATTTTGCATTTCATATACTGCATTGCTTTTGTGCACCAAAAGTACTTCTCACACAACAGCATAGTGGGGGCTATTGCCTCTGAAACTCAGATGCAAACACAGAATGTGAATGAACACTATTTGGGTTCCGAATGCCAGCCTTATTCTTGTTTGAATTAAGTATATCATAGATTCAAGAAAATAACACAGCGTTTAGAAGCAAAGCAGAATAAAAATACAAAAATTTCCAGTGCCAAGTTTTATGAGTCAAGTGCAAATGCTTTGATGTCTGCTTAAGCACAATTAAGCACTGCAGGCATCTCAAAAATGACTATTTGAAAAGTTATTATATACCAGCAGTTAGGTATGAATGTCAAAATTACCATAAAGAAATAAACTGAGTATCCTTCTAAAGTTAGAAGGATAGATTTCTGGAAGATGAAATTACATAGCATTAAAGATAAAAAAAATCATTACCTTTAAGCAATAAGGGCATGAAAGGGATTTTTGGAGGCTTCATCTTTTTGAATGCATCTCTGTAGGCTTTGTGATTTAGGGAAGGATCCTGCCGAACCAACCAGATTACAAAGAGAAAGAAAAATCAATGTGCCATAGAAACAATTCTCAATCTACTTTTGCTCTACAATTTGAACACAATTTAGATATAGAGAGGTTCTTCCTAAGAATGAAGTAGATGAAGGTTTCCTAGGAGAATAAACTCACTAAATTAGGGCAGGAAATCTAGGCAATGAATGTAACTCAAGTTATTGGTTTACAATACTGGGAAATGACTTCAAAAGAGAGTCACTTTTTGATTGCCCTATTATTTTCCTCAAATAGGTTCTTTAAATACAGCTTCCTCTGCATAATTTATATCATGAGGCAACCTCAAAGTCTTTTGTTAAGTCCACTACAAAGACAAACTACCCTCATAATGCAGAAAAAACAAGAGAACGTAGTTTCACTGTCCTTAAAAGGAAACTATAAACTTTGTATCCCAACCTAAGAAATAATAAAAAGGAGGAAAGTGAGTTCAGAAAACTCACTGAACACTAAAATTTAATTTCATAGGCTATGAAACAGACAATGCTTAAAAAGGACTATTCTTACGACTTTCTACAGGGAGAGGAAGAAGCATCAACTGTTGACTTGCTTTACTCATTAAGGAGCAAAGCTACTTTTTTTTTTTTTTTTTGAGTTTTCTCTTTTAAAGACAAGGCCTCACAATGTAGTCCAGGTTGGCTGCAAACGCTCAATCCTCCTGCCTTAGCCCTCTGAGTGATGGGATTGTAGACATGAGACACCATACCTAGCTCAAAGCTAGATTCTTAGGATGCAAGCAAACTAGTCTAGGCTCCCTGACATTGTGGCATGCAGCAACTTTTCACTGAATCCAGAAGGAAACTGGACACCAACAATTAATTTGACAAACAAGTCCTCTTTGGCCCAACTACTTACTGTTAAACTTTCAAGTTCAGAGAAAAGTTTCTTAAACTTTCCAGGGATTTTCTAAAACAAACAAACAAACACACACAGAAACCAAAAGTCAGTTATTTTGAAAGGTACTGTAGGGAGTTTGCATTAAATCGTGTTTGCTCCTGTTACGTTTCTGAACATAAATACCTCTGTCACTGGGCTGTCCCCTGATTGCTTCTCATTAGGCAGTTTTCATCATTCCCTTAATATGACATTCCTTAAGAATGTTGCTAAAAATAGCTTAACAGCCCCATGACTCAGGAATCTGGCTGTCAGACGTTCCGCACGCTGGTGGTTATTTAATAAAAACTTAGCTTGCTCCATATCCTACCTTTGACGAATGTGCTCATCTTAACAGTCTTGCTGAGTGGAAAATAATAACGTTGGCTGATGTCTTTTATAAAAATAAATGATTATATTTCACAGTAGAGGGATAAATAGTAAAGGGCCATCAAAACCTTAAGAACCTCAACCTGTAAAGCCTAATAACATCAATATGGGGCAGGAAAAAAACCAGAGGATGGGGACATATGCCATTCTCCAAAATAAAAATTCAGGTCCAGTGAAAAATGGCCCAGAATGTTCCAGCCTGCCTTTCACACAAGTGAGTGAAAACCTGGATGCCTTTCACGCTGACTTAGTGACCTTCCTGTCGTAGAGAGTTTAGCCTTGAAGCCTATGTGAGTTCTGACTCTGCCCCTTTCTAGCTGTGTGGTTTAGTGTGAGTTGTCTCCAAGCTCTCTGATCTCAGTGTCTCTAGCTACAGGCACAGAGGCAGCTCACAAACATATATTGTCTATGGCTGATGCTCAACAAATTCTAGCTATTAACAACAACAGGTTCAAGAAGATGTTTGTGGAATTTTGTTTCCACATTGAATCAAAGTAGAGAGGCCAACTTTCACAATGATTAAACTCTTGTTTCAAAATAGGTTTTTAAATTTGGTAATTTTGAATCTGGACTCAGTTTTTCATAGCAAACAGGTAGCTTAATGTTTGGAGAAACACACACACACACACACACAATGAATGGAAGACTAATTAAATAAGATAAAATGTTGACAATCAGGTGGGCACCAGGCTTATACCTGTAATCCTAGCTACTATGGAGGCAGAAATTAGAAGGATGGAGATTTGAAGCCAGCCCAGGCAAATAATTCATGAGACCCTATCTCAAAAAAAAAGGCCCATCACAAAAAAGGGCTGGTGGTGTGACTCAAGGTGTAGGCCCTGAGTTCAAGCAAAAACCACAACAAAGAAAATGTTGACTATTATTCTTCTGAACTATGTATCTTGGTTTGTTGTCATCCCACAGCAATGTCCCAGTGGCAGCTGAAACTCAATGTGTCCAAAGTCAAACTAATTTACTCTAAAGCCCAGCCATGAGTCAAATCTGGCTCATGCTCCCTTTTATAAATAAAGTTTTATTGGAATACTAACATAGCTATTCATTTATTTATTAACTATAGCTGATCTTACACTACAATGGCAGAGTTAAGTAGTTGCAATAGAGACCTTATGGTCCACATGGCCTAAAAAATATTTGGCCCTTTACCAAAAATTTTGTTGTCCTCTGATTCAGTTTCTCTGTGGCAGGGAGGGGGAAGGGAGATTAATGAATGCTACAGTGAAACAAAGGAAAAGCAGAGTTGGGGAATGTTACCTGGAGACCAGAGAAAGGTCACCTTTCCCCACAGGTTAGAGCAGGCAATGAAATGACATGTTATTATGTATGGGACCAGCTGTTACCCGCCCTCCCCCATTTCTGTAACCTCCTCTAAATAGTGTATAAGGAAAGCCCCCTTTGTTCTCGGGGTTTAACCTTTGGACTCGAGTCTACTGAGTCACTGCCAGCTTGCTTAATAAACTTGCTTCCCAAAAGATTTGGTGCCCTCTCTGTCTCTGTATGAGCCTTCCTGCAATATCTCAGACTGACTTTTTTCCTGACTAGATTTAGTCAACAGATCCAGAGATCTGGTCACTCTGCTGGGATGCCCACTCTATACTTAGCAACTTCCAAGTTAACCTCCAAAGTTCTATTGCTCAGGGATTCTTTTGAGTCTTCTCAGCTACCCTGAGGTAGACTGAGTCCCTCCACTCGTTTCTCCCTGGCTAGGGGGACTTGGTCCAAGACTTTCTTCATCACATGCACACTCTGTTCTAAGGTGTCCACTTTTTATCTGCATGGTGCTAAGCCTGGTACATGGTAGGCAGTCCATATGCAGACAAAGCCATTTGATTTGATTGAATTAATTCTTTCAACATTTGCAAATCAAGTTTCTTTCAAGGTTTTATTCAAATTTCACAACCCCCCCACTCCACCCCGCAGACTCTTACTAGCCATTTATTTTCCTTCTGCTCTGATCAGTTGTTTCATTTTTCACTTGTCTCCTTTAATCTTAGAATGTGTGTGAACATCTGTATGCTTAACAGAGCAGGCAAGCCTTTCATTTCTGAGTCCCTTTAAGGAGCACTGGTCTCGACCCCTGGGTCACTGCAGTGCATTGTGAAGGATTGTCCCTGACTGAAAGAGAGTGAAGCCATGAGGAGTAACAGGAATTGCATCTGAGAGGACTGTGGAGCAAGGCCACAGAGACCTGACTGAGCCACACACAGGCTGGAGCCCAAAGAAGGAAGGCTCAATGATTACAGCAAGATGACGAGAAATGGTGCACAGAGTATGGTTGGCAGGGAAAGGAGTTCGAACAAAAGCCCAAGGAAAGAGGATAGAGCCATGGGAGAGGTAGAGTCAGACGCCTGTGTCTGGTTAAGCCTATACATACTCTAAGAGTCCATGTGTCAGAATCCAAGTGGGCTCAGCAGCCTTCATCATACAAGGAAGCAGGGCCAGCATTCAGGAGACTGGAAACTTATTCTATATTGTAGGACTAGAGGTGTGGTTCAAATGCCTACCAGGCACAAAGTCTGAGTTCAAACGGAAGTAACCGCCAATACCTACCTACTTACCTACCACCTGCCACTTACCCACCTACAAAATTCTTTACTTTGGCAAATTTTATAAAGCGTTCTTGTGAACACACTGCCTGAGCCCTGCAAGTGAGCAGACCTGATGTGTAACTTCCTGAACATCACAGTCAACCCATTCACTTCCGCACACACCCTTACATAAGGCCAGACTATGAAAGGACCGGCTGCAGGTGGAGTTGGAACCAGGCTATCTGGCCTCACAGAAGGAAGGTTGAGTCAGCTGGGGATTATTTGACAAATTTTCTCTAGAACCATTTTAAAGACCATTTGCCAGAAAAGTTCCCTACCACCTGGACACATTGCTTTCTGACATTTTTCCTCGAGTATGACTGTGTATCATTTAAACCATCTAAGTCAATGCATTTAAAATGAAAGCTTTCCCTGGAATGTTCCTTTCTTTCTTTTCCCCCATACACTTCACATACACCCTTCCCCTTACACACACACACACACACACACACACAGGTCCCCCAAGGCTTACCTCCCAGGTCTGTGACAGGCGGCTAACAGAGGCAGTGTTGAGACCCATCACAATAGCAAAGAAAGAATTCAGGTTTCTCTGCGCTTTGCAGCTATGGAATAAAGGAGAGGGAGGACACATTGAGGAAACATTCTTTCAACCAAAGTGATCACCAGAATAAAACTGAAGTGACCCTGCCAGCCCAAGGTTCATCTCCCTTCACCTCCTTCAGTGGGAGGGGTGGTGCCCCTCAGTGGTTTCTAATGCAAAAGAAAGTTCCAGCACCTGGGCTCCTTCTCCCTTCAGAAGATTTGTGTGCTCTTGATGCTTCAGGAGATCCTTCTCTAAAATTTATTTTGGGTACATTTACAATTTCAACTGAACACTTTTTTTTTTGGTGGGGTACAAAGCAAAGGGTTTCATTATGACATTTCCAAACATACAATCTCAGCATTCTTTTAAATGCCATTTTCTCTACACACTACCTGAAGGAGACCCCACTCATCTGTCATCCCTTCCAGACAGTAGGTCCCTCAGGCGAGAGTACACGTCTATTTCCTTTTTTACATTCTGCCCATATCTGATTGCTTAATATACAGCAAGTCATATACATAGCATTTGCTGAAGCTGAAGAAAAGAGCTTTTAGGGAAATGGTTTTATATTTTTCATGATGAGAAAGTTTACTATTTGTTTTTTTACTCAGTATCACTTATCTGTATAAAATCTTTGATATAATTCTCACAATTTTAGTTTCCCATACACAACTTTTCTAGTTCATACAGATTTCTTTTCATTTAAAACACACACACTATCTGAATGTTTTTATTTTTTTAAAGAAATTAAATTAATACAGACACAATTTCTGAAGAAGACAAACAGATACAGAGCAAATATTAGCTACCGTTCAGTCTAGAATTCTATTACCATGGGTCATCCATCCCATGATACGAACAGACTGTCTGACATGCAGCATTCCAGTTCAGCAACTACTCCTTTGTCTTTGTGTGAGGAAATGAAATCCACTCCATCCACAGAGGTGGGGGATGGGGGTGGTGAAGAGGGAAACATGAATATGCAAATTGGATGCCTTAGGCAGGGAAAACACTTCATGATTGTGGAAATTACTGTTTTCCCTTGGTTATTCCTACTAGTGTGATTATGGGGAATTTAACTTTATGTTTCTGTTGGCATTCTATCCCATGGGCTAGGATAGAGACCAGTACTATAAATAATTCAAGAGCATGGAGCTATATGGAGAAGATGTGAATATATTTCATTTCCCTGGAGATAGATATAATCTTATACTGGGAACAGAGCTGGGTGGTGTCACTTTACTCTTTAGAACAGTAATGTCCTATTTCTCTCTCTAACTGGTATTCATAAGAAACCTTTTCACCCTAAAGAGCCTCACCTTCAAGAATCTCACAGCCCATTTTGGAACAAACTGGCCAAATCAAAAAAAAAAAAGCATTCAGCATAAAAGCTGCCCAAGTGTTAGGTCTATTTGTTAGCCTTCCCATTCACCCCAGTCACAGCAGACCCTAGATAGGTACTTCTGCAATCTCTTGCCAGTAATGCAACATCCCACTTCCTTCCAGAGTTTCCTGGTCTACAGGGATGGCCATCTGTGTTCTACTTTCAGCCTTCCTTTAGGACAACTCTGATCCTATCAGGCTCCTGCCCAGACTTTCCCAAGATCCTATCCACCCTCAACTCAGCTGAAATTCAAGATTGTGTATGGTCTGGTTGCGTCTTCCTTTGCTCATCAGTGTCCCACAGCTTCCTTCCATGTGAGTGTCAAGGATCCCAGGATGCACCTGATTTTCAACAACTCTCACTCCTCCTCATCATCTTCCGCCACTTTCATGGCCTACTGTAATTCAGCCAGCCACACTGAAGGACTGGGTACTGCCTGCTCATTAGTTCTAAGCATAGAGCAGAATGTTTCAGTCTGGCATTTTGACATTTACTTTGAGACACAAATACTCCAATTGCAAAGACTTACACATTTAAGAACAGGACTTTTCAACCATTTGGTCACTTAACTCAGTATTATAGTTTTTACATCCCAACCCTTCTTATCATTGCAAAGAGCAAAAAACCTCATGTGTTTTTTTCAAGGAGACGAGAGAATCAGCACTTTCTTCCATTAGAAACTTACTGAGCTGCAATCTTGATGAATTTTTTCACCAGCTGCACTCGCTTGCCCAGCTGACTACAGAGCAGAATCTCTGTGGCCACCCAGAGCTGGACTTCATTGCATCTCTGCAGTAGAAGGCTGAGGTTCACAGTGTGCTCCCCATTTCCCTGTCTGCTGAATGTGAAGTAGATCAGCTCTTGCTGAAAGAAAACAAATCCATGGCAGGGTTTATTTTTAGTGCAAAGGCAAGATGATTCAAAATTCAGCCCACTTTTAAGAGCTGCTTCAGGTAGCCACTCTCTTATCATTAATATTTTAACAGAGCGTATAATAAGTAATCATATCAAATTCAAAATAATGTATCTTTGGTTTCAGAAACACCCTGCTCAATAATGCTCACTTAGAATCCTTACATAAAAATAATTTTTCAAAAACAGGTCCTGTGCGGGGGATGGTAGCAGTGGGAGAGGGGAAGATATCAGGAAAGGGTGCAGGAGGTGAATATGGTGGAAATATTTACATACGCATGCATGGAAATGGGAAATGAGACCTACTGAAACTATTCCAGGAATGGGGGGAAGGAGGATAAAGGAGAATGATGGAGGAGGTGAATTCAACTATGATATATTATGAGAACTTTTGTAAATGTCACAATGTACCCCCAGTACAAAAATTTTTTTAAAAATTAATTAGAAATAAACTTTCAGAATGGTGAGGAAGGTATCTTTCTAGGAAAAATCTAAGGCATTCTGAAGTTTAAATTATGGGTAAAAAGGAGGCTCCAAACATCCCAAACTTGTTATACAAAGACTCCATTGAAAATGAACACTAGCAGTACTGGTACTTGCTAAGGTGTACATCAGACCAATAGTCATCAAATTTTAGTTTGAGTCAGGACCACTGGAGGACTGATAAAATTCAGACTGCTGGCCCCACCCACCTCTAATATCTACTACTAGTAGTCTGTGGAACGGCTGGAAAAAAAAGGGGTGTTTTGGTGGGGACTGGGAAATTTAGGGGATGTGAATTCAGGGTTTCATGTTTGCAAAGCATGAGCTCACTAAGCAAGTGCTCTACTGCTTGAGCCACACCTCTAGTCCATTTTGCTCTGGTTATTTTGGAGATAGGGTCTTGCCAATTATTTGCCTGGGTTGGCCTCAAACCTCCATCCTCCTGACCTCAGCCTCTCAAGGAACTAAGATTACAGGTGTGAGCTACTGGTACCTAGCTTGCAGGCTGGTCTTAAACAAGTGGGCTTAGGAATTTCCTGCCTCAGTGTTCTAGGTAACTGGGGCTATTGGTGAGAAACACCGTAACTGGCTTTGAAAATCCGTGATTGTAACAGGTTCTCAGGTGGAACTGGTGATGCTGGTTTGGATATCTGTTTTTTGAGAACGTCTGATGTAAGATATTGTCAAAACACAAACAAAGAAAACTGAGAGCAAGGGTAGGGCCCAACAATTTACAAATGCAAGCAGGACCATTAACTATTATATAGAGTCATCCCATACAAGTGATGGAAGATACTTGTTTTTAAATGAGGATGTGTTTTCTTACAGAAGCAACACATTCTACACCACATAACCAGCAACACATTTCACGCTGCTCACATTTCCAAAGACACAAGTCATTTAGCCTAAATGAGTTCCTTAATTGCTCAAATTCAAAAATTTCTCATTTTTAAATGAGAAAATATGAAAAACAGGTCTCTAAGCTGGGCATGAAGTTCCCTTTCAGAAGGAAAGGCCACTTCAGATGAAAAATTTCACTACATGGCAAATGAGTGCAACATATGGTGACTGAGGGCTGAAACATTTTTCAGTCTGGTTCCTGGGAGCCTTTTCATTGCCATTGCCTCATTAATTGTCAATAGCATTTTCTTCCTCATCTATAGTTTACAAATGTTATAACCTGTTCTCAAGGGAGAAGTTGATGAACATAAAAAAAAAATTGAAATATCTCCAAAATTTATAAGAAAGTATTTGAAGTCTTACAGCACAGTCTAAAATTTATGGAATATTCTTAAGTAAAAGAATAGTTGTTGCATGTCTCTACACATATATACATAATAAATATGAATATGGTTCTTATATCACCACTATACACTTCATGGAAGAAAAATTCATGTTAAAGTAAAGTGTTCTTATTAGAGCACCTATATATATTCATATACCCATAGGTCAAATTTCCATAAATATATTCATATACATTATATACATATAAAAATCCAGCATATGGTTGCACTAGGAACAAATAAAGCATGAGCACATATTCAGATTTCCCTAGGATGGGGTCAGACATTCAATATATTTTAAGTCCCCAAATATCCTTTGGAGCCTGGTATCTTAGCATAACTATATCACCACATGAATAAGTATCTTCAAGAAGAATTCACAATTAAAACAGCCTGAGTACTTTTATATCTTCACTCCCTACTTACCTCATGAATTGAGTTGAATAAACTCCAATCAAAATTCATTAATTCCAGAGCAAGATCCCAAGTGTTCATTCCCAAAATCCTCATCGACCTTTGCTGTGATTCCTCATTTTCTGCAAACGGGTTCTAAACCAACAGACAGAAGCAAAAGGGTCTTTAGTAATTCCCAAATGTTTTACAGTGAATTGGCTGCTGGTGGGAAGGCACTAGATGTCCAGATTAGAAAAGTAATCTTTTCTGAGTGCACTTAATATTTTCCCTGGTCTGTTCACCTTCAGAGAGTTACAGCCAATTTAGGATTGGAAGCAGTAGAATGTGATCAATGACACTTCACAGAGTGAGCCTGTCCTTCCCCCTCACCCCCCACAAGCTCACACACACACACTCACAAATCTGATTATAAAACATTGCTCTGGCAGACAGCATAATGAAAGTGAAAGCCCTGAAATCACTTTGGCTTCTGGTAAGAATTAATGTGCCAGCAGGGTTAGTATAAAAACAAACAAAAGAAATGTCACAGTGCACTTCAATAAAGGCAGACATGGCTTTTACAGGAAATATGTTTAACAAGTCTCATCCCAGACACACATTTACAGATTTTATTAAAATGTTCACGGAAAGTGAAAAAAATATTTCACATGAAATAAAAAAACAGAAGCTATTTCATTCATATCCCATTGTTGCAGATTATTTTAAGTATCAACTATTTTCCCTACATAAATGGTTCCTTTAATCACTATGAGGCTGGTAACAATGTTTCCTTAAAAATCTGGAATGATATGATTATGATGCCAATATAACTTTGAATCTATCATCACTATTAAAGTTACTAAAAAATAATTTCACTCCGTTCCAAAACAGTTGATGTTTTTCCACTAAAACATGAATTCTTTGATTTGAGGGATTGGACTTGAACAATTAATGATTTAAAAACAAAAAGAATGGGACTCTGCAGAAATAAATGACATGGTAGGATAAAGAGAACATTTCAGGTGTCAAATAGCAATCCTTACTTCTAGTATGAAAAATAAATGATTTACATTTTAGAAGTTTCATATTTATGAAAAGGTTTCCTAACTAAAGCAAAACTACTGACAACAGAGCTTCACAGAACTTTCCCATAGAACTGACTCTCTTCACAGCAGGTCCAGGTACAAATTGCCTCTGCATCCCCAGTGCAGGATGCAGTGTGAAGTGCAGAAAGTGCTGACTAAATGAACGAGCTTACAGATGCTAGGTGTGGAGGTAGGGGGAGGGGGGAACCAAGGTTTCTCAGACTCAAATGGAAAAGGGAGAACCAAGAGATAGTAAGTAACACCAATAACTGATGAATCATTTGAAGCAGTAAGGATAGATTTACTTGGCATTTTGATACTTGTGCATATTTCTCTATCTTATTTCTTGATGGCTCTAAGTCCTGATGTCTAAGAAGACTAATTTATGTGAAAGTACAGATGGGTACTAGCAATTCATGGGTTATTTTTTCTTCCTCAACAATGTTCTATTTTAAATAAAACCTTCTGGAGACAAAATACCTAAATCAATTCCTCAGGGGACATGTGAGATGGTAGCCAAAGTTGTTGTTGTTGGTGGTGGTGGGGTAAGCATTTGAGGGCAGGATGAAGTGTGGCTCCTTGACCTGTGACCTGCACAGAAAAGGCTCAAATAAAGTAAATGGTTCCCTTTCCTTCTCTTCCTTATTACCAAGCAATGAAAGGGGTACGCAGGAACTTCAGAAGACAAACACAGTGGGACTTAAAATCTAAAACTCTTTCTTACTTGGCTACTGGGAATGTTAAATGATTCTTCAATTACATATACAATAGGAGCCAGCCAGAAAAATCACCCATTAAGCAGATGAGGATGCTAGATGGTTCCGTGACACTGTTAGAGCCTGCTCTTTCTAGATGATGGATCAGGACGTGCCCTATGTTTCAGAATGCAATTATAAGATTCAGGTATTAAGGCACAATAATAGCAAAAAAGATCCAGTTGGCTATAAATGCTCTAAACATTCAAACTGATATTTTCTTCTACATTCTTCAAACTCTTACTTTTCAGTGGCATTTGACATCTCATTGTTAGGGACCCCACCTCACACAGGAAAGTCTGGTAATCCACTCTTTCTTCAAGGAAATGGAACATTCAAAGTGCACCAAATGTGCTGAATTGAATGACAGGCTCTTTCCCCCTAAATCCACCCTGGATGCATTTCTCAGACTAATCTCCATAAATCCACCAAAAAAAGAAGAAACTGAATTAAAACTCCATGGGGAGGAAGTCATTTGTCTCAAATCCCTTATTTTAGAGGATCAGAAAGAAGCAAGGTTACACTTAGGAAGGGTTTAGAATTCTCAGGTTGGGCTTCTCTTTGCTTTGCAAAAGTTGTGCTATCTGCAAGGGGGGAAAAGAGTTTAATATATTTATTATAAAGCATATGCAAATACGCACTGAGCCTGACATTTTCGTGTTTCAAGCACAAGGCTAAAGGTCCTTACCAAAGTGTCGGCCAGATCTTTCCGGTAGACATATATCCGACTTGAGGCCTCAAGGGATTTGGAAATGGCCAAATCATTTGGCTGAAGTTCATGCTTTTCTTTATTTAAAAAAAAAAAAAAAAGGAGTAATTAGAAATACAAGTAGGGTTATGCAATAAATGGAAAGAGTGAAGCTTGCCCCCAAAAAATATTTAGAAGGATAATAACTGAGATCTAAAATAAATGAACTCAGCTCTGGATACTTTACAATACCAGGGGTGTTGGGGACATCACCCCTCAGTATGCATAGAGGGGACCCCCTCTTGACCTTCTTCCTTATAATGTTATAAGAACAGTTTAAGGATGAAGGTAAAATTTACTCATAATCCTCTCTCTCTCCAAAATAACCACACACACACATATAACTCACAATTATTATTATACACATACACATACATTCATATTATCCACACAGATACATTTGCAATGATCCCATATGTAGTTTCTGATTTCATTATAAGCACTTACCCACTTATCAAAATTATTTATATATGTCATGTTTAATTGGTTATGTAACAGCCCATTATACCATCATTTAATCATTTCTCTACTGTTAAACATTTAATGGTTTTCATCTTTTTTGGAGGGGTTATATAAATTAAATGGCATGATATATGTTACATACTAGAACAGGGCCTGGCACATAACAGACACTTGATAAATGGGTTTTATTAATGCAGCCACTATTATATATATTGTTGAAGTCAAAATCTCTGTGCATAAATCCTTGTCTGCTTACTGATGATTTTTCTGAAGATAGATTCCCAGTACTGAAATTACTGGGTCAAAGTGAGTGAATATTTTAAAGTTTTTGATACAAACTGTCACACTGCTTTCTCATTTTAATAAAAAATAAATCAATATATTTTCCTAAAACCAGCGATAAAGTTTATACACTGACCAACACTGGTTATTACTTTTGGTAATTTTGCTTTGCTAGAACCAAAAGAATGATTCCCAGTTTACTTTGTATTTCTTGATTACTAGTGAGGCTGAATACTTTCCACATACTCCTGTTCTATTTTATTTCCTTTATTGTAAATTGTTCCTATCCTTTGGGTTTTTTATCTACCACAGGTGGAGCCCTCTAATAACACAATATCTTTCTTCATAGAAAAAATGTCCTCTTCCAAACCCCCAAATGCACATAAGAAGAGACAAAAGTAATGACTGTGACACAGTCAGTTCTCCTGTAGTTATCAAGTTATTCAGCATGATTGGGACGTGCAGTGTTCCACATATTTCTTTCTAGATAAACATAATCAGTTGAAATGCCAAATATTTTCCTGAACATTTCTGCTTGATACCAAGTACATAAATGATAATCTAATGTATTCTTCATGGCCCAGCATTATTAAGATCAACAGTACTATAATGTAGGCTACTGACATGGGTAGTAAATGATTCCACAATAGCTGAATTCTGAAGTCCTTTTAAGTTTATTACCATACAATAACAGATTAAAACTGAATTTTAACCTCTGAATAAGTGTTTATTGTTCTGACATATGCCTGCTCTGGGAACAAAAATTGCTAGAAAACCACTAAAGCTATGAGAATAACAAAATCCACAAAACCTAAAATATTTCCAACACCTTAAAATTTTTTTTTTTTTTTTTGGGCAAAATGAAAAGTGAATAAAGATAAAAACAACAAAAAAGCCCCCACTAAAACCCAGATCTCATTGTCATTTTTTTTTTTCTGAAGAAGCAGTAAAACATTATTGGTGAAAAATCATGTAACTAGAGCAAGGAATATATTAAGCTCTGATTTTTTTCTGAATTAAAACATTATTGCTTGGAGAATAATAAGAAAGGTTCTACACACACACACACACACACACACACACACACACACACACACACACACACACGGCACTTAATGGAAAGGAAATGATGGCATATTTCCAAGTCTGTGGCATAAATGAAGAGATAAGCTGATATTTCTAGTAATGACCCATTAGGACACCACTGCCCACCCTGATGAATATAATAGAATGTGAAAATGGGACTTCACAGCCATCAAACAGATATTGGGTAGTAAAAGAGCCACTCATTAGTTGCCAGATTCTCATGGCCCCTTGCTGACTGAAGTCAGCTCCCAAGGGACACAGGTCTCAGTTATGCAAAATTCACTTGAAGGCCTTCCTTCTCCAGTACTTTCAGTCTAAATGGAAATGAGGCAGTAGCACTTTCTGCAGTGGTACTATCTTTAGAGGCAAATGTTGGTTTTGATTTAACTTAATATTGTGTAAAGTCATTTAATATTTCTGCTCTTCTCAAAAATTAAATATACCTCTATCATATTTATCTGAAATATGTGAAATACATTTTTAAAAATTCCACCACTCTCTGATTAAAATCCATGGGGTCCACGTTTCTTAAGTTCTTGCTCTTTTTTCCTAGACAATTTGGGGTGGAGTGGGGTTGCTGGAGATTGAACCCAGGGCCTCATACATACTAGGCATGTAGTCTACCACTGAGCTACACCCCAGACCTAGATTACATATTGATAGAATGTACAATGAGAGTTCTAGGAAAGGAGAGACTCCTTCATTGTGCCTACGGGAAGGCTGTATACAAGTGGGCAATAATGCAATAGGAGCAATATTTTGCTCCATAATACTTTGGTGTCACATATATTCTGGGATTCATCTCCCCCTATATGTAGAATGGTAACAAAGGAGAAACGCCATCTATCTGCTCCCCACCCCCTCCTGCCCCCACTCTGGTTGATTAGTTCACATAGTACTCCCATTTCTCAACTACTGATGCTCAGTCACTTTCTTTGTATTTTCCTCAGGGTTAATGAGATATTAAATAAAGATTGTAAGTCCAAAAGGAGACCGGCAACATTGAGAACTGACAGCTTCAGTGAAAACGAAAGGGTCTGTTCAGGCTGCATAGATCAATAGTGTCAGCTTGTAATCTGTGTGATCTTATTCAAAACAGACAATAAACCTTTCTCTGAGGATGAATAAAGTCCAACAGAGGGAGAATCTGTCACCAGGGCTCACTCCCCACGTCCACCTGAGGGAACACAGCCTTGCGAGCTTTGGCTTTTTGTAGTTTCCTTTCTTCCAACAGGGAGTCTACATATTAAATTGTCAGTAAGCAATATGACCAGTTCTTTCTCTTTTTTTTTAAACTGTGGTAATTTCATCCTTTAGCAATTTCTTAAGTTAATTTAAATATGAAAATGGAAGGCTTATCTAAAGTACAAAATACAAAAAGCTTTATATTGCATTTCAAAACACTGGTGTGCCTCTCTATTCAGTACTTGGGGAGGAAATTTAGTATTCAATGGTACCCTACTGTTGTCATGGAAACACCTCTGGTAGGCAACCTCTTATTGTTACTGTGGTCATCCAGCTGTGGGCCCAGAAGGGATGAGCGGCAGGTTTACTCTACAAAAATGTCAACTGTCTGCCTTTGGAGGAGATCCAGTGAAAGATTAATATTCAAGGACAGAAAATAACTTACCCCCAGAGAACGTGATGGTCACCAGCACAAGATCTTCCTCTGCATGCTGAATCTTTTCAGCTACAACCTTCAGGATCTCCTGAGCGGTACTGGAAACTTTTGCCTTCACACTGACATAGGAGTGCTCCGTTATATACACATGGCAAAAAACTGCACAAGTCAAAAGAATTGTTCGTAAATATAACTGTGGTCATGAGGTGCAGACTTTTCCAAATCAAGGGTCAACCTCTGTTCTCTTCAGCATAAAGCATGTACAACTAGATGTACACACTTACCATGCACATGACAAACTGGTACACACCTACAAACATGTGCTTGCAAACTGAAGACACCGACATGACAAAGCTTAGTGACCAGCTGGGAGAAGTAGTTAGGCTTCCCACACTGCAAGGGACCTCCATGTCACACCAGTGTGCACTCATGGCAGAAACTGTCTGACAGTGGAAAACATGCTATGCAGACTGTACTTCTGAATCCTTTCTTTGAGAGTTGCTGAGCTCTCCCAAAGCAGCATATTAAAATGTCTAACTCATAAATTATTATTTTATACTCCATTTCGGGGTGGTCTCAGTGGCCCAATCAAGAACAGTGCATTTGCTACTAGAATTCTCATAAGCTTATCTGAAAATGTGTCATCTGTCTTAGGTTTTGTGTGCAGCTTTTCTAAGTCATTTAAGAATGATTCCTCTACCCTGCCCTCATCAAAGTGGGGGTGAGCTTAGTTTCCAGATGGAGGTTACCTTTTTAACCTTTTTAATTTCCTTCTTATTGTCTCTAGTGCTAATAATTATCACTATCAGGGTAAATTTTTTTATGATTTGCATAGCAGAAACTGTTTTAATAGCAACGGATGTCACTATCACACTGCCACATCAGCTATTATGAATATGTAAAACACTAGCTTCTTTAGAGTAAGAATACTCTTCCATATTGTAAAAAAAAAAATAAAAGGGAGGGGGAAGCAGCTCTTAGAGAAATTTTATTTGCAATTTAAATGGCACCACAAAAATAAATCCAGGAATATTTTCATAGGAATGCAAATGAGGCAAAAGCCCAAGCATCAGTTGACAGGTACAGAGCCTCAAAGTAAACACAACCAGGAGACACTTGAAGACTCTGTTTGGTTTGGTGCAGCACTAAAACAATAGCTTTTTTCTTTTTCTAACAAATAATTGTTTCATATTTTGTCAGCAAACTTAGGTGAGAAAGGTTTTCTTCCTTGCATAGAAAAATGGAATTTTTAAGAAAAGCAAAGATCTGGTTTACAAAACACTAAATGTACGGTAAGTTTATAGATTGCTTAAGAAACTGATGAACAAAAAGAGGCTGGAGCCTTTAAATACTTAGCCTTTTTGAAGCTCAGATTGGAAAACTGTACGATTAAATTATAAGACAAATGGGCAAGGAAGAATGACAATTAACAAATTAGCAGGTAAGGTAAATTTTCATTTACTCTTTCACTTGGGGCAGATGACACTTAATATGATACAAGAAAACCCCATCTGTGAGCGGCATTATACACAAACAGCAGATAATAGGCAAGCTTGTGACATTTTTTTTTAATGTTCAAAAAGCTGAGGAAATATTAAACGTCTACACTACTTCAATTTCTCAGACATGGAGAAAGGTGAGTTAAACAAGTTTCTCATAGTCACATTAGCATGGATGTCCAAATTCAGTGTTTCCTGACTTTGTACTTGACCCAACCTTTATCCAAGCAGGAAGAAACCACTGCTGCCATTTAGGTTCTGCTATAAAACATTCACACAGAAAAGCAGCAAACACCTTCAGTGTGCTAAAAAGTCCTTTGTAATGAACTGAATGATTGACCCTCTGCATAGGAAGTCAAGATCAGCTAAGGAGCACTGACTGAGTGTGTGACACAGCCTGGCCTTGGAGAAATTTCTACAACACCCTCCTTTTCATGATTTTTTCCCAAGGTTTTCTTCAATAAATCTTAGAGAATGACTTCACCAAAACCCTGTATCTTGACTTTGGTTGCTTTTCTACTTAGTCACGGGAAATGCAGTGACAGGACCAGGGGGAAGGTTCAGAGGAAAAGGCTGTGTTTCCACTGTTTCCCCTGCACTGTGCACCTCTGCCCAGGAATGCAAGGAGGCTCTTTGAACACTTTCCTTTCCTTGATTCCCAAATTAAAAACTGTCTTGGTCCTTGGGATGGTATTATATGATCTTTGTCAACTGTAACACTCAAAGCAAGAAAAGGAAAACCATTTTATTCAATGTTAACATGCTTGTCAAAGGTATATCATGATAAGAAATGACAGTTAAATGCAGGCTAGCAACAAACTACAATTCCACCAACCCCAACCCTTGCTTAAAATCTTACTCACTTTCCTCTGTTTCAGCCACAGTTCCTCTATGCTGGAGCCAGTTCTCCTTAAGACTGAATTGATGGAAAAGGGCTTTATTCTGTGAGAAGGAAGAAAGAGAACAATGAATGAATGTATTCCTACCCTTTAGAAAAATCAGAAATGTTTACATGTTCCAAAAGAGTCAGTCAATTTTTTTTTACTATGAAATTCACCCATCCAATCTTAGAGAAATAAAAAGGGAGTTGCCACAATTAACGAATGTGGAGGTGGAAGATTCTGAGCAATACTATGGGCTTTGGCCAAAGTCAGTAGCAGGCAAAAAGCCCTTGGGACTGTTGCCTGTGACTGGTTAGAGAACACTCCCACATTTCCACATCTGGCTGTGACAAACATCCACAGATAATTCTCCTAGGAAAGACACTGTTTCCCCTTCCCAACATAAGCCTCCATTACAGGCATAATAATCCGACCTTCTGCCTTTTACAATTTTCACAGAAGCAATTTTGTGAGATCATTTCATACTCCTGCTATGGTTCAGTGACTTTCTTAAAGGAAACAGGTACATTGTTCATTATGATTCCCCTCCTTCTGTGAAACTTCTGACTGACTGACATCTCCTTCTGTAACAACCACCCCCCCACCTGCCCCTGCCTCCATCAAGTTAAATGGGAACATATCATACTTGCTACCATCTCTCTATCATGCTGAGAGTATAAAACATCTCCTTATAAGACTTCCTCTCTTGGGGTCAAGATTCATATGTAGATTTTTTTTTTACATGAATATTTTAAAATTCAAAATTTTACCAGTCTGGGGACAACTCTGAGACTCCAAAATGTACCATGAAATAGGCACACTATCATAAAGTCAAGAGCACAAGTGAAATCAGATCTGTGCAATCACAGGGAAACTGCAGCAAGGCAGAAATGTGCAGGAAGCTGTACCCTAGGTTTCCCCACCTCACCCTGCTGTGCTTGAGGCAACATTCACTTTAATTGTGAAGAAATGCCAAGGCAGGCAAGGCAAGGTCTCCAAACAGAATCACCCCATTTCAGATACAGAAGGGTCTGCCTACCTTCCTTTGTGGTGAATATTCATCTACGGTGCTGAAAAGAAAAAGACAAGAAGTCAGTCTTTGTCCCAAATTCAGAATAAGGCAGTCACTATCATGGAAGACCAATTTTCAGGCACTAGGCAGAGGAGAGGATCTTGCTCTTTAAAAAAGATAAAAACATGGGCTGGAGGCTTGGCTCAAGTGATAGAGTGCCTGCCTTGTAAGCTCGAAGCCTTGAGTTCAAACCCCAGTATTGAAAAAAAAAAGATAAAAACACAGTATTCATTAGTTTACTATGTACAACACCCTTGACATTGGGCTCTGATATCAAACAAACCAAGAAGAAAAGAAGCTACTTATTCCACAGGCATAGTCTGCTTTCTACCTACAGAAACGAAAGCCAAGACTTGAGGGAAAAAATTGATTTAGAAATTCAGTCCACAGAAATAAGTTGGTGTTTTTTTTTTTATTTTTTGGAGTAGCAATATTCAGTATATAAAAATGTTTTCTCATGTTGTGATAGCCTTTAGGTGAAATTATTGTTTGGAGAGCTAAGTAATTCAGCGTCTTCTTCAGGATGGTTCCTCTGAGTAGCAGAACTGAAGAATGTTCTATTTGGTAGGTATCTCTCTCTGATCACACATTCCCACCACTATGTGCCTTCTGAAGGCCACCTCCATGGAGAAATCTGCCCTGGGACTGTTTTCATACATCACTAGGTTAACCATAAATTACAGGTATCAATCTTATTCTCAGAAAGAAATACCTTCTCCTCTGTTTGTACACCGGAGACAGAGGAAACTGTAATGTGCACAGCATTTGGGCTTCAAATCTTATTCTACAATCTAAAGGTATTTCATAGTTTTATAGAAAAGAAGCAAAAATCATGTCCCCTTTTATAATTTTCTTTTTTGTAGTGCTGGGTATTGAACCCAGGACCTCTAGCATGCTAGGTATGTGCTCCACCACTGACCTACACTTGCAATCCAATCATGTTTTAATGTAATTTTCTTATTTTAATCTATTATTTCCCATCTTAATGTTAAGTTTTAAATGGAACATACTAAATTCCATTGATGTATGTAATGTACTGAAATGTATCAAATCATGAATTAAAGTTTCCCAACTGTAACAAATCTACCTTATGGGATACAGCAACTTCTACATGAGATTATTTTGATCTAAAGGTTATCGTTTTTTTTCCCGTTTCTGGTTTCATTTACTAGCTTATATTTTCATATTAGTCTGAGGTTATGAATATTTAACATAATGTAGACCATAGGGCTGGTGGAATGGTGTAAGAGTACTTGCTTAGCAAGTATAAGGCCCTGAGTTCAATCAAATCCCAGTATCACAAAAAAAAAAACTGTGTAAAACACAGTTTACAACATTAATTTCTAGCACACTGTCCCAATTTGCACCTGATTTAATTTCTAAATGTGCAATTTTGAGGGTTCAGAACTAAAATTTTTATACATGGTTTGTTTGTTCCCCATTTTCCATTTGCAACTGGGATTCTCTTTACCAAAATTAAGTAAGGCTTTAAATCTCAAATCAGTAATCTGAAAGTCCAGAAATGACATTTTCTAAGACAAGTGTACTTTCAATGGCTGAAATTGACAAAAGTTTTCTCAACTTGAGAACACACATGCTTCATGTTTACTAAGTATAACCAGTGCAGTGCAGATCAGAAAGCAACTTTTTCCCTTAGATCAACCCTGCAAACTCTATATCTGAAAACTGAATGATGACTTGACACTCCCATTTCCCAAAATAAATCAGGAGAGCCAGTGATAAAATTCAGTGAAGTCAGGTGTAGACAATCTGAAAGATCAACAAGAGATATTTGTGGGACACTTGGCCATGCCAAGAGTCACTTGAGTAAACAGTTTTCTTCAATCTTTCTAAATTGATAAAGAAACCTCAGGGAACTCATAAAACTGAGCTTTTCAAATGCTCCATGACTCACAGGGCCTATTCATTAAACTTTCCCTCTATTCCATAGAGAAAGCTAGGAGCCCCAAAATGACAAGCTAAATATGCAGAGACAAAATTAAATAATTTATTAAATAATAATTTTTTTGTACCCAGGTTATTATGGCCTAGTTTCCTTGTTTATTTTGTTTTTTTAATGGCACTGGGATTTGAACTCCTTGTGGGGTTTGAGCACCTTGCTAGGCAGGTGCTCTACTGCTTGAGCCATGCCCCCAGTCCCTGAGTTTGTTTTCACCATATAAAACAGTTGGAAAAAAAAAAAGTCAATGAGCTTAATTTAGTGTTCTTTCAATTTGAGGTATATTTTAAAAAATACACAATTTACTACTAGAAAAGTTAAGGGAACAAGATGAATCCCAGGGTCAAACTATTCAAAATCAACTTTATGTATAAGACATCCCAAACTTTTACATTTGCTGTGCATTTATTAACTGCTATAAGAAAAATTACTTACTGACGACGATGCATTCCAAGTATCTTTTGAAATTCTTTCAGTTCTTTTTCAAGTATTGGATATTCATAGATATCATCCAGTACATTCCTGTATATGGTCTGGGGGAAAAGACAAACAGCACCTGAAATGGTTTAATGTCCATTTTGTGAAGATTAAGACTAAGATAGGGTTTGAAGTATATAGCTCAAGTGGCAGAGTATGTGTTTAGCATGTGTGAAGCCCTGAGTTCAATCCACAGTACCAACCAACAACCACAAAAATGACTCAGACCAATGGTTATCCTGCTCAAGGAAGTTAAGAACCCAGAACAAAGCAGGAGTTGAATCTTAGCCACACAATCAACTGGCAAGGTTCTCTAGCTGCTTTGGGAGGATTTGGTAGGGAATGCTAGAAGCTTTAAGATCCCTGGGGCTGGCTACTCAAGATTTTTCTATACCTTAAAAATGTAATGTTCACATAATCACTTGGGAGGAAAAAAATATCAATCATCTATTTGGAACCTAACATGAGTTTAGACAAAGTTGGTTAGACCAGTTTTTGACTGCATGTTAAATGACATCTAAATGCTATGTCTTTGACGTCTAATGTTCAAAGTTTTTTTCTTCACAAGAGCTAGAAATCAGTTTATGTTGCTGCTGGAATTCCATACTATCTTTCTTTGACCTGTATACCTAATATGCTTTCAGTAGCCAAAGAAATTCAACTGCCTATTCCAGAGAAGTGTCTATACTGAAAACATATTGCAGCACATTAATGATTAGAAAAATCAATTTATTTAATTCAACATGTAAATTATTACAGATTAATATTCTCAAAATATACCATGTGCTAAAGTTATTTAATGTATATACTGTCAATATAAATTTAAATGACTGTTTTATCCAAATACTGTCTATATATATATATGAAAATTGAAGTTATAAATCTCAACATATTAAATAGTATCAAATCTTAAAGTATTTATTTCATTTGCAATCAAAAGTCCCATGACTTATATTAAATAAATCATTTAAACTAATGAATGTAAAAAATTCCTTCTATATCTCTTCGTAGTTAAATATTTAAAGTTTAAAAAATTAAGTTTCTACTTCTGTATCCCTACAGAATACCAGGCCTCAGAAATCTAAATGAATTTATAACCTCCTCTGAATTACAACTTGACTATTAAGAAGAGTTGAATGACTATTACCTACAAATGGGATTTCTGAAATGTGTAACTGAAAATAAAATCAATCACTTAGCATCAAAGAACATCTGAAAGTGTTTGGTTACCTTTAAAAACATTTTTGAATGCTCATCTTCATGTAGCCAGTCTTTGTACAAAGCAATCCACTGGGAAACAAGATGCAAGACTTTCCGTTTCCGACGAGGAACGTCAGAGTTTTCTTCTTTGCCTTGATACTTCTTGGCAGAATAAGTGCCAATGGTTAAGAAAGAACATTATCTTGTTGAAATAAAAAAATATGGAAAGGCCCATTTATTCTGGTTTTTATAAAATAGGTGAATGCATAATTTCCAAAGGGCCTACAAGCATGTGGACCTGAGAGAACAAACGTGACCAGGGAGAGCAACAGCTCTGCACTAAAAGGAACAAAAGCAAACCCACAAAATGATGGCAGCATCTCCAGTGGGAGGCCATGGACTTAAGGGCTGGACCGTCACACTGGCAGCTGCTGACAAAGTCCCACAGGCAGCATGGGATTTGTGTCAGTTCAAAGAGAAAAGTGGCAGCCCATTGATTTTAAGAGTGGCTTCTCGAGAAGATCTGGTTTCACTACATAGGTGAATGCTATTTTGATAAAAGGTCAAAAGGACAGACATTCTTTGATCCTCAGAAATTCACATTTTTTATAAAACCACTTCTACAAAACCACTTTTATAAAACTACTTCTAAAGTAGTTCCAAATGAGCACAGATTTCTGGAGCACAATCTGTTATATCATTCGAATGGCCACTTCTGGGAATTTACTTGAAAAAATAATTGGATAAGCTAGGCATGGTGGTACATGCCTATAATCCCAGCACTTGAGAGGCTGAGCCAGGAGTACAGAGAGTTCAAGGCCAGTGTGGGCTACAAAATAAGACCCCATCTCAAAAAAGCCAAAAGAATTAGATAAATGTGTAAACACGTAGGTAAAAAGGACAACTAATTTTCACTTTCATTAAAATTAAATTTAAAAATAACACAGGAAAGAACCTAAATGCTTCAACAATTTGCAGCTAGCTAAATGATCACATATCCATTAATGGGCTATTCTGCAGCCACAGAAATGATGTCCATGAAAAAGTATATGCTGAATGGAACATTCACTATATATTGTTGAGTAGAAAAACAAGAATATATTGCATGAACTACTTCTGTTAATAATGCTTATAGGAATACTTTCGTTATCTGGAAGGATATACATCTGTCTAAATAGTGCTTTTCAATGTGATGAGATTTGAGTGTATATGAATTATTTTACTTATTAGTACTTCCTAATTTGTATACAATGATTATGTGCTAACTATGCTATTAAAACCACATAAAAATAACATCAGAGCAAAGTGTTTCTATGACTAGGAATGAGACGGAGCTTGGTATTTTCTAAACTGATTATTCTTTTTCTCTCCAAAATGATAATTTCAGAAAACCTTCAATGCACTGGAAAGTTACCTGGGAATGAGAACACTTGACACCAAACACAAGTAGGTCTGGGGATGGCTCAACAGGATTATTGTATCTTCTTTAATGCTGACAGAAAATTGCAAAATAGGACTGAATTCTACTTAAACTTTGTAAATATTTTAAAACATAATTCAGTCCCTTTCTCCCAATCTTGGAAGAGTATGTTGAGGTCATCTTTAATTTCCACTATGAAATAAGATCAGGCAACACACACACACACACAAATCTGTTAAAGGATCTGTTTCTTCTAGTTTTACTCTTGAATGGCAAAATATAAAGATTTATCCTATATGAACTTCTTATTCTAACTGCATATATATATGTTCTACATTTACAGACCAGCAGAATAAAGCAATTTCAGGGACTGACACTTCAATCATTCATCTCTATTAATATTTATTTAACCTTGTTCTTTCCTTCCTCGAAGATGAACATTTAAAACATATTTACTGATTAAATTTGCATTTGTATTATTCTGCTTTCCTATATCAAGGTACAGAATCTTTTACATTTGGTCCTCATTAAATTATACTGACTTATAAATTTAGCTTGGGGAAAGGCACTGGGTGAGAGTTACAACTTCTGTGTAAAGCATGAAGGTATTAGCTGGCCCAGGGCTAAGAGCTTAAATAATGCGGTTTAGGAGATAAAAGCTGAAAACTATTGAGTCCTATTACAATAAAAATATCCACCTAAAATATTCAAACCCAGCACAAATGGCTCTTATGTATAAATGATGTTCAACAGTTATGGGAAAAAAACCAAACCAAACCAAAATAATCTGGATCACTTCTTAAAAGTTGGTAAGCAATGAGAAATGAAAGACATCTTGATCAGTGCATGTACAAAACATCTCACTTTAAATAGGGTTGCCATATTTTCATTTTTTAAAATAAATTTTTATTAAGATATATTCATGATATGGGGGTGTTTCATAGTAACAATTCCGATTAGACTTATATTGTACATTGGCTACATTGCCCCAATCACCTCTTCTCCCTTATTTTCATTTGTGGCTTACATGATTTCACAGAAGGAAGAGTGTGCAAACATATAAAAACTATCATGTAGAAAGATTCCTGGTTTAAAATGCCTTAAATTTCGTGAGTTTAGATAATCAATAAAAAGGATGCTAAGAAACTGAATTAAATTTTCATATAAGATATCTTAGTCAAAGACTGAAAACATATTTATATCCAAGGAAAATTTTAGAGACTTTTCAGGAGCATCCTGTTATGGAAGGATAGTCAAAAGTTGTATTAGGCTTAAAGACAATAGTTTGAAGGAATCTAATTTGCTATAAAAAAACACAATTTATATTACTTAACAAATAGTAATTAGTTTAGAAATGGTTAGCATTTAAATGCTGATGAAATTAGTGCATATTTTTTCCAAAATACTTCTGAAGAAATTCAAACTCTTATAATTATTGCTAAATTTCTTAACATTTCACTTAAAAACTGTGAAAGAAATGTGCACATATTATAATTTCCCAAATTCAAAGCTAAGTAATAATGTTGTAAGATCACTTTTATGAATCAGATCTATAATGTATCAAATACCTATAGCTTGGCTTGGTCAGAGGATACAGTAAACCATTAAAAACTAATCATTAAAAATAAACTTTTTTCAGAGATTGTACTTTATGCACTTTATAGAGATTTAGAGTATTCTTTTAGACAGGAAAGTGCTTTAAAGTTGGGAGGAATATAATAATTACTTAATTGGAAAAGAATATTAAGTGGCCATTATCATTTGGTCTTAATAAAACTTTGGCATATATTAAAAAAAAAGCAATCTATTTTCCTAAGCATTTTTATGTGGGTTGGAATGGAGTCTCCAGTTTGGTTTATTAAAAAACATGAAGGTTTTTATTAAATGATTAAATTAATTTAAACATAATTACTAACTTGTTAGTAATAATGAAATTAAATTAATTTATTAACTACTTAAATGCTTTTGAGGCAGGACACCCACGTGGAGAGTTCAGTGCTTATGTGACTTTGTTGTATGGCCTTTAGATGTTTCCATGTGACATCTCTTGCAGTTAGCAGGCAAAATTGTAAGGCTTTCCCAACTGATCATTAACTTTCTAGTTCCATCCATCATTCTCCATCATTCTAAGAGAACATGCAGTAACAAAGCTCTGAAAAAATGAGAGTTGATTCCAGGAGTGAGTTTCGACCTCCCGCGTGGGGGAACGGCTCTTGCCCCGGGATACCTGCCCATGTGGTTTCCTACACAAGTGGTCTGCTCTAAGTGACTGACTCTCTTCTAAGGCTACCTATTGTGTAATATTGCCAATCTACTCAACCTCTTCACTCTGAGGTTTACCAGAAGGTCAATTTTACCTCCAGAGTTCTAAGCAATCATGAGAAACAGATCTAAAGCAAGCATGCTATAAACAGTACAATTCACCTACGTCATAGAATGTGAAAACAGCAGCTCTGCATTTACATTCCCCCATCTATTCTGTCATTTCATCTTTTACCTTGGATATCATTACATTAATATTTAACATATCTCCACTCTACCGCTGGGTTGAGTAAATTAAGAAAGGCAGTTAATGCCTAACATGGGACAGCTGTCTGAGAGGAAGCCAACACAGCATCTTGAAGTTAATGAAGGATATTGTCTTAACAGTGCCTGGCACAAGTCATCCGTCGTCATGAAGACGGTGTACGTGAGAAGGAAGTCATCAAGGAGGGTCTCTGCAAGGAAAGAAAAGAAATACAGGTAAGCAAAGTGACACGAAGGGCAGCCAGACTCCCTGAATAGCGTGCATGAGAGAAACAAAACATGATGGTGGTGGTGGGAGGGGTCAGAACAGAATTTACCCACAGAATCTATTGTTTATTAAAGTTAAGATTTGAACAATCCTTTACACAGAATGCTTCAAGCAATGAGATTTTTTTCTTGCAAAGCTCTCTAAACATCTCTCATCTTTCCCCCCCCTACTAAAATATCATTTATATTTGCGGATAGAGATGTTATGAAAAACCAATGCATAAATAATGTGCTTTTAAAAAATATATTTTGCAAGACTTAAGAGGTACAGACTCCAGTCCTATAGGGAATGAAACCATCATGTTCTAATAAGAAACTGGGGGGAGTGTAATTTAGTGGAAAAGCACATGAAAGCAGGAGGCTTGAGATTCCATCCTCTGTACCACAAAAAAAAAAAAAAAAAAAAAAGAAGTTGGGAAATGATGCATGATTTCTTAATATTTGAGGAGAGAGTGAGCTGAGTGCAGTTAAAATTGGGGAACAGTTACAGCATAACCCAACATGCATCTTCCTAATTCCTTTTGCCTACCAACAAAACAAGTTCACTTGTATCACCTGAGTCTTAACTGTTCTTGGAAAAGTCCAGCTTACATATAATATGGAAACTCTGACCTCCAATATAAGTTCCAAAACAACAGAGAAGATTATATGTAAAATGCAAAGTAGTCTGACATATGTGTCTTTGCCTTGTCTCCTTAACATTCATTATATGGTATGATTTAATTTCCATATCTTGTATACTCTGGACATCAAAATTTTAGTTTTATGAAATAATAAAATTGTAGAGGTAATGAGATCATATACTATCATATACTTAAAGTTTATTGCTCCCCTTTCATAAATTGAAACTTCACCCCCTAATTTGATGGTATTAGGAGGAAGAGTATTTACAAAACAATTAGGATTAAATAAAATCACAAGAGTGAATTCCTCATGAAAGGATTAGTGTCCTCCTAAGAGTCCTGAGAGAACTTGCTTCCCATCTCTATTGTGTGAGAACATAATGATGGGACTGCTAACTGAACCAGGATTTAAGCCCTCACCAGACACTGACTCTGTCAGCACCTTGATCTTACACTTACCAGCCTCCAGGACCATCAGAAACAAATGTCTGCTGTTTATGAATCAACCAGCCCATGGTATTTTGATATATGCAATAGTATTTATGCTCTCCAAAGTCTACCCTTTATAAATGTGTAAGTACAAATAAATAATTGACTAGTACAAAACTCTATGGTTCTATGCTGAAGACTGGATGAAAGGAAAATTTCAGAACTTTTAATTACATATAGTTAGTTACATTTACTCTAAAAGTTGATCAATGCAAACAAAAGTCTGTATTTATGAGTTCAAAAGTTTTATATAAATTGCAAATGACATCTCTAGTCCTGTATCAGCTGCAGGGATTAATTTACTTCTACATTTTGTTTGGTTACAGAATTTTAAGATAATTTTGATCCACACTAGATAAGTGGTTGCAAACAGTAATGTCTTAAAATGTTTACTTTTAAATTGCAAGATGCCAATGTGTGGCTGGGTGCTGGTGGCCCACATCTGTAATCCTAGGTATTCAGGAGGCAGGGATCAAGAACTATTTGCTCAGGCAAATAGTTCCAGAGATCCTAACTTGAAAAAACCCACCACAATAAAGGGCTAGCAGAGTGGCTCAAGATGTAGGCCCGGAGTTCAAGCCCCAAGTACGGGGGGGGGGGGGGGGGGGAAGACAGGTGTTTTTGAAGGGAATGAGGGAATTTTAAGAGATTCCGAGTAACAATATTCCTTATCAAAATAATAAATCTGACAATAAACCTTAACTTTACAATGTTGCTCACACTGCAATAGGCCAGCAAATCACTGGTCCAACTTACTATTATTACTTGCTAAGAAAAACAAGTCTCCAGTTGTACATAGGACTTGCTGGGTGTAAGTTGATCTAAAGTATGAAAGGCCGGGTGCCAGTGGCTCACACCTGTAATCCTAGCTACTCAGGAGGCACAGATCAGGAGGATTGTGGTTCAAAATCGGCCCAAATATAGTTTTCGAGAACCTATCATGAAAATACTCATAACAAAAAAGGTCTGAGAGAGTGGCTCAAGATGAAGGCTCTGAGTTTAAGCCCCAGTACCGAAAAAAAGAAAAAAAAAGGCGTGACCAGGGTGCCAGTGGCTCATGCTTGTAATCCTAGCTACTTGGGAGGTTGAGATCTAGAGGATCAAGGATGGAGGCCAGAAATGGCAAAGAGTTCACAAGACACCATCTCCAAAATAACCAGAGTAAAATGGATGGGAGGTGTGGCTCGAGCAGAAAAGTGCTTGCTTTGCAAGCTCAAAGCCTTGAGTTCAAACCCTAGTCACAACAACAACAACAACAAAAAGTGTGGTGTGTGCTTCATCAGTCAATGCACAGCCTGCAATCACAGAGGGACCAGGTGTCCCCTACTACAGTCTCTGTCTAGGGAAGTTTCAAATGTATGCACAAAAAGGCAGGAGAGACTTTAAGATCTGCCCCCAAAACACAACAAGGGGATTGGACTTTGAGCACATGATAAAAGCGAGAGCACACAAGGGAGGGGTGAGGATAGGTAAGACACCTAAAAAACTAGCTAGCATTTGTTGCCCTTAACGCAGAGAAACTAAAGCAGATACCTTAAAAGCAACTGAGGCCAATAGGAAAAGGGGAACAGGTACTAGAGAAAAGGTTAGTTCAAGAAGAATTAACCTAGAAGGTAACACCCACGCACAGGAAATCAATGTGAGTCAATGCCCTGTATAGCTATCCTTATCTCAACCAGCAAAAACCCTTGGTCCTTCCTATTATTGCTTATACTCTCTCTACAACAAAATTAGAAATAAGGGCAAAATAGTTTCTGCTGGGTATTGAAGGGGTGGGGAGGAGAGGGAGGGGGCGGAGTGGGTGGTAAGGGAGGGGGTGGGGGCAGGGGGGAGAAATGACCCAAGCCTTGTATGCACATATGAATAAAAAAAAAAAAAGATCTGCCCCCAAATTACTTAATGTGTCAGCACAAGTTAATGATTAGTTATCACAATAAAAATGGTGAATAATTAAATAATGACTTTCATTCACTATAGTTTTTAAAATAGTTGAAATTAAAACTATGTCATAATGTGTGAGGTCCTAGGATATTTTGGAAACAATATGAAAGCTATCACTTTGTGATGCTAGTGAACAGTAATGTTCTCAAATGTGCTAAACATGAAATTTGACTACTCTGGCCTGATTGGAAATCAAGCTGCATCTTTTGCATGCAATGTTAGATCCAGGCAGCAAGGGTAACAGAATGGACTAGAATCTATTTTAGGGTCTTCAGTGGGCTCTTATAGGTAGGAACCACCAATATAGGGAAACTACTGGTGACAACATGTTCTGTATTTAAACTGTCTGGTGTGACAGACAGGTTCAGAAGTTCTTATACTAAGCTGCATTTAATGAGGTTGGAAGTATTCTCTAATCAAGATTTAGTCTATTAGTAGATGAGATTAAAAAGAACACCATTGACTTTGACATAAGCAGCCATACCATGCTGGAACAACCTTGATAATGAACTGAGTGACTATGAGAGTCTATTTAGATGGTAGCAAACCCACATTTGGCATTCAATTCAATTAATCAACTCACATATCACAATATTTTGTGAAGGGCTTTGACTTGGAAATACTTATTTTCCCCTAAGCTACTACCATATTTAATATTCAATAGCATTTACCTAATTATTTCTCTGCCATAGAAATATTAATTAAAATAAAAACAATGAGGCTACATAAAAACATCTCCAGTTAAAATCCTAATCAATAGAAGAATCTCAAATCCTAATAAATAGAACACATTCCCTATACTCCTACTCCAGTTTTTCTCTCTTCTCTATGTAGCAAGCTTTCCTTTATTCTTTTTTCAGCACTGGCATTCTTTTCTACAGATTCTGAAAGTAATTGAGTGATATGAATAAGAAAAACTATAATCAAAATGATGTACTTCAAATAAAAGTGTTATTTCATTTTCTAACAGCCATGCTTCAAAAAAGGCTGCCCCATTGGTATTTAGAGATATTTTTAGAACCACAATGGCTATATGAATGATTCCCTGAAGACTATTAGCCAACAATAGCCATTTAGAAAGACTAGCAAATCCACTGGCATCCATATTAAAACACTATAATTATCTATTATATTACATAGTACTTAATGGTAATTTAAGACTGTAGGCAAAAAAGCATTTTTGTGTACATAAAAGCATCTTTCATTTAAACAAATCCATGGTTGCCTTATGCACTAACATTCTGATAAAGAGATGTATTCATTTTGATTTCTAACTCTGAATTCCTAGGTATTAATATACAAAGAAAACTTTTCTTTGAAATTCTATTCATTAAATCTAATCCTGAATTTTTGGCTCATAACTAAACTTTTGGGAACATCCTCCCCACTCCACCAAAATAAGATTTGTGGTTTTTTTTTTTGGGGGGGGGGTGGCTACTGTGGATTGAACCCAAGGCTTCATGATACTCAGCACATGCTCTACGACAGAGCTACACCCCCAGTTCCCCAAAGGAATATTTTTATAGTGGCTTTTTGAGCCCTTAAAGCATAAAAGTAACATCCAGATAATCATCAAAACTGGAAGGCAAAAACTATTATGATCTTAAGTACTTTGTATCTTGGAACAAAATATATAAATTTGTAGTCAAAATTTATAGTCTTGATAGAAATGGTTCTAAAATTCAGGCTTATCATTAGTCATACTGATGTGATAAAGGACTTTTCCCTATCATCTGCTATTTTAAATTCTGAGACATAAGAAAGCAATTGTTGGCCAGACGCTGGTGGCTCACATTTGTAATCCTAGCTATTCAGGAGGCAGAGATCAGGAGGATCATGGTTTGAGGCCAGCCCAAGCAACAAAGTGAGACTCTATCTCAAAAAAAAGCCCAACACAGAAAAGAGCTGGTGGAGTGGCTCAAGTGGTAGAGTGCCTGCCAAGCAAGTATGAGGCTCTGAGTTGAAAAGAAAAAAGAAAAGAAAGAAATTCTCTACTTTCATTTTATTTGAATTATTTCTCTTTTATTTTAATGGATCAAACATTTTCTCATTTTCATGTTAACTATAGTAAGCAGTAAAGATTCCCAGTTCACTTATGTAAAACATAAGTGTCTCTAGAGCATCTTAGAGTTGTGTCAAGGTGGGTTACAAAAAGGGTTAAACTTTTGCTTTTTATAAAAAATACAAGAATCCAAAAGAAACAAAAACAAAAACCCTTAAGTACAGAAATCACAAGGAGTATAGGTTACTTAGGAACAATTACAAAATTCTACCTCAGTTATTTTTTTAACACTCATATGCAAAATGCACTGCAATAATAAAACCACTCATCTGTTAAAGCAAATTGCTAAGAAAGCAAATGAAAAGAGTTCTGACAGGCAACTGCCTGCAGCAGCCATTTAATCTAAGTATGGTAATATGAAGAGTCAACATTTCTGTCGTAACTCATATTCCCTAAAGTACTGTTAGCAGTTTTATTTCATCTGCACTTTCACTCCAGATGCACTGAATTGATGGCTCTCTAAAATACATGAGACTTAACCTTGATTTCAGGGAGCCCAGAAAAACTTTGAACTCGAAAGGACCTACTTTGGGCCTTGGAATGTTAGAATTTACCATTATTTTTTGAGAAGTACTGCCAAAAATGTACTCTGTAATATGATTAAGCACAAATAAATTCTTTTTAATGTTTGGAGTTTGAACTATTAATTAAAGTGCTACACCATTAAAGCTATGATTCTTTCATCTTATGTTTCTGAAAGTGGTATCAATGACCTCAAATATAGCTGTTTACCAGCTTTTCATTCAATTCCTACTTATTTTTACAATTACACCAGTTTTGCTGAGCAGTTCTAAACTACCAAATCTTGGGACTTAGCTTTGTTTTTAGAGATGTGTTACACAAGAAATGTTTATTTACTTAATGTCATTTATATAACATACACTTAAAAGTCGGCCCTTTAGTAAAGGGACTTTACTGCAGACAAGGCTTGAGTGGGCTTTTCAAATAATCAAGCCTATTTTCATTTTAACAAATTTGGTTTTAAAATTTTACCTGAGATTGTTCTCTGGGAAGGAAGGATTTGAATTCAACAGGTATTATTTAGCTATGTCGAAATACCTGCACCACCTTTAAGAATGTTCCTAGGAGAAGCATGAAGCAACAGCTGCAGTGCTGGCCTACCCTCTTCAGACTATGGCACAAAAAGAAAGAAAGGGCCATGTGTGCAGGTCACCCTGAGGTGAAGGGAGGTGAGAGGCTTTGTGAGCAGATGCTGTCCCAGCTAAGGTAGCCTAAGGCAAAGCGCATTTAACCTCTCTGGGCCTTAGTTAAGTCACCCATGAAGATTCCATAGGACAGTACAACTAAACCAACTAGAAGAGAACCTGGTATATACCAGGCATTCAACAAATGCTGCCTGTTCTTTATTTACTTAAGATCACGCAACATCAGGTCCTCATCTCTTATGGCAACTGTGTTTTAAGGTAGTTACCTTTTTATGTAGGGTGCATACTCCCTGGCTGGCCTCACTCATTCCCTTTGTCTGTGGACACAGAGGTTTGAAAGTCTTCGTTTACAGTATAATTGTGAAAGAGTAATAGAAGCGATTGCGTAGTATAATTGAAAAGTAAAGCTAGAAAAGTAGGTTGCAGCCAATTCCTGGAGGGCCTCTGAGAGCTAAGACGAGGGAGCCTGGGGCTCACTCCATAGAAAGTGGGAAGTGAATGGAGGTTTTCAAGGTGAACAGTGACAAGAAAGATAGGATGGATTAAAGCTTGCTGTATCAGGAAAGTCTGACTGTATAAGGAAAAATAAGGGGAGAGAGTTGAGTTTTCCTCCAACTTAAAGAACTTGAGTTCCCTCCATTACTCTAAGTGGAGCTTCTAGGCATAAATATCAAAGAGAGAACTTGGTCCAAAGTGCAAGAGTTATGATAATGGAAACCACCATATAAAGAGCAAGGCTGAGGCCAATGTGAGTTCTCAGATACATCCATGGGAAAGACAAGCAGTGGTTCAAGGGCTGAGCTGCGTTGGATATTTACATGTGGACAAGTGTTAAAAAAAAAAGGGGGTGGAGGTGAGTTAAGGAAAGGGAAAGAGAAGGAAAAGAGGTTCACCAGAGTAAGCATTCAAAAGCCACTGGATGTGTCTGGTCTGGTGGCCTTAGAGAAATGCCTCTTGGTAAATAGTGGGAACAAACTCTAGACTATAAGGGACTAAGAATATTGTCAGTATGTATCCCGTTTTTTCCCCAAAGACTCATGTTACAGTTGTAGGGTTCATCGATTAGAAATAGCAGTTGCTCTCAAAAATGAGCCAGAAGGAAAAATTTCTTAATGATCAATGCAAGTAACATTTTATTTAATGGCATAGATCAGAACGTGAGAACTGTCATGGGTATGCAGCCTTCAATACCAATCTGCCAGCATCTACCAATAAAAATTAATACCCTGGTTCTAGGATTCCCTCAGTCTAACTAATGGACCTCTCTGAGCTGGGACTTGCTCACCATGCATTTGTAAAACACAAACTGTGTTCCTAAGTGCTTGTCAACTAAACATGCTCAAGCTTCAGGAAAGAACGCATCAAACATAATACCTTAAATAAGAAACCTGAGACACGGTTCTTTCAAGTAATTAATAGTCATTCTAATATTTGAGTCAGTTCAGGTCCCGCGTGATGTTTTTATCTTTCAAGGACTAGGTACAATCTGTATTATCTGTTTCCTTTTAAAACTTGAGCTACATCACCATTCTCAACGTTAATCTTTTTCTGGATATTGTGAATCATTAGCATTGAATTTTAGAAAAGAAAATTTTGTTTTTCTGTGTTTGGTTAAAGTAAACAAAACTAAGCACAAGTAAGCTCCTTCTACTTAATCTGGCACAAAAATTTATACAAACTGAAAATTTCCAATTCAACACAATTTAATGTATTGTCTATATTTTAAAATGTTCTTAAGGACAAATATATCAACCAGTGACTGACAACAGGCATGGCTTTGTGCTCTGGTCTCCAGAGCAGTCATAAGAGTTCTTTCTAATAACACACTGCTGTTTTGTTTCACACATAGGTGAAAGGGAGATTTGTGGTTTAGCATCACAAAAAAACCAAAAACAATGGTTTGGTCAGCTACCATTTACTGAACTCCTGTTGCTGAAGGCTGACACTGTGCTCTCTGCTGTGGAGGAGACAAAGCTGTTGGCTGGATTTTGGAATTTGATGGGTGAGATAATTAAAGGACCACATAAGGCAGCCTTCAAGTTCCAAGTGGATGATTAGCCCCCTAGTGTGAACGAGCAAGCCTCCACACTCCAGCCCACCAGCAGCACTCCCAAGTTTGCTTCCAACACCACCTACTCCTTACCATGCACCAGAACGCCAGTGCACATACCAGGAAGCTTTACTGAGCAACAAGGAAAAGCAGTGGAGGAAAAAATACAGCAGCCACTGTATTTGAGAATGACCATAACTATCCCCCTTTATTGACCACATCCTGTACCTGGTCTTAGATTCTTTTTCTGAAATGAAGAGAAGAGCTGAGCTAAATAAGGTGAATAACCACCTGAGACTCCGCAAGTTAATGCTGGAAGGTGCCCAAGTCTCAAGGTTAGCTGGGCCCCTCTCTGTTCTGTCACTACAGTTTGCTTTCCTGAGGGTGTGCATGCAAATATTCCACACTGGGGCAGGAGAGGAGGAAGAGCAGAATGTCACAGAATCCCCAGATAAGGAAGGGAGAAGAACCACAGACATGAGAACTTGGATTTTTTATTAACCTCGAGTCATCAAAAATGCCCCATCAAGTTGGCTTCCTGTGAAGTGTCAGCATGTTGGAGTTCCTTTATTCCTATTCAAATGGTTTTTCATTTGTATTTTCTATTCAACACTTAGCCATAACAAATAGATTTAAGAGGGCAGCCAATCTGCTTCTAAAGGCAGAACTGACAATCACATGGGAGGACTAAGTTTGCAAATTCATGATACTATTAAAATGTTTTAATTGGTCAATAGTACATATTTATACAGTGCACATGTCTGCAATTCCAGGACTCAGGAGTGTTGAGAGTTCAAGGCCAGCCTGAGCTACATAGGGACACCCTGTCTCAAAAAAAAAAAAAAAAAAAAAAAAAAACCCATAAAGTTACTCTTTCCTTCTAAATAAACTTCTCCGTAAACATTACAGATACTAAAAATAATTAGTTACAATTATATTTTGTTCATTCTTTCCTAAATCAAAGGAATTGACCTCTGTGTCAAAGCCTTGGTGGGCTCTCATCTGTTATGGCCCTCGCCTATTAGCCCTACAGCTGGATAAATAGACCATTAAATGCACATCAGCTGTCACTGAACAAGATTTTATTTTAGGCTACAATATGTTTTTTAGCACCCTTATGCTAAAACTACTCATACAAGCACTTTTGATTTAAAGGGGTCTAAGAGGTCTTTTTTGTGTGTGTGTGCACTTGGGACTGAACTCAGGGCCTTACCATGTACTCTACCACTGAGCAACATCCCCCAGCCCAACTTGTCTTGTTTTAAAATAAATGTACTCCTCAAACCTACAAACATCCTCAGGCCTTTTCTTACTACTGAAATCACATGATTCATGGTGATACATTACAATTAATGGGCACATGAGTTCTGAAATATCACCAAGAAAAATCTCTGCTAGGACACAGTGTGCTCACCTGGAGGCTCTCCAAATCCCACAGATGAGGTTCTTCTGGAGGCTTCATTGTGTGGGCAGGGCTGATTAAATCACAGGTTACTGGTAATTAAGTCAATTTCCAGGTCCAACCTCTCCAGGTTGGGGGGGAGGGGGTGGAGCTAAAGTCTTACTCCTCTTGTGACCAGTCCTCATCCTGAGATCATCCCCCATTCTGAAGCTATCTAAGAACCTAGCCACCAGTTATTATCATGCAAAAAGTTATTCTTATCACTCACAATCAAAGGGTCTTAGGAACTCAGGTATTAGAAACCAAGGACTAAGGCCAAATACTAAAATACAAGATGTATCTATCATTTTCACCCCTATTGACCAGGAGGTTACATAAATTCAAGGAATTCTGTGCCACAGGGTGGAGACTAAACATGTATTGATATGTCACCATAATATTATAGAGAATTATATTATAAGCTAGTCCTATAGTAATTTTTTTTGTGTCTGTGGTACAACTGGGGTTTGAACTCAGGTTCTCTATTGCTTCAGCCACACCTCTAGTCCATTTTGCTCTGGTTATTTTGGAGATTGGGTCTTGTGAAGTATTTGCCCAGGCTGGCCTCAAACAGCAATCCTCCTGATCTCAGCCTTTCAAGTAGCTAGAATTACAGGTGTCAGTCACCATCACCCAGCTGTTATAATACATTATGCTATTATAAAATTTATTATTTTATTTATTTATAGATTGTCCAAGAGTTTATACATGAAATATTTTTAATACACATTTAATTTCCTTTATGAAAAATATTTCTAGGAATTTTAGAGTAAAAGATTAAGAGTAGAATTCTCAATCATGAATTCAATGGCCCAATCAGACATGAAAAGGGTACTTGCAGCTAAGTAAGCCTTCCTTGTACACTAGAAATACATCAGATTATTCTAAATACCTACTTAATGAGGTGACTATAAGAGTAACCCAGTGCTGGTGGTGTGGCTTAAGTAGTAGAGTGCCTGATTTCAAACCTCAGTACCACTCAAAAAAAAAAAAAAAATTAAAAAAAAAACAAAACAAAACCCACACCACTTTGTAGGCTTTTTTAAGGTTTTAAATCATAATATTTTATATTTTGAAGAAACAAATACAAAATTGTGGCCTTGGGCTTACAGTATCAAAGCAAACTAATGTAAACTCCACATTATAAAATTACATGCTATTTTTCCTTTCTTTAAAAATCAAACTTTAGGGCTTGGTGCCAGTGGCTCACGCCTGTAATCCTAGCATCTCAAGAGGCAGAGATCAGGAGGACCACAGTTGAAGCCAGCCTGGGCAAGTAGTTTGAGAGACCCTATCTTGAAAATAACCAACAAAAAAAGGCTAGTAGAATAACTCAAATGGTAGAGTGCCTGCCTAGCAAGTATAAGCTCCTGAGTTCAAATTCCATATAGCAAAAAAGAATAAAAAAAAAAATTGGGGCGGGGTTCTTAGGAGTCATTTTGTTCCCCAGATATTTTCAAATCAAAATAAAGCAATATATCTTCTAGCTTCACTTGTAGCTAGATGTGGCCATAAAACTAAGTTTTGGTGCACAATATAAATGGGTACTTGCTGTGAGTGATGGACAGATATGTTCCTGCTTTCCCTATCCTGCTGCCTGCATAGCCATGCTAGTATCCATCGGGAACCTTGAGATGAAGGTTCATCCAGGGTCACTGGAGTGAAGAGCTGGAAGGAATCTTAGTAATGACTGATATCAAAGTGGCCTTACCAGCTCTGGGATGCATTTCTCTGTATTTACACATGTGAGAGAAATGCATTTATGCATGTTTAAATCATCATGAGAGTTTTTCTACAATATGCAGCCATGTCTATTCACAAATAAAACACTTAATGCTGCAAATTTTTTAGAGGTTCAAGCATATAATCTGGTTTTCAAAACTTCTCAATGAGCAAAGTAGGAAAAGAACATGGGATGAGTAATAAGTATTGTGAATTTATCCTGATCTTAGTACTCTGGAATTATAGAATGTGCTGAAGATACATTGGCCTTGCATGTTTTTGCTTGGAAAGAACAAATGCCCTCCCCAGGAGACTATCAAATATGTAAATTGTCAATTCTGATGTGTGAACACCATATCAATCACACTGGCAGAATTTGAGCTTATTAAAATCATTCTACAAGAGTCATCAGTGGTAGCCAGGCACTGATGGATCAATGCCTAAAATCCTGACTACTCAGAAGACAGATCCAGCAAATAGTTCATAAGACCCTATCTCGAAAATATCCAACACACACAAAATAAGGACTGCAGGAGTACTGGCTCAAGTGGTAAGACCACCTGCCTGGCAAGCGTGAACCCGAGTTCAAACCCTTTTGGTGGAGCTTGAATCCTGGACCTGAACACACATGCTAAGCAAATGCTCTACTACTAAGCAATCCCCTAGACCTGTTTTTTTGTTAACAAAACACATGACATGAAACTAGATTTAAGGGAACTATAAGCCTGCTACACAATAGAAAAAACGGGTCAGTACTAAGCAAGACCAGAAGAAAATTTACGGGGAAAAATAAACCCAAACTTTTCCTAAATACTACATAAACCCTTCTTGAAAGGGATATAACAAGAAAGCTTACAACCACATTCTCTAAAACTATATTAGACTGGGGATTAAACTCAAATATCCATCAAGGATACGATGGGCAATGTTAGCTGGTACTTTGCACGTTTGCTCTAATAAATCACTTAAAAGATTTAAAAGTTAGAGGACTCCCTAATATCTTTATATGCTAAGTGTAGACAAGATCACCAAGTCTGGAGTTGAAAAGGAAGTGGCTCTGAAAATTATTTTCTAACACTACTTAGATTGTGACAAGATACTTTGGGACTTTTTTAGTTTTTCCCACTATCTGTTACACATATTTAACAATTATGTCTAACTTCACATTTATTTCTAAGATTTAGGGGAAGAATTGAAAGCCCAGTAACAGCCGAAAAACTGGAAACAGAATGAAAAGAATGGTTTCAATTGTACAGCAAGAAAGCCAAAGGGCAGAAAATGAGGCTGATGGGAATGCGAAGGGAAGGTTATAGTGAGAGAGACTGCAAAAACAAAGGAGGAGGGATTCCAAGATGGCGGCTAGAGGGAGGAAGCAGAAAGCGAGCCTCCTACAGTGAAATCTTGGAGAGACGCTGGAGACACACTTTGCAGGCATAATCACTGAGAAGAGGCATAACTTTGACCCCTCCACACCTCCAGCCGGCGCAGAGAATCTCCACTTCACGTTAAACAGAGAAACCAGGAGGGCTCCCGGGCCGCCAGTTGCCCGCACCCAGACGGCTTGGGAAGACGCAGACCAGGTGAGCTTCGCGGTACCGCAGTAGCCCCACAGACAAGCCTGGGCCAGAGCAGCATAGCCCCCTGGACAGACTGACCTCCACCAGGGAAAAAAGAGAAACTGAGTAATAAGCAATAAGCAATAAGAACAGTTAAGACACGCTGGAAAGAGGGTGGGGCGCCCTAAGCACCGAAGATTGGTGGAAGGGACTCCTTCCCAGGACTGTAAATAAACAAGCCGGGCGGGCCGGAGAGGCTCTGGTGGGAGCGGGGGCGCGTGCCCAGCAACCAGGAGAGGGAAAGCTTGTGAGAGTGGTGGAGGGAGGAAAACTCCACAGGAGAGGAGGGAAGACCCACTTCCCACGTGAACTGTAAACAAACATGGCGGCCGGCAGGAGCAGCAGCACCGCCCAGTAATCAGGAGCAGGAAAGCTTGTGAAAGTGGCGGTGGGAGGAAAACTCCACAGGAGAGGGGGGAAGACCCACCTCCCACATGAACTGTAAATAAACACGCAGGCCTGACAATGCGGGGGCAGTGTCACCTTTCCCAGTGCTTGGAAAGGGGAAAGCTTGTAGCAGAGGCTCACGCACAGGAGAACTCTGAGCAAACAAAGCCTTCGAAGCCAGGTGAGTGCTAAGCTCACCCCAGAGATCTGCATTAATAATGCCGCCAGCAACAGCAGGTTGACAGCAAGCCACAGCTGCAGAAACCATTCTCTGAACTGTCTCCAGACTCATTTTTTTTGTTTTTCTCCCTACCCTTGATGAGAGAACAAATGAATTACACCTGCATGCTGAAAAACTTACTGAAATTGTATTGCATTTGAACTTCGGACACTTGGTGGGGATTTGTGTGTGTGTGTGTAGTTTTGTTCTACTTATGCGTCCTTTTTGATGAGACAACTACAGAACAACATCTGAGGCACCATCTCCAGGATTGGAGACTGAGACGGACATCCAAATTATTAAGACTGAAACTTCATTGCATTTGAACTTGGAGGTTTTTTGTTTTTTGTTTTTTTTTTAAATTTTCTAATTTCCATTTTATTTTAATTCATTTTTATATATAGATATTTCTTTCATTTACTTATTTTTTATTTTTATTCTTATCTTTATTTTTTTTTATTTTTGATTTTCAATCCTCTCTCTGTCTCTCTAATGTCTGTTCAGCTTATTGTCAATTAGTACACTAACGCTCCCTGTCTATACCTTTGAAACTTTCTTGTCTGAAACCTTGTTCTGTTTTCTCCCTCTTGTCTGTGTATTTGTTTTCCCCTTTTCTTTAACTTCTTGCTTTCCATCTCAGCTCACCCTTCCATTCTAAATATCACCATTGTTACTATTACAAGCTAGAAAACACTTAATTGCACAGAGTACAGGGACAGTAACAACACCAAAGACAATGATGGGAAGACAGAAAAAACAGGGAAACCAGTTTCCCCACAGCAAAAAATTAGTACAGGAACCAGAGGGGAATGAAGAGAACAGAAACTCAGATCCAGACTCCAACAAAATGAAGATAAAGTATGCCAAAGGACCCAATGAAGCCCACAAGAATAATTTAAAAGAAGACATACTACAGGTACTCAATAAGAATTTTATAGAGATGATACTGGATAGGGTCAACCAAAATGTACAGGAGACACTCAAGAAATTCCAAGACAACAAAAATAGAGAATTTGAAAAAGCACAAGAAGAAATAAAGGAAACCATAGAAGCACTGTATAAACACCAAAGTGAAAGAGAGAACGTGATGAATAAACGGATAAATGAACTCAGGACAAAAATAGACAACATTAAAGAGGAAACCACCCAGGAAATGGAAAACCTCAGAAAAAAGAACAGACTGCAAAACAAAACAGAAGGCCAATCCAGCAGAATACAACAAACAGAAGACAGAATCTCAGAACTTGAAGATGAAATGGTAATTAAAGGAAAAATCGAAGAACTATTAATTAAACAACTCAAGATCTGTGAAAAGAAAATGCAAGAACTCACTGACTCCATCAAAAGACCAAACTTGAGAATCATGGGCATCGAAGAAGGAGAAGAGGTGCAAGAGAAGGGAATGCATAATATATTCAACAAAATAATAACGGAAAATTTCCCAAATCTAGAGAAAGATATTCCCATACAGATGCAAGAGGCCTCCAGGACACCAAACAGACCAGATCAAAATAGAACTACCCCACGACATATCATCATTAAAACAACAAGTTCAGAAACTAAGGAAAGAAAATTGAAGGCTGTAAGAGAGAAAAAACAACTAACATACAAAGGTAAAACCATCAAAATCACAGCAGACTTCTTAACAGAAACATTAAAAGCAGGAAGAGCATGGGGTGAGATCTTCTGGGCACTGAATGAAAATAATTTCAACCCCAAGATACTCTACCCAGCAAAACTATCATTCAAAATAGATGGAGCAATAAAAGTCTTCCATGATAAGCAGAAACTAAAACAATATGTGACCACAAAGCCACCACTACAAAAGATTCTGCAAGGGATTCTGCACACAGAAAGTGAAACCCAACTTAACCATGAAAAGACAGGCAGCACCAAACCACAGGAAAAGAAAAAGCAAGACAGTAGAGAGTAACCTCAACTTAGGTACACACAATCAAACCTTCAAACAACTAAGACAACTAAATGACAGGAATCACCACATACCTATCAGTACTAACACTTAGCATTAATGGCCTTAATTCCCCCATCAAAAGGCACCGTTTGATGAAATGGATTAAAAAGGAAGATCCAATAATTTGTTGCTTACAGGAGACCCATCTCACCGACAGAAATAAGCATAGGCTTAGGATGAAAGGCTGGAAGAAGATTTACCAAGCCAATGGCCCCCCAAAACAGGCAGGAGTAGCAATACTTATCTCTGACAAAGTAGACTTCAAACCTACACTGATCAAATGAGATAAAGAAGGACATTCTATACTAATAAAAGGGGAAATAGACCAAAAGGAAATAATAATCATCAACCTGTATGCACCCAATGTCAACGCACCCAATTTCATCAAACATACCCTGAAAGACCTAAAAGCATATATAAACGCCAACACAGTGGTTGTGGGAGACTTTAACACCCCATTGTCATCAATAGATAGGTCATCCAAACAAAAAATCAATCAAGAAATAAAATATGCGTTAGATCAAATAGACCTAGTTGATGTCTACAGAACATTTCATCCAACTTCTACACAATATACATTCTTCTCAGCAGCCCATGGAACCTTCTCCAAAATAGATCATATCCTAGGGTACAAAGCAAGTCTCAGCAAATATAAGAAAATAGAAATTATACCGTGCATACAATCTGATCACAATGCAGTAAAAGTAGAACTCAACAAAAGTAAAGACAAAAAACATGCAAACAGCTAGAAACTAAATAACTCATTACTTAATGAAGAATGGATCATCGATGAAATCAAAGAGGAAATTAAAAACTTCCTGGAAGTCAATGAAAATGAAAATACAACCTACTAGAACCTATGGGACACAGCTAAGGCAGTTCTGAGAGGAAAGTTTATAGCCATGAGTGCATATATTAAAAAGACTGAAAGATCCCAAATCAATGATCTAATGATACATCTCAAACTCCTAGAAAAACAAGAACAAGCAAATCCCAAAACAAAATAGAAGGAGAGAAATAATAAAAATATGAGCTGAAATCAATGAAATAGAAACCAAAAAAACCATACAAAGAAGTAATGAAACAAAAAGTTGGTTCTTTGAAAAAATAAACAAGATCGATAGATCCCTGGTAAACCAGACTAAAATGAGGAAAGAAAAAACCCATTTAGTAGGATCAGGAATGCAAAAGGGGAGATAACAACAAACACCATGGAGGTCCAGGAAATCATCAGAGACTACTTTGAGAACCTATATTCAAATAAATTTGAAAATCTTAAAGAAATGGACAGATTTCTAGATACATATGATCATCCAAAACTGAACCAAGAGGAAATAATCACCTGAATAGACCTATAACACAAAACGAAATTGAAGCAGCAATCAAGAGTCTCCCAAAAAAGAAAAGTCCAGGACCTGATGGATTCTCTGCTGAATTCTATCAGACCTTTAAAGAACAACTGATACCAACCCTCCTTAAACTGTTCCACAAAATAGAAAGGGAAGGAAAACTGCCTAACACATTTTATGAAGCCAGTATTACACTTATCCCAAAACCAGGCAAAGACACCTCCAAAAAGGAGAACTATAGGCCAATCTCCTTAATGAACATTGATATAAAAATCCTCAACAAAATAATGGCAATTCGAATTCAACAACACATCAAAAAGATTATTCACCACGACCAAGTTGGCTTCATCCCAGGGATGCAGGGGTGGTTCAACATACAAAAATCAATAAATGTAATAAACCACATTAACAGAAGCAAAGACAAAAACCACTTGATCATCTCAATAGATGCAGAAAAAGCCTTTCATAAGATCCAACATCATTTCATGATAAAAGCTCTAAGAAAACTAGGAATAGAAGGAAAGTACCTCAACATTATAAAAGCTATATATGACAAACCTACAGCCAGCATTATACTTAATGGAGAAAAACTGAAACCATTCCCTCTAAAATCAGGAACTAGACAAGGATGCCCACTATCTCCACTCCTATTCAACATAGTACTGGAATTCCTAGCCAGAGCAATTAGGCAAGAAGAAGGAATAAAAGGAATACAAATATGTAAAGAAACTGTCAAAATATCCCTATTTGCAGACGACATGATCCTATACCTTAAAGACCCAAAAAACTCTACTCAGAAGCTTCTAGACATCATCAATAGCTATAGCAAGGTAGCAGGATATAAAATCAACATAGAAAAATCATTAGCATTTCTATACACTAATAATGAACAAACTGAAAAAGAATGTATGAAAACAATTCCATTTACAATAGCCTCAAAAAAAAATCAAGTACCTAGGTGTAAACCTAACAAAAGATGTGAAAGACCTCTACAAGGAAAACTATACACTTCTGAAGAAAGAGATTGAGGAAGACTATACAAAGTGGAGAGATCTCCCATGTTCATGGATTGGTAGAATCAACATAGTAAAAATGTCAATACTCCCAAAAGTAATCTACATGTTTAATGCAATTCCCATCAAAATTCCAATGACATTCATTAAAGAGATTGAAAAATCTACCGTTAAATTTATATGGAAACACAAGAGGCCACGAATAGCCAAGGCAATACTCAGTCAAAAGAACAATGCTGGAGGTATCACAATACTTGACTTCAAACTATATTACAAAGCAATAACAATAAAAACAGCATGGTACTGGCACAAAAACAGACATGAAGACCAGTGGAACAGAATAGAGGACCCAGATATGAAGCCACACAACTATAACCAACTTGTCTTTGACAAAGGCGCTAAAAATATACGATGGAGTAATAGCAGCCTCTTCAACAAAAACTTTTGCGAAAACTGGTTAGCAGTCTGCAAAAAACTGAAACTAGATCTATGTATATCACCCTATACCGATATTAACTCAAAATGGATCAAGGATCTTAATATCAGACCACAAACTCTAAAGTTGAGACAGGAAAGAGTAGGAAATACTCTGGAGTTAGTAGGTATAGGTAAGAACTTTCTCAATGAAACCCCAGCAGCACAGCAACTAAGAGATAGCATAGATAAATGGGACCTCATAAAGCTAAAAAGCTTCTGTTTCATCAAAAGAAATGGTCTCTAAACTGAAGAGAACATCCACAGAGTGGGAGAAAATATTTGCCAGCTACACATCAAAGGACTGATAACCAGAATATATAGGGAACTTAAAAAACTGAATTCTCCCAAAACTAATGAACCCATAAAGAAATGGGCAAGTGAACTAAACAGAACTTTCTCAAAAGAAGAAATTCAAATGGCCAAAAAACACATGAGAAAATGCTCACCATCTCTAGCAATAAAGGAAATGCAAATTAAAACCACGCTAAGATTCCACCTCACCCCTGTTAGAATAGCCATCATTAGCAACACCACCACCAACAGGTGTTGGTGAGGATGCAGGGAAAAAGGAACCCTCTTACACTGCTGGTAGGAATGTCAACTAGTACAACCACTCTGGAAATAAATTTGGAGGCTTCTTAAAAAGCTAAACATTGATCTACCATTTGATCCAGCAATACCACTCTTGGGGATATACCCAAAAGACTGTGACACAGGTTACTCCAGAGGTACCTGCACACCCATGTTTATTGCGGCACTATTCACAATAGCCAAGTTATGGAAACAGCCAAGATGCCCCACTATTGACGAATGGATCAAGAAAATGTGGTATCTATACACAACGGAATTTTATGCAGCCATGAAGAAGAATGAAATGTTATCATTCGCTGGTAAATGGATGGAATTGGAGAACATCATTCTGAGTGAGGTTAGCCTGGCACAAAAGACCAAAAATCGTATGTTCTCCCTCATTTGCGGACATTAGATCAAGGGCAAACACAACAAGAGGGTTGAACTTTGATCACAAGATAAAAGCGAGAGCACACAAGGGAGGTGGTGAGGATAGGTAAGACACTTAAAAAAGTAGCTAGCATTTGTTGCCCTCAACACAGAGAAACTAAAGCAGATACCTTAAAAGCAACTGAGCCCAATAGGAGAAGGGGACCAGGAACTAGAGAAAAGGTTAGATCAAAAAGAATTAACCTAGAAGGTAACACAAACACACAGGAAATTAATGCGAGTCAACTCCCTGTATAGCTATCCTTATCTGAACTAGCAAAAACCCTTGTTCCTTCCTATTATTGCTTATATTCTCTCTTCAACAAAATTAGAGATAAGGGCAAAATAGTTTCTGCTGGGTATTGGGGGGGGGGGAGAGGGAGGGGGCGGAGTGGGTGGTAAGGGAGGGGGTGGGGGCAGGGGGGAGAAATGACCCAAGCCTTGTATGCACATATGAATAATAAAAGAAAAAAGAGAAACAAAGGAGGAATAGCTCAATTATAGGTATAGGAAAGGCAAAAATTCTCCCATACTAAGAATTTCCTTTTAGATATGTGCTTGTTAGGAAACTGTGCTCGTCTAACAGCAATTCTGTGACATTACACCCTTTAAATGAAGCAGTAATTTGATTGAAATATGCCTTGAGAGATTAACATGCAATGATTACAATCAGTGAACTGCCATCAGCTAACATTCCTTCTTCACACTTACAAGACTTTGAAGTACACAGTTAGACACACGCATGTTTGTACATACACACAGACTTTTTTGCTTCAATTTTCTGATACAGCCATTGGGTTGTGTGTTGAAAATAGGTTACAATTTTATCCTATTTTCATTCTTGAGAACTAAGAACTCACGGCAACTCTCAATCTGCCAGAATATTTTGTTAATAAATAATTTATCCTCTAGCCATTTTACAAATTTGGAAATTTATTGAACTACAAAAATAAAACAAAACCAAAGTCCCCCATGGCAGTCAATCAAGTTGGATGTTTGGGTAGGAGGTGAAAAAAAATGTAAATAAAGGAAATAAGATATCAGATGTGAATAAAGGAGAAAGTCCATTTGTTTCTATGTCTTCCACATTGGCTTCGGTTTACAAATGAAAACTAGGTTCAGGAATGAGGTCACTACTGGTACTGACTTTACAGAAACAAGCAGCTACCTGCACATTTTCTTTAGAACTCAAGTGTGAAGGAAACTTTCAGGATTAGCTCACCTTTAGCTTCTAGGCCAGGGCCTTCACTGTACTCCGTAAAGAAGAAAGTTTAGAAACTCTTGTTAAGATGACCAAGTTTTAGCTGGGTGCCAGTGGCTCACGCCGGTAATCCTACCTATTCAGGAGGCAGAGATCAGGAGGATTGCAGTTTGAAGCCAGCCCAGGCAAATAGTTCAGAAGATCCAATCTCAAAAAACCCTTCTCAAAAATAGAGGTTGTGGAGTGGCTCAAGGTAAAGGCCCTGAATTCAAGCCCTGGTATTGCCCAAAAAAAAAAAAAAAAAAGCCCAAGTTTTATAGTCAGGAAACCAAGAATCAGATTTCTAAGGTAATTCTTTCCCCTCACACACTCCATTTTCCATTTCTTACCTCAAATCCGCTTGCAATTAATTTCCTATAGCCCAAATATTTTAGTTCACTCCAATGTGCTCTGGACTTATATTTGAACCACCCTTTACAAAGTCTACTGTAAAATGGTCATCTCTTCATGACAAAAGCCAAATCTGGTAAGTCAACTATAGTTCCTTTTAGTCAAATATTACAGTTTTAATTATTCAATGTTTTATTTTCTACTTTATCAAAAAGTACACATAATCACATACAAACATAGAATAAACAAGGGTGGAAATTGAAAGTCATAAAATTAAAAATTTAATGAAAATGTTCACTTGACATAATTCTGTACAAATATTGGGTAATCACTGCATTTAGTAGTAGCAACTTTTACTACTGAAAATTTTACTCACTGGAAAACTAACACTTTTTATAACCTTTCATGATGAAATCATTTGTAATGTTAAAATTCAGATTGTTTGCTAGGCACCAGTGGCTCACACCTGTAATCCTAGCTACTCAGGATGATCAAAGTTCAAAGCCAGACTGGACAAATAGTTTGTGAGACCCTATCTCAAAAATACCCAACATAAAAAAGGGCTGGTAGAGTGACTCAAGTGGTAGAGCAGCTTGCCTAGCAAGTGTGAGGCCCTGAGTTCAACCCCAATACCACCCAAAATAGATAAATAAAATTCTGATCATAAACTATAAACATAAAAAGATGCAGGTTTTAAAAAATGTATTCCAATGACCCATTCTCGTTCTATTTATTATTATTTTTGGTGGTACTGGGGTCTGAACCCAGGGCCTCATGCTTGCTAGGCAGGTGCTCTACCACTTGAGCCACTCCACCAGCCCTCTCATTATAAATAGACATTGTTTTCCTGAAAGGTATGCTTTATGATTATTTATTACATCCTTAGCCATTAAACATCTTCCTTTGCCCATTGGTGATGCTGTAATGAAAACTTCCACATTTCCATCATTAGTGACAGCATGTTAACAATCTTATGTTTCAGCTCAGTCTCACTTCATTTCACCTTGCTTCATTACCAGCAAGGGTATTAATTAACCTACAATCTACTGCCAGTGTAAAAGCACCAGTTCCCTTGTTATCATACATAATGTCGCATGTTCAAAGGTAGTATGAACAGATTAATCCAGAAGATGAGCACCTTAAGTGAATATACCTCAGCCACTTTTGGGTGATCTGATACAATTCATCTGGAGTTAGGAACTCTCTGTGTTTTCCTCTTTTTAATATTATGAAGCAGTCAGCTGGCCTGATGGCCATCCTGCTCACAGCTGGAAGACAGGATGCAGGGCTTTGTGCTGGAGATTAGATGGCTCTTAAGTGAGCAGTGAAGCACCCGACTTAGAGGTGAATGACAGATTTTTATTACAATTATGCCTTTCGTCCAGGAGTCCAGTCTCTAACAATGATTTTTTGAATAAAGCTAGGAGTTTATCTAAGTTCATTTCTAAATTCAAATGTGTGCTCAATCACGGAAGCAATTTAATTAACTTCTACCTCAGCATCTAAGTCCATTAAATGAGTCCATTAAATTATTCACACAAGGATTCATCTAATGGGACAAAGTTTGGATAAATGAATTGCTCTCTAGAACAATCTCTGAACCCTGGATCTCAGATTTAGAAAGAGCCTCAAAGGTCAGGTGGGCCTCTGCTTTTATAAATAAGGCAACTGAGAAGAAAATTTCTACTCGATTCTAATTATCTCATCACTTTGTTAACATGAATTTACAAAGTCTCCCAATGCTTCAATTATGATTAGCAAATACATTCTCCATTATAACTAATCAGGACAGAAGCTAAAGGGACCACCAAAAAAAAAAAAAAAATCAAAACAAAAGCATAAACACAGAGCACAGCAAAAACACATTCTACTGTGAGCCCTGTATTCCCTTCTCTTGGATTCCTGTTTGGGGATTTTTACCACCACTTCAATGGCTGTTTCAAGTCCATTTTCTGTGGAAAAACAAGCCCTCACTGAATGAATAGTGGTGCTCTTCGTTCGCATTTGAGGCACACCCAGAGCAGCTGGAGTTTGTGCTAAGGAATTTAGGCTTTAGCTGATTTTTGTTAGCATGTATACAAACAAAATTAACCTAATATTTAAAAATGACAGTTTCATAAAGTTGAAAAAAAACCCAAGTGGTATTCTAGTCCAGCTATTGTCATGGGGAAGTTATTTTCACAGTTTAAGATGGTCACAGGCTGAGATCCTTACCAAACATTTCCATGGACGCAAACTCCATGACTTGAACAGCAGATATTTACTATCTGGGGGTAACCACACATACTTTAAGTTTCTTTTATGTTATTTTTTTCTGATCTGAACTTTATTTCATGTTAATTCTTAAAATTCTTAAAATATCTTCCAGGTTACTTATTTCTGAAATTGTGTGGATAGTTTCCTAAACTAAGGCGTAAAATGATATTGGTTACTTAGCACCTACCCCTTAATATGCAATATTTTCTATTTGTTTTGTTTATTGTCTGATTCCCTCCACTGGAAGATATGCCTGTGAGGATAAGGAATTTGTCTATTTTGCTTTCAGTTATATCCCTAGCATTTAAAACAGTACCTACATAGTGATAAGTCAAAGACAATTATATAGAAAGAGGGGAGATGTGGCTCAAGGGGTAGGGCACCTGCCTAGTAAGCATGAAGCCCTGAGTTCAAATCCCAGTAACTGCCAAAAAAAATAATCAAAACAAAAGCCATGTAGAAAGAAGGAAGGAATTAATTTTTTCTGAGGCACTTATTCAGGTACATATACAAGCTGCATAATTAAAAATGCAGCTTGTGTATATATTTATTTACAGAAGTAGTATTTCCCCAGGGGAAAATGGCAGCTTTTCTGCTGCAGTAGACTATTTCTGAATTTCCTGAAATGACTTGGCAATAAAACTGCAAATGGATTTTACTAGTAGCTGATAAATCAAAGCTGTCCTTTAGAAATGAAATAGCATAATTTCTCAGAGGAATTTTTAAAGTTTCCCATCAGACAGGTTATATGCAAGCACACTTAAATCCCTACCACATATGGCCAAATGAGCCTCGGATCCTAAGCCCAGTACCCCATCATCATTCTAACCACTCCATGAGACTGCAGAAATGCTGCAGCAATATACAGTAATATCAAGTTAGAACTAATTTCCTAAGTCCCGTGCAATGCTAAGGATGGTGCGTTCAGCCTACCACAAGATTCTTCAGGTCACCTACCAGTATTCTAGAATCCTATGGTTCTCTGACATATTTAAAAGAAAGAGAATATATAGCCTTTTGAACCAAAGAGTTTTAGTGATGAAAGACACGTCAGAAATCATCTCAGACATAACATGCTCGAGTTCTCAGGCTGCTCACTAATGAAGCCCAGATCTGGAACTTTAAAAGCTCATTTTAATACTGGTTCTATTCTGGTTATATGTATCTTCTCCTTCCTTAAAACATTATTTCCAAACAGAAGTAAGCATTTTTGGCTGTGAGACCTGGGACCACCCAGAGATTTTGCAATGCAACAGAATTCTTGTAAACATCCAAATGGGTTTTGTTCACTGTATTATCACCTTTGTATTCCAAGAGTTGAGAATTTAAATGGCAGTGTATCCAATACCTCTGTCCTGTTCCCTCTGTTCATGTTCTTTCCTCAAAACCACCCTAATGGAAGGATTAGCAGTGCAGTTTGAGAATTTTGAAATTCCCAGCCTACTGATGCTGCACAGCAGAGACAAGTTGGGCATGAGACTGAACACTGATGCCCAAAATAGACAGGAAAGGGAGACTGTGCTCCTAACTCTTACAGGTAAGTATCTCTGTGTGTGTATGAGAACCCTAGAAAAAGTCTTTTTAAAAATGGAGGTGAGACAGACACCATGTTCTATCTTAGGTGGTTTCAAACCTGGCTACATCACTTGGGGAGATGTTAAAGCCAGTAAGGCTTAGTCCCCACTAAGGTCAACTGAATCAGAATCTGTGGACACTGTCATTTGTCTAAAAGTCATCTCATTGTGCACTCCCCACCCTGCCCACTACAATGTGCAGCAATAAAATACACCAGTCAATTCTTTATATAATGTTACATATAAAAGATATTGAGGGTATAGCTCAGAGCACTTGTCTAGCAAGTGCAAGGCCCTTGGTTCCATCCCACCATTATCTCCCCCAATCAAAATAATCAAATAAAAAGGTAATAAATAAATATATTTCCATTTGCATACCAACTGTGTAAAAATTATGGAAAGACTTACCACTGTCTAAAAATTTCTCTACCTACACTGGAAAAATTTTAGTACTGCACCAGGGACTACTGTGACAGAGTCATTATGGTCTGATGATCTGAGTGAGGAGATTGCATAAATCCTAAAAGGCAAGGTGAGCAAGGAAGGAGTTTACCTAAATTGTGTTCTATCTTTCCATCATCAGAGGAAAATTATTCTTAGTTTTCCTTTATAAAAATCACATTCAAGGCTTGGTGCTTTCAGGGTAAAGATAAAGTGTTAATAGAAAATGAAGTGTCTTTCCTAGCTTAATCATGGTTCTGTCCATGCGATGATCAACAAAACTACTAAGGTGAGCACCAGAGGCTTTGGGGCCCCACCCATCAAGTGAGTCCCCTCTACTGCAGATCAAGCCCTATCATGGAGGTCAGCCTCCACAGAACAGGAGGGAACACACGTCCCCAGTCACATGTTTAACCTACAAGGCACCACTAACACAGAGACACCATGAATGATCAAGGCAGGCTGTACAGACACTGCAACACTAAGGCACATTTATAGGATGCACAGAATGATAACCTCATGAAATTAAAAAAAGAAAAAAGAAATCATACTATAAAGAAATCAGGGCAGGTCTAATGAGAACTAGCTGGTAGGCTTTACCTATTCCTATTAGCTGTTCGCTCTGCTTACTTGTTTTTCCTGGAAACCTGCCTGTCATCATCTTTTCTTCAAAAAGATGAGTAAGGAATTAGGGAAGGAAAAAAAAGGAAATAGAAAATAACAAATTTCCTCTTGTGTCTTCCTTAAGGTAGAGCCTTCATAATACAGATTCCAAAAAAAAGAATCAATATCGAAGTTTTTCCTCTATGTAATCCATCAGATACAGCTCCCCTCTGTTTTAAAACAGAAATCATTATTTTCTACAGAAAAGCACCTCTATCCCAGGAGGGAAATGGTTAGTAGGAGCAATGACCCTGTGGACCACAGCAGTGCAGGGCTGGCTGGGCTCTCACTTGCTCCTCCATCCTTCCAATTCTTCTGCTCACAACTCCTAGGTCTTTTCCTTCTTGCCTTCCTTGCAATTCCCAGGCTGGGAATGCCCAGTGATGTCTGCCCTATTTCTGAGAAGATGAAGGATAAAGCTGTAGAAACTGCTTGATTTTTCTCTAACATTTCAGAATGTTTCAACTCTGCACCTGAACTTTGAAAGAAAAGGAAATCTTTGAAAACAGCTTCAATCACTTTCCACAATCACAAATAAAAATCCAATTTCTAGACTCCATTTCTTTCTGTTTTAAAGAATTAATAACTATGGAACAAAGGAAAAATGTTTTTAAAATATTTCAATGAATTTCATTGTTGCTTGCTATTTGAGAGTTATTTTTGCTAATGTAGCACACAGAAGAGAGAAAATTATCATACATCGATGAAAAGCTTGCTGCAGAGGAAGATCCAAATGCTTGGTTGTTTCCTGCCAGCATTTTCCATTCTTCTTTTATTTAAGAGTTTTAAAAATTCCCTCACTCACCCTTTCATCCATCATTCATCCATACCACTCCTTCTGCCTGGGTACTACAGGGAAGAAAGGTATGCATGAGAGAATTACTAAAGTAAGTATGGAAGGTGTACGTGGATGAAATCATTTAGAATTAGTTGGTTGCTTTTAAGCATCTGTAAAATTATTTTTTGCTTTTAAAACTCAGCTTGATAGAACACTGCATGAATTGTTGAATTGTTTCTATTCTCTTCTTGATTCAAGTACCAACAGAAATAAAGGCTTTCTCTCAAAAAGCCCTGGCTTTTCCATTTCCTACTGCATTCAATTCAGTAAACTTTTTCCACTTGCATGTTAATGCCAGTGAGTAATCATGTCAACTTGTCTTTTGTGAGCACAGAGGGCTCCTCTGTTGGGGCTTGCACCTACACTTTCACAACTAAGTGACTTTTGGGGAAAAGTCTTCCCTAGTCTTTGGAGGAGGGAGGTGTGTGTATAGGAATATAGGAATGTAAGAATCCAGAACAGGCTCATCCCAGCTTCTAGGACTATTTATTTCTTCCCATGTACCCTTTCCTCCTCACGACCACCAGGGCCATGTGGAGGGGCTACCATATGGCAATACTCTGTCCCATATGGCTCTATCTCACTAAAAGGGGCGCTCAAGAACATAAAAATGCTGTACACTTTTATTGCAGCCCCTTCTCCTTTTCCTCCATCTGTCTTCCATATGGTTTATGCAACTCTATTAGGATCCTGTACACACAGGCCTCTATAATGAGGGCTACCAACCCAACCAAGATAAAGAACTAGAACTTACCCATCAGTGACAGGGGGCCTCAAGAACTTCAAATATCCAATTTATTTAGTATTCAAACTAGAACACTTAATAACAACCTTTCTTTAATTTGGATACATTTAGATTTATATTTTTAAATTTTTATATCAACAAAAACCACATAATTGCTTTTCTGTTTCAAGTTCAAAAATCCACACAGGACTTCCACACAGGTGTCCCTACTATGGGAATATCGATTAGTGTGTCCAAAACTCACTTTTTAATTTTTATAAATTTTCTTTTGATAGGAGGAAAAGTTGTTACTACATTTTCCTTCAAATGGCTCTCCAAAACTCTGAAGTTTCACAGGTGTCCTTCCCTTAAATTCTAAGATAAGCAAGAATTAGGTGCAGCTTTCTCTACCTGGCACCTCCTGGCCCACCTGGGTTGTTGGGATTACAAGGGTCAAGCCACTGAGTCCTGATCTTCTTAATTTGTATGTATGTGATAAGAGTGACATATTTGACCCCAGTGGTGGTATAATTGAGAAGAAAGCAGGAATAAAGTTATGGGACACAGTGGACATCCCCATTCCTAATGGGAGGCAACTCCTGGCATTAGTAACAGTATTTAATAAGAGTGATTTGTCATTTCCAGCATTCAATAGTGAGTCTGTTGGTGAGCACCTGAGCCATTTTTCTCAAAAGTAAAGGGAACAGGTTAGAGGCAAAGCTTAGTTGAAGAGCATCTGTCTAGCTTGCAGGAGATCCTGGGTTTGATCCCAAGCACCACAAAGGGGAGGAGGGAAGAAAATGCAAAATGATCAAAATTAGAAAGAAGGAATAAAAGAAACAGTCAGGAATTTAGAAAGCATTCAACCCCTCTGAAGCTTTACCACATTTAAAGTGTCTTTTTCTTCCTATGGCAGACAGCATGCCCATATTGTACTCCAAACCACCTGTATAAAGTAGTCTGAGAAATTATGCCAATTCCATGATCATCACATCTGATGAAGCAGAGCATTGGAACAGTGCTCAAGAGCACATAATATTCATCTACAGACACACAACCAAGCAAATGCCATGAGCATGCTTTCAGCTTATTTTTTGTGGATAAATGACAATCACTGATCACCTGCCCCCAATTATATGCAAAATATTCACTTGAATTTTGAAGCCAAACAATAATGTTATTGTGGAATACATGATTGGGTCACATAACTACTTTTTTTTTTCACCCAGCCAAATATTTCACACATGATTATTTTTCTTATTACACTTTTTAGTGCAATATAGATCCAGACATCATTCATGTTCAGACAAAACTACCAGGATCAGAGGAAACTCCTGATCCTACTAATATTATTTCCTAATTCCTCTGCATGGGAAAACCGAACTAGTTACTCTGCACCAGCACAAACTACAGTTGCCTTTTCTTGATGCAATCAGTATACTGCAAACTGTGGGTGTCACAGGTGCCTTGGTGGCAACAAAAAAGTACAACAAGTTGCAAAATTTAGGCTACCACCAGAGGCCTATTCATTGAAATAGTACTCCAGGTTGGAACAAATCACAAACTCTGGTTAAGAGAAGCAAGTACTCTTCCTTCTGTGATAAAGACATTATGGGTAAGTTGTTCTGTAAATGGAATAGTAGTGTTTCCCAAAGTGCATGGATGAAAAAGCTAATTGCTATTTTGCTCTCAGCTTGAATAAAAAGGACAAGAAGTCTGATCAATAAGATTTCTGTGAATCACAGCTTCGGGTCTGGAAAGCTGTATCATAGTCTGCACCCCAGGACTTGCTGTGAGCAGGCAGTTTGTAAACCACTTGGAAAAGGCAGAAGTTGCTGCTAAGCATGTAGCTTCTGAGTACTTGCAGTAATCGTTGACATTTTGGCAGGGAGGTTACTCCCCACTAGCTCAGTACTTCCTATATGCCAGGTGAATGCCTGCTGGTCCTTTCCCCTTGTATTTCTTTCCACTGCACATAGGCTATGGAACGCTGGCCTCTTGCCAACTACCTTTAGGTGAGATTTGGTTAAAATTACCAAAGAAATACATACATCTGCCTTCATATTGCCTTCTTTGTACAGCTACTTCCAAGGCAGCTGCTTGGAGACTGTGTGTCCATTTACTGGATTTAAACAAACAGCATAAGGCAAAGCGGGGAGGTACACAAAGCATATGCTATTTCTGCCCACCCTGGTTTCAATCAACAGTGGGAGCCTCGCCCGAGGATACTGACAAGGACATCAGCAGCTGTGAGTCTGGAAGCAAGAGACACCCCATGCCTTACCTGTTTCTTTGTCCTGGACTTCTTCTAGGTGCAAGTCATTCAAAAGGTGCTCCAAGATCTTCTCCGGGGTCCCAGACACCACCACGTATCTGTCAGAGAGCAGAGAATCCACTGAGTCATCCTCTGTGGAAGACTGTGAGCGGCTGCTCCATTCATCATCCTCATCCTCCTCATCGATGTATTTGAAATAAGGCACATCGAAGGTAGGCAAGGGCAGCTCTCGGTCTGAGAGCACCACAGAATCTTTCCTCTCTAGATGCGGGTCAAAGACCCTCAGCCTGGAGCTGCCCATTGTGAAGGGTTACTAACAAAGGCATCCCCTAAATGCTAAAAGATCTTGCCATCCCTGTCCTTTCACTGGGAACTGAGTCCCTCTGGCTGCTAAGAGCTCTGCAGTCAGCTAGAATGCTGGGGAGGCGGAGAGAAAAACAAGGGAGGGAGGGAGGCGGGGAGGATAGGGCAAGCGGGGAGAGCTAGTGAGAGAGAGAGAGAGAGAGAGAGAGAGAGTGAGATGGAGCGAGAGAAGGAAAGCGGCTGGGAAGGAAAGCAGAGTGCACGTGCCTCAGTGGCTGCAGGGGAAACTCTCACCTCCAATCGCTCTCCGCACTCCCCGCTGTGGGGGCTGGGCCACAGCTCTGCACTTTCTTCAGCACCAGGACATTCCGGTCTTGCTCTTTAACCTGAACCATCGGCACTTCATCATCTTGCTTTAATTGTGGATGGGAGTGATGGATGAGAGAGGGAAGAGTAGAGAAAATTAAAAAGGAGCTAACTTAAGCTGCATTTTCTAGGCTTGCTTCTAGGTACCATTATTTCTTTACAGATTCAGAATAAATTAGGGGTACAGCCAAAGAGACTCCCTCTAATAGTGCAGCATCCAGACTCAAGTTCTATGGAAACACAAAGCATTAAGAGACATAAGTACTTTAAAGGAAATGGAGGAAGTGATTAAGGGAGAATTGGGGTTCACAGAGTTTATTTTTAAAACTACTTGAACAATCTGAACTAGAAAATATAAAGTTTAAGATTTTAAAAAGCACAACATATTAATTTCATGTGTATGATCTTCTCTTTTTACCTGGCTAATGTTTCTCTCTCTCTCTCTCTCTCTCTCACACTCACACACACACACACACACACACACACACGCACACACACACGCACACGCACACGCACACACAGGCTTACTTTAAAAGATGGGCAAAAAAATAACCACTAGATTATTCAAGACATTGTTTTTTTCCTGACTTGTGACGATGGCCTTCAAATTTATCATGTACTTGTTTTTCCAGAATACAAGCAAAAATGGATCTCCAGTTAGAATCTCATCTAGGCTGAAATTCAGAAGTCACGGACCACTGCACTGACTTTCTTCACTTCAGTCCCTTTTTAAAAAGGAGAGAAGGCTGAACCATCATTCATTTCTGCATACGCAGCTTCCACAGCCCAGAGCCAGTGTGGTCCGCTGACATGGCTCAGTCGTGGAGGACACTCCCTGCTGAGCCAGCAGTGTGGACCCAACTCTGAGCCAGGAATACTTGCAGGGCTTTAGTGTGAAACTCTCCTGATATGGAACACGCAGGAAGTTTTAGGTAGTTCAGAAAAACCCTAACATACATGTAAGAAAACCTAACTTCTAGGGCTAGAGGTATAGCTCAAGTGATAGACTGCTGACCTATCAGGTGTGAGACCCTGATTTCAAATTCAAACCCCAGCACTGCAGAGAGAGAGAGAGAGAGAGAGAGAGAGAGAGAGAGAAGAAGCAGCAGAAGAAAATCTAACATCAAGACAACTTCTATTGTCTTGAGCAAAAAAATTAAAGCAAGAAAAGTAGTTAACAAGTTGGTTTCACCTTCAGGATAATGTTACCTCTTTAAAAAGGAAAATATATGCTAAGGTTTCTAACGTGTTTGTGCTATTGACAGAAAATCCTACCTATAATTAGGTACAAACAGTAAAGGAGAAGGGTACTCTGCCTCCATAAATGGATTAGAAAGTACCATATCTCTATCCCTTAGTAATTGCTTCTACATACCCATCAGGGATGTCAATGTATTTTATTCACCTTTCTAAGAACAGAAAACCAGTAATCTTGCCATAATTGCCAACCAAATAGTGATAAGATTGTGATTTCAATTCTCGGTGTCATCTGATTTCTAAAAATACAGTCATTTGAGTCCTCCCAGAAAACAAAGAACATTGGTCATTTTAAATACTGATGTAATTTTATGATCATTCTTTTTTAATCTTTTAGTGGCAAGTAATTTTATTATGTACAACTGATGTATTACATTTCAGCAAGGTCAGAGGCACAGTTTCTGTGGCAATTAATGCTGGATATTCATTGTTCAACTCCCTGAGGAGGCCAGTGTGACTCCTGTAACATGAATACCAATGTGTAATTGCTATCTTTCATTTCTCCAAGGCAGTTCTTTTGTTATCCATGTGGCTGAAGTGAAATAAAGTGGCTGGAGAGAGGAGCATATATTGACCCAAAAAAGGACTGAGGGCTGGGATAGTAAGATACATAGGAACAAATAATTATATTACTTGAAAAAAAAGACCCAAAAGGACAAAAATCTCTCCCTAGTTTCATCTAACTGTAAGCCAGTACTTGTTTTATATGAGCCGCTGTCATACTGAAGTATGTTTTACATCCTACGTGCAAGTGATATATGGCATTATTAACTTCCACAGGCTTTGCACATGCATATGGATGGGCAGCGTTTCTCTAATATCTGTGTAACTCATATGTATTGCATGGCTGTGCACAAAGCAGCCATATTCTACTGGGCAGGGGAATAGCTGAATCAGATTGATGTACTATCAATAGCATCTTAAGTCATTGTAATAGGTTCCATTTTGAAAACCTGTTAAAAATAAAGAAGAGAAAAAAAGCAGAAAAATCAATAACTAAAGAGCAATGTAAGATACCAAAAAATTACCATGAAAATATAATAATCCTATGCATTATATTCAGCACTGAAGAAGGAAAGTTATATTAATGCTTCCTGACCCATGCACACTTCACTAATTTCTCTTCTGGAAAAAAGAACAGAAGTACCATAGTTGAGGTGTGGGTATGAAATTTTATTTCAGTGCTTGCTTGGTTAAGAATAAAAGTATTCAGAGAACTAATGATATGTTCAAGGACAAATAGTTCAAAAGAGGCAAATAAGAGTTAAAACAGCTGATAGTCATTTATGCAGCAAATAGTGAAGATGAGTGAGAGTCCCCTGCTCTTAACTGTTGTAGGCTCCATAAACACCTAAGTAGAGTCTGATGAGCATCCAAAGATGTTGGTAAATGCAAGGGACAAGGCAAAAGTAGAACCCACAGGACATGGTCATCAAATACGACTACGGTGGCTGAGAGAGTGAGAATACCATTCATGGGGCTAAATGTGCAGAGGAAGGGCTATGGTGAGAGGGATGAACTTCACGTCTAACAGTTAATGTTTTATTACTGACAGGACACCCTGCAAGAGACATTCAGCATTCAGTTAGAAATAAAGCACTCAGACTCTGGACAAAAGTCAGGGATGGAGACAAATTTCTGAGTTATTCAAGTTTTGGCAGTGTATGAGACTCGGGATCAGGAAAGAGAGGGAACCATTTATATAGGGAACTTAAATGAAGAAAAAAGAGAGTAAGAGGAAGAGTAACAGAGTCATGGAGAAACTACTTATCCAGGGTCTATGAAGAACAGACCAAAACAAGCAGAAGAACAACCAGGAGAGCACTGAGCTCGGAAATCCAAAGAAAAGGCTTGTCTGACCCTGTAAAACTTATGAGGATGGCAAATCTAAGGAAAAGCAATACTGGGATCACTTTTAGATCAAGAAGTAGAAAGAAGACAGGCCCCAGCTACTCAGGAAGCAGAGGCAGAGGATAGCAAGTTTGAAGTCAGCCTTAGTGACTGACTAAAACCGTGACTCAAAATAAAATAAAAATGTAAAAAGGGCTGGTATGTAGCTCAGTGGCAGAGCACCTGCCTAGCATGTGTGAGGCCCTGGGTTCAATTCAGTGGGAAGAAAAGTGTTAAAGTGCTAGTGAAGGAGATCAAAATCAGCTTGAACAGGCTGGGCCCCTATCTGGGGAATGTTAGTGAGGTGGGGAGGGTCTACTGGGAAGAACTGATAGAATGAGGAACACAAGTGTAGGGTCAGGCTGGAAAAGAAAGAGACTTCTTTCAGAATAGGATCAAGTGGCCAAGGTACAGAAGAAGAGAGATGAGGTAGATCATAGGAAAGGGCCTCTAATCTTAGTAGAGTGGGATTTGAGATATCTTCTGGAAGGAAGGGGTTGAAGTGAAGATGGTGGCCTAAAGAGGATATTATTGGAAAAGTGGTTTCAGGGTGCACAATAGGGGATAAACCAGCTATGAAAAAAAGAACTGCCAGGCATCTTTGCTAGAAAATACCTTATGGTTTTATGACTTTCTGCTTATGTACTCAGGGGCCTTAAGAGGAAAACAATGAATGATGAGGTCTATCCAGAATAAGGGACAGGCAAAGAGATCAGCCGGAAAACAGCTCATCATCATAGGGTTTCTGCATGGCTAGGAAAGACAATGAACTGCCACAGGAGCCAAGGGCACAGGTTTCCATCAAGGAGACAAATACCTGAGGCACAGCATTCTGAGTGGTGAAGTCTGAGGAAGAGAACAGCAACAGCAACCCCTGAGGGATACAAGTGTTTGAGATTTAGTCCATGTTTCTGGACTTGCAGCTCTTATAACTCTTACAATTTCCTAAGTAAGTAGGGCCCTAAGAAAATCTTCTGTTAAAGTGTTTGGCCTTTTGTCCTTGCTTTCTGAAGCAATCCAGAGCTATAAAGGCCAAAGACAGTCTTTTGTTACTCATAACAAGCCCCTTTGCACCACACCTGGGTTCATGTTAATGAAGTGACTTTGGGAAAGTCCCTAAATAATCACACTGTGGGGGGGGGGGGGGCTGGTTACCAGGGGAACCAATAACTTCTCAAAGGATAGGAACTCCCAATCCCTGTCCCTACCTCAAGGGAGGGGGAAAAAAGGGAGGAGAGAAGGGCTGAAGGTTGAGATGGTCACCAATGGCCAAAGACTTAATCAATCTTACCTACATAATGAAGCCTCCATAAAAACCTAAAAAGACTGAGCTCAAGGGAGCATTTAGGAAGGTGAACAAGAATTCATCCACATGTCAGGAAGACGACACCTCACAGCTTCACAAGAAAGGAAGCTCTTGTGCTTGGGACCCTTCCAGAGCTTGTCTTCATCTAGCTATTCATTTGCATCCTTTAAAATATTCTTTATAATAAGCTGGCAAACGTGCTTCTCTGAGTTCTGTGAGTCACCCTATAAAATTAATCAAGTCCAGGAGGGAGTATGATGAGCCTAATTCATAGCCAATAGTTCAAAAGCACAGATAACACAATCTGGAGCTTGTGACTGGCATCAAAATTATGGGGCAATTTTGGGGAACTTAGCCCTCAAATTGTGGGATCTATGTTATCTCTAGGTAGACAGTGTCAAAATCCCATTGAACTGTAGGACATGGATCTGAAGTTCACTAAATAACTTAGTGCTTGCTTGGTGTGTGGCAAAAACTTACACATTTGATCACAAAAATCTTCTGTGTTGGTTTCTGAGTGAGAGATTAGGAAAAAAAAAAAACCCAAACTTTAGTTCCCCATTCTCCCCTCCCCCTTTTCCCCATATTTTCAGACCCTGACACCTAGGAGCTGACCTGGCACTCACAGCTAAACCTCAGTATTCTGTTGCAAATGATCTGTAGAAAATCTACCTTAGACAATGCTACCATGTGACCATAATGGAAGAAGACAAAAACACAATCACTTAGTAATTGTATCTGCACACAGACAAAACAAGACATAGTCCAACCCATAAATATCACAAAGCCCAAATATTATGAGTGACTGACAGCTGCTTTTCCTACAATGACAGCTATTATCTTTGCCTTAGTCTATCTTCTCTGTAGAGAGGACAAGAAAGTAAATATTCATTCATAGAGTTGATCATTTTCTTTAAAGTAATCCAGAGCAAAGCCTTATTTCCTTAAGCCTAACACAAACCCAAGTCTTATCCAGTTTGTTCACAAGGATGATGTGCTCCAGGGTCTCCAATGGTGTGAGGTCTTGAGTAAGTAGGCTAGGCAGTTAGCTAAAATTAGACAGTATAGCTAGGTCAGAAGGGCCCCAAAAACTTCCATTAGGACCTCCCTGTGACCTTAAAGGGCAGCAAGAAGGAAAATCAGGACAGATCAAAATAAGGACACTATAAGGACTAGGGCACAACCAATGAGAACACTGCAGGCAGAGCCAACGGGAATGCGTACTTTCTACACACCTAATTAGTATAGAGACCAAGCAATGGCCTGGTGAAAATAGATAAAAACCTCAGACCAGGTCACTTCTATGGCAACCCTCTCTTGGGTCCTCCCCCCACCTCCAGCTCTGAGGCTCTAGTCTTTGCTATTTTTCTATCTCAGTAACTCTCCCGCTTTACTAAATCTTGTCTGTGATTTTCATTCTTGGAAATTGTGAGACAAAGACCTCTAGCTCATACAAAGCAAGTCTGGTAACAGTCTCAAGACCTTCATGGCCATCAGCAATAAACAGAACCGCAGGTATATTCTTGGTGGTCTTTGGCTGGAGGGCATTAACAAGGTTTGAGATGCTGCTCTGCCATTGGTATGGAGTGGTAATATAGTTATGGAGTTAAGGATAAAAAGCATTTCCTTGTTAGGGTGATAAGCCTCATACTCAGAACCTTCCAGTTAATGATGGCTGTGAATTGGGTTCAAGGTGGTGAGGCAGGAGCTAGACAACACAGCAACTGAAGACAGTGGGAGAGCATCTTGAAATGAAGGACACACAGCCTGAGCCAGTGGCACAGACCTCAGGAGAAGAGGGATGTTGGGAGGCGTGGTTATGAGACAGAAGGGCCCCTGGAAGCCTCCAGTATGACCTCCCTATGACCTTAAAGGGTAGAAGGAAGGAAAAGGAGGACAGACCAGAATGAGGACCAGGAAAAGGACTGTATGAGGACTAGGGTACAACCAACCAGAAAGTTGCTGCTTTCTACACAGTTAATTAGCATAGAGATTGAGCAATGCTTTGGAGAAAATGGATAAAAACCTTAGACTATGTCACTTCTCTGACAACAGCTTGGGACCCCATACTTCCCACAGAAGCTTTCACTCTTTCCCTTAACAAACCTTCCTACCTCTACACCCACCATTCCTTGTCTGTGATGTTCATTCTTTGGCTTCATGAAACAAGAACCCTGAATGCCAACCCTCCTTCTGGCTAAACATCTAAGCCAGGAAGGCTGAGTGGAGTCTTTCCATTCTACTCAAATCTCCTGTGACAGTTACGGTCATTCTTGGAACGGGCTGAATCCCAGCAGGGCCGTGCTCTTGCTTTTTCTGCCCGTGGTGCTTAGTCTTGGTGTGTCCACCTTGAAGCAAAACCCTCTTCCTCCCAACACTCACTTTAGTCCCCAGACCTGCAGAAACCAGTTCTCCCCACTCTCCTGGGGGGACGATGGGAAGAAAAAGGAACTCCCACAATTCTTCACAGCTTTGCCTATGGGGACATTATTTGGGATGAGTGGGAAGGTGGGGGAAAAGGAAGCACAAAAATAAATAGGTGTCCTGAGTTGAAATTAGAGGAGTATGAGTGATAAGACAGAGAGTGATTTACTCAGAGATGTTCTGAACAGAGCCCGTACAGAATATGAAAACAGAAGAGGGCTTCCAAGTTTTCCCTGTTCCTCATTATTGATCCATTCTTTAGACAGGTAGCTCAATTTAATTTGTTTGGCCACACTGCCATCCTACCTACGAATTCTGAATGCATAACAGAACGACTACCTTCTACTGATCTACATTAACTTCCATGATCATGTTCAGCTTTTTTTTCCAACCTATACTTAATTCTTAGACTCACCCTTAATGGTTATCGATACTCCTATCACTTTAAACTATGTTAGGTACCATATACGTACTTATAGGTGTCAACACTCATACTGAACAATGAATTCTGAGTTGCAAAAGAGGATTTATTTTTTGTACCTGTGTATGAGTCTCTGTCCACAAGTTAAACACACACACACACACACACACACACAGTGCTAATACATGTTCAAACTTGTAACTTTTTTCTTTCATTTATTTACATGAAAAGGACTGGGGGTGTAGCTCAAGTGGTAGAGCACTTGCCTAGGAAGTACAGGCCCTATGTTCAATCCCTATACCTCAAAAAAAAATAGTATTCACATGAAATATAGCCTTATTTTGGGGATGGAAATACCTACAGGGTCATAAAAATACTGATTTTTCTAAAAGGCAAGGAGGATAGATGGTCATGGTTTAGCAGGTCCTAACTTGTACTGTCCTGAGCCAAGTTTCTGACAGTATTTATGTTTTCATATATTACCAGTAATACCAAGAAAGAGTGATCAATGAAAGGATTTCTCAGGCCTGCAAGAATATTTGGTTTTTCCTCTCCTGAAAGTAGCCACTGGCATTCTCCAGGGCAGTGTGTCCCTGCTCCTCTATGAGCACCTGCTTTTACAAAAGCCCTTGACTGGGGCTTCATAGGTGCCTTTAGAGACTCAGAGAACCCTCTAAAAGCATGTAGAATTTTTATGTATTGGCTCATTTTTCTAGTCAGAGCTCACAGTTCTCAGCCTCACAGAAGTTTATGATCCCCCAAAAGGTAAAAACCATTCTAGATGTGGGAACTCACATCTTTTACCTCATCAAAGGAGTCTTCTTTGATAAGTGCCTCTAACCTCCTCTATGCAAATGGAGTGTCCAAAGAATGCTTCATGACACTCCTCGCCTGAGTAGCTGACCTCCAATCACCTGCTTTCTCTTTGTCTTTTCCACTAAATGATGACATCTTAAGGGTAGGGGCTGCACCTTCTGTTTTTCTAAGCCACAAGTGAGGGCCCAGCACATGGGATTTGACAACAGTGCACCAAACATGCAAATTAATGAGTGAGCAAGAGAAAGTGAGGGAGGGAGTTATCTCTGGAGGCGGAATTCTATCTCATATCGCGCCAGGTCACTCTTACTATGAGGCTGCCATTCATTATCTCCTCCACTTGGACCCTTTGCTATTACATTGCTCATTACTTGAGAGGACTGTGCTTTGAACTATTTACTCCACCTGTTGGAGCTGTAGCAAACTGAGCTCCCATGCAACCAATATTTAAGAGGTCAGCTAACACACTAGGAAGACATTCAATAAATGGTGACCCTATGAGGTAAATACTATGAAAAGTCATAGTTTACAGATAGAGACTAAAGTGCAGAGAGAAAAAAGTAAACTGACCAAGTTAAATCACAGGTAAGGTTGAGATTCAACCCAGACAGGCTCTACTCTCATGCTTTGGCCAGAACCACAGATGTCCTCTAAGGTAGTCAATGTGCTATATTATAGATTATAGCTATCAAAGGGGATTTGATTTACCCTAGTGCTGACAGCCAACACAGGACAATCTGGTGGGTCAGGCAGCAGAAGTCATGGTGAGACTCAACACTGCTAGGATAGTTGACTTTTTGTTTTAAATGGGTGACTTTCAAGAGAAGAGGGGTGATAAGGGCTAAGCTAGGTGTTGGGCACAGTTTAAATAGTTCAGATCAGGCAAAGTTTAAGACCTTAAACTGAGGCAGGAACACAGTTGCATGTGGGCTCTGTATACTGGGCTGAGAGGAAGGCTGTGTGTCTGGGACACCTATGCCATTTCAACCTGGGAATGCCCCCTTCCCACTCCAGCCAGTCATTCAGGCTATGTCTGACAGAGATGGGACTCCCAGGACACAGGGTTGAGAACTGGGAAGACACTGAACTATACAGTATAAACTGATTAATTTTAGTGTTATGCAAATTTTACCTCAATAAAAAGCACCAGGCAGACATGAGCCTTTGAAGACAGGGCTGCACTGACTGGGGTGGTGCCCAGGATTCTGCACCAAGAAGCCAGCAGGGGTCTGAGAAACATGGCCTGATAGGTGCAATTCAGGCAGACAGCATATGTAAGACACAGGAAATCAGCAGAATGAATGACAGACTTATTTCCACTCTCTGAGCCACCGTGCTGTGTGGGAGAGGGATGGAACTCTGAAATTGCTCACCATGTTGTAGCAAGGTAATTTTCCACTTGTGGGTGGTGAGATGAAAGAGCCTGCCTGCCTGGCTCAGTTTAAGGACAAACTAACAACAGAAGGTAGGCTCTCAAGATGGGGCAGGGCCTGTCACCAAGTTTACAGAATAGTCAAAATGAACGAGGGCTAGGCTGTACATGCTAGAATTCTACAAAATTCATCTGTCTTGAGTCCACTTCTCTCACAGAAGCCCAAAATGTTGGCTCTCCGAATGAGGAAGAAGGCACATGACTTAGCAGTTAGGTACAAAAAATCTACATGCAGCTTAGCAAACCCAACGACCAAAACCTGCATCTATTCTTAGGTGATTCATGTGGGAACTGCAGAATTAGAACACTTACCTGAGAAAACAAAAGCAGACAAAGCAAAAACTACCTGCACTGTCAAAAAGAATTTTGTCTGAGACCAAACTTCACAGAATTTGCTGATGATGCATCTCCTGATTCTTTTTTCCTCATAGAAAAAGTTAAAAAACAAAACAAAAAAAAGACAAAAGAGTATTGCTGACAAGACAGAACTGATTGAGAGAAAGATTAAGTAAGCAGATGTATGTCAAGATGAGCCATTAAGATTATCAGACCACAACTGCACTTCCCTTAATAAATCCTTCTTTGTGCAGGTTACCCTGGCAGAGGAGAGAAATTAAATAATGATAATTAGTTCTTTATTTTTTATACCATACATATGAAAATTAGTATCTTAAATTAAAGCCTAATGGGACTAATAGAAATCATCACCCCCAAATTTACAAAATCTAGGTAAACTTTGACTTTCATACATGTGAAAGCAAACACGAATTTATTATAGAACTTTATCAAACATCCACAGAAAATCAGGAAACATGGCTGCATAGAAAGATCCTGGCCTCTAAGGAGGAGCTGCATTAAATCTTACTGCCTCTAAAAATTATTACCATATAAAACCACTTGTCAAAGAACCCTGAAACTACAGCAAGTTTAGGGATTTGATGCTGTGGCCAACTTCAGCTAGTAAACCTACTACAAAATAGGGTGTATATATATATATATATATATATATAGAGAGAGAGAGAGAGAGAGAGAGAGAGAGAGAGAGAGTGAATATAAAGTCAGTGGCTTTTCATCATGAGACATTTCAATATTCTGCATTAGCTTGATGGAGCACCAGAAAGGTTAAGGCACACCAACTAGGGTTTTATTTATTCTTATTTATTTATTAGCAGTTCTGGTATTTAAACTCAGGGCTAGCTAGGGTTTTAGAAGTGTTTAATAAAGGACCTTCTTATAGAAGTGTGGGCAAGTTTCAGAAAACTAAGCAAAAATGGTTTTAATGAGATAAACTGGGCTAGCAAAGAGGGACAGTTAACCACCCTTGGCTAGAAGGGCCAGAGTTGGAAAGAGTGGATACTGGGTGCTGTGGGAACTGGAGTGTGAAGAAGAGGCACTGCAGAGAAGCCACAGCCACTGTCAGGACTGCAGGAGGGGACGGACAGCATGGAAGTGGTACCCTGGCCTCTCTCCTCTGTCCTATCTGTTGATGCCTCCCAATGGCTGAGTTCCATTCAGAGCAAGAGACCTTGGGTGATGTGGCCCACGAGTGTCAATATTCACCACCTAATGGCACAGGGCAGAGGTAAGAATGGAAGTGAGGCTGAAAACAGAGATGAGTGAGCACGTTTCACCTTCCCTGGTTTCCAGAGAAGCTTGTGTCAATGTATTACTTCAGACTATGCCATATAGGTCACGTAGTCCATCTTCCTGCTGTCAGGAAAAGAACTCAAAACGTGTGTCAGCATTTCCCTACTTAATCCAATTCCTACATGCTTTATTGCCTTAGCTCTTTCTTGTATAATACCTACATTAGTTTATTATAATTTAGTTCCTACAGCTTACTTCACCTCCATACTTCCCATGTGACCTTTGAGAGGAATTAATTACCCAGGTGTTATTGTTTTCTTCACCATAAAAGCTTATTATTATTATTATTTTTTTTTTTTGGTGGAACTGGGCTGTGAACTCAAGGCTTTGAGCTTGCAAAGCAGGCACTTTCCTGCATGAGCCACAGTCCAAGCTTAAATCATATTAAGTCTTTCCCGGCAGGTCCTCTACTTCGGGAAGAGAAGTTCTTGGTTGGCAGTCATATTTGGGGGTGGGGATGGAGGGCAGAAGAGGGAGGAGAAATGGCAGAGAAATTCCACTTTGAGATTAGCTGCATGGGAACAGGGACTTGGTCTGTTTTGTTCTCTGTGTCATCTCATTATCCAGAGCAGTGCCATTAAATGAATGACAGGCCTGGTGAGTAATGGAGAAGTGGATGGGTACCATAATCCCAAGATTAAGGACAGAGAAGCTGGCAAAGACAAGAGGATGAGGTTCAGTCCCAGGAAAACTAAATCCAGACAGTAGGTTAAGGAAGGAAGAGAAATTCAAGCTAGACATCTGCAGATCAAAAGGTCAAGATCAAGACTATCTGTGGCAAGGAACCAAGGCTCCAAAGTCAGATCTAAACAGAGTCTGAATCATGGGCACAGTTCTTCCGTAACAGAAACTGAACTCAATCCTGACTTTGGATTGAGTCAGCCAGGGAGAGCCAGGTTCATACGTGCAGACAAAATCTTAAAACTGTGGGTGTGTACGTCTTATCTAGAGTAAAAATCTGGCTACCATCATTCACTTGTGTTGCTGGTGGAAAATACATTCGCAAACTTGGAGTATCATCTGAAATATAAGGTGATTATACCCCTCAGGGGATTTCTAGGCACTGAAAAAGATAATATATACAAAAGGCCTATGATAGTGACCACCCCAATTACCTTTGCATCACCTATGACTAGATAAATCTAATTTGTACCACAATTCACATACCTTACCAAGAAAACCCATGCCAGGGGTATGCTTCATTTCTCCCTATTTCATGGGCAATAACCAGTTCCTAAAAGTATAAAAATTAAGCTCTGATGATGGCACTCCTTCAAAGAACTTATGGCCTGAATCAAATTAAACTGATATCCACCAAATTTGCCTGAGTTTAAATCCTAGACTTGCCATGTAGTAGCTGGTTGGTCTTGATGGAGTTGTTCAATCTCTTTGAGCATCAGTTTTCTTGCCTGTAGAGTGGGATAATATCTACCTTGAATGCTGGGCACAGAGAGAAAGCCCTCAATAAAAGGATATAGAAAAACACAAACTATATTGTAATGATATATCATCCAAGTATAATAACACCAAAGTGTTGCAAAACTGGATTATCAGGGCCTTGCTACAACTGTATTTATGTATATATGAAATAAGTATTATCCAAATTTAAAGAAACACACACAAATAATATCAACAGATGTTTTCAGTTGCAATATAATCCACATCCTCGGGAACTCTAGGAACCACCAATAGGCGGAGGGCATCATGGGAGTTAATGTCAGTGTTCACTGAACATGAAGTAAAGGAGGCTCAATGTCCTTGTGGTAGAAGAGGACTAGGGTGATGAGATAGTACCTTCCATGGGAGAGTAGAGTTGTTGTTTCCCTCTGACTCTTACATTTTTTTTTAAATGTCAAGAATTCATTAATGCTTATGAGTTCTTAATCTTGGGGGATGAGAGGGTTACTGATGCTCTGCTATGGAGCAGTTAACCTCTTTAGTGTTGGTGTGGCTGACCACACCAACAAGCAAAGATAGCAGTGAACCAAGCAGCAGGCAAGCCTGACATCAGCTGTGGTCACCAAGAAGGAGGTAGCAGGGCTCTGCTGCTATCCGCCCATCCTCTGCTCCAGATATGACGGCTATTTCCTTTTACTAAGACATATGAGTTACTTCCACTCAAACTGGTCATTTTAGCAGGCACAGAGGAAAATGTGGTCAGATTGGGCTGAGGAATCATCGACACTTTCTGAGCCACCAACCACCTACAACACCTTTGTGTCCCTGGAATCATGCAGCCCAGGACAAAGGGATCTGTGTAAATGAACACACACAGACACAGACACACACACATACAAACTTGACAAAAGTCAACCTGAAGGTAATTCAGAAGAAAGAAGATAATGTTAGACCTAACCTAGATCCTTCATTATTTCCTAACGTGTCGAAGAAAAAAGAGGAAAATAAGTGCCAACAACCAGAATCATTGGTGAAAAACTTTGTGTCTGTCAATACTTAGAACACATGAGCACTATCAATCCAGGGCATCCACACAGATGTCATACGACGTTCTTGACTGACTGTCATGCTGGGATTTGTAAAAGTGAGATGATTTAGTGTTGGAAATAGCACTTGTTTCCACCTCTCTTTGTAGGTGTTATCTTCATGGCCCTTGAAAGATAATACATATTTTACTTTGGATTTTTAAAAAGGGTAAATCAATGAATAAATCTGGAATCTTGTTTTCACAGAGGTTTTACAGAAATGACAAATATAAATGTTACACAGAAATATCTTCTAGTTTTTAAGAATTCTGAAATCATTGTGTGGGGGGGGGGGAGAGAGGGAGAGAGAGAAGAGAGAGAGAAAGAGAGAGAGAGAGAGAATGATACATTCAAAGATATTCCCAAGGGAAAATATCAATATTGACACTTGATTTGCAACCCAAAGATGGGAAAAAAATTACACTAAATTATGACTGGAACAGTTTTTATAATTTAGCTGTAGATTTACTTCTCACCTGGAGGCTAGAATCATTTACAAGAGTTTTATAGAAGCCTTAAAAATCTGAATAACAACAGGGCAGTGTAACTTTCAGAGCAGGACTAAATGGCTAGCCCTGACTGGTCATATGATTTTGGTTTCTTCATTCAAATTCCTCCCTACAGCGTCTGAAACTCAGGTGTGCTTGATAATGACTCCTGGTGGAGTGAAGACCTAATTCAGAAACCAAAATTATTTGAAAAAGCTAGTTTTTATCTCTAAATGGTCTCTCCAGAAGTATTCTTCAAACTTAAACAAGAAGAAAAGAAAGTATAAAGTAATGCACTTAAAAAAATGGAATAAAGTAATGCACTTAAAAAAAATGGAAAGATTTCAAGTCAAGAAACTATTACTCTTTCCAAATACCTTTTGCATATATATGTGCACTTGCAAGTGTGTGAATGAGGAGATGCTTTGAGTGTGTGCATGCACACGTGTGTTAGCTTCAGCAAGAGCAGAGCAGTAATGAAAGAGCAGCCTCAGTATTTATGCAAGTTATGGAATAAAGAATTCCTAGTTACCATAGCAACTGCTAGAGCACATGGAATGGGTGTGTGGAAGTATGAGACAAGTAAACATTCATTTTTTTTTTCAGTGTTTTGTGCATTCCTGTGTGTTTTTGGAGAGGCTTGCTTTAGTCTCAGCAGTAATCATCTCAGAAACTTCATTTCACAGTTGGAAACAAACTAGGACAAAGACAAAATGTCTCTTCTGGTGCAGTGGTGAAGTTACAAAAAGTTGGAATTAAAATATGTTGAGAGAATTTAAAATGCAATAATACTGCTAGAATGATTTGGAAGACAAGCAAACACTGGTGGTGGGGGGAGGAGGTATAAAGGAAGAGAGAAATTTAAAATGAAACAAAAATGAATTTGTTTGCATGAGAGATCTCTCCCCCTCTTTTTCTGAAGTGGGAATAGTTATGGAGAGAAGGATGGACTGAAAAGAAATGAAGGTATTTAAGTAACAATACAGATAAAAATAGGTCTCTTTTCCTGAATAATAAATATGCCCTTGAGATGCCAAAGTCCCCATATACACACCTGCCTGGGTAAGATAACCGCCTCCATAATCTATGACCAGTTAATGTGGGAGAGTTGTGCCTATTCTTTGCTGAGGATGAATTCTTCCCAACGTTTGTCCATTGTTACAGACTGACTATGGGTGATGGATCTTTCTGCCTTTTCTGCTTGCCATATCCAGGTTTATTCTCTAGAATAGGAAACTTTTCATTTAAAACTTGAACATTCCAATGAAATGGAATTCTGCAGCTGGCACAATTTTGGATTTTGACATATTTGATTTGAATGTTTGAACTTGGGAAACATTTCACATCACCCACAAACACTGACGAAAAACTTACTGCATGACACTGAGGATCAAAATTCAAATAAAACTTGGGTCCAGTGCTCCCAAAATACATTCTTCATGTGAGAGCTTGACATGTAAGAGATATAAATATGCAAGTTAGAACAACAGTAGTTTGGAGCTATGCTATGGGTAGTGGTCAGATAAGGAACCAAGCCAGTAGCAATAACCAGGCCACTTTCTTAGTATTTCTAAGAGTTCAAAGCAATTAAGTCTACTGAATTTTAGTTGTTAACATTTAGAAATTCCAGATCTCTATCCTCTTCAGGACATTATGAACTCAGAAAAACAATTCTAAATATTTAACAACTTGACTTAAAATGTGGTTTTAATAACCTGGTAACAGAGACAGTTCTAGCTGGATATGCTAGATCAGCCATCTGTCTCTCCCATATCAACACCATTTCACAAAGAATAAATTTTTACAAGTTCTATCTATAAGAATGTTTTTAGAACATAAAAGAACAGAATGAGTCTTGGCATTGATAGGCATATTCAATTAGAGTAAAATAAAAACTATTCGAAGCTTAGTTGATATTCATTATAAAATGGCAATATTTTCCCAAAGAGTTCAAAAGTCAAAGCATGGATGTATGGTACTGAATTTGGGTGGCAGCAGGTGGAAGGGGGGTTCTCTTCAAGAGAAGAGAAGAATTTTGGAGTTGAAAGTAATCTTACATCAATTTACTCAATCTATACTCAACATAATTAACTTGGGAGGAAATTTGTAAACAGAATTTCAATTCCTTCAGAATAAAATGGATTTTTATCCTAATAACAAACTTACCCAAGAAAAATTGTGCACATGATAGGCAATCAAGAAATCTTAATTTTAAATTACAAAAATAAATCACAGGAAATTTAAAACCCAAGTACAACTCCAGAAGAAACTAAAAAATGAGTAATATTAAGTATCTGGCCAGAGAATGGGGAAGACCTTTCTAATTTTAATGGCAAATTTTAAACTAAGAAAAGAATGACTAGTTTCACTCATAAAAATAAATAAATGAATAGGAAACAAACTGGGAAAAACTGCATGTAACAAATATAACAAAGTATAGCATACTATATATATATAAAGAACATATTCAAATCAAGAGAAAAATCCCAGTGGAATTTTTCTCTAGGGAAGAGAAATAGATTGATGGAAGTTGCAAATATTCAACTCTACCAGAAAAGAAACATAAATTTGAAGGGGACAGTAGTTCCAGTTCTGTTTCTCCCCCATCAATCTGACAAAGACACTTAGTTTCTCCTACTAAATAAAATATTCAGTGAACGTGAAGGTGCAGTGCTGCATTACAAAACAAGTACTCTCATGTATTGCTGTTGTTAAATAAAAATCAGCATGAGTTTAAGGAAAAGTAGCTGGTCAAAAACATAAAAGATATTAACACAGTTCACGTTTGTAAGTAGCAATTATGCTGCTAGGAATTGATCCTTAACAATATAAATTTAGGTAGAAAATTTTGTAGAGTTGGGCATGACAGATCACTTATAAAAGCAAATTTTGGAAAACATACTTGCCCCCAAGGAAAGAGTAGTGAAAAGTGTTATGAAATCATGAGGAAAGTCTTATAATGCACAAATGGGGGAGCGCAGGGTTGTGAAGGAAAATAGGGTTAGTTATCTCCAAATTCTTTGCTTCCTTGTAGTGTTCTACTATTTCTTAATTCTCTACAAAATATGTCTTACTTTTTCAATTAGGAATTTTAAACAACAAAATAATCTTTAGCACTAGACATGTGCTTTAAGTTGTAGCAAGTTGCTTGACACCTTGTTCTGGACTGTTAAGTACCTGTAAACCTCACAAACAAATTCAGTCAACAAAACAGGCCAAGGTCCATGTAAAACATACCAAAAGATATATATATTTTTGGGGGGGGGGTATGTAAGCACATTTTGAAGCTAGAAAACAGGAAGATAGGAATGTTAAGTTCTAATAATATGTAACCGGCTTTAGATTTGAGATTTGTGACCTTCACCATTTATGATTTGTACCCTGACCAGGTAATCACCAAGGTAGAAGAGAAGATGCTTAATTCAGCAATGCCCTACAGGAATGCGAGTTCCAGAAACAAATGCTTTATTCAAAGTATATCCTTTCCTCCGTTTTGACAGTTCTTCCTGGCCCTCTCTTCTGTCCGCTTACTGCCCTTCTTTACTATCCCTTCTTTGTTTTCTCATCCTTCTCACTCACTCAGTGGTCTTCCAGGCCCAAATCATATCCTGCTCATTTCTGCCTCTGTTCTGTTTTAGGATGCCTGGGTCACAGATGCTCAGCCAATGTTTCTCTCAATAATGTGAGAATAAATTGGTCTTAGCCAGGTTCCTATACAACTTGCTTTATGTATGGAAAAAGAAGGTTGTGCCAACATTAACAATTATTTAGATCTTCCCAAAACTGAACAAGGACACACACACACACACACAGAGGGAGGGAGAGAGAGAGAGAGAGAGAGAGACAGACAGACAGACACACAGAGAATTATAGGTCAATCTCTTTTATGAACACAGATGCAAAAATTCCAATAAAACACTGGCAAACCAACATATCAAAAAGATCATACACCACGATCAAGTTGGTTTCATCCCAGGGATGTAGGAATAGTTCAATATGTGCAAATCAATAAAAGTAAAACAGCACATAAACAGAAGCAAGGACAAAAATCATATATTCATCTCAATAGATGCAGAAAAGGCCTTTGACAAAATTCAACATTCTTTCATGATATTTAGAAACTAGGAATAGAAGTAATGTACCTCAACATAATAAAGGCTATATATGTCGGGTGCTGGTAACTCATACTTGTAATCTTAGCTACTTGGGAGGCTGACATCTGGAGGATCATGGTTTGAGGTCAGCCTTGGCAAATAGTTGTGAGACTCATCTCCAAAACATAACCAGAGGAGCTGGGTGCTGGTGGCTCACACTTATAATCCTAACTACTCAGGAGGCAGAGATCAGGAGGATCATAGTTTGAGGCCAGCCCCATCAAAGAGTTAGTGAGACCCTAACCCTACCTCAAAAAAAAAAAGCCCTCCACAAAAAAAAGGCCTGGTGGAATGGCTCAAGGTGTAGGCCCTGAGTCAAACCCTGGCATCGTAAAAAAAAAAAAAAAAAAAAAGAGCAAAATGGACTTGAAAGTATGGCTCAAAAGGCAGAGTGCCTGTTTTTGGAAGGAAGGAAGGCAGGGAGGCAGGCAGGCTATATACAACAAATCTATAGCCTACGTCTTACTAAATAGGAAAAAACTGAAACCACTTCCTCTAAAGTCAGGAATGAGACATGGGTGTCCACTCTCTCTACCCTTATTTAACAGTTATGGAATTCCTAGCCAGAGCAGTAAGACAGAAAAAAAAATTAAAAGGAATTCAAATAGGAAAAGAGGAAGTCAAATTATTCGTATTTGCAGATGACGTGATCTTATTCCTAAAAGGCCCTTAAAAACTCCAACAAAAACTCCTACACATCATAAACACCTTCAGCAAAGTAGCAGGATACAAAACCAATACACAAAAATCAATAGCCATTTTTATATATCAACAATTACAGAACGAGAAAGAATTCAGGAAAACAATTCCATTTACAACAGCCTCAAAAAAAACCTCCTAGGAATAAACTTAACAAAGGAAGTGAAAAATCTCTACAATGAAAACTATAAAACTCTAAAGAAAGAAACTGAAGAAGACTACAGAAGATGGAAAGATCTCCCATGCTCATAAACTGATAGAATCAATACTGGGGAAATGGCCATAATTCCAAAAGCAATCTACATGTTCAATGCAATTCCCATCAAAATCCCAATGACTTTCTCACAGAGATACAAAAATCAACCCTAAAGTTCACTTAGAAGCACAAAAGACTGCAAAGAGCCAAGGCAATACTGATCAAAAAGAGCAATTCTGGAGGTATCACAATACCTGACTTCAAACTATACTACAGAGCCATAGCAATAAAAACAGCATGGTACTGGCACAAAAATAGACATGAAGACCAATGGAACAGAAGACTCAGATATGAATCCACAAAGCTATAGTCACCTGATTTTTGACAAAGGTGCCCCAAACATATGATGGAGAAAAGAGAGCCTCTTCAACAAATGTTGCTAGGAAAACTGAATATCTGCATACAGAAAACTAGAACTAGATCCATTCTGTCACCCTGTACAAGTATCAACTCAATGTGGATCAAACTCTAATGTAAGTCCTGAAATTCTGAAACTACTGCAGAAAAGAGTAGGGAATACACTGAAACATATAGGCATAGGCAATAACTTCCTAAACAGAACTGCAATGGCTTAGCAATTAAGAGAAAATATTACAAACAGGACTAAATGAAACTAAAAAGCTTCTGCACAGCAAAGGAAATGGTCACTAGACTGAAGAGTCAGTCCAAAGAATGGGAGAAAGTCTTTGCCAGCTATACATCTGGCAAAGGATTAGTAACAAAAATTTATAGGGAGCTCAAAAAACTAAACCCCCAAAGAATCAATAAGCCAATAAAGAAATGCATAAATGAACTGAACAGAAATTTTCAAAGGGAGAAGTCCAAATGGCCAAAAAACACATGAAGAAATGCTCAACATCCCTTGTAATAAAGGAAATACAAATCAAAACCACATTAAGATTCCATCTTGAAAAAAAATTTGAAAATATTCCAACTCATTCCTGTTAGAATGTATAAGAACACAAACAACAATAAATGTTGGTGAGAATGTGTGGAAAAAAGAACTGTTATACATTGTTGGTGGGAATGCAAATTAGTACAAGCACTATGGAAAACAGTATGGAGGCTCTTCAAAAAACTAAAAATAGACTGGAGGTGTGGCTCCAGTGATAGGGCACCTGCTTCAAGTGTGTAGTCCTGGGTTCAAACTCCAGTCCCACCAAAAAAATAGAAAAAAAAGAAAACTAAAAATAGAGCTACCATATGATCCAGCAATATCACTCCTAGGCATATATCTGAAGGAATGTAAATCAAGATACAATAAAGATACCTACACTCATGTTTACTCCAACATTATTCACAACAGCCAATCTATGGAAACAGCCTAGATGCCCTACAATTAATGCATGGATTAAGAAAATGTGAGATACACACACATATACACAAATATTATTCAGCCATAAAGAAGAATGAAATTTTGTTGTCTGCAGGTATAGAGATGGAACTGGATAACATCATGTTAAGTGAAGTAAGCCAGGTTCCAAAAGACAAAGGTCTCATGTTTTCTCTCATATATCAAAGACAGATCCAAATACAAATACAAGCATTATCATATATATATCATATATATATCATATATATTTATTGCATTTATATATATTTATTATATATAAATAAATTTATTTATATAAATTTATTTATTTAATAATGTATTTATATAATATAAATTTATTATATATATATATATATATATATATATATATATATATATATATATAATATATATATATATAATGGCTCCAAAAAATGGGACTGTCAGAGACTAAGGGAAGAAGAAGACAGGGAATGAATAATATTGAAAGAAAGCACATCTGTATAGGAGCAAGACACAATAAAATATACTGAAAACTGTTCAATAATACAGGGTAGGTGGAAAAGGGTAAGGAAGAGTAATAAAGGGAATCAGACTAATTAAAGTACAATGTATTTACAGGTAAAATACCAAGGCAAAACCACACTGAACAGTGAACAGACACTAAAACAATAAAGGACAGAAACATAAAACACGTCGTGTTAATGGTAGGGAGAAGTGGGAGGGGGAGGGTAAATGAAGAGGGTAAAGATGATGAATATGGTTGTATTTTCTATACACGTATGAATATGGAACACTGAAACATGTGGAAACCATTTCAAGAAGGGGAAGTGAGAGAACAGGGAGAATGGAAGGGATGAACCAAACCAGGGTACAATAGATGTATATGAGGAAATGTCAGCAAGGTAGCAGGATATAAAATCAACATAGAAAAATCATTAGCATTTCTATACACTAATAATGAACAAACTGAAAAAGAATATATGAAAACAATTCCATTTACAATAGCCTCAAAAAAAAAAATCAAGTACCTAGGTGTAAACCTAACAAAAGATGTGAATGACTTCTACAAGGAAAACTATACACTTCTGAAGAAAGAGATTGAGGAAGACTATAGAAAGTGGAGAGATCTCTCATGCTCATGGATTGGTAGAATCAACATAGTAAAAATGTCTCGATACTCCCAAAAGTAATCTACATGTTTAATGCAATTCCCATCAAAATTCCAATGACATTCATTAAAGAGATTGAAAAATCTACTGTTAAATTTATATGGAAACACAAGAGTCCACGAATAGCCAACGCAATACTCAGTCAAAAGAACAATACTGGAGGTATCACAATACCTGACTTCAAACTATATTACAAAGCAGTAACAATAAAAACAGCATGGTACCGGCACAAAAACAGACATGAAGACCAGTGGAACAGAATAGAGGACCCAGATATGAAGCCACACAACTATAACCAACTTGTCTTTGACAAAGGCGCTAAAAATATATGATGAAGAAAAAGCAGCCTCTTCAACAAAAACTGCTGGGAAAACTGGTTAGCAGTCTGCAAAAAACTAAAACTAGATCCATGTATATCACCCTATACCAATATTAACTCAAAATGGATCAAGGATCTTAATATCAGACCACAAACTCTAAAGTTGAGACAGGAAAGAGTAGGAAATACTCTGGAGTTAGTGGGTATAGGTAAGAACTTTCTCAATGAAACCCCAGCAGCACAGCAACTAAGAGAGAGCATAGATAAATGGGACTTCATAAAACTAAAAAGCTTCGTTCATCAAAAGAAATGGTCTCTAAACTGAAGAGAACACCCACAGAGTGGGAGAAAATATTTGCCAGCTACACATCAGACAAAGGACTGATAACCAGAATACATAGGGATCTTAAAAAACTAAATTCTCCTAAAACTAATGAACCAACAAAGAAATGGGCAAGTGAACTAAACAGAACTTTCTCAAAAGAAGAAATTCAAATGGCCAAAAAACACATGAAAAAATGCTCACCATCTCTAGCAATAAAAGAAATGCAAATTAAAACAACACTAAGATTCTACCTCACCCCTGTTAGAATAGCCATCATTAACAACACCACCACCAACAGATGTTGGTGAGGATGTGGGGGAAAAAGGAACGAACCCTCTGACACTGTTGGTGGGAATGTAAACTAGTACAACCACTCTGGAAATAAATTTGGAGGCTTCTTAAAAAGCTAAACATTGATATACCATTTGATCCAGCAATACCACTCTTGGGGATATACCCAAAAGACTGTGACACAGGTTACTCCAGAGGCACCTGCACACCCATGTTTATTGCGGCACTATTCACAATAGCCAAGTTATGGAAACAGCCAAGATGCCCCACCACTGACGAATGGATCAAGAAAATGTGGTATCTATACATAATGGAATTTTATGCAGCCATGAAGAAGAACGAAATGTTATCATTCGCTGGTAAATGGATGGAATTGGAGAACATCATTCTGAGTGAGGTTAGCCTGGCCCAAAAGGCCAAAAATCATATGTTCTCCCTCATTTGCGGACATTAGATCAAGGGCAAACACAACAAGAGGGTTGAACTTTGATCACAAGATAAAAGCGAGAGCCCACAAGGGAGGTGGTGAGGATAGGTAAGACACCTAAAAAATTAGCTAGCATTTGTTGCCGTCAATGCAGAGAAACTAAAGCAGATACCTTAAAAGCAACTGAGGCCAATAGGAAAAGGGGACCAGGAACTAGAGAAAAGGTTAGATCAAAAAGAATTAACCTAGAAGGTAACACACATGCATAGGAAATTAATGTGAGTCAATTTCCCTGTATAGCTATCCTTATCTCAACTAGCAAAAACCCTTGTTCCTTCCTATTATTGCTTATACTCTCTCTTCCAACAGAATTAGAGATAAGGGCAAAATAGTTTCTGCTGGGTAGTGAGGGGGTTGGGGGGGAGAGGGAGGGGGCGGAGTGGGTGGTAAGGGAGGGGGTGGAGGCAGGGGGGAGAAATGACCCAAGCATTGTATGCACATATGAATAATAAAACAATAAAAATTAAAAAAAAAAAGATGTCACAATGAAACCCTATGCAGAACTATCATATACTAATAAAAATGCTTAAAACTTATTTAGGTCTTCAACAAGGTCAATTTTATGTGCTGTGGCTGAGTGACCATCATTAGTGGTAGCAAGCCAAACAGTTATTTGGTTGACTGTCCTCTTCACACAGAATGATTTTTTCTAGTCATCTCTATGAGCTCAAGCATGAGTCTGCAGCAAACTGCTAATGGTGGGGAAGCTAACTGTTGCCTGGTTAACAGGGACGCTGACCCTTGTTTAAAGGGCACTAAGGGATGAGATAGAATTCCCCAATGTCTGTGGCTCACCACATAAAGTTACTGAATATTTCAGGTCATTCTGGGTCTTCCTCAGGCCAATGATACCCAACACTTCTTCCCTTTATAGGGTCCCTGGGCCAAAATGTCTACAGCTACACCCTGTCATTCAGAAGGAAAAGGAACCAGTTCCAGCTTCTATTCTGGATAGAAACAATCTCAGAATTTAGGTTTGGGCCCAAATGGGACCAACAAGACACTCTTCACTGAATACTTTCCCTCAAAGATTCTGGAAACTAGCCAGATGTGGAACACAAAAGTAGAAGAAGTCAGAGCTGGGGGACAGACAGGGCATAAGCAGCTATAGATGTTGGATATACCTAAGGCCACTCTGATTTCCACTAATGAGAATTTTTCCAGGGTGTGGAACATTTTCTCAGGTCTGGGCAAATCTCTGTATGCCAAGATTATGAGTAATACTGAAGGGCAGAGATTTTAGATTTATTGACTTGGGACGGAAATGGGATCTACTTAAAATTGAGATAAAGGTCAGATGTGCTTGCCAAGTTACAATGGAAAAGACATTTAATAGTTCAAGTCATGAAAGGTTTCTGTGAACAAGCATCTGGCATTTAAGGATGGTCCTTAAAAACAATCAGATTTTCTTTTTTGTGGTACTGAGGATCAAACCCAGAGCCTCATGCATAGTGGGCAAGTGCTCTACCGCTGAGCTCCATCCCCAACTTCAAATTGGTTTCTTTCTTTTGTCCCATTTTTCCTTCTTTCAGATTTTTAAGGTTGGTCAGAATTCTACCTCATTTAGTCTTAAAACTGTTCTGTCCTCACCTCCTGGGTTTATCCCTTAACTTAACATCTGTAGGAATAAGTCAGTACCAACTTGGCCCAAATGTACTCCTGTCTCAATTCTATATTATATATTATGTTATATACCATATATTATAAAGCTCAAGTCATACACGTCACTAGAGGGAACACTATCATCTCTCTGGCTTCAATTATCTTCTCTCTCTCCCTGTTTTTAGAGATAGATCTGAGTGTTATTTTAATATCGAGATAATTTTTGGATATATATGTGCTCCTGATGGGTGTTTAATGAGAAGCATCCGAAAACCTATTTACTTTTTGCTGACAAAAATTATCGGTGTCTGCTTTTATGAACTGCTAATTTTCTGATAGGGCAACTGCTAATAAACAGGGGAGAAGCATTCAACAGACACATTTTATTGGGGCCAAGGGTCATTTCAGTCATGTTAGCCTCAAGTTAGGCCCTACAAAATATATATTTAGGAACACCAAGAGATAAAAGCAAAAAAAGACTGAATTATAGCATCTTCTAACAAGCCCAAAGGAAATCCAATAAATACTGTTTTTATTAATGATTTTTTGCTTCTAATTACAGAGGCTAAAATATTGCCAATGGAAATATCTTAACATTTTCTATGACCAATGACTTTCAAACAGAACTAACTGATCACATAGTATTTATTGCCCATTTTATTTTATTTTATTTTATTTTTTATTATTTTTATATTGCCCATTTTAGAAGGAACTGTTTATAATCCTATTTAGCAGTCCAGTTTTGGGAAGAAAGTTTCTTTATCAATGCACATGATATCTAAAGCTCTTCCTACATGTCTGCTAGTCTCAGAGGACTAGCAGACATTTAGGCTACTCAGATTGACAGGGAAAATTCACAATCCCCATACTTGTAATTACAGTTCACTGAGCAGGGAGAATGTGACAGCATCCACCAAACATAAAACTCAATTTGGGGGATCACTGCATCATTCAGGGATCATCAGAACTCTTTATTCACAAGGGTATCACCATAAAGTTTATTCCATGGCTATGAATCCTGGTCAAGGCAAAATCATGCAAGGTATCATTCTCTTTTCTCTGATGGCACAGGGCCAAAAATTTTACCTTGGGCTATTCCACTCCCACCCCCACCTTTGAGGTCCTATGACTCATTGAATTTTCCTGAGCCCCCTTACAAATCCCTACCCCAAGCTACTTCCTGCCATCTTGAGTGTCTTATGATCACCATTATTCTCTTCTTCTACGTATTTACTAGATCTTGAAGAGTCTTAATCCTTTATTATGACTCACTGTGCCTTAATCATGCCCAGCCATTCCTGGAACCTGAACAGAGAAGACATTTACAAAGGTTTGTTAAAATTGTTGGGCTTGTTCACTTGATCGTGTAGCAATGTGCAACAAATGAACATACAGGCTACATATTACTTTTCCATTTTTTGAACAGTAAGGAAAATTTGGAAAATGGGAAAAACCCCACAAAAATCCATTCTAACTAAATGTACGTGCTGTATCATTGACTTCTAGAGACCTAAATAATCATCCTTTTTAGCTTCAGTAATGGAGTAGACAAATTTTTCTATAATAGCAAATAAGAAAATGGTCATGTTTTAAGGAAAATATGGATATTTAACATGATTTATTAGAAAAATATGGACTCTACACTTGCCCAAAGTCTGTTGTGTTGTTATATTTTCAGCAATCTTCTATTTTTGCTATCTTAAAACAACAATTAGGGCTGCTAGATATCAGAAGGAATGTTTCGTTTCCACCCACTTCCCATTTCAAAAGGAAAAAAGATTCTTTGCATACAACATGAAAATCTTTTAATTCCTTTTCCTCATCTTTATCAGCTGAAGTGTCTCAGTCATTCAAGATCATCAAACTTTGCCTGAATCCAAATGAGCCAAATAGAGAGCAGAGTAACTTATACTTAAAGAGGATATATTTGCTTGTGTGGTGTTTTTATTAACAAAAGGTTTTTACATAACAGGTACTTGTGTGCTCAAAATTCATTTCTACAAAGACAGGACAGAATCCAAGTCAACTTTCTAAAGACAAACAATAATGCAGTAGTGTATTTTAGGGCAAAGACAATAAATTAGAATTGAGCTGTAAGTAGATATTCCGTCTTCTCTGGAAATGCAGTCCCTGAACACAAGCTTTGCACAGCAAATTTTTAATGTGCATACTGGTTACTGCTTCATGTGAAACAGGAGCAAGGACAGTGGGAAAGGATAGTCAGAAAGCTTTGAAAACAATGAGTGGGACCCACCCTTCATTTTCAAACCCATTCCCACACTTTAGCAAAGGAATCTCAAACTTTAATTAATTTTTTCCTCATTCTTGCTTAAATGCTTCAAAATAGCTTGATATCGCTCTTAGCACATTAAGGTAGGAGGAGTATTAATGCTGTTTAACACACAGACTAAGCCCACAGGTCCTGCAGTCTCTGACCACCATGCCACAGCCACCTGGCCCTGCCTCTCCCAGCCATGAAATGCTGTGTCCACTTGCTTCCACTCCTAGAGCTGCCACATTCTCTCTACACAGGTCCCTTGCAGAATCATACCTGTTCTTTCCTCTGCCTGGAAAGCCTGACACTCATTATTTGCTACTCTACTGCCCTGTTAGGTGTTGTCTCTTACTTAGAGAATTACATTCCATTGGTGAGCTAAGGTCCCTGTGAGAAACTACCATCACCTGCATAACACTTACCACACAGGCAACTGAATTCAGCCTTGAAATTTCTTGTACAGCATTAGCTCTTCAAGGACAGTAATGTATCAAGGCATTTCCTGGGGAGCCAAGCCACATCCTAAGTTGGCACCTACATCTCTATACTCCCTGATACCTCTTCTTTTTATTTCTCCAAGCCTCAGGGGTACACAGTTATCATAGTCTCTATCTGTCTGTGCATACTTTCTGCAACTTCTCATTTTCAAGCATCCATTATAAACCCAATAAAACCAATCCACCAAAGTTTTCTACTGTTATCTGACCAGACAACAGTTTGTAAGGTATTAGTATTATTCTATCAGTGCAGATGGGGCCTGCATGGGAGTAGAGAAGAAAAGAATATAAGATTGCTAAGCATCTAGATCAACACATACCACCAGGATGGAGGAGGCAAAAGTCAAAGAAGAGAAATAACCTAGTTCTCAACACTTCACTTCATTGATTTCCCAACCATACTGGAGATATGACTATTTTAATTTTACAAGAGTAAGAACTTAATAAACCTAGGGAGCAGCATTTGAATAGTAGGGAATAAAAAAAATTCTTCGACAACATGTATTTGATAAATCAAGCTAAATGAGCCAGTACCCATTTTCTTAATTGGTACTTAAATGAACTTGAACATTTTCAGAAAAATAAGCCAATAGCATAATGACAATTTCCTCCTTCTTAAAAAACACTGAAACTAATTTTTAGTTTTTTTTTTTTTAGTCAGGACTTGCAATGGGCTTCTTTTGAGAAACTAAAAATATAGCTAATGAGCAGATGGCTCTACCAGACAGCATGAGCGCATCACTGACTTGTGCTGGCAGTCTAGCTGTCATTTTTCTGGAGTGGGGGGAGGAATCTAGCATTGAAAAAGTACACGGAATGAACCAAACTTATAAACCCTACTCCTGAATAAATGGCAAGAACATAGAGGGCTCTTGGAGGGCTCTTTTTGGGTGGTTTTTTTTTCCCCCTCTTTCTCAACACTTGTGGAATCATTTAGATACTTCATTAAATGCTGTCTTGAATCATTACTTGCTTTCCATGCATACATTCTTTTCCTAGCTAGACTGCAAATGTCTCGGAGGCAAATGCTACCTGCTACTACTCTTATGTTACTCTGTGGCCAGATTAATCCTGATTAAAATCGGACCAGAACAACTCACTCTGGGAAGCTTATGTTCTAAGAAAAGATACTTTGATACCAACCCAACACAAAGTCAAGATTTTGTTACTAAGAAAGCTAGCATAATTCCAAATGTTTGCAGGTGGGCATCTTAATGTGTTATGAATTACGTCTTGCATCTGGATTCTCAAGAAGTTTCTTGGTTAAATCAATTTACTGGCAAACTTCAAAAAATGATAAGATTGCTTGAAATCATATTCATCTAATGTATAATTTAAGTCTGAACACAGAATGATAAAACACTCCCATTTATAGTATTCTATAGAGAATAAAAAGATTTCTACCTCACTTAACTGTACTTTAAAAAAAGTGATAGACCAAATAAAAGTTAAGAAAAAGATACAGATCAACTTCTAATATGTAAAATAAGATTAACAGACACAGAATATTCCAAACCACTTCTCCTCTAGTAATCCTTAGACAAGAAACCCTTTGACGCAGGCAGAATTCCAGGATGAGGCTGCAGGAAACAGGGAGAAGGAAATTCCGGTAAAGGCTGAGTGATCAGGACCCTTCCCTGGCGTAGGCAGCAGATCGCGCCAAGATTCAATTTCAGAATGTGCAAAATCCCCTTCCCACCCATATTTCATGAGTGAATTAGAGAAGGGGAAGGAAGTAGGGTGGGTCCTGAGACTTAACAAAGGAACTGAAGAAAACAGGGTGGGAGAGGCAGGAAAGGAGACAAGGCCCCTCAGGAAAGTACTGCTGAACAAGTTCTTCAATTTGCAACTCCTCATTTCTGTAAGTGGAAGTTGTGGAAGTCAGTTGGACCATTGTTGGTGTATCTAATTTGCAACTGAGTACACCACAAAGCATAGGCTATGTTCAGGAAAACTACAGCTTCAGTTTTCTGAAGAGAAAACTGTATTCTACCAGGTAGGACCCACATCTAGATCTATGCTTTAAGACAGCTATTTTACTGATATCAAATGTGAACACTTAAGAGCTTTTCAAATCTGAGTTAAAACTTTAAACTAAGCAAGCACCTCAGCTTTCTTTATTCCTCCACGGCCATCACCACCATCCCTTCCCACACAATCGCTGTTTCCTTTCTCCAGGGCTGCCCGCCTCATTAGCTCCCTCTTTCTCAGAACTATGGTGATATTCTTGTCTTAGCTCTCCAGCCTTCTCTGATCATTGCAGAGAACATGCAATTCCCCAGGCAATCAGACTTGCATTCACTCTCACCCAATTTGGTCTAATCATTCATCAATCTCAGCTTTCTAATCTGTCAGACTGAAATAATATCATTTACCTCTCAAAGGCCCAACCAGTTCTCCTTTTTTTTTTTTAAATGAAAACTATCAAAACCAAAGACGGTTCCTCAATATTTCAAAATTCTCAGTCCTCAAGATCCTCCGGTGGAATCCCAATCTTGTTTTTCTCTAAATCTTCCTGTTTCCTTGTCACCATCTCCTATCTCACCCCCAACTCCCAGTACTCTGGTAACATGGAATGATTTCAGATTTCTGAAAAATATGTTGTATTTTATCATTTCTATGCATTTTCTCATGCTATTCTTCCCAATAGGAATGTTTTTCTTTAGTTAGACTTGTTTAAGTTCAATTCAAAACCTATTTTAACATCACGGTCAAACTCTGACCTCTGCTGTAAGAGAGAATCCAGTTCCTCCAGCTGTAAATTCCCCCCTTCATTCCTATATGTCTCTCTTGAAGTCTCATCATGGCCTCCTTATAGATCTGTTATTTGTTCCAATGTCTTTTTTCCAGAGCTCAACTAACTTCTTGAGAATTGGTGCCACCATGGTTACTCTAAATCCTCTATAATATCAACTTAAGTAAAAGCTCAGTGAGTGAATGAATGATTCTGGAATAACAGCATTAGTCACACCAAGTGTGACCAAAGGTGACCAAACATTTGGTAGGCATTCTATGTCTACTCCAAATAAACTATAATCAAAATAAAAACAATTACTTTATATAAAATAGCATACACATCTCTCATGCCCCCTCATCAAATTCTGCCAATTTCACAGTCTATGTGACTCTCAACATCTACCACCTTCTCAGTTCCCATAGTCTAATACTTCTCACCTGACCAACTACAATAGCTTTCTAAGATTCTTGCCAACATTTCCCTCTTCCTCACTCAACTTTTCCTCTGAACAGATGCCAGACAGATCTCTCAGTGCCCACAACTGATTGCACACTTCTCTTCTTTGTGGTCTCCTTTGCCAGAAAGGCAAGTCTAAACTCCTTAGGGTGGTTTACTAGGTCTTTCTCAACCAAATTTTAGCCTCCCTTCCAGCCCACCCCTTTTCATTCCCTATGAATCACTAATAGTTAATTATGTCTTTCTGCTAGATTCTCTGCCTGAAATGCTATTCCTTCCTGCCCTGCCCTTCTCTGTGACCACTGATCATCCCTCAAGGTCAAGCACAGAAGTCCCCACTTGGTAACACATGCACCTTCATCTATAAGTATAGTCATATTAAGACTAGTAAACAACACCTACATAAGAGATAACTTCTTTAAATAATTAATGACAATGTATCAAATATATCATACTTGTAAGAACTTTTGTAAATGCCACAATGTACCCCCACCCAAAAATAATAAAAATAAAATGTAAAAAAAGAATAACTAAATGTTAATTTTCCTATTATATAATGTTTTGAAGATATATCCCCCATTTTTGCCCCCTTCTCTAAGTCCTCACATAATAATTTTCAACACTTAGGAATGAGTGCTACCTAATTTTGCCTACAGCTACTTAACAGAAAATAGGAAAACTGAGTGACTCCTGAGAAACTTGTAATAATTACAAATTTAACATTTTTTCACGTCAGAAACAGCTTGGCACAAACTCAGAGTGAAACATTTCTCTAATTGCATGTGTTTAAAATCATGGCATTTACCACTTCAAGAAAAATATTAGAAATGCCTACTCAGATAGCACTAATCCTCTTCAATTTGTAACAAGACAGAACAGCAACAAAGGCTTTGTTCTCTCAAATTCATGTCATTCCAATGCAGTAATACTTCAAAGTAATTTTCTCATTTTCATATGCATAAAAATATGTGGTGTCCTAGAACTGAAGAAGCAATAGAGCTTAGTAAAAAGAATAATTCAACAGGCAATTTGGATTCAAACTTAAATTTTGCCACTGTCTACTTAGATAGCTTTGGCCCAGGAATGGTAGGTGAGGTAAATGAAGCATTTTAAAATCACACAAGAAAGGACATCTTTATGCAACTCCAGGTTTTGGTCATTATTGTTAAAATAAGAAGAAGCAGCATCAGACCCGGGCTTACACTGGTAAACTGCAGTTTCCTCAGTACATGCTGTGTACTCTAACAGTTTCCACAAGCAAGAGCATATGAGTATGCCTGAAAAGAAACTGAGTGCAAGAAAAACCAAAGTGCACACAAACACTGAGAACTTATCCACTTAATGGGTAAGAAAAAGTGCAGCTATAACATTCAAGACATGAAAGATTAAAACAGAAGCTTTTATTTTTAGTAAACTACTGTAAAAAAAAAAAATGTGAGCATCTAGCATACAGTAATTCTTTCAGTGGTGCAGTACATCAATATCGGCCCTGATTGCTCACTGGTTCAAGTGGTATCATCCTGCAGAGGGAGAGCACAGAATGGCTCAGTTTACATTTATCACTAAGAAAAAAAAATCCTTAATATTTGCCTTTCCTTACTTTAAGCCTCATGGGGAGGTATTTGTGGAAAAATCATAATTTCAACATTCATTTATACACCATCACCCCTCTCAGGAACACAAATATTTCTGAACTGCAAATGTATTCATCACACTATATTCATGCAAGAAGTACAAAACCGTAGTGTTCTATTTTATAAACTTAAAGTGAAGGTTTGAAGGTAACAGTGTAAATACCCAGAAGCAAAGTTGCAAATCTTCAACCACTAAATTTCTGCCTCATGTTAAAAACCTTTACAATGATCACTACCAAGTTCAGATTTCTAATTATGTATTTGGAGGGTATTAATCTCATCAGCTGTAACTGGTTATAATATTCTGGAATAAAGTAAATATGAAACAAAAGCAACAAGGTGTTTCCTTATATAAGACCACAAAGTTCTTTGTGGCCTAAAACTGATGATCTCTAACTTTGGTGAGGTGGTACTCTACTATTTGATTTTGAAAGATCTTGCCCTACCTCAAGTTGTCACAGTTATAAGATAAAGCATTAATTTTAAGGACCACCAGGAAAGAACTATGAAATGTTTTTATATCATTGATGGTTAAGATTCATCCTGACTTCAGAGTGCTAAAATGTAGGAAAATGAACACCTTGAAATCAATAAAATAAAGTACAGGAAAACTGTTGCTCTACCAATTAAAATGAATCAAAAGCCATGTCATTTTGAGAAATTTAAAATACCCACTGGGGTACTCAAAGTTCCTAAGCACATGACAGGTTGGAAGTCAGTCTCCAATGCAGTCAAACTTCAGGGTGCTTTTAACAACCTGAACAAGCCCTTAAACTTTCCATAGTACCTTGCAAGGTAAAGGTGTCTGAGTCTTCTGAATATTCTGTCCTGGAATAGTTCAATCAAAAGGCTTTGAGCTGGGCACTGGTGGCTCACACCTGTAATCCTAGCTACTCAAGAGGCAGAGAACAGGAGGATCACGGTTTGAAGATAGCCTGAGCAAACAGTTCATGAGACCCTATCTTGAAAATACTCAACAAAAAAAAGGGCTGGCAGAATGGCTCAAGTGGCAGAATGCCAGCCTAGCAAGCATGAGGACCTGAGTTCAAGTTCCAGTACTGCCAACAAAAGGGCTTTGAAATTACCCAATGATTCTCCTTGAGACACCAACTGTTACAAAGGGAAGCAGCACTTACAGGCACATCCTGTGTTATTAAACAAAACAGCCAGTTAGCCTTAATATCTCACCATCCTGCCTGCTCAAGTAAAACCCTGTCATTTCTATTGATAGACTTGGAGCTGAAAAAGCATGAAGCAATTTTTCTCCCCTTGAAAGGGGTTGAACATAAAAATTTCAAGAGAAAATTAAAGTCAGAGAAAGACATGTTTATAAGTACAGAAGAATGTTTCCCTTCCCAAGCAACCCTGGATTGTACTGCAGCAAGAGTGAAATCTTACAAACAACAAATCGCAGATCACAATGTGTAGAAGAAGAAAGTGGCTGTATTGTCTTTCCAGCATGAAGGCAGCATTCTCAGTTCCAGGGCTTGAGTTGAAAAACTGCTTTGGGGGGAAGGTGGGGAGACCAAGCACAAAGTCCTTCCCTCCAGTTTTCACTGTACCCAGACAATGTCGCTCTTGTTGGAATACAGAGTTCAAGAGATTCTGGGCAGTATCCCTCTGACCCTCATACTCAGTGGGAGCATCTATACACTGTGCTTCTGCTCTTATCATTTCTAATGTCTTAAGAAGCATTCCTTTGGTAATTAGATCCACCCCCATACTAAATTAAAGTACTTTGGAATATTTTTTCAAAATCCATATTCTCCAAATTATCTGATGGGACAAGACTTCCAAAGTCAAGCCTGGAAGCCATCAAATCAGGATCACAACAGAACTGCATTCATGTTTGCTTAAATGGAGTCTCATATTTATACATGGCTTATTGCTGAGAAAGTTCTCTTATAAATCCAGTGTCCTAAACCACTAGCTCAGAGCTCTGAGCAGTTGTCATTTTTACTAAGGAAGATGCTTTTGGGGAGGGCAAATCCCCAAATCTAAAGAATTTAAAATAATATATTCTTTCCTTCAAAAACATATAACCAGACAGAAACATTCTCCACCCTTCAAACCTGTATCCCAAGAGGAAAAAGGGCTTACATGTTCAGACTTCTCTGGTTCTTTTTTGTCTGTCTGCAAAAACTGACAATTCTCTCTTGCCAACTTCTGTACCAGCTCAATGCGTCCGATATCATCTCTTTCTTGAAGCTTGCACATCACCCCGGCCTTCAGAGTTGGAGAAAAAGCGAAGATATACTTAAATCCACAGTCCCAGGACATGACACCACAGCAAAGTTCACCTTATAATAAGCTCATTTTTTTCCCTGTGGCCTGGATTAAATCGTAGTTTTGGTAAAATATTTGCTTTTCCAAAGTTGAAATTGTATTATTTTAATCAAAAGATGCCACAACAGAAGACTTCAAATTCAGATCATGTATCAGTCTACTTTGAGAGCGAAGGGCAAACTAAATCATTTGCTACTACGTGTGTGCCTGATACGCCGCTATTTGTTTGTTCCTGACAGCCTGTTTCCTGTTACATAAGCAAAGCCTAGTAAGAGGTTAAAAATCCATGGGAAAGTTAGCCAGGAACTGCTCTGGCAAAAAGGGTGAAGTGATACCAACTCCTAAAAATAAGTCTACAACTTCCCAGTTCTTTAGCTCTCGCAGGATCACTCCACAGACAAATACACAGCTACCAAGAAGATTATAGGATAATTTTTTTTACAACTAGAAAATTACTATAGGATATGAGTAAAATACCTCAATGTTGTGTGAAAATTGTATTAAAAATAAGAAAGTAGAAAAAGAAAGCTTATATTTTCACTCATCAGGGTTTGGAAACAATCCATAAAGCATTGTATTTTTTATAGGTACAAGCACATACATAATAATAATGAAGAGGGAAATAATGAAATAGGAAAAAAAAAGTCATTCTAATACAAAAATTATAAAGTATTTCTGCTCAAATTCCTCCCACAATGGTTCATACTGACATACCAAGGCATGATCTAATAAAGAAATCTAAAGTTACATTTGGCCGGAAAAGTCAAAACTATGGAATCTTTATTTTGCCCAATACAGCCTGCAGAATTTGAATGTACTCAGTAACCTGACCAAATAAGGGGAAGGGACTGACAAGTGATTCGAGGCTTCAGTATTAAAGGTTTGTGCTAAAGAAACCCACAGTGTTGAGTGAGCATCACAGAAACAGAACCATCTATGCAAAGTAATGACTAAAACTTTATTACCAAGGGACAAGACATCTCTTTATCTAGTGATTTCTTGAACTCAGAAGGAAACAACAAAATCCCTGAAATGGCCAAATCACAGACTCCCAGAGGATATCAAGTAGAATTCCTCCAGCAAAGTGAGAGTTTTATTTTTACAATATCCCTCACAAGTGGTTTTCCAGTTCCTTTTCAAAGTTTCCTTGGACAGGAATCTCAAGCTTATCTTAAGACAGCCTGTACACTGTTGGAAAGTCCCATACTACAGCAGACAAACTCAAAACTACTTCAAGTCAGTGAGTATTAGTTTTGCCTTTTAAAGCAATTGAATGTAGGCCTATTCCCTATCCAATATGACAATCTTTCTAACAGTACAAAGATTTATTGCAACCTCCTTTTAATAGCCTCAACATACATCCCTAGTCCTTTATTTATTCGTTCGATTGCTCAACAGACTTTATTTGAACAACCCACTATAAATTCTGAAGCGAACAAGAAAAAAACCCCAAGTTCCTCATATCCTGGAACTAGATTACATAATATATAAATAATTACATAACATATAAATAAAATTTCAGGTGATAATATGTGACTGGAAGGAAAATAAAGCAGAGTAACCAGACAGAGAAACGATTAGAGGTGTTAATGAACTAGGAATGTCAGGGGATTCTCTAGAAGGATAACATTTGAATGAAGACCTAACTAAAGGAAACGAAGAAGTCATGTAGATACCTAGAGGAAGTGTGTTCTAGATAGAGGAACAGCAGATTCAAGAGCCCTGATGTTCAAGGTACAGAAAAGGGAACAGTATGGTAGGACAGAGTTGGTCAGGGGCAGACTGGTAGGGACTAGTCAGAGAGGTGCAGAATCAGATCACAAAGTTTCCTTACAGACTTTATAAAAGACTTCAGATTCCTTTTCTGAGCAAGATAGAAATTCTTTGGAGTGGCTTGTCATAATCTGATTTACATTTTAGAGGATCACTGTGTGTTCTGGGTAGGGTGAGAGAAGTAGCTGAAGCTTGAACACCAGGTGGGAGACTGGTTTTCACATAAGACATGGTTGGGAAATTGTGGTAGTGGTGCAGATTATAAGATAATTAGAATCTGGATACAGTTCAAGGTAGAGCCAGCAGATTCTGATGCCTGGGAATCTCCAAAATATTTGGCCTGAGCAACTGGGATGATGGAGCTGGCATTTACTGAGACTGGAAAAACTGGGGGAGGGAGTCTCTACATGCTAGTGGGGTTGCTGAGTTGCCAGCCTAGAGGTTCACAGGAGAAATCCAGGACAGAGATAATAAATCTGGGGGTCATTCAGAGCACAGACAGTATTACTCTGGTTGTAGGAATGGAGGGATGTAAATCTAGATGTTGAGTAACACTTAGATATTGGGAAGATGCAGAGTAATCATAAAGCAGACTGAGGTGGAGGGCTCTTGAGGAGAATCTGGGGAGCATGAAGAAGGGTTTCAAGGAGAAAGGAGGGGGAAAACTCTACCAAATGTTGAAGAATCAAATAAGATGGTTCAAAATAACTGACATTAATTTGACAAAAGTCATCAGCAATTAACTCCCTGAGGTGGTTAAGGATAAAACTTTAATAACGTACCTTCAACAGTACTGGGCCTGGCTAAAGAGCAACGTTGAAGGGAGTTTTGCTTGCTTGTTGGAGTGGTGATAAGAGATATTCTAACATATTTATCTGTGTTAGAAATCACCTGGTAGAAAGGGAAATTTGATAATGCAGGAAGCAGAAGGTGCATTTTCAGAAGCAATGGTCTTGACTAGGAAAGAGAAGATAAAGATCTACCCTTGGTAGGAAATGTGAGTATTTCATTCACTGGAACAGGAGGGAAGGTAAAACCCAGAGGCAAATATGCAGGTAGGTCGGCAGATTTGGTGGCAAGGAACTTGTGGAAAGTCTTTCCTGAACTGAAGGATTCAATTTCTTAGGAGTTATCAGCTAAGAGCAAGTTTGGAAGGGAGAAAAGGAGGCACATAATACTCAGCTAAGAGGCAAGTATTGACACTTTCTCTATAAAAGGCCAGATGGTAAACAGATAGTGAATATCCTAGGCTTTGTGGGCCATGTGTCTCAGTGCTGCAAGTGTAGCTTGAGCTCAGTAAGAGACAGTACGCACGTGACTGAGCATGGCTACATTCAAACAACACTTCATTACAGAAACAGGCAGGAGAATGTCAACTCCCGGCCTAAGTAAAAAGGAAACTGGACTGTGTAAGTGGAGTGAGATTATAAAGCATTACTAATGGTGCACTTGATTTTTATTTTTAAATCTTTTTACCTTCATCATAAGGGCATATTTCTGTTTGTCAGGATTTTAATGGAGCCCATGAACCTGAGATGATGCTAAATATACAGGCCAATCATGAAGATGCTCTTTTAGTCAGAGAACTAGTTAAGAAGATAACAGAGACTAAACGGTGTTTTCTACTTTAAACTAGGAAGGCAAGGAAACTACTTGGGGCTATTTCTACTGACAAATAATTAGCATTCTTTAAATATTCTGTCACTAAAAGGAATACATTTCTGATATCTAGAGGATTTCTTTAAATATTCTGTCACTAAAAGGAGTATATTTCTGCTATCTAGAGGATTCCTTTATGTCTGTGTCTAGGACTTTTTCTCTTCCGTGTCATCTCACAGTGTCCTGCCATTGGGGAAGGCCTGCTATTGGCCTTCAAACCCTGGGACTCGATCCATGATTTACTCAGCAGTGTGATGGATGAGTTCATCTTTCTTTCTGCGTCCTGTATAATGGAGGGGCCACACTGAGAAGAGGCCAAGCAGGGCTGGTCTCCAGGTTGAAGCACCAGGGAGCTGCCGGACACGATACACGAAACCAAGCCTGCACCTCCTCTCACTAGCACAGATTCCAAAACCATCAGGATGAGCCCTAACAGACCCTGGTTCAGAGACAGTCTTCCTGTAGGGGTCCCATCTACAGTTTTGAAGACAACTGCTAGCAGCACTGTGAATAAAGGGCTAGAAATGAGAAGAGGTAAAAGAGGTATGTTTTTTGTTGTTGTTTCTATGTGAACACCAGATGGTAAGGAACTCTAAACATTCTTTGCATTGTAATAAAGATTCTAAATATAGACCTTTCTTTCAGGAGGAAACATTTTTATGAGAATCAGACACTTGGGTGCACAAATCAAACATGTATTTTAAACACAAAATGTTATTCTTTCAAAAACTGGGTTTCAGATTAACAATTATTTTGTATTTATTTCACATCTTGTAATTAAAGGAGGAATACTGCTGACTTGATTTTCTAGTTTCCATATAATTCCTGAACATATTTTCATGACCTTCTATAGCATTCCTTACTAAACAACTGCCAAAAAAGCTTTCAAGGAGGATTATGGGTGCTGCTTCATTTCCTGGAGAACTTTCAGCTCACAGAGACATTCATACACAACCTAGATGGCGTATAAGGTGGAGATGATGGGGAGCGCCATCCTGAAGCAGATATTCTCTGGGGGTCCCTTTCACAGCTTCATAATGTAATGATTTAATTCAAGGAACCCATGAAATTATTAATACATTTTTAGAGCTTTGTTATGGCAACAGAGGCAAGATAACAAATAGCCCCTGAGCTAGACTTTCACATTCTTGATTTAAATTTTCTATGTGAAATTAATTATAAGCAGTTAACCTAAGAGTACTAAGCCAGAAAAAAATGAAACATTAAGTATAACTGTTAGAAGAGTTATTCAAGAGCCTTATTTCAAGGTCTGTTTTGAAAAAAAAAAAACTGTACTGTATAATTAAAGCTACTCATATGATTTTCAGTATTTGAGAAGAGAAATGAATGTCAATGAAAAGTCTTCTTCCTTTATAAATGGAATCATAAAAACGTTGGGTCTATTCCCTTAGTGATAAAAGTGAAACTTGGGCAGGATTCCCTTTGGAAAGGACACAAAGATGACAAATGAGCAGTCTTTCTGTGACAAAAGGCTAAATAGTATAGTTCTAAGTATGAAAACATTCTCTGCCATATCTTAACTTTAAAAATCACTTTCTCTAAAATACCTAGGAAAAGCAGCATACAAAAAATTCTATCAAGGGAAGCAAAACCAAGAAGAGTCAACTTTTCATGAAAGTATGTTTGCAATAACCAAATGCTACTGAACACAAATTAAGAGTATTCAAATAAGTTCTTACTGATTACTACATAATACATTCATTCCATTAAAAATTAAACTTTGGAGAGAAATTCACTGAATATAATTGTTTTGCTATTTTTTTGTTTTGCTTTTTTTAAACAGCAAATACAAATGGCAAAAAGCTGATGGGTTGTGATGACACACACTACTTAAGTTATAAGTACTTATTTCCCAAACAGAAAATATTAAAAAAATTCTTTTCAGGAAAATGCAGAAGACAGATCGTAGTAAAAAAAAAAAAAAAACAGGGCAGCACATATTTATTTTCTCAAATTTCTTTGGAGAAGAAAACCAAAAAGAGCTCTCCATGGTTGGAATAGAAAATATGCCCTTTGATTACGGGGTAAAGAACTACAAAGCATCCACAGTGAGACCTGCACCTGATAGTGTGAGGTGTTCAAGGCAGCTTCACTAACCCCTTGCCTCAGACCCCATGCTAGAGCATCATATAGCCTTAGAAATCACTCAGTGACTCCCAGACCCTCACAGTCCAGGCAAAGCAACGAAGTCCAGAAGTTTTATTTCTCCTCTGTGGAGTTAACTGTGTTAATACAGAGGCAGGCTGGATAGAACTGTCCTATGCAATCCTGCACGAACTTCATGCTGCCAGAGTGCACAGAGAACATGAAGTGGGCAGAAACCAGTTCCATGGACCTTACTACTGTTACTTTCCTCAATAACCTTCCTAATCTATAAATTTGCTTAATTCATTTAGTAAGGGGCTCACTCATTTCATATATTTGATTCTTTGAACTTTCAAGATTTTTGGGCAGGGAGGACTGTGGTTTGAACTCAGAGCTTCACACTTGCAAAACAAGTGCTCTACCACTTGAGCCACTCTGCCAGTTCTGAACTTTCATTTCATATTAGAGTAGGAAGGCCAACAATATTTTATCTTGTTTTCACCTGAGTAAAATTATAGCTCAGAATTGTAAGCAGGGGAACAAAGTTGAAATATGATAAAGAAACAGAGAATAAGCAAACTCAAATACATTACAACATAAAGAATTTTAAAAGATCATTGGTTTCCTATGACAGCTTCAAAAGCTTTCCTCAGGATGGAAATATACATAAAACATATACTTTTCTTTTTTTTGGGCAGAACTGGGGTTTGAATTTAGGGCCTTGCACTCGATAGGTAAGAGTGGCGCTTTTACCACTTGAGCCACGCCCTCAGCCCTAGGACATTTTTTAAAGTACATTTTAGCTACTGATAGATTTTATTTGGCAATTAATTTGTATAGTGCACAGTGATCATATGCAATATCAAATGACTGATTCAAATAGGAGACAGAAGACAATGAAAATAATTACTGAATCCTTGGTCAATGGCTAACTTAATCAAAGCAAGAGTTTCCAAAGTTCAACAAATTTACCCATTGAAGATCGTATTAGAAACTGAAAATCTACATTTTGACAAAGATTTTTTTAATCCCTTAGTCTTGTATAAAGAATAAAAGGACTAGAATGTTTTACTTACATGAAGATATCATAATGGAGTGATGCTGCAACCCAGCCATGTCAGGGATCAATATTCTTATCAAAAAGCATGATAGATGATCATGATAATACTAGTCATAACTGACAGAGCCTATACCTTTTGAGTGCTTGCTGGGCACTCTAATTGCTTTTCACGTAGTTGCTTAATCTTCAAAATGACCAACAATGTCTATACAATTATCCTCATTTTACAGAAGTTAGAAACACAGTTTGCACAGTGGCTAAAAGTATGCCAGATCCAGATTGCTTTGGTCAGAAACCCAACCCTGCCACTTACAAGCTCATCTGTAAAATGGTGGCAATTACAGCCTTGTAGGGTTTGTTGTGAGGTTTAAGTACACTAACAAAAACAAAGAGGTTAGAAGAGCATCCATTGTGTATACAGTGCTATGTAAGTGTTAACACGGTGTTGTTACCCAGAAGGAATATGGGGCACAGTTGTTACTACAGCAGAGCCAGGAAAAGAACCCAGGCAGGCTGGTCCCGGGGACAGTGCTCTTTAGAGGGTTTTTTTTTCCTTTTTATTTATTTATTTTAATCATTTTTACGTTTACTCACATGTGTATACATTGTTTGGGACTACCTCTCCCCCTCCCGCTTTAGAGGTTTTAACATCAGGTTATGTTGCTAACACTGAATACTCTTCTATGTACCAGGATTACGGGCTTTTTTCCCCCCTTCCTTCTTCTTTTGTGGCACTGGGGATAGAACCCAGAGTCTCACGAATACTAAGCAAGCACTTTACTTCTGAGCCACACCCTCAGCACTTGCAGGCATTTTTTAAAATACTACTTCATTTTAACCTCATGAAAACCTTATATCACCATTTTACAGAGATGAAAACCATATGTGCTAGGTAGTTCCTGGCAGTGAGGACACCGTGGTGATGAAGATGTGAGTGCTAACCTATAGGAATTTACAGGTTTAGAGCCTCTGCAGGACTTATTCAAAGGCACAAGGGTTGGATACAAACTCAAGGCTAAATGCTCTCTTCACTCTGCCCACATGTCATGGCATTAAAACAGGGAGTTTCTGTTTCCTCAACAGATGAGGAGATTAGAGATTTTTGGGAGGTAGGAAATCTGTGCACAACAGGTCCAGTCTCTCTGGGATTTGTGGCCATCTTAATCCTTCATATGCCCAAAGTTTTCAACAGCCTAGAAGCATTTCTCCCCTAGTAATATACTTTACCATGAACTGGGAAGAAGGAATGAGAAACTAATATCCACTTAAAATTGTTTTAAATATACTCTGGAGTGAAGACTGCAATAATCTGAAATATGGAGTCTGGTATACAGGTGCTTAATAAATTATATGTATGTTCATGATACATCAAATAAATAAATTGTATGTATAAAATCCACACATACACATACACCTACAAACACATACATTTATTTCTAATTCTGCCTAGGAATCTGATGGCAGAAGTCTGAAGATTTTCCCTAAACTCACTGACTGATTCCACCCAGAGCATTCAGATAGATGGACCTGCAGAATCAAATTGAAAAAACGTGGAAGTTGTAGGTGTCAGCAGCTCAAGCTTTCTCAGACATATTTTGGGAGGTGACAGCTGCTTTCCTTCCCACGGAGGCGTGGCCTATACTACTCATAATTATACCTCCCAGTGAAGTTGACAGAATCTGTTCCTGATCTCATTTTCGATTTACTGTTTCAAGATTTCATCCTCTATGTGTTCTGTAAATGCATGGATATATCACTGCTGCTGAATAAAATCACAAAATCCTAAGGTGCAAGGCTTGGCTATTCTTTTGAGAAATAAAATTGCATTCAAATGGACTTTTGACCATAGAATAAGTTCAAAACAAATAAAGAAGAAAAGTTTGAATTTAGAAAAATCCCACTAATAAATTAATGATTTAAGAAATCTTTGAGAAGCTGGGTGCTATGGCTCACTCCTGAATTTTTAGCTATTCTAGAGGTGGAAATTAGGAAAATCGCAGTTTGAGGCTAGCTTGGGCAAAATCTTTGTGAGACCCCACCTCAGTCAATAAAGGGGTGCATACCTGACAGCACAGCTACACAGGAGGCATAAGCAGGAGGATTATGCTTCAGGCTAGACTAAACAAACAATTTAAGACCCTATTAGAAAAATAACTAAAGCAAAAAAGGGCTGGGGGTATGGCACAAGTGGAAGAGTACCTGCCTAGCAAGCTTGAGACCCTGTGTTCAAACTGCTCCCTCAAAAAAAAATCTTTGAGAGAGAAATAAGCACACTGAGTTGGGGAATCCCTGTTCAGATCTGCTTGAAACCTGAAGTATAATTTCAATATGAACTCAAAACTCACAGATTGTAGCATCTTTCATATTACCATAACAAAACAATATGAGTTTATTAAAACATTACAGTCTGTGCAATCTTGACTGAAAAGTTAAGCTGATTATTCTGATCAGAATTAGCAGATGAAGAAGGTTCAAGGTGACGTGCAAGGCATCAATTAGGCTAAGAATCTTTAAATGCTCCACTTTGATATAAAGTTAACAGCTGATAGCACTAGGGTATCCAAAGTTTTTATGCCACAATAGTATTTGCAGGTTAAGTTCCTAACAGAAGCACGTCCATGCCATAATGTAGCTATCAGGGAACAGCACAGACTTACTGTCAGGTGAGGTATCATGCTAATCTCTCTGGCCAATCCTGGGTTTTGGTACTCTCAGCTAACTCATTTTCCTCTGCGATCTTTAAGGGAAGATCTGCCCTGTCAGGACGGCCTCTCCTAGTTCTACCCTTTCTTTCCTTGCTTTCTTTGGCACATGGAGTCTCCTCCTTCTCCCTCTCTCCCTCTCTCCTTCCTCTATGACTTGATATATAGTAATCCCCTTTATCTGTAAGATACATGTTCCAAGACCCTCCCCCCCATCCCTACAGTGAATGCCTGAAACCATGGATAGTACTAAACTCTCTCTATATTGTTTTTTCCTATACATATTTACATATGATAAACTTCAGCTTATAAATTTTATAATTATAATTTTATAATTAGGTGCAATAAGAAATTGGCAACAATAAAAAATCAGAATAATTACAACATACTATAATAAAGTTATATGAATGTGATCTTGCTCTTTCTCAAAATACAAATTATGTATGTATGTGTGATGATACAATGCCTATGTGATGGGATGAGGTGAGGTAAATGGTACAGGCACTGGGACACAGCATTTCTACCATGTAAGGGTTACTGGAACACAAGCACTGTAATACCCTGAAAGTTGATCTGATAACTGTGACAGTGACTAGATGACTAATGGGTAGGTAATGTATATGCATGGATATAGTGGACAAAGGAATGGGTCAAATCCTGGGCAGGATGGAGCCAGACAGATTGAGATGGCATCACACTACTCTGAGTGGATACAATTTAAAAGTTACGAATTGCTTATACTAGGCCTTTCCATTTAGTATTTTGGACAATGGGTAACTGAAATTGCAGAAAGTGAAACCTCAGATAAGGGGGACTCCTGTATATATGATCAGCAACTTAGGGAAGTACCCTTATATCAAAACTAAGTAGTTTATTTCTACTGATATGATTATTTTTCAGGTTTGCTGGTGGTTCATGCCTGTAATCCTAGCTACTCAGGAGGCAAAGATCAGGCAAATAGTTTGCGAGACCCTATCTCGACAACATCTAACACATGAGGGCAGGTAAAGTGGCTCAAGTGGTACAGCACCTACCTAGCAAGCATGAAGCCCTGAGTTCAACCTCAGTACCATCAAAAAAAAAAAAAAAGGTAAAAATCTGTATAATTTGCAAACAACCTGTACCATCTCACTGCTCTCATCAGGGAAAGGTACAAGAAGGGGCTGTCATAGAATTGATCGTACCTGAGAGTCTGGAACACCTTCAGCTTCTGTCACATTTACGTGCTTATCACTGTTTTCATCATCTTGTTCGACTGTTTAAAAAAAAACAATATTTTAAACTTTTTTTAAATGTACCATCATAAGAAAATGTTTTCAGTAGCTTTCTTTCTGATACCAACTTTGCAAGAAAAAAATATTAGGCAGATTCATAAAATGTAAGTAATGGCTCCTTTTTTTGATATTCACATGAAAAGGAAAGTATAGCCCTGGGAATTTTTCATGTACATTATCTCATCTATTAAAGGCAGTGGGAAAAGTTAATCTCACCTCTCCTCTTCAAGTAGACCCATCCTAACATCAGATTGTGCTGTATCAATGGGGAGTCTAGGTACACATAAAGGTTTCAATTCAGTTGTGGGGAGTGGGGTCTCCTGGCTAGTAGTATAAATGTCATATTATAAAGGAGGCACAGTATTTTATATCTTGGTTGCTTAGTGCACTGCTACCTCAAAGTTCCAAACTCTACAGTCTTGAATCTACCTCTCCCCTCCCCAGCAGCTATCTGTCCAAATCCTCATCACCTTTTCCTCAGTTATAATAACATAAAACCTTCATTCCAGCCTCCTCCTTATCCAACTGAGCTTGGGCACAACTGCTAAAATAATCAGTCTCAAAAAATATTTTAAAATAGAGCATGTGCCAGGCTCTAGCCTATGTATTACTTATCTTAGTAAGTCTGAACTTCTGCCCATCACTGAACAGCTTCCTGAAACTCTCCAGCTTCCTCTGAATCTCCATCTTCACACTGACATTCAACAACAAAATATATTTTACATAACTCTGATCCAAGCATGATGACTAGATTGTTTTTTCTAATTTGCTGTGTCTTTTAACAAATACTTAGGGGTCATCTCCCATGTACTGGCACTGTACATGGCACTGGGTTTATCCCTGTGAACAAGACAGAAAAACTCTATGAAGTACAGATATTACCTGCGGGAAACAGTCAATAACAGCTGCTATAAGTAGAAGTAACAATTTTAAAAAATAAGATGGGTCATTCACCAGTGTCTCAAGCCTATAATCTTAGGTACTTAGGAGGCTGAAATCTGGATGACAGAGGTTCAAGGCTAGCCCAGGCAAATAGTTCATGAGACCCCTATCACCAAAATAACCAGAGCAAAATGATAAGAGTGTGGCTCAAGTGGTAGAGTACCTGTTTTGCAAGTTCAAAGCCCTGAGTTCATCAAAAACCAAAAAACAAAAAAAGATGAAATTAAAAGTTACAATAAGGTCCTTAAACAAACAATTAGGGAAATGGCAGAGAAGACCAAATGGGGGGCTCATTTTAAAGAGGAAGCCATGGGTGGTGCTTCTCTGAAGTGTTATTTGAAGACCTGAAGGTTGAGCTGGAGCTTCCCATGGCAGGAGATAGTGACATGTGACAAGGCTGCAGAGAGTATAGAGCACTGCAAGTTCACATTTGACTCAAAGAACAACCAGAGCCACTAAAGAATTTTACATCAGAAATTGCATGATTTGATGCATATGTTCTCGAGTTGTTTCTGGCTTCTTTGTGGAGAACAGACTGCAGAAGCAAGTGCAAGCATGGAAACTAGTTAGCTGACTATTGCTACCATGTTCCCTAGAGATGACAGTGACTGAGACCAGGGAGGTGGCAATGAGTAGGAGAAACACTGAGGACTATTTTTTTAATTTAATTTAATTTATTTTATGGCAAAATGAAGACAACTTGCCCATGAGCTGACTATGGGGAAAAAAGGAGAAGAGGGAGAGTGGGCAATTAGTGACCATCCTAAGCAGAATTAAGTCCTTCCTTGTATCCACCACAACATTTGTCCTTTTTGTCCTCTTCATCAAAAGCAGGCCAACCTAGCTGATGGGGAGGTCACCTGCTGCACTTACGGATTCAGTTTGCAGTATTTTGTGTACTTTTAAACATTATGCACTCCACTCTGCATTTTTTATAATATCATTTCATGTGCCTTTTGCTTTTGTGTGTCTTTCCTGCCTGCTGTGCACTGAGCCCACCTACAGTGCTGTGCATACAGTACCCTCTGCAAATGCTAACTGGAGTGAACAATGCATCCATAAGTGGCCAGAATGGCTCTACTTGACTACACCTACTTATATAATAAGCTACTTCTTTTATAACTATTTATAAAAAGGGGAGGGAGGTAAATTCTATCAAACTCCTCAGATAACTAAGATAACACCTACCCACTGAGCATCTATAGGCAAGGTAGAACAGTGGAAGTGGGGAGAAGCTTTTCTTCTGTTTCAGCAAAAAGTTCCATTCATGCTTGTTCAAAGGGGGTCCCCTGTTGCTACTGTTGCCCTTTCAGAAGGAAATTTAAGAATAAAGAAAAACACTCATGCTTTCTTTGAAAAACTAGAGGCTAGAATATAAAAGGAAAAATAAAATCCAGAATGACATCCTAAACTCTACTTTAAAATGCAATTGGCTCTAAAAGTAAGGAGCCCTACTCAACCAATTGAAATAATACAAGAACTCTCACCCTGCAGGTCAAGGCAACAATACACCAAGGTAGGATCATTTCATATGAGACCAACTGTACTTTGATACTTAATTTGTGTTTTATTTAATTTTTTGCTGTTTCAAGTTTTAGTTTCCATGAATAATAAATAAAATTAAACTTTGGAATATTTTAGCCCACTAAAGTCATGCTTTTGCTTTGTTTTGTTTTTTAAACAAACAAACAAAAAAACCAATGTTCTGGAGTATAAGCATATTTTTTTCTTACCTTACTAAACCGGGAAATAGAACAGTCAGGACAGTGAGTAACAATTTCAGAACTGAAAGTTAACACTATTTTTTTCAGATCTAGGCATAATTCTTAATGCATAAAAATAGATTTAAAGGAGGAATATATGAGCATAAAAGCATACTTAGGATGAAACGTTCAACCATGTTTTTCTAGCTCATCCCCAACAGCCAAGGCTACATTTATTTATTTATTTATTTATTTAATTTATTTTGCAGTGCTGAGGATCAAATTTAGAACCTCATATACACTAGGCAAGCACTCCACCACTGCACTTCACTCCCAGGCTTCCAATTCAACATTTACTGTCACATCTGTTTTTCAGCATTACACTTAAATTAGCAAAGTGAGAATCAGAAAGGGAAGTTAAGAGAGCTGGCAAAGGTACCTCACTATCTCAATCTGCTTACTGGGGAGACTGTCCATGTTCTGCTGGGCTCTCAACCTCAATATCCCAAGGATATTACAAGTAATCTTACTTTCTTGGAAATACTGAAAAATCATAACTCCTAGGGTACCTTTTAGCCAATGGTTCATATATACTTCTTGGGAACCAAAATATATTTATCGTGGACTCCCAAGGACTTATGATCAGCCCCATAAAGTCCCAGGCATGAAACACAAAGTTGGAATCTAAAAGGGAGTGTTCTACTGACCCTTTAACACATTGATTAATGCCAAGGAACAAATTAGGCGCACTTCTCCATGCCTTCTAATGGTGAGGTTCATGTGGTGGGAGGAGGAAGCAGTTATTTAGATTGTGGGCTTAATTTTTCTTTTATCTGATCAAATAAGGGTAGGTCGGCGAAAATATCCTACATAAATATTGGTTCTGGGACAGTTCCCTCCAGCAGAACACGTACACAGGAATGACAGCTTTTAGGACCAGAGAGGCTAGAAGCCTCAATCCCTGCCAACACAAACCATCCCTTATCTCTCCACTCAGAGTCTAAAAGCAAGAAACAGTCTTTGAAAATAGCTTGCCATAAGAAAAACACAAGTATAAGATCCAGGGTATGTACTCTGAATAGAGAACACTAAAGCCCACATGAGAACTGACAATATATGAATTAATTAGCACTAATTCACACAAGAGAATCTAGTTTAAATGCATCCATTTGCAAATTAGCCAAGAGGGATTCAGGATGAGCTATAGCTGACAGCCTCCTAGGATCTCCAAGCTTGCCTTAATATCACAACCTTGTTGCCTCAGGAACAACAGGTTCTCTTTCCCCTTAACTTACTAGGATGGAGATTAAGAAAATTCTCCCAGTAACTCCATTAACATTACTTAAACAAAGAAAATGGGACTCATGTCCTTTCCAAATGATGCTTATTTAATTTATGATCCATTTTGCAAAAACAATTTGTGTGAGAGCCACACTAACAGAAACATTAAACACAATGATTAAATGCACCATAGTTCCTTTAGTCAATCTATTAAAGAAGCAACTTATAAACCAATGAAAAAGTTTCCTACAGACAGAAATTTGGCTTCAAGTCTCTATGTTAGAAGAGAGCAAATACAGGTTAAAAAAAAAATAACCTGTTGGGTACTTTGCCAAGAACTTAAGATCTGGTAACACAATCTTTCATCTGTATGGCATCTTCTTTCAGAGAGAAAGCCCTTTCCTAAAAGGGCCTCATCTTACATTCACCTGAAGAACTCAGCAGGTAAAATCATTCCCACTTCACAAGAGGAAATGGACTAGTAAGGTGATGTTCCCTGTCCTTGTCCCTCTGTGACTGTTCACCTCTGCCTCGGTGAAGGAGGTAGCCAATACATTAGTCTGATCTTTCTTTATTCTTGTGTGTGTGTGTGTGTGTGTGTTGTTTTTTGTTTGTTTCTGTTTTTTGTTGTTGAGACAGGGTTACACTATGTAGCTTAGGCTGGTCTTGAATTCTCAATCCTCTATTGTGGCATTCCAAGCTCGAGGATTACAGTCATGCACCGCCAGTCCAGTGCTCTTCATGTGGATCTTGATGAGGAGCTCTTTTCAATTTCTTTTTGTTTTTAATGAAATAGAACAAAACATAATGAAAAAAAGTTGAAAAAAGAATTAAAATCAACATGTATCACAACTAGTATTTTTCACAAGTGGAGGAGATATGTACCCGGTCAGGATCATGTGTTCTTTGGGTTGTAGACATAAAAAAAAAAGTGAGGCAAACACTGCAGTGTTTCCAGGCCCCCAGGAGGCAGATCTGGTTCCTTGCTATGTAAATAATCAGCTGGTTTTTGTACCATCCTGGAGAGGGGTCATAATATTTATTTTAGTAGCTCCTCAACAACACGCCCTGCATGTTCCACGAGGAACACACTCCTCATGAAAGGAGGGCAGCAAGGGCAAAAGAATGGCTCAGAGCGCAGATGCCCATCTGTCACCACACAGAGCAACAGATGCTTCCAAACGCTCGAGTCCCTTCTCGTCTTTACAACCCTTCACCTCATCACTGAGTTTTGTTACTTTGGTGTGGAAATTTGAAAATTAGGGGTCAGTATTCACCATCCAATCACTCCATGTAGTGTTGTAGTCTGACCTGGAGAGAGCCACTGGGCCTCCTCTCTCAACACTGATCAGTGATGGTGGCATTAAGATTTGGCCCTAATACAACCTGTCCAGTCATTCAGCTGAACTGGAGGCTGTTGATTTAAAGGTCTCTTTTCAGGCCAGACATGGTGGCTCAATCTGTATTCTCAACTAGTTAGGAAGTAGAGATAGGAGGATCACAGTTTGAGACCAACTATGGCAAAAAAAAAAAAAAAAAAAGTTAGTGATTGAGACTATCTCAAAGAACAAGCTGGCTCACACCTGTAATTCCAGCTACACAGGAGACCTAAGTCGGAGGACTGAGGTCAAAGGTCAGCCTTGGGCAAAATGTATGAGACCATCTCTGAAAAATAACAGAAGCAAAAAGGGTTGGGGTGGGTGGCTGTAGTGGACAGCACCTACTTAACAGTGCAAGGCCATGAGCTCAAAACCCCAACACTACAAAAACAATAAAAACAAAACCCCTCTTTTCTGTGTCCTTTTACAATCCTGGAACCTTTTGAAAATGAAAGCTTTCCTTGGGCTTCCTTTCCTTTCTCTCTCTTTCCTTGGTAACCTTATCTGCTACTTTGGTGTCAACTTCCACTGCTACATGGGTTGTTCCCAGACCTGGGTCTCATTTCTGCCCTCCTCTGTGAGGTCCAGGCCCACACTGCCTGTCACACACTGAACATTTCATTTCACACATCAGGACACATCAGCTTTACACAAACTGCTATGACAGTGTGGCAGCACAACCTGTCTTTGAAATGGTTACTCCTCTACTTAATAGGGAGCAAGGCCACCAAGCTCTGGAGTCCTATGTACCACCTTTGATCTGTTCCTTCTGGGCTATGTTGTAATTAGATCGCCACCAAGCACGGAAGCTAGGAACCCTGGATATCCTCGTGGTCTTCCTTCCACTTGGCCCTTGCATCAGTCTCGCACCAAATCCTGTCACTTCTCCCTCTGCAATGTTTCTACCTTTCTTCCTCTCTGCCACTGTCACAGCTCATGACCTCATCAATTCTTACCAGGGGCTATTTTACTGTCACAGCCTCTCCCTCAACCCACTCTCTCAGCTGCCTGAGTTCTATTTCCAAAGTGGGAATGTGACCATGCCCACCCTCAAAGGCCCACTTGAGAACATGAGATTAATACCAACCCAGGTTTCACAGCCCCTCCCCCGGGTCCCTGTTCCATGTGGCTTAGCTCAGAGATGTGTAGTGTTGAAAACTTTGATACTTGAACTCCACTCTCCGACATTCAGGCTGAAGGCTAAGTAATCTGGCCTCAAACTTTCTCCCCAGTGCACCTCCCACATTTCCTGTTTCTGCCTAGGATGCCCTTGTCCTTACCTCCACCAGGTAATGTCATTCTTGTCCACGGGGCTCCCCAGCACAAATACCATCTCTTTAATGAACAGCCTGTAGAGTCCTCACTACCTGCATCCAGGGCTCTAGACAAAGGAAGAATCCTTCCTCTTGGCCTGATGTGCACTAACATTTTTTTTCCTTTAAATCTCAGTGTTGCATAGTCAGCAACATGAATGTCAGTTCTTACTAATCCACATAATGGATTTCTCAGAGGACAGAGTATATCTTCATATTCCCAAACCCTGAAAGAATTTCTAGAACACAGTGGTGCTAAGGAATGCTCTATTGAACTGAATAAAAGTAGCCAATTTAGAAAGTAATATGTATGATGCCCATTGGGGGAAGGGGCTAAAATAATGAGAAAGACTTCAAAGAAAGTGTAGATGGCTCAGATGGGAGGAGGACTGGCAGTCAAGGAGGTGAGCTGATGTAAACAGAGGTCAGTTGGAGAAAAGCTTATGAACAGGAGTAGTAGAGTACTGGTACCTACTAAGAACAAAGCTAGAAAAGTAAGCTGGGCTTTGCTGCAGTTTGGATCTGGAATGTCCTCCAAAGCCCACGTGGTAAAGGCTTAGTTTCCAGGCTGGTGCTACTGGGAGGTGGTGGAACCGTTAAGAGGAACGGCCTAATGGGGACTGTGGGACCCCAGCCTCTTACTTGCTCTGTCTTCCACCTCCCAACCACAGGTGAGTGGTTCTGCTCCTCTCCATGTTTCCATAATGATGTGCTGCCTTACCACAGGTAACACGCCAACTGATTATGGACTGAAACTTGTAAAACGTGGGCATCTCTGGCTTATAGTGATAGAAAGCTGACTTGGACAGTCTTGGAAGTTAGGCTGAGGAACTTGGAAATCATTTAATAGCAAGCGCAGTGGCGCGAACAAAGGAGATGCTATCACTATACCATGTGCTGGAGCTCTTGGCTCTTCCTGCACATCACAAACTCTTTTTTTTTTAAAGGGAGTCATAGAGTGCACACTGACACTTACCCTTTAACTTTTACTAAACACACATGTGGATTTCTCTATCTCATATAGTCTTCCACATATCCCTCTGGTCAAGGCACTGGCAAAACTGGACTGAGGTAATTGGCCACTGGGGGCAGGTTAACAATATGATGCCTCTTTAAGTCAACATGTGTTAACTATCTATTTGGTTCTTATTTAGCAGGGCTAGTGAGAAACTGAGTTTCTACTAATAAAATATGAATACCATTTCTTAGCATTTAGCAATTTACCTTTTGAGAATCATCTTGTTTGGTAAATTTCTGGACACTTTAAAAAATTTTTAATTAACTTTAATTGGCAAATTATAATTGTATATATTTTCTAATACTTTTAACTTGACATGTGTACTAAGGCGAGGCAAATCTAGTACACTAATAAAAATCATGTTGTCCAGGCTCACACATGATTTGGTTTCAGAATTATCACTAATCATCACACAAATGCCAACAAACTTAGGTTACTGGGGCTTCCTTAGTGGGCCTTGAAGAATTTACTATGTTCACTGAGAAAGCATTCCTCGTATTTCACAGTGCTACACACACACAGGAAGAAGCATTTATACATTTCTGGTAGGTAAGACCAATTTCCCTGGCCATAACATGCCTCATTTACATTTTGACAGTCGTATAATTCTTCATGTAGAAATCTTGAGTTCAATGGCATGGCATCTGTTCCCTTGTGATGTGTTAGGGCAGCAATGTATTCCTTTCCTCCATCTGAGTCCAAGCACTATTAAGATTATCTTCATTTTATAGATGGGAGAACTGAGGCTGAAAAGGCCAAACAGCTTGTCCAGAATTACATAGGCAGTCAGTGGAGGAAAGTTAAGTACCGGGGTCTGACTATCTGTACCAACAGGCTAAAAAAATTAAATTCTCTAAAATGAATTGAACAGGAATGAGGCTGAAAACTAGGAAGCCAGGAGGTTTACTGCCAGCAGTTGAAGAACTGACTTGAGCTTCTTAGTAGGACTTCAGTCTCTGAAAATTAGAGCTATATGACTTAACATACTTTTAAAGTGCTCCTCCCCACTCCCTATCCCTAAAACTTTCAGTGGCTTCCAAACCATGGATTCCTACAGAGCAGATAAAAAATGCTGCTGCATGAAAGACATGTATTACCACTAACATTTGAAACCCACTGCACTCAGACAAGACAATACATCCACAGGAGGAGACTGAAGTCCGAAGTAATGGACAAGCTCTCATGTCTCCCAGCAGAAACCCCACACTTCACACGCTTGTTTGTAGTGCCCTGAGCCGAGAGAAGGGCAAGAGGCATCCCCACCACCTTGCTGACTGGATGATTTACCCACACTCTGAGGCACAGAAGATTCCATTTCAATTCGTATGTCTTTGTCTCACATCTAAGACCCTCTAAACTTTCCTCTCTCAAACTTAATAGGTTCTTACAGTGTTTTCTTTTAAGTAAGATTTCCTAAGTCCAGATAATGGGAAAGTTACTCAATAGAGAAAAATGATAATGCCTCTACAGCAAAGGGTGTCCCTTACCAGGGGCTTTAATTAAAACATAAATATTTACCCGTTGGCCAGGGTAATAAAATCAGGACTTGATTCTATCGGCTTGTTTTGTCGCTGTGCTAACCAGGAAATGTACCAGAAAAAAAGTTTTATTTTAATGCAAGATGGGTTGTATGTTATCCAGCTAAAATACAATCCCATGAACAAAAATCAAGTTAACCGTCAGTATAATGTTTCTTCTACATTTGTTTTTCTTTTTTAAGTGCCCTTCAGATATATGCTCTGGTCATGGGACAGGCTCAGACCAATCTGCTAGAATCACATGGTCCAAGATAGGTGCAGCAAAGGTTCTCAGATACTGCAAGTGCTCATTCACTTAGAAAGATCCTACCCACTCCACTACTCTCTACAATTCCACCCAGGAATAAATTAAAAAGATTTACCTCAGCTACTAAAAGAAAAACGATTTCTGAGCTAACTGCACCAGCACAAAGCCATGTGCTTTTTCGGTTAGTTCATTCAACAAGCCCAGAGGCATACACCATTAGCTCCCTTCCACAGAGTAAGAACACAAGCCACTGGAAGCCACCGGATCACAGCAAGTGGCTAAGTCAGGACTGAATATGAGTCTCTTGACTTGTTTCTCATGTCTACAGAATTCTGCCCTTGGGAATGTAAACTATAAACAGATCAGATCCATTTGGAACATCTTCATTAACCAAGGCTTTACTGCTAGACAATCAACATTTTAAAAAATTACATTTATTACAAATTTTTTTGCCACTGCTACCATGCTCTTAAGGTTTTTGTTTCTGAACTGTCAATAATTCTATTTCTTTTTTTTTTGATGGTGCTGGGGTTTGAACTCAGGGCTTCATGTTTGTGAGGCAGGTGCTCTACCACTTCAGCCATGCCTCCAGCCCTTGAATTGTCAATAATACTACTTTCTACTGCTAAGTCTTCCCCTGATATTCTAGTGGAATTCTAAAACATACAGAGGACCCACCACAAATTCCCTGGAAGTCCTTGTGTTTGCAAATCTAAGCAAAAACACATGAGAGGCCAATAAATATGTAAGCAAAAAGAGGGGAGAGCTTACCAAGAGTCTGGAAATGAACTTGACATTTTTCCTTAACCCTCATCAAAATTTATCCTGCCACAATTAAAAGAAACTTCCTTTTATTATACATTTGGGAGAAAATATAGCACTATTCTTATAGTACTTCTAGTATATGTCCTTTGTCAACTTATAGCAACTTCACTTCTTGTAAACAGGAAGATCGGTAACAGTAACACTACTCAGAGGATGGATGATATGAAGTGCTTAATCAACAGTAGTGACTTTATACTACAATGGATGCTAATGTGATTTTCTGTTTTGTATTTTCATCTCTGGATGGAAATTTTTTCCTGATCAGATCCATGCATGATTAGGATAGAGTGGAAGACAATAAATGTGAATGCAAAGTCATTAATATTCATACTCCAACATCCAAGGTAGAACTTTGAAGCAATGCAATAGGCTTGAAAGGGCACATCTGTGGAGAAATGTTACCCCTCCTTCTCACATCAAGAACCAACTCTGTAAATCCCAGATCTCAGACTCTACCCTCCTGTGATGAGCAGGCCACAGGTTTGTTCCTCTAATAATGAGGTCAGAAAAGGGCAGGCTAGAAAAGCTCAAGGTGACCCATGTTGCTTCCAGTGGACTGTGGGGAGGACAAGGGTAAAAAGGCAACAGAATGGGAAGTAAGAGCTGATCTCCCTAGCTGGACTGGGTCCTGAGGCAAGGCCAAGTAGATGGTGAGGAGACACTGAAGCCAAGGACACTAGATTCAGGTGGGCATACAGCAGAAACTGTCTCAAAGTTGACCTCCATCCTCCTCATGAGGCCAGCAGGTGTGTACCAGCATGCCTGGCCTACTTCCTTGAACTTTTTTTAACACACATTTTTATTAGGATATATTCATTATACAGGAAGGATTCATAGTGACAATTCTGATTAGACTTTATACTGTACATTAGTTACACTGCCCCCATCGTCTGTCCCCCTCCCCCCCTCCCCACTTAAGGCAATTAATTGCAAGAGGTTTTTTAGTTCTGCTTCATATAGGTGTATGAAGTTCATCTACCATATAAACGTCACATTAATCTTCTTCATTCGCCAGCCCCCCTCCCATTAGTACGCACCCCCACACACTGTACCTATTTTAACAGTCCTGTTTTTTGCTATTAATATTTCAAAGGGGTGTCTCAATGTAAGCCCATTGTGAGTATACTTTTCTTTGGTCCATTCAACCCCTTCCAATACTTTACCTTACCCCCTTATCTCCCACCCCCCATTTTTCAATAGCTTTCAATACACATCCTTATATCCTCTACATTCACATCTTATGGTATGTGATATTGCTGATGCTCTATCATTCTCTTTTCCTGTCTCTCTTTCCCCGAGTTCCATAGAGCAGTTCTATTGTTACAAACATGTTCTACATCCGAGTTTGTATATAATCATGCTTGTTTTTGTGTATATGTTTATCTTTGGATCTATTTTCCATGTATGAGATAAATCACGTGGCCTTTGTGTTTCTGGACATCATCTTAACATGATGTCCTCCAATTGCATCCATTTACCTTCAGACCTCATGTTATTATTCTTAATGGCTGAGTAAACTCCACTGTGTATATATACCACAATTTCTTGATCCTTCCTGGAACTGTTTTTAAAAAAATATTTTTGATCCATGATGGTTGGCTGAATCCACAGAGATGAACCCCACAGATATGGGGGACTGGCTGGCTGTATATACTGTGGAATGATTATACCAAGTTAACATATCCATCACCTCCAGACTTATCACATTTTTTGTACAGAAAAATTTTTTAAATCTATTCTTTTAGCAATTTTGAATATAATACCATAATTATTAGCAACGATCACCATGTTGCACAATAGATCTCAAAAACTTATTCCTCCTGTCTGACTGAGATTGTACAATTTGGTCAACATATCTCCATTACCACCCTCCCCCACACTGCTGGTTACCACTATTCTACTCTTCACTTCTGTAAATTTGACTGGTTTTTTTCCTACAAGTAAATGAGACCATGAAGTACTTTTCTTTCTGTGCCTGGCTTATTTCACTTAGCATAATGGTCTCCAGATTCACCCATTTGTTGCAAATGACAGCATTTCCTTCTTTTTAAAGGCTGTATGGTATTCCATTGTCTACATGTGTCACATTTTCTTTATCCATTCATCCACTGAAGACACCTAGGTTGACTCCATATCTTGGCTATGGTAAATAATGCTAGAAACATGGCAATACAGCCACCTATCTCTTCAACACAGAGATTTCAGTTCCTTTGGATATATACCCAGAAGTGGAACTGCCATATATATGATTTTTCTATTTTTCACTTTTTTTGGTTTTGTAAAGATCCTCTATATTATCCTCCATAATGTCTGAACTAAATTACACTCCCACAATATACAAGAGATCCCTTTTCTCCAATCTGTATCAACACTTTTTAAATAATAACCATCCTAATAGGTAAGAAGTGATTTATCATCGCATTTTAATTTGCATGGTCGTTTTCTTTCATGTACCTACTGGCCATTTGTATATCTTCATTTGAGAAATGTCTGTTCAAGTCTTTTTGCCCATTTTTAATTAGGTTGTTCTCTTGCTATTAAGTAGTTTTAAGTTCCTTACATATTTTGGATATTAACTCCTCATCAGATACATGCTTTGCAAGTATTTTCTTCCATACTAAGCATCATCTCTTCACTCTGTTAAGTGTTTCTCCTGCTGTGTAGAAGCTTTTTAGATTAATGCAGTCCCATTTGTCTATTTCTGCTTTTAAAAGATCATGATCAAGACCAATGTCATAGAGCTCTTCTCCTATATTTTCCTTTAGTGGTTTATAGTTTCAGGTCTCACATTCAAATGTTTCATCCATTTTGAGTTGTTTTTTGTATATGGTGTGAGATAGGGCCTAGTTTTATTCTTCTGCTTGTAGATAATTTAGTTTCCCCAGCAGTGTTTACTAAATAATCTATTGTGTATATTTTTCAAATTCATGTTGAAATCACTGAGTCATATTTCCTCTCAAGTGTATATATTCTGAATTTTCACATAAATTGATAAAAGCATAGACTGTGAGACTGTCCATTTGGTTATAAGACTACCCATGAAAATATATGACTCACATTAGGCCTAATGTGACAAGCAAAACAAAACAATGTCAGTAACTCAGATTTAGGTATAAATGCTAAGCCTGAATCCTAAGTCTTAGGTCAATTTCAGGGTGCTTCTGCATACTAGAGAGTTCCTTGTGTGGTGACTTGACGCCAGAGCCCTTATACCATGTGTGCTGCTTTAGCACCTGGTAGGCTGATGACAGAATCTGCCCCTTCCCTGACAGTCCAGGTGGACAGGCCACTTCTTAAGGACAATGCCCCCTGTTACCACACTTTCAGCAAGAATTGGGCTCTCACCAGGAATCACTACCTCTCTACTTTCCCCAAGTCCTACTTTCCCCAAGTCCTCCCTCCACCCCACAATAGAGTGGGGAAGTTTTGCTTTCTCTCTTGTTTGGGATAAAACATATTTGCCATGTAAGGGTTCCCTTAGAGAAACGTCTGCTCCACCTCCAGAACTAGGATATAAGAAATGAACCTTTCAAACACAGGATAAAACCAAAATGAAGAAATTAGAACCTATGAAGCTAAGATGGCACACTGCAGCTGTCATGCTTTGCTCTGTATGGCAGCTAAAATGGAGAGAACAGGCACTATTTCTACAACTACCATCTATTCTAAGACTGTAAATACAACCTCAATCTCAATTTTTCACAGTCATTCTACTGAAAATAATAACATGATGAGGTTCCAAAACTGGTCTCTATATGTCTTAAGGCAAATGCTTAGTTTTTATTAAATATCTCTATTTACCAGACGTGGAAGTGAACCACCTCTTGCAAAAGGAGAACTGGACAAGCCCTTTAGTTCTGTTGATGGGGGTCTGTACACAGGCCTGCAGCTTTGGTTCAGGGGCACCTAAATGAAGGCAGGCTCAAATTCTCCTCCCCTTATACCAGGGCAATCAGCACCAAAAAAAATCTTCCTGTCAAGTTTCATATTGCACCTTTAGCAAAGTATCTGCTTATTCCTGACTGCCCACCAAATAAAGATTGGGAATAATTCTTTTAATTTATAAAGCTTTACTGCCCATGTCATGAAAGTCTTATAATTTTGTTACCATTCCCATGGGGGATTGGGAAATCTCTATTCAGGCAGAGAAACACTGAAAAGTCAAGCAATTCTCCAAGACATGCATTAACAGCAGAAGTTTATTTTTTGATCCTATCTACTATGCTTGGTTCACTAGATCAACACATACCCTTTCTAAAATACCAGTTCACTCTCTGTAGCATACAGACTTTGATAGGTATTTGTCAGTGCTTGGTATCTATGTAAGTCACCTGGGGCCAAATGAACGCTGGTTAAAATTCAGACGCCAGGGCCTCCATCCACACTTACACGAGAGCCCCGAGGCAGAAATGAAGAACCAGTACTATTAACAGGGACTGCAGATAACTGCTGTGCAAACTGAAATTCAGGACCACTGTTTTAGAAGAGCAAAATTTTATTTACTCAAAGAGGAACTTTGATGCAGCTGCTCACAAAGATCCAGGATTATTTTATAAAGTACTATCCATCTGTTTCCACAACTCCAAACAAAAGCACTGAATGTCAAAATGCACTTCTTAAGCTAAAATTGCATAACACATGCCTTCATTGGCTCCAGGGTGAAAATTTCTATCACCAATCTCTTTCCCAAACAGATCTCAATCACCGTATGACAGCTGTTAGAATACAGTATTTTATAACCCATATGAAAAATGCAAATAGCTAGAACCACAGTTTGTTTATCCCCATACAAAGAAAATGTCTGATTTAAAAACTCTCAAATGTTAACTATTTATGTGTTATATAAACGAAAAGAATAATACATGAAATAAAATTCACTTTTGCCATAAGTGTTACTTATCCTGGTAGAATTCAGATGAAGCAAATCACATGCTTTGAGCAACTCACGATGGAGTATTTACTTATGATCATACAAACTGTGTTCATGTCATTTTCGGTTTTACTGAGAACAGCTCCATTTTCATGACCATTTATAAAATTACACTTTTAATGTGATGAATGATGGGCAATAGTTGGGTCATATGGCCTGGACAGAGATTTCCCTTGATGGCTCTTACTTGTCAATACACATGACAGCAGAAAATGTCCCTGGAGGTGGGTGTGGGGGTGATAAGAGGGCCTTCAGTAGATTTTTCACTGAGGAAAAAAAGCCAATGAAATGGAAGAAGTTGAGGAAGGAAATTATATCATCTGCAGTTATTATTACCATATTCTTACGGAGTAGACAGCAGTGTGTAGTTGAGAAAGGTAAACTTCCTAGGATTTGGTGCCTAGAAAACAGACAACCTTCAGGCCTGGCCTGATCCTCTCATCCTCAACCAAACCTACCTCTTCCCTTTGTAAATGACAGTGGGGCTGAGGGTGACTTATCGTGGGTAACAAAGCCAGCATAGGAGACCAGTTTCCTAACTACACTCCGCACATGGTTGGCTTTTGGTAGAAGACCTTGTTTACTAGACTGCAGGATCTCCTAACTTCACAAAAACAGCAAAAGGCAAGAATTCTTCTTAAGGAATATTTTAGTACCTAAAAGAGACAATTTTAGCCATTAATACATGTTTCCTTTTGATTATGTGATCATCCCTGATATTTAAGTATTTTTATATTTAATATTTTAAAATATCTACAGCTTGCTTCTACTTTGAACTTAAGGGGCATTCAGAGAAGCAGGCTCAGATTTACAAATTCTAAAAGTGAATTTTGAATAATCTCCATTCCTGCCCCAGTCCATATTACGCCCCCCCACCCCATAAGCAAACCTTATTTAAATGCACAAAAATAGTCACAGACAGGATTTTAAGTGAGCTTGTCCTCTTTGGGACACCTGGTAATTAGCATAATAGCCTCTGGGGCCCTGCCTCCAAATGCCGGGTACCATATATCATGTGTTCATCTGGGAAGCAGCTCCCACTCCCCAGAGGATGAAGAACAAAGGAGCTGGCAGGCTATAGAGGAGGGGCTGCCCAGTCAACAGTATATTAAAGACACCCATTAGTTGCTTCAATCAGCTAATTAGCTTGACAAATGCAAAACCTAAATCATTAAATAAAGTGGCCCTGATTGTGATACTGGCTTCTGATTTGGTGTCAGTAACCCAGCAGGGGGAGAACAGGGTAGTTCAATAGAAAACAAGAAGCTGTCCACCTGGGGAACTGGAATAGGACAGGACTTACTTTTTTTATGAAAGTTGAGACCCATCAGGAAGTTTCACTGACCACCCCCTCACACACACACACACAAAGTACCAGAGAGACCTCTGTGTTTATGCTTTGAAATTTAAATCAATTTAAATATAAATTGCTCTCCCTTTTTGTCATTAATAGGAAAGAAATAAAATGTGGGTTTCAGATCTCTGGTGTGCAAATGGTCATTAACTTTCATTTGACCTTGGGTGTAAAACTAATATTGAATTTATGCACAGGGTACTCTCATTATACTCATCTAGTTGCCTTACAGAAAACATGTTCCCAGGAGCTGCAATGCTAGAAGTCATTTCTTAGCTTGCAACAAGAAAACCTGATTCTCCCTTGAGTGCCTCTCACCAGCCTTACATCTATACCTCTCTGCTCTAAACCTCAGGAAATTATTGCTTGAGGTTTAGGGCAAAAGGTGTGGCTCAAGGTTTACTTGCATATATAAAACACCAGCAATAACAAGAAGGAATCTGAAGAGCACAAAATCATTGGCCTGGCCAGAGGAGAACCTGTTCTGCATGTCCTCATGTTACTGGGACAGGGACCATCAGAGTCCAGCTCTTCCCAGTATCTGACCTGTCCCATTTAAAGTGATTTAATTACTTTTGTCTACTGAGTGTTATAAATATTACACATTCTCAATGAAGTACCCTGTAGCACATTTTTGAAAATCTGGCATCCTGGAGTACATTCTACTGTGGTTCTAATTATTCACTTCCTTGGCAAATCAGTTTCATTCACCATCCTAATGGACATGACTATACTGAAGGATGAAAAAGAAATCATTTTGCCTTGATTTCTAATTTACTTAATTCTAATACTCCTCAGTGTTAAAGGAGTCCAACTTCCTATACTCAATACTCTCAGATCTCCTACTATTCAGAAGAAATCAGTGTAAAAGGCTATTTTATTATATAGTATGCCACTGAGCGGTTATTTATCATTTCGACTTAACAGCCCTAATTACAAAAGATAGTATCATGGGATTTTTTTTTTCTAAAGGCAATTTTCTTCATATCCCAGTGGGGGAGTGAGGAAAAATTTACAAAGCATCTGCTACATGCATTTTCAATTATTCCTTGGTTATACTAGTGATATTATTTTCTTGATCGTAAGAGTGTTACATTTTTCAAATACCCTTTAACTTTACACTGTATTGAGAATTACTATTGCAAGACTCTTATTATGGTTTAATACCACTTGAAAAAAAAAGGAAACTGCAACCTGTCAGCCATTGAATTGATCACTGCTCAATAAGAACAGGCAATGGCAGAAACGGAGATGAATGCACAAATCTGTCAGCAGGCAGGGACAGAAGAACCAGCTGTCTCTGGAAATGTTAGAACAAGGAGTTATTATAGCACTGGAAAAGAAGAGAGATTCCACCAATGTCCACAGTCACCACGGTGTTAAGCAAAACTCTCTTTTAGGGAAAACATCCCAGATCATTCATCATCAGAAGACAAGACTGTCATGTTATTTTGGGGGAAAACACGTGCTACTTCCCTTCTTTTGGTTGACAAATGCTGAAGAACACATTTGGTGGGATTATGAGACAATCAGTGAAGACCACAGATGAAAGTGATGGACGCTGGCAGGCACAGCATCCAGGAGGTGGCAAAGGAAAGGCAAAGGACAAAAACAAACCATGTGGAAAAATCAATTCTGAGATATGGACACAGGTGCATCCTTTGAGGATGGGCTGTGGAAGTCTTGGGAAAACTGAAGTGTTGAAAATATCACTAAAATATTAAGCATAATCTCTTGGCTACTTAAAATAGACATGTGTTATGAAGTATTCTTAACTCATTCATTATTAGAGCACTCACAGATTAGAGGGAAAAATCATTCAGGAGAAGATCACTATAGCTTTTTTGTTTTTAATTTTAAAAAATTACCAGACTGTAAGGGGCTAGGGTGTGGCTCAAATGGTAAAGCACCTGCCTAGCAACTGCAGAGCCCTGAGTTTAAACCCCAGGAGCATAAAAATTAACAACAAAAACTGTCACACTTTATCAGAGAGGGACCAAAAGTTTGAGAAAGACATGCTTATACTAGCAGATGAACTTGTCTTTATTGACCCTTAATTTTATTACTATCTACTCTAAAATCCCATTTTGTGCTGCATTCTTCTAAATATAAGCAATGTACTTATGAAAGATCAAAGTACAATAAAAAAAATGGTGCTATAGGGGCTCAGTGTGGTGGCACATGGTGGCAAAATCCTAGCTACCCAAGAGGCAGAGATCCAAAGGAACAAGTTCAAGGCCAACCTGTGCAAAAAGTTAGTGAAACCTCATCTCAGCAAATAAACTTGGCATGGCAGCATACAGCTGTAATCCCAGCCACTAGGGAAGCCACAGATAGTAAGATTATGGTCCAGACCAGCTGGGCAAAAATGGAATAAACCACCTGAAAAACAACTAAAGCAAAAAGGGCTTGAGGGTGGCTCAAGTGTAAGAATGCCTACCTAGCAAGCAAGAGCCCTGAGTTTAAACCCTAGTACCACAAAAAAAAAAAAAAGCTACAATAAAAGAGGACTATCAATTAAAAACAAAAAGGAATTTAGAGCGTCATAAAGTAGGAGTAATTTTAGAGTTGTTAGAGGTTGTTTCTAAAGGAAAGGTGTATTGTCTACTTAAACAGTAAACTGTTAATTTCATTTCTCATGACAAAGCAACCTGAGTCTTGTCTTTGGAATGTGTCTGCCCTCAAGTAGAATATGACTTTTCAGTTGGGCCAGACCTCAACCTTCACAAATGCCTTACACTACAGAATCCTGTCAACATGTGATCTCCCCAGTCTTACACGTACTTAGGAGGCTGAAAATTGCTAACTTTTCCTAAAATGTGTTCTGATGGCCAGTGATCATCACTAACGGTGAAACCTGCAAAGCTGAAACTTTACCCGGACTACCAGGGTGATTAAAAACCCTCACCTTGTCTAATGGACTCATTGCCTGCTTGACGGTTCTACACAGAGTTTAACCTCATGACAAATAATAGTAACTAGGCTGCTGAAATCATTCGCCCATTAGGAAGGCCTACTTAAGCTTGGATGTTGGACTCAAAGACAATACACAGCAAATTCTTTGAACACAGGTTCAAAGATGATTCAAAATAAAACAAAAAACCAAACAAGAGAATCTATAAGGTCAGAACAAAAAAACTAATGACAAGCAGTGCCTTCCCTATTCTCTTTCTAGCATATTAAAAAAAATAACATTTTAAAAACTTAAAACTAAACACAACTAAACTATTTTATGTAGCTTTATATATCTGAAAAGAATAATAAAGCATCTTGACACACAAACAACACTTTAACCTGAAGCCCTGGCTGGTTTATTCTAAAAAGAGAAAAATAAATGCTGTTATCTGTGATTTGAAAAGTCAGTGAGTTTTCAGCTGGTGGCTTATGCCTGAAATCTAGATCCTTAATAGTCTAAGATCGGGAGGATCATGATTCAAGGGCAGCCCAGGCAAATAGTTGCTGAGACTCCCATTTCCAAAGTACCCAAAGCAAAATAGACTGGAAGTGTGGCTCAAACAATAGTGCCTGCTTTGCAAATGCAAAGCCTTGAGTTCAAATTCTAGTCATCTTTCTCTCTCTCTCTCTCTCTCTCTCTCTCTCTCTCTCACATACACACACACACACGCACGCACGCACGCACGCACGCACGCACGCACAAAGTCTGGGAGTTTTCACTTTTTTCTTTTCTTTCCCAGTAACAACCATTAAACTGGAATGTCTTTTCACAAATCACATCCATATCCTCATAACGCTGACACTTACTAACCAAGTATAACTGGAAATATTAAAGCTTGGGTTGGTACACCAGGGTTTGTGTGCAGTCTCTGGACTCCCTAGCTTGTGTGACCTCAAGCCTGGCACTTCTATTCTACATCTTGAGATCAGGGGAGCACAAACTTCCTGTGGGGGCATGTGCTGTTTTTGCCTGCCCAGCAGCCTTCTCTTCAGCCGGTTTTCTTGGTAGGGTCAAGCCTGTGTTAGCCTTGGTCCATGTGGGGCTGAACTGACATCTCTTTCTCCACCCACATCACCACTCTCCCCATGCTCCAAGGGGGACTTTAACCCTTCCAACTAGATCCCTCACCAATGTTTCTGTTGCAGAGGTCCTGACAGAGTCATTTCTCTGCTCAGACTATTCAATTCCAATATCTGAGCCAGCAAATCTGCTTTTTTTGGTTTTCAGTTTGTTTTTCTATCATGTCCACTTTAAAGAATCTAGAATAAGACAGTCCCAAAGTTGTGACTAAGGTAAATGAAGGTAAAGAGTGAAAACACTGTTATAATTAACCATGAGAGCTGGAAGGCATTGCTAACTCTACCAGATTCTATCCCAGCCCTGCAGGACACAAATTAAAATCACTTAGCTAAGGTCACAAAGACATCGAATAGCAAAATCAGAGCCCGAAACCCCATCTTTCCTTTCTAAACTTTAATATCACACATATTTAAGTTTTAAAACATTTAACTAGCTATGGGCTAAACAGACAAAATGAAACTTCAACACTGCGAAGAGATTTACCGATATGAGTTTTCTGGCTCTCCAGAAATAGAAGCCCACCACAACACAAATTTTGCAGGATCTAAAGATAATGAACGCTTACGCACTTTGGCTGTGGATCTCCTAGAACATAGAAGAAGCACACCTCTCATGACACTAATGAGCTAACATTAGCAGGAGAATAAGCAACCAATGAAAAAAGTGCAAAGCTATCTGTGCTAATTTCTGCAAATCTTACAAAGCCTTAGGATGCTCTTCACATCCATCAATGTAAACTCTTAGAGGAAAAAACTGTTTAAAGGCACATTCTAATAGCCTCAGAAAATTACAACAAAATGGATTTTTTTTTTAACTAAGCTAGAGCGTTGAATCATTTATACAACCTCTATTGATTGGGAGTTACTTTTATTTCTGTTTGTACGATGAACTGAAGCTAAACTTTTCCTTTATACTAATGCCCGTTTTAATAACCCTTTGCAGTTAGACATAAATCTGGCATGACCACCTGAGCCCTAATTAGCAGTTTTACTGTGAGACATGAGATGCTAGGGTAATCAATTCCTTCTGTCAAGCTCCAGATGTGCCAACTATCATTTGAATACTTTTTTTTATTAGATGTATACCAGTTTTTAAAAATTCTTAAGAATAAACCATAGTCTTAAAAAACAAGAAGCTCACATATAAAGCACCATTCTGCAGCTGGAATTCTAATTTAGGCTGTGCTAAGGGTCCTGCATTTTATCACCTCCTAATTCACAATCACTTCTCCTTTTTTAAACAGTCACTGACTCATTAATGCATTATACTTATAAAAGATATGCTGTGATTTTAAAACCTCAAGGTCCAAATTTGTTCTTGTTCTCTATCCTCTGTGCCCTACCATATACCTGAATGTTTCAGGTACCGAATTAGAATTTGGTAAAGGAGCTGGGGGAGTGGATCAAGTGGTAGCACACTTGAGGCCCTGAGTTCAAACCCCAGTACCAACAAAATAAACAAATAAATAAATAAAACAAATAAAATAGAATTTGGTAAAGGAATGAATGAATATAATATCTAAAATTTCAGACCCCTTGTACCTCATCCTTGTTAATTTCTCATCCACTTTCAATGTCAATTCAAGTGCTGGGAATGTAAAGTAAAACAGGTGGGTTTTTCTAGAATTTTCATATTTGGATACTTTGAATATAGTAATATGTACCTTACTTGTTCCTTTGTTCCTAGATTGCTTCCCAAATTTGTTGTGGTTGGGTGATTAAGAAAAAGAATTGTCTTTAATTTTTTTGTTTTGTTTTGTTGGCACAGGAGTTTGAAATCAGGACCTCAGGCTTGCTAGGCAGGCTAACACTTGAGCTGTTCTGCTGGGCGTTTTTGTGATAGTTTTTTTTTTTTTTTCCAAGATAAGGTTGGCTTTGAACCTCAATCCTCCTAAGTAGTTAGGATTACAGGCATGAGCCACCAGTGCCCAGCTGTCATTTTTTTTTTTCTGATACACCTTGATTTATATTAGTTTCTAATCAGAAAACATTATATTAACTAAAGTCAGGAACAAAATAAGAATGCCAACTATCGTTGACATTATCACCCAAATATACCAGCGTCCCAAATAATGAAATAATATTAAAAAAAATCAAGAAGCTATATGGATTGGTAAGATAGAGACAAAAGAGTGATTACAACAGATGATTTGTTAGCACAGAAAAAATCCTAGATAATTTTAAAACAAGCAATTAGAATTTATTTGAATTCAACACATGTGAGATACAAACTCAAGAATTCTCATATAGAAAAAAGTTAATTAGAAGAGATAACAGATATGGAAGTTGATATACTAATTCTAAAGTATACATAGAGAGGGAAAAGATCCAGAATAACCAATACAATATGGAAGTTAATAAACAAGGTAGAGGGCTGACACTATCTCATTTCAAGACTTACTATAAAGCTATAGTGATCAAGACAGTATGGAACCAAGTAAAAGGATAACCAAATAGAACAGAACAGAAAGCCCAGATATAGAGCTACAAAAATATAGTAAACTAACTTTTGGCAAAGGCAATATAATGAAGAAAAGATTGCATTCTCAACAAATGTTGCTGAAACATCTGGAAATTCCCATGCAAAAAATGTGAATCTAGACCCAGACTGTATATCCTTCACAAAAATGAAGTCAAAATAGGTTGCAAACCTAATGCAAAACACAAAATTATAAAACTGATAGTTAATGACACTGGAGATTGGAAAGGTGGTCTTCATTAAAATAGAAAACTTCTGTTTTACAGACATGTCAAGAGACTGTGAAGACAAGCCACAAACTGGGAGAAAATACTTGCAAAAGGCATATCTGATAAGAGACCTTTAGCAGAAATATGCAAAGAACTCAACAAGGCCAATTTTAAAATGGATAAAAGATCTGAGCAGACACCTCATTAAAGAAGATAAACAGATGGCATGAAAAAATGCTCAAAATCACATGTTATTAGAGAATTATAACTGATAACAACAATAGAAAAAAAATGAGATATCCCGACACATCAATTAAAATGGCCCAGATCCAAAACACATACAACACCAAATGCTGGTAGAGGATGCAAAGCGACAGGAACTCTCGTCAATTGCTGGAACAGCACTTTGGAAGACACTGTGACAATTTCTAAGGAAACTGAACATACTCTGACACAGGATCTTAATCATTCTTTGGTATTTAATTGAATGAGTTGAAAACATAGCTACACAATGTCTATGTGCAGATGTCTATAGCAGCTTTATACACAATTGTTAAAACCTGAAAGCAACCAAGATGTTCTTCAGTAGGTGAATGAATGAGCAAACTATAGTACATCCACACAACAGAGTACTATTCAACACTAAAAAAGAATGAACTATCAAGCCATGTGGGGATGTTGAAGAACCTTAAGTGCATATTACTAAGTAAAAGAACCCAGTGTAAAGAGGCTCCATGTTGTATGAGTCCAACCTATGACACTGTGGAAAAGGCAAACCTATGGAAATGGTTAATAAATAAATAAATAAGTGGGAGGAGGGAGGAAGAGATGGACAGGCACAGCACAGAGGATTTTTTTTTTATTTTACATTATTTTATTTTTTTGTGGTGCTAGGGGTGGAACCCAGAGATTCACGTATGTTAGTTAAGTGCACTACCACTGAGCTACACCCCTACCTGCACAGAAGATCCTCAAGGCAGTGAAACTACTCTGTATGATACTATCAGTGGTATATGCATACATAACATTGTACAGTTTTCTAAACTCATAGAATATGCAACACCAGGAATGAACCCTAATGTAAATTATAGGCTCTGGGTGATTACAATGCTGCAATGTAGGCTCATCAATTCTAACAAATATTCCATTTTGATTTGGGAAGTTGACAGTGGGGTAGATCATGTATGTGGGGCAGGGTGTGTATGTGAACTCCCTGTACTTTGTACTCAATCACTGTGAACCTAAGTCTGCTCTAAGAAATGAAGTCTATTTAACAAAAAAAGAGTTTCATTGAAGACAAGAACAGAGTAACTATCACAGAATGAGAACATGACAATTTAAAAAAAGAAAAATATGTAGCTTATTTATAATAGTAACCAAAGCCACAAGGTATCTAAAAACATACCAAATAAAAATGTGCAAGATTTGTATGGGAAAACTTCTTAAATAATATCAAAGATCCCAGAAAATGTAAAGACACCTTAGGTTCCTTAGATGAAAACACTTATCTCCAAAGTGTCAGAAGATCTATACACTGAACACATGTATTTTCTTCCCCTTTGGGGTAGTGGGGATTCCATCTGTGGCTTTGGGCATACTAGACAAGCATTCTACCACTGAGCCACATTCCCATCCCAAATTAAATACACTCTTCAAAATCTCTCAAAAGGTTTTACCTGAACTTGACAAATTAAAACTATGGTGAGAACAAGAAAAGTAAGAACTGACTTACTCCAGCATTATTATAAAGCTTTAGTAATTAAAACAGGACATTGTAGGCCAGGAATAGGTAAATAAATCAATGCAATACGGAAACCTGAAATTCAAATTATATATAAACTTCATACATGACTGAGTTACCATTACAGATCAGTGGGCAAAGAATCCAATGGGAATGCTACTGGGGTAACTGGCTTAACATAAGGAAAACATAATACTTGATTTCCATCTCATACCACATTCATTAAAAAAAAAATCCAACTCTTAATTACAAAAGACAAAATTTTAAAATGGTCCACACCTAGCTATTGACCTAACTATTTTATTCTTAGTAACTTACAAAAATAACTGAAAAAGGGCAGAAAGATCTACATACAAAAATGTATGTTCAATTCCTTCTATTATTATTTAGAATGGAAAAAAACTTTAAAACTTAAATGTAAAACTGAGAATTAAATGAGTTGTATAGTATATGCGACTAATAAAAATGATGATGCAGGTCTATACTACTGACATAAAATTCATCCTAATGCACAGACTATATACAGTTATGGAAATCAAGACTGTAGTATCAGTGGAGACCAACAGAATCTGTTCAATAGGACAGAAGAAACAAGAAATAAACATTCACAGGACTTTTGACAAAAGTGAAAAGGCAATTCAATTGTTTTTAAAAAAAAAAAAAAAAGCCACGCAATGCAACAGATATCCTTCTACCTTCATCTTCTGATACATCCCTGATGACATCCTACAATTAGACCTCCAACCATAGTCACTGGATCATAAAGGTGGGGACACTGGAACATACTGAACAACTGCTTTCCTGAAAAACTGACCTTATGTCCTCAGCATTAGTATATGTGTATGCAACGACTCCACTCTGTCCTTGAGAAGTTGCCAAGGTTGCATTTGTATTCTCAGATCCATAGATAAACAGGTAAGGGAAACAGACATGCAAACTCACATGGCGACAGGACAGTAAGTCATAATAAAATTGACTTCCTACCAGTCCTTTCACACAGTCGTACATGTATGGGTCTTGCTTACCTTCACCCCCAGAAAGTTCAAATATCTTCAGCCTAAGGTCCACGACCTACCTCTTGTCTGCCCTGTTCATTCATCAACAGCCACTTTGACCGCCATGCTGTTCCTTGAGCACACCTGGCACAACACCTCTGCCCAAATGCTCCTGTCTGGATATCCGCAAGGCTTGTTCCCTCCTTGACTGCAGGGTTCTGTTCTGTCAGAGGTCTTTCTATCCCACTCTAGGTAAATCTATTAACCCTTTCTCCAGCCTGCTTCTCTGTATTTCTTTGGCAATGACACTATATGTTACGACATATTTTTCCTTAAAAAAAAATTAAAAAAAACAAAATCTATCCTTCCAGGCATGGCCAGTCCAACTCATATGGACTTAAGTTTTGTCTCCTTATCATTAGAAGAACCAAGATCAGCTCCAGGCCACTTTATGTCTAAGCCTTCCCTTTTATAATCTTCAAGTTTGATACCCTTTCTCCATTTTGGCTTCTACCTCTGCAAATAATAATCTAATGCTGTTCCCTGAGGAACTCTATTTACACTGCTCTCAGTGTTCAACAGGCAAGCTCACCATTCCCCACATCCTTCTCTCCACCCTCTTTATATAACATCTGGTCTCTGTGTCCTCTACATCAACCAAATCAACAAGGAAAGGAACACATATATAAAAAGCTCTTCACCAAAGAACACAAAGGCGTGTTTGAGTCAAAAAGTTGAGAGGGAAAGCCAACCTTACAGCTTCTAACTAGAAAAAAGAAAAATGTAAAATGTATAGTTTGTGCAAAGACACATCCATTCCATTCATTTCTTCAAGTTTTGTCTTCACTTTGATTTTGTCACAGTCCTTCTGGCTGCAAAGTCTTTTTCCAGTTTAACATTATCCACGAAGTACTTCCTTTCTGATTTTCATTCTATTCAGCACTGACGTCCTCCCGCTGAACAGGGAGGAAAGGCACAAGATGACTCCTGACATTTCTCTTCTCTAAGCAAGCATTTTTCTACTTCAGTGAATCTCCATTTTATATTGAATTTCAGGAGAGAATGTTTATTTCTTCTTCAAAATATACTTAAAAGTCCCCTTTTCCTTTCCACACATTACTTCCACAGATAATATCCTGCAGGTTTGAGGAATCAGAGCCATGTAACTGGTTCTATGAAAAATGCTCACTTTGAAATATCTTTAAACAATTATTTTTAGAAGAAACTGCTTTGAGTTAAAAATATATTTATAGCCTTAAAAAGGGACCACTACTGTAATATTCACTGTTTTCTGTCATGACATGGAATACAAGGTGATTTGCTTTCTTTTGTTAGGTACCAAGATCTTTCATGGCTGAAGTGGGCTATAGACAATTTTAGTTTTTCTTTGAAATATTAAATAAATTAGAGGAAAGCAGTAAAATTTTACTTTAAAGAACTACACATAACATTCCATGCTATGAGGATGGCAGGATAAATGTTTTTAAAAACAAACAGTGATGCTTCTCTGCATTCTATACAAAGCATCCTGAGATACACTCCACTGCATACTTTGAGGTGGTACAGGAAATAGCTTTAAAGAATTAGAATCTTCCTCCAGTCCCATAAAAGACTACTCACCAGACTTCCTTGCTTTCAATGCAATAACAGCTGCTAGCTCTCTCTGCACCTAATAAAATATTAGGGGAAAAAAATCAAATTAGAAAAGAAAAATTTAGCTATCAAAGCAGTACTTTGTTATTAGACATGACCAAATTAGGGGCTGCTGCAATGAGATCTAAGTCTGTTCCCATCATTACTACTCTTTTCAGCACATGGGAAAAACTCGTGGGTAGGAACTTTAGATCAGAAATCTGGAAGAATCACCTTGACTTCTTTTTCTAAAAAGTTAGTCACCAGAATGTATACATATTGGTATATATGCCATGCTAAGTACTTACGTCACTACATAGGACTCAGAAAAAGCATAAATATAAATTGTTATTGAACTATACATGCTATCCCAACAAAGATACTAAATATTATTTATCCCTCAAAGATGATTTATATAGAAATTCTAGAAACACTGAGATAGGTGACCCCAGTTTAACTGGACCTCTGCTCAAATGCAGTGGATGCTCAATACAAGCCTGACATGTTTATAGCAACCATTTTGGAGACTACGCCACATAAAAGCAAGTGTTATCAGCTTACAGGGCAGGTGAAGTGGGAATACACAATTAGTGTCTTAAACCCTAGTTATCTTCCCAGTTTTTGAAATGCACACATGCCCTCCCCACTCTGAATGCTTAAATCCTTCCAAAAAACAATCTCAATAGGGAACATAAAAGAGAGAAAAGATAAGCACAGTCACTTTCAAACATGAAGATCTCTGGAAAATCCATGCTTGCTAGAATCAAATTCCATAATGAGCAAAGCTGTTATGAGGACATAACCTCAAGCTCTGAGAGAGAGAGAGCGAGAGCAAGAGAGAGAGTGTGTATGTGTGTGTGTGTGTTTGGGTACTAAGAAGTGATGGTGGGGAGACTAGGAGGGTCACTCAGCTGAATATATTATACTAATGACACTTTAAAGGGAACATGGGAGTTCAAGGTTAAATTGCAAATTTGCTATTCAAATTAATTTAATTTAGATTCATGTACTGGAAGGCAAGAGTACCAATGTACTAGACCCTGAAATACAACCCAGGACTGCTTTCCCAGTGGCCCTGCATCATTATCCCTAAAGAAGGCAGACTGTCAGGCTGTTTTGAGGCAGATCTTCTCCATGAGCTGGTCAAAAGCACCTACTGTTGGCTTGGCTGACTCTTTGATGCCTTTAGATTCTTATGACAATGATAAGTAGTAAGAAGGGAATCGGTTCCCTTCTCTCTGACACTGGAAATTTGGGCTCTGAAAATGCTCATGTCTGGAAAATTTATAGTTAGAGAACTTGGACTGGGGGAAATAGAAGTGATGAATAACCATAAAAAAACCTTTATAAATACATGAGGGTAAACTGGATACTGGTAATTCACACCTATAATCCTAGCTACTTAGGAGGCTAAAATTGAGAGGATCTCAGTTCAAGGCCAGGCTAGGCAAACAGTTCATGAGGCCCCATCTCCAAAATAACCAGAGACAACTGAATTGGAGTTGTGGCTCAAGCAGTAGAGCACTTGCTTCATGAGTGCATGAAGCCCTGAGTTCAAACTCCAGTCCCACCAAAACAAAACAAAAACAAAAACATGAGTGTGTACTCAAATAAATAAAAAGCAACACAAAATATCAGTCATTACACATTTTACATTTGGAGTTGTTTATAAGGTTTATGGTAGCATTTTCATCTCTTTGTGCATTTTTTTCCTTTCACAGTGTCACAAATATTTGGACGGGGAGGCAGAGGTGTGAATTAAAAACCCTTGCTGGATCCTGCCAGTGGTTTCCCATTCTATGAAATCCCCCAGAAGACTGTTGTTAGGAGAGGAAAAGATGCAAGAGGTGGATCACTTAATTTGCAACAGAGGATCAAAACAGTCTTCTCCACACTTCTCTTTCAATTATCCCCACCTGGATTCTTCCGCAGTTTCTCTTTCTCTGAGTAGAACTAGGCTCAGAGAAAGTATTAAATTTCCAACACTGTATAACACTACATCTTTTCAAAGACTGGGGAAAAAAAGCAACCAGGTGAAGGAGAAAACAGAGCATTTTAGGTACCAGGAAGGTGAGAGGTAGGCAGTGAAAAAAGAGAAAAGAACGTCACAGTTTAGGTTTAATTGCAAAGGCACCTAAGTTTCTTTTTTCATGTAAAATTGAGATGACTATACACACTACACCCTCAGAATCTCTGCAGTGGGAGAGTGTGAGTGTTTTATGCAGGGTGGGCTGTATAAGAGTTTTCATATTTCTACTCCAGTAGGGGAAAGGCTTTTGACAAAAGTCCCCAAAGTCAGTTATTCTTCCTACAGAGCACAAGGGGGAAAGAGCTGATCAAGCAAAACACAAACGAGGTTCAATTCCATTCTATGTTCTCATTGCATCTTCTAGATCTTGTTTCTTAAACACACTGGCAATCATGTAATTAAACATTTAGAATTGTGTGGCTGATGCTTGTCTCCTGGGCTGGACTTTCCACTGAGGCAGGACCCTGTCTTTTCCTGACATTATCCAGAGCAATGAACACTCCTTCACTGACTCCCCAGGAGGTCATAACAGAATACTTAGAAAATATAGTAAGATGGGGTTGGGAGGTAGGGGGAGTTTGAGGGGGTGAAGAAAAGCTGCCTGAGGAGGACAGGAGCATTCAAAGCAAAGGCATTCCCCTTCCATAAGCCACTCCAATAGAAATCTTCAGATAATCTTAGAAGGATTCAAAGTCTACTTTGCAAATAATTGTGAGGTTTATACTGAATGACTAAGACTATGGGCAAATGTAAACAGACTAGAATTTCTTTTTCTTTCTTTTTTCCTTTTTGCAGTACTAGGGATTCAGTCTCAGACCATGTGCTTGCTAGGCAAGCATTCTACCACATGAGCCACACCCCCAGCTCTGTAATTTCCTTATATACTAATAAAGTACCTGTTGACATTAGAAAAGGAATGCCATACTCCAGTACCAGTCAAGCCTACAGAGGATGAGATCCTGGCCAACCATTCTGACCACAACTTCATAAGAGACCTAAGCAAGGACCTCTCATCTAAGGTGCTCCCAAATTCCTGGTGACTTGCTGGAGTCTTTTACAGGACAATGATAATTTTTCTACTGTACCTACCTGTGTTGTTGCTAAACTTCATTTCTCTGACCATGCCTGCAACAGAACCCTGTTCTGTTCTCACAATCTGTTCTGAGAATTCTTCTTCTCAGATTAGCTTAAGAAGCAGATATGACATCCAAAGAACCACATTCTGAAATTGACTGCCATTTTTATCTATTATGGACATAAACAACTGCCTAGGTAGTTAAGAAGAAATACATTGTTCTCAATCTGATGGGAAGACTAAATTATTACCTCAGCCTTTCCCATTATAACCCTCCTCGAGTATGACCTCTAACTCCTTTCTTAACTCCATGGGGCTAAATGCATTCAGAATTTAAAATGTATGCATTTCAGAATGGTATCCTTTGTACATCAGACCCCCAGTGAGGTCTGGAGCAGCAGCTCATAAGACACATTAATATTTCTGCAACGAAATATGATTATGCACACCAAATAGGATGAAGAAAAACTGGAAAAAGTCTCAGGTTTTGATACTACATATGTTCAAATTTGGTTAGACTTTTGCCACCAAAGAAGTTATGAAAAACTTGTATTTCAGAGCTTTACTAATCCGGAATTATGAATAAGGGAATGTAAACCTCTGCTGACTCCAAAAGTTTCTGTCTCTCATTTTTCTCATATTTTCTCCTGTCTGTTGGCTATTTAACCACTACCTTTAGGAGACTGAGACCGAGAGGATAACAGTTCAAGGCCAGGCCAGGAAAACCGTTCTTGAGGCCCCATCTCCAAAACAACCAGACAAATGAACTGGAGGTGTGACCTTCTTTCAATAGCTTAGGTTTTCATGTACATCAGTAGTTTTCAAACCTGAATGCATGTTGGAATCACTGATACATCGGCCCCAACTAAATCAGTGTCTCTGGGGAGAGGTCCAGGCATGTTAAGTGTCGATTCTAGGCTTCCTGTGTGACCCTAGGTTGCATCCAGGGCTGAGAACCACTGCTCGATTCAACAAGGCATATGAGTTTCTCCCAAGACTCCATATTTCAATGTTACACTCATCTCAACTAACAATCAATCTTTACTTCTTATTTTGCTTTCCCCTAATTTAATTCATTTGTAAAAGAGCATGGCCTTCACTGTGTCCCAGAGATAAAAATGATGCTATAATCCAATCAAATGATTAGATTCACTTACTACATCAGCAGGTTGACAGACTCGAGTACATGGAAAATTGCAAGGAAGCTTTTTCTTTGAAGCTTCAACTTAAATTTAAAATATAGTCTACTCAATACACAAAATAACTATATAATCTAAAACACATGCAGTTGAGGGCATATTTGCAAAGAGAGCATGACTAAGGGATTGATAAAACATGACCCCATTTTTCCCCTCTTCCCTGGGACCCATCAGAAAATAAAGAAACATGTTGACACATTTTGACTTTCTCTCTTCAATAACTAGCAGGACTGCCACAAAATAGTACTGAAATTAAATAAGAATCAGAGCCAGTCTTATTTCCAGCATTCTGTCTTCTTTTTTGGCCTGGCACTTCAATAGTGCCTTCAGCCTCAAAGCCCAAATGCTCACAAAGCTGTTCTGCGTCAAAGCTGACTCAAGAGGCCACAGGAAGTGTCAAATGCAAATTCTGAGCGCTGGGAGTACCAAGTTAAGTGAGAGGACAGGAGCAGGCTCCCTAGAAGAAAAGACCCTCCAAAACAGAGCGAAGCAGGAAAGAAAGTCAATCAAGGTTATTTCAATACTGTCACTGGTACTTAGCTAACCAAAGGGTGATTCTTATAAACTAATTTTAAATAGAATCAATAGTCACAAATTTCATAAAGGTTCTTTTTAATAAACCTAAAAACATTTACATTTCAATACCATGATAGAAAAAATTTTAAAACAATTTCCTAAATTTTCTCAATTTCTAAATTTCCTAAATTTCTTTTCTCAATTTCCAAAATTAAGTGAAGGGAGAAATATAATCCAATACTCTTCTGGGATTTATTCCCAACCACAGTAAACTTTTAAACCACTACAAAATCTTAAGCTAGTTTGAACTTTAAAAATACTTGAAAAAAAGTCAGAATGGTGGTGCTTGTCTTCTTCTAGCACTCAGGAAGCTGAGGAATAAAATAGTGAGTTTTAGGCCAGTCTGGACAACATAACAAGACTCAAAGGAAAAAAAAAAAAGATTCTAGAATAAATAAATAAGTATGCTTCTTAATCAGTGTTCTTTCACAGAAAGCACAAACTGAGCAATGATCATGGCTACATTTTTCTCCTATGAAGGAGTGAGTATACATGGACTAATATTTTTCTTTCTTTGTTTTGAGGTCTTTTTTTTTTCTTCCTTATTTTAGTCCAAGGAGCTAATATTGCCACAATTTTAACACATGGATAATCTTGTGATTACCAGTTAATGCCAACCAATAATTAGAAATTAATAAAGTTTAGCCACTGCTGTTCTCCACCTGTTTATTTAACAAAGGACTGTTCCCTAGTAACTGCTGTCACCATATCACAGGTGTTTGTTGAGAAGGAGGGATGATAAAATAAATACACTCGTGCTTATTCATCCATTTCAAGGCAATTAGGAATATTTAAGAATTTCTTACATAGATTATTTTGTTAAATACAAACAGATAATATTAATTGATTCTATTATGACTGAGTCAAGAGCTGACCATTCAAAGACCAATATATGTAGAAGTAGCCTGAAACTAACCAAATGAACTAGAGTAAAGGCCTATGCTTATGTTTCACAAGCCTGTTATTCGAGTCTGCTGCATATACAACTAGTGTGACAAGGGTTCACGTGAAAAAGACATGATGGTTTTCGTTGATCACAAGCAAAGCATGAGTTAACAATGGGAATGGGATTACTTGGAATGGACACCAATGTTTTCAGGAATGTTACAAGAGGAATAACATTCAGGTAACCAAAAACAGAATCCATAAAGGTCAGTATCTGGTGCATAGGGTTTAGGTTCAAGAGGCATAGAAAGGACATGGGAGGCTGACCAACAAACAGTCTCCTTCTGCAGCTAAGCTTGATGAACCCAGCATTCCTTGTTCACCCTGTCCTCTTTGCACTATTTGACACCGTTAACCATTCCTTTCTTCTTAACCATTTGAATTCAATGATATCACAAGCTCCAGGCTTTTCTATCACTTCTCTTCTCTCAGAACTCCCCTTTTCTGCTTATTTAAAAAATGTTAGGTTTATTGGGGATCTATTCTATCTCTCTTGACCTTCTCTTTTCCTTCACCTGCAGGGCTTCAGCTATATCCGTATGTCCATTTCAGATCTCCTGGGCCCATCCACCTTCTGGACCTGAAAGTCCCATTAGTAGCTTAAACTCAACATTTCCAAAGGTAAAGTCAATTTCATACTTCCCTCCACCTTAAAAATCTGCTTCATACTCCATATATCCAGTCAGTGAATGGTACTACCATGTACTCATGGTCTCAGAGCAGGAAGTGAGGTTCTACTGATTTAGCTCAGCCCACCACCTTCTTCTACTCACAGTACAGTCTCTAACTTATCTCCCTGCATCCCACACCATTCTTTATTCTACAACCAGGCTATCATCCTAAAATATAAATTTTATAGTCTCTTCTACAAAATTCTTCAATGACTTTCTCATCACCTGATGCCACAGCCCAATGTCTAATTACGACAAACATGGCATTCTTCTGGTCTGGTCTTCACTATCTTCTCTACCTCCATTCCTTCTTTCAAAATCAATCCTCTAAAATAAAACAGTAAGAACCCATGCTCCAGCCTTAGTAAAATGTAACAGTTGCAATTTTTTGAATGGACTACACTCTTTCTTTGTTCTGGGACTTTCTTCAGTTTATTCCGCCTGGAATGCCTCTCTGCCTCCCAACTTGTGTAACTGTCACTTACTTGACCTTCAGGTCCCAACTTAGTTACCATCTTCTCCTGAGTGCCACCCATCTCTCCCAGCTGACTGAAGTACCATTTGTACTTTAATAGCATTCTAAATTTACCTCAACTATAATTGTATTTCCCACATTCTAGTGAAACCGCCCCTGCAGCTGGGGTCTCCAGTGCTAGACTATAAACCCACTGAAGTGGACTCCTTTGTTCATCATTCTGACCCTGGCTCCTGGTATCACTCCTAGCATGTGTTGTGATAAAAGAAAAAAAAAAACTGTAAGTAAAATGTTTATAGTTGCTGCTGCTAAGAGAAAACTTAGAGGGAACATGGTCATTAACTTCAAATTGAAAGGCAGAAGATGAAATTTGACCAATGGACAGGAGTTTGCAAAAAGGCATGTTTTAGCTCAAACTAAGAACTTTCACAGAGGTGGAGGTTACCACATTGAAGATGGCCCACCATGAGGTTCAAGAGACAATGCTTTATTTATACAGGAAGGTAAGCCCAGACCAAGGAATGGCTCTAAAGATTGTTTTATGAATGCCTCCTTCCCTAAACACCCCACAATAACCCCACATGGGGATAGGTTCCTATCCCTACTTTGTATGGGATGTTACATCAGAAACACTTATATTGGAATAAACCCACACTAACTAAAAATCTTTCTCAACTAGAAAGTCTATCTACAAAAATGTTATCACATGATGGCTTCCTGGAACAGTATAACTCAGAATTTAAGATCTAAAAGTCTAAAATTGGAGTAGGAAATTTCCATTTATTTTATGGCAACCTTGACAGCAGCTGTAGGATTCCAGGTGGTGCTGCAGAGTCACAGCACTCTTTTCCACAGGACTGTTGTGAGAGTAAAAGAGTTAGTATGTCTGAAGCATCTGGAACAGTGTATGGTGGAGTAGGTGCTATTTGAGCATTAACTATCATCCTCATTGCATTGTAAATAGTATGGTTGAGCTGAACAACAGAATATGACAGAAGGACACTTTTGGTCCTAAATTGTTTTAGTAATCAAAATGCTTATGCATTTCCCACCTAAATTGTATTATTCCCACCTGAACTGTAACAAACTCCGTGACAATGAGTCTTGCCCCCATTGCAACTAGCATCAAAGAGACTGAAATGTTTTATGGAAAAGTCAAGAGCAAGCTGGTGGTTCATGTTTGAAATCCTAGCTACTTGAGAGGCTGAGATCAGGAGGACTGAAGTTCAAGGCCAACCCAACAAATAGTTTTCAAGACCCACCATCTCAAAAATAACCAGACCAAAATGGACTGGAGGTGTGGCTTGAGCAGTAGAGTGCCTGGTTTGCAAGTGCCAGTTCCTGACTTCAAACCTCAGTCCCACCAAAAAAAAAAAAAAAAATAGGAACAATGTCTCAAGTGATTACTTGAGAGTTTTCTTTACTCAGAGTTTACTTTAAAAATAAACTTAAATTTCCACAGAACTCTGAAACTTTCATAAATGTATGACAGACAGACTTGAGTTATACAAATTCACTTTGAAACTTCAGAGCTATACATTAACATAACTAGCTGGGGCCCAGCAACTTTTGACATTCAAGGAAGAACTGCTATCTTATGTATCAAGGGATTATGGGCATGTATTTGTAACAGGTACTTAAGCTGCTCTGGCTGAAAGGCACTGACTCCTTACTTGGGCCCATGAATTAAATAAAAGCAGGGGAAAAATATGGTATCTCTGTCTCTACTTTGTTATCTATCTCACTTTGCATTATCTTGGAATCTAGGACTTACCAATAATATCTTTACAAGGAGGGATGGAGAAAGCTGCCCCCAAGAAAAGGAACAACAAAGACTCTTCAGGACAGCTCATATTGCTGCCAGGCAACAATGACTTATTTATCTTGACCAGATTGTTCCTCTCAAATGATGACAGTGATAATAAGTTCTCCAGAAAACCTCCCAAAGCAAGGACTGAGATAACAACCAACTAGGCCACTCTTGTAACTGGGACTCTTTAACTATGCATACCTCCCCCCAGTCCCTACTCCTTCTCTACCTGCTGCCCTAATTCTTTTTCTATTTAAGCCTAAATAGTTCAGGTCTCCACACTGCCCTTTACCATTACTTGCCTTTTTATTTGTATGTTGGGGCAAGTGGCCAGACCTGACATGTGGAACCCTTGGAGTTTGGGTGTGGGATCTAAAATTCCAGTTTCATGTTCAACAATGAATATATATTCATTTATATCTCTACCATAGCAAATTATCACCCATTTAACTGTTTAAAATGAGAACCACTTATTATCTCTTATCTTATTATCTTATTATCTTGTTGTGGGCCAGAAGTCCAGGTACAGTGTAGCTCAACTGAGTCCTCTACTTACAGTGTCAGGAGAAGATACTCTGCCTTGGATGAGAGATTGATGCTCTGATATCAGACTTAACTGCTTATTTTATTTTCTGGTGGTACTGGTTTTGAACTCAGGGCCTCATGCTTGCTAGGCAGGTTCTCTAGCACTTGAGCCATGACCTGACTCATTGAGCCCTATTAGACTCATCTAGATTTTTAGATATCTGAAGAAATGGAAATTGATCTGCTCAAAGATCCACCCAGGAGTGACACAAAGCTTGCTGAAGGGAACAGGGGTGAGAGAGTAAAGTGCTTTTATCTTATCAAGTAGAGCTCATTTAACAAAATAGTTTATAATGGTCCTCCCATAACTGCAGGGCATTGGGTGCAGCACCCCCCAACCCCAAGAATGCCAAATACCTCAGACCCTCAAGTTCTTTATATAACACACACACACACACACACACACACACACACACACACACACACAAGCATAGCATTTGATTAAACCTAGGATTATCTTCTTATACACTTTAAAGTGTTTCTAGATTACTTATAATACCTAATACCATGTAAATGTTATGTGCATAACTATGACAAGCCAAAATTAATCAAATTAGCATTTGATTAAACCTAGGAGTATCTTCTTATACACTTTAAATTGTTTCTAGATTACTTATAATACCTAATACCATGTAAATGCTATGTGCATAACTATGACAAGCCTAAAATTAAGGAACGTTTGGGACTCGTAGGAAAGTAATGCATTTCAAGTTGATCATGTTCTGGATCAGGGACTACTCTACCTAGCCCAGGAATTGCCCATAACCCTCCCCACTCATTGATTGTTGGATGGGTATCACCTGGTACCACCCTGGTAGACAAGAAGCACCTAGAGAAGAGAAGCACTGCTCTCTCTGCTTCCCAGCTTCCACCTGTATTTCCCCTCCCTAACTTTTAATAAACCCCAATTACACCCATGTCTCCTGCTATGGATTCTTCCCTGTGGGACACAAGGACTTTGGAAGTCTTCTAGTCACAGACCACACTAGTGCCATTACCAATAACACTGTATTGTTTAGGGAATAAAGACATTAAAATATCCTGTAAGTGTTCAGTACAAATGCTATGTTTTTCAGACATTTTATATCTGAAATTGGTTGAATCTACCAGTGGACATGGAGAACCAACTGTGTAAGTATATACTTGGTTTTATAGTGAGGTTAGATACATGACTGAAAATGCCATTTTAGTTGGTATTTGTGTCTTTTTTTTTTTTTTTTTAAACAGTCTTACTACATAGCTCAGGCTGGCCTTGAACTCAAGAGCCTCCTGTCCTCACAAGTTCTGGGATTAAAGAAGTATACCACTGTAGCAGGTAGGAGGACCAGAAGAGAAACAGACAGCCCTGTGTTCTGATAAAGTAACAGGGAGAAAGGGATGGCATAGAAGAGAGATAAAACCTAAAGAATCCAAATGTGAAGAAGGTCACATAACACTAGGGGTAGAAGGGGACTTACCACTAGAATGAAGTAGACTACGGAATTGCATATAACCATATATGGGTTAAACCTTGGGATTTTGGTTTTTTTTATTGCCTCTGTACCCTACTTGCAAGGGTATATAAGGTGAGACTCCTTTGTTCTCTAAGCTCAGCCTTTGGACATGAGTCTGCTGAGTCTGTGCTGGCACAATAAAGCATTGCTTCCTTGCCTGAGAGTCCCATGTCTCTGTTTGAGTTTACCATAACTTTTCTTGGGGGCTCGTCCAGGATTGTGGATACAGTGGTTTTTTTCACCTCCCTTGTCAGCAGGGTGTGTTCCCCCAGACCACCAGGAAAAGTGATCCTGCCAGGTGCCAATGGACAGTTTGATCCTGAGGAGGGACCTGTCTCCCCGGCAAGTCAAGGTGAGGGCTGTGAAGTCAGGGTTCCTCACAATGGAACCTGGTGAGGCACAGGAACCACTGATGGGAGTGCTACCCATCAGACTGGTAAGAACCCAGGTTCAAATTCAGGCCTGCCTCAGGAGGTGACAGTGGGCTCTGATCAACTCCCAGTGAGACACCCTAGTAACTACCTTTTGGGGTGAAACCATGTCTCTCAGGTTCAGGGAGCAAGATGGAAGTACTGTGCTGTGTCCGAGTGTGTCGAAGTGTGAGCCTGAGATGCAGCCCAGCTGCAAAGCAAGTGTGGAATCCCAATCTGTGAATCTGTGGTGAACTCATATAGTCAAGGGTGAGCCCTAACAGGGCATCTGGTCCAGGGTTTATATGGACTCACTACAGCCAAAGAGATGCCTAAATCCCCATGAGGGGAGTGGCTGGAGACAGACAAAGTGAGTGAGGACCCTATGTAGGTGCAATTTCTGGCTGGGTGACTGCACTAAGGTCACCGATAAGGGGCCGATATTGTTCTGCCTTGTGTGTCAGAGAAAAGGCCGCACTTACCTCTCCTCCCAAAACCCTACCCCTCTGTGTCTGTCTGGTAACAGGAGGAGATGGGTAGAAATCAGAGTAAAAACACCTCCTTGGAGTGTATGGTTAAACACTTTAAAAAGGGATTTAATGGAGACTATGGTGTTAACTCCTTACATGCTTAAGGTCCTTTGTGAAGTAGATTGGCCTGCTCTGGTGTAGGGTGGTCTCTGGAAGGGTCATTAGATAAAACTGTGGCTAACAAAGTTTATAGGGGAATTTTAGGAAGGCCTGGGCACCTACATCAATTTCCCTATATTGACTGCTGGCAAGATGCTGTTCTCCACCAGCCCATATGGCTAAGGCCCTGTCTGGAAGAGGCTTGTAGAACTATGGTAGCTAGGGCAGCTGCAACTTCCAAGTGTAGAGAGAAAACAAAGTGTCTATTTTGGCTGAGGAACCCAAGGAATAACCACCACTCCATGTGACACTTTATCCACTTCCATCACCAGCACCCAGTTCCACAACTCCTCCTCCAACCTTGGATGGGGAAGTTTGAGGGACAGTCACACCTGTAAAATCTGGTTTGGAAGCCTCTGGGGCCTCAACTTCCCTGACCGCCCTGAGTTCTATGGACCCCATGCCCACTCTGAGTTCACCAGTGCTCACCCCACATCACCCACTTGATTAAGAACATCTAACCAGTTACCACTAGGTTTCCAAAATTTGCCCACTATTTTCAGAACTGCCATGGCACCTGACCTAAAAGCCTTAGCCAACCAACACGGCTACACACTCCTTCAGTATGTAGATGACCTCCTGCTGGCTGGACCAACTCAGGAGGACTGTATGGAAGGGAATGTGCCTTCTCTTTTCTCTTTTATGGGAAGCAGGATACCAAGTCTCTAGGAAAAAGGCCCAGATTTGCCAAAACACTGTCAAATACCTCAGCTTTCACCTGTCCCAGGGGCAACACAGGCTTGGCCCTGAGAGGAAACAGGCTGTATGTTCCATCCCAGCCCCTAAGACCCACCAGCAAATTAGAGAGTTTTTGGGAGCTGCAGAGTTCTGCCAAATCTGGATCCCTAACTACTCCTTCTTGGCCAAACTTCTCTATGAAATCACAAAGGGCAGAGAATGGGAGCCTTTAGTATGGGGAAGGTAGCAAGAGAAAACCTTTAAAGAAATCAAGAAAGCACTCACAAATGCCCCTGCTCTAGGCCTGCAGAAAGTGATGAAGCCCTTTTTCCTGTATGTCCATGAGTGAAAGGGAACAGTTATTGGGGTCCTGACTCAGTTATTGGACTCCTGGCAATGTCAGGTGGCTTACTTGTCAAAACAACTTGATGCCATTTCTGAGGCTGGCCACCTTGCCTGCGTGTTCTTGCACCCACCACTGCCCTGGTGATAGAAGTAGACAAGCTCACCTTAGGGCAAGAATTCACTGTCGGGGTTCCCCACTCTGTCCTGACACTCATGGAGTATAAGGGAAATTATTGGCTGACGAACTCTCGGATGGTCAAATACCAGAGTATGCTATGTGAAAACCCACACATCTGGCTGGAGGTTGTTAAGACTATAACTCTGGTCACTCTATTGCTGATTGACTTAGGTCCCCTGGAGCCTGACTGCTTAGAGGTTATGGATAAGGTTTTCTCGAGCTGGCCAGATCTAACAGATCAGCCTATTGGCAATCTGGATGTTGAGTATTTCACAGATGGCAGCAGTTTTGTCCAGGACAGCACATGCTTTGCTGGGTATGTGGTGGTGACTATGGACTGTTATTGAGGCTCACCCACTGCCAGTTGGGACTTCTGCACAAAAGGCTGAACTTGTCGCCCTCATGTGGGCACCCTAGCCCGCTGCAGGAGTACAAGTAAACATCTATACTTACTCTAAGTATGCCTTCACAACCATTCATGTCCATGGGTCCTTATATAAAGAGAGGTGACTCATTAACTCAAAAGGAGAAAGTATCAAGCATGAGCAGGAAATCCTCAAATTGCTAGATGTTGTGTGGGCCCCTAAAAAGGTGGCCACAGGAGATGCAACAATTGCCCGGGGAAAGCAGAAAGCTGACAAAGCGCCCAAACAAGCAGTCCTCACGAGGGGACCAGCCCCAACTGTCCTGATGGTTACTTTGTTCCCATGCCCCTTAGCTGAATGGGACCCATGGTACACACCACAAGAACTGGCTTGATTTAAGGAGGAGGGAAATTTTCTACCAAACAGATGGTGGAAGTTTGCTGATGGCAGCATTGCCATACTTGAGTCACTGGCCCTTACATTTGTCAAGCAGTTCCACAAAGAAACTCATTCAGGGAAAACAGCCCTTGGAACCGCCCTGGCTCAGCAAGTTCTCCAGCATATGGAAGGCAGTATGTGAGAGATGTAGCCTATATACTAAAAATAACCCCAGACAAGGGCTAAGAGCACCTCCCCAGGCTCAGGGTGTTGGTGGAACTCCTTAAAAACTTGGTCATGGACTTCAATGAAATGCCACAAGCTCAAGGATGAAAACATCTGTTGGTGTGTGTTTGTACCTTCTCAGGATGGGAGGAAGCCTTCCCCACACAGACTGAAAAGGTCTAGGAGGTGGCCAGATGTCTGTAAAGGAAATCATCCCTCAGTTTGGAATACCTGTGTTTATTGGGACAGATAATGGGCAAGCCTCTGTGGCAGAGGTGGTACAGTTAATGGCTAAGGGCTTAGGAATCACCTGGAAGTTGCATATGGCCTTCCACCCCCAGAGTTCAGGAAAAGTGGAGCTCATGAATAGAACCCTAAAATCATGGTTAGGAAAATTGTGTCGGGAGACCCTCAGCAGTGGGATCAATTACTACCCATAGCATTACTAAAGAATTCTAGTCTCATGAAGTAGAAAGGGCTCTCACCCTTTGAATTCCTTTCTGGATGCCTATCCCCCTTAATCAAGGGCATGACGGATGGACTTTAAGGAAACAGGTGACCTGACCTAGAGGCAGCAGATGCAGGCCCTTGGGTTGACTCTCTAAAGATCAATGACTGGGTCCGGGAGAGACATCCTGTAAGCTTGACAACTCCCACGCACGCTCACAGGCAAGGGGATGCCATATGGGTAAAGGAATGGAATGTCCTACAATTAAAGCCTCATTATAGAGGCCTTTTTGTTGTTATTTTGTCTACCCCTACCACAGTCAAAGTACCAGAGATGGCTCCTTGATCGACTACAGCCGAGTTAAACCAGCTTCTCTCAAGTGGGAGTGCATCCCTGATCCAGATTTGCCGTGTAAGATCACCCTTACATGTCAGTGCCCTTCCTCAGCAGGACTCTGCTTCCCAGGAAACAACAAGGAACCAAGAACAACGAGACAACAGCCCTGCTCTAGTCACTCTGGAAGCTGACTAGTCTATGCACGGCGGAAGCTCGAACATGGAAGACATCCCTGTTTTCCTCTACACACTTGGATTCTTACTATTGGGACTGGCCCTTGCAAGGTTTCCCCCATGTCCTAAATGTTATAAGAGAGTTTTTGTTGGAACCTCCACACAGCCATACTTTGTATTATACACCCACCAACAGGTCGGATGTTACACTGGCTCTTATACTCCTCAGGTTTGCAAGGTTGCTGGTAGGCAATGTTGAAAGTCCCAGAGTAAAGGGAACAATGCAGGCTATATTTGTCATGGAAAGCAGGGAGAATGGGTCTGCTGGGCTTATGTGGGATATTGGGGAAGTTCTGATGGTGGGGGAGTCCAGGGCATAGCTCGGAACAACTCAATACAGAGACAGCACATCAGGCGTCAAAAGTACTCTCACCCAGACAGGTGCCAGCTGTCACTCAAAGCACTGGGCCACTGTATAATAAAATCACAGACAAATTAGGCAAAGGACTGGACCTCCTAACAATAGAAAAAATATCTTTTTGTAGACCTGGCAGAAAGGACTGCTAAAGAACTAAATGTCTCAAACTGGTGGGTGTGTGGAGGCACCCTCATGAGTGAGGAATGGCCTTAGACAGGGACCAGTTTAAATGCCTACCAACTTTTATTGTGGAATCAATCCATAACTAGACAAGAGAGTAATCAACCTCAGACCTCGATTCTCACATCAGAGGTAATTGGGTAGAATATATGAAAAGAACTGGGTCAGAGTATGAAAAGCGGATGGGGGGACCCCTGGTAAAAAGGTACTCTCTTGGAATGGGACTAATCTAACCTGGTGGCTCAATGAACCTAAATGGTATTGCCCCTGTGGAAGATGGTTCCCAATTGTGGGGAGTGGATTATGAGACGCCTATGAGAATTTGACATAAGCATAGTTGTGGCAAATAATCTGCAGGCTGAGTCTGGCATGGCCCCAGCCATAGAGAAGGGAAAAATACAGCACAGCTATTTTTTCTAAGTTGTTTATGTTCGGAGAGTAATGCAAGTTTCTCTTGTTACAATGTTACACCCTTCCCCAAGAACTGTTGCTCCACCTCCTTGTTTACCATTGTATATAAAAGACTCGCTGAAGAATGATTGAGGATTTGATTGATGATTATTGATTGCTTGGTTGGCTGCTTGTGAGGGGTGGAAGCTACTTCTGGGGCAGCTTGCAAGGTGGGCCGCTTGTGAGAATGCTGCTGCTGCTGCTGGCTATTTGTGTGTCTGTGAGTCTGAGGACTGAGACTTTAAAAGAGAATGTGGGACAGTGCAAGTCTGGGGGCCAAGACTTTAAGAGAGATTAAGGAAAACATGGGACAGAGCAAGTCTAAAGAAAGAGACTTTAAAGAAGGAAGACTTTAGAAGGTTTTAAAGAATAGAAAAGAAGCAATGTTTTAAAGAATAGTAAAGAAGTAAGGCCTTAAAGAATAGAGAAGAAGCAAAGTAAAAGAAGAGAATAGAGAAAAGAAGTAACGAGGCTGTTGTGTGTCTCCATCTGGGTGCCCAGCACAACTGACCCCAACTTTATGTATGTTTGTCTTCTATCCTTTATCCTTTATGCATCTCTAGTCTTCCCCACTTAGTCACTAGCTCACAACACCCAATGTCATGATTCTCCAACCAATGACAGTCTCTTCAATTGTTCTACTACTGGCGAGGCAAACCCATTCTATGGTATCCTTGAAACTGGCAACTATTGGAATAACCTCACCAATACTGACCCAGGGTGGTGGAGGGCACCAGTTGGGTTATTTTGGATATGTGGGAAGTGAGCTAGGACTTGGAAGTCCCTAGGACTTGGAAGGGAAGCTGAACTATAGGAGTATCCAGCCTGGGTTCTTCCTCTTGCTCAACCTCCAATGGGAACAGCTTGGGGGAGGGGTCCCCTTTATGAAACTCTGAGGCCTAGAATAAAACAGGACCTTGAAGGTGGGGGGCTGGCAGAGATGGGGAGAAGACAAATGGTCTCCCCAGAAGATTACTGAGACCTATGGACCAGTCACCTGCACACAGGATGGGAGCTGGGGTTAATGGACTCGTATCTATATGCTCAACAGAATTATTAGGTTACAGGCAATCGTGGAAATTATTACCAGCCAGACTGCCTCTGCCCTAGAACTACTGGACAAGCAACAAATCCAAATGCGAGCCACTATGTATCAAAACCACCTGGCTTTGGATTATCTTTTAGTTGAGGAAGGGGGAGTATGTGGCAAGTTTAACCAATTAGACTGTTGCCTCCACATAGATGACAATGGTCAAGCAGTAACTGAAATTGCCACTAATATTAGAAAGATGGCACATGTACCCATAGAGGTGTGGATGGGATCCAGTCTGTTTGGCGGGTGGTTCTCTGCCTCGGGTGGATTCAAAACCTGATAGGAGTGGTGGGTCTAATCTTGGGAGTGTATCTGATGTTACCCTGCTTGGTTCCCGTTATTGTAGTCTAACAGGACCATAATGGAGGCCACTACAGAAAGAAAAGTGGCTTCCCATGGAATGATGCTATGGAAATATAAACCCCTAAATCAAGATGATGCTCTTTGACCCTGGGTGGGTCTGAGCATCAAAGGGGGGAATAATGTAGCAGGGAGGAGGACCAGAAAAGAAACAGCCAGGCCTGTGTTCTGATAAAGTAGCAGGGGGGAAGGGATGGCATAACAGAGAGATAAAACCTGAAGAATCCAAACGTGAAGATGGTCATGTAGTACTGGGGATTGAAGGGCACTTAGCACTAGGGTGAAGTAGACTATACAATTGCATATAACTATATATGGGTTAAACTTTGTTTTGTTTTATTGCATCTGTAACCTGTCTGCAAGGGTACATAAGGTGAGACCCCTTTGTTCTAGGGGCTCAGCTTTTGGACACGAGTCTGCTGAGTCTGTGCTGGCACAATAAAGCATTGCTTCCTTGCCTCAGAGTTCCGTGTCTCTGTTTGAGTTTCCCGTACACCATCATGCCCAACCTACTTGTTATTTGTAACGTAAACTTATCCTTTTTCCCTGTTTTATCTCTGGGAATATTTGTTTTCTACCTTAAGTAGATGCTTCAGCAACAGCCATTGTTGGATCAAAATCCCTGAAATGTCAACCTAAGAAAATTGTTTATTTAAACAATCTAGTTGAGGAAGCAGTAGCTACTATTCTTTGAAGCTGGGGTAACTCAGACAGTGTGAAATTAAGTTTGGGAGAGAACAACAGCGACAAAATGAGTGCATGTCCCTCATAAACTTCTACTTTATAAAGTGCTTCCGCAACTTCCTCTCTGGAAATACAGGGATGGGAAGACAGGGAAAATGCCAAGAACATTAATAAGGCTGAGCAGGGTTGCTCACACCTATAATCCTAGCTACTTGGGAGGAAGAGATTGGGAGCATCTGTAAGACCCCCTCACACCCCATGTCAACCAGTGGGTGGGCATGGTGGTGCGCACCTGCCATCCCAGTTACACAGGGAAGCACAAATAGGACAAGCATGGTCCAGGCCAGCTAGGGCATAAAAACCAAGACCCTATCTCATAAAGCAAGATTAGCAAAAAGTGCTGACGGCCATGACTCAAGTGGTAGAGTGCCTGCCTAACAAGTGTGAAGCCTTGAGTTCAGTCTGTAGCACTGAAAAAAAAAAAAATCCCAAAAACATTAATAAATTCAGTCTATTTTTACCTGACTGATGGACATACTCTCCTTTGCCCTCAAAACACAAACTGGATTCTGGGGTCTCCTTGAGCAATTTCTTTAATTGCCCTGGGTCTTCCTATTCTTTTCTGTAACATAAGTGAATGGAGAAGATGACTTCTAAGGCTTTCTTCCTTTCTGTCTTTGTCTGAAAGGGACCAACCATGATGTTCTCAAAAAGCTAACAACTGCACTACACAGTGACATAGCCTTACTCTAATTGCTGAGGTACAATGCAGTGCTTGTGGTGTGCAGACACAGTGCAGATCCTTCTCTTGAGTTGAAATGAGTTTAATGAGACCAAAATGGCTAACACGGTCTCCTGGATTAACTTAAGAGCCTGGTTCTCTCTCCCCTTCAACAAAGATGTAACCAGATAAAGTTCTTATAGCACATCCTAATCCTCTCAGGAGCGTCAGTGCCTATTTCCATCTACTAAGCCAGATCTCCACCCTTCCCCTGCAATTCTAGACACCTGATAATTCAATCTGCCTGCTTCATAAGCAAATATGCAAGAGTCTTTTTACTGCTGTGATGCATCCATCACACACTCCTCCTGAACAGAAAAGATACTTGTCCCTTAAACATAGCATCTCGGGAATTTTTGCTCCTGCAGCTCTGTCCAATCACAATGCTATTCTCTAATCAATCTTTCTGTCCCCTACATCCAATGTACATTCAAGGCCTCTCCCTCCATGGGACCTATTTGAAACTAACTGAGCACTATGACTTTTTTCCTCCAATCTCCATAGCACTTTGGATTCATGACAGAGAACCCATATTATAGCTGTTCACTGGTAGATGGTAAACTTCTTAAAGATATAGACTAAGCCACATTCTTTTTTTCTTCTTCTTCTGAGTTCACACAGGGGACTCAAAAAACTTGATCCCCAATCTGAATGAACTTCTAAACTGCTGAATTCTACAGCCATGTTTACCAGTACTTAACAATTTCTAATAGGTTAAAATTTTAAATGCTATTTAATATATCTCCACAGGCTCCATCTCATGAAATCCTTCATATAAGGAGAGAATTCCACAATCAAATCCCAATCCTAACCTGTTGAGACCCACTGAGTAAATATAGTGCTGTTCTAAATGATAAAAATAAGGAAAACTACCTTTTTAACATTCTACTGTTTTAAATTCATGTGGATTCTTGGTTAGTTGGTTGGTTTTTGACAAGGTCACACTATGTAGCCCAAGCTGGCCTTGAATTTGCCATCTTTCTGCCTCAGCTTCACCAGTGATAGGATTATAGGTGTGCACCACATCTGGCTTCATATGGACTCTTAATTCAACATTTAATTAATACTCCCTGCATCAGTGCTTATTCTCTCCAGTGCTATGATAATATGCCCTGCACTGTGACTCTGAAAAACCACAGTGCGTGACAAACATTAACAGGAATGCTTGCACAGGGTAGGAACTCAACAAGCAGCAGCCATTCTTAGCCTCTTACCATTTCTCACTTGAGTTTTCATAAATTAACAGTAAGCTAATATTTTGGCATCTGAAAATAAGTTCCTTAAAAGATTTCCCCACATAAAAGTTCAAGTTGGTGTGTTTACAACTGCAAAGGATTGAAAATAACCACAATGCTCAAATATAGAGGATAATTAGTGGAGGGGGAGTCTATGTAACCACCATAAATGTTGTAGGTAAAACTTTTAGTCCTAGAAACATATTAAGTAAAAGTTACATACTATAAAACAAAAGGTTTGGGGAGCTTTTTGTTAAAAAAAAATACACACAAGAAAAATATCATAGCAAATAATAATTATTAATGTGTTAATAATGGATTATTTCTAGGCATTTTTAAAATTCTGCAATTAAAAATTATTGTCTTTGTGTTCAAGTCAAACACTCCAAATGTTAGGTAAATGAAAAGGAAACTGCAAAGCATAATCCACAAATCCTCTGTCAGATATACTACTATTTTTACATTTACAAAAGTTGGAAAGAATGCTATTTCCAAAAATGTCATTATCTCCACATGTGTACAACGTGAAATAACAAACTAATTTAGGCCATTTGTGGTGGTTCGTCCCTGTGATCCCAGCTACAAGGGACGCATAGGTAGGAGGATCACAGTTTGAGGTCACTCTGAGCAAAACTGTGCAAGATCCTATTAAAAAACTAAAGCCAAAAGAGATTGGTAGCCTAGCAAGCACAAGTACTTCAGTTCAACCCCTAATACTGGCCAAAAAAAAAAATTGATAAGTTATTCTCACTTTTTCACATGCTTCCTGGTCCTCCTCCTTATATGTTCAAACTATACAGTGCTATAAAACTGACTTAAGCATGCAAAATTCCATTTCCTATAAAGCAACTATCAGAAGTTTTATTTAAATTAGTAAACAGAGAAGCATCTTCCTCAAAGAGGATTTCACAGAGACGCTTCACAAACCCAGGACTGTCAATTTCCAGGTGAGGAGCCAAAAGATATGTTTTTATTGCTGGTCAATTTTAAAAGTCTGTATTTTCTATGTGTATTGCATATCAGAGGACGTTCTTCATTTTGGAAGAACGTCCAAATGCTATAATGCAAATATGCATGTACACACACACACACACACACACAGAGGCTCTCTTTCTCTCTTCACAAAGGATTTGTTGAGACTTATTTCATTTTTTTCTCTACAAATTTTTTTAGATTATTATCATTGTTGTTGTACTTTGAGTACATTATGATATTTACAAAAGTTCTTACAATATATCTTAGTTGAATTCACCCCTCCATCATTCTCTTTTATCCTCCCTTCCCACACTTGGAATAGTTTCAACATGACTCATTTTTCCACTTTCATATGTGAGTACATAATATTCCTACTACATTCACCCTTCTGCACCCTTTCCTTCTATCCTTGCCCCTTCCATCTTGCTTGAATGGCTCTACTCACTCACACCTTTCTCAACACTTCTTTTTTCTTTTTTGGTGCTGGGGAATGAACCTAAGACGTCTAGCATGCACCCTACCACTGAATTACATTCCTAGTGTCTCATATCATTAAATAAATATCCCCACCCCATAGGCTCATTTCAGTAGGCAAAACATGCATTATACTGCTCACCAAAAACAAATTCTTAGGGCTAGTGTCTCAGTAGATTGACATATAATCTGGGTAGGCTCAGATATTTTCTTTGGAATTAGAGATGATGACTTAGCAATTTTTTAGAGGGGTGTGTGTGTGTACTCCTGTATTGTATGGTATTTGAGGATTTATCCTCAGGAAGAAGAAATAATGTTCACATGCAATAGACATAGGACCCATAACCATTTTTCATTAATAAGGGATATAAACAGACTATTCAGTGATCTGTTAAGGTATTGACAGCCACAGGTTTGGGAAGTATGACTGTGAAATTCTACCCAACGGAAACTGAAAGGCCTTTAACCTGCTCTTCAAGTGGTCCCAGAGATCTACTATCCACAGCCAAAAGCCCCCAAAGCGTTCTAGCGGGGTGAAGACAGCACTGAAGCACAAAGAGGGAAGGCATTAACAGCTCCTTATAAACAACAGAAAGAAGCAATACTGTATCAAAAGTATGCTGTAAGCACTATCACTGAGCTATACCCCCTACCCTGCTGATGCCTCTCAAATGCTCCTTGAAACCAGATCTGACATCTTAGGCCTCACTTGACACCTCTCAAAACTCAATCTACCTGGCCCTTCCCCATAATCACATAGTGCCTCTTAAACCACTGGAAGGGCTGGAGCCAGACTGAGGATTCTAAATAGGAATTTTATGTTCCCCACAGATAAGAAATATAAGGTAACAAGATGTTCATGATCCTGAGGCAGCCAGACAGAAGGTTAGTCATTCCCTGGGGGAGTACTTACTTTTACAGACAAGCCTGTTCAGGTCTGTGAGAGACGGAGGGAAGGAGATTAACTACACTCAATTCTTCATTTCCCAGAAAGAAAGAGGCAGATAGACAGGAAAGGGGCGTGTGGAAACTAGGTGTTTGCATTTTTTAAATCATTTCTAAGTGTTTTTAAAAATTATCATTTGATTGTACTCAACATGTACTTAATGTCAGAGTCTCTCCACTTTGACACACCTAAGACTAACCTTGCTGACTTTGTCATATAGTCTCTTAAACAGGCCTCTAATAGTCTACCTTCTTACAGATTCATTGAAATCCAAATCCTGTGCTATTTCTGCTTCTTAAACCAGTATTAGTTTCAAAGTTTCCAATCAAAAAGCTGTCACTATTATCTTCAGATTCTACTCCTAAAAAAGGAATCTTTCCAACACAGCAAATCCCAACTCCTGAGTCATCAAGAAGGACAAATTAAAGGAATCCTACCACTTTATGCCCTTCCTATGCCAAAAAAAGGTATAGAAAGAGTCCTATAAAAGATACATTTGAGGAAAATGACTGAAATTTCAGGGGAAAAGATGAGACATGGCAAAGGGGAATGGAGCATTCCATGAGTGAAAGGAAAATAGGAGAAAAGGCACCATTAAAGAAATGAAAAAGCCACGAAGACAGAATCTTGAAAAGTCTGAGTGATTTTCACAGTGTCTTTCATTGACATAGGACCATCAGATCTCATTAAGAACTGGCTCTCTAACAAGTATCACCTAAGAGAACCCTAAGAAGTTACTGGAGAGGAATCAGACAGAGGCCCACAATAAACCAGGACTTAGTTGATGAGACATAAACTGGATCAGTGTATACATAAAGTAGGATCCCAAATGGGGAAAAAGTGAGAACAAGATTTTTCAAGAAAGGACAGCAGAAAGCCTGAGAGAACAGGTTCACAGTTAATGTGAAACAGATGGAGTTGCATCACAATGTCTGGACACTAAGCAGGGGAAAAAAGCTCTTGTGAAGTAGACATTGTACAGCAGTTCAGTATAGCCATCTCTTTCTTTCTGCAGAAATGTAAAACAAATTCCATAGCAGATTCCTTGTTCTCTGACACTTTCACTGGAAGTTACATATATGCGTTAGCATGGCTCTTTGCTTCTTGGGCCTTTAGCTCCTTCCAGATCCTCTCGAACTTATAATAGTTGTCTTCTTTTATAATTTGGGCTCAAATGGCAAGTAAGATTTTTGGCTTAGTGGCATTTCTCAGAGGAGTGATGACTTCTACCTGAAGACTATAAAGAAGGAATTTATAAAATAGCACTAAAAGCATCAAAGGCAGAAGTTCTACATTAAAGCAGGATGAGCTGAAGAAAATTATCATAAGGAGAGAGCAGAACCATTTAGAGGAATCTAAATGGATAAAAATGGCAAAATGACAAGGAATGTCAATTACAGTGCCTCGCTATTCGGTTTAAGAGTATTCCATGTTGTTCTCATCCCCACTGATATGTCTTCCTAAATTCTAAAGACACTTTTGTCATTTTAATTCCTCTTTCAAAATGTGGTCATAAACTCCCCACCAGCACCAGAATTAAGGTTTTGTTATCTTTCACTAGCCAAGTGATGGATGGCTTCATTGGACCAAACAGTACAGAAAACATACCATGTGCCTGGTCCCTTGCTTAATGCTCCTCATGTAGCCACCCAACTAGATGGGCATCAAATGCACATGATGCACAACTTAGCTAATATGCATCATCTCAGGGGTCTAACAAACGAATTTCACTCAAGCGCAGATAAAATGTCTGTGCTTTGTTTTTCTACAATCTTCATCATGAAAACAGCCTAAAGAAACAGAAATAACCTAACAACCTAACAGGTCTGTTTTGGGTGTTGACTTTAAGTACACATGAGATATTCATGTTTCCATTTCCTCTCTTTGGACACTTTCCGAATATTTACAAATACTTTAGCTTACTTCCTAAATTTACATACTTAAGAACTCTAATTCTGAAAGTAATCTATAATTTACCATACAATTTTCCCAATATTTACCTTAGTTTTGAGCAAGTAGCATTCCTAAGTTGTAATATGAATACAGTAAGCCCACCTTATTTACAGATTTATTACATGTGGTTTCATATGAGTGTGGTTTAAAAAAATAATAAATTTTTAAAAGTCAAAAGAATTTCAAAAATAAAAAATCTAAATTCCTATGAGCATTATGCAGCTCGGTGGATGTAAAGAAGCTCTCAGCCAGTCCTGCGTTATCAGTTGTGTTCAAATCATTGTGTGATGAGCTGAGTATTTCCCTGCCCTTAATTTTGTGAAAATATGCCTCCTAAAAAGCAAATGGTGCCCCAAAAAACAAGGTAAAAGTGAATACTTCTTGATTTAAGTAATAAAGCAAAAATTAGAGACTTGTTGAAAGGTGGTATGTCTTTAAGCGGAAGTTGGACAGTGTTATGGGGAAGATGAATCAAGCTTCTGTAGTACCACATCTTGAGCATTCATGGTTTTTCCTCAGTTATGGTCTCTTTGGAACCACACACCCATGGATACCAAGGGTCTATGGTATATAAAAGTTGCCCAATCAATTCTGAACACTATCTGTCATGAGCATTGGGAGAATTGATACTCATAAATTCAAAAACGGGAATGAATAGGCTGGGAGATTCAAAGGCCCTCCTTAGTCAAGTAGCTTTAATGGACCACCAGAAACTCGAGGTCAAGGAAAAAAGAGGTTTTCAAGTTAAGAAAAAGACCAGATATGAGAAAGGAGGCTAAGGTGCTAAGGGAGAAATTGTATGTACGATGGGCTAAGGTAATCTGTTTCCAAATAATAATCCCCAGAGCGTTTATATAAACTTTACAGCCCTGTCTCCTTCCTTACAGTTTTGACTACTACCTAAGTTTTTTATGTCAGGCACTCAGGGGGACCACTTTTCCTGAAAATTGCTAGAAACATGACTGAATATTTAAATCCTTCATGTTTGCCGAGCACCAGTAGGAGCCAGTAATCCTAGCTATTTAGGAGACAGAGATCAGGAGGATCATGGTTAGAAGCCAGCCCAGGCAAATAGTACAAGAGATCCTATCTCAAAAAAACAATCACAAAGAGGGGCTAGTGGAGTGGCTCAAGATATAGGCCCTGATTTCAAACCCCAATACCGAAAAAAAAAAAAAATCCTTCATATTTGTATAAACTTAACAGCTCTAAATCTGAACTATAAAGATACCTTTTTATACTCATGCTCTATCTCCCTTCATGTTCCTTTAATATGAAAATTCACTTGAATTTTCTTCCAGTGTGCAATTTCATGTATTGTTTTAGAAGATAGGACCTTTTCCCCTAAGGAATTTAAGAGTGGAGGGACTAGGAAATAGTCCCTACTAATAGTCTAATAACTATTAGAATTAAGAAAATGAAGATTTTTTAAAAAAGGATATACACAAAGCTCCCAAATTTGAACAAGAAGGGGTGAGCATACAAGAGGGCACAGCGAAGTGCACTGCTGGAAACAACCAGCCCCGTTCCGATCCCCTCAAAACACACAAACCCTCAGAGAGGAGAGAGCAGGCTAACAACTACACATTCCAGATGCTGCTCCTGCTTTCCTCTATTGGCTTTAGTGGTCCTGGTAGACAAGAACTGCTTACTGGAGAGATGCACACAGCTGCCTTCCCTCTTGCATGTGGCAGGCACCTGGATGACTTAAAGTTTATCTAGCACTGGCAATAGGAACAAGCACGTTCTGAAGAGCTGAACACAGCGCAGCAGTTCCTGAATAAACGCTTATGAAATGAACAATGGAATCTTAGATCTTAAAGGGACCTTTGAGATTGTCTAGTCTAACCGCTCAACGTGGCCAACAGCTGCGCTGTTGGAAAAAACAAGACTCAAGGTCCTCCGTCTCTGGGTGGGGTTTTGGTTTTTGTTTTTCACTTTTGCTGGCTGATCAAACATCAGTGGAAAAGATGGCATGTTCTCCTCACTTTATTTTCATCCCTAAATACCACTCCAGCTCCTTACCTCAATTTATTCAGTCTTTCAGCTGGGGAGTCTTCCAGTAAGATTACCTCAACTAAGTCTGTAGTAAACTAACTAACTTTCCTGAATTTGACTTTCAAGGCAAAAACCATTCAGTTGTTTCCACTTCCTCTCCCCTCTGCCTCTTACTATGGGTGCTCCCAAGACACCACTGTCTCCTCTGCTCTTCCCTTTGCAATGTCTCTGTGACTGGTTCCCACACTTTAGCCCTAACCTCTGAAACCCACACTCATGTCTCCAGGTCTTTCTTGAATACTTTCGAGCTGTTATCTCCACAAGCTCTTTCCATACATTTTGCTCAACCTTTTTTTTTGTGTGTGTGGAATTAGGGTTTGAACTCAGGGCTTCACACTTGCAAAGCAGGTGCTCTACCCACCTGAGCCACACCTCCAGTCCATTTTGCTCTGGTTATCTTGGATATGGGGTCTTGTGAACTATTTGCCCAGGCTGGCCTCCAACCTCAGTCCTCCAAATCTCAGCCTCCCAAGTAGCTAGGATTACAGATGTAAGCCACCAGTGCCAAGCTATTTGTGATCTTATTTTTAAATCCCATCCTTCTTTTGGTTCCCACAAAATTCACCTAAGTTGGGCTTTCTCATCAGCCTCTCAGTCTCCCTACCTCCAATTCATCTTCTCTGTCTTAAACATCTATTTCATGTTAATCTGTTAAGAAAAATCTTCCACTTTCTTATGTAGGACCTTCTCCTCTAACCAGGTAGGCTTGCTCACTATTTTCCAACTGTACCTTCTTATTCCTACAGCTGCCCACAATAAATCCCACAGCTAGAATATACAGCCTCCTAGTTATCACCCACTTCCTCAACAAAGCTTTCTGTTACTATTCTTAAATTTACTACCCCAGACATCACTTTTTCTGGTGCTCAATTGCTAGCCAGCTGAAGATACCTGTCTTGACCTCTTACCAAATCTTACATGTCTTTGTCATTTTTGGAACTATTCCAATAATTACATTACACTGTGAAACACTGAGGCATAACTGTTAAGAGAACATGATAGGAAGTAAAAAAAAAAAAAATTCTGTGTTCAGATTCTAGTTCTGTTCTATCTAGCCAGGTAAAATTAGCTAACTTCTGCAAACTTTCACATCTATGACCCAGATGTAACGCCAGATATTTCACTATGCTGTTATGCATTTTGTCAGAGTGTACACGTATGTACACACACACACAGGATATTTAACAGTACATCCCCCATAGTGGGTGATTTTTTAATATGACAATTATTGAGTTTTTTTGGCAGTACTGGGATTTGAACTCCAGGTTTCCCACTTGCTATGCAGGTGCGCTACTGATGACTAAGCCATGCCTCCAGTCCTTTTTACTCTTTTTTTTTTTTTTTTTTTGGAGATAGGGTCTCACTTTTTGCCTGGGCTGCAGTCCATCAATTTTAAGCTTCACGTTGTCGCTGATCCCACGGATGACAGGCATTCACCATCACACCCAGCTTTTTTCTGTTGAGATGGGTTCTCGAGAGCTTTTTTGCCCGGGTTGGCCTCAAATCTTTATCTTCCCAATCTTAGCCTCTCAAGTAGATAACAGGCGGGAGCTACCAGTACCCCAATAATTATGATCTTTTTTATACAATAAGCATTCCTCTCTGGTAAATAAACTACACAGGTCATGCTAAATATTTTTTCCACAGCATACTGTCAGGATTTCATTTTTCATTAAGTTTTACGTCACTTATCACCATATTTAGTCAAAAATGACTTTTCTAAGCTGCATTTTGAAGGAGTCAGAAAGACAGCTTTCATCCTTCAAACTGTGCCCAGGTGACAAGCCCAGTACATAGCACAGTGCAGTTTTATCCACACACGTTAACCCAATCAAGCATGACTTTCTACAATTATCATCTTATTAATAAAGTTGAAGCAAAACAAAAAGATCTTTGGGAAGGCTAGAAAGGCTTCCCACGGACAAGAGATTCTGCAATACAGAACTTCCAGAGCCAGTCAAAAACAAGCTCAATGAGCTACTATGGCCAAACTGTGCTAAAAAGAAAGGCATGAACTTTCCTTCAACCAACAAACCCATTAACAAGTCTGATCAGTGCCCTAAAAAAAAAACCACACACACACACAATGAAAATGTTGCAATATGGTACATTAAAAAAACCAATGCCCTGGCCTTTTTTGGCTGAAGTGATTCTTTTTTTCGTAATGAAACACAGAATCTCTTCTCCTTTGCACAGCAGGTTACATTTTTTCCTAGGGTAAATCATACTAGATTTAAATGATCAGGTAACTCTGCCTCTGTGAAGGCTGTAGGAACTTTCCACCAGACATATCTAGATCTTACAGGGTACAGAAAGTCAAAATTCATGGTCTCCCTCCGCCTTGTGTTGGAACTTCCACAGTAATGAGCAGCCACAGCAGACCTGTCTATACCACTACCCAAACCGCCTCCCCGGCCTCATTATTTCTGCCCCTCTAGGCAGGGGAATGTTGTTGTCTTACCGCAGACGTTAGACGAGCAAGAATTTCATCACTGCTTTCTTCAGAGTCTTCAATTTTCTGATGAGACCTTTGAAAAAACAAACAAAAAAAATTACTCTTCAGCTTTGGTTGCTCAAATATATCTACCAAGTTACAGGAAATAAAGGGCAAGAAAATGACAATGTCATTATGATATTAGGATTGAAAGTATGCAAATAACACTGTGTCAGGAAAGCCATAGAAACAAATACTGTTGCAAGCCAAATGCTCCTTCAGATCAATTAGCAAGAACCTCTTTCCAGTGCACCACCTAACTCCTGAGGGTCACATGTTATTCTCCAAAGGATATCACAGAACAACCCTGACAAACCTAGTGTACGTCTATGGTCACGCACAAAGTAGATGTGACTACAAGGTAGTTATGTGCTGAAATTCTCTCTAAAGCTATATAAGATTCAAATTTTAAAACTATGAAATGTGAATTTTCCACTACACTTGAGTTTCAGCTCAGACAAATTTACTATGAAATGATATATTTTAAGCCTAATATCATGGTGGGAATAAAAGGAATACAAAAGGCAAAAGAACTTTGATTTCTTAGAAAGCCACGGCCCAGTTGAGATGTCGAAGAACTATGCATAAGTGAAAAAACTAAAGAGACATAATGATGTAAGATCATCTTGTTTGTTTAGGGAAAAAAAATCACCTTTTCAACTTAACTCATGAAAAAATTTTCACCACACAATTGTATAATAACATAAAATGTTCTACTTAAGAAAGTTAAAGTTTTTTCCTGGCTTGGTCAAAGAAAAAAATACTGACTAATGCCAACTGAATACATAAAACTGTCTCCTAGATCTATTTCCACAACCAATCCCTTTGCACACGTTCTGTGGGCATGGAGGGACTTGTGGTAATTGCTCTGCAGAACCACATTATCAGAATTGCAGTCTGATGATTGATCCCAATCTCAGAGCTGCAGTGGGCCAGCTGGAGCATCAGCCTTGCAGGGCAGGAGGGCTTCTCCCAGCTCCCAGCAGAGCAGGGCAGTGACTCTCTAAGAAGGGAAAAGCTACTCAATCAATTCTGGCTATGGCTTCTGGCTTCTGTAAATGTTATTAAACCCCTTTTCAGAAAAAGAGTCACACCCTTCAAATCACAGCAATGAATTGCAAGCCACTGCCTTCACAAGAATTGCAAGCCACTGCCTTCACAAGAATTGCAAGATGCAGATACGAAGCGCACTCAGGTTGTCAAATACCTTAATTGCTTCTGCAGCAGCCCAGTGTTTGAAATGCCTGCTAGCAATCCACCCAATAAAACAGTGGGAACTGAGCATTATAATTTAGCATATTAAAAAAACTGTCTGGATAATGAATATTTCAAAAAACAAGGTTTATTATTAAAATTCTCTATTCACAAGGTTACTACATAAAGGCGGTTATACTGAAGAGAGATTTGAAACCCTTTATAACCTAAGCCGCCAAGCCAGGCTTATATATGATTAAGCTAAAGTGACTGAACAGATCTGACAGGAAATTAAGTCAAGCGCACCAGAGAGTACCAACCAAGGGCTTCTGTGGCTTCCTCTCTGTCTCCGGGCTTTTCATGCTCCTTGGACCCCAACGGATACCTGAAGGATTAGTTAATGGGCATGAGGCATTTTGGGCTAGCACACATTCTGTTGTGAATCCATTTTCAGTAAGCTGCTTAAAGGAACTCAAGACTCCAAGGGAAGCTCATGAGTGGTGATGGTTATTTCACAAGCAGTCCCTGTTCAGAAGCAAAACTATCTTTCACCATTCTTCCAGCATAAAACATGCCTTGGCAAAAACATTTCTAAAGGAAGAATGTGTGAGAGAGTAAGTGATGGTCTCCCAGGAGCCATCTGCAGTCACATCCCACTTTTACCACCTCCGTCAGCATGACTTACAGATTAATGCCCAGTACTCCCAAGTCCTTCTCCAACTTCTGAATCCTGCTGAGCCCTCCTTGTTTGTCCTTCTGCTTTCCAAGTGGCTCTGGGTAGCAAATCTAGGCACTTTGTTTTCACCCATGTGTGGATCTTATAGGCTCTGTGAACTGAACCTAACTCAGAATGACTCCTCTCACCTCCTGCCCTCATGGCCTCAACCCTGCCACTCACACCTCATGGTGTCCTAGTCACTCTGGCCATCCCTCCCTCCTGTGCCCTTCCACCCTTGGACTGGCATCAGGTCGCTCCCTTCCCTTCAAACTCTGCTTCCCTTTGATCCCTCCTTGCCAAGGGTTGCTGACAGTCCAGGTCCTCAATTTCTCTAAAATGCATGATTTTAACCACCTTCCCCCACCTGTTTGACTCTGGTCTCTCATCTTCTGTCCAGTCTCCTTTACACACCAGGATTACCTTTCCAAACCTCAGATCTGAGCATGCTATTTCCAGATTTCTAACCTTCAGGGATTATCCCTGCTGCCTACTGGGAGCTTAAATTCAGAAATACCCATCCTTCCCTGCTAATTGGCCCCAGGGCCCCTTGCACCAGCACCCGTCTGCAGCTCACAGGGCATAAAGAAGCCTGGGGAGTAGGACTGGGAATCACAGCCAACAGTGAAGAGCTTGAAAAGGGAAGATGGGGGAAGGGCAACACTGGCCCCTCTCCTTTCCTGTTATCATCACTGTGGGGCCTTAAACCCCCTCCCCAGCTCTATATCAAAATTTCCAGAAATATAAGATATGCTTTCCCCAGAAAAAAATATTTTTACAAAATGAAAATAAATTCTGATTTTATGTATGCAAATACACATCAGTAAAACCCAGGAAAGTCAGAGTTCTCACTTAATAGATCAAAGTAGGTAATGAGGCGATGGGGCAGAAAAGCATCAAGTGTAATATTTGCATATTTTCCATTATTACCAAAAGGGGCTGTGTGCTCAGTGTACAAGAGAGGAAGAGAGAAGAGAGAAACTGTGGGTCTGGTTTGTCAGAGGCTAGAGGAGGGAAACAAGGAAACTGGCTGGAATCAGTAGGCAATGACAATGACAAGTGACACAGAAAGAGAAGAGAAAGGAGTGGCTCCAAGAAGGAAGACTCAGCTCTCAATATTAGTGCCAGCAGGAAGCTCTGGACTAACAGCTGCTTCCCTTTAGGAATTTCCCTAGTGACTTCTCAAGAATTCTAGTCAGCAGTCCACACCAGACCTGTAATTCTCCAAGGGAAAGTGCCGAGTCCCAGTGTTGGAGGCAGATAGGTTTGTGAGGTTTAATGCCTGAGGGTACCATTGTCAAGGATACAGGGATGGCAAAAGCCTATGCTCCTCCGCCCATGTCTTTTCAACCAACAAACTGAGCACATCATCATCCTACCCACTCTTACCCAAAAAGAAAGTAACATAAGGCCTTGCCCTTCCTACCTTAACTGATGGCACCTCCATCTCTCCAGATGGAAGTCATATTGACCCCCACACACATTCCATATTGTATTCATCCTAAAATCCTACTTCTTCCTCCAAGGTCTATCTCCCACCTACCACCTCCATCATTACTGTGGTCCTGAGCACATAAACCCAGGAGCTGAATTGGTCTTGTGATAAAATGTAAAATAGAACATGTCCTTCCTCTGTTCAAAATCCTTGAGTGACCCCCATCTCACTCAAAAGAAGCCAAAATCTTCTTTTATTCAAATATTTAATTAATAGACCATATATTCAAGGTGCGTACTGTGATGATTTGATTTCCATACACACTCTGTAATAATTAGCATCACCATCCATGTTGCAAATTAGATCCCCGGAACTTGCTCAAACTATAACTGGAAGTTTGGGCCCACAGAGCAACATCTTCCCCTTTCCCCACCCATAGCCCCAAGATTCTGGAGAGGTCCATTTTGCTTAACAAGGCAAATTCCCATGAAAAAAAAGGAAAAGTAACATGGTAGAAAAATAAGAATTATTATTTTTCTCAAGATCTCGGTATCATGAATACAACACCCATCCACATTCTTGACAGAAGATAATTTTTCATAGCATCAGGCCACTAGTTATGCTGGTAGAAGAAACTAACCAAACAGTAGTAAGTTGTGAATGAAACAGGCTTCCTTAAAGGCTCTGTGCACACACTTGTGCATTAATCTAAAATGGAATAAAATCAGATATTCCTGGTATCTCTTTTTCACATTTTATTTTGAGGATTTGAAGCTGAGTGCTTAATATTTAATTAAATATCTGCATCTCAACTGCCAATACAACCAAGCCTGAAGGTTTAATTTTTTGCTAGAATTCCTGTGCTACTCTTAAATACAGATGTGCTCTGATAAAGATAAGCAATCTGTTCCCACACCTGGAATAAACATTGTCTACAAATGATGGAAAATTTAGAGGACTCTGTTTCCTTGGGAGAAGGAAACTCCTGTTTATATAACATTTTTATAAAAATGGAGATAAATGGAAACTTTCTTCACCTATGATCTAAATACAAAATATGCCAAGTTCTACTATGAAAAATTTTAAGTACTCAAAAATAATTTTTTATCTACATAGTATTGCTTCCTCTCCAAGTATCATGAAAATCTAAATAGGAAAAGTTAGAAGTACAAAAGGTAGGTTTGGGACAAAGGAATGACAGACCTAAACTTGAGCTCCCAGGTCTGAGGATGTGAATCTAACACCTTTCAGGAACTAAGGCTGTCAATGGAGTCTCATGCTGCTTATACACGTCAAGTAGAAAACGGAAAAGTTAGTCAGGATAGGAGACTGAAGGGAGCAGAAGTCAGAGGGTCCTAGGGTATAGGGATAGTGCTATGTTATATAGGGAGCGAAGGAAAGCCAGGGACCTGAATTTGAGGAGTTATCACTATAAAGCTGATTGTAAGGGTGGGGGGCATGACACAAGTGGTAGAGTGTCTGCCTAGCAAGTGTGAGGCCCTGAGTTTAAACCCCAGACCACCAAAAAATAAACAAATAAGAAATAAATACTACATACATGACTGGGTGGGGGCACATACAGAGTGAGAGTAAAAAAAGCAGAGGAGACCAAAGACTGAACTCTGAGACACTACATGTTTAGAGGTCAGTATTTCAAAATGTAGGTTTTATTATTATTCAGGTATGACCAACCTGAATAATCAAAGGCCAATAGATCCAAGGACCAATGCCACTGAAAAGACAGTTTGTTACTCACAGTTTCCAAGAGGAGAGGACATGCCACCTGGTAAAGTGCCACAAAGGGAAGCATCAGGGTCAGTGAAGATGCAGAGATGAGGGAAAACATGGGCAAGACTCTTTTTTTTTTTTTGTAGTTCCCACAGGAAGTAATGGGTGAAGCAGGATACACAAGCTGAGGACTGGCTACTTTGAATAATTTCACCAGGTCCTGGGGCACAGTGAGGTATCTAGGATAGGTGAAAAATAGCCTAGAGAATGAAAGCCCCATAGAAGAGGTGGTTGGAATATAGGTTCTGCATTGGTTGGTTTGCATATGAGTAAGAATAGCGTGCTCACAGGTACATTCTTCACTGCTTCTAGGAACTGACTAGTCCTTGGATGGGCAGTCCCTGCAGGGTCAGCAAGGCCCAGATAACACACCACTGAGACACATGGTAATATGTCAAGAAGAAGTAGTAAGGAGCCTGATATAGAGAGGCCAACAGATGTTATTCTAGGAGCCATGTGAAAAAAACTGCTTCCAGAAAGCACAAGCAGTTGTGCCAAATGATGCTGACATATCATGAAGAGGGCTGAAAGTCAACCACTGCATTTGCAATATGGTATACTTGTACTCATGACACAGATGCTTTCCATGAAGAAAGTGTCCTCTGACACAACAGCATCTCAAGTTTCCTCTGTGGCCAAGGGGCCCACAGCACCAACCTCAAACTCCGAGGCTCTCTTGTCAAGGAGCCAAGAAAGTGCAGACAAACTGAGCTCTTTTTCAAAAACATGCCAAACAGTTCAAAAGGGATTTTTTTAAATCACTTGTAGAATAATGTTACTAGATTAGACTAAAATTAGGGACTTCTTTTCCCTCTCTCTGGCTACCCAAATGAATGGAATCACAGGTAGATAGTAAACACCAGAGCCCATAGCAAAAAACAAAAGAAGCTACATTTTCCTTTACATATTTGTGTGTAACATGAATTAAATTTTAGCAACCTTCTACAAGTCTTTTAATAACAATGTAATTGTTATTGTAATTGGAAGGATATAGTTTTATGTATCCAAGGTTCATAGATTGTCTATTCTGAGCCGGACCCCTCCCACCTCTGGAAAGCTGCTGTAATGACAATTGAATTGTAATAGTCATGCTTCCCCAAGCCTAAATTCTCAAGCAAGTTCTTGTTAAGAAGAAACATCTTACTAGTCCTGAAGGAATTAATAGGCTGCCTTCCTCTATGATGTTATTTCATCATTCTCCATCGATTCTCTCCCCTCCTCCCACCCAAAATAAATAAGGAAAGTTAGAAAAAAAAAATTACATTCTGGGTAATTTGATTTAGCTTTCAGTTTGAAAGAGGTACCATGACTGATCTCTCTTCCTGAGATAGTACCTTTGGCAATCAATTCACTCCTTTCAAGTTATCTATTCAGTTTGGGTATGAAAGTTATAGCCTATTTGTTGTCTCAAACTAGCCTGGAAACCTGCAGCAGCTTCATCTCTCCTCATGCTTTAAACATTCCCTTTTTAAATGACAAAATCCTCTTGGCTTTTTATTCTTTTTTAAAAATGCATTTGTACAGAACAGAATTGGGTATATATGGAGATATGAAGTGGTTCTCTTCAAGTATTTTTTTTTAAAAACTCAGAAAATATCAAATTAAATGAAGCTAATGTGGAACCATGTCTATAGATCTTAGTAGTTTTCAAATATCAAAAAGGTTATTAAAAGGACTATAAGATGGAGTTTTCAGCTCAAACAGACAACATAAGAATCAAGAGGACTTCAGAGAACATCTCAGCAGAATGGATAAAAATGAAACAACACAAGACTAAGAATGACAAAGAAGAATAGATTTAAAAAAAACACAAACAGCAAAAGCAGTAAGTTATCAAAAGCAAGACCAGGGACATCATGGAAGTTTTGTGTTCAAGGCAGGACTTGGGCTCCCTCTTGAGGGTTGGGTAGAATTTAACTAACAAAGAAAGAAAGAACTGAAGAGAGCAAGAGCATCCCAGCGAAAGTGGGGAGTGGCCAGTGTGGGATAAGGGCTAAAATATTTGATTGACAGGTCAGAGAAGGAGTTATGATGGGAACATAAGTATGGAACCATAAGAAGGTTTTGACAATTCAACAGAAAGAGGACAATGTCTTTTCTCTAACCACAGGTTGTTTGAAGTCTAGTTAAACCAGAGTTTGGCTTTCCAAAAGTTGGTTGGGAACATTCTATCATTGTGTAGAGTTAACTTAAAATTCTAAACATTCTTCCCTCCAAAATAAATGTTTGGTGGTTCAATAATTTTATTTTTTTACTATTTAATACTTACAATAAAAATAAACACGTCTGTAGGTCCCCAGGGACCATTGATTTGTAGGAGTCAGAAATCACCCCCAAACACACGTGTTCACAGCAACAGAAAATATTTGCTGGTAAACATGGCATGCTGCAGTGATTCTCAATTCCAAAGTCAGACATTTATGTCCATAGTGACCAGTGTGACCAACAACTGCAAGTCATCTGGAACTAACAGTAGGGTTCAAATTTTAAAATTATTTTCATTTTCAGAATTTGAGTAAATTCAGTATTTTCCTGTAACAACACCAACTCGCCCACTGGCATTCCAATTTGCTACCTGGGTGAAGAAGAAAAAGGTAGTAACATCAAGACTGCTTACAGCCCAAACAATGTATGCACATATGAATAAATGAATAAAATAAATAAATACAGATTTTTAAAAAAGAATTAAAAAAGACTGCTTACAAGGTCATGTCGATTGCCCTCCTATCCCCAATAATCTAGGTATACCAATGGGATTGCACACCTCCATCTTGTGACAGGAAATGGTTGAGAAGAACTGCTAGGGAATGCAGCCTCTTCAAGTCAAAGCCAGTCACAGCCACCTTTACTTTAGAAGCATGTCACTCCTTAGGAAACTTATGAAAGTTTATTGAAACGTTTGTTGACACTTCTGACCTCTATCAGGAACATACCGCAATAAAGAACACTTCCCATACTCAGCCTAATTGAGTGATATGTGAACTTTGCTTTACCATTACAAGCCCCTCTGTAAACAGTGATGGTGGGAAATCCCTAAGTTTTTCACAGTTCAGTCTAACACTTTCATACCTTCTGTTTATAATCTCTTAGAAGGGAATGAAGAATGACCCCAGTAACTTCTGAGGACACACCATAACAACTGTTAAAGGCAGAGGCGCAGAAGCTAGGTAGAGAGATTCAAACACCAAGACTCCACTCGCCATTTGACCTCTGTGTCTTGGTTTCCACATTTATAAAATAGGGATAATAATAAGACCTGTCTATGGAATCCTTCTGAAAGTGAAATATAAACTGTAAGCCATCTGCTTAGCACAGTCCTGACATAAAATATATTTTCTACAATCAACCTATCAGCACGTGCTGCATTAATATTCTGAAACTTTTCTTTTGCTAAGAACAGTCTTATTAAAACTATTCAGTATTGTCGCTATCTAACTAATAAGAGAAATTTATCTTTGTTATGGTGACAAGTGTTTCTTATGGAACCTACTTTCTAACCTAAGAAATAAGGAAAATTCCACTTGCTTTGCTCAAATCACAGAACTGACAGTCAACAACATGAGATAGAATTCTGAAGTTTTCTGCATATATACAATTTTCAGCTAATATTTTAATCTACAACTCATATTTCTGAAATAAGATTGTCACTATCGCCAAGGATAAACAAAGGCATGTCAGAATCTCCATATCATGACTCAACTCCTGTTCTCAAGTCTCTTCCAATTAATTTTAATCATATAGTGATTCAGTATCTTCATGTGATAATGATTCACGTTTTAATTTGCCAAATGTTACTTCTAGATTATTTTCAGAAATTTTGGTTGAGCTCTTTCTTAGCAAAGTCACGACTTGGATAGTGGAGAAGATGTGAACTATTATTTCATTCCATCTTAAGCCCAATCACATTTTCACTTAATTTAGATCATCTACTCAAACAGTGACGGTAAATTAGAAGCAGCATGGTGCAGCTGGTGAGGATGGATGCCTGGGATTTGAATACCAGTTTGGTCATTTAGGAGCTGACTTTAATGTTCAGCAATTTATTCTATATTCCTGAACTTGTATCTGAAAAATGGGATTGGTACAACTGTCTCTTAAACAAGATAGTCATCTTATAGAGCAGCAAGCAGTTCCAGGATACAGAACATGTTCTCTAAGGAAGGATAGTTTAACAATGGCACAAGGTGGCATTTACTTACAGTTCACAGATGCCAGCTCTAGCAGGAATGAGAGGCACAAGTTGCAGCAAAAGCTTGACACCATTTTGCCATTCTTCTTCTCTTTCAAATTCACAGTACAAGTAGCTACATTCATCAGATGAAAACTGGTAGAAAACGTAAGTATCTTGAAAGTATAGATGCTGGTCCACTGTTTGAAACAAACAAACAAAAAAAGGTGTGTTTCTTTAGAAAGTCATAAATCAAATAATAAATTGAAAGCACAATCATTATTAGGGGGACATCAGAGGTAACACTGTACATATACATTCTAAGCTCATGCATTCGTTCTTACAATCCCATTGAATTAAAAAAGATTTACCACCTAGTCTACTTTTATTACTTGAAAATTTGGCCAGCATATTCACATATATTTTGTAATTTTTCTGCTTCAGAGACAAGTGCCAATGAAATCAATACCGATTCAAAGAGGGTGCCAAGAAATGTTTTTTAGTGTTCAAAACAAACTTAAAAATAATTTCAAATATAACATGATAGCAAGTTTCAGTTAGCAAGATTGGTGGTTCTCACTGGCAGTGACTGTGCCCTGCCTTAGGGACATTTAGTGATGTTTAAAGACATTTTTTGTTGTAATAGTAGGGACTGGGGTGCTACTAGCATCTATTAATGTACTGGAGAGCTCTCACAACAAAGAACTGTTCAACTCAAAATATTAGTACTGCCAAGGTTGGGAAACTCTTATTTAAAAGGAATCAAAAGCTGGAGAAATTTCCAAAAAGTATTAGCACAAAATGTTTTGCTAACCAGAAGCCTGAACCTACAAGTGAGCTAATAATACCTCCATCCTCAAAGGTAGTTAACTGATTTTCTAAATAGGAGTATTAGATGCAAGGTATTATTGACTAAGAAGATTACAACCACATATCCAATCTGTACCATTCTTTCAAAATGGCAGTAGGGGTATGCCCTAAATATTTATCATCTATAGAAAAAAGGGCTTCTCGGTAACCAACCAGCATTTGGGAGATTGAACTAAATAAAGAACCCAGATTACTTGGCTTCTACCTCTTCAATTCCCTAGGCTCAACTAAGAAAAGACATACCACCATCTATTTCAGTTTCTAGTTAGCATCTATTTTCTGTCCTGTTTAACAAGCTAATCTGCATAGGTCATATCTCTAAGTGTTCAAGATTGCTTAGTCAATTAAAATCGTATACACATTCCACTCATAAAATCAGTTTCTGATGATTACTCTAAGTACAGCAATATAAATCACATAATTAGAGCAACTAAAGATGTTGCTGATTTAAAAAAAAGTTTGTGAGCAGCATCATGAATAGAGAAAAGACAGGAGAAGTGAAAGACTTTTACAGGTATTAGTTTATAAATCAACAAGTACCTAATTACTTTTACAGAAGGTGAGGGAGAAATAAGTGAAAATAAAAAAGAATAAAAATAAACATCCTCAAAAATGTTTCCATCTAGATTGTAACGTCCTCTAGAAAAATCAAATATTTTGGTCTAGTAACTTAATAAAACGATGCTGTGTCTTCAGAACATACAATACCAACCTGATGACATAATTCCCATGTCCAGTAGGAGCTGCCAGACCCCTATGGCCATAGATCTGCACTGGACAAAAGGACAGTGTTCTAGAAGCCAGTCAACCAGTTCTGACCCCACGCAGCTTCTCCTGGACAAAAGCAAAACCATTCAAAGTAAGAAACTCTGGCGAAGTTTGCCCCCAAAATTGTATTTCATACCATTCCTTTCATGTGTTTGCTTTTTTAAACAAGCAAGCCAAGAATAAATAACATAACCTCTGATTCATTTTTCAAATTAATGTTTAAATATCACTTTCTTAAGGTTAAGAGTCAATTCTCTTACTTTTCAAACCACCTAACACAGTAACCATATATCTTCCCAAATGAATAATATCTGATTTTGCTATCAGAAAATATGTTTTATGAGAACATGGACTTTTCTCACCATTAATCCCCAACAATTAAAAGAGTCTGTGACACACAGTAAGTTCTCAAAATATATTTCAGTAAGTGAAGAAATAAATTTAGCAACACTTCATAAATAGATAATGCTTATACCTTGGTAAGTCATGTACTTTAAGGCAGTGGTAACAAACTTCAGTTCAACCATTCATAGATTTTTATCTAGTCCCTTTGAGAATAAAATGATTCCACAAAGGTTAGGAAAAATTGAGACCATAGCCATTGAAATACTTTTGTTTATCACTCTTCAAAAGATTAAAAATTATCTCAAAGAATAATAAATTTGATTGTTAATCTTTTTAATATATTCTAAGCAACCTAGTTAAGTAGCCTAGCTCATAAACCCATAAATCCAGATGTATATGTGTTAGATTTCACTAGCCGCACACAAAAAATTATCTCTGGAATCAGTTTTGAAACACACAACTATAATCCCAAGTCTGAGTATTATAAGCAATATCTTTATACCTTCTTTTCCATCTGTTATTGGTCTCAAGAAACAGAGGAAAAATTTTTAAAACTTTCTGCAATAAGCTTTTTGTTTTTTTGAGGTACTGGGGACCAAACCCCATGCTAGGCAAATGCTCTCTCACACAGCCACATTCCTACCCTTGAAATAGGCTTTTTTCATTTGCAGAAATCTTACTGAATTCCACCCTTCTTTATGACAAAAGAACTTTAAATTGTTAAAAGAAAGAAAGAAAAAAAGAATGTTTCATGTAATAGTGACCTTTCCTCTATAGTGAATATATAAGAGATGTCACTGCTTGTATTTCTAAAAGAGAGAAACATTTTGCTATCTCTGATTGGCACAGTCACAAATTCCTTGGAATCACTCTGTCACAAACAAGAACTGCCATGAGGTGCTACATTTTTAGGGGTGAAGGAAATAAGGTAATAAACTTTTCTGCTGAGATACCTGACTGAACATTCTAGTGTGTATGTGTGTACTTTTGATGAAGCACTTTATTTGGGAAGGTCTCACTATTTGAAAGATACTACAAGATAAGCCAATTCAAGACATTTTCAGTTGCAGGTTTAGCATTAAAACAATAGAAAGATTAACAGTCAAATATATGGATTTTTTTAAGGCAAAGTGGGAAAATATGTGGCAACAAAACAGGCAATTAGACCAAATAGTCAATATTAACTTCTAATTCTACAGGACACCTTTCACGTTAAAGGTCCAAAGTGCTAATTAACTAATTCCTCAACGCCTCTCTCAATTAGCCAGCATCTTGGGGCTCTGAAAGCACTTTTATCCCATGGATTATACACTGCATCATCTTAATTCATTTGTGCAAAATCATGCAGTTCCTCAGTCTACTCTGAGCATCCACCATTGCCTGGAAGGGAGTCATGCCATAAAACATTTGCTAAACAAACCACACTGCCAAACTGCAAAAGGCAGCTAGATAGACACATCTGCTTGTCTGTTCACAAGTGACATGACAGGAACGAAGTTTCGTAGACCTGGTCTTCTCAAAATTGTGCTGAGGAGTCTCAGAGGGGGTGTGGCGGGGAGAGTCTTGTTAAAGTGTAGCTTCTGATACAGCAAGGCTGCAATGGGACCCAAGGTCCCCACTTCTAATGGGCCCTCAAGAGATGTTAGTGACCACAAAGCCCCAATCCCCAGCCCTCCATGCTCATTGAGAAGGACTCACCCTGATTTGGGGGCAGAGCTTTGAACCAATAAGCTAAACACAGTATGCCATACCAACCTTTAATGACTAACTGGGCCCACTCTCATAGCTGCTACTATTTCAATTGTACATGATTGGATCAGCAGAGTGGCTCAAGTGTAGAGCGCCTGCCTACCAAGAATGAGGCCCTGAGTTCAAACCCCAGTACCACCAAAAAAAAAAGACGAACTATTTGTTTGGGCTGGTGGAGTGGTTCAAACAGTAGAGCGCTTACCTAGCAAGTATGAGGCCCTGAGTTCAAACCCCAGTGCCACCAGAAAAAAGTTCAACTGTATGAGTTCTTTCTACTCTTCCCTTATTTTATCAAGTTATGCTTTAGATCACTTTCAACTATCTGCCTGCATCAAGGAAAATGCTAGGGGTAATGAGAAACACTATCATTAATATCACTGAAACAGCCATATTGAGATGCATTTAACTCCTAGGCCCCAGACTCACTGTCCAGGTCTGCAACAATTCCATTAAAATATTAACCCATAGAACAGGGGAGAGCAACGAGGAAGAAAACAGAGTTGGTTGGAACAGAGAAATGCAAATACCAACAGTGCTTCCTACCCACTGTGTATTTTTATTGTCTGTACTCCATCCAGAAGCTGCTCCAAGCACATGCAGATCTAAGTACAGTTGTGGTATCAGGTAGGAATGCTGCCAATATGAAGGTGATAAGCTACAAACCCACATGATTGCTGTAGCAACACATGAACTTTACCAGTCTCTAGAGTGGAAGATTCAGGTTTTCTTGGCCTCCTCCTGTCTCCCATTACAATTTTAGCAATTAATTCATGGCAATGCAGACACTAACATCCAACATAGTGAGGTGACAGTACTTAGTGACTTATTTGTGCAGTGGAAATGAACTCTCAGAAACCAGCGTGAATCTTCCTACTGTATAAAATGAATAGAAAATGTCTCAAACTTTTCAAAGTGAATTCTCATGTGGCATATGGGAAACACTTCACCTCAATTTACTATGAGACAAATGAAAACGATCCATCTTACGCAGTCATAGTATTACTTCATCCTTAAACCCAGAGCATGAATCAGTCCTTAGAATATAAGAGAAAACTGGCTTTTCCCCTTCATAGCAAAGCACATACTTTCTCTCCACTCTGCTTCCCCTAAATCATTAAAACATTCCTACTTTGGATGGATGGTCCTTGTTCCATGAATCTGGTTGATGTACAGTTCCCACTTCCCTTTCCAATCTCTACCCACAGAGATTTTAATAACATAGAAAAAAACTGAGAACAATGACAGACTTTAATCATAGCCTTATGTAGAATCCTAGGAGCTTGCTCACAAGATCTTATATACGTACAATGTCAGTTTTTAAAAGTCAGTGTGTCTAAAATTGATATCATTATTTTAAGTAAAAAAAAAAAAATTAAGAGGATCCATGTGAAGTAGCCCAACCATCACAGCCCCTCCTACTTGCTGTGCTGTTGACTTGCCCTGGCCTTTGAACCAGTGCTTCTCAGACTTTGGGCTGTGTACCCCTAATGGGAAGAAAAGGTGGACACTAGTTTTTAAAAGAGGATCCTGAGTCTAAATAAGCAAAAGTGTTGCTTGTAAACAGAATAGGTAATGGCTAGCAAATGGTCTACTTTTTAAAAACGTACATAAATGCTTATGTGATTAATTAACACTTTAAAATCTTAAAGTGGTTCCTCTCCACACTGCATTTGCTTACTTAACTGACCAACAGCACAGTCACTTCAAAAGTTTGAAGCACATGTTTTCATTAATTTAAACAATAAAAAACACAATGTCAGGCATGGTGATACATGCCTATAGTCCCAGCTAAGGAGGCAGAGATGGGAGGATCATGGTGTGAGGCAAGTCCAGGCAAAATCATGAGACCTACCTGAAAGACAAATTAAAAAGCAAAAGGACTGGAGTCATAGTTCAAGTGGTAGAGCACGTGCATAATAACCTCAAGGCCCTGAGTTCCACAAAAATCTCAAGGCCCTTGTACCACAAAAAGAAAAGAAAAACAAGAGCACTTTACCACCTTTTTATTTTGTCAAGTAAAGATATTGTCACACTGAATGATACCAAGAGAAAATTACACAAATAAAACAAGAAAAAACAAAGTTATCTCACTTCTTTCTTAAAAATATGACATTGCAATACTATAAAGAACAGGAACAGTACTCAGAATAAATGACACCAAAAAAGTAAGACGTATTCTCAGAATAAATGATGTTCCTTTAAGTTATATAAATTCAAGTTTATGAAAAATTCATTATGGTATTCCTGTTTTTTTCCATTGGCCCCAGATGGAGAATAAATCATCATGGTCTGGATTCTGGGAATAGTGATTCCAGATTTTTGGAAGTAGAAGAATACCTTTGTATGGAGGCATAATTTATAAAACAAAATGCACAAATCTTAAGTGTACAGCTTGATTAATTTTTATTCATTACATACCTATATAATTATCTGTGTAACCATTGTCAAGATACACAGAATTTTCATGCACTAAAAAATTCCTTCACCCCCTTAGCAGTTAGTAACCATTCTCTGAAACCAAGTATCTTTTAACATCAAAAATGTAGCAGAATTAGCCAGGCATGGAGGTCACACCTATAATCCCAGCCCCTTGAGAGGTAGAGGGAAGACGATCACAAGTCCCAGGCTACCCTAGGAAAGGTAGTGACAAGACCCTGCCTAAAATAAATGAATGAATGAATAAATAAATAAACAAAAGGGCTAGAGGCATAGCTTAAGTGGTAGAGGACTTGCCTAGCATGTGTAAAGCCCTAGGTTCAATTCTCAGCACTGCCAAATCTGTAATCTATAATCTGTTGGTTCAGCCAGTCCTTAAAACTGGCCACAAGCCCACTCATTTACTCTTTTTTGTGAGGCGATGGGGTGTACTGGGTTTTGAACCCAGGGCCTCACATTTTCTAGGCAGGCACTCTACCACTTAAGCCACACCACCCAGCCCATTTTGCTTTCGTTTTTTTTTTTTCAGATAGGGTCTAATGTTCCTGCCTGGGGCTAGCCTTGAACCAAGATCCTCCTACCTACACTTCTTTCATAGCTGGGGCTACAGATGGGTGCATCACCATACTCAGTTTATGTGTTGAGGTGGGGGGGGGGTCTCACTAACTTTTTGTCTCAACTGGCCTCAAGCCTCTATCCTTCCAATTCCCAACTTTCAAGTAGCTGGGATTACAGGGCTGAGCCACAGTAAGGTCCACTCATTTACTATCATGCATCTCTGCTTGTTCACTAGCCCATACAGGTGACTGCCATCCCACTTCTATACTTCAGCCTAGCCAGAGGCTTGCTCTTACCTAGAGGTCAGCCTGGATCTCTCTGCCCACAGACCTTCCAAGAGTCCTCACAGAGCTTTGACAAGGTCCCTAAAGAGGAGATCTACACTTCTTGAAGTCCCCCAAAAAATATTATAAATGATTGTATCTCAGGGGAAGCAGAGCAGAGCCCACATCTGTGGCTGAAAAGTTCATACCATAACTTCAGAACCAGGAGCCTAACAGTAAGCAAACATACAGCAAAGCTAACAAAAGAAGAGTTACCCCAGGACCCCCCAGCAGACAGAACACACCAACCCCTCCCACTGTGGGTACCAAGGCAGCCTGCCTCTCCGTGCTCAACATCACAAGCTGGTTGGTTATTTTATGTATATTTTTATTTTTTCCTCAAGGAGAAGTGATTTTTCAAGGAGAATTCTTGACAAGGTGTTGAGAAAGTGTATTACCTGTAAAATCCCTTGAGGTTCACCCTGTCCTTTACCAGGTCGGCTGCCTGAACGATAATCATATTCCTCAACGCTCTTCCTGCACAAGAAGAATTCTCTCCATAAATCTAAATGGAAAAGACAAACATTCACTGCAAATGTAGAGCAATAACGTGGCAACTTGTGAGCTCCCTACAGCATGCTATATATATAAAAAATCATGACCAAATCCTCAAGCTTGAGACACACTTTAGCCTATGTAGCTACAGACCTATAATTACCTTATTTTATTTTAGCTACTGGTCCACTTATGCTATTAAGCTATAATAACTATTTTTCAAATGCTAAAGTGCTTTACTTTAACTATAATTATAGATAATCCCCTTTTAAAACACAAAGTTTTCAGTGTAAAATATCCACTATTTTTTAAACACAGTGTTTCTACCACTGCAGCACATTAAGGAATATTTATTATATAATAACTGCCATGTTGATAATGCATTTATAGAAAGTATTAGAAGATGGCAAAATAATTTTTTTCCTATTTAATGAATGTCTTGAGCCATGACACAGTGTGAGTGCAGGCTTCTTTGCTCTGAACCTCACTCAGCTGCTAAGGTCACAACTAGTTCCAAGCTCCCGGACTTCATTCATGGACTTCACAATTCCATCAATCAGATAACATTTCATTTAACTGCTTCTAATCTTCTAATTCTACTATTAGTCTCTGACTCTTGGAGATGAAGGAGGATATTCCTCAGTTATAGAGGTCTGGTTCCTACTTTATAAAACAATCTCCAATTGCACAATGCAGCTTCACAAGCAAAGGAGGCTAAATGGAAAGCCGCTTTTACAAGGTAAACTCTCATAGAAATTGCTATCTGTTGGGGGTGGCATGCTTACATCTTTCTACTTGTTTCTTGGTGAACTTTTTTTTTGCAGTACTGGGGTGCAAACCCAGAGCTTTATGCATGCTAGGTAAAAACTCGCACCACTGAGTTATACCATAAGTGTTCTGGATGAACTCTTTTTGCACCAGCAAGATATTTTGTATCTACTCTTAAAGCAAACAAATTGATAATATATTGTTTGTGACTTGACAGGAATATGTCAACCCTGTCCTCATGCTTCTTTAATTATATCTTTTTTTTTTCCATTATGGGGTTTTGAACTCAGAGCCTTGACCTTGCAAAGCAGGTACTCTACTGCTTGAGCTATACTTCCAGCCCTATTTTTAATATCTTGGAATAATTTTTTTTTTTTTTGTAAAAAATCAAAACTCAACAAGCCAGATGACAGAAAGTTCCCGAGGAAGAGGTATGATTTAGCTGATGCTTAACTAGTCCTAGTTCGTTCACCTGGTCAGTCAAAAGCATTTAATAAGCAGCTGTCAAGTGCTGGGTCTGTGCTAGATGCTAGTGAACAAGGTAGAAAGGCCCTGTCCTCACAAAGCTCAGAATCCTGTTAGTGTAAAGAATGGAAATAATTGTCAATAATTCGGTTGTAGTGCAACCGAAGACATACTCATCTTTTCCCCTCAATGAGCACACAGGTAGTCCCAATAGATAATTCTGTGTTTATATCTCCTCCTACATAAAGTTTATAGAGCTCCCACTATTTGTAAAATACAATGTTACTATCAATGTAGAAAACCGTCAAAGTTTTTGTTTTGTTTTGTTTGTTTTGTTTTCTTTTGTGATACTGGAGTTTTGCACTCAGGGCCTCCCACTTGCTAGGAAGGCACTCTACCACTTGAACCACTCGGTCATACTATAAAATGTGGAAAGTAGGTCAATATTTTTTCCTAGCTCATGAACATCTGGAATTATGACAATGATCTTAATTCAAATACCTTGGCTGTGTCATCTCTGGTGGGGTACACACATGGAACACCACAACATCCCAGCAAAACTCCATTAGGTCAGAGAGAGCAGGAACCACAAAGAATTTGCACCAGGATTTGTGAGCCACCATTATAGAAAATGTAGCAAGAGAAAGAAACAAGATGTCATACCTGGGAAGGAGTATGTTCAAGGTATGGATTGGAAATTCTTCTGGATAGGGTCTGTTTGAAAAGAAAAAAAAGGGGAGGGGATTAGAATCAAATAGAAACCTTTGTACCAAAACACCAAAACACATGCAACAGTGGCAGGCCTACCCAGGCAATGCCCACACTAAAAATGAGTTTAAATCTTGAGTCAGAGCCATATGGGATTAGCCTCCTTCTCATTCAGTGTAAGGATCTGATTAACACTCAACAGAATGGACATTCCATTTTGAACAGCTCCCCACCTAGAGAGCACAGCTAACAGAACCACAACAAAAAGACTGGAGTTTTGTTCACTATATTATTAATGTGCTTAGATTCCATTTCTTTCCTTCTCATTTATACTTTCACACCTCCTCCCCCCAAACACACACATACTCAGGCCTTCTTCACTATCTACCTCCGCTGTTGCCTCAGCTTCTCGGTGGGTTTCTGCTCCCTAGTTACTCCCTTCAAGCCATCCTGGGAACCTCAACTCCACAAATCTTCCAAAATCACCCCTTTCACTTGGGGGCGGGCGGTCCCTGGACCCACAAATCTGCCTCCCATGGACTTCTAGTATTCTCTCTCTACCTCCCTCCCAGACTTCTCTGATTAAGACCTACTTGTCAGAAGATTCTGCCACTAACATCCCTCTCTGCCTCAGAACACACCATTCTCCATAATCAAATCCTCCATCTTCCTTAATGCTTCCCTGAATCCCACTGGACATCAAAGTCTAGGTTTGACTCTTGGGGATATACCCAAAAGACTGTTACTCCAGAGGCACCTGCACATCCATGTTTATTGCGGCACTATTCACAATAGCCAAGTTATGGAAACAGCCAAGATGCCCCACCACTGACGAATGGATTAAGAAAATGTGGTATCTATACACAATGGAATTTTATGCAGCCATGAAGAAGAACGAAATGTTATCATTCGCTGGTAAATGGATGGAATTGGAGAACATCATTCTGAGTGAGGTTAGCCTGGCTCAAAAAACCAAAAATCGTATGTTCTCCCTCATATGTGGACATTAGATCAAGGGCAAACACAACAAGGGGATTGGACTATGAGCACATGATAAAAGCGAGAGCACACAAGGGAGGGATGAGGATAGGTAAGACACCTAAAAAACTAGCTAGCATTTGTTGCCCTTAACGCAGAGAAACTAAAGCAGATACCTTAAAGCAACTGAGGCCAATAGGAAAAGGGGACCAGGAACTAGAGAAAAGGTTAGATCAAAAAGAATTAACCTAGAAGGTAACACCCACGCACAGGAAATCAATGTGAGTCAATGCCCTGTATAGCTATCCTTATCTCAACCAGCAAAAACTCTTGTTCCTTCCTATTATTGCTTATACTCTCTCTACAACAAAATTAGAAATAAGGGCAAAATAGTTTCTGCTGGGTATTGGGGGGGGGAGAGGGAGGGGGCGGAGTGGGTGGTAAGGGAGGGGGTGGGGGCAGTGGGGAGAAATGAACCAATCCTTGTATGCACATATGAATAATAAAAGGAAAAAAAAAAAAGTCTAGGTTTGTGCAGTCACCTCCTGAATGAAGCTCCCCCATCAGGGGTTTGCTCCTCTTTGGAGTTCTTTGTTTTTGCTGTTATTCACATGGCAGCTCTTGGGTGCCCTGCACTGGGGCTGTTTCCTGTGTGTGCACTTTCACCCCAAGGGACCCCTAAGCTCCTGGAGGAAGTGCTGGTACCTCATACCGCTTTGCTTTCATGGCATCTAACACAAAACCTTGCATGAAGATATTTCTTTTTCTAGTCATTTGTTTAGCTATTTAGATATCCATATCAACTAAGTAAGTATTTGCTGAATGGCTTGAATTGCAGGAGCTAATTTTTCCAACCTAACCATCCGGAGAGCAGCACCATCACCCACATATGGTTAAGCACAATGGAGAGCTATTATCACTTCCTCTTGCGGTATGGAAAGAGAACAGAGAAACCAACACTTACTGAACTTCCAACCTATGTTTAAAAGCTTTTTGCAACTCTGTTCCAAGGCAAGCTGTCTTTTGAGACCCCAAGTTTTTAGCCTGCCACCTCCACTTCTTAGAATAATGTGCTAAATTTATGAACCATACCCTGCCAGTCATCACTTTCTAGCATCAGAACCTTCTACCAAATTTTAACCTAAAAAGGGAATTTCCATTCTGCCCTTTCCATTTCACATAACTCCCACACTACTTACCTCTTAATTAAACTGAAATTATTAACTTTTTATCCAAAAATGCCTATTGGTACTCTGCTAAACATTTACAACTTGGTTCAAAGAAAAGAAGCAAATTTTATAAGGTAGACAGCTCATTTTTAATTCCCACCATTATAGTCTAGTCTATAGACACACTCCAACCAGCCCTCCCTAGGCCTTCTGTCATCTGAGCCTACGTAATACATACACTTATTGAAATACTGAGCAATTTAAAGCTTATATATATGCCAGACTTATAATATGAACATGAATCATCAGGATTAATTATTTTCCCCCAAACAAGGACAGTTTTTAAAAATCAATATGGCCGACCAGAACTGACAATCTTTATTACTCATCTAATTGCCTGGATCCGCTCAGAAAAGCAAATTCTTCACATGATATAGTTCAAGAGAAAGTTTTTGGGAAGAAATTAGTTCAAGAAACTGAGCAGGGATATTTTCACAAAAGGAAACAAACCACTTGTCCTTCTCTCAGCTGCTATCCTAAACCTGGCTGTCTCCACACTAGTGTCAGTCACACAATTCCACTTCACAGGAGCTTCCCCCACAGATGGCTTCTTTCTAAAGACCGGTAAGGTGAGTAGATAAAGCAATAAGACTCTTCTATACAGAATAGAAAACTGTTAGATAAGCTGCCAGCCCTCAGGGAATCAACAAGAGTAACATAATAAGAACTGTTTTTTACAGGACACAATTCCTAGATTTGTTGTCAGAAACTCCTGCACACCCCTCTCTTAAACTGGTCCCACGGGGGCTTTGTTTCATTAACACTGCTGACAGCAGCTCTCATACTTGTACCTTGAGGTGAGCTGAGCTGAGGGAAGCCACAGAGCTCTTTGTGAATCTCAGTAAAGACCTGACCCATTAAACTTAAAATAGCTTTCATAATTCTGTACTGCTGTAGAGACCACTTTATGTTTTCTGTATTGATCAAAAATAGTAAGCACCAAGACTTCTGCATGGAAAGTATTCCAAGCATCACCTCATGTTTAAAATGTACTGAAGAGAACTGCTAACTTAGTTTTATGAGAGGAACACCATGGGCCATCCAACTGCTGCTCGAAGTCAACTCAAGGGTAGCTCTCCTGCATTTACCTGTAAGAATGCCACAAGAACATTCCACAAAATGCACTCCCCATTTTAACATTCTTTTCTCTAATTTACTATTACTCAGCTATTTTCATTCATCTTTGAATTCCCTGCTGTCATCTTTCCACTCAGAAATCTAGGGCTTTATCTCTTCACCCCTGTGGCAATTTACTTCTACTCATTTCATATTTGTGAAGCATCTTGGGAGCTTCCAGAAACAGACACAAGAACAAGAAACCATCTTGAATTCTTTTTTCTTTTTTTTCCTTTTTTTGTGGCACTGGGGTTTGAACTCATGGTTTCACACTTGCCACTTGCTAGGCAGGCACTATTACTGCTTGAGCCACTCCATCAGCCCTTTTTATTGAGATGGATTTTTTTTCAAGATAGGGTCTCCTGAACTATTTGCCTAGAGCAGGCTTCAAAACAAGATCCTCCTAATCTCCGCCTCCTGAGTAGCTAGGATTACAGCCTTGAATTCTCTTTCTTGTTCCTGGTTTTCCTATCAATTTGCTCTATATTCTTACATGACTGGTCTATCAATGCCAAGTATCTTTTTGTTTGTCTTATCTTTATTTTGAGGCAGGGTCTCATTATGTAGCCCAGGCTGGCCTCCAACTTGAGATCCTCCTGCCTCTGGCTCCTGAGTGCTGGGAGCAAAGGCATGCCCACCACCCAAGTATCTATCTTCCCTAGAGGCTCTCATCATACTATCACATAAATACAATGCACAAAGTGATGGGTCCTTTTCTTCCTTATTTCCAACTGCCTAAACTGCTTAATCTGATACAATGATTCTTTCATGAAAGACACATACATCCCATAGAAAGAATACTAACAACATGGATGAAAATAATTTAAATTCAATTCAATTTTTTCTTCTTTCCATCTTAATAAATCATGTAAAGTGGTTCCCTAAATGATGCCAGCAAAAACTCTTACTTTAAATATGAATTAGAAAATTGTAATCTTTTAATATTTACAAATGGACAGCCAGAAAAAAAATGGCATAACTCAAATGGATAATTGATTAGCAACCACATGTTCCCTTTTCAAAAAAAAAGTTTGGTGTCCACCAAGGTAAACTGCCCATAAAGATCTTGCTGAACCTCAAAGCATCAGCTCTTAAAGGAGATCTGAAAAATACTCTCCTTAGACTCAAAGTCCTAAGGAGTGAAAGAAACAGAAGGAGAAGGACTGAATCACCTCATATATCACAAAGTAAGAACTGCCCTATTACTAACTTGAACCAACAAGAACTACCAGATTTATCCATAATGCAAGAATTCGGTTCATGACACAACTTTCTGTCACCTTCAGTCAGTCACTATTTCTTTTTCCATCCTGGGTGATCAAGCAGAAAATGAAGGCAGAACAGTGGAATAAGTAACTTGAGTTTCTTATAAACCTAGAAGCCCAAAAACACTTCATTAGTAACTGACAAGCACATATGTTAAGAAATGAAAGAATAAAACAATAAATGTGACCTATTAAGCTGTCCAACTTAATAGGTGGATAGTTTAAGACTGTGGACCCTTCTTAAGCACCAGGATAAATAAATTCAACCAAACCTCAATGAAGACTTCAAGGACAGAATCCCAGTCGTAAACTTGAGAATTACAGTCATCACAAGTTCAGCATAATGAAACTGTTAACAGAAGTCAGTGGCTGAGAAGGAAAGGCAGGGAACCACACCTTTGTTTCTGTGAGTTCTTATTGCAATTCTGCTCCACAACTATTTCCTCACAGCTCTACGGGAAATGTGCCTAACAACAGCCAAGCACAGACCCAGAAGTCAGCAAGGCCACAGCAAAGTCAGTTGTTGTTTTGTTGTTGTTTTCTTTTCTTTTTCTTTTTGTTGGTAGGGGGAGGGGGGATCATGAGAGAACAGGTTAAGTAATTAGCTGAAATCAGGCAGAAGGAGTTAGAACCAAAGCTTCCCTCCAGCCCCCCAACTTCCACTGTAACCTGAGCTGCTCACAAAGGGGAGCGATGACACCATCCCTGCTTAACAACCCACTTCCTGGGCAAAACTCAGGAGGGTAGGGAAAAGGGAAGGTGGGAAGGGATCTGAATGAGAACAGGAAGACCTTGGTCTGATGAGAAGGTTGTGGGCTTGGCCAACCAGAATTCTGCTTTCTGTATACTTCATTATAATAGAGAATGGGCTATTCCTGGGAGAAAACAGGTTAAAAGCCCCCAGACCCAGCCAATTCTCTGGCAGCCTGCTTGGGACCTCTCCATGTCTCACATGGGAACTTAATAAACTTCTTGTCTGTACTCTCACCCTCTCTTGTCCGTGAACTGCATTCGTTGCACTCATGTGACAAAGAAATTAGTGTAAATCAGAACCCTCTATGGCTAAAAGGAGCTGTGACCTAAGCCAGTGCAGCAGGCCTGGATATCACAAGAAGATTCCAGTTTCAGTGGTAGTGGGTTTTAAACTCAAGACAGTGCTATTGTAAAGTAGGTGTTTTATAGCTTGAGCCACACCTCCACTCCCTTTGCTCTGGTTGTTTTGGAAATAAGGTCTTGTGGGGTTTTGTTTGTTTGTTTGTTTGCTAAGCCCACCTGGGCCATGTTCCTATTTTATTCTTCCCAATGCAGCTGGGATGACAGGCATGCACCAGCACACTCAGCCCCTTTCCATTGAGATGGGGTCTCACAAACTTTTCTCCAGGCTGGCCTGGAACTGTGATCCTTCCTATCTCAGTATCCTATTCAAGTAGCTAGGACTACAGATGTGGGCCACCAGTGCTCAGCTAGTGATCTTCTTGAAATATATTTTTCACTGCCCTGTGATGTGCTAAGAAAGTAGAAAGGAGATGACAAGAAGGCTCACTGAGCACCTCCTTTGTCTTAAGCACCTCCGATATGAGTAACTGCACCTACCTATTCTTATCTGTACAGGTGACGGGGCCAGGGGTCAGAGAGATGAAGTACTTTACTAACAGCCTCAGAGATGCAAAGTGAGAGCCAGGACCAACACAAATTTTGACTGATTCCAAAGCCAACCTACTCTTTTTGTAACACGTTGCATGTTACTAAATAACAGTAACTGAGTTTCTGCTAGGTGCCAAAGACTCTAAGTACTCTCACGTGTCACATCATTTATTCTTTGAAAAACTATGAGGGAGATCTATTATTAATTTTTATTTTGTAGGTGACAAAACTAGGCCTCTCCTCACCAATTTCAACTACAGGGATGGGAGCACATCACCCTCGGTAAAAGATGCCCTGCTGAAGAAGGGGCCAAGTCATTTACCAACAGCCTGGGGATCTGAGGCTGAGCCTCCGACTTGTGCAGACAAAGGTACTGTACAGCAAATCCCACCCTGCACCTGCCCACATGGCATGCGCTTGCTGTTACCCCAACTTAGACACAGCCCTAAGCCAAAAGTCTCCTCACATCTGCATCCTAGCATGGTACATGCATACCTTCTGGAAAGGGCTACCCTCTTAACGGCTTCCTCGGCATTCAACTTAATTTTGGCTTTGTATTATTAAAGGGCTCCTTTCTAATATAAACATGTTTCCCTATTTTAAAGCTATTATAGAGAAGGCAAGTGGGTTCTAGGAATGTTTATAAACACTTTATGATGTTGCCTGCCCTGGAAGATAAATCACCAAGAACCCAAAGCTTCTGGAAAAATACACACATTAGGGTCAACAGAAATCCCAAAGATTCATCAATTTGACTTTACTGTTCTTGGGAAAATATGCTTGGTTTTGGTGTTTACAAATAAAACAATAGCTTTGCCTACTGGGGTGGGCTTCCCTGGTTAATCAATTACAGAAAAACCTTTAAAATTTAGGAATCAAGATACTAAAGGTTTAGGAAAAAATGGTTAAATTACCAAGTTTATCTCCATTTGTCACTGAATTCCTTACTGTTATTAACATTAACCCATCTAGTCACATTTGGACTCCAAGATAGACCCTTCCCACTGCAGCTAACATGAAACAGCTTCCACTGTTCATATCTGGGACACCAATTAGCAAATAAATACTGAACTATAGCTCACAGAATAAATCCATGTGTCCATACTGGTATAAGTAAATAACTGAATAACCAAATGAAGAAGGAAAGAACAGCCCTTCCTCACAGAATAATTCCAAAAACCAAATGCAATAAAAAAAGGAAGGCAGAAAACCACTATTAGGCAAACACCACAGTAATACATGCTGCAGACAAAAGTAATCAATGGATACGAAGGTGAGTAGAAATAGGATATTCGCACAGTGCCCCCAGATGCTTACCATGTAGAGAGGAAAACATGGTCCCACTGTGGTGGAGCTTAGCAGATACCACCCTAACCAGCGATAAAATGATCACCTATGAGGCAACATGATAACATCACCTACCTCCTGATTTCATGAACTGAGAAAGGCACTTTTGTCAAAATGCATACCTGAATTTCATGAGAAAATACCAAACAAGTCCAAATTGAGAGATGGTCTTTAAAATAACTTGGATGAAGCCCATCTAAGCCCTGAGCCTCTAGTGATTACTCTCTTTCCCCAAGGACTATAGTGCTTGTCTATATCTGCTGCTGACACAGAAGCTCTCCTGGCTCCATGTGTAGCTCTTTGCCACCTCCCATTAACCAGCCTCAAACTCAAGGGGATTTTCCTGCCTTCTGTAAATCTAGGACCTTCTATCGTATGTAGCAGGAGTTGACCATCCAGTGTTGACATTTCCCAAAGGCACAGTGTCTGATAAATCTGCTGAGCCTCAGGCCAATGGGTAAATCATGGTATGACCACCTCCATGTGTGTCCTGTCTCTCTCACATTCCCCAGCTGCCCTAAGTGCTCAGACATACAATGTACCTAGTAGAAAAGCTAGATACTGAATAACTTGTGTGCTTGCTAGGCAGGCACTGTACCACTTGAACCACATCTCTAACCCATCTTAACCAAAATTACCACTTCAATTTAAACTTATTCCCTCCAAAACTGTTTCAAGCATGTTTCCATCTTCACTTAGATTACATAACAGAAATGGTAAATAAAAATTGTTTTGATGGAAGATTAAACAAAAAGTACGTGTGCTGGGGAGAGAGATGCCAGTCAAATGGTACGAAGTTCAGGTGTGAGCAAGTCCCAGCGACATTCTGCATAGCATAGTGCCTACAGTTAACAGTATGCACTGTATAATGCTGAAGCAATTCTTAAGAGAGTAGATCTTAAGTTCTTATTCCTCCTTCCCCCAGAAAATAATGAAGAAAACAGGAAACTTTTGGAGGTGATGGCTAGGTTCATGGCTCAAGTTATAGTGATTGTTTCACAGTATATTCTTATTTCCAAACTCGCTGAAATGTATACATTAAATATGTACAGCTTTTTGTATGTCAATCAAAACTCAATAAGGAAGCTTAAAAAAAATAGGAAGCAATCGGTTTCATTAATTTCTGCTTATAACCTGAAAACTTCCAGTCTATACCACAACCTAAATTAGCCTAGACTACACAAAACTGATGCTAAGGGACAAACATACACACACACAAAAATTAGTAAATTCAAGAGTACTATATGTTGTTTCAAACATCTGAATTTTACACACAATAATATTCTTTCTGCCTGGAATGACTTTCTCTCATACATTTAAATTTTCATATAGTTTATATTAAAATGCATTCATGCATTTAAAGGATTTTAGATTCCAAATACTCATTTACTTTTTCCCAATTCACTGTGAGAATGTTAAAGATAGGGCTCTATATTGCTCCTACTTACAAATGTCCAGTGTTTTACACAATGCACAGCATATAGTTAATTCTCACTAAATGTCTACAAAGAGAAGAAACTTCCTTAGCTCTGCTCACCTTTCAGAGTTTACAGTCCCTTCCTCTGTGTACCTCTGTGCCTTCACCTGAAAGACAGCCTTGCATGGTGAACAGCAGAGCTCTGAGAACCCACTGCTTGGATCCAAAGCCCATCCACACATCTTAAAAGCTGTGTCAATGGAGAAGTTATTTTAATTTTTTTATGCCTCTGTTTCTACCTCTTTAGTGGATGAGATAAAAATCTGCTCATAAGGCGGTAAAGGATGACATAAGACACTGACTGTCAAACTTCAACAAGTGTCAGACTCTACTGCAAGGCTTAGTGAACAGACTCTTCAGCCCTTACCCAGAGTCGTGGGTCAGCAAGTCTGGAACTGGCCTGAGGATCTGCATTTCTAACAGGCTCCTAAAGAATGCTGGTGCTGCAGTTCCTAGAACTACAACTTGAGATCCACTAAGTTAAAATTATATGAAGAGTTCAGAAGAATGCCTGCAAGGTAGTGATGCTCAATGCGTGTTAGCTGTCCTTACTACACAGCATGCAGCAAGCTTTCCTACCAGTCTGTACAGGAGTGCTGGTGACAGGTCCCTTACTTGCTTGTGAGCCTCTCAAGGAACAAGGTCATATCTTTCTCATCCACATCCCTAGGACACAGCAGAGGACTCATCACAAAGCCAGTAGAGCACTAAGATAGAATCTTCTCACCCGAGGTCCCTCCTGGTCAGTGGGAAAATAGGGTGTATGAGAAAGAAAATCCTTCTACTGGCAGCATCCCCAGGGGTTTCACATCAAGCATCTTTTGGTCACGGGCTACTTCATTCACCCACTTGACCCATGAGGGTTGGGTCCTGTTTCCCATACTTGGGAGTCAGGAAGAGCTAATGTGCTTGGGGCCAGGGCCTTTTCCCAATCAGGGACAGAATTTCTACAGATTCACCATCATTGCTTGAACTCCAGGTACAGTTGATTTTGATACAAATAAGTTTTACCTGGTTGCTGATATGTGAAAAGTCCTGAAATACACTCAAACTTATTACTGTGTCCTAGTTGTGACTACATATCTCAAGTCTCTTATTTAATATTTCATTTTAGAATTTAAGGGGATCCAACCTAAACTTAGTAATCTACAATTCACCTATACAACTGATAAAATTTCAGACACATGCACTTCCAGGGTTAAGGCACCAAGCCTCCACAGTTTTGCAAACAGTGCTGCATTCCCATTTCAGATGTTATCATGGAAGGTCATTTTTCTGGCTTCCTTGAGGTCATTTAGGGACTCTGTTTCTACCTATCTTGGGCAATTCCAGTTTTAAACATTATTCTCTTGATATGGATAAAGACAGCAACTGTCATTGATCAAAACCTTACCATTTGCCACAAAGAGTAGGCCTTGCTTCTTTTTTTTTTGCAGTGGTCAAAGATTAAATTGTTAACTTTGTCATCCACTTATTTCACAAGCTCTCAGTTAGCTGGTACTTGAGTCTTACAAGCTTGTGAAACTATTCTGGGTCACATGATCCTCCTTTCTCTTGCACACATCTTTTTTTTTTAATGTTTTTTAAATTTTATTCATATGTACATACAATGTTTGGGTCATTTCTCCCCCCTTCCCCCTGCCCCTCCTTTAACCACCCCACCCCCTCCTTTTCCCTCCCTACTCCCTCACTTACAGGCAGAAACTATTTTGCCCTTATCTCTAAGTTGTTGAAGAGAGAGTATAAGCAGTAATAGGAAGGACCAAGGGTTTTTGCTAGTTGAGATAAGGATAGCTATATAGGGAGTTGACTCCCATTGCTTTCCTGTACATATGTGTTACCTTCTTAATTAATTCTTCTCAAATTAACCTTTTCTCTAGTTCCTGGTCCCCTTCTCCTATTGGCCTCTGTCGCTTTAAAGTATCTGCATTAGTTTCTCTGCATTGAGGGCAACAAATGCTATCTAGTTTTTTGGGTGTCTTACCTATCCTCACACCTCCCTGTGTGCTCTCGCTTTATCATGTGATTAAACTTCAATCCCCTTGTTGTGTTTGCCCTTGATCTAATGTCCGCATATAAGAAAGAACATACAATTTTTGGTCTTTTGGGCCAGGCTAACCTCACTCAGAATGATGTTCTCCAATTCCATCTATTTACCAGCGAATGATAATATTTCATTCTTCTTCATGGCTGCCTAAAATTCCATTGTGTATAGATACCACATTTTCTTAATCCATTCGTCAGTGCTGGGGCATCTTGGCTGTTTCCATAATTTGGCTATTGTGAATAGTGCTGCAATAAACATGGGTGCGCACATGTCTTTTTAGAAGCTGAGGTCTTTCCAAAACTTACTTCATTGGCCTTTTCACTGCCTTCTACTCTTCTAATATGCTTGAGCAGAATTGGAATCTCATTCACATCCTGCACTATATTTCCTTTTAATGTTTCCAACAATGACACCCTAACTATCTCTTGTCTTTATGTGTTGAAATCAGATTCCACAAGCACAGGGCTTGCTCATATCAGGGTCGCTTTATGCAGAGACCCCGCTTTATAATGGGAAGAGCCCAATCTGTACTGTACTGCTTTGACGCTAATGGCTATTGCCTGACTACAGATGCTCCTTGAGTTATGATGGTCCTATGTCTTCATAAGCCCATTATAAGTCAACAGTACATTTAATAATGCACCTAACCTACTGACCATCTTAGCTTAGCAACATACCACACTGTAGAGTCAGGTTCCCTTTGTCACGGTGTGGCTGATAGGGTTGCAACTCACATAAACCTAGCCTAAGAAAAAAGTCAAATTCCAAATTCAAAGGGCAGCATTTACTGAATGTGTGTTCCTTTTGCACCATCATAAAGTCAATTTGAAGTTGAAACATAGTAATTCAGGGAGCATCTGTATATCCTTCCCAACTCTTTTGACACTGGTTTAGATTTTTCTTCTGCCTCCATCAAATCACCTTTCTAAGTCTACTCACTATGATATTTCTTCTAACCTATCTACACAGTCTTTGTTTTCTCTAATAAGTCATCGAGTCTTCTGGCAAATTGTTTCCTCCTCCCCCAACTTTCTTCTCTAGCACAAAGACCTGCTACAGTGCCAGCAAACATCACCAGGATCCCTTCAGTCAGAAAAGAAATAGAGCACACTTCTTACAGGTTACCATAGCATGTTCAGATGTTCTGAAATCAGGGGGATCTCTAGTTCTCTGGCTTCCCCCTGGAAATTCCCCTTCGAGGGGAATGCAGTAGGCATCCGATCTTTCAGTCTATTTTTCCTGCTCATCAGGAACCTCCCATGGAGACTCCAGAACGTTACTGAAACAATTTGGCACACACAACCTTCCCCAGGCCCATCTCAGCTACTCCATCTCAGCTACTCTTCAGAGGGTGGTAATCAGTCACCCCCAGCCTTTGTCCAAGTGCGGTGTGTGGAGCAGCAGTGGCCTCAACTGAATGCCTCCAGGCCATGCTAATTCTCAGGTTCCACTCCATCAGAGGACGAAGCTAGCAGGAGCCCCCAGTGACTCACAGCCCAGTAAAGTTTGAGAAGCGCCGATCCATATCACCTAGATACTAATCCCTGCTTCCTACTACAAGTGTGTCTAAATCAAAAAGCCCCTGAAGATATCAACAAAGGTCCTCCCAAAGAGGATCACATCAGCACAATGACTTCTGCAGATGTTACTTAGTTCATCATGGTCCCTCCTTAAGGATGAAGTGCACCTAAATATACTGAAGATGTTAAAGAATTCCTACAGTAAACACACCTGCTTAATCCAACAACTCTCAAACACATCTGACCAAGAAACCTGAAAAATGCATTCATATGTATAGCTAAACATCTATTATCACTCAAAGTGCTAACAGGAAACAGCAAATTAAAAGGCTGTCTCAGTGCTGAGTCATCTCCATTTGACAACTGCAAAATATTCTCCTCCAAATCTCTCCAACTGGCCTGCTGACCAGTGACTTGTAAGAATATATTTTAATCAGGTTTAGATGTGAAATTGCCTCCTACTTTCTTGGCTGGGAAGTCAAACAAAACCAGGCCCCCAAAGCAGGACATTTTACAGCCAAAAGGAACAGAGGAAAGGGCCAACCCCTAAGCTATCAGAGCCTCAAACTGAAGTCACCTGTGGTTACCTCAAACTTTCTGCACTAACTATACCTCTCTTCACTTTTTTTTCAGCACCTAGCAGGAAAAGCCACATTCCAACTCCAATTTACATGTATTCTGGGTATATGATCCAAAAGCAGCAGTAAGGTTTTTGTGTTCACCCCTTCTTGTACAATTACTACACAAGAAGAGGTACTTACTTCATAAGGGGTTCCAGTTTTACAGCTCTTAGAATTTTTACCTATAATCAAACATCATTTGGAACTCCTACAAGGGTACTCCTTGCCTTCTAGCTGTATAAAATTAGGCAACAAACTTAATCTCTTCTCTGACTCTAATCACAACATTCGCTTCTCAAAAGTGGTCCCTTTCAATTATGTTAACACTGACCTGTTTCCAAGGGGAAGATCTAAAGTTCAAACAAACAAACAAATAAAAAAGACCCTACAGAGGACCAGAGAATCAGCCAACACAACACATATTAACTGTGGAGGATGAGACCTCTGCTAGTGTATGTTTACATCTTAAAAGGGTTTTGTAATCTGTGGTTATTCCAATGCACTATACTCCCGCCATACCCCTCACTCCCATTCCTCCTCCCTTCCTGTACCTAGTGAAGGCACATGCTGAAGCATTACAAAGCCCTAACAAATATTTAAAGAGCTTGCAATACATGTAAGCATTTTGGGAAAAAGTGCAAAATAAAACTGAAGAAACAGTGTAAGATCAATTATACTTGAGATAGGAAGATCACTTCAGTCTAGGAGCTGGAGACCAACCTAGGCAATATAGCAAGACCCTGTCAGGGACAGGGGACAGATTAGAAAAGAATACACCAAAATGCTAATATAATGGGTTTTGTGTGATAGGCTACTGATAGTTTTTGTTGTCGTTGTTGTTCTTTCCAAATTTCCTATATTAGAGATATTGCATTTAAAACCTGGAAGAAATTCATTAAGTCAGATAAAATGTACACTCCCATTGCCTCCCACATCTAATCCTATCAAGGAAAGTTCACATCACACATAAATGATTATACCAAAAGAACGTGCCCACAGTCAGATAGAAATTCAAACCTAAATGACCTAATCTGTGTATATTCATGGATTAGAGAGAGTTGAGATCTACTTGAAGGTGAAGAGCCAAGAAGGCAGAACAAAACTACAGATGCGGCTGTTTATGCATTGCCCCCTCTGCTCGGTGGCATCCACTTACCCTATACTGTATGAATGTGGAGGAGACTGTGGTAGCAGTGGAAGGAGCCCTCCATGAGAGGAAAAGAGAGAGTCCAGGAAGGCCTATAGTGGGAAATTTCAAACAGCAGAGCAGGAATAAATGGGGCAGCCCTTCCATTTCTAAGTGGTCCTTGGAAAGGCAGAGGATACAAACTGGGCTCTACCCAAAATTCCTGTTCAAAGAGCCTCAGTGCTCAGAGGGTCTGTTTTGTGGCCAAATTGCTGAAGCATTTAGGATCACTTTCTCCTGTCACTGTCCTCTGAACAGTCAGGTTCAACAACATCTGAAGGAAACAACTGAAAGTAAATACAAAGCCAAATATCAATAATATGACTTTTTGAGTTCCCAGTGTGTTGACTTCATTACATTTGTACGCAACCAAATTCTATGTCAGCTTCAAGGGGGAGAGTGTAAGATATACAATGGATTCTGAGGTAAGTACATTTGATAAATGACGTGATAGCACATGGCCAGTGTCATTTCTAGTAGAATCTGAGCACACACACCTGCCCCTAGTACATTCACTACTCACTCTTGGATATGCAAATTGCATGTCAATTTTTTTTTATTAATTGTGATCCTTCCATATAGGATATGGGCTTCTTTAGAACCACAAGCAAGAATTTAAGTTTGTTACCTACCAACTCATAGCCAACAATCACATTTCTTCTTGAGTCCTAAAATGCCAGCTTTCCAGTTTGTATATAAGGTAATGTCAGTACCCCAGCCTCAACATGCAGCTAAGGACAAAGGTAGTGACCAACCCATGGGAGGAAAGGGTTGTAAAGAACCCTGAAATACATGTGCAATTGACTACTTCACACCAATCTTTTACTGAGGGTAAGATTAAGTCACCAACATAGTTGCTTTTAAAGCAATTCCTAAGCTAGACCAGAAACTATTTAAAAATTCATAGATGGAACATATAACTGAATGGTTGACCCTTTTTCCTTTTTTCTAAGAGATACGCCATTTTCCAAGGCATGAGGCCTGTGGAAGCTTGCGTTTCTGCACTCTCCTCCGTTTTGTATTATGGGTACTCTCTGAAATAAAAGGCCTTGAAATAAAAATAGTTATAGAAAGTGCTGAGTTGACCAAGAATTTTCAAGAAAGAAGAATGCATACTCAGAAAGGACCCGGGAGTGAGAAGGTAACCAAGGATTTCCTGCTACTTCTATTATATATTTAGAAAGTCATGAATTAGAAGACATTTGCTGAAAGTAATGGAAAAACTTAGAACACTGAACTATTGTTAAAATCCTAGACATACTTATAATAGGGCTTTTATACCATTCTGGCTTGAAAACCATATATGATTCTAGAGATTGGTTACACAACAATATGGATGTACTGAGAAATGGTTAGGATGGTAACATGTACGCTTTGTGCATTCCACCACAATTAAAAACAATTTAAAAACTGTATTTGATGGAGTCTGAAATTCATAATTTAATTGCAGATGTCAGTCCCCAAAATGAACTAAAATGACAGTTAAAGCCTCCAGGTTGAGGGTTCTCCCCAAGAGCTCTCACTAACTCTGCTGGTAGATGGCTGTGCTCACGCCATGCAGAGACTCAGTGCCTCCTCAAACCTTCATTTCAGTGAGGTTCCACGGCAATGTTAGAAATGTAATCATGAGCAAATGAAGCTCCAGGAGTTCATTAGCACAATTGTGTGCCTCTGTTTTCTTCTTATGAATGTGTACTTGATGTTGCTCAAAAGTCATCGGTATAAATAAAGCCTGAAATATGAAGGTAAAATGAGGACTGTTCCAATTTCAGAGAACAGAACTTTCCTCTTTCCTCAAAAAGCACTTTCTCCTTCTACTCTCAACCTCATTTCTGAAGCAAAAACGCAATGCTAGCAAAAGGTTCTCAACAGTCAGCCCCATTTCTTATTACTGACAAGATCTGACACACACAGGGAAACTTGTTTTTGAAAGCATTCCAATTATAAGTTAATTCCATGACTCATGGCAGGCAATTCATTTCACATAAACCTCACCGAGTCCTGTGTACTTCAAGCTGGACGACAAACACTTCTACACAGTCACAGTCCTATTAGCCATCAGGTGATACATTAAACCTCTAACCACCTTCTCACTGGCTTTCTCACGCTCTTCTATGCCTGGGAGAGCAACTCACTACAAGGCATGCAGAGATACACCAGAAGACGCTGTGGTTGTTTTCTTCAATCACTGGCTTTCAATCCCTATTTTAACTGCTATCCACAGTAAGAATTATATTTCATATGGTTACCCAGGTCACACAAACATTTGTATATACATATATACAAATGTAGCTAAAACAAAATGCTTTTCATCTTTCTCTTATCATGTCTGCCTAATGAGATAAACTCCAAGCACACTAAGTAATGGGATATAGATATATTCATATTAAGTGCTAACATTTCATTTTAATGATTCTATAATCCCCATGTTAAATTGTCAATGAAAAAAAATTCCATTTTTTAAAGCTACTTTGAATCATCAAGCTAGTCAAAGACAAATATCTCAGAAATCCAAAAACATTTAAAATCAGGCTGATTTGCATGAACATATACCTAGATATTTATATGTACGTGTTGATGTGTCTGGGAAAGAGGAAGGGAGAGGATAGAACTGGGAGAGAGAGAGAGGAAAAAAGAGAAACAGAGACAGAGACAGACAGGGATAGAAAGACAGAGAGACAGAAAGACCAACCAACCTTGGAACCAAAAACACTATATTCAATGCATAGAATATATATAGTAGTCACTGCTTTTTTTTTTTAAATAAAGCTTCTCTATAAGTAAGCTGTTTCTAGGTTTGCCAGAACAACCAACAGTCTAAATAATCTTACCTTAAAGGAAAGAATATATCAACAAAAGAATGGATAGGTATCATTTCTTTGAACCAAACTGAAGGAAAAGAATAGGCACTGCAGAAACTGCCTGTTTTATTTTAATTCTAAACATTAATGCTGCAATTTAAAAAGCTAAAGTTTCAAAACTTATCATAGAGGTAAGAAGATTTATCCTTAAGATCTTCCATTTTGGCTGTTTCTCCTTCAACAAAGTAACAGGAGGGACTGTGGGCATGTCTCAAACAGTAGAGCACACGCCTACCAAGTGTAAGACCCTGAGTTCAAACCCCAGGACCACCAAAAAAAAGGGGGGGGGATGATAATAACAATCATGAAAATAGAGCATCAAAAAAAAAAAAAAAAAAAAAAAAGACAAAAGGTGACAGAAAACCTGACTATGGTATCCCTAAGGTCGCCACAGTAAAACTAGAGTCTCAAAAATAAAGAGCAAGGTCTTTATATGTCCTCCAATAATATGAAGTCTCACAACTGATGTTTCTGAGAGAACCATGAAGAACTGAAATACAGTCCTTGAACAAAGGCTTGCAACTTATGATTGGGGAAGCTAGTGAAAGCAGAGAAGGGGTGGTGGCAGGAGGGGCGTGACAGCAGCCTATGAGCAGTGTTTGACAACATACATGTGTACAGATCCTCAACTCACCATAGTGACATCCTGTGTGATAGATCCATCAGAAACTGAAAATATCCCATATCCAAACTGCATGTAGTGCAGCTGACCAAAAAGACATCCTACTTAGCCACACAGCACACCACAGAGTCAGTTGGCTCACCTGGTGAACTGGTGGCTGATTGAGTACTGCTGTGCCTAGAGAGTTTCACGCTGCATATCACTAGACCAGAGAAAGATCCAAATTCAAAATCTGAAGCACAGTTCACTTTCATGAGATCATAAAGTTGAAAAATCTTTAGTCAAACCATGCTATGTTGGATATACACATACACAAGCTCAATTAGCAATGGGCACTTACCAAGCATTGATATACTAATTCTTTGCCAGTCACTGTTCTAAGCAATTTTTACAAATATTAATCCATTTATTATTTGTGGCAGTCTTTGGAGGCACAGAGTGGTTAAGTCCCTTTCCCACAGTTATTCAGCAGGATAGTGGCAGAGAATCCCTGGCTGGCTGGTTCCTGCTCTTGGGCTCCAAATCTCTCTACCACTGGCTTCTTCCCTGGTTCTTGACCCTTTTGAAGCCTATCTCTCCACCCATCCATCACTCTGTGAGCTGACCTGCATCCCAACATCATCCCAGTAATTGCAGAGTCGGTTTCTCTTGTTTGCCATCAAGACTCTCCCTGACTGACTCATCCTAAAGTCGCCTATAAAGAAGAGAGTGTGTGACAAAGCCTCCACTACACCTGGCCCCAGAACAGCTCAGCCACCTGAGAAATGGGAGAAGGAGGCAGCTGTGGGCTGGAGGTGGGTGTTGGGGCAGAGTGGGCAGAAGTCTGCATGTTGAAATAGTGAGGTTTGTTGTTCAAGTTTAAGAAGAGGGATAGGAATTTCCTGTGGTCAGCTAAAGTTCACAGCGTCCCATTAGAGCCTCCTGTGAAAAGCAGTGACAAGTGACCATGATTCCCTGGATTCTGCACATACAGAAACTTAAGAAGTAGGAAAAGTCAAGATGGATAAGAGGAATAAACACCTCCTTTATGTGCAGCCAGCTGCCTCTCTTCCCACACGGCTGTTTTCCACCTTATCTCTTCCACCTAACCCAAGGCTGGCCCAAGGGCAGCTGGCACTGCGCTTATCCAGCCCGGAATGGGGAGGTCTGGCACTGGACAGACTCAGTATGAGGACAGCAGCAGCAATGGTGGGGGAAGCAGGAAGAGGTGAGGGAGAGACAACCAGGACAGTTGCAGGCTGCTGTCTACTTTTCTGTCCCTGAACCAAAAACATGAAATTTGAAAATATGCCATGTAAAAATCATTTAAAAAGATCTCCTCTCTCTGTCTTTCCCTTACAGGCAGCAACTTAAGCAACCAAGACAACTTTTCATATATTCCACACTTACAATCTTACTCCTAATGTCTTAAATAAGTCTTGGGAATCTAAGAGACAGCCTTTCATCCTGTTTCTGACATAGTTATAGCCCTCGCAAAACCAGGAACTGATTTTTTGTATTTTTCTTGATTTTCAGTTGCCAATTAAAACAGAAAACCAACCACCAACTCCTAGCATCCCTTCCTTGCCAAACTCTTGACTTCTCAGTGCATTCACCTGAGAACAGGCCCAGTGCCTACCACCTAAACAGGACCACAGCCCTGAGTGATTTCCCACCTCCAACCTCTGCTTTGTCCATTCTGCACACCACCCACTTAGACTACTATCGCTAGAGAAATGCTTTTGTCAACTGATGGTGACTGCCACCTTACAAGTGTTAAGATCAGGGCCACATACAGTCTCACCTTTATTCTATCAAAAACTACACACACACACACACATTACATGAAGTGGTCCTTTTGTGAAGCACAATAAAGGTCATATAATTACTTTTTATACCATTAAATTTACTTGATTATAAAAGTTATTGAATTATCAAGGGCAGTCCTTTATTCTGGTGACATAGGAACAGGTTATCTACTATATGGTAGAGGAAGACAAATCCTAAAGAAAATAAGTAAGCTAATTATCAATTATTTATGTTCAAAGGTGGTAGAGGAAAAAGACATGGGAAAGGGGAGATGATGCTACCTTAAACAGAATGGCCAAGAAGCCTCCATGAGAGAATGGCCTTTGAGCAAAGACCACCAAGCTGATGAGTGGGTCTGGAAAAAGAAGGCTTTGGAATGAGAAACAGTAAATACAAAGGCCCTGAGGTGGGAGCATGCCCAGTATAATGGGCAAGAAGGGAAGTGGGTGTACAGTAGCACAAAGGGATAAGAATATAGCTTTATTTGATCTGAAGATGAAACTGTCTTCTTTATTTATACAGCTTTTTTTTTTTTTTTGCAACATTAACACACAATTTCCATTTATACCCAATGTAAAGTATGTTAGAATCTCTGGGCAAGTCAAAGAGCTGTATGTGCAACCTGTGTTGCCAAATAAATAACTGATTATTATTTTATACTTGACTTTGTTCTTTTCATACTGTAACAGCAAGTTTAATTTCTGAGATCAAAGAACTGTCAGTAGCATAATTGCTCAGTAAAGTATTTTTAGCAAGTCTTCATTAAAATGATACTTGTGTGCTACATTTCATTTGAACTAGCAGATCTGTTCCATTGCTGACAGACTACTTTCAGTTCTTTCTCGAAGTCTTGAAGAACAGGTAAACCTGTTTCTTACAGCTGTACTGCAAATTATTAGTTTAGATGTTATACTGTGCATAAAATAAGTCAGTTGCCACCCTTACCAAGGTGACACACACCTAGTGAGCAGACCAACCCTACCTGCCATGTCATCTCTCCACTGCAGCTTTCCTACTGTCCCTGAGCACAGGGAGGCAAGGGTACCCTTGTCCTTCCAAGGTACGTTTTGTTCTATCTTCAGAGTTATCACACTGTAATTGTGTAATTTGTTCTGTTTTGTAACACTCTAACTTGCAAGTACCAAATGTTTCTCTCCCCCACAGGGCTTTGAGTCTGGAGGACTGGATTATGCCCTTATTCATTTCTGTATTCTCAGCACTCTCGATACCTGTGGTACACAGTTCTAATATTTGTGCTTCTCTTGTCCTTCACAGCTCCTGGGAGGATGACTCTCTCAGTGCCTCAAGTGAGTGAGATCATGTGACCTGCTCTGGCCAGTGAAACATGAGAAGTAACTTCAGGCAGATCATCTAAAAGCTCATGCAATTCTCCATTCTTTCTTCACAGGCTGTAGTCACTACAGAAAATGTTGACATGGAAATGTCATAAGACAGAGGCAGAGAGCTGGCACATGGAGGACAGCTATCCTGGAGAGCACTCATGCAAAATGTTCTGCTTGTAAGCAAAAAATAAACTTTTGTTGTGTTAAGCTACAAAGATTTTGGTGTCTTTGTTGCTGCTACTGCAGCAAAACCTAGATACAGATTTCAGACAGAAGATAAGATATGCGGAAAGGCAGTGTGGGATGTGAGGGGCAGATGCCACATCACAGGACACCACCTGCAGTGAAAGAAACAATTAACAAAGTCACTAATCCACTTTACTTTGTCTTACATTTGGCCTTCTATTCCCAAAGCTAGTTGCTTAAATAGAAGCTTCTATGTTTATTACAGTCTTCAAGAAATGAAACTGTTTTTGAATTTCACAATCTTTCTTTTCATCAGAGCAATACCTTCATGTATGTATCTTTTGTCCAAGTCAGAAGTCCCTCTTTAAAGCAAGTAGGTTTGAAAATATGATGGTAATCAGCAGTCAGTGCATCTAAAACTCTCCATCCTCTAGTTTGTGTCAGGTATTCACTGGTGTCCCCAACTGCCTGCAATAGTTCCTTTTCTCATCTTGGGGGTGCGAGTGGTGGCATAAGAGCTTCAATAGTCTAAGAAAAATTCAAGACAGAGGCTACATTGAGTTAGGGCTTCTCTGACAATCCTATCAGAGCAGATAGGCTCTCACCATCCCAACTCCTGAAAAGGAAAGTCGGCATCCTCTTCCAAAAGAAAGACAGCCCTAGGCTGGGGCCAGGTAAACTGACAGCCGAGTGCTAGGATGAAGAAACAGGAGCACCTGCAGGAAACAATGAGTGTGAACAAAAGGATGAGCTGATTCAGGGAAGAGACACTGGGAAAAGAGCACACCAGAAAAGCCTTCAGGGACAAGGCTTGGGGGAGAAGAGCAAGAAACGAACGGCAAAGCCAAAGGAAGCCAAACCCAATGAAGACAGATAGCTCATCCAGGGGAAGTGAACAAGGGAATTAATCTTCAAATACCAGGAGAAAGGAATTTCTTAGGGCCAAACCAGAAACAGAGATTCTAAGACCAGAAAGTAGACCTGAATCTCCCAAAAGAAAGGACTCCTGTCCCTGCTGGGGGATAGTGAGAATTTTCACTCTAGACTGGTGGTGAAAACAAGGTACTTAGAAAAGAATCATCCCAGTCCCAGGATCTGAGACCAGAAAAGGAAGTCTGCATGGCCAGGAGCCCAGCACAATCCTCACCCACACTGGGCTCCTCTCAGTTCCCTGAGAAGGACATGGGCTATCCCACGGTCACCTGCAGTAGAAGCCCTTTCCTCTTTCCCCTGGTCCCTCTGCACTAACAGGAGGTAGTTGCTCAAGCATTGCCATTTTCTGGAAGACTTTATCTAGAAAGACTACATCCCCTTTTCTGCAGATTTGGGCCCCTGTCCTCTGTGCTTCTAGCAACCAAGATTTCCCAAAGAAATGACAAGAAAGAAGGGGAAATGCAGCAAAGCAAAGGATTGATATTTTAAACCTCTGCCACACTGAACAACATGAGATAATTCATCGTGACTTGCCTCAGTTGTATGAAGTTCATACCCTTGACTCCCTCACACATTTGTATTTTGGACACATAAATATACAAAAATCTAAAAAGAGGGAAAAATATTCCAAAGTTGAGTTTTCCTCAGCTAACTTGTCTTTTAAATATTGTAGCAACAGAAAATGTGAAGTTGAGGGCTGTTTTTTCTTTAAATGTTCCGTTTATTAAGACAAGGTATTCAGATGTTAGTCCAGCCTTTGCTATCCCAATATTATTTATAAAAGCTAGGAAGTAGTTTCAACCTGGCATGACACCTTAATATAAAAGAACCGATAAACACAGAGAATTGGTTAATTGTGGTCCTGTAGAAGATGATTTGGCTGAGCACCAAAACCAAGAAAAATGTTTTTCATCTCACTGACACGCCCATCACTGGAACCCATGGGCAAAGGAACCAAAGGTGTAATTATTCTATTCAACCGTTTGTTGCCTTGTGAATGTAGTTTTGGCAGGCATTTCAGAACTTGTTCAATATACTGTGACAAAATTTAGCAGGATCAAAGCACCACATCAAGGTTTTAAGCTCCTGTGTATAGGCTGCCAGAGCTAAGGTGTCTGGGAAAAGGGCAGGGGCAGAAAAGGAAACAGCCAGCAGAGAAGGAATGCAAAGGCCCCATCTTAGCAGCTTGTCCAACATGAGCCCAGCTATCCAAGGTGATGCACAGAATGACACTGTAAGGGCACTTAGGCCAGGCTAGAGGTGCAGAGCCCTCTCAGGACCCTCCATGGTTAAACCCAGCATCATTTTATTTAAAGGCCCAGGCCCTTCCCTGCCTCTCCCTCTATCCTCCACCCAAATCCCAGGGATCAGGTCACTTCCTTATCTTACTCATGCCTAATACCCACTCCATTCATGAGTTTCTTAGACCCTGGCTACATCTCCCTCTGTCACATTTGCCAACACGGCTCTCAGCTGGGCTCCTAAATCAGCCCAAAGCCCTCTGGGATCATATACATACTGGGACATGCTGCAGTACATGGGGACTAGCCATCACACACCTTTAACAGCAAAAGGCCAAAGGACAAGAGGAGACGGCTAGAGGCATGCAAAGCAATTAAAGAGGTACTGCCCAGTGGAGCCACAGTTAACGGTAACCACCATCACATTAAGGAGGAGGAGGAAGTGATACCCTTGATCTCACTCCTGTTCTCCCAGTGACAGGGAAGGGAGGCCTGGTGAGGAAAGTTCAGAGGGCAGCTTCCAAGATATAGACTAGAATGGAGAAGGGCAGAGAGTTCACATATGGACAGAGTGACCAATGACCAGCACAGCCACCATGGGCCCTTTATGTTTCAAATGTTTGGGGTGGGGTTTGTCTATTTTTCTCTGTTTATTTTGGAGATAGGGTCTCATGAACTATTTGCCCAGGCTGGCCTCAAACCACGATCCTCCCAACCTCAGCCTCCCAAGTAGCTAGGATTACAAGCAGATGTCATGGGTTTTTTGTTTGGTTCTGGTTGGATGGCTGGTTGGTTTTATGTTTTTGTTTGTTGTTGCTTTCTTGTTTTTTTTAACTGCCAGTCATGCTGGAGAAACCAACCAGTATGATTAATTCAATAACAGCCTTACAGTTGCAGTCCTCAATCTTGGTGCAGCCTTCCATCACATTGATGTAAAGAGAAAGCCATTTGGATGCCTGGCCTCAGCCGCTTCCTAATAATGAAGTACCCAGACTATTGAGGCCTTATATAATACTTGTGCTAGTTGTTTGTCACTGTGACAAAATACCTGAGTAAAACAACTTAAAGGAGGAAAGATTTATTTTGGTTCATGGTTTCAGAGACTTCAGTCCATCATGGCAGAAGAGCATGGTGAGCAGAGAGGCTCACATCATAGTGGCCAGGAAGCAAAGAGAGAATGCCTAAGGTAGGTTTTCTCTTTCTTCCCCTTTTATTCCACCCAGGCACCCAGCTTATTGGGTAGTGCCACTCACATTCAGGCCAGGTTTCACTCTCTTAGTTAGTCCTCTTTGCAAATGCCCCCACAGACACCCCAAGGTAGGCTGTACTACTTAGATCTCCTAAGCATCTCTCAATCCATCATGATGAACCACCACACCAGTGCTCCTGAGCTCATTCTGTCCATGGATGAGCAGTATCCACATCACCTGGAACTTAGTAGAAATGCACATTCTTGGGCTCTGTCCATGAGTTGTTGAATCAAAGTCCCTAAAATTAGGGCCCTGGATCTGTGTTTCAACAAGCCCTCCAGGGACTCTGATGCATGTTCAAGTCTAAAAACAGCCTGGGGCAGAAGAGTTCACCCGGAGCTTAAAGAGACCCTGGGACTAAAAGAAGTCCAGCCCAAGGAGCCACAATTCTTTGAATTGCCCCACTCTATTTTTCAACAAGGTCAGTCTAGGTTCATAGTGAGATCCTGTCTCAAAAAAACAAAAACCAAATCAACCAAACAACAACAACAAAGACATCAAGGCACACTGGAATATGTTTAGGAGGCTTTTTTTTTCTTTCAAAAGTACAGGAAATCTGCACAGGTGCTATTGGACATTTTGTGATAAACTTGACATGGTAAAGGAAATAATAATGCTAATTTGAGACTAAGAGCAACAAGTCTATTCTCCAAAAGAGAAAACCACCTGGAAGATTGTGAAAGACAGAAAGGGGATGCCAAAGAGTTCTCTTCTGATACCTCTCCTGTAATCCTGTCTATGGCCAAATGATCTGCTCTTCTAAAAACAGATTTAGATTGCTCATTTTTTTGATATGACAGATTCCTGATTTAATCAGATTTCTCTTGTGTCTTCAAATGCTCATCTGCTAGTGCTTTATCTTCTCTCTCTCTCTCTCTCTCTCTCTCTCTCTCTCTCTCTCCAACTAAAAAGATGTGGTGAATATTAGACACCCACCTTTCCTCTTGTTTAGGATGGCCCCAAAGTGCTCTGAAGGTTGGGTTGACATCTCAATGTAGAACGAAACTGCTCTGACCTCAGTCAGACAAGGAGCAAAAAGTAAAAATGGATTCCCTATCCGACCATTGATTTCAGTGATAAAATATAGGTATACCGCTTTAAAAACAGGTTTACATTGGTTATTTGACTTACTTCAGGTTACAGAGCCACTAAGTCACAAACTCAGAAAATAGTTCTATTTCACCAAAGCCAAATTTTTGTTTTGTTGTGTTTTTTATTTTGTTTTTTGATTGTTTGTTTTGTCAGTACTGACCTTTGAACTCAGGATCTTGCACTTGCTGCTAGGAGGTACTCTACCACTTGAACCATGCCACCAACCCATATTTAGTGGACTGAAATAGGCATCATACTTTCATTATTGTCTAAAAGCTACCATCACACATCCTCTTCTCTTTTAAAATTTTTTGTATGAACAATTTCATACCTATATATAAACCCACAACACAATATGGTAAGTAAACCATTTACAGTGTTTGTTCATTATAGTCAACATTTAGTGCAGGAGCAGGCAGAAGTGATAAGCCGTTCACTTCCCTCAACTGTAACAAGAGAGTAAAACAAATTTACATTCAGCACTAAAGCCATAAGTGTTGGGCAATCACAAGTATTTGCATGTAAACCTCCTAACAGCTGCAGGTAAATGATTTGACAAGGTCAAATTCAACTGAACAACAAAACCACCAATGAGGCTGAAGCTTTAAGTTGCTATACATAGAAAGGTAACAACCTAGAATGCATAAACTCTGTTTTTCAGGACTCATAACTTTAGTAAAGATTTGATTTGTCTTATTAGCAATCCTGAATTGTGTTTTCTCTATAGACAACACAAACAGTGCAGAATGAAAAGAAAAGCAAGAAGCCAATGTCCCGTGAATGGAGCAGATAAAATACAAACGGTTCAACTAAGTCAAGGAAGAAAGGTCTGCGGACCCACCCCACAAGCTATGGTGGCTCAAGGACAAATCTAAACTGATTATCATTTTTATGCTCATGGTTCTCAGTTTTCAGTCATTTATTTGGGAAATTTAACTCTATTTTCTTTAAAAAAAAAAAAACACTTCTGAGGAATCCATTGATAAATTATTTATAAGTATGTGTGTGTTGTTAAATCCACACAAATAAAACATACACATTTTTAAACCCCAGAAGGAATTTTGTTTTTTCCACCTCCAATATTACTCTAAGACTGTTCTTACTTTTTGTAGGAAAATTTTAAATGTACTCAACCCTGATGTTCAAATCATTACCTAAGCAATATCAGTGTTCATGTAAATTGCTAACAAAATCTTAATATACATTTTATATTTCCATAAATTAATAGGGATTTTATTTGTACGTACCATTTTAAAGCTGTGAATTACCTTGAAATTTGCATAAACTATGCAGCTATATTTTAAAAATAAAAACGTAGCTTACTGTAGTTCTTTTAGTCTAAGACACCAATAATTTTAAGCCGTACTGTCAATTTAATAGTAGCTTTATGTGGGAGAAATAGTACTCCATTAAATGATCTCATCAACTCTAAGATACATTCCAATTTCAAAACTGTTAAGATGAAAAAAGAGAAAAGAGGCTTTAATCAGAAAAATATACAAATTGGGCTGGAGGTGTGGCTCAAGCAGTAGAGTTACCTGCCTAGCAAGCATGAAGACCTGAGTTCAAACCCTACATTATATAAGACGTGTATGTATATACAAATTATTTATAGAGAGGACACAGAAAAATTATAGTTGAACTGTTTAATGTGGACTTTCTGGGTTCAACTTTGGCTCCTCTGCTTACCCAGTTTTTTAGACAACTTCATAGCTTCTCTAGGCAATGAAACCATCCGTCTGTTACCTGGGGCTCTTAGTAGTTATTGTTTTTTTGTGTTTGTTTTGTTTTGTTTTGTTGAGATACCCAAAACCATGAGGTTTGAACTGTAGGCCTCACGGTTGCGAGGCAGGTACTCTACTACTTGAGCTGCTTCACTAGTCTGAGTTACTGTTCTTAAAGTACTTCAAACAACCCAACACAGTAAATGTTACATGAGGATTTGTTAAATAATAAGTTATTACCATCATTACCTACCAGGGAACACTGAAGTACTGGGTGTTTTCAGAGGTAAAACTTTTCTAATTCAACAAACTGATAAAAATATTTTACTTTAAAAAAATTTGCTGATAACCAAATGAGTACTTACGTCAAATGTTTAGAGGAAGAGAAAGTAAAAGACAAAACAATTATAAAACCATGGTCTTACTATCTAGAAGAAAGTGAGGGAAAGATTTTCAAACCACGGATCTGTGTGGCCCAGACTTAGAACATCCATGAGCCGTTTGAAATGAGATGCAAACTACAACTGCATACATGTTTTTCTGCAGTGTTATTTATTTATTTATTTATCTACTTATTTATTTATTTTGGTTGCACTGGAGTTTGAACTCAGGGCTTCATGCTTGCTAGGCAGGTGCTCAGAGTCATGCCTCTAGCCCTTTTTGCTCTGGTTATTTTGGAGATGGGGATCTCATTTTGTGCCCAGGCCAACCTGGACCATGATTCTCTTATTTTATATTTCCCATTGTAGCTAGGATTAATCAACACATGCCACCATATCCACCTTTTTTCCATCAAAATGGGGTCTCATTAACTTTTTTCCCTGGGCTAACCTGGAACCATAATCCTCCCAACCTCAGCCTCCCAAGTAGCTAGGATTTACAGATGTGAGCCATCAGTCTTGGTGTATCTTTTAGTTCTTAAAAAAGCCTGGGTACACACACAAAAAAATCACTTAGTAATCACACTACATTAAAAGGTAAAATAGCAAAGTTTAATTCTATTAAAAGATACTCATGCAGTCTCAATTGTTTTATTAAATTATAAATAGATTCAGTTACTTTGACAGGTATGAACTCTCCCAACTTCCTCATCTGTAGTTTATTTTTTATTTTTTTCTTCCTTCCTTCCTTTCTTCCCTTTTCCTTCTTTTTTTTTTTTTTTAAACTAATGGGGGTCTCGCTATATTACCCAGACTGCCTAGAACTCCTGGGCCCCACTGATCCTCCTGCCTCAGTCATGTCAGTAGCTGGGACCACAGGCAGGAAACACAGCATCCAGCTTGAAGTAGCAAGCTTGTTTCCATCAACATAAATCCTGGGTTATAAGAAACTCATTCTCTCTCTTCTTCCAGTTTTTCATACAGGCTACAAAAGAAACTTGCTTGCTTTATAAATCTCCAGGTAGATATGTAAGACCAAGCTGGGAACACAATGGCTCCTGGATTGAGTCATCCCAAACCATCACATTTCTTGCATTATGGCTGTATCCTGGGAAATGACTGATGGCTGCCCAGTTCAAACCACTGTCAGAGGAGGCTTGGCTCAAAAGGTAAAGCACCTGCCTAGCAAGTGAAAGCCCTGAATTCAAATCCTCGTACCATTAAAAAAAAAACCAAAAATCTCTACAATTCAAACCACTACTGCCAGTGTTTTGGGTAGTCAGTGCCTGGTCCTGGAAGCTATCACCAAAGACATTGGAAAGAAATCAATCATGTTCTGCACTAAGGCTTGAAACATTTTGTGTATCCATTGTTTTGACATATCCCATGTCTTAGACACATGGCAAGGAGGAAAAGCCACAGTCTTTAGAGTCACGTAGTCCTGAGTTCCATTCTGCTTCTGCTTTTCTCTAGCTGGTTTGCTACAAGAAAGTACTGGATCATAATTTTCTCCAAGTGACAATGCCTCTCTTTAGGGGACTATTGAAGTTTCAGCCTGATAAAGGCCTGCCATAATATATTTGGGAACTTTTCCTTTTCCATACCCATTTAAGAATGATTTATCATAATAATAGTTTGCCACAAAAATTAAACCATTTAGTTTAAGTATTTTGCCTTCACATAAAGTATTGTAACTCCTCACGAACTACTTCTAGATCACATATCATCACTGGAATAATCAACCCCAACAAGGGTTGTTATGCAATACTGAGTCAGAAAATTACAAGTACTCCAAGTCATTACCAGTGACTTAGCTCCTACCTTTCCATCTAATTTTAGCTATACAAGTTACCAATTACTGCCAAGTCAATTTAAGAGACAGTCCAAGCATGAAAGTCAGCCTATTTTGTTATGTGACCAACACTGAGATACCACCTAATATTCACTGTATGTTAGAGGACTTCTTTTTGCTTGTTTTTTTTTTTAATGGAATTTGTCAGTGCATATGACAGTAAATTTTTTTGTGCCTAGATTTTCAAAAATATGTTTATGAGAGTCAATTTGTCTAGAATAAACATCTGGCCAGGAAGAAAATTTTTTAATTTCAATGTTCCAAACACTTTATCTACATTATCTCTATTCTTGGAAAACCTGACCTGGGTCCTAGCTCCTTATAAAGGAAGAACCAGAGGCTCAGACATCAGAGTATTATCAGAGAAAGCCAGTTAGGCTTTCTTCTTCCTGTCTAATCATGCAACCAAAGTCTATTGTAGGGGGGAAGGAGAGCAGAAAGAAATAGAATAAATGAAGTATTAACTTGCCATTGACTTCCTTTGATAGAATTCAATGAAATTAAAATAAATGAATCTACCATTTCCTTTTCTTCTTCCCAAATAAAAACTTCTGAAAGTAACAGCTATACAGTTTTTAGTTGGCCCTTTGTATCCATGGGTTCTGTATTCACAATTCAACCAGCCATGGGGACAAGAATATCTGGGGAAGGGGAACAGCCCACAGACTCTTTCTCTTCTCATGAACTAACCAACACAGTAAAACAACTATTTATATAGCATTAACTCATATTAGCTATAATAAGCAATGTAAAGATGATTTACAGCATATAGATGGGAGGATGTGTGTAGGATCTATGCAAGTACTATGCCATTTTATATAAGGGACTGTAGCCACAGTTTTATAATTTCCAGGTTGAAGCTAGCAGTCTGTCAGCAAGCAGAGGCAGTGATGTCAATGTTTCTCGACTTCATCACATGTCCTTCTTATCTAATCTGACTCACCTTCCCTGGAAGATGTGTACCTTTTTAGTTGCTTTTATCTTCCCTCAAGCTACCACGAGCATATTAGGAAGAAGTAAGCTGGGCCAATACATAAGGTTTTGGATTGATCTTGACCAAGATGAGCCTAGGTGATATTTGCTTATGACACAATGAATGCTCTTTTCACTTTTGGTACATACTAGTTACCATTCACCTATATTCACATTGCTTCTCCCCATTCTCCCTGCCCCAAACCCAAGAGGTCAACCACAGCCTCTGTGTGCTAAAATGAAAGAAAAGTTAAAAGTCTGGCATTACCAACAGCATTTATTGACCTCACTCAGAATGGTAAGGCAATATCAGCTGGTCCTATCAGATTATGGTGGTTGAGAATAAACAGAACCTTTGCCCTCGCAGCACGTGAGGAAAACTAGACAGTCAATTTAGAGCATAACTGGGTTCTGTCGAACCAGGCTGCCAGGAATTCAAACCTCCCTTCTCCCACCTACACACACTGTGATCTTCTGCAAGTTAACTCTGTGTTTCAGTTTCCACATTTATAGAATGCAAATAACAGCATTTAACTCCTAGTCTTGTTGTAAGAGTTAAATGAAGTTTACATCACCAGCACAGGCCTGGCACATTATTCACTGCTATGACATGTTAGCCATTAATTTTAATTTAAATACAAAGAACAAATCATGCCTTGCCTATAAAGTACATGTTGGAAATGAGTATAAATTGAGCACACTGGTAGAAGCTGGAGCAGTGTGGATGTCTCAATCAGCAAAGTCAAGTTTCTGGTGGAGGAAGGCATTGAGTCACACCCACAGTGCTCTGGCTTGTTCAGAGGGAAAGGTCACTTTGTCCCTCTTTGACAGGAAGTTCTGGGAGGGGGAGGAACAGGACATGAAAATAGAGCCTCCTTCTGAGGACCACCAGCTGTTCTTCCCGGTGTCTCCATTTTGAAGTGCACCTGCCACAGGGCCACTGTGGCAAAGATGGCAAAGAGAAGATGGCAAAGAGAAGGGGGTCACAGGACGGAAGATAGCCACCCTCCCTTCCGATGTCTAATCCAAAAGCTGAGAATCACCAGAGGACTGTGGCAAACAGTCTATTTGGTACAACTGGTGAATCATCTGTTTGCTGTAACTGAAACATATTTCAAGAAAATTAAGGCAGTAGCAGAGCACTGTGAAAAACATCTCAGCAACAACCACCAAAATAAGTCAGTCCCAGCATTTGGACAGCATATATAGAAAGAGGGAATGGCTATCTATAGCTGTTTTATTAAGGGGGAAATGTCAGTCTTAGAAATAGTCCAATGAGGAGGATTAAAAAATAAAAAATTAAAGTAGGAGCCATAAGACCAAGGCAAAAGTAATGCAGCCACTAAGTGAGGCAAAAGTCAGGGAAAATGAACTGCTGTTCAGTAAAAATAATCAGTGCTCCTTGAACAAATGGTCACCTTCAGGTATGGAGCAGTAAATGGCCAAGATCAGCTTGGAATATCTCCTGCCAGAAAGTAAGATTTACTGAGGTCATGTAAAACATATACAGGAGACAAGAACAAACCAAGTGTCAAAAAAGAATATTTACTACAATGTGACAGTATATTAAGATCCATAAATTCATGCTGGGCATGGTGGTGCCAGCCTGTAACTTCAATATGAGGGAGGTTGAGGCAGGAAGATTGGGAGTTTGAAGTCACCTGGGCTATAGTTAGTTGGAGGTCAACATAAGCTACATAAGTCAAGGCCAGTCTGGGATATACAGTTAGACACTATGTCAAAAATGAAAAATTCACAAATTCTTAATGATACTTTAAAAAAAAATCATTGGTAATCACTGGAGGTTGTTAGAGCATCAAACAGTACTCTGAAAATTGATGAAAGGAATAAAGTTAGGTCTTTCACTATCTTTTCTATGTAATCTGAATTTTGGGAAGCTCAAATAATTGGTGAGGCAAAATTCTTCATAGACAGTATTCCAGTTACTAAATGTAAGAGTACTGGTAGACTTAGATTATCACTATTTGTATCCCCTAATGAAGTAGATATGCTACAACCATCTATGAAGGTAAAATCATTAGGTGAAAGGTAGAAAGGTAAAGTGATATTACCTAAACCCACTAATCAGTCTTAATTTCTCCAAAAGAGAGCCATCCAGACATTATGGATTTCATGATGAGATGCAACAGATTTTACAAAGTACAAAGGATACTTGCCTTGAACCTGAATCTATTCAACTGATATCTAACTCTGTATCTTGTTTCTAATATGATAAAAGAAGGGTGGGGACTGTTATAAAATAGTTTTAAAAGCCTAATGACCAAATGTAGCATGTGGGTTGCATTTGGTTCCTGATTCCAACAATCATAAGAGAAAACCGGAACATGGGAATTATATTAAGGAATTGTTAATACTCTTGGGTGTGAAAAAAGCACAGAAGTTTCATTTGTTTTTTTTTTTTGTTTGTTTGTTTAATGTCCTTATAAACTATGTAAACTGAAACTTTTGTGAGATGACATGATGTTTAGGATTTTGCTTTAAAACACACCAGCCCTCATCAAAAAAAAGTAGAGAAAGGAAAAATAAATGAAAGAAGATTGGCAAAATGTTAACTCCTTAAACGTGGGGATTTATTATACCATGCTCTAAATCTCCATTAGGTACTTTTTTTTAAAAAGGGTTTTTTAAAGGGTTTGGGTGGGAATTCAAGCTGTGCCTTTCCTTGCGACTGATTACTAAGAGGTGGCTCAGATCTCCCCACAAAGCAAAACTTAGTTCTTTCCCCATTTGTCCAAAAAAGGTGCTATCTTAATCAGTACATGTGGTGACTAGGATTCACAATCCTAGCTCACAATAGCATTAGAAGGAACCAAGAAACTCTGCTTTATTAACCAAATGACACCTTAATTTACCCCAGAAAGACAGCCTGTAATGCACCTGTGGTAACCAACACACCTGCAAAGAACCAAGTTGGTGTCAGATTGTCCAGATTCACAGGAGCCAAAGGCAGCACAGACAAGAGCCACACATATTCCTAAATTAGTTTTTAGTCAGTGTAAGAGTTGCACACTGATTTCCCAACTTGTGTAAGGGTCAGAGCTGCTTCTTTACAGTAGTAATGAATTTCTGTTAACCTGGCCCGATTTCACTCAGCTCCAATATGAAGCAGTGCCAACCCATTGAACACAAACCCAGAAGTCCACAAAAGAATCTAAGCCATGATTGTTTTGCACTAGCATTACCACTCTAACCACGGGGTGGGGGTGGAGGGGAAGTGTTACTCATCTAATCTCAGATGCTCCCAAGTCGCCAGCTAATTCACCTGGAACCTATTTTACCTGTTTCTCTCCTCTCAAACCCCTTCTATCACAGGCTGAAGGTTTGTGTTCTTCACAAAATTTAAATGTTAAATTCACCAATTTAAATTAATTTAGATTAATAAACATTAATTTAAATTAATAAACATTAACTTAAATGTTAATTTCATCATAATGATATTTGAAGATGGTGACTTTGGAAGTATTTAGGATAGGATTGTGTTATGAGGGTGGGGCCCTCATGAAAGGATTGGTGACCTACTAAGAAGAGGAAATGAAAAATCACACTTCCTCTGAAGTACACTGAGGAAAGGTCTGAGGAACAAGAGCAAAAAAGCGGACATATGCAAGTCAAGCAGAGAACCATCTCCAGAAATGAAATCAATCTACACATCAATCTTGGACTTTTCAACTTCCAGAACCACGAGACAATTAATTTCTGTTGTTTAGGCCATCTAATCCATCATATTTTGTTATGGCAGCTTGAGTTGCCTAATACAGGTACACATTTCACTTATTTTTCTCTCTTTCAAATTCCTTCTTACCCCTCTGATGGTGAAGGTTCCAAAAACACAACAGAAGTTCCAAAATAGAAGGAGGGGGAAATAATGGAAAATTATGGGTTTCCAACCCAGGAGAATCTGACAATCTTTCCTCAATTTAAAAAAAATGGCCATTCACTGAAGTTTCTAAAAGAACTAATATAGTATTAGAATCCAAAAAGAGTTAATAAAGTTGTATGTTATTTGAAGGAACCATTCAGAATAATTAAGAAAATAAGAGTAAACATGTATATAAGCAAGGCGCACAGCATGATCCCGGGCAGCAAGAAACAGAAGTCTCCCGGTAGATGAACAGTACAGATCTATTTATACAGAAACCCTCAGCAATTCTTGTCACAGACTGCCTGGCTGTCCTCATGTCTTCAGTATTCCATGCCATGAAAAGGTAACTGTCAAGGATAATAGGAACCCAATTTGACCTACTTTTTCCTAGATTCTTGCAAAGTCTGTAACTCTCGTTCTTGTGTTTATTTAGTCATCACATCTTGGGGACACATTTCCTGGCTTTTTTTGCAGGCAATCCTATAACCGCCACACCTTAAGGTCACCTGTGGGGCAGTTTCAAAACTCTTCTGGATTACCAATCCAGCTAATCAGAACATCCTTCTGAGGTGAGCCATGGGCAGTCCTAAACGGGAAGAAAATGCCAAGGAAAGGAGGACGCAGCCTAGAGAACCTGAAAGGCTCCATCAATTCAGATTCTCCCGCACCCCAAGGAAGCCACACCAAAACCAGTACACCTGCCCACCCTCAACTTTCCACAAACCCACGTTGTAAAGTGCTAAAAGTCTCTCACTAAGATCTTCTTCTGAAGTGGACAACTAAGAGACTTGAGGTTTTAAATTATAACAAATAATTACCTACATTGTTGCAACTTCTCAGTAAAGACTAATTAAAGAAGAATTGTTAAAAACAATGACGACCCACCAAAAGTGCCCCCAAGCCCAGGTGAGCAGGGAAGTCTGCCTGGTGTCCTGACGCCCTGGTAGAACCTCCTACTGCTTTAAAGACCTCAGGGGACAATGAGCAGGCCTTTCCCGCTTCTCTTAACACACAAAACATGTCTGACCTGCTCAGGTCATTAGATGCACTTAGAACACAATGAGGGGGACTCCTTCAGCAGGAAATCATATCTGAACACACCATCAGGAAGTCAATATTTGAGATTCCGGGGGGCGTGCACTCTCCTGCTCAAAGGGGCGTCCTGGAGTACTAAGTGCTGTAGGCGCCAGAACCCAGGAACTAGAAGCTCAGCCAGGAACTTCCAACTCCTAGGTCTCGCCCTCAGCAGTGGCGGCTGCCAGAGGAAGTCCCGATGCCCAGAGCTTGCAACGGGACGTCCAAATCAATCACACACGTTTCAGGCGCCTGCAATATGGGATCCCTCTTGTGGGGCCTGAGGCTTGCTGTCGGATCGGGTTGGCTGCCTGCTAGGCACCGGACACCTGCAGCTTCCTCTCCGAGAAGCAGCAAACAGCCCTGCGATGCCTGGGTCCAGGTGCCCTTTGGGTTAAGTCAGGTGCATCTGGGGAGGGAGGGGGAGGGGAAGTCGCTCACCGAGGGGACACCCAAGCCCTGCGGTCCCGGGTCCATCCTCAGTCCAGCACATGGGCGCCCCTTCCGCCACCTCCCCAACTTCCAGACGGCACCCCAGAGCGGCCCCGGCGGGTGGGCGCGGGCACCACGTGCACGCCGCCCGTGCCCGCTCCGCTCCGCTCTGCTTCGGCTGGGCCACTCACCCGGCCCCCGGCTGCGCTCCGCTTCCTCCGCAGCGTGAGCCCGCTCCGCAGCAGCGCCGGCAGGTCCCTCAGCCGCGGCCGCAGCGACGCCGCGGCTTGCTCACGTTCGGACTCGTGGGCGCTGGGGCTGCGGCGCAGGGCGCCGTCCGTCGCCGCCACCGCCGCCGCCGCGGCCAGGGCCGGGCTCTCGCACGGCGGCTGCATCTTGACGGAGCCCACGGCCATCCTCATGCCCTGACGGCGGCTGCGGCGCCCGCGGCTCCTCTCCTCCGCGCTCGCCTCCGCGCGCCGTCCGCGCCTTCGCCAGGCAGCGAGAGGGCGCGACTGCGGCTCGGGCGCGGGCCGCGCTGCCAGCCGCTGCCCATTGGCGCGCGCCGCGGCCCCCGCGAGGCTCAGCCCCGCGCGCCTCCCCCTCCCCGCCCAGGTGCGCCCGGCCCCGCCCCTCCCCGCCCCGCCCCGCCCTCTCGCGCCGCTCACCTCCGCCTGCAGACCTGGCCCCCCGACTCTCCCACTCCGGACCCCAGCCCCGGAGGTACCTGCCCGAGGGCACCGGCGCTGTGCCCGGAATCCTCCACCAACCCCACTCCGGCTCATCGCCTGCCACCATTCCCTTTAGGCTCAAAAGTCACGTTTCACTTCCCTTTCCCCAACTGCCAGGCTTGACCTGGACATCTACCAAGTGAGCAAAGTCCTCCAACCTCGAGGGATTTTTGCACAGCCTTGCCCCACATAGTCATCTTTATTCCTAGAACTGTTTTTGCCCAAGGAACTTCAAAAATAGGCTCTGCATTCTGCTAAAAAAGAAGTGCCATGGGACACAGTTGCGCTGCGCTGGCCCTTGTTGGCCCTCTCTTCATGAAAGGATGAGTGGAGTAAACTTTTGTTGGTTATGGTAGGTGTTTAGCAAAGTAGGTGCAAGTCTGGTGACCCGAAGGTGAATCTCTGTTAACATGTTGGAACCTGACCTCCCCTAAGACCTGCTCTGTGTGATGAATGTGCTTGGTAAACTGTTGTAAAGGCTTACAGGTGGTGTGAATCATTGTTTGCACCGTTCCAGGAGGTAGGAATTGTGGAGCACTGACAATGAAACCTCAAACTCCAAGGGGCTGTGATTCTCCATGTCCCAGCTCCATCCGCCTTCAACAAGGGCCACCTAGGGCCTTTACTCTTCACCAGTAGGACACTGGAGTCCTCGTTTTTGCCTCTGACTTGGAAGAGTTGAATAAGCTGCTTCATGTTTAAAATTTTTTAAGTGACAAGTAAGGATTATATGAAGTCAGGACCTTGAGCTGCCTTCCCATGGTGCCACAGCCTGTCATAAAATAGATGCTTGGCAGGTAAATAAGGAAATGAGACCAGATAAGGAAAAAGGAATAGTGATCTGTGCTCTCTGCCCTTAAGGAATGAAATATTTGGTCAAGTGTCTGTAGATAAACATATAGAAAAACAAAGCTATTGCAAGTTATGTGGATAATGAGTAAGTACTCCTGGCCTGGGATGGGCAAAGGTAAACCAATGAAGGGGAAAGAAGTTTGAACTGTGCCTTAAGGCTAAGGGGGGAATATTCAACTAGGCAGAAGGAGAGTAAGGGTCCTACCAGTAAAAAGAAAAAAATGCGACAACCCCAAGTTGGCATTACCTATTGACATTGGACATTGAGACTCTACATCATGCTGGTGGGAGGGAGGGATAGCATAATTTAAAAAATGGGAAAAAATAGAGGAATGGCTGTCAGTAACACACTACAGAAGGCCTTAAATCCTGTCACATTCAGTTATGTGTATTTCCTGGAAAGGACTCTTTAATAAACTCTATAGTCTGTTAGTTTCCAAATACCTATTATGTATATTTATCCAAGGCTGAAATCCCACTTCTATGTGCCATGTCAAACTGTATCCATTTTTATAGTGTTAAAACAGTGTCTTAAATACCCCATACTTCAAACTCCCCATTATACACCAACTGGAGGGTTGACACACAGTCCACCAGAGTCCCTATAGACATTTCTGGTGAACATTCACTCTGATGGGAGGGTGTTTATGCCATATCACCTTCATCCTAAGAATGTTCTTTGAACCTATACTGTGCCAAACACAATATATTTGTGTCTCCTAGTACAGGTTCTTGGTCTTCAATGCAAGGCCAAGAAGTTTGGACTTTGTTCCATAGATTCTATGGCATTGGCCAACTGTCCAAAACTCAGCATCAGAAAGGGCCTTTAGAAAGTTGCCTTAGGTTAAGGTGACATATGACAAAGGCTATGTATCCTCAGTACAAAAATAGGCAGACAATAGGAAGAGCAGGAATGTGTAAACAAAAGGGCCATGTCACCGCTTCAGATCAAAGACATCCCAGCCACGCTGCACTTTTACCTTCTGACTGTACCCCCCACCCTCCTGCAGTCCCATCCAACAGCACTTGCTAATACTGATGGAAATGTCCTATATCTGATTCACAGCCATTTGCCACACGTGGCTACCGAGCATTTGAAATGTGGTAGTGTGACTGAAGAGCTGAATTTGTAACTTTTTAAAATTTTAATTATATAAATTTAGATAGCAAGCATATGGCTAGTGGCTACCCAATATGGCACAGCACCATTCTAGAAATCCATATTTCTCTTGCTTAACTCATTCCATGTCTAACATCAAATGTCACCATTTCAGTAGGACCTTCCATAACCATGTAGTTTAAAATTGCAGCCCTTCCCATCCGCTCCTGTGTCTGTCATTCCCCAGCCCTCCCTATAGCCTATACATTTCTATATAAGTTCTATATATTCTACTTATTCATTTTGTCTATTGTCTGCCTCCCTATAAGTAGAATTATACCTCCAAAGAGCAGGATTTTTTCCTTTTTCTTTGAGTACGTTTAAGATGTAAAACACATTAGTTGAATAATTAAATGTTTCCATATATAGAAATTTAGTTTTTTCAAATGGAACTTAACCTGGATTTTTATAGAAAATATCCTGATTTTGCAACATCCTAAGCATTAAAAATGTAAATACAGTTTATACAATGCCCACAAAGACCAAATAAGACAACTGGCCAGCAGTTTGTGACTTTTCCTAAAGATTGGTATACAGAGCTGATTTTTACCTAGGAGAACCATATCATCAATGCTGAATCAAGTGTTGAGAACACACAATTTTGTTCTTTTTTTTGAATCAGAGTCTTGCTATGTAGCCCAGGCTGGCCTGGAACTCAATATCTTTCTGCCTCAGACTCTCAAAAGTACTGGGATTGCAGGCATGTACCACCATGCCTGGCTCTGTGGAAACACAAATTTTATTGGCTATTGGCAGTAACAGGAAATTGGAGAGCAGAAAGATAGCTTTAACAGTGAACTTACTCACAAGTCATGAGTGCCTAAAATAGTTGTGGTAGTGGAAACAGAAATGAAGGTTAAATGTTAGACAGTACGAAAGAAGGGTGGGAAGACTACAAACTTCATATTTTCCAAAAAGGAGCACTACAGCATCTCCTTATGGCCCAAGTTCTTCTGCAATGTGATCATGTCACTCCTCCATAGAGGCATGGGCTTTGTTTCTCCATCTCCTTGAATTTGAGCCTTGTGAATGCTCTGGCCCATCAAATACATACAGATGACTTCATCAGTTCTGTAAATAGCCCTTACTAGGCCTGGCAGCTTCTACTTCCTGCTCTCTTGGAACGCTTGTTCTTGGGATATACCCACTCAGAACCCAGCCTCCTTGCTGTGAGAAACCTAAGCCATGTGGGGAGGTCCATGTGGAAAGTGCTGTGGCTGCTGAGTTCCCACTACGCAACAGCATCCATTGCTTGGCACTCATAAGCCATTTAGGACTCCCAGCCCAGCAAAGCCTTCAGACAACTTCTGTACAAGCAGACATTTGTAACCATACTTGAAAAGCCTGAGCAACACCTACTCAGCTAAGCCATCAACACGCCAAACTATGCAGGACAATAACAAATTGGTATAAGCCCTAAGTTCTCTATAACAATAGAGAATCAGAACACATGGTTCAGAAAAGCATGAATAAAAGGGGAGGAAATTTATATTCACTTTTGTATGTTCAAGAAGAAACTCTAGAATTTTCTTGCAAGTGGTCAGAATTGGCTGTATAGTAAAAAAAGGGTTTTCACATATAAATAAACACAGACACACACATATATTTAAACATGTGAATGTACTACCTGTTCAAAAAACACTTTTTAAATGGCTCCAGATGTAGAGAACCCAGGGAGATAGGGCAAGCTGGTTTTGTGGGAATGAATTTTATGTAGCAATTACGCTAAGTAAACTAGTGGGCACCCAAGTGGACATCCAGCCAACCAAAAGAGAGGGTGAGCTGCGGCTCTTGAGAAAGAACTGGAGAGAGATGTGCCAGAGTTCAGAAGGATGATGGTAAAGAGCAGCCCTAAGCTAGGGGTTTGAGGAAGGGGATGAGGAGGAGCAGAGGCCATTTGTCTCTTGTGAAGGTTTCCACACTTAGAGAACTTGCTGCAATGACTTTTCACCCCCCAGTCCTACGGAATTCGGGTAGCGCCTCTAGTGGCTTTTCATCATTTCATTATGCAGCCCCAGATAATTACCTGGAACACCAAGGAAATCATGGGTGCCTGGGTTTTCACTTGAGTCCCATTGCTCTCTGTCTGCCTGCTTCTCTTTTGATACATGTACAGAAAGCATCTCAAGTTCACAATTTTCCCAGTGCCACAGCTATAAGGAATTCGATGTGTACTCTTTGGAGCCTATCCTCCCATCCCCACCATGTGTCATTTTGAACTTTATCCCATTGAAGATATTTTGTATTGATTTACCAGCTCTCAAAAAAACTTTTTGTGTAATTTTGTCTTCCTATTCAACACTGCCAACACTCCAGTAATGACCAAAATGGATTAAATATGAACCTGACCTTCCTTAAGTGCTAAGGTTGAACAGGGAAGTGATTAGAAGGCAGACCCTTGCACAAGTAACCCATGTCCTCCCATCCTGCCTCTCCTGACAATGCCAGAACCATCTGTGTACTTGATACTAATGCTATTTTTAGGTTTTCTTATAGAACAAATATGCAATTGAAAGAAATGTAGCAAAATAATAAAACATGTTTCAAATCTAAAAACATTAAGGCTTACTCGTTTTATTTTAGTTTTCAAGAATCATAAATAGAACTATCTCCTATCACACTGCTCATAACAAACCTATGTGACATGATGTTATTATTTTTGTAGGAAGTACACAGCACTACGCATCATGCAAATATTCCCCTTGGGGATAATAAACTTTCCTTGTACTGTTTTCATTGGTGGCTCCAGCCAGAGACAGTGGCTGATAGGGACGGGTGCCAGGATGGATGTTCTTCCTTATAAGTTCATCTTCTATTCATTGCACTTATAATCTTGGAACAAAATCTGTTCTTGCTTTTCTTATGCTATTTACTACAGTCATTCTGGAAACTTCTTTATCTTTTAAGTTAAATGTACAAAGCCATCAAGCCCTTGGGTATTTAGGACATTTGTGAAAAAAAAAAAAAGAAAAGAAAAGTTCTGTGTGGTCAAATGACCAGAGAGATGGCATTGAAGGAACTAACTTCAGCAACAGACAGCTAAGCCAATCTTGCCCCACCCTCCCTTCCTTGCTTATGTGAATTTACTCACCCTTATAACCAATCAAACAATACCTCCTCCTAGAAGCCTTCTCTATGCTTCCATTTACTGCAACTATGAGTCTACTTTTACTACTTCTCTAATCACTATCTGTACTGTATTTGAATTAAGTCAGGTGTGCTTACCTGAGCTAATTGAGGTTATAAACCCCTTGAGGGCAGAAATAATTCATATTTGTATTCCTCTCTATTATCTAATGGTCCCTAAGCACCTAGTAGATGCTATGTAAATAAACGCATGCACGAGTGAATGGATGAACAAATGAGTGGATAAAACCATGACTACCTAAACACAGTTATCCGAAGTTAAGGAAAGCAAGGCAGAGGTCTTGGCAGATGCGGAGTCTCTAAAGTGGTGAGAAAGTACATTATCCCAAGGGTGATGGGAACTATAAATGGACTCCAGATGGTGGCATGTTTAGATCAGCAGGGAAGGAAGATGAATTTAGCATCAGAATGGAAAGTGCCTTAGAAAAGGGAGATGCTGGATGCTGGGAAGCCAGCAAAGCAGGTTACAGGATCCTGAGCATTAAGCATTAAGGAGGTAATCCATAAGATCAAGTTATAGAGGCTGATCTATGCTATTTGTTTTAGTGTATTCTGTGCCAATTAAATGAAGTAATGTTTGAAACACTATAAACTTTAAATGCACTGCACAAGATAATGTCACCTTTCTTCTAGGAGTAAAAGGGAAGAGGTGGATGAACTGATGCTTTGGAGAAAGCAGAGCCTGGACTAGGCTGAGAGAAGAAAGTGGGAAAGGAAACAGGATGTCAAAGGTCATGTCCACCTAAAAATCAGAGATCTCAAAGAATACAGTAGTCCCTCCTATCTTGTAGTAGTCTCCCTTACTTTGTTATCTGGAAATATTAAATGGAAAATTCCAGAAATAAACAATTAAAAAGTTTTAAATTGAGCACTGAGTATCACGATGAAATCTCATGCCATCCTGCTCCCTTTCACCCGGGGTTGTGTATCATCCCTTTGTCCAGTGTATGCATTTAGAATATCCTACTCACCCATTAGTCATTTAGTAGCTGTTATAGTTTGGATCCGGAGTGTCCCGCCCCCAAAGGCTGATGTGTTGAAAGCTTGGTCCCCAGCTGATGGCACTGTTGAGGGGTGACTGGGTCATGAGGGCACTAAGTTCATCAGTGGGCTAACCCATTAATGAGCTTATTCTTGAATGGGCTATTAGGAGATGGGCCTAGGTAGAGGAAGTTAGTCACTGGGGGCAAGCCTTTGAAGGGTCTCTCTCTCTCTCTTTCTAATTCAGAGAACAATAGAAACAGCAGATCTATAGTGTTTTTGTTGTGGTGGTACTGGGGTAAGAACTCAGGCCTTATATATTTGCTAGGTGAGCACTCTTTGGCTTAAGTCACACTACCGGCCCTCCAAAGTTCTTAAACCTAAAGAAGGTCTTTAGCTTGGAGAAGATGACAGCATCCCAGGTATGACAAGGGAGTGGTTTTCAGGTATTTTGAATCTGTTGAAGAGAAATTGGACTCATCCTGTATAGAGTTAAGGCCAAAGGCATAGTATCCCCAAAGGGATACTATGGAGAAAAAAAGTTTCTTCTCAGCATAATAAAGGATTTTCAACCTATTTAAAGTACCTTTCAAACTTAGAATGTCAGCTATCCTTGCCAAATGGGGAACTTAGAGTGGACTTGGTGGGATTTTGTTTCGTCAGGTATTGAACTAAATGGCCTGTAATGTCCTTTCTAGTCAAAGATACAGTTATTTCACTTGCCCTTGTGCAAACTGCAGTGGCTACCAGGCAGGGATTCTCAGTGTGGTTAGGAGTGCTACACTTGCTCAAGACCCTTCCAGGGGTACTGAAAGAGTCTTTAAAAACTAATACTAAACTCTTTTTCTTTTTTTTTTCAGTGACAAGTATCAAACCTAGGGCCTTATGTACTCTAGACAAGTGCTCTACCATTGAACTACACTTTCAGCCCTAAACCATTTCCTTGTTTATACTATAGCATCATTTGCCCCTTTTGCTGTCATTCTCATGAGTATACATTCACATTTTCCAGAGGCTATGGAGGGGCTGGGGCATGACTCAAGTGGTAGAACACCTGCCTATCAAGTGTGAGGCCATGAGTTCAAATCCCTGACATAGACTATCGATCTGGGATGTTGCAAAAGACAGAATACAGGAGCAGATATGAGAACCCACTGCTTCTCTTAAACCAGACACTACAGAAATTGACAAAAATATAAAACAAGCCAATCTTCTTACTAAGTTTGGTTTTGTTTTAGAAAACAGTTTTTTTCATAAAACATCTTATTTACATTAACATATGATCAGCTTATTATTAAACTAATCAATAAATATTTTTCAAATTTTCTCCACTTTAAATTTTAGTATAGTAAGTATTTATTGATAGAACCCACATAAACAAAATCTTTTTGGAGTTCTATATCATTTAATAGTGTAAATGGGTCCCAAGGCAAAAATGGGTGGAGGCCTGTTACAAGGCTTGATTAAATAAAAAAACTCTGATAAGAAAAGAGGAAGACACAAACAGCTGAAAAATCTTTCTGTCTTGTCCACTTCTCAGCTACCTTCATGGAACAAACATCCCTTTTTCCTGACATAGAACAAGTCACTTCTACGAAGGTGGTTACTGTAGGGACCTGGGCAGGTAAAATGGAAGACCCACACTTTGGCATTACAGGGGCCCAGGTTCAAGTCCAGGTTTTCCTACTGCTGTGTTCTGATCTGGGTAATACTAATAGACCCACATAATGAGAAGACTAAACAAAATATATGTGAACCATCTAACCCAGTAAGTAAACCATAGCTGGTGCTGTCGGCCCCACTGCTGACTGGTGCTGTTATTGGTATTTAATCCTCAGTGAGCCTAGGGAAGCCATGTAACCTGATGAACAAACCTTGGTTGACATAGGATTTTCACCAACTTTCTTTGCTCGAATTTTTCCCTCTCTAGGCAAACTTCAGACCTTCAGACAGGTTATTCCTGAAGTGCCTTCTTGACTGCCAATCATCCAAACATAACTTCCTCATCTTTTATACTCCAAACCCAGTTGTGGATAGTAGAACAAACATTGAACATATAGTCAAGAGACTTTGGTCAAGCTCACATTGATGACTTATTAGCTTTTCACTTTAGCCTGGCACTTCAGCTCTCTGAGTCTGTTTCCTTGTCTATAAAATAAGGATAATAAAACCCAATGTGCAGGATGTTTATAAAGACTAAAGTAAACAATGCCTGTGAAAACACCCCGTAAATGGTAAGAATATATTAAGTTAATAATTCTCACTTTGTCTATCTATGTTCAGAAATATTGGAAACCAAAAATTTCCATAATGAATATTTAATCAAAATGATCTCTGTACAAACACATGAATGTTCTACAGGTAGGAAAAGCTGTTAGTCATAAGGTTTCTGCTTATTCCTGGAGAAATGTCAAAATCATCATTGTCAAGGCTGAGAGACAATGACTCAGTTCTTCAGTCTATTCAGGGCAAGCCAGGATTGATCATAGTCCACTGGCGTGTCTGCATGCTTGTTATCCTTGACTCCTTTTTGGCTGTGGTCTTCCTGGGTTCTAATGTCACTCCTTCTTAATATTGCGTTAACTTCCCATCAGTCACTGTATGGGTCTCTGCATTGTGAACATTGCATGGAATTGTAATTTTATGATCCAGATCAAAACTGATAGTCTTTAACTTTTCTAACACGTAGAATTGAAAGATTCTCCCAGAAGCCTTTTGTAATTATAACAATAGATTTTTATACTTATTTAAACAGGAGACACAGAAGATCAACAAGGCTTATTGTTCGTAAAGTTTTAATAGTCTTTCTCAAGATATATGAACAAGATAATTTTTAGACCTCTATTTACAATGTAGACATATGAATTAGAGAGACTGAAATCACAGGAAAGGTTTGGAAGCATTGTTTGTGTTATCTTCTCTTTCTATCACTTTCCTTTGGGGTCAGATTGTTTGGATTCAATTCCTCCCTCTGCTTTTAATCAGTTGGGTGAAGTTGAGTAGGCTACATCTTTGGCCTATGTCTCCTTGTTTGCAAAATAGAGATGTAAAATAGGATTTTTTTTTATGCAGACTAATCATCATAAAATTATTTGTTTTTCTTTTTTTTTTTTTTGGCAGTACTGGGGTTTGAACTCAGGGCTTAATACTTGCTAGGCAGACACTCTGCTGCTTGAGCCACACCTCCAGCCCTTTTTTGCTCCAATTATTTTGGAGTTAGAGTCATGTTTTTGCCCAGACTGGCCCAGCCCACCATCCTCCTGTGTTAGGCTTCCTGCCATTGCTGGGATGACAGAGGCATGCCACCACACCCAGGTTTTTTCCATTGAGATGGGATCTCACAAACTTTTTTGCCTTGACTGACCTGTAACTGCAATCCTCCTGATCTCAGCCTCCCAAGTAGTATGGGATGATCAGTGCATGCCGCCACACCCAGCTATTGATTGAGATGAGGTCTTGTGAAGTTTTTGCCTGAACTAGCCTTGAACTGCAATCCTCCCCATCTCAGCCTTCCAAGTAGCTAGAATTGCAGGTGTGAGCCACTGGCTCCTGGCTTCATAGGATTATTTGGGAATAAGTGGGTGCTATGTATAACACACTTAGAATGGTGCTGGCACAGTCAAGAATTTCAGGGTGTTAGAGATTACCTTCAATTTCATTTCATTCTGGAGTCTATGGGCTTTTGAAGGGCTGAGAACAGCCTGAAGTTCTGCAAAAAGCACCTGTGAACTTTTCTGGTGAAAGAGACATCGGCTTCATCAGAATTTTGAAGTAAGCAATCTAATAAGGAAATCATCTAAGATCTACGGCGTTTGGGATGGAGCCTAACTTTGTAAATGGAGCCTGCAGAGATAAACCCAAAACAAATACAATGTAAGTTGCCCCATTTATACTGAGGCATTAATTATGAATTTGACTACAATATGATAGATCACTCCTTATCTTCAAGGATACCTAACTATTACAAATGGACATTTCCCCACCACCACCTCCAAAAGATCAAATGTGAAAATGAAGGAAGGCGACACTGGATTTTGAGGCAGGCCTCATCTTCAGGCAATGTGATTTGGGGATGGAGTAGAGGTTGTTGTTCCGGGAAGGGGCAAGACAAATAGAACTCCAACATGGGTCTTTATACATAAAATAGGAGAGCAGAAAATGAGGAGGCATTTGCAGGAGGCAACTTTATTTCCTGTTCAGTGTTGCTGTTGTCTAACTAAAGCAGCAAGGATCTTCTAGGAGAAGAAAAAGATAGATGTGATTATGGGATTTTGTGGCTGTTTTCTGGAGTGTTTACTAGAGAATTTATGACTCCTTGTAGTTACTGTTGGGTATGTATTTAGAATAATTTTCTGCCATGACAATAGGTAATCCTTATAAAATTTTAATCCCTAACAAGAAGGCAGAGATACTGCTTTTCTGCTTTTTCATTTACATGTTAATAATCCCTGAATAGCTACACAGTGTTCTAAGTAATTGAAGCTGCCTTGTTTAAAATTTACTTTATTATTCTTGGTTAAAAATGACTGATTCTTTCTTCTCCCTGGACAATTTTGGTGGCTTCCTGGAATGGACCTTTTTTGCTTAGAGAGCACACCTTTGGTTTACGTTAGATATCTTTGGAATCAAAGTAGATATAATGCTGATTTTGCCTTCAGAATGATATCAACATTTAAGCTTGGCATGATGGTGTATGCCTGTAATCCCAGCACTTGGGAGGCTGAGGTAGAAAGATTGTGAGTTTGAGGTCAGCCTGAGAGACATAGCAAGACCTTGTCTCAAAAACAAAAACGGATACCAACATTTATTTTTTTCTGATGTAACAGATCATGCCCAGTAATGAATCAATCACTATTTATAGAAGTCCAGCCATGTCTGTGCTCAGCACTGTGTTACCCTCAGATGTGGATGGCAGAGTCCATTCCCTGAAAGTGTAGAGTTGAATTGGAAGAGGCAAAATAATCCCATTGGAAGAAGGAGAACACTTTCTAATAGTCACTAAGCCCCATTGTGTTCTGATGTAAGATGGAAAAAGGAGTAAGTTGAGGGTTTGTGCCTTTGTAGCAGGACAGTTCTTATTAGGATTGTTTTGGGAATAAGCTTATAAGATTTCCATAACTTCAACAAGAAGGAGACCAATGGGAATTTGCACAGTTGAGGAAGACATCACAGCTAAGATACATTCTGAAAGACAAGAAGGACTTAGACAGGATATAGAAGGAACAAAAATCACAGGAATAGCAACAACCAGGGCTATGTGCTACATGATGCCACAGCTTGTCATTTTGTGATGATCTGTGTGGATGATGCTCTGTGTGTCTGGCAGATCACAAACAGCAAAACAATATCCATTGGTCCAGAAAACGACCAGGGCTTGTTCATGGTGTGTGAAAAAGACAAAACTTATTGTGTAGACAAAAAATGAAAGCATGCTTGGAAGTGTGGGGCAAGCTAGATGATGGAAAGTCTGGAAAGTCTGGCAGAGCACATCAGAAGGCCAGAAGTAAGCTACAGGGAACATCGTGTATTTCTGAGCCTGGTAAGACATGTGGAAGCATTTTAGTTGAGAAACAATAGGAAGCCAGGCATGGTGGCTCAGGCATATAATCCTAGCTACTTGGGAGGCAGAGATCAGGAGGATCATGGTTTGAAGCCAGCCAGGGCCAGAAAAAAAAAAAAAGTTAGGAAGATCCCATTAAAAGCTGGGCATGGTGGCAGGTACCTGTCATCCCAGCTTTGAGGGAAATGTAAAGAGGATTGTGGTCCAGGCCAGCAGTGCATAAAAGCACAGCTGTATCTCAAAAATAACAAAATCAAAACAGGCGGGGGACATGCCTCAAGTGGTAGAGCACCTGCCTAGCAGTAAAAGGCCCTGAGTTCAATCCCAGTATTGCCAAAAAAAAAAGAGAGAGAGAGAGAGAAAGAAACAGAAGGAAGAAAAGGAGGGAGGGAGTAAAAAAAAAGAAAAAAAAGGAAAGGAAAAGAAAAAGAAACTGGAGGCAGAGTTGCCTGGAATATCAAGAATTAAATCAAGGAAGACAGCTTGAAGGTATCACAGTGGCAACGTGGGAGGCAACATAAGCTTCAAAACAGCTTAGGCTGTGGAATAGTCAAAGCGGGAATGGAAAGGAAAGGAAGCGAACTCTACAAGATGGTGACAGAAACAGTTGACAAAAGGATTCAGACCAAGACAACAGGACACCTGACTTCAAGAAGCTGTCAAGTGCAGCTGTGGTCACCACCCTTGTTAGGAATAATAACAGAATGGCATGTTTTCCATCTAAAAAACTCACTTGCCATTATTGAAACATAATAAAAACACTTTTAAATTTTAGTAAACAAATTCTGGAAAAACAAACAAGGGATTTTATTCCTCGTGGTTGGTTGCTAATTCCTTTTGCATCGGGTCTGAATACCCTGACAGGTTGCTAGGAGAAATGATCTTACTAAACATGCTTAAACTACAGACAGGATTAGGACCCTCATCATTTTTCAGAATGACCTACTTCAAAGGAAGTCCATTCAAAGGTAATGGGTAGATTTACACAGGTTAGTACATTTGCCCGGGGCTGATTTGAAATTCCCTCTATAATACTTCAATCGATTTGAAATTATTAGAGGGAAAGTTAGGAATACTATCCATTTTTATTACCTTTTTACTGGCAAATAGGCAGAAGGCAAATGAGTTGACTTCAATGCATGAAATGAGCATAAGACACACTCCTTTGCTTTATTTTATTTTGTTTATTTATTAATTTATTTATTTTGCAGTGCTGGGGATTGAACCCAGGGCCTTGAACATTCTAGGCAAGCTCTCTACCACTGAGCTACATCCCTGGCCTTAAGCCCCTCTAAACTTGTGGTTCTGCCTTTGGCCCTATGCTGAAGACCACAGCACTAAATGCTAATTAAAAACCATCATGGTGGACCGGTGAATGTTTTCTGTAAATCCCCTAAGCTGGCAATACTTCTTAGGATTTACATGCTAATAAAAAGGATTCATAAAAGATGCAAAAGAGACAGACTTTGTGACAAAATCTTTCTGGAAGGAACAGATGATGATTTCATTGGCAGAACACCCAAGGAGGTTAAATGTGTGGTCAGGTCAGGTTTAACTAGTAGACTTGTTTGGAGGCTTTACCCAACACTGTCCTCATTCCAAAACTATAGGGCATGGGTGTGAACAGTCTGTAGTAGGTTAGGTAGAAAGTTACCTAATGTGGATCTGAACCTGACATGTACTCTGTCAAACTATAAGTCAAGGAAAGGAGGCTTAGGGGCAGTGGTGTACTCAGTTAAAGCTTCACTGCACACATTGGACAGCTTGTACTGTTCCAAAGATGTTTAGTCTGTCAAAGTCTCTTGGGCCCCTATTCAGAATCAACCCTCCCCACAATGAGCAAACCAAACTTCACAGCAGATTTTGTAGTAGCCCCATAAGGAAATATCTGGCTCAGCCACAAGACAACCTATTAAAATCATATATTGTTGATGGAAACACACTTACCCAAAATATGAATATGATACAAGAGTATAAGCTAATAAAATCCCAGAGCATTGAAAGGATTGGTGTTTTGTGTTTACGGAAGGAAAAATGTAGAGCAGTTGATCTGAAGGAAAGGTATTTGCATGAGACAAAGGTCAGGACTATGAGCGCACACCTTCCTCCCTGGCAAGGAGGAGAGGCCACACGAGTTCCACCAAGGAGGCACTACTTACTCTACCAACAACTCAGTGCCCCAGCCAGCTTGTTAGAGTCCAGATGGCAGCAGCACAGGCTGCAACAGAATCACATATGGTGGCTTCATGCACACCACAAGTAGCCAGAAAGTAAGGTTCTATAGTTCTAGTTCCCTGCATTACACCATGAAATTAGAATTCCAGAGCTAGTAGCATAGTTGAGAGGTGTTTCTAGGAACATCAGTGGAAGAGTGGAGAACTTCAACAGGGAAAGAGAGAGGAGCCAACCAAAGAAAGGCACATTATCAAGAAGATACCCCTTGGATGAAAGGAGCTTAATCCCTTCCCTCAAAGTACCCTTTTCTCCCATCTACTCCAGGCTGATGTCTGCATTATTAAACAAAGGCACTTCTATGATCCAGAGGAGAAAGTGTATTGGTCTGTGAAAGATGGCAGATTCCAAAACATGGCATAAGGATTATTTTGAGCTAAAGGTTCTTCAAAAACCAGCAGATACAAGAAGGTCATGCTGATTCTTCCTTTGTCTTCTTGAAACTCCACATGGAAGATATCCTCCCTAGACCAGAAGGAAAGTAACATTCTTATCATCAATGATGGTGAGATAAAATCAAAAGAAATCTGTACAAAAAAAGTCCTTGTTAAACTAGCCCTTATCTTCCTTGTCATGTCTATGGGATTGACTGTCCCAGTTCAAGCTCCTTTGCCTTCTCACTTTCCATAATTTATTACTCTGTCCAAGTCAATATGTAAAACATTCAACCCTAACTGCTTCTTTGGGTCTTCATTTCCTTATGAAGTCTACTGGTCAAATAAAATATATATTAAATCTGTCTGTTTTGGTCTTGTTGGTCTGTCTTTTGTTTCAGGGGACTGAGGACTTGAAAACAGAAAGAAAAGGATTCTTTTCTCTTCTACCTTGGGTAGTACCACCATCACAAAAGATGAATGGCTTAGACAACAGACACTGATTTCTCACAGATCTGGAGTCCAGAAATCCAAGATTGAGATGTTGGCAGGTTTATTTTCTCCTGCTTGCAGATGGCTGCCTTCTTGCTACAGCCTGTCATGGCCTTTCTCTGTGTGCATGTCTCCTTGGTGGCTCCAGGTATGACCAAATTTCTTCTTATATGTACATTTCTTTGACTGGACTAAGGTCCTCCCATTTGATCTCATTTGACTTTTATTGCCTCTTTAAAAGCCCTGTCTCTAAATTTGATCCCCTTCAGAGGTGCTGGGGGTTAGGACTGCAACATATGAATTTGGGGGATGAGGCACGATTCAGCTCATAGGAAAGGGTAATTAAACACATTCATCATTTAAATGTGTGCATATTTCTGTTATGAAGGAAAATGTATACTAGGTTCAAACACAGAATTACAATTGACAACACAAGTATATACACAAGTGACTATGAATTCCACACAACCCCAGTCTGTGATGTGAGGACCACCTGAAATGAGGCTCCCATATTGTTATTATGCCTTGCATTCACCATATTAAATCCCACATGGGGTTTATGAAAATTGAATAAGAAAGCCTCCCATGCATCAGGTACTGTGCTAAGTAACCTACCTGCCTCACTTAAGTGATTCCTATAGCTAGGTGACTGGTCCCACCTAATAGAGGAGGAAACTGAGGTTTACAGAGGCAAAGTAACTGTATTTTCAGCTCTTTATTAAACAATCAAACCTGTCTCCTAAAAGTAATACAAAGACAAGCTTCACTTGTACTATACTTTTTATATTTAACTAAATAAATATTTGAAACATGAACCTTTATTAAGAACTGAGTCAGCCTCAAAGGAAGGTGGGAAGAGTGAGGTAATTAATAGGCTTTGGGTCTGTCCTCAAGAATGCAATAGGGAGAGAACAGAAACGCACTAGGAAAGGGGAAGATACAAAGCCACCAACTGCCTATCAGAGCTCTCATGGACCAGTAGGGAGGACGCAAGAAAGCTTGAAAGACCAGTTGGCACTTCTGTGGAAGAAATTGCAGTATGAAACACTGAAATGGACAGATTCCCCACGCTCATTCTTCATGTCATGTGTTCCTGCAGAGGAATCAGAGCAGATCCCCAAAACCAGGAGCTTCCATACAGAAGGTGAGAGTTTGAGAATCAGAGCATGACAGCAGAGGCATCAGCTCATGCAGAAAAGGAGGAAGGCCCCAGTTTGTGGGCTCAGCATGAGCTGCAGGTGTGTGCTGCTGACATGCAGAGTGCTTTTTCAAAACCAGATGACAACATTTAAACTCTGGAGGTTTCTCACTGAACTCCAGACCTGGGGCTGCTCTGTACAAATCAAAAGATCTGGCCCCCTGGGCCTACATGCTAACCTGATGAGTAGTGGCTCCCCTTTCTCTGGATTATGTTCTCCACATTTCTTAGGGTCCCATCACTTCCTGCAGCCTCATACCAGCTGACTTCACTCATTTAAATCACCTGTGAGGTCCCTGTAGCAGCTGGAGTTGGGTCACTTGGCTGGACATTGAGGTGATTCAGAAGGACTGAAATGTCAGTGGGATCTGTGTTTAAATCTTGGCTCTGCTATTTAATTATCTGTGTTATTTGCTTCACTATGTCTCAGTTTTCCCATCCCGTAAATGGGTATAATGTACCCAATCTATAGGAATCACTTAATATGTATAAATTGCTTAGCATAGCACCTGACCCCATCCAAAGTTCTAAAAAAATAGTGGTCTTATTACTGTTGTCCTGCATTTTGTCAATGTGTGTAAGTTTGCCTTTGGATAATACCTGTATGAGAGAACAATACCAATAGAGTCAATGTCTTCAGTTTGGGGCATACGTAGAACAGTTAGTTGTGCACTGTTCCAAAAGCAGTTCTACAACTCCCACTCAGCCTGGCCATTGTTCCCCAAAGACACCAGGAAATTAGTCTAAAAAATCACTCCATTAAGAAAGAAGTCAGTGGCATCTTTTTAGTAGAGCAGACACAACCGTTTCTCTTAAAACAAAACAAAAGATCCAAGTGTGGTGGTTAACAGCTGAAATCTCAGCAACTCAGGAGGTGGAAGTAGAAGGATCCAGCTCAAGACAGACCTGGGTAAAAGGTCGAGACCCTATCTGAAAAACTAAAAGGAAAAAGAAAGCAAAAGGACTTGGAGCATGGTTCAAACGGTAGAGAACTTGCTTAGCAAGAGTGAGGTCCTGAGCTCAATCCCTGGTACCATTAACATAAATAAATAAATAAATAAATAAAATCAAAAGTATACTGAGTTTTTATTGGATTGAGGATTTCTTCCACATGCACAGTTAACCGAAACAAACAAAATTTATTCCTTCTAAGAGATTAGGTTGCAGACATCAAAATGTCTCTTCACAACAACATTTTATACAAGATTAAGTTTAGGAAAAATGTATAAGCACTTCCATTTACATACATGAATCTTGTATATTCCTAATTATTCTTCAGCTAATAATAACCTGAGTTTACATGACTTGAACAGACAGGGACTGATTCCATGAGAAAGAGTGGATGGTGGATTACTAATCCACTGGATCTGTTAAATTTGCACTGAGTAAATCCTACATGGATGATAGAGACTGAGAAGTTACAGAAAGTGACCAGATGAGGATGGTACCTCTCTATTCCTTTCCCTGTTGAAGTGTCCATGCTAAAAGGAGGGACCAGGCTTCCTGGTTTCGAATTCTACCCCGAGTGTTAGCAATGGGTCCTGAGCAAGTCATTTATCTATACCTCACTTTCCCCATCTTAAAAAGGTATCTGATTAATATTTCTTGCACTTGGGGTTGTATCGAATACATATAAAGGGCTTAGCACATTGGCAGACATATTGTAAGCACTCAGTAATGTTAGCCATTGATATTATTACTAACTAAGGTCAGTTTATCACCCCTTTAAACACAATGACCTGGGCATTTCCAGGAACTAGAAGGAGACTGGGACTTTCAACTTCTCTTTTGAGTTCACTGTCACTTTTGAGCCCACAAAGGAGAAGGAACAATTTTTTTCCTTCCTCCAGGGAAATGCAGACTTGTGAAGAGGAAGAGAGTCCATACGAGGTTAGCCTAGAAGGCCCAGATATAGGAACTGCTCCAGAAAAAGAGAGCCAAGTTGCAGGATTAAGAACACAATGGTTGCTTGTGTTGGTAGTATAGTGGTGATCATAGCTGTCTTCCAAGAACACAATGGTTGTGGCTGACCTGGACAGAGGTGGGGATGCAGTTCTAAGTTAGCATTTCTCTTTTTCTCAGCAAATAAAGAAAAGGCAAATGCTGTAATTCTTATTGGGCACCCCAGCTTCTCACAGGTGAGCTAACATGTCATTTTTAGTGTTACTTTTATCAAGGTAACATTAATTTATCAGGAAGTACCCTGTTGGATTAACATTTTAGCAATCTCATCTAACAATCTTTCAAATCAGACATAAATTAATCCCACTGTGAACAATTTCCCATGACTTAGAGAGAAATTAACAATACATGCTTCATTCAGGACCAAGTTCCCATATTTCAGTATTCTGGATTTATGGCCAGACATGGGAATAAAGGGTCCATGAAGACATTAACTATTAATGTTTTCCCCTATGTCTGCTTGAAGAACACCCTCCCCATCGTGGTCTGGGTATGCATACTCTGGGGTTGACGTCCTAATAGTCCCCAACAGATGTGCCTGGTTAGCTAATGATTCTCCTCTCCTCTCTCTTAACTCGTGGATTCCTGGGCAATACTGTGGGTGAATTTTATGACTGATACTGATTTATACAAGCTTAAAAAGCATCTGTTACTGCCTTATAGCTCCTACTCTGGACAGTAAGGCATAGAAGCTGTGGCAATAAAGTATAGACTTAAGTAAAATGCAGGGAAGGCTTTCTTGGGAAATTTAACTTGGAACAAAGGGATGGTCTTGGAAAAGTACATGATTATAGGCCTGAATTAAGATGTCAACCACATCAGGGTACAGGCTGTTCTTCCTGCACCAGAGGAAGAGCCAAGGACTAACCAGAGAGTGGCTGAGTTGCTTGCTGGTCAACGAGACCAGGACAGGTGCCTCCAGAGACCATAATTAGCAACTAGAAGGAAATACACAGTGCAGAGGTGAAAGCAGGTACTTGACTTTGTTTATCTTTGCCTTGGATATCTGAAAACCACACTGATGATCACTGGGCTTGATTGGCCTATTCATCCAGAAATGTCCATTTGGATAGCTCTATACTTTTGTCTGAGTTCCCTGCACGTGAGCATCAGGCATGGGTTTAGCTATTGCCTGGGTGGCCTCCTATCCAGTGTGGTGCTTCTCAAACAGGGTCTCATAGGACTTAACTAGGATGTCTGAGAAAGGCAGAGAGGGAGCCCTGTGCACCATTCTGCTGGGAGACCCACAATGCAAATTCATGTCACTTGCTGTAAACTCTGAAAAGCTCTTGAGCATTTGCTTGTGAAACATGCTCTTGACTTGATCAAATGAAAAATGATGTGAACTTTGCCCATAGGGTTATTTATCCCAGCATCGAATGTTCAAAGTGTCCAAGATTCTATTACCACACAAGTCCCTCTGGACCTTGGGCTCTTTTTCTCTGAATTTAAATAAGGCTGGTGCCTTTGCATTTGTCTTCACAGGTCTTCCAACCCCTTCCCCTCCCTCACCTAATACTAGGGTTTGAACTCAGAGCATTGCCTTCCTAGGCAGGTTCTCTACCACTTGGTTGACACCACCAGCTCTCACAGGTCATATCCTTGAATGACAGAATCATCTTAGAGGCTCTGCTCTGGACCCTCTGTAAGAAGAAGCTCAGAGTCAGCAAATTAGAGCTCATAGGCCAAACCCAGATTGCTGCTTGGGTTTTTTTTTTTTAATAAAGATTTATTAGAACATAACCGTGCCTATTCATCTATGGATTGTCTATGACTGCTTTGAATTACAGCAACAGATTTTAGTTGCTGCAACAGAAATGGTCTGGTCTGCACAGTGCAGAATATTTCCTATAAGGTCTTCTGTAGGAAAGCTTGCTGCTGGGTGTGGTGGTGCTTGCCTGTAATCTCAGCACTTGGAAAGCTGAGGCAGGCATTGAGGCATTTGTGGTTTATAGTAAGACCCTGTCTCAGAAAAAAAAAAGGGAGAAAAGAAGGAGGGAAGAAGAGAGGAAGGAACAAGAAAAGAAAGAAAGGAAGGGAGCAAGGAAGGAAGGGAGGGAGGGAGGGTGGGGGAGAGAGTAAGGGAGTAAGGGAAGTGTTTGATGACCCCTGCCTTATGGCATGGCTCCCCGTCCAGATCACTGGGAAAGCTGGGATAGGATGGAGGAGGAAGTGCAGTCTAAGCAGGTTCCCTTTTCTTCTGTGCTCTGGACCTCCACTTCTTACATCTCCCTCACTTCTACCACAGGAATCGCAAAATCCCTTTTATCCTTCCTCTGTCTTTGACCCTCAGGTTCTCAGAGGTGATGAGTTTGCTCCTCAGTCCATCGCACAATATCACCACTCCATCCTTGCAAGTTTTATTTCATTCAACCCCTCATCTACAATCCTGTCTTTCTTTCCTTCATTCCTCCTCTCCATAGACAATAATGCTAAAATATCTGACAGCTGCACGTTCTTATAAAATGGACTGTGTGATTGGTTCTATGCTTGTGCCTTTAATGTATGCTGCAGTTTGAATGTTGAATTCCTCCACAGGTACATGTGTTAAAAGCTTGGTCCCCAAAGTGGCACTATTGGGAGGTGGCAAAACCTTTATTTTACTTTTTAAAATTGTACTATGGTGTTTCATTGTGAGATGTCCATGTATGTGTGATGGAACCTTTTCAAGGTGGGTCTAGTGGAGGTCTTTAGGTCATTGAGGGTGTGGCCTCAAAGGGAATGATGAGACTTCAGTCCCCTCCTCCCTCTCTTTTGCTTTCTGGGCATGAAATGAGTAGTTTTACCCTGTCATATGTTCCTGCCCTGGTGTGCTGCCTTGTGATGGGTCCAAAGCAATAGGGCTAGTAGATCATGGACTTGGAACCTCCAAAGTGTGAACCAAAATAAACCTTTTCTCTGTGTAAGTTAATTATATCAGGTATTTTGTTATAGTGATGTAAAGCTGACTAAATCTTGTCTCAGGTCATTTTTTTTTTCACTGAAAACTATTTTCCCTCAACCCTAAGTTTTTAAGATTCATCTGTGGTGCTTATGTATATAGTTTTTAATTATACTTCAAAGCTTTTCAGGGAAAAGGACAATAGATTCTTCTCTCAGAAGGCATGGGGGGAGGGGAGCTCTGGCATATGAGTTTTCTAAAATACCTAGGTCACAGTAAGTCCCTAGAGAACACTCTACAGTTCTTTCAAAACAGCCTGCTACACATAAATCACAATTGTGTTTACATCAATCAATAGGGGCCCTGAATTCTTTATGAACTCTGGTGTCAAGCTTATTTATGAGGCAATATATCTGATAAGCATTCAGCATATTTTCTACTGGCTATTTCCCAGTGTCTCAGTGAAGACAGAGGGTGGGGTTTTGCAGAAGATGGAGATTCAGGTGGACCTGTCTCTAAAAAGACAAGAAAGAGAGCTGGGGCATTTAGTCGCTGGCAGCTGCTAGATCAGTTCCATTTGGCCCCAGTTGTCAGAAAGACCTAATGGGATCTCAGTGCTCTCCTGCATTCCCATGCCCTGTGCTCTGCCAAGAAGGTATGTTTGGTTCATGCACTGCCCAGCTACCAAGATGTGGAGGTGAGGTAAGCAGGAGATCACAACACCTTGCCGAATGAAAGGGGTTCAATCAGTGATTTTGCATTAGATACAAGGGAAGAAATACTCAACTTGATCACTTATTATATTGTAAATAGTTTCCTGGCCAAAGCTTTTAATCTTAGCTCCTTAAGAATTCATGCTTTTCATGTTGTCTTCATATATATTTTTTAAAAACTATATCTTTTGACACTTGATGCTTTGCCAGTATGAGGGGAGATAATAAATGGCAGAAAACCCCCCAGAGATTTGCATTGCATGTACATTTACAGTAATGTTTGGATTGTAATGATGTTGATGTTGTTGAGCTCCTAATAGAGAGTCAATCAGTTTTTGTGAAATACCCAATGTATCAGTAAAATTAATTCTATTTGTCCTTTCTCCCCAATTTTAGAACGTGCTTGTTTTATATTTGGGTAGTATCTTGAGAAGGGACAGTGGTGACTTAAAAGGAGACTAATCTCCCACACGGCATGATAGAGCAATCTTACTGGTCCAGAGGATTGAGGTTCTGCAGAGGATAGTGGCAAGGGACTTCAGTGTGGGCACAACTGTCTCATTCGCTGCCCCAAGGGTGCAGACCAAGGCTGGTGGCAATTCTACTAATTAAGGGGTCTTGATGGTTCATAATTCACTAGTTTGGTTTCCAATCAATACCTCCTTCGACTCAATTTCTTTAACTTGTAAATGAAGTGGAGGACCTATAATTCAGCTCATGGCTGTTTTTCTTTTTTTTTTTTTTTAATCTGAACACTGTACCCCCACCAAAAAGCATACACACAAATGAAGCTTGTGAGAATGAGATAACTCTCAGGCCAACCCCTGCCTTTCCACTCTGTGACCATGACTTCTATCCATACACATCTCAGCATTGCAGACAGGCAAGCCATCTTTCCAATTTGCAATTGACAAAGGTTAAGAAAACCTTTCTGAAATTTAATCTGTAAAAGCTATTCTCCTAGTTTATAGCTAAAGAGATTGCACACTAATTAAATTGAAGTGCCCATCAGGATTAAAGCAAGAAGTTCCATGAAAGGAAAAGTCTTCAATCAATGCAGAAAGCATAAAACAGAATAAATTTTACTAAAAATATTTTTAGGGTAAACAGGTACAGGATTTTATCAATGATAATTAAGAATTAAAAAGCAAACCTTAAGCAAGGGTTTTAATTCCACTGCACAATCAAGCACCTTTTAGGGGAAGGGGGTGCCGGGGTTTTGAATGCAGGGCTTCGTGCTTGCAAGGCCCTCCACTGCTTGAACCACACCCCCAGCTTTTTTGCTCTGGTTATTTTGGAGACGTGGTCTTGCTTTTTGCCTGGGCCAGCATGGACCACAGTCCTCCTATTTATGCTTCTCTCAGTAGCTGGGATGACAGGTGCACACCTCCATACCCAGCTTTTTTTCCATTGAGATGGAGTCTCACAAATTCCCCCCTGGTCCCCTCAGGTTGGTTTGGAGCCATGATTCTCCCAATCTCAACTTCCTAAGTAGCTTAGGATGACAGGCATGTAGCACTGCACCCAGCTATCGGTTGAGGCGGGGTCTTGCAAATTTTTTGCCCATTCTGGACTTAAACCCCAATCCTCCCTATCTCAGCCTCCCAAGTAACTAGGATTACAAGGGTGAGCCACCAGTGCCTGGCTAGGACCAAGCACTTTTTCAGCAGTCAGCTCAGGAACTTTCAGCAGTTGCTCTACTAAGAAATCTTTCTTGCCCCCATCCCCAGCACACATCCCAGATTACAGCAACTTCTGCACAGCTTCCCGTGATGCTTGTTCAACTATTCACTATCTTCTCATCCTCACTCAAAAGTTGCAAAATGTCAAATGTCATCTGTTTCAGAAACAATGATAACTTCTCATGAAAATTACAGCTTCTCATGATAGCTAAGCTTAAGGAACAGCAAATGTTTTAGAGTTTAAATGATGGGTATAGGGAAATGTCCAATAGCATTTTCCTCCATGAACATACTACTCACAGAATATGTGGAATTTTTAAATTAAAAAGTACATAAAATCCGTAATTATCTCATTATAAATATTTTAATTAAAAAATAAAGCTCTAAATTACCTAGTCAGAATGTTCATGAACTTAAAGCTATAAATATATGAGTTCAATGTCTTTCACTTTTGCTTCTTACAATGTACTTACTGAATTTGTTTGTATCGACACTTTTTTTCCTTTTTTTGGGAGCACTGGGGTTTGAACTCAGGGTCTCACGCTTGCTAAGCAGGTGCTCTTACTGTTTGAGCCACTCCTCCAGCCCTATATCTACATTTTACCACATTTTCTAAAGGAAATGATAAACCACACCGTTCTTCCACCACCCAAAACTTTTAGGTTTTTTGTTCCCATGAGTTGTAAATAGCCTCTTAAAGGTTCAAGACTTCATTAGTCTCCACAAGATTGGCCTAGATTGGGAGACTTCACGAGAGACGATGAAATAATTCTTTGTGCCTGTTGACTGCTTAAGATACAAGCCACTGAGTTGTTCTGTCATCTTTTCCTCTCCCTCACCATCCTGCGGCATTTCTACCCAGAACCCTTTGTTTCTTTATCATTGCTGAGCTCTGTGTAGGAAAATGAAACACTCATCAGAAATTCCTGAGCAGTGAATGGCTAGCATCCACTTGGAATAGAGTGGGAAGGAAAGGCAAGGTTTCTTCAGAATGGATGACTGCTCTGAAGAAAATGTTTCTCTAGTAAGTATCTGTAACTCTAGTTTAAACTTCACCCTTTGCTCCAACTGTGGAAAGATCATTTGCTTCAAGGCTACCATCTGGTAGCTTCTGTCAGGCTCCCAGCTGTCCCACCTGAAGGAGAGATGGATGTCAAGACAATTTAAAGCATGTGTTGAGTTTGTAGAATATTTCCTTTTAATATTCTCTACTAAGACAATGTGCCAGCAGAGATGGTCATTGAGAGGCATTCCATCGAAATTCAGTAATGGACACCCCTTTCCTTGGAAATCAATATATTTAATGCCATTAATATCTAGGTGTTAATTACCTTGGAGGTGACTGGAATATAAACTTCTAGAGGACAGGGATCCTTATCTGTTTGTTTACCAATGTATCCCAAGAGGCCAGAATAGTGCTTCTCGTGTTAAGTGCTCAATACGTATGTGTTGATTGGATGAACAGGGTTAGAAGATAAGGTCAGCTCTGTGCATTTGGCATTTGCACATGGAAAGTGGGAATAAAGAGGCAGGTAGAGTCCATTGGCCTCTAACAGATACTAATCTCTTGGGAGGGTTTGAATTTCAAGAGGGTTAGACTTTCCATTCCAGTGTAACTGACTCACTCAAGGTCATGCCACCTACAGAGGAGAGAGTAGAGAAGCAAAAGCAAGAATAGTTTGATATGCAAATTTAAAAAATGACATTTTTGCTGTTTAAGGTAGGTATCCAGGGAGGATTTTTTTGTGATATTTCCAGGTATATATGTATTATAACCTGAATTGGCTCATCTCCTTTATATTTCTTCTTTCTACCTTAGATCCCTTCTAATGGTGGCTTCAATAGGTTTAAAAATTCTATATTCATTCTTACACTTTTTTTGGTTTTTTTGGCAGTACTGGGGTTTGAACTCAGGGACTCATGCCTGCTAAGTAGGCGCTCTACCACTTGAGCCATCCCACCAGCCCTTACATTCATTCTTGTATAGAGAATACATCAACCATATTCACCTTCTTAACTTCCTTCCCCTCTCATTTGTGACCTCTGCTTAGTGTGACCTGTTTTTCATAACATTGCTGTATTTTTTTTTAGGTCTGTATTCCACATATGAGAGAAAACATGTGACTTTTGACCTTTTTGGGAGGGGGGGAGAATGTGGGGAAAGGGTGTAGAAGGGTGAACATGGTGCAAATACTGTGTACACATGTGTGTAAATGGAAAAATGAGACCTGTTGAAACTATTCCAGGAATGGAGGGAAGGATAAAAGAGAATGATGGAGGGGGTGAATTCAAGTATGATATATTTGATATATTATAAGAACTTTTGTAAATGCCACAATGTACCCACCCAACACAACCGTAAAAAAAAATTTTTAAAGTTTGATCTGTATGCCTGAACTTTCCTAATTCTAAAATTCAATTAACAGTGATGCCTTTTCCTCAATTTGCAGAAAAAGTTAGTGAAGACTATTATTTCCAATTTTTTTCTTAAACACTATTTTTTCCGACTACAGCTTGTCTATGTGAGAAACTAGCTTACAATGGCTTGGAGTTGTCTTTTTTCATAGTGCTCAGTGGGGCCATTGTTTACTCATATCTAAAGACCTCCATAGAGCCACCTCTGCACTGCAGTGAAAATCAGCTGCCCAAAAACAAGGTCCCTGAAACATAGCCCCAATTCAGCACTGACAATTTAAGCAAATGAACTGTGTGACCTTTGACAAGTAAGGGTTTCTTTGTTCCTCAATTTAACCATCTGTAAAATGGGTTTAAATCCATAATACACCTACCTCACAGAGTTCTGTGACAATAAATTGAAATGATGATGTTATAAAATCCTTTAAAACTTTCAAGTTAAACAAAATAATATAAGCAAGGAAAGAATAGCATGGTTGAACCTATATATTGACACAACACTTTACTCATTCCTGCTCTAAAAATAGTAATTCAAGCAACTAGAAAATTCTGATTATGTTTTCTGGAAAACTCATTCATACAATTGTTAGGAAGTGATTAAACTGTTTTTGTTTTTAAAAAAAACACTGACCCCTTACTTGGGTCCACAAATGAACTAAAACAGAAGAAAAACTTGACTTCTCTGTCCCTATTTTGTACCTGTTGACCTTTGCTCTGAGCCATTCTCTCCTGCAACCACCTTGGGATCAAGAAAGGACAGGACTGATTGATAACATGTTTATGATGAGGGACTATAATTACCCCCAGACAACAGTGAGCCTCGGTGGACAGACCACTCCTCAAATGAGTAAATCACTCAGAGCTGGAGGTGCTGGAGCAGAAGTGATCGTCTCATGGAACCAGCTTGCTCCCGTCAAGTGAAGAGAGTGGTAAGAACTTCTCAGGAACCCTCGGAGAACAAGGACTGAAATAATGGTCAGCCAGTTTCCTGACCAGTCTGACCACCAGAACACACCTGTGACTGGGACTGTTTAACTATGCATTCCTTTTGTGCCCTGCCCTAATTTTTTGCCTACTTAAAGCTAAAGTTTATGTCTTACCCTGAAGATGACAGAAGACGGGCTGAGCGCTTACTTTGCCTCTTTCCCACTGTGTGTCCTAGGCTGTATAATAAATCTCCCTTCTCTCCCTTCTCCATGTCTCTTTATTTGTCACACAGGGTTGAGTGGCTGGACCTGACAAGTAGAAGGAGGCCCAGGAGTTTGGACCTGGGGCCCAAAACTCTGGTTTCACAATCATCTGCCCTTGGCAGCTATGATAGAACCCGAAGAGCTCTAGTATTAGAGGAAGACACTCTGGTTTGAGATGGTCTGCCAATTAGTGGCTAACTAATCAAGTCAGTGTGCCTCTCTCAGCTCCTGTAATGTGGGAATAGTGAGCAGAGCTGCTTGCTATAAAGTATAAATGAGAAAAATGTGCAAGAGAGTCACAATAGTAATAAGAACAATAGATGTTGGCTTATTTGTTTTTGGACATATGGGATTCAAACTCGGGTCTTCTAATTTCAGCTCTTTCCATTATTCCAGAGTTAGACTTACTAATTGATAAACTTGATGTTCATTCCTTGTGTATGGAAAAAATACCTGTGCTATTTTGGTATATTAAAGGGAATGTGCCTCATTAATATATCATCCTGAAGGCATTACCCTTGAGACAGCTGTAATTGAAGAAACAATTTATGGAAGTCTTTTTGTACTTGGACCTTCTTCTCAGAGCAAATTGTGTTTAAAGCAATCAGTGTTGTGGGCAAGCTTGCCATCCAGGTCTCTGTTGATAACACCTGCTGATGTAGTTTGAAATTAAATGGAGAAGTCTCCATGATGAAAAGCATTGGGCTGGCCCCTCCTAAGGACTTGGACTGTGCTGATGGCAACTTCTGTTACCTGACCTGTCTTCCCTGCCTGTCTTTGTTGGCTGCCCTAACATCCTGCAGAAAAAGTCTCCACATTGCCAGCTTCCATATCTTGCCTTTTTTCCTTGTAGGCTGTGTCTACATAACACAAAGTTTAAAAAACAAGAAAAGAAAGGCTAGTTTTTCCAAAGAAGTTAGTTTACTCAGTGGGCTGGGGTGACTGCGCAGGAAGCATATTTTAATCCTGTACCCTGATGCTACACTCCTCCCCCACACAAATTTTCATAGCTTTGCTTGTGGGTGAAGGGGAAAAGTCTACTTTTGCTTTTAAAAATAGGTGGCAAAATATACATAACGTAAACTTTACCATTTTATGTGTACAGTTTGGTGGCATTTTGTATATTTACATTGTTGTGAAACCACCACCACCATCTATCTGCAGAACCTGAAACTCTATACCCAAAGGAATGCAACTCAGGTTACTCCAGAGGCACCTGCACACCCATGTTTACTGCAGCACTATTCACAATAGCCAAGTTATGGAAACAACCAAGATGCCCCACTACTGATGAATGGATTAAGAAAATGTGTATTTATACACAATGGAGTTTTACTCAGCCATGAAGAAGAATGAAATGTTATTATTTGCAGGTAAATGGATGGAACTGGAGAACATCATTCTGAGCAAGGTCAGCCAGGCTCAGAAGACCAAAAATCCTATGTTCTCCCTCATATGCGGACTTTAGATCTAGGGCAAATGCAGCAATGTTGTAGGACTTGGGTCACATGCTAAGGGGAGAGCACATACAGGAGGAATAGGGAAAGGTAGGAAACCCAAAACTTGGAAGTGTTTGATGTCCCCACTGCAGAGGAGCTAATACAGTAACCTTAAAACAACAGAGGTCAATATGGGAAGGTGACCAGGAAGTAGTGAAGAGGTTTGGTAGAGATGAATCAATTCGGGTTGTAATACACTTGTGCATGGAAACAATGCTAGGAATCTCTCTGTATAGCTATCCTTATCTCAGCTAGCAAAAACACTGTGTCTTTCTTATTATTGCTTATGTCTACTCTTCAACAAAATTGGAGAAAAGGGCAGAACAGGTTCTGCCTGGAAGTGAGGGGGCTGGGGAGGAGAGGAAGTGGGGGACAAATGGCCCAAACAATGTATGTACATATGAATAAATAAATAAAGAAAAAGAAAAAAACCAATAATTCTCCATTTTCCCTCCTCAAAGCCCTTGGTAGTCTACAGTCTATTTCTGTGTTAATGAATTGGACTGCTATAAGTACCTAAGGTAAGTGGAATCATTCAGTATTTGTCCTTTGTGCCTCTTATTTAACTTAAAATAATGTCCTCAAGATTCATCTATAGCAGAGCATATGTCAGAATTTCATTTTATTCCATTGTATGGAATAGTTTTTAATCTGTTCATCTGTCAATGGACTTTTTGGATTGCTTTGCTTTTATGCTATTGTGAATAAATGCTACTATGATCATTGGTATACAAATATTTGTTAGAGTTCCTGTTTTCAGTTATCTTGCATATAGACCTAGTAGTAGAATTTGTTGAATCATATGTTAATTTTATGTTATTTTTTGCAGGGGGGGGGAACAGCCTGCTGTAGTGGTTTTTTCACAGTGGCTGTAACATTTTACATTTCCATTCTTGATACACAAAGTTTCCGATTTCTCTACATTCTTGCCAAGACTTGTTATTTTCTGTGCTTTTGATAATAGCCACTATAATGGGTGTGAAGTGGTATCTCATTGTGGTTTTGATATACGTTTTCCTAATGACTAGTGATATTGACTGAGCATCCTTTTGCTTTTTGAATCAATTAAATTTTCTTGGCTGGAGAGTCAAGACCCCATAGCACAGTCTCACATCTTCTATGAGCTCGTATAGAAGCTCATACTCTCTGCTTAGCTTCTCACTCTCCAACTTCCTGCTGGTATCCTTCTTCCTGCCACCCATTGGCTGGACCCAATAGAAGCCAGAAGGCCAGAGGACATTTGATGTAGAGCAGATCAGTCTCCCTAGGTGCAGGGCAGGGTGAGGAACAGGGAGACTATATGGAAGAGAAAATGGAAACTAGCCACCATTCCAATATTCTAATGATTCCTCTGTATTCATCACAGTGTCTAAGACCATTATGGGCTGATAGATCTGACCTTATTTTTTGTCTGATGTCTTAAAGCATAAGTAGAACTTAAACCTGTGAACTACCCATTTTGCCTATACCTCCACAGGATTGATATGAATAACTAGTTACAGACCCATCCCTGCCAGAATAGACAATGGATTTCACTTTCCAGTGGATACAAGTCTTATACCATCATTTCCCACTCTAACCATCAATGCACAAGGTCATTAGATAGATAATTGTTGTAGACAGATGAGCATATAGTCTTTTTACTTTTTATTGTTTGTATTTAATTTTTTGGTGCTGAGGGTTGAATTTAGGGCCTCATGCATGCTAAACAAGCACTTTGCCACTGAGCTACATCCCCAGTCCTACTTTTGTGTGATGTTTGAAACTTTCCAAAGTAAAAAGCTTATTTAAATAATAAAAACCGGGCCCTACCATTGACTGACCCTGTGATGGAATGGATCACCCATGGACTTATTTACTTATCTATTTATTGCATTGAATAATTAATTTGGGGTCAACTGTAATTGCTATTGGATTTAATTTTTTTTAGTCATATAATTACTTCTACAGGAACCAATACTTAAGGCATTTTCTATGTCTATGATACATAAACAAATTATATTATGGGTCATTTTATACAGTCATTTAAACTGCTACTTCTTATTTGATGAGCATACAAGATAACATTTAAACAGCATTTAAATTCCTCCTATAATTACACTGAATATTTTTTCTCAGTGTTACTGAAATTGACTGCAAATTTTACTTCCAGATACATAAAGTACTAGAAAACTAGCCAGAAAAGAGACATGGACTCAACATGCCGCCAAAAATAATAATAGAACTTTAAATGTTAAACAGCTTTTGAAAAGCTCTTCTCTGGAATGAAATGCATTTACTCAAGTTGTTTTTCCCCCTCATCCTGCTTCTCCTTAGAGATGTGCCTTTCTGGCTGACTTCCTGATCCATTGGAGGGCCATCCTACTGAGTCAGCCCATGGCAGCTGTTTGGGACGGATGTGTGGAGCTGATGGAAACCAAGATGGAAAGTGGAATGGAGTCTGAGCACTTTGGGAAATTTTAAATTGGAAAAAAAAGAAAAAGAGCAAAAGAACTGAGTTGCTGATGTGAGGGCAAGTTCATTGCCCATGTCTCTGGAGGCCTCATAAAATGTACTTGGTTGAGGCCAAATTGGCCTATTTGCTTTATTTACTTGGTGGAAAATGAGAAGATTAAGGATTGTCCTGTGCTTGGCACCAAGACCATCTGGGTACAAATTATTTCCTTATACAAAGGGTGATGTGTCATGTAAGTGGGGATGAGGATGGGGGTGAGGGGCTAGTCATTTTCCCATCGTTGCTTTGGAAAGTGCATCAGGACATTTCATTCCAACCTGTCTGTCTTAAGTCTGCTTGTCCCTATTCACATGTCCAAAGGAAGCTGGGCAAGGGCACCCCAACACAGCACTGGAGGTAGCATCTCCTTGGTCCAACCAGGTCCAGCCTGGTCCTAGAAGCTCAGAAGGTGCTAATTACTTTATGCAGAATCCTTTCAGTGTTTTCCTCTAGGAAATGTTCCTAAGGTCAAGTTCACATTCAGTGAGTTTCCCAAATTTTAGGGAGAGACAGTCAATGTCACCACATCTAAGCAGTCAACACTAATTCTTGCTTTTTGAAATGCTAATAATAAAAAATTAAAGTGAAATAAGACAACATGCATAAAGCATGTAGTGCTGTGTCTTCCACATTGCCACAGTCAATAACTGTGAGCTGTTGTTTATGATGATCCTAGCCAATGAGCATGGAAAACTTCATTCTATTCATTTAGCAAATAATTACTGAGCACCTATCATGTGTCAGGCACTGATTTTGGTCAATAAAGATGTAGCAGTGTACTAGCCAGGCAAGACCCCAAATGCTTTGAGAGAGAAGACAATAAATTGTTAAACCAAATAATTTCATTTAGGAATTTCTGTAAGTAAAATAAAACAAGATAACGGAGATAGGAATGGTTGAAGAGAATGGGATGTAGAGACGTCAACTCTTGATGTGACCAAGAAAAGCTTCTTCAAGGAGAGACAGTTGATAAGGTGGAGGGTGTCTTGTGAAGATCCAGGGGGCAGTACCCCAAGCAAAGCGAGCAGGAGCAAGACCCTGGTGTAGACCCCATTCTGACACTGAGCTGCATTACCACATACACTGTATACAAAGCTACATTCCTCTCTGTTGTCATTTAATAATTTCCATTTCCAAGGTATCCAGAACTTGCAACCAGAATAAACTGCTACCAGGAGAACTGCTGCACTTTGCTGAGAGATAATCCATTTATACAAGTAATGCCAAAATTTTAGGTTAACCAAGCCTGAGAACTGACTTGTTGAGGCAGCATTGCTTGATATCACTACAGCACATTTCCCTGGGAGGATCCACCTTAGAGTCTGGGACTAGACCATAACTCACCACTACTCAATGCAGGTTGTCTAAGACCCAAAGTATGGGCTGGGCTGGCTTCTGCTCCATGTAACATACTCTTGAACAGTTCGTTTAGACTTGCTATGACTTGGTTCATCCATGAAATAGGAAGAATGGTTTAGTCCAGGACATCTAAAACTTTAACATGCCTTCCATGCCCTGGGATATTTTGCTATTGTTAGTCTCTGAGGCTGTGATTCTGCATTTGTATCCAGATCCCAGGTGAGACTGATGTTGTGGTAAGAGTTTAATCTCTAATGTGCCTTCCAGCTCTAAATCTAGGACTCTGAGTTCTGGGCTTATTAAGATTTGAATTTCAAGTTCTTGATCTATGTTTTTGATCTACTCTTAATCAGAGGAAGATCTCTGATGACCAAGACATGTGTGACCTTCCTGCAATATTCAATCTGTACTGGGTTGTAGTGTTGTCCAACCCTTGCAAATCGAGATCATTGCCTCACCTCAGCTACCTGCATCCTAGGGCAGGACTGGTGAAACTCCTTATCACATATCAAATTTGATAAGATGAAATAAGGAAGCTTCAATTTCATAAGTACCAACACTCCAGCTGGGATGGAATTGTAAATAATAACAAAGCACAATATTTTAACTTACACTATTTTATTAATAAATACAATCATTGGGTAAGATATTTGTTAAATTATATGAAATTCCATATGGTTCTGGAAGTTCAATGAAAGATATTATTGGAGATTTTACCTTAATACCTGTGCTGGGATTCACCTGGAGGGGTTAATAGGCAGGTAACAAAATAACTTTTTATAAATAGAAAGTCCTTCAACTCACTCTTTACAAACTTTGCTAAGCTCACAAAATTTGGTCCAGAGAGGGTGAATAAGACTCTACCCAATTCTGTTGACTCTCAGATCAACATCCTCCATTGCCAACCTCAGGACCTGTGATTACTCTTGTTGGGCTGTTAAGACCACACAATCTATATTTCCAATGTGCTCTCCTGTAGAGTCCCCTGGGGACAGATTGAGCCCAGCCAGGATGTCAATAAATGGCATAACGGAATTAACTGACATTTCATTTATCCTTCATCATTTTTTTTCTTCCAGACATTAGTCGAAAGGATCATAGTGTCACGGGGCATCCATCAAAGGGGAAGCTAACAAATGAAATGGGACTTATTCTCTCCGATACTTTTCAGGCTGTGCAGGGCACTCCCTGGGGTAAAGCCACTCATTTCAGAAAAGATACCATAAATACTTGTCAGTTGGCACCTGCATGTTCAATCTTCTCTCTCTCTCTCTCTCCCTCCCTCCCTCTCTCTTTCTCAATGTTTGATATTAAGGAAAAATTTTTAAATGGCTTGTGTGAACATATATTTCCAAACAAGCTATGTCCCCAAACAGTACTTACTGAGAAGCCAACTCTTCTGAAGAGAGCTAGTAGGAAACAAAATAGAAAATCACATTAAACACATATCTTGGCTAAGAATTGAGATCAGTTCAGGGCAATAACAAGGAAGAGAAGTATTTAGCTCTGATTTCCACCTATTGTGGGCTCCTTATACTATTCACAGAAGCGATCAAGATACGTAGATACGTGACAATATTAATAAATAGCATAAGCTGGGTTGACTTGATTTTTTTTTTTTTTTGACATCCCAGACAGAGCAGCTGTGACCCTGGGTGAGAATCTCTGTTAGTGCTGTCATACAAGATATGTAAAAAAACTAATTCCAACACAAATGAACCATAGCAAATCACAGGCCAATAAGTAGCACATAATATAAAGTTAAACATCTCCATCCAGGTACAATGGAGAGCCAAACGTCAGTAGAAACACCTGTGATTTCTTTAGTTTCCTTTTCCTTTTGAAGCTGTCCCTTGTTCTCAGTAAGATAACAGTGATTTTTTCAACAGGCATGCTGAATTGAACTGTGGCCCTGGCCACACTCACCTACCTCTTCTCCTTCTCCCACCCTGATGATCCTGGCCTAGACTGAGGAATGCGTGATTGTGCAGAGCAGCCCAGTGGTGGTAGAATCCTTCAAATAGATCTAGCTCCTGCTGCCAGTGGGTAGACCCTGCCTCACCTGTATTTAGGTATGGTGAGACACTGCTCCTGGGTAGCTTCAGACAGAGAGATGGACAGCTGACTTCCCTTGCCTTTGGATGACTCAACCTGAAGGTGATGACAACCTCATGTGTTCCTGTTGAAACTCCATCTGGTGTTCATGACCACTTCCTCTCCTACTTTGTTGGGGTTAGAGAAGATGCATGTGGCAGTATGGGGCCAGAAACGGGCTATATGGCAGAAGAATGGGCAATGTCCTGGCAAGGTAGCAAACTTGAATAAAAGGCAAAGGACACACCATTTGCACCAGGCACTCCGTTCCTTTGTTTCCCATAGTTTTCTTCTCATTCTTTTAAAGGACATAAGTTATTTCCTAAAAGCTACTATAGAGGTCTGGACCTCCAAAGCCATTCACTCTCCAAATGATCAGTGGACATCAATGGCCAAAACAGTCAAGGGTCTGAAGGAATAGGATCCTGGTACCAAGGAATGTTCTTCCATTAATAGGACCTGGATTCCATCCCCTGCCCTCTGACTCTGAGCCAACCCCATCTGCCCTGGCTTTCTGGTTATTAAGATACTTTCGCAGAGCTATAGAAGCCTGAGGGGATTGTGATCCAGGCTTTTGGCCTCCCTCTCTTGGTTATAGCACTGGACAAAGGACTAACTCACACCAGTTACCCCTTCCTATGGCCCTGTCTTTGCTGCAGAAAATGGATCTAGCTTGGTGAGAAGGGCTTCTTCCCTATGTACAAGCTCTTATCAGACATCCACAGAGAAATTCTAGGAAGTCTCTAGAAGCCTCATCTGCTGACATGACCAGGAAGAATTCCTGCCATCATCTTCACCTTGCCTGGTTGCAGGTTGCTGGCTCTTGGAAACAGAACCCACCATCAAGTGGAAATCAGAAAGACTTGACTCTTGGTCCAGTGAAACTTGAGGATCTATTGGAATTTGTTCAGGCATTTCTTGGTCCTCATGGCCTATTTTTACTTCTGCTCCTTGCTTATCTTGGGTAACCTAGAAAAGAGCTGAGAGATGTAAATAATGTTTCTGATATTGGAGATCTGGAACCCAATCAGCGAGCAGGGCAGGATTAAGTCCACACTGACTCAGAGATGACAGGCAGAGATAGCAAAAACAGTGGACAAATATAAAGCTTGGGTAACTTATTAGGGAGGAATTTTAAGAACAGAATAGGGAGAAGCTATGGTGCAAACTGGCACCAAGGACCAAGAATCACTTGGCACCCACCCCCACACCAAACAAATCCTACCCCCAGCACGTGGCCAGGAAGACTGGAGATGTTAAAGAGACCCCAGTCCTGGGGGATAAAAACAGTGTGCATAGGACTCTTTCTCCTTGGGACAGCAGGGACTAAATTTCACTGCCAATTTGCTTTCATTTCCATCAATATTAACTGAGAACCTATGAAATTCCAGACATCATAATCAGAGATAAGACAGAAATGAAAGAGAAACATTCTCTACTCCCTGCCTGGCAAGAGAACTCCCTAAGATTTAGTGCCAGATTCCTCTACTAGCTTTTAACAAGGAATCAATGTTCTTTCATAAAATGAGGAGAAGGAAGCAGTAGTTTGAGCTGAACAGAGCCTTGCTCAGGAGCCATCCAGAAGCCTGCTCAGGTGGGAGTTCAGCCCAGCCCCTAGCTAGCATAACCTGGGGGACCCCTGACACCCAGCACTGCATGTATAGTCATTCTAGCATGTCGGAGACAAGGCTCCCTTTGTGAGCCATTCTGTCTTGACCTTGCCCACGGTTGTTTGTCCCAACTTCTCCACCTCCAGCACAAGATGGCGCCGTCCCTGCTTCTCTTCCGGGAGTTTACCTTGCCGCCGGCGCGAACGGGCACCCTATCAGAAGTCCTATAGCAGAACCAGCCAACCAGCCTGCACCTCGTCATACCCCTCACTCCCTCAGCACATAAATACCCCTGTGTGAACAATAAAATTTTGCAGCTTGATCAGAACTCCTGTCTTGCTGTCTCCTTCGTGTCTCTTGTCCCTTCATTCTTCCCCTTCTAGGTTTGCTACCCACGCTGATGTGTCCTGCAGGACGGGACACTAGCAGTCAGTTACAAATAATGACCCCAACGGGCAAAATCTCTGCTTTGTGGAGTTGACATTCACGATGGAAAAGACTGTTCACAAACACTAGTCAGGAGACTATGGTATGGAAGAAGCATGTACGGAAATGAAGAAAAAAGTAGAGGAGGGGAAGAGAATCAAGGGGACTACAATTTTAAAACAGGGGAGGTCACCTTGAAAAGGAGATACTGGAGCAAAGGTTTGATGGAGTAAGGTCCATTCAAGGAGCAGAGATCGAGGGTCCAGCGCGTAAGCCTGGGCCCTCCTCCACCTGAGCAATTTCCAAGGCCTAGAAAGCAGGTGCTGTGCGTCCTTCTTGTGTGCTTTCCCCTTACAAGGCCTAGTACTTGTCATCCTAGTCCATCATTTTCTGTTGCTATAGAAAAGTATCTAAGGCTGGGAAACTTCTAAAAAAAAGAGGTTTATTTAGCTCCCAGTTCTGGAGGTCTGAGGACTTGGCAGTGGTATCTGCTTGGTTTCTGATGAAGGCCTCATGAGAGAAAAGCAGGTGAGTACATTAGAAGAGATCAATGGTGAGATAGGAAGCAAAAGAGAGCCAACTAGGGAAGCCAAACTATTTTACCTGCTCTCATGTAATTAACTCAGTCTCTTGGGAACCATATTAATCCCTTCCTGAGAGTAGAACCACCATAATCTCAAAGGTCTCATACCTGTCAACACCATTATTTTGAGGACCAAGATTCAATATGACTTTTGGTAAGGACAAAGTACACCGAAGTCATGGCACTTAGTATATGCTTAATTAAAACTCAGGGGTGTAGCACACAGTGGAGCAGCCTCCCAGGCTGTTTTCCTAGGCTGAACAAGAGCCTGCTGCAGATCTGGACATAGACAAACTGATGGTGCAGTGTTAAACAAGAGCAGGCATTGAGCAAGATCTTAAAAATGATTTCCCATCTCATACTCTTGGATTGCATCCTTTGCATAAGTGCTCAAATGGGACGATGTATCTGGAACCCAACCTACAAAGAGACACACTGCGGTGTCCTGTGTTGCCTAAGATTATTATGTAATAGGGCAGAAGTACAGGCCTTTCTAATGCTTTGTGTGGCCATCTCTGCTCCTCCCTGAATCAGATCCCTCTTAAAGGGCTCCTCAGACATCCTGTGCTTCCTTCACCTGTCTCCCAGGTCCTTACCTCTTGCTCTGCTGTGCAGTGATTACTGAGGCTGATCTTACTGAGGCAAGACAGTCTTGCCATGAAAGCCCCATCCATGGGTTAAACGCCCAGTGTCTCCACCATCTCTGGATTCCATGAAGCCCTGGAACAATGCCTGTAAGCTCTGTGTTGCTCACTGGCTAGGTGTTGCAACAGGAAGTGCAGAGGACTGCAGGAGTAAGCAAGCAATTATCCTCTTGGTTTCAATCTCTCATTGTGTGTTCCAAGAGCAGACAGTGCACAACAGAAACAGGTAAAATAGGAAGAATTCTGCTTGTTCTCTGGGCACCTAGAACCCACATAGACTCTGATGTATTTGTTCTTTGTGTAAGATGTGGCCATAAAAATTCAATATTCTCACACAAAAGATGCTTGAACTTTTTAAAAAATAAACACAAGGGACTCAGATTCTTCTCAGTGAAAAAGAACACCTGATTTTCTTTCATTCTATTTTTGAAAAAGAACACCTGATTTTCTTTCATTCTATTTTAAAATTCATGTCTTTCTAGCCTTCTACTTCCCTCCTCCTGTAGGAAATGAACAGTAAATGATAGTACTATAGCTAAGCAGCATTCTTATAGAGACATTATTAGGACAGGAATTGTCTTTGCCTGTACACACTCGTGTGTGTGAGTGTGTGTGTGCATGCATTCATGCATGTGCCTTTCCCTAACTCACAAAAAATAGCTAAATGCTTTTAAGCTCTGCTTCGAAATCGTTTTAAACTCGGATAATTTCCCAGGATTTTATTCAGCTGAGTTCATCAAATGCACTTTGTTTTTTTCATCATGGATCAGCAGAAGCAATTTTCAGAACGACCCTGAAGAGATTATGTTTCTAATGTGTTTCTTCCCTGAGACCAGCTCACCTGTCTGCCTTCTTTTTTGAGCTTGGTCCTGTAATAGAGGTTGGAGAGAGAATGAACACTGGGTCTTTTCCACAACAAAATAATAGGAACTCTCCTTTTCATAACATGTTTCTTTTGATCAGTGCAGACTCCTGGGTTCACATGTTTAAATGATGTATGGAGGCTTAGCAGTGTGTTCCTGCAGATCTGCCCAGATTCCGTGTTTCTTTATAGAGCAGAGAGGAGGAAGAGCTCTCGGTGCTGGGAACATGCTCCTTGGCAGGATGAGTCTGAAGCTCTGGTACACACACCTTACCTCTTGGGCCCGTTCCAGGCAAGCTGGTTTGTAGAGAGATCTGAGAACAAAGGCCTTTTTTGCACTGCTCTATTCCACAGCAGACCCAGATCCACCTCCATCAAACCCACACTCCCTTTGCTCACCTCTACAGAAATCCCACTTTAGAAAGCCTGGCTGTCTGCAGGAGCGGCCCAGATTCATGGGTATCTCCTGCAGGAAGCCATCTCTGGTGGCCCTGCCCAGTGGAACCCATTTCCTCCCCCTTATCTCCACCCCCACCATGCTCTGTATCTCTATTTTGTGGAGGTTTTGAGAAGAATGGGCCAAGAAGGATAGGGCAGCAGATGTTTGGGGCAATCAGGATAAACTGAGGCAAATCAAGCACAGGAGTTTGGAATTTCACTGTCTGTTATTAGAGGGAAACAGAATTTGTAAAATGGAAGGTTGGTGGGTTTGAAGAAGCCAAAGTAGTCCAGCATATTCCAGTAAGCTGAGAGGTGAGGTCTCCATGGGAGAGCAAAGGAAGGGGGGCCGAGGTTTAAAAATTCAGGGTATGGAAGGATAGTGAAATTTGGCCTATGTCTATGTTGGTGGAATGATTAAAGACTAGCTGTAAAGAGAAGTTGCCTCACTTTGGAAGAGCTGTCCAAAAATGTGGTCTTGAGTAAGACCATCAGATTGGAGTGGCAAGAGCTAATAGGGCTAGAGCACTTATTACAGACAGCCTGCTGGCTCTTGCTTTGCACCTGTCTCATTCACTTGGCTTTGAGCATCTTGAGGGCAAGGATCAAATCTTACTCATCTTGATACCTCCCACATTCTGGCACCCAATAAATAATGGTTGTAGAATTGAATTGAGTTAAATTGAATGAGCCCTGGTAAAGGTTTCAATCCTAATAGTCTCTTAATAGCATCTATAAGGAAAACAGACTCAATTTTGTGTAGTTTTAAAACATTTTATTTTGCCGGAATCAGCTTTAAGAGGGAAAATGTTTCTTCCAAATAGGTATGCTTGTTTGGAAATGTAAACCACCTAGTAGAAAAGGTCTTATCCCCAAACATTATCTAAGCCCTGAGCAACTCAGTCTAGCTTTGATCTAATAGTCTGAGGAAATTTCTCTACACTCTGCTTTGAAATGTAGAATCTTTTTCAAATATTAAAAGAATTCTGAAATAGAGAATTTATGTCAACATTATAATTGTAAGAAAATAAAAAAATACACAAAAAAATAAAATAAATATATTCATGCCACACAAAGGTAAATGCTTTCGCACATTTTTTTAGTATCTCTGGACCTTCCCGAGGTTTCAGTAATTATACGGGTCCAGAACCCTATTCTAGTATTATAGTTAGCACCCATCTGTTTGGTCATTACTTGTGTCTTACTTTGGATATCACTCTACTTCCTCTTTATGAGTTCTTGCTGGTGGAATGGCTGAAGTGGTAAAGTGCTTGACTAGCAAGCATGAAGCCCTGAGTTCAAATCCTACTAACACCAAAAAATTATACCTCTTTGTGAGTTCTCTACCACTCATTCTGAGGTCTCCCACCTTATCCTTTCTTCCCTTTCCCAATCTGTTAAGACCTACTCTCAGGAAAAGGTCTAACTCACTCACCCTAAAGTATAAATAGCAGGTAAGCCCTTGTATATTACTCATTCAGAAGTAATTACTTTTAGTTACAGGTAAAAGCCTAAATGAAAGAAATGGAGTCCTAATTCTAAGCTATAGAGTCCATATTTATTATCTTTGGAGGCATATTCAGGTTCTGAGAACCTTTTCTATGCAAAAGAAATCAAAATCATGAATACAAAAGAATACTTATTTAGAAGAAAGTCACGTAAACAAACGAGGTGTCTTCAAGTCCAATTGTTACAAGCTTGACTGTAAACTCACTTCTGTTTTTTTTATTGATTCTTACCATATAGTGAAATTAGCAAGTAGGGACCATTAACCATTAGCTCTACTTTACAGAAAAGGAAACTAAGATCCTAGAAGTCACACAGCTAACAGATGGAATCATGGTGATAGACACTGGAAGTACCTACCCTAATGAACTGAAGCCAAGAAGAGCTCAATGGAATGATGTAATGAAGGCAATATTTGTCGATGAGATCCAAACCCTGCTCTGCCCCAACCAAGTCTAGTGTTCTGTCTAGTGCCTGTACCTGCTTGCTCAGCAGAAGCTATGAACTTTTGTCCAACGGTTTTCTCCAAACCCTAATGTGGATCGGCAACCTAAAAAGAAAGAAAAGAAATAAAAAACAGGCACTATTGCTTCAGATTTGGCCCTTTCATATGTACAAACATGGTGAAAACAAAACTAAAAGTATTATTTTCATATGCAAGGAGTCCAGAGAGAAATATAGATATCATGTTTCACGTGATAAGGAACGCCCAGAAAATTTTCATGTCAAATTTGTCTGAAGTAAATTACATGGTAAATAAAGAGCTCACTATTTCTTGGAACTCTTTAATAAAATCTTCTGTTAAAAATTAAAAGAATTCCTGTCAATCAAAGAATAACTTCCTAATTTCTCTTTCGACAGTTTGAATGTTCATTACCTAGAGCTTTCTGAAGGCAGAGCACAATTGCACACATGATGAAAAATGTTGGAATTTGGACAGAACTGTGAGATGGACAAGAATAAACCTGAGACGCATTTTGCATTCATTCAACAATAAGAGCAGGCTCCTGCACAGTGAAAACGCACGTCAGTCCTGCTGGTTCTGTTTTACCTTAGCAACTGAATGATGCTACCAATCTGGTTTCTGTCCTGTTTTTACAATTATTCTGCTTATTTTCTTTGGATCTCTGGCAGGTTGGTGGCAATGGTGGCCATGAGTTCCATGCCTCTCTGAATCTGTGTCCTTTGCAGTGTCCCTTTCAGCTCTTCCCATAAAGAGGTGGAATCTATTTTCCCACTCTTAGAACATGGGCTAGTCTTGTGACTTGCATAGGCTAGCAGAATGCAGTGGAAGTGACAGTGTGCCAGTCCTGAGCCTAGGCCATAGGAGGACTTCCATGCTTTTAGTAGCTCTATTAGGTCCTTGGACAGTAAGCAAACACTCCTAGGCTAGCTTTCTAGAGAATGAGAGACATGAGATCCAGTACCCCCTTCTCCACTACCATTGTTGATCTGCCAGTCATTCATCCCCTGACCAACTGGCCAGCTGACTGTAGACCCTGAGCAAGCCCCATCCACAATCATCCAAGCCTGGACTAGACCAAAAAAAAACCACCATAACAATCTATCCACAGACTCATGAGCTGAATAAGTGATTATCGTTTTAAGGATTAAGCTTTGGGAGGTTTGGTTTTGCAAGTGACTGATATCAAAGACAACCACAGCACATTCCTACAAAGAACTAGTTTCTTCGAGATCATTTTCTGGTTTAAAAAAGACCAAAATCTTAGCACTGATATTCCACCTTTCATCTATTTAAATGTCTTAGACACCCAAAAACTGTTTAGTCTGAGCATAAATAATTCTGCACTGTGGATATACTCACATGGAGTCACTGACACATATATATGGTAAAAAAAAAAATTTCTGGCAATCATTAAAAAGCAGAAAAAAGTTTTCAGAGCAAAGCAAACTTTTTTGATGAATAGATCCAACTATGTAGTCTAGAGATTCAGTGACTTCTTTTTTGACTTTTAAGATAGGCTGAGATTATTCAATAAAATATGGGATTGGCAAATTGGCTCCTATTTTCATAAATAAAGCTTTATGGGAACACAGGAATGCTCATTTATTTACATTATTGTCTATGGCTGCCCTTATGGGGCAATGATGGAAATTAGTAGTTGCAACAGATACTCTATGGCTCACAAAATCTCATATATTTACTATCTGACTTTCCAAGAAAAAGTTGTTTATCTCTTGTAGTATATATCACAAATATCTTTTTAAAAGAAATCTACTGGCCAGGCATGATGGAGAATGCTTGTAAATCTTGCTCATGGAGGTAGATAGAAGGATGAAGTCTGAGGCCAGGTCCAGGCGAAACACAGAGACCCTATCCGAAAAATAACCAAGCAAAAAGGACTGGGGGTGTGGCTCAAGTAGTAGACTACCTGCCTAGCAAGTGCAAGGCCTGAGTTCAGACTTAATAAAAAAAAAAAAAACTCGAAATTTATTAAAATAGTAATTTCTAGATACCACATAATTACAAGCTCAGGTTTGAGCAAACCAATTGCAGGGGAGATGGTAAAGAGGGGAGGAAGGGGCAGAACATGTTGAGAATGTTATCAAAAAATGTAGGAATCCAAACACTGTTGGGCACATTCAAGCTACATGAATAGGTAAGCCAGTCATCATGAATGATTTATACAAAGTCAAGTTCTACTGAGTTTGCCCATCTGCTTTTCTGTTGCCTAGTCATTAATCATGTGCCTTAGGAGTCACCTGGTCTCTTTGCCAGAACCATAGTTAGGTTTCACAGATATGAGAACTCACAGCCAGGGAAGACAGTTAGATGTGCTTGGCACTCACCTTTCCATGCTTCCATCTTCTTGGTCATCAAATGACCACCAGAAGGTCCTTGAGTTCATCAAAGGTCAAACACTGTGACTCTGAGGGGCCCCTGTGGTTATGGTGCTAATGAGATAGTAGCACCTAGTGGCACAATTCTACCAAACCAAATCCATTCACCACTCAGGCCTTCTTGGACCTTACAGATCTATGGACCCCGTTCTGGTCACCCTAGGCTTTAAGCTTTGCAACCCCACATTACTGAAAGAATGAGGCACCTGACTGCTGCTGAAGCCATAGGTTAGTAGATGGCAAAATGGTATGGAACCATCTTGTTTTAAAAAGAGACAGGACATTTGTCTTGTAAGGAGTGATTCTGCATGTACAAGTGTTCACCGTATAACTCAGAGTGATAGAGATGCTGGTTCTTTTATTTTCTTCTTTTTGTTGACATTCATCTACTACAATGGTATGTAATAGTTATATAAAGAAAGGAAAAGAAACAAAGGATGTTTCTCTAGGACCCCAACCCAGTCACTAAGGAACCTGACTACCTCCTCCTGCAAACCCAGCTTTGATGCTTGTTTTTTAACCTACACCTATATACAAAAGGAATACTGGGTATTTTATCCTGGGCCTGCCCCTTCACCACAGGCCTATTTGTGTGCCAGAGGACAACTGATTCTGCTGTGGCAAAATCTACCTGGCCTCAGAAACACCCAAGGGAGTTTCCTGCAAATGTAACTTCCCAGGGCCCAGACTGGTTTTACAGCTCAGGAGCAAGACAGGAATAGCTGCCTCTTTAAGGCCCCACAGGTTTTTCTTGGTCAGCCCCATTACGGACCCAAATCCCTGTGCCTCTACAGACAAAATCTGGGTCTGATCTCTCTGGCAGGGTAACCCCAGTCTCATGCTGGCCCTTGTAGACGTCAACAAGATAAATGTGGCAAAGGGATTAACAGGGAACCTCTTGTTGATCATGATTCCCACTCCCCTCCCATTTGAGATATCCACCCTGCTTTTTATTTAATTCATTGTTTCAAAGCCCCAAATCTGAAACCATTCTACCTGTGTCCCAAACTTGATCCTGCCATTTTCTAATTAGGAGATTCTGGCAAGTTTCTTAATTTCCCTGTTCTTCAAGCCCCTTATCTGTAAAATAATAGTTATACCTACTTCACAGAGGTGGTGGGAGAACTCAGTAAATTAGTGTATAAAGAGCTTAGACGAGTATCTGGCATGTGGTAAATCTAATTAAAGGTGGCTATTTTTGTCACCCAGGCTCTTTTGCCTTGAACCCCTGTCTGGGAGAATCACAGCTCCTTGGGACTCTGTCACCAGGCCAGAGAAGGAAATGCAGGATGGACTTGTCCATATTTTTGCAGATGTACCTGCAAATATGGCATGTGCCTGGTGTGCAGAATGTTGTGCAGTAAGCATTGCTCAGCTGTACGACACCTGTATGTGGGGGCCTCTACTTATCAGTGGGTCCCTTCAGGGGCCCAGAGACAAAGCAGCTCCACATCCAGGCAGGCATGAGTAGGCTTCCAGCCCAGGTCATACTCACCTTTCCTAGCAGTTTGACTGGTCTATACTGGCTGCTGTAACAAAACACCATAGTCTGGGTGGCTTATAAACAACAGACATTTATTTCTTACAGTTCTGGAAGTTGAGAAGTCCAAGATCAAGTCACTAGTAGATTTAGTGTGTGGTGAGGACCCACTTTCTTGTTCATAGATAGGGTCTTCTAGCTGTGTCTTTACACAGAGATGGGGCAGGCTAGCTTTCTGAGATCTTTTCTATAAGGGTAAAAATCTTATTCCTTTTGTTTGTTTGTTTGTTTGTTTTGTGGGACTGGATTTGAACTCAGGGCCTCATGCTTGCTAGGGGGCTATCTACCACTTGAGCCACTCTGCTAGCCCTTTGTGTGTGTGTGTGTGTGTGTTGTGTATTTTTACATTTTGAGATAGGGTCTCACTTTTGTTGTTCAGGCTGGCCCCGAACCATGAGCCTCCTGATCTCTGCCTCTTGAGTAACTAGGATTACAGGTGTGAACCACTGGCACCCTGCTTAAAAAATCTTAAGGGCTATGCTTTCAAGATCTAACCATTTTGCAAAGCCCTTGTCTCCTAAGACATACCATCACATTGGTGATTAGGTTAATAAATAAATTTGGGGGGACACAAACATTCAGACCATAGCAAAGGTCATTTGGAAATAGCCAGCATTTTAGGATATAAATAAAAAGAGAATAAAAAATAGATGCAAACCAATTGTCTAAGTTGAGAAATGTCATCAAGTGCCAGGGTTCAGTTATAACTGTGGAGATTTCAGTTTAGTAGCTCCTCACTCCTATTCATGCTGTGGGTTAATAAACAACCATAGTCACAATGATCACAGAGAGAGAGGAGAAGGAAAAATCAACTTTCCTCCAACCTGTCAACTCTGTACCTGAAGCAATTTAGATGGCAGAATTCCAGGCACTGCAAAAAGCTACCATTAATGCTATAAATGTGTCTTTTACATGCACATGAGTTATGCTACTTGTTGGCAGCCTTTTTTTTTTTTTGAAACTACATTATTAATGACACACTTTATTTTTAGGCACCAAGCATGATTCTTTCTATTCCCAGGATGGCATTAGAGACTTCGCCAATGATTTAATGAGCACATCTCTCAGAAATAGCATCAGGAACTGTATTTATAACCTGGAGATTTCTAGTGTCATCTTATGTTTGGTGTTTATGTTTAGCATTTGCTAGATGTCCTCTGGGGAAAATAAATTCTAAATGGTGCTGAGAATGTCCCTCCAGGTGCTTACTGTCATCATTACTGACGAGGTAGAGAGAGAGAGAGAGAGAGAGAGAGAGAGAGAGAGAGAGCACGTGCACAAGGATTCTCATGGGATCACCTGAATGTGAAGCCCAAGTCCAAAAGTTGTTTCTGGTTTTTATTGGTGGTACTGAGTGTTGAACTCAGAGTCTTGTGCTTGCTAGGTGGGTGCTCTACCACTTGAGCAACACCCTCAGCCCTTTTTACTTTAGTTATTTTTCAGATAGGGTGTTTTGTCTAGGACTGGCCTCACACCATAATCCTACCTACACCTACACCATCTGTGTAGCTAGGATCACAGGTCCATGCCACCACACCCATGTTATTGATCAAGATGGGGGTCTTGATAACTTTTTGCCCTGGGGTGGCCTCAAATTGTGATCCTCCCAATCTCCAACTCCTGAGTACTTATGATTACAGACATGAGACATGTAGATACATCTCTTCATTTATCTGAGATTGCTTCTTGAACCAGGAATAACAGCAATCTATGGATTCCAGCAAAGGAATGAATACATACAAATATTACATTGATTCCCTGTATTTCCCAACCACTCACAACCAGGCAGGATCATGTGACAAGTCCCAGCCAAGATGAGCTACAATGGCATGTGTCAGTCAGTTCTCGCTGAAGCAGTGAAAAGCCCATGCATGATTATCCCATCTCTCTCTTCCCTGGTCCTAGGGATTGGGAAGGTCACATTTCTTTCAATGGTGTAGTTTACAAGATAGTGAAACCTCTTTTAGCCTGGGTCCCTGAATGAACACTCAGCTCCTCCTCACCCTACTTGTGAGGAGCCTTAAAGAACAGATAGCATGAAGAAATAATCTTGTTACGTTAAGGGAGGCCCTGGTTACTTCCTCCACCCACTATAACTTCACCAGTGGCTGGAGTTGTTGGAAGGTGATAAAGTGATAAATAAAGAGTTCTAGAGCAATAATAATGCCTTGATTTGAAACTGAGTCCCATTACTCGTAGTTTTGTGACTACTCTGTGCCTCAGTTTCCTCATTTATAACATGGAGACAAATTTCTCAGAGGATTGTTGCAAAGATTAAATTAGTCAATGGCTAGTGAACTCTTAAAACAGTCCCTTACCCAACTAACAATTGCACGCCTCCCTCAAATTCATGTGCTGAAGTCTGAACTCCCAGTACCTCAGAATGTGACTATATTTGGAGATACGGCCTTTAAAGAGCTAATGAACATTAAATGAAGTCATATGGGTGGATCCTAATCCAACATGCGTGGTGTCTTTTTAAGAAGAGCATATTAGGACACAGACAGAAAAAAAGACCATGAAAATACACACGGCCATCTCCAAGCCAAGGAGACAGGCCTCAGAAGAAACAAACCCTGTGGACACCATGACCTTGGATTGCTAGCCTCCAGAACTGTATGAAAATCAATTTCTGTCATCTTGCCCCTCCTAGTCCATAGTACTTTGCTATGGCAGCCCTATCAAACTAATACAGGAAGCACTTAATAAACAGTAGCTGCTCTTAGGTAAAATGCCTATCACAAACTAGATACTTAGTTTTCTGTATCCAGCAGTCTTCCTCCCCCTTGGAACAATGATTCTCAACTGAGGCAGCACATTAAAATAACTTGGAGAGATCTGAAATTTACCCAGCCTGAGCTGCTCCCTAAGATTTGGATTTAATTGGCCTGGGTGGGACCCAGAGCTGATAGTTTTCAAAGCTTGCCAGGTGAGTCTGATTGGTGCCAGGGATGAGAACCATGCTTCTGCATTTGCCAGCAAATTGCTACTCATTTGCTAATACCATCCACTTTTCCCCAAACCTGGTAAGTCACAACAAAAAGTAGATGTAGGGTTTCCTGTGAGCCAATGTCAGCTCAAGGAGGGTGGCATTGAAACCACCATACTGACATGGCAGTCTGGCTGCCAGTGTGCCTTTTTCACTCAGGCCATGGTACAGAGCAGCTGGTCTACTGCAGCACTTAATATCTCTGCTGGGGGAGGGAGGCACCGAAAAGAAATGGCTGAGTCTTATTACCCAACACACCAGAACTTCAGTTGCCTCCTGTCCTAGATAGCAAGTTTGGGTTGCAAGAAACAAAGCCTGTTTGTGCTAGCCCAACTAAGGAGGACGGGACAGGAAGATGTAGTAGGTAAGCTCGAAGATATTGAAGGACCAGAAGCCAAGCCCAGCATGAGCATCAGAAGATTACTATAACAGTCAGGAACCAAGAAGACTTCCTGTTTCTGTCAGATTGCATGAGTGCTCCTTCCACTGTGCTTTTTTGTTTAGATACAATTCCTGTTGACTCTCCTCACTGGCTTACTTGTTAGATCCTCTGGTTTGCTTCCCCCTAACAAAGCCTCCAGTCCAGTCTGCATTGAGAATAAAATTCCTATCACAAATTGGCAGTGTGGGGGTGGGGGGAGGAGGGGAAAGGTGGGGGAGGAAGGCAGGGTGGAAAAATGACCCAAACAATGTGTGCACATGTGAATAAATGAACAACAACAACAAAAAAAATAAATTGACAGTGTATTACTTTGCTCAGCTTTGCTCACCAAACTTGATTATTCCTGCTTGTTTGTTTGAGTTGAAACACCCAAATCATAGACCAGTAAATTGGCTGGTCTTGGGTCAGGAGTTCACTCTGTTCACCAGTTATGGAGGAGGAAGAAAAGCCATAAACTGCAACCAAGCATCAAAGTCTTAAGTTTCAACTGGGACACCAAGACATGGATTACCAGGTGTCAGTGTGAGTTGTAACATGGATAATCATGCAGACACTTCAGATAGGTGGTCCAGCACCAGCTAGATTACTCTCAGTCTCACATTGAGGGTAAGGAGGACAGAGTCCAGAGAGGATTTTTAAAGATCATTTCTTTGGGGAAAGCCAACCTTCCTGAGACCCCTTATCCCCAGCTTGCACAGTCCCTGCTGAGAAAGGTAGCATGTATTGCCTGCAGGGGCCCAGAGGACTAACACCTGATCATGTCTGAAAAAGCTGATGTGACCTGTGGCAGCAGTGACAACTGCTTATACAAAGTGACTCTCTGGAAAGGTTAAGGTGTCTGAGTCCTGGGGATCAGATGCAGAAACTATGATAGAAATGTCAGCTTGTGAGTCCTACCCAAGAGGGTGGGGTTTCAGGCTAAGAGGTTAGCAGACCTAATGCTAGTGACAGACACAGGGGGATAAGGAGGGGCCAGGGGAGAGGTGCTAAGTATGCAAGGCTGTATTCAGAACGCCCAGTAGGGGTCTCAGGGTGAACCTTGGAAAGCATCTGCAAGAGAAAGGTCTTGAGAGTATGATGTCATCTTATGACAATGCTAATTATAGATGAACTTACTTACCCCCAGCCTTCCATTTGCTTCAATCTCTTTATTTATTTATCTAGTTATTTATTTATTGTGGCGTTCTGGGGTTGGAACTCAGGGCCTACACCTTGACCCACTCCATACCAGCCCTTTTTGTGATGGGTTTTTTTTTTGAGGTAGGGTCTTGTGAACTATTTCCCTGAGCTGGCTTCAAACTGTGATCCTCTTGATCTCTGCCTCCTCAGTAGCTAGGATTGCAGGCGTGAGCCACGGGTTCCTGGCTGCTTCAATCCTAAAAGTCCAGAAAACATGGTCCAGAAAATCCAGCCAGCCTGAGGAGTAGAAATATCAGACAGAAAAAAAGAAGCCATCAATCTTTGCTCCTTCCTGGACCATTAAGGGAGTGGAAGGCATCCATGCCCAAATTTGAGAATGTTTATGGCAAAGTAACTGGAAGATTTTTATTGTCACACAGTGACCAGAATAGTTGTAGTACTGCCTTGACTTTTCCTCTAGGAATAGGAGGAAAACAATTCCATGGAACAAATTTGGGAAAGGCCAGTAAGAAAGAAAAATTCTTTATGGTTCCATCCTCTGAGTCCTACTGACCAATTGCGTACAGAAGGGGCTCAGGGACATTGGGTAGTGGACAAGACAAATTAAGTTAGAAGGAGAGGATGCCAGGCAAGTTAGGTGATGGATGAGATATTCCTCCATTTAAAATCAGTTCCCAGGTCCCTATGGCTCTTTCCAAAGGGTACAGTTTCTCCCAGAAAAAAAAGTCTTTCTGGAAAGATGGTGCTGGATGGTTGGGGTTTAGTTCTCTGAAAGTGTATTCATTAGCCTGTTTGGTTCACTTACCCTCTGAATTATCTAAATCTTCTTGGTAGAAAGGATTGTGTGATGATCTTCCTGGAATTTCAGGTGGTTGTGGTGACTAGACACCTTTATCTATGGTCCAATCACAAGAAGCTTAGAACTCCCTATGGCTTTTCTGGTCCCTGGCTCCCAAGTGCAGTTAATTATGTGGAAAAGGCCTTCAGCAATTCAGCTACAGGGCTTCTGCTGAATGGTGCATGTGTTCTCATAGCTTTTCCACATAATTTTAGGAGAATGAAACCAGTGAGTGACCAACCACATCATGTATCATTTCTAAGTTTACTTATTTAACAGACGTGATAAAATTATCTTCTGCTAGAGACCATTCACTAAGGTTGGTACTGCAGAGCATACAAAGACCGTCTCTCCCCATAATACATTAAAGAGGGCAAGACAAGTACACAAAGAATCCTAACGCTCCTTAGGAAAGGTGTAAATAGCTGGACACCAGTGGCTCATGCCTGTAATCCAGACTACTAGTTTGGGCAAATAGTTTTTGAGACCCCATCTCCAAAATAACCAGAGCAAGATGGACTGGAGGTGTGGCTCAAGTGGTACAGCACCTGCTTTGTGAGTGCAAACCTGAGTTCAAACCCCAATCCCACACACAAAAAAAGATGTAAATAAAGTCTCTGGGAATTTAAAATGCAGGCCATTCTGTTCCAAGAGGGTGGAAAGGCAGGGGGCACAGAGAAAAGATGGCTGACTCTGGGAAATTGTGACATCTGAGCTGTTCTTGAATTGGTATTTCCCTCCATAGTCTATCATGGGAGATTTTTCTCCACTCTAAGATGGGGGAGGGAATCTTCATTTCCTCTATAAACTCTGGCCTATTCTTTTATTACTTATAGCTTTCTGTTAATGGAAGTGGGCAAGCAGAACAAGTGTTCTGAATAATTAGTGAACAGATAAGATAGCTTGGGGCCTAGGAATCTAGTGGGAATCTCTGCATTTCTTTCTGGGAGCTGTTACATTGGATTCTTAGGTTCATCCTTGGAGGATCATGAATTTTAAAAATTGAATGTAGATTTTCAAAGTTTGGTGAATTTCTCTGGGATCCTGAGATTTCACCAACTTCTCAAAGAGATATATGACCAGGAAAGGTTCAAATCACATAGCTAAAAGAAAGAAGAAAAGTTAATGTTTTGAGTTAGGATGGGTTGAACAAGAGTCATAATAAGGGCAGGGGAATTATGTCCTTTTAGACTTAGGATCATCACCTAGAACATTCCTTTCTGGAGCATTTCCAGTGTACTAAACTCAGAGTGTCTGCTCTGTCTATGAAAGATGGAACTCTTTTCCAAAATCAGGGAGGGGAGTGGGAGAAACAAACAATTATTTTTTGATCTTCATCTTTGTCAATGCTAAATTTGTGTGTTTAACTACTTTCTAATGGGTAGGGCAGGGCTTTCTCTACAAGTGGACATAGCATAAGGACTTTGAAAGTTTCCCCACCCCCAAATTGTCTTCCCTTGGATGGGGTAAGCTCATTGGGTCCATCAGAAGCGATTCTGCCTTATTCTGAGGCAAGGATGACAGAAAGGTTTCAACTCCCAAATGGCTGATTCCTATTTTTAGTGGTTGCCTATAGTGCCTTGTAAAGGAGGATGCTAGACTAAGACTATCTCTTGTTTGAAGGAATTCTTTCCAAAAGGCTCATACTAAATCACAAATGGTTTCCAGGAAAGTCACTCAGATTCCCTTGGTCCCTATGAGTGAGGCTTCATGGGGTAGAAGAGCAGTTCCTCACACAAAGCCCTAAGGCCAAAGCCCCAGCAGGTCTGAGCTCTGGGAAGGAAAAGGGAAGCGTGGAAGAGGCGGGATGCACCTGGGAATGCTCTGGGAGGAGGAGCATGACGTACACCCAAGGCAAACGGGAGGATCTGAAGACCAGGAAGCAGCAACTTCCTGGCTGTTGTGTAAGAAACACAAATAGCCCAGGACTGGTGGCCACTGCAAAACAGACCTCTGTGGGCAAAACCTTGCTGTGCGTCACTACTGCAGCAGCAGATCCAGAAACTCAATAAGAAGGCTCACATGCCTTGATGTAGGTACCTACTGGGAGGATGTGTGTTATGATTTCTGCACATTGAGTTATCCTGCAAGCTTTGGAAAGCAACCAATGCCTGGTCCTTCCAGGTGGCTCAGTTCAGCGCTTCTTAACTTCACAGCACATGGGAACCACCTGGGGAGCTTTAAACACTATTGATGCCTCAGTCCTCCCTCACATGCCCCCATCTGGAGATGCCAACTGAATTGGTTGGTGTGCAGCTTGGAGGATGGAACAGCTCTCTGGGTAATTCTAACATGTAGCCAAGGTTGAGAACCACGGCTTAGGAAACTTGGGGAAACAGATTGTGATTTGGGATGTCTGGGGTGGGAGACCCAGAAATCTCTACTGAAACAGCCTTCCCCCAAACCAGTGACTCTATGTGGCAGAAAAGCAACATGAATTTTTGTCAGTTCAGGAGAAGTAGATTAATCTGATTTTCTAGCATTGTGTAAATAGAAAACCTGGTCGATTGGTAAGTTTTCCACTTTCCAAGCAGTCACCTTGGTATCCTGTTGAAAGAGCAGTCACACAAAATAAATTTGGATTGTTCGGTTTAGTTGACCGTCCTGTACCACTGGTGTCCATAATGTCTTCATCTTGCATCTTCCAGGCCCATCACAATGCCTGGAACAGAGAGAATGATGAAATATTAAGTGGAGTGAAACCAGTATTTACTTTGAGATCTCTTTTAAAAATACCAGGCCATTCCCTGGTCTAAATAAATTAAAAAATTTGGTATGGGGCCCAGGCATTAGATCTATTGACTGTGGATGAATGGATCCGTCTTTTCTTTTCTTCTTCTTTTTGTAGTAGTGGCCATTCTGCCAACTCATTTTGTGTTGATTATTGTTGAGATAGGGTCTAGCTTCATTCCCAGGTCACCCTGGACCATGATCTTCCTATTTGTGCTTCCCTGCATAGCTAGGATGACAGATGCATGCCACCATGCCCAGAAATTGGTTAAGATGGGGTCTCACAAACTTTTTGCCTGGACTGGTCTTGAATAGTGATCCCCTTGATCTCAGCCTCCCAAGCAGTTATTATTATAGACTTGAGCCATCATGTCTGGCTGGGCCCACTTTGTAAAACCAAAATAACCAAAATGATGTGTGTATGTGTATAAACTGTACTTCGGTTGTTCTCTGGTACCACCCTCTTTATCTTTGGGCGGGGGAGGAGAAGCCTTTGGCAGCCTGGCAGACGGGATGAATGATGCATAAGCCTCTCTCTGTTCAGCTTCCCTTCCTACACATCTCCTAAAGGGACGTATCACATTGGAGGAGCTTCCATCCTTGGAAATTTGCCACTTTCTGAAAAAACATTTCCTTGGCCAACCAGTAGGTTCCCAGGGTTTGGCTGAATGGCACTCTGGAAAAATTGACCCTAGTGGATCTTCTAAAATAGGAGCTGCAGATGAAACTCAGCACATCTGTAGTGAATGTGCTACTGGGGATGGGCTAGCAGCAAAGCTTCCCAGTCAGTCTTAGCGATGGGGCTAGGACTGAGCCACTGTGCCTTTGAGATGATCAGCGCCGGGGGCTTGGCCTTCGCGCTCTCAGTGATTCTGCCCACAGTGCGATGGATGTGGGTGTTGCCGCTCAGCGTTCCCAGGTGCACTGGCTCAGGCGTCCTTTGGGTTTGCTCACATCTACGTAATGAGAGAACAATGCCTTATCTCATGACCTTTCATCCACTTGAAGTGTTTTAGACAGAAATGTGGTATTTGAAGGTTTTTTTAGATTTTTTTTTGTTGGATTTCCATGCATCCTTCACAAAGAAATTAGTCATTTACACTTAGGACACACCTTCCCCATTCTGCCCACCAATAGGGAAAGTAACCTGGTCACCTTTGTCTGGCACTTCCTTCTGCCAGGAAGCAGAAGGGATCTGATGCTACATAGCAAAAATACTTCTGGGTCACTTAGGAAAGAGATGCAGGTCCTCAATGTCCCCAACAACTGGACTGTCCACCCTTCATCCTCCCCATGGCCTAGCACATAAAGGGGTGAGCCCGGCCCAGCAGGGTGCTGCTAAGACCTCACTCCAGGGCACATGGACATTGACTCAGGTCAGTGCCCCTGCTAGACTGGTAAATATTGTGACTAGGCTTCCTGTCCACCTCATCCCCTCCACTCAGATGTGCAGCCCTTTGACACCCTATGGCTGCACACTGTCCCTGTCTCTGGTATAGTCTCACCTACTCTACAGGGACTCTAAGATTTTCCCCAAACCTTTTGAGCTCAGCATCAGCTCCCACTTGCTCCCAGCCGGGCTCTGGTCTGGTCCAACTTGGGTAACTAACATCTGATCTTGTTTCTGAGGCCAACTCCACCTGGTGTTCTCACCCAGCCAGCTCCCAGAGCAGGGGTGTGCCCAGTGGAGGTGCTGCCCAGGGACTTAACCTCAATGGTCCTGGTAAGAGTGGGTGTGGGGTGAGGAGGAACATGCATCTCAGTGAGGAAGGAGGCAGAGCAGGGAGGTGAAGGAATGGAGGCATGTGGGAGGCCAGCACAGCAGGGCTCTGAGCAAGAGCCCAGACTAAAGGCTGAAGACAGAGAAAGGCTGCTATTCTGTACGGGGCTGACTCAGTGGTGGACATGTGCACTCGGGGAAGAAAAGGAAATCTAGTTCCTACCTGGGCCTCGGGGCCTACCCTGTGCCTGAGTGAGCTGTGTGTGGTCCTCAATCCTGCTAGAGTTCAGATTCATCTCCCTCCTGTCAGCTTTGTGTCATTGACATCCTGCCTCAGTTGTCTGCCATGGTCGTCCACATGCCACTCAGATAATGTGACGTTGGAGCAGGAACCTGAAGGAACAAAGGGGCAAGCTATGTGGATGTACGTATATATGTGTGTGGGGACGGATTCTGTGCGAAAGGAACAGCAGGTGCAAAAGCCCTGGGGCAAGCATGCACTTGACATGTTCATGGAAAAACTGGACTAGAAGGATCTCGGAAGTGGGGTAAGGAATGCAGTAGCAGAAGTAGTAGCAGTGATGCTATACAAGGCCTTACAGGCCAGGAGAGACATCTGGATTTTACTCTGAGTGAAACGAATAAGATAGTGTTCTCAAAAAATTAGGATTGTGGTTCTGGTTCTGTCTAGGACCAGCATGATGCAGAGTTCTATTTCTCCATTCCTGCAGCTGGATCCTTCTCTAGAAGCAGCCCTGTCTCAGGAGAGCCCCCAGTCCTTCCGCTCTCTACCTATTTTGCCCATGTGCAATTAGTGCTACCTGGCCCTACGTAGGAAACCTGTCTATGTACACTTCTTCCGGGCCTACAGGAAGGGAAAGGAGAGAGTCCACAATGGCCCTGGTTAGGCCAGCCTCAGGACATGCACTGTGTATGGATGGGGGCCAGGAGGGGGTGTGGAGAAGGAACAGAGAAGAGGAAGGTGCTGCTACCTTTAGATGGAGAGGAACCAGAGAACTGGCCCAAAGGGCCACCTTCCCTGCCTCCCTCTGTCCCTCATCTCTCCCTCTGCCCAGCACCATGTGCTCCATGTGTTACTGTCTGACCTCACTCAGAGACAGGGAGCCCTGAGCTGATTCCATAAGATAGGCACTAGCCATACCTACCCATACTCCTTGATGATTTGACTTTGAGACTTCATCTGGCCTAGAAGCAGGTGTCACAGTTATGACCAAGATTCAGAAGTTCATTGTATCCTAGCTGTAATAATGTAGTTCAAAGAATAATTTTCTATGTAGCAAATTTCTATGTAACATATCCCAAATCAGTAGAGTTAAAAGCATAGAACATTATATATGTCCATACATATGCACATATACACACATCTATTTTTATGTGTGTGTGTGAAGGTCCTCAAAAGAGAAATAGGCAAAGGACACAAGGGCAAATAACAATAGGAAAACAAAGATTGAAAACCTCAACCTTTCTAGAACTCAAAGAAATGTACATTAAAATACTGAGAGTAGCCAGGGACTGGGGATGGAAGCCAGTGTTATTTAGAAAGTGGGGAAACAGACTCTCTCAAACATTATTGATGTTAATGTAAGTTGCTATGACCTTTACTGAAGAAGAATCTAGGAAGAGGTAACAAAGTTTTAAGAAGGCATACCCCAGCACAACAATTCCACTGCCAGGAGCTTATCCTTAAGGAATAATTGGATAGTTCAAAAGGACATATGTAGAAGGATTTACAGAGAAAGTGAGTGAGACCTCCACAGTGCAAAACTGGTTGAATACATTGCACTACAGGCATGTATGGACATCCTTTAGCCACCAAAATAATATAAAGCAGTGCTCCTTGACATGGAAAGGAGTTCATGGTATAGGAAGTGTGAAAGCCAGATTACAAAAGCATGCAATGTATAACACGATTTTTTTTTAGAGACTATGTCTGTGTTCATGTATCGCAAAGGTCTGGAAAAATACATAATATATACCCCCAAGTGAATTTTATGTTGCCTCTGGATTAAATGACTGTTTGATTTTTATTTTTCATATTTTTTGTATTCTCCAAATTTTAAATACTAGACATTAGTGACTCTAATCAGATAAAAGCAGTAAGTCTAAAATGCTCTGAAAAGTGAAACCAAATGCTTGGTCCATAGATCTCAGCAGAAAGGAGCTCTCTCTCCTCTGTTTTTACCCGCAGCCAATCCATCACGCCATCTCCAGATAGGATTACGCTTCAACTCTCAGGCATCTGAGCATCTATCCTATTTTTAAAAGCTTCCAGAGAAAGAGGCTTCAAATTTTCCCTTGGCAACCCATTCTGGATTTATCGACTCCATTTGAAAAAGAAATTTCTCCTGTATCTAATCTGAAACACCTGTTCAGTGATTTCAACCATTGCTTTTCTCTTCCAACTTGCAATGAAAATAGGCAAATGGTGATTGTCATTTGTCCTAATCAAGAGCAATTATTTTCCTGAATATCTAAAATTACATACATCCTGCAAGTTAAACATGCATCCACATACCCACACTGTCAGGACGTGCTAAATTGGCAAGATCGCACAGCAAATGTTAAATTCTGGGCCTGAGGCTGCATGGGAGGAACCATTGAGAGAGCCCCACCCTGTCCCTGCTGCACTGCAGCACAGAATACAGCCCGAGGTTGCTTGATTTCTCTTCAGCGATGGTACCAGTAGGAGCATAAGTGAGCAGGAAGGAAGACTGGACATGTGCAGGAAGCTCTCTCAGCTGTGCTGGTCGATAAGTGAGGATCCCAATTTGAACCTTGAGAGAATGAAAGGATGAAAGTGAACAACAATTTGCTGATGCTGACAGCACATGTAAAGGACACATGGTGACAAGAGCCTTTTATCTTTAGGTTCTTTAATGGCTCCTCTGTCCTTTACTCCCCTTTCTCTTCCCTTTGTTCCTTCCCTCCACCCTTTAGACTACTTTCCTCCATCCTCTCCTGCTCCATCTATTGTCCTCAACACCATCATGGCTGACTTTTGTTGTTCATTTGCTATGTGCCAGACACAGTCTTAAGAACACTCCAGGTACCATTTAATCCTCATGACCACCCCATGAAGTGGATACCATGCGTTATCCATGAGCTACTGACAGTGGCCTTATCCATGAGCCCACTGCTCTCTGCAGGAAGTCAGATGGCCTCTGGATGCAGCCTTGCAAATCAGGCTAGAAGCTACAAATCAGGGCTTTTTTCAGGGTACCAGTTCACATGACTTTCACTCTGTTCTTTACAACAGCTGGCTCTTCCTTCATGCTCTGGGTGCCTGTTGGACATACCTTGATCCGGGAGGCTCTGCCTTAACCCTTTGGAAGGTTCTTCCCTCCCCCGGTACAAACTTATATGACATTTACTATTTGCCTGACATCGTTCTAATCACTTACAAGTATAAACTCTAATCATTAAAATGACCCCTGAGCAAAGCATTATTTTTGTGCAGATGAAGAAACTGAGGCTGCATGGAGAGAGTGATGACTTATCCCAGATCACAAAGCAATTCAGAAGCACAACCCAGGTAGTATTTGCACTTCATAACAGATACACTCTATTGCTTCTCTCACAGAGTACAGCATAGAAGAATAGGAAGATTTTAATTAATTAAGAATAATGTTAAGCACTATTTTCCTGAATATCCAGTATCAGTTATATCTGGCAACTGCATTGTTAAAAGTGGATTCTTTCAGCGTTTTAATATTCAGTTGTTTAACACTGGCTGTACAATAGGTCCTGAGTGGTGATGGTGATAAGAAGTACCATTTATTGTGCTCTGATGGAATAGGTCGTGTAGTAGGTGCTGAGGAGGCTGTACCAATGTCAATGACAGTGATGTCATTGCTGGCAGTGCTGTTTGAGTGCTTACTATGTGCCACACGTGCTGAGTGTCATGACATATATCTTCACCATGTATGGTGAGACAAACAGTTTTCACTTTGTGCCCATTTTACACTTGAAGAAATTAAGGCCCGGGGAGGTGTCAGAATCCACAGGGCATGTTAAAAAATTCCCAGTTGAGGATGCTTTGTCTGTCCTCGTCTACAAAGTGGTAGAATTAGACACTTTGAGGGTTATCTGTGCTGCCTTCAGACCACGTTGATGTTCTCATACCATTTTGCAAGTTACTTTTTGGCTTCAGTAGACCTTTGGTGTTGTGAATCCAATACCCTTTTTTTGTTGTTTGTTTGTTTTGGTGGTACTGGAGTTTGAACTCAGGGCCTCACACTTGCTATGCTGGTGCTCTACTACTTGAGCCACTTGACCAGCCCTCTTTTTGTGTGTGTTGAGTTTTTTTTGAGATAGGGTCTCATGAACCATTTGCTCAGGCTGGCTTTGAACCACGATCCTCCTGATTTCCGCTCTGATTATAGGCGCGAGCCACTGGTACCTGGCTCCAACACCCTTTTTGAACCCAGATATAGTGAGGGGAAGCTCAGCAAATTAAAAAAAAATATTTTCCTCAAATATTTTTGTAAGAAACATGGCTCAATAGCATTCCAAAGATGCCTCCAACAGGCATAGACAGGCTTGATACTCATCAAGTCCAATCCACGCTGCCAATGGAACATAAATCTCATTACGTGCTCAGTAGGGAGCTTAATACCAATGCGAGGACCTCTTCTTCCAGTGTGCTCCTGACTTGACAATCAGAACTTCCCATGAGAACATCTTGAGCAGGATTACAACTTTGAACTTGAAATTATCAAAGTTAGCTTTGAAATTAACTATCAGTATCAAATAGAACTCACATATCTTTTTGAATGCTTTTAATCTTGAAAGATGTTACTATAGAAGGTTATTCTCTTCTTCAAGTGATAGTGTTACACTTAAAAATATTGGTAGGGCCCAAAGGTGTAGCTCAGTAGTGAAGTACGTGCCTAGCATGCGTGAGGTCCTGGATTCAATCCCCACTACCAAAAAAGCAAAAACAAAAAGGAAAAAAAATTGATACCTTTATTTTTTGGGATGCTTTGTAGTTTAACCTAGGAACCCAGTGTGTGCACAGGTGTGCATGTGTGTGCACATGTGTGTGGTGTGTTGTGATGCAGTCCATGTTTCTGGTTCAATTCTTCAGCCACATTTCTGAGTAGGTTTGGTTCTGAATGACTTCAAGCTCTTTCTAAAAATAAAATTCACCTACTACAGACATCATCATCACCAAAGAGAGCCAAAATAATATTCCACAGGCTTTCCAGGGAATTCCAAAAGAATAATTACCAAAATGGCTTGAGCAATTGCTTCACCAGAACACTCCAGATGAATACTTTCAGGATAAACATAATCATTTGCATGATTTTTTCAAGGGCTTGTCTCCCACTATTCCCAAAAACATTTGAAATAGTCCTCAATAATTTAAACTGGTCACATTAGTTTATCCCAGCATTCTACATGACAAAAATCTCTATGACATACTTATTTTTGTTTGGATGAGAAGGAAAAAGACAAAGCTTTATGGTGAAGCATGTGAAAAGGACATATTTAGAGAAAAAAACTCTAAGAGTACTTCATTTAAATATGAAGTTAATATAATAAAAAGACATCAGAAGCACAGGGGATAAAGGGAAATTAATTTAAATCCTTATAGAATGAAACAAAATAGAGACAAGTGTAAAAGATTCCGATTACAGTGATGAATGTTGGCAAGGCTGTGGAGAGACTGAATGAAACACTGCTGATGACTTTGGAAAATGTTGTCTGTTTCTTAAAAAGTGAAGCATAAATTTACCATATGACCTAGAAATTCTATACTGAGGTACTTTCTTGGATAAATAAAAACCAAGAATTGAACGTGGATGGTCACAGAAGCTATAGCCTTAATACTTCCACAAGGTGGAAACGACTCCGATGTCTGTCAACAGATGAATGGATAAAAGGTGGTACATCCATCAATGGACTGTTATTTGGCAACAGAAAAGAATGAAGCACTGAAATGTGCTACAACAGGGCTAAACCTGGGAAACTTACACTGAGTAAAAGGAGCCAGTCACAAAAGACCACATATTTTGTATGAATCCATTTATATGAAATATCTGGAACAGGGTAATCTGTGGAGGCCAAAGTGGATCGGGGTTTGCCTACAAGGCTGGGGATAGAAATGCACAGTGACGGCAGAGTGGCACAAGGTTGCATTCTAGCAATTGTTCTGAGCTTTGTACAACTCTGTAAATTTACTAACAATCATTTGATTGTAAACTTAGAATAAAAAATTTATGTATATTATACCTCAATAATGCTGTTAAAATTAAAAGTATATGAATGACTTCACCCTCAATCTATTCTATCTCTTAAATTTAATGTAAAAACTAACATTGGGATAGTAGATATGATAACACTAAAATGTACAGATTTTATATATCAATAAGAATAAAATGCAGAGTAAATTAACACTGACATTTGTCACTAACAAAAAATTAATTAGTATATAAGATTTCATATTCATCTATAAGGAAAAAAGCAGTGAGATCTGAGAACATAAATGGGCAAAGGGCATGAACAGGCTGGTTCACTGCCCCCTTGAAAAAATGACAATAAAACAAAACAAAATAAAAGCACAGTCATCCCTTGATATCTGCTGAGGATTGGATCTGAGGTCCCCCTCCAGATACCAAAATGTGCAGATGGTCTGGTACTTGCATGTAACCTATACAATCCTCCTTTATACCTTAAATACTGCCTTATATGATGTAAATGCTGTGTAAATAGTTGTTATACTATTGTTTAGGGAATAATGACAAGAAAAAAGTCTCTGTGTGTTCAATACAGGTGTAATTTTTCCCAAATATTTTTCATCCAAAGTTGGTTGAATCTGAGGATGCAGAACCCATAGGGATATAGGGACCTGAGAAAAATCAGGTAAGTGAATACTTAAAAAGCTACAATTCTCACCAATTAGAATAGCAAAAAACTTGAATGGAATGCTCCATACTGACCCGGGTATGGTGGAGAAGCCCTCTTCGTGAAGTTTGATTAAAAGGTTAGATCAAAAAGAATTAACCTAGAAGGTAACACCCACGCACAGGAAATCAATGTGAGTCAATGCCCTGTATAGCTATCCTTATCTCAACCAGCAAAACCCCTTGTTCCTTCCTATTATTGCTTATACTCTCTCTACAACAAAATTAGAGATAAGGGCAAAATAGTTTCTGCTGGGTATTGAGGGGGGGAGCGGGAGGGGGTGGAGTGGGTGGTAAGGGAGGGGGTAGGGGCAGGGGGGAGAAATGAACCAAGCCTTGTATGCACATATGAATAATAAAAGAAAAATGAAGAAAAAAAAAAAAAAAAAAGCCGGGCATCCTTTTAGGAAAACAATTGGCCATTTGCCCCAAAAGCCTGAAACATAGCTATAACCTTTGACTAGATAACTCTAGAATAACTAAAGTATACTAGCTCAAGGGAATATTTAGATATAGAAAAAATAAAGTATAGAAATGTTCAGTTGAGTGGTATCTATAAGTAATGATGACCTACCTCATTGTCCAATGGCAAGAGAATTTTTAAGTAAACTAGGCCACATCTATTCTATAGAATACTAGGTAGCCCTTAAAAATTTTATGAAGAATTAATAATAACATGGGAAAACAGTTGAGTTATCATATTTAGCGTGGGTGGTGGCAAAACGTTAGGATGTAAATTGTTAATTGAAAAATATCACATTGGGGCACAGTTATCATTTCAATTAATAAAAAAGTATAGAAAAAAAAGACTGGAAGGAAATGTACTGAAATACTATCACCACCTTGGTGAGATTTTCAAATATTCATTGCAATAGTACTTTATAATCAGAAATCATAGTTTAATGCATTAATATTTTTTCAAGAAGTCGCTCTTTAAAGCAAAGGCTAAAGGAGGGCATTCCAGAACAGCTTACTGTCTACATCTCTAATGTCTTTATAATCTTATCTACAAAAAGCCTGCACTGGCTTAAGTAATGCAATGATTTGGTATGATAGATTAAATTTTTATTTCACTAAACAGAATGCACTACTCTGTATGGTTCACATGCATTGATGTGGGGGGTATTGGGGATTGAACCCAGGGCAAGTACTCCACTATTTGAGCTAAGCCCCCAGCCCTTTTGTTCTCATTTTGTTTTTGAGATAAGGTCTTGCTAACTTTGCCTGGGCTGGCCTTGAACTCTCTCTGTGACTGCTGAGTAGCTGGGGTTATAGATGTGCTCACCATACTGGGCTCCACTTGCTTTATAAACCAACTAACTGCTAGACTGGCAGCAGTAAGTTATGTTCCACTTAAAAAGTTAGCAAGCCATCTATCAGCTGGGGCTATTTGCTATTACCCATGGCCTATTTGTTGCATTTGATCATGGTCCAACAGAACAATCACTGTTTGCCATATCTCAAAAGCAACCATGCAATTAAGTCAATTCAGTCCCAAAGTCAGTCAATTCAATGAGACAAATTAGGTTTTGTTTTTTCAAATGTCAGTTGGCATGGCATGAAGAGAAATTGATTGACTGCCTGAACTTCCCAGTTTTCAACTGATTTGCAGAGAATTCTGAACACTCCAACCTGTAGCCCTCTTACTTAAAATGTAGCCTATTTCCAGCTATACCATCTCACCAGAGCCAATAATGACTTTTTAAAATCTCCTGTAATTATCAAGGGACCGATGTTTACATTGCAACTGACAATCACTCAAAGTGCAATCTAAGTGAACTGGCAGGGATGAAAGGCAGATGGCCTCCAGCCTGAGGCTGCAGCAGAAACCCTTAGGAAGAATGGGTCTCGTATTTGACTTTTACAGAAATAGCAAAAGGGGTAGCTTCCAACAAAGGCTGCTCTGCAGTTTCCTCACAGCTCTGAAGACTGCTATACTGTTGTTTTCCCTTGTTTCTGTCCCCTGTTCCTGGGGATCCTCACTAGGCTAGGGATATCTGTTCTGTTAGACTCCCTTCATATGCAAAGGCAGCTGCCAGCCCAATGTGGCAGTAAGGATCCACCCTGAAGATGAGGAATCTCAGGTCTGGTCTCAGCAGTTTCCTTTACAGTAAGATCTTGGGCCTGTCAGTCCTTTGGGTTTCTGGGCAGAGCATAAGAAACTGAACGTCTGAGGAGTACCATATTTAACAGTATGGCAGACCAGACCACCTGAACTCTTTCCCTAAAATGCAAAAGAAAATAAAGCAGTAATTGGTTAAAATGCATAGTTAAGCAACCAAATAAGTAAGGGAAATCTTCAGAGGACAAAAAAATGATGCTAAGAGTAAGAATTTAGAATTTTTAAAAAGTGGCAAAGCCAAAGTTGCCCTGGGGACAGATGAGGGCTTGGGCCCTTGAAAGGTAGATGATCAAAGGGCAGGCATTCCCCTCCTCCATCCCAACTTCACAGTGTAAGTTAGGTCTTCAAAGGGCTACTTGTACTTTCCAAGGAAGGGTGAATAACAGTGAAAACCAAAACTGAACTCTGCACAAAGGCAGAGCCACAAATTCACATTGGAGAATTTGCAACTTCAAGTCAACCCGTACTCATTCATTCATCCATCCATCCATTCATCAAATATTTATTGAATACATGCTGTGTGTCAGTCTGTGTTCTAGACGTTGGAGATAAAACAGTAAACATAGCACATCTCCCTGCCTTGAAGGAGTTTATATTCTTATAATGGAAGACAGACAGTAAACAAAAAAGCATGCCAGGCTTACTCTGAATGTTGTGTGGAGAACATACTTCAGGGCAAGACAGGATGCCATCTGTCCCTCATGGATGACAAGCCAAGAAAGAGGTGACAGTGGCTTCGAGTATGTGTGGTGCAGTGAGATGCCAAAATGGCCAGATCCTGGCAAGGCCAATAGAACTTCCTAATTGACTAGAGATCAAGAGATCAAGAGAAAAGAGGCTCAAAGGTGACATCAAAAGTATAGCTTGGTTAACCAGAAGAACTGAATTATCTTTTCTGAAATGGAAAGGGGTAGAAAGGGACAGGTGGAGAAATCAGTGGAGATCACAAGTTTACATTGGGTCACACTCACTTGACAGCACAATAGACCTTGATGTAGATACAGTTATTAGGAGAAGAATTAAAGACTTTAAAAGTTCATGTTAGAAGCTGAGCACCAGTGGCTCACACCTGTTATCTTAGCTATTCTGGAGGCAGAAATCAGGAGGATCACAATTTGAAATCAGCCTGGACAAAAAGTTTGAGAGATCCTATCTTGAAAAAACCCATCACAACAAAGGATTGGTGGAGTGGTTGAAGTGGTGGTAAATGGTAGATCACCTGCCTAGCAAGCATGAGGCCCTGAGTTCAAACCCCAGTACCACCTAAAAATAAAAAGTTCATCTTAGAATAAAAAGCAAGAAACTTTTTTTTACAAAATAATGAAGTTAATAATACAGGTATTTTCAAGGGGACCAATGAAGCTAGTGTTGATTCTATGAAAACAAAAAACCTGTAAAATGAATAAACTTCTGGCAAGATTTCTTAAGGAACAAGAAAAAAAGGCCCACATAGACAAATACTAGAAAAGAAAGAATGGAATGACCAATGAGATTTGAAAGAACGTCATACATGGTGTTGTAGGTCCTCCCTTCAGGAAAAGCAGATTCTGAGATGTTTAGATTTGTACTAGATTGAACTGGGGCAGGGCTGCAACAACCACCTCAGTCAATCCCACAAGGGGCATCTGTTGAGTAGGTGCGGCCCTACAGAACTGAGGCAAGTCTGGGTCTTTGCACTCAGGTGGGTGGTCCCTGAGAAGCTGGCTTGGTCTTAGCAAGGCAACTCAGGCAATTCCCAGAGAAGGATTTTTTAAGAGTATTCCTGCATCAGCAAGAACAGTACTTCTGTCTCGGGGTTGCAGGGAGAATGTTTGGGTAACATACCCCATTATCTTGTACAAATGTTTTTCCAAGGAGCATTGAAAAAATCACCAAGTTCTAGGAACAAACAACTTTCCAAAATTGATTTAAGAATAAAATCCTAATTATTCTTAAAATAAATTCACTCAACAGTTGAGGGTTTTGTCATCCAACAAAGAAAACATCAGTAAGTTCTAATTATTATATATGTATACATAACATTACTTTACCGTAAAAATATGAAAATATGTATTTATTTGGAATTACATATTATTCTCTATTATTTACTTTTCTGGTCCATAAAGGCTATTTAACAAAACAATAGAAAAAGAGACAAATTAGTACTTATTAATTAATAGAACCAATTAAAGAAATAAAATGGGTGAGAAAAATACAGCACTATTTTTATAATGTCTCCACAGGAAGTAGTAAGAAAAGGAGAACAGAAAGAGGAAGAAGCAGATGAAGGAGGAAGAGGAAGAAGAAAAGATGGAACATTGCAACTAATTTAATAAAGAAATGCATCGGAATGTGGCATGAATTACGCAAAAAATACAGAAAAATCTGATTCGTGAACATAAATGTAACAGTCCTACAAGAATATTAGCAAACCCTAAAAAAAGTATCAGCAAACCAAATTGACCAATATTAACAAACATATGATCAAAGTTAGTTTAATCCTAGAAAATCTTATAAAGTCATTTATGTCACATTAAAGGCATGAGTAGGCCTTTCTCCACAAGGAATAATAAGCGATAATCCAGGGCATTGAAAGCCATGTACACTGTACAACCTGGGCACTTCAGTCATAGGTTTCCACCCTATAGGAAAACTCTTGCCCATGGGCACCAAAGGACAAATATAAAAGTGTTCTCAGAGACGTTTGTACCAGCAAGTACCTCCAAACCAATGTCCAATCATCACAACTTCAAAAATAAGGTATAAGACACTCTCAAGAAGAGATTATCAAGCTTCAGTGAAAAAAATGAGTAAACAATGCTACTTGGGAGAACATGGATAGATCTCCATGTTGCATATTTCACAAGAATACATACAGAATGGTATGATTTACATAAAGTTAAAAATTTGTAAATCTAAACAGTTGAAGATAATGAACATGTCTAGTGGACTTAAGAGGCCGAGCAGTCAGCCTTTAGCCATATAGCCTTTAGCCATATAGCCTTTAGCAGATATAGGTGTGGGTAGATTTGTCTTCATTAAAACCATACAAAAGAAAAAAAAAAAGGAAAGATAAAAACAAAATTCAACCAATGGTTTACTTGAGGGCAAACGACACAAGGAACCAGATCAGGGAAGGACAAATAGATGTCTTCAGTAGTACCAATTGTATTCTGCTTCTTAAACTGTGTGAAACTGTGGGTATTCATTACATCATTATATCGAATACATACATATATTTATATTTTTATGTATTTACACTATTTCTGTTTTTAAATAAAATGGGTGAACCAAGTGACTAAACCTTTCCTTGTGCTTAAAGCTCAGCCTGTGAGACGTCTCATTTCCCTTCTGTGCCTATTAGGAGAAACAATTTTCTCTTGGGATGTGATAAAGATGAAGTGAATTGGTATACATAAACTGCTTAGTTTAGTACCAGACATATGTTAAGTGCTCAATAAACTTAACTGGTATGGTTATCATTCTCTTCCTCATTATCACCAACATTGCAAGGAGAGTAACTTTAGTTTTATGATCAAGATGAGGAATTATCAAAATTCCTAACAGGGAAGAAGTTGTCAAAGAATATTTTGTATTGTTAGACTTCGGTCACCTGCTAAGGTTGCAACATTTCTCAAAGGCCCATGGAGAATTGAGTACTTCATCCTTTTGTCCCATCCTGAGTCTGGCTTGGTCGTGACTGGAACCAGGAGCTGACTCTGAAAGCTTGTTCTCCTCAGTCATGATGGGTAATGCTGAGGACACAGCACCATTGTTTTGCCTCAACAGTCAAGTTGTCTCAAGGAACATGGAGAAAGCTGTGTCCTGTTGCTTAAAGAATGTGATGACCTCATTCAAACCTGTCTGTCTAACCTGACTCAGGCCCTCCTAGCATGTCAGACAGACACATTCACCACCGTGACTCGTCTTCGTCATTTTCTCTTAATCTGCATTTTTCCTGCTTTTGTCTATACCACAAGTGGAACATTTGGCTCTATCATTCTGTCTCCACTTAACCCCAGGCATTTTTTATTTGAGCCTGTTCTGAGTATCCCCATCATTGATATCATAATGATTCCTATCAAACTTTAGCTTGTCTCATCCTATTATGCTCCATCTTCTAGGACACATGAATTAGGAAAATGTTCCTTGGTTCTAGGCCCAATCTAGTGGCTTTATTAAGATGTTTTTGGAGCCAGGAATGGTGTCATTTACCTGTTATCCTAGATACTCAGGAGAAGGAGGTAGGAAGATTATAGTTCAAGGCCAGTCCAGGAAAATTTAGGGAGACCATATCTCAAAAAGCAAACAAATAGAAGATACAAATAAAAGGGCTGGGGGTATGGCTCAAGTGATAGAACTCTTCCCTAGCAAGTGCAAGGCCCTAGATTCAATCCCTAGTACCAGTAAATTAATTAATTAATTAATTTAAAAGATGTGTTTGGTTGCAGGTAACAAACTCCAACTCAAATTGACATAAATAATACAAAAAGAGTATGGGTATGACAGTGAAGAGTCTAGTAAGAGGATGATGTTCAGTGGCCTACTGATGGCACTAAAGGTCCAATTTCTTCCAATCTTCCCTTCTATGGTACTTGTTTCACTCTAAAGCTGACTGACTTCATGTTTATAAAGTGGGTGGAAGCAGCTTTAGGGATGGTGTTTCTTCATTTCCGCTCTGCAGGAAAAAAATAAAACCTCTCCCCTCTCTCCTGTAGCTCTCTCAGAAGTGAAACATCTTCCTCTTGACTCATTAGTCTGAACTGAGTTGTGTGTTCTGATTCAAGCCAGGGAGACAAAATGTGGTGATGAGGGATTTGTTAATCAGAGTCTCTGGCTGTGCTTTGTGAATGGCATCTCCTTTCCCAGAGCACATAGGCTGGTGGAACAGGCATGATGCCTATGTTCTGTTTGACCCTCACCTCTGCTCTGCTGTCTGCCTGAAGAGGCCAACTCTTCAGAATGCATCACCCCAGCTCCCTTGCTTTCTGACTTCTAGTTGGATTTGATCATAGGAACACCAGCTGGAGGTCAGAGGGTGCCTTGCTATGGTTCTAACAGTGGCTGTGTTCCTTTATAGGGACAACTCCCATTGGGTGACCCCAAGTCCCTCCAGATCCAGCTCTTGCTTAGCTCTGGTATCCTCATTCACCTCTTACCCTACCAGGCTGAAGGGTGGTAAGAGCAACCTTGTGGAGAGTGGAATATAACAGGCCTACGAGAATTTGACATAAGCACAGTTGTGTCAAATAATCTGCAGGCTAAGTTTGGCATGGCCTGAGAGGTGAGGGCAAAATGCAGCACAGCTGCTTTTCATAAGATGTTTAAGTTCAGAGAGCAGCAATCACAGGTTTCTCTTATTACAATGCCACGCCCCTTCCTGAGAACTATTGCTCCATCTCCTTGTCTGTGACTGTGTATAAAAGACTAGCTGAAGGAGGATGCAGTGGAGTGGTTGAGTGGGTTGGCTGCTTACGAAGCAGGCTACTTGTGAGGCAGCTGCTGCTGCTGGTGGCTGCTGTTATGTGTCTGCAAGTCTGAGGACCAAGACTTTAAAGAATAGAAAAAAAGGAAGGCTTTAAAGAATAGAAAAGAAGTGAGGTTTTAAAGAATAGACTAAAGAAGTAAGGTTTTGAAGAATAGAGAAAAGAAGCAAAGTAAAAGAAGAGAAGCAAAAAGGAGGTAACGAGCCTGTTGTGCATCTCCATTCGAGCACCCAGCACACCTGACCCCAACTTTCTGCATGTTTTGTCTTCTATCTTTTGTCCTTTCTGCATCTCCAGTTGCTCCCAGTAAGGTCAGTAGGATGGGGACTCGTGAAGCTCGTGAGACAACCTCTCTTGCACGTCCCTTGGTGCTCTACCATTTCTTATTGGCCATTGCTATGGTCTGAATGTTTGTGCCCCACCTCCAAACTCAGATGCTGAAATCCTCACTCCAAGATGGCATTGGGAGGAGACTTTGGAAGATTATTAGGTCATGGGGACAGAGTTCTCATGAATTGGATTAGTGCCCAAGAGAGACCTCTTGGACTTCTGGCATGTAAAGTTAGTGAGAGAGACTATAGCTTTCTATGTGAAACTGGGCCTTCGCTAGACACCGAATCTGCCGAGGCCATGGTCATGGACTTCTAGTTTCCAGAGCTGTGGAAAATAAATTTCTGGTTTTTATAAGCCATCTTGTATATAGCAGCCTGAATGGACTAAGTATTATTCTAGCCACACCTCTGTAACAACCCCTTTCATAAACTCTGTGATTATGCCCAGTGTTTCCTCCTTAGACCTTGACTTTATAGTACCTGAATGAGAACTAGAGAAATATTACCTAAAGGAAGGAAGAGGGAACACTAAGCAGTCAAACTGGCCAATGTCTACTCATGCCATCTTCCCTGGCTCACCCATGGGAAGCAAGAAACGTTCCCTTCATTGGTTTCATAGAGACAGTTCCTAGTCTAGCTTGTTAATTTGCCACAAGTGAACAATATTTTAAAACAATAGAAGTCTTGTTTCTTTCTAGACTCATTCCTTGGGAAAAAAAGGACTTCCAGTTGCTTTACCAGCACAACCTCAGGAGAAAAATGCTAAGCCCTTCAGGCCTGTTACAAACAAATGCTGCCTGATTGTCATAGTTCACATCAATAATCAACTAGAAAATAGAAGAAAAACAACATGGGAGGAAATAGATAGGGAATCTCAGAATGGAACAGAACATGAATGAGTTCTTGTGCAAGAAATGCAAACATCAAAAAATCTGGTGATTTGAGCAGAGTTCTGCAATGGCCATCAGATCCCCCTGACCATCACCAACCCATCTTCTTCCTCCATATAATACCTCTTTGTAACATTGGGCAGATATGGGAGTTTTTTTGCTTACAGAAACACTGGGCAACTTTATTTTTGACAAAGGTGCCTAAAACATATGATGAAGAATAGACAGCCTCTTCAACAAATGTTGCTTGGAAAAGTGGTTATCTGCCTGTAGAAAACTGAAACAAGATCCATGCCTATCTCCCTGTACTAGTATCAACTCAAAGTGGATTGAGGACCTTAATATCAGACCTGAAACCTTGAAGTTAGTACAGGAAAGAGCAGGGAATATTCTGGTAGCAATAGGTATAGGCAAGGACTTCCTCAGTAGAACTCCAGCAGCCCAGCAACTAAGAGAAAGGATGGACAAATGGGACTACAGGAAATTAAAAAGCTTCTGCACAACAAAAGAAATGGTCTTCAAATTGAAGGGGCCACCCAGAGAGTGGGAGAAAATATTCAGTGGCTATACATCAAAGGACTGATAACCAGAATATACAGGGAGCTCAAAAAACTAAACTCCCCCAAATCAATGAACCAATAAAGAAGTGGGCAACTGAACTAAACAGAACTTTTTCAAAGGAAGAAGTCCAAATGGCCAAAAAACACATGAAAAAAATGTTCACCATCCCTGGCCATGAAGGAAATGCAAATCAAAGCCACACTAAGATTCCACCTCACTCCTGTTAGAATAGCTATCATCAAGAACACCGCAAGGCTGCAGGGGAAAAGGAACCCTCATACACTGCTGGTGGGAATGTAAGCTAGTACAACCACTTTGGAAAATAATATGGAGGCTTCCTAAAATACTAAATATAGATCTGCCATATGATGCAGCAATCCCACTCCTAGGGATATACCCAAAGGAATGTGACTCAGGTTACTCCATAGGCACCTGCACACCTGTATTTATTGCAACACTATTCACAATAGCCAAGTTATGGAAACAGCCAAGATGCCCCACTACTGATGAATGGATTAAGAAAATGTGGTATTTATACACAATGGAATTTTACTCAGCCACAAAGAAGAATGAAATTTTGTCATTTGCAAGTAAATGGATGGAACTGGAGAACATCATTCTGAGTGAGGTTAGCCAGGCTCAGAAGGCCAAAACTCGCACGTTCTCCTTCATATTTGGATTATAGGCCCAAAACAAATGCAGTAATATTATTGGACATGGGTCACACACTAAGGGGAGAACGCACACAGGAGAAATAGGGAAAGGGAAGGAAACCTGAAACTTGAATGTGGTTGATGTACACACTGTATAGGAGTAAATAAAGTAATCTTAAACTATCAGAGGCCACTATGGGCAGATGACCAGGAAGTAGTGAAGAGGTCTGGTAGAGATGAACCAATGTGGGTTGCAACACACATGTACATGGAAGCAACACTAGGAATCTCTCTGCATAGCTATCTTTACCTCAAACTAGCAAAAATGCTATGCCTTTCTTACTGTCTCTTATGTTTTCTCTTCAACAAAATTGGAGAACAAGAGGGCAGAACAGGTTCTGCCTGGAATCGAGGTGGGGAGGGGGAAAGGAGGCCCAAACAATGAATACACATATGAATAAATGCGAAAACAATAAAAGAAGTACTGGGCAGGTCAGGAAGAGAGATTTATATGGGAAAATGGGTACAAATTGTGGGTTATCTGGGTTTGCTACCCAGAATTCCTATTGGTCAGAAAATATTGCACACATGCACTTAGGAAGAGTGTATCAAAAGATGTGAAAGGAGGATTTAGGACTATAGAGAAATCCCATTCCAAAATGTTACTCCCTAGCACCCCTTCAGGAAATAGCCCTAGGAACTGGTATAACTGGTTGTCAACTAAGATGAATTGAAGAGGAAGAACTGCTGGACTTTGTCATGATAAATGTGTGTGCATAGTGTGTGTGTGTGTGTGTGTGTGTGTGTGTGACAGAGAGAGAGATTCCCCACCAAAGACAAAATTTCTTTATCCTCTAACCTTCTGCAGTTTCACGGAAGTGCCTTATGTGGTGGGGTCTGGGACACAGCTCCATGTTGGCCCTGTCCTGACAGCTGGGGAGGGATGCATCCACCTACACAGGGGTCTGCATCTGGCTCTGCCTCACAGCAGCTGTTCTAACCACGTAAGAAGCATGGGGGGTCACTGGTCATGTTCCATGAGAACAAAAGGCCAAGGATTCCCAGATAATTGTATCAAAGGAATTCAGTTTCCTGGATGACCTCATTCCAAAGATCTGTGGAGTCCTGATAAGCATCCCAGGGCTTTGGCAAAGGGCTCCTCCAGGGAGTGGAAAAGGACAGGAAGTTGGCTTTCCCTAAGTCTGCACTTTCCTTGGAGTAAAGGACAGGACACCTGTAGCCATCAAAAGTCATGATGGCTAGGACAGACTCCCACCAAATCCACACTAAAGTTGAACAGGGTACCATCACCCCCTAGAGTAAAGCCCCCACTGATCCCACATGGGCCCCTCTGTCCCTTATCATAGATTTCGCATAATTTCTCTCATTCAAATGAATTAACATGAACACTTTTCCTCTTATTTCCTCAGATAATACATAAAGATGGTACAAATAACTGAGTGTAACACACTTCTGTAATCTCAGCATTCAGGAGGCTGAGGCAGGAGGATTGAGAGTTCAAGGCCAGCTGGCCTACATAGCAAGATCCTATCTCCAAAAAAGAAAAATTAGTAACAATAGGTAAAAAATGATTGGTAGATCTCAGAGTATAATTTATGAGATTAATCACTAAAATTAGCAATAAGGAATAGTAAATGAAGTTTAAGCCTTTCTGTGCCAGACACAACTCCAAGGCCAGAAATTCCCTAACCTGGAAAAGCCCATGGATAGAAGTCATAGATATTTAAACAAATAGCAAAAGCAATTTTGTCCTGGGAAATTCTGCTAATATTACATTGAATAATAAATAAGTCAAATAAAAGCCATTTATCAAAACTTCATTACACACTGCTAAGTTTTCACCCTAGATTCAACTGAGATTAAAATCAGGTAACACACCAGTAAGACTGGCCAATGAGGCAATAAAGAAGGAACTGCTTGCCTGCCTACCTGGACCTACTCAGACTTGAATGTGAAAATAGGCCTAGATATGGCAAGAGAGAAAGCAGGAAGTGCAGCTGTGATGCAAGGTCAAGCAACTAAAATGGAAGCACCTGGCAAAAGAAACCAAAGAGCAAATTTTGGGGGACAGTACAAAGCCAGGCAGTGTCAAAAAGGAAAATGAAAGCAAGTTTAAAGCCAAGTCCTAGTTTTAAACTTTTGAGATAATAGGAAAATCATTTAATACTAGTCTAAAAGTCACTTATGGGCAACATTCCTTCCATCAACAAATCTTTTTCTGAATGTTTCCTATATGCTCAATAGTGTGGGATGTTAAGAAAGAAATCTATAGTAACATAAGAATCTGCCTTAATGAAGCTTAAAGCTTTTCTTTATAGACCAAATGCACACACATAGGACAGCAGTAAACTTATACAAAACAATACTCAGTAATGCACTAAAGTATGCTTAATTTAACTGCTTCTAAAACTCACCAGCTGCCAGGCGCTGGTGACTCTTCAGGAGGCAGAGATCAGGAGGACAGCAACTCAAAGTCAGCCCAGGCCAAATAGTTCACGAGACCCTATCTCGAAAAAACCCATCACAAAAAAGGGCTGGTGGAGTGGCTCAAGGTGTAGGCACCGAAAAAAAAATAAATAAATAAAGCTCACCAGCATAAAAACGCTCCACGGGATTGGAGAGACTGGGGGAGAGACACGTATAGGCTGCTCTCACCTGGGAGGTCTTCACAGAGAAAAGCAAGTGTGATGCTATGTCAGGACACTACTCAAGTTAGCGTGGCTTCCACCCCTGTGGCAGCCTCTTTCATTACACTATCCACCCCTGCTTTTGCCAGAATTACCCAATGTGTTCATCATCTCTTGTGCTGAGTCATGGCATGGGCAGACACTTTCTCGTGGCCCTGCCTGGGATGCCCAGACCTGTGTTTGAACTTCCACTTCACCAATTCCTAGGTGGGCAACCTCAGGCAAATTCCCTAACTTCTTGAAACCCTAGTTTTCTATTATGTAAAATGAGAGTAATATTATACGTGTATATATGTTAAATTAGAAAAATAAAAGACTTACACAGAACAACCATTTTTACTGTTCTTCATACCGAAAAACTTTTGAGGTATGATTGACATGCAAAATGCTACAGATATATAACATATCCAACTTGGTGAGTCTGAAGATAAGTGTACATCTGTGATACCATCACAACAATCTGTGCCATAAACATATCCACCACTTCTAAAAGTCTTCTTCCACTCTATTTTTTGTGTGTAATAAAAACACTTAACATAAGATCTACCCCTTACAACTTTTAAGTAGGCATTGTTAACCACAGGTACTTATGCTGTACAGTAAGTATCTGGGACTTATTCATCTAGCATAATTGAAACTCTGTTAATACCTTTAACCTAATACCTCTTCATCTCCCCTTCCCTCAGTCCCTGGCAACCACTGAGTTCTGTTTCTATGAGTGTGACTATTTCAGATTCCTCATGTATGTGAGAACATATGGCATTTGTCTTTCTGTGATGAGCTTGTTTCACTTAGCATAATGTCCTCTGGGTTCATCCATGTTGTCACATACTGCAAGCTTTCTTTCTTTGTTAAGACTCAGTACCATCCACTGTATGTATACACCACATTTTCTTTATCCATTCATCCACTGATGGATACTTAGGTCACTTCCATGTTTCTATTGTGAAGAGTGCTACAGCGAAGATGGGCATGCACGCGTCTCTTGGACATACTGATTTCATTTGCTTTCGATATATACCTAGAAGTGGGATTCCTGGATCATATGGCAGTTCTATTTTTAATTTTGAGAAATGTGTACACTCTTTTCCATAATGGCTGTTCTACTTTACATTCCTACCAACAGCGTACAAGGGTTGTCTCTTCTTCACATTCTCACCAACACTTATCTTTTCCTTTTTTGAAAACACCCATCCTAACAGTGAGATGATATCCCACTGTGGTTTTAATTTGCATTTCCCTGATTAGTAATGTAAAACATCTGTTCATATACCTGTTGGTCATTTCTATGTCTTCTTTGGAAGATGTCTAATTAGTTTCTTTGTCCATTTTTAAAATCAGATTATTTGTTCTTTTGCTATTAATTGTGGGTAGGTCCCTATATATTTTAGATAGTAACCCTTTATTAGTTAGATGGTTTGCAAATATTCTCCATTCTGTAGGTTTCTTTTTTTTTTTTTTTTTGGTAGTATTGGGTTTTGAACTCAGGGCTTTGAGTTTGCTAGGTAAGCACTCTACCACTTGAGTCCTTTTGCTTTTAGTTTGTTTTTCAGATAGGGTCTCATGCTAACTTTGCCTGAGCTGGCCTTAGAGCATGATCCTCTAACCACCACCTCCCAAGCAGCTGGTACCACAGGCATATGCCACCACCACCAACCCTGGTTATTTCTTTTGCTGTGTAGAAGCTTTTTACTTTACCTGACAATCTTTAACCTGTCCTTAAAGGTTCTGCACAGGTGTTCCCTATCCTAAGAAACCTGCCCTGGTCTCTCTTCCCTTGCAGTTGGGGGCCCTCCTGGAGGGGCAGCATGCCTATTTCCTTTCTAGCCAGTGAGATTGCACATGCTGCCCTCCTGAAACATTGTCAGGTTATGCTTGACATTTTATTTCATTTTATTTTTCTTCAAGGTACCGAGGTTTGAACTCAGGGCTTCACACTCGCTAGGCAGGCTCTCTACCACTTGAGCCCCATCTCCAGCCCTACGCTTGGAATTTTAGCATGTATACAGATGTTTCATTTTTCTATAAAGTACTGTTAGAGGTGATCACATAAAAAATAAATAAACTGGAGTAAATTTAATAGACGTCTACTTTGTACGTCCAGATTCTACCATGGTCTGGTCTGCAAATATGCAAGGTCTTTGGGCTATACACCAGGCTCTCAGGCTGGGCTGTAGCTCAGTGGTAGAGAGCGTGCCTAGCAGGTGCAAGTCCGTGGGCTCCAGAGCATATGGTATCTGTCTCTCTGTGATTGTAAACAAAACAACAAAAACAAAAAGAACTCCAAGGCTCTCGCTTGGATATATGCTTAAATCTGAAAGATAACCAGCAATAACTTGTCTCTTTTATGAAGCGTTTCTAGATGAAAACCGTAGTACGTGATCACTAACATCTGTTCTAAGACTTGCTACTGAAAAATGAAGTAGCTGTAACTCCTGATCTCGGAAGGCGGCGGGATGTGCATTCACACTGCTACTCCTCCTGGGCACTTGGTGTGCCAGCGGTTGTGTCTTGGCCAGTGCAGTGACATGAAAGATACACAAAGCCACCAAGACCTCTAGCAGTCTGGAGATAAATAAGTGGGAGTTAGGGATAGAGTTGCCTTGCTAAATGTGTCTGATGAGTAATCTAACTACTCTTGCTATACAGCTTTTCATTTATAATAAAATGGCATAAGATGGCAATAATTTATGATTTGGTTACTCTAAATTGGCAATAAAATTTTAGCAGCAATTGAATAAAACAAAAACGTGTATATTTAAATGAAAAATTAAGTACTGAATTTCCATGTATCAAGAAAGTTGTTGAATACATAGTTTGTGCAAAATGCTTATTGTTTATTACCTACCATCAGGGATCCTGGTAATATCACTGACCACGTGAAAACCAGACACAAATCTGAAGAATATCAACCTCTATAAACATTACAATTGTTTTACAAAGGCCTGGCCCCCAACAACAATTTCACAAGCAGCCATACAAGTGTGTTTACATATCACCCTGTGAAAGCATAACTTCTCATTTAAATCAAACAACAGTTCTAAATTAATTTTGTCCATTTTTGTTCCAGGTCTATACATACAAAAAGGGAACTGATAGCTGAGTATGTGTTGGCTACATTAGCAAAAGAAGAGCTGCTAAACAGTTGCACAAAGCAACTTTTATATTAGAGTCCTCAAATACTTGAAGTAGAAAATAAGGTAATTTCAATGATAGTTTGGTCTTTTCCCCCACACATAATTCATGAAATCAAAATAAAATTCTTGCAAGTTTTTCTCAAGAAAAACCCCTGACACTGATTGGCATGCTGTTATAAATTCAGCACAGATGCTCAACAATGACGATGTCACGTGCTTTGTGGTAATAATAGGAATACAGATTTGGGGCAGGGAGCACAGGTTCATGAAAAAATAATGTTCTTACTAAATGAAGAAAGCTACAGAGCAGAATGTACTTGGAAATGATTGTACAGCACATCATTCATAACTGTGTCCAACCACTGTGATATGCCACGAACGGAAATACAAAGTGTCATTGTCAAAAATTACAAATGTTTCTCTCTGTAAACAAAGTAAAGTACAAAACCTTGTGACAGGGCTTATATTAAGTATCCAACAGTATCCCCCCAAAACAAAACAACAAAAAACCAAAACGCGCTCACTGCCAGTAACGAGAACTTCAACTTGGCAGTACAGGTTTTCTTTTTCAGTTGCCCATCTGATTTTAGAAACATATGAGCCTTCAAAAGACTACTTTGTAAATTAACTTACGCATCTTGGAAAACTCTTGAATTCTTTTAGAACAATCACTTAAATGTGTGTTGCATTTTGATGAAAATTAGTTGGAGTATTTTAATAAATTATGCAATAAATGAAATACAAACAATTTCAGATAGAAACATAGAAATTGTCTCTACCAAATCGAGGGAGGAAATGAATTTAGCTGCGACTGCACAAAGGTGTGTAACACCTGTACTGGAGGGAAGACTTGGTGAAGCTGTTTTTAATTGAATCAATTTCTATTCTATACTGAGGTGGAAGATAGTTGAAAAGGTCTGCAGTTTCACATTTAACTTTGGTGAAGCATTCCAAAGACTCATCATAAATAGAATTTATTTGACAAGTTGTGCCTTTATAAAATGTCTGTTGAATAAAGATGCTCTGAATGGGAGCAAAGGATAAACTTGCAGAGCGATTTGGGCTGAAATATGAACAGAATTCAGCGTGACTCATTGGAATTGAGAACAGCCTTCCGTTAGCTGGGTTTCTCTGAGTTCACTAAATAACTAATTACCTGTAGAGAGTATTTTTTCAATTAAAAATATTTTGGTCCACAGAAAAGGGACAATGTCGAGTTTATTAACCATGAAATGCATCTATAAACGATATGGGAAACACTTTTATTAAATGAAAAATAAAAAGGCATTGAAATAAATACATTCTTCTAAAATGCCTCACATGACTAGGAAACTCATTAAAGTATATGAATTTGTACCAATTATTATGCATATATTTTCTTAATTAATGAAAATTATTTAAAATTCTTGCTTTTTGTATTTTGTTTTTAAAAATAATTTTTTATATTCATTTGTGAATGAACTATTTATAGTTTTGTCACTATGCTCAAGCTAATTTGTCAATTAATATATAATTTCAAAAGTGATGCAATTTTCATTATTTTGAATACATTCTGAGTTTACTCTCTCCAGAGCTCACCAGCCTGCATCATGATTATTTATGCTATATCCTTTCCCACTAAACTGGACTTCCCTGAGAACAAAGATGTGATGTTACTGACTCTGTATCCCTTTAACTGCCTTCATACACGCAGGACACCGTTTTAACTATTTGAATCCCTCTCCCTTCTGAGATGGACATTCTAATTACCCCATTTACAGATGAGAAAGCTGAGGTGGGGAAGAGGTTCAGTAACTCAACTCCTAAATGTTAACCAAGGCCATGCTGAGATTTGAACCCAGGCAGTCTTGTTGCAGAGTCAGTGCTCCTAAACTCTCCCTAGGTGACTCTCTCAGGGTAAATGTTCTTAGTAAATGTTTGTTGAATGAATAAAAACCAAACAAGGGCATTCATTACAACTATGATATGCAAAAAGGTGGCAGTTAGAGGAAGTACCTACCACACAGCTTCACATTCATGCCCCAGCACTGGAAGGCTCCCAAGTAGGAACGAGGACTTTTCAGGGGAAAGTGACTTACCTTAAATAAACAGGGCTGTTTACACAGCACACAAATTGCCGGATGCAAGGAGTCCAGAAAAACAAAGGTGTTTTTCCAAACCCTGCTGATAACAGAAGGCCTCATTTGGACTGTTTACTCTCTCTGGCTGAAACAAGGATGTTCAGTGTCTGCCCCATCAGGCCAGGCACTGCCTGAAAACCAGGAGTCAGGTCTCCAACAGCTTCTGTCCAAATGTCTGTGATTTCAGTGGTGGTGGTGGTAATGCATCTGAGGAACTGAAGAGGCAGGAAAAGAATCTAGATTTTGATCTGTGGGATCTGATGATGCTGTTATGTGCATTCTCTGTGGAAGTGCCCCTACTGTCCACTATGGTAGCAAGTTCGGGATCAGGCCCCAATTGGGTAGGACCCTCTCTGAGGGCAGCAATGAGGTCATGCTGTCTCTTATCTTTCTCTCTGTTAGTAATGTCCTGGTTATAGTATACAGACATGGCTAGTTGTATTAGTTGATCCAGTGACTTTTTTTCCTTTCAGCCACAGACTTTGAGTTTATTATGAATATCTGGGGCTGACTGAGTTAGAAATTTATCTTTGAGGAGAATCTCTCCCACCTGTGACTCTGGGTCCATTGTGGTATGCTTTCTGATAGCGTCCTTAAGATGCTGCAGAAAGGTAAAGGGGTTTTCTTCAGGGCTTTGCTCTACTACTCACCTGGGAATAGTTTAGAGGTTTGATTTTGGTCTTTTTTTTTTTTTTTTAAGCCCTCCCACTATAAGATGGATTAAGTGGCGTTGACGCCATTTATCCTCCTCACCATTTTTTTTTTTTTGATTGAGCAATGTTGGGGAATTGAACCCAGGGCCTTACATATGCTGGGCAGACACTCTCCCACTGAGCTATGTCTTTAGCCCCAAATATTTTTTCCTTTGGCTGTACTGGGATTTGAACTCGGGTCTTTATGCCTGCAAAGCAGCGCTGTACTGCTTGAGCCATATAATCAGCCCCTTTTTGTGTGGATCTGTCAAGGGGACTGCCTGTGTCCCTGTAGGTATAGGCACATTTATTCCCTCATTTTTAGGTGCCACAGGTATTGGGGCTCATTGTAAATAGTAATCATCTCCAACCTGAGTGGCCTGGGCCAGAACCCATTGTTTTTCTAATGAGGAAAGAGTTTGGTATAATAAAAGCATAATATCCTTTTAAGTCAATTTAAAGCTTTGGATCACAGAGATAAAGGCTTGAATAAAGCGACCTGGTGCATCAGTATAGCTGCCCAGATCTTTTAAAATTTCCCTTAGACCTGATAGCTGGAAGGGGACATAGACTCGCCCTCTTCCTACCATTACCTATTGAAGGGGGAAGCACCCATTAGGAGGTTCTGAATATTAGGGTGGCTTAGAAGGTAGGGCATAGGGTGGAGCAGTAGGGGTGGGGACCTTGTCATTGATAAGGGGTTTTTTTGGTCCTCCTTTCCCATGTTTATCCTGTGGCTTACAAAGAATGGCCAGCATTTGAGTATCTAGATAGCAATTGTGGAGTCAATCTGGGTGGTCTTGGAGATAAAAGAAAATTTGTATAAGGGACCTCAGTTTACTTTTTCTCCCTTTTTCAGAAAAGGTCCAATTGAAGTATGGCATTGCAATTTAAGGAACCCTATGAAGACCACTTCTCTTGGTCACCTAAGGTATACTGAGGCCAGGACTCAGTACAAAGCTTCTAACATTTCCTTTCAACATTTCAATAGACAGGCCAGAAGACTGGAAGGGGGCAGATCCATCTAGAAAGACAACAACAAACTGGGTCAGTTCCCTTCTGGTCAGCATCCTGACTGGGAATGACCTTACCAACCAGTCCATGCGTCCCTATCTTGTGACTTTCCCTCCACCATCCGTGGTCAGGACCAGGGAAAGTGAACTGGTTGGGTTAGACCACCTGACCAACACAGTGAGAAGAGAGAAAAAAACAAAACGCTAGGATCCTGCCTTTTATCTAACAGCAGGCAGCCTCTTTAATAAAGGCTACCTTTTTAACAAAGGAATACATCATCTGTAAAGTTAGAGAAGGGCATTCAGAGGGCTTCCCGGGGCAATAACAGTACCATAAGGGATGACTAGTGCTAATATTTGGAGGGAAAATTTATGCTGAGGCCAAACACATAGGAGATTTTAAGCGAGAAGTTTAAAGACCACAGTAACGCCCATTTTGCTATTTCCGGGACTATAACCTCAAGCTAACAATTAGCTTATGAGGGCTGGGTCAGTCAGGCCCAAGGCGTAAGGTGGGGCCGGGAACTGGGCTTAAGCAAAGTGCCATTGCCCCCTCCCATGCCCGGGATGAGCGATCCCATCCTTCGGCCTGTCGCCTCTCCCCACTTCCCGTGTACACGTACCTGCACGCATTTATTTTTATATCATCCCTTTTAGGAGGAGTGGTGGCAGGTCGCAGTCTCCGCCTTCTGTGGCTGGTGGCTTTGGATGTGTGCTGGGTCCTCTCTATGGATTCTCTTACCTATGGCAGGCGTTCCTGCTGTGCCCAGGGGCCGGCATGCCTGTGCACCAGCGCACCTGTTTGCTTTCCTTCCTCCCGTTGTGTGGGCGGAGTTAGGGCATGAGAGTGGTAGCCACAGTTTTTTTATAAGTGTTTTTGCCTCGCCAGTGCCTAGCAGCTGATTTAAAGTTGAGAGGCCTGGCAAACTACTTGGAATAACTTAAGTCATAAGGTATCACGCTACAAGTTTTTCATGGGATGCCAGGATCCCAGTAAGCCCAGGGAGGGGAAGACAGAGATAAAGGACAAGGCAGGACGAGGGAGGGAACAGAACAGGTGTACTTTCCAAACTCACTGAAGGAAGCCACAGCTATTTAGAACAAAAGGGTGAGTCCAGTCATCCTGAACTGCTTGGGAAAGAGGAAGGAGAGGCTGAGGGTTGGGGGAAAAGAGAGTTTCCAGGCTCAATGCATGAGGGAGTATTGGTCATCCCTGCTGTCCATGTTGATCCTGCCCAAAGGCAGTACTGGAGCACTGGAAGCAATGGGTGACCTCCACTCTCTGGCCATGGAAACCATGAAGGAAGCAGGAGAGATCTGATTGTCTGTTTGCCACTGACATGGCTGGAGGGGTCCGAGACTTAGCTGCCTTTGGAGCCTCAGGGTGGGTCAGGAAGTTGTATCTCCAGCCTTTGGGTGACAGCAGGGAATGCCCCAGCCAGAACACCTTTTTTGGCTTGAAGACAAACTTTCTTTTCCACCGGCTGTTTTTGGACCTCCTCTTAAGCGGGTCAGATCTTGAAAAAGAGACAGTTAGCAATAAGGAGACAAAAAAGAAAAAAGCCTCGGTGCACTGAAGTTGGGCTCTGCCCACGTAGCATTGGCAGTGCAGTATAAATCCCCACCTGGTGTCTGAGTTCCCTCAGGTTGCCTGCCTTACAGCTGTAATGGGCTCAGAGCTTTTCTGCAGTTTCCCAAGGGAGAAACCCTCCTTAATCAGAGAGAGAGAAAAAGAGAGAGAGTGGGTTGGCCTGAGAGTTCCACTGTAGCTAGGCGGAGGTGGGGGGTGTCTCCTGGAAAATAGACTCCATCAGAGTGCCGGACACTCACGGTCACATTCCTAGGCAGCCTTTCCCAGTTTGGCACAACCTATACCAACCTTGGTTCAGAAGAGTTGGGCCCTTTTGTGCGTCGCCAAAATGTACCTGCTGGTTTTGAGGGTCCTTGCCTTCACAGGCCAGAGAACTGGCTCGTGAGGCAGCTGAATGATGAGCCAAAGCCGTATATAAAGTAGGATTTATTAGAGAGAAAGGAAAGACTACACCTAAGGTATTGCAGCAGAGCCCAGAAGCTGGTGGCTCACTGCACAGGTGAAGGCTGGGGTTTTTATGGATGTTTTAACTCTGGGTTAGGTGGATTTTTCTCATTGGCCATGGATTCATGGGCTTTCTCGGGTGAACTGGTTTGGTTTGCACCTTTATTGGGAGAGGGGAAACAATCTTGAGAGCAATTTGCTCATCAGTCCTGTGGCAGATCTGTATCTCTCCTTTAGGATGCAGGAATGCAGGCCTCCATCTCCTCAGGATGCAGGAATGATACTGCTGTCCATGGGGGATGGGAAACTCACTCATCTGCCTTAGGTCTCCAGACCCAACAATGCCTTCTAGAGAGTGGGGATCTTAGGAAAGAAAACTGTTCTGGGAAGGAATATACCTCAGGGAGGTTTGAGCTTGTTGAACTTGAGGCATTTGGAAGGTGGCTGGAAGGAGAAGATGTGGCAAAGCTGAGAGAGGCTCATGGTGCCGTGCCCCAGTGAGGGGACTTGACAGTGTTCCTGGAAAGGAAGTGTAGGGCAAGGGAAACCCATCACCCCCACATGGAAGCAATACAGGATGAGAATATACTTCTTGGAGAAGGAAAGGTGTAACAATTGCCACACGCAGATGCCTCTACACCCTTCCCTGGCAGCATAACTTCTGGCAGTCCTGATACTTGGGCCAGTCCCCAGGCAGGCTTGAGGCCCTCCTTGTCTTTCCTCCAGCAGCCTCAGCTCTGCATAGTGGACTTCCTTATACAACCCTGATTCTTCCTTCCTTCTTTTTCCATAAGTGTGCCCCCCTCAAATTAAGTCCCCACTTTTAATACTGTTTTAGTGTCTGCTCCTTGCAGGATCCAAACTGATACTCTTTCCATATCTCAGAAAGTAACTCTGCTTTCTAAAGAGCTGAAGAAAATCAATGTCCCATTTTCTGGAATCTTCAGGAATCAAGGACCCAAGGTGAATACTTGGTCTGTTCAATTATTCAGTTAATTGATTGCTTCAATATGTATTAATTAAGCACTCACTGTTTGTCAGGAACTGTGCTGGACCTTGGGGATATAAGAGTAAACAAGGATGACATAAGTGAAAAGCTTTCTGGGTGACTTGGAAGAAGGGAGGACCTCAAGGAGTGAAGGGAGGAAAAGCTTTCTCTGAGGGCAGCTGTACTATAAAGCAGTGTATCCCACATGATGCAAAACACAACAATGATCAACCAGCACACTGCAAAGTTCTTCTGTAGCTTCTGTTACCTTGCTGCAGTTGGTGTGTCCCTTCACACTGTACACTTTCAGTTCCTTCCACCAGACAAAGGCAGTGGCCATAATGACAAGAAAACAGCACAGCGTCCCTGGTTCCCATGGCTACATCACAGGCTGGCATTTGCCAGGTACTTTCTCTGTTTTTAGGGATTTGCTGTCACCACCACCACACTAAGAGTTGGGCAGAGGCCTTCCAGCCTTTCTGGCGCCACCAGGAAAGTGATCTATGTAAGGTGTCCCCAAAGTTACCCAGTAAAGCCCCAAGGCCAGGAAACGTGCTAGCCAAGATTGATGCCCAGGATAGATGTGCCAATGACTGTAGGAGTAGGGCAAGGGAGGCCTCGGTAGAGTTCCAGACCAACCCGAGAGGCTGACTATATGGTCAATTCTCAGGAGGTGCTGTGACCTTTTCCCTGGTCATCTGTATAATGCCAGGAAGCCAAGAGCAGCACAACCTGACAACCCTCACAGAGCCAGGGGCCTGCCTGCACAGAGCTGCACAGGAGGCCATAGAGAAAAGTGGGACTCTTGGCGAGGGAGGCAGTTTCAATGCTAATTCTGCCTTGTCACCCTGTGACAAAGACTCTATAGGTCCCTTCCCCGGAGGGAGGGCAGCCACACCACTTCATTGGATTACTGAGAAGTTAAATGAGATGGCACAGGAACACACAAGTGCTGTGCAGAGCAGTTCACAAGGGCGTGGGGAGATTATTACCTTGTTAGCCTAGCTCTAGACAGTACTCTGACCATGTGTCCTAGTTTTGCCTACTTCCCATAAAAAAGGAAAAATAAATATACTCTCCCTTGTGCTTTCAGGAAAGGATTTTTGGTAACCACACTCACTATGAGGATTCCAGGGTCCCCCAGACTCTGCAGATCCACAAGAGAAGCTCACAGTGACCCTGGCAGACATAAGGGCCTCAAGCAAAACAATAGAATGGATTGTGCCTCTTGAAGAAATTTCATCTGTGACTCTGAGTAAAGGTTTGGATCTCAGGCTTGTTGCCAGTTAGGTCATGAAATCTTTTCCCAAAAACTTGATGTTTTGTTGGTTTCCCCTGGAGATTTAACGATTTCACCAAGAAACTGTTTTGTCTGGAGACCTAAGGCAGATGAGTGAGTATCCCATCCCCCTTGGACAGCAGTATCATTCCTGCATCCTGAGGAGATGGAGGCCTGCATTCCTGCATCCTGAAGGAGAGATACAGATCTGCCACAGGGCTGATGAGCAAAATGCTCTCAAGATTGTTTCCCCTCCCCCAATAAAGGTGCAAACCAAGCCAGTTCACCCGAGAAAGCCCACGAATCCATGGCCAATGAGAAAAATCCACCTAACCCAGAGTTAAAACATCCATAAAAACCCCAGCCTTCACCTGTGCAGTGAGCCACCAGCTTCTGGGCTCTGCTGCAATACCTTAGGTGTAGTCTTTCCTTTCTCTCTAATAAATCCTACTTTATATACGGCTTTGGCTCATCATTCAGCTGCCTCACGAGCCAGTTCTCTGGCCTGTGAAGGCAAGGACCCTCGACACCGGCACATAACAAAACTTTGAGCTGACAAGCTGGGCTGTGCATAGAATACACCCCTATAAAAAATGAGAATTCACAGCCCCTGAGCTTTTTCTGAGTGGGGATGCTATGGCCCCTCCCCCTAAACCAACAATTGGACACCCCCACAAAGTGTGCGTTTCCTGCCACCTTTGCAGACTCTGGGGCTGTCCCTGTGGCACGAGGGAGCCACACTGAGAGCCATGATGGTCAGTCTTATTTGGAACTCACAGGCCCAGATGAGAAGGTGAGAAAGAAACCAGGGTGCTTGTTTCTTCTGACAGGTGTGCCTCAGGAATCTGGACAGCCAAACTAGCTTCAGCTAAGGACTGGTGCTTGGAGCAGGGCCGAGGAAGCTTCTAGACTTTTCCCTATTCATTAGTAGCAGTGATTACTGTTCTGCAGATGGTAACACATGCCCTCCTGTGGTGGTGTTCTCTTGGACAAACAGCCTATTTGGAGCCATGGATGAACAACAGGAAATCTTTTTGCCTGTGACCTCTGTTCCTCCTTCATTTGAAATCCCATTGTGTTTGTAACTTTAGGTTGTAGGATTGATTTTGCAACTCTTCAAGGAGGACACTGGGCCATTCCCACCCCAGGCGTCTAATCTTCTCGCCTTACCAGCCAGTAGCGCAGGAGTCTGCAGGCCACTGTGTGAGAACCAGGTAGGAGCCAGCTGGCAAAGGCAGCTAAAAATACAGTTCTCAGCAGCTGGCTTCACATGGCAGCCACAGCTGAGGGGTGATCCGCCCATGGGAAGCACCTGTGTCTCTTTGGGGCGCATCCGGCACTGAGCCTGGCTTCCTGCCCTCAGCTTTGAATGGTGCAGTTGAGTGACCTTTTCCACCTCTGAGGAAGCCTCTCAGCTGTCAAACCACCAAACCCCCATCAACTCAGAACCTACACTTCACGTTCACAAGAGCTGATGAAGCCGAACGGTAAAATGAGGAGGGAGGAGAGGTGAAAAGGAAGAAGGATGATGTTCTTTGGTAGAATGTGTTTCCCCTCCCGATTACACTGGTTTGGGGAAGAATGAAACAACCACTAATCAATCAGGTCTCTTCCCCTATCCCTCCTCCCCATAAGTCACAAACTTGACAGTTGGAGAGTTTTTAAAAAATCAAATCACTCCATTTTTTCTTGGTTTCATTTATAAAGCATGGGCTAAGAGATCCCTTATGGGCATTTTAAATAACCAGCAACAGTCACAGTAGCAGCTAATGCTCACTTGTAAATGGAGTTCTGCAGAGTGGTTGTCACTCAAAATGAGACAGTATTTAAAAGCCTGGCTGTATATGAGAAGAGGAAGCGATCACAGAGTTTTCACACTGCAGTGGGCAGAATGGTTTGGAACACTTATTTAAAGACCCCAGGCCACTCCACCCAAGACCTGATCATCTAGATCTGGGCCAGGGCCAAGAATTTGCATTTGAGTCCATAATTCCAACCTGAATGCTCCAGGGTCAGACTAATTTGAAAAACAACGCCCAAAGACAGTAGTCAGGTCCCCAGTCAGCAGCAAGAGCTGCACCAGGAAGTTTGTTAGAAATGCAGATTCCCAAGCCAGCTCCAGAGATACAGAATCAGAAAGTCTGGGGACAAGTTGCCAACAATTCAGGTGATCCTGAAGTCTACTAACACTAAAGTCTGGGAAACACAGTACTAAGAGATTCCTTACAAAGCAAGGAGTGCAAACCCAGGACAGTGCTGATCTAACATGCAGTCAAGATTGAGAACCTCAGCTCTGGATCATTCCTCTTGGAAACGTAAATGCTAACCACACCTCCAGAGCCCCTGTTTCTGACCATGTACCTTTTGGGGCTAAGGTTAGAGTTAACAGGGGGAAATGCTGGCTTTGCTTCAGACACAGGTTCAAGTCCAGTCCCTGGATTGAAATTCCCTGAGCCTCAGTGCTTTCATCTGTGAAGCAGAAGGAACACTGCCTACCCCACAGTGGTGCTGGAAGCGTGAAGAGGACACATCTGAGAAAGCTATTAGCCAGTGTCGGGTGCATTGTAGAAACCTGATTTTCCTGTCTCTCTCCAATCTTATTTCCCTTAGTTTAATGGGGATCTGGAGTGAGTTTCTTAATCCTTATAGGAATAGAGTTTGAGAATTTACTCTTCAGAGAGCATGCCAGGACTCATTTTAAAATCCATCTCTTGTTTTAGGGTAAATGTATAAAGAGCTCAGTGAGCAATTGTGATTTGGAAGACAACTGGTGGCCTGAGTACAGAAGCAGCTCTAAGGCAGCTTAGCTGGTTCCACTCGCAACACATCTCCATAATGTGCAAAATCTTACAATATCCTTAGACACACAGCATTCACTTTCTCAATCTCTGCTGCTTATAAAATGCCAGGCCACAGTTTGGTGACAGAGGTCTGTCATCAACTGGTGTAAAGAAATCACTTCTTATGTGTGTGTGCACTAGTTAACAGTTATTCATACTTGAATTCCCCTGTTCAAATTACTAATGGGCTTGTTCTTGACTTGCAATTCAATTGATTGGAAGGTCAGTCAGTACTGTACACTTGTAAGAGAGCAGATTTAGTAATCACTTTGGCAAGAAGCTATGTTGCCTGTGTTTTTTTTTTTTTTCCCCTCCACTACTTGAGCCATGCCCCACTTTAAATGGTTCTAAAGATGAAACACGTCTCCCCTGAGGAAAGGAATGAGGGATGTACCATTTGCAATGTAGCTTACACAGACCACACCTGTGGGAGTAAGGTGGGAACTCATCCATGTACAAGCATCACACATTCCACATACTTCCATGAGGATGGCAGTGCATTTAGCAAGGGCGAGACCTGTGGTATTGGGCAGTACAGAGGCCACCTAGTGTAATTTACGGTTAAGTAATTGCAGCCTCGGGGTAGAAGAGACGGATATCCTCAGAGCTCTTTGCCAACGAGCACTTCAGTTGCAGCTAAACATTTACTGAGACCTGCCAGGTGTTGAGCACTTTATCCGCATGATCTCACCTAAGGTTTGCAAACACTCCCACGATCTGCTTTTTACAGGTGAGAAACTGAGGCACAGAGACATGAAGGCACTGGATAAACGTGCAACTGTTACCACCAAATCCAGTGTATCCAGCCAGGTCTTCGGACTCCAAGTCCAGTGTTGTTCTAAGCCGCAGTCGTTTCCATTGACTAGCTCAATGGTCATTGATTTAGAATTTCTTTATTTTATGGATAACAAAATGCATATAAGACACAAGGCTTTAAGGGAATTCCTTGCTGTCTGCCATTCACGCAGCCATCAGCCATTCTGAAGTAAGACTGGAGGAAAGACAGGTTGGCCTGGCCCCTCAGCTGGAGGCAAAGAGGGCATGGTTCTGTCTGCCATTTTCCATTTGCTTGCTTCCGCAAGAGGAGATGGAACCGTGACACTGAACCTAAGCTTTCAGTTGCTGGTTCACTTATTTATTCATTTATCCAGATAGCATTCATTCATTCACGGTTTATCATAAGTGAGGCAACTCTGTTTGCTCACGTATCTCCAATAACAAAATTTTTTATGGCCATATTCTGATAAATCTCCAAAAAACAATTTGGGAAAACTACACATTCTTTTGACTTTTTGAAGATGAGACCTAAAGATTTTCGTTCTGTTACATGCTGGTGTCGAGGGTCCTTGCCTTCACAGGCCAGAGAACTGGCTCGTGAGGCAGCTGAATGATGAGCCAAAGCTGGTATATAAAGTAGGATTTATTAGAGAGAAAGGAAAGGCTACAGCTAAGGTACTGCAGCAGAGCCCAGCCCGGAAGCCAGTGGCTCGCTGCTCAGGTGAAGGCTGGGGTTTTTATGGACGTTTTAACTCTGGCTTAGGTGGGTTTTTCTCATTGGCCATGGATTCAAGGGCTTTGGTTTGCCCTCTACTGGGGGAGGGGAAACAATCTTGAGAGCATTTTGCTCATCAGCCCTGTGGCAGATCTGTATCTCTCCTTTAGGATGCAGGAATGCAGGCCTCCATCTCCTCAGGATGCAGGAATGATATTGCAGTCCATGGGGGATGGGATACTCACTCATCTGCCTTAGGTCTCCAGACCCAACAAATCCCCCCTCTGAGACAAGCACCCACCTGCTGTTGGGGAGAGGGGCAATGATGACTCATCTAGCTGCTTCATGCTGCAATGGGACTGGGGGGGGAGATAGGGGAGAGGGTACTTGTCTCAGGGGTTGACCTGTGCAGTTTCCAGGCCCCCCCCCCCAATAGAGGGCTCATGCCTAGGCAGAGGTGAGTATTCCTTGACTAAAAGCTGGAGTTTGATCCGTTGGACCTGTTGAAGATATAAATCTGCAGAGAGCATTTATTATACAAGACCCAAATAGGAATATTAGTAGGAGCATAAAAAGGTGTCTGGTAAGGGCTGCATGTCTAGGGATCTAGATTTTACAAAATCCTGTAACTCCCAAGGAAGCTCTAAGCTATTTTATGGTATGGGGGAGTGGGAAAAGGATTGGGTCAATTCCCTAACTCAGGGAGTGAGTCTGTCCCTTTAAGAACACACCTAGGTAGGTGACCTGTGGTAGACAGGGGCTGTGAGGATTTAGGTTAAATGTAACACTTTTGGATAAAAGAGAGCTTTAGCTCATTATTTTATATAACTTGACACTTTTAACTTTGTAAATGTTTGTACTATATTTAGATAAAGTATAGACAACACACAGTTATAAGGTGGTCATTTAAGACATGAGCAAATACATAAATGAACTCTGATTTAGTAGTACTTAAAGCTTGACAAGATCAACAGAAAACACAAGTAATTTCTTTGATAAAATCTTTTCCTATAACAGTTTTTTTGTAGATGTTACTTAGAGCAGAACAATATTAAGATAATTTTGTTATTTTATAGACAGAGAATTTGATTTTAGTTTGACATGACCTAAAAATCTTTTAGGCAACTCTTAGGTTACAATCAACTTTAACTTTATCTCACACCGAAGCTTTTACTATACACTTTTAAGATTTACTCAGACCTTTATATATTTTGAACCCTTTGATGGTTTTTCCTTATCCCTCCTCTCCATATTTGAAACAATCTTTAAGACAAACCCTCTTTATAAAATCATTCCTCATCCAAAAAAAAAAATTTCTTTTTTTTCCTTTAACTTCTTAAAAAAAAAAATACACTCAATACCTATCTATATCCTTTCCACTTGTTTACTTTGTAACTTTTATTTTAAATTTAATATAGGGGCTGGAGCAACTAATTAGTAGCCCTTGCTTTTTTTTTTTTTTTTTAAGGAATTTATGATAGGCATAAGGCCTCATGTCCCTCAGGCTTGAGGGGGGTGTGGAAACTGTGAGGGATCTTTGAGTTTTATTTCAATAGGGAGGGCCATCCAGGTTCACCCTACAGTCATCACATCAGTCCACACTGTGGGATCTATTTGTTCCTGAAGGGGGAGCAGCAGAGATAGATGCCTGAGGGAGGAGAATTTGAGCTTTTAATTGAGATAGTAAATCCCATCCCAGCAGGAACACTGGAGTTTTAGGTACTATGAGGAGAGTGACAGAAGAGGTGGTCTCCCCAAGAGCAGGCCAGAGGCTGGGTAAAATAGTGCTCTAGGGGCTGGCCAAATATGCCCCAAATGAAAAAGAAAAATGAAAAAAAAAAATGCCCCAAATGATAACCTTGTCATTGGACTGGGGACCAGGAGATAATGGTAAGACAGAGAAACAGCTCCACTGTCTAGGAGGAAAATGACCTTTTGCTTTTTTTTTTTTTTTTTTTGCCATTATGGCTCAACATTAATGCCAAGAAGGAGAGTGTGGACAGGAGGTCACCCATTAATCCATAGGAGGTGGCACCTTGCCTTCCATCTGGAGGCAGGGGCACTTAGACCTCCAGTGGTTATCTTTGCAGAGAGGGCAGGGTCCCAGTTGGGGGTGGGGCTGTCTCCCGGGCTGTCCCCACTTTTGAGCATCCTCTGCAGAAGTGCCCCTCCTGTCCACCATGGTAGAAAGTTCAGGATACAGGCCCCAGTTGGGTGGGGGCAGCAATGAGGTCATGTCTCTTATCTTTCTCTCTGTTAGTAATGTCCCTGTTATAGTATACAGCATGGCTAGTTGTATTAGTTGATCCAGTGACTTTTCCCTTCAGCCACTGTCTGAGTTTTTACAAATATCTGGGGCTGACTGTTAGAAATTTGTCTTTGAGGAGAATCTCTCCCACCTGTGACTCTGGGTCCACCGTGGTATGCTTTCTGATAGCATCCTTAAGATGCTGCAGAAAGTTAAGGGGGTTTTCTTCAGGACCTTGTTGTACTACAGTCACTTGGGAATAGTTCAGAGGTTTGACTTTGGTCCTTTTTAGCCCTTTCACTATGGGGTGGAGTAAGTGGCATTGGTGCCATTTATCCTTCTCACCATTTTTTTTTTTTTTGATTTAGCAATGTTGGGAAATTGAACCCAGGGCCTTGCACATGCTGGGCAGACACTCTCCCACTGAGTGATGTCCTTAGACCCCAATTTTTTTTTTTTTCTTTTGGCTGTACTCGGATTTGAACTCAGGAATTTGTGCCTGCAAAGTGGCACTTTACTGTTTGAGCCATATCATCAGCCCCTCTTAGTGTGGATCTCTTAAGGGGACTGCCTATGCCCCTGTAGGTATAGGCACATTTATTCCCAAATTTCCATGGGTATTGGGGCTCATTGTAAATGGTAATCATTTCCAACCTGAGTGGCCTGGGCCAGAACCCATTGCTTTTCTAATGAGGAAAGAGTCTGGTCTAGTAGAAGCATAATATCCTTTCATGCCAATTTAAAGATTTGGATCACAGAGATAAAGGCTTGAATGTATTGATCTGATGCATCAGTATAGCTGTCCAGATGTTGTTTTTTTTTTTTAATTTCCCTTAGACCTGATAGCTGGAAGGGGACATAGACTCGCCCTCTTCCTACCATTACCTATTGAAGGGGGAAGCACCCATTAGGAGGTTCTGAATATTAGGGTGGCTTAGAAGGTAGGGCATAGGGTGGAGCAGTAGGGGTGGGGACCTTGTCATTGATAAGGGGTTTTTTTGGTCCTCCTTTCCCATGTTTATCCTGTGGCTTACAAGGAATGGCCAGCATTTGAGTATCTAGATAGCAATTGTGGAGTCAATCTGGGTGGTCTTGGAGATAAAAGAAAATTTGTATAAGGGACCTCAGTTTAACTTTTTCTCCCTTTTACAGAAAAGGTCTAATTGGAGTATGGTATTGTAATTTAAGGAACCCTGTGAAGACCACTTCTCTTGGTCACCTAAGGTATACTGAGGCCAGGACTCAGCACAAAACTTCTAACATTTCCTTTCAACATTTCAATAGACAAGCCAGAAGACTGGAAGGGGGCAGATCCATCTAGAAAGATAACAACAATAAACTGGGTCAGTTCCCTTCTGGTCAGCATCCTGACTGGGAATGACCTTACCAACAAGTCCAGGCATCCCTGTCTTGTGACATTCCCCCCATCCGTGGTCAGGACAGGGAAAGTGAACTGGTTGGGTTAGACCACCTGACCAACACAGTGAGAAGAGAAAAAAACAAACAAACAACAACAACAACAAAAAAACCCCACTAGGATCCTGCCTTGTATCTAAAAGCAGGCAGCCTCTTTATTAAAGGCTACCTTTTTAACAAAGGAATACATTGTCTGTAAAGTCAGAGAAGGGCATTCAGAGGGCATCCCAGGCCAATAACAGTACCATATGGGACAACTAGTGCTAGTATTTGGAGGGAAAATTTATGCTGAGGCCAAAAGTATAGGAAATTTTAAATGAGAAGTTTAGAACACAGTAACATCCATTTTGCTATTTCTGGGGCTATAACCTTGAGATAACAATTGGCTTATGAGGGCTGGGTCGGTCAGGCCCAAGACGTAAGGTGGGGCCAGAAACCGGGCTTGAGCAAAGAGCTGTTGCCCCCTCCCACACCCAGGATGAGCAATCCCATCCTGCGGCCTGTCACCTCTCCCCTCTTCCTGTGTACATGCACCTAGGCACGTTTATTTTCCTCTCAACCATTTTGGGGAAGTGGCAGCAGGCCGCAGCCATTGCCATGTGTGGCTGGCAGCCTAGGATGTGCTGGGTCCTCTCTATGGATTCTCTTAGCTATGGCAGGTGTTCCCACTGTGTCCAGTGGGCCGGCATGCCTGTGCAAGAGTGTGCCTGTTTGCTTTCCCTCCTCCCCTGTGGGGGCAGAGTTAGGGCGTGAGCATGGCAGCTGCAGTTTTTTTTGTAAGCACTTTTGCCTCACTGGTGCCTAGCAACTGAGAGGGCAGATGGAGAGGGCTGGTAAACTACTTGGAATAATTTAAGTCATAAGGTATCATGCTACAAGTTTTTCATGGGAAGCCAGGATCCCAGTAAGCCCAGGGAGGGGAAGACAGAGATAAAGGACAAGGCAGGACCAGGGAGGGAACAGAACAGGTGTATTTTCCAAACTCACTGAAGGAAGCCCACAGATATTTAGAACTGCTTGGGAAAGAAGAAGGAGAGGCTGAGGGTTGGGGGAAAAGAGAGTTTCCAGGCTCAATGCATGAGGGATTATTGGTCATCACTGCTGTCCAGGTTGATCCTGCCCAAAGGCAGTACTGGAGCACTGGAAGCAATGGGTGACCTCCACTCTCTGGCCATGGAAACCATGAAGGAAGCAGGAGAGATCTGATTGTCTGTTTGCCACAGACATGGCTGGAGGGGTCTAAGACTTAGCCACCTTTGGAGCCTCAGGGTGGATGAGGAAGTTGCATCTCCTGCCTTTGGATGACACTGGGCAGTGCCCCGGTCAGAACACCTTTTTTGGCTTGAAGACAAACTTTCTTTTCCACCAGCTGTTTTTGGACCTCCTCTTAAGTGGGTCAGATCTTGAACAAGAGAGAGTTAAAGTTTAAGGAGACGAAAAAGAAAAAAGCCTCAGTGGACTGAAGTCGGGTTCTGCCCACGTAGCATTGGCAGTATGGTATAATCCCCCACCTGGCGTCTGAGTTCCCTCAGATTGCCTGCCTTACAGCTGTAATGGGCTCAAGCTTTTCTTCAGTTTCCCAAGGGAGAAACCCTCCTTAACAAGACAGAGAGAGACAGACAGACAGAAGGGCTGAGAGTTCCACCATAGCTAGGCAGTGTGCGGGGTGTCTCCTGGAAAACAGACTCCATTGGAGTGCCGGATGCTCATGGTCACATTCCTAGGCATCCTTTCCCAGTTTGGCACAACCTATACTGACCTTGGTTCAGAAGAGATTGGGTCCCTTCATGCGTCACCAAAATGTTACATGCCAGTGTTGAGGGTCCTTGCCTTCACAGGCCAGAGAACTGGCTCGTGAGGCACCTGAATGATGAGCCAAAGCCGTATATAAAGTAGGATTTATTAGAGAGAAAGGAAAGGCTACAGCTAAGGTACTGCAGCAGAGCCTGGAAGCCGGTGGCTCACTGCACAGGTGAAGGCTGGGGTTTTTATGGACGTTTTAACTCTGGGTTAGGTGGATTTTTCTCATTGGCCATGGATTCGTGGGCTTTCTCAGGTGAACTGGTTTGGTTTGCACCTTTATTGGGGAAGGAGAAACAATCTTGAGAGCATTTTGCTCATCAGTCCTGTGGCAGATCTGTATCTCTCCTTTAGGATGCAGGAATGCAGGCCTCCATCTCCTCAGGATGCAGGAATGATACTGCTGTCCATGGGGGATGGGATACTCACTCATCTGCCTTAGGTCTCCAGACCCAACAGTCCTGAGTTTAAATGAAATTCTGGTATGCAGAATTGATAATTTAAAATAAAAGTGTCAGTGCATGCTTTATATGACTCCAAAGAAATAGTGATATCGTATCTCTATTTATCATCTCAATTATCTGTTTATCATCATCAAAGCTTATAATTTCATAAACAACCTCCTAATAGTAAAAACATCTAGTTTTCCTTCTCTTCTTCAAACTCAGATTTCCATTCCATTTCCTGGATTTACTCCACTGTAGGGCATTTTATGCTTGAAAACAAGTTGTTAATCATTCTATCACAATTCTATATAGCAATAATTAGCATAAATCAAACCAATTTTTAAATTTCTGCAATGCAATTGTATGGTTTTAGATGTTAAATTTCTTCCTATTGATTATTAAAATTATTAAAATAAAATTAATCAAAACAACATAAGAACATTACAACTTTAGACAATGCATTGTAAGATCAAGGAGGTATGAGATAGGTCTTTCTTTTTGGACATACAAGGCAAGCTGGGAAAGGAAAACTATTCTTGTGGTATCTGCCTGCAAACATGTCTCAGGCCCATGTTAGGGTACATGTAATTAATACATGAGAAAGAGTCAGATCTGGAAATTGATTCCCTGAAATAATGCAGTTTAGCATATCCCAGCTGGAAGGCTATTTCCCTAGGAGCCCAAAGCGCCAGGATTCCATCTAGGGTCATGGGCCACATGAGCCCGAGCACAAGACAGGTTCCCTTAGCATAGCTCCTGATAGGGTCCAGTCAAGCCACAGCCCATTAGTGATTACAGCAGGAGAAATCTAGACTGAATTGTTAATGATGCAAAGGATGATTACTAAGATTATAAAAGAGAACTGTATGGTATAATACAGGCAGAAACTGAGGCAAGCAAGTAGGCTCCTAAGACAAAGGGAAAAGTAAGCAAAAATTTAAAGAGATTGCCAGGAGGGTCCAGCAAGGCAGGCAGCTGACCAACCCTCAGAGAAATCAAGAAATCTGGGCTGGGGGTGCTCATCGCAGTTCGTTGGGAGCTGTCATCACTGAGATGGACCCTGCTGGGACCCTCTGCACCCCCAACTTACACTTGGTTGCATGGGAACAGGGAAACAAGGCGTCAGTCTTTCCCTTCCTTTTCAGGATGGAGGCTCCCTGCAGCGGCCTCTACTGGCAGAGCTCAACATTGAGCCGGCCGTCAAAGAAGAGGTGCGCAGAGCTCCAGAACCACAAGGCAAGACAAACAGGGTGGGGTTGGAGCTGCGAGGCAGTAAATTAACTACGGGAGCAAACGTTATGAGAAAAGTATATCTAAAGAATTAGGTGAGTCCAGAGGAATGATAAGCGACATTTTCTCTTTCTTCTCCCCAAATTAATAGGTTGATAACTCTGCACTGGATCCTGTGTTAACTCCTTGGGGCTCAATGCAAAAACCAGAGAGTAACCAAAAGCTAAATTGTTCCCCTGAAGAGATGCGGGGGTTGAGACTCCTACCCCAGGCTCCACAAGTCCTACCTTTGCTTCTGTGTGCATGCCGTGGGAGCCGTTTTCTCATATGCTCAAGATGCACAGCCAGGACTCGAGGTGAGAATGACTTCTCTCTCTTCCTGGCAGTTGCTCATCCTGACACCAGTCCTCGGAGCCTGCTTTACTGCTGAGCTGTTCCTTTGATTCCTGCCCAAGAAAAGTAGGAAGGCAGGGAGCGGGGGCTGAACTATTTTGATTTTGAAGTGCAATGATTTCATACAGTCACCAAATTGGCCCATACTCCCCTTCCCACCAACTCCCCTTACAGTCTTCCTCACTGCCGTCAAGAAGACATTATGAAAAAAACTGTGTCAGAGCCAACCAACTGTGACAAGATTATTTCAGAATCATTCTCTGTTGGCTTTACTTGGATGAAACTCTCTGCTGTGTTCTATAAAACACTCCATTACTCATCTCAGACATCTGTAGAAAGGAACCTTTTGAGAGGTAGAAAGTGCTGTGGCTGGGAAGAGAAAGGTGTGTGTCCATCACCACCACGAACTGGCTATATTTGTGAGAAAATCACTCAGTTTCCCAGCCTCTCCCTCTGCATCCTCCCCTCGCCCAACAGCAAAGCCCTCGGGACAATGGTTATAGTGGTCCACCAGCGAGATTGTAAAATACCATGTGTGTTGTTGACATGGATGGGGACACAGGAATTAGCAAGCAAGGTCTTGTCTACACAGCTCCGGACAGTCTTTTCTATGACCTTTTATTTACATTATTCTAAGTCAGTTTTTATTAGAGCATATGTACATAAGTAAAGCACACACATTAATGATTTTTAGGTAAATATATTGACATAACTACTTTTTGATCAAAACTTAACATGTCAAACATCCCCGAAAGATCCCCTGTACCCTTTTTAGTCAATATTTGTCATTGGCCCTAGATGTAACAACCAGTCTGTCTTCCATCACCACAGATTTGTTTTATTTGTTCTTAAACTTCATATAAATGAAATCTTACGGTGTATACTCCTTTGAATCTGATATCTTACACTCAACACTATAATATCCATCTATAAGTAGCACCCTCCTTTTTACTCTTGAGTAGTATTCCCTTGTATGAATACCACCATTTATCCATTCTACACTTGGTAGACATTTAGGTATTTTCCAATTTTTTGGCATTAAGAAGGAAGCTTTTATGAGCATTTTTGCATGTGTCTTTTGGTGGAAATATGTATGTATTATTCTTGAGTATTGTAGCAGTCCAATTAGATGAGCAAAACCACATTTGTTTGAGTAGGAAAAAGTTACTATGAAGAATGTCTGTAAAAGTAAGGGATTAACTATAGGGAGCAAGAAAAATTGCAAGAAAACACACAAAAAAGCAGATAAAAAGTAGTTACCCACTCCAGGGATGAGAGAAATGCTTGGGGAAGATGCACCTGTGCCACCTGCTTCAAGGCTGAGGCAGATCTGTTGGAGGGGATGGCCATGCCTCACAGGAGAGCAGAAAAATCCCCATAGTGCTGTACTGGTGGAACCTTCTGGAAATCTGCCCTCCAGAAGTTGCTGGAAATCTGTCCTCTAGGGTGACAGAGAAAGCTGTTCACAGGGTGGTGTCATACATGATGCACGTACTATAAAACTGACTGACAGAGCTGACAGGATGCTGTAAGTCGCCAGGTACTTCTGGTTGCCAGGCACTGCAGGACCTGAAGGTGCTGGTGCTGCAGGAACCAGAGAAGCCATGGGTCTTGAGGAGCTGGGCCAGGGAGAGCTGCTCCAGCTGGAGGGCATCCTGCAGGAGCTTGAGTGCCCTGGAGCCAGGAAGCAAGACTCTTTCTCTACAACATCTCATCAGCAGGTTCTACTGCCCAAAATCCAGGACCAGCTGGCAAAGGAAAACGTATTTAAAGGGCCACAATATATCTTCACAGAGAAGTCACAAAATCATTAGCTGGTGTGGGTGTACACATAGGAATGGAACTGCTGGATCATAGAGTTGTTGAAAAACTGGATTTTGCCAGTTCTCCAGAGGGTTGCATCAATTTATAATCTCACGAGCGACATACAAGAATTCCATTTGCTTCAACTGCTTGCTCCCACTTTGAACTGTCAGTTTTTCTAATTTTAGATAGGCTGGTATGCATGGCCTGATATTTCATTGTGGTTTTGCCTAGCATCTCCTTGATGAGTAAAGAGGTGAACACCTTTTCATAACTTGAGACATCGATATTTTCTTCAGTAAAGGGTCTGTTCACATCTGATGTTCATTTTTTTTAAAGTTGTCTTTTATCTTCCTGGTTTATACTGATATATTAGTAGTAGGAGGTATGTGCTGGTTGCCAGTCACTTTATCAGAGATGTGTATTGCAAATACTCTTCCCAGAATGTGGTTTGCCTACATTACTTAAAATGATGATAGAGGATTCCTAACAGAAGTTTCTGTTGGATAGAATCAGATTGCCTTCCTCAGTTTCCAAGGGGACAGCATTAAATTTTGATGGTAAGACAATGACCCTCCTAAGCATTTCAATAGCATCCCTCTTTCTCTGTCGTGCTGCTTCCTTCCTAACATCAAGTTTCTTGAAGGCAGGAACTGATGAGCCCTGCCTACTCAAAGGATGTTCCTGGAATGTCTTCACCCAATCACTGTAATCATTTATTCCATAGACGAGTTAAGTGAAAAATGGGTTACTCATGTCCATTGATGTTGGTGTGGGTGTAGAAAAACGGAAAGAAGGGAACCTGGGAGGAAGGCCTAATTCCCTGAGGAGGAAAAATGGGGAATTAGAAGCCTCAGTCCTTTGGAGGTAAGGACTGATAAGAGAGAGGGGAAGAGTCCAGTTTAGACAATCCAGCACCACCTCACAGGGCTGGCCAGCTCCAGACTCACCCAAGGACATTTAAGCCACACCAGTGCCAGGTTCTACTGCAGACCAGTTGATTCCATGTCAGTGTGGTAGGTGGCTGTACTAGTATTATTTTTTTTAAAGGTATGCCAGGTGATTCTGATGCCTGATGGAAATTCAGAACACGCACATGCTCTAGACCAAAGCAAGGTGGAGGACTTCTCCCAACACTGACCCTGAGGTCAAGAAAAGTGTGATTTATATCAATTCCTTGGAAGATTCCAGAGGACCTACCAATAGAGGTCCTAGTGCTGCAAAGTAGGTAGTTTTATTTGAGACCTGAGGGATAGGATTAAGCTTCTGGTAGTGAGACTCTTCTTTCACTGAAAACAGAAAAGCAATAACAGAGTTCTGATTTTAAACTAAGGGTAGGAAAAAATAAGGCATGAGGAAGTAGAGGTGACTACCTTAAGGAAAAAAAAATCACTGTTCTCTCCAATTAGCCAGCTGTGTCCCCTTTTGCTACAATTCTTCCAATTAGCCAATTAGCCCCTTTTGTACCCTCAAGTATCACACTCTGTGGGAAGTCATTTTAGTGATTAAAATGATGAGATTAGGGCATGGAGGACTTTGAATACCCAGGTGTAGGGAGAGAGGAGGATGACCACCCACCAGGCATAACTCTGCAGACTAGAGAAATCGTTCCCTGGGTAGGTGGCTTCACTAATGAATCTGTCTCAACTCTACAATTCTGTTACATGCCATTTGCAACATGCGAATGGTTACTTTTGAAGCCGAGTTTTTTCACGTGTATCTTGTTAATGACAGCATGGCTTAGTAAGTCACATGTCTCAGGTGAGTACAACTGAGAGTGATCGGCAGGGCTTGGGTAGAGCAGGCGAAGTAGAAAACTATGGGAAAATTTTAAGCCTTGTAAACCTGAGGTTTAAAAAGACAGTGCTTGGTCAGTTGAAAGCCCTAGCCTGCCCAGATAATAGCATAGAATTTGCAAAAGAAAACACTTGAGGTTAAAAGACATTGTAATTATTGGTATTGTTCTACACTCATGTCTGGAGGTTCTGTGTTCTAAAAAGCCATCTGGAGACTCTCCAGCCATTTCCCATCCCAGCCAAACATTCAACAGCTCAATTTATAACAAGTCTGGATGAGCCACTGTGATGAGTTGTTTGGAGAAGGCTTACCTCTAAGAACATTAGACAATAATGTAGCTGAAGAGAAAAACCTGCATCATTTGGCAAAGGAGAGCTAAATTTATTCATTCAATAAGCATATGTTAGGTGACAACTATGTGCCAGGCACTGTGCTAGGTGCCAAAAATTACAGAAGAAAAAAAAATGTCTTCATGGAGCTGAGTCTGAGGAAGAAGCAGAAAAGCATAAGCTAGTGTCCTGATGTGTAATGATAGAGAAACACATAGGATGTCATAGAAGCACCTGACCCAGTCTTGGAGCCAGAGAAAGTTGTAATCAGAGGAGGCCTCCTGAAGGAGTTGACACGAGTGCAATTTTAGAGACAAGAGGGGTCAAGGGTGAGCTGAATCCACTTAGCCTTGCTTGAAAGAGGCAATTATGTGCATTTCCAACTCTGCATTTAGTGAGCAGATGGGTAACTTTAAATCAGCAATGACATGACTATTTACACCTTAGAAATCAGCAAACCTGCAAATCAAGTGTTTTTCCTCCTGGAGCGCCTGCTGTTAAACATTTGCCAACACACCACTGGGTAGGCCATACCCGAGATGGAGGGAAAGTATTTCAGGCAAAGTGTATACTATTAGCAAAGGATGGAGGCCAGAACAAAACACAGAAGTGGGGACTTCGGGGCTTTAATTTCCTTTTTCTTTTTCTTTTTTTTTGAAATTTATTCATATGTGCATACATTGTTTGGGCTATTTCTCTCCCCTGCCCCCTATAAAGTGCACAACAATCATGGCATGAAGTAAAACAGATAAACCATTGAAGCCTCTCTCTTATATATAAATAGTAAATATTTTTCACAACTAAAATTGAGATTAAAGAGAACTTCCTAGAACCTCCTTCAAAGCCAAAAATAAAACAAAAATCCCAACAAATCAGAGAAAAAAACACCTCCAGCAGTTGACTCTGTCCCACCTGTTTGTCCAGTCTCAGTGGCTTGGGCGTGTTGCCCCATGAATGAAGGGACTCGCATTTGGTGCACAATGGTCTATTTGCTGTGAAGGGCGCTTTAGTCATGTGGGGGATATCAGTCCTCTCTACAGCATTGTCACACAGGTCTTGATTCGTTTTTTGATCTATTGGTGGACAGCTTGTAAGTGTTGGGCTGTTGTCCATTTACTTTGTAACTTTCTTCTCTAATTTTGTAACTGGCCTATCAGTGAAAGTTGGAGTCATCCAAAAAACTAGAAGCTGTCCCTAGCTTTCACACACGGCTTCAAGTTTTCAGTTCAGCTTTAAAGAGTTGCTTTAAAACTTGATCCTGCTGTGTTGGCAAAATACCCGAAGTTCTGGCTGGGTGACATGACAATGTGACTTGAGTAAAGATATCTGCTCATTTTCCCACTTATTATAAAGATGTCCATTTCAATAAAAATGGCAAAACATGACAAAAATTACAAATAAATGATTCCTGTATTGGGGCAAACTTTCTCTCGTTCCTAGACCACTGACATAACTAGGGGCAACAGGAGATGCAGAAAGGACAAACAATAGAAGACAAAGCTGAGGCCAGGTGTGGTGGGTGCTCTGATGGAGACGCACAGCAGCTTTTTTACTTCTCTTTACTCTACTTCTTTTCTCTATCTTTAAAATCTTCCTTCTAAAGTCTTTCTTGTTTGTTCTTTAAAGTCTCTTTCCTAAGACTCGCTCTGTCCCATGTTTTCTCTTAGCTTTTCTTTAGCATAATCTCTCTTAAAGTCTTTGCTCCCAGACTTTCACTGTTCCGTGTTCCCTTTGAAGACTCGGTGCTCAGACTTGCAGACAAACAACAGCAGCCACATCTAAAAACCGCATTAGCATAGCTCTTAAAGTCTCAGTCCTTATACTTGCACTGTCCCATGTTCTCTGTAGCTTTTCTTTCTTTTTTTTTTTCACTTTCATTGTCTTTATTTTTTTTTCTTTTATTATTCATATGTGCATACAAGGCTTGGATCATTTTACCCCCCTGCCCCCACCCCCTCCCTTACCACCCACTCCGCCCCCTCCCTCTCCCCCCCACCCCCTCAATACCCAGCAGAAACTATTTTGCCCTTATTTCTAATTTTGTTGCAGAGAGAGTATAAGCAATAATAGGAAAGAACAGGGTTTTTGCTGGTTGAGATAAGGATAGCTATACAGGGCATTGACTCACATTGATTTCCTGTGTGTGGGTGTTACCTTCTAGGTTAATTCTTTTTGATCTAACCTTTTCTCTAGTTCCTGTTCCCCTTTTCCTATTGGCCTCAGTTGCTTTTAAGGTATCTGCTTTAGTTTCTCTGCGTTAAGGGCAACAAATGCTAGCTAATTTTTTAGGTGTCTTACCTATCCTCACCCCTCCCTTGTGTGCTCTCGCTTTTATCATGTGCTCATAGTCCAATCCCATTGTTGTGTTTGCCCTTGATCTAATGTCCACATATGAGGGAGAACATACGACTTTTGGTCTTTTGAGCCAGGCTAACCTCACTCAGAATGATGTTCTCCAATTCCATCCATTCTGTAGCTTTTCTTTAGCTTAGCTTTTCTAAAGCCTATGTATAAAGTTCTCGGGGCAGAAAGCTGCTCTGGTGGAGACAGCAGCCAGCAGAAGCAGGAGTGGTCAGCCAATCAAAATCTCCAATCAAAAAACACCATCAAAAAACTTCCTTCAGTGGTAAAGGAGGAGGTGGAGCAACAGTTCTCCTGGAAGAGTGTGACATTGTAACAAGAGAAACCTGTGTTCCTACTTCTATGAACTAAACAACTTAGGAAAAGCAGCTGTGGTGCATTTTGCCTCTTGCTCTCTTCTGAGGCTGGGGCCGTGCCAAACTCAGCCTGTAGATCACTGAGCACAGCTGTGCTTATGTCACTTCCCATAGGCCTCTCATGATCTGTTCCCCACACTGTATTCCCTCTGGTTTTGACACTTTCCACATTCTTCACCTGATACAAAAGAAAGGTGAGCTAGGCTGCACCTCACTTCCCATGTTATGTTGGGCCAGGATTTTCAACCAATGTCCTCTTCTGAACACATGTCATCAACATATGCCCATCTATTCCTCCTGTACCCTGTCTTCAGGTTCTCACTCATTAATGTAGGGACTCAGCAATCCCCACATTCACTATGAGCACTGCCTCAACTTCCCTTGTTAGCATTTTTTTTTCAAATATCTTTTCACTTTGATGGATTTCTAGTGGTTATAAACCTTCATGGAGAGTAAATAATAAACATTTAACCAGAATAGAGATTAGATTGAAGAGAATTTGCTCCCAAAACCCCTCTCAAAGCCAAAATGCAAAATAAAGCAAAAAAATAAAAATAAAAATCAAGCACGGTGGCTCATGCCTGTAATCCTAGCTACAGGAGAATTTCAGTTCACAGCCAACCCAGGATGAACTTTTTTCACAAGACCCCCATCTCAACCAATAAAAAACTAGGCATGGTAGTGCACATGTGTTCTCCCAGTTACATGGGAAGCATAAAAAGGAGGATTGAAGTCCAGGCTGACCTGGGCATAAAGTGAGACTGTAGCCCCAAAATAATAAAAGCAAAAAGGGCTGAAGTGTGGCTCAAGTGGTAGACAGCCTGCCTAGCAAGCACAGGCCCTGAATTCAAATCTCATACTCCCACCAGCAAAAAAATAAAAAGTTAAACTTCTGTATCCAGAGTGCCCACCATGATAGCAGAATTTGGTTCAGATGGAGGCCTGTGGTAGTTGTAGCAGTGCAACTGTTAAACAGGGGAGTTTAAAAAAGAATTACTAGCTATGAGAAAAGGTTATGAGATACAAGGGAAGCACACAGCACCATGGGCCAAGGGAGAGTGCACGGAGGGACACATTTGGAAGGGCTCCCCTAGTTGGAGAAGGTGTGGCTCAGCCTTCAGACAGCAGAGGTTTGCTGTAGAGCTTGTAACTGGGTAAACCACAGCCACCCTGGGGAATGAAGTCTCGGACTTCATGCCATGTCCCTGCCACCATCCATCAGGACTGGTGGCAGGGACATGGCATTGGGGTCCAGAGGTGGCTGGGGACTCTTGTTTTCATTAGGGAGGCTGAGGCTACAAGGTGTCAGAGAGACCACACTCTGGGGTGGAGGCTGGGGCAGGATGTGTGCACACCCATGCCACCAACCTCGGAGCCACCCAGGAAACAGCCAAAGAGCCTGTTCCTCTGGTGGTGTCCCTCTAGTGCCCCCTACTGAAAAAACTGAAAACTTCAGTTCACTTATTTTTTATTTTATTATATATGAGCTCATGTATTCTAAATAAAATACAATTTAATCTATTGCTCATTTTAAAGCAGAAATATTTTGAGGAATTTTATCACAAAGAATATATGGAAAGGTGAATTTGGAGTTGAAAGGCAACAAGATGATAAATGACACTGGAGTTCAAAGTTCTGATGGGAACTGGAGACTCTGGTCACTGTCCTGGCTGTTTTAGTTCCACATATTGAAGAGCTAGCCATGTCAGAGTTCTCATAGCATCCCCAGACTTCAAGGAGTTGCTTACTCCTCATTCTAGATGTCAGTTCAGGGCACTTGGCTACAAATTGCAGCTGGAAAGAGGGTTGCCTCAGTGTCCAGTGCAGGTTGAAGTGACAGTGCTCTTGGCTCATCCATTCCTTCTGCTCTCTGAATGAAGTCTGTGCAGTTTCCTCCAGCAGTCACTTATTCATTGACCCAGGACGCACACACTATGCTTCCCACTGCAAGAGCACAAGCAGGCTCTGCTGCAGGCACTCAATTTTTTTGTTGGTGCAAACAAGGTCTCCTCATGAGAGGCAGTGGTTAAAAACCACAGGTTACCAAACTCAAAGTATCCTATTCCCAACACTTAGTTAAATCATATGTTAAGTCTTCTCATCTGTAAAGTGGGGATAAAGATCACCTGCTCCTGTGGTTGTTAGAAGGGTTAAATGAAATGATCTGTGTAAAGTACTGGCTGATACTAGATACACAGTAAATATTTGGTAATAGTTATCATTGCTATGTTGATGACCCAAAGTCAAACTCTCAGAGAAATTGCAGGTTAAGCTCTAGGCTTCCTCACAATGCTAACGTTTCAGCAGTCAATTATATTTGGAGCATAATTTTATTACCAACGAAAGAAGAAATAAGTTTTGAGGGCATGTTCTTTACTGTCCCCTGGATTCACTCCCAGAGCAAAGAATTCCCAAGGATTTGCCTATGATTGTTCTCATTCTCTTTTTAATTCAGCTGATGGTGATGTTCATTATCTCCTTGAGGTTGTATTAGAATAAATTAATATTAAAATATTTAAATTTAGAACAATGTGTTTGAAATGCCATTAGGAAGATTTATCACCTGCAATGAGAAATCAGTGCTCCATTAGCTCCAGCTCCTTCCAGTCAGTCTGGAGACCTCCGGCTCAGATCGTTACCCAGCACCCCTCCCGCCTCCCGCATTGGGTCCTCACACTGCTGTCTGGACGTCTGTTCTTGGGTTTGCTGAGGCTTGTTTGCCTGACAACTCAGACACCTGCATCTGATTGGGTTCTCTTTAATATCATCAGCCACGGGGCTGGACCAATGAATTACTCAGGTGTCATGACCTGAATTGTTTCCCCCACCTTCAAATTCACAGATTGAAATCCTAATCCCAAGGACCTCAGAATATGACTGTATTTGGAGACAGGACCTTAAAAGAGGAATCAAGTGAGATGAGACCATTAGAGTGGACCCTAATCCAGTCTGGCTGGTGACTTTATAAGAAAGACTGGGACACACAGCTATAAGGGATATGTGCACAGGGGCATGACCAATGTGAAAAGGCAGCAAAAGGGTGGCCAACTGAAGCCTGGCACAAATCCTTTTCTTTGGCCTTCCAAGGACCAACTCTGCCCAAATCTTGATCTTGGACTTCTAACCTCCAGAACTGTGAAATAAATGTCAGTTGCTTAAGCCTACCAGTCTGACATCTTGTTATGGCTGCCCTAGCAAAGCATTGCACAGACACAAAAATCCTTCATCCAACCAATTGTTAAGGTAATTTGAGACTTATTCCAGGGAACCAAAATAAGTGAGAGCTACAGTCCCAACTGAGAGGAGAGAGCCGATCTCTGAGGTTCCTCAGTGTGGATGATAAAAACACAGACAGCTTGGGTTCAGGTCCCAGCAACGAACTTGCTGGACATGAGATCTTGAGCAAGTTGATTTACCTCTCTGTGCTTCAATTTTTTTTTTTGGAGGGGGTTCTGGGGTTTGAACTCAGGGTAGTACTCTACCACTTGAACCATACCTCCAGTCCACTTTACTCTGATTAATTTGGAGATGGGGGTTTCTCAAACTATTTGCCCAGGCTGGCCTCGAATCTCAATTCTCCTGAACTCAGCCTCTCAAGTAGCTAGGATTACAGGCATGAGCCATCTGTGCCTGGCTCATGCATCAATTTTTTCATCTGGAAAATGGGCATAATAGTAACACCTGCCTTTTAGGGTTATTGTAAATCTAACAAAGCTTAATAAATATAAAATGCTCAAACACCTGGGACATAGTAAAAACTGTGGAAGAATTTTCTGTTACCTGGTCTCTGAAAAAGACTTAAGAGGAAGTATAATTATAGGTCTTTCAATCAATTAAGCACTTGCCAGCATTCCAGAAGTCTCCTTATTTTTAAAATCCCTTTCCTTGGTTCAGACTTGTCTCCCTTTACCAATTTTGTTCAAAAAGATAATGACCCACTTTTAAGTAGAAAGTTCCAAAGAAGTCATTACAAAAGGAAAGTTCCTAGGAAATTCCCAAGTAACCTAAGTGGGAAAAACATCAATATTTTAAATCTTCCTAAAAGTCAGCCAGCTCCAAATGAGTTTTCAGGGTTATAAATCAGGATAGGGTGAGGTTAGCCATGGGCTGTTTCAGTCTGGTTTAGACCTCTGGCCATGTGGCTTAGTGAGAACCCATCCAGCTATGCCGTTGGGATCTGGGCACACTCTTGTATGTAAACCAACTTCCATAAGAACTTCACATAAACCAAGTACTGAACCAGATACAAAACCCCTGCTTACCCAAGAACCACTGAATCCTTTCTATACCTTTTTCATGGGTATTTGAAAAATCCTTTTGTGAAGGAATTTTCTGCTCTGATCTTCTTGGAATTAAACTGAGGCCTGAGTAGAATAGATAACCTGTAAAACACCAGAGAAAACAAAATTTTAGTATGAATAGATTCCATGTAATATTTAGGACACATTTATACTGAAGAATATTTGTCATCTAATAAATTCATATTTAAGTTGGGCATCCTGCATTTTTGTTTGCTAAATTCAAATTTCAGATAAACAAATTAAAATAGTTAATATAAATTAATCATACAAAGGGGTTTCATTATGATATGTGTGTGTAAATACATGCATATTAACCAATTTTTATAGTATAATTATGTCCCAAATAGTACATGAGATGTATTTGTGTTAAAAAATTTTTAATCTGACATTTGAACTTAAGTGGGTGTCCCATATTTTATTTGACAACCCTATTCTGAGTGTTTTACACATATTAATTCATTTAGCTCTCATACAACTGAGTGAGGGAGGTTCTATTGTTACCTATAGTTTGTGGAGGAGGAAACTGAGGAAAAGAGGCTAAGTCCCAAAAGCCTGGCAATGTCAAGTGTTGAAGAAAGTGTGGAGCAACTGGAACGCTCATCTACTGCTGAGGAGACGGAAAGTGGTGCTACCACTTGGAAAGATTATTTGATAGCTTCCTAAAAAGTTAACATGTGCCTACCATATGAGCCTATCTGCCACATCAGCTATTGAAACACTTTGGGAAAGTGTTTTCATTAGATCCTGTGGGGCTAAAGACAAAGAACAATGAACTCAACAACAACTACCACACACACACACACACACACACACACAAAACACTACACTCAAGTTGATAAATGTGTAGCCTCACCATTAGGAGTTCAGAAATTATTTACAGGCCAAAGTAAATACATTGCAGAGTCAGTTCTCAATCTTGGAAAAATCAGTTACAGATAAGGAAAGGAAGAAGGCTAGAATTAACTCACTGGTGTCAGATTAGAGTTAGAGGTATCAATATTGACTCGTGTTTTAAAAAGATATACACTCACATAGAGATAAATTCAGAAATAAAAGTAGAGGTGCACATATGCTTAAGTTAGTGTACACATACATATTACCTAATTCTGTCCACAGGACGTTGCAGAAGCAATGGCACACAGCCCCCATGAGTACATCTACCTCCCAAATCTGGGTTTCTAAATTTCATTCTCTAATAAAAAGAAGCAAACAAGGCTCTCTAGAGAACTGGTTGATTCCAGAGCTGAAATAGAGAAAACACAAAATGAGCCTGAAGTACCTTGTGGTGTCAGAAAGTAAAGAAGTGATTTAAAATAACAGAAAGATCATGTATGTTGAAAGAGCACAGGAGTCACCTGAAGTGTTCCCAAAGGCCAGATTTGGAACAACGCCAGTGAGTGACAAAGTCAAATGGTCATATTAGAGTATAACCAAAAGATTAAGATGAATATCTATGAGTCCATACTGGTATACACTTATACCTGCATAAATAAGAGAAATGACAAGTGTTGCTTACAGAAGAATTCCAGTGAGCAAATGTAGATGGAATGAGGGAACCAGGACCCCAACATTAGAATGAGCCACAGCGAGGGCTGCCTCAAGTAAGAGCCAGTATTGAGTGTTAAAGTTAGGGGTGGTGGAGTTTAAGCAGAAACAGGATATTTGCATAATCTCAAAGTCTCTCTCCTAAATGTTTAACAATTACAGGAGAAACAGGCATGTTTATACTGGAGAATCCTGGCAAATACCACCTTTCCCAAGTGATCAAGGTTAACATCACCTATGATACACATCAAAATCATGAACTCCTAATAGGGTATGCTGAGAAAGGAAGCCCATGTGTTTTTCCCAAACTATACAACCTCAGTCTAGTGAGGAAACATCATGGAAAACCAAATCAATGGACATTCTATAAAATAACCAGCCAGTACTATGTAAAAATGTCCAGGAGAGACCCAGGCATTTCATCAATGAGAGGAGACCAAGATGCCATGAAATGAGATGTCCTGAAACAGAAAAAGAACATCAGTAGAAAAGGGGGTGAAATCCATAGTGTCACTTATGGTATTATCCTAAGGCTAATTTCTTAGTTCTCCTATTTTTACAACTATGTAAGATATTAACCTAAGTGCAAACTAGGTGGCATGTACATGGAAATTCTGTGTGCTATTTTTTTTTTTTTTTGCAATTCCTGAGTCTAAAAGTAACTAAAAATAAAACACTATCTCCCAAAACACAGCCCCCTCATTTCATCCTCTCAATCCCTTATTTTAGCAAAAGGCAAAATGTGCTGAGGAGCCAATTTGGGCTCATAAGAATAGAGTCAGACTTCACTTTTGAGTTAACCAATGATTTCTGTGGCCTTCCTTTCATCTTTAAGTTGGGTCAAGAATCTTAAGAATCTATTCCCCCCTTTTCCTTCTTCAGACTTCTAAATCAGGGTTTCCCACTGAATGCATGGTGTTTTTCCTCTCCCCCAGCTACCGAGCTATGAGCCTGTTAGCCACAGGACCAGGTTGGTGGCTACACTTCCTCAACTCTGTACTCATCCTGATTGTGGTCCAGGGCAAAGGGGTTACCACAGGTGCTATGTATTGTTAGAATGTCTGTGGAGCCTGCTAGAATTTTGTGAAGAAAGAACTGCAGAGGACCTTCACTCAATGCGAGAGCCACCAGAACTAGTCTTAGGGGTCCCCAGTTGCCTCATTTTTGGCGGGGGGGGGGGGGTGGGAACTCCCATCTCTGAATGTAGGAATAAATTATTACTGGGTAAAAAAGTGAAAAGAATCTGTTGCCATCTAAAGATGCTATGACTATGGCATTTTATAGAGCTGTCTTCATCACCCATATTTCCACAAGGTATTTCGCCTTGTTAAGATATTAGATAGTATAGGAATAGACTGGTCCCCAACTTTGTAATTAGTTCACAAAGTGAAGGGTAATTTTGAGAACTATAAAGTTTTTTTTATATTGACAATATGAATCATTTGAGGTAACTACTTTATTTTTATTAGTTTTTTGTTTTGTTTTGAGTAGCACAGGCTGGTCTTGAACTCCCTGCCCTCTTTCTGCCTCTTGAGTGCTGGAACTAAAGGTGTGTGCCACTATGCCTAGCCACTAAGATAACTACTTTAAAGAATGTGTTCCAAGCTGATGGAAGAATAAGCTCCTTACAGAAACCAAAACAAAATAAGAAAACAAACAAACAAAAAACCCACCAACATAAACCAGAATCTCAAAGAGATACCATCTTGGTGGTGAAACTTTTAATAGATACAAGACACATTGAAACTATTTCTTCGGAGGCTCAGAGACTTTTGGGACATCTGGGTGAGAGTTAAATTACTGTCCCCCTATTCGGGTGATAGACCAGCTTTTGAAGGCCTCAGGAGGACCTGCCCAGAGTCATGGCCATTCAACTCCCGGACCTGGAGTGCACTTGGCCCTGCTTTCCTGCCTGCAGCCACTAGGCCTCCTGAGCCTGACCTCCAATTGCCATCCTGCAGCCCCACATGCAGAAGACCAGCTAGACTCTGCCATTTGTAGGCCAATAGCAAATGTTGAGAGAAGCAGCATGGGGTCTTTGATGTCCTTTGGCCATTGCTGCTGGGAACTGTGGTTGGGAATATATTATCTGTTCATGATGATATTCGAACAAAGATTGAGAGTAAGTGCTTAGGAAGGTTATAGCAACCCGACAGAACCGTCCAATATGGAATCTTACAGTAAAAATAAACTTTGCTTTTCCACTGCTCAAAATTAGTATTCCTTGACTTTTGTGTGGCAGGCCTGTGACTCTGCCAGAGTGGGTTACCCCTAGGTTGGTAACAGGAGCTCCCTCCTCCTTTCTTTCCATGCACTCTTCCTGCCCTGCCCACACATCTTTACATCCACACTTCTCTCCACCAAGACACTTCACACATAGACACCATAGCTTCCCTCCTTCCCTCCTTGCCATGACTGTTCCAAGACTGCACAGGAGAATGGAAGTAGGGGAGGACTATAGAGATGGGACCCTGGGGTCTGACTAGCTATGAGGCAACAGGATGTGATAAATAGTGTCTTGACCTGTCACTTCACCTTAGCTTCTTCGTTCACAGATTGGGGATGATGGTGGTGATGGGCCTAAATCACAGGATTGCCAGAAGAATAAAGTGGCCTGGTGAAAATGAAGTTCCCTATGTCCTGTAGTGTGGTCTACTAGTAGTGTTGTGTTTTGCACTCAGACTCCACAAAAAGTGGGTCCTGAAGCATCGCAGGCAGCAAGAGTGAGAGCAATAATGGAGGAGGGAAAGGGTAGATGAAAAGAAGTAAGAGGTGATGGTGAGAAAGGAGAATAGGTGGAGTCTGACCATGTAAAATGTCATAAAAGTCCTGTCTACCTAGGACATGCCCCCTTCAGGAGACATTTGGTTGGAATGTCTTTGGAATCCCCTTTTTGTGGTTAACTCAATAACTACTACATTAGGATAAAAGAAGATGTTTATGCAGAAGGGAAGGTCCCAGGATAGCCCATGAGCTAATGGCTGGGGAAAACTGTCCTCAGATGATCTTTTGAGACATTCCTCTACTCGAAGCTTCATACATATGGTCTGCATCTCGTCCATGTAATTATAACGGAATGCATTATGAGTCAGGGCATGTGCGGTCAAAAATAAAGTATATAACATCTCCCTGTCACTCAAACTTGTCAATTAAACCCTAGCCCCTTCTTCAAAGACCACCCAGATTTTTCCCTTGCTACCTATAAGTTGCCTTTTGAATAAAAATCAGGGCTTCTGTGCCATCTGACTGGAATGTCTCGCAATGTTTCCTCCTGTGTATACTTTACTTTTTCTTTCAATAAAACTGTACTACTACTTGTAATCTGTGTCTTGTCCAATGTTTTGTTCTGAGACACAAAGACCTGAGATTTTCTTCATCTCAGGATCACCTGAGACCACCCACCACTAACAATAGCCCTCATGTAGAAGGGTCACTCAGGATGGGAAGGTGTCAAACAGGACAGAGGAAGAAAGGGGTCATCAAGGGAATCTGAGAAAGTACACAGGACTTGTGTTTAATCTGGTAATTTTCAAAGTCACCTTTGCCATCCAACTATCTTATGTGTAAAAAAAGAAAACAAGCAAAAGAGAATGAGATGACATGGAACCTGCATCTTGAGTCCAATAATAACACTGGAACAACCCTAAAACATTGATCAGGACACAGGTTTTTGAGTTCTTCTAAAACCTGACTTATCTATGCTCTATTGCCAGGTTCCCAGCCTCAGAGATAATGACTCAGTCTGGGATGAAGCCAGGATTCTGCAGTTTTAAGAAGGCTTTGCTCCAGAGACAGTTGTGAAGCCAAGTCAAGGTTGGGACCCATAGTGACAGTGCCCACGTCACTCTAGAGCAGGGATCCTGCAGGCCACTTAGTGTCAGTGTAGATGAGGTCATGTCCTGAGTTCTTGCCTGGAGCTATGAAGGCAGTGATGGCAAATCCGTAACTCATAGAAAGTGGAGTCCTGTTCTACTGCTAACAACCTTAACAAGCCCCACTAGGAACTGCCCATGCTGAGAAGCCACTTTTAAGGGAGGACACAAGGGTATTAACTCATGGGTAACCACAGAGTGATTTGCTTTATTGTCAATGGTCAAAGGAGTAATATGAGCAGCCACGGGATCTCAAGGTTCACTGCATTCTCTAGCTGTGCCTAGCAGAGTGCCTGTCCCTTTGAAGGGACAAATAGTAGTATATGCTTACATCTATAAGGGATAGATATAAACATATAGACATATGTCCATCCTTTTAATGTGTTTATATACATACATATTATAAATAAATACACATAAATGTTAACACATATATTAGCTAACAATTTCAGGCTTATATGCCAGAGATGATGCAGCAGAAATGACACTATATTTCAGTGGGTCTCATCCTTAGCAGTACCCCGGAATCCTCTGAATTAAGAAAAAAAAAAATTACTGAGGCTTGGTACCTCAAGTACTCCCCAAAGATTCTGATATTACTCATCTGAGATATGGTAGGACATTCTAGTGTTTTAGTGTGCATTCAAGGTTGAGAATCAACTTTACTGGTACTATAAAGGCCCCAGTTGTAGTCTTGTTAGTTCCAATATGAAACCAGTAGAGGCAGCTTCTTGTGTGGCCAGCAAGGTTAGCCAGGGGGGGTAAACATGGCCAGTTGACAGCTCACACGGGATTACTCACGCACTGATGCTACATCTCCCTAGTACTCACCAAGGCCAGCTGTTGTTGGGCTTTGGCCTGGGTAGGATGCCGGGCATTGAGTAGCTAGATAATCTTCATCCTCTTCAGGAAGCTGGTGGAATGGTGCCTTCCTCAAACCTCTGTGTAGTAATCACTCTGAAATAAATCACCACAAATTTATTGGCTTGAGCAACATCCTTTTCTTATCTTACAGTTTATACGGGCATGGCTTAGTGGGGTCCTCTGTTCAGGCTGCATTCTCAATGGGAGACTTGACCAGGAAAGAATTTGCCTCCAAGCTCACTCAAGGTGTTGGAAGAGCTCATCTTCTTGTGGCCCTCTGTCTGAGGGCCCTGGGTTTTGGGTAGCTCTTGGCTCTCAGCATTTAGAGGTTACCCACAATCCCCTGCCATGGAAGCTTATTTCCTCAAAGCTACACAGGGTATCATCTACCAACTTCACCATATGAGGTGAACTAATTGAGAGAGAGATATCTCCAGCTTTTATTACATAATATGACCCAATCAAGGGAGTGACATCCATAGCCTTTGTCACCTTCTGTTGGCCAGAAGCAAGTCACAGGCTCCACCTGTACTCAAGGTGTGACCTGTTTGGGGGAAAGGGTCACATAAGGGTGTGTCTGCCACACTCAGCCACTTCCTTTTTGTATTTAACACTGACTACAGGATTTCCTCTTTGCTGCTTCTTGCCAGGCCTGAGGTAGGCCTAGCTTTTGTCACTGATCCTGATGGCTTCCTGCTAACCTCTCTCCCTCACCCTTTCCTCCTGCAGATGGTCTTGAATGATACAACCAAATCAGTTGGTGGTATGCAGTCTTTTTTTTCCCGTCAATTTTAATTAGTGTATATTGTGTTCTTCCAATCCATGCATAAAATGTACTTTGATCATGTTCACCTACTCTATAGATAACCACAAAACCTCTGAGGAAACTAGTACTGAGAAAGGTCAAATGTCTGGTCAAGATCACTCAGATTGTAAATTTGCTTAGCCTGTATAGTAGTGCAAATAATCCCACCCACCCATCCAAACCAATAACCAATGAGACAATCCATGGGAAAGTACTTTGTAAGGATATTCATGCCTTGATATCTATTTGTTTGAATAAATTGGCTTGTAAATTCATGATAATCACAGTTAGAAGAAATTTTTTAATATTCAATGTACTTGATATAAATGCAAAAAAATTACAAAATGATTTGATTAGGTACCATGAGAGAAAGCATAGCATGTAATTTTACAAAGCTCGAGGGAGCTAAGTGTGTTAGGTTAATGAGGGGCCTGTGTTTAAAGGTCTAGTGAAACTTTTTCTGTAATAGGGGAGGAGAGAAGGACTCTTTTCTAATCCATAAACAGCATAATTCTAATGTTGTACCGTTAAATTTGAACATTTTTATCAAAAAAGTACTTTGTAAATTGAAGAGTTCTGTGCCATTATTAAGCATTTTACTCATTAAAATCATGGATTTTTTTCTAATAAAATAGATCCTCACTTGCATTTGCCCTTTGAAAACCCAACATCTAGGAGAATTCTGTTTACATTGCTTTGTGGCACAATAACAAAAGTTAAATCTTTTTAAATGCTCCTAGTGTAATTCAATGTGTAACACACAAAGTGTAAATGGGGGGAAAGTAATCAAAGAAAAATACCTTTAATCTCCTTTTCTTGGCTTCCCTTTGTTCATTTCTGCTTTCGCCTCACATTTCCTACTTAGACCTATGATTTCTATGAATGGCCACTGATCTTGACAGAAGCAGGCCGTTTTTTTAGACCCCCTTGATATCTAAAAACATAGGGAAAAGCAGAGTCTGCCTTCCCCCTGTACTCCAGGGGCCTTCCCTCCACATCTGAGCCCAGTACCCCCTCCAACTTCAACCAGATGACTGGGGACTGAGGCTGCTGGGAGCCTCTGGATGGGGTAGTGGGAAGACTGCTAAGACTCAGACCCCCATAGGTCCCCACTGTCATAGCAAACAGAGGAGACCTGCACCTGGTCACAATCAGGCTTCCACTTGCTGGATAACTAGCGCTATTCTCAAAAGCAGAGAAGCAAACAATCACACTACTGTTGGAGAAGCCTGGGGTTTATCTCTAGTTACTTAAGGCAATGAGGACAGACTGCAGAGATTCCCACATCTCTCTGGCTCTGAGACTCTCTGCTAACAAAGCCGTGATTCCTGCTTGCTCCTACAGCCCACCACTTACAGATAAGAAGCCATTCCCCCAGTCATTAAATACTACCTCTCTGTTCTAATCTCCACGTTCTCACAGGCTTTCCTGCAGATTATGCTGTGATAGACACACATTGTCGCTGAAGTGCCTAGCCTCTCCATGTGAGGTAATATGACCAAAAATCAGAGAATGGCTCCTGGCAGCTAGTTAACCTTTCTGGCTTTCTTTTCTCTTCTTTAAAAGGAGCTAGTGGCACATTCCAAAAATTAAATGAATTTTTCGCGAGGCACTATCTGGACCAGTGCTGACCAGTGAAAATTACTACAGCGATGGCAAAATTCTAGATCTATGTTGTCCAGTAGAGAAGCACCAGCCCAGTCACAGTGTCCATTGAACACTGGAAATGACTGGATATGTGGCTATTGTGGGTCTTGTTCTCTGAATTTTTTCCCCTCCCAATTCTAAAAAGGTGGCCAGGCCATTATGTTTCCTTACATCACAGACACAAAGGACCACCTCACTTTATGTCTGTGGTTTCAGGAGACTGATGCTTACTGAGAAGTTACCTGGAAGGGCAAGGGAAGCTGTGACAGAATGGAGCATGGACCCTGCAGCTCAAGGATCCTCACTCAACTGGCTCCCCACTGCACCCCGATTGCAGCAAAGCCTCAGTGGAGAAAACTGAGCATGGCACCTAGAAGACTGCTCTCGGGCTGCCTGCTAAAACACTTGAGATACAACCCAATCTTCTACCAGCTTGGCAATTTGGTTTAAGGAAATAAAGACATAATTCACATCTAAGGGAAATAAAAGTCATCTACACTACATCATCATCCTCATTTCCACCAAGAATGAAAACGTCCTGACCGGGGTTTCAAGAGTGGGACTGAATCATAGACTTGAAAGAGAGGTGAGGGAGAGGGTGGATGGACCACATGACAGGAGACACTGCAGAGAAAAAGAAATGGATACAGGGAGGCAAAACATGATATCTGTGCTAGCTAGAAATATTCCAACTGCCCATATCAAGAATTCTCTCTGCCTTCCCTTAATAAAATCACATTACACTATAGAGTGTTTTATCATTTCAGCCTTGCTCATCAATAGCCTTTGAACTGTAATAACTAATTCTTTCTGCTGGTAAGTAGAAAAGAGACAGATTTTATTTATTACATTATTATCCTTGTAGACAACACCGCCATGGAGCGGGCAAGCAAGGGAAACAACCTGCTAGCTAGCAAATATTTTATATTAAACTCGCTGACTTCGGACTCCCCCAGTATTCCATATGCTAATTGTAAGCCCTCTGAGGGTGTGATAAATAAAGTTCTCTCTTTATAACTGTGCTGTGCAAGAGAGTAGCCACTAGCCATGTGTAGCTACTTAAATTTAAATTAAAAATAATTAGAATTAATTAAAGTTAAAAAGTCTATCCTCAGTCACACTATTGACCTTAGAGGACTGAGCATATAGAGAACATTTTTGTCACTGCACGGCTCTAGAAAGAATTATTACATGCACATCTGGAAAAGTGCTTTAAATGACCACTAAGAAAGGTTATTATGAGCAATAACTCATTTTAAACTTAAAAAATGAGAACAAATCTTACCCTGCTTCAACTCCTAAATAATTATAACAGAGTCATAATTCTACACATCACTCACAGCTAATCATGAAAAGCTAAGTCTTCCCACATTTGTCTCTATTTTCAAGGCTTCAAGTGTTCTGCTTCCTGGGGACTGCAGATATTCCAAGACCCTAGTCACAGTCCGTGAGTGGCAGTGTCTTTTGTGTACTGAGACTTCGTTATTTCCCAAAGATGATGAGAACAGAGGGGTCTGTGCTCAAGGATAGGAACTCACAATGCCCGCTGCCGAGATGAATTAAATTTATGGTAATTACAGCTCACCCCAGGCAGACTCCATCTGCAGAAGGCAAGTGACAGGGGGAGTTACGTTAAGAACACAGGTAATAAAAGCACTAAGCTACTGATTCTGTTGAGAGAAAATGAGCTTGGGGTGAACTGCCTGGGTACCACATCTATACTAATGGAGTATCCCGTAATGAGGGTGCTGCTCCCTTTAGTTCCCAGCAACGACATGCCTTTACATGGCATATACTTTGAGTATATGCTGCCTCTCACTAAAAGCCATTATCCTTTTAGTAGGAACCAGCTGCAGCAAGCCTGCACAGACTTCTAGAAGCAGCAGGACCAGAAAAGAATCATTTAAGTTCTACCCTAAAGAAACAGAAGCCATCGCAAGACAAAGGGTAAAAGCTGACAGGAAGGAGGAAGGACTGTGTTTCTTCCCGGGCTGGCCCAGGTCCAGCTGGTTGTCTATGGAACATGGCAAGTCCTTCACAGAGTGTTGCCTTGCTACTCGAGGACAATTGTCTCTGAGGTTACATTAATAATGATTCCCAGTTGTTAGGTGTTTCCTGACAGACTCGGTGTTAAGCACTTGACATGCGTGACATCATGGAACCAGCTAGTGGCTCCAAGAAGGGGTCACTGCTATGATCCATCTCACAGCAACATAAAAGCTAGGGGACATCATCACAAACTCGTACAATGACAGCAAGTGGCAACCTTGCAGTTAGGTGATCTGACTATTGCTGTGGGTTTCTGTGAATCTCCTGGCCCAATGTTCTGTCAATTCATGTATTTACCAGTCCAGCTCCCTCCCCCAGACTTTCATTCAGCTTCCCCAATCATTTGACTCAGCAATGAAGGACAGGGCTCTCAGGTACAAACCCTGGCTCTGCTGTTAGCCACCGTGTGCCCATATAAAACCTTCCTTTCTCATCTGTAAAGAGGATGGCCAGCATCCCCTGAGAGCTGCCAGAAATGCAGGATCCCAGGCCCTAGCACACACAAAGTCAGAACCTACATTGTAGCAAGGTCCCAGGTTTATGTGCATATAGGAATTGGAGAAGCACCATCCTGTTGTGATTAATCATGCACTGTGATGAATTTTTTAAAGACACAAGACTCCCCTGTAGGTCTGTTTTGTAAGTCCAGGCATATACCAAGGTCTAGTTACACATCACATGTGTACTCAGAGGCTATCCCATTGTCAGTGCTCCTCATGTGAACCCAGAGGGTTGTGTGGCAAGACAAGGAGAAGCAGGGAAATTGCTGCTCTTGGGACCAAAGACAACGCGGGCATTGGTGGTACAGTTCCTGTAATCCACAAGGACTGAGAGCAAACACTGTTCAAGTCACTCGAAGTCTACTGGCATGATTTCCCGTCAAGATTCGTGCCTAATCAGTAAGACCCAAGGTCCTGCTCCGGAGAGATGTGCAGCCACTGTGTTCTCCCAGGGTCAGGCAGAGCCTTGGCTGGTTCTGAGTTCCAGAGAAGCTGCTTGAAGACATCTCACCAAGCAGCTTTGAATAACGGGTCCCTCACTGCTCAAACTGAATCTATGCCCTTCGGGCCCTCCACACCCCCAATTTTTGAGAGAGTCCCTAAGGCAGACTTGAGGCCAGCATTCTTGTTTAAATAACTTATAACTTGAAGGCATGCTTTCAGGTACAAACAGGTTTGCCAGATAAATAATAGAATACCCAGTTAAATTTCACATAACTGATGAACAATTTTTAGTACAAGTATCACCCAAGAATTTCATGGGATGAGCCTGGCTAGAGCCTAGCACTGCAGAATGCACGATGGAAGGAATCTCACAGTGGGGCCAGAGGCATTCCATATTCTTCCATACTCTTGTGCCATGCACTCATTGGCCACAGTCTGTCCCAGACCCACGGGAGGGGTACTATTTGTAGCCAAAGGGGAGGTGAGAAGGACCCCACTAGGCCAAGGACAGTTCTCCAGAGGAGGAAACAGCCTCCTCTGCAAACAGCCAATACTTCACCAGGGCGGGACATCACAGCGTCCACACCCCCACCACCTTCCCCGCCCATACATTCCTTCTAGCCACCCTCAGGCCTTGAGAAGTCAGGGATACTTATTGGTGGTTTCCAGCATCCCTGGACTTTTTTTCTCCGTTGGTCCCACTTTACTAGGAATGGATTCATAAGTAGGGCTTTCAAATGGACAACTTTGCCTTGTCCATTAACTGCCAGGTCTGCATCAACAGAATAGTGCCCTGCCAACTTTGGCTAACTGTGAATTTCTGGAAGCTTAGCTGAGCACTGTCATTCCATGATGCTTCTAGAACCTGGTCACTTTTTCACTGGGATGGAAAGGGGAGGGAGAGAAGCTTCCTGCCCATGTCCTTTCCTTCCAGGCAATGAGGTCTTTGAAGTCACCTGTCTGACCTGACTCAGATGATGTCACTTTAGTACTAAAAAATATCCATCACAGCTTGTAAATAGAGTGCACATCGCTCATAAGCAGATAAAGGATTTCTTAGGGATGTGTTTGGTTTGCACTTACACACTTAAGGTCTAATAGAAAACTAGAGATGAACAGAAGTACTCAGGATGGCGCAGTCACTTTGCATCTCTATGACAAAATACCTGAGACAAACAATTTAAAGGCAGATTTATTCTCAAACCTCAGACTCCCTTGTCCCCTCACTACTACTGTCAGTCAGCACTAGCTCCTCACCAGCTATAGTCAGAACGGTTTCCTAGTGTGGTCCAGGCACTACGGTGTTATACGCATTCCTTGTAAGTGAACTTCTGGGTTTAAGAGTATAGAAAATGCTGCAAGCTGTAGTTGTTTCTTTGGAACTCCACGGACTCATTTATTTCGTAAATGCCCTGAGAATGTCCTGCAGTGAAGAAACCCAGCTTTCTGCAAATTGACCTGCTTGCAAAACACCACGTGTCTTCAGGAAGAGCTGAGCAAGGCCCACCATGCAAGGAGAGAGGGCAGGGAGGCAAGAGAGGACGTCTCTCCAGGGGAATACCATCTACAACACCTGCACTAGCCAGGCTTTGCTTTGGTTCCTTTTATTCCCCTACTACTAGCTTCTTCCAGATAAAAAATTAAAAGCTGTTAAAGGATAAACTGGAAGCAGGAGTGGCGATCCTCACTATCCTCACACACCCCTTCACATCATTCTTCACCTTCTGATGCCCACGTGTAGAATAAATTTCAAGGAGAGGAAAGACAAGCGCACTAGGTTATCCTGGAAGCCACGGCATGGGGGGCTCTTGGTCACTAAGAGAGAATCCGGTCAGAGAGAGTTGGGAGAATGTGGCTCTTGCCTTTTGTAAGGAGAAATGTCAGCCAATTCTGTCCCTCACACTGAGAAGATAGATAACAGGCTGCCCTGGTCATCCTGGCATCTGGAGAAAAGTCCTCTTGGAAGGGAGCAATCACCACTGCTCTAATTTGCCAAGCTTAAGCTGTTTTTATTCTAAATAAGGATAGAGTATAGGCAGAACATGTTCACTTCTCTTTCAAACTAGACTAGGGAAAGTGTGAAAGTTGTGTAAGTATTATTTGGCAGGCACTGAGTTGGGTCTTCCTGTCCCAAATATATTTTTCTTTTTTTCCTTTGGTGGGACTGGAATTTGAGCTCAGGGCTTTGCACTTGCAAAGCAGGTACCTACCACTTGAGCCACACCTCCTGTCCATTTTTTCTCTGGTTATTTTGGAGATGCAGGTCTCAGGAACTATTTTCCTGGGACTGGCCTTGAACCCAGATCCTCCCAATCTCAGTCTCTCAAGTAGCTAGGATTATAGGCATGAACCACCAGTGCCTGGCTCCAAATCTATTTCTTCACATAATTCTGCCACTAGAGACTTATTCTTTTCCATTAGTGGTTCTTTTCTTTTTGATGGTACTGGGGTTTGAACTCAGGGCTTCATGCTGGCTAAGCAGGCACTCTACCACTTGAGCCACTCCAGCCCAAGTCAGCAGTTCTTACCTGGGGATGATGCACCTCCTTTCTTCTTCATTGAAACAGATTGTTGGACCTACCCTAGATTTCTGATTTGATCAGAATCTGAGAATCACATTCCTAACAAATTCCCAGAGGGTGCTGATGATGCTGGTTCAGGGAACCTGACCTTCCTTGAGAGTCACTGGTTCAAAGGCCTAAATGAGAGAGTGTGTGTATATTGCTATTAGAACGCGTGGCATGTGGAAGCCTGCCATAGTCTCTGGTTCTCACACTCAGCTGAATATTATGATTTCTTAGGGAGCTTTTAAAAGTTCCAATGCTAAGTCTGCACCCGAGACCAATTGCAGCACAATCCCAGGGGATGGATCCCCACCCATGCTTTTGAAAGTCCTTCAGGTGTACAGTCATGGTTTAGATACACCTTTATAAACTGCAGCTGAAAGAGAAAGCCACTCACATTCACAAAACAGTCTAATTTCTATCAGTTGCTGAAGGAAATTGGCTGGAACAGATCAAGCATACTGTGGCCACTGTGGGGCAGTTGTGCAGCTGAAACAAGCACGCCTAGCCATGCAAGGCCCAGGGTAAGCACGTGGTTCAAGAGATGTGTTCCAAGACCCTTGCTTTTACCCTAGCTCCACCTCCTCTGAACACACCTGGCCTTGTAGCCTCAGCCTGCCACCTATCCCAGCCCTCTGAGTGGTATGGACAGATGGTCTCTTCTCTAGGCCTCACCCTCACCTCTCACAGTCTACAGCTCGAGTCTCCTCTCCTGGCATGGGGGTTCACAGAAAAGCCCTCCCAGAATTATGCCAGCCCCTGGTGCTGCACCCCCCAGGCTCTCCTCCCCTTGATCTCTCAGGCATCAGTTCACTTCTTTTCATTCCAGCACCCTCCCATATTCAAGTCCTAACTAGTTTTTCATCTGACCCCCTACCTTGTGTCATGCTTATGTGTCTCCTGTCTGTCCTCACTGGGCCAGGAAGCATCCTGCTAAAGAACACTCTGATCACTTTCAAGACCCTTTAGTGGGTGCCACCCATTCTCTGGCCACTGACCATGTGTACTTCCCCATGGACCCTCACTCAGGCCTCACGTGGGCTGCTCTAAGACAAGGACAGTCCTACACCCTTACTCCTGCTCACCCTTCTCAGCTCCCTGGGTCCTTGTGCCGTGAAGATGCCCATCCCTGGAGAGTCAGCCTAGCCATTGTTGGCTTGCGTTTCCACTGTGGACAGAGAAAGAATGGAAACAAGAAGTGGAAAGTCTTCACAGATAATAGGAACCATCTGTCAAATGCCTATTATTTGTTTCTCAGCCACGTGGACACACACACACACACACACAAGGATATTGTCACTGCTCCAAGGGATTAACATCTGAATTTACACAGAAAGCTTCCTAATTCATGAAAAGAGACTGCCTGCTCCCCGGGGCCACCACAGTGATTGCTGTGGCTGCACAAACCTCCAACCACCTCTGAAACAGGTGGCCACACCATTGTCTCTGACCTCTGCTTCCCTTTTCCCCTGGCCCTTCCGGGACTCCACCTCCCAGGTGCAGCTGCCCTGGCTGTGTGGCCTTCAGGGTCCTGCCACTCACTCAAGCTGTGTGATTTCCTCTTCTTTCCGGTTCCACCCATCCTTCCCAGATTTCTGGTGGGTCCATGCATTTTTGTGTTTGTGTTTGAAGGGGGCAAAAAAAAAAAAAGGAAGAGCTTTATTATCTTAGCCACAACCTTCGGGGTGTACTTCCCTTCTATCACTCATTCCACAAGCCAGAAAGGCAACCCAGTGGGCTGCATGTGGGGGAAGTGGGAACAAGGAGTATTTGAATAAATGTACCCCTCAATCTCTCCTCACTTCTATGGTGGTACACTATTCCCTTCTTTCCAAAGAAGAAATTCAGTATTGAAAATCAGATCCAGTGGGAAATTTAAACACCTTAGCCCTAACAAAAGTGAAAGACTGGGAACTCATGTTCTTGGCAGGCCCAGTCATGTTTTCATAGGAGTCACTTTCTTACAAATGGCAACTCCAACATCATTCCCCAAAGGAGACCAGTGCTGGCTGCAGTGACAGGGACAAATGAAAAGGCAGACTTGAACTACATGGGCCCTGTCCCTAACTTCCCAATAATGGACCCTCTGCCTTCTATCCCCTGAGTTAGCACGTGCAAAGGCAAAATGTGAGAAGGGTTATAGAGACTACCGACCAGTCAGGAACCTCTAGCCATGGGTAAACCCAAATGGATCAGAGTTGACTGAATAAAATGAATAGTAGCAAAGACTGGGCTTCCAAACCCTTGAATGCCTTTTCTTATTTGACAAATTATCTGTTTCTTCTGCCTCAGACTTTTGGTTGAGAATGAAAAAAAAATCAAAGCAGACAGCAGCGCCATCTGCTGTTCAGAACAGCATCAAACTGGACAAGGAGAAAACAGAAGCTCTGGCAGCACCACATACCCTGATTTCACACAAACCAAGAGGTGGGATCTGTGCTATCTTTCTACTTATTGTCTGGGGATTTCCCATTTACCTGGTGATAGGTAAGACATTTTTCTAGTTAATAATATATGCTGATTAGTAGTTTTTATAACATTCTTGGACTACTATGTGACAGATTAGAGGAACCTCTCCCTGGGGCAGCAGGGCATTGTTACAGCACCGATGAATACTATTAATTCACTTTTAGTGAATGCTCATGGATTGGTAGAATCAACATAGTAAAAATGTCGATACTCCCCAAAGTAATCTACATGTTTAATGCAATTCCCATCAAAATTCCAATGACATTCATTAAAGAGATTGAAAAATCTACTGTGAAATTTATATGGAAACACAAGAGGCCACGAATAGCCAAGGCAATACTCAGGCAAAAGAACAATGCAGGAGGTATCACAATACCTGACTTCAAACTATATTACAAAGCAATAACAATAAAAACAGCATGGTACTGGCACAAAAACAGACATGAAGACCAGTGGAACAGAACAGAGGATCCAGATATGAAGCCACACAACTATAAGCAACTTATTTTTGACAAAGGAGCTAAAAATATACGATGGAGAAATAGCAGCCTCTTCAACAAAAACTGCTGGGAACACTGGTTAGCAGTCTGCAAAAAACTGAAACTAGATCCATGTATATCACCCTATACCAAGATTAACTCAAAATGGATCAAGGATCTTAATATCAGACCCCAAACTCTTAAGTTGATACAAGAAAGAGTAGGAAATACTCTGGAGTTAGTAGGTATAGGTAAGAACTTTCTCAATGAAACCCCAGCAGCACAGCAACTAAGAGATAGCATAGATAAATGGGACCTCATAAAACTAAAAAGCTTCTGTTCATCAAAAGAAATGGTCTCTAAACTGAAGAGAACACCCACAGAGTGGGAGAAAATATTTGCCAATTATACATCAGACAAAGGACTGATAACCAGAATATACAGGGAACTTAAAAAACTAAATTCTCGAGAATTCCAAGATGGCGGCTAGAGGTAGGAAGCAGAAAGTGACCCTCCTATAGTGAAATCTTGGAGAGACGCTGGAGACACACTTTGCAGGCATAATCACCGAGAAAAGGCATAACTTTGACTCCTCCACATCTCCAGCCGGCGCAGAGAATCTCCACTTCACGTTAAACGGAGAACCGAGGAGGCCCCCGGGCCGCCAGTGGCCGGCGCCCATACGGCTTGGGAAGACACGGACCAGGTGAGCTTCGCGGTACCGCGGTTCCCCCACAGACAAGCCTGGGCCAGAGCAGCATAGCCCCCTGGACAGACTGACCTCCACCCGGGAAAAAAAGAGAAACTGAGTACTAAGCAATAAGAACAGTTAAGACACGCTGGAAAGAGGGTGGGGCGCCCTGAGCGCTGAAGATTGGGAGAAGGGAATCCTTCCTGGGACTGTAAATAAACGAGCCGGGCGGGCCGGACAGGCTCTGGCGGGAGCGGGGCGCGCCAGCAACCAGGAGTGGGGACGCTTGTGAGAGGAGGGAAGACCCACTTCCCACGTGAACTGTAAACAAACACGCAGGCCTGACAACGCGGGGCAGTGTCACCTTTCCCAGTGCTTGGAAAGGGGAAAGCCTGTGGCAGAGGCCCCCCTCCCCCGCACAGGAGAACTCTGAGCAAACAAAGCCTGTGGGACCAGGTGAGTGCTAAGCTCACCCCAGAGATCTGCATAAATAACGCGGCCAGCTACAGGCTGAGAGCAGCAGGCAGGCAAGCCACAGTTGCAGATACCACTCTCAGAACTGCCTCCAGACGCTTTTTTTTCTTTTTCTCCCTACCTTTGATGAGAGAACAACCGAATTACACCTGCAAGCCGAAAAACTTACTGAAACTGTATTGCATTTGAACTGGGGACACTTGGTGGGGCTTTTTTTTTTTTCTTCTGTGTGTGTGTGAGTGTAGTTTTGTTCTACTTTATGCATCCCCTTTGATGAGACAACTACAGAACAACATCTGAGGCACCAACTCCAGGACTGCAGATTGAGACGGACATCCAAATTATTAAGACTGAAATTGCATTGCATATAAACTTGGAAGTTTTTTGGTTTTTTTGTTTTTTTTGTTTTTTTTAATTTTCTATTTTCCATTTTATTTTAATTCATTTTTATAAATAGATATTACTTTCATATACTTATTTTTTATTTTTTTTATCTTTGATTTTCAATCCTCTCTCTGTCACTGTATTGTCTGTTCAGCTTACTGTCGATTAGTACACTAACACTCCCTGTTTATACCTTTGAAACTCTCTTGTCTGATACCTTGTTCTGCTTTCTCCCTCTTGCCTGTATATTTGTTTTCCCCTTTTCTTTAACTTCTTGCTTTCCATCTCAGCTCACTCTTCCATTCTAAATATTACCATTGTTATTATTACAAGCTAGAAAATACTTAATTACACACAGTACAGGGACAGTAACAACACCAAGGACAATGACAGGAAGACAGAAAAAACAAGGAAACCAGTTTCCCCACAGCAAAAAATTAGTACAGGAACCAGAGGGGAATGAAGAGAACAGAAACTCAGAGCCAGACTCCAACAAAATGAAGATAAACTATGCCAAAGGACCCAATGAAGCCTACAAGAATAATTTAAAAGAAGACATACTACAAGTACTCAATGAGAATTTTATAGAGATGATACTGGATAGGGTCAACCAAAATGTACAGGAGACACTCAAGAAATTCCAAGACAATAAAAATAGAGAATTTGAAAAAGCAAAAGAAGAAATAAAGGAAACCATAGAAGCACTGTATAAACACCAAAGTGAAAGAGAGAACACAATGAATAAATGGATAAATGAACTCAGGACAAAAATAGACAACAATAAAGAAGAAAACAGCCAGGATATGGAAAACCTCAGAAAAAAGAACGAAACAGAACTGCAAAACAAAACGGAAGGCCAATCCAGCAGAATAGAACAAACAGAAGACAGAATCTCAGAACTTGAAGATGAAATGGTAATTAAAGGAAAAACTGAAGAACTACTAATTAAACAACTCAAGACCTGTGAAAAGAAAATGCAAGAACTCACCGACTCCATCAAAAGACCAAACTTGAGAATCATGGGCATCGAAGAAGGAGAAGAGGTGCAAGCGAAGGGAATGCGTAATATATTCAACAAAATAATAACGGAAAATTTCCCAAATCTAGAGAAAGATATTCCCATACAAATGCAAGAGGCCTCCAGGACACCAAACAGACCAGATCAAAATAGAACTACTCCACGACATATCATCATTAAAACAACAAGTTCAGAAACTAAGGAAAGAATATTGAAGGCTGCAAGAGAGAAAAAACAAGTAACATACAAAGGTAAACCCATCAAAATCACAGCAGACTTCTCAACAGAAACATTAAAAGCAAGAAGAGCGTGGGGTGAGATCTTCCGGGCACTGAATGAAAATAACTTCAACCCCAGGATACTCTACCCAGCAAAGCTATCATTCAAAATAGATGGAGCAATAAAAGTCTTCCATGATAAGCAGAAACTAAAACAATATGTGACCACAAAGCCACCATTACAAAAGATTCTGCAAGGGATCCTGCACACAGAAAGTGACACCCAACTTAACCATGAAAAGGCAGGCAGCACCAAACCACAGGATAAGAAAAAGCAAGACAGTAGAGAGTAACATCAAGTTAGGTACACACAATCAAACCTTCAAACAACTAAGATAACTAAATGGCAGGAATCACCACATACCTATCAGTACTAACACTTAATGTTAATGGACTTAATTCACCCATCAAAAGACACCGTTTGACAAAATGGATTAAAAAAGAAGATCCAACAATTTGTTGCTTACAGGAGACTCATCTCACCGACAGAAATAAGCATATGCTTAGGATGAAAGGCTGGAAGAAGATTTACCAAGCCAATGGCCCCCAAAAACAAGCAGGAGTAGCAATACTTATCTCTGACAAAGTAGACTTCAAACCTACATTGATCAAACGAGATAAAGAAGGACATTCCATACTAATAAAAGGGGAAATAGACCAAAAGGAAATAATAATCATCAATCTGTACGCACCCAATGTCAACGCACCCAATTTCATCAAACATACCCTGAAAGACCTAAAAGCATATATAAACGCCAACACAGTGGTTGTGGGAGACTTTAACACTCCATTATCATCAATAGATAGGTCATCCAAACAAAAACTCAATAAAGAAATCCAAGATCTAAAATATGCAATAGATCAAGTGGACCTAGTAGATGTCTACAGAACATTTCATCCAACCTCTACACAATATACATTCTTCTCAGCAGCCCATGGAACCTTCTCCAAAATAGATCATATCCTAGGGCACAAAGCAAGCCTCAGCAAATATAAGAAAATAGAAATAATACCATGCATACTATCTGACCACAATGCAGTAAAAGTAGAACTCAACAACAAAAGTAAAGACAAAAAACATGCAAACAGCTGGAAACTAAATAACTCATTACTTAATGAAGAATGGATCATCGATGCAATAAAAGAGGAAATTAAAAAGTTCCTAGAAGTCAATGAAAATGAAAACACAACCTACCGGAACCTATGGGACACAGCTAAGGCAGTCTTGAGAGGAAAGTTTATAGCCATGAGTGCATATATTAAAAAGATTGAAAGATCCCAAATCAATGACCTAATGATACATCTCAAACTCCTAGAAAAACAAGAACAAGCAAATCCCAAAACAAATAGAAGGAGAGAAATAATAAAAATAAGAGCTGAAATCAATGAAATAGAAACCAAAAAAAACCATACAAAGAATTAATGAAACAAAAAGTTGGTTCTTTGAAAAAATAAACAAGATCGATAGACCCCTGGCAAACCTGACTAAAATGAGGAGAGAAAAAACCCAAATTAGTAGAATCAGGAATGCAAAAGGGGAGATAACAACAAACACCATGGAAGTCCAGGAAATCATCAGAGACTACTTTGAGAACCTATATTCAAATAAATTTGAAAATCTAAAAGAAATGGACAGATTTCTAGATACATATGATCATCCAAAACTGAACCAAGAGGAAATTAATCACCTGAATAGACCTATAACACAAAATGAAATTGAAGCAGCAATCAAGAGTCTCCCCAAAAAGAAAAGTCCAGGACCTGATGGATTCTCTGCTGAATTCTATCAGACCTTTAAAGAAGAACTGATACCAACCCTCCTTAAACTGTTCCATGAAATAGAAAGGGAAGGAAAACTGCCAAACACATTTTATGAAGCCACTATTACACTTATCCCAAAACCAGGCAAAGACACCTCCAAAAAGGAGAACTATAGGCCAATCTCCTTAATGAACATTGATATAAAAATCCTCAACAAAATAATGGCAAATCGAATTCAGCAACACATCAAAAAGATTATTCATCACGACCAGGTAGGCTTCATCCCAGGGAGGCAGGGGTGGTTCAACATACGAAAATCAATAAACGTAATAAACCACATTAACAGAAGCAAAGACAAAAACCACTTGATCATCTCAATAGATGCAGAAAAAGCCTTTGATAAGATCCAACATCATTTCATGATAAAAGCTCTAAGAAAACTAGGAATAGAAGGAAAGTTCCTCAACATTATAAAAGCTATATATGACAAACCTACAGCCAGCATTATACTTAATGGAGAAAAATTAAAACCATTCCCTCTAAAATCAGGAACCAGACAAGGATGCCCACTATCTCCACTCCTATTCAACATAGTACTGGAATTCCTAGCCAGAGCAATTAGGCAAGAAGAAGGAATAAAAGGAATACAAATAGGTAAAGAAACTGTCAAAATATCCCTATTTGCAGACGACATGATCCTATACCTTAAAGACCCAAAAAACTCTACTCAGAAGCTTCTAGACATCATCAATAGCTATAGCAAGGTAGCAGGATATAAAATCAACATAGAAAAATCATTAGCATTTCTATACACTAACAATGAGCAAACGGAAAAAGAATGTATGAAAACAATTCCATTTACAATAGCCTCAAAAAAAATCAAATACCTAGGTGTAAACCTAACAAAAGATGTGAAAGACCTCTACAAGGAAAACTATACACTTCTGAAGAAAGAGATTGAGGAAGACTATAGAAAGTGGAGAGATCTCCCATGCTCATGGATTGGTAGAATCAACATAGTAAAAATGTCGATACTCCCAAAAGTAACCTACATGTTTAATGCAATTCCCATCAAAATTCCAATGACATTCATCAAAGAGATTGAAAAATCTACTGTTAAATTTATATGGAAACACAAGAGGCCACGAATAGCCAAGGCAATACTCAGTCAAAAGAACAATGCAGGAGGTATCACAATACCTGACTTCAAACTATATTACAAAGCAATAATAATAAAAACAGCATGGTACTGGCACAAAAATAGACATGAAGACCAGTGGAACAGAATAGAGGATCCAGATATGAAGCCACACAACTATAAGCAACTTATCTTTGACAAAGGAACTAAAAATATACGATGGAGAAATAGCAGCCTCTTCAACAAAAACTGCTGGGAAAACTGGTTAGCAGTCTGCAAAAAACTGAAACTAGATCCATGTATATCACCCTATACCAAGATTAACTCAAAATGGATCAAGGATCTTAATATCAGACCCCAAACTCTTAAGTTGATACAAGAAAGAGTAGGAAATACTCTGGAGTTAGTAGGTATAGGTAAGAACTTTCTCAATGAAACCCCAGCAGCACAGCAACTAAGAGATAGCATAGATAAATGGGACCTCATAAAACTAAAAAGCTTCTGTTCATCAAAAGAAATGGTCTCTAAACTGAAGAGAACACCCACAGAGTGGGAGAAAATATTTGCCAACTATACATCAGACAAAGGACTGATAACCAGAATATACAGGGAACTTAAAAAACTAAATTCTCCCAAAACTAATGAACCAATAAAGAAATGGGCATGTGAACTAAACAGAACTTTCTCAAAAGAAGAAATTCAAATGGCCAGAAAACACATGAAAAAATGCTCACCATCTCTAGCAATAAAGGAAATGCAAATTAAAACCACACTAAGATTCCACCTCACCCCTGTTAGAATAGCCATCATCAGCAACACCACCAACAACAGGTGTTGGCGAGGATGCGGGGAAAAAGGAACCCTCTTACACTGTTGGTGGGAATGTAGACTAGTACAACCACTCTGGAAAAAAATTTGGAGGCTACTTAAAAAGCTGGACATCGATCTACCATTTGATCCAGCAATACCACTCTTGGGGATATACCCAAAAGACTGTTACTCCAGAGGCACCTGCACATCCATGTTTATTGCGGCACTATTCACAATAGCCAAGTTATGGAAACAGCCAAGATGCCCCAGCACTGACGAATGGATTAAGAAAATGTGGTATCTATACACAATGGAATTTTATGCAGCCATGAAGAAGAACAAAATGTTGTCATTCGCTGGTAAATGGATGGAATTGGAGAACATCATTCTGAGTGAGGTTAGCCTGGCTCAAAAGACCAAAAATCGTATGTTCTCCCTCATATGTGGACATTAGATCAAGGGCAAACACAACAAAGGGATTGGACTATGAGCACATGATAAAAGCGAGAGCACACAAGGGAGGGGTGAGGATAGGTAAGACACCTAAAAAACTAGCTAGCATTTGTTGCCCTTAATGCAGAGAAACTAAAGCAGATACCTTAAAGCAACTGAGGCCAATAGGAAAAGGGGACCAGGAACTAGAGAAAAGGTGAGATCAAAAAGAATTAACCTAGAAGGTAGCACCCACGCACAGGAAATCAATGTGAGTCAATGCCCTGTATAGCTATCCTTATCTCAACCAGCAAAACCCCTTGTTCCTTCCTATTATTGCTTATACTCTCTCTACAACAAAATTAGAGATAAGGGCAAAATAGTTTCTGCTGGGTATTGAGGAGGGGAGCGGGAGGGGGTGGAGTGGGTGGTAAGGGAGGGGGTGGGGGCAGGGGGGAGAAATGAACCAAGCCTTGTATGCACATATGAATAATAAAAGAAAAATGAAAAAAAAAAAAATAAAAAAAAAAAAGCTTTTATTGAAAGTACCCCCCATTTAAATTTTTTATTTTACTTTTTATTTAGCATAATTGATAGTATGAGGGGGTTTCGTTGTGATAATTCCATATACGCATCTATCTATCTACCTATCTACCTACCTACCTCCCTATCTGTCACAATATACTTTGGTCCTCTTCACCCCCAGTATCCTTTCCTTTTTTCCTTTCCCCTTCCTATTCCACCCGGGCAGTCCTCCCTTTACATTCAAATCCCATTCAAATGTTTATTTTTCTTTTAAACAAATTAAGATGTTGGTAGCTAGGGTGATTTGACTCCTTAATTGATAGCTGTGAGACATTCCCAGTTGCCTTGAGCAAAGCACTATCAGCTATGCAGCCAGCCAGACTGCCCTCATGTCAGCCGACTGCTTTGAACACTCCACAGACACCTTGAGGAAGCTACACTACAGTCACAGCTGTTTCAAATAGTTCGCACTAGAGTTTTCTGCCATCACAAGCCTCAGTGAAGTCTAGATGACCCTGCTGCCATTTTCACCCAGGCCAGAATGGGAGCACTTCCTGGGATAGCCCAGAAGGCCTGTGATTGGTACAAACATGGTCCTTCATTTGCATGAAGGTCTGCTATGATGGGTGCAAATGCCCTTGCCACGTCCCCTTTCTGGCTATGTAAACAGGCTGTTTAGCTTACTTATGGAGTCAGCCATAAGTAAGCCTCCTGTGTTACCCCCTGGTGTTGCAACATTAGGCCCAGTAAAAGTTTTCTTCTGAATGGCTTTTTTTTTTTTTTTTTTGCTTACTTTTGATCTTTATCATTAGTAGAGTGGGATGAACTGGTAACATAAAGAGAAGAGGGCAAAAGCAGCAGAGCAGTAGCAGTGGCAAAGCAGTAGTAATGACAGAGCTGCTGAAGAGTTCCAAGAGTCGCTGGGGCTGAAACAGCAAAGGAGAGGGTGGCTAAAGGCAGAGCAATAAACCTCCAACCTGAGTGGCTAGAGTCATAGTCTCTGGCTTTTAAAGCCTGCAGCAATAGGTCCCTAGGTCTCAGAGTTTGGACTTGCAAGCTACCATGTCTGCCAGTCCAGCCCCTAGGCCTTTGGCATTCAAGGGCCCAGAATTGCCAGCACTGGAAGGAAGAGCTTCTCCTTGCCTACCCATGATTCCTATCTAGATAAAGCAAAAGAACTCCAGCCACAGGATTGGTAACAGTTAGTTTACAGAGAACATAATATAGTCAAAGTACAACTCCCAATAGTACTAAACTGAATTGACTCTTCCTAGTATTATGAAGGTGTCAGACCCTCAATAAACAGTGGATATATCTGGAGAATAGGAGTATTCTTATGGTTTGAATTGTGTCCTCCAAAACATGAGGAAGTTATTAGCCCCAGTATCTATAACTGTGCCTTTCCTGGGAAATAAGGCCTTTGTGGATGATCAAACTACATAAAGTTGTTAGCATGAGCCCTAATTCAATAGGACTAATTTCCCCACAAAAAGGGCAATTTGAATACGAGAACAGATGGGCACACAGGAAGAACACACCATAAGAATATGAAGGTAAAGAGTGGGATGATTGCCAATAAGGTGAGAAATACTGAAGGCTGCCAGAAAGTTCTAGAATCTAATAAAGACATCTGGAATGGGTTTACCCTCACAGTCCTTAGAAGAGACCAATCAGTCCTGATGATACCATGATTTTGGACTTCTAGCCACTAGAACAGAGACAAATTTCCCATACTAAGCCACACAGTCTGTGGTGCTTAGTTATGGCAGCCCTAGGATACTAATACAGACACTAATTACCGTTTGAAGAGTCTGTTTATACTGTAGCCTCAACTGGATAGAAGCATTTGAGATAGAACAAAGAATATAAGAAGACTCTAATTCTACCTACCAGCTGTGCAACTTTAAAGTTCAAAGATGTTCCACAACTATCTATATCTTTAAAACTATCCGCCTATAAAATGAGAATGCCAACATCCTCAAGTGAGTCTCAACATCCTTCAATGAGTCTGTGCCTGGGAACAGGGCTGATAAGTTGGAAAGGGTATCAGTTGATACAGTGTTATCACGAGACCTAGGCAAGGACAAATTGGCCAGCCCTACATGGAATGAGGCTGTTGACATGAACCCACAACCACTTTCCTTTATGCCTTAAGAGGCTGACCTCAGAGAGCACACAAGTGGCTTCTCTTTCTCTTTTGTTGCCATTGGGATTGGCCAAGGGGCTTGGGTTAAAGCAATTCCTTACAAGGGCTAACTCCAGGATACTGTGTTAAACATGACTAACTTGCTTTCATTCTGCCTACACCTTAGTAATCAGTCCCTTTAGTAAGCTCTCCTCAAAGACTCCAGTTTAGTATGCAATCGTTTGCTTGCTAGGACCCTTTCAATAAGTAGTATAGCAATTGGTCCCAGGAGATAGCCTTAAAATGTAATATCCTGGATAACCCCATTTTTGGAGGGAAACAGACACAGATAGCTCATGGAATGCAATGCTTCATTGATGCAGGGATACAGCACAAGGAAGCTACTGGGAAATCAAGTGATTGTGGCCCTTCCTTGCTACAGTGACAACAGGCATGTGGTAGGTAAAAAAAAAAAAAGGGTACAATATTCTGCATTTCCCCTATCCCACTCAACACCAAAAAAAGAGGTAGAGTTCATTTTTCTACCATGATTCTAGCCTGAGCCATCTTCTTGCTTTGATCAATGGAATTTTAACAGCTTTCTTTTGCCTCTTGTCTGTGAGAACACCTGGTCTGGCCTGCTGGAGAAAAAGCAAAGTGGCCCTGGCCCCACCTCAGGTATCTCCAACAGCCCAGCTGAGGCCTCAAATCCCATTCTAGACAATTCAGTCTCAGGCAAGCTGCTCAGACCAGGGGAAAAAGACCAGCTGATTCACAGAATTGAGAGCAAACACCACGACTGCCTTAAGCCATTATGTTTTGGAGTGGTTTGTCACACTTCAAGTGCTAACTGCAATAGGAATTATAAAGACTGTAGGCTCTGGACTTTTTCGAGTGAAACTAGAGTGCTGAGGGAAAGGAGAAATCAGAGGTCAGGAACGTCCAACTGAGACCCTAAGTGGAAAGTCAGCAGCATGTGGACAGCGCTGAGGGAATCTGGCCTCTCCCGTAATCTCAGGCCGATACCAAGCCCACCACCTGGTTCTCAGGGCTACAAAACTGTAGCAATAAATATTTGAACCCACTTAGTGTCACAAACTAAGGCAGGCTCAAAACATACCAGTTCCCACACCAGCAGTGACAGTGTCAGCTGGGCACTTGTTAGAAATGTGAAGTCTCAGGTCCTACCAAAGTTCCAAGAAATTCTCAGAAAAGATTCAGAAACTCTAGGGATGGGGGCCCAGGGCCCATGTTTTATCATGTCCTGCGGGGCATTCTGATGCAGGTTCAAGTTTGAAATTGCACTGAGTAAGGCACTGCCAGGAAAGGAGCAGGGCTCTGAGGGAAAGGACAGGGACAGGGCAGAGATGGGTAAAGTTGAGAATGCTGAACCCCTAAATTTCCTTTACCTCTGCCTTGTCCCCAGAGGCAGCGCCTGTCCTATGACAAACCTACCTGTACCCTTACAGAACCTTTCACTGCTTGCCCATCAGACAAAATCTCACAATGAGATATCCACTTCCTTTAGGACCCATCCTCCCACCAGGCCTTCAACAGGAATTAGATCCTAGCGCAGCCCAGATCCAGCACACTTGGCCTGCTCTGACCTCTCCCCTTTGTGTTGCAGGACACAGAGGCTCTCTAAGGGGGATGGACAGAAGAGCAGGCATTACTAGCAGTGGTGTGTTGGAGAAGGCCTGGATAAGCTCATGAAGGTTGTTCAGGAATTTTATAAGGTAGTTATTAAACATAGCCCCTATTAAAACTTAGGGCATATAAATTTACAATTAGATTCATTAAAAACAAAGGTAACAAGTCGCTCTTAGTTAACTTCACTACACCTTCCTATTTTCTGTGTTTTCAGGGTTACTTACCTTTGTTGTATCTATGAGGAAAATACTACATAACGGGGGACACTGTGTGGCTCTTTTCAACCCTGTGTTCAGATATATGTTTAGTTTGAAGCTAGCCAGGGTGAAAGTATTTATGAGTTGGAAGCCAGCAAATGCTGTAAATCAGTTGTTTTTTGTTTTTGTTTTTGTTTCCTAGAAAGCTGATTAGTAAACACCACCTGATTTGTCAGTATCGCACTGACTGTACAGCTTGGTAAGGCTAAATTTATTCTCATGGGTAAACTCACTGGAGATTCAGGATCTAATATATGGTCTTTAAAACCTGGGAGCAACATTATTTTGCAATCTGGACTCAATGAAGCTGTATTAGTTACCTATTGCTGCTGAAACAAATTACTACAAAGTAACTTAAAACAACATAAACTTCTTAGTTCACATTTCCAGAGATCAGAAGCCCAAAACTGGGTCTCACTAAGGTAAAATCAAGGCCTGGGCAGGCTCGCATTCCTGGAGGCTGTTGGCAATAATGGCGCCGATAGGTTTCAGTTCTTACTGCACCCTTAAGCTTCTGTTTCCCAGGGTCACGGTCCTGCCTCAAGTCTAGCTTGAATCCTCCTTCTGCCCCAACCTCCAATCAGCATGAACCATAAGATCCTAACCAATCAGATCATGCCAACTCTCACGGAGGGGTATTTAAGCACCTGCCCTTCTCTCTCTCTCTCTCTCTCTCTCTCTCTCCCCCTCTCCCACCCGGCAATAAAGAATCTCTTGGCCAGATCACTCCTCTCCACGTGGTCACTTTTGGGGCCTATATTTCCTTACATTTTGGTGCCATGACTCGGATGGGGGCTTCCCACTAATCCTGGTGGGACCCCCATTCCAACTCACCCCACGACCACCCTGAGGACGTGACTGGCCAGGACTCATCCTCCCGATCACCCTGCTTGCATCCAACACCAGACATTCCACATACCCTTATTGGGCTCCCTTTGCAGTCTCTCCCTTTGGTGTCTCTGGGGTTTCAACACTCCCCCTTTTTGGATATCTCTGGGATTCAGATGGTAGAGGGGGATTCCCTTCCCTCTGTTCGGCTTGGGTCTATTTTTGTCGTCGGTCTTGGAGACCGCCCATCTGCAAAGCCCAGCGCCGGGTGACTCACAGACTCTGGGCCCCAGGGGCCCTACAAACCACTTGAACGCAGTGATGACTGTTTCTCGTGTGCCTTGTACCATTCTCAGGATATTCGAGCCATGTGGGGATGCTCCATGACTCCATATATCCTTCCAACTGGCTCCCACTATGGGGGCCACCTCCTCTTTGCCGTCTGACTCCCCATTGAGATGCCTCCTCAATAATTTAGACACCTTGGGTTTGACCCCACATATAAAACCAAAAATTTAATCTGCTTTTGCACTCAAATCTGGCCCACTTATCATTTAGACAACCAAAGTCACTGGCCCCTTTTCGGGTCTTTAAATCCCAACCTTTTACGGGACATATAACTACTGTGAGCGATCAGGACAATGGGGAGAGATTCCATTATGTCCAAGCCTTTTCATACCTCTGTCTAAATCCGGCTCTCTGACTTCAAACCCTCCCTCTGTACTTTCTGTTCCCCTGTGCAGATCCTATCAGCCTGAAAACCAGTTTCTAAATCAGCGAATTCCTCTCCAAACCTCCTCCTTCCCCACGTAAACTGACTTCTTGCACTGCTTACCATACCTATCTCCTCCTATCTTCCTGAAAAACTTTCCCTGTCACAGAGTTAAGCAAGCCACTCCTTGCCAACTCTGGCCTCAATGTGGTTACAGCTCTGAGAGAGCTCAAAGCCCCAGATTTATTTGGCGACCGGAGAATGGAGGTTTCATTTTTGCTGAAAGCCTGCCAATACCAATCAATGGGAGCAACCTACAGACACAGGTGATGGCTAATCCTGTAAGCATGTGTCATGCCTCCAGGCTCTGCCTTCCCCTCCCTTACCTAAGATGTCAGCACACCTTTTCTGCTTCCTCCACTGTCTCACCACATGTCCTTTGTCTCTCTCTGCCTTCCCCTCCCTGGGCTTACTGGGACCCTGCCTCCCATGAAAAACCTGTAGCATGGAACCTTATGACTTAAGCTATTCCAACTAGATTGCCAGGCCTCTCAGTCTAAAGTAACTTTAAGTCAGCTGCTTTACAAAAGTGCTTACAAAAACCTGCAGCTGCCATGCTCATGCTCTAACTCCGCCCCCACAAGGGGAGGAGGGAAAGCAAACAGGTGCACCTGTGCACAGGATGCCGGCTTCTGGACACAGCAAAAATGCCTGCCATAGCTAAGAAAATCCATAGAGAGGACCCAGCAAATCCTGGGCCACCAGCCACACGTGGCAATGGCTGTGGCCTGCTGCCACTTCCCCTAGAATAAACATGCACAGAGTACACAGGAAGGGGGGAGGGGCAACGGGCCGCAGGATCAGGCCTAGGTGGTCAGGGTCATTTGTCCCAGGTGTGTGTGGAGGAAGTGGCGCCTTGCACAAGTCCTGCTCCTAGTCCCACCTCACACCTCAGGGCATCAGACCCAGCCCTTGTAAGTCAATTGTTAGCTCAGGGTTATAGTTCCAGAAATAACTAAACGAACATTACTGTGGTCTCTAAATTTCTCATTTAGAATTTTCTATACCTTTGGCCTCAGCATAAATTTTTCCCCCCAAATATTAACACTAGTTGTCCCATATGGCACTGTTATTGTCCTGAAATGCCCTCTGAATGCCCTTCTCTAACTTTACAAATGATTTCTTTGTTAAAAAGGTAGCATTTTATTAAAGAGGCTGCATGCTGTTAGCTAAAAGACAGGATCCTAACGTTTTGTTCTTTCTAGATGGGACCTGCATCTTCCAGTGTTCTGGCTGCTAGATGTTGGAAGCTTTGTACTGAGGCCTGGCCTCAGTATGCCTTGGGTGACCAAGAGAAGTGGCCTTCACAGGGTTCCTTAAATTACAATAGACCTTTTCTATAAAAGTAAAAAAAAAGTAAACTGAGGTCCCCTATACAAATTTCTCTCATTAGAAAAGCAATGGGTTCTGGCCCAGGCCGCTCAGGTTGGAAATTATTATATGGCTCAAGCAGTAGGGAGCCACTTTACAAGCATAAAGTCCTGAGTTCAATCCCAGTACAGCCAAAGTAAAAAAAAATAATAATAATAATATTTGGGGCTGTGGAAGTAGCTCAATGGGAGAATGTCTGCCCAGCATGTGCAAAGCCCTGGGTTCAATTCCCCAGCATTACTAAAAAAAAAAAAAATGGTAAAGAAGATAAGTGGCATTAATGTCACTTCAGTAGAAAAACATAGTTTAACCTAGACCAGATCCCTCATTCTTCAAGTGAAAAAACTGAGGCCCAGAACAGTTCAGAGACCTGCTCTCCAGAGTGTCAGGTGTCAATGTAAAATAACAACTTTACTTTACAGCAACAACCATGAACAAACAAACAAAAAAATCCTCTTACCTTTCTACAGCATCTTAAGGATGCTATCAGAAAGCATACCATGGTGGATTCAGAGTCACAGGTGAGAGAGGTTCTCCTCAAAGATAAATTTCTAACAGTCAGCCCCAGATATTCGTAAAAACTCAGACTGTGGCTGAAGGGAAAAGTCACTGAACCAAGTAATACAGCTAGTCATGTCTGTATTTATAGCTATGTCTGTATGTCCGGGACCTTACTAACAAGAGAGAAAAAGATAAGAGATACCATGGCCTCATTGCTGCTCTCAGAGAGGGCCTCACCCGACTGGAGCCTGAATCCTGAACTTGCTACCGTGGTGGACAGGAGGGGCACTTCTGCAGAGAATGCTTAAGGGGGGACAGCCCGGGAGACAGCCCCACCTCCAACTGGGACCCTGCCCTCTGCAAGGGTAACCACTGGAGGTCTAAGTGCCCCCATCACCAGATGGAAGACGAGGTGCCACCTTCCTATGGATTGATGGGTCCAAGCCTCCTGGCCACACTCCACTTCTTGGCATCAATGTTGAGGAGCCATAATGGCAGAAAAACAAAAGGCCATTTTCCTCCTAGACAGTGGAGCCCATTTCTCTGTTTTACCTTTTTCTCCTGGTCCCCGGTCCAATGACAAAAGTCATCATTTGCGGAAAATCTGGCCAGCCCCTGGAGCGCTAGTTTACCTGGCCTCTGGCCTGCTCTTGGGGAGACCTCCTCTTCTGTCACTTTTTCCCCATAGTACCAGTGTCCCTGCTGGGACAGGATTTACTATCTCAATTAAAGGCTCAAATTCTCCTCCCCCCAGGCAGCTCTCTCTGCTGCCCCCTCCTTCAGGAACAAAGAGATTCCACAGTGTGGACTGATAAGATGAGTGTAGGGTGAGCCAGGACGGCCCTCCCTATTCAAATAAAACTCAAAAATCCCTCACAGTCTCCACACCCAAAACAATATCCCCTCAAGCCTGAGGGATGAGGCCTTATGCCTATTCCTAAAAACAATAAGGGCTACTAATTAGTTGCTCCAGCCCCTAAAATAAATTTAAAATTCTTATAAAAGTTAATTTTAAAATACAAGTTACAAAGTAAACAACTGGAAAGGATATAGATAGGCAATAAATGTATTTTTTGAGAAGTTAAAGGAAAAAGGAATGTTTTTTTGGATGAGAAGGGATTTTGGAAAGAAGGGTTTGTCCTAAAGATTGTTTCAAATAGGAAGTATAAGGACAAACCATCAAAGGGTTTAGTATGTTGTATGAAGGTCTGAGTAAGTTTGAAAAGTGTATAATAAAAGCTTCGGTGTGTAATAAAGTTAAAGTTGAATGTAATCTAAGAGTTGCCTAAAAGATTTTTAGGGTCATGTCAAACTCAAATCAAATCCTCTATGTCTATAAAATAACAAGGTTATCTTAATATTGTTCTGCTCTGAGTAACATCTACAAAAAACCATTACAGAGAAAGATTTTATCAAAGAAATTATTCGTGTTTTCTGCTGATCTTGTCAAGCTTTAAGTACTACTAAATCGGAGTTCATTTACATATTTGCTTATGTGTCTTAAATGACCACCTTGTAACAGTGTTATGTTATACTTTATCTAAATATGGTACAAACATTTAAAAGGTTAAAAGTGTCAATTTATATAAAATAATGAGCTAAACACTCTTTTATCCAAGAGTGTTACATTTAAATCCTGACAGCCCCTGCCTCCCACAGGTGACCTACCTAGGTGTGGCCTTAAAGGGACAGACTCACTCCCTGAGTCATAAATGCATCAACCCAATCTTCCGTTTCCCAACCCCCCTACCATAAGACAGCTTACAGCTTTCCTGGCGGTTATAGGATTTTGCAGAATTTAGATGCCTAGGTATGCAGTCCCTGAACAGACACCTTTTTATGCTCCTCCTAATATTCCTCTTTGGGTCTTAGATAATGTATGGTCACTCATTTCTCTCTCTGTAGTTGGAGGACTCTTGAAATTGTCTAGGGAACATTGCACAGTGGTTCTCCTGGCCAATGCCCATCCTAATGTCTACCTTTCTTCTGGCTGTCCTATTCTTAAGCTTCCTCCCTTGTGTCACACTGCATGTCTGCTCTTGCTAATCAAAAATTTAACCAGTTGTACCTCCAGGGATACCAACCTCTCCAAAACGCCAGGATAGTTGGCTGATACCCACCATGCAGAGGTCGGAAGATCGGCTTGAGACTCTTTACGACCTGTGGCTACAAGGGACCTTCATCAACTTCAGGGAAGAGGAAATCTTCATTTTCGGAGTCTGGGTGTACGCCATCATGAGGCTCAGCACCCCAACATTGTTTGCCAACTAACCCTCCCTTCCCCTACGCCGCCCCTTGCCAGCTTGAAGAAGCCAGAGTGAACACAGCGCCCCACTTCCTTAACAAACAAAAAAGGGAGGAATGTTGGCAATAATGGCGCCGATAGGTTTCAGTTCTTACTGCACCCTTAAGCTTCTGTTTTCCAGGGTCACAGTCCTGCCTCAAGTCTAGCTTGAACCCTCCTTCTGCCCCAACCTCCAATCAGCATGAACCATAAGATCCTAACCAATCAGATCATGCCAAGTCTCACTGAGGGGTATTTAAGCCCTTGCCCTTCCTGCCTCTCTCTCTTGGCTCTCTGCTCTCTTCCTCTCCCACCCGGCAATAAAGAATCTGTTGGCCAGATCACTCCTCTCCACGTGGTCACTTTGGGGGCCTATATTTCCAACAGAGGCCCTAGAGGAAAATCCACTTTCTTTCCTCTTCCAGCATCTTGACTTGAGACACTTTCTCCCACTATAGTGTCAGTAATGGCGAGTTGAATCTTTCTTGTGATGACAACTCTGTGGTTCTCACTCTTCTGCTTCCCTCTTCGCTGTTTGAAGAGTCTTGTGATTATATAGGACCACCTGGGTATCCCAGGACTGTCCACCCCCCCAATACACTTTTTCTGTTTTGTGGTACTGGGAGTTGAACTCAGGTTCTTCCACTTGCTAAGGCAAGCACTCTATCAGTTGAGCCATGCACTCGTCATTTTGCTTTTAGGCTATTTCTCAGGTAGGGTCATGTGCTAACTTTGCCCAGGCTGGCCTCAAACCATGATTCTCCAGTTTCCACCTCCTAAGTAGCCGCGATTACAGACATGGAAAACCATGCCGGTACTTCCCCTTATTTCAAGGTCAGTTGACTAGCAACTTCCATTCCTTAACAACCATTCTGCCTATCACAGTAGCCTACAGTCACAGTGAGTCACCAGGATTTCTCTGCAAAGGCTTAGGGAAATAAGAACAGAAGAATGACTTAATTATATGCAACCTGTTCAGTCCCTTCAACCTCCCCAACCCAACCACACACCCCCTGGAGATCCCACAGTGATTTCTACACACAAAAGCTTTGAAATATATATTGGGGATAGGCCAACAGCACAGATTTCTTTGAAAAGTTCTGTAATAGAATTAGGTTCTCTGGTCTCCAGAATAACACAATTCTGGTATGGGAGAGCCCAGGTGGCATCACTTATCTAACAGAGACAAGGTGGCCATAATTAGTACAAGAAATCACAAGGACAGAATGGTACTGCAGGGATGTGTGGCTGTAACTAATTGATTATGATGTCTATAGAAATGAAATAAACAGGTAGCCTGCATGGCATACATAGCGGAAAAAAAATGTGTAAATTTGGGCCAGAAACCTAAATTGAATCATCCTAGGGAGATGCAAGTCTCACTCACAGGCCTAGAGTCCTAGAGTGAAGACTTTGTAAAGCTGCCATAGCATATAATGAGAATTTTCTCCAAGTTTTCCAGTGCAAACTATGGCCATTTGTCCTTGATGAGAGAAATGGAAATACGCAAACCTCCCAGGAGTTATTAGATACATACTGTTAACTGACATGAATCCTCAGAGACATGAAATACCACCATGGCTCACTTGACCAAAGGAGAGCCCCTGGAGGTCAGTAACCGATAGTGTCTTTCCCCAGGACCCTCACAGATTGGGTCCAACATGGGCACTTTCTGTAATTATTTATCCTCAGTCTCAGGACGTATAGGCAGAACACATCAGCTTCACAATCCACAGAATGTTCCCATTGGTACCCTGACCTGTGGAGAAGGAACTGTTATGGCTGTAAGGGCCAAATGAATTCTCCTGGACCTGAGCCCTCTGCCAAGATAGTAAATCAAAAGGGTGCCACATCTCTGGAGCATTTTGCCAAGACTAGGACTGCCATCACGACTGAAAAGATACAGGGGTGGTGATCTCTCCTGCATTCTCATGGAAAATCTCCTGCTCAGGCTGTGATGAATTCTAGAATGCAGATTTTCACTAACTAAATATTGTTGGGTTTTTTAATACCCATTTTCATTAATTTAATCCTGAATATGCACAGGGGTATTCTGGAGCAAAGACAGATTAGTTATTATAAGCTGCATAATAACAACTGTGCCATTCTCCTTTGCCTCAGTCCTCACTCCCCATGGAAAAACCTATGGTGTGGCTGGACACACTGTGGGCAAAGCAGAGAACAATGGACCATGTCCACGTATATGTGAGATAGAAGCAGCTGTCATTTCTCTTCCGGAAAAACTCTTTGCTGCTTGGAGATGGGGTAGAAAGGACTCTGGGCTCTCACTTTAACCCTATGGAAAGTGCATAAAATTTCTGCGAAGACCAGATAATCTTGTGCGATTCCTTTCAAATTAAAGATGTCTCCAAGGTCCCTGCTCATTCCTATTTAAAGGGAGCCAGTGCTCCAGCTTTCATGGTATCTTAGGGTTATTCTAGGGGAAGAGTCCATACTGTAACCATTTGGCTTTCTTGGGGAGATAGAATATTTGTTATCCCTTTGGGCTGGCACAACTTGTTCTACAAATGGCTAAAGACCTCGCCCTCACAGTATATGGAAAGTACAATACTGTTGAGAAGTGGAGACAAATATTCTCTGTAGTGTATACATTTCTTGTCTCAGGAGGCTAGAACTTTTTACAGGAGCATTGAGAAATCAAGGAAGACATTTATCCACAGGTAAAAATGAGGTCCGTCTTACCTGACCTGCAGGGCTGAGAATAAGAAATGAATGGTCATTTTCAAGGCAAAAGTTTGGAGGCTACTGGCAAGAGAAGAGGATAGAGGATGCTAGGGAGGCCACTTGCAAAGGCTCTTAAGTCCAAGGCCTATGCTGAATGGCAAACGCTAACTGCTTAGTCAAGAGTCTACCAGATGCTCTGTCACAACCACTACTTAACATTGTCCTGGAGGGTCTTCCAATCTGACCAGACAGGAGAGGAGCATAGGTTTACACATAGGAAAGGAGCAAGCAACATTATTTGAAGATATCACAGCTTTCCAAAAGCATGAACTGAGTAATTGCCAAAAATTAGGAGAACTAAGCAAAATAACTGAATTGCAACATTCATGTAGTGTCATATATTACTCTTTTCTTTCACAATTTTCTACTATTACATGTAGGCTTTTCTATATGAACATAGGATTTCAATGACACTATAAATTAATTGAGGAAGAACTGACAGATTTACATTATTTCTTCTTCATCCAACAACAAGCTATTTCTTCTATTCAAGTCCCCTTTCTATCTCTCAAAGAAATCTTAAGTTTTTCTTTACTAAAAGTTCACACATTTCATATTTGTTTTTGTTGCAGCTGCTGTCTATTTGTCCTTATTTTTCCCATGAGTTTTCTGCCTACTTTTTGTCTGTAGAAAAGGTACCAAAAAAAGAAATTAATAAATGACACTGTTTGAAATTTTTTTCTTCCATTTTCTTTTCTTTTCTTTCTTTCTTCTTTTTTTTTTTGTGGTACTGGGGTTTGAACTCAGGATCTACACCTTGAGCCACTTCTCCAGTCCTTTTATATGATTTTTTTTTTTTTTTTGAGAAAGGGTCTTGTGAAGCCCAGGCTGGCTTCAAACCACGATCCTCCTAATCTCTGCCTCCTGAGTAGCTGGGATTATAGGTGTGAGACACTGGCAACCTGGGCCTTCCTTTAGTTTTCTATGCAGAAATTTTACTAGGTACTGTAATAAGCCACATTGCCAGTATTCTCAACTTTTTGGTATTTTTTCAGTTGTTCCATTTGGAGTGTAATGGCAATAATAGTGTGAATACTAGTGTTGTCTCCTCCTTTACGTGTTTAACTTGGAAAACAATTGTGAGATTCCTACCTTACTCCTTTCATGAAAACTGATCGACTAAATATTTAAGGGAATAAAGATTTAATATAATAAGTAAAGCTATAAAAGCACTGTACTAAAAACAAAAAGAAATACTATTAATTCAGCGTTTAGGCTGTGTTAGACACTACTTCACAATATCCCTAGGTGATAGGTACAAATGACGGATCTGAGTCCAGAGAGGTTGAATAATTTAGCTAGGATCATATAGTAAGTGTGACTTAAACACAGGTGCTCTACCTCCAAAGCCCGTTCACTTAATCACTAGATCGTGCATCCTCCCAATCCCAGGAGAAAACCTGGGTGACTGTTTCTGGACCAGGTGCTGAGGTTTGTGTGGAAATCTAACGCCCACTGTGAGCTATTAAGAGGATGGATACTTCATCAACCTCAGTGTTTAGAGGTGGGGCCTTTGGGAATAGATTAGGCTCAAATAAGGTCATTAGCTTCCATGATTGATTGCTGATGGCTTCAGAAGGGGAGAGAGAGACAGGGAGAGAGACTAGAAGAGACACCCAGCATGCTTCTGCCTCCTGTCACATGGTGCCCTGGGCCGCCTCAGGACTCTGCCAGCAGGAAGGCCATCAGCAGACGTGGTCCTTCACTTTAGAGCGCCAGCACTGAACCTCTTTGCCTTACAACTCACCCAGGCTGTGGCACTGTGTTATTAGCAACACAGAACAGACTAAAACCTAAAACTCAGAAGCCATAAAGACAAAAATTGATCAGTTTGACAAATTAGATTTTTCCATATGAAAAAAATTTAAATGAAAAGATAAAACAGCTAAGAAAAGTGATATTCACAACACAGAGGTAAAGGGACTCATTTGCTTAACATATGAAGAGCACTTGCAAGATAATAAGCATAATCCAATAGAAACTGGGAAAAGGAGCATAAATAGAAAAAGACATCCAAATGGCTTACAATTAAAGAAACACAATTACAACAATAAAAACCACTCTTACTTTGTCTCTTGGGAAAATATTTAAATATTTTAAAAAGATGTTGGCAAAGATGTGGGAAATGCACATTTTAATATACCATGTAAACTGCAACAACCTCCTTACAAAATAGTTTGCAATACTCTATCCTGTTAAAATGCATACAAGCTTTGACACACAGTGCCACTTCTGAGAACCTAACCTTCTCAATAATTGTACACGAGTGGGCAGATACTGCTGAAGCCATGTCATGGTTACGAAGCTGCAAGCACTCTAAATGCTCGTTTAGAGGACTGAGTGAGGTAGCAAGTTGTGTGTGTGTTTGGGGGGGGGGTGTGTTTTGAGACAAGGGTCTTGCTATATAGCCTAGGCTGGCCTTGAACTCTGGATCCTCCTGCTTTAGCCTCCTGAGTACTGGGATTGAAGGTCTGCACCACCATGCCCAGTTAAAAATTGTAAACCCAAATTATTTTATTCAATCTGGGTCCAAGTTATAGTTTAAAACTATGGACCTCAAGTTCAATGATACTCAAGTTTCAATGGTACCCTTAGAGCTTGGAACGAAGAAGTTGTTGACACAAGGGCTTTTGATAAATGAGGCTTCAGGCAAGCTGTGATCCACTGTCTAAAAAAAAAGGAAGTCAGAGAATATGGCCCAACTAATTACTATATCATTAAGATAAGTCTATATTTATTTTATATATTGTGCGGAGAAAGCTAAGTTTCAATGAACATCAGCTTATTACAAAGAGCAAAAAGCTTTCCTAGAATTTAGAGGTTTGTTTCCCTAATTATCTGAACTCTGAAACCATTTATGTTATTGAAAACTGTACTTAAATGCCTATTTTAGAGGATTTCATTTATTCTCTTATAAGCCAGTTTACAGATGAGATTTAAGCACTCAGCACCTTTGTCACACTTAACCACTAACTGTGACCTCATGGGTCTTGTAATAATGAACAGTCAGGAAAATGGCATTTTTTTTTTCTTGTAGTGAAGATTGTATTTTGGCCTTCTCTTTCCCTTGGTTTATGTAAGCAAAATAACCTTCAAATACTGTTCGGGTAAGCATCATTATTTAAAACACCATTCAAGGCTGCGTGTGGTAGTTCACATCTGTAATCCCAGCCTCCTAAGAGGCTGAGCCAGGAGGATTATGAGTTCTAGGGCAGCCTGAGCTACAAAGCAAGACCCTGACCCAGAACTCTATCCCAAATGAACCAAAACCAAACAAACAAACAAAAAAAGCAATTTTTAAAAAAAAGTCTCTCAATGAAAAAATCTTGAGGTGGAAGGCTTGTTAAATCATTTACCCACAAACTCCAGCCCCAAGTTTCTGAAATGGGATCTAGGAATGTGCATGTCTTATTTATTTATATTTTATTTACTTATTTGACTTTTGGGGGGGCAGGGATAGTGTTCCACTAAGTAGCCAAGGCTAGCCTGGAACTCAGCCTCCCCAGTGGCCACTACTGGGCCACCCCTGCACTAAGAATGTACATTTCTAACGAGTTCCCTCATAGGCTGGGGTAGCCAGCCTGCATTTCTAACCAGTTCCTCTATAGGCTGCAGTAGCAGCCCTGGGAACCTCACTTAGAGAGCCAGTGCTTTAAAGACCCCAAGCAGCTTTCTCTGTACTGATGTAGAAAGACTCCCCAAGATGCAATAAACTGAAAGAACAAAGAAGAGACTGACAGACAGGCCTCAGTTGCTTAGGTGGACAAACTTGTTTATGCTTGAGAAATGGCCAAAAGGAAGTAAGAGTTTGAGGAGTATTTCTTCTGGGCAGTGGGCAGGTACTGAAGCTCCTCTTACCTTCCCCCACTTTTTGTGGTGCTGGAGATGGAACCCAGGGCCTTATGCATGCTAGACAAGGGCTCTCTCACTGAGCTACATCCCCACCTCCTGGATTTTTGAGACTCTGTCTCAAAAATCCACAACCAGTTGCACTCACACTACAGCTGCTTCCCTGCTTATTCTGTGGTTTTCTGAGAAGTTGACGCTGTGGGATGCGGGCAGAAACGAGACAGAGGGGAGGAGGCAACTCAGCCAGCTTGCCTGCTCTGGCTTCCATGTGGGTGGGAATCTGCCTGCTGCCTCTAAGAGGGGACAGAGTAGCAGATGATCCTCCTGTTAAGGGAAGGAAAAGACCCTCCCCCGCCATGGAGTAGGGGAAGGAGACGGTGCTGCAGAATGTTGGGGTGGGGGACAGGCAGAGTGGTCCTACCATGGGAAGGACAGTTGTTCCCTGTGTGGGGCAAACATTCCCAGCAAAGCCAGAGAAGCCTCTGGATGCCTCAGCTCACTTCCAGGACCTGGCACTGGGTTAGAGGTGGGGGAGGGCAAGGGGAGGGTGCATTTGAGAGGCACCTCTGCACTGGGCAGAGGCACTTGCCACCTGAGTGAAGGTAGGACACCCAGCCAGGAACCTTTGTGGGATGTAGGAGAAGGGGAGAGCCCGCTCGCCCCCTCCCCCTCAACACACACTCCATTCCACAATGGTCTCAGCACATATGTTGCTTTGGCAGCTGGAAGGGCAGCTGAGCTGTGTGTGAGTCTCAGGAGGTCAGGTCCTGTGGGCTGGAACCCTTCTTTCTGGCTCTCCAGGCTACTGAGCAGCAAGGGCCTCCCTCTGCTGAAGTTCTAGCAGACAGATTAGAAGGGTTCCACACAGAGGAACAGGGACAAACACCGCCAGTATCCTGAAAGCTTTGGAATACATTGGATATTCTTATGGTCAACACAGAGTTGTCTGCTGATAATGGCTTCAGCTTTCAGAGACCCATCTTAAAGCAACTTCCAGATGAGCCTCAGAAATTACTTTCAGCACACCAAATGTTGGTTTTATAGCTTGTCTTATGTACAGAGTGGAAGAAGAAAGCTAACCACCAAACAGGAATGACAGGCCAAACATACCTCTAGAAACATCTGAGAGAGAGAGGGCACAGCATGGAGCCCTTCAGATTGATCTGAGAGATGTGTGGGTACCACAGAGCACAGAGCAAGCTGTGTGGGGATCTTCTACCATGGCCTTCTTTCATTCAGGTGGGGAGGTTACACCTGGCAAGAAGAGCAGATCTGGAGGGCTGAGCACAGTAGCTCATGCCTGTAATCTCATCTGCACAGGAGACATAGGTAGGAGGACTGGGGTCAGAAGCAGGCTGGGGCAATATGCATGAGATTCTATCTGAAAAATAGCTAAGCAAAAAGGGCTAGAGGTATGGCTCAAGTGGTAAGGTGCATGCCTGGCAAGCACAATACCCTTATTTAAAATCCCAGTACCTCAAAATAAAAAAAGCAGGTTTGGGGCCATTGTGGGGGAATTGGAGGGGCTGCTATAACAGGGAACCACACACTGGGTGGCTTAAACAACAGAATTCCATAGCCCCACAGTGCTGGAAGCTGGAGGCTGTGGCTTGCAGGCCATCCTTGGCATTTCTTGGCTTATAAAAGTCTCAACCCATTCTGCCTTGATCTTTATATGATGTTCTCTGATGTGTGTGATAACACTGTGGTTTAGATGTTATCTGCCTCCCACCGGTTCATGTTTGGAATCTTGCTTCCAGGAGTGTGGAACCACTAAGAAGTAAGGCCTAATGGGAGCTCCTTTTGTCATTTAGGATCGCTGCCCTTGCAAAGGATTAATGTAGCTCTTGTGGGACCCCGGAGGTCCCTTGAGAGCAAGTTGCTATAAAGGCCTGAGTCTGAGTTGAATCTCTCTCTGGTTTCCTGTTTCAAAATGTATCCTGCCACACACACTCCAGCCATTTGTCATAGGTTCTCACCAGAGCCACCACTATGCTGTTTGGATTTCATCTTCTAAGACTGTAAACTAAATAAACCTCTTTATTTCCCAACCAAACCAAGATATTTAAATTAATTATAAGCTGGAAAGGACCTCTGATCTCAGAAGTAGAACAATGTATCTGTAACCATAGCCTTGGAGGTTAGTGTTACTGACATGTGGCAAACCAAAAAGAACTGAGGCATCCTGGGTCATGAGGAGGATAAAACATTGTCCAGCTTTTTTCTTTTCCTTCCTTCAAGTGAAATTTGTACTTGTGAAAAACTCTTTCTCTTTCTCTCCCTCTCTCCCTCTCTCTCTCTCTCTCTCTCTTTCTGTGAATGTACACATAATATATATATTTCCTCCCATCAATATTTATATTTTCTTATGATGGATGGAATTAACAAAAGGAAACACTAATAAACAGGGATGACCACTGTGCAAAATAAATAAATAAATAAATCTCTTTAATTTATAAAGTTAGCCTGCCTCTTGTATTTCATTATAGCAACAAAAAACATACTCGTATAGTCTCCAAATGTCCCTTTTATAAGGACTTCAGTTGTATTAGAATGACCCACCCTATTCCTATACAACCTCATATTAACTAATTACATCTACAAAAACCCCATGCCAAATATGGTCACAATCTGAGGTCTTTGGAATTTTGAGGAGACACAATTACTACTATGACAGAAGGCCTGGTTATCTGTAAAGAAGCCTGACTTTACCTTTTCATGAAATGAACATAGGTGCTACTAAGGTACACCTGGGGCAAGGTGACTCCCTGGACAATCAGCAGAGAACCCAGGTCTCAGGCTCCAAGAGAAAAAGCACGGAATGAGCAGGATTCCCCAAATACTCCATTGTAAGTGTGTGGGCGGTGTGGGGATTAGGCTACGGGGCTCTGCAAAGGCTAGACACACTGTCTCACTCTGCACACACACCCTCCTCCTTCCCCAAGGCATCCTGGATGCAGCAAGGCAAACAGGCAAAGCTGGCAGTGGCACCCACCCCTAAGAGTTTACCCCAGTCCACTCAGAGCAAGTGTATCAAGTATGGTGACAGGAAATCGCCTGGAGAAACACCTGTGGATTCTGTCTTCCTCAGCTCCTTTCACCCAACCCACCCTGCCCGGTGTGCCTCCCAGCTTTAGGAGGAAACAAGTCTGCTCTTAGTTATACCGTGCACAGAATGCTGGGAAGTACTGCAATGGTCCAGGCAAACGACTGGGGACCAGCATGGCAGGAGAGGCCTCACCTGAGGCAGGCAAGTGATGAGGAAGAGACTTGCGGCACTAGGCTGTGTTACACGTGTGCTGTGTCATGACCTTTAGGAGGCTGGAGGCAGACAATCAGAAAGTGATGAACTGAATGCTGGGCAGTCAGGGAAAGCAGAAGGGAAATGGGCTTTCCCCAGGAAGAGAAAAGTAATAGATATTTTCATTCTTTTGATTTCTTCTTAACCTGACAATATTTGGCTCATTGTCAGAACCTTCTGTTGGTTCTGAGAAACTCTACAGAAATCTCTTATCCAGTCATTGGCCTCTCTGGCTCTGTGTAAATGAAGATGCTTGCTCTTGTGGGCCAGCTCAGCCCTGCATGGGAGTCTGGAGTCAGCGTTCCTGCCTCCTCAGGTTCTAGTGGCACTGAGAGTCCATCATTTATGAGCCAGGAGCCCAGGACACCTCCATTCTTTGACCTCAGGTCAGGAGAAGGTAGAGTCAAACTAATTCATGCCTTCTTCACTCCCAATAGGCCTCACCCTTCTTAGGGACCTTGAGGGGCAGAGGAATATTCTGGCAAGCTTTATAATGGTCCTGTCAAATATCTTGATGATGAAAGCTAAGGCGCTTCCCAGAAATCCAGGGAATGCTCAAGGTGACCCTTGCCCTGTAGGTGACACTTCCTAACTTTCCCTTCCCCTAAAGCCCTGAACTCTTCTTTTCTCCACCTTAGAAAACTGAAGTATTTGCCAAGTCACCTGGGATGTGGTCACTGAACGCCCTATGTGCCAATTATGTGTGGATTATTCCTCAGCTCCGAATTCACCTTCTCTGCTGTACTTGGTGTACTGGAGCTATGCTCTGTGACTGTCTCTTTGCCAGGTGGCACGATACTAAAGCTTTGTCAATAGAGGATGGTGGGGGGAGGGACCCTGGAGGAGGAAGGGGCTTTTACTACCTGCTCCTGGAATGCTCCCCCCTGATTTGTTCCTGTTATAAGAGTCTCCACCCAAGAAGGTCTGGCTCCTTCACATTAAGAGAAAAAAAATCAAAATATATAAATTGGGAAAATGGATTTATATGAAGTTTTGATCAAAACTAGGGGAAGAAGGCAGAGAGAGAGATTCTCAGTCTGTCCCTGTTTTCCCCATAGCAGTGTTATGATTTATAGAAGGGATGGAAATCTGCACATCTAGATTGAGCTGTGGGAGAAAAGCCACAAGAAAACCCAAAAGTCTGACTTTTGGGATTCTTGTTGCACCCTCCTGGCACAGGGGCCAAGGCTTTGGGGGAGGGGAGGTTGTCTCCACTCACAGCATGTTATTTCCTGTGGGAGCTGGGCCTGAAAAAGATACTTTTTTATAAATCTTAATTTTGAGGGAACCCTGTTCCAACTCCACCCTTTGTCCATTCCTCTATCTTGAAGGATTTTGGGCGCTGTGTCATCTGATTCACTGCCTATTGCCTGATTGGTGTGTAGATTCCATCAAGGGTATCTGAAAGCATTTAAGTAAGAGGAACCAGACGCTTGTTCTGAAGAAATACCATTAAAACTCAAATAGGAGCCAAGATTGGAAAATATCCAATAGCTCCACCTAGTGGAAGGACTTTGACTTTTAGGTAATCATGCATAACAACCCTCTGTCTATGATCCCTTCCTCTGTGCTTGCTTGGGGAAGGACAGATACAAATGACACCATTTTGATCTTGACAGTTTCCCCCTCTTGTCTCTGAATGAGCTTTTTTCTCTGAAGCTTTGGCTGATTAATTATTTTGTGCTGGGATTAAACATGTGTGGGCAGTGTCTGACTCCATGTTGTTGGTGGTGGGGGAATAGATGACTGGAATTAGTGTTAAAAAAACCCCAAAAACCTTTTAGCTAAATTTGAGCAACAAAAGAGGTCTAGAAACAGTGGTTTTAGGCTAGGTTTACTTGGAACCTACAATTAGAGTGATAACTAGCATCTTAACACAGAAGTACTCATGAAGAATTTTAACAGGCCAGCTACAAAGTTAAAATCAATTTGTCTATGAAACAAACTTAGTTCTGTCAGAAGTTTACATTTAAGAATACTGTAAAGTCCCTTTTAACGTAAACCAAGGTGAATTACCTTGGTGGGGAGCACATTATTTTACATATGTAATGCATCAGTTTTTGTTAACAAATTGTAAAAACAAATATGCTAGGGACTGTCTCAAAAATTCCAAGTTAATTCTTCCCTAGAATTTAATTTTTCTGAGATTTTAAAAAATAATACAGAGTATTAAGAAATACATTTTAATAATTAAGCTATCTTTGTTCAGTTTATGACATCTTTTTAAGCACAGAACTATAAAAACTTGGAATATAGACTATAAAAAATACTGCTGCTGGGTGCCAGTGGCTCACGCCTGTAATCCTAGCTACTCAGGAGGCAGCGATCAGGAGGACTGAGGTTTGTAGTCAGCCCAGGCAAACAGTTTGGGAGACCCTATCACAGAAAAAACATCACAGAAAAAGGGTTGGTGGAGTGCCTCAAGATGTAGGCCTTGTGTTCAAACTGCAGTATCATAAAAAAAAAAATACTGCTTACTTCCCAAATAAGAACATATACACAAACATAAATCTTAAATGTACTTTACCCTATGACTTAATTTTCAGGTGTTTACAAACAGAACAATAGAGAAAACTGCTTTAAAACAGCCAGTGTATACATATCTTGAGCTCTAAATTTGTTTTGAAATGAGAATAAATATTGTCCCTTACTGCCTATAGGGACATGGCTCATGTTATCTAAAATAAAATGACTATAAATAATACAGATAGAGAGTATAGTAATGTTGCAGCCCAATTTATTTTACTTTTATAGCATAAGACAACAGTCATAATAGTACTACATATTAGAACTGTCAGGCTTTTAAAATTTCATAAAATATGTATCAAAAAAATACCATTATGAATGAATAGTAATTCATTTAACCAGAGATTTAATCAGAGTTATGGAGAAAACTTCATTCAACAGACCTTAAAATGAACATGTCATGGGAGGGTGGTATAAGAAGACTCTAGGCACTTGCATCCTGCAGGAGAAGAATTCAGGCAAGTCAGGAAAATGTAGTGAAAGTGATAGTGAAGTTTATTGAAGGTGAAGGGAAGTCACCACAAGAAAAAGTAGTAGTGGGCTCTGGCCAGGTGGGATAGAAGTGCTGCTCTTTGTTTCTAAGGGTCTTTATAAATTAAAAGGAAAAACAGTGGGAAAAATCTGGGCAATCTTTACCAGGGTGATTGACAGATTTGATTGACAAGGTCTTGTTATACAACACGGGGACTGTGCAGATGCACTTGTGCGAGCTCTCGGTATTTTTATTACATGTATGAGAGCAATCAATATTCATGTTTTAAGGAAAGGGCTTTTACCCGAGAAGTAATCAAGTCTTCCTGTCTTACAGCTTACTACTGAAAAGGATTTACGACTGAAATTTACAAAGGCAAAGGATGGCATTGGGCAGATATAAGGAGTTTAGTATGAAAAGCCCTGGGAAAGCCTCATGGTGCCAGGGTCCCCAAATCCCTCAAACAGATGCTTAAATAAACTGTAACTTTCTTCAGATTTAATCTCTCAAAGGAATAAAAAAGCCTAGTAGTAGAAAACACAAGAAACTGTCTTGATGTACACAAATGTTGGTGTTTTTTTTTTTTAGAGCTGTTTCTTTTATAAATTTTACCAAAGCAGATTAATATTTTAAGAAAACCTTGCTTTAAACATAAAGAACTAAATTTTGCTTTAATATCTGTGCATTAAATTTTGATTTTAGAAAACCCTGCAAATAACTTTTTGGTCATAGCCAGGTTAATTACATATAAATCTTTTGTCATTTATAAATCCCTTGTGAAGGTTTAGAACTTCTGTAGCTTGTTTAGGTCTTTAGTCACAACATAACATGATCATTAGATTATTATAAACTGATGCCATCCCAGAAAATCAGAAACCACATATATGCTAATGAGACAGCATAGATAGATGAAGAGACATGGAAATTATATTATTTTTAATAAATATTAAAAGGCATAGACTCACATTGAAACCACGAAGCAAAAACTGGAAAACCGGAACAGTTAGCTCCCTTCACTACCTCCTTTTGGATGTTAAGTTATAAGAACAGGGAGACATCTAGGGGCTGTCAGTGTTTGTGCCCCGCTTTGAGATGTTAAGAAGCTGCAGGGTTCCTTAAATGGGCAGAAAGACAGAAAAATGAAAGGCATGACTTGCCAAAGGAAATCGTGTAACACAGATTGTCTGTGTTTTGAATAGATCTAACTTACATCTCCATGTTTGAAAATAATGATCAGCCCCCGTTGCAGCACCCAGAACCATTGTCTGATGATTAGGGGCCGCTAGACTTTGACTTGATGATGTATATCTGCACCCCCACCCCCCCCCAGAACATACAGAACTGACAATGGCCACCGTTTTTGAGCTTGTCTCCCATCTCTGTGCTTTTAGCAGGAGATGCCTTTTCTTCTCTTTCAAAATTTCTCCTTACTTTTATCTTGTCATACTAAAATAAATCCTTGCTAAAGCTTCCATCTTGTTATGTTCTCCTTTTTATGTGAGACACCAGAAATTCTTTTCATGTTTATGGATCAGGTATCTGTGATTTTGCATGAAAACTGGAAACCTAAGGTAAGCCCCTTATCTGATAACACTATCACTATTTTATAAAATTATCTGATATTTTAGGCTTAGGATAAAAAAAGACTAAACAGAGTTAGATTTCTTAAGTTTAAAAATTCTGATAACATATCTTAATAGTTAATTATAAACTCTTTAGAACTTAGTCTATGCTTGCATTTAGTATATAGCTTCATTTGTAGAATTCCAAATATTCATCAACCAAGTAATAGTTACATATACTTATGCCTATACTCCAGACAAACGATTGATATCATCACAGATGCAAGTGTTCCACATTCGTTAAAAATACAGCACATCTGGGTGTAAAAAGCTCATGGGTTTTGTTTTCAATATTTGCAAGGTTTCCTTGTGAAAACAAAATTATTTTAAAAAGAAATACATTTCTAAATATCTAATGCAAACAAGTACTGGATAGGAAAATGACAGCACTCCACATATTGCAGAGAAGTAAGCCTGTCTAGTCTCTATGTATCAGGTCACATAAACAAACAACATTTCATTAACAGATGAGGTAAGCTGCAGTTTTTAACTCTATTTAGAATAGTCTTTATTAATGGGCTTTTATAGCAAAATGGAAAGAGGACTGGGGATCCAGACCATTGGGGGCAAGGCTCAAGTTTGGAGTGCTTGCCTAGCAAGTGTGAGGCCCTGAGTTTAATCCCCAGTACTACAGGGGATGGAAAAAATCCAGAAAGATATTTTTTGTCCTTTCTTTTTTTTTGGAAGGGTTGGGGGTGGTGTACTGGGGTTTGAACTCAGGGTTTCATGCTTGCTAGGCAGGTGCTCTACCACTTGAGCCACTCTACCAGCCCCTTTGTATGTTGTTTATTTTTAAGATAGGGTCTTGTGAACTACTTTCTCAGGCTGGCTTCGAACCACAGTCCTCTTGGTCTCTGCCTCCTGAGTAGCTAGGACTATAGGCGTGAAGCCACTGGCACCTGGAAGGAACTGCCGAATAAAGACCACACCACGTGTGGAAAAGAAACATTTATTGGAACCAGACAACAGGGCTGTCACTCTTGGGTTCAGAGTGAAGCAGCTTGGCTGAAAATGGGTAGTGGGCTTTATAGGAGGGGCCAACCCATAGGGGAGGGAGAGAATCTCTGGTCTCTGATTATCTGTGATCACCAGATGGAACAGGTCAACATGCCTGACTAGTTGAGTAACTGGAAGTTCCTGAGTTGTTTTGCAAGCTGAGAAACAATCAGAGAAACAAGTAGGGGGGGTTGGCAAGTGGTCATAAATCAGGGGTCTGGTTTCAGTGCTAGCCTTGGGACCTTCTGCCCGCCCCAAGAATGCCAGGGACCTAACATTCCAGGCTTTTGTTGTTATTATGGGCACCGATCGATCTGTCTGCTTCATACTGAGTGGGGGCATCATTAAGGGGGGTTTGGCTGGAATTTGGAAATTTGTGAGGTTCCCAGGAGTGGAGGCTGATGGTTTTTTCCAGGCTTCATTTGCAGTCAAGGCCAATTGTTGGTAAGTTCACCTATGGCAGAAGATTGAGAGCCAGATGAGGACTAAGAACTTATGTAGGAGAGGAAGAGGGAGAGAGTTTGTGGGAGAGGCATAGCCACATGGGGCCCAGAGGTACGCAAGAGTACTCATCCTTTGCTGTAGTGGAAGAGTCTGGAGTTGGTGGGCAATGTTTTATCCTTGAAAGGTGCTGCCACTGGGGAATCCCATTGAACTTGACAGTGGTGGGCATTGTGAGGATGACCAGATGAGGGCCAGTCCACCGAGGTCCTAGTGGAGAGGGTAGAAGATCCTTGAGGAGAACAAGATCCCCTGGTTTAACAGAAGTTGTTTTGGGGCCCACTGTGGGGTGGGGTAGGATCTGGTCTGCATGCTCCCTGAGAAGTTCCCTGAGAAGGTTAAGGTAAGGCAGATAGTCAGCCAAAGGAGCAGAGTCTGTTGGAGGCAAGTTTCCTAAGAGAAATGGGTGGCCATACATTATTTCAAAGGGGCTCAAAAAGGAAGGGCTTCTGGGGGTAGCTCTGATGTGGGCCAAAGCTAGGGGCAAGAACTGAGTCCAGGGCAAGTGAAGCTCAATGGAGAGCTTTTTTAGATTTTTTTTATTATTCTGTTTACTCTCTCTACTTTTCCAGATGATTGAGGGTGATAAGGGATATGTAGGTTCCAGGCCACTCCCAGGGTAGAGGAGATAATTTGGGTCACCTTTGAAATGAAGGCGGGGCCATTATCAGATCAGATTGTAAAGTCCGAGGTAATCCAAAGCGGGGGATAATGTCATTGATTAAGTGGGTAGACACTACATCTGCTGACTTGCCTGTAGTAGGAAAAGCCTCAACCCATCCAGAAAAGGTGTCAATCAAGGTTCATAAATATTTAAGTTTTTTATGAGCTGGCATATGGGTAAATCAATCTGCCAGTCTTCCCCTGGTATGGAGCCCTGGATCTGGTGAGCAGAGAAGGGGGGGTGGTCTTGGGCCACCCTAGGGGGGAAACCTGGGCACGGGGCGGGGCACTCTTGGGTAACTTTTTTTATGAGAGAAGGAAGGGAAGGATGAAAGGGTTGAAGAAAGTGGAGAAGGGGCTTAGTGTCAATATGAAGGGTTTTGTGAATAGCCCTGAGAACCCCCTCTGCTTATGTGTTGGGGAGAACATGTTTTCCATTTAAAAGGAACCATCCTTGTGAACCTGGCAAGTCTCCTAGATTTATAAGTCTATTTTGTTCTTCTGATGTATAAGTAGGGTTTATCTTAGGGGTAGTTATGAAAAGTGCTGGGGGGGGGGGTCTGAGCACTAGCCCTTTTTGCTTCTCTGTCAGCAAAGGTGTTGCCCTGGGCAGTCTCTATTTTCTGGTTGGTGTCCCTTGCAATGGATTACTGCTACTTACGTGTGAAGGTAAGAGGCTTTTAGCAGTTTAAGAATTAGGGACCCGTTGGTGATGGGTGTGCACTTTGTGGTGAGAAAGCCCCTTTCCTCCCAGAGAGCAGCACGATGGTGTACAATGTGGTAAGCATATTTAAAGTCAGTAGGGATGTTGGCTGTCTTACCCTCAGCTAAGGTAAGGGCTCTGGTTAGAGCGATCAGTTCTGCCTTTTGAGAGGTGGTACCCCATGGGAGAGGACTGGATTCAATAACATCTGTGAGGGACACTATAGCATAGCCTGCTCATCTCCTTCCTGTGGAATCCAGTGATTCCACAGGCAGAAAGGGAGTTTTTATAGGTTTGGATGGGTCAAGAGGCTCAGTTAGAGGGCCCCTTGCAGCCTCATATAAGGGCTGGGCCAAGAGAGCAAAGTTGGGAACCCATGTCCTGAGGTAACCAGCCAGTCCCAGGAAGGAAAGTACTTCCCCTTTAGTAGAGGGGAACATTAATGACCTGATGTGGGTCTTCCAGTCTACTGTAATCTGTCTGGAGGTCAGTGTTAGAAGGACTCCCAGGTATTTAACCTGTGGTAGGGAAAGCTGAGCCTTGGAGGGTGAAACTCGATAGCTCTTTTGTGCTAGGAAGTTAAGTAGTAAGGCAGTGTGGTCCTGAGAGTAGGAAAGGTTGGGGCTACAGAGAAGGAGATCATCAACATATTGGAGCAGGGTACTGGGTTGAAGCATAAGTGAGGATAAGTCTCATGCCAGAGCCTGGGCAAAGAAGTGGGGGCTATCCCTGAAGCCCTGGGGAAGGACTGTTCAGGTGAGTTGTTGTGCTAATCCCAAGGCTGGGTCCTCCCATGTAAATGCAAAGACATTGTGACAATCAGGGTGAAGGGAGAGTGAAGAAAGCATCCTTAAGATCGAGGACAGAAAAACAGGAGGTGTCTGAAGGGATACAAGATAATAGTGTGTATGGGTTGGGTACCACAGGATGGGTAGGAAGCACAGCTGAGTTAACAACTCTCAGGTCCTGAACCAGTCTGTATGAGCCATCATGTTTTAGGACAGGTAGAATAGAGGTGTTACATGGGGAGTGGGTGGGTTTAAGAATCTTCTTGGCTAGGAGTTGGAGGGGCTTTAGTCCCCACCTATGTTTTAGGGAGATGGGATATTGTGGCCTGTTTGGGTGAGATTTAGGGTCTTTTAGATATATTTTAATTGGTGAATGGTGGAAAGTGACAGAAGGGGAGGAGATATTCCAGACTATTGGATTTACTATACAGGAGGCAGAGGGAGAGAGTTTGGAGCTGATGAGGGAGGGCAATTAGTAAGTACCATTAGGAAAAGGACATGGGACTGGTCTTGAGTAGTGAGTGGAGGTGTAAAGGAGAAGGTGAAATGAAGTTTGGAGAGAAGATCCCTTCCCAACAGCAGAGTGGGGCAAGAGGGCAGAATAAGGAATGAGTGTGTAAAGGGGACACCTGATAAGTAGCAAGAAAGTGGCCTGGTAGTTTTGGCCTGTGGAGGACACCATCTACTCCCACCATGGAGATCTGTGAGGGATAAAGCTTATCTGGAAAGTTAGGTAGCACTGAATAACTGGCCCTTGTGTCCAGCAGGAATGAGATTGGCCTACCTGCTACTTGGATGGTTACCCTGGGCTCCTCTGAAGTGATTTTGAAGGGGGCCAAGGTCCCAGGGCTGCATCAGTCTTCTGCTGCCAGGCCCAAGAGGTCCGTGAGGACTTCACTCTGTTGAGAGTGGGAGTGGGAGACTGACCTACCTTGCAGAGACAAAGAGGGGGCAGTCATCCTTTCAGTGTCCATTCTGGCCACATCATGGACAGGGTCCTGGTGGTGGGTGAGGTGAAGGGCAATGTTTTGCCCAGTGTCCCATCTGGTTGCACTTGAAGCAGCCCCTGGAGGTGTGTGTTGTTGTCGGCCCGTCTCGGAGTTGGAGGAGGTGGCCTCTGGGCAGCCGCCAAGAGCTGGGCCTTTTGCTGGTATCGGGCTTCGTCTCAGCTATTAAATACCTTACATGCCATTTTCACAAGATCTCCCTGGGGGGTTTGAGGGCCATCCTCTGCCTGTTTAAGTTTTCTTTGAATATCAGGGAAGGATTGAGAAATAAAATAAGAGTTGAGAATAATTATGCCATCCTTGGAAAATGGGTCTAGCTTAGTATAGCGGGTTAAAGCTTCAGTAAGGTGCCCTAAGAAGTCAGCAGGGTTTTCAGTTGGGCGTTGGATAATTTCTCTGAGTTTGTCAAAATTGACTGTCCTATAGGAAGCAGTCTGTAGCCCCGCAAGGAGGCAGGTGAGCATATAATTTTGGGTGGCTAGCATGGTGGGGTCCTGATAGTCCCAATGTGGGTCATTACGTGGCACAGCTGTAGATCCCACCAGGAGAGTGAGATCAGTGCAGTGGACGTCATCAGCATGTGCCTGGGCTGCCAACCAAACTCTTTCCTTTTCATCTGGAGTTAAAGTGAAGGAAAGAACAACATATATACCTTGCCAAGCCATATCATATGCTTGGGTTAGGTATTTAAATTCTTTAATATAGGAGTCTGAGTCATTAGAGAAGGAGGCAAGTCTCTTTTCAGTTTGGGAGAGGTCAGTCATGGAAAAGGGCACATGAACTATGATAATGCCATCAGCTCCTGCCACCTCCCAGAGCTGGGCATGCTTGGGAAGAGGTATGGGAGTGGGTATAGGATGTGGATGGGGAGAAGGGTGAGGGTGTAGCAGGGGATGAGGGCAATGTTAGCAGTGTTGGTCCCTGAGGAGCTGATGGCTCAAGGTCAATTGTGACCACTGTAGAAGAAGAATAGTGTGGTGGATGTTTGGGAGACCCAGCAGGGATGGAAGAAGGGGGTCTGAGTCATGGGAGGAGGGGTGGGAGAAGAGATTGAAGTAGAGCACTGGTGGGAGGAGTTGGGAGGTGGACAGACAGAACCTGTGAGGTTACAAGTAAGAGAAGAGTCTTCAGGAGAGGGGTCAGGGGGAGTTTTGGACTTTGAGGGGGTTTGTCACTGGCAAGGAGGATTTGAACAGTGTTGCAGGATTGGAGCAGGGAGGCTTGAGAGCAGAGAGAAAGAAAAGCTTGGACATATGGAATCTCAGACCACTTGCCATTGTGATGGCAGAAATTGTCAAGATCTAGAAGTGTATGAAAATCAAAAGTACCATTTTCAGGCCATCATGATTGATTGTCTAGCTTGTACTGAGGCCAAATGGTGTTGCAGTAACAGATCAGTCGCTTAGGTTTTATATCGTCTTGGACAGCAAGGTTCCTGAGGGAGTGGAGAAGGCATCCCAGGAGCGTGGATGCGTCTAATTTAGAGTGTGTGGTCCCCATAATGTAGAAAGAGAGAGAGAGAGAGAGAGAGAGAGAGAGAGAGAGAGAGAGAGGCAAGTGCCTTGGTGAGTTTACTCTTCAGGCCAATATAGATCTAGGTCAAGATCTAGCTTCCCTTACGTGACTCAGGCAAGGAGAGTAGAATCATCCGGTTGCCATTTGGCCAAAGTAAGCTGGAGGGGCTGTTGAGCTCTCACCCTAGGTGGAAAAAAGGAAAACAGGGAGAGAAGAGAGCAAGAGAGAGAGAGAATGAGAATAAGAGTGGGAGTGTCACCCGAACGGGCTCCCAAGGGCAGGCGTCCCCAGCCTGGGTTGCTGTCCAGTGGAAAATGTCTCAACCAGTTAGCCAGGCATCCCCGTGCTAAGCAGTGGGCACCCCAGTGGGCAGAGAGAGGTGCATCTGGTGTAGAGCTACAACTTCCGGACCAGGCAGAGCAGGTAGCCCCGGCAGGAGGGTGAAACTTACCGAGCCTGAGGAGTAGGTCAGGTGGAGAGCAGTGGAAGAGAAAGGCTAATGATGGATGGGAAAGCCGACAAGGCAGTAAGGTCTGAGATCCACAGTCTGGAGTCATGTGGGGTCAATTCAGCAGTCTGGGTTTGGGAGAGGGCAGGACACGAAGGCCAAGGGACCAGCCCAGAGCATCCTGTTAACCTCTCCTGGGTTTCAGCACCAGATGTAAGGAACTGCCTAATAAAGACCACACTACGTGTGGAAAAGAAAGATTTACTGGAACCAGACTGCAGGGCTGTCACTCTTGGGTTCAGAGTGAAGCAGCTTGGCTGAAAATGGATAGTGGGCTTTATAGGAGGGGCCAAGCCATGGGGGAGGGAGAGAGTCTCTGGTCTCTGATTATCTGTGATCACCAGATGGAACAGGTCAACATGCCTGGCTAGTTGAGTAACTGGAAGTTCCTGAGTTGTTTTGCAAGCCAAGAAACAATCAGGCAGGCAGAAACAAGCAGTCATAAATCAGGGGTCTGGTTTCAGTGCTAGCCTCAGGACCTTCCACACACCCCAAGAATGCCAGGGACCTAACAGCACCCAGCTAAGATATTTTTCTAATATAAATGGTGGCCACTTTAAACCTTAAACATTAAATGAGTTGCCTTTATATAAATTATTGAAAATGTACTTTAAGTCATCTTTTGATCCCAGATACAAATTGTGTCTGGAATACTTGTTCTTTTTTTTTTTTTTTTTTTTCATTTTTCTTTTATTATTCATATGTGCATACAAGGCTTGGTTTATTTCTCCCCCCTGCCCCCACCCCCTCCCTTACCACCCACTCCACTCCCTCCCGCTCCCCCCCTCAATACCCAGCAGAAACTATTTTGCCCTTATCTCTAATTTTGTTGTAGAGAGAGTATAAGCAATAATAGGAAGGAACAAGGGGTTTTGCTGGTTGAGATAAGGATAGCTATACAGGGCATTGACTCACATTGATTTCCTGTGCGTGGGTGTTACCTTCTAGGTTAATTCTTTTTAATCTAACCTTTTCTCTAGTTCCTGGTCCCCTTTTCCTATTGGCCTCAGTTGCTTTAAGGTATCTGCTTTAGTTTCTCTGCATTAAGGGCAACAAATGCTAGCTAGTTTTTTAGGTGTCTTACCTATCCTCACCCCTCCCTTGTGTGCTCTCGCTTTTATCATGTGCTCATAGTCCAATCCCCTTGTTGTGTTTGCCCTTGATCTAATGTCCACATATGAGGGAGAACATACGATTTTTGGTCTTTTGAGCCAGGCTAACCTCACTCAGAATGATGTTCTCCAATTCCATCCATTTACCAGCGAATGATAACATTTCATTCTTCTTCATGGCTGCATAAAATTCCATTGTGTATAGATACCACATTTTCTTAATCCATTCGTCAGTGCTGGGGCATCTTGGCTGTTTCCATAACTTGGCTATTGTGAATAGTGCCGCAATAAACATGGATGTGCAGGTGCCTCTGGAGTAACAGTCTTTTGGGTATATCCCCAAGAGTGGTATTGCTGGATCAAATGGTAGATCGATGTCCAGCTTTTTAAGTAGCCTCCAAATTTTTTTCCAGAGTGGTTGTACTAGTCTACATTCCCACCAACAGTGTAAGAGGGTTCCTTTTTCCCCGCATCCTCGCCAACACCTGTTGTTGGTGGTGTTGCTGATGATGGCTATTCTAACAGGGGTGAGGTGGAATCTTAGTGTGGTTTTAATTTGCATTTCCTTTATTGCTAGAGATGGTGAGCATTTTTTCATGTGTTTTCTGGCCATTTGAATTTCTTCTTTTGAGAAAGTTCTGTTTAGTTCACATGCCCATTTCTTTATTGGTTCATTAGTTTTGGGAGAATTTAGTTTTTTAAGTTCCCTGTATATTTTGGTTATCAGTCCTTTGTCTGATGTATAATTGGCAAATATTTTCTCCCACTCTGTGGGTGTTCTCTTCAGTTTAGAGACCATTTCTTTTGATGAACAGAAGCTTTTTAGTTTTATGAGGTCCCATTTATCTATGCTATCTCTTAGTTGCTGTGCTGCTGGGGTTTCATTGAGAAAGTTCTTACCTATACCTACTAACTCCAGAGTATTTCCTACTCTTTCTTGTGGAATACTTGTTCTTAAACTTGCTAAAAAAAACCCAAAAACCTAGATATCTCTTGATGGCTCACCATAAAGTATTTTTATATACCAATAGTTTATAAAATACATTTAGCAGGTCCAAGTCTATTGTCTTCTCATAGATTTTAAGAAGCCCAGAATACTTGAACTCATACTTAGCAAATAATGTTTTAGTATTTTAGTTTGCTTATAAATGACTTTGGTTTTTTTACCTGTATTATATACATTTATAAACATTTATCACATTTTATATTTATCCAATTTACATTTAATAATTATGAAAATATCTCTATCTTCTTACCAACAAATTTCAGTTAACCCATTTGTCAGAGTTACTTATGTTAAAGTTTAAGTCATAAGACAAAGTAAAATGTTAACATAAATTTACCAAGTCTATAAATAGACAATTAAATCCAAATTATATTTATGACAAACTGAAACAAGTTGAGGTCATTTGGTAATATGACTGAACTTTAAGATTTGTAAGTCTTAACTAGGCGCCAAGTGGCTCATGCCTGTAATCCTAACTACTTGGGAGGCTGAGATCAGGAGGATCATGGCACAAGGTCAGCCTGGGCAGAAAAATTGTGAGAACCTATCTCCAAAAATAACCACAGCAAAATAGACTGGAGCTGTGGCTCAAGTGGTAGAGTACCTGCTTTTCAAGTACCTGATTTGTAAGTGTGAAGCCCTGAGTTCAAACCCCAGGGGGAAAAAAAAGATTTTTAAATTTTATAAACCTTGAATCAAATTTTTATATAGCAATAACAGTTTAAAAAAAGAACAGTTTTTTTTAATCTTCCTTTTTAAAATTCCAAACAGACTGAGCTAATTCTTTTGATGTCTGCATTCCAACCAGGGTTGACTAAATAACATTCCTCCAAGTAACTTTGAATAACAGGTGATCTTAGCAGAAAAGAAAAATCAGATAGAAATCAAAATTTCCCATCAAAGTAAATAAATATATATTTAAGTATATATAACATATATACAAATACATGTATATATTTATGCACATAAAATTAAAAAGTGAATTCATCAGGGAAAAAACTCCTTGAGCTCCAAAAGGCAAAAGTGGCTGTGGATACTCTAACTAGTTACTCCTGGAAAAACAGTTGCATCAATCAGAGTGCACTTTCAGTTACATATGCCATGCTGTACCATGATAATAAAATCATCTTTTCTAAGTCATATGTAATCAAAATTTGTCTAGGGAGCTCCAAAATAGAATTAGCACTTTCCATTCTGATGCAAATCACAACAGAGCTCTCCAAACACATCTGGTTTTCTCTTAATGTCTCGAATTGGTACCAAGAGCACAAAGCATAGTATCCAAACCTCTTTATCAGACAGATGGTTCAAGAAGAACCTCCAGTTGGGTCAAAAGTGAGCCCATAGATTGGCTCACAAGAAGCCCAGATTGGTCCGTGAGAAAGTCACAGATGACAAGAAAAAGGAGAGTGATACCTGGCATGCACACATCCAGAGGACACCAAGAGAACAATAGCTTCCAAAATACTGGGGCCACAGCTTCCAAAATAATTCAGTTTTCCATTTTATCACAAATAGCAAATGTCGGAGACAAGGCTCCCTTTGTGAGCCATTCTGTCTTGACCTTGCCCTGGAACATTTTGCGGTTGTTTGTCCCAACTTCTCCATCTCCAGCAAAGATGGCGCCATCCCTGCTTCTCTTCTGGGAGTTTACCTTGCCGCCGGTGCGAACGGGCACCCTATCAGAAGTCCTATAGCAGAACCAGCCAACCAGCCTGCACCTCCTCATACCCCTCACTCCCTCAGCACATAAATACCCCTGTATGAACAATAAAATTTTGCAGCTTGATCAGAACTCCTGTCTTGCTGTCTCCTTCGTGTCTCTTGTCCCTTCATTCTTCCCCTTCTAGGTTCGCTACCCACGCTGATGTGTCCTGCAGGACGGGACATCTGGCGCCCAACGTGGCTGTAGCTATTCCTTTAATTGCGGGGAGAACACCGTCCTCCGGGAAGGCTTGGGCCCAAGCAGAGTTCGCGATCGCCTTGGCTAACGCAACCGAGAGACAGATCCTGGAGGAGAGTGAGGACGGCGAACGGTGAGTGACCCACCCTGGGACAAGCAGTGTCGTCACATGATTTGTTTCTTTCAGGCCTCAAGGAGGCCCTCAAGACATGAGGGGCGCGTGTTAATAAAAAAGACTTGAGGTCATTCTTTTGTTACATAGGAGATTTATGTCCTTGGTTTCCTCTCGAAGGAACCATTGATGGTAAAAGATGGCTCCGGGTCGGAGACTGTTTAAAAGACTATTATAAATCTTTTGGCCCCGAAAAGGTCCCTGTGACCGCCTTTTCTTATTGGAACTTGATTAATGACATTCTCAAAAGTGCACCCTTTGATAATGGTACTTTAAAACTTGTTAAAATTGGGCAAAATGCTATGCAGACGGCTTCCCGCCCTCCTACAGGGGTCTCTGATGGTGGAGGACCCACGGATGCAGTCAAACATCTTCAAATAATAGAGCTTTTAAAACCCCAAATCCCCAAATCCAGATTTAGATCCCAATACATTAGATATTTTGGGAAGTACCTTCTCCTTGCTTAACACTTCCACCCCCACCCTTGCTAAGGATTGCTGGCTTTGCATGACCACAGGAGCAATAATGCCCATGGCAATACCTGTTAACTCCACCATAAATAATCAGGATACCTGCCAATCTGGACTTCCCTTTAAAGTACAGCCTATGGATGCACCTACAGTATGCCTTCTAGGCAGGATGCAAAATAATTCTTATGATATTGACGTTGGGGTTAGTTCTTTTGGAAATTGCTCATCAGTTCTAAATTATTCCTCACCCACCCCAGTTCTTTGTCCCCCCAACGGTACAGTTTTTTTGTGTGGAGGAAACTCAGCCTTCCCCAGGCTTCCAGCAAATTGGACTGGTGGCTGTGTTGTTGCCTTATTACTCCCAGATATTACTGTTGTCTCAGGAGATGAACCTCTGCCCATTCCTAGCTTAGACACCTTAATTAAAAGACATAAACGGGCAATACAAGCCTTACCACTCCTTGCCAGCCTTGGAATAACAGCAGCTATAGGCACAGGTACAGCTGGCTTAGGCACGGCTATACACTCTTACCGTCGCCTATCTCAACAACTTATAGATGATGTACAAACTCTATCTGGAACCATTAAGGATTTACAGGACCAAATAGACTCCCTGGCAGAAGTGGTCCTTCAGAACAGGCGAGGCTTAGATCTGCTAACAGCCAACCAGGGAGGTATCTGCTTGGCCTTAGGGGAAAGATGCTGCTTTTATGCCAATAAGTCAGGCATAGTACGCACCAAAATTAAACAGCTTCAAGAAGATTTAGAAAAGAGACGAAGGGAGCTATTTGAAAACCCCCTCTGGACTGGGCTTAATGGAATTCTACCCTACCTTCTTCCACTATTAGGCCCCTTGCTAGGTCTACTTTTAATTGTGATCATAGGGCCCTGCATTATAAACAGGCTGATACAATTCATTAAAGAACAAATTAACACCTTAGCCTCTAAGCCTATACAGGTCCATTATCATTGCCTGGATATGGAAGACCGTGCTCCTGAGACCTTCCTTTCAATAGAAACTTGCTATGCTCCATCTGGGTTTCCAAATTTTCTCTCTGCCACCCCCTCTTCTTATATAACATTCTTGACCACTCATCGCCCATTGGGCCCTCCTCCACTGGGCCCCTCTGCTTGGGGGAGGCAGCACCCAGGGAGAGTGATCATAAAGGCTTTTCTAAACGAGGGTGCAGGTAAGACTGCAGGAGGGTGGATCCTAGGATCCCCAGACCCAAGACCTCTGTATGACATGCCCTGGTGCATGGCGGTTGGCATGCTCCTAAAAAATCCGCCTCCTCAAAAAACATGCCGAGGAGATTCTCTTGAGAACTTAGCAAGGACGCTTGCTTACAAAGCAAAAATGATCTCCACCCTGAGGAACTGGGCCTCTGTCATCCCCTCTCAATAAGCCGACATATTCTGGTCATGTTTGTATAAGAATAAGGGGGAAATGTCGGAGACAAGGCTCCCTTTGTGAGCCATTCTGTCTTGACCTTGCCCTGGAACATTTTGCGGTTGTTTGTCCCAACTTCTCCATCTCCAGCAAAGATGGCACCATCCCTGCTTCTCTTCCGGGAGTTTACCTTGCCGCCGGTGCGAACGGGCACCCTATCAGAAGTCCTATAGCAGAACCAGCCAACCAGCCTGCACCTCCTCATACCCCTCACTCCCTCAGCACATAAATACCCCTGTATGAACAATAAAATTTTGCAGCTTGATCAGAACTCCTGTCTTGCTGTCTCCTTCGTGTCTCTTGTCCCTTCATTCTTCCCCTTCTAGGTTCGCTACCCACGCTGATGTGTCCTGCAGGACGGGACAAGCAAAGGTCATCAATGCTAGTTCAAAGGAAAAGAAAGGAAAGTTCCAAAACAAAACTAAAATTTGAAGTTGCAGGAACCATCTTTGTTCTCTCCTTTTATCTGAGGCCAATAAGCTACAAGTGAAAACCTTGGGAATATGGCATACAAATAATGCCACCAGACACCAGAGGTGTCCCTTCATGGTTGCCAAATTCTGTTACCAGACCCTCTGCCCAAAAAGGCCAGGCTCTGGGTCCAGTCACTTACTTGCATCAAGAGAAAATAGCATAACATATATGATATGGAAAAGTGGATTTATTTAAGTTTTGCCTAAAACTGGAGTGGGGGGACTCTGTCTGCACCTGTCTCATATCAGTGTTGTAATTTGTAGATGGGATGGAATAAAAAACAGACAATCTATCTATCTATCTACCTATCATCTTCAGCTGTTGGTCCCAGTGAGTTGAACTGGGAGATAAATTACAAAAGTCACAAGTCTGGCTTTTTGGGTTTTTGTTGTACTCTTTTAGCACCAGGGGCCATGGCTTTGTGGGGAGGGGTAGCAGGTGCTGTCTTCACTCCCAGCATATTATTTCTTGTGGTAGCTGGAACAGAAAAAGACAATTTTTAAAAAGTTCTAATTTCAAGGGAACCCTGTTACACTCCTTAGGCCCACTTGGCCAGCAGCATGAGGGACACCCAGCAGTGTTCACTCAGCTTGTGTCAGAAGTATACCTGTGGGCAGCTTCTTAGCGAGTTCAACCGGCATTCCGGTACCACATGACAGCACTTTGTCAAACTTCTCTGCCACTTAGTGGTCACACTTTCTCCACCATAGAGGTTTTCTACTTAGTTTCTTTCTCCCTTAGGTGCTTTGCCTTAGCCCTGAAGTATCCTTACATCTACTGTGTTTTTTTGTTTGTCTGTTTTTGTTTTTTAGTACTATAGATCAAATCCAGGGCTCTGTGCATGCTAGCAAGCACTTTACCACTAAGCTATGTCCCCAGCTATGTTGCTTGTTGGAGTCCTCTTTACCACTCAGTGCTTAGGTCCTGGTTACTAGTTGTCATTCTTTTTATTAAACTTTCCTGGTTCAGATCACTGTGTAGTTCCTGTCTCCTGCCTGGGCTGTGAAGAATATGTCTATGCACTAATGACTAGCTTCTGTAATTAAGACTTTATTGTATTTCCTTATCACATATGACAATCTCTTTTTACCATTGACTCTTGGCTGCAAGGATCAGAATAAAGTTAACCCCAGTGGTGGAGGTGCACTTGTTTGCTAGGACTGCCAAAACAAAGTACCACAGACTAGACGAGGTGGCTTCAACAACACACTTGTTTTCTCACAGTTCCAGAAGCTAGAATTTCAAGGTCGAGGTATTGGCAGATTTTTTTCTTCAAAGGCCTCTCTACTTGGCTTGTAGATGGCTGCCTTCCTGGCCACCTGGTATCCTCTCTTTGTGCTTCTTTCTTCTTCTAAAAACACAAGCCATATTGGATTAGGGCTCATCCTAATGACCTCATTTTAAGTTAATGACATCTCTAAAGGCTATTTTCTCCAAACACAGTCACATTCTGGGGTATGAGGATTAGTACTTTGACATATGAATTTAGGAAAACATTATTCATCCTCAACAAAAGCGATCTAAAAAAGGTATTACTGTGCCCCATGCCCTGAAAGAAATGAAAGTAAATATGTCTGTACCTCCCAGGAAGAGACCTGGGTCTGTTGAGCAAGGAGTAAGGGGTTGATGCTGAAGAATGAGAGGGAGGAGAAGAGAGAAGAGAAGACCACCGAGCTTCTGTGGGTCCTTTCAGACAATCAGAATCACTGAAAAGATCAGCTCAGGGGATTCTTACAGTGCCCTGAAGGATCCAAGAATGTTTGGACCACTGAGCAAGTCTGCAAAGAACCAGGCTAGCTATGTTGGAGGGAGCTTGCTAAGTGGTCTGGCAGCAAGCAATGGTGCCTGGAACATGATGGAGTGGAATACGGGAATAGATATCACAAAAGACCAGGCAGAGTTATACAAAACACCCTCTACTAGGCTGCAATGGGCTTTAGGCAATATCCATCCCAGAACAGAGGAGGTTTTTTAGGCAATTGCAGGACTTTGGGAAATTGTAGGCCTTATCAACAAAGAATGGGGAACTTTTTTGGGGGTATGGCCACCATAAAACAGGGGTCAATGTTATCTTTTCCTCTTAAGGTAACAGCTCTGAGAAGGCCAGTTATGAAGTTGTGGTTCTCTTGATTCTGTGGGTAAGACTCAGAAGCCAGGGAAGGATATCCAGGTCCCCTGGCAGTGACTCAACTCTGCATACTGCAGGGGCCCCAGCACAAAGGGGACAAAAGCTTGCTTTTTGAAAGAAGTTGCCTTTCACTCAGGGATACATAAGGAGAAAAAAGAAAAACCAGTTAAGCCCAGAAGAAGAAATCTAGTGAAGAGTTAGGGAAGTAGGAAGCTTGTTCTCCCTCAGCATGGTGCATGAGCTCTTTGCTCAGCCAGCCTGTTTCTAGGATCTAGGGAGATTATGTTGCCTGCATTCGGGGCAGGTTTGGACTAGCCTTGGGAATCTGTTTTAGGATGCTTGACAAAGAAGACCTAATGTAAACACAAAATAAGACTACCAGCACTGAGATCTAATGGGGACTCTTGACTCACTTCCCACAACTTTCTCACTTTGTCATGGTGGTTTCAAAATTTAAAAATATGTAAGTTCAGATTTCATGGGTTTCATGAAAGGTTTTCCTCACAGTCATACTTTAGAAAACGAAAATGCAGCTTGATTTCTCTGCCACACATGTTTACTTCACTAATGAATTGCCTTCTTGATACCACATTATTTATAAGCCATGAAGTCTCAGGAGATGTTGCTGACAGCCAGAATATACTTATGGAGGGAATCACAGGGATAAGCAAAATGATCTTCAACTTGTGTAATATTTCACCATCTTCATCTACATTTCTATTGGGGTTATGAGGGAAAATCTAGAATAACAAACTCACCTTTGATGAAACCATAATCCAAAAACTTATACCTTGCAAAGGACCAGAGGCAAGTACAGTTGTTCAGTAGTACATACACAAAGGTGCTATTTCAAAGGGCATAATACTCACATCAAGACATCCTTGCTCTTTTGATGTGTGTTATTATTTGTTGTCTCCAGAGGTGGGCAATCTGTATGTGTGTTGCAATAATTTTTAAGCAGATAGCAATTAAGATCTTTTTTTTGTGTGGTGCTGGGAATCCAACCGTGGGCTAGGTGTAAGTACTCTACTACTAAGCCATACCCCCCAGTCCCAAAATGTCTTGTTTCAACAAAATTATTGTATTATGAAAGATGAAAACAAGGTCTTTTGTGTGATAGGGTTATTTCATATTGTCTCACTTCAATTTACAAACGATTAGTCTCTGTCATTAAAGGAACTTGCTGCCTTAACATCATATTATTTTTATTACACATTGTTTTAAATATGCTTCCAAACAAAAAGTTGGCTGGTAACTATGATTGGTGAATAGATTAAATTAAGAAAAAACCCTGGTACTAAATCCTTGCCAAATTTTCTTTCCATTGTATAGTTTATGCTATTCAATATTCATTACTTTATGTAAATGAAGTATTATTAAGCTTTCAGCTTAAATCTATAGTGTTTTCATTGTGAGATTAACCACTGAATGATAATTAATAATTTATTAAGTATTTCAAAGGTATTTTCTAAAGATTATTATATAATGATCCATTAGTTATATTGGAGCAATTTTTGTTATGAAAATTTTATCAGTATAGATATTAAGTTCTGCTAATGTATGTGTTGTATTAGTCAGGTTCTCCAGAGGACCAGGCCAATAAGATATAGACACAGAGATAGAGATAGAGTCAGAGATACAGATAGATTCCAATATATAAGAGGGTATTTATTATGGGAGTGGTCTCACTCAATTGTGAGACTCAAGAAGTCTCAAAATATTTGTCTGGAAGCTGGAGAATGTTGGAAGTCAGTAGTATAACTCATGTGAGCCCAAAGGCCTGAGGGATTGCAAGCTGCTGACTGATGTCTCCAAACCCAAAGGCCCAACAACTTGAAGTGCTGACCTCTGAGGGAAAAAGAAAATGGGTGTCCCAACGCCAGGTAAGAAAGCCAATTTGCCTTTCCTTCTCTGTGTTATTCTGCTTGGACTCTCAATGGACAGAATGGCACCTGTCCACACTGGCAAGGATGGATCTTCCTTACTAAGCCCACTGATGCAAATCCTGACCTCTTCTGGAAACACCTTCACAGACAAGCCCAGAAACAAGGTCCTACCAGCTACTGGGCACTCCCTAACTTAGTCAGATTGTCACATAAAAACCAACCATCATATATATAAATATATTAAGATGTTAACAAATTCCAAGATAAAACACTAAGCTGGTACTTTTTCCCTAGTTGTCAGAAATATTTTTTGAATTAAGATTAGAGAACAGAAAATGGAAACTCATTAGAAAAAAAATGAAATAAAATTATTTGGATATATTTTTTGGGAAAATATAAGAAATGTCAGAAGAAAAGGGAAGGAATGTCAAAAGGCCTGGTTTGAACAGAGTGGCAGGAATAAGTCACAGATGGGTGCCCTCTACCTCTGTGTCAGTCATGTTGAAGAACAGTAATAAGTGCAAGAACAGATAAAACTCCTGTGGAACTATTAAGCTGAGTGTGCTTTTTTCGATCCACGTACATGATCAGGTGGCTAGAGTAGTATTTGATAGGGCTCTCTTGTTGAGAATTGCTCACAACTAAAATTTTTCACTTGCTAAAGACATAATATAGGTAGGAAGTTTTGAGAAACATGTAACATTCAAATTTTCCAAACAAAAAAACCACTCCAGTAGATTCTTACTACTGTATTCTATCCTTCAAATAGTCTGGTTTGCTAAATTATATGCTCTTTGCTGATTAATTGAAAATTAAAGCATGAGGATGCATAAGACTCTGGCAAAAGTCATCATGGGACCTCATTAAATAAAACAAAAACATAATGTACACAGAAGGTTGGACTGTATATTCAAAAGTGTAGTCTTACTTGAAAATGCACGCTGGATGCCGGTGGCTCATACCTGTAATCCTCGCTACTCAAGAGGCAGAGATCAGGAGAATCATGGTTCGAAGCCAGCCCAGGCAAATAGTTCATGAGACCCTATCTCAAAAAAAACTCATCACAATAAAGGGCTGGTGGAGCAGCTCAAGGTGTAGGCCCTGAGTTCAAATCCCAGCACCATAAAAAAAAAAGGAAGGAAGAAAGAAAGAAAGAAAGGAAATGTATAACTGTCTATGGCTGTGGCTCAGGGGGCTAGCACTTGCCTACCATGTTCAAGACCTGGGCTGGACCCCCACCACTGCAAAAGAAAAACAAAAACAAGAAAGAAAAGGAAAACACATAACTGTCAGTGCTGCAGAATGAGGACACATATAAACATGAAAATATATTGTAATGCTTCTGTTGCACATGTAATTGCCATTATTTGATTACCTAAAAATCAGTAATCATTTACAACATTTTGTGACTGTGATAATGTGTACTGTCTTCATTTGGCAGAAACCATAGCAAATACTGATTGCATTGCATTAGTACATTTATGCACAATGCAAATTTCAACTCCAAATAAATATTTAGGAGATAAAGGCAAAACTGAGTAATAAAAATATAGTAGAAGATAAATTACAGTAGTTCCCCCTTATCATGCTCTGAGACCACCCAGTGGAAGCCTGAAACCACAGGCTTGAAACATATGTATACTATGTTTTTCCTATACAAACACACCTATAACAATGTTTAATTTACAAATTAGGCTTTGTAAGAGATTAACAATATTAATAATAAAACAGAACAATTTTAAGAATATTCTGTAATAAGAGTTGTGTGAAAGTGGGCTCTCTCTCTCCCACTCAAGTACTATAATGTACTGTACTCACTCATATTATTTTTCTTATGATAGTTAGTCAAGAACTTTCACCTTTACAGCTTGTCGTTGGCTTATGCAAATTGCCAGCATCACTACTCTTGTAGTTTGGGGCCATTACTAAGTAAAAGAGGGATTACTTGAACACAAGCACTGTGATATTGAACTCCCTGTATAGCTGTCCTTATCTCAACTAGCAAAAACCTTTGGTCCTTCCTATTATTGCTTATACTCTCTCTTCAACAAAATTAGAGATAATGGCAAAATAGTTTCTGCCTGGTAGAGGGGGTGGGGGAGAGAGAGGGAGAGGGCAGGGGGGTAAGGGAGGGAGTGGGGGGAAGGAGGGAGAAATGACCCAAACTTATGCATGTATGAATAAAAGAAAAAATAAAATAAAAATAAAAAAATGTATAAAAATCAGTTCTCTTGAATACAACCCCTGATGCAAACTTTCTAGAACTATCATCAGATAGCATATTTCCCAAATGCAACTATTCCTATAGTTGGGTGGAGGGGTTGATATAAGGAAATTGAATGTTTTCAGTAAACCAATTATAGAAACTTCATCTAAACAAAACAGTTTGAAGGCCAGGGATACTATGGTGCTATAAATGTATATAGAAAACTAGAAGTTGTAGTGGAAAAACTCTTTTAAACTACTTCTAGAACATCTGTATTTCTTATTCTGCATTTGCTTGATAGTGAATAATGCCACAAAGATGTCTTTTGACACTGAGGTTTTCCAAAAATGTTTTTCAAGACCATTATAGCTACATGAAATACAGAATTTCAGAGAAAATATATTTATTACACTTAAATTTGAGGCCATTTCAAAGGCACAATTGAAAGATTGAGTTAAAAGAATAATATGCAATACTCAATTAAAACTCAGTGCTTTTACTGATAAGGATTTTAGAATACAAACCAAAGTTACACCTCTTAAAAGAAACTTAAAACGTTATTTATCAACACTAATTTTAGGTGATATATTAAGTAAAATTAGTGAAACATGCCAAATGAAGCAGGCATACACAGTAACTTCCTGAACTCTAATATCTCAGCAAATAAGAGAAAAAAGGACTGACAAATGGAGCAACATCAAACCGAAAAGCTTTTGCACAGCAACAGTCACTAGACTGAAGAGGCTGCCCACAGAATGGGAGAAAATCTTTGCCTGCATTCATCTGACAAGGGATTAATAACAGGGAGCACAAAAAACTAACCCAGCAAAGAATCAACAACCCATTAAATAAATGGGCAAATGAATTGAAAGAACAATTCTCAAAAGAAGAAGTACAAATGGCTGATAACTACATGTACAAATGCTCAACATCCCTGACTATAAAGGAAATGCAAATCAAAATGACACTCATTGAGATTTCACCTCACTCCAGTCAGAATGGCTATCATCAAGAACACAACAACAAATGCTGGCAAAGGATGTGTGTGTGAGGGGGAGAAATCCTCTACACTTCTGGTGGGAATGTACATTAGTGCAACCACTATGGAAAGCAGTACTGAGGTTCCTCAAAAAACTGAAATAGACCTACCATGTGATCCAGTGACACCACTCTGCCATATACGCAAAGGAATGTGAGCCAGGATACCATGGAGCCATTTGTGCACCCATGTTTATTGACACACTATTCACAATAGCCAAGCTTTAGAAATAGTCCAGATGCCCTACAACTGATGAATCTATCATCTATCTATCTATCTATCTATCTATCTATCTATCTATCTCTCTCTCTCTCTCTCTATATATATATACACACCATGGAGTAATATTCAGTCATAAAGAAGAATGTTTTGTTTTTTGCAGATAAATGAGATGGAACTGGAGATCATCATATTAAAGCAAAGTAAATCAGGCTCAGAAGGACAAAGGTCACATGTTTTCCCTTATATGTGGAAGTTGGACCGGTAAGATAAATGTATACATAAATACATACATGATCTTATATATGTGTGTGTATACATATATAATATACATATGTATGTGTATATATATATATAGAGAGAGAGAGAGCGAGAGGGAGAGTATGATTGTAACAGTGGGACTGTCTGAGGTGACTATGGGGAGGTGGCAAAGGAAAAGAGAATGAATAATTTTGAAACAATGCATCAGTGTATGAATAGAGTAGAATGTAGAGCGTTGTAAGCTGATGAATAATTGGGGAGCAGAGCAATAGAGAAAGAATAAGTAATAGAGTTAATCTGATTAAAGTACAATATATACACGTGTAAAATACCCTTGAACAATCTACACTTACAAAATGAAGGTCAGGAAGGTAAAACAGGTCCTGTCTGGGGATGGGTACTAGTAGGAGGGGAGAAGGTAAATGGAGAGGGTGAAGGAGGGCAAATATGGTGGATGTACTTTGTGTACATATGAAAATAATGAAATCTGTTGAAATTGTTCTAAGAAATGGAGGAAGAGAGGATGAAGGAGAATGATGGAGGGGGTGAATCTAATTAAGATATATTGTAAGCATATATGTAATATCACAATGCATCCCCCTGTAAAACTATTACATGCTAATAAACAAACAAACAAACAAATAAATAAAGGCAGTGGCTCTTATCAGTAAGGCCCATAGCAGGCAGAAGTCATGCATTTATTAAATGGGACCAAGGCCACCTTCATTCCAACATGTGTCTGTTGTCTCTTCTATCACTAGGTGGCAGCACCTGAATACAAATCTCAATACACAAATCTCCATGAATTAAAAAAAAAAAAAATCCAACCACAGAAGCAAGATTTTGAGAAAGCTATGTGAACTGTGTTTATTCTACAAATTGGGTGATAACCTGAACCTGACAATCAAAATGTTTGCCTATGAACAATACATACCTGTGCAAATCAGGCTGCAAGGCAAGTAAAATGAACTGACAGGAAAAGGAGCTGGACGATACCCCTAACTGGGATTTTGTGCTTCTCTATCTGGTAATTTGGAAATACTCCTCTGTGGAAAGCCTGGGCTACATGCAGTAAATGACCCAATGGTAAATGCCAATTCCTTGTTCCCCAACCTGTCTTACGAAGCCGATCTGAAATTAGGCACAGGCAGTTCTACTTTTGCAGTGAATTCTGAGACACAGGCCATGTTTTGCTACCTACATCTGTACATCTAATAAATACAAATATGTCTGGAGGACTTTGAGGTTTACACAGTGGTTCTTTCTGGCTTCAGACATTACTAAAGTTGCAAGTGCAGAATGGCCACACTGTCTACTCAGGAGCCACTTGCCATGTAGCCAGCCTAAAAAGAGACCAGAAGTCAGTGGGAAGTAATGCCAGATTTCAACGACTTATAGGGGGAAAAAAGAATGTGAAATATTTCATTAATAATTTCTTATATTGATGACATGTTGAAATGAAAACATTTTTTATATATTGGGTTAAATAAGAAATTCTTTAATTGTTAACCTTTTTTTAAATGTTTTTAATGTGGTGACCATAAAACATTAAATTACATGTGGCTCATGGCTCACAGAATATTTCTATTGGCTTTTTTTTTTTTTTTTTGGCAGTACTAGAGGTTGAACTCAGGGCCTCACACTTGCTAGGCAGGCACTCTACCACTTGAGCCACTCCACTAGCCCTAATATGTTTATATTGGAAAGGGCTGGTTAGGGGATGTAAATAATTGTGGTAAGAAGGAGAAAGAAAAGGTGAAGATCAGAGAGAGATAGACAGTAACAGGGCTAAGGGGGAAGCCTTGACTGTCCAGCATCCTGATAGTATTCCTCTACTAAAGACTTGTGTAGGGCTGCAGGGCTTCAGTAAGGGCTGGTCCGTGGGTGGAGCCCAACTTGAGCATAAGGTGACTGCAAAGACCCAGAAAACACCAGCTCTCCAAACAGACCAAGTTCTGAAACACACAGAGTGTTTTCACATAGGAAAATGCATGGCTAATACAAATGGTTGACACATGGACCATCACACCAGGATCACCACAGGTCATCAAATGAAACCATATTGGCTTGTTTGTTATTTATTAGAATAAGAAAGAGTGGTTTAAAATACCCTCTTTGTAATACTAGTACTGCACTCTAGAAAGAAAGTCAGGTTTATCCTTAGCTGTGGCTCTAATTGAATATACCGGTATCATCTGGGAAGAGGTTAGAGATGTGAATTCTGAGGCTCCAACCCAGACTTAAGAGATCAGAAACTCCAGCCACCAGGACTTGACCAAGGGCTTGACCTGCAAGCCCTTGACTGTGAGGATGTGCCTTAAGATAGAGAACCACTGACCAAGAGAAAGAGGAGGCCATTTGACGGGAGGCCCAGGGGATGGAGAGTTCTGGCTGATGTGTGCCTCTCTCTGTGTCTGCTGTCATGGGGAAGCTGTGTGGCCAGCAAGTTAGTTAAGAGAGCAGACTTTAGTCAGGATCATGGGGGTTCACAGTTGAACACCTTTCTTTACTAGGAGGCCAGGTACTACTCCTAAACTTTTCTGAACTTGTTCTGCCATTTGAAAAGTGGGAAAAATAATGCATCCTGTGCATGATTATTGGGAATAAAGGAATAAATGTATGGAAAAGACTACAGTTGGTTCTTGGTACAAAGTACAGGAATAGCTACAATCAGTTACCCATAAATAAGACATGGGAATGCTGGGACATAACAATCCTGAGCCTTTCCATAGTATCACTCCTATCTCTGCCCATTCACTGCTGGCGTTTTTCATAAAACTCACTTGCTTTTCAGGATTGGTCAATCAATTGACAATTTGTTCTAATGTCATTTTTGCTATGACACACGTTGAACCCAAGTGGTTTTGAGGGTCCAACTTCCCTCCCCCTCACAATAGGCCTTGGGAGGCTGGTTTGATCATGTCAAACCAATTTGCCTCATGTCATGTGCTGGATCCCTCACGTTCACTCCTGGATTTGCTGCTTTCTCTAGACCTCATGATACTGAGGGGTGGGAAGAACCTGTTAGTAACCATGAAGACAATCCAGAGACTTTGGAGCTTCTCTCTAAATGTTTTCCTCACTGAGGGTCTCCTTCCACACTCAGTGTTGCCTATGAGTCTTTGTTTTGTTTTGTTTTGTTTGTTTATCTTTTTAACCCTCATATTATGCATTCAACCTCCAGACTTGTTCATGCTGCCTATCTGCTGCTTTGTATCCTCTGACCTACTCCTGCCATCCTGCTTTAAGGTAATAGATATTTGCCACATGACTGGCATGGTGGAATATGGGAGGATCAGTCCAGGTTTTTTCCTTTCTCGGATCTTTTCACAGAGAAAAGGTCATGTATCAGGAAATTTCATTTTGAAAGGAGCTGAGATGGGTGAGTCATCAGCAAATAGAATCACAGCCTCTCTCCCACCATTCTCTACCCGTCAGGGCAGCAATCTGACTGTCTAACAACTGGCAGAAACAGCAGGAATTGGCCAAATTAGGAATCTGAAACCAAAACTCCCCTGGCTACCCATTCCCTAGTGTGCCTGTCAAGTAGTGAGTATTTACTTATTATTAATGACCTTTCAGGACCCCCAAAGGGTGGAGGTGGTGCTAAGATTTTTTAGCCTACAGGGATCTCCACTGGGACTAAAAACTGCACTTCTCCCTGGGAAGGGGAGGAAAATGTACTTGACTTCTGGATTCTCACTGCCAGCTACAGCTGAGGCAGGGATGGGGTAAAGGAGGAAGCTGAGCACTGAGTTCTCTTCCTGAGGCTCCTGAGTCTGGACTTGGGTGATGGAGGGAGTCAGGGAAACTGGCAACTGTGCTGGGGTGGGGGGCTGGGGGTGGGAGCAGTTTCCCTCTTCCTGGGAGACTGTGAGGCTCTGCCCACAGATGCATCTCCCCCTTCCTGGGGTGTGGACAGTGGAGCAGGCCCATTTATAATTACGGAGCACACAATCTACAGGCTTTGGAGCTTCTTTCTAAATGTGTTCATCACTGAGATTGCCTTCCATACTCAGTGCTGCCTTTGAGGCTCAGAGACTCTTCTTTTTAGTGTTTGGGACTGTCTTTGAGTCAAATCACTTCTCATCATTAAAATGGGTGTCAACCCACAAGCTCTTGGAAATGTCTCCTGGGCTTTATGCTCAGGATGAGTATACATAACCAGTTACAACGCACAAACTAACTCTAATTAACTGGTATTGACCTGGAGCCGTGATTTGGAAGCCGTTCACCAGAAGGAGTGTGGTGTTTGATTACCAATGTCTGCAGAAGACAACAATGGTGAACAGTAGCCTAAGTGTAGTATACTCATCACCTTCCTGGAGCAATAATTCTCCTCAGTCTCTACATGGGAAGATTCATTTAGGCTATTTATTTCACCCACACCTTGCTACAACAAACAAAATAATGATAACCCTTACAATGTATGGAATCCCTACTAAAATATCTGATGCTATGGCCTTGCCACAGTTTTCCATAGATTATCTGGGATCTTCGTGGCAGCTCCTCCAGAAATGAATCATAATGCTCCCTTTGAAGGAAACTGCTGGAACCCAAGCAAGTTACACAATGCTCAAAGAAAAACTGACCAGGGCTAGGGATCTGAACCCCAGCCAGCCTGACTCAACACCTGGTGCTATTTCCCCAGTGCTATGCCATCCATTCCCAGACCTCTCATTATTAGGCTATGTCTGGTTTCTTTAAATAATAAAATAAACATATTATTCATTCATGAAGAAGCAAAGTCTGAGACATGGGATGATGCGGTTAGTGAACATTAGATAGATGAATGGACCAGTGCCCTTGTCAGCTCCTCTCCCCACAGACTCAGCTCCTCGAGAGCCCAGGTCCCCAGAGTGCCTTTAGCTCAGTGCTGCTCCAGGCTCTGCTCACCCATCCAGCTCACCCTCGGCCTGACCTTGCAGGCAGGCCCTGAGGATGAAGTCTTCAGACTGCTTCCTGGCTCCTGCCGATGTCTACCCAGAGCTCAGACTCTGGTTTCCCTTTGTCTCACACCCACATAGTGACACGGCCAAACCTGACTTTTCTGGGATCCATTCCAAAGCAGAGAGCATGGACAGAATGAATGAAAAACGTTGGAACAATTTTAAGAATACACTGTGTTAAGTCCTTAGTGGAGACTAAGATATGAGACCGAGGATGGCATTTTGGAGGCAAAAGAAGGTGAAAGTGTTGGAGTACACAGAAAATTTTGATTTCAGTTAGAATTTGTTCATCAAGGCTCCATGTATCTTTTTTCTTATAAAATTAGGAAAATGAAAATAAGGCATCTCAAGGAGTGTTTACAGCAAAGACTACCATTTCAAAAGTGATGGATGACTTCAAGAGTGCTGGGTGGGAAATGGAGACCAAGATTTTTTGTTAAGCAACTAACAGCCTAATTAGAAACCACATGTACACAGGAGGTGAAGAAGTGAGCTAATGACTAATTGATGTTGCTAAGGCTCCTTCATTCATGACTGGACTCACAGTGGTCCTTCTCATAGGACCCACTTCTGCAAATTGCTGAAGCAGTCTTCAGAAAAGAGAAGCGATCTCTGTCCTTTAAGACTGTTTGCCTGGGGGAGGGGGAAAGAGGTGGCCCAAACAATGTATACATATGTGAGTAAATGTAAAAACAATAATAAAACAAAAAAGCTGTTTGCCTGACTAATTCCTGACTCCTTGGATATAACTTTCACTTGGGTGTGCCCATCCCTGTGGACAGTAGGCAGGCTAGGACCCTCGTCCTTCCTCCCTTACCTGCCTCGACTGTACTGGTAACTGAACTTGGTAGGCAGGCACTCTACCACTTGAGCTACACTTGTCCCAGGGCCCCAAGCACCTCTTTTCTCCTCCTGCAGGGATTGCTTCTTCTCAGTCCCCTTGATGCCTCCTCCCCAGCTTCTTCACACTGAAGGGCTAACACTCAGCCCTTGGTCATCTTTTCTTCTCCCCCTCCTTTTGTGATTACATTAATTCTTGTGGCTTTTAACAGCATCCATGTGCCAAGGACCCCTGGCTCAGACCTCTGTGCTGCATACCAGCCAACATCTCTGAGTCCTGACTTCACCTCTCTTGATGTTGAACAACCTCCCCTAACTTACTAGATCTAGAACAAAATAGAAAGCCCTGGTTTTCCCTGCAACCATTTCTCAAGAAGTCTTCCTGTCATAGTTAATAGCATCTCCATCCTTTTTTTTCTGTTTTGTTTTGATGGTGGTACTGGGGTTTGAACGTAGGGCCTCATGCTTGCTAGGCAGGCACTTTACCACTTAAGCCATGCCCCCAGCTCCATCTTTGGTAATCCCACCAAAGATTATTGCCTTGACCTAATTGCCTCTCATCTGATATCCAACTTACCTATCAGAACATCTGTTGACTTCAAAATATATCCATAATCAACACTGCCATTACTACTGTCCTCCCCATTTCAAAGTCTTCATAGTTGTCTAGTGCATGCAGCATTTCTCTGACCTCACCTCCTGCTCTTCTCCCCCTCACTGACTGCTCCCATTGTTCCTTATTAGGACTTAAGTGCAAGGTGTTTGTGTAGTGCTCATTGATTCAATCAATAAATATCTGTTAATAACCCATTATATGCAAACAGCTTGCCCTAGATGTCCAGGATACATAGTTAATAAAACAGAAAAAAACTCACAAGAATGTAACCCCATGATGACATATTCATAAAAGAAACATCTTGGGATTCCTACTAGGATGAGGCCACTGGCATCCAGTGACCCTTGTCCAAACACATCCAAAGTCATCTCTTCCAAGTGACCCTGAGTTCAACTGTTGTAGACACAGCCTCATATATCTGATATAATGCTGAAAGAAGATGGAGGGATTTCATTTCTGCCTCTTGAGTACTCAGCTCACCACACTCTGTCAACTCTTCTAACCCAGCTTGCCTAGAGCCACACAGGCACTTGAAGGACAAGATAACCTCCCAGAGGCCTAGACAAAGGCATGTTTCCCCTTGGCCCTAATGATCTTGCACTGCCCTCGATTCTCACTCATTTCATTGCATTCTGAACATTTTTTTGTTGTTGCTTTTGCTTTCTACACTGTGTTTGAATCATCACACGTTTCCTAATCTCTCTGTGCCTCAGCTTCCTACTCTGTAAATCAAAGATTATGGTAATCTTACCCAGCTCATGGGCTTTCAGTGACAGTTGAGAGTGTTCCGAAGAGTGAAGAGCACAGGATAAGTGTTAAGTAAGCATTAGCCATCATTATTAGTATTGCTACTATCATACTAATATTAAACACAGGATCTTATTTGGCTTTTTATTCCTAGCACTAGTGCCTGAGACATAGGAAAAGTTTGCTGGACAGATGAATGAATGAATGAAGAGCTATTTCAGTACAGGGGCTATGAATTTTCCTCTCCATTTAGAACAAACCTAGCACATTAGAATCCTCAGGAAATGCTTGTTAATGGCACATGGGAAGATTTCTGCATTATTCCACATAGAAAATTTTGGAAGAGCATTGAAAAAACCCCTGTAGAGATAATATTATAGGAGTTGAAGTGTTGCTTTAAATGCAGTGGGAGGTACACAGACCTGTGGTTTGGGGACAATTGTTTAACCTTTCTGTGTCTCGGGGTTCTCTATTAACTAGAGCATAGATCCTAGAATCCTGTACCCTAAGTGGACTAAATCAGACAATGCCTGCAAAATGCACAATTCAGGGCGCCTGGTAAGTGCTCAATTATTGTGTGTTTTAAAACCACATGTCAAGTATGGCTGGCAGTAACTCTCTACACTTGAAGCTTGGGGACTTAAGAAGGTGGGTGTACAGCTTTACAACCCAAGAGCCACGTGCCCAGAGACACATCTTTGTATCCCCATGTGTCTTTTCATCCTTGTGATCTTTGTGTACACACACACACACACTCCTATAAAATGTCTTACCCAAATGCTTCTCTTTCCTGTTTCCTCTTGCCCATAACCCTGGAATAGTTTACCTAAGTTCTTGCTTCTATAACCAGAGCTTCATTCATCATGTGCAAGAAGACACTTCTCCAAAACTATGCAAACAAGTCCAAGCAAGCTGTATTCCTTCAGAAGACTTGAGAGTGAAAACTGAGCGTTTTCCACCAGCTTTCTCCCCCCACTTCCACCCTGGAATCCTCTTTAAGTCCACACAGCAAGTGGCGGTCAAAAGGAGAGTTGGAGGATGATGAATTGAGCACTTCATCATAGATGGCGTCCACTTTCATGCTTTCTCAATGTATTCCAAGCTTTCTCCTTACTTGGTTTAATCCAGAAAATACTCAGCAGTTTATAATTTATTATCTCTGATCCCCATGTAAGGTCTGTGTGATAATCAATTTTGAAAGTCAATTACAGGTCTATCAATTTAAATGTTATGTACCTTTTAAACTGATTAACTTATCTAAAAACTTAATGACCTCTGTCTCTATAAAAGACAATTACGTAGCTGAGAAGGAACAATGGGAACTTCTTCTGTGCCTAGATGAAAGGAGCTGGACCTGCCTGCAGCTTCAGAACTTTGAATCTGGACAAGGAACTGGGAGGAGGATGGAGACAATAACTTATCCCTCTGTCTTTGAAGCTGTTTTACATTACAACACTAAGGAGTTGGAGGAGTATCAAACCAGCAACCAAGTTTGTTCTCCTCACATGAACATTAAAAAGTCAGCTTAAAAGGGCTTTAGTTTGAAATTTGAAAATGGAAAAAATAAAATATATGGCATGGCAGAGGAATAATTCCTACATTTTGGGAAATGTCCTCATAGTTTTTCCCATTTCATTCTATAGGTGAAAAAATTGATCTCAGGGGACTATTATTATTTATACAGTGCTTTCTTCAGCAATTATTTAGTATCTTTAGTCTTTAATGTCTTAATTTTGATTATAATAAATGAATTAAAAATATATGTCTGGGGTTTTAGAGATAAGCTTCACATGCACACATTTGGTGAATAACTCTAAGAATCAGCTTAAAAATATCATTTGAAGCAAGAGTTGTTAGAAAAGATGGAAAGAAAATAAAAGGGATTTGGTCAGTTTTATTTCCTATCAAATCTCAGTATCAAGAAGAATACTCAGTGAATGTTTCTTGACTATGTGAATAAATGAAATGAAGCATTTAACCAAATTGCATATTTAAATATAGTGGCAGGGTGTATGAAATTAGAGAAATTAGACAAAGGAAATTGAATCAAGTAGAAGCTTCTGTAATAATCCATGACACTTTGATATTGCCATTCTGCAAGTAGTTGCTGACATTTTGACATTCACGTTAAATTTTAATTCCCCCAAACTATTGAACTTTTAACTTCTTTTATTGCTATGAAATACTTGTAATAGATGCCTTTACTCAATTCCTCATACCGTCCATATACACAATAGTTTTACCTGATTCCTAATCTAAAGGCCCATTCTTGACTCTCAACCCATACCTCCTTGAATTCCTCATATCCTTTACATTAAAATATTCCCACTGTCCAAACAGTGTCATCCTATAACTTGACCAAGACTGGTGGCAGTGGGCACATAGGGAAAGGCAGAGTGGGAGAAAATCCAAAGGAGGAATCCACAAGATTCGACAAAAGAGTCAGGGTAGAAGGGAATGTGAAGAGTGGTCAAAGATGACTCTTTGGTTGGCAGTGATGCAAAGCATGAAGGCATTGGGGGAGCAGGGAGCAGAAGTGAGTGTGGGCCTAGAGGCAAAGATGATGAGTATTGGTTGGGGCTGTCCAAGGTCAGCAGCATCAAAGTCCTGATTAGCTTCATATTGTTGTCAATTAAATGGTGCAAGATCCATGGGCCAGATACACACAGGATCAGATTCTGACAGGCCCAAATAGCAGAGGGAGAAGTCCCTAAGAAAGAGATCCACAGATAAGGGCTCTGTCCAGAGAGTTGTAGGGGTCTGGCTTTCACGTGTGCCAGGTCACACTCCCTGCTTTCCAGTTCTGTGGGGGCCACACTTCTACTTGTTTTCTACTGAAGACCCCTTCAGTCTGAAGCTAGAGGTAGTGGCCAGTCCCATCAGCCATATGTAACTGAAGCTAATGTCAGAACTATAAAAGGAGAAATGCTCATTATTCTTCTAAACCTCACTTATGGAAATAAAGAACTCATTAGAATTATTCCCCTGAGGCTGGGCACAGTGCCTTAAGCCTCTAATCCCAATTACTCAGAAGGCAAGGACTAGGAGAATTGCAGTTCAAGGCCAGCCTGGGAAAAAAGTACACTAGATCCAATCTTTTTTTTTTTTATTCATATGTACATACAATGCTTGGGTCATTTCTCCCCCCTGCCCCCACACCCTCCCTTACCACCCACTCCACCCCCGCCCTCTCCCCCCTACCCCCTCAATACCCAGCAGAAACTATTTTGCCCTTATCTCTAATTTTGTTGAAGAGAGAGTATAAACCATAATAGGAAGGAACAAGTGTTCCTGATAAGGATAGCTATACAGGGAGTTGACTCACATTAATTTCCTGTGAGTGTGTATTACCTTCTAGGTTAATTCTTTTTGATCTAACCTTTTCTCTAGTTCCTGGTCCCCTTTTCCTATTGGCCTCAGTTGCTTTTAAGGTATCTGCTTTAGTTTCTCTGTGTTAAGGGCAGCAAATGCTAGCTAATTTTTTAGGTGCACTAGACCCAATCTTAACTAATGACTATGCATGGTAGCACACCTTTCATCCCAGCTACGCAGGGAAGCACGAGTAGGATCACCATACAAGCCAGCCAGTTCACATATAAAATGAAACCCTATCTTAAAAACAACCAACACAAAAAAAGCCTGGTGGAATGGCTCAAGGGGAAGAGCATCTGTCTAAAAAGTATGAAGCCTTGAGTTCAATCCCTAGTACCACACAAAAAATTATTACCCTGAGATTAAAAAAAAAAAAGGGCTGTATTTCAAAACCTGAAAGTAAGGCTAAGGTTGCTATAACAAAAAGGCTCACAGATTGGAAAGGTCTGTTCTAGGTCTCTCCTTGACTTGTAGATGGCTGTCTTAATGTTCACATAGTGCTTGTCCTGTATTATCACATGATCTTCCTTCTGTGTATATTGCTGTCTGAATTTCCCCAATTTATAAAGACACCAGTCATATTGGGGTGGCCCTTGCCCTCACTTTAACTTGATACTTCTGTAAAGACTCTGTTTCCAAGTAAGATCATAGTCTGAAGTTCTGGGGCTTTAGGACTTTACCATCTGAATTAGGGATAAGGAGGGGATACACAGTTTCATCCACAAGAGCAAGTAAGAAGGAAAGCACAAGTAGGTGAGGAGTCAACTATTCCATGAGAACATGGTCAGTGTGTGAAGAATTGGCACTCATTTGCTTAGCCTCAGCTCTCTGGAAATTCCCTGCATCTGTTTTCCCAATTCTCAGAATCTCATCCCATCCCCCCCAAAAACATCTAAGTACATTCCATGCCATTCCATTCTGATGACAAGCTCATTCTACTGCACTTTGGGCAATGTGCTAACTAGGTCTTGTTTAGACTAATTTTACTGGTTAAAATAGGATTTCTGAGGCATTTCACCTGTGTCTTAAGCATAAATGAATCTGTTCCTGGTGTTTAAAGACATTGAACAACATTGGATTATTTGAAGTTATATCTCATTGGGGCAAGTGAGGTTAGTGATAAAAAGTGGTTGGTGACCTTTCCATTTCTTGTCATTACAGTAAAACCCTTTTTTGTGTTCTTTCTAATTTGGGGGGAGTATTGCTACATGATATGAAAAGTTTGTACTTGGAACAGATAAATGAACCCAGGTTCATGAGTTCTTACAATGTGCCAGGTTCTGTGCTAAGTAAGCTTCAGGATTCACCTGAGCACATAACAGTCTTTTGTGTGGGAGAGGGATTTCTCACATTTTCACGGATAGATGGAATTTGTAAGTGGAAAGGGAAGATCTAGAATCTCAGAGAGAGTGGAATTAAACTTATTGCTTTCAGATAGAATCTTTGCTTATGGTTAGGCAAACATTGTAACTGGTGGGTCTCCATGCTAATTGCTAAACATTTTTATATTATGCTTGCATATGAACATACTGTTGGGAAGAAAGTGGAGAGCAGGGTGGCAGTAGTAACATGTCAAAGCTAAAGAAATGGGCTTTCGATGGTGTATCAGTCCATTTCCCATTACTATATTGAAATACCTGAGTGCATAACTATATAATAAAAATAGTACTATTTAGCTTATAGTTTTGGAGGGTGAATGTCCAAAAAGCATGGCACAGGCTCTGGTGAGAGCCCCCCTTGACTATGTCACCCCTTGGATAACAACAGTGGAACCACATGTGGGAAGAGATCACATGGCCAAACAGGAAGCTGGAGAGAGATTCAGGGGTGGTGCTTGCTCTCATAACAACTGACTGTTGTAGGAGTTCTGAACTTCCAGAAGAACTTCCTTTATCCCTTTGGAGGGCACCGCCTCCAATGACCTTAGGACCTCCCACTAGGCCTCACCTACTAAAAACCCTACCACCTCAACACAGCCATCTGAAGACCAAGTTTCTATCACGTGAACTCTTGGGGGACAAACTCAAACCAAACAATAGCAGATGGGTGCAAAGTTCAGAGAATTAGCTTAAGGGAAAAAAATAGAATGTTTGCAGCAATTCCCAAACATCTCAGTATCAGGACTCTTTCACACTATTAAAAAGTTTTGAAGCTCTATAACTGTAAGTTGTGGAGCCTTAGTCCAGTATGCAGATGAGATTCTTAATTTCATGGAGTCTGCATGATACTGGGTCTTTCCAAAAGGCCCAGAAAAGGTTAAATGTCTAGGCCACATCTGACTCTAGGAAATTAACTCTTGCCCCCTAGGGCAGGGGGTGAAGTCAGGGGAAGAGGCTCTCTTAAAATTAGGACCACCTCAAAAAAAGAAAAAATAAAAAAAAGCTCAAAACTTATTTGCAAGTGGCTGGGTTCTGTAGGATTTGGATCCCTGGCTTTGGAGTATAAGCCAGCCCCAAATGGAGGACTTGATTGTAAACACCTGGAGTAAACTGGGAACCAACAAAAACCTCTCAAAACTAAAGGTTTACTGACATCTTCCATGGCCCTAAGAATTCCAGATTCAGATAAGCCTTTCATTCCTATATGTAACTAAAAGGCAGGCCATGACATTAGAAGTTCTTAGTCAAAGGTGGCTTATTTTTCAAAACTATTAGATGCTGTCACGTGCAACATGTAACTTGGACTCACATTTCAAGAATAAAACCTATTTCTCTTTGAGTCCTTACAGAAAAAAAGCAGAAACAGGCAGATTCATCAAGGACTAAAAATTTTATTCCTGTAAGTCATTGAAAGATTTAAAGCCAACCTCCTCTCTCCAGGAGACACTCAGTATTAAGTGAAAATATTGTCCACAAAAGGTAGCTGTGACCTGACCATTTACCATCTGAAATAGACAACAGATGGATATAGGCTGCCATCTTTATAATAGCTATCTATCCACCATGCTCAATATGTTAAATCTGTAATTACATTTCCTTAATGTTTTTATGATTCTTCTTAAAAATACTATTAACTTTATTCACATATAGGAAACTATTTTTACTCTTAAAAGATGGTTGTCTCTTTGACTTTTCTTTTAGTAAAAGAACAATTTGATATCTTCTGGTATTGAATCTGGCAGTCTGTCAACTTAATTTCCTATCTACTGAGTTTCCCGTGTCAGTCTCTTAACAAAGATGGGGAAATGATTTTTTGGTTCCCTTTCTAGGTAGCACCAGAAACTCTGAACTCAAAACAGCCATAAAAGATGGAATTATTATTTTCTGTAATCTCTTTTTAGATTAAAAATAAAGGATCAAAGTTGTTTAGGGGAAAAATGAGGCAGAATATATAGATGAGGTGACAGGGAAATTTAGTCCAGACTAAGAAATTAGAACCAGTAAGTAAACTGAAAAAGAGGATGGCAAGCCCCCTTCCCATCACCTTCTTTTAAATGTTAAGTTATAAGACTAGGGAGCCATGAAGGAGCTATCTGCACCTGCCTTTCTCCTTTAAGATCCTAAGAAGCTGCAAAGTTCCTTAAATGTGTAGAGAGATAGAAAATTGGAAGGCATGTCTACAAATGGAAGTCCTGAAATCCACTTATTGTCCTTATATGACATCTCCATGTTTTAGAATAAGAAGCATCACCCATCTTAACCACTCAGGCCCATTGTCTTTAATTAGGGCATGCTGAACAAGACCATGTGTATTTCCCAGAGCAGAGAATAAAATTCACAAAAAGGCCACTACTTTTGAGCAGTCTCCCACCCCTGCACTTCAGGCAGAGAGAATGTTTTCTCTCACCATTTCTACTACTTTATCCCATTTACACTGAAATAAATCTTTGCTAAAACTTAAAAAAAAACCGAGGACTTTAAAGATCATTTGTTTATGTGGTTATATTTAGTAGTATCTAACATGTTAGAAATTAAAAACTGTGAAATTGTTGTAATATGTGTTCAATCTCTTAAATTAAGAATAGCAGACCCTTCACATTTTAACATAAACAACACTTATCATAAAAATTAACTATATTCCCCCCCACAAAAATGTAAAGAGATGATGGACATTATGTTATAGTTTTGGAAACTCACTTAGCATCTGTTGTAAGAGAAGATGGCGAACATCTTCTATTTACTTCTGCATTCAATCTGTTGCTTATGTTTTGGCTGAAGTGTATGAAGAAAATCTAGCTTCACACAGAAGCGTAGTTGCAAGAAGTAGGTCTTATAAATCTCCTGAAAAGAACTCAGGGACCCCCAGGGGTCTACAGGCAGCACTTCGAGAACTGTCAGACTAGTGATTTTATAATCTCTCACATTCTGATTTTCAAAGGAGATTTAAATTTCAAGATTTTAAACCAAATATTAAAAAGATTGATCTGTGTCACATATATACCTCCAAGGTCTTTGACCTCCACATTTGAGAAGTCAGCTTTGCTTTCAGAGAGAAAAGCAGTTTAAAAAATAGATTACCAAAAAACCCTACTACCCGTGCCTATATTTAATTGCCAGAAGTAGTTCTTTCTTTATGCTTTCAAATCTGAAGACCCAGACACATACTTATGAATGAAATACGTATTCATCAACCATAGGCAATAGGAAGTATTCCGTGAATTTTGATTTGTCATCTTTTTCCCTTGGTCTTTCGAGGAACTATGTCATATGAATCATGATGACTGCCAAAAATGTATAGGGTGATAATGGAAACCGACTTATTGCCCAACTGTCTCTGGCCCAACCCTGACTTAGCAAACTGTGCCTGCTAGGGAGCTTGATCCTCACAGGGCTTTGGGTGTAGCAACAGGAAATTGATCCTCGAAAATCTTACATAGGATTCAGGTACAGTTTCACATTGAAAGCAATGGACAGGGTGTGTTTATAAATCAGCAGTTTGCAGAATGTGATGGGCCATGTAGTACAGTTAGTTAATAGGGTAACTGAGCTTGGTGAGACCTGTCCACAGGTGCCAAAAAGGTAAAGAAGGGCATCATGAAGTGAGGCCAATGGCTAATTAGGCCAATGGGTCTAGCCTAATCCTGGATCCTGGGTACAGAAAGAACACTCTGGCACCCCATTCCTGCATGTTGGACTGATTCAGACCATATTCGCTAACCTTTGGCAGTCTTTTGCCATCTGTGAAGGCTTCTTTCCCATTGCTTCTCACTGCCCTTGTCCTGTCTCACTCAGGCCCTTGATTTCTCCAATGACATCCCCCATCTCAACTGCCCTTCTCTTCCACTTCACTGTTCAAACTCTTGAGAGAACCCAGCGTTCAAGCAGACCACTGACCATATACATTCAACCTTCAAGCTTCCAATACAGATGTCCTGGATCCTGCTTTCTCCTTATTCTCTTTTCTAAGCCCTGGTGTAGAATCAGGGTTCTTGACTTCCACCCCCACCTCCTTTGTAGGAACATTTGCATCTTTAAAAGTAGGTGTAATTGGTGGTGCTTCAGCAGAGTGTCACAAAGAGAAGTGAAAACACTCACGTGCTATGAGGGGAAATGCTGGGGATGGGGGGGGGAAGGTCACGAGGATATTTTTCATTCCTACCCTCAAAGCTACTTCAAGCTATTCCTGTCAAGAGAGGAGGGTCACACCCCAGAAAACTCGGTTTTGGGTCTCTGGTTTGATGTGAATTCCCCTACTCCCTTTGCTAGTAAAGAACATGAGCAGTTTTTTCCATACTTATTTGAAGAAAACACAATAGTGATCTTGTAGCTTTATATGAGGACTTACAGTACATGGCTTATATTTGGCCTTGTTTTTTCCAGGTCTGTTATTGAAATCCAGAGAGAAAGCAAGGGAGGCTTCATTGGGGGACTGCCTACTGAGTGTCAGTCACTGTATTTCTGCAATAATAGCAGAATGACAATAGGTTTTTGTACTAGCTAGAAAAGGATACCTGTGTTTCTGCCACATGGCAAATCACTGAATCCATGGTAGCATCTGGAAAGCTGAATTTTCCTATTTCACACTCTCTTTTTCTTTTTCTTTGTGGTTTGATTATTCCTGGCAATGATTCCAGCCACACTTTTCTCTCTGGGTTTATGTCTCTCCTGGATGTAACATAGCAATCCAAAGCCAAGTATGACACTCCACTGAACTATAATAAGGATGGTATTCATCTCATCTTGATTGCATCTATCAGTAGACTGATGTAGGGCAGATTCCATTTAGAGTAGAACTGGTTGTCTGGGATTTCTCAGTGGGTAGATGGATTTGGACTCTCATTCATGAAAGTCTTATCTGGTCTTATCATGCCAGATAGATCCTGGAAGGGACCTTATGTGCCAGTCAAAGTCTGCAAAACATATTTGATTCTCAATTTTCATGTCCCATTAAAGTTGGGGGGTGGGGCACAAAGGAGAAAGTACTGGGTATACTTACAAAAAATGTTAATTAAAATTATAGGAATGAATGTATGGATTAAGTTGTGGAATAGGAATAATAGGACCTAATGACATAATAGAGTTTGTTTTAAAGTGTAAACACACACACACACACACACACATTCATATTTCATGAAGCAATAGCAGAAATTTTTTTCTAACAGAGCAAATAAACTTAGGAAAACCAGACTCATGAATTTCTTCACATTCCTAGCTCTATGACCCTGTGGTTTATTTGGTTAGTGTTCTCTTTCCACACTTGGCTACCAACATAGCTTTCTATTCTGAATTTGTTACTGCAAAGTAAATAGCTTAAGTTTTCCTCTCACACCTCACTGGATATTAATCTTTCAGAGTCCTTGCCCTCCCTTTTGCAATGTTCCTGATGTCCATACTTCCTATTGAGAAACTGCTGCTCACACTGAGGATATCCTGCTTGGTCAGTGGGTCAGTTGTTTTGAATGACAATCTCAGGACAGTTAGGGTAGAGGGCACACCTATGCCTGAGCAGCCCTGAGTTTTGTCAGATTCAGATTCTCCTGCTAATCATGATCTTAAACAATAGTCATCAAATGTTGCTTTGGCTGCAAACATTTTGTAATGAGAAGCATTACATGTTGTTAGATGTGATTCTGCTATTGATTACGTATTTATTAGGTTATACAGCGAAACATCTTTTAGGAGCCCCAGATACTCAGTGAAGCACTGTAACATTGAATAGAAACAGTCATGAGGTGATTTGAGGAAATGATCCCAGCAGGACTGTTGTTAAATTGACTTCCCATAGCATGTCCCTATTGCTTGATAGTGCTGGAAAAAATCTGATGTGGGAAAAACATTAGCAACTTTGCTAAGGCATGTATCATTGAAGGAAATCTCTTTATTTGAGGGAGAGAGCTTGTTCCAAGTTGGGGGAAATTTAGAGAACAGTTTGTGGAAGTCTGTGTAACTCTGTAGGCGTCTTAGTTATTTATTACTGTGTAACAAACTACCTTAAAATTTAGTGACTTAAAACAGAAATCATCTTATTGTTCTTGATCCTATGGGTCAGGAATTCAGACAGGTCTCTGCAGGATTGGTTCATCTCTGCTCCAGTGGTGTTGTCTGAGCCAGATCACCTGGGGCTAGAGGTGCTTGGGGCATGGTTCTGGCTGCTGGCTGGGGTACTTCACTTCTCCAGGTGCCTCTCTCCCCATGGAATCTCTTGTGGTTCAGTAATTGTATTTACATTGAGGTGGCAGGCTCTGCAAATCCTCTCAAGGCCTAGAAGTCATGCCGTATGCCTCACCCATATTCTATTGATCAAAGTAAAGCACAGGATCAACCTAGAACCTTGCAGAGGCACAGACTCCACTGCTTGTCTGAAATTGTTGCATGGCTATACAAGAATGATTGGTGGCCATTATTTGATGAAAAGCTACTATAGTGACTGACACCTAGCAAGGTGCCCCTAAGCTCCTTCACCAAGCAAACTAGTATTAGCCAATTGCCTCTTGTCTTTTCTTATGGACTCCAAAATGCTATCAATTATAAGATGCACATTGTTCTGTCTACCAAGTAAACCATGACATGGCATCAATTATTAAGATCAAGTCCAGAGATATTAAAAGGTGAGAGAAATATGAATGTTAAAGTTAATAAAAAGTGGTAATCACCTACTATTTAACTCAGTAGAGTTCAAAGATGATTGCATAAATACATGAGGTTTAAAATGTAGTCATTTGTTTGATCATTGGCTCTATTAGATACCAACTTGTGTTGGTCTCATCCTGACTAAAGCACTCATTCTGATCTACTGGTCTTAGAGAACCATTATTTCCCTCCCACCCCTTATCAAACCATGGAGAAAAGCAGCCCATGGGAATAAGGAGAACAATTAAATATTTGTAGCTCAAATAGCAAAGCTATGGTCTATTGGGAAGTTAGAACCTACTTTTTATTCTTTCTACCACTCAGTTCAATCAATATACCTTGACCCCTCTAGTGGTTCCTTTAATTCACTTGCTGAGCATTTTTCACCATTGAATACTTTCTCAGTATTTCACAATGACTTCTTAGGTAATAGGGTACCAGGAATACAGGCGCGGCAGGGACTGTCACATTTCAAAAGTTATCCAGTACTTACTAGGGCTCTATTGTATACTAGAAGCTGGGAATGCAATGGTCAAACAATGGATGTGGGATTGGGGTACAGTTCAGTGGTAGAGTGCTTGCCTCATATGTGTGAGATCCTGGGTTTGATCTCCAACACTGCAAAACAAAAATAAAACAAATCAAAATGATGAATGTGGAGCCTGCCCTCATAACTTATAGTCTGGTGAAGGAGGTAGGCAATGAATAAGTAAAACAAACATTTTAAATGAGAGCTCCTTAAGAGTTGTGAGGAAACAAAGCAGGTGATGCAGGATGGCCTTCTCTAGACAGAGGCAGTCATGCAGGGGCATTCCAAATGGATGTTTAAGCAGAGACTTAAGAACCTAAAAAAGATGAGAAATCCAAACAGTGAGGGGAAGTTCCTCTGAAATAAGGGAAGGACACAAGCACGTTCTGAAGGTGCCAAGGAGGGAGAGAGCTTGACATGTTCTTAGAACTGAAAGTGGATTGGTATCATCAGAGCACAAAAAGCAAATTTCTTTAGAATATCGTAAAACACAGATAAAGATGCATGTCTAATTTCTGCTATGTTCTGCACGGGCAAAATAAATTATCAAAAAATTTTTAAAAAATAAAATGAGACAACAATAACAAAAACCAACTGGACCCAGAATCTTACAAGTCTATTAATAACATCTTTAAGAGTGAAAAATGGGCCTTAGAGTGGTTTGTTTCCTCCCCCTTCTTGGCTGTATGTTGAGAATGTTTCTTGAATGTACAAGAATGTTTTTTGGATAATCAGTAAGTCATGTTTTTTGCTGCTGTTGTTTTGGTTTTTGGGAGATGGAGTCTCACTATGTAGCCCCAGCTGGCTTCAAATTTGAGATCCTTCTAATTCAGTGGGATTACAGGTATGTGCCACTCTAAGTCAGTGTTGTTACTGTTTTTTGGGTTTTTTTTCCTGTTCTTTCTTCTTCTTCTTTTTGGCAGTATTGAGGGTTGGACTCTGGGCCTCACACTTGCTAGGCAGGCAACTACCACTTGAGCCACTCTGCCAGCCCTTTTTGTGTTTGCTGTTTTTGAGACAGGGTCTCACTCTATCCCCACGCTGGAGTGGCCCTCATTCCTCCTATTTATGCTTCCCTCCTAACTGGGATGGCAGGCTATAAAATTATCAGCATTAATTTGGAGTAATGGATGATATTATTTGCTGCCACTAAATTGTTGATGCTTGATTTGATAGTAAAAAATGCATTTGATTTTACTTGTTACAAATTTGGGCCTTCATTTGAACCATTATTTGTTACCATCATCATTGCATTTCTATTTTAAATATGTTTTCTTTTAATAATAAATCCATTACCTTGAAATCTCAATTAGCACACTTTAAAATACAATACTGTTTAGGAGTTGCTAGTACAAACAGGATTTCATAAAATAGCCAGTGGCTTTGTGAATTTATACTGAGGCCAGCTCTGCAGTCTTTATAGTTTCATATGGTGATGCAATAGGTCACTCATTCTCCCATTACCTTTCTCTATGAAATGACTGAAAACCCTCAAGGTATACATTGTAATGAAATTTAGCTTTCCTTGGTACTAACATGACCATATGTTCAGTGTGAATGCTGCCCTAAAATCAAGTGGGGAACTTCAATAAAAGGGTGTGTTCCCAGGATTCCAGAATGTGCTTTTATTACTTTAATATTATCATAAATATGAAAATACAAAAACATCTCAACAATTTCTTTCCTCCCTGCTCCTTGTATAAAGAGGTGAAACCTTACTTCCTTTCCTTGAATAGAGGCTTAGTGAGTCACTTGGTCAATAAAATACAGCAGAAGTACCTTTAAGCACTAGCAAGGCTGGGTCATTTATCTCCTTCTCTTGAATTCAAGTGCTTGGAACACTCTAACTGCCCTGCCCTAAGAAGGCCAAGCAACATGTCCTGGCACTGCCATAGACAGCTCCAGCTGGGCTCCTAGCCAATAGTTAGCATCAAGTTCCAGTCATGAGTGCATCCCAGATGTCTCACTGCAAATGCAAGAAAAAACAAGTGAGAATTACCCAGCTGAGCCCAGTCAACTTGGAGAAACATGAAAAATTATGATAAATTGTAGCTTTACATCACTAAGTTTGTTATGCAGCTACAGGGCCCAATAAGAGTGTTCCAACCAAATGCTTCATTTTCCCTCAGGAAACCTGGTCTTTCCTCTTTGCACACCACCTCAGGGAAAAACATCACCTTGATCAGGTCAAAAATTGGACAGTCCTACTTAATCTTTTATCAAATGCTGCATCCAAACCATTAGTGTATGCTTTGGCCCAATCACCAGATTGTTTTTCAAATTTCTTCATTTATTACTCCTTCTGCCTCTCATATTTTTATCTAAGAGACAAGTGTCTCTTTCCAGAGTCTCTGACACAGAAGCTTACCTGGTCTCTTTGTAGCCATTCTGTCTTCCAGTGTTATACTCTACATGGCATTCAATGATCCCTTAAAAATGGAAAGCATTCCTCTGCTTGAAATGCTTTCTTCAGACTTAGAGTAACTTCAAAGTGCTCATCTTGAGCCAAAATACACTCCAGATCTGTCTCTTACTTCCTTGCCAACCTCTTTTCCTACTGCTCTTCTCCTGCTATTTCTTGAACATGTCAATCAAAACCCTCCTCAGCTTCTTTACACTCACTCCTCCCTCAACCTGATATCCTTCCTTATCCATGTCTTGATGCAAATTTGTTCCCATCAGGAAGGCCCTTCCCTGATTACCCTAGCTAAAATAGCACTGCTTGTCTTCCTCCATTTCCTAATACCACTTTGATTTTCTTCATCATATTTATATCACCCACCTTTACTTTTGATTTCTGTTATTGTTTGAATCTGAAATGTCCCCCAAAAGGTTCGTGTTAAAGGCTTAGTTTTCAGCTGTTGGGCTTTTAAGAAGAGAGGGGATCTTGAGGGTTCTGACCTAATTAATGGATTAATCCCTTGATAGATTCGTAAACTGATGGTATTATTGGGAGGTGGTGAAAAACTAGGAGGTAGGGCCTAGTTGAAGGGAGAAGGTCACAATGGGGGTATTCTCTGGAAAAATATACTTTGCCCCCCTTTCAAGTTCTTTTTGCTTCCTGTCTGCCATGTGGTGAGCAACTCTAATCCACTGTACCCTTTCTATCGTGATGCTCACCCAGAAATAACAGAGTGAAGCAACCAGGAACTGAAACCTCTAAAACCATGAGACAAAATAATTCTCCTTTAAACTGTTTCTCTCAGGTATATGTCACAGATACAAAAAAAAAAAAAAAAACTGACCAATAAAATCTCTTTATTTGTTTACTATTTCTCTACTACTAGAACGTAAGCTCCATGCAGTCAGGAATTTTCTCTGTTTTGTGTCACTGATCCTTCACCAGTAGCTGGCACTGTATCGAGTATGCCCTCAATGAATAATTGAAAGAATGAAGACTTCCTGAGCCTGTTTGCCAGTGTCAGTAAGTACTGACACACATCTGCCTTCATCACATCTAAGCAGATGTCTTCCATACCTCTTTCTGCTCTGACTATCTACCATGTACCTCCCAGGCTAGAATAGGGTGGGAAAGAGGTCACATCATCCTCATGCATCCCCCATCTCAGAACTGGGTAGTAGGAGTCTCAATATATGACCCAAAATCTCATTTCAATTCTAACTTCTTGGAGCTCAGGTTCAGACTAGTCTTTGTGTAGGAGCCTATGAAAGTCCCAGTGATAGACCTTGGTCCTTCATCTACTTAATAAATGTTGAAAGATCTCCTGCTGTGTCTAGTTGCTACACAAAGGGCTGGTGGTATAAGGGGACAGAACAGACTGGGCTCCATCTATCAAAGCTGTCATTTTAAAGAATGCTTGAAAGATGATGCAGCCAGGGAGCAAGTGTCAAAGGTGTCAAAAAGATGCCTAGAACCATAGCCTTGGGGTGTGAACAGCTTACAGTTCTACCAGTTTAGCCCAGACTGGACTCTGTGGGTCTGGATCCTCAAAAGGATCCTCTAGCTCCCCTGGATCCTTTAAAGGTCCTCTAGTCTTCCATAAATCTGAGACTAGACTAGCTTTCTGGCTGTAACTGCCCTTCATGCATAATAAAACCATGTATTTGTATAATATTCCATCTGAGGAACTATAAGAGACATCTTTATTGGTGCCAGCTAGGTGCTCAGCACCATGAAGGACAAACAACAGTATCATTCTCTCTAGTCCTCATAACAAGCTTGGGAGGTGGGGTCATGGTCCTTATTGCACAGTTGAAAGACTAGGAGCTCACAGTTCAGTAACTTGGCACACAGCTGATATAGAGCAGACAAGATTCATATCTGCCTGGCTCCAAAGTTTATGTGTTTCCTTGGCACTGCATTATTGCTTATTAAAAATTATAGTAAAATGTCCTGATGTCAACACTTTTAAAAGTTGATTCATATTATTTTTTTTTGTCATTAAAAATTGACCCTCTGAACCAGAATGGTCAAGTGTTACGCATTTTACAGAAGAACAAATGCAGTCCAATTAGACAAGCTTAGTGGAAGCCTTTTAACATTACCAGGCAGGACTGTGTAGACAAAATATCCCCTCACATTGGCTGCCACTGTACCCAATGTTCTAGCATAAAAGATTTCTTTCTTTCTATTTGGGACTTCAACTGCTTTTTATTAAAATATGAGTAGTACACTTAAGAGGGTTTATACTGTAACTAGTTGTCAGTTAGTCTTGATAGTGTCTGTCTGAGAGTGTACAGACAAGGTTATTGTTTTCAAAGCAGTACATCCATAAAAGGTTCTGGACAGAAGACCCTTGATAGATCATTTTGGTCTAACTGGAGATATTCCTTGACTGGTGGTAGCCACTGACTACATTAGAGAGTAGTGAACCAGCCAGACCCCAAACCTCCTGCCTCCTGACTTAGAACTTTTTCTCAGTGGAACCTAGCCACTGGTTTGGGCTGTCTGTAGTCTGAACCCAGCATTTGGCCCTCTTTGGGGGGAGCCATGTAGTGCCTAAGAACGTACAATTAACCAGGACAGACCCAGACAAATGAGGGAGAAAACGCTCAAACTTCATTTGATGCAAGGATTTATGTTCTTTAGAAGTTTTCTCCTTTACCTTGTTAGTTCCAACATGGGGAACACCATATGTTGGAAGCCAGAAGCAGCACACAGGCATGTGCTCCAAAACCCTGGGACAAGTGCACGAGGCTCCAGGATTGTTCTCAGCAGGGTTCTCTCCTTGACAGAGGATGCAGCCAGCTCACTTTCTGGGTGCCATGATAACCAAGATTCTTCTGCCCACACATGAGGGATCTGGGAAACACTAGGACAACTGTAACTCATTAGGTCTTTTAAAGCATTTCAAAAGCCCGGAAGGACAGTGTATGAGCAAAACCCACACTCCACTGACAGCACTTAGGGCTATGAGAACAGCTAGGCACATGATGAAATATATTCAAGCAGTTTCCCTATATCACTGATCAGGGTTTGTTTTAGTTTAGTTTTTGTTTTTACTTCCTTTTTCCTTCAAACAGTAATCATATAGAAAGAACTATGCACTACCATAATGAACCTCTCTTTCTGCATCATGAGTTAATATGTAAAATTTTCCTATGTTGACCTTCCCTAGAATTTAGGAAACCTGCTCCAAGTGAGAATTTCAATTGGATCTTCTGTGTAGATTTAGAGATGTAGGCTACCAGCTTACCAAAGAAAGATATAATTTCCTATCAACATTGAAGTACTCTTTATACTTCTTGCAGGTGTTAAATACTGGATTCCTGATTCATTGATTTCTTTAAAAAAAAAAGGGGAATCACTTAACTATGTTATCTCAGGGTTATTTTTGCAAGTAACAATAGCTAAGATACATTAGTGTCAGTATGATAGTGCCTTAGTGTGCCTTATCTCAATGAATTCTTAAAACAATCTTGGCCAGTAAATACTAGTAGTAGTAATAATAGTAGTAGTGTTGTAAGGGAAAAGCAAATTCTATTTTCTCTACACTCACACTCAATACACTTTTGTTGCTAGGTATATGGGTTTCTTCCTGCATACTCTCCATTGAATACTAATTGAGTGTCCTTAGTTCAATTCTGTCATTGACCCAGCTTAGCATGGACTCCACATACTCAGGGCTCAGTCCTACAAATCTGCCCCTCAATTCAGATGCCAAACACAAGTCCCAGGTTGTCGTCTGTATTTCTGAAGGATCAGTTAAACATCAAAGTTCTCACACCCTTCTGCTTGGGTTCAATCATTTGCTAGGATGGCTTTTGGAACTCAAGAGTGTACTTACTTATGTTAACCAGGTTATTATATAATAAAGGATATGATAAACTAGGCATGGTGTGCACACTTGTAACTCCAGCCTGGAGCAGGAGAATTCAGAGTTTGAGGACAGCCTGGGCTACATAGTGAGATCTGTTTCAAAAAAAATATAATAAAGGACACAGAGGAACAAGTAGATGAAGAGGTAGGTGGAGTGAGATCTCAAAGGATCCTGGGTACCGGAGCCTCTGTTCCTGAGGAATTGAAGTACACAACTCTCCCAACATCATGAGGATATAAGGTCTCCATACCCTATAGCTGAATTTTTATTTAGACATCATCATGTAGACAAGGTAAACATTTAATTCAATCTTGCTGCTCTCTACTTTCCAGTATGTGTAGGGGGAAGGGGATAAAAGTCCCAAGCTTCTAATCATGTCTTTTGGTGACTATCCCGCTACCAAGAATTGCTGCATTAGAACAAAAGATGCTCCTATCACCCAAGAAATTCCAAGGGATTAGGAGCTCTGTGGGAAGAATCAGGGTCAAAGACCAAACATTATAACAAAAAATGTACCAAGCCACCTCTGCAACTCAGAGTTTAGGGGCTCTATGCCAGCAATCAGTGGCAGAGACCAAATATATATTTTTATTGTTACCTTATAGTCTCCATTCTACAGATGGGGAAATCAAGATACAGTATGTTTTAGTAACTTCCCTAACATCACACAACAGGTAACTGGTAAAAAGAATTAGGATTCAACCCAGGAGTCATCTAAATGCAGAGCCAATGATCATAACCTCTGTGCTTCAGAAGTCTACACCACAATCAGAACACGGACACAGCAGCTCCCAACTTCTGATTATCCAACTTACCGATACATATTTGATCACAGAATATGATAATTCATGACAAGAAATATATATCTGGTCTTGTGTGTATTTTAGAGCTCCCCAAATCTTTGGGATCTCAGAAGAAACAAGTATCTACTTGCATGTCAATGAGATGATTAAGGGGGTGCCTATTGGATTGCCTCCAGATGGGAACTAGTTGCCAGGGGCAAACAATAGTGTGGCTAGAGGATTGGAACATTCAGGAGTTGACATCAATGGCCAATAGTTTAATCAATCATGCATAAATAATGAAGCCTCCATATAAACAAGAGGACAGGGTTCAAAGAGCTTCTGGGTTAGTGAACAGATCCAGGAGCTGGAAGGGCAGCACAACCCGATTCCAGGGACAGAAGCTCTATGTTATGGACCCTTTCAAGTCTCACCCTGTGTATCCCTATGTATCTCTCCTGGCTGCTCAACTCTACCCTTTGTAATAAACGAGTAAAGGTAAGTAGATGTTTCCTTAAGTTCTAGGAGCCATTCCAAGTGATTGAATCTGAGCAGAGGCTGGTTATAGCTTGTTGGTCACAGTATAGGTCACAACCCAGCACTTGTAAGTAGCATCTGTAGAGGAGCCTGAAGGAGTCTTGTGGGACTAAGCCTCTACCCTGTGGGGTCTGCACTAACTATGAGCTGGTTAGTGTCAGAGATGAACAGCAAGACACCAGCTGGTGTCTACAAAGAATTGGAGAATTGCTTAGTGTGGGAATAACTGCCACATATTCGATGGCCTGAAGTCAAGCATCACTCAACTGTGGTCTGAACTGAAGCATCAAGAAAAATAGTTTTTCTCATTCAACTATGGAACCTCCCTACCCTTAGTCTCTCTACTGTTAGCACTTCTGCAAAGGGAGACTCTCTCAGCACCACTCCTGCCATCAGAGGAATTCATTCCTTCCCCATTCTGCTCCCTCCATCCTGCCTCTCTCTAGACTGCTCTCTACAGGCTGGTGAGGGAACTGTTAAAGCACAACCTGTCCGCTGCACTGCCCCACTTAGACACCTGCAGAATCCTCAGCACTCCATTTCACTTCCGCTGAGGTTTCCTTTGTTCAACCTGCAATCTGCATTCCAACAGCAACATTTCCCAGAGGAAAACGCATGAGTTAGTTTCAAACAACCAGCATAACAATGAGCCCTCTCCATTGGAACTGCCTGACCCTTTAAGACTATTTTGCAGTAAAAATTCCTGTCTAACCACATGACTCAAAACCCCTCAGTGAAAACTGTGCTTTGATATACGTCAGTCAGTTTCCTGTTTCACTTTTTACTGTACTCATGTAAATTGATCTTCAGTGGATACTAAACTGTTTCCTAGTGCCAAAAATTATTAGTCATTTCAATGTTTAATAGCACGATTTGTGAAATCCTGTCCACTGTAAAACCATGCAGCTCTGAGTGATGTATTCTGAATTTCCTTCTGGCCTTCACTGTTTTGAAATGATCTGGTGATTATTTTCCATTACTGTTCATTTGTTGCAGAGTTTTTGTTCACACTTTTCTTTACATTTTTTTAGGCTAGCTTTTGAGATACCTCTTGTTCCACTGAAACTAAAATCTTGAGAAAATTTGCTATCATTTCTTTCAAGTTGCAAAAGTAATATATTTTGTTTATAAAAATTAAAAATTCAACCACTTAAAAATCATCTTTTGGCCTTTATTTAATACACTAATCAAAAAATAAAATTGCATTAAACTGAACATGCCTTTGTTGTATAAAATAACCTCCTGCCTTAGAATAGTAATTCAGCCATTCTAAAACTTGATCAGGAATAATTATCACCTGGAAGGTTGTAAAGACACGTGTTGCTGTAGGGAGTGGTGGCACTTGGGAGGTGGAGGCAGGAGGATCATGAGTTCAAGGATAGCCTGGGCTACATAGTGAAACTTTCTTTAAAAATCAAACCCAAAAGAGAATAAAACCAACAAAACAAAACAGATGAGCAAAACAAACAAAATACACACTAATTGTTAGGCCCACCCCTTAGAATTTCTGACTGAACAGGTCTGTGATGTGGCCCAAGTTGGCATTTTTAACAAGTGCCTAGGTGAAGTTGATGCTGCTGCTCTGAGGACCACACTTTGGTATAATGTCAGAGAAGGGCCTTGAGGATTATTTCTACCTTACTTATAGCTCTACTGGTTGCAGTTTACAAAATTCCACTGGGACTGACTTGTGTATAGAAGAGCATTTATTGGAAGTAGCTGAGATATCTCTCACTCCAGGATTGAGGAGTATAGCAGCACAACAGGATGGAAGTAGGTCTCTCTTTTCCTGTCCCCCCAAAATCCAGGCACTAGGTTGTTCTGTTAAAATAATTAAGAGAGAGCTCTGATTGCCACTGGCCAGCCAATGAATTGACTTCCCCTGGGGTCTGTGTCATCCCTGATTGAATCTGCTCAGGTTAAGAGTACGAGAGTCCCTTAGTTCAAGTTGGTGCCATGAGGGAGCATCATGAAAGTTCCATGTCTCAGAGAGAAATGGGATAGACTTGGCAAAGATGCTAATAGCATCTACTGTATTTGAACTGCAGAGAGAGCATTCTGGGAAAATTGAGACCCCCCCCCCAAGAAGCATATATCTAATAAGTGGCAAAGCCATGCCTGAAAGTGGCAAGTAGAGATTTGTTTTTGGCCAATGGTATTCTGGAATTGCTGATAAGTTTTGGAGAGCTGACTGTTAAATATTTATGAATTTTTTGAGCAAGTCAAACTTGGTAATTGGAAATTAGCCACAGTCAGAAAAATTAACACCACGAAAATCGGCTACCATTATAAACCAGGATATTTTTTCCTTTTCTTCTTTTGTCAAAGAGTCAGCTTGCAAGCATGTTCTTGCAGAATTCCATGTGGGGAAGTTTATAAGCAATGCAGACAGCATATTTTAGATGAGAAGCAACTCCAGTTTGCATTTCCTAGTAGTAGTAATCCAAACCTTAACATCAGAGGATTAATCCAGCTCTGTCAACTGCATGTCATTTTGCACCTCCAATCTGGATGACACTTTCTTTGACACACTTCATAAAATAAGCCCATGGTACTTATGTCTGCTCTGGTTCCTGGATTCAAAGTCAGCTCCTTTCTAATTGTTGAACAGAACATCTTTTTGTCTTTAAAGAGTAAGAAGCAAGTGCATGAGAGGCCAAGACAGATGTGTCTTTAAGAGACTCACTTTAAAAAGTAATAAGGCAGCCAATAAACAAATTCCTCTTGGGAAATCTGCTTACTGGGTAGTTATTTAAAGAAGAAAATCCATGTCTAAATTGCCCAAGATATCTTTCTCCAGGCTCCCATGGCGTGGTGTGGCGTGGCTTGGCTGTCCACTACCTCATTCCCATCAGCAGACAATGGCTGGGAGAGAAAGGAGCCTCTGTGCCTGTAAGTGATTCCCCAGGCACAGAGGCCCCTGGCCTCTACCACCTGTCACGGAGCCCACTGACGCACCTCAACTGTCACGTTGGCAGTTTTCTGCCCAGCCTCTTGTCCCACATTTCTTAAGAGTCACAAACTGCATGTACTCCACTGACCGCAAGACAGCACTGGAGCTGGGGGTGGGGTGGGAGAAGGCGGGGTATTTCCCTCCAATAATATTTCCTGAGCAAGAGCCTAAAACAACACAAAGCTATGCTCCAGCCTTCCCAGAGGAATGAATGTGAGGCCACCAATTGCTACCACCACTGATTCTGCTGTGACTCCAGTGTGATTTATTGGAAAGTGATGCTGTCATGAGATTTCCTAGGCATCCTCTTCTGTGGCAGACCTGACGCTACTTATTTGACACACTGAGAAATGAGGATGCCAAGACAAGTGAAGTCCTGGCACTTATGTCGCTGAAGATAAAAGCATTTTATGAATTCTGATGCTCCACATTCTTCCTTCTCTTTTTCCTTTCTTCTTCCTCCCACTGCCTCCTCTTCTTCCACTTCTCCCCTCACCCTCAACTCCATTTTTTTTTTTATTTTTCCTCTTTTCTATTTTTTTTTCATTTTTCTTTTATTATTCATATGTGCATACAAGGATTGGTTCATTTCTCCCCCCTGCCCCCACCCCCTCCCTTACCACCCACTCCGACCCCTCCCTCTCCCCCCCCCAATACCCAGCAGAAACTATTTTGCCCTTATTTCTAATTTTGTTGTAGAGAGAGTATAAGCAATAATAGGAAGGAACAAGGGTTTTTGCTGGTTGAGATAAGGATAGCTATACAGGGCATTGACTCACATTGATTTCCTGTGCGTGGGTGTTACCTTCTAGGTTAATTCTTTTTGATCTAACCTTTTCTCTAGTACCTGTTCCCCTTTTCCTATTGGCCTCAGTTGCTTTAAGGTATCTGCTTTAGTTTCTCTGCGTTAAGGGCAACAAATGCTAGCTAGTTTTTTAGGTGTCTTACCTATCCTCACCCCTCCCTTGTGTGCTCTCGCTTTTATCATGTGCTCATAGTCCAATCCCCTTGTTGTGTTTGCCCTTGATCTAATGTCCACATATGAGGGAGAACATACGATTTTTGGTTTTTTGAGCCAGGCTAACCTCACTCAGAATGATGTTCTCCAATTCCATCCATTTACCAGCGAATGATAACATTTCGTTCTTCTTCATGGCTGCATAAAATTCCATTGTGTATAGATACCACATTTTCTTAATCCATTCGTCAGTGGTGGGACATCTTGGCTGTTTCCATAACTTGGCTATTGTGAATAGTGCTGCAATAAACATGGGTGTGCAGGTGCCCCTGGAGTAACCTGTGTCACAGTCTTTTGGGTATATCCCCAAGAGTGGTATTGCTGGATCAAATGGTAGATCGATGTCCAGCTTTTTAAGTAGCCTCCAGATCCTCAACTCCATTTAGTAGTCATTGAGCATCCACCAACATATTGAGCTGGTACTTTGAGAATCACAGGAGTGTGCATTGAGGTAAAAAGTACAGCCCAGGATCCAGCTACTTCCCTCTGAAACATTAACTTGCCTCATCTCACTCATTGTTTTCTCAACAGGATTATCAACGTCCTATTATCAACAAGGATTGTTGGTTGGTGATGGTGGATATAACATGCTCCCTGCTTCTGCAGACTCATCGGAGAAGCAGACACTTAGAAAACTAATGAGAACCTGGAAAAGTACTTTGTATTAAATTGTAGACATGATGAACTAAGATTGCATCTAGTTTTATTGAATCTCAAAGTGCTTTCAATGGATTATTGCATCATATGATGTAATCTTTACAACCCTATGAGGTAGGCATGGGAACAATGTTAGTTTTTGGTTTATCTGTCCTTCCTGGACCAAGAGTTCCCTGGGGGAGGGACCTTGTTATAAAGTCAGAGATTCTCATAGTTGAAGGAATCATAGAAGAAAGACAACCAACTGAACACCTACAGATGAGGAATCTGAGGTAGTAGAAAAAGGGAATTCTACCTGGCCACCTGGGTCCTGTCCCAGCTTTCAGCTGTAGGGCTATATGCATGACTTCGAACATGACTTCTTTATATCTTGATATCCTCTTCTCTGACATGGATCAACACTATTTTCTCTGCCCACTTTATTGGGCTATTATGAGTATTAAATGCGGCAAAAGATGTGAAAACATTTGTGAAGCATCAAACACATGACACCTCTTTGTATCTATCTCTCATAAGGCCTATCTACAGCAGGGCACAGCTGTAATCCCAGCTCTGGGGAGGCTGAGGCAGGAGAACTGTAAGTTCAAGGCCACCCTTGGCTACATGTGAGACTCTGTCTCAAAAAAAAAAAAAATCAAAGCCAAAAAACCAACAAAAAAAAAAAGCCCAAGACCTGTTTAACTCTAGGTCACACTTGGTTTAGCTATGGTTATGTGGGAACCAGCATTTGATGACCTCTCGGGAGGCAGGGACAAGTTTTATTGACATTTGTATCACCAGCACTTAGTATAGCACCTTCTAAAAAGTTGCTGTACTAAGATCTTGTCGCAGATCGTGCTCATGCAGACCATCTATTATGGCTCTCTGGGCCTTTGGCTGGCACTGGTGGACGCGCTAGTGCGAAGCAGCCCCTCGCTGGACCAGATGTTCGACGCCGAGATCCTGGGCTTTTCCACCCCTCCAAGCCAGCTCTCCATGATGTCCTTCATCCTCAACGCTCTCACCTGTGCCCTGGGCTTGCTGTACTTCATCCGGCGAGGGAAGCAGTGCCTGGATTTCACTGTCACTGTCCATTTCTTTCACCTCCTGGGCTGCTGGTTCTACAGCTCCCGTTTCCCTTCGGCGCTGACCTGGTGGCTGGTCCAAGCCGTGTGCATTGCACTCATGGCTGTCATCGGGGAGTACCTGTGTATGCAGACGGAACTCAAGGAGATTCCCCTCAACTCAGCCCCTAAATCTAATGTCTAGAATCGGGCCTTTTGGACTCTCTACTGGCACTTGGGGCTCCCAACACCTTGGGCTGCTCAGACCCTCCACATGAGATCTAGCCCAGGTCTGAGAGGAACCCTGGAAATGTGAAGTCTCTGTTGATGGAGAGCTAGCGAGGCCCCGCCAAGAAGGCAAGTAGCAGGATTACAGCTGCAAGAATAGCCTCTATCTGCCGAAGCCTTGGTGTCTGGGAAGTCAGAAAGGGGGACCTCTTTGAGGGTAATAACAGATTTGGAACCATGTTACCCTTGAGCCATCATATCTATCACCAGCGCGTTTAAAAAAAAAAATCAAGGATATCTGATTGGAGCAAACTACTCTTATAGTCATGTCTTACCTCCCTGGGACAGCTTTTACTTTTGCCATGTTGCCAAACCACAGTGATTCTGTTTGGAGAAACACTTGCTTTCCAGGTCCACAACCACAGAAAGAGACATAGGTGCAAAGTACCAGGCTGCTGTCAGGGAGAGGATGGCAGACGGAGGCATCAAGCACAAAGAAAATGCATAACCTGTACTGTTGCAATGCGTGTGTATACCCAAGAACTCATGGCTAACTTCGAGTTCCCTCTACCAGGTCCCTACCCTGCTGCCATCTCTCAACAAAGCAGGCCATAGGGTCCAGAGAAGACTCTCAGCGTCACTTTCAGTCTCACCTTCATAATGAAGTCAGCGATGGTGCCCTGGCTCCCACTGGACCTCAAAAAAAAAAAAAGTTGCTTTAAACATGTGTATTAGATAATGATTACTGGACACATGGATAAAAGAAACACAAATATGACTTGACTGAAGACAGGTCTGAACATTCTCTCTTTTGGTGATAATTCATGAATGTGTTTTCTGAGTAATTTTCCTTCCATCTCTAATTCAGTTCCTATGATATGACTATACCAGGATACAAAGGTCATTGTGTCCCTGCTGCCCAGAAAGATCACTCATGGTTGCTTCTATAGCATTTGGGAGGTAAAAGTGAAATCCTGCCATTCTTTCATCTCAGAGGGCATTTCCCATTTGCAAACTCTATTCCAATAAAGTTGAGAGTTAGTCAGAGACCTTAGGTTGGTATCCTATAGGCAATACTGCTGGATTGACAGTCATGGGAAAGGAGCCATGGGGCCAAGACCCAACAGACTTGCTGGGGCAGTCTGTGGTCCAGGCTATGGGTCCATAGTTGGGCAGCTCTCCTCTGCTCACATCCAAAAGCAGATTCTGAGACACTTCTTGAAAACAATGTGCTCATCTTCATCAGCTCCTTGATTTTTGGATTCAGGGGTGTGGGTCTATGAAGCACCTGCTGTATACTGTGCTTGAATTTCTGATGTGGAAGTTGTCTTCTAAGGTGAGAGATGACACCATGAGACTAAATGCCTTCAAGGAAGAAGTGTCAGTAGACTGAAGTTTTGAAGCATACTCAGTTAAGTGGGGGTGGGGAAGAGAAACCAAAAGAATGGGGAGAGATAGAGAAAATGAGAAGATGAAAGTGAGGTACTGACATGTCACAAATGCTAAAAAAGGAGTGGGAGAAAGAGAGAGATGACTTAACTGTCATATCTAGTAGAGTCATGAAAAGGAACTCTGACCATTAGATGGGGCAATAAGGAGGTTATCATTAAGATATATAAAAGTTCAGACATGTGGTATGTCAGAAGCAGAAAGTTAGGAGAGATGGGGCTGCCTAGGAAAGTGAGGCTCTGTGGTTCCTCACATATTTAAGAATTTGTACAGGAAAGAAATGTTGACCTGTGGTGAAAAGGGGTATCAGGATCAAAGAAAAGCTTATCAGTTTGGGCAACTCTCAGCACACCTGATGATGGGAGGAGAGGAGTCACAGAGAGGAAGGTTCCAAAGGAGATAATGGCTAGGGGGCCAGGATGTTCGGGAAGGGATTGGATTCTTATGACCAAGGTCAGAATCCTAGCCTAAACTTGTGAAATGAGAGTGAGTTATCAAAAGCTAACTCCCCAAACCACAGGCAAACTTATTAAGCACCATTAAAGTAAGGATATTTACAGATTGAGGGGGGATATTTATAGAGGTTGGGGGTCTGGGTTCAAGTGGTTTAAGGCAGGTCTTTTATTTTGTCAGGGCTAAGAAATTGAACACAAGGCCTTGCACAAGTTAGGTAAGTGCTCTACCACTGAGCTACATATCCAGCCCAAGGCAATTCTTTCAAAGGGGGATGTTGACTGGGACTGGACAAAGTTCATAATGGGACAGTTTAATATTGGTGAACACAGCAATGTGAAAGCCAAATCTTGGATAGGTAAACAGCTATTTCACAAGTGAACTGTTTGCTCAGGAAATCTATTATCCTAAGAAGAGAGCTGTTTGCTTAGATGAGCAAATATTTGCCTAGACAAGCAAATAGGGAGCCAGGCCTGATGGTGCACACCTCTAATGCCAGTACTTGGGAGGCCAACACAGAAGATTATGAGTTTGAGGCCAACCTGGGCTACAAAGTGAGATCTTGTCTCAAAAATGAATTAATTGATTAAAAAATTTTAAAAAAGAACAAGCCAGGCATGCCTGCAATACTAGCTACTTGGGAAGTGGAGATAAGGAGGCCAGAGGTGGGGTGGGGGGTGCTGGGGAGATGGGGAAAGAGTGAGATACCCCTCCATCTCAATAAATAAATCAGATGTGGTGGTGTGCACCAGTTATCCCATCTACAGGAGAGTATATGGGTAGGAGGACCATGGTCTGAGGCTGAGCAAAAACATGAGACCCTGCCTGAAAAGAAGGAAAGCAAAAAAAGGGTGGGGGGCTTGACTCAAGCGGTAGAGCGCCTGCCTAGCAAGTAAGAGGCCCTGAGTTCAAACCCCAGTACTGCCCAACACAAACAAAAAAAGCAAATAGGGAAGTTTACAGTCTTTTTTCAAGATAAGAATTTCCTGGAAAAAATAGGTGTCATGTTGACAGAGATCGCTTAATGTCTTAATGATCAGTCCTGACTGGTTAGGGTCTTGCAGATGGCCTCAACTCTCAAACTTGAGGGCTTCCTTAAGAGTGAGCATAAACCAGAAAGATTCTAGCAGTGGTTCTAAACTTGACTAACACTGAAATCATCTAAAGATGTTCAAAAACATTAATATATGGTTCCCTCCCCAAGCATTCTGATTTATTTGGTATGGAGGGTGATCTGGGCATCAGGATTTTTGCTCTCTAAGTGTGTTGGTTAGCTTTCCATCATCATGACAAAAATACTTGAGATAAACAATTTAGAGGCAGAATGATCTATTTTGTCTCACAGTTTCAGAGGTTTCAGTCCATGGCCACTTAACTCCGTTGTTTCTGAATCATGGTAGGCAGCATGTGGTGGAGAAAGCTACTCACCTCATGGCAGCATGCAGCAAGGAGAGATTAAGAATGAGGAAGGGACTAGAGACAAGATATACCCTTCCAGGGCATGCCCCTAGTGACCTACTTCAAACTAGGCCTCACCACTGGAAGTTTCCACCACCTCCCAATAATGCCATCAAATTCCTAATCCATCAATGGGTTGATTAACTCATTAATGATGTCAGATCCCTTTTGATCTAATCACTTTCCAAAAGCCTCAACTCTGAACACTACTGCACTGGGGGGAACCAAGCCTTTAACATGTGAGACTTTGGGGGCACATTTCCAATCCAAACCATAATACCAAGCTCAAAGTTCAGAAAATACTTCACTAGAATTAAAGAAAAGGCAGGGATGAAGTAACCATTTGGACGATGCCTTAGAAATATAAGAAAGGAAGAATAATATATTAAATGTTAAAATCAGAGAGCAGGACACTATACTAAGCATGGCATACAACTTCAACCACAGAAGACATAGAAGGAGGTGGTGGTGAGGAACTGCTACATGGGCTGATCCAGGGTGAGGATGGTTGTCGTGGCCACTGGGAGGTTAGATAGAGGAGAATGACACACTAAGCAAGTTCACCATGGAGGTCAAAGTGGAGAGGATGGGCTTGGGCAAAGGGAAGTTCAGACAGCTGAGAGATGTGATCCGAGAGGTAGAAGCCTGCAGTATGGATTTCTGAAGTGGAGAATCTCTGAAGGAGCGTTAGAATGAGGAGGCCCAGAACATAAGGGTGTTGCTTCTCTGACAGGTGAAGGTGGAAGTCTGAGGCATCCTGGAAGAGAAGGAGAGAGATGTGGGGTGTTGGAGGATGTTAGGGTGACCTATGTGGAAAAGACAGAACACTGCAAAGATGTGGAGGTGGCCATGAGCACACAGGAAGGTACAGTGTTATTGTTGGAGAGGGTAGTGTACATAGATTAAATGGAGTCCAAAAGATGAAGTACAAAGAAAGATACCTATGTCCTGACAGCCTAGAGATGACCTCAGGGAGTGAGGAAATCCTGTCCAACCCCCTTCACTGTTGAACAGAGAAGGGGCCTGGGAGGAGGTAAAGGCTATACCAGATCAATGAGTGAGATTGAGGCCATCACCTTGGAATTACATATTCTTTTCATTTCTTAAGATCATCTAATTTTTGAGTAGGTCATACATTCAATGACTTAAATATGAAAAGAGGACTAAAGAGGGATATTGTCAAAAGTCCCCTTTCACTTTGTCACTGTTAGTCCATTTCCCACCTGTCCAATAGGCAACCATTACTTCAGGTTTCAAACATATCATTCGAAGAGTTATGGCTGTGCATATGTAAACATGTGTAAGAACTTGCTCCCTCTGTCTATACATCAGTGGCATATTGTCAGGGCAGCTATTATGATTCATCTTCAGCACACAATGAGGACAGTGGTCCCAAGCTTGTTCAACATGGAAGGATTGAAAGAAGGGGCATGTAGCAGTATGTCTTGAATTTACATAAAACACAGATTAATGCTTTTTCACAGCCCCTATTATGTACAGTGTGGATGTATTCATAAGTTATTAAATGTCCTACAATGAATATTTTGGTTGTTCCTGATTATATATTTTATAAACAATGATGAATATTTCATTTTGCACATATCCAAGTATAAATGATGAATTTCTCAAAGTGTAGTTACTGGTTAAAGGATTTCTTTCTTTTTCTCTTTCCTTTTGCAATACTGGAGATTGACCTTAAGGCCTCCTGCTTGCTAGCAAGCACTCTTAACAGTTGAGCCATACCCCAGTCCTTTTGCTTGTAGTTTGTTTTTCAGGCAGGTCAACAAGTACCAAATCCAACTCAAAAAACAACAATGTACTTTTTCCCATCCTTTCTGGGCTGAAGCATCTGTCTGTTCTGAGGGAAATGCTAGGGAACTGGTGACAGAGATTAACAAAGTGGTGTTACAAAGCTGAGTGGACGAGAGAGAGAGAGAGAGAGAGAGAGAGAGAGAGAGAGAGAGAGAGAGAGAGAGAGAGAGTCATTCATTCAACAAGCATTTATTGAGGACCTATTATTGGGTACCAAGTGCTATTCTGAATCCTGGAAACAGGAAAAGTCTGGACAAGTTCTGTGGTCTCAAGGAGTTCAGTGAAAGAGACAGATAATAGACAAGATTATCTCAGCATGGGATACGTGTTACAAAGAAAATAAAAGAAATGGGACAAAGCTCCATTGCAAAGCTGCATTAGATTGGATGGAAATAGATCTGGTTAGGGAAGAGACAAATGAGCTGAGGCCTGACACACAAGAGGGAGCCAGCCAAGTAATGGCCTGGAGAAGAGAATTCCAGACTGAGGGAGGGAGCAGCAAAGGCCAAAGAAGAAGGTAGGTTCAGTCTGTGAAAGCCTTGACAGCCTGTGCTAGAGAGTTCGGCTTTTATTTAGAAAGAAGTGAAGTCACTGGAGTATTGATGTGATCTGATCTGAATGTTTAAAGAGATTATTCTAGTTTAGAATTGCCAGATAAAATTACAGAATGTCCAGTTAAATTTGAACTTCAGATAAATAGTTGCTAAAAAATTTAAAATAAATTTGGTTTAAATATTTAGTTGAATTTTGTTGCAATTCATGAATGGGGAGCATCTTTTTCAAGATTTAATAAGGTACTCAGATGAGCTGAGCAGAGGAAGTTAGCTTTATAGACAAGAAAGAAAGGGCTTGAAGGAAACACAAACAAGGAACAAAAAGTAAACTAGTTGTTTCAAAGCTACTTTCCTTATAAGGTTAAAACATAAGGGACTTTCTTATCATGACAGCTCAGGTAAACAGGGACCCTTCTAATTGATTGCTATGAATCTCATGATTTTTGGAAAAGTGGACAATTTCAAAAGTTGGTTGGATTACATGGTATTTACTATCAGTGTCTCCATTCTGATTTGGTCAGTCTGTTGGGCTTAGTTTAGGAGCTTAGTCCAGCACAATGGCCTCCCATAAATTTTATTTAACACAATGAATAATTTGGAGGCAATAAAAGTAATTTTGGTAATACCTTACATAATAAAATTTACTCATTGTTAATCTTAAATTAACAAACTTAAACTGGGTGGCTCATATTTTTATTTGCTAAGTCTAGCAGCCCTATTCTGGCTATTGGAGATAGAGGGGTTATGATAGGTTAAGAGGATTCATTAATAAGATTTTGGGGAGTCCAGGAAGCTAGTATGGTGGCACTTGAAAAGGAGGAAAGTGGGTGGATACAGAATATATGTTGGAAGTTGAACCAAAAGAGGGATCTGACAGTCTGCTGTGGAGTAGCAAGGAAGGAGCACCATCAGGGTGACTCCTAAGTTTTTGACACCTAGCGGGATAGTTGCAGAATGATTGTGGGTTTTTTAGGCCTCAACTTGACATCGCTTATGCCATCTTAAAATCTGCTTGACCCTAGAATTGTTTGGCTCCAATAGGGACAGGCACCCCCCAAATGAAACATCTTGTTTCCCGACACCTGTGCCAGAACACAAGACCTAGTTCTTTGACCACCCCTAGCAGCGTCCTATTCTTGCCATTGGTCCGTGACTGAAACATCCTTTTTCCCAGCATGTGTACCAGAACACAAGACCCAGTTCCTTGACAATCTGTAGCAATGGACAATGGACAAGCCACAGTGAAAAAATTCCTCTGCCCTTTACCAGGTCTTTCGTCTCCTATATACCCCCAGTCTCTAAGCAGCAGTGGGCTCTAGCATCTACTAGAGACCACCTCAGCAGGTTTCTTCTCCTGGGTAAACCTGTGCTGACTGTGAGCCTTTTCCTCATTTATCTCTCTGTGCTTTACAGTCTAACAGCTTCCTGTTTGTTTATTTTACAAAGTCTGCAGATATGTGACTATTGAATAAATAATAATAAATCAAAATAAGACACAAAGTGGTTTAAGGCAAAGTGAGGAAACTTTCTTATTGAGAATAAACAACTCTCCAAATTCACCTTCCAAAATTAACTGTTATCTATATACTTAAAACTAGTATGTTCATTTATTGTTTGTTTCTTGTAAAGAGAACTTTAAATTTTTATTTAGAGTTAGAAAAAAAGAAACATAAAATGTTATTTGATAAGTAGCGCAAGCACTAATTAGATTTTGGCTAGTTTCTTCCTTAAAGCAAGAACTGATACTGAGGATGGGGAGTGGGAAGGAGAGAAAAAGCTTGAGTGATGCTCCAGGGAACGAGAAGACTGGAGAAAAGGTGAGAGATTCAAGGAGGTTGGCTTCTAAACTGCCTAATGGACCATTTTCTAAAACACTCCTTCAACACGTAAACACATGAAAGCTTTCCTGTTCTTTTGTGCTTTGTGATTCTGACTTTTCCATTTCTACAAGAAATGGACCCACTAACAAGAGTGGTTCTCTAGTCTGAGGAGTGGGAAGGAAAGGAGTATTTATTGAGCTCTTTACAACCTGAGATACAGGTGTGTTTTATACCTATTTTACAGAAGTTAGAATAACTTGCCTAAGGACAATGGTTATACTTGGATTTGAATGCAGGGCTGTCATTCATCTGAACCCTAAGTGAATAGATTTATTTTTTTTTTAATATCCATCACATCATCTTCCTCACATGGTTGTAAAGAGTTTGAATAACTTCATGCTTGATAAATATTTATGATACATTTCTTTGTTGGCTCTTTTCTCCTTCACAGATTCTCTATAATCCCAGAAATAGCCTTTTAAAAATTTCCTGTTGCTATTCCATTGACTATAAATAAGGACACAAGGAGCAGAAAGTCAATATGCAGCATGGTTTTGTTGTGAGAACAAAACTGCCTACAGACTGAGGTTGCAGGTAGATTGGGGGTAGGTGAATCTCCAGAGGAAAATAACTCTTTTGTTAAGATGATTTTAAAGGATCTTTTAATTGTCTGAGATAAGGCCTAGGCTAATTTGAAATGGGAAAATTGTTAGAAAAAGAGGGGAACTTCATCATAATAACAGAATACTTCTTGTGGTGTTAGATTTCTGGGGAAGAGAATTTTGGGTTAGTTTGCTTTAATTAATGGATTTTCATTTTCTTCTGCTGGGTTTGGGACCTGAGAATTCAAGGAAAAGCAAAGGTGGCCTTGACAAGAGAGTGAAACAATGGGCCCTGGCAACTAGCCATTCTTGAGAAGAAATGAGAGGATTCCTTGTGAAGCAGATAGCTGAAGAGGACCCAGATACAGGAGCGCTTTCCTGTTCTTTTGTGCTTTGTGATTCTCTTTGCTATTTCTGTCCTGAGGGAACTGATTAGCCTATACAGTTTAGGTTTTGTTGGCAATGCCTTAGGGATGAAGGTGGAACTGTATTAATTCTTGGAGCAAAACCAGGAGAAAGGCAGTCTTCAGAAGCTGTTATGAAATAGTAAAAAATCTCTCTGGAGTCCTCTGGAATATTCTGGAAGTGATGGGATTTCCTGCTGTTGTGCAGGATAAGAGTTTGAGTAATTTAATTTGGTTATTAAAGGAAGGCTGGAGAGGGAGAGTCAGATTATAGTATGGTCTGGAAAATTCTCAGCACTGTGTTGATGGCAGGAAATTAGATATAAGACATGTGAAGTGTGAGAAGGTGCTGTGGTTGGGTTTCTCCCACAGAAGGAAGAGAAAATTCCTGCATCTCTTGTCATACAAATGACATGCAAATTAGGATGCCTACAGTTTGATTACCTCATTTTGGCTTCTTCAAGAGGAATTGGGACAACAAAAGGGAATGTTTGTCAATAGTCCTCAGTTGTTATATTTCTTCCAGGGGAAACAAAAGGGTAAATTTTTTACCAAACAAATCCCAGGGTTTTTAAATGAGTTTTTCAAATGACTTAATGTCCCCTTCCAGAAAGTATACCAAAAAAGAAAGAAAAGGAAATGGTCAAAATGTGATCCATAGACAAAATGAAGGTGTGGCTCAGTGGAACAGTGCTTGGCTAGCAAGCACAAGGCCCAAAATTCAAATCCCAGTATTGAAAAAAAAAAAAAAAAAGAAATGACCATAGACAAAATGAAGTGCAAATGGAAAATTCTTTTATTGCCTCCTTCATTTTACCATAAAGTACATTTTCTTCCTCTCTCTTGGCTCAACACTGTGAAGTAGGGCTTGGATTTTTCCCTGCAGATGGTTTTTGCTATCATTTCTAGCCATTTCACTAAGCGTGGGATTTAAATCTGTCAGTTGGGAGTGATACAGAACACCTGTCTGAGTCTGGTGATATGAGATACTGAGAGCATCGAACAAATGGGCCAGCTGCTTCGCAGCTGCATCTCTGACATATCCAAGGGCAGCCTGGCCAAAACCCACCCTGGTGCTGCTGGTGAGAAAAGGTGGCGGGCACTACACTGGGGGAGTGCGGGCAGAAGGGGAATTAGATCCGTTGTCTCTGTAAGAAGAATTCGAAATTTGGGCAAAATCTGCCTTTGGATTGAATTGAAAATCTTTTCTTAGTACTAGCTGATTAGAATTAATCATCTCTCCCTCTTTCAGCAAAAGACTGTAAAATGTGTCTCCTAGCAACAGAGATCTTTTACCATCTTAGAGTGGGATTGTTTCATAAAGGACATTTGTTCTGCTGCCCACAGTTCTTCCAGTAATTGCCTGAAAAGGGTCAGAGTTGAAACAAACATAACCATTTGCCCACAGTACCAATGCATGGACCTAAAGAGGTGACAATTCCAAGAGCCAGATTAACTAACCTGAGCACACATTGGAGAGATTATTCTGAGTGTTTCTCTGTTTCCATTTAAGGCATTTCCACTGTGCCAGCTTCAAATCCTTGAGATCATCTGTGTCTTCCTTCCCTCTCTTCTTTGTGCATACCTCTGTCTCTATCATTCTCTCATTTCTGATTCTCATCGCTTCTCAATTTCTTGATCTTTTTCTTCCTTGCTTCCTTGACCACTAATCTGTTTTCAACATGTCTCTTTAAACCATTCTCTTTCCTCTCTTCATTCCTACCCCTGCAGCCATTCATGGAAAGTCCTATCAATTCTACTCAAATCTCCCCTCACCCTAGCCCTCTTTGCAGGTCCTGAGGCAGTTCCTTAACTCTTTTGTGGACCAGGTTGTAATCTCTTCTCAAAATATTTTATTATTATTTTCCTAATGACCACAATCACACTCAAAATTTTCAAGAGTTTCCCATTTCATACAGAGGAAGGTTTAAAGTTGTAAGCCTGATATTCCAAGGCCAATATGGGCTGGCACTGCTCATTGTTTGTAGCGCTAGCTCTCTGTCTTCAGATACACACTACTCCTGCCTCTTACCCATTTGGAACTTTTCTCTGCCTGTTTCCTCTACCTAAAGTCATCCAATTCCATCTGCATATATCTAAAACCACGAGGCCTATCTCAAGCTTGGCTTGGTCCATGTAGTCTTTCTTGATATGTCTACCTAATCCTTCTTCTGGATAGTTACAGAATGCATCCCCATAAAGAGATCACCCTGACAATAATAAATCAGGTACTGCTGACTCTGTCATAAGACATTTATAAGACATTTATATGGATCTCAACCCTCATCTAAGTTCCACTGGAAAAATGTTTCTAGAGGTTCCCAGGTATCTCACCAGCACTCACTGAAAAAGAACACTTCTTTCAGCCCTTTCCACTGCTCTGCTATCTTCCTCCAAACACCTGCTGGGCATTGTTGCTCCTGAAACAGTTCAGGCATTGGAGCCAATACAACATCAAGGTTGTACAGTGTAAGTTGAAGGAAGAACATATAACCCCTCCTTACTGAGGATTTGAGTTCATTCTCTTACCGAGTTCCCAAAAGAATGATGTTGATGCTTTAATTATGAGGCAGGCTAGCAATAGGGATTTTGGTACTCTGAGGCACCATGAGACTTTTTTCAGTGCATTTCATGCTAAACTCCTTATCTCAACCCAATGCCTTTGCAGTCACAAATTTCTTTTCAATGATAAAATCTTAGAATCCTCTTCAACTGTAAATCCTTTGCAGTTGTAAGTTCCTCTAAAGACAGGAAGCCTTGGGTGACTTCTGCTCTTGATTACACCTCATGTAAAAGCCCTCTACTTAAAACATGAATATTGAATGAATATTGATCATATCTCACGTATGTAATTAAAGTTAGCATAATTGCATGCCCAAAGTGCCTCATGTTGCATGACAAGATCTTGTCAATCAAACCTGTCAATCACCCTAGCCCATCCTGCAAAGACCGCCCAGATTTCTCCCAACCTTTGCCCTTTCAATTTATAAAGGCCCTTTAAAAGAGAGACCAGGGCTTCTGTGCCATCTGTCTGGAGCCCACTGCTTTCCTTTGCGGTGACTTCCCCTCACCTTCAATAAGCTTTAATATTACTTTCACTACATTTTCATGTCCTTCCTGAATTCTACTCTCGCAGACACAAGTACCTGAAACCTTCTGGACAAGGTGTCCTTCGACTACCCATGTGGTAACAATTATGTTTGAGCCATTGTGAAACAGTTCTTTCTTCTCACTATCCTCGCCCTACCTTGTCTTCTTGGGTGCATAGGATTCAGATGTTAGATAAATGTAAACAGAACACAGTGCTATAGTTGGAATAAATCCTCCCGCCCAAAGTCCAGCATTTTTTCTGGGTCAAATATGTTTTACCTACTTCATCTTCTCATAAGAGTTCCATGATCCCATATTATAAGCAGATGAGGGGCTGGACTACTTATGCATTTTGCAGTGAATCACTATAATAGTTGGGAATGTATTCTATCCCTCAGGTGTGTTGGGAAGGAAAATAGTTAAGACTTACTAGATTATATAATTCCCTAGAGCTTCACTGTCTAACAGGTTACTGGTCACAGGTAGCTACAGAGCACTTGAAATGTTGCTGGTACTAATTGAGATGTGTTATGAGTATAAATGTACACCAGATTTCAAAGACTTAAGTCTCCTTCTCAAAATGTAAAATAAGTCATCAATCACTTTCTTAATACTATTCATTATATGTTGAAATTATACTATAGGTCAAAATAACATGCTATTAAAATTCATTTTACCAGCTTCTTTTTACTTTCTTTGTATGGCATGGTAGTCAGTTTTTCACTGCTGGGACAAATACCCAAGAGAAACAATTTAAAAGGAAGAAGGGTTTATTTTGGCTCACATTCTTAGAGGTTCCAGTCCATGGTCACTTGGTTCCATGGTTTCTGGGCCTGTGGTAAGGCAGAGCATCATGGCAGCAGGATCGTGTGGCAGATGAGGCTGCTCACCTCATGGCAGCCAAGAAGCAGAGAGAAGTACAGGAAAGGGCCAGGGCCGGTACATACCCACTCCCTCCACAGTTCCACGTCTCCCAGTAGTCTGTTCAAAATCTGGATCCGTCAATGGATTAAACCATTGATTAGGTCAGAGCCTTCATGATCTAATCCTGTCTGGAAATGCCCACACAGACACACTCAGAGGTGTGCTTTACTAAGCTCAGAGGTGTCTCTCAATCCAATCAAGTTGACAATCGAGATTATCACAAACAGCTCCTAGAAAACTTAAGATTACATATGATATTGTATTGATGGCTTGCATTAATTTCCTATTACACAGTGCTACTCTAGAGCAGTTTTCTATAGCACTTGTTAGAAATGCTAATCCTCAGACCCTACCCCAGACCTACCAAGCCTAGTCAGACACTCTGGGAGGGCCCTTGAATCTGTGTTTAACAAGCTCTTCAGCTGACCCTGATTCACAATGACATTGAGCTCCTCCATGAGAGGTTAGCTAAGGATGAAAAATGAGATCTGGAACATTATAGGATCTCAGTAGGTTTAGTTTGATGATTTAATATTGCTGGCTCCTGTTAAGTTCAGTTTTTTTCTATCAGTCAGTCACTCAGTTAGTGAGTGAGCAATAAAATAAATAATAATCTATAATCCCAACAGTGGAGGAACAGCTTGCTTGTAACTTCAAAAACTGCTACTACCAATCAGGCATAATTGTCAGGACTTTAAAAAAAATTCTCAATAGAAATGTAATGAATACAAGGGTTATGCCGGAAGCAAGAGATATTCAGACTTGAAATCAGCATAAAGAAAAATAAAGCTATGCTAAGTTAAAATATAAAACAGTTCTGGGCACTGGGCCAGGCTGACTGGCTTACAGAGTTTGCAGTGGAATGGCTCTAGGCTTGCCTTCCTCATACCTGTGCCCTGCTAGACAAGAAAGCCACAGTCTCAGTCCCCCCTTTGCCCACCCAAAGGTCTTTCCTAACCAGAGTTTCCCTGGTAGAGCCTAGAAGCCTACAGTCTTTGCACATCTCAACTTTACCCCACAGGCAACCTGAAATTCACCACAGGTTTTCACTCCTGTGTCAGTCATTACCAAGATCATTAGATCATGACCAAGATTGAAGAACAATACCACAAAATATGCCAGGCACGTGCCAAGCGTGTCTTTTTCATCTGTGAGTGATGAGTACTATGAAGCAGAAGGAAATAGATGTGGCTGATTCTTTTGCACAATCCGTAAGTGAAATAATGTTCTATAAACAGCACTCTTAGGAGTCAACTCCATGTTTAACATATTTAGCAGTTTCAAAAGTATCATCCATGTACTTATTAAAAATAATGCATGCATATTGTAAGAAAAATCTAAACAATATAGAAGAAAATAAAATAGAATAGGAAAGTTGTCCTCCCTGTTTCAATTCCCTAGACTATCCTGTATTTTAAAATATAGATATCAATGTAGATACAGACAAGTAGATAAATTGGGTTTTGGGTTTTCTTTTGGCAGTACTGGGGTTTGAACTCAGTACCTCATGTTTGCTAGGCAGGCACTCTACCATTTGAGCTACTCCACCAGTATAAATTTTTTAATTAGATCATATGTGCATTCAATTTTATAGCTTGCCTTTTCACCTGTCAGTGTGCTGCGAATGATTTTCAATGCTCTTTACATGAATCTACCTTTTTCTGTTTAATGGCTGCATAGTGTTCTACTGCATGAATAGTTTATTATAGTTTATTTAAACAACAGTGTGGGAAACAGAAAACTCTCAATAAATATTGGCTATTTTATATTTTATATTTTTATATTCATACACATTTTCTATATCTCTTTATACTTTTCATCCTAAAACTACCTGTATTTTATATTTTCTCTTCTTTTCTTAGGTACAGATTTCCAGTCATATGTATTTTTATGTATATTTTAAAGAATAAATTCTAGCTTTTATTGATAAATTTTATACTTGAGTATTTGTCTTTATTACTATGTTCTATTTTCTTTTGGTTAATTTTGATGTTCTTCTAGAGTTGAGCATGTACTTACATTTATTTTTTTCTCCTGTTTCCAAAAAAGGTATTTAAAGCCATCAAAAAATATTTTAATGTGGCTTTGGCTACATCTCCTGTTTTAACATATAGCAGTCTTGCTATCAGTTTATCTAAATAAATCTTAATTTCCGTTTTGAGTCTTTTTGATCTAAGAATTATTTCAAGTAAATTTTTATATCTCTAATTGTTACTACCAGTTTTATTTTCATGGCTAAGTTTAAGCTTCATTGCATTATATTTAGGGAATGTGGCCCATATGCTTTCTATTTTTAAGAAATTACTGAGAGTTTTTTGTGTGTGTCTGTGGTCATAGAGGAGACATTTTTCCTACCATGTGTATTGTCATAGCACTGATGAATTGTGCCCATTAATCAGAGGACGTGATGCAGTGCATGTATTGTAGTTGTTTATAACAAGTCTGCCATCTGGAAGAGGGCCCCATGCCTACAGGAAAACAGCCTGTTGCTTGCTCCGTGCTGGAAGACACACCTACATTGTGTGGGCAGCTCAGCTAGAATCACAACCTCATGTGATGTGATTTGCAAACTGCAAGACCAGTACGAAAGATGATAGCTGTGACAGAAATTACTGCTGTGTGCTTCAAAAGGCAATAAGGATACGCTATGCTTTTTTTCATTAGTTTCAATCAACTTACTCTTTTTAAACTACCAATAACATTCTCAAGGATGACTCTGTCTTATGTTCTAGAAATTATTTAAATTAAAAATTTTTTTAAATCCAAAATTCAGTTCCTTGGTTGTACCAGCTACCAAGCTCAATAGCCACATGTGTCCAGTAGTGGTTATACCAGACAATGCAGATATTAACATTCTCAGCACTGAAAAATTTTCCTATTATCTAGCCCATCTTTATACATAAAAATAGGACTTTTGATTTGCCAACTTGGCCCCCCATTATTCAATCAAACACTAATCTAGCTGTTGCTATATAGGTATTTAGTAAATGTGATTAAAATCCATAGTCAGTTGACTATAATAATATCCCTATCATATTAGGGATATTATCTGAGATGACCTGATTCAATCAGTTGGAGGGCCTTAAGGCCCTCTAAGGACTGAGATGCCTCTAAAGAAGAAATTATGCCTGTGGAAGTTCCAGTCTATGCCTGAGAATTCCAACCTGCCCTTTCTCACAGCTTGCCTTATGGATTTTAGAGTTTCCTCCACAATTATAGAAATCAATTCCTTAGGATAAATCACTCTATAGATACAGATATAGACATAGATATTCAGAAGGAGATACATTTTTCAACTACTTCTCTGAATGAACCTCAATTAAGTGAGAAAGAGAATCTCACATCTGTACAACTCCAAAACTACAAATAGACCCGATCCAAATTCATCTTCATCTGCTCTCTTGTGTCACAACAGAAGAAATATCCTTCATTTTTTTGTAACAGGCTGTCTTTCCACAGTACTCTGATCCTCATCGCCTCTTACCTTCTCAAAGGCCTGGGTCCATTAGTTACACTTTCCTTTTCATCCTTTCCTTTTCTATTGGATTCTTCCTTTCCAACTCTAGTATGACTTAAATGTTTGCATGCAGGTAAGTGGTTTACCTAAGAGTAACCCTAGGGTGCTGAAAAGAGAGGTGAAACAAGGAGAGAAGGAAAATCAATATACAGATGCATTTTTAACCACATTTATCTGATGCTCATTCCATGGGACCTTCTGAGTGGACTCATGAAATGTGTCTCAAAACTATCTACCCTAGGGATGAAGGGGGAAAACATTTATCTGTCAGTTCCTATTGTTGCCCTCTGGCCAAGGAAAGTGTTAAATCCCTTTGGTATTAACAACCCTGGCTTTGTGTTGCATAGGCTTAAATGCCAAAAAGTTCCCTGGGCATTCATAGTCACAAAGCAAAGAAGAGCCAGAGTAGAAAGTGAGAGTCGGGGCCCAAAGAAAAACATTGCCAACTTAAGCCAGGGAGCTCTGAGCTTAGCAAGGCAGTAACTAAGGAAAGAAGTGGAGCTAAGGGGGTTTGAAGTAACATACTGTCCAATACAGTCCCTCTCCTTGTTCTAAATAGTCTTCTTACCTTCTTTCACAGTTATTCTTGTTGAAAGACTTGTGTACATAAACTACCTCCACTTTTTACATTCTATTCATAAATTGGCTTTGCTCACTCATATCTCCTTTATTCTCTAACTGTTCTTCTCAAGGTTGTATGTGATCTCCATGTGGCCAAATGTAATGACCTTTTGCAGTCATGGCTTTCTTGGTATCTCAGTACCATTCTAGATAGTTAGCAACTACTTTCTTCTCCAGATAGTCTCTTCTCTACTTTCATGACACAGTACCTGTAGATACTGGCTCTTGGTGTCTTTTTCTGGCTCATTTTTTTCTAACATTGAATGTTCTCAGGGCTCCACCCTGAGGCCTCTTCTCTTACCTTGGGTATATATTCCCTCTTGATTGACTCATGCATTCCAGTGACTTTAACTATGCTTTCTGTTTTTCATATATTCCACGACCACATTTATCTAACATTTATTGCTCATTCAACTCTAGACTCTTACTACTATCCCTATTCAAATATACATGAATCTTAACATGTCTAAAATGGAACTCACAATCCATTTTCAAATGTATCAGGCCTATCCCATTCAATAAATGGTACCAACATACACCTAACTGCTAAAGCCACAAACTTACAAGTTATCCTTTATTCCACAACTCTTGCCATCATATTCAGCATAACACCAAGTTCAACCATTGGAATATCTCTCACATCCATCCACAACCTCTTCCCACCTTGGCTACCAACTCCTTGTTTAAGCCACCTCTTATCTCAACTCTTGAAAAACTTTCTTATGGTTCTTCTTGCATCTATTCTTATTCCTATTCCAAACCTTTCTCCTTATAGCAAATATATTGGGTTATAATGTCAATCAAATAATTTTAATATTCCAGCTCAAAATTCTTCAACAGATAATGACTGTCTTTGAGTTAACATCTAAGATTAATAACAAGACCTAGAGGGCCAGGCCTGGCCTCCATGTGCTTCTCCAGCATGATCTTGTACTCCAGCCCCTCTCCTCATCTGTGGACCCATATCAACCTCCTTTCACTTTCCCACAGACATTGGGCCTTTTCCTTTTGGGTTCTGCTATATATAATATTCCTATGAATTTAGACCTCAATTGTCATTTCCTCAAAGAGGCCTGCCCTGGTCTGCCTCTCTGTAATTTAGTGGTTAGTACTTTTCCTTCAAGGAATTTATCATAGTAGCTAATCATCTCTTTATTTATGTGAATATCTGTTATTGTCTGTCTACTTACTTCAAGAGGGAAGAAATAACATGTGTGCTGTTCTTCTTAGTATCCTGAACACCTAGCACAGTGCCTGGCACTTAAAAACATTAACTGGCTGGTCAAGTGGTAAAAACCTGCAATTCCAGCACTTAGGAGGCTAAGGCAGGAAGATCATGAGTTCTAGGCCTTCTCTGGGCTATATTACAAGACCCTATCTCAAAAACAAAACAAAACAACAACAACAACAAAAGCCCAAAACAAAACAAAACTAACTGCATGAGTCAAGAGAAGGAGGGAGGGAAAAGGGAGGGAAGGAATAAAGTATTTAAACTCTTATAGAATAATTAAATTTTCTTTTATTGTGAATCTAAAATACTGGAACCTCAACTCCATGTTCCCCATTGAAGCAATCATGTATTAAATACAGCTTTGTGTTAATAAGATCCATCCTTGAGCTATGTGGACATCTAGACTGTTCCTTCTAACCTCTGTGTCTACCACATTTCGCTTTCCCATTTCCCAGCAACAGATACTCAGTTTACTTCCAACTTGCCCATCATCATAAGCAATATCTAATATTTAAAGTGCTACTTTCAAAATGTGTCAATATGTTTTAAATAAACTTGTATTAGAGTGAGTCATAAACTACCAGAGTTTTGAAGGATGTCTTCTTAATGACTTAGTACCAAAATTCAGCATTTCCTGTAGTCCCTAAAATGCAATATTCATAGATTGTTGAGGGAAAAAAAGCATGAAAAAGGTTATATTATCTCCAATATGGTAAATGCCAAGGAAAATATATTAAATACATAGGCTGAGTTAAGGAAAAGGCAAAACCAAAATGGCCCCTTCTTGTTGGATAACCTACTCAGGAAGAGAAGTAAAGGAGAGGGCCTAGGCAGTCATACAATTACTAATTGCTCATGCTGGAAACCTAGGAGTTATCCTGATTCATAGTTGACATCGTGGTTTCATCATCTGGGGCAAATCCTAGTTACTTAATATTTCTGTTTTGATGTCATTACTATTTTATACATACAACCTCTGAAATATGATAAATGGTAGGTTCAAAATGAAAATAGCATAGTTATCAGAAAATGTTGACTTTCTGTCACAGATATCTGTGTACAGATATGTGGACATTTCACAACAGTTGTTTCTAGATATCATTTAATTTGTTCCTTACTTTATCCATATCCTCTTTCAGTGACCAGAAAGATCTTTTTAAAACTTGAATTTAATTCTTTTACACTAAAAACTGGCTAGTGACTTCTCAATGAAACCTGTCACCTGCTGGCAAGACAGACCTTCACACTGGTCCAGCTGCCTTCTGTCCTGCTCCTCCCAACTCTGTGCTCCAGCTGCATGCAGGACTCCCAGTTCCTCAAATGCCTTAGGCTCCTTTGAGCACTACAGCCCATGCACAGCCTGCTTGCTCTGCCTGGAAAGATCCTCTCAATTTCCCCTCTGTGCCACCCCCATTCCCAGCCTTCTGATCTTAGCACAAATACCGGTTCTTCAGGGAAGCCTCTGCCAACTTCCCATTATATGTGCTCTCAGATCCTCCAACCTCTCTCTTCCTTGGAGTACTTAAGACAGTTGAAACTGATCGTTTCTACTAGACCAGGTGATTCAAGGACTTGGCTAATGGCCCTCAGAGGAAAGCAGCACAGAATCATATCCAGAAAATGTTTCAATGGAGAAGTAAATTAATAATTGGGCAATTAATATTCTAAGCATACTATTCTGTTTACTGTGATCAAAGCCCAATTCCAGTTGAAAAATCTTGTGAAATATTCATAATTATTCCCTGAGATTTCTTTATTTTTCTGATTGGTCTTTTTTTTTCTTTTTCTTGCACACAGATTTGGATTTGTGTGGTTATTTACTTGTACATAGTGTGAGGCAAAGATAGCGAGGGATTGATCATCACAGCAGGGCTAGAGCACCAGGCAAGAGAGTAAGTGGGAGTGAATTCCACTGAAGAGCAGTGTATGTTAAAGGGAGGATGGAAATCACACCATTACTATGCTTTATCCTAGTTGGTCTATTGTTCAAAAAGTAAGAAAACTAGGACTGGATTGATACTTCAGGGTACAATCATTTGGGTTACTGCCAAGTTTATGAATCCTGGGATCAGTCCAGTAGACCTGGGCAGACCAAAAGTGATCTCATCTGCATAACGCAACCCTGCACTTCTGTCCATATGGTGATCCAAACTTAGATCAGAGTTGGTCACATACCTTCCATGAAACTTGAAACCAGGAACAGAACCATTAGTACATTAGGAATTACTGGCACTGAGTTCAGGTAATAGGAGTGCACTCTAGAGCCTTTCTGATAATAATGGTTCAACTCTTGATTCTTTGAGGTGTCTCTGTTGCCTTCCACTAAATTTCCCCTTCTTTTTTGCAATCAGTCAGAGCTGGTTTCTGATATTAGCAAATCAAAAGAGGCCTATGTTATAAATATAGAGAGATTCTTCTGTGCAGGTGATAGCTGAAACTACAAAGCCGGGGATTATTTCACAAATTACAGGGAAGAGAGTAAAAGGGAGAGAGGGAGATTGAGAGCAAGAGTGAAAGAAAGAAATAGGGAAAAAATATAAGAAGGCGAGAAGGGGCCAGGGCACAATGAGAGTGAAAGCCAATGTGAAGAGCCAAAGAGCAAGAGGGACAGAGAGCGAATGAGAGAGCACAAGCATGCAAGTGAGAACCAAGATGGGGGAGAGTAAGAGCGAAGAGCCTGGGCTACCGTAGCAAGATCCTGTCTCAAAAAAGTATGATTTTACCATGTATTGTAGAATTTCATAGAAATTTCTTTATGCAAAAATTTCTTTATATGAATGTACAGAGAGAAAGAACACAGCAGGGCTTTGGATTTTGGTCTTAATAGAAGTAAAGACCATATCTTCTTTTTTGCAAGGCCCTTCTTACCTGTCTAGTCTCTTCTCGAATCTGCTCTTGTCATAATGAGTTCCCACAACACTGAGGCTCTTCCATCTCCTCCAGCTAAACTGTGGTCCTTAGAAAAATCTGTCACCTGTTCGATACCTAAAATGATACATCTCTGCTCCCTTTATGACATGTTTCTAAAGTCAATGTTTCCCTCATTGATGGGATTGATTGATCCCATCTCACCCCTAGACTGAAGATTTATTTTTCTCTTAAACCATGTGTCCCCAAGAGCTAGCAAAACACCTGGTACATGGTAGATGTTTAATGGCTCCTTGCTAGAAAATGGATGAAGCTATTTTTCAACTTTAATATGCTATTTCTAAAATGACCACATGGCACTTCTTTATTCTAGCCCAGGAACACTCATGGGGGTAGAGTCCTCTGCATTATTGCCAGCTCTTCCCCTTTGTTCCTACTACAAGCCTTGTCACTACTGCTTCCTTTTGTTTTTCACACCTGTCCCTCAACTCTCCTCTCAGGGTCACTGTCCTAGGTAACACCACCTGACTGCTTCAATAGCTGTAAACTCATTTTCTTGGCTTCCTTTGTAATCCCAATGTCACACAGAATTTCCCTGCTCAAATTTATTCTGGATTTCCATGTGGACATGGCACCCCAATAGTCCCTCTGGAACTTTTTCCAACTGCTAGCTGAATCACTAGTTACCTACCCTACATACTCTGGAACCACTGTGGAGCTTTACTGATTTATACTAATTATAAACCAAACACAGATGGATAAGAATAACCTACCAAGTTTTTACTCCACTTATTTTGTCTATCTAAATAAGTCCTTTAACCACTGACTCAGAGCCATCCATGTCCCCACAAGGAGGCAACTCAGCCATTCCCTGGCCTGCTGGTGTCACTTTCCAGGGTGGCCATTTTTCCCCAGCCCATTTCACCATGTGGAAGACATTGAAAACTACAGAAAACAACTGAGCCAGGAGTAAGGTAGGAAGTATGTCCTGGCTTTAGTAAGTTGTTCCTGGGAAAAGCAGTCCCCATAAGGAATGCACCATGGATGGAGGATGAAGAAAAATGCCGGGGTAAGAGTGAGTGTTGGAAAAGGGTTTTTTTTAATTAAGTAATTATTTTTAAAGCTCATCATATCCAAACAAGAGTATTGGAGGACCAGGCAAGCAGAGGTAAAATATGTTCCTTATTAAGTAAAACAGCATGAACAAAGAACCTCAGACTGGAGATGAGACTGTTGACAAGTGCATGACAGAGTAGATTTGAGGAAATTAATCAGCTATCATCCACACTAACAGTGGAGCCAATGAGATCAGTGTTGCCTTCTTTGTGAGGAGTTAAAAAGAAGGAAGTACATATAACAAAAATCAAACTAGCAATAAAAACAGGGGTCTGACCAAAAGAAAAAATATAGAAAAGAGGGAAGAACATCACTGTTGAGTCATAGAAGAGCAGCAAGTCTCCAAAAATTATCTGCAAAATACCAATGAAATTTTCAATAAACTGTCTTATAAAATGTTAAATGACTCACCTCCATAATGGAAGTATGGGAAACTATATGAAGAAATTAGCTGGCATGATTAGCACTCAGGATAAGGGGAAAAGGGAGATGTTAATAAAATAAAGGGCTTACCAGAAAAAAAACCAAAAACCCTAAAGATGTAAAAGCAAAAATGTAATTCACATTAATGGCAGTAAAAAATAAAATTCACATTGCAGGAAAGTGATGGTATGTTTGGCAAACCTGAGAATTCTTCACTCCAAACAGAAAAATTTTGCTGACATCCAGGCCTGCATTCAGAAATTCTTATTTAATTTGCCTAAAGCAGAATCTTACTGTATTTTTGTATTTTGTCAGCATTGTTTGCTTTGGTTTTAATCCTGATATCCCAGGTACATTTCAGAGCTCTTAAGTCAGAGTGGCTGGAACAGGCACATTGGTGTTTTTTTTAAGCTCCTCAGAAAATTCCAACATAGAACCACTCACTGCTCTAGAACTTTAGGGGCAAAATTTGTAGGATTTCAAGGTTGCTTTTCACTCATAAAGACAATAGAAAACATGATCAAGTACTTGTAAAACACCAGTATATCTTCTAGAAGGAACAACTTAAAGACATCCTTCAAATGACCAAAACATGAAACAAAATGAACTAAGAACTAAAGACTAGTAATCTCACAGTATAAAAGGCATGCTTCTGGTTTGATATAAATATTGTTTAAAAAATCTCCAATTATATTAGCAATGACTGAAAGGGGAGAGTAAATATATATATATATATATATATATATATATATATATATATATATATATATATATATATATATATATATACATATATGAGCATATATATATATACATATATGAGCATATGTATATGTGTATTTTGAAAAACAGACACAACATAAGCAAAACAAACTTGTTAAGCTATTTATAAAACTTCCTATTCAACGTCCCACAGCTCTGAGTCAATTTTGTACCTAATGTCCTGGTCACACCACTAGAAATAACAGTGTAATCAGTATGTTTTCTTATGCGAAAGAGTTCAAATTTATTCAATTGTCTGAATCAAATTTAATCTTGTCTAAATATCACTCACAAAATTGTGGAGGGGACTCCTTTCCCACCTTTGGAATATATGAGAATTTGTATCCCCAAAAAATGGAGGGATCCAGGAATTTCATTAACTTTGATTATTGCCAACCATGAAAAGTGGTGTACATGGTTCATTCAAAAGTCCTTCATTCTGACAGCTTTTCTCTCTACACAAAACAATAGCTCCCAAGGCCACACTACTTACTTTCTCATGGCCTCTGTCATTGTAACCTCACTTCTCCTGGAATCTAAGTACTAGAGACAGGTCATGTCCCTTTTCAATCTTTGAAGTTGTAACTATTAGTGGGGCTTTATTCTTAAAACCTAAGGATCACAGGACTTGTGCTTCTGAATAAAATATAGTAAGTCACTGCAGACTAGAATTCCCATTATAACAATTAGAAAGAGCCAGATAATTTATAAAAGACATATTTGTAAAGATCTCAAAAAATGAGGAAGCAATGAAGGCTACATAAATTACCAGTTGTTTTCTTCTTTGGGGACATTTTCTATTTCAGGGCATGGACAAAGTATTAGACTCTGCTTATAAAGAAGGAATATATTTGGGAAAGAGAAACCAGAGAGACTTTTGGCAGTCATATGGGGCTGGTGAAGAAATTAGAGACTTGAGAAATGATAAACTCAGCTGGTTTTCCCCATATAATATCTTCTGAGTTCAGGAACTATGCAAAGAAGCCTAGAATAGTTAACTGAAAGATTCCAAAAGATATAATAAAATCTCCACTAGTTTCATGACACTAAGGAGAAAATTTTTAACTAGAGAAAGAAGTTTTGCCATTCAAATACACAGTCAAGACTCCTTAATACATCTTGCAGATGTTGAAGATAGAATAGGGCAAAGAATGGGAGGCTAAAGAGCTAAATTCAAAACCTCCAAAGTAGATCATTAAATTCTCCACAGTCTTTCTGAAATGAGAAGACAGGGTTCCTACTGGCTATACTCAAAAGCCCAGAAAAGCTATGTTTGAGAAACAGAGAAAAACTAGAAGTTGTCTAAGATCTTCCAACACTTCAACTTTATCTGCAACTCCTACCCAGCTCAAAGCTAAACTCCTTGTCCCTCTGTCTTTCCAAAGACGAATATGGAAACCCTCTCCAAAATAATTTTCAAATGGGGTCTCTATAGTTCTTCACCAGAGACTACAAGGTCTGGCATATAACTTACATATTACTAGACACGCAGAGAAGCAGGAAAATATGACTGATAATCAAAATCAAGAGAAAAGATAAATAAAAGAAGACCCACAGATAATCCAGTACTAGCAGACTGGATTAGAATCCAGTCTGACAAGGACTTTAGAATCACAGATTAATATATTACATGAAATAGAAGAAAAGAGGAACAAAGTGGATGAAAAGATAAAAATGTGAACAGAGATTTAAATTATGTATAAAGAACCAAACGGATATTTTCTAACTGGCAAAATACAATATCTAAGGTTAGGAACACATTAGATACATTTAATAGTAGACTAGACAGAGAAGAAACAATTATTAGATTATAAGGTAGGAAAATAAAAAACATACAGATTTCAGCACAGATGGAAAAAATACACAAAACCAAAACTAAGAATAAGAGATATGTGGAACAAAGTCAAAAGGTCTACCATATTTAACTGGAATCCCAGAAGAGGAGAAACAAATTAGAGTAGAAGCAATATTTGAAGAAATAATAGATAAATGTATTCCAAAATTGGTAAGAAATCATCCCATAAGTTCAAGAAGCTTGGCACATTCTAGGAATGATACACAAAATGAAAATAATGTTTGAATGTACTTTTGGAAACTTGTAATTATCAAGGAGTAAGAGAAAATCTTAGACTCATCCAGGGGGAAATACATTAACTTCAAAAAAGCAACAGTGAAACTAATAATTAACTTTTCAACATAAATTATGAAGGCAGGAGAAAACAGGATAACATCTCAGAGTCCTGGAATAGAAGACTGTCAATCAAACATTCTATACTTATTTAAAATATTGTTAAAATGAAATCAAAATGAAGAAAATTTCACATGAAAGGGAAATAAATTTTCAACAGATATTCACTATCAAAACAATTGGAGGAAAAATTTAAATACAAAGGCAAATAACCACATAAAAGCATGTGTTGTAGTTTGGATGCTAAATGTCTCCCAAAGACCCATGTGTTAACACTTGGTCTCTAGGGCAGTGCTCTTGGGTGCTGGAAGTCTTTTGGAGGTGGAGACTTTTGGGACGTCCTTAGGTAACTGGGAGTGTGTTCTGAAAAGAGACTGTGTGATTCTCCCACTTTGCTTGCTAGCTCGTGATATAAGCAGTTTACTCTACTATACTCTCCCACCACGATGTGCTGCACTTACCAGAGGCCCAAAGCTATAGGCTCCAATCTTGAACTGAAATCAGGAGTCAAACAACCTTTTCCTCTTTATAAGCTAATTACCTCTACTATATCATTATAGTAATGAAAACCTGATTAATACAGCATGGAACTGAAAGATGATGACGTGATGAAGAGCATCAGAAAGTGTAAATGATTGAGTAACATGAAGTATGATTGTTTTGTGTAATAACAATAATGTTTGTTGGAATTACAACATATATAAATAAAATATGTGACAATAATAACATAAAAGTTTGGAAAAATAACAAGTAGCGAAATGAAACCATAGAACATTCTTGATTAATCTAAAAGAAGGCTAGAAAAAATGAATACACGAAAAAAGAATAAATAAACCAACAAAAAATAAATAGCAAGATGGTGGACTTAAACCCAACCATATCAATAATTTCATACAATACAAATGAGCCAACCAATTTGATTGAACAAATTTTATTGAACAAATTATAAAAGCCTAACAACTATATGCTATCTATATTAATCACCATACATAAAGAGCTAGAGAAGAGATAAGAATGAAAAGACCATAAAAGATAGAGGTAGACACTAACTAGAAGATACTACCCTTGATCTTCTCCAGAAAACCAAGGCTGAGAAATAATAACGCCAACTGAAAGAGAGCTAGTATTATGCTTGAAGTAGACATTACCAAAGCATACTCTGTGCTGGTTTTATAGGAAGTCTTAACTAAAGTGGAATTAAAATATAAATCAATGAAAGAAAGATACTTAGGAAATGTCCCAAATATTTGAAATTATGCAATCCACTTTAAAATTATTCAATCATGAAAAATCAGATAAAATTGGAAAATATTATGAACTGAAAAGGGGAAGTGACTTATTATACATTGGTACCAAGAAGGAAATTTGCAATTTCAAATAAAAATGCGTATTTGAAAGGGAAAGAAAGAAAAATTGAAAAAGCAGTAAACATAATTCAGATAAATTAAATCCAAAGAAAAATATCAATGAGCAGAATTAATAGGTAAGAAACACAATAGGGAGAATAAAATTGGAAGTTGGTTCTTTGAATATATTAATACAATTGATTAAACCCTTGGTAAAACTGATCAGGGAAAACACAAATTAACATATCAGGAATAGGAGAAGACTGTCAGAATAGTGTGCAGAAAAGAAATTGCACACCCCAGCCTTGAAGATGAGGAACTATCTCAAATTCCCCGCCTGGGATGACATCTCTGAGCTTGGTGAGGGGCTGGAGTTGGATCAGGAGGTGCTGCTGCCATATAAGGAAGAACAAGTTCTACTTCCAGTCTATAATCAAACACCTCACAAGACTAAGCTAACAACCCAACTGACTGAAGAGGAGCAAATTAGGATAGCTGAAAAGAATTGACCTTATTCAGCATCTGTCTAAAGGAGTTTATGACCCTGGAAGAGATGGACCCAAGAGTTATGGACTTGTTTATGGGAACCCAATTTGATTTCACCATGCATCCAACACCTGGACGGTGTAGTGGCTGGTTGATGAGATCCTCCATGTGCCCCCACCCCCATGGAGTCAGTTATTGCAGCACAGATTTCATCCTTTGAGACAAATTGATCCAGGGTCTCTTGTCTGGCTGTAAGTGAGCCATAATTTTAGGTGGTTTTATCTGCTGTCACTGAGCCCAAAGTGCCAGGGATTAGTAATTAAGATCATGTACACAAGTTTCCTAAAAATTCCTGGATGGCTGCAGATGTTGAGGAAAGTATGTGATATTTTAGAAACTTGGGACAGTGGGAGGCAGGGTGGTATTTTTATGTAAAACTTTTACTCAGTGTTTAAGCATATAATTGTATTTAGATATTTAGATTAGATAGGAATTGTGTAAGGAGTGATAGCAGATATATATATATATATATATATATATATATATATATGTTTAAATTGTGTGCATTAAAGATTAGGAAAGATAGTGCTATTTTTCTTAAATGAAATAAATTTGTTCTCTCCTCTACCCAAATTCTTTTCTGAAGTTACAAGCATTTGGTTCAAGGTTTTATTAAAAGCTATATTTTGTTGTTGTTGTTTTGGTACTGGGGTATGAACTCAGGGCCTTCACACTGAGTCACTCCACTAGTCCTTTTCTGTGAAGGGTATTTTTGAGATAGGGTCTCTTGAACTGTTTGCCCAGGCTGGCTTTGAATCATGATTCTCCAGATTCTGCCTCCTGAGTAGCTAGGATTATAGGCATGAGATACAGTGCCTGGCTAAAAGCTATATTTTTATAACACTGGTGCAAAATTAAAAAAATTGGTTTTAAGCTCTTGTGTATAGTTCTTTTCCATTCGAAATGGAATTCATTGCTTTAGGTCACTGAGGCTGGCTCTGAGCTTGAAAACCAATTTATAGCTTGTTGTAGTGCTATTCTGTTTGCAATTAGGAAATGGCAGAAGATCTCCTAACTTGTAAATAAACCGAGATGCACTATGGTCTTTCTATTAAAATGAGTTAATGGGCTGGGAATGTAGCTCAGTGGCTTGCATGTGCAAGACCCTGGATTCAATCCCAAGCCCACAAAAAGAAAGAAAAGAAGAGAAAGGGAAGGGAGGGAAGGGAGGAAAGAAGGGAGAGAGGGAGGAAGGAAGGAAGAAAAAGAGAGAAAGAAGAAAGGAAGGAAGAAAGAAAAGAAAAAAATCAGTTAATGCTGCCAGGTGTGGTAGTATATGCCTGTAATCCCAGCCTTGGGAGACTGAGGTAAGGGAACATGAGTTTGAGGCCAGTATGGGCTGCATAGAGAAACCCTCTCCCAAAAAAGGGAAAAAAGGAGCTAATTCTAGCAAAATGAGTTTAACATTATCTTTTCTTTGTTCTTTCTAATTCTGAAGGTTGCAAATATGGTGATAATAGAAAGTCAAGGTAAAATTTAAAGATTTTTGATTTATTGTGCTTGACGACTTATGCTACCACGTTTATCTAAATAGGAAGGTGACATCATGGTGGAACTTAACAAGACTTAGTTTCTCAGTTGTAACATTGATTCTTCTTCCTGTGATCTCATTCCCTCTTGTCTTGACCACAGCAAAAGGACACTGCATCTCTCATTCCTATGGTGCTGAGGTTACTGAAGATACATGAACATATCTCTTGGAAAGGGATCTGTTTGATCTTCTAGCTGACTGACAAGAATAAATGTAAGTGCACTTCATGTTTTACTTACCAATGCAGAATTTGTATAACCACACAACCTCATAGTTGTGATCTTAAAAAAGGAATTTCTCCTTTAATTTTTCTTGCAGTTAATGTAAGAATACTCTAAGTCTTGAAGCTTCTGATGTGTTAGAGGTAGGTGGGCTAGTGAAGATGTAATAGTAATATTTTACCAATTAGCATGTGTTTATTTTTCCTTATGCTGTCAAAAAAGTTTTCTATATAAAGATGCAAGCTTTTTGAAGGTTCTTCATAATTGCATTGTAGAATTTAGTATGTCATAAGTACTGTTTGATTTCAGCCATAGTATTCATATGTTCTTAATTTCCTTATGAGCTCCACACGGGAAAGACTTAAAGATTTGAGAAAGATGGAAAGAAATTGATTATTGGGTTTTGTTAAATTGTTACAGATATCTTGCTTAAATTTCTATTCATTAATTTATATCTGCCCAATTACAAAAGCAATATTGGAGGGCATAGCAAAAAATATCTGGGGACTATCACTACAGACATTTAATAAATAAGAGGATACTATAAACAATCTATGTCACTTTGTTTTTTAAAATTTAGATGAAATGAATAAAATTTTTAAAACAAACTTACTAAAATGGACATAAGAAGAAATCAAAAGTCAGAATCTTTCTAAATCTATTAAAAGAAGTTGAATCTATATATCGAATTATTGATATGAATTAAAATAGATCTGTATCTACTTTAAAAAACCTGAAAGAATGAATGAAGTTAAGAAAATAAATTGAAAGGAATTAAAAATATTTCTACAAGGGCTTTAATGATGAATCTTTACAAATGTATAAGAAATAAATATCAATCTTACACAAAATTTTCTGCCTCACTCTACTATGTTTCTTTCTCCTTGGCTAAATAAATCAGAAATTTAGCCTAAGGGGGAAAATAATGTAGACAAGTGTTCTTAGGGCTATCTCCAAAGTGACCTATTACCGTCTAGTAAATTTGCTCTTTTGAACAGAAAGTATTTACTCCAGCTAGGGGCAAGGATAGTTCATATCTTTTTTTTGGTTTGGGGGTGTGATACTGGGGTTTTGACTCAGGGCCTTGTACTTGCTAGGCAAGTGCTGTACCACTTGAACCATTCTCCAAGCACTTTCTGTTTTAGTTGTTTTTCAGATAGAGCCTCAAGCTTTTGCCCACATAATCTCTGATGGAGATTCTCCTATCTCTACCTCCTAAGTAGCTGGAATTACAAGTGTGCACCACCATGGCTGGTGAAAGTTTGTATCATTAGAAGCAATAATTCTAATTTTTCCCATGTGGGTTGGGGATAAGGAATGAAGAGAAAGGGATGCTGTTTTGGTTCATTGTAAATCTACAGTATAAGAAAAAAGATGTAAATGAATTTTTTCAGGAAGCTCAGAGATAATACAAAGTATTTCAGAGAATAGTAGCACATAACAATCACTCAATTAATTTAACTTTCAAATGTATATATTGGCAGTTTGTGGTAGAACCCTGGTTTTACCCTGAGCTTCCAATCTATCTCCTTGCGCAATAGCACTGCAACATTCCTACACAGGGATTATCTTACCTCTATTCACAACAATATGTAAAGGATCCTATACCCCAGCTTCAGCAGACTAAAGAGCACATAGGCCAATGAAGTCCAGTGAGACTATGATGGTTAATTTTTTGTATCAGTTGACTGGGTCACAAGATGCTTGTGTTTTTGTGATGGTGTTTTTGGATGGGATTAACATATAAATGACTAAACTGAGTAAAGACTATTTCTGTCTATAATGTGGGGCTTCTCTAATGATGGGACTTAACCATCAGTTGAAGACTAAGTAGAACAAAAAGGCTGACCTTTCCCCAAGTAAGAAAGAATTTCTCTTGCCTGACTGTCTTTGAATTGAAACATTGGCTCTTCTTTTGGTTCTACTACACCATTATTTCTCCTGGTTCTCAGATGTTTGCACTTGGACTAGAACTATACAATCAGTTCTTCTGGGTCTCCAAATTGCTGACTTACCTTGCTAATTTTCATAATCATGTGAAGCAATTTCTTTCAATAAATCTTTTCATACATTTTATATATGATGAATCAATAGGCAGAGTTAAAAGTGGAATAGGCTAAGAGGGTGGAAAGCAGAAAGGGATCCTGAGGACATTGACTAAGCCTCAGTTAAATTGTACCCACAGCTCCCTGGACTTATCAATTTTATATATCCAATAAATTTCCTTTCTCTTAATTGAGTTGAATTTTCTGTCACTTACAATCAAATGAATGGCTACCTTAATGAACACATACACAGAAATGTTCTTGATTTTCTTATTGTTTTACTTTTGTTGAGTCTGATTTAAGTGGCTGCACTTAAAAGTGAGGCATTGTGCTTTCTACTTTAGATTAGCACTCATCAGTAAAACTTCTGTCAGGGATAAAAATGTTTTACATTTACACTGTCCAATAAGTCCCCTGGACTGGATAAAATCACCTAGAAAGAAATGTTGGCTAAGATAAGGAAAGGCCAAGGACATGGGTCTGATGGAAGAGAAAGAGTAAGCACGTGAGGAATGGCAATAGGGTAGGAAGAGCGTAGGTAAGTGTGGAGCACAAAAGCATAGAGATCACATGCATCATGGTAGAGGAAAGGCCATCCTTACTGAGCACGGCCTAGGAATCAGGTCAGATGCTGTGAAGTCTCTGTTGGGTGGTATGGTGGAGAGGAAAGCTGACTATAGTAGGCTGAGGAAAGAAAGAGAAATGAAGAAATGTGCACTATGCACTTAGATGACTCTTTTCAGGCATTTTTCTGTGAAGAGACATAGAGAACAGAGCAGTAGCTAATGGAGACAAGCAATATTTTTTTCCAGATAGGTGAGCTGAAGTCATTTTTATATGATGGTGGGAAAAGGAGAGGTCAGTGATACCCAAGAAGAAGGAGACACCTACTGGATTGACACCCTTAGGAAGGTGAGAGATGACTTCATCCAGAACACACACATACTGCTCAGCAAGCTGGGCCCTTTGCAGTTAGGGCAGAGTTGACTCAGTGAATAACTGAAACTTGAAAGGTGGAAACAGAAAGTAACTGGTTTTTTTTTACCACCACTTGCATGAAACTAGTTCTCTCAGCTTGTATTTTTCTGCTCTTGGATGAAATCTCCAGAATATCTCATGGCTTATTCAGTTACTCTCAGATAGCAGTAACAACAAAGAATCCACTGGTCATGTTTAGCACCCTGTATATTATTAAAACTCCAAATATTATTTAGTTTTAAGATTTTTTAGTTTCTCAGTTTCTCCTGTCTTGTTTGCTTCACCTTGCCCACTGGTCAGTCTTACCTGCTGTTTTTTGACCCTTTCATGATTGGAGCCTTGTAGCATGGAATTAAGGGAAAGAAAGGCCTCATTTGATTGGGGAGTCATAGTTTTCATCAATATTCTTCCAGGGTACAGAATGTAAATGCCAATTCTCTCTCTTCTGAAGCATTTTTATAGATTCTTAAAACTTTTTCATAGGTGAGAATCTCTGAAAGAAAGCAACTGGTTGGCAGAGTGGCTCAAGTGGTAGAGTGCCTGCTTAGCATGCATGAGGCCCTGAGTTCAAACCCCAGTGGCGACAGAAGAAAAAAAAAAAAACCTTCAATAAAAGAGAGCAACTGGAGTCCTGTTCCAAGGTTTATGACAGTTCACCCTCTTCTGTTGGAGTCACCTTCCTTCAGTGCAGTCTTCTTTGATAAAGTCCATCATAGAATGACCCAGTCTGGTCCCCTCTGTGGGATTCATCTGACTGAGTTTGTCCCACTGAGCCCTAAAGTACAACTCTAGAGCAATGAAATTCTACTCTGTGGCGCTGGAGCTGTAAGCTTGTGATGATCTCATCTCCCCAAGCTTGTTATGCATTCCTTTATACTCCAGTGTATGACATATGCCAATGTATACATGGAAACTTCTGAGAGCTTCTCCTGAGCTTTATGTTGAAATGACAAATACATTTCCTCTCTCCCTCTACCTGGCCCTCACCATGACAACTCTGCATCTCTGATCCTTTTCTTTTGTGTTTCTTTCCTTCCTTCCCTCCGTTTCTTTCTTTCTTTCTTCTCTCTCCCTCTCCCTCTCTCCTTCCCTCCCTTCTTTCCTTCCTTCCTTCCTTCTTTCTTTCCCAGTATAGGCTTTGAACTATGCAGGTGCCCTACCACTTGAGCCACACCACCAGCCCCTCTCCCCTTTTAACCACTTGAGTCATGCCACCAGCCCTTTATGTGTTGGTTATTTTTTGAGATAGGGTCTCGCTTTATGCCCAGGCCATCTTGGACAGCGATTCTCCTATTTGTGCTTCTCCACATAGCTGGGGATGACAAGTGTGCACCACCACACCCAACCATTGGTGAAGATGGGGTCTCATGAACTTGTTGCCCAGACTGTCCTTGAAACTCCATCCTCCCAACCTCTACCTCCTGAGTAGGTAGGATTTCAGGCTTGAGCCACCACAACCAGCTTCTCTGATCCTTTCTATTATATCACCTGCTGATGGGCAATGGACTGATGCTAGCAGAACAGGCATCACAGTTTCTAAGCATATCCTGCATAGATGGCCCAACACCTCCCTTTAGAATGCTGGAGTATTCGGTTCTCAGATATGGGGGCTCCACCAAAACACCAAAAGCAGAAGAATCCCACTTTAATACCCACTTTAATACTCTATAGAAAATACAGGTGCTCCTCAACTTATGACTGAGTAAAGTCCTGGTAAATCCATTGTAGGTTGAAAATATCATAAATCCACCCAACTTACTAAAAATCACATCTTAGTAACACTATGCACACAGTTATCAGTTGTCTTCCTCATGATCATGTGGCTGAGAACTGTGGCTCAGCACCACAACCCAGCATTGCCAGAGAGTTTCATATTGCAGATTGCTAGCCAGAGAAAAGATCCAAATTAAAAATTCCAAGTACAGTTTCTACTGAATGAGTAGTACCTTCACACCATTGTAAGATGAACTATCACAAGACAGGGACTGTCTGTACATAGGATAAGTGCATAAAATCATCCAGCTGTGTAGCCAGACTTGACTTGATATTGCATTTGACTCCCATAAATTATTTTTTCCAGCACCACACACATTCTTCCTCTAACTGCTCATCTTTCTTATGTCTTAGTAGAACAGAAGTAGGAAGAAGGTGACTGACTACATACCATTACAAAGGTTGTTAATTACAGAAGGAGTCCCACCTGAGGGAGCGAAAGGCAAGTGAAAGCCAATCTCTACTCAACTGTGGACCCAAGCTTGGGACTGTGTTGTTGTTGAGGAAGAAGTGCTTTATTGACTCATAGAATGGTGCCTCATGAGCTAGCAAAGGCCCTAGAAAGAAATTATAAGAGTACAGGAGTTCTCACCAGTCCAAAGAGAATTACAATTACAGGAGAGAAGAGAGTACTACAGCAGTAATGTGATTTTTACCTTTTTAAAATAGGATAATGTGACCTCACTGAGAAAATCCAGAAGCCACACTCACTGGAGATGGAGGGAAGGGATGAGCAAAGACAGGGCCAATCAAGAAGGAATGAGTAGAATTTGAACTGAGTAAAAATTAAGTAGTTGAGCTAATTTAATTCAAATGGAGAAGATAACAACACATCTAAAATTTTCTTTCATTTTGAAACATTGTTTGGCTTTGGCATGTTGTTTTATTTAAATGTTTAAATATTTTGCAGAAATGCTTCTAAGCTCCCTCGCACTAATGGAATTCCAGACCCTGCCCACAGGTCTAGCAATGCAGTCTGAGTGCATCTCCCTCCCTTTCTCTTGCCTTGGATGTTTGACCCTCTTGAGGTCAGCCTAAAGGTCTGGGTCTGGAGGTGGATAAGGAATGCTATATCTTTGTAACTGTGAATGGTGGAGGTAATGGTTGTTTGCATCTCACATAGGTTAATATTCAGAAATGAATATTAATTTTAACAAGGAGGCTTCTGGTCATGTAATAATGTTCAACCACTATGCTATGTTTTGTAAGACTACCTGACTGATGAGAGAGACACGGACAGACAAATGTTATGGTGTTTATTTGCTGAAAAACTCTTGACTTACATGTTGGCTTCTCTTGGATGTAGTACAAAACAAGTTATTATCCCAAGTCAACAGAGAAGTTTTAAAAATTCTGTTCTGTAAGAGAGTGACCTAAAGCACTAAGGTTAAGTGCATTATTTATTGAAGAATAAAAGACCTGAAGATACATTCTTCCCCTGACTTTAGGGCTCAGGGTAGTCCGCCATTTATAAAATTACTTGATGGCATCTCAGCATTAACCAAACCACTCAGACATGATAATTTCACTTGCCTGGAAATCACAAAGCCTTCTGAGCACCTGCCCTATCAGAAGAGGCAGGGAACTGCTGCCCCAACCAATTCTAGTATATAGGGGATATGTTTTTTCCATTCCAAGTTTCATTGTGTTCCATACCTCATGGGACCTCGACATCTGGGGTTCACCAGACAGTGAACCTCAGAGCAACTCATTCTTGATGGGTTTCCTACTGGAAAGGCATACCAATTGTACAGAACCAAATGAACTATTTCAGGAGGAGTGATCTGCCTTGCAATTAGAAAACATGTCATTCTCTACCCTGGTCTTGTAGTGACTCAGCTGTGTAGGGACAATAAACATGAGTGGTTGGACTCCTTACCTGATAAGAGAATTTCTCTACAACACTCTTGTTGAGATCTCATCTATTGATAGAAGCATTGCTGTATAGAAAGAAAGCACATTATTACCTTTACAGACACTATTAAATCACCCTTCAAAAAGGTCGTGACAACTTGTACTCTCAGCAGTGAGGCTTTTTATTGTTTCCCATTCTCGCTAACACCAGACATGCAACATTATCCAATTGCTTAATTCTGTCAAGTCTGATTTGTAAAAATCAAAATTAGGGTTTTAATTTGTCATTTTTATATTAGCAGCTCTATTGCTTATTAGTATTACTTCTCCAATTGGTTTCTTTTGTTATTTTCTGCACATTGTAAATATAAGCCTTTTGTCCCCAACTTTTTTTTTTTTTTTTTTTTTGCGGTACTGGGGCTTGAACTCAGGGCCTTCACCTTGAGCACTCTGCTAGCCCTTTTTGTGATGGGTATTTTTGATATAGGGTCTCATGAACTATGCCAGGGCTGGTTTTGAACCATGATCCTCCTGATCTCTGCCTCCTGAGTAGCTAGGATTATAGGGGTAAGCCACTGGCACCAATTTGTCCCCAACTTTAACTTGTCCTTTAACCTTGTCCACATTTGAATTCAGGGCCTCGCATTTGCTAGATAGGGTCTCTACTACTTGAGCCACATCTTCAGCCCTTTTTGCTCTGTTTATTCTGGAAATAGGATCTCACTTTTTGCCCAGCCAGCCTGGACTATGATCCTCCTATTTCAGGCTTCTCACCAGCTGGGAGGACAGGCATGCACTACCACACCTAGTTTTCTTCCATTGGATGGGGTCTTGGGGTGGCCTAGAACCACAATCTTCTTGATCTCAGTCTCCCAAGGAGCTAGGATTACAGTCACAATCCACCAGCACTTGGCATATTTTGTTATATAGATATGTTAAAATTTCATATGATCAAATCTATTGCTCTTTCAGAACTTCTTGAAAGGCATCTCATGATATATAAGTATTCATCTTTATGGGGTTTTATTGCCATCTTTTTGTAAATCATTCATTCATCTGGAATTTACCACAGCATATCCTGAATATAGGGAACTAATAGTTTCTTTTGAAAAATTTGAAAAGAATAATCTGAATAACTGAATGAATGAGTGAATGAAAAGTGGCATTGGCAATTAGTTAAATGGTTTCTTATTTTTTTACCTGGGACAAATAGAAGGGATTGAACTCCCATTTTCAAGAAGTTATACTTCCCTCCTTGTTGTGTCGTATCTTCCCTGAGTCCAAATAAAAATTGACAAAGCCACCTAGCTGGAAAAATAGCTGGTCTGAGACAGGTGGTGCTGAGGTCTTATCATAACTTTCTTCAGGAATAGTTCTTTTCCTATTCCGAATTCCAGGCCAGAGATGATCTTTGCCAATGTACTCTGGAAGAAATAAAGTAGCATTCCAGTCATTCTTGGCTATGTTTGGAAAAGGGTCTATGGAGTGTGGGTGTATTTTCATGTGATAGGGAGTGATAAAAAAGAAGTCAAGCCATATAACAATTTTATCTGTTTAAAAAAGTGACACGTGTAAATTCCTGCAAAGATTCCAGGAACTGTTTTAACATAGATGAACAGTCACAAAACTATTCTGTCCACATGCTCCAAATAATCTATTTTACCATAGCCCTCTTGGAGCTACACATACCAAAATGCTTGAGGGTCATTTCCTGAATTTCTGCTGAGTGTTCCGATAACACTTTGGATTAATTCAAATTCCAAGGAAAATACTGAAGTGATTTGTGACAAGGAAAAAAGAGATATTTGAACTACAAATATAGTCAATAGTAATTTATAAACTGAAGATAATATGATGTCAATACTCAATTTGGGACAAGCAGTCAATAGGAATTTCCCTTCTTTCCCCCAACATACAAATAGCAGTCTGTTCATATGGACATCCTTGTTCACAGTCAGCAGAAGACATGCACTTCACTTCTAAAAAATAGGTAAGCTACTCTGTAAAAAGACATATGTTGCACATCAAATAATCTCTTTTACTTATTAAAAAAAGTATTTATGAGGGAGGGGATGGAGTGGGTGGTAAGGGAGGGGGTGGGGGCAGGGGGAGAAATGATCCAAGCCTTGTATGCATATATGAATAATAAAACAATAAAAAAAGTATTTATATTTTGTTTTACCATAGCAATATTAAGGATAGGGTTAAAACAACTTTGTTGGACTTGATCTGGAGTTAAAGCTTAGAATGAAAACTCCAAAATTTTAATTCACTGGAAAGTATCAACTCAGTTCTTATTTTTGAAAGAATATTATTGCATCCTTTTACTGTAACAAAAAAAATTTTTTGAGAAAATACTTTTTTGAGAAAGCATGTTTAGCTTTTTTTTTAACTTTTAAAAATTTAAATAAGGAGAGTTCTTTCATATAGAAAGAACTAGTACAATTACATTTTCATATAGAAAGAACTAGTACAATTACATTTTTGAGAGGAGAAACAATAGGTACTGAACTGGAAGGAAGGGAGGGGGAATGTATAACAGAGCTAGGTAAATCCACTATTCCATTTCCCATCCAATATAAAAGATTCCCTGTATAAACAAGCTGCACAGTGCACTTTTTTAGCTATCGTCTGCCCTTTCACATATCTGGTCTATATGAAAAGACAAAGAGAGGAAAGGCCCAAATAAAAGCAAAAGGAAACAAAACATAACCCTCTCAAAAACAAAAACCTTCAAATTCTTTTTACTATGCAAGGCATGAGATCAAAAGTTTAAGAGTACAGAGCCCCCTTTCAACAATGGAAGAAGGTCATCCGCCCAGAGCCTAGCATAGGAATTGCCACTCCAAGTCTTCATGGCATGCTGAAGACAGCCCTGTGGATGCTGATACCATTTTGGAAGCCACCAAACTGGGGAGGGGAAATGGTGAACCGCAGGTCTCATGCACTTGGTAGATGACTAGCCAGATGCTGGTAGCCCTGGTGGAAAGGATGGCTGGGCAACCGGGTTGAGCCCCTCGCATCTGGATGACCTACTTGTCTTAGGTCCATCTCATTCAAAGGAAAGCTCGCTTTCTGGAAGTCTGCATTTTCCACTCACAGAACATGACAGCACACACATGTAACAAAAAAATTAAAGCTGTTGTATATTTTACAAACAGAGAAAAGTGGGTACCCTACATATCTACATATTGGTAAATATACACACTTTGACAGGTTGTCTTAAGCACTGGTGTTTCACCAACAGTTTTTTTTTTTTTAATTCTCTTATTTTAATCAAGTAATTTTTTTCAGTGTGGGAATTAAACCCAGGGCTTCACAAAATGGTAGGCAAATGCTCTACCACTGAGCTGCATCCTTAATCCCTAGTAGTTAAATTCTTAGTGACTTTTGTCATGGATATTTGTTAAAAAAAAAGAAAGAAAGAAAAGGAGGTAAGGAGGCGGAGGTTAAAGAGAGGAAATAGGAAAGAAGAGTTCCAGTGAAACAAGCAAAATCTACCATGTAATTCTAACTGATTGTAATGCTGAATGAAAAGGACCGTTTTGGCTTATAACTTTAGAATCAGCTGGATTTGTCACCATCTAAAAATAGATTCCAGGCAAAAAAACACAAAGCATGTATTCTAGAGCTATTATCTAGTCCAAACATTGGTTTTGGGCACAGAAGTGTCTCCTAAAGAATTCTGGGTCCCACTCATTGGAACTTGTGAATATATTACTTTATATGGCAAAGGGTCTTTGAAGATGTGATTAAGTTGAGGATCTTGGAATGGTGAGGTTATTATTAATAACTAATATTACTTGCATTATTTGGTGGGCCCAATATAATTACAATGTAAGAGAGAGACAGGAGGGTCCAAAGGAGAGATATGATAATAGCAGCAGATTGCTCTGAGCCAAGGAATGCAGGTTGTCTCTAAAAGTTAAAAGGGGCAAGGAAATGGATTCTTTCATTAAACCTCTGGGGGGAATTAGCCCTACTACCACCTTGACTTTAACCCAGTAAAACCAATTTGGGACTTCAGACCTTCAGAATTGTAGGATAATAAATTTGTGTTGGTTTAAGTCACTCCACTTGTGATGATTTGTTATAGCAGCAAAGGAAGCTAATCATTAGTCTAGCCCAAAGCAGCTGTGAAATGCATATGGCCTCTTGCCTGTCCCTCCGGAGAGCTTTTGTTCACAGTACTCTGAACAGCCAAATGCACTGGACTAGCAGCTTGGAGTAAATACATAGAGAAATCAGTTAGGGAAAGATTGATGGGCATTCAAGTCATCATTTGCAGTAGAAAAGATCCAAGGTAAGGGACTGAGGGTCACCATGGCATGCCAGCATCTCTGCAATAGTTTCAGGGTGAAAACCAGCTCCACAGATGGCTTAGAGAAAACCCTGATCCCTAGACTTTTAATTTTTTTATTTTCTAACAAGCCAACAGAAAAAAAAAATTGAATAGATTCTCTCCACAGACAGGTGCCTTTAGAAATGTGTACTGCCTGATTTCAAAATGTGCCTGGGGATTGTTTTCTTGGGGGAATGAAAAGCACAATTAGACTTTGCCTTATTTTCCTGGAAAGATGACCAGCTGTGGATCACTGAATGGAGCCTGGGGATAGTGCAGCTATTCTTGGAAGTTATTTAGCACTCAGTGAGGGCTAATACCACCACCTGGGAATCATATAGGATCCAGGGCCAATAGGGAAGAAGCTGCCTGGGGCTTGATGTAAAGAAATGGCTCAACCACTGGTGTTCTATTTCTGAGTCAATTGCACTAGGGTGTGGGGACCAGGAGTACCTAATCTTCCTCTCCTGCCTCCACATACTCACCCATCCTGTAGCTGAGGTCACCCAGGCCTCTAGGTGGCCTGCCAGATGCTGGCTTCTCAGGCTTGGTCCTGCATAGAACCCATACAAGCCACTCCTCAGCCCAGGTTCACAGCATGCCACAGTCCAGCGCCCTGTTCTCCTTGACTGGCTCTTTCTGAGAGTCCCTGTTGTCCGTGTAGAATGTGGTAAAACTTGCTAGCAATTATAATCTGGAACCCACTGGCATATTATGTTTGGTCTATTCTATTCAGTGACTTTAAAATAATTATGAAATGTTCCAAACATACAGAAAAATGCAACGAATAGTATAATAAACATATACCTGGAATCTAAATTCAATCACTGTCAAAATTTTATTATGTGTGTGTTTAGAGAAAGAGAGAAAAGAGAGAGAGAGACTAAGTCAAAACTCCTGGTATTATTAATACCCGGTCATACTTGAATTCCTACAACTGTCCCAGTCTTTTTTTATATATATATATAATGACCTTGACTTTTTTTAAAAAGACCAAGTTCACCTGTCTTATAAAATTGCAAATATTTTGGATATGTCTGATTTTTCTCCTGTGATACACCAGGCTTTTCAAAAATGTTTTGAACGTACATGTAAAAATGTGGTAACCTACATTTATAATTCAGGCAATTTTGTGTAAAATTCTGGCTACTGGACTTCTTTTGACAAACATCAGATCTGGCAGTGCTCAGCCTGCAGTCCTAATGGGCTATGCTTTGTGGTACAGTGTCTAAGCCGCTGCCTTTGAGAGGTACCAGGCTGCAGCTGAGTATCAGGTGTCATTCATTCCTCATCTTCTTCAAATTAGCCCTAACACACCTCATCCATTGTGTGGTCCCCCAAGGCAACTGATTTTTTAACTATATTAGGCTAGGTTCTCCAGAGAAACTGAACCAAAAGGCTATATACAAGGAGATTTATTTTAAAGAATTGACTAATGAGATTGTGGGGGCTGGTAAGTACAAAATCTGTAGGCAAGCCAGCATGCTGGAAACTCAAGCAGGATTTGGATGTTAACAGTCTTTCAGAATCCCTTCTTCTCTGGGAAACCTCAGCTTTTGCTATTAAAATCTTCTAGCGAGGGCTGGAAGAGTGGTTCAAGTGGTAGAGTGCCCACCTAACAAGCATGAGGCCCTGTGTTCAAACCCCAGTCCCACCAAAAACAACAACAAACAAACAAAAAATCTTCAAGCAATTGCTGAGGTTCAATTACACTGTGAGGAATAATTTCCTTTACTGACTGCAGATGTTCATTACATCGATAAAATAGCTATACAGCAACATTTACACTAGAGTTTGAGCAAACCAACTGGGTGCCATAGCCTAGCAAAGTTGACACATAAAATTGACCATCACAATGACTTTGTTTTAGAACCAAACATTAGAATGTTGTTTTTACTTATCTTTCTTCTCCTGAAGTAGTTCTCCTCCTTCATACTGGTTTTCCATTTCTGTGTAACAATTAGCACAAACTTAGTGGCTTCAAACCCGAATGTATGAAACTTACAATTTATGTACCTCAGAATTCTGGACACAGTGTGGCTACATTCTCTTCTTAATTCTCCCTTGGCTGAAATCAAGTTGTTGATTGAGACTGCATTCTTCTCTAAGGTTCAGCATTCTTTTTAAGCTCTCTGGCTCTTGGTAGAATTCATTCATTGTCTTGTAGTTGTACTGAGGTCTGCCACTGGGAACCATTCTTAGCTCCTAAAGATCATCCTTCCATTTGTAGACAAGAAACAATATGTCACATTGTTCTGCTTAAAATTTTTGTCTTCCTAGTCTTCTGCCAGCTAGAGAAACTCTAATTTTAAAAGGCTTTTGTGATTTGGCCAGCCCATCAGATCATCTCCCCCTGCCCTCATTTTTTTTGGCAGGACAGAGATTTGAACTCAAGGCCTCACACTTGCTAAGCCGGTGCTCTACCACTTGAGCCACTCCACCAGCCCCTCATCTTCTTTTCTTAAAGCCAGTTGTCACAGAACCTAACCCAGTCACAGGAGTGAGCTCAATCATGTTCATAGTCCTGAATATTCACTATGCAGGACATGCTCATGGATGGGAGAACAAAGTCTTGGGGTTCATCCTAGAATTCCACCTACCACATACTACTTTGAATTATTTGCAGAAGTTATTCTCTATCTTCAGATAAGAATGGCAATGAGTTGCTCAAAAATCAATTCATACACAAACCCAGATTTCTAACAAGAATAAGAAGACAGCTAGTAATTAAGCCATCTCTTTCCATATTGGAACAAAGAGAACTTTTAAATAGAGCCTTGATAAATAATGTATTCTCATAAGTGTAATGGGGAGCTCCCTTTCTTCCTTTCCACAAACCCTGCCTTTAAACTAAGAGTTTATTCATCTTTTCCCACTCTGGGCTTTAGTGGTAGCTTCTTATAAAGTCAGCCTCATTTGCACCCAGCCAAGACGGGCAACTTTGAAAACAAAACCAGAGATGAAATAAAGGGATGCCCTGAAATCTTTTAGCATTGCATTTAGAAATAATCATGAAAAAGTGAAAAAAAATCCAACTGGAGGCCCACCAATGCATGCACTTATCTCAAAAGGGCTTATAGAGATAGTTCAATTAGGGAACTGAATTATTGCTGTTTGTATGGCTGTTTAGTATAAGGAAAGCAGCATGGAAGGTAAGAAGGCATCCTTGAGGAATGGGTGCAAAACCAAAATTCCACATTAACAGAAATGATGATGGGACTACAACATGTGAGGTCATACTTTATACGCTTTACCTTTTCCTAACTCTTTCCTATGCTTTTTCCAGATCACTTTACCAAGAGAAGCAATGCATTTATCTGCCAAAAAATACAATGGCAGCCAGTATGTTTTTCTGTCAAGTTTCTATTAGACATGGATATCTGCCATGTCCCACAATATTTTCTTCAAAATCTTTACAGGAAAGTTTTAAAAGACACAGAGGTACTTTGAGTCCCCTATTTGACTTTCATCTTACTGAAAAACCTGGAAAAGGAGTCCTGGCATCACTGGTTGAGAATAACTCATTTTTCTATGGATCCAATTTATAATCCCATGCCATAGAGAAGAATCAAAGCCATAAAAAAGTTTAAGTATTGCTTATATACTTATTTTAGCCTGTTGTATGATACACTGCACTTGACCACAGACTCAGGGATCTCCTGAAATGAACGGTTGGAATCCCCCCTCAGGAGTTTTCCTCAGTGATGAGCCACAAGTAATATGTCACTTAAAGTAATTGTGATTAGAAGAGTTTACAAGGAACTGAGATATTTTCATGAATTTCTTTTTCTTTTTTTGTTTTTTGGCAGTAGTTTGATCTTAGGACCTTGCAGTTGCTAGGCAGGCACTATACTAGTTGAACCATGTGAGCATCCCTTTTTGCATTCCTTATTTTCAAATAAGGTCTCACATTTCTGCCCAGTCCAGCATGGACCAATATCCACACCACGATCCCAGTTTGTTGGTTGAGATGGGGGTCTCATAAACTTTTTGCCTGGGCTAGCCTCAAATCACCAATCTCCATTTCCCAAGTAGTGTTTACAGACATAAGCCATGACACCTGGCCCCATTTTCATTAATTTCAATGTTTTAGCATCTGTTCCCCCAAAGAAATCTAAACAGAAACCTTGCCAAATACCTCTGGTAACCAGGAGATCTAGTAATTGAATCTCCTTCAGAGAGTTCAGACAGATTGGGAATAATGCTATCACTCTCAGGAGAGTTTTATTCAAGCCTTTTGCCTCCAGTCCCAACTTTTTGGGGACCATTCTATTCTATAGGTCTAGGATATTTCTTATTATATTTATTAAATGATAGGAGAGGAAATGAGGGGCAAAGAAATAATAGATTAGCTTTCTTGCCTGTTGCAACCTAAGGAGAAAGTAAAGAGTGCTTTGATTTTTTTGGAGTTCCAAAACCATGGAACCAATTTCCTTTCCTCATCTGTCATTGAAAGACACTTTCATTAATCAGACTTTATTTTGAGGAAAGGTAAGGATAGGACTATATTAATTTGAGACTTCTTGACAACATAAATTATAGTTCCCAGAACTTTCCTTCATGTGTTCCAAAGTTATCATGACCAGTGCTTATCACAATCATAAGCTGTTCCCCTAGAGATACCTGGAAGATGAGCTATTTAAATCAGCACCTCCTACAAAGTAAATCATTTCTCAGTTCTCAATTTCACCCATCCAACATTTCCTTCCTAACTCTAGTCCCTCCTCTCTCTCTTGACTAAAAAATAAAAGAGATTCTTTTCTCTGACTTAACCTTAGTCTTGCATGAGTGCTTATTTCCTTTTCTTTTTCCCACGACAGCTCATATACAACGTATCCCATCTAGAAGGGTAATTTTCTTTGAAAGATGAAAGTGTTCAGTGTCTTCTATGTGTCCATGTGTTGGGTTATAAATTAATGTCTAAGTCTCTGTACCTAGCCAACATTGACATTTCTAACTGGAAAATCCCTTTTTGGGGGTTTGTCATGTGCCTTGTAGACTGTTTAGCATCATCCCTGCCTTCTACCCATTGTATTCCCATAGTACCTACCTCCTCAACTTGTGACAACTAAATGTTGTGAAAATGTCTCCTGGGGAGCAAAGTTGTCTCCAACTGAGCACCACTAGACTAAGGGGATTGCAAAAGAAATAGAAGAGTACCTTTTCTTGAGGAGTTCAAAGTCATATGGAGACATAGAATGTCAGAAATGATTAAGTACATTATATGCCTATATAGAAATATCACAATAATTGTACTTTGTACAATTGATATGCACTAATCAGAAAACCAAATGATCTTGACCAACCCTTTCCCTTTTATTAGTGAATAGAATAAGTGAGGTAACCAAGACATTAAGTGACTTGCTTAGTCCGGTTGTACAATAGAAACATTTCAGAAAAAGATGCAGCATATAAGCAAGCCTAAGTTGTGTTTGTAGGAAGCTACAGAAGGGAGAGAATAACAGTAGTTAGTAGTAGCATGAAGGAGGTAGGACTGAGCCTCAAGGGAAGAAGCAGGCAGAGAGAAGAGGGAAGGGGATGTCAGGCCTGATCATGCCTACAGTGTGGGCAAAGGACTGAAGGTAAGAGAGGAGGATGGAATACTAGAGCACTGAGATACAAGCTAACCTAGACTGGCAAGAGATGAGGTTGGAAAGGCTGAGTGGATCCAAATTCTGGGGACCTCTGTCCTCCTAAATTTAATCTTAGATCTTTCAAAATATGACTTCTTAAGACATCTTTTTGAGGAAGATAAAAAAGGAAGGCATACTAAATGAAAATCAAGATACCTGGGTTCTAACCCCAGCAATTCACTGAGAGCCATGTGACTTGGACAAGCCCCTTTACTTCCTTCCTCTCAGTTCCTACATCTGTAAAATGAGGGGGTAGAATGTGATGATCCCTGAGGTCTTTTCCAGCTTTCATATTGTATGATTCAGTGAACACTCATCTCTCAAAATCCCCACACCTGCTATCTCTTGTGCTGTAGCCAATGAGCTGTTTGCTTTTTGCCCTGGGGCAACTGCAGGTTCTTTAAGGTGTTTATAATTTCTGGCCCAGTCATATGTTATCAAATCCACCAGTAAATAGCCTGTCTACAAGGAAAATGTGAACTTCCAAATGTTCCTAATAACTTGCAGCATTTTATGTTGTAGAATAATGACTGCCATTTTTGGTCCTGACTTCTTCTAAACATGATTGTATAGCTTACTAGATTCAGAAAAAAATAACATACAAGAGTTGAATGACAAGTGAACAAAGAACAATTTGTCTAACATGACACTGTCATGTCATTTAATAAATTGCAACAAATCCAGTAAAAGGGGTTAGTTTAGAATAGCTTAGCATGGATGAGAACAAAAAGAAAATGAAATAAATTAGAATTCTATTCAATGATGGACACTCTGGGCAATATTAAAGGACAGCTGAAAAAGACAGAGAAAAATATTTGCAATGTCTAAAACAATGAGGGACTGCAACTAGAATATATATGGAATTCTTGTGGGTTCATAAGAAAAACAATGCAAACCCAATAGGAAAATCAGCAAATAATATGGAAAGGCAATTTCCAAAAGGGAAAAGCTAAAAAGCATAACATGAAATACTCAAAATAAAGACAATTAGGGAAATGGAAAAAATTAAATGAATGGTGAAATACTGCTTTATAGCAGTTAGGCCAGTAAACAAAAAAGCTGGGTAATGCCAAGTGTTGGCAGCACTGTGTGAACTTCCGTGTACTGCTGGTGTAAACTGGGGCAAGAATGTGGAGAGAAATCTTACCAGATTAGTCAAGAAACTGCACTTGTACTTACAACCTTCCCAAGGAAACAGCTATTCACTTCCTGGGGCTATTTTAATAAAGCATCATGAATTTGGTGGTTTAAAACAACAGATATTTATTCTGGCACAGTTCGGAAGGTCAAAAGTTTGAAACTGAGGTGGGAGCAGGGCCTCATTCTTTCTGAATGCTCTAGAGAAGAGTCCTTCCTTATCTCCTCCTTGAGACTGCAGGTATTCCTTGGCTGTGGCTGCATAACTCCAGTCTCTTCCCGGTCTTCTCATGGCCTCTGTTCTGTGGCTCCTCCTCTCCTGTCTCTTAGGACAGCAGCCCATCTCATCCAGTATAACCTCATCTTCACTTATGAAGGATATATTTCCAAATAAGATCACGCTCACACATTGTGGCTCTACTAGTAACAGTACCTTCACCTTCCTTCCCCCTCACCCCTCCCATATCACAGTAGTGTTAGGCCCCCATTTCCCAATACACACAGCTCAGCACTTAAAGCATGCTAGCCAATCATATGTGCACTCTAAGGTCCACTTCACCATCTGTCCTCTTCAATGCCTAAAACTTACAAGCACTTTTTCTGCTTTAATTCCTTCATTTATGTTTTCCTTCTGGGTAAAATACTGTTCATTGAATGAATACAATGAATGAATGAATGAGTGAATAAATAAATGAATAACAAACTCATCATCATTTTTCCCAAACAGCTTCTCTTCTGGATCTTAATCTCCTAAGTGTTCAAGCCATACTGGACTTCACATTCTTCCTGTGTGTGGACATGTCACCATACTCAGTAGATTCTTCCATGTGAAGTCTTTCACATGCAATCATTCATTTCCTTTATTACCCTAGTCGCAGCTCACAACACTGGGTGTTTTGTTCAATATTTTTCTAACTGTACTTTTGTCAACACTTCTTTGTTTATTCTCTTATTAATCATCTGTATTGAATTGGATCTCATGCCAAGCACAGTGGTGGATAAGACAGATAAAGACTCAGCCTTCACAAAGTTTACCCTCAGTTTAAGTACTATTTACATACTATTGACAGATTAATTTTGAAATTCCCTTTTGCATAAGTTGCTACCTCCTTAAAAACCTTCTAGAATCTCTTGCTGTCTACAGAAAATACTTTAAAGTTTTTCATCTAGTATTTAATTCTGAAATTTCATCTTTCATGCCCACCTAAATGATTGCTGTATTCCAGCTAACATGGATCCTTACAAAGGCACTATGCAGTTTTCTGCCTGCGCCATCTCCTAACTTTTACTTACATCTTACTTTTCACCCACTAACTTTATTGAGGCATAATTGACAAGTGAAAATTGTATATATTTAAGGTACAACATGATACATTGATATATATATATACACTGTGAAGTGACTGCCACAATCAAGCTAACATATCCATCACCTCAAGTCTGTTCAGATCTATTCTCCTGAAATTTCAAGTATATAATACATTGCTGTTAAATATAGTCACCATGCTGTACATTAGATCTCCAGAATCTGTTCATCTGATAACTGAAAGTCTACACCCTTCCACCAAAATCCCCTATTCCACCCCTCCTCCCAGCCCCTGGCAGCCACCCTTCTACTCTCAGTTTCTATGAGTTTGACTTCCACAAATAATTGAGATCATTTAGCATTTGTCTTTCTGTACCTGGTTTATATCACTTATAAAATCCTCCAGTTCATCCATATTGTTACAAATGACATTTCTTTCTTCTTTTTTTTTTTTTTGGCAATACTGGGGTTTAAACTCAGGGCCTCACTCTTGCTAGGCAGGCACTCTACCACTTGAGTCACTCCACCACCAGCCCTTTTTTGGGTTGGATATTTTTTAAGATAGGGTCTTGTGAACTATTAGCCTGGTGTGGCTTCAAGCATCAATCCTCCTGATCTAGGAAGAAGAGCTAGAAGAAGAGTTAGGATTACAGGTGTGAGTCACCAGCACCCCAGCTTCTTTCTTTTTAAAGATTGAATAATACTCACGTTTTCTTGATCTGTCCATCTAATCCATCAAAGGGCACTGAGGTTGTTTACGTATCTTGCAATGAACATAGGAGTGCACGTTTTTCTTCTTTTTCTCAGTACTGGGGATTGAATCCAGAGCCTTGTGTTTGCTAGGCAAGCACTCTACCACTTGAGCTAAGTTCCCAGCCCCAGATATTTCTGAGATACTAATTTCATGTCCTTTGTATGTACACCCAGAATGAGATTGCTGGATCATATAGTAGCTCTATTTTCTTTCTTTTTTTTTTTTTTTTGAGACAGGGTTTTGCTATGTAGCCTAGGTTGGCCTGAAATTTTTGATCCTTATACCTCTGTTTCCTGAATGCTGGCATTATAGGTATGTATCACCACACCTGGCATTAGCTCTATTTTTAATTTTTAAAGGAATCTCCACACTGTTTTCCATAATGGCTGTACCAATGTATAATCCCACCAATAAGTGTACCAGGCTTCTTTTTTCTCTAAATTCTCAATTCTTTTAATTTTTGAAAATAGCTACTCTAAAAAGTATGAAATGTCCAGGCATGGTGGTACATTCCTGTAATCCTAGCATTTGGGAGGCTGAAGCAGGACAATCACAAGTTCAAGGCCAGCCTTGGCTGCATAGCAATTTCCAGGCCAACCTGAGATACTTAGTGAGACCCTGTCTTAAAATAATTGTTAAAAAGTGTGATTTCTCATTGTGGTTTTAGTTTGCATTTTTCTGATTACTAGCGATATTAAGTGCTTTTTCATAAATTCGTTGGCCATTTGAATATCTTCTTTGGAAAAATGCCTAAGGACTTTTATCCATTTTTATCAGTTTTCTTATATTAAGTTATATAGTTATGTATGTAGTCAGTACCCTATTTAATATTTAGTATGCAAGTATTTTCTCCCATCCATTGATCACCTTTTCATTTTGTGGATTACTTCCTTTGCTATACAAATCCCTTTTAGTTTGATATAGTCCCATTTATTTATTTTTACTTTTCTTGACGGTGTTTTGATGTTACATCCACAAAATCATTGCCAAGATCACAGACAGAAGATTTCCCCTAGGTTTTCTTCTAGGATTTTTACAATATCTGGTCTCATGTTTTAAGTCTTTAATCCATTTTGGTATTTATTTTTGTGTGTGGTTTAAGAGTCCAATTTTCTTGTTTTGCCTAAGGATATACAGTGTTCCCAACACCATTTGTTGAAGAGACTATTCTTTCCCCATTGTGTCTTCTTGGCAACTTCATACAAGATTAGTTGACAGAATATGCTTGGCTTTATTTCTGGGCTGTCATTCTGTTCCACTGGTCTCTGTGTTTGCATATATGCCAGAATGTTACTGGTTTGATTATTAACACTTTATAAAATACTTTGAAATCAGGTAGTATGATTCTTTTAGCTTTGTTCTTCGTTCTCAAAATTGCCTTGTTTTCTTTCTCAAGATTGATTTGGCTGCTTTTCTCAGGGTCTTCTGTGGTGCCATAAAAATTTTAGAATTGTTTTTTTCCATTTCTGTGAAAGCTGCCATTTGTATTTTGGTAAGGATTGCACTAAATATGAAGATTGCTTTGGGTAGTATGGTCACTTTTACAATATTAATTTTATCACTTCATGGACATATATATAGCTTTCCATTTATTTGCATCTTCACTTTCTTTCATCAGTATTTTATCATTTTTAGCATGCAGATATTTCATCTCCTTGGCTAAATTTATTTCTAAATATTTTATTCTTTTCGATGCTGTTGCAAAGAATAGTTTTCTTAATTTTTCAGACAGTCCAATGATAGTGTGTTGATTTTGTGACCTATAACTTTGTGTGTTGATTTTGTGTCCTGTACCTTTATTGAATCTAACAGCTTTTTGGTGGAGTCATCAGGATTTTCTGTATATTAGATTGTTATCAGCAAATAGAGACAATTTTACTTCTTCTGTTTCCAATTTGTATGCCTTTTATTTCTTGTCTAATGACTATGGCTAGGATTTCCAGCACTGTGTTGAATATAGCTTACAAGAGCAGGCATCTTTGTCTTCTTTTTAATCTTAGAGGAAAAGCTTTCAGCTTTTTTTACCATGGCATATTCTGTTAGCTGGGGGCTTGTCATGTATGGTCTTTATTATGTTGAGGTATATTCCTTTCTATGCCTATTTTTATTGAGAAGTTTTATCCTGAAAGGGTTTTGAATTTTGTTAAGTGCTTTTCCTTCATCTATTGACATGATTGTATGATCTTTATCCTTCATTCTGTTAATGTGATATACCACTATTATTGATTTGCATCCTAAGAATAAATCTACTTGATCATGATGAATGGTCCTTTTAAGGTGTTATTGAATTCAGTTTTCTAGTATTTTCATTGAAAGTGTTCATATCTGTTTATCAGGAATATTGGCATATTGCTTTCTATTCTTGTAGTATACTTTTTTGGGCTTGGTATCAAGGGAATACTGACCTCTTAAAGTGAATTTGAAAATGTTTCTTCTTCAGTTTTTTGGAGTTTGAGAAGGATTAGATTAGTACTATTGTTTTTTTTCTTTAAATGTTTGATAGAATTCACCCATGAAGCTACTTGTTCCTCAGCTTTTCTTTGATGGGAGATTTTTGCTACTGGTTCAATTTTATTACTTGTATTGTTCAGATTTCCTACTTATTCATGATTTAGTCTGAGCAGTTTGTATGTTTCTAAGAAATTACCAATTCTTCTGTGTTACCCAATCATAGTCTCTTATGCTCCTTTGTATTTATATGATATCAGTTGTAATGTCTCCTCTTTTTTTTCTTTTACTTTTTGAGTATATTTCATTTTCTTTTTTATTGTTTTTACATTTATTCATATGTGTATACATTGTTTGGGCCACCTCTCCCCCCTGCCCTGCCTCCCTCTCCCCTCCCCCCAAACCCACTACCCTTGCTTCCAGGCAGAACCTGTTCTGCTTTCTTGTTTTCCAATTTTTTTGAAGAGAAAACATAAGAGACAATTAAAAAGACAGCATTTTTGCCAGTTTGATACAAAGATAGCTATACAGAGAGATTCCTAGCGTTGCTTCCATGCACATGTGTATTGCAACCCACATTGGCTCATCCCTACTAGACCTCTTTACTATTTCCCCTAGTGAAGGGGCCCCTTCCCATAGTGGCCTCTGCTGGTTTAAGATTACTATATTTGCTCCTATACAGGGAGCACATCAACCACATTCAAGTTTTTGGTTTCCTTCCCTTTCCCTATTTCTTCCATGCATGCTCTCCCCTTAGTGTGTGACCCATGTCCAATAATATTACTGCATTTGTTTTGGGTCTATAATCCACATATGAAGGAGAACATGCAATTTTTGGCCTTCGGAGCCTGGCTAACTTCACTTAACATGGTGTTCTCCAGTTCCATCCATTTATTTGTGAATGTGTAATGTCTCCTCTTTCATTTCTGATTTTGAATGTTCTTTTCATCTTAGTCTAACTAAAGGTTTGTCAGTTTTGCTTATCTTAAACTATTAGTTTTGTTCTTCTTTAAATTGTTTTTCTAATTCTTTATTATATTTATTTATGTTCTGATCTTTGTTATTACATTATTTCTTCTAACTGCAGACTTAGTTTCTTCTTCTTTTTCTAGTTCCTGGAGGCATGAAGCTGATTTTTAAGATCTTTCCTTTTTTAAAATATAGGTGTTTATTGTTACAAACTTCTAAAGCTGCTTTTGCTTCCTCTCCTAAGTTTAGGTATATTATACTTCTGTTTTGTTTTTTTCTCAAGATAATTTTTTATTTCATTTTGGCTTCTCTTTTGACCCACTGATTGTTCAGGAGTGTTGTTCAACTTCCGCATATTATTTCACTTATCTTGAATCGTTAATGTTTGTTTTCTGGCCTGAAGTATCTGTCCTGGAGAACGTCCTGTGTGTGTTTGAGAAGAATGCATATTCTGCTGCTCAGTGGAATGACCTCTGTATGTCTGTAAGTTTTATTTGGTTTGTAGTATTGTTCAAACCCACTGTTTCCTTGATTTTTCTGTCTAGATGATCCTGTTATCATAATGCTATTTATTTCTCCTTTTGGTTCCATTAATATTTGCTTTATATATTTATGTGCATAACACTTATTATTTCTCTCTGTTATTGATGAGTTGACTCACTTATCATTTTATAATGACTTTCTTTCTCTCTTGTGACAGTTTTTGACTTGAAATCTATTTTGTTTGATGTTAAGTATGGCTACCCCTGCTTACTTTTGGTTATCATTTGCATAGAATATGTTTCCATCCCTTTATTTCTCAGCTATGTTTGTCCTCAAATCTAAAGTGAATCTCTCCAGGCAACATATAGTTGTATTTTTAAAAAAAAATCAGCAACTTCATGTTTTTTGATGGAAGAATTTAATCCATTTAGATTTAAAATAATTATTGATAGATAGGGATCCATTATTTTCATTGTGTTAATTTTTTCTGGCTGCATTGTGGTTCCTTTGTTCCTCTGTTCCTCTATTTCTCTCTTCCTCTCTTCCTTTGTGATGTATTTTTGTAGTGGTATGCCTTGATTCCTTTCTCTTTGTCTTCTGTACATCTTCTATAGGTCTTTTCTCTATAATTACCATAAGGCCTACATAAAACATCTTATAATTATACCAGTCTATTTTAAGCTGATAACAACTTGACTTCAACCGCATGCAAAAGCTACATTTTGCTTCCTCCAGCTCCCACATTATGTTTTTATGTCACAATTTGTATCTTTCATACTATGCATCCACTAATAAAATGTTGTAGCAACATTTTTAGTACTTTTGTCTTTTAACTTTTAAAAGTGATTTACATACCATCATTACATATTGGAGTATTAAGAACTCGACTATATATTTACCATTACCAGTGAATTTTATACTTTATACCTTCTCATTCCATACATTTTTATGTTGGCAATTAGTTCTTTCATCTCAGCTGAAAAACTCCCTTTACCATTTCTTGTAACACAGGTCTAGTAGTGATGAATTCCTTCAGCATTTGTTTATCTGGCAAAGTCTTTCCCAATCCTCATTTCTGAAAGAAAGCTTTGCTAGATAAAGTATTCTAAGTTGACAGAGTTTTTTCCTTATACCACTTTGAATGCCTTACTCCAATTTCTGTTAGACTGTGAGATTTATGCAAAGAAGAGTCTTTTTTTTTTTTTTTTGTATTGGGGTTTTGAACTCAGAGGTTCATGTTTGCTAGTCAGGTACTCTACTACTTCAGCCATGCCTCCAGCCCTTTTTGCTCAGTGATTTTGGAGATAGGGTCTCACTTTTTGCCTAGGCCAAACTGGACCACAGTCTTCCTATTATAGGCTTCCCACCATAACTGAGATGACGGGTGTGTACCACCACACCCAGCTTTTTTTTCTGTTCAGGGGCACTCTCATGAACTTTTTTGCCTAGGCTGGCCTGGAACTGTGATCCATCCATCTCAGCCTTTCAAGGTAGCTAGGATGACAGGCATGTACTACCACACCCAGCTATTGGTTGAGATGGAATCTTGTGAACTTTTGCCTGGGCTGGCCTCAAACCATGATCCTCCTGATCTCAGCCTCCCAAGTAACTAGGATTACTGGTGTGAGCCACTGGCAACCAGCTATGGAAAATTTCTTATTTGTAGAATGTCACATTTCTCTTGCTAATTTCAAAATTCTCTTTTGACAATTTGGTTAGTAGATTGCTTTCAATAGTAAGCTATTTTCACAATATTAATTCTGCTAATCCATGACTATAGGGGGTCCTTCCAACTTCTAGTGTCTTCTTCAAAGTTTTATAGTTTTCATTGTAAAGATCTTTCATCTTCTTAGTTATTAGGTATTTTTGAAGCTATTCAGAATGAGATTGTTTTCCTAGTTTCTCTCTCAGCATGTTCATTATTGGCATATAGAAAAGCTACTGAGGCTTCTATGTTGATTTTGTATCCTTCTACTTTGTGGAAAGTGTTTCTCAATCTAAGAGTTTTTTGGTGAAGTGTTTGGAAAACAGGGATAATTTTATTTCTTCCTTTCCTGTTTGTATCCCTTGTATTTCTCTCTCTTGTCTTATTGCTCTACCTGAGAATTCAAGCACTATATTAAATAAGAGTGGAAAGGGAGGACATCCTTGTCTTTTTCCTGACTTCAGAGGAAATGCTTTCAGTTTTCCTAACTTAGTATGATGTTGGCTATAGGTCTGTCATATCTAGCCTTTATTACGTTGAAGTACATTCCTTCTAGTCTTAGTTTCTTCAGGGCTTTTATCATGTCAAAGCCTTTTTCTGCATCTATTGGGATGACCATGTGATTTTTGTCCTTGATTTTGTTTATGTACTATTATATTTATTGATTTGTATATATTGAACCTTCCTTGTATCTCTGGAATGAAACCAACTTGATCATGGTACAGGATCTTTTTAATGTGTTGTTGAATTTGCAAGTATTCTATTGAGAATTTTTGCATTTTTGTTAATCAAGGAAATTGGTCTATAATTTTTTCTTTGCTGGTGTTGTGTTCCACTTCACTTTGAGTATTGGTAATACTGACTTTACAGAATGAGTTTGGTAGCATTCCCTCCCTTTCTATTTTATGGTTTGAGGAGCACTGGTTAGTTATTTAAAAGTCCAGTAGAATTCAGCAGTAAATCCATCTGGTCCTGGGCCTTTTTGTTAGGAGACTCTTTATTACTGCTTCAATCTCATTGCTTTTTATAGATCTGTTTAAGTTGTTTGTATTCTCTTGGTTTAATTCTAGGAATCTATGCATTTCTTTCAGATTTCCCAGTTTATTGAATGTAAGATCTTAAAATATTCCCTAATGATCCTCTGAATTTTGTTGGTATTTTTTGTGATAACCAATTTTTCTTTCTTTTTTTTTTTTTTTTTTTTTTTGTGGTACTGGAGTTTGAACTCAGAGTTTTGTGCTTGCAGGGCAGGTGCTCATCTGCTTGAGCCATGCCTCCAGCCCTTTTGCTTTGCTTATTTTTGAAATAGGGTCTTACTTTTTGCCAAGGCTGGCCTGGACTGTGATCTTCCTATTTTAAGCTTTCTACTGTAGTTGGGATGACAGGTGCTTGCCACCGTCCCCAGCTTTTTTCTGTTGAGATGGGATTTCACAAACTTTTTTGTTTGGGCTGGCCTGTAGTCACAATCTTCCTGATCTCAGTCTTCCAAGTAGCTAGGCTTATGGGCATGAGTCACTGGTACCTGGCAATATTCTCATTTTTCATCTCTAATTTTATAAATTTGGGTCTTCTCCCTCTTTCTTTTTGGTTAGTTTAGCTAAGGGCTTGTCAATCTTGCTATCTTTTCAAGGAACCAACTCTTTGTTTCATTGATTTTGTACTGTTTAGTCTCCATTTCATTAATTTCTGTTCTGACTTTTATTATTTCTGTCTACTGATTTTTCTTTTGGCCTGTCATTGTTTTTCTAACAGCTTGAGATGCATCTCAATAGGTTATTTATTTGTGTTCTCTGATTTTTTTTAATGTAGGCACTCATAGTTATAAACCTTACCCATAGCACTGCCTTTTTGGTGTCTCGAAGGTTCTGGTAAGTTGTGTTTTCATATTCATTTGATTTTAGGAATTTTTTTTATTTTGTTGATGGCCCACTGATCATTAAAAAGCATATTTTTCAGTATCCATGTGTTTGAATATTTTCTGTAGTTTATCTTGCTGTTGATTCCATTGTGATCTGATAAAGTACAGGAGGTCATTGCAATTTACTTATATTTGCTTAGCCTTGCTTTATGTACTAAAATATGATCTATTTTGGAGAAAATTCCATGGGCTGCTAAGAAAAATGTATATTCATCCTGTGGGTCTTGGAAGGAATATTCTGTAGATGTCTGTTAAGTACATTTGATCAATAGTGTCATTTCTGAACTTTTTTGCTGACCTTTTTTGGTCAGGATGACCTATCTGTTGGTGACAGTGGGGTATTGAAATCACCCACTAATATTGTCTTGGGGTGCACTTGTGCTTTTATGTCCAGCAGTGTTTGTTTTATGAAATTGGGTGCACTAATGTTTGGTGTATATATGTTTGCAATTGTTTTAGTCTCTTGATATATTGTTCCCTTTATCAATATGAATTGTCTCTTCTAATTTTGGTTTGAAGTCTGCTTTGCCAGATATGAATATAGTTATTCTTGCTTTCTTTTAGGCTCCATTTATTCTTTGTTGAATTCCCCTTTCAGATCCTGAATTGTCTTCCTTATTTCATTCAACTGTTTATTTGTATTTTGTTGGAATTCATTCAGATATTTATTTGTGTCCTCTTTAATTTCATTGATCATTCTTTTGAATTTTAATCTGAGATTTCATCCACTTTATTATCATTAGAGTCCATTATTGTGGAATTGTTGACTTTTGGAAGAATTACATTGCCTTGTTTTTTTCATGTTTCCTGCATTTTTGCACTGGGCTTTGTGTATCCAAGATCAAGTCATTAGTTAGAGGTTTTACTCACCTGTAATCATTCAGTTGAAGTGTTCTCAATGTTCAGGCAAGACTAGGTAGTGGCAGGGTTGAAGATCTCACCACTGGACTAAGGATATAGGTCAGTAGTCAAACATTCACCCACATGCTCAGGGCCCAAGCCCCACTCAGAGAGAAGAAAACTATCCATAGTCTCTTATAGTTTTTAGTATGAGGTTGGTGCTGAATGTGGACTGAAGGCAGAGCCACTCAAGAGTCTGTTGTCCACTTTAGGAATGCTTTCACTTTAAAAGCTTCCTTTCTTTGTGTACTGAGAAAAAGTGTTTTGCAGCCTGTTGTTGGACAGGTTCCTACTTGCTTCATAGGCCTCCTAGTTTATGTGCTCAGAGGCAACAATCATCCAAACCAAGGGATGTCCCTAAAATGTGTCTGACATCAGAAAGATCAAACAGAACACTGACTTGTGTACTGGAGGGGAAGAACTGAGAGAATCAGGCACTGTGCCTGCCTGTCTTAGCACTTTCAGACCCCACTCAACAGTTAATCACCCTGTAGAAGGGAGGAGAATGTGGAAATCACATGATCTGCAAGACCTGGACTCAGAGCTCTTGGTACCACCTGGTAACAACTTCCATGAAGCTGGGAGGTAGAGGTAGAACACGCTACCAGAAATGAGCTTGGAGCTCTGTTTCTGCAGTGATACTCAGGCATGGGGCTCATTTCTTGCCAGAGAGGGCAGGGCCATGATCACCATGTCCTTCACTGCCTAAACTCTCCACAACTTAAACTTCTCAGCAAGTTCACATCTTACCCTTAACCCTTCCATAACCCCTCTGATGGCCATCTTCCACCCAAATACTGGCAGGGTCCCCAGGCTCCAGGAGACATGATTGTTCCTTGTTTTCAGGTAGCTTAGTCTCAAACACTAGGCCCTCTCTCAAGATGGTACCTGGCTGTCACTTTCTGAGATATGGACAGTGACAACATATCTTTCTTTTCCAAAGCTGTCCTGTACTAGTAGTATCTCACTACTATCATACCACTACCACACTAAAACCCCACACCACTATCACACCAAAACACAGACTGGGTCTAAGGTTTGTGGAAAGTGTGTGTTATCTTGCGTCTAGGTCTGCCAAATCTGTCACCAGGGCTATCTGATTTACCTTGAAGTTGTGGTTTTGGCTTCCCCTTGTCCATAGGGAGTCAGAATTGGAACTCCAGACTGCTTTCTGTTATTTTTCTATTTCTTTATGCTTTTCAGCTGTTCTGTCACCTCTTTTGTGATTCCTGATGGCCTTCTCTTTCTTCAGAACATAGTCTCTTTTTTGTTACCATGATTCCTGGAGTCAAATGGAGGAAGTTTTTAATCCACCATCTTGCATCATCTCCACTGTCTTGTCCCCATTTTCTTTCTCTTCTCTTTTGGAGACTTCTACAATGCATATATTGATTCACTTAATGGTATCCCTTAAGTTCTGTAGACCTTGTTTTTCATCCTTTTATCTCTTTTCTTTGCTGACTGGATACTTTCAAAAGACCTGTCTTCAAGTTCACAGATTCTTGAAAGAAGTGATCAACAGCAGATTTAATGGAGTCTCTATTGCATCTTTCATCTCATCTCATTCACTGGATTCTTCAGCTCTAGGAAATCTAGGATTTCTATTTTTTGTTGAGTTCCTTATCTTGTTCATGTGTTTTTATTTTTCTGATTTATACCTTGTGTCCACCTGTGTCCTCTTGTATCTAGTCAGCTTCCTTAAATAATTATCTTCAATTCCTTTTCAGACCATTCAGAGATCACCAGTTCTCTGGGAGTAGTTTCTAGAAAATTATTGTACTCCTTTGGTGGTATTATGTTTCCTTGTCTTTTCATGTTTTCATAGTTCTTGTAGCATTGGGTGTAGCTTGAGGGTGTAGTTACTTAATCCAAGCTTTATGGGTGAACTTTGAGATATTTCTCCTAGATATTAGGTGAGATATTTTCACCTGGCAGAGAATGTAAGAGTGCTGGGTGGGTGGGATGCAGCAACTCTGTTTCCTGAGGCTGCTCTGTGTTATATCTCTGTCAGCTAAGGTCAACATTAGGGATGACTGTGGGAGCCTCAGATACCATGGCTGCATATATTTAAGGCAGCAGCAGCAACAAGTTCCTTAGTGGCAAAGTTTCTGAGGTCCTTCAGTTCTCCTTTTCCCTTGGAGAGAGCAATTCTAAACAAGGGGATCATATTGTTACCAAGTCTGCTGTGGCCTATAGGTAGCCATAGCAGCAGTGGATTCTGGAGTGCAAGGACTCAGAACATCAGCATAGCTGAGTCCTGGAACTCTGAGAGTGTACCCAGCATCATGGACAGAGGGAAGAGTTCAGTGAAGGCTGTGCCCAAGGAGCAGAAAACCACAGCATGACTCCAGACCAACAATTCCCCAATTTTTTAACCCATGGAAGCATCAACTTTAAGTTACAAGCCTCATCTAAATATCATCCAACTCAAAAAGTTCCAAATTGCATCATCTGTACTAGGTATGGGTGAAACTTGAGGTATGGTCTATCCTGGAGCAAATTTCCTCTCCACCTGTGGACTCATGGAACTAAAAAACAAGTTATCTGCTTCTAAAATACAATGGTGGGTCAAGCATAGGATAAGCATCCCCATTCTAAAATGAATAACTGGAAGGAACAAAGAAACCCCAATCACAAGGGAGTCAAAACCTAGCAGGGAGAAGCCAAGCATGGTGATACACATCTGTAATCCCAGCTACCTGAAAGACTGAGGCAGGAGAATCATGAGTTCAAGGCCAGTTTGGGCTACATAGCAAGGCCATGTCTCAAAACAAAACAAGAACAGCAACAAAAAATCTAACAGGACAAGTACCATTAGGTTTCAAGACCTGAGAATAATCCTCTGTCATTTGATACTCTCTGTGGGCCCTTGATAGGCTGTCCTTTGGGTCTGTGCTGGCTCCACTCTTTGAGCCCAAAGATGCCTGTTCTTTGGGCTTCCAGTCATATCTCAGAGTCATTCTTCCTTTCCCTTAAAGGGTTACACATGTTTGTAGCTTAGTAGCCCATTTCCTGCCTATGGAATGTTATGAGTCTGATAATCTCTCATTTCATCTTAATTATCATTTTCAGTCCAAGCATTGTTTCTGCTGTTATACTAAAAAAAAAACCTATGTCTCCTGTGGAGAATCACTGGAATCCTTGCTGTTAGACATAAAGGGTCTCACAGAGCTTACATTTTTTTTATTCCTGGCTTCTGCTAAAATGGTTGAATATATTGATGAGTCACATGCTTTATCTCTTTAGTAAAAGGTTGTCTAGCCACACACATGGCCTTCTCTCTATAGAGCATTTGCTAATAGCAAATCTCCTAATTTTAGCATCCTTTTCAATCCAGATAGACTGAGAGCTTCTGAAATTAAAGTACTTGTTATTTTTTTATTAACAGTTCCCTCCTTAATTTATCTTTCCACTTGCATTTTATTATAAACAGCAAAGAAAAACCACCCTGCATTTTCAACACTTTTCTTGGAAATCTGCTCAGCTAAATATCCAAGCTCATTACTTACAAGTTCTGTTGTCCATACAATGCAGAAGACACAATTCAGCCAAGCTTTATGCCAGTATGTAACAAAAATTACCTTTCCTTCAGTTTCTAATAACATGTTCTTTTTTTCCTTCTGGCAACAAACTCTTTATAGAATTAATGCATTCTCTAAGACCATAAAAGTGTTCTCTACCATGCCCTCACTTCCTTCAAAGCCCTCACAAGAATGTGACTTTTTCTACCTTGTGCCTCAAAATTCTTCCAGCATTTAAACATTTACCAATTCCAGTTTTAGTGTTTGTTATAGCAGCATCTCACTTCCAGGTACCAAAATATGCATTAGTTACCTAGGGCTACCTTAAAAAAATACCATGAAATTGATGGCTTAAGGTAACAGAAATGTATTCTCTCATGGTTCTGGAGGCCAGAAGTCTGAAATCATGGTTACACTCTCTCTGGGAGTTCTACAGAAGAATCTATCTCTTCAACATTCTGGTGGCTCTGGGTTTTCCTTGGTTGTGAGTGCATCTCTCCAATTGTTGCCTCTGTCTTCTCCTTGTAGTTTGTGTCTTCTCTTCTGATTCTTAGACTGATACTTGTCATTGGATTGGGACCTAGCTGTATCATCCTGGATGATCTCATCTCAAGATACTTAATTTAATTATACTTACAAAGATCCTTTTCCCAGAGTCACATTCACAGGTTGCAGTGGTTAGGATATTGACCTAGTTGTGGGGGGAGCCATCATTTAACCCAATACAAATCCTCACCTAGGTTCATGACAGTATAGAACAAAAATATTCACTGTAGCATTGTTCACGATAGTGGGGAGCTAAATGCCTACCTTCTGGACGGTGTGTAGATAAACTATAGGGAATACTCACTGGATCAGAGGTACTTATAGCCCACTGGCTGTCAAAGCACTTGCCATATTTCTCAGCCCCCACACAGTTGATCAGGGCCATTTAATGAATTTGGCCAATGTGCTGTGAGTAGCAGTGAAATGCGTTAATGGTATGGATTCTTCTAATACCCTTCTTCTCTGCCTCAGCAACTCTGAAAGTACCATGTTCCAAATGACACAACTGTAAGATGGAAGCAGTAGGGAACCCTGAATTGTGGGTTAGAAGAAAACGGTCCTGAAGAACTGCCAGACCTACCTGCATGAATAATAAATAAACATTTATGTGGTAAGCCACCATGGTTTTGGGATTGTATTAGTTAGTTCGGCATAGTCCAGGCTACCTGGGTTAATGTGTACACTATGAAATACTATCATTGTTAGGAGCAACAGATTAGACATACACATGTCTCCATGGATAGCTCTTAAAGCTATAGTGCACAATGAAAAAGCAGGAAAGAAAATGGAAGAAATATTATATCATTTATAAAATTTAAAGTAAGTACATGCAAAAAGATAATTTCATAAGAACACATCCAAATGAAAAGATACATATTAAAATGGGGGTGTAGGAGAAGAATGAGTATAGGTTAAAAAGGAAATCAATCCTTCTATCAAAAAGAAACTTGCCATTTCTAATTATACTAATATACTAAGATATAAGGAACCAAATATTCTGCTCTCCTGGGTCAAAAGAGAAGCTGTGGAAAACTAGTCAGAGGCAGTACTTCTACAAGAGACAGGAAACATGTTTGGGGTCTGCTAAGAATTAAAGGGTGAAGAGGAAAGGATGGGCCAGCAAAGGAGTCCAAGGAGTAAGAGGTAGAAAAGTTGAGAAGATTGAAAATCTAGATAAGATGTAACAGGTTCTTGACCCTCTCCCCCAAAAAATAGCTAGGAGAGTGAGTGAATAAAAGATGTTGACTAAAGTAAAATGCAATTAGGTCTATTATCTTTACCATATCCTACAAGTGTAACATGGTATGGTTCCCTTCATCTTCAGTTGCCCACTGTGCTCTAGACACTGGTCTCTCAGGTTTTTAGATTGTCTCAGGGCCCAGGTACTCACTGTTCCCTTTATCTTGAATTATTCCTCCATGTCTTCATGATCCTGCTCATCATTCAATTGCCTTTCCAAGAAGGCTTTCTTTCTAAAATAGCTTCTCCCATCACTCTCTCTCCCATTGCTTTATTTTTTCATAGCACTGCTCAATACCTGAAAGTAGTGTCTTCTCCATACAAGACTGCAAGCTCCATCAGAGAAGGCTCTTGTCTGCCTTATTCACTACACAAATAGTGACTACCACACAAAAAGTGCTCAACAGACATTCATTAAAGACTGGGTTACAATGAAGTTTACATGGACTCTGATATGTTCAGTCCCAGTGATGGGGTGTATGGAGCTGCTGCTAACCAAGATAGGAATGGTGAGAGAAGGAGAGTGTTTTGAGGATGTTCAGATTTATAAATGTTGAGTTTTGAGGGAGCCCCTGACATTTCCAGGTGGAAATTTCTGATAGGTCATAAACTGAAAATTGGGAGAAACCTGTAGAATTAGGAGATGTGGTCAAAGCTGTGACAAGAAATTAAGTGAAAAGAAAAAGAGCAAGAGCAAACATCACCAGTAGAATGTGGTCATCATATGTAACACTTCAGCTTTATAATAGATACTAATTTTAGGACCCATGAGCTCTGGCTCTGAATTCCACTCCCAAGCAAAAAAAAAAAAAGAAAAGAAAATACAGCTGCAGCAATTCTCATATTTGCCCATTGTCTGGCAAGTTAAGACAGATACATTCCTCCCAACTAAAGGCTAAAACATTCCACATACAGTATGCTGAATTTAAGAGAAGCATTTCTGAGTCCACTAACTTTCTGGCCCATTATCCAAGAACCATCATTCTGGCTTGGAATGGCTCAGAGCCATGAGATCACCTAGGGCTGCAGAGGCTGAAGTTCTGTGAGAGCATGAGCATACAGAACATGCAGAACTTCCCTTTCTGTCCTCTTTCTCTTCTTTCCTTCCTCCCTTTCTCGCTCCCTCTGTTCTTTCCTTCCTTTCTTCCTTCCTTCCTTGTTTGCTTCCTTCCTTCCTTCCTTCCTTCCTTTCAAGACAGGGTCTCACTATGTAGCCCTTGAACTCATAATCCTCCAGCCTCAGCCTCCAGAGTACTGGAATTACAGGTATGTACCACCCTGCACAGCTCAGAACATATCACTTTTGAGCAGAGGTTAACTTAACAGTCCTGTCTAATCAATGTGGCCTTCAAGTAATCCATATGCCGCACAAGTTTCTTACCAAGCAGTTCAGGACTCAGGGAAAACTGCCCAGGGACACACTGATAAAAGAGGAGAAACACTGAACCCAAGCACTAAACCAACTTTCCTTTCTGGCTACACATTAGAATCAGCAGGGGATCTTGAAAAAATACAATTTCCTGAGTCCTACCCCATACTAATTAAGTCAGAACCTCTGGGAGTAGGTTTTCATATCACTATTTTCTTAAAGTACTACAGATGTTTCTAATGTATAGCCATGGAATGTGGGAAAAAAAGGCTTAAAAGTATAAAATGTATAGCTTGAAATTTTTTCTTCTCTCTTTCCTGGAAATAAAGAGAGGGAATAAAAGTGATCTTAGCAGGTTTGCCTCACTCCTGGTCAGATTTTGCCCATCAGCTTCTCTTGGAGCAGTGCCCAAGAGTGTCAGCTAGATAAGTAGTTGTCTCCTATTTCCAGTGGAAAAGAAGGTCCATGGGGGAAAACCAGCAGGAAGAAGGACAAGTGAATTAGACCCCAGGGAGGGCAGGGCATTTTTGCTGTGGCTACTGATTAATTTGATTGGTATTTCCTTTTCCTCCTCCTTCATCATGAAAATATTCAAATCCTAACTTCAAAGTTATGAGGGGCCTGTTTCCTGGCCTCATCCAAGAAGCTTCATGTTAGTACTGGTGGTGGTAATGAGTACACAGCAGAGTAATGAAGTGACCCATCAAGAGCACATGCATTTTTCCACCCCTTATTCTATTTCCACAACACACACACTCTGTAAAGTAGGCTGATAGGCTCTGAGGCCACCAGAAGGAGAAAAAAACTCTTATTTTAGTAATTTTTAAAAATTTTAGAAATAATGTCAAATTAACACATTTAGTTGGATCCACTAATGCATGTGTTGTTTCCATATAAAAATAATTACTTTAAATATTGTAGAGCTGGGTGTGGTGGTACACTTCTATAATCCCAACACTCAGGAGGTTGAGACAGGAAGATCCAGTTTCAGGGCAGGTTGGGCTACATAGGGAGACCCTGTCTCAAAAAATTATTATAATGTAGAATAAAAATTAAAATGTACATATCCATCATCCCGGTATCAAGAACATATGTCAATTTCAAATGTTTCCAAACCATCTCTCCAACCATATCCAAAGCTTTTGTTTACATCGAAACTATGATGCAGGATTGACTGTGTCCAATTCAGGGACTGAGCGCCAATTCCATTCTTGTTATTGTCAAACCCCTGGTAATTGTTGTATCCCTCCCAATTTCCTTGACTTTCTTGGTGATGTCAAAAAATCAGACGTGGTATGGATGTAAGCAAGCCAAAGTATATCTAATGTCTGCCAATTTTCCTTCTCCTTTCTCTTATTAACACTGAATTTCTCGTCAAGAGCTTTGGCCTTTCCTTGTTTCTTGGCAACAGAGCTTCCAGAGGAAGTGCAAGGGCAAGGACATTCACAAAAACTCTAAGGGAATAAAGGCACAGAGGATACACAGGAAAACACAAAACCTGCCAGTGTGAGGACAATGGGGCCCTCTGAGGTGAAATGAGAGAGTATTATCAACACCAGGTGTCACAGCTCCTCTGTTATCTGCTCCAGTGCTGTCTTTGAGTGCTCAAATAACAGCATTTGTAACATTTTGGCTGACAGTTCTAATTAACTGCTGATTGTAAATAAACTCAAGTCTGAACTCACAGGAAGAAAAGCCTTTGGAATGAATGCAGTTGTAGTGGAAAGCAATACAAATATGAAATGATAATAACATTACAAAAGAGGAACCAAATGAGGTACAAAAATTATACATGCAACAGATACTCAGAGGAGAGGCCAGGACTAGAGGCAAAAAGAGAACTATCTTCCTTTCTCTGCAGAATGGCCTTCTTTTGTTTATCTCTTTTCATCATGGGCAGAAGATGGCCACTCCAAAGCTCTCACAGTTGGATCTATAAAGAACAGCTTTATCTCATAGTCACAACTCCACAGTACCCAAGAGAGAAAATGATTAGCCCAGTTTGGGTCAGCTGTCTGTCCCCACACCAACAGCTATGACCAACAGGTAAAGCAATACCTTACTTCCACGAGTTCATGCCTATGGACCATATGGAAGACAGGGATTGATTCCTTGAATAAAGAATTTGGGGGACCAGGCATTGTGGCACATATCTGTAATTTCAGCTACATAGCAGGTAGAGATGGGAAGATTGTGGTTTGAGGATAGCCCAGGCAAAACAGTTAGTGAGACCCTCATTTTAGCAAATAAGCAGGGTGTGGTGAAGCAACTGTAATCCAAGTTACTCTGAAGGTAGAGATGGGAAGATTACAATCTGAGACTGGTTCCCCAGATAAAAGCGTGAGACCTTTTGACGCTATGTAAAAGTAAACTAAAGCAAAAAAGAACTAGGAACATGGCTCAGGAGGCCCTGAATTCAAGCACCAGTACTGCAACCCTCCCCAAATAATTTGTTGGCTTCTGAGCTCCATATGCATCAAAAGTTGGTCATCTGTCAATTACCTGATTGTCATTGCATCATCAGAGAGAACCCCTCAGTCAAACCTACCTTCCTCCATCAAGCCCACCTTCCTCTATCTCCCAACTCTGTGTAATATTCTACATCTAGTTTTGTCCTCCCATTTTAGTGCCATCTCCTGAAACTTGCTCAGTTCTACCCTCTCCACTGGGGTTACTCCTCTTATAGCATGGGTACCCCTCTTTTAGGGCAAGAACGTTCAGACCAGTGTCAGGAGCAAGATGTTATCTAGATAGACTCTGGTTAGTCTTTTATTTCCCCATTCTGGTTGGGACTTACCTTCTAAAAACTTAACAAATGTGGAACTACATGTCAAAATGCAAGCTTCACTGTGACTCTAGGCAGATGAGGTCTGGAGTGAATGTTCTAGACCAATTCTGTTGGGTTGATAAAGACATTATATAATGCACCTGCTAATTTATGTAAATTATATGCTAATGTAGGTAATAAATTATACTGGCAATTCATCACCTTACATGCTATGCTTTTTTTCCCCCCCATTGGGTATTATTTTATTTCTTAACATTTTTTAGTATATGTTAGTGGTACAGATGGTTTCATTGTCCATTTGCATACATGTTTAAAATGTACTTTAATTAGTTTTGTCCCTTCCATCATTTCCTCCACTACCCTCTCCCCACTTAAAATAATCTTAATACATTTCATTATACTGTTTACATAAAACTATATAAGGTATGTTTATCTTATTTTCCCTTTTACATTTACCCCATCCACACACACTCTATTGCTCATCCCCCCAACAGGACCTGTTTCTCATTCCAGTTTTTCATTCTTCAAGTGCACATTCGTTGTTCAAAGAGACTTCGCCATGACATTTCACCCATGATTATACTGTATATTAATCAGATAGCTGGTATTACTGCATCAGTTACAATAGGGTCCATTTGGCTACAGGTAACAAAAAACAACTCACAGTACCTTAAGTGAATAAGAAATCATTTTTCATACAACAAAAGGTCATAGTATGGAGATCCTAGGGTTTAGGAACTTTAAAAATGTCATTAAAGTTGAGTGTGGTAGTGCTTGCCTATAATCCTAGCACTCAGCAGGGAGAGGGCTAGAGTATCATGTGTTCAAAGCCAGTCTGGGTTACACAGTTAGTTTCTGTTTCAAAAAATGTATTAAAAGCCATAATCTTTCCTTCTTTCCCTTGGTGAGATCCTCAGAGTATTGATTTGACCTAATAACTAGATCCTTTCAGGAATCCAAGATGGCTTACATAGTCCTAGGAATGGAGAATAGACAGCAACCACAGGATAATTTTTCAGGAGAATTTTATTTATAACCAATGAGGAAAATATTTCCCAGAACCCTCCAAAACACTTCCCCTTACCTCATTGGCCAGAATTGTAGCATGTGTCCATCCTTAAACCAATGACAACAGGAATAGGACCACAATGTTAAGCTTAGGCCAATTAGAATTTACCTTGGGCTGGAGAGGAGCCAGTATCCCCTGAAGCACCAATCCAACACCCAACATGTTGGAGTTCTATTAGTAAAGTCGGGTAGTAAACTGTGGAGAGCAGATTATAAAAAGCCTATGAGAACTGGACATAAGCAAGGCAAGATGCAGCTTAATTGCTTTTATCTGTAGGCTGAGATAGGCACAGCCCCAGTCACAGAGAAAAAGCAGAACAGCTGCATCTCCTAAATTGTTTACATTCAGAGAAAGCAGGTTTCTCCTGTTACAATGTCATGCCCCTCCCTGAGAGCCACTGCTCCACCTGCTTATGGCTGTTTATAAGACCCCTGAAGGAGGAAGAGGGGCTTTTTGACTTTGGCTTTTACGTTGGGCTTTGGCTTTTGGCTTTTGCTTTGGAACATGAGGCTTTTGCCTTTGGCTTTTGCATTTTTGGTGTGCGAAGCTTTTAAAAGGGAAAAGAGTTGCTGTGGGAAAATTGCTAAAGGGGAGTTGATAGAAAGTCTGCACTGAGAACTTTAACAAAGGCCTTAGAAAAGCTAAGCTAAAGAAAGAACTTTATACATAGGCCTAGAAAAGCTGAGCCAAAGAAAGAACTTTACATTACAAGTCTAAGGACAGAGACTTTAAGGGTTATGCTGTGCAAGTTGTAGGTGCAGCTGTTTGCAAGTTTGAGCACCGAGGCTTAAAGAGAGCAAAAGAGAGATGAGACAGTGCAAGCCTGGGGGCAAATGACTTTAAGAGCAATTAAGCTAAGGAACAGCTAAAAGAAAACATGGGACAGAGCAAGTCTAAGGAAAGAGGTTTTAAGCAAGCTTTTAAAGAAGACTTTAGAAGCAAGGTTTTAAAAAACTGCAAGGAGTAAGGCCTTAAAGAATAAAGACAGAGAAAAGAAGCAATGCGGGTTGTGCGTCTCCACCAGAGTGCCCAACACACCTGGATCCCACTTTCTGTCTGTCTATCCTGTCTCTTTTCTGAATCTCCAATCAACCCCAGTTAGCCCCAGTTAGGTTCAGTAGTAACCAGAAGCAAGAGAAAGCTTGCTCCAATAAAGAAGGGACAAGAAAAACAAAAGCTCCCTCCAGTAAACCAATGGTCTATCCCAGCTCCTGCTTCTAAAAAGGCATTTCCATCATTAAAAAGAAGATGCCAGGCTTATGAAACAAAGAGCCAGGATTTAAAAGTCACTTTCACTTAGCCAGCCATGCTGTCCTAGCTATGTGGAAAACTCAGCTGTGCTGAACTGTATAGCAATCACAAAATCAATAGTGACAGTAATAACAAATAATTACCAAGCACTCAACATATGCCAGACCCTAGGTTAAGTGTCTTACATACCTCAGGGGATGCTGTGCAGGTGAGGCAAACAAGGCACATTTATGAGGCACTCACAACCAGAGTTGTGCTTGTGTAGGTGGCAACTGAAAATGGCTGCCTCCTTAAATTTTGCATCCTAGGTTCTTTGCTTGCCTTATCAGCCCAATCTATGACATTCAGAATCAACAATACTCTTTCCCCAGCGCTGGGAGTATGGGAGGTAAGTACTCTCAGCTGAGCCCCTCTCAGGGAATTGCCTTCAGTGGAAGAGAGCTGCCTTGCCCAAAGTCTTCTGCCTTTCTGGTGGCAACCCCCATCCCCAGGATACTGTTAAATGTAGGGCATAAAGTCCCAGTACTTTTGTATCAACTCAGGTAAACTTGGAAGAGATACCCAATATTCAAAGCAGCCCATGGTGTTGGTAAGGGCTTTATTGTAACTACTACAATCCTTCTTCTGCTGCTCCATGTTACTGCCTTCACTTGTAGAAGTACTCACCAATATCTTCCAGCATGCAAATCTCCATTTCAGAACACTCTCACCCCCCCACCACCACTTTTTGAGACAAGGTCTCACTATGTAGCATAGGCTGGCCTCAAATTCATGATCCTTCTGCCTCAGCCTCCCAATTGCTGTAAATAGAGACATGTGCCACACTACTAGGCTTAGATTAGAACCCATATTTTTAGTGAGCCTGCTCACCAACAGATAGTGCAGGAGTAAACTAAAGAAGCAGACATTATAAAAATGATACAATGGAGATGCAGTTTCAGTGCAATTTTTAAGACTTGCTCTGGTGTGAGCTAGGATGGGAAACAGTGCGGCAAATGCACTGGCAGGTGCAAGGTATCCAGGATTTGAGATAGGAGGTGAATAATAATTATAAGGCCTAGGGAACTGGATGGCTATCGTTGGGGAAAGAGGTGTACTAGAGAAAGACAATGAAAGTCTGAATGTGATTAATCATAAGTTAAAGCTAAATGTAATATTTTCACATTAAACTACATACAAGTACTGAAATATCACATGGTAATCCATAAATTGGTATAATTTTATGTCAATTAATTTTTAATGCTAAATATGAATACCAATAGGCTTTCTTGGAAATATAAACAGAAACCCTCATGTCCTGTAGCTAGTTGGAAGAAAAAATTGAGTATCAGACCCAGGACTTCATTGAAAGAATAGCAGAGACCCAGAGGAGTCTGAATTCTCAATGTAGAAGGTATTCACATCAGAATCTGGTCTCTGATTATGAAAGGATGAGACTCTGAGACTTAAGATGGAGACATCTAAATTGGTACACTCAAAAATCTTGAATGCCCAGATTCTCCTAACTCTCTGAACTTGAAGAATTGGCTTACTCCTTCCTGTTTGTTAAAGGATAGCACTCAGTCCTCACCTGAGGACAAGTAAGGCCTCTTGTTGCAAAACAACACTTACTGCCCTGTGCTAGGCCGGCTCAAAAATGGCTCCAATATTCCCTTCCATTGTGTAGCCTTCTTCTACTCTGAATGTGATGACTTTATAACCAACTGAAGCCTCTGAAACTGCCCTTCCCCACCCCAGCTATTACAGCAAAGCAAAAATAGCAGCACATCCCAAGGGGTATGGCAGATCTACTGATGCAGGGGTGATGGTCCCCATAGTGTTGCCATTGAATTCACCATTTTGGCCTCTACAAAAGCCAGGTGATTATGGAGGACTGTGAACTGCACATGGAGCTTTGGTCCCAGCTGCAACTGCTTTGTCAGATAACATATCTTCATGTGTATGTGTGTGTTGAGATAGAGTTTACATAGCTCAGGCTGGCCTCAAACTCATGATCCTCCTTGCCTCAGCCTCCCAATCCTGGTACTACAGGTGTGAAATACCAGATTTGGCTCCAGGTGGGATAGTTTGACTAGAACAGATTAGCATTGCCTCAGGTACACCATTTTCAGCTACAGATCTGAAAAATGAATTCTTTTTGATCTCTATGAGAAACAGTTCTCCTTTACTTATGACAAACAGTAGTTACCATTACAGTCTTACCCCATTGCTGTGTGGACTGAGGAGCAAAGAGTGGCAAGCATATAGGAGGCCTTACTAAATCATGTCCCTTTTAGATGTTAGGAGAAAAATCCTACACAAATTCAGTGGCTCACACTATTGTTGGTGACCTGTTTCCACCAGGGCACAGAGTAAGTGTCCCATTAAATGATAAGGTGTGGCTGCCACTCAATTACTTCATATCTCAGTACCAAGTAAACAGCACACAAGAAAGGAGTCAGCATCTGGGCCTGAGAAATTCTGATAACCAGGAAGAAATAGCGCTGTTGTTATAGCTTGGGAGAAGCTGAGACAATGGATGGCACTCAGGTAATTTACTTGGTGTCTCCTAAAGGAAAATTGATAAGTAAGCAGTCACAGTCTAGTTTACACCCACCAAGTAAACTACTTGGACCAGATCAGGGGAAGGGGAAGCAAAAATTGGTAGTAAAAGAAGACGACAAAGAGTATCAGTTGCACTTTTGAGAGAAGCTGCTGGGGTGAGGACTCTAGTTTAGTCCATGCACCTTCTTCCTGTAAGTTTCCCCAGGAAAAGAAGTCCACCAGAATCTGAAAGAGTTGTTCTAGAATAACTACAGGAATTAAGTGAATCTTTAGTATACCACCCAGATTTATCACTCCTTTGGGACCCCAAAACTCATTTCCCTACCTGTGTGAAGTATTGGTGGCTGGCAGCTACCAGGCCTTGCCCTCTGTGAAAAGTTTGTATACTCAAGATCATACCTCCTTCCTGTGGTAGCCTATATTCATTGGCTAACTCAGGTGGAGCTATAAGACTGATCCTCTTGTCTCAATTCAGTTTTAGTCTGAAGGGCTATTATAGCTGCACAGCCACCACAGGATTAGTGAGACCTTTCTTTCGACTGCATCATGGTTCTCTCTCTGCCCAGTACTACTCTCCTCAATGCCCAACTGCATCATGGTTCTCCCTTTGCCCAGTACTACTCTCCTCAATGCCCAATAATACTTTCCAAAAAATAATTGATTCCAAGAGGACTCCCCAGTAACCTTTCATCATGCAAATCTCCTTTCTGTAATCTGTGCCCCAAAGAACCCAACTTGTAATTATGTGTTATTTCATGTCATCCTCACCACAATTTTATCATTGTTACATGGAAAACTCAAGTCCTATGAGCTTCCGTGAACTTGAAAACTCTCTGATTCTAGAGCCAATGCTCTTAACCACCATGGGTCAATCCCTGTACTAGAATTAGGCAAATGTCACCCTGGATCAGTCCCTGGTACAGCCAGGTGGTCAGTAACTTGCAAGATGTATCTTTCCATTATGTGTTCCCTGGGAACTACCTGGAGGTTTCAGAGGAAGGAGCGGAAGAAGTTCTGGACCTCAGCTCCTCTCCAGTCTCTGTAAGTCTCCCCACTTTATTGCCATGAGTTCTAGGGGTTGTCTACTATCAGGTTTAGAGCTACTGTGCTTGTGACGCTGTACAGAGGATCTCCCTAATATGACTTGCTGCCACCCTCTGCCCTGAGGATCTCAGATCTCAAAGTAATTGGAATGATTTAGATACACAGTAATGTTAGTTTTATGAACCCAATGGTTTAATAAGTGATTTGTGGCTAGGAAGTTACATAACTGTAGAGATCACCAAGTCTGTATCAGGTCTCACTTCCCTCTTTAAGTAAGGTTAGATCACCTAGTCTCCCTCAAGTTCTAAAGTATCAGTGCTAGACATAGAAAATGCTCAATGGAAAAATGGCTTAAGAAGTCCCCACTGTGACAGAGAGACAGATTGTGATCAACTGCAGCAGATAATCTAGTCCTTCATATTTTACAGCGACCATTCTCATTTTATTCTCCATGCAGTCTCTTAGACAATGTCTGGACTCCCATCGACTTCTGTACAGCAGGCAGGGCAATGGAGCATGTTTAGTCACTTTGCATATAAACTTCCCTTGCACACTTCCATATATAACTTGCCTGGCAACCCCCTTTTCCACCACTTGGCACCAGTGTAGAACACATCTTTAGAAGTGCTCTAAGCCCCTCCACTGGGACTTCTTGAGGCAATGGAAAGAAAACTCCAGGTGCTATTGTCCCCTGTCCTTTACACACAGATCCCCCAATGTCTCCTGGACTCATCTCCCATTACTCCCAACAGTGGTTCTTCTGGTTCAGAAGGTCTGTTTCCTTCCTGTAACTCACAGGTCAAGCTCAGTCTTGCCCTTGCTGTCCCCTCAGGCCATTTCCCATCTTTCTCCTCACAGCAGGTACTCTCTTCATTAATCACAGTCCCTGCATCATCCCAAGATACCACCTGAAGAGCCCAAGTCACTCAGATCATTCCCAAAGCCTCTGCAGCATGCCTTTGTGTAGATATAGGACTATAATCACCAGCCTTCAGTAGGATCTGATGCCATTTTAGAGTCCAAATACTATTTCTAATCTCAGACTCTGCCATTTACCGGAATGTGGTCCCAGGGAAGTCCCTTAGCTTCTCCAAGCTCCACCATCTTCATTTGTAAAGTGGGGATATCAGTGTGTAGTCAACATGCCTGTGGAGAAGTAAAGTGGTAGAAAGTGACCTTTACATTTTAAAGACCTGTCTGAACGTTATTACCATATTAGAACCATTGAATGGTTTCTCCCCAGTGAGCAATGTGAGGCCACATCTTTTACTTCCTTTCTTCCTGGGTCATGTACAGTGCCAGTAACACTGCAGGCTAATATTAGACAGAGTTAAAAATGAATAACCGAAAACCACTGGCCCATTAGAATTAAGGTGAAATCTTAAACATATTAGGCATTGTAGACATTGTTCCAGAATGAATTCAGAATATTTTCTATTCACTTGTAGCTCATTCTTGCAAGCCTATGCCAAGAGGAAGGGGAATGCATCCAACACATCCATTCCTTTTTCTAACCCACTGCTAATGGGTCAAGGTAGACCTTGTAACACTTGTTAGCTTTGTTCCAAAAGGCTGCTACCTTAAAAAAAAAAAAAACCTCACTTAAATCATTTTTAATCTGGTGTGATCAGTTCCTCTTCAATATCTGATGCAACCCTTAGTGTTTTCCATTGCTTTCTAGCTGTGTCAGATTTCCCTAGAAGACAGAAATGAAAGTGATGATTAAGAAGATTGTGCTCAAATTTCAAATGTTTGACCTAAACATTCATTCCCCCTCCTATCCCTCCCATTCCTGTCCCCTGCCCTCCAAAGGGGGAAATTACATTTTTACACACTGTAATATCTTCAGCTTGCACCATTACATGTAGGATTGCAATCTTTAAGCACAAATTTAGTTCATTTAGTTGGAGCCATACAAAACAGAACCTATTCAAAGAATTTTTCTATTTCCCTGGCCAGCTTCTAAAGATGCAGGAAGGGTTACACAGCAGAGGTGCAACAAATGCAGTCCTCTGTCACTTAGAAATGATTAGGCATTTACCCATCCTCTCTGCATTGGCTATTTTCTCTATCCTAATCTCCAAGTTAAATTATTCAAAGCATCATGTCCGGAGTGGAGAAAGGTATCAGGAAAAATAAAATAGCAAGAGGGAAGAAAATTTAAAATGTGGAGACTGTCTTCAAGCTATCCCACTGTGTGTTCACATTTCCCTCACAGAAACAGGATGAGGTTTCTCAATTGAGTACTTTTTTTTTTTTTTATAAATGGCCCAAACTTGAATACTGTAGGCAGTACTTTGACAGATAACTAGGGAAGTAAAATAGCTATAGTAACGTCTAAATGCAGGTCATTTTTCAAGGCAGTGTGTTGCAGATGTGATCAGTTTGAAATCAGAATCTGCTGAAGTTTGGGGGGTTTTTTGTTTGTTTGTTTTGTTTTTGTCATCCTTCTTTCAGTAGCACTGGGTTTAGAACTCAGGGCCTCGAGCTTGCTAGGCAGATGGTCTACCACTTGAGCCATACCTCCAGCTCAGAATCTGGAATTTGGCAAACGTTTCAGCCCCGTTCTCAATCAGAAGGCAGCTCTTTTCTTTAGATCCAATTCTTCTGCTATTGCACTAACTCTGCCAAACTAGCAAAAGGTAACTCACTGGACAAACCAACTGTCACTGTGGGATCTTTTGCATGGACAAATGGCAAATGGTGTAGTTTAGAGCAGCCAACAGGAACTCTACATTTCCTCAATATATTGATTGAAAGTCAAACACTTACAAAGCTAAGCAAAACCACTTTCAAACATAAGAGCTTGTGGTCATACAGTGAGTCATTAACATATTATTTTAACACAAATCAGGTAATGAAATACATGGGTGGAGGATAGGGTAAGATTTAGGTAAGGAGTTGACTGACCAAGTCTTAAAGTATCAGCAGAATGGGGCAGTAAAAGGGAAGGAAAAAGGCCAATCCGGTGAGGATTAGCATGAACAAAAAATCAAGAAGAACCAGAGCATGTCCCTATGAAGGCAATCAGCGAACATCTTTCTCCCATATATGCTCTATGTGCAGTGATCACGTGGAATCCAGGTTGCCACTGTGTTCCTACTGTGGTTGGCTCCTCCACATCCCTCCATCATCACTCCCAGAAACCTGTAGGTGCCAGCATTGCCTGGGGTTGGAGGAGGGGGTCTAGGTGAGCTGGGGAAGAAGCCCTTCAGCCTATCATGGCCTCTTGACATGGAGTGACTGAACAGTGTTCAGTGTCTTCGGGAATAATCAAAGAAACAGCCCTTGTGTGCTTTACGTCAGTCCTCTGGGTTCCCTCCAAACCAAAGGACTTGAGACCTGACTTTATGGGGGACTCTGGCAAGGCAGTCCAGAAAATCATCACCGTCTTCTCAGAATCACCGCCTTCTCACAAAGCCTCCAGCTTTGCAGACTAGCCAAGCTCCTTCTCCCTCAGGCCCATCTCTTTCCCAGACAGCTGCTTCTATGCGCCTCTGACTCCTGGCCTGCCACCCTGCAAGTTTGCCAGACAGGCCCATAAACCTCAGTCCTGACATGGGACACTGTGGAGGTCAAGCCAGGTCCCCTGGAATTGCTTCTTTCTATTGTAAGCATAGATGAAAAAGCAAATTTCCAAACAAGCTTTGTAACACCCAGACTGTTAATAGCAGTCACAGGTGATGAGGGGAATGGAGCAGCAGAGGGGCAGGAGGGAGGCAGGTTGACTTCTTCACCACTCTTTAGTAACTGCAAGTGTTGTACTATGCATATGGATTGCTCATTCAAGAAGTATTATTTTCTAGGGACTGGGAGTGTAGTTCAATACCAAAAAAAAAGCAATCTTTTAAAAAATTAATTTAGAAAGAAAAGAAGTATCTTTGAACCCCAGAGTTTTCAATATACATTCCACAATGCAATATCATCCAGACTTTTCCTTTGTACTAAAGGTATACTTGAAACTAATAGGTAAAAAGTTTGTTCAATGTGGTGGTTAAGATGATCTCAGACACCAAGCCCACTATGAGAGTTTCTTTGCCTCTCTGGGTCTTGGTTTCCACATCTATAAAGTGAGAATAATCATGGTGTCCACCTCACAGGTTTATTGAGATTACATGAGCTAGTATATATGTGTGAATTACTTGGTGTTTGTCACACACTAAGTGGGTGTAATCACCAACAATCATTACTCTTATCAGTTGTTGTTCACCTTTCACTACAGCATGTGATGGAAAGAAAAAGTTCAGGTGAGTAAAGCATGCCTCTAAGAAGGATGGCACATGGATTCACTATGAAAAATGAGATTTGATATTGGTTAAATGGTACAAATTTTCAGTTATAGGATGAAAAAGTTTTGATGATCAAATGTATAGCATGGTGAATGTAGTTAATAATGGCATCTTGTATACCAATTTGCTAAGAGGAGAGGTCTTTAAGTGCACACACATACTCACAAATGGTATGTGAGATAATGAATGTATTAATTAACTTACTGGAGTAATCACTTCACAAGGTATGTATATCAAATCTTCCCATTGTATGCCTTGAATATATATCATTTTTATTTGCTAATTATTCCTTAATAAAGAATAAAATGAAATCTGAGGGCTTTAAAAACCTCTATGTTCAGCTTGCTGGAGAAATGCTTCCTTTCCCACCAGTCATTGTGGTTCAATGTCAGACACCCAGGCCCAAGCCCCTGTTCCTCCACTACCTACCAGATGACTCAAGGACAAACCACCAAAGCTCCTAAGCTGAATTTCTTCAAAGGAATGTCATTGGGCCAAGTAACTAGTATATGTGGAAGGGCTGTGTACCTGCTTAAACCCTGCAAGTTTGAGGTATGCTTACTCCAAAAAATACAGTACACAATTGGTCACTTATTTAATGGTAGTTGAATTAAATAGAGCAAGGTGACAACCATCAGAAGTTTCAGTAGTTCCAAGAGAAAAGTCTACTTTTTGGTAAAACTGAGCAGTGGTTGAACCAACTTTCAAGGGACGCATCCCCTCCCACAATGCTCTCTGGTGGAGTTGCTGACACCCTCTCTTCCACCACTGAGACTCCCAGGGGTTCCCTTCTCTTGCATTTTCTCTGGGATCTGCACTATGGGTCCTTTTATTTCTCTGGAAATACATTGTCCTCTTTAAATCCACGGCACCCATACTCCAGGTTCGTATAGTTCAACCCACAATTACTTTTTTTTTTCCCTACACTGGGTTATGAACTCAGGACCTTGTACTTGCTAGGCAGGCACTCTACTACTTGAGCTATACCACCAGCCCTGGTTTTTATCATTTGAGATAGGGTCTCAATAACTTCTTGACAAGGCTGGCCTCAAACTGGGATTCTCCCAATCTCTGCTTCCTGAGTAGATAGGATCACAACTGTGAGCCACCATACCTGGCAACCCGCAACTACTTTTAATCAGTTCAAAGAAATCTCAAGGAACCACCTACATCAGTTCTATGACTTCAAAATAATACACTAATCTCTGTAGGCCACAGCTTCCTTACCAGAAAAATTAGACCTCAAATTCTAAGAGTCATATGAACTTGGCACAAGTATAAACAGAGTTTCCACTGTTTCCTATTTCTCTGTTCTCACTGGGTAGGTCCATGAACATCCATCCCTAAACTCATGGTGAAATCAAAGTCACTTACAGCTCTGTTGGGTTTTGAAGAAGATGATGTCTGACTTGTCTGAGTTCTCAAGTGCAAAAGGCTGCTGTCCTTACTGCACTGACCTATCTTGCCAGTCAGGGCACAGATGTTGTTAGTAAATTCTTGCTTAGTGAATGTCAAAGGAAAGAATGCATAGATGAGTGGATTAGCTGGCTCATTCAACAAATATTTACTAGGGTCTATTATATACAACAGATTGTGGTTCATTAAGAACCTAATCCAGGGGCTGGTGGAATGGCTCAAGTAGTAGAGTGCCTGCCTATAAAGGGTGAGGCCCTGAGTTCAAACCCCAGCACCACCAAAACAAAAAAGATATCTAAGAAGAAGAACTTAATCCCCCTGTTAGGTGGAGGTAGAGGGTGCTGGGGAAGCTTTCCTGAGGAAGCGAAGCTTGGATGAGACCTAAAGGTAGGAAGGAAGAGTAGAGAGAGCCAGCCCAAGAACCTGTAGTGGGAGGGAAAGAAGAAATGAATGATGAAAAAATGAATGAACAAAGGACAAACCAATGAATGGGCAGCCTGGCTTTACCCATTGTTACTGGTGTACTACCTCTCATTAAGCTTTTTCAATTAACACACCCCAGCTGCCAGACACACGTGAAAACCTACCATTGTGGTTAGAAAATGATTCTGAGGGCTTACATAAACTTTCCTCAGTTCCCATGGCCTAGAAAGCCACTTGGAGGGCTACTTTAAGGAGCCATTCTTTTCAGCTTTTCACAAATCTATCCCCAATCTTTCTAATTAATAGCTTCCATTTCAGTCCTCTCCACTATCAGCATAATTGCAACACCTTCACAAATGTGGTACAGCAATCCACATTTTTGGGAGTTTCTTGTTGCTTTGCTATAACATCTAGTAAATCCAATATAGAATTTGACCACTTTTTTTAATAAGGTAAAAATCCTCAAGGGAGATAAGTTTACTAAGTAGAAAGAAGAAAAACTTTTGCTATTCCTGAGAAGGGGAGAGGGAGGGGGGAAAACCCTGTAAATGTCACCACTGACTAATTTAATCTATTTTTAGAAGGCTCTGGGGGGTTTCAGGGCTTTCCACATAGTAGATTAAAAAGTGACATTCCTCTAAAAAAGGAATGTACACCCTTTGCTCCCTGAAGCACTCACCTGCTCAGTTGTAATTAAGGTGAATGGGAGTTCAGTCCCCCAGAGCACAAAGCTTCCTATAGATACTGGTGATCATTTAAGACCATAAATCAAGCATGTCTGACTGACAGCTTCCTCCAGGCCACTAGGAACTTGTCACTGTGCTTTTTAGCACCTACCTCTCCCATTGTGACCATTATCATTAAGTCTACTAACACCTGATTTAGGACAGTAGACCTGGCAGGTCAGATGGCTAGATCTATTCCCACAAGCCCGCCCTAAGTTTTTTTTCAAATAGTATGTGACTCCAAAAAACCTTTTTTGTCATTAAAAAACAATGGCATTTGTATTGTGCTGGACTAGAGCAGCAAGAAAATCTGAGTACTGTGGTTTTAAAGTTCCACCCTTTTTGTAAGGACTACTTATACCTACAAGTTTTTTTTTTTTTTACTCATTTGAGACATTAGATTAAAAATACATTTTTACAATAGTAGTTCATTTTATGTCTCTCTACTTTTGTAGATGCTTAAAATTTTCCTTGATGAATGGTTACAAAAAGAAAAACAAATATGCACACATTTTACATGCTATAGGATCCTTGCTACTTACTGTATCTCCCCTCACCATCACCCAGGACTTTCATAACTAGGGAACCCCCTGACACCTGAGCTTCCAGCTATAGTGTCCTGAATCCCAACTCATTTTCCTATTGCTCAAAAGCAAGGCTCAATTGTTTGCATCTTATATCCCATCAACACATTTATAAAGGAACTCTGATTCTCACTATGGTAAAAATTACATTCATTTCTTTTAAGAAAAAAATTACATATTAACATTAGCATTCTGATATTACTCTTATACTTTACTTAAATGGTAAGTTTTCCAAGACATTATGAATTTTAATAGTATTCTTGAAAGTAAATTTTGTTCTTTTTGGCGGTACGGGACATTGAACTCAGGGCCTCTTACTTGCTAGACAGGTAAACTACCACTTGAGCTGTGCCCCCAGCCCTTTTGGCCTTTGTTATTTTTCATATAGGGTCTCACATCTATGTGTGGGCTGGCCAGGGCCTCAGTTCTCCTATTTAGACTTCTCACTTAACTGGGATGACAGGCACTTACCAACATGCCCAGCTTTTATTCGTTGTGATAGGTCTCATGAAATTTTTGCCATGGCCTCAAACACTGAGTCTCCCAATCCCCATTTCTTGATTAGCTAGGATTGCAGGCTTCAGCCAACATGCCCAGGGTAAATTTTATTCTTTTGTCTAAAAAACAAATTAGCAAATAATAATGTCATAGTAGTTAGATTTTGCAATATAAAGAGGACTTTATGGACACCTTAAGTCTAATCACAAAACAAATAAAAAAATTGTAATGAGTTCTTTAAATGTCATTGCCACAAATAAAAAATCCATTGAACATTCACAAAATTAATAATAATGCAAAGCATGCTTCTGGAAATCATGGGTGTGAAAGTACACAAGCTTCTTAGGAACTTTGAAAAAAACTCCACATTCTATCTATACTACCTCTGGGTCAAAAGGGGTATTCTACTCCCAGCTGAAGGCTGTTCTCTTAGCAGATCTTTTCTAGTGCATCCAAGGCAGGATGAGATGACTTCCCTTCACTCCTGCCCTGTAAACACAAAGAGGAGAAACTACAGAGACCTGAGGACTTGTCAACCCAAGTGCTATCCCACCCTACTCCACAACTCAGCCCCCATATCAATCCATCTTCCTGTGCTCTGGATGAGAACAAGAAGCACATTCTCATGCTCCATCCAAGCATCTATGGGTTATTTAAAAGCACAAAGGAAAAATAACCCTTAGAACCCACTTGAAAATATGGGTCATTTTGAATTAACAGGATGACAGTCAATCTGAATTCATGAAAACTTCCTTTATGCTTTAATGTGATCCAATGGACAGTTTTTTTAAAAAAGTAGCTTATATTACTTTTAAAGCCATGATGTAACTCTAGGATAGACTAGGATTGTTTTATGGGTATCTCTTCCTAAGTGACTAGGAAAGAAGACTTTCAGTTAAGCATTCATTAAGTTCTAAAATGTCCGTGTACAACCTGAAAATCATTTGTTCTTTTAGTAATTTGGTTTCTTTCAAAACATTTTTATAAGGTTCTATTCCCAAACAAACATAGTAGCAAAAGCTTTTTCTCAGTCTGAATTGTCAGATTTATCACTGGCCACTTTGGTTATTTTTGGTTTTTGTTTTATTTTTTTTGTATTTGCCTATGAAGTTGGATATGGAACAAAATGCATGGGAGTGAGGTTCCATTTAAACAATTACACAGCTCAGGGAGAAGACATGACATGGTCAGAGTAGGTATGAATAAATATAAAGGCAGGACCTTTAGTTTCACTTGAAGAGTTCAGGATGTGTGTTTTCTTCCCAACTCATTAAAATGGCATTAAAAATGTTTTTAAAAAAAATTATGCTGAGTACCAAGGAAGTTTGCATATAGGAAGGAGTCCAGCCACAGCAGTGGGCAGAGCAAAATATCAACAGAAAACAGGGATAGGTGAAAGAGTCAAACTGGACAAGGACACACATGCTTGCACATCAATGTTGCCCATGTCACCAACCTTTTCAAGACTCAGCTTCAGAATACTGAAAGGGAAAGTGATATCCTCCAGGCAAGAGAATGAACAATACCCTTCTGGGGAAATAATATCCTAAGAGAAACCTGCCCCCATTCCTTGTACATACTGAAACGGTTCTTCCAATGGGAAAACTGAGAGCCCTGTCAGCTCATCTTTCAGAGAAGCCCACCAGTTAATAAGCCCCATACACGTGGAACTTCAGCATTTTAGTGCCTGTCCCTTAAAAATTAAGTGACCAATAAGTAAGCAAGACTTATGAGAAAAGCTATATCTTTGCAAGAAACAGACTGGAACAAAATTTTTAAAAATCAGAAAAAAATAAGTGAATCAGGAGTAGAAAAATGTTTTAAACTGATACTAATATTCTCATAGAGATAAAAGAATATATTTACACTATAAGACACTACAAATGGCCTCTGACTTAGAATAGCTCAACTTATGATTTTGTGAATACTTTATCATGTATTCATCAATACACAGTAGAAAGCATACATCAAATTTTGAATTTTGATCTTTCTTTGGTCTGTCAATATGCAGTAGGATTTCTCTCATGACACTGGGCAATGGCAGTGAATCGCAGTTCCCAGTCAGTCAATTGGATTATGAGGATAAACAACCAGGACTCTACAGTGTGCTGTGTTGCTAAGTTGTTTGGTAGGTTACATATGTTAAATGTATTCCTGACTTAACAATATTTCCAATTTGTAGTGGATTTATTGAGGGTTGTAACCTCATTATAAGTTGAGACGCACATATATTTTTAAAAAGAGAACTTTTGGGATTTCTAAATGTGATAGAAGAGATTAAAGGCCCAATAGACACTCCCAGAAGATGAATCAGGAGAATCTCAAGTTTGAAGCTAGCCTGAGCTATAAATCTAGAATTGTCTCAAAAAGCCTCAATAGAAGAGCTAAATAATAAAGTTGAGTAAAGCTCCCAAGAAGTATGTATAAGAAAAAGACAAAGAGATTGAAAAGAGAAAGATTTAAAAAAGAAAATAGAAGACTACCCAGGCGGACCTAACCAGAAAAAGAGAATAAAGAAAAGAAGGAGAGGTAATTCTGGTTACAATGTAATCTGAATGCCCTTAGGGCTAATGCAATTTAGCACATCATAGAATGTAGAGTTCTAAACCAACAATGGTGAATACAGAAAACTAACAAAATTTACAATGCAGAGTCCTCAAAAAACTCAAGAATGTGTATCCCACATGCTTTTGAAACTGAAAGTTAAGATGAAAGAAACAAATCTACAAAGAGCTGGGTAAAAGTTTAGGGTTGAATTAGCAATTAGAAACTTCCACGTTCTCCCTGCTTCATCTCACTGAGCATTTCTTCTTCCCTACTCCCAAAAAGATGGTAGACTTATTCTTTGAGGAACTCTTTCTGGATTGGAGTCAACTGGCACAGCAGTTAGTTTGAGAACAGTACCACGAACCAGGGCATTTGAAGATGGTAAAATGCTGACATTCCAGCCCTTAATCCTCCAGCCTATTTTCTCAGTTAGCTTCCATAACACTGGCAACATACTAGTAACCTTGGCAGGAGATAAGAAATGTTTTTCTGAGGAATTGGGTTAGCCCAAAATGAAAGAACAGAAAATATTGAATCAAAGGGTTTTTAAAATGAAAAATTCCCCTAGTGGCTGGCACAGTAGCTCACACCTGTAATCCCAAAATAAGCCAGGCATGGTGGTGCATACCTAAAATTCCAGCTACTAGGGAGGCATCCAGTAGGAAGACTGAGATCCAAGGCTAGTCCCAGGCAGAAACCCAAGACCTTACGTAAAAAATAACTAAAGCAATAAAGGTCTGGGGGCATGGCTTAAGTGGTACAGCACCTGCCTAACAAGCGTAAAGCTCTGAGTTCAAACCCCAGTACCTCCAGCTAATTAATTAAGTTCTCCTAGCTCATCCTACAGTTACACTCAAACTCACCAAGCCTTCACTGGGATTGTGGTTTAGTACAGTACTTAAATTTAAGTACAGTACTTACCTAGCATGCATAAAGTCCTGGGTTTGATCCTCAGCACCATAAAAAGAAAAGTCAACCAGTCTTCCCTATAGGCTCAGAGCTTCCAATTTGGTCCTCTACTCAAATCCTGAACAGACATCCAAGGGGAATTCTAAGGAAAGCCTAGAACAAGAAAACTATAGAACAAAACAAATAGATAGCAGCAACTTGAAGGAAGCAAAATACACAGTGACTAGAACTAAAAAAGTATCTTGAATACTCCCAAGGAGATAAGAGACATCTAATATACCATTGAAATGAGAATAGGAAACTATAAAAAAGAATATTCAAATTACATAAAAAGAGGTATTAAACACATTAACAACAGTGAAAAACTCAAAAGAAGCACATCATTTTGATAAACTTCTTGATAAAGAAGCACATCATTTTGAACACTAATAATAAAGGGGAGATCTTTTTTAACTTCACAAGTGGAGGATGTCTTCTACCAAAACAAGAGAGTAAATCAAAAAAAGAGGAAGAGATGAAGAATCCAGTTTGAGAGGAAAACATAGGGAATTCCAAGGGCAACAGAAAGGGACATCTTAAGTTGTCAGCTCTGCAACAGCCTGAAGAGCTCTCACCCCCAAAAAGATAAAGGGGGAGAGTGGTGGGAAGGGGAGGCTGTACTGTAGAGGGGAAAGAGAGTAATAGACCACCTTATATTGGCTGACCTCATGTCTAAAAGATGTGTCTGTTAGAAAATAGATACAAAGAAAACTAAGCAAATAGGGAAGAAAGGCAACAATATCAGACAAAAACAAAAAGAAACAACCATACTCCATACTCAACTGGGAATTGTATTTGCATTACTAAGTTACACAAACACAGTTTCTTTAATAAAAAATCATATTATCTTGGGAGCGTAGGGCATGAGCATACAGAGGAGGATGGTATAAGAGAGTTAGATGCTCATCTGTTATAATAGGCCATTATGTCAAAAAGTCACAATTCCACTGTATTTTGTTATAAATTTTAAATACTATTTAACTTTTTAAATAATGTGTGTTAAAAATGTTTTTTCAAAATGAAACAATGAGACAAACATAAAGAATGTTAGCTCCTTACTAACTCAATGAGTCGTCAACATGGTGATAAACTATCGACGGCTCCAGTTAAGGGGCTGGTCTTACTCTCCTTCTTCCAAGCATCTATCACAGAGGAAGCACACAATGCCTATTTGTTATTTGATTGATTGCTTCATTGATTAATTGAAACAATCTCTCAAAAATATTGATGGGTTTCCAGAGCTACATTAATGGAAAATTAATCACTAACGCTATGGTCAGTCTCTGTTCTAAGTGCTAGGCATGTATTACATTGTTTAATTTTTACAATCCCACAAGGGAGATACTGACATTGTCCCCATTTCACAGACAAAGAAACCAAAGGGCTGAATTTATACAACTCATTCAAAGTCACACAAGTAGAAGTATCAAAGTTAGTTCTAAACCAGGCTGGCTGACTCTGGAATCCTCTGCTCTTAACTAATGAAGTATCCTGTGGTTGGGCCACATCTAGAATACTCTGTTCTATTCTGGGGACACCACACACACACACACACACACACACACACACGCTCACACACGCTCACACACACACACCCTCTTTAGAAGTGGAATGTAGCCACAGGAAGTTGAACAGGATATGAGAAGACCAAAAGCCACGAATGTGGGTGCTTTTCAATGGTACCAGTATAATCATACTTGGAAGTCCTGTACTTTACGTCCAAGTAGTAAAACCATACCCAATAATAGGGATTCTTTTGGAGACATATTTCAGTTTAGGGAAGAACTTTTCCACAGTTAAGGCAGGATAACTTTATAAAGAAAAAAGGCTTACCTGGCTCACAGTTTTGGAGATTCAATGGCACAGTGCTGGGATCAGGTCAGTTCTGGTATAGGGCCCTCTTAGCTCTATCACATTATGGCAGAAGCACTTGTGGGAGGAAGACATTGCACTGCAAACAGGAAGTCAGAGACATATCATGGTCCCACAATCCCTCCTGAGGGCAATATCTCCAAAACCTTAAGGAACTTCCATTGAGCACCATCCTTAGAGATGCACACACTGAGTACCCAGCTTCTAACACAGAAACTTTGATGTTGGAGGGTGTGGCTAAAACATCTGAAACCAATGATTAGAAACAGTCTCATGAAAATTGTGAGATTATCACCCTCAGGATATTGAAATCTCTTATAGCAACCTCCAGAAGGGGCTTTTGCTCTCTCTCTTTTATTTTGTCAGAGTTACACAGGCACACAGTTGAAGGAATTGGATAGTTCTAAAAGATTCATTAAGAACAACAGAAATCTCTATAGGGATCTGATTTAAATTTTTAAAATTAATTCTTTTAGAAAGATTTATCTTGACATTTGTAAATAACATGCTTATATTGCTATTTCTTGAATTTTCAGTATTAGACTTTCTCCATTAACTACCCATAATATTAGGTGAACATTTTGTTCTTTGATTCCTCTGCCCATAATATATACATACACCCTCTCCATCCCTTTATTATTCTAATATGGTTTATACAGTGAATTTTCTTATGTCAGTAATTAGTGTTCATACTAGTATAACTGCATAAACTCTACTCAAAGCTGAGTCGTGAGGTAAACCATGATTATTTTCCTTTCCTACACAACTTTGTATTTTCCCTTTGCTTTGTTTTCTATGTACTTAACAGTAATTCAAACCCTCAATTTTCTGCCAAATGTCTGCATTTCCTCTCAAGATATTCAGACATATCAATTATTCTAGTCATTTCCCCTTTGAAGAAGCCTCTTTCAAAGCCTGTTGGCATATCCTAATATGTCCACCTAATGCCCACCCTCTAAGCTGGTTCAAAGCTTCCATCTTAGAACTTCCCTTGGCCTCGTCTGGAGATCCCTTCACCTTTCTCCTGTTTCCTTGACTGTCTTTCTCTGATTTGGTTTCTTCCATTGTTTGAGTGGTCTCATTCCACAGCAGCTTCATTAGAATGCTTGTGTGAGACAAACTTTCTCAATCTTTTCAAGCACTGGGTTCAAAATTATATTTTAGTTTCTAGTGTTTTTCTTTTAGAAGTCTAGAGCTATCCCAATAGCTGGCTCTTTGTATGTGACCTGTTTTGTCTTCCTTAAAGATCTCCTCATCTCTAGTGGACAATAACTCTCATCTGTGTTTGAATCTTTGGTCCAAAGACTCTATGTTTAAACATCTCAGAGGAAAAAACTCTAGGCTTCTGCCAAGGTTGGAGTGGAGATAAGGCAAGATCTAACATCGCTAAATTGTTGGAGGTATTCAGTACTCTACTTTTCAACTTTTCTATGTTACCTTTTAGACCTCCTTCACTCTAGCCCCATAGGTAGCTAGTGCTGCCAATTCTGGTCTGGGGGATTCTGAAGTTATGATCAAGGAACTTTACCTACTGCCAGCTTACCATCCACATTTCCCAGATCTTCTTCCAGTTTCTATTTGTCCATCTGCTTTTCAGCTTCAATTTTTTTTTCTTGACTTCCTCTCATTCTCCTATCCTCATGAGTTAGTGCATTTTGAAAACAATCTGCACTTTATTTTTAGTGGTTTGAGGAGAGAAAAACAACTAGAAATGTGTGTTCAATTTTCCATCTTCCTCCCCTCCCCAAGTCTTCCCCATTCTATTTCTGGGCAGTTCTGACAGAAAATTGGCCCCTCCCCACTAAGTGCAATAGTGTCCACTCGTATGACAATTCAAAATGTTCCCCATCACATTCCCAAAAAGTCTTTGGGTGGATATGAAGTTTACTGTCTGTGGTGAAAATCACCCTGATCTTTTAAAAAGATGAACTGCAGAACTGCTGCGTAAGTGGGGTGTCCCATAATCTTTAAGGGCCCTTCTAACATTCAGATTCTAAGAAGTTACTAATTCAACCCAACTGTACTTTGGCTGTTCTCAGTTCAGCTGTGCCTGTCAGAACTAAAAACTTTCTCTGAAATCCACACTTCTAGGATAGATCTTAACCCCAAAACAATTCAATTAAACTCAGCAGTAATTTAGTGAGTATATTTATGCACAGCATTGAACTTGATGCCATGGCAAACAAAGGAGAATTTTAAGATGTGTCTGTGCCCTGAGTTTCCATTCCAGTTAAAGTAAACAAGATGAACCTGTCAGAAACAATATGAGATAGGGTATGATTAAATGTCAAATTTCTTCAGCCAGCAGTGATATCACCTGTTAATGATTCTTTATAACTGTTCCTATGACTCTTTCACAATTTTCCATCTTGAATGACAGTCCCTTAAGGCTAATAATTCTGATTGTCTTAGTCCCATCAGGATCCAGCCCATGATCAGGAATTGATCTATCCCACTAAATGTCAGTCATGTTCCTCTCTAGTCATTGTGATAACCAAGAATGTCCCCACATGTTTTCTAATATCTTTGGGAGATAACTACCCAAGGTTGAGAACTCCTCTGATTCTCTTTTTGGAAACATAGCAGAGGATAAACAAAAGACAATTTATGGACACAACTATAATATCCATTACAGTATTGTCAGTGAGAAAACTGAGGCTCAGAAAGTCTAAGTAACTTGTCCAAAGTTACTTTCTGATCAAAGGCAAGTCATTTAATCTCTCTAAACCTCAATTATTTCTGTTATAAGACTCTAATGCCATTGGGAAATTTGCAGACTTGGTGCTTTATATAAGCTGAACACACATAAGTGTGCACTTACACACTAACCTGCCTCCACCCTAGAAGAGAATAAAATCATTACATATGCATCAAATGGCCTCTCCCAAAATTTTCTCAAATACTATGATCTACATTTCTTCTCAGATGGAATGCTGTAAGCTTGTTAATGAGTTCTCTGTGTGTATGTGTGTGTGTGTATGACAGAATAAGCTTTTCCTGACTTACTTTCTGTCTTAAGTGGCTTTGGGGGGAAAGACAGAAGTTGACTAATTTGCAATTATGATACATTAGCTCTTAAAATATGACAAATGAATTAGATGTGATCCCCAAGGGTGAAATAGCTAAGCACACGTCACAGGAATTCTGCCAAAGAGGCTCTGCCTCTCAGTCTGTGAGCACTGTATTATCTATCTCACCATCCTGCTTTCAACCCCCCTCCTCTCCTGGCCCCTACGTCTGTGTAAGAGAATCCTCTGTAAGCACCTTCCTAGCAACGTTCTACTCATACACAACCTCTTCCAAAAATACACCCAATTTTGGGAAAGCCCTTCTCCACCCTGTAGGCAGGCTCTCTCACTACCCTCAGGCCAGATCCTAAAGACCCTTATCCCCCAGTGGCCATGACTATACTGATCTATGGAAAAGAGAAGGCAGTTTCCTGGAGTCTTCTCCCCCACACTTGCTGAAGGTAAATGTTTCCTAGAAAAGAGCTGTTTGTTGCTTGGTCTTCTACCTCTCTGGCCTTTTATTATTCCTTCCGTTACACTTATCTGTGTAAGTCCAAAGAGGGTAGAAATGGTGTCCTACTTGTTTGCAAAGTAATGTAATGTAATGCTACATTCTTCGTTCATTTGTTCATTCATTTGTTCAACAAATGGATCCCAAACATCTCTGTATAAAGCTAAGAGCCTTTGCCTCTGGGAAACCTCAAAAGACAAGGTTCTAGGAAAGCAGTGGCAATATCAGAAGGCATTCCTCCATGGAGCTGTTTTCTGGCTCACTCACACTATTTGCAGATTCATTTCCTTTGTCTGCCAGACTGAGGCACCTGTGCTTGGCAGGTAGTCAGGAAGACTCCACAGAACGAAGGGCATGAAGGCTGCCCACTCTTTCCAGGTGGGCAACAGGGAAGGTGTACTTCAGGAAGAGTGGACCATGGCACAAAGGCATAGCACACGGCACAAGCAGAGGATGTTTGATGGCTCAGCATTACTGCTCTAAGCTTGAAGGCAGAGTAGCAAGGCAGTAAATCTAGACAATTAGGAAGGGGCCAGGACATGAAGATTTGAAATGGGAAGCCATCAAGGCATTGGGTTTTCTTAATCAAATTGTTTCTTTTTTTGACAAATAAAAGTTATATATACCTGTTATGTATAGCAAGATATAGTGAAATATATAAACTGTGAAATGGCTAAATTGAGCAATAACATACATTATTTCACATACTTATTTTTTTGTGGTGAAGCTACTTAAAATCTATTCTTTAAGTGATTTTCAAGAATGCAGTATGTTACTATTGACTATAGTCACCATGTTATACAATATTCTTGAACTCGCTTCTTCTAATTGAAATTTGATACCCTTTGACCAAGTAACCCACGAAGTATTTTGAATCAGAGAATGACATAACCAGATCTTGTGTCAGAAACATCACCCTCTCTACTCCTATACCTGGCAGTAGAAGCAGAAGAGATGAAGGCAACAAACAGGAACAATTTAGGGCAAGATCAGGCAGGTAATGATGGGGGCTGACTTCAACAGTGACCATACAAGAAGGAACAGAACAAGGAGAATTTGATGAGGCAGAACTCGCAGAGGAGGAGAGGTTTACTTCATCAACACACAAACCATAGGAGAATGAGCAAATTTGGAGGACAGGAGGGTCTGAGAAGAGCTTGGAGATGCTGTAGAACATGCTAGTGGAGCCATCCAGGCAGAGTGCCTTGGGATCCAGTGTTCAGCCCAAGGTTAGGTTGAGATGAACATATGTGGGAGTCATATCCATAGAGATGCCAAGCAGAAATCACAACAGACAGTGATGACAAATTTCCCCAGAAAGAGCTGTGGAGGAAAAATAAAATGTGGACCCAGAATGGATTTCTGGGAACACATGAAGAAGTCATCTATAAAGGGACTGAAAAAAACAATAAATGTGGTCAGTTCCTCCTTTGGGTCTGATGTTGTCTCTTCTAATGCAACATAGGTATGGACAAATCAGACCAATAAAACCTTCTACCTCACTATATTGAAGGACCTAAGGGAGTGTGCACAGTCAAAATTACAGCAAATTGGGGCTGTGGATGTAGTGCAGTAGTAGGGCACTTGCTAATATAACCAAGGCTGTGGATTTGATCCCAGTACCACAAAAAATGTAATAATAATTACAGCAAACTAAGCTATCTTCCTGCTCAAATCAAGGTATAGCACATTTGTCCTATGTCTACATGGCACCATTTGCATGGGAGCTATTTGTATAGGTGTCTTCTTGGGCCCAGGTACATTTCTGTGCCAGGCTAGAGACAGAGAAAGACATAGAAGGACTGGTTCCCTTTTCTGGAAATGCATATAAGGGAGGGACAATCTGAGTGTCAAGACATTGAGATAAATGACACAAGATGCCAAGAGTCTCCAGGGACAAACCACTCTATAGGAAGGACAAATACCTCAGTGACATATGGGAAGAGGGATTTTTTTTCCTCTATTATTAAAGCTGTGTATGTGTGCTAACACAACACATTTAAAACCCATTTCCCATCATATGATGGCCTATAACATATAGGGATAACATAATTTATTTAAATCTTGATTTCTAAGAAGTAGAGACTTTCCGTTTGTAGGAAACTCAAAAATAGGCAAAATCTGATCACTGCTGATTAGAGGTCATGATAGTGGTTACGTGTGGAGGGCGGTTATTTATTGGAAAGAGGCCGGACAGAGTTCCATAGAGCAATGGAAACGTTCTATATCTTGAACATATCTGGATGGCAGTTACATAGGAGCTACATATGCAAAAATTCTTCACATTGCACATGAGTCTTAAGGTGTCCTTTGGCATAAGTGAAAATACTCTCTCATGGAGCCCCAGCAAAGTGAAAATCTTCTACTGTCAGCATCTCCCTGAGGCTGCTTATAAAAAAAAACTATAATAAAGTCAGTTCTCATCTACAACCTTAGAAATTGTGAGAACTTACATTGAATATTTGAAAATATAGGACATGTGTGAGGAAAATTAGCCCAACCTATCATGTATGTAAAGATGAATTCTGTAATAGGAAAACTGTAATTCAAAATAACATAGGTACGGTCAAGTAATTAATTAAAATCAAGTAGTCGATCGTTTTCCCATGTACTCATTGTGTCTGCTTAATGCCACTAGAATAAATGAGTCCAAGATATAAAGTCAAAGCATTTCTTTCTGACTGAAGATGTTGTAGTATATACATGTTATAATATAATCTGATAATTTAAAAAGTTCTCAATTTCTTTGAAAAGATTAAGTCATTCAGAAAAGAAAGAATACGTTCCAGACAAGGACTTGGTTGAAGCAGCAATAGACAAATAACAAAAAATTAGAGACATTTCTTAATTACTTTTGGGTAAAATGAGAGTCCTATCAAAAGATTTAGAAATTCATTGCTCAGCACCACAGATGCAATCAGCAAAACTTATTCAATAAACTACTTTCCTAAATCCACCAGAATTGCAGTTTCTTCATCCTTTAGTTACAAAAACTAAATAGGCTTTGTAGCTATTTAGAATTGAGTAGCACCTTAGAACACCTGGCAAGAGCATCTTGTTATGTTAGCTCTGGGCAGAACTTCCGTATTCCAAGGAGTTAGGAGATTAGAAGATATGGTTGACTGACACAATAGCCCTAATTATGCGTTAAAATGTTTATTGAAGTGTGATTTGTGGATTTTCTCTTTCAAAAGTGTGGATCCTGAGGCTCCATCCCAGCCTCTATGAAATGGAATTTCTGAAAGAAGTGCCCAAGAACTGGTACTTTTTAAGGCACTTCGGCGGGGGGGGGGGGGGGGGGGGGGCGGAGTGGGTGGTAAGGGAGGGGGTGGGGGCAGGGGGGAGAAATGAACCAAGCCTTGTATGCACATATGAATAATAAAAGAAAAATGAAAAAAAAAAGGCACTTCAGGTGATTCATAAAAGCATTAAAATTTGAGGGCTACTGAGTTAAGACTACATATATTTCTTCATATTACTCTTGGATTTTATGTAGGAATGAATGTGACATCATTATTCTTATTAGTTTATAAGACACCAGGAAAACCAATTAGCTTAACTATCACTTGATGTCATGTGGTGGCTGTGTGACTGGAAATTAATCAGTTTTTGTATTCTTCTGAATTTTGTCTTTCTCATCTGAAAATAGGAATAACAATAACTTCATAAGTTGTCAAGAGAATTGCGTCATACAATAAATGCAGATTAAGTTAAGTCACGATGAGCACAAAGCGGCCCACGACAGTTCCACCCCTGAGCAGCCACTACATGGGAAAGCAGTAAGGCTTTCAGGATTTTGCTTAGTGAATAATCTGCTCCTAGTTACATCACCAAACAAAGAATAATTACCTCCAATCAACAGCTAATATTTCTAGTGAAAGCTAAAGTGAAACAAGGATACTCAGAAATTCTGTGAGTATTTACCATTGTAGACATTGAAGGAATAATAAGACAAGAAGAAAAGGTACAAGCTGCAGAAAAGAGGTCACAGATTATATGAATACTATCTTCTTTCAGAATTCCAGCTCATAGGAACTGGGATGGAGCCTAAAGAGCTATAGTTTTGAAAGAGAAGATCCACAAATCATGCTTGAAGAAACATTTTAACACATAATTAGGGCTATTGTGTCAGTCAACCATATCTCCTTATCGCCTAACTCCTTGGAATATGGAAGTTCTGCCCAGAGCTAACAAAACAAGGCACTGCTGCCGGGTGTTATAAGATGCTACTCGTATTTGGTACAGTCTCTCACATTAACCACCAAGCCTACACTCACATCAAGTAACATTCATTAATACAAATATGATAGTTTTGGTAAAGCAACCAATTACAAAAAGAAAAAGCTTTCTTAATTATAATGAAAATTTTAATAACAGCAAATTTTATAGGTAGTAGAGAAATATTCTATTCCCAAAGCATAACAAAACACAGGATGCAGGAATTAATCTAAAGGGAAATATATATCACCCATATTTTTTAAATATGTATTTTAGTATTTTAACACAATTTTTAAAAAATAGCCTTGGTGGGGAAAAAACAAAATTTTACTGAACTATGTAAATAGACATAAATTAATTTATTGAATGAGCAAGTCAGCATTGGAAAAATGTCAATTCATTCCACATTTTGTGGAATTTCATACAAATCCCAGTTAAAATGTTTAAATATTTTCTTAAATTTGAAAAATTTATTACAGTTAGTGAGATATGATGAATGCAAAAGAGTAATAACAAGGAAGGTACCTTCACTGTCAGACAGTAAGATATATTTCAAAGCTACAATAATTTAAATATTGTGGCACTGGTATTAAGAGATGACTTGAGTACGAAGAAATGGAATAGAAAGTCCAGAAAATGATAAGTATATAAAACTATCATCATATAATAAAAGTTACATCTCAAACAACTGGGAAGATAGAAGATTATTCAATAAATAATATTGGGTTAAAGTAGCATTGGGATTTTAATATTTGGCATTTTGCCTTACTCTACCAAAATTAATTCAACACCAATTGAATAATCAAATATTTAAAACAAAAAGCACCAAAACCCTGGATGAAAATGCAGTGAGTATTTACATAACACTAGAATAAGAGAAGACTTTATATATATTACATTCCAGCAGAAACTATAAAGAAAAATTGATATATTTGATATATACACACCATTGAGAAAAATAGGGGAAAGTATTTATAGCATGTATGACACAGAGTCAAAATCCTTCTTACATAGAGGGTAATATATGTGTGTGTGTGTGTACACAGATGCATACACACATGTTAAAACTCACACTTATTTAGCAGTTACTATGTGCCAGACAGTTTTAAGTGCTTTGTATACATTAACTTATTTAATCTTCACAAACAATTCTTTGGTGTAGACCTGATTCTTCATATTCCTGGTGAAAAAACTGAGGCATAGAAAGGCTAAGGAACTTACCCAGAGTCACACAGCTATTCAGAAATAGCGTGAGACTTAGGCCCAGGCAATGTGACTCCAGGCTGATAACCACTCAGTGTATTGCCAGTGAATTAGTGCAGTGTATGTATCAACACAAAGAAATAAGCAAAAGATGAACAAAATAGACAAGAGGACCAAAAACTTAAAGAAATAAATCAGCAAAAAAGTATATCTGACCATGAAATACATGTAAATAGATTCAAACTCACAATTAAATAAATGGCATATTAGACATTAATCAAACTGACAAAGATTAGAAAATGTTAAGTGCCCAGTGTTGGCCATAGTACTGAGAAATGGATGTTTCCATCCACTGTCAACAGGAGAACAAACTGGTACCACCTTTATTAAGGTCCAGGGGGCACAATTTATCAAATGCCTTAAAATGTACTGGTTCTTAACCCTAAAATTTCACTTCCAGGAATTTATTCAGAAGAAAGTATTAAATGAGTGAAAAGCTGACTGTGCAATCATGCTCATTGCAATAACATATATGATAGAAAAAGTGAGAATATCCTACATCTATAAAATTGAGCTAATTAGATATATGAAGCTAAAATGGTGCTGTTGAATATATATTTTGACATGAATAATATGAAAGAATAACACATTGCCAAATTTTAAAATGTATAGGACAGGAATCACAGTGTGATCATTCTTTTGCAATATTAAGTGCCTGGATAGATAGATAGATAGATAGTTTAGATAGGCTGAAATGATAACAGTGGTGACTTCGGAGTAGAATTATAATAGTTTTTCCCTGTGCTTTTTAGTATTTTCCAAATTGTCTCTATTGAGCATGTTTTGTAAATAATTGACACTCATTCTTAAGAAAAAAGAAGCAGGATGTATTTTTGAAACCAAGAAGAATGAACAGAATTCAGCGTCAGCTGTAGGAAAGAGATTTCTGTATAAAGAAGAGGGAGAGGTCATTTCTCAATAACAAGGAACAAGCCACAGGTTTACTGTAGACTTCTTTGATGGAAGACTTAGCCAGTCAGTTGGCAAAAACTCTAGAAAGAGCTGAAAAAGAGCATGAGAATGAGATTCTTCACTCAAGAGCCCAGGTATCTCCTCCCTGTACCCTCGAGTATAGCACAGAAACAGAGCAGCAGAAATGGACAATACCAGTCGAGACAACTAGCCAAAATGGAAGAAAGTTCTTTTGGCTAGGATTTGATTCACTAGTAACTTAGGCAAGGAGGAACAGGAAGTGGGCATATCAGCCTACTGGAAATCACTAGTAACATACATAATTATGCTGGAGTTAACTGCATAGCAACTTACATCAAGCTCTAATTCAATAGTATATGCTCCTTTAATTTCAAGTGATCCTTCATGTTATCTTTGGAAGTGCCTCCATGTGTCTATGTGGGCCTTACCAGACTTTATACTAAAATTCTGATGGCTGGATAGGCAGATCTTTACACAATGCTGTAACAGTGGATATTCTATCTTGGAATATTTAAAAAATAATAATAAACCTGGGTTTGTAGCTGAAGTGGTAGAGCTCCTGCCTAACAAGTGTTAAGCCATGAGTTCAAACCCCAGGACTACCAAAATTAATTAATTAATTAATTAAAATAATTTAAAATCTGCTGCAACAGCATTGGCACTCATAAATCCTGTTAGATTTCTAGTATTAGCATTGAATCATGTTGTAGTCACTGTGGCTAGAACTAGAGGTTGGAGGTTAGAAGCAGGAGAGAAAAAAGGGAAGTATTTCCACAATGACAAAACAAGATTCTATCACTTTCAATTTCTATGGTCAGTTATGTTAGAATAACTGAACATTTTGTTAGAATTTCAACACTACAAGAGAATAATTTTGGTCTCAATCAGAGAGATAAGTGAGAGGAAGCTTTAAAATTATTCAATGCTGTAGAGAAAAACAGTGCATCAGAAAGAAGACTCTTCTCATTTAAGAAGCCAGATAGAAGTGATAGTGGTTGGGTCTCTTTCCACAATAGGATAGAAGAGGAAATTATTTCTACTCAGTGAAGCAAGAACCTTCTGGCTTGTAGGAAGGTTTGACGCTCAAAGATCTTCTGAAGATGGTCAAGAAACCCTGCCTCCCGCAGAGAGGGTTTAAGGTCAAGAGGATGCCCAGCCCCCTGCTAGGGACAGCTGAGGGGAAGCTCTCAGTGATAACAATATGTACTCTATGATGCTATGTGGGGCTTTTGGTGCCGTGTTTCTATAAATACTGGAAAGAGACTTATTTTTAGATTCTTAACTATTGTGACAGTATGTTGTATTATAAATCTCTACCACACACCTCTCCATACATGGACACATTGTTCTTTATTTTTACACAGGTATTTTACTACTAACTAGGGGGAAAACAGAATCTATTTAGGTGAGGTATCTGCAGCTGCTGCTATATGAGAAAACTCTTGCCCTATATTAACACCTACACATACTCCACTAGACCATGCATACCTTCAACTGTGCAATCCTGTCTTTGTAACAGCTGCTGCTCCTAAACACAGGCTGCTGGAGAGTAAAGAATTCTGGAAGGGAGAAAGCTGTCTCATGGGTTTTTATAAAAATGGGGATATGTGCATATGTGTGTGTTAAATATTCAGACTGGATTACACTATACTTTTATAAGGGCGGGGTTGAAGACAAATTATGGAAACCTAGAATGAAATTAAACAAGGACATAAGGAAAGAGGTAGCAAAGACCTAAGACCCAAACGTCAATTCATTTCCTGCCACAAAATTACTTTTCTCTTCCAACATAACTTTTCATCATCCCCATCATTAGCCATGATTTTAGCAAGTTGGTTGACAGTTTTGTTTTGTTTTTCTAAGCCATGTGTAATTCTGTCTATTTAAATGACTTGTTTGTGAGCTTGACATGGTGGCTCACATCTGTAATCTCAGTACTCAGGAGGCTGAGGCAGGAGAACCACAAGTTCCAGGCCAGCCTGAGCTAAACAGCTAGACCTTGTCTCAAATGAACAAACAATAAATAGCTTGTTTGTTAACTAAGAAACATGACTAATGTAGACATGTTCACCTGTTCTCTCATCAGACACTTCTGGGTTGGTCTTCTTTGGGAGAACAGACACAAAGTCCTACAACCATTCTCAGAATTCATCAAGAAATTATTGATATACTTTAACAAATCATTTAGAAAAAGACAGTAACCCGAAAGGAAAACAAGCAGTGACATTAACAGATGGACACCACCTAATAAAACATACGCATGATGCTCAACCTCAAGAAAAATAACAAATTAGTGAGGGCTAAAAAGTCAATAATATTCAGCATTGATCAAAGTGTGGAGAAGCAGGTATTATTTGTGAGAGTATAAATATGATGTCTCAAAAAAGAAATTTGGTAGGTCTATTGAAACTTTAAATGCAAGTGTGTCCAGAAAACCCAGTTCTGGATATTTATCTTGCAGATAGAATATAGTTAAGATTTATGTTCAGAGATAGTATTAAAGTGATACTTGAAATAGAGAAAAAAATCCTCTAAAAGTGATTTAAGTATTATCATGGTTTGGATATGTACCCCCAAATGCTCCTGCATCAAAGGCTTAATTCCCAGCTAATAGTGCTGTTGGAAGGAGATGGGACTTTAGGAGGTGAGGCCTGTTGGAAGGAAGTTAGACCATTTGGGACCCTGGTCTCTTCCTCTCTCTCACTCTTTACTTCCTGGCTGCCATGAAGTGAGCAGCTTTGCTCTGCCATACGCTCCTCACCATGATTTTTTGCCTCACCACAGGCCAAAGCAACAGGGTCATGTGACCATGCACTGAAATCTCTGAAACTATGATCCAAAATAAATCTTTCCTCCCTATATGCTGATTATCTTAGGTATTTTGTCACCGTGTTGGAAAGCTGACTAACACAAGTATTCATAACAAAAGGACTAATTGCAGTTTTATGGGGACTTCATATAATGGAGTACTATGTAAGTTTCTTTGAAAATTAGGTGAATCTACATATGCTAACAGGGAAAAGTGTTCATACAAATACTTCAATTAAATTGTATTTAGTAGTCATATATGCACTTATTTTAAAAGTAAGATGATATTAAAAGGCTTAGAACAAAATACTTTTTGTAATTCTGTTTCATTCTTTCATAGTCCCCCAGCTCCTTTCCAGAAGCAATCACTGCTCACAGGCTGTTTCTTTTGGCATTTACAGATCACTGTATTTCTAAACCAATGCTTTTGTTTCTGGGACACATGTAGTTTTACTTATTTAAATGACATGTTTGCCAAACATAAAATATAGAAATGATATACAAGCCACATATCTAATTTTAAACTTTCTCATAGCCACATTTTTAAAAAAAATCAGGGAAATAGATAAAATAAATTTTATTAATATTTTTTATTTAATCCAATATATTGAAAATATATCATTGTAGCATGTAATCAGTATAAAAATTCTTAAGAAGGTATCGCTATGATTTGAATGTCCCCTCTGAAGCTCATGTTGAAATTTAATTTTCAATGCAATAGTGTTAAGAGGTAGGACTTTTTTTTTTTTTTTTTTTGGTGGGACTGGTGTTTGAATGCAGGGCTTCATGTTTGCAAAGCAAGTGCTCTACTTCTTGAGTCATAACTCCAGTCCATTTTTCTCTGATTATTTTGGAGATAGGATCTCACAAACTATTTGCCTGGGCTAGCCTCAAACTACCATCCTTCTCATCTCAGCCTCCAAGTAGCTAGGATAACAGACATGAGCCACTGGTGCCCAGCAAGAGGTGGGACTTTTAAGAGGTGATTAGATCATGGGGGCTCCTCCCAGATGAATGAATGCCCTTTTTCCAGAGCGATTAGTTTTAAAAGGCAAGAGTTCAGACTCCTCCTATTCTCTCTCTCAATCTCTCTCTCTCTCTTTCATGTCCTCTCACTGTGTGGTGTCTTCCACCATGTTCAGACACAATGAGAAGGCACTCTCCAGACACAGGCCCTGAATCTTGGGTTTCCCAGCCTCCAGATCATGAGACAAACAAGTTTCTGTTGTCATAGTTTACTCAGCCTGTAATATTATTTATAACAGCAGAAAATGGACTAAGATACATGTTTTATGCCTTCCAGATTCAATATGTAGTTTACACGAACAGCATATCTCAATTTGAACCAGCTATATATCCAGTTCTCAATAGCTACCATGTTGCTGGTAACTATAGCACTAGATAGCATGGCTCTAAACAAAGAATATTGTAACTTTTGATCCTTATTTACTTCTTATTATGGGTATGAAGATTTATCTGTGTTAACATGTACCACCTCACGCAGCTATACTTTTTAATTAGTCTGTGTTAACATTAAAGCTCATGCAAATATTGATCACAGTCAAGTACTACGGTATATTACAATAATGCCTCCTTCCTTGTTTTTTCTTGAATTTAATGATTGTCTTGCCTTCTTTTCTTAGCTTGAAAATCTGGCTACCTGTTATTCTAACTCTTCCACAGTGCTTAATAGCCTTAAGGTATAATGTTCTACTAGCCAGTGCCATCAAGTAATCTATCAATTCCCAATGGTCTCCTATCTTTCACTTCCTTGTCTATATCTTCATTGTAGTCAAACTAATCCTTTAGTAGTTTTATACAGTCAAAAAGATTGGGATAATGTCTATACTACCTAAAGCAATCTATAGATCCTATCAAAATCCCAATGGCTTTTTTTGTCATTTTTGTTGCAGAAATAGAAAAACTTAAAATTCATATAGAACCTCAAGGGACTCTGAAGAACAAAAACAATTTTGAAAAAGAGGAACAAATTCGTAGGACTCACACTTCCAGGTTTGAATTTGAAAACATTTTACAGATCTACAGTCATCAAAGCAATGTGATGTTGGCATTAAAAACAGATGTAAAAAATGAAGAAAATAGAAGGGATGAACCAGTTCAGGTTATAATACATATATACATAGAAATGTCACAATGAAAGTTGCTGTATAGCTATCTTAAATAGATTTTTTTTTCAAAAATGGAGAAGAGGAAGGTAAAACTGGTGCGGTCTGGGGGTTGGTACCAGTGGGAGGGATAAGGATACAAAGAAAGTGTGTATGAGGACGAATATGGTGGAAATATTATGTATTCATGTACAAAAATGGAAAAATGAGACCTGTTGAAACTATACCAGTAAGGGGGGGGTGAGGGGACAAGAAGAATGAAGGAAGGGGTAAATTTAACTTTGATAAATTATAAGAACTATTATAAATGTCACAATGTACCCCCAGTACAACAATAATATGATAATAAAAAATAAACATTTAAAGAAAACAACAGGATAGAACAGAGAACCCAGAAATAAACTATTGCATAAATGGTCAAATGATCAAGAATGCCAAGACCACTCAGTGTTTTTCCACTCTTCAAAACATGGTGCTGGGAAAACAGATCTCCATTTGCAAAAGAATGAAGTTGGATCTTCATCTTATAGTATCTACAAAAATTAACTCAAAATGAATTAAAGACCTAAACTTAATACCCCAAACAATAAACTCCTAGAAGAAAATATATGGTAAATCTTCATAAAATTGGATTTGGCCATGATTTCTTAGATGTAACACCAAAACCACAAACAACAAAGACAAAAATAGACAAATGAGACTAAATCAAAGTTAAAGACCTATGGAATGGGTGAAAATATTTGAAAATCATATATCAGATAAGAGGTTAGAATCAGAATATATTAAGAAACCCTACAATTCACCAACAAAAAATCACACAACCCAGAGACCTTGGGCAGAGACCTTGAATAGGCCATTTTCCAAAGATGACATGTGTATTAGTCAGCCTTCTGTTGTTATAACAAATAACTGAGATAGTCAACTAATAAAAAGAAAGGCTTACTTTGTCTCACAATTTTGGAGGTATCAACCCATAATCTGTTGGGCCTGTATTGAGGCAGCATGGTGGAAACATGTAATGGAGCAAAACTGCTCACCTCATTCTGGAAACTGAAAAAGAGGAAGCAGAAGGGGCTCAGTGGGAAGTATTTAGGTGATTAGGATGTGCTCTAAAGGGGACTGTGGGACCCTGGTCTCTTCTTCTGTCTCTCTGGGTTTCCTAGCCATGAGGTGAACAGCTATGCTCCCCTATCCACTTCTTCCATGATATGCTACCTTGCCACAGACCCAAAAGCAAAGAGGGTCAACCAATCATGGATTGAGACTCCCCAAACCGTAAGCTAAAATAAACTTTTTGTCTTTATAGGTTGATTGCCCCAGGCATTTGTTATAATGATGGAAAGCTGACTAACAATATGTAAGTGGCCAACGATCACAAGTGTTGAACACTACTAATGCAGAAGAATGTAAATCAAAACCATAATGAGATATCACTTCACACTCATTAGGTTGGCTGCCATAAAAACAATTAAATAACAAATGTTGGTGAGGATGTAGAAAAATTGGAACATTTGTGCACTGGTGCACAAATTTTGCAACCACAGTGGAAGATCATGTGATGGTTCCTTACAGAATTAATACAGGACTACCGTATGATCCAGCAGTCCCACTTCTGAACATACATCCAAAGTAATTGAGAACAGGGTCTCAAATTTGTATTTGCAATCCATGTTAACAACAGGATTAGTCACAACAGCCAAGAAGTAGAAGCAACTCAAATGTCCATCAACAGATAAATGAATAAAAAAGCATGTTATATATACATAGTGGAATACCATTCAGCCTTAAGAAGGAAGGACCAACCTGCCACATGCTACAACATAGATGAACTTTGAGGACATTATACTAAGTGAAATAAATTAGTCATAAAAGGTAAATATTATATATTTCTGCTAAGGAAGTATTTAAAGTAATCAATTCATAGAAATAGAAAATAGAATGGTGGTTACCAGATCAGGAGGAAAGGAAAGAGAGCTATTGTTTGATGGGGTATAGATTTTCAGTTTTGTAGAATATAAGTTTTGGAGATCTGTTTCACACCACTGTGAATATACTTGATACTACTGAATTGTACAATTAAAATGATTAAGATAGTAAATGTTGTCATGTGCTTTTTACCACAATAAATTTTAGGGCAGGACATGGTAGCACATTCCTGAAATCCCAGCTACATGGGAGGCCAAGGTAGGAGGATTGAGATTCAAGGCCATTCATGGGCAAAAACATGAGACCCTATCCAAAAAAATACTTAAAGCAAAAAAAGGTGGGGGGAGGCTGAGGGTATAGCTCAAATGGTAGCACACCTGCCCTCAGTTCAAACCCCAGTAATAGTTTTTTTTATAAAACTAGAATGATGGCTTGTGACTTGTTGATGACAGAACATTACCCATGTCCTTAGTCATTCTCAGATTTGTACTGGTTGCCCTCTGTATCTCATGCATAGTTGTCATCTGGGATCTCCCTTCACCAGTCTCCAGGAGATTCCCTTCCCTCCTCCACAGTTATGGATCTTCTGGTTCTTGTACTCCATGCCTTCCTCTTTCCTGACCTATTTGCTCATCTGTTTGGACAGTATCCTCCAGGAGCTTCCTGAGAAGCACACTTTAAAGACATTTTTAGAGCCAAGAATGTATCACAGTGATAGAGTCCTTGCCTACTATATACAAGACCCTGGGTTTGATCCCCAGCACCAGGGGAAAAAATCCAATTCTTTAAAGAAAAAATTTTTAGATGTATCTATCTGAGGTATCTTTTTTTGCCTTCTCACTTGATAATTTGGCTGCTATAGAAATCTACGTTAGAAATAAATGTCCTTCATACTTTTTTAAAGTACTATCCACTGTCTTCTAAGTTCCAGTGCTGCTAAGAAACTATTACTCCCTTATATGTGGCCTACCTTTTTCTCTCTGGGAGTTTGTAGAATCTTCCTTACTCCTCATGTAACAATTTCACAATTACACTGGGGGTATTTTTTTATTCATTGCACTGGAAAATTATTGGGCGTTTTTAATCTTCAAAATCTATGCCCTTTGGTTCTGAAAATGTTCTCTCCTCCATGTTCTCCCTTTCTTTCTGAGACTTTTATTGCTGCATTTTTGGGCCTCCTGGACTCATTCTCTAATTTTCTTCTGTTTGCTTTCCTTTTTTCCAATTCTTTATTTTACTCTACTTTCTGAGAATTTCCTCATCAAATCCTTCTTTTTAAATATTTCCTTTCTTGATATATTTCTAATCCAGGGGTTCTTTTTGTTTCCAAGCATTTCTTTTTCTTTATAGCATCCTGTTCTTTCCTGAAAGAAATGTTTTCCATGAAGATATTAATATGAAGCTTTCTTCTTCCTGCACAATGCTTCTTCCAATTTACTTTTTTCCTTATTTCAAACTTTTTCATGTTAGATGCTGTCCTTGCATAGATGTTGGTCTCTTAAGAAATTGTTTCTGGAGTTTTGGTAGAGTTTTTGGAAAACAGAAAAAATATGTGTATAAGCTACCATATTTACCCAGAAATCCCTCAAATAGGTCTATTTTTTAAAAAGAAAAAAAATCAGAACACACATACAGTATGTTCCCATTTATGTAAAAACAAAAGATGAGACCATATCAGAATATATATAGGCTGATAGATCCAAAAATGGTGTCTGGGAAAATAAACAAGGATAGATCTCTTTTACTTTTCACTGTACCCTTCAAAATACAGATTCCTGCTCACAGGGAGTTTTAGCTCTAATAGGAAAGACACATTCAATTCCTAAAAACAAGCAAACAAAAAGACACAAATGACAAATAATTGTACATTGTGATAAGGTCCATAAAGGAAGAATAAAAGTGTAGTAAAGGTTATACCACGTTTCTCAACAAATTCTCATAGCACAGGCAGGAATTCAGTGGTTTTGCAATGAAAGTAATCAAAAAAGCTCCCTCTTGACCAACACTGGGAACATGCTACTGATTCTTCTACTTAGGAATGAATTTTAAAAGAAATGTTTCCCCTTTTAAAATTAGAACTGACTGTGAATTATCTTAATAATCAGGTAGACAGATTCCAGTGTGCCCACTCTTTGGAGAAAAGGAGTGTTATGCAAGTTACCTCTTCCCTCAAACTAAAGCACAAGTGCTGTATGCTTTCTACAGTAATAAAAGAATTGCTAGCATTTACTAAGCACTAAGAGTAGAGGCACTGCATGCCTTATCTTGGATAGTCCCTAGTTTCACAATGCCAAATTTCTGGTTCTTGGGGACACTCCCAACTGCCCCAGGGAAGATCTCAGAGCCTTCCCTACCCCATCTCAGCCTTTGGCCAACAGTTTGAGCGACCTGTTCAATACATACCTGGTGAGATGCCCCATACCATAGATCTCAACCACCTGTTAACTTAGATCCTGTCTAGAAATAGGTTATAGCTAAAAACAGTTTTCAATTATGATTTATGATAGTGTGGAATATGTGACATGATGAATCCAAAGGTCTGTCTGAGACCACCATACTGTTATAATTCTCACAGGCAAAGGAAATCAATGGACTATGAATGGCTATTGATTTCCAACTTCTTTTCCTACATTAGCTAGTGTTCAAGCCTTAATGCAAACCATGACAATCTATATCTTCCAGTCTGACTCTGTCCCTGGTTTTCAGGTTCACAGGGATTTCCCCAGCAGTTTAGTAAAAGAGAGAAAGGGTGATGGGTGATTTACTAAGTACTTCCCTTCCTTATAGTCATGAGGCCCTTGCTATTTCCTTTCAGATTATAAAATAGAAATGAAGATGGACAAGATGGAAGGTAGAACTTACCTTACAATAAAGATAACATAAAAATTACACAGTTATTAACCTGTACTCTAAGTAGTAAAAGTATGAAAGGTGGGTGTTGTGTGATCAGGGCCAGGTAAGATAGATCAAGGAAGTTTTTTTTTTTTTGGTGGGACTGGGGTTTGAACTTAGGGTTTCACAGTTGCAAAGCAGGTGCTCTACTGCTTAAAGCATACCTCCAGGCCAGTTTTGCTCTGGTAATTTTTGAAGATGGAATCTTATGAACTATTTGTCTGGGTTGGCCTTGAGCCAAGATCCTCCCAATCTCAGCCTCTCAAGCAGCTAGGATTACAAGTGTGAGTCACTGGTGCCCAACATCAGGGAAGATTTAAGGAAGAGCTGAACATAAACTTCATCCATTCAATAAATAAATTTTTATTCAGGGACTACTATGTGCCAGGCACTATGGGGGAAGCAATAGTGAACAAAATCAATCCTGTTATCTGTACTTATTAAACATAAATATGATGGGAAAGACCAAATTAATGAAGTATTTACACAAATGAGTATATTAATTACAGACTGTGGATAACGTACACACAGTTCTAGGAGTGGTGTGTAAGAGAAACCCTAAAAACTGAAGTCAGGAAAGATTTTCTTAAGAAAGTAGGCCTTGACTATTTGGGAAGAAGAAAGGGGCCAGAGGGAGAAGAAGGGAGGACAAAAGTATGTAATGAAGGGTGAATATGATCAAAGTATGTATACGCATAAATATGTGTCACAATGCAACTCATTATTTTGTACAATTAATATGTGCTAATAAAAAACAGGCTCAAAAATGAAAGGAAGGAAGGGAGGGAGGGAGAGATGGAGGAAGGAGAAGGAAGGAAGAAAGGAAGGAAGGAAGGAAGGAAAGAAGAAAGGAAGGAAGGCATGAGCTAAGAACTAAAAGGCAAAGGTGCAGGAAGAGAAAAAAGTGCTCCAGGCAAAAATGGGTATCATGTAAAAAGCCCCATGTCAGGAAGGACATATTCAGGGAGCTGTAAGAAGAAGGACAAAGGGGAGAAGGATGGCACAAGATAAGACTGAAGAGCCAGGCTTGCAGGTCAGGTCACTGGAGGACCCATCATATTGTACTTCCAACCTAGCAGCCATAAGGAGCTATTTCTAAATCTTCAGTGAGAGAAAGCAAATTCACATTACAAAAAGTTCACTATGAGAGAAGACAGAAAGTTATGATCCAGGTGGATAATGATGGAAACTTCGGGGTGTAAGCAATGGAACAGAGAGAAGTAGATAAATCTGAAAGATATTTGCATGGCAAAACTGACAGGAATTCCAAATTTCATATGGGGATAAGGGAGAGAAGGCATCTACATGACTACAAGGTTTTCACCTGGCACTTGAATTGATGGAAGCTGAAAAGAAGGTAAGCTGGTACGCTCTGGAGCTGGACAGGTGTGTCTCTCTAGGGTGTTTTTCTGAAGACTATTTGAATTCTTTTATAGTAAGAGATAAAAACAGAGGGTTTCAACCCTCCTCACTTTGTCTCTAGTAGGCTACTGCTTTCATGGACAGAATGCTGGATGAAAAGTGAAGGAACTCTGGATCAACTTTGGGCTTTTCACTAGGTATTTGTATGGTCTTTAAGAAATTCACTTCACCTGTCTGAATTTCAGTTCCATGAAAGGTCCTCTCATACCTTCCTACCTTATCAGAACCTTCAGAAATGTGTGTTAGCGTGGACATGCATGGACATTTGTCCCCACTGGACAATGAAACAGTATACATTTAAGAGTTGCCTAAGATCATACACATAGTTAAGAGCCAGAATGAGGACTCAGTGAAGACTCAAATCCAGATCTGGGTCATCCTAAAACTATTAAGATTTCAGTAGCAGAGGAGAAAAAGAAGAGAATCCTAAGCAGCATTTCCATAGCATTGTTAATGATATGTCCTGATGTAACAGGACCAGGTTTGGGAAAAACCTGCAGCTGTCCCTTCATTTCCTGGCTGAAGAGTGTTGCAGTTAGGTTTCATTATTTCATCATTTCCTCTATTGACCCAGGGCAGGCACCACCACATCCTCAACCAGAGACACACAGAACTCACATTTTACGAAATAAAAAATCCTAAAAACAAACCTAAAATTTCCCTTTGAAATCCATTGGAAGAATCAAATCTACCTCATCTCTATTCCGAAGCTTTTTTTTTAATTAATGGAATGCTTCAAGAATTTGCATGTCATCCTTGTGCATGGGCCATGCTAATCTCCTCTCTATCATTCCAATTTTAGTATATGTGCTGCCAAAGCGAGCACCGAAGCTTTAAAAAAAAAACAAAAACCCTAAGTAGGACTTAATTTTTTCTCAGGATGTTGACTCTGTAGAAACCACGATGAACATATAATTGAACTTTTAAAAAATTAGGTTGATATAGCAACCTGTCATATGACTTAGGAGATGATTTCAAGAAATCCTTGCAAAATTAAAGAGTTCTTCAAAGCATCAAACACCACAAAGAAGTTATTTCATTGGAACTGTTGTTGTTTTTTTTAATCCCCATAAGTAATGTTCAGAATAGATCTGAATTTGCAGGGCACATAGATTTTTAAAGGTCATTGCTATTTCCTGATAGTTTCTGATGGGTTTGTTGAATTTCCAACTCGTCCAGAATCTAGTCTAGTACTTCCGTTTACTTTCTCACCAGTGCCTAATGTGGGTTAAACATCTAGCACAGTACCAGAGATATTGTAGTGGTACTGAGAACAAGTATTTTTTAAATGCTCAATATGTTACCCATATTTTCTGATTTATCTTCACAATAGTCCATGAAAATAGGGAAACTGAGGTATAGAGCAAGTAAATGGTTGAGCAGGAAGCCTACCCTGTTTGTATAATTCCTGACACCTGTCAGCCTATTCCTACATGACACCAGCACTCGCCAAATGATTCATTCATTCCTCTCCTTTTTTCAAATGTATTCCTCAGTTTTATTAATCATTGTCATAGTTATTAAAACCATTATGTCGAAGGATCATATCAGTATATGAGCCTGATAAAGTGATAAAATCTTTTTAACCAAATCTTAAATCTACATAGCAGTTGATTCAGTAGTGATATCAATAGAGATATGGCCAAAGGATATACTCACACAAATATGAAAAAAAAACATATATAATAATGTGACTACAGCAATATTTGTATAGAAGATGAGTAGAAATGACAGAAATTCCATCAATAGAAGACTGGCAAAATAAATTATGTTACTTTTTATGGAATGGCATGCATCTCTTAAAAAAGAATAAGATAGAAAATCTGTGTGGACATGGAAAGATCTTTAAGAAATATTAAATTGAAACAAAAAAGAATAGGATATTGTATATAGTATGACCTCACTTTTGATTAATTAATCTAAATTAAACATATACATCTATAAGTATTCTCAAAGTAAATTCCCAATTTACCTTTTATTTTATCAGCAAGCTTATTTCTCTCTCTAAATTTGCATGTAGCATTTAAACTAAGACATAGCAATAGAGTTGGAACAGAAGAGATAAGCCATAGGGGAGGCCCCCTACCACACAGAAGGAATTATAATAAAAGACCAACCTTCCAGCTCTGGGGGCTGTATGAAGAAGAGACCGGTGGGGCCGGTAAAGGGTCCGATGTGTGTTAAAGACATGGAAATTGTGCCTCCCAAGCAAAAGTGTGAGAGGAAAGTTGAAAACAATGGGGCTCTTGCCCCTTTTCCCTTTAACCGACTGGGCAGACCCTGCCCCTCAGGATGCAGGGTGGGTGGCATCAGTGGAGGAAATATCCTCTGTAAACTGAGATGAGGTAGTAAAAGGGCCTGAATATAGTGGCCAAGCACCTTAGCTGCCAGGTGACAAAGGAAGTGGGACACAAAGAAAATGGCGGGGCATAAAGGTGACAGGTGATGTTGACTATTGGCTTTACAAAGGAGGTCTCTAGAGAAAGGGTGTGGGGAAGCAACATTTGAGGGACCACATTGCTGAGAGCTGCCAAGCCTGCCAGAGGACTTGCAAATGGGCCAAGTCAGAACAAGCTGAGGAAACACAGCCCTCACATCCTCTAGCTGCTGGATTTAAGAGCAGATACCAACAGGCTGACTGGGGGACAAGGTATGGCCCACAATTTCACCACAGGTACCAGTGAGTGCCCAGAGAAGCTCCCTAAGGAACTTTGTCTTGGGAGACAAAGGCAGAAGAGTAAGTACTAAAAGCTAAGCATTCCTCGAAAGGAGCTGTGTCAAAGTGAAAGGAGACTGTAAGAAGCAGAAAGAAGAACGTGGCTCCCACTAATTGGCAGAGCTAAACTTCCCTGCTGCCCCAGTAAGGAAGGACCTGTGAGAAAAAAGACAACTGAGCCATAAGAGCAAAACAGAAGTGCTGCATGCTATCTATATCCAAGCATAGGGAATGAGTTAATCAGTTGACCTGCTCTACCAAAAATGCATTGCATAGAACTCCCAGAACTCTTGGGTTACCTCTGAGCTGTGGTGTGTTGCCACTGGAGGTCAGCATCCATGCAGGAAGAGAAACTTTATTAATTTTGCAATCGAAAATGTTAAAACATTTTAAATAGTCAGACATCTCTAACTGATGCATCTTGCTCTGGTGATACAAACCTTGTCTCACTTCCTATTTACTCCATTCCTGCATAAAAATTAAAATGGCACATTGCTAAAACCCAACAATTTCTTCTATTTTGTTGATCATTGATGAACTTTATAATCCCATATCCAAAGCAAAAGAAACCCAAACTTTATGAGTCTAGCACATTTAAATGTCATTGAAACAGTAATATCAGATTGATTCATGCATAGCACATGTAAGAAATAATTCCTGTAGTTTTTAAAGATTCATCTGTTCATTCATTCATTTCATAAGTATTTTTGAGCAAAAGTACTGGGCACTTTTATTACAGTAGTGAATAATACATTTCCCTGTCTTCAAGAAGCTTCTGTACTAGTGGGAGAGATAGCAGATGAACACATATGAAAATAATGAGACAGTATCATTGTACCTAGCAGTAAATGCTATGATAAAAATAAATCAGAGTAAGGGAAAACAAAGTTAATAGGGGTGAGGATAATTTTGAATTGAATTCTTACTGTACTTTTAATAATTAATTTTCTTTTTAAAGTGACTTTAGAAGGTAAAATGACTCCACTCCCACTATTGCTCTGATTTTCAGCAACACAAAATAGCAACAAGGAAAGAATGTGACTGCAAGATTGCTGTAGATTAACAGATACTACAAATTAGGAAGTGTGAGACTGGTATAATACTTATCTGTAGTTCCATTGGAATTTTGAGGCCAATGAGGCACAAAGTTAGCAGTTTTTTGGTCTATCCCAAATTATAGTAAGGTTGGAATTTTCCTAGTTAATATTGCTTTTAAAGACAAAGAAAAGAAGGATAAAAGAGACCCTATAATAAGGCTGGAATGTGGCAACTGGGGCTCAAACTTGGTTTTAAACTACATATTCTACACAACACTCTATAGCCATTTATCTATGGAAGTAAGGATTTTATTTAACTGGAGACAGAGGGATAATAGGAAGGTGAATGCCCCTTAGTTTGGCTGGGACTTGTTTTTCTTGCTTTTGTTTAAAAATCTATAATTGGGAGATGTTGAATCATAGAAGTCTGCTTAGTTTTCTAACACTGATTCCCAGAACACAAGAGGAGGCCCCCTAGCAGATGTACCACGGGACATTCCATTGCTATACTAATGAGTCAGTTAGGATTCTCCTGTCTTGAAGAGTGAATTAATTCACAATGAATTCCATCACTTATCATTATACCCAGGATCTTAACTTCCAGAATCTGTCCTAAAAGTATGGCTTTGGGGATCTGGGAGACCTACGTTTAAATTCTGCTTTGCTTCCTTCTAGCTGTGTGAGTTAATTGATTTCTCTGTACTTTGGTGTCTCTGTTTATAAAATGCAGATTACTGATGTATGAATAGATTTATTTAATAAATGTGTGTTGCTATATACTATGCACCTGATACTGTGCCAGATGCTAGAGAAATGAAGATGAACAAGATAAAGTTCTTTACCTTTACAAAGCACCTACTCTAGCAGGAGAGACATGAATAAACCATCTTCTAAAATCACAAAATAATACCTGTAGACATTAAGAGAGTAGTGGCATCTCACCTGTGGTCAAGGCTTCTACTACTCATCTAGGTCCAGCTCTCCTTTCCTGCTGGTCTCATGACAGGATTATACCATCTGCTCCCTTGCAGTCAATAATACTGCTGGCCAGTAGGTTGAGAATGAGAATAACACGGGCACTTCTGAGTAAATAAATTTAATTGCCAGCATAACAGCCTTTAGTATTCCCTTCTCATGCCACACTGACCAAGGAAGTCAAATGTTCTGAATGGTATGATCACAGGATGGTGGAGCCTCCCTCAGCTCCATCAGGCAGGTCTCTAAGGGTAGCTAGCTGCTCAAGAGAATAACCCAAAGCAGACCTTGATTGACTAAGCAATGACCTGTATTATGTGACTGAGATTTGTGGATTTTAAGTCCTTATGGCATGACCTAGCCCCATTAACTTGTAAGTCAACCTACAAAAGGCATTCTGAAAGAGCCAAAACACTAAGGGCTAATTGATCAGTGAAAGAAGAGCCAGAGGAAGAGGTCAGGAAGGACCCTCAGAAGAGAAGGAAAGGCAGAGCCAAGACTTAGAGGATTGAAATGTTCTGTTAAGATGGGTAATGGCAAAGAGTTCACATGTTTACTGGAATGCAAAAGGAAGGGAGAGGGGCAAAAACAGACAGAAGTAAACAAGAGCAAACTGTGGAGGACCTCCTGAGCCATGTTAGTAGCTTGGCCTTTACCTTGAAGGTGATGAGGACCATGCAGGGCGTTGAAGCAAAGACTAACATGATCATCTGTGGTTGTCATAGAGGAAGGATTGGGTCAGAACTACAGATATGTCAAGATGAAACTAAACAACTTATGGAAAGTACCTACTATAGTACCTGGCAGACAGAAGTATGTGACTTCCCTTTTCCCTTCTTCTGCTCATATATTAATGTAATTTTAGTAACTAGTCAGTTCTGGAGCTCAGAAATCTTTCTTTTAGTAACCTGTAAAAATAAATACTTTATAATATTAAAATGTAGTACAAAGACATGTCCAGCCACCTTGCCTGTAGGAAACCCAATACATGCTAGATGTTGCTTATGAGGAAATTGGTTGAATAAATCATGAACCATGATATATTACTGACCTAGATGGAGTATCCACGATATAGAGGTAGGTGAGAAAAATAAGTCACAGAGTAATATGCATTGCATGATTTCATTACTATAGGTATAAAGTAAATAAATAATCCAACCCAGTATGATGTAATTAGAATATCCATTTGCGTAAGCCTGTGACAGGATCTCAATGGGCTGGAAGTCTTGCCTTAGCTACATGTGTTACAAACGTGGTACTTTTTAGAATTTGTTCTGTAACTATTTAAAAAATTTACAACATCATTCTGGAGAACTAGAATTGACAATGTTGTTCTGACAGAGAATGTTACCAATTGTAAAGGCGTACAAACCAATCTTTCGGCCAGAAGATTCCTCTTTCAGTTGATGTTTCCTCTTCCTGCTGGAGTGCAATTATTTTAAATCTAATGCTGTACCTTGAGTTCTCTGTATTAATTCCAATGGATTGAACCACAGACTCTCAGGGGATATAAACGGATTCTAGCCTTCAATGCTAATTACTCCCTGAAAGGAAGCCTCATTCACTTTTAGGAAATGAATGGGCCTTCTCATCAGGATAAGCAACTTACGGTACTTTGCGTTGTGGGAAAAGGCAACCAGTCTTCCAAAAGGATGTCTTGGCCTTAAAAGAGCACAAGCATGCAAATCAGACTGAATCACTAGAAGTTCCCTGAGGTCAGGGGTCAAGGTCTATAATAAGTGATAATGATTTAAGTCTACCTTAATTAAAGCAATATATCACACCAACCTCAGATATAGAATGCCTGAGTTCATGTTCCCTTTTCTAACTTTCTTTCTAGACAGATAATCTCAGAAGATCTGGGTTGAGTCAAAAGTATCTGTGGAACATCCACGTGGAAATGTTGGCAGGCCTAGACTGTCTAGAATGCAGGACAGTGATCAAAGATGGGGACATGAGCCAGGGATTTGGTATATTAAAGAGAAAGGGTAAATAAAGTTACACAGGATGAGCTGGCTCACGGAAGGCACAGTACGGGGTGCCTTGTTTAGAACAGTGGTTAACAGCACAAAGTTTTAGGTTCAAATCACGGCTCTGTCCTTTTCTAGATAAGCACATTTGGGTATGCCACTAAACTCTTCTAATGCTCTGATTTCCCATCTGAAAAATCCAGTTGAAATATAGCTTCCTTAAGACAGTTGTACTGAGGATTTAGAGCATCCACTGCATAGTGAGCCTTCCAAAATGTTACCTCTTTACAGGGGTGAGCTAGGACAATGGCCTGAGCAACACCCACAAGAAGGAAGTAGTAGTGGCAGAGAGAGGACAGATGGAGGCCAAGCAGAAAGGAGAGCTCAGGAGCTTCAGATGGGCCAGATTAGTTAAGATTAGGATAAAATCGCTTTCACTAGATATAGCAACAAGGAAGTCATTAGAGCCTGTCAGGAAAAAGCCAGACGGACCATTTCCAAGCCAAACAGGCCTCATTACTAGCATTCTTTTAAGGAACCAGGAGATACTTTAAAAGAAGATAAAGAAGGTCAAGTAAACTTTTATTTACACTTTTCTGGATACCAAAGTAATATATAATCAATGTCAAAAACCTGGAAAGTAACAAAAAATACAAAGAGAAAAAATGTCTTGCTTATCCACCTTCCAGAGAGACCTAAGTTTTTTTCTACATATGTGTATTTACATCAGGGTATGTATGACAAGAGTAGTTCATCTTGTCATGTGATAAGCATAGTCTGTATTTGCCCAATATTTTGAAGTCTATTATTTAAAGATACCTGATGAAAACTTAGAAGAATGTTCCTATGATGTCAGAATAGTATAAATAATGTATGTCACAAGTCTAAAAGCCATAAAAGAAAGAATATAAAGTCTGCTCATATCAACCAAAATTTCCTACATAGCAAAAAAGAAAAGCCACTATAAGCAGAAAGAAGAATGATAATTTAAATGTGCATGAAAATAAAATTTGTCTTTTGCAGTATATCATGGAAAGTGAAATAAAACTGACTCTCAGATACTTCATCTTCTTCATAATAAGGTAGAGGCAAATTAAAACTACAATGAAAAACTACAATGAAAAGTGTCTTTCCTCTCATCAGGCTGGCAAAGATCAAGACAACTGATAGCATCATGTGCTGATGATAGTGTGGGGAATCTCACGGGAGTCAATGCTGCAACCTCCATCTGTCTCTATCTGTCAAATTTGCTTATAACCTTTGAGTCAGCAATTCCATTTCCAGGAAACTATCCCACTAACATACTCACAAGTGTGCAATGGCACGGGGACAAGATTATTCATTACAGATTTAGCTGTCATAACAAAAGGTTGGAAACAATCTAAAATTCCATCGATGGGGCCACTAGTCAAATAAATGGAATACAGGGACAAAAGGGAAGAGGCAGCCCTGTATCACTTCATAAAAAATTATTGCTAAAACACATGCAGTAAGGAAAGCAAAATGTAATAGTGTAATTAGTGCATCACCACATGAGTAGAAGAATAAAAATAGATAATGGGAAATACATTTTGCTCATAAATCTACACAGTATTCCTAGAAGGAATCATAAAAAAAAACAAAAAACAGTAGTCACCCCTCATGGTTTGGGCATGGTGGAAGTGACTCATTTTTCACTGAGTGCCTTTTGTACTTTTTGAATTTTATATGCCATGGTACATATTATCTATGAAAAAACTAAAATATAACATATTAAATAAAATAAAATCCATGAACCACTTTGCCTTTACTAAGTTCTTAGCTGCCTTTTCCATTCTTGTTTTTTCTACTTTGATCTTTTTCTTTCATTTTTCCTTTGCTCTGCCTCCAACTAATACAACTAAACAACAAAATTTGTATCAACTGGGCTCAACATGGTGGCACACCTATAATTCCAGCTACTTGGGAGGCAAAAATTGGGAGGATCAAACTTTCAGAACAGTCCAGGCAAAAAGTTAGTGAGACTCCCATCTCAACAAACAAGCTGGGCATATTTGCAGGTGTCTATAATCCCAGCTACAGGGGAGGCATAGGTAGGAAGATCATGGCCCAGGTTAGCCCCAAGAAAAAAAGCACAAGAGCCTACCTGAAAAATAACTAAAGCAAAAAAATATGGGGTCATGGCTCAAGTGGTAAAGCACCTACTTACCAAATACAAGGCCCTGAGTTCAAACCCCAGTACCACATACAAAAAAACTTGCATCAACTGACAATTTTGTATATTCTAATAACTGCTTAATGGATATGATTTCATTTAATTTTCACAACTACTCCCAGATGCTAAATTTAATTTTCCACAACTGACAAATGAGGAAACCCAGGTGCAGGGAATTGAAGCACCTTGATAAAGCCACAGAAATGATAAAGGACGAAGCTGGAGTGTAGACCAGGCCTGTCTCTGCAAGCTAGGCTTTTTCTAGTAAATCATATTACAGTGATATGGAAGAAATAAATAAATATGTATTTTTTTTAATTGGCAGTACTGGAGTCAGGGCCTTATGCTTGGGTCCTCTACCACTTGAGCCACTCTGCCAGCTTTGGTTATTTTTGAAAGAGGATCTTGCTTTATGATTGGGATGGCCTGGACTGCAACTCTCCAATTTGTACTTCCTGTGGGGCTGGGGATGACAGGCACACACCACCACATTCAGTCATTGGCTCAGATGGAGACTCGAGAACCCTTGACTGCTGGCTGCAAACCACAATCCTCCCAAGTTCAGCCTCCACAGAATCTAGGATTACAGGCATGAGCCTCCTCTCCCAGCTTATATTTAAATTTTTAAAAGAAAGTATTACTTTGTCTATGATTTGAAAACAAAATGAACATAATATCTTAAGTGGATTTCTAAAGGGCACAGAGAAATTTTATAAATCAAGCTATTCTTTACCTCTAAAATTTTGATGATCATTTTCAACACACCTGTTGCAAGGAGCCCTCGCCTTTCATTCATTCATCAACCCTAAGCATCAATTAAGTGCTTGAATCTGTGCTATTCCTTGGCATGAGAAAGATGAAGCCCTCAGGAAACTCCAATTGTGGGAAGAGAAATAGTTGTAATAGCTTGCATTTATTTGGTCTCTACCATGTATCAAGCAGATGCTAAGCACTTTACATAGGTTGCACTAGCCTTGTGACACAGGAGCATTTGCTAACCCCATTTTACAGATAAGAAAAATGAAGACCAGGTGTTAAAAACCTCCCTGTGGATCACAGCTTATAAATTGCAGAATAAGGATTTGAACTCAGACAGTTTGGCATCAAAGATCTTGGGCCATTACAACCGTGCCTGGAAATAGCTTAGTACAGAACATGACCCTAAGAGAGAAATCAGCAGAGAACCCTTACTATTCCTGGAAATGGATCTGCCGAGGTTCCGGGAGGATTGAAGCAGGATCAGAGTCTTGACAGAAGTTCAGAATGTAGAGACGTCATGGCATCCGCAAGATGTCATTCTACCCTGCACTGAAACAGTTCTGAAAAGGCTGACATGCTTTGGAGAGGGGAAAAAAAAAAATATAGCACAGAGTTTCATGTGACCTGTCTGGGAGCTGAGCCATGTAACGGAACCAAGTTTCTATCAGGGATTTCATATTTTACTCAATATTCTCAAGTTTGGCTATAACACAATCAAGTATCAACCAGGCTCATGTTGGTACTTATCAGTGGGTACTGTTAGAAGACGTCAGGGGATTGGACTTAATGTCGTTGTCTTTTTTTTTCTAATGTAACATCCTAGAAGTACGCAACAGAACTGTAGCAAGATGAATCAGAAGGAGGATGTAGCACTAGATGCAATGCCAAGAATAATATTAGGAGAAGTGATTCCTTGCTATTCTGGTACAGTTAAGAACAAACAATCCTTTAGGGACCCTAGAATACTCAGAATTCTCATCCTGTCTCATTCGGAGTGGCAAAGTCAGCCTCTTCATTCATCAGCTCTAGTTGGGGAGAGACAGTGACAAATCAGAAATCCCTAGTCCTCTGAGCTACTGTCTTGCTGTGTCAAATTCCTTTACTGTGTGACTAATCATCAGTCTCTAACTTGACCCATGGCTCAGAAGACCTGGGCTTGACCTCTGCCGTGATCTACCATCATCCAGTTCCTAGCTGGGGAAAATCCAAAAGCATCTAAGTTTGTAGAACAAGTTCTCCCCTGAACACATCCTAACTCCTCCCTTAATTGAGCTGGCAGTCTCTATCTGTTTAAACAAACAGAAGTCTCCATGTAGGACACAAAGAAGCAGTATGCATTGATCACAACAATCTCTTTCCTTAAAAAGCTGCTGGAATAACAGAAGATCAACTAGTCCTTAATATCTTTGATGTCTCTTTTTTCCTTATAGTCTCCAAATAGTATTCATTTAATAACTGATCTGAATTGATTTTGCCTTCAAATATCCCTCTATTTCCTTAGGCTAGACAATGATGTGCTAGAAAATATTTAACAACCTACTGGGGAATGGAGGAAAGCTCTGATTTGTAGCGTTTGCCAATTTTCATGGTGTAAATATTCCCATCTTGTCTAATTTCAAGATACCATCAGGAGTCACTGAATGCAAAATTGGGAATAGATGGGCACAATTGATCTCCTGAGCCTAAACCAGCCAGCTATAGCACAGCCTGCCTGGGCTCCAATCTTATGCTGAATGATTGCAATAGCCTCGAGCCCACAGTCCTGACTCCAGTCCCTGGGATCTTCTTCCTGCTCACTCAGATTAAATACTTTCATCATGCCACTCCCTGCTGAAACTACTTTCCATGGCTCCCTAATCCCTTCACTTCTGCCTAGCTTTCAGCTTTACCCCACAAGTTGGTCCTACCAAACAACTGCAACTAGATTTAACAAATAAAAAATATAGGATACCCAGTTAAATTTTAATTTCAGGTGAACAAGGAATACTTTCTTAACACAAGTATGCAATATTTGGAATACATTCATTCCAAAAAATTATTTGTGTGTATCTGAAATTTATCTGGTCAACTGGCATTTTATCTGGCAACCCTATGCCTAATCCACCCACCTCATTTTACCTCCCCCTCCCAAAAACAACACCAGTAAGCTTCTTCATGATTCTGAGAACCTGCTTTCTCTTAGGTAAATCCTTAAACTTCTCTGCACTTCAATTTCTCATCCATAAAGTGAAAACAATACTAGCCACTTCCATAGAGTGAAGTTTAAATGAATGAATGTGTGTAAAGTAGCTAGACTAGCACCAAATATCTGACTGTATGCCAATCCCCAACTGCTCAAACTACTTTAGAAGATAACAATATTATGGTTATAGAATCCAAGATCTAGGAGTCCTCTCAGCTCTTCAACTACTACATCCAAACTATCCTAAGTCATTGCCTATGGCTGTATTTTTAAAGAGATCTAGAGGGGAAATTTTTGCCAAAATACACAGTGGTGTCCCTTTTCAGCATCTCAGAATCCTCAGAAGTCATGGCTCTCTACCTCTCATCCACATACCTTCCCTGACCATCATCAAGGGATGATATCTGCCTATTATCTGCCTTAAGATGGACCTTACTTCACTTCCCTCTGGAAATGCAGTTTCTCTTACACAAGCAATGCAATCACAATAAGTAAGGAGTCCCCTGAGGGAGATACAACCAGAACTAAAGTGTAAAGGAGAGAAATATCTCAAGATCGCAAACTCCTTATCAAACCCTTACCCATTTGTTACTTTGTGAAACAGGTCCCAGTGAAGAATTTCAAGATACTAGAGGTAATGAGCAACGAGATAAGAAGACACGATATCACCATTACCCATGACAACTCTATACACCCTGCAACCAATGAAGAACAATGAGCTACTGATACCCATTGGGAGCTTTGCTGTGTCCCAGAACCATCTGAAAAGTGAAGTTCAAGTTGAACTGCAGACTCTTCATGATGCCGAACAATCAGCAAAACTTACTGATTTAGAGATTACATTACTCTCTGAACAACTAATACATTAACCCCCAGGACACCTAGTGATTGTTTTAAATGCATCTTATCCCCATTAAGATATGAATTTTCCCCTGTGCCTTATGAAGAGAACAGTGTGCATATGCTGGAGTCATCTATAAACCTCACTTGATATTCCCCTTTTGAACTCTGACTGGTTTATCTATAGAATTCTTTACCTTACCTCTACTCAGAGAGGTACTCAGAATGTTATGCATATGAGAAATATAAAAAAAGAAAGCAAGTTATCAAACCCTCTGCAGTTTGGGAACGCTAGTGTTTCATCCGATACACACACACATATATGTATATATGCAGAATGATTGTACCATAATGATAACAATTGTTATAGCTGGGCAATAAGAAGATTATTTTTCAATTTTATTTCCTTCTTGCCTCTCTCTATTTTCTCCATTGTCTACATTGAATAAATATTACTCGTGGAATTCTTTTTATGCTAAAAATATTTAATTTCAATATTGATATTGTTCCTACTAAGCAATCTGCTATCTCCTTGCATTGATGTGTCTCAAATGCAAATGCTCTGGTTCTCCTGAATCAGTGTAACCTGCGTGAGGCCACCAAGATCCTGGGTGCGTCTAAACGCACAGCACCCTAATCAGTCAAAACAAGTACACTAACTGCTTTTTGGGTGGAAACTAGAAAATAGCATCAGACTTTTGGGCTTCCAACTATTTCAACTATTTCTTAACAGGAAGGACACCTACTGCTATAGCTCCATTATCAGTAGACTCTGGATTATTCTTATGCTCAGAGTCATAGAGTATCAACAGAATGTCAAACCTACGAAGGAATTTAGAGAGCTTCTTTCGAACTGAGTTCTCAGATGGGAGAGTACCTTGCCCCACATCCGCCAGTTAGTCATCATCTCAATGCTCATATCTGCTCACAGCTACACTTGTAAAATGTAATAATCCAAGGATTTGGCAATGCAGTAAAAAGACAAGCCTAATTCAGAGAAACCCTGCATTCAGCCAAGTTTTTGCTAGCAATGTATAACCACAAACTACTCCTGAATGCTACAATTCAAGTCAGGTCAATAAAGACCCCTGGGGCCTTCATAAACCTAGCCATTTCCAAGTGTCCTGATCACTTACCAAGCTAATTAGTGAAGCAAGTCATGCCTTCACTTCTGTCACCACCTCTTACCCACCCACATCTCACCCACAGGAAAGTGGCACAGAAGAAACATGACTTCCAGGGTAAGGGATCTAGAGAAGTCATCCTGTAGAGCCCTCAGGGGGAAGCAGACGTAATACTGGAGACCAGGCTTAGACCATTGTGAAGACCTAACCACACAGGAGCAGGGACAGACTTGGTAGAAGAGTGACAGCAGACAGACACCCCAGGCTTCCTGGGTACCCAGATCTACAAGGGTACCCTAACACAGAGCAGACAGCACCACATGGAGCTATGTCCATGGTAGGTCTGTATGTCAAGGATTCTGCTCTATATCACACACATACAGATACATATAATATAGAATTCAGAAATTTGAAGAAATCACCTGTGATTCTTTGACCTGCTTACCTGGATCCGAATTCTTGTATAATACTCTAAATTAATCCAGAAGACATTTCTTCAGGAATAATAAAACCAATGTCTCAGAAATACAGAGTATTCAACATTTCCAAACATTTCATGGAAGATTTTCCACTGCGAAGACTAGAAAACTCCTTCATGAATGCAACTTGGCAAGAACACACAAGAGACTTTATTCAGAGGAACTAAGATACCCCTTTTTAGAAAGTAACTAGCCAAAGGGGCATGGAAAGGAGGTGAACTACATCATAGCCAGGCCAGTAGAATCCCCTGGTCTTGCCATTACATGTGATACTTTCAAAGTGTTCTTAGTACCTTAATTTTGAGGGAAAAGAGTAGAGGGAAACAGCCAATGCTTTGCATGCTTAGTTTCTGCCTATGACACTGAAATCAGAGAACTGAGATCTTTGGAGAAACCAAAGATGGTCCAAATGACTCGTAAAAATGAACTAACAGCTAGCAATACAGAAAACCAACCCCACAGATGGAGAAGGGACAAAGCTCAGAAACAGCCTGAGGGATCTCGCCTGCCCTGGGGGCTCTTTCAGGCTCACAAAGCAATTTCTTATTACAAAAAAAGCTTCAGAGCAGCTGACTTGTCAATGTCTTGAGATCAGGCACTCTCTTCTAGGCAGGCCCTGAGACCAGACAGAAAGAGCACAGGAGGGTCCTACTGTAGGGAGAGTCTGTGTTGTTGCCCCAAGACAGACCACTTCCCTCCTAAGATGCCTGGGAGTTTCCACTTTGGCAGGGGGAAGGTAAGTCAGTGCATAGCAAAACAACCAGGGCATAGAACAGATGAAACACAGCAGGGTAAATGCACCCCTTCCTTGACCTTGGGGGAGCTAAGAGATTGGTTACCTAGCCTGGCTACCCTCCAAGATCAGCCAAATAGACATACCATATGTCCCTAGTATTATCCCACCAAGTAATACCAACACTTTCCCCCTAAACAGGCTTAAGAGCCTTCACCCTGGCATTTGCTCCATGGGACTGTATTCCAGATGTTAAATCACTCACTGTTTAAGTTTGTGAACTTCTTTTGTCTTAGTGACAAGTGAAACTATATTCTAACAGCATGTTGCCTAGTACCCAGCGACTTCCCTTTTCTCCTTGGGATACTCCCTATGTTAAGCCGTGGACCCACCCATCCTACAACCCCTCATTGTATAGTTAAACAGACACTACAGTTTGAGAGATGTGGCAGATACTTCTCTGGGAGCCTTAGGTACCAAATGGAAATTCCTTTCTCTTCTCACCTTGAATGTATTAATGAACTCTGAACTAGACTCCACCACCATGTATGAAAGCAGATGTGGGCAGTAATTCAGATGTACACAGCCAACCCTACATAAGGTGGTAAAGGAAGAGAAGCTGCTTTTTTTCCTCCCCATATTTATCCTTCCTCTCTTAGTCTCAGCTGGAAGTCTCTTCAAACCAACAATGGTGCAATCCAGCAATTAAATTATTAGTTAATAAATGCCAATTGTACAGTAGCCTTTCCTGATCACTAATACATAGCAAAATGTGAGGGAGATTTCCAGGGTGGAGGGTATTTGGGAAATTTCTAGAACTTTCTCTCAATTTTGCTAAGAATTTAAAACTGCTCTAAGGAAAAATAAGTCTTAAATACACACACACACACACACACACACACACACAAGATATAAGCTCTCCAAATGGAAAGCACATTGAGATGCAAAGAAAGTAAGCTATCATGGTAAAATTCAGGACATTTCATTAACGATTTGAAACAAGAAAGAATCTGTTTCTCCTACAAGTGAATGCCAGCCCAACAGATTGATACAAATAAAGTTCCATGCGGGTGTATAAAGAGAGCAGATACAGTCCCCTTGCCTTCCTACCCCACACAACTTGCCCTTTGCTATGTGCCAGAAGCACAAGATCTGGGGGCTCAGCCCCCTCATGCTCAGGAGCCACTCTCAGGAACCTGAATAATGATGATGACCAAGCGCAGGGAAGGCTGTAGACTTTGGACATAAAAACACTTAGCCTTGGAAAAGGTCTAGGAGCAAGACACAACTGGCTAATTATCGAAATCAAGGGACCTAGTTTTGGATGTCTTTAAAGTTCTCAAAAAATAAGGAAAATTTTCTTTTTAACTTTTCAGTGTGTGCCATAAGGAATTTTCAACAGAACATAGCATCTTATTTCTTCAGGAGGAAAATGATTGGGAGACCATTTTGGCCTGGCTCCTTCATAGTAATTTTAAAGGCAAGACACCAGGTAAACTGACAGAACCATGCTGGAAGAGTTTCCCAAGGCAGAAGCTCCAGACACCAAATGCTACAAGGATTTATTGCTTGTTATGGGATTATCATGCCCCAGGAATTTATTACACTCCACTTCATTCAATCTTCACAGCAAACCTGTAAGGGAAGAGTTGTTATTATTCTAGTTTTATAGGTAAATAAAATAAACAAGGGCACAGATTCTTGGGGCAGCTCAGCCAGGGTCAAAAAGCTAGCAAGTGGCAGAATTGGGCTTCCCATCCAAACTGAAGATACAAGACCCTCTGCTTTACACATGCATAGAGCCAGGAGAGGGAGACTTACTTTTTCCTGGATGCTCTGAACATTTTATCATGGATACATGCCTCCTATTTAAAAAACTATGTGTTGAAAAGATAAATCTGAATGTTGTATTGAAAAATTAATTCAAATATTTCAAATTTATCAAGTCACATTTTCTTAAAAACAGAAATCCATCAGATAACTGAGAAAAAGCAATCCCATACTAGAGTCCTCTGATAGCACACTGCAAGGTTTCTGGGAGAAGTGGCTTCATTCAGCGCAGGAGACAGAACTTGGCTTAGGGGTGTCTAGGCTACTTAAGGCCCAAGATTACTAAAGTGAAACCACTGAGCCACTCTTTCCCATTTTCATTTTCAAACTAAAATCCCCTACTACCACTAGAACTGTTACCTCTCTGTTTAGGCAAACAGTGAAAGAATGAATGACCTCGCCTTCTTCAACAGGCAGATCCTAACATGTTACGCACAAAACAAAACTTGAGTAAATCAATGCATGTTTTAAATGCCCTAGCAAAGGTCATTGTTTTAACAATCTTGAAGATATCTTCTCTACAAAGCAAAGAACTCGTCTGTGATGTTAACACCGTGTTGTGTAAATAATTTTTTGGTGCCATATAAAGGTCCTAGTTTCAGCCCGAAGTCTTCCATAGAGCTGTCCGGGTGTCTGGAGACTGGTGGGGTAGTCTTGTCAGAGACCATATGCAGATGATTGAGGACCCTTCTGAAAGAGAAGTCATTCTAAGAGAAAAGGGAATCTAAGTTTGATCCAGTAAGGAAGCCTCAGGCATTGGCGGAGAAGGAGTGATTCAGAGCCTAAAGCCATGCCACCTTCAGAATCAAATCTGGTCATACAGACAGAGGCAGCTATGAACACAGGCTGTAGAAGATGACACAAGGTCCTCCTTTGACATACTCATCACAGAGGTGAGTGGTATTGTCCCCATTTCTATCCTGAACCAAGAGGACTTCAGCACCTTGAGGGTTCCAGCAGGCCGGTACCTGTCCCAGGGCAGCAGGATTGTACAGCAGCAGGAGTAGAGAGGCTCCACACAACAGTGGGGACAGCACTAGAAGCACAGGACAACCCAGGGCACAGAGATCAAAGTCCTTATGAGGAGGATCCCCAACAGGCCACAGAGAGAGAACAGGGCAGTAGTAGACCCCTTCAAAGTGGGCTGGAACAGCCGAGGAAGAAACTGGCAGATGCCACTTGACAAAAAGGAGTCATTTATGTGTGCGCCTCATAACTGCACAAGATTTGGGAGTGTGTAGGCAGTTCTGTAACAGTGTGTCGTGGTGAAAGCCAGGAAGTAGACTGGTGGTGTTACCTTCTGTGTAACCCCAGGCTGGGGGTCTGTGGTGTGATCTGAGGAAACTCTAATCAGAACATCTTAGGTGTTTTACAAATACGAACAAGCAGGAATACTAAAATCTAGTCTCTTGATCTGGTGATCAAATATTGCTTTTAAAAAATCATAGTGTTAGCTTCTTTTTTTCCCTCCTTATTAAACATTGTGTGTGATTTCAGCTTTACTTTTTTCTCAAGTCATACTGATGTGCTGAGTCACAAAAAAGAAAAAGAAGAAAGTAAAGGAAGAGTGATTCTGCTTTTTAGGGCTAGCCTCAAGGATGGTGTAAGCCACACTTTTTCCCCCAAGTTGTGATTATTTCAGTGTTAAACGACGTCACATTTGCACAATCTTAATAAGGTTTCCAATCAGCCCCACCCACTCTGGCCCCACCCCCCCCCAACAAAGATTTTTATCAAATGTGGGATTTTCCCATGAGTCTCAAAATTAGAGTCTCAACTCCCAATAAATATGAGACTGGGGATGTCTGAGACTCATTCTGCTCCTGAGCCCACCAGGAACGAAAGAGAGCTTCATCTACCCTCCAGGAACAGCTATGAAGTTCCACTCCAAAAGTAAGTGAAGGAAATCCTTCGCCCTCTGGCGGGGCCACTGAGTGCCTGTGTGAGGGAGGAGTGAGGGCTGACTGCTGGCTAACAGCCAGCAGCAAGCTCCCAGCTGTGCTGTCAGCTCACTCAAGCTTTCCCTTCCCTCGGCACAGGCACCTTCTGTCCACTTGCCTTCTTGGGGCTGCTCCTGGTGACAGCTACTGCCTTCCCCACCTCAGAAGTCCTGAGAGAAGACTTCACAGATGATGCTAACCAAAATAGACCAACACATGCCTCTTCACAAAAAATCGAAGACCAGATTTCATATATCCTCAAGGAAATCCTGGAATTGAGAAAGGAGGTGGGTAGGCTGGTTGATAGGGACAAAGCCCCTATGTAGGCATTCATTCATTCTCCTTGCCCCTGGATATGGAAAGGGGCTCCTGAATTGGGAGGTTTATGCTGGGTTCTGGGGCACTTTAGATTTGTGACCAATGAAGCAGCCTAGATTGGGTTCTGTGTTTCTTCTCTGCTGCTGGTTTCATGAGATTCCTTCCCTTTCTGGAAATTATTGAATGAGGCTGGAATCCATGTTTCCTGCCCCATTCTTAGTTCCATACTTAGCATGAGCTGCGGGCCATTGTTTTTCAGGGCTTCCTTTTCTCTTACCAAAAAGTAAGATCAGTCAACTTTGTTTTGTCCCTTGAACTTTGCAAGGATCAGAAAAGTGCCACTTGAAATGAATGTTCAGCTTCTCAAGGCAGTTCCAGTTCCTTTACGATATGAAGCTCAGTAGTCAGGACTCTCCAGGGTGATTACAGTCAAGATGCATACTGTAGTGCCCACCAAAGTGGCAAAGTTATTAGTAGGTTAAAGCATCTCTCATCTTTAAATGCAGAGTGTTTGACAAAAAGAAAAGAATGCAGAGGAAAGGATTGGGAACCCAGCATCTAGTTCCTTGTTGTGCTAAAACCAGCTTTGTGATCCTGGGCAAATTCCTTACCACTTCTGGATTTTATCTATGAAATTGTAGGGTTCAGTTTGATGATTTCACCGGTCTTTCCAGCTGGAACATTCTATGGCTTAAGTTATGTTTATCCAAAATTATCAAATTGTTTTATTAAGTACCTACTATGTGCCAGGTACTTTATATATTATATCTAATACTTGAAACAAAAGTATAAGGGAGGTGTTTAATGATTCCCAACTTGGAAGGAAACTGAGACTCAGGATAAATAACAAGCCTGAAGTCACAGGTGAGCCTGGGACTGAGCCCAAATGTTCCTAATTCTACTAGACTTTCCTTGCCGGGATGCCAATAGGTTGTGACTTCCTTTTTCATACTCTACTGGCTGTGGTAAAACATGAATTAGCCCTCTAGTGGTGTTTATTTTAGGGGCACTTAAATGATAACAGTTCTGGTATTCTTTCCCAGTTGTGTGGCAATGATGAAAACTGTCTGAACAATGAGGAAGCAGTGTCAGAAAACAAACTGAACCTTCCAATGATGACATTAAAAGATGGATGCTTCCAAACTGGATACAATCGGGTATGAACTTGTCACATTTACTTTCAGCTGTTTCTTAGCCAAAGTTCACAGTGCCCAGACCCAGGCAATAACAAAGGGGACAGATGCAAAGAACATTATGTAGATTTCATGAGGAAGCCAGATTGAAGCTTTGTTAAAAGCAGTTTATGTTTGAACAAGCTGAGCCCCTCTGTGTTGGGATTTTTCACAATGTTAGAAATCCCAACAAGTTTACCTCATCTTGGGTAAGGTGGTCTGGAAACCATTCTCTCTGGCTTCTGCTGGCAAGGTCCAGGCCCATCCTCTTGCTGAAGTCATTCTCCACATCCTTCTTCCAGACAGTGAGGTAGCCTGCACTGACTTCTGATTATTCCATAAAAGGAGGTTTTAGGCCAACCTTGACAAGGGCAAGAATACAGGAAAAGCATTGATGGGGGAGTCAGATGCCCACTGCCACACTCTAGTCTCTGTTGGGCCTTGGGTAAAACTAATTATGGAGCCTCTGATTGTCCAGGTATTTAAAGCAGGGCAGCCAATGCTGTCTGGTGTTGTAAAGCATGTGCCTAATTCTTGAGGGTGCAGAGGGAGAAGATACCAATATTAGGAACTTTAACTTCTCAAATCAATTCTGTCTCTTGGCAATAACCAATTTCCCCCACCTTGTCTTCTCACAGGACACTTGCATATTGAAAGTCACCAGTGGACTTCTGGAGTTCCAGATTTACCTGGAGTACATCCACAACACATTTCAGGATAACGAGAAAAAGAACAGAATCAGAGATGTGCAGAGCAATACCAAATCCCTGATTCAGAACCTGAAACAACAGGTGAGTGCTTCCTCATCCCTCACAGCAGGTGGGGAAAAGAGGCTCAAGGAAATCATCTGACAGCTCAGGGCTGCAACACTTCAACAAAGACAGCTGCATGCAACTGGAAGGGCCTGAGAAATAGTTCCTGATAGTTAAAACTTTATTTGTTCATTTATTTCTGCCTTTTGGCTGTCTTCTACAAAGAACATCAATAATTATTTAAAACTATATTAAGTGACACTGATTTTAACATCAATTTTAATAGCTTAAAAGGCAAGAAAAGAAACAGAAGGAAGCATATCCAACTATTCCCAGAGAGCCATTATAAAAGAACACAGAGCAGAAAAAATAATTTTAATGCTTTAATCACTGCCAAGTGACATTCTTGTTATCAGAGAATTATTGCAGAGAAGTAGCCAAAGGCTAAGGACTGGAAAGGAGTGACCAAGGGCTTGGCCACCACCAGCCAGCTATTAAAAGGCAGATAATGGAGAATTGATGTCCCAGTATGGATGAGCAAAGCAAAGTGCACTAAGAGCCCTGCTGCTAATCCAGCCTCTGCCATTTCTAGTTGTTTGCCTTAAACCAAGGCCTTTCATACTTTAATGTGCACAGGAATCCCCTGGAGATCTTGATCTAACAGACCTGAGATTCACCTTTTTAAGTTGCTCCCCAGTGACGCCAGTGCAGCAGTACTCCAGCACCACACTTAGAAGGGCCAGGCTTTCCACATGTTGTGCATCCCCACACTAGGGGTCTATGGAAACATGTTTCTAGTCCCTTCATACCACCAGATCAGTGGACTCTCAACAGATGCTGGATGGACAGTGAGAGGAAACTGGAGGAGCTAGATTTAGAACCCACTAAATTTCTTTTAGCTATGAGTTCTTCTTTCATCTATTAAATAATAACTATGTGCCAGGTACTGTTTTGGTAACAGAAGGGAAAACAAGATAGTGGTGCTACCCTCTGGATGCCTACCATCTAATGGGAGACAGAGTAGCAAAGGGATGCTTAGACCTCAGTTCTAGGGGTCCTTCTTGCAGTGGGCTTAAAGCAAAAGCACTTCCTAACTTGGGCAAGTCAGAGCAAGTAGCCCCAATTAAGTCTCATTCACCCAAATTTTAGTATCTTCCCACAGCCCAGAGCATCCCTCATCTGCAAAGGGTTTGTGCAATATTCTAATGATCCTTTTTGTTTTCTTTTCCCTTCAGGTAAAGAATCCAGATAAAATAGTCTTCCCTAGCCCAACTGCAAACGCCACTCTGCTGGAGAAGCTGCAGTCACAGAACAATTGGCAGAAGACCATGACGATTAACATCATTCTGCGCAGCCTTGAAGATTTCCTGCAATTCAGCCTGCGGGCTCTTAGAAAACCATAGTGCACAGCAGCTATTACTTGTGTGTGGGCATTCCTTCCTGTGGACAACATCCTGTCTACTGGGAACCTACCTTATGTTGTTCTCTACGAAGAACTGACAGTATGAATGTTAAGACACTATTTTTAATTTATTGCTAATTTAAATATGAGTTAATTTATATGTGATTGATATTTATAATTTTATAAAGTGCCACTTGAAATATTAAATGTAATGGTTTTGAAATAATATAAAAATCCAGGCAGTTTGAATAGCCTCTGTTTTAGAAACAGATAATTTCTTGGAATGTATAAGCTTACCTCAATAAATTGCTAATTTATACACATTTTTAAAAAAAAGTCTGCATTGTGTTTTTATAATGTTTAAACTGTCATGGATTTTAAGAATCAGCAATTAAGACTGTGTGTACCATGTGAAGCTAAATAAAATAAAAGTCAAAATGGCTGTAGGATAGTCAAACAAAACAAAACAAAACAAAACAAAAATACTTTCCTGAGCTTTAGAGATTTACTGACATAATGAAGATTGCCACAGGAATCATGACAGAAATTAAATCTACTTGAGGAAACAATTTTTAGGATATCTAACAAAACTTTGCAAGGTTTGAGAAATAGCAGTGATTACTATTGCCTCTTGACTTTCCCAGGTGAAATTCCAATGGACTTACAAAATTTACAGCCATTCTGCATTTGCATCAGTTTGCAATTGCTGGACTTGATAAAAGCCCAAGCCTACTTTTCTTCATTGGATATCTAGAAAATGGGGCACTATATTTGTTAGGATATAGTCTAAGCTACCGTGACAAAGATTTCTTCAAACACAGTTACTTAAATAGGATAGAAATATATTTATTTATCATCTAACAGCCCAGTGATTGTTGGTGGTCCAGGTGGTCCATGAAGTCATGTAGTAATTAAGGTTTAATTCAGCTCTTTGTTTCACTAACCTCTAGGACAGGTTGTCCCATAGAAATTCTTGTAATGATGGAAATGTATTACATCTACACCATTCATTATGAGAGCCACTAACTACATGTGCAATTGGGGTCACTAATTTTCAATTTCATTTTATTTTTACTAATTTAAAATGAAAATTAAACAGCTGGGCATGTAATCCTAGTTACTTGGAAGGTGGGGATTGGGAGGATTGAGGTTTGAGACCAACCTAGACAAAAAGTTAGTGAGATCCCATCTTAACAAATAAGCTGGGCATGGTGGCACGTCTGTGGTCCCCACGTGGGAGGCCAAATGTGGGAGGATTGAAGTCTGAGGCTAGCCTGGGCAAAAAATAAAATGAATTTAATTTAATTAAGCAATACATATGGCTACTATATACCATATAGGAATTGCAGCTATGGAAAATTGTTTTTTTTTTTTTTACATAATTGAAGCTGGTTCACCATTTTTATTCTAGTCCCCAGAAAGGTGGTCACATTCACTGGGGATTAGGATTTGCAACACATCTTTCTGAGGGACACAATTCAACTCATAACAGTAGCACATGTACTTAGCATATGGAATGGTAGTCATTTCTTTAAATTGCTTTTCTAGGCTATGTTCTTTGCTGGTAGAGACCATGTCTACCTTATTCACTATTGCACCCCCAGGGCTGAGGAGAATAGCTGGCACGTTACTGATGTTAGAACATTTGAATAAATAAACACTCTCAAACCCCAAATTCTCCATGATTTTACTTCATCCAAACCTTATTTCTTCTCTCCTTCAAAGCCTCTAAGTATCCTCTGGAAATTCTGTGCTTGCTCAGCAGCCATCACATCTTACTGAACTAGCTCTGATCTTCATTGATAGTTTCCATTCCCTTCTCTTCTCTTGTCACTACCACCCTAACTCAGGGCATTGTCATCTGCTCCATGAACTACAATGAAAGCCTCTGGAAAGTTCTTGCAATGTCCTTTTTTACTAGCTTTCCCACCCATTCTCTACACTGCAGCTTGAGTAATCATAGTAAAATGTAAACCTCTGTGCCATCCTGTTACTTAAAATCCATCTTCTCACATGTGTGAGATAAATTCTGAATTTTTTTTTTTTGGTGGGACTGGGGTTTGAACTCAGGGCTTCACACTTACAAAGTGGGCACTCTCCACTCAAGCCACACCTCCAGTCCATTTTGCTCTGGTTATTTTGGAGATGGGTATCTCATGTACTATTTGCCCAGGCTGACTTCAAACCACAGTCCTTCCAATCTCAGCCTCCTAAGTAGCTAGGATTACAGGTGTGAGCCACCAGTACCCAGCTTTAAATTCTGAATTTTTGAATATGGCTTTCGATACTGTGGATGATCTGGTCCCAACCTCCCTTCCCACTCCATCTCAACCTCCTTTTTGCTCTTTAGGCACTGGCCATAATGTAGTTTTCAGTATCTCAATCATGATGTGTTTTTTGTTGATTCAGACCTTTGTACATGCTATTCCCTCTGCCTGGAGGGCTCTGACTATCTGGCCAACCTATCTTTTAAATCTCAGACAAAACCTCTTTCTCCAGGAAGCCTCCCTAACAGCCCTCCCCAGGTTTTGTTAGATCCCCTGCTATTGGTGCCCCCAGGATAGGTTCCCAGTGCACCTCACATTTCTCTTTTGTAAACCTTATCACACTTATGTTCTTTGTTCAATGACTGTTTTCCCTGCCACAGTGTAAACCACATGTGAGCAAGGGACCATGTCTATTTTGTTCACCTCTTCATCATGAGCATTCCTTACTATATTTGAAGAATGGATGTATTGGTCAACTGCTATTTCTCTTTGTTCTTGGATTTGACCCTAATTTTGGGAAGCCCACTTGTGATGCATGGTCTCTAGAAGTCAGAGTATGTGCTCTTTTCTTTCTTGGCTCCTCCCATTTCTTGGCCTCCATGGACTTTCCCCTTCACAACAGAATTCCTGCCCTGGGGGAAGAAGTCTGTGGTGGTTAGGATGGGTAAAAGCTTTGTTAGAAGACAGAACTTTCATGTTGCTGGGGTTTGGAAGGGGAAATCTGTACCAAATTCCCAGTGTTTGGTTGAAATGGAACCAAGGGCCATGTTAAGTTGTACAGATTGCTACTCTCCCCATCATTCTTGATGAGGGAGGGGAAAGGACAAATGAAGAATATTACCAGTTGGAAAGGAAACAGAGATAGATATACATGCTGTAACTATTCATTGCCTTCTCTAGAAATCCTTAAAATATTCCTTTCAGAGGATTCCAAGATGGCGGCTAGAGGTAGGAAGCAAAAAGCGACCCTCCTATAGTGAAATCTTGGAGAGACGCTGGAGACACACTTTGCAGGCATAATCACCGAGAAAAGGCATAACTTTGACCCCTCCTCATTTCCAGCCAGTGCAGAGAATCTCCACTTCACGTTAAATGGAGAAACAAGGAGGGCCCCTGGGGCCGCCAGTGGCTGGCGCCCATACGGCTTGGGAAGACGCGGACCAGGTGAGCTTCGTGGTACCGCGGTAGCCCCACAGACAAGCCTGGGCCAGAGCAGCATAGCCCCCTGGACAGACTGACCTCCACCCGGGAAAAAAAAAAAGAGAAACTGAGTAATAAGCAATAAGAACAGTTAAGACACGCTGGAAAGAGGGTGGGGTGCCCTAAGCGCTGAAGATTGGGGGAAGGGAATCCTTCCCGGGACTGTAAATAAACAAGCCAGGCAGGCCAGAGAGCCTCTGGCGGGAGCGGGGCGCACACCCAGCAACCAGGAGCGGGGAACCTTGTGAGAGTGGAGGAGGAAAGACCCACTTCCCACGTGAACTGTAAACAAACATGGCGGCCGGCAGGAGCAGCAGCACTGCCCAGTAAGCAGGAGCAGGAAAGCTGCTGAAAGTGGCAGTGGGAGGAAAACTTCAGAGGACAGGGGGGAAGACACACATCCCACATGAACTGTAAATAAACACGCAGGCCTGACAATGCGGGGGCAGTGTCACCTTTCCCAGTGCTTGGGAAGGGGAAAGCCTGTAGCAGAGGCTCCCGCACAGGAGAACTCTGAGCAAACAAAGCCTGTGGGACCAGGTGAGTGCTAGCTCACCCCAGAGATCTGCATAAATAACGCCGCCAGCTACAGGCTGAGAGCAGCAGGCAGGCAAGACACAGTTGCAGATACCACTCTCAGAACTGTCTCCAGACGCTTTTTTTTCTTTTTCTCCCTACCTTTGATGAGAGAACAACCGAATTACACCTGAAAGCCGAAAAACTTACTGAAACTGCGTTGCATTTGAACTGGGGACACTTGGTGGGGCTTTTTGTTTGTTTGTTTTTTCTTGTGTGTGTGTGTGTGTGTGTGTGTGTGTGTGTGTGTGTGTGCAGTTTTGTTTTACTTTATGCATCCCCTTTGATGAGACAACTACAGAACAACATCTGAGGCACCAACTCCAGGACTGGAGATTGAGACAGACATCCAAATTATTAAGACTGAAACTGCATTGCATATAAACTTGGAAGTATTTTGGTTTTTTGTTTTTTTTTTTAATTTTCTATTTTCCATTTTATTTTAATTCATTTTTATATATAGATATTACTTTCATTTACTTAGTTTTTATTTTTTTTATCTTTGATTTTCAATCCTCTCTCTGTCTCTCTATTGTCTGTTCAGCTTACTGTCGATTAGTACACTAACACTCCCTGTTTATACCTTTGAAACTCTCTTGTCTGATACCTTGTTCTGCTTTCACCCTCTTGTCTGTATATTTGTTTTCCCCTTTTCTTTAACTTCTTGCTTTCCATCTCAGCTCACTTTTCCATTCTAAATATTACCATTGTTATTATTACAAGCTAGAAAATACTTAATTACACACAGTACAGGGACAGTAACAACACCAAGGACAATGACAGGAAGACAGAAAACACAGGGAAACCAGTTTCCCCACAGCAAAAAATTAGTACAGGAACCAGAGGGGAATGAAGAGAACAGAAACTCAGATCCAGACTCCAACAAAATGAATATAAACTATGCCAAAGGACCCAATGAAGCCCACAAGAATAATTTAAAAGAAGACATACTACAGGTACTCAATGAGAATTTTATAGAGATGATACTGGATAGGGTCAACCAAGATGTACAGGAGACACTCAAGAAATTCCAAGACAATAAAAATAGAGAATTTGAAAAAGCAAAAGAAGAAATAAAGGAAACCATAGAAGCACTGTATAAAAACCAAAGTGAAAGAGAGAACACAATGAATAAATGGATAAATGGACTCAGGACAAAAAAAGACAACAATAAAGAAGAAAACTGCCAGGATATGGAAAACCTCAGAAAAAAGAACGAAACAGAACTGCAAAACAAAATGGAAGGCCAATCCAGCAGAATAGAACAAACAGAAGACAGAATCTCAGAACTTGAAGATGAAATGGTAATTAAAGGAAAAACCGAAGAACTATTAATTAAACAACTCAAGACCTGTGAAAAGAAAATGCAAGAACTCACCGACTCCATCAAAAGACCAAACTTGAGAATCATGGGCATCGAAGAAGGAGAAGAGGTGCAAGCGAAGGGAATGCGTAATATATTCAACAAAATAATAACGGAAAATTTCCCAAATCTAGAGAAAGATATTCCCATACAGATGCAAGAGGCCTCCAGGACACCAAACAGACCAGATCAAAATAGAACTACTCCACGACATATCATCATTAAAACAACAAGTTCAGAAACTAAGGAAAGAATATTGAAGGCTGTAAGAGAGAAAAAACAAGTAACATACAAAGGTAAACCCATCAAAATCACAGCAGACTTCTCAACAGAAACATTAAAAGCAAGAAGAGCGTGGGGTGAGATCTTCCGGGCACTGAATGAAAATAACTTCAACCCCAGGATACTCTACCCAGCAAAGCTATCATTCAAAATAGATGGAGCAATAAAAGTCTTCCATGATAAGCAGAAACTAAAACAATATGTGACCACAAAGCCACCATTACAAAAGATTCTGCAAGGGATCCTGCACACAGAAAGTGACACCCAACTTAACCATGAAAAGGCAGGCGGCACCAAACCACAGGATAAGAAAAAGCAAGACAGTAGAGAGTAACATCAAATTAGGTACACACAATCAAACCTTCAAACAACTAAGACAACTAAATGGCAGGAATCACCACATACCTATCAGTACTAATGCTTAATGTTAATGGACTTAATTCACCCATCAAAAGACACCGTTTGACAAAATGGATTAAAAAAGAAGATCCAACAATTTGTTGCTTACAGGAGACTCATCTCACTGACAGAAATAAGCATATGCTTAGGATGAAAGGCTGGAAGAAGATTTACCAAGCCAATGGCCCCTGAAAACAAGCAGGAGTAGCAATACTTATCTCTGACAAAGTAGACTTCAAACCTACATTGATCAAACGAGATAAAGAAGGACATTCCATACTAATAAAAGGAGAAATAGACCAAAAGGAAATAATAATCATCAATCTGTACGCACCCAATTTCATCAAACATACCCTTAAAGACCTAAAAGCATATATAAACGCCAACACAGTGGTTGTGGGAGACTTTAACACTCCATTATCATCAATAGATAGGTCATCCAAACAAAAACTCAATAAAGAAATCCAAGATCTAAAATATGCAATAGATCAAGTGGACCTAGTAGATGTCTACAGAACATTTCATCCAACCTCTACACAATATACATTCTTCTCAGCAGCCCATGGAACCCTCTCCAAAATAGATCATATCCTAGGGCACAAAGCAAGCCTCAGCAAATATAAGAAAATAGAAATAATACCGTGCATACTATCTGACCACAATGCAGTAAAAGTAGAACTCAACAACAAAAGTAAAGACAAAAAACATGCAAACAGCTGGAAACTAAATAACTCATTACTTAATGAAGAATGGATCATCGATGCAATAAAAGAGGAAATTAAAAAGTTCCTGGAAGTCAATGAAAATGAAAACACAACCTACCGGAACCTATGGAACACAGCTAAGGCAGTCTTGAGAAGAAAGTTTATAGCCATGAGTGCATATATTAAAAAGATTGAAAGATCCCAAATCAATGACCTAATGATACATCTCAAACTCCTAGAAAAACAAGAACAAGCAAATCCCAAAACAAATAGAAGGAGAGAAATAATAAAAATAAGAGCTGAAATCAACGAAATAGAAACCAAAAAAACCATACAAAGAATTAATGAAACAAAAAGTTGGTTCTTTGAAAAAATAAACAAGATCGATAGACCCCTGGCAAACCTGACTAAAACGAGGAGAGAAAAAACCCAAATTAGTAGAATCAGGAATGCAAAAGGGGAGATAACAACAAACACCATGGAAGTCCAGGAAATCATCAGAGACTACTTTGAGAACCTATATTCAAATACATTTGAAAATCTTAAAGAAATGGACAGATTTCTAGATACATATGATCATCCAAAACTGAACCAAGAGGAAATTAATCACCTGAATAGACCTATAACACAAAATGAAATTGAAGCAGCAATCAAGAGTCTCCCCAAAAAGAAAAGTCCAGGACCTGATGGATTCTCTGCTGAATTCTATCAGACCTTTAAAGAAGAACTGATACCAACCCTCCTTAAACTGTTCCATGAAATAGAAAGGGAAGGAAAACTGCCAAACACATTTTATGAAGCCAGTATTACACTTATCCCAAAACCAGGCAAAGACACCTCCAAAAAGGAGAACTATAAGCCAATCTCCTTAATGAACATTGATGCAAAAATCCTCAACAAAATAATGGCAAACCGAATTCAGCAACACATCAAAAAGATTATTCATCACGACCAGGTAGGCTTCATCCCAGGGATGCAGGGGTGGTTCAACATACGAAAATCAATAAACGTAATAAACCACATTAACAGAAGCAAAGACAAAAACCACTTGATCATCTCAATAGATGCAGAAAAAGTCTTTGATAAGATCCAACATCATTTCATGGTGAAAGCTCTAAGAAAACTAGGAATAGAAGGAAAGTACCTCAACATTATAAAAGCTATATATGACAAACCTACAGCCAGCATTATACTTAACGGAGAAAAATTAAAACCATTCCCTCTAAAATCAGGAACCAGACAAGGATGCCCACTATCTCCACTCCTATTCAACATAGTACTGGAATTCCTAGCCAGAGCAATTAGGCAAGAAGAAGGAATAAAAGGAATGCAAATAGGTAAAGAAACTGTCAAAATATCCCTATTTGCAGACGACATGATCCTATACCTTAAAGACCCAAAAAACTCTACTCAGAAGCTTCTAGACATCATCAATAGCTATAGCAAGGTAGCAGGATATAAAATCAACATAGAAAAATCATTAGCATTTCTATACACTAACAATGAGCAAATGGAAAAAGAATGTATGAAAACAATTCCATTTACAATAGCCTCAAACAAAATCAAATACCTAGGTGTAAACCTAACAAAAGATGTGAAACACCTCTACAAGGAAAACTATACACTTCTGAAGAAAGAGATTGAGGAAGACTATAGAAGGTGGAGAGATCTCCCATACTCATGGATTGGTAGAATCAACATAGTAAAAATGTCTATACTCCCAAAAGTAACCTACATGTTTAATGCAATTCCCATCAAAATTCCAATGACATTCATTAAAGAGATTGAAAAACCTACTGTTAAATTTATATGGAAACACAAGAGGCCATGAATAGCCAAGGCAATACTCAGTCAAAAGAACAATGCAGGTGGTATCACAATACCTGACTTCAAACTATATTACAAAGCAATAACAATAAAAACAGCATGGTACTGGCACAAAAACAGACACGAAGACCAGTGGAACAGAATAGAGGACCCAGATATGAAGCCACACAACTATAAGCAACTTATCTTTGACAAAGGAGCTAAAAATATACGATGGAGAAATAGCAGCCTCTTCAACAAAAACTGCTGGGAAAACTGGTTAGCAGTCTGCAAAAAACTGAAACTAGATCCATGTATATCACCCTATACCAAGATTAACTCAAAATGGATCAAGGATCTAAATATCAGACCCCAAACTCTTAAGTTGATACAAGAAAGAGTAGGAAATACTCTGGAGTTAGTAGGTATAGGTAAGAACTTTCTCAATGAAACCCCAGCAGCACAGCAACTAAGAGATAGCATAGATAAAATGGGACCTCATAAAACTAAAAAGCTTCTGTTCATCAAAAGAAATGGTCTCTAAACTGAAGAGAACACCCACAGAGTGGGAGAAAATATTTGCCAACTATACATCAGACAAAGGACTGATAACCAGAATATACAGGGAACTTAAAAAACTAAATTCTCCCAAAACTAATGAACCAATAAAGAAATGGGCACGTGAACTAAACAGAACTTTCTCAAAAGAAGAAATTCAAATGGCCAGAAAACACATGAAAAAATGCTCACCATCTCTAGCAATAAAGGAAATGCAAATTAAAACCACGCTAAGATTCCACCTCACCCCTGTTAGAATAGCCATCATCTGCAACACCACCAACAACAGGTGTTGGCGAGGATGCGGGGAAAAAGGAACCCTCTTACACTGTTGGTGGGAATGTAGACTAGTACAACCACTCTGGAAAAAAATTTGGAGGCTACTTAAAAAGCTGGACATCGATCTACCATTTGACCCAGCAATACCACTCTTGGGGATATACCCAAAAGACTGTTACTCCAGAGGCACCTGCACATCCATGTTTATTGCGGCACTATTCACAATAGCCAAGTTATGGAAACAGCCAAGATGTCCCACCACTGACGAATGGATTAAGAAAATGTGGTATCTATACACAATGGAATTTTATGCAGCCATGAAGAAGAACGAAATGTTATCATTCGCTGGTAAATGGATGGAATTGGAGAACATCATTCTGAGTGAGGTTAGCCTGGCCCAAAAGACCAAAAATCGTATGTTCTCCCTCATATGTGGACATTAGATCAAGGGCAAACACAACAAGGGGATTGGACTATGAGCACATGATAAAAGCGAGAGCACACAAGGGAGGGGTGAGGATATGTAAGACACCTAAAAAACTAGCTAGCATTTGTTGCCCTTAACGCAGAGAAACTAAAGCAGATACCTTAAAGCAACTGAGGCCAATAGGAAAATGGGAACAGGAACTAGAGAAAAGGTGAGATCAAAAAGAATTAACCTAGAAGGTAACACCCACGCACAGGAAATCAATGTGAGTCAATGCCCTGTATAGCTATCCTTATCTCAACCAGCAAAAACCCTTGTTCCTTCCTATTATTGCTTATACTCTCTCTACAACAAAATTAGAAATAAGGGCAAAATAGTCTCTGCTGGGTATTGGGGGGGGAGAGGGAGGGGTCGGAGTGGGTGGTAAGGGAGGGGGTGGGGGCAGTGGGGAGAAATGAACCAAGCCTTGTATGCACATATGAATAATAAAAGAAAAATTTAAAAAAATTCCTTTCAAATTCTTGCTATTTTTCCTTAAGATGATGCTACATAAAGTACAATTTTCCCTAATACTCTATGCCCCTCCCTCCTCCTTAAAGTGTCTTATATTTGGATTAAGTATGCTTTCTTCATTCAAAAAATGTTTATTGGGCCTCCTTTGTTCAGGTTCTGAACCATGGATATAGGATACAAAGGGGGATACACTAGACTCTGCTTTCTTGAGGAGAACATGCAGAAAGCAAAGTAATTGTGTATAACATGAGTAGAAAGCATCTGAGCAGACTGACGCCCAGATGCTTAACACTGTCCATGTGTGGCAGAGGCTCTCAGGAGCTGAGAAGCTCAGCTCTTTCTAGCTTGCTCGGACACTGCCCTTTCACAGTCACAGCCTTTCTCATCATTCAGAAGAGCTTTAAAAAGTACATGCTTTTTTTTTTTTTTTGGCACTGAAAACTGAATCCAGGACCCTGCACATGTGCACATGTTAGGCAAGCATTCTACCACTGAGCTACATCCGTAGCCCTGGATTTTCTAAGATAGGGTTGCACTATGTAGCCCAGGCTGACTCCTACCTCAGCCCTGCAAGTGCTGGAATTACAGGCACTATACTTCCTTTTAATATAAGCATTTAATGCCACATATTTCCCTCTCAGTACTGCTTCAGCTGCATTCCACGGTTTTGATCTGCAGCATTTTTATTAAGACTTCCTCTTGGACACATTATTTAGAAGTATGCTGTTTAGATTCCCTGTATTTGGAGATTTTCTGTTATCTTTCTAATATTCAATTCTAATTTGATTCCATCATAGTCAGAGAAACTATATGATTTCAAAGTTTTTGTTTTTTGGTTTTTTTCAACTTTTTTGAGATTTGTTTTCCCACAATATGGTCTATCTTGGTATATATTTCATGGATGCTAGAAAAGGAAATGTATTCTACAATTGTTACATGAAGTGTTTTATATGTTAATACAGATCCTATTGGTTGATGGTGCTGTTGCTATATTCATAATACTTTTTTTTTTTCCTCTTTTTTTTCTTTTTTGGCGGTATTCAGGTTTGAATTCAGGGCCTCATACTTGCTAGGTGGGAACTCTACCACCTGAGCCACACCTACAGCCCTTTTTGCTTTAGTTATTTTTCTGGTAGGGTCTTACATTTTTTGCCTGGGCCAGCCTGGACCGTGATCCTCCTACTTATGCTCACCAGTAGCTGAGATTACAGGCATTAACCACCACCTCCAGTTTATTGGTTGAGATGAGATCTCACTAACTTTTTGCCCAGGATGGCTTCAAACCACAATCCTCCCAATTTCTGCTTCCTAGTATCTGTAATTACAGGAATGCACTGTGCCTGCCCTTAATGCTTTTTCTCTCTAGCTGTTGTATTGTTTGTTGAGAGAAGGGTGCTAAAGTTACCAAATAGAATTGTGGATTAATGTTTATTCCTCCTTTCATCTCTGTTAGTTTTTGCTGCACATATTTTACAGTTGTGAGGTTTGGTGAACACATGCTTGGGAGTGCTCTCTTTTCTTCGCATATTGAGCTTTCTTTTGTCATTCTGTAATGTTTTGCACTGTCCTTGATATATTTCTTTCCTTTAGAACCTATTTTATCTGATATTAACATGGCTATTTCTGATTAATATTTGCATGGTATATATTTTACATTCTTTTGTTGGTATCATTTCATTTTTTGTGTTTTGAGACTGGGCCTCACTACATAGTCCAGGCTGGCCTCAAATTCACAGTCCTTCTGCCTCAGCCTCTCAAGTGCTGGGATTATAGACATGCACCATCATGCCTGACTATATCCTGTATTTTTAATCAAAATATATCACTTGAACTATCTCAAGTGAGTTTCTTGTACAACATACAGTTATGTCATTTTTAAGTCCATTATGCAAATTTGTCTTTTAATTAACATGTTAAAACCATCTATTTAAATTTAATGTAATCATTGAAATATTAAGACTTGATTATGCCATTTTTCTTATGTTTTATCTCCTTGTATTTCTGTTTTTTGTTGTTTTATGTTTTGTTTTTGGTGGTACTGGGGTTTGAACTCAAGATTTTGTGCTTGCCAAGCAGGTGCCTTACCACTTGAGCCACACCCTCAGCCCATCCTTGTATTTTTGTTTCTCTATTTTCATTTTCCTACCTTCTAGAATTCCATCTTGATTTAGATATAGTACTTTTGAGTGTTTTTCTTTATAGATTTCTTCTAGTAGTTCTTCTAGGCATTACATTATAGGTATATAACACCACAGGTGTCAACATTTTGCCAGTTGGAATGAAGAACAGAAACCTTCTCTCTCTTTGAGTACCTTCACTCTCTCCCATTTATAATATAATTGTCTTATTTCCTCTCCATACTTTGAAAATCACACTAGACAGTTAAACTTTTTGCTTCAATAATCAAAACATAATTTAGAAAACTCAATAAGTCTATTGCTTTTACTCTCTTCTTTTCCTTTCTTCCTTCCTTGTATTCTAAAACTCCATCTTTTACCATTTTTTTCTTTTTGAAAATTCCCTTTAGCCATTCTTTTAGGATAAGCCCACTAGCTACAAATTTTCTTAGTTTTCCATCATCTAAGAATGTCTTGATTTCCCTTTCATTCCTAAAAGATATTTTCACGAGATATAGAATTCTGGGTTAATAGTTCTTTTCTTCTAGCCTTCAAAAACTGTTGTTCCATTTTCCTCTGGCCTCCATGGTTTCTGATGAGAAATGTGCTTGTTATTCTAAATCGGCTTTATTTCTTACAGGTAATAGATAGTGTATTTCTCTCTAGCTGCTTTAAGAATTTTTCTTTGTCTTTAGTCAAAGACTAAAAAAGGGAAGGAAGTCTAGATTCTCCATTTTCCTCAACTGATACCCAGGTTGGAAAGTATATCTAGTTACTGTTAAGCAGGAATGTAAGGCCCTATATCCCACCCCCCATACCACCCTGATTAGAGAGGAGCACCTCATTACTGCTCCCCACATGTATTCCACTGGCATAGTGGGGTAGGATGTGGCCTTGATGCCTTTGAATGTTAGTGATACTTCTGACTCCCCACTAGGCCTCTTCTGACATCATGAGTAGGGGAAGGGCCACCTCTTAACCAACAGGTGGAAGTGGAAGTCCAGGTTCTCCACATGATCTCTACTAGCACTGCAGGAGCAGAGGGAGAAGGGAACTCATTATAGACTATCAGGGATGAAAATTCCAGCTCTCCACTCAGCCTTCTCTGACAGCACTCAGTGAGGTATTGGGATGCTTCTTACAGCCCTTAGGATGGAAGTGTAGATTTCTCAATTGGCCTCAGCTAAAGGAGAAAGTAATAGAACCATGGTTTTTACTGTGAAATTTGGCTGGAGACTAATGGTTATTTTCCAAAAACTTTCTGTCTTGCTATGCTGGACCTTCCTTAATCCTTTGCAAAAGACATCAGGCTTTCCTTGGGACATCTGTCTGTGTCCCTTTTTTAGTATGAAGTCTGAAATATATGAGACACAAAGAAAATCCTGAGAACTCACCATTGTGTCATTCCTCAGGTGCTGAGGACTCTAGTGGGTCTGCCTTTTCTCCTCACTTTTCAGCAATTCCTGCTTGTTCTACACACAATGTCTAGAATTATAGTTGTATTTAGTGGGAGGAATAGGGGAAGCATGACTATTTCCTCTTCCTGGAAAGAGAAAATGTACTTCCTTTTAAGACAATATGTACCAAATCAGGTACTATCAGTTCTAAACACTGAATCAAATGTATAAGACCACATCTTTATCATGGAGTATCAGTGCCATCCATCTCTCACTATCACCAATTTTCCATTTTCCCACAAGGACATATGAAAATAGTATTCACAAAGAAAACCAGAATACCAAACTAAAATTAAGAATCCAGAAACATAATGAATACTAATCACATACTCCAAGTTTCATTATAATTTTTGTGGATAAAATTTTCACATATTAAACTGGTGTTCTTTTCATTTCTAGCCATTCCTTTTTGCCCCATGATCTTTTGACCCACTCAAACTGAACATTAAGGTATCTACTGTTTCCACAAGGGATGCTTCTGAAGGAAAGCAGATTGTTTTCTCAGTGGTAATAGCCTGATCTTTTGAGGATATAGCAAGAAGTACACAGTATCAAGGGAACTAGAGAGTTGTGAGTATATAAAATTTAGTTTTTCTACACTATAGGAAATAGATTCCCTTAGGTTTGGGAGATAGGGAATCATAAGGTGTAAAAACAAGAGTTACTTGTAGGTAAACATCTTTGAAAGTGGCATTCAATTTTTTTGTGTATATCCAAAGGACTCAAGTCAGAATAGCCTGGAAATGCTTTGTTATACAACAAGGCAGACACACAGGCAGCTGTCTTTTGTCTGATGAATGGGAGACATTCATTTTGTCTGAGGACAAATGAAAACCACTTAACCACAGGTGACCTTATTTCTACCAGTTTCTCTTGCAACCTTTGAGAAGTCTTGGCACACTTGGGACTCGTGCTCAGTCCTGAAGGTGTGAGAGCTAGGTGGAGAAGGAGAGAAGAACCTGCATTAACAGAGAAAACTCTGGTTTAGCTGAACTTCCATAAAATGAGAGTTTGGCAAAGAAATTATTTTCCTTTAGTATATATATTACATAGAATATTGTATTAATGCTATTAGATATAATTTATATTATAATATGTATACATACCTTTATTGAAAGCTTAAGATTCATGCCCACTGCAGAAACAATGAAATAGAAATAGAAATCCGAAATAGAAATGTTCAAATAAGAGAGCTTGGCTTTCCAAGTATAGTTGATAGACTAGACTATGTACATATTGAGAAATAAATTTTGAACTCTTGTTAGCATACCCACAAATTTGAAAATCATAATAAGATTCTATTGTAGTGCAATAACTAACTAACTATGAAATATAAAGACTAAAAGCTATGATAGGCAGTTCTGTACACAGTAGACAATTCAGGTTTTAGAAGTCTATATCCTTCCATTGTGTATAAATACCACATTTTTTCTTTTTTTTTTTTTATTATTCATATGTGCATACAAGGCTTGGGCACAAGCCCCCTCCCTCTCCCCCCCTACCCCCTCGCTATCCAGCAGAAACTATTTTGCCCTATATAAAAAAAAAAAAAAAGAAGTCTATATCCTTTGAAAAAGGTTCATAAATGAAAATGAAATTTGAGAGTTTCAGAGAAAGTCAAATATCCTTTCAGGAAAAAAATTAGTAATATTGTTAAGGGGCCAAGATATGATTCATTTATATGCTTAAATGTATGGGTTCACCTTATTTAGACAGTGGAAGGACCACTGAAAATAAAGTGGATGCAGAATTTTTTATACTTCTATGCAATACAAATCCAGAAATGGAAAGTGAGATCGCACTTTGATATGGGATTTGCCACATTACACTTATGCGCCACTTTTCCTTCCCTTCTTTCTCAGTCAGAGTGGGTCCTGATGAATGGTGCCCAGGAATCTGCTTCTTCACAAGTTCCCAGGTGATTCTCATGATTCAAAGTGTGGAGAACAAGGGCATTCTCAAAGACCTGAAATCAGGCTCAATTTAATTAGATCAATAGCATAGCCTCTGCTGTTTCTGGAAATGCTTCCTTTAAGCTCATCTTCCCTCTAATTTCTCACAGCCTCTCTTTCCTCTTAAGTCTCCAGTGTTGACTTCTCTCTGGGACCAAAGTAAACCTGTAAACTTCGAGATAGCTTTAAGTTTAGCTTCCTCAAAGACTACTGTTTCGACAGGGGCAGGTGTTGGAGTAATTATATTTTACTCCACTCCCTTCCTTGAAAACATCCTGAAAATAGTAAGGATGCAAGTTTGAGGGGAAAAAGAAAAACAGCAACATATTCAGTGCAACAAGGAAACAATCACAGCTCCAGTGCACAGGCACATTACCAAAAATATGGGGAGTCTGGACAGAGATGTTTGAGGAATGGAGTCCCTACACAACAGAGCAGTTGTCAACATTCTGAAGGGTCTATTCAAAGATCTTTAGAGCAATAAGTCTGGAGCAGCAATGGCCCACAGTAGGAAGGTGCATGGTCGGTTTAGATATAACACATGTTTATTTAATGAAAGCTAATCCAACCCAGTGAAAAATCAGTGGTACCAGTATTATAATTCAGAAACTGTGTAGGCTCATATGTGACTTTTCCTCATCATTTTGAAACCACCAGGGACAAGATTTATCTTTAATTAAAAAGAAAATCCTAAAAATATACAAAATCTTGGGAAAAAATATTTAAACGCTGGAAATCCTTCACTACAAGTATTTCCCGATTTAGTGACTTCAAGAACTTCTACATTTTCTTTCTTTTTTTTTTTTGAGGTACTGGGACTTGAACTTAGGGCCTACACCTTGAGCCACTCCACCAGTCCTTTTCTGTGATGGGCTTTTTTTCAAGATAGCGTCTCTCAAACTATACGCCCAGGCTGGATTTGAACCACGATCCTCCTGATCTGTGCCTCCTGAGTAGCTAGGATTACGGGCATGAGCCAATGGCATCTAGCAACCTCTACATTTTCTACTACATTAACAATTTGAGGGAACTGAACATCCAGATGAAGAAATTGCAACACCACTTCCCCTGTGTCCAAAATAAAATCAATGAAGAGACACATTGGATCAGATCAGATTATTCATTGATATTAATCTCTGTTAGAACCAAGTGCTCTCAAGGACCTATAGCTCTGTTTGAGGCTACGAAGATCTACTGAATAATGCTGGATACAAATGCATGTAGATATTAAACTATGCCACTTGGAGTTTGTTTTTTTTTTTAAAGGTTTGCAAGTGCAGTGTGCATTTTTTTTCTTTTATTATTCATATGTGCATACAAGGTTTGGGTCATTTCTGCCCCCTGCCCCCAACTCCCTTACCACCCACTCCGCCCCCTTCCTCTCCTCCCCACCCCCTCAATACCCAGCAAAAACTATTTTGCCCTTATTTCTAATTTTGTTGTAGAGAGAGTATAAGCAATAATAGGAAGGAACAAGGGTTTTTGCTGGTTGAGATAAGGATAGCTATACAGGGCATTGACTCACATTGATTTCCTGTGCGTGGGTGTTACCTTCTAGGTTAATTCTTTTTGATCTAACCTTTTCTCTAGTTCCTGGTCCCCTTTTCCTATTGGCCTCAGTTGCTTTTAAGGTATCTGCTTTAGTTTCTCTGTGTTAAGGGCAACAAATGCTAGCTAATTTTTTAGGGGTTTTACCTATCCTCACCCCTCCCTTGTGTGCTCTCGCTTTTATCATGTGCTCATAGTCCAATCCCAATGTTGTGTTTGCCCTTGATCTAATGTCCACATATGAGGGAGAACATACGATTTTTGGTCTTTTGGGCCAGGCTAACCTCACTCAGAATGATGTTCTCCAATTCCATCCATTTACAAGCGAATGATAACATTTCGTTCTTCTTCATGGCTGCATAAAATTTCATTGTGTATAGATACCAAATTTTCTTAATCCATTAATCGGTGGTGGGGCATCTTAGCTGTTTCCATAACTTGGCTATTGTGAATAGTGCCGCAATAAACATGGGTGTGCAGGTGCCTCTGGAGTAACTTGTGTCACAGTCTTTTGGGTGTATCCCCAAGAGTGGGATTGCTGGATCAAATGGTAGATCAATGTCTAGCTTTTTAAGTAGCCTCCAAATTCTTTTCCAGAGTGGTTATACTAGTTTACATTCCCACCATCAGTGTAAGAGGGTTCCTTTTTCCCTGCATCCTCGCCAACACCTGTTGGTGGTGGTGTTGCTGATGATGGCTATTCTAACAGGGGTGAGGTGGAATCTTAGTGTGGTTTTAATTTGCATTTCCTTTATTGCTAGAGATGGTGAGCATTTTTTCACGTGTGTTTTTGCCTTCTGAATTTCTTCTTTTGAGAAAGTTCTGTTTAGTTCACTTGCCGATTTCTTTATTGGTTCATTAGTTTTGGGAGAATTTAGTTTTTTAAGTTCCCTATATATTCTGGTTATCAGTCCTCTGTCTGATGTATAGTTGGCAAATATTTTCTCCCACTCTGTGGGTGTTCTCTTCAGTTTAGAGACCATTTCTTTTGATGAACAGAAGCTTTTAAGCTTTATGAGGTCCCATTTATCTATGCTATCTCTTAGTTGCTGTGCTGCTGGGGTTTCATTGAGAAAGTTCTTACCTATACCTACTAACTCCAGAGTATGTTCTACTCTTTCCTGTATCAACTTTAGAGTTTGTGGTCTGATATTAAGAACCTTGATCAATTTTGAGTTAATCTTGGTATAGGGTGATATACATGGATCTAGTTTCAGTTTTTTGCAGACTGCTAACCAGTTTTCCCAGCAGTTTTTGTTGAAGAGGCTGCTATTTCTCCATCGTATATTTTTAGCTCCTTTGTCAAAGATAAGTTGCTTATAGTTGTGTGGCTTCGTATCTGGGTCCTCTATTCTGTTCCACTGGTCTTCGTGTCTGTTTTTGTGCCAGTACCATGCTGTTTTTATTGTTATTGCTTTGTAATATAGTTTGAAGTCAGGTATTGTAATACATCCTGCATTGTTCTTTTGACTGAGTATTGCCTTGGCGATTCATGGCCTCTTGTGTTTCCATATAAATTTCACAGATTTTTCAATCTCTTTAATGAATGTCATTGGAATTTTGATGGGAATTGCATTAAACATGTACATTACTTTTGGGAGTATAGACATTTTTACTATGTTGATTCTACCAATCCATGAGCATGGGAGATCTCTCCACTTTCTATAGTCTTCCTCAATCTCTTTCTTCAGAAGTGTATAGTTTTCCTTGTAGAGGTCTTTCACATCTGTTGTTAGGTTTACACCTAGGTATTTGATTTTGTTTGAGGCTATTGTAAATGGAATTGTTTTCATACATTCTTTTTCAGTTTGCTCATTGTTAGTGTATAGAAATGCTAATGATTTATCTATGTTGATTTTATATCCAGCTACCTTGCTATAGCTACTGATGATGTCTAGAAGCTTCTGAGTAGAGTTTTTTGGGTCTTTAAGGTATAGGATCATGTCATCTGCAAATAGGGATATTTTGACAGTTTCTTTACCTATTTGCATTCCTTTTATTCCTTCTTCTTGCCTAATTGCTCTGGCTAGGAATTCCAGTACTATGTTGAATAGGAGTGGAGATAGTGGGCATCCTTGTCTGGTTCCTGATTTTAGAGGGAATGGTTTCAGTTTTTCTCCGTTAAGTATAATGCTGGCTGTAGGTTTGTCATATATAGCTTTTATAATGTTGAGGTACTTTCCTTCTATTCCTAGTTTTCTTAGAGCTTTCACCATGAAATGATGTTGGATCTTATGAAAGGCTTTTTCTGCATCTATTGAGATGATCAAGTGGTTTTTGTCTTTGCTTCTGTTAATGTGGCTTATTACATTTATTGATTTTCGTATGTTGAACCACCCCTGCATGCCTGGGATGAAGCCTACTTGGTCGTGGTGAATAATCTTTTTGATGTGTTGTTGAATTCGGTTTGCCATTATTTTGTTGAGGATTTTTGCATCAATGTTCATTAAGGAGATTGGCCTATAGTTCTCCTTTTTGGAGGTGTCTTTGCCTGGTTTTGGGATAAGTGTAATATTGGCTTCATAAAATGTGTTTGGCAGTTTTCCTTCCCTTTCTATTTTGTGGAACAGTTTAAGGAGGGTTAGTATCAGTTCTTCTTTGAAGGTCTGATAGAATTCAGCAGAGAATCCATCAGGTCCTGGACTTTTCTTTTTGGGGAGACTCTTGATTGCTGCTTCAATTTCATTTTGTGTTATAGGTCTATTCAGGTGATTAATTTCCTCTTGGTTCAGTTTTGGATGATCATATGTATCTATAAATCTGTCCATTTCTTTTAGATTTTCAAATTTATTTGAATATAGGTTCTCAAAGTAGTCTCTGATGATTTCCTGGACTTCCATGGTGTTTGTTGTTATCTCCCCTTTTGCATTCCTGATTCTACTAATTGGGTTTTTTCTCTCCTCGTTTTAGTCAGGTTTGCCAGGGGTCTATCGATCTTGTTTATTTTTTCAAAGAACCAACTTTTTGTTTCATTAATTCTTTGTATGGTTTTTTTGGTTTCTATTTTGTTGATTTCAGCTCTTATTTTTATTATTTCTCTCCTTCTATTTGTTTTTGGGATTTGCTTGTTCTTGTTTTTCTAGGAGTTTGAGATGTATCATTAGGTCTTTGATTTGGGATCTTTCAGTCTTTTTAATATATGCACTCATGGCTATAAACTTTGTTTGAAGGTTTGATTGTGTGTACCTAAGTTGAGGTTACTCTCTACTGTCTTGCTTTTTCTTTTCCTGTGGTTTGGTGCTGTCTTTTCATGGTTAAGTTGGGGTTCACTTTCTGGGTGCAGAATCCCTTGCAGAATCTTTTGTAGTGGTGGCTTTGTGGTCACATATTGCTTTAGTTTCTGCTTATCATGGAAGACTTTTATTGCTCCATCTATTTTGAATGATAGTTTTGCTGGGTAGAGTATCCTGGGGTTGAAGTTATTTTCATTCAGTGCCCTGAAGATCTCACCCCACGCTCTTGCTTTTAATGTTTCTGTTGAGAAGTCTGCTGTGATTTTGATGGGTTTACCTTTGTATGTTACTTGTTTTTTCTCTCTTACAGCCTTCAATATTCTTTCCTTAGTTTCTGAACTTGTTGTTTTAATGATGATATGTCGTGGAGTAGTTCTATTTTGATCTGGTCTGTTTGGTGTCCTGGAGGCCTCTTGCATCTATATGGGAATATCTTTCTCTAGATTTGGGAAATTTTCCATTATTATTTTGTTGAATAGATTACGCATTCCCTTCGCTTGCACCTCTTCTCCTTCTTCGATGCCCATGATTCTCAAGTTTGGTCTTTTGATGGAGTCGGTGAGTTCTTGCATTTTCTTTTCACAGGTCTTGAGTTGTTTAATTAATAGTTCTTCAGTTTTTCCTTTAATTACCATTTCATCTTCAAGTTCTGAGATTCTGTCTTCTGTTTGTTCTATTCTGCTGGATTGGCCTTCCGTTTTGTTTTGCAGTTCTGTTTCGTTCTTTTTTCTGAGGTTTTCCATATCCTGGCTGTTTTCCTCTTTAATGTTGCCTATTTTTGTCCTGAGTTCATTTATCCATTTATTCATTGTGTTCTCTCTTTCACTTTGGTGTTTATACAGTGCTTCTATGGTTTCCTTTATTTCTTCTTTTGCTTTTTCAAATTCTCTATTTTTGTTGTCTTGGAATTTCTTGAGTGTCTCCTGTACATTTTGGTTGACCCTATCCAGTATCATCTCTATAAAATTCTCATTGAGTACCTGTAGTATGTCTTCTTTTAAATTATTCTTGTGGGCTTCATTGGGTCCTTTGGCATAGTTTATCTTCATTTTGTTGGAGTCTGGATCTGAGTTTCTGTTTTCTTCATTCCCCTCTGGTTCCTGTACTAATTTTTTGCTGTGGGGAAACTGGTTTCCCTATTTTTTCTGTCTTCCCGTCATTGTCTTTGGTGTTGTTACTGTCCCTGTACTGTGTGCAATTAAGTATTTTCTAGCTTGTAATAATAGCAATGGTAATATTTAGAATGGAAGGGTGAGCTGAGATGGAAAGCAAGAAGTTAAAGAAAAGGGGAAAACAAATACATAGACAAGAGGGAGAAAGCAGAACAAGGTTTCAGATAAGAAAGTTTCAAAGGTATAAACAGGGAGCATTAGTGTACTAATTGACAGTAAGCTGAACAGACATTAGAGAGACAGAGAGAGGATTGAAAAGCAAAAATAAAAAAAATAAAGATAAGAATAAAAATAAAAAGTAAATGAAAGAAATATCTATATATAAAAATGAATTAAAATAAAATGGAAAATAGAAAATTAAAAAAAAAACCAAAAAACCAAAAAAACTCCAAGTTCAAATGCAATGAAGTTTCAGTCTTAATAATTTGGGTGTCTGTGTCAGTCTCCAATCCTGGAGATAGCGCCTCAGATGTTGTTCTGTAGTTGTCTCATCAAAGGGGATGCATAAAGTAGAACAAAACTACACACACACACACACACACACACGCACGCACACAAAAACCCCACCAAGTGTCCCAAGTTCAAATGCAATACAATTTCAGTAAGTTTTTCCTCTTGCAGGTGTAATTAGGTTGTTCTCTCATCAAAGGTAGGGAGAAAAAGAAAAAACAGAGTCTGTAGACAGTTCTGAGAATGGTATCTGCAGCTGTGGCTTGCCTGCCCGCTACTGTCAGCCTGCTGTTGCTGGAGGCATTGTTTATGCAGATCTCTGGGGTGAGCTTAGCACTCACCTGGCCCCGCAGGCTTTGTTTGTTCAGAGTTCTCCTGTGCCGGAGCCTCTGCTACAGGCTTTCCCCTTTCCAAGCACTGGGAAAGGTGACACTGCACCCACATTGTCAGGCCTGCATGTTTATATACAGTTCATGTGGGAGGTGGGTCTTCCCCCCTCTCCTGTGAAGTTTTCTTCCCACTGCCACTTTCACCAGCTTTCCCGCTCCTGGTTGCTGGGCGTGCGCCCCGCCCCCGCTCCCGCCAGAGCCTCTCTGGCCCACCGGGCTTGTTTATTTACAGTCCCAGGAAGGGTTCCCTTCCCCAATCTTCAGTGCTCAGTGCGCCCCACCCTCTTTCCTGCGTGTCTTTATTGCTCTTATTGCTTATTACTCAGTTTCTCTTTTTTCCCCAGGTGGAGGTCAGTCTGTCCAGGGGGCTATGCTGCTCTGGCCCAGGCTTGTCTGTGGGAGTACTGTGGTACTGCGAAGCTCACCTGGTCTGTGTCTTCCCAAGCCGTCTGGGCGCCAGCGACTGGCGGCTGGAGTTTGGTTTTTTTTTTTGATAGACCTTATTTAACAATTTAGGCTACATTAAAATTGAGCAGAATGTACAGATATACCCCCACTTATTTTCTGCCTCCACACGTGTACAACTTCCTGTATTACCAATATCCCATACCATAATAGTACATTTGTTACAATCAATGAACCTACCTTGATACCTCATCACTCAAAAGTCCATAGTTTATTTTATACAATCTATGGGTTTGGACAAATGTATAATGGCATGTGCCCACCCTTATAATAACATACAGAGTAGTTTCATTGCCCTACAGATTCTCTGTGGTTTCCTATTCATCCCTACCTCTCCTCAACCCTTGACAAGCACTGACCATATCACTATTGCCTTAGTTTTGCCTTTTCCAAAATGTCATATAGTTGGAATATAGTGCTATATGTAGCCTTCTCAGATTGACTTTTTACTTAAAAATAGGCATTTAAGTTTTTTCCATGTCTTTTCATGACTTTATAGTTCATCTTTTAAGTGCTGACACTAAAACTGTCTGGAGGCACCAGTTTGTTTATCAATTCACTTACTGAAGGACATCTTAGCTGCTTTCAATTTGGGGCAGTTATGAATAAAGCTTATGTAAGCATTAATATGCAAGTATTTGTGTAGATATAAGTTTACAACTCTTTTGGGTAAATACCAAAGAGCACAACTGCTGGCTCGTATGGTAAGAGTATGTTTCATTTAACAATAAATCAACAAACTGTTCTCCAAAGTGTCTGCATGTACCATTTTGCATTCCCACCAACAATGAGTTCCAGCCATTCCACATCCTTGCCAGCATATGGTGGTATCAGTGTTCTGGATTTTTGCCATGCTAAGAAGTGTGTAGTTAGATCCTGTATTTTTAATTTGCATTTCCCTTATAACATATGGTGGAGAACATATTTCTGTAAGTTTGTTTGCCATGTGTAAATCTTAGGTGAAGTGACTGATAAGGTCTTTGGCTCATCCTTCATTGAACTATTTGTCTGCTTATTGTTGAGTTTAAAAAGTTCTTTGTATATTTTGGATAACAGGCCAACAGTTCTTTTCATTTGTTTGTTTGTTTGTCAGTGCTGGAGTTTGAACTCAAGGCTTCATGCTTGCTAGGCAGGCGCTCTATCACTTGAATCATTCTGCCAACCCTGTCCCTACAGTTCTTTATCAGGTATCTTTGGTAAATATTTTCTCCCAGTCTATGGCTTGACATTGTCTTTCACAGAGCAGAAGTTATTTTCATTTTAACAAGATTCAGCTTATTAATTATTTATTTCATGTATTGTACCACTACGTTGTATCTGAAAAGTCATCACCAGACCCATGGTCATCTAGGTTTTCTCCTGTTATCTTCTAGAAGTTTTATAGTTTTGTGTTTTACACTTAGGTCTGTGATCCACTTTTTATATTGCTAAACACCAATGTTACCTCACCTGTCAATGTTTACACAATGAAGAAAATCAACCAAAATTGAAAGCAACTGACTATATCAGTTGATAATCCTGTATCCTATTAATATACATCAATTCTTACTTGATAGGGATATCTTTAATTCAATTCATTCTCACTATTCTTAAAATCAGTGTCAAAAGTGTCACCTCTTTAAATGCAGATAGAATTGCCAGAAATACATAATTATATACATACACATACAGAAAAACTCAAGACTGGTTGTCTACAACATTTAATTTACATACTATTATAGCTTTATGCAACTTTTGAAGACAGATAAGAAGTACAAGTAACTGTTTCTGTAATCCATTTTGAAATTTTTTTATGATTACTTTGGGAAGGCTGTAGGATCTCTGTGATATTCAGACTTTTCATCACTGTGACAAATACCTGAGAGAAACAGCTTAATAAAGGAAAGGTTTATTCTGGCTCACAGTTTAGGAGATTTCAATCCATAGTCACTAACTCCCTTGTTCTGGGCCTCACATGATGAACTGTGAGGCAGTTCATCATGGTGGAATGGCATGGTGGACTAGAGTTGCTCATCTTATGGCAGCCAATATTTAATAAATAGTATTATAGTAGAAATATCTTTAGACCTATGGATAAGCCAAGTTCAACTTCACTGAATGTTAGATAAGAAAAAGTTTAAGGAGAAACCATGCATATATTCTCCTATTTCCAATCCTTGGGTATGTCAGTCAAGGGGACTGAGGATAAATAGGGTTGCCCAATAAGGAAGACTGGTTGAATACCATCTGAGAAGGCAAATGGTACATCTCTTTGCCTTCATCACCCACTCAAGTTCCAGATTACTGAGAGACAGGCAGGATACTGGAAGAGACTTCTCAGGGGAATTTGACAAAAAAAAGTAAAGATATAAATGATACTAATATCAGAGGCACCCCCACAAAATAGTCCACTCATTATTTTATGAAGCTCATAAATAATGAAATATGAAATAACAAGTCCTATATTTTGCAGTGAAGAAAACTTCAAAACTACTATCAATATCCTCAGAGAAGAGAAAAGGAACATTCCAAGAACAAAAAGGAGATAAAATATCAAAAATTTAAAAAGTGATCAGTCGAAGAGATACAATATACAAAACTAAAAAACAGTACAAAATAGAGAGAACAGAGAAAACTAGAGATGGAAATCAATAAGATAATTCAGTAAGATGTCCCAGGATAGAAATATGTTTCCAAATTGAAATGTCCACTGAATACCCAATAAATTTAAAAAATACTCCCCACATCAAGGCATATTCTTGTGAAATTTCATAACTCTGGAGACAAATAGAAGATTCTGCATGGTTTAGAGAAGAAACACAAACTAATCACATGCGAAAAAAAGGAATTATATGGCTTTAGACTTCTCAACAGCAATACTGAGGCAAAAATGCTAGAGGAATAAGAAACAACTGAGCACTGATTTTGTTGGACATGACACCAAAGGCACAGACAACAAGAGAAAAAATATATACAAAAGGGGCTTGTAAATTTTTTAAAATTTGTGTATAAAAAGACACTGTCAACAGAATAAAATGGCAATCTACAGAAGGGGAAAAATATTTGCAAATCATATATAGTCATCTCTTAGTGGATACCAAAATCTATGGATGCTCAAGTCTGTTATATAGAATGGCATAATATTTGCATAAAACCTATGCACATCTTCTGGTATACTTTAAACCATCTCTAGATTATTATAATACCAAATACAATATAAATGCTATATAAATCATTGTTATACTGTGTTATTTAAGAAATAATGACAACAAAAATGACTAAAATGTTCAGTACAAACACAATGATCATTGACCTAACTTCATTTTTGATCCTCTGTTGATTAATTCACAGATAAAGAATCCATAGATGCAGCCAGGAATGGTGGTATACATCTAAAATCCCAGTACTCAGGAGGCTAAGGCAGGAGGGTTGTGAGTTTGAGGACTGCCTAGGTTACATAAGAAAGGAAGGGAGGAAAGAAGGGAGGGAAAGAAGAAGAGAGGGAGGAAGGAAGGAGGGGAGAGAGGGACGGAGGGAAGCAGGGAAGGAAGGAAAGAGGGAAGAAGGGAGAAAGAGATGCAGAGGGCCCAGCTATATCTGATAATGGCTTAATATCCTAAATACATAGAGAATACATAAAACTCAATAGTAAAACAATAAGAAACCAAAGAACCAAATTTAAAAATGGGCAGAAAAATTAAAAGTTCTCTAAAGAAGTTATACAGATGGCCAGTCAACATATGAAAAGGTGTTCAACATCACTAATCATTAGGGAAATACAACTGAGAACTAAATAAGATGCCATCTCATACCCATTAAAATGGACACTTTTTTTAAGAAACAAGAAAATAACAAGTATTGGCTAGAAAGTAGAGAAATTGGAAACCCTCTGCACTGTTAGAGGGAGGTAAAATGGTGCAGCTGCTGTGGAAATCAGTATGCCAGTATCTCAAAAAAATAAAAATAGAATTAACATACAATCTATGAATTATGCTTCTGTGTATATGTCCACAGAAATTTAAAAAGATGAAGATTACCTGAGATAAGCAATGCTGGTGAGTGTGGAGAAAAGGAAACCCTAGTGCAGTGTTGGTGAGAAGATAGATTGGTGTAGTCATTTTGGAAAACAGTATGGCAATTCCTGCTCTGTTTTTTGTTGTTGTTTTTGTTTTTTTGTTTTGTTTTGTTTTGTCTTGTTTTGGTTTTGGTACGACTGAGATTTGAATTCAGGAGTTCACACTCACAAAGCAGGAACTCTACCACTTGAGTTATATATCTCCAGCCCTGGAGATTCCTAAAGAAATTTTAAAAGGAATTACACTGCAATCTCCGTAAAGATGTCTGCACTCCCACATTCACTGCAGCATTATCCAAAAGAGCCAAGGAATGGCATCAACCTAAATGTTGTCAATGGATGAATGGGTAAAAAAGATGTGGTACACATATGCAATGGAACATTATTCAGCCTTAAAAAGAATGAGAGACTGCATGTGCCTCAACATGGATGGACCTGAGTGCACTGTGCTAAGTAAAATAAGACAGATCCAGAAAGTAAAATATTTACTTGATCTCCCTTTGTGGGGAATCTAGAAAAAAGAAAGAGCCCAAATACACAGATACAGACAATAAAACAGTAGTTGTGAGGGGCAGTGTGCATGTGTGTGTGGGAGGGTGATGGGTATAATGAGCAGATGTTGGCCAAAAGATACAGTAGTACATACATAGGACAAACAAATTTAAAATGAGGACTATAGTTGATGAAAGTGTATTGTTCTAGATTTTTGTTAAATAAGTAGATTTTAGCTACTTTTGTCAAAAAAGTACTGTGAGATGATACAAATGTTAATTTGTCTCACCATTTTACTGTCTGTATGTACTTTATAACATGTTGTAAACCTTAAATATATACAATAAAATTTGTTTAAAACAAATAAGCAAATCTTAAAACTTGAAAGCAGGATCTTCCTTTAGGAGTAAGTAAGTGGCTGCAACTTTATTTTTAATTTTTAAAATTAGTATTTAAACTTGTATAATAATAAAGGTATTACATTTATGGAGTACAATGTGGAATTAACGCATCAACTAATTACCAAATTCATTACTTCACTTAACATTTTTTGTAGTGATACATTTGACATTTACTCTCTTAGTTATTTTGAAATACATAGTAACACTAGTCACCCTGCTATGCAATAGATTTAAAAAAATTATTCCTGTCTAGCTTAGTCTTTGTACCCTTTGACCAGCAACTCCCATTGCCTTGCTTCTCACTGCCCAACTCCCAGCCTCTGTAAACCATCATTTTGCTCTCTACTTCTACGAATTCAACTTTCTTTTGGGATTCCTCATATAAGTGAGATCATACAGTGTTTGTCTTCCAGTGTCTATCTTATTTCAGTTAGCTTAACATCCTCTAGATTCATCTATATCGTCCCAAATGACAGAATTTCAGTATTTTTAAGGTTGAAAAGTATATATATACACCACATTTTTTATCCATTTATCCACTGATGGACACTTCAGTTGATTCTGTACCTTGGCTATTGTGAACAATGCTGCAATAAACATGGGAGTACAGATATCTGACATATTGACTTCATTTTCCTTGGATATATATTCAGTAGTGGCATTAATGGTTCATGTGATAGTGTATTTTTAATGTTCTGAGGAGGAAAGTGGAGTCTTAAAGAGATATTTGTATGTTCATGTTCATAGCAGCATTATTCACCACAGTAAAAACATGGAAGCAACCCAAAGGTCCATTTGTAGATGAATGGATAAACAAACTGAGACATAAATATACAATAGACTGTTATTCAGCCTTAAAAAGCAAGGAAATTCTAGTATATGTATAACATGGATGAACCTTAAGGACATTATACTAAGTAAAGTAAGCTAGTCACAAAAGGACAAAGATTGTATAATTCCACTTACATGAGGTACATAGAGTAAACAGGCAAAATTATAGAGATGGACAGTAATTACAGAGACAGATAGTAGGGTGGTGGCTTCCAGGAACAGGGGAGAGATGGGAATGGGGAGTTACTGTTTATTGGGTACAGAGTTCAGTTTACAAGATGAAAAGAGTTATGGAGATGGGTGGTAATGACAGTTGTACAACATTATAAAGGTAGTTAATACCACTGAACCATACACTTAAAATGGTTAGGATAGTGAATTTTATGTCATAGTATTTCACCAAAATTTAAAAATTGAGGGAAAATAAGAAACAATGGAGTGATATCTTTAACATTCCTCTAAATTCAGTCAGAAAATTAATCAAGTATGAGGATACAGCAAAGATTTTTAGACATTCAAGGACTCAAAAATTTACATCCCATATGCTCTTTTTGAAGTAACTATTGAATGTTGAGCTTCACCAAAACAAGAGTAAACCAAGAAAAAGGAAATCACAGAATAGAGGAAAAAGGAGGAGATCAAAAGTAATCTGAAGGCAGAATGACGAAGTGAGTTCCTGGGTTAACAGCTGTGTCCCAGACTTAGCAGCCAACAGTCCATATTAAAACAGAATGACTAAAAGACAGCCACATTAAGGGTCAAGTCCCTTGGACACTTGCTGTTTTAGACTGCCTTTTTAAATAGAGAACAGAATGTCTAGGTGAGCCCAGCTTATATTATCATCTATACTCAGCCTATCTTGACTGCAGGCTAATCAATTGAGTTTCTGCTCTTCCACTCAATACCTGTCAACCTGGATCAACTGGGGATAGGTTTAATGTGTGATTTTACCCTATATTTCTCAGTAATTAGCATGCATTGAAATCATGGAGGGCTGGTCCCCAAAGTGCAACTGAGATTCAGTAGTTCTGGGCTGGTCTTTGAAATTTCTAACAAATTCCCTGACAACAATGATGATGATGGTAGTGGTGGTGATGATTATGATGATGATGACAGCCAAGAAACCATACTTTAGGAACCAATGTATATTATGTACTCTTGAGTGCTGGGAGAGTCATGGTGAGGGGGGAAGCAAAAATAATATACTTTCCCCATTTTTCCTCCTGAGCTCCCTGGCCTGTATTCCTGGTCTGACAGATGTTCTGACTTTCTCAAGACTCATTCAAGTCTTTGCCCACAGGCTTCTCCAGAAGCCACTCCTATGAACTATGTCCAAGAGATTCTGTTCAGCTTTTTTACTAGAGTACTTCTAACAACAGCACTATCACTCACTCTTTCCTTATTCAATTAGGTTTATACATATCACAGTCATGGGTCTCTTAACAATGGGCATAAGATCTGAAAAATGCCTTGGTAGATAATGCTATAAGAACATCACAGATTCTACTTACACAGACATAGATGATATAACCTACTATACACTAGGGTATAATTTTATGGGATGATCATAGTATTTTTAGTCTATCATGAAAAGTTATGCAGCAAATGACTATATTCACATTTTTATGTATGCTTAGGCATACATACATACATACATAGGTAATTTTAAAACTTGTTTTCAAGTGAGGAAATTATGAATAGTGTCAGTAAATGACTAACAACAGAGGAAGAAAAGGCATGATCAGGGAAGGGCATGCAGATGTTTTCTAAAATACTAAAATGTTCTATTTCTTAACCTGGGTGGTGAATACATGAATGGTCATTTGATTTTTAGTCTTTAAGGATTAATAAGACACATGCATTATTTGTTCTTCTATATGAATTATATAGTTCACAATTTTTTAAATGAAAAAATAACTTCTAGACAAATATCCTCAATAAATAAAGATATTCTCTGAAACTCAGTGAATCCTCTAATCCAACTTGCTTGTTTTTATCAATTTTATCTTTACTATTAATATTTTATTTTCATTATAGGAGTGGAATGTATTAAATTATAATAATGTTCAGAATTAGACTTTTTAATAGTTTTCACATTACACTGTATTGATATATTCACATAATTCACATATTAGCCATATCTAAATGAGAAGTAGCAATTCCACATTGACAGAATAATTATTAGTTCAGCATTTGAGCAGTTTATATGTCCTGAACTAAGAAATGTTCTCTGCAAGTCCTGAAGTCACCACTCTACATTAACAGAGGATTAAGGGATTGATAAATATTGAGTCTCCCACTCTTCCCCCAGTCCTTCCTACATACCTTTCCCTGATAGAATTTGAGGGTACTTTAAATATAGAACAGGCTTACAGTTCAAGTATAACTGAAAAAATCATATACATAAACCACTATAGCAGTTCATTCTTCTAAGTGCTATTATTTCTCAAAATAGGAGCCTATAAAAGGCAGTTGAAGATAATATAGATAGATATATAGATATCTAATATAGATATATATCATATAATATATATATTATATATCATATGTATAACATATAATATATAGTACTATATGATATATAATATAAATAGGTTGTTTCCTGTATGCTCATTCTCAAATCTAGCATCATGCTAAGCATTTGTCTTATATTACTTTATTTAATCCTATTAGGAAAATATGTGATTTTATAAAAATACACATTTTATAATTTATATATAGAGACTAAGACTTATTAACAGCTATGTTTCATTTAATGACAGGAATAGTTTCTGAGAAATATACCACTAGGCAATTGTGTCATTGTGCAAGCATCATAAAATGTACTTACACAAACCTAGATGATAGAGGTCAATCACTCAACCTGGCCTCTTGATATAATCAAGACACATGGTAAACACAAGATGTATGAGGCTCCTGACAAGTTAACAAAGCATACTGTTTTACAGTAAACTTATATATACATACATATATCATTTTAAATGATAAAAAGCATAATATAGTAAATACATAAAGCAGTGTCAAAGTCATTATCATTTTCAACCATTATGTACTATACTTAATTATCTAGCTATTCTCTTCTACAACTGGCAGTGCAGTAGGTTTGTTTACACCAACATCACCACAAACACATGAGCAATGTATTAAATACTATGATATTACAATGGCTTTGATGTCACTAGGTGGTAGAATTTTTCTGCTCCATTATATTCATATAAGACCACTATGGTATATGTGGTCCATTATTGACTAAAATATCATTATTTATGATTGTCCATCCTCCTAAATTGAAACCACCTCTGCAAAGGCACTTGCTCCATGGTGTTCCCATCCTAAGAGTTTGAACTACTCTGGGGACCTGAAAATAAGGAACAATCGCAAGTCAGGGAGCCTGGGAACACTCTGCCAATGATTGGGTGGGAGATGGCCACAATTGTGAAGAAAAAGAAAGTCAGATGTGGACCTGATGAGAAGTTTAAGAAGCAGGTAGCTCAAGATGTGGAGGTCAAGGTAGTCAGTGGCACTCCCCTCTGGAGTATGGAGTGAGCCCTATTGCCTGTGGATTACTGCATAGACTAAGAGCTCCGAGCCAGTGGCCTGTGACTGCTTGGACTCCAAAGCTGCCTTCCTGCCATGTGTGGTTTGCTGTGTGGCAGGACTGAGAGCTCTGAGCCCAAGTCCCAAAGATCCCTCCATTTCTCCAGCCTCTCCCTCCCACAGGGTGGCTTACTGCTGGGTGGAGTCTAAAAGTGACGAAACAAACAGGTAGACAAAGTGTCCAGTTCCCTCAGATCTCCCTCTCCATTGAAGAACTCAGTGCTCTTGTTTGCTTCCCCCATTCTCCAATGCACCATAATCCGTCACTTGTGGGAAGACACCCTTAGCTCAGATGCTTACTGCTACTGGGTGAATACTCTGGTAGGCAGGTCTCTAAAGTGAGTGGGAACCTGCCCTGCCCATAGTCCACAAGGCTTGTTGGGCTTGTAGAAGCTCTCCATATGCAAAGAAGGAAAGTTTCTAAAGTAAACACAATTCTAATGCTGACAACATAGTCTTTACCTCTCCATGTCATATTATAGATAAAAAAAATGACAATAGTACTGAAAGAGAAAGAATACAGAAAGCTGCAAGAGAAAAGTACCAAGTTATTTACAAAGACAAACCTATCATAATAACACCTGCTGGCAGAAACTGCAAAAACCAAGAAAGCATGGACCGATGTATTTCAAACCATGAAACAAAATAACCACCAACCAAAATTACTGTAAGTTATCTGTTAAAATTGAAGGAAAAATAAAGATGGTCAGCATAAACTAAAGCAATTCATTACCACTAAGGCAATACTACAGAAGATATTTAAAGGAATATTACACAGAAAGGAGGATGAAAGATGTACACAAACATCAGAGCTCAGCAAAGAATAAATCTCACTTGTAGAATAGATAATCAAATAAAAATTAGGAAAGAATTAAATACTAACTCAGTAAACCAACAAACCTCTAAGATGAAGAGAGAAATTATTACATATGCTTCAATAACAGTCCCTAATGTAAACAGTCTTAGCTTTCCAATTAAGAGATACAGGCTGGCTAAGTAAATCAAAAAATGAGATCAATGGCTTGCTGTCTGCATGAAATTCACCTGACTGACAAGGACACACACAGACTGAAAATGAAAGGATTAAACATAATATTTCAACCAAGCAGAATCTAAAATCAAGCAGGAGTAGCTATACTTATTATAGCTTACAAAGCAGGCTTGAAACCAAAATGAGTCAGAAGGGATAAAGAAGATCACTATTAATACAGTGAACAATCCATCAAGAAGATATAACAATTATAAATATATGTGCATAAATTGGTGTACTCAATTTCATAAAACAAATGCTATAGGACATAAAGGAATAGAAAGCTCCATATACAATAATAGCAGGTGACTTTAATACCAAACTCTGATCAACAGACAGATCATTCAGACAAAAAACTCAACAAAGAAACCTCATAGTTAAACTGCACCATAAATCAAATGAGTTTAAAAGGCATTTAGATAATTGTATTCACATGATAATTGTAGAATACACATTCTTCTCAGCATCCCATGGACCTTTCTCCCAAACAGATCACATTTTAGCCCATAAAGCAAGTCTTAACATATACAAAAAAAGAAATAATGGAATAAAATCAGAAATCAAAGAATATCAAGAGAAACTACAGAAATTATATAAACACATGGAGATTAAATGATATTTTTTATACTAGTGATTGAATTCAAGGCCTCATGCATGATAGGCAAACAGTCTAACACAAAACTACACACTAAATCCTTTTAAAAATTTTAATTTTGAGGCAGGATCTCACTCACTTTTCCAGGTTGGCCTTGAACCTGTGCTCCTTCTCCCTCCTTCTCCTGAGTAGCTGGGATTACAGGCCTGTACCACCATACCTGGCTTAGACAATGCAATTTTGAGTGATCAGTGGGTCATTAAAAATAATGGAGGAGAAAGTTATAAATTCCTAGACTCAAATGAAAATGGAAACAACTCATCAGAACCTCTGGGATATAGCAAAGGCAATTCTAAAAGGGAAAAAACTGTAGCTACAAGTAGTTACATTGAAAAAAAAATCACAGAAAGCTCAAGTAAATAACCTAATGATGTACTTGAAGTTTTAGAAAAAAAAAGCCAAATCCAAAATTAGTAGACAGAAAGAAATAATAAATATAGGGGCAGAAATTCATTAAACAGAGAACAATGCAAAGGATTAATGAAACAGAATTGGTTCTTTGAAAAGATTAAAAAAAAAAAAGATTGACAAACCCTGAGCCAAACTAAAAGAGAGAGAAAATCCAAATTAATAAAAGTACAGACAAAAGAGGGGACATTTTGAAAACTTATATTCCAATAAGTTGGAAAATCTAGAAGAAATGGATGGATAAATATATACATATCACCTACCAAAGTTGTACCAAGTTTCCCACAATTGTGGGAACTGGGCAAACAATTTCCAAGATCCCATCTTCAAAACAACCAGAGCAAAATGGGCTAGAGGTATGACTCAAACAGTAGAGCACCTGCTTTGCAAGTGTGAAGCCCTGAGTTCAAACCAGAAAAAAAAAAAATGCTGGCAAGGATGCTGGGGTTAAGGGGAAGGAACCTTCCTACACTATTGGTAGGAATATAAACTAGCCTAACTACTATGAAAATCAGTATGGAGGTTCCTTGAAAAACTAAAAATGTAACTACAATATGATCCAGCTATACCTCTCCTGGGAATCAAAGTCAGCATATAATAGAGATACCCATGTTTAATGCAGCACTATTCACAATAGCAAAATTATAGAATTAACCTATGTTCCTAGGATGAATGGATAAAGAAAATGCAAAGGCCAGGCATAGTGATGAATACATGTAATTCCAACTACACAGGAGGTATAAGTAGGAGGATTGTGATTTTGGGCCCAGGCAAAAATGTGAGACCAATCTTAAAAGAAAAGGAAGAGAGAGCAGGGAAGGAGGGAAGGAAGGGGAAGGAAGGGAAGGAGGAAAGGAAAAGAAAGAAAAGAAAAGGAGAGAGACCCTAAAGCCAAAGCCAAAAGGACTGGAGGCATGTCTCAAATGGTAGAATGCCTGCCTAGCAATAGTGAAGCAACCCTTGTAGCACCAAAAAAAAGAAGAGGAAAGAGGAAAGAGGAAGGAGGGAGGAGGGAAGAGGGAGGAGGGAGGAGGGAGGAGGGAGGAGGAGGAAGAAGAAGAAAGAAGGAAAATGTGGTTGGTGTATTATCCAGCTATGTCTAGATTTGGGGAAAAGTAGACATTACAGTCAAAGGAGGATTATTTGGGAAGAGGAAGAGAATCAGTAGGAGGGGTCGGGGGAAAAGAGTGGATAATACATGGTAGATATAATCAAAGTATATTATGTACATGTATAAAAATGTCATAATGAAATTATTTTGTACAATTAATATATGTTAAAACATGTAAACTAAACAACATATTTAATGATCTTAGCTGGAGGAGTGGCTCAAGCAGTAAGAGCATCTGCCTAGCAAGTATGATGCCCTGAGTTCAAACTCCAGTGCCACAAAAAAAAAAAAAAAAAAAACCTATTTTTTTTTTAAGTTTTGGGGTTTTTGTTTTCTTTCTGGTTTTTGTTTGCTTTTTGAGACATGTTCCCACTTAGCCCTGTTTGACCTCTACTTGTGATCTTCCTGCCTCACCCTCTTGAGAGTTGGAATTATAGGTATGAACCACAACTCCTGTCTTGTAAAAGTTTTGAATCTCTTAAGATCTAACATATTAAATTTTATATTAATCTCTTTATTATATGCTACTATGAAGCTGATCATCAAGAATTGTTATTACCACAGAGATACAATAGTAACTGAGGGGAAACATGGAGAATGTTTGAGCTATGAATAATTTCTTAGTGCTTCTGCAAGGTAAAAAAAAAATCAATTTGGTCTCAACATTTTATAGATGTGAATTGGAAACCCAGACTTGTTTTTTTGTCTGACATCATCAACATTCTTAATTATCTTCATATGCTTATGCAAAGAAGGAAAGTAACTTTTTTGATAGCATGTAATATTGAAGGGCAAAAAGGAAAGTTATAAGCTTTTGAAAACAGTTTTTAAGTTAACAAAAATTATCAGTGAAAGTAATAACCTTAATATTTTACAATGATGAAAAGTTATTATCAAATGCCTTAGGAATTAGATAAAACAATTTTATGTTTTATTGTCCATCGAAAAGGGATAAGAAGTTCATAGAACCAGAAGCCATTTACTTCACAAAAATATAATCTAAATTTAAAAACAATTTTACAATGTAAATTTTTAGAACATATTACCAAGCAAAGATTTAAAGTACATTTCAAAAATACTGCATTATTTGCTTTATTGTGCTAAAAATGAATACTTGGAGTATGGTAAAATTTTTTTAAATTCTCTTCTTCCATGTCTGTTAACATATCTTGAGACATACTACTACGAAAGTTATTAAAACAAAACTTATTCACAGGTTAGGTATCCATTATTCACTATAAGTAGCAATGATAGCAATCCAACCTGATTTGTCAATTAAAAATTTAAGACTAATAAATGTGTACATACAAAGTGCTTCCATAGGTATTCAATATACAGAATTATTATTTACCCTCATCCCTGTTTAGTTATGATTGCAGAAAACAAAAGTTTGAGTTACAATAATTTCTGTATTAATCACCTATATGTACACACTAAAGTGTGTATAGCTTTTGTATCTTTTTTTCCTATATAAGGGTGTTCTGATTTTTATTAAAATGTAACTTTATGTCTAATACCACTAATGAAATTAATGCACTTGTATTTTGTATGTATAAGGTTTTCTTACTCTGAAAATACATAGAAATTTGAGCAAGATTCAGAATTTTAATGTTTCATAAGCTCTCTCCTCAGTTATTTTTATATAGTAGGAAGAGCTGGAATTTACATATCCTATGTTTTAGTGCCAAATCTGCTACAACTATCTGTACAACTTGCAGGCTGCAACTGACAAAGCCATAGGATTGAGGATGTCTAAGACCTATGGGCCCGTATCCCACATGCCCTGGATACTGAACATAGAGTCACCAGATTTAGCCTCAGCTTCTGTTTCCTTGTAGAAATAGAAATCCTTGCTATACATTATTCACAAGAACAATAACTCAACAATGAGCTTTTTAAAAATGGAAGTGGAAAACTGATGACAGAAATTGTTTCTTACACTTCTGAATTTTAAAAAATTAAGCCATTTCTTTTCTTTTTTCCATACGAATATCATTCCTAAAATGAAAGGAGGCAAGAATAGAAGAGTTTCTCACTTAAAAAAGGGTTTCTAATTAATCTAAAATGTTCACCATATAGTATGATGGGGAAAAAAAGAAAGCCAGATTGTGAAGTTGAACTTCATGTATTAATCACACTTTAGTTTTTCTGAAACAACTTAAAAGGAGTAACAATTAATTTGGTTCACAGTTTCAGAGGTTTTAGACCATGGTTGGTTAAATCCATTACTTTGGGCCTGAGGTAAGGCAGAACATCATGGAGGTAGGGACATGTGGAGAAGGTGGCTGTTCACTGCCTAACAGCCAGGAAGTAAATAGAGTAACAGGAAATAGGACCAGGGCAAAATACACCCTTCAAAGACACACCCTGAGTGATCTTCCTCCAACTGCCCACTTTCCATAGCTCCACCACCTCTCAATAGTTTATTCAAATTTCAAATCCATCAATTGATTAACCCATTGAAGGAGAATTCTCATGATCTAATCACTTCCCAAAAGTCCCACTTCTCAACATTGCTTGCATCAGGAACCAAGCCTTCAATAAATGAGCCTTGTGGGGGGGATACTTTATATCTAAGTCAAACAGCTCACTATGTAAATTATGTAGCGCATAATTTACTGAATAATGCACTGAAAACTAAAGTCCAAAAAGAATTCACTGAAATACTGAGTGATCATCTATAATTATAGGTGACATAGTCTTAATTATTTTACATAATTAAATTATTATTTTAATAATTAAAATAATTAAATTAAAATATTTTAATAATTAAATTATTTTACATAAAATGTTTCCTTTATTCTAAAATGAATATCTACAACTTTTAAACTAAGAGAAAATGTTATTTTTTTAAATACACATGTATTTTGTACCACAAAAATATATTTAGATATATTTCTTCTGCTTGGTTTTGGTGAAGAAAATTTTTGATTCTTTGACTTTTCAAAACTATGATTCAATAAGCCAACAATGGTAAGTGTCAACATATGTTTCTTAATTTAACATCAGTTACCAAAAATACTTAATGGTTTCATGTCTTTAAAAGAATTACTGGTACAATATTCTCCTAAATCATGTGGAACTCATATGTTGAAATAGTTGCTTATTTCTACTGAATACTTGGACCTATTCCCTGGGTTATTAGAGAAGATCATGTCTATAGCTACTTGAATCCCAGTCAAGAACAGAAGGAACAGTAATCTATTCATTTCTCCTTAACCTGTAGCAAATTAAGAGAAAAATGCATTTGTGCTGGAGATTGAAAATCAGAAAAGCAGACCTTGCTGGGAAACAACTCCAGGTAGCCACCAAGTATCTTGGACTTCTCTGGTCCACATGACAGTCTTCTGAGTGACTAGGATATTTAGCAAGACATGTTTGAGAGGGTGTAAAATGTAGCTCCCTATCTCAAAGTACCTCCTCTGTGAGATAATTTCTGTGGCACTGTTGTACACGTCTGCTCCCTCCATCTAGGCACTGGTCAAAAAAACTGCATCCCCTTGATTCTGAAAGAATTTTTAATTCCAAAATCCACTGCCTCCACCCCTACTATCAAAGTACAAATATGGCATCTGCCAACACTTTACTAAGCAATTAATTCCCAACTGGGATGAATTAAGGATCAACTAGAGGGGAAAAATTGGGGGAGCTGGGATTTAGGAGGCACTATGGATGGGGCAGCTTGAAAAGAACTCCTGTTTCCCTTGTGCCACTCTCCTCAGACACCCATTGCTGCCTGCGTGGCCAACAACAGTCTGTATGGCCAGAGATATAACACTTTCCCTCCTCCCTCTAACACAATCTAGACAAGCCCACACTTGAATCCCTGGTTTCTCTGTCCCAATGTCAATTCTGCAGGCCAGACCTATCACTGCACTTTAGGACCCTCATGACTTCACCAACTGGCTTTTGACTCTTCCGTGCCTCTCCCCTGGCCCACCTACACCTTCTTCCACACCTTGCCTCCTGTGGACCCAGTTTTATCACATGTAACATGCCAGGAAGGTCTAGTTTATACCGTCTCCCATTTTTGTGTTATTTATTTATGACTGGTCTTGTTGCAGAAAAAAAAATTTTTTCAGGTAACACATACTCTGATCCAAATAGGGTTCTTAACTCATGTTGCTTTTCACTCTATCTGCCCTATGAAACACAGTAAACTTCAAAGACAGTGTTTCTATGTGACTTCAATTCCTACTCCATCTAATACAGGTCAAAAGGAAAACAAAGGCAAAGCATGGATCTTGAACTACAAATTAACATATGGGTTCAAATCCCTTCTCCATCACTTTTTATGTGTATGACCAGGGAATACGATCTAACTTTTTTTTTTAAGGTCACCATTCAAATTTTTTCTTTCTCTAATTATAATCTAACTTCTTTTATATCCACTTCCTTCTCTGTAAACTGAGGATAAAAGCAGATTACTTGGGGATTAAAGGCAATAATATGTGGAAAAAGAGAGCATTGTACTATACATAAAGTCATGTTATTTGACTATTACAACTATTATTTGTTGTAAACAGTAATAAAATGAGGGTGTATTAGTTATCTAATGTCATAAAAATTAGCATAAAACTCAATGGTTCATAACAATTATTATCTCAGTTTCTGTGGATCAAAAATGTGAGTGCAGTTTAGCTGAGTCCTATAGCTCAATCTCTTGCCAGACTATAATCAGGTTAACAGCCAAGGCTATAGTAATCTCTAGGCTCAAGTGGGGAAGAACTGGATTCCAAGCCCATTACTGTGGCTGTTGGCAGAATTGGTTCCTAGTGGCTGTTAGATCGGGGGCCTTAGTTTCTTGGTGACTGTTGAATAGAGGGCATTCTCTGTTCTTTGCCATGTGAGCTCTCCATAGGGCAGTTTACAACATGGCAACTTGCTTGCCTCAGAACAAACAAGAAAAGCCAGAACGTGAGAGAGACTGAGCAAGACAGAAGTCAGTTTTTTAATGCTGATATCAAAAATGGCCTATCATCGTTTCTACTACCTTTGATACATTACAAGCAAGCCAAACAGTGTATCTCACATTCAAGAGATTAGGCTGGGCACATAGCTCAAGTGGTAGAGTGCTTGCCTAGCAATTATAAGGCCCTGGGTTTAATACCCAGTACTGAAAAAAAAAAAAAAAAAACAAAGGAGGTTATGATAATTGTCTGAGTCCATAAAATTCATACGTTGAGGTCCTAGCCCCTACTACCTTGGAATGTGCCTATATTTGGAGATAAAGTCTTCGAAGACTTAAGATTAAATGAGGCAATTTGGGTGGCCCATACTCTAATGAGTCACTACTTTCAGGAAGACACCAGGGATGCATGTGCAGAGGAAAAGTCACATGAGAACATGGTAAGAAGACAGCTATCTACATGCCAAAGAGAGAAGCCTCAAGAGGAACCAAACCTGTCAATACTTTGATCTTGAACTTCCAGCCTCTAAACTATGAGAAAATATATTAATGGGATTTAAGCCACCAGTCTGTGGTATTTTGTAATGGCACCTTAATACAGACATGAATAACAAGAGGCAGAGAACACTGGAAAACAACTCTGAAGGCAGTGGACTACTTTGTTGTCATAATTCTTTTTTGCAATAATCTCAAGAGGTTATTCTACTTTTGCAGAAGACAACATGTTTGGCATTCCCCAATATGTAACAGTAGCCTGTAGGCCATTAAACAATCTTAAATGAACCTGTATTCAGGAAATTGGAGGCTCTGTGATTTACAGTCAACTACAAGGTGTCAATTGCTGGAATTAACATACTTAAGAATTCAAAATTTAAGTAGTCTTAGAGTGCAGAACATAGAAAAAAATGTAGATTCACCATGTGCCCTAATTTGCATTTCAACAAAATCTAATCTCCACTTGAGATTAGACCTATTTCACTTGACATCATTTTTGGATCTATGCATATCCTAGGCATTCTCTGATCTAAAATGAAAACAAAACCACAGTAAGATTTCTTTCCCATGAGCTTTAAAAAAAAACAAAAAACAAAAAACAAAAAACTTAAGGACTGACTGAGTTTCCTACTATAGCCTTTCGGAGAAAAGTCTTAGTCTTTAACAAAAAGAAATTTAATCAATCATTCTATGGAGACCTTTTCAATATAAAATAACTCATGGGGGTTTTCTCCAAAGCATTTGGAAACTTTAATAATGTAGCTACCCACTCACATCAAACTGTTAATTAGTCTCTTTTTGCTTAAAGGAAACATAACACAAAAAATCAATAGGAAAATAAGATTGAGCAAATAATATAGCCCAACTCCATTTCTCATTGACAACTATGTCAATTTAAAAAAATAAAGTTGTCAGCCAGGCACTGGTGGCTCATGTCTATAATCCTAGCTATTCAGGAAACAGAGATCAAGAAGATGGTAGTTTGAAGCCAGCCTGGAAAAACAGTTCTCAATACCCTCTCTTGAAAATACCTAACACAAAAAAGGGCTGACAGAGTAGCTCAATTGGTAGAGCACCTGCCTCACAAGTGTGAGGCCCTGAGTTCAAACCCCAGTACAACCCACCCCCAAAAAAGGAAGCAAATGAAATGAGCTTCACCTTCACCCAGCTTTGGAAGTTGAGTCTGACCAGAAGGTTGCATTCTCACAGGACAGAGGAAATAGGAGACAGAAGTTTGAAGCTGCCATCGCTGAGATTCTAAGGGTAGGTGTTGGAGAAATGGGAATTGCACAGAAGAAAACACCAGAGAATGAACCCCTAAAATTCTTCTCAGGTTCTTAACAATAGGCTGTATGAGCTACAACAATCTACTAGAGAATAGGTGCCAGGAGAACTGAGTGGAAAATTCAGAGGCTGCATAGTCCTGGGAAGGTGGTTGGAATTCTAACCCAGCTAGAGCAGAGATGCTGGTCAACTCCCAGGCCTTCTAAATGAATGAATGAATGAATGAATGAATTTTAAAATGTCATCAGAAATGGATAAAAATTACTCCCCAGAAGTAAGGGCTATCCCAGTAGTAACTCCAAAACTGAAATTAACCCACCATAACAAAGCCTAAATCCAATTTTCATCAGAATTAAGGTGATCTGTCAGTAATTTAACTGCCAGCAAGAACAAAAGTCAATACTCTTTGGAGAAAGATATAATCCAAGGCTTCTACAAAGTATTATCTACTGTATGTTGCATAAAAAAAGTTACTATGTGAGGCCTTGGTTAAAGTAACTAATAGCCAAGAGAAGGAAGCAGGTACAGAAATGATTCAAATATTGAAGTTTGCACAGAATTTAGAGTAACTACAACTAGTATATTAAAAAAAAAACAGAAGTAAAGATTAACAATGAACATGAAAAAACAGAGAGAATTAGATTTTTTTTTGAGATAGGGTTTCATTAGGTTGCCCAGGGTGACATCAAATTCATCATCCTTCTAGCTCTGCCTTTCAAGTAGTTGGCATTACATATGTATACTACAATACCCAGCTAGAATTTTTTTTTTTTAAAGAATCAAGTAGACTTCCAATAACTGCAAATAACAGAAAATAATAAATTATCAGATGGGTTCACAGTACAACAAAAAACAAGATTAATGAATTTGAACACTGTTCAACATAATATATCCAAACTAAAATAGAAAGAAAAAAGTAGCATTCACCTTAAATCCATTATTAGGGGTACTCCCCTCATTTACTTTTTTCTTTTCTCCCAAGCAAACTCTTTTTCTCCCATTCAAGTATCAGTAGGCCTGATTCTACTATTAGCCTCAGAGATCAGACCTAATCTGGGTGGAATGGCAAATTCTTTTTTTTTTTTTAATGAAAAAAAGTAGGATGGAATTGGAGTTCAAGATAGTGTTTATCTTTAAGGAACTTCTACACAATAATTAAGAATTAACCTTACACACAAAAATTAAGCAAAAAGAATGTCTACATAATTTAAATTTCACCCTTTCTAGGTCTTCAATCTCTCCACATCCAGAGTCCAGAATCCAAACTACTGTGCTCCTTTTCAACAGGCTTGGTAACTCTATTGAATTGACTGACCTCCCCAAATTGCAGTCTCAAACTTTCCATTCAACTGGTGTCCATATTGTGTCCCATTCCTTTTAAACTTCGAGTACTGAGCAAATGGATACACTAACACCATGTAACTTATCTGTTAGCCCTTATAGATTTTCATTTGACATAACTCTGGAAATACAACACATAATGCAGAGAAGTAAGTCACTGAGGTGATACTCTTGAGACATTTCAGTGAGGGATGGCATACTTTAGAATAAATTTTAAATATTAATGAAAATAAGGATAAAAATGACATTGAAAATAATGCCTTCACTATACATTCTGTCTTGCACAAACTCTTGATCCATATGACATTTAATTATGTTTTATTTCCCTTCATTCAATCTCAGAAAAAAATAGTGAAAGGAAAAAAATTAACAGAAATAGTAAAAGGAAAATTTAACAGGGTGGGGAAGCACCCTGTTAAGATAGTCAGTATTAATGCAGTATCACAAGGAAGGGATTCTTCAAAAAGGGTGTTATGGTTTAGATTATTAAGTGTCCTCCCAAAAGGTTCATGTGTTGAAGACTTGGTCCCCAGCTAGTGAATTCAATCATTCAGAGGTGATTAGATCATAAGGGATCTGACCTAATCAATGGATTAATCCATTAATGGATTCATAACTTCATGGAATTAACAGGAGGTAATGGAAACTTTCAGAGGTAGGTCCTAGTTGAAGCCAAAATAAATCCTTTCTCCTTTAAATTGTTTCTCTCAGATATTTGGTCTCAGCAACAAAACAGCTAACACATTATATACTGTCATAGAATTTTCAATCAAAAAATTGTTGGACAGAGCATTCCACAAAATTTTATTCTAGTTTTAATAAAATGCACTTGTAGCTCTTCTAAGTTACTTTTCAACTAAATAATAATGACTCTCTACGTGTACCAGAAGGCTATACAAACTCTTCCTTCTAGCATTCTAGATTCTTCATTATCTGCTTACATTTAACTTATTCACATCTCTGGGCTGGCAGAGTGGCTCAAGCAGTGAAGAGCACCTGCCTTACCAGTGTAAGGTCCTGAATTCAACCCCCAGGGCTGAAAAAAAAAATTAACTTATCTACATCTAACTGCTGCTTCCCACTACATTTCTCCCTACATCAGAGCAGCACCTGTTTCTTGTATACAACTTCATTCAAAATACATCCAATAATGAATCTTTGTAGAAACTTTTCTTAGATCCTTTGTCTTAAACTGTAGAATAATATGGCAAGACTCCAGGAGGCCTAGTGGAGAAGTTGCTGTGAGGCTGGGAAGCAGAGCAAACACACAAAAAAATGGGTTTTGGCAGGTAACATTCTATACCATATTTCTACTTCTACATTGTAGCTACATAGTATGGTATTACTTCTATATTTGGTTAGCAAATATTGAGTCCCCCTGCCATGTGCCAGGTACTATTCTAGGTATTAAGAGTATAGTACTGAACAAAACCACCAAATCATGTCCTTATGGTAAGAAAGCTAGGTAAAAAGGGAGGTTTGGGGGAGGAAGGAGGGCTAATGAGGAGGAAGTAATGGGACTCACTTGAGTCCCGGAGGCAAGGCAGAGCATGGTCCCAAGAAACTAATTTGATCCTTTTGGAATTCACTAAAACCTCTGATTTCTCTTCATTCACACCTCATCAACATTTTTTTTTTTCTGGCAGCACTGGGGTTTGAACTCAGGACCTCAGGCTTGCTAGGCAGCTGCTTAATGCTTGAGCCAGTCCGCCAGTCTTTTCTTTTTTTATGATGGGTTTTTTTAGTTAAGGTCTCTCAAACTATTTGCCCAGGACTGACTTCAAATGTCAATCCTACTGATCTCCGCCTCCTGAGTAGCTAAGATTACAGGTGTGAGCCACTAGTGCTCAGCCCAATCTTGTTAACATTTGTTGGTCATCTTCCAAATAGGATACATTAAGAATACTAAACTTAAGATCTTGGTTTCCATCACCTTGTAGTGGCTACAGGCTACATACGATAGGCAACACTCTTATCAAATTGTATATGCATTTAAGATATGTTCATTTATTGCATGTAAAATATTCCTCAACTAAAATGTAAACTATTCAAGAAAACAAAAGTAAATGTTTAGTATTTATTATAACTGGCATAATTTTATAATAGATTTATGATATGAATGCTTTATGTGCTATTGTGTATAAGGCCCTAGATACTGGGTAAGGTACATACACACTCTCTGAAATTTGAAATGCTGACATTCTGTTCTTACAGTTGTCTGCTTTACATTTTACCAGTTGTATAAAGTATTTTAAAAAGTAGCACATGCCAATAATTCTGTACCACTTGCAGATCTGGGTTCAAATTCAAGTTTTTTTCTGTGATTTGGGGGGAAATTTCCCACACCTGTTTCATCTGCAAAGTGGACATAATATCATCCTTACCCAGGCTTTTGTAGAGACTGAATGAAGTGACAAGTCACAGTAAATATCCCTTTCCTGTGTTACCTCCTCCCAACATCTTTTGATGTCAAGTCCTTAGCCAGGATTTTAACTACCCATCATGACTCCTGCAGAGAAAAATTCTGGCCTTTTGCAATGATTCATCTTATGCAAGTTTCCAGTTCACAAAGAATTTTACACCTAATTCATACAATCCCATAACCCATGCATTCTTTATTGAACACCTATTACATGCCAGAACCTGTACTAAGCTCTAAAAATACAAAAGACAGTACCACATCTATGGAGTTTACATTCTAAAGAGTGTATACACACACTCAAAGTTAAAATATAACTTGACATGTGTGCATGTATATGTGTACAACTGGATTAGTAAAAGTTCTTTAAAGAAAAGATCAGCATAAGGGAAAGAATGAGTAGAACACAACAGGTATAAGGTTTGCTATTTTACACAAGGGCCAACGAAGTCCTCTTTAACAAGATGGCATTTGGACTGAGATTAGAATAGAGAAAGGAAGCCATGCATGTGGATAACAGGAAGAAAAGAATCCTACTAGAGAGAACAGTGCAGACTATAATGTGAGAAACATGCCTCACCTTCTGTGGGACAGAAAGATAACCAAACAGCAAGAGTGCAAATGATGAGCCAAGGCAACAGACACCAAAGGCATGTAAAAGCCAGATTACACAGGGCCTGACATGTCATGGAAAATAAGGATCACTATGGATATTAAGCAGAAGCAGGAAGGCCACTGCAAGTCTACAGCAGCAGTTCTTAAACATGACCTGCATCCAAATCACCTGGATTTGGTTAAAAAACAGACTGATCTCAAATCCTATAGCTTTTTTAACAGCTAAAAATTAGGAACCCAGACACTATCCATGTATAATTTTATCATGAACTGTTATTCAGCAAAAAAGGAATGAATTATTGATACTAGCTTATCAAAATGGACACCTGCCACAGCTTTACTTTCTCAATTTTAGAAACCTTGTATGACAAGGTAAAGAAAAATGTACAGCAGAGTATTAACTTAATAGTAATTCACTGATGACACACTTAGCAAAAACAAATGGGAGAAGGCCACAAACTAAAGTAACTCTATGGGACTTAAAAACAGCTCAAGGGTTGAGGTTATAGCTCAAGCTGTAGAGCACTTGGCCAGCAAACACAATGCCCTGGGTTCAACTCCCAGTAACACCAAGAAAAAAAAACTTTTTTAGCAACATCATACATACATTCAGAGATGCTGAAGCAATTTACTAAAATGAAGCTACTTACTAAAACTGGTTTCCAGCAAGCAACTCTTAAAAATTCCATTTAAAATAATTCCCCTTATACAATAAGCTTCCATTCCTCCCCATCTCCACAGCAAACAATACTTGATGAAACAGATCTAAACAGCCAAGATGCATTTACATTAGAAATAAAGAAAAAAAAATTGGCTGTAACAGCTCCAAACACCTGATTTACGTTCACAAATGATCATTCTCTACCTCAACACTGTATTTTTAAAAGTCAATAGGCTTCTTCCAAAATGTGTCATGTCTTGAGGTTCTACTTTATTTCAATATTTCTATCTTCCAAACTAAGTAAATACAGCTGTTTTGTTAGGAGAGTGGAAAAAGCTAAATAATGAAGTAGGCTGCAAATGCAGGCTAAAAGCCAGTCATGGCAGCACATACTTGTACTTCCAACACTCAGATGACAATTTCTAGGCCAGCCTGAAGTACACAGGGAGACCCTATCGCAAAAACACAAAAATTAATACAGATAAAGGTCCCAGGAAACCAGTATCTATAACTGACAACTAGTTCCCATTAATTAACTGCCTTTTCTTCTACCAGAAGACAGAAGTGCAACTGTGCTGTGTATTCCCCATGGGCTACTGTCTGGTCAGTTCTAGTTTGCTAACAACATTGATGAGACTCTTAGACTCACATTTAACCTACAAACAAATCAGACATACAATTCCCCAATGCCATTTCCCCTAGCAACGCAGATACTGGAACTCCCATTTCTTGTAGTCATAATTTTATTTCAATGCAGTGCAACAGGAAATTTGTCTCCATTCTTACCACCTTAAACCATCTCTGTGTGAGGGAATTATCAATTCCAACTTGTTAAGTGAATGACCAGGAATTGACTTGGAAATGTTTTTATTTTTAAGCCAGCATCCAGACACATACCTTTGTTTGAAAAAGTAACAAAGGGCTTAATTTTTACCTGATAGTCCTAGTATGCTCAATTCAATAAAGACTCAAGACATAACATTGCTAAAATATTTATTTTGATCATCTATTATAAATAAGTCAGTAGAAGTTCCATTCTGCCATAGATGCATCTGAAAAGAGCCCCATGCCATCCAACTTATGATTGACTGTCTGAACGATGTTCCATTTCTTATCCCAGCCAGAGCACACATCTTCCATGTTGACCCTGTTCGATGATTGCTTCCATATCCAGATGACCAAACAGTCCTTTATCCCCAAAGTAGGCTAAAATGTTTGTGAAGGGGAAAAAAATAAATTAAACCCTGAAACAAAACTTTATAAATAGCTGAAGAACTAGAAGATTTTATACATTTATGTTTGTGTTTGCTTATCTGTCAAATTCAGTTACTAGAAGAAAAGGACCAATGTCATTAAATAAACAAACATATAAATCAAACATACAGAACTAGATTTAAAGAAATGAAAAGAAAAATGTAAGTTGACATGTAAAATGAAGTCAGTCAAAAGATAAATGATTAATGATTTTCATTAAATGGAAGGACTGAGGAACCCAGATAATAAAGCTATTATTAATTCTGAGAGTCAGACTTGCGTAGAAAGCCTACCACAACTCCCAGTTATAATCCCTTCTTTAAAGCTGTGGAAACTAAGCCATTAAGATGGTTACAAGTTCTAAGTGGAAGAGTGGGATGTAAACTGGCCTTAACTTTGGCCTACCCATACTCTAAGGGCATTGGCCTCCATTTCCATTTCACCTAATCCTTACCACAAACATTCTAAATCCACTGAAGAGCCCACACTTTCAAATCATTTGTTAACTGGAAGCAACAGGATCCAGGAAGGAGAAAAGAAGTTAACATGTCTAAATTCTGAGTAAAACTGCATTATAAAAGGACAATGAGGTTCTGTAAAGTTTATTTTCTCTGTGCCTGGGGGGGGGGGGAAACATACATCTATTTTTATTTATCAAATATGTTATTAAATAGCATACAGTTAAGATATGAAAATAAACTTGAACTATGAAGATCTCTTTCTCAGGACTGGAGCTATAGCTCAACAGTAGAGCACTCTATCATGCGCAAGGCCCTAGGTTCAATCCTTACCACTGCAATCCATCCATCTACCAATCAATCAATATCTCTTTCTCAATGTAATTAGCATTCAAGTCTTCCTTTGTCTCATACAATACAAATAATGACTCTCTTTGTTAAGTTATTTGCCTTAATGATGTTCACTAAGCTACTACCTCTTACGCATTAAAATACTACATTTTGAATATGGCATTCCTATCAATCAACAATTGCTGACCACATACAATATACTACACTGGGCTACTAAGATGAATGTGGTTCTGATACAAAAAGCCCAACAACCTACCAAAGGAAACAAATCAATAAATTGTTAACTATATCATTTACATAAGTATTATATAAATTTATATATGAGCAATAGAATTTATATTAATAAACAGCATTTTTATACTAATGAAAACCATCATGTACACAATTCTGTCCCATTCAGGATACAGAGTAGACGATCCAGGAAGACCGCTCTAGTAGTCTCCCCAGTGCAGCCAGCACTGTGTATGAAATTCTGTAAGTAGGCATCAATTCTTTCCTAAAATGGAAGTACACCTAGGAAGGAGACCAGAAGACACTCTAATGACAGAAAAGATTTTAAAGGTCAGTACAAAAAAGGAGGGGAGCACTGAGAAGACATTAGGGTGAAGAAATAAAGCTTTCAGGGAATTTTTACATCTAACCTTTAACTTTGAAGGGTCAAAATGTACTATAATAACTGAGGCCATTCCATCCTCACTCTGGATCCTAGATTACCTAAGGCACAAGGACCAAGAGTGAGGCCCCCTTAATTAATTCAACACTTGTTAAACAGCTACTTTAGGTGCTTGCAGGGAAAATAAAATGTAATGTAAATAAGCTACAAACATAATACAAGGTAGAGAACTGACAGACACCAAAGATTACTGCTGAACACAGAAATGGGATCAGTTTCAGCCAGGAGAAAAGCAGGAAGAGATTTAGCAAAGAGGTAACATTTGAGATTAGGCTTTCCAGAAAGCAGGTGTTGTAGGCAGAAACTAATGGGAATGAGCATTCCAGAATGAGGAAACACAAGCAAATAGGCAAAGGCATGAAAATATTTTATTCTGGGATTAGCATGCAGTATCATGTAGCATGCTGTTCTTTAAAAAGGAGGTAGGGATAAAGGAGATGACACAGAAAAGATTAAAAGCTGCTATTAACAGTTTTTTGATCACATTACTTAACAAATACTGCTAACACTTTACATACAGTATTGTTATCTAATCCCCATGGCAACCTTATGAAGTAGGTATTATTATGTCCACTTATAAAAGAAGAACATCAGCTTAGAAAGTTTAATAGCCTCTTGGGAAAAGGTATTTGATAATTTCCAGTGCTTGGGAAAAATTCACATAGCTTGACCCAATAGTCCCATCTAGGATAATGTGCTCCAAGGTAATTGTTCTCTAAGGAAATAAATGATACACTTTTCTCATCTTCTGAGAAAAGAAGATGCCAGTGAAGCACAGCAGATGGAAGAAATTTGTATCACATGGCAATGTGCTGAGTAGTAAGGTTACCTGCAGGGGGCCATGTGACCCAGTAGAAGGACTTCAGACTTTGGAAATAAGTATATACTGACTGTCCTGTTCTGAAGGACTGACACGACAATACAAATAATATGTATAAAGCACCTAAAATAATAACTGATAGATTATAGGTGACTATGAATAATACTATTATTATAGGTTGCCATCCATAATTTGAAAAACTGAAATTTGAAACATTTCTAGTCCCAAGCATTTTGGGTATGGAATAGTCAACCTGTATTATTATTTTTTGCCCACTCTAGGGGAAAAAAGTGACTTAGAGGAGGATTTTGAAGAAACTGAAGACCTAGAATAGCCAGTAAAGTCTGTTAAGGCAAAATACAAGAGATGTCTGTGAGACAGAGGGCCAAGCTAAAATCCCACAGCACCACAACACCAGTGTGCAATGGTCAATGGTTTGTCCTCATAGTGCCATCAGTCCTTCTTTCCAGAACACACCTGTTTGAGATTCTGGAGATACAGATATAAAAATATACACATAAGCATATATATAAGAGTTTTCACAAACTGCTTTATTTTAGATTTTGAATGTCCCTTAAAAAGCTCAAGTGTTAAAAGGCTTGGGTGCTAGCCTGTGAAGTTTTTTGGGGGTAGAAGAACCTTTAAGAGGTGTAGCCTTGTGGGAGGAAGTTAGATTACTGGGGGCATGCTCTTGAAGGGGCTACTAAGACTTCTGTCCTTTTGTCTCTCTTTCTTTGCTTCCTCTCCTCCATGAAGTGACTAGGCCTTCTCTATCACATGCTCTGCCATGATGTACTACTGTGCTACCTAAAGCTCAAATCAACAGGGCCAAGAAACCAGAGACTGACGCCTCTGACACCATGAACCAAAATACACCTTTCTTCCTTGTAAGTTGAGTTTCTTAAGGTATTTTGTCACATTAATGAAAGCATACTAAAAAACAAGGACACATACTTATATATGTGTATTAACATGGATACTGGGTGAGTATGAAGTTTTTACAAGTGCTTATGCAACACCAACAAGGTTGTTTATGAGGAAGGAAAGTGACAGTGAATTTATGGAGCCATAAGTGTTCATATACTTTGATTTACTAATCTCATGAGAAATTACTGTAAGAAAATAAATCAAAATATATAACACCTAAATATATTAAAATGTATCATTATGTAAAATACTGAAAAATTGAAAAACCTGTGTAATCAGCAACTGGAAAATATCAACTCTAATTTTATGTGAAGAAAAAAAATCCTATGTACCCTTGGTAGAGTGATATAAAAAGCTGTATTTATCTGAATAAGGATAAGATGGGAATGTAAAAAATTCAAATAGCTCACCTTTTAATGTGGTAGGATAATTCAGTTCTTTTCCTTTTAAAATGTCTTTTATTATGAATATAGCATAGTAAATAAAAAGTTCAGAAGGCGAAAGAAGCTACCTGGAAACACAAGCTAACCTGATCCACAAGCTTTTTTTCAGTGTAGCCCAAGACTACACTGACTGGTAAAGGTCCATGTCAACTACTACCACTATTATGCTTTTGCTTCCCAATGAAGGGAACATGAACATTTTCAGGGCACATGAACATTTGCCCTGAAATGTTTATCTTTAAGAACAGTACCTTAAAACTGTTGGTTCAGGCATTCCAGGATCTGCACCCCTTTTAAATCCTAAAGAAAGAAAAGAAAAATAAATACTAAAACCTAGCAGACAAAAAAAAAATCTACAATCAAGATTTTCTTGTTAATCCCATCTAGGATGGCTATTTTAGATTCCCAGATCTACCAACACTAGACTAACCTGTGCTACAGAATTGTTTCAACTACAGTATGAAACTATGTCCAGGTCTAATTGGTAGGGCAAGCTACCTTTTATCTACTATATACAGAATTAGCACAGTAGTTCTAAGCATGCTCTACTTTTCACTGTTAGTCATTACCTAGAAATGTTACCATGACTCCCACATCATCTTGATGAAAAACATGAATACAAATATTTAGAAAACCAAACTAAACTGTTTTGAAAGCACAACTGAGGATAATAGAAAAAAAATTCAATAATTAGACAACCTAATTAAATCAACTCATTACAAGTATGATTAAATAAATCTTTTAATTAATTTGCTGACATACATGTTGATCTGTTGAAATAACTGATTAAAATTAAGAATATCAAGAATTATGAGGGAGGGGGCAGGGGGCATGGGGGAGAAATGGCCCAAACAATGTATGCACATGTGAATAAATGAAAAAAACAAAAGTTTGCCTACTAGGTAACAAAAAAAAAAAAAAAGAATTGTGAGAGGTCAGATGTGGTGGTGTAGCACTCAGGAGGCTGAGGTAGGAGGATCTTGAGTTTGAGACCAGCCTGGGCTATATGGTAAGACCTTATCTCAAAAAAAAAAAAAAAAAAAAAAAAAAACTGTGAGAGATCTGAAAATTTACCTTATTTTCAAGATAACAAACTAGCCTAGCAGTCTCACAGATGCTGGTAGAAGACAAAAGGTTCAGAGTCATTCATATGCAAAGGAGAACTTATTACTCCCAGCAGTAGCATTAGTAAAGAGTATCATCATTTTGCTTCAGTAACCCAAGAACCAATGCAAAACCCCAAAGAGGGCCCGAATTTTCTGTAATATGCTATATGCGTGTCTCCCCTGAGCTCTGGAGGGAGGCACTGTTTTCCAAAGTTGTTTGTTCCACAAATATCCTCAAAAGATAACAAAGGCTCATCAGAACCTGTGCTCACAAGACTTGCAGAAAGGCAAGAGACCATGGAAAGTTGTCCTCCAATTTGTGGCTCATTAAAACCTTTTTGTTGGTAATGCCCAGACAGATTCTTCATCACTGTGTACTTTCTGTCATATTTCATAATACTATATACTCCATGAAGCTCTAAGAGGTATGTTTAAACCTAAATTTCACAAGAAGTTAATCTGCTGAGATGGAAGAAGTAAAAAAAAAACCTGGGAAGCAATTTAAACATAAAATTAAACTTTGTACACACTATGAGGGAAAAGACAATAATAAACAAGGAATAAGTATTGGAAAGATAATCTTAACATCAATCTTGAATGACCTGAGCTGCATGCCAAGGCAAAAATCCCATAATAGTCCTTGGAAAGGGAACCAGTGTGCATAAAATGTAAAGAAAAAAATACTCTAGTATGGAAAAGAAAAGCATTATCCACTCTTCAGAACAAAGCCATTGGAAAATAGTATTGTAGCAACCAGTTACAACTTTCTAACAGTAAAAAAAGGAACCTCAAAAAGAGGAGAAAGAGCTGGACATTATGGTTCATGCCTATATTCCCAGCTACTCAGGAGGATGCAAGTTCAAGACCAGTCTGGGTGTACATAGTAAGAATCCACCTTAAAAAAAGTGGGGGGCGGTGGAGAGAGGAAGAGGTAAGACTTACAGAGAAGCAAAGAAAACTACAGGGACAAAGAAAGTAAAAGCAGGCTAAAATAGGATACCACATTCCCAACCATTAAAAGTGGCAGTATAAAAAAGAGAAAGAGTGCTCGCTTTCAGCAGCACATATACTAAAATTGAAACAATACAAAGCAAGGATGACACGCAAATTTGTGAAGCATTCCCTAATTTTTTAAAAATAGGGAAAGAATCAAGACTCCATACCTTTCTTTTTCTCCTTTTTTTAAAAAACATATTTTGGGCTCTTTTATCTTTTCTAATTTTTCTTTTCCCACCTCATACCTTACTTAGCTAAAAGGAGAACTAGTTCAGTGTCTGAACAGCCAAACCAAGTCCTTTGAGTGGCTGGCACAGCCTTATATTTCCAACATGAACAGGAGGATCTCAAGTTCAAAGCCAGCTTGGGCTACATGGTGAGACACTGTTGGGGAAGGGTGGGGGAGCCTTTGATCATTAAGTTAAAAATTGGGGGGCAAGGGGATGCAAGAAATAAAGGTGACAACACACCCTGTAAAAGCTGTCATTTACTGTAATCCTTGATACCTATATAAAGTCACTAAAATGTTGGTAAGTAATACTTTTAAAAATTGATTCAGGCTGGGTGCTTGTGGCTCAGACCTGTAACCAATCCTACCTACTTGGGAGACTGAGACTGAGAGGATTGAGGTTTGAGGCTAGCCAGGGCAAATCATTTTTGAGACCCCCCCAATCTCCAAAATAACCAGAGCAAAACTGGACTGGAGGTGCAGCTCAAGTGGAAGAGTGCCTGCTTTGCAAGCACAAAGCCCTGAGTTCAAAACCTAGTCCCACCCAAAAAAAAAAAAAAAAAGCATTCAAAATAAGGGAGGAAAAAAGACCTTTATAATTTATAGCCACGGGTGCCTGAAAAATGTTGGGTCTACTCAAAGGTTTTGTCAAGACTAAGAATACTGTATCTTATACAATGCATGACACTTAAAATAAATTGGAAGTAGCACTTTGTTAAGATCCTACTTTAAAGTGTGAACCATGAGTTTCTGAAGTGTCAAACACTATGTTTAAACTGACAAGAGCTGGGCTAAAAACCTATGCTGTTTTCCTTTCACAGTACTGCCTGAAAAGGGCAATAAGATTAAAAAGAAAAGTTACTCAGAAACAAGACAAGGTCCCGGTGTGCAGCCCTAGGTAAAAATACTTGCCTGGGTACCGACAAATCCTTGCAGTATAGCAGAATGATAAAGCATTATGGCCTTGATGTCCCACTGCCTGAGTCTATAGCCCCCCTCAGTGTAGTTGTGTGACCTTGGGCAAGGAATATAAGAGTTTTCTATGGTCAGTGTCCTCCCCTGTAAAATGGGGCCAGTAAAAAAAAAAAAAAAAATCATCCAAACTGTACAAGTGAGAGGGCAGAAAGGGCACTGCACAAGTGCTTTAAGGCAGTGACATGTTTACGAGGTGTCCAAAGTCCCAAATCAGACTTCTTTCCACTCAGGCCCAAATGGAGCGGCAAGAAACGCGCTGAAGACCCACCTAGTGTCAGGGAATTAGTCACTTTCACATACATCGGGTCATCTACCTGCCCTCCAGACCATCCTGAAAAGTAGGTCTTACCTCCATTTTACACACGTTAAGTACAGAATGCGAGGGATTACCTGACTTGGTAAAGACCGCTCTATTAGTAAAGGAAAGAACTCGCGCTCAAGTTAAATCCACCCCATTTGCCTCGACCGCGGCGTTGGCAGCGTTTCCTGCTCCCGCCCCCTAAGGCCAAAGATGGAGTTCGTCGACTTCACAGCCCCTTCCCTCCGGTTTTCTCCCACGTTCTTCACCCACTGACCCAGGTAAATCACGAGAGGAATAAAGCCCCAGCGGATAGCAAACTGGCCGCCCTTGAAGAGCTGCTGCAGCCTCTGCTTGGCCTCTTTGCTTAGCTTCACCATGGCGATGGCGTAGAGGCGCAGTGAGGAGCCTCACCGCAGCGTCCGCGTAGGGAATCCGAAAAAGAAGAGGAAGTGCGCACGCGCCTTTACGGCAGGAGTCGTGAGCGTCCCCAGCAGAGGTCGTAATTCATCGTCCTTAACAAGCTCTGCTCCTCCCTCCTCCGCCGCGCCGCCAGTGGGAGGCGCATGCGTGATTAGTTCGGCTTGCTTTACGAGAGTCAAGAGTTCACTTTCCTCCTCAAAATTCTAATTACCTGGTTACCCTGGTTGCTGTCGGTTACTGGAGGCTGTGCTGTTGGAGTTCCTTTAGCTCGGAATGACCTCTAAGAGGTCGTTTGTAAGAGCACACAATCTCCAACTGTTCCTTCCTTGATAGAGAAGGAATGTTAATTAAATTAGAAAAGGAGAGATAATGTTAATTAAGTTAGAAAAGATAAATCAGACTCAGTCTGATTTGCTTAATATAATCTTGTATAATTTAAGTTCTCAGGCTTTCTTGCAATACTCGGATTTGAACTCGCGGCCTACACCTTGAGCCACTCCACCAGCCCTTTTTTTGTGAGGAGTATTTTCAAGATAGGGTCTCACGAACTACTCGACAGTGGGCCTTTGAACCTCGATTCTTCTGATCTCTTCCTCCTGAGTAGCTAGGATTACAGACGTGAGCCACTGGCTTCTGGCTCAGACTCTGTTTCCTCAAGCCAGAGGTTGAACTGCAAGGGAGGTTAGAAACTACCCTTGTTCTATTTGACACACCCCTCGGCCTCCACATGTTCGGAGTTAGGAACTTTCCCCATGAAACTCCTTTTAAAAGTTGGCGAATTCCATTGCAACAATTAAGGGACGTTAATGGTAAATGACACTCCTTTTAGCCCATTTTGCCCTCATTGGTGTAAAATAGCAGTTCTCCACTCTGGCAGCACTCAAAGCTATACTCCTGCTGGAGACCTACTCCTAGAGATTCTAATGAGGGGGAAAGAGGGACTGTCATTGGTTTGCCTTTGAAGTTCCCCCAGGTGATTCCAATGGGTAGCCTGCGTCCCCAAATTCTGATACAGTAACTGCCTGACTGCTGTCATATTTGAGCTTTTGACTCCAGGTCTAGGACTTCTTGCTAAGGCTCTAAGATATTTCTAAGGCTTTGACCTTGAGGACTTTCCTGGCTCATTCTCAAGATACAGTCACATTTTCTGTGAATCTTAAGATGTCCAATGGCTCCTAAAGATTTCCCTTTGCATTATGGTCATGTCTGTGTTTGGATCATCTTCATAACAACAATTTGTGCTACTATGTCTGTCACTGGCTTAAGTACTTCAATACATTAGTACTTTACTAATTCTTGTAAAACTAAAATTTATGTTATGGGCCTCATACATAAAGATACTGGAACTCAGATATTAAATAATTGATCCAAGATCACAGTTTGTGCTCTTAATCATTATACTACATTGCCCCTTCTAATATCTGAGCTCCTCCAGAGCAGAAACTGTTTCTTTCTCATCTTTTCATCTAAATACCTGATACAAAGTAAGAATGCAATGAATGTGGCAAGTATCCTGTCAGGCTAAACAATAATACCAATGCCATTTGCCTTTTTCACACACTCATTGAGGCTTACTGTATGGTAGCCACTAGAGATAAAAGATTTTCTAATTTTTTTTTTTTTTTTTTTTAGGTACTGGGGATTGAACCCAAGGCCTCACACTTGCCACTGAGCTATACCCCCAGCCCAAGATTTTCTTTCTAAAGAAGCATGCTCTTAATGAGTTCATCATTGAGTGTATTAGAAGTGAGTAAACAGTTGATTCCAATGCAATGTGAATATATTTGTATATATACTAAGTACTACAAGAAGGTTATGCATAAATTATGATAGAAAAGCAGATAGGTGACACCTAACATTGCCTAGGAAAGTCAAGGAACTTTTGAAGAAGCCAGTGGCAGTCAAACTGGAGAGAATATATGTGAGTGAGACTCATTAAGAATGTAAAATCAGTAGGACTTGTGGGTCAAGCTGGAAGAGTTAGTCTAGGATGATTGCCCAGTTCTGGGTTTGTGCAGTAGTCTCACTTCTTGACTTCTACAAAGTGGTAAAGTTTATGTAGCTTCACCTTGACATTGACTCCTACACATAGGGTTGGAAATGAGAGCAATGTTGTAATGGCTGATGGATGTTATGTTCCTTTGATACATTTCTTATTAGAGGAAAAAGGTCAAGACTCTCTTCTTTATTCTTGCTTTGCCCTTCTGGTTTAGTACCATATAGCCTAGAGTAAACTAAAATAATAGCCAGAAGCTAAGTGGACTTCGTATCTGTGGTCTCCATCCTACTACGTAAGTAGTCAACTCTTCTGATCAAAGTTCTGCTCCTGTCACCCTCTTTCTGAAGATTTCTGGTGATTTACCAAGAGCTACCTCACTAAATCTGTTTGTTCTTCTGAAAATAAGTGTAATTCTTACAATGTTTTTTTGTGAGAGAGAAAAGCAGCTGATGTTTATGAAAGGTTTTTTGCAAACCTTGGAGTGTTAAACACATAGTAAGAAATATCATAAAGATAAAAGATAGTACCCAGAAAAAAAGATAGTACCCCATGATAAAAAAAAAAAGTACCCTTTATTGGAACCAAAAAGAAAATTAACTTAGGAGGAGAAAGCTAGCCTGTGCTGAAATAATCAGGACAAACCTCACAGAGAGCATGGTACTTAGCAATTAGTAACACTACATTATAAGCCATAATGTATTTGTTCATTCTAAAAGATCAGGTACTGAGGCTATTCAGATCCTGGTGCTATTGATAATTATGAGATACCATCCCGACTTAAAGGTTGAAAACAAGGTATTAGGAAATTACTTGTTCATGTGCACGTGACTAATCCTTGGAAAAACAGTAACATAAAGACCAGAATAAACCCAAAACCCAGGGGCAAAAGATTTGCATTTAAATCCTGGTGGCTTTATCACTTAGCTATGTGATCATAATCAAATTAGTTAATCTTTCTGAGTCCCTTTTCTCATCTGAAGAAAAGGATAGCAGTAGTTTCCACCTTCATCAGTAAACACAAAGAAATGATCTGCATGAAACAGTGCCTCGCTAAGTAAAAATGTAGTCAAATGTAAGCTGTCACTATTATTGTTTGTTGCTTGTATCTTCATTTTTACTAGTTACAGTTTTAAAAATCAAGATTTTTCTGAAGTTTTTTCTAAAGCTGCCAGCCTTGTGGGAACTGGCTGTACCGACTACTTACACAGCCAAAAAAGTGGAAACATGTAATACAAGAATAATGAAAAACAGTCATCCAGACAATATTTTAATTTTGTCTCCAATAGATCTTAATACGATGCATGAAGAAAAGAACACAGGCTTTGAAGTCATGTGAATCTAAGATCACATACCAAGAGTACACTGTCAAAGTTTGAACTCAGTACTGCCATTTACTCCAAATCCAGACCTTAGAACTAGCTGATAACTTATCAGAAAATCTAATTAGTTCACCATGGTTACCAGGAAAACAAGGCTTAGTTTCCAAAATGCAGCCAACTTGATGAGCCAAATCAAAAAGAGGGAAAAATTCATTCTGCATCTTATTTCTCAGAAATGGTTTGTTTAAAAATACATCAGTATTCAAACACCATGTATTTTCTTGGATTTTAACTCTTTCTTTGCCCTCTCTTTTTCCACTAGGATGTTTTTGAGCAGATAAACCATTTCTCATTGCATGATTCAACTTAGAATTCTTAAACACACCAAACAAGCATATGCATGATATAAAATTTTAACAAAGAAGAAATTAGTTAAAAAAAAAAAGAGTTACTAAAGTTGGGCATGTGAGTGCATATCTATAATCCTAGCACTGTGAAGACTGAGGGAAGAGGATCTCAAGTTTCAAGCAAGCCTGGGCTACATAGGAGATACTGTCTTAAAAAAAAAATCTCTGGGACATCAACCAAGGATAAGGCTCTGCCAGGAAAAGGAAGTTTCAGAAAACTGCCATACCCAACCACTGCTCCCCCTCCAAGGATTTAGTAACTTATTTAGAAAAGAAGTTACAAAGGACTGGGAAGTTCAGGGGAAACTTCATAAAAATGAATTTTTTTTTCATTTTTTCTTTCAGTACTGCGGCTTGAACTCAGGGCCTACACCTTGGACCACTCCACCAGCCCTTTTTTGTGATGAATTTTTTTTCAAGATAGGGTCTTGCGAATTATTTGCCCAGACTGGCTTCAAGCCACAATCCTCCTGATCCTGCGTCCCAAATAGCTAGGCATGAGCTATAGGCATGAGCCACCAGTGCCCAGCTGAATTTTTTTTTTCCAGTGCTAGGGATTCAATCTTGAGCCTCTAGAACACTAGGCAAGAGCTTTACCACTGAACTACACCCCCATCCTCCTAAACCCCCAATCCCCCAAGCTGATTTTTATGGTTAGGGAAGCAGAAGAAAAGAAGAAATGCCAGAGCACATACCATTATGGGGGAGAGGAGTGTGGGAGAGAGAGAGAAACAGAGAAAAAAAGAGAGAGGTATTTTAGATAGAATAGAAAGCACCAGGCAAGAAATAATGAGAGCAAATTGGAGGGGGGGAAAAAAAGTCTTAATGTCAAGAAATTTGGATTTTAGCCAGAGAGTCTCTGGAAAGTGGCTGAATATTTTAAGTGGGGAAAAAATGTACACAATAAAAGCACTTTTAGAATTTAGTTCTTATTCAATTTATTTTATTGAAAGGGAAATAAAATCACATTGTCTAAATTTACAAGATATAAAAGGGAATATAATGGAAGGTCTGCCTCTTCCTTCTGTCCCCCTGCTGCCTATTTTTCTCCCTCAAGGCAAACCAATGTCACTAGTTTCTTATATATTCTTCCAGAGACATCTATGCATATGGAAGCAAAAACACATAAATTCCATCCCTTCTCCCCCTTTTTTTGTAAGTGGGGAAAATACACATTTATCTTGCAGTTTTTCCCTCAATAAACATACCTTAGAGATTCTCTTGTATCTCTGCAAGAGAATATATAAAAAAGAGCCTTCTTCACTTTTTTAAATTGATGGATTGAAATAAAACATAATGTAGTTAAAATTCTCTCTGCCTTTTCTGCACCTTGCTGCCCATTCTCTCTGGAGGCAACACTTTGTATCTGGTTTATTCTGTATCCTTCCAGAAACATTGTAGGCATATGGAAATGAACACAGATACACTGACCCACACACACACACCTTACTTTTAAATAAGGTACATATATACTCTCACTATCTCACCATTTTTTGTTTAAAAATATTTTTCAGAAATCTGAATAAAGTCTCTGTTTGAATTAATAATGTCATACCAATGTCAATTTTCTGGTTTTGACAATGTATTATTTTTATATGATGTTATCATTGGGGAAGCTGCATGAATGATAAACAGGAACTCTGTTTATCTTTGGGGGGCTTCTTATGAGTCTTGAAGCATATCAAAACAAAAAGGACTATAAATATTTCTTAGTGTTTATCCATTATTAGTACACAGCTTCATTTTTACAGAAGCACAGTAATACTTCTATAATTTATTTAACTTGTACTCTATGAAGGCAAACTATCTCAGATTATTTTAGCACTGAAACTGGTACCAGGGTCCATCAGTATTCATCCAGTGTTTGACTCTGTCAGGTGTTATCAATGGACCCAATTAGGTAACCACAAAGGGCCTGACAGGAGAGCAAAGGCCAGAAGATCTGGAATATGGCGTTCTCATCCTCCACCCTCTGCTCATCAGCAGCTTGACACTGAGCATGTCACAGTCCTTCAGTTTCAGTTCCCTCCTCTACAACATTTAGATTACTGCCCCTGCTTCTTTCCCAATTATTTTGAGGATTTGATGAGTTGATAGTTGTAACAATACTTACTCAAGGTGAATCCATTGTGCAAATGTAAAGGTTGGCAGGTGTGATTCTTTCCATGGAGCAATCAGAAGTAGCTGAAGATATCTCACGACAGATTCAATTTCAGTTTGAAGAGTGTCAAGGAGAGCTGTGCCCTAGTACATATTATTTTTCACTTAAAATGACTTTCTGGACCCTTCTGTTTTCCAAGTCAGTCACTGTCAGAAGATGTGCCACACAGTAATAATAATAATAATGAATAAAATATTTTCACTTGATAGACATTCTGTACCACTAAACTGACAGTTCAGTGGCTCCAACAGGTTGACTTCTTTGCAGTAGTATAAAAGCAAGTCATTCTATGGGACATATATACAAGCAATTTTTAAAAATAAAGCATGCCAGATGGTTCTGACTCAGGGGCAATAATCAAAATGTTGGTTTCTACCTAGCTAAGCAGTCCCACTGGTTAACAAACAGCAAAAACACACTGATTCATATAGGCAGGAAATCAGGGCAAAGAGTGTTTGTTTTTCCCCAAAGGAACTTCATATTTACTTTCTCTAAGAACAAGATACTATGTTACCAACACTTGTCTTTAAATTTGTTTATAAATTTTCTCTTTAATATTCCATGGCACAGTGCTTAGAAGGATTCAAAGCTTTTTTTTTCCTGAAGAAATCCAGAGCTCCTCTTACAGAGATACCAGTTCCACACAGCTTGCCCAAAGTGGACACTAACTCTCCTAGAGGTAATAACATCTTCTGGTTTCAGAAGATGGTTTCAAATCTTCATAGTGTTTCATTCAGTGGGGCCCAGCCATGGTGATGTTAATCAGATAAGCTTCTCACATTTTACCCTAAGGAAACTATGAACACTTTGAAGGAGCTTACCATGATCATCTTAACTTCCCTCCTCACCCACAGGAATGGGTCCCCAGGATTTTTGCCTACAGTGACCCACCATTATAACCCTGTTAATTGACAAAGCATAGATTCTCCACTCAGAGCCAATAAGTCTTTCTCCCTGAATGTGGAATTGGGACAAAGAAACTCTACTTCAGTCAAAAATGGGATCTTGAAAGAAAGAGATATAATGTATATAATGTATAATTGAAAGAAATGGAAGGGAGCCATCTTCTCCTACCATAAGGCCTAAGCAAGAGAGAAAAATTAAGCACACCACAGGGAAGTACTCAAAAGAGGTTCATCTGATCAGTAAGTCCAGGTCATTGCTTTCCCACCTTCTCTGTGATACCCCTCTGTCACTGAAAATTCTCCAATTGGCTGAAGGTAACTTGAGTTGGTTTCTTACATCAAAAACATAACTAGAAAAAATAGCTTCCCATGCTATTCATTGCAGCAAGGTTTGCAACTTGGAAACAACCTTAATGTTCAGAAGAATTATCAGTACTGGCATATACAGATGTGCAGCTGTTTAAAACAGATATTATGTAGACCACGTAGCAACAAAGTTAAGGGTCTAACTAATAGAAGGCACAATGCAAAATTTCATGCGCATTGGGATGTTGTAATAACAGTTGTAATAACTTATAAAAATATATTTAAGACTAGAAGAAAAGAGAAAACAGAGAAACAAAAAAGGTGGAAAAGGAAATGTAAGGTGGTAAATACCTGAACTTGAACATGGCAGTGGGGTAGAAGTGAAAGTAAAAATGTGAATGATCTATTCAATGAAGCATTGATGGGGGAGATAAGGATTTACATATGGCTAAGAACTTTTGTTTGGGTGACTGTGTCTTGATGCTATTGACACAAATAGAAAAGGACAGGGAAGAAAAAGAAGAAAAGAGAAAGACAGGAAAGCAAAGAGCAACATAATATTCTTGGAGCAAGCACTCCAATATTTTGGAAGAGTTTATACCATTTTGTTAAACATAAAATCATGTCTTAAAAGAAACCTGGAAATCTGGTTTTCACGGAAAACATGAAGTGACCCACCCATATCACTTAGGTAAGACTTAGCAGATCCAGGATCTTATACTGTCCATTATTCCATAAAAAAGAAAATGAAAATGTATTAAGGTGAAGATATTGTTGGCAAAAACTTTTTCAATGACCTATTGATAATGAAACTCTCATTTCATGGTAAAAGTCTTCCCAGAGAAGCATTGTTATTTAGGGATATTGATTTGATAGAGGCTGACAAGTTTTTCAGGTAACTGACAAAACAGTATTTTGAAATGTTTTCCTTTCTAAGAAAGACAGCTCAAGCTAGAGACAAGGACAAGATATATACATGAAAATCTTTCCTAGCAAGAAGCTCTGGATCATAGAGAAGCTGGGCTGTCTCTACAAACCCTGGCTTTGCAACTCACCAGTTGTCTTGTGTAACTTATTGTATTCATAGGTGGTTTATTAGTTGCTTTTCTCATCACTATGACAGAATGCCTAACATAAACAACTTAAAATGAGGAAGGATTTATTTTGCTCAAAGTTACAGAGGGTTCAGTGCATGGTTGCTTGGCACCATGCACTTTGGCAGGAGCATGTGGTAGAGGAGGTTCTTCATCTCGTGGCAGAGAGGAAGCAGAGCAGTAATAGGAAGGGGCCAGGGCAATATATAGCCCCCAAAGACATGTCCCTAGTGACCTACTTCCTCAAACAGACCCCACCTTCCATAGTTCCAACCACCCCACAGTATTCTATCTGTTCAAATTTTGAATCCATGACAAATTAAACTCATTGGCCAGAGCCCTCATGATCTCATCATCTCTGCAAGCACACTCACAGACACAGCCAGGTTTGCTTTGCTACTCTCCTAGATGCTTCCTAACCTAATCAAATTGACAGTCAAGATTAACCACCACGAGTGGTATGTAGTAGATACTCTATAAATGTTGGCCCTTATCAATGTCCAACCAAAGAGTAGGACAATATATCATAACTGCTGCTTCTAGATCAAGGCCTTCAGGAAGACTTAGGGACATTTGGGTCAAGCATGAAGGAGTCTAGTTAAGCACACTAAGCTGCACCAGGCCCTGAAAGTAGGTGGGTAGAGAGATCAGTTGAAATCTAAGCAACAGTTCACACTGGGTTTCCAAGAGAAATTCCAGGTTCCCTTTAAGACACAGACACCAGCACAGGAAATAATTAGAAAATACTCATGTTAAACCTAGAGAAAGACTGATAGGCCAATGGTAGTGGTGACTGGTAGGAAGGGGGAAAAAGTGTGGCTGCCATGGAGAAAGTAATGTTTGCAAGCCACTCAGAGCAAAAGAAGCTACCTGGTTGCCTAGCGATATCAAATGGAACGTTTCACTTAGAGTCTTAGAGGTGACACTTGTTAAGAACTGTATGATATCTGAAATTTTACCCTACTTGCAAGCCTACAAGTGTTCAGGTAAATTAAAACAGACTGGCCTAAACAATCCCTGAGCAGACAGAGTCAGACCTCATAAATGCCCTTAACCTTGATTGATTTGCAAGCAAGTTAAACTTGCTTGAAACTTAACTTGAGTAATTTCTTCTTTTTTTCCCCACACATTTTTATTAGCAAATATTAGCTGCATAGGGAGGTTCATTGTGACATTTCCATATGTGCTTACCTTGCTAACCTTGGTCAGATTTACCCCCTCCATCATTCTCCTTCATCCTCCCCCTGCAATTTCAACAGGTTTCTCTGTTCTGTTTTCATACAAGTATATACAGTACATCAACCATATTCACCATCCTTCACCCTCTCCACTCACCCTCACCCCTCCCACTGGTACCCACTCCCAAATCTTCCTGTCCTTCATTTTTTAAGTGTATATTCATTGTTCAAAGGGATTTCACCAATGAATATATTGTACTTTAATCAGATTAACTTTCTCTACTACTCTCTTTTATAAATACCCATATCAAACAGAAGCAACTAACAAATTTATAATCATGTAACTAGAGATTTTCCAATGGGATAAAGCAAATATAAGGCCACTGTATCACTGTAATCAATCAAATATTTCCCTGACTTTGCTTCTGTGTTTGTCCTAGGAGCCTCCCCCTGGCTTTTCTTCAGTGGAGCTTCTCAACCACTTCTGGTTTAAAGCTGCCCAGTTCATGAATTATTTGTTCAAGTAAACTCTTTCTTTTTTTTTTTTAGCATGTATTAGTTGTACAAGAGTCTCATTGTGATACGTTCACATATGCATATAAAATACCTTAATTAAATTCACCCCCTCTGTCACTTCCCTGAATCCTTCCTTCCCCCCTCTTAAAAAATCTCAACAGATTTCACAGTTAGATTTTCATACATGGGTATAAAGTACTTCAACCATGTTCACCAACTTTTCACCCTCCCCCTTCCCACTGATCCTCACCCCCAAACCTGTTTTGCATTCCTGTTATTCATTTTTTAAAGACTAGATTCCAGTAGGAGGCTGAGATTGGGAGGATTGTGAGTCTAGGCCAGACGAAGGGGAGAAAAGTTTGTGAGACCCCCATCTCAGATCTCAATGGAAAAAAAACTGGACATGGTAGCATGTGTCTGTCATCCCAGCAATGGCAGGAAGCCTAAAATAGGAGGATAGCAGTCCAGGATGGTCTGGACAAAAAGCAAGACATTATCTCCAAAATAACCATAGCAAAATGGGCTTGAGTATGGCTCAAGCAGTAAAATGCCTGCCTAGCAAGTACAAAGCCCTGAGTACAAACCTCAGTACTGCCAAAAAAAAAAATCTACATTATGCTTATGAGAGAGAACATGCATTATTGGTCTTTCTTGGTCTGGCTTATTTTGCTTTCCATGATGATCCCGAGTTCCATCCATTTTCCTGCAAATGACAAAGGACATAATTTTATTCTTCTTTATCAAGTAAACTCTTAAAATTTTTATTGTGTCACAATTTCCTTTGTAGCACAAGTTAGACAAGGGGCCCTGGGTCAGAGACTGAAGGCTTTATTACATGTGGCAAAAGAAATAACCAGAGCATTGTATTGGTTTGCATTGGTTCCTAAGCCCACCAAATTCCATGATGGAGACAAAAAAGACCCATTGAAGATGACAGTACATATAGAAAATTCTGTTATGGAAGAGGAACACTGAGAGGTGAGATTCACTGCTTTCATAGTGAACAGAAACATTCTTGCTATTTATCTCAGCAGGGTTGAGTTCTACAGACATAACCCCAAATAATGGCCTGAGCAAAGGACAACAGAGCCTTGCATTCTGTCTGTTGTTGTCATGTTTCATTTTTTTTTTTTTGAGACAGGGTCTCACTATGTAGCTCAGGCTGGCTTGGAACTCGCAGTTCTCCTATCTCTGCCTCCCAAGTGCTGGGACTTCAGATGTGCACCACCATAGTGCTTTATGAAGAACATGCAAGGATGCTGAATGCCCAGGGAAGATTGCTTCTCCCAGCAGCACTCTTAAGCCAGTATGGAAACATTAGCCAGAGTTGATTCAAAAAAGAGGCCAAGCTAAGTGAAAAGGAAAGAGTATGTGGAAATCCAAAAGTCGGGAGCTGGACAGAGCAGGTGAGTCAGGGGCTGACTCTGGAGACACTGAAGAGGGGCGTATACAGGGTCAAAGCCGTAAGAAAGGATGAGACCTTCAGGGGAGAGAATGCAAAGGAATAACACACCAGAGGAGGAGGCACATGCAATGTGCAGGGCCAGAAAACTGAGCTGTATGGTGCACACCTGTAATCCCAGCACTGGGAGGCAGAGACAGGAGAATTGGCCATTCCAAGCCAGCCAGGGCTACATGATGAGAACTCATCTCAAAAAGGAAGATGATGAAGACTGAGGCAGCCCAGGTAAGCAGAAAGCACAGGCAGGAAGAGAACCAGGCCATGCAAAATTAGAGTGAGAGCAGGCTCAGAGGCTAAGGAGAGCATCCCTGCCCCAGCCCCAGGTGAGGTGAAGTGTCCCCTATGTCCTCTCTGAGCACCTTCTGGCTACTCTGCTGGCACTGAGTTGTGATTGCCCCGGAGTAGGATGCCCTTGTGCTTTCATTTCAATACCCAGAATTTGCAGCAGTACTTCTCATGGTTGCCCTCAACGTTATACTTTTGGAATTAGTGAGGTAGGTAGTAGGTAAGGCAGTTAGTTTCTGGAAATATTATGGCACCTGATTATACAGATAAGTCATTTAAGATGAGGACTGAGAGCAAAGACATTGCTTTGGAAATGGGGAAGTCACAGGTCACAATTGCAGAAGACAGTTTTGTGGAACTGAAGATAAATAAACCAGATCTCTAGGGACCAAGGGGGAGGGGAGTTGGGATAGAAAGCCAAGGTAGTCAGCTGTCAATTATTCTATAAGTGCTGTGCCCCCTGCCCTGTATGCAACCATAGTCAGGTAGAAGCATCTGTTTGGCCTCAAACAAAAGAATGGAAGTGGAAACAATTTCAGTTTTTAAAAATTTCCACAAGTGGTTTCCACAGGCCAGGGGAAGAGGTGGGATCAGGGTACAAAGTGAACACCAAAGCAGTAGTGTCTGGGGGGAATGAAAAAGGCTTACCTCAGCTCCAGAAGAAAGGGTAGAGGAAGGGGGGTTGAGGAGCTCTGACCTGGACTAAAAGTTCCTGCTCCCGGCTTCGGCCTAGAGGATCCTATCAATGATCCTATGTTCCCGCCTCCCTGGAGACCTCTCTGGAGACACCCCTGTCCACAGAGCCTTCCCATCTAAAGGATGTTATGTGCTTGCTACAGGGAAACAGTTCAGGAGGCACTCTCTTTTTAGGACTACAAATGAAGAAAGAAAACTTGAAATTGGACATTATTAGAGACAGCAACTTTTTAAAGGAGTGGACTAGGTGATTTCATCCCTTCCAAAGCAGTGGCCAGGTCATATCCAGAGGGCCTCAACCTAAAAGACTCTCTGTGTGTCCCTCCTAAGACTGGAACAGATTGAGAGCAAGGATGTCCTCACCATTCAGACTTCTGAAACAAAAGTGACCTCCCTAGCAGAGGGCTAAGATGTCAGGAGGTTAACATCTTACTAAATAACAATCACTCTGCCTTCTAATAGAAGTATTACACAGTAGAAAACATGCATTATTCCTCAGGAAAGACAAAAACTTCACTTGCATAGATTTTATGTGTCTTTCTCCCAGAAAGAATTCCTCTCTTATTAAAAAGAACAAATTAGCCAACCACCAGTGGCTCATGCCTGTAATCCTAGCTTCTAGGAGATAGCGATCAGGAGGATCACAGCTTGAAGCTGTCTCTGATCAAATAGTTCGTGAGACCCTAGCTCAAAAAAAAACCCTTCACAAAAAAGGGCTGGTGGAGTGGCTGCTCAAGGTGTAGGTCCTGAGTTCAAACCCTAGTACTGCAAAAAAAAAAAAAAGAAACTAATTAATATAAATGTCCATCAAGGAGAGAGGGACTCTGTTTGGCCAGATAGACCTAGACAGAAGTCAACATCTACAGATCAGCCTAAGCCACTGGGCCCCCATGGATGAAAGGGTTGATTTAATTGGTTATTTGCTATGGGGTAAGGGCCTTCTGTCAATGGGAGCTTGTATAATGCTTGTGGAATTTCCAGCAAAAGGATACTCACTGATGGTCCAACACTTTAAGTCCTTCTAAAACTATTCTATGTGAACCCACCTTTGATTACCCAGCCACCCTCTGAATAGTCAGGACCTTAGTGCCCAAAGGGATGGAACCCTAACACCTTACTTGGGTGGTTGGGTGGGACTAGTTGTCAAGCCTTCCCCTGCTATGTGTGGGGCTCACATCTTTGTCCTGTGGGCTGATTACAAGGATGAAAATTAAATAGCTGAATCATCTTGAGTCCAATCCTGTGAGGGGCTTGTTGTACTGAGGCTAGTCTGGACTACATAAGGAGACCCTGTCTCACAAAAAAGAAAAGGAGAAGGAGGAAGGAAGGAAAGAAGGAAGATGAAAAGAAGAAGGAGGAGAGGAGGATGGGAAGAGGGAGAAAGGAAAGGGAGGGGGGAAGAAGAAAGTAAAGAAATAGAAAGCAGGCTGGGTGCAGTGACTCATGCCTATAATCCTCAGGAGGCGGGGATGGGGGGATCACAGTTGGAGGCCAGCCTGAGCAAAAAGTTCATGAGACCTCATCTCAATCAATAAAAGCTAGGTGTGGTAGCACACACCTGTCACTCCAGCTGGGTGGGGAAGTGTAAATAGGAAGACCACAGTATAGGCCAGCCCAGGCATAAATGCAAAACCCTGTCTTAAAGATAAATACAGCAAAAAGGGATGAAGGTGTGGCTCAAGTGGTAGAGTGCCTGCCTAGCAAGCACAAGACACTAAGTTCAACACCCAGTACCGCCAAAAAGACCAGAAAAGAAATACAAAGCAATCCTGGAAGGGAGGCCAAGGCAGGTTACCACGGAACTATCAGGACAAATTTGCAAGGTATGTCCAAGCCGAGAGCAAACATGATCATGAGTGACCAGGTCCCAGGGTGCAGCAGCAAACCAAAGAGAAGATCTAGGACTGGGAACAGTGGCAGCTCAGCTATCACTTTCCCAAGGGTAGGTGGCACCACGGCAGAGGCTGGTGTGCACAAATGATGTGTGTCAGCCCTTATCTCCTGGCCGTGAGCACCCCTCCCCCACCCCATGAGAGATGCCATCTGGAGAGGAGAAGGGAAGGGGGAGCACAAGCCCGAAAGACTGAGCCTTCAACAAAAATAGACTGTTCAGCTCAAAAGCCTGTTTAAATTACAGCCTGAATAAACCGACTTGAGTGGATTAAGATGCAAGGTCCAGGCACCCACAGCCCTATCCAGCCAAAGGCTGTCCTAAAAGAGGACAACAGAAAGGACAGAGAGAACAATGCTCTCCATGCAGCATTCATCATGCCACATTTGACCTGGAGAGGAGAAAGGACATGGATCAGATCGTAGCCAAAGGAGGTTTCATGGGCCTGGGCCTTTTCTCTAAAGTGGAAAGTCACGCTCACACCCAGGCTGGAGCACATTAGGAGGTAGGAACTAAGTATACTTGCACACTTCTCAGGAAAGAACAAAAGGATTCATCTTCTTATTATTCTTATTATATTCCTAAAGCTAAAAGCATGATTTAGGAGAAGCCATCTGTGGTATTGTCATGTTCAGTTAGCCAGCACGGATTTGGATAGGCCTGGCAGCACGGATTTGCTCCACATTCTTCATCCTCACTTCCATGGCAGGCATTTGTTAGCAGTGCCTGCCTGTAGTTCAGGCAGCCCAGATTTTATATACAGAAATTAAGCAGCCACAATCCCTACCCTCTTGAAATTTGAACTTGGCAACGTTGATTTGAACAGTCACATGTCTGCTATTAGCCAAGATCCCGCACAGCCCCTCTGAGGTCTGGTCTGGGGAAGCTCTAGGTCATGAGCACTCAGGAATTCTACAAGCTCTGCTCTCTGGAACTCCATGAAGAGTAACGTAGAAGCTTGGAGCATGGTATTGCGTTCCATTCTCACAGGAACTGAAAAGTGGTAGATGGCTTTTCTCATACAACAGGAAGAGACACACATTGTTGGATAACTAGCCAATTTCTATTTCTCTATTGGTTCTTTTCTTCTTGTCTACAAAAAGCACTCAATTTTTATTCAGGGTGATAATGTATCTAGCATTTTTTTTTTAATGTGGCCACAGGAGGGATATGACATAGTTATAGCCAATGAGCTATAAATGAAATCACCAAATGAAGCTCCTAGGAAAGCAACTTTTAAAAAGGCTACCTCTGTTGACATTCATCTTTTGTCCTTCATTCTTCTTCCTGGTTTTCTTCATGGAATGCAGATGAGATAGTGGATGTGCAGCAGCAATCTTGTAGCCAAGTGGAGTCAATTAGAAGGCTGAAGTCATATTTGAAGGATGGCTGCTGGACAGAAAAATAGAAGGACTGTAGGTTCCTTTGCACCAGTTCTGAAATGTTATGTGAAGAAAATAAAACCGCTAGTTGGTTAAGCCCAAATAGTCTGATATCTATTATACGTAGCCAAATGCAATCTCTGGTTAATTCTAAAAATGACTGGTGAGATTACGTAAATTAAGGAGTTGCTGTAACTGGAGCTCACTTTTTGAGAATATTTTTCCTTTTGAACACCAGTAGTTGTCTGCAAAGTTGGAGCAATGCTAGCACAGTGGAATTTTGCTCCAATTCAATCTGAACTCTTGACCGCCATTAAATGTAGACCTAAGATGGGCAGACACAGTGCTGTTCATGACTGATGTCCTAGTCAAGAAAGGAGGACAAAGAAAAGGAGGTTGGAATGATGCAAAGCCGAGCAGACGGAGGTGGGCGGGCATGTGTGCCAGGAGGGCAGAGGTGCACTGCACTTTCTACACAGTGCTCACAGAAGACATTAGTCTTCTAGCTTGAGTCTCCCTTCTAGTGTGTGAGTCTGCTCAGGCTACCACAGCACAACACCGTGGATTGGGTGGTTTAAGCAACAGAAATGTATTATTTTCTCAGTTCGTAAGCTCAAAGTCCAAGATCAAGGTACCAGCAGGGCTGGAGTCTCGTGAGGCCTCTCTCCCTGAGCTGTAGTCAGCCCCCTTCCCCTACCTGACATGTGCACGGGGTGAAAGGAAGGTCTCAGTGTCTCTCATTATTGTAAATGAGACAGCCTAGACTCAGGGAAAGTTCAGAACTTTTAAAAACTATACATCCTAATTTAGAGTACCTGGCTCAGTTTCCCTGACCTGTCCCCTCTAAGCCCAGAGAGCTCCATTTCAGTCACAAATTCTTTGTTAAACTAGAATGGAATTTTCCTCCCGCATGGACGTAGGGTACCTGAGGATTAGCACAGGCGTATGCATGAAGTCTGCCCAGATCCTTGCAGACAGGGAGTGAGGAGGGTTTTCTCCCCACCTCCAAGTTAAGGATGACATAAAAGCAACCTAGGATAAAATCCTGCCATTCCACCTGTCAGAGACCACAACTATAATCCTCTTCCCCCTTTCCTGTAATAAAACTCTGTTATTTCCCTCACTACATCCACATGTTCTGCTTGGATTCTTCCTCGCCAGAGCCCAAAGACCAAGATCTTCTGGTTAGAGTCATCAGCACCTACAGTATAAGGACACTCGGCATGTAGGACTAGGGCCCTGTGCGCATAACCTTAATTAACCTCTTAAATGTAGTCCCCTTGGGAGTTACGGCTTCAGCACATGAATTTTGGAAGAGCGCAAGTCAACCACAATACGTGCCTCCTCATGGAGAACGCTGTAGGGAAAGGTGGCTAGATGAAAAGGATCTGGTGAGACTGAGAAGAAGCAGCTGTGAGGTTAGAGAAAGTCTGAAGACCAGAGAGCCAAATGAGAAGTGTGCCAAGGTAAGGGTGGTCACACTTACAACCGAGGTGAAGGTCAACTAAGGGGACCACAAAGTGGCTGCCAATCTTGGAAGGAGGTTTCCAGGAGTGGTGGTTTGGTGGATTGTCATCCATTGCTGCATTGAAGTCACCCCACGCTTAGCAGCCTGAAGCAGAAATCAGCACCCATAGCTTCTGTGGGTCAGGAATGTGAGTGCGGCTGAGCTCAGTGTCGTTGGCTCACAGCCCCTCCGTTGCAGGCCAGCTCAGAATGAAAGATGAGGCATCAGAGAAGCAAGTTTGTTAAGCAGGCCAGCAGCAACTCAGTGGATTCACATCCAAAGGCTGAGCCCTGAGAAAGGGGGCTTTCCTTATATACCATTTAGAGCAAGTTACAGAAATGGGGATACAGCTTGTCCCATACATGGTCACATACTATTTCACTGGCCATTTTAACCTCTGGGGTGAGGTGACCCTTCCCTGGTCTCACCCCAGGTGCTATGTGACATTCCTCAAATCCGTTTTTTTGTTTTGTTTCACTGTTGCCCTCATTGTCTCTCATTATCTCCCTTCCTCCTCCCTCCCTTCCTGCCACGTCCCCGCTTTGATGCTCAGACCCACTTCTTGGTCAAAGAGCATCATCTTGATCTAGGGGTTTATACTTCCACAGCATCATAACTTGAGCAGCTGTCTTCCTTTCTACAGTGGCTTCCATAATGGTCCTGAAGGACGGCAGCACCAGGGCAATTAGGCAGGGGATATCAGGGATACTCCTAAGACAAGGAACGTTGTCCCTGTTAAGGTCTTGAACCCGCCTAGGGTTGAGAACCAGCCCCTGAACAGGCCATTGGGCCTCCACCCCTTCCAGGTCTGCACAGGCACATGGGCAAGCTTTTTCAACTTGTCGTTAGTCTCTCCATTACCTTTCCCTCATCATCAGTCTGTAAACAGCCCTGACTCAGATTGGACTTTCCGCACACTCCACCCTCTGAGGCTAGCAAGTAGCCCAAAGCCAAACATTTTGGGTAGATGGCGTTGCATATTTTAGTTTGTTGTTCAGCTAATATGTTGAGGGCTTTTGCTGTTTCATTAGTTATCATCTCAGCCACTGCCTGAAGCCAAATGATGCAGCTGAGCATACTGACTGGGGTGCGATAGCCCCAGGAGCCATCCTCTCTGCCCGTGTAGCGGGACTAAAATATTGAGTAATCTGTTCTAGAGGCCATTTATCGTCCTTCCAGTCCCCTATTTGTAGGCCATCTCGCTTTTTCCTGTTTACCTTTCCTCATCTATGGAGATGCCTAATTTTTCACCTTATCTTGAGGGCAAACAAAAAGAAAGAAGGCCAGATGGTACCTACCACACAGGACCCGAACCAGTCATTGGGAAGGATTGGGTAAACTCATTCCCCACGGGTCCAGTATAACCCCTTAGGCACCCACGCTCTATGCCCATGGTCAGATTGTTCCAGGCTTTTGCAAGCTTAGGAAAATTAGCTAGAGGGAAGGTTGGGGCTCTATGTGATTGGGATCCCCCCCACTGACTCTTCTGAGCAGTATCATTGTAAAACTTTTGTCCCAAGCAGATCAAGTCCCCTACTGGGTTGGAGAATTGTCCTTTTGGATGGGAGATACAGTAATTCCCAATAATAGATGCTCTCCCTGTGGCTAAGGAGAGTGGTATCATTAAAGGGCTCCTGTGGGTTTAATTCTCTTGCCTACCATGGCCAAAGGTCTCCCATATTTGTTCCTCCACAAACATAACACAAATTACATTTAGAGTTTGGGTTATGAACTCAGCTAATGAGAGGAACAGGTTTTTGGTTTTAACCAAGATGGGAAACGCACTTCGCATCTCCTTGTAGAAGGAGTGAAAGACCTGGCATGAGGAGCTCTTATGGGTAATAGTTACTAATTTGAGGTGCAGTAGAGTCCCAGGATCAAACTCCTTTCCATTTATCATCATGCCAATCTTATGTCCCTGTTCCCAATATGAGGGCTTAAGTATAGTAAAATTTATGGGGTTACAGGTGCCAAGGGAGAAGTTAGTCCCTTTTGAAGGAGGGTGGAGGGTTCTGACTTTTGCCAGGTAGCCCATGAAACACAACTCCAGTATGGGCAGTAATTCCAGCTTGCATCATTACATGACCAGGGGTCTCCCTGGCATATATACTTATCATTTGACATACACGTTTTTTCCCCAGACCAGGCCTCCGCAGGTGTTTCCAATACGCTGAGGTCAATAGACAGTGCTTTTAGCTATTTACAGTGCACACATCAAAGTACTGGCCTGTTACAGGTTGTAAACCTGTGTCCAGCTAATAAGCTCCCAGTGCTGGTGAAACTTTGGACCTCTAGCCATTGCTCCCAAGGGCAATAGATGGGGTTAAAACAGATATACTGACCATGAGAGCACACTAAGTAGGTGTTACATTTGTGGGTGCATGACCCAACAACGGTGCCTGCACAAGAATAGTAAGTATGGAAAACCAGGACTTTGGAACAACAATGCCTGCTTGGGTAGTGTGCATACCTGAGTCACAGTCCAAGGCCTGGGGGTCCCCAGGTTGAGAGCTGACCAAGATTAGCAAGAAGAAAACACAAAAGGGACTCATCCTCCAAGGTGAGATGGGCGACTCCTCAAGCTTCCGCTGTGTGTAGATTAGTCAGCTCCCAGAGTAACTAGAGCAGAGCTGATGTCTCGCCATTCGTAGTCTATTGTTATCTCCTGGGAAGCAGGGCCCTGTCAGGAAAGGGTGTGGGTGTTCCAGAAGGTGATCTTGCATGGTGAGGCTGGGTCAGAGATGTACTCCCACTTAAGGGAAGCTGGCCTCACTTGGCTGTGGTGGATCCAAGAATGATCTCTGCTACCTTAACCGTGGTGGGGATGGCTAAAACAACTAAAAAACAGGGCCCCTCCAATGGGTCTTTAGTGGTTGAACATTCCATTCCTTTACTCAAACAGAATCTCCTGGTTTGTAAGAGTTTATGGGAACTGTCAGGCTCACAGGAGTCTCTCCCTTACCCAGTTATTGATTTTTGAGAGAATCAACCCAAGGGCCTGCATCTGTTGTATCAGGATGAGGTCACCTATTTCCTTAAGGTCCCACTGCAGGCCCTTGACTAAAGGGGGTGGGTATCCAAAAAGAATTTCAAAAGGGGAGAGACCCATCCACTTGCTGGGTCTAGACCTAATCCTAAGCAAGGCTATGGGCAGTTACTGATCCCATTGTAGGTGGGTCTCCTGGCATAGTCTTCCCAATTGCAATTTTAGAGTCCTGTTTATATATTCTACTTTCCCTGAACTCTGGGGGCAGTATGCCATGTGTAGCTTCCAAGTTATTATTTTTAAGCCCTTAGCCACCAACTGTACCACCTCAGCCACGAAGGCCAGCCCACTGTCTGATCCAATAGACATGGGTATTCTGAACTAAGGGATGATTTCCTTTAACAGGCGCCTGGCCACTTCCCAGGCTTTCTCAGTCCAAATAGGGAAGGCTTCCACCAGTCCTGAGATGGTGCAGACAAACACCAGCAAATATTACCAGCTCTGGCCCAAGGCATCTCAGTAAAGTCCACAATCAGGTTTTCAAAAGGAGTTCCTCCAATATTTTGCACCTGGGGTGGTGTTCTTGGCCTTTGTCAGGGGTTGTTTTTGGCACACAGACTGCACCTCTCACATACTGTCTTACTTATGTTGGAGAGCTTGGGAACATAAAAATGCTGGGTCAAGGTGGTCTTGAGAGCTGTCTGCTGTGAGTGAGTTCCTCCATGGAACTGCTTAACAAATGTGGGAGTCAGTGACTGTGGAATTGCAATATGGTTGTTGGCAAATTTCCACCCACCGCCTGGCAGGAAACTTCCTCCTTCAGTCTCAAACCATGCTTGTTCTTGTGAAGTATACCATGGGTATACTTCAGTTAAAGGGCATGGGAACAAGGCAGCTGTCAGTGCAGCTGAGGTTTGTCCTTCTGTGAGGGCTGCTCACTTGGCTTCCCTATCAACTTTTCAGTTTCCCCAAACAGCTATTGTCTCCTCCTTCTGGTGACCTCAGCAGTTCATGATCACTACTCGCTTAGGAGCTCATACAGTTTCTAGCAATTCCAGAATTTTTTGTCCATACCCAACACTTTTTTCCTCCCAAGTTAATGAGCCTCCTTTCTTTTATATAGGGCTCCATGGACATGAATGGTAGTAAAGGCATATTTAGAGTCCATATAGATGTTTACCCACACTCGTGCAGTGAGCTGGTGTGCCCAAGTGAGAGCAATGAGCTCAGCTTTTTGTGCAGAGGTCCCAACCAGCAGCAGACATACTTCAACAACAGAATCCAGAAACACTACTGCATATCTGGCAAAACGTGTGTCATCCTGGACAAAGCTGCTGCCATCCGTGAAATACTCAACATCCATATGACTGACATGCTGATCAGTCAAGTCCAGCCAGCTAGAGAACACCTCATCCAGAACCTCTAACTAGTCATGATCTGAGGGCCTGAATCCACCAGCAATAGGGTGGCCAGGTTTAGAGTCTTAATGACCCTCATGTCAGATATGCAGGTTTTCATATAGCATGCTTTAATATCTGACCATTTAAGGGTTTGTCAACCAATCATTTCCTTTATACTCCCTAAGAGTCAAAACACAGTGGGGAACTTGGACTGTGAGTTCTTGTTCCAACATAACTTTGTCTGCTTCAGCCACCAAGATAGCAGTGGCTGCCAGGGCATGCAGGCAGGGCAGCCAGCCTCAGGAAACTGCATCAAGTTACTTTGATAAATAGGCCACCAGGTGGTGCCAGGAAACTAACAGCTGGGTTGAGACTCCTACAGCTGCTCTCAGTCTCTCATGTACATATGGGGAGAAGGGCTTCATCACATCTAGCAAGCCAGAGCAGGGGTGTTTGTGAGTACCCTCTTAACTTCTTTAAAGGCCTTTTCTTGCTCCTCTCCCCATACCATGGGTTCCTGTTCTCTCTCCTTTGTGGCTTCATAAAGGAGTTTTGCAAGAGAGAGTAATTGGGGATCCAGCTCCATCAGAAACCCGCAGCCCCTAGAAATTCTCTAATCTGTCAACAGGTCTTGTGGGACGGAATAGAACAGATGGCCTGTTTCCTCCTAGGGCCCAGTCTACCTTGTCCTTGTAACAGGTGAAACCCAAGGTATTTGACAGTATCCTGTCAAATCTGGACTTTCTTTTGGGAAACCTTATATCCTGCCTTCCACAAAAGGGAGAGAAAGAGGTGAGCTCCTTCCATACAATCTTCCTAAATTGGTCCAGCCAACAGAAAATCATCTATGTACTGGAGGGGTGTGTAGCCATGCTGGTTGGCCAAGACAGCCTTTAGGTCAGATGCCAAGGCCATCCCAAAGACAGTTTTTGAAGCCTTGTGGCAACCAAGTCCAAGTCAATTGTCCTTCTCTCCAGTACTAGAACTTTCTCATTGGAAGGCAATTGGCTCTGTGGAACCAGGCAGATGCAGAAAAATGCATCCTTAAGGTCCAGGCAGGTAAAGAACTTTGCCTCCACTGGGACAAGGCCCAAAAGCTTCTACAGGTTTGGGACCACAGTGTGTAAAATAACAGTTGTTGAGTTAACTGCACAGAGGTCCTGAACTGGCCTAAAGTCTTCAGTCCCTGGTTTTTGGATAGGCAATCAAGGAGTTTTCCAGGGAGACTGACAAGGCCAAAGGATCCCATACTTTAGGAGTCTGTCAAGGTGCACTTGGATCCCAATTTGGGCCTTGCAAGGTATGTAGTATTGCCTCTGGGTAACAGGAATTGTTCCCAGCTTTAATTCTACCACCACCAGAGGTATGGTCTGAGCCAGTCTGGGTTGGGGGGGAGTTTGTCCTTGGCTCATACTCCTGGAATCTTAAAGGGAAGCTCAGGCATCTCACAAATCTCTTTCTTAGACGCACAGAGTCGCCATTCCTCCTGCTGTGCACCATGAGAGTTAGAATCTTGGCTCCAAGCCCTCTCAGCTTTAAGGCTGCTGTGCCTTCAGAGTCAAAAGTTATCTGTTCCCTTAGTTTGCACAAGTCTCTGCCTATCAAAGCCAAGGGCAATCAGGTAAAGGTAAAGGAACTCATGCCTTACTGCATGCTTTCCAAGATTGCATTTTCTAGATACAAGGAAGGGACAGTGAATCTGATCTCCCATGGCCCCACAATGGTCACATGTCTCTGTGAGAGAGGGCCCACGGGTTCAGTTACAATTGAATGGGTCACACCAGTGTCTACCATTAGGTCAATGATATGGTCCCCTATCTTTATTCAGACCATAGGCTCCTGGGGGCCTAGTAGAATGGAACCTGGCCCATCCTAGTCTTCTTCACAATCCTCAAAAGTGGCCAGCCTGATGATGTCTTCCTCCCAGGGGCTGCTTCTCCCCTGAGCAGGCCAATACTTTCCTTTAAAAACTTGGCCTCTGCCTCTGGTCTGGGGAGCCTTCTGGGGAGTCCCTAGACCATTGGGGACATTCATTTTTCCAGTGTACTTCCTGACGACAGTAGGCACACTGGTCCCACCTTAGTTCCTCTCTAGGGTGAGGCTGTTCTGGGGGCACTTTCCACTGTCCACAGGGATTGCCTCTTCCTGTGCTGTGGCCTGCACACTGGGGTCTGCCTGACTGTTCAGGTACAGTTGCAAAAAAGAGGTTCACTTTCCTTTTCATCTTTCTATCAGTCTCCCATGTGGCCTCCTGATCTCAATTGACAAAGACTTTTGTGGCCACCTCCAGAAGCTGGCTGGCATTCATACCAGCAAACCCCTCAAGCTTTTATAATTTTCACTTTATGTCCCCCTGTATCTGGCGGATAAATGCTGCAGTAATCATCCTCTGGTTTTTGGCTGCCTCTGGGTCAAAAGGGGTGTGCAGGCAGAAGGCCTCACATAGCCACTCATAAAACTTGCTGGGGCTCTCATCTGGCCTTTGGAGGACTTCTGACCTCTGTTTTCTTACTTGTGTTCATGGCATTTTTTCCCTCCATCCTTCATGCCTCCTAATAATGCTCCTGATACTGTTCAAGCTGCCGGTAATCTCAGTCATCATTAGGGTCCCAGCAGGGGTCTTCCTTAGGAAATGGCCCTGAGCATAGGCTTGGGCACTCTAAAGTGGCCACTTTAGAGCCACCAAGGTTATATGGTGTCACTCCTCAGTACTAATACTAAATAGAGTCAGAAGAAGCTGTTGGCATTTGTCCAGGTGGGCTAATGAGTTTGGATGATGGACTGCATTAGATCAATCAGAGCCTGAGGCTTTTCTGTGAAGGAGGGACTATGGTGCTTCCAATTTAGGAGGTCTGTGGTGGTAAAGGGCTGGTAGATGAATGTCTGCCTTCCTCTTTGTAGCTGACTGTGCTGGTCAGAATACATTGGGCCCTGGACCTCTCTTAGGGGCCATCTATAGGGCAGTGGGGCCCAGGGGGGAAGTCTAGGCCCATAGTGGGACGGTTCAAGTTCCTAGTTGGACCTAGGGGCCAGTCTCACAAGGAGCTGTGGAGTGAGGACTGGTGGGGTCAGAGTAAGCATGAGATTCATTGGGCCTGAGGAAGATGGGGTTGTTGCAGTCTCAAGGACTCTTGGGTCCAGCTTTGTTGGCATATTTGCTGCTGGGTCTTCCCCATCTGATGCTGCTTCCCCTTTTGAGGGTGGAGGAGAAGGGGTGGAAGGCAGTGACAAAGGGGGTACAGTGTCACATAAAGGAGCAGGGTCTCCATGGGGTCCCCTGATAATATGGGTTTCTCTGGCTTTTTACATTTTTCCCTGCACTTGGAAGCTGCTGCCACCCTGGCTACCATGACCCTACATGCTTCCTCTAGGTGGGGCTTTAGCCACGTGGGCCAACTGAGGACTGCATCCTGCCAGCAATCAATATAAGGAAACTGATCTGGATGTCCAGGATCCCCTACAATCACTTCAAAAACTCTATTGACTATGACCTTACCTAATGACCTCTCCAAGGGCCATCCTACACCAAAAGCAAGCCAGTCTATTTCATAGATGGTCCTAAGCTTCCCAGGAGTCAACTTGACTCCATAATCTCCATTAAATCCCTTTTTAAAGTTCTTAAGCATGCACCCTAGGGGTGTGTTCTTACTCTGTCCTCCTCCCATTCCTCCTGTTACCAGATGTCAAGACAGAGACAGAAATGGAAGGGATGAGGGTTGTGGAGGGGAGGTAAGGGGTCCTCCTTTCTCGCACACAGGGGAAAACAAATAACACCACTCACTTCGTCCTTCTCAGGCCGCTCCCCTTGCGAGGACATAGGCACCTCTTAAGCCATAGTGAGACCACATAAATCCCAGACTGGAGCCCCAAATGGGCCATACATCATAGACTATATGAGGATCACCATGGAACCACAGATTGGGACTCAGCACTCACTTTGCAGCTGGGATGCATCTCAGACTCACATTTTCACACACTCTCTCACAGTCAGTATTTCCATCCTGCTCCCTGAACCTGAGAGACATAGTTTCACCCCCAAAGTGGGTTACTCAGGTGTCTCTGGGAGTTGATCAGACTTCCTTTCTGCCTCCTAAGGCAGGCCTACATTTGAAGTAGCTCTTACCTGTTTGATGAGCAGGGTTCTCAAATTGGTTCCTGAGCCTTTCTGGGTTCCTTTGTTAGCCCAAAACTCACCTCCTCGGTTTGCCAGGAGAGAGGCTCCCTCCCCTTGGATCAACACATCTGGTGGTGCCTGGCAGGGGCAGCCCTCCCAGCAGGCTGGAGATGCTGAGCCAGCAGCAAGAAAATGAAAACACCACCTCTGAATCCTGGACATGAGCTCCCAGAAACGTAGGATGGCTCAGACAGAGAGATGGAAACAAAGCTTTCAGAAACCAAGCAGGCCGGCAGCAACTCAGCAGATTTGCATCCAAAGGCTGAGCCCTGAGAACAAAGGGGGCTTTCCTTATATACCATTAGAGCAGGTTACAGAAATGGGTACAACTTGTCTCCTACATGGTCATATACTATTTCATTGGCCATTTTAACCTCTGGGGCAAGGTGATCTTTCTCTGCTCTCACCATAGGTGCCGTGTGTCATTTGTCAAATCCATTTTTTTTCACCATTGCACTCATTATGTCTCATTATCTCCCTTCCCCATCCCTACCTTCCTGCCACACCCTTAACACTGCAATTGACTGTCACCAGGGCTGGAGGACTCTCAAAGAAGAAGAAAAGCTTTCAAGTTTGCTTGTGTGGCTGTTGGTGTGGCTCAGATGCCTGTTGGTTGTTGGCCTGAGACATGAGTTCCTTGCCAAGTGGGCCATAGGGCAGCTCCCAACATGACAGCTTGCTTCCCTACAGAAAGGAAGCCCAGGATAGAAGCCACAGTCATCCACAGTGCCTCTCAGGAGTGTCAGGAGTGACATCACATCACCTTAAGACTTTACTTGTTAGAACTGTTTTAGATTCACAGCAAAACTGAACAGAAAACATGGAGTTCTCACATTCCTCCTCCTGCTACCACACATGGTCTTCCTCACTATCTGCATCCCACTGTAGAGTTCTACACATGTTATAGTTAGTGAACACACATCAACAAGTCATCACCTACCAAAGGCCACAGTTTACAGTCATTTACTCTATTTTATACACTCTGTGGTTTATCCAAATATGTGATGACATGTGTCCACCCTTATAGCATCATACAGAATTTCTAGTTTTACTGCCCTAAAAATCTTCTGTTTCACTTATTCCTCCCTTCCCCCACCATCACTGACAACCATTGATTTGCTCACTGTCTTCAGTTTTGCCTTTTTAAAATGTTACATAGCTGGAATCACATGATATATAATCTTTCCAGCTTAGCTTCCTTCACTTAGTAATGTCTTTAAGGTTCCCACATGTCCTTTTGTGACCTGATAAGCCCATTTCCATTTAATATTGAAAAATAATATTACATTGTCTAGAATATAATATAGGTGAATGTCTGTTCACCTATAAAGGACAATGTGGGTGCTCCCAAGTTTGAGCAATTATTATTGTTATTATTATTATTATTACTGTTTGGCTGCACTGGGGTTTTGAACACAGGGCCTCGCACTTGCTAGGCACACCTCCAGCCCTTGGCAATTATTAATAAAGCTGATATAAACATTCATGCATAGGTTTGGGTTTTTTGGTTGGTTGGTTGGTTGTTTTTTGGGGGGTGTTTTGGTTGTACTGGGGTTTGAATTTAGGGCTTCATGCTTGCTAACACTTGAGCCACTCTGCCAGCCCTTTTTTGTGATGAGTATTTTCAAAGTAGGGTCTTGTGAGCTATTTTCCCAGCTGGCTTCAAAGCCCAGTTCTCCTGATCTCTGTCTCCTGAGTGGCTAGGATTATAGACAGGGGACACAGCATTTGGCTTATGTACAGGTTTTGCTGTGGACATAAATTTTCAACTTCCTTGGGTATATACTAAATAGCACATTAGTGGATCATATTGTTGTAAGAAACTAACAAACTGTCTTCCAAATATTCCAGTTTGAATTCCCACCAGCAATTAGTGAGAGTTCTGGTCACCAACACTTGCAGTTGTCAGTGTTTGGGATTTTAGCCTTTCCAGTGTGTGTGTAGTGGGATGGCAGTGTTGCTGGAATTTGCAGTTCCCTAGTGACACTTGATGCCTACATCTTTTCACTTGAGTTGTGGACAGAGCCCACACTCAAGGGAAGGGGATCACAGAGTGCACAAGGAGAGGAGGTGGGGGTACCAGGGGCCATCCCAAAGGCTGCCCACTGCAATCCAGCTCAGAAGAGAGAGGAGGAGAAGAACTGGAGGCAAATATAGACAACTCTTTTGAGGAGTTTTGTTATAAAGAGAAATAAAGAAGAGAGGGCTTATTACAAAAGGATGGGGAGTTAGAAATAGGTTTTAAAATTTTCATTTTGTAGCAAACCAGACTGTTCTTATGAATAAAGGTGACAGATTTGATGTCTCAAATACATAACTTCCTTCATACCGCATCTATGCATTTCCCAGAAGCACCGTGGACAGTGATACTCCGTTTTGCAAGGGTATGTCTGGTTTGAGATGCTCTTTGGTACCCACGCCAAGAGGAGAAACAAGAGCATTTGTATACAGGTTTCCAGGACCCTCGCCTCTGCACCCTCTTCTGCCACAAGCAGTCCCCAGGGCTTGTTTAGCAGATGAAAACAGTCTGTTTCATCAAGGGCAGACATTCTCTCTTGGCTTGAAAATAAGCCTCCTGCTGCTGGAGCTGTCAGCAGAGCCCCGCACATGGCAAACAGCCCCATGACCTCAATTACAGTGTTGTCCAGCTGGAGCAGAAGTAATGGCTGACACTAGATTATATCGTGGATCTACACTGCAACAACACAGTAAATGTGCAGGCACGTGAGTACAAGGCTGGGCTCACTAATTCATTGCAGCAAACTCCCAGATCTGTGTCTGATGTCGGTCCTAGAGAACATGGGAGCCGTGGATTCTCCTGGAGATAAGGTTCAGACAGGGCAATACACAGCCGACTCAGGCATGAAATACAGAATGGAAATTAAAGTGTCAGCTTGATTACTGTTCACATGGTGTCTTCAGAGCTGAGACTGTCCCTCCTCTGCCCTTCCATCCCAGTGGGAACCTGGGTTACCACCACCTTATACTGGCCTTGGGCAGTGAGAAAAAAAGGGAACAAATCCTCACAGCATACAGTTTGGGATAGACTTATTCTTCTTCCATAAAGAGGATGTCACCTGCCAGAGCATAACTGAAGCCAAAAATGAGCACTGGAGACAATGCTGGGTGGTGGCATTGCAGGATCCATGAGGATTAGTCCGTGCATTTTGGACTATCGAAAAGCACAGAAGCTTAAGAGTGTAAGAGAAGTGATTATCAAGCTAATCACCTGTACACAGGTACACTCAAGAGATAAGTCCACTGTCACTAAGTAATCACTCAAGGACAGCTAGCTGTGAAACAATGGCTGGATCCACATGTGCAGTAGATGTAATAACTTGGTTAAATGCCACTTTCATCTATAGTAGTATGAAACCACTGCACTGAGCAGCCTGCTGCTGCTGCTACTGCTTCTGATGCTGATGATGATGGGGACTGACTGACTGGCTGATGGTTGCAATGGATAATAAAGCAGATACACTCCTCCCTGGCTCCTGTTTGAACCCTGGGTCTGCGTGAATCAAAGGATCCATTTGATTGAAGTAGGGTAGTTGACGCACAGATAGTTACACTTATAATGTGCCCAACTGACTGCACACTAAACCAAGTTAGCTTTTGATGGCCTCCCAAGGGCATCTTACCCCTGTCTCCTCCCCGCTCCCCCATCAGTGGGGCCTCTCAGTTCCCGATGAGAAAAGGGACAGGTGGAGGATGGAGGCCATCAGGATGATCTGAGTTTATGCACTCAGCATTCCCAACAGCACAGAATCTTATTGAAATCTTATTCTCCTGGAAAGGATGGACAAGAGGACCCAGGGCCACCTGCAGAAGTCCTTCCAAAGGCAAAAGTGAGGCTGGAGCAAAACGCCTCCCCTCTCCCCCAACAACTGCAAAATTAGCCAGAGAAGTGCCAAACTGCCAAGTCCTGGGCTTCCTGCTCTAAAGTAGCTCACAGTGTGTGTGAAAGGCAGGCCAGCTGACACCAAGAAAGGGAATTTGATGGCTAGGAGTGTAGCTCAGAAATAGAGCATTTGCCTAACACATACAAGACCCTAGTTCAATCCCCAGCACCACAAAAATAACAACAACAACAAAAATAGTAAATTTTTAAAAAGGAAATTCAGCAGGTTTTATTGTTCCAAGCCCTAGGCCAGTACTGGGAATACAGGGATAAATTCATATTGTACGTGACCCAAAGCAGCCACAGCACAGGATATCCCATTTTGAGCCTTGCAGAGTCTTGTGATCTGAATACTCAACTACTGTGGGAACCTAATGGCAAATCTTATTCCCTGTAGTCTTATCCAAATATATTCCAGGCACTATGCTGAGTTCTTGGAATTCCGGAGAGAAGGAAACAGTTCTCACAGAACTCACATGCTACCCTCGTGACAGCTCTGCTTTTGGAGAATACCAGAATATCTAAGGTCAGCTCCACTTCAAAGAAAATTCTGGATGATTCAAGTCCCTTCTATTTTATAATCCAGTGATTTTTTTTCCTTTAACTTTCTTGGCTGCTTTGATTCTTTGTTCTGCTAAACATTCTGTGCTATCAGCCTCCTGCTTATAATGCTAGGCCCACCTTAGGAACCCTCATTTCCAGGAAATCTTCCCCATATCCTTACCAGGCTGGACCCAGTGGTTTGTGCTGGGCCCTGGACACTTTGCTGGAACCTCTATCAGCAGGTAAATCCCACATTATGTCCCTCACATTAGGGTAGGGACAGGTCCTCATTGAATTTCACACCTTCAGCACCAGTCACAAGGCCTGGCACAGAACAAACACTCAATATTTGGTCCAACCAAAATGGTCTCAAGTACTCTTGTTCCTAGAAAGCCTCAAATTCCAAAACCCTAGGGACAGATTAAAGCTAACTGTTAATGTAAGAGTAGAGCTGGGCACTCCAGGGGCAGCCCAGCAGTGCTTTTGCGGCTTGCAGACTCCTTACCCCTCCACCCAGCTTTTCTTCCAGAGAATTCCTGCTTCTGGAAGAGAAGGTAAGCCCTTTGGGTGAGGTGGACACAAAGTCCTGAACATGAAGATTCGTGCCTTTCAAGTTTATAAATGTCTAGACAAGGAGTCCCTAAATACACGATAAGCATGACCATGACCTCATGGTACACTGCCCGCCTGAATCACCCACTACTCATTAAAGTCAGCAATTACATATTGAGAGCCTTTAGGTACCAGCAAGTGCACTAGACAGTAATCAGCAGTAAAGTGGGGAACCAAGGACTTATAGGAGATGCTGTCCCAACTCTTGGAAGGCAGAGCTGGCCCCTGCTTCCCTCTTCCTGTGTCTTCCTAACCTAGGCTTGCAGCTGCATCCCTCCAGTGTCTGCCTCTGTTCTCCTTGTATATTTCTATCTTCACATGCTGTTCCCTTTGCTATAAGGACACCAGGGTTCTGCATTAAGAGGGCTCAACCCCATGACCTCATCTTAACCCAGTTACATCTGCAGAGACTTTACAAATCAGATTCCATTCACAGGTACTGGAAGCCAGCACTTCAGTACATCTTCGAAAATGTGCTTGAAAGTCAAAGTTAACACCCAGGTTGCAGACACAGTGTTGCCTAAGGCATACAGACAATAGAACTGTTGCTTTTTCTGCATTCATCCCGGTGAGCCAGGTGCTTTGGGTGCAAGATATTTACCGACCTTGGGATTTCCAGACACCGGAGTCCTTCCGTTACAAAGAGCTTCCACCCCCACCTCCCCAACCCCCATCATAATATCAAGTTCCTTTCAAGGAACTAATCTGTTACATAATTCGGTTTAGACGTGAATCTTAAAATGACAATAAGCACAAAGGGGGTGTGGCTGATGAGTTTAAGAAGCAATTACAAGGAGAGAGGAGGGGCAGAGATACCCGGCATTACTGGAGTGACAGGAGCTTCCCCTCGGCTTCAGCGAGGTAAGCTGGTCGCAGGTGTCCCTGCAGACGTTGGGAGCCGGCGGACCCCGCAGGCTGGGAGGCCGTATGGCCGGCAGGGGGCGCGCGAGGACGTCCGGGCGAGGGGGCGCAAGGCGGGGTGCAGGGCGGGGTGCGGGCGGGGAGGGGCCCTCGGGCAACTTTTTGGTTGGCCGCCGCCCGGGTGCTGACGGCCCAGGCCTGTTTTAAACTTGGTCTCGCCGGCGCCCTCCCTTTTCCGCCGCGGCGCGCTCCAGGGTAAGTCGGTCCCGGTGGCTGCTGGCCAGAGTCCCCTGCGTGGCCATGTGGCCCCAGGGCTAGCCCACCGCCCCTTCTCGGCGCGCTCCTCCCTGCCCCGGCGTCCACCCCACCCCGCCGCCCCGGCGAGACCCTGGTGAGCCCGTCGGGCTGGGACCTGGCGGAAGCACAGGGCGGGACGGCTTCCAGGGTCTTGGCGAGGACCCCACGCGCCCTCAGTAGTCCTGGGGACAGGGACACAGTCTGTTTATGGAGTGAACGCGATCAGAGGTGTGAAGCCCCTAAGTTTCCGAGCTGAGTAGTATCCCAGTGTTAGTAACAGAGGTTATTTCGCCCACGTGGCCACTTCCCTGTCACAAGTGCCTTTCCGTTGCCACTTTGCACGGCGGTTGGGTCGTAAAAGGTTTGGGGTGAGTCTTTGGGAGCCCACGGCTGCAGTGAGTCAGGCCGAGCGCCGGGAGCCCCGATTTTCTCCCCCCGGCCCGCCTTGGCAGGGGTGGCCGCGCTGTGTGCGCAGGGCCGCTTCCAGCTTCACAGGCAGTGAGATCTGTCCTAGGGCAAAACACAAGGCGGTGGACCACCTAACTTAGGTCCACTAAGAGGCATGCAAGGCTGCCTAGAAAAAGCTTGTCTGTCTTTTGACCATCAGCGAGAGCTGATCTCAGTGTTTCTTACTGGTACAAATTGCTGTACAAAAGAATGTTTTCTGAGCTTGGTAACATCTGTAAAGATCGAAACTTAGACGAGTGAATAAAGAAGGAATCATTGTGGCTGCCCACTTTGTAGCGAGGCTTGTGGTTGACATGTTTCCCTAGGTTCTGAAAGATTTGTTATGATGGTTAAGTTAAGTGGGACATCGATGTTACCACCTCTTGAAAGAGCAAGGAGTGTGGTGTAGCCTGGGATCTGGGCCCAACGTACAAGACTGAGTCTCTGGCCAATAGCCCTGCAACACTGGAGCATGTGATGGGAGGGGCTCGTTTTACCGAACCTTTAAGTGTTAGGACTGTTGCTGAGCCCAGTGGTTTTAACTATTCAGTCATGGGAGACACAGGCTGAGAACCTGGCACGCCAAGGAAGCAGTGGCAAGCCAATGTCTATTTAAGGATTGTGAAAGCTGAGGAAGTTCCCAGGACGATCAACTCCTGGGCTCAGTCAGCCTCAGGGCAAACAAGTTTCATTCTGTTTTTGATTTGCAAAAAAACAAAAGTACTATAATCAGTAATGTTTCTTTTTTAAAGTTGGTACAACAAAGATATAGTTGGAAAGATGAAACTGCTAAAGTGCAGATACATTCAGGAATCTAGATCCATTCATTTTACTCAAAGCAGAAGACTATGTCAGAAATTTGAGTTCATAGTTTTGAACAGGAGTTCCATTTGAAGATAGTACAGTAAAGACCACTCTAGAGCTATGGCCTGATATTCTTAACATTGTTATCACTTTTTTTTTTAAACCAGGCCCCGTGGAGTTGAAGATGCTGATGATATTAAGGTATGAATCAAATGGAAAAAACTTGGCTTGAGTTAATAGTGGGACAGAATTCTTGGCCAAGGATGAGAACTCTAATCTGATTGGATATGCTTCTGCTCTGATGGGTTAAAGGATTTACCTGAGGCCAACTTGATAGGCAGGATTTTACTAAATCTGGTCCCACCATCCCTTTGAAAAATCTGCCTTAGGTAAAAAGTGAGGAAAGCTTCTGGTAGATAGATTTAACTTCATTAAGCTAAGAGAAAGATAGGATCTTTCGGGAAAAGAAAAGAATAAGGAAGAAATTTGTGTGTTAGAACTGAGTGGGCAATAGGTAGGGATAATCTATTTAGCTGCAATTGTTTGTTAATGTAATCTAGACAACACTATTTTGTTAATTTACTAATTGCTGATCTAATTACCTACTGTGATAATCCTTCTACAGGTCCCATGCCTGGAGGAGTCAGTGAAACTTGTGAAGAAGATAAGGTGTGTGATGTGGCTATGTATACAAAATAGAGGATTTGACTTTCCTCATCCCTTTCATGGTGGGAGTAGGGGTGAATTTTGTGATGCTCCAAATTAAATATAGAAAGATAATTTGGGAATTTTGTACCTCTGCTCTGTAACTGAGTTGGCCCCATAAGAGAAGTTCTGTAGCGTTCAGTTTCATTATGTAAGATAAGTTTCCTATCATCCAGTCCTAGTGTAAAACTTGACCCAGTATTAGCATCAATTTTGTATGTTTCCATGTTTTTCTGCAATAGATGACTTTAATGATTAAATTTGAACCTTTGACAGAAACAGATCTCCAAGAGATCAGGGAGGGGTGGATTGCAGATGGACAAAAGGGATTTTTGTTTGTTTGTTTTAAGTGAGTTACATCTTCACTGCATTTGTCAAACACCTATTTGACAGGGTCAATTTTCCTGAATGTAAATTCATACTCTAATAAACATGACCTTTAAAACATCCTTTCTGGTGTCTTAATGACTTGTTTCCAAAGAAATCTGGAAGGTGGTTTGGTAATACCATTTACATGACTTTATTCTGATATTAACAGCAAAAAATGTGTTATTTTTAGGATATAAAGTCACGTACGTGACTCATTATACGACAACGCTGAGAGCTAGGTGTTACAGGTAGTAAGGCATTGGCACGCTAGTCTGATGAACGTCACCCTATGCATAAAGGGGGCAACAACATGGGTTGCTCTGCCTTTGCTGTGGTACTTTTCCCAGTCTGAAAACCCATTGTCGCCACAAGTAGCAAAATGCGCCATGGAAGGTTACATGTTCCATTGCTTTGTTAATACTAACAGCCTTGCTTTCCATAATGGCTGATTTCCATTCCAATAAAGCAGAGCCTTGGCCAGTATTGGCTTGCCAGGAAAGTAGGAAAATGAGGTTCCAGAGGCAGAGTAACTGGCCTTGGGAGCCTGATGGTAGGTAAGCCACTGAATTTACTCCTGGGAAAGGCTGATTGAAAGAATCAGTCTGATTCCTTTTTCCTCTTGGAGATAGTCAAAGATGATTCTGGAAGGACCAATGGGTTCAATGAGCCCTGCCCTGTGATCAAGGGTACTGAGCTCAGTTTGTGCCATCTTTCCTGTGTGAGCAAACGGTCCTTCAGCCTATTTTCTGGGTTTGATGGATTCTTTGCTGCACTCCCAAATCCCTATTCTTAAACCATAGCAACTGAGAATTGTACAATACTGTGATTAAGAGATTTGGAACCGCTGAGAATGGGGCAAGTAGGATTAACTTGCCTTCTTTAGTACAGCACACATACCCTGTGGTTAACAGCTGGAGAGGAATGAAAACACCGTTACTTGTGCTTCGTTTGCTTAAAGAGAAGGGAAGCAAATTTGAACTTAATGTTGTCAGAAGAGTTATTCTAAGTGAGAGATTTGGGCCCTAAGAGAATCTGTAATTGTGACTATGTAAGAAGTTATGATTGGAATATAGTTTTTCTGCTAATGATCATGACTTCTTTGAAAATATAAAATCTTACTTAAGAACTCCACTCACTAACCTTGCACATAAAGTGACATAACTCACTGTGTATCACAGTTATTTCATTGATGTGTCAGTTTAGGTAAACTGAGTCTCCTAATTTGATTCAGAAATGGTATCCCTTTTTGTCTAAGGTTCTCCAGTGTCCCTAAGCACTTGAGTGCAAATAGTTGCTGTTTCTTACACAAGTAAGCAGGTTTCGTCATTCAAATGAATATTCCAGACTAAAATAGGTATATTTGTGAGGGTCTTAAAACCTTAAGTATTTTATTAGATAATGTGACAAAATATTTGCTGGCTTTCTAATGTGCTAAGTCCTGTGGTAGAGACAATCCCTACCCACTGAGCTTTCACAGCATGCCCTCTCCATCTAACTATAAGGTTAAGCCTTTAATGGCTTCACTTCTGTAAGGAATAGCTTCATTTTGCATCTGGATCAATGTCTGGAAGATTCTATTGTTAATACTAACTGAGGAATAGTATCTGCTTTTGACCCCATCATCACTACATTCCCAAAATGATTTGGAGTAGCTTGTAACAAAAACAGCTAACAATACAATAATTTGAAGGGGGATTTAAAGCCCAGCAAGAAAGAAGCAGGAAAATAAACCAAGTCATTAGAACTGGTGTGGGCTATGAGCAACTTGGCTCTGTTCTTCCTAAGAGCAGAGAAAAGAGCCAGCTGACAAAAAATTGGTTTTGCAATTGAACATCACTTCAATGGAGGAGGGGAGTGGTTATCTGCCTTTGAGGCTTCCTGAACCCAAGCAAGAAGATTTTCTTCTTCCTTCATAATCGTAAGTACTTTGAAGAGAACATTAGAATGGAGAAGGTTTCTGAGTAACTAAATGAGGACCTAGAAGCAGCAACAACTGCTGCATTTGGCTCTTGAGCAGGGAAGTCCATTGGTTAGGTGACCTTGGGAAGCCTGGCCAGTGATAACACTTCTTGAGGAAAGTCATACTCAGATTGTGAACAGATAAATAGCCAGAGATAGGTTTGAAAGGTTTATTTTTATCATGTGCTCATAAAGATTGCCTTTTCAAAACCGACCTTGAATTTGTAAACTGAGACGTTCGGATTGCGGTATTGCAGGGTACATTTGTGCTCTATCACAATCTGGGATTATGCAATCATGACTAGAAGGCCCCCTGGTGGTAATTATCTAAACTGCATGGGACAGATTGTCTTGACCCTCCATTGTTGCCTTCTGCATTTCCAGGGGAACAGCAACACCAGTCTTTCAGAGACAAAAGAGATCATTGGATGGGATGAAATATACGTTTTAAATTACATAAATAAGACTTGTATTATATTTCTATTAGCACTGGTCTAAAACATGAATCAGCACAATCATGGAAATATGCCAATAGTAGCCCATGTTCTACTAGATAGAGCCTTGAAGAAAAGGAAAAGTAAAATTAGTGCTTAAAATGCAGAACTTACAGGGAAGCAGCTATTTTTTTTCCAAGGGCAGAAATTGCAGGGGTAGGGAGGCAGTATTACTTAGAAAACTTGGCATGCGTTCTACTCTTATGCTGCTTGAGATTTTAAATAAAAGACTTCAAGATGTATTTATTAGATGCTCTTGTTCTATGACTACTCTGTATAAACATTTGTGGGTTCATTAATCAAAGGTCAAAGGATATGATATACAACATCTCATCAAAATACTACTTCCTGAGCTTCGAATGGTGGCACAAACCTGTAATCCCAGCACTTGGCTGAAGCAGGAGGATTGAGAGTTCAAGGTCAGCCTGTGCTACGTATTGAGACTCCCTCCTCCCCATACAATTTCCTTAGTAAAGAATTCAGATGAAAAATAGATCTGGTCTCCTGATCTATTCTTTACTTGGTTTGGTTTGGGGTGTGTATGTGTGTGTGTGTGTGTGTGTGTGTGTGTGTGTGTGTGTGTGTGTGTGTGGTCTTTTAAACTTTTTAATGAGAGGAGAGAGATTGGGGGAGGTGGCACCATAAATATCAGAACTTGTATAAAATACTCTTTTAAAAAACCACCTTCTGTTAAGTAAAATGTTCCACAAAATTTCTTTCATTTTCATTTAACTGCTCTAAAAAGCAGGCCTGTATCAGATTCCCCTTTTGTAGTTTTCTTGGTACAAATAGTGATGTTTTGTTTTCTTCTATGAGGTGCTGGAGATCAAACCCAGGGCCTCAGGCATGCTAGACAAATGCTCTATCACTGAGACACACTGCCAGCATTCACAGTAAGTTGTGAATTCTTCCCTTAGTTTTCATATCTCTCTTAAGTAGTGGCTCCTAACTGGGAGGGCATTAGGTAATATCTGGAGACACCTGACTGTCACAACTGCATATGGGGGTGAGGGTGGGGAGTGCTACCTGCATCTAGTGGGTAGAGACCAGAGATGCTGCAAAAATATCCTAAAATACACAGGAAGGCCCCTATAACAAAAGATAATCTGACCCCAAATATCAATAGTACAGAAGCTGAGAAGAACTGTCCTAGAAAATGTCATTCTCATCAACACCCACCTGCTAAGGTGTTCCCGTGTGTGCCACAGGCTATTCCCAAAATGTGACACAGAAAGCTTTAAACTACTAAGTCTAAAATGCCTTTGTTGCTAGCATCATCATTTCACTTCTGTGTAAATGTATATATCATAGCACTTATAAAAATGGCAATTAGTCCCTATTTTAAGATAAGAAATGTGGATTTTCTTCTAGCTTCCTCAAAAAGCTAGCTTTTTTGTTAATTGTTGTAAGTGACCAGAAACTCCATTTGCTCATCACAAACTAGTAGCATTCCTGTTTGGATTTTTGAGACAGTTTCACTAGGTATTCCATACTAGCTTCAAACTTGCCATCCTCCTACTTTAGCCTTCAGAGTGCTAGGATTACAGGCATGCACCACCATACCCAGCTAGTGGAATTCTTAATCAGAGCTGGTGTTAGTTCAATCACAGAGATGAAGCTTGCCTAAGTTGGCAAGGGACCACCAGATCTCTAGGCTGGCCCTGGAGTCCGTAAATCATGCAGCGGTATCCTTATAATCTGTTTCTCCAGCAAATAGCTTCGGTCCTCACTTGGGGCACTTAGCTCAACCAAAGAACATTCACCAATTAGCTGAAGAAGAACAACAACAAAAACACATGCAAACACTTGAGACTAAAGATCACTGGCCATGCTCCACCTGTCTAATTTTAACATTGACCAGAATATTCTAATTTTAGAACCCAAAGAGCAACAAATATAAGAACCCAAAGAACACTGGCTTCTTATATTGGTAAAATTAAAGCCAGCACTGGTCAGGTTGTCTAGGAGGGGGGAGTCTCTGAATTCAGTTAATGGGTGTACCCCTTTCACACGTGGGAGAGTGCCACCAAAGACACTTTAAGCAGTTGATCCTGTTGTCAAGAGGTGAATGACATTTTGCTCCCAAATGTCACGATGGCACAAGACTCACACAGTAGCAATGAGGGGAGATCACTGGAAACACTGTTGGGAGATGGGGCCAGTGTTGCTGGAACTCTGAGAAGTGCTGCCTGCCTCTCAGGTTGGAGGTATCCAAATGCCCTTCTTCGTGGTCTTGCTCACCTGGGCGTTTTTAATCTTATACTTTCTTGCATAAAAAAAATACAGCACATGCCCTGTGATTACAAGCAATATGGAGATGAGGACCAGCATGCCAAACTGCTGGGGCTGCGGGGCCAGCATTACGAGGATCTCATGGATGAGGTCCATGAGGTAGTTCAGGGAGCATTGCACACCACTGACAGACCCTGGCTCTGCTTCTGGAATGTTCTCCTGGAGAAGCTGGGTCACAAGTCAAAGGACCAGAAGCCTGCAGGGCAGCAGTGTTAGGGAGAATAACATGAATAGGTTTCCGAGGACCTCACTGAGATCCTGGCTCTGGCACTGATTAGCATTTTTGCCTGGGGTAAATGCAACTTTCTGCTGTTCAGTTTCTTCATCTGTGAAATGGGACTATTTCAGGCCCTAGCTCATTGAAGGACTCCAGGAGATAGGATCATAAAATGTACAGCATTGTTTCTGGTCTTCTGTGCATGGTAGTTACTGTCAGTTATAAATTATCTTTTTTTTTTCAGCAGGGTCTCACTATGTAACCCATGGTAGTCTCCAATTCATGATTTCTCCTGCCTCGGCCTTGTGAATGCTGGAATTACAGGCATGAGCCACCATGCTCAGATAAACAATCTTTCTGAGTTATCATCGCAGTCATTATCATCACATGCACCATTACTTCATTTTGGATATCTTTATTTATTTATGCCCCCACTTCATTATAAATATGCTTACAGCAGAGGGCAAAGACTAGGATTCAAATCTATTTCTAATTTTTGCTGTCTACTCTTGGCTTAGCAGAGGAGGAACTGGGCCCTTCTTTCAGCCCCCCTTTCAATCACATCAAAAGGCTTCTTTGGAATATGTTTCAGAAGCAGCCTCGGGCCCAGCTGCACAGTCATCAGAGGGCAGAAGCCCCCTATACTAAGGACAATACTGTCCTCCAGTGGCAACATCTCCCTTGGGGGTTCTGGTGCCTGTCCCCAAGGGGATCCTCACCCAGTCTCTGCCTGCTTGGTTGGTTTCTCAGCAAGACTCAGCTCTGGCTCTGCAGAGCTCTCCTGCTTGTCTCTGTCCCAGTCCCCACAATTATTTGGAGATATGTGCTGTATCATCCAGTGTCTGCCTTTGCAGAGAACTAGCTGGACCCTCCATCCTCCTGGCTGTCCCCAGATGATCTTCAAGTCTCTCCAGGCTTGCCCTGCCAAGGACCTCACCCTGTGCTCCCCGTGCTGGACTCGGGCCAGAGATTACCTGAAAAATCCCCATAGCAAGTGGCACTTACAAAGTTAGATTTGTTGAATGCTGCAGTGGTACCATGTGACCAAGAAAGTGAGGGCTAATTATTCACTGAGAATTATTTCTAAATCGAGGGCATAAAGAGTTACAGTTCTTAGACTCTAAAAAGGGAAGTGACTCTTAAGCACTGTGCCAAGTCTTCCTGAAGGCAGAGTTCTATAGTAAGTAGTTTCCATTAGAGTAGACACAAGTATTAACTGAGCAGACACCTAGGATGAGCCCTGTGCTTGGTGATACATGTTGGATACCAAGGCTGACCACAGGGCACTACTGCTCCCACTGAGAGGACCAGGTATCACAGCCACCAGGCCTGACCTTGGTAACAGAGCCACGAGACATCCTTCTGGGCACTAGCACATTTAATGTGCATTTAATATCACACAACCAACCCCAAGTTCATTTGTAATCTTAAACGAAGTAAATGTTGTGGGCACTCAGTGTTTGCTTAGCACTGTTCCCTAAGTCCCTAAGCACGGTTTCCTATTGTCTCACTGTCAAGCCTACCCCCCCACCACACATTCAGCAGTACTTGTGAAAGCACGAAAATTACAGATAAAATACGGTAATGACTACATTGACTGAAGATGAGAGTTAAAACTCATTTTTATGTCTGCTTTTTTTCTGGAGGTGCTTTTTTTTCTGGAGGGCCTCACAATTGCTAAGCAGGCACTCTACCACTTGAGCCACTCCACCTGCAAAACTTGTTTTCAATAGTTAGCGCTACGGCTGTGAGAGTGTTGTGCTAACCATATCACTGGCAGTAGTTATGCCAGTGCCTCCTGGTTACCATTATCATCTCCACTTTACAGATTGGGTAACGGTGACTTAGGTATCTTGCCAACATAATCAGGCAGCCTGGTTTCAGGACCCTCAAGAGTGTCAAGAGAGTTCTGTGGAATCTTCATCTGGATACAGTGAGAGCCTGCTATTGCCCCTGAGAAAAGGTCAAACAAGGTTATTGCATCCTGAGTCTTCTCCCAGGTTGCAGGCCCCACTGATGCACTTTCATCATTTCCTAATGGGATCCTTTCCTTTACATCAGGAAAGTCCAGCAATCCCCACAGACTGGAGTCACTGGTGGAATGTTTTTCCCTTTAATGAAATACTTAGTCATATTATAATAAGAATTGCATAAATCTTAAATGGCCAGTCAACTCACAGTTTGTGTGATAAAAGGGTAGTGCAAGTCAAAACTTAACAAAAGATAATCCACCAATCAGGTACCCCCCAAAAAAAGAACATTTCAAGGCAGGTAAACTCTAGATAAAATGATTGGTTTCTAATGAGTTGTTGGAACTAGGAACATAATCTCTTTTCATCCACATACATTTGATCAGAGGAATGAGTTTATAAGGTTAGTCATGGTTTTATGGCCTTGGAATTGGGCCTCAAAAACTCTAATTTCCTATTTCCCAATATTCTCAAGCTTTTATATGTCAAGGGGTTCATGGAAGAAGTCAGGAACACAGCCTCCCAATCCCATGGTCCCACTTCACCATAGCCTCATCCATAAGAAGTTGATGCTCTGAAACCCAAGGGACCTTGTTTCAACTCAGTGCCTGGAGTGGTGGTTGTGGTCCCCAGGAAAGGTGTGTGTGGCAAAGGTTGATGAAGGAATGGTGAGGACATGCTTCCTTTTTGATACACACCTTCTGCCACCCGCCACCACACTTCGAATTCTCTCTTTTTCTGACCCGGAAGTGGGGACTCCTCCAGCTGAGACTTTGAAGATAGTGACTTTGAATTTGGGGAGGGTGAGACAGACCTGAGCAAAGAAATGGTGCTATCTCATCTGGGTGTGGTGACAAATCTAGCACCTGGGAGGCTAAAGCAGGAGGACCCATGGTTTTGAGGCCAGCCTGAGTTACGTAATGAGACCCTGACTCAAAATAAATAGACAAACAAAAATATCTAAGAAATGGTGTCGTCTAGGAGGAAACCCAACCAAAGATTTTCATGTTGAAGATCAAGGCCCAGACTCTTCCCAGCTGAGTCTCTGGAGGTCCGATTGATGGCATTGTGATCATTGAGCCATTGTGGTGTTGGTTTCTGTTACCATCACCACTGATCCCCAACATGTCACTGTTGGGGTTGTCAGGCGTCAAAGGACCCACATTTTTTAAATTTCATTTTGTTTTAATAAACACTCTAACCAAAGCAGGTATGTTTTCACTGCTAGAAATGAATGACATAGTTGGTAGCAAAGTTCAGAGACCAAGTCCATGGGCAAATAAGTGTGCAAACCCTCAAGGTTTTGTACCCTGTCTCTGGGGAAGGATTGCCCTGCCCTCCCATAGCAGCTGACTTCTCATTGAGTTACTGTCTTTCTTCTCTCCTTATCCCAGTTTCAGAGATCCTTTGATCTGGGTCAAAATACTCCTTACATCTAGACACCATTTGTAGTAGTCATATTTGATACCCAGGTAATAATTACAGTCTTTTCACTTTCCCAAATCTCCAAGCATTCACCTTCCAGCCTTGTCTTTGCACCATTATCTACCTGTTGGGAGCAGCAATCCCTTTCCACTACTGCCTGTCTTGCCCTTCAGAGGTCTTTGGTTGTGCCTTCCAGGCTTCCCCAACTCCCCAAGACCCGTTTTGGCATCCCTTCTGTGTGTTCTCAATTCTTCCATCCTTCCCTAACATAGCTACTCTCAGCTCTCTTGTTGAATATTGCTGACTACTTACTGATTGGTCTCCCATTCAGGCTGTAAATACCATGGGACTAAGACCTCTCCTGATCCAATCACATGCAGTCCAGGATAGTTCTTATCATATAATAGGTTCTCAATGAATGATGATAATGACTTACACTGGCACAATGGTGAAACCATCAAATGCTTCTAAGATTATTTAGCAATCTCACATGCCACTGCTCACATGCCACAGCAATCTCTCATGGCCCACTGCTCACCAATTCTTGCAAGGATCATACCTGAGAAGAGCAAGATGATGGAGACGTAAGACTCGAGCTTTTCAGGGTTCTGCTGGCCATCGAACAGAACCATGTATTGGTCCAGTGGATGGAAGAGTGGTCTGGGAGGATGCATTGGTTCAGGTTTCTTTCAAAGGTATAAACATATACCTGGGTCTCTTTTAGCAAGTCATAATTTGAAGAAGAATTCTTGCTTAATGGAAGTGAGAAGACAGCCATATCAAAAGGACTTCCAGGAGCAAAGACAGAAAACACACAGAGCATTAGCCAACCTACGTGGAGCCAGCTGGAAATGATGCCTGTGGTGACCAAGCTGTAATGCTCCTGGAGCCAGGTGAAGAGAACTGTGCCCATCAGGCCAGATAAAGCTGAGAGGGCTGTGAGGATGCTAAGCAGAGATCCTCCAATGCCTTGGGTGTGGGCATATCCGGTGGTGATTGCAATCAAAGCCCAGAACCATCATGTAGAGCAAGGACAGGGCCAGGCCAGCCAGGAAGACCGTCTGCCTGCAGTGTGTCTCCCATCCCTCACGGCACATGAGGAGCAGCCTATGCATGTTCTGAAGGCAAAGGTGAGACCTTCTGGATGTGACCCGTGGTCCCTCTAGGTTACATTTGTGATCCTTTGGTTTTTCTAAAGTTCTTGGTTGGTTGATGAATCCATCAGTGGTTTCCCAAGAGAGTATTTCACCTAAAATAAAATCGAGGTAAGCTTAAAAGCCATACCCTGCCATATCTCTCAACCCATCCCAACCTCATCTGCTTCTGTGTTGGGCAGTTTCTATGCACAATCATGGCTTCCTGTCCCCAAGCTTCTGTGAATCTCTGCCTAGACATCTCTCTGCAGGCACTGGAATGTGAGGGGCAGATTGTGTAAGTGTCCCTGGGAACAACTCACCATGAGAGCCAAAGGTGGTAAAAAACACCCCAGTTTTCTTGGCCATTGGTGGAACAATTCTGAAGTATATCCTGCAGTCTCTCAGAAGGTCCCCAGCTCCCTTCACAGTCACCTGTACATTAACACTCCCTTTATGGACTTTTCTCCCTCCCCTGTTTCACTTCCCATTCTCTCACTATGCTTCCTGGGATCCCGTTCCAAATAGATCACATTTCAACCCAAATCCTCATCTCAAGTAGCATTCCTGAGAAAACCCAAGTGAAGACATACCACTGGGTCAGGAAGGTAGGCATGAGAAGGAGAGGTAGGGCAGGAGAGGGGGAAGGCAAAACTTGGCACTCTTGAAATGTGGGAATGAGCTCCCAGATGTAGTGAAAGTAAATAGTAGCACTTGGGTGTGTTTTTGTTTCACTTGTGGGCAAAGACATTTGGACCCGTCTACAGGTGCAAAAGATAAATTCTCTTTTGCAAGCCAGAACTCATTGTTTAGTATGAGTTTTGATACATATAGAAGCTACTCTAGTCCTTTGCAGAACTTGGTTTCATTTGTGTTGAATGTCTCTCACCAATAGTTGTTAAATATTTTTAGTCAGCTTGTAATCATTGTCTGATATATCCTGAAGACTGGGAGATATTTACCTTTTTTTTTTTTTGCTTTTATATGACCAACTCTTTATTCTTGGAACCTACCTTAACGGTTATCCTGACTTTTTTCTATATTGGGAGGTTGAACTCAGGGCCTTCCTCTTGCTAGGTAGGCCCTTTATCACTTGAGCCACTCCACCAGCCCCCAATTCAATTATCCTGACCAAAGAGTAGCACCTTTTCATGGACACACTTGCCTTTCTTAATTTAGCATCTCTAGGGAAGATGTTCATGAGTGAGACAGGACGATGGGATAGGTTGTACAGGTTGTACACATCACAGTCCCATTGCAGTGCTACTTACATTGGAGTCTTTCTGAATAGAGCCCTTGGAGTTATGCAGTGCACAACCTGTGTAACTGTACAAAGAAATCCTGCCTGCCCCCACCAATAAGATCAGCCATACGAACTGTATAACCAATGGTACAGCCAGAGCCTTCTCATTTATCACTGTTTCCAGGCACATTTGCAGACAAAATGTTAAGAGCATGATCAGACACAACCTCTGGAAAGAAAAAATGAAACACTAACATAAAGGAATAAAAAGAACAAGAGCTCTCTGTGAGTTTGCATTACTTTGGATGTTCACAGCCTCCTGTTGCCTTTCTCAGTAGTGCTCCCCTGTTTGTTGCTGGGGTTTTATAGCCAATTGGGGAACTAGTTCATAAACCCTAGATAGAAACTCTGCAAGAACTGAAACCAAGTTCCATCCAAGAATGAAGCCACAACCGATCATATGAGATGTCCATGTCATCAACTGGCCCACAGACAGTGAGGCAAATATACTGATACCTGGTCCAACTGCCAGACTCCTGCATTCATCTCTGGAAGTGAGGGGAGGAGACGTGGTGACTCAGTAATAGATGTGCCCTTCCTTCTGGTGAATTTAACAACACACATTTTCTGGAATTGCCAGCCATGCTGGGGTGAGTGACAGTGCCAGCAAGAAGGACCTCTTCTGGCTTAACTATGGATTAGTAATGGGCTTTGCAACCTGAAAAACAACTTAGAGATCAGTTCTGGTGGACTTGAACAATTAGCAGGTTAGCAAAGTGGGGAAGAGAGAGATTAGGTTACTTGGAGCTGATCATTCTAAATTGCACTCAGCACTCTCCCATCACACCCTACTGTCTTAACAATGACAGCAATATTGATAGCCACTGTTGTAACTAACATGGTGTCAGGGGGAAAGAGATAACAAGGGAAAGTGAGAGGTGAGAACGAGTTAAATTCTCACTCTGTGCCAGGCATATAGGTGAATCCTTAATTCATCTTACTTAATCCTCATAACAATGCTAAGAAGTCAATAGTATTTCCTTTTATAAATCAGGAAACTGAGGCACACAGGGGTGAATGATTTGCTCAAAGTTGCAGAGAAGGAAAATAGTGTAGTTGAGACTCCAACCCAGTCAGTCTGACTCCAAAGCTTATGTTCTTACATCACTGAAGACTGTATTTACAAGTTCATTTAAAAAATTATAATAAATTTGAACTAGAATCTGTGCCTTACCTTGATTTCTTTAAAATTAATTAGCAGATAATAGGAAGGTTTTCTTTATCCTGAGACAGAGAACATGTAAAGCCCTGTGTTACTCAGCTTTTACTCACATAGTTGTTTTATTTTGGGTGGTGTTATTTAAGCCACAGTCCAAACAGGTGCAGCTTAGAAGAAAACATGATCATAAGGGGTTTCTCCTCTTTGTAAGGCATGTATTTTAATAGATTCCTCCTTAATAGCTTCCTTTATCTTGGCCATCAACACTCAGGCACATTTTCTAGCAGAGAACCAAATGCTCAAATTTAGGGCAGGACAAAACTAGGGTAAGACAAGAGCTTCGGCTCTAAGTGGTCAATTAGCGTACACTGCAGTTTCGTAAGTGAAAGAGAAAACAAAGATGTCATATTAGTTCATTGAACTCCTTTACTGGAAAAAAGTTCTATTTCTACTATTATTAATAATCAACAATCAATCACCTTCCCTAAAGCTGGTGTGGGTGTATATGTTTGCCCCATTCTACAGATGAGGAAAGCCAAGTCCAGAGAAGTTAAGTAACTTGCCCCAGGGCTCACAGCTGGTTTGAGCAAACCAAGATCAGACTGGTTCCAAATTCCATTCTTCTACAGACTATGATACAGCATGTCTCAGAGTCCTGAATGGCTAGCTCATCACCTCTACTTCTCTGCCAAGAAGAGGACAGGTAAGGCCCAGGGTGGCAGTGCTTACCAGTCAGCTGACCTTTGTTGTCCCAGTCCCTCTGAATGGTGATGGTCAGTACAGTGCCAGCCAGATTCGCCACAGCTGCCAGGGTGATCACCACTGTGTAGCAAGCCATCTATTGAAGGAGACAAGGCGAGTTTGGAGCCAATAGACTTCCCAGCCCACAATGGTACAGTTACTTATCTGACAGATTGAGGAACATCTAAATAACACTCAGACCTTTGAGAGAAAAAGGCTCCATGTGAGCATGGAGTCAAACATTGTGCTAATGCTAAACATTTTCTTTCCTTCACCCCAGATCCCATGCTAATTTGTATTTTGCAGACAGATTCCGCTGTTCTGTTGCCTCCCTGACTGTGTGATTTGGACTCAAATTCACAAATTAGAGGTTGGAAGAGCACTGGTGTAAGAACAGCCTGAGCACAAATCAGCGAGCAGACCATGTAGAGATGATGCACATTCCTGTCTGTGACATTCACGCTCAAGGCTCAGGAGGGGCAGTGGAGACTCACTGTGTGCCAGCCATGGCAGATTTGCTCCATCTCTCTTCTGTAGGCGATCACAAGCATTGGGACCACGCAGCAGGCAGTGACAGATGCGCTCTCAATGAAGAGTGAGGTATGAGCAACTGTGAATGGAAACACCCAGGGGCCCAAGCCTTACTCTTGATTTTAAGAGGCAGATTACAGCTACATCATCATCTAGTGAGGGCCCCTGCACATGACCAAATCCCGATGCCAAACAACCTGGTCATTTCCATCAGCAATCCCAGGTTTGGGTAGGAGGAAAGGAGCAGGCTCAGTGCTCACTGAAGGCAAAGCCTTTGCAGTGAAGAGAAGAGAGCTGGACTTTGCAAGTGAATGAAATGTACTTGGAGAGAAAGGTTATATGAGAAGCCAGATTCCAGCTAAATTAAGGAACTTAAGTTTTTCTCCTGCCGCTGACTCTACTGGATTTCATTTGTAACTGATATTATCAGTTGGGTCTAAGGAGCAACACTCCAGGTTTTAAATAAATTGGGCTTTTTCATAGTTGTAGTAAATAAATTGGGCTTTTTCATAGTTGTAGCTCCAACAAACGTCTTTTCAAGTCTCTCGAGTGTGATGAAAACAATTATGACAGTGTAATCAACAGACACAGGCCAGGGATGCACATTGACCTAGTGGTGGAGCACTTCCTAGCAAGCAGGAGGCCCCAAATTCAAAGCCCAGCACCCCAGTACTGGAAAAAAAAAAAAGAAAGAAAAGAAAAGATATTATCACCAAAGCTAAAAGAAAAGATGTACATTTGAACAAATAATCCCTTGCTTACATGGATGACTTGGTACAAAAGATATCTTTTATACATAGAAAGTGTCTTTAAGAAAAATAAGACAGCCGGGCACCAGTGACTCATGCCTGTATTCTACTCAGGAGGACCACAGTTCAAAGCCAGCCCCGTGCAAATAGTTCTTGAGAACCTATCTCAAAAAAACTCAACACAAAACAGAACTGGCGGAGTGGCTCAAGTGGTAGAGCACCTGCTTAGCAAGCATGAGACCCTGAGTTCAAATTCCCATACCACCAAATAAATAAATAAATAAATAACACAGGTATTGTTATACACAGGTATTACCAGGAAATTACAAAGATAGCATGTTGTGGCGGGTGTGGTGTTGCATGCCTACTATCTCAGCATTTAGGAAGCTGAGACAGGAGGATTATGAATTCAAGGCCAGCCTGGGATAGATAGATAGTGAGACTGTTTCAAAAGGCCAAAATTTAACAATAACAACAAAGAAAGTACCTTTTTCAGGAATTTAATATAAAAAATACATAGTTGGGGCTGGGTGGTGGCTCAAGCGTTAGAGTGCCTGCCTGGCAAGTGCAAGGCCCTGAGTTCAAATGGTACTGCCAAAAAAAAAAAAAACGGTAGAGTCGGCAGGAGTCTGAAAAAAACATGTTAAAGGGCTAGGGGTATAGCTCAGGGGTAGAACATTTGCTTAGTATATGTGAGGCTCTGGGGTCAATCTCCAGCACCACAAATTAAAGAAAAACTACTTTAAATATTTTAAATGAGGTTGGGGCGGTAGCTCAAGTGATAGCAAGCACAAGGCCCTGAGTTCAACCCTCAGTACTGCCAAGAAAAAAAAATTACAAAGAGCACGAGAGAACATGACACAAAGCTGTACAGCTCTCTTTGCAGCATTGTGAAGTTATGCCCTACTGCTATTTAGCTCAAATCTGTACTTTTTTTTCACTAAATAAACCCCCACAGCTAGTGAGGTCATAACGTATCACATAATTACATGCCTCAGGAGGAGGGGATTACCTTTATTTCTTGGTTTCCTGTCCATCCAGTCACCAATTATAGACCCCAAATATTAATATAGATCCAGCCACCACTAAACCAAACACTGCTGTTAGAAGATTATGTCCATATAATTCTATCAGGAACACAGACGTGGCAAAGTGCCACCATTGGTCTTCCTGCAAGGAAATAGAGGCAAAGCATGCTTTAATCATTGACTAATAGATGGAATAAAGTTAAAATCTAGAAAGATGCACTTCTCCCAAAGGACATGTAATATGCAAACTTTAAAAAGAGAATACTGGGTGACTTGAGGGGTAGCTAAAGTGGTAGAGGATCTGCTTTGTAAGCACAAAGCTCTGAGTTCAAACCCCAGTCCCACCAAAAAAAAAAAATAAAGAATAAAAGAAAAACAGAATACAGGGTTGACAGAATGGCTCAAGGGGTACAATGGCTTGCCTAGCAAGCATGAGGCCCTGAGTTCAAGCCCCAGCACCACCAAAAAAAAAAAAAAAAAACAGGAAAATAGAAAAAGTTAATGTCCAAACTGTACTTTTATGCAGTATAATTATAACCTTATCTTTATGCAATATACTTATAACTTTTAAAATCTGGACAGAATATTTTTTTTAGAATCTTAAAAGAGCTAATAATCTAATGAGAAAAATATCAAACCCTTGGGAGAACTTGAGAACCCCAGGAAGTAAACCCAGATTCTCTGAGCGTATCTGCTGATGAGAAGCAACAGCTGTGAGATAGGACTGCCATTTTGTTGACCTCAAGGTCAGATGAAAGAAACCCATTCCACCAAACAGATCCCTGTAACCACACCCTTTCATAAGGAGGGTGAGCCTGAAGAAACGGCCCTTGCATACGCTCTTAGTTCAGCTGTATCTCATCTGCACAGGCCAGGAAACCTCCAGCCTTAAGCTGGGATTAAATTCCTATGCAAGCCAGCATTATCATTTCCACCAGCAATTGTAGTCCTAAGTCACAAATAGCTAGTGCCCTCTTATTCACAAAAATCCTCTGTAAAGGAAGAACTCATGACCAGAGGCTTCAAAGTATTCCTGCAAAAATTTTAAAATGTGACGCCCAGTACGTAGTCAAAGACAATTAGTCATATAAGGAAATGGAGCACCGTGAGCCACATCTATACTGAAGGTCAGCGGAAATATACTGAAGAACGACAGGTATCTGAACGATCGGACATAGGCTATAAAATCATAATGCTTACTCTATCTATGGAAATGACGGCAAGCCCGACGATCTGAGCAGGGAATTGGAAATTATAAATTATTTGAAAAAAATTAAATATGTTAGGAGCAAAAAGTATAACAATAGAAACTAAAAACTCAATTAATAGGACCTGGGCAGAGTGGCCTATACCTGTAATCCCAGCACTCAGGAAGCTAAGGTGGATCGTGAGTTTGAGACCAGGCTGGGCTACATAGCAAGACTCCTATCTCAAAAGAAAAAAAAAAAAAAAACAAAACTGAAGAGCAAATGAAACTCTTAGGAAGTAGAAGAAAGGCAATAATAAAAGTAAGAGCGAGGGGCTAGAAATGTGACTCAGTTGTAGAATGCTTGCTTAGCATGAACAAGGCTTTGGGTTTGATCCCCAGTGCCACAAGGAAAAAAAAGATAACAGCAGAAATTAATGAACTAGAAAAATGAAGACATGCAAAAAAAGACTCAATAAAGGCAGAAGCTGGCTCTTTGGAAGGACTAATAAAACAAATTGTGCTATATTATGTAATGAAATGCTATACAGTACTGAAAAGTACCAACCCAGGGCTACTTACAGAAACATGGGTATTACAAATATATTGTTGAGCAAAAGAAGAAAAACACAATAGAATATATATGACAGGATTTAGTTTATATAACGTTCAAAGGCTAAACTAAACTATATTGTAAGGAATGCCTACACCAGTGACAAAACTAAATAAAAACAAGGAAGCTGGTGCCATAAACAGGAGACTCATAGCTAGTACTCCTTGGTGAGGAAGGAGGTGGTGTGGCTGAAGGATGTCTTGGGTGCCAGCTCTATTCTAGCTATTAACTGGGTGGTTTCATAGTATAAACATTATGATCATTCATTATGATTATCCTTCATACATGTATTTTATGCATTTTCCTCTATCTGTTCTATATTTGGTAATTCAAAACATTTAAAAATAGAGATACACATTTTTGAGACATCCTAATGTCCTTACTATTACAGTTTTCTTAACCATCTAAAAACATTAATTTCATTTTGATTCATATTACCCATATTGATAAGGCACAGCTCACATAAATCAAAAATCTTGAACTCATGTGGTATGTCAAAGTTGCTCCTAGAATACATAGATCCCAACTACAGATGTTATTAAATAGTTGAAAATACATATATGTTTATTGAAAACAAATTTTGCCACCAACACAGAGAAAATAAAATGCTGTTTAGCATGAATTTGTTTTTAAAAAATAGCCCAGTGCTAAACAAAACTTCAGGCAACAGAAAAGCATAATTTGTTCAACCAACTAGGGGGTTCTCAGGATTTTAATTTTGTTTTTCCTTGACTTAAAGTGGTCTTAACTCATCATCACTGAGTGACCACTGGGAGAATATTCAACTATATCCCTTTTCTCAAGTGTAGCGATGGAGAGTAAGCAAGCCATGACACTGTAATTCATGCTTCAAAGGAAGTAACCCAAATTGAAATAGAAGAAGGTAGAGAGTGGCCAACCCAACTCTGGGGATGGAAGTTACCCCTTAGCACAACCGGAGGTCACATGGGAGGTGAGCTGGTAAAGAGGATTGGGATGGACATAGCTCTCGAGGCTGGAAGAACTGAGGTGCCAAGGAGAGAAGAGAAAGCATAATTGCAAACAAGAAAATCCAGAGGTTGGGATGGGAAGTGCAAAAGATGGAAAAGGATAAGAAACAGAAGGGAGGAAGCAATTCCAAAGGGAGTGCCCTGTGCCCAGAAGGAATGGGAGAGGTAGGTCCTCAAGCCAGTATCTCTCCCTGGATCCCAGCTGCAGGGCATCCACCCCTCCCTCCCTGTTGCTCAGATCAGAAAACTTTGGACACTTCTCTCTTTAATACTCCATACCCGAATCAGTCATCATGTTGCCTGGATATTAAAATAATAATAATAATCCAGAAAAGAAATTTGGTCACTTTGGCCACCTCCACTGCTACCCTCATCTCTCATTGGATGATTGCAGTGGTTCCCTAACTTAGTTTCACTTCTGCCTCAGCCCACCTCCAATCTGTCTTTATCATAGCAGCCTGAGTGGTCCTATTACAAACCTAGATCAGATTATGTAACATAATGTAACTCCTCTGCTCAAAACCTCTAACGGTTTGCATCTCACTCAGAGAAAAATCTGGAGTCCTTTCAATAGCTCATAAAACCCTGCAGGATCTACCCCTCCATCTGCTTCTCTTACCCCATCTTTCACTGGTCTGTCACCATGGATTATGCTCCATCCGTGAGCCTCAGCCTCATCTCAACCTTTGCACTGTTTCCTCTCTCGAGAATATTCTTCCCCCAGACATTCACATGACTCACCCTGCTATCCTATCTACTCCATAAGGTCTTTACTTAAAAATTATCTTTTCTTTTGCCCGCCCAACTTAAAAATTGCATACTGGAGCTGGGCACAGTGATGTGACCTTGCAGTCCAAACTACTCAGGGCTAAGGCAGGAGGATTGTTTGAGCCCACCAGTTCAAGACCAGCCCGGGCAACAATGAGACCCTGTCTCAAAAAAACCAAATACCTAAGTAGAAATAAAATTGCATATGCTCTAGACCAGCACTAACCAGTGGAACTTTCTGCAATGGTGGTTAGCCTCACTGTTTGGTAGGATAGCCACTGTATGGCTACTGAGGACAGGAAATGTAGCTGGTAGGACTGAGAACCTGAACTTTTTATTGTAACTAATTCAAATACAGACACACAAGGTCAGTAGCTACTGTACTCATGTTTCTCTCCTTTCGCTGACTTGTTTCCTTACCATTTGTACTAACATACTATATAATTCACTTATAATTTATTTTTGTATCTTGCTTATAATTTGTTCCTGATGCTAGAAGGTAAGCTTTCAATGAAGACAAGAATCTTTTGAGGGGCGGTTCTGGACATTGAACTCAGGGCCTCATGAGCCACACCCCCCAGTCCTTTTGCTTTTAGTTTGGTTTCCCAGGCTGGCCTTGAACTGGCACCCTCCTGTCGCTGTCTCCCAGGTAGCTGGGATGGGCCACCAAACCATCTTTGTTTTGTTCACGACCATATTCCCAGCACCTAGGACAGTTCCTGACACACAGAAAGAACTTGAAAAACATTTAAGTGAATGGAGATGCCCTACAAGTTCTACTGAGACCTCAGTCCAGCTCTGCTGTCTGTTAGTTGGCTCTAAATCTGGATGTCTGGACGTTCTTGTGGCCCTTTTCATTAGCTTGTTCCCCCTTTGTCGAGTTTCCCAGTGGTGTGCCCCCTACCTTCACCTCAGTCCCCTACTCTACTGCCTCTTGAGACTCTCACAACCAGTTTTGCCTCTCTGAGTTTCTTTTCAGCTTCGTTTACCTGTGCCAGCATACAGACAAGAGGCAGAGGTGGCCTACAGTGCTGCCAGCTTCTGCTCCTCTGTCCTAAGCCTTCAAAGCAGCACTTAAATGTCAACCACAGTAACAAGGTAGACCTTAGCCATCAACTTCACAAGCTAAATCATCAGACAAGTGGAGTGGCGATGAAAGACTTCTGCACCCTGAAAGGCCTTGTGAGTGTAGTCCATTCCTTTTTCTACCTTCCCAAAATAGATGACTGGGACCTCTCAATGATAGTTAGGTGGCTATTACTGGTCTGAAAATTAATTCCAACATTAATTTTTATGTATAATGAGTGTGTCATACCTCTTGTAAAAGAAAGCCTACTCTTGAACCAAAGGATAGGGAAGGGGACTGGAGGGAACTCTAGAAAAGTCTAATTATGACTATTATTATGATCAATAGATGGCTTTCCATTTTAGGAGCCAAGATGTCAAGAGTTTCCTATCACAGCCTCACACAGGCTGGGGTGGAAGGAGAAATTAAGAGTGGTCTTTGAAGGTTTTCAGCTTTTCTATTTCTTTTTTAAGTCTGATGACTCAGATTTAATTTAGGGCTTTTTGTAACAGGCACATTCTTCTTGCATAAACGAGAAATCTTGTAACCTACCTATTAAGAGAACTTGAGGACACTCAACACACTGTGGCTAATAATAAGACAAACAATAGGATATATTCCATTCTGCTGCAGTGTCCATCACAATGAAAAGTGCACTGTATCCTTAATTGAATTACCAAAATTGAAAGTGAAGCAATGGGTAGTTTTCATGGGCAGTAAAAAGTTTCCATTTTGTTCAGCTAAAGAGATCATGTACACAAAGGTAAGAAAGCTAAAGTCTCCTTTCGAGCACCATTTATCTCCTGTTAAACATCAACATGATGTAGTGCAAAATGAGTTTTAGTTTTACTTTCACTTACCATCACTTCTATGAAACAGAACCATTTCCCTTCTAGAGAAAAAGGGCATCTGGCTAGCACCTGACAAGTAGTTACCATCTTCCTCTTTTTCTCCTTAGCAGGAAGCCAATTTTATATAGCTGACTATGCACCCATACCCCAAGGGGATGAATCGCAGTAGATGTCAGTCTTCTTAGGTGATTCTATTTTCAGACTCCCCTGGAGCTAGGATTGGCTGTAGGACTGTTCTAGCCACTAAGGGCTAAGCAGAAGTATCCTGGGGGCTTCTGGGAAAGAGTTATGCTTTCTGATGGACTGGTTTTTCTTTCTGGTTTTTCTTTCTGATGCAAAGTCAAGAGGAGCACTTGCTTTGCTGTTCCTCACCACATCCTGCCATTAGATGTGACCATGCTGCCTCCACCTGCAGCAGCTGCCTTGCAATCATGAATTGACCAAGTTTGAAGCCAGTCTATTGAGGCTGCAGAGCAGAGAGGTAGAACCAGCTGGGGGGCTCCCTGGCATTCCAGAGTGACTGAATCAATTCTAATGGATGACTACTGAAATTTTCCTTTTGTAAAGAACAAATGCTCTTAAAATTTAAACACTTCTTAGCTGAGTTTTAGTTATAACTAGACTTTTCTAGAGTTCCCTCCTGTTCCCTTATACCTATCTCTTGGTTGAAGAGTAGGCTTTCTTCTGCAAGAGCTGTGACATACTTGTTATACATGTGTTGGAATTAATTTTCAGACCAGTAGTAGCTACCTAACCATCACTGACGAGTCCTAGTCATGTATTTGGGGAGTTTTATTTGTAGCCAGAAGCATATCCAACTGGTACATAGATCTTTAATTACTGGTTCATGACTGCCCATACACCCAGTATCTAAAATTAACTATTTCTAGTATTTACCATACTTGCTTTTCCTCTGTATTTTTTTAGTACTGGGGTTTGAACTCTGTAGGTGCTCTACTGCTGGAGCCACACCTCTAGCTCATTTTGCTTTAGTTATTTTTCAAGTAGGTTCTCTCATTTTTTTACTTTGGGCAAGCCTTTGACAGCAATCCTCCTACCTATGCTTCCCAAGTAGCTGGGGTTACAGGTGTGATTCACCACGCCCACCCTAGACAGTGAGGCAACAGGCTGTGAACATTTAACGTGGAGTAGGGCCCTCTCTCTGGGGGGAAGGCTTCTTGGTTTGGGGTCCTAACTTGATTCCCCCCTCCTGAATGGTCCTGTACTTCACATCCCATAACTCATAAGTAAGAGTATGAGAAAATGAACAGATGACATTTTTACCCAAAGTTGTGGTAATTATAATACTAGCTGTGTATATGAAATAGTTAATACTCTTTAAGAATTAATTAAGAACACTGTTAAGAATTAAGATGTGCCCAAACTATGGAAGGGAGTGATGAAAAAACAAAGCTAATTGCCTTGTGACATTTAAAAGAATAAAATCAACTAAGATTTTTTTTCTTGAACATCACTACATAAAAAGACAAATGTTGTTCAATTATCTTTGCTTATTTTTTCTAACCTTCCGCTTTACTTAAAGCCATTGTGCTCAAAGGAACCATGCAATTTCAGTGCTGTGAACACAGTGGTATTGTCCCCACAGAGGTAATGTACCCCCTTTCTCAAGTAGACCTTACTAAAACTGTGTCTAACCAGATACTTACCTAAAGGACTCAATTTTTCCTTCACATCCTTGGTGCCTGTGAATTTAGTCGGTTTCTTCTCATTTTGAGCATTTTTCAATGTCATTCAATTCTCCCACCATTACTACATGCTAGGAGAAAAAGGTTTCAAATAATGTAAAATACTTTCAAACTACTACCATCTGGTCATAAATTGGAAGAAGTCAATGTGCTTAATTGACTTAATTCCAATTGAATTCCTCTAAACCCATTTATTTCAACTGTAGAAAGTTAATTGTGTAATTCATTATAAGGGCTTTATTGCACACAAATAAAGTCATAGCAATTGTCATCGACACATAGAGGCCTATTATTAATGCTCAAAACCAATTATTCAGGGGAAACATTCAGCCAGCTATAACCAGAGACTCAATAGAATGATCACACACAAAAAAGACTAAAGATTTGTTTTAACTAAATTATCACATTCCCATTCAACCTAGGAACAAGCTGCAATTTGTCTTTCTTTAATATTTTTCCAACTTTAATTTTTCAAGAAGATACATTTGTTAATTTATAACTAATGCAAAAAAGAAAAGTTTCCTTGCATTTTCACCAACATATATCCTCAAAAAGCAAGGGCTAGTTTCTGTTAATGACTATCTTACTTCTAAGCAGAGTACACTTTGCTTACCAAACAGCAGGAGGGTTTGGATCTCTCCCTGGACTCCCAGAGGATGAGTAAAAAGCAGAGTTAGAAAGCAGTGTAGCGCCGGCTTCTGAACCACACACAGGTGTTGCTACCATGCATCACTTTGTGTGGAAAGTGCTGGAGGTGCAAAAGTGTCCTGTGGGTTATTGAAAGAGAGACCAGCAATTTCTGCCACCTGTGACCGCCCAGCACAATATAGTCTGGCAGGGGCCTTCTGGGAAGGTGAGGTCACTGCATTAGGAGAAGGGGAACATGGAGTGCAATAAGTCCTGGAGGCCTGACATGTTCAAAATAGCCTGGATACATGCAAGTATGTTTGTTAAGATTCTTTTTTTTTTTTCTTTTATTTTTCCTTTATTATTCATATGTGCATACAAGGATTGGTTCATTTCTCCCCACTGCCCCCACCCCCTCCCTTACCACCCACTCCGCCCCCTCCCTCTCCCCCGCCCCAATACCCAGCAGAAACTATTTTGCCCTTATTTCTAATTTTGTTGTAGAGAGAGTATAAGCAATAATAGGAAGGAACAAGGGTTTTTGCTGGTTGAGATAAGGATAGCTATACAGGGCATTGACTCACATTGATTTCCTGTGCGTGGGTGTTACCTTCTAGGTTAATTCTTTTTGGTCTAACCTTTTCTCTAGTACCTGTTCCCCTTTTCCTATTGGCCTCAGTTGCTTTAAGGTATCTACTTTAGTTTCTCTGCGTTAAGGGCAACAAATGCTAGCTAGTTTTTTAGGTGTCTTACCTATCCTCACCCCTCCCTTGTGTGCTCTTGCTTTTATCATGTGCTCATAGTCCAATCCCCTTGTTGTGTTTGCCCTTGATCTAATGTCCACATATGAGGGAGAACATACAATTTTTGGTTTTTTGGGCCAGGCTAACCTCACTCAGAATGATGTTCTCCAATTCCATCCATTTACCAGCGAATGATAACATTTCGTTCTTCTTCATGGCTGCATAAAATTCCATTGTGTATAGATACCACATTTTCTTAATCCATTCGTCAGTGGTGGGACATCTTGGCTGTTTCCATAACTTGGCTATTGTGAATAGTGCCGCAATAAACATGGATGTGCAGGTGCCTCTGGAGTAACAGTCTTTTGGGTATATCCCCAAGAGTGGTATTGCTGGATCAAATGGTAGATCGATGTCCAGCTTTTTAAGTAGCCTCCAAATTTTTTTCCAGAGTGGTTGTACTAGTCTACATTCCCACCAACAGTGTAAGAGGGTTCCTTTTTCCCCGCATCCTCGCCAACACCTGTTGTTGGTGGTGTTGCTGATGATGGCTATTCTAACAGGGGTGAGGTGGAATCTTAGCATGGTTTTAATTTGCATTTCCTTTATTGCTAGAGATGGTGAGCATTTTTTCATGTGTTTTCTGGCCATTTGAATTTCTTCTTTTGAGAAAGTTCTGTTTAGTTCACATGCCCATTTCTTTATTGGTTCATTAGTTTTGGGAGAATTTAGTTTTTTAAGTTCCCTGTATATTCTGGTTATCAGTCCTTTGTCTGATGTATAGTTGGCAAATATTTTCTCCCACTCTGTGGGTGTTCTCTTCAGTTTAGAGACCATTTCTTTTGATGAACAGAAGCTTTTTAGTTTTATGAGGTCCCATTTATCTATGCTATCTCTTAGTTGCTGTGCTGCTGGGGTTTCATTGAGAAAGTTCTTACCTATACCTACTAACTCCAGAGTATTTCCTACTCTTTCTTGTATCAACTTAAGAGTTTGGGGTCTGATATTAAGATCCTTGATCCATTTTGAGTTAATCTTGGTATAGGGTGATATACATGGATCTAGTTTCAGTTTTTTGCAGACTGCTAACCAGTTTTCCCAGCAGTTTTTGTTGAAGAGGCTGCTATTTCTCCATCGTATATTTTTAGCTCCTTTGTCAAAGATAAGTTGCTTATAGTTGTGTGGCTTCATATCTGGATCCTCTATTCTGTTCCACGGGTCTTCATGTCTGTTTTTGTGCCAGTCCCATTCTGTTTTTATTGTTATTGCTTTGTAATATAGTTTGAAGTCAGGTATTGTGATACCTCCTGCATTGTTCTTTTGACTGAGTATTGCCTTGGCTATTCGTGGCCTCTTGTGTTTCCATATAAATTTAACAGTAGATTTTTCAATCTCTTTAATGAATGTCATTGGAATTTTGATGGGAATTGCATTAAACATGTAGATTACTTTGGGGAGTATCAACATTTTTACCATGTTGATTCTACCAATCCATGAGCATGGGAGATCTCTCCACTTTCTATAGTCTTCCTCAATCTCTTTCTTCAGAAGTGTATAGTTTTCCTTGTAGAGGTCTTTCACATCTTTTGTTAGGTTTACACCTAGGTATTTGATTTTTTTTGAGGCTATTGTAAATGGAATTGTTTTCATATATTCTTTTTCAGTTTGTTCATTATTAGTGTATAGAAATGCTAATGATTTTTCTATGTTGATTTTATATCCTGCTACCTTGCTATAGCTATTGATGATGTCTAGAAGCTTCTGAGTAGAGTTTTTTGGGTCTTTAAGGTATAGGATCATGTCGTCTGCAAATAGGGATATTTTGACAGTTTCTTTACCTATTTGTATTCCTTTTATTCCTTCTTCTTGCCTAATTGCTCTGGCTAGGAATTCCAGTACTATGTTGAATAGGAGTGGAGATAGTGGGCATCCTTGTCTAGTTCCTGATTTTAGAGGGAATGGTTTTAATTTTTCTCCATTAAGTATAATGCTGGTTGTAGGTTTGTCATATATAGCTTTTATAATGTTGAGGAACTTTCCTTCTATTCCTAGTTTTCTTAGAGCTTTTATCATGAAATGATGTTGGATCTTATCAAAGGCTTTTTCTGCATCTATTGAGATGATCAAGTGGTTTTTGTCTTTGCTTCTGTTAATGTGGTTTATTACGTTTATTGATTTTCGTATGTTGAACCACCCCTGCATCCCTGGGATGAAGCCTACTTGGTCATGGTGAATAATCTTTTTGATGTGTTGCTGAATTCGGTTTGCCATTATTTTGTTGAGGATTTTTGCATCAATGTTCATTAAGGAGATTGGCCTATAGTTCTCCTTTTTGGAGGTGTCTTTGCCTGGTTTTGGGATAAGTGTAATACTGGCTTCATAAAATGTGTTTGGCAGTTTTCCTTCCCTTTCTATCTCATGGAACAGTTCAAGGAGGGTTGGTATCAGTTCTTCTTTAAAGGTCTGATAGAATTCAGCAGAGAATCCATCAGGTCCTGAACTTTTCTTTTTGGGGAGACTCTTGATTGCTGCTTCAATTTCATTTTGTGTTATAGGTCTATTCAGGTGATTATTTCCTCTTGGTTCAGTTTTGGATGATCATATGTATCTAGAAATCTGTCCATTTCTTTTAGATTTTCAAATTTATTTGAATATAGGTTCTCAAAGTAGTCTCTGATGATTTCCTGGACTTCCATGGTGTTTGTTGTTATCTCCCCTTTTGCATTCCTGATTCTACTAATTTGGGTTTTTTTCTCTCCTCATTTTAGTCAGGTTTGCCAGGGGTCTATCGATCTTGTTTATTTTTTCAAAGAACCAACTTTTTGTTTCATTAATTCTTTGTATGGTTTTTTTGGTTTCTATTTTGTTGATTTCAGCTCTTATTTTTATTATTTCTCTCCTTCTATTTGTTTTGGGATTTGCTTGTTCTTGTTTTTCTAGGAGTTTGAGATGTATCATTAGGTCATTGATTTGGGATCTTTCAATCTTTTTAATATATGCACTCATGGCTATAAACTTTCCTCTCAAGACTGCCTTAGCTGTGTCCCATAGGTTCCGGTAGGTTGTGTTTTCATTTTCATTGACTTCCAGGAAATTTTTAATTTCCTCTTCTATTGCATCGATGATCCACTCTTCATTAAGTAATGAGTTATTTAGTTTTCAGCTGTTTGCATGTTTTTTGTCTTTACTTTTGTTGTTGAGTTCTACTTTTACTGCATTGTGGTCAGATAGTATGCACGGTATTATTTCTATTTTCTTATATTTGCTGAGGCTTGCTTTGTGCCCTAGGATATGATCTATTTTGGAGAAGGTTCCATGGGCTGCTGAGAAGAATGTATATTGTGTAGAGGTTGGATGAAATGTTCTGTAGACATCTACTAGGTCCACTTGATCTATTGCATATTTTAGATCTTGGATTTCTTTATTGAGTTTTTGTTTGGATGACCTATCTATTGATGATAATGGAGTGTTAAAGTCTCCCACAACCACTGTGTTGGCGTTTATATATGCTTTTAGGTCTTTAAGGGTATGTTTGATGAAATTGGGTGCATTGACATTGGGTGTGTACAGATTGATGATTATTATTTCCTTTTGGTCTATTTCCCCTTTTATTAGTATGGAATGTCCTTCTTTATCTCGTTTGATCAATGTAGGTTTGAAGTCTACTTTGTCAGAGATAAGTATTGCTACTCCTGCTTGTTTTCGGGGGCCATTGGCTTGGTAAATCTTCTTCCAGCCTTTCATCCTAAGCATATGCTTATTTCTGTCGGTGAGATGAGTCTCCTGTAAGCAACAAATTGTTGGATCTTCTTTTTTAATCCATTTTGTCAAACGGTGTCTTTTGATGGGTGAATTAAGTCCATTAACGTTAAGTGTTAGTCCTGATAGGTATGTGGTGATTCCTGCCATTTAGTTATCTTAGTTGTTTGAAGGTTTGATTGTGTGTACCTAACTTGATGTTACTCTCCAGTGTCTTGCTTTTTCTTATCCTGTGGTTTGGTGCCGCCTGCCTTTTCATGGTTAAGTTGGGTGTCACTTTCTGTGTGCAGGATCCCTTGCAGAATCTTTTGTAATGGTGGCTTTGTGGTCACATATTGTTTTAGTTTCTGCTTATCATGGAAGACTTTTATTGCTCCATCTATTTTGAATGATAGCTTTGCTGGGTAGAGTATCCTGGGGTTGAAGTTATTTTCATTCAGTGCCCGGAAGATCTCACCCCATGCTCTTCTTGCTTTTAATGTTTCTGTTGAGAAGTCTGCTGTGATTTTGATGGGTTTACCTTTGTATGTTACTTGTTTTCTCTCTTACAGCCTTCAATATTCTTTCCTTAGTTTCTGAACTTGTTGTTTTAATGATGATATGTCGTGGAGTAGTTCTATTTTGATCTGGTCTGTTTGGTGTCCTAGATTTGGGAAATTTTCCGTTATTATTTTGTTGAATATATTACGCATTCCCTTCGCTTGCACCTCTTCTCCTTCTTCGATGCCCATGACTCTCAAGTTTGGTCTTTTGATGGAGTCAGTGAGTTCTTGCATTTTCTTTTCACAGGTCTTGAGTTGTTTAATTAATAGTTCTTCGGTTTTTCCTTTAATTACCATTTCATCTTCAAGTTCTGAGATTCTGTCTTCTGTTTGTTCTATTCTGCTGGATTGGCCTTCCGTTTTGTTTTGCAGTTCTGTTTCGTTCTTTTTTCTGAGGTTTTCCATATCCTTGCTGTTTTCTTCTTTATTGTTGTCTATTTTTGTCCTGAGTTCACTTATCCATTTATTCATTGTGTTCTCTCTTTCACTTTGGTGTTTATACAGTGCTTCTATGGTTTCCTTTATTTCTTCTTTTGCTTTTTCAAATTCTCTATTTTTATTGTCTTGGAATTTCTTGAGTGTCTCCTGTACATTTTGGTTGACCCTATCCAGTATCATCTCTATAAAATTCTCATTGAGTACCTGTAGTATGTCTTCTTTTAAATTATTCTTGTGGGCTTCATTGGGTCCTTTGGCATAGTTTATCTTCATTTTGTTGGAGTCTGGCTCTGAGTTTCTGTTCTCTTCATTCCCCTCTGGTTCCTGTACTAATTTTTTTGCTGTGGGGAAACTGGTTTCCCTGTTTTTTCTGTCTTCCCGTCATTGTCCTTGGTGTTGTTACTGTCCCTGTACTGTGTGCAATTAAGTATTTTCTAGCTTGTAATAATAACAATGGTAATATTTAGAATGGAAGAGTGAGCTGAGATGGAAAGCAAGAAGTTAAAGAAAAGGGGAAAACAAATATACAGACAAGAGTGAGAAAGCAGAACAAGGTATCAGACAAGAGAGTTTCAAAGGTATAAACAGGGAGTGTTAGTGTACTAATTGACAGTAAGCTGAACAGACATTAGAGAGACAGAGACAGGATTGAAAATCAAAGATAAAAAAATAAAAACTAAGTAAATGAAAGTAATATCTATATATAAAAATGAATTAAAATAAAATGGAAAATGGAAAATTAAAAAAAAAAAAAAACCAAAAAACTTCCAAGTTTATATGCAATGCAGTTTCAGTCTTAATAATTTGGGTGTCCGTCTCAATCTCCAGTCCTGGAGTTGGTGCCTCAGATGTTGTTCTGTAGTTGTCTCATCAAAGGGGATGCATAAAGTAGAACAAAACTACACACACACACACACACACACACACACACACACACACACACAAAAGCCCCACCAAGTCTCCCCAGTTCAAATGCAATACAGTTTCAGTAAGTTTTTTGGCTTGCAGGTGTAATTCGGTTGTTCTCTCATCAAAGGTAGGGAGAAAAAGAAAAAAAAGCATGTGGAGACAGTTCTGAGAGTGGTATCTGCAACTGTGGCTTGCCTGCCTGCTGCTCTCAGCCTGTAGCTGGCGGCGTTATTTATGCAGATCTCTGGGGTGAGCTAGCACTCACCTGGTCCCACAGGCTTTGTTTGCTCAGAGTTCTCCTGTGCGGGAGCCTCTGCTACAGGCTTTCCCCTTTCCAAGCACTGGGAAAGGTGACACTGCCCCGTGTTGTCAGGCCTGCGTGTTTATTTACAGTTCATGTGGGAGGTGGGTCTTCCCCGTCTCCTCTGAAGTTTTCCTCCCACTGCCACTTTCAGCAGCTTTCCTGCTCCTGCTTACTGGGCGGTGCTGCTGCTCCTGCCGGCCGCCATGTTTGTTTACAGTTCACGTGGGAAGTGGGTCTTCCCTCCTCTCACAAGCTTCCCCGCTCCTGTTTGCTGGGCGCGCACCCCGCTCCCGCCAGAGGCTCTCCGGCCCGCCCGGCTTGTTTATTTACAGTCCCGGGAAGGATTCCCTTCCCCCAATCTTCAGCGCTCAGGGCGCCCCACCCTCTTTCCAGCGTGTCTTAACTGTTCTTATTGCTTATTACTCAGTTTCTCTTTTTTTCCCGGGTGGAGGTCAGTCTGTCCAGGGGGCTATGCTGCTCTGGCCCAGGCTTGTCTGTGGGGCTACCACGGTACCGCGAAGCTCACCTGGTCCGCGTCTTCCCACGCCATATGGGCGCCGGCCACTGGCGGCCCCGGAGGCCCTCCTCGTTTCTTCGTTTAACGTGAAGTGGAGATTCTCTGCGCAGACTGGAGATGTGGAGGGGTCAAAGTTATGCCTTTTCTCAGTGATTATGCCTGCAAAGTGTGTCTCCAGCGTCTCTCCAAGATTTCACTATAGGAGGGTCGCTTTCTGCTTCCTACCTCTAGCCGCCATCTTGGAATCTCCTGTTAAGATTCTTAAAGAACAACATTCCACTTATACTTGAAAATATGGCAGAAATCACTTAGAGGCAAATAAGAGCAGGACCTCTGCGGAGTTAATTGGGCAACATGTCTCTAGACGTGCCTGGAGTTTGTCCTCGTAGGGCCATGGCTGTCCAGGCCTTTGCTGCCCAGCACTTCTCTCTGTTCCCTCGCACCCTCTGAAAAGGCTTCAAACTCTCAAGTGTGGTGCCTCATCCCTAGACCCACTATGCTGGCCATTCCTGGCCACAGGAATCCTACTTATGGGTCATGCCAAGCACAAGCTTTGAGCTAGTTCCTGGGTTGAATGGCAATGCAGATAATTTAGTTAAAACAAATCTTTAATCTTTAAATGAGAAGGTTGATTGACCTTCCTTCCGAGGTCAACCTAACCGAAAGATTCGTTTTGTAAATGGGAATTTCAGGAGCTAGTATTTTCATGAAATACAGTACTTTTCGGAGGACAGAGGGATTGGGGATGTCTCTAGGTCTTTGGCTCACAATTGATATCATTTAGTAGCTGAACAAAAATAATCTCTGTCCCAATCATTTAGTATTGAGTAAAAATGCTGGAGGTCCTGATTCATTTTGGTAATAACATAAGCTATTTAGGCAGGCTCAGATTCCTGAGTCTGCCATAGGAATGTTTTGTGTATGAGTCTTGTTTGCAGTTAATGGCAGTTAGTTGAAAAATCTAAGCTAACAAGGCTTTTAGTTCACAAATGTTGTACCAAAGAAATCTAAAAAGATTTAATTAGGCATTCAATTTGATACAATCTAGACACATTATTTGAATTTTGCTGCAAATGCTTCAGTCTAAAATAAGTGGCTTTATTAGCAGAAATGGGTAGCACACATTTGTCAAAACTCCTCATCTATTTGGAAGTGCTGTAGTCCTGTCAACTGGAGAGCTCAGTGGAGCTGAATGTCCTGCAGGCTAGTAGGGGTGGCACAAGCCTCTCCATGGCAGGACAAACATCCACTAAGTCACCATCCCACAGGGTGAACACACAGGAGGCAGTAGGGAAAAGAGACCCACTTACTATATGAAACAGGAGTGCAGAGAAGGAACAGAACATGGCCCAGCTTCATCTCTGATGCACATGTGTACACCTTACACAGAAGAGAAAAGGAGGAAGTGGAGCTGTTCTTTCCAAAAGGAAGATATTCACAAGGAATATGGAAATATTAGTGCAACTTTGAAACTACAGGTGGTTTCTCTAGGCAGGAGTCAGCTGGAGTTAAAAAAAAAAAAGCCAATTTAGCACTCTAGGCAAAATGTGACTGTATGGGGAACAGAGGAGAACTGTTAAGTACCTTATTAACTGTCTCTGAAGTAATGTGAGTTTTCCCAATTAAAGATCAATATACATGTGTGCACATGTACATATACATACATTACATATATAGTCATGCACTGCATAGTGACATTTCAGTTCACGATGGACTAAATATACAATGGTAGTCCTATACGAATAAGAAAAATTCTTATTTCCCAGTGATATCATAGCCATACACAAAGTTCATGTAAACACACTGTATGATGTTCCATAATGGTGAAGTCATTCAACAATGCATTTCTTAGAATATATTCCTATCACTAAGCAAGGCATGACTGCATATATATGTACACATATTATACTATATATGCATATATAAAAATACTTCACCAAATATCACAATGTACTCCCAGTACAATAATAAATAAAAATAAACACTTTACCAAATGACTCCCAAGTCATGCAGATTTTCCCATTTAAAACTATTTAACGATATATACCCATATATATGTATGTAGCTATCTAAATAAAATAGTGTTAAAACAAAACTCTAGAGACTGAGGTTTCCTGGAAAGAAAAGGGTCTATTGAATTGTCACAGATGTCAGCTAGAAAAGGACCAGGTTCTGGGTCTAGTTCCACAACTACCAGCAGCAGGATGAGGAAGCAGTTGGAAATATGTCTGATAGACATAGAGTCAAGAGTATTTTTATAATGAAAATTTGGGGAAGGAAAGTATAAATTGATTACGTTGAGCTTACACTGGCTATAGATAAAAGGGGCAAGGGGACACAGTTCTAAGGAGGAGTCCATAAGGAGAAGCATTTGCTCCTTCTAGACTGGTTGGGTTTAGCAGTACAGAATGGTGATTTGTCAGCCTGACACGGTGGTGCCTGGTGGTTGAGCACCTGGTGTTATAAGTCAAGGTTTCAACACACACCCATGAATATAGAACGGTCAGTGTTGGTTTGCTCTGAAGTTATTAACTGATTAACTTCCCTTATCTCCCCTCCCCTCCATCCTCCAGCTCTTGTAATGAAATTTAGGACTTCTCAGAACTTTTCTTTTATTAATGGATGTTATAGATATGTATGTATAATTATATGTGTATTATATACATAAGCATATGCATACATACTTATGCAAAAATTCCTGTGATCTAACTCAAACTTTCAGTGATGAATCAAAGATCATTTGGTCATGAACAGAGAAATAGTAAAATAAATTACCAATGTCTGGACAGAGATGGGGACAGGAAGAAAAATATTAATCAGCTTAAGATGACCAACTTCCTGAAACGTACCTGTCTCTACATAAGGTATAAAACAAGTTCAACGTTTACCTTTTATGCTTTCCATACCTTTAAGGTAAAAGTAAACAAAAAAGAGTGGCCCCAGGCAGGACAATAGTTACTTCTTTTTAAAAAATATTTCTCGCTGTTTTTATTTACTGTCATGGTTTTGTGGGTTTTGCTGTTTTGTTTTGTGTGTATGTTTCCATTTGGTTTGGTGTTTTGAGATAGGGTCTTACTAGATAGCCTAGACTGGTCTGGATCTCACCATTCTCCTGCCTTCACCTCAGAAGTGCTGAGATTACAGGCATGCACCACTATACCCAGATCTGTCGTTTTAAATGAATTAGTAACTGAGAAATTGTTGCTAGGCTTGTATATGACAGTAGCTGAGGTTTTACTCTCCAGAGGAGAATCTTTTGCACTATACATTGTCTGAAGGATTAAGCACTTGACTTAGTAACCCCAGGGACCATAGAAACCCTGCATATAAAAGCTCAAAGGAGTTCAAGGAGAAAGCAAATGGGGAAGCAGATTAAACAGAAGGATTCTCCGAAGGCCTGTATTTTCTGGTTTAGACCAAATCCTATTTTCCAGTGTGTGCACTCCTCCTATAGACACTGGCAGTTAGTGTTCCTCTAAGAAGTGCCCACTCTTGAGCCCAGGTATAGACTCTAGGAATCAAACTGCCTGGATTCTACTCCACTTACCGTGAGACCTTGGCTAGGTTCATTTGTTTCTGTAAGTCTTGATTTTTCATCTTTAAAATGGGGATAACAACAATACTTCCCTCAAGAGTGGGGATGAAGACTAGAAAAGAATGATACTGTATTGTTGCAGACTGCTGTTGGGAGATCTTGCCTTCGCAGGCCAAAGAATTACCTCACGAGGCAGCGGATTGACTCATGAGACAACAAGGTCAGCACACAAAGTAGGATTTATCAGAAAGAAGGAAAAGCTGCCCCTAGAGACAGACAGGGAGCCTGGAAAATCGGTAGCTCCCTGTTGTTTACATAGAGGGGTTTTTTATTTGGTCCTTTCTGTTGGGGAGGCGAGTCAGGAGTCAGGGCAGGGGTGGAGTGGTCTTTAGCACATCTCTGCAGGAACATATACACAGTCCTGCGAAAGCCTCCTGTTTGTTGGCTGTGTGACATTTTGAGGCATCCCCAGGGGACCATGACTTGTGAAACCGCACATCCCTTTGCAGGATGTAGGGCTCATAGTGCTCTTGTGGGGGATGGGGGCACTGGCTCATTTTGTCTTCTGATCCCCCAGACCCAACAGTATGAAGGTGCTCGAGAGTATATCTGGGATAGAGTTAGCGTTCAAAAGAGCTTATTAGTAGTAATATTTACATATTCAACTATTATTATTACCATTATCACTGCTCGTATATTCAAGGTATTAAATGGCAATCAAGGTGAAGGAGAGGGTAATGAATACATTTGTGGTAGATTAACCCAAAACGCTAACTTTCTCCTTTCTCTGTATGTCAGACCAGACCTAGACCCCTAGAACATTCCACTGTGATTAAGAATGCAGGATGAGCACCTCATGGCATGATCAATGGTGACAGGAACAAAGCCTTTGGAGTGATATGGAACATCACCATTTGGAATTAATTCTTAGGTAATGAATGCATAGATTCTCTGTATAAAAATTCACATGTTGCAGGTGAGACAAACTCCTTTGACCACCACTCCTGATTCTAGAGTCCTGCACTGATTGCAGGATGGAATCCATCCTTCATGCTTTGTCCAGAGAAAAATACATCCTATTCATTTTGAGTCACATAAATGAACTCCTGATCAGCATACTATTTTAAAACTGCTTTCTTCATTCAATAGTGACTGGAGATGTTTCTGTGTTATTATACATGAGTAGTTTTACCCTACTTGTTCTCTTTAATTTGTGCCTGTTCCTAATAACCATAAGGGATTGCTTCAATTGGTCTGGCATCAATTCCTTACCTCTTATCGTCCATTCAGAAGCCATTGATTTGTGAGAGAAGTGTCACTGAATTGAGATAGTGCTCATTGTTCTTTGGCTCCAGCAATTCTAAGTAGAAGTGAAACCTTGAGCTAATCATTAAGCCATTCCTAACTTCCATTTCCTTCTCTACTAAACGAGATAGCTGGACTATATAGTTTCTGAATTTCCATTCAGCTATGACAGTCAGTGTTTGGGGTTTTGAGACAGATAAAAGCTACTTCTTCCAATGTAAGAATGTGGAAAGTTGTATGAGTGGGCAAAGGCTGATGATCTCTGAGGAGGTTCTTTCTACTAGTAGGAATATGCTATCCACAGTGTTGGGTCTGTTCAGCAAGTCAGGTTTGCTTATTTTTACAATGCATGCATTAGTAGTGGCTTAGATGTAGACTTTATCACAACAGCCAGGATAATTTTGGGAAGTTTCAGATTTACAAACTCCCCTTACAGAATTTGGTTGAAAGTTCCACTGCAGCTGGATTGTTTACTGGGAATGCAACTACCATGTTAGAGGGAGGATCTTGGTAAATGCTAAAAAGTAGGGACTTGAATGCTCTAAAAAGATGTGTTCAGTCATTATTCAACATTTACTGAGTATCTGCTATATCCAGTGATGGGGTGTTAAAATGAAAAACCAAGACCATTAACCTTTGTGCTTCCAAAATCATAGCCATTGCTTGTCTATGCAATATGGAGTTCTCTTGCTCCCCAATTCATCACCAAAATATTTATTTGCTTTTGGAGAATTCTAATGAAGTCTTTGAAAGCTGCTTGTCAGCATATCTTTTTGATGAGGTTCCTCATTGAGCCCCATTAATATTTAATCAGTAGAGGAGGGAAATGGTTAATAATGACCCTTTTATTATTTTTATCACTGTTTTAAGAACATAAAAGATTATCATTACTGATACCAAAAGTTCTCTTATGTTCTTTCACCAACAAACAGAAAACTGAGACTGATTAGGGTGTGGATGAGTAGTAATGTGGTTGAAATAGGGAATATGGGGAGGTTGAATGTGAGGGTTGGGTGAAAAGGAGAGGGGACTTAGAAACCTTTTTCTGTTGTCTTCCCTTTACCTCTATGCTCATCAACTTTCCATAGCTGTGAAAAAAAATAGCTGAGATAACTTAAAAAGAGTAAAGATTTATCTTAGTTCATGGTTTCAGACATTTTTTTTAGGCCTGTGGTAAGGAGTAAGCACAGTAAAGGAAAGCAGCTCACTTCATGGCAAATAGGAAGAGGCTAGGGACAAAATATACCCTTCAAATGCACACCCCCAGTAACTTAATTCCTCCAACTAGGCCCCACCTCCTACAGTTTTACCACCCCCAGATAGCCTGTTAAACTATAAACCCGTCAATGGATTAATCAGAGCCCTCATGATCCAATCACCTCTCAAAGTCCCCATTGCTAAACACTAAGCACTCTATTTCTGGACCCAGCCTCCAATGCATGAGCTTCTAAGGGACATTTCAGATAGAAACCATAACACCCTCTGAACTGCAGTCAGTTGTAAAGACCTGGAGAGTTCACAGCATGACTGTCTTTACACACACTTTTGTGCTAAGCCTTCAGGGAAGCGAAGTTCTACCCTCCCCCCTCCACACACACCTCACAAGCTATTGGACTTGCTTATAGTCCCAGCCAAATTCCCACCTGCTAAATGTAGCCCCAGAGCTCCAAGATTGAGGGGCTTCCAAACCTGCTTCTTACTTCACATCCAGGATCGGCCTGGTCTGTGGAAATAGAGATATTATTAGGCCAGAGTTATTTCTAACATCAAATGAATAAAAATTCATTGGAAAAAAAGTGTACGTGTATGTGGTAATCTACACAAAATAGAAGTAGTACTACAGCATACAGTGCACAGTAATAGTAGACATACATAGCACAGAACCTCCCAGTTCAGGCTGGTTCTTTTTGACTAAGGAAGTCAGTCCTTAGACCTTCTGCCCTTCCTGCTGGTGTTAGATTTGGAGTATAGCCAGCATTGGAGTAAACCCTAGTGGTTTTAAATAAATGAGATTCTTCCTCTTCCCTCATCTCCTACTTCCTCCCCCACACTAATCACAATAGCCACTTGTCATAAGCAAAACTGTACGGTAGCTGTATTGGTTTTGGGCAGCTGCCTTTCCTTTGTGGAGATTTCCTGGTGCCCTCCCACTATTCCTGAACATCAGGGATCCTGGTTCCAGGACTCGGCACTACAGAAGACCTGTCAGTCTTGCCAGTCATCACAGTGTCCCTCCTTAGCATACCTGTTAATAGTCTGGACCACAAAGGAAAGGATCATAAACACAAGCAGCCCATCTCCAAGCCCTGGCAACAGATGTTCACACCCCACTCAGTTCTCCACTCCATTCCCCCCAAGGAATTGTACAAGAGAGTCCTGGAGAAGCAATGTTTTTAATGGTGCATTTCATTATCAGGTGAAAGAGGATTGGAGTTTGTTTCGGAGGGGTCTTTCTTTTCATTTCTTTTTTGGCACTACTGGGGTTTGAATTTAGGGCCTCACACTTGCTAGACAAGTACCATACCATTTGAACTATGCCCTCAGCCCTTTTTTTGCTTTAGTTATTTTTTGGATAGGGTCTTGAGTTTTAGTTTATCAGTGAATTAAAATTATAAAATACTTTGGAGAAAATACTCTAAGCCACTGTATCTGTGCTATGTTGAAATCCTCAAAACTATTTCATGAAGATTGACATGTATACATACACCACTTTTCCAATACATTTACATTAAATTTGATATTAGAAGTAACATGTTAAATTTTTCCTTTTAAGTGAAAACATCTGAGTCACTGAAAATAAGTGACTTTTTTCTTTTTTTGGTGGTACTAGGGCTTGAACTCAGGGCCTCATGCTTGCTAGGCAAGGTGCTCTTACCAATTGAGCCATCTGCCTCTTTGTGATAGATTTTTTTCAAGGTAGGGTCTCCCAAACTATTTGCCTGGGGCTGGCTTGGAACTATGATCCTCCTGATCACTCCCTTCCAAGTAAGTAGGATTACAGGTGTGAGCCACCAGCACCTGGCATGAAAATCAGTTTGATTTTGGACTGAGTGAAAAAGGTACATGCTTATGGTGTGTGTGTGTGTGCATATGTATTTAATAAAATAATTTCTTTAGAAACACAATTTGTTTTTCATTGTGACTAAGACCATTCTAGGAATTAGGAAAAGATGAATAAGTGAAGGTGAAGAAAAATCATAACTTTCTTCCTGATTTTTATTCATTTGCAGTCCTTCCCATAGGATCAGGCTCTGTTCAAATTTAGTTCTATCTGAGGTGCTTATATGAAATGTTATCCTATGTAAAAACATCTCCAGAGCTATTAGAAAACATTACAGATATATGAAAGCTTTGCACAGTCATGGGAAGGACTCAATGTGTGTACTGAAAACTATTGGTCATCCCTTTGTGAACCTAGACCCCTGAATCCTGGGGTGCATGGGCCACCTCATGTTAAGGTCCATCCTGTACCTCTATCCCTGCCTGGGAGATGCTTTGAATTTTCGTCTTAATCTCTACATGAATTTCAGGCATTCTTATTATTTTTTCCTCATATAAACCTTATTTTTCCCTCAATGGTGAGGCAAACAACCTTGAAAAGTTTTAGAAGCATCATTTTCATATTTCAAGTCATCATACTCCATCTGCTGAAAGGCATTCCTTGCTCCCTAGCTGCTTGTCATAATTTAATTTTCTACCCTTTGGAGCTCTTGCATACATTGCTATTTTTCTAACTAATAACACACAGAAACTGATAGAGGGCGAAGATAGCACTAAACACTTCAAGCCCAGGAAGCTGTTTTTATTATGATGATTTCCTTCTGTTGTACACACTGTGATATGCAGCTAGACAAGCTCTGTGGTTTATTATGAATTCAAAATGAAACGATTCCAGGTTCTTCAAAATTTGCATTTTCAAAGGCTGTCTTCTTGAATCTCTAAGTTTTAAAAACACTCTTCTGAAAATTAAGATCATGTTTAAATCGGCTTTGCAAATTCCAGCAAGAGACTGTATCCATATCACTGGAGGATCTATTCTGTCGACTTCCCTTGCTTCCCCCTAGCCAAAGAGATAAGTCATTTTTTAAATTATAACATTACTTTAAAAATTTTAAATTATTCAACATTTAGCTATCTAGGCTTCCTGAGAGTTATGGTACAGAGGAAAAAAGGGACAAAAAGGACATAATGCCAAGTACTGCCAGAGAAAAGATGAAACATTGAATAAGATGCAAAAGTAACAGAACAAAGCACATTTTAATGGGTAGACTACAAGTCTGGTTACTCTGGAGGCTTTAGTTATTTCTGAACTAACCTTTAGTTAATTTGTTCATAGTGACCGCTGCAGAGCTGTTTGAAGAAGACAGTACATGAAGTCCTTTTATAGGGCAACTAGCCAGCAACACTACAGCATAGAGCTATTTAGCAACTTCACAGCCTAGGAAGAGAAATGGACTTTGGATCTAATTTACCTACAGACTCTGAGGAGCTGAAGTATCTGTAGTTTCACCTTTTAAACAGTTCTCTTTGGTTCTTGCATGTACAAGAACAGCAAAAAGAAAAAAAAAAAGAGGTTCTACTGCTCTACTGATCATTTCCTGCAAGAAACCTGACCCTCCCAACATCACCTGTCCTAAGCCCTTCTGCCATCTGCATTTTTTTCCCTCTCTTTCCAAACTGGAATATTCTCCAGGCTGGGAGTTCAGAGTGTAAATCCACTCTTTTTTTTTTTTTTTAAGCTCTGAACATTGGGCAAGTGACTTCACTTTTCTAAGTTGCATGTATTCAAGACGTATTTCTTGAGTTATTATGTGCCAAGCAGTTTTTCAAGGGATGGGGAACCAGCAGTGACTAAGACAAACCCCCATTTAATATATTCACATTCTTATGAAAGGAGAATCAATAAGCAGCAAGAAAAGGAGGCATTTAATGTGATGTCAGGTGGCATCAAGTTCTGTAAAGAAAAGGAAAGAAGGTCAAAGGGAAGAGAGTGAAGAAGGTCTTTTGGTTAGGAAAAGGCTCTTCAGGTGACAAGGTTTTATCAGAGACTAAATGAGGAAAGAGAGTGAGTTGTCTGGGGCAGAAGAGCAATAGCAGACTCTGAAGTGGAGATAATCTTGGCCTGTTCAGAGAATGGCAAGGAGTCAGCACAGTTGGAGTGAAGAGGAGATAAAGCCAAGGAAGCCCAGGGGACCAGGGTATGGAGCCTCTGTGGGTCACTGTGGGACTTCAGAATTTATTCAGTGACAGGAAACAATCAGAAAATTTTAGCAGAGGAGTGATATGATCTGATTTTATAGAAATGGCTCAGGTTGATTTTATGGGGAATGGACTACATGAGGGCAAACACAGAAGTAGAAAAGACCAGAGCTCCTTTCTGATCTTTCTGCTTCCAGAAAAAAGCTTGTAGGGGCTGCAGCAAGGGATGATGGTGGTTCACATATCTATGAAGGTAATAGCAACAATTGCATTTCACTAATGTGAAAATTAATATGTGTGCATGGTTTCCCACAGTGCCTAGTACAGAGTAACTATTCAGTGAGAGCATCATTATTATTACCCACAAGTTTATTATTGTGAGGTGATTCTTCTACTCACCCTTAGCTCCTTTTCTAAGCTAGGTACCCCCTCTGTTTAATGGGTGCCAAATACTCCTTACTCCCCTCCAATGTGCTGTCATTTCTGGAAGTCACCATGACAGGGTGGCAGTGCTAGTACTTAGTGAGAGCTGAAGATACTAAATGGGACAGCCCTAACACTTTCCTGCCCTAACTTCCCATGCTGTCCCTCTAGGCAGCACTTAGGTGACAGGAAATTCTCTGTGCATGTTATATATAACCTAACTCAGGGACTTGTGCAGTTCGGGGCCCTGTGGAGATAGCATTGAGTTGAGGATCAGGTACCAGTCCTAACCCTAATAAGTTCAAAACCCAGGAATTGAAATATCACATTTATTGTTATTCAGTCTTAGCATCCTTATCCATAAAATGGGAGCATTTTCCCTATCGCCTTAGAAGGCTAAGGAAATTCAATAAGCTAATATGTGGATAGACATTAATTAAATTGCAAATTGTCACAAGAGTAAACAACCTAGCCCTCAGCACATATGAGCTGCTAATGAGGTAGAAATAGTCTCTTCCCTAGAGAATTTATAATTCAATCATCAGTAATAAAGAACTATAAGCTCCTATTAGAGAAGAAAGCCTAGGAAATATGCTTTCAAAATTATATGCCTGGTTTTCACAAACCACATATCTTAGATTTAATTGAGTTTGCAAATGCTAATTCTTTTCCCCCAGTGAAGGATATTTTCCAAATCATGGCATATTTACCAATATATTAAGTCAAAAATACTGAAAGTACTACTTATGCTTTGTTTCTTTCTTTTTTTTAGTTTTTATTTTTTTGCAGCACTGAAGATTAAACCCATGGCCTCTCACATACTAAGCAAGTTCTCTACCACTTGAGTCAAACCCAAAAAACAAAACTACAAGTAGCATTGTTCATGACTCCTACCTTCTTTTAAAAATGCTAAAGGAAATATTCTGATGCTTTTTTTAAAAAAATAATTGTGGTTGTCTCCTTTATGGCAAAATCTCATTGAGAGAAATTCTGGTCTGCTAGAACAAAATTGAACTGATTCTTCACAAATCTCATTTCTGTGGTAAGGCAATAGTTACTTTAATTAATTCATTATTCACTTACTCATTCCCTAATAGGTAGTAACTTTTATCTACCATAGGTCAGCTTTGCAAAAACATTCTGAATTTGTTCTGAATTTATTCACTACTAACCTAAATAAACAACAAAATGGAAACAGAAAGCATAGGAGCAACAAACAGTAAAGCTAGACTTTGTGCTATTCTTTGAAGGAGCTGGTGTTCCTTAGTTAATACACCATTAAAGTGGAATAACAACAAAAAATAGACTGATTTGCTGAGGTTAAAAACCTGGCAAACCAAGTATATTAGAAAGGATTAATTACAGTTGCAGACATTGTTATTTACCCCATATCACTTTTCTTCCTTGCTAACAAACATCAATTTCTTCAGGTAACAAAAATAAACTTTTATATTTTTACATGGATGGATTCCTCCAGTTCCAGAAGAAGGATCTTAATTTGTCTAACCCAGTCACTATTCATCTATTCATAGACAATGATCAGCCTAAAAGTAGTGATGGACCTAGTCTAGTCAATGAGATGAAAACAGAGATCTACTAACAGAGTGGACATCTCATCAGTGCAGCTTTTGAGGCACTGTATTAGAAGGCAAACTCTGATTAGGGTTATAAGTCCTACAGCAACAGCTAAAATAGTAATACAAAAAGACAAAAAGGTATAACTGAAAAGCCAACAGATAAATTAAAATGCAATACTAAGAAAAAAATTTTAAGTAGTAAGATAAGAATCGGAGAACAAATAATAAAAATGGAGGGTACCAATGATAAAATGGTGAAATGGTAGACTTAAATCCACCCATATCAATAATTACATTAAATGTTAATGATCTAAACATATTATTTATTTAATTTAGATAGTACTGGAATTTGAACTCAGAGCCTTTATGCTTGCTAGGCAAGCCTTCTACCACCTGTGTCATGCCCCTAGCCCTTTTTTTTCTATAGTTTGTTTTTCAGATGGGGTCTCACATTTTTGCCAGGGCAGGACTTAGACCACAATCTTCCTACCCCAGCAAGTAGTTAGGATTACAGGTGTTTTACCACCATGACCAGCTTGCTTGCTGAGCTAGGGTCTCAGTAACTTTTTGCCCATGATGGCTTGAACTGCAATCCGTCCATCTCTGCTAAGTATATCATTTCAAAGGTAAAGATTGTCAGAGTGGAGGAAAAAGGAAGACTCAACTATATACTCTCTTTAAGAGATGTACTTTAAGTAAGAAGACACAATAGGTTTGAAAGTAAAATAAAAATACATAAATTCCCTTTTAAAAATCATGCAAGCACCAGAGGAAATTATAAAAGTAAAACAAAAACAGGGAACTGCAGAAAAAAGTGGAATTAAAGAGTTAAGCCCCAATTAATCAACAATTACATTAACATTTTTTTTGATGGTATTGGGGTTTGAACTCAGGGTCTCACACTTGCTAGGCAGGCTTTCTACCCCTTGAGCCACTCCACCAGCTCAATAACTACATTATATGTAAATGGCATAAACACATTAATTAGAAGACAAAGATTGACAGAATAGATGAAAGAACATGACCTAACTATATACTGTCTACAAGAAACTCATTTCAGATATGGATCATAAGGGCATTGCTGTGGAATAAGATTTGTGACCTGCCAAAGCTCATATGTTAAAGACCTATCCCTTAAAGAGATGGTATTTGGGAAAATCAGTTAACCTAAGAAGGCTGGAGAGACTATATTAATATCAGATTAACTAGACTATAAAACAAAGAATACTATCAGAGATAAAAGGGAACATGTCATAAGGATAAAAGAGGAAATCCATCTGTAAGAAATAGTAATTATAAATGTGCATATGCCTAATAACAGCACCTTAAGATATATACAGAAAAAATTAACAGAATTAAAGGGAGAAAGACATCATTTCATTTTTGTACTAAGAGATTTTAATACATTTTTTTTCTTTTTTGGCAGTACTGGAGTTTTAACTCAGGGCCTTGTGCTTGCTAGGCAAGCACTCTACCACTTCGCCATGCCTCAGCCCTTTTTTCTTTATTTTTCAGGTGGGTCTCAACCTTTTGCCCAGGGTTTGCCTCAGACCACAAGACAGTCCTACCTATACCTTCTAATTAGCTGTGATTACAGGTGTGTGCCACCACACCCAGCTTATTTGTTGAAATAAGCTATTGATAACTCTCCCCCCATACACATCTGGCCTCAAATTGCTATCCTCCATTTCTGCCTCCTGAGTAATTGCAAGTATAGGCATGCGCCAACTCATCTGACCCTATTTTAATAAATTTAGCAATTGATAGAGCAACTAAACATAAAACATCAGGAAAGACAGATGATTTGTATAATACTATAAACTATCTTGATAATAATTATATTTATATAATATTATATCCATCAACTACAGAACAGATATTCTCTTCAAGTGCACATTCACCAAGATAGACCACACGCTGAACCATAAAACTTTTAAGGAATTGATAGCATACACAGCACTTATCTAATCAAAATTGAATTAAGTTAGAAACAAAAAGACATCTAGGAAGCCTCAAATATTTTGAAATCAAACATGTTTCTAAACAAGCCATGTGTCAAAGAAGAAATCAGAAGGGAATTTAAAAATTATTTTGACAGAATGGCAAAAAAATCCAGCACATAAAAACATATGTGTCTGGCCAACAAACACATAGAAAGATATCATTAATCATTAGGGAAATGCACATCAAAAACCACAGTAAGATACTATTTCAAACACACTGGGATCACTAGAATAGAAAAGACAGCATGGACAAACTTAATAAGCAGGTGCAGGAATTGCAACGCCCGTCTACTGCTGTAGGAAAGGCAAAATAGTTTGACCACTGTGGAAAACAGTTCAGTGATTCCTCAAAATATTAAACCTAGTATTACTGTAGAACCCAGCAATTCCACTCCTATGTACATACCAGAGATAAATGGAAACATATGTCCACATAAAAATCTGTACACAAATGTTCATAGCAGCTTTATTTGTAATTGCCAAAGCCTGGAAGCAAAATTGACAAACTCCTGGTTAGAGTAATGAAGAAAAAAACCTAAATAACCTATATTTAGAGTCTCCCAAAAAAGAAGCCAAGCACTAGCAGCTTACACCTATAATCTTAGCTACTACGGAGGATGAGATTTGAGATTGAGAGGATGATGGTTCAAGGCCAATCCAGGCAAATAGTTTGTGGAACCACCTCCCCCACCTCTCCAAAATAACCACAGCAAAATGGACTGGAGGTGTGGCTTAAGCAGTAGAGTACCTGCCTTGCAAGCACGGAGCCCTAAGTTCAAACCCTAGTCCTACCAAAAAAAACCAAAACAGATATCAGGATTACAATTACAAATACACAGGAAATCTAAAGAATTGTAAAAGAATATTATGAAAATTTCATGCCAACAAATTTGACTTCTGTGAAATGAATAAATTCCTAGAAAAACAAAACTTACTAAAATTGACACAAGAAGAAAAAGAAAATCTGAGTAGCTGTATCTTTGTTAAAGGAATCAAATTTATTATCACCTTTCCCACAAAGTAAACTCCAGCCCACTTAGTTTCACTGGTAATTTTTATCAAATAACCAAGAAAGAAATAACATTGATCACATGTGAAAATTCTCAGAAAACAAAACACTGACCACTCATGTTGTAGGACCTCATAACTCTAATAAAAACCTTTTACAAAAGCATTACCAATAGAGAACATTACATATTAAAATCACTCATGAATAGTGATGTCTGATTTTGCCCTCTCAGAAAATACTTGGCAATGTGGGGAGACATTTTTGAATACTATGACTTTGGTGAGAGAGAGCACTGATTAATGAATAAGAACTAGGAATTAACTTTTCTGTAAAATTTTTAGGGGATTATAATGTTCTTAGAGTCTAACAAATTTTATTTATACCTAGAAGTAGACAGTCATAAAATACTATCAATATAACATTAAAACTGATAAAACAAACAGGTGCCAGTATAATCCTAGTTACTCAGGAGGCAAAGATCAGGAAGATTGAGGTTCAAAGCCAGCCCGAGCAAATAGCTCGCAAGACCCTATCTTGAAAATACCTAACACAAAAAGGGCTGGTGGAGTGGCTCAAGTTGTAGAATACCTGCCTAGCAAGTATTGAAGCCCTGACTTCAAAAAAGCTGTAAGACTAAAGAAAACAGATAACATGGTAAAACCAATAAGCGAAAGAATGTAAAAATTACCAAAGTCTAAAGAACACTTAGCAATTAAAACCTCCTGCTAAGGCAGGAGAATCATGAGTTCAAGGCCAACCTGGGATATCCTATCTCAAAACAAAACAAAAACAATCCCCCAAAACAAAAAATAATCTCACAATTTTAACAGAAGATACTTACAGGAAATTACAAAACTAATAGAAGGGGGTAAATAAACTTATGGAGATACATGCCTTGTTCTTGTAATAAGAAAACTATGTTAAAAATTATCATGTTCATCAAATCACATTACATTAAATACCAGTTTCAGTCCCCAGGCCACCCCTCATGACAAGTTTATAGTGGAATTTATCAGGAAAGATTAGTAAGCAATGCGGTGCCGTTAATGATGGTGGTAGTGGAGGAGTAGCAGTAGTGATAGTAGTGTCAATCTAGTCTTAGTGCTGGCAGCTTTTTTTTTTTCCCAGAATGGTGTTGATACTCACTGTCTCACATCAATTAGTATTTCATCTCCACTGACTCCTTATCCAAGAAGAGGAAAACTCACATACCAGTGTAAGCAAAGAAATAATGTAAAGAAAGGATAATTCAAGAGGAGGGATGGAGGACATTTTCCTACATCAAAACCTGATTAAATCTCAAAGTAATACTACCCAATAGGTAGCATTAAACACTAAAATCTTTTCTAAAAACTAGGAAAAATAGACTGGTGAGTATTTATCTGAGCTATGGAAAAATGATGCATTATAAAATGGCCATTTCTAGATATACAGAAAATATTAAAAATCATACTAGTATAAAATATTAAAAGAAAAGCAAAGAGACCAAATATGTAATAAACTATTGATGAAGAAGAATTTCAAATTATAAGAATAGTGCCTGATCCTACTTGATGTATAGTCAATGTGGGTAAACTGTACATTCAGGCTCGTAGGCATCAAATTACCAAAATGAGTGGTGAACCACCTTGTTGAGTTTCTTTCATAAATAGGCAATCTAAGGAACAATTATATATCTATTAAATTAAAAAATTCATGGGGGTAGTGATGGAGGGGGTGAATCCAAGTATGATATATTTGATACATTGTAAGAACCTTTGTAAATCCCACAAATACCCCCACCCAGCACAATAAGGGGGAAAAAAATTAAAATTTCAAAATGAATTAAAACCCCAGGTTAGAAGAACCAGTTGGTAGAAGTTGAATCTAGGAGATCTATTATTAGAAGAGGAGAGTCAGCAATTATTCAAAGAACATTTACAGAGAGCCCTCTAGGTGTCAAGACACTTCACTGAAACAAATGTTTTCCTAGGGCTGATCTAAAGAAATCATTCATGAAGACATAATCGCAAGTGTGCAAAATATTTTGAAGGCCTTGGTTGGTGGATCCAGACAGATGGTGTTTATTCAATTGCAGATTCCTGTGATCAACTCTCCCTCCCTCTAAACTGCTAAATCAGAATCAATGTGGATGAAACTGAGAAATTGGTCCAGACGGTTCTCATGCAGGCAGTCTAAGGATTACCCTTAAAAAAAGTGGACTTAAAGGAGTTCTGAGATTTCTCCCCAGCCCCCCCGCCCAAATTTCTAAGTCTGTAAGTTTGTTTTCAATAGTCTAAAACTTAGAAAGAGTTTGAGTGATTGAAAAAAAATCAAGAAATATATAAGGCATAGTTCCATACACTAGCATGGTAGAAAGATCTATTTGATACTTTTCTTTAGTAGAACTTGGATGCGCTTCCATTTTATTAGATAATCAGACTCCTGAAGGACATGGCTTCCTTTTGTTATCCCTGGCAATGGCACTGGTGTAAAACACCCCAATATTACCACATGCAGATACTACTTGGCTCTTCTTTTGCTCACAATTTTGGTTTTATTATCTTATTCTGGTCTTCCTAACACTATGTGGAGGGAGGGAAATGATGAAAACCACATTTCCCAAATACACCCGTTAATTTCATGCATGCTTTCCATTTATCTCTTTTGTGAGTGGCATTTGTCCCAACTCCATTTTTCCCCCCATTAATGATTCTCCATTGGCCCTAAGCACCTTTCAGGCCTCTTAATATACTGCATTCTAGCCAAACTGGACTACTTATACCTTGTGTGGTAAATAATCTTATCCACAGAGAGGGTGGCTCTTTGCCCTTAGCTCCTGGAATGTTATTACTAAGCCCTTGACTGATAATGTAACTTATAGTGGGACCTTCAAGCCATGCAGTATTAGCCTAACCTCCAGAGGGCTGGAAAGTAAAAGTCAGCCATGTGGGAAGTCAACTGTATCTATGTGACTGACCTCAATAAAAATTCTGTGCAATAAGGTTTGGGTGAGCTTTCCTGGTTGATGATACTGCATGCACATAGCCTAACATCATTGCCAGGACTCCACTGGGAGAAGACAATTAGAGATCTCACACACAGACTCCTCCTGGATTCTGTCCCATGCATCCTTTCCACTGGCTGATTTTAATGTGTATCTTCTTGCTGTAATAACCTGTAAACTCCCAGTGAGTTCTATGAATCCTTCTAATGAATTATTGAACTAGAGGGTAGTCTTGGGGACTCCCTAACTTTGCATGTCTGTAATGCTCTGAAAGCATCAAGCTCTTTCATGCTCAGCCCTTTCCTCCTGTAGTTCTCTTGGCCTAATACTCTTTTCCCCAGGACCCTGCTCTCCCATTACTCTCCTGGAAAACTGTTCTTAAATTAAGGATGATTTAAAAGCACCTCTTTTGTGAGTTTTCATCATGTCTCTCTCTCTGACAAAATTAGTCTTCCCCATCTCAGTCCCATCCATTATGCTTCTGAAGTTCTATTAGGATACTTAGCACAAATAATCACATTCTTCCCATCCTTGCATTCTCAGTACTCAGCAGAAGGCTTCCTACAGTACATGGCTTTGCTACATGTGTGTGACTTGAATGAAGTACATGTAACCAGATTAGAAATATGTAAGCTATTAATAATCATCAGCAAGGAAAGCTGAGAAATGTCTACTTAACATTTAATATTAGTTAGCTTTTTAACTTGTATAAACTAGCCTTCTTTTAACATGAAAAATGAGGAAAGATAGCTACAATAAAAATAATTTAACAATGAACCACAAGTACAATTGCAAGGTTAGGAATATTAAAATATCATGTGTACAAATATTACTAAAGTGGATAAATTTTCATATTTTAATTCATGAGAAAATTTATTTTAGCAATCCAGTTATACATATAATTTAGCAATAAAATGTATCATTACATTTCCCTTTATTTTCTGGCCAAGTAATTTTAGTTAACTTCTAGTGAGTTACTGAAAGTATTTAAAAATATGCTTATTTTTGAAAAATATTGAAATAATCTATCTATATATAAATATAATAGAATGTACTACACAGTAAGCTGTTGAATATTTGGGGGAGCATGGTGATAGATAGTAAGTAAACAGGGGAGGGAGTTAATTTGATCAAAGCACGATATATACAGACCTGAAGTACCAAGGTGAAACTCCCCTGGACTATCAATATACATTTAATTTTAAAAAATGAAGCGTAGGAGGAAAAAATAATCTTTTCTGGGGGTGGGTATCAGTGGGAGGGAGGTGGGCATAAGGAAAGGGGGAATAAGGATTTATATAGTGGATGTATTTTGTATCCATCTATGAAAATAGAAGAATGAAACCTGCTGAAACTGTACTAAGAAGTGGGGGAGAGGGGAGGAACGAGAACTACAGAGGGGGTAAATCCAACTAAGATATATTTTAAACATATGTATAAATATTACAATGTACCCCCTGTACAACTATTATATGCCAATAAAGTCATTAAAATATGCTTATTCATTATGAAGTATGTTCACCCTATAAAAAATCCACACCAATTATGAGCAATGTAATTCTTGTTAATGTTTATGTTTTATTATGTCAAAATGACTGCTTAATTAGGGCTTATCTTTCTGGACTTCTGTATTTTGAGTACCTGGGTTTTCCCTTAATTGAAGCCTACAGCTGATAACATTTCATGAGTAGGTTAAGGTAATAACTATGTGAAGTGTTCATTTACAAGGGCTTTCCTTTCAAGAGCAGAGAGGAAGACAGTCACGACCTTTAGCTTTTGTATGGCAGCATTTGGAAATACTTACTGAAATGATATCTTAATTTTTAAAAATCTTAATGATTACCATCAGTTTTGTGGGTGCCCAGAGGCCCTTAACCTAGAAGTTATCAAGAGACCTTCTGAACCAGAGCAGCATTGTGTAAGTTGTTTGTGTTTTGGCTCATTTGTTTGTAATCACAAACAATTGTGCTGGTACTAGATTTCTGTTTTATTTTTATACCAGATTATTTGATAATCTGTTTTATTGTTTTAAAAGTAAAGTTTAGCAATGTCTTTGGCAGCAAGATAATTAACCCTTAAAATAATCCAACAATCACTTAGTGTTTTCATGTCTACATTAAAGTCCAACCTTCTTGAAATGCTTCTAATTCCAGTGCTTGAAATGTATTCTAGCTAAATGTTTCCTAGCAAAGCAACATCTCCATCCTTTCTTCAAAAATAATCATCAGTGAGATACAAGAGACAATTGTATTTGAAGTGATATTATCACAAAATTATATTCATTGGTTTCACAGGAGGAGGGCATAGGATACTTTCAAGGCCAATGTTGATAGCAATTTGTCTTCTAAACTTAAGTGAAGTTTCCCTTCCTTCCTTCCTTTCTTCCTTCCTTCCTTCCTTCCTCCCTCCCTCCCTCTCTCCCTTTCTTCCTTTCTCCCTTCCTCCCTTCCTCCCTTTCTCCCTTCCTTCCTCTCTTTTCTCTCTTTCCTCCTTTCTTTCTTTGCCCAGTCAAGTTTCCAGTTAGCAACACAAGGAACTCTAAGGACTCCTTCTCCAGCAAACAAGCACAACTGGTGAAAACACTTAAAAATTAATCATTTAAGATCTCTGGCTAGGCACCAGTGGCTCATGCCTGTAATCTAAGCTACTCAGCAGGCAGAGATCAGGAAGACCACGGTTTGAAGCCAAACTGGGCAAATAGTTTGCAAGACCCTATATTAAAAAAAATCCCTCACAAAAAAGGGCTGGTGGAGTGGCTCAAGGTGTAGGCCCTGAGTTCAAAGCCCCAGTACCACACACACACACACAATCTCTGGAGGTTGTCCTAAGCATACACCAAATGAATAAATATTTATTCAGGAAAATCTACTAAAACTCAGAAAAACAGTAAGTGTATGTGGGAGTGGAGTCATGACCTTCTCCATTCTTTACAACTCTCAGCTTAGCTTTGCAGAAGCTCTAACCTAGGTGGATGTGGCAAAGAAGGCAGAGGTCCTTTTCCCCTCAACATTTCTCACACCCTCCAAGTTCAAGTGGAAATAGTGTAACCAAGAGGTTGAGAACACCCTTCCTCACCAAACAACTAATAAATCTATAAAGAAAATGTGGCACATTTACAAAATGAAATATCATTTAGTCATAAAGAAGAACGAAATTATGTCACTTTCAGGAAAATGGATGGAACTGGAGATTATCATGTTGAGTGAGATAAACTCAAAAAGTCAAATATCACATGTTTTTGCTCATATATGGCATCTAGACCTAAAATAATAATAATAACAATTGTAACAAGACATACGCATAAAAGGGGGACTGTCTGGAGGGAGGAAATGGGGGAGAGGAAGAGGGAAAGGAGAGGGTACTGGGGAGAGAATATGATCAAAGTATGTTACATATATATGAAGATAGCATAATGAAATCCACTAAATACTGCTTGGAAAAGGGGAGAGGAGAATGGGAGGCTAAAGGAGTATAATAGAAAGGATGAATCAGATCAAAGCACATTGTACACATCTATAGACATTCCACAGTGAAACCTTCTTATACAATTAATGTGTGCTAAAAAACTAAAATAATAGCATAAAATATTCCAAATATGTTGAACAAACATTAATCTACACATCCAGGAAGCTCAACGAACTACAAGTAGGATGTAGGTAAAAAGATACAAACGCAGACACCTGTTAGACAAATGCTGAAAGACAAAGAAAATCTTAAAAGCACAAGAGAGTCATCTTGTTACATCAATGGATCTCAGTAAGATTAACGGTTGACTGTTCCACAGAAACAGTAAAGTCCAGAGGCAATGGAATGACATATTTAAACTGATAAAAGAAAAAAAAACATCAACAAGAGTCTTATATTCATTAAAAATGTCTTGCAAAAATGTAGGGACATAAAGACATTGCCAGATAAAACTTGAACGAATCTATTGCTTACAAGAAATACTATAGAAAGTCAGGCACATTGAAGCACACCTGTTCCCATCTCCTTGGAGAGGCTGAGGCAGAAGGGTAATGCGAGCTCAGGAGTTCAAGGCCAGGCTTGACAAGGTAGTAAAATCCTATCTCTTAAAAAAAAAATAAGAAAGAAAGAAAAAAAAAGAAATAGTTCTTCAGCTATTTCCCAAGAAAACAATCCCTTGGGATTACTTTGATTCCTAAAGAAAGTACAAGTAAAGGTAGAAATATATTGTAGTATAAATGTGTATTTCTTTTTCTTTGTTCTTTTAGCTGATTTGCAAAGCAAGGATACAAAACTATATATGTGTGTAAGGATGTATGTATGTATTTCTAGGCCTGTAACATATAGAAATGTGATGTTCTGGGCAATGACAGCACAAAGGAGATGATTTGGGATGAAGTGTGGGAATAGGAAACGACACAGATGTCAACTTAAACCCACAAGGACAAATGAAAAGTACCAAAATGGTAAGGAAGCTAAATAAAGGAAACACTATATCCTAGCTACTTGGGAGTTGGAGATCAAAAAGCTTGAGGTTTGAAGCCAGCCCAGGCAAAAAGTTTGTGAGACCCATCTCAACCAATATCTGGCATGATGGTGTGTGCCTGTCATCCCAGCTACATGGGGAAGTACAAATAGGAAGATTGCTGTCCAGGCTGGGCTAGGCATAAAGCAAGACCCTCTCTCAAAAATAGCCAACAGAGCCAGGTGCCACTGGCTCATGCCTGTAATCCTAGCTACTCAGGAGGCAGAGATCAGGAGGATCATGGTTCAAAGCCAACCTGGGCAAATAGTTCACAAGACCCTATCTCGAAAAACCCTTCACAAAAATAGGGTTGGTGGAGTGGCTCAAGGTAAAGGCCTGGAGTCCAAGCCCCAGTAACGCAAAAAAAAAACAACCAAAATAGCCTCAAAGTGGTAGAGCACCTGCCCAGCAAGTGCAAGGTCCTGAGTTCAACCCTCAGTAGCACAAAGCACTCTAAATATGTACCTCCTCTCCTTTCTTTTTTCATCTTTAATAGACAGAAAATTACATTAATAATTATAGCAATGTTTTCTTGGGTTTGTAGAACATTAAAATTTAGTATATATAATAGTAACAGCATAAAAAGAGAAAAGAGGGAGTATAGTAGCAGTTCTATTCTTCAATGGAATTAAGTTAATATAAATATGAAGCTGATGCTGATAATATATATATATGGTAAGCTATAGAACCACCACTAAGGAAATCTCAAAAGCCCATTTAAATGAGTTTAAAACATTTTGGTAGACAATAATCATTTAAAGCAAAGAGGTAGTAAAGGACAAATAAAAATAACCTAAGATATATAGAAAACCAAAAGTGAAATTGCAAATGTAAATCCAACTATGGCAGTAACATTAAATGTCAATTATTAAAAGAGCCAATCAAAAAGCAGAGATCATCAGACTAGATATGCAATAAGATCTAACTGTATGATGTCTATTGAATACATACTGTAGACTGAAAGAAAAAAAACAGGTTGAAAGTAAAAACATGGGAAAAGATATGTCACAAATAGCAAACATAAGAAAGCTGTAGTGGCTATATTAATACCAGCCAAAACAGACTTTAAAACAAAAAAAATTACTAGAGGTATATTTTATAACGATTAAAGGATCAGCTCATCACAATTCATAACAATTACAAACATATAAAGCCACATTTGGGGGGCCAGCAGGGAGGACTGTACACAGTTGAATTGTGACCCCCTAAAATTCATGTCCACCTGGAACCTCAGTCTTTTGTCTTATTTGGAAATAGGGTCTTTGCAGATGTAATTGGCCAAGTTGGAGTTATACTAGATTAGAGTGGACCCTAAACCCAATTACTGGTGTTCTAATAAGGTCATATGAAGACACATAAGGAAGAAGGCCATGTTACAACAGAAGCACAGATTGGAGTAATGCAGCTACAAATTGAAACCTGCCTGGTGCCACTAGAAGTTAGGAAGAAGCAAGGAAGGATTTTAGAGACTGTAGAGGGCACATAGTTCTGATCACACCTTGCTTTCAGACAAACTCCAGAACTGTGAGGGAAGAATATATTCTGTTGCTTTTAAGTCATACAGTTGGTGCTAACTTACTACAATAGCTCTAGGAAACCAAGACTACAACCTTGAATTATTGTAAAAAATGTGTTTCTCTTCTCCTTAGTTATCATATCCATTATTGAAAGTGGGTTATTGAGGTCTCTATTATTATTGAATTGTCAATTTCTCCCTTCAAAATTCTGTCCATTTTTGTTTCTTGTATTTTGAGGCTTTGCTATTAAGAGCATAAATGTTTATACTTGTTATATCTTCATGATAAATTGATCATTTTATCATTTAAATATACCTCTGTTTATGTCTAGTAACAGCTTTTGTTTTAATGTATAATGGGCATAGCCACACTGATTCCCTTCTGGCTGCTGTTGCATAATATCTTTTTGGAGATACACAACTTTTTTCCTTTCTTTTTTTAGGGAGGATGGGGCTAGAAATTGAACCCAAGTCCCCACATGTGGTAAGCACACACTCTATTTTTGAGTTATACTCCCAGCTCCTCTTTTTTGTAACATTTTTATTTTTAGCCTATGAATATATTGTGTCTTTGAATCTAAAGCATATCTCCCATAGTCACCATACAGTTTATTTTTTAAAAATCTATACTGATAGCAGTCATGGTGGTACACTTCTTTTATCCCAGTACTACAGAGGCAGTAAGATCACAGATTGTAGGTTAGCCTGGACTACATATTGAGTTCCTGGCCAGCCTAGGCTATATACTGAGACCTGTCTTAAAAAAAAAAAATCCAGTCTGACAATCTTTTAATTAATCCTTTTCCAAATCTGCTTAAATATGTATATTTAGTTCTTAATTTTAAGTTTTGCATTTTTCAGTACTAGAATTTCTAATTGACTTTTTAAGTTTAATTTAGTTTTGCTTAATTTTGTTTTGTTTCAAGACAGGGTTTCACCATGTAGCTCAGGATGGCCTCAAACTTTCCATCTTCCTGCCTCAACCTCCCGAGTACTGGGATTATAAATATGCTCTAAATTGATTTTTAAAAAAGATTCCATTTCTCATGAAATTCTCTATCTTGATTCATTAATCAAACCTATTTTAAAGTTGATCTCTGATAATACTAATAACTGGGTCATCTGTGGATCTATCTTTGATGCATTTTCCTCATGATTTCAACATTCTTTGTAATTTTTGACTTAATGCTAGAAATTGTATATGACACATTATACAATCTCCAGATGGTTTCCTACAGAAAGGAGTCACTCTATTTCCTAGTGGGAAGACAGAGTGGTACAGGTAGATCACATCAATCCAATCATTAATTCAATTGACTTTAACCAGATTTCAATTTTACAAGGTTTAATTGACTTTTGATTCTCTTTGCTTCCAGAATACAACTCTCTAAAGTTCTGGGGGATTTTTGGTTGCAGTCATTTTGGTTTTGTTGTCGTTTGGTGCTGGGGATTGAACTGAGGGCTTGCACATGCTAAGCAAGCACTCTTCCACAAGCTATATCACCAGGCCCTCTCCAGAGATCATAAATGAGATCTTGGGATATGTACTAGTTGTCTCTCCCCCTTGAGGAGCACCGAATACAATTTTACCTGTTCAAAATCATGATGCAATGAATATACCCCAAACAAAACCTTTGCTCTGGTTTTCAATAGGTCTTTCACTTTCTTTTCAGTAGGCATCTCTCTCTCTCTCTCTCTCTCTCTCTCTCTCTCCTTTAAATCTTTCTGCTCTGAGTAATTTAAGAATTCAGCTACTACTCAAGGGGAAGCCCAGCAAAGTGAGAAGGCTTACTTCTCTGAACCTCCTGCCTTATTGGGATCTTTTTTCCCCTCACGTTCTAGTTGGTTTAGTGGTTAATTTTTGTCTTTCCAGTTTTATGTGTGATTGTCATAATTTGTTTGCTTCTTTGATTCTCAGCAGCACTCTCTTTTTGGGCCTTCTCTCTCATTTGTGTCAAAACCTGGCAAATTCCACAAAGGAAGAAGTAGCTCAGAATGTCCGCTTTTTTTTCTGGTTACCATCTTTATTGGGAGGCCATAAGACTACACCACTACCCTACCTCAGGATCAGGAATTCAGCAGAAGGATTCACAGGACTCAGCATACAGTTGTGTTAATGGATATGATTTATTACAGCAAAACAACACAAAGCAAAATCAGCAAAGGGGAAAATGTGCATGGGGTAAAATCTGTAGGCAACCCGGCATAAACTTTCAATAATCCTTTCCCTGTGTAATCACAACAGGATGTGCTTAATTCCTCCAGTATTGAATTGTGGCATGTGCAAAATTTTGTCTGCTAGGTACATTCATTAAGAGACTTACTGCCCAAAGTTTGTATCAGGAGCTGGTTGTAGAGGCACCCTCTGCTCAGCATGTATCATAATTCCAGTCTCCCCAAAAGAAAGAACACATTGAGCATTAAGCCATGTTGTTTGTATAAGCAGTTTGCACCAAGTAAACCACCACATTACTTCGGGAGTGGTGGTTACATTCCCATAATCAAAGTTCCCAGACACAAGCTAAAGCCCATCCTTGCAAGCAAAGCTGAGGATAGCCTGGTATGTTTGCTCTTTCTTGCACATTTCTGAGATTTTGGCTCTGGGAGTACTGTTGGCAATACTCTAAACAGAGATTTTAGGCAATTTTATCCAATGTTGCATGCATCCAATACTCTAAACAGAGGTTTTAGGCAATTTTATCCAATGTTCTCACTGGGTGTGGCTCTACTGCAGAAGTCTCGGGTTATTTTTTTTTCTTCTCTGCTGAACACTGTATTTGAGGAACTGTAGAGCTTGAGGCTTGAGATGATGGGATGTCTTACCCACTCCATGGAGTGTTGATTATCAGGCTGCTAGGGGATTACTCTAATACAATTTCAGAAGTTGGGATGATTTAAGGCTGCACTGAATTCCCTGCATATGTGTCTATGGAAGGGTTGTATTTCCAATCCATTTTTACTTCTGTAGTGGAGGTTTTTAAGGTCCTATCCAAAAGTATAGGAGTTTTCACAGCCCTCTCCCATGACGCAGCAGGTACTAGTGTTCAATTTTTATACTCCTAGTCTCCTGTAGCAGTAAAAAGCATGGATTATTCCTTTAAGTACTTCTAGAATCAGTCAATTTCCCCAGGAAGTTGTGCCCAGGCTGAGCTTGCCTTTTTAGATTTTCATGCTTTTAAAAAGCTTTTGTTTAGGACTGGGGATATAGAGAAGTGGTAGAGCACTTGCCTGGAAAGTGCAAGGCCCTAAATTCAATCCCCAGTATGAAAAAGAAATCATAATAAACGATAAAAGGGAAAAAAAAGGTTTTATTCAGATTGTCTAATTGCCAATGGAATATTCATTTGGTATCAATCACCTTGTCTGCTACCTTACTTCTTACACTTTAAAAGGTCTTTAGAAGCAATATTTTGAGGGAACTTAAGATGGTGAATAGGATATTTAGTGTTGTACACAGAAGCATGGCACACAGGGCAGGAAAACCTAAATCCGATTCAGAGTAAGGATCTAGTCCATAGGACAAATAGCTGCCTCTCAGGAGAGAAGAGATTTCATAAAAATCAATCTGCCACTAAGTAACTGTCTAGTCACCCTAGGGTGTGATATCTTTGGGTTGGTCACTATTGCTGAACATTTGGCTGCTAGCATTGGCAGTAATCAGAGTAACCTTGATGAAAAGAGGCCCATCTTTCTGCAGTCTGTGTATAGCTCTGATCCTTCCAGTATAGACACTTTGTTCATAAGCAGATTGAACAAGCATGAGATACCAAAGATCTCTATTGACATCCTCAGTCCCACAACGGAGACTTTGCTTAGTATTTATGTGGGAAACACTTATTCTTACAATCTCAGCCCATTTACTTTTGGCTCCCAAATTTTATCTTCATCCTATAATCCTATAATCTATCCTATAATCTATGTCCCCAACCACCTAGATAGGTAGGTATAAATGGTATAGAGCTGTACTTTGGGATATCTCCCCTTCCATATAAAGTATACAAGAAACACTGCTCAGATTTATTTCCACTGGAAAGAATTCCTTTCCTCACTGTCATCCAGAACCATCTTTGATGGAGTTGTAATAGTACAGTCTACTCCTTGCTAGTATCAGCACTCTGTGTAGCACTGCTTATATAATAGGTTGTTTTTTCCTCTTCAGTAAACTGAAAAGTATATTATTTCCTTTTGCAGGTGTTTACTTTCTGACTTGTTTTCTTCTTCTTTCAAACATATTTTACCTCATCAAATTCAATTTAGTTGATATGAATAAATCAAAAGGCTTAAGTAGAGAAATTAATATTGAAGTAAGATTCTGAACTAGAATAAAATTTAAATAGAAGATAAAGTGGTGACACATTGTTTCAGTGGGTGTTTCACATTAAGAGAAAATGAGAGAAAAAATGTTAGTAGAAAATCATGCAGCACTGTAGGCAAGACAGAGGTAGATAGAAATGTGTTTAAACAGACACGTACAAGTTTTCAGCTAAGTGCACTATAGGCCCTTATTAGAGAATAGTGGACTTAGGATATAACCACTGAATAATCTTGTAGTTTCTACAAAAAGGAAGCAAGCAAGGGCAAGTGAGAATTCACATCTTGCCTACTTTGTTGGCTAATGAGTCTAGTTATTACTCATATGTAGCACAGATATACAGGAGAGATTGTTATGGTAGAAAATACTAAAAAGTAAATGTCAAACACTAGCCCAGAAAAACTTCATTCCATTCATTGCTCTAAGTAAAAAGAAACATGATGTATCATAATTTACTTCTCCAAAAATTTTTATGCAGGTACACTTAAAAGTTTTAAGCCTTCATCTTCATTTCCCTGGAGATGTACACTAGAAAAACAGAGGAATTTCACAGACTTCTCTTGAATGGAGGAGAAGCAACACGGTCTCCCAGTAAAACAAGTCTTTTCTCACTATCATGTATTACACTAAACTCTCACAGGGCTCTGGGCTAGTGAGTGAGACAGACGTGAAAAGACAATTACAATACAACATAACAAGGATTAGAAAAGTTAGCAAATGTCAACCAAGTGCTGTATGGGTCAAGAAGCTTCAGAAGAAATGTTTGAGATCATCAGGAGAATCCTAAGACATCACTAAAGACACATCAACAAGCTGTACATATAAAATTGACTTATAATCTTTGCATAGAGGAGATAAAGAGAACTGAATCCACCAGTGTCAGCTTAGTTTAGATAAGACCACCTATGCCAGTGCAACTTTGCTGTCTATTCCAGATAACCTGTGCCCAGGAAAGATAAGATTGTAAACTAAGTTAAGCAAAACAAAACAAACAAAAAATGAGAACAATCTCTAATTTCTTTTTAAAACAGGGTCGTGCTAGGCAGGCCAGACTGGCCTTGAACTATTGCTCCTCCTGTGCTACTACACTGAGATAATCTCATTTTTTGTCTGCATAAAACAGGTTGGAAACAATAATCTGCTACCTAGACTAACAGTTTACTTCTCAAACAACAGTTGATTTATGAAGAAATTTTGTAAGGTCCTCACTTGTTATGGCCACCAATCCTAAACTATTGATTTTGCCAAGCCCAGTTAGTCTCTGTCATCACAGATGTGCCTTCAATCATTTTAAACACAGACCCCAAAGTCCTACAGATATCCTACTTCCCAGTTCTTAGACTCAGCTAAGCATATCTTACTGTACGTACTATTATATAGTGTAGTGTTGTTAACAGGTATTCTGATGATGTTTTAAGAAGTTCAACAATAACCGTTTTAATTGATGTGTACTCTTGCACAGTAGAATCATTTTTGCATGTGATGCCAAGTCTATGTTGATACTGTTAATGTTAACTGGCTTTACCTTTGGGAAGCCTAATTTAAACACACAATCTTTTCAAGAAGTCCTTTGTAACTACAATCCACTACCAAATAAGCAATTCAATGAGGTAAGCTACTAGCCCAAACTTTTGAGTTTGCATAAATATCAAACTGAGGAAATTGCTAGAAATACAGGTTTCCAAGTTCACTCACAATGACTTTGATTCACCAGGATTAGCAAAAGGTGAAGGCATACATCCATTTTAAAAAGCACCAGTTATTTCCTAATGTAGACTGTCTTTATGCCACACTTTGAGAAATAATACTCTCCTTCTTCCATACCAACAAACACACGTGTGTATTACACATTTATACTATCCATTAACTACTCTACACAATTAGAATGAAAGAGGGATATTATATACATATACATATGTAGACTTTCATTCCTTTTCAGTTACATCATATTCATAATATATATGAATTTATCCATTCCTCTATTAATGCACATTTAGATTGCTGACTTTTTTCTTGCTGTTATAAGCAGTACTACAATGAATGAATGAAACCTTACATGTTTATGCTTACACATTGGGGCTAAATTCTATGCAGAACAGAGTGGAACAGAGTAGAATTGCTAGGTCAGAAATTCTGTGGTGCACTTTAAAGTTTGATAGAGCTTGATAGATCCTGATGAACTGCCCACCGATTCATTTGTATGGATTTACAGTCCCACCAATTGTCTCAGAGTTAACGATTTTCTCCATACCAATGCCAATACTAGTATTGATCTTTTTAAACTTAATCAATCTGACAGGTTTAAAAAACATATTTTAATTTTACTATATTTTTAATATCAGAATATCCAACATTCAATGAAACATAAATTAATTGTCTCAAATTCTACAAAATAGATAATGGCTTGGTTTTAGAAAACTTTGATTTTATTTTACTTTAAAACTGAACCCTACAAGAAAGCTGGGATGAATGAACTTCAAATATATGTCCACTTGGTAGTTCTTATTTACTACCTTTGTTTACTAGGTGATATAAAAGAAAAGTGAGAGTTATAAGAGTTCAAGGTTTGGCTTTGCCAGCCAGCACTTTGGGCAAGTTACCTACCCTTTTGAGAGCTTCAGTTTCCTCATCTGTAAAATGGGGATTCTACTCATTTTATAAGATTGTTTTGAGTACTAAATGAAATCAGAATTTTAGTTACAAACATTAGCCATTACTACCACCACAATAACAATGCAAGTGAAATTACCAAACGACTAAAATTATATATAGTCCTTCTTTATAAATTATAAAATAATTTATTAATTATTAATATTAACAAAGTCAGATTCTATTAGGTAAGTCAAGTATTTGTCAGGATTACTGAAGTCACTAGAAAAGTACATACTTCACAGGGCTAACATACTGTCCACGAAATCTGCTTCTGGCTCTGGTTCTCTACAAGTTCTTCTGAGAGTAGTTCAGAAAAACATTTCCTAAATAATGCAGTTCCTTAGATTGAGTTATTCAAATATATAATCAACTATACACCAGAACTTTTTTCAAGTTTCTAACAGGATCTTATTTCTAAGTATATAAAACAATGCAATTCATGTAATGCCATTGAGATTTCATAGATCCAATAAATGAAATTCTAAAATTTTATTGTAAAATAATACATTGGAGAACTTATCCTTGATTCTTTCCCTTTCATTCATTAAATTTGTAAATACCCATCATGCACAAAGTCCAATGCTAGCTATTAGGGACATACAATCTCTGTACTCAAGAGATAAACTCCTATTAAAGTTAAAAGGCAAAGAAATGTTATCTAAACTTGCCTGTGCTTCTGGTAGGATGAATAATAGCCATTGCTATTATTGTGTGGCCCTGGAACTCCTCTTCTTCTTTGGGTGGACACTTATGAACTTCTCACTCCTCATCCCTAGGCCACGTAAAGCACACAGCCGCGAATGAGATGTCATTGTCCTGTGCTTACTCACCCTCAACAGTTTTCAATGGTTCAACTCACCTAAGTCTTCCTCTTTTCTTTCTTCCTTCACATCATGACGTTTGCAAATTTTTATAACAATTTTTTAATGAATGAAATGATCTGGAAAAATATTTTTTCAGTTTTTATTTCAAGAAAACAAGAGGAAACATTTGATGTATAAAGTATTACATATGGAGAACATTTACACAAATGTACAAAACTTCAAAAAACTAAACTCCAGTTTATTTCCATAGCCTTAAAAAGGTGGGGGCACATAAAAATATCCAAAGTCATGTTTATTCTTTAGGAATGTAAACTCTAGGAATACAATTAGAAACAAGTATTTTTACTACGAGATGATTAGTATCACTATATGATCAGAGAAGTAAAGAGGTACATAAGAAGCTCCATATGAGAGGAAACAACAGTACATGAAATAGGATCTTGAATCTAGTAAAGAACCTCAAATTCAGACACAGGAACTCTAAATCTCTACTATAAAAAAATCTTCAAAATGTTCACTGCTAGTCTTTTTAGATATGCACAAGTTACAAAGTACAGAAAACAACATATCCATACTCTCTGATGACAAATTTAACAATATTAAACATAAATCTGAATCACTCAAAAGTGTTCAGTATAATTTCACTAAGCAACTAATCTAAACATATAAAATCATGCTAATCAAAGGACTAGAGAGTTTTAACTTTTTATTAAAAGATTGGGAAGACTCTATTTTACATTAATCTGTCTACAATGATTAATTCAGGTACCCATCAAATTATTTGTCTTTTTAAAATGTTTTAATTATTTTTCAGTTATATTATTTAACATATATTTCCTTGATGTACTTTCCTTTAATATAGATTTACTGTGCCTATAGACTCAAACATTAAATTGCTTTAAATACTAGTTTAAAATAATGTCTCAGAGCACATTTTTCTTTTATAACTTAACAGCTTAAATACTTTAGTTATATTCTTCCAAAATAGGCAAAATCCCTTAAAAGTGGAATTATTTTCATCTATTTTGGTTTATAAATTTCCTTTTGATTCAACTTTTGAAAAACAAGTAATACTTGCTGAACAGTTGCTTCACAACTGAAAGGGCAATAACTATTGCTTTTTCAAAACAAATTTTAGCTATCATTTAAAGACAAGAATTTCTGCTCTACAAGTTTACCTTAAAAAGTTCTGGTGGTATGCAGGGGACCTGAGGGTGCTTTCCTGTGGCTTCAGGGAGAGAAAGGAAGACACTACTTGCTTTGAGTACCCTGGGATACTCCCTTGAAAAATCTTCATCTCTCCCTACTTGGATTTCAGGAAACTAGTGCTGGGTCCAGCTTCATGAGAACACCCAGGCAGCTGGGTTTCAAGAGTAAAAGGTGATTTCAAGAATTCCTAGAGGTTTAAATTATAGCTCTATGGCATAGATCCTCTGAACTATGCAGTGAAAGACCCCAGTTATATGTGAAATCTTTTTCTTTATAAATGGTATTATTGTGGATACAAAGGAGGTCTGTCACCATAGCATCTTTACAGGAAAGTGACCTACAAAGTCACCTATCTTTCAAATTTGAAAGGTGAGTAGAAAAAGAGCAGTCAGGATAATAATGATTTTGTATAGCTAATGTTATTCAATTTTATAACTGTTATAAAAATTTCTAATATATAATCTTTATTTGAAATATTGCCAAAGTTAATATAAAAGAATCTTATTAACATAACTCCATGCTCCAGAAAAATCAATTGATGCAAGTCATTGAAGCAAAAATTCAGAATCACTCCACTGAATAAGCCTTCAGGTGTTTTTTGTTTTTTTTTTTTAAAGAAAGAATATACATAGGCTGTGAATTGTGTAAAAACTTAAGTATGAAAGGGGTAATCTTTCGTACTTAACTTGCAGGTATCTACCACTGATTTCATTTAAGATTAGCAAGAAAAATACAAAATGTTACTTTTTATTTAAAAAATAAATGAGGACTGCAAGGAATTTAGAATTAGAGACCTAAGAAGTCATGCATCACTGTTACTAAAAAGTTAATTAGCTGTCAAAAACGATGAAGATTATAGTAATCTAGTATCTAATATATTTGATCTAGGGCTATGAGACCACTGAAAATCTTACATATTAGACAAGCAATTCATTTTCACTCTGATACTCTCTTCTCAAATACTAATGTGCATAAAAATCACTTGAGGATCTTGTTAAAATGATTCAATAGGTTGGCTCTGAAATTCTGCATTTTTAACAAGATACCAGGTGACACCAGTCATACAAGGTCCTTGGACCACATGAGTACCAAATGGCTAGAATAATACCAAAATGGGGTTTCATTACAGTGGTAAAACATTGAAATCTGATCTTTCATTTGTGCTAGCTAATATTTCTTCAAACTTACTCTACTTGCTTAAAATACCTATCTTTTAAATTAGTTCCTAATAAAATCAATACTGTTAGTAACTATACATAGGGGAAATTCTTTATTAAGGAATTACAAAAAGGCAATTGAGAATTCACAGTGACACTTTACAATACTGAAAATTGTTCATAGGATTACCATTAAACTAATACAATATCAGCTTTCACTGTCTGATTGCCTTATAGCTTTTTTTCACAACTTATGCCAATAGATCTTATTCCATTCTATTATTGGAACTAAAAATATCAAATTCATTTATGTTAAAAAAATCACACTGTATTTAGGTCTAATGAATGAAAACTAGTTCAAGCTTTTTGAAGAACTGGGTTTAAACTGGTCAGTAAAGCAGTTATGGTCAAAACCTTATTCAGAGCATTCTTCAACACATAAACATTTTTCATATGTTTGAGCTGTGCATGTGCAGGTTTAAGAGGAAAACAGTATCATGTGTTCCCCTTGTGACCATAACTAAGGACTATGAATAAGGAAATCATTGTGTACTAAAAGTACACAAAGCCCAAGAAGTGGACAGCTTCCTCTCCAGCAACTACGCTTATCCTTAGCCTTGCTTTCTCTCTTCCATTCCCAATTATTAAGTATATTTGCTTTACAAGGAACCTCAACTTTAACTGAAATGACAAAACTTTACTTCCATCTAGGGGTCACATAGCTCCCAGAGCTACACACAAATTTGATTAGGTTCTGCTTTATCACCTTTATTATTATTACTATTATTATTACAATTTTGGTTGGGGGTAACTGAATTGTTTTTTCTACAAGAACTCTTATAATAGACCTGTTCACTAACAAATACATTTCATTTTTTATTATGTTAAATGTTAAGAACACAAACATAAACAACCCTAAATTAGTTAATATACAATGTCCCTTAGTCCATATTTCACTATTTTAATTTTCTTTCATGATATTTTATAGATGAAAATTTATCTAATTTCCTTCATGTACAGACAAACAATTCAATATTATAGAGTTGATTCTGTTATCTTGAGAGCTGTGTTATAAGATTTACAGTGATTTTCAGGAAATCTTCAGTATTGTATGAGTTACAGAAATCCAAACTAACTAGGATTTCCAAAGTCAAATCAGTTTTATGGCCTAATATACCTTAGGAATCAAAAGGGATTTTCATCTGCTGAATCCAGATCAAACACTTCAAAACAACATCATCTACCAGCAACCTGATTTTTATATAAAAATGTTCCAAAGAGACCAAGAGAAATGTACCTACCCATCTCCTGGAATCATACAATATTTTAGGTACTGAATTATCAGGTATTTTCCAGTGCTTTGAAAAAACCGTTTGAAGCTTAAAGATGATCTGGTTACAAACATTTTTATCAGGCACTTTTCATACTCGTCTTTTTTTTCACATGCCTGTTTTTCAGGGTAGCTTCCAGAAAGGCCAACTGTGGAATTCCTGCACTTGCTCCTCTGCCCCATCCTTTATGACACAGTTTCCTGATGTGGAGACTTGTTTTAACTTCCAATGGCAAACACACAGCTACCAAAATAGGAGCTATTAAAAACAAACTGACTATCTCACATGAGATATAACCAACTTAATCAGACAACCTGCCAAAATTTATTGTCACACTAGGGCAACAGTAATGAATAAGAAAGAAAGAAAAAAAGACTCAAACCAGGGCTGGAGGTGAGGCTCAAGCAGTAAAGCACCTGCTTTGCAAGCATGAAGCCCTGAAGTTAAACCCCAATACCATCCCCCTCCCTCTTAAAAAAAAAAAAACCAAACCAAGGGGGATGGGTAACAATCAAGAAATAACAACAACCATATTTAACTGACTGCAAACTAGACATTATTCCCTCATAAAGTCAAGGGAGCCTTCAGAATTTAAGATATCAGGGCTCCTGTCAGAAGCAGGCAAGAAAGACCAGGAGCACTTTCATAAAGAAGCAGTCATATTTCTAGATTCATTGGCTATAGGAGAAAACAGGTTGCAAATTAATCTGTGGACAGAGTAATGCTAATGCTAGGAGGTCTCTGCTGGCCTGCTTGATACTTCATTGGAAGTTCAGTCCTTTCTGAAACATAAATAAGCTTTTCTTCTTGAAGACTACAAGCAGAAAACCTATTGGCATCTGTCCCAGTCCCACAACCTATGGCAGATGGTGGGTTATGTGGGACTGTGACACCACTGACTTGCTCAAAGGATTTACTAAACACAGTCGCCGCAGTCTTAGCCAACCCATGGCTACTGGGCTTAGGTAGGGACTGGCTGGTGGTTAAAGTTAGTCTCTTCAAAGAGAGAAGCTCAAGATTCTCACTTTGGGCTCTCTGAGTTTGTTTTCGAGCAAAGTGATCTTTGCAACATTCCCCTGTAGTCTCTTTTTCTTTTCCTCCAGTTTTGTTTCCTCCTGACCGTCTCTGGTTCTTTCCTACACTTGTCTTGTTACTACAATTGTGACTACTGTTTGATAAACCCGACTGGCTGGTACTAGACGCAGCCCTGGAATAAAATCCCTCGTCAACTTCAGATATCTCCATCAGTTCTTCTTGACCTGTTAATTCTGTATTTCCTAAATAAAGAAATGACAAAGATTAATTAACATTCATTATCTTAAGCAATTCTTCAAAAAAGATTAATACCAAATCAATTGAATTTAAGTCAATTAAACTTTAGCATAATTTCATAAAGCAACAGATTATAGAACAAAATCAAAGGATAAATCAAAGCATTTATAAAATGTCAAAAATAGTTCATTGTAATTAAATGACAGTAACTAATAGCATATTAAACAAAATGCATGCCATAAACCATAACCCACTGTGTTTTAGAGAAAGTTTTCCTATTATGCATGCAAAAGATCAGAAATAATTAGAAAATTTGCTATACATTAAAACTAGGGGTAAACGTTCCCAAGTAGCAAAGTAATACAAAATCAAAATTCTTACCAAGGAACTTAATTTCAAAATGTTTTTTAGGATGTTGCATTCTTCATTACAGATTATTTTACAAAATTAAGAAAAGATCTACACTATAAATATCACAAGCTCAAAACCTGTTAAAATTCTATATACACAATCCTTCATATCAAAGATAAAAATACAACAATGAAAAAAATAATTTTAGATACCAAAACATAAGCAGAAAATTTCTTTGGAAGCAATTTTCTGCCTCAGTTTCTACAATAATTTACTCAGAGACAACATAGGTGTGACCATTCCAAAGAGCATTAAGAGTAATTGAGAAGTTGTGATGCATAACTCATGCATTTTGATTATTAGATGACATGCAAAATTTTGTGACTGTGTAACTGTTGCTTAACATGCATCAGTGGCCCTTTGCCTTGAGATACCTTGCAGTGCAGTTATAAAGTGCTCTGCTAAAACTGCACTCTGCCAGGTGAGTTTACTCCATCCTCCATCATTTTTCTTACAGATTTTTGCCTCCTGATCTCTGGCAAGCCTTTGCTCTCAGTTCTAGGATCTGTGGCTGTTTCCTGCACACCCTGCATATGCTGAGCATCAATCTCTCCTAGTGTTCTGCCTTTTTCCCCATTCCCGGTTCTCTCTCCGGACACATTTGTGACACTAATCTCAGGAAGGACAAGGATGCCCAATTCAGTAGTATCATTATTGTTGTCAGGTTGCTCTAGAATTGAAGATGATAAGACAAAATGATGGCTGAAAACAAAACAAAATAAAAATGCAAAACAAGAAAAACAAAAGACCTCAAAACACAAACTGGACAACTGAATGTTATGAATTAAGCCAACTATATACATTGCAGATATTTCCACAATTTACAATACTCTAACAACACTAGAGACAGCAGAGCCATGGTCTTTAATTTTAAATGATAGAAAAATTCACAAAGCATCAGTTCATGTTCTGAAATTTTTCTACACATATTTTACATGGAATCTGAAACATGTTTTTATAAATGAAAATAGAATTTTATTGTTTTTAGGATAATACTGTGACTACCTGAACTTATGTCAAGCCTTAGGCAAATAGTCAAGGTTGTATAGGAAACATTAGGGACCAAGCCACTTAGAAATTCCCCTTTGTACACTTAAAACTCCATTTATTTATTAAACTACATTGAGACCAATTTAATCAACCATGATATTTAGAAAACTACTTATTCACTTATAATATCATGGTAGGTAATGCCACAGGTAAAGTATCTCACACACTCATTGTCTTACATAATAGTAAACATGAATGTAGCTATGATAGAATTAAGTAGTTGATTTCTTCAGACTAATACTGATTCTGTAAATTTAAGCCATCTTATAAAAGTTCATTACTACACTGGAGTAAAACAAAAATGGATTTGAAAAAACAAACTGGCTGTCAGTCCTTTATTCCAAAAAGAGCCATTATAATTGTAGCAAATAAACAAAATTTCTAACTAGTTAATACCTGTAGACATGAATTTATTCTGTGTCTTAAATTACAAAGGCATGGTTTTATTTAAAAGCTGTCAAGTAAATATCTGTAGTAAATGGGGAAAAAATAACAAATATATCTAGAATGAACCAACAGTGAAACATTAAGTTCAAAACAACATAATACAGTATATATTCTTTAGAAAATGTTGGTCACAAATCTGCTTAAGGGCCATTACCTTTTTGTCAAGTGTTTTTTAGTGATAGGATTGTCAAACTCTTCACTAATGGTGCTAAAGCCTGAGAAAGAGTATCAGGCAGTAAAAGAATGAAGGCCAGAGTCACATATTCCTGGGGTGGTCTATCCTTGTGGCACGGTGAAATCACCTATAACTATCAGTTCCTGGCCCCACTCCCTGGCATTCTGATTCACAGTTAGTATGATATATGACCTGGGTATTAGGACTTTGAAAATTCCCAGGTGACTAATGTGCAGTGAAGTTTGGAAACCACTGCTCTCTTCTGATTCTTTTACATTTTGAAAACTTTGAACACTCCATATCCAGCATCAGTATGAACTTCAGGAGGTCCTCTCCTCAAAGTCCTTTGCCCTTTACTGGTGAGTCAATGTGCTGGTACCATTATTTCACCTTAACGTAGTGTTTCATGCATGTTTGACTAAAGGTCCTGTAAATGAAGTTTTTAGTTCATAGACAGGTAGAAGGATGTTGATGTGGTTATAGTACACTGCTGCCTTTGGGGTGCTCTCTAATAAAAGCTTAACGAGACTAAAGTTTTCAACCAAGCCTATTCCCAATTGCTAACAGCTGTGTTCAGAGTGAGGGCAAATAAATTCTTATAGAGGTACATGCCAGAGGTCACTGTAACTGAGAGTAAAATCACCATAGCACTGTTGGGTGACAGCCAAGACTTGCCCATTTATATTGTAGAAGCCATTTCACAAAAGAGTATTAAAGGGACCTTCAGTCCAAAAAGAAAATCAAAGATGGTGGAGATTATCGAGACGCAAAAAAGCAAACAAATATTCAGATTTAGTAAAAATTTAAAAGATACACATAGGAAATCTAGATAGAGAATACCAAATGGCAGTAGTGTTTTTTTTGAGAGTGTTTACATATATTACTCAATATGCTTGCTGGTGGCATCAAAACAATGTTAGTGAACCTCTGAAGTAGACCGTTGAATCCCATTTCAAAATATTATAAATTCTAACTCCTCAATTCATTAGTATCAATTTCAGTTAAATATCCTTCATCTCCCAATTAGGTTTAATTTATTTGCTTAGATTCCTGGTCATTTCACAGAAAGCAAATAATTTACTTTGGCTGAACAAAGAGCCAGAGCATATAAATTCTAGAAAAAAAATCCCACAAAGTTCTAACTCCCAAGGTTAGCTTATTTTTTTTTATTTGGCTTTATTTTTTTTAAGAAGCCAATGAAAGTCACTGGTGGAAATATGCAAAAGAAACTACAGTGACGAATATTACATAAAGCACGACTAGGCAATGAAATTACAAATCACGTGTATCTGGATAGTCATAAAGATCTGCAGCCTAATAAGAAATGATACTAATTTTTTAAATCATGAAATTAAACGGCATGTAGAAAAATGAGATCATGTGTTTTCCCACAAGAACAAATCTTTTACTAATTAACTGACATATGCTATCACTCATAAATGGTAACAATGGAAAAATTGTAAACTGCTTATTAAACTGATAAAAAAAGAAATGTATGTAATTCTGTCCAGAGCAAGAAAGAATAGAAACATAATTCTCAGGAAAGTTACAGAGTAAAGTAATTATGTAACCCGAACAAACATTTGTCACATGATTTTCCTACTCAAGTCTCTCCCCACACTGTCTCCTGGCTGTCCTCCAGGCATGGCATACTTTCCCCTGGTAGCTGAAGGGCACCTCCCCTTACTTCCTCCAGGTCTTTTCTCAGCTTTCCTCAGGTCTTTTTCTCAGTGAAGGCTTGCCTGATCAACCCATCAAAGTTTCAAACCCCCAATATTTGGTATACCTTCTTCCATATTTTGTTTCTTCTTTTTAGCACTTATCACTCTTTAACCTACAATCATTTATTTATTTTGTTTATTCGATATAATTTCCATGAGGGCGGAGATTTTTGTCTGGTCACTGCTGCATACCTAATACCTGGAAAAGTAGCTTTTATATAGTAGGCATCTAATAAATATTTGTTTAATGAATCTTCCATTATGAGATGAAATTATTATCAAATAGTGAAAAAACATGTAGGAAACATGAGAAAGGAAAGCTGGGAACATGCTATTTTTTCCCTTTGTCCAGTCAAGTAATATACAGCTTATGCTAGTAAAAAAGAACGAAGGCTCTTTGTGTTAGAAAAGTGAAGTAGCTATCTCGAAACGCAGATTTAGTAAAATGCTAAAGTGACATCAAAAAGATTCTTTTTAAAAAATCTCATTCTTTTTTATTATGTTATCTTAAAACTCATAGCTAAGGCAATTAATCCTTTCTGTAAGAAAAGCATATAGAAGATGTTTTAAGGGAATATAAATGCATTAACAATAGAATTTGTACATTTTATATATATATATAGTGAGAACAAGACTGTATTAGTGGGTCTGAGGGAATGATGGGAGGTTAGGATAGGGAAAATGTTAGAGAATGAAAAATATTGAAACAACTCACCTACATACAAATACACTGTAACATAATACACTGTAAACTGTTGAATATTAGAGAAGGGGCATGATGACAGAGAAATAGTAAGTAATGGGGCATTCATTTGATTAAAGTACGATATATACATACAGGCCTGAATTACCAAGGTGAAACCCCCTTGAACTATCAATATATACTTTTAAAAAAAGAAGATCAGAAGGGGAAAACAGGTCTTTTCTGGGTATGGGTACCAGTGGGAGTGAGGTGAATGTGAATATGGTAGGTGTATTTTGCATTAATATATGAAAATAGAAAATGAAACGTGTTGAAATTGTTCTAAGGGCAAGAGGGGAAAGAGGAAAAACAATGGAGGGGATAAATCTAAGCTATATAAGCACATATGTAAATATCACAATATATCACCCTGCACTATTATATGCTAATAAAGAAAAACAGAATTTGTTTTCCTCAGAACTTAAAAATCTATGCAAAAGGAGTCATGAGTAATACACACCCATAAAAAGACAATACTTAACATTTGACTTCACGTAATTTGAAAAGCTCAAAAAAGATCCAAAGAAAAATTTCTCAGGGAATATTTTATTTGTATAACCTCTATGTGCACAAATAGGCAAATTTCTTTCCATGTGTGGAAATGAACAGAATTAAAGAACATTTGTTTTTGTTTGTTTGTTTGGAGAAAAGGTCTTGCAGTTTTGCCCAAACTCGCTTGGAGGCTGACATTAAGCTCACCATTCTTCTGCCTCAGCCTCCCAAATAGTTGGTATTATAGGTGTGCACCACCATGCTTGGCTAAGAATACTTTTAATAGACATTTTCAAATTGGTTGTCTCTAAAAATTTCTTGACTTTGAGAAAATAAAAAGTGAAGCAAATTGTAAATATCATTAAAATTGATCAAGAAAACTTGTGAATTCTCTCAAATGTAATTTTACAATCTGAAATATATATTCCATATGCCATTCATTAAAGGACCCTATCTTTTGCTCTTTTTTGTTTTGTGGCTATTCTAAAGGTGACATTTTATTAAAGAAAAATTGATCTATTCAAAGAAATGTATACATCTTTGTACTCAAACTACTTTATGAGTCTAAAGGACAAGAGGCTCTTACACACTTATTTGTGAAAATAATAAAATAAGCTGAAGCGTTTTTGTTTGGCTTTGGTGGGACTGGGGTTTGAACTCAGGGCTTAAGAATTGCAAAGCAGGCATACTACCACTTGAGCCACACCTCCAGTCCATTTTGCTCTAGTTATTTTGGAGATGAGGTCTTGCAAAGCATTTGCCCAGACCGGCCTCGAACCACAGTTCTGATCTCAGCCCCCCAAATAGTTAGGATTACAGGTGTGAGCCACTAGTGCCCAGCTAAGCTGAAAAGCTTTAAAAAAAAAAAAAAACTACAATGTCTGAATCATACATTTTTTTACACTAATTGTGAAAAAGAGGAAATTCCAAAGAAAGTCATATACATCCCCTTATATTTATAATACAATTTATAATATAGATGTAAAACACTTACACAATTCATACTCTTTAATGAGTATAATTAATTCTATCTAATGAGAGAAAAAGGTTGTATTTATTAGATTGTTCCTTACAGTGTTATTGGTAATAGCAAAAAGTTAGAAACTAATCACTTAATATATTAAGGATATGGTTAATTAATAACAGAATATCAACTCAATGTCATATTATGTAGTTACTAAAATAACCAGATTTACCGGGGAACTTGGGTAATTATTTGACTATGCTAATTAAACAAAAGCAAAATGCAAAAAAAAAAAATTTAAGTAGAATAAAATTATGAAAAATACATACACATATGAAAAAATAAAATGAAAGCTCTTTTAGTACTGGAATGATAAGTGGATACCTCCCCTACCCAGTTTACTATCATGTTGTTACACTGTATTTAAATAAAACAAAAAAAGAAGGAACAAATTACTCACCCTGTGTTATAAATATTTTTATCATTCATTCACTAATCCATGTGTTCAACTATGATTTATTGAGTGCCTGTGATGTGTCAGACATTGTTTTAGGCACTACAAATACAATGGCCAACAAGATAGAAAAAGACTCTGCTCTCACTGCAATGTAGGAACTAAGCAAACAAGAAAATTTAAATAGCAGAAAATGCAATGAAGAAGACAAGAATAATGGGAAATTAAGCAGGGTAGTGAGGGGCAAAGACTACTTTAGATGGGTGGTCTGGGAAATCTCTTTGAGGGAGGGATATTTGAGCTGAGATCTGAATGAAGATTAAAGTGCTGGCTACACCGCAACCTGAAGGAAGAGAGTTCAAACTGGTACCTTTTCATTATTCTAATTTCAGCTCAAATATCCCAAATAACTGGACAAAGCCCTTAAGACAGAAGTCATTTAGTATGTTAAAGGAATAAAAGGAAAGGGGTCTAGTGAACCAGAGTAAAAGCAGGTTTAAATTGAGGTCAAAGCAGCAGGCCACATATGCCATGGTATAGTCTGGATTTCATTGACTGCAATGGACAATGATTGAAAGGTATACAGATAAAACTATTTGCATACCTTATTAGTATTTTTTAATCAATAGAATCAGTAACACAAATCACTGAGATGGAAGGCATCCCAAATTAGAAAGGATAGCACTGCAGCAACACCCAACCTTAGCCAGTAATTTGCAAAGCAGATTGGAGGAAATCAAAACTGCCACAGAAACACAGAATGAAAACCAGTAAATTAAAGGATTGCACCCTGAGCAAGGACAAACACAAAGACTACTAGGCATAAATCTGGGTACTGGTAGGGCATGGTGGCACAGACCAGTAATCTTAGCTAATGGGGGAGGCAAAGGCAGGAGGACCATGAGTTCGAGGCCAGCCAGGACAAAAGGACTGGGAGTATGGTTCAAGTGATACAGTGCTTGCCTATGGTGAGTCCCTGGATTCAATCCACAGTAACACACACACACACACACACACACACACACACACACACACACACACACACACACACACTCACACACAGAGTTTAGGTCCTTAAGCCAGAAGTAGACCTTCTATGTAAAAAAAGAGTAGCAGAGGGTTTACAAGAAAAGCACTCTGGACTACAGCAATTGATTTAGTCTCACTGGAGCAGTTTTCTTAAGTAAAAAAACAAAAAAACTTTCACTTTTGTTATGCACATAGTAAATGACAGAATTCTTACTGAGATGGATTCAGACACCCACATTAACTTCTTTTGTCATTTTTACTAAGCCTCAAGTTAAAAAAAAGTCTTCAGAAACTACAGCAGATGATTACTGCGGGATCATGTGAATCCTTTATGATTATTAAAGAACCTCAGGACCAAAGCAGGCCAAAAACAGGTAAGCTACACCTATTAAAAAACTATGAAAGCTTATTTCTTCCTTGGTATGCAATGTACAGCAAGCTCATGAAAGGGTAGAAGGGGTAGTGCCTCAAAAATAAATAACAACAAATAAGAACTTCCTTAACTACAGCAAGAGTTATATAAGGCTTCCTTAGTAAAAATGGAACAGAGTAATTTATAAATGAGGGCTTTTGCCTCATAAGAACAATAATTCTGAAGTATCTTGCTTCTCTATGTGGAAAGTTTTTCGACTTTATTATATTTGAAAATGGAGTAGCTTTATTTTGTTTTCTCAAGAACTTGCTGAGCTGAAATGATCCAAACATTGTATGCACATATGAATAAAAGAAATTTTAAAAAGAGAGAATTTGCTGAGCTATATACTATATGCAGTCTTTTTTCCCTTAAACCCAATGCTCATGTGTCGAATATACAAACATGATAATTTAGATCTTTGCTTCTATGTCCTTTCTATTTGAGTCAGGTAATTCCCAATATTTTATTTTGCTCTCCATAAATATAAAGTTTCATATAAAAAATGCCAGTTAAAATTCATGCAATGCTCAGTCAGAAGGAAATGCTTATTTTTGGTTCAAATGTTTTATCATCTATATTGGGAAAGAAAAATTTGCTCCTCAAATAGCATCTTAGAATCTGAAAGCAATGGAGCTTCTCAAAATAACCCTTAAAACATTTAAGTCTTTTTATAAAGCTGCCAGATATAAACTTTAAAAATAGAAACATAAGCATTATAAATCTCCAATTAAAGATGTAGAAGTGATTTCAATAGCCACTTTTTAAAGTTTGCTACTTTTTTTTTTTTTTTTTGGTAGTACTGGCGTTTGAACCCAAGGTTTCATGCTTGCTAGGCAGGCCCTCTACTGCTTGAGCCATGTCTCCAGCCCAAATTTGCAACTTTTGAGTTTAAAATTATTACCATCTCATCTCTTTGTTCTTCAAAATGCTATGTAACTCTTAGCAACTATATTTCTTCTCAACTTAAGATTTTTCTCATAAAGTCATAAAATTGAATTTTCAAAATAAGTATTCCATCTCAAGATTTGAATCTATCTTCTCCAGTATCTAGAAAGACAATCTTAAATATTTTTAAATCTTTATAAACAATTATTTTTAAAATATTTTACTGAAATACAAGCTAGTACTTTCCTGCTTTATCAATACGTCATTACATGATACAAACTTATTAACACTTTCTAAATCACTAACTGATTTTAAACAAATTATTTTCACACATAAACTGTATCTGCTTATTGTTCTTTTTTTCCCCTCAGCTAATAAGTTGGTACTAAGCCACTGAGTAATTATGACACAGATTACTTTTTTATTTTTTTGTAACATAATTCCAAGTTTCTTTAAACTCCATCATAATCAATTAACTTTACCTAAATATCATGGCATCCTTAAATAGAAACAATTTTTACAGACCAAAGATACAATAAAGTTGCTGCAACATGAAACTGTCCTTTATTTGGATTTGATATATGTAGACTGTGTTTAATTTGATTTTTTCTTCTTTTTGGGGGGTACTGAGGTTTGAACTCAGGGTCTCAAGTTTGTACGCAGGCACTCTACCATTTGAGCCACACCCCCAGCTCAAATTTAAATTTTTCATTTAAACATTCCATACAATAAAATAAGCTAAAATTCTCAAGGTTCTTATTTTGCATCACTAAGTTAGAAGACTTACAAAATATATAGTTCTTATTTTCAATTCTTTTTTACTACGTAAAACTGTACTCTTGGATTCTTTAAGTTAAAATAATTAAAAGCGGCTGGGTGTGGTGTTGCATGCCTATATCCCCAACCCCTGGGAGGCTGAGTGTAGCCTGGGCTACATAGCAAGTTCATGGCCAGCATGAACTATATTTCTGTCTCAAAAAAACAAGGCTTACAGATAAAGCTCAGATGTAGAGTGCTTTTCTAGAATTCAGAGGGTCCTGGGTCCCATCTCTGACACAAATAAATAAATAAATAAATAAAAGCAACGCTATGCCAGTAACAAAAGTAAGCAAAATTCAAAGTATCTAATTTATAAATATTATTTTTACTATTGATACCTACATGTTGCAAGCAGTTGAGATTGTGTTTAAATGATAGACACAAATTCAATCTAATTTCTATTTTGACATTAACTTGAGATTGAGATAATAGATATTAAAACATCATTTTAAGAACAGTTGATAATAGAGTACTATATTTCAGGGTTACAGAAATTACAACAAAAGTCATTAAGGTGATTGTTACTGTTATATAACATGCATAGTTTTGTGTTTGATATTACTCTCAAACAAGGCAAGTTTTTTTTTTACTCTTTTTTTTTTTTTTTTTTTTGAGACAGGATCTTGCTCTGTAGCCTAGGCTGGCCTTGAATTCATGATCCTCCTGCCTCAGCCTCCTGAGAACATGTTTATTTGAAATTCAGAAAATTCAAATTAGAAGTTTTATGAAAAGACTAATCAATGGCAGGACCAAATCATCACAGGGCCATTTGAATGTCAAATTTGCTAATAAAAAAGAATACAATTAGCAAGAATACAATTATTATGTAGCTAATAAGACAAATTAAATAGTCTTTAATTAATTAAAAATCAGCCTTAATGTAGTGCTTTAAAGTATACTAAATGCTTTTCATTTACTTACTTGGTTCGTCACTTCAGAAATACACAAAAGTGAAAAGAATGGTAGATAGTAATAAAGGACTGAGATTTCAATGGATAAGGCTTTTTATTAGATACTAGTTGGCAAAAATTATAAGCATTCATTATTTGCCCTATTTATTTAGGGTACTTTTATAAAGGAGAGTATTATTTCAATAACTATTTTTAAAGAAAGGAAGAAAATTGATTTTGTTGTTCCAAGGTCAGATAATTTTTTTAAAAGTAGAAGAATGAGTCATAATGGTAATGGTAGTTGTGGGGAAACAAACAAAAAATAGCAATTAAATTTGCTCGGAAGAAGGGTAAGAATGGAAAAGTACAAAGAAATAAATCAGCACAGATTGCATACTAGCATCTTAGTATGTTGGAGAACCATTCAGGAACTCAAGGAGGCTTTAAAGAGTTACAATGGTAAATAATGAAGACTTGGAAGCAACTATCAAGAATGACTATGAGTCATTCTTGTAAATTATGGACTGGACTTGTAAATTATGACTTCTAGATAACCCTCAATTTGTAGGTGGTATGAAAGTTCTAAGTTTAAAAATATATGTTTGCCTTGAATTATTCACTATCTATAGACTGAACAAAATACAATGTGGTTTTAAATTAATACTATGTAAAATAAAGGTATTAGTTATGAAATTATGGCTACTAAAAGTCAAAATCAGCAATTCTATATTGCAACTTTAGTTTCCAAACATATACATTGACATGGAATTAAAAAGTCACTAAAATTTTCTCAAAGATTCAAACACAAATTTAAAAAAGTTTGAAAAACACAGCATTAAGTAAAGCCATGTCAGTATATTAATATAATCTAGCAAAAAGTGGAGAGAATCAGGTGAACATGCATTTATTAGTTGTTAAATAGATTTCTCTAAAATAGTACTGCTGCTGAAACTAACCTGTCTTTTCATTTTGTTTATTTTTTAGAAAATCATCCCAGTTAGCTGAAATGAGGATGCACTGTCCAGTCAAGTTTTAAATTTTAGAGCCTAACAAATGCAACCCTGGTACAGGATGTTGATAATGGAGTAGCTATGTGTTATGGGAGAGTCCAGAGCAGTTATAAGAACTCTGTTCTTTCCATTCAACTTTGTTATGAACCTACAACTGCTCTAAAAAGTCTACTAATTAAAAAAAAATACAGGACAGAGCAAATAATAAAACTGGTCAAAATAAAATTCTAGAAATTTGGGTTATTATTCAACAACAAAAGACCATAGCAAGGTATGTGTGTTCTGAAGTGTGTGAAAATGTTAAGACTAAAGTAATTTTTTACCTATCATTAGGACACTTTTCATTAAATTTTAATCTGTGAATAATTCTTAACTTTAAGAAAGGAATGGCAGATCCATGAAGCTTCAGAGAACCCAGAAATAACAGAAAGGAATAATTGCTATACTTTAATGTTATTTGTTATGCAATAATTTTGCTGATTCATATATATAATATAAACCCATGCAGCTCACATGGCTTACTTGTGAATATTTCTTAATAATAAAGATATAGAAAGAAAAAAGTGAAAAAAAAGAAAGTTCTTCTCAGCTGCTTCAATGGGAGAAGCTCACTTAATCCTTTCCCTCTACTACCCAGGTATGAAGGAAAGAAGAGAAAAAGAAGAAAGGTAATAATGATATATAAAAAAGAGAAGGGAAGAGACTAAACAGAAAACAGAAGTGCTTTCTTCGTTTCCACCACCAGACAAAGAAAGAAGCAAGGAGGAAAAAAATAAAAGAGTATTCTGTAAAGTTTATGTGTGCTTTTTGGTCTCCTTTCTAGCCCTTATCACTATTGGCTACAGAGTGCATGTAAAGGGTTTGAGAAGAATCTTCTCCTCCTATGAGGATTTTTGTGGGGAGGGAACAGTGGGGAAATGGGTGGAATGGGAAACACAAGTAGGTTTCCTTCAGATATAGGAGTCCAAATGTTTTCATCTGGTCATAAACTAAACCTACACTCTACAGTATTATGCTTCAGGAACGTTATGAGATAAACATGCCGTTGCAGGTCACCCTGGATTCTATAAAGCCTTTAACATTGTTTCTAAAGAAATGTATTATTTACATTGTCATATGTGTATAATATAGTTTTATATATAAATAAAATTCAATTTTAAAAATCTATTTATAATTTGAGAACTGTGTATATATTTAGAAACAATATCAAAGATACCTATCTTCCCACAAGAAGCCAGTAATAGCTAGAGAGCTCAGAATGAAGCAAGACCATTAGAACAGAATATAGGGAAGTTTTTAATTAATTCAGCAGAACTTGGAAACAACAAAAAGGAAGGTGTTATGGTTTTGATATGGTTTGAATGTGTCCCCCAAGGGTTCATGTGCTGGAAGCTTGGTTCCCAGCATTATGTGAAAAGTAGTGGAACCTTTCAGAAGTGGGCCTACTGGAAAGTACTTAAATCACTGGGAGTGCTGCCCTTGGAAGTAACTGATGAAAGATGGAGTTAGTACCTGAGAGAGTGGGTTGCTATGAAGCAAGACCACCCCATACATTTGCCCCTTCCCTTTCCTCACGCAGATGTTTGTTTCCCTTTCCTTTTTTTCCAGGGCTGGAGGTGCGGCTCAAGTGGTAGAGCGCCTGCTTTGCAAACTCAAAGCCCTGAGTTCAAACCCCACCCAGTCCCACAAAAAAAAAATACACAGATGATGGCAAACCCTTTCCTTTTTCCAAACATGTTGTGACCCAGCCAAGGGGGCCCTTACAGAAAGTCAAACAGATGAAGATGCCAGATTTTTTGGACTTTCAGCCTCAAAAACTGTACATTAAATAAACTTCATTTCTTCATAATGCTCAGCTTTGGGCATTTTAGTATAGCAACAGAAAATAGATTAATATAGAAAGAAAACCCTAAAGGATCCTAAAAAGGGAGAATGCAGTCTAAGAATCACTATATACTAGCAATATTTTATAGTCCACTGGATAAAGAGAATTCACACAATAGAAGGTGGCAGGCAAACAAGGCTAATCTGTATTCTTTACCTGCTCATGCATGTGACTTGCTTCTTATACATCGTCTACATTCTGATCTATGACATTTTTGTTATCATAAACAGGAGTTACTCAAGTGTTAGAATTCTGAAGGCTGAATAAATATAATGGAAGCAGTAATAAGAAGGGCACTATCATGAGGCTGTAGCCCTAAGACAGAGTACAAAGTCCTCAAGTGGCAACCAAAATGTAACATGGAAGATAAGAATCTAATAATAGACACAGTATATTCCAGTAGTCTTTTCTCTTGTTTTGGTATTTCTTCCTGTGAAATATTTCTGGAAAATAGCTTCCACTTTATTATATGGTACATATTTCCTTTTGTTAAATCCACACCTGGACATGCACATATACTCTCTCACACACATGCATAATTACAAGGGAGCGTCAATAGTTTTCACATTTTAAGCTGCAGAACCTATGTTTCCTCCTCTGATTCCCAATATTTCCACTTAAATAGCAAGAAGGAAAAGTGGAAAAGTTAAAATTCCTTCTTGCAATTTCTGTAACAGTATTTGGGAATGATTATGTCCACAGTGCCCAATATGATCTGGCTTGTTGCCTCTATATCTATTTTCAAACATTAATGCTAAAACAGAAACAATGATCCTTAGGGTATCACCATATCTAATTAAATTGCTCTTTCACTATATGACTATTCTGTAATAGTCATATTCAAAAGTATAATTTTCACTGAAGAAACTGATGACTAGACTTTGTATGTTTTACGTAATAGCATGATTTGCCTTCTTAATAGCAAATATCACCACCTCTTTTATGCTTTCTTACTGAACTTTTAGGAACTCAGGCTAACTTTAAAAAAAGAACAGGGTCAATAATGATCATTAGTTTAACTAAGCAATTTCATCCTTATTCTTTTTTGACAAACAATCTTTAAGAATCTCTGAGAGGGAAATGGCAGTTATTCTCATCCTCAGCTTTATACTTTATCATATATAACCTCATTCTTCTCACTTTCCCATTTGCTCTACAGAGATCCCAGAGACAGCTGAAGCCAAATACAGTTTACCAAAAAGAGGTATCATTTCCATCAAAGTTTAAAGGAGGAAGAAAACAGAAACTGGATTTTGTTTTACCCCTAATGTACATTTGCTTGGGGGGAAAGAAGTAGCTTTTTGCCTCCCATCCAAAGGTCACCTTCTGAGGAAGGTAATATTAATCCTCTTCTTACACTGATTCTTGCCACTACAACAACTTCTAGGTAGGAGGGAAATTATTAAAAAAAAGAGAAGAAATTAAATAAAGAATAAATTAACAGAGAAAGGTGGGAAGCACTAAGATCATGGTGAATGAAATTAGCTTCCAATATAAATTTTAAAGCAGTAAAATGAAGCAGATTAAGAAGGAATAGTAATTCAAACAATAAACAATCCTGAAAGAAAATTAACTTAAAAAAATAGAAATGCCAGGCTGAGATGTAGCTTGGTGCTACATCTACAGCGCTTGCCTAGCATGCACGAGGCCCTGGGTTCAATCCCAACACCAAAAAAGACAAAAAAAAAAAAAATAGAAATGCCTAGTGTGGCATCAATATTATGGCTCTCTCTTTTTTTTTTGCAGGACTGGGGTTTGAACTCAGGGCCTCACGCTTGCTAGGCAGGTGCCCTACCACTTGAGCCACACCTCCAGCCTCACGATAGCATTCTTGACCAGGAAATCCTGAATAAATGTTTAAAGTTCCTATTAGTTCACCTACTTCAACATGCAAGTTTACTTGCTAAGCAATTCGTTAAGAAATATCATTAAGGAATATCTGTAAGACTTAAGAATAGAAACCCAAAATGTATGAGTAATTTAAAAATGCATTTTTCTTACTCTCCTACTCTATTGAAATGAAACCTAAAAGCCAATACAATTTTTAAATGAATTTTCACTCAAACATGTAATATAAGAGCTTTATTTCCCTAATTGTCTTTTGCTTGGATGATAAGTTAGGAATTAGAGGTGACTCAACAGCCCTTTCTTCCATGTTACTATGGTACTACTTACTAAAGTTAAAAGCTCTAGTACCATAAGTACAGAGAGAAATGTGAACGAGCCACAAATGCTCTAATCTGAAGAATCTGTATTTCTTACCATGTCTTTTCCACCTGTGACCTCTTATTGACATACTGGTTACTGCATTTCTTGATATTCTAGAGGAAGTTGGTGTGATTTCAACTTGAATACACCTTGTACCTTCCTTACTAGATTTCAGGGCACCACGAGGCAATGAAGCCTTTATTGCATTAGCAACCTAAAAAGGAAAAATATAATTTAAGACTGACATGAACAGATGTATTATTTTACTCTTAGATAAAACATAAGGCTAAATGCTAACAGGTTTATAAATACCTCTCTCTCCAAGGTATTTCAGAAGATGATACATAGATTCTCTAGAGTGAGGAGTAAGAGGCTCAGATGGAAGCTTACAATTAAAAATACTATGTATGTGATAAATCTATAATTTTCAAAATATTAAATTAGGTTTCCCAATGCCTAATGCCAATTAATAAATGCATCTAGTATATGTTAAGGGGAAATGCTTATAAGCAAAAAAGACTGTTTATCAAATATCCAAGAAGTTAGTCTAATTAATTTTCAAATTTTACATATACCCTTTTAAATGTAGAATTTCCCAAATGTAACTAGAGCTTGAATTATTGAGTATTAATAGCATATTAATGCACTATCAATAGCAACTTCTATAAATTGAAAATTCATAAATTTAAATTTTTTACATAATTAAATGAGGTACCCACCAGCAGTGGTTCTGGATATAATTCTAGCTGAGCTCTGTAAATAATATCATCCAATGCTTTCTGAGCTAGATCCCACTCTCCATTGTATCTATAAAATTAAATGAATTAAAGGAAGAAAGTATTATTTTTAATTAATTCTATACAATTAAACAAAATATAAGGAGGACCTATTTATCTTTTCTAAGAAGTGACAGACCACATTAGTGTACTGCTTAACATTCTATTCCCCCTAAAAATATATTTTTAAGTCTTTGAATTCCCATTATCTGAAAGCCTATTAATAGCAAAGAAAATTTTATGGACGTACATTTCTTTTCTAAAGAACATGACTATTTATAGTACAGAAATAAAAAAGCACAAGGTAATTTCAAAGCATCTTACAGCATAATAAATTATATACCTTAGAATAATGTTCAGAACAATTTGTGGTCAAATTGCCCTATAACTACCACGGTTTTTAATGAAAATCTATTGCCACTCAGTATCCTGAGTAGTTATTTCTTCACATTCTGATGGTTATTTTAAAATATACATAATATATGAAGCAAATATGAGAGAAATATGAGGGGGAAAGGATGTGTATAATATTTGTACATATGCAAACCCTTCTTAAATATCAGGTAAATGATGAAAGTAAATAGAGATCTAATGGCTTGGTCATCTGTTAATAAAATAAAAAAGTATGAATTACATCAAGAGTACAAGTGAAGCCTAAAAAACTGGAAAGTGCATTACACCCATTCTAAAATCAATATAATTTTAAAAATAATAACTTTTCATGAATTTGACAAAGGCTAAGGTCACAGGTCACCCAAGTATCCTGAACCCCAAGGAAAGTAGACCACAATGCTAATGGGTAAGAATAATCAATTAAACTTTTCAATAAATTCCTAAAAGCCAAATTACTAAAAGCTGGCTACCAGGAGAGTACAGAACCTCTGGTAGCACATACAAGGGAAGCTCGTCTCCCTTACAGGCTTCTCCACAAATCTCCTATAGGCACTCACATGAAAGACTGGAAGCAGGTCAGGGATCAGAGAAAGCTGCCCTTGGTGGTACAGGCCTCAAGGAGCAGAGTGGCCACTCACATGGGAAAGGCACAAAGACCTGATCACACCATTTTCTCATGTGAGAAAAGTTTTAAAGCTTTTTGGGAGAGAGTAGCAAAGCCTTTCACCCCAAAGCATAGAAGAAGACTTACTGTGGCTCTGCTAGAAAGAAAATCAGGTTTAAAAATCTCTTTCTCTACAGAGATCACTAGAGGTCGCTTACCATTGGAGGAGAAGCCACACCTGAGACACAGGACAAGGCGTCTGCATAGAACTGAGGTTGGACCAGGACAACAGAGAGCACCACTTGCCACCATACCTCCCATCATTACCAGGCTACTGCACACCTAGAAACAACATTCTAATGCTGGAGGAGGGCCAAGGACCCTCTCTGAGGGACAACCATACAGGGGAAGCTGAAAGTTGAGGATAGAACAGTAATATAAATTCCCCAAAATTTCAGCTCCCACTCTAAATACCAGGTAGCACTAGAGGAATTAAGTAAGTGGTAGCCTGAGAGAAACCATAGCAACAAAGAAAACCAACCTCCAGCTCACTCATGCCTATAACTCCATTAGCAGCCTAGAAAAAAAGAGTCATATCCATATTTCTATCAGTCTCTACTGTTCTACCTCTGAACAAAATCATGAATAATCAAAAATTACAAGGCATACGAAGCAGCAAGGAGAAAAAACTTCTGCCAAAAGATAGGGCAATTAATATAACTAAATTCAGAGATGACCTAGATGTTGATGTTATAAGGAAAATTAAAATTATGATTAGCATATTAAATGCTCTGGTGGGAAAGATAAACAATATGCACAAATAGATGGGGATTTCAGCAGAGATGGGACTATAAGAAAGAGCTGAATGAAAAGGCTGGAAGTAAAACTCAGTAACAGAGATTAAGAAGGCCTTCAATGACCTCATGGTAGACTATGCTGAATCTACTAATTCAAGCAAAGAATTAGTAAATGTGAAGATAGAAGTTATCCAAAATGAAACACAAAGAAAATGCATCAGAGCATCCAAGAACTGTGGGACAATATTAATGACCTAACACAGGGTCAGGAAACTTTTTCATAAAGGGCCAAACAACAAACATTTTAGGCTTGTGGGACATGCAGTTTCCATCACAACTACTCAATTCTTGCCACAATAATACAAAAGCAGCTGTAGGCAAAGTGTAAACAAGTAAGCATGACTGTGTTTACAAAAACAGGTAGCATGCCAGATTTGGCCCACACACCATAAATTATGCCTTCAGTCAAGAAGCTTATACCAGCTTCTTACCAGGGAAGACTTAAATGTCAAGTAAATATAATGCAAAGTTCAGTAAGTATGTGCAGTAAGAGAATCACAACGTAAAAGATAAGAGTTTGAAGAAATATACTAGTACCTAAGTCATTACATAAGACTGAGCACCAAAATTAGAAATCAATAGTAAATTAGTAACAAACTATTTCTGATCAAAGAGTCTCTAAAATACTTTTGAAGAGCTAAAGTTTTTGAAACAAAAAGATATTCATTGAGGAAAAATCCTATTTGGAAATTATAGTAAAAATAGAGTAATGAAGAAAGGGTCTATAAGTATATTTAAGTGTTATTCATTTTTATTCCATCCTTGAATTAAAGAAAAATCATGAAGTATTTTAGTTGGTTTCAAATGCTTCACAACTTTAAAAGCCATTTTAAATAATGCTATTATCAAGATCTTGATTCCTATTCTTTCTAAAAATACAATGATTATCTACTGAGACTACAATGTAGTAAAAAAAAATATTAACAAACTATAACATCTCCCCAAAATCAAAGGTGTGCTTTGTATATGAGATAAACTTACAAGGCAAAATAAATTCCTGTTAACATTTGCACCATGAATCCTGAAGAAATCGGAATCCTGCTACTTACACCTTTGTATTTTCTTACATGTTGTCGAGGATATCCACACACACAAATTCTGGAAAGACCAAAGTAAATGAAATTTGAAAAGTTTAGGTAATTTATTTTTTAATATTTACAATCCAACAATAACAACAGCAACTCTAATATGTATAAAACAAAGAATCATTCCAAACAGAACATTTGGCTGTAACACTTAACCTTTTCCTGGATAAGTTAGACTGGGAAAAATTTATAAAGCTAGAGGCATGTTGATATCTGTAAGTGAATCACCCTGCATTCAATCCCCAATACTGCAAAAAAAAAAAAAAAGTAAATTGGTTTACTAATTTTGGTCAACTCAGTTATTAACTTCTGGCTACTGCAAAAGCTGCTACATGGAATTAACAGGTTTGCAGCATGATCTTCAGCTCCTGATAAAATCCTTGACAAAACTGAGGATCAAAAAGCCACTATCCATTAGACTCAAACCTATGTAACACACCATCATAAATTTCAGACAGATTAAAATCTTCAAAGTTTAAAAAAGAGAAATAAAATATAAGCAAATAGCTATCTACTTTTCCCATCTGCCTAAAAACCAAAGATAAATCTTGAAAATTTGATAAATTCTACTATTGTTTTCAAAGAAATGACCATAAACAAAATTATAGTAAGAAATAGTTAAGTATAAAAGTTAAGGAATATTTATTATAGTGAATAGAAAGCCATCTTAAAGTCCAACACAGGGAACCAATTGTATAAATCACTCAGAGTATAATATGACACAATTAAACATACTTTAAAAGTCTATTTAAGTGATGGGGCAAATGCTGTATAAAAGAACACATACATGGCCAGGCATTGTAGTTCACACCTGAAATCCCAGCAATTTGGGAGCGGGAGATAGTAAATCCTGGTTTATGGCCAGCCTGGACAAAAAGTTAGTGAGACCCCCAACTCAATCAACAAGTTGGGCATGGTGGTGTACATGTGCAATCCCAGCTATGTGGGGATCACAGGCAGTAGGACTGCAGTCCAAGGCCAACCTGGGCAAAAAAGCGCAAGACCCTATCTAAAAAATAACTAAAGCAAAAAGGTCTGGGTGTGTGGCTCCAGGGGTAGAGTGCTCACCTAGTAAGTGCCAGGCCGTGAGTTTGAACCCCAGTACTTCCATAAGCAACAAAAAAAATCCCTGAATAATTCCTGTTTATAATAAACAAATAAGCATACAGTCTATCTCAAAAGGAACATACAGGAAGTCGTAGTTATCTCTGATCTGTGGGATTACAGACCTACTTTTTTTTTAATGGATCAAACTGAGGGCCTTCTGCATGCTAAGCAAGTACTTTACCACTGAGCTGCATCCCCAGCCATATTTTATGCTTCATGTTTATATGTAATTCCTAAATTTTCTATGATTTCTATTTAAATTAATTTATTAGAAAATAGCTGCTGGGCTGGGATGTAGCTCAGTGGTACAGTGCTTGCCTAGCATGGTGAGGCCCTGGGTTTGATTCCAGCACCAAAAAAGAAAAGATTAAAAAAAAAAAAACCTCTCCCTAGAAAATAGCTGCTTTGTCATATGGTTGATATAATACAACTTTCACTTAATACAGTACTAGATAATAGATTGTAATTACTTAACCACTCTCCCCCTGGGATCATTATCATTACTTGGGATTTAGTATTTATTTCCCCTATTCAAAAAAAAAAATATATATATATATATATATACTGGGGACTGAGCTCAGAGCTTCTAGCTTGCTAGGTAGGCACTCTCCTGCTTAAGCCCTTTTTGCTCTGCTTATTTCAGAGATAAGGTCTCATTTTTTGCACAGGCTTTCCTGTTTTAGGCTTCCCACAGTTACTGAGATGATAGGCACATGCCACCACACCTAGCTTTTTCACATTAAGATGGAGTCTTGAAAACGTTTTTGCCTGGGCTGGCCTGGAATTACAATCCTCCCAATCTCAGCCTCCCAAGTAGCCAGGATTACAGTTGTGAGCCACGGAGGCCTGGTTTCTAAACTTTTTCTTAAAAATGCCCAAGTGCCAAAGACCATTTCAAAAACATCTTCCTAAAATGTTATAATTTTTAAAACAATTTTAAAGACTAAATATAAATTCATCTAACTTGTATTTAACTGACAGGATCTCAGCACTCTCTAAAACTAAGAATAAAAAGTAAAGAATCAGAAAAACTAGCTGTACAAGAAATAAAACCTACTCTAATTTTGTTTGAAATTACAAAAAAATTATATTCAAACTAGAACAGAGACTCATCTTACCCTTATCATCTAAAGAAGCAAACTTAGAGAACTTTACTTTCCCTATACCTTTCACCTTTAACATACAGATGCTAGTAACAGAACCAATGCATGAAAAGTCAGGATTTTTCAATTAATTCACTTATCCATGCAATAAACTGATTAGAGATCGATATTGTATCAGACACCAGGGACATAGACAAAGCATGTAGCTCCCACAGGGATTCACAATCTAATCATGGAGAATGTGCAGTAAATTCCAAAGGTGGTAAAAGAAGATAATGGAACTCATATGGAAGAAATGGAGGGTCAGAGAGGGCATCTCAATAAGATTCCTTTGGACTGAGCCTTTTGAAAAAGTAGCATTTTCCATCTGGAAAACATAGGAAAGGGCAAAAGCAGAGATAGGATGAAACAGTATGACATTAGGAGCCTAGGGAAATTTTAGTAGGAGAATGCTGGGACACTAGGAAAATGGCCAAAGCTAGATAGTAAGGGTCAGATCATGGACTATCTTATGACAGGCTAGGTTTTATTATAGAGAAAACAGGAAGCAACTAAAGGGTTTTGGAAGTAACATATCAAATTGTTTGTTTAATGATACCATTCTGAGGCAGGAAGAGAAGTACGTTAGAAAAGATGGGCATGGCTCGGCATGGTGGCACATGCCTACAATCCTATCAATCAGGAGGTTGTGGCAGGAGAATCTCCAGATTGAGGTAGCCTAGACTACATAGCAATATCCTGTCTGAAAAGAGAAAGAGAGATAGGAGAAAGGAGATAGAGACAGAGACAGACAGATAAGAAAAGATGGTCCTGGAAGGTAATGCCAGGGAGGCACATTTGAACTGAGACCCCAAATAGTCTAGTCCTGTACAGCTACAAAATTAACTAATAGTGGGATCTCTTTTCTTTCTTTTAATATTTAAGAATTCTGATTCACATTTCAATTATCTGATTTCTCTATTCAAGGATATTCTTTTTTCATATGCCCCTGGTTAGGTTAAATTGGTATTTAGCAATTTTCTACTCATACTGTAAAAATAATTGCATTAGAAAACAGTGCATTAAGACTACAAAGACAAAAATCAGCAGCACATGTTCTTTCCTTACTTTTCCACTGATAATTTCAGGAAAAATCAACAGTGGTTCTTATTAGGGCATTGTTTTAGAACATCTGTGGAGCTTCAAATGTACATATTACATATAAATATATAAATAAATACACACACATGCATGTACATATATATGTATTCCTAGGTCCAACCATCAGAGATAGCGTTTCACTCCTCCAGAGTAGGACATGGATTTTGTAGTGTGTTTTAAGTTCTAAGGTGAAAACTGCTGCATCAAGTTATTTCTTAAACTAGTATTTCTGAGGGAAGAAGATTTATGGTCTTAACATTTTAGTCCATAGCAAAGTTTTATTGGACTATAATGAAATGAGAAACAAGGAAAACTAATCTTATTCCATTTTAATTTATAAAGTTGTTCTTCCCTTTCACCCCCTCTCTCCCTTTGATGATAAAATAGTCTCTCCTGGGGTAAGGATGTAACTCAGGGATAGAGTGCTTATATAGTGTATGCAAGGCTCTAGGTTCATCCCTAGCATCTCAAAAAAAAATTAAAGAAAGGAATATACTAGAATGATTCAGTAATTGAGTGATGTGGCACCAGTACTGTCCTTGAAATGTAAGTGTGCTGCAATTCAGGAATCATCTCAAAGACTCTACTTCTCTACTTTTCATCTTCTCTAACAAACCCCTTGCCTTGTTAACCCCTTTCTCCAGTTGGTACTGCGTGGCTTTCCATCCTATTCAGTATCAAGTTCTGCCTTTTATTTGCTTTGTTTTAACTGATTGATTTTTTAAGTATCCTCAATGGACCTTCCTTCTGGCTAAGTTTCACTTTCTAAATAAATTTGCCAGATACAAGTTTCTCTACAAGTTCCTTAATTTCATAATTTTCCCAATTTACTTAAATTATCAAAGGCAATAATCTGTCCTTTTTTGCTTTGTTTTTGTTCTTTAAAAAATGTAGTATGTTTATCACAAAAAATTAGAGAATTGTGGAAAATTACAAAGAATAAAAACCAAAATAAAATGATAATTAGAGATAAGCAGTATTAATATTTGGATCATATCATCAAATACAACAGTAGTAAATATCATGTGGTACATATGATAGCACATATATACTATTAAATGCTTGAATACTATTAAATGCTTAGTTTTTATTTTTATTTATTCATTTTATTTAATTTAATTTTCTGCAGTATTTATGTATCTATTTATATAAGGTTTAAAGTTTACAGAATATACCCAAATATATTATAATTTATTTAACCAACAATTTAGCTCAATTTTTTTTTTTTTTTTTTTTTTTTTTTTTTTTGGTGATACTGGGGTTTGAACTCAGGACTTGGTTCTTGCAAGGCAAATGCTCTACCACTTAAGCCATGCCTCCAGATCTTTTTGCTCTGGTTATTTTGGAGACAGGGTCTCAGTTTTTTCTCAGGCCAGCAAGGATCAAGATCCTCCTACTTTAAACTTCTCACTGTAGCTGAGATGATATGTGTGCACCACTACACCTACCTATTGATTGAGATGAGGTCTCACTAACTCCCTGCCTAGGCTGGCCTTGAACCACAATCCTCTCAATGTCAACTTTCCAAGTATCTAGAAGTGCAGATGTAAGCCACTGGCACTCAGCTTAAGTCATTTTTTTTTAAGAAAGTAAAACTTAAAAATATGTATCTCTTACTTATTTCTTGGCACCAAGTTAGAACACAGTAAAATATAAAAGCAAGCAACAAAAATAAAAAAATCAACCATATTCCAAAAACATTGAAAGATCATAACCATTCCATGCTTTTAGATATATAGTATAATCTTTTTCTCATTAAATAGTCCATTTAAATGTTATTCAGCTTTACATTCTTCATCATGTTTTCTGTGGCTATCATTTACAAAGAGCTTTCTATATGCTAGGGAGGCTGAGGTTTATATTGGCTTATTTAATGTTTCAAGCACAATTACACAGAACAAAAAGAACTTAGGTATGTAAGAAACAATCCTAGATTCATATATTTCAGTGTTAAAAATTTCTGAATTTTAATTTACCTTGAGCAAATTTGACACAGTGATTGAAGAGAAACACTGGGCATAAAAGTTAAGGCAGCATTGTAACACAACAAAAGGAATGTCAACACTTCAAACCTGAAGACAAAACAAAGGAATGTTAAGAAGTCATTAGAATTCTAAGAAGCTAACCACAGAAAGGAAAGGACAGTTTTATTGGAAGATATTTTGCTACAGAATAGGCTTATAGATTATAAGCACACCAAGAACAACAAAAACCAAAGGAAAAAGACTTTGCAAGTAACAGCCATGCAAAACATCTTAAAAATTCAATTTTCCAGATGACATCTGAAGCAAATTATAATGACAAATCTAGACATGTTTTTCTCTCCTATAAAATGACTCAATAGTCAAATAAGCTGGTCTATACACATTATTTCTGAGTCTACTGAAATAGTTTATTTTTTTTTAAATCAGTGAGGTAGGATAGGAATTTGTACCTGTTCTGTGCTGTCAGCATCTCCCTTTGAGGATGAGGTCCACTATATACAACTTTTGACAAACCATGCTGGGATAGTGCACTCTCAGTCAGAGCCATCGACCCAATGCTGGAGGGCTAAAGAAAAGACATTTGGAAAAAAAAAAAAAAACAGCTATTCTGCTGAAGATACAATATTCAGAATTTCTACAGCACCAAAAAATGGCTACTAGGAATATCACAGACCTTTTATTTGCTTATTTTTGGGGGGAAAGTATTGAGGATTGAACTTAGGGCCTCACACTTGTTAGGCTAATGCTCTACCACTTGAGCCACTCCCCCAGACCTTTTTGAGACAGGGTCTCACTTTTTGCCCAGGCTGGCCTTGAACTGCAATCCTGCTGATCTCTGCCTCCTGAGTAGCTAGAATTACAAGCATAAGCCAGTGGTGCCCATATCTTAAAAATATTCAGAATGCCTACTGAATTTTCTTCTCAAAGATTTAAAAAAAAAAAAAGAGAAAACTTCAAAAACAAATAATTTTTATGAATATACAATTGCCACACATGCAAAAAATAGACTAATTTTATTCATCAGAAAAGAGAGACTCCCACTACTGCCAAAAAAAAAAAAAAAAAGAGCGAGAGAAATTTTCCAAAAAATGTACATTTTGGTTTTGTTTTGTTTTTTAAGATAGGGCTTTGCTATGTTACCCACGCCTACTTCAAACTCACAATCTTCCTTCCTTCTCCTAGTGGTGGGATTACAGGCATATGCTACTATGCCCAGCCAAAGAGAACTTTCAATAGATCTCATACTATCAGATTTTAGTTCAAAGCTTAATGGTTTTGACTTGTCATTTTATTCCAGTAATAGTATAGATACTTTTCATGGTGTTTTATACTTTTGAAAGTCCTAATAAATTTCCTCCCCCACCAGGTAAGTATACCCTAATTTATGACAATATCAAGGCTTAGGACCCAATAAACTTACTTTGATAAAATGTCACTTACTTCATGATATACAGATGGTTTGGATAAAGATGGAATTGTAAAACTCAGCACTTTGCTATGTCCCTGTTTGTCAACTATTTCCTATAAAAATAAAGAAAATATCTTAAAATATTTACTTTATAAATAAAGTTTTTAAAAAATTAAAAACTAATTTTAAATTGTTAGGCTAATTTTTAAAAAGATATTAGTAGAAATAAATGTTAAAGTCAACTTAAAATCTTAAACAGTTATAATTCACAAACACCAGTTGCTAAAATGTGCATTTTTCTACCTTTAAAATAAAGCTGAGATGGCGGGTGTAAGCTCAGTGGTAGGGCACATGCTTGAGACCCTGAGTTAACCCCCAATACACATACACACACAAAAAAAAATCAAACAGAAGTAAAACTAACACTGTTTTCAGGATGGCTGAGATACAGATACAGTAGATTAATAACTGATTATCTTCATGTAACAAGTTATATTTTCTAAAATCAATGATTCAAACGTGAACTATGCCCAAAAAAAGGACCTTAAATTTCTTTTCCATCTTAAAAACTTTAAGTATCTAAAACATCATCATAATAAAATATACAACATAATAAAATATACAAACTATTAGTAATGCAAACTATATATTAACCCAATGGTAATAACTCTGGAGATGGTCCAGATTTTATGGAACCATGACTGGTGATTATTAGACTAAATCTTTTCTACTAAATTTTTTATGAAGGTCAGAAACGATAAGTTCAAATGAACTTTAAGTTTAAAAATGTTAGCCAGTGGAGTAGCTCAAGCAGTAAAGTCTCTGCCTAGCAAGAGTGAGGCCCTGAATTCAAATCCCAGTATTGCCAAAAAAGAAAAGAAATTTCAACAAAACAAAGTAAACAAAAAAGAGGAAAGTTTAAAAATGTTTGATGCAACATTGATTTTTTTAAATACCTCTAAAAAAGAATTGAACTGGTCTGATTTTCAGCCTTCAATTCATAAAGATATATTTACATAATTATAAGTATGCTTTTATGGTTCCCAACTCCCTTACCAAGTTATTTTGGAGAATATGTATAAAAAAACAATTATTAGCTTTACTACAACCCAAAAGAGTTTCAAAAGCTATGCATTTGATTTTGTGGAAAAGCATTTTGTTAATACACTAAATACAAACCAAATTGTAAACCCCTAGGAGGAGAGCTTCAATGCATCCACTGCTGTGCACATTTCTGCTGGCTGAGACGGCAAGGTAGCACCAAATCAATTCTGGGAGAAACTGCAGGGTAAAGCGAAGCAACTTCTCCTCTCCACTGCGATAGAATTCAAAGAGCTGATGGCAGACAGGTTCTAGCAACTGGAAGAAAGACAACTATTCATTCAACAATTGGACTGTATTTAAATGACAGCATTTTATGAAATGAAAAAGGTTTTTTCAGATTAATAACTACTGAAATATATGTGTTTTAATCTTGAAGCAAAACTATTCACTGCTAAGCTATTTGATAAATCGTTTGAAGTCTGGTGGTAAGATGTACAGTGTAATATGAGTATATAAGGAAGTACCTGTAAACTTTAAAATATTCTATTTCCCTATACTACTACTGTTAATAAAATCATGTCTTTTTAACTTTTTTTTGGCAGTACTTGGGGTTGAACTCGGGGCCTCTTGCTAGGCAAGTACTCTACCATTTGAGCCAGCCGCCAGCCCTGAACTTCTTGAGATAGCTAAATTATAGAAAGTTTCTTCCTTGGTTGTTTTTTTTTCTGATAAATTACATGCTAATATATAAATGATTGGCTACAGGGTAGAAGAAATTGAAATGGGAACTCAGGAAGGAGTTACTATACTACCTTTCCCCTGAGCTTATTCTAATAAAGCAGCAGCATGTGACAGCAATGACTGGAGTGTCAGGTAGCTGAAAAGTAGCAAAGTCCCTAGATCTAGAGCCCTATTGTACATGGTGAATTGCCCATGGATAATTTAAACACTGAGATTTTATTTTAGATGTAATTTGGAGTCATCTATAACTTTTTCCTTTCATGCCACACTCCCAACTTTATAAAGTTAATACAGCTAACTATATCTTTATAATAGATTCTTTTTTAAAAAATTCTGAAAAGCAAGATAGGAGACTTTTATACATAAGTGTTATCTTAAAGCATATGTGATGATCACATACTCAAATACGTCAACTGATTCACAAGGCACTGATTTTTCAAGGAAACTATTAGGCTATTGTATTCTCAATAAACTACCTTTCATTAACAGATTTTCTACTACCAATGACTATAACAAACAGAAACCAATTTACAGTAGATGTTTTGATTTCAAATAAGTTAAAATATGTAAAGTAAACTAAGTATGAAGTATTATAAGGCTTAACAAAAGTTACACTTGAATAAACACTAAGTCAAACTAGTCTCTCTTAGAAAAATATCTAACTTCTGATAGCTATTCTTTCAATCTCGAAATGGTCTTTAGAGGAAAATGGGTGACTACTCTGGCCATGGGAGATAATAGAAAACTATAAGGCAGAAAGCAAAGAAACTCTACTCAGATGGCAAGAAAAGGTTGGAGGGCAAGAATTTGGAAGACTGGTGTTAGAGGTGGCAGGAAGAAAGACTGGTAGGGGAATGTTTACCTTTCAAGATAGTTTTTAAATATTTCTTTGTGCATTAGACTTAATAATCCTGAACTGTGATATAACATTCCTCATTGGGGGCAAGCTTTGATTAAGCGAATTCATGAAACTTGGCAAATGTCACAAGTATTTACAAATTATAAAACCTTATTAGAAAATTCATTCAAGGCAGACTGCATAAACACATAATCAATTTTAATCAAAACACACTCAAAGGCTTTCTAACCAGTTTCAAATTCAAATTAAAAGGGGTTTTGATTAATGAAAGCAGAACTAAATGAAAACAGACTCAAAGGGAGATAGAAATTATATTGCAAAAAGAGTAACTGAAATTATGCATTTGATAGCAATATAGATAACATCTGTTCAGTGTTTTACAGCTTGCAAGGTGTACACATGAACCTTCCTTCCTTCCTTCCTTCCTTCCTTCCTTCCTTCCTTCTTTCCTTTCTCTCTTTCTTTATGTATATAGTTATGCAAGGTTTCACTATATAGCCCAGGCTGGCCTCAAACTCAGAATTCTCCTGCCTCAGCCTCCCAACTGCTGGGATTACAGGCACGCATCACTATGTCCAGCTCCATACTTGGAGACAAAGAAGCTACACACCATACTCAATGTCACATGGCTCACAAGAGTCAGAAAGGAGCCAAGTCTTTTGACTTTTTTTTACAAACATGCCTGGAAAATGTCAGAAAATAATAAATAATACATCAAGTGAGCAGTGTTTGACATACCTAACTTGAATACATCTGAGGCATGCAATGGAACATTAGAACATGCTGGGTTTCTAGGGCCTGGGTTAAATTTCTGAATGAATTTTCCCGTGGAAACACTATCACACATGGTGATTGGGTTTTAAGGAACTATTAGGAAAGAACTATACCTCAAGTATATTTTTATGTGTTAAATGGACTTTTTATGAGTCTAATGAGAATCTAATCACCATATATCCTCTATCCATTGTAAAATACATCCTGAATTATAAAGTTACTTAATTAAGTAAGATGTCTGTATCTTAAGAGAGATTTCTGGTGGTAGAAATGTGACTCAAAAATGTCCTTTATCCTTATCTCAACTAGCAAAAACCCTTGGTCCTTCCTATTATTGCTTATACTCTCTCTTCAACAAAATTAGAGATAAGGGCAAAATAGTTTCTGCCAGGTAGCGAGGGGGTGGGGAGGAGAGGGAGGGGGCGGGGGGGGATAAGGGAGGGGGTGAGGGAAGGGAGGAGAAATGACCCAAACATTGTATGCACATATGAATAAAAAAAATAATAAAAATTTTTAAAAATGCCCTTTAATGCTGGGGACATGGCTCAAGCAGGAGGCCCTGAGTTCAAACCCTGGTAACCCCTCTTGCCCCCCAAATACTCTTTAATGACTAAACAGAGAAAATGCTCTTAACTGAGCAACTTCCCTATATCTTGTTCCTACCCATGTTTACCAATAAAAAAACTGCACATCTTGTTCTTTCCTTGCTCAGTTAAGGCAGTATTGGGGTTTGAACTCAGGGCCTTGCACTTGCTAGGCAGATGCTCTACCACCTGAGCCACACCCCCATCCCTTTTTGCTCTGGTTATTTTTCAGATAGGGTCTCATGGTTTTTTTGCCCAGCTGGCCTGGACCATGATCCTCCTACTTAAGCTTCCCAAATAGCTGGTATGACAGGCACATGCCACTATGCCCAGCTTTCTCATTGAGATGGGGGTCTCATTAACTTTTTGCTTGGGTTGGCCTCAAACCTTGATTCTCTCAATCTCTGTACCCTGAGTAGCTGGGATTATAGATATAAGCCACTGCACCCAGCCCACCCAAACCTTTTTTAAGAAGTAAAACTCTTCAAGAAAACAGGCTAGCAGGGCATGGTGGTACACTCCTGTAGTCCACCTACTCAGGAGGATGGAGTGGGAGGATTGCTTGAGTCTAGAGATCATGTCCAGCCTGGGCAAGGACAACATGGTGGGACCCCATCTCAAAAAACTTTAGGAAAGAAAACAGGCTACCTATACATTGTATACAAATTAAGAAGCTTTGCGGAGGCAAAGTGACAAACCAAATATGACTGTTCAATTCAGTTATTCCAGTTAAAGTTTGTTGGCTTGTCCCTTCAGCATCTAAAATTTATAATGTTCTCTGTAGTATAAGTAAGAAGCTGAGCTATTCTGTACCCCTTCCAAAAGAGATTCATGACTCAAATAACAAAAGACCCTTGTTCATTCCAAAGGTACAGGGATCCACGTAGGACTGGACTCTACGGTAAATAATGGACTCTACTAAGTAATGACATTAGTGGTTTCAGAAACTATTAAATCATCCACAAAAACTCAAGTACAAAAGGAATTATGCACCTCAGATCCCTCCTTTCTACTGTGCCTCTCTTATTCCCATTGACCCTACCCACGTTCAGGTTCTCAACATTTCCCTACCGGACTATTATCATAGATAGCCTCCTAGTCTACTTGCTTTCAATTTTTCCATTCCCCAATCTATCCTCCACATAGCCATCTTCCTAAAACAAAAATCTGCTAAGTCATCTCTTCAGTGCAAAACAAGTCCAAACTGATTAACACAGAACTTGAGGCCCACCATGCTTAGGTTCTAAACCTGTCTTTCCAGCTTCAGTTCCTACCCTCCTCTACCTTAGCCTACTGCAGTAGGCCATTTGTCTTTTTCCACGTGCCACACATTTTTATTTTCTATGCTATACCCAATTCTTTTCTATATCTTCTATGAATGGTGAGATTTATAAGCACCAGAATCTGAAATATAGATTAATCCCATTTCACCAGGTGCTAGGCAAGCACCCTTCCGCTGAGCCGCATCTCCAGCCGCCCATTTCTTAATAATATTGTGTTACAGGGCAATTAAATTTCAAAATGATTTTTGGAGGGGACAGACATATAAACCACAGCACACAAAGACTCAGTTAAGCATTGCCCTAAAACCATATGGCTACTTATTTTCTCCTGTTTTTCTCTTTCAGGATAAAGATCTTGTGTCATTGATCTTTGATTCTCTGACGTCCACCACAGCAGATGGCTCATAATGGACACACAAATATTTGCTGAACAAATAATGAATGCAGAGACCTAGACTTTTCAAGGCTACAGAGAGAAACAGAGAACATATAGAGATAAGACAATATACAGAGATGGCCTTTGGAATAGAGTAATAATTGTCTTTTTTTGTCCGGGGGAATATACACTGAAGTTCACTTTATTATTATTGCTTTCTTACCCTTTACATACATGCTATATTTCCTAATTAAAAATTAAAATCAATTAATTGAATACTATGAGCACAATAAACTCTAAAAGTACTTACCTCACTTTGTGGTTCCTGGATAACTTTATAGAGTGATGAAATTAAAGAACTCTTATCATTCAGATTTGAGGCATAATTTGGCAAAGATGTTTCTGGTAGTGTCTAAACAAATTAAAAAACATATATTTTATTTTTATGAAATTCCAAAATAGACAAATGTATAGAGACAGAAAATAGATTAGTTGTTGCAGAGACTGGAGGTGGGAGAGAGAGACTGGGAATGATTACCAGACAAGTAGTTCCTTGGGGTTGATAGAAATGTCTAGAATTAGAAGTGGGTGTTTTTTGCAACATTGTGAATATAATAAAATGTAATAAAAGCCAAAATTCACTAAAAACAGTGAATTTTATGTGATGTGAATTATATAAACAAAAATTAAAAATTAAAAATATATTTTATCATTTTTATATCAACAACAGAGACAAATCAACATTAAAACTTCATTGTGTTGGGTAAGGAATGAGAATATGACTCATGTGTAAAGCTAGAGATATATTTTATAGTGTTATATATCTTATAAGCCCCATTAGCTATATTCTGCTTCAGGTTATGAGGCTCTAATAATGTTTTCAACCTTAAAAGCCACAGGCAATCACCTAATCCAAATGAGTTTTATATTGACTGTCAAGCTTGGTGACATTGTTCTACTCTATGAATTGAGCAGAAAGTTTGGACTTCTCAGAATTGGAAAAAAATGCGTCTGCATTACAAACAAAGTAGTTCTAATATTGTTTATAATATGGACAACAAATCACAGCTTGCCAGCACCATCACCCAGACAAATTACCATGACCAGAGAAGAATAGAAAGATACACAATTTCAGTAGTAAATTATATATCTTTGGGTAAAAAAAGCAGTGAGGAACACTGAAAAAATTCATTGTAACAATAACAAAAGCCTATCCATCTAGAGCATACCTCCTCTATAGCAATATTTGTCTTCCAAGTTATTATTCTTTCTCACCCAAATTACTTCCTTCAATCAATCAATCAAGTTGATGCTAATCCTTCAGTAAACATGGTGTCTCAAGATATTCCTAACAGTCATTTTAAGATATACACTATTTCTTATATATCCCATAACCTAGTATGTCATGACTTAACATAGTTTGGCTATACATAGGTATATGTGTGTGTATGTAGGCAGAGAAAACACAGCTGCATAAACTTTTTATAATAAAGATATTTCGGCTGGTGGAATGGCTCAAGTGGTAGAGTACCTGTCTAGCCAGGTTCAAACACCAATACCACTGAATAAGATAAATACAATAATAAAACATCATCTTTTTTTTTAAAAAAAAAAGATATTTGATTCATTTCTACTTTGCTTTGAGCTCCTTGAGGGAAAGAACTGTCTCATCATCTCTCCATCCACTTCACTTAGCACAAAGCCTCATACTCAAACCTTTGCTGAGGGAATATATTATAGAGGAACAGAAGAATAAATAAAAACTGCCACTGTTTGCACTTCAGAAGATTCTTTAAAAATAGGTCATATTTTACCTTAGGAGATAATTTATATCTACAATTATATTTACAATTTTCAAATTTAATAACAGAATTTTGTTTATCAGAATGATATTTGTGAACTATTTGGTAGCTCTCCACCATTCTCCAAAGCGGGGGAAAGTTTCACTGTTTCACTGCACTGCCTACATAAGGAAGAGATTAGGATAGCCTTCAATATTTCAAAAGCAAGTAACAAAAGATCTCCAAGCAACATTCCATTTCCATCATTTGATCAAGGGTAACCTTATACTAGGGAAATTTACATAAAAGAGAGTAATAGTCAAATAAACAGCAGATTTCTATTCCCTTGAATGTAAATGAGTTTTAATTATATATATAAAATATATTATATAGTCTATATAAAACATATTACACAAATGTCTAGTAAACATATTTTCCTACACACACATATATATATATATATATTTAAGAATGACTTAAAATATAAATTTTAAAAAGTACAAATGAATAGAAAGATTATTATAAGGTTATATATACAATTCAGTCTAAAACTGGAACATTCACTAAAAAACAGAAATAACCATTTTCAGTATATATATCAACTAAGCTTCATGAAATAAAATATTTTCTGTAAAATTGCCCCAGGCAAAAGAGCAGCTCTTTTCTAGAAAGTCAAGCTGTGCAAAATATACTAGACTAGGGTTATTCCTGCTAAATGAAAGGAAGAGCATCTTACAAATCAGGGCAGAAACTATTAACATTTTACTCGCAAGTCTGTCATTTTTCAATTTATGAATTGGGAAAGTTGGTTTTATCTACAAAAGGAGAGAGGATATAACTATTGTGTAAACACAATAATGGTCTCTGAAACACTTAAGACCTAAAAGGGCCAAGTGAATTTAAGTACTGCTATAGCAAATATTTAAATCTTATTGTGGTATACTAGCTAAAAAGTATTAGCCTTCTTAATTATTAACTAAAGTTTCTCATGTTTCAAAAGGCAGAAATGGAGATGAAACATAATAATGGGAAATTATGTTGAAAATATTCTTGGCGAAATTTAAAGAAGACAGATGCTTCACACTAAAGTATCATTTAGCAGATGGTTTTTTAAAAATGTAGGGAGGTGATATGGGTTGGGTGGAAGAGAATTAATGAAGATGGACAGATGGGTAAAGAACCAATAAATAAAACAGCCCTATTCAACATCATACATTAGACTGGATTTTGAGTTTCTTATTGAGATTTGGTGACTATCATAAAAATAATGAAATTAGGAGCCAGGAAATCTGCTATAAAAATGTACACATAGCATTAAGAAGAACACAATATAATCTAAAAGATAATATTTTATAAGTAAATCATTAAAAAGATAACTATTCATGAAATCCTTTAATCATTTTTTGTTTGTACGTAAAGAAAATAGTATGAGAGAATAGCAAGTACAGAGACTGAATAGTTTTTCCAGAGGCAAAAATATTTTTTAATTTTAAAAATTTTAATTAAATATTTACAGAAAGCAAATTGTGTTTGTTTCTCTGTGCATTTGAGAGACTGTTGAGTAAGATTAAAAGATTAGGAGTTCAAATTGTAACCATGGAACAATGTAAAGCTCAAATCATCTCCACAGACCACCTATGACAATTTTTCGGAAGATACCGAAACCTAGAGAGGCTATATAACTTGCCCAATGCCAGAAAACTACCTACTAGGAGAATCAGGTTTATATCAAAAGGTTGCTGATTCTTGCCCCACTTGATAAATCATGATGGTATTGGCTTTATTAGCACCATGGTCACCATGGTTATTATTACACAGAGGCTTTTCTAAAAATATGTACATAACCTCCTTTCTTAAAATTTAACTAAAATACATAATTTTTTTGTGTGTGTGCTCCTGGGTTTGAACTTGGGGCCTCACACTTGCTAGGCAGGCACTCTACTACTTGAACCACTCTGCCAACTAAAATAATTTAATCACAAATTTCAAAAGACTAATTATTCTAATTTCAAAAGGACTTAGCATATTTGTTCCCAAGCATATTTCTACCTTTTATTACCTCCAATATACTGTTGATTTAGCCTGATAATCTTGTTCTGTTTATCAAACACATAGCTGAATTTGACATACATTACCACAAATCACAATAATACTAAAAATACTTTTCAGGAATGCCTACCAAATTAACCAAGCAATAGGAAGTACCTTTTCTGAAATTAGTTATAATACAGACTTTAAGATAATTTAAAACATCTGTGATATCAAATTGATTGAAAATTTAATCTTGAGGGGGTAGGAGGAAACTAAATTACTTTTTATTGCATGTGGTCTGTCATTTCATTTCCTTCCTCCCAATGGAAAAGTTTCCTTACCTTTGCATTAAATTTATTTAAAATTTTAATAAAATATTACCACCCAATAGCAATAATGTATCTTTTTGATAAAATATTGCTTAGATGTTCATACATCATTCACTTTGCTGTATTCATACTCTGTTAGTGGAAGATGGTATTTAGAAGACAAGACCATTGCTACTAGGGTGCCATTGCTTCTAGGTTCTCTCTGTGAACAATGCTAGGAAATACATATGTATGTCATTATACATAATACATATTTAGAACCTATACATTCATCCTGACTCTTCCAATTCCACCCTAATACCTTAGGAGTTCTCCCTTGACAGTCCCATTCCATGCTTATAATTCCTTTTTTCAGACAAAAGGAACCCTAACTCCCCTTACCCTCAATAAATTAACTTATTTGCTCAATTAATTTGTTTACTCAATGTAATCAATCTATGGGTGGTTGGGAAGAATTGTTACAGAGCTGGCAGGTACAACTTCTCTTCAACCAACCCACTCTACTCTCTTAGACATGAGGGCACAGTACTACCAATACTGCTGCCCTGCCCTCTGTCCTCCCCACTGCACATGCCAAGCTAGGTGCACAAAAGAATAAATAAACAGGACAGCAAAGGAAAGCAGTTATATCTTCTTTCTATAACTCACATCTTAAAGAATCAATAACTGGCTATATTAGCTTTTGCAAATTTGACTTCACTACTGAACTTCAAAATGCCCTACAAGAAATGTCAACTTAAACTTGACAATTTCCATGATTAATCTGCCCCCTGCAAAATCATGATACTATATAGCAAGCCATATTAAACACCTTTGAGGCAGAAAAAAAAACTTAAAAACACTTTGTGGTTATTTATATAGATAACATAAACAGGAAAAAAAAGCACACATGAGATTTAATTAAATTATTAAGGTATATAGAAAGTACTATGTATACTTTTAAAGTATTTGACATTTCTTCACAATGACCTAAGGAATCCACAGAAGGGAACTGACTACTATAAAAGCTAAGAAAGTTAAACTCTACCCTGCCATTCATCAGGATTAGATACAAAGGCAGGTAAGGCCAGCTGCAAACGTAACAGAAGTATTGCTTCTCCCAAGGACACACTAACAATCTCCTTTTTAAAAAAACTATTGTATTCTTACCTACTGAGAAGCCTTGCTGTCTAAAATGATAGATTATCAAAACTTTGTTATTTGAACATGTGTTAGTAAGAATGAAATGTCCCACTCTTGCCTAGAGGATCTAAGTCACTCTGACACAGAGAAGCAGCCTTAATTTCCATCATGGGTGCAAAACTTTAGATAAAGGGTTTCTGCACATAGATGCCAAATCTATGTTAACTTTATTGTTTTCAAAACAACAAGATCCTGGGTCCACTTTGAAGTCCAGACCAGATGTTAATCCATTATAAACAGTTCTGCTTTGTTCTGAGCCTATCGAAATACTGCTTCATTTAAATTTCATCTAAGCCACCCTTCCTCCAAATGCTATACTAATTTTCTCTTTTCCTTTGGCGAGATGTCCTCGTCATCCCTGCTGTGCAGTCTACCTTACTTCAACAAGCCAATAAGCCTGACACTGCCAGACTGGAAAGTTTGTCCCTAAGGTCTTGGGCTGATTGGCCTGGACACAATCAAAGTGATGTTTTCTGCCTGATTTCTCCACTTCTGTGGTTTATGATCATGAAGGTCACATAATTATATGTTATATAAGGACAAGAGAAAAGAATTAGCTGGTTTAAGGAATATAATTTTAGCTATCACAGAGATCAAAAAATTGTAAGTTTTACTTTCTTTATCAATACATCAAGGGCTCTACACTCCTTATATGGCCACTGGGTTGCCATAAAAGAAAGATCCCTGGATGGAAAGTTGGACAAGTATCTTTGCATTCTCTCCCCATTGTCAATCATGCCCAGTCCACCCCCTACCCCCTTTCTGGCTAGGAGAAATATTTTGACAATAAATCATCAATGAATCATCAATGATGATCATTGGAGAGTGACATTAGCATTCATAACCATTCTTGGTGATGTTGCCCAGAAAGGGCAACAAACAAATGATTAAAGTCTTTGAACCACTTGGGGGGGGGGGCGGGGAAGGAATTAATTTACTACAAAAGATTAATATGTGCAAATAGCTCCCTACTAAGATATATTAGAACATTATTTTCAGTCAAATAAAGTTTTAAAAACCACTGAAATTAAACCCAGACAAACCTTCTTTGTAATATAATTACTATATTAGAAGAATAAATATTACCTTAAACTCTGACAACCATTCCTCCACAACCCCTTTCTCTGACGTAAACATCTTTCCACATCTGTTCTAAACCTTCAACCTGAAAAATTAACATAGAAAAAGATAACAATTTTTAATACTTTCTATTTACAGTGAGATTACTATATGTAGAGGCTTCTCTGAAATTACTTCTTATTTGTGAAATTAAAGTACTTTCAAACAAATTCCTACGTTCATTTCAAAACCAATGTACACAAGCCTTAAAATGCAAGAATTTTAACAAAAGTAAAAATATCTTAACATGATGGAATTGGCTCTGCAATTCTCTTTCAGCTTTCAGGAATGCAACTGAAAAACATTTTGAAAATTTTTCCATACTATCAATTAAATAATTTCAAAAAGATCATTCATCTTAAAACTGCAGAAAACATTTGAAAACTGTGAGTATACAAAAAGAGATGCACACAAAATGGACCTTATAAAAAGCATTAAAGTAATTTAATTTGCTTATTTTTTCAGTTCTTTACAACAATAACTGTCTAAGCAGGCCACTTGATTTCTTGATAGGTTACCATTCATTTTAAAAAGTAAAAATGACAATATCCAAGATACTGACCCTATTCAACAAAGTTACTAAAGGTAGTGTTAAAACATTTTTATCTCAAGCAAAAATTTTTGTTAAAGTACAGTCTGTTTTTCTTCACTCACACATCTGTATGGGAGTAGACTTAAACACTTGAACTGATTCAGGCACAAACCCTGCAGTAAGTTTTTTAACATTTGTCAGTATTATAATGTAGCAGAAACTATAGTGAAATTTCAAAAACTGAATCACTGAATCCTGATTCTATTTCTTACTTGTCGTATAACTTTAGATATTTGCCTTACTTTTTTTAACCAGTGAAAAAGCAATAACCACAGAACCTATTTCCAATGTATTATTATAAGGATTAAATTTTAAAATGGAAAGTCATGGAATAAGAGAAGTTTTTACAATTCATATATATGTGTAGCATATATGTGTGTATATAAGTATATGTATATATATGCATATATATATACTGTCTCAAGCTGTACATATATAGAATACTTATAAATTATTAAGAAAAAGGCAGAAAATCCAATAGGAAAGACAAGACCACCACTTAACCAAGTGGAAACTTCATGCATGAAAAGTGCTCATCTTTGTTAGTCATCAAGGAAATGTCAATTAAAATGCACATCACACACACACATCCCCCAGTGTATGGCTGGAATGAAAGCCAGATACTACCAAGCATTGAAAAAGACATGGGGGCAATCAGAATACATGTAACTAATGTGAATGTAAGTTTGTACAATATCCTGGAACACTCTTTGACAATACATATCATCCTCTGAATTTAAATATATGTACACTCTATGCATCCAACAATTTCACCCATAAAAATATACCCAATAAAAATGTGGATACATATTCTCTGAAACATATGTTCAGGAATGTTTATCATAGCAGGCATGCTTATCATAGCAGGAATGTTAAAAAAAACCCAAACTAAAAAGAAACCAAATGTCCATCAAGAATGAATAGAATGGATAAATTATAGTAATTTATACAAAAAAATACGCCTATGAATGAACAAACCAAAACTGTAGTAGTGTCACATGTTGGGCAAAAGAAGGCAGACAAAATAGTACATATTGTATAATTACATTTATATAAACTATAAGAACTGTTATAGAAGTTGAGATAATAGCTGTTCTTGACTCCTCGTGCACCTTCTCTACACTGATCCTACCTACTATTCCCATCCTAATGCTGGAAGGGTAAAGTCCCTCCCACTGTGACCTCTGAATTGACAATCTAGTAAAATGCTCCTTGTCTTCACCAGTTCTCTGAATGTTGGTTTCTTTTTTCCAGTTTCTTTCTGTCCTTGCACACAACCTTCTCAAAGAGTGACCACTTTTCTTTACTTAGCTCTGGAAGAAATCACCACACGTAGAGGTGAAGTAAATGTTCTACTTCTTCCATGTTACCATTTCATAACATCCTCTTTTTCCCCCTCAAATCAGCCTCCTAATGCTGCTTTGAAACTCATATTATTAATCAATCCACCACCCCCATAACTCCCATACACACATCTGCTCTGTCCCTTCTCTTCATTTCTAAATGAACTTAGCTTCTAGCTCACTATCACTATTTCAAACTACACCTGCTTAAATTCTTGATGATGTTTTTCTTACCTCAACTCTTAGTTCCTGAAACTCTCCTCCATCAATATTATCTTCCTCTCTGCCTCAGCTACCCAATCCTATGATTATAAACTAGTCAAACTATTCTCAAACATTTTGACACTTTACCTGCTAAATTTTTACCCAACTTGAATTAACACCCAATGGACCATGCTGAAAAATCAGAACAACAAAACAAATAATGTAATACTGAATTATAGCCAAAACACTATCTTAATCAAACATTTAGAATATACCATCTTTATGCAAGACATTGGTAACTCCTATTACAGAATATTAGGTAGATTAAGGATCTAATTCCTGCCACAAGGAATTAGATTTTTCTCTGAAAACTTGTAATCGAACACATTGTAAATAGAGCTTAATCCATGAATTATTCAATAAAGGTGATTACATCTCCATTTTTAATAATTACAGACATCGTGAAATGTTTGGCTAGAATTCAAAGTTTGGAGAAGCCGATGGCTACAGAACAAAACAAAAGTCACTGACTAATAATCATCTATCATAAGTACATACTTTTAATCAATGGAGCAAACATACCACAATTGGCACTACATTATATAGAAGCTTTTATTCATTAAATATAAACTACCCTACTACGTACATATCCTGATGCCAGCTCCCCAGAATTTTCCTAAGATATCAAATGATTTAAGTTTTCAGTTAAGAAAAATTAAGTTTCATCTTGATTTTTCTGTTTATAGTATCAGATCTTTAAAATCTTTGATTCAATAGCATAAAAAGCTTTTGAAAATTCAATTCACAAGGAGTTCAGGTTTGATACAATAATCAATATTCTTTATTATTGGGAACTTCAGTATAAAATGACATACTGGAAGAAAACATAAAATTTTCAAAGTTCTCTAATACCGTGTTAGATTGTTTCATCTGTCTGGGATTATTTAAGTAAAACTGATGAAAACTAGGGGATGAACTAGATAATTCTTAAAGTCCCTGTTCATCACACATCCTTATGTAACAATAAATTATTAAAAAGCAAGTTGAATAAAATATGTAATGCAAAATAAAATTTAGAACATTGTTAGGCATTTTCACAGACAATGTAACACCTTAATGCTACAGAAAGTAATATGTATAGAAGACCATAAAATCCATATGCAATACCCATACTGTCTCAAAGCACAGGATGAATACATAGGTTGCTTCCACAATGTGGATGTTTTCCAAAGGGATAATTTTTATTAATCTGATGGCAAAATCCAGAGCATAATTCTATGCATGATGCCTTTAAATTAACCCTGATTTGGGGGGCTTACAAACTTCCACAAAAGGAAGAGAGGAGGTAAAGACCACAGAATTAGTAACTGTGTAACAAAAGCATAAGAAACACATTTCACTTTATCAGGAAACTATAGGTCATCAAACCCATCACAAATTATAGTACTTTCTGAATACTTTCTAAAATCTGCTGAACCACTAAGGAATGTGCTATTCTAGTATCAACAAGAAGTACTCTCTCATCATCCTGGCTGCTCCTACTAAAAGAAATGTAATTTACCAATAAATTGCATATGATTTTAGTCAAGTCTGTTTGAGTTCTAACTCAGAGAAAGAATATTTGCAAAGAAACTTGCAGAAATCCAAGGGCAGGAAATGTAGCACAACAGGGGCTTAAGAAAATTGGATCTAAAAACTAGAAACTAGAACTTAGATTTCTGTGTTTCTAAAAGTGGTCAATCTGTTTGACCTCTCTGCTTTGTTCAGTACACTGTTACACTATTTGCTGATTGGCTTCCTAACTTACCATGCCTCTGCATGGTGATTATTCTAATCCTATTTTGACCTCTTTATACCAGGCTCACACTCTTCTATATGCCAAACTTGTATCTCTCAATTTCCCAAGCCTAATTCTTTAAGTAAACTTCTGATTGTGCCAGTTCCTTATTTTGAACCAGACTACTACAACTGACTGCCAGCCCAGAGATTGCCTATCCTTGGGACAAATATCTTCCTTCAGTTGAGACAAAGGATGTAGACTCATGGAAATACAGGTGTATTTAGAAGGGGCTTTGCATGAACAAAAATGGTAAACATATCTATTATCTACTGTAAAAATAATAACTCAGAAGAAACCTAACAAGTTATCAGAATTACAATACTTCTATCAAAGAAACCTAAAATTTTAAACTTTCCCTACTCAGGAGGTGGAGCTCAGGAGGATCACAGCTCAAGACCAACCCAAGCAAAAAGTTAGCATGACATAGCTCAAACAATAAGCCAGGTGTGTTAGTACACACCTGTGATCCCAGTTACATAAGCGACTGTAGATAGGAGGATCACAGTCTGAAGCTGGTCCCAGGAAAAAATGTGAGAGCCTATTGGAAAAATAACTAAAGCAATAAAGGACTGGGGGAGGGCATGGCTCAAGTGGTACAGTGCCTGCCTAGAAAGCACAAGGCTCTGAGTTCAAAACCCACTGCCCTTATGCTTATATTCCAACATGAAAACTTTTATATATTAATCAACATTACCTAAGAAGCATACACTTTTATAAGAATGGTTAGTGTGGTTCTTTGATTCATACATATTTTATGTCATTGATTTTAACCAGAGAAAATTACTTTGAGCTTAAGGTACTTTTCAGTTTCTTTTAAACCACCTAACAACCTACTTTAAGCATTACTTGATGTAGAAATCATATTTACAAGCTCTTAAAAACTATGAAACAAAATACCTGACATTGAAAGACTGCAAAGAAATGGCTTTTTTATGCATTGAACATTCTTAACCATTCAAAAATATAAATGTAAGCTTTCTTGAAAAATAAAGCTCTCACATGGATTAGAGATGTAGCTCAGTGGGAGGAGTATTTGCCTAGCATGGGTAAGGTCCGGGGTTCAATCCACAGCACCACAAAAATAAATGAATAATAAATAAAGCTGTCTAGTCAAGAAACTTCCATTTTCTTGCCAGAAGATTTCTTATATAGGAGCTGACTTTCAACTTGTTAATCAAATAAACTAAAATACTTGGGAAGAATAAGAAAAAATGTTCACTTCTCATTTTTGAAAAGCCTTTAACATTATTTTTAAAATCACAAATCCCCAGGAAAAAAATTTTTAAGAATTTTACTACCAGTGTACATAATTTTAAAGTTTATTTTTAAATCATATTTTCTTCAAATAAAAAATTATATATAACAAGTTTAAAGTTTAAAATTGTGTTAGTAATTACAGGCAAAGTTCAGTCTTTATATTATTAGCACAAATTAGCATAAGAATCTAATAAATAGTTGTTAATAAAGGAATCAATTTCACCCTTCATGAGGTTTGTCAAATTTACAGCTGCTTTCCATCTCCACAGCAACCCATGAGTCTGGGCCTTTATTGCCTCTGCATGGGCTGCTCACACAACACAGCCTTCCTGCTACTAGTCTCCTCCCTACTGCAATGCACCATGCACCTCACTGCCATGCCGACCTTCCTGAATCACCATTCTTCTACTGGATATATGATAACATCGGCTCTGTCAGATCTTCCATATCAAACTCTCCCTATAACATGGCAGCAATTTACCTATCTAAATTATCATATTCTTCAAAATATGCCAAGCCACCCCAATCTCCATGTGTTTTCCATGCTTCTCTTCTCCACCATATCTTCCTTTTACACCTCAGTTTATTACAACCTACTGAAAAAACTCAGGAATCATGGTGATGAGGTATATGGGTTGCCAAGGCAAAATGTTGGGAGAGAAGGAATTCTGCACAAAGAAGATGAGAGCAAACAAAACCAAGAGAGGACAGGAAGTATGAGACCACAGGAGAAGAAAAGATAAGGAATCAGAGAGTAGCACTGATTCAGCTGTACACAATCAAATCTTTAAACAACAAAAACAACTAAATGACAGGAATCATTACATACCTATCAATATGAACATGGAATGTCAACTGACTCAATTTCCCCATCAAATGACACCATTTGGAAAACTGGATCAAAAAGGAAGATCCAACAATCTGCTGTCTACAGGAGACCCATGTCATTGACAAAAATAAACACCAGCTTAGGGTGAAAGGCTGGAAGAAGATTTACCAAACCAACGGTCCTCGAATACAGCAGAAGTAGCAATACTTATATCTGACAAATTAGGTTTCAAACTTACATTGATCAAATGAGATAAAGAAGAACACTTCATACTAATAAAAGGGGAAATACACCAAAAGGAAATAACACAATTATCAACCTATATGCACCCAATGTCAGTATACCCAATTTCACAAACATACTCTAAAGGACTTAAAAACACATATAGACTCCAACACAGTGGTAGGAGTAGACCAATAGATAGGTCATCCAAAAAAAAAAATCAATAAAGAAATTCTAGAACTAAATCACACCATAGATCAAATGGATCTAACTGACATCTACATAATACTTCATCCAACATCCACACAATATACATTCTTCTCAGCAGCCCATGGAACTTTCTCCAAAATTGATCATATCTTAGGGTACAAAGCAAGTCTCAGCAAATATAAGAAAATAGAAATAACCCCTGCATTCCACCTGATCACAATTCATTAAAACTAGAATTCAACAGCAGAAAATATACAAACAATTGGAAGCTGAATAACACATTGCTCAATGTCAGTGGGTCATAGATGAAATAAAAGAGGAAATTAAAAGATTCCTGGAAGTTAATGAAAATGAAAATGAAAACACGACCTACCAGAACCTATGGGAGATAGCAAAGGCAGTCCTAAGAGGAAAGTTTATAGCCATGACTGCATATATTAAAAGGACAGAAATGAATGACTTAATGCCATATCTCAAACCCCTAGAAAAACAAGAACAAGCAAAACCCAAAATAAGCAGGAGAGAAATAATAAAAATAAGGGCCAAAATTAATGAAGTATACACACACACACACACACACACACACACACACACACACACATACACAAAGAATCAACGAACCAAAAAGCTGGTTCTTTGAAAAAAATAAACAAGATTGACAAACCCCCAGCAAATCTGACTAAAATGAGGAGGGAAAACACTCAAATTAGTAAAATCAGAAACGAAAAAGGAGAGATAACAACAAACACCAAGGAAATCATCAGAGACTACTTTGAGAACCTATATTCCAATAAATTTGAAAATCTTGAAGAAATGGACAAATTTCTAGATACTTATAACCATCCCAAACTGAACCAAGAGGATATTAACCACCTAAACAGATCTATAACACAAAATGAAATTAAAGCAGCAATAAAGAGTTTCCCAAAAACGAAAAGTCCAGGACTTGACAGATTCTCTGATGAATTCTATCAGACCTTTAAAGAACTAATACCAACTCTCCTTAAACTTTTCCACAAAATAGAAAGGGAAGGAATATTGCCTAACTCATTCTATGAAGCCAGTATTACATTCATCCCAAAACCAGACACAGACACATCCAAAAAAGGAGAACTATAGACCAATCTCCTTAATGAACATCGATGCAAACGAAAATCCTCAATAAAATAATGGCAAAACAACAACATATCAGAATTCAACAACATATCAGAAAGATCATTCACCATGGCCAAGTTGGCTTCATCCCAGGGATGCAGGGATGGTTCAACATATGCAAATCAATAAGTGTAATACAGCACATTAATAGAAGGAAAGACAAAAACCACTTGATCATCTCAATAGATGCAGAAAAAGCCTTTGACAAGATTCAACATCACTTCATGATAAAAGCTCTAAGAAAACTAGGAACAGAAGGAATTTATCTCAACATTATAAAGGCTATATATAGACAAACCTATAGCCAGCATCATACTTAATGGTGAAAAACTGAAACCATTCCCCCTAAAATAAGGAATGAGACAAGGGTGTCCACTATCCCTACTCCTATTCAACATAGTCCTAGAATCCCTAGCCAATAAGCAATAAGGCAAGAAGAAGTAATAAAAGGGATACAAATAGGTAAGGAAATTGTCAAAGTATCCCTATTTGCAGATGACATGATCCTATACCTCAAAGACCCAAAAAACTCTATCCAAAAACTCCTAGACACCATAAACAGCTTCAGCAATGTAGCAGGATACAAAATCAACTTACAAAAATCAGTAGCCTTTCTATACACCAACAAGGAACAAATTGAGAAAGAATATAGGAAGACAATTCCATTTACAATAGCCTCAAAAAAAAAAAATCAAATACCTAGGAGCAAACTTAACAAAGGATGTGACTGACCTCTATAAGGAGAACTACAAATCTCTGAAGAAAGAGATCGAGGAAGACTACAGAAGGTGGGAAGATCTCCCATGCTCATGGATTGGTACATAGTAAAAATGGCTATACTACCAAAAGCAATCTACATGATCAATGCAATTCCCATCAAAATCCCAATGACATTCATCACAGAGATTTAAAAAACTACCTTAAAGTTCATTTGGAAACACAAGAGACTGCAAAAAGGCAAGGCAATATTCAGCAAAAAAAGCAATGCTGGAGGTATCACAATACCTGACTTCAAACTTTATTACAGAGCCATACCAATAAAAACAGCATGGTACTGACACAAAAACAGATATGAAGACCAGTGGAACAGAATAGAGGTCCCAGATATGAATCCACACAGCTATGCCCACCTTATTTTTGACAAAGGCACCAAAAACATATGATGGAGAATAGACAGCCTCTTCAACAAATGTTGCTGGGAAAAGTGGTTATCTGCCTGTAGAAAACTAAAACTAGATCCATGCCTATCACCCTGCACTAGTATCAACTCAAAGTGGATTAAGGACCTTAATATCAGACTTGAAACTCTGAAGTTAGTACAGGAAAAAGTAGGGGATACTCTGGAAGCAATAATAGGTATAGGCAAAGAATTCCTCAGCAGAATTCCAGCAGCCCAGCAACTAAGTGAAAAGATGGACTACACGAAATTAAAAACCTTCTGCACAACAAAAGAAATGGTCTCTAAACTGAAGAGACCACCCACAGAATGAGAGAAAATATTCACTGGCTATACATCAAAGTACTGACAACCAAAATATACAGGGAGCTCAAAAAACTAAACTCCCCCAAAATCAATGAACCAAAAAAGAAGTGGGCAACTAAACAGAACTTTTTCAAAGGAAGAAATCCAAATGGCCAAAAAACACATGAAAAAATGCTCACCGTGCCTGGCCATAAAGGAAATGCAAATCAAAACCACACTAAGATTCCACCTCACTCCTGTTAGAATAGTTATCATCAAAAACATCACCAACAATTGGTGAGGCTGTGGGGAAGAAAAGAACCCTCATCCACTGCTGGTGGGAATGTAAGCTAGTACAACCACTTTGGAAAACAATATGGAGGCTTCTTAAAAAACTAAACATAGCTGTGCCATATGATCCAGCAATACCACTCTGAGGGATACACCCAAAGGAATGAGACTCAGGTTATTCCATAGGCACCCACACACCCATGTTTATTGCAGCACTATTCACAATAGCCAAGTTATGGAAACAGCCAAGATGCCCCACTACCAACAAATGGATTAAGAAAATGTGGAATTTATACACGATGGAATTTTACTCAGTCACAAAGAAGAATGAAATTTTGTCATTCGCAAGTAAATGGATGGAACTAAAAGAACATCATCATACATGAAGTTAGTCAGGCTCAGAAGGCCAAAAATCGTATGTTCTCCCTCATATGTAGATTATAGACCTAAAACAAATGCAGTAATATTATTGGACATGGGTCACACACTAAGGGGAAAATGTGTTCAGGAGGAATAGTTTCCGGAAAGGGGAAGAAACCTAAAACTTGAAAGTGTTTGATGTGCCCACAGTAAGGACCGAATAAAGTAATCTTAAACTGGCAGAGGCCACTGTGGGAAGATGACCGGAAAGTAGTGAAGAGGTCTGGTAGAGATGAACAAATTCAGGTTGTAATACAAAAGTGCATGGAATCAATGCTAGGAACCTCTCTGTATAACTATCTTTATCTCAAGCTAGCAAAAATGCTGTCTTTCTCATTGTCTCTTATGTTTTCTCTTCAACAAAATTGGAGAAGAGGGCAGAACAGGTTCTGCCTAGAAGTTGGGAGGGGTAGGTAGGGGGTGAGGGGCAGGGGGTAGAGGTGGCCCAAACAACATATATACATATGAATAAATGTATAATCAATTAACAAAAAATTAAAAAAATTTTTAAATGTTGGGAGAGAACTATGATACTACATCTGTAAGCCACAACAGCATCATCAGATGGTTTTAAAGACTGATTAAAGCTAGGCATCGTGGCTCACACCAATAATCCCAGCACTCAGAAGGCTAAGGCAAGAAGATCCAGAGTTCCAAGACAGCCTGAGCTACATAGTGAGACCTTGTTTCAAAAAAGCAAACAAAACAAAAACAAAAGAGACTGATTACTATAGATAACCTTGGCTTAGAAAATATGCTATTTGAAATTTCAGAAATTCTAAATTAGAAATTCTAGAGTCCATTAATTTAAGTCATGCAGTTCATTAAATAAAAGAATATCACAAATGAGCTGAGTGCAGTGACTCACACCTGTAATCCTAGCTCTTTGAGAGATAGAGATGAGTAGAATCACGGTTTGAGTACGGCCTGGGCAAATAGTCCTGAAGACCCCATTTCTAAAATAAATAGAGTAAAAAAAAAAAATAACCAAAGTAGAGATGTGGCTTAAGCAGTAGAGTGCCTGCTTTGCAAGTACAAAATCCTGAGTTCAAACCTCAGTCCCACCGAAAAAATAAAAGAGATTATCACAAATGATTTGAAATGTAATATTATAGAAATCTATGAGAGCAATTATTAGCTAAAATAAGAAACTCAAAAATGTTTGTACCATCTTTTTAAATATATTACAGTATAAGTATTTTAAGTATTGCCTCTGTAAATCAAAGTTCATTTACTCCTGATAATTAAGATTCTAGAATTCAAAGTCTATGTTGACAGATTTTTTAAGAGATTCATGTAAAATTTTTGAACTAAAAGATAGATATGGTGGTACAATCTGCAATCCCACAGTTCTTAGGAGGTTGAGGTAGGAGGATTTTCATTTGGAGGCCAGCCTGATTTCAAACACGAGGCTCTGAGTTCAAATGCCAATAATGCCTCCCTAACTATTTTTTTAATTTTTATTTTTTTATTATTCATATGTGCATACAATGCTTGGGTCATTTCTCCCCCCTGCCCCCACCCCCTCCCTTACTACCCACTCTGTCCCCTCCCTCTCTCCCCCACCCCCTTGATACCCAGCAGAAACTATTTTGCCCTTACCTCTAATTTTGTTGAAGAGCGAGCATAAGCAATAATAGGAAGGAACAAGGGTTTTTGCTAGCTGAGATAAGGATAGCTATACAGGGAATTGACTCACATTGATTTCCTGTGCATGTGCGTTACCTTCTAGGTTAATTCTTTTTGATCTAACCTTTTCTCTAGTTCCTGGTCCCTTTCTCCTATTGGCCTCAGTTACTTTTAAGGTATCTGCTTTAGTTTCTCTGTATTGAGGGCAACAAATGCTAGCTAATTTTTTAGGTGTCTTACCTATCCTCATATCTCCCTTGTGTGCACTCGCTTTTATCCTGTGATCAAAGTTCAATCCCCTTGTTGTGTTTACCCTTGATCTAATGTCCGCATATGAGGGAAAACATACAATTTTTTAACTATAAAAATTACCTCAAGAGGCTAGACCCCACTATTTAGGAGATGGAAAGAGGGAGGATCACAGTTCAAGGCCAATCAGGGTAAAAAAGTTAGCAGAAACTCCCATCTCATCCAATAGATGGGTTTGGTGGCACATACCTGTCATCCTAGCTATGTGGAAAGCATAAACAGAAGAACAGTGCCAGCCTGGGCAAGAACGCAAGACCTTATCCCCGAAATAACTAAAGCAAAAAGAGCTGGAGGCATGGCTCAAGTAGTACAGTGCCTAGCAAGCACAAAGCACTAAATTCAAACCCTAGTGCCACCAAAAAAAAAAAAAAAAAAAAAAAATTACCCCAAGAGCATTTACCAACACAACTATTGCACAAATGCATGATAAGTAGCAGGGTAATTAGGAATGCTTTTACATATTCACTAGACCAGGACCTCAAGTTGACAGATTTGTTATTCAATCCTTGTCAACTTTGTACAATTTATCCAGACTACAAACTGACAAAGCCAAGGTGAGAACAAAGAAAGAGAACAGGACGAAGCAAAAACAGACATAGACTGGGACATCATGTTAAGGGATAATGCATTCAATATTACTGTATCGACAATTTGAAAAGTCAATATTACTGTATATTCAAATTGTAACACTAATAATTCAACAAGCCCTTAAGAGCTTACTGAGTATAATATAATGCAAAGTGTTCCTATTACTTTGCACTACTGATAAAAAAAAACAGTAAAATATGGTCTGTGTTGTGAGGGAGCATATACTCCAGATGGCAAAGTAAGAAAAAGGAGTAAATGAGGAGAAAAATGAATCAAGGTAGTACTGTCCACTTTCTGGATTAATAATTACAAATGCTAGTATCATGATAAAATTGTAAGAAGCAAACAAAATCAGTTATGTAGAGTTTAAAACAGGGTTCTGATGACTATGCAACTACAAGATAGTTATAAAATTTTATTGAGAAAAATGAATACACAAAAACTATGAACACTTTGATCTATCTTCATCTCCACTAATATTTTTCTTTATTGGAGGTTTTTAAAAAATTGCTACACTTAATCTTTTCATGTAAAATAAATGTTCAACCTTCTCATTGCTGCTATTCCATTCTTCAAAAGAAAACAGCTAATTGTGCATTATTTTAAACTTTTTTCTATGCTATATAAGCAGCAACTCTCAAAATTTTACTCTTAAAAATTATTGAGTCAGGTGTGGATTCACACCTGTAATCCCAGCATCCAGAAAGCTGAGGAAAGGAGGACCAAAAATTCAAGACCAGCCTGATCTACTTAGTGATATCAAAAAAGCTGGGATAGGGAGAAGTTGACCTCCACCAATGTTGAAAAATTTTATTGAAAATTCTAAAGAGCTTTTGTTTATGGTGGAGAGACTCACTACTTTTTATCATAATTGGGTTTTTTGAGACAGGATCTCACTAGGTAGCCCAGACTGGACTCCAAGTTGATATCCTCCTGCCTCAGACTCCCAAATACTGGCATTACAGACATGTACTTCCACACCTGGCTTCATATTTGGAATTTTAAATGGCAATATTTTAGATATTTATTCTTTTAAAATAATAACATATTACATAGTGAGTTCAAGGCTAGCCTAGGCTACATAGTGAGATCCCATTTCACAAAATAATTATAAATAAGAATGATAAAATTATTACATTTCAACATAAATAACATTTTTATTAAAAATAACAATTTTCCTAAACAAAAATATTGAGATAAGTGTCATTGTTCCACACTTTTGCAAATTTCTTTAATGTTTTGGCTTAATAGAAGACAACTAGATACTCATAACTGATTCTGAATTTAAACTGTTATGATTTTTTTTAAGACAGAGTCTCTCCACGCATCTCTGGATCCTCCTGCCTCAGTATCCCAAGGAGCTGGATTATAGCTGTGCACCACCATGTCCAGCTAAACTGATATGATTATTTTGTTTTGATTGTGCAGATAAATGTATCTTCAGATGGCATCCAGGTTAAGAACCACAGGGTCACAGAAAGAACATGGTAGGATATTGGAGGAAAAGTCTCCCATTCACAGGTAGACCCAGCTCTGCCACCTTTTGATTTTGAAGAGATACTTGGTTTCAATATTTTCCTCAACAGTAATGAAGGAAAATATATAGAGAGTATATCACTGCAGTGCTGGGGATAGAACTCACTGGTAGGACAGGTGTTCACCACGTATGAGGCTGGGTTCAACTCTGTGTGTGTGTGTGTGTGTGTGTGTGTGTGTGTGTGTGTGTGTATAAAATCATTAGTATTTACCACAGTGCCTACATATTAGTAACAAGGGGTTTCTTTAAATGTACTAGTGCAACTGAAGTTTATATGCCAAAGTCAGATCAAGATTCTTGCTTGGCAGAGTGGCTCGAGTGGGAGAGCGCCTGCATAGCAAATGTGAGGCCCTGAGTTCAAACCCCAGTATCACCAAAAGGAAAAAAAAAAGAGAGAAAGAGAGATTCTTACTTCCTTATCAGTTGGAATTTTTTATTTTGCTTTGCTTGATGGCACAATTTTCTCTACCCTGGGACTGAGACTTTTATCCCATTCTCTAATTTAGTTTCCCTTACTTTCAGAACTCTAGCAAACTGCCTCCAAATGATGAAAGAACAAATGTTTTACTTTTATATATGTTCAAAATTTCATTTACTTTTATATAAGTTCAAAATTTTCATTTTCAGCAAAGTGTCTCAAAATACTACAAGAGTTGATTAAACAGCACTATTGAAATATAATTCAATTTTTAAACCACAAAAAGAAATAAATGGTAAAAATTTCACACATTTGAAAAAAATGGTGAAAATGGATGTGGCAACTCAGTATGACAGTGGATATCAGAGGATATGGCAACTATCAAAAAACTGGCCATGAATCAAAATAAATAGTTACCCCTGCTGACTACAACACAAGCAGAATAATGTGGGTAAATGTTAGGCATGAGCAACTAGCTCAAATGCACATGATATTAAAAAGTATCTTATTCAGTCTTCTTCCATTTTCTACTTTGAAAAGCCAACCAGGTCTGTTGGCAGAGGTTCTTGAACACTTAAGAAAAAAATGCCCATAAACACTTTCTCCCTACTAAACCAAACTAATTCAATTGAACTAAAAATCTGGGCACTGGTAGCTCATATCTATAATCCTAGCTACTTGGGAGGCTGAGATTGGGAAGACTGAGATTCGAGGCCAGCCCACGCAAATAGTTTGAGAGACCCCATTTCTAAAGCAACCAGAGAAAAATGACCTGGAGGCATGGCTCAAGTGGTAGAGCACCTGCTTTGCAAGCATGAAGGCCTGAGTTCACATGCCAGTCTCACCAAAACACAACAACAAAAAATTTTGAACCAAAGAATTACCCTGCTGGTTGCCATTGGCTATGTTAGGGGAAATGGGAGAAGGCAAATTGCTATTACTCTAATTAAGCTATCCAAATTTCTTTCTTCCATGTCCTACCTAAAGGAAATGTAAAAAGTCTTGAGGTTTTGGCATTAAACTTGGCAGCTTGTTACTTGGGAATAAGCAAATCAAGGGTATTTGAGATTTTGCTACACACAAGCATACAAACTATCTGTGTATCTGTGTTAATTTTCTAGGACTGCAGTAACAAAGTACCATAGCTGGATTAAACACAGAAATTTATGTTCTCACAGTTCTCCAGGCTAGGAGTCTGATGTCCAAATGTCAGTGGTTGGTTCCTTGTAAGAGCTATGAGAGAGGGACCTGTTTCAGGCCTTTCTCCTTACCTTGTAGGTGGCTGTCTTCTTCCTATGTCTTCACATTGCTTTCCCTCTGTATCAGTCTTATCTAAATTTCATGTTCTTTCAAAGACTCCAGACATACTGGATTAGGGTCCACACTACTGACCTCATTTTAACTTAACTACCTCTGTAAAAGACGCTATTGCCTAATACAGTTACAGTCTGAGGTATTAGGAGTTAGGACTTCAACATACGTATTTTGGAGGGGATTCCAGTCAGCCCATGTCAGCACCGAGGTGGAAATCAACTAGGATCCAATAATTAATCTAGCTCTTTTCTTATACTAAACATGTTTAAATATCATCCACTTACTCATAAGCTATTAAATGTCTACTATGTCTTAGATTATAGATTTACAAAAATGAGTATGATATAGTAGCTGACTTAAGGTACTCACAGTCTATTAGGAGAGACAAGTAAACCTAAAAGAAGTGCCCTGAATGTCTTTTGAGATAAATCAAAATATAAGCAATAAAACAGAATCATTAAAATAAGTGCTGTGAGGAAAATGAGAAGGAATCAAAAACACCAAGCAAAACATTATGGTTCATTTTGCTATATTTGCACCTCTTTCCTCTCTGTTTCCCAAACATAACAGCATACAAAAATATACTTTCTAAAGCACAGCTCTACTTTAATTCCTTAAAGCTTTTTGCATTCTAAGTGGCATTTTTCTCTGTTGTAATATCAGGGACAAAGGGAAAGAAAAATGTCAAGAGAACCGAATTCCAATTAACTTGTAGGTTGATGTTTTAGTGTGAGTCACTTTAATAAGCTGGAATGAGACTTTTAACCATTAAAGAAGTCTGCCAATAGGGACCCAGATGTTCAACAGAAAATGGTGGACAAAGAGTGAAGTACAATGAGAAAATGCAAGTAAACACCATTAATGGTGGTAATGCCACTAATAGGGGAATTGAAATAACAATAGCAACAGATCTGGGCTAACTTAGCACTTGCCTAGTACATGTGAGGCCTTGGGTTCAAACCCCAGCACTATAAATAAATAAATAAATAAATAAACAGATCTTGACTCTACAAAATCCTATTTGATTCTTCCCAATCAGAACTTGGTAAATTATCACTAATTTAGTTGTTTGGTTTTTTTAAAAGTATAGGAATCAAAGCAGAAATAAACAGTTGAATATGACCATGTTGATTCATATTAACTGAGATACTACTCAATTTACTTTAGCATAGGCTAAATTATAAAAGTATTTTTAAAATAAAGTTTTCAATATTAAATCTTATACTAATATAACAAAATGTACCTTACGTGTTGCTTTATAGTTGATTATGAAACTAAAATTGTTGCAGCAAAAATTTTATCTTGATTCCACCCATACTTAAAAGTCCTATAAGAATCATCAATCCCTTAAGTATATTAAACATTTCTATTTCAACTATGCATTGTTTCTAAAGAAAAGTTTTATTACAGAAAAACCAAGCATTTGCTTGAACCCTTTTACCAATAATTAATTCCTGATTGATGGGATTCAAATTAATAAATCATATTGTGTCATAATAAACTCTTTGGAGATGTAAAATGTGGTAACATTACACTATTTGTTCCAATTACTATCTTGTGACCAGCTCACTGATTTCCATGAAGAGGCTAGCCTTTCTAAGGAGCTACCTATATTGTATAGCCTAACTATAGTTCTCATAGTGAAAATAACAAGTTTTGCTTTTTTTTCTTGATATTCTCTTTCTTATTTCTCCTTCCTTTCTTCTCAACCCATCCTTTATCATGGGTAAAAAGAACATCTCATCTACAAATAATGGCAATTATTAAAAATTAATATTATAAATATGATAGAATAGCATATTAAAAGGATTCCTTTTACAAAAGTTTAAATAGAAAATAGTTAACACAAATTCCATCAAACATAATTAAAATTTCTTCCATTCCTTTCTGTAAGAAGAAAGATCAGATCTTAATATTCCTCTTACAACTTCCCAGTGTTCAAACACAGTTCAATAAATAGAGAAATCAACATGGCATAATGAAAAAAAATGCTAACTTTGGAGACTAAAAAATCATGGCTTTCCAGTAAGTCTCCTCAACCATGAAAGTGGGTTATAATAATCATATAGGAATATTTTAGGGATTAAAAAGAATACAAATAAAGCACTAGCACATTGTAGATGCTCTGGTTATCACTAACAACATGTTTATCCTTTGGACAACTGAAGTGCACTTCCGGACTTACAATTCCTAAGGCACAGTGGTGGCAGAGGAGTGCTTCCACAGATTCTAATGCCCTCCAACTACTTCCATGCATATTTATCCTTCACTGATTAACTCTCTGACATAGTAAATAGTTTTGTCTATTGCCAGGGCTTCCAACTGCTCTCCATGAACTTATTCCTTAACCCCCTTTGTAAATTTGGTTCCCATCATATACTTTCTATACCCTTATGAACAAATAATCTACCAGCTCTTTCTCAATGTCATTCTCTAACTTTCCTTCTGAAATTCTACTTCTGGACCTCACCAATGTTAACATTCTGGTGCTATAAACCATGTAACCGTTTTCCAAATTTTCTCCACATCACTAACAGGATATTGGATTTGGACATTTTACTTGATGCTTTCCCCCCACCACTACTATCACTCTCCTTTGCATTCCTTGTCAGGTTCCACTTGAAGTTTCATAATTCCCCAAAACAGATTTTCTCTCTTCTAAAGTGTGCATTTTGGGGACTGTGTTGTCACTCTGTCTGCCATAGTAACATCTATTGATTAACAAATCAGTTAGGAGCCCTGAAATTTAGATTAAAAGCACATATATATGTCTAGCAAGGTTCAAAGAGGTCAGATGGCAGCTTTTTATGTTTCCAAGGGAAAATGGAAAGTACAGTTTGTATTGATTAGAATCAATATTGTAACTAAATTAAATGTTAATTTATATTTTCAAAAAGGAAAAATACCCAAGAATGGTGGCACACACCATAATACCAGTAATCCCAGCTATTTAGGAGCCAGAGGTAAGGAGGTTCAAGATTTGAGGCCAGCCTGAACAAAAGTTAGTAAGACCCCCATCTCAACCAATAAACTGGGTGTGGTGGTACACATACCTGTAATCCCAGCTACTAAAAAAAGCTAAGTGGTTTGCAGTCCAAAGACAGCCCAGGTAAAAACATGAGACCTTATCAGAAAAATAAAGCAATAAGGGCTGGGGAATGTGGCTCAAGTGGCAGAGTGTTTGCCTAGCAAGTCTGAGGTCCTGAGTTCAAACTCAATACCATGAAAAACAGATGGAGGGGCAAAAGAGTTCAAAAAGAGCCCCCAAAAATTAAATGCTAATTTATATTTTAAAGGGGGAAAACAAGAGAGTTCAAAAAGATAAAAATAGAGCTCATATTTGCTTGCACAATTTAAACACTTTTAAAGCTTACATCACTCTCTTAAGTTTACAAGTCTATAGATTTTATTTACTTATTTATTGAGACAGGGTCTCACTATGTTGCCCAGACTGATCTCAAACTCGAGCTCAAGTGATCCTCCTACCACAGACTCCTGAGTAGCTAGGACTACAAGTATGTTCCACCACACCTGACCTCTATATATCACTCTCTACAAAGGGAATGAATAAATGTAAATATCCCAATAGCTGAAACCTAAAATGATTTTCATTGTACAATTTGAGAATTCATACACAATATTTTCATTAAATCAAGTAGAAATGAATGATTCCTTATGAATTTATATGAGAAAGCAACTAATGTTCATGAACTAATCAAAAGACTCTTTGATCAAGAAAACACACATTAAACAAGTATGACAACATTTACTACTAAAAAGCTACTCTAATGCAAGGCTCAAAAATGGCAAATATTTGAACTATAAGGAGAAAGTACTATGTTTCCAAAACTCCTTGATCTCTTATATGTGGTACATTTAAAACAACATTCTTTACAGCAAACAAACAGGATTCGGGAATGCAAATTAATCTTGAAGAGCCAACAAATTAAAATGTGAATTTTATTAAGTACAATATATAAATATCAATATTAAGTTTCCCCTTCTCATCTCACCCCACTTCAGGATCATCTACTATAACCATATTAGGCTATATTTATTAAAATGTCAGAAGATGATATCAACACAGAACACACAGGTAATAATTATTATAGGGTTACCAAAAATTGAAACTAATTGTGAAAAAAGGAAAAAAAAAGATGCTCAAATAAAATGATTAGATTTACTTCTGAGTAATAGGAAGTAAGGGAAGCATCCTAAATAGTAAAAAATTAGGGAACCGGTTTAAAAATTTGGACTAGAGCACTAGTTTAAACTGAACTCTGCACTTTCAAGGTGTTGATCTTGAACAAGATTTAACCTCGAGTCTCAGTTTCTTTATCTGTAGATTGGGACTAATAATCCTTACTTCATAAAATTGTATAATTACATGAAATTAATTATGCAAAATACTTAGAAAGCACTTAAGCACAAATTAAGATCTCAATAAAATTGTATTAAAGTCCTAAACATTTTTGCAGCTGAAGTACTTCAAACCACCAAGGAAGAGATTAATTGCCAAAGCAAGGGAAAAATAAAAAGCCTCCCTCCCACCTCCCACCCTCTCTCTCTCTCAAAACTAGAAAATAAAATGTCAAAAAGGTAATACAGAAAACAAAAAGGAACACTATGATATCACTCATATATAGCAAATCAAATATGACACTACTTTAAAGAGATAAACTATTATCAAGTTGCCTTTATCCCAAAGAGAGCAATATTTGGTAATATCTACTAAGAAATTTTCTAATATAATTCATCAACCAATAGGTAACAGAAGAAAAACCACATTGTCACTTCAAGATATATTATGAGAGTATGTGATCATGTTTAATATCTATCTTAGTTCCAAAACAATAAAAGGAATGCAAGACTATTTTTTAACATAACATAAATTAAAATTTTGAAGAGCTAGGTGTGGTGGTTCATGCCTGCAATCCCAGCTACTAGAGAGGCAAAGATTGAGAGGATCACCACTCAAGGCCAGTCTAGGCAAAAAGTTAGTGAGAACACCTTAACCAATAAATCAGGCATGGTAGTGACATTCCAGTAATCCCAGCCACAAGAGAGAGACAGAAAGGAGGGTCACTGTCCCAGGCCAGCCCTTGACAAAAAAACAAAAGACTCAAAAGAAAAAAAAAATGGAATACACAACTGTGAAGCCCTAAAAGCATTCTCATTCAAATGAGAAATGAGCCAAGGATCCTCATTATTGATTACAATAATTTAACATTATTTTAGACATTCTAATCAATGCAATACAAAAAAAAAAAGAAGAAGAAGAAGAAGTAAGAATTAAATGTGAGGTGTGGTGGCATACAACTGCATTCCAAGCACTTAGGAGGCTGAGGAAGAAGAATCTTGAGTTCAAGGCCAGCCTGGGATACATGAGACTCTGTCTTTCAAAAAAAAAATTTGACTTGCCACTCTATATTAGAATACATCACAAACAGATTAAAGATGTAACCGTCTTTAAAAATTGTGAAACTAATATAAGGAAATAGAAGTAAATAGTTATATAATTTGGGAATGGGGAAAGTCTTTTCTAAGCAGACAGATACCAGAAGTAAATAGTTATATAATTTGGGAATGGGGAAAGTCTTTTCTAAGCAGACAGATACCTAAAGGAAAAATATGATCAACCTACCCACATTAAAAACGTTAAAAATTTGGGGCTGGTAGAACAGCTCAAGTGTTAGAGCACCTCCCAGGCAAGTGTGAGGCCCTGAGTTCAAATTCCACTATCATCACAAAAAAAAAAAGTTAAAAATTTGGGCTAGAGGTGTGGCTCAAGCAGTAGAGCACCCACTTTGTAAGCACAAGCTCTGAATTCAAACTCCAGTCCCACCAAAAAAAAAAAATGCTTAAAAAAAGAAAAACCCAAGGCCAAGGGCATAATTGAAGTGGTAGAACACCTGCCAAATAAGTACGAGGCCCTGAGTTCAAACTCCAGTACCACAAAAAAAAAAGAAAGAAAACCCTCACCAAAAACAAAATTAGAATGTAAATAACTGGGAAAGTTACTCACAATGTCATTTGATAATCTAATGATAACTGCATACACAAAGGACCCTCGTAACTCAGTTCTTAAAAATCTCTAATTTCATAATAGACAAAGGACACTAATAGACAATTCACAAAAAAGATGCCAGACATGGTGGCATATACTTATAACCCTAGCACTCAGGAGATTGAGACAGAAGGATCACAAGTTGGAGGCCATTCTGAGCTAAAATAGTGAGATCCTAACTCAAAAAGAAAAAGAATAAGAAGAAAGGAAGGAAGAAATGAAGGGAGGGAGAGAGGGGAGGAGGAAAGGAAAATATATATATATATTCATGTCACTAATAATCAATTGAAAATATTTACAAAAGATATCATTTCTTGTCAAAATAGCAGTTGAATATGGGGAAGTCGCTGGCATTCTCAAGCACAATTTGAGAATAAAACAAATATTAATTAAACCTTTCTGGAAGGCAATCTATTAATATTTATTGAAATACTGAGGTCATAACATGACTTCAGATCTATCCTAAGGAATTAAAGATAATGGCAGTGATTAATCTATAAACAATCGAACTGCTATCTCTTCAAAATTACTGAAAAGAAAAAATACTGGAAAGAGCTTAAATTTTCAACAACTGATATGGTGCTTAAATAAACTATGATAAATTCATAGCCAGAATATTAGCTGCACATTCAAAATGAATGTTATATTGCAAAGAATAATACTTTATTGACTTGACTTGAATGAACATTCAAAATCTTTTAGGTGAAAATAAGCTAGTGACAAAAACAGCACATACCCAAATTTTTTAATTATCAAAATACAGAATGCTTCTTTGTGTTTAATAAAATTTAAATACATTTAAAATTACCTATAAACTGATTCATCCAAATGTTAATAAGTATCTCTGGGTGAATTCACTATAAATGTTATTTATCCTATATGTATTCCTGAGTTTTCCAAATTTCCTACAATGACTAGGTATTATATTAGTAAGAAAATACAAAATGTTTTTACAATACTGTGATTATAGTAACAATAGTATCCCAAATCACACTAACATTGATATTCCAACTTTTTTTAGGTTACACCAAAATTAGGCATGCCCTCTCTCTCCAGATCAGATCACATTCTGATTCTTTAAGTACAATTAAAAATTTTTTCAGAGTTCTAGAATACATTTCACTGCACCTTTATTTATGCTCAAGTACAATGCCAAATAATATTCAGATATTAGCTATTCTGTTTTCATCCATCTACCAAACCTAAGCGTCAAGGTTAAAAAAACAAGCCCTGGACCTTTGGACCAGCTGGACTCAAGATTTTTATCTACATCTAAATCCCGAGCCAGAAAATTTTAAAAGAAAATTAAAAAGAGGGGTGGGAAAGCATAGGTATTAACTTTCTCAGGACAGAAAGTATGAACGGTTGACAACTTCCAGTCACAAACCTTCTCTGTCTCACTTTGGAGACAAAGGAATTATTTTCTCCTTCTATGACTTACAAGGGAATAGCAAGCAGAATTTCTTCAAAGATGCTTTAAACTGGAGATTTTCAAGTGTTAAATGTTTTCTTTCCTCAGTGCAAAAAATGCAGCCTAACTCTAAGCGAGCCAAAAAGACTCTGGGAGTACTTGACTCTCAAAAAGAAGCAATGGACAAACTGTTAATTTCATCTGCTTCCCTCCAGAAAAAAAAAAAGACAAATATTACATGGCGGTGCCAAGGGTCTCAGGTTCCATATAAGGGGTTTTTCTGAGGGGCATCCATCTTCACAATATTTCAGATACTCTGTAATTTTTTGAGTATCTAAAAAGGTACTCAGAAAACCAATCTTGATATTGCATGACAACAATATTGACAATGATAACAAAGAAATGTACTACCTCTAACAACATATTCTTTGTTAGAGATGCTTCTTCCAGAATTGTCTTTCTTTCCTACTGGTCAAAGCTCTAAATACATTCTCCTAGTTCCTCTAAGACTTAGTTCTAATAATCTCATCTTTTCTGAATCTCTTCCTTCCTTCCCTCTACTCTCACTTTCCTTCTGTAGGTAAATGAATAAATGCAACAGTCCTTCAAGCTGTATTCTTTTGCAGTGGTTTTCAACCACGCTTGCACATTGAAATTATCTAGGAAACTGTAAAATAATTACCAATGCAAGTAATCTATACAGACAGAAGTAGATCAGTGGTTTCCTGGTGATGAGAAGGAAAGATTACAAAGGATACAAGCAAACTTTAGGTGATGGATGTTTATTATTTTAATTGTAGTAAATGGTTTTACAAGTATAAATATATGTCAAACATTAAATTGCACAATTTAAATGAGAGTTTATAATATGCCAATTATACTTCAACAAGCTCTTGCTTACATTACTGATACCTGGGTCCTATGCTGCCCCCATTGGAATAGGGAGGGGTTCCCTCTGGAAAACAAAATCCTTAAAGACTGCAAATGTGTAGCCAATATTGAGAACCACTGCTCTATATCTAGCATCTTCTTTACTCAGTTTTCTTGAAAAGTCCCATTCAAGCTCATCTACTTTATCACCACCCATCCTTTCTTAATCTTCTGAAGTCCAGTTTCTGAACCACACCACTCAGTTAAAGCTGTACTTACTAAAGTCACCTATGGACTCCTGACAAAGTCACTGTTCACTGGGATCCTCTTCTTGATACCACTTTACAGCACTCCAAATTGTTGACTTGTTCCTCTTCCATTTGAAAATCTGTCTACCCTACCTGCCCAACAACCTGCCCCTCCTGCCTTTCCAACTACCACTCTTCTATCTCTTTCAGACTATTCTACATATTTCTGCTATTTTTTTTTGCCTGAGTGGGGGGAGGGAGCTGGTGGAGAAGTATTGGGGTTTGAAGTCAGGGCCTCATGCTTGCTAGGCAGGTACTCTACCACTTGAGCCACACTGCCAATCCTAATTCTGTCATTTATCAGAGTCTGTTCTCTGGCTGCTACGTTTATCATACTAAGGCTTTCACCGAGTCATTTCTATTAAACCAAATCAATACAGCTTCATTTCAACCCCCATTCTCTCTAGACCTGATTTCCTTTATACATTATACATCTACAGATCCAAATATCTATCTACATCTTTACCTAAGTGTCCCACTGATTCCTCAAATTCAAAAATAAAATTAATCATTTTCCTTCAATTTATATGTTCTCTGTTTCCAACCAATGAAACCAAGTCATATCCTCAGTGTCTTGCTTCCTCCTTTTTTCTTCCCCTAGATGATTAGGAGCCATCAGATTTTACTTCACTTTGCCAGAGGTGAGAGTCTAAAACACAAATCCAATAAATGGCTTCTCTTACATCATCTTCAATCTAATCCCTTAGGTAAAGGCACATTGTCCTGGTCTGTCTCTGTACCACCCTCACTATTCTCGTTTTCACTATTTCCCTACTAACCCTGCATAAGCCATGTCAAAGGGAACGTGATTGTCTCTGTCATCTGACAGTGTCCACTGATACTGACTTGTCATTGTCAGTGAATTCTCTAACTGCCATGGTTTCTTGTACCTCCTTGCCTTCTCACTTATTATATACCCTCTTCTTGGAAGGTTATTCACTTACCTCTTATACTTCAAAACTCTGTGTGCTCCCAACTCCCCACATCCAAGATGAGTTGGCCATCTCCTACTCTAAGCTCCCTCACTATACTAGGCATATCTCTATTCACGCTTTATTACATGGTATTATAAATATGTTACTTTATTATAATGCTAGTAACACCTTGTATATTAGACAGCAAATTCCTTGAGAAGAGCTATGACATTCATTTCTGTATCCCTAGTACTTACTCAGCCGGAGGCAATGATTTGTTTGATATAATTGCAAATATTTATAAAATGTAAATTTGATACCCCCAAAAAAGTATTGAATACTAGCATTTTTAAAGATATTTCTTAGACTTCATTATAAAATACATAATAGGCAATGGGATGCTGAATAAAAGAGTTGATTAAAAAGACAAGTTTAAACTTATTGTCAAAACAACTGTAAAAAAAAAAATACAACCAAGAGCAGATATGAAAAACAGAAATACAAAAAAAAAGGAAGCACAGTATTCACATCCAGATATTGTTAATGCTGATTATTAAGAGGGGTTTCAAATCCCTCTCTGTTAAGAATTTTAATAAATCAAATAAGGGCAAAATGAGCCAGCTCTAGAATTTATTTCTAAATTTATGCTAGGTTTCCTCCTTGCTACTCAGCTTAAATGAATTATTTGAATATCTGGTTTTAAAGCTACTCTTGACCAGCTCGTAAAGATGTTTTTGGTTTTTTTCTTTCTTGCCCTTCCTTGCACTTCAAAAATATGGTGCATACTAAAACTCATCTTATAAACGGTAAAATGGATTAACCTAAAGGGGAAAAAATGCTTACAAATGATGGAGAACTGTGGCTGTTAGGAATAGAATGTTCTCATGGCAAACACCTCCTAGAACTATCACATTGAGTCAAGGTTACACCAATCCTTACGACTTTATGCAGATAAGATTTTAAAAACTGAAAAACCTCCAATTGTAAAGTGATACATGAACCCAAGAGGTGGCACACTGCTGCTCCAAAACCTACTATGTGACCCAAAGGACAAAGAAATCTGCAAAAGGACAGTTTGGCCCTACGGCCTGTAGTACTGTCTGAGATAAGTAGCAGCTGCCCGTGGAACAAACTCCCCCTACCTGAAGACCGGAGCGCCTGCCAGGGTTCTGTGCACAGGGCTCTGTGCAGTATGCAACCACTCCGGCAAAACTAAAGCCTTTCAGGAATGTCTAAATCCAAGGTACAAAGCACACATGTGCACCGACCCTCAGTTTTGCTGAAGCCTACAAACTTGGGGTCTTTTTAATGCAAAGAGAAAAAAAAAAAAATCAGTTGAAACCCCGACGCTTCTCGAGGCTGGTACCAGCAGCCTCGGAAGAGAACTAACTCGTGGAATGAAGGGGGAAAGGGCTGCAGAGGAGATCTTTAGTGCAATAAACCACCAAGGAAGGAACCGTGGCTGCTTTCTCAGCCTTTCCGCCCCGCGCGGGACCAAAGAGCAGCTGGGTCCACAGTGACCATTTTGACCCCCAGACTGGACAGACAGAGCTGGCCTCGCTGGAGTGAGGGGAGAGGGTGGGATGGGGCGGGGGGGGAGGGGGAAGAGGCCGGAGCATCCGCGACCGGTGAAGGGGTGGGAGCGGGGTGGGGGTGCGGGGGTGGGGGCTCCCACCCTCCGCCGACCCTGCAGAGGGGCCCGAGACTGCGGCACCCGGGTCACGCCCCGAGGCTGGACCCCCTCCTGGCTGGGAAGGGGAGACCCGAAGTCCACGCACAAAGCTGCCGCCTCCCAAGCAGTCGGCGGGCTGCGCCCAACTTCGGGGCGAGCAGCCGCCGGCCGCCACCCACCCATCCGGCCCCGACGCCCCCCAGCGTCCACCGCCACCTCGCGCCCACCCGCGGAGCCTCGCGCGGAAGCCGTTACCCCTCAACGAAGCAGCAGCCCCAGGAACAAAGTCCTGTCCGCTACCCGCCCCGCCGCCTCGCCCCGGCTCCTCCCTGACAAAAAAGTTATCGGTCGCCGGCCGCCCCGGGGGCCCGGCGTGAGGCGTTCGGCCGGACTTACCAAAGCAGCTCCTGGAGCTCTAGCTGCAGAACCTCGACTTGGGAGTCTCGCAACAACAACGGCGACGGCTGCTCTGCTTTCTCTAAGTAGCAGCACCACCTGCCCCCCTTCTTTCTAGCAGAACGGGTCCTGGCGAGCCATCTTCCCCCTCCTCTCACTGACTGACAACCCAGCCCCGAGAGCCGCCGCTGCCGCCAGCTACTCTGACAGGCACAATCAGGGACCCGTCCCCGATCAGCCAACCACCACCGCCCCACGCCAGTTCAGCCTATCGCCGTCCCCCAGGGTGGGCTCAGAACAACTTCTCCACCAATGAGAACCTTCCGCTGCTGAACCTGGGGTGGAGTCATGAGGTGGGAGGGAGAGCGACTTCAATGGGCGTGGCCTGGTCGATGGGCGTGGTTGGGGCGCCCGGGGACGGTGATTGACTGTGGAGTTTTCGTTGGCCACTAGGCTACAGTGATCAGTAGCCAGGTCTCTTCAGACGCTGAACCCTTAGAGCGTATGATGTTCTTAGAAGAAAATAAACCCTACCGGGTGATGTGAAATATAATCAGAAAAGAGAAACAAAATGATATTTTAGTGTATTGGTCGGGAGAATTTAAATCTCAATAATTCAGTTCACAAGAATTTATCAAAATTTTGTCAGATCCTCTGAGGGGGGAAAAATGTACATTTTTGTAAAGGATAATTAAAAACTTGTCTCCCTAATTATATCATTACTTTTGGCTTAGCCTGTGTATAAGGATTGGAACCTGACCCCATCTGAGCCTGCTCCTCTATATATCCCACCATTTTGACCTTGTAAAGGCCCCCTACCAGGTCCTCTCATATCTAATTAGAAGAAAAAAATGAATCTCCATCCTGGAAGACAGGAAGCCATTCTAGTGTAACACTAGAAATGGGAAGGGTTCTCCAAAAGCACCAAGTGATTTTTTTCATACATGCCAAGCGATTAACAATCACGTGTGTGTGTGTGTGCGTGTGTGTGTGTTTGCATGTGTGTGTGTGCGTGCGTGTGTGCGTGTGGATTACTTGATGTCAAAGGACATCAGGCAAGTAAGTCCATGATCACTAGGGCAGATTGCCGGAACAGACAAGATCCTCCAAGGGCATAAGTCGGATAATAACAGAGCCAAGTTCAACAAGCAAGGAGAATGAAGGGCAAGGAATGATTGTATTTAAGAGAGTCTGGGAACTTCTGAAGGGAGACTTGTGAGTTTTATCTGAAAAGATAAATAGGGCCAGATGGGCTGCACACCTGTAATCCCAGCTACACGAGAGGCTGAGGCAGGAAAATTACAAGTTTAAGGCTAACCCAGGCAATTTAGTGAGAGCTTGTGTCAAAGAAAAATTTGTAAAAGGCTGAGGTATTTGTATAAGGAGGCCCTGGGTCCAATCCCCAGTACCACCACCAAAAAGAAGAGTTTGCCAAGAAAGAGGGATCACCATGTTTGAAGGCAGGGAACTGTGGAGGAGCAAGGAGTGGTGGGGGAACATTTGAGAAAATGGGTGGAGCCAAAAGATGAGGAGCAGTCAAAAATCAGACCACACAAGAAGCAAAAGGTTGAGATTAAATACAAGAAGCCTTATGGGCTGGTATAAGATATTTAGACTAGTATCCTCTGATAGCACTTTCTGCAAGGTTGAAAATGTTCTCTATTTGTGTTGTCCAAAATGGTAGCAACAGGCTAGTGGAGTGGCTCAAGTGATAGAGTGCCTGCTTAGAAAGTGTGAGGCCCTGAGTTCAAATACCAATGCCAGCTATTAAGCATTTCACATATTACATGACTGAGGAATGCAAGTTTTAATTTTAATTTTAACAACTCCCCTACTGGACAGCTTAGGTTGACATTTTATTCTGTAGGCAATGAGGGACCAGCAGAAGTTTGGTGTTGTTTATTTATTTGTTGTTTTGGAGACAGGGTCTCACTCTGTAGCTCAGGCCAGCCTCAAATTCACAGTCCTTCTGCTTCTGCCTCCCCAGTACAGAGATAACAGGGGCATGCTCCACAACTGGTCCAACAGAAGTTTTTAATCATGTGGCCAGCACAAACAGATATCTTTTAAAGATAAAAAGTCTACAACAACAGTGTAGAGTGCCTGTTCCCTTTGAGAGAAATCTTGGAAGAGCAGACCAGAGTCCTGTTGGAGGACTGATGTAATCATTTAAGTCCCCTAGCCCAGAGCCTGGTTAGTGGGGTGTTTAACTCAAAGGAATAAATAGGGACAGGAAGATGCAGAGAGTATGTTATACCTTGACATCATAGACACAAATGCAATCAAAACTTGAGAATTTAAATTGTGCTGTCAGGTCCTGGAGAGCCAGGGAGGGGAGCTAGAAAGGGAAGGAAAGCCAAAGGGTCAAATAGATCATAAAAGAGGGAGATAAGAGTAAACAAAGGAGTACAAACACACAGACACATTTATTGGCCATTGGTCATGTGTTTGCCTGATTTAAAAATCCAGGGTGTCTGATGGTAGAAAAGCCAGGCAGGACCAGGACAAGATTCCAGAAGATGAAGACCTAAACCACACTTGTAGAAGTGAGGATGGAAGGCAGGAGGAAATACTGATCTCTTGCAGTGTGTGTGTGTGCAAGACACTTGGTTTGTCAAGGAGTGTGTGTGCTGTAAGGAGGCTTACAGAATAGATAGCTGGATAACAAACTGGTGAAAAGTTAAGCAAAGATTAATCCTTTAATGCAACAGTAGAAGAAATGACGCAAGGAAGTACATAATTGATTCACTGTTCAAATGATTTTCTAGCAGAGGGAACAAACTGCCCTCCAGTCAAGAAAGGCTTCATGGAAGAGATATAAACTGAGCTGGTCTTGAAAAATGGGAGGATTTTGAATCAGAAAAGATAGATGAGGAGCAAACTCCTGGAATACCTAGAAAAAATAACAGAAGAGGGGAAGCACAAGCAATGTTCAGAGGGTATGGGAGGCAATTTGAGCCACCAGAGCCTGGCAGGCTAGAGGCTGTGAATAGTTAATTAGAGTGCCTTGAATACAGGCACAAATGTTCAGAAGGAAAATACTCTCTCCTTTTGCCTTGTGGCTTCCTATCTGCTCATGAGAATCATTTAGGATGCCTTCCAAAAATATTACTGTCCAAACCATACCCCACACCAGATTAATCAGAAAGTGAAGGAGTGGGTTGAATACATGAATCTTTTTAAAACTTCCCAAGTATTATAATGTACACCAAGGATTGAGATCAGGAGATGACATTGTAATGTTTGACTAATGCTATTAAGACTCTAGAGAAACTGAAATCAGCTTAACTATGTTCTTTTCTTCCTGCAAGGAGACAGGAAGCAGTCTATTGCCTGACTTTACTTCCCGTTTTACAGTGGTAAGATACATTAAACTCAGTCTAAGTTAAGTCTTCCTTTAAGAGTAAAGCCAATGCACAAATTCATGTTTGCAATCTACTCTTCATCACAATTTGCATGGATAAAAATAATTTCCAACAATAACAGTCTGCAGTTAACTGTTAGATATAACCATTTATATTTTAGTCCCCAAACACTAGGAAAATGCCTAAGAGAACATTTTGTTTCAAAAGGGAGATGCTTTTAACCTACTTTATAAAAGTTAGCATATTCCAAACCTTTCCTATCCATATTTGCTAGCCTTTGATATCTGGAATCACGAGGCTACACTAACTATTAAAATGCTTTTATCTTATTGAATGTAAGTTTATAAAAAGCTCAATTGACTATTATATAGGAGGAACAGCTCCCTAGGATATTAAACTTCAGGAACTTTAAGGAAATATTAGCTCAAATATATTTCTATTGAAGTTAACTGGAAAACAACAACATAATGTGACTGGTTTTTTTTAATGAAACAGGAGAATTTTGCCTTGGGGAAAAAAAAACATGAAAAGTATATCAAAGTATTACTTTAGCAGTATGTTAAACACATTAAAAGGGAAAAAAAAGAGTATGCCAAAAAGGTTATCCACTGTGTGAGTATTAAGGTAACTCCCTGGCTAGGTCCCCCTGCTGAGGTAGCAAGCAGCCTGAGCCATAATCTATGCCATAAACTCCCTTTAAGAACCATGTAATCTGAAGGTAGCCATGCTTAAGAGGTGATATGACATGAACACACCACCCCAACAAGGATGGCAGTGACTATCTACACCCATTCTCTTTTAAGAACTTGAACTGGGAATAGGAAGAGAAAATCACATAGTGGGAGCAGAAGCTAAACAGGCAGTACAAAGCAGACTTGAGAAGCCAGAAAGGGGACAAATTATGAGAAAACTGAAGCCATTAGGTGGAGAGGAGACATGCACAGTGGAGAGTGACGTGGTTAATGAAGGCTCAGTAGAAATAGAGACAGAGTAGAACAAGTCACTGTCGAAAAGATGGGGATGGCCAGGGAGCAATGAGATAATCCTTTTCCTGCAGCTTCACTGGATCATTCCAACACCCCATATGTGTAAGGTCCAGCTGTACCCATTTCCAGAATCCCGTAAGATTCCCATCTCCATTACCTACGATATTTGAAGTGACTCACCATGTCTTTCATCCTTGTATAAACCAGTAAGTAAATTTTAAGAACTGTGGACTGTGACATTATGATACGTATTTTGGTTTTCATCCAAGTTCCTGGCTTATAACTTCCATAACTTTGCTTATTCTCTAAATTACCAGAACAATAAAATATTTGGCCTTTTGTCTTTAGTTCCTGAAGCAGCTTTGGAGCAGTGTCAGAGGGACAAAGGTGAAAAACACTCTCTTGTTATAATGTTAGAGCACTCTAGGCCTTAGGTAGAAGCCTCAGAGAGCAAAATCTCGCTTACTGACATTGTCCTGGCCTCTTTTCCTCTATTCCTTTTTTTCCCAGACAGGCCATAGAAATTAGGAATATACTCTAATCTTCCCCTGCTTTTCTGTCTTGGAGCTGGCCATAAAGAAATTCTCTGATTTACCTTGTTTGATAGTTTATCAGAAGATCCCCATTTCTGAATGGGTCCTGCCCCCTACCCTAGAGAAAGGAATGCTTCACAGAGAGGCCAAGAAGAATCTGAACAGACAGGCTTTGCTGGGTTTCTTCACTGAGTCTATCAGCATTAGATCAGACCTTTCTGTCCAATCATATTTCTACGTGGTTGTCCATGCTTTAGTCATGCTTATGCAATGAAGTCCCCACAAAAATCCAAAAGCACAGTGTTCAGAGAGTTTCTGGACAGTTGAACATGTGAAGACTTGCAGAATGGTGAACAAAGACTCACCCATGTGCAGGAGAGTGGCACAACTCAGCTGCATAGCGATGGAAGCTCCTGCACTGGAGACCCTTTCACACCTTACCCTATGCAACTCTGCAGCTAGCTGGTTATTTGTATCTTTTAAAATATTCTTGGTAAATGTGAGTAGTATTTCCCTGAGTTCTGTAAATTACTTTAGCAAATTAATCAAGCCTAAAGAAGGAGGGCTCAATTTATAGCCAATCATTCAGAAATTCCAGAGGCCTGGACTTGAGACTGGTATCTAAATCCCTCAACCTGTAGGATCAGACACTACCTCCAGGTAGAGACAGTCAGATGGAATTAGAGGTCACCCAGATGGTGTCTGCTGCAGAATTGCTTGCTGGTGGGGAGAAATCCCCACACATCTTGAGATCACAGAAGTGATCTGTGTTATGAGCATATAGGAGGAGAAACTTGATCTCCTCAGTAGATCAAGTGAAAGAAGCAGGACCAATTGTGTTTGGAACTCTACCTTCCAAGGCTAGTTATAGTTTTTTTTCTAGAAATAACATCCCTGGAAAGAAGACAACATTCTCCATATCTTAAAAAAATTTGTAAATTGAAACTTTATAACAAGTATTTGAAGGAGAAAGAAATTCTGCTTTTTCTTGTCTTTTGGGGTTTTTTGACAGTATTAGGATTTGAACTCAGGACCTCATGCTTGCTAGGGAGGCACTCTACTACTTGAGCCACTCTACTAGCTTTCTTGTCTTTTAATGGCTGAGCCCATTTGACTCATATTTCTCAGTAAGCCATGCAGATAGAGGAGAAGAATACAATGACAAACTGCTAACCTCAAGTGATTGGAAGTGAAAAATATTCACATATATCTTCTAAGATATCTTATTAACCAATGTCTTCTACAAGAATTATTGTTAGAGGAGAATTGTCATGCATCTTTTATGAATCACATTTTTGAAAATATTTTGTGATATGGTAAAAAGACATTTCTTTTATCATGTTAGGCGAGAAAATGGATAAAAACTACATATATGACAAGGCAATAGTTTCATTAATGTTTGTGTCAAGAGGATCTATCAGCAACATAAAACCATGGAGAACTCATGGATAAGCTTTATTTTCTTCTTCATACATGTTTTTAGTTTGTCAAATGTTCTACAATAAATGTTAGTTTCATAACAAAAATAAATGTTAGTTTAATAAAATAAGTATTAGTTTCAAAGTGTACATTGTTTTTAAGATGAAGAGAGCAAACTGTATATTGTTCTGCCTAAGTGAACTTCAGTTAAACATTCTTCCTCTCTCTGTTAGCCAATGCATTATTCAAAATTCGTTAAAATGTACTTCTAAATGCTACAGAAAAGCTCCTATTTTTTGCTGACAAAGACCCCACTAAAGAGTATTTAGTATAAAAGCATGAACTTGTAAACAGATGTTCTCTGACAAACAGGGACACGGAGGTCAGAAAACAGCACAGAGAAACTATGCTGGCAAGTACAAATTGTGACTCCCCCAGAGGAAGTTGAACTGTGGTTTGTCATCTTTGGGTCCCCTGCAATAGTCAAATGCTTGGCCCACAAAGGAACCTCAGAAACACACATTAAAGGAACACATGAAATGAAACCAAACTGTTTCAGTTTGGTTTGTGAGTTTTTTTTCAGGTTTGCACCCATATCTCCAAATCCCTAAGCCAAGTATTGGACAATATGGTCTCTCCCCTTTCTGATCACTTACTGCACTTATTAGAGCAATAAATTGCAATTGTATTCAGTTTAATATCTCATTGTGTATCACTCAAGTAGTTCTAAAATCATTTCCCATATGTTGATCCCTCTGTCGGAGAGCAGAGGCAGCAATCAGGCACACACTTCCTTGATTTCTTTGTTGAATGGCATGAAATTCCCAAAGCAAGTCAACAAACACAGCTGGGGAGGAAGAGTGGATGAGTCTGAGACCTCAAGGTCCAGCTGCAGAGAGAAGGATGGAAGGCATGGCAAGAGGAGACACACCCTCAAACAGTTCTGCCAGCCCACTGTCTCTGCTTTGTAAGGACAAAGTGAGTCCACCACATGAATAATACTTCCATTTTTTAATTTTGTTCTCATCTACTTAGTCATCATCACCACACCCTCATATTCATGCCAAAAAAGTGTCAGTAAGAGAACCCAGCATCACTAAATGGTCAGTAAGAATGAGAATGGCTTCCATGTCTTCCACCACCATGTGGAAGTGACCTGGCCCATCATCATTACACTGGCAAAGAGAAAGCATGTATTTTTTTCATCTTCTCTGTTTACCTAACACAGACATGTTCAAGGCCAGCTACCCTGTCATTTAAAGGTTGCTGTCCATAAAACCTCTACCCCTGTGGGCTAGACCATTGTACTAACCCTTAAAGTCACTCTTGAGGATTTTTATTTTGCAAAGTTTAATTCACCAGGAGGTTAAGAAGCTACATCAGCCATGAAAAATTTAGCAAAGATTCATTGTCAGTCCTTAAGAAAGAGGAAGACATTAGGAAAGAAAATGGGGAGGGTAGAGGGAAGGGATATAAATATTTGAGGCCAGGACAGTACCTAGGGAGGACTCTTGGGCAAGAAGACATTAGCTGGGATTGAGAAGAATAAGGTGACTGTTGAAGGAAATTAAATGAAACAAAAGTCTCAAGGAGAAGCAGACCATGGGGACTTGAGTCAGTCCTGCCAGTTCTGCAATTGTAACTTTAAAAACTTAAAGAACAGTAGCCCCTCTCCCTGCTTTACTGGCAAAGGATATATCCCAAGACTCCCAAGAGATAGCTAAAGCTGAGTATGATACCAAGCCCCATATGTATTTTTCCTATATGTACATACATATGATAAAGTTTAACCTATAAATTAAGCAAAGAAATTAACAATAACTAAAAATAAAATGGAACAATTATTATAATATGCTATAATAAAATTGCCAGCATCACTAAGCTTGAACATTGGACATTATTAAATAAAATAAGGGTTGCTTGAACACAAATACAGCAATACTGCAATAGTCTAGCTGAAAATGAAGATGAATACTAAATGACTAACAGGCATGTAGTATATACGGTGTGGATATGCTGGACGAAGTGATGATTCACATCCTGGGCGGGAAGGAACAGGACAGCAGATTTCATCATGCTATTCAGAACAGTTTGCCATTTTAAACTCATGAGCTATTTATTTCTGGAATTTGCCATTAATATTTTTAGACTGCTATTAACCATGGGTTACTAAAATGGTAGATAGCAAAACCTTGGATGAGGAGAGGGGACTACCATACAATATATACACCGAAAAATAGAAAAAACAAAAATACAATTAGTCCAGTGTGTTGTCACAAGGCACACACTGCAACCAGTTCACTAAAAGCATTATTGATTCAATCTAGATGTCCTGTTGAACCCATTCCTAATCACCACCCCACCTTTCTTCCCAAAGGTGACCCTGTTTTGACTCCCAGTGCTTTAGTTTATCTATGCGTGATGAATTACTGGCTTTTTTCTCTCCATACTTTGTCTATGGAGTCTAACCATGCTTCTTGGTGCAATTCCATTTGTTCATTTTCATTACTGCATAATTCACTGTATGAATATACCACAGCTTTTTGGACTTAGAATTGGTTGATGGACAGTTGAGTTGTTTCCAGTCATGGTCAGAGGGGAGGGGCTATAACAAAGCTGTGCCTCTCCATGCATTCATACATGCACTCCTGTGGTTCATGCAGGAGTGGACTTGCGGGGTACAGCATCAATGCATGCTCTCTTTTAGATGATGCTACTTTTCCAAAGTAGTTGTACCTCTTACACACCCACCAGTGGAATATGAGAATTCCAGTTGCTCCATATACTTGCCAATATTTGAATTATCAGTTTTTTAAATTCTAGCTATTCTGGTGGGTGTGTAGTGCTATCTCATCGTGGTTTTAATTTGCATTTCCTTGATGACTAATGCAGACCTTTTTGTGCTCTGCCATTTTAAAGGCATCTTGGCATATCTGTTTTATTTCAAATCACTGCTCAGCCACATTTAGATTTAGAACCAACAATCATTTAAGTCCCGACTGTGAGTCAGAATCTATGTGTGTTCAATTTCTTCACATACTCAATATCTCTCTATATTTTTGTCTGGACTCTGTGGTTTCTGGTCAATCCTGAGAGTTTAGCTCCAGGATGTATTATTACTGACATGGCTTGTGTAGAGAGCACTTAGAGATGAAAAATGTCCCAGCAAGAGTTGAGGAGAGAGGTAGCAATGGGATTGAGTGTGGAGAGTGAAAAACAGCTGGATTTTCAAACTTTATGGTTCAAGAAGGGTAGATGACAGTTTCTATAACTAAAACTTTAACTTACCAACTACAAAATAGGATAATGAGTAATGCTTTTAGAGATAACACCAGTCTTTATAAGCAAGAGAAGGGTGAACCCGTGTTATAGATAGTATTATGAAATAAAAATCTCTCAGGAAGATCTTTCTCTGAATGACTCATTGACAGAATAGGCTCTCTGAAAGTGTGGGTAAACTTCTGGTAACATGATGTACTTTGAAGGCCAAACACAAGTTTAGTTGACCTCATATTCCACCTGACAGAGTTTTGTCCAGAGGTGGCAAGAGAGGCAAAGAGGCTTGTTCTGTTTTAGAAAAAAAGACTGACTTTCCTTCCTGCAAATCTTAGCTGAGAGGCAGTAGCAGCTGGACCTTCCTTTGCTGCTTCCATTATAAGTTGATTGGACTTTGAATATTCCATCTAGAGTCAACTGATCAGACTGAGATGCTATCAGTATGGAGAGAGTAGCCAGGAATGAGAATAAAGGGAGAAAACTTGGGAAGGTTGCCAAGTAGCAACACAGAACAGTTAGACACACTTTTATTTAGCAGATCCTCTGCTGAAATCTCACTGAAAGGGAAACCCTAAAGAACAGATAGGCCTTGACAAGCAGAGGACCAAGGACAACCTAAAATGTGGGGCACCATTCAAGGAGGAGAGAGAGTGGCTACAGGCTGAACCAGGGACTAACTGGAAGGGGATGAAGGAATCTTGACAGGTATGGGCATGTGATCACTCACAAAGGCCAACCATTTCCCAGTTTTCCCTAAAGCAAGCTTTGCAACTTAGAGAGCCCTGAATTCCTTGATCAGCCAACATCATCAACAGACCTAATAGGATGAGCATTTTGGCCTCCTTCAGTGCCCACAGAGATTACCACATAGCTCACCTGGAGCGCACTTGGACAGATCAAGTTGACCTCTCCTAGTGAGGCAGATTCACCCAGCTTAGCCAAAGAGATACAGCTTGGCTTCAAGATAGGCACTACATTGATCACCTGTGTGACACTATAGTGAAATAAATATTTGATACAGGCTACTTACGAAGATGAGGTTTATTTAGCTCATGGTTTTGGAGATTCAAAGTCCAAATGGCATGGTGTGTGCGCTACAGTGGCTTCATCGTCTCATGCCACAGATAGCAGGGGAAGGAGTAGGTACAGGAACAAGCAAGGAACTGGATCTCAAACCAGGATCAAAGGGAATGGGAGGGCCTTGCCAGGCTTGCTCCTTTTATAACAACACTATCAGCAGAACTACCAATGGTTAATGCCAGAACTACCCCACACACCCGCAATGACCTAAGGACCTCTTATGAGGCCTCACTTCTTAAAGCTCCCACCAGCTCCCAAGCCCTTAACACATAAATCTTTGGAGGGGCACAGTGAGACCATATCCTAACCATAACAGACACATTTTGATTTCTGTGCAGTTTGTACCTGTTGTGTTTGAAGGAACTGTCTTCCTTATTCAGATCAATAGCCCAGTGCTGCTGGCATATGTCTGCCTAAGTCAGAAATCTTATTCTATTTCTCCTTCCCTAGGAAACAGAAGAGCTGAGAAACTGAATTGTGAGGCCAAAATGAGATCATGAGGAGGCCCAGAGGGAGATACAGAGTAGGGGAGTGGAATGAACTAGAGTCAAGGCTGAGCTGAATCCTCACATTGCTCTTGTAAGATGTGTAACCTTGGGCATTTTGTCTTTCTCATCTATAAAATGACAGGATTGGACTCTGATCTGAAGGTACAACATTTCTTTAATTGACACATATGGGTTTTATTTAAAGTTCTCACCACCCAAAAAAAGGAACCTTTATATAGTTTTGGTGGAAATGTAAATTAGTGCAGCCACTATGGAAATCAATATGGAGGTTCCTTAAAAAAATTAAACGTAAAACTACCATATGACCCTGCTATACAACTTCTAGACATACATACAAAGGAATTTAAGCCCTTAGATAACATAAGTCCTTAGAATATAAGATACCTATATACCCATGTTTATAGCAACACTATTAACAATAGCAAAAATATGGAATCTGCCTAGGTGTCCATCAACTGATGAATGGATAAAGAAACTGGTGTATTACACGATGGAGTATTACTCAGCCATAAAGAAAATGAAATGTGTCACTTACAGGAAAATGGATGGAACTAGAGATCATCATGTTAAGCAAAATAAAACAGACTAAGACCAGCATATGCAGAATCTAGTCTTTAAAAATGAATAACAGGAATATAAAGCAGGTCCTGTTTGGGGGTGAGGATCAGTGGGAAGAGGGAGGGTGACAGGTTGGTGAATATGGTCAAAGTACTTTATACTCATGTATAGAAATAGAACTATGAAACCTGTTGAAATTGTTTTAAGAAGGGGAAAGAAGAGCTGAGGGGGAGGGACAGAGGGTGTGAGTTTGATTGAAGTATACTGTGTGTATGTATGGAAGTATCACAATGAAACCCCTTTGTCCAACTAATATATGAAATAAAATGTTTTCCTCACAAGTTAGAAGCACAGGACAGGAAGCCAGGCAATGCTCCATTTCCCCTTCAGTTCCTTGATTTATCTGCCCCTATATGGCTCTCCCCCTCACACTACATCTCTTCTTTTCCCTTGCTCTCCACTTCTGTCTGACTTTGGCCAGTGAAAGACACTTGAAGTACAACTGAGGGCTGAAGGAGAGAGACAGAGAGAGAGAGAGAGAGAGAGAGAGAGAGAGAGAGAGAGAGAGAAGGTACTGTGGTTTGAATATTTGTTAAAACCTAATCCCAAATGTTATAATACTACGAGATGGTCCTTTAAAAGGTAACTAAGACGTGAGGTCTCCCTTGCCCTCTCTTTGCCTATCTATCTTCTGCCATATGAAGACACAGCATTCAGGGCATCATCTTGGAATTTCAATCAGCAAACCAACCAGCACCTTGATAATTGACTTTCTCAGTCTCCAGAACTATGAGCCAATAAATTTCTCCTCACTATAAATTAGCCAATTTGTAGACAAGAAGAAGGAATAAAAGGAATACAAATAGGTAAAGAAACTGTCAAAATATCCCTATTTGCAGACGACATGATCCTATACCTTAAAGACCCAAAAAACTCTACTCAGAAGCTTCTAGACATCATCATTAGTTATAGCAAGGTAGCAGGATATAAAATCAACATAGAAAAATCATTAGCATTTCTATACACTAACAATGAGCAAACGGAAAAAGAATGTATGAAAACAATTCCATTTATAATAGCCTCAAAAAAAATCAAATACCTAGGTGTAAATCTAACAAAAGATGTGAAAGACCTCTACAAGGAAAACTATACACTTCTGAAGAAAGAGATTGAGGAAGACTATAGAAAGTAGAGAGATCTCCCATGCTCATGGATTGGTAGAATCAACATAGTAAAAATGTCGATACTCCCAAAAGTAATCCACATGTTTAATGCAATTCCCATCAAAATTCCAATGACATTCAAAAGAGATTGAAAAATCTACTGTTAAATTTATATGGAAACACAAGAGGCCATGAATAGCCAAGGCAATACTCAGTCAAAAGAACAATGCAGGAGGTATCACAATACCTGACTTCAAATTATATTACAAAGCAATAACAATAAAGACAGCATGGTACTGGCACAAAAACAGTCATGAAGACCAGTGGAACAGAATAGAGGACCCAGATATGAAGCCACACAACTAAAACCAACTTGTCTTTGACAAAGGAGCTAAAAATATACGATGGAGATATAGCAGCCTCTTCAACAAAAACTGCTGGGAAAACTGGTTAGCAGTCTGCAAAAAACTGAAACTAGATCCATGTATATCACCCTATACCAAGATTAACTCAAAATGGATCAAGGATCTTAATATCAGACCACAAACTCTAAAGTTTGTGATACAGGAAAGAGTAGGAAATACTCTGGAGTTAGTAGGTATAGGTAAGAACTTTCTCAACGAAACCCCAGCAGCACGGCAACTAAGAGATACCATAGATAAATGGGACCTCATAAAGCTAAAAAGCTTCTGTTCATCAAAAGAAATGGTCTCTAAACTGAAGAGAACACCCACAGAGTGGGAGAAAATAATTGCCAACTGTACATCAGACAAAGGACAGATAACCAGAATATATAGGGAACTTAAAAAACTAAATTCTCCCAAAACTAATGAACCAATAAAGAAATGGGCAAGTGAACTAAACAGAACTTTCGCAAAAGAAGAAATTCAAATGGCAAAAAAACACATGAAAAAATGCTCCCCATCTCTAGCAATAAAGGAAATGCAAATTAAAACCACACTAAGATTCCACCTCACCCCTGTTAGAATAGCCATCATCAGCAACACCACCAACAACAGGTGTTGGCGAGGATGAGGGGAAAAAGGAACCCTCTTACACTGTTGGTGGGAATGTAGACTAGTACAACCACTCTGGAAAAAAATTTGGAGGCTACTTAAAAAGCTGGACATCGATCTACCATTTGATCCAGCAATACCACTCTTGGGGATATACCCAAAAGACTGTTACTCCAGAGGCACCTGCACACCCATGTTTATTGCGGCACTATTCACAATAGCCAAGTTATGGAAACAGCCAAGATGCCCCACCACTGACGAATGGATTAAGAAAATGTGGTATCTATACACAATGGAATTCTATGCAGCCATGAAGAAGAACGAAATGTTATCATTCGCTGGTAAATGGATGGAACTGGAGAACATCATTCTGAGTGAGGTTAGCCTGGCCCAAAAGACCAAAAATCATATGTTCTCCCTCATATGTGGACATTAGATCAAGGGCAAACACAACAAGGGGATTGGACTATGAGCACATGATAAAAGCGAGAGCACACAAGGGAGGGGTGAGGATAGGTAAGACACCTAAAAAACTAGCTAGCATTTGTTGCCCTTAATGCAGAGAAACTAAAACAGATACCTTAAAGCAACTGAGGCCAATAGGAAAAGGGGACCAGGAACTAGAGAAAAGGTTAGATCAAAAAGAATTAACCTAGAAGGTAACACCCACGCACAGGAAATCAATGTGAGTCAATGCCCTGTATAGCTATCCTTATCTCAACCAGCAAAACCCCTTGTTCCTTCCTATTATTGCTTATACTCTCTCTACAACAAAATTAGAGATAAGGGCAAAATAGTTTCTGCTGGGTATTGAGGGGGGGAGCGGGAGGGGGTGGAGTGGGTGGTAAGGGAGGGGGTGGGGGCAGGGGGGAGAAATGAACCAAGCCTTGTATGCACATATGAATAATAAAAGAAAAATGAAAAAAAAAAAAAAAGCTAGACATTGATCTACCATTTGATCCAGCAATCCCACTCTTGGGGATATACCCAAAAGACTGTTACTCCAGAGGCACCTGCACACCCATGTTTATTGCGGCACTATTCACAATAGCCAAGTTATGGAAACAGCCAAGATGCCCCACCACTGACGAATGGATTAAGAAAATGTGGTATCTATACACAATGGAATTTTATGCAGCCATGAAGAAGAACGAAATGTTATCATTCTCTGGTAAATGGATGGAATTGGAGAACATCATTCTGAGTGAGGTTAGCCTGGCCCAAAAGACCAAAAGTCATATGTTCTTCCTCATATGTGGACATTAGATCAAGGGCAAACACAGCAATGGGATTGGACTTTGATCACATGATAAAAGCGAGAGCACACAAGGGAGTTGTGAGGATAGGTAAGACACCTAAAAAATTAGCTAGCATTTGTTGCCCTTAACGCAGAGAAACTAAAGCAGATAAAGCAACTGAGGCCAATAGGAAAAGGGGACCAGGAACTAGAGAAAAGGTGAGATCAAAAAGAATTAACCTATACCCACGGGTTTCTGCTGAGGGACAGCGGAGGGCGGAGTCACAAGGAGTCCCCTGTGCAACCGCAGGGGACAGCATCGCGCTGAGCCGGTGCAGAGAATCTCCACTTCACGTTAAACGGAGAACCGAGGAGGCCCCCGGGGCCGCCAGGGGCCGGCGCCCATACGGCTTGGGAAGACGCGGACCAGGTGAGCTTCGCGGTACCGCGGTTCCCCCGCAGACAAGCCTGGGCCAGAGCAGCATAGCCCCCTGGACAGACTGACCTCCACCCGGGAAAAAAGAGAAACTGAGTAATAAGCAATAAGAACAGTTAAGACGCTGGAAAGAGGGTGGGGCGCCCTGAGCGCTGAAGATTGGGGGAAGGGAACCCTTCCCGGGACTGTAAAGAAACGAGCCGGGCGGGCCGGAGAGGCTCTGGCGGGAGCGGGGCGCGCCAGCAACCAGGAGCAGGGACGCTTGTGAGAGGAGGGAAGACCCACTTCCCACGTGAACTGTAAATAAACACGCAGGCCTGACAACGCGGGGCAGTGTCGCCTTTCCCAGTGCTTGGAAAGGGAAAAGCCTGTAGCAGAGGCCCCCCTCCCCCGCACAGGAGAACTCTGAGCAAACAAAGCCTGTGGGACCAGGTGAGTGCTAGCTCACCCCAGAGATCTGCATAAATAACGCCGCCAGCTACAGGCTGAGAGCAGCAGGCAGGCAAGCCACAGTTGCAGATACCACTCTCAGAACTGCCTTCAAACGCTTTTTCTTCTTTTTCTCCCTACCTTTGATGAGAGAACAACCGAATTACACCTGCAAGCCGAAAAACTTACTGAAACTATTGCATTTGAACTGGGGACACTTGGTGGGGCTTTTTTTTTATTTTTTCTTCTGTGTGTGTGTGAGTGTAGTTTTGTTCTACTTTATGCATCCCCTTTGATGAGACAACTACAGAACAACATCTGAGGCACCAACTCCAGGACTGGAGATTAAGACGGACATCCAAATTATTAAGACTGAAATTGCATTGCATATAAACTTGGAAGTTTTTTGGTTTTTTTTTTTTTTTTAATTTCCTATTTTCCATTTTATTTTAATTCATTTTTATAAATAGATATTACTTTCATATACTTATTTTTTATTTTTTTTATCTTTGATTTTCAATCTTCTCTCTGTCTCTCTATTGTCTGTTCAGCTTACTGTCGATTAGTACACTAACACTCCCTGTTTATACCTTTGAAACTCTCTTGTCTGATACCTTGTTCTGCTTTCTCCCTCTTGTCTGTATATTTGTTTTCCCCTTTTCTTTAACTTCTTGCTTTCCATCTCAGCTCACTCTTCCATTCTCAATATTACCATTGTTATTATTACAAGCTAGAAAATACTTAATTACACACAGTACAGGGACAGTAACAACACCAAGGACAATGACAGGAAGACAGAAAAAACAAGGAAACCAGTTTCCCCACAGCAAAAAATTAGTACAGGAACCAGAGGGGAATGAAGAGAACAGAAACTCAGAGCCAGACTCCAACAAAATGAAGATAAACTATGCCAAAGGACCCAATGAAGCCTACAAGAATAATTTAAAAGAAGACATACTACAAGTACTCAATGAGAATTTTATAGAGATGATACTGGATAGGGTCAACCAAGATGTACAGGAGACACTCAAGAAATTCCAAGACAATAAAAATAGAGAATTTGAAAAAGCAAAAGAAGAAATAAAGGAAACCATAGAAGCACTGTATAAACACCAAAGTGAAAGAGAGAACACAATGAATAAATGGATAAATGAACTCAGGACAAAAATAGACAACAATAAAGAAGAAAACAGCCAGGATATGGAAAACCTCAGAAAAAAGAACGAAACAGAACTGCAAAACAAAACGGAAAGCCAATCCAGCAGAATAGAACAAACAGAAGACAGAATCTCAGAACTTGAAGATGAAATGGTAATTAAAGGAAAAACCGAAGAACTATTAATTAAACAACTCAAGACCTGTGAAAAGAAAATGCAAGAACTCACCGACTCCATCAAAAGACCAAACTTGAGAATCATGGGCATCGAAGAAGGAGAAGAGGTGCAAGCGAAGGGAATGCGTAATATATTCAACAAAATAATAATGGAAAATTTCCCAAATCTAGAGAAAGATATTCCCATACAAATGCAAGAGGCCTCCAGGACACCAAACAGACCAGATCAAAATAGAACTACTCCACGACATATCATCATTAAAACAACAAGTTCAGAAACTAAGGAAAGAATATTGAAGGCTGCAAGAGAGAAAAAACAAGTAACATACAAAGGTAAACCCATCAAAATCACAGCAGACTTCTCAACAGAAACATTAAAAGCAAGAAGAGCGTGGGGTGAGATCTTCCGGGCACTGAATGAAAATAACTTCAACCCCAGGATACTCTACCCAGCAAAGCTATCATTCAAAATAGATGGAGCAATAAAAGTCTTCCATGATAAGCAGAAACTAAAACAATATGTGACCACAAAGCCACCATTACAAAAGATTCTGCAAGGGATCCTGCACACAGAAAGTGACACCCAACTTAACCATGAAAAGGCAGGCAGCACCAAACCACAGGATAAGAAAAAGCAAGACAGTAGAGAGTAACATCAAGTTAGGTACACACAATCAAACCTTCAAACAACTAAGATAACTAAATGGCAGGAATCACCACATACCTATCAGTACTAACACTTAATGTTAATGGACTTAATTCACCCATCAAAAGACACCGTTTGACAAAATGGATTAAAAAAGAAGATCCAACAATTTGTTGCTTACAGGAGACTCATCTCACCGACAGAAATAAGCATATGCTTAGGATGAAAGGCTGGAAGAAGATTTACCAAGCTAATGGCCCCCGAAAACAAGCAGGAGTAGCAATACTTATCTCTGACAAAGTAGACTTCAAACCTACATTGATCAAACGAGACAAAGAAGGACATTCCATACTAATAAAAGGGGAAATAGACCAAAAGGAAATAATAATCATCAATCTGTACGCACCCAATGTCAACGCACCCAATTTCATCAAACATACCCTGAAAGACCTAAAAGCATATATAAACGCCAACACAGTGGTTGTGGGAGACTTTAACACTCCATTATCATCAATAGATAGGTCATCCAAACAAAAACTCAATAAAGAAATCCAAGATCTAAAATATGCAATAGATCAAGTGGACCTAGTAGATGTCTATAGAACATTTCATCCAACCTCTACACAATATACATTCTTCTCAGCAGCCCATGGAACCTTCTCCAAAATAGATCATATCCTAGGGCACAAAGCAAGCCTCAGCAAATATAAGAAAATAGAAATAATACCGTGCATACTATCTGACCACAATGCAGTAAAAGTAGAACTCAACAACAAAAGTAAAGACAAAAAACATGCAAACAGCTGGAAACTAAATAACTCATTACTTAATGAAGAATGGATCATCGATGCAATAAAAGAGGAAATTAAAAAGTTCCTAGAAGTCAATGAAAATGAAAACACAACCTACCGGAACCTATGGGACACAGCTAAGGCAGTCTTGAGAGGAAAGTTTATAGCCATGAGTGCATATATTAAAAAGATTGAAAGATCCCAAATCAATGACCTAATGATACATCTCAAACTCCTAGAAAAACAAGAACAAGCAAATCCCAAAACAAATAGAAGGAGAGAAACAATAAAAATAAGAGCTGAAATCAACGAAATAGAAACCAAAAAAACCATACAAAGAATTAATGAAACAAAAAGTTGGTTCTTTGAAAAAATAAACAAGATCGATAGACCCCTGGCAAACCTGACTAAAATGAGGAGAGAAAAAACCCAAATTAGTAGAATCAGGAATGCAAAAGGGGAGATAACAACAAACACCATGGAAATCCAGGAAATCATCAGAGACTACTTTGAGAACCTATATTCAAATAAATTTGAAAATCTAAAAGAAATGGACAGATTTCTAGATACATATGATCATCCAAAACTGAACCAAGAGGAAATTAATCACCTGAATAGACCTATAACACAAAATGAAATTGAAGCAGCAATCAAGAGTCTCCCCAAAAAGAAAAGTCCAGGACCTGATGGATTCTCTGCTGAATTCTATCAGACCTTTAAAGAAGAACTGATACCAACCCTCCTTAAACTGTTCCATGAAATAGAAAGGGAAGGAAAACTGCCAAACACATTTTATGAAGCCACTATTACACTTATCCCAAAACCAGGCAAAGACACCTCCAAAAAGGAGAACTATAGGCCAATCTCCTTAATGAACATTGATGCAAAAATCCTCAACAAAATAATGGCTAACCGAATTCAGCAACACATCAAAAAGATTATCCACCACGACCAGGTAGGCTTCATCCCAGGGATGCAGGGGTGGTTCAACATACGAAAATCAATAAACGTAATAAACCACATTAACAGAAGCAAAGACAAAAACCACTTGATCATCTCAATAGATGCAGAAAAAGCCTTTGATAAGATCCAACATCATTTCATGATAAAAGCTCTAAGAAAACTAGGAATAGAAGGAAAGTTCCTCAACATTATAAAAGCTATATATGACAAACCTACAGCCAGCATTATACTTAACGGAGAAAAATTAAAACCGTTCCCTCTAAAATCAGGAACCAGACAAGGATGCCCACTATCTCCACTCCTATTCAACATAGTACTGGAATTCCTAGCCAGAGCAATTAGGCAAGAAGAAGGAATAAAAGGAATACAAATAGGTAAAGAAACTGTCAAAATATCCCTATTTGCAGACGACATGATCCTATACCTTAAAGACCCAAAAAACTCTACTCAGAAGCTTCTAGACATCATCAATAGCTATAGCAAAGTAGCAGGATATAAAATCAACATAGAAAAATCATTAGCATTTCTATACACTAACAATGAGCAAACGGAAAAAGAATGTATGAAAACAATTCCATTTACAATAGCCTCAAAAAAAATCAAATACCTAGGTGTAAACCTAACAAAAGATGTGAAAGACCTCTACAAGGAAAACTATACACTTCTGAAGAAAGAGATTGAGGAAGACTATAGAAAGTGGAGAGATCTCCCATGCTCATGGATTGGTAGAATCAACATAGTAAAAATGTCGATACTCCCCAAAGTAATCTACATGTTTAATGCAATTCCCATCAAAATTCCAATGACATTCATTAAAGAGATTGAAAAATCTACTGTGAAATTTATATGGAAACACAAGAGGCCACGAATAGCCAAGGCAATACTCAGTCAAAAGAACAATGCAGGAGGTATCACAATACCTGACTTCAAACTATATTACAAAGCAATAACAATAAAAACAGCATGGTACTGGCACAAAAACAGACATGAAGACCAGTGGAACAGAATAGAGGATCCAGATATGAAGCCACACAACTATGAGCAACTTATCTTTGACAAAGGAGCTAAAAATATACGATGGAGAAATAGCAGCCTCTTCAACAAAAACTGCTGGGAAAACTGGTTAGCAGTCTGCAAAAAACTGAAACTAGATCCATGTATATCACCCTATACCAAGATTAACTCAAAATGGATCAAGGATCTTAATATCAGACCCCAAACTCTTAAGTTGATACAAGAAAGAGTAGGAAATACTCTGGAGTTAGTAGGTATAGGTAAAAACTTTCTCAATGAAACCCCAGCAGCACAGCAACTAAGAGATAGCATAGATAAATGGGACCTCATAAAACTAAAAAGCTTCTGTTCATCAAAAGAAATGGTCTCTAAACTGAAGAGAACACCCACAGAGTGGGAGAAAATATTTGCCAATTATACATCAGACAAAGGACTGATAACCAGAATATACAGGGAACTTAAAAAACTAAATTCTCCCAAAACTAATGAACCAATAAAGAAATGGGCATGTGAACTAAACAGAACTTTCTCAAAAGAAGAAATTCAAATGGCCAGAAAACACATGAAAAAATGCTCACCATCTCTAGCAATAAAGGAAATGCAAATTAAAACCACACTAAGATTCCACCTCACCCCTGTTAGAATAGCCATCATCAGCAACACCACCAACAACAGGTGTTGGCGAGGATGTGGGGAAAAAGGAACCCTTTTACACTGTTGGTGGGAATGTAAACTAGTACAACCACTCTGGAAAAAAATTTGGAGGCTACTTAAAAAGATGGACATCGATCTACCATTTGATCCAGCAATACCACTCTTGGGGATATACCCAAAAGACTGTTACTCCAGAGGCACCTGCACATCCATGTTTATTGCGGCACTATTCACAATAGCCAAGTTATGGAAACAGCCAAGATGTCCCAGCACTGACGAATGGATTAAGAAAATGTGGTATCTATACACAATGGAATTTTATGCAGCCATGAAGAAGAACGAAATGTTATCATTCGCTGGTAAATGGATGGAATTGGAGAACATCATTCTGAGTGAGGTTAGCCTGGCTCAAAAGACCAAAAATCGTATGTTCTCCCTCATATGTGGACATTAGATCAAGGGCAAACACAACAAGGGGATTGGACTATGAGCACATGATAAAAGCGAGAGCACACAAGGGAGGGGTGAGGATAGGTAAGACACCTAAAAAACTAGCTAGCATTTGTTGCCCTTAACGCAGAGAAACTAAAGCAGATACCTTAAAGCAACTGAGGCCAATAGGAAAAGGGGACCAGGAACTAGAGAAAAGGTTAGATCAAAAAGAATTAACCTAGAAGGTAACACCCACACACAGGAAATCAATGTGAGTCAATGCCCTGTATAGCTATCCTTATCTCAACCAGCAAAACCCCTTGTTCCTTCCTATTATTGCTTATACTCTCTCTACAACAAAATTGGAGATAAGGGCAAAATAGTTTCTGCTGGGTACTGAGGGGGGGAGCGGGAGGGGGTGGAGTGGGTGGTAAGGGAGGGGGTGGGGGCAGGGGGGAGAAATGAACCAAGCCTTGTATGCACATATGAATAATAAAAGAAAAATGAAAAAAAAAAAAAAAAAAAAAAAAAAGAATTAACCTAGAAGGTAACACCCACGCACAGGAAATTAATGTGAGTCAATGCCATATATAGCTATCCTTATCTCAACCAGCAAAAACCCTTGTTCCTTCCTATTATTGCTTATACTCTCTCTACAACAAAATTAGAAATAAGGGCAAAATAGTTTCTGCTGGGTATTGAGGGGAGGGGGAGAGGGAGGGGGCAGAGTGGGTGGTAAGGGAGGGGGTGGGGGCAGGGGGGAGAAATGACCCAAGCCTTGTATGCACATATGAATAATAAAAGAAAAAATAAATAAATAAATTAGCCAATTTGTAGTAGTCTATTATAGTAAGACTAATGGACTAAGACAACAGGGTATTTCTTTTCTGTTCCTTCCTACTTTGGTGTCCTTCATTTACAAGTCCAGTTTCTATGGGACAGATCCTCCTCCCTCTAGTAGCACCATTGCTCTCCTTGCAACCTTGTCTTACCAGCAAGAACAGCAGCTCACTGCTGTTCTATCCTTGTGAATCTTATCATCCTTGCTAACTCCCTTAATATGCTCTTGCCTCTGTAAATAGTCCAGATATGGAATCAATCTAAGTGTCCATCCACAGATAAATGGATGGATATTGGCATACACATGTATATGTAGTTAAATTTACATTTAAGAACACATCTGTGTGTGTGTGTAGATACACATGATGGAATGCTATTAGCCTTTTAGCCTTTTAAGAATGAAATCCTGTTAACTGTAACAATATAAACGAACGTGGAGCACATTATGCAAAACAAGCCAATCAAAGAAATACAAACACTGTGTGAATTCACAAAAAAAAAAAGACAAAACAACAAAAAAAAACACTGCAGAAGTTGAGAGTAGAAACTGATACCATGGATGTTGAGAACAGTTGAATTGGTTACCAGAGGCTGGGGAGGGGAGAGGAAGTTGGGACAAGGTTGATTCGTTGGTACAATGCTATAGTCAGATAGGAGTAATACATTCTGATGTTCTATAAGTCCATCTTATTTTGACCACGGTTCTAACCAAGTGCAGTCAAAACATCATAATCATCTTTTTAAAAAATCAGAAATTTCAAGAACAAAAATGTTGAATTCCCGCACACACGTTAAGCAATCCAGTGGATGCGAAGCTCTCAGTTAGTCCTGTGTTGTCAGTTGTATTTAAATCCTTGTGTGATTGGCTGTATGTTTCCCTGCCCTTCATTTTGTGAAATCTGCCTCCCAAAAAGCAAATAGTGCCCTAAAAGCAAATTAAAAGCGAATGTGCTTAATTTAAGGGATAAAGTGAAATTTGAGATTTGTTGGAAGGTGGCATGTCCATTGCAGAAGTGGGGCAGCATTGTGGGAAAATGAACCAAGCATCTACAGTACAACACTGAACTCTGCGCATCCTGAGCATCAGGTTTTTCTCAATGGCAGTCTCCTTGGAGCCATATACTCATGGGTACCAAGGGCCTACTGCATTACACAATAAGGTGACTATTGTTCATAATGGTGTGTGTTTGAATGTTTTTGCCACAAAGAAAGGATAAATGTTTAAGTGATGGGTTTGCTAATTACTCTGATTTGCATATTACTACATTTATACATTCATCAAATTATCATACCATACCACATAAAGAGCTACAACTAATGCAGTCAACTGGGGAACTTGGTTTCCTACCAGGACTCTCTTAGAAAAGAAAATTGTGAATAAGAGTTTCATAACTCTCCACCACACATGCACACACACACGCGCGCACACACACACACACACACGCTTAATGCTGATACTCTTCCCATTTCCAGAGAGAGAGAAATGGGAATGCACTTACTTGGAGGAGAGAGAGGTATACATAATGAAAGGGATTCTTTTTTCTGTTATTTCCATCATTGTTTCTCAATCTGTCTTCATCAAGGCAGAGCTAACAACAATGTGCAGCTGTACACTCACATGAAACACATGCAGGACTAGAAATGGTTGCACTTTGATTAACACAAATGGCCAAACTGTAGGATTCAGCTTCCAAAAACAATTCCCTCCCCCTCCACACCTCTTACAACCAGAAATTATTGTACCTGACTTTGAAATTTATAACCAGATCAGGCAGGCAGCTTCCAAATTCTCCCTTTCATTTTGCATCCCAGGATAGACAAGATTCATGACTTTAATTTGAATACATTTTGGTTTCAGTCAGAAGTTGGCACTTTTTCAGGAGGGTCACACCAAGTTTTATTTCTTTACTGAAATTTACATCCTCCATTTCTGGCTATTACTTTCCTCCTTAGGCCCTCTTGCTCCCACCCATCCAGTCATTGTGGATCAAGACCACTACATCATGCAGGAACAAAGGTTTTTGAGAAGCTAAATGTCTAGCACGGATAGCCCAAATTTGACTAGAAATGTCTATGAGTTCAGAAAGTAGAAATGTTGAGGTCACAGAAGATTGGTAGGGAGGTAGGGTGTTTGCAATTGTGGAGAATAAAACCTGAAGATTTCAGAGTACTAGAGAACTTACATGTGGAAGGAGGGATTTTTAAAAAACAACTTTGAGGAGGAGGGAAAGAAGAAGACCATGATAGAGAGTAAGTAATATGAAAAATATATCACATCTGTGTGGGAAAAAGACATAATGAAATGCACTGAAAACTGTTGAACAATACAGGGTAGGAGAAAAAGGTAAGGAAGAGTAACTGAGGGAGTGAAATTGATTAAAGTACAATATATTTACAGGTAAAATACCAAGGCAAAACCCAACTGAACAATGAGCAGACACCTAATGAAGCAGAGGAATGTAAAACAGGCCATGTTAAGAGGAAGGAACTGGTGGAAAAGGGAGAATAAATGAAGAGAGTGAAGGAGGGTGAATATGGTTGATGTATTTTCTACACATGTATGAATATGGAACATTGAAACCTGTCGAAGTCATTTTAAGAAGGGGGAAAAGGGGATGAACCAAACCAGGGTACATTGTATACATATATGGAAATACCACAACAAAACCCCCAGACAACTGTTATATACTAATAAAAATGTTAATTTTTTTAATTTTAAAAGCAAAAAAATAGATTGGATCAACCACTCTTGGTGTGTACACCATGAAACCCTAACACTGCAAGACCCTCACGGGGACGGTGTTACTATCAAATAAGTTTGGAAAGTAATGCAAAATGTGGCTTCTTTTTGGACAGCCCCAAAGCATATAAATGGCACTGAGAACTCCTGTAGTAAAGAATCTTCTTTAATGGTTGACACTTCATGTTTCTCCTCAAAATTTTCAGCTATGAAAACTTTTTAAATAAAAATCATTATCACTATGTGGTTGAAATTTCAAGGAATACATTCTGAGAAACACATGTCATACTGGGAGCAGAAACTCATGGAAACATGATTTCTATCTTCTCTACTTTTTATTTCCTGGACAATAGGACTCTTACCTTGGAATCCAAAGTCAGCCTACCATTCCTTTCCATCCCGGTGAGCACTCTAGCAGGAAATGTTCAATAGTACCACAATGACAAATGTTAGTTGTTCCTCAATTGTTGAGTGAACTAATGATTGAATGAAATGAGAACCACTGTAAAGCAATTAGCACAATGCGTGGAGCAGAATATTACTACTACTCATCAGGTTCTTTAACTTGGGGGAAACAGAAAAGTTCAAAACCTGCTTTTGATCCCCTTCCAAATGACTTAAAGCCTCAGGTAGACTCCTTCCTTAGGTAATACACACTTTCTGGACAAAAGCCAAATGGTTATGCCACAATAAAACGACCTTTCACACCAAGAAGCCATACATGAAAACGTGCCAGAATCACAGACAAAAACATTGCTTACTTATAGTCATAAACAATGCATGGCATGTTACTCCAAGGAAGAAATGAACTGGTTTATATATAACTGGAAATAAATAAACATAAGTATATATGTATGTATTCCAACTCTGTGATGTTAGAAGGCAGATCTGATGCGTTATCTGAGGGTTTCTCTTCTTTGCTTTTCAATATCCTTGTCATATGGTATTCATAGTAACAATGTAAAAAAATGAAGTTGAAGCAATTTATTTTACTTCTGCTCTTACCTAGACTTATGAAACAGAAGAGAGGCTTTAACAAACTGGTAATGGTTAAGACAATGTGGATCAACTTCCTTAGAAGGAATGTATCTTGCCTGAGAATTTCAAGTGTTTCCTAATTTAGTAAAGTACTGGAGTATGTTTCTCACTGACATCTAACTAATTACACTGAATCTTTTGAAAGAGAATTGTTTTTCCTGCCCACAGTCTTATCAAGAAAGCATTAAGAAAAGGGTCCTGCTATTATTGAGCACTTTCTGTGACTTAAAGCACAGAAATAGATTTAAATTTATATATATTATTGTTAATGCAAGATAAAGTCACCAGTTATTTAGAAGAAAAAAAGCTGGCATTAAATTAAAATGTCACTTATTTTGAATACATTTATTTTTGTTTGATTGAGTCTTAGTAATTTATCTAACTCTAAGTAGTTAAGCATGGCCAAAATAACAGAAATTCTAATTGGAATTTGTTCAAAAACAAGGAAATTTGCACAATATGACATAGGCAGGGGTACAAAGGAAGAGCAAACCTGGGGCTCGGCTGATTCAGTGACTCAGTGGTGACATCAAAGTCTTGGGCTCTGTCTATCTCTGCTGTGCCATTGACAGCTCTGACTTTTTACTGAGGCTGGCTCTTTCCTTGAGGCAGTAAGAAGGCCACTAGCAAAATCTAGAGCAACATTGCTCATTATTCATCTTCTACAGGAGAGAGCAAATGCTCCAACCAAGGAATATGACTCCTTGCCTTTAGTCTGACTGAACCAACATTGTACATTTAATCATCCCCAGAACAGGTAAATGATATACAGGGTCCTACATCTGTGGTTCTCAAAGTATGGTCCCCAGATCAGCCATATAAGTTGCCCAAAACCTGGAAGCCTATTAGAAATGTAAATTCTTTGGCCCTAACCCATATTTTCAGAATCAGAAATGCTGGAGTGGGGTCCAGCAATCTGAATTTTAACAAATCCTCCATGTATTTTGAAGTTTGAAGACCATTGTTTTAAACTAAACAGGAATCGATGCCTAGAGATGCACCAGGTATGGAAATGTGGACCAAGTTAGATTCTATCAGAAAGAAAAAAGACCTTCGCCTTCTATGCCTGTTGAGCTACTAACAGTACCTACCTCCTAGATTTTTAAAGAACTGTACTGGTTTAAAAATACTTCATTTTATTATGGATTGCAAAACATGGTATCATTAAGATCACTATCTCAAAAAGTCTCTTAAAATCCTCTTGTGAAGTACAATATCTTGGAAAGATAGTGAGAATATATCAAAAAAACTGAGGTTCAATTCCAATTCTATGACAGATTAACCCTACGACTTTGAGAAATTCACTTAAGACTCTCTGGATCTCAGATTGCACTTCTGTAAGAGAGTTTGTCTTCAAATTTCTAAAAAATGAAAGCAATCGAAGACATTGTTTATTGTACACTTACTGTGTGCATGGACCACCAAGGATTACATTTATCACTTAGTCATTTAATGCTTGGAATAACCCTGTATGAAGTGCAGTAGGCCACTAAGTGAAGGATTTGTGGTGCAGGTCTGTCTGATGACAGAGCTTATTTGCTATATCCCTCACTCTTCCTCACCTCCTATCCAACTAACTCTTCATGATTCTGTCATTCATTTAGTTTCATGTGGGTTCAGCTTATTATGCATTTTAGCATAGAGGCAGTGTGGTTTAATGAGAAGAATATGGACTTTGAATTTAAGCTAGAATTTCAATCTTGATTTCACCACTATCCTAATGCATGATTTGGGGGAAATTACTTTGCTTCTTTGCAACTTTAATTTTGTTCTAGATGTAAAACATTTCATATGGTATCTGTAAAAATGAAAAGAGAATATGTAAGTAAAGATCAAAGGAGATAGTGAGTATAAAAGTGATTACCTCAAAGTCTGGGCTACAGTAGGTATTCAATAAACATTCATTTCCTCCGTCACCTATTGCCCTGTGGGAAATGTTATCTGCTGAATGACAGGAGAATATTTTGAAACATTTATTTATTTCCCAAAATGAACATTTTCATTCATGAGTGACCTTATTAAGTATCACTAAGAAAGAACAAATCTGCCTGTGACTTCTTGGAAGAAACTCTTCTAGATGTAAAAACCAGGCAGAAAGGCAGAAAGGATAAGGATTTGTTGCTCATTGGTACAGCACTAGTCTAGAATGCACAAGGCCCTGGATTCCATTCCCAGCACCAAAAAAAAAAAAAATCATCCTCACACTTTCTACCCATCTTCCCATACCCAACCTCTCCCAATCATCTCTTCCCAGAGTCTTCAAGTGAAATATGCAAGATGTGCATTTGAATCTGGACCACCAATTTCAAATTTCAGAAGTATCTTAATTACATTAATCTCAAAATAACACAATCTCTGTATGGTAAGAATTCTACTCTCTTCTTTCACCAAACTCCCTGCAATGGAGTCCTTTCCCACAGACAGTTTCAGGAAAGCTATTTGGCTCATGACAAGGAAGGTCATGGTTCCCAAGAAAGAATGCTCCTTTTGAGCTGTTTCATCAAGGAGGAAAGAATTTTACCCTATGAGTTCAGAAGGTTGTAATTTGCAAATAGTTCATGATTCACTTCATGGCTTTCAAAGGGTTGTTCAGGACATTAATTTTATGGTTCTATCATCATATCATTTTAATAGTGAAAAATGATAGAATTAGAAACATCCATTTCAAATGCATGAAAAGTAAGAAGCTTCTAAGTTTTCTTTAAATCTTAATGCCATAGTTGGTTGTGGGCTGTTTAATTTTATCGTCTTGAAGAATAAGAAGCACTTTGAAGTAAATTTACAATACATGGATCCTGAAATTATTCAGTGGTTATGTTTTCTTGCAACATTATTCAAGCAGAGTGCACATTTATGGCCTTGGAAAACACAAGGCCATGGTCAGCACCCTTATAGTCAGATTTTGAAGCAAATGTTTGACATCAGATAATTCATCTAGAAAATAATCTTCTAAATGGCATTTATTGTAATCAAGAAGCAATTGTAGATCAGGAAGATGAATGTATGTTATTATTCCTCTGGCTGGTAGAGAAAGCACAAAATTATAAAAGTTTGGTTTATGGCCCTCTTTAACACAATGGCCATTTATCTTGTGTCTTCACAAGCAAAGGAGAATACAAAATTGAGAAAATACCCCAAAATGCTATAATTTGTAATCTATCTTAATCATTTAAACCCTGTAATTGCACCCTTTCCCTATAAATTTTATAGATTTTTAATTTGTATGTGTATTTTTATATAATACATATTTATTTCAATGCTACTGTATGAATTTATGTTTTAATTACAAGAGTTTGGCTTAATACCAAGGTTCTTAAGGCTTTGTGGGGTGAAGAATAGGAACCCTAGCATTCTTTAAAGCTCCCCAGGTGGCCACAGGGTGCAGACAGAGTTTAGAATCATTTACCCAAAAGATTCTACCAACCACACTTGAACACATGTATCTTTCAGTGGGAAGGTACTACTACTTCTAGTAACAGAGTACCAAGGTACAGACAAGTTCAAGGGCCTTGCTGTCTTCCCTTGATTCCTCTTTAACTTCACCGTTGAGCAGAATATCCAAGGCAGTTGTGTTTGTGTGTGTGTGTGTGTGTTGGGGGGGAGGGTTGTAGCAGCAACAGCAGCAAAGTTCTTTGCTCTCTTCCAAATGAAATTCCCTTCAGACCTAAAAAACTGAACAAAGCAGAACTCTGAGCTGAAGAGGCATGAAAAGGGATAAAACCTGTCCCAAGCCCCTGTTCCTTCTACATTAGCAGAATTACGAGGCTTCCCAAAGCACCATAAGGTGCCAGATGCAGTGGCTTACATCTATAATCTCATTGTCAAGGGAAGCATAGGAAGGAAGATCACAGTCTGAAACAAAAAGCACAAGACCTTATCTGAAAAAATAACTAAAAGCAAAAAGGGCTGGGGGTATGGCTCAAGTGGTAGAGCACTTGCCTAGCAAGCTCAGGGGCCTTAGTTCAAAAACGCTAATACTACAAAAAAAAAAATTTCTGCCTCTCAGACATTAGAGAAGTTCCTTGTGTCTCTGAATACCAGCCCAAAATAAGGCTTATTTCACATGCCATGGGAAAATCCCCAGGCCAATATGCCAAAGTCATGCAACAAGTAACTCTATCTAAGATCTACCTCCTTTACCATGACTACATTATGAAATACCAGTGACTGGATATTTAGAAGACTTCTCTCCTTTAACTTCTGTACGGACAGGCTTTGGTTTCGTTTGGTTTAGTTTGGTTTGGCTTTTGAGGCATGGTCTTGCTGTATAGCCCAGGCTGGTCTTAAACTCAAGATCCTCCTAACTCAGCTTCTCCAGTACTAGGACTACAGGTGAGCACCATCACACTCAGACTATAAGGGAAGTTATTAACAGAGCCTTTTCTAATGGGTCAAAGAATGAAATAAACTATACAGAATGCTCCCCTCTCTCTTATCTGTCCCACCGCATCCAAATCAGGTCTTGGGGAGCATTCCTAGAAGTCTCAAAAGGAAACCAATGTCTGGCTAAGAAGGGTATGTAGCATAAGGGAGCAACTTTGCTTTAGTGGTGGTGGACAGGTAGTATATGAATCTTATTTTTTGTTTAAAATAAAACAAAAAAAGGCTAGTTGACAGAAGTTTTTTCTCTGGCTACCTCTGAGTCTCTGTCACTGGTCTGTTTGTACACTAAGCCTTCCATCAGGGTTTGGGACGTGGACTGATCTTTGTGATTCATCACACATGGTGGAACTGAAAATCAGGGTGCAGAAATGCTTCTGTGCCTTTCAGCAACCCAGTGGTTAATGTTATTGTTTTGCAGGTCAGTACACCAAGGCTTAAAGAAGTCTACCAACTTGACCAAGGTCACACAGTGGTGGAAATGAGACTCCACCCCATGCTTTTATGACCCCAGAATCCATTAGCTTTCTACTACATTAGCTTGACGTGAGGGAAAAGAGTTTTGTTTGAAGGATGAGGCAAAGAGTGAGCAATTTTGGAGAACAGGTGGTCTCTAGAAAGACATGCAAACATGGATCCTCACCACTAGGGACCTGGGAAGGAAGGAAAAGGAGAGGGAGGACCTTAGAAACAAACATTACCAACTTCAAAACTTGAACATCATTAAATGTGTTCTGATATATGGGAATTAACTTGGTGCCATATAGAAACTAAACATATACAGTTCTTACATTTCTTATTGTGTTTCTCCCCAGTGGGGTTTGAACTCAGGGCTGCTTGCTTGCTAGATGGGCACTTTATCTACCACTTGATCTGTGCCCCTAATCCTTTTGCTTTTAGTTTGTTTTTTTGAAAGGGTGTCACACTTTTGCCCAGGGCCAGCATTCAGGTACAATCTTTCTACCTCTGCCTTCTTGACTAGGTGGAATTATAGGTATGAACCACCATGCTCAGCTTGTTTCTGAAATTGAGTCTTATTGACTCTTTCGCTGGGATAACTTTGTGCCTCAAACCATGATCCTCCTATCTCCATCGCCTGAGTAGCTAGAATTACAGCAAGCACCACCATGATGGGGGCCCTGGTTTGACATTTTAATCATAGAGATCTACATTCAAATGCTGTGCTCATTTAATTCTTCAGCTTGTTTTTGAAGTAGTTAGCAAAGGAAGTCATACGTGGTCAAACATAGTGAACTTTGCATATGGCTTGAAGCACCAAAGTGATGAGTCATTTCACACAGATCACAATGAGATTGACTTCCAGCCATGTCTTCCCTGGTCTGTCTCAGAAACAGAAACCCACAGGTCACTCACTGATTCATTAGTTTATTTAAAATTTGTCACTGAGTTTTTCCTAGCTTTTATGCATGTGGATATGTTGATAGGCCAAAATGAGATGAAGTTTTAAACAATTTGGACAATGAGTCTCAAGTAAAAATTAGTTCCAATCATCTTTAAACAACCAACTGTAAAAAAGAAATATATAAGACAATCAAGAAACTATGAACACTGGATATATATTTGGTGGTACAGGAATTTATTGCTTACTTTTTTTTGGTGTAACAATAGTATTATGGTTAGTTTGGTTCTTTGTTTAGAATATCCTCTAAACCTACATGCCCAAATATTTATAGATGAAATGACATGACATCTGGGATTTACTACAAAGTAGTTTAATTGTAGAGGGAGGAAGTGGAGAAATAGTATGTGGGCAAAGAGGAAGGACTGATTGAGTTTTAATAATCAGAGAAGCTGAATGAAGGGTACATGGAGACTTGTTACACTGATCACTCTCCTTTCGCTCATGTTTACAATCTTCCATTAAAACAGTTTTGCTTTTCTATGTATGGCTCTGTTCAGTGTGATGTGTGCAAATTTCCAAGGCTTTGGAGTCAGGTAGAGCCAAGTGTACTATATACAGGTTCTTTTCACCAAACAGTTTAGGGGACGTATGGCAAGATTCTTAAGCTTACAGAGTTCCTATTTCTTCATCTTTAATGTGGTGATACTAATTTGTACCTCATAAGAATATTGAAAATTAAAAGAAATCAGCACAGTGTCTGATGCCTGGTAGATACTCAGTAACTGTTGCAATAACTGTAGCAGTGATTGAAAATGTAGGCATTTCAAACAAACTTGGAACAACTTGTCTTAAGATTTCAGTGGAAATCTTAAAGTAGAATGAAATAAACTCACAAAAAGAAGAGGTGGTACCCTTTCACTTGACAGCCTGAGGTTAGAATTTTTCTGCCTAGGCAACAAGACAATTATTCGAAACACAAAAGGAAACAACTTTCTATTTATCTTATTTCTAAGGTAACCGTTGTTTCACTAGTAAAACAGTTCAAGCATAAATTAGACATGGTCTGCAAGGTCTCAGATTTCATTCTGCTTGAGGACTTGAATGAGAAGTGACAAAGAAACATACCCTTGGCTGAGGAAGAATTCAGAGCTTTTTTTTTTAAATTGACATTTTTTTCTAATTTAAATTTATCCTGGTTTTAGGTCTCTTGTGTGAAAAATGAATTCCTATTAGACACCTGTGCTTAAAATTTGTTCTTTCTCCTGTAATAAATACTTGGTTAACATCTTCCCTATCTAGCTGTGTAAACTAGAACTCTGGTAGTCAATCACCTTATCTCCCTCACTAGTCCTCTGCCTACACACTCACTGTTTGCCACACCCATCATTTTCATCTCTCAGGTACCTCTTGAAAGTGTCCCATAATCTATACTTCCACGGGCACTGCCTTAAGTCAGGCCTTCGACAATCCACACATCAATTTCTGTAGCACTAATCAGAGTGATTTCCCTATCTTTAGTCTCCTTCTTCAAATAATATTCCAGAATCAAGGCAAAATAGCCACTTTAGCATGCAAATCTGACCTTATTACCCTGAGTAAAATATTCTAGTAGCTTACACTTGTCTACAAAAAGAAATCCAAATGCCTTTGCATGGCATAAAGGACTGATTTTCCTTACCCACTTTTCTAACCACATCTCTCTTTAACATAACATTCATAGTCACCTTATCCCTTGCTCTGGGACCATTCTAAATGACTCATTTTCTCCAAGAGCCATGTTTTTTCTGTTGCTATGCCTTTGCATGTTATTCCCTCTGCCTTACCAGACAATCTTCTATTTGACAATCCTTGCTCATACTACAAAATTCTGCTCATATGTCTCTTCTGAAATTTGCCATTACAAAAGTTGTTCATAACCACCATACTGAGTTAGACCCTGTAATCTCTGAGCAACTTGCACATATATGTGTATGCCTCTACTTTTATGGTCTTATAACTTAGCAATTTGCATGGGTGTATACACATACACACACACATACACATCCATCTACTAGCTCTCTTGGAAAACAGAAATCATGGCCTATTTATCTTTATGTCTTTAAGCTTTATCTAGAATCTGGCCAAAATAGATACTCAAGAATATGAAATGAAAGAAGGGAGCAAACTATGCATAAAAAGGTGACAAATGCAGCCAGGCACAGTAGCTTACATCTGTAATCCTAGCTACCCTGGAGTGAAGATGGGGAGGATAGTGGTTCAAGGCCAGCCCAGACAAAAAGTTCTCTAGACCCCATCTCAACCAATAGCTGGGTATGGTGTTGTGTGCCTATCATTGCAGCTCTAGGGACAGGGGGATCAGGGAGCACAAATGGGAAAATTGTGGTTCAGACCAGCCCAGGCATAAAGCAAGATCCTATCATAAAAATAATCAACACGAAAATTAGCGAAGATGGCAGCTAGAGGGAGAAAGCAGAAAGTGTGCCTCCTACAGTGAAATCTTGGAGAAATGCTGGAGACACACCTTGCAGGCAAGGCCACCAAAAAGAGGCAAAACTTTGACCCCTCCACACCTCCAGCCTGTGCAGAGCATCTCCACTTCACATTAAAAGGAGAAACCAGGAGGGCCACTGGGCCGCTATACACCCACGCCCAGATGGCTTGGGAAGACGTGGACCACAAGGTGAGCTAAGTGGTACATGGTACTCCCACAGACAACCCTGGGCCAGATCAGCATAACCCCCTGGACAGACCGACCCCCACCCGGGGAAAAAAGAGAAACTGAGTAATAAGCAATAAGAACAATAAAGACACGTGGCAAAGAGGGTGAGGCGCCCTGAGCACCAAAGAGGGGAGGAGGGGAATCCCTCACAGAACTGTAAATAAACAAGTTGGGCCTGGCCAGAGAGGCTCTGGCAGGAGTGGGGGTACACGCGTAGCAAAAAGCTTGTGAGAGTGGCGGAGGGAGGAAAACTCCACAGGGGAGGGGGGAAGACCCACTTCCCATGTGAACTGTAAATAAACAGGCAGGCCTGAGAAAGTGGGTGCAGTGTCACCTCCCCCAGTGTGCTTGGAAAGGAGAAAGCTTGTAGCAGTGGCTCATGCACAGGAGAACGCTGAGTAAACAAAGCCTGTGGGGCCAGAGTAGTGTTAAGCTCACCCCTGAGATTTGCATAAATAATGCCTGCAGCAACAGCAGGCTGACAGCAGTGGGCAGGCAAGCCACAGGTGCAGATAGCCATTCTCAGAACTGTCTCCAGACTCTTTTTTTTTCTCTCTCCCTACCTTTGATGAGAAAATAACCAAACTACACATGCATGCTAAAAAAACTTACTGAAACTGTATTGCATTTGAACTTGGGACACTTGGTGGGTTTTTTTGTGTGTATGTGTACAGTTTTGTTCTACTTTATGTCTTCCCTTTGATGAGACAACTACAGAACAACATCTGAGCACCATCTCCAGGATTGGAGGCTGAGGGACGAACACCAAAATTATTAAGACTGAAACTTCATTGAATTTGAACTTGGAGGTTTTTTGGGTTTTTTTTTTTCAGTTTATTTTATATATTTCTTTCTTTCACTTACTTGTTTTTTTTATTTTTATTCTTATCTTTACACTTTTTATTTTTTATTTTCAATCCTCTGTCTCTCTAATGCCTTTTCAGCTTATGGTTGATTAGTACACTGTCTTTCCCTTTTATATCTTTAAAACTTTTTTTGTTAGTTTCTTTGTTTTGTTTTGTTTTTTCTACTTGATTATGTGTTTTTCCCTTTTCCTTTAACTTCTTTGCTTTCCATCCCCTCTCACCCTTCCATTCTAAATATCACTAGTGCTATTATTACAAGTCAGAAATACTTAATTGCACACAGTACAGAGACAGTGACAACACCAAGGGCAATGACGGGAAGACAGAAAAAACAGGGAAACCAGTTTCCCCACAGCAAAAAATTAGTACAGGAACCAGAGGGAAATGAAGAAAACACATACTCAGATCCAGACTCCAACAAAATAAACTATGCCAAAGAACCCAATGAAGCCCACAAGAATAATTTAAAAGAAGACATACTACAGGTACTCAATGAGAATTTTATAGAGATGATACTGGATAGGGTCAACCAAAATGTACAAGAAACACTCAAGAAATTCCAAGACAACAAAAATAGAGAATATGACAAAGCAAAAGAAGAAATAAAGGAAACCATAGAAGCACTGTATAAACACCAAAGTGAAACAGAGAACATGATTAATAAAGAGATAAATGAACTCAGGACAAAAATAGACAACATTAAACAGGAAATGACCCAGGATATGGAAAACTTCAGAAAAAAGAATGAAACAGAATGGCAAAACAAAACAGAAGGCCAATCCAGCAGAATAAAACAAACAGAAGACAGAATCTCAGAACTCAAACATGAAATCGTAATTAAAAGAAAAACCAAAGAACTATTAATTAAACAACTCAAGACCTGTGAAAAGAAAATGCAAGAACTCACCGACTCCATCAAAAGACCAAACCTGAGAATCATGGGCATCAAAGAAGGAGAAGAGGTGCAAACAAAGGGAATGCGTAATATATTCAACAAAAAAATAACAGAAAATCTCCCAAATCTAGAGAAATCTATTCCCATACAGATGCAAGAGGCCTCCAGGACACCAAACAGACCAGATCAAAATAGAACTACCCCACAACATATCATCATTAAAACAACAAGTACAGAAACTAGGGAAAGAATATAGAAGGCTGTAAGAGAGAAAAAACAAATAGCATACAAAGGTAAACGTATCAAAATCACAGCAGACTTCTCAACAGAAACATTAAAAGCAAGAAGAGCATGGGGTGAGATCTTACAGGAACTGAATGAAAATAACTTCAACCCCAGGATACTCTACCCAGCAAAACTATCATTCAAAATAGATGGAGCAATAAAAAGTCTTCTATGATAAGCAGAAACTAAAACAATATGTGACCACAAAGCCACCACTACAAAAGATTCTGCAAGGGATTCTGCACACAGAAAGTGAAACCCAACATAACCATGAAAGGACAGGCAGCACCAAACCACAGGAAAAGAAAAAGCAGGAAAGTAGAGAGTAATCTCAACTTAGGTACACACAATCAAACCTTCAAACAACTAAGACAACTAAATGACAGGAATCACCACATACCTATCAGTACTAACACTTCATGTTAATGGACTTAATTCCCCCATCAAAAGGCACCACTTGATGAAATGGATTAAAAAGGAAGATCCAACAATTTGTTGCTTACAGGAGACCATCTCACCAACAGAAATAAACATAGGCTTAGGATGAAAGGCTGGAAGAAGATTTACCAAGCCAATGGCCCCCGAAAACAGGCAGGAGTAGCAATACTTATCTCTCACAAAGTAGACTTCAAACCTACATTGATCAAACAAGATAAAGAAGGACATTCTATACTAATAAAAGGGGAAATAGACCACAAGGAAATAATAATTATCAACCTATATGCACCCAATGTCAACGCACCCAGTTTCATCAAACATACCCTGAAAGACCTAAAAGCATATTTTAACACCAACACAGTAGTTGTGGGAGACTTTAACACCCAATTACCATTAATAGATAAGTCATCCAAACAAAAAATCAAAAAAGAAATCCAAGATCTAAAATATACAATAGATCAAATGGGCCTACTTGACGTCTACAGAACATTTCATCCAACTTCTACACAATATACATTCTTCTCAGCTGCCCATGGAACCTTCTACAAAATAGATCATATCCTAGGGCACAAAGCAAGCCTCAGCAAATATAAGAAAATAGAAATTATACCGTGTGCATACTATCTGATCACAATGCAATAAAACTAGAACTCAACAACAAAAGTAATGACAAAAAACATGCAAACAGCTGGAAACTAAATAACTCATTACTTAATGAACAATGGGTCATTGATGAAATAAAAGAGGAAATTTAAAGTTTCTGGAAGTCAATGAAAATGAAAACACAACCTACTGGAACCTATGGGACACAGCAAAGGCAGTCCTGAATGGAAAGTTTATAGCCATGAGTGCATATATTAAAAAGACTGAAAGATCCCAAATCAATGACCTAATGAGACATCTCAAACTCCTAGAAAAACAAGAACAAGCAAATCCCAAAACAAATAGAAGGAGAGAAATAATAAAAATAAGAGCTGAAATCAACAAAATAGAAACCAAAAAAACCATACAAAGAATTAATGAAACAAAAAGTTGGTTCTTTGAAAAAATGAGCAAGATTGACAGATCCCTGGCAAACCTGACTAAAATGAGTAGAGAAAAAACTCAAATTAGTAGAATCAGGAATGCAAAAGAGGAGATAACAACAAACACAATCGAAGTCCAGGAAATCATCAGAGACTACTTTGAGAACCTATATTCAAATAAATTTGAAAATCCTAAAGAAATGGACAGATTTCTAGATACATATGATCATCCAAAACTGAACCAAGAGTAAATTAATCACCTGAATAGATCTATAACACAAGATGAAATTGAAGCAGCAATCAAGAGTCTCTCCAAAAAGAAAAGTCCAGGACCTGATGGATTCTCTGCTGAATTCTATCAGACCTTTAAAGAAGAACTGATGCCAACCCTCCTTAAACTGTTCCATGAAATAGAAAGGGAAGGAAAACTGCCAAACACATTTTATGAAGCCAGTATTACACTTATCCCAAAACCAGGCAAAGACGCCTCCAAAAAGGAGAACTATAGGCCAATCTCCTTAATGAACATTGATGCAAAAATCCTCAACAAAATAATGGCAAACCAAATTCAACAACACATCAAAAAGATTATTCACCAGGACCAAGTAGGCTTCATCCCAGAAATGCAGGGGTGGTTCAACATACAAAAATCAATAAACATAATAAACCACATTAACAGAAGCAAAGACAAAAACCACTTGATCATGTCAATAGATACAGAAAAAGCCTTTGATAAGATCCAACACCATTTCATGATAAAAGCTCTAAGAACACTAGGAATAGAAGGAAAGCACCTCAACATTATAAAAGCTATATACGACAAACCTACAGCCAGCATTATACTTAATGGAGAAAAACTGAAACCATTCCCTCTAAAATCAGGAACTAGACAAGGATGCCCACTATCTCCACTCCTATTCAAAACAGTACTGGAATTCCTAGCTAGAGCAATTAGGCAAGAAGAAGGAATAAAAGGAATACAAATAGGTAAAGAAACTGTCAAAATATCCCTATTTACAGATGACATGATCCTATACCTTAAAGACCCAAAAAACTCTACTCAGAAGCTTCTAGACATCATCAATAGCTACAGCAAGGCAGCAGGATATAAAATCAACATAGAAAAATCATTAGCATTTCTATACACTAATAATGAACAAACTGAAAAAGAATATATAAAAACAATTCCATTTACAATAGCCTTAAAAAAAAAAATCAAATACTTAGGTGTAAACCTAACAAAAGATGTGAATGACCTCTACAAGGAAAACTATAAACTTCTGAAGAAAGAGATTGAGGAAGACTATCAAAAGTGGAGAATCTCCCATGCTCATGGATTGGTAGAATCAACATAGTAAAAATGTCGACACTCCCAAAAGTAATCTACATGTTTAATGCAATTCCCATCAAAATTCCAATGACATTCATTAAAGAGATTGAAAAATCTACTGTTAAATTTATATGGAAACACAAGAGGCCACGAATAGCCAAGGCAATACTCAGTCAAAAGAACAATGCTGGAGGTATCACGATACCTGATTTCAAACTATATTACAAAGTAATAACAATAAAAACAGCATGGTACTGGCACAAAAACAGACATGAAGACCAGTGGAACAGAATAGAGGACCCAGATATGAAGCCACACAACTATAACCAACTTGTCTTTGACAAAGGTGCTAAAAATATACAATGGAGAAAAAGCAGCCTCTTCAACAAAAACTGCTGGGAAAACTGGTTAGCAGTCTGCAAAAAACTGAAACTAGATCCATGTATATCACCCTATACCAAGATTAACTCAAAATGGATCAAAGATGTTAATATCAGACCACAAACTCTAAATTTGATACAGGAAAGAGTAGGAAATACTCTGGAGTTAGTAGGTATAGGTAAGAACTTTCTCAATGGACCCAGCAGCACAGCAACTAAGAGATATCATAGACAAATGGGACTTCATAAAGCTAAAAAGCTTCTGTTCATCAAAAGAAATGGTCTCTAAACTGAAGAGAACACCCACAGAGTGGGAGAAAATATTTACCAGCTACACATCAGACAAAGGACTGATAACCAGAATACATAGGGAACTTGAAAAACTAAATTCTCCCAAAACTAATGAACCAATAAAGAAATGGGCAAGTGAACTAAACAGAACTTTCGCAAAAGAAGAAATTCAAATGGCAAAAAAACACATGAAAAAATGCTCCCCATCTCTAGCAATAAAGGAAATGCAAATTAAAACCACACTAAGATTCCACCTCACCCGTCAGAATAGCCATCATTAGCAACACCACCACCAACAGGTGTTGGCGAGGATGCAGGGAAAAGGAACCCTCTTACACTGTTGGTGGGGATGTAGACTAGTACAATCACTCTGGAAAAAAATTTGTAGGCTACTTAAAAATCTAAACATTGATCTACCATATGATCCAGCAATACCACTCTTGGGGATATACCCAAAAGACTGTGACACAGGTTACTCCAGAGGCACCTGCACACCCATGTTTATTGCGGCACTATTCACAATAGCCAAGTTATGGAAACAGCCAAGATGCCCCACCACTGACGAATGGATTAAGAAAATGTGGTATCTATACACAATGGAATTTTATGCAGCCATGAAGAAGAATGAAATGTTATCATTCGCTGGTAAATGGATGGAATTGGAGAACATCATTCTGAGTGAGGTTAGCCTGGCCCAAAAGACCAAAAATCGTATGTTCTCCCTCATATGTGGACATTAGATCTAGGGCAAACACAACAAGGGATTGGACTATGAGCACATGATAAAAGCGAGAGCACACAAAGGAGGGGTGAGGATAGGTAAGACACCTAAAAAACTAGCTAGCATTTGTTGCCCTTAATGCAGAGAAACTAAAGCAGATACCTTAAAGCAACTGAGGCCAATAGGAAAAGGGGACCAGGAACTAGAGAAAAGGTTAGATCAAAAAGAATTAACCTAGAAGGTAACACCCACGCACAGGAAATCAATGTGAGTCAATGCCCTGTATAGCTATCCTTATCTCAACCAGCAAAAACCCTTGTTCCTTCCTATTATTGCTTATACTCTCTCTACAACAAAATTAGAGATAAGGGCAAAATAGTTTCTGCTGGGTATCAAGGGGGGAGGGGAGAAGAAGGGGGTGGGGGCAGGGGGGGAGAAATGACCCAAGCATTGTATGCACATATGAATAATAAAACAATAAAAATTTAAAAAGAAAAAGAAAAAGAATAAAAACTTTCTTGAATCAGAAGAAAACCATGTTTAGCGATTATCCTGTCTAGAACTGTCTACCAGCTAGACTTTGTAACACCTTGGCATGGTTCTTCTCCATGTCCAGAAGCCTAGTTGTCTTCAGTGAATGTTTATTGTAATACTGATTCCTCAAGAAAGAATAATGTTTAGCCCCCAAAAAAAAAAAAAACCAACACAAAAAGTGCTGGTGAGTGGCTGAAGTGGTAGAGTACTTTCCTAGCAAGTGTGAGGCTCTGAGTTCAATCCCCAGTACCTAAAAAAAAGTAACGAATGCAAGTCAATTAATAACTGTGCTTCATATATTTTAAAAATACTTATCTTTCCCCAAATGCACCTTACTATCTCAATTCTCAGTATCTTAGACTGTTCCTTCTGTCTAGAATGTCCACCCCTTTCATTTCATCCTTGGGTCATCTTCTAAAAGCTGCTCAACAGTAACATCTTTATCTCCCTTAGGCCTGGCCTGAGCCCTTAAGCACAATTACCTACCTCCTTGGATGCCCATAGCTTTCTTTTGTTGATGCTGTTGTTGTTATTTTATTTTGTTTTTTATACAACATGACCATGTGGAATTTATACCATATATCCCTCATGTGATAATAGATTTTTATTAGATTCTTATATTTTTTATATGCCATCAACCCTGATAATCACAAAGTATCCATCTTAAGGCCTCACATTTTTGGGGGTGTAGAAATGTCAAAATGAGCTTCTAGATTTCTAGATTGAATGTTGGGTTTCCTCCCAGTGCAAGTTAGCCAGCTTAGCAAGTACCACCCCCCAAAAGATCCTCCTTTTGGGGTCAACCCCAGCCCATGGTTCTCCCTGTGGATTTAACTTTTCAAGAGCGCCATACAAATTAATACCCATAGCATGTGGCCTTATGAATTTAGTATGTTTCAATCAGCATAATGCATTTGAGATTTTTCCCTTTTGCTCCTGAATAATACTGTCCTGTATGGAATTGCATCGTGTGGAATTTATCACAGTATGGATCTACCATGGTTTATTTATTGCTTCACAAGTTGATGAAAATTTAAGTTGTTTGCATTATTTTGGTGGTTATAAATAAAACTGCTCTCAGTATGCATGTACAGGTTTTATGTGGATGTATGTTTTCATTTATTTGAAGATAATGAGATCATACAATAAGTATGCATTTAATTTTATGTGTGAAGCTTTACACTGCTTTTCAAAGTGGCTATAACAATTATATGCCATCTACAAAGATTTATGAGGGTTTCAGTAACATGGCATCTTCACCACCACTAATAGATGTGTAGCATGTTCTGATTGTGGTTTTAATCTACATTTCCCTAATGACTAATGACTTTTCCATTGCTTATGTATTGTGAAATATCTGCTAAAATATTTTATCTTTTTTTTTAAATGGGTTTGTCTATTTTCTTAATGAGTTCTCAGAGTGTTTTTCATGTTAAGGATATCAGTCATCTATTATAGTGTTTTATAATTATTTTTTTCAGTCCATGGTGTCTCTCATTTTCTTAACGGTCTTTTGAAGAGTAGATGTTTTTAATTTTGATTAAGTCCAATTTGTCAACTTTTCCTTTTCTAGTTTTACTCTTTTTTTGGCAGTACTGGGGTTTAAATTCAGGGCCTCACACTTGGTAGGCAGGCGCTCTATTACTTGCACCACTCCACCAGCCTTAATTTGTACTTTTTGAATCTTAAGAAATTTTTGCCTAACCCAAGGTCACAGAGATTTTCACCTATGTTTTCTTCTGCAGGTTTTGTAGTTTGGGGTTTTACATTTAAGTCTGTGATTCATTTTGAGTTAGCTTTTTTATTGTATGAGGTATAAACCAAGGTTCATATTTTTGCACACATGTCCACTTGTGCCAGCAACATTTGTTTAAGTCCACTCTCTCTTCATTGAATTCTCTCAGCACGTTTGCCAAAAATATGTGTGGTATTCTATGTCTGGATTCTATTTTAAAATTTTATTTGTCTGTAAAGGGACAAATTAGAAAGATATTATGCTTTACAAGTCATACAATCCATGTCACAATTATTCAACTCTGCCATTATACACAACAGCAGCCATTTCAGCAAAACTTTATAAAAACAGACAACAGGTCAAATTAATTCTGCAAGTCATGTTTTGACAACTCCTGCTATAAATCTGTTCCACTGATTTATAGCTATTATTTTGCTAATTTCACACTATTTTGATTACTGTGGTTTGTAAGTTTTGAAATTAGGTAATAGTGTCAGTCTTCCAACTTTTCACCATTTATTTATTTTAGCCAACCTTTGCAAAACTGTGGTGATGATCCTTTGCTTTTCCATATAAATTCAGAATACACTTGCTCATTTCTATAAAAAGGAAGGTCTGCTGAGGCTTTCATTAGGATTATACTGAATCTATAATCAATTTGGAAATAATTGTTAGATACTTCTTTATTTAGAGATTTTTACTCTGTCATCAATGTTTTATAATTTCCAAGGAGAATGATGGAGGGGTGAATTCAACTATGATGTATTGTAAGAATTTTGTAAATGTCACAATGTACCCCCAGTACAACAATAATATGATAATTAAGAAGGAAAAAAAATAAAATAACTTCTAGCATACAAATTTTGCACATATTTTGTTAGACTTGCACTTAAGAATTTGATGGCTTAGTACAATTGTAAAGTGATGTTATTTTTATTTCAACATTCAATTATTCATTGTTAATATAAAAACAATTAATTTTTCTGTATTTTATTGCTTAACTTACTCCTTAGTTCCAAGAGCTATTCTGTAGCTCTTTGGGATTTCTTATACAGAAAACCACGTCATCTATAAACAGAGATCCTTTATTTCTTCCTTTTATATCTATTTGCCTTTTTGCTTTTTATTTCACTGTCTATGACCTTCAGAAAGATGATGGCAATGATGAGAGTGGACAATCTTTTCTTGTTCCTGACCTGAAGGGAAAGCACTCAGTCTTTTGCTGTTCTTTTGGTCCTATGAAAATACGAGAAGACAACCATCTGCAAATCAGGAAGAGGGCCCTCATCAGACACATGATCTGTCAGCCCCTTGATCTGATGCCAAAACTTTGAGAAGTAAATGTCTGTATTAAGCCCCCCAGAATATGATATTGTATCAAAGCAGCCTAAACTAATAAAGACAACTGTTAAGTGATGTCAGCTATAGATTTTTTATAGATGCACTTTAAGTTAAGGAAATTTTCTTCTATGCCTAGTCTGCTTAGAGTTTTTATTAAGAATGAACATTAAATTTTGCCTAGTGCCTTTTTACATCTATTGAAATATTATATCATTTTCTTTTTTTTTTTTTTGTGGTTTGAACTCATGGCCTTGCGCTTGCTACATAGGTGCTTTACCACTTGAGTCATACCTACAGCTCCCATTTTATCTTATTTAGTCTATTGATATGATGAATAAAATTAATTTAGGTTCAAATATTGAGCCTCCTTCCTTCCCTGTAATGAACTCAACTTGGTCATGATGCATTTTCATTTTTTATATAATCCTGCATCTCATTTTCTAATGTTTTGCTAGGAATTGGGGACTAAGTTTTTGATGATATTGGCCTATATTTTTTTTCTTATAATGTTTTTGTCTTATTTCAATATTAGCATGATGCTGGTCTCATAAAATGAGTCTTCTGCATGCCAACCTTCTTAGAACAAATCAGATAGCTTTTTAACTTTTGCCCACTTACAAAAGGACTTTTGGAATGACAACCTATATGAAGTGGAGTTTGCATTAACAAAGACTCTTGGATATGGGCATCAGGCAGTCAGCTAAACATTCCCATTGATTGGGTGACTGGATGCAGAGTGCCAGCTCCCTAGTATTAAAGAAAGAATTCTAAGTCTTACCATGATGTATACTAGTATATCTTAGAGGCTTAGGATTAGTCAAAAAACACATGTTAAATCCAACTGAGTCTAGATCTATGTAATTGCTACTCTAATTTTTGTTTCAAATAAATTCATTCTCAATTTAAATATCATCTCTTTATGGATAGGACACATAGCATATTCATCTTTGTATTTCTAATACCAGTACAAAGCTTAGGAAAGAGGCATTAGTATAATTTATTTAATGCATACATAAATGAACACTTTAAAAATTAAAGCAAGGTTCTTTATTTTAAATTCAACTTTTCCTTATATGAAATTCTTCTTGTTTTAGGATAGAATACTCTCTGAAACAGCCTGTCAGTTATGAAAGCTAAAGTTTAAATCTTTTACTATTACTAGAAATATTCAATTATATTCAACTTAATAACTAGATGTTATTAAATATAAGCAATGGTTGTTAATGGTGTTTTGTTAAGTGTGAAGGGCTTAATTGACCTCAATATCATGTTAAATGCTTTAAAGTCTGTGTTGACAGCTACAGTATGTATTAGGTAACTATTAGGTTATAATGCTCCTGGCTATGCATAATCCTCTTGCAGAAACATTTTTAGCCCTCAAAAATCTCCTTTAATTTTCAAAATAACTTCAATTTTATGTTCATGGCAGGTGTGAATCTATGGAAGTAAAGTAATATGTATACCATACACCAAAAGACAGCAAGAGAGACAAAAAGATTTCTGAATTCCACACATCAAGTTAGCTGATCGGGCTAGCTGGCCTACACTACAATGACATCTGCTGGCACAACCATGACTGAGCAGCAGAGGTAGTCTCCAAAAATGATAGGCAGCCTCATTCAGATCTACGTCTTTGGCTAACGGGAGGTATACAAGCCTGAATTTCTTGAGAACAGAGATCATATGTTGTTAGTATCATGCTTGGCATACTGAAGATGTCCAAAAATTTGTTGGATGATAATAAATGTAATTGTTATAATCTAACCTTTTGAAAAGCATGAACTCTAAATTGGAACAATTCTGCTAGGAATGACTTAAAATTTTTTAACACTGATATGGCCTAAAACAAAAGTTCTTTGTTGATAAATTTGTTTTAAATACCAATAATAAAATAAGTCCCATATTCTAGAAAAGTGCATTCAGTCTTGTACATAATTTCATGAAGGTCCTGAATCCCGTTTCTCAAATACAAGGTTAAGAACCCCAGATCCATAAGGTAGCAGTAAGTTTTAAGATACTTTAGATTCACGTGAGCAAATTAAAACAATGATAAACCACTGAATACCTACTAGAATGTCTAAAATACAAACTACTGATGACACCAAATGCTGGAGAAGATGTAGAGCCACAGGGTCTCTCATTCATTGCTGGTAGGAAGGCAAAAAGTCACAGCTTCACAATTTCTTGCAAAATTAAACACATCTCACCATATGATCAAACAATCATGCTGTTTGGTATTTACCCAAATGAGTTGAAAACTTATCTCCACACACACACGTGTGTGTGTGCGTGTGTTGTGTGTTAAGATAAGTCTTATGTTTTTGCCCAGGCTGGCCTCAGACTCCATCCTCTTACCTCCACCTCCCAATTAAATGGGTTTACAGGCAGGTTCCACTATGCTCAGATGGTTTTTTGTTGTGTTGTTTCTTTTTTCTGTCTTCTTTCTTTCTTCCTTTCTTTTTCGTTTTTACAGTAACTGGAGATTGAACTCAGGACCTGTGCTTGCTAAGCAAGTGCTCTATCACTTCAACCATGCCTCTAGCCCTTTTTTCTTTAATTATTTTTCAGATAGGATTTTTTTGCCCAGGCTAGCCTTGAACTGGGATCCTACCAACTCCACCTCTGAAGTAGCTGGGTTTATAGTCATGTACCACCACACTCAGTCCTTTCTATCTGCTTTATTCATTTGTCAACATTGGAAGTAACCAAGATGCTTTTCAATGAGTGAAAGTGAAAACATAAACTATAAAATTTCCACATACTGAAATACTATTTGGCAATAAAAAGAAATAAGCTGTAAGTCACAAGAAGACATGGATAAACCTTAAATGCACATAGTTAAGTGAAAGAAGCTAATCTGAAAAGGCTTCATCCTGTAGTATTTCAGCTTCATGATACTGTGGAAAAGGCAAAGCTATGGAGAAAGGATAAAGTCAGTAGTTGCTATGAGTTTAAGGAGAGAGATATGAATAATGATGTTTAGGGCAGTGAAACTATTCTGTGTGATATTGTAATGGTAGATGCATGTCATCATACATTCGTCAAAACTCATAACATGTGCAACACAATTAGTGAACCCTAAAGTAAACTATGGACTTTAATAATAACAATAGTGATAGTAGTTGTAATATTAATAATAATAACAATGTAGCTATATTGACTCATCAACTGTAAGAAATGTACTACACTAGCAAAAGATGTTGATAGGAGGAGAAACTATGGGAAAAGAGGGAGGAGATGACAGAGGAGTGGCAGTGTATGGAAACTGTACAACTTTTCTGTAGAGATGGAGATTGGGAGGATCATGGTTTGAGGCTAGCCTGGGCAAAAAGTTATACCATCTCAACCAATAACCCAGGTGTGGTAGTACAAACCTGTGGTTCCAGCTATACAAGACTGTAGGTAGAAGGGTCACCATCCAAGGCCAGCCCCAGGCAAAAATGTGAAACCCTATACAAAAAACAACTAAGAGCAAAAAGGGAGCTGGAGGCACACTCAACTGATAGAGTGCTAGAGTGCCTGCTTAGCAAGTGCAAGGCCCTGAGTTCAAATTGCAGTACCACAAAAAAAAAAAAAAACAAAGAAAAAAGAAATAAACTTCTATCATAATAAGCTATATTTTAGGATATAATTTTATAGTTCTAAAAAATGCATGTCAACACATAAGGAATGAATTAAACAGGTTTACATTGAAATGGGTTTTTTTCTGATTTTAAATGACACACAATGTATCACAGAAGTTTATTTTAGAAGTACTCGTGTAATCAAGCCTCTAAAGAGGCTATTTTGTTAGTACAGGCCTTAAGGAGAATAAGAGTTTTTACTTAATCCTTAGGTTGATGAAATTAAACACTTCATTTGTTGTGTTTTCATTTTGATGTCCCTTAGGACTGAGAATTTCCTTTCCCAGAAAATACTAAAAGTTGACTGCGAATGGCTAGGGTAATAGAGTGAAGAGGAGGATTCTATTACAGCTTCTGCCAAGAGCTGTCAGGCATATCCAGCAAGTCACGTCCAGGAAATGTTTAATAGGGTGGAAGAATTCTATTCCCTGGATCCTTGTGAGAAACAGAAACTTGCTTTTGGTTTGTAAGTTCAACTGTAAAAAGGTCTTAGGCTTTCAAATTGATTACCATTTCATCCCAAAAACCTGATTTCTAGAAGTCTTCATCTGAACCCCTGGGGTCTACCATGCTGAGCTATCTTTGGTTTATCCATACACAGCTCAAAGGGAAGTGGCCATTTGGGCAATGACCTGAGCAATTTCAGGGCAGTAATATATCTTTTGACTTGAGTTATTTGGAATTGGGGTCTGTTGTAACAAAAATTTCACAAAATAACTTTCAGCTTTTTCTATTGAGCACTGAGCCAAACAGGCCTAATCTTTGGTGTGAGAACAAAAATTATAAAATAAGATTATAGACATAACTTTTCATATTATTTGAGTGAAAAGATATAGTTTTGGTCTGATATAATTAAATGTGCTTGGTTTGTGTCTAAGGAAAAGACTCTGCCCCAAAGGAAGTGACTCTGTAAACTCACTGGAGTCCCAAGTGTACTTAGCTTGCTCTGGGCATAACTCAGTGCATGCTGCATCTTAAAGCCCAGCCTGCCAGAGTTCCTGGAACCTTCTTACAGTGCAAGCTGTGAGGAGCTTTGGAGGAAGTCTTCTATCCTAAAGTCTGCAGCCAGCCTAAACTCTTATTAGAAATGCATTTCTTTATTTTGTATGTTGTGGTTCTTTTGGTCATTCACTATAAGTTGTGACTACAGAGGTCACTGACATTTTGGGGTGAATTTATTTGTCAGATTTCCTTCTTCTGTTGCATCTGGTCAAGAAAAGAGTACTAAAGAAATGTTGCTGGGAAAACTGGATATCCACATGTACAAGACTGAAACTAGATCCCTGCCTCTCACCCTGTACCAAAGTCAACTCAAAGTGGATCAAAGATCTTACTAGAAGACCTGAAACTTTGAAATAACTACAGGAAGTAGTAGGAAATACACTGGAACAGATAGGCATAGGGAATGACCTCCTAAGCAGAACTAAAAAGGCTCAACATCTAAGAGAGAGAATGGACAAATGGGACTATATCAAGCTGAAAGCTTCTGCACAGCCAAGGAAACAGTCACTAGACTCAAGAGACTACCCACAGAATGGGAGAAGATCTTTGCAAGCTATTCATCTGATAGAGACTAACTAATATCCAGAATCTATAGGGAACTCAAAAAACTCAACCCCTCCAAAGAATCAACATACCAATGAAAAAATGGGCACATGAATTAAACAGAATTCTCAAAGAAAGAGGTACAAATGCTCAGTAAATACATGAAGAAATCTTCAACTTTCCTGGCTATAAAAGAGATGCAAGTCAATAGAATGGCCATATTCAAGGGCAATAACAACAACAAATGCCGGCAAGGATGTGGCAAAACAGAAACCCTTATACCACTGTTGGTGGGAGTGCAAATAAGTACAACCATTATGGAAAGCAGTATGGAGATTCCTCAGAAAACTAAAGATAGAACTGCCATATGATGCAGTGATACCACTCCAGAGCATCTACCCAAAGAAATGGAAGTCAGGATAAAATAGAGACAACTATACACCCGCATTCATCACAGCTCTATTCACAATAGCCAAGCTCTGGAAACAGCCCAGATGCCCTACAACTGAGGAGTGGACCGAGAAAATGTGGTATTTATACACAATGGAGTTTTACTCAACCATAAGGACTAATGACATGTAGTTGGAAATTAAATGGATGCAATTGGAGGGCATCGTATTAAGTGAAGTAAGTCAGGCTCAGAAAGACAAAGGCCGCATGTTTTCTCTCATACATGGAAGATAGATTCAAAGATAAACATACACACAAAAACTAGCATGATCATTTACAGACTCATATGTAGAACATGTTCATAATAGTGAGACTCTTCTATGGGACTCGGAGAAGGAGGGAAAGGAAAAGCTAATGACAGATCATCAACAGTATCATAAAATATAACATCTGTAAAGGTAGAGGATATAAGGATATGTATTGAAAGCTGTTGAAAATGGTGAGTGTGAGATAAAAGGGTAAGAGAGCATAATGGAAAGGGTTGAATGGACCAAAGTAAATTAGACTCACAGTGGGGAAACACTGAAAAACACCTTAGAACATCAAATTAAATATTAATAACAAAAGACAGAACTGTAAAATAGGTATAGTGGGGGGGAGGGTGAATGAAGGAAATTAAGGTGAGGGTATTTGGTGGATGGACTTCATATACTTACATGAAATAGAACAATGAAACCTTTTGCAACTGCTTTAAGTGGGGCAGGCAGGGGGTCAAGGGGGAGAGACGGTGGGGGGTGATTAACCAATGTAGAATATAAGCCTATTTGGAATTGTCACAATGAATCCCCCCTGTACAATGAATATATCCTAATATTAAAAAAAGAAACCTGTGGCACACACCTATAGTCTCAGCTATATAGACTTAAACAGAAGGATTATTTGAACCCAGGAGTTCAAAACTAGCCTGGGAAACATAGAAAGACCCCATCTCAACAAAACAAAACAAACCCAGAAAACATATGCTCTGATATACCTATTAAAAATAGGGAGGAGGAATAATTTTGGAAGAAGTAAATATCAGGACACTCAAGAGATTGTCCAAGTGTACCATAGCAGCACTATCTCTGCTTCAAAGTATCAAAAGCAGCAGCAGAAATAGTACAGTCACATCCTACTCATAAGTGTCCAGATTTCTGCACTGAGAAAGTCGGAGGACAAAATACCTAGGGGTGACTGCTCTCACCTTTCCTGATGCTTCCCTCCTTTTTAATGGTAAATGTTGTACTGTGACACTCCTTGGTCAGACATTAACTTGAGACACTGCATTGCACGAGTCTAGTTATTTTTCGAATAGAAGAGTGTGAATTGCTATTCACAAAGTATCACCAGCCTGATTTCTTTTCAGTGCTGGCGATTGAACCCAAGTCTTGCACATTCTTGGCAAATGCTCTCCCACTGAGCCACACCCCCAGTCCTCAACTTGATTTTAATAAGTCACTTGCTATGAATCAGACCTATGAAAGTAGAGGGAAATGATTTTAAGGGAAGAGACTGCTGCAGATGTAAATTAAAGCAGGCCATATTGTTAAATCCTATTTATTATCACGAGCTATATATTAAGCACAGAGAGCCTTGCATTTTGACCCAGGTCTCACAGCTGGTAAATAGTAAAGTCAGGATTCAAACCCAAACACATTATGACTTAGAGCTCACATTATTTCCACATCCTCTCAATAATCCATCATATGTCAGTTTTATATTCATTAACTCAATCTTTACAGTGGTTCTGTGAAGCAGATGCTATTATTATCCCAATGTTACACATGAGTAGACTGAAGCAGGGACAACTAAAATAATTTGCCCAAGATCATGCAGCTAGTAAGTAATAAAGCTAGAATGTAACCCCAGGCAGCCTTGACAAGACAATAACGCTTCTTTAAAGATATAACTCAAAATTTGTCTTCTTAGAAATGAATTTTGAATGCCTCTCCTATGGTAATCAGTTTCAGTCATTAGAAAACATCTTCCTTCCCACTTCTGGTTCCCGTTCCCTATCCCTTCCTGATTTATGACTGTAGCAAGTAAGGTGATAAGCCTTGTAAAAGCAGGACACCAGTCATTCAGCTGCCTCACTGAGTCAGGCTACATAGTCCACTCCCAACCGTGTAAAATTATAACAGTCCTACAACCTCTCTCTCAGCTCCCTCATCTATTAAGTGGGCATCTTCAACCCTTTCTGATGTCATTGTGAGGATTCAAAATATGTGTGTATTCCCACCCCAGTGACTGGCAGCATTCACTAAATGGAAGCTATTATTACCACCATCATCATAGTCATCATCAGCATGTTATCTCTATGTTACGTTACACCAAGAACACAAAACGTGGTGATAAGAGCACTTACCATTTGGGATTATACATTTGTGTGCTGCTTCCAAAGGGAGATACATTTCCAGTCCTATAAAAGAGGACTTCTCTTATTTTGTCTTCAAAAACATTTGAAGCAAAGTAGAAATAACTTGAAGCAATAATATGCCTTATAAAACATCATGTACCAAAGAGTGGCAGTTACTCCTCACAAGTAAAAAGTTAAAGACTTTGGAATCTGGCATTTTGCAATAGGCCTTGGGGCAGGCTGACAGAGGCATTACTTATTAAGATAGATCTTCTCTAAGCACAAACTAGTGAGTCAGCACTGTGCAGCCAGCACACACAGGCTTGGAACCTTGGGCACAGACTCCTGCCACACACTCTGTGACTGCAACTGCCATTCTTCCCTTCTTCAGAGCTATCAGATTGCCAAATGTGTTCAAGAAGCATCCAGCAGTATGCCCGGAAAAGGTAGATTCTGCTCTGGGAAGTTGATCATACTAAAACTGTGTCGTTATAGATCTGAATTTTTACTGATACACTAGGATGGAAATGGAAAACAAGGGACTGGGAGTGTGGCCCAGTGGTATAGCATGTGCCTGCCCAGCATGCATAAGACCCTGAGTTTGATCCCCAGTACTGCAGAAAAGGTTTAGGAAAAGAAAAGAAAAGAAGATGAGCTTGTAGCTGAGACAATTTCAGACTTGAATGTAAGTTATGCCATTTACAAGCAGTGTGGTCTCATACAAATTATTTAATATCTCTGAGCCTTTTTTTTATATTTTTTGAACTGGAAAAATACCTACCTGGTAGTATTTGTACCAAGGACCAAATATACACAGAAAAAAAAAATTTCCTAATTCATTTTCCTTTTGACTATGCAGACATGGTCACATAGAAAGGTTTAATTCAGTGACTCAATAATTTATTGTCTAAATGGAGACTAATTTAAATAAAAAGACATATGGTCATCCTAGGCTTAGAAATGAGTAATGAAACCCCTTTGTACAATTACTATACACTAATAAAAAAAAAATGGGCAAAGAGTTTCCTTCCCTGTTGCCTTCTCTTTCCCTAATCTACCTCTCCTTGGCTTCCCTCTCTCTCCTTGGCCAATTTAGAAATAATCCTGTTCAAACTCCTCATTTTAAATGCTACCTGCAGAAGTCACTAGTCCCTCAAATCTCCTGCCACCTTCTTGGTTAAGGGAAATGTGAAGGACTCTCCAAGATTTCAATGAATTGTGGCCACAAGGTCCCCTCAGCTCCAGCTTCCTGTGTCCTCTTGAGCTACTCTTACCCCATACTTCATTATCTCTCATGTCAAATTTGGGGCCTTCTTCAGTTTCCACAATATCGAAAGCAAAATCCCTCATGCCTAATGTTCCTGCATGTAGTGGACATTACTGAAGATCTCAGGAAGGGCCAAGAGGGTTCACGCTCAGCTAACAATAGGCATCATTATTCTTCAGAGACCCATTGATCTTAGAACTACCGTGGATTTTTCACTGGCTTTACCTAATTTCAGGCTTGTTTTATCTTAGTGCCTCCTTTCTCCTCTTTCTTCTCTCTCCTTCTCTTACCTTCTCCTGGTATGATGTAGTTTATGCCCCAAACCCCAAAACTTGGTATATCCAATACTCAATCTCTCAACAGGACTTACTTTCTCTTCCATGTGTGGCGGACAGAGTCTCTAGCATGCCCCTCAGGGTGTCCACCTCATAGTGCTCCTGTAATTCCATCCCCTTGGATGTGGACAAGACCCGAGACTTTATTCTAATGAATAGAATGTGGAAAAAGTGATGAAATGTCCCTTCTGCGATAATATTGCATTATATGAGACCCTGTCTTGCTAGCTAACTCTCCCTAGAGCCTTTGCTTGGTGACTTCATGAAGTAAGAAGCCATACTGTGAATCCTACATGGCAAGAAGCTGTAGATGGCCACAAGAAACTACATGGTCTCTAAGAGTTGAGGGCAGTCTCCACTTGCTGAGGATAGCCTCTAGTTTATATATAGCAGTAATCCTGGGCCCTCAATCCTATCATTGCAAGGAAATGAGTTCTGCCGACAATCTAGGCAAGTCTAGAAATGTTCTTCACCAGTTGAGCCTTCAAATGAAACAATCCCTTGATTGCAGTTGAGTGACCCTGAGCAAAGGTCCAGCTAAGCTGTGTCCAGACTGTTGCCCCACAGAAATTGTGAAATAATGATGTATTTTAAGCTTCCAAATTTGTGGTGGTTTTCAAGCAGTAATAGCTAACTAATACACACAATATTTATTTAGCAATTTTTTTCAAAAAAAGACAGTTCTTTCCCTAAGAGTAATAGAGTGCTTAAATTTTCTTATAATATTGCAATAATAGTAATAATTTCTCTATCATATGATATGCAAATTGGAAAACAGGCTCTGAAAGGTTTAGTTACTTTATGAAGAAGGTAACTGAGGAGAGTTTAATAAGAGTATATTTATAAAAAACGGGTGACAGTTGAAGTTTCTTTTATAATTATTATTATTATTATTGTGGTACTAGGGGTACATTGTGACATTTATCAAATGGAGTTTCTTACAGAATTGAATATATCTACCACCTGATCTTAGCAGGCAGAGAATTAAAGGGCTCTCCTTTCCTCTGAGCATCTGTCTAGACAGGAAACATACTTTGACTTGGAGAAATGACAAAAAGAAAAAAAATGCATAACTATGTGTGTTAGTCATTTTTTAAATCACTGTAACAAGTACCTGGGATAAACAATTTAAGGGAGGAAAGATTCACTTTGGCTCACAGTTTCAGAGATTTCAGTGCATATCATCTGGCTCCACTTCTGCAGGCCTGGGGCACAATAGAACATCATGGCCCAGAGAACGTGGTAGAGCAGAGCTGCTCACCTCATGGCAGACAGGAAACAGAATAAACAGGACAGGAAGAGGCCAGAGACAAGACATACCCCCAGTGACCTACTTCCGCAAGCCAGGCTGCACCCCTCCCCCATTTCTACCACCTCTCAATAATTGATTAATCCATTAATCAGGCCAGAGACCTCATGATCCTATCACCTCTTAATGACTGGATTCGCCAGCTAGGAACTTGTCTTCAAGAGAATTTTTAGAGTTACTTCACATCTAAACCATAACACTAAGTTATCATTATCATCGCATATTCGTTCCTATCCCCAAATTAATTATTATCATCTCCAAATGCTGGCAACTGAGAGCTGAATTTTTGTTCCCATTTGATCATTTTAAACTTATGGCCCCTGTTTTATAGAAAGCAATTTGGGAAGTAAATATAATTATGATATATTTTATTATATATTCTGTCTATATGGAGAGTATTTAGGTCTTTTCTACATCATATCTCCCTTTAATAAGGGTAAGAATTACAACAGGTTCTATAATTAGTTTCATAAAAACAATGGGGACTTGTATTTTCCAAATATAAAATTCTAACTAGTTAAGTGAATGGTCCAGACTTCTCAGAGAGTTAGTAAAAACAACTTAATGCTTTCCCTCCCAACCTCCCTCCCACCCTATACCCTTCCAAATTCTCTCTAGTTGTTCTTTCCTGTCCCTTGAATAAAATCTTTGGCAGCAGAGCTTTGCTTGCCATTCTTGGGTAATAAAAAAAAAAGTTCTCCCTTTTCAAGTCTTAAATAGTTCATTTCAGTGTAATATCAAAACTCTAAACTCTCATCTGACTGAATGAGAGTTTCTGCTTGGATAGAATTAGGATTGAGACCTGTAAGAGTGCTGTGTCAGTTTCTCTGTCTGTCTCTGACCATCCCTCCTTTATGGACTGACTATAGTTAAAAACCCTCATAGGTTTGGAGCCAAGGTAAGAGAGAAGCCTAAGAGACAGGAACATTCTACTTGACCAGTACAGTTGTAATTCTGGTGGGCTAGTTTCCAAATGCATAGTCTTTCTCACTGTTTTGGGATTTGGGGTGAAGCCCCTCCCTTCCCCACTCCACAGCTGCCCACTTCTGCCTCTCCAGCTACCCTGCCTTCACTTCTGTGTCTGAAGGTACTTGCAACTTCTTCCTACTATGACCACCTTGCTTTCATCTGGAGACTCTCTTGGGTGCAGCCCATTTAAGAGAACATAATCCATGGCTACATTTAATCTGGAAGTCCACCCCCAGCCAAAGGTAAATAGGACTGTGATCTTAACCTGACAGAATGCTTTCTGCTCTGTCAAATCCAGGCATAGCTCTGATCTTCAGATTTTCCAGGTGTGAGTCTAGTATCAGTCTTCATGTTCGTCAAACCCTAGGGACAAATGTCAAGTTCTCCAAAAGGCTCCATTAAAACCTATCTCCCTGGACTGGAGGTGCTGGCTCAAGCAGTAGAGCAACCTGCTTTGCAAGCAGGAAGCCCTGAGTTCAAACCCCAGTCCCACCAAAAAACAAAACAAAACAAAAAAACCTCTTTCACAGGATGAAAGTTAGGTAGATGAGGTATCTCCTTTTTGCATCCTGGGAGAGAGGAAAAAGAAATGTGCAGAACTCTGGCCCTCCATCTGTCTCTTGAAACTTGACTGCTCCCAACCTCTGAGATAGCCTGGGAGTGGGTCATGTACTGATGCCAGCAGAATGAAGTAACCCCAAATTGGCCAAACCTTTAGGACATGGAAAATACTTGATATCTATTGTGTTATTTTTGCCATTTTAAGTCTCTGCCAAAACTCCAAAATAAAGGAAAAAGTTCATGTGAAATCCCATTCCCAAAGTGTATTATAGTATTAAGTAAAATTTTCAAAAATTAATCTTCTCCCAAAGGTTCTTAAATGGCCATTCCAGGAGTGGTGCCCACCTACCATCTAATTGAAGAAGATCACTATTTTCTATATATTTTTTAAATGTTACATTTTTCTTAAGTTCCTCTTGGGCCATCTTTGAATCTACTCAAATTTGGTGCCTGGGCTCAAAGAACAATAGGGACCTCTATCCAGGTATAAAAATATATTTAAATTTGGTGAGCTGTAAGTGGTGGTTGAATCTAACAAGTTTTGCAGCAAAAACCGAAAACACTGAGACCATGACACAAATTAGGATCGCCTAGGTTCATAAGACCAGAACGGATCTGTCTAAACGATCAGTTCAACCTGAGCTGTAAGACAGCTGAATGCCAGTCATTTGTTGCTTTCCTTGTGGCAAGAACACTGTCCTCTGGAGTTGGGATACTCACATAAGGCTGTAGAATAGCCAAGACGACTGCACTGTGGATGTCTAAACACACAACCTCAGCCCCACAGGCCTCATCTTTAGGCCAACTGGACCAGACTATAGAGAGCAGTGAGTAATATAATACAGCTCCTGTGGTTCAAAAATACATGCAGCTCTCCTCCAGACTGAATAGTCAGTCTAAGAGTCTGGATTTTCCTGTAAAGTTTATATCCACATGATTCTGAATTTTAAAAAGAATGATAACTATCCAGGGTGCTAAAGGAGGAAGACAATATCTTTTCCAAGAAGGTTGTAATTCAGGGTATCATTCCACTGGGCACGATACTACCAGCGTTATCAAGATATCACTGGCAGCCCCGTGCCAGCACAGTCAGAGAATAGAAGCAGCAGGTACAGCCTTTCCTTCTCATTGTTGGAGTCAGATCATCTCCCAGATTTTAGCAAATCCTAATGGACTTGGTTTGAAATATCCTGCAGGAAAATCCACAAAACTCTATGCTGGGTAAGATTACATAAACTGAACGATATGTATGAAGTGTTTTCCATTTCTTGAGAACCCTGAAGAGCAAGAGTTGCATTATTTCTGTGAGTTACTGCTCCTGTTAGAATAATGATCATCCCAAAACTCCCATCCCCTGCTCTCTGTACCCCACTTGTGATCCTCTGGCCTCAGCCTCCCAAGTACCTGGGATTACAGGTGTGCACCCTAACTCCCAGTTTAGAATAATGTTCTTAATCAATGTCCTAATTTTTCCAGATGTCTGCCAACCAAGAGGACAGGTAGGATTGCCTTCTGAAGTATTGAAGACCACAGAGTAGCAACTTTTCCTAAAGTTGTGCATAGTAAAGTCTGGCCACAGAGAGAGGGCACAGGAAATAGAAAGATGCAAATGAGACTTCTTTTGATCAGAGATTAGGGGTAGGTGATAAACGTGACAAGGATTCCTATTGACTATTAGGGAGTTAGGAAAGGTGGCTTGGAAATGACCCATTTATTTTTCTTTCCTATTCTCAGGTAATTTTCATTAACCCTGGCTTTCTTCAACGCCCCCCCCCCAATACACACAGACATAAATTTAATGGCTGTTTACAAGTGAACATCAACTTCATGCCATGAATCTCCTAGATTGCTCCCCACCATATTGTCTAGAAAAGGGCATTAACCAAAAAGTAGAAACAAATAAGATTTTCTGAAATATTATTCAGCTTGAGCTTGAAAAATGTAACAACAGCAGTATTTTGAAAAACTCAAATGTTTTCCTCCTTTGCTTGTCCTAGTCATGTCTCCTCTTTAAAGAGCTTAAAGCATCTAAGCATCTACCTGGGTGTGTTTGGGAGGAGGGTGGTGATTAGGAATGATAGGAGTAACAGACAGCTCTGACCTGTGAACTATGACATTGAAATGAGAAAGGGCTAAGGAGGAGGGGAAGATTTTTTCCTGCCTCCTACTCCTGGTTAGGAGCCAGACTTGGTGAACCAAAGCATTGAGCTTTTTCCTCTTTTGTCTATGACCTATGCAAAGAAACTTTCTACTCTGTGGTAGAAACAGGATGTGATAGAAGCAAAGTAAAAGGACACCTTCCTCTTGTGGTCCAGTGAATTGTGAGAAGGAAACAAGGAACCAGAGAAAGGGAAAGGTGGAGGGTGAGAAACTCATGCCAAGTGGTCATTTTGCTCATTTAGGATTCTGGGAGGGCTGGGCTCATGGCTCAAGTGGTAGAGCACCTCACTAGGATTCTGTGAGAGCTATGCTGAGTAAGTTTACCTCAAAAAGAAATGTACCATTATAATTAGGAGACTAGAGTATAGGGAGGTGGGGGAAGGGGGCTTGGGGGTAGAGAGAGAGAGATATTAACTTGTACTCCAAAGCCCATCTTAGTATCCAGGACACAGAGTTGAGAGCCAGAAGTCTGTTATGGGCACTGCTGTGACAAGGAGAGAGATGGTCTCACAACAGAAGTATTCAGGATGGACAGCCTGACCAAGGCCTACACAGGAGAAGGACTTAGGAGGATCTACAGCCCGAGAGCTTGAAGACAGGCCAAGCCAACGGCGAAGCATGATTAGGCTTGACTAAACCAAGAGTAAACAGACAACTTTAACGCCAATGAAATCTCGAGGCAAAACTTGGGTGAACTAACCCAATGCACCAACCAATGCAGCCTCAAGAACCAGGAAAAAACGTGGGAACCCTCCCCCCACACCCTATGCTATAAGACTACAGTAAACTATACTACCCTTCCCCTCTCCACACAGTAATTTTCGGATAAGAAGACAAAGAGAAGTGAAAATATGAGAAGTCTCAGAACCTGAGGATTACCTAAACAGGTAATCCAGGTAAGTGACTGGATCAGGATACACTGCAAACCAGATCAAGCAAGTTTTGTTTGGTTTAGTTTTTCCTTGTCATACTACCTACAGAGTCATAACACCAAATCAGCTATAGACAAAATAAAGGAAATAAATCTCTTCTAAATTTCTGTATATGAATAATATTTGCAGCCTTGCTACAAAACACAGAAAAATAGTAAGTTCATATCATATTGGATTCCCACAGAAGTAAAATAAATTTTTTCAATACTCAGAACTTGGCTATATGCAAAATCTTTTTTTTAGGAGAGTCATGAAGAATGGAATGCTCAGTACCATTTTTGCTTTCTTTCTTTTTTCCTTTTTTTTTTTTTGGTGGTGGTACTGGGGTTTTGAACTCAGGGCCTTAGTCTTACTAGGTAAATGCTCTATCACTTAAGCCATGCCTTCAGTCTTTTTTGCTTTATTTATTTTTTGAATAGGGTCTCACATTTATGCCTAGGCCAGCCTGGACCTCCTATTTATACTTCCCACCTAACTGAGATGACAGATCGGCACCATGACACATGACACCCAGGCATTCTGTTGAGATGGGATCTCACAAACTTTTTACCAGGCTGACCTCAAATCACAATCCTGATCACCTTTCAAGTAGCTAGGATTACAGGCATGAGTCACTGCTTTAATGTCTAATGTTTTATTTTTTGCATCAATGGATATTATGAAGTCCATATTAAATGGGACAGAGCTATGAAATGGCCCTCTCCTATCTGTGTATAATTCACAGCACCCATCCGGGATCATTGCCTTGTTGTTTCTCCTCAGCTGGGTGCGCCCTATGCTTCATGTGTTTTCTATAATCATGCAACATTCAGTAGGGTAGTAGTAGGCTTGTTCAAAAATTTGGGTCTTCTCAGAAAGTGGTGGGTAGCACAGTGATAGTCACAGCTAATGGAGACTTTGCTCCATTTTAAAGATACACTGCCACGGACTCATAGCTTTCTGTGGTCTGGCCTGTGGCCTCAGTAACTTCATCCACAATGCTGGAGGTGGCCATCTTGATGTCAGTAGAGAATTCAAAAGTGTGTGTGTTCTCCTCATACATGTCCGTGGTGGTCTGTGGGTTTGTAGTCTGATATGGGTCAGTGGTTGAATCTCTGTCGATGAGCAGTGGGTAAGTTCACTTCAGAGGTAATCCCCACATAAGCTGTTAACTCTGGCTCACCAGTGGACTGAAGTTCACTGGTTGAATCTAGGAAACATGAGGAAAGCCACAGACAGGGCACACAAGGCAGAGAGAATCAGGACTTTGTGGAGCATGGCACCCACTGGGAGAGGAGGGCTGGAAGCAGCAGATGGGCAGGCCAGAAGGCAGGAGCCTAATGTCTAATATTTTAATCTTATGGATTTTTTAAGTGTGGTAGGTTACATTATTGTTCATAGTTCTTCCTTCTCCCACCTTAATCAGAGCTTTTTTCCCTACTCTTTGATGTGGAACGGAAAAGAGAGGATCAGTTTGGAGCCAAGGAATTAAGAGGCATCACATGTTTCCATTCTCCTTACTCACACTTCTTCCATCTGCCTTAAGAAAAGCCCTAAAGGGAAGGGGAAGGGAAAAGAGATGGGGAGGAAAAGAAAAAAGCCCCGAGTAGCTACTATTCCAGAATAAAGACACCTGAAACATACCTAAATCCAGCTCACAGCCTGCAGGAGAGCCTCCTCAGCCCACCTGCAGAAACATGAATATAAAATAAATTATTTGGAAGTTGCTTTTCATATATCCATAATGCAGCAAAAACATGACTGATACAGTAGGCAATTAATATTTCTTTACATATTAAACAGTCAATTATTCTAAACTCATACACTATTCATTCAACTGATAAACCAAATTACAGATGTAACAACTTAAAATTTCCCAGTTATTCAAACTTTGATTATAAGCTCATTTAATTATACTCTTTCAGCAGTTACTTAAAAAATTCACAACTTTACTATATCAGGCTCTTGCAAATATTTTAAACAAATTATAATAGACACAAAGCACATACCCAACAACACTGCAGGATTTGGGTGGCTAAATGAGTGCTTCTCAATTAGATTTGAAATCTGATCACACATCTACAATGATTTAATCTCAAACAAATAGTTATTAAACTTAAACCCTATTATCATTAAAACTCACTTTGTCTTTTAATTAATTGCCTTTTCTATAAATTTGAACTTTTTGATACAAAAAGTACAAAATGATTCATTCTTTCATATTTCCTATGTCCAGAAATACCTAACCAATGATCTTACCACTCAGATATAATAGTCTGGCCTGAGGGTATAATTAGAGACTTCTGTCTCTTTAGTGTCTCTTTATTATTAGTAGAGTATCCAGATTAGCGTTTTTACTGAAAGAGTGGCTCAAGCAGTAGAGTATCTGCTTTGCAAGCATGAAGCCCTGAGTTCAAACCCCAGTCCCACCAAAAAAAAAAGAAAAGTAATTTCAGATTACGGTTTCACAAAGTATAAGGTGCATGCAAATCATCTAAGAATCTTACTAAAATACAGACTCTGGATTAGCAGAGCTGAGGAAGGGTATGAGATTCTGCATGTCTAACAAGTTCCCCAGTGATACCAATAGTACTGGTGTTGAACCATTTGTTGCAAAGATGTAAAGATTTTTTTTATGAGTGAAGAAGGGTAAAATCAACGTGGTCAATTCTCTTCTTTGGGACAGCTGGCTCCTTTATTTTCTTGGAACACACTGTCTTTCTGCATGGTTATTATGTGTGGTGATCAATTTTTCTTTCGTGGAACAACATATACTTCTTTTCATGTTTCTTCTGTGTATTTTTTCCTGTATACAGATAAAGAAATAAACATTTCTATACTTTATAGTCAAACTGTCAGGAAAAATTGTGAAGGCATAGAAAAAAAAAGATTACTGGTAGTCCTGTGTGGCACACACAGGTTATATTGTTTACAATTTTGTAAATTGTAATGAACTAACAATATTACAAAGGATTCTTGTCTATAGAAATGCAAATTAACAGTGGAATGCAATTGATTATTTCCCTGTGGAAAGCTCTATTTTGCATCTAGTTGTAAATTCCTTTGAGATTCCCTATTGCATGTATATATATGCAATATATTTATTATATATATTTCTTTGAGTACTCTTTGACCAAGTGGTACCAAAGACTGAGTCCCTCACTAACTAATGAGTTAAATAAAATATTTCACATGGATTTATTTTATATCTATACAATAGAGTCGTATGGGTATAATGCACTCTTTTAATAATTATCCTTTAGCCAGACATATAATTATAAAGGAAAAACTTCTACCTTATTTACTAATTTCTAATAAGTAAAAATTGAACAAATCTATTAATCTTCATCATTCTCTTGTCTTATAGCCACCTCTTCCTTACAGTTTAATTGTTTCTCTTAAGCATCATTATGAACTTAAAATAATGCAATCATTTGATTCTTAACTTTTCAAAACCTAGCCTGTGGGAACTCCTTTAATATGGCTCCTTTGCCTTTTCCACACTCATCCTCATATATTTTTAAAGAACCCGTGTTTTCTGACAATTGAAGGATATTTCCTGACCCATTGAAAAAATGTTCTTGCTCTCTTGAGTCTTGAAAAATGCTATCATCTAAGGCATCCAGCTCCTTCTAGTGGAGAAAAGCATCACAGACTCTGATGTGGGCAATATGAGTGTACAGGAGGGCTGGTGCTGAGCAGTGCTGTGCAGCTGGGCCATTTGAGAAGTCACGGAGCTGGAAAATACATGCCTTAAAGTCTTGAGTGCATGCTGATTTTCCCAAGCATATTAAGTTGCTGTGCCCTACTTTTCTTGTAGTATGGCATTTCACTGACCTCTGGACTTTTCACAATGTTCATTTTCTAAAGAGAAGATGCTAGACCTATTCAAAAACAAACAAAACAAAATCCCACAGATACAAAGAGGAAAGCTTTGGGGAGGCCCAAAAAACAAACCTTGTATTTGAATTTCAATTTGTTTCCTTGCTCTCATCCTGTGTATATTTACATATGACAAGAAAGGGTTGAGAAGGTAGGAAAACACAAGGATTCAGAAAATCAGTTTAGACAGAATGGGGACAAGGTATGAAAAGCCAAACAGACTGTGTCAAACAATCTCCATTCCTATGGATTTGAACTGGGTTTCCAGTGTGCTGAGAAACATAAAAGATCCATTTTTACCTCTCACTTGGCAGGAATGGAGACTTCCATGATCTCCAAGGACACTGGAACTATGTCTACAATACCCTGGAGGTTTCTCTAAAGCAGGAAATGCAATTTTTCCATGGTGGGTTTTTTTCTCCTTGCCTACAGAAATCAAGTATCACTTGATTCTAAGGAGTTTTCTTTTTTGTCCCCTTAGTTACAGTTTTTGTCAGACCAAAATTGCATCCTGCCTCACCCAAAGGACTGAAATGAGGACCAATGCCACATTTTTTAGATCTGCAAGCTGTTCTGGCCAGCATTAAATACAGCCACATCTGAGTTTCAGGGTTCAGGCATACTTCCAGGTCCCATGTAAGATAGCCAGAGAAGAGAGAGAGAAAGACAGACAGAGAGAGAGAGAGAGAGAGAGAGAGAGAGAGAGAGAGTGCTTCTGTCTGATGGACTGGTTGAGCCTTAGCACAGAGCTCATGTGAACTGGAATTCTCTGTAAAAAAAATCTAGATTGTTTCTCAAACACAATTAAACATTCAAGACTCTCCCTTTCTCTCTCTCTCTCTCTCTCTCTCTCTCTCTCTCTCTCTCTCTTCCCTGCCCCTGACTTTTTCTCGCTCTCTCTCCCTCCCTCCCCACCACATACACACAACCAAAGTAGTTAAAGGTAATTATGTTACAATAAGAATTCTTCCTAAAACTATCACAGATTTACAGATTACCAGTAAAGATACAGTCAAATACTTTTATATACTTTGGAGAATACTAAAGCCTCCATTAACTGAGAATATTATATTTCAGACTTGAAAGTGGCTTTCTCCTTACTAGTTTAAAGCAAAAAAGCAGTCATCAAAGGACTTGTGGTTCAAGAGGTGTAGCACCTGTCAAGCAAGTGTGAAACCCTGAGTTCAAACCCCAGTGCCACACACACACACACACACAAAGCAGTCAATGCCAAGTGAGTACAAGCAATGAAGCGCTCTACCCATTTCCAGATACCAAGAAATTAATATCATCTCCAAAAAAGAAAATTATTCTTTAAAAATCACAAATGAGGTCTGGCAGAATGGCTCAAGTGGTAGAGTGCCTGCCTAACAAGCGTGAGGCCCTGAATTCAAACCCTAGTACCATCAAAAAAATAAAAATCACAAATGGATCAAATGTAGGAACACATTTAAATTGCTATCTCATTTGAAGCATCTGGAAGGGAGAAAATTTGGGGAATTTATCCTGACAAACACAGGGAAATGAAGAAATTTAGAAGAGATTTTGCATCGTCAAAGACCTAAGGGTGAGCTTACCACAACACCTTATTGCTCTGCTTTTCTGAAGACACTGAAATTGTTTATAATAGCCAAGTCACAAACTCCATTTATCCAACTTAACCACATTCCAGCACTAAGTAAGCTTCATCAGAAGGAAGAATTGATAATCTAGCTAAATTTGTATGCCAGGTTGTATGTTAGGAGCAGGGACACAAAAGTAAAGAGTTCCTTTACCCTGCTATTAAGACAGCTCTTGGTCCTGGATTTACAAATAGTTCTCTGGCTCTTGCATTTAAGAGAATCAGCATTGGCTGCAAAGGCATTTAGAAAGGAAATGGCCACTTTGCCTAAATAGAAATCAACACGAATTAGCTGGTAAGCAAAAGAGGTTTCAGGTCCCTCTGATGGATTTAAACAGGTGATATGTTGTATAACATTTAGATGTGAAAGATGGTGTGGCTCTATGATCCTGTCTAACATTAGCCAGTTTTGCCTCTAAAACAGATTTCACATATTTCAAATCCTAAAAAGTCATGGGTAGAAACTCTACACATGACACCTGGAGCCCTTGTATTCCAATCTCATACATAATTCTAGCAATTGTGGTATAGGAGCATGCTGGCTCCTTTTCAGAGAGAAATTTTGAGATGTTCCAAAGTTAGTACTGGGAGTCCAAAAGGGAGGCAAGATCAAACCATGCCTAAGGAGTTTACCCTCATCTCCTTCTAGTGGGCATTGTAACTAAGTTTCCAAAGTATATTTGACCAACAACCCACAACTGATAAAAGGGCAAATTGTGCTGCAACTGTAAAGTTAGAGGTCACCCTGAAGGATGTATTCAGGTAATATGTTGTACAGCGTTTACAGCAATTAACCCCAAAGATGCTGTGGTTTTATGGCCCTGTAAAACATTAGCTATTTTTTTGTATGTAAATTAGTAATGTTTTCTTGGGCTAACTGAGTATATGTGTGTGTGAGTGTGTGTGTGTGTGTGTGTGTGTGTTCAATAATTGTCTAATTCTTGGTTATCTTTATGAATGGTTTAAAGCCACATGTGGTTGCCCACGCCTGTAATCTCAGCATTTAGGAAGCTGAGGCAGGACGGAGAGTTCCGGGCCAGCCTGGATTATATAGCAAGATTCTGTCTCTAAATAAAAACAAAAATAAAACCCTAACGGTTTAAATAAACACTGACACATCCTGACTTTATTCAGCAATTTTTACTTTTAAAGTTCTGTCTGTTCCATATGTTATCAGAGACCTGCCTGCCTTTCAGTCTGCAACAACCGAAGAGTTCGTTCATAGGTATTTGGTTTTCTTCCTAGCACCTAGCCTGCTGCAGAAGGGAACCATATTAACACCAACCTTAGAGTACCCCCTGTTTTCTTTTTAAATCGTTTTGAAGCCTTTATAGTTGGAACCAAGGAGAGACTTTCGTTCACATCAGCTTTCAAGGCCTCTCCTTCTAAGCTTCTCCTCAGCTGACTGTGTCATGAAGGAAAGACACAGAAAATGGACTGACCTAGACCTCCTAGATACATCAGAATAACCAATTTACTATAATAAAATTGCAGAGTCCTAACTATAATAAAATACCAAAGCTCTGTCCCAAAAAGAAATGGGTCCAGGAGCTCCTTCTGAAAGAATTTTGAGTATTTGTACCTTATTTCTGCTACATTCATTACTTACTATTTGTTTTCCTAAAACAATTAGTAAAACTCAAAATAAGAAGACCCTATGCTGAGAGGATTTGAGAATTTTTCCCTTTTTATTTGCTATATTTCCTATCCCCTATGTACAACCAATGTTAGCACTTTGACTTATCATTTGGTTTCCAGACAGTTTCTATACATTTTTAATATGCTCTGCCATCTTTGTCAAAAGGATATTTTTCTGGCAGATTTTGAATGTTGGTATAACAATGGAATACTTGGGGATTGTGCTCAACATTTTAGGAATTTAGGAACTTATTGTTTTGTAATTAATTTGTCTGGAAATGCCTGTGGTATATGGAGTTGGAGGAAAGGTGGGTGGAACTGTAGAATGGAAGAGGATAGAACATAAGCCTATGCTGCAGGGCTCAAGCAGCAAGTACAAGACTCTGAATTCAAACCCCAGTACACAAAAGGAAGGAAGGAAGGTCTGACTCACAAGTCTCCAGTGAGAAAGGGGTGGAAGAACAGAATAGCTACTGACTTTACAGGGTCACTCTGATGTGTGTGTTTTCAGGATAGATAGGTAATAGTGACAAAATAAGAAAATAAATATGAGCATAGAACACAATTGTCCTAAAAAGGTGGGGGTGGGTGGCAAAAGGGCAGCAGGTGGATCCTAAGCTCAGTGGAAATGAATATAGGAAAACTACATGCTTCCTATAGTCAATTTGACCTATGTAGTAAAATAAGATTCACAAACTAACTCATTCCAACAGATATTTATCATTCAACTGGTCTATGCTGGGCACTATACCAGGTGTTAAAAATTATAGCTAACACAGCTAACAAAGCTGTCCCAGTGGAAAAAAATGATGTGTGACTATACAAGTAAGATACTATTTAACTAGGCATGGTGGTACATGCCTTTAATTCCAGTCCTTGTGGGGATGAGGCAGGAGGGTTGTTAGTTTAAGACCATTCTGGGCTATATAAAATAAGCAAACAAACAGACAAACAAACAAAAGTCAAATGTAACAAATTTAAAAAGCTCTGCTATTTAATTGTTCAGATAGGGAAGCACAGAATAACTCAGGGACAAATAACTCAGGAATTTTGTTGCTATTATTTGTTGGTGTTTTACTTGAAGGTAGAATCAGGGAAGACTTTCTGCAAGAAGAAACATCTAAGATTAGATGACAAACAAGAGGATCTGGCCAGCCAAGCAAACAGCAGATACCGATATCCAGAAACAGAAAATAATACCATGAGTTAGCAGGGTTGGTGATGATGGTTCGATTGGCTGGAGATTGAGGGAAAGAGTCAGGCACCCAGGAAGTTGGTGAGAAAAAAAGGTGAGAGAAGAAAATGATTCTTCATATTTATATTTCACGTTGGTAATAAAAGGGCTGGTATTAAGGCTAATTGTAAGCTGGATTTACAGCAACTTCAGTCATCACTTGATAAGCAAACCTAGAAGCCCACAGTCTTGTGGGAGAAAGAGCTGGCAGAAGGGACCCTTACTGCCAGTTCCCAAAGACCCCAGGGCATGAAGTGGCAGAAGCTGATACAGACAGGTTAAGGCTCTGACCTCCCAAAGTATTAGGTTGAGCTAAGTCACTTAGAGTCAGCATCTCTTTGAGGCAGAGAGGTGGAGGTGGATGTGGAGGGGGGTAAATTAAAATGAGGTGAACAGGACCTATTAGAGGACATCTCTGGAAATGCCCTTCACCCAAGCCCCTCGCTTCAACCTGTGACTTAACATTCTGAAGCTCTCTTGTACGCGCAAAGGCTGAGGGCTATATTCCTTTTACTAAGCCCTTCAATGGCATGGATCCCCAAGCAAGAGATAATCTACTAGGTAGGCTTATGAGAAACTGCTTCACATCCTGAATTGCTTGCATTGGTCAGGAGAGTGGAGACCTTGACCCAGGGATATGATTAAAGAAATATAATGTTATACTTTTCCTTTGGGGCAGCAGTACCAAATTTCCTTATTTTGAAGGAATGGTACAAATTAGAGAATGTAAGTAGATGTTTTGGTATAGCTTATAGAAAAGGTAAAGATAACCCCAACATGTGTGCCCTGCCTCTGTGACTAGGAATGTTACCCACAGCTCAGAAATCCTTGTCACAATCTGCCAGGGTGTGCTTGCTAGACGGCTATTCTGCCATGCCAGATTGGGGGCTACCATCTTGCAAGTTGGTTATGTGATTATCCAATTCTTTGATGGATCTCACCTGATCATTCAGGTAATGAGATTCTGAAATCACACAGATGGGGGTCATTTTTGTCAGTAGTCAGTTTGTACAGTTCTAGTAGTGAGTGAGTCACACTTTTTTCAAGTCTACTGCATACTCCGCTGCCTTCAGCAATGTCCAAAGTGATACATCGAACCAAAGGAACTTACCCAACAGTCATGGTCTAATTTCTTGATATTCTAAAGGAATATTTGGCCTTCCTGGTTGGTTCTACAGCTTCATCTGTTTCTCAGCATGTTCCCTCTCCTCACAAGATTGGTGAAGAAAGTACTTGGCAAAGTTCTTCAAAGCCACTTCATCATGGTCAGAATAGTAGGGTATGGACAGCTAGATTTGAACATGGCCATGGGCAGAAGACATTGAGCTCCAGGTTATCTGGTGGTCAATGGCCTCTGAGCTTTGGTGGTAGTTCTGGTATCCCTGCAAGAAGGTGATAATCATCATGATGGCAGCTTATGAGAGGAGCTGCAGTGGTGGCAGGAACCATGGGGTGAACTGAGGGTTATGGTGCTGTGAGGAGTTGGTGAAGGGCTGAGTGGCTCTGAGTGTCCCATGGTGGAGGGCCAGGTTCCATCCAAGCAGTGCTGAAGGAGGAAATCCCTGTGATTCCCTGTGAAGACTATCTGACCCACACTGTTAATTTTTAGTGTCTATAATCTCTGCCAGGAAAGCTGCTGTTCATACTTGAAAACTTAGATCTTCATAGCCCCAGGCTAAGCAAATGGCTTTCCTCATCTAGGTTGCTATATCACTTTGGACATACCCACACTAATGTCTTTACCATATTTTTATTCATACGACATTTTCTCCACACTCTCTCACCCCTGTCCAAGTATCTTGCATGTCTTGCTTATTACCTGGTACATTAGTACATATATAATAACTATTGGTGAATGGCCTAAATCAGCATTGGATTAGACAGACAAGGGTAGCAAACATGTAAGCAAGAGCTGACCTCTCACCCAGACACAGGCAAGAAGGGAAGTCACAACTGTGGAGTCAAACCAGTGCTAGGAAGACAAGCAGGCAGGATGACTGCTGAAGGGACCAGGGGAGTCACAGAGCAGAGTAGTCACTTAAAGTTCAATCACACGGAAGGACCCAGGCTCACTCAGTGAGTGAATAGGTGCCTGAAACAGTGGGGACAATGCCCCCCTCTCAATGTGAAGTCAGTATAATAGGTGGGTGTGGGCTTCCGGGATGGTATTGCCTGCTACTTTCTATCTCTATCCTGGGGAAAATTGCTTAATCTCTCAAAACCTCATGGTCCTTGTCTATAAAGGGAGGTGGAAGTGTTCCCTACATCATTTTATGTTTTCCATTAAATGCGATAATGAATGTGGATTGTTTAGTACTGTGCCTAGCACATAGTGCACACACAATATCTGCTGTCTTTTTTTGTTACTCTGGCCACCATTTTTAGTCTGCCTTAGGAAGTAATCTGTGCCTTTCAGGGGACTATCACTGCTCAATTCACTCAGTGGGGCTGGAATCAACTTTGGAAAGTACCCAGAAGCAAGGACTATATCCTCTACATTCAGAATTCCCTTTGTCACTTAGCTATTCCATATAATCCACTTTTAAGTGCCCGCTGTGTTAAGTCGTGTATGGTAAGACACTAATTTTTTTTTTAGTAAGAGAATTACTTAACTTTGAACAACAAATTTAATAGAGGAAGAGAAACAGTTTGCTACTTTATATGAGAAAAGATTCCTTTACAATCTATTATAGGTGCCTTGCCCTACTTAGTGTTTTGCATCAATATTTGCACACTTGAGTCAAGATGGCTATGAAATACTCTGTATCTATTTTAAGTAAGGAGATCCAGAGTCAACAGTCACATTTATTTAGCAAATCTGAAGCAGAACTGAATGCCTTGGATTGAAATCCTTACATAGGATGATTTGTTGTCATGTTGTCTTTTTAAACTAAAACAGCATTTCAACTACAAACTGTGGTTACAGTGAATTACTGTACAACTCACAGGCAAACAGCCAATTAAGCAATTAGAAGAAATGTATCAGCCTCATTAGGTTTCAATTCCTTGAGGACATTTGAGATATTTATTGCCTTTCATTGCTGAGTCTTTTTCATTAGAACATTTATGTATATAACTCAAATTTTTTAAACTGATGCTGTGACTAATTTATACTTTTTTTTTTCGGGCTAGAAGTATGGCTCAGATGATAGAGCACCTGCCTACCAAGCACAAAGCCCTGAGTTCAAATTCCAGTACCATAAAAAATAGTAATAAATTATACTTTCTTTCAACTAAAGAATCAGATGAAGTTGAAACACTAAATATGTCTAGTACTTTAATGGTAGAAAAATAGTTACTACATTCTTGGGCATGGCCACTTGAATTAACATATTGATATGTGATCTGAAGACCACTACCTTGTCCATTTGTAATCACATATGCAAGAATGTTGAGGGCTGGCAGAGGGGCTCAGGTGATAGATTGCCTGCCTATCAAGCATAAGGTCTTGAGTTCAAACCCAAGTACCACCACCAACACCAAAGAAAGAAGAAGAAAAAAGAATGTTCAGCCTTTATATTATACTTTCAATGTAAGAATTCCCTTTGAGATTTATGCCAAAAGTGCACAGCTGTGAAGGATATTTTCTAGCCTTTTGCCTACATATGACTTTTTAGAAGTATAATATTGGGAAAAGACAAGGCAATCTGACCACTCAGAAAACTTTAAGTTTGAGGTATGCAAGAAGAAAATAGTGCTTGTATTGCCTGTAGTGAAGGCTGGGAAGGTCTCAAAGACTGATCAGATTGACATTTCTACCCAGTGTTTCTGGTTCTCGTTCTTATCAGAGAAAATTCAGAGCCTGACAAAGTCAGAAACTGTTTTATTACAGGACAAAAGTACACACTCAAGAGAGTATGGGCTACTCAAGAGAGTGTCCTATCACCTAGGATTTTGGATAGCATCTTATGGGCATACTTTTATGGATTATTCATGAATAAACTGGGGGAAGGGAGGAGGGAATTTCAGAAATGGGTCAGAATTTTCCTAGAATAGGGTTTACTCCCCTTTTCTGTCCTTATATAGGGTTTTCAGATGTGTCATGGTATCAGATGCCTGATGAGAGTAGCCAGTTGTTCAAGGATAATGATATGGAGATGCCATTATACTGAAGTAAACGACAGTTAGCGATTATCTGACAGTTACAAGTCATCTCTGTTGGCCATGTTGGTCCCAGCTGGTTTGGGGTGGTCTTGTATTTTTACCGTTTGAGCAGTCACAGATTGTCCTGCTATAATATAGCTCTGTGGTTACATCAGCCTCTAGCTGCCATGCAATTTGCCTCTTTTTACCTTTTGCCTATTGAGCCCACCTCATTAGAAACTGAATTACTCAGTTAAAAGTTCAGCGCTAACTCCACTTCTGACTTCTTTCTTCATGTTTGAGTCTATGCTCAGGTCTAAGCAAAAGGAGAGAATAAATAGATATATAAGAAATATGGGAAATAAGATCCCATTCCCCTAAGATAGATCTTTTTAAGTTGACAAATTAATAGTAACCGTATTAACACACCACATGTTTTTTCATTTATTCATATGTGCATACAATGTTTGGGTCATTTCTCCTCCCGACCCCCCACATCCTTCCTTTCCCCCTGCCCCTTCCCTCTCCCCCCGTACCCCCTTGCTTCCAGGCAGAAACTGTTCTGCCCTTATCTCTAATTTTGTTGAAGAGAGAGTATAAACAATAATAAGAAGGACAAAGCATTTTTACTAGTTGAGATAAGGATAGCTATATGGAGAGATTCCTAGCATTGCTTCCATGTACATATGAACACACCACATTTTGGATCGTGTGTTATATGCCAAATATCATTAGGAACTAGTTTCCTACAACAGTACTACAAGACGTGCTACTATCTCCATTTTCTATCTGGGGAACCTCAGTTTCAAAGAGGTTAACTAATATGCTGTGCATTGCACAGATACTTAGAAGTGTAAACTGGGATGGAATCAGATAAGCTTGATTCTATTATTCTATCTTGCCTCCGACAGTTAAAAAAAAAAACTCATTAAGTTTTATCTGGAACCAGGAATGGATTCAGGTTGTGTGAAGCCTAAATTTGTAATTTGGAATAGAGAATGTCTTTCAAAAAATGAAACAAAATATCTTATTTTGCAAATTTTATAAAAATATATGAGCACATGAACCCATTGTGATTGCCCTCCCATCACTTGGAAAGAGCTAAAGCAGGTGACACTTAGCTTCAGTGACATCATAGAAAATCCACCTCTGCCAGGCATGCTAGCTTATGCCTGTAATCCAAAGTATGCAGGAAGCATAGGTAGGAGGATCAGGGTCTGAGGCTGACTTAGGCAAAAACATGAGACCCTACCTGAAAAGTGGCTGGAAGTATGACTCAAGTGGTAGAGACCCTGCCTAAAAGCGTGAGGCCCTTAATTCAAATACCCCAGTATCACCAAAGAAAAGGGAGAAAGAAAGAGGGAGGGAGGGAATGAGGAAGGGAGAGGAGAAAGTAAGGGAGGGAAAGCGAGAGGGAGGGAGGAAGGGAGGAGTAAATCTGCCTTTGCTGGGAATTCTCTTTTTCAAGTTACCTTAGAGAAGGTGCTTTCATGATGCAAGAGGACATTTCATTGCACCAGACACTTCTTTCTACCTCCAAACATATCCACTGTTGAAACTTAGATGCCTCTGGGAATGAGAATGTATTGGTCAAAGACTTCAACACAAGGGGTATACTCTGGAAAGGAATGGAAGTGAGAACTTGTCTCTCTCCATTTCAAGTTCAGATGAATCAAAATTGTTTGATGGACTTGGTTGGCATAATCCAAATTAGGAAGTAGGAAAGAACAAGAACCCTGGGAAATAATCGTAAAGATGGGGAAAAACAGGCTAGGAGATTAGCAGGGAAAAGTGAATCAGGATTATTAGTGAATTGCCCCCAACACAGCCATCCTGAAGGCAGGCTCAGGGCCCAGGAATTTCCCATATGAATAATAACTTGAAGATGGTGAGGTCGGGCCAGTTTGGTATAGATCCCATTTGACTATGAATTTCATATATGTCCAATGAGGAATGACCACACCCTGGGCTAGGATCTGTAGTATCCCTGGTGGCAATTATTGGAGCACATGGCCTAGCCTGAGCCACAGCTACTTGGCTTACCCTGTTTGACAGCAACCCTGAGGCTCAGCTTCAGCAACAGTGGCAACTATAGTAAGTCACCAGGCAATAGGAATGTGACCTGGCTGGGGCAGTCCTCAGGCAGCTTGGGTTTCAGAAGGCAGCATACCAGGCATCTCTGTCAACTGCATCAACAGCACATTCTGGAATTCCAGCACTGACATTACTCTGTGAAACCCTTTAGCCTCAAGGGGGCACACTGAGTTTGGTGTGTGCTAAGAAAAAAAATACTAGCTAGAAGGACAGACACTTGGACATGAATCAACAACCCTGGGGCTTCTTGGATACACTTGGGGAGGAAAACTCCGAAAAAGACTAGGCTTGCACGCATGCACACCCATGCCAAACTGGATAGTAAAAGGAAGTGTGTCTGGTTAGGGTCATATGAGGACATGTTTTCCCAGGTCACTCTGAATACTTTGCCTTTGTTGGATCCTTTTCTTTCTTGAACTCTGATTCAGTAATCTGCTTTTGCTTATTTGTTTTCTTTTCCTTGGAATCTTACTGGACATTTTTGCATATATATGATCTCAAATTCAATTTGCTTAAAACTCACCTCAGCAAAGAATGCTAACAAATCAAGGAGGAAAAAAATCCCTAAGAAAAATAAACAAACAGGCAACTCACAAAAGAAAAACACAAATGACTAACAAGCATAAGAAAAGATACTCAATCCCATTAAGAATTTATGGGCTGGGGTTGTGGCTCAATGTAGAGTGCTTACATAGTATGCATGAGCCCCTAGGTTCAATCTCCAGCACAGAAAAAAAATGATGCTGAAAAATTATTCTTTTGCCTATCAAATGGATAAAGATATCCCAAGTCCAGGGTTCCACCATCACAATGCAGAGTGAAAATTTTTTTTTTAAAGGCAACTAGTTGGGGACAGTGGCTCACACTTGTAATCTCAGCTACTTGGGAGGCAGAGATCAAGAGGATTGAAGTTTGAGGCCAGCCCAGGCAAACAGTTCCAGAGATCCCATTCTCAACCAATAGCTGGGTATGGTGGTATACCTGGCATCCCAGCTAAATAAATAGGAGGATCCAGGTCCAGGCCTGCCTCTGGCAAAAAATATGTGACCCTATCCCCATAATAACTAAAGCAAAAAGGACTGGGGTATGTCACAAGAGGTAGAACACTTGCCTACAAAGCACAAGGCCTGCAGTACCACCCAGGGGAAAAAATAATCACAGTATCTCCAAGCTTGTTACCAGATTAAATTTGTTAGATCTTCAGGGTTTTAGTGGGTGTGCACACAGACCTGGGCTGCTGGCTTTCACTGCTATCATAGTTGTGAAATTATTGGCTTTCAATAACCAATGAGGAGTGGCTGTGGGAGTGGTACTCCCACAAATCAGGAGTGAGGGAGGAGGGATGAGGGAAAGTTAAAATTCCGTAAGACATTCCATGTCTTAGAATGTGTGAATAGTTCTGTGGGAAAAATAATTTGTCAGTGTTCACCAGCTTATAAAAACTTAGTGTAAGAGCTTAAGCTTCTAAAAAAAATAAAATGCAAAAAAACCCCATAAATATAATTGTTCTTATTGAGATTCAGCCATTTTTCTTGAAGAAATTCTCCTTGAATTGTCACAAGCTTTTGGTTAATTTCCAGCATTCTATAAAAGTTGATTTTGACAACTTCCCAGTGTCTTGTTGCTTTTATGGAGGAATGGATTTTCAGAGGTCCTCAGTCTGCCATTCTGGAAATTGAGAACACACTTAAAATTTACATTACTGTCTTATAAAACATATGCATGATATATGTATTTTTTTCATTTTTAACTAGAATATGGAGTACCAAATCTTCTGCTTTTAATTTTCCATACCTGATGATTAGAGGAATTCTCTAAAGAACAGCTTCTGACTTGGCCAACCAAACTTGTTTCGAACTTCCTCCACTACATACATACTTACAATGCTGGGCACTGTAAGACATGTTGTAAGACCTCTGGTTCAGCAAGCATGGTAGGTGTAATCCTAGTACTTGAAAGGCTGAGGCAGTAGGATCATGAGTTTCTGCCAGCCTGGGCTACATGGTAAGATCCTGTCTCTAAATAACTAACTAAATAAATAGATCTCTAACCCTGGACTCTTTGTATTATAAGACAAGCTTGGTGAAGTTGGCATAGTTCCCGAATCCCATTCCTACATTAGAAGTGCTGAAGAGAGCTTATTATATGGAAATAATTGTGATCTACAAAAAATGTATCCTAGTAGACACCAAAAAAATGTATTCTCAACTTAATTTATCCTTAGTTCCTCAAAATACCCATGACCACTTACTTCAACACTACATGATAGTAAAAGAAGTATGACAGAGAGGAAATCAGAGTGAAATGAGACAACAGAATCAATCTATTACACTTAAAATATCAAACCCTCATTAATTTTACAAAACCAAATGACCATGTGAACACGCTGACAGGCTCCCAACCTTGAAAGTGGTCTGTTCAAATTACGACCCTGGCTGTCTCGCAGCGGGTCTGCCATCAGAACACAGGTGTCGTGAAAAACCACTACTAAAGCGAAGCCAAAATGGGAAAGGAAAAGACTCACATCAACATTATCGTCATTTGGACATGTAGATTCCGGCAAGTCCACCACTGCTGGCCATCTGATCTACAAATGTGGTGGAATGGACAAAAGAACCATTGAAAAATTCGAGAAGGAAGCTGCCAAGATGGGAAAGGGCTCCTTTAAGTATGCCTGGGTCTTGGATAAACTGAAGGCTGAGCGTGAACGTGGTATCACCATTGACATCTCCCTGTGGAAATTTGAGACCAGCAAGTATTATGAGACCATCATCGATGCCCCAGGACACAGAGACTTTATCAAAAACATGATCTCAGGCTGACTGTGCAGTCTTGATTGTTGCTGCTGGTGTTGGTGAATTTGAAGCTGGCATCTCCAAGAACGGTCAGACCCGTGAGCATGCCCTTCTGGCTTACACTCTGGGTGTGAAACAACTGATTGTTGGTGTTAACAAAATGGATTCCACAGAACCACCCTACAGCCAGAAGAGATATGAGGAAATTGTTAAGGAAGTCAGCACCTACATTAAGAAAATTGGCTACAACCGTGACACAGTAGCATTTGTGCCAATTTCTGGTTGGAATGGTGACAACATGCTGGAGCCAAGTGCTAATATGCCTTGGTTCAAGGGATGGAAGGTCACCCGTAAAGATGGCAGTTCCAGTGGAACCACACTACTTGAAGCTTTGGATTGTATCCTACCACCAACTCACCCAACTGACAAGCCTCTGCGCCTGCCCCTTCAGGATGTCTACAAAATTGGTGGTATTGGTACTGTCCCTGTGGGCCAAGGAGAGACTGGTGTTCTCAAACCTGGCATGGTGGTCACCTTTGCTCCAATGAATGTCACAACTGAAGTAAAGTCTGAAGCTTTGAGTGAAGCTCTTCCGGGAGACAACGTGGGTTTCAATGTGAAGAACATGTCCGTCAAAGATGTTAGACGTGGTAATGTTGCTGGTGACAGCAAGAATAATCCACCAATGGAAGCAGCTGGCTTCACTGCTCAGGTGATTATTCTGAACCACCCAGGACAGATCAGTGCTAGCTATGCCCCTGTGCAAGATTGCCACACGGCTCACATTGCTTTTAAGTTTGCTGAGCTGAAAGAAAAGATTGATCGACGTTCTGGTAAGAAGCTGAAAGATGGTCCTAAATCCTTGAAATCTGGTGATGCTGCCATCATTGATATGGTTCCAGGCAAGCCTATGTGTGTCGAAAGCTTCTCTGACTATCCTCCCCTGGGTCGTTTTGCTGTTTGTGATATGAGACAGACAGTTGCTGTGGGTGTCATCAAAGCCATGGACAAGAAGGCTGCCAGAGCTGGCAAGGTCACCAAGTCTGCCCAGAAAGCTCAGAAGGCTAAATGAATATCACCCCTAACACCCGCCACCTCAGTCTTAATCAGTGGTGGAAGAACGGTCTCAGAACTGTTTGTCTCAATTGGCCATTTAAGTTTAATAGTAAAAGACTGGTTAATGATAACAATGCATCGTAAAACCTTCAGAAGGAAAGGAAAATGTTTTGTGGACCTTTGTGTGTGTGTGTGTGTGACAGTTTTAAGTTATTAGTTTTTAAAAATCAGTACTTTTTAGTGGCAACAACTTGACCAAAAATCTGTCACAGAATTTTGAGACTCATTAAAACAAAGTTTAATGAGAAAAAAAAAATGACAGACCCTGAACTTTAAGCTTAATGAACCTCAAAGAAACTCCAGTCCCCATATATCATCTGGTCTTCCTCTGACTTCTTTCTGAGTTTCTGCTTTGTTTTCTCCCTCTGCCTCCTCTGCAGACTGCCTTTCCCTGCTTATTTACACACATGGTCTAAACATAGGTAGCTGAGTTCTTGTTTCTTCTCCCAGTAGAATCGCTACACACTAGCTCAACATCCCTCTCTGTCCAGGTACCAGAGGGAACCTGATGCCCCTTCCCCCAGTATATGAATTGGCTCTCTTTGGTCAAGGTGTTTATTCTTGATCCAATAAACTAAGGCTGGTAGAGGTAGAGTCCCATTGAACAAATACAGAATATGCTGGTAAAGTCCCACAGAATAAAAAGATAGAACAATAAGCTGAAGGGAGTCATTCTGTGAGTGGATAGAGGGGTGAATAATTTATGGAAAATGGAGATGGGCTGAGTTGATATTTTAAAACACAAAAGACTAAACAAAGTTGAATAGATTCAAGCAATAGGTACAACAAATCTCCAAGCATTTAATATAAAAATATATCTTGGGATTTCTCTAAGAAGGACCTAGTTTACATATTTCCCAAGGTAAGGTTCTCTACCACTTGCACAAATCCAGAGACAGAACATTCATGCAAGTCAGGTAAAGCAGATTTATTACTCACAAATAGGCAGCAAAAATAAACAGAAACCTAAAAACCATGGCAAGCTAGTCCTCTGAGGTTCAGGAAGCTGCCCAGGGTAGGGGCGTCTGCTCATGCCCCACATCCCACTGTAACTGAGGAACCCTGAAAGCACTCTGCTCTGGGTTTATAGCCTAGGGATCACTGAGATCAAGCATGTAGTACATCCTATTCTAGGAGGAACAAGGACACAACCTGGATTATTCCAGACATTGCCTCTCTATCTCAGGATGTTGTATTCCACAGTTATTCTGAGAACTACAAGCAAGGGAACAGGAGATAGGGTGCAGTGGTAGGAAACTGGATCGGCTAAGACCCTGTTTTCCTGCAGGTATATTCCCAGGTAACCAATTCTTGGGGGTAGGGAGAGCAAGGATTGGTTCATAAGATTAATATTCTGTGGAACACATTTTGGTATATTCTGGAATAATAATAGCTAATATCATTAGCTATCTGAGTATCTTGTGCTGGCACTGATCTAAGCATTTTTGTAAACTTTTTGCCAGTTCTATTTTTACAGATAAGGAGATTAGTAGGTCCTATTTTCAGATAAGGGATGGAGACATAAGTTAAGCAATCTGCCCAAAGTTGCACAACTAGAAAGATGGGATATTTGATTTTTGTATCCAAGCAAACTCTCATGCTTAACTTCTATGATGTATAGCTAGTCTTGTTGAGCTTTAAATTCCATCACCTCTTCTATGAACTCTGACATTTTATATTCTGCAATATATGAAAGTACTGTTACGACATCAAGTATTGTTCCTGAAACTGCATAAGGTTCAGTTCTGCTACCACCTGATGAAGTCAATGAACCAAAAGGCAGAGTAAAGAGAAAGAAGAGCTTTATCAGAAACAAGCTGGCAAGTTGGAAGATGGCAGGTTATCACCTACTATATTAGCTTTCTTCTTGCTGTGGCCAAATACCTGACAGAAAAACTTGTGAGAGGAAAGATTTATTTTGCCCATTATTTTACAGGGTTCATTCTATAGTTGCTTGGCCCTATGCGCTTAGGCAGAACATCATGATGACAGGACATGTTTGGAAGAGGAAATGCTCCATCTCATGTTGGATGGAAAGCAGGGAGAGAGAAGAGCAGACTGAGGACCTAGTATGCCTTCACAGGCATGCCCCCAGTGACCTACTTCCTCTAGCTAGGCCCACCTCCAACAGTTTCTGCAACCTCTCAAACTAATATCATCAGCTAGGGATCAAGCATTCAAAAAATTAGCTCATAGTGGATATTTCATATTCAAACCATAACATTGTGTCCCTGGATCCCAAAGGCTAGTGGCCATGTCATAATGCAAAATGTATCTCCAAGAGTCTCAAAAGTCTTAATGTAAAGGAACCCCACCCTCCCCCCAACCCCTAGACCTTTTAAGGTAGCATGGCTGGAGATAAAAAGGGCTGGAGAGAATGTGGAAGTGAAAGCCAAGTGCTTGAAATGTTTCACCATGATACAAGGAAGAGACAATCAATTGACAAGTCTCACAAAAAGCACACAGTCAAGCTGGGCACTGGTGGCTCACACCTGTAATCCTAGCTACTGAGAAGGCAGAGATCAGGCAGATGGCAGTTCAAAGCCAGCCTGGGCAAATAGTTCATGAGACCCTATCTCGAAAAAACCCATCACAAAAAAGGGCTGGTGGAGTGGCTTAAAGTGCAGGCCCTGAGTTCAAACCGCAACACCACATTAAAAAAAAAAAAAAGAAAGAAAGAGAGACAGCCAATCAAAAGTAGCCCAACCCAAGGTATAAAACCTACACTCAATCCTGCCTTTATGTACCTTTTCCCTTCTCTAGCTGCCCACTATCCCCCCAAGCTATTAACAGTATCCCAATAAATCTGAGCTTTTCCTACTCTCTCATCTTGTAAATTCTTTTACCAACCTGTGGCTCTGAAATACGTGACATTTAAGAGCTCCAACACTGTTCAAAATCCCAAGTTCAGAGTCTTGAGACTCGACTCTTGACTGTGAACCACTGTAACAAAGCAAAAACAAATTACATACTTCCAACATATAATGACACAGAGTAAACATTCCTATTCCAAACAGGAGAAATAGGGAGCATAGAAATGAGTAATGGGACCAAAGATGGAAACCCAGCAGGGCAAGCATTAAATTCTGTAGTTCCGTGTCCAGTATTCAGGGCACATGGTGTTGTGATTGAATTCCAGTGGGCTTGGGCATCCCCACCCCTATAGCCTTGCTGGCTGCAGCCCACATGACCTCTCTCTTGTGCTTTCCTCAGCAGATGTTCCATGTTTCTGGCATCTCCAAAATCCTAGGGACTCCATCGCAGCTTAGGCTTCACCCTTTCAACTTCATACAACACCCTCTCAGGGTCTTCCTGCAGGAATTCTGACCCTGCCACACACTGCCTGGTCTCTAATACCTTCCTTTGTAATCTGGGTGGAAACCTCCATGACTCTGTAACTCATGCATTCTACATACCTGCCAAAGCCAGGATCATGTGGATAGTGCCAAGGTCTGCCACCAGCTCAAGCAGGAGCTGGACCCACTTGGATCATGGTTGCAGCACCCTCTGCATTCCTGAGTGGCTGAATCCAGGAAAACGTTTCCTTAGGTGATCCTGTGCAAGCAGGGAACCCTGAAGGCTCTCTCTTCTCAAGGGAAAGTCTTTCAAAGAAGTTTACAATTCTACACCCTGGAGCCTATCGCAGGTGGGCTCTGGCCAATTCCTAAGATACTCTGAAGGCATACTTCTTTTTGTCACAGTGCAATGTACTTGACTTCTTTTTAACAGCAATAATTCTTTAACAACCCCACCCTCCTTGTCCACAACTTTCAAACTCTCCTTTTCTGGCCAGACTACATGTTTTGTTTTAAATTTGTTTGCTCTGCTTTTTGCTCCCAGTTATCACTATAAATTTGGCTAAAAGGAGCTGGAAATACCCATGCCACAGCCTGAATGCTATGCTGTCTTGAAATTTCCTCCACCAAATTAAATAGCCCATCACCTTTAAACTTAGCCTCAAAGTCTCAAGACACCTGGGATGGTGAAGTGGCTCAAGCCGTAGAGCACCTGCCTAGCAAGCATGAGGCCCCAGCACAAAAAAAAAAAAAAAAAAAAATTCAAGACACTGGACAAAATGTAGACAAATTCTTTGCCACAATGTAACATGAATGGCTGCTAATCCAATTCGCAATAGAGTTCTCATTTTTATCTAAACCCTCATAAGCACAGACTTTACTGCCTGCATTTCTATTCCCATTCTGGTCTTCTGAGATTCTAGGGCTTCTCTAGCCCACATCTGTAAACTCTTCCAAATTCCTCTCACAAATCAGTTCAAAAGGTTTCTGAACCACTTTGCCAGGCTTATTCATAGCAATGACCCACTTCTCTGACACCAGTTTTCTGTATTAGTTAGTGCTCATCACTGTAACCAAAATACCTGACATAAACAACTTAAAGAAGGAACAATCTATTTAGCTCACACTTTCAGAGTTATCAGTTCATCATGGTGGGAAAGGCATGGCAGATCCGAATAGTTCACATCATAGTGGCCAGGAAGCAGAGTTAACGGGTGAGGGCAAGAAATAGCCCAGGGACACATAGCCCCAGTGACCTTCTTCCTTCAAAGGTCCCACTTCCTACTTTTTACTACCTAATAATATTGTCCTATTATGAATCCATCAAGAGATTAATCCATTGACTAGGTCAAAGCCCTCCTGATCTAATTATCTCTGAATCTACCCTCTTAGACACAACCAGATGTGTGACTTATCAATCTCTTAGATGTTCCTTAATTCAATCAAGTTGATGAGCAAGATGAACCATCAAAACTGCAGTTACCATCTTAAGCCCTTGCACTAAGGGAGTCTTTCATACGATTTTTCAAGGGCAAGCATGTGGGTCACACATAGATAGGTTGGCACCTTGATTGTCTAATATTTTAAAAAATAGCCTCTTCTGGAAGGGAGGTTGTACAAATTGCCTTGTTCACATAATTTAGTGAGAAGCACCATCCAATGGCTCCAAAGAAGACATAAATGATCAGTTTCTACGTTGGTCAAAGTAACTTGTATCTGGTTTTTGTTATAGTTAGTGTTTCTGACAAACAGCCTTTCAGGTGTGATCTTCTCTGTAATTTGGGACTAGGGAATGTTTGGAAAGGGAAGGTTTGTGTATTCCTAGCTAAGTATAGTGTGGAGTTAATCTTTAAGAGATTAGTGGGCAGCTACTAATCTTTAAGAAACAGAACAGTTAGGAACAAAGAGAAACTTCTGAGACTTGGTTCTAGTTTGGGGGGGGTGCTTATATGCACCTTATTCCCTGTTTCTTTTTGCCTTGTTACAGAATAGCACTATCACACCACCTACAAGACTGCCTTTGAATCATAGTGCCATAGTGTCGCCCAAGACTTTAAAATTAGAAGACAGGTTTATATTTTTCTGTTAAAAAATAACTATGCTTTTATTCTTTGGTGTCCTATGTCACCTAATAAAGTGAATTTGTATTTCATTAGGAATGAATGATGACTAAGGTCCACTCTAGAAAGTGCTGCACCATGAAACTAACTCCCCCAGCCGCTAAGCCTCTAAATCCTCCAATTATCAACTAGTTAAATAGAACAGCTGAGACCCTCTGGACTAAAAGGAAAATAATAAAGTATACAGACATGTGTCTTAGTCTTACATGAAAATGGAGGTTTATATGCTGCTTGCTCTTCCTTTTTAGTTACACTATATTGCTTATCCTCACCAAGAGAAAGAATAATACCTCACTCATGCATCTATGTAGTGACTCACTCCTGTAATCCCAGCACTTGGGAGGCAGAGGCAAGATAATTTCGGATTCAAGGCCAGCCTGGGCTACAAAGCAAATCCTTGCAAAGTCAGAAAGGGGGGCGGGGGGAGAAGAGGAGAAGGAGGAGGAGGAGGAGGAGGAAGAAACTTGCATATTAAAGATCCTGCAAACTGCTTGACCCTGGCTGACTAGAATGTTATAAGTGGAGAGATGGACTATTACAGATCAGAAGCCAAAATTATCTTGGGCTATTTTAGGCCCTTTAATAGCCATTTACCTTATCTTTTATATCTGACCTAACAGTCTCATAACTAATGTACTTCTCAGAATGTATCATTAAACTTGGCAGTCTTCTACATTCCACCTTTCTAAAGTTAAGAATGCTATAATATCTAAATGTAGATTTCTCTGCATTTCTGTAACCTGCCTATCTGATGCTTCCAACAATGTATTTGGTAAATGCATTGATTTATGATGTTCTTTTGTTCTGTGACTACTAAAGTTCATGGAACCTCTCCCATGGTGGAACATGACATTCAGAAGCTCTTGAATCCCAGACCATAGTCACTCATATTTGCATAAGAAAAAACTATTTTATTTCTTTAATGCAGTTGTTATGTCTACAATATTGTACATTATTTTACATAAACCATGTTTCTATATAGTTCTATATAGATCAAGGTAGAAAACTACGAGAATATATAGTTTTCAGAATGAAAAATAACAATTTGAAAGAATATTCCTAAACACCCAAAGAATAACCTATAGTTACAAAAAGCATTGGAATGAGTTGTATTCCCATAGACCACCCAGTGAAGCCTAACTGAAGATTTCTGGAGCTGACACCTGATCTCAGGTTTAAACAGAGTGAGCTAGCCAATTAAATAGACATTGCACGCCAAAGAGACAGCAACGGGACAGTGTGTTCTTGTATTAAGAATCCCAAGCAAATGAAATCTTGCGCTCCGTGTAATAAACCTTTAACTTGCATTATATGATATTCTTTAATCATTTAAATGTTTATTGGGCGCCTACAGTATGCCAAGCTCTGATCCTGCAGTGAGGAAAACACACTGACCCTGTTCCCAAGGAGCTGACACTAAAGGGAGACATCTTAGTATGTTCTACCCTACAGGGATCCAAAATAGATAATCACGTAATATAAACCCGAGAAATCTGTCTTTGGCAGAGGAAAGGCACGCATGACCTTGGACCAGCTTCCAGGAAACAACCCCTCAGCTCCAGCACGACGAAAACATGGATTGCACCAGCCGCATTCTCCGCACCCGTGCGACGCTGCGCGTGGCAAGGAGCCGCGCACGGCTGTGACGCAACAGGCCCCGCCCCCTGCCCCCGCTGATAGGGCCCCGCCCCCTCGAGCGAAGTACGCAGGCTCGGCGGCCAGCTCGCGCTTGGCGGCGGACACTGCTCGCCCGGCAACGTCTTCTTGCCCAGGGCTTCTGAGAGGGTCACCGGCCTTGTCCCCTACCCCTCCCACGCTTGGAAGCTGGGTGCTGTGCTGCAGCCGCTGTCCTGCCCTCCGTGTTTGGTAAGCAGAATCCCCGGCGAGTCCTGGAGAGTGCTACCCCTCGCCCGGCCCGGCGGGAACCGAGCTGAGGGAGGATGGCAGCTTCTGGGGTAGAGAAGAGCAATAAGAAGAAGACCGAGAAGAAACTTGCTGCTCGAGAAGAAGCTAAATTGTTGGCGGGTTTCATGGGCGTCATGAATAACATGCGGAAACAGGTACCGCCTCTGCGGGAGTGACAGGCGGCAGGGGGAGGGAGGTGGTCCGGGGCTCGGGCCCTGGCTGGCGGCGCTGGCGCGCGGTGGATCGCGCACGACCCTCTCCTTCCCCTGTCCTCGTCCGCCTTTCCCGTGTGCTCGCACGCCCCGAACCTGCTAGCAGCGGAGGGTCGCGTTAAACAGCTTTGGTGCAAAAGTGCCTCCTTGTTCGCCGATGATGTGGCTCCCAAGTCAGACTCCTGGGGAAACTCCTCTGGCCGGCCTTCGGCGAAGGGTGTTGGTTGTGTAACAGCTCTGCCCTAGTTAGCTTTTAGTGAGGCGAGGAGCCTTCCTTGGGCGAGCCGTTGGAAGGCGTTGTGAGTTCTTGCGTGCAGAAGCCCACTGGCACAGCCCAATCCGAAGCCCCCAAAGGGACAAGTGTTAGCTGGCCCTAGATCAAATACTCTTAAATAAGGATCTCCGCCCCCAACGCCTGTGTTACCCAGGTGGAACTAATTGAAGGCAAATCCTCCTGTGCGTGTTAATTTAGAGCAGAAACAGTCATCGATAAATGCCATGCCATCTTCTAAGGGCGCTGGGCGCTCCTGTTATTAAGAGGACCTCTTTGTTCTGTCTTTGATGTGTGGTGCATTCATGAGAGTCTGCAGCACCTCGTGGAAAGGTGGGTTTTGAAAAGAACAGATTTTAACCCTGGAGAAGGTAGATAGATTTTACTTTTTAATTCTGTAACATCTAATAGGCAGAGAAAAGTCGCTTGCTTACTTTTTGATTCTGTGAGCTTTATTTAGTAGAATATACACATGTAAGGAGAGTGTGGGAATGTTTGGGTTTTGTCAATTGTGGTCCCATTTTTCAAGAGGACAAAGCAGGATGTGAGGATGAGTTATTGCGGGATACTCAAGGACAGGGAAACGGGACACCAAGGCAGCAGGAAGCAACGTTTTATTGTGCCGGCACAGACTCGGGGGACTCTTATCCAAAGGCTGAGAACAAAGGGGCCTTACCTTATATACCCTTCCAAGCAGGTTACAGAAGCAAGAAGCAAGGGTTAATCCATATATGGTTACATGCAGCTCTATTGGCTACTTCACCCCCCTGTGCTAAGTGTGACCTTCAGGTTTAGATTCTTTAAGTTTTATCTCCCTGCTATGCCATCCCCTCCCCCCTGCTGCATTATCAGGACACAGACTTGCTTGTTTCTTTTCTGGAGCCTCCTCCCTGCTACAGAGTAACTGAAATAGCTTATTTTACCTAGTGGTTCTGCTGGAAGTATGGGCAGTAGTAGTAGAGGAATTCAAGATTTTTTTAAATGAAGATATGAACTGGTTTCTTTAAGCAAACCCTAGCTGCAGGGATCTAGTCTTCATTCGCCAGCTCCTGGCACAGTGTGCCAGTGCAGTAGGTATCTATGGGAATGCCTAAATCTTTTCTGACCTTTTTGCTGAAGTAGCTGGGAATGGCCCAATTGATTATTTTATGTAACTTACTTTCATGTATCTTTTTTCACATTCCTTTTCTTTCATGTAACCTTTTTGTTCATACAGCACCACTGACTTTAGATTGCTGGTGCATTTGTCTAGTGTATGTTGTAATGGTAGTTGAACACAGTTCACTGGTGCTTAAAATTGGAAAAGATGCATTGTGGCACCCACCCACTCCCCAAAGCCTGTGTCTTCCTCATGTACTCTAGCAATGTAAAGCATTACTTCGTTCCTTAAATAGGGTGCAAATGGGTTGCAGCATCAGATGTTAACATGAGGAGGGAGGGGTTGTCTGAGACTGCATGTTTAACTCTAGGTTTAAAAATTGATTCACATACTTTTTTTAGACTTAGCTTCCCTCCCTCCCCTTCTACCTCCATTCCTACCTGCCCAGGCTGGAACCTTGTTTGCTAGGTAAACACTCTACCACTTGAGTTATCCAGCCCCTAGACTTAGCTTTAGATTATCCAGCCCCTAGACTTAGACTTAGATTACAGTATTATCTGTTTATTTACTGTTGAAGTAGAAATACAGTTACTAGATTACAGTTACTGAAAAATCAAGGTTCTACTACTGAGTAGGAAGGGAAAATGGATACTTGATGAGGAAGCAAGGATCTCTTCCACCATGACTAATTTACCTTTATCTGCCCTGTTCTCTTTTTATCACTGGTTTTGAATGTTTCAGACTGTTTTCCAGTTACGCTTTTAGCAACTTTGTGGATTTCCGCATATTCTGGAAGATGCACAGTTTCGCTGCTTTGCAGTTGACTTACAGCATTTATGTCCTGTTTAACATAATAACACCAGAAAGACTTCATCAAGGATAAATGACAAGGGCAGTTGATGGGATTTGGCAGAAAAACAAGCTGGTCTGGGCCAGAGGAGGAATGTTTGGTTGAGAACCAATTTTATAAGTGTTCTTGTTCTTTAGTAAATATTTTTGTGTTGTGACTGTTTTTGTTCATCCTCTTAAACTCACTGCTTTACGGATCAAGATAATGCTTGGATGACAAGGACCCTCCCCATACATCCAGAAACATTCCTTTAAGATTTTGATAATACTCTGAACTTAGCATACCAAAATTCCCTGCACTATCATTTGTTTTGTGTTCTTAGACAACATGATTTAAGTCATTTCATCTCTGTGTAGCTGATTAGTCCATTTTCTGTTGCTCTAACAAAATATATGAAGATGAATAATTTCTAAAAAAGAGATTTACTTAATTCACAGTTCTGGAGGTACAAGACATGGCTGGCATCTGTTCATCTTCTGATGAGGACCACTTACTGTATCATGAAAACTGGAAGTGAATTAGATGGGTATGGAAGAGAAGCATGTGAAAGAGCAACCAAGAACTGAGGGGAAGTGCTATGTGTGCTCTAGAACAACCCATTTATGTTAACTAAGCCACTTTTTCCTCTCTGTTTTTTTTTTTTTTTTTTTCTTTTTTTCCCCTTTGGTGGGACTAGGGTTTAAACTCAGGGCTTCATGCTTGCAAAGCAGGCACTCCACCGCTTAAGCCATACCTCTAACCCATTCTGCTCTAATTATTTTGGAAATGGAGTCTCATGAACTTGCCTGGGCTGACCTCAAACTACGATCCTCCTGATCTCAGCCTCCCAAGTAGCTAGGATCACAGGCATGAGCCACTGGTACATGGCTTTAAGCCACTCTCATACAAATTATATTAGTCTTTTCATGAGCATGGATCCCTCATGACCTAGTTACCTATTGAAGCTCCATCTTTGGGCCAAATTTAATTGCTAGTTGTTTAAGTTTCAACATTAGTTTTAGTGAGGACAAACTACATCCAAATCATAGCAGTAGCACAATGACCAATTCTGTACATGGAGGCAGAATGGGGTTCTGCAGAGCCAGCAAACTTAACTTCTTGTAGAGCATTTTTCTACATCTTTTTGGTCATTTCTAGCCTTTTGTTTTTAAGTAAACTTTCCAGTGAAGTATAGTATACATGTAAGAGGGCACAGATCATAAATATGAAGCTCAATGAATTATTACAAAGTGAACACACCATCAACAATAGAAATAGAACAGGACCAGTACACAAAAGGTCCCCCACTGTTCCCTTCTCAGTTACCAATCCCCCATGATAACCATTGTCCTATCACCATAGATTCATTTTTATAAATAAATACAAATGGAATCATATAGTACGTACTCTTGTGTTTTAATGTTTTTCCTTTTTTTTTTTTTTTTTTTGCATTGCAAGAGGTCAAATCCAGAGTCTTGCTCATGCTGGGCAAGCGCTGTGCCACTGAGTTATACTCTCAGCCCGTGTTTTAATTCCTTAAGCCAACATTATGAGGTTCATCTGTGCTGTGTGTGGCACTATTTCATCCTGTGGTACATAGTATTTCATTGTGTAGATAGTGTATTTACCCATTTAACTTTATGGACAATTTACCCATTCTGACTTTATGGAAATTTGAGTTATTTTCACTTTGATGCTATTTAAGAATAGTACTGCTTTAGGGGTAGGGGCATGGCTCAAGTGGTAGAACACCCTCCTAGTAAGTGCGAGGTCTCGAGTTCAAACCCCAGAACTGCACTCCCTCCTCAAAAAAAGAATAGTACTCCTTTAAACGGTTTTTTACATTTTGTAAAATGTAAATTTTTGGTGTGCATGTGTTTGCATTTCTGTTGGGAAATACTGAGAGGGGTGTTTTTGAGTCATAGGTATAACACAGTTAGTTTTTTTTATTATTATTATTACTTTATTGGTTGTAGTACTAAGGATTTTAACATGCTAGGCAAGTACTCTACCTCTTAAGCCACACCCCCAACCCTTTGTGTTTTGTTTTTGAGATAGGATCTCCCTAACTTCAGGCTGGCCTCAAACTCCAGATCCTCCTGCCTCTATCTATGAGTAGCTGAGATTATAGGCATGCACCACCACACCCAACTACACATTCAATTTTACTAGATAACTGTCATAGTCTTCTTCCAAAGTGATTATAGCAAATTATACGTCTGCCAATTGGTATTTACAGTATTTGTAACTTTAGCCACTCTCATGACTGTATAGGGACATCTCATTTAATTAGACTAATTACCTTTTGATTTATTTTCCTTTTTTGTTTGAGTTAATTTTATTACCAGATATATTCGAGAGAAGGTCTACAAGGCAGGACTAGATCACAATCACTGTCACTTGTGTGTGTTCTTTTGTGTTAATGAAATACAGGAGTTCTTAACATTTTTGAGGGACCTGTCTTGAGATCTTCCAGAGTACCACTATAGTTTTTCCACTTTAAATGAATTAAAGCATAATTAGCATTTAAAAGCCTTTGTTAAGGCCCTTATTGAGAGTTGTCTGAGAGAACAACACAGCTAATCTGAGCTTACTTCCTAGCTAAAATGAATTTGCTTTGCAAATGTACCTGACCAAGACAATGACCATGTGTCATTGTCTTTAGGGTATCTTGGGAATTATCTAAGCATTAAGCTGAAGCACCCACTCTGTACCAGCTACTCTGAAATGTTTTACATGCTCATCTCATTTAATTCTCATGACTCCCTTTGGCAACTCCTTTCACCCAGCCCTCCCTATTCTTAACTATCAGTCTTCTCTTTTGTCTGTACAGCTTAGAAGTTAGTGTCCCTCTTTTCACTTTCTTCCCAATGTCCCAAGCTTTCTTAATCCACTGTCCTTTCATATCCATCTGGCAAAACTTGAGCATCGATGATTATGTATACAAGTCTTCCAATCACACCTGGAGACTGTCCCATTATTGGTCAGTCATTAGTGGCCAGGTAAATCCTTGGCCATGAACTTCAGCTGTATTGGTGGGCAGTCCTGCTTTTCATTTAGTTTATTGTTTTCTTCTAATCTGAATCCTTCCTCAGGACCCTCACTTCCAGCAGATCATCACTTTTGGCATTCTGGCTGTCCATAGGCATTAGCCTGGAACTATCTAACTTCTTGGCTTTCTATCACCAAGTCTATGAACCTATTTTAGCACTTTCCCTTTTCTCTTTTCATTTTATTACAATGGAGAAGCCACCTCTTTTTCTATCAAGTGTCAATTTTATCATTGCTGTGACCAAAGAGAGGAAAGATTTATTTTGGCTCACAGTTTATAAGGGTTCGGTCCATGGTTGCTTGGCCCACACTCTGGGGCAGAACATTATGGCAGCAGTGTATGAAGTAGAGGACATTCTTTACCTCATTGCAGACAGAAAAGCCCAGGACTAAAATAAGACCAAGGACCTGCACCCAGTGACCTACTTTCTCCAGCTAGGACCTACCTCCTAAAATTTTCAGAACCTTCCAAAATAGTGTCATCAGCTGGGGACTGGGAACGGGAACTCACAACTTTTGGGGAAACACTTCATATCCAGACCATAATATTCTGCCCCTGGTTCCCCAAAAGACTCATGCTCATTTCAGTGCAAAATGCATTCAGTCCATTTCCATTTTTTCAAAACTCCAGAGTTTCCTCTAGATTCAAACTTTTAACTATGAAACTCCATAAAAATCAGAAAACCAGTTACATACTCCCAAAATACAGTGGCACAAAGTAAGGGAGGAATGGGAAGATAAAAAGGAGAGATCCAACCAAAGCAGGGCTGAAACCCAGCAGAGCTGACATTAAATCCTGTAGGTCCATGTCAGACATCCAAAGCATGTGGTAGTGTGATGTGAGCTCTGATGGGTTTGGGCAGCCCTACCTCCTCTGGCCTTGCCAGCTGCAGTCCACATAGCTATCTCTTGGGCTGGCTCTGCTCACTGCCTGTTACTTTCCAGATGTTCTATGTTTCTGTGGGGTCTCCATTGCAGCTTAGGCTTCACCCTCACAGTATTTTGCATCAACTTCTCAAAGCTGCTTGCAAGAGACTCCAATCCTATCATATAATGCCTGGTCTTTCCTTTGAAATCTGGGTAGAGGTCTCTATGACCCTGTAACCCTTGTGTTCTGCCTGCCTACAAAATAGCATCATATGGATGATGCCTAAATCTGCCTTTAGCTTAAGTGATTGCTGTGCCCCCCTTGAACTAGAGCTGCAGTGGCCTCTGAATGCCTGGGTGTGAGCACTGTGGAATGAATCCTAGAAAAACAACTTCCTAGGCAACTGTGTTTAAGCAGGGTACCACATTGATGCTCTCTTCTCAAGGGAAAGTCAAAGAATTTTTACTTTCATACCTTTAGCCTGTTATGAGGGGAGTCTGAGATGCCTTCAAAGCATCTTTCCAGTTGTCCTGTTACAAAGTACTTGACTTATTTTTAATGTCACTAATCTATTCAGAAAGCATGGCTTCTTAGCCTCAACTTTACACAAGTTTTTCTGACAAACTGCAAGTCTTCTCTAATTTTTGCTCCTGATCTTCAACATAAACATAGCTAAAAATAGCAATAGCCTTGCCACAGTCTGAATTCTGAGCTGCCTTGAAACCTCCCATAACATATTAGTCTGTCATCCTTAAACTCACCCTTTAAGGACTCAGGACACCAGACAATATGTAGACAAGTTCTCTGCCATAATGTACCACAAATGACTTCTAGTCCAATCCCTGATAGAGTGCTTGTTCCTGTCTGAAACTTTGGGAGCATAGTCTTTACTGTCTGTATTTCTATTGGCATCTGAACTCCCATTAGAATCACCCCTTAAGCTCTGTTTATAGCCTTCTGGGACTTCTGTGGCCTCCATCTGCAAACTTTCAAATTCCTCCCAAAGGCTTCTGAACCACATGGTCAGGTTTAGTCATAGCAATGACCATACTTCTCTTGTACCAGTTTTCTGTATTAGTGTCATTTGTGACCAAAATACCTAAGTAAAACAACTTTTAAGGGAGGAAAGACTTATTTTGACTCACAATTTCAGAAGGTTCAGTCCATGGTTGCTTTGCCCCATGCTCTTTAATAGCACATCGTGGTGGCAGCAGTGTGTGGTAGAGGAGGTTCTTCTCATAGTGGACAGAAGTAAAGAGAGACAGAGGCAGGAAGGGGCCAGGAACAAGATATGATCAACTTGTCTCCTCTCCCTAGAGGCCTTCTTCCTCCAGCTAGGCTCCACTTCTTAAAGTTTTCAGCACCTTCCAATATATTGCCAACCAGCAGGGGCCCTAAGCCTTTTGGGGGTTCTTTGTATCCAAACCATAATATGATATAAGGTCAATGCTTCCACCTAGGCTTCGGTTTCTTTGATGATGGCCTTCAAAGTTTTATTGTTCATTATCCCATCTTGGTTGAATATCTTTTAAGTATGTTTTAATCCAACCAACCACCAGTTTTTGAACCAACCAACATACCTATCCTCCCATGCTTAGTCTTACCATTCCCCTCTTTCAGAGTTAGGTAAGTTTCTTGCTTTTCTTTATTCACCATTTATTTATTACCCTAACTATTTCAGCTTGGCTGAAATAGTAAATAGTTTCCTAAGTCTTTCATTAAATTAAATACTTACTGAGAACTCACTGTATGATTGACATTTTGCTAGATTCTAGATTTGTAATGACAAGCAAAGCTTGACAGGCCCTATCCTTATGCAGCTTACAGTTTAGTAGAAGAGTGAGACATAAGACAAGCAAGCACACAAATAAATGTAAAATTGCATTTTACGTTTGGTAGGTATTATTAAGGAGAAGAACATGGTATTGTTAAGGCATGTGGATAGGTGTTTTAACCATCAGGAAATTTTCCCTAAGGAAGTGGTAATTGAGAGCTGACATAAGAGTAAGTGTTATTCTAGAGAAAAGGTGAGATAAAAAAGAATTAACCTAGAAGGTAACACACACGCACAGGAAATTAATGTGAGTCAACTCCCTATATAGCTTTCCTTATCTCAACCAGCAAAAACCCTTGTTCCTTCCTATTATGGCTTATACTCTCTCTACAACAAAATTAGAGATAAGGGCAAAATAGTTTCTGCTGGGTATTGAGGGGGTAGGGGGGAGAGGGAGGGGGCGGAGTGGGTGGTAAGGGAGGGGGTGGGGTCAGGGGGGAGAAATGACCCAAGCCTTGTATGCACATATGAATAAAAAAAAAAAAAAAAGAGTAAGTGTTACCTAGGCAGAGAAAAGAGGGAAGAACCTCTCAGAGGAAACAATACATGTAGAGGCTAGAAACTTGTTTTACTATAGAATGGCAAATATAAGAAATTGATTAAAGGTGATTTTGACTAGAGCACAGAACATGAAGGGGGAAAACACCCATGAGCTAGGGATTTGCTCATGCATCACTTCAGAAATCAATTTAGAGCTGGTGATTTAGCTTAGGAGGTAGTGTGTTTGCTTAGCAGCAGAGGGCCCTTGGTTCATTCCCCAGCCTTACACACACACACAGTTAAAGGAGTTTTGCCTTTTTCTAGACTCTTTAAATTGTGTGTGTGTGTGTGTGTGTGTGTATCTTTAAATTGTGTGCATATGTGTGTGTGTCTCCAGTGAGACATTGATGGCCCTTTGAACTGAGATGGTGACAACAGCAATATCAATGAAGAAAAGGTGATATGTTAAAAAGTTAGGTAAAATCAACAGAACTTGGTGATGATGACTACCATATGTGGTTGCATTCACCAAGTTTAGATGACTTAAATCAGGACGTGATAATGAGAAAGATGTGAATAAGCATTAGCTATTTTTGTTGTTTTTGTGATGCTGGTGGTTGATTGGATACTGAGGGATTCAATACACAGTATCACTTATAACCTTTAGGATTCTGGAATACATGGACAAGAATCAAGACATTGAGGAAGGATTGTAATTTGTGTTTTAGATATGTTCAGTTTGGGATATCTATGGGACTTTTAAGTATATGTAATGCATTGACAGGCATGAAAGATTGTAGGTTAGAAGTATAAATTTATGAATTATCTGCATCATAGAAAACAACTTCTTCATTGAACCTGCAAAGAGTTAAGAGTCTAGGATAAACAAAGGCTAGAAATGAGAAAGAATGGCCAGAAAAGCAGGAAAAAAACAAGAGCTTTGAAAATCAGAGAAGAAATTATTTCAGAAGGAGAACTGCACTTTTTTAAGTCAATGAGATGTTAGAGTAAGAGCAAAACTAAAGCTGATAGGATGTCTCAACACAAAGGGGGTTTTCTGACTGTATTGAGGGTTATTTTGGTGCAAAGACAGATGGGAATCATTGATATGAGTTGAAGTAAGTAGGATTTGAGAAAATCAAAACGGGTTTGGGTTTTTTTTTTTTTTTGAAATTTGGCTATAAAGTAAGAAAGGGAGTCAAGTGAAGGTTGCTTCCTTTATTTGTTTAAATGAGGATATAAATCTTTTTAAAAACTAGTGGGAAGAACTTATTTGAGATGTATAGGTTGAAAATATGAGATACAGTATAGGTAATTGATAGATAATTCCTGATATGAAATCCAAAGTAAATGTGATTAATCTCAGATGGGGGTAGGAAGCATTCCTTTTCCTATGAAGTGGGAAGGATGAAAGGATTGGCAGGTAGATGGATTTGAAATCAAAAGAATAGAAGAGTTTTATGCGTTTTCTCTGAAAAACCAGCATTGGTATCATCTGTTAACGTGGAAGAGGAAGAAGGTGAAGCTGGAGGTTGAAGAAAACAGTCTAAAAATGGTATGGTGGCTGTCCATGGTTTTGGAGGTTCTTTGAGGTTGTGAATTTATAATGAATATTTATCTCTAACTGGCCTTCAAAGTCCTGCTTTGTTTGATCCCAATCTATATCTCCAATCATCTATCACCCTACTCTTAGTCATTGTACTCCAAGCACCTTTCTTTCTTCCAGAGCCATAAATGTTGTTACAGTTCCTGAAATACTTCTACCCACTCTTCAATTATTACCTTAAATTCCACTTCTTCCCTGAATGTCCTAGTTTATGTCAAGGCCCTCTACTGTATATTCTTAAAACGTCTGTTCTTTTCCTTCTTCTACTTACCATTTCTCTGTCAATGCAGTAGTTACTTTTTTAACATGTGTCCTTGCTACCAGATCTAAGCTCCATGAGAGCAAGGACTGTGTCTTGTTCAGTGCTGTATTGCCAATATCTATTACATAGGTGCTCATATATTTGTTACATGATTAGTAGATAGCCATGTCTAGAGGTTGAGATCATACTAAGAAGAAAAGTGTACTGATGTTGAAGAATCAAGATTTTAAAGGATAGGAAGTAAAGTGCATCAATAATAAAGGCGTGAAAGGAAAAATGATAGCATGGAATAACATCTCTGAGACCAAGGTATAAATTACAAAAAAGAAGAGACAGCTCAAGAAAGTATCAACTGGATTTGAAAATTGGTGATCTTATCAAGTGAAGTTTTAATGGAATGGGAGTTGGGGTAAGCAGATTTAGAGGATGCAGGAGAGACACAATTGTAAGTACATGGAGAAGTTGCTGTCTCCTGTGCAGCACAGCCTTTCCAGAATGGGACTAATGTTCTTCCTCTAAAATCTAGTATTAAATAGTGCATACTGCCATCATGACACTTGACCACATGTTGGTTGAATGAATGAGAACAGAAGCCTAACTTGAGAGGTGACACAATTGAATTAAGCATCCCTTCTAAGAAGAGAGACAATCAAGAGGGAAGTACAAGAACCAGGGTGGCCCAGAGCCTCTCTAGCCTTCAAGACACCCATGACTTCTCACAGTCTGCTTCTCTTTGAGGATTTCAAATCCTGGGGGGTGGATAGCTGACAATCCTACTTTTGATTAAATGTTAAATCAATTTCCTGTGGCATGGAAAATAGGACAATCATGTAGTACAACATGGTCATGAAGGATCATCAGTCTTATATGTTGAGGCCAGTTCTTCACAGGGGAGAAACTGTAAGTCAGCTACTCCAGTTAGTGTCTACTACAAAGATCCATGTCAGTGAAATAGCTAGTATATATTTTAGGACATAAATAATACAGCATGTCAGTTACATTCTGTTCAGCTCTTGTCAAAAAATGCAGTTGATATTAATAACGTTTAAGAAAGACACTGTCATCTGGGCATAATGGCTCATGCCTGTAATCCCAGCGAATTTGGGAGCCAGAGATGAGGAGGATTGCGGTTCAAGGCCATCCCTGGCCAAAAAAAAAACCAAAACCCCACCTCAACAAATAAGGTGGGAATGGTGGGGGAGTGACTGTTATTCCAGCTATGTGGGAGGCACAGGTATGAAGATCATGGTCTAGGCTAGTCAGAGCAAAAACATGAGACCCTATCCAAAAAAATAAAGTGCAAAAGGGCTGGGAGGAGGGACTCAAGTGGTAAGTGGTAGAGCACTTGCCTAGCAAGCACAAAGCCCTGAGTCCAAACCTCAGTCTCAAAATAAGCAAATAAACAAACACTCTTAAAAGTACTTCAGGTACTTAGGAGGCTTAGATCAGGAAGATCTTGGTTCTAGGCCAATAGCTCATGAGATCCCATTTCCAAAATAACCAGAAGGGGAAAGGAAAGAAAGAAAATGGGGTCTTGGGTGGAGAAGATGGTGGAGAAGTAGAAGCTTTTGCCATTGGACTCCATGAATAAGAGCGTGGATAACAAAGAAGAATCTTCTTACAGAAGAGCAAAAGGGAGGAAGAGCACTGAGAACCACAAAAGAGGGACAACTAAAAAATATGGCAAAACAGAGAAACAGTTTGCATTCTATACATGTATGAATATGGAACATTGAAACCTGTGAAAGTCATTTTAAGAAGGGGGAGAGGGAAAAGAGAGAGTAAAAGAAGGGATGAATCAAACCAGGGTACAATATATGTATGTATAGAAAGGTCACAACAAAATCCCTTGTATAAGTATTATATACTAATAAAAATGTTTAAATAAATAAGCCCAAAAAAGTTGTGGTGGCTTCAGCCCCAGCTGGAGTGTTGGGAGGAACCAAAGCCTTCACCCTGAGAACTGTGGAGAAGGCTGGTACCCAAGGAAAAATAGTTTTGAAATAATCAACATCTCATGAACGCTCATTAAACACACAAAACAAGGATCCATGTGGCCAGGGCGGGAAAAAACAGCAGCAGCTACAGACTGAAGGAGAAGCCATGATGTTCAGTGTCATCCCAGAACATGAAAGCTGCCTATTGCATAGCCTGTTGCAGAAAAACAGCTGGGACCCTGGGAATAGGAGTGACAGTCCATAGAAGAGCAATGGAGTGCCGGGTGTGGCATGGTCCAGAACAAAGGAGTGGCCTGGCATGTGCAGCAACAGCTGTGGCTGCAGCACCAGGGCCAGTTCAAGGCCTCTGATGTGGTAGAGAAACCAGAAGCTGCTATGTAGTGCTTCCATTCCTACTGGAGAGTCTGCCTTCAGAAAGGACATCTGACTAAAGTCTGTGTCCTGAGCCATAACAACAGACTGTAAGTAATGGGGGACCTGAGAGAGGGGAAAGTTACAAGAGGGGATGGTCTGAGACTGGTGAGTTGAGGCCCAAACTTCAGAATCCTTCCCAGAGATCTCCTTTAGATCATGAAATACTCCTCACTCCCTACCCTTACTGGAGAAGGAACACAAGGCTGTCAGCAGACTCCATTCCAGAGTCAGGTATCCAATTAGACTGCCATCCAGTTGTCTGAAAGACTCAGACACTGAGGAGAAAACAAAACAAAAGCATTAGAAAATTCTGATTTTTTATGTTGTTTTTGTTGCTGTTAAGTTTGGGATATATAGATTTTTTAAAAATGTTTGTATTTTCTTTTTCTGTATGTTCAAACAAGCAATTTTGTATTCTCTGTCCCCTATTTTCTCTTTAGTTCTGCCTTCCCCCCTTTCCTTTCTTTGTACTCATCCTCCGAGCCCCAAAATCTGCCTTTCAGTATTCAATCTTAAACTATTCTGTTTTCCTTTCCTATTACCCTCCCCCATTTAAACTTTCCTCCTATCTACAACCAGAATTTATCTGTACCTAATATTTTCTCCTTTCTGTTTATCCATCCATAATCCTTCTTTGTTACCAATACTTTTAGTGGGTAAGTAGATTGCCAGGTTATTTTTGTAGTTTTGTTGTGTTTATGTTCAATTTTCTCCATTTTTTTTCCATCTCCCCATCTTAATGTCATCTAGAGCTCTCAGCTGCCACCCCTGTCCACCACATAAAACTATATACCTTATATTATACACTAGAACAATTCCCTCTATCTCTCCCCCATTACTACCCTTATTATCTTCATTACCTTCAGTCTTCCAGGATCACAAACATCCAGTAGTCATCTAAAGATACTAGAGCAGTAGTATTAGTTGATCTTCTTTAGGGATTACCGTAATCTCAATGCTGAGGTTTATCAACTCTGATAGCTTTAGCAACTAAGGTTCCTCTCCCTGTGTGAAACAGGGTGGCACATAGAATCTTGAGATCAGAAACTGAAGGTTTGACTACTGAGCCACCTACCCTCCTTGTAGAGACAAGAAAACACCAGAACTCTGCCACTACCCAGTCCTAAATAATCTTTCAGAAATCCCCAACTTAGAACCTTCAACTAAAAATGACCCCAGATGCATAAATCTCAACATAGAAACAAGAGGCAACTCCGCAACTAAGGACTTAAACAATAGTAAAAAGGAGGGAATGATCAATGAGTTCAAAGAGAAGATGTACAAGTTAGTGAAGGAGCTCAAAGAGGATATGAATAACTAACTGATCTCAAAGAGATTTCAAATAAACAGATGAATAAAAATAATGCAGAATATGAAAGAGGAAATCAGTAAAGATTCAGAAATCAAATTGAAATGAACAGCTCAATACCCCAAATAAAAACCTCAATTGGAAGTTGCCAAAGAGAATGGAGCAAGTTGAAAATAGAGTATCAGGAATGGAAGACAAGGATTACATTAGTCAAAGAGCGTGAAAAAATACTAAGAAAATATGAATGGAACATACAAGACCTCTGAGACCCCATCAAAAGACCAAACCTATGAATCATTAGTATAGAAGAAGGAGAAGGGATACAAAATAAAGGTATAGATAACTTATTCATTAACATAATAGTGAAAAATTCTCCAATCTTGACAAAGGGAGGGATATCTAGATACGGGAGACTTTCAGAACACCAAACTGGCAGGATCAGAAAAGAAACACCTTCCCCCTGCCAATTAAAACACAATATACAGAACAAAGAAAGAATATTGAAAGCTGCAAAAGAGAAGTGACAGGTCACATGTAAAGGTTAACCCATCAGAATAAGAGCAGATTTCTCAGTGCAAACTCTAAAGGCAAGGAGGACATGAAAAGATACATTTCAGGCCCAAAAAGAAAACAGCTGTCAACCTAGACTAAGTCTATCCAGCTAACCTATCATTCCTAATTCAAGGAGAAATGAAAACCTTCCAAAACAAAATCTAAAGGAATTTGTGACCACCAAGCTAGCACTGCAGAAAATACTTAAGGAAATCCTGCACACAGATGAAGAAATTTGACTCAGCCAGTAAAATGCTAAGTAGACTACCAAACAAGGAATAGGTGAAAGTAAACATTGCGGGGGGTGGAGGGGAAGAACAACAAAATGACTGGAAATACTACATACCTCTCAATATTAATACCGAATTCTAATGGCCTTAATTCCTTAATCAAAGGACATAGAATAGCAAGTTGGATTAAAAAGTAAGACCTTACCATTTGGTACTTACAAGAAGCACATCTCATTGGCACAAACAAACATTGGCTTAGAGTGGAAAAGATCTTCCATGCAAACAGACCCCCAAAACAGTCAGGAATAATTATACTCACATTTGATAAAGCTGACTTTAGAATAAAATTAGAAGAGATAATGAAGGTCACTTCATATTAGTAAAGGGAACAATTCACCAAGAGAAAGCAGCAATTCTTAACATATAAAGGACAAACATTGATGTACCCAACTACATTTAAAAAAAAAAAAAAAACTACTGGACTTAAAAGCACAGATAGACTCCAACACAATGATGGTGGGAGACTTCAATACCCCATTGTCATGTATAGATAGGTCATCCAGACCAAAAAAAAAAAAAAATCAAAGAAACATCAAAATTAATAGACACAATAGACCAAAGGGATTTAGCAGACATTTTCTCAGTAGCATATGGAGCTTTCTACAAAATAGATTATATTCTAGGTCACAAAGCAAGTCTTAAGAAATGTGAGAAAAGTAAAATAATTTCCTGTATCATATCTGATCACAATGGAATAAAACTAGAACTCAACAACAAAAGAAACTACAGAAAATATTCAAACACATGGAGACTGAACAACACATTGTTGAATGACCAGTGAGTCATCAAAGAAACAGGGAACAAGTCAGAATGCTCCTACAGTCTTAACGAAAATGAAAACACAACCTACCAGAACCTATGGGATGCAGCAAAAGCAGTCCTAAGGGGAAAGTTTATGACTATGGTTGCCTACATTTAAAAAACAGAAGGCTTTCAACCTGATGATGCACCTTAAACTTTTAGAAAAATAAGAAGCTAATTATAGCTGAGATCAATGAAATTAAGACTTAAAAAAAAAAAACCTACAAAGCATCAATGAAACAAAAAGTTGGTTCTTTGAGAAGACAAGATCAGTGAACCCTTAACCAATCCTACTAGATGGAGGAGGGAAAGACCCAAATTAATAAGATTAAAGATGAAAAAAGGAATATCACAACAAATACTAGTGAAATTCAGAGGACCATTAGGGAATACTTTGAAAACTTATATTCAAGTAAACTGGAAAGTCTAGAAGAAATGGATAAATTTCTAGAAACTTTTAACCAACCAAAATTGAGCCAAGAGGCAATAAACAACATAAATAGATCTATAACAAGCAATGAGATTGAAAAAATAATAAAAGAATCTACCAACAAAGAAGAGCCCAGGATCTGATGGATTTGAGGCCGAATTCTACCAGACCTTTGAACAAAAACTAATACCAATACTCCTCAAACTTTTCTATGAAATAGAAAGGAAAGGAACACTACAATACTCAGTCTATAAAACCAGTGTCATACTTATTCTAAAATCCAACAAGGGCACAACAAAAAAAGAAAAAAGGGAATTATTGGCCAGAATCTTTAACAAACATAGATTAAAAAAATTCTCAATAAAATATTGGCAAACCAAATTCAACAAGACATGAAAAAGATCATCACCATCATCAAGTCAGTTTCATTCCAGGAATGTAACAATGGTTCAATGTACACAAATCAATAAATGTAATACAGCATATAAACAAAAACAAGGACAAAAATCACATGATCCTCTCAATAGATACAGAAAAGCCTTTGACAAAATTCAACATCCTCTCATGATAAAAGCACTGAAGAAACTAGGAATACAAGGGATGTACCTCAACATAATAAAGGCTATATATGACAGACCTATAGCCAACATTATACTAAATGTAGAAAAACTGAAACCATTTCCTCTAAAGTCAGGAATAAGACACGTATGTCCACTTTCCCCACTCTTATTCAATATAGTTTTGGAAATCCTACCCACAGCAATAAGGCAGGAGGAAGGAAAAAGGAAATCAAATAGGAAGGGAAGAAGTAAATTATCCCTGTTTGCAGATGATGTGATCTTATACCTAAAAGACCCTAAAAACTCCACCAAAACCCTCCTTAGAAATCATGAAAACTTTCAACACAGTAGCAGAATATAAAATCAAATACACAAAAATCAGTTTTTCTGTGTATCATCAATGAACAGACTGAGAGAGAAATCAGAAAAACAATTCCATTTATAATAACCTCAAAAGAGATAGGTAAGACACCTAAAAAACTAGCTAGCATTTGTTGTCCTTAACGCAGAGAAACTAAAGCAGATACCTTAAAGCAACTGAGGCCAATAGGAAAAGGGGAACAGGTACTAGAGAAAAGGTTAGATCAAAAAGAATTAACCTAGAAGGTAACACCCACGCACAGGAAATCAATGTGAGTCAATGCCCTGTATAGCTATCCTTATCGCAACCAGCAAAAACCCTTGTTCCTTCCTATTATTGCTTATACTCTCTCTACAACAAAATTAGAAATAAGGGCAAAATAGTTTCTGCTGGGTATTGAGGGGGGGGAGAGGGAGGGGGCGGAGTGGGTGGTAAGGGAGGGGGTGGGGGCAGTGGGGAGAAATGAACCAATCCTTGTATGCACATATGAATAATAAAAGAAAAATGAAAGAAAAAAAATAATAATAATCTCAAAAGATACCTAGGAATAAATTTAATAAAGGAAGTGAGAGACCTCTTCAATGAAAATTATAAATCACTAAAGAAAGAAATCAAAGATAACATCAGAAGATGGAAAGAATTCCCATGCTTATGGATTGGCAGAATCAATGTTGTGAAAATGGCTGTACTAACAAAAGCAATCTACATGTTCAGAGCAATCCCCATCAAAATTTCAAGGGCATTCTTTACAGAGATAGAAAAATCAATCCTAACGTTCATTGGGAAGCATAAGATTGCAAATAGCCAAAGCAATTCAGAGCAAAAAAAAAGCAATACTGGAAGTATCACAATACCTGACTTCAAACTATACTACATAGCCAGAGCAATAAAAACAACATGGTACTGGTATATAAATAAATACATGAAAACCAATGGAATAGAATAGAAGACCAGACATAAATCCACACAGCTACACCATTTGATTTTTGACAAAGGCACCCAAAACCTACATTAGAGAAAAGACAGCCTCTTCAATAAATGGTGCTGGGAAAATTGGGTATTTATATGTAGAAGAATGAAACTAGATCCCTGTCTTTCCTCCTGTATTGATAGCAATTCAAAGTGGATCAGAGACCTTTTGACCTGAAATTTTGAAACTACCACAAGAATAGGGGAAACTGGAACATAGGAGCATAGGCAGTGACTTCCTGAATAAAACCCCAGTAATGCAGCAATTAAGAGAATGGATTGACAAATGGGACTGCATCAAACTAAAAAGTTCTTTTGCACAACAAAGGAAACAGTCACTAGACTTAAGACAGCTTGCAGAATGGAGAAAATTTTTGCCAGCAATATCTATGCCTCTAATAAGGTATTAATTACCAGCATCTATGGAGAACTCAAAAAACTAACTCCCAAAGGATCAACAATTCAATGTCAAAATGGGCTTGTGAACTGAATAGACAATTCTCAAAGGAAGAAATACAAATGGACAACACACACATAAAGTGCTCGACTTCCCTGCCCATGAAAGAAATGCAAATCAAAATTACATTAAGATTTCATCTCAACCGGAGAGAATAGCTGTCATCATGAACACAACAACAAATGTTAGTGAGAGTGATGCAAAACAGGAACTCTTATACACTGTTGGTGGGAATGTAAGTTAGAACAACCACTATGGAAAACAGTATGAAGATTCCTTAAAAACCTAAAAATAGAACTACCATATAATCTAGTGATACCACTGCTGGGCATATACTCAAAGGACTGTAAATCAGGATATAAATAGAGATACTGGTACTCCTGTGTTTGCTGAGGTACTAGTCACAAAAGCCAAGCTGTGGAAACAGCCCAGTTGCCCTACAACTAACTGATGAATGGATTAAGAAAATGTGTGTATACACAATGGAGTATAATTGAGCCATAAAGAAGAATGAAATTATGTTGCTTGCAGGTAAATGAATAGAACTGGAGAACATTACGTTAAGCAAAGCCAAAGGTTGTATGTTTTCTCTCATGTGGAAGATAGACCCAAAAGATAAATGCGTACTCAAATACAAAGGTGATCATATATTTATTTATATATAAAACATGTTTGCAGTAGTGGCACTGTTCAGTGGGACTCTAAGAGGGAGGGCTTGAGGGAGAGCAAAAGAGAATGATAGCTTATGAACAATATCGAAATACAATGCATCTGTGTAGGGAGATGGCATAAGGAAATGCATTGAATGCTGTTGCATAATCGGGTATAGGGAGTAAAGATGAGGGAGAGTAATAAAGGGAGTTAATCTGACTAAAGTACAGTATACTCACAGGTAAGATACCATCATGAAACCCCTTTGAACAATGAATATGGACTTAAGAATGAAGGAGAAGATTGTAAAACAGGTCCTGTTAGGGGATGGGTATTACTGGAAGAGAAAGGGTGACTGGAGGGGATAAAAGGGTGAATATGGTCGATATACATTGTATACTTAAGTGAAATAGAACAATGAAACCTGTTCTAAGTGGGGGAGAAGGGGGTAAGGGAGAGAGAGAGATGGTAGGGGATGAACCTTATCAAGGTACATTGCAAGCATATACAGAAATGTCAAAATGAATTCCCCTCTGTACAACTAATATATGTTAATAAAAATGTTTTAAAAGCTGGGTGCCACTGGCTTACTAATCCTAGCTACGCAGGAAGCAGAGATCAAGAAGATCATGGTTTGAAGCCAGCCCCAGGCAAATAGTTCCAGATACCCTATTTCAAAAGAAAAAAAAAAATCACAAAAAGGGGCTGGCTGAGTGACTCAAGCAGAAAGTGCCTGCCTAGGAAGTGTAAGGCCCTGAGTTCAAAACACCAGTGCTACCACACAGAAAAAAAGACACTTCTAAGAATATGTCAACTATGTTAATTGTTATAAATTCTGTACTTTGATTAACTAGGAAATGGCATATTAGGAATAAGTTCTTTCTTAGGCTTTTTTTTCAGAAGTACAATTGAACTTGATCACAATTAATATTATAAGCTTTTATCCTGAAAAATTATTTCAAAGTAGTTTTGTGTGTTCTATAAAAACTCTTTTTAGTAATGTCTTTAGTCACTACTTTGGGAAGCAGCATGTTATAGTGGAAATGACAGGGACTTTGGAATCAAACTGATCTGGATTTGAATCCTAATTCTATCTTGTTATTAATTGGGTGACATTGGGCAAGTCACAACTTCTCAGCCTTGTATCATTATACCGTACTAACCTACCTTACTGATGCTGGAAATAAGTTAGATAAAGACTGTGGAAATTATTCAGTGCCATACAAATATTGTTGGTGTTTTTATTATCACAGTTGAGTCTGCTAGGATTCTCTGATACAAACAAAGACACATTCTGTCTTAAGTAAAAAATAATTTCAAGAACATTTAGAGCTTAAAGCAGTAATGACAACAAACACCAACAAAAATGTCCCACTAGATTTGACAGAACCAGCATGGCACCTGGGATTTGATTTTGTGCTACAACCAGACCAGTTACTTAGCTTATTGTTTCATGAATGCTAGCAAAAGATGTAAGACTCCTGGATCAGAGACAGCACATTTGATTGTTCTCACAGCACAGCATGATGAGTGTCAGAATGAATGCTCAGTTCCCTTAGCCTTCCCAGTGCTATGAGGGTGATGTGCAGCCCTGATGAATGTTACACACATAGTGGGTTTGTGTTGCAGCTAAGGAACCAACACTAACCTTAAGAAATAGGCTACTTTTATTACAAGAAGGGAAACATCTCATCCCTTAAGGTCCCTCTGCCAACACAGCTCTGAGAAATGATGGTCTGGATAAAAAGTGGCAGGACCTTGCATTCTTGGCATGTTTAAGAAGATATGTAGGAACTCAGAAGATTGATAGAGGACTCTTCCAACAACCGGAAAGTACCCAAGGATCCCCTGAGTTGTAGCCACATCCTGCCCCATGGAATAGAGCAAATTTTTCTCTTGATGGCCAGGGTCACACACCTAGCCAAATGTAATTCTTTTGTTGTTTTTACCTGAAGAGGAGGAAAAATGAGGAAGCCACAGAGTCAGGTCAGTCTTAACTTCTAATTCTGTGGAAATATTTTTACATTGCTTGATTAAGTCATTCCTCTTTTGGGTCCCCAAATGACTAAATTAACAGAACCCAATAGAAGAAAGACCAACTGCTAAGTTCAGAAACAACATTTTTTTGTTTGTTTGTTTAATGCTGGGGATTGAGCCCAGGTCCGGTACTGCTAGACAGTCACGCTAACCACTGAGCTACATACCTGGCTCTTGTTTTGTTTGTTTGTTTGTTTTGTTTTTGTGTTGGTGGTGGTGGTTTTGTTTTGTTTTAGGATCCTTCTGTGTATCACAGGGTAGCCTTGAATTTGCTTTGTAACCTGGGCAAGCCTGGAACTTGCAAGATTCCTGCCTCTGCCTTTCAAGTGCTGGGATTACAGGCATTCACCACCATGCCTGGTGCAGAAACAACATTTCTATGAGTAAATCATTAAGCATAATAGTTAAGGGAGCCCCTTCCATTCTTGGTTTCCAGACTGTTAATTCTGGCTATAAAGAAACCATTCTGACAATTAAAAAAAAAAAGAAACTATTCTGTCTATATAAATTATATGAGATTTTTTCATGTAGAGAATCAGCTTTTTTTCTTTTTTAAAATTACTGTATATTAATTATAGAAAATAATGGGCTTCATTATTATATTTTCATACATGTACATAATGCACTTTTGGTACTTCCATTACTCTCTCTTGTCCCTCCTTCCTCTTTCCAAATGAAATTAGATCATTTGAGAATGGATCGGATTCTGCTGCTTAAAAAAGAAGCTTGGAAACCACTGATGTTTGTGTCTTTGTGCATATGGCATTGGGAGCAGAGGTACAGGGGTTAAGGGAATTGGAAGAGGAGAACATTTTTGACCTTCACTTCATCCAAAAGAAAAATAATGAAATGTTTTGAGTTCATATCTATTCTTTTCCTAACTTTTCCCAATGAGAAGTAGCAAGTTTGAGTTAGAATTTAAGATATTGCTGTTTTATTAGTGGTAAAATTTCTCTGTTGAGAACTACCTTCTTCTACTGAAGGTCTCCATCTGCTAAGTAGGACATTTAAGGTTTGTGTTAAGGTGGACTCCTCAGTTGGGCTTGGATCCATCCATTCCTCTTTTTTCCCCCTTTTTAGGATATTTTAATATGAAGATTCCAAGACCTAGGTTATAGGGATGTGCAAGAGCAATTAAAAGGTCTGTGTACATAGGCTTCTTGAGCAAAGCCTAATTTTCCAATTTTGTTTTATTAGAAAAGCAGTGCATATCAGGAGTCACTAAGTACTTGTTCTTCACTCCATAGTGTGTTTTATTTTGTCACATTTGACTGTTAATCTTTACATAAACTCCCTGAGGAGAATCTCAAAGGACTGAATGGTAGAATTCAGCCACCAGTGCCCCATCCCAAATCCCCAGTACAAGTTAGCTGGGCCAAGTAGCTATACATTTTGTTTCCATTTTGCCTCATCTTTTAGCTTTTCTGTTTTCTTAGGAGAGGGAATGCTTTGTTCTATCTTAAAAGCTTAATAAAAATGCTCTCCTCTGCCAATAACTTTTCTTTTGTGTACCTGTATATCCCCCACAGACCAAGTTAGGAAGTTACTTAATTTTTTATTCCGGAAAGCTTTGGCATGGATAAACAGCTGTTAACACAGGCCTTGAGAAACTACAGAGTGAAGTGCACTTCCATTTCCCATGTCAGATTTTTGAGTTTCACCCATAGATGTTCTGCAGTGAATTGAATAATAGCTTAAAGCAGTACATCTAATTCCATCCTAGCAACATAAAATCCTCTAAACTTGACTATTTTGAGCCCTTTTCATTATTTCCCACATCAATTCTCCTGAATTAAAATTAAAGGCAACTGAATTCTAAATAACTGCTCTTCCTAATTTCTTATATGGCCCATTCTCCTCACCAGAATGCACTTGCTTAAGTGTTTTTGTGACTCAAGGTAGCTCTTTCAACATCTGCAGACTGAGCTGTCTTCCATTGGAATGGGTTTAGTTAGTGTAGCAATTCCAAAGCTGAATTTCTCCAGTTTTAAGGTAGTTGAAAGGTGGCTCAAGGTTTAGGCCTTGAAATGTCAAAGGGCCCTACTATGTTTAAAAGTAGCACATCACTTTCTCTACCCCCACAAACCTGAAAAGATACAAGCAAATCTCCCATCTCTATAGTACATTGTGTAGATGTTAATAGATTACTATAGAGTCTAGTCTACATTATTGTTTCCACCCCAAAACAAGGTTTCCAAGGAAAACATGAGAAAAGCAGATCTCGGCTTTGGCTTTAACAGTTTGCCATTAGTGTTGCTACCTTCAGATGGTCAAACTCAACTCATCTGGGAGAATCACCCACCAAGAGGCTAGTCATAACACTACTCTTACCATCTATAGGAAGATATTTCATCTGTGTGTATTGATGCTTCTCTGGCATGACACTCTTGAGCAAATATTAGAAATTTTCCAGGGTGATAGATGCAGCCACCAGCTCCCTTAGAGTTTCCTTTCTCTCCCTTTTGTCCAATTCTGCACATTTATAGCTTAATTTTAACTCGTTTTTTGAACCCTGTGTTCCTGGCAACTGAGTACTGAATGACTGAGCTCTGTCTGGTGACAGCCTTCCCTTTTGAGAGAAGAGTGTTCCACATTTGTAGCAGGCACTTTTACAAAGCATAGTTTGCAGCTGTTCTTACGATCCTATCCTGGTGAGACATTCCTTATATCTGTGAATCTTGTCTCTTAGAGGAGTCTTGCCTCTTTTCTTTTCACCTCCATTTCTTTTAGCTGGAGAATGACCTGTAACAGATTCCTTTAATGCCTATAGTTCCATAGAACCAATGTGACCTTCACCATTTGAATTTTCTAAGCCTTGCAAACTCAGTAGCAGCAGACATATTCCTCTTTCCTATTTGTACCAAAATGGACTATGTCTCTAGTCTCATTTTCCGCTGTTACACATTTGTTCCTTTTAATGTCCCCCCAGCTGACTTGTTAATCTGCTTAAGTTGGTTCTTTTTCTTTCTATCATGTGAATTTAACATTGCATAGGTAACAATACCTTCCTCCTTTTTTCTTTCTTTTTGATTTGGAGCTGAGCTGTTTGTTTAATTGATGTACTTCTTCCTTTAATGCCTTTCTTTTTTATTTTGCAATAATGGGGCTTGAACTCAGGGCCTACACCTTGAGCCATTCTACCAGCCCTTTTGTGTGAAGGGTTTTTTCAAGATAGGGTCTCATTAACTATTTGTCTGGGCTGGCTTTGAACCACAATCCTCCTGATCTCTGCCTCCTGACCAGCATCTGGCTAATGCCTTTCTTAATTGAGTTTTTCACAGTGGAAATAAGAGGTCTGTGTCTGGGATTAAAGTTACTGCAAGACTTTACTACCTAGAAATGTGATCTAGTGCACTTCCTTAGAGTCTTACCTCCACAAATTCCTAGGTACGTTCTCCCATAGCATGTGTCAGTTCTGCCTTCATACCAATATCACCTTGAAAATTACTTAATAATGCCAGAAAGATTCTTCTTCCTTTTCTCTTTTCAAATCTATTTGAACTTTTATAATCATGCATATTATTCCTAGTCTGTAAGGAAAGTCCTCTGATTTAAAAAAAAAAATCATTAGCTTCAAAAGTAATCTTAAAATAGACATGGATGGCTTATACCTATATTCCTAGTTACTTAAAAGACTAAGATTGGGAAGATTGTGGTTCATGGGCAGCCCAGGCAAAATGTTTGTGAGACTCCATCTCAGTGGAAAAAAAGCTGGGTGTGGTGGTATGTATCTGTCATCCCAGCTATGAAGGGAATCTTAAAATACAGGAATCATGGTCCAGGCCAGCCTGGGCAAAAGTGAGATCGTATTTCCAAAATAACCAGAGCAAAAAGATTTGGAGGTGTGGCTCAAGTGGTAGAATGCCTGCCTAGCAAGTGCAAAGCTCTGAGTTCAAACCCCACTACCACCAAAAAGAAAAAGAAAAAAGTAACCTTACAAAGTTTTCCTAGATCCAGGCTCTTTTGGAGAGAAGTATTTTAGTCTACTACTGAACTCCTTCTCAAGTCCTATTTAGTCCATACTTCCTTAAATAAATAACAGAAATACCTATTTCCCCCCCTTTAGTCCCATCAGTTAAAGGGCAATTATGCCAAACTGTGTGTCTTTTTCCCTGTCAAAGCTGTTTGATCTAATTTGCCGTGTCTCTCTTGAGGAAGGAAATCTCCCTTTTCTTCTACCTTAATCTGGTATTTTTCTTTCAATTGCTTTATTCAAATTATATATGTGTTTAAGTCCAATCCTATTTCTCTTTTCTTTTCTGAACAAACATAATTCCTAGAGAGGCCTTTTTAACTTTTCTTTTAGACTTCAGGTATATTATGGCTCTATTGAGACTTTAATACTAAGTCAGTCCAAGAAGATGATTTGCCACATATAGTAAGAACTCCATTTCTCTTCATCTTTTCAGTGATTTAAATCCATCACTCAATTATAGTCGAATCCACAGTCTATTCAGAGATCTACACAGCCAACTTAGAATCACACTGGGAGGGACTGATTGCAGAACCTTGTTGACAAGCCACATAAATGCAAATGTTAGTCATTCTTCTATCCCCTCCTTGGAATATGATGAAGAATAGAATTTGAGGCAGTTGATTACATGTCTCCTCCTAATGGTAGTACATATTGTTAAATGCTGGAACCCCCAGTGAGGAGGCAAAAAGAGCATTAGCTATTATATATTATCAAACTGCATGTAGTTTCTAAGCACTAGCCTGTAGGCCTTTATCAACATAATAATTAGGTATAAAAGTTGTAAAATACTAATGTAGTAAAACACTCAAAATTTGTAAAGAGCTGTATTCACTAAGCTTCTAAGCCATTATTGAGATTTGTGAGTGTTAACGTTTTGTTTTGTTTTGTTTAACTCTCAATATATTGTTCACTTCATATTCCCAGAGTCTTAGGAGAGTGCTTAAGACATTGTAGACATGAAATTTTTGTAATCCTAACCTGTACATTATATCTTTAACTTCATTAAGAATATTTTATTTGACAAAAACCACTATTTTTTCCTTGAAATTCATCTATAAGGGTTACAGTAAATTTTTTTTTTTAACAGTGGAAGTGAGACTTTAATGGCAACCTTGTAAGGTTGGTGCCTGATGAACAGAGACCACAGCAAACTTTAAGGAATGTTTTAAATGAGAACTGAGGATACGGATCTAGTGGCAGAGTGCTTGTATAGCAAGATTGAGGCCCCGAGTTCAATCCCCAGTACTGAAAAACCAGTAATTTCTAAATCAGTATAATAATCAATGAATTTTTTAAGTAGTAAATTAAAATTTAATAACTAAAAATGGTAAATCAATATACAAGAGAGACACTTGCACACCCATGTTTATTGAAGCACTATTCACAATAGCTAAGCTGTGGAATCAACCTAGGTGCTGAACAACTGATGAGTGAATAAGGAAAATGTGCTATATATTTATAGTGACGTGAATATATAGGATGTATATATTCTATATATTTATAGAATGAAATTTTGCTGTTTGCAGGAAAATGGATAGAACTGAAGATCATCATGTTGAAAGAAATAAGCCCAACTTGAAAAGTCAAATGTTGCATATTTTCATTGATATGCAGAATCTAGACTCATAATAGTAATAATAATGGGACATGAGTGTAAAAGGGAGACTGGGAAGAATCAGCTGGAGGGGGAAGAGGAAAAGGTTATAGGAGGTGAAAAGGACTGAAGAACATTATGCATATTAATCTACCAAATACCGTTTGAAAAAGAGGGAGAGGAAAGGAACCTAAAGGCATATAACAGAGGGGGTGAACTTTTTCAAAGTACACTGTACGCATCTATGGAATTATCACAATGAGAAATGCCCTTGTACTATTAACGTATGTTAATTAAGAAAACAACCATTTTTTCACTTTTTTAAATTGTTTTCTCTTGACCTGCCTTCTTTCAGCAGCCTAGAGTGACATGACACCACTTTGGCCTTGGCGAGAAATTACAATTTAAAACTGACTGTTGTCCAGCTTCTATCAGAAGTGTGTTTGAGAGAAGAGTTATTTAAGGAAAGATTGCCGAAGGGACATTCAGTTCATCCACTGTATATTCTACATTGTGCCTGTTTCAGTTGAAACCTATGAAGGCTACTTTCTTGGGAAATGCAGTGTATGATCTGGATTTTATCAACGTTAGATAAATATAAAACAGATTGATATATTTGAATAATTGTCAAGGGCATTGGTATTGTGTCATTTAATTTCTACCAGAAAATATCACCATAAGAAATACCTTAGAATTGATGTCAGGATAAAAGATTTGGCTTCCCTGAAGGATTCGTAGACTTGTTTGCTGTTGAATATGAGGAACTTTTTTTTTTCTTTTGAATGTTGGGAAGCTCAGTGCCAGTTTTGGTACTGCTTGACAGCCAACTCTTTGGTCCTTCTTGACTATGTCTTATATACAGATTCTATGCTAGAAAAAGACTAGATTAAAATAGAAAATAGTGATAAACCATTTGGTAAGTCACTGCTGTATGTGTAGTGCTAACTAGGCCTTATGAGCTCCTTTTAATTTAAACATTTTTCTTTTGATTAGAAAACATTGTGTGATGTGATCCTCATGGTCCAGGAGAGAAAGATACCTGCTCATCGTGTCGTCCTTGCTGCGGCCAGTCATTTTTTTAACTTAATGTTTACCAGTAAGTATTTTAAGGTAAAGCATGCTATTGTTTTCTCTGAGAATTAGGTGGGGTTTAAGTGAAAATGGGCCAATTTTTCTAGTTTTTTAAAGCATTTTAGAATTTAAGGCTATAGAACAGTGAAGACATTGAAAAGTGGTCAGATGATTACAGATCAAAGGAAAAATGTTCCTTCATTAGCCCTAAGGGACCATTGCCTTGGTGATAAAGATACAGCTTCTACCTGAAATGCCTTCTTAACTTCAGGTGGAAAGAAAAGAGTAGAAATATCTCATGACATTATATATTTACCAAGTTATGCTAAAAAAAGAAAATATAGCATATTGTAGTAGAAAGAACCCTAGATATGGAAGGTGAGAACTAGGTCCAAGTCCTGGTTTCTATATTTAGTACTGTTTTATGATCTTAATCAGATTAAATAATGTATCTGCCTCAAGTTTTCTCTTTGGTGTTCTAGCTACCTATGAGGATTTCTAGGAGAAATGAGAATTTTGTATGCAGTAGATAGCTATATAATTAATATTGTCCTCATAGGTTTATTTCAGCTATATCAGAGGCGTTTTGCTCATAGTAGTCTAAGAGTGCTACTAAATTATTTTAGGAATTGGGAAATCCTAAATCTAGCATAGATGCTCTAGTTCGTCGGTCAAACTTTTGGTAGTTCTGATGCTATTTATGTTTCTTCTCTTGATTTTAGCTAACATGCTTGAGTCAAAGTCCTTTGAAGTAGAACTCAAAGATGCTGAACCTGACATTATTGAACAGCTTGTGGAATTTGCTTATACTGCTAGGTGAGTTAAGAGTTATTTGTGTTTGAGAGGAGTAATGTTGGGATCTACCATAGCAGAGCATTATTGTAACAAATTCTAGATCCTTTAGAATGAAAAACTAAAGATGGAGGCGTTTGAGGGCCCTATGCCATATGAGGGTATATTTACAGTAGTAGTAAAATAATAAAAAATGTGAAATTAATGTTCACTTTAACTTATTTGCAGAATTTCTGTGAATAGCAACAATGTTCAGTCTTTGTTAGACGCAGCAAATCAGTACCAGATTGAACCTGTGAAGAAAATGTGTGTTGATTTTTTGAAAGAACAAGTTGATGCTTCAAATTGTCTTGGTAAGAAATAACAGATTCTTGGTTTTTTTTTTTTTTAATTATCATTGTGTATTTTAATAAAGAAAAAAAACATGGTGATAAGAATCCTTTTAAACCTCCAGCTGATGCTTTAAAGAAAAAAAAAAAAAGAATCCTCTTAACCTTAAAGATGTGGTCCATTAGAAAACTTCTAGACTATATGATCACTTTTAGAATGAGTTTTCATATATCAAGGACAAGAACAAGCATTTCATTTATTGGGGGTATGGTATATGATAAACATGAATGTTTCCTTTTATTTAAGTACTGTGGTGTGCTAAATTCTGTCATAGATAAGAAACAGGTCATGTTTGTAACTTGCCTGAAGTCATGTAGTCATTACATGAAGGATCTGGGATTGGCATGCTGTCTCCTCCATGTTGTCAAACATACTGATTTGTACTAGGAAACATAAAAATCCTAAATTATAAATTAAGATGCTAGTTCAGAAACTGATAGAGCTCTTCATTTTGAAGCTGTTACTCAAGTATTTTGTATTTGATGATGAGAGGTAGTCTCTGATAAAGTCTATCAGTGTTTTCCAGAGAATGATATGCTTCTGTTGAGATGATCTGTAATGGCAATGAATGAACATCTGATTGTTACAATTACATTTTCATAGCCTTACTCTATTTTAGAGACTTTAGGGAAGGGTATAGTGCTAGAAAAGCAAGGAAGAAAGAAAATTGGAATTAAGGAAAAAGAGCAGTCTAGGAATCTAGTCAATGCTACTAAGATCTTTGACCCAGGGATGATGTTGACAAGAAGGCAAAGGAAGGGGTAAAGGGCTCCTGGAGATGCTTGACAACTTTTGCAAGCCTCCTCTGTCCACTCTTTTCCGAGGCTTCCCTTGGAAAGAACTGGGAAGGCAAGGAAAAAGGAAGCAGAGTAATTTCAGAGAAGAAGAAAAGCCAGGCAAATGGGATTAAAATGAGATTTGGCCTAGTATCCAGAGAAAAATTGGACTAGATGGAGCAAGGGGAAACAGGTTGGCAGGTGAACATACTGATGGAACCTTTAAAAAGATAGCTGTGGTTCAACATAGTAAAAAGATCCCCATAATAGGAAATAAACAACTAGTCTCTTGTCCCATCTATGCAATAGACATTCTGGGGTGGGACTCCATCTCTCTGGGCTATAGTTTGAGACTCCTTTCATCAACGAGCTTTATATTCCTAAGATTTAAATTTATTTCCCATATATATTATCACACAGTGTATTTAAAGAAGTTTGTGGAGATGATGGCTTAAGTGTATTTCCCCAGCTCCCTAGCACTCTACATTTCCTACTGGAATGGTTCAGTTAGAAGCAAAAATGTCTAAAAAGCAGCTAGGAAGTTGATATAGTGACACATGTCTTAGCTTTGACCCTGAGGAGAGAGCATTTTGGAATTTTGCCTCCCCTTTTCCTCCTCCTTTCTCTCCTCCCCCGCCCCCATACTGTGGTTTGAACACATGATCTTACAATTGCTACACAGGCACTCTGCCACTTGAGCCATGCCCACAGTCCTTTTTTGCTTTGTTTTTCAGATAGCATCTCCTTTTTGCCCAGGGCCAGCCTCAGACTATGAGTCTCCTACTGATGGCCTTCAGCATAGCTGGGGACCACTGGCATGTACCACCAGACCAGCTTATTTGTTGGGATGGGGTCTCACTAACATTTTGCTTGGCCTGGCGTGGCTTCAAACTTCAATCCTCCTGATCTCTGCCTCCCAAATAACTGGGATTTAGGAGCTACTACTCTTGGCCCTCTGGGTATTTTCTGTCATTATTGTTTACAAAGCTGCCTAACAGTCTAGAAAAGAGTCTGATCCTGTAAGTCTAAGTCTGGTGTAGACTGCATTCCCACAGTTGAGCCAAGTATAGCCTTACTAACGGGGAGTTGCTTCTACCTGCTTTCTGTGAAGTTCTGAGCTTAGCTGTCACTACCAGCCAATTGGAGAGCTTTTATCTTAGTTTTCATCCCCATTAATTCTCTGCTGCTCAAGAAGGGCCTGGTTGGAGGAAGTAAGTCACTGGGGGTATGCCTTTGAAGGGTATATCTTGTCCTGGCTCCTTCATGACTATGCTTCCTGGCTACTGTGAAGTGAGTAGCTAAGCCCCACTATTTCCTCTCTGCCATAATGCCATGCCTTACCACAGGCCCATAGCTAAAGGATCAACTGAGCATGGACCAAAACCTCTGAGACTGTGAGCCAACATAAGTCTCTCCTCCTCTAAATTGTTTTTCTCAAGTATTTTGTTGTAGCAATAAAGGACTGATTAACACACTTCCCTATCCATTGCACCCCTTTGCAGTGTGAGTTTGTAGTTCTTTGTAGTGGAATCTGTTTTCCTTCTTTATAATCTGGGTGTAGCCAATGTGACTTCTTTAACCTAATGGCCAGTTGCAAATTTGATGTGATCAAAGGCTTGAAAAATATTTGTGCATTGGGACTTGCCCTCTTTTCTTGCTGTGAACTCTTCTGCCAGTAAAAGAAGGCTAGAGACCATTTAGGACAGAGAGGAGCTTCCCTAGCTGACATCCACAAGACATACTAGCCTGCCTATTACCAGATATGGAATGAAGCCAGTTTAAACCATCCAACAAACAACCAAACTGAAAGCAGAGATAAGTTTAGCTAGCCCAAATCAAGAGAACTACCACTTGACCTGAAGAATGGCGATAAAAAATACACTTTTTATCTGCAGCCTAAAGTTAGAAGTTAATAGTATAAGATTTGCAAATGATAGGGGGAGAAGAAAAGAATTGTATTCTAAGGCATCCATTTGGTATGTTACAAGGAAACAATGTCTAATAACCTACATCCTTTTTGAGAAAAATATTGGAGGAAGTACTACAGCCAAGTGAGAGGTAAGAAAGTTCAAGATAGGGTTATATGGGTAGGTTTCTTAGTTGCAAGCAAAATAAACTGATTTTGCTGGTTTGAACAGAAAGGGAATTTATTGAGAGGGTAACAAGTAACTCACAGAATTGCTCAGAAATCTCAAAAATAAGGCTTAGAAAAAGTAGAATTTGAATAATGCAAAGTTGTTTAGATAGATATCATAGAATGGTTTACTCTGTTTACCCTGTGATACAAATTGTCTTCACATTCCCTTGGAGTATTTATAAGCACAAATCACCAGCAACAGAAAACATGGGACCACCTAAAAGAGAAGAGACACAGACCCTACCCCCTAAGTACAGTGCAATAAAACTAGAAATTAGCCACAAAAGGATATCTGTTTTCTCCAACCCTATTCTCAGCACTTGGAAATTTAACTGAAGAATTATTTTAAAAGTACTTTTTACACTGAAGATTGAACCCAGAGCCTTGCACATGCTAGGCATGTACTCTACCAACTTGCTACACCCCAAGCTCCATTTAGAAAGTATTTTTAAAGAGGTACTTAAAATTAATTTATAGGTTATATAGAAAAATATGACAATAGGTACACAATAAGTCAGAACCTTTGGCATATAACCAAGATATTTCTTAGAAGAAAATCTATAGTTTTGAAATGTTTTCCAAATACGTTTTTTATTCTTTCCTGATTTAAGCATCCTGCTCAAAGTAGCTCCAGACTTGATAATTCTTTCAAGCTTCCAAGGAGAAACAGACAAATGTTTATGCTATTTTAAATTGTTCTCAATCAATTGATTAGGGTAGAAAGCTTCCCATCTCATTCATTCCACTAGGGGTAGGATTACTATAGTGCCAACACTGAACAAAGAATATGTGTGTACATGTCCAAACATACATGAAACTTTAGCTTCATTTAGAACCATTGATTTAACAAAACTTTGAAAAATGAAATCCAGCAATGAATGTATTTCAAAAAAGAATCCTTTTTTCCCCCCTATGGTGAAGGATGATGATAATGAAGAAAGGTATGTGTGTGGTGACAAGAGTTTAGGGGAACTCTGTACTTTCTCTTCAGATTTGCTGAGAACCAAAACTACTCTCAAAAATAAAGTTTATTACTTAAAATAATAATACTTTATAACCAGCTAAGATTGACTTAGAAATGCCACAATGTTTCACTGATTTCAATACCAATAAATCTCATAATTTACTAACAAGCTATAGGAGAAACAAACTTAAAATCATAGCAGTAGATGCTACAGGCACTTTTGTGATTTTAGTATCTACTCCTAATATTTAAAAAAATTAAAAAGTCTCAAAACAGTTTCTGATGAAGTATTATTTCTCTGGTGGAACAGAAGTGTACAGATGTAGCACTTTTCACCATGAGAGTCAGCATGCCATGTCATTAAGTCAGTGTATTTTTACAAAGAAGATGGAAATGCTAGTTGGTTATCAGGCATTAGTGATGCGAGCCTTTGTGGTATAAATATAAAAACACAAAACTCATAATCTGAAGACAACATGAACTTGAAACAGGAAAAGAAATCCAACTCTTAGAGAGAAAGAAAGCCTGTCACAGAATTATACTAAAAATCAGCAAAACAAAAAAAGTAAAATAGCTAGGAAAAAAAGACTGAATGGGAAATATATAAAGTTTATATGAGAAATTGTGTGTTTGCATTGCAGATTGTAACAGAAATCTAAATGTCATGAATAAGTTTATGTCAGAATAAATTTAGTAATTTTTTTTTGGTAGTACTGGAATTTGAACTCAGGGTCTTACACATATGTCATGTTCTAAAATGGAGTTCCTCTATATTGCAGAAGTTACCTGTCCCCAATGCCATCCAAAAGTTCACTACAATCCTAATTGAAATCATATTAATTTTTAAATTTTTAAATTTATTTGTAAGAGAAAATGCCTAACAATAGCCAGGAAAAGTTTTTTAAAAACATTGAAGGGGGTTTTCTCTTCAATAATACAAAGTCAAACACAAGACATTCTAATGTTGGAACAAGAATAGACATATCATTGGAACAGAAAAGGATCCATTTATGAAATTCTGTCAAATTTTCCCAAATTTATGCTTTGTCTTCAACATATATTTGTTTTTGTTGTTTTGAGATAGGATCTCATTGTGTAGCCCAGACTGGCCTTGAACTCGCAATCCTCCTGCCTCATCCTCCCAAATACTGGCATATATATTTGGTTTTTCTAAAATAATTTTTTCTGTTTTTGTGTGTTTGGGGTTTTTGTTTGTTTCATTTTGTTTTTCCTGTGTTTAGGTATAAGTGTGCTTGCAGAGTGTCTGGACTGTCCTGAATTGAAAGCAACAGCAGATGACTTTATTCATCAGCATTTTACTGAAGTTTACAAAACTGATGAATTTCTACAACTTGATGTCAAACGAGTAACACATCTTCTCAACCAGGACACTCTGACTGTGAGAGCAGAGGATCAGGTGACTAAATTGCCTTTCTGTTTTTCTTAGTAAAAATTTATTTTTGACTTTTTATACTTGATGTTTGGATACATGACAAGGAAAAGTCATATTAGGAGAGAATGTTCTTTACAATCAGTACAGTGTTACAAGGCCTGTTTCATAGGAAAAGTAAATCTTGGGTACTTGAGAGGCCACTTAGTAGAGGTACATCTACTGGGTACTATGATAAACAGAACAGTGCTTCCCCTAAATGGCCACATTCTAATCCTCTGAGCCTATGAATATGCTACCTTACATGGCACAGGGGATCTTTGAGGGTATGATTAAGGACCTTCAAATGAGGTGATTATTCATGTGGGTCCAAATATAATCCTAAGGCTCCTTAAATTTTCAAGAGAGATACAATGTGCAAAAGAGTTGACTAGCCATTGCTTAAATGTAGGCAGGAAGTAGTTGCTGGAAAAGGTAAGGAAATAGTTTATCCTATCCAGCCTCCGGGTGGCCTGCCAGCACCTTGATTTTAGCCCAGTGTAAACTATTTACACTCTGACTGCCGAAGCCGTCAGATAAACTGTCAGAAGTATAAACTGCCTGCAGATATTTGGAATATGGGTTGGGGAATACTTTTGTATGAAGAGTCCCAAAATCCTTATTTTCAGCCCCACATCCATCTCTAAATTTTAAGGTTCTAAGTCTGTGGTAATTTGTTATAGCAGCATTACAAAGCTAGTATACTAAGATACTATAAGAGCACATGCTTTGAGTTGTTTTTGCTCTAAAAGTAAAAGGTTAGCAATAAGCCATGTTCTTTTGCCCTGTGTTCTTCATGGCCCAGGTATGAATTAGCAAGTTGATTGTTTGAACCTGGAGGATCTGACTAGTCAAAAGCAAAAATCTCAGTTCTGTACAACAGGGAGAATGATGTGTCTTAAGTCCCATCTACCCAGGAGGCTGAGGTGGGAGGATCACTTTAGCCCAAGAGTCAGGGCAATATAGTGAGCACTTTCTCAAAAAAAACAAAACCAAAAATATCCTTAGTTCTGTGATCGAAATTAGCTGGCTTACATGCAAAGAAAGAAAAAGTAACTTTATACTGAAGAAAACTGACCTACCTCAGGAGGTCAAGGTTGATATCATCAGTGATAAGTCATATTGGTTGCTTGCACTCTTGATATAATGGGAATATGCACATCACCATCCTCCAAAAAAACGTAAACGCTAGTCTAATCAATAAAACTTCAGACAAACCCAAATTGAGGGACAGTCTCCAAAATACCTGACCAGAACTCTGTAACCTGTTAAGGTAATCAAAAACAAAGGAACTCTGAGAAACTCCATAGTCTAGAATAGCCTAAGATGACTAGAATAGAATAGCCTAAGGTGACTTAGTGACTAAGTGTAATATGGTATCTTTTATGGGATCATGGTACCGAAAAATCACATTAGATAAAAACTAAGAAATCCAAAGGAATGTGGGGACCTCAGTTAATGTATCAGTATTGGTTCATTAGTTGTAACAAGTATATCAGAAGATACATCTTAACAACTGGGTAAAGAGTATATGGGAAAACTGTACTGTCTTTGTAACTTTCCTGTAAATATGAAACTGTTCTAAAAAGGTCTCTTTTTTAAAAATACCAATTCAACTCGTAACAAGATGGGCCTTATTAATACCACCCCGAAATTAATTTACCTGGCTCAAATGTGTGTGTAGTAGACAAGTATGTATATGAAATAATAAATTTATTTTCAGGGTGTTTAATGATTTATAAGTTAAATTACGTTAATGAACTTGGACTTGTTCAGCGCAGTTAAATGAATGCTACAGTATTATTTTAGAAAATACTTCTTATATATATTTCCTATAGTTTATTTAATATAGAATTTTTATATCTTAAATTTCCTAGAAAGCAGACAAGTCTATCTTGGGAACCTATTTTCCTGATACTGAGCATATATTAGAACTACCATTGACCAATAGACTTCTTTCAGTATGATGTATTTTCTTCCCCCAAAAAAGCTGTATTTTTTTTAAATAATAAATTTAATCACCTCCCATAATTACATTTTGTAATAGTACTTACTTCTAAAAAAAAAAAAAAATCACCTACAAGACTTAGTAGAGCAGTACACAGACTTTGAGGTGTGACTTGAGCGGTAGAGCACCTGCTTTGCAAGTGCAAAGCCCTGAGTTCAAACCCCAGGCCCACCAAAAAAATACAAGACAAAAGTAGAGCAGAATGTAAACCATTCGAAGTACAGTCAAGTATTTTGGTGTGAAAGCAAATACCTGATAAAATATTAGGGATAAGGGTTGTTTCCTTATGAGGTTCTTCCTCTTCAATGTGAGAGTAAACATAGGTAATTGGAATATTCTTGCCATGTAAGAACTTTACTATGCTGTTTTTCCCCCTTAGGTTTATGATGCTGCAGTCAGGTGGTTGAAATATGATGAACCTAATCGCCAGCCATTTATGGTTGATATCCTTGCTAAAGTCAGGTTTCCTCTTATATCAAAGAATTTCTTAAGTAAAACGGTACAAGCTGAACCACTTATTCAAGACAATCCTGAATGCCTTAAGATGGTGATAAGTAAGTTGCCTTAATGTCCGTTTATACCCTGATCTTTTGCCAGTTTCTCTTGGGCTTAAACTCATTAGGATCAGACTCAGTAGCCAGGACAAAACATTCAAGACTTTGTCCTTCTAGATAATTAATCCCTTGGGTTCTCAGTACCCTTTAAGAGACTTAGCCTCAGTCTTTATAGGGATTTATGTGACAGAAGGTGAAATTATTTAGTCTTTTTCTACTTTTGTATACAATAGCTTTCATGTACTTTGTTCCTACTGTTTCCTTTTTTATTGTACTTAGCCAAGCAATGTATTGTCGTTACCTTTTTTTCTTTGTGGTACTGGAGACTGCTAGGCAAGTGCGCTACCACTTGATCCATGTCCCTAGTCCCATCACATTTTCTTTCCTAAACAACTTTGCTTTTAGTTTTGTTGTTGTTTTTGCCTGGAGCTCATAATTCCTAAATTTGGCCGCTTAAGTGATAGAGCACTTTGTAGCTTGCGGGAGGCCCTAGGTTCTATCCCCAGTGCCACAGGAAAAAAAAGTTCTGATTGTTTTCATTTCCTTTGATTTTTTTCAACTTGCAGGGTAAGTCCCAAGCCTTCAATGCCTTTGTAAAATGCCATTTAATAAACTTGTCTGTGCAAATAACGTGCGGCTTTTATTTCTTGAAAACATCCCTTTTAGAGCCTTCCTTCTGCCTATCCCAATATAGACTGTTTGCTGTGTAGGCCAGTGGCACAGGTCTTATCCTGACGCTTTCCTTCACCATCTTGGGAAGTCCTCTCACTCCTATGTTAAATTAATTCTTTTCTGAATCCCAGGTTTATACTCTCCTCCCCCCATTATCTGTTTTTTGAGACATGGTCTTGCTATGTAGCACAGGCTGGCTCCAAACTCTCAACCCTCCTGACTCAGTTTCCTGAGTACTAGTATTACAGGCATATACCACCATACCTGGCTCCCCCTTTCTTAATTCTATTTGGAGCACATCTTCTAAAAGGTTCCTAATGAAGTGTATATAGCCAGTAAATATTGGAGACTTGACAAATCTCATGTTTAGTTTTTTTATAAATCATTGAAGGATAGTTTAAGTATATATAAAATTATATTGAAAATCATTTTCAGTTAGAATTTTGAAGGCATCACTCCATAATCTTCAGGCTTCCCATGTTACTTATGAAAAGTCTATTGCCCTTTTCTTTCTTGTTCCTCTCTTGTTAAGTATTTAATCCCTTTTTTGCTTTAATCCCTGGTGTTTTAAAAAGTTTAAAGTAATGTATGTGCATTTCTAAAAAAATCTCCTGGGCCTCCTCTTATCTTTTCAGCCATAAGTTTCTCTGTTTTTTTAATTATGCTGTGATTCTTCAGCCATTAGCTAATCTTTTTGTTTCTCCTATTTTCATCTTTGTCTCTCAGTGCTCTTCTGAGAACTAGCCTTGATTTTTCTTTTAAACTTTTATTTCAGATAGTATTTTTAATTTCTCAAGTTTCTACTTTTTCTCTTAATTTCTTATTTCGTGACTGAAATATCTTAGTACTCCAAAGTAGTCACTATTTTGCCTCTGAAGTTTTCCTGTGTGTTCTGTATTTTCTATATTAACTTTGAATTTTCTTTTCCTATTTTTATTGTTGGAAGGTTTTCTTAAATGTATGGTTTTATCTATGAATCACTTAAGAATGAGCATTACAAAATTGATAGATAAGGCTGTATGTGAGCAGGCATCTCACTTCTTGGGTTGAACTATAAGGTAATAAGAGTAGCCAGGCAATTTTTTAATTGGGAGCCCCTAAATGTCAGTATCTGCAGGTATTTTCTCAAGTGGGTATAAGTTGGGTGTAGGCATTTGGGTGTTGGGAGAGGGGACTTTTTTTTTCCCCCCACTTAATCCCTGTATCTCTAATTATGACCCTTCCCAAGGATCTGTAGAGTAATTGGACTTGCTCTTCATTATAAAAACTCATCTAGGTGCAAGACACTCTCCATTTGCTAGTCTTTATAATTGTGTTTTGGTTTATAAGTCTCTTTTTATCAAAAGTAGAGTTTGTGTTTGTTTCTTATGCTCTTGGTGTTTGCTTCTTATGCTCTTGGTGTTTGCAACAGTTTTTAAGACAAGAGAAAGTTCTTAAAATATCAAGTCTAATTTCATGGTTATACATCATTAAGTCTGAACAGGTTTTTTCTGTGTAATGTCTGGTTTTAGTGATGTGATTACAAAGGTCTCATGGCCCTTCTGCCTCAGACTCCCAAGTATTGGGATTGCAGATATGTGTGATCACATCCAGTGGAAAAATAATTTTAATTACCTAAATTTTCCCCTTCTCCATTTGTGGATTTTATGTTTTCTTCCATTAAGACTTACATCCTACCAAAATTTATTGTTATTCAATGCCATTATTGAATTAGTTCATCTTTTCCCACTAATTTTAAACATGTTAACCAAATATCCATACAGCTGTATATACACACATAGTTTCTTTTCATTTTACTCAGGTATCTTCCTTTAATTATCGCTGTACTTCATTTAAAGTGTAATATGTCTGTAAATTTGTTTTCATTTTCTAATTTCTGTATTAACTTTTGTTTTATTATGAATTGTCTTTTTCCTTTTGTTTTTTATATATTAGCCTGGTCATTTCTTGTGGTCTTTTCCCCTTGCTCATATTTTCAGTTCTTCCTTTATTTAAACATGTTAAATATAGGTATTTTATGCTTTGTGTTTGGTAATACCAATACCTGAAGTCTCTGAAGACCACATGCTCTATTTGTTGGTTCTCTTAACTTATTCCTGGTGGTTTAATTCCTTTAGAAATTCATAATTTTGGATTGCTTGTTTTATATTTGATCTTAATCTGTAGGAATGTTGAGAGGCTTGGCTGTGTTCCTGCGGATCTTTCTTTGTTGTCCTTCAGAGAATAGTATTTGTTCTTGCCATGTTCCCTAGGGTACAACAATCTAGGCCTACTTTGAATTTTTCCTGGCTTACAGCTTTTCAGACTTTCAGGTAGGGAAAATTCAAACCTCAGACCAGGGATTTGAGGGCTATGTTCATAACTGCTCAAAAAGAGAGGTTTCCTCCACCTGAAGCTGAAGTTGAAACAGGCAAGTTACTATTTCTCCCTTTGCTCTCAGGCAGATAATTTTTCTTAGCTTATCTTTCACTAAAGTGTAACTACTGATCCAAGCAATCTAGCTTCAGGTGGAGATCTCAGTTCCATTCCTGCACTCTCATACAGCCAATCAAAAACAGTTTCTATGTTTCTAGTACCAAAAGCCTTCAGAATAGCTTCGGAGTCTCTCAATAGTTAACATTCTAGTGTCCAATTTCATCTTTATTTTCAGTCCTCTTATTTTAGGATCTTAGCTGTTCTTTCAAAAAGATGTTTATTCTTTCTAGCACTTACAGTTATTTTGTAGGAAGAAAGTAGTTTTTCTGGTACTAGATGTTGAACTCAGGCCTCATGCTTGCTAGACAAGTGTTCTGCCACTTAAGCCTTACCCCCAGTCCTTTTATTTTTCAGATAGTCTCATGTTTTTTCATAGGCCAGCCTCAGACTGTGATCTTCCTACCTCTGCCTTGAGTATTTGGGATTACAGCTGTGTACCACCATGCCCAGCTTGTTTTTCAGGTAGGGTCTTGCTTACTTTTGTTTGGGCTGGCCTCAAATTACTATCTTGCTACCTCTGCCTCCTGAATAGCTGAGATTATAGGTATATGCTATCATACCTGGCTACAAGAAGGTATTTCTGAAAGTAGAGTCTGTCATTCTCCTGTAAGTAAGTTTAGAGTATTATTTAAACAGGCACAAAATATGTAGTTTACTAGTATAATGACTGATATGCTTAGTTGTGTATACTCCTGCTAACTCTTAAAGGCTCCTAAATTCCCTTCCATTTTAAGTCAGAAATCACAAGGTCAGTTATGCACAAATGGGGCAGCATAACAGATTTCAATTTGCATATGATAAGCAAGAAAGCCTCTCAGAAGGTAGTTGGCACCCACTTTGAATCCTTAAGTTGTTTTTGCTGCTTTGTTTGGTTGATTCATTTAAGGTGTAGCTAGTTTCTGGCATAAAGTTAGGAGACTAGATAAAGGAGAAATTAGCACTTTTATTCCTGCCTAAAATTTCCTCAATAGTGGTGATCTTTGAGTGTTCAAATTATTAGATAATTTCTTCCTTGATTTTAAAGCCTAATATAACATAAGTTAGTTTTACTTCCATTTAGACTTAGCACACAGCTGCTACTTAATGCTGTTGTGTGGCAGATAGGTAAGCCAACCATTTGTCTCTAGATTGGAAAGTGTTATGATATATCCATATAATGAAATACTCTAGAGTTACTAAACACGTTTTACATGAATATCTAATAAACTTTTTCATCAGTGGCAAGAGCATAAAACAGTTACGGTTTGTGTTTTGTTAAATGAAAAATAATTTTTAAACACCAGGAGCATTTGACCAGTATGGTTGTCAAGGGAAAAAGAGAAGAATGTATGAGTGAAGGGCACATCATTCTGAATATCTACTTTTAAGGGATGGGACAAAAAGACCAGGAAAGATGAATTCACAAATCAAAGTCTGGCGTCTTGAAAGCCAAGGTGTAGTAGTGAGTGTGAAGTAGAAGGCAGGTGACCACTAGTCCCTTTAAATAAAAAGAGATGGAAGAAAATCACCAAGAAAATTCCTTTAGGTTTGGACTTCTATCTATTGGAGCCATACATCTGTTTTTCTTTCATTTTTTTGTCATACTGGGGTTTGACCCTTTACCACTTGAGCCATGCCTCCAGCCCTAGGATGGCATACACCTTAATATGAGGGGTTTTTCTTGTTTGTTTTTTTCTCCACTTGCAAACTGTGTCTTATTTTTCTGGCTTTTTACTGGTAGAGAGCCACACTATTTCTTCAGCTGCTAAAGACAACAAAGTTCAGAGCATTTAGTTCTTATGTGAATTCTGAATTGATTTAGAAACAGGATAGCAGAATTGTTTGAGAAATTCAACCAAGTATGGAGATTAGATTCTTTAGCAGAAAGTTTTGTGTTTTGGTTTTCTTTCCTTCCTTCCTTCCTTCTGTTCTTTCTTTTCTTTTTCTTTTTTTTGTAGTATTAGTACTGGAGATTAAACCCAGCCTTGCTCATGCTAGGCCAGTGCTCTGCCACTTGGACCATGCTCCCAGCCCTTTTGTTTGTATTCCTTTTTAAATACAGTCTCACTTGTCAGATTGATCTCCAACTCAAGATCCTTCCGCCTGAGTAGCCAGGATTACAGGCATGGACCACCACACCAAGCTTGTTTTTTAGTTTCTTTAATTTAACAGACTTATTATATTTTTTTCTTTGGGGTCTGGACAGAGCTAACTGGGGAAAAGAAGCTTGCAGTCTCTCTTCTTCAGACATCAGTTGTCTTCTTACTGCCTGACTTTTGTGCCTTGTCAGGGAGAGAAAAAAACAGAAAAAGATGATAAAAATAGATTAAGACGAAGCCAAAATAATTTTGACTAAAAGAAAATGAGTCACAAAATAAAGTACACAGTCAAAATCCTTAGAAAGGGCCAAGCCAAGTTCTTACTCAAAATTTACAAATGATAACACCTACTGCTAGAAGGAATAACTCCTAAAGAAAGAAACCTAAGGAGTAGCGGGCTTCTCAAGGAAAGGTGCCAGTTCTCTCCTTAGAAGGGGAGAAAAAAAAATTGTATTAGTGAAGGAGCGCCGTTCATGCTTTCTCTGGGGTGAGTAATGTTGGCCCTGTCAGCCACTTTTTACCTAGTGGCCTGTTGCCTGTCTCTCTCCTCGCCTACCTGTCTCTTTCTGGGAGTATTGTGTTCATGGACTGCACAAGCCACCTTCAGTGTGTGTAAAACCCTCTTGGAGCAGTGCCACTCAAACCACAGTGTTTCAGGTTCAGAAGGTTTGAGCTAGCATCCACTTGTTTGGATTTTTAACATGTTTCAGGTAATGCTGATACAGCTATATATAGGCTAAATCTGGCCTTCATCCTAAGTAGTTTTCACAGCAATGAAGGATTGTAGAAAACAGTATTCCACTGAAACCAAATGTGGCAAAGCCTAAGGTATTTATTTACTCTTTGCCTTTTATAGAAAAAGTTTACCAATCCCTGACCTGGAACAGGCTCCAGATCCACAGCCTAGGCCTCCCAGGTTTCTAGTTAGTATTACACACAAGTGCTTCTACTCAACTCTGAAGCGAAAGGAAATGAATGACTTTCATTCATTCACAAGTATTCTCCAAACATGTCAGGCATATTTTCATATGTTTAAGAATTGTTTGTACTTCTTTTTCTGTGAACTGTATTCAGGTACTCCATCTAATTTTCTGTTAAGTTGCTGGTCGTAATCTTATTAATTAATAAAGTATATTTTAAAATTATAAACATTTTCCTAGCTGTCTCTGTCTTTTGATTCCATCTTTTTTGCCATGAAGTAACTCAAAATTTTATTTAGTTGTCTGAACATTTTTTCATGACTTTTTTTTTTTGGTCCTTTTTAGGCTTCTGCATTCTGGGCCTGTTTTTTTTTGTTTTTTTTTTTTTATAATGACACTATTTTTCTTTTAGTGCTTTTATGAGATTTTTTGCATATTCTAATTTGTATTGATTTGGAATTTAGAGTGAAATTTTTTTTCTATGTTGTTTTATAACATTGACAAATGATCCATTTTTTCCCACAATGATTTGAGATGACACCTTAAACAGTTTTGGTTGTTAAGTGGCCCTTGATGAAATTAAGGAAGTGCTGCAGGAAAAAGATTATATTAGATTGCAGTAATTGAATCCTCATTGCATTTGAGTGTCATATAAGACAATGCTTCTCAAAGTTTCATGTACATCTGAATTACCTTGGGATTTTGTTAAATATGCAGAAACTGACTCAGCAGGTGTTTGGTGGGGCCTGAGATTCAGACCCAAAGAGCTACTGCTCTTGAACCACATTTTAAATGAGAAGTATTAAGGGGCTCTTAAAAATACCAATGCCTGGGCCCTAACACCAGAGGTTTTCATCGGTCTGTGGTAGGACTCAGGCATACATAGTTTCAGATTCCCCAGTTGATTCTAATGTATAGTTAAGATCAAGAGCCTATTGTGGTGGCACATTCTTATCGTCCCAGAACTCAGAAGGCTGAGACAGGAGGATCATGAGTTTGAGGCCAGCCTAGGTTGCAAAGTGAGTTTAAGGCCAACCCAGGTTACATAGTGAGATAGTGAGACACTGTCTCAAAAAAGGAAAGAAGAAAGATTGAGAACCACTGGGTTAGGAGATCTGGATCTCAACAATTATTATTTTGACAACTATTGGTTGAGGAACCAGGTGGTTGACTCGTGTATAATAAGTGGGTGGTGCAGTCTTGGAATGTTGATTGCCAAGAATAATAAATTGGTTAGGGTACAGGTTCTTCCACATCTCACCTGCCTCCCCCCCCACACACACACACTTTCCTCAAGCAATAGAAGGGATGATAAAGTTACATAAATAAATGCATTGTTATGTCTGGGAATTTCCTTTCAGAGCTTCACATTGGTGCCTGAAGTTGTTAAAAAGAGTTGCCACATATTTTTCTACAGGTGGAATGAGGTACCATCTGTTATCTCCAGAGGATCGAGAAGAACTTGTAGATGGCACAAGGCCTAGAAGAAAAAAACATGATTACCGAATAGCCCTATTTGGAGGCTCCCAACCACAGTCTTGTAGATATTTTAACCCAAAGGTAACAAATTTTTATTTTCACTTTGTTTTTGAAAGCACTGAGCACATACTCACCTACCCAACCTAGTAATAGTGCCTTTAGAGATGTTAGTCTTTGCTGTTCTTTCACATACCTTATGAGATACAGTTATCATGTTTGTTTTACAGATAAGAAAACTGAGACTTAGATTTCAACTGTTCCACAATTGTTCTGGAAAGCTTTATAGTAAATAAATTAGGAAGTTAGCAAATAAGTTAGGAAGTTACCAGATGTGATGGCACACACCTTAAATCCCAGTTACTTGTGAGGTGGAAGCAGAAAAATCAGACTTAGAGGCTAGCAAGGACAAAGTTAGCAAGCTCCATCTCAAAAACAAAAGGGATAGGGGCATGGCTCAAATGGTAGAGTACTTACATACAAGGGAGAGGCCCTGGTGTCAATCTCCAGTACCATCAAAACAAAAGACAGGGGGGGCGGGAATAGGAGCTAATTCTCCTATCTTTTCCTTTGTTAGCAAGTCCTTACATTATTCTTACTCCTTGCCTTCATTATATGCCATTTTCAATGAAAATGCTTCTGCTTCTAGAGTTAGATATATTTTCTTTTAGTCATTCTAGACAATTTGGAAAACCTAAAAAATCACACAGAAAAAAGATAAAATGACCTTTAATTCAATTATCTAGAAACAATGACCAGTTTTAGTATATTTTCTGGTACATATTTTACTAATTGGGCTAGCACAGTCTGAATCATAGGTCTAGGTACATACACAATTTTAAAAAAATAGATCATTAATTATAACCTTGAGAGTCCACTAACATTTCTACCTCTTGTTTCTTAGTCAGATGTGTTTTGGCTGTGAAGGAAATAATGCCTTGTTTTTCTGATACTACATGTATTTCTTAGGCAGAAGAAATATCACAATCCTAAAAGATAACACCCAAAAACTTGCAAGGTGGTATCCATAACTCATGTAGAATCTGAGCACATAATGATCTTTCATTGTTAATGGTAAGCCCATCTTTGAATGATAAGTACCTGATGAGACCAGAGCATCTTGTTGACATTAGGATGGATACTTGATTATTACTTCTTTAGGTCCTTGGAGTCATTGTGTGTATAATGTAGTGATATACAAGGTATTTATAAAAACACATGGTGATGTAAAAAGTTCAGAAGATAGAAAAGGCCAGTCTAAATCCATATTATCAACTTCCATAAAGACAAAGTGTTGTCTCTATGCTAATGGATGGGCCCGAATGTAGTTAGCCTTTTATTAGGTTCCCTCAAAGTATGGTAACACCTTAACGACTTAGAACTATGTCAACACTGGTCAGCAGTAAGTAGCCACATTGGCTTAGGAAGCTTGACCTTCTCTAACTACTGTCATAGGCAGCCTCATCAGTGCCATCGTGAGCACTCATAAGCAAGCATCAGGTTGACTGGGGAGAGAAGACATAGATGCAGTTCTGTACACAAGAGACTTTTTTTGCATTGGTGACGCTGTGGTAAGAATTCATGTGAGACAAAATTTGTGTGTCCTTCCACCAACTTACTCAAATCTCCTGTCAACAGTCTTGCATCCTTGTTTATTTCAAGTCTCTATCCATCTGAGTAAATTATTAGCAATGTTCCAAAATTGATAAAAAAGTGACTAGGCTTTCTCTCCTAAAGATATGGACAATAACATGAATTACTTGAAATTCTGCCAATTAGAAATACTTTCCTTATGTATTGTCCTTCATTATAATTCCTAAAAGGGCTGCACTGTTTTGGCAGCTCATTATTGGCTATCACTATAAAAAATGAACCTCACTCAGGTCTCTCAAGTTTATCAGCTGATATATAGGTAATACCTTCATGAAGGCATAGTTCTGGTTGAAATGGGGAGGTGGTGAGTTAAGTGAAGGGCTACTGACTAAGGGTTGTGATTAGCCTATTTGGATATTTTGTGCCTTTGAAACCTACATAAGCTCAATTTTGTGTTTACTTGCCATGTAATTGGTTGAAGGCAAACAATTTTGTTACATAGATCAAATTAAACTGTTCTATGGTCATCTGGTTTCCCTTGGTCTGTTAGACATTGCTTTCTGTCAGAATCTAGTGGTAAGCCAGGAACTATCAAAGACTGGAACCTCTGAAGCTTGATGCTCCAAGGTCACAGGGTACTACCATAGAATGCTTTCTCCTGGTCTAGGGTTTACTTATAACTGATAACTTTTTGGGTTGCACAGTAAAACTAGGACATCCAAATATAGGACATGTTCCATCTCTAATATGTAAGAGATGCTTGGGACAGCAAGCTGTCCTTCAATTCCAATGGGTTATACCAATGTGCTGTAGGTCGGGTTGGGAAACATTTTCTATAAAGGGTCAGTAAATATTTTCATCTTTGCAGACCATCTGTTCTCTGGCCCAGCTACTCCATTCTCATACCATACAGGGTATGAGAAGGAAAGTAGCCATAGACAATACATAAACTAGTGGGCCTGGTTGTGTGCCAATAAAACTTTATTTATAAAAATAGATGCTAGACTGGATTTAGCTTTCAGGCTATAGTTTGCTAATTTCTGTTCTAGCCCTGTGGACAAATAGAGACTTTAAGGCAATAAACATTGTATTCTGGGCTGGCTTATTTTCTGTCTTTACTAAGACATACAGAATCCTTTCCATGTTTGCTCTAGAACTGATCAGCATTATAGGTATCAACAAAGGAAACTAGCCTGTGACTACCCTTTGGAAGGTGAGCTGGTCCAGGGTCACTGCAGCTTACATTATGGCATAAAGCCAAAGAGTCAAGAGATTCTTGAGGTCAGCTCATGATGTTATTATCCTTAACAAGAAATTCCCTCTAATGAGGACACAGCAACAGAAATATGCCTTAGCCACAGTGTTGGCTATATACCAAGTTTTAGTGCTTACATTAATCTGGTCCGGTAAGAAGACCATGCATGTCTGGCCCTGCTGCAACAGTCACCAATATTGGCAGTTCCTCTATTTTGTAGAGAAGGAGACCTCCAACAGCTTCTCCTTATCATAACACTTACTACCATAACCCATAGAAAGTAATATGCTGTCAGATACCAAAAACACCTCCCCAAAAAGGGAAGTTAAGATTACCTTGGTTAATCATCATGATATTTGCGCTATCATTTTTGAGCTGCTGTTAGCTCCGATGTCTATTTCTGATCTGTTGCTCCAGAAAACAGACAATCGCTTCCTCAGTAGAAGACAGGTGGCTGGCAGGTGCCATGAGACCTCATGGCTTGTGCAGGACAATTCAATAAGCACAGTTTTCTCAGTGTGTTTAAAAGGTTGACACACTTTACACACCTATTTCACACTGAGTAAAGAAGGGTAATCCTGTTGAAATTTAAGTGCCAGTTTGTTTTTTAATTTTTCAGGATCCTTTTGAGTTAAGAGTAGGATAATGATAAACTTTTTTTCCAATTAAAAACTGAAGTCTTAGTAGTTTAAATTATAGTTCCACAAACTACTGCTTTCAGATATTAGTAATAGTTATACTCTGAAAGCCAAACTGTGGTATTAATTTTGACAGTGAAAAATTAAACCAAATTTTGGTAGAAAATATTTTATTTTAAAATAGATGTCTGTTTTGATGCACAGATAGGCCAGAAGAATCTTGATTTCATTTAGGAAGTGGGACCATTATTTCTAGAGTAAAGCAAATGAGGGATGACTTTAAGCACTTCATTTTTAGTCTTTAGTTCTAACATTTACCTTGTTTGTTTGTTTTTTATTGGACAGTTGAGAAGAGCCGCATATCCTATACAACCATGGTATTGACACTGTAACCTCAGAATTCTCACTGGATACCTTGCTTTGCTCTTATAAATTATCTATTCTTAATTGCTTTTCTGTATAGTCAACCACAAGTTTTAGACTTCCAGTGGAAAAATTCAAATAACTGAGGAATTAACCACTGATGAAAATATTCCATCGATTATGTTGTATTCCCTGAAGCTGACACTATTACAATCTCATTACAATATTTATTTAGAAGTGGTAGCTACTCTCTACTTTTTTGTTATAAAAATTCATCTTAAAAAACTTCTGTCATTTACCTATTTGTGTATAACATTTCAAAATTTAAAAATTAGTCCTTATTTATAATACTAAAATAGAAAAACTGATATAATTATAAATTATTATTTATCTTGGATCTCTCCAAGTGAATATTATTTCATTATTCATGTAAACTGCTTAATAAGAAGTCATGTATAGATAGGAGTTGATTTACTTTCAAATTCTTAAATTTAATATGTTCAGAAACAACTAAATGGGTTTCAATATTATTGAATGGGACCCATTTATGTGGATCCTGTACTAGCCAAAAGTGATGACCACTATCAATGAGTTGATCCCTTCAAAGAGGACAATTTAAGTAGTGTTATATAATTGAATTATCAGAATTAAGTCAGTATCCCTGCAAGCTATTGTCTTTAGCTATTCCTTGGCTATCAAGACAATTATTTGTATTAACTGATGATTGAAAAATGATAGCAAAGAAAATTTTAACTTTTTTCTTGAATGTAGATAGAAAAAAATAGGTTGCTATATTGAATTGAAATGCTATTTTCATTGTTATGTTCCTTTTATAAAGCTGTGAAGTCTTCCTTTCCTTATCTTGTACCTGTTTTTAAACCTGAAGTGCTTAGTGGTTGCTGAAAGAATTGTCTGTATTCAGTGTTCTATTTCTCTTAGTTTGGTGTTCTCAAATTGTAGCTTGGTAATGTCTTATGATTTTGATTCCTAAATAAAAGTTGACTTAATTGACCAGCTTTTATTTGGACTACTACTGACTTAGCATTTAGTAAGTACCTTGGCTGACTACTTCCATATGGTAAAGAAAGGGGAAGTCTATACTGCAGAAACAAAGGAACCCTACATACATCTGGCAAAAACAAACCAAGAGTGAGGACCAGAGCTTATAAATTACAAAGGTAGAAACCCATATGGAACCATCAAGATCAGAAGGTTTGTCCTGAGTGCATTTTCTTACTCAGAGTTCTGAAGTAGATTACTGCTGGGGTTAGTGCCTGGCCTAATGTGAATGATCAAGTATAAAATTATATGGCATTTCACAGGAAATTATATCAGTTGGTTTTATAGGTCTGGACCTAAATGTAAATGGGCCCTAAAATTTAAAAGTAAAAAAGTTACTGAACATGATAGTGCACACCTGTAATCCTGGCACTCGGGAGGTTAAGGCAAGATTGAGAGTTCAAGGCCAGCCTAGGTTACAAGAGCAAGCTCAAGGCCAGACTAGGCTATATATTGAGACTGCTTCAAAACAAACAAAGTTTTCTTCAACTCAACCACATTTTCCTTTTGTAGACATTATTTATTAAAGGTATCACAGTATCTTTATTTCACAGTATTATAACCACCTTCCTTCCTAAACAGGTCCTCACTTAAAGAGGACACATTCCCACCCTGTGATCAGGTGGGAATTAGCAGTTATACATTGTATTTGATTTTTAAAGTTCATGTATAAAAGAAGTATAAACCTTAAAGGAACATGGTGTTACATTTAAAGAACTAAGACTTTTATAAGAGTATATCAGTAGTGTTTGCCACCAGCAAAGAATATTCTAGAAGCACTGCACTGAGGTTAAAGCATGAGCACTGTTAAAATAGTCAGAAGTACCTACAGGAACAAAATGTTCAAAATGGGCAGAAGCCTTTCCAGGTGGACTGGACCTGTAACTGTGAACTCCAGTGATGGAATGCTGAAATACAGGTGAGAGTCATCATGAGCATCCCCGCAACCTTTGTTAACTGTCAACATAATAGGCTCCCCATGGTAAAATCTGTCTGTAAGTGGTCTGCCTCAGTCTTTGCAGGCATCTTGGCTAGACAAGTTGCCCTCATGTTCATGTAAAGAAGAAATTGGAGGACTGGTGGAGTGGCTCAAGTGGCAGAGCACCCACCTAGCAACTGTGAGGCCCTGAGTTCAAACCCCAGCACTGCCCACCCCCCCCCAACAAAGATTGGAATACATTCTGATGTAAATTCTCAGTTGAGTGTCTGCCTTCCTTCAGTAGCTTCCAAAATAGGAATATTGAGTCTCAGACTGTTTCTTTTCAAGCATCTTCATAGCACACTGACTTGTAATTTCATTCTAAATATTAACCTCCACCCTACCTGGGTCCAGTGCCTGAAGTTCCCACCTTCAGAAATTTGTTTCTTTGAGTTGTCACTGCACCTTCAATAAACCTCCAGTGACAGTACGACTAACCCTGGTGGGGATAATATCAAGCTCATTGTCCATAAGCCACAGCCTTAACTCTCACAAATTAACAGATCATACAAAGACTAGGAGAGAATGGAAACAGCTGCAAGTATTTGGTTGAGAGCTATAAGTGGGAGGAGCAGAGAAAATGGGAATGGGATCTATGTTTGGTGCTCTGAGGAACTCTAGCTGAAGCGTATGGGCACATGAACACAAGGCTAGAAGGCTGAGTCAGGCCTTGTAGTCTGACTAGAAGGAGATAATTTCTCAATACCTACTATACTATGTCACCTAATAATCATGTTGGCTATTTTTGGTAATGGTTGTTCATGTGATGACCTAGAACCACCGTAAGACCTGTCCTCTCAGAAGTATCCAATAATACTCAGGTTTGGTGTGGATTATTTTCTTTGAAAATTGGTGATCCTTATCTCTTATATAAAACATACTGTATGATTAGCTGATTGTAAAAGCATACTTTAAACAACTATTTTAGCATATTACCAGTATCACAGTTCATTTATAAGTTTAAATTGGTGGGTTGGCATCATCAAGGAGATATGAAAGACTCATCAGTCATGATCCTGGCCTCAAATTCAGAGTGTGTGAGATGTACACAGAAGTAAGAAGTAGTGACAGAGCACAGAGGTGGAGGTAAAGATGCTCAATTGAATTTAACTAGTTAAATGTTCCAATTTGTGATACACAGTGCTGATATTGGTGGTAATATGAAAAAAAAAGCTTCCTGGTTTGGATTTATCCGCCAGGAAATCTTCATAGAAGCTTTGTGGAGATTTTCTTGAAAGAGATTTATTGGCAGAATTTAGATGATAAGAAAGAGAAAAGACTTTAAAGTATCTTTTTGACTTGAAAAGTATGATTATCAAATTTTTTTTCATAAAAGCCGCCAAAAGTATTACTTAACTGAATAGAATCTATCTTAACTTAATTAAATATGGGTGGACAACTAAAGGACTAAGTCTTGGTCTTTTTTATTTTCTGAGATCTATTTTTTGGGTGTTTTTACTTTTTTCTTTAAAGGAAAGCAGCTGTTTCATAGAGCATTTCAATTATAGGCAAATGACCTTAGGAAAGTCCTAGCCTCTCTATACTTAAGTTTCCTGATCTAAAAGCAAAGACTTTAAATCTCCTCAGGATTTGTGTGGATATCAGTTATGTTTGTCTAACTTCTTTTCCATATCTCTAATCTTCATCCACTTCTCAAAGTCCCCCTGTCATCCTTAGGTTTTCTAATTTTCCTACCTTTTTTGGTTTTTGTTTTCTCCACTTTGTTCTTCCCTTCATCTTTCCTAACTCTTCCAAACCTTAGCCATCTGCATTATTTCCTGTATTCTGCACTTCTGAGCAGGAGTAGGTGTTTGTTCCATTGGTGAAAACGTTGTATTCAATGAGGATGTCATCACATTCTGGAGTTTGAGATAATCATTTAAAGTGTAATGTGCCCTGCTGTGCCAAGATTAAAATTACACATCACAGTTCTTTAAAGTCAAACCGGCTAAAGATAATTTGGCAGGATGATAGCATAGGATTCTTTCCTAATGTTTATTTTCTACTCAAATGTTACTGATCATTATATTCCTGTCAGGTTTCACTTGCGGAACTGAGTTTTATTTCATACTTGAATTTCTGAGTAGTTTAGGTGTGAGTTTCCTTTTTGGTGGTATGGAGCATTGTGACTTTTTAATTCCTTTTGCTAGTCTCTATCCTCACCTCTAACTCCTCAATAATTCTAACCAATCATGAATAGCTGAGAGAAATACCCACTTATTTGTTGCTAATCAAGCCTAATTTTACCAAGCAGCCTGCTCCCACCTGTCTCTGCTACATTAACAGCCTTTCCTTTTTGGCTACAATGCTATTACAAGAGCATTTTTCCTGAGCTATATTTTTCACATATATATGAAATATTCATATACATTATGTATAAGTATATTTTATTTTATATTTATATATATATATATATATATATATATATATATAATAGTATGTTTTTCCTGAATGCTAATTATGAAATCTCTTTCTGGACTCTGGGAAGTTAAAATATCTCCAGCAATATTTATGTGACCATATTGAAAACAGATACATTTCAAAATATGGGTCCAGCCTGTGCAATTACTTGGTGTGATCAAGTGTTTACTTCTGAAAAACCTGAGTACCCTCCCCCCCCAAAAAAATGTGCTATTTGGAAGCAAAGCAAAGGATGTTTTTAGTCTGCCCTGTAGTTGAAATTTAGCCACATAATATAAGAGCCAATTGTGTTTTTCATTCTCAAAATTTGTGACTTAAATTAGTTTTAATTTCACATTTCTGTTAAACATTTAGCACTATTATTGGCCTCTGCTATAAGAAGCAGTTGTTTTCCTGTGCCTTCTTTCCTACCTTTGGTGTAATTACTGTATTCCACTTCTATTTCAAAAAGGAATATGCTCATGTAGGAAGTTCAAGTGAAACAAGATATAAAAGAGGAAGTCCAAGTGCTCCCAGAATTCAAAGACAGACATTGATAATTGTAAACATAAAAACAGTATAGTACTGGCATAAAAAAACAGATATGTAGACCAATGGAGTAGAATGGAAGACCCAGATGCCATCTGTGATTCTCAATAAAGGCGCCAATATGCATTGGAAAAACAGCTGCTTTAACAAGTGATGCTGGAAAAATTGGCTGTCTATATATGGAAGACTGAAACTAGATCCCTACCTCTCATTCTGTACAAAAATCAACCCAAAGTGGATCAAAAACCTGAAACTCTGAAACTGCTAAAGGGAAACACTTCAAAATGTAGGCATGGGCAATGACTTCCTGAACTGTAGTTCAGGAAGTTATAGCAAGAATTGACAAATGAAATTGCATCAGATTAAAAAGATCCTGCAAAGCAAAGAAAGCAATTATCAGAGTGAAGAAACAGCATACAGAATTGGAGAAAATCTCTGTCAGCTAGTCATCTGAAAGGAAATCAATATCCAAAATATATAAAGAATTTAAAAAATTAAGTACCAAAAGAGCAGATAATCCAATCAATACATGGGCAAATGAACTTAACAGAAACTTCTCAAAGAAGTACAAATGGCCAGTAAATACACTGTTTAAAAAGTTCAACATATTTAGACATCAGGAATAGTCAAAGCTACATGGAGATTCCATCTCACCCCAGTCAGCATGACTACCATCAAGAAAACAAAAAGCAGCAAATGTTGGCAAGGATACAGGGAAAAAGAAACCTATACAGTACACTGTTGGTAGAGATGTAAATTAACGTAGCCACTATGGAAATCAATATGGAGGATCTTCAAAACCTCCATATATATGTATACTTTTTTAAGTGCTGGGGTTTGAACTCGGGGTCTCACGCTTGCTAGGCAGGATACCACTTCTGGGTATATACCCATAAGAATCAAAATCAGATTACTGGAGAGATACCTGAATACCCATAGTTTTTGCAGCACTAGTCACAATAACCAAGTTATCAGCCTAGCTGTCCATCAATGAATGGATGGATAAAGAAAATGCCTGTATACACAATGGAGTTTCATTCAGCTAAAAAGAATGTTAAGTGTGTTTTCAGGAAAATGAATGGAACTGGAGGTCATCATGTTCAGTAAAATAGGCCAGACTCAGACAAGTACTACACGTTTCCTCTCATATGTGGAATTTAGAAGAAAAAGAGTCATGAAGGTAGAAAGAGGGCTGTTAAGGATATGAAGGGAATAGAAAAGGGGAGTGATAAGAGAGGGTAGTGGGATGGATATTATCAAAGTATGTTACAAGCATGTATGAAAATGTCACAATGAAACCCATACTTTGTACAATATACAAAACCTCGTGAATATCATTCCAGTCCTCACATTTTTACATGTGTGAGATCATTTATACGTGCTCCTTACAAATTATTTTTCTTGCAGTGCAGGGAAATGAACCCAGGGCATAGTACATGCTAGGCAAGTGTTCTACCACTGAGTTACACCCGCGGCCCTACAAAACTTTCTTATTCTTAGCATTTATTATGATGATAGTGTCATATCAGTGCAAATATCCTTTTGAAAGGCTGTATTTTATCACAAAGATATACCATTATTTATTTAAAATTGTCATTTCTTTCACATTTGGCCTATATTAGTTTTTTCTGTTAAAATAGCCCTGCAGGGGAATACCCCTTACATGTGCCAGTTTTGCACACTGTGAAGTTTTTTCTTTAGGATAATTTCCTTGGGGAAGAATTACTCTATGAAAAGACAGAATTGGAAACTACTGAGATTTACTTTAAAAAAAAAAAGATGAAAGCCTGGTCCCACCACAAGTATTGTTTGCTGGTTGATCATAGGTCCCTGGTCCTCATGGTGCAGGCAACCACAAAACCAGGAGTCACCATTACTTTTAGGCCTATGGCAAGGCAGAAACAACATAGAGGAAGGTCATGGCATAGGAAAACTGTTCATCTCCTGGCAGCCAGGAAACAGAGTGTCAGTAAGGGGCTAGAGCAAGATATACTCTCAAAAACATGCCCATAAGTCACCACCTTCCTCCAACCAGGCCCCACCTTCCACAGTTCTATCACCTCCCAATAGTTTTTAATCCATCAGTGTATTAGTGTCAATTGATGAAGGCAGACCCCGTGATGATCCATTCACTTCCCAAAAAGCCCCACCTCCGGACACTACTTGCATCAAGGACCAAACCTTCAATATGTGAGGCTTTGGGAGGGAGGTGTTGCAGTTTATATCCAAACTGTATCCAGACACATTGCCAAAAATATAGAGTGGGCTGAAAAGCGGAACTGTCCAGGCATACCAAACAAAGCTGTTTGTCACTGTCAGGGCTTGGGTAAAAGGCAGGCCTACAGGATGTGAAGCACAAGAAGTTCCAATATAATAATGTTCAGATGATAGGTATTTTTGGTTTGCAAAAATAAAAAATAAATCTGTTAGTGATATTGGCTACACACATGAAAACAATGGGTCATTTGAGAAATATAGATCTGCATTATTTTTCCACTACTGTTGTAAAAAATTACTAAAAATTTTTGTTTTGTGGCTTAAAATACATCCGTTTAAACTTTGATAACATATTTCCAAGTGAAACAGCTAGACAAAAAAGGATGGACATTGTATGATTCCACTGTTATTTTTGAAGTGCTTATCACATACATGGAGACAGAAAGTAGAACAGAGATTACCATAGGTTGAGAGGAGGGAAGCTGAGGTTTTACTTAGTGGCTAGAGAGTTTCAGTTTGGAATGATGCAAAGGTGATGGAAGGTCGTGATCATTGTGCAGCAATATAAGTATGCATAATGCCACCAAACTATACTTTTTAAATGGTTAAAGTGGTAAGCCTTTTGTATACTTTGCCACAACAATGAAAAGTACTACCCATTAAAAAAAAAAAAAAAACAGGAGCCATAGTGACAACATGCAATATGCCATCAGGAGTTGGGGTAATTAAAAAATAGCGCTGCAGTGAGGACCTGGTCAAAACCAGGAGCATATGCAGCATTATAGCCTGTAATCTTTATGAAACCAAAAATGAAGTTCCCTAGCAGGGTGACACACAATTTTCTACAGGTATGGACTCTCACCTAATTAAAAAAAACTCCCTCTGTACGGAGACAGAAGTCTGCAAGATGCTTGGTCAGACTTAACCAGCTAAATATCCCAGTGTATGCTAAAACAGTGCTGATACTGGTAGCATGAAAAGAACCCTCTGGTTTGGATTTGTCAGCCAGAAATCCTCCATGGAAGCTTCATGACAGACTTACTGGTAGATTAAATAGGAAGGAAAAGACTCATGATATTGAATGCTCAGTGTGAATGCTACTTTTCGGCTTGTTGAGCATTGTGCTCATAAGTGATAAGACGGAGGTAGTGCAGGACTTCAGCAACTATCCTGCCAACTTCCTACAGATGAGGTTGTTGAGGTTCAGTAGTGTCAACTCAAGTGCCCAGAGTCACGTAACTAGAAACACACCAGTGACCAGAGGAAGGAACCCAGACTGCCGTACTCCCAGCCTTGTGTTTTGTCTTAGTGGGCATATAGATTTAAGAGATGCAGGGCAGCACAGGAGCTAAGAGCATAGCTTTGGAGTTAGGTAGATTTAGATTTAAATCTTAGATTCATCATTTACTGTGTGTCCTTTGATAAGGTTCTTAACATCACTTATTTTTGTTATCTATAAATGAGGATTTACTTCATAGGGTTATTATTTTCAGATCATGTTTTAAGATATTTTATTACAGTTCCTGAAAAGGTATGTGCTCAAAAAGTAATAATTTGGGCTGGGTGTGGTAGTCCCAGCTTCTTGGGAGGTAGAGATAGAATGATCACAGTAAGAGGCCAGTGCTGGCAAAAGTAAGCAAGGTCTTGCTTCAAAAAACAAGCCTGGCTTGGTGGTACATATCTGTAATCCCAGCTACTTAGGAGGTGGAAATAGTTGGATTTGTGATCTGAGGCCAGTCTGAGCAGAAGCATGAGTCCCTATCTATAAGACAAACTAAAGTAAAAAGAACTGGGGATGTGACTCAATAGGTAGAACACTTGCCTAGCAGGCATGAAGTCCTGAGTTCAATCTCCATTATGGGGAAAAAAAGCTCCACTACAGCAATAGTAGCTATTTGTTTAGTGAGACATTTCGAATCAGCGGGACCCTGAGATCACTGGGTTTGGTGCTAAAAGGAGGGCTTGAGCCCTCAGATCATCCACCTCGGTCACTTTGTTTCGCAGAGAAGGAAACTCAAGTTACTGAGCAGTTCTGGGATGTCCTTGGGACCCATAGTTCCCATACCAAAGCCTCGAGGGGTGGGGACGCTGCCCATGTTCTTTATGACCTTGTGAAATGAATGGAGACAGATATCCTTCTGACTTTCCATGAAACAGCCCCTAGGAACCTCTCTAGCATCTGCATACGCTGCTTTCTATATAGATGGTCATCACAGTTGGAGAAGTTTTAATAGTCCTTAGAAACAGTCAAGTCAGATAACAGCTGAACAAAACTTATGATTTGTTCATCTTCAACACACATTAGATTAACTTCACTGTTTTCCAAGAAATCTTAAATTTTTCATTTTGTAAAATTTGTTTTCCTTTTTTTCTAGTAACCTGTCCCTCTAATTTGACTTGCTTTCCTCTCAAAATAATCCAAAATACAGTTCTTGGGTCTTAAAAAAATAAAAGCTTTTTTTTTTTTTTCATTTTGGATTGTGGTTACCTCAACTTTTTAAATCTATATCTGCAGTGTTTCTATTATTTGAGGAACCATGTATTTCCAAAATACATTATATAAAATCAGTCCTTACTCTGAAGGAAAATAATGCATTGATTTTGGTGGCAGGGACACAGGGGGTTGGCAGTACTGGGATTTGGACTCGGCCTCATGCTTGCTAAGCACACTCTACCACTTGAGCCATACCTCAAGTATTTTTTGCTTTAGGTTATTTTTCAAGTTGGGTCTCAGCACTTTTTGTCTGGCACACTGTGCCTGGACTGGCCTTGGACTATAATCCTTTATGCCAGCCTTCAATCCCCCATTAATGCCTTCTGAGTAGCTGGGACTACAGGCATGCACCACCACACCTGGCTTATTTGTTGAGACAGGGTTTCACTAGCTTTTTTCATAGCTGGCTGGCCTTGAACTTGAACTGAGATCCTCTATCCCCACCTCCCAAGAAGCTGGCGCACACTGATGTTTTTGCCTGAGGCATTTAAAGAAAGTATTCACAGCCCATCACCTTAGGAAGACCCCACTGTCCTGGGAGTGTCATGGCACTATAGCTGGAAAATAACACAAGGCAAGATATAATGGAATGCTCAGTCATCCAATCTGGACTTCTGAGTGGTAGGGATTCAGAAGAAGGATGTGAGGGAAGCCTACTAAAAGGAAGGGAGTCTTGAGCTTGAAAAAGTATAGAGTATGCCTGTGACAACAGAGGCAGGAAAGGCTGACAAGGACCAAAGGAGGCAGGACTTTGTACATGAATGTGTCTGTGTGTGTGTGTGTGTGTGTGTGTGTGTGTGTGTGTGTGTGTACGCGTGCACGCACTATACAGGTGCGGGTGATGTAGCCAGTCTTCATGAAACCCTTCCATCACATCTTTTCCTATTTCCAGATCTTTACAGCCCCTAAGCACAGGACCTTGCATGGAGCAGATACTCAATAAAACCTAATTGAGTCTATTTTTAGGGTAACAGTTTCCTGCCTCCTCTCCACATGGACACCGCCCATTGTGACTCAAGTGCTTTGTCCATCTTGTTGCTGACATGAAAACTGTGTTCCTCTACTTGCCCTGTAAATAGCCCTGTCCTCTCCAGAGGGCCCCAGGTTGGAGCTGGCGCGTGCTCACTGAGCCACTGAGCTAACTACCCACTGGTTCTCCCTGCTCCCTTGTCTCAGCTGCCACATTGTCTTCTTGGTACTGCAGCCACTTACTAAAGGGCAAATGTCAAGCCATCCTCTCCATACTCTATTTTGGATGACTGAGGGAATTAGGTAGACTTCAAGGGAAGTATACACATGAATGAAAAAATCCCCACGGAGATTATAACCTCCCCTGTACCATGTATGCATACAGCCAGAGCCACACATGTTCACACACAGGTGTATTTAGATGAGCCCAAATATAAAACATTAAATTTTAGCTGAAGTGAAGTCTACTTTGCATTCTTGGTAGAAGGGCTTGTATAAGACATCTCAGACCAAACATACTGGCTCAAGCCTATAATCACAGCCACCTGAAGAAGGAGACAGGGCCAATTGCAGTTTTAGGCCAGACCAGGCAAAAAGTTAGACACCGTCTCTGCTAACAAGCCAGGTGTGTGGTGCATGCCTGCAGTCACAGCTACTAGGGAGGTGTAGGTAGGAATGTGATCTGGTTGGCCCTGGGCAAAAAGCAAGAGATCCTATCTGAAAAATAACTAAAGCTTTTAAGAAGGGCTGAGGTGTGGCTCAAGTGGTAGAGTACCTGCCTAGCAAGTACAAGGCCCTGAACTCAAGTACTAAAAAAACAAAAAAATTAGTGTACCCCCCTGAAGACAAACTACTGGACACGATATTATGTAGGCAGTGTTATCAACCTTAGTGTCCGATGTACAATAACCATTTACAGTTATTAAAACTGTCATGATACGTATTTCTTTTTTCAGTACTGGGGCTTGAACTCACAGCCTACACCTTGAGCCACTCCACCAATCCTTTTTTTTGTGTGCATGATGGGTTTTTTCCAGATAGGGTCTCACGGACTTTTTACCTGGGCTGGCTTCAAACCATGATCTTCATCTTCTGGGTAGCCAGGCGTGAACCACCAGCGCCCATCTACATATATTTTTTTAATTGAGGACCAGGCATGGTGACATTTACTTGCAGTTCTGGCACTCAGGAGGCTGAGGCAGAAGGATCACTTAAGTCCAAATGAGACCAACCTGGACAATACAGTGAGACTCTGAACCAAAAAAAAAAAAAATTCTAGAGGCATGTGTGTCTATACATGTGTCCTCCTCCTCTCCTTTCCTCTCTTCCTTTCCCTGTCACACAGACTAATCACTTCCTCCCCTGCTTGCCCACAGTGCTCATAATTCCAAAAAAGAAATTTCTTGTATTTATTTTTTTATTCATATGTGCATACAATGCTTGGGTCATTTCTCCTCCCTGCCCCCACACCCTCCCTTATCACCCACTCCGCCCCCTCCCTCTCCCCCCCACCCCCTCGATACTATTTTGCCCTTATCTCTAATTTTATTGAAGAGAGAGTATAAGCAATAATAGGAAGGAACAAGGGTTTTTGCTAGTTGAGATAAGGATAACGATACAGGGAGTTGACTCGCATTGAAGGAAATTTCTTTTAATTCTTAAATTTGAAGCTTAACTAAGCCCAATATGGCAGAAACTTATGAGCAGCCATTTACTCTCCTCTAACCTTGAATAGTAGTAGAAAGTCAGAACTATTCTGTTACCAAACTCTATGAAATTATTTCATTCTTTAGACTTCTCATCCTAGTATCTAAATGTTTAAGCACATCTGGCTAAAAGAAGGCATTCCAGCTCATACATAGGTAGTTATTGTTAATGTGAGGAGTGGCAGGTCTTGGAAATCATCTAAAAGAATGTGACCAACTTTTTCATCCTAAAATTAAAGAGCATGGAAAGATAATGTTCTTGAGGATATCTTCAAAAATCATGGCAACGTCTACATAGCTTTCTAATAATTGTCCAATAAATTGGATATAAGAGTGGCAAATCTTGAGGTTCACTAAGTTGATAATGTAGACTATTAATGAAATTGTATTTCTCTGTTCAGTGAATTTGCTCAGATAGAAATTAGGGTTGGATTTAAAGAATATGTAAGAGAATCATTTAGTGTACCTTTGAGAGATTACTTCCCATAGAATATGGTTATTATTTTATCTCTTTCATTCTGTGGCATACAGTTTCTCTAGGAGAGTAAGTAAAAATATTTCCCCCTAGTTTTTCAGTGTCCATTGAGTAACACTGAAGCTTCAGAAAGATATTTACTTCATAGTTGTATTTTCCCACCAAGTAACCAAGAACACATCCTAATCTGAGGATAAAGTCCTATGTGACTAAGGCTCTGTTTTCCTGGTCTCTTAAAAAACAAAGTCCCTACAAAGGGGCTCTTCCTTTCCTAAGAGACCATCCTTATGTTCTTACATCAGCTTAATGAACATGTCACTGGATACTAACCTAATAGGTATCGGGTGAATTTTCCCAAAAGAACTTAAATATTTATAGTTACACATGGTGCTTTGTTCAGTGAAACTGGGAATTGTCTGATTCTGATTAATTTCAGCCATTTTCACAAGACAGCAAAGCACCAACTTCCTTTTTCAAAAAACAGTCAACATGCTATACCTTTGGGACCATTCCCCCGCGCACATACGTGGAAGGGAGGCAGAAGCATCCTTGAATGCCACCAACCGTAGGAAACAATGAGCCAGACTCAGACAAACAGCACATTTTTCTCTCATACACAGAATCTAGTTTTTTTAAAAAGAGAAAGTAGAAGAGGGACTGTTTAGAAAGAGGAAGGGAATGGGGAAGGGAACAAGAGTAATAGGGAAAATGACTGATGAAAGTATGTTATATGCATGTATAAAAGTATCACAAACCCTTAATTTCATGCACTTAGTGTATACTAATAAAAAAGAAAAAGAGGAAAGGAAAAACAATAAAACACTTCCCATAGCCTATGACTAGATAAGAAAGGGAGGAGTGTTGGATTGAGATCAGTCACATAGCCCAGGAAAAAGAGCCAGAAGGCAGTAAATATTTTAGGTATTGTGAACTCTGTGGTCAGCCATAGTTGGGTAAAAGCAGACACAGACAACACACAGGTGAATGCATGTTGCCATACTTCAGTAAAACTTTGTTACAGTGAAATCACATGTACTTTGTCACAAACTTATTCTTTTGGTATTTAAAAACTTTTTAAATGTAAAAATTGTATTGCAGACTGTATAAAAATCAAGCAGCTGCCATATTTGGTCTATGAGTTGACTTAGTTAAAATTCTGTTCCTCCTCAGTTACATGAAAATTTGAAGTTAAATGATACCAGAACTTCATTTATTCAAGGAAATCACTTTGCATCTCCCTTTCACTATAAAAGCATCAACCTGGCATTAGTTTTCAGTGTGGACACAACTTGAAATGAATATTCATCCTTTTTCTAGACCTACTGAAGTGGTTACAGTTACAGTCCTTACTTATATAGCAAGTTGGCTAGTTCTATTCATCCATTTCTTGTTCTCCCTATTTCTTTAATGCTGATTGCATGACTGATGTTCCCTTACTAGTGTTTTTGAAATCACAAAACTCTATTTAAGAGCATTTAAATTAAATCTCCATATGATCAGGGTTTATATACAAAGACTATTGGCTAAGTTTGTTTTATACATAATAATTAAATATCAAGCTGATTGCTCTTCTACTATATTTGTAGTGACAATAATATACTAAATAAGATATTAATAAAAGGAAACAATACAGCAGCAGTGGTGCTGTGAATAACTTTAATGTGAGGTACTAATTGGTACTTCTAATCCTTAGGAGAAAAAAATGAGTGTCTAGACGACTCAGAACTCTTGAGTTCTTACTCAGGAACTTTATGATCAGTACCTGACTACATTGGCTCAACTGAATATTTATAGAAAATTGACATTTTATAGAAGCCCACAAAATATCTCTGGCACAATAGGATAAGGCAGTCTGAGCTTCAAAATATTCACTGAGTTTTTATCAGTCTAAATATCTGGCAGGGAGGCAGTGGGGGAGATTTTCATTTGAAAAAGAGGCTTTTTAACAAAATGACTTTATTTTAGAGTTTTTTTGTTTTTGTTTTAGTGGGATAGGGGTTTGGACTCAGGGCTTTGCACTTGCAAAGCAGGCATTCTACACTGCTTGAGCCACACCTCCAGTCCATTTTGCTCTTGTTATTTTGGAGATGGGATTCCTGAAGTTTTTGCCTGGGCTGCATCGAGCCTTGATCCTCCCAATCTTAGCCTCCCAAGTAGCTAGGATTATAGGTATGAGCCACTGGTACCCAACTTAAGAGTTTTCTTGTACTATAATCTTCACTAACAAGGATAAATGACAGGATAGAACTGATATATCGAAATATAGTTAAGTCTATTTCAAAGCTTGGAAAGACACAAAGTAGTTATGTCCCTTTCTCTTGCCTTCTACCTTAGCTAGCAAGTACTCTGAAGAAATTACACGGATTAAATTAGATAACAGTCTGAAACCAAACATGTTTGTGTATTCTAGCAAGTTAATATATTATTGTATTTTGTATGTTTTCAGCTATATCTACATCAGTGTACTTCATCTTTTTCAATTTTATTATCTCTTTCTGAAAGTTTCCTGTCTTTTTTCTGTTTCAGGATTATAGCTGGACAGACATCCGCTGTCCCTTTGAAAAACGAAGAGATGCAGCATGTGTGTTTTGGGACAATGTAGTATACATTTTGGGTGGTTCTCAGCTTTTCCCCATAAAGCGAATGGACTGCTATAATGTTGTGAAGGATAGCTGGTATTCCAAACTGGGCCCTCCAACACCTCGAGACAGCCTTGCCGCCTGTGCTGCAGAAGGCAAGATATATACGTCTGGAGGCTCAGAAGTAGGTAAGGACTTCTTAATATTTTTGCTCAAGGGAATGCTTTAAAGTTAAGTATTGAGGGAAAGGGAGGGGGCAGGGGGAAGGGGAGAGAAATGACCCAAACATTGTATGCACATATGAATACAAGAAATTAAAAAAAAAAAGTATTTTGGTATTCATATTTAAAGAAAAATTGGTAATATTTGTCCAGATGCAGTACTTATTTAAATATATGTCTATCACATTTAGAGCCCATATCCTGACTTACTTAATCCTTTAAATCATTAATTTACAAAAATATTTAGCTTCCTAGTTAACTGCTCATTTTTATATGATGAAGCATTAATTGATAGCATCTGAATTTTAGTTGTTTGGGGGTTTTTTTGATAGCTGATATTATTTGCTTTAAAGATTTCAGAGTTCAACTTATTCACAGGTCCTTTAAGAACTCTTTATTATATAAATATATTTTCTTTCTTTGAATCAGAAGAAACAGTGATCTTTTTGTTTTTGTTGCTGCTGCTGTTGTTCAAGACAATGTCTCAATTTGTAGCCCAGGTTGACCTTTAACTCTGGATCCTCCTTCATTTTCCCTAGTACTGGCATTACGTGTTACATGGGTACACCACCATGCCCATCTCATGATCCTTTTCATTGCTTTTTTTAAAGTTCTTAATCTAATGATTGCTATAATTTATGCTTGTGGTCAGGTGAGGTGAAATTTGTTAGTGTCCAGTAATCTTTTTCTAAGTGAATAATTTTTCTAAATGAATATTCTAGGTGCAGACTAGACACATAATAGCCCTTACATGCTTTCATCTTTTCAAGTTATTTCTTTAACTAAATAATAAGTTTATAAGGAAAACTAGGAAGACCAAGTAAACTCTAAAGTATGGAATGTATCTGTTTATTTTTCTTTGATGATTTTTATATTAGCCCAGAAAATGTTTTACTTTTGGTCAGATTCATCTGTTCTAAGTTTTCACTCCCCACCCCATGTCAAATGAATACAAGAAAAATTGTTTCCTAAATGTAACTTAAAAGATGACCTTTTCCCTTCTTTAAAAGCATTTCCTTTTTATTAAGAAGAAGGGGAAACATTTAATCTTTAATAGAATTATTTCCAAAATTTGCTGGGCACTGGTAACTCATACCTGTGATCCTAGCTTCTTAGGAGGCTGAGATCAGGATGACTGCATTTCCAGGACAGCCCAGGCAAAACTCGTGAGACCACATCTCCAAAATAACTAGAGCAAAATGGACTGGAGGTGTGGCTCAAGCTTTATAAGCTTGAAGTGTTGAGTTCAAACCCTAGTACCACCAAAAAAAATTATGTCCACATTTCCTTATTGAGCTCCTAGTGTGACAGTGTGTAAAATTTCAAAACATAAGTTTTGCCCTTAGTACAGTCAGTATGCACTAGAAGTAGCCATTAATACCTTGAGAGTATACTAAAGAAGGAAACCAGTGTGACTTCATGACTTACTTGCTCAATCTCAGAGCATTCAGGAAGTATAATGATGCAGTAGCTATTATAGAATATTATATAAGCCTTAGGACATTATGACAGCAGTTTTCATATTTTAAGGTATGGATTTATCATCTTTAAGTACTATGTTTTCCCATTCTATATAAACATTTGAAATTTAGATAATTCTCAACATGCATAACTGGGCTTGAAAATATATGTAATGTTTCTTTTATTTTTCTTTTGAAATTAATTTTCTTTTCCTGAAATTTAATTACCAATAAGTAAGTCTTTCCAATAGAACCTTTTTTGGATGTTTTGTAAGGACTATTCAGTTATGTTATGAAGGACTTCTTCATAAGCTAAGACTACATTTTGTTATTGATTCAGTATAAAAGTGACTCCACAAACTTAACGTCTTCCCTCTCACAGCCCATGACTTAGCTCTCTAATCAGCTCACTCCAAATCCACATCCACACTAAGTTAAGCATGACGGGGTACTTTTCGAGTGGTGGTGGTGGTTGATTGATTTTTCTTTTTTTTAAGATAGGGTAACCCAGGCTAGCCTTAAACATATAACCTTCATGCCTCAGCCTCCTGAGTGGGCCCTTTTCTTTTACAGGAAACTCAGCTCTGTATTTATTTGAGTGCTATGATACAAGAACTGAAAGCTGGCACACGAAGCCCAGCATGCTGACTCAGCGCTGCAGCCACGGAATGGTGGAAGCCAATGGCCTCATCTATGTTTGTGGTGGAAGCTTGGGGAACAATGTTTCTGGGAGAGTGCTTAGTTCCTGTGAAGTTTATGATCCTGCCACAGAAACGTATATATCCACTTAAAATTCTCATTTCACTGTTACTGTGTTCTATAGGCTCACTTGGAGAAGATGTGAAATGGCAGGAGGAACCCAACAGAAGAATTTAGTTCTTATATTAAGAATATACATACACTTAAACAAGCTGGACTGTTCATTTGCACCTTAAGAAATGGCTTGACCTTATCCCCCTTGAGAGTCCTCCTCCTCCTTGTCCTTCTTGAACAGTAAATACCCATGAGACACACCTGACTGATTCATCAAACTCGTAAAATATTTTTTTTTGAGAGGTCAGAAAATGTAGGAAATGAGTGGCAAAAATTAATAACAATAATAAGTAAATTTGCCCTAAAGTAGAAATGTTACATATAGGTTCATTACATTAATATATCATGTCCTTAAGTAGATATGATGTCTTTGGGGATTCATACTTCCTAAAGTATGTTTGGATTTATATTCACTAAAGTTATTCTTAAATCACATGGGAAGCATTAGCTGCTTAGCTGCATTTGTTTTTTTTTTTTTTTTTGGCAGTTCTCGGGATTGAACTCAGAGCCCCATACTTATTAAGCAAGTGCTTCTACCACTTAAGCCACACCCCAGTTCTTTTCAGTTTTAGTTTTTCAGATAAGGTTTCATACTGTTGCCCAGGCTGGCCTAGGGCTGTGATCTTTCTACCTCTGCCTCTTGAGTTGCTGAAATAATTGCTTTGTAAAAAGCAGAATGCTAAAGAAAGAAATTGAAGAAATGATTAGTTTTCCTAACCTTAGTTAATAAAAAAGACCATTCATTGTAGCCAAAGGAAATGTCCTAATCACTGAATAATATGGATGGTGGTAAGTATGGTGACATTAAAATGATTAGGAAATAAAACAGACAATATCCAAAGAGCTTTGATAAGAAAAGTCACTTACTCATATGGCTGGATTGCCCATTGTTCTTCCTTAACCAGAAGAAATTATTGGATGAATGTGTTCAACTTAAATCTTACGCCAAAGAGTTGCACCAAAACTGCTCTGCTTCACATTCTGTGTTTAGGAAATATTGCTATACTATCAAACACAGAAGTCCTCCACCCCAGCTATTACTTTTTTTTAAATTAAGAGGTAAGAGTATTTAGTATATGGTAGTCGTGTGTATTAATCTATTTGTGCTTCCCATCTGTTTTTAAAAGATTTAAGGAAGCATAATCAATAACTCCTTTCCCAAACAAAAATGCAGCTGCAATTTTTTGTTCTCATTCGTTATCAAGAAATAGAAGCAAAATCAACTTGTGGAAATCCCTTAAGACCATTGGAACTGCTTCCCAGTGTTTTCAAAATAATACCTGTACTTGCCAGGGCATGCTGGGAACACCCCTGTCCTCATCCTACCATCCCTCAAAACAGCTATTTATCCATCCCGTCTTATCCCAAGCTATGGAGGCAGGGGCATTCGTCCTCTCTCCACTAGGAACCTCTACCCCAGCTCCCATAAACCTTATATTCAAAACACTATTGCACATTAGTTGGAATATTAAATCTGATTCATACTGCTGCCTAATCATTTATTCAGGCAGTATCAATTTAAATCAATGTTTTCATTCATACCATCAAAGAAAAAGTGTAAAAGAATTCTGTAACCTCAGCAATTTTAAAAATCAGCTGAATATTCAGTTTTGAAAATATGTAAGAACTTATAAGACTTAACATTTTCTTTGTTTATATTAAACTTATGTGTTAAATTTCAATTCTGGATGTTCTCTCCAGTGCCCTTAAGTTTTTATTAAATTAAAAGGTATGTGAATATAATTAGCTGATTCTCAAAATACGCTATATACTACTCTGATTTCCTTTGTAAAAGGTGATTTAGTTGGGGTAGCTCAGTGGTAGACACTAGCATGTACAAGGCCCTGAATTTGATCCCTAGCACCACAAAATTTTTTTTAATGAAACTAAAATATGACTTAGCCACTCAAATTATTTTTGTAAGAATTTCCCCCCAACTTTGACATTTAAGTTTTTTGTAACTAGAATGTATTTAATTGGAGGCTAAGAAATTAAGCCTATATAAACAACATGACAGTTTGAGTAGTCATAATGTTAAGCTTCTAAACACTAAACTTCAGGTTGGAGAGCAGGAACAAAGTAATGCTCTGCATGTGCATTACAGTTGCACCAATCTTCTCAACCTCTAGAGGTCAGGAGATTTAGATACACAAAAACCATATGCTCACTTTTTATCATTGACATGTTTGGAGAAGAAAGAGGTATGTAAACTGAATTTTTCCAAGCCAAGTACTATATTTTACACACAGTGAGAGATTACTCTGTGAGAGGCAGTGGAGCCCTAGCACTTCCTGGCTCTCGTTACAAGCTGCATGCTGGTCATTTTACCTAGATGATCTCACAAACAGCATGTGTTTTCCTGAGAAACAGAAGCCGTGCTGCTCACCTCACTTTACAGTGTGCTCCAGAAATAAGCATGATGACTGTGAAACAATGTTTAAAACAAAAAGCAGTACATAAATATAAGACAACAAAAATTTTTAATATTTCAGTTCATCATAATGTCCTAAATATGTCTTATAAAATTAATCAAAACTTTTAAACTAGAAACAAAACATAGAAATAACCATCTTAAAAAGTTGTGCTTATGTAAGTTTCCCTTTTGTTGTTGTTGTTTGGAGTCTTCTGGTATTAAGAGCACAAGCCTGTGTGCAAGTACCAGCTCCACAGTCACAAGTATCAGTCATGGGAGTATATACAAAAGGAGCAGTTGACTCTTAGAAAGAACAACCAACACAATTGTCTGTGTCTGGTTATGAAGATGATGATACCACCTCAGGAATTAGTATCCTTCAACACTTAATACACACTTTTGTGTTCTCAGTTTCATTGCACCTGACAAAATGATAGTACTTTTTTTTAAAAACCAGAGCTCCCTAATTCTTAGTATAAAAATTAGCATGTGAATAACACTGATTTGCTAATTGCCTGAGGCCCGTTATATGTTTTACTTACACATACACACATATTAATTAAAAACACATTTGACAGAATTAATGCTTTATATTCTAAGTATCTTCCCTTCCTTTTTGCTGCCATTTTAAAAATTATTATAAACTATAGGAAATGGAGCTCTTTGAAAGACCATGCTAATGGTCTCCAGATATCATCTGTTTTTCTCTATCTCTCTGTCACTGTGTGTGTGTGTGTTTGAGTGTTTAAGGGAGGGTCTTATTATCCCAGGCTGACCTCAAACTCACAATTCTCATGCCTCTATTTCCCAAGTGCTGGGATTACAAGCATGTACCACCATGCCCAGCTCCCACTATCCTGTTAAAGAAATAAAATCCCAATTCACCCCACCTATAAAAAATTACCCAAAATCACTTGAACTTTTCTAGCCTTCTAGACATTTTAGGTATACATACATATGTAACACAGCAGTAAATGAGTGCTTAAGAAAACAAACCTTTCTTGCTATAATAAGTACTTTTATCTCCTGTAAATAAGCACACTGAAAACTTTTTTTTTTTTTTCCAGATGGACTGAGCTGTGTCCCATGATTGAACCCAGGAAGAATCATGGGCTGGTATTTGTAAAAGACAAGATATTTGCTGTGGGTGGCCAGAATGGTTTAGGTACATGATGTTAATTCACTGTTCAACTTTCCTGCTAGTTTGCTGATTATTTTCTTATTTTAAATTATTGAAGTATTTCTTAAAATCTAATCATTTACCACATACATCATTATGTCTCTTTTCAGAGTTTCTGGACACTAACATATTTTATGAAACATTACAGGATATTAAGCATATCTATCTATGAAATGTTAGTGGCCACCAGAGTGTCCTAAACATTTTTAAACATTGCATGAAAACATCAGTAGTAGTATTTTTGAAATGATTAAATTTCACTTTTTAAATAATGAAGTGTAAAAAAATCTTAATTGTTTGAAATAATAAAAAATCTGAACTGAGTCTGGAGATAGTCCACAAGCTTCATTTTATGAGAACAGTTAGCATTACTTAAGTACAACAAGAAATAACTTCTTTTCCTTTCATCTTCATCCATTGCTATTTTCCATAAACTGCTAAAAGATAAAAGGAAAAAGACATTTGAATAATTAGAATCAAAATTAATCAGAGGAAATCACTGGTTTACTCTCTGATTTTTCTAGAATAGATAGAACATTTAAAAATTATCAGTATTTTTTATTCTAAAAGTTATAAATTTCTTACTGTGTTAAATAGAGAATAAGAATGTAGGTGGCAGATATGTGGACATTCATTATAAAATTCTTACAATCTTTCTATGTGTTTGAAATTTTTATTTTGAAAAATAAAATGTTGGAAAATATAAGAATGATTTAGAGATGGTTAAATTGTTCCTATAGTTTTCCATGTTGTTTCATTCTTTTTAAGGTGGTCTGGACAATGTAGAATACTACGATATTAAACTAAATGAATGGAAGATGGTGTCACCAATGCCATGGAAGGGTGTGACAGTGAAGTGTGCAGCAGTTGGCTCTATCATTTATGTCTTGGCTGGTTTTCAAGGAGTGGGCCGATTAGGACACATCCTGGAATATAACACTGAGACAGACAAATGGATTGCCAACTCCAAAGTCCGTGCTTTTCCAGTCACAAGTTGTTTAATCTGTGTTGTTGATACTTGTGGAGCAAATGAAGAGACCCTTGAAACATGAGAAGTGAATGGAATCCAAGACTCATTAGAGACTCAAAAATATGGCCACCTGTGCTTTGTTCTACAGAGTTTGCTTACGAAGTTCTGGTTTGGTATTTTGGTAAAGAAAGTTTGAAGTGGATGAACATCCTTATAAAATAAACATTTATTTTATATGAATTTCCTTATGTAATTCAAAGACCAGATTTTAACTGGCCACATAACCAAGAACACATCTAGCCAGAAAATGTGGAAAATTATAAGCATTTGTTGAAAATATGAGTTTCTTGAATGAGTTTCAAATTTATAATATAATTATGGCAGAGTGAGGGATGCTAATCAATGAAGCAGCCTTCTCTTAGCTCTAGATTCTATTTTCATATGTAAGTACTCTTACTTACTTACTCTTACTTAGGTCTGTCTGTTTCTGTTCAGTCAAGAACTAAGAAGTAGGGCAGGCATAGTGGCATATACCTATTATCCCAGCACTCAAGAGGCTGAGCAAGAGGATCCTGAGTTCTAGGCCAATCTGGGCTACATATTGAAACCCTGTCTCAAAAAACACAAACAAAAGAACAAAGTAGTATAAACTGAATCCAAAATGGGCAACTCTGATGGAGCAGCTTGGTGTCACATAGTTTTGCTTGTCTTCATTTGTTTCATTTAGTGCAAAATATATTCCATTTTAAAGAAAGCAAAATGGGGTGATAAAACTAAACAGATTTTGGGGCTTAGCAATGTATCTGACTCCTCATGAAAGAAGTATATTCAGTTCAATTAAATATATTCCAAAGTGTTAAGCTTAGCAACCATCATTGATATGGTTTTACTCAGTGGTTAAAGTATCTCCATCTTCAGTCTCCAGTTAAATAAAATTCAATCTTAATAAGAATGATTAACCAGTACAAGATCATTAGATCAAATTTGTAGAGCATTACAAAAGCACTTGTGTTGACTTTGAACCTCTTACAGATTAAAAAGTCACATTTTTTTGTCCCTTAATGAACACATCAGAAATATCTAACTTAGTTCTCTCTCAAAGTTTCATTATAGTTTGAGTTAAATATGTCATCTCCCATTCATTGCTTTTATGTGATCAATGAATTGTTTACCAACCCAACTACTAAATTTTTTCCTGGTATTGTTTTGCACTTTTCACTGTGTGTGGAATGAGCCATCTAGAGCTATATCATCATCAGTTTTTTTATCTGATACTATTAAATATTTTTAAACTTAAAATAGACTACTCATTTTAATTCATTCTTCATTCTAAATGTGTTAGGTGATAGTTGTTTGTGTAAAGCAGTGTTTCTATTTTAATTTTCACTGTTTTCTTTATATGGAGGTTATAATAGTATTAAACCCTAAGAATGTTTAAATTAAAAATGAATTTTGAGCTGGAGGTGTGGCTCAAGTGGCAGAACACCTGCATAGCAAGCATGAAGCCCCCAGTTCAAACCCCAGTGCTGCCCCAAAATGAAAAAAGTTTTAAAAACCATGATAGGCATATTTATATTTATATAGGGTTTTATGTACATACAGCTTCATTGAGATGTAATTAATATAAACATAAATCACCCATTTAAGCTGTACTATTCAGTAGATTTTACCAACCATCACAATTTTGAAATGTCATCACCCCAAAAGGAAAACCTGTATCCATTAGCAATCACTCCCCATATTCCCCTGCATTAATTTCCTAGAGCTGCCATAGCAAACTCCCACTAATACGGCAGCTTAAAGCAACAGACATTTATCCCTCACCATTCAGGAAGCCAGGTGTCTTAAAGTGGAGGCCCTGAGGCAGAAACCACCCAGGCCTTTCCTCTCAATTCTGGTAGCTGCCAGCAGTCCTTGACATTCCTTGTTTGTAACTTCATCACACAGTCTCTGTCTCTTGTCTTTCCATGGCCTTTTTCTCTATGAGTCTCTATGTGGTGTTTTTATAAGAATAATAGTTAACTTAGTATCCTCCCCACCCCCGGCCCCCAGCTAATCCAGTATAACCTTAACAATACCTGCAAAGACCTTATTTCTAAATGAGGTCACATTCTGTTCTACAGCAGGCATTTGGGTGGGGAGGGGACACTATTCAACCCAGTATGCCCCCACAAACACTCCACTACCTTAGGCAACTACAAATCTATTTCCTGCCTCTATATTTGACTATTCTGAACATTTTAAGTAGGACTTTTAATTTTGCACTCTTGAAAAAAATTATGACTTGTTAAAATTTTGAGAACAGACTATCCATTTATTACATTACTTAGTAGGGTAATTACCCTGTAGAATATGCAGCACTGCTTAAGGTATTTTAAATATACAAGCTGTTCTTTTTAGACTGTACCAACCAATTAGAACACATTATACTATATAAATATATAGACAGGTGGAGTGTAGTTAAAATAAAACTGTTTTCCCTTAGTAATTTGTATCTTAATTCCTAATAAGCATCTTTTTTTTTTAAACCTATAACTATTCTACACAATTGTCAATGTCAGGATAATGGACATATTGAAAGTACATTTTCTGGTTCTTTTTTCCAAAAAGTCCCTATCCTATAAACTGTTGTTCATTTTAGTAGATGCATGGTATGTTAGTGGTGTATTCTTTTGCAGTGACACTATTTTGATGACACAATTCAGTTTATACTTTTGAAAATCACAATTTGTACATGAAAGTTTAGCATCTTGAAAAAGTTACTGCTACAAACAGCAATAATTAATTATAATCATAGCATTGTGCCCTAGCTTTCAAAACTTGACATAATCACATGAAAAATTTTGAACCATGAAAGAAATGTTTTGATATAACAATATCAAAATTAAAATGTGCCATCTAGCAAACAGTTATTTAATCCTATAATCTTATATTCTTCTTGCCTTATATGCTGTTAGCAGCAAAAAAAAAAAAAAAAAAAAGGATTTACTGCACATGCCAAGATGAAGGACATATTTAGTGGAGATCTTGTATTTAAAGTTGATAATTAACATGGCAAAAATTTAAGCAAATCCGATCTACTCCAACATGAAACCCAGCTAATTCTCACTAAAGAACATTGTACAGGTTGTATCATGCAACATTTGATAACCTTTTTAAATGCCCTCCTTCCTCTTTACAGTTACTGAAAAAGATTTCTAAAGGTTTCACTTTCATCTTCCTAATTTTTCCCCTTTCCAAGATGACTCAAGCTAATTTTGGAAAAAATCAAGATTAAAAAGTAGTCTTTCCAGCTAGAAAGGTTTTGCTCTCTAGAGCTTTGTACCTTCTCTCTTTGTAAAATGAGATTGAAGATTGTGTCTTATAAGGGATTATCCCAACTATGTCTTCCAACTCTATTTGTTCCCACTGTCCACTTTTTAATTTCCAAGAACACTTCCATTTCTATTTTTATATAACATCTCTTGTTTCATTTTATACTCCAAGAATAATTTAGTTCAGCTTTTTTTATACTCTTGGTGTGTTTGTTTCCTCTCATTTGTTTTTCTGTTTATTCGCTGCATATGCAAGAGTTAAGGAAGTATTTAATGTTCAGAGTCTGTCCCCAAATATCTGTTCTCCAGCTGTCCATGAATATTTAAAACAGCACATTAAATACTGATGATAGCTTTCGTGTGCAACGATGAGTTTAATCATCAGTGAATATCTGGACCTGTTAGAGTGCTTAGCATGCGCTAGGCCCTGAGCTCAATCCCACTACTTCTCCCATTCCCCCCAAAAATAATCAGTGAATACCATATGGTGAAAGAATAGCCAGATATTTTGTTGGGGATCCATAGTATTTTTCTGGAATATTCTCCAGAAATAATTTTTTTTTTTTTTTTTTAGGATTCTTAATCTTTATTAAGAGTCACCCTATCCCTTGGGGGAGGGAGCAAATTGGAAAGAGGACATTAGCCCTGGCTTCAGGATTTCTGGAGCTCAGGCAAAGAGGATTCCAACTCATATTTGGTAAGAATAAGCCCTCTCTGTTCCTGATGTCCTGGAATCTTAAAGCTCTCTTGTGTCTTTTTTTTTTTTTTTTAAGAAAATTTACTAAGAAAGAATAATGGGATGAAGAACCAATTTGGGATAAAACATATATGAAATTCCCTGTATAACCATCAAAAACAAATTTTTAAAAAATTAAAGGAAGGTAAAACAAGTCCTGTCCAGGGATTGTTACCAGACGGAGGTGGGAGAAAAGACAAGGGTGAAGGAGGGCAAATATGGTGGAAGTATTTTGCATTCATGTACGAAAATGGAACAATGAGACCTTTTGAAATGCTTCTAAGAAGGGGAGAGGGGAGATAAAGGAGGAAGATGGAGGAAGTGAATCTAAGATATATTCTAAGCACTTTTGTAAGTGTCACAATGTACCCTCAGTATAATAATATGCTAATAAAAAAAAAAAAGCTTGGTGCCATTGGCTTACTGCTATAATCCTAGCTACTCAGGAGGCACAGGTCAGGAAGACAGCAATTCAAAGCCAGCCCTGGGCAAATAAGTTCCTAGACCATATCTCAAAAAAAAAATTCACAAAAAAGGGCTGGTGAATGGCTCAAGCAATAACCGCACCTACCAAGGAAGTATGAGGCCCTGTGCCACCAAAAAAATAAATCAAGGAGGAATAGTTGCCTTACTAGATGGGATTTTAGAGACAAGTGCTAACCCCACTTCATTTCAAGTACTTTTCTTTTTTGGTAGGACTGGGGTTTGAACTCCAGGCTTTGTGCTTGCAAAACAGGTGCTCTACCACTTGAGCCACACCTCCAGTCCCCACAGTTTATTTGAAACAATCCACCCTTCTGTGGAACCTGGAGCCTTTTAATTCCTGAGGCTTTTGGCCTTCTCTGGGGATTTCAGTTTCCAACTTGCAGTAACTTAATTTGACCTTTTTCCTGTTTTCTAAGTAATTTGCTATCTTCTCTTCTTATATGTGCATTCAATCTTCATAAACTGAGGTTTGAGTTTATGGATATCTCCTAGTATAATCAAAGATGGTGTTTGTTCTTGTTTTCCTTTTCTTGAGATGACTTTCAAGAGGAAAGGCATAAGTATGTTTACTCTATCATCCTGAAACTACAAGTTTCCTTCCTATAACACCATTCTCCTGATTTCCATCATACCCCTCACCAAACTGATCACTGCCAATTTCTGCAAGCCTCAGCCTTAGGTTCTCATTATCTCCCTCAGCAGCCTCCTAGACAGTCTCAACTCTGGCCTTGTCCACCCATCCACATTACCAAGCACCATGCTCACCCTCACTTAGGTTTCAGCCACCAATAGTATTGTCTGAGATATCTGATCCCAGCACAGTCCTTACACATGCTGGCATTTTCAGGGATAAGAAGTCAGTGACTACAGAGAACTTGGTTAATACCAGGAGATGAAGATAGTGAAGACCAAGTTTCACACTATCAAAGAAGAAAGTTACAAATAGAGAAGGAAAATAGAAATCTCATGATCTTGTATTAGAATTTCAGATTATTAGTGTTTGATAAATAGATATAGAAATATGTATTGGTGTCTACACATAAATATTTCCTACCAATATCCATGAAGGGGCCTGGTTGCAAAGACATTACAATAGCAATAAGCACACTTAGAACTTAGACCTTGATTTCTAAGTACTACCAAAGGCTCTTTGGAAAAATGGCTGGTTCCAGGACCTAAGCCAGGGTAAGTATAAAATGAGTCTGGAGCATCTTTTGGGCCCTGAAAGTAAGTAATGATTAAAGAACATGAGGAATTTCTTTTATCCTTCATTAAAAGGAGAAAGGGGCTCCCAGTGGCCAAATTAAGAATGATTTGATCATTCAAGTAAGTAATGAAGCCAGGTGTGATGATATATGCCTATATCCCAGCATTCAGGAAGCTGAAGCAAAAGGATCCTGAGTTTGAGTCTAACCTGGGCTACTTAGTGAGCCTGTATCTCCAAAAACAATAAAAATGATAATATAGCAATGGATTATAACCCATTGAACAAAACTGAAAATCATAAATTCATATTGATAGGAATAAATAAAAGTTTAATGAGGAACCAGATGTTTATATACTTTCAGAGTATCTCCCTGAAAAATTCTTAATACCAAAGACAAAAAGAATAACTTTATTATGTAGCTTCTTGGCAGCTACAAATGATCAAAAGTGAACATCATAGGTAATTGGACAAATTATAATTATGCAATGTGAAGACCACAGCATCCCTTGATTAAAAAAAAGACTATGACTAAGGTTGCAATGATTTTGAACTGGATCCTTTTAAAGGACATTATTGGGATACATGACAAAACATAAATGAAGATGGTGGTAATGCACCAATATTAATGCGTAATGGCTATGTAGGACAATGCCTTGACTGTACGAAATATACAGTAAGTATTTGCATGATGGGGCATTTAGGTGTCCAACAGTCTTAAACGGTTCTGGGGGGGGAAATGTACAGTAGTTGTAACCCTACCATAATCTCACTTCAAACCAAATTAATTCCACTTTGTGGTTGTTGTTGGTTTATTTAACACAGGGTCTTCCTATGCAGCCAAGGCTGATCCTGAACTTGGATCCTCCTGCCTTAGCTTCTCCATTGCTGGGCAGGTACCACCACACCTGACTTTTCAACTGATGTTTTTAAATAAACTACTAATTTGTGCCAATAGTTCTCAGTGGTGTTCTTGTCGATTCCACTGTCTTCACAATCAAAAGTACATGAGCAAGAGTGTTGGCTCACCTCTAGCCCAATCATCCAGAAAGCACCAGGGACAAACCTGTAATTCAAACAAAGACTTACTAACTCTGCATTCCAAGAGGACTATACAGCAGAAGAACTGTGAGGTGACTCACCACCACATACAAGTTGTAGGATCTGGGGAGAGTAAATTCAAGTGAAATTTAAATAAAACCGTTCAGATAGGCCCACAGCAAAACCGTATGTGAAGGCATCGATATGAGGTGTGGACTGGAAAATGGATGGTCAGGGTCACATTTCCTCAGAAACTGCCAAGTTAAGGATACGTGGCTTGTTGCAGAAACCCCTTGTCTGAAGCTGTGTACCTGGGTAAAAACTGGGCTGCCTCTCTGTGTCAGAGTAATTTAGAATACTTCAGGCAAGAATGCGATGTTTCATTCTTTCTGATACGATTTCAAATAGCAACATTTTATGCGTGTAGGAAGGTAGTAACACCCAAAAATAAGGGTAATTACGATACTTTCCAGTTGCAGTGAGTCCTAAAAAGATATATTGTTTCCTGTTAACAGCTGACATTCCCTCTGATTCATCCTGATGAATGACTGGGCAGTGATTACTTTCTCAGCAGTTACAAATGGAAAGAACGACTCAGTCTCTCAAACCACAGCCCATCCTCCCCTCAGAGCCTCGCAGAAGTTCTACGTTTGTTACTTCGGCTTTCCCCTCCTTTTGGACCGCGAGCCTTCCTGAAGTCCGAAGTCCCGCACCCGGGTCAAACACGTCTTCCCCACTTAACAGTTCAAGCACGCCCCTTTCTCAGGCCACGTCCAGTGCGTCAGGGCAGTCTCGCTCTTCTCAAATCCTATTGGCTATAACTCACGCCTTTCATCGTACCGAGGGCGGGACAAAAGGGAAAGGGCCCTTTCCGGGCGCGAGGCGATGACGTCACAGTAGCGAGGCTGGTTGCCTTCGGTTGCTTGGGGCTCTCGGCTAGCTAACTGACGCTGACCGAAGACCGCTTCGTCGGTTACGCCATCGCAATGACCATTTGTCAGTTCTTTCTTCAAGGCCGGTGCCGCTTTGGAGACCGGTGCTGGAATGAACATCCGGGCGTCCGGGGTGCGGGCGGGGCGCGGCAGCAACCACAGCAACAGCCCTCAGGTGATGTTCCCTGTAACCCGCCGCCAGCGGAGCTGTGAAAGGCCCGGCCGACGGGGACCGTGCGTCCCGCGTGGGTCCCCAAGCTGGCGCTGCGCAGCGGCGCTCGGGTCCAGTGACCTGGACTTGGCCGTGTCTCCGCTTCCTTCCCTCTGCTCCCTGCCCACCTTGACCCGCGCCGCGCGGTTGTCGGATGGTTTCGCCCTGGAGTTGGGCAAGTCTGGTTTTGTTGGCTACGTGAGGACGAGGGTTTGGCCCTGAGTCCAAGTGCCACACGTTGAGTTTTTAAATTAGACATGGGTGGCCGTGGTGAAAGGATTCGCGTGAGTCGACCCAGACTCCTTGTCTTCCTTCCCTTCTCAGGTGGTTGGCTTCTCCCCTGACACCGAGAATCTGATTCTTACGAGATTCTTTCAAGGTAGAGGCAAGCCACTTAGGGTAGAATCAGGGCCTTAAAATTTGGGATAAAGTTGCGAAAGTAGGACACCCGGTTAAGAACCCTGCGGGTTTGGAGAATAGGGAGTGTGGGGGTACGCTGACCGGTTCCCTGGGTTTGGGACGTTGTCAAAGCATTTGTCTTCAAGGAGAGGAGGGATACCAATAGTAAAACACAAGATTTTAAAAGTCATGAAGCCAGACGCCGGTGGCTCACACCTGCAATCCTAGCTACTTGGGAGGCTGAGATCTGGAGGATCGTGATTCCAGGCAAATAGTTTGTAAGGCCCCATCTCCAAAATAACCAGAGTAAAATGGACTGGCGGTGCAGCACAAGCGGTAAAGCCCCTACTTTGCAAGCATGAAACCCTGAGTTCAAATCCCAATCTCCAAAAAAACAAAAAAAAGTCAGATGAACAATTAGGTTTTCTTTTTTAGGATTATAATTTAGTGCTTTAAAGTACCACGAGCTGCTCTTTTCGCTCCTCTTTTTTAGGGCTGTTCATCTGACCCCTTGTGTTGCATGGCAGTTAGGTATCTGAAACCTCTACTTGTAGAAGACAGTTCTTTTGCATCATCTGCAATTGGTCAAGTGAATTATTCCAAACCAAAAATTAAGAATAAGGCTCTGATAAACCTTGAGTGTGTGTCCAGGGACTACGGAATGTAGCATTTGACAGTCTCTCGAAACTTGATCTCAATGTAGTAATTAGAAAGTAAATGTTGAGTAGAGAGACTTGTGGATGGGGTAAAAAATGTAAATAAAATTCAACAGATGGAATAGTGTACTGAAGCCCCCCAAAAAAACTTAATACTCCTAGGATTATAGGGCCAAAAGTTACAAAGGCTAAATTCAACATGCAAAAGAAAGAAGTAAATTTCTACAGTTGTGTCATTTCCCTCAAGAATTTAGAACTTAAGAAAAATAAGATAGCATTAGCTCCTACTTCAGGGATCTAGTCCAGCAATCTCCCTTTTCTCTTTGAACTTATCAAGTAGTTTAGAGTTGGGGTGAACTGTAATACTGAGTGTACCTCCTATTATTTCAGCCATTAAATATGTTTAATGGCTGTTCTCTAATTTGGCCAGAATTAGAGAATAGCCATTCTCTAATTAACTTTGATCTTAGTCCCCTATAGGAAGTAGTAAGATTAAAGACAATATAGAAACTGGAGAGTCCTATTGGCTTATTTTGATATTTATAAAGTATTAGAAATCTCCCCGTAGAGTAACTTAATGTACTTTATTGACATATCAATGACCTCTATGACCTCCATGTGAAACATAGGTGTGTAGGTGTTGTTTTCCCAAAGAGAAGGCAAGCAAATAGATTTAAACGTATATTCATAGACAGAAGGTATAATTTAATCTTTTTTCATTGTCCAGTATATTCACTGATCTCTACTGCTACTTAGGGCCCCATGGGGGAGCAAAGAGTAATAAAAACAGTTTTTATCTTGAAGGAGCTTATGACTTAGGGTGCCTGTCAACCAAACAGTTGTTTCTTTAATTAGCTAATGTCAACTGAACTTAGCAATATATCTTTATTTTTCCATGGATTTCTAGTCCTGTCAATCTCATTAAACAAAAACACATTTAGACCATTATGTGATTTGATGATATTACACCTAACTATATAAATCTTAAATGAAGACTTTTGGTGAGGGGGGGGTGCTGAGATTTGAATTCAGAGAATCCTCTTGCTAGGCAAGTGCTCTCTCTACCACTAGCCCTTTTTGCTTTAGTTATTTTTCTGATAGGATCTCACGCTTTTCCCCCAACTAGCCTTGGACCACCATCCATGATCCTTCTAACTTGCCTCCCTGGTAGATGTGATTTACAGGTGTGTGTCACCACACCTGGCTGAAATTGTCATTTAAAATTAGTGGAAATATAGTGCTTTTTTAAATTTGTAAAGTACCTTTGTATAATTTGTAGACATAATAAGAAAAAATATGAAGATTTTCAAGATTTAAAAGAGAAGTTGTCAATAAAATTGTTCTTTTATTTGTTGATTTTAGGTAGTAACAGGCGTGGATGGAATGCCACCAGCCAGAGATACTCCAGTGTCATCCAACCATCTAGTTTCTCCAAATCCACACCATTGGGGGGCAGCAGAGATCAAGAAAAGTCATCTTTCAGTTCTTTTGATTCTGGAGCTTCAGCAAGCAGGAACAGGGATTTTGGATTATCTCAGACCCCATTCTCTTCATTTACTGCTGAAGAGCAGAAAGATGAAAAAAAACTTCTGTAAGTGAAAGCCTTCAGGAAAATACCCATTTGATTAGTTTTTTCCAAAAGCTCCTAGAGAGCTTTTTAAAAAAAAAAAAAAAGTAATCTATTATTAAAAATCAGAGTAAGCAAAAAAGAAAACTCACCCATGATCCTATCACTTAGAGCTAATCACTGTTTTGCTATATGTCATAGTAGACTATTTCACTTAAAAATACCCTTCAGGGAAGGGGGGAATAAAGGAAAATGATAGAGGGGGTGAATTCAACTATGATATAGTGTAAGAACTTTTGTAAATGTCACAATATACTCCCAGTACAATAATAATATATTCATTAAAAAAAACTCCTTCATATTAGTAGCATGCCTTCTTAGGGCTAATTACGCTTTTCTACTTTATACTGATAACATTTATTATGAATATCTTTCTAAGGTTAATCCTGCTTAAGTTCATTATAAATTGTAAGTTTAGGTAATTCAAAACAACTGTGATCTTGGAGATCACTAAGAGCATCATTTATTTTTCTATCCAAAACTTTTTCAGTTACCTTATTCAGACTGATTTTGATTTCTTTTGTTATTGTATAGTAGATTTATGACATTTCTTAAGAACATTTGTGGTAAAATTTATTTTTGTTTTTCAAGGCACTGGGATTTGAACTCAGGATCTCATGCTTACTAGGCAGGCTCTCTACCACTTGAGCCAAAACAGTGCTTGGTTATCAGTAACACTTCTTTAGTTCTTGGCTCCTGAGAGACAGAATTTCAATATAGTGGTTAGTATTTTACTTCCCCTAACTAAATGAGAATCATGATGAACATTTTGAACTATGTACCATATACAATTATTTTTCTGTTTCTTTTCTGTAGTGCTGGGGATTAAACCCAGGGTGTTGTATGTACGAGGCAAGCTTCAGTTGATTTTTTTTAAGAACAAACCTCTCCTACATTTGTTGTGACCCTCGATTTAATAACAGTATTCACTATGATATCATTTTATTAATTGTCACATTCTGGATGGAGAGAAACATTAACTTAGACTAAATCTAGCCTGCACCAGTGGCTCACGCCTATATTCCTAGCAACTCAGTAGGCAGAGATCAGGAGGATTGTGGTTCAGAGACAGCCCCAGGCAAGTAGTTCAGAAACCCTATCTCAAAAATACCCAATACAAAAAAAGGCTTGGCAGGGAGGCTTAAATGGTAGGTAGAGCGCCTACCTAGCAAATATAAGGCCCTGAGTTCAAGCCCCAGTACCACCAAAAAAAAACAAAACAAAAAAAGAACTAAATCCATCCATTTATCTATGGTTTTGCTGCAAATTAACTGTTAAGGTCGTGGGTCTGTTTCCCATATTGTAAAATGGAAGAAATAAAATTATGTCCTAGGGCTCATTTTGAAAATTTTATGAGTTTTTAATTTTACCAGTTAGGTAGTATTTCCTGTTGTTCCCTGTTAAATGGTAAGTGATGTTTATGCTAATGAACAGAAAAGATTATAAAGAGAATATGTATTTTGTATTTTAATTCTTTAAAATAGTGTGGTATTTCTGACAGTTCTTAAGTATATTGGTTAATAGTTCAGTGAATTAGAAAATCAATATTAATTACTCATATCATAGTTTATTTTTGTTTTTTGGTTTTGGTTTTTTTTTTTTTTTTGAGACAGGTTCCCACTATGTAGGACAGGCTGGCTTTGAATTCACTCACTCTGTAGACCAGGCTGGCCTAAAACTCCTCCTGATCCACCATGTAATTTATATTTCTATAAACAAGTACTTTAAAGAAGATTCTTCAAAAAGTAATACTAGAAAAACATAATTAAGTATTTACTAGAATTTAAATTTTTTGTCATTAAAAATCATAATAAATTTTTACAATCAGGGAAAAAAATCCTTTATTCTTTTCATTTCACTTTTTTTTCAGGGAAGGAATTATAAAAGATATAGAGATTTGGGAATCATCGGGGCAGTGGATGTTTTCTGTTTATTCACCAGTGAAAAAGAAACCTAATATTTCAGGTAACTGAGAAATTACGCGGTTTTGTTGCTGTTTATTTGGGGGTTTTTTTTAGAGGGGGTTCCTGAGGTCCAACCCAGGCCTTCACACATGCTAGATAAATGTTCTACCGCTGAACTATAAACCCAGCCCAGATACTGGGTTTCTAAAAAATATATTCTAAAACTATTAATTTCTGAAACCAAGACCATGCTAAATAAAGAAATTAATTACCAACTTAGCTGCAGTTAGGAGAGTTTGGACATTGTTAGTACCCAGGTATTCTAGCAGAACTTCCAAATTCAGAGATTGAAGTTGGAGAATATTGTTCAGTTCTCATGAAAAAAAATAGTAAAATCAGGACTCACTACAATTCTAACTCCATAAACCTAGGAAGAGGCTCTGCTTTCTTGGTTCACTACATGTGAAACCTCAGAACATCCTAGCTGCCTAGAGAGAATAGAAGAGTCACACATCTGGCCTACTGGCCTGCCATTGAGTCCTGGTTCTGCTCATTCTTCCCTGTCTTTCCTTCTAAGAATAGTTATTTTTGGCTGGGTGCTAGTGGCTCATTTCTGTAATCCTAGCTACTCAGGAGGCAGAGATTGGGAGATTCGAAGCCTGCCGGGCAATATGGTTTATGAAACCCTATCTCGAAAAAAAAATCACAAAAAAAAAGAGGGGGGCAGTGGAGTGGCTCAAGGTGTAGGCCCTGAGTTCAAACCCCAATACCAAAAAAAAACCATTTTACATGGCCCATGTTGACACCTATCCTAGAGATAATGTTTAAAGATAAGGAGCTACAAGGATAGCATTTCTTTAGAATATCCTTCTCTGTTCCATTTTCTTTTGTCCCTAAGTTGTTTCTGGTCAAACAGCTAGACCACCAGGCTTGCCCAAGCCCATTCTGGGTGGTCCTGGGCCTTTGTCCTGTTGAGGAAATAGCAGATACCCACAATAGATACCTTGCAATCAGAGCCCCAAAATTAGGAATCTCCACTCTGTCTCATTTCTACCTCCCCATTCTCTGTGGGTATTTTATCACAGCATGCCTTAATTACTCTCTTACTGATTTAACAAATACTTATTCAATTTATTTCATGCCATGCCCTATTCTAAGCACTGGGGATATGATTATAAGCTAGGCAAACAACTCCTCCTTTACGAAGGTTATGTTCTTGAGGCAGGGAGAGAATACAAACATCATTTCAGACAATGATATTTCTGTAAAGAAAACAATAAACTAGTAAGCTTTTAGTCAGTTTAGATATTAGCGCTTAATTAGTACTTAAGTGTTAAATCTTAATCAGATCAGAAGTGAACCTAAGGCAGTGGTTCTCAAAATACGAAATATAGATCCCTGAGTAGAATTACCATGTGAAATATAGGATATCCAATTAAATTTAAATTTCATATAAACAAATAATATTTTTATTGTATATATAACTCATGGACTACTAATTCATTAACACTAAAATAAAGTACTTGTTTTATGTCTGAAATTAAAATTTACCTAGGTGCTCTGTATTTTTATTTGGTAAATCTGGCAACCCTATCCCTGAGACTTTGGTGGGGGGCAATTCAAACTCAGGGCCTCACATTTGCAAAGCAGGCACTCATCCACTTAAGCCATGCTCCCAGACCTTTTTTCATTAGTAAGTTTTCAGATAGGGTCTGTCATTTGTGCTTAGGGCTGGCCTCAAACCAAAATCCTTCTACCTATGCCTTCCACATAGCTGGGATTACCACACATACCAGCATGCTCAACTTATTTGTTGAAATGGGATCTTGCTAACTTTTTGCCCAGATTGGCCTCAAACCTTCATCCTCCTGATCTCTGCCTACTACATAGCTGGGATTGCAGGCATGCACCACCATGTCCAGCATCCCTGAGACTTCTTTTTTTATATATTCAAATTTTTTTTTTTTAGAATATATTCATTATACAGGGGGGGATTCATAGTGACAATTCCAATTAGGCTTATATTATACATTAATTACATTGCCCTCATTGTCTCTCCCTCTCAGCCTCCTCCCTGTCCCACTTAAAGCACTTGCAGGAAATTTCTTAGTTCTGTTTCATTTAGGTATATGAAGTCCATCAACTATATACCATCATCTAAATCTCCTACCTTCACCATCCCCCCTCTCACGAGTACCCCCCCCACATATACACTGTACCTATTTTACAGTCCTGTTTTTCATTATTAATGCTTAACTTGATGTTCAAAGGGGTTTCTCAATATATGCCCACTGTGGGTATACTTTACTTTGGTCCGTTCAACTCCTTCCATTACTCTCTTTTATTCCTTTACCTCCCACCCCTCATTTTTTCCCTGAGAATTCTTTAGAGACTGTATAGGTCAAAAGTATTTTCATACCAAGCATAGTGGCATACACCTGTAATCCTAGTTACTTGAGAGCCCAGGGATGGGAGGGCTGTGACTGGAGGCAGCTGAGATCCCACACACACACCACAAATAAAAAGCAGAACGCTGTTTCAAGAAACAAGTCAGGAGTCAGGTATTATGCACAGCTGTAATCCCATTACCAGGAGGTAGAGATAGGAAGACTGGTATCCAGGGCCAACCTAGGCAAAAGCACAAGACCCTATCTGAAAAACAACTAAAGCAAAGAGGGTCTGGGGATATAACTCAAGTGTTGAGTGATAGAGCACTTGCAGCCCTGAGTTCAAAACCTCAGTACTATTTTTCCATAATGATACTAAGATATTAATTACTATTTTCACTGTAGCTATAAAAGCATTGGTGAATAAAACTGATACATTTATCTCTTAGAATGAATCAAGACAAAGGTAACAAACTACTACTAGTAGACTTTAGTAGCCATTTTAACTTAGTGAAGACTTAAAAATTATTGATTTTGTTAAATCTCAACCCTTGAGTATACACTTTAAATATTCTGCATGACAAAATAGGAAACATACGTAAAGTGCTTCTGCTTCATACCCAAGTGTGATGTTTGGGGAAAACGCTTATGTGTGCATTTGCGTTATGAGCTTTGCTCTAGCTACTTTTTTCAGTTTTTTTTTATTGGAAAGAATGACAGCTATAGTTATTAAGACTTAGGTATTTGGCATGTATGTTCTACAAAATGAATGAAGTGAATAAATAGTGTGCCTGTCACCTCAAAGAAAAAACTGACAGTGTTTATTGCCAAAATTCAAGCTTTTAAGCAAGACTAGAAGTATAGAAAACTCTTTTCTATCACCATGAGCAAGGTGGCTTTGCAATACTCACAATTTCTTGTGATGAGACCAAAGCAACATTAACAAATGTGAGAGGGCTTTTTTTGTTTTGCTTTGTTTTGTTTTATTGTGTAATGACCTGTGCCAGCACTTGGAAGTTTGATGTAACCCATTGGACCAGTATTTTCTAAATGGCAAATGTGTGGTAGTACAAAATTATGTATGGCTGAAAATCCATTCTGAGTACAAGATAAACCAATGGATTTTAATGTACTAATACAAAAGGCACATTAGCCTGCAGTCCACATAAGCTGAACTTTAAGAAATTACCACTTGTCAAGTTGTGGTATAGTGTCAAAGAAGAATTCCACAATTATATGAAAAGGGCATTCAAGTATTCCTTGAATACTATGTGAATGGAGTTTTTCTTCATGTACTTAACCACATTGCAACCATTTCCTACATATTGCAACAGAATGAATGAATGTACATGCATGTATAAGAATCCAAGGTTGGGGATGGAGCTCAGTGATACAGCACTTGCCTAGCATGTGCAAGGCCCTGTATTCGATCCCCAGTACTTCAAGAAGGAGGGGAAAAAAATCTAGCAATCACCTATTAAGGCAAACTTTAAAGAGATTTGCCAATATAAAACAATACTGTTCATCTCACTAACTTTTTTCTTGTTTTAATTTTTATATATTTTTGGAAAATGAATATATGTGGATACATAATTGGTTTCTTTTTTAAATTGTTTTATTAGCATATATTAGTTATACAGGGAAGAGTCATTGTGACATTTACATACATGCTTACAATGAATTTTAATTAGATTCACTCCCCTCATCCCCTCTACCCCTTCTTAGAACAATTTCAACTGGTTTCATTGTTCTATTTTCATACCATAATTGGTTTCTTAAATGAATTAGTAAATATTTTCTAAATTTCTGTTTTCATTTCAAATGTGGTACTTATCAGTATAGGTAAGCCATGTAAACAGAAGCTTTTTCAGATTCTTGATGATTTTTAAGAAATTAAATAGGTCCTGAGACCAAAAAGTTTTGAGAACTGCTGTCCTTAGTCATCCATTATTAATAATGAATTAATTTTTCCTGTACAGCTAGAATAATAGTCCTTTTGTACCACCTTTTCAAAAATTGAGAAAAATAGTTATGCAAATCATTCTCTGTGTGCTGTGGTTCAGATGAGAAACCCTGGGTGAGCACAGCTGGAAGGACTAGGGAATAACTAGGGGACAGTGTTCCTTTAGGTAGAAGTTGTCCATTCTTAGGTGGCAGTAGTGGGGCTAAGTTCTGAGTAAAGAAGAGATACCAGTTATGGGAAGATTTCGGGGGGGAAAAATTCCTAGTAGTATTACAGCTAACTGAAAAGGCCTGGATGTGGGAATAAGATTGGCATGTTTGGGTACATAAGTCAATTTGGAGACAAGTAAACAAGGGAAGGAGTAATACAGCATAAAGCCAAAGAGGTAGCAAAATGACTTTGGGCCTAATTGCACTGGGTAGGCAAATATGAAGAACTTTAAGCAGGAGGGGATATGGTCTGATTAGCAAATACTTGTAGGGTAGGGGAGCAAATGGTCTGTGGGAGCAGGGGCAAGAGTAGAGGCAGGGAAACATATTAGGAAATCACTGCTGGTGATCAGATTACAGCTGTCAGCAGTGGATAAGAATTGGTCACATTTTAGTTCTGTTTTGGAGCCTGAAGTGGCAGGATTCTAATATACTAGATATGGATAAGAAGGAAATCCAGTGTGTTTCCTAGGGGCTTTTTGTCCTAGGGTAGTTGGGTGTTATTGGATCAATGGCATCTGGTTACAAGGAATTCTCTGTAGGAAATATCATGAACACTTTTTTCTTTTCTTAATAAGTTTTCCTAATTATAAAAGTTGTAACTGTTCCTATAGAAAACTTGACAAGTATAATAATACATAAATAAAATAAAAATCACCTGATATCACAAAATTAACAACTGAAACATTTCTTTCAAAACATATAATACAAACATATATCTTGCTTATAAGTATAAAATTAAAATTATAGTCTAGTTTTTTAAAGTCTGTTTTTTATTAGCATATAATAGTTTTACAGAGGGATACACTGATATTTACATAGTTGCTTACAATATATCTTAGTTAGATTTATCCCCTCCATCATTCTCTCTCTCTTCCCCCTCCTTCTTGTTAGGGAGGAGGTTTCATTCTCTTATTTTCATATTTGAGCACAAAATACATCCACCATATTCACCCCATATTTTAGTTGTTTAAGATTTTTTGTTTGGTTTGTTTTTGCTGTGCTGGGTATAGAACCCAGGGCCTTGTGTATGCTAGGCAAGCACTCAACCACTGAACCATACCCCCCAGCTCAATATTCTACTTTTTTGTGTTGTCTCTATTACTAGAAATACTGGAATGAACATCCTTATGCATAACACCCTTTGTTTACATACATAATTGTATCCTGAGGTTAAATCCTAGAAATTATAATGTAGCTCAAAGACTGTGAATACTTTTTTTTTTTTTTTTTTTGGTGGCACTGGGGTTTGAACTCAGGGCCTCCACACTTGCTAGGTAGGCCCTCTACCACTTGAGCCACTCTGCCAGCCCAAGTTGAACATTTTTAATGCTTGTGATGCTTACTGACAGTTTTCCCTTCAGGAAAGTTCCCTTAACAGCTGTTTAGGAGACTATCTGTTTTACTTCATCCTGAGTAGTAATAGCTATCATATTTTTAATTTTTGCTAGTCTGATAAAGGAAGCCTTTTATCTCTAGTTTAAGTTTAAAATTAACTTTATTTCATTTATTTACAGCTATTTGAATTTTTTGTGAAGTTCTTTTCTTTCTTTTTCTTTTTGTCAGTATTGGGGTTTGAACTCAGGGCTTCATGCTTACAAGGAAGGAATTCTACCACTTGAGCCACATGTCCAGGGACTACCCCATCTCCCTTTTTTCTTTTCTTTTAGTTTTTGGATAAGATCTTGTGTTTTTGCCTGGAGTTGGTCTATGACCTTCCTACCTGTCTACAGCCTCACAATTAGCTGGGACCACAGGAATGCACCACAATGCCCAGCTTATTTGTTGAGATGGATCTCACTAACTTTTTGAACGGGCCTGAAACAGTGTTCCTCCCTCTATTTCCATCTCCCAAATAGCTGGAATTGAGCCTTTTAATTTTATTGTAGACTCTGAAAGGATTTTTTTAGACCGAAGTTTGAATGTATACGTAGTCAGATATTTTCTTTGTTATTCCTTCCACTCATCTTTAGAAAATTCTCCCCCATTCAAAGATGAAATAACTGTATTTTACTCTAGTTTTATACTTTATTAGACATGAAAGAGTGTACACTTAGAATTTTTTCCTTATGATTATGAAAATTTTCTGATAATCACCGTCAACATATTTTCTTGTCTAGCACCTCAAACTTTACTATCAAAATTATTTGGTTTGATTCCTCACTTCAGGTTTTACAGACATTTCACCAGAGGAGTTGAGGCTTGAATACCATAACTTCTTAACCAGCAATAACTTACAGAGTTATGTAAGTTTGTTTCCTATTCATCTACCTCAGTAGCAAATTGGCTGTCAATACTGTTTTCTCTAGAGTGGTTTGCTTGTGTTTTGGCAAAGTTGATAAAGGCTTTAAATTTTTTTTTCTAGGTTACTTCCTTTGAAATTGGTTATCTAAATTGATGATAATATATTTTGACTATAGTAATCAGGAAAACAGTGTTTTTACTACAAATTACCCATCAGTCAGTCATCCCTTACATCATTTGACAGATATTTATTGTGCATCTGATAGATGTGGATCCCATAATGAATTCTAAGAAAACAAAGTTAAATAAGATGTAGTCTGTTATACAGATAACATCCTCATGTGTCAAATATCAAGAAAAAAAAAAAATGGGGCGGGGGCAAGGAGGGGAAGTCCTGAAGAAAATGATGTATTTTTCTATAAGTCATGATCATGCATTTCAAATAGTACACATATTCATGTCCTACCCAGATATAACTAACTGTGCTGCCCAGTACTTGTGATGATCAAGGCGATACAGGAATTAGAGAACAGGAAGAGGCGACCAGAGCTGAAATGTCTTTGGCAAATAGGAACAGGTCAATGCAAGTTTTACAGTTATGCACCATAAAACTGTTATGTAAATGTTTTGTGAGTTTGGCAAATAATGTGAAGTTGCTATTGAAGAAATTTACTTAAACACTCAATATTGAGTATTTTTCTGTCTTCTCTCTTCAGCTAAATTCTGTCCAACAGTTAATCAATCAATGGAGAAATAGGATAAATGAACTGAAAAATCTAAATACCTCAACTAAAGTAGTTTTGGTAAGTATTGGAAAGTTCTCTTTAGGGAAGTGTCTTCTGATTGGCTCTTTCACAGAGGACATTTCACTTTGGATTTGGAAAGCAAAGCAAAAATTCTTTTGTCGAGAATTATATGTGGACTAGCACTGTGGCTCAAGTGGCAGAGTGCCTGACTAGCAAGCACAAGGCCCAGCGTTCAAACCAGAAAGTAAAAAATACAAGTTAAATATGTGCATACTCAAAATATCACTTCAAGTTGAGATCCTAGAATTGCTTTCACTCTGCTCCTCAGTTAGAGAAGCAGGGTTAGCCAGGCACTCTGGGGGCTGAGGCAGCAGGATCATGAGTTCATGTAGCTGTGCTACATAGCGAGACCCTGTCTCAACACTCCAGTTTCTCCTCCTCCCGCAAAAAAGAAGAAAGGAAAGTAGAGATAATTAAAAACTTTTTAGGGTAAATTTTTTAGCTTTGGTTGTACTAGTTGTGAAAATTGAGAAATAGTACATAAATTCAAGTATTAAAAGTTCTCTGTGTTTAAAAAGAAATTACTTCAAAAAATAATATGAATGCATATTCAGACTTAGGTATACTTTTGTGACCAAAGGACACTTACCATGGATCCCTTGTCTTAAACAGAAATGCCTTTAGAACATGCTGCCCACTTGTCTGCAAGGATACATAGTCCTGACTAGACTCTTGTACAAACTAATTTCTTTCATCTTTCTGTTGTAATGCCATTTGAATTTAGTAAGACTTTTTAGAAATATTCCATCCCTAGGTAAGAAATGGCCCATCATCACCATTAATGAGAGCTGATTGATGGAGGAGGGATAACTGAGTCCAAGGAACTGCACAACTTCCCTCGGGGCTGGAAATTCCCTGCTCTTTGCTGATCTGCTAGGCCCCTACATAGCTGATCTGGGATAACCCATCCCTTGCTGGATTAGCATGTGTTGGTGTTCATTCCCTCTTTATCATGAGTAGGAATTCATTGTATGGATGTTCTAGAATTTGTCCATTTATCTGTTAATGAATATTAACTATGGAAAAGACACAGCTCATCTATAAAAGGAGATGAACAGTTGCTGGGGTCCAGGAAAAAGGAGGGGTTGACTGGGTAGAGACAAAGGAAATTTTTAGGGGGTTTTGAATCTTAATTGTGGTGGTAGTAGTTAAAAATTTGTCAAAATTCATTCAAATATATTAATAAAATTGAATGCATATTATGTAAATTGAACCACAAAAAGTTGATTTTTTTGAAATGTTATTGGGGTTTCCAAATGAACGAAGTTCTGTTTGGTTTGATAAGGAAAGTTTTGGAGGAAAGGAGTAAGTAAAAACCTCCCTTGAAAAGGGGGTTAACAAATTAGTAGAATTAGGAATGCAAAAGGGGAAATAACAACAAACACCATGGAAGTCCAGGAAATCATCAGAGACTACTTTGAGAACCTATATTCAAATAAATTTGAAAATCTAAAAGAAATGGACAGATTTCTAGATACATATGATCATCCAAAACTGAACCAAGAGGAAATTAATCACCTGAATAGACCTATAACACAAAATGAAATTGAAGCAGCAATCAAGAGTCTCCCCAAAAAGAAAAGTCCAGGACCTGATGGATTCTCTGCTGAATTCTATCAGACCTTTAAAGAAGAACTGATACCAACCCTCCTTAAACTGTTCCACGAAATAGAAAGGGAAGGAAAACTGCCAAACACATTTTATGAAGCCAGTATTACACTTATCCCAAAACCAGGCAAAGACACCTCCAAAAAGGAGAACTATAGGCCAATCTCCTTAATGAACATTGATGCAAAAATCCTCAACAAAATAATGGCAAACCGAATTCAGCAACACATCAAAAAGATTATTCACCACGACCAAGTAGGCTTCATCCCAGGGATGCAGGGGTGGTTCAACATACGAAAATCAATAAACGTAATAAACCACATTAACAGAAGCAAAGACAAAAACCACTTGATCATCTCAATAGATGCAGAAAAAGCCTTTGATAAGATCCAACATCATTTCATGATAAAAGCTCTAAGAAAACTAGGAATAGAAGGAAAGTTCCTCAACATTATAAAAGCTATATATGACAAACCTACAGCCAGCATTATACTTAACGGAGAAAAATTAAAACCATTCCCTCTAAAATCAGGAACCAGACAAGGATGCCCACTATCTCCACTCCTATTCAACATAGTACTGGAATTCCTAGCCAAAGCAATTAGGCAAGAAGAAGGAATAAAAGGAATACAAATAGGTAAAGAAACTGTCAAAATATCCCTATTTGCAGACGACATGATCCTATACCTTAAAGACCCAAAAAACTCTACTCAGAAGCTTCTAGACATCATCAATAGCTATAGCAAGGTAGCAGGATATAAAATCAACATAGAAAAATCATTAGCATTTCTATACACTAACAATGAGCAAACGGAAAAAGAATGTATGAAAACAATTCCATTTACAATAACCTCAAAAAAAATCAAATACCTAGGTGTAAACCTAACAAAAGATGTGAAAGACCTCTACAAGGAAAACTATACACTTCTGAAGAAAGAGATTGAGGAAGACTATAGAAAGTGGAGAGATCTCCCATGCTCATGGATTGGTAGAATCAACATAGTAAAAATGTCGATACTCCCCAAAGTAATCTACATGTTTAATGCAATTCCCATCAAAATTCCAATGACATTCATCAAAGAGATTGAAAAATCTACTGTTAAATTTATATGGAAACACAAGAGGCCACGAATAGCCAAGGCAATACTCAGTCAAAAGAACAATGCAGGCGGTATCACAATACCTGACTTGAAACTATATTACAAAGCAATAACAATAAAAACAGCATGGTACTGGCACAAAAACAGACATGAAGACCCGTGGAACAGAATAGAGGATCCAGATATGAAGCCACACAACTATAAGCAGCTTATCTTTGACAAAGGAGCTAAAAATATACGATGGAGAAATAGCAGCCTCTTCAACAAAAACTGCTGGGAAAACTGGTTAGCAGTCTGCAAAAAACTGAAACTAGATCCATGTATATCACCCTATACCAAGATTAACTCAAAATGGATCAAGGATCTTAATATCAGACCCCAAACTCTTAAGTTGATACAAGAAAGAGTAGGAAATACTCTGGAGTTAGTAGGTATAGGTAAGAACTTTCTCAATGAAACCCCAGCAGCACAGCAACTAAGAGATAGCATAGATAAATGGGACCTCATAAAACTAAAAAGCTTCTGTTCATCAAAAGAAATGGTCTCTAAACTGAAGAGAACACCCACAGAGTGGGAGAAAATATTTGCCAACTATACATCAGACAAAGGACTGATAACCAGAATATACAGGGAACTTAAAAAACTAAATTCTCCCAAAACTAATGAACCAATAAAGAAATGGGCACGTGAACTAAACAGAACTTTCTCAAAAGAAGAAATTCAAATGGCCAAAAAACACATGAAAAAAATGCTCACCATCTCTAGCAATAAAGGAAATGCAAATTAAAACCACGCTAAGATTCCACCTCACCCCTGTTAGAATAGCCATCATCAGCAACACCACCAACAACAGGTGTTGGCGAGGATGCGGGGAAAAAGGAACCCTCTTACACTGTTGGTGGGAATGTAGACTAGTACAACCACTCTGGAAAAAAATTTGGAGGCTACTTAAAAAGATGGACATCGATCTACCATTTGACCCAGCAATACCACTCTTGGGGATATACCCAAAAGACTGTTACTCCAGAGGCACCTGCACATCCATGTTTATTGCGGCACTATTCACAATAGCCAAGTTATGGAAACAGCCAAGATGCCCCAGCACTGACGAATGGATTAAGAAAATGTGGTATCTGTACACAATGGAATTTTATGCAGCCATGAAGAAGAACGAAATGTTATCATTTGCTGGTAAATGGATGGAATTGGAGAACATCATTCTGAGTGAGGTTAGCCTGGCCCAAAAGACCAAAAATCGTATGTTCTCCCTCATATGTGGACATTAGATCAAGGGCAGACACAACAAGGGTATTGGACTATGAGCACATGATAAAAGCGAGAGCACACAAGGGAGGGGTGAGGATAGGTAAGACACCTAAAAAACTAGCTAGCATTTGTTGCCCTTAACACAGAGAAACTAAAGCAGATACCTTAAAGCAACTGAGGCCAATAGGAAAAGGGGAACAGGTACTAGAGAAAAGGTTAGATCAAAAAGAATTAACCTAGAAAGTAACACCCACACACAGGAAATCAATGTGAGTCAATGCCCTGTATAGCTATCCTTATCTCAACCAGCAAAAACCCTTGTTCCTTCCTATTATTGCTTATACTCTCTCTACAACAAAATTAGAAATAAGGGCAAAATAGTTTCTGCTGGGTATTGAGGGGGGTGAGAGGGAGGGGGCGGAGTGGGTGGTAAGGGAGGGGGTGGGGGCAGGGGGGAGAAATGAACCAAGCCTGTATGCACATATGAATAATAAAAGAAAAATGAAAAAAAAAAAAAGAAAAGGGGGTTAAGATTTCACTTAAAAGAGATGAAAGAGCATAAAATATTTTTAAGGACTAGGAAATGCTTACTGGATTTTAGTGGTAAGCTTTTAACTGTAATTGTGAATCCACTTCAGTTCAAGCATAAGAGTAGACTGGGTATCCTCTAAAAATCCTTTGCACCTATATCTAGATTTCCTTTTTTTTTTTTTTTTTTTTGACAGGACCGGGTTTTGACTGAACTTAGAGTCTCACACTTGGTAGGCAGGGGCTTTACCACTTGAGCCACTCTTCTAGCCCTGTATTTCTTGATAAATGTAGCTCTAACCTTATAGACAATGAAATGTATTGTTAAAAAATATTTTTCTGGTTGTACTATGTGCTCTTTACAGAAATTTAGAAAGCATAAACTTAAAATCATCCATAATACTCAACCAGAGATAATCACCATTAACTCATTGATGTACATTTTTCCATGCATATTCGTATTATTAGTTGATATTACACTTTATACAACATTATATCTTACCTTTTTCGACATCACATGGGCATTTTTCCATGTTAACATTTATCTTCACTTGTTAAATGCACATTTTAAAATTGAATTTGGCTGTAAAGTGTATAGAAAAGGTACTTGAGAACTATTCATCAAGCATTTTATTACTTGAATACTTTTTTAAAGCTCTCCAACATAAAGGATGGAGTAAATAAAGCAGCACCTGCATTTGGATTTGGAAGTAGACAAGCAGGAGCATTTGGGTCAAAAGGTAAGTGATAAAGCAATGCAGGACTTTGCTGATTCAAAAAATTAAGATTTCATAACTTTCGACTTATAAACCCTGAATCACCACTTGAAATCACCCTCATAAATTCTGTCTTCCTTTATGGAACCTCAAAGAAATTTGCTCATTAAGCATTGTGAAAAGCAGGCCAGAATGGACATGTGCTTTGAAAGACAGACACTACAGCTCTGGTTATAAAAGTACATTCAGGGGGTTTGTAAGAATACACAGCTATGGTAGTGGTACCTTTGAGATTTTTCTTACCACTGTACACCTGTCAAGTGATGGCTCTGGTGAAAGAAGGTAGCAATGCAAAAGTGAAAGTCCACTCCCAAGTCCCTGAGATTTCTCTTAGGTGAAGGTAAATCACAGTAGCAGAAACAACAGGAAAATAGGATTTATGAGTTGTTCTGACCTCTCTCCTTTTCACTTTCCTTCCAATAAACATATCATCCAAACATAGCAAAAATAAGATAGGGGGGGGAGTGATGTGGCTACATTTTTCAACTATAACGATTTCTTTTTCTGTTTTTTGTAGGTTTTCCAGTGAATAACAGCAGCAACGATAGTGCTCAGAATTTTAGTTTTAAAGCAAGCCCTGGATTTGTCACTGCCCCTTCTGGAAACCCTTCGGTGTTTGGGAGTCCTCCAGCATTTGGTGCTGTACCCTCTGCCAGTTCTGCCATCTCTACTTGCACTCCAGCTTTTGGATTTGGGAAGCCTGGAATCACATTGGCTGCTTCATTTTCATTCAAGAGCCCTGTAGCTTCCAGTTTTGGATCAGCTGGATTTTCTGGATTTCCAGCTTCCTTGGCGTCAGGCTGTGTTGGGGCTTCAGTGGCCCCAGCCTTCGGAAGTAGCAGTTCTGTGGCTGGTTTTGGTGGTCCTAGTTCACATTCTCACACTGCTTTTTCCAAAGAGACTAGTGACATCTTTGGCAGTAACAACATGTCTGCCTGCAGTGCCACTGACACTACCGATAATGTGCTATTCACACCCAAGCATCAACTAAGAGTAGACGAACTGGAGCAATTTCAGTCCAAGAAATTTACTTTGGGAAAAATTCCATTAAAGCCACCACCTGTGGAGCTTTTAAGTATGTAAAAGGGCAACTAGGATCAACCTGGAGCTCATGTGTGCTAGGCAAGCACTCTACCTCTCAGCCCTACCCCCAGCCCTAATCTTGAGTGGTTCATATGAAAGCAGAGCTATATATGCATATATGTCCATATATACACTTATGTATATGAAGAATACAGCTTTCAGTGATACTTTAAGGATTTTAGCTCTAACATTTTTTTTCTTAAGCCTAACTAAAACAACCAAAAGAAATCAACAAGCAAAAGGAATTTTTCTATACTGTAATTATGAACAGAACTGAAAACTTGTATTGAATAAAGTGATTTTCTCATTCTATACCACTTTACTGTCTCACTCTAAATAGTGTTTTGTGTGTGTGTGTGTGTACATATGATGCTGGGGATCAGACTCAAGGCCTTAGACATGCTAGGCACGTGCTCTGTCACTGAACTACATCCCTAGCCCCTGATTTTTTAAGTGAAAAAAAAACCCTTACCTAATAAAAGATAGGTACTCTTAATTATCTTAGCAAATATGCAAAGAAGTCAATCCCAGAGGATCCAGATTCTGTGAACAACTGTATTATTCCAACTAACGGTCTGGAAACCTGACATTTGGAACAGTCTATACCCAGGATTTTTCTTTTTGATATTTTAAACCATCTGTGGCATGGAGATAGTAAGGAGACCATAAGTTTCTTCTTTGGTCTCAAGCTCTAAAGACTTTTCAGTATTCTAACTTACAGAAGAGTCCTCGAATATTCCTGCCCCTACATTACCTATAGATTGGAGTCTTCGTCCATTCCTGCTTTATAACAAAAAATCTGAGCCTGGGTAATTTATTTCTTACAGTTCTGGAGGATGGAAGTTGAAGGTTTAGGTGCCTGCTGGTTCAGTATCTGTTAAGAGCCTAATCTCTCGTTCAAGGTGGCAGTTGTTGCTACATCCTCATATGACAGAAGGGGAAATGGAAAAGAGAGATGAATGCTGTGTCTTCACGTGGCAAGTAGAAGAGAAAAACCCATTTCTCAAGCCCTTATATAAGAGTTCCTAATCTCATCCATAAGGGGTCTGTCTTCAATCACTTAAAGATACCCACCTTTTAGTACTAGCACATTGGGGAATAAGTTTCAACAGAAATGTGTTGAAACCCCCCCCCCCACCGGCTCCAGTAATTGATTCTGACCCTAGCAATTGATTACAGGCTCCCTTGGATCCCAATTGAGCTTCCCAGTGTCCATGAGACTCTCAGAGCATGCAAGAACCCACCATTTTCAAGTATATCTGAATATAAGAATCACCTGAGGTGCTTATTTAACATACCAGATTATGGGCCTTTCCATTGGGCTGGGCTTAAGTATGTTAAGTATTCCAAATGATCATTTGGCAAGTTTGGGAAGCCAGCCTGTCCAGCTACATTTTAGCTACTTAAGTGAACTTGATTTGGAAGTGAAGGATGGACTGCAGGAAGTCAAAAAAGGTGATAACTGGCCAAGGAGACACTTCTTCCCAGGAAACGCAACCTGAGAGACATCTCTGCCCTGAGGCAATACACCAAAAAAAAGCTTTAAAACCCAATCTCCAACCTGACCCACGGGACCACCAGTTTCCAGGTCTCCCTGCCTGCCCCCATGCAGCTTTTCTCTTTACAAATAAAATCTTTCTGACCTTTGCTGCTTGAGGCCACCTGTGCTTTCATTCTCAGAGTGGACCCAAGAACCCTGAACACCTGAAATTCTTGTGTGTGTCATCTGTGCATTGTATTTGGCAATGTACGAAGGGACAAGTCTTCACCTGAGGTCAGTACAGGTTGTACCAAACTGAAGAAGACTGCCTAGGAAGTGACTGTTTTCGTCCTGCACTCCGAGGGAGTCTATTTTCCAGGAGAGACCCTCCCCCCATGGCTTAGCTACAGTGGACCTCTCAGGCTGAACTTTCTTTCTCTCTCTCTCTCCCTCTGTCTCTCTAAAGAGGGTTTCTCTCTCAGGAACCTGAGGAAAAGCTCCAAGCCCATGATAGCTGTAAGGCAGTCAACCTGGGAAATTGGGGGCCAACCAGGGCCTTATACCAACTGCCAATGCTAAATTTCAGTGCACCAAGGCTGTTTTTCCTCTCAACTCTTGACTCCCTCCCTCCTTAAACTCTCTCCCTTTCAAAATCAGACCTGCTTAGGAGGAAGTCCGAAAACAGCCGGTGGAAAGGAAAGTTTCTCTTCAAGCTATAAGGGTATTCTGGCCTGGGCACTCCCTGGTGTCACCTGAAGGCTGAAGATGCAACTTCCTGACCCGCCCTGAGGCTCCAAAGGTGGCTAAGTCTTGGGCCCCTCCAGCCATGTCTGTGGCAAACAGACAATTAGATCTCTTACACTTCTTTCACAGTTCCTGTAGCCCAAGAGTGGAGGTCACCCCTTGCTTCCAGTGCTCCAGTACTGCCTCTCACAGGATTGACCTGGACAGCTGTGATGACAATAATCCCTCATGCGTTGAGCCTGGAAACTCTCTTTTCCTCCAACCCTCAGCTTCTCCTTCCTCTTTCCCAAGTAGTTCCAGATGAGTGGCCTCCCCTCTTTGTTCTAAACAGAAGTGGGCTAACTTCTTCAGTGAGTTTAGGAAAAACCCCTGCATTGCCCATGACAGACACCAGAAAGTGCTACTCTTTAACTTGGACTTAACTGCCTTTGGTTAAGCAGGTTCCATAGTCTGCTCTCAGGGAAAAAAAAACAACAGTTAAAGGGATAGAGACCTCACTGAGCTTCTCCACTTTTGTCCCTTACTACAACAACAACAACAACAAAAAAAAAAAAAAAAAATATATATATATATATATATATATATATATATATATATATATATATATACGCCTCACAGGATATATAGGGGAGAAAAGTCTACCTCATAGGGAGTCCCCATCCAGGTTTCCGCAGGGTCCTCCCTCTGGTCACGTAAGCCCTCTTGGTTACTTTGATAGAGTTATTTTTAGATTACAAGCCTGCAGCTGGTAGAGGAGAACCAGGTACCTAGGTCGAGGGCAAACAGGCAAGTCAAAATAAATAGATAAGAAATTGATCAGGGGCATTGAGGGGAGGGTGTCTTGGTAAGTGAACCAAGGCCAGAGCCTCCCACCCAATGACTGGTCCCAGGGCCTCCCATCCAGGCTCCTGTGACCACCATAAAAGCAAAGGAGCCCTGAGTGATACTTACTATTGAAAAGCACAAGGTCAGCCTCCTTATCAATACTAGAGCCAGCATCTCAGCTATTCCTTTCTCTCCCAGACCCAGGTCCTCCAAGAAAATTACTGTTTGGGGCATATCAGGCCAGTCTCTAGAGTGTTATTTCCTCAGCACTTAGCCTGCTCCTGGGGAGATTTCCATTTCTGTCACTCCTTTTTAATTGTCCCAGAAACCCCTACTCCTCTGCTAGGGCAAGACCTTCTATCTAAACTGAGGATACACCTCCTTTTACCCCCAGGAGAGTACTGTTGCTTGCCCCTGATAGAGGAACAAGTAGACCCCACAGTGTGGATGGATGGACACACGTGGGACAGGCACGAACAGCTGCCCCAGTCCTAGTTTATCTCAAGGACCCCTCCTGGTTTCCCCATCAAAAACAATATCCTTTAAAGCCAGAAGTTAAGGAGGGGCTAATTCCCATAATCAAAGACTTAAAAAGACAGGGACTGCTAATAGAATGCTCCAGCCCATATAATACTCCTATTCTCAGTGTCAGGAAGGGACCTAAAAAACGGAGGCTAGGCCAGGATCTTCGCCTGATCAACGAAGCAGTAGTGCCTCTCCACCCTGTAGCTCCAAAACCCTATACGCTCTTAGCCCAAATACCTCTGGGTACCGCTTACTACTCTGTCCTGGATTTAAAAGATGCCTTCTTTTGCATTCCTTTACACCCTAAAAGTCAACCTATCTTTGCCTTTGAGGACTCCACACAGAAGTCTGAACAGGTCACCTGGACTGTCCTCCCCCAGGGATTCAGAGACAGCCCCCATCTCTTTGGGTTGGCTCTAACCCAAGATTTGGCAGAATGGCAATACCCACAAGCTACTCTGCTACAATATGTGGATGATCTCCTGCTCTGTGGACTGCCTGAGCCTGTCATTTTGCAAGTCACTGAATCCTTACTAAACTTCCTAGCAGATAGAGGATATAAAATCTCTAAAGAAAAAGCCCAATTGTGTCAGTCTAAGGTTACATATTTAGGTCTTGTCCTGGAGAAGGAAATGAGGGCTCTAGGAGAAGACAGAATCCATCTGATCCTGACATTTCCTCTACCTAAAACTCTAAAGCAATTGAGGGCCTTTTTGGGGGGTCACAGGATACTGTAGAATTTGAATCCTGGGATATGCAGACCTAGCCAGGCCCTTATATCAAATCCTTCAGGAAGCACAGAAGGATCCCCAGCCCTTTATTGAATGGGATGACAAGTCAGGAAAATGCATTCCAGCAGTTAAAAAAGGCCCTTATGACAGCTCCAGCCCTGGGTTTCCCAGCACAGGACAAGTTTCAATTATATGTCTATGAAAAGGGAGGACTGGCCTTAGGAGTGGTGACTCAGCTCCGGGGCATCACTCCCCAGGCAGTAGGCTACTTAAGTAAGGAATTAGACCAGGTAGCCAAGATATGGCCAGGATGTCTTAGAGCAGTGACTTCTAGTGCCTGAAGCTCAAAAACTTATCCTAAACCGCCGCCTCATGGTTTATACCCCACATGACCTAGGGGGAATTTTAAACTCAAAAGGAAAACTTTGGCTATCTGACAGCTGTCTACTTAAATACCAGGCCCAGCATCTGGGAGGGACAGGAATAACTCTAAGGACCTTTCAGAGCCTAAACCCTGCATCCCTTCTACCAGAGGCAGAGGGAAATCCCGAACACTCATGTGAGGAGGTACTAGTGGAGAATTATGCTGCCCGACCTGACTTAACTGATCAACCCTTAAAAAACCCAGATCTAGAATTATACACTCACAGCAGTTCCTTTGTCAAGAATGGTGTCAGACATGCAGGGTTTGCGGTTGTGACAGAATTTGGCATCCTCAAATTAGGTCTTTTTCCTCCTAATACAAGTGCTCAATTGGCAGAATTAGTGGCCCTAACAGAAGCTCTAAAACTGTCAAAAGAACAGAGAGTCAACATCTATACACATCTAAGTATGCCTTCCTGATCCTGCATGCTCATGCAGTCATCTGGAAGGCAAGAGGAATGCTAACTACAACAGGCTGTCCCATTAGACATGCTCGTGACATACCAGCCCTCCTAGATGCTGTTCTATTGCCTAAAGAGGTCTCGGTGATTCATTGTAGAGGTCACCAAAAAAGGGGAAGATAAGATAGCAAAGGGAAACAAAGCAGCTGACGAAGCAGCTAAGTGGGCAGCCATGCAGGACTATACAGCTGGCCCTCTCCTCTGGAAGAGGACTCTCCTTCCCCCCAGAGAGACCACAATATCAATCAGAGGAAAGTAAGCAAGCCTCAGGGTACCAGTTAGATCACCAGGGCTGGTGGATGTCCCTTGGAGGGAAGCTATGGCTACTTGAGGCACTCCAGTGGAAAATTCTTAAGACTCACCACCAACTCTATCATTTGGGCTTAGACAGTACTTTGGTTTTGGTTAACAAAATGTTTGGGGGGACTAAATTAAGGGACACTGCCTAACAAGTTGTACAGGGATGTGAAATATGCCAAAAAAAAAAAAATCCCAATAATAAAAGACTCCAGGCACCAGGGGCACAGAGACAGGGATCCTATCCAGGGGAAGACTGGCATACGCCAGGGGGACCAAAGTAAAAACTGCTGTTAGTATTTGTGGATACATTCACTGGGTGGGTGGAGGCCTTTCCTTTGCAGTACAGAACGTGCTAGGGAGGTGGTCTGAGTTCTAATCACAGAAATAATTCCTCACTTTGGTCTCCCAAAACCTTTCAAAGTGATAATGGGCCTGCATTTAAGGCAGAAGTAACTCAGGGACTCTCTAGTCACTAGGCATAGAATACCACCTCGACTGTGCCTGGCATTCCCAATCATCTGGAAAGGTAGAAAAAACAAATGAACTTTTAAAAAATCACCTGGCTAAATTGGCCCAAGAAACCCACGCCCCCTGGACCAAGGTCCTCCCTATTGCCCTCATTAGGCTCAGAAACATCCCAGGCAAGCAGCGACTGACCCCTTTCCAATCTCCATATAGCAGGCCTTTCCTAACCAATGACCTCCTTCTTGACCAAGAAACAGTTCAGTTAATTTCCCATGTCACTCAACTTGCTAAATTCCAACAAGCACTCTCAGAGATCAAACAAGCCACCCCCAGGGAGAATATAAAGGGACCCCCTCTCTTTTGCCCTTGTGACCTAGTCCTAATAAAGTCTCCAAATCCAACCAGGACTTAAACACCCCGCTCTGGGAGGGGCCATATCCAGTCATTCTGTCTACCCCAACAGCAATGCGAGTGACCGGCCTGGATTCCTGGATCCATCATTCAAGAGTCAAGAGCTGGAATTCCTCTGCGAACATCACATCTCCACCTCCAGACCCAGAATTGGAGCCTACCTCCTTCTCATGTGAACCTTTGGATGGATTAAAACTGCTGTTCAAAAAGAAAACGCCTACAGATACAGATAAGTCACCTTCATAAGCCTTCTTGATCCAAACCTCCAATACCTCTAATCAGTCTATTCATTCTGCTTGTAATTACTTTGGGAACAGGACTAGTCCTACAGTTCCTTCTAATTGGACTGGAACTCATCAGCATGTTCCTTTTATTTGCTAACTATACTGCTAGGTGGCTTGGTCTTCTGGGTATGTTAGCACCCCCATATGGGAAGAGCTACAGCCCTCCATGGAAGACCAACAGGTTTTTAAATCTCTCTCGAGCATTTGCCCTTCCAAAATCCCCACTACAGGACTCCTGAGTTTGCTATGAGAGACCAACATCCACTCACCTGCTGGCATGGGTCTTATTAAATTTCACTCAGGATCCCTTCCCTTCTTTGATATTCAGGTCAGATAACTTCTCCTAGGCCATGGTTCTCTTCTTACAGGGGTCCCATGGAAGAAGCAGCCTGCTCTGTCTTACTCTTGGCTTGGGTTCATGTCTCAGACAAAAATTCAGATGTCTAATGTTTCTGTTCCAGACAGCTATACACGAGTCTGTCATTCATCAATAAAAGACCGAGGACCTGCATACCAAAGAAAAGACAAATTTGACTTCACCACCCTTAAAGGGGACTATTATCTGACAGCCAGCTGGTGCTGTATGAATAACTCTGAGGGCCCCACTTTTATGGGTCCCAATGTGCTTAGGGCTAGTGCTTGTAAAGGGAGACTTGTCTCCAAGCTGACCAAGTCCTCAAGCCTCACTGATAAAAACTCTTATTGCATACTTGCTATTGGCTATCACAAATGTGTCTTCACAAAATACACGACAGGGTTAAGAAAACTGTGTAACTCTACCTTTCCACTCCCTGTGCCTCCATCTTTTACCAGCAGCCTTAATGTCCCTGACTACCTGTTTCCAGGAGACACCTCTCAGGCCCAGGCTAACAACACCCAAGGTATTTTATACCTTGAGGAAGGGTAGCTCTTTGTAGGGAGGTCATGGAAAAAGAACCAGGTATGGGGGCTGCCATGTCTGCACCGAAACCATAGTTGGGGAAATTGGGCAATTGCCCAACTGATACCTAATCCTGAACATATCTCATTTTGGAATAATACTATAATACAACAGAATGAGTTTTCCCAACAAACAGGAACAACTTCCCATAGAGATAAAAGGGAGACTACTCTAATAGTTTTAGGAATAACAGCATTGATTGCAGCCTTAGCTGGAATCAGCTGTGGGATAATTGCCAATCATGTAACTGCAAAGAACCTAACCAAGATAGTGGAGGGCACCTCAGACCAGGTAGGCCTTGCCATTAAGGACATGCAAAGGTCTTTGTCATCCCTTGCCTGTATGGAAATGACCACCGCCTGGCCCTAGACTTTCTTTTGGCTAAACAAGGAGAGGTATGTGCCATCGTCAATACTTTCTGTTGCACATATACGAACACTTCAGGCATTGTAGAAGAATGTGCAGATTACATTCTCCAACAGGCTAAATGGCTCTGGGAACAATCTCTCAAAACTCGGGTTTCTACACAGATATGGGACCAAATAAAATCCTGGTTCCTACCCTTTCTGGGGTCTATAGTTGCCATTATTCTCTCGCTTGTGTTTGGGCCTTGCATTTTAAACTTACTTGTCAAGTTTGTTTCCTCTTGCCTAGAATCCATCAAACTACAAATGCCTCTGATGGAGGTAAAAACGACCTACTACCATGATCCCCTCAATAACCCCGCTCGTGGTCAGCCTTGATGCTGTGGGACCCTTCATCGCCCCCTGTCGGCAGGAAGCAGTTACTGAACAGACTTTGTCCCTATCCCTAACAGCAGTTAGGGTGATCACTGAGAAGGGGACTTGAAAGACAGACTGCAGGAGGTCCCAAAAGGTGACAACTGCCCAAAGAGACACTTCTCCTTCCCAGGAAACGTTTGTCTGCACCTGAGAGACATCTCCACCCCTGGGCAATACAAAAAGGCTATAAAAACCAATTTCCAACCTGACCCTCAGGACCACTGGTTTCCAGGTCCCCCAGCCTGCTCCCATGCAGCTTTTCTCTTCTCTTCTCTACAAATAAAATCTTTCCAATCTCTGCTGCTCGAGGCCACCTGTGCTTTCATTCTGGGTGGACCCAAGAACCCTGAACACCTGAAATTCCTGTGTGTGTCATCTGTGCATGAGAAGTTTCTTTTAATTGTTGAAATCTGTTTTCTGTACTCATGCACACACAGAAAAAATGTGAATCGAATGGGACTCTCTAAAGTTAAGTAGTGCAAAGTTGTCAAGAAGCCCAAATAAGTGCTACAGGTTACTTAAAGTGTGAGAAACTAAAGCAGTGCAGACCCACAAAATAGGATCAAGCAGTATGCATGCATACTGAAATCAGAAGTCTAGGAGACTAAGAACTCCTAAACCTAGGCCAAGAGAGAGCAGGACTTCAGAAAATCAGAAACAGGTAAAATAAGATGAAGGTCAGGCATAGCTGCAGTTTCCAGGCCCCAAGATGGAGTGAAAGGGAAAGGCAACCACTGTGACAGCATGTGCCACATCAGAGTTGATCCAGGCTTCAAGAACCAATTCTAGGGCTGGTGGAGAGGCTCAAATGGTAGAGCATCTGCCTAGCAAGGGTGAAGCCCTGAGTTCAAGCCCCAGTATAGCAAAAAAAAAAAAAAAAAAAAAAAATCTGAAGTGCTGGACTAACTGAAAGATACATGTTCCTAAAAGCAAAAACAGCTCCCTTCCCAGCTATTGCCATACCTGTCTCTTACCCAGACCTAGAGCAAATGACAGAATTGCAAATAAGGTGTTACTGTAAATAAACTGATTTTGCTTGCTTGCTTATCTGACCACAAGTTAGAAAGAGAGAGGTGCAACAGCTAGGAGCTGGTTTAAAGGGGAAAGAGTGGGCTGATATTAAAGAAAATTATTGGAGGGGCCAAGGGTATAGCCAGTGGTAGAAATAGCACTTAGTATACAGGAGGCCCATTAAATAAAAAGCATAAAATAAACTACACAATATTGTTCGTAAGAGTAAAATAAAGAATCAAATACTGGGTAATTGTGGTAGATTCATATATTGAAATACTAGCAGCCTTTCTAAATGACCAAAAAGGAATAGAGAATAACTCAGAAATGTCGTCTTTCTTTAATCTGTGGCCAAGCGTGTGGTATAAAATAACATGTACAATGTGATCCAGTTTGGAGGGAAAATATATATTCATGGGCCTGGAAGGTAAAAATTAACAATAGTAACTGGAGTTTTAATGAGATTTTGTTATATGCCAGACAACATTCTATTGCATCTATTAGTTCATCTCATCCTACAATCTTATGATCTAGGTGCTATTATCATGATCTGCATTTTCTAACTAGAAAGACTTAGATTTGGAGAAGTTAAATGACCTATTCAAAGTCAGTTAACTAACAAATGGCTGAACTGGAGTTCAAACACTGGACTTAGAAGCCCAGTGAAGGTCAGCTGAGTCATCTTCTCTAGTGACTCAGTGAAAAGCTCATGATTGACAGCATGCAGAATCAGTGTGGGGACTGTGATTGGTAGAGCTAGAGCCTGTGCACATGCGGGCTGTGATTGGTAAAATTACAACCTGTGTGAGCCTACCGTGCCCCTCTGTGGCTATGTAAGCAGGACATTTTCCACCATTTTTTGGACTAGTCTGGAAGGCTTCTTCTCTGTGCTCTACCCTGAGATATGCAACACGAGGCACCAGTGGAGGCTTCTTCTGAATGGTCTTTTGTTGACTTGTGCTCTTTATCACAAGCAGAGGGGGCTGAGTTGGGTTCACAAAGAACAGACAACCGGAAGCTTCCCAGCCCTGGCTGCAGCAGCGAGGAGTTGGCTGAAGAGTTTCAGAGAGTCCCCCTTTGCTGAGGGCCCCAGTTCCTGAGGCTCAGAGCTGCAACACCAAGAGGCAGCAAAGCATTCCAGAGAGTGACCCAGGGCAGAATCTGCAAGAAGCTAAGAACAAAGGTCGGCAGAAGTATTGAGAAGACAAGAGAGGGCAGAGAAGCTGAGGCTCCAGAAGGTGAGAGGCTATGAAGAGCCCTGTGAAAGGCAGGAGCCACGGCTGTGAGGACTTCAGGCCGCAGTTTCTAGGAGGGTTTGCGAGAGCCATCAAGGAGTAAGGAGTCAAGGGTGACACCCAAAGCTCAGGCCACTCGGTGTTGGTACTCTAAACCCAGAGCAAGAAGCTTCTGCCCTGACTTTGGACAACAATAAACCTCTAGCTCTTAAGCTGTGAGCTATAAGCCTCTAGGTTGGGAAGCCCAGCTTGTGAGTCCAGGACTCAGGCCATCAACACTACAGATGTTGCACCTTACCCGTCTATGGCTTCTGTTAGAGCATAAGAACTCCAGCCAGTCACTTGTGACAGTCTCATCCAAACGTACTGAACCAGAGTCTGCATTTTAACAAGACCCAGCAAATGATCTGTATGCTTGTGAATGTACGAAAAGCTGCTGCACGTTCAAACACGTACATGCACAAAAATGTACGTAGTATTTGTAGTAGCAAAATAGAGAAACAACCAGAATCACACATCAATTTTGGTATAATGGGATACATCAGTATAACTCAAGTTACATGCATCAACAACCAAAAAAAGAAGTGCAGAACATTACCTGTGATATACCCCTTAAAGTAAAAAATCCAAGTTATATATATTTGGCGGTGCTGGGGTTTGAACTCAGGGCTTCAAACTTGCTAGGCAAGCACTCTACCACTTGAGCCACTCCCCCAGCCCGCAAGTTATCCTATTTATAGATACTTAATCATAGGAATGACAGCATGTAAAGAAGCTCCAAATTCAGTACAGTGCTTACCTCCAGAAGGAAAAAGGGACTGGGGGGAGCCAGAGTCCAGAAGGGATATAGATGGATTTCATATGTGACTTAAAAAAAAATCAAGCTGGGGGGCTGACGGCTAACACCTGTAATCCTAACGATTCAGGAGACACAGATCAGGAGGATCTCAGTTCAAGGCCAGTCCAGGCAAAAAGTTAAGAGGACCGCCCCTCTTCTCAGCCAATAAGCCTGGGCATGGTAGCACACACCTGTCATCCCAGCTACAAAGGAGGGTATAAATAGGATCATAGTCTGAGCTGGCCCAGGCAAAAAGTGAGACCTTATTCAAAAAAATAACTAAAGCAAAAAGGGCTGGGGGCATGACTGTAGTGACAGAGTACTTGTCTAGCAAGCACAAGACCCTGAGTTCAAATCCCAGTACTGCAAGAAAAAAAACTGCCAAGGAGTCAGGTCAATGGAGTCATGAGGCGCCATCCGCCTATTAACTTCCCAGAGGAAATGAATTTTAGTAGTTTTGGTAGAGAAGTGAAACCATAATAGGAAGGAAAATTTTTTTAAAAGCCAAAATACCTAGAGGTGAGATTGTTTATTTAGGGTTTTTTTGTGGTACGGGGGATCAAACTCAGGCCTTCACACATGCTAGGCAAGCATTCTTGTCTCCAAACTGCACCCCAGCCCAGAAGTGAGCTTTTAAGTAGAGGTAGGATGGGCCCATGAAGATGACATTAGACGCTCTTTAGACAGAGTGGGAAAAGCTTTCTTCCTTGAAGAATCTTTACTAGTTGGGTGAAATTGGGCAAGTTAGCTTTTCTAATCTCTTATCTGGAGACTCGATAATGCCTGCCACATAGTGATTGTGTGAAGGTTAAATTTTAAAAATCATCTAGAGTGCTTAGCAAAGATTATGCTCTACAATTCCATTATTGAGCAAAAATAATATTTGCTCACTATAGAGAATTCAAATCATGTAGAAATACATAAACTAAAAATTCTACCTTTCCAATTAAGTCTTTGTTTTTGGTACATTTTTTCAATGTTTATTCTTTATAATATTCTGACAAATAGTATCATCAGTGTTATCATACCATTTTGCATATTGCTACCCGACAGAGTATCTAAAGAACTTTCCGTGTTAGCACATATATAGATTTACCTTGCTGTTTTTAAAGACCACGTCCATAGCTTAGCTGATTTAACCATACCCCTAGTTTTGGGACAACAATGCTTCATAAGACATTCTAGAACACTTTTGGGGGCCTAGGAGAGTTGCTCAAGTGGTAAAGTGCTTAGCAAGCATTGAACTCCGAATTCAAACCCCAGAAACATCACCAAAAAAAGAAAATGAACTTTTTTTCCCCCTTCCATTCATGAAGTCCCCAAGTGAGTGGTCCAGAACCAGATGAGGGAAGCCTCGGGTGAAAGCTGCACCTCTCAGTGCAATCAGCATCTTTGAAACTGCCTTGCCAAGCCACAAGGCAGCTCACCTTGCACCTGGTAGGGCTGACAGCACTCTGTCAAGCTGCAAAGCAAGCCGGGGAGCAAATGGGAAAGGAACTCCCCAGTCTGTGGGCTTGGCTATCCCAAACAAAGCCAGGGTTCTGTTAGGAAGAGAAGGATAAACAATGGTGACCGTCAGTTTCAACCACTCCAGCAGATGCCAAAAAAGAGGCAGAGCTGAGTGACCAAAAAGAATTCTCTCTGGGGAGCAGGAGGAAGGGAGAGCACTCCAGAGTCTCCTAACAAACAGTGTGTCTCTTATACCCATAGCATTTATAGGTCTACTTGCTTGAGCATTTATTTAATGTCGTCTTATCCCCACACGCACACTGCTCAGCAATCAGCCCCCTGAATCACCACAGTGTGGAGTGAAGCCCTGCTCAGAGAGGACAACTAATAATTTGTTGAATGTAAGGAGAGTCCTCAATGGACAGTGACATTCCTTCATTGTTAGGGAACGATCACAAGTCAAGTAGACTTAGTGTGATCCAGCTCTGGACAAATACTGTGGAATCTGAAGGATGGGAAAAGAAACATATTTTTATCAAACTGAATAATGCTGCTAATTGTCAACTTACTACCAAACCAAGCACATGTTCACTGGAGTTCAAAAGTCATGCTACTGGAAAAAGGGTGGGGCTGGAGATCTGCTAAGCAAGGTGAGTCAAGTTCGAAGGCCAAACATTGCATGTCCTCGCTCATTTGTGGAACCTAGATCTAAAATGATGATGATGGGGCATGAATGTAAATGGGAGACTGGCTGGGAGGAATCAGTGGGAGGAGGGGGAGGAAAGGAAAATGTGCTGAGGGGTGAAGAGGATGGAAGTGCGCTACATAAACACTTATGAAAACAGCATAGTGAAACCCAGCAAACACTGTTTGGAAAAGGGGGAAGAACGAGGGCAGAATGGAAATATAATGGAGGGGTGAACTTGTTCAAAGTACTCTGTATGCATCTATAGAATTATTACAATGAAATTCCCTTGTAGTATTAATATATGCTAATTCAAAATTTAAAATTTTAAAACTCATCTACTAATTCATTGTTGCTTAGCATAAAATGTTTCTTTTTTAAATCCTTATTGATGAGGTCTAATTTTGGAGGGGCGGGACTGGGGTTTGATCTCAGGGCTTTGTGCTTGCAAAACAGGCGCTTTACCTCTTGAGCCACGCCTCTAGTCCACTTTGCTCTGGTTATTTTGGAGTTGGAGCATCAAGAATATTTGCCCAGGTTGGCTTCAAAGCACAGTCCTGGTGAGGTATAACTTCCATGCAATAGAATACAAGTGTTTCCAACGGGTGTGATGTGTTTTGACAACTCTATTTACCCTTGTGAACACCAGCACACTCGAGGTACAGAACATTTCCATCACTCCAGAGTTCTCGCTTGCTTCTCTGCAACCAGTACACCACCCAGTGCAACCTGGCCTGCTTCCTGCCACTAGAGATGACAATTAATACTTTAGAAGTTCACAGTCCAGGTCTGGCTTCTTTTACTCAGCATAATGGTTTTGAGATTCATGAATGTTACTACACATATTCCAGTTTGTTGGCTTTTATTGCTGAGTACCACTCTTATGTTTGGATACCACAGTTTGTTCATTCACTAATGTGTCCATAGGCTGTTCCTTTTTTATTGGCAGTACTGGGGTTTGAACTCAGGACCTCACACTTGCTAGGAAGGCACTCTACCACTTAAGCCACTCTGCCAACCCTTTTTTGTATTGTGTATTTTTGAGCTAGGGTCTTGCAAACTATTTGCCCAGGCTGCGCAAACCTCAGTCCTGATCTCTGCTTCCTGAGTACCTAGGATTACAGGTGTGAGCCATGGCACCTGGCCCCCTACTTCCTGACTTTTACCATTAAAGTTGTTATGAACAATCACGCACATAGACACATGTGGGTCTATATTTTCATTTCTCTCCAGGAAACCCTTAGAGGTGGAATGGCCAGGTCCTGTGCTCAATGTGTGCTTACTACTTTTGTTTATTTATGGAAAGCTTTTCATTAACAAATATGAACTGTACGTACTAATACAGCTCAGCATGAAACTTCCCTGCATGCATACAGTGTGCACTTGATCAATCCAAACATCCGTTGCCCACGCTTAAAATTTAAGATGCCAGATTTAGCAAAAAGTAAAAAGAGGACATAGTTAAATATGAATTCGATAATCCACGAATACATTTTAGTATGCGTCTTATGTAATATTTAGGACATACTTACGCTGGAACATACGTTTAACTGAACGTCCTATATTTTTTTTCTAGCAATCCTACTTTAATTACTCCAACAAAATCACCAAGTTTGACGATACCTGGCTGCATGTTTAATAATCCGGTTTTATAATAATTTTAAACAAAAAAAGGCATGTACTTAATTGACACTGAATGTTCTTGTGACAGTTGCACAACTCTCAAAAACTTTTTTTTTGTAGTACTGGTGTTTCAAACTTCGGGCCCTGCACTTGCTAGGCAGGTACTCTATCACTTGACCTGCCATCCCCCCAACTCTTTATTGCTTTAGTTATTTTTCAGATAGGGTCTCCCTTTTGCCCAGAGTAGCCTTGGACAGAGATCCTCCTACCTGTGCTCCCTTGTAGCTGGGATTTTACAGTTCTGTACCATCACGCCCGGCTTGTTTGTTGAGAAGTTGTCTTGATAACTTTGTCCCCTGCCCCCACTGGCCTCCAACTGTGATCTTCCTGATCTCTGCCTCCCAAATAGCTGGGATTACAGCTGTGACCCACCATGCCCAGCCAACTTTATAATATCAGTTTTTTGGTGGTGTGGGATTTGATCTCAGTACCTTGCACTTGTAGCAAGCACTCTACCACTTGAACAATGCCTCCAGCCTAAAATCTGTTTTACTGGACACTTAAGTGGGTATACTACATAATACATGAAATACATCTCAAAATAGCTGTTTAAGAAAAAAAGTGACCACATTGCTCTAAGGCACAGACTTCCTGGCTCTCATCATGTCTGAGATGTCCTCCTTGAGAGCACCTGCAACACAAGATACAAAAGAAATTGTGTCCTTCTGCAGAGAAGGCTTAGAGACAGCTTCCACCATTAACCAAGACCAGTCTGCAAGAAGCAGGGACCACAAAGCATGAGCTCAAATTTGGAGGAAAATCACAAAGCATGTTATTAAGGATCAAAAGGAATGCCCCAGACAGAAAGCTCTTGAGCCTTTTGAAGTTGACAGATCACTGGAGCCTGGGGTGCGGCAAGAAGGCTTCAGGGCAGATGGAGCTTTGAGCCAGGCCTTGGGTAAGAAGGATTTTACTGAGAGAGAACTGGAAGGGGTTTCCTTTCCAAATAGAGAGGCTTGCATGAGCAAAGATGTCAGTGCAGACTATTTGAAGTGGGCAGCTTGCACAGGCTGGGAGTGAGGAGCCGTGAGTGGCTGGTGGCCACTGCAGGTGATGAAAGGTGCCCTGACATCAGATCTGGGGCTCCACTGGACAGGCAGGCAGTGAGGAGCCATGGCAGGGTCTAGGGTGTGGGAGTGGTTTCTTAACGCTTGGTAAAAGTGTGGGGGCCAGGCGTGGTGGCGCTCACCTGTCATCCCAGCTACCCAAGAGGCAGGGAGAGGAGGATTTGGGTCTGAGCCCTCAAAGGGAAGCCCTATGTGGGAACCAAAGAAGGGGGCAGAGTGGCTCAAGTGATAGAGCGCCTGCCTAGCAAGTGTGAGGCCCTGAGTTCAAACCCCAATACCACCAAAAAAAAAAAAAATTAAAAACATATGCAGGGTGAGCTGTATGGGAGAGACAGGCTGTGCAGATACAACAGCAGCACAAAGCTAATGGTATGACAGCCTGGAGTCCCGTGGAGCCACGGGGACACCAGGAAGAGTGGCCGAGTTTAGCTGGAGCTAAGGGGGCTATGGAGCTGGACCCCTACATGCTAATTACTCCAACGTGGTCCTTCCACAAAGTATCCCTGCACCAACGCAGCGTGCAGTGCCACATAATTCTGCACCATGACGCCTCCACCAGAGTGACCCCCCCCAGTGGGGCACCAGTAGCTCACTCCTATAATCCTTGCTGTTCAGGAGGCAGAGCTCAGGAGGATCAAGGTTGGAAGCCCGGACAAATAGTTCATGAGACCCTATCAGAAACCCTTCACAAAAAAGGGCTGGAGGAGTGGCTAATGTGGTAGACCGCCTGTCTAGCAGCCTTGAGTTCAAATCCTGGTACTGACAAAAAAAAAATGACCACCCCAAATGCATGGCTGAGCTCTCTTTACACCCTTTCTCTCCTCCATTTGAAACCTCGCCCTGCTGGATTCACTGTCCTTCCCAGCACGGGTGGGGAGGCTGCTGTCCCCACATGCTCTCCCTCACTGGCATCCTCCTGGGCCTCATGGGTGGAAGCAGGAACTACATTCACCAGAATTCCCTTCTCCCTATGGTTCTAGGTTCAAATTTGCCCATGAAAAAAGCCTGCTCATGTCGGCAGCCAACAGGCCATTCTCCTCCAAAGTGAGTCGCCTCCAGACAGGTAAGAGTCGTGAGGCTCAAAGTGGCCCCTGGCAACCTTGCCGGAACCACTGGGTTGGTCCTTCAGGTGGAGGTCATCAGTGGCAGCGCCCCTGACCTTCCTTCCCCCAGTCTTTTAGCAACTCCCTTCCATAAAACCCTCGCACCTGGACACCTTGATGCATTTCTGCTGTCTGACCAAATCTGATACAAAGGTTGATCTGTTCTTTTTAATTGACTGCATACTCTGCCCCTGCATGCTGGTGGCTAAATTGTTTCACCTCCCCTTTTTTTGACAGACATCGGTGCTTTTCTTGCAAACACACACAATGTCAGAATACACTGTCTGGACCACATGCACACCCAGTTCTTTCTCCACCAACCTCGTCAAGTGCATGACTGCTGAGTTGTGCTTTTTGTGTTTTTAAGGAACTTTCTATCACACCACCATGTCACATTGGCAGGTTCCCATGACCATTGTGAGGAAGAGGGGAGAGGGAACCTTAGACGCAGCAATATCTAGACTCTGTCTTCATTGTCTTCAGTTCACCAAATGTAACCCAGTTATTAACAGACTTTCTGAAGCATTGTCTAAATTAACAACAAAAAGCAAAACACAACAAAAAAAAAACAACTTCAAATTTCTATGGAAGCTTTACTTGTCTTGCAGTCTCTCTTGGCCACCTGGTAGTTAATTCTACCTCTTAGCCTCTATTCCACCATAATATTTCATAAGCTTTTTTTTTTTTCTGAAATGGGATCTTGCTGTGTAACCTTGAACTTGAGATCCTCCTGCCTCCACCTCCCCAGTGCTGGGATTACAAACAAACATCTCAACACAGCTACCTGATCCACTTACTCGTGAGATTTAGAGTAGGGAGTTCGTTATTCAGCTTTAAACAAGATTTCTAAGTAAATTACTAACGTGTGAAGCAGAAGAAAAACCAGTTGACCTTCTGCCATTGATTACGAAGGTGGAATCAATATACAAGTGTTCGCTAATTTGATTAATTTTTTGTCAGTTACATTTATGGTATTCAATCATGTCTCAGTCTGTAAGAATGTATAGAATTTTTAAAGGACAGTTTCTCTACTCCTCTAAATCCCGATGTGGTCAGCACCTCTCAGGCAGCCCTGTGAGACCCAATATCAAGCTTCTTCTTCCATGTGTCTCCACAGGTGACGCGGAGATGACTTCAGGAGGTACATGAACGTATTTTTAGCTTAAGAGATAAATATGCATCATATGATAGATTAGGAAAAAATGTGACTAACATATCTGATTCCTGATTTCATAGGTACTGTTGCTCAAGATAACATTAGCGTAGCTAATGGATATAAAAACAAATATTAAGTAAAAAAAAATCTAATAAATGGTACACAGATAGACAAAACTATGAAGGTGGTAGGAAGGATGGAAGCTGAGAAGACCCTGTCTCTCAGGCTGTCTAAAACATTGTGATCCATCATCAGACTTGAATGGGATGTCCCAATCCACATCTTTGGTCAAATCATCAGCCATGGGCCAGCAAGGTGACCTTGTGGCTGGCTTCCTGCACTCCCTTGTTCCCTACGGAGCTGGGCAGTGAGGCAGACCTCACTAATGGCACTGTATTTGGGTATCACAGAAGGTCATTAGGCACTTACCTGTCTGATGGCCAGTGAATTAATTTGGGTTCTGCTAATGTTTGAGAAAGAGGAAGAGGATGATAGTGATCTCATCTCCAGAGTCCTAGACAGCTGACTTAATGTCACAGAGCTTGCTGGTCTGAAGGCATTTCAGGCACCTGTGGAGCAAATCCTGTGACTACATGGAACTGCTCTGTCATCCCCACGAGATAATTCTGCTGTCAGTAATTCTGTTAAGAGGAGTAGGTCTTAAACCACCTTTTTATTTTATAGGGATTTTATGGGAAAAGTGCACTTTGTCTTGTAAAAACTGATTTAATCATTATCATTTATTGCTTAACTTACCATTTTTTCTAGAAAGGATGTGAGATGACTTACAAAAATATATACAATGAGATACAGATTTAGACTAGTGAATGAGAAAGCAGAGGCAAATCAAAAATGAGAATAGGAAAGATAAAATGGAGCTAAAAATAAAGGCTGTCCTAAACTCTAAAATATATTCTGGAGTGCCTACCTGCCCAGCAAGCACAGAGCCCCAGTTCAAAACCAGTACCGTTTCCCCCCACCAAAAAAAAAAAAAAAGGAAAAAGAGATGAACTTGAGGGAAGTCAATAGATTTGAGCAAGGAGAACCACCTAACTACACAGCACTGAGATGTCACCAGGCCCAAGACACAGGATGCTTGTAGGACATCTAGGCCAGAGACCACCAAAGGAAATTTTGAATAGTTCATTTATTAAATGCATATTGAACACCTGTAAGGTCAAACACTGTTCTTGAGACACACAGGCCAAAATTCTTGCTCTTCTGAGCAAGTACTGAGGGAGACAGTTTTTCTTTAAAAAGTACATTGTATTGCATACAGGAAAATGAGTATTATGTTAGAACCATAAAAGAGAATAAGTTGTTGTGAGGTGCAATATTGCTGTTGTAAATAGGGTCATGAAGGAAGGCCTCACTGACAAGGGGATATTTGGAAAAATGCAAAAGAGGCAAGGGAGTGATCCAGGCACCTGTCTGGGAGAACAGCCAGTGCACAACAAGGGCCAGTGCTGGTGGGTTGGAAGCACAGCAGGAGGCTTTGACCTGGAGCTGAGTGGGCAGGGAGAGCAGTAGGGAAGGAAGTCAGGGAGGCAGCAGGACACCAGCACGGGCCATGGTAAGTCCTTTGGTTTCTTACTCAGAGTAAAATAGAAAGTCTTTAAAGGGTTCAAGCTGGGCTGTGATCTTATTTAATTGGTTTTTATCTTGGTTTAGTTTTAACAGGACCTGGCTATCATGGTGAGAGTGAACAGTGAGAGTGCACAGTCAGCTGAGGGGGAATAATGGCGTGGACTTGCATGTTAGTGCTGGTGCTGAGAACTGGTCTGATTCTGCCTGTATTTCTTATTTTATTTTTTGAGACAGGGTCTTGTTATGTAACCTAGGCTGACCTTGAGCTCTCAATCCTCCTGCCTCTATCATTCAAGTGCTATACCACCACACCTGCTCTGCATATATTTTTTAATAACTCCATTGATACACAATCACATGCCACACAGATTCACTTATTTAAAGAACATGATATACTTTTCTTTGTTATGTGCAACCACCACCACAGTTAATTTTACCCCCAAAGGAAATTCAGTGCCCATTAGCAATCTCCAACTCCCCAGCACCACTATCCTGCTTTCTATTTAGATGGATCTGTCTATTCTTGACATTTCAAGTAAATGGAATCATACAGTATGAGGCATTTTGTGTCTTTTCTTTCACCTACCATAATATTTACAAAGCTTGTCCATTTTATAGCATGCATTGCTCTGGATATGTTTTGAAAGTAAATATGACAGGACTTACCAAAGGATTAGGTAGTTTATCAATGACAGAAGAATAACAATTTAATTTTGGACATTTTATGTTTGAGATGAAAATTATGCAGCCAAGTGAGATATGAGCAGTTTATTCATATTTTTAAAAGTAGACATTCATGAGCTGGTGCTAGTGGCTCACGCTTGTGATCCTAGCTACTTGGGAGGCTGAGATTGGGAGGACCAGTGTTCGAGGCCAGCCAGGCAAATAGTTTGAGAGACTCCATCTCCAAAATAACAAGAGCAAAATAGACTTGGAGGTGTGGTTCAAGCAGTAAAGCACCTGCTTTGCAAGTACAAATCCCTGAGTTCAAACCCCAGACCTACCAAAAAAAAAAAATAATAATAAGTGGACAGTAGTCATTACCACATACCACGCAAAGAAGTTACTTTGAAAAGAATCATAGGCCTGTACAGAAATAAACATAAAACCTAGAATCACTATTAGATCTTTTAAAAGAAAGCAGATGAAAATCTTTGGGACTTGGTAGCAGGCAAGGATTTCCTAGATAGAACAACAATAACCAAGAAAAAGATGAAATTTTTGCAGTAAATTGTTAAATTGGACTTTATCAATATTTAGAACTTTTGTTCCTTGAAAAAGACCACTTAAGAAAACAAAAAGGCACTAGCTGGAATCCTAGCTACGTGGGGGACTAAAATCAGGAGGATCTCATGTCGAGGCCAGCCAGGGCAAATATCTCACCTGACCCCCATCTCTAAAATAACCAGAGTGAGCTGGACTCTGGTAGAGTTGTAGCTCAAGTGGTAGAGTGCCTGCTTTGCAAGTGACAACTCCTGAGTTCAAACCCCTGCCCCACCAAAAAAAAAAAAAAAATGAAGGAAGGAAGGAAGAAGGAAAGAAGGGAGGGAAGGAGGGAGGCAAAGAGGAAGGAAGGAAGGAAGGAAGAAAGAAAGAAAACTTCACTGTGACCTGCAACTGCTCAGGGAAGGAGAGAAGGGAAACAGGGCGGGAAGCAAGGCCAGCAGCAGGGGCCACTGGCCAGGTAGAGTCTGTGCACAGAAAACATTCCACATCTGGGCAATATGGTTTCCAAAAGAGGTTGTAGGGAACCAGAGAGATAGAGGACATCACTACTGTGCTGCTGTTCCCAGACCCAGCAAGACTGACAATAGTAGGTCTCAATAATAGACATGCATTGAAAAAACTTGACCCGTGTTTAGCTCTTATAGTTTGTATATGAAGCGTCTCCCCAGAAGTGTCATGTGCTGAGGGTTTCACCCCTGGCAGATGGATCCAGTCATTGAGAGGTGATTCAATCATGAGAGCTCTGACTTCATTAATGGATCAATCCATTAATGGAATCATAATTTGATGGCATTATTGGACGCTTGCAGAGACTTAGCAGATGGGGCTTGAAAGGAGGAAATGGGTCACTGCAGGGGAGGGGATGTCTTTGAAGGGTATATCTTGCCTTGACCCCTTCCTGTCTGTCTCTCTGCTTTCTGGCCACCATGAGATAAGCAGTTTTTGCTCTTCCACAGCCTTTGACCATGTTGTTCTGCCTTGCCGCAAGCCTCAAAGCAATGAAATCAGCCAACCACAGGCTGAAGCTTCTGAAACTGTAAGCCAAAATAAATCCTTCTTCCCTTAAGTTGTTTTCTCAGGTATTTCTTCACAGCAATGAAAAAGTAACTAAGATGCCAAATGTACTGTGTTTAATAGTGACCCCCTAAAATCTACGCTTACTGGAAACTTGTGAATTTAACCTTATTTGGAAATATAGTCTTTGCAGAGGTAATCAAGTCATGATGAGGCCATATTGGGTGAAGGTAGGCACTAAATGTGATGATTGGTGTCAATATAAGAAGACAGAAATTTGAACACTGAGGCACAGACACATAGGAAAGAAGGCCATGTGAAGACAGAAGCAGAGATTGGAGAATCTGGGGAAGTGGTTCGAATGGTAGAGTACCTGCCCAGCAAGCATGAGGCCCCAAGTTCAAAACTCCCCGTACCACCAAAAATAAATAAATAAATAAATAAATAAAATGCAGAGATTGAGTGTTCCACATCCAAGCCAAGGAACATTTTAGATCACCGCTAGCAACCAGAAGCTAGAAGAGGCAGGGAAAAATTCTTCCCCGGAGCCTTCGGAAGGAGTGTGGTCCTGACAACGCCTTGATTTTGGACTTCTAGCCTCCAGAATGGTGAATAGCAAATTCCTATTGTTTTAAGCTACCAGCTTGTGGTGTTTGGTTACGGCAGCCTTAAGATAATAACCTCCCTTTACTATTGGTAGTGTGCCCCAGTGTGTTGGCTATGACATCAGATGGACGACTTCTCACAGGATTTGGCCTGCAGACCCCAGGAGGAGGTGTAAGGAGCTAAAGATGATGCTTGCTTTGGGGATTCCTGTCATCTAAGGACTGGAAAGAGGTTTAAGCAGAAGCAGAGCTAAGGGTGATCGTTCTCCTCTCCTAATTGGAATGGGGCTGTGCTAGACAGGAGCAGTGATGGAGACAGTAGAGTGACAGACTCCTGGACATTAGGGAGCATCAGTGTCAGAAGATTCAAGAACTTCTAACTATTCTAAAAAAAGAAAAGATAAGAAAAAAGGTGAGTATCAAGAGTGTGTGCTCTGTAAGAAATCAAATAATGGTAGGATGTGTGGATTACAGGGCCTTGACCGATAGCTGAGATTGAGGGTTGCAACATGGCCAGACTGGGTGTGATTGAGGCTGTTACACCTAGTAGAGCTGGGATTCGCAGGACCCCAGTAAGTGGGCATCACCAGATGGCTCAGTAGAGAGAGGAAAGGAGAAAACAGCCCTCCCTGACCCAGCAGAGCTTTACCAGCCCCACATGCCAGAAATGGGCACCAGGACCCCAGGTCAGGTGCTCAGAGAAACAGCCTGACAGTTGTATCTGGCTGTGACATTTCGGGGTTTTAGGTCAGTACCATCCAGCAGTCTGCTTCCCAGAGACATCTGATAAGAGACCAAGCCATAGCACTGTTTGTTTATAAAGGGAAACAGGAGCCAGAGTTCGAGTTACTCTAACAACACATCCCCTCAGCCTCTTCCCAGTGGGGCAGAGATTCACCCAGCCTCCAGACAGAGAGCTGACATGTTTCAGGACTTCCCGCAACCACCCATCCCTCATCCCCACCAGGAGAGGGTTGGAAAAATTAACGGGTAGAAAACTCAATGACCCCAACTTTGACTGGTGGTCAGCCCCCTCCCTATATAGTGTCCAGGTAAACAACTGCTTCTTGAAGAATCCTGAAAGGTCAAACCTCAGGAAGAAGGCAGAAGAGCCAGATCAGCAGTGAGACAAGTGTTGTCATGGCAGGAGGGTGAGTTTCCTGAGTAGGGAATACCCCCTGTGCAAGGCATAGGGGCCAGCAGCTCCCCACAATGGGTGCCAAGAAACCACCCCATTTCAATTGACCTACAACTGGTTCAGAGCACCTTGAAAGCTGTCCTCACATGTGGTCCAGTGGAGCCAATAGCTGATCTCTCACTCACCGTGGAAGGAGGGCAGCCCCACCCACTGAGAGTGAGGGGCTAGTGGCTGTAAAGAGTTCTCTACTTTTACTCCTTTTTCCCTTCCTCATCCTTTCCCCTCTCTACTAGTGGGGTAAGTGTCTTTCAGTATAATATTCTATAAGAGGTGACAAGTATTATAAAGACAGAGGTTTGCTGTGCATTGTGGGGTATGCCTGTAATCCCAGCATTCTGGAGGCTGAGGCAGGAGAATTACAAGTCTGAGGCCAGCCTGAGCTACAGAGACCTTGTTGCAAAAAAACAAAACAAGAAATGGATGGAGGAGGGAGAGAAGGAGAAAGGAAGGAAAGAAGGGAGGGAGGGAAGGAGAAAGGCAAGGAGGGAAGGAAAGAAGAAGGAAGAAAGGAAGGAAGGAAAGAAGGAAGGAAGGAGGGGAGGAGGGAGGAAGGAAAGAGGCTTTTGATGTTGAAACCTTTTCTAGCATGTAGAATAAGAGCTCACTCAAAGGGGCTCCCACTGCACAAATATGGAGCAATTTGTGCATTAAAATAAAAACACTAATGAACTTTAATCCAGGAATAAAATAACACTCTGTCTGAAAAAGAACCAAGTTGAAGGACTGATACTATCTGACTTCAAGAAAACTGTAAAGCTATAGTAATCAAGACTGTGTGCTCTTTGCCAAAAAGATAGACAAAACAAATCAAGGAACAGAGCAGAGGATCCAGAAATAAATCCACATGTATGTGGACAGTGGATTTTTGACAAAAGTGTGGGGACAGTCTATTGGAGAAAGGCTGGTCTTTTCAACAGTGCTGGAACAATTGGATATTGACATGCAGAAAATGAACTTTGAGCTCAGGTGGTATATAAAAATTAACTGAAAATGGGTCATATTTTAAAATCCATATTGAGATGTATTAATAAGTGCTCATGATTTAAATGCACAGTTGAATAGTTTGGCATTTATCCACACCCATGAAGAACAGAATTGCCGCTAAGGAAAAGAAGCCTGTAGGTATCAGTAAAGGTTCAGCTGCTGGGAACAGCACCCCTCTAGCTGGTTGAGGCAGACAGGGGCATTTCAGGCTATAAAATAACTAGCAGGACCATTAAGAGGTCCAGGATTGCAGCCACAAGACCAAGCTTCCAGGAACGAGCCTTGAAATCATATCAGAGAGCTCATCTCCTTGGGAGCTGTGGCTCCTGCCACCATTGGCAGCACCCTCTGCTAGGTTGGGAAGTCATTGCTACCTCTGCCAGCCCCACAGCTAGGCTGAGCAATGTGTTTGTGTATTGTGTGCATGCCTTTGCTGTATTACTACATTAAAATCACAATTACCCATTATTATCTCATCTTACCAAACACACATAACAGTGCTTGTTTTGTGCCAAGTACTATTTAAAACATTGACCACTTCAGATTCTCCAGATCAATTCTACTTGCTTACTTCTCTGGATCCTCATTCACAAAACTGATGCAGAGTCCTGCCTGTCCTCTTCATTGCATCAGTTCCAAATTCAAGACTCAAAACCCAAATAACAGCCAGCACCTTGGTTTCAAGAAAGTCAGGAGCTGGGCACTGGGGGTACATGCCTATAATCCTAGCTACTCAGAAGGCAGAGATCCGGAAGATCATGGTTCAAGGTCAATACTTGACCAGGGAAATACTTCAAGACACTATCTTGAAAATACCCAACAATAAAAAGGGCTGTTGGAGTGGTTCAAACCGTAGAGCACCTGCCTAGCAAGGGCAAGGCCCTGAATTCAGACCCCACTACCAACAAAAAAAGAAAAAGAAAGTCTAGGAAATGTAGTTTTTAGCTTTTCAGCCTCTGAAATACTGGAAGGAACTTTAGAAGAGGGCGTTGGGATAGATGATAAATGAGCCAATGCCCACCACATTGTGTAAAGAAGAGGTTTGGGGAAGAAAATCAGGAGAATCAGTTCGGGTTTTATTTATTTATTTGGTACTGGGATTTGAACTCAGGGCTTCATGCTTGCTAAGCAATAGGCACTCTATTATGTGAGCCACTTCACCAGTCCAGGAGTTCAGTTTGAACACGAGAATTTTAAGGTGTCATTTAGATAGACAAGTTTAGTAGACAGGGAAAGAAAATACAGTACATTGTGGCAGCAGGAGCACAGATTCTAGAACCAGTCTGCTCAGGCTCATGTTATAACTGCCTCATTTATTAGCTGTGTGACATTGGGCAGGTTACTAAACCTCTCTGGGCTTCAAGGAGCACACCATCTGTAAAAGGGGAATGATAATAAATCAATGTTTGTAAAGTGTTTAAAACAGTGCCTGACACAAAGTAAGCTCTGTATATGTGTTTGCTATGATGATAATAACAGTAATTGGTGATAGTTCATTTAATTAATAATAATAATATGGAAAACAAATATACACAATAAAGACACAGCTTATTTTATTACTGTTTTGTTATTACTACTATTATTATTACTTATATATATCTGAAGTTCAAGAACAAAAGAAAAAAAGACTAGGCTAAAGATACACATTTGGGAACCAAGAGCACACTACAGACTTTTAAAAGGCAAAATTGCAAGACCCTATCTGAAAAATAAATTAAAGCAAAAAGGGCTGGGGATGTGGCCCAGGTGGTAGAGAGCCTGCCTAGCAAGCATGAGGCCCCAACACCACTCACAGACAAAAAATTCATGCCCCTGGATGTGCTCACGTAAAGTGCATGTGGCTCAAGGGGAGGGGGAGATTGGAGTTTGGTGATCTCCATGGGTCAAGGACATTTGAGGAAAAAAACAAGCAAAGAGAAGAATGGCCAGGAGAGTGTGGGTACCAGAACACTAGAAAAGGGTTTTTTTTGGTGGTACTAGGGTTTGAATTCAAGGATAGGCAGGCGCTCTACCACTTGAGCCACTCCACCAACAGTGCCTGGTGATGCTGGGAAACAAGGTGAAAATAGAATGGCTCGTGATGTGTGAAACAATGGTGACCAGAGTAACCTTGATGAGAGCTGTCCAATGGGAAGGTGGATGGAAACCCTAACTGAAATGGTTTCAAAAGAGCATGAGGAGGAGGACATGGAGACAGTTTTTGAGGAGCTGAACAGCCAAGAGCGTCAGAGTACCGAGACAGTAGCTGGCCAATGGGGACAGGGGAACCTCAATCAGAATTACCAGAAGAAACTGAATTCTGCTAACAACCACGTGAGCTTAGAAGACAGCCCTGGCATCAAAAATTCAATCTGTGTGGCCCTCAGAAGAGGGCCAGCTAGGCTGTGCTCAGGCTCCCAAGCCACAGAGACTGAGGCAGTGCATTTGTGTAAAGTGATACTAAGGAACTACTGTCAGCTTATAACACCTACTTCAGAGTTATAATAGCATAGTTTTATTTTAGTGATGCACACTGAAGTATTCAGGAAGCATTTGGGTTTTGTTTAAAAATAATAGCAAAGAAATAAATAGATAAAAAATACATGAGTAAAATATGGTGATATGTTAGTAATTTTTAAATGGAGGTGATAGACATACAGAGAAGTGCTGTACTGTTTTTAAGTCTAAGTGAAATATTTCATAGTACAATGTAAATATATATACATGTAGGGGTGTGTGTGTGTGTGTGTGTGTGTGTGTGTGTGTGTGTGTAGAGAGAGAAAGAGGAGAAAGAGAGAGATTCCAGTCTTAGAGCCCCCTTCTTCTCTCTGCATGTTGTTTGGCTGTCTCTTTTTTTAAATCTAACTTCCAAGGCTGTCCCTATCTGACCTGCTGTCTTTCTGATGAATGTACCTGTGAAAGCATATTTTTATAACCTCCTCCCCTTAAAATTTGAGTTAAGCCTTTACCACTGCAGCCCGTGTATCATGGAATTGGTGTGAGGTGACATGGAGAAACAGCCACCTCCTCTCAGGAGGTCTGGTCCAGTCCCTGGAGACTGAGCGTCATGGCACAATGACCCTCATTCGAGCAGGGCTGCCTTTCAGGGGCCTGGTGTGCCTTCCTGGTGCCAGCCCCAGCTGTCTTTCTCAGCATTGTCAGCTCTGCTCTGCCACCTCGGCCCAGCCTTCATTCTTTCTCAGAAGCCTCACTCCTTCGGCAGAAGCCAGGCCCCATCTGACAGCTGTGGCCCCTGGCCCTGCCCCACAGACAGTCAGTGTTCCCTTTCACAGGCTCCGGTGTGTTCCTGCCAGAAAAGTCCACTTCCTTAACGATACTCTTTTTCAGGGTGTCACTTTTCTTGGTCTTGCGTGTCTTGCCAATTCCTTGCACACTTGATGAAAAGACTCAGGGGCTGAGGACTTGAATCAATGGAGTCTTTTCAGTTTTGAACATCAGTAAACAGCACAAATCAGTTCAATGAGTTCTGCCCCCTCCCTTATTCTCCTGTACTGTGACCTCTGCCTGCCATTAAAGTCCACTGAAAATGCCTCTTGTTACTACCAGCTCATGAAGAATGTCGCTCTTTTTTCTTAGTTTGGACGCACTCCAAAACGTAGGCCTGAAAGATCAATTTAACATTGGAAGTCCCCCAATGCAAAAACCTTTAACTTTCCTTTTCAACAATTCGTTGACATTATTCTAATCGTTTTCTTTCCTCCTCATTTTATTCTGCTCACTGGCGGTGTTTGGATCTGTACCAATGCAGCCTTTTATTTTCAGGTCTTAGACATGCCAAAATCTTTTCCATTGACTAAGGTACAAATAACATAATTAGAGATTAAAAGGTTCAGTTAACCTTTAACTTGAGGTAGCTATACCAAAATGGCCCCATTTTGGTTTGGTTTGGTTTTCCATTCTCAACATCCAGGTCCAAAAGGGATAATTCACAGTCTATTCAGTGGCACTACTAAAGAACACGGCCCTTCTCATTTTTAACTAAAAATAGCCAGTGGTATGTTAATTTCTAAAAAAAAAATAATAAAACCACAGGAAAAATATTCCTAAGAAAAGATTTAAGAACTAGGGATGTAGTTCAGTGGTACAATGCTTGCCTAGCATGCATGAGACCCAGGGTCTGGAAAAACGCAAAGGATTTAAGACCAAATAATTCTATATAGTCCCCAGTAACACCAAATGCTTCATATTTAACAAAAGAGACTGAACTTTTGAAATACCAAGAGTATAAGGTAAGTGTGCAGGTGCCATAGCTTCCCGCAGATGCCTGTTGAAACCCTCAGCATAGTGGGAGGGTTCCGTGGCAAATTCTGGAACCAGACAGCAGAGGTTCAAATCCCAGTGCAAATACCAGCTGGCCGTGTGATTTTGGGCCGTTTACTCTCTGTGTTTAGTGTCCTCATCCGTAAAACAACTAGAGTTCCCACCCCAGGCGAGCAGTGAAAGGCTTGGGTTGCTGTCCAGCATAGGACAGCACCACTGTCATCCTGGATGGATGACGCAGCCCATACTGCAGCCTCCACAACCCTGCTGGAGTGATCTTCCCCACTGCTTCAACCTTTCTCAGCTCCTGCTCACCCACTCCTGATGGAGCTGGCATTTCCCCTAATCACCTGGCTTGCCACTGCTCTGAGAGGAAGCCCCCGTGCCTTGGAGTGGATGCCAAACTGCCATGCTATCAGTGAGCAAGGCAGGAAGGGGCACAGTGCCAAATGGAGCTGATTTTCCAGGTGTCCTTTACCTTTCATATTGTTTTGGTTATTAACCAAGGTGGGAAAAGTTAACTTCATTTCATTCCTCAGTTCATTAATATGGATTAGTTTACCATTCATTCACCTAAGTCCTTTTCCTTGCTTCATATTTTATTTATTCTCTTTTTTTTCACATTCTTTATTCCCATATGCTCCCTCTTGCCCAACCAAGTGTTCTGTATTCCAAGTATTTGTAAAGGAGCTCTTGGGTACTGGATACTTTTGTCTTTAAGTCATATAAGGGAATGTGGAATATTCCATGTGTCAGAACTCCAACAGCATCAGGGAATGAAGAAAAAGAGAATGGCTCTGGGTAGGCAATGAAAAGTGTTTGCCCCAATTGAGGCTGATTTTTGACCTTGGAAAGGTAACCCAGAATTGGGCATTGTGGTACCCACCTGTAATGTTGGCACTCTGGAAACTGAGGCAGGAAGATCATGAGTTAGAGACCAGCCTGGACTACATAGTGAGCTCCAGGTCAGCCTGTGCTATACAATGAGACTAGTCTCAAAAAAAAAAGTAATAGCTTAGTTCCAACTTTTCCTAAGAAACTCATTTTAAAAAAGAATAACTTTTCCAAATGATCTCAGGTGTGTTTCAAACCATAGACACCCAAGAATTAGCTGAGTAGCTTCTGTAAGTTCTTGTTCTGTTCTAATGAAATTTAATGTCCCACAGTCGAGACCCTTCAGCTGCTGGACAGTCACATGGTGCAAGACCATAGGTTGAGCAACATCCTACATTTGTGTAGTCCAGGGTCTTATAACGATCGGCTCATCAGGACCACGCAATGATTACACAAACAGTCAAGCAGGAGTAAAGCGAGGTTTATAGCCAAAGCACTTGGAGCACAAAAGAGACGGGGTGGGAGGTGAGCACACAGGTTCCAAGGAGGCTCGAGTTAGGGCTTAGCATGTGACCCTGGTCCTTGTGAGTCAGGGCCCATGAGACAGCCCTTTGATTCTCCACACTCACGTGTTAGCCAGCTGTTATGAACCCTTGCACACTCGACTCAGCAGATGAGCAAAGAAGGCACAATTACATAAGACTAACCAGGAAAGCAATGCAACTTTTAAAAGTAGACATTTTGAAATGCACACTCTATAGAGAGAGTTTTGATAGGATGGTTTTTATACACTCCTTAAAAATTTGGTTGCTCATGTACATTTATGCAGGTATAATACCAAGACAAAAATCCCACTGAACAACGAACAGAAACCTAAACAACCAAGGACAAGAATGAAAAACAGGTCACACTGAGGGGAGGGTAAAAGAAGGAAGTTAAGAAGGTGAATAAGGGTGATGCACTTTCTATTCAAGAATGAATATAGAATGTTTAAACCTGTTGGAATCACCATAAGAAGGGGACTAAGGTAGAAAGGAGAAAAACGGAGGGGATGAGCCAATTCAGGATACAATACATATACACATGGAAATGTCATAATGAAACTCTCTGTATAGATATCTTAACCAAACAAAAATGTCTTTCTGCAAAAACAGAGAATAGGAAGGTAAAACAGGTCTTGTCTGGGGGTTGGCTGGTTCCAGTGGGAGGGGAGGGTATAAGGTAAAGTTGTAGGAAGGTGAATGTGGTGGAAATGTTACATATTCCTGTATGAAGATGGAAGAATGAGACCTATTGAAACTATTCCAGGAATGGGGGGTAGGGTAAAGGAGAATGATGGAGAGGGTGAATTTAACTAAGATATATTTAAGGAGTTTTGTAAATGTCACAATGTACTGCCAGTATAACAATATGATAATAAAAATAGAATAATATAAAATAAAAAGAATCACCCATCAAAAAAAAAATTTGCTCAGTTGTGGCTTGCCAGCATGCATGAGGCTATGGATTCAATTCTCAACACTGCATAAAATGAAATGAAATAAAATGTGCTCACTTTTCCTGTTCCATAGCAGTATTTCTTGCATTTGTTTTCCATCCATGACTTTGGTGGGATCTCATCCTGCACTCTCGCCCTGTCCTATTCTGACCATCTTGCCTCACCTTGAGACCCACTGTGAGCACAGGTGCGTTGATCCACAAAGCTTACCCCCACATCCCACCCCTGGGAACTTGGAGCAAGTGGGGACCTTGGTGAGAAATGTCAGACATGTATGGAGCAAAGAAAACACTGCTTTTATCAAGGCAATTGCCTTGACCAGTCAGGCCCAGAGCACAGACTTTGTAGATGTTCCCTAAGGTCAGAAGATGGTGAAGAGTTGTTCAAAACAGCAAAGACGTGGAGTGTGGCTCAGTGGTAGAGCACTTGCCTAGCAAGCACAATCCTGAGTTCCATCCCCAGTACTATAAGCAAAAAAACAAAAAACCCAGCAACAAAACAAATCTAAATTGTTCAACTATAGCCACCAACCCCTTCTATGAACCCTAATCTATCTAAACTTCTCCCAGATCTTATTTATCTTCCCCTCCCTTCCCCTTTCTTCCCCTCCCCTCCCTCCCCTCCCCTCCCTCCCTTTCCCTTCCCAAATTCAGATATAGTTATGGGCTTCTCGCTGGTCCATCAAACAGTGTGGTTTTTGTGTCCCCTTATTATTTGCCCCATAATACACACATACACACTCAACAATCTTCATGGAATTTCCATTGTGTGGAGAATGGGTGGAAGGGAAGCAAGAGAACTGTCAGCCTCCAGGAAGAACCTCTCCCCATCTGAGGGTCCTTGGAAGGAGCAAAGGTGCGACCTTTAATGTTGGGCCCAAACGCTGACTCTGCTCGGAGGCCTCAGCTCTGGAACACCATCCAGGTTCATTTGATACAACTGCACATGCTCTTTACTGACCTGGATTTCTGAGACAGGCTAAAATTAGGGAAGCTTAATATTGCATTTCACATTGACCATGCTCTTGCTCAGGGACTGCCCTCACCTGGCCTGGGAACCACCCATGCCCTTTGCCGCCCATTGATTATTGGATGGAAATCACCTGCCTCCCCTCCCACAGGTAAGTTTTAAAAGCACCTGGAGAAGAGAAGCCTGTGTTCTCTGCCTCCAGATTTCATCTGGGTTCACCATTTTCCCTTTAGTATTTCCCTTTCCTAACTTTTAACAAACTCCCTTTACACCCACGTGTCCTGCCACAGATTCTTCCTGGCGGAACACAAAAAATTTGGAAGTCTTCTGATGACGGACTCCACCCACTGGGAACATTTCTTCTGCTTCCATGTGCATATTTAACTTAAATTTAGAGGTGTTAAGCAAAAATACCATTTTATTTTCATTCTATGTAAAAGATCGATGCAAATATACCATTTAGCTATAAAAATTCATCAGCTTTCAATCCACAGGATTATTAAAAGGGAGGTATATAAATATGGAAGGGATTTACTGTCCAGATCCAGCAAAGAAAGAAATGCTAAAGGAGGATGGATGACTTATAAAATGTACCCTCTTATGAAAACCTATCTGCTGGGCTGGTGGAGTGGCTCAAACAGTAGAATGCTTGCCTAGCAAGTGTGAAGCCCTGAGTTCAAACCCCAGGGCCATCAAAAAAAAAATTGCTAAGCAAGAAAGAGCATGCTGCTATGTATGGGAACTGAGGTGTAGCTCATTACACTTGCATAGTAATAGATTCTATGAAATCACATTTTAAACATTTAAACTTTTTCTCATCTATACCAAAATCAAAGCAAATTTGATGCTTTTTATATGCATGAGAACTTATCTTACAAACAAGAATCAGAATGGCTCTCTCTTACTGACATAGACACCCAAATTGTATCAATCAACAGTCTATGCCTTGCCCTGTGCTGTTTGTATGTATCCTGTTGTATTTAATTTAATGAATAGGGCACATTCAAAAGTTACTGAAAGATGTGGTACACTGAAAAGTAAGTAGTATCACTTTGGTAGTATTCCTTCCTCAAATATACCTAAATCCAACCAACAGGAAACTCCAAAATGAGGAGTGTTCTATACAAACCTGGCCAATACTTTTCAAAAATATTCATATCATGAAAGATAAATTAGGCAGAGGGAGAATTCCAGATTAAAGGAGATAAAAGCAACATAATAACTAAATACAATTCAGGATCCAGGAATATAGCCTCTTATAAAGACTGATCTAATGTAACAAGACATTACGTTATATTACAGTTCACACACATACATGCCATGTGTGTGAACTGAGGTAGAGCTCATTGCAGTTATGCAAATATTTTCTATGAAGTCACATCTTATTTGTTCTTTTAATTTTTGACAGTATGTGACTTTAACTCAGAGTCTTGCACTTTCTAGGCAGGTGCCATACCACTTCAGCCATGACCCCAGCCCTTTTTTACTTTAGGTATTTTTCAGGTAGGGTCTCGTATTTTTGCCTGGGGCCAGTCTTAGGCTGAGATCCTACTACCTATTCCTCCCACATAACTGGGATTACATTATATGCCACCAAGTCAGTCTTGTTTATTGAAATGGGGGTCTCACTAACTTTTTGCCTGGATGGCCTCAAACCTTGATCCTTCTTATCTCCCCCTCTAAAGTCACAAGGATTACAGGCGTGAGCTATCATGTCTGACTTGAAATCACATTTTAAACTTTTTCAGGATAAGATCCTGAAAGGGATGGGGCGTAGACTGGGGAACTTGCTTCCTAAGATGCTATTGGAAAGATTGACGAAATTGGATAGTTGTATTGTATTGCTATTAAATTTCCTAATTTTGATAATTACACTGTACTAACGTTAAGAAAATGACGTAGGTCTTAGGACATAACGGCTTAAGAAAACAAGGGTAATGGAGCACAATGCCTGCATCTTACAGTTCATTAAAAACACATAAATGTATGGAACTTAGGGGAAGAGAGAAAGGAATGAGAATGATACGGTCAACAATATTGAAATATATCACATCTGTGCAGGTAGAGGACTTAAGGATATGTATTGAAAGCTGTTGAATGATGGGTGGGGGAAGGGAAAGGGTAAAGGAGCAAAATGGAAGGGGTTGAATGAACTAAAGTAAAGTAAACTCACAACAGAGGTACATTTGAACATTGACTTTGGAGTTAAAAATGAAAGACAGGACTGCAAAATAGATACATTGGGTGGGGGGTATTTGTGGGAGGCAGAGGGTGAATGGACGAGATGAAGGTGAGGGAATATGGTTGATAGACTTCATATACATACACAAATTAGAATGATGAAGCTTCTTGCAATTGCTTTAAGTAGGGTGGGGAAGGGATCAAGGAGGGGAGATGGTAGGGACGACCTAATGTTCAGTGTAAGCCTATTTGGAATTGTCATAGGGAATCTCCCCTGTATGATGAATATATCCTAATAAAACTGAAAAAAAGTATGGCCGGGTGCTGTGGTGCCCATAATCCCAGTTACTCAGGAGGCAGAGATAGGGAGGATCATTGTTTGAGGCCAGACTGAGGTGAGAGGGGAGGAGTTAACAAAACCCCTTCTTGACCAATAACCCAGGCATAGTAGAGTACATCTATAGTCTTAGCTGCACAGGAAGCGTAAATAGGAGGGTCCAGGTCAGCCCAAGCAAAAACATGAGACCCTATCTAAAAAGTAACTGAAATAAAAAGGAGCTGGGTACATGGCTCAAGTGGTAGAACACCTGCCTAGAAATCACAAGGCCCTGAGTTCAAACCCCAATACTACCAAAAAAAAGTATGTATGTATATATGTGTGTGTGTAAAATGACATGTGTGTATGTACGTATGTTCACACATGTACATATAAATTAGATATCATGCAAAATATTAAAATGGTTAAATCTGAACATAGTACACAGCTTGTAATCCAAGCACTGAGGCAGGAGGAGCAAGAGTTCCCGGACTCAAAAACAAAACAAAGCAAAACAAACTGGTAAATGTGGGCACATGAGTTCTTGTGTAATTCTTATAACTCTTCTGTATGTTTGAAATTGTTTAAAACAAAATGTAAATGTGAAAACAATAAAACACTTGTGAAATCTCTGGCCCTGAGAGATTTGACTCTTGGCTTGACTAAAACTTTATCTTGAGCAAGAGGCTGGTGACTAAGCTGAGATCAAAATGTTTTACAACTGGGTTTTGCAAGGTTTATTTCCACTTTGAGAAGTGTGCTGGAGACGGTCAGTCCGGTGTGGGAAGCAGTCATTAAGTCAATTATGTGTAATGAGATCAGCCTCTGTGTTCCTCTTTTCTATTTCCACTCCTGGGAAATCTTTCCGTCAGGAAAAAATACCAGATGTGCACAAAGACATCCTCCCTGTCACACTCTCTTCCCATACAAATCATGCTGGATTCTCCACCCTGGTCAACTAGTGAGCAGGTCACCCTCTGCTACAGGCCTCAGCTCCCCTCTTTCCTCAACACCCCTCAGGTCTGGGGCTTCCACAACTTTCTCTGTGAGAGCACCCCAAATCATGGCCCCTTCAGGTCCCTCCAGGACTGTGCTGTCCACTACAGTGGCCACTGGCACATGTGGCTATTGAAAACCTGCCAACTGCTGGTCCAAAGTGAGTGTGCTGTAAAACACACTCTGAGGGCTGGAGGCTTGGCCCAAGTGAGAGAGTGCTGGCCCAGCAAGTGCAAGGCCCCAGTACTATACACACATACACACATCAAATCACACACACACACATACACACCACAGACATACACACATACACACATCAAATCACACACACACACACACACACACACACCACAGACATACACACATACACATCACATCACACACACACACACACACACACACCACACACATCATATCACACACACACACACCACACATACACACATCACATCACATTACATCACACACACATACATCACATCACACACATGCATCATACATACATACATCATACACACATATCTCACATCACACACACACCACATCACATCACACACACACACATCACACACACACACACAGGGTTTTGAAGGCTTTGCAGGGAAAAAAGCACGTAAGATATCTCAATAACGTGATATGTTGATTACCCGTTGAAATGATAATGCTTTAGATATATTGAGTTAAACAAAGCGTATTCAAATCATCTTAATAGTTTCCTTTTACCTTTTTAATGTGGCTACCAGGAATTTTAATTTGCATGCATGGTTCCCGTTGCATGTGGGTTAGACAGTGCACCACCGAGGGATCTGAACGGCCCCTTCCCTTGTGCCTGCGCTGTGCAACCTGACACATTTCCATCAGAGCATCGAATGTTTTGCTCACCTGGCTGGTGTCTCCTACTGGTCGGCTCCCTAAAGCTAGGAGCCTTGTCTTCTGTGTACCCTGGATCATCACCAGGTGGAAAAGGTTGAATTAACCATTAATGTTCTTTCTTTTTCTTTCAAGGTAAAATACTGAAACGCACATAACAGTATTAACCATTTTAAAATGAACAATTCAGTTGCATCTTGTTCATTCACAGTGTTGTGTGACCACCCCCTCTATCTCATTCTCAAGCATTTTCCTTACTCTCTCCTTCCCAGTTAAGCACTCACTGCCCTCTCCATCCTCCCCACAGCCCCTGGCACTCACAGATGGGCTTTCTGTTCCTGTGGATTGTCAGTTTGGGACATTCATAGATGTGACATTTTGTGCCTGATTTCTTTCACTTAGCATAATGCTTTTGAAGTTCATTCATATTACAACACGTCATTCCTTTTGTAAAATATTTTTTCTTCTATTCATATTGCGCCCTTCTACCTGGAATGCTCTCCTTCCGAGTCTCTTTTGCACTTAGCTAACGACACTCATCATTCAAGAGTTAAAAACACTTTGGGGTTTCCTCCATCTTCTCTAAACTCCTATTATTCTACCCATGTGACTTACTTTAAATCCCATATACTAATGATGCTTAGGATTGGTTTAAAAGTAACCCAGTTCTTGCTATGGTCACAATAGCAACAGGGAGCTAATGCAGTAGCTGTTACAAGAGATGGGGGAGGGGAGACCTTAACTGATTTTTATGATCTCCCTTAAAAACACGTGTTCAAACTGAGTGATTCCCAAAGGGGTGGGTATAGTATGATTGGTTATGTACTTCCTCTCCACACACTATCTGCAGGTGATGGGGATATGGAGGTTTTCCACGTTACTCTATTTTTGTGTATATTTGGGGAGTTTCCACAGTAAAGATTTCAAATAATGTCTCATACATTACCTGTGTTGGGGTAATGAGATTCCATGCCCTATCATTTTTGTTCGTGCCTTGGTGGATGATAACTATCATACAAAGGCAAGCCTTCGCTGGTGCTTGCTAAATTAAATTCCATTTGGTGTCTAAAAAAAACCCATTGAAGCTGGGCATGATGGCTCACACTTGTAATCCTAGCTACTCGGGAGGCTCAGATTCAGAGGATCCTGGTTCAAGGCCAGCCCAGGCAAAAAATTAGTTAAGACCCATCTTAATCAATAAGAGCTGGGAACGGTGGAACACACCTGTCATCCAGCTATGTGGAAAGCATAATTAGGAGGGTGGAAGTCCAGGCTGGCCAGGGAAAAAAGCAAGACCATATCTGAAAAATAACAAAAACAAAAAGGGTTGAGGATGCCTGCTGAGCAAATGCCAGACCCTGAGTTCAAACCTCAGTTCCACAAAAACAAAGAAGAAAAAAAAAAAAAAAGGCTGCATTTTGATGTCAGAATCTCCAGTTTCCTGACCGTCCTTCCACAGCAAGCCTCCTTTTTTATTTCTGGTCTAGCTGCTTCGCACTTGGGCTTATCACTGACCTCCAAAGAATGAGTACAGTGCCCTACTCTACTGCTCAGAGACATTTCTGGAAAATCTATAGTTATCTTGAAGCTGAAAGCCAAGTTTATGTCCCCATTCATATTTTGCCCTCTCCCTTCGTTCTCATGCCATAGATCCCATTCTGCTTCTGCCTCCTGTGTCCCACAGGTGCTAAAGGTAGAAAAGAGAGGAGCATATTCGTCTCTGCTCCTGCAGCTGCACAACAGACCTGAGGGCACAGCTCAGTGGTGCTTGCCCAGCACACACAAGGCCTGGGGTTCCATCCCCAGCCCCAAGGGAGGAAAAATCCACAACTGCACACTAAGTGTCCTTATCTTACTCTCCATCTACACTAGTAATCCAGGGAAAGACTCTAAAATCAAAAGTAGAACATAAATATTAGCACAGTAATCCACACATCTATATACTTTCCCAAAAAATGCCATCAGAGATCCAAGAAGAAAGCCCTTTTGCCAGCATCTGGTGTCCAATTCCTTCAGGCAAAAACCACAGCAGAGGTGACTGAAAGGGATGCATTAAATTTTGTGATCCATTCACCACTTTTCCTAAAAAGTAAGGGGAAACATCTCAGGAAAAGTCATTTCAAAGTTTAGCAAACTCTAGAAACCAGGGACATTAATTACTCATTTGGACAAAGAGTGCCCAGGCGGTACAGAGTAAAGAACTAGACACAAAATGGAACTCTCTGAGTCATTTGCTAATGCTTAAATCTGAAAAACGTGACTCCGATTAGAACACGTTAAAAAGCCCACGCTAGGGCAAGGCAGTCACGTGGGTGTCTCTCTCTTTGAACTGATCCCTTTATGTTGAGTTTATGCTTACCTTCTCACTCTGCCAAATGTCAAGGGTTTTGTCTCTACAGGTCTGAAATCTTTGGGAGGTATTTTCCCATCACCTACCTTTCTTTACAAATTTTTTGCCAAGTCACCTGCTGAATAATTGTGCTAGAGAGAATAATGTCCCCCCCCCAAAAAAAACCATCCAATCCTAACCCCCTGGACCTCTGAGAATGTTGTACTACAAGGGGAAATGAAGGTCTCAGATGGAACATGTTAGGAATCAACTGATCTGAAGATGGGAGATGGTTCTGGATTGTCTAGCTGAGACCAATGTAGTCACAGAAGTCCTGTAAGTCCATGAAGGGGGCAGGAAAATGCATGTCAGGGGGACGAGGTGAGAAAGACTCATGCAAAGACTTGCTGGCTTTGGAAGTGAAGGAGGCGCCAGCCTCCCAGGCTGGAAGAGGCAAGAAGACAGAGCTACCCTGCTGACACTTTGGGTTTTGCCCAGTGAGACCTGTTCTAGACTTCTGACTTTCAGGACAGTGAGATAATAAACTTGTGTTGTTTAAAGCCTCTGAGTTTCTGGCAATTTGTTATAACAGCAATAGGTACCGAACACAGTAGCTGTTTACAGAGATGGGAGTGTGGCTTAACTAACGTTTATGATTACACTTAAAAGTGCCAGTTTGAATCGAAAAGTTTCTAAAATTAAAAATGTTAATTTGACTGCAGGCTGCTGTGACTCCTGAGTGTGGTTGCTGTCTGTCACTCCACATGTCCCTTTGGGTGACTGCTGCAGATGTCACATCCCAGGTACTACCACTCCTCAAGCCAGCGTTGCAGCCACCAGGAAGGGGGGCAGCAGTCAAGATGCTCAGAGGCACTTAGGGACATTTCTCAAAAGTTGACTACGACTTGCCTTCCTCAGTGTCCTTTCTAAACAAAGGAATTAAGTCTCTAACATCAAATAATTGAGCTGCTGTTTCTCTTTTTTCATTGAACTATTTCAAACTTTTCTCAAAGTGTGATTTTTCTTCTTCAAAAAATAAGACAAGCTTGAGGTATAGATATTCTTTGTCCTAAATAGCTTTGTCTTTGGCTATTACATGTTGTCAACTGCTGATTACCAAGGGGCAGATTATCCAATTTGTAGTTCATTGGAATCAATAATTTTCAGTTAGAAGGAAGTAAAGAAAGGAAAGGGAAGGGGAAGGGAAAAGGAAAGGCAAGGAAAAAGGGAAAAGGGAAAGGAAAAGAGGAGGGAGGGAAGAAAAGATGTTCTTCCCATCCCTCAGAAAAGCAACAGGAATTATGGTGACCCCCTCCTCTCTGCCACCCCCCATCCACCAACCTTCTCTACCCGCCCCCCCCCACTGGGGATGGAACCTAGGGCCTTGCATTGCCTGGGCAAGCACCCTTCCTCTGAGCTATGGACTAGGACTTCCCGTTTCTGGTTCACTGTCCAGCGGTTGACCTTTGACTGCTGCCTGAGTCGCTGCCACCTCTCCTTGATGGGGGCATTTGAACAGTGTGTCTCCCTAAACCAAACCTGGGTTTTGCTACAGAAGAGTTCATTTAGAGACTAGGATGACTACTTATCTTGCCAAAATACAAGCCAAAACTGTCAGCATCAAAGGACAAGAATCCTTCAAATAATAGTAGTAAGTTTTCTCTACATTGAAAAGATTATTTAGTTGTAAAAATTACACAAGCTATAAAATGCAAATATAACTATGTAGATTATTTACATTAGATAAAACCAATAAATGATTCCATTTTCATTCATAATCTGTATTTGAAAACTTGCTTCCACCATGAATGTGTTCCCAACTTCATTTTTCCCTTCCTATCTGCTGTAAAAAGAGCTCTAAAGAGCTGTGGCCTGAGAGTAGGAAGGTGGCCAATTCTGCTCTAGGAGTTCAGTTCACAGACTATTTATTTCTGTTCCCTATAAATATAACTGAAACATAAACAATATGTTCCTTCTTCTAATGCCTGAAAACAGTCCTGTGGATGTGCCGGAAAGAAAGACCACATGCAGTGTTCATGTTGCCCCATTTTCCATACATAAAAACCAGAAATGATTTGGCTATATAAAATCTATATTCCAGACAAGCTTGTTTTTGCATTTAACACCAGCTTACTTTAAAATGAAAGAAATATGTAGTGTATTTTACACAAGTGAGCCTGAATGATATAACACACAACTGTTCTGACAGCAGTTACCAAAAATTATGCTGGGAGTTGCTCTGAGGATTTTATGCAATTGCACAGATACCCTAAATGTGCTTTTGAGTAAATTTCTCAGCTCCTGGAAGCCTGGGCAGCTGTTGACTGCTCATGTGTTCAGGCACCACATGTGTGTTTTTATCCAGAGATCATAGCAGTATTTCAAATGGCTGGAGAGACACAGCCACATCTGCCTCCTGTCGTAGGAAGGGAATGCACAGTGTTCGCTAGCACGGAGGAGCTGGTCATCTAAATTCTAGAACATGCACCAGCTGCAGGAGCTGGGGAGTGGGCAGTGGAGGAACCACAGTGCATTCATCCTCAATGAAGTTAGAGAACGAAAACTTTATTTGGTGAAAAGTATTAAAATAGGATCATAGGATAAGAAGTTCCCTCAAAACTAGTAAATGTGGAATCACAAAATCAAAACAGTGTGCATATGACAAGTTAATACACAGATGCCAAGGGTGAGTGAGTCATCAGCACATGAGCAGTTTAGAGGTTGAATTCAAGAGAACAGATCAGGCAATGCTGCTTAATACCATCACATGATCCGCCCTGAGGTCCTGTATTTCATTAAAATCAAGAGCGTGGCGCAGAAGAGCCCAGAAGAGCACTTGCTCTTGGTGTATGGGGCCAGAGGAGTTAAAAGTGAAGCCCTGATTGCCCGGCCTGCGACAACTCAACATGGAATGTCTCTATTGGGTCCTGGGATGTCTGCTGCTGGCTGCAAGACTGCCACTTGACTCAGCCAAACGTGAGTTTCTCTGTTTCTCTGCTTCTACGTTTAGCCAGCTCTCTGGCTGTTGGCCAAAGTGGTGGGTAATGGTGTCCTCTGAGCTAAGCAGAGAAACATGTAGGGCCTTGCCCAGTTCTGCAAACAGTGAGCATGCTCAAATTATTGCAAAATGCCTTCAATTCCATGCTCTGCTTGGGGCTCCTGGAAAGTAAACACCGTGCAGCACCAGGAGCTCTTTTTCCACTGCACTTGCCCTCTTGACAGAGAGTAGTAGAGGAGAGAGGACAGTCCCTGTCCCAAGAGTAAAGCAACTCTCTCAGCTAAGCTTGTCTGGGTTCTGTCCGACTGAGAGCTCAGATGAAACCAGCTTCCAAATCTGGATACCTGGAGGCTCCTTCAGCCTCCACCCCAGAAGCAATTGCTCACCCTGCAGACCTGTCCCCACAGACCTTTTGCAGCCTGCTGCACTACCACAAGGTCACTGAGAAGGGAGCTCCTGGCTCTTCTCCACACTGGCTCCGCCTTAGAGACACCCTTGGTTAAAAATGACAGGAGCATCCTTGGGCCTGGGAGTCAGGGCATCCTTAGTAACAGCTCCTCTGCCCTTCCAGCCCTGGCTGGAAGGATTGAGCCCAAGCAGGCTCCCTTGTCCCAGCCAGGGCTCTGCTGTCACTCTCCTCCAGTCTGTCCCCCTTGTGCAGGGGCATGGAAACAAACCATGCATCAGCCAGAAGGTCCACTGTACCCCACTTCAACAGACTAGTGACATTCTAGAGGTGTTGATTCCGCCAGACAGCCCCACCGTGGTCCGGGACCAGCACGGGCCTGGTCCCCGAATATGTGGTCGCTCTCTATGCTGACTGCTTTGGTTTCCACTGCCACCTTTGTGCGGCAGTGATCCTCTCCCCGAATAGGTGAGGAACCTGCCGTCCTCACCCGGATCTGGGGCGGGAAGAAGGGGAGGCGCCGGACCCTGGGCGCCGGAAAGAGGAGAGAGAGGGAGACCCACCGCCCCTTGCCTCTGTGACTGCGGGGGGTGGGGGTGGGGGGAGGGCCGCACATTTTTGACCGGGGACAGCGCCTGGCCGGCGGGGCCCAGGTGCAGCTGACCTCCTGAGTCGGTGTTAAACTCATGGGCAAAGCGCCCATGACTAGGAAACCCGACACAGAGAAGGCAAGGAAGTCGCCCCAAGTCACACAGCTGGAGGCAGAAGAGGAAGCCTGCCATCTGCCCCACTGTCCTTCCTGCCACGGTTTGGAGAACACACTTAAGTTCCTTGCCAGCCTGGGGGCCGGGGCCCGGCTGGGCCGCGAGCGGCTTGGCTTCCTTCAATTTTCTTTTCCTCATTTGCAAAATGGAGTGATGGAGTTCTTGGGAGATCAGATCGCAAAAGGGACTGGGTGGGGAGAGTAACGCATGGAAATTGTTCTTAGGAGACAGCGGACAGAATGTGAGTCCGTAGTCCCGAGAGATGAAGGGCTGGCAGGGTCCTGTGTCTCTGCGCCTGGGCCCGGTTCTGTCACCACGACCCCTGGCTCTACTCAGTGACGCTGATCAGCCCAGCCCTAATCCGCTGTCACTGAGTTGATCTAGGGCAGGTAGGACTTCGCAGTGTATCAAACACCTAGAGATGCCCGCCACTCTGCAGGGCTAGCCCTGGTGACAAGAAGACAGGAGAAAGTGCAGGCAAGTGAACAGAAGCAGCCCAGCCACCTGGTCTCTGCTGCTGGGCAGAGCAGGGAGTCCCAGGTGTAGAGGGGAAGCCTCAGCTGTGATGGATGTGACAACTTTATCTACCTTCACGTCTGTCCTCTAACTCACCCCCCCACACACACACATACACACTTCTTTTTTCCTTTTAAAGTCTGCTTGCTCTTGTGCATATTTTATTTTTTAATTCAGCTTTGGTAGAACTGAGTTTTTTATAATGAAATTATAAGAAATAATACAAAAGACGTCCCAGCTTGCTGCAGTGGTAGCATAGCGCACAACCAACATATTGATGTGGAAACAGTCAAAATACAGAGCGGTTTCATCACAAGGATCTTCTGCCTAAAGGATGTGACTCCTTTATCTACCTTCCTTCCCCCTCCCCAGCTCCCGGTGATCATAAATCTGTTCTCCATCTTTATAATTTTGTTATTTCTAGAATGCTACACAAATGGAATCATACAGTATATAACCTTTAGGTAGTGGCTTTAAAAAAAAAGCCTCAACATAATTTCCAGAGATTTATTGAAATTGTTCAATCAACAGTTTGTTCCGTTTTATTGCTGAGTAGTATTCCATTGTCAGGATGTACCACTGTATGTTTCACCCATTGAAGAACATCTGAGTAGTTCCAGTTAGGGCTATGATGGGTCAAGTTTCCATGAATATTCATATGCACATTTTTTGTGTGGGGGACTGGGGTTTGAACTCAGGACTTCTACCACTTGAGCCATACCTCTGGTTATTTTAAAGATGGTGGCTTGTAGACTTTTTGCCCAGGCTGTCCTCCAACCTCAGTCCTTCTGATCTCAGCCTCCCAAGTAGCTAGGGTTGTAGGCATGAACTACGGGTGCCCAGCTTCTGTACAGATTTTTGTGTGAACATAAATTCCATTTTCCTGGGATGCATTCCACATAGCATTACTAGTACAACTAGAGAATACAATTGGTTGTATGGTCATTGCATGTTAAGTTTTACAATAATCTACCATAGTATAATTTTTATTTATCATATTATTTTTGTACCAGGGGTACATTTCGACATTTACAAAAATTCAGATACTGTTTTATATTCCCACAGCAGTGTATGAGAGATCCAGTTTCTCTGCATCTTCACCTGCATCAGGTGCTATCACTGCATTGTATTTTGGTCATAATGATGGTCTATAAGGAGACTTCATTGTGACTTTAGTGGGTATTTCCCTACTGGATAATGAGGTTGAATGTCTACTCACAGGTTTATTTGCCACCTATAATTCTCTTTGTTGATATATCTGTTCATGTCTTTTACCTGTTTTTTAATGATGAGTTTTGAAAATCCTTGGGCTGGTGGCATGGCTCAAGTGGTAGAGCACCTGCCTAGTAAGTACAAGGCTCTGAGTTCAAACCCCAACACCAAAAACAAACAAAACCTTGCTGCCCGAAAATTCTTCAGAAATTTTGGATACCAGTCCTCTATTAGAAATGTAGTGAACAAATAATTTCCCCTCCTCTGTAGCTCTCTTCCATCCTTTCCTCATACAGTTTCACAGAGCAAAGATTTTTATTTTATTAAGGTCCAATATGTCAGTTTTTCCTCTTATGGATTATGCTTTTGGTGTCAAGTCTACAGATTCTTAGATTCTACCCCTAAATTCTAAAGATGTCATCTATATTTATTATTTTCAATAATAACGTTTGTTTAAAAGTCTGTCTTGTCAGGCAGACTTGTACAGGTCTATTTCTTTCTATCTCTTGTCACTGTTCTTTTAAGATTGTAGTTTTCCTTGACTTCTGAAATTTAAAATCAGAAGAGAGAAATCTGGACTTTGATTACATTTCTGGAAACACTGACTTTCTCTCATGACCTAGGACTCTGGAACAACAGAAAGAACTAGCTCTGGAAATGAAAAGATGTAAATCTTCATTTCCACCGGAATAAAGATGACTGCATGTGACTCATACCACTCTCTAGACCTGTGTTTCTTCCCTCCTAAAGTGAACAGGTTCAAATGAAAGAATCTTAGTTCTTTCCATATGACTCCATTCACAGTGAACTTCCACTTAGAAACGTATACCGATAAACATGAATTTACTGTCCTCACTTAGTTCTATTTCCAAATAGGGATGCTTTCACAGAATCACAGGATATTTGACTTTTGTCTAATGTGAAGGCCCAGAGGAAACACGTGGCCTGAGGTCAGATAGCCCGTGTAGTAGCAGACCAAGGCTAGAGCCCAGGCCCATGACTTCTAGTTCAGTGTTCTTTCCTTTTCCATCTGCCTCACTGAAAAGGAAGGAACAACATGCTATCCCCTCCTCCCACCAGAGAAGAGAAGTAGAAGAAAGAGGTTAGTGGCATGCATTCAATGTGGTTTCTCTGAGTACCCACTAAATACAACACCTCATGGTAGGCCTTTACCAGGCTCTAAGAGAAGAAGACAGAGTTTCTGAACTCTTAAGAGTTTGTGGCCAGGCTAAGACACAGGACCATATAAATTTAAGACAGTGTATGGTTGGGAGCTGGCTGAGGGTGTATACAGTTAAGTCTTGGACTGTGAGTAACAGAAGAGGTTGAGTAAGATGCTTATTATCTCATGCAGTCATTACAGAGGTGAGCAGGCTGGAGCAACTGCTCAACAGTGCCACCCAGGACTCTTTGTTTCTTGTCAGCTTTGCGCTCTGACACTCTTGATGTGTTGACTCTTTCCTCAGATTTCTGTCCTTATAGTTAAATGTGGCTGTCAAGGCTCCAAGCATCATATCACTAAACTGCCATCTCCAAAATTAGTTCTGAAAAGAAAAGAGATGGACTTTGTTCTTACATATCTCTTTTTACGAAGGAGGAGAACCTTTCCCAGAAGCTCCAGGAGTCTTCCTGGAGGGCAGGATTTAATCATCTCCTGCTCAAACTGCAAAAACGACTGGAAAAGTGAGCGTCTGAGATGTTCTTCAGTTATAGTAAGAGGCTCCGCTAGCTAGGGAGAAAAGGAGGAGTGTGGGTATGAAGTGGCTGCTGAATAAGCAGTCAACCAATCTGCTATAGTCTTCAAAGAAAGTAGAAACCACATGACCATCAGAGTGGTTAGGCAAGACAAAAAGCAACCACCAATTCAAGATTTTAAAGAATTTTAAATTAATTATAATATTATAAGATCTAGAGCAACCACTCAAAACAAAACAAAGTGGTATAGCTAATAAATCAGTTGAGATCAAATGGAATCCAAATATAATACCAAAAAATATAGTAAAAGAAGAAAAAAGGATAGACAGGACAAATAGAAATCAAATAACAATAAATCTCACAATTTCTGTAGCTACACTATTTGTAAACAATCTAAACACTTCAAATGAAATGTAGGGGTGATCAGATTTACACCACAACCATGTGCTGTCTATAAGAACCCACTACTAATATAAAAATGCATACAGGTTAAACATAAAAAAGACAGATCAGTTAAACACTTTGAATTAATATCAAAGTATTCTTCAGAATAAGGAATATTACTTGTATTAAAGAGGGTTGATTCCTAGTGAGAAAAGGGTTAATTCATCAAGAAGACTTAACAATCCTAGATGCATATACACCTAACAATAGAGCTCCAAAATACATAAAGCAAAAACTGACAGAACTGAAAGAAGAAATAAGAAAATTGGCAAATACATAATTATAGGTAAAGATCTCAATGTTTCATTCTCAGTAATTGAAATAGCAAGTAGGAAGAAAAGAGAAAAAGAAAAAATAAATAAATAACAAGTAGTCAGAAAAGCAAAATAGGAACATAAAAAATTTGAAAAACAATACCAACTAAGTTGACATAAATTGCAACCCCAGTCCAAATGACTTTTTAAAAAAATACTGTACCCAACAAATATAGACTACATAAGTTCATATGGAACATACACCAAGACAGACCTATTCTGGGCTATAAAAAAAAAGTCATTTCACAGTGGGACCTGTCCCTATATGTCCTGCTATGTGTCTCTTGTAATCCTGGAAGCATTCCTGAGCCTGGCATTTCTTAAACAAAAGATTAGTTCAGGCTGAGAAAAGATCGAAAACGGATCTGAGAACATTGGCATCAGAGTTTGCCTGATGATCTTGAATGGAATCCAAACATTCAGAAGCCATGCATTGGGAAGCCAAGAAGATATACTGCCTTTCAAAAAAAAATTGTATTCTTGGAGTCTTCTCTCCCATTTCCTGCATGGGGAGCAGGAGCTGTTTTTCCTTCTCCCTCCCCTACTTCCCCCTACTTTATTATGTTACACTAAAATAAATACCTGCCAAAACTTAAAAAAAGAAAATTGTATTCTTTCAAAGTACATACAAGGATAGGGTCCAAATGCTGTTTTCAAGACTTATTTTTAAACACTTTTTATTTACTTGATGCATTGTGTATGTGCATTCCAACAGTCTGAAATGAAAAGTTTCCTTAATCATTGTTACATAAATACTAAATGAGAAATGGAATAGAGGAAATAATTTTTTTTTTCAAATGCTGACATAGGCTTTCACGATGTGCTGGGCAGTGAAAGGCATCCTGCTTATAGGAGGGAGCACAGCCAATTGAATGGCTGGTCTTCTGATGAGAATGACTGGAACGAAAGACTGTATCCCGTGTGGACGAGGGGAGATGCCAGGTGGAAAAACTCCTGGAAAGGTGAGTGAAAAGATCCACCTGAGCAACTGTGGCTTCCTGCTTCAGGAAGTCTTGTGACTTGTACAGCCTTTTAGACCATGACATGCTCATGTTGACTTGGTGAGTGACAGCACCCTTGTTGGCAGGCTAGGGGAACCTGGATTTGGTAATCTATCCCTTACCCCAATATTTTCACTGTCTCAGCCAAAAAATAATGACTAATCTTAGAAATTTTCAAGTGTATAGCCCTTGGAATATTTTAGAGAACCAGCTACTTAACTAACACGGGAATGGCTGTCTTCCAAAGACCTGCGACTCTGAGGAAGTTTTTGATCATCTCAAAGGTGTGCTTTATCAGAAATTATCTGTGCATTCAGATAAGAGCCTAAGTCCTTTAGCCAATGGGCTTTGAGATTTCAAAATACATCTTTAACATTTGTCTCCTCAGTCCAATTGAACTGACTTTTATTATCTTAAGCAAATGTTCTTTCTATAGTTAGAGGATCCTTTAACTAGTATCATTTATCTTTTTTGTTCATCTTCTAGAATGTCATACTCTGAAAGCTAATGTTAGCATCCAGAAAATAAATTTAATGAACCAGAAAGAGGCATAGGCATTCTTTGGTCCTTATTAACAGATGTTACCTCAAATGTTTATTTGTGCGTAAAAGGAAAGAGATGCTGGGCCAGTGACCCCCACTCTTTGTTGTCCTAGGAGGCTGTGTGCAGGCAGTTTTGACCAGTGATTCCCCAGCACTGGTGGGCTCAAATGTCACATTTGTGGTGAACCTGGTGTTCCCCAGATGCCAGAAGGAGGATGCAGATGGCAACATAGTCTATGAGAAGAACTGCAGAAATGGTAAGGAGGCAGTAAGTAACTCTCCTACTACTGGAGACCCACCCTCTTTCTCAAGTAGGATGACAGAGAGGGTGAGGGTGTGGTACGACCTAGCCCCTTCATCAGCATCAACATCAGCCAAACCTACTTGTAGCCCTCTTTTTTCTTTCTCTCTCTTTCTTTCTTTTTGGTGGTACTGAGGTTTGAGTTCAGGGTCTTGTGCTTGCTAAGCAGGTGCTATACAACTTGAGCCATGCCCCCAGGTCCTAGTCCTTTTTTTTACTTCGATTATTTTTCATATAGGATCTTGTGGTTTTGCCTGGTGCCAATCTAGGGACCGAGATCCTTCTACTTATGTAACTGGGACAAGTATGCACCACCATGCCAACTTGTTGGTTGAGATGGGAGTCTCACTAACTTTTTCCTGAGCTGGCTCCAAACCTTAATCCCCTTAATCTTTACCTCCCAGCTAAAACTCTCACTAAAAACTACATTGTCACACTTAGTTTTTCCTTAGTGTCCAGTTTAGTTAGTGATTCTCAGATTGTTTTCAATTACGGAATGCCATGAATTTGCACATCCTTGCACAGGGACCATCTATTCTTCTCTGTACCATTCAAATTTCAGTATATGTGCTGCCAAAGTCAGCCTGATTCTCAGATTTTGATTTTATTACTTGCGATTTTTTTGGTCACTCAAAAAAAGAGCCCATTTAAAAATGTTTGCTGATCAGTTTAATTTCTGCCCACCAGTATTATATAAATGTGTGTGTAGCACAAATGCTAAAATGTGTCTATTTTGGCTTTGGTTTGCTCTTAAACAGATAAATTCTTTGTACATATTAAATAGCATAAATACATCAAGGAAAATTATCATGTCAGAATTGTATAGTCTCAAAAAATCAACTATTTACTAAGATTCTTCAAGCCATAACTATTCAACTCAGATACAATCTGATTTTATTGTTTAGAACTTTCATTAAACTGTTGATGTGTTCATTCCTTGTTAATTTTTATCTCCCTATGAGGAAAACATTAAATTCTGTACAGAAAGGGATTAATAGTTAACAAATGTTAAGTATTTGATATTTTGTAGCTTTTTTTTTTCTTTCTTCGTTTAAAAAAAAAAAAAAAACTGATTCCTGCTGGGTGTGCTCCTGACTGTAATCCCAGCACTCAGGAGGCTGAGGCAGGAAGATTGACAGTTCCAGGCCAGCCTGTGCTACATAGCAAGACCCTGTCTCACCAGTCACCACGGGCTCTCACCTGTAATCCTAGCTACTTAAGAGGCTGAGATCCAGAGGATCACAGTATGAGGCCAGCCTGGGCAAACAGTTCAGCTTCAAAATAGTCAGAGCAAAATAGATTATAAGTTTGGCTCAAGAGGTAGAGAACCTGCTTTGCAAGTGTGAAGCCCTGAGTTTAAACCCTAGTCCCACCAAACACAAATAAAAAAGACCCTGTCTCCAAAAAATAAAGAAACTGATTCTTGTGACATTCTCAAATGACAATCTAGTCTTCTGAGTACTTGTATATGAAATAATCCTTCTTATGAAACTTTTTTTGCCAACCTTTTTTTGTGTTGGTTATTTTCAAGATAGGGTCCCTCAAACTGTTTGCCCAGGCTGACCTTGAACCGTGATCCTCCTGATCTCTGCCTCCTGGGTAGCTAGGATTATAGGCGTGAGCCACTAGTACCTAGCTTATGAAACTTTTTATAAAGCACCTATCACTATAAAGGAACTGGGGATCTCTGAAGAAATGACTAATTCCAGGTCCACAGTGAGCCTGAGACATTACTGTGGCAGAAAACAAGGAAGAGCTCAAATACTAATAGGATTGTGGCAGTAGGACGCAGGAACCAGTTCAAAGGGACTTTTTTTTTTTCCTTCATTAGTATGTTTTTAATTACCATTGAAATGACAACTCTGAGATCATGTTTGAGACGTGTTGTATATATTTATAATACAGTAACTTCTCATTTCATATAGCATATGCATCCGAACATAGACATTTTTCTGAATCTCACAGAACAGTTTGGAAAGCTAGAATAACTTAAACGCTAATATTAAAATGATATAGAGCTTGATAAATTCTAGGAGTAAAAATAAGCCAGAGCTTATAATTTAAAGAATGTTAAGCTGGGTGTGGTGGCACTCACCTGTAATCCCAGCACATGAAATGCTGAGGCAGAAAGATCGTTGATTTGAGGCCGGCCTGGGCTACATAGTGAGACCCTTTCTCAAAAAATTAATTAATTAATTAATTAATGAGTAAGTAAATAAGAATGTACAAAATAGTTCTTCCATGTAAGAATGGAGTTTGCTTTAAAAACACAGGTTACTTCTAGGGCATCTATCATTTTGTTTTGTCTTCGGAGTAGTTTTTTTATTTATTTATTTTTTTATTATTCATATGTGCATACAATGTTTGGGTCATTTCTCCCCCCTGCCCCCACCCCTTCCCTTACCACCCACTCCGCCCCCTCCCTCTGTGCATGTGTGTTACCTTCTATGTTAATTCTTTTTGATCTAACCTTTTCTCTAGTTCCTGGTCCCTTTCTCCTATTGGCCTCAGTTGCTTTTAAGATATCTGCTTTAGTTTCTCTGCATTGAGGGCAACAAATGCTAGCTAAGTTTTTAGGTGTCTTACCTATCCTCAGACCTCCCTTGTGTGCTCTCTCTTTTATCTTGTGATCAAAGTCCAATCCCCTGTTGCATTTGCCCTTGATCTAATGTCCACATATGAGGGAGAACATACGATTTTTGGTCTTTCGGGCCAGGCTAACCTCACTCAGAATGATGTTCTCCAATTCCATCCATTTACCAGCGAATGATAACATTTCGTTCTTCTTCATGACTGCATAAAATTCCATTGTGTATAGATACCACATTTTCTTAATTCATTCGTTAGTAGTGGGGCATCTTGGCTGTTTCTATAACTTGGCTATTGTAAATAGTGCTGCAATAAACATGGGTGTGCAGGTGCCTCTGGAGTAACCTGTGTCACATTCTTTTGGGTATATCCCCAGGAGTGGTATTGCTGGATCAAATGGTAGATCAATGTTTAGCTTTTTAAATAGCCTCCAAATTTTTTTCCAGAATGGTTGTACTAGTTTACATTCCCACCAGCAGTGTAAGAGGGTTCCTCAAAGGGACTTCTAATGGCTAGATTTGGGACAATTTAAAAATAAAAAGGAATAAAAACTAATTGATAAACTAAAAGGCTCCTCAAAAAAAATCAATGATGTAGAAAAAATAAAAGAGGATGAAGGACCTGTTCCAGATGAAGGATATTGATTGTGGCCTGTTCAAAATGGTAAATATCAAATAGGCAGAAAAGTTGAAAGCAGGGCCAGAATACTTCCACATAAAGTGAGTAGTTTTAACATTTTTCTATATTTGCTTCTATCTCTATATCTAATATAAACCTATAATATATACATATATATGGAGAGAGAGAGATTCTTTTTTTCCTGAATCATTTGAAGAGACCACTGGCCAGTATAGCATGGCCATGTGCAGGACACAGACCTTGACTGGCATGTGGTAGTGTGGTGTTGTGGTTACAGGGGAGAATCCTCTAATTCTTAGGGCATTCTTGGCTGAATCAGGAAGGAAAGCTACTAATACAGTGCATCAAATGAAAAGATCAAGCACCCTGACATTTGGTTGAATAGAGTTGAAATTTGGAGGCCCAATAGATAGTTAAGTAAAATCTCCAGGTTGGACTTTCATTGAAAAAAAATTCCCTTATATAAGACTTTTATTGAAATACAATGCATATGCAGAAAAGTATATGCTATTGAATGTAAGTATGCTATTGGATGAATTCTGAACATTAGGTTTTAACTCTGTAACAACTTTTTAATTGGTTATGAAAAAAAGAGGAAGAAATGTGTAACTGAATGATGCACATTGAGACTTTGGAACCCAGATAACAGCTGTGACTTGTTTTTTCTCTTTGTTTAGATTCTGGTTTGTCTCCTGACCCATATGTTTATAACTGGACATCCTGGTCAGAGGACAGTGACTGGGGAAATGGCACTGGCCAAAGCCAGCACAACGTGTTCCCCGATGGGAAGCCTTTTCCTCACCACCATGGATGGAAGAGATGGAATTTTGTCTACGTCTTTCACACACTTGGTTGGACTTTTATAAAATGTCTTAGCCTCTCTTTTCCTATCTTTAAAATTTTAACCTTCGCTTTTCTTGTCCTATAATGAAAATTATAACAACAAGAGTTTAACAAGTTACTGTGTTAATTCTTATTTTGGATGGACAGTGAGAAAGGAAAAAAAAATTCTGACTAACCATGCCAAATCTCCAAGGCACCAAATTAAAATGAGAGAAAGAAGAAAATAGATTCAGCTCTCCTTTTTGAAAATAATACTACTCAGTATTTTTGGTCTAAAATAGAAATATGAAAAAATGTTTATTTGAGTGACACATGGATGGGCATTTGTTCATTCTTTAATTTTTTATGCTCTCAGATGAGTTTTTGAGAATTGAAGGCATGTATGCTTTTGCAGGAAATTTGTAAAGTGCAGAAAAATAACACCAGAGAGATCACCATTCACATGTTTTCAATACTAATATTTCTTGATTAAGATCATAATATATACATATTTTGTTTACTCTCAGCATTAGACTATACATTAAAAATTCCTTATGTACATTATTTTAAAGACTGTACAATATCCTATTATGTGGAACTAAAATAATCTAACTACAATTCTTCTTTGACATAATCTATTCTCTTTTGCAAAAAAAAAAAAAAAACCAAAACCATAAATGGTATTTTCACTTTATTTTATTATTGGTGAAGTGGGTATTTTAGAAGGAGCAAACTTAGGTTATTGTTAGCAAGGCTGCTAAATTCTTGGTTTAAAATGTCACCAGAGGGCTAAGTGCATGGCTCTGAGGTAGAACACATATCTAGCTTGGGCATGGCCCTGGGTTTGAACCCCAACACCATACATACACACCCCATATGTCACCCGGTGCCACCTGGTGCTGAGTATTTGAAAACTGCTACCAACTGAACAGCTTCCAGACTTCTAAATATTTTGTCTTTCTTTTTACTTCAATAAGCATATTTAACACCAAAACAAAACACTAGTAATACATACCTGTACTGAATGAACTACAGCACATATCAAATATTGTGTCCATCTATTTCAATCAATTGCTTTAAAGCTATTTCCCAATGCTGCCAGGGCCTTGCTACTGACTCACCAAACATGATTCCCTTGACGTGTACTTTCCACAACACAGTTCTGACATTTGCATGGAGTCACTTATTAGCACTTTTCTTTAGTCAAGTTAACATTCTGTTAACCAGAGCAGAGCTCTTTTTTTTTTTTTTTTTTTGTAGTACTGGGTGTTGAACCCAGGGCCTCACGCTTGCTTGGCAGGTATTCTATCCAAATGTCAGCCTTCAATCTAGAAATTACTGTTTTTCTGGTGAGACTTCCTTGAATTCCCATGTTCCACTAAGGTCTCAGAGTTAAGTAATATTCTCCCTCATCTCTCAGTGGGGGACTAACATTTTCCTCACATGTAAGCAATCCCCTGAGAGACCCCACTTCCCCCACAACCTCCAGAGGAAGTGCTCCTGCATCACAAGGTGAAGGGAGATTCCAAGTTACACATCCCTCAGGAGATCACTTCACTTCTTTAGCTATGTGAGAAATGTCACACTCTCCTGTCTCACAAGCATCCATTTTACAGTACCCAAATAGTTCAGGACAGGCCCAGATTTAAAAAGTTCTGAGCACTGAAGAGCAGCAAGTCCTTTATCCTGCCAGTTTCAGAGGGGATTGGAGAAAGAAAAGGGATGATGCAAAGATGTGTCTGTTTCTGCCAAAACCTATTTCTCTCTCCTCCCATGCTGTACTTTTATGTACAAATACTATTAGAAAGTAGAGGATTCCAGTTCCCCTCCTAAAATCTGCTTAATAATGTAGCTGTAGTCATATTGCTGCAAAGATAAAGGTGACTTTTGGATGAATAAGTTTTTAACTCCTCCAGACACCTCACTATTACATTAAATGAATTTTCTGTGGGAAAGGCATGTATTTCTGGTATCAAATCATTTTAACTTATATATTTAGTTGTAAAGTAAGAGCATATTGTATTATACTACTAAACAGCTCTTTTTGCTTTAACTAACTGTATACAATTACATGTGTACAATTGTGCCTTTGTTCTGTAAGGCTTTATGTAGAAATGGGTGCTGTCTCCCCCTCTGGAGCAGCACTATATCCCTAGCCTGTCTCCCTCCTCAGAGCAATCTCTCCAGATAGTCCTCCAGAAACAACTTCCCATGACCAGTTATTGTTGCCAATAACTAAACATTTCCATCCTCTTAAAGGTCAGTATTTCCAGAAATTGGGACGGTGCTCAGCAAGAGTTTCTATAAACACAGCCAACCTGACACTTGGTCCCCAAGTCATGGAAGTGACTGTCTATAGAAGACACGGCCGAGCATACATTCCCATCGCTCAAGTTAAAGATGTGTATGTGATAACAGGTGCGTGGCGTGACCTCAGGGTTAACTCAGGAGCAGCCTCTTAGTTCTGTTGACATTGGCAGGTCAAGAAAGAGCACCAACTGCTCTGGGTTAGGTTACCACTCATCCAGGCCCGAACCAGCGTATATATTTAATTATGTTGTATCCCACCTGCTTTCCAGAGTATCTTGGGAAAACTATAGCATGTGAGAAGGAAAGCATGATTGCCTAGTTATCCCTAATTTTAATTTTTAATCTAAGAGCATCATTACAATCCTCCACTTAAAACCAAGTAATTGTGCACCATTTTCTTCCTCCCTCCCTGTCTCTCTCTCTCTCTCTCTTTCTCTTTTAGATGAGATTCCTGTATTTGTATCCATGTTCCAGAAGAATGACAGAAATTCATCTGATGAAACCTTCCTCAAAGACCTCCCCATTGTGTTTGATGTGCTGATTCATGACCCGAGCCACTTCCTAAATGAGTCTGCCATTTACTACAAGTGGAACTTTGGGGACAACACTGGGCTGTTTGTTTCTAACAATCACACTTTGAACCACACATATGTGCTAAATGGTACCTTTAACTTGAACCTCACTGTGCAAGCTGCAGTGCCTGGCCCATGTCCTCCACCTTCACCCACCCCTGGAAGACCCACTCCTTCTTTAGGTAAGTATTTTCTGGGTGATCTTTGTAGTAAATTTCTTAATGACTAAAAAAAATCATGCATATATTTTTTTTCAGTACTGGGGATTAAATCCAGGGCCTTGCACATGCTAAGCAAGCATTCTACTACTGAGCTACACTTCCAAGCCTAGGTTATATTATTAAATATCTAATTAGAGTGCTGGGGTTGTAGCTCAGTTGCCTAAACATTTGCAAGATTCTGGGTTCTAGCCCCAGCACCACAAAAAAAGGTAAGTACATAAGAGTCCATTTAAAAGAATTGTGTAGAGACTTTATAATGAGTCCACTTAACACCTATTGATTTTTTAAACCACTTTATTAATATTTTAAGCCTTTAGAACAAGAAAGAAAGAAGAATGTGTTTTAAAGACACTTTGCAGTAGAATTAGTACAAAGATCTTTGCTCTTTGCTCTGGCCCTTGCTATGTATACAATGCCTTCTCTTGTGCAGCCTGTCTCTTTCTGTTTCTCTCCCACTTTTTGTAGCTATGAGAGGATACACAGGCCCTCTCCACTTTCCTTCTGTCCCTTCCCGCAGTTTCTTCCTATACCCCTTCTCTTCCCTTCCTGCCAACTCCAACCCAGTGTCCCATGAAAAATAGTGTTCCATGAAAGCAGCTTCCAAATGGCCCAAGAAAGAATGCCACTTGAGAATATTTTGCCAGAGTGACTCCAGCCATTAAAATTGCTCTGGATATAAGGCATAATTAATCAAACACCTTTACTGATAATCTGTGAGGGCCCTCAAGAAGTTCTTTTGTGCGTGTGTGTAGTATTGGGTTTTTGAACTCAGAGCCTCACACTTGCTAGTCAGGCACTCTACCAGTTGAGCCACTCCACCAGACCCAAGAAGTTCTTAATTAAGAGTCCACTTTGGGAAACACTGGCTTCCATGTGATTCCCCACCCCGCCCCATGCCATCACCACCCTTCCCTTCTGGACCATTTGCATATCTGATCACTCCAGGCTGACATCCTCTTACTGGTCACAAGAGGGCGCCATGGTTGAGCCCAGAAGTAACACATCATGATGTCTGGATTTCTTGTAGCTGTTTTTACCAACAGATTAGCTGTAAATAATAAACTGTTAAAGTGTTAGCAATAAAAGGAGATCTTGTTAAATCAAAAATATCTAAATTAAGACACTAGTCTAGCCATGTGTAGTGGTGCACACCTGTGATCCCAACACTGTGAAGGCTCACACCTCTGTTCACACAAGTAGAGAAAGAATTACTTTTTCCTGAATTACTGGACCAAAGTAACTATATTTATTAAGTACCTCGTATGTGGCAGCCATAAAAGAAATAGGTTGTAGTGCTTTATTTAAATTTCATGGTTCAACCCTGGGATGGTTCAAAGTATTATTCCTATTTTATAGATGAGCAAATAGAGGCAAAGACAGGTTAAATGATATACCAATGGTGTCAAGCAGTGAAAACAAGGGAAGCTGGAACTGGAACCCAGAACGCCTGTCTCCAAAATTGAAATATGACTTCATCAGTCATGGCTTGCTTTATTTCATCATGATTGTCATGTCACATATTTTAATATGGCTTTAATGTTTCATTTGCTCCCTGTGTTTAAACAAGATATGGGGTTATGTTTGGGGATGATGGTGTAGCTCAGAAGTAGAGCACTTGCCTGGCGTGGACACAAACCCCAGTTACATCCCCACCACAATCAAAGGGGGGAATATTTACTTACACAAATGAACAGTTTTAATGCCTTACATCTGTATGAATCTTTACACATTTAGTTTAAATTTCTGCATCAATTTAATAGTCATAGAATTCTTGATGTTTTTCTAAAGAACAAATAGACAAATATTTAGACTTTTGACTACCTCATGTATATTTGTTATATTCTTAGCAACTATTTTAAACTTGTATTATTCAAACACTCCAGTACCTGCTGGTGACAACACCCTGGAGCTGAGTGGGATTTCTGAGGAAGATTGCCAGATTAACAGATATGGTTACTTTGAAGCCACCATCACAATTGTGGGTAAGGCTGAAGACCTGTGGGGATGGATGCCAGAATCTACCAGTCAGTTTTTAGACTGGAAGGGTGATGTGGTAAGCAAGGACACCCCACTGCTTATCCAAGATGATAGTAACATGCACAAGCAGACTCCTCATTTCTAGATTTCTGTCTACTGGCCTAGCTGTCCTTAGATGTCTTAGTAAGAATGAGCCCTCTGTGAAGCCTGCCTGCTAATGAACTTGCCTGAGCTTGGCTCCCACCTTTGTGTCTGGGATTCTGAATGAATGCTGGTGAAGGAAGGCTAAGATGGAAGGCTAAGATGGGATTCTGAATGAATGCTGGTGAAAGAAAGCTAAGAAGTTCCCACAACTTCTACTGTCTTCCCCTAGCTAATTTTCACTAAGTCCCTCAACTTGTGTGTAAAAGGTGGGGAATGAATAGGCCCCCACACTGTTAGAAGATAGCAGAAAAGACAGGTAGGGACCAAAGCCCAGCATGTGCACCCTGGATCTGGGAACAGAGGTGGAAGCCTAAGCAATGCACCCCGGGTCAGTCATCTTTGCCTGAGAGTAGCTGACCACACTGGCCTGCATCTGCCAGGGTCACCTTTTTCTAAAATATCTGCCTAGAGTGAGTGATGCTTTCTAACACACACCCAGGCTCTAGAACTAAGAATCTAGGTGGGACAGAAGAACAGTGCAGTATGACTTCGCAAATGTTGCCTTGATATGCATCCCAAGCTGTAAGGATAAATTCTCAGAGTTGGTGTGTTTCCACTTGACAAGAAGGCTATCTCCATTTTTTCCCGTCTAGTTTATTAAAGAGTGTGTCTTAGTCCATTCAGCCTTCTATAATAGAATGCCAGGCGGTATTCTAATATAGGTGACTTATAAACAGCAGAAATTAATTTCCCACAGTTCTGGGAGCTGGAAGTCAAGATCAAGGTACTGGCTGATTTAGCGTCTGGCGAGGGCTGTCTGCTTAGATGGCCATCTCACTGTGTCCATACATGGCAGAAGCGATACAAAGGAGCCATGCATGGTTCTCTGGGGTCTCTCCACAAGAGCACTGATCTTATCACCTTCCAAAAGCCTCACTGCCTAATGCCATAACCTCAGTTAGGATTTCAACATATGAAATTGAGTGGGCACAGACATTCAGTCTATGGCAGAGTGGTTTGGTTTGGTTTCCATTGTATTTTGATGTTTTTCCATGGTGGTTGTTTTGTTAGAGGGAATACTAGAGATTCACATCATCAAGATATCAAATGTCCTGATGCCTGTGCCACAGCCTGACAACTCCCTGATGGACTTCCTTGTGACCTGCGAAGGGACGTAAGTACATGTCTCCGTCACGGCATGGGTCAAGTGAGCACTCCAGATCTGAACTAAGGCCTTAGACACACATCATCCCTTCCAAGTTGATTGAAATCCCTATTTATTGGATACTCCAGATGAGGGAGGACTGACAAAGGGCCTTAGAAGGTGCTATTAAGCATACACTTACTTTGTCAGAGTTGATCAGTGCTAACCTTTGATTAAATCTAGTAGTAATTATGATAACTAATGAAACATTTATTATACTCTTAGCACCTCCCATTTCTTTCATATTGAATCTTTCCAACAATCCTGTATCTCCTCATTTCAAAGATAAGGCAAGTGAGTCACAGCAGACAGCTGACACCTGGCAGCTGGCACAGGCCAAAGATCTGGCTCAAGTTGGCTCTTCAGCCCCCGGAGGCTCCTCCTGGTGGGCAGGAAACCAATGTGGAATTGCTGTCTGATAATCTTCTCTATAATTCACAAAACTTTTCCTAATATAATCTAATATCCTATGATTTGGTCATGACTATATTCAGTAAACTAAATATAAATTATAGCCAAATATATCAATCTGTTAACTAAATATAGAAACAAATCCACTAATTTACATGTGTAATTTAAGTAATAGAGATATATGTATGACCAGGCATGGTGGCACACACCTATAATCTCAGCACTAGGTAGCCAGGAGGATCATGAGTTTGAGGATAGCCCGGGGTTCATGTCTCAAAATAATAAGTTTTTTAAAAACATATAAAGTAATCAAGAGACCAGGATAGCCTAAAATGAGGCCTTATTTGGTGGAAAGGAGTAACTAAGAAGCTCTCTAGCTTATGGGGAGGACCAGAATAAGCTGTTTGTGTGACTTTGGCCTAGTTATTTCCCCTCCCTGAGCTGTTTTGTCACCTGTTATACTGGGATAATATTGCTTTCTTGATGAGGCCATGGAGAGAAACAAATAAGATCGTGTCATGTATCTAAACTCAGTGTCTTGCATGTTATGTGTCTAAACTCAGTGTCTTGCACATAGCAAATCCTGCGTCAACAGCTGTGTTGCTGCTGTTGCCACACCACTACGGGAACCCAGGCAGGGCTTCCTCTGTCCCCTAGTATCACTTTTGTCCAATACCTAAGCCATCTGCATCTTCAGGCCTTTGGGGGACCAGAGTGCCAAGGGAATGGCTTGGGCTTCACATGGTTTCTACCAGCTCCTTGCCTCCATCCTCTGGACCTCACCCTCCTAGGGATGTAGAGGAAACAGTAGCTCATCCCTGAGCTTATTAAGAGTAAATCACAAGTAATAATTCAACCTGATATGACCTGAATAAGAATGAGGTGAAGTTAATTTTATGGGAATGTTAAAGTTGACATTATATCCCTCTCCTTCCACACCCCATCCCCGTGATCTGTGTGTCTTTGCCCACCTCTTCCACCTCACAGCATCCCCACAGAGGTCTGCACCATCATTTCTGACCCCACCTGCCAGATCACTCAGAACCTGGTCTGCAGCCCTGTCGATGTGGATGAGACGTGCCTTTTGACCGTGAGAAGAGCCTTCTATGGGTCTGGCACATACTGTGTGAACTTCACCCTGAGAGATGACGCAAGTCTGGCCCTCACGAGCACCCTGATTTCCATCCCTGGCAAAGGTGAGATTTGTTTTATGGTTCCATGAGCATTTCATGTTGCAGGTGAATGTGTCCTCAATATTAAAGCCATTGAGGGCTTTGCCAACAATGTTTAATTTTACTTCAGTGCAAAATTCATTGAACTCTTTCTTCTTGCGGGGGATTGAACCTGGTGCTTTGTGCATACAAGCACTTTACTGCTGAGCTTCATCCCAGCCTCTTGTTGAACTCTTGTTAATAAGGATTTAAAAACTGGCATTAAACTGCAACCACAAATCTACTTAGGGCAGTAATGAGAGAGAAACTCAGTCAAATAGTGGCCAGGGAAAGCCTGTTGATTAAAAAAAAATCAGCTGTGATCATGGACCAGTAATAATGGGATATGATCGCTGCATGCTTGAAGAGATTTGTATTTCGAGGGGAAAATGCAAAGCCCAACATCAAAAACTAGCAATGTTCTCCAGTGACACGCTAACAAAGAAGAGGCGGCCACCAGGGTTTCATGAGAGTCCACCTGGGCAAAGACATGCAGCCAGGAGATAGGAGAAACCCAGTGGATTCCCACTCCCTTCTGACTGTGTGTCCTCTCTTTTCCTGCCACGCATTACACTGAGACAGTAACAAACCAACTATCTACTCTTCAGATGCTCACCAGAAACATCACGCTTCCTTTCTAATGCTCGGAGAGGTAAAATGTTAACAAAGTAGACAAAGGAATTTCATTTAGAAATTTGCCTTATAGTAGTGGCATCTAATTCTCCCCAAGTCCCAAATTAGGGCTTTACCCTGTGGCCCTAACCAAATCTTACAACATTGGTTATGACCAATGTTGTAAGACTTCCTCATGTCTGAGGAAGGGCTACTTGGTGCAATGGAAGGGAAAGATTAAACTGTGTTCACATTGCACTAGCTTTGCTCCTTCATTTGAGTATTGTCAGAAGCAGTCTAATGACTAATTCGCTTACAGCTCCTTTGAACTTGGAGTTGCTTTTACAAGATATGTGTACTTACATCAATCATAGAAAAGGCAGCTTTAGCCCCCTTGAAAGACAAATCTGAGCAACCCATAGGCGACAGGGCACATTCTGAGAAATTTGTGGTTAGGCAACTTTACCATTGTGGGAACATCCTAGAGTGTACATACACAAACCTGGGTGGTACGGGGCTGTCACTCCATGTGACCTGCTTTTTGGGTTGTTGTTTTTTTTTCTGGTTTCTGGCCTCAAACTCTCTGTCCTCCCATGTTGGCCTCTCAAGTGCTGGGATTATAGGCCACTGTGGGCTCCATGTGGCCTGATGCAGTCAAGAGGTGCAGTAAGCACAAACTCCAAGAGGCTGTTGCCTGCATAATGCAGCATACTGTTCTAAATGTTTGTTTTATAAGTAGGAGTACACTCTAAAAACTATAGTGTAGTAAATCCACGAGCCAGTAACATTGTCATTGTCATTATTATCAAGCACTATGTGCTGTACATAATTGAATGTGCTACTCTTACACAAAAGACAGGGGGACAGGTCTGCTTACACCAGCATCACCACAGACAAGAGCAATGCATTGCACTATGACTCTGTGATGGCTCTGATGTCACTAGGTGTTAGGAATTTTTCAGCTCCATTATAATCTTGTGGTCCATTGTATATGCAGTCTATCATTGATGGAAATGTCATTGTGTAGCACACAAGTGTAGTTATTGTTATGAGGCTATTCTTGGCAAGATCCAAGGTACAGATTTAAGGACAAAAGCAAGGATATACTGCTTCCTGTAGGGTCAGGTTGATTGGAACCCACCTAGAGAGCTGGGGAGGGACAGAACAAGGCACCCAGACCCTGTGCATCCAGTGGCCACGGATTTTTCAATGCCATCACCTCCAGTAGCTGCTGAGGTTCTTGCTCCAGGGCAGCCCAGCTCCCAGAGTTTCAGAATTACTATAGAATCAAACTCATTCTCCTACACTTCCTCAGTGCTGGCAAACTGCTGATTGCCTGTGTGAATTACATGTTTAGCCTTCCTTTAATTTTTCTTGGAGTCGGAGATCACATTGGATGTTGTTGCAGTGGTCTGGTCTCAGGTGTGCTGTACTGGTTATCCGGAACTCTGTCTCGTACAATCAAAGAATCAAAGTCATAGACAACAGGATGAGCAAGAGAGCAGAGTTTTGTTAAAGTAGAGAGAAAAAGTTGAGTTTTATTTAAACAGAAAGGAGAACAGAAACACCCATACAGGAGTGTCTCAGAAAGACTGAACCATCTGAGGTTCCTTTGTTTAGGGGTTTTATAGAGATTCTTATTTCCTGGTTGAAGTATAGCTGGCTGTGTTTACATGCTATTGGTCCATTATCTGTGCCAGCCCATAGGCATCACAGGGCACTGTGTACACCCTCCTTTCCTTTCCTGATGGCCCTGAGGTCCGGCGTACTGGCCGGGCATTCTATCAGGGCGTGGCTCATGTACCATTCATATGCCTCAGTAGTTTCAAGGCTTGGGCAAGCGCGTTTTAAGTTCCCCAGACTCCAAATACCTGTTTATCTCATCTCTATGTCCTTGGTGAGTTTCCATCGAGTTCCCCTGTCCCTGTTCTGCCTGACCAGTTTTTTTTTTTCAAAGTATATGCTTTTATTATTAGAAGTGTAGATTTCATTAATACATTTATACTCTACTAAAGGCAAACATTTTGATTTCTCAAAGAATAGCAACATCTTTCACACAAGCAAAAGTACAACATAAACAGAATATACATTTTTATGAATATCTTTAAACCATAACTTAGCTCTTTCCAAAGAAAGATTTTAATGGATGAGAACTCTTGTCATTACAAAATTATAGAAAGCAAGTAAGAATTTAAGAATTATGAATAATGAACATTTTTAATATATTAAACATTTGGAAATATTTAAATGCTTTAATAAAATAATTTCAAAATAGTAACCCACACTCTGAAATATCTTCTGAATAATGGCATCAAACACAAACTGATTTTAGGGAAGAAAACAAAAAGTACAGTACAGTTTTCTTAACTGAACATCTGCCCTATCAAATTCCATTACTTATTATCCTATTTCTAGTGATGTAAATTCGTAAGGATACACTAATACAACATTAACTAGTTCTAGGGACACTTGGCCATAGATTCTGGGATTGCTGAAGACTCATTTATACATTGTTTTTATCTCCTAACTTCTAGTCTCAGTGTGACCTAAAGCCATTTTCAAAATCCAAATAAAGGGAACTGAAGGTGAAGCTTGGTCGCACAGCACTCACTTGTCATGCATGAGGCCTTGGGTTTGATCCCTAGCACAGGAAAATCAATTTAATTTAAAAAAAAAGGAAAAAGGAAAAGAGCTTAGAAGGAAAAATCAAGCGGGTACTGTAATTTGGTAACTTGAGTTTCAAAGCCAGAATTTCCGAAATAGATCAGAGTTAAAAAAGTAAATCTGGGGTTAGCAGAGTAGCTCAAGTGGTAGAGCACCTGCCTAGCAAACATGAGGCCCTGAGTTCAACCTCAGTACCACCAAAAAAATAAAAAGGAAATCCATTATTTATCTATTCACTTTCATCAAACAGTCATTGAGCATCTGCGCCATGGCCAGCACTACTGTATGCACGAGACACAATTCTAAATAGAGATGGTCCCTGCTTTTGTAAGCAGTGACAAGTGTTAAAAGAAAAAAGTTAGACATATGAGATTAACCAGTTTAATTAAGTACTGGATTGAGCAACAAGAGCCAAAAGAGGTTCACAGCACTCCACCATAGAGCAGCAAACTTTAAACAGCTGAGGAGAAACCCTGCAAGGAAGGAAATCTCCTGACCCACTTCTGCTGCCTTATTTGGGCATAGAGTCGATTAGTGGGTTTTGGTGATTAGAAATCAGCTGTTTGTTGTGAAATATTCTACTAAATTAGGTTTCAGTGTGCTTGACATCTAAGCTTGCAGGTTTGTTAGGTAGGAACCTGAAATACTTAAGCAAGCTTGGGTCAACAGTCCCCTGCTTAGTTAATGTAACACAGGCAATAAATAAAAAAACAAGGTGCTATTATGAGGAAAATAAAACCAGGTCAGGGGATGGAGTGCTGAGCATGGAGGAGGGAGGTGAGGATAGAAGTCAGTTCTCTAGATTGGTAGCCCAGGAAAAGCCAGATGACACTTTATTGGTGAAGGGCCTCCTCTGAGTTGAGGCCTAAATTACAAGAATGAGCAGCCCATTTTGATCCTCGGAGGCCACCATTAGGGTCTGGGATTTATTCTCCCATCAAGGTGGCGGCACTGGCAGTTTAGAAGCATGCTGTGATTGGCTAGAAGATGGCTAGTGTGAGGAGTGGGGAGAGGACACAGGTAAACAACTAAGAGGGCCTCTTGGGCCAGGGCTGGTGTCCAGGACTGCCCCAGTGGCAGGAGACACTGAGGAAAAGTAAACCTGTTATCCTTTGGGTTAAAAACAGTGGTTGCATTGCTGAGAAGACAGAATCCCTGCCTTGTGGCTCACAGTCTAGTAGTAAAGAAATACATGGAATTGATGACAACAAAGCCCAAGCCAGGCCCAGGAAGACAGACAGAGTGGTGACAGTGGGTGGGCCTACTGCCCTCAGGAATGCCTGGAAGGCTATGGAATGAGGAGACTTGAAATGAGCCAGGGGAAGTGTATTGGGGCAGAAGACATAGAAGTTTGACAGAGAGTGGGTAGGACAGGCAACATTCAGGATTTTTAGCACAGCAGGAAGGTAGGTAGATCCAGGTGAGGCCAGAGGCACAGAGGATCCCAGGAGCCCTCAGTACCTGGGTGCTGCAGGCTCAATGGAGACCTGAGCAGGTGTCTCCAGGTCGTGACGTTTCTCCCTGAACCCCTAACACAATGTTCCAGACATGCTAACTCATTCTCTAAATGGAAGCTAAGCTGACCCAAAGACTATGTATTATTTACTGGAAAAGATTACTGAAAGCCCAGAGGGAGGCAAACTTCTGTGATCACTCCCTTCCTCATTTATTTAATGGCATTGCAAACAGATGTCCTCCAAGTAGAGGAGGTAACTAATCTGGTCTCAATTCTGTTTTAAGACCCAGCCTCCCCTTTAGGAATGACAAATGGTGCCCTGATTGTCATCGCCGCCATTGGCTGCTTGACCATACTTGTCACTGTGATTGCTGCCTTGGTGTACAAGTAAGTTTCTGCTTCTAACACTTAAAATCTCTGTGTCTATTGTCAGAAGTAAAACATATTTCTGCACAAATGTGTATCTTCCTTTTTCTTCTTTTAAGTGTTCTGTAAATTAGAAAACAATCTTCCATTGAATTATGAATAGCAAACCAGGACCTGATAATTTTGCCGTTTTTTTAACCCTAAAAGTGCTACCAGATGTCAGTAACTTTACAAAACTGTGTCTACATAACGTTTAACAAATCGTACTGATTGTGCACATTTCTTACATGAAGAGAAAATAGTCATATTTTCATAAGATGCCAGTGTGTTACAAGCCATAGATTACATTACATGGAATTAGCTGTTTTGTACCTGGCATGAAAAAGGTTGTAGAAAGTATAATTTTTTAAAAAAGTATAATTTATTGAAGCTGTTCTTTCACTAAAAAATAATAGAAAGTAATTCACTTCAGTCGAAATAAATTTTAATCACTGTCCAACATCTTATTTTCAGAAAACACAAGGACTATAAACCAATAGAAAACAGAACTGGGACCGAGGACAAACGCAAAGGCCTGAGTGCCTTTCTCAACCACACCAAGGCTGTGTTCCTCCCAGGAAACCAGGAGAAGGATCCATTGCTCAAGGACCAACCAGGAATTCTTTAACCCTTTTGCCTTGTTTCTTTTTTTTTCTTTTTTCTTTATTATGTGCATACATTGTTTGGGTCATTTCTCCACCCTGCCCCCCTCACCCCCTTCCCCCTCTACCTTGTTTCTGACCACAGCCCACTCTTCAGTGCCATCTGTGTGAGCTGTGCAGGAAAGAATGACCATTAGCTGTTTTCCTAGAGATTACTTGTAACATCTATATCATGATTTAGGGAGGTTAGCTAAGTGACATTTGAGAGAAGTGATAAAACAGCATAGCAGTGTTTCTTTTCACTATTTGTTGTGATTCATGTAGACTGTCTTAGGCGATCAGTAGGGTAGACACACCATGTCCCAAGAGGTGGGGGAGAAGCTGCTTTCATTACAGTCTGATGCAAGTTAGCTGGAAGGGGAGACTGGACACTTACTTGTTTCTGTGTAACCATATACATAAAACAAATGTGGTCCTAGCCTGAAAATCAGTCTCTATGATAACTGAATTCCATTTCTTGAACATGCACAAGCTCCTGACAGAACAGTAACAGACACAAGCCTGCTAGTCATATGATGTGCACACCTGTTAAATTCAGAAGCAATACCAATCTAGTAAATAGGTGTGCATACTATGTTTTGATGACAACCTGCTCTGCCCTGCTTAGGGAAGGAATGGTATTCATATTCATTCATTTGTTTATCCCACATACGTTTATTTAGTGCTTTCTGTATGCCAGCTATGGTGCTGGGGACATGGCCCTGCACTCAGAGAGTTGACACTCTTGTGTATATATCTGAATTTCTGCACACTTTAGTGCATATATTTGGAATCATATGTTATGGTTTTCTTAAGGAAGCCTCTGATTTCCCTAGCAGTTTCGCTGTTTAAATCATATGGAAATGTGATCGCTGAGAATTTTATCTCCTTTTGTAACTAACAGTCATCTGCCATGTGTTAGACATGACATTCTTTCTCTGCTCCTTCCTGAAAAATAAATTGTGAGAAGAGACAAGACCTTGGTATTGTTATTTTTCACGTGTTGTTTGCTTTTCATTTTCATTTATAGATTTGACAAGTAAAATTTCTGTAATACTACCCCAAAGAGCATTGATAATCCCATAAGTATTTTGTATTTTAAAACATGTATGCTGGGCTTTGATTCATGCCTTTAATCCTATCTATTCAGGAGGCAGAGAACAGGAGAATCTTGGTTCGAAGCCAGCCTGAGCAAATAGTTCTAGAGACCCTATCTTGAAAATACTCAACTCAAAAAAGGGCTGATGGAGTGGCTCAAGTGCAAAGTGCACCTGCCTAGCAAGCATGAGGCCCTGAGTTCACACCCCAACACCACCAAAAGAAAAAAAGTATGTATACAGTATGTGAAATTTTTGTTAAAAGTTTAACATAAATGTGTATAATCAAGCCAATATAAAATAAGAGATTAGGTTTGGGTTTGTAACTGAGTGGTAGAGCTCTTGCCTAGCATATATGAGATCCTTGAGTTCCATTCCTAGCACTGCAAAAATTAACTGGGATTTTTATAAGTAATTTTCTTGAACTCTGAACAATCAAGATCACATTTAAAATAAAGATGGGAACCAGGCGCTGGTGGCTCACACCTAGCTCAGGAGGCAGAGATCAGGAAGATCACAGTATGAAGCCAACCTGGGTAAACAGTTCTCAGGACCCTATCTCAAAAATACCCAACACAAAACAGGGCTGCTGGTGTGGCTCAAATAATAGAGTACCTGCCTGCCTAGCAAGTACAAGGCACTGAATTCAAACCCCAGTACCACCACCACCAAAAAAAATTGTCCCAATAAAATAATGATGGGAAGAGAGTTAAGAGGGTAATGAAGTACATTGTACGCGTGTATAAAAATGTCATAATGAAAACCAGTGCAGTCAGATGCTGGTGGCTCATGCCTGTAATCCTAGCTACTCTGGAGGCAGAGATCAAGAGGATTGCAGTTCGAAGCCAACCCTGGGCAAATGGTTCGAGAGACCCTATCTCAAAAAAAACCTTCACAAAAAAAGGCTGGTAGAGTGGCTCAAGGTGAAGTCCTGAGTTCAAGTCCCAAAACCACAAAAAAAAAAAGAAAGAAAAAGAAAACCAGTGGGGGGAAAAAATCCAAAAATAAGATAGGGAACAGGATTCTAGGTCACAGGGTCAGCACACTGCCTGTAAAGGGTCAGGCTGCAAATATTTTAGGCTTTGGGGTATACAGTGTCTGTCACAGTTACATAGCTCTACCATTGCAGAGGGCAAACAACCAAGACATATTGCATAGGTGAAAGAGCATGTTGAGTTCCAGAAAAACCTATTTTGAAACATAGGTGCTGAGCCATATTTGGCCAATGGGGCATAGTTTGTCAACAGAGACTAACAGAAACCAAATGCAATCTGAGATTCTACACTGGCTCTACTTTGAGGGGAATAAACCAGCCAGGAAAATATTTTAGGGACAAATGAATGAATCAGAACACACACTGAATTCCAGGCAGAATAAATTTACTCTACTTTCTTTGCTTCCTAGATGGCCTAGAGGCCAAAAAGGAGCTTTTTGTTCTGAACCCGCCTCCAAAGAAAGCAAACTTTGCTGAGCAGGAATTGTGCAGAGTCCCCCATGTATGCCATGGCTGTAGGGCAGTGGATCTCAACCAGGGACAATTCCATCCCCACCCAGGAGACATCTGGCAATGCTTTAAGATATTTACGGTTGTCACAAGTTGGATGGCTGTGCTAGCATCTGGTGGGTACAGACCCAGGACACTGCTCAACCCCCTGCAATGTACAGGACAGCTCCAACAACAGAGTTATCTGTCCCCAAATGTTAGAAACCCTGCTGTAAGCCTGGCGACAGTGGCTCCTCACCTGTAATCTCAGCTACTCAGGCAGCAGAGATCAGGAGGATTATGTGTTTTTTTTTTTTTTATTCATATGTGCATACAAGGCTTGGGTCATTTCTCCCCCCTGCCCCCACCCCCTCCCTTACCACCCACTCCGCGCCCTCCCTCTCCCCCCCACCCCCTCAAAACCCAGCAGAAACTATTTTGCCCTTATTTCTAATTTTGTTGTAGAGAGAGTATAAGCAATAATAGGAAGGAACAAGGGTTTTTGCTGGTTGAGATAAGGATAGTATACAGGGCATTGACTCACATTGATTTCCTGTGCGTGGGTGTTACCTTCTAGGTTAATTCTTTTTGATCTAACCTTTTCTCTAGTTCCTGGTCCCCTTCTCCTATCGGCCTCAGTTTCTTTTAAGGTATCTGCTTTAGTTTCTCTGCATTAAGGGCAACAAACGCTAGCTAATTTTTTAGGTGTCTTACCTATCCTCACCCCTCCCTTGTGTGCTCTCCCTTTTATCATGTGCTCAAAGTCCAATCCCATTGTTGTGTTTGCCCTTGATCTAATGTCCACATATGAGGGAGAACATACGATTTTTGGTCTTTTGGGCCAGGCTAACCTCACTAGAATGGTGTTCTCCAATTCCATCCATTTACCAGTGAATGATAACATTTCGTTCTTCATGGCTGCATAAAATTCCATTGTGTATAGATACCACATTTTCTTAATCCATTCGTCAGTGTTGGGGCATCTTGGCTGTTTCCATAACTTAGCTATTGTGAATAGTGCCGCAATAAACATGGGTGTGCAGGTGCCTCTGGAGTAACCTGTGTCACAGTCTTTTGGGTATATCCCCAAGAGTGGTATTGCTGGATCAAAGGGTGGATCAGTGTTTAGCTTTTTAAGTAGCCTCCAAATTTTTTTCCAGAGTGGTTGTACTAGTCTACATTCCCACCAGCAGTGTAAGAGGTTCCTTTTCCCCACATCCTCACCAACACCTGTTGGTGATGGTGTTGCTAATGATGGCTATTCTAACAGGGGTGAGGTGGTATCTTAGTGTGGTTTTAATTTGCATTTCCCTTATTGATAGAGATGGTGAACATTTTTTCATGTGTTTTTTGACCACTTGAATTTCTTCTTTTGCGAAAGTTCTGTTTAGTTCACTTGCCCATTTCTTTATTGGTTCATTAGTTTTGGGAGAATTTAGTTTTTTAAGTTCTCTATATATTCTGGTTATCAGTCCTTTGTCTGATGTGTAGCTGGCAAATATTTTCTCCCACTCTGAGGGTGTTCTCCTCAGTTTAGAGACCATTTCTTTTGATGAACAGAAGCTTTTTAGTTTTATGAGGTCCCATTTATCTATGCTATCTCTTAGTTGCTGTGCTGCTGGGGTTCCACTGAGAAAGTTCTTACCTATACCTACTAACTCCAGAGTGTTTCCTACTCTTTCCTGTATCACCTTTAGAGTTTATGGTCTGATATTAAGATCCTTGATCCATTTTGAGTTAATCTTGGTATAGGGTGATATACATGGATCTAGTTTCAGTTTTTTGCAGACTGCTAACCAGTTTTCCCAGCAGTTTTTGTTGAAGAGGCTTCTATTTCTCCATCGTGTATTTTTAGCTCCTTTGTCAAAGACAAGTTGGTTATAGTCGTATGGCTTCATATCTTGGTCCTCTATTCTGTTCCACTGGTCTTCATGTCTGTTTTTGTGCCAGTACCATGCTGTTTTTATTATTATTGCTTTGTAATATAGTTTCAAATCAGGTATCGTGATACCTCCAGCATTGTTCTTTTGACTAAGTATTGCCTTGGCTATTCGTGGCCTCTTGTGTTTCCATATAATTTTAATGGTAGATTTTTCAATCTCTTTAATGAATGTCATAGGAATTTTGATGGGAATTGCATTAAACATGTAGATTACTTTTGGGAGTATCGACATTTTTACTATGTTGATTCAACCATTCCATGAGCAAGGGAGATCTCTCCACTTTCTATAGTCTTCCTCAATCTCTTTCTTCAGAAGTGTATAGTTTTCCTTGTAGAGGTCTTTCACATCTTTTGTTAGGTTTACACCTAGGTATTTGATTTTTTTTTGAGGCTATTGTAAATGGAATTGTTTTCATACATTCTTTTTCCGTTTGCTCATTGTTAGTGTATAGAAATGCTAATGATTTTTCTATGCTGATTTTATATCCTGCTACCTTGCTATAGCTATTGATGATGTCTAGAAGCTTCTGAGTAGAGTTTTTTTGGTCTTTAAGGTATAGGATCATGTCGTCTGCAAATAGGGATATTTTGACAGTTGATGGATTAAAAGGGAAGATCCAACAATTTGTTGCTTACAGGAGACCCATCTCACCAACAGAAATAAGCATAGGCTTAGGATGAAAGGCTGGAAGAAGATTTACCAAGCCAATGGCCCCCGAAAACAGGCAGGAGTAGCAATACTTACCTCTGACAAAGTAGACTTCAAACCTACATTGATCAAATGAGATAAAGAAGGACTTTCCATACTAATAAAAGGGGAAATAGACCAAACGGAAATAATAATCATCAACCTGTATGCACCCAATGTCAATGCACCCAATTTCATCAAACATACCCTGAAAGACCTAAAAGCATATATTAACACCAACACAGTGGTTGTGGGAGACTTTAACACCCCATTATCATCAATAGATAGGTCATCCAAACAAAAAATCAATAAGGAAATCCAAGATCTAAAATATACAATAGATCAAATGGACCTAGTTGATGTCTACAGAACATTTCATGCAACTTCTACACAATATACATTCTTCTCAGCAGCCCATGGAACCTTCTCCAAAATAGATCATATCCTAGGGCACAAAGCAAGTCTCAGCAAATATAAGAAAATAGAAATTATACCGTGCATACTATCTGATCACAATGCAGTAAAAGTAGAACTCAACAACAAAAGTAAAGACAAAAACATGCAAACAGCTGGAAACCAAATAACTCATTAATTAATGAAGAATGGATCATTGATGAAATAAAAGAGGAAATTAAAAAGTTCCTGGAAGCCAATGAAAATGAAAACACAACCTACCAGAACCTATGGGACACAGCTAAGGCAGTCCTGAGAGGAAAGTTTATAGCCATGAGTGCATATATTAAAAAGACTGAAAGAACCCAAGTCAATGACCTTATGATACATCTCAAACTCCTAGAAAAACAAGAACAAGCAAATCCCAAAACAAATAGAAGGAGAGAAATAATAAAAATAAGAGCTGAAATCAACAAAATAGAAACCAAAAAAACCATACAAAGAATTAATGAAACAAAAAGTTGGTTCTTTGAAAAAATAAACAAGATCAACAGACCCCTGGCAAACCTGACTAAAATGAGGAGAGAAAAAACCCAAATTAGTAGAATCAGGAATGCAAAAGGGGAGATAACAACAAACACCATAGAAGTCCAGGAAATCATCAGAGACTACTTTGAGAACTTATATTCAAATAAATTTGAAAATCTAAAAGAAATGGACAGATTTCTAGATACATATGATCATCCAAAACTGAACCAAGAGGAAATTAATCACCTGAATAGATCTATAACACAAAATGAAATTGAAGCAGCAATCAAGAGTCTCGCCAAGGGAGGGGGTGGGGGCAGGGTGGAGAAATGAACCAAGCCTTGTATGCACATATGAATAATAAAAGAAAAATGAAAAAATAAATAAATAAAAGCTATGGAAGAAGCAGAAAAAAAAAAAAAGAGTCTCGCCAAAAAGAAAAGTCCAGGACTTGATGAATTCTCTGCTGAATTCTATCAGACCTTTAAAGAAGAACTGATACCAACCCTCCTTAAAATGTTCCACGAAATAGAAAGGGAAAAAAAACTGCCAAACACATTTTATGAAGCCAGTATTACACTTATCCCAAAACCAGGCAAAGACACCTCCAAAAAGGAGAACTATAGGTCAATCTCCTTAATGAACATTGACGCAAAAATCCTCAACAAAATAATGGTAAACCGAATTCAACAACACATCAAAAAGGTTATTCACCACGACCAAGTAGGCTTCATCCCAGGGATGCAGGGGTGGTTCAACATATGAAAATCAATAAATGTAATAAACCACATTAACAGAAGCAAAGACAAAAACCACTTGATCATCTCAATAGATGCAGAAAATTCTTTGATAAGATCCAACACCATTTCATGATAAAAGCTCTAAGAAAACTAGAAATAGAAGGAAAGTACCTCAACATTATAAAAGCTATATATGACAAACCTACAGCCAGCATTATACTTAACAGAGAAAAACTGAAACCATTCCCTCTAAAATCAGGAACCAGACAAGGATGCCCACTATCTCCACTCCTATTCAACATAGTACTGGAATTCCTAGCCAGAGCAATTAGGCAAGAAGAAGGAATAAAAGGAATACAAATAGGTAAAAAGGAGGATCATGTTTTGAAGCCAGCCTGGGCAAACAGTTCGTCAGACCCTATCTCGAAAAAACCAAACACAAAATAGGTCTGGCAGAGGGCCTGAGCTCAACTCCCCGCGCCCCCCTCCCCCACATACAAAGAAACCCTGCTGTAGAGTAACTGAAGAAGACTGAGGCAAGATCATAAAAAAACAGAAGACTTGGATTTGAACTCAGCCCTGCCACTTAAAGGTGAGTAACCCTGGGCAACTTATCTGACCTTTCTTGAGCCTTTCCCTCCTCAGCCTTCTGATCTGAGAAGTGGATTTGCAGTACCTCCCTGACTCACTTCACAGGGCAGCTGCAAATCCATCTGCAAGAATGAACAGAATGAAAGCACCTCTGTATAGGCTAGTAATGCACCATAATGTGAGGCGTGGGGACAGAAGCGGTGTAGAGCAGCGTTACCGGTTTTGTGACGATTAGGAGGCCAGAACGTTAGTACCCAAAGCAGAAAAGTAAGTTCAAGTTGCAGAAGAATGACCTGGAGTTTGTTAAGACAGATTGCTGAGCCCCACCACAGAGCTTCTAATTCAGTGTCGTGCCATAGGATTCCTTCATTTGAGTTTGTAACAGGTTTTCAGGTGATTCTGATAATGTCTCTCCTAGGCCCTTAATTGAGCAATATTGGTCTTGCCCTTCCCTTGTTACATCAACAGGGGGAAGCAGAGAGCAACAGAGATACAGAGAAAACCTATCCAAATCTTTTTTTTTTTTTAATTCATATGTGCATACAATATTTGGATCATTTCTCCCCCCTTCCCCCGCCCCTTTCTTTACCCCCCCATCCCCTTCTTCTCCTCCCCACCCCCTCGATACCCAGCAGAAACTATTTTGCCCTTATCTCTAATTTTGTTGTACAGAGAGTATAAGCAATAATAGGAAGGAACAAGGGTTTTTGCTAGTTGAGATAAGGATAGCTATACAGGGAGTTGACTCACATTGATTCCCTGTGCATGTGTGTTACCTTCTAGGTTAATTCTTCTTGAACTAACCTTTTCTCTAGTTCCTGGTCCCGTTCTCCTATTGGCTTCAGTTGCTTTAAACTATCTGCTTTAGTTTCTCTGCATTGAAGGCAACTAATCCTACCTAGTTTTTTAGGTGTCTTACCTATCCTCATACCTTCCTTGTTTGCTCTTGCTTTATCATGTGATCAAAGTCCAATCCCCTTGTTCTGTTTGTCCTTGATCTAATGTCCGCATATGAGGGAGAACATACGATTTTTGGTCTTTTGGCCAGGCTAACCTCACTCAGAATGATGTTCTCCAATTCCATCCATTTACCAGCGAATGATAACATTTCGTTCTTCTTCATGGCTGCATAAAATTCCATTGTGTATAGATACCACATTTTCTTAATCCATTTGTTAGTGGTGGGGCATCTTGGCTGTTTCCATAACTTGGCTATTGTGAATAGTGCTGCAATAAACATGGGTGTGCAGGTGCCTCTGGGGTAACCTGTGTCACAGTCTTTTGGGTATATCCCCAAGAGTGGTATTGCTGGATCAAATGGTAGATCTATGTTTAGATTTTTAAGTAGCCTCCAAATTTTTTTTCGGAGTGGTTGTACTAGTTTACATTCCCACCAGCAGTGTAAGAGGGTTCCTTTTTCCCCCACATCCTCGCCAACACCTGTTGTTGGTGGTATTGCTGATGATGGCTATTCTAACAGGGGTGAGGTGGAATCTTAGCGTGGTTTTAATTTGCATTTCCTTTATTGCTAGAGATGGTGAGCATTTTTTCATGTGTTTTTTGGCCATCTGAATTACTTCTTTTGAGAAAGTTCTGTTTAGTTCACTTGCCCATTTCTTTATTGGTTCATTAGTTTTGGGAGAATTTAGTTTTTTAAGTTCCCTATATATTCTGGTTATTAGTCCTTTGTCTGACGTATAGTTGGCAAATATTTTCTCCCATTTTGAGGGTGGTCTCTTCAGTTTAGAGACCATTTCTTTTGTTGAGCAGAAGCTTTTTAGTTTTATGAAGTCCCATTTATCGATGCTATCTCTTAGTTGCTGTGCTGCTGGGGTTTCGTTGAGAAAGTTCTTGCCTATACCTACTAATTCCAGAGTGTTTCCTACTCTTTCCTATATCAACTTTAGAGTTTGTGGTCTGATATTAAGATCCTTGATCCATTTTGAGTTAATCTTGGTATAGGGTGATATCATGTATCTAGTTTCAGTTTTTTGCAGACTGCTAACCAGTTTTCCCAGCAGTTTTTGTTGAAGAGGCTGTCTTTTCTCCATCGTATATTTTTAGCGCCTTTGTCAAAGACAAGTTGGTTATAGTTGTGTGGCTTCATATCTGAGTCCTCTATTCTGTTCCACTGGTCATCAAGTCTGTTTTTGTGCCTGTACCATGCTGTTTTTATTGTTATTGCTTTGTAATAGAGTTTGAAGTCAGGTATTGTGATACCTTCAGCATTGTTCTTTTGACTAAGTATTGCCTTGGCTATTCGTGGCCTCTTGTGTTTCCATATAAATTTAACAGTAGATTTTTCAATCTCTTTAATGAATGTCATTGGAATTTTGATGGGAATTGCATTAAACATGTAGATTACTTTTGGGAGGATAGACATTTTTACTATGTTCATTCTACCAATCCATGAGCATGGGAGATCTCTCCACTTCTATAGTCTTCCTCAATCTCTTTCTTCAGAATTTTATAGCTTTCCTTGTAGAGGTCATTCACATCCTTTGTTAGGTTTACACCTAGGTATTTGATGTTTTTTGAGGCTATTGTAAATGGAATTGTTTTCGTATATTTTTTCTCAGTTTGTTCATTATTAGTGTATAGAAATGCTAATGATTTTTCTATGTTGATTTTATATCCTGCTACCTTGCTATAGCTATTGATGGTGTCTAGAAGCTTTTGAGTAGAGTTTTTTGGGTCTTTAAGGTATAGGATCGTGTCATCTGCAAATAGGGATATTTTGACAGTTTCTTTACCTATTTGTATTCCTTTTATTCCTTCTTCTTGCCTAATTGCTCTAGCTAGGAATTCCAGTACTATGTTGAATAGGAGTGGAGACAGTGGGCATCCTTCAATAGTTCCTGATTTTAGAGGGAATGGTTTCAGTTTTTCTCCGTTAAGTATAATGCTGGCTGTAGGTTTGTCATATATAGCTTTTATAATGTTGAGGTACTTTCCTTCTATTCCTAGTTTTCTTAGAGCTTTTATCATGAAATGGTGCTGGATCTTTTTTTTTTCCTTTTTCTTTTATTATTCATATGTGCATACAAGGCTTGGTTCATTTCTCCTTCCTGCCCCCACCCCCTCCCTTACCACCCACTCCGCCAACCCCCCCCCCGCTCAATACACAGCAGAAACTATTTTGCCCTTATTTCTAATTTTGTTGTAGAGAGAGTATAAGCAATAATAGGAAGGAACAAGGGTTTTTGCTGGTTGAGATAAGGATAGCTATACAGGGAGTTGACTCACATTGATTTCCTGTGCGTGGGTGTTACCTTCTAGGTTAATTCTTTTTGATCTAACCTTTTCTCTAGTTCCTGGTCCCCTTTTCCTGTTGACCTCAGTTGCTTTTAAGGTATCTGCTTTAGTTTCTCTGCGTTGAGGGCAACAAATGCTAGCTAATTTTTTAGGTGTCTTACCTATCCTCACCCCTCCCTTGTGTGCTCTCACTTTTATCATGTGCTCATAGTACAATACCCTTGTTGTGTTTACCCTTTATCTAATGTCCACATATGAGGGAGAACATACGATTTTTGGTCTTTTGGGCCAGGCTAACCTCACTCAGAATGATGTTCTCCAATTCCATCCATTTACCTGTGAATGATAACATTTCGTTCTTCTTCATGGCTGCATAAAATTAAATTGTGTATAGATACCACATTTTCTTAATCCATTTGTCAGTGGTGGGGCATCTTGGCTATTGTGAATAGTGCCACAATAAACATGGGTGTGCAGGTGCCTCTGGAGTAACAGTCTTTTGGGTATATCCACAAGAGTGGTATTACTGGATCAAATGGTAGATCGATGTCTAGCTTTTTAAGTAGCCTCCAAATTTTTTTCCAGAGTGGTTATACTAGTCTACATTCCCACCAACAGTGTAAGAGGGTTCCTTTTTCCCCGCATCCTCACCAACACCTGTTGTTGGTGGTGTTGCTGATGATGGCTATTCTAACAGGGGTGAGGTGGAATCTTAGCGTGGTTTTAATTTGCATTTCCTTTATTGCTAGAGATGGTGAGCATTTTTTCATGTGTTTTCTGGCTAGTTGAATTTCTTCTTTTGACAAAGTTCTGTTTAGTTCACTTGCCCATTTCTTTATTGGCTCATTAGTTTTGGGAGAATTTAGTTTTTTAAGTTCCCTATACATTCTGGTTATTAGTCCTTTGTCTGATGTATAGTTGGCAAATATTTTCTCCCACTCTGTGGGTGTTCTCTTCAGTTTAGAGACCAATTTTTTTTTTTGAGCAGAAGCTTTTTAGTTTTATGAGGTCCCATTTATCTATGCTATCTCTTAGTTGCTGTGCTGCTGGGGTTTCATTGAGAAAGTTCTTACCTATACCTACTAACTCCAGAGTATTTCCTACTCTTTCCTGTATCAACTTAAGAGTTTGGGGTCTGATATTAAGATCCTTGATCCATTTTGAGTTAATTATGGTATAGGGTGATATACATGGATCTAGTTTCAGTTTTTTGCAGACTGCTAACCAGTTTTCCCAGCAGCTTTTGTTGAAGAGGCTGCTATTTCTCCATCGTATATTTTTAGCTCCTTTGTCAAAGATAAGTTGGTTATAGTTGTGTGGCTTCATATCTGGGTCCTCTATTCTGTTCCACTGGTCTTCATGTCTGTTTTTGTGCCAGTACCATGCTGTTCTTATTGTTATTGCTTTGTAATAGAGTTTGAAGTCAGGTATTGTGATACCTCCTGCATTGTTCTTTTGACTGAGTATTGCCTTGGCTATTCGTGGCCTCTTGTGTTTCCATATAAATTTAACAGTAGATTTTTCAATCTCTTTAATGAATGTCATTGGAATTTTGATGGGAATTGCATTAACCATGTAGATTACTTTAGGGAGTGTCGACATTTTTACTATGTTGATTCTACCAATCCATGAGCATGGGAGATCTCTCCACTTTCTATAGTCTTCCTCAATCTCTTTCTTCAGAAGTGTATACTTTTCCGTGTAGAGGTCTTTCACATCTTTTGTTAGGTTTACACCTAGGTATTTGATTTTTTTTTTTGAGGCTATTGTAAATGGAATTGTTTTCATACATTCTTTTTCCATTTGCTCATTGTTAGTGTATAGAAATGCTAATGATTTTTCTATGTTGATTTTATATCCTGCTACCTTGCTATAGCTATTGATGATGTCTAGAAGCTTCTGAGTAGAGTTTTTTTGGGTCTTTAAGGTATAGGATCATGTCGTCTGCAAATAGGGATATTTTGACAATTTCTTTACCTATTTGTATTCCTTTTATTCCTTCTTCTTGCCTAATTGCTTTGGCTAGGAATTCCAGTACTATGTTGAATAGGAGAGGAGATAGGGGGCATCCTTGTCTGGTTCCTGATTTTAGAGGGAATGGTTTCAGTTTTCCTCCATTAAGTATAATGCTGGATGTAGGTTTGTCATATATAGCTTTTATAATGTTGAGGAACTTTCCTTCTATTCCTAGTTTTCTTAGAACTTTTATCATGAAATGATGTTGGATCTTATCAAAGGCTTTTTCTGCATCTATTGAGATGATCAAGTGGTTTTTGTCTTTGCTTCTGTTAATGTGGTTTATTACGTTTATTGATTTTTGTATGTTGAACCACCCCTGCATCCCTGGGATGAAGCCTACTTGGTCGTGGTGAATAATCTTTTTGATGTGTTGTTGAATTCGGTTTGCCATTATTTTGTTGAGGATTTTTGCATCAATGTTCATTAAGGAGATTGGCCTATAGTTCTCCTTTTTGGAGGTGTCTTTGCCTGGTTTTGGGATAAGCGTAATACTGGCTTCATAAAATGTGTTTGGCAGTTTTCCTTCCCTTTCTATTTTGTGGAACATTTTAAGGAGGGTTGGTATCAGTTCTTCTTTAAAGGTCTGATAGAATTCAGCAGAGAATCCATCAGGTCCTGGACTTTTCTTTTTGGGGAGACTCTTGATTGCTGCTTCAATTTCATTTTGTGTTATAGGTCTATTCAGGTGATTAATGCCCTCTTGGTTCAGTTTTGGATGATCATATGTATCTAGAAATCTGTCCATTTCTTTTAGATTTTCAAATTTATTTGAATATAGGTTCTCAAAGTAGTCTCTTATGATTTCCTGGACTTCCATGGTGCTTGTTGCTATCTCTCCTTTTGCATTCCTGATTCTACTAATTTGGGTTTTTTCTCTCCTCATTTTAGTCAGGTGTGCCAGGGGTCTATCGATCTTGTTTATTTTTTCAAAGAACCAACTTTTTGTTTCATTAATTCTTTGTATGGTTTTTTTGGTTTCTATTTTGTTGATTTCAGCTCTTATTTTTATTATTTCTCTCCTATTTGTTTTGGGATTTGCTTGTTCTCATTTTTCTAGGAGTTTGAGATGTATCATTAGGTCATTGATTTGGGATCTTTCAATCTTTTTAATATATGCACTCATGGCTATAAACTTTCCTCTCAGGACTGCCTTAGCTGTGTCTCATAGGTTCCAGTAGGTTGTGTTTTTATTTTCATTGACTTCCAGGAACTTTTTAATTTCCTCTTTTATTTCATCATGATCCATTCTTCATTAATTAATGAGTTATTTAGTTTCCAGCTGTTTGCATGTTTTTGTCTTTACTTTTGTTGTTGAGTTCTACTTTTACTGCATTGTGGTCAGATAGTATGCACGGTATTATTTCTATTTTCTTATATTTGCTGAGGCTTGCTTTGTGCCCTAGGATATGATCTATTTTGGAGAAGGTTCCATGGGCTGCTGAGAAGAATGTATATTGTGTAGAGGTTGGATGAAATGTTCTGTAGACATCTACTAGGTCCATTTGATCTATTGCATATTTTAGATCTTGGATTTCCTTATTGATTTTTTGTTTGGATGACCTATCTATTGATGATAATGGGGTGTTAAAGTCTCCCACAACCACTGTGTTGGTGTTTATATATGCTTTTAGGTCTTTCAGGGTATGTTTGATGAAATTGGGTGCGTTGACATTGGGTGCATACAGATTGATGATTATTATTTCCTTTTGGTCTATTTCCCCTTTTATTAGTATGGAATGTCCTTCTTTATCTCTTTTGATCAATGTAGGTTTGAAGTCTACTTTGTCAGAGATAAGTACTGCTACTCCTGCCTGTTTTTGGGGGCCATTGGCTTGGTAAATCTTCTTCCAGCCTTTCATCCTAAGCATATGCTTATTTCTGTTGGTGAGATGGGTCTCCTGTAAGCAACAAATTGTTGGATCTTCTTTTTTAATCCATTTTGTCAAGCGGTGTCTTTTGATGGGTGAATTAAGTCCATTAACATTAAGCGTTAGTACTGATAGGTATGTGGTGATGCCTGCCATTTAGTTATCTTAGTTGTTTGAAGGTTTGATTGTGTGTACCTAACTTGATGTTACTCTCTACTGTCTTGCTTTTTCTTTTCCTGTGGTTTGGTGTTGCCTGCCTTTTCATGGTTAAGTTGGGTGTCACTTTCTGTGTGCAGAATCCCTTGCAGAATCTTTTGTAATGGTGGCTTTGTGGTCACATATTGTTTTAGTTTCTGCTTATCATGGAAGACTTTTATTGCTCCATCTATTTTGAATGTTAGCTTTGCTCAGTAGAGTATCCTGGGATTGAAGTTATTTTCATTCAGTGCCCGGAAGATCTCACCCCACGCTCTTCTTGCTTTTAATGTTTCTGTTGAGAAGTCTGCTGTGATTTTGATGGGTTTACCTTTGTATGTTACTTGTTTTTTCTCTCTTACAGCCTTCAATATTCTTTCCTTAGTTTCTGAACTTGTTGTTTTAATGATGATATGTCGTGGAGTAGTTCTATTTTGATCTGGTCTGTTTGGTGTCCTGGAGGCCTCTTGCATCTGTATGGGAATATCTTTCTCTAGATTTGGGAAATTTTCCGTTATTATTTTGTTGAATAGATTACGCATTCCCTTCGCTTGCACCTCTTCTCCTTCTTCGATGCCCATGATTCTCAAGTTTGGTCTTTTGATGGAGTCAGTGAGTTCTTGCATTTTCTTTTCACAGGTCTTGAGTTGTTTAATTAATAGTTCTTCGGTTTTTCCTTAATTACCATTTCATCTTCAAGTTCTGAGATTCTGTCTTCTGTTTGTTCTATTCTGCTGGATTGGCCTTCCGTTTTGTTTTGCAGTCTGTTCTTTTTTCTGAGGTTTTCCATTTCCTGCGTGGTTTCCTCTTTAATGTTGTCTATTTTTGTCCTGAGTTCATTTATCCATTTATTCATCATGTTCTCTCTTTCACTTTGGTGTTTATACAGTGCTTCTATGGTTTCCTTTATTTCTTCTTGTGCTTTTTCAAATTCTCTATTTTTGTTGTCTTAGAATTTCTTGAGTGTCTCCTGTACATTTTGGTTGACCCTATCCAGTATCATCTCTATAAAATTCTCATTGAGTACTTGTAGTATGTCTTCTTTTAAATTATTCTTGTGGGCTTCTTTGGGTCCTTTGGCATAGTTTATCTTCATTTTGTTGGAGTCTGGATCTGAGTTTCTGTTCTCTTCATTCCCCTCTGGTTCCTGTACTAATTTTTTGCTGTGGGGAAACTGGTTTCCCTGATTTTTCTGTCTTCCCATCATTGTCTTTGGTGTTGTTACTGTCCCTGTACTGTGTGCAATTAAGTATTTTTTAGCTTGTAATAATAACAATGGTAATATTTAGAATGGAAGGGTGAGCTGAGATGGAAAGCAAGAAGTTAAAGAAAAGGGGGAAATAAATATACAGACAAGAGGGAGAAAGCAGAACAAGATATCAGACTAGAAAATTTCAAAGGTTTAAACAGGGAGTGTTAGTGTACTAATCGACAGTAAGCTGAACAGACATTAGAGAGACAGAGAGAGGATTGAAAATCAAAGATAAAAAAATAAAAACTAAGTAAATGAAAGAAATATCTATATATATAAATGAATTAAAATAAAATGGAAAATAGAAAATTAAAAAAAAAACAATAAAAAAACTTCCAAGTTTATATGCAATGCAGTTTCAGTCTTAATAATATGGGTGTCTGTCTCAATCTCCAGTCCTGGAGTTAGTGCCTCAGATGTTGTTCTGTAATTGTCTCACCAAAGGGGATGCATAAAGTAGAACAAAACTACACACTCACACACACACACACCAAAAAAAAAAAAAAAAGCCCCACCAAGTGTCCCAAGTTCAAATGCAATACAGTTTCAGTAAGTTTTTCAGCTTGCAGGTGTAATTCGGTTGTTCTCTCATCAAAGGTAGGGAGAAAAAGAAAAAAAAGAGTCTGGAGACAGTTCTGAGAGTGGTGTCTGCAACTGTGGCTTGCCTGCCTGCTGCTCTCAGCCTGCTGTAGCTGGCGGCATTATTTGTGCAGGTCTCTAGGGTAAACTTAGCACTCACCTGGTCCCACAGGCTTTGTTTGTTCAGAGTTCTCCTGTGCGGGAGCCTCTGCTACAGGCTTTCCCCTTTCTAAGCACTGGGAAAGGTGACACTGCCCCCGCATTGTCAGGCCTGTGTGTTTATTTACAGTTCATGTGGGAGGTGGGTCTTCCCCCCTCTCCTGTGCAGTTTTCCTCCCACTGCCACTTTCACAAGCTTTCCTGCTCCTGCTTACTGGGCGGTGCTGCTGCTCCTGCCAGCCGCCATGTTTATTTACAGTTCACGTGGGAAGTGGGTCTTCCCTCCTCTCCTGTGGAGTTTTTCTCCCTCTGCCACTCTCACAAGCTTCCCTGCTCCTGGTTGCTGGGCGCGCACCCCGCTCCCACCAGAGGCTCTCCAGCCCACCCGGCTTGTTTATTTACAGTCCCAGGAAGGATTCCCTTCCCCTAGTCTTCAGCGCTCAGGGCACCCCACCCTCTTTCCAGTGTGTCTTAATTGTTCTTAATGCTTATTACTCAGTTTCTCTTTTTTTCCCTGGGTGGAGGTCAGTCTGTCCAGGGGGCTATGCTGCTCTGGCCCAGGCTTGTCTGTGGGGGTACCATGGTACCGCGAAGCTCACCTGGTCTGAGTCTTCCCAAGCCGTATGGGCGCTGGTCACTGGCGGCCCCGGGGGCCCTCCTCGTTTCTCCGTTTAACGTGAAGTGGAGATTCTCTACGCCAGCTGGAGGTGTGGAGGGGTCAAAGTTATGCCTTTTCTCAGTGATTATGTCTGCAAAGTGTGTCTCCAGCGTCTCTCCAAGATTTCACTATAGGAGGCTCACTTTCTGCTTCCTCCCTCTAGCCGCCATCTTCCAGACTCGGTGCTGGATCTTATCAAAGGCTTTTTCTGCATCTATTGAGATGATCAAGTGGTTTTTGTGTTTGCTTCTGTTAATGTGGTTTATTATGTTTATTGATTTTCGTATGTTGAACCACCCCTGCATCCCTGGAATGAAGCCTACTTATTCGTGGTGAATGATCTTTTTGATGTGTTGTTGAATTCGGTTTGCCATTATTTTATTGATGATTTTTGCGTCAATGTTCATTACGGAGATTGGCCTATAGTTCTCCTTTTTGGAGGTGTCTTTGCCTGGTTTTGGGATAAGTGTAATACTGGCTTCATAAAATGTGCTAGGCAGTTTTCCTTCCCTTTCTACTTCGTGGAACAGTTTAAGGAGGTTGGTATCAGTTCTTCTTTAAAGGTCTGGTAGAATTCAGCAGAGAATCCATCAGGTCCTGGACTTTTCTTTTTGGGGAGACTCTTGATTGCTGCTTCAATTTCATTTTGTGTTATAGATCTGTTCAAGTGACTAATGTCCTCTTCATTCAGTTTTGGATGATCGTAGGTATCTAGAAATCTGTCCATTTCTTCAAGATTTTCAAATTTATTAGAAATAGGTTCTCTTAAGTAGTCTCTGATGATTTCCTGGACTTCCATGGTGTTTGCTGTTATCTCCCCTTTTGTATTCCTGATTTTACTGATTTGGGTTTTTTCTCTCCTCATTTTAGTCAGGTTTGCCAGGGGTCTATTGATCGTGTTTATTTTTTCAAAGAACCAACTTTTTGTTTCATTAATTCTTTGTATGGTTTTTTTTTTGTTTCTATTTCATTGATTTCAGTTCTTATTTTTATTATTTCTCTCCTTCTGTTTCTTTTGGGACTTGCTTGTTCTTGTTTTTCTAGGAGTTTGAGATGTATCATTAGGTCATTGATTTGGGATCTTTCAGTCTTTTTAATATATGCACTCATGGCTATAAACTTTCCTCTCAGGACTGCCTTTACTGTGTCGCATAGGTTCTGGTAGGTTGCGTTTTCATTTTCACTGACTTCCAGGAACTTTTTGATTTCCTCTTTTATTTCATTAATGACCCATTGTTCATTAAGCAATGAGTTATTCAGTTTGCAGCTGTTTGCATGGCTTTTGTCTTTACTTTTGTTGTTGAGTTCTAGTTTTATTGCATTGTGATCAGACAGAATGCTGTCCAAATCTTAAAACCTCCCCCAATTTCAGTCTAGCAAATGCAAGAGACAGAACTGAAATAGTGAATTCTTTAGATTTATATTGTCCAAGTGACCTTGGCAGCAAGTCATTTCACTTCCGCTTAGTCACTATCTGTGAAATGGGAAAATTGACCTAAAAAATAGTGCGATGACTGGACTGTTGGCTGAGAACTAGAACTTTCAAAGAAAATTAAATGTTCAAGTAATAAATTATTTCGGGTAATTCTTGTTCCTAGGATCTCTTATAAATGTCTGCATTTTAAACACTCCTGACTCAATTATAAACATCAGTTGCCCTCCTTGAAATTTCCACTGTTTAATAGCTTAGAAGGTGACACAGTCAATGGATTCATTATGTCCAGAAAGTACAGTAACTCCAAACCAACTTGACAGGCAGAGGGCAAGGTGAAGTCAGTCATCCTGAGAGAGAAGGTGACCTCCTTCTGGTGGGTCTTCTTGTGGAGGACAGTCCTTACAGTTTTTTCCAGAATGTTCTCAAACCTTCTAGAATAGGTTCCCTGAAAATTCAGAAGTCCACTCCCAGGAAATGCCCTGGCTGACTGGTTTTAATTATATGACCATCATTTATTGATCACCAGTATGTTCCAGGCTCTGTCTAGTAGAGGACAAAGTGGGGCCAAGAGAGACAAGGACTGCTGTCATGGTGTTTGAAGTTCAGAACAGCATGTCACCGCCCGGGGAAGTCACTGTAGTGACAGCACTGACCTTGGCTCCACCCCATCCTGGCCAGCCTCATTGACCTCAGCTTCTTCTGAGGGTGACTGCTCCTCTGCTGAGCAGTCATTCCCTTTGTCCTTAAGATTCTGGAATAAAATTTGCTTTGGAGCTCTTCCAGAGGCTCTTTGGAAGTTGGCATTTTAGTATCTAGCCAATTTTCATTCTATGTATAACTTCTCCACAAATACCATTATAGTACCTCACTAATAAAATGTCTCTCAAATTTACAATGCAATTGTACAGTTAGATGCAATCTTACAGATTTTAATGGTACTAATTAAATATCAAAACTCAAACTTAATGAGTCCTTAATTTTAAGGTGTTTATTACAATAAATTCCTCTAGGGTGAAAAGAGATGAGCTGTTAATGAACATGTGGCAGAAGGATTTTGTAACTAATGTTTTCAAATTTGGTTTGGGATTAAGTACAGGGCTTAGCCTGACAGATTTGAGCCCCAACCTGGCATTATGAGGTCACTAGCTGGGTGCCAGAAGCCAGTCATTGCCCCTCTGCCCTGAAGCCTCCTCATGTATAAATGAAGGAGAGGAGAAGGAGAGAGGAACTAAACTGGGTGCACTCTGAACTGTCTGGGTTTTGATACTCTGCTGTGCAAGATGGGAGCATGGTATTATCCAGTTTCCTGATGGAGAGCCAGGGGGTCATATTCTAGATCAGGGTTGGGTGGACTACAGCTTCCCTGCCAAGGCCAACCGTCTGCCTTGTTTTGCAGGGCCCACAAACTAGAATACTTTTTATATTTTTTAATGTTAGAGGAAAAATTCAAAAGAGTGGGATCTGGCTATAACTCAGTGGTAGAACTCTTGCCTAGCATGTGTGAAACCTTGGGCTCCAACCCCAGCACTAAAAATTATAAAAAAGTAAAAGAGGGGTGCTATTTTGTCATACAAGAAAATTATATGAATGTAGATTTCAGAGTCCATATTGGAACTGAACCAGTTTCTCTTCCTTCATTCCTTTCCCTCTTCCTTTCTTTTCATTTTTTACCAGGGTCTCACTATGTAGTCCAGGCTGGCCTTGAACTCCTGAGCTCATTCCATCCTCCTGCCTCATCCCACCCAGTGCTGAGATTACAAGCTCGCACCACCACATCAGGCCAAACATACTTCTTCATTAATATATTGTACAGTACTGGTTCCCCATTACAGCAGCAGAGTTGAATGACTGTGACAGACACTGTGTGGTCTGTGCCTCCTAAAAATATTTACTCTCTGGCCCTTTACAGAGAAAGTTTGCCAATCTTTGTTGTAAGCTTGTTGAACTTTATTCAAAACCAAATTAGGAAAGTAAGAATTATCCAAAGAACTTGAATGACATGTCTTTTCTTAATTGAGCAAACTGTCATGTTATTCTGAAATGGTGACAAGTGCTATGTTATACGACACAGTAAATTAAGTGTGCATTGCTGTGAAGTGTTATAAGGGGATGTCATAACAGGCCTTCCTAAGGGGGGAAAAAAATCTAAGTTTCCTCTTAGGAGAAATTACAAATAGAGCCACAGAACGAAGGATCAAGTAATAGGGGCTGAGGATATGGCTCAGTGCAAGAGTATTTGCTAGCATGCATGATGTCCTGGATTGGAACCCCAGCACCAAAAAAAAGGTTAAACAAAAATTTAAGAAGAATGTTCAGAGAAGTACGAGGAACAACCCAAATATCCATCAACAGTAGAATGGAATATCACCAGCAACACCAAGAGGAAAGATTCACCATTATCACGTTGATAAGAGAAAGCAAGTTGTGGAAGAATATATCCAATCTGGATGGGGGACAAGGATGCTGTTTCCTTTACATAATGTCTAGGGCCACAGCTGGGAAGACTCAGAGTGCTGGGGTTTGGAATCATCCAGAAGCTTCTGCATTCACATGTTTGGGACTGGACCAGGATGGTTGAAAGACTGGACTCAGATGGACTGTCAACCAGAGCAGACCATGTGGCTGGAACTGCTCACATGATAGTTGAGTTCTGAGAGGGAGCATTCAAAGAACAAAGTCAGGTGGGAGCTGAATAGCCTTTTAGAATATAGACTCAAATGTCACCTGGTGTCACTTGAACCTCGGAAACCCAAGCCCATCAAATTTAAAAGGAAGGGACACAGACCTCACCGTCTCATGGAAAAGTGTAAAAGAATTTGGAGTTACATTTTAAAGAGGTCACAAACCATCATATTATGAAATATACTGTTATTTAAATCCTTTCTTGTTATTTTCCTACTTCACATTTTTGTGTCTTTTTTCTTCCTCTACATGGTACACCAAGGGAAGCCACAGATCTTAGAGTCCTAGCATTCCTGAAAGATCTGGTGAGCTCCTTTCTGGCACAGAAAGCCATTTGAAGCCGTCTGGCTCAATCTAGTAATCATTACATGCCTGCTTCCAGGCAACTCACTGTTATTTAGAATCCCACAAATATAAACTCTAGGCTGTTAGCTAAGATATTCTTACATGATTTACTGCTATACTTAGAATAACTATTCTATTTAAAACTGTTAACACCCAAACCCATCATAGCTCCTGTGTGAGCATTCCCTGTAATGAAGCAGACAGGGAACCTCAGAAAGTCATGGCTCAAGAGCCACCCTCTCCCCCTCCTGCACTGTGGAGAAGTCACCATGATGGTAACTTAGTAGAGAAGAGAAGCTCCAGTATGAAAACTGAAGCAAAACAATACAGAGTTAAAGTTGTGTGTGTCAGGGCAAGAAAATTCTTCCCAGGGGCTTCTCAGGCAAGTGAGAACACATCTTCTGGAAGGTTTCCTGTTGCCATTACCCATGCAGTCCAGAGCCTGGACATTGCCTAGAACACAAGTTGCAGAGACAGAAGAAAAGTTGGAGTTGTTCTTGAAGAACTATGACAGGCTGATGGAGTAGCTCAAGTGGTAGAACACTTGCCTAGCAAGCATGAGGTCCTGAGTTCAAACCCGAGTTCCAAAAAAAGAAAGAAGTCTAGCTTCAATTTTATGTCTTACAATCAGTGTAGACCATGCTGATTTGTGTGACTGTTGCTGTAACTTGTTGCAATGTCCCTCTAAGAGGACCCTTTCTATCATAGCTAAGTTATGACAATGTTATTTCAAAACACAAAAGAGAAAAAATGGGAGCTAACAGAAGAGAGCAAAGGTCCCCAGTGTGGCTCTAAATTAGAAAGCAGCTTTCAGCAGAAGCCTCCTGTTTAGGAAATCACAGCAACTATATTTTGTAAGAAACAAAAGGCAAAGTAAACTCTTTCATTTATACAAATGTACCAAATAATGGATTTCATTATGAAATTTTCATATAGTTATACAATGTATTTCGATCACATTCACTCACCATCACACTCTTTTCTCCCCTTCTCCCCTGCAGCTTGTCCCTCCCCCAAATAGTCCTCCTTTATATTTATGTCTTTTTTTTTTTTTGGTGGGACTGGGGTTTGAACTCAGAGCTTCAAACTTGGAAAGCAGAAGCTTTGCCAATTAAGCCACACCTCCCGTCCATTTTGCTCTTGTTATTCTGGAGATGGGGGTCTCAGGAACTATTTGCCCAGGCTGGCCTCAAACCTCAATCCTCCCAATCTTAGCCTTCCAACTAGCTAGGATTACAGGCGTGAGCCACTGGTGTCCAGATCATCCATATCTTTTTGTTTGTTTTTTAGATCTAGATTCTGCATATGAGAGAAAACATGTAACTTTAGTCTTTCTGAGTCTGGCTTATTTCACTTAACACGATGATCTCCAGTTCCATCCATTCACCTACAAAGGACATGATTTCATTCTTCTTTATGGCTGAATAATACTCCATTGGGTATATACACTATAATTTGTTTATCCATTCTTCTGTTGATGGGCATCTAGGCTGATTCCCTAACTGGGCTGTTATGAATAGTGCCGAAATGAACATGGATGTACAGGTGTCTCTTTGGTGGACTGACTTACATTCCTTTAGGTACCTGCTATACCCAGGAGTGGTAGAGCAGATTCATAGTAGTTCTGTTTTTAGTATTTTTATTTCCACAGTGGCTGCACTAATTCCTACCAATAGTATATAAGGGTTCCTTTTCCCCTAGCATCCCTCACCAGTGTTTGTCATTCTTTGTTTACTTGATGATAGCCATTCTGACTGAAGTGAGATAGAATCTTAATGTAGTTTTAATTTGCATTTCCTTAAGACTAAGAATGCTAAACTCTTTTTTCATAAAATAAAAGGGGATATTACTCATGATAAAAGGAGGATATTATATCAGATACTAATGAAATTCAGAGGCTTATTAGGGAATATTTTGAAGATTTATATTCTAATAAGTTAGAAAATCTAGAAGAAATGGATAAATTCCTAGACACATATAACCTACTAAAAGTGAACCAAGAGGATATGAACCACTTAGACAAATCTATAAAAGCAGTAAGATTGAAGCAATTAAAAGTCTCCCAACAAAGAAAAGTCGAGCACCAGATGTATTGATTGCTGAATTCTAACAAAATTTTAAAGAACTAACACCAATGTTCCTCAACCTAGTCTATAAGCTGGAAAGGGAAGGAACACTCCCAAACTCATTGTGTGAAGACAGTACTACCCTGATACCAAAACCTGATAAGGACACAACAAAAAAAAAAGAAGAAAATTATAGCCAATTTCCTTGGTGACCATGGACACACGAATCCTTAATAAAATACTTGCAAACTGAATTCAATAACATATTTAAAAGATCATACTCCATGATCAAGTTAGTTTCATTCCAGGGATGCAAGGATGGTTCAACTTATGCAAATCAATAAACATAATAGAGCACATAAATAGAATAAGGAACAAAACCACATGATTGTCTCAACAGATGCAAAAAAGGTCTTGACAAAATTCAACATCTGTTCATGATAAAAGCCTTGAAGAAATAGGAATAGAAGGAACATAGTTCAACACAATAAATGCTATACATGACAAATATATAGCCAACATTGTACTTTAATGAGGAAAACCTGAAAAGCATTTCCTCTAAAATAAAAAATCAACAATGGGGTTCATTCTCTCCACTCTTACTTAAGATAGTGCTTACATTCTTAGCCAGAGCAATAAGACAAGACAAAGGAATAAAAGGGATACAAAGGAGTCCAATGTTCTATTTGCAAATAATCTAATCCTTTCTTTCTCTTTCTTTCTTTTCTCCTTCTTTCTTTCTTCCTTTCTCTCTCTCTCTCTTCTCTTCCTCTTCCTCTCTCTCTCTCTCTCTCTCTCTCTCTCTCTCTCTCTCTATCTCTCTCTCTCTGGCAGAACTAGTGTTTGAACTTAAGGCCTTGTGCTTTCTATGCAGGTGCTCTACCACTTGAGCCATGTCCCCAGCCCTAAATGATATAACCCTATACTTAGAAGACCCTAAAGACTAAACTAGAAAACTCTTAGATCAGATAAACACTTTCAGCATAGATAGTATGCAAAATCAACATACAAAAATCAGTAGCTTTTCTTTCCTTATTTTGTGGGGAGTAGTACTAGAGGTTAAATTCAAGGCCTCATTTTGCTAGGCAGGCATGCTACCATGTGAACCACTCCACTAGCCCAAATCAGCAGCTTTTCTATATACCAACAGCAAACATGCTAAGAAATAAATCAGGAAAACAATTCCAGTCACAATAGCCTTTAAAAAATCACCTATGAATAAACCTAACCAAGTTGGTAAAAGACTTCTTCAATGAAGACTAGAAAACACTGAAGAAAGAAATTGAAGAAGACACTAGCGGATGGAAACATCTTCCATGTTCATCAGTTGGCAGATTTAATACTATGAAAATGGCTATATTAAGGAAAGTGATCTGCAGATTCAATACAAAAAAAAACATCAAAATTCCAACAACATACCTTTTCTTTTCTTTTTTTTTGGTGGTACTGAGGTTTGAACTCAGGGCCTTGCATTTGCTAGGCAGGTGCTCTACCACTTGAGCCACTCTGCTAGCCCAAACCCTTCCATTAAACAAACTATTCTGTACCAGATTTAAATGCTATATAAGATTATTTATTGGTTTGCTTGTTAGACAGGATCTTGGCATATTTTCTAGGATAGGCCCAAGCCATCCTCCTGCTTCAGCTGCCCGAGTAGCTGGGAGTACAGACATATGTCACTGTATGTGGGTCACAACAATCCTCTTGATTGCTGAAGATTCTTCCTAACTCTTCACTTGGTAAATTCTTGGCTTTAAACAAAAATAGCTGCAGGGTACAGTGGCTCTTGCCTGTAAGCCCAGCTAGTTGGGAGGTAGAGAGCAGAAAGATAGCTGTTTGAGGCTGGCCTGGGCAATAAGTTTGTGAGACCCCATCTCAATCACTAAGCTAGGCATATTGGTGAGCACCTCTGATCTCATCTATGCTGGAGGTCGTAGGTAGGAGGCTCATGGTCTGAGGTCAGCCCTGGACAAAAATATAAGACCCTACCTAAAAAATAACTAAAGCAAAGATGGGCTTGGGGCATGGCTCAAGTTGTTGAGTACTGAGTTCAAATTACAGTACTTCAGAAAATAAATAAAGGAAAAAAGAAAGAAAGAGAGAGAGAAAGAGAGAAAGGAAGGAAGGAAGCAAGCTCGCAAGCTTAAAAGTTTACTCTGAAGATGGCGGCTAGAGGGAGGAAGCAGAAAGCGAGCCTCCTATAGTGAAATCTTGGAGAGATGCTGGAGACACACTTTGCAGGCATAATCACTGAGAAGAAGCATTACTTTGAACCCTCCACACCTCCAGCCAGTGCAGAGAATCTCCACTTCACGTTAAACAGAGAAACAAGGAGGACACCCGGGCGGCCAGTCGCCCACGCCCAGACGGCTTGGGAAGACTCGGACCAGGTGAGCTTCACGGTACCGCAGTACTCCCACAGACAAGCCTGGGCCAGAACAGCATAGCCCCCTGGACAGACTGACCTCCACCCGGGGAAAAAAGAGAAACTGAGTAATAAGCAATAAGAACAAATAAGACACGTGGAAAAGAGGGTGGGGTGCACTGAGCGCTGAAGATTGAGGGAAGGGAGAAGCAATACTTATCTCTGACAAAGTAGACTTCAAACCTACATTGATCAAATGAGATAAAGAAGGACATTCCATACTAATAAAAGGGGAAATAGACCAAAAGGAAATAATAATCATCAATCTGTATGCACCCAATGTCAACGCACCCAATTTCATCAAACATACCCTGAAAGACCTAAAAGCATATATAAACGCCAACACAGTGGTTGTGGGAGACTTCAACACCCCATTATCATCAATAGATAGGTCACCCAAACAAAAAATCAATAAAGAAATCCAAGATCTAAAATATGCAATAGATCAAATGGACCTAGTAGATGTCTACAGAACATTTCATCCAACCTCTACACAATATACATTCTTCTCAGCAGCCCATGGAACCTTCTCCAAAATAGATCATATCCTAGGGCACAAAGCAAGCCTCAGCAAATATAAGAAAATAGAAATAATACCGTGCATACTATCTGATCACAATGCAGTAAAAGTAGAACTCAACAACAAAAGTAAAGACAAAAACATGCAAACAGCTGGAAACTAAATAACTCATTAATTAATGAAGAATGGATCATGATGAAATAAAAGAGGAAATTAAAAAGTTCCTGGAAGTCAATGAAAATGAAAACACAACCTACCGGAACCTATGGGACACAGCTAAGGCAGTCCTGAGAGGAAAGTTTATACCCATGAGTGCATATATTAAAAAGATTGAAAGATCCCAAATCAATGACCTAATGATACATCTCAAACTCCTAGAAAAACAAGAACAAGCAAATCCCAAAACAAATAGAAGGAGAGAAATAATAAAAATAAGAGCTGAAATCAACAAAATAGAAACCAAAAAAACCATACAAAGAATTAATGAAACAAAAAGTTGGTTCTTTGAAAAAATAAACAAGATCGATAGACCCCTGGCAAACCTGACTAAAATGAGGAGAGAAAAAACCCAAATTAGTAGAATCAGGAATGCAAAAGGGGAGATAACAACAAACACCATAGAAGTCCAGGAAATCATCAGAGATTACTTTGAGAACCTATAGAATCTATATTCAAATAAATTTGAAAATCTAAAAGAAATGGACAGATTTCTAGATACATATGATCATCCAAAACTGAACCAAGAGGAAATTAATCACCTGAATAGATCTATAACACAAAATGAAATTGAAGCAGCAATCAAGAGTCTCCCCAAAAAGAAAAGTCCAAGACCTGATGGATTCTCTGCTGAATTCTATCAGACCTTTAAAGAAGAACTGATACCAACCCTCCTTAAACTGTTCCACAAAATAGAAAGGGAAAGAAAACTCCCTAATACATTTGATAAAGCCAGTATTACACTTATCCCAAAACCAGGCAAAGATACCTCCAAAAAGGAGAACTATAGGCCAATCTCCTTAATGAACATTGATGCAAAAATCCTCAACAAAATAATGGCAAACCGAATTCAACAACACATCAAAAAGATTATTCACCACGACCAAGTAGGCTTCATCCCAGGGATGCAGGGGTGGTTCAACATATGAAAATCAATAAACGTAATAAACCACATTAACAGAAGCAAAGACAAAAACCACTTGATCATCTCAATAGATGCAGAAAAAGCCTTTGATAAGATCCAACACCATTTCATGATAAAAGCTCTAAGAAAACTAGGAATAGAAGGAAAGTTCCTCAACATTATAAAAGCTATATATGACAAACCTACATCCAGCATTATACTTAATGGAAAAAAACTGAAACCATTCCCTCTAAAATCAGGAACCAGACAAGGATGCCCACTATCTCCACTCCTATTCAACATAGTACTGAAATTCCTAGCCAGAGCAATTAGGCAAGAAGAAGGAATAAAAGGAATACAAATAGGTAAAGAAACTGTCAAAATATCCCTATTTGCAGACGACATGATCCTATACCTTAAAGACCCAAAAAACTCTACTCAGAAGCTTCTAGACATCATCAATAGCTATAGCAAGGTAGCAGGATATAAAATCAACATAGAAAAATCATTAGCATTTCTATACACTAACAATGAGCAAACTGAAAAAGAATGTATGAAAATAATTCCATTTACAATAGCCTCAAACAAAATCAAATACCTAGGTGTAAACCTAACAAAAGATGTGAAAGACCTCTACAAGGAAAACTATACACTTCTGAAGAAAGAGATTGAGGAAGACTATAGAAAGTGGAGAGATCTCCCATGCTCATGGATTGGTAGAATCAACATAGTAAAAATGTCAATACTCCCCAAAGTAATCTACATGTTTAATGCAATTCCCATCAAAATTCCAATGACGTTCATTAAAGAGATTGAAAAATCTACTGTTAAATTTATATGGAAAGACAAGAGGCCACGAATAGCCAAGGCAATACTCAATCAAAAGAACAATGCTGGAGGTATCACGATACCTGACTTCAAACTATACTACAAAGCAATAACAATAAAAACAGCATGGTACTGGCACAAAAACAGATATGAAGACCAGTGGAACAGAATAGAGGACCCAGATATGAAGCCACACGACTATAACCAACTTGTCTTTGACAAAGGAGCTAAAAATATACGATGGAGAAATAGCAGCCTCTTCAACAAAAACTGCTGGGAAAACTGGTTAGCAGTCTGCAAAAAACTGAAACTAGATCCATGTATATCACCCTATACCAAGATTAACTCAAAATGGATCAAGGATCTTAATATCAGACCACAAACTCTAAAGTTGATACAGGAAAGAGTAGGAAATACTCTGGAGTTAGTAGGTATAGGTAAGAACTTTCTCAACGAAACCCCAGCAGCACAGCAACTAAGAGATAGCATAGATAAATGGGACTTCATAAAGCTAAAAAGCTTCTGTTCATCAAAAGAAATGGTCTCTAAACTGAAGAGAACACCCACAGAGTGGGAGAAAATATTTGCCAACTATACATCAAAGGACTGATAACCAGAATATATAGGGAACTTAAAAAACTAAATTCTCCCAAAACTAATGAACCAATAAAGAAATGGGCAAGTGAGCTAAACAGAACTTTCTCAAAGAAGAAATTCAAATGGCCAAAAAACACATGAAAAAAATGCTCACCATCTCTAGCAATAAAGGAAATGCAAATTAAAACCACACTAAGATTCCACCTCACCCCTGTTAGAATAGCCATCATTAGCAACACCACCACCAACAGGTGTTGGCGAGGATGCGGGGAAAAAGGAACCCTCTTACACTGTTGGTGGGAATGTAAACTAGTACAACCACTCTGGAAAAAAATTTGGAGGCTACTTAAAAAGCTAGACATTGATCTACCATTTGATCCAGCAATACCACTCTTGGGGATATACCCAAAAGACTGTGACACAGGTTACTCCAGAGGCACCTGCACACCCATGTTTATTGTGGCACTATTCACAATAGCCAAGTTATGGAAACAGCCAAGATGCCCCACCACTGACAAATGGATTAAGAAAATGTGGTATCTATACACAATGGAATTTTATGCAGCCATGAAGAAGAACGAAATGTTATCATTCGCTGGTAAATGGATGGAATTGGAGAACATCATTCTGAGTGAGGTTAGCCTGGCCAAAAGACCAAAAATCGTATGTTCTCCCTCATTTGTGGACATTAGATCAACGACAAACACAACAATGTGATTGCAGTTTGAGCACATGATAAAGCAAGAGCAAACAAGGGAGGGGTGAGGATAGGTAAGACACCTAAAAAATTAGCTAGCATTTGTTGCCCTCAACGCAGAGAAACTAAAGCAGATACCTTAAAAGCAACTGAGGTCAACAGGAAAAGGGGACCAGGAACTAGAGAAAAGGTTAGATCAAAAAGAATTAACCTAGAAGGTAACACCCATGCACAGGAAATCAATGTGAGTCAACTCCCTGTATAGCTATCCTTATCTCAACCAGCAAAACCCCTTGTTCCTTCCTATTATTGCTTATACTTTCTCTACAACAAAATTAGAAATAAGGGCAAATTAGTTTCTGCTGGGTATTGAGGGGGTTGGGGGGAGAGGGAGGGGGCGGAGTCAGTGGTAAGGGAGGGGGTGGGGGCAGGGTGGAGAAATGACCCAAGCTTTGTATGCACATATGAATAATAATAAAAAAAAATTTACTCTTATACATTGGTGTTTGATTTTGGACTATGTGTTCTGTTTTTTTGGCAGTACTGGGGACTCAACTCAGGGCCTCACACTTGCTAGGCAAGTACTCTACCACTTGAGCCACTCCACCAGTCCTTTTTGCTTTTACCTTGTTTTTCAAGATGTCTAATGCCTTTGCCTGGACGGCCTCAGACAGCGATCCTCTTACTTTCACTTCCCAAGTAGGTAGGACCACAGGTGTGCACCACCTCACCCAACTTGCTTTTGTGATAGGGTCTTCCTAACTTTTGTCTGAGCTGGCCTCAAACTGCAATCATACTAGCTGTGCTTCCCAAGTAGCTGTCTTTAACTTTGATAAACTTCTTTTTTGTAAACTTCAGACATTTGATTTGCAAAAAAGGTTTTTTTCTAAGCATTTGTCAAGTTGTAGGAAGAAAAATAATTAACCACGAAAACTTTTGTACTCATTCTTAGGATCTTACTTTTTTTAAACAATTAAAGCAATTTTATCTTTGGGGATAGGAATTAACTTGTGGCAAGTTGAAAGTTTTTGTTCGAAAAAAGAAATCATGGTCTATGAGTTAAAGCAATAACAAGGACTCAAACTTGAGGGTCAAGTTCCCATGAAAAGGGCTTTCTTCAAGAGATAGGAGCAGGTAGAGTGGGGACAGTTCTGGATTCCTTCTTCAAAAGGGCCTCTTAGCACCGAGTGACTGGAACCAGAGAGGCCAAACTGAGGGCCAACTGCTTGCTGTACGATGAGTAACCTTCTTTAATGGCAGTGGAAATGACTCTTTGGGGGAATTTAAAAAAGATAAAATCCGAATTGTCAATTCCTCTCCCAGCAATGAGATAGAACGGATGTTCAAAAAACTTCTCCCGTTACAGCCCAACTAAAAACACTGAATAAAAATATAAAATCAGCCGGACACTGGTGGCTCATGCCTATAATCCTAGCTACTCAGGAGGCAGAGATCAGGAGGACTGAAGTTTGAAGCCAACCCCAGGCAAATAGTATGTTAGACCTTATCTCGAAAAAACCCATCACAAAAAAAGAGCTGGTGGAGTGGCTCAAGCTATAGGCCCTGAGTTCAAACCCCAACACTGCAAAAATAAAATAATAAAATAAAATCGTCTTTTTGATGTATGACTGAGTTGGCAGGAAACTAGAGCCATGACCAGAAACTATCTGAGAAAACCCCAATCTACAGGAGGCAAGAGAAAGCACACTGTGAGCTATGTACACACACCTCCCTGCTGCCCTAGAGCATGGGTTTCAAGGTTGGCTCTTTGGGATAAACAAGTGGTGAAACCTGAGCAGGATGGAAGAAATGCCCTCCACCCTACCAGCGCTGTGCATACCCCTCCTACATATAGCTGGATCCTTGAATGATCTCCTCCGTGGTGCCAAAAATGCCAGACCCTACCTGAAAAATAACTAAAACAGAAAGGCCAGTGCAGTGGCTCAAGTGCTAGGGTGTCTGCCTAGCAAGATGGAGGATGAGTTCAAACCCAGAACCACCAAAAATAGATAGATAGATAGACAGACAGACAGATAGATAAAGTAAATAAAAATAGGCAGGGCATGGTGGTACACACCTGTAATCCCAGCACTCTGGAGGCTGAGGCAGGAGGATCAAGAGTTCAAAGCCAGCATGGGCTACATACCAAGACTCTGTCTCAAAATAAATAAATAAATAAAATAAAATTAAGTCTAGCTTATATATTTAGAGCTACAAAAAAGAAAACTGAAAGCATGCTAAAGGGGTAAGAGACAACCCACATTGTCCCGATGGACTTCTAAAAGTTTATAGAGACCAAAAGTATAATACTAAAAGAAACAGCAAGAAGCTTCTGTGACTGCTGTTTAATTTTTACTTTTTACAGTGGAAAATTTTGAATACACACAAAAGGAAAGCCAAACCATGGGGTAGACTAATCTAGCCTCAACAATTATTCATTTTATAACCAGCCTTATTTCATCTATATCCTTAATCACTTTAGTTCTGAAGACAATTCCAGAAATTATTTTATCTAAAATATTTGAGTATTTTTCTAAAAATAAGAACTCTTTTAAAAACAAAATCATGATGCAATTATCTCATATAAAATAATTAACAATAATTTCCTACTATCAAACATCTAGCTAGTGTTCAGGTTTCCTTGACTGTCTTATAATTATTTTTGCATTTGTTTTAGTTTTTAAAAGGGGTTTAAAAGGTCCAGCCAAGTGGCTCACATCTGTAATTCTAGCTACTTGAGAGGCAGAGATAGGAGTGGTTTGAGGCCAACATGAGGCAAAAAGTTATCAAGATGCTATCTCAAAGAACAAGCTAGTCACAGTGGTGTACACTTGTAATCCCAGCTCTGCGGGAGGCAGAGGTAGAGGATCATGATCCAAGAGGGCTACCAGGCAAATGTGAGACCCTATCTGAAAACCAACTAAAGGAAAAAGAATGGAGGGTGTGGCTTAAATGGTAGATCAGGAGATCCTAAACTCAAACCTCAGTACAGTCAAAATTTTTTAAAAAGAGGATTTAATGACAGATTGGACATAACTAGAGAGAGAATCGGTAAGCTGTAGACAGATATAAAGAAGTATCCAGATCACAGGCCACATTGGATACACACATTGGCAAGGAAAGGATTCTTACTGCACAGCACACACAAAGATCCTTACCAAATGAACCAAGGACTTACATGAACAGATAAAGCTTTCAGAAGACTACATAGAATGTTTTTATGTTCAGGAAGACAGAATTTCCTAAACAAGATAATAAAAGTTCAAGCCAAAGGCAAACCATTTGACACCACTAAAATAAAAAAATATCTTTCTTCCAGCACTTCGAAGGCTAAGGCAGGGACACCCTGAGTTTGAGGCCAGCATGGCTACATGGTAAGCAGTCTTAAGAAAAAAAAATTTCTGTCCCTAAAAGACATGCTAAAGAACACAGAGCTTCCTGCCATGAACTGGGAGAGCATGAAAATATACCTTCAGTACATGCAAATGATGCAGGGTTATCATGTAGAATCCATAAAAAACTCCTACTGAAATCAACACTGAAAAAAAGAAATAATAAATCAACATGAAAAAGAAAAAGGAGGAAAGGGGTGACCAGGTATTTCAAAGAAGAAGTGTGCAGATGGTTTACCATATGATTTAAACCACCATATACTAAATTTAGAATTTTGACCTTTTCTCAGGCTTTCACTAGGTGGCATAGAGCTCTCTGAGGCTGGGCATGGCCACAAGGTGCAGGATTATGAGGGGAAATCACCAACCTTCTACAGTGCTCTTAAGTGAGGGTATTCAGAAAGTAAGTGGTGCTGAACGCATTTTGACTTACAATATTTTCAGTTTATAAATGGCTTATTGGAGATGTTTCCCTATCATAAATCAAGAAGCATCAGATAGAGACAACTGAGGCGCCCCTCCGAATTTATATGCTGAAGCCCTAATCCCCAATGTGACTTTGTGGGTAGGTACCTTAAGGAGATAATTAAGGTCAAATAAGGTCATAATGATGGGATCCTAATCTGATAACGATAATGATCTTATAAGAAGAGGAAGAGCTGGTGCTGGTGGTTTAAGTCTGTCATCCACCTATGGAGCTGTGGGGGGATGCTGAGCATGGGAGGATCATTGTTCTAGGCCAGCCTGAGTAAAAGAGTTTGCAAGACTCCATCTTAATGACAAAAAGCTGTGCATACTGACATGTGCCTATTATCCCAATGACAATAGGAAGCCTAAAATAAGAGGATCTCAGTTCAAGAAAGCCTGGGCAAAAAGCAAGACCCTATTTCCAAAATAACCAGAGAAAAAAGGGTTAGTGGTGAAGCTCAAGTGGTAGAGCACCTGCCTAGCAAGGATGAAGCCCTGAGTTGAAATCCCAGTACCACAAAAAAGAAAAGAGGAAGAGACCGTGTAACTGATAGTTCAGTCCCCAGACTGGTGCCAATGTACAAATTAACAAGTACAGGATTTGGGGAGGGGAACGAAATTAAGGCTTAGTAATTTGCCAGGCAAAATGAGAACAGAGACTTACATCTCTTACTTCTGAGAGAGAATGTCTGGATTGTAAGGGAAGGCTTAGGAGCTCAGTTCTAGGTATGTGATGGGGTGTACACCCCAAGACTGGATGGTGTGCTTGGTTCTTCTCATCTTCTGGACATCCTGCATGTTCAACAGAGGTTTATTCCTTCCTGTGATCGGAGAGAGATAAGTGGGGAAGATTGCTAGGTTTCATGGAAAGTGTAAATCTCAACTTCCCAGCATGAGGGAGAGAGAGGAAGGAAAACAAAACTGGCCGTTGAACTTCTGTACAAGCAGAACACGAAGTGGGCCAGCAATGCAAGCTGGCTGCAGCTGAGGACACGGTGAGAAGGTGGCCATCTGCCAGCAAGTGAAGGAGAGAGGCCTTGCCAGAAACCAAACCTGCAGGGACCTTGATCCTGAACTTTCAGTCCCCAGAGCTGAGAGCAAATTAATTTCTATTGTTTCAGCCACCCAGTCTGTGGTTTTTGTTGTTGCTGTTTTTGTGGTACTGGGGTCTGAACTCTAGGCCTTATGCTTGCTAGGCAGGCACTCTACCATTGAGTCACATACCCCAAGCCACTGTGGTATACCATTATGGCAATTCTAGCCAACTAAATACACCAATACGCATATTAAGAAGTGCTCGTCATCATTAATAATGAAGAAGAATGCTAAAGCCATAGTGAGAGGCACTTGCTTCTACCCACGGAGGATTTATTGCTACAGAAATTGCCTTCCCACTAGAAACAACTGGAAAGCACATTTGCTTTCAGACGTTGGACAGTGGGCAGTACAAGCCTGGCAATGCCGAGGTGGGGAAGCAAAGTGAGTCCTACAATTACAGCCCCAGAGCAGGGATACTTAGTTAGGGAAAGAATGCGGTGCTCAAAGTTTTCCTACCGGGGACTTAGCCCCAGATCACAGGCACCAAGTGAGGTCTGCTCAGAGGAAACAAGAACCTATTGAGATTAGCCCTAAGGGTTAAACTCATCTGCTATTCATGATAGCTCATATCATGATAATTACGAAAGGGAGGAATCTCATAAAACTGAGATTAAGAAGAGGAGAAGCAAAGGAGAATCTTTAATGGACGGTCAACAGATCTGATCAAAAGAAATCACAGGCTCCTCAGAAATCACATTTTGGCAGAAAGGAAACATCCCAAGGTCTTGTCTTGTGATGATGGGGGAGAGGCTCTAATTGGGTTTTTGGTCAGACCACAGTGCTTCTGAATAGCTCTGGGGACAAAATGTTACCCAGGCTGGGTAGATATGAAGTAAAAAGCTCTTGACTTCTCCTCACCATGGCATCTCCTAGCTTGGAACATCACCCCACAGCCCCAAGTTGCATCCCTTTAGGAGGTCAACGTGAAGTTGTATGAAGTGGGGCCCTTCAGCCCCTCTCCTTTCCTCTGCCTCAGGACCCAGGCTTATTCAAATAGCTCCTCCATATTGGGGCTATTCCTGCTTACACAACAGTTTGGACTGGTCTCTCTCAAATACAGGCATCATTTAGTGACAGGTATTGTATATATATATATATATTTTTTTTTTTTTAAATGGAACTGGGGTTTGAACTCAGGGCTCCATGATAGGCAGGCCCTCTACCACTTGGACCACATCATCAGCCTACAACTTTTTTTTAATTATTACAGTGGGGTTTTTTGTGTGTGTGTTTGTTTGAAAAATTGTGATTCTTTATCATTGATACAGATATGACAAAAACTGGTTTGAACTAAGCAGTACTTTTAAATAAAATTTTATTGAATTCTAATAGCATCTACCTCCATTTGCTACAAGAAACATTTTTTGTTGTTTTGTTTCGTTTTTTGAAACAGGGTCTCACTATGGGGCCCAGGCTGATTTCAAACCCATGATCCTCCTGCCTCAGCCTCCTGAGTGCTGGGATTACAAGAGTGCCATCATGCTCATGCCCAATATTTGATGTATATATGGATTTAAGGGTCCTTTGCAGTCAAAAGGGAGTTCACGGTACACAGAATAGGAAACATAGATGCATAAGAATACTGTTCTGAAAAGGGCAGGGAGGGTGGGAGCTTACATGAGCAGGCAATGTAACTATTCCTGATGCCTGCAAAGGGTGGACAGGATCATAGTTCACATTCCTAGGCTGCTGCTTCAATCAGCTTAGGAAGCACCCACTTCTCTAATGGCCTCCCAACTTCATTTAGAACAGTTCTTTATCCTTGCTTTCATCATAATTCTCCTTTTATTCTCACAGGCATCACTCCTCTCCACATTGATCTTAACTGCTATTTCTAAGGAACAAGGATCCTGAGTGTGCTTCCTGACCTTGCTGGTGATCAGAAGGTGATGTTCCTAATAGAACCTTTCATCCTTTTCTTTTTTATTTTTCCTTTGTTCTTTCCCTCACTCCCTTCCTTCCCTTCCCTCCTTCCTTCTTCTTTTCTTTCTTTTTTTTTTTAGGGTCTTACTATATATAGCCCAGGCTGTCCTAGGACTCACTGTGTAGCCCAGGCTAGCCTCAAACTTGCAATCCTCCTGCCTCAGCCTCTTCAGTGTTGGGATTAGAGGCATGCACCACCACCACCCGTGTTTCTAATAGGACCTGATTCTTCCCACACCACATAACCATTGTGATTGACCAATGACATTCCCACTTCTTGGAATGTTCTCCTGTCTCTGAACAAAGATTACCAATGTGTACTATTGCTAAACTGCCTCTGCTCCAGGATCACACCCAATCCACAGTTGACCCTACTTTCTCTGCCTCTCCTTGGACTTGTGCAGTGCAGGCACAAGCTCTGAGCAAAGCTTCTCCTCCCTGTGCTGAGATGAAACTTGTCCTCTCTTGGGTACAATCTAACTTGCTAACTTTGACTATTATGTGTGCTCCTGGTGTTCTTTTTCTGATGGATTTGATCAGAATGACTAGATTTGAGGCATTTCCTTCCCATGAGGCCAGTTCATAGGCAGGTATTATACAGTCAGATGCCGCATAATGATATGGTCAGTGAGAATGTACTGAGCACACTGTAAGAGGGTAAGTACTGTGGATGCAAAAGGAAACAAGATATGAATTCCTGACCTCGACATGTTAACCATCTAAGTAGAATGATGACACAGGACCACAAGTAACTAGGACATAAGGAGAAGTATGACATCAGAGGTGCAAAGTGCCCTGGAGAAACATATAAACTTCCTCCATCAGCATATGAGGATAAGTTAATAAATGAGAAAATGAATGAAACAGACAGTTCTCAAAAGAAGTACAAATGGCCAATAAATCCAGGAGAAATGTTCAGCATACATATCCATAAAGGAAATGCAAATCAAAACTACATCTCACCCCAGTCAGAATGGCTATCATCAAGAAAACAAATGCTGGTGAGGACTCGTGGGATCCTTATACACTGTTGGTGGGAATGTAAATTAGTGCAACCACTATAGAAATCAGCATAGAGCTTCCTCAAAAAACTAAAAACTACCATACGATCCTAATATACCACTCCTGGGTATATGTCTGAAGGAATGTAAGTCAGTATACAATAGAGATACCTTCATACCATGTTTATAGCAGCACTAGTCTCAATAGCCAACTATGGAATCAGTCCTGGTGCCCAACAGCCAATGAGTGGATAAAGAAAATATGGTGCAAATACACAATGGGGTATTATTCAGAAAGAATGAAGCTATGTCACTTACTGGAAAATGGATGGGGTGGGAACCAGTGGGAAGGATGAGGAAGAGAGGGTGAAGAAGCAGATGAACACGACAAAAGTTCTTCATATGCATGTATGAAGGCAGAATAATGAAGCCTGTTAAAAATTACTTCAAAAGGGGAATAAAAGAATAATAGAGGAGGTGATCTTGGTTAAAGTACATTACATACATGCATGGAAATATCACAATGAAACACAAAGAACCTGAGGCTAAAGTGAGGTCCACAGTGGTGGTCCCCTAAGGTTATATCTTCAGACATTTTAGCCATCTTAGTTTCAGCATGATATCTGCATAACGAAATTGCCTAATGATGTATTTTCAGAACTATCGTTAAACTATGCTTAACTATCCAGTTTCCATATGGTTACCACCTGCAGGTAATACAGCATATGCAGATGATCCTTGATGGCAAATACAAGTTGGTAAAGCACGTTTGGGATACTCAGAGACAAGAGTGGGAACACTTCATTTTCTTATTTTTGAAAATAACTCGAAGCAATTATGAATATTTGGAGTGGAAAGCACAAGTGCTTATACGAGTTTATTTTATAAAAATTTCCCCAGCATTAGTGGTTGCAGTTTCTTCTTTTGTAGAAAAATTAAATAATGTATTAAACACTTTTGGAGTACCTACTATGTGCTTAGCAGTGTTCCAGGCTAATTCCATACTACTCAGGAAGTAACTTTCTTTTCAGAAACTTGGCTTCTGCTTCCAGCTTGACCACTAAGTGTAGGACCCTGGTCAACTCAGCATTCCTTATTCTCATGAAAGTGGTCCCCACAGCGCTATCCATTGGTGGAAACTCCTCCATTGAAGGGGTGTAGGTAAAGGGCAGACTAAGAATTTTCCAAATGGCCTTTTACATCACTGCCTGCAGCCCTACCCTAGTCCAGGATAAGATTTTCCTCATGGGATTTCAAATTTGCAAAGGGAACCTTGGATATTTTTTGAAAATGAGAGAGGGTAGAAAATTGTCTTAATTCCAGCCTATCCATACCAGGCGCTGTTTTAGGCGAAGTGGAAAGAACAGTCAAAAAACAAAACAAAATTTTTCTGCTTTCATAAGGATAAGAGTAGAGAGTGACAGAGAGATAAAATGATACAAAATGCAAGGTGAGTCTGGTACTGGTGGCTCACTCCTGAAATCCTAGCTACTCGGGGCTAGGCCAGGCAAACAGTTCACTAGAGCCCCCTCCCCCACCGCCATCTCTAAAATAACCAGAGCAAAATGGACTGGAGGTGTGGCTCAAGCGATAGAGTGCCTGCTTTGCAATTCAGGAAGCCCTGAATTCCAACTCTAGTCCCACCCCCTTCCGGCCAAACACCAGCCCTTTACCCCTTAGGAAACCTCAGGACAAATCGTTTCTTGAGCTCTCAGTAGTCTCGTGCAGGTTCCAGACTCCGCCCGCGGCCTAGCCTCAAGGCCTGTCTCCGCCCACGCTTCTGACGTAGAAGTTCCTGGCCTTTCCGTGAGGCCCCGCCCCGTGACGTCAATGCGCGGCGACAGCGATGGGGTCCGTTGCCTGTGTGGCGCGACGCGTCAGGTTGCTCCTGAGGCTTAGGGCTCTCCGCCCTGGAGTGGGTCCCGCGGCGACCGCAGGGTCCCTGTTCCAGCTGCGGCCCACGGGGCGGCTTCCCGCGGGACCCGCGCTCTGCCGGGTCTACCTCACCCCGGCCCTTGTGCGCGGCCTGCACAATGGGTCTCCGTTGGAGGAGCGGGCAGCCGATGAGCAACACCCGGAGACGGGCCCAGCAGGTACCGGCGTGGAGGAGAGGGAGGTCAGCTGCTGTGAGCAGTTGGGAGCCGAGTCCTAACGGGGGAAGCCTTGGGTTCCCTTCTCCATGCACGTGTGTATGAGTCACAAAACTCATGCAGATCCAGAGCTGTAAGGGACTTGAAAGGTTGTGTCGCCAGTCTTCCTGTTTTAACGTAAAGAAACTGTGAGGCCAGGAGATGAGCTGTCGTCTTCAAAATTCCAGCCGTGTAGATGGCCACATCTCTCCCTTGGAGTGTCAGCTTCGCCATCCTTACTTACTTTACGCTCTGCCTACGGTCGTGGGAATGGGTTTTTTGGGAGCGTGAGTCCTAAGGATTCGAGGGGGACCCAGGACCTCGGGATCTGTGATAGCGCTGAGAGAAGATGGGTCTCACTTAAAATCCCCTAATTGTTGCACATACCTTAAGAAAGTTGAGAAATTGAAAACAGGTCATTATAGAATACGAGAGGGAGACGTCTCGATGGACTTGATTACTAGGTCCTTTATAACTTAGGACAGCTATGAATTTACAGACTAATACTCCAAGGTGAAGAATAGAATGTCCGAATCTCTACCCGAGAAAAGGTTTTCATAGATGACAGTTGTTAATACAAACTGCTTTATAAGAAAAACCTGATGACTCAAAATGAGGTTGGTTAAAATTTTAGCTCTTATTTGATCTTAGGCCACACTTGTGTAGTCCTGTTTCTTCATCTCAGTTGCAGACTGTGAGTCCTTCCAGCTCACAATTCTAGTTCTATAATCTTTTAATGCTGGGATTCAATTTAATATGCCCAGGATATCACCCCTTCCCCAAATCGTGTTACTCTTTTTCTCTCTGTGTAGCATTTCTTTGTTTGAGGTGTATTGCTCATATCAGTACTAGTGACTAGAAAGTCATTTCCCTCTGATCTACATTTCTACTTGCATGTGGTAATAGCAAAGAATGTATAGAAGCTCTCTGAAACTTGAGCACTCTGACCATAAAAGCTGAGCAGTGCTATATGAAACTACAGCCCAGGTTCAACTTCCAAACAAACATTTTGAATCTGAACACCCTCATGAAGGAGCTCTCTCCTCTGGGAGACATCTGCATCTCTGTCTGCTTCTGTGGATGCATACAAGTCTTTCTTCTATTTGGCCATCTGACACAAACAAATACTTGTGCATTTCAGATCATACTGGTCCCAAGTTTGACATCGATATGCTGGTTTCACTTCTGAGGCAAGAAAATGCAAGAGATATTTGTGTGATCAAGGTTCCTCCAGAAATGCGATACACAGATTACTTTGTAATTGCTAGTGGAACTTCCACCCGACATTTACATGCCATGGCCTACTACGTTGTGAAAATGGTAGGATGCTTTCTTTTCTCTTTGGATTATAAACTGAGGAGAGCAGTGGCCTCGCGTCAAGGGCTGAGGAGCAATACTTAGGATAAAACATCAAGGGAGATCACAGAAGAGGCCCACATTTTCAGAATTTACAAGAGTGCATTTTATGTTCTTTGATAGTGAAAGATTTGGGAACATGTATTCAACCCTGTGGAGTCAGGACATTTCTTTCTTTTTTTGTTTTTTTTTTAAATTAGTATAAATTAATTTGTATAAAGGGGTTTCATTGTGATATTTACATATGTGCATATAGTATATACTTTGATCAAATTTACCCATTTATGTTACTCTTTCCCTCTTCCCTCTCCTTTTTAACAGTTTGTAGTGGGTTTCATTATACTATTTTCTTACATACATATAATTCTTTTTTTTTTTTTTTTGGTAGGACTGGGGTTTGAACTCAGGGCTTCATGCTTGCAAAGCAGGCACTATACTACTTGAGCCACACTTCCAGTCCATTTTGCGCTGGTTATTTTAGAGATGGGGTGGGAGAGTTTCTCAAGAACTGTTTGCCTGGGCTGGTCTAGAACCACGATCCTTCCAATCTCTGTTTCTTTTGTGACCACAAGGAAAAGAATTGATGACCTGAGGCAGGCTAGAAAAACAGTGTGTCAGAGGGATATCTAGAACAACACTAATAGGTAGCCACTAGCTACATGTGGGTATTTAATTATAAGTCAGAGTTACAAATTAAGTTCCTCAGTTGTACTACCCACATTTCCGATGCTCAGTAGCCCCATGTAGCTGATTACTACCATATTGAACAGCCATAAAACATTTCTATAATTGTCCTGGACAGTGCCGGGCTACAGTTCATAATTCAGATGTTTGGGCATAATTCAGATGTTTGAGCACACTGTGCTCAGTGTGGGGGGAAGTAAAAATGAAATACATTCAGCCTTGAATTCATGGGTCTAGTAGAGGAAAGGGAAAGGAGTTCATTTTCCAATTGAATTGAATGTGAATCAGAATAAGAAAAAACTACTTGGAAGCTTCCAATTGATTCTGGCACCATTCTACAAGGGCACCAAACTCTCTTAACTGCCTTTTCTTTGGCTAATTTTCAACAGAGTTAAAACCAAAAGAATAGCTGAGGTTGTCTATAGCAGGGTTGTAGAATAAAGGGTCTGAAAACAGACTTGGTGCAATATGGCAGAGTAGAGGAAGATTCTGAAAAAGTAGTTGTAAAAATAGGAAGAGAACCAGGACAGCATGAAGAAGGGTAGTAAGACAGGGTCTGTATCAGATGCAATAGTATAATAGTGGCATAGAGTAAGATGAGGATTCAGTAATGACCATTGGACTTGGGGATAGAAAAAAGAATGGGAGGTTTTTCAGAGAAGTTTCTAGAAGAGGAAAAATGGAAAATAAGGGATAAGCAATTTTACAGAATTTTTAGATGAGAAGGGAAAGAAATGCAAGCTCAAAGTTTGTGGATATATATAGGATTTTTTTGTTTTAATTTTTTTTTTTCAGTACTGGGGTTTGAACTCAGGGTCTATACCTTGAGTCACTCCACCAGCCCTTTTCTCGTGATGGGTGTTTTTGAGATAGAGTCTTATAAACTAATTGCCCAGGCTGGCTTTGACCCTTATCCTCCTGATATTTGCATCCTGAGTAGCTAGGATTATAGTTGTAAGCCACCAGTGTCTTGGTATAACCTACAATTTTAATCATTTTTAAGTACATTCACATTGATGTGTCATCATTACCATTTTCCATCTCCAGAACTTCATCTTGCAAAACTGGAATTCTGTACCCATTAAATAACAATAACTCCAAATATTAACTCCTCCTTCCCTTCTCCCCATGCAGCAACCACCCTATTTTGTCTCTATGAATTTGACTATTCTTAGTATCTCACGAGTAGAATGCCCTGTACATGCCCTTTAATGACTAGCTTATTTCACTCAGATCGTCTTCAAGATTCATCTGTGTTGTACAATGCATCAGAGGATTCCCTCCCATCCCCATGCTAGGGGTTGTCAAACCCAGAGGCAAGCACTCTACTACCGAACTACATTCCTATCCCATTTCTTCCTTTTTAAAGGGTAATATTCTACATTCTCCTGTATGTATATGCCTCACTGTTTACCCATTCATTCACTGATGGACACTTTGGTTGCTTCTAACTTTTGGCTGTTGTGACTAGTGCCACAATAAACATGGATGTAGCAGTATGTTCATGTCCCTCCTTTTAATTCTTTTGGATATGCACTCAGAAGTGGAATTGCTGGGTCATAAGGTCATTCTATTCTTAATTTTGAGAACCTACTACACTTCTTCCATAGTGAGTACGCCAATTTGCATTCTCACTAGTTTCACTGTTTTTAATTTCTTCACATCTTAGCCAAAACTTAACATTTTACTTTTCTGATAATAGCTATCTTTATGGATATGAACTATCTCATTGTGGTTTTGATTTGCATTCCTGTAACAATTAGTGATATTGAGAATATTTTCATCTGTTTATTTGCCATTTATATATATTCTTTGGTGAACTGTCTATTCAAATAGACATTTGGCCCTTTTTAAATCAGGCTTGGGGTTGGAGGTGTGGCTCAAGTGATAGAATACCTGCCTCACAAGTGCAAAGTCTTGAGTTCAAACCCCAGTATCACCTCCTCCCCCCAAAAAAATTTAAATCAGGCTTGATTTGGGGAGGAGGAAGGGGCTTGTAGGAATTCTATTTCCTGAATGTTAATCCATAATCAAATAAGTAATTTGCAGTTCTGTGTGTGGCCTTGGTAGGTTGTGTGTATGTGTGGTGCTGACAATTGACCCCAGGGTCTCAGGCATGCTAGGTAAGTGTTCTACTACTGAGCTATACCCCCCAGCTCCAAAAGTATTCGATTTTGATGAGTCCATTTTATCTATTTTTTGTTGTTCTTGGCACCTCTGCCTTTGATATCATGTCCAAGAAATCATTACCAAGTCTACATTGTGCAGCTTTCCCTTGTTTTAGGTCTTATGTTTAGGTATTTAGTCCACCTTAAGTTAGCTGATAAAAATTTTACATGTAAATACCAAGTGTCCTCAGTACGTATGTTGAAAAAATTCCTTCCCCATTGAATTGTCTTGGCACCTTTGTTGTATATCATTTGAGGGTTTATTTCTGAACTCTAGTTCATTGGTTTATATATCTGACTTTATGCCAGTACTACACTGTTTTGGTTACTTTATCTTTGTACTCAGATTTTTGTTTTGATGCCAGGGATTGAACCCAGGGTCTCAAGCATGCTAAGTGCACAATACACTGAACCACAACTGCACTAGCTTTACAATCAGGGCAGGTGAGACCATCAACTTTGTTGTTCTTTTTTTTTAGAATTGTTTTAGCTGTTCAGGGTCCCTTGAAAGTCTGTATAAATTTTAGAGTGGGTTTTCTCTATTTCTTCATAAAACATTACTAGTTTTAATAAGGATTTCATTGGCATCTGTAGATTGCTTTGGATAGTATTAACATCTTAATATTGTCTTCCAGTCTATGAACTCAGGATATTTTTCCATTTATTGGGGTCTTTAATTTTTTTCAGCCATGTTTTGTAGTTTTGAGTTTTTGCCTCCTTTGCTAAGTTTATTCCTACTCTTTTTGATATTATTGTAAATGAAATTGTTTTCTTAATTTCCTTTTCAGATTGCTTATTAGTATTAGAAATGCAACTGATTTTTGATCCTGCAGCTTTGCCGAATTTATTAATCCTAACCATTTTTTTGGGGGGGTGGCATCTTGAGGCTTTTCTACATGAGATCATGTCTACAGAGATAATTTTACTTTTATTTTCTAATTTGGATGCCTTTTCTTTCTTTTGTGTAATTGCTCTGCCTAGAGCTTCCAATCTGTGTTGAATAGAAGTAGCAAAAATGGGCACTCTTGTTTTATGCTTGATCTTAGAGGAAAAGCTTACAGTTTTTTATCATTATGTTAGCTGTGTGCTTTTCTTATGTGGCCTTTTTTACATTGTGGTGGTTTAATTTTATTCCTATTTGTTGAGTGATTTTATTGTGAAAGGGTGTTCAATTTTGTCATGCATCAATTCAGATAAACACATGGTTTTTCCTTTATATTATTAATATATGTAACGTTGAACCATCTTTGTATTCCAGGAATAAATCTCATTTGGTCATGGTGTATAATCCTTTTAATATGCTGCCAAATTTGGTTTGCTAATACTTTGTTGGAGACTTCAGCATCAAATGTTCACCAGGAATATTGGTCTATAGTTCTCTTGGAATGCTTTTGTGTCAGAGTGACATTGGCTTCATAGGAGTTAGGAAGTGGTCCTTCCTCTTTAATTTTTTGCAAGCTTGAGAATTATTCTTCCTTAAATATTTAGTATAATTCACAAGAAAGCCGTCTGGTACAGGGCTTTTCTTTGTTGGGAAATTTCAGTTACTAATTTAGTCCCTTTACTTGGACTTTGTTTCATGATTCAAACTTGGTGGGTTGTGTGTCTCCGGGAATTTGTTCTACCTAGGTTATCCATTTATGGGTGTTGATCAGAGCACTCTTATAATCTTTTTATTTCTCCTAAATTGATAGTAATGATCCTTCTTTCATTTGTTTTTAGTTGAGCCTTTTCTTCATAATCTTAAGGATTTGTCAATTTTGTTACTTTTTGAAGAACTAAATCTTGTCATTTTTTTTCTTTCTTATTCTTTCCTTCCTTCTGCTACTTTTGAGAATTTTTCATTCCATAGTTTGCTTTTCTGTTTTTCAGTACTGAGGTTTGGGGTCAAGGCCTTATTACTCTTGCCCCTAGTCAGGCTCTTACCACTTGAGCCTCACCACAGGCCCCCTCATTTCTTAGTTCTTTACAGTATAAATTCAGCTTGGTGAGTTGCAATTTGTTTTTAATGTAGACATTTATATCTATAAAATTTCTCTTAACAGTGCTTTTCTATAACCCAGAAGTTTTGGCATGTTAATTTTCATTTGTCTCAAGATACTTTCTATTTTCCCATGCGGTTTCTTCTTTGACCTATTATGAAGAGTGTGTTTAATTTCCACATACTTGTAAATTTTCCCATTTTCTTGATTTCTAGTTTTATTCCATTGTGATCAGAAAACATGTTTTGTGTGATTTTACTCTTTTAAGATTTAAGGCCTAATAAATTATCTATCCTAGAAAATGTTCCAGGTACACTTGAGAAAAATGTGTATTATACTTTGGGTAGAATGTTCTGTTAATGTCTATTGGGTCCAGTAGATCTGTAGCATAGAGTAGAGTCTTTCCTTATTGAGCTCATTGTTCTATCCATTATAGAACATGGGATATTGAAGTCTATCATTATACTGCTGTTTTCCCCTTAAATTTTTAGTGTGCTTCATTCATATTTAGAGTTCTGAAGTTTGGTGCTAATGTGTAAATTGTTCCATCTTCTTAGTAAGTTGACACCTTTGTCCTTATATATTGTCCTGTGCCTCTTATAAAACTTAAGTCTTTGTTGGTATTGATAAAAGCCAGGAACAGAGACCATTCATAGCTCTTTGAGAAATTTCTATTAACATATCCTAAAGCTAGGTGAGATAAAATCAGTAACACTAAGATGACTTAGCCTTAAAATAGGAAAGTGGTATCTGCTTTCTCTCTGAGTGTGAAGGGGAGCTGGATGGGCACAAACAATGATATAGGTGGGAACTGAGTGTGGAGTGTGCTTAGGCCTGTGCCTCAGAGGCATTTTGGTGAATGAGTCGAGTGGCCCTCTTAAGAGGGTTTGAGCAGGATCTAGGAAAGAGGTATAAGATAGGATGTAGGGGGGAGATATTTTCCAAATTTTGTGGGACTGGGATTTGAACTCAGGACTTCAAGCTTACAAAGAAGTTGCTTTCCCACTTGAGCTACCTCCAGTCCATTTTGCTCTGGTTATTTTGGAGATGGGGGGTCTTGTGAACTATTTGCTGGGGCCTAACCTTCAATTTGCAAGCCTCCCAAGTACCTAGGATTACAGGAATGAGCCACCAGTGCCTAGCTAAAAAGAAAAAAATTTTTTTTTTTTGGTGGTGCTGGGGTTTGAACTCTAGCACTTGCTAGACAGGCGCTTTACTACTTGAGCCATGCCTCCAGCCCAGGTTATTAGTCACAGGGCTACAAGGAATAAGCAAGCTAGTTCCCAAATTCAGACCAAGAAAAGTGCCCTAGACCCTAAGCAGACTTCCCTGCTTCTCTCCTTTTAATATATGACTTGGCTTTTTTCAGTACAAATACCTAAAATGTAAAAGTGAACCACATGTTAAGATTGAAGGGAAGGATACTGATGACTGGCTCTGTGTGGACTTTGGTAAGTTATTTTGGTATATTTTATAAGTATTGATAGTGTACTAGTCTTGAATTGTTTTGAGCTCCAGAAAGATTGAAATAAAATTACTGGGTGTATTTCCATGAAAGTTCTTTGAAATTTGTGTCAAGTAACAACAGTTTTACTTAATTAATTATGTAACTCAGGTATCTTATTCACATGTGAAAACTTTATCTGACCAAAATACCCTAGATGATACTTTCCTGGAGGAAGACATACTATAAGGTATACATGTGACTAGCCACACAGAGCTGCAAAGTTGTGGGGTGTGATGGGTGTATGTAATGTTGGCCATAACTCAAATGAGAGAATACTGAGATTTTGAAAAGATTCAAGTTCAGGTATTAATGTGCACAGTTTCAAAGTGTCTCCCACCAAGATATTACAAAGAGAAAAACAGTAACTATCTCTCAAGAATCAAGAGATCTGAGATTTTATCCTACTTGTAAGCCAGCAGGTTGTTCTAGTTTCATGGATACTGACAGATGACATAAGACTACTATACTATCATTAATTTTGCCTTGGTTCCCTGAATCCAAAATCCTATAAGGCAACACAGAAACCATATGACAAAAGTACACAGTTGTAAGAGAGGAACTCTAAGACTAGGGTGTCTTTTATAATTAGTAGGAAACAGGCCTGCTTTTCCTCTGGTGGGAGACATCAAGATTATAAGGCTTGGAGTTCCTCAGCTTTGTCACTATGAGTATGTTGGATCTTTATTGTGAGCTTAGGGGTATCTTGTGTATTGTAGGCTGTTTTAGCAGTGTCCTCTCTAGTTGTGACAATCAAAAAATGTGTCTACGCATTACTCATGTTGTTCCAGACTGAGAACCACAGCTGTAAGCAAAGCTGCTCTTTGTTCTAGAGGAAGATACTGTCTTTCTACTAAAACTATAAACAGTGTATGGCCTTACCTATAAATATCTTTGAAAAAAACAGTCCAGAACCAAAGGCAAGCAGTCAATACTTTCTTTGCTCACAAGATGTGTACCCCTGGAGAACTGTATCCCAAAACAGACTACCTTTATTCATTTGGATAAAGTTTACATTCATGCTGATATGTACCTCTGGGCTGATGGATATACTAACAAAAGCACAGCACTTCAATGGTATTTTTTTGCTGGGATGAGGTTCACAATTATTTAGCCTTTTATTAAGAAGTTTCCAGGTGCTACTAATGTAAGGACCACTGCTCGTGTCCAGACTCTTAATAGTAAACACAGAGGATTGTGAGTACACAGGAATAAAAAGCAAATGAACTGTTTCTTCATTGTAACTCTTGTTTGTCTCTGATAGGCAGCATGGTGATTCATTTGATGCTTCCAGAAACCAGAGAAACCTATGAATTAGAGAAATTATGGACCCTACGTTCTTATGATGACCAGTTAGCTCAGATAGCACCTGAAACATTACCTGAAGACTTCATTCTTGGAATAGAAGATGACACTTCATCTCTGACTCCAGTGGAGTTCAAATGTGAATAAAACTAGAACTGCTTTAGACATTTCAGACTTGGATTGAGTCACTTCTTGGAAAATACCAATCCTAGGCTTCACATCAGTTAGGTTGACACTGGAACAAGCATTGTTTACCTCATGGGCACTCATACTGATGTGTGGAGTATATATAAATGAGTTAACATTACTGAGATCCCAGCAGGATTTCCTGGCCTTAGCATTGGTGCCTGGGATTAATGTAAGCCCTCTGCTCAGATTTTTATAAACTGCCTAAATGCATCGCCATCCACTGATCTATTACTTTGAGATAATAGAAGACAGTAGTAAGTACCAGGATATTCTTCTATACTCTTTCACAATCCTCCAAATGACGGAAAGCAAATGTTAAGGAAACTCTTGGAACCTGTAGTTCTTAAGTTCATATGCAAACGGTATAGTCAGTGTTCATACTAATGTATCAGGGCTGGAGAAAATAATGTACCACTAAATATTTGTTCAAGTTTGTAGAACAAATTCAAAATGCTCATACCCATCTGAAAACATACTACACAACAAGCTGTACCTAATGATGAAAAACTTTATTTTGCATCAAGGTATCTGGAATATGAAGCTGCATTGGGGGCACATTATAGATGAGGAATGATCCATATGGTGAGTACAAAATTCAATTACAGAATTATTCTTAGTACCAGATACTCCAAATTATCAACGCTTAAAGTGAAAGTAAAACATGATTTGCCAAGCTAAAAGGCTAGAAGTGAAATATGGCAGAATTTAAACCAGCAGATATAAATGCAGCACCTATCAGTATTTTTGAAAAATCAAATATTGAGGAAGAACTCTGGCCTCAAACACATCTCACCTGAAATTCAACCAGAAAGCCGGTTCATGATTTTTTTTAAAGCAATTTAAATTCATTGTATGAAAACAATTATGAATGCCAGATGAATTCAGTGACAAAAAATGGGCGCTTTTTGACTAAAAACTACAAAATAAACTGGTTTTCTGGAAATATTTAGGAAAACATTTCAAATCATTTTCAAAATGCCTAAACTTGCCTATTCTGTGTAGAAATTAATCTTGAAATACAAATGAGGCAAAATGATTTTAGAGGGTTACATAATGCCCTTCAGTGTAATGGGGTGACTGTGATCATTTTATGAACAAAAGCAACACAAAAACAATTCAGAGAGCAGCGTGGCCTTGGGGCCACCCGCACCCACACAATTGTACATCCTGGGCTTTGCCATCAAGTTAAGGAATGGGTAAAGAGTTCAATATCAACAGTCAGGTGTTTTCACAGTCATCCAAAGTATATTACCAAAACGGTTTCCTTGCATTCTCTACCTTTTGACTTATTTTCAATAAGTGTTTGCAGGGTATACAGAAGTCCTGCTAAGTTCTATGTAGTATTTAGGTGGACTACTTAAAAAACATCCATTGCTTAAAAGTCTTCAAAATAGCTTAGTAAGGCTTGTGACAGTGCCAGGCACAAGGAGATGTAGCTTTTCTACATATACGCTATCTCTAACTGTCCCATTGGCCTTCACAAAGCAGTTCTTTTGGAATCTGTTCCAAGTGTAGATCAATGAGTCTAAACTGTATTGGTAAATTAAGCATCCTATAAGACAAGTTGAAGCTTGCTTTTTGCCTGTTTAAATCCTGCATTTCTTCATCTGTGCACTTTCTTAAGGTAGTGATAGTCAAAAGCACAAAGCATTTATGCATTCACATAGCTAAACAAAAATCCTGAAGTCTCCTGAAGCCATTTAAACTAGCCATTCCAAAGCCTCCTGCCACCACTTTGCTCTGTTAGTACATCAAAAACCTTCCCAACTATAAAACAAAGGAATAAATGGTATTGCTGCTCTCCAAATATAGGCACTGCTCCGTATCTTTGAACATGTGTTGGATTTTCTAACTAATGACTGTGTCAGAAGCCTCCAAAACCCCGAAATTAATTTTCCAGCTTTACTGTCACCAGCCAGAAGTAAAATTCCTTTCTCAATTATTTGCCCGTTAGCTGATAGATGTTAAGTTTTAATTTTTTAAAAAACGGTTGGACTTTTATAAAGTATATAAAACTTTCAAAAAAAGGAACAATTTGCTTTTCACTGTATTACTGAATACCTGAGGTAGTTGAGTAAAAATGCACATTTAATACCCCTGCCAACACCGTTCAGCACTTCCCTTATGTTATTCATGTTAGTGTTAGATAAAAAATAAAACAACAGTTTTTCTAAGCTAATGGCTTAACATTTAAGTTCCTGTGATGGTTCTATTCTGATCCAATTTTAACAATTGGATTTAGGAGCAATCTATTCTTAATTTATCCATTTGACAAATTTATTGACTACGCCATTTAAGCCAATTTTGGCATTATGGGGGAATATTAAGAAAAATTAGAATAATTCATTATACTGTGAGACTACAAAGGGAAGTACAGAGCTCTTCTCTTTCCCTCCCTCCCCCATTTTTTTTTTTTTAAAGCTGGGTGTCATACATTTCAGAGAGCATAAAGTATACATTCTCACAGAGACAGGAGTTCAAAAGTTGCCTGGTCCTCAGAAACAACTGGCTAGGTAAAAACTTGTGCATGTGATTCTGGATGGGGTCAGCACCCGTCTGTTGGTTAAGCAATCTGTCTTTGGTTTGGCATCTGCCTCTGTGGTGGGCTGTTTCCTGAGCCTTTACTTCCGCCTTGACTGAGGTGGTCCACTTTGTAGGGCCTTCTGCTGTTGATGCTGCTTTACCTGAGTCAGAATTTCCTGAATTTTTCTCTGGGCAACCTACAAAAAGACAAGAGCTTTGAAAAATCTACATGATCAAAAGTTATTTTACTCTTCCATTTTAGCAACTTCAAACATGAAAATCCATTTGAAGAGGAGTGAATATGTACATTTGAAGAGTAGAGATAAATACTAATCAGTCTGCAATCACCTGCTAAAAGGGAGCCTAAATGTGTTAAGCTGCCTGGCCTAGTGGCACACATCTAAAATCCCAGCAATTCTGGAGGTAGACGCAGGAGGATGGAGAGTTTAAGATCAGCAGAAAAAGTTAGTGAGAACCTATCTCAGAAACAAAATACAAAACCAAAAGGACTGGGGTATGGCTTAAAGTAGAGAGTTTACCTACCATTTGCAAGGCTCTGGGTTCAACTCCCATTTCCACCACTCCCCCGCAAAAAAAAAAAAAAAAAAAGTTAAGCATTAGTGAGGCATAGTGGCACATATTTTTAGTTCCTACTGCTCCAGAAGCTGAGATAGAAGGATCACTTGAGCCCAGTGGTTCCGGGCCAGCCTGGGCAACACAGAAAGCCTTGTCTCTTTTATAAAAAAAAAAAAAAAAAAAAGTGAAGCATTCAATACCCCTTAAATATTTGGAGTGGGAACACCACTGAGAGAATTACTTCCATTTGAGAGAGAAGCAAAAGAGCTTGCTTGTTAGAGCCCACTTGCCTGGCAAGCATAGAAGTGACCAGTTATTTTGACAACAACTTGGTCATTCTCATCAGGTGTCTGGTCACGAGGGACAACGACTTCAGCACTTGACAAATTCTGGAGTTCATTCACCTGAAATAAATACAGATCATACTACGTGGTATTAAAAAATAAAACCTATTTCCTGAGCACTTACTATGCTCCAGACTCTGAGGTATGGTTTTAAAATTTTCATTTAATCCACTAGTAGTTCCATTAACTTAAGAGTATCATCTACATTTTGAGATAGCTAGAAGTAACATTCATCAAAAGAAACTGATTTGCCCATACACACAAGTGAATGGCAAGCCAGTTTCAAATCCTGAAAATCTGATTCCAAACTGCTCTCAATTACTTCAAAATTGTGTATAGTTTTGGAAATGAGTTAGAAATTATATTAGGTAAAGATGAGAAACCATTTGCTTTTTTTCAGTTGTAGATGAAATTAAAAATGTTTTTCAGTTCATGTCCTTTAGTGTCTGTGCAATAAAAGTTAAAATCTAAGTTATATAGACAGAATAGTGCTGAATGCCCCTGACAACTATGGGACAGTTCCCTTACTCAAAGCATTACTTTCATACGCAGCTGACACCAACATGCAAGGAACAATAGGCAATCAGTCTTCTCCAAACCTTGGTCAAGATGGTCTTGCTTTTTATAAATTAGCCAAAATTCAGGGACTTGGAACTCCTAAGTACCTTTCAACGCTTTCCCTTTCATACCACTGCACAGGTTTTGCTGAAGTACTTGCCGTTTTGCCTCCTTTTCCAATAACTCTGCCAGCAGCAAAGGATGGCACTCTGATATGAGCTTCCAGTTTCACCTCTTCTTTAGGACTAACAAAGTTTTCTTCTTTAATTTTTCCATAAATTCTTCCCTGAGCCTACAGATGAGAATATATCCTGATCAGTGTCCTTCATATTTGAAATACAAAAGGTCAATTAATGTTAAAGTTGGCCTCCATCCACCTGGAGGTGGCAGACCATTGAAGAAAGCATAAGACAAAGAAGCTAGGGACCCTGGAAAGAGTGAAAAATGCATGCATCATAGGCAAGGCAAGACAAGTGAATGCTAAGAAGGACAGTTATATTCTTCTGATGAAAACAGCTAAGGGCAATTGGTAGTCAAAATAAAAAAAATAATCCTGACAGGTAAAATGACTCCTCTGGAAATGAGGAATTAACATTTTTCTTAAGCAAAACAGACTAGGAAAGAATGACACAGACAGCAATGCCAGGGTCACAGAGAGCCAAGCTCTTGTCTAAGTAGGCCAGTTAGAAACCTACTCAGAGGGATATTTTCTATTTAAACATGTTTCTTAATCTTTAGCCAGGTGATTTATGTGTTTTAAAGAGGCTACAAAAATCCAGTAGCCACACATTTCTGATACTTAAAACCAACAGACTCTTATCACCTACTGCATAGCACTATGTATTATATAAGAAACCTATTAAGTCAATTATTAATTTGTTCTGATACACACCAAAGGAAAAAAGAAGTCTCAGAGTTGGGCTATCCTGACAATAAAGACAAAATTCCCACCACATTGTCAGTGGTACAGAAATGCTAAATTCATTTTAGGAGATTACAGAAAAGACAGAATTCACCGATACACTAGATTCCATTCATCCTTAATGCCTCAGGCCACAGAGATAGGTATTACTTAATCCAGGCCAAGGATAGGAGGATATACACTATCCTCCAAAACAGAAGCTCTTAAAAACCATGGATTAAGAGGTTAACTACTCCTAAGAGCTCCAAAATAAAACATTCATTTGGAATTACCACTGATCACATTAAATGAGAACCATCATAGCTTGTCTTAAGTGTTACTTTTAACATAACTGTACAATGTGGAGATTTGAGGATACAGGTAAATAACTGAATTTTCCATTATATAAGCATAGCAATTGCAAGGCAGCAATTCCACTTATAAAAGCATAAAGCTCAGCACCAAGGACAAACATGAAATAACCAATGTTTATATTTGAAGATTCCAGGCTAAAGTGCTGACTAAAAATTCAATACAGGAAACAACAAAAAATTTTAAGGAAATGTTGAAAGTTGTTTGTTTGTGGTGCTAGGGATTGAACCCAGGGCCTCTTGCATGCTAGGTACAAATTCTACAGCACTGCCAAAACAAACAAAGGATTCAGGGATGACTGGGGTGACATGTAGGCAATGTTACCAGACATAGTTTAGAGCTAAGGAAACTTAAGGCATATAAGTAGCTGTCATATGACACAGCTGCTAAGTGGTAGGTAGGACCAAGTTAAGGCTTTTTTATTAATAGAATTCTGTAGGTTTTTTTTTTCTTTTTAAATGCTCGATAAGTGAATACTGTACCACTTTGCTACAGCCCTCAACTCCACTAGTGCCTTTTATCTAAGACAAAATGTTCCACACTAAATTTTTACGTGAGAAATCATACACTAAAAAGAATGTACTTGTGAATTTGACACGATCTGAATCGCCCAGAGTTGGTTGAACATCACCACCACCAGCACACTAATACTGTGCTGCTTATGTTTTAGGCACTATTCTAAGCACTGTATAGATTGTTTAAACTTTACAACTACCTTAGATATAAATACTCTCATCTTCACTTTATAGACCAGTCAGAAAAGTAGCTTGCCCTAGGTCACACGGCTAGTAAATGACAGTGCTGAGATTTAAACCAACATCCTGGCCACTGAGTCTCATCTGTTCATCACCCTGCTACACCACTTCTCAGCCCCAAAGGTCCCAAACTACACGTACAGTAGTTCACATCAGGTCAAATGTCCCTAAGAGCTTCTTCCATTCCTATCTCTAAAATCCCAAGGAGTAGAGTGATTTGTAGAGAGTCTACAGGCAAGGGCTAATGGTCAATTCTATCCTAAGAGGAATTGGGGCCATTTTGATTCAAGGTTACAGTATTTCAGAGATGGAAGGGAAAAATATGCGAATAAGTTTCCAAGGCATATTAACTAGGCAGGTTTGTAAATTTCAGTCTTAAGGTCTTACCTTCACAAATAACAGAACAAACCTTTGGGAGACAGGTAAACCCAACAATCATTGCAGAACTCCCCAAATTAAAGGTTTTGGTTTATGCTTGAAATGTAATTTTGGGTATGGTTCCACTCTGATCTTAGATATGAATTTCCGTTGATACTACTGATTATCAGACACCTTTAGAGAAGAAGCCAAGTTATGGAGTTCTCAGAAGATAGCATCATTGTTCTCCCTATAATCTGTTACCTATACACACATGGTAGAGCACATACCTTGAACTGAGCCTCTGGTGGTCCAGTGATAATGACCATCCTCACTTTAGCATCTGGCGCTTCAGCTGGAGCAATCTGTAACAGACCCATCACCAATTGGTTATGATACTTTCACAGGTGTCATTGACAGAGAATCCTTAGGCCACCAGCTTGACAGCTGTACTTGACTGAAATGCAAAATTAAAAGCCTTGTGGAAAGAAATTATGCAGACTTAGTGACTAATCTGGCTTTAAATCAGGTAAGGTCTTCCATGCTACAACTGTAGATATACTGCCTGGTTCATAATCAAGGCAGCTACTGGAGCCAGAGGAAGAACTGGGCATTTCTGTTGCCTGTGCTCCTAGTCATGATACCAGGGGTACTTGAAGTGTGCTCCTTGGGCCACTTGCACCAGAACCTCCTGGGTTTTCTATCATAGAGATAACACTCCAGGAGACTAGGCACCCTGTCGAGAATCCTGGGCCTTTTCTAATTTTCAGAGGAAAGAGCACAGCTTTTTAATAGTGCCAAGATTGCTGAACCCCTTTTATTTAATTTAGAAAAGCTCTGGATTTCTTAAAGCCAATATACTATTTTTTTTCCTGAGTTCACAAATCTATTAGCAAATCTATTAGTAAACTGTCCCCAAGTATACTCATTTTAGTAACATATGAAAATGAATAAACATTAACTTAGCAAGAGAAAGATAAGCTCAGACTTTTCTATTTCACAAAGTATATGAAGCCTCACAAAAAAGCCCAGGCTGGGAAAATGGTTCAGAAACTGTTTGTAGGAAGAGGAAACTAGCATTTCTGTGTGGTAACTGGAAGACAATATTTGGGGACCTAACTGGTAGGAAGTATCTTAAAATTAAAAAAAAAATTGCTAGAAACTTGGAGTACAAAAAAATTGTTAGTGTAGTTTTTTTTTTTTTTTTGATACAGGGTCTTCACATGTAGCTCAGCCTGGCCTTAACTCATGATCCTCTTGCCTCAGCCTCCTGAGTGCTGACATTTCAGGCATGGACTACTGTGACCAGCTTCTTAGTATGTAAATCAAATAAAACATTACTGTGTAAGAAGAGGAAGAAAGAAATACAAATCATCCCAAATTCCACCACTGAAGATGACCACTGCCAGTTACTTGACAATCTTCTACATCTTTTCTACATGTTTACATCAAAAACTTTATTTTAAGTGAAGTTCTGATTTCTCCCTCCTTCAAAACAAACCTAACATTTCTGCCACCTGAAGCCAAATTGAAACCTTGATACCATTCCCACTTTATGCAGGGCACTGACTAGTTTTTAGTTTGTAAAACAGTTAAGTACTTCTTTTTAGTTCAGGCTCTTAGGGTTATTCATCATAAACCACTGTAAAGAAGACAGCATTCTTCAACTTCTTATCTACTTAAAACAAAACAAACCAAAAAAAACTATGTCAATAGTGGTGGTAGAGGGCTAGGGCTAAAGGCACATTTTCATTGAAGTAGGAAGTACAAACTGCTATTATCTCTCAAAGCCTGAAAAAAAGTACAGGTCTTTTGACCAACCATACTTCTTTCTGTATGCTTATGTTAAAGAAATAAGATTGTATGCCATATTTTATTTATCATAGCACTGCTTATACAGAATAAGTTAGGAATAATCTAAATGTCAAATAAGTGACCACAAATGACTGTAGTTGGTGATATCAAATAATATATGCCTAATAAAGCAATGCACATATATGGAAATTTACCCTAACAGAAACCTAAACCAAGTATTAAGAGTGGTTCTAAATCTTTTACATTATGCGTTTTAGACTTTTGGGGAAACCAAAACATTTTTCATTCCTATTAGAACACCTTCAAGAAGACCAGAAAGAAGAACTGAACTTCTAATACCCAATTCTTATTCTTGTTCATTGCAGTTTTTCCAAAATGGGTATGAGCATGTGTCAATTTATTTACTTACTTTCTGGTGTTTGAGCTCTGTGGCCTTATGCTTGCTAGGCAGGCTACTCTCCCACTTGAGCCATGACTCCTTCATAAAGGCAAGAAAAGAGTCAAGAAACTAGCTAACATAGTAAAGCCAGTTTACCACTTGATCTTCTGCCATCTTTTCCTTTACCTACTTGTTCATGGATTTTGTTGCTTTTTGTTACAAGAGTATATAAAGGCTATTTCTGTTTTGATTTTTAATTATTTAATTTACATACAATAAAATTTACTTTTTGTTGTCAGGTTCTGTGAGGTGACAAGTGCATAGTCAGGTAACACGAACACCATGATGAAAATACAGAACAATTCCATGACCCTCCCAAATATCAGGCAGCCTCATTATGTTCAGTCCATACCCTCCTCTAATTCCTAGTAACCACTGAATTCTTTGCTCTCCTTATGGTTCTGCGTTTTCCAGAATTATCATATAAATTGAATTATACAACATGTGGTCTTCTGAGTCTGCCTTTTTTCACCACAATACGTGAAGTTTCTTCCAAATTTGCTATTGTCAACAGTTGGTTCCTTTTTATTACTCGGTAGTGTTTACTGTATAGATGGACCACACTATCTATTCACCAGTTGAACAGTTGGTTTCTTATTTTAGGACAGTTATATCAATAAAGATGCTGAAAACATTTAACTGCAGGGTTTTTGTGTGTGTGTGTGACCTAAGTTTTCATTTCTTTGGATAAATATTCTTCAGTGGGATTTATGGGTTGTAGTGGTAATTGTAATTTTTTTTAAAAAGGTTTATACATCAAAATCTTTCATTGGGGGTGGTGGAGTGGTTCAAGCGGTAGTGCACCTGCTTAGCAAGTGTGAGGCCCTGAATTCCAGCCCCAGAGCTGCTCAAAAAATCATCTCTCATAGACTGATGTCTTCCTGAAGGAAATTATGAATATACCAAGCCTCTGTGGACCTTTGTGTTCCTTAAAGCAATCTTTTGTTTAGCCTCAGCACATTGAAATACAGAATCTGTAATGTACAGTAGTCTCTGATAGCAATGTTAGTTGCCTCTGGTATTTGTTACCCTACTGTCTATAATAAGAAAATGTTTAGCTGACAATACAGGCAAGATTTCCCTGCTGCTCCTTTAGGTTTGGCCAAGTTCTGAGGATGGAATATAGGTAGAAATATCCTGTATTAGCCAAGAGGAAACTTCCCAATTACAAAGGCTTTGTTGGGTCCTCTCCCAACTGGCTGGACAAACAGACCTGACAAAGCACTGACTCATGTCATCTGGGATCATGTAGGTTCAAGGTCATACCTAGCTAGGGAAGTTGGTAAGCCCAAGGCTGTGGTGGGGCAGTGCCATCATCTGATTTTGCTGGAGAGAGAAGTTAATTCACCTTATTTAAGCCATTGTTGGGGTTTTTCTGTCCTAGCCTATGTAACCCTAAGACAGCCTGTCACTTTCAATTCAAATTATAAAGAGCAAAGAAGATTTATCTTTCTGTAACTTGCTTCAAGAACCAGAGAGCCATGGTTGGCAGAACAGTACCTTAATTGAAGCGCCTGCAAAACGAGAAAGCTGTTTGATGTGTTGGCCCTGTTTGCCAATAATGGCGCCAACTGAAAGGGCTGGGATGAACAGGTGCACAGTCTCCGTTTCAGATTGCTGTTAGAATTATATGGAAAAAAATCATCTTTAGGATGAGCACATTCTCAGACTAGAAAAGTTATAGGGAAAACTACAATAAGTTAACAAGAATTTACCTAACAGGTCAGAAGGTCCCATATATATTCATTCTGAAAGCATTTGTATTTTGCATTTCACTTTTCTATATACAATTTTGTTAAAATTCAAAATGTCACTGAATAAATTTAAAAGATACAGGCATTATAAAGTTAAATATTAGAAGGACAGCTTGCATTAAAAATTAAGAGCTTACCACCACTATATGCAAGGTAGTCTCTTGACAAATTCAGGACTACGTATCAACAAACAAGGCAGCATTGAAGAGCACCAATTCCATACCTTCTCTATGTAGGCTTCACTTCTTAAACATATATATAGTGAACTATTCTCAAGAGACTGAATATCATATATTAATTAATTGCATTATATTCCACACAACACACACAAATATAGGACAGGATTAGGAGAACTCATTTACTTTAGTCATAAAATGCTTTAAAATACTTTCCCCCTATAATTCTTTATTCTCCCTTCCCTCTGCATTTTACACATAATTGGAAACCATTTTGAAGGTTGACTCCTGAAAGGTTACGCATAACTGGATTTCATCTGTGCATTTCATTCCTTTACCACCTCATGCCACCCTGCCCTTCTGAGTCTCTTCACACAATTATTCTCGCAGGGCTAAAGGACACATTCACTCAAGAAAAGAGTGAGTGACTGGCCAAGTCTAAGTTTAGTGAACGACAAGTTCTAAAATGCAGAAGTAGGGCTCATATTCACAGGTTATACTTTACCTTCTAACAATAGTAAGAAAAATACTTCCAAGGAAAAGTTGATTCCAAGAACTGTATTTCAAGAGGTATTTTAAGACAAGCCACAAATGAAAATACCAAGTAAGGCAGATTATACATTTGAAAAAACTGTATGCATGTAATAAATTAATGTTCTAGGGGCATTCTATTTGAAATAAATTTATATATGAATGGTTTGGTAAGAAAATTAAATATTTCACAGAATTCTCTCAAACCTTCTCTTATTCCTGATACATATATGGATATACCATGAATTCAGCTCCCAAGTACTCAAATCAATCCAATACTACCATGTACACTTACTGCCACAAAATTTCTCCTAATTTCTCATTTTTAATCTAAACACTTTTCAAATTCCTAATATCTTAAAAGTAGGCCAACAGTTTTGCTTTCCAAAGTCTCACAAACCCAGGAAATACTTAGAATTTGATTATTTTAAACAGTATTTGAAAATTTTGGTCAAAGAAAATAGTAACAGTGGGTGATAACATTTTTGTTGGCTATATAAACAAACTTTATGCCATTTAATGTTGAGCTACCAAATGACACCACTTTTACCATTACTAGTGGCATTAATGTCGTATCCTCTTCCTGTGAGCCCAGACTAGAGGCAGAGAACAGGGCACAAGGCACCACAAGTCCATGGCAAGGTACTACTACTGGCAGAACTCCGTATGTGGATGAATAAGCTAATCCACTATCCCTCAACATGGATGTATCAGAGGCCACTTACAGGTCAGTTTACTCACACTGCTTGGTAAGAATTTTAATCACATGGATTTAAGTCTGAGATTCTTTTCTGTAGACTCCGATCTATGACATTTACAGGTTAAAAAAAAAATCCCATCTGAAAAAATTTTGAGCCAGATCTTATTGCTATTTAATTTAAAATTTTCAAAACAATACTATTATCCTTAAAGTAATGATTCAGTTTTTGCCTAATTGTTTGAATTTGCTTTTGTTTCTTGGTCTTTTAAGACAAAGTCTCAAACACACTCTAGAAATAACAAAATACAAGGAGTAACTTGTGTCTGCTTACAAATAAAATGGAAATGAGAAATATCTAGATAGGATAAAATTAAAGTACCATAGAATGTAAATCTGAAATTGTCAAAAATTTGCCCAGGAATTTCCAAAGTCAGTCAGAAAAACTTACACTGGGCAGATAACTTACAACTCCACAATCAACTAATTACCTAAATAAAGTTCCAAGCCCAAATAGTGATACTTACTAGTTCTTTAAAGCCACATGCTTAAGAAGAATGGCAACATTTAGTAAGAAGACAGATGTGAAACCAGGAACTTCAAGAAAACAAATAGGCATAGTACAAATTTAAATTTGTTTTTCCTTAATACACCTTGAATATCTTCTCATATCATTCACAAGTCACTCTACTGGTAGAGTATTCCCTCAAATAGATAAATCCAAGCTGCTTTATCTTATCCCTACAGCACATGTATAGTTTCTAGTTTTCAGCTAATTCACATAACGCTTCAATTGAATATACACAAATTTCTGTTTCCTTGTTCAAATACCTCTATGGCATGTATTCTTAGAAGCAGAACTGCTAGGTTGAAGGGCCAGAGCATTTAAAATTGATAAATACCGAGCTGAGCATGGTGACGCACACCTACAATCCCTGAGGCTGAGGCAGGAGGCTCACTTGAGACTAGCTTGGGCGACATAATGAGAGGAGTGGGAAGTGGATAAAGAGTATGCTAAGGTACAATTTGGGTTAGGAGGGAAATAACATGAGGGAACGGTACATGGCAACTGTGTGGTGAGATCAGTTAAGAGTTTCCTCGGTGTGCAGGGCTGTGTGTGATCTCATTTACACCTCACAGTTGATCCAACTGATAGAAAATACCAACACTCTCATTTAGAGATGAGAAAACCGAGTCGGAGTGGTGCCCAAGGTCACACTGTGACAGGTGGTGGAGCAAGAGTCAAATTTAGTTTCTCTCCTAAGCACAGTTCTCAAAGAAACATTAAGTATCATCCTTTCAGCAGATACAGAAGTGCTTTGAAATGACCCAAAGCTGTGGAAAATACAGACAGAGCTCTTAAGAAAAATGCTCAGTAGAACTCTCGTTTGAGGTGGGGCAGTTTTCCCTGTCTGGCTTTAATACGACTTCCTATGAGTCAAGGGTATTTCTTGTGTGTAACTGAAAAACCTTAAACCTTTGATTAAATGCTAAAAAGGGCATGTAGAGATAGTCCATTACAAGTTTTCTTCATTTTGAAGAGTAAGATTACTAAAAATTAATGATGTTCTACAGGAACAAAGAATGTACTGTAAAAGTAATGGCTTTGTTGTCTCAATTGCACACACCTGTAACTTCCGTATGCTTGAGACTTTGCAACTTAAAACTACAGAGCTTCAATTCCTTTATCTTCATCTGACACCCTAATTATTTTGCTATATCTAAAGGTACTTTCATAGAGACCTTTTGAGAGTTCAGTTTCCAATGGGTTACTAATTCTATTTTTATAAAATAATGTAAGCAAATCTTTGTGCTCTTCTATGACTTTTAAGAATTTATGTTTAGAATTAAGGCTCAAAGAGCACACATATTTAAAATTGACAAGATATTTCCAAATTATTGTGCCAATAAATTTTATTTTATGGTCAGTTTATAAAGGGAAAATCATTTAGTACAAATCATGCTTTTCACTTATATGAAAAATGAAGCAATGTATTATTCTGGACCTGAGGCCTAGTTTCTTACAAATGAAGATCCATTTAAACTGTGTTATTTGTGTCTTCCTATCCTATTTAATGAAGAGTTAACCCAAATTAAAGTTCAGTAAATATCCCTGACTTGTCTCTAATCATTGGACTTTGTTTCTTTGCATGTATATAGGCAAGATGTGCTAAATTTCTACAATGTTTTTCATAACTTGATAAAGCTCTTTCGGGTCCTCCATGTTTTCCAGGACAGTGCACATACTGAAGACATTAAGACAGCTGTCAATTAAATGAAGTCCTTCTTGTACCCCTATAAGTTTTTAGAACAAACACACCAGAAACAGGAACTGCCGCCTCCTCACTAAATTCTCAACTGGAAAGATTTGTGATAGGGCCTGTCCTGCCTAGCTTGGCCAACACTTCTGTTGCATTTAATCAGCAAAAGATACCCTTGGAAGTACTTCTTCAGTACTTCCAAGTCATAGAACTACACAATCTCTGATGTTATACAGTCACCCGAAACCATTTATTCCTCATAGGCTTTCTTATTTTATAGCTGGATATGTCAAGTGAATTAATGCTGACATTCATCATAAACTGTGCTCAATGTTAGCATTATTTTGTCATCTTGATCCTTTTACCAAGACCATTTAAGTTAATCCTGACCTTTTTTTAAAAAAGTAGAATCTAAATATTCTTACTAAGAGCATCCATATCATGTTGTTCTAAATAACAGGTGTACATTTTTTGTTGTTTTTCACTGGGGGATGATAAAGACCTTTTAATGGGGGGAGGGGTAAAGGAGAAAGATGGAGGGGGGAGTTTGATATACTGTAAGAACTTTTGTGAATGCCACAATGCACCTCCCCCCCCACCCCCACACAACAATACTTTTTCTAAAAAACAAACCTTCTAAATGGTTGGACTAATTCTAAAGTATAACTAGGTCAGATCTACCATCATGACTATGCAATTATTTGTTCTTGGGCCTTGTTTCAGAAAGAATTTTATGCTGCTTATTAAATACACATAATCTAGAAAAATAAAACAATGAACTATGAAGAAATCAAAGCATCAGGACCTGAACAGTAATTATAAGGTGAAGCCAAAAATGCTGTTATTACACAAATCTGGCTCCAAGCTTCCTTACTGCTAATTTAAAAGAAAAAAAAGAAAAAAGTCACACAATTCACCCAGTCTATAAAAGAAAAACTATTCACTTGCTTAGTAAAAACTCCTTTTTCTGGTACTGAGAAGGCAACTTTTAAATCTCAGAGGGCAGTAATTTGACAGTATCCTATCACTTAAAGGTTATACCTCTAGCTAACTTGGGGTGGAGCTGGGGTTTAAACTCAGGACCTTGTGCTTGCTAGGCAGATGCTCTATCTCTTGAGCTACCTCTTGAACCAAGCCCTTTTTGCTTTAGTTATTTTTCAGGTAGAGTTTCATGTTCTTTGCCCAGGCAGTCCTGGACTGCAATCCTGCTGTTTAAACCTCCTGCACAGCTGGGATGACAGGTTGCACCACCATGCCAACCTTTTATTGGGTGAGATGAAGTCTCACTAATGTTTTGCTCTGAGCTACCCTCAAACTGTGATCTTTCTGATCTCTGCCTTCTGAGTAGCTGGGATTACATATTTGAGCCACCGCACCGGGCCCAGGGAAAGTAATTCATTTTATCATCATCAGCAGCATCTTAGAGTAAAAATTCCAGGGCCTCAAAAGCACTGCCATAGCGTGTATCTTAGCCTAGAAAAAAAAAGACAGCCTCCATGAGAAAGCTGAGGCAGAAACTACGCTGGCACCTCAAAAGCTGTAAAGCAAAATGATCTCGTCACAGTGATGAAAGGTTACCATGTTTTTGTTTCGTTGGTTTGGGAGCAGGAGGATGAGAGGTGACAAATCCAATGTGAAGATTAAGAATGTGTGAGAAATGTGTGAAATTTTGGAAAAGGAATGGTAGTAAAGAAAGGCTGAAAAGACCAAGACACAATAGAAAGAAAGGGCAATATGTGAAGAACCAAACATTGATTCAAAAACATCCCAGGACAGAATGGGAACAGAAGCAACAGAATCTGCTAAATAGAAAAGCAGACTTAGAGGCAAGATTAGTGTCCCCGGACTGATGGGCAGTCATGTGGATGCTTGGCAATAAGTGTCTTCTGCAGTACTGGGGTTTGAACTCAGGGCAATGATTCCTAGACAAATGCTTTACCACTTGGGCCACACTCCCAGCCTGGCAACAGTGTCTTGAAAGGGACTCATCAAATGTCTGAAGTTTGGTAAGCCACTTCTGAATATCACTCAGTTCCCTCTGCTCCAATTCTGTATCCACCAGACATCTCCCTGGCCGTAAATTATTTTGTGGAGAAATTTTCCTCTAAGGATACAAAGCAGCTTTACATAACTATCCCATCTACTTGACAATCTCGTACAATTTGTTCTTAGATGGAATTCAGCATAATAAACTGTATTTTCAGGATTTGGACGCCCAGATAAGCAGAAAATTCCATTTTTTACTTGCAAACCTAAGCAGCCAGAATAGTTATGAAAAGCCTCTTCCACCTGAGAATTTAAGTCTCTGAGACTTAAGCATTAACCTTTCTTATATATTCCTTGGGTTTAAGTTAGTGTTCACTTGCATTGTCCTGAACTTTCCTTTCAATCTTTTTTTTTTTTTCAGCACAGGGGTTTGAACTCAGGGCCTCACACTTGCTAGGCAGGCACTGTTAACACTTGAGTCACTGCACCCTGCCCTTTTATAGTGATTTTTTTTCCCCCCAGAGATAGGGTCTTGTAAACTATTTGCCTGGGGCTGGCTTCTAACCTTGATCCTCCTGAGCTCTACTTCCTGAGTACCTAGGACTACAGGCTTGAGCCACTAGTGCCCTACTCAAAACTGTTTCTTTACACAGTTGATTGAAATTAGCGCAGCCACTATGAAAATCAGTATGGCAGTTCCTCGAAAAACTAAAAGTAGAGCTACCATACAATGCAACAATACCACTTTCTGGGTACATAGGATCTAAGTCAGTATACAGTGGAGACACCTGCACACCCATGTTTATAGCGGCACTGTTCACAACAGCCAAGTCATGGTATCAGCCTAGCTGCCCATCAGCAGCTGACTGGATTTTAAAAAATGAAATTTTATTCAGCCATAAAAAAAGAAATTATGTCATTTTTGGGAAAAAGGATGGAACGAGAGATCATGTTACGTGAAATAAGTTCAGACTCACAAATACCACATATTCTCTCATATGTAGAACCTAGATTTGAAAAAGAAATAAAAGGAGGACTATCTGGGAAGAAAAAGAGGAACCAGCAGGAAGAGGAGGAATATGATCAAAGCACATTATATACATATACGAAAGTGTCATAAACCTATTTTTTTGTACAATTAAAAATTCTTTTTATGTTAAAAGAAAAAAAAAAAAAAACCTTTTCTTAACACGTTCTTTGGGGGGTGAAGGATATTCACAGGACACAAGATGTTTCCCAGTGGATTTCTGCCAGAGGCCTATCGGCAAAACTTCTTTTGGATTTTTTTGGCAAACTCTATGCTATGACTTGAGATAACAGAAGAACAAAGCTGCTCAACTGCAAGTTTGTGTAACTAGTGGAGTCTGCCAATGAGTAGTTCCCAATCATCTGTGGTGAAGACATACAAGTATGAACAAACAGCAAGGTTCAATGTATTTACTTTGTGGGGAACAAAATCTAAGACATCACAAAGGCATTGAGACGTGCATGCCAGCCAACAAGATCACCCTCCAGGAACATGGAACAATGCCAGTGTTTCCCTCTGGCTTGTGGCGTAGGTATGGGGGCGGAGGGGAGGAAGGATGGAGTGTTGTTTTGTTTTTAAACGGATTTTGGTCTGGAACTGAAAGTAAGTTTACTCAACTCCATGACCTGAACCAAATATTGAAGTCCTTAAAAGGAAAAACATAAAAAGAAGCAAAGTTCCTCCCCAATAACTAAGTAAGCAAGGCCTCATAGATGTCTGCAGTCACTTACTTGGAAACTGTCTACCAAGAAAAGTGTTGTTCCCACAATGAGAAATCTTAAGGACTAAGAGACTCCATGAAACCAGAACTAAAAATCTGCTCTAAAAATTCAGTGAATTTCAATTCATAAAATATTTTGTTTCTTAAAGAGTATCTTAAACTACTTATACCTAAAAAGAAGTGCTCATCTTTCTTGCATGTCATAAGCAGAAGTTAGCAATTTTAAGGCTATAAAATTATTCTGGAGACTTCTGGGAAGACTCCAAAGAGGCTATCAGAATTATGAAGACAACAGGCCTTGGGTTTACTCCTGCCAACCCAACTGCAAGCTGCCAACAGCATCCAGCCACGGCAATGTGCACCATGCCAACTCCAGCTCTTGCTCTGCTTCACTAGCTGCCAACTCCCTCTTCCCTACTGTTTGAGCATTTCTGAAAGGAGCATTTCCTGTCATTTATAAACTCGAGGTTTGCCAATTAAGTACTCCATGAGCCAGCTGCCAGGCAGGAACTAGAGACTTTTTGTTTGTTGGAAGAACCAATTCTTTGGCTCTATTGGAAAAATCAACCTAGTAGGTTCCGGGAAAAAGAGATTGTGGGGGATGAGGGGCAAAGTTCTGGAATAGAACAGAGACAAGGGGTTTATCCAAAGATAAGATACAGCATTCTATTCTCACATTAAACAAAGCAGGAAGTAGAAAATATGAGTAGAAAAATGAAGGAGTCCGTTTCTTTGGAACATTTAGCCATCAATATCCATTTAAAATAAAAGAAATTCGCTCCTAACTTACGGGATATCAAGGATAAGATGATTTAATAAGTAATCCGACTTCTCTGAGATAGCATCTAAGGAATAGCAAGTTTCTCTTTTCTTTTTGGTGCTAGAGATCAAACCCAGGGCATTACAATTCTCTGAGCTGCATTCCCAGCCAGGAGTAACAAGCCTCTCATCAGCAGGAATAGATACAGGATGCAGCAGAGGAGTATCTTAAAAATGCTGAGAGTGCCGGGCGCTAGTGGCTCACACCTATAATCCTACTACTTGGGAGGCAGAGATCAGGAGGAACGCAATTCAAGGACCTCCGGATAAACAGAGTGTGAAACTATCTCCAAAATAATCAGAGCAAAATGGACTGGAGGTATGGTTCAAGCAGTAGAGCTCCTACTTTGCAAGCAAGAAGCCCTGAGTTCAAACCCCAGTCCCACCAAAAAACCAAAACCAAAACCAAAAAAAACAACAGAAAATGCCTTGTCAACAATTAGTTCTCTCACCCAGTTTTTAAAAAATGACATCACAGACCCACACACTATATTCTTCAGCAAGAAGAAAATAAAGCCCAAAGGAATATAAGAAACAATGATAAGCAGAAAAACTGATACAGCTTTGGTAAATTTAGCTATCTCCTTTAAAAAAATAAATAAATATAAGCAGTATTTTGTTTGTTATTTTTAAAAAGTGCTGATCACTAGGTACTTGAAATACATGAGTACAGTAAACCCTCCTTCTCCAAGACCCCCCAACAAGCCTAGAACTGCTGATGGCACTAAACCCTATATACACTGTTTCCCCTATATATACCTACCTACTTATGGTAAAGTGTAATTTATAAATTAGGTACAGGTAGAGAGTAACAATAAAAAAACAGAACAATTACATCCTGTAATAAAAGCTATATGAAGGAGGTCTCTCTCTTGAAAGAGTGGGGAAACTAATATTTGGACTGTGGTTGTGGGAGGGTTGTTAAGTAAAACCATGGACAGCTAACCTGCTGATAAGGGGAATGCTGTATAAGTGATTTGGATTTAGAAAAGTAAAAATCTACATATAGCGAAGGCAAAGCTATTTCAGGCACTCCAGCTATGTGTTCACATCTTCCCCACCTCCAAGTTACACTCTAACCAAACTTGAAGAACTGAGTCAGAAAATATTCCCTTGAACATTGAGTCAGAAAACAGCAGCATCTACAGGCACAGAATAATTCTCTGAAGAGTGTTGTTTACCCTTTGTTTAGATGAGAATAACTACAATGGAATATGGAACATGGGATTTTCCCTCCAGAATTAATTTAGGTTCATCCTTTCTGAGAACTTAAAGGAAATGGTAGTGATGCTAAGTAAGCAGGGTAGAATCAACCAGCTGTCTCCAACATCTGTTCTCCATTAGTAATGGACCCAGGGTTCAATGGACACACACTGCCTCCTTTCCAGCTTCTCGTGCAGTGTACAAGGTCAGGCGTCATTTTTAGGCAGCAAAATGCCAGTGGAAGTGTCAAGTAGCTCTTTCTTCAGGCACTGTCCATACATGATGCGTCCACCAACGTCTGAACCTTTATGCTTCTTGCTGGCTGGACTTGAACTTAGGGGAGTAGCATGCTAAACAGAGGAGCGCCAGTCTAAAAAGTATGGCAGACTTGCCGTCAGCTATGGACTGTCTACCTTTGAACTCTTCCACGAAGAAGAAAAACTCTTAGCCATTTTTTCTTCTTGTAACATACAACCAAACTTAATCCTGATACATACAGCATGTCAAAGTAGATTCAAAAGAGTGAAAAGACATGGCAACATCCCACAGAGGTTTTTGGCCTACTTTACACCTGAGTTGGCATGACAGGTGGTCCAAACATAAAGGGGTGAGGGTTTTGTTTTTTTTAAAACTACTTTTTAAAATAAAATACAGACCAAGGTAGAAAGAGGTACATATTATCAATGGTGGGTGTTTATGGTTACCCCAGTCTTTTCTCACATGCACCAGTGTTTGTAGAAAATATTCTTTCCAACATTGAAGTCCCTTCTCCAGACTAGGAAGAACAATAGCTCTTGACAATACAAAAAAAAAAAAAAAAAACAAAACCCAAAACTCTTGATGACCTCAATAAAAGTCTGCCTTTCTGCTGAGGTTTTGATTCATGTAAGTGGGGCACAGGTTCAAACCCAGTTACCACACACAGCAGCTGCTATTGGCCTTGGCTACATGCTGCAGTCACCTGGGAAGCTTTTAAAAGGGATACCTCTACCTAGCCTTTACCCTGGGGAGCCTAATTCAGACGGCCTAGGTAAATCTAATGTAACTACAGAAAAAAGTTTCCCCTTAAGGCAGGGAGCTATTTATGCTGCACCATACAGAAGACTCAATGAATGAACATAAAAGAACAAAAGAAAACCAGTAAAATATGAACTGTGCAAATGTCAGTAATAAATGAAACTCATGATGACAGACTGTTGGGAAGATACACATGTTCAAAGTGCTACTGAGTATTTCTTCATCACAACAGAGGAATCTGGCAACAGAGAAATATGGAAATCTGGCTACTGCTTATAACCAAGCTTGGTCTTATGACCAAACTCAACATGATCACTAGTGAGACGAACTGGCATCATTTACTTCCTAAACTGGCACACTGAGAAAAGTATTCCTGTGCCCTCCCCCATATTACCTGAACCTAATAACATGGAGGCAGTGAGCCAAATACAAATTAAGGGGCATTGTACACACCACTAGCCTAGATTTTTCAAAAATATCAATGTCATACACAAAAAACGGGGGAGAATGGAGCCTTCTTTTATGATCATCATTTTGAGACAGATGTAAATATGAGGATTCCATTGTAATCATGGACGCATGTAGAGTAAAATTCTCACCAGTATTCAGCAAATATGGGCAGCTGAGGTGTCCACACTTTATTCCTGTGAGAACAAGTTTTTTCCCTTGCCAGTCCTTCAAGCCAGGCCAGGTGTTTTGAGCTCTGGCTCTGTTGCAATGTCTATCTTTACATTTAGCAGTTTCTGTATGTTTGCTCTCATTGGCTGCTTCTAATTCTACCAAATTTGATCAAATTTAAATGTCTCAGAAGCAGCTTTGAGGACTTCTTTCTGTTTTTTCCTCTTGGCTCAGCTTTAGTAGTGTAAGTGAACATCACTGGCTCGCCTTCCCTTTGTAGGGTCTCACTATATAGTCCACTCTGGCCTGGAACTCTCAATTCTCCTGCCTCAGCCTCCCAAGTGCTAGAATTACAAGCATGTGCCTGGTTCCTCCCATTCTTAAACCAAATCACTACCTGTTTAATTCAACCAGACATTTAAGGTTGTGAAAGTGCTTCAGAAATGTCAAATGCTTAATCTGATCTCACTTCTCTCAGAACATTCTTTGTTTTTCTATAACCCAATATATAGAACTGTACTATTTAATCAGAAACCTGGCTAAATCCAGAGAGCACGCATAATCTTTTATTTCTATACTTTAAAGGTAGATACCTAGCAATTCACTTTAGGAATTTTTGGTACTGAAGCATCCATGTAAGTGTAAAAGACAGATACTGAAGAATGTTCTGTTAGGCTACAATGTAATGGGAGAGGCTTTGCTGACTAGAGCCTGTCACCAGTCCACAGAGCGATGAAAAAGTTAAAGGGACACCTCAGTTTTCAAACTGGGAGTATGAACAACAGAGTGGTTGGTTAAGTGAATGCCAAACAGAAGCTAGTTTAGGGCAGCTAGCAGAAATGTACATCCCCTATGGCCTCATCTAGCACAAGTACTTTACATGAGCAGCACATCCGAACTTTTAGTAAGGGATACCTAACAGAAGTGTCAGGGATACCTATCTGCCCTAAACTCACTCCTGTGACCAATGCATCCACAGTAATAAAGAAACTAATGGGCATATTAGAATTTAAGTACATACACTCTTGAACTCCTGTCTTGGCTAGTCCCTTCTCTGCCAGTGTTCATATCACTGAATTTTGTGGACATTAGAAATGTTTGACCTGAAAGTCCTTAGAAATCATTCATCTAGTTCAGGTGTTTCATCGTGCAGGTGACAACACAGACCCAGAACGAATGGGAGTTTGATATTCCGTGACATGGCAGAGCTAGGCTGGACCTGGACTCTGATTCCAGGCTCTTTCCCCAGGATTCCTTTAAGTATCAAGCAAAAACATGTCAGCTACTTCAGGTTACCTTTACCTGTGCTGAAAAGCTTTAGACAATGGGCAACAAATCTACTCATACTTGTTATTAGTTTAAGTTTTGCTTTTTATTTTTGGAGATAAGAACTCACTATGTTACTCAGGCTGGCCTCAGATTTGTGGGCTCCAGCAATCCTCCCATCCCATCCTCCTGAATAGATGGGCCTATAGGCATGTGCCAACATGGCCAATTTATACTTGTAATATTGATGGCTATCCTTAGCTTTGTTATATGGTTTCCAGACACAAACATACTAGAAATGGCAGCTGAGTTGCAGGAGAAGATGCAGATGGTACCAACAGTAAAGGAAGAACTGCCAAAGGACAGAGTTCAGAACACCTATCAGCCTAGCAAGTTCAAGGATAGGAAAAGAAGTATTAATTCCTGAAGAATAAACATGGACAATCTAGTAATCTGTGTTCCCTGCAGAACTTCAATGTCATTTTACTCACATATTTATTTTAGGCAGTGACATAATGGAATCTTCATCCTATTCCACTTGGACGTTTTCCTGAATTGATAATGGTATAGGAGTTACTGTTCAAATTTTTGAAAGAGAGCCAACCATGAAGATAGGGATGTAAAAACAAATTCATGATAGAAGATCCTAGAATGTTGTTCACTTAAGTGTCTACCACCAATTATCACTGATAATGCAACTGAATTATGAATTACTTTAAAAAATTTTGCTATCATGTCTGCTGTGTTGATATTATTTTCATGCTATACCTGGTCTTTTATTTCTGAAGAAAAACATTATTGAAGAGCCTACACAAAAAGGTAAGATCTGTCATATAATCTACTTTTAGAAAAGTAAGAGTCGTTCAGTGTTTGTATATACACATGTACACAGAATTGTGAACAAAACTAAGTCACTGGCTAAAAAAGTACAATCAATCAAAATGGAAACATGTCTAGTCTTTCTTGACCTTTTAAAGCAGTTCATTTCCAGGTGACAAAGATGAAAGAAGACTTTTTTGGTTGTTTTGTTTCTGAGTTTTGAGACAGGGTTTTACCATGTAGCCCAGGCTGGCCTGGAACTTGTGATCATCCTGCCTCAGCCTTCTGAGTGCTGGGATTGCTGGTGTCTTATGTTCAGCAAGGAAGCATTTTAAAAATCCTTTACTTCAACAATTAAAAATTCCCCACACTGCAAAAACCCAAAGCAGCAACAACAAAAGCCTTCCTGTCTCTTCCCCTGAAGTCACAAACTCTTCTTTTGATATTTAAAAACCCATGTTGACAACTATACCATACAAAACCTTCAAAACAACTCATGCTTATTACTTTAACTGGGGTCAAATTAAAAGACCCTACCGACAATTGGAGAGCACACACTGGCTCCAAATAAATGACAGATCACATGGGCACATGGTTTTGCATTGAGATTTTTCCCAGTTGGCACTGAATGTCATACAACTGGAGAGAAAAAGTCTGGCTTCATCCATCTGACTGGATCCCTCTCAACCACAAAGCAAGCAGAGGCCAGTGATCTTACCTCAAACTGTGGGTAGGGAGGAGTCATGGCTGAAGGGGGCCCTGAGGTGGGAGGTGACATCCCTGAAGTGGGTGGGAACAGACCCAAGGCATTCAGATTTAATCCAGGAATTAAATGTGCTTGAAGCTGCAATGGTAAAAAGGTCCCTTAATTTGACAATTAAAAGAAACAAGGGGAAGTGATTGTTTTTTAAGTGACAGTATTCATATTATGAACGCTTGTCTAATAAAAGAATTGTATTATGATTCAAATTACAGAACAAAGCAGATGTTCTACCAAACTGTACTTGAATAGGTAGTTCACATCTGTTTACATGTGTACATATTTTTAAATTTGTAGGCTGGTTTGCCTCTGCCTTGACCCACAGGTGCACTGGTATATCTCAAGGGAAAGGAACGAAACCTTGGTTTCTTTCATCCCTGGCCCACAATACTCAAACAGAACTGCACTCTGTATGCTGTGGGCACCCCACATATATAGACTGAAAATCTTCCATCAGTTGAAAGGGTAAGTAAATAAGACGTGTTCCCTGAACTTACATCAGGAACACAGAATGAGCTGTGAAAAGGTCTCTTATCCCTAAAACACATCCCATCCTTCATGCAGTTACTGCAAATAACTATGTCTTTGGAACAGACACAGGAGACATAAAGCCCCCCCAAAAAGGGCTGTAGGGTTTGATTTAATTCCAGTTGGTTCTGAAACATGTGGGCAAGCAGTGATAATGTGAAGGTTGTTGACAGGCCAACATCTGAGGTAAAAATGATAAAGCATTCTAGAATTTTCTGATAAAGGTTTCACTGTCACATTGCCCTTATTTTAGGCTTACTGTTTGATATGACGGGCCCAATTGAAGAGTTTTTACATCATGTACTTCCAAATTTAATATGGACTTCTTTTTTTTTTTTAAGATGGACTTTTATATTTTTGGCAGCCCATGGGTTGAACTCAGGGCCTCTCAATAGCTAGGTAGGTGCTCTACCACTTGAGCCCTTAAGATGGACTTCTGAAGTGTTCCGTTTTCAGCACCATTCCACCCATTAAGGAATGTCAGTAATTTGCTGTAATCAACTTAGACACACTACACATTGTCATTTGAAATTCTCCTACTTCCAAGGTTTGTTTAAATGAGGGACCAAGTAAATTTCAAACCAATATTTTAATTTTATTTTGCAGTGCAAGGCAGCCTGTATGCTACATAAGCACTCTACCACTAAGCTACATTCATAGTCCCTAAACTTAAAAAATTATTATTTTGAGACAAGGTTTTGCTAAATTGCTAAAGGTTAGCCTTGAACTCTCAATCCATCCACCTCACTATCTCAAGTAGCTAATACAGGTATGCACCACCACACCTGCTCTCAAAATATTCAAAGCTCATTTTACCACTGAGCTACACCCACAGCCCAGAATCCTTTTTTTTTTTTTGGCATTACTGTGCTTGTGAGGCAGGTACTCTACCACTTAAGCCATGCCTTCAGCCCTTTTTGCTTTGGTTGTTTTGGAGATAGGGCCTCACTTTTCACCCAGGCCAGCCTGGACTAAGAGCCTCCTATTTTAAGCTTCCTGCCACTGAGATGCCAGGCATGCACCAATGCACCCAGCTATTGGTTGACATGGAGTCTCACAGACTTTTTTGTCCAAGCTAACCTCAAACCATCATTGTCCTGTTCTCAACCTCCCAAATAGCTAGGATTATAGGTATGAGCCAACAGTGCCTGGTTGCTTTTTTTTTTTTGGGACAGTACTGGGAGTATGAACCTAGGTCTTTGTGCTTGCCAGGCAGGCAATGTCACTCAAGTCATGCCCCTAGCCCTTTTTGCTCTGAAGTATATTTCAAATAGGGCTTCTCATTTACGCTGGGGCCAAGCCTGGACTGAGATCCTATTTCTGCTTCCTGCATAGCTGGGATGACAGGTATGTGCACACCACATCCAGCTTTTTATTGAGATGGGAAGTCTCAAACTTTTTGCCAAGGCTAGTCTTGACCTGCGATCCTCTAGAGTAGCTGATATTACAGGTGTGAGCCACCACACCCAGCAGTGCATTCTTAATAGTAACTTTTATATGCATTATAATCCTAATAAGTAATCCTAATAAGTATGCAGGATATATAGTAGTTCTATGTTTCAGATGAGGATACTGAGGCTCAGAAAGACCAAGTAAATTGTCCAAAAGAAGATAGCTGCAGCTCACCAATGGTTAGGCTGAAATTCAAATCCAGCTCACATGCCTCTAAAGCCCACGTTCCTCCTATGCTAGCGGCCTTCAAATTAACATCAGAAGGAAAGTATTAACTTTTTGTTGGCAGATATAAGATCTAAAGCCAAGGCTCAAAAGCTGAATAATGTGCTAAAATCAGATAGCCAAGACTAATGTCAAAGCCTGTGTCTTTGTCCTTGCTATCTATGTTGGTAAAAATCCATTAAAACCACTTCTCATGATGCCCCCGCTAAAGGAATATTAGTGCAATGAAAGCATCCTTTAACTCTTTGTCAAAATAAAAACACCTCTTTCACACTGAAACTAACATTCATAGAAGCAATATCATTTTCGTAAGACTCCCTGATTTTCTTCATTATCTCTTCCTCAGCTTTGGCACATGTTTCAACACTGCCTTTAACTGTAATGGTGCGTTCCGGATTATACAGCGTCAATTCCTGCAATCTGCAGATTGAAAAAGAGGGGAAAGAAAAGAATGGGAAATTACAGGAGGAAGACAGTTCATGGTAATTCAGCCACAGATGGCAAACTGCGAAGCCTGGCTTTACATAAATGTGAGTGGTCAGACATCATGGGAAATGAGATAGGACTCCAAGAACTGTAGGTGAGAAAAGAAAATATTTCTCCTATCCTCTCAATAAAAACCGCCAGGTATATGTAGTTTAAGGAGATCCAAGTTTCAAACATAGTTTATTTTTTCACCATTTTCACAATTTAACAGTGAACTGAAAAGGAATGATTAAAAGGATGTATAGTTTTAGTTGAAACCAACAGGTACATAACCTTTAGCAAGTATGTTCCTAGTCTGAACCAATCAATGCTAGACACAGCTGGCATTCTCATGCACTTGCATGTTCTGGATCACAAAGCAAGAAGAAAATGCATGGAAATATTTCCAAAAGGCAAACCAGAACTCATGTATCTAAACTTAGTTTTTTGCCTGTATTTTCAAAATGTAAAGTAGGCTGGAGGAAGTAAATCAATCCATTTTGACTGAACTATCTGAGGACACCTCAGCTGGTCAACAGTCTTGGGAAGACAAGCATGAGTACACAGATTGAAAAGATATGGTACGTTGGTACAGCCTGCTTCATACTCCTGCAATTGAAATTCTTATTTTACTGCTAGCAAAATGCTGCAGACTAATCTTGAGCCAGATGAATGGGATATTATTCCTTACCTTTCCCACAAACTTGCTACAAATGTAAACAATTACATAATAAAGAATATGAAGTCTAATACTATTAGACTACTTAAAGAAGTATGTAATTTTAATCTCCACTCTTGACCAAGCTCTGCCAAACATTTTGTTTTATAATTTTAATATTCTTTTTCAGAGAAATTCATCAATCTCTTTTCACCTTTTTGGATACTTTCACGGAAGCTAAGAATGGTCACTCCCAGGAAAAGAAAAACCTTTCAGTATAATTACAGAGCAGTCATGGACTCTAAGGACAGTAGTCATCCTCCAAATGACACACACCTTGCCAAGTTATCTGTAGTCTCTACACACACTGATTAGGGCTGGCCTGTGTAAACAGTATCAGGAAAATGGTAAGAATGTAACTTCTAGTTAGGGCACTGGTGACTCACACCTGTAATCCTACCTACACAGGAGGCAGAGATTGGGAGAGTAGCGGTTCTAAGCCAGCCCGGACAAATAGTTTGCAAGACCCTATCTTGAAAAACCCTAACAACAAAAACAGGGCTGGTAGAGTGGCTCAAGTGGTAGAACACCTGCCTAGCAAGCATGAGACCCTGAGTTCAAATCCTAGTACTGTAAAAAAAAAAAAAAAAGAAAAAGAAAAATTAACTTTTAGCTGGGTGTGGTGATGCAGGTCTGTAATCCCAGCTACTTAAGAGGCAAAGGCAAGAAGATTTCAAGTTCAAGGCCAGCTCAGGCAAAGTTAGGAAGACCCTATCTCAAAAACAAAACATACACAAAAGGTCTAGGGGATGACTCAAGTGGTAAGAGTACTTGCCCAGCAAGCGTAAGGGTCTGGGCTCAATCCTCAATACTGGGAGTAAAAGTGTAACTTCTGAGGCTCTGTCGTAACAGACACTGCAGCTTCTACTTGTTCTTTCTTGGGTCATTCCCTCTCACAGAAGGCTGCAGCCATACCCTGAGGGCACTCTGGAGAGGCCCTTGCGCTAAGGAGCGGGAAGCCTCCCACCAGCCAGCACCAACCTCACAGTGTTAGGAGACTGAGCCATAACCACCCAGCTAAGCTCTTCCTCAATTCCTGACCTACAGAAACTAGCTCAGCAATACATGTTCAGTATTGTCTTAAGCTGTGAAGTGTTAGAACAATTTGTTACGCAGCAAAGGATAACAAACTAGGCTTTACGTTCCAATTTTGGGAATAAACGTCAAAAAATTCCATTGAGACTTTAGCTAGAAAATGTGCATGCAAAGCATTTAGTTCTCCCTTCCTCTGTCATGAGAGAAGATAGCAATGCTTTCAATATCAATTAGAAACAGAAAGTAGCAGTGGACTGAGTTTGAGAAACAATGTCTAAGTGTAACAGGCCAGGCTAGCTGAAATAGCTTTGAAAAGGGAAAAGCTAAGCTTAATATAAAACACATGGCTTAAACACAGTGTTTGAAAGTTTTCTAAGTCAAAAGCAAAGCAACACTTACGGAGATATTGTGATTTTAGTGTCTGTGTCTTGTTCAATTTTTTTAAGGTTTCTTCCTTCTTTGCCAATAAGACGGCCTACAAAGTTATTGTGAGCTAAAATCTTCAAAGGGATCTCTTCTGTGCTGTAGATAGAAAAATGGTCATAAAATCAGGGAAAGCAAACCTACTCTCAAATAAAAAGACTACTCATTCATTAAACATTTACTTCCGACCTGCTGTATAGGTAGTGTTGTGCGAGGTGCAGTTTAATACATGCTGACAGACAGCCTACATTGTAGCAATGCATGGATAGAGAGGATGAAGAGGGTGAAAAAACACAAGTATTTGGATAAGAGTTAATTTTTAAAAGTTTTTTTTTTTTCTTCATTTCAGGGAATATCTACTCAGTGACAGGTTCTCTTACTCATATCCGTATTCCTAAATGCCTAACACCAGAATACAATATACAAAATAATGCAATCTTAACATAAACTTTAAAATACATACCCGGAGATACATGCATAATTTACAGAAGGAAACAGAAGAAACTCAACAGTGGCTGCACGCTGGGGGATGGTGTAAGAACAAGAAATGGGGAGCTTTCACTCTACATTCTACACCTAAGTCAAATGCATATCACAGTTTAAAAATGTCATTAGGGTTATCAAATGGGGGTTTCTTTCTTATTTTTCTCTATACTAAAACAGTTACCTTCCTATAACACAGTACCCACATATAACACCTGTTATTATAACATGTTTAGTGGGCTCTATAAATTTTGTATTGATGATGAGGTCCCCAGGCTGACTCTAGAGCCCTATTCTGGATTCTGCTTTCAGTGCAGCACTGCTCTATATAATAAAAGCAGCACAGAACCCAGCCTCCACTCAAAGTCCCTACGGAGGAGATATTAGGAGTTCTAATCTACAACACCCAAGTAAATCTCCAGTTTACCTTACTAGAACAGAATTGGGACTTCCTCAAGTCCACACTCCCTGCTGTTTGGGGGGAAGGGTGAGAGCTAAGCAGAAGATAGGAACAGAGGTCCTACAGTGTCTGAGTAAAGGACCAGTGTGGATTTTGGGCCCCTGTCCAGAAAAACTCCCACAGTACTTCTTGGTTCTAGGTTGGCTTCCTACGTCCCCCCCAGTAGCCTTCTACAGCTAGACTTCTCTTCCCCACCATCATTCACTCAAGTCACATCCAAACATGAATGAAAATGAAGTATTTAAACATCTAAGAGACTTGTGCTCACACCAAATCAATAAATGCCACATACTGTCACTCATCAGGATACCACTTTCCCGTTTGTTGTGCAAATTCCTAAGAGCTGTGTCATACAAATCTAAAATAGAATAGCACTGAAAACTCTTTCACAGGTTAACCTCTTTACTCACAATTTTATATCTTGCGCTTCCTTATGCATAATCTCCAGAATAGACTTACAAGCCGCTGAGGTGCCTTCAGGAGTAGAGAGGATAGTAATTGACTTCTCAGCAGCCCCTGCATTCTCTTTGCGATGAACATCAATTCTGAGAGTAGAAACAGGCAGAAAGAAAAATGAGAACCATAAGCATGTAATCACAATAGAGTGTGGAACTACCAACTGCAAAGTCATGAGAATTCTGGGGAAAAGTGGATGATTCATTTCCCTCAAGAGCAGAAACTCCTAACAAGCCAGGAATAGTGATGACTTAGAGCAAATTTTAATTTCAGGAATACTCCCCTCTTTCCTCAACCGAAGCAAGGACATCTTTTCATTCTGCCCAAGCTGCCATAGAACAAACATCTCATGTCAGAGACAGATTCAGACAAAAGGTTTTCTTCTACTCAAAAACAGGAGCTGGAATGCCTGCCAAGAGAGCTACCTGGAATTCCACAAGCCAGGTTGAACAAATTATTCTTCACAAAATATCCAGTAGGCATTGGATGAGCAGATTTCATTCATCTCCTGTTTACTAGATTCTTTCCGTATTTTGCTTCCTTGATAGCAAAAAGTTCTCAAATAAACAGTGATGGGAATGGAACCAAGAGATGGATGACACGTCTACTTCAAAGAAAAGCAAATGGCCAGTAAGCTCAAATGATGCTTGAATCTACTACAATTATATGCATGCCGATTAAAACAAGATGGCATTTTCTTATAGACCAGATAGTCTGAGGTGGAAAAAAAGCACTATCGGTGAGATGAAGGGTAATGGGGAGCACCCATACTCTTGGAGAGAGTAGGTAGCAAATGCTCAGAATTTGTCAAAAGTAAAATGCTTATCACCTTTGTACCCAATAATTCTACTTCCTAGACTGGTGATCTATCTTCTGAATATGCCCTTTAGTTAATCCTCTTCTTTTTTTTTTTTTTTTTTTGAGGGAAAGGGTCTTACTTATTGTAGCTCAGGCTGAACTCACAATCCTCCTGCCTCAGTCTCCCAAATGCTGGGATTACCACACCTGGCTCCAAGAATTCTTCTTGTAACATTTTCTACAAATACAGTCTCAAATGTGGGCCCAAAGTGGTATTCCTCGCACTTGGCAGTACTAAGATTTTAGGCCAGATTCATTCTTTCCATGGACGGCTTGTCCTGTGCATTGTAGGGTGTTCAGTCACATCCTGGGCTCCACCTACTACATGCCAATAGCACATGGTTCACCCACTTGTGATAACCAAAAACGACTCTAGACACCACCAAACATTCACTGGGGAAACCACTCTGCTTGAGAATGTTTGGCATAGCAATGTTCACTGGAGCACATTTCTAATAGATAGAAAAAGTGGAATTATCTTTATGATGCCCATTAGGAAGAGATGGTTAAATAACAGTGTCTTATCATACAGGTGTTTTTCTTTGTTTACAGTGCCACGGAGCCAACCCAGGGCCTTGACATGCTAGGCAAGAGCTCTACCACTGATCTACATACACCCCCAGTCCAGCTTTCTGCTACTGTTTCTTTTTTCTTTTGTTTGTTTGTTTTTGTTTTTTGGTGGTACTGGGGTTTGAACTCAGGGTCTTATGCTTGCTAGGCAAAAGCTCTACCACTTGAGCCACTCCGCCAGCCCTTTTTGTTTGGGGTTTTTTCAAGATAGGGTCGCATGAACTACTTACCTGGGCTGGCCTTGAACTGCGATCCTCTTTCAGCTACTTTTAAAATGTGGTAAAGTAACATATACTAACATATAGTAAGCAGTCCATTATCTTGTGTGAAAAAAAAGTGCAGTATAGATGTTTTTTAAAAAGTTGCACATTCAGCTGGGTGCTTGTGGCGCACGTTTATAATACCAGCTATTGAGGAGGCAGAAATCAGGAGGATCGTGGTTCAAAGCCAGCCTGGGCAAATAGTTCCCAAGACCCTATCTCAAAAAAACCTACCATGAAAAAAGGGCTGGTGGAGTGGCTCAAGGTGCAGGCCCTAGTTCAAACCCCCACCAAAAAAAAAAAGTTACATGTTAATAGATGCAAAGAACAAAGCCAATAAAGATATGCTTCCAAATTAATAATGACTAATTCAAGAATGAAATGAACCATAAACTCTTACTTGCAATTTGCATATTTGTGTATTTTGAGTTATTTTCTATTGTTTAAAAAGCTTGTGAAACAATTACCCCAAAATGTGTGTTTGGGGGAAAATTAAGTACTTGTTGAGTTCCTTTAGCTCTTTGGGACAAGTAACCATGAAAATGACCACTTTATCATGCCAATTAAACCAAGGTTTGAACTTTCTTAAATGTTTGGTGGAAAACCGAAGATTTTCTGCAGCAGTAAAACCTGTAACTACAAATAAGGGTAATATAGAAATTAAACATATAAGGGGTACCAAGAAATAATAACAAAATATCTTAGATTATAGTTCCAATCCTAGGGCCCATCTTCCCAACCCATTTGAAAACCCAGTGACTGTCAGTCACGTTAATACGCCCTCCTTCAGTGTATTTCCATCCTGTCACTGTGCTGAGAACTGCTAACCTCTGACTCCCTGAGAGAAAGAGATGTTACTCTGGTGATTAAGGTGGCCCCCTGAGACCATTCCAGAAACACAGGTTCTGATAATGATTAATTTTAATGGCAAGAGGAATTAAATCCACTGGATAGAGCTCTACAGAGAAATCATCAGATGTAACCAAAACTTCTTCCCTTCTTTTCTAACCCCTATCTTCCTGCTTTAAGTGAAACAAATGGTACAATTTAAGTCACAGCTCTTCATGTGACAAGGAAATGAGTAGCTCAAAAGGAACAACTCTAATCTGTCACAAGACGAAGGGAAACCATGTAATCAGTTCCTGCAGGTAATGATAGATCAAGGGAAGCAATAAGTTCTTAAATTATAAGATTAAAGCCAGGCAAACTCATCTAGATTATGATTCAATTGTCTTCCCAACCCTCTATATTATGAGGCCAGGGACAGTAATTTTGGATCCAGCCCCAATGTCTCCTGCTTCAATGCAGAGGAAGTCAGCGTATGATGTCACAGCAGCAACACGGACATGCAACTGCTTTGTGTGGGGGTGGGGGTCTGCATGAAAAATGGGTCAGCCAGTTCAGTGCAGACAGGGTACCTATGCTGAGTGTGAGTACCTCCTAGACCTGGTGGAACACACATACACACACACAGAGCAAGGTAGACACAGCCCATAGTTCTAGTCTCCAAAGGAACAGCACGACTCATTCCTCAGATGCACAAAATCCTTTTCCTTACTAAATTTAAGAGGCAAAATAATCTGTAAGTCCAAGGCTTACAGAATGACACTGTTTATACAACCTCATCCCTCGTACATGCCCAGGCTCTTCAGGAAATATGGTAGGCACAAGGGCCAGGGATGTGCCTTGAAGCACTCTTCAAAGGGAAATGGAGAGAGTTCTTCACCAAGGTTCTTTGGGTCAAAATATCCAAACACTGCACAGCAATATGGTTTAGAAGGTAAAAACAGCCAATATATAATGCACTGAGGCTTCCAAATTAAGAAAGTGTCTAAGATCTATGCAAAGGGCTTCAAACATTAACTCACACGGTCACTGCACTCACCTGGCAAATGCAAGAGCCTTCTGTGTGTTCACCAATGGACTCAGCACTGGACTATTGTGATAAAGGAAAATCAATAGTTCCCATTTCCTACTGGTGAACAGAGATCTTCCAATCCCTTAAAACCCGACAGCTACTTGGCAAGTGCGAGTTCCAGGCCAGCCCAGGCAAGTGCCAGATCCAGGCCATCTCAACAAAAATAGTGGAACGGGTAGAAGGGGGAATGAGGGAGAATGATGAAGGGGGTGAATCTAAGTAAAATATATTGTAAGCACATATGAAAATGCCACAACGTATCCACCCTATAAACTATTATATGCAAATAAAAAATTAAAAGAGAGAACTGGGCCTAGTGAGGTATGCCTGTCAGCCAAGCTAAATGGCATAAGATTATGGTTCAGACTGGTCCTGGGCAAAAATGTGAGACAACATCTCAAAAATAACCTAAGCAAAAAGGGGTGACAAAGCTATCAAACAACATCCTCAAGAAAAATCCATTCTAACTTCATGATCTAATCACAAGATAAATTTAGATTGTAAGATGAGCAAGACTTTACTGAAGTAAGCCAAAACTGAAAAACCATGTCTGTTCTGATGACACAGATGAAGTGGACTGGACCTGGAAAACTCCCAAAGCACTTAAGGATGTCAGGGAAGAGGGAGTGAGGCAGAGAACAATCTAGAAACTGCCCTTTTGTCTGTCAGGGCCTTTCCCACCAGAAGAGGATCAGGTATCATTTATTTTCTATTCATGTGTGAAAATTCAAGGTTCCCTTTGAGGTTTTATACAAATGAACACTAAGATATAAAATCACAAGGGTTTTTTTCCCTCTCACATTGGCAAATACTGTAAAAGAGAGTTCCTAACCTTTGTTCAGAAGGGTACCAAGTTCCAGCACAACACACTATTGCTAAGATTTGAAGAGGAAGACATGAACAACCATCACACACTCAGTAAGGCATACTCACTTCGACTGGGTCTGTTTGGTGATGTTCCGAATGGTGGCACCTTCTTTTCCTATAATGGCTCCAACGAACTGGGTGGGAACCAGCAGGCGCAGAGGCAAGTCACATGGTTTCTGCTTGGATCCTGATCCTGGAGACCCCTGCCGGGATGAGCCCCTCTGCCCAGGCCCACGGCGCCCTCGGAGCGGCTGCGAGGGGTTCTGCTGGGTGGCCGTTTCATCAGGGATGTAGGCAACTTTCAAGGTGAAGTTCTCTAACTGGAATCCATTCAGTTTATCTAAGGCTCTAGAAGTTTACAAAGGGCAGGAGGTAGGGGAAAGGGAAAGTGGGTATGACAAATCTTTCAACAAAGCAGCACTTAGAATTATTAGCTCCAACACTTCTGAGTAAAGCAAACAGCAAACCCAAACACACATGATCTCACAACCCATCCAAGCTTTTCTTTAAAGTCCACACAGGGAGAAAAAGGGCTGACCAGTCCTAAAGAGAACGTATTTGCCATCTGCAAATGAAAAATAGAAAGTAAAAAAAAATTTTTTTTTTTTTCAAACTCATGATTTAAACCCAGGAGGTTGGTAATAGCTTAGAAATCCCCAAAGAGCATGAGAGAACTAAATAGGCTAGTCTTCCCCTGGCTAGTGTTTCAAATCAGAATGGAAAAAGACATTAATTAATTCATCCTCTAATACAAATGCTTAGAACATTTAAAGAATCAGTGGATAAACATCTCTAGATCATTTACATGAGACTGATAGAATTTAATACTTAGGACAGTCAATCATCCAATAAAATTTTAGTACCTTATTATGACCCAGCACGAGAAAACAGTCACTCCTGATTTTATAGGCTTTAGGATCCGACTTGGGACAGAGAGGCAGGGAAGTAATGAGGGAGAAAGAGAAAGAGAAGGAAATAGGGAAGCCAATTTTCATCTGTCCATCACATCATGTATCTTCTCGGGGAGAATCGTGAGCTTTTTTTTATTGCACTTTTCAATGTTACATTTATATGGAAATGTTTTAGTTATACTCCAGTTCTTAAGCACACATCTCAGTGAGTTTTCACAAGGTGAACACACACAGACAGATCTAGAACTAGCACACCACCAGAAAGCCCCACCAACACCTCCTTCCAGTAATTACCCCTTTCCTAGACTTCTAATGCCACGATTAACTTTTCCTATTTTTAAATTCTATGCAAGTATGTGTGTGTCCTTGCACCATGCACTCTCATGTCTCAATCTTTTACTTAGTTTTTAAGACTCATCCAAATTGCTGTGTTCTACTTAATCTACATATGTAAAAGGAAGAAAATTCAATAATAAATTGCTTTAGGATATATTACTAAGATTTCAGATGCACATGTAATCACACACACCTTTTGGGCTAGAAGTATGGCTCAAGTGCACAAGGCCCCGAGTTCAATCCCCAGTACCATCCAAAATTTTTAAAAATAAGTAAATAAAATCTAACACCTGTTTACTCCCCAAAGACAACAAAATATAAAACAAGAAAGGCCCCATGTTTTTCCTAGGCCTCTCAGATTCCATTCTAATAGGCTCCCGAGTTCAGTCCACACAGACTGTTTTTTAAGGAAAACAGGCATGAAATTCTGTCTTTGGCTGCTCCAATGTGGTCATTTCTGGCTTGAGTGTATACACTCATGTCTTTATTTGAAGATCTACTTTTACCTCTTAGACAGACAGAGGAGACAAAAAAGGAGATGGGCTTAGCACCACAAAGGCACTGAGCACCTGGAATGGAAGACAGGCAGACACGAAGGCTCACTGGCATCCTCACACTCGGCACTGTGCCCTTCTGCCTCACTTCAATCCCCTGTCCTACGTTTCCAGGAACATGAATGAACCCTTATTGTCAAAGACCTCAGTCATGCAGAAATACGGGAGGAACAAGAAAGGGTTCCGTCATGACCAACAGTCCTGAGGCCCTTCCCAGCGCTGCTATTAACTGTGACACCTCTGCAAATGGACCAGTCCTTCCCACACTTGGCCAGCATGTGGCCATGTGCAGGAGTTTCCTCAAAAGCCCAAATGGGGTCACAATGCACACTGTTCTGTGGTTGGCTGTCGTCACACAAGTATTTAAAGATGACAAACAGGCAAATACTTGTTTCCAATGACCTGATGACAGACCCTAAACACAGTTCTTTTCTTTCCCATGCTCCCCTTTTTTAAGGGACTGTGGATTAAAGATCCTAAAATATTTTGCTTACTTCTGTAAGAAAACAACAACTGAGAAATTTTACTAATACTTATGATGAGTATTTATGAAAGGAGGAGGGGCTGGAGGAGTGGCTAAAGTGGTAGAGCACCTGCCTCGTAAGCATGAGGCCCTGAGTTCAAATCCCAGTGCTGCCAAAAAAAAAAAAAGTTGAAGATGTAGGAACTTCAGCCAAGTTTCTCCTGACCTCTTGGAAGGTCAGGAGAAAAAGATTCTTTCAAAAAGTCTGGGCCCAACAAGAGAATCGACTACATCTGTAGGCATATAAAGGTTATATCCTTTCCCATTATAAAACCAAGTACTGCCGGGCACTCATGGCCCACACCTGTAATCCTAACTACTCAGGAGGCAGAGATCAGGAGGATCGTGGATCAAAGCCAGTCCAGGCAAACTGTTCAAGAGACCCTATCTTGAAAATACCCAACATGAGAAAAGGGTTGGTGGAGTGGTTCAAGTGTTTAGAGTGCATGCCTATCAAGAGTAAAGCCCTGAGTTCAGATTCCAGTACTGCCCTCCCCCACCAAAAAAAAAAAAAACGAAACAAAAAAACCCAGATTCTCACACTCAGGAGGTAGAGTCCCATTACCCAGTGCACAGTCTGGATCCCAGTGGTTCCAAACTCAGGCTGCTCCAGGTAGAGAGCAGACAGCCCCAACTGTGTGTACCCGGCTAACCAACTAAGCAAAGTTCCCAACTCCGCAAGCCCCAGTGCACCAAACTTGGCCATAGCTGAAAAGGCAGAGAGGATCAACCCAACAGCAGAACAATGGCTTCCTCACAACCAAAGATCCTTAGTTTCTCATTTTTCAAATCAACTGCTGAAACCTTCTATGCCCACAGTTTCATATCTACTAAGTTCATGAGAAAATTATAAAATATTTTCTCCAAGTCTACTGTAGCTACAAGACACGAGATGAACAGTTACTATAATTATTCAAAGCATGCACTACTCAACTCTGCTCTGATGCTATTTCAAGTCATTCAGAAGATCTGAGTAATTTTACTGGTGGATAGCACTTAATTGTATTACTAAGAAGTTTACTGGGATGGCGAAAAAGGCCTTGATAAAATAGGTAATTCTATCTGAGGAACAGGGGTGGGAGAGAAGTAAATTGAGACCTAGAAAAGTTAAACTTTCCCAGAGATCTGAATAGTAAAAAAGAAAAAGAGTGTGGATGACCAGAAATGAGCTTTCTAGTCCTGCTTCAACACTAAGTAACCACGGTAACCTCAAAAAGGTCATTTTCCTGCCTCACCTCTAGAACTGAGACGACGGAACTTATGGTCTCTCTGCATTCTCAGCTTCCAAGTCTGAAGTTTATGGGTCTTGTGCAAACTAAGCACGTGCTCCACCATGAAATGCACCCCCAAGCCCTATAAAGTCTCCTTCTTCTTATTCTGCAGCGTCACAACTGTGTAACAAGTAGACCCTTGCAAGATGAGATTCGGCCATAGTTAAAAAGTAGCAAGCTCAGTTCTCTCCTTGTGCCACTCCAAAGTTTGAATGTCCCCAATAAAATTCCTGTTGAAATTTAATCCCCGCTGTGAGGTATTAAGAGGGTAGAAACAATCTGTGGAATTTGGAGATGGGACCTCTGGGAGATAATTAAGGTTAAATGAGGCCACAAAGGTAGGGCCCTAGTCCAATGGAACTGTGCTTTACGCTTGCAGAGCAGGTGCTCCACCACTGGACTCACGTCTCCAGTCCTGGGAGTAGAGACTTGAGCTTGACATGTTAAGTTCTATGCAGCCGCAGGACTCTACCAGAGTCCCCACTAGCAGAAAGGCCCTCAGCAAATCTGGAACTTCCCAGCCTTCGGAACTGTGGCCAAGTAAATCTTTATCCTTTGTAAATTACTCAGTGTGGATTACTTAGAGATAGCTACAGGAAACAGACCATGACAAAGAATAGAGGTTGATATACAAAACTCAGCACTAATTATAAAAAATGCTGTAATACTATTGCAAGGATGCAGCTAAAGAAAATAACTATGGACACAGCCCAGTTATTTACCTACAAAGGGCTTCATGACTAAACTGACTCTAAAAGCAAAACAAAATGGCTCAAGTGGTAGAGAATCTGCCTAACAAGCATAAGACCCCCGAGTTCAAACCACCAGGCAAAAAAAAAAACATTAAAAAGCAAAACAACAACAAAGGCAAAAACCCCATACCACATCTACAAAAAAACCCCAAAAGCAAAGCTACTGAGTGTTAGAGATGTAGCTTAGGAGTAGAGTGCATGCTTAAGATGTTCAAGCCCCGAGTTTGATCCTCAGTACCAAAAAAAACAAAACCAAAACAGCTACACACACCTTAGATGCACAGCAGAGAGCTGGATGAATGAACTATGACAAGGATGAAATACTACATAGTGGATACAAACCATGAAGTGGGTACAAAGTACAAATACACTTTGTGAAAAACACAAAAGTTTGCATAATGATCCAATTTCCAAAGTTATGGTGCATGGGACAAAGTCAATGAATCCAAATGGCAAATGTAAGAGTGGCTATCTCTAAACAGAAAGAACGTCCTCCCTCCCTTTTTTCTGTCATTTTGTTTATTTTTTGAGTAAATGTCTTGCTAGTAGCCGAGGTGAGACAGGAACTTGCAATCCTCCTGTCTCGGCCTCCCAAATGCTATGATTCTATTTCTTGTTCCATAATAAATCTACCTATACAAATTTTAAAGTCTAAATGAGAACTTCCTCCCTATAGCCATGAGCCAAGTTGCTTTGAACACTTCTAACCATAACTACGTTTGCCTAACACAGATCCTCACACTGATGTAAAAGTACCACAAGAACAGCTTCAAAGCACAAGCATACCTCTTCTAACAAAAATAAACTTTACAAGTAAGAACCATAAAGGAAAGAAAGCATAAGAACTACATGTCTACACGTTCTACAGGGCTGTTTCTTTATCACACATGACAAATTCTCCAAAGAGCACTATCAGTCCCCTCACCTTCATCTTTCCCAGTACTGGGGATTTGAACTCATACTTGCTAGGCAAGTGCTCTACCCACCTAAGCCACATCCCAGTCTAGTCCTTTGACTACTTTATCTCAGCATCTCTGTGACAGCGAAGGAAGTAGGCAACCCAGAGCCTCAGGCTCTCTTGATCTGAGTACATCCACCAAACACAAACTTTACTTTGTAATGATATTTAAGTGTTTACTGTTTTTATTAATTTCATTGTCTTAATAATTTAGTAATTCAAGACAAGCTTAAAACAAAAGTTCTGTATTTTCAATGAGTAGTGAGCTATGAAGCTTTGCTTTTCTTAGCCACAAGGTGGCAGGAATTACCATGAAAATTCTGTTTTAGAGACAGCATGTTTGAGGGATCCTCTTAAGAGTGGCAAGCAACGCCCCTTACGTAGCAAGAGGTGGTGGCTTCAAACACTTCACCTGGATGCCTCGCTCCTCACCATCAGTGGTCAGCTATCACTTAAGTGCAGTGTACTAAACAACAGAGTACCACCAGCAGCGCTGAGACATGCTCAGAAAATACATAATAGCTGCAACCTTTGGAGCTCGTACCCCCGTCCAGGCATTTTAAGTAGTCTTGGGCTGGAACTCGGAGCTCCAGCATGCTAGGCAAGTGCTGCATCACTGAGCTCCATCCCCAGCCCTTGTGATAAGTGTCTTAGAGGTATCACCTTAGCTCCTCCACGGCCCCATGGGCTAAAGACTTTAATGATTCCCATTTCAGAGATGGAAGTGAAGCATAACACATTAACTTGACCAAAATCACAGAAAACTGGTAACAAGTCCAGTCCAGGCGACTGGACTCTGAAATGAAGCCTCTAAACTCTTAAGTTTCTACTCACATTTCACAAGCACATCCCAGTCACAAAGACTTCCAAGCAGCAAATGCAAACAAGAAAGAGTTCAACTAAGAACTTCAATGCAGGGACTGGCAGAGTGGCTCAAGTAGTAGAGTGCATGCCTAGTAAGCATGAAGCCCCGAGTCCAAACCCCAGTGTCACACACACAAAAAAGGCTACTTGACTCAGGCAGGTACTAAATGTTAGGTGTTCCCTCTCCAAATTCTCTGATTTCATCAGTGGGAGGCGCATGATTGAGGACAAAGGCTTTGCCTTTATCACTGACAGCCTGGAGCTAAGTGACTGAATATTAGAGTAAGAGTTAGCATGACTTCCCTAACTGAAGTTACTTACTTACCTAATCACACAGTTCCTACCCAACAGACTTCCCCTCCTCCTTTGCTACCACTAAGCCCTGCCAGTCTCAAAGTTATTTACTCTGTGGTGAAGTTGTTCTCATGCTTCTTCAAAGGTATGTAAGGTTGTATTTCCATGTTTTTCTTGCTAACCTCATATAAGTTTTCTTCCTCATTACTGTAGCACTAGGATTTGAACTTGCTAAGCAAGTGCTCTACCAATTGAACCTCTAGCCCATTTTTTCCCGACAAGTTATTTTTTTGGATAGAGACTTGTATTCTTGCTTGGGACCAGCCTCAGGATCCTCGTACCTATGCCTCACAGCATAGCTGACATCACAGGCACATGTCACCATATCTGTCTTGTTGACTGAGATGGGATCTTACTGTTTCTGTAGGCTGACCTCAAACCCAGTTCCTCCTGATCCCCACCTCCCAAGTAGCTGGGACTATAGGCATGAGCCGTCATACCCGGCTCATGTAAGTTTTCAATAAAACAAGTAGGACAAGTCTCTGACAATCTCTAAATATCCTTGGGTTTAACCATGTATTATACCATATTTTCCATCCAGTAAGGACTTGACTCTACCAAGTATTCAATTTAGATCTTTTCTGTAAAGAATAAAATATGTGAGACAAATGGAGCTTCTGCATTTTCACTACCCTCACACTTTTTTACCTCCCAATCTGCTGAGGGTCCGAAGGGTGATTTTCTTGGTCTTCTTATGTGATATAGAACAAAATTTGTTAAATATCAATTAAGCAAACCACAATTTCCCTAATGTCTTAGACCGCATATGAACTGTGAAAAAAATTAATGAAGGAAGGATACAAATAGAAAGAAAAATAAAAACTTAAACATATTAGAAGCCTTCAGGGTCACTTATGAGAGAAATGAAAGTTAATGGGATACCACTTTTTATCTACTAGACTGGCAATTGATAAAGCTGTACATTGGGCAGAGTATGGAGAAAGATCGGTGGAAATTTACAGTACTCTGAGCTCTCCAAAGGATAACAAGGTAAAAACTGCAATTCTCCTTCTAGGAATTTATCCAATAGAGACACACACACATACACACCCAAGTGACACATGCAAAAGGGGTTCCCCACGGCACTGCTCATGACTGTGAACAGTCTAATCGTCCAATCTGGAATTAACTAAACAAAGTCATTCCACACCCACACAATCACAATCCAGGCAACTACAAAAATACAGGTACAAACACTCAAATGTACCAAGGAAGAAAAATCCAATCATGCATTCCTCCACATGGTCATCTTGACAAGAGGGTAAGTTAGCTGGGTGAACAATACTGAGAAAATTTGCACTGTGTATTTCTTTGGGTTGTTTAAATTTTGAGCCATGTGAATATTATCAATTTTAAAATAAAGTTTCATTTCTGTCTTACAAATTTCCCTCTCCTTCCCAGGACTAGCTTTCCTTTCAGAGTCCTTCCATGTGAGGACTGCCTTTGGTAACCCAGCTCAAGTCCCATTCTTGAGGCTCTCTTCACCTTTCCCCTTTCGGGCTCAGGGTCAGCCAGTAGGGTCCCTTCTTTCACTTTTCCCACAGAAAGGACAGTCTGTTCCTCCTGTCTCTGGAAGTGGTTAGGACTTCCATAGTCAGCTGGCACTCAGTGCTGTCCTGCTGGGTACGTTGATGCCATTCCTCAGTGTTCATGCTCTGGGCAGAGCTGGCAAAGGCAGGATTTGTGGGACCCTCCTTTTCTCTCTCTAGCACTCTGTCAACTCATTAGATTGTACGTAGCCTACAAAATTATCAGAGATTGACCTGCAAAGTTTTGTTAACTGCACTGGAATATACTTTTTACACAAATCTAAAAGCACATTGGTTTAACGTCTGCCTGCTTCTGTCAGTAGTAATCATTAGAGAATTCAGATAGCAAGAAAACAACACATGATCAACTTACCAGCTTCAGATAAAATAGTAAGAACATGTCATGAGGAAGGAAAAAAGAAATCTATGTAATTTGAAAACAATATCCATGCCCATGACTTTTGGCACATAGGGTGCAGCTCAGCTTTGTACTGTATCATTCTATTAGTGGTATTAGAGATACATTGAAGATGTAATAAACTTTAACCAATGCAAATTCTTACTAGACATTCACACATAAAAAGAAAGGTATATCTGGAGGGTCAGAGTTTATGAAACACAGTTTTTACCCACTAGCCCTTCTCAAATTTGAAAGCCACAAAATACAAATTGCTGTACTTAGCCCTAGTTATAACATATAGATAAAAAGTTTCAAACTGCTTACTGTCTAGCTTGATCCTTACTGGAATAGGTTACATTTACCACTGCAGTTTCGGAGTCAGTGTTCACTGGAGGAAGAGAAAAACAAAGAGAATGAAAGTTAGTTTTCTTTCTGCTTCCTTCCTTCCTTTTACGAATTAGAAAGCAATTCAGAATACATGTACCTTGCTCACAGCTCTCCACCACTCCATACTGGACTAGTAAACTATCCAGCACCTAGCAGGAGGGGGAGAGAAAATTGTACATTTTGAGTTCCCGTCATTAGCCAGGGCAGGAATATGTTTTAAAATCACTAGGTAACTGTGATTTAAAAAAAAAAAAAAGAAACAAAAAGTAAACTGGGCTTTGCATTACAGACTAAGGAAAGACACCACATTTGAGGGACTTCTCTCTTCTCACCAGCCCATACCTGCTTCAGCTTTTTTTTTTTTTCCTTCAGTGCTGAGGATGGAACCCAAAGCCTGTGCATGCTAGGCAAGCATTCTTATCACTGAGCTACATCTCCAGCCCTTGGGTTTTTTTTTTTGAGACAGGGTTTCAACCTATAGCCTTGAACTTGAGATACTCTGCCTTAGCCTCCCATATGCTGGGATTATAATGGTGCCATCCATCTTCCTGACTTTTATCTAATTTTCTGTGACTAACCAAGAAGAAACATCTGGATTCTCTGCTGTTATGTGAGTTACTAAACTGACTTTCCCCTCTGTCCAAACAAAGGATGGCCCAGCATTTTTTATTACAAAATTATTATTTCCTGCTTTGTTACTTTGTGAAGTTTGAATTTTTTTACTTTGTTTTCAAGAAGTAACCTAAAATTTCCTGTAACACTATAAAAACGGCATTACCTTCAAAAAAGGAAAAAAGAATTAACAGTGGCTCAGCAAAGTGTTCAAAGCCACAGCAGCCCATCTTTTGAGGCTGAAGGAAAAAGGAGTGCCTACTCCTCATGCACACTTGGACATGCCATCTTACTTCCTCCTTGTACACAAAGTCACAAGACAAGGGCCCAAGTTAAGAAATGCAAGTTTTATCTGTAAGATGTTCCTGTCCCAAGAACTTCCTTTTACAGCTCTATCAAGTGGAACAGAACAGAATCGTCTTTGGGCAGATGGGCAAAATGAAGAAAACACATTTGATATTCTACCTGGAGTCGTGAATTAAAGACTAAGACATGTGACTATAAGCGTGTAGACAGAGGTGTAAAATGAAGGATACGTTTCTAAATCTACACGAGGCTGGAAAATGTCAGTTTGAAGCAATTTTCACCTTCCTTCCTGTAATGATAATTATTACACTGTGTATGTTACTGTAATAGAGACAATTAAAATAACTATAAATGTATTATAATACGAACTGTAGGTGCGTGTCTCACCAATACAAAACAAATTCAGTGCCCTTACCTTCTAAAAACTGACATTTTTTTAAAAGTAAAGTAAGTTCCTATAAATTTACAGGGAACCACTTACTCATTAGTTTAATTACAATAGTGAAGGGCAGTCCCTTGAAAATGTTCTCTGGCACCAGGATACATCAAACTTTTAAGAAACTAGGACTGGAGGTATGGCTCAAACAGCAGAGTGCCTGCTTTGCAAACATGAAGCCCTGAGTTCAAATCCCAGTCCCTCAAAAAAAAAAAAAACCAAATTAAGAAACTAAAAGCCTGGCTAAAGGCAGGCTCCGGTGGCTCACACCTGCAATCCTAGCTATTTAGAAGGCAGAGATCAAGATTATGGTTCGAAGTCAGCCTGGGCAAACAGTTCATGAGAACCTATTTTGAAAATAAAAAACACAACAGAGCTGATGAAGTGGCTCAAGCAGTACAGCACATGCATGAGAACCTGAGTTCAAACCCCAGTACCACCAGAAAAAAAGGAAAGAAAGAAACATGCTAAGCCTGGCATGGTGTACATGCCTGTAACCCCAGGTACTTGGGAAGCAGAAGCAAGAGGTTTGAGAGAGCTTGAGGACACCCTGGGCAAAGTTAGAGAAACCCTATCTCAAAAGCAAATTAGAAGGGGGAAGGGGAGGACTGAGGGCATGGCTCAAGTGGTAGATTGCCTGCCTAATGAGACCAAAGCCTTGGGTTTAATTGCCAGAAATACAAAAAAGAAAAGAAAAAAATATGCTAAATTTTTATGGCAAGTTGCTAGAAACTTTAGACAGTTTCTTCTAAAGGAACCTTTACCTATGTGGTATCTTTTATACTTTGTCTACTGGTTCCAGTTTGAAATCTGCTACAGGATTTCTCTGAGAACACATTTTCTTCTTTTAAAAAAGGTTGATTTCTACATGTTAATGGAATACCCTTTTATCATAAGTTTTGATTTGGTGAATTTTCTCTGAGTGGAGTATACTAGGAGAAGCACATTACTGCGCCTAATGTAGCTACCATCAAAAAGCTTAATTTTCACAGTTTTCTTTCTAAGTATTTAAATGACATGACATAAAACTTTATTCATCTGTCTCAGACACTAGTATGTCTACTCCAGAAGAATGGGAGATTTTTGTTCACTGAGTTATCCCCAGCATCTAGATTACACAGGTGCATGGAGAGGACTGCAGACATGGCTTAAGCAGAGAGCACCTGATTAGCAAGTGCTAAGGCCCCAAGTTCAAACCCCAGTACCACCAAAATTTTTTTTCACTGCATATTTTGTGTAAGATTTAACACATCTGAAACAAAATTGTTTGTACAGTTAAACATTCTATTCCTAAGAATAAATAAGTAATACTGGTCATTGATGACACTGTAAACAAAGCTTCTACAAAGGTAACTAAAAATCATTGTACAGTAAAAACAATAAACTTCATTGTTTGTAAATTCTACTCCAATAAACCTGACTTTAAAACAAAACTTCACTCCTTCAAAGGAAGAGGTTCGATACCAACCTTGTACCTAGTTCAATACATGGTGGGGGAGGGGGTGTAGTCACACTATAGGTGACTTTCAGTGGATCTTTGTTGCCTACTCAAAGTTTTATGCACAAGTTTTATGTGTAATCACAACTGAAAGAATGGGGGGGTGGGCTCTTGTTAATAACCTACTAAGATTCCCAAATCTCAAAAGCATTTCCAACCCCCAAACAACTTAGCCAGTTTCCTTCAGTCTATTCTGAATCTGCTTTCATTGCAAGTTGTACAATGCCCTCCCATGCACTGAAGCCTCGAGGAGTAAATACAACCTATCTTGATTAGTTCTGACATTCTGTCTCATCCTGCATTGATAGGAATGTATGCCCATGTCCCCGATATCAGTCACATAAACTATTTCCTCTCAGTTCCCAGGACACCTATCCAGATCTAACTCTTCTATCTATGTCAGCCACAAATATTTCATCGAAAACCGAATTTAGAGGCGAAAAAAAGAAAAAGAAAAAACCTTCCATTACATGTTTCTAACACTTCCACAAACCTTTCACAAACCAAAATCCATATCTAAATGAATTCACTCTACTCGAGCTAGAAGGGAAGCATTTCCATGTGCACAGGTAAGTTTAAATTCCACCTGAAGGAGAAAGGAGGCAGTCAAAGCAAATTAAAGCCTCAACAGAAATGTCTTGGTAGACTCCCCCCTTTTTTGCATTTAGGACTTCAAATCCCCCAAAGTTCAGCGATGTTTTGAAAATGTTTACCCAAATGTCAAAATAACATAGAAAGATCCACATGATAAATACAGAGATTGTCATTTTCCTGAACATGGTGGAAAAGAATTAAGATCACTCATAATACCCCAAATGCCATCAACTGATGAATTTAGACAAAACGTTACATCTTTATAGAATGGAATATTATTCATCCTTAAAAAAGAGATACTTACACATACAACAACATAGACATTATACTAGGTGAAAAAAGGTAGGCACAGAAGACCGCATATCATATGATTCCATTTGTATGAAAATGTTCCAAAGCTGTATGAACACTGTACATATCTACTAACATTAAACATCATTGCACTGTATACATTAAGTGGTAGACGATATAGGATATGATTTATATCTCAATAAAGTTGGTAATTACTTGGTAACAGCTTTAGTTTTATTGAAGCTCAATAATCTGTATATACCATGATCAATTTCCAAATACTTTTATATTCATGAAACCATCACATCATCAAGATAACAGCTTCTCTTTATTCCTCACTTCAGTCTAGTAGCCAGTTTATTTGTACTTACTTGTGATCACTGCAATACAGCTGAAAGCTAGGTACATCCAATGTAACCAGTCTCAGACCTACCTGTCTCACCCCCGCTCATGCATACACTCAAAACTAGCTGTATTTCAACTGCTATCACTAGAGGCATGAACATCACATTTTGCAAACAAACCCCCTGCTTGTTACTTATTCCTTATTCCACTGCTCGGGCCCCATCACCTCTCACCCATCTGAACCACGTGTCTGACTGACACGCTTGCCTCCTGCTCTACACCCCAACACTACCCTGCCAGAAGTTAGTACCCTTCAGAGATTTCAAATTGTTGATCCAAGTTGTCCACACTTCAACATGGAATAGGAGGCTGTTAGTTCCCTGGTACTGCTTATCTTATTGATAGATGAAACATACTTCCCTGCATCTATGTGCCAACCACACCCTCAAGACTTGGTAAAGTGCTTCCCCTCTGCCTCTGTAACCCCTAATGCTCTCTGGAAATGAAAGCAGCACCGTTTGATAATCTCCTTCCTTATCTTAATACACCCACTAGGCAAGTGATTTTTAACCTTATGGATGTGATTGTCATGCGTGTCACAAGTAATCCATAGTAATCTATTCTTTAGTCACATTGGCTTCCATATTTAGGCTGGAAGGTATTTTATAATACACATGTATGACCTTAGATTCCAAGTCTTCCTTATTTTGCTGTGTGTTTCAGAAGCTGATGGGGCAGTTGAGCATTACTACAGTCTGTATGTCAATCTATCTTCTGAATGTCCCTCTGGAAATGGGTTACCCCTTCAACATGGCACTCCAAACACAGCTGCCCTGACTTCTAAGGGCTGTTAAGAGAAGGGACCATGTCTTACCTTCGAACCCAATGCTTAGCTAGCTCTGTGAGGAACAATGAAACATGAGGAGTTAAAAAGAAATCACACAACAGTTTTTGTCTAAGGGCAAAGAAAACTAATTCTACTTTAGAAGTCCATAGTAATTTAAGCTTATACGTATTTGTCATAAATTCATATAAAAAGACATGGAAGTAGAAAGTCACAAGCAATGCAAAAACCACCATGAAATTGAAGCAATATTCAAAGCAGGGGCATTTAACGTCTTGTTACTCTAACAAACCTTGCCAAATTTCAAAACAGTCTCAGGCACTGGGAAAGTAACCATAAGGAAGATATTTTGATTACTCCTCATTTCAGTGAGATGGTGTGAACATCTCCACAGAATCAACATTGTGAGCTAGGAATGTGGACAGGAAGGAAACTTCCTTCAGATACAGCTCAATACATTTTGTAGAACAGGAACTGCTTTGGCAAATATAGGTAAAAGCACCCCAGGAACTCTGCTCCTTTATACCTCTGTGAGAAGACTAGCTATGTGGCCAAACAAAGAACAACCCGATATTGTAGGTCCCAATAATCATTTCTAGTAAAATTCAAATACAAGATAAGGAACTGCCATTTCATTATTTCTCTACAATAATACCAACATAATTACTGGATAACATCCAAACCCTTACACCAAAGTCTGAGAATGACATTCAGGTTGACAAAGTCATGTATTGTACACACAGACCAGATCATCTTCAATCTCATAAATCCTCCCGTGCACCATCATTACCATGGTTAAGCCAAGAGGACAGCTCAGCTCCCATCATTCCACATGGACATTCCAGTGTTGGAGCTGCAGAAAGCAAAGTCTCATAGCTTTCTGGAAACCCTCAGTTTTCACAAGTTAGATCCTCTAACAAAGGAAGGTAATAGTACATTAGGATTCCATACAGTCACGTGACCACAGGGACCAACAAGGTTACCATGCCATCTGTTCCTATGAAGTTACACAGTAGAAGCATCCAGATGTAAGTGGCTTACATTATGTTCCTATCGGGCAGTGCTGAGCTAGACTGGTTTTTAAAAGCTGAGTTGACCGAATCACATCCTCCTCTAAACTCTAAGGGCTTCCCTTTGTATGGTGGATAAGACCCCCAAATCCCTAACGAGTGCCTGAGGTTCCTGTGTGATCCACTCATCCCACCTCTGTTTCACTTTTCTAACCACACTGGCCATCTTTCGGTCATGAATTGTGGCCAGTAATGGTTGAGTGCTTCCTAGCACCCACTCCATCCAGACATTTGATCTACCTTAACTCACTCAATCCACACAATTCCATAAGGTGACATTATCACATTTTATAGATGGATAAACTACAGCACAAGAAGGTTAACAGTGTGGAGCTTGGATGGTTAAGTGGAGAAATGATTCAAAACCCAGCTGTGAGATTCCAGAGCACACCATTGTAACCACTTGGTCTAACAAGTTGCTTCTTTTCACCATACAATTTAAGTAAAATAGAAACATACCAGACTGAAACCAGTTCAGTTCTTACTTAGCCATCACTTGCACTGGAAAACAAGAACTGCCCTCTGACAGGTAGAGTTTTATCTACTCTCAGGGTCGATAAGCTCATGTTCCAAGTACTAAATACTACATTTCCATGTACGCTGGTCAGATGGCATTAGCCAGGAGAGTTTGTGAAACACTTGTAAAAACATTCCAGCTAGTATAAAATTAGGAGTCTTTTTGATCGACCTGCTTCTACCCCCAACTATAGAAGAAACCACTTTCTGTTTGCTAAGTATCTTCAGATGGTTTTGTCAAACAAAGACATTAGGAAAATGTAAGTCAAAACACCATAAGGAGCTATTGCTTCATACTCATTAGAGTGGCTATGACATAAAAGAAATAATAATGATGCGAATAATGGTAGAAAATAACAAATGCTGGCAATTATATGGAACAACTGGAACCCACATGACATTTTTGGGAAGAATGTAAAATTAATGCAGGTACTATGGGAAACAGCATGGTATTTCCTCAAAAAGTTTAAACACAGAATCACCAGGACTACAGGTTGCGGCTCAAGCAGTAGAGCGCTTGCCTAGCAAGTACAAGGCTCTGAGTTCAAACCCTAGAACTACCCAAAAATATATACAAAGAACATTACCATATGATACAGCGATTACACTTCTGGCTACATACCCAAAGCAAGAAATCATAAGTATTTGTATACCACCATCCATAGCAGCGTTATTCCTAACAGCCAAAGGTGAAAGCAATCCGGTGCCCACTGAGCAATGAAAGGACATATACAAAGAACGGAATATAATTTGGCCATCAAAAGGATTAAGTACAGATTCCTGCTGCAGTGTTGATGAACCTGAAATGCAGTATGCTAAATGAACTGTCAGACACAAAAGGTCATATAGTGTATGATTCCACTTACCTGGATAAGTGAGTCCACAGAAACAGATACTAGAATATGCTTGCCAGGGGTTGAGGATAGAGGAATAGGGAAAAACTGCTATCAGGGAGCTGCTTTTTGGGATGATGAAAATGTTCTAAACTTAGCAGTAATGGTCATACAACCTTGTTAATATGCTAACACCTACTGAATCATACTTTGGGTAATTTTATATGAATTTCCTCTTATTGCTTTTAAAAGAAGTATTTGTATATGTTTATTCTTACATGTTCACACATATACCCATAGAAGAGCAGTATTTTGATTAGTTCATTTTCACACAAGTAGTATATCAAGTTTTGTTTACATATTTTACATATACTATTTTACTCTTTCAAACAGAGCTATTAATCCTCATTTCAGATGAGTAAATGGGTAGATTTTAACCACCTAAAATGCTAAAGCATGACATTCTCACTTTGCCCCCCACCCATCTGATGTCCTGAGGACCAGTCCATGTTGACAAATACAAACTTAGTTCATTTGTAACTGCCACATGAAAGACCACAGTACAACTATTATTCTGCTACATTTTCTTTCTTTTTTTTTGCAGTACTGGGGTTTGAACTCAGGGCCTACATCTTAAGCCACTCCAGCAGCCCTTTTTTTATGTGAAGGGTTTTTTGAGATAGGGTTTCACGAACTACTTGCCTTGGCTGGCTTTGAACCTCAATGCTCCTGATCTCTGCCTCCTGAGGAGCTAGGATTACAGGTATGAACCACAGGTGCCTGGCTTCTGCTTCGTTTTCTTCAGCCCCCTTCTGTCACAGCACTCCACCCCAACACACCATATAGCCTGGGGAAAGTCAAAGGGGTGGACAGAGAAGGCTACCTTACACCCTCCACCTCCGCCGCAGGCCTCAGCCCTAAACCAAAAATGAAAGGTTAGTGAATCCCATAATCAGCCAAGTGTTGTAGCTCAAGCCAGCACTTGGGAGACTGAGGCAGGAGGATCATGAGTTCAAGGCCAACCCAGGCTACACAGTGAGACCTTGCCTCAAGAGCAAAAAACTGAATTCTAGAATCAAACAGCAGTTTCAGAACTCAGTAACTTACTCCTTCAACAAACAAGCAGGTTTTATCACTCCAAACAACTACAAATCACCAGAGAAAGGGGAAAGGTAACAATCAGGTCAAAAGTCCAGTTACGATTCCAACACAATTCTGAGTAAAATTACTGATTAAGGAAGTTACTTTTATAAACAAGGGGGAAAACACCCAAGGTGACAGTGACCTCTAAAGCGGTAGTAGCCCATGCAGATGCTGCATTTTACTCAGTGCCCCCATTTAACACTTTTTTAAAGAAAGTAATAGAAACACTGAGAAGATAAAAGAGGTAGGTTCCACAGTCAATAATGGTAAGAATGTCTCCCACAAGAGTCAGGCCTTCAGCTGAGGATTAGCTGTTCTTCTGGCCCCACTGATCTTATCATAAACTACCCGGAACATTTAAATGAAGGGAAAATAGAAAACTCAGACTCTCCCACTGAGGCCAGGGCTGACCATCTCATGAGCAGGGCTCAGCCTCACATGGAATAGGTGTAGTAAAGAATATCAGACCTTGCTCAGCACTGGTGGCTCACACCTATAATTCTAGCTATTTGGGAAGCTGAGATTAGGAGGACTGTAGTTCGAGGCCAGTCTGGGCAGACAGTTCACAAGACCACATCCCTAAAATAACCAGAGCAAAATGGACTGGAGGTGTGCTGTAGAGTGCCTGCTTTGCCTGATTTGCAAGCAGGAAGCCCTGAGTTCAAACTCCAGTCCCACCAAAAAAAAAAAAAAAAAAAAAAAATCAGATCTTGCAAATTTTGGTAAAAACTGACATTAAAACAGACTAATAGTTTTGAAAGACAGCAGTTCCAATTGCAACACCAAATGATCACAGCTAATAATAAATGAAAAAATGTTAGGGTAAATATGCAGTACTAACAAGAAGGCACTAAAAAAAGCCTATGCTTTGCTGGTAGAAAAGTACTTCAAACATACATTTTACAATGGGTTAAAAAAAAAAAAACCCTGAAGGCCCAGTGCTAGGGAGGCTGAGGAAGGAGAATCATGAGTTTAAGGCCAACCTAGGCTACATAGAGAGAGACCCTGTCTCAAACAAACAAAAAAGAAACCAGACATAAAGGGCCATACATTGTATGAATCCATTTATAGTAAATGTCCAGAATAAAGTCTGCAGAGATAGACAATAGGTTAGTGTTTCTAGGCTCTGCCAAGAGAGGAGGTAAAAGGAAGGACAACTGATTGTTAATGACTATGAGATCACGTTTGGGGGGCAAAGAAAATGTTCCAAAATTAGTGGCGATGGTTCCTAACTTGGTGAATACACTTAAAAACCACTGGATTGTATGTTTCAGTAGGATGTTTTAGGGTATATGAATTATACTTTGATTTTTTTAAAACAGAAAAATGTTTAAAAAAATGTAAAATTAGTCATACAATATGACGTGGCCATACCGAAAATGCTCACAATATAGACTGAACTATAAGCCCTGTAACAATATTGCTATTGAGAGAAAAATACTTTTATTTTCTTCTTTCCTTATCACTTTCCCGGTTCTCTACCACGAACATATAATCTTCTACTTAAGAAGGAAAATAAAAACAAACATCTGACTGGACTATATGGGCCTTCTAATTGTTTTCAAAAATAAGGAATGACAAGAAAATAGATGCTTCTTCTTTCCTCTTCTTCAGGCTGTCCTGGGGAAAATACAACTAAATCATGGCAAAGCCAAACACAGGGACTACTTGGGCAGGGCAGAGGGAAAGGTGCTCACCACACCAACCCACTTGGGCATGCACAATTGCTAGGACAAGGTCAGAGTGCTGGGAGGGAGGGGACGAAGGCCAAAAGTCACAAGGAGCTCTCTCTCCATGGAATTTGTTTCCATGTATTTCCTGAGAGGTTTAGTTCCTTTTTAACACTGGAAGAATAAATCATCACACTATTGCTGAGCTAGTGTCAAAAGTTGTCTGTACTATTATCTTTGGAGTTTTCTTCTCAAATTTATTGTCAGAGCAAGGAGGTTCTATGAGGCAAAGCAGGGTTTCCCCACAGCTGCCATTGCTCATTCTCTAACCATGTATATTCAAGAAATAAAGGTAAGAGCCAACCACATCTCTATTACATTTTCTGTACTTAGCCAGTGACACCTTGTCTCAAAACAAGCAACAAAAAAGACTGCTTAATTAAGCCCATGACTATGTTTTCAAAATCCTATTGTGCAAGCTTCCCCTCTCCCAGATCCTGTCCCTCAGATTGTACCAAAATCCTGTTTTACGCTGCTTAGAAAAGATGTGAGTACCAATTTTTTAGCACAAATGTGTTGAGATTGAAAGCAGGCATGCTTAAGTCATTTTAAGGTTTAAATAAGAGACAGCTAGTTCTCTGAGGTTCTGATTACTCACTAACCAAATGTGCCTGGAATATTTTAAAGTCACCGTAGAATAAAAATCTCAGTTTTTTCAACTGTCAACTACTCCTTCTCAAGCCCCCATTTCTACCCACAGACTGGAGAGTCCCTGTGTCCTAGTTCCACTTGCTGTTCCCCATACATACTTACTTCTATTTAGTGACTTTCAATATATCCTTCCACATAGGTGATATCCACAGAGAACCCCAGGTATTTCTTACAGCTCATAAATGAACTGAACTCTTGCATAGGTGCATTTAAGAGGACAAGTCATCTTCAATGGACCCCACCCCGCCCATAAGTGTCAATCTCTAAGACAGTTTGGGAGGTTCCGAACCTGGTAATTTCCTCGAATACAGAAAAGTTGTTTTCAAATTAATGTTGAGTCACAAAAGCAAGAAGCATCCACTACGTTATGAGTTTTGAGTTTAAAACTATTGAGAGTCCCTATGGCTCTAAGAGGAGAAAATTCATGGGATTATTAATAAGGTTCAAGACTACTGCCAAATGTTACAACCTCATCGCTCATCCACTCCCAACTGGTTCCCTACTAACCACCTCTGAACTAGAACACACTTTAGGTCTTATTACCTCTAGGTAGTAACCTGGTCACCCCAGTCTTGGTTAACCCCCTGTCCTGGTTTGAATACTTATGTCCACAATTACCTATGGATATAACTCTGATCCAAAGACTCACATCCTTCTAAGAAGAGAGGAATTTGGATAGACACATTCATGAGAACATAATGTGACCACAAAGACAGAGATTAAGTGGTACAGCTGTAGGCCAAGGACAGTCACAGTTAGGAGACAGTTTTGCCTGCTACTTGATTTCAGAATTCTAGTCTCCAGAACTATGAGAGAATGAATTTCTGTTGTTTTAAGCCTTCTGGTTTGTGGGGAACAGCCCTAGGAAATTAATACACCCCTCTATCCTTAGTAAGTAATTTGTGCCTAACCCAGAGGGGCCTGTCTTATGACTTAACAGGCTACCGGACTGGTTCTTGTGAGAACAAGACTCTTTTCTTCACTGCTCTATCTAGAATGGGCCCTAGCTCAGAGTCCCAGACTTTGAGAATCCAACACAGTCATGGACAATCTTACCTTACCTAGCAGCCTCTATATCTAGATACTCTTGTTTCTTCACAAGCATTATCTCATTTAATCACCCAAACAACCTTCCATGGTAGATATTAACCCGGTTTTCAAGATGGAAAAAGTGAGCTTTGCAGTCAGACAGCAAAGACATGAAGGAGTTAGGATTTGGACCCATTCCATGTGACTCTAAAACCACTGCTTATAGGCTACACCATGCATCTCTCACAAATCTTGCACAGAAAGTAGTTCTTCACAGCACTTCATACCAACAAGAAGGGCAGAAAGTTGTAAATGTTGAGGCTGATGACTGGTACATGAAGATTCACTGTAACCATGTACAAATAGAAATAATACTTAAAAAAATAAAAGTGTTGATGCTCATTAATGTAATGGCTGATTTTTGAAACCCGAATTTTCACTTCAAAAGTCAAAATTACAAATTAAAATAAACAGCAATCCTTGGACAAGGTGTAACACTTGCTCTGTTCATTAAAACTTTGCTGGGTACCATGCACTACACAGGTCATTGTCTCTGAATGCAATGAAAACAGATTCGCTAAAAAGCTACTTCCCCATCTTTCAAAGAACAGTGTATACAGACTCTCTCAGTAAATTAAGTTTGATCTCAGGTTTATTTTTTCCAAGATCAAGTTTTCCAGGATTTTAACTGTACCATAAGAAAAATGTTGTCTATTTTCTAGACAGAGAGTAGTAAAATTTCTTATTTAAAAAAAAAAAAGGAAAGGCTCAAGTATTTCAATCGTGACCAAAAGTTCAGTTAAACATAAATTCACTTATAACACAATCAGAGTATTAGTTATCTTAATAACCAACTCCTATAGACACTTCTAAAACAATTGTTATGTCCCTTATGATGAAACAAAAATGGCTCCATTAGTAATGCCTCTGACAAGTATAAAGATCCAAACTCTGGAACCCCATAACAAACTCACTAATCTTCTTCAAGACTATACTTAAGCAAAGCCATGTGCGGAAACACTACAAGTAGGATGAACATTTATTTTTATGAACAAATCGTTAATACTATTTGCATACAATACTGTGAATACCAATGGAAGTATAGAGCAAAAATCCAGACATGTAAGCTGACAGATCAACACAACAAAAAGAAAAAATAAGTATGTGTTTCCTGACAGAGGTATCTATCGCCATCTATGAAGTATTCTTGCTTAAAGATAAAGAGGGGAGCTGGGCATGGCTGGCTCATGCCTGTAATCCTAGCTACTCAGGAGACAGCAATCAGCAGGATCAAGGTTCAAGGCCAGTCTGGGCAATAGTTTGCAAGCCCCTATCTCAAAAATACACAACACAAAAAAGCACTAGATGGAGTAGCTCAAGTGGTAGACTGCCTACCTAGCAAACACAAGGCCCTAAATTCAAACCCCAGTATTGTTTAAAAAAAACAAAAAACAAAACAGAATGAACTCACGTACAGCTTAACACAGATACAGGTGGTTACCTGCATATCTATCTGCAGGAATGTATATGTACACCATTTGGTACATTCACATGTATTTCCTCACTCTGTCAGCTGAGAGAACCTAGAAGCAACGATGCTGGGTAGGAATGGTCACACACCCAGTGCCAACACCTTGGATGCCATTCTCAAAAGGCATCAGCTCCTTGGAGAAGTGGCTGATGTGACAAATGATCCTGGGTAACACCTTGTTGTGCCAGAAAACAGGGAACTACTCAAAAGAAAACACGAGAGACAGTGATGAACTACCAAAAGGACACAGCAGCCAGTGACGCGATGCTCCCCACCGCCAAGGTGGGAACAATTTGAACAGCAAAATAAGGTGGTATTAGATGATAACCTAGGTACAAAAGAAATATGCACAAAACCAAATAATCGAGTAAAAGGAGGAGATCAGACAAAGCTTCATGGAGAAGAATTTCAGGGGCTGAATATATGGCTCAAGTCATAGAACACCTGCTTAGCAAGTGCAAGGCCCTGAGTTCAAACCCCAGCACCTCAAAAAAAAAAAAAAAAAAAAAAACCTCATGTAGATATTCAATTCTCAGGGAGGTTGAGTGTAATTCCTCACTCCCTCCTTAGTGTGCGACTTATCTCCAAATACTAAGTGTGGGAAAGGGGAGAGGCAGCTTTACAGTCAATGTAACACACTATTTCATCCAGGTGACCAAGATTAATACGGAAAGTGCCAAGTCACGTTGTTACCAACACTGTATGAAGTACACTTCATACAATGCAATGACAACAGCATTTTCTAACATCTTCTGCCCAAAAATTCATAAACCCAGTCTAATTATGAAAAATAACTTCACCCAAGTCCCATAAGGGGGATTCTTTTTATTTGGTGGGGCAGAGGTTTGAACTCAAGGCTTCTCGCTCACAAAGCAGGTGCTCTACCACTTGAGCCATGTCTCCAGTCCCCAACTAAGGGGTATTTTAGAATATCTGATTAATACTCCTAAAAATCATCAAGGTCATCATAAACAAGAAAAGTCACAGATAAAAGGAACCAGAGGAGAAATGACTTAAGCTAAATGCAATACAGTGTCCTAGACAACATCCTGGAACAGACAAAGCATATGAAGAATGAACGAAGGGAAGCTGGGTATCATAGGGTGCACAGCAATGCTGGTTTGTTCAGCTGTGTAAGCATGCTGTTCTAAGGCACCAAGTTAATAACAGAGGAGACTGCACCTGGGATAGAAGAACACTCCCTACTAGCTTTCCAGTTTTTTGTTTAACTACTCTAAAATAAAAAGTTCACATTAAAAAAAGAAATGAAACAGATACGGTGACTCAAGTCTGTAATCCTAGGTACTTGAGAGACAGATTGGGAGGGCTGAGGTTTAAGGCCAGTCCTGGACAAAACGTTAGTGAAACCCCATCTCAACCAATGACTGGTACGGTGGTGAGCTGCTGTCAGGCCAGCTAGATGGGGAAGCACAAATAAGAGGACTGCCATCCATGTCAACACAGGCATAAAGTGAGACCCTATCTCAAAAATAACTAACATAGGCTGAGCTCTGGTGGCTCATGTCTATAATCTTACTACTCAGCAAGCAAGGTTTGACGCCACCCTGGGAAAATAGTCTCGAAAGCCTATTTCAAAAACATACATCACAAAAAAAAAAAACAGCTGGAAGTGTTTAAGTGGTAGAATACCTGCCTAGCAAGCATGAGGCCCTGAGTTCAAACCCCAGTACTCCCACCCCCCCACACACACAGAGGAATGAAACATGCATGGACCTTGAAGACAAACTAAGTAAAAGAAGCCAGTCAACAAAAGGCTACACATTACAATTAAAGAATACATGAATCTGTAGAAACAGAAAGTAGATTAGTGGTTGCCAGGAGCTGAGAAGGGAAGGAAATGAGAAATGAGTGTTTAATGGGTTTAGGGTTGCCCTTGAGGTGATTTAAAAAAAAAAAAAGTTCTAAAACTGGATTGTTAGGATGTTCCACAACTTAGTGAACATACTGAAAATGACTGAGTTGTACACTCATGAAAGTGATTTGATACTAGAGGTATGCTCAAGTGGTAGAATGCCAGAGTAACAAGCACGGAGCCCTGAGTCCAAACCCCAATACTGCTAAAAAAAGAAAGTGATTTCTATGGTACACGAGTATCTTAATTAAGCTGATATTGATACATGCAAAATTAAGACTACAATATATTACAAGGGCTAATATTAAAATACTGAGGTGAGGACTGGATCTGCTGGTAGGGATAAAATATGGTACAACTACTTTGGAAGCTAGTTTGAAAGTTTCTTGAAACATTAAACATATGCCTGTCTCATGATACGATTATTCTACCTTCAGTTATTTGCCAAGAGAAATGAAGGCAAGAAAACCTTTTTCCCATACCAACTTAGGTACAGTGTGTTTTGTGGATTTAACTGATAATAGACTTGCAGGAGAAAACCAGAATGTTCCTCATATGTACATGAAAGGGGACAAAAGAAGTGACCCTCTGAACAGACAAAGATGCAGTTGGTTTTATACACCCAGGGGTGGCACCCATAGGAACGTATGGGCTTCCGGGGGAACAAAGAGACATCAGGGGTCTTCTCTCCCATTTCCTGTGTGGGAAGCAGGGGATGTTTCTCCCTTCACTTTTCTATTTCTCCCTACCTGTTTTACTAAAATAAATGTTTGCTAAACTCCAGAGACAGACAGACAGACATCAGTAACAAGAGGAACTTTGAAAACTGCACAAACACCTTGACAGTAAACAGGCTTCTGAACAACCAACAGCCAATAAGGAAACTGAGAGGAAAACTTTAAAAGTTTCTTTAAACAAATCAAAATGAAACACAACATATCAGAACCTATGCTCTTCCCTCCACAAAAGTAATAGTGAGAAAAGCGGTAAATGCCAGCATCATAACAATAGAATGACCTGGGTGCAGTGGCTCATACCTGTAATCCGAGCTACTGAGGAGGCAGAGGTCAGGAGGGTCACTGTCCAGGGCTGCCTGGGGGCAAACATGAGACCCTATCTCAAAAATAACCCAAGCAACATGGCCTGAAGGCCTGGGGGGCATGGCTCAAGTGGTAGAATGCCTGCCAAGCAAACATGAAGCACTAAGTTCAACCCCAAATACTGCCAAAAAGAAATAAACATTAAACTAGAAAGACAGCACGTTGGAGTGCTTGATACACCCAGCATTCAGGAAGCCAAGGCAGGAGGATCCTAAGTTTAAGGCCAGCCTGGGCTACACAGAATCAACTGTCACCAAGGCAAGGCAGAAATGTCTCATTCAGAAGACTTCAAACTTTTCATATGGATATTTTTCTGTCGGTAAAGCAATAATAAAAGCACCAATACTCATTCACTGACAAACCCAGTATATACTCTGGTTGAAGAAACTGTAGCAAATGTAAGGTAGAACAAGAAAATCAATGTGTGATTTTCGTTTTAGGTGTGAATAGTTTTAGGTGAGCACTTCCATCCCTTACTCTTAAAGAAACAAGTGAATTCAATTCAAAAAGAGTTGAGCAACCCAGGTAAATCCCATTAATGGAAATTCTAGCATATTCAAGATTAAATATTCTGCTCTCAATTAAAAGGAACAGCACTGGTTATTATCTGCTACAAAGTGAAGTACTTGAGCTCAGAAATGATTAGGGGAGGGGGCGTAAGAAAAAAGGAAGGGACAGCTCTTCTCTACATTCAGTCATAAACTGATGGCCAAAACTACTCAGTTTGGTAGATGTGTCCAAAAAGACGGAAGGAGAAAAGGACATTGGTCATTGAACCAATGTCAACAAATATCACAAAGAGTTAGGGTACCATAAAAGGGACAGTTCAGAGTCACACAGAACACAATGCCCAGTCCTGAACCCTAATCTCAGAGACTCAGAATCCTTGTCTCCAGAGGGACATGCTGTGAAGGGTACAGGGATGAAACACAGGGGGAACAGAGGATCTGGAGTCTTACCTAGGTAAGCAGTGCAGCCCTGGGGTGCTCTCTTCACATGCTGCCCAGATTTTTGTATGTGAGAGGTAGCAGACAGTCTCCAGGACGCAGAACTAAACAAACTCCTAGAGGGCAAAAGGACAGGCTCTACAGTGGCCACTTAACCCTGCATGCCAGCAGCAAACAACCGGTTGTGATTATGCGGAGCACTGCCTGAGAAGGAATCGGGGCTTCACCTAAGCTCTCCCACTGTGGAAGACTGGATTCCCAGCAGTGACCCTACATCAGGGCCACATCCTTGAGAGGTCATGGAGTTAATACAAAGGGGTGCGTTAGTCCACACATGTGCTTTCAAGGCTTTTTGGTAAACTGAATAAACAATATGCCAACACACGTGTATGCCATAATTTTTTAGATGTGAACATGGGTTTGATTTTTCTTTTTTTTAAAGAGTATTAAAAGTTATAGGTTTCTAAAGGCCAGGCGCCATCAATCTTTTGATTATCATCTGCCAAGGTCTTTTAGCTATGAAGAACCCTCAGTTATTACACTTTCTGAACTGCTGCCTGACCTGACACCATGGCTGCCGTGCTGTCCACCATAGCACCCTTCTGTGCTATTAAGAACTTTGGATGGGGAGAGGGAAAAGAACATTGGTGTCGATACCATCTGAGTTCTCCACCTGTAAGAGTTTCCAAGGTGTTGGGTCATGTTCTGTTTCTTGATCAGGTGCTGAAAACCAGGATGCATTCAGCTTGTGAAAATACAGATCTTAAATGCACTTAATGCACTTTTGTACCTGCTATTTGCCAATAAAAAGTTTAAAACTTAAAAAAAAAATTTTTAAAAAGAACCTGCATAGCTGAAAAATATCTACTTCGAAAGGATGAAGCAACTGACCACAAACAATAGATTTTTGATTCCATGACAGAAAAATAAAATCAGGGAAATGAAGAGTTAAAAATTAGTAAGTCAGTGGTAAAGTTAAGACTGTAAAACTATACAAGGTAAAAGTGACCCTTACACTGAGTAGCAGACAACACAGCAAACCTGCCGTAAGAAGTAATGCAAGCTCTGTCACATACCACAAGCACGGCCTCTAGTTGCAAAGGGGAGCCTATGAGCAAAGGTCCTCTTTTTAAACAAACATTAATTAAACAGCAAGTCAGGATAAAATCCCTACCATACAGACATACAGAAACAACGCTTTACTGGTGAAAGACCTGCCCATGTTTAGTTAAGTGAGAAAGAATCTAACATGATGAAGTCATGTCTTTTAGGGGAAAGAACTCACACGCATTGTTTGAAATCAGAAATATTTGTTCAGCTGGGTTACTTCAAGTGGCAATCAACAGTTCTGGGGCACTGGAAGTGCAGGGAACATGCTCAGAGTCGATGAGCATTGGATTTGCTGAGAAAGGAGAACACAGGGTAATGATGGGTGTAAGCTCAGAGCGCTTAGCATTAATCCACCCTAATGAGGCCAGCACTTGGGGGTGTGGCCTGCTCAACAACACAGCCAAAAGGACCATCGCTCACAGAGGCTCTGATACTAACTTCTCCAACACTAGTGTCTGAGATTTTTCTTTAAAAAAATAACAAGAAGAAATTGAGCTTCCTTCAAAGAGAAAGCTAAATATTGAGTTAACCTATTGGAAAAATAGTAAATTACTATTAGGAAAGCTGAACCAAGGAAGCCTGAACTAAATAAAACATTAAAAGTAACCAAATCAAGATGAGAAACCCGCAAGATAAGCTTTCCAAACACCTGTTCCTTGGCAGTGAAGGGCCAACGGAGCTTGCACCAATATTTCCATTTGCCTACAAAAATATTATTTAAAAAACATCTTCAGCAATTGATTTCTACACCAATAAAACTCAATGACTGAGACAATTGTCCATTGTGTTTTCTTATACTTACCTTCCTTCCCCACTCCTGCACACAAAAATCCAGTAATTAAACAAAATAATACCCTATTACAGAGTTGACAGTTTCCCACCAAGTCACATCCACTGGGTACATACTGAGCAGCTGAGCCTATATCTGGTATTATTCTTTGGTGAAAGCACAAGGAAAGACACAACCCTTGTCCCCAAAGCTTAGAGTCTGGTGATGAAAACAGACCAAGTCAGAAGGAAATAAAAATATAAAGTGCTAAGTGCCACCATACTGCTAAGTGTGGGAGAAATGTGGGAGACACACCTGATCCAGGTATGGCAGGAATAAATGAAGGTCTTAGTGACATCTAAGCTGGGTACTAAATAAGTGAACTAAGAAAAATGGAAAGGGATTCTTGCCAGAGAAAACACATGTGCAGAAAAGTTCTGTAAAAAAGAGGGAGATGGGACTGAGGAAGTAAAGTGCTTCACAGTAGTGCATGATCACTTACCCAGAGGAAAACTGCCTTGAAAAAGCTGACAAACTCATGATACAATGACCCGGAAGGGACCACACTGCTAATTCCCTCTTCAGAAAGGGACTCTGTATGGCTAAGTCCCTTTGCCCAACATCTCACAGCCAGTAGGAAGCTGTCCTGAAAGTCTCCAGTGTCCATACCACCATTCTTGGGCTTGCTGATGTTCAGACATGGAAACCCCATTGCCTCTGTCTTACATTTTATGAAACTACTTCTCCAGATTTATCTGGAGAACAAACAAGGCCTTGGAAACACTTAGTGAAAATCTGGGGCTTTCTGTCTTGTGGAGTCCAGAGGAGCCAACTGGATAATACAACAAAGCAGTTGCAAATATGCAGCAGACTTGCATGAACACAGGCACTCCGGTAAGTTCAGTGAAGGCTTATAAAAAGACAGGGCGGGGGTGGGGTGTGAGTGGAGAGGGACAGTGGCTAGGCTCTTGGCTTGGGGAAGGGAGTCTGTCAGCATTAGCCCCAGAAAGGTACCATATTGTCAGCTGGCCACAGTCATGCCTGAGATGAAGAGGCATCCTCCACAGGCACTTGTAGTGCTGTTTGACTGCCGCTATTTTTTCTCCTATGACTCAGGAAACATCAGCTGTTGACCGACCTTACACCAACATGTGCCTCCATCTATCTGATTACCTGCTAGGAATGCTACATCCTCTATGCAAAATGACAAAGTGTATTCTGCACAGAGGTTCCTCTAGGTTCTGAAGGACTTTATCTTCATGCATGTCCGTATTAGGCTTCCCAGTCTTGGGTTTGCAGCCTTCCTATCATTTATTTGACTTTTAAGTGCTGACTCCATTATGGTCCCACCGTGTGGTACTCCTAGAGTAATGATCCCAAATATATCCACCTCCTGTTCCCTGAAACCACTGAATGTTATTCACATGGCAAAAGGAGCTTTGCAAGTGCGATTAGGACCAGAGGTGGGAAAATCATATGGAGTTATCTGAGTGGACTTGATGTAATCACAAATATTCATATAAAAGGGATTGAGGGGTGCCAAAGTCAGAAAGAAGGCACAAGATTGGAACAATGTACTTTGAAGGAGAAGAAAGATGACGCAAGCTAAGGAACACAGGTGGCCAGGCAGCCAAGAAACTATGGAAAATAAAAAGGATTTGGGGGGCTGGAGGTGTGGCTCAAGGGGTAGAGTGCCTGCCTCAAAAGCACAAAGCCCTGAGTTCAAGCCCCAGTATCACAAAAAAATTTTTTTTAAAACAAGGATTCTTTTTCCCTGTACAGAACCAGTCTACCAACACCCGTTCAGACTGATTTCAGATTCCTAGCTTCCAGAACTGTACAAAAATTAACTTCTATTGCTTTAAGTCACCAACTTTGTAGTAATCTATTACAGCATCCACAGAAAACTAATGTACCTAGTCTTATTTTATATTAGAATATAAGGCAAATTTTCTATGCTTCTGGTTACCTTAGAATTAAATAATACCTTTAAAATAATTCAGCCCACGCCATCCCAAAAAGTAAGGGGATACAGATTGATAAAACAAGAATAAAATGTTAATCATCTTTAAAGCTGGGAACACAGGGAGTTCGTTATACTATTTTTCTCTATATGTATGTTTGAAAACTTTCAAAATACAGTATTTTAAATAGTATTTAATAGCATTTTAAATTCCTAACGAAGATACCACATTTCTACATCATCACCTACTGAAGCCAGATGAGCCAGCTTTTCTGCCATCATTGGAACAAGTTGGTCATTTCTTTAACACCAGATTAGGCTATTGACTGGTGGTTAAGGGGCACATGACATAAAAAGTATGTATCTTTGTACATGTTCCCAGGACATCTGAGAGATACCCAGGAGTTGAAAAACTGGCAAAACCTTTGTGTTTCCTATATCTCATTTCTCCAGGAGAAAGGATCACAGAGCAAAATGAAATACAAAGTTTTTACACTGTGGAACTGGAAGTGTGGCTCAAGTGGTACAGCACAAGGCCCTGAGTACCAATAAAGGGGAGAAAAACAATTCTCCACTCTGTTCTATTTTTGCTGATCACACACAGGCAAATTCATCTAGGAGAAACACACTTCTTGTGCAACTCAACTCTGCCAAAGTTGAAAAACAAGTTTCTTTGAGAGAGCAGTAGTTGGGCTGCTCCTGCTCCTCCAGGGTATGCCGTGAGAACAATGCTGTCAGTAGTGCTTCTTCACAGCATAAGCACACCAGTGATCCACCCAACATCATAGTCAAAGGGGGCCATTCCGACTAAAGCTGACCCAGCCCTGGAGAGCAACGCATATCATAAACCACACACTTCACTCCCGTCGCATTTGATACGTGCACCAACACTTTTAACAAATATTGCAACTGACTAGATATGATGAATTTTTATGTTAAAATCCTAATCCTAAGGTGATGGGATCAGGAGATGGGGCCTTTAGGAAGTGGTTAGTCCATGAGGGCAGAGCCCTCATTAATGTGATTAGTGTCTTTATAACAAAAGGGACCCCAGAGAGCTCCCTTCTGCCATGTGAAGCCTCAGTGAGAAGCCAGGAAGGACATTCACCAGACACTACATCTGCTGACACATGCATCTGAGATCTCCTAGCCTCTAGGACTGTGAGCCACCCAGTCCATGGTAATTTGTACAGAAACCCAAATGCATCCAGACAAATACCTAAAGGCCCAAGCATTTCCATTTTACATGAGGACAACTTTAAAAGCCAGCTCATGACTCTCTCCCTGGGTGTAACCATAAATACCTACACGAACATGTGCTAAAGCCACCCTACACATCACAGAACAGTATGTATGAACCAAGTCCAATCAAAGAGCAAAGGTATTCATAATGCTATCAAAACCATGATTTCAAACCACAAGTGAAGGAAAAACCTCCATTAAAAAAATAAATACATAAAAAGGGGCTAGAGCTATAGCTCAATTGTACAAAACCTGCATAGCATCCATGAGGCCCTGGATTGGATCCCAGCAAACAAAAACAAAGCAAAAACCCCAAGAAAACAAAAACAAAATGCTTACTCTTCTGATACGGAGTAACCAAAAGTCAGGAAAATGGTGCCATTTAAGATTCAGTCAGTCTGATTCCTCTGGCCTTTTCACTCAGACCCACAGGAGCTGTGGGGGTTCACCTCAACACAAACCACTAGCACCTCAGCCAGTCCACAACCCTTCCTACCTTGCTACTGGAATTATATTTGATCAATTAGATTCACAGGATGAAAAACATAGCAAGAAGTCTTCTGAAATTCAGGTTTGCAAAGTCACTGCTTCCCTAGGGTTGGCATGAAGAAAATGCAGATTTTAAGGCATAAATCTAAGAAGAAATAAAAGACAACGAGTTATGCCTGTAAAACTACATTGCAAATTTCCGTCATGAATAAAAAAGAGACCACTAATAGTAAAGGTAGTTAAATTCAAGTCCACCATGAAATACTGCTTTTGATAAAAATTATCTAATTTTTTGTGAAAAGCGAGAGCACACAAGGAAGGGGTGAGGATAGGTAAGACACCTAAAAAACTAGCTAGCATTTGTTGCCCTTAACGCAGAGAAACTAAAGCAGATACCTTAAAAGCAACTGAGGCCAATAGGAAAAGGGGACCAGGTACTACAGAAAAGGTTAGTTCAAGAAGAATTAACCTAGAAGGTAACACCCACGCACAGGAAATCAATGTGAGTCAATGCCCTGTATAGCTATCCTTATCTCAACCAGCAAAAACCCTTGTTCCTTCCTATTATTGCTTATACTCTCTCTACAACAAAATTAGAAATACGGGCAAAATAGTTTCTGCTGGGTATTGAGGGGGGGAGAGGGAGGGGACGGAGTGGGTGGTAAGGGAGGGGGTGGGGGCAGGGGGGAGAAATGAACCAAGCCTTGTATGCACATATGAATAATAAAAGAAAAATGAAAAAATAATAATAATAATTATTTGTGAAAAACAAAGGAGGTAGGCCAGGCATGGTGGCACAAATCTGTAATTCAGCTACTCGGAAATCTGACGTAGGAGTATCATTTGAGCCCAGGAGTTAAGGGCTAACCTAGGCAGCACAGCATGACCCCATCTCAAAAAAAGAAAGAAAGAAAGAAAAGAAAAAGAGAGGCAATGCTGAGAGTAAAACACTCAAGTATTTGAGAGAGATGGGGACCAAAATCTTCCAAGAGGCAGAATTTTTCTCAAACAGTCTTTCTGGGTGACTGTAGGGGGAAAAAAGGAGAAGTAAAGTTAGGCTACACAACAACAAAACAAATTCAGACGGCGAGATTAAGTATTTAGAAATTTTTACAGCAGACTTACAGATATTTCACGTCTGCTGAATCTAATAAGAGATTTACTTGACTTTAAACTTTCATTTTTCTAATAATTTATTCTATTTTCCAAAAATGCAGAAAATTGCTTAAAATTAAAAAGTAACTGGTTCTTAACATCACTGGGTAAGAGGCAGGGATGAGCTAGAGCAATAATTCTCAGAGAAGAAACACACTTAGTGTTTCAGAAATCTGTGGGTTGCTGGTGGGCATGGCATAAAGTGGTAGAACACCTGTCTAGCAAGACCAAGGCCCTGAGTTCAAACCCCAGTACACAGAAAGGGAGGGAGGGAAGGAGGGATGGAGAGAAGGAGATAGGAAGGAGTTTACAAAGTATGATGGCTTCAGAAACCTGTGGGTCCTGTGGGATCAGAAGTGGGCTCCTCTGATAGCTAGTAAGTAGAGACCAGATATGCCATGCCTACTGCAGTGTGCAGTGCAGCACAGCTTTTGAAGGTCCAAGACATTCACATACACAAGAAGCCCATTTACATTAAGCCAGTGTATTTACTGCTCATTTTAATATATGTACATTTTTCAAAATACAACAATGCAAATCAAGATACTATTATATTTAGGTCTACTTCTCAGCACTATATAAAATCACTTCACTAAAAGCAACCAAGCTTTGAGTTGCCACATGCATCCTTGTGTTAGCACCAATATTGGTATAGAGAGGGTTATTTTACCTATGGTACAAACACTTGACTAATTCATTATGAAACCAGTGTTGAAAGGCATAAACCAAGGGCTGGTGGAGTGGCTCAAGCGGTAGCTCACCTGCTTAGCAAGCACAAGGCCCTGAGTTCAAACCCCAGTACTGCCAAAATAAAAAATAAAAATAAATGGGTCACAGGTGATATGAGAGGTCATCTGTGGAGACAACACCATGTGTACAGTTTATTTGGGGTCAGGTTGTCTGGTTTAAGTTCTGTTCAGCCAATGTTATATTTGCAAGACCGTGGCAAGTTTCTCCATTTCTCAGCTTTTTTTTTTTTTTTAAAGTAGGGACAGCCTATTTCCTTCCTATTTCTAGGGTTACGTATAGAAATCAGTAAGAGCTGAGTACAGTGGTACATGCCTGTAATCCTAGCACTCAAGAAATAGAGGCAGAAGGATGAAGAGTTTGAGGTCGGCTTACACAGTAAGACTCTGTCTCAAAAAAACAAAAATTACAGCAAAAAGAGTCAATAGGAACCCACATAAAGAGGTTTGCACATTGCCCTCTCTGATCAGTGGGGCCAATGTGAATACCATTAAACCTAAAACCCAAAGGCAGAGTAGTAAAGAGGAAACAAAGACCTAAGAATGTGATAGTAAGCATAAAAATGAAGAGCAGAAAATCACATACAGGCCTTGTTATCAAAGAGAGCCTGAAATACCCACATTCATTATCATCAACCACAGTAAGCTGATTAAGCAATTTTTTCATAGACACTCAGACACACAGAGTAGTGGTTACAGACCACAAAACAGCACTAAACAAAGGAAGAAACTAGCAAGGTGAGTCCAGAAATCTCTAGCTGAGTTGATGGTTAAGTTCTAAAAAGCATCACCCACCCTCAGTTAAACAAGATGACGAATGAGCACCTCTTTTTGTCTCCCAGGTAGGAACCCAAACCTGAGGAAACTTGAAAAAGTATCAATGCCTATATACCAGACATCTAGGAAAGACCACAGGAAACCACAGCCTTTTTTATTCCCACATGGGAAGAACATCCCTAATAGCAAGACTGTTGTATGTAAGACAAAGTAGGTTACTCAGTGAGGCAGAAACAACAGAGGGGGAATGGCCTTAGATATCAGGCAACCCTAGCCTTTCTGGTTGCTGATGCTAAAATTAGATACAGGATTAAGAGGGCTCTACCATTCCCAGTTGATTTACTGTTTTAAATTTCTACCTGGGGACTTCTCCCTCGCCCATGTATACATAAGGTTTTATTCATTGAATTGGAGGTGAGAAGCAAGAAGAGCAACAATTGAAGGTTTTTAGACACTTAAAATGGTGTGCATACATACACACACACATACATGGACAACTCAAATACACATTGTTAAAAAAAAAAAAAAAGAAAGAAAAACCAGCTAAAGTCCTACCCAAGGCTTAATTTAGACAAAGGTTACCCTTAAGTAAAGAGAAACATTCAAACAAATTACTTAGCAGTAGTAGTCTGTTCTTGAGAAATAAAAGATTCAACCAGCCTCTTTCAAAACTTGGAAACCTACATCCGAAGAAATAATCTTCGGTTCCAAGTTCTGGATCCAGACAAAACTGAACAGGCACATTCAACCCTGCTTCTCCCACTGACAGCAGTTATAAAAGCTGGACAGAATTCGAAGCAGTTATTTGAGACCCTGAGAAATAAATGATAGTAGGTGGATGGGAGAATCTGAAGTATGACTGAACTGAGGTGATTTCACCCACGTTTTTCCTCTAAGATTTAGTGAATGTACAGACAGAGAGAGCTCAAGAGAACTCTTCTAGTCCCAGCTTGACAGTAGGAAGGTCGCTGGAACCTGTGATGGAAGGAACTGTGGTTCCAAGGGGATGGTCTGAATCCTTTTGCTTTTTTCCCCTCAGTTCTCCTGCCACTTGCATAGTGGACTTGGGTATAGGAAGTGCACAACCAAGCAGGGTAACCAAGTCCTTCGCTTTTGGAGAACCAAAAAGAGGAGCCTCAGGGAGCCATAAAGAAGTAATAAGGTGTGTGGGAGGGAGGGGTGCTCAAGTGGTAGAGCACTTGCTTAGCAAACACAAGGCCCTAAGTTCAAACCCCAGTACCCCCTCAAAAAAACAAAAACAAAAACAAGATTATGGACAGGAGGACCTCAGGTAGTCATTAGGAACTCCTGGGGTTAGCCCCAAGGAATCAACAAGGGCCCAGTGTTTGAATCTGAAACTAAATGACATACTCAGGATTTTGAGAGCTTAACTATGAGCTAGATCACTGCCCTAGTCTCACACGGCACCAGCAGGGTGCTGCACATGAGACACATCCTCAGAATCTTTCAAAAGCTCCAAAAACAAAACTAAAGTTGGAACCATTAACCCACAGAAGACTGGTTGGTTACAACTGAATCCAACTAAATAAACTGTATCCTAAAATAAAATTGTCAGCATTCTCCACAGGATGAAACAGATCTAGGATCTTATAATATTCAAGATGTCCAAGATACAATCTAAAACTACTTGCAACTATGGAAATCTCACCTCATATGAAAAAGATAATGCAAATACAAAGAATGATACAGGAGTTGAAAATATCTAACAAAAACTTTAAAGACATTTATTACCAAAATGCCAAGATAATGGAAGGCCCGAAAATGTCTAGGAAATAGGAGAGACGAATAAACTCAGTGGGTGGGCTCAAAGCAGATTAGAGATGACAGAGGATATTGTCATTGTTCATGAAGACAGATCAGTAACAATTATTCCATCTGAGCAACTGAGAAACATCTGAACAATATGAACACATAGACCTGTGGGATAAGATCAAAAGACTTAAATTCATGCTATCTATATTCTAAAAAGGAAAAAGAAAAACGTTTGCAGAAAAATTTGTAGAAATGAGGGCTAAATGTTTCCCAAATTTAGTAAAAGACATAGATCTATAGATTTAAAATATACAATGGGAAAGGAAAGGACACTGAGTAGTAAAGAGAATTGAAGTACACTTCACATACAGATATGAAGACAGCATAATGAAACCCACCAAACACTGTTTGAAAAAAAGGGGAGAAGACAGTAGGAATAGAAATGTAATAGAGGGGTGGACTTGTGCAAGGTGTACCATATGCATGAATGGAATTATCACAATGAAATCCCCTTGTATTACTAATGTATGATAATTCAAAAATAAAATAATTTTTAGGATGATGATATACTGTAAAAACTTTTGTAAATGTCACAATGTACCCCAAGTACAATAATATAATGAAAAAATTAAATAATTTAAAAATGCACAGTGAACCTCAAATAAGGAAAAACCCCCAAATCTCTAGATATACAATAATTAATTATTGAAAGTCAAAAACAAAGAAAAATCTCAAAAAAAAAGCCAAAGAAAAATAACATTATAGGGCAGTGGTTCCCAGTTAAAAATTACGATGCCCCATAAAAGGATATTTGGCAATACCTGGAGGCATTTTAATGGTCACGAACTGTGGAGGCAGAGAGCTACTGACACCTGGTGGGTAGAGGCCAAAGATGCTATTAATGAGCCTGCAAAACATGACTACATTCTGTCTTTAAGAAACTAATTTCGGCCAGATACTGGTGGCTCATGCCTGTAATCCTAACTATTTGGGAGGATGAGGTCAGGAGGATCACAGCTCAAGGTCAGCCCCGGCAAACAGTTTGCAAGATCCTATCTCCAAAACAACCAGAGCAAAATTGATTGGAGGTTTGACTTAAGTGGTAGAGCACCTGCTTTGTGAGTACCTGCTTTGCAAGCATGAGTTCAAGCCCTGAGTTCAAATCCTAGTTCCAAAAATAAGAAACTCATTTTATTTGATGTCCCGAGATCAAACTCCAGTACCACCAAAAGAATAAACTCAACTATGATGATATATGTTGTCTCAAAGTTAAAGGATACAAAAAAAAAAAAAAAAAAAAGACCACACATGCACTAATTAAGAGAATGCTGGAATGGTATTTAATTGTAGGCAAAGTCAACTTCAGAGCAAAAACAGGTACCAGGGATTTAAAAAAAAAAAAAAAAGGTATCATGATAAAAGGGTCAATCCAAGCTGAAGGCATGGTTCAAGTGATAGAATGCCTACCTACCAAGCATGAGGCCCAGAGGTCAAACCCCAATATCGCAAAAAGGAAAAAAAAAAAAGGGTCATATAAGGATAGGATGTAAGAGGACGAATGTGGTGGAAATATTAAGTATTCATGCATGAAAATGGAAAAATGAGAACTTTTGAAACTAAGAATGGAGGAAGGCGGTAAAAGAGAATGATGGAGAGGATGAATTCAACTACGATATATTGTAAGCACTTTTGTAAATACCACAATGTACCCCCAGTACAACAATAATATAATTTTTAAAGTATGTAAAAAATTTAAAAATAAAAGGGTCAATTCAACTTTGAAGACATAGCAAGCCCAGATGTATATGGATCTAATAACAAGATTTTAAAACATATATAAAGCAAATTTGACAGAGCTAAAAAGAAAAACACACAAATCCATGATTACAGTGAGAGATTTCAATACTCTACCCTCAGGAATGGATAGAACAATTAAAAAAAGAACAGAACCAGGCATGATGGTACATACCTGTAATCCTAGCAATTTGGGAGACTGAGGGAGGAGGACAGAGAGTTCAAGGCCAGCCTGGGCTATATAAGGAAGCCCTGCCTTGAACTGAAAGTATCAACCAACTAGAGCTGTTACTTATAGAACACACTACTCAATAACATGAGACATGTACCAAGACAGATTACATATACTTTAAACCATATATATAAAATAAACATTAACTGATTTTAAGAATTATAAGAATATAAGGTATGATCACTAACCATAATAGAACTGAACTAAAAGTCACTAACAAAAAGATAGCAAGAACATCTCTAATCCTTTGAAAACTAAAACTACAAACGTCTTAAAATTAACGAAACCAAGTGTTGTGACTGGGGGGTTGGGTCTGAGTCAGGCCAAAAAAAAAAAAAAGATAAACCTAGCAGGACTGATAATGATTTCCAAGACAGAAGGCAAAAACTACCAGTATCAGGATTTAAAAAAAGAGATATTACTTCAGATCCCACAGATGTTTATTTAAAGGATAATAATGCAATACTATAAAACTTTATGCATCTCTATTCAATAACTTTTATGAAATGAACTAACTCTTCAAAAACCATTACTAAAACTACCCAAGATGAAAGGAAAAACCCAGAGTCCTGAGTTAAAACAAAGAAAACCTCTGAGGAAGAAATTTTTATTTAGGTGGTTTGACTAGCAAACTATTAAACATTTAAAGAAACAACACCAATTCAGCAATTTCATCAAGCACAAATAATTCCTAACATAATTTACAGTTTTGTTACCCTGATAACAAAATCAAAGAAAATTTTAAAAAAGAATATAAACCAATATTCCCCATGAACAGAGACATAAAATGTTCTCAACAAAAATGTTAAAGTGGATTAAGCACTATACTTACAGTCTAAAATAACACAATGAGAGTTTGGTAGGAATGCAAGGCTAGTTCAATATTTGAAACAGTCTATGTAATTCCTAACGGCCTAGGAAAACTGCACATAAATATCAATTCATGCAGAAAAAGGACTGGAAGCAATTCAACATTCACTCGGCATAAAGAATGTCAGTAAACTAGGAAGAGAACACTTCAGAAAAACCCAACTGCTCACATTCTGCTTAATGGTAAAAACTCCCAGTTCTTGTGATTGTCACTGGGGTCCTGTCCTGGGCAGGGCACTAAGGCATACAGATTTTTTTTGGAGGATTGGGGGGCAGTACTGGGGTTGAACTCAGGGCCTGCACCTTAAGCCACTTTACCAGCTCTTTTGTGTGATAGGTTTTTGTCAAAACAGGGTCTCATGAGCTATTTACCTGGGCTAGCTTCCAACTGATATCCTCCTAATCTCTGCCCCGAGTAGCTAGGATTACAGGCATGAGCCACCAGTGCCAGGCAGGCATACAGATTTGAAATCCCAACACTGAGGAGGCCAAAGCAAGAGGATTGTGAGTTTCAAGACCAGGCTGGTCTACACAGTAAGACCCTATCTCAAAAACACAAAAAACAATTAAGCCAGGCTTGGTGACATATGCCTATAAACCAGTACTCAAGAGGCCGAGGCAGAAGATCACAAATTTGAGACCAGTGTGGGCTCCACAGTGAGACCCTGTCTGGGAAAACAAAAAAGCCCAGTGATTAGAAACCAAGGATTAAACAATAACATTCACCCGACTACTATCAAAACAAAAAACAAAGTAAGTGCTGGAAAGCCTATGAAGAAATTAGAACACTTGTACGCTATTACTAACAATGTAAAACCATGCAGCTTTTTCAGAAAGGCAGTTCTTCAGAAAATTAAAAATAATAAGATGCACATCGGTGGCTCATGCCAGCTACACAGGAGGCCTAGACTGCAGTTCCAGGTCAGCCTGGGCAAAAAAAGTCTGCAAGATCCTATCTCAACAGAAAAATAGTTGGCACACATCTGTCATCTGAGCAATAGCAGGAAGCATAAAACAGGAGAATCATGCTCCAGGCCATCCTAAACAAAAAGTGAGACTCTATCTCCAACGTAACCAGAGCAAAATGGGCTGGAGGTGTGGCTCAAGTGGTAGAGCATCCACCTAGCAAGCACAAAACCAGAAGGAAGGAAAGGAGGTAGGGAGGGAAGGAGGGAGGAGCTGGGGGTATAGAACAGCAGTACAGTACTGACTTGCCTAGCATGTGGGATGTCTTGGGTTGGAGCTCCAGCACTGAAAGAAAAGAATTGCTAGCTGGTGTGGTGACTCGCACCTACAGTTCTAGCTACGTAGGAGGCAGGAGTAAAGGAGCACTTGAGCCTAGGAGTTTGAAGCCAGCTGTGGTAACATGGCAGGACCCTGTCTCAGAAAAGATTGCTAAAACCTCCAGCTGCTCCACTTGTAGGAAAATACCCAAAAGAACAGAAAGTATGTTGTGAATAGAATTTGTTCGCCTATTTCAGAGCATTATTCACAAAAGTCAAAAGGTGGAAGCAAACCACATGCTCATGGATAGATGAGCAGACACAAAGACTGTGAAAAATACACATACAATGGAATATTATTGAACTTTAAAAAAGAGATTCTAATACATGCTATAAGACTCAACCTCTAAGTCACTATGTTAAATGAAATAAGCCAGTCACAAAAGGGCAAATCAAATATGAGATTTCATTTCCATAAGGTAGATAGAGTGGTCAAATTCAGAGAAAATGAAAGTAGAAGAATGGTGTCTACTAAGGGCTCAGAGAAAGGGAAAGTAGAGAGCTGTTTCAGTTTTGCAAGGTGAAAAACTTCTGAGGATTAGTACACTACAATGTAAATATACTTAACTGTGCAGAATTATACATCTTAAAAGTTGTAAAGCTAATATATATGATGGACATTTAAACATCTAAAAAGATATTTACAATAACATCTCTCCAAACTTAAATACTTGGGTGTGGATCTTCCAGCACACACATCGATCCTGTATGGTGGAAATGACATGCTGATGAAAAGAAGTCCAAGCTGACTAAATTAATGGAGGTCTAACATGTACACTGACTGGAAGACGCAACTTAGTAAAAATGCCCATTATCGCAAGTTTTCAGAAATTGTAATATGATCCCAATCAAAATTCCAGCAGAATTTTTGTCTAAATATAGACTTCTTGGATCTAAAATGTATATGGAAAGACAAAGTAATTAGAATAGCCAAGTACTATTGGTGAAAAAGAAGAATAAAGTTGGAGAAATAACAGCCAATTTTCAGACTGACTATATAGAGTATAGTAACCAAGAAAGCATAATAGAGTCTGAAAGGAGACCCACACACATATGGCAAATTAATCTGTGACAAAGGTACAAAGATGATTTAATGAAGATAATCTAACATACATGGCACTGGAATAACTGGACATCTATAGGCAAAAAAACTAGACCTCAGACTATGACTCACACATTACATAAAAATAAATTCAAGGGCCAGGGCGTGTGGTGGGACACACCTGTAATTCCAGCTACTAAGAAGGCAGAGATAGGAGGATCACAGTCCAAGGCCACCTGGGCAATAGTGGGAGACCCTATGTGAAAAATAGACAAAGCAAAAGGGTTGGGCGGAGTGGCTCAAGTGGTACATGCCTGCCTGGCAAGTGCCCTGAATTCAAACCCTAGTAACCACTTAAAAAAACTCAATTCACCATAGGCATAAAAGTAAACCACAAGATGTATTTTTAAAATTTTTTTAGTTTTTGGTTTTGAGGCAGGGTCTAGCTCTGTAGCCCAAGCTGGAGTTGAACTCACAATCCTTCTATCTCAGCCTGTGAGTGCTGGGATTACAAATGTGCTCTACCACACCAGCTATAAAGAGGATTTAGACAAAAGATTTTTAAACACAGCACCCAAAACACTAGCCATAAGAGAGAGCTAGCAAGACTGAATAAAGTGGACTTCATTAAAATTTAAATTTTTGTTATGACAAAGACAATCTTGAGAATGGATAATCTGCTGACTGGGAGAAAATATTTGTAAATCACACTTGTGACAAAGAACATGCAAAGAATTCTCAAAACCCAACTAAGTATCAAAAGACACTTTGAGGATAGTATATGACCTGACATGGTGTGATGTATCTATAATCCCAGCTACTTAGGAATTGGGAGATAGGAGGATCTTGAGTTTGAGGTCACTCTGTGCTACAAGCAAGACCCTGTGTCAAAAAAAAAAAAAAGAATTTTGGTAGCATGCATAAGGCCCTGGGTTGGATTCCCAGCACTTTAAAAAAAAAAATTAACTCGGAATCCTGGGCCGGGGCTGTCACTCAGCAGTAGAGACTAGCATGCACAAGGCCCTGGGTTCCATCCTCAAAAAACAAAACAACAACAAAAAAAGAGCCTGAATCCTCCAGAGGCAAGAGGTCAAATTTACAGGAAAGAATGCCAAAGGAAGCATCATGGAGCACATACAGAGAAGAACACCATGACTGACACCTATGGTCTTAAAACAGAAGACTACTGATGCAAAAACATTACAATAAAATGAACAATTAAGGAAAGGCCAACGACTTGGTTCCAAGTCGGGCATGACCGCACCACGATATCTAAATACCATTTCCCAAGAAATCAGAGCTCCAGTCCTTAGGGCCAGGAAATGTACCTGGGAATTCTTATACCACAAAATTAGGTAAGTGAATAACTATTGATTTGTCATCAAAAGGATGCTGGTGCCAGGTGTGGAGGCATATAACTATAATCCCAGCACTTGGGAGGCTGAGGCAGGAGGGGACTGCAAGACCAGCCTGGGCTATAGATAGCGTGAACCTGTCTCAAAAAAAAAAAAAAAAAAAAAAGACACTAAAACTAGCTTGAAGAAGTTGACATAGTCATCAATAAGAATGATTCCAAGGGCTGTTACAGTGGCTCAAGCTATAGACTACCTGCCAAGCAAGCACAAAGCCTTGAGTTCAAACCCCAGTTCCACAGGGGAAAAAAAAAAGATTCCAATACTACTGAAACCCAAATACATTAAACCCATGAAAATCACTGGTCATCCCTGTGGATGGCAAGACCGTCATGTTTATAAAAGCACTAAGTGAGTGGGAGGGGGTGGGAGCAAGCATTTGTCCTGTCTCTTTACAAACACTATCTCAAATAACTGGGGAGTCAAGTAACTGCTGAAGATAAGCTCCTCTTTATAATTATTCCAACCAGCTATGGAAGAAATGGTCGTATGAAACATTACCATCCTGCAGCCACACAATAACAAATCTCAGCAGTGGCCAAGGGCATTTCACATCACAAAGCAACTGTCGCCATGTGCCTCCTGATGAAAGAATACATCCCACGTATTACTTTGTCTTGTCCAAATAGGCATAAAGTGAACTTGTGCCTGAGTCCTACAAGGCTCAGGGGAACAAATGTGGATACAGTTCAGCAAAATAAGAATGTAGGACATTCTACAGAATAAACATACTGGAAAAAGAAAAGGCAGGAAGAGGAGACAGGTTGAACAAAAAAGATCAACCCTGAGAATTTCTGAGCACCAGTGGCTCCCAAGTAGCTGGGAGGCTGAGATCAGGAGGAGCAAGTTTGAGGACAACCTGGGTTCTAGCAATAGTTTGCTAGACCCCCATCTCCAAAATAACCAAAGCAAAACAGACTGGAGGTATGGCTCAAGTGGTAGAGCACCTGCTTGCAGGCACGCAGTCCTAAGTTCAAACCACCAAAAAAAAAAAAAATTTTTTTTTAAATAAAGGGCATGAAACACTCTAAGATAATCATCTCAAAAAATATATATATATATTGAAACACACAGGACAAATGACCAGGTATCTTAAAGGCAAGGGCATGGTAAACTCAGAAAGACTTGCCTCATGTATTAGCCACACAGGGAGACTGGAATTCCCCTGCACACCAGTCACATCATTTCTAATGCTGTGCACTGCAGAGCAACCATGCATAAGGAACCAATTGTCCACAGCTCTCTAAACAGGTGACTTTACTAGTAACTCCCCCAACTAACCTAAGTTCATTCTTCATTAAAACCACAAGTTTCCTCCAGACATGGGGAAGATGCTGCTTCTATCAGGCTCCCTGTCAATCTTTCAGGAGCATGTCAAAAGCAAACAAGTGATAGCTGCAAGAAAGAGAAACTTTGCTTTCTATTAGAATAACAAAATTAAGAGCAGAACCCCTAACCGTCTGCACCTGCAGGACCTTAGAATAGTTACTTTAGCTCTCTGTACCTCAGACGCCTTATCTGTAAAATGGAGACATGGCTGGACGCTGGTGGCTCACACCTGTAATCCTAGCTACTCAGGAGGAAGAGATCAGGAGGACTGAGGTTCAAAATCAGCCCTAGGCAAATAGTTCCCGAGACCCTATCTCGAAAATACCCAACATGAAACAGGGCTGGTAGGGTGGTTCAAGTGGCAAGAGCACCTGCCTAGCAAGTGTAAAACCCTGAGCTCAAACCCCAGTGCTGCGGGAAAAAAAAAAAAAAAAATGCAATCATTAAGATAACTGGTGAGGGGTGGGAGGGGATATAAAACATTATTTTACATGCAATTTCCACCTTGCACCTTTGGTCTGCTTACTTTCCATGCCAAGAGGAAGCAGTTGACCCACTGGCATGTCAGAAGCCCAGATACAATCTGAGGATGCTTTACTTAGGAAGAACCACATTTTATTCTATTCAGCCTGGGAGACAGCTTCCGCTTCCTTAATCAATCACACCAGACAGTGCACTGGAAGAAGAAGAACTTCCACTGCAGAAACATCTTCAGAGTTTCCTTCTTGATACATATTTTTCCCAGGCCAGTGAAGACCAGGAAAAACCAGATACCCAGGTGGTGAGGTAAAGCCAAAAGACACTGTGGATTTTCTAGCAAGATTCCTTACAAAGTCTTGTCAGATCACACATTCAAATCTTTTTCTTGGAAAATACAGTCATTTCAGTCATGGGCAACATCAAGGGTCCATCACATCAGCATGTAGAACTTTGTGATGTAGATGACTAACAGTAGCTCAGATTGTTTTCCCAGACCGTGAACCCTGGGAGCCCTAACTCACTCTTTACTTTAGGACCACTTCATGTACAGAGAGAATAGGTCTTCAGGCTCACCTTGGGGGTGGTATACTTTTTAATATTTTCTGAGTACTTGTCAGGAATTTTCACTCTTTTGACCGGAGAGTAATGATAAGACAGGAGGATGCAGGAGAAAATTCTCAATAAGAAGTTCTTTCCTATGTCTTTGGTAATTTATTTTTTATATGCAGAAAAGACACTAAATTTAAGAAATGGAGTCCACTTGCAAAATTGAGTATAGTGCAAGAAAAAGGATCCTTAAACGTGTTTATCACTACTCCCAACACACCATCCACCCCAGGAGGGACTCCCTCAAGTCCTCATGCACATACACCTCCCTAGGGCATCTGAGGATCCAAACCTGTCCACTTGTAGGAGACTTCCAGACCTAGTTATTATACTGAATCTACTGAGTCTCCTGTACATTCTTGTGAAGGATGGAGAAAAAAGTTCTCACCTATTTCTCAATTATATTCCACATATGTGGAGGAAAACAGACCTTAATTCTCTAGCAGCAAGTCCTTCAAAAAGTTAGCTCCCACCTAGCAAGTGCAAGGCCCTGAGTTCAAACCCCAGTACTGCCCCACAAAAAAAAGTTTCCTCGTGTCTTTATCTGCATAAATACTTAAGAGCAAAACACTGAAAACCTCTTGTAATCACTTCACATAAGATAGGGAGGGGGTGACAGTTTGTGGGGGGAGAAATGGAGGGTGTATAATGTAAAGCTATTCAGAGTTGTCACAACAAATCCCCCCTCCTACAATGAATATATGCTAATAAAAACAGAGTAGGGGAAGAAGAGCAAAACACTGGGCTGGAGGAGTGGTTCAAGTGGCAGAGTGCCTGCCTAGCAAGCATGAAACCCTTAGTTTAAACCCCAGTCCACCAAAAAAAATAAAGGAAAACATTTAGCCAGCCATGGTGGCTTACACCTGTATTTCCATCTACTCAGAAGGTGGACATTAAGAGGTTCTCAGTTCAAACCAGCCCAGACAAAAAGACCCCATCTCATCAAATAAGTCAGGCTTGGTGGTGCACACCTGTGATCCCAGGTCCACAAATAGGAGCGTAGACAGAGACTGACCTGGGCAAAAACTGCAAGACCCTATCTGAAAAATAACTAAAGCAAAAAAGGGCCAAGAGATGCGGCTCAGATGGTAGAGCACCTGCCTAGTAACCATAAGACCAGGAGTTCAAACCCCAGTATTGACAAAAAGAAAAAAAAAAAAAAAAGGGAAATATTCAGCGAATTTCCTGCCTGTATCAATGCTTTATCATCATCCAAAATCAAATGTTAGAAGCCATTTAACCCCTGCTTGACACACATAATATGCAAGATATGCCACCAGCAAACCTGAGAACAATTTTCATCTCTCTGTAGTACATGAGCAACATATAATATATAGCAGTTAAAGATTTAACAGTGGTATTTAGCTAACAGTCCAGTTACAGGTCTTACAGGACACCACACAACACTGTGACCTGACAGTGTCCCCGATTCTGTGACACCCCTTGCAGGGATCTCACAGAAAATTGCCTAAAAAATGATTGGCAGAAGAGAGACGGGCCTTTTCATTACTATGTTCGAACCGTCCACATCTGCCCTTCTACTTCATGACAATGAAGCTAAGACTGCACTCTATGGCTCCCTCTCCCAGTTGTTCCCTGTAAGTTTCTGTCACCAGAAGTCACTAGAGGGAGACTAGGAGGCAGAAGTGGAGGGAGACTAGACAAGTTCTTTCTTGTTCATTGGTGGTTCCTATGAGCAACACCACATCAACTACTGGTTTCAGCCTCTAGTTGCTCTGGGCCTCTCAGAACAAGACTCATAACCTCCCCAATCCCTGGTGCCAGCCAAACCAAGGAGCTTCCACTGCTCAGAGCCCAGGCTCTGAGCAGGTTCTCAGTTTTCTCAGCTCTGAGAACCTCAACCCATTCCCTTTGATTTCCCAGCCTGCTGTCTGCATTCACAGCCTCTAAATTCCTTTTTGCTCTTTCATCCCTCCAGTACCTGTGAGATTCTCCACATTAAAATCTCCTATTGAGGAATGGGCAGCAGCTCAAGTGGTAGAGAACCTGCCTAGCAAGTGTGAGGCCCTGAGTTCAAGCCCCAGTACCGCCAGAAAATAAATAAATAAATAAAATCTCCTATTGAGAGGGAGGGGAAATAAAGGACGACGATGGGGGGGGTGAATAAGATATATTGTAATCACTTTTGTAAATGTCACAATGTGCCTCCAGCACAATATGCTAATAAAAAATAATAAAAAGAAGTAAGTAAAATCTCCATTGACTACATAGTGTACTTTCTACGATCCTAGCTGGACCTGCTAGGATCAAATTCTGGACAAGCACAAGAACTTAGGGCTGAGGGGTAATGAACTTACAGAATGCAGTAGTACCGTGCACTCATATGCAGCAAACAGTTTTAAAAGTCATATTTAATGCTCTAAGGAACCCAGTGACGTGGCTACTATCATCATCTAAGTTAGAAAGGAGGAGAATAGGGCTGGTGGATTGGTTCAAGCAGTTAGAGTGCCTGCCTAGCAAGTGTGAGGCCGTGCGTTCAAACTCTAGTAATGCCAAAAAAGAAAAAAAAAAAAACCAGGAAAATAAGACTCAGATTTTTAAAAACCTATTCAAAAATCACTTAACTAGGCCACCTAACTAGAAGGTTGTGGAACTACAATTCCAAGTCTGAACACAAACATTGCCATGTTTCCTACAAGAAGGGGAGAAAAAAAACCAAAAAATACCAACTCTAAGGCTTCTCTAGGGATTCTGTGCTGTTCACGGGGCTAACAAATAACTCACTATGGGCACACACTTCCTTTCTTGTCTTTGTGCGTCTGATTCTGTAAGTCCCCTTTCTTTTTTCCTGCCTCTTCTTGTCTAGGAAAACAGTATCACTTATCCTGTGGAATGTCCCATATCCTGGACTTGGTTAGCTGTTTCTTCATGACGTCATTTAATTTGGCCCTCCATCTTCCATATTTCTTATAAACCCAAAGTTAGATTGAAGCAGAATCTGGTCAAACTTCTTTTGCAAACTGGAAAATTTTGCCTGTGGCACTCTGTGTTTCTCACTCATCAAATCAGGAGTCACATAACATCTGGTTGTTCTACTTTCTACGATCCTTAGATCCTTCTGTGATCATGGGAATCTGGAGCTGCAGGTGCAAAATCATCACCATCTACAGAACAGCTTTGGCCCGAGACAGCCTGCACACCCAGTGTATAAAAAGGCTCACAGTGACCCTTCTCCAAAGGGAGCCGAAAACGGTGCTCAATCAAGTCTTCAAGGAAAGCAAACACCACACAGCTCATTCCACTCATAACAAGTCCTTAACAAATTTGTTTTCCTTTATTAATATGTTGAAAAATAAAATCTTAAGAGAGAGTCAAAGGTGAAGCGTTCCAAAGTCTAGTTTCAGGCTTCTCCCATGTTCTTGCTCAATTATTTAACTCCTGTATGCCCACATGTGTCCACTTGAAAATGGAGACAGTGTTACCAACTTGCTGACATCTCAACGGACTATTGGGCCAGGTGTGGTAACACACACCTGCAATCCCAGCACTCAGGAAGTGAAGGTAAGAGGCTGATTACTTTGAGGCCAGCCTGGTTACGCAGTGAGATCATGTCTTGCAAAATTAAAAAAAGACTGTGAGGAGAGTAAAAAGAATTACGACCGTTAAGAAAAAGTTACAGAAAATAACAATTGCTTTTATTACTTAGATTTTACCCAGAATGAGGGAAAATGCAAGAAACTAAGAGCCACCACAATCTAAATCTGAAGGGACATTATGAATGGAAACTCTGCCACTAGCCTTTAAGATATGTTAAAACTCTAATCATTCACCTAAAATTGGCTGCAAATATTTGACTATTTCACTAGAAGCTACATTATACTAGATATAATTCCTAAACAGAGTATCGTATTAAATCATTTAAAACTGCAATTACTATGTATGGCCCATCTTAAAATATGGGGATAAAATTATTCATCCCGCCTCCACTTCCCTACACTTGGATCTGGGAACCCATTCCCCAAGCAGCTGAATACCCTAAACAAATAATAATCTAAAACAGGGAAAGGTATGGAGTTTAATCTCTAAGTCACTATTTCCATCTACGAAGCTTATTTTTAACACATTATATAACATAAAAATACTTATCATATACCAGGGAACCAACCCTTTCCTGCAAAGGTGAAATGCAAAAACCTGTCATGTAGGTAGCAATGTATAAAATTTTCTGAGCCCAAATAATATGATTTCAACAGAAGAACTTGAGGTATATCAAAATTAGACCAACTTCCTTTCACTCACTACCAAAGAATCCTTTTAATCATAATTTGCATTTTGATGAGGGCTCCAAGTTTAGCAACTCATCAAATGTTACTTTAGAAGACTAATCTGAAACACAAAAACTAGTGATTTTTACTAAGTACACAAAGGCTGAGCAGTTTCCTGTACCACTTTTCCAAGGTAGATTTGAAGGACTTTCAGGTTCCATGGTTGGCTGAAGAGTCAACAATCATTTTCTATGATCTCTGCAACTACTGGTGTCTCAAACTCTGACCATGACATCATACCATGGTTTGGAAACTGCTTACAGTCTATTCAACTGTGCTATACAGTGTGTGTTTATACACGATCACTACAGTGCCACCATCTGAGCAAAAGGAAGCAAGATAACATTTTTAAATAAAGCGTAAGGAGCAGAATTTATCTCTTTAAACATTTGCCAAGAAGGAACTTCATATTTAAATATAATCGGCAAACTCAGTAGAAAAATTCAAATCAACAAGATCCTGTCCGGTTGGGACTAAATGAAGATGATAATTCAAGACTATTTCAATTAAAAAATTTCAAAGAGCAGAGCTTGAAAAACATACCACACCCTTACAAAGAAAGCCCACACCAAGACCAGGAGAGAAGGATTTTGTGGCCCAGCTTGTAAGAGCTGAGGAAAAGAGAAAAGTCTTTGGAAAAGCAACAGCGAGCGGCTCACTTAGATCTGAACTTCAAATAGAGAAATTCTTACCTCCCACTGTAAATGCGGCGGGATATTTCGAATCTGAAGTTTCCGAATCCTGCAGAAGTATTAAAAAAAATTTAATGAACAAACCAGGCAAAAGCAAAACATATCAACAGCCAACATGGAGGTCTAGAAACTAAAGTAAGAGTTTTATATTAACTACAACTGCACACCACTAGATGATAAGAAAATGCAGCCCAAGAAGGAAAAAGGAAGTCAGCCACAAGATGCATGTTGTGACCATTTGGAAAGCTGACATTACTGGATTGTTATGACATATTTTTCAAGCCACTAAAACTGGCAGATAAGATGTTTGAAAAACATTTCATCGGACGACTATATTTAAAGTTCAAACCTTTTTTCCTTAAATTAAGCCTCCCAGGACACAAACGAAGCCTTGGTCCAGATGTTTTCACTCTGAGATCACAGCCAAGGGGTCCATGAAGAGAATTCAGGGAATGCAGAATGAGGGGAGGGAAGGGAGAACCACTATCCCCTGACTGAAATGCAACACTTTCTTCCACTATGATGGCAATAAGCCAAAGAATACAGCACTTGTAATTTTCATATCAATAGAAGTAAGATTTTATTTTTTTGGCAATACCAGGGTTTGAACTCAGGGCTTTGAGGTTGCTAGGCAGGCACTCTATCACTTGAGCCACACCACCAGCCCAACAGTCATACTTTCATGCCACATTAAGTTGTTGTAGGTCTTTAATATCACCTGCACTCACTGCTCTGAAAGTTAGCTATGTTGCTAGAGCCTGTTACTTATGTTAAACTGCACATCACTATAATTTCTAACAGTTTGCTAACTGTATTTTGAAATAATTTGTTTCCTTGATAATCATGTTTTATGCACTTAAAAACATCCTTAGAAGAGGTTCACAGGTCTGCCAAAGTAATCCAAAGCATGGAAAACATGAAGAATCATCACCTTAGTTCAAACACTCACACACACACACACACACACACACACACACACGAAGAAAGGTAGAGAAACGACGCATCAGCTACATGAGGCTATACTATAGAAGTCAAGTACCAATCAGCCGCTTAGAAGGGAAGGAATTTATAGTCAATTATTTAAAATTATGTCTATAACCCCAGCTAGTCTGGAGGCTGATGCAGAAGAATCTTAAGTTTAAGGCCTGCCTGGGCAATACAGCAAGATCTTGTTTCAAAAAAAAAAAAAAATTAAAATTAAAATTAAACCTGGCAATTGATTTTGACATCTCAAGTAAAAAAAACTGTATTTCTTCAACCTACAATAAACTTCCCTTTCTAGGTCAAATAATGCACAATTTTAAAGTACACTGTAAAACACCAGTATAGACTAGATTCACAGACTGTATCTTTGCCTCTTTTCCCAAAAAGCAGGAAAAATTCCACAGCTGCTGCCTAGCCATCTGAGAACACCAAAGGAAACACCATGAGCCAAACTCAGATATGCTGTTTTCTAATCAAAATAGAGCAGGAGGAGGAGACACACTTAAATTATCATTGAACACAGTAAACTAAAGCAAATTCTCAGGGGACAGAATACCAAAGAAATGGTAAGAGAAAATGTCGATTTAGGAAAGAAATTCCAAACACCACCTAGTTAGAATTTGCAGATGAAATGCTAGTTTGGGATCTATTTAAAAATAACTCATGTGTTCATAATTGTTAATGACGCAAAATAGGTGCTATTTTTCTATAAAAGGTTTAAAAATATACTCTAATATGTAGATTTCACAATTGCTGTATATGACTTGAGCTAACATGAAAGTTATACTGTAAATATTTACCCTGGGTAACTAAAGAGATAAAAACTTGCTATACATATGCAAATACAAATCTATTTTAATCAAACATCTGACACACTAAGACTTGGCAGTACAATGTTAACAAACTGAGTATTCCTCACTTCTGGTAATTTGGGGGAGTGTAAATATATACTACCTAACAAAAAATTTCTCCAAAAGTCTGCATGTAAATGTACTATACAGAGTTCAGATCCATTAGCAAGTTAATCATGTTATAAAAACAAATATCCATTTCACAGGGCTTCCAAGAAATTCTTCAAATAGGATATTTTATTGTACACAAATCCCAAAACCGAAAAAAAAATATAAATACAAATAAAAATAAAAGTGATCCATTAACCCTGTTTCCCAAGGACTTTCTACCTTTCTTCAAACTGTTCATTCACCACTCACTTACTGGAATTCATTCCAGAACACTTACTTCCCTTAAGTGGTTGTCTAGTTTCCATTATCCAGTTCTCTTGTTTCACTTTAGAGAAACATCAGAATGATTTTCAGAGTTAGTGTTTTGACATCTACAGTTGTTTTTCTCCACTTATGCAGTAACTTACCATTTTACCTCTAGCTCCTCTTATCAGTACAAGAGCCAAAAGGCTCAACATGAAAAGAATCAACCAAAGGCATGAACTGTCTCACAGCATAGATACACAGCTCTGCCAGGAAGAGAACGGGAAACTGTACAGCTTGGCTGTGCTCATCAAGCTGGCTGTACACAACCAAACACTATCACTCACTTCTTTGACCAGCTTCCGCCTGACCTTTTAGAAGTAGGCTGCATTTAGGTTTGCATCTAAATATTTCAATCAAGAGAAGCCAGGTGCTGATGGCTCACACCTGTAATCCTAGTTACTCAGGAGGCAGAGATCAGCAGGATCATGGTTCGAAGCCAGTCTTGGGCAAATAGTTTGTTGAGACCCTACCTCAAAAAACCCTTCACAAAAAAAAGACTGGTGGAGTGGCTCAAGGTGGAAGCCCAGAGTTCAAACCTCAGTACCACCAACCAAACAAACAAAAAGAGTCAAGAAAATAAACACTGATTATATTGATTATAGATGTTTCTACTATATTGACTATTAAATTGTTAAATTCAACTATCAGCTAAATAAATTACTGTTTCACTTACTCAGACAACATACATGGACAGCAACAAATAGGATACACGCTGTATAGCAAAGTGAACTAAACTTTCAGTCTTCTACCCAAACAACATTCAAGTCTGGAACATAAACTTCTGTTTACCTTCCTTTCTACCAACACTTATACAAATCAAGTGGGAATCCTGCCTTCACAACTTATGGACAAAAGATAATGAGGCTCAAATTGTGATCTCATGCCACTAACACAAGTTGTAGACAGGAAGAGAAAATCCAAGTCTAACTGGACGCTTATTTCTCTCTGCCTTATTTTCCGATATAAAGAACTGTGACACAAGATCACATTCTGGACAGGTCATTTTCAAATAAAAAAGCTAAGCTGTGTAGACTCAGGGCAGTATTAGTGTGGCGTCTTCCATCAACCATTCAGTGGCACCCTTTTCTGGCTACAAACTATCATTCCAGCTGTGCCAAGCTAGGTCAATCTATGGCCACAGACAAATTCATTCAGTATTTTACATTGTGGTTATAACATAACCCTTTATATTTAATACAGTTAAGAATTTGCTCTTTAAAATATCAACCTCAATTTTAAAAAAAGGCTAATACTCCAAGCAGGTAAACACCTAGAGAAATGACCACTATCACATTCTTGCCCAGGTCACCACAAGTAACTTGGCCTATTGTTGACTTGGCAATATCTTATCAAATTCTTTAACTCAAGGATTCTCTTTCTTACATCACTTCCTTAGGTAAGGCTGTAACATGCCCAAGACTTAGCTATAGTTTGCAGATCAGGAAAACTGGAAATATGCAGAGGTCCAGGTGAAAGGGACTCACTGAACAACCTACAGTATATAGAACATGGAGACACCATAGATATATATGAAAGCATATTTAAGAGGGATGTATGCTCATTATATTATTTGCTTAAAAAAGCACAAAAATAGAGCATAAAGCATCCCATTTAAAAATGTGTGTTCCTGCTAAGGGCGTGGCTCAAGAAGTAGAATGATTGTTTAGGGAGCATGAGGCCTGAGTTCAAACCAAAAAAAATAAATAAATGTGATGGTGGTGGGGAGGGTGGCAGGATGTACTACTAGGAATTGAACCCAGGGCCTTGTGCATGGTAGACAAGTGCTCTATCACTGAGCTACATCCCCAGCCCTTAAGTCAGTCTTGAAGGACGTCAGCAGAAATGGATATGAGGGAGCAACCTCAAGATTTAAGGGCACAGTCTAGCACAGGTTAGAAATCCCCGTGAAAACAATCACATCTACTGGATTGACAAGGTACCCTCGGCACTCTAAAGGGGATGCCAAGATTCTAACGAACTGAATATAGGATGGAGTTTAAAAAAAAAAAAAAAAAAGATGTAGTTCCCTCAACTGTAACGGGATATCATCCCCAAGGGTGGCCTCAGAAGCACCTACATTAGAATCACCATGAAGGCTTGATTCAAGAGCAAGGTCCCCCATACAAACCTTCCAAATCAAAATCTCAGAGCAGGGGAATGTGGCTACTTACACATGCACACAAGCACAAGTTTAAGTTTGGTTGCCACTGAAGTCTAACGAACAGGACAAGTTCCATGAGGGCAAAAATATTCCCATCTTATTTAGTGTTGTACACTCCAGTGGTTAGTAGACTGTCTGGCTTGGAAACAGACAATTATTTAGTCACTTAACGTCACAGTTCTAAGAAGAATCTAAAGTGAATCTTCTATCACCCCCAACTTCACCAGTTCCCAGATCTCCATGGGAACGTGTTGCCTTTCAAAGCTGAGGGAAGCTCTGTGATAGAGCACATGATTAGCACAAGACCCTAGGTTCAATCCCGGCATCATCCCCCACCCCCTCAAAAAATGCACACCATATCATCTTCACCTATGTAGACAGAAGTGCCTGACAAGCCTAAGTGCATGAAGAGAAACTTAAATGAAACCCCAGGTATGGGCTGGTAGTCCAAGACAGGTTGAATACTCTGTGCACCACTATTATAACTAATGTTTGCATTCACACACTGGTCTTTTTTTTCAAGCCACTACGTTACATATATTCCAGCCAGTCTCTTTTAGGAGACTAAACATTCCTTTAAGACAGGGGTACAGTCAAAGTTCTCACACTTCCTTAGGATATATGCAAGGCAGGAAAACAGAATACTTCTTGAAAAATAACAATTTAATAGTCGGATGACTGATAATAACGGTCTGTTATGAATTTGAAAATGCTAGAACAAATGATTTTGACGTTTCCACCAGAAAGAAATGATAAATGGCTAGGGCGCTAGTATCTCATGCTTGTGATCCTAGCTACTGGGGAGGCTGACATCTGGAGCATTGTGATTCCAGTCCAGCCTGGGCAAAAGTTTGTGAAACTCCATTTCAACAGAAAATTGGTGGGTGTGGTGGCATGCATCTGTCATCCAGCAGGAAGCATAAAACATAAGGATTATGGTTCAGCCTGGCCTGATTAAAAAGCAAGACCCTATCTCCAAAATAGTAAGAGCAAAAAGAGCTAGAGGAGTAGCTCAAGCAGTAGAGCACCTGCTTAGCAAGATGAAGCCATAAGTTCAAACCCCAGTACCACAAAAAATAAATGCTTGAGATAGCTATATTGTACCTGATTTAAACATTACACAATATACACACATACAGAAACATCTAGCAGTCCATTAATATGTGATCTTTTATGATTTTTGTGTCAGTTAAAAAAATTAATTTAAAACAACAATAACTGAGCATAGTAGTACATGCCCATAATCTCAGCACTTGGAAGGCTGAGACAGGAGGACCACGAGGTTGAGTACAGCGTGAGCAACACAAGAGCCTGTTTTTAAACAAAAGAAAGAAGCCGGTGCTGCTACCTCATACCTGTAATCCAAGCTACTCAGGAGGTAGAGATCAAGAGAATCACAGTTCAAAGCCAGCACAGCAAACAATTTGAAAGATCCTATCTTGAAAAAACCCGTCACAAAAAAAGGGCTGAGGGAGTGGTTCAAGTATTAGGAGCGGTAGGCCTAGCAAGCATAAGGCCCTGAGTTCAAACCCCAATGCCACAAAAAAAAAAAAAAAGGAAGAAAAACGAAAAAGAGTTGAGCTAACATGGTACAAACTGATCTTTGATCCCTGAATAACCAAAGATTTCTGTGGCCTTCATACTGAGATTTTATCTGAAAACTATGCCTTTAAATAAAATTACCACCAGTACTTCAACTAACCACAGGAACACACACAATTGAACACCAGAGAAAATTACTATTGAAATAAAACCTTCATCAGCAGGATGACTCAAAAATGCAGGTCTTTCAAAAGCCTAACATTAAATTATACATATCTTTCTTGAAAAGTAGAGTGGCAAGCAGTAAATAAAGGACTTGATACAAAACTTTTTTTCTTTTTTTTTGCAGTGCTGGGCATGGAATCCAGGGCCTCATGCATGCTGAGCAAACACTACCCAATGAGCTACACACCCAGCTGCTGACATAAAACCTTTAGCATTCCCAAATCACATTTAAAGTTAATCATTCCCATATTTTTTCATAGTTAAGCTAATTTCATAAATACCATTACATTTCTTTTTCCAGCAAGACTCAACTTTTTTTTTTTTTTTTTGGTATGGTTTTTGAGACTGGGTCTCCATTTGTAGCCAAGGCTGGCCTGGAACTCACGATCTTTCTGCCTCCACCCTCCAACGCCTGAGCCACCACACCCAACCAAGATGACATGTTTTACCAATGATTTTTAAAAGCTGTATATCTTCAACTATGGAGCCACTGGGCACTTGAACAGAGCTAGTCCAAATTAATTGTTCTGTGAGTATAAACTATATAGATTTTGAAGACTTAGTACAAAAAAAGAATGTAAAATTTCTCAACAACTTATATTGCTTTCATGTTAAAAAATTAATATTTTAGATATGTTGGGTTGTATAAAATCTAAAAATTTCACTTGTTTGTTTTTATTTCTTAATGTCACTACTAGATTTTATATATATATATATTTATTTAACATATTTCAATTGTACAGAGCTGATCTAAAACTTAGGATGCTCAATACTCAAGGCAAAACTCATTAAATTTTATTTTTATTAAAGACACATGAAGATCGAGAAGCAGTATTTTTAATGTTTGTTATGATAGTGACATAGTTATCACTACTACTGGGCTGGAGTTATGGTTCAAGTGGTAGAATGTCTGCCTAGCAACTGCAAAGCCAGAGTTCAAACCACCAAAAAGAAAGAAAAATATGCAACATGCTTCCCTATCTGTCAATATTTTTCCCAACAATACTGCACAACTTGCATTTATGCCAATTATGACACAAACAAGAGATGCTATAGATGAAAAGTTGTATTCACCAGCAAGTAGGACTAAAGTCAGCAACATCCAACAGGAGTAATCATTTCTAGATTATTTCAGCCACAATTACAATTTAAAAATAAATTTTAAAATTTCATCAATACTGGGGGCTGGTAGAGTGGCTCAAGTGGTAGAGCACAGTCCTGGCAAGCGTGAGGTCCTTGGTTCAAACCCCAGTATCACAAAAAAATAAAAAATTTATCAATATTTGGAATGAAATTACCTCTTAAATTATAGTTTATTTGAGGACTTCTTAATGGATACATCTAATGAGTATACTTGAAATACTCTGTCATTGTTCCCTTATATTAAATGGGAGGGAAGGAAACAACTGAGATTCACTTTACAGATTAACAAAAAGTTTCAAGGGATTATTTAGTCAAGGTCAAAAAGCAAGTACATGGAAGCCAAATTCAAACTTACAGCTCTACTGTCCATGCTGCTTATGCCATTATTTTAGATATGTACTATTTGGCTTCTGCTTATCTAGATCTTCATGTTCAGTATAATCGTAACAGCACAAATCCAATCTCCTGGAGCAAATACTTTACCAGCTAATGAACATCTTCATTTTATCAAGGAGTACAAGTAGGACACATCAGCACAGAGTAGGTCATTTCAAGGAAAATAAACATCCAGCCTCAGCCACCAGCTGTGATGAGATGTGGTTCAGCCTGGACTATGAATTACACCTGTAATCCTAGCTACTCAGGAGGTAGAGATCTGAAGAACTGCAGATGCAAGGCAGCCCCAGGCAAATAGGTGAGACCCTATCTCAAAAACACCCAATAAAGAACAGGACTGTTGGAATGGCTCAAGTGGTAGAGTACCTGCCTAACAAACCTCATGCTAGCAAGCATGAGGCCCAGAGTTCAAATTCCAGTATCAAAAAAAATAAATAAAGATCCAATGCAATCAAACATGCTTCAAAAAGATCTTTTACTAGGAACTCATTTCAGGGGCCCCACATGCTTATAACTATTGTTAGACTGATAAAAATAATCTTTAAAATACAATATTAAGGGCTAAGTATGGAAGAGCACACCTGTTATTCCAGGTCTTATGAGGCTCAGGCAAAAGGATGGTTAGTCACAGTCCAGCCTGGGCTAGCACAGCAAGACCCTACCTCCAAAAAGAAACAAAAAGTGACATGTTAGAACTATGCCTATGACAGTCCTAATGTGATACTGTGTTACAATCAATGTGAGTACACGTAAAAACAAAACAAAACAAAAACACTGCCTTATGACTTCAACAAATCTCCAAGCCCAGAGGACAAAATTCTCAGAGGAAGAAACCAGGGTCTCCTTTTTCAATACTGATGTAACTAACCAAAACGTTAACCATAAGCCCAGAAGTGGGGAAGGGTGGGCACCAAGACCAAAGGGAGAAGTAAATGACTCTCCTTGGCAAGGTACTTACCACTTACCCTCAAGGGTATCCACAGCACATCTACCTCCCCTCTCCGCTTCCTCCATAAGAGATACCAAGGCTTTAAGACGGCCTTTTCCTCCCGCCAAATGTCCTAACCCTTCTGAAAGCTTTACAATTAGTGAAAGGATCATAAACTTAATCTGTAATTAACAATCTGCATAGGGTTTTAAACTTTAGTGGGCTGGACTTTAGACTTTAACACCTTGTAAAAATGTTGAAATAAGTGTTTTGGAAAAGCATAAGCTTTAAGAACATTTAAATACCCGAGCACTTTTAACAATTGCCTCAAGACTGACTTGTAGAAACAAGCACAAAATGTAAGCTATCAGAACAGACTGTCCATGGGAGAGGAAGGGCAGCACACCAAGACTCTGACACACCCTCAGCACCAGCCATCTGTCCACCTAGGTCATTTTTATTTTTACACAGACTTTGCTGCAGCTGGAGAAGGTCCTAAGTGAAAGTTTTAACTTTTCCTTAAGAAGTCCTACAGCATACACATACACTTAAATTGAGTCCACTCTGGTAATTAAAATTTGAACAGCTCTTAAATTTAACAACAAAACATCGATTACAAGCATTTGGTATTTAAAATCTCTTCTCCATAGATTTATCATTTGGGTATCACTTGTCATTTAGTCCTGTGTCTAGAAGTTTAGGTATTTAGGGACTTAGCAGGCTTTTAAATACATAAAGTAGGTAACTAAAAAGCTGGCTGGAGAATTTGACAGGAAAAGCAATAGGGAAAAATAACTTGGTTTATCTTTTGAAGAGCATATAAATTCAGAGTCGGTTGTAAGACTGAACAAATAGCATCAAAACAGCCAGCCAGACCCAACTTGCTTATAGTAACCCACATTATCTTAAAATTCCATATATTAAAAAGAGACTTGCCAGCACAGGAGGCTCACACCTATAATTCTAAGCTATTTGGGAGACTGAGATCGTAGAGAGGATCTCAGCCCAAAACCAGCCTGAGCTTTGACTCAAGGCCAGCCTGGTCAAATAGTGCAAGAGACCCCCATCTCCAGAGTAACCAGAGAAAAATGTACTGGAAGTATGACTCAAGCAGTAGAGTGTCTGCTTTGCAAGTGCAAAGCTCCAAGTTCAAATCCCACCCAGTCCCACCCAAAAAAAAAAAAGAAAGTGTAGTGTTTCAAATTTAGGCAGAATGACTCAAACGGTAGCACACCTGGCTAGCAAGTGTGAGGCCCTGAGTTCAAACCCCAGTGCACACAAATGCGCACACACACACACACACAAACCAATTAATTGAAAGCTATTTATTTTAGGTTGTTGATGTTATTTTAGTATTTGTTTTAGGTATTTTGATGTTACTTTACCAAAATATCTATTTATTCCTTTGATGAATTCAGGTTCAGGGTGGCACGTTTACATTTATATAAATCACATTAAAATTTACTATAAAACCAAGCAACTAGAATTTAACCAAACCATTTGGAAGCAAGCTAGTGAAATTTTAGTATTTTTAGTTACTTATGCTATCACAAAATTAAGAGTCACTTGGAAAAAGTTATGTATTAATACTGATACCCAAACTTAACATGACCAAAAGTCAAGTTTGTCGACTAGACCTACATATTTAAACATCGTAAGTGGTTAAGTGGTGCCTTTTTTTTGGCAGTAGTCCACCACTCCTTTTTTTGTGATGAGTTTTTTCCAGATAGGGTCTCAAGAACTATTTGTCCAGGCTGGCTTCAAACAGTGATCCTCCAGTCTTAGATACAATGCAGCATTAAATCACTACATATAATTCTAGTACAAGGTATTAGTTGACATTAAATTAATTTGGTTATGTATTTTATTTTAGCGCTATTATTTTAAACATGTCTTATAAATTCAGAATCAGTCAGATGGGTGGGCACAAAACATTTAGACATCTACCTGAAATTAAAACATCTGTAGTTCACTACTTAAAAATTAAGTACCACACATTTCATTTTGAAATAAAGTATGTTGCTAACAGTTAAACATTGAAAATAATTTCTGTAAAATCATGAACTATTTTGTTTAAGGTTGAAATAAAATCTTAAATTTTTTCAATTTTTGGTATTTCTGACAAAAAATTTACAAGTTTTCTGTAAAAACAGTAATTTAAAAAATAAACAACTGGGACAGAGGATGTAGCTCAGTGACTGAGCATTTGCCTAGCACATGTACATGAGGACCTGGGTCCTCATGAACCACAAAAAAATAAAATAAAAACAAGTAAACAGCAGTTTCAGCATCCCAAAAAAACAGTTTGAGGACAGAAAGAAAATAAAATATTAAAAATAAAAATGGGGATGGTGGAGTAGCTCAAATAGTAGAATACCACCTAGCAAGCATGAAGCCCTGAGTTCAAACCCCAGCATCACCTAAAATAAAAATAAAAACAGACTGGCAGAATAGCTCAAGCGGTAGATGTCTGCCTAGCTAGCGTGAGGCCCTAAGTTCAAACCCCAGTGCTGCCAAAAAATAAAATAGTAATAAAAATAGATTTTTAAAAAATCTTAAACACAAAAATGTTTTCTTTTAATTCTATTTTTCAGAATTAAATCTGGAATACTGAACAAGTTCCAGATAGTACAATGAACTATACACATGTTATTTAAAAGGACTACTCCTGGAGGACTGAGGGCATGGCTCAAGTGGTGGAGGGAATGCCTAGCAAGAGCAAGACCCTGAGTTCAAACCCCAGTACTGCCTCCCCCCCCAAAAAAATGGACTACTCGGATGTTTAGAGTGTTTTGTTGTTGTTTTTCGTCTCTTTGTTACTTTTGGTTAAACACTGCATAACACATTTCTTCTTCCCATTATAGCTGCAGATGGTGGTAAAACACATGCTGTAGTTTTCTGAAAATCAGAATAATCAGTCAAAATACTAATAATGAAACCTAAGATGTAATATCCTAAGATGTTTATCCTAGGGATAAACCTTTAAACAGCTTATATTGTATTTCAGCCCACAAATAAACACACTTTACTTCTAAATTTAGATTATTTAATAGTAGTAAAATTCTACATTACCATAATTTTCCCCTTCTACCTTCCAAAGTGCCTTTAAAGTGGCTTTTTAAAACTTAAAAAATGAAAGCAAAAATGGCTGGGGGGGACTTGGCTCAAGTGGTAGAGCACCTGCCTAGCAAGTCTGAGGCTCTGAGTTCAACCTCCAGTACGATTAAGAAAAAAAAAATTTTTTTTAAGAACTTTTTTTTAAAAGGGGGAGCAGTTGGAGGGAAGGGCTAAGAAAGCATAATAGTGGGTTCAGTCCACAATACTTCAAAAAAAAAAAAAAAAGAATAGAGGAGGTGAGTATGATCAAAGTACATTATGTATGTACTGAAATATCAAAATGAAACCCCTCACTTTGTACATTATTTCAAAGTGTTTTTAATAAAAAGAAAAGAAAGAGGCTTTATTGTTCTCCTTTTTAAAAATCTGCCTTCTACCGCTCAAAAACAGGCAACTGCAAAATGTCTCAGATAGTCAAAAATTAAAACCAGGTTACCCTTTTGCTTGAAAAGTAGAAATGGGGCATTCACTATGAAAAATCGAACACATACAATTTGAGCACTGCCAATCTGAAAATCCTGAACTCAAAACGCTATGAAAATCCCAAACTTTTTGACTGCCATTGTGTCAACTCAAAAAGATCTGAATTTTGGAAAGTTTCAAATTTTCAGGTTAGGAATACTCAGCCAATATATAAATATTACAGAATCCAAAAACTCCAAAATCTGATATACTTCTGGTCCCAGACTGGATAAGAGATGCTCAACCTGTACTGCCAAGTGGCACTCACACGGAGATATCTGCAACTTACTTTCTAGCTGTGTGAGCGTCGCTTCCTCCACTCTCTCACAATAACAGATATTGCTGATACTAACTAATCATTTCCCCCAATCAGATAGGCAGAAAATACTGTCCATTTTTGTACTGTCTCCACCTTTGAAATTAGCAGATTTTGTTATTTCCTAATCTATTACTTCTCTCAGGTATGATCACTTTTAAAACTAAGCCAATTTCATAGCTAAATAATTTTGAGGATTCAAAGTACCAATATACAAAAAGAACAAATCTTAACTTATTCATAGTGCATAGCCCATCTTCTACAAAGAAATCTGAAATGTATCTGTCCACACTGGAGATTTAAACCACTGGGATTATGCAGAAATAGACACACCCCATCCTTATTCTGCACTCCACGTAAGTGCACAAACGTTACTGAGATACTATTGCTCAGATGAACCATAATCCAAGAAGTTCTTCACAGACATCATATAATTGTCAATAGGTTTTATTGTCCCTATTTATAGATATTTAAAAAAAGAAAAAAAAAACCTAAGAGGCTCAAAGACTTTAATCAGTTTGTCAAAGATCAGAGTTAGCACCAACAGAGGTGCCACTGCCCTCCCAAGCACTGCCTGCGCTTGTTGCCCCAACTTCACTTAGTTAATAACAACATAAAAGTATCAGTCACATTTTTCCCACAAGGTTCATTACATCATTTTGGATGCCTTTAATAATCAAGGGGTGGAGGCATGGCTCAAGCAGTAGAGCACCTGCTTTGCAAAGTCATGAGTTCAAAGTCCAGTCCCACCAAAAAAAAAAAAAAAATCAAATACCACCAAGAGCTTTAACCTGTCTTGCCACAGCTAATGTTAATAACATGACTCAGTTAACCTTATTACAGGGTTCCTAGACCTATATCACCACTTACTCTAATTACCCTGTCAGAAGGTACCCTAAGAACAGCTCTGAACTCCATGGGATGTTCTGCGGCACAGTCGTTCCCATGAAGCACTGAAGAAGCTAAAGCAGTTCAACAGGCACAGATCCCCAAATTTACCCAGACATCAGGTCTTCCACGATAATCCTAAACAACCATGGGCTGACAGCATTAACTAAACTGCAGGTGGCTGAAGTTAAAACACGGGAAGAATGAGAAGACTCCAGTCACTCGGTTAGCATGAGGGCCACTCTGCCACCCCTTCTAGGCTCAGCTGCAAGACCACCCTGTCTCCCTCACACTCAGCCCCTTTAATCCCAGTTTGTAGTTCCCACATCCACACCAGTCTCCTATTGTCCCTTCTGCCTCTTCGGTCCTCACTGTGTCCAGGGAGCCTCTACTCCCTCTCTCCAGCCCTTTCTGATCTACTTCTCACTATCTGTACCAACAGCCAGGCGAGGCCTCGTGCCCCTCCTTTGTTTCTGCAGCATCCCACATCTACCCTGGGACATACAGCTGCTCTTTACTTGCAGATCACTGCCACAGCAAACCACTACTACAATTGAAAATAAAAGTAAAATCACCCAGGGATTCAGGCAGAGTAAAGTGAAAGCCACAGTACTCCAGGAACTTTTATTCAGAACAAGGGTCTTATTCTTCTTTCTTACTCCTGAAACCTAATATGGAGTCAACTATGACCACAGGTGTTCAATCTGTGCTTAAGCTATAAGGAAAGCATTCGTTTCTGAAACTCAAAAAATACAAGAATATATAAACTAGTATCAAAAAAAAAATGGAAATTTAAAACTTGGACCACATTTAACTTATTAAGAAAAGAACACCATTTTTACAAAACTGGCTGAGCTTTTTTTGGGGGGGTCAGCACTGGGATTTGAACTCAGGGCCTCATGCTTACTAGGCAGGAGCTCTACTACTTGAGCCACCCGCCAGCCATTTTTTTGTGTTGGGTATTTTCTAGATAGGGTCTCAGAACTATTTGCCTGGGCTGGCTTCAAACCACTATCCTCCTGATCTCTGCTTCCTCAGTAGCTAGGATTATATGTGTGAGCCACCAGTGCCTGGCTTTCCCCACTCCCCCAAATACACATGTACAGTCAGGCAAGATGGTGCACACCTGTAGACCCATCTACTTGGGAGGCTAAAACAGGCAGATCTCTTGAGCCCAAGATTTTGAGGCCAGTCTTAATGTAGTAAGATCCCATCTCAAATATAAATTGAATTAAATTAAAAATAGACAGGGATCACTAGGGAGAACTCAAATTACTTCTCAAGTAGTTTTACTACCACCAGAGGTTCTCTTAACTAAGCTCTCATCTGCCCCACAAAGATGCTAAGCTGAATAGCACCTTCTTTAGAAGCTAACTTCTCTTCTGCTTGCTTGTTTTTTGGCAGTACTGAAGTCTGAACTCAGGGTCTCATGCTTGCTAGTCAGGCACTCTTATCACCCAAACCATTCCACCAGCCCTAGAAGCTAATTCTTAATCAAATTTCTCTTCAGAATATGATTTAATAAAAGTTTCTATTGTAAGAAGCTATTGTTGTTTCTAAGTTAAAATCCAAAATTCAAGGTGCCAAGTATGGGATATCATGAGCCCTAGATAACTGAGCTGAAAGTTATCAGAATTAATCTTTACAGATTCTTATTTAATTTTTACATGCAAGGGGCACACACAGACTTGTCAAAAGTTAGCACAACATTTTTGATAAAAGGGGAAGGCTGCCAGGCGCCAGTGGCTCATGCCTATAATCCTAGCTACTTGGGAGGCAGAGATCAAGAGGATCCAGGATCAAAGCCAGGCTGGGCAAACAGTTCTCAAAACCCTCTCTTGAAAAAAAAAAAACCATCACAAAAAAGGGCTGGTGGAGTGGTTCAAGTTGTAGGCCCTGAGTTCAAACTCCAGTACTGAAAAAAAAAAAAAAAGTGTAAGGCTGTTCCTACAATGTGTAAGCCTCCATATTTCAAAAAAATAGAGTTTTGGTTTGGTGGGGGAGGTGTTGGGGCTTTTTTGCTGTACACTAGGGGTTTGAACACAGGGCCTCATGCTTGCTAAGCAGGCGCTCTGCCTCTTGAGGCACTATGCAGCCTGAAAAGACAGTTCTCAAATTGCTTAACTGCACATTTCGTTGTAGGAAGCTTTCTTTGTTATGAAATTATGCTAAACAAATCAACCTAAGAAATTTAGTGGGCTTTTTCAAAGCATTTTCAAATTTAAATATGCACATCTTTTGACATAGCAATTCCCAGTCTAAGAATCTGTGTTATAAAAATTCCTAGGCCAGGAGTAGCTCAATGGTAGAGTGCTTGTCTAGCATGCACAAGGCCCTGGGTTTGATCCCCTGCACCACAGGAAAAAAAAAAGAGAAAAAAGAGGAAAAAGAAAAAATATTCCAAGTCCAACGACACAGTAAGTATGTGTGATGGTAGTTACAGTTAAGGGGCTGGGAGCATAGCCTATCATGTGTGAAGCTCCTGGGTTCAATACCTAGCACCAAAAAAAAAAAAGAGAGACAATAATTGAAATTACTGTACACCTATGTGGAACAATGCAGTTGCTGGCTAAAAAGGTAGCCTATCTAGCTGGGCACTGGTAGCTCATGTCTATAATCCTAGCTACTCTGGGGGCAGAGATCAGGAAGATCCAGGATCAAAGCCAGCCTGGGCAAATAGTTCAAGAGATCCTATCTTGAAAACACCCAACACAAAGAGCTGATGGAGTGGCTCAAATGGTAGCATGCCTGCCTAGCAAGTGTTGAGGCCCTGAGTTCAAAACCTAGTACCACCACCAAAAAAAGACCACTATCATGCATTTAGTGGGTAGAGCTGGGATTCAAATCCAGATCTAACACTTCATATCCCACATCCTTCAGGTTATACCTTTCCATTCAACAAGGACACGTAAGGTAAGCAACAAGGCTCCTCACCAGGAGGTTTCAGCACAATTCTCTCTAATCCTCAACAATATAAGTAAAAGAAACTTACTTCTGAAAGCCAGGGCCCTACCGAACTTGGTAACAAGATGAACAAACAGGCACCGTGGATTATACTCTGGACACCTCTGCCCATTTTGCAATCCAAGAACACAATCTCGTGAGTCTAATCATCCCCCTGACAGCCAGAGCATCTCCCTCTATGGCCTCTATCCTCTCACATTTCCTTAGCCTTCCTTCTACTTCTCTGTACTTCCTTTATAGTAAGATGAAACTCCTAAAAAATACATTAAGGCCCAAAAAGGTCTCATTTTCTGCCTTAAAATAGGATGTCTGAATGTTTTTATTCTGTAATAAACCTTCAGTCCGGACTCCATCAATCTTTTTCCTAAAAGATGTCAATAAGCTAACCCTTTGAAAAAGCCAAACAAGATTTCTGTGCTTCTGAGAAGGCAAGAAGCAGGACATCCTTGCTCTGACTTGCCACTATAAACACAACCGACTGCTGTGTAAGCTACTTTGAGGATTTGGACAACTTAAAAAGGGAAGAATGAAGGCAGGCAGGGCAGAGTTGTCCAGCTGGCAAACGGGCTCCATTGCACCTGTGAGACTTGGACAGGTCACCTCTCCCAGGGCTTTATGGAGAATCCTTAGGTAAAGCAAGTAATATCACTAACAAGTCTATTTTGTCACCTCATTTTTATTAGTTTTCCTTTCTGAAAATGGGTGTTTCATACATTCTTAAAGTAATACTTTATTATCAAAAAACTTGCACAGGCAAAGAAAAAGTCTTCAAAGGAGTTATTCAGGTCATGTCTTCTGTCTCAAAAATCAATTGATCTAAAATATCATCTAGTTTTGGCAACTATTGTTGACGATCAATGAAAGAACTGATGATTTGGTGAGCATGTTCTATTACTAAGGATGAGACTTTTAGACATGCAAAACTGAGCGAATTCAGGTACTTCCAAAAGATAGGTCGTGTAGCAAAAGTAAGTAAAATGAAAGGAATGCTTCATTTATGCCAGCATCCTCAAATAACAGTAATGAAAGTATTTTAAATCTAGCCCACGACATCCACAAATGTTTGAGTCAACAGTTTCAACCTCTGCTCGTCAAATCATTATGCACTGGAAGCACTCCACTCGATCTCTATCGTTGTGAATCCAAAGACCTCTTCAGAAAGATTCCCGAATGTTAACTGTAATCCTAGCTCCTCAGGAGGCAGAAAACAGGAGGAAAGCAGTTCAAGGCCAGCCCTGGACAAACAGTTCGCAAAACACTATCTTGAAAATAACCGACATAAAAAAGGTCTGGTGGAGTAGCTCAAGTGGTAGAGCATGAGGCCCGAGTCCAAACCCCAGTACCACCAAAAAAAAATAAAAACCCAGTACTGCCTAATGACTTCTCTTTAAGAAAGTGAGCTCACAGTCATCAGAAATGTTGAAACATGCCAGAGAGTAGGTCAATGGTCAGATGTCACAAACAAGTTTTGTCCACTGATTGTAGAAATTAAGAAAATAAACCAAGATACTGATAAATGAATTCTACTAGAAAGGCTATATTCCTGGCTACTCTACAATCATACATCCATCTATTTACAGCAGAGCCAGAAGGCTAGAGTTAACACCACCCCCTCTCACTTATTCATCCATCTAAACCACAAACTCTCGGTGGTACCCTGCACAGCTCCTCCACAGGCTGTTTGCTCCCCTCCAAAACAGTTCACTGTTTGCTTTTCCTTTTCCAATGTAAGGCATCATTCCCCTTCACCCTGCTTTGCTGGCCTCTCCTTCCTCCTAAGCCTCATTCTCAGTCCTTTGGTGATCTCATCCAATCCATGGTGTCAAATGCTACAAGCCCCTAATTTCCTACCTCCATTTCCTACCTTCCCCTGAGCTGCTGACTGATAGATCCAACTCCTACTTGCCTTCCATTTAAATTTCCAGTAAGCAGCAGAAACGTGAGAAAGGCACTTGCTACCCAACCTCTGCTCCACCCACCACCAATAGTCTTCATTTTGATAAATGGCACCATTTTTCACTCACTTGATTTGATCAAACAATCTTGTCAATCTTGAATATCCTCAACCGCTCATCTTATCCAGCATCAAATCCTACTGGATGTTGTTAGAAATGTACAGAGAGTGACTACTACTCATGACCTCCACAGCTAATATAATCCCCTCTTCCCAGAATATTACAACGGTGGTTTCCAATTTCTAATACTAAATGTAATTTTCAGGGGTTTTTTTTTTTTTTTTTTCTTAATGTTCCAAGGATTTTGAAGTCAATACTTCCAAGACAGCTTCAGAGAATTTCCCCAATGTATGTTTTGGGGGTTGTTTTGTTTTGGTGGAACTGGAATTTGAACTCAGGGCTTCGTGCTTATAAAGCAGACCTGAACTCACCTCTAGTCCATTCTGCTCTGGTTATTTTGGAGACAGGCTCTCGTGGCAAAGTATTTGCCCTGGCTAGCCTTGAGCCAAGGTCCTCCTGATCTCAGCCTCTCAAGTAGCTAGGATTACAAGGCATGAGCCACCTTTGAACAGTGTCCAGCTGTTCAAATGTAAGTTCTGATACAAGATAATCTAAAGATAGCCACCATCAATTCCTCCCTCCCTGTACATGCACGCCACTTTGCCATCCAGAGATAAGCCTATTTCCACATCTTGCTTGAACCTTGGCTGGCCTATCTTGCCTTGATCACTGGAATGGGACAGAAGCAACAATGCCAATTCTGGATCTCGCCTTTAAGAGAACTAAAGCAGCTTCCATTTTTACTTGGGGTAGTCAGTCTCTGTGCTATTAAAAAAAAAAAATCTCAGGCTACTGCTGAATGCTGAGGTACCACAGGTCTCATCACAGGGGTGAGCACCGAGGGCCAGGTATGTGAAAGGAGCCTTCTAGGACCTTTTAGCCCAGCTTAGTAACTGACCCAAAACGATACCAGGCAAAACAAAAGCCACCACCTAACATACTTAATAGAGTCATGACAGACGGTAAGTTGTTACTGTGAGTCACTGCTGTGGAGTAGTTTGTTACGCAGTAACAGGTAACTGAAATGCCACAACAGAATTCATTCCTGAACAGCTAAATAATAATACCAGATAGTCTATGAACTTGGAGCCAGGTGCTATGGTGCATATCTATAATCCCTCGCTAGGGAGGCTGAGGCAAGAGGATGGCTAGTTTGAGGCCAGCCTGGGCTACATAGCAGGACCTTGTCTCAGGGAGGACGAATTTAAAAAACTGGGCCTCTTTTCAGCTTATAGTTCCACTAGATTTTTCTTAGAAACTTTTGTGATCATTTCAAACTATTCCCCAATTAAGTTAAATGGTCTCAGGATAATTCTGTAAAATACATGCGCATGATATGCTATGTGTCTCCCTTTGGGGCAATAAAATTCACAGGCTATGTGAACATTTTTAACTGCATTTATTTACCAATACTGAACATCTGCCAAACAGCAACTTCAGACATGATAAATTACACTCTCAATTTTAATAGAGCACTCAAAACTACACTTGCCACCAGCCTTCAAGCAAAATCTTGGCAATCTAGGCCAACTTGTAAACATCACATTTACAGGGCAGAAATCCTGAGAATGCCAATCCCCATCCCGTGGTCACTGCTACCACACTGCCACCTCCTGTCTTCTTATTCTAGAAGCCTGAATCAGACGCAACAGTCGATAAAGGAAACTCAGCTAAGAATAGCACAGCTACCCATCTTTCCCCTCTCCTTCCTCCCAGACAAACCAACTGCCAGTACTGAATGGATAATTCATACCTTTCAAAAAACTAGTTATTGCTAGAAAAGCTGCTGCATGAATGTCACTAAGGACAATTATAATGGAGTCACCTCAAACAGATGAAAGTGGCTCAACAGTTTCACCTTAATAAGAAATCCCAATCCAGAACACAACCAGAGAAGTACGACTCACAAAAGGGTTTCAAACATGGCAGATAATTTCCCACTTGCTGACTGCCTGAAAGAAGTACACAGGCAAAAGCAACTGAGCTACCATCTAAAGAAAAGCTCAAGGCAAGCTCCTTACAAGGAAAAAATCTCACATTTCTATAACGCCAAAAGATATATCTAAGCCTCAGTTGATAACCCATTTATTTCGAGCATAGTGGAAAAAACTCAGAACAAAATTTGCCCCTCGTAGGTTATAATGGCATTTGGCCTGGACAGAGAATGTCAGCGATCACACAAACCAAAAGGAAAGCCAGAAATGGAAGCCAAGATTCTCAGTCCCCACTGGCTCCAGACACACGTCATGTTTCCATAACATCTTCCTCTTTGTTACTGTGAATAGCCACATGGTAGAAGCTACTTCCCAACATTACTTTAGTAGCTAAAAAATTCTATTAAGGCCAAAGAAAGAAATCTTTCTAATTCTTTCTAACTATATTGAGAAAATATGAAAATCAAGAAAAATCCCTCCAGCTACAACCACGTAAGCAGTCACACATTACAATCTTAAATTATGGACTCCAAAGAAAACTCTGCTTGTAATTCCTTACTAGCCAAGAAAGTTTCCTAATACTCAGAACCTCAAATACCTGCATGTGTGAGAACTTCCCAATTCACAAGATTCACCTGTACCACACTGATAAGGAGCAGCATAGTTATTCATACTGTGTTTAAACGTTCAGCACTGAAAATAGCTTTTGATATCCTAAGTCTTTGAAGTTGGTCCCACAGGTCTGGGGGTCATATGCCCTTGCTAATGGGCACATTACTGGTCATGACACCATCTTATTCTATACTTAACAGCAATTAAAATGCAACAGTAGCTTTTAAATAGCCACTTAAAAGTAAGCTACATTTAAAACCTGATTTTTATAATGCTCTATTCATCTATGTGGTAAACACAAGATCCTAGCCAGGCGTTGGTGGCCTGTAAACCTAGCTACTGGGGAGGCAGAGATCGGGAGGATGAGGTTCAAAGTTAACCTCAGGCACATAGTTCTTGAGACCCTATCTTGAAAATACCAAACACCAAAAAGGGCTGGCAGAGTGGCTCAAGTGGTAGAGCACCTGCCTAGCAAGTGTGAGGCCGTGAGTTCAAACCCCAGGACTGTAAAATAAAACACACACACACAAAATTCTAACATGAAATTAAGTTGTTCACTTTATCTTTTTCTTAAGGAAACAAAAAACAAGAACATTTCTTGGAAAAACATTAACTATAATATTGTTTCTTCTCCTTTATTCAAATATATTTCCAGCTACACAGAATCCTAATCAAGGCCAACAGTTAAATGAATGTTTGATCAAAAATGGTTAGGCTATCAAAACCGAGTACATGAAAACTTTTCAGAATGTGGAAGTCACAGAAATTTATCTAAAACCACCATCCTCAGTTCTCTAGTGCCAGCAGTTTTGCCATCCATCTCCCACACCCAACAGGCCACAACCTAACAATAAAAGGACATCGGTGCTATTTATCTAATCACATAGGGGCTTGTACAAGATACCAGCAACTCTTCAACCAAACTCCTCCACTATGATCTCTCAGTCACAACCACTTCCACACTCACCTTTACCTCCAAGGGAGGGAAAAAACAGGCCTATACCTGGAAGTCATCAGTCTTCCCATTCTGTATCTTTTCCACTTGGAACCGAAAGTGCAACAGTGGTACCCAATGCAATCTCTTTCCCTCTACCGGATACAGGGGAATTCAAGTTCCCCTGCTACCATAATCTCCAACTGAGAAAGATCTGAATGCAGAAAAGCCACATTCCTTCCACATTCCCTGCAACTAAGCTTGGTCTGAACCAAACTCAACAATATCTTTTCCTGGAAGGGTCCCGCCCAGCTCAGCTTGCAGTCAGAGCTGGGACAGCCTGTAAAGCACCCAGTCACCTCCTGGGCCAGCTCCCTAGTTCAGTCAGTACAAGCCCATTCATCCATCACAGAGTGCTGCCATAAGCGTTCTCCAGCACAAGGTTCCCAACATGCCTTGCACAGCAGGTATAAAGGTCACTGCTGCACAAGTGGGCATGCCTGCTTCAGATGTCCTCATTATAATGGAATGAAATGAAATGACTAAAGAACTCCACCCTTGAAGTCCAGCAGGCTACCTTGGCAATCAAGTGATCTGACTGATCTGTGACAATCAACTCACTATCAAAGCAACCCCCACCAGTGCCAACTCTTACTTAACCTTGCCATATGGTCCCCAGGGTGCCTTCTTGGCCCTCTTCCAGAGTCTATGCAGATGGTGAAACAGTCCAGATATGGAAAACTACATCATAGCTTCAAGGTTCAATTAAAATTGTAATACAGACTTCCAATAAATTTCCCAGGTCAGAGAAAAAAGACTCTACTAGTGGCTCATGACTGTAATCCCAACAACTTTGGAAGCAGATATCAGCAGTATCTCGGTTCAAGATCAGGACAAAAAGTTATCAAGACCATCTCAACAAAAAACCAGGTGTGGTAGTGCATGTCCCTGTAATTCCAGCTATGAGAGAGGAATAGGTAGGACTGCAGTCCCAGGCTGGCCTGGGCAAAAATGTGCCTATTTGAAAAAATAATTAAAGCAAAAAGGGCCAGGGGCATTGCTCAAGTGGACAGCACTTGCCTAGCAAGCACAAGGCCCTGAGTGCAAGCTCTAGTATCACCAAAAAAGATAATTCAGTATCAGGAATGAATTTATAGTATTCAATTGTTCTCTCAACTCACAAGAAAAAAAAATGGTCTCCAATGTAGTCAGTTCTGTTTATTAGTAAGATAGTCTTTAAAATCCTAAGCATTTTGCTAGTAAAAAAAAAAAAAGCCTAAAATTTTAATCTATATTGTTAGTAAAGAAACTTCCAGTGATAAATATTTGCTGCTGTTATTATGTTTTGGTTTCTATGATTTCCAAATGAATTCTTGTTCATTATAAAGTTAACAGTAACTAAACATGCTTTTAGGCTGGCCAAAAAAGCCTTTTAGAATAAATCAAGCAGTCCTTAGCAGACAATGTTTCTAATTTAATTCTTTACACATGGGGAGAAATTAACACCAGGTTGGAAAGGAAAAGCAGAAGGTAAAACAAATTATATGCAAGTCAATAAATTAACCCTAATAATGCAAGACATTTAATGTTTTAAATTTAGAAACTCTCAAATGTTAAAAAAAAAAAAAATGCCACTCCTTCAAATGCAAGCAGTTGCTTGACTTTAATACAACATTTCATGAAAACTTAAGGGTTAGGGATATGACTGGGTGGTAGAGTGGCTGTTAGCTTGCTTGAGGCTCTGGGATTGATCTCCAACATCGAATAAACAAACAAAATGACTGAAATTTTAACACATGCTGACTAAACATGAAACCAGTTAGAATTTGCAGAATGTGTTTTGTTTTTTCCAAGGTAGCCAATTCACAGACCCCTAAACTTTATTACAAGGGTACAGGACTTCTCCCTCAATTTTTGAATTCCTGTGAAACTAAGACCAATTTAGATACATTTCAGTATGCATTTATTATTTAGAAGATTTTTTTTTTTTAAAAAACTGCATTTTAAAAACAGAAAAAAAAAAAAAAAGGATTGTATTCTACTATATGAAATAACTTGGCCCCTACCAAAATTCCCAACTAGAACTGAATCAAGTCTCTTGAATTTCTTCCCAATTACTCCAAGGAAGAGAAACCCACAAAAATCAAAATGAACTCATTCTTAAGAACAAGATCTGTGAAATGCTTCATCTGAAAGAGAGCTGATGTAGAAACAGACACACAGATGACATTTTTTTGTTGCCAACTATCTCTGCAGAGCAAACCCTTCCTGACTTCCAGAACACATAGTCTCACCAATACTTAACCAGATACACACAGCCCTGGTTTGAATTAACTTCAAGCTATTGTTTGGCCCAGTTTGGGAGTGGGGGGATGGGAAGGGGAAGACAGAAACCCTAATCTCACCTTGCAAAATACAGAAGTGCACAGGCCAACCCCAGCGCCACTGGGAGGGACCAGCACCTTTCCAGTCAAAGTTGCAAAGCCAGGAACTGGCCTGCGCTAGGAAAAATGAGCCATTTACCCAAAATACTTCAGTGGCTAAAACAGTCTGTAAATATTTTGTAAAGTGACACACTACATATGCTCTCCGAGGAAAGAAATTCCACCGCTGAAGTAGCACAAGTCTTCCACTCTCCCTCTTGGTTATTTGTAAGCAAAATATACCAAGGGGCGGAGGAGCACGGACAAAGGTGGTGTTTGCAGAAACCAGCACAACTTTGCAGTGAGTGAAAGGCACTTCTGGGCTGGAGAAGCCCAAGTCATTCACTCCAGTATCCCAATACCCTTCAAGTGAGCAGGGTAAAGAAAGGCAAATTCCTTCCCTCTCAGAAGCACACACCACTGCAAACCAACCCCAAGCATGGACAGGCCACCACACCAGCCTATCCTGGACCTACATGTGTGGGGGACGATTCACGGCTTACTAAACCTTGCAGATTCCCAAAGACGGCTCTTTGAGACTTTGATTTCCTGTTGTGGCAACTTGACCTGCTCTGCAGAGAACATTTAGCTGCGAGAGCTTCCTTGACAGACTTTTTATAACCAGTAACAATAATCCTGCAGCAGGAGCCAGACAAGCCAGCTCTCTCCACTCCTTCCCAAAATTAGCAACACACACACACACACACACACCCGCCATAAATTTAAATGCAAGGGGAAAGGACGAGAAACGCCAAGCCATACTGCAGTCCCATAAAGAGTAAGATGAAGAGAAGTTATTCTCAGCTGTGCTGAGTCTTTCCTCCCATTAATGGAGTGAGAAAGGAATGAATTAGCTCACCTTTGCCTTTTAGGGACCGAGTGCTCAACTTCTATGGGTTTCCCGTGCAGTTCCATTTTACCTGTGGACACACAAGAAGTGAGCCGATCAGCCGTATTCAGCGGCTCTCCCTGCCCTAAGACCTGCTCAGCTTAAAGAAGCGACACAAATGGCTCTTGAGACCCCAGAAGGCCCCCCTAGGCCTGGATGCAGCGCAAGGCCAGGGCACCGCTGAAGAGGTGACCCCCCTCTCAGGCGGGTGTGGGGTTTTAACTTACAGAAGCTTGAGGAGGGAGAGAACTGTCGGATTCACTACTTGGGTAACATTCTAGACACCCCCCCAACGCAGCCTCTCCCGCCCGCCTCGAGGCGGGAGGTTGGGAGACCCAATCCAACAAGTCCCGCGATTGGGGCAGTCCGCACAGGACAAAGTCAGGAGAAAGGACGTCCAGGCCCTTTTTGCTGGCTCAAGCTCGGACCCGCCGGGAACACTTGGCGGTGCGGTTGGATCAGAAGACAGGGAGTGGCCAGGAAAGAATCGGGGACAGCAGGCGAGACGAAGAGTGAAACGCCAGAGGTGCAGGTCAGCAGACTGAAGCAGGCGTCCCGGACGACGGGGAAGCTGACCGGCACGGCGACCCCAGCGTCCTCTAGGGCGGCCCGACTCCCAGCCACCCGGAGGCCGCAGCCCCGCGGTGGGACAGCGCCGTGGAAGCGGCTGTGTCTGGGGACAGGGTGGCCGCCTCCGCCCACCTGCCCCTTTAGCTCGTCGGGCCGGGAGAGGCTGAGCAGGGAAACAGGGCGCACTCGCTCCTCTCCAGCAAGCAGGGTGCAAAGGTACCGGCCCCGCGGCCTCCCTCGACTGCGGGGCTGGAGCCACTTTCTGTTCTCCACGGCTGGGAGACAGCGAGGCCAGCGCCGTAAATAATGACCAGGGGACAGCAGGAAGGAAGGAGGGACGGGCGGGCGTTCGCGCTCGGCCCCCGCGGCCCGGCGTACCGGGGCCTGGATGGAGCACGCGCCTGGGCCCGGGCGGGGCGCCTCCCGCAAGCCCCGCGCCCTCTGCGCCCGCGCCCGGGCGTTCTTGACAGCGCGTCCGCCCTCGCCCCGCAAGCCCGGCCCGCGGGGAGCCGAGCGGCCGAGCCTGAGTCGCGGCTGAAGCTGCGGGCGCCGCCGACCCCACGCACGCGAGAGCGCGGGCCTCACCGCCGCTCCGCGCCCGCGCACGGCCTGGGGCCCCGCGGAGAAGCCCGGGCCCGAAGCGCACGGGGGCAGCGGCGGGCGTCCGGGCGGGGCCGGGGCCCACCTGAAAGCGCTTCGATGGCCTTGAGGGCCCAGCTGTCGTCCGGGCAGTCCACGAACGCGTAGCCGGTCTTCACCAGGAAGGGTCCCGACACTGGGATCTTGGCGTCCTTGAAGATACTTTCTAGGTCCGAGGGGGCGGCGTTCTCGCTCAGGTTTCCGATATACAGTTTGTTCATTGTGAGGAGTGTGGTTGTTAAAAAAATAAAAAATTAAAAAAAGGAGAAAAAGGAAAAATTAAAACCACCCACGGTGATGGATGGATGGATCCGGCGGGTTTTGTTCCCTCGTCTTCTTTCCTCTAAAACACAGTAAGAAGCAAGCACAAAAACGACAAGCGAAAAATCAGGTCCGAGGGTTCTTGTTTTTCCTGTCCTAGGTATTAAAAAAGAGAAAGAAAAAGCCTAGCTACAACCCAAACGCATCAACGAGTCTTCCTAACTCTGGGGAAGGAGGCGGGATCAGCAAGAGAAAGGAGGAGAAGGAGGGGGAAAACTACTTTTTGTCTCTTCCTCCCCAGCCCCTTTGGCATCAGGCAGCGGACTGTGAAAATATCACACTACGTGAGGCAGGCGCCGCCTCCCCATAAAAAACCCAGAAGGGCGACTGGCAGAAGGGAGGGGGAGGGAGCGAGGCGCAGGAGGCGGAAAAAATCCGCTCCGAGTGTCCGGCTTTTTGAATGAGCCACGTGTTCAAACTACAAATCAACGTCTCACGTGAGGAATCCCAGCCTCAATTAAGAGTGGGTTTCGGAGGAAAGGAAATAAATAAATAAAAGCGAGCGAGTGAGAGGAAGAGGGGGAGGGGAAATGAGATGGGGCGAGGGACCCTGAGAAAAAAAGAGAAAAAAAAATGCTAAAGCAACCACAGCCGGGGTGCAGCGGGGAGTGCATCGCGGGAAGTCAATTGTCGCCACCCGAGTTTAGAAAGGGTTAGCTATCTGGGCAGGGCGGATCCAAGGAGGGAGGGAGGGTTACAATACAGATTTCATTTATTTATCGTAAATGAAGAAGGGCATAGGGGTCCTAACTAGGCAATTCCTGTGCTCTAGCTTTATTCATTCGATTTCTAAAAATCGGTAATCGACAGTGAAACCAAAGAGTCACAATCTCGAACTCGCCTTGTGGCTTTGATGACAAGAGAAGTGTAACCCCAGCCAAGCCATGAGCACGTTTCCAAGGCTGGCAGGGACGGAAGAGCAGCGAGGGGGTGGGGTGGGGAGGGGGTGGGGTGAGGAGGGGTGGGGGCGGGTAGACGTACCCCGCCCTCGGCACCCTTCACGGGCCCCGGGCACCGGGGGATGGGGCGGCCCGCGGCCGGCGGTGGGGGAGGGGCGTCCTGGGCGGGTGTCTGCGCGACACCTCCTCCGCCTCCGCCTGCTCTCGCCATGGCTCTGGGCTTCGCGTTTGCCATTGGTTGCTCGATTCAGAAAAGGCTCCGGGATAAATGAGGCCGGGGGCGGGCTCGGCCACCGGTGGGGGATGGGAGCGCAGGGGCGGAGGTTTCTGCCATGGGGATAGGGACGTCGGGGGGCCAGGGGTAGCAGAGCAAAGGAGGCAAAGTGGGAAAAGACAATACTTAAAGGGAAACCCTCTCTTCCTGTGGTTTCTAAAGGGGGAGGGCTTGGGGTTAGGCTGGTACGTTTACTTAAATAATTTTAGTTGGAGAACTTAGGAGTCTTAAACAGGAACCACCGCTCTGCGTTAGGCTAGATGGTATTCGCACTTGAAAAACTCTTCCTAGTCTCTTTGTGCCTGCATTTGACCCTGCGAGCCATTCATAATTTTCCCTGAACGTAAGGAGTACAATGATCGGTGGGGGGAGGGTCCGGGCCTGCAAGGAGCCGTCCTAGATCAACGAAATCCCAACTGGAGACCAGGAATACGGAAACGAAGGCAGTGCTGGGGTTCTGGTCGTTTAATGGTTGTGTGCTCTACTCAAAGGCTTCTTCATGTGTGCCAGACACTTGTGGTTTATTTTTAACAGGTATTTCGTGGAAAAGATGTGAAGCGCTCATTTTTTATGAAGGGAGTTAAATTCTGTATCGCATGGAAATGTAAACAAGAACCTTTAATGACTTGGTACTCTTACTAGAGAAAATGTGACTAGAGAAGATAGGGTGATTTGCACTTGAAACATCTTCAGCAATTGACAGTTGATAGTTTGCTTCTCTTTGTCCAAACCTTATGTAGCTTTTAAAAATGTATCTTCCAGTGCAAAGATGAATGGCAGATTATTTTGAAACATGGGATTCTTACAAGCTATCAAGAGTATTAACATTTTGATTTTTTTAAAAGGAACTTACAATTTTATGTTAAGTAACCGGAAGGTGTCAGATCATCCATTTTAAATGCAACTGTTATAAGTTTTTTTTTTCCCCTGCCAAGCAAATTCAACTTCATAAACGTAAACACACTTTCACAGTATTTTCATTTACACTTAATTTCGTGAAATGTTTTTACTTTATGAGCTGGAGGACAAATGTATTCCTGTGTCAGGTTCAGAACTGTTATTATGAGCTCAACTGGAATGAACATTTGGAGGTGCAATTTCTTTTATGGTTAACTTTTTAAGTTTATCTTTCCGTGTTTTTAAAAAGAGAAACATGGTTCTAAAAAAGGAACAATACGTATTCTTCCTTATGATTTCTGTGGCATTCAGAATGTCCATATAAAATTTTATGAATTTATTTTTCAAGTACCTGTTGCATGTGATCAAAAGCTATTTGAAGAACTATGCTTTTATTCATGTTTGCTTTTCTAAAGATCACTGTAAATGTTGTAATCTCTTGATCCTTTAACTTTCAGTAACTTTTGAACCGATTTTGTATGTTCAGCTTGCTTCCAAGGTGGATTTTTTTTCTGCATTGACTACTTGCTTTTATTAAAACTGAAATCTAACGAAATAACTATTTTTAATACATGGGATAAATGTTTATCTTCCATAAATACTAGCCCATGCTTGTCTGTCACTATCAAATCCAACAGCTGGAATTTAAAACAAGTGTGTAGTGCTTTAATGAGTATGTTCCCGGGACTCTTGTGAACTTAATCTGTGTGTTATTGTAACAAACTGGATACTCTGTCTAGGACCTTCAAAACATATACGCATAACATAAACTGAGACATCAAAAAAGGGAGGTGAATACAGCCCATCCACTCCCAATCCTGTAAGCACTGAAGGGATAAGGATAGACTCAGTGCTAGTTAAAAAAAAAAAAAAACAATTTTTTTACTAGCTCTTCCGAGTGCAAAAATATCTGGTGAATTTACAAGAATGAATGAGGCTAAGGTAACTTTCTTAAGTCTAAAGGAATCTAACACAAATTAACTGAGAAGGGATACTCCAGGTTCCTTCTGAAGCAGTTGTAGTTGATTAATGTTAATGCCAGGAAAGACGGGGCTCCCACTCAACCGTTTGCTCTTTGGACAGCTGCATCTCATCTGCCGACCTGAGAAAAGTAGGAGTGTTGTGGGGTCCGCGTAATAGGAAAGGAGAAAAAGTGTGTCTGCAAGGTCGTTTCCTCTTGCAGTATCCACAGGTTGTGAGCAAAGGCTAGGTGGACAGGGGGAATGTCGTCCCTCCTCACTCCGGTCTTGAGACCTTGGTGGGCACACAATGCCCGCCGCATCGCCTGGGTGTCAGGTCGTATTTTAACACTCGCTCTCTCCAACAGCTCTGCTGGACTCTGATTCGTTTAAGCTAGAGGCGGGATCGGTGGTAACCTGCCTCTGTCCTCTCTCCAGAATCTGTCATCTATTTCTGTTTAAAATAAAAATGGTGCCCCAGGAGATGAGAAGATGGGGTTGTTTTGTTTCCTTTTCCCTCTGGCTCAGCCCAGAAAAAGAGGGCGGGATCCTCGCAGCTCACCCTGGGGAAGGTCTTCCGTGGGCCGCCTGCTCGCCTCCGAGGGTCCTGTCCTTGGGCCGCCCTGCCGCGGGACATCGGGCTCCTCCGATCCTGCGCGCGGAGCCGCGTGGCTCGGCTGGACGCGACAGTAAGGGGCGGGGGCCGCCATGGTTCCCCGCGCGGCACGACCCCACCTGAAATCCTCCATCCTCCCGCGCCAGCAGCGAGCCGGGACAGACCGGCACCGTGCGCCTAGCGACCCTTCCGCACCTCCGGCCTCAGTTTTGGGCACAGAAAAGGGTGCGCGGCGCCCGGGTGATGCTCGGTACCCACGGAGAAAGAACAAGCAGCTCTGGCCAATTCCAGTGTCTGCCTGGGGCGGGGCCGGGAGCGAGACGGGCGCGCAAAAGCGGCCCCGGGGGCGGGGCTCCGGCGCGGCTCGCGGCCGAGACCAAGTTGAGCAACCAGCGTCGAGAGAGGCACCGCCCCTGGCGAGGAGGGGGCTCCTCTCACCTGATTGGTGGAGCGAAGGAGCCAATCACCGTCGATTGCCTCCGCCGGAGCCGTTTGCTGGTTTCCGTCCATTGGCCCCCAAGACGGCCCTTGGATTTCCAGATTTTGTGGCGCGAAAATAACCCTTTGCTCCCTCGTTGGTTTAGTGGTGCTTGGGGGGTGGGACTGCGTTCCCTTTCTCATGCTCTTCGTTTCCTGCCCTTTAACTGCTCGCCCCCAGCCCCAGCCCCCTGAGGAAGGACGAGGGAGGCTCCGAGTGCGGAGCCCGCCCGCCCTCCGGGCTGACCGCGTGGTGCCCGCCGAGTCCCCTCCCTTCCCCCACCGTCCAGCGCCCCGAGGTCCTGGGTCTGCAGCAGCTGGAGTCACATCTTCTTTTCCAACGTCTTAGCATTTATACGTCTTTTTTTTTTTTTTGTTAATTCAAAGCAACTACAACAAAATGTGTTTCCAGTTGCCTGCCCTTCTCTGGGCTTCTAGAGAAATGGAGTCCTTCTGCCCCTCCCTTTCCAACCCTCTTTGTGGTCCACAGAGTTGTTTTAAGCAAAACCAAACAAGCCCTCCAAAAAAAAAAAAGCAAACGAAAAATTCCGGGTAAAATCAACTATTACCGAGACCACGTTTTCGTTGAACCTGCTCAAAGAGCAGTGAGGCTGAGACCTACCTTAAAGGATTAACGATTTCTGTAGCTGAAATGTAATTTTACTGACGTTTGATGGAGACGGTGAGAAAAAATAAATATGAATTTGGCTTGGAAAAAGACGAAACAAACGAAATAATCATATTTAACTTGATTCACTGAAAAGGTAAACAGTCACAATGGTGTATTTTAGGTACTGGTGCCTTTGGTGGGTTTGTATTGTATAAATAAATTTCTATTGATCTTCTCAAAAATAAATATCAAAGCTCTGATCATAAAAGAAGAAAGTTTAAACTTGTTTGGTATATCTAAATCCATAAGTTTTTTTTTTTTTTAAACAAATGGTTCATTATGTGAAAAAAAAGGAAATGTACCAGCTAGGGATATAACACTAATTTGTTCACAAGTAATTTAATTGTTCACCTTTTTTTAAGCCTCAACAAAATACTCGATTTGGTTAAAAACCGGTAAAACGATAGTTCCTCGGTAAATATTTAAAAGTTTGAGAGAATTGGATTAAGTCAGGAAGTTCAAAGATGTTTCTGTTTTGTTAACTCTAGCTTCAGTAAGTTAAATCAACTTACTGAAAACAACTTCTTTAGAAACCCCATCTTCAGTTCTGTACTATTTAGTTCTAATCTCTTAAAAACTAATTAAAGTAACAGCTGTCAAATACCATAATGCTAAAACATATTTGAGAAGCTTGTAAAAACAAGTTTTTAAAAAATTGAATTGATTAGTAAAGAAAAACCTTTAAAACAGAAGTAATCATTGCAAGTTTTGTTTACATTTTGTGATTCACCTATATCTCACTAATGTAATTAATAGAACTTTTGAAGTTTTCTTGTAAAATTTTTCCTTAGAAACAAGTCACAAATAGTTTATCTTGAGTTCAATAAGTAGAATTAAAGCTTACAGACTGACTTTATATTACAGTACTAAAAAATGGTAGTTAATTTAGCAACTAAGAAATTTTAAATGTGAAGACATGATTACTTGTAAAATGATTTTAGGTTGGGATTTATTTTTATACGTTGAAATAAGGTTGGAAAATCTTAAGAGTTTTTTATAGTTAGGAGAAATTACTGTTGTAAAATAAATCCCAAAATAACCTAGACAAGCCAAAACTAAAATCTGGGATGTTTTGAAATACTGTCTCAAAATGAAAGATTTATACAATCAATATTTTCCAGAATGTGGTTGAGAGAAACTTATTGTTTAAATTTACAACTGTTAAGTCAGGAATGGGAATTTTTTTCTAGCTGGTACACTTTATATATATTAAGGTAGTAGGTAAGAATGATTGCTTTTATTGCATCTTCATCATGTATTACATTGCTTTTAAGAACTCATTTTTCTAGGGAGGCAAAAGAATGAGAGCTTTCATGAAAAGACTCTGTGGGGATTAGATAGTATGTATATATTTGCAGACCAACCATAGAAAACAAGAGGTAGACATTTCTCTGTGGGAGGAGGGGCTTGGGAAGGCTGGGAAGAGTTGAGTATTTACACTTGTTGCAACTTATTTATCTTGTATGTTTCCTTGCCAAGGGTGGAAGGAAGGGGGTAAGAGAGAAAATGTAGAAACTTATCTAGTAAAATAGGATAGTAATTCAAGCATGAATTACTGGAAAAAACAATAGGAACCCACTCACTCTTCCCCCAACTAAAGTAATGAAAGCTAGGCACATGCTGAGGTTCTAACTAGTTTTTAGCATTTTCTAACTCCTGCAATTCAAATACATATCTTGGATTACTGTTTTCATAGTTGGACCTTTCTGTCCCAGATTCCCATTCCAAAAATACAAGGAATTAGTTCTCTAAATGACAGCACACAGTAGCTCCTTCAAGGTGATTTTGAGGCCAACTGATAAATTCCTCATGCTGTCCATAAATGTAAAGATATCTTTTACATTTAGTAACATATTTTTAATCCCTTACCTACCTTATTGAAATTCATTCCTTCTTAAATTCAGTTTACATTTTGATCCTGAGCCTCTCTACCCAGATGATCACAGCTTTAAAGAGGGAAACAGTAAACTTGGTTGAAGGGCTTTTGTTTTTATTATAAACATGTCAGCTGAAATTCCTAAAGAATCTAGTACCATAAACTATAGCAGAAATACAAAACCTAATCTGAAATCTTTATCAAAATTGACACAATAAAAATTTGTCCTACTAACACATTTCTCTTAAAACATTTACTTTTTTTTTTTAATAGTAAATTGCTTAAAAATATGTTAGTGGTACTTCTTGGTGATTTTTTTAAATTAACTCAAATTTAATTTAATTTTTTTTTTTTTTTTGGAACAGGGTCTTACACCCAGGCTAGCCCGGAACTCATTATCCTCCTGCCTAACCTTCCTGAGTGGTGGGATTACAGGTGTGCACCAATGATCAGTTACTTTAAAACTGAGAATATTACTGCTTTCCTAAAGGCAAAATTTTGTTTGAAGTAAGGTTTAATTTAACGTCAATACTCAAAACTTTTAATATTTCAGTTTTTGTTTAGTTTTGGTTTTTGGAGGTCTAGTATCAATCATTAAAGCAATTTTTCTTTTAAATTATTGTTTTTACTTGTAGGAAGAACTATTCATATCTCATTTGTAATCTGAATTTTTTTCTAGCATTTTCCAAGATTTGGAAAAGAATTTTTTTTAGAAAATAACCTAAAAGTAACTAAATCTTACTTTGTAAAATGTGAGTAAAGACCTTTAAAGATATGTACAATTTGACATAAACCATTTTGAAATAGTTCATTATTCAGTGTCCTGTATTAAACTAAAATAACTGCATGGTCCATTTTTTAGAAGTAGTCTAATTCTAATCCAGCTACTTAAAATCTAATTCATATAAAAAACACTAACAAAATAACACAAATCATCAAAGTAAAGAAAACATGCCAGTTTTGTTACATAGACAGACATAATTTCTATCATATTGTTACCTTTCTGTTATGAGACAATTAACCGTAGAACAATGCCACCATATTTTTTTGTTTGTTGAAAATTATCTAAAATTTTGCTCCTTGACTCTATTTCTTTGCTACCAAGATTCAATTGACATCTTTGATTTTCATTTAAAGGAATGGTTATGTATAAAAAAGCCACAGCAAAAAAGAGCTTAAAAAAATCAAAATTTTAGAGTAGTTACACTATAGATGCTTATCTCTGGCAACCCTAGAAATAATGTTTACTTTATCAGAGGCAATATTGTGACTTTTTGAAACAGATTAACTTCAATTTTGTTTTAAATATTAATAAAGCATAAAAAGTTAAGTAAATGTTTTAATCTGGTGAAACAGACCTCTGGTTGAAGGCAGAGATCTATCTGTTCCCTCAGCAACAAATCTTCCAGTTGAGGGATGGAATGCAGTCAGCCTGTACTATTCAGTATTTGAATATCTACACATATTCCTGCTGAGAATCTGTTGGTGAAGGTTTGTAAAGCACAAAAGCAAGACAGAACTTGTGTTCAAATTCTGGAGCTGCAGGTAAAAGCAAACAAGGTAAGCACTATTTTTAAAAGATTTTTTTCAACCATCAGAATACTTCAATATGATGTTTTTAAAACTGGGAAGATAAGATTAACAATGCAGACTAAATTAGTACATCAACTTTTAGAATTTATATAATATAAATAGATTTTCAGTTTATAACTTTCTAGACCTGGTTTTCTATTTTAGTTAGTTTAGTATTACACACTCAATAACATCATTAAAATATAAATTGAGTCATTTTAAAAACTGATAGAAGTAATGCTGGTTCCTTATTTTGAAAATGCTAAATTTATCTACAACATGTGAAATCATCACAAATCCTTTCTGTTGGCTTATTCTCTTACTTCTATTTGTACATATAATCCCTAAGTGAAAACTTTAATCGAGGTAATCAGTACTATTTGAGAAAATGTCCTTATGAAAGAAAAAGCCAAAGATATTGGTCCACTGTTGTGAAAACCATGTTTTTTTTAAACCTAAATGTGGAGAGGAAACTCAGATTTTCTAAGTGAAAGTTTTGTCCTGTTATTTACTGATTTTTCTTTATTGAGGGTTTGGGGAATTGGGATTAAACTGTAATATTGCTCTACTTTAGATCTCTAATAAAGTTTTTGATGATTGTAAATGAAAAATGAAATTTCAATCAAATCATAGCTCCTTCCTATTACTGTTCTGGTAAAAGATTCTTTTTCTTTGGTTATTAAGTATTCCTAAATTATTTCATTATGAAATGAAAGGGAAAGTCATAGTCTACTAGTATAACAAACATTTGAACACTTGGAGCCTTTAAACAGACAAAGAATGACTATTGCTTTTTAAACAAACAAAACAGCTTTTATTACAAGAAGTGATGAGTTTATTGTCTTTATCAAGGCAGTGTTCTGCTGATATGTAATGAGGAGAATTACTCTCTGGGTGTGTTAATTAATGGAAATACATCCAAGCACAGAGAGAATGTATAAACAAGAAAGAAAAGAAATACCAGTCCCCCCCCCAAACAAAATAAAAATTCTCAGATTTATGACTTTTTTGGTGATCTCTTAATTAAACCAAAAGTTAGCATTTCTTTTCACAACCAAATTCAGTGATCAAGCTTAGTCTCTATTGTTTAAAATCTGTTAAGAGTAAAAAAGTTGAATCTGTGATTAATATGCAGTTTATTGTGGGAAGAATCTCTTTAATAGGTTGTTGTTTCTGTAATGTAACTTTTTTATGTTATATAAAATGATTACTTTGCTTTTTTGAAGGTTTTTCTCATGTCTATTTGCAGTAAATTAAAAAGCAGGAAAGTTAAGCTAAAGACTATTAGTTATTTTATAAAAATCTATTCTTGATGGATTAATCTACAAAGGCTTATAGAACCTATTAAAATGCCAGCAGATTTAATGACACTTATAAGTTCATAAGCCAAATTTTGCTGATTTTTTAAAAAATTAATTTGTAACTAATACATAAAAGTCGTGTATACAAATGGTATACTATGTTATATTTCAATACCTATATACAATGTATAATGTTCAAATCCTCACAGCGTATCATTTCTTTATAGTGAAAACATTCAAAATCCTCTCTTAACAGGTTTTTGAGATGTATAGTACACAATTGTTATCAATAGTTTCTCTATTGTACAACATCACACCAGAACTTCTTACTCCTATGGGGTACAACTTAGTACCCATTGATCAACTGGTTATACTGGTTTAAAAAAATAATAATAATCTTGTAGGTAATTTAAGGACATTGGAGAATTTGGTTTTACGTATTATGTGGCTGGTTGGAGATTGGGGATTCAAATAAATACATTAACATTTCCAGTAGATTGTATTATTTGGGCACTATTAAAATAATTCTGCAAGGTAATGTGAAGTTGTAGACGCTGGATTTTGATTTCTGCTATGTAAATAGCAATATAATTATTGTTTTATGATTTTTTTTGTTTTCAAAAGTCCAGACTAGTGTGGATATAAAGCCAAGAAATGAGATGCTGTGGTGAGAGAGTAAGTTAGTGACTGAAACAGTTGTAACAAGAAAAGGACATATGAGCTGGACGGTATCTAACTTCAGCATAGCAAATAATATGTTATAATTTCTCTAATTTGTAATTTTTGGCTTGTAAGTGTATGCTGTTAGCACTTTTTATTTAACAGAAAGAGAAAGGCATTGTATGTTGGATCCTAGTACTAGAAGACTACAAGTGGGAACATGTCTACTCCTTTTATATATATTCCAAATTCTTGGATGGTTTTTATAAAGAAGTCATTTGTTCAATAACTAGTGGGTCATACAGAGTATCTTCTTTTATATGACTTTCAGTTAAACCCAGTTCATAAGATCATCCTATAATTTGAAGGCTGGAAGGATTATTAGAGATCTAGGAGATACCCATTTCACAGTTGAGAACATTGGGGCTAGGGAAGGTCAAGGCAGGCAGACACACTGCTAGTTCAGTGGCAGGGCTGAGAAGTGTTTATCACTGACATCACGTGACAACAACAAATAGTAATAGCATTATTTTTTTTTTCTACTTTCAGTGACAAAAGAATTGATCCAAAAGTAAGGTTTGCTCAAACCCAGTTTTAAAAACACTTCATTTGTCTTGATCAGAGGTTCTTCCTGTCATGGAAAGCGAAGGATGAAAGCTTTGAGGATGAAGGATACTGATATAAAATAATCACCCTCTTCAGCACAGTAACTTTAGTCAGGACCTCATTGAAACACTCTCCAAAGGCTAGGGGTTTAGATCTCAGTGTTAGAGTGCTTGCCTAGCACATGTAGCCACTGGGCTGCATCACCAGCACCCCAAAACAATTTCTCCCCAATAAAATCAGTCAGTGGGAAAGGCTGATGAGAAGACAGTCCCATTATTTCTTTAGTCCGTGATCTCTCTCGTGGTGGCTCTCGTATAGCTTGATTCAAGGTCCAGCTACATCAGACCAAGGAATCTGCTTTAACAGCCAGCACACACACTCTTAGCGATAAGACAAGATGCCCTCCTTATCAGACTTGAAAAATGATAGCTTCAGATTTATTCCCAACTAGCAATCAGTGGGGTTGAATTTTTGTTTTGCTTTAGTGAAATGTAGGGGTGGGAGGAAGGGGCTGAGTATTCCTGTTTACATATATATGTTTCCATATTGCGTGATACAGTTCTCACTCTTCCCTCTGCTCCTGCCTCTTGGAAAGTTGAAGGAGGGCTGGCAGAAACTCAAACTCACCCTGTTACTTGCTCTTCTAATGGGATGGTGGTCACTGCCCATGGATACCCCTGGCTCCAGCCCCCTAACTAGATACATGAACTGAGCTCAAAGTCCTCAGCTAGCTGTGCCTTTGATTTAAAAGTGCCTGCCCCTAACTTTATTTACCTGTAAATCAGTTGGTCTTCTTAACCCGGAGGTGACACCAATGTGCCTGTTTCCTATGTGTGTAGCTGACCCTGCTATGACCCTGAGTAATTTTTTTCACTGCCTAGGCCTTTGTTTCCACAGCTGTAAAAAGAGTTCAACTATTTATACCACCCTTTACCTTTCTTACCACCCAAGGGCACTGGGTGGAATTTGGTTTTCAGCAAAGGGGCTAAGACTGAGAATATCAATGAAATTATTGGGCCACTTCACTTTAAAGAAAGCCCATAGAAAGTGCTCACAACATAGATTCCGAAAATGTTAGTCCCTGTAAAAATCTGAAATATCCCAGGGGAAAACATCAGCCAAATTTCTTTGTTTTTAAAACTTGTTTTTTCCAAATTCATTCAATGAATTGCAGTTAACTGCATCTCCTTTATTTTAAAATAAGTCAGAAAGAAGAAATGCACCCCAAAGTCACTCAGCTTGCTTCCTCAAGCTTCTTTTCTGTATTCATAGTTCATAGAACATTCTATACAATGCAAGTAAGGAAGGAATTATTGCTTGACACTGGAACATCAGGCAGGTAGGGACAGAGAGGAAAGGAAAGATTAAGCAAATACCACACAGAAGTAACAGCTTTGAGGAAAGCAGAATAAAAACAGAACTTCCTCTATAAATGAATCTTTTACTGAAGCCAACCACTGACACAAAGCAACATCCTAACCAAAATTGCAAGAACTTTGTCCCTACTTTCCAAATAAAACAACTATATTTTCATAAAAGGGCTTCTTCCATTAGAATCAGACCCCAGCTTTCATATGTACTCAGTGAAGAAATTATTACCATAATATAGCATATAGAATGAAAAAGCAAAGCAAAAATACCAGGATTTCACACTAATGAGTCAGATATCAAATAACTACCCAATTGATGTGAATGTTTGGTAATAATTACATTTAGTCTTAAAAATTAGTTTTCTAACTGCTTCTGTTAGATTTCTGAAGAACATATCTACTTGGATATTTTCGTTTTATAGAAATTATAGATGGTTAGAAGAAAAACCTGAGCCCACTGAGACATTTGAAGATATTCTAGCCCAAGCTAATAGTAAACAAAATATCAGTGGAGTTAGTCCATTTGGTGTGGATTTAATGAATCTCACTTGTTTGGTTCAGAAATTTATGTTCACTTGGTGGTTTCTTGAAATTTTCTGTAAGAATTACTTAGAAAAAAACACAAAATTTTCACTTATAGAACAGTGACTATTCCTGGCTTAGATTTTTTTCCTTTATTTAAAATTGAAATTTGAGTAACATTTAAGAATCAGGTGAGTGGTGCAAAAAAAAAAAAATCAGCATTATTTCATAGAGTTAAAAATTTTCAACATAGTAGCTCTTTCTTGCAAAATAGCTTTAGTAATGGTGCACTTGAAAAACTAATAAAAATAATAGGAATAGCAGGGCTCTAAGAGAGAGGAGAAAGATCCTGCAGAAGGATCTTTAAATATTTGATGAAAGTACAGTTATAGGACTTAGGCTTCAGTACTTTGTGGTTGTGAGTATCTCTGTGTACTTGATCTGTTTAGTAATTTTCCTAACATGCTGGAGACAGAAGCTTGTCCAATAAGCTAAGTGATTTAGGAACCACTTCTTCTTCTTCACTTGTTTAAAATAATGTAAAGCAAAAGAAAAAAAATGCAATTCATTTGAATTTATTGAAAGATTTAGCTGCTAGGTTCACCTGTGATATTTTACATTTTTACAGGGACTAAAAATTTCAGAGTCCAGGTAAATTGAAAAGATATTTCGTTAACACAAATTTTATTATGTGAAAGTAAATGAAGACCTTCAATGATAACAGAAAAGCTTATGTAGCTTTTAGTTTATAGCCCCAAAAGCTTATAAAAATGAAAACCATTTAAGCTGGCCCTGCTTGTCTAAAGTTATTAGTATTGCAAATACAGAATAAGAGATTTTTATTCTATGACATTTATTCCACTTCAGATTTTTAAATATATTTTAATGAGAAAAGACATTATGTCTAAAACTAAAACAGATAATTTTTTGAAAACAAGAAAACCAAACTTGTGGCTGTTTGTTCTTTTAATTTCTGAGCTGTTAACTTTCTTATGTTGAAAATCTTTCCTATCCATAACATATTCAAAGTGCAGACACATTGCGCACTTAAAATTTTAAACTCACCCCCTTTTCCTTCTTTTTATTTTGTAATACAGTGAACTTAAAATAATTATGCACCAAGTGTTGCACGGCTTAAAGACTTTCAACTGGTCTCAATTGAGTCATTTTCCATGATGGCTTCTCTGTCCTCAAACTGGAAATGATCTCTCCTTCCCCTGACTTCAGAATTTTAAAGTGTGAATTTAACATAACACTTTATTTGGACATTGCAAAAACATTTACCATTTAAATTTTTTCACATTTGTCTCTTCTTTTAGAGTCTAAACTAATCAGCCAGCAAGGTCTGATTTTTCTAGACATGTAACTCCATGATGACAGGGATTTTATTTATTTATTTTTTGTCTATATTGTTCACTACTAATTTCCCAAAACCTTAAGTTGTATGTGCTTGGCACAAAGTATATACTCAACAAACATTTGTTCAGTGAATATGTGATACTGTTTAGCATCCAGCCTTCTAGGTAGCAGTTCTTAGTAAAAGTGGTTGAACGTAAAATTGTTTTGTGTGTGTATGTGTGTGCAAATGCATACTCCATCTCACCTTCTAAAAGGCAAGTGGCGCTCCTGTTTTAACAAAAAATAAAACAAAAACCAAGCCAAGTGCAGTAGCATATATTTATAATCCTACCTGCTCAGAAGGCTGAGGTAGGAGGATTGCTTGAGGCCAGGAGTTTGAGCCCAGTCTGGGCAACAGAGAAACCTCATCTCAAAAAACCAAAACAAAATAGTTTCTTTTAGGTTGAGAATATAAGTCAGTTTTCTTAAACCAAAACATCTTTAAGTTTCATGTTTTAAATTTTCTGAAGATAATGAAAAGTCTCTGGCCATAACTCAATATTGATACGATCCATGTCATACACAACATCAGAAACTTTTACCGTTTTCTATATTAGATTACCTTTTAAGAGTAAGAATAGAGACGAGACGTGAACTTAAAGAAAACTTATTTTAGGCTTATTATGGAGGAATCTTGCCACATTTCATAAAATATGCTGGTAAGCATGACATTTTTGTTTGTTTTTGCAGTACTGGGGCTTGAACTCAGAGCCTCAGGCTTGGTAGTCAAGTGCTCTACCACTTGAGCCACTCTTCCAGGCTAGTTTTTGGGGTTTTTTTTGAGCTAGAATGCTATGTAGCCCAGGCTAGCTTTGAACTTGTGATCCTCTTGCCTCAGTCTCCCAAATGCTGGGATTATAGTTGTCCATCACATCATTTGGCTTAACATGAAGTTTTTAGGATATGTTCCCATTTGAAGAGAAGTAGCAAAAATTGGGCTGGAAAAGAACCATTCTATGATTTCAGCTTCTTTAAAAGTGACTCTTGGGTTAAAAAATAACCCAAGAGAATGTCACTAGTTATCAGGGAAGTTACAGTTACTTCATTTTGCCCTCTACTTTAAAATAACCATAATATTAGATGGTGAAGTACATGTTTTGATGGGATCTTTCATGTTTACATTTCTTATTTCATGATGGGCAGTGTCAAATAGCACGATATAAATTGTAGTAAAATGTCCTAAGTTTTCATTGTGTGGTTAACTAGCTAATGAGAAAATTTATACAATCCCTAAGTTCTGAAAATGATAAATATAGGAAATACATTTTTATGAAAAGATTTTTGTGTATTAGGTATAATTTGGAGTGAATTTGTTTCAAGTTTACAATTCTCTCTGTTATGAGTGCCATTAAAAAGAAATTGGAGAGGGCTGGTTGTGTGGTGAGTGTAGAGTACCTGCCTTTCAAGTGAGAAGTCCTGAGTTCAAAACCCAGTACTGCCAAAAAAATTGGTGAGAGTGTTTCCTTATTTATTCAACAAATATTGTGCTCCAAAAGGTGCAGGGCCTCATGGAGGAACAGAAATGGATGCTTATGGTGTGGTGCAATCCAGGACCCCTGAGATGGCATCATGACATTAATATTATTCTTAAAGATGCCTGTTAATCAGGTACAGTGGCTCATGCCTATAATCCTAACTACTCAAGAGGCATAGATCAGGAAGATCACAAGTCAAAGCCAGCCAGGACAAATAGTTCACAAGACCCTATCTGGGAAAAAAAAAAATACAAAAAAGGGCTGGTGGAGTGGCTCAAAGTGTAGGCCTGCGTTCAAGTCCCAGTATTGCAAAAAAAATTTTTTTAAAGTTCCCAATAGCTTTCTATAATGGCCCTTTTAAAAGCTTTTGTTTGGATATTTATTTAAACCCTTTTTTTCATTTTTATTAACATATATTCATTGTACAGTAGGGATTCATTGTAACAATTCCAAATAGCCTTGCATTGTATCTTTACCTTCCTGAACATACCTAATGAAGGTGATTGACTTGAAAATATCGGGTGCTACCAAAAAAGAACTTCTATCAATTTGTTTTTCATTTGGTCAACCAAAGGTTTCTTGGTTCATCATGTCCTAGAGAGGTTGGCAGTGAGGCTCACAGGAAGTTTGCTGTCTCCCACCTAAACAACTTTTTTCAACTCACTGCATCTAAAGATTGAAAGCACACTTTCTAACTTAGGCTAGCAGGATTTGGTGAATAAGTTCACACTTATCTCACTGGTTCCTTTCAGCAATTTTTGAGCCTTAAAAATCTGTCCTCTCATTTCAGCTTTTCAGATTTGCTTGGTCTCTTAAGGCACTTATTAATGGGTACCTGTGATCAAATCATGCCTTTGTTACCCTTTCAGACTTTTGTTTGCCTCATGTTATTTTTGGAGCAATATTCAATGCCCAGGCATGGATTTAAGTATAATTTTGTGGAAGTTAAGTTCTATTTCCTGTTTTGTAGTAGTTTTTTAGTGTCTCCCAGGGTGAAACATGACTTTTGGAGCCCATCTTTCAGGCTGCAGATTAAATGCAGCTGTACAAAACTCCTCACTGTCCCTCCAGGGTAGGGGAATGGTCAGAGCAGAGCTTTTCATTGCTGCTTCTTCACCTGTGTCCAGTTGTCCAGTTGAGCTTGTTTTACATTTGTTATGTTTTTGGGGAAATGGATAGAAAGAATAGGTCAATGTTAGCCAGTATAATAAAGCAACAAATAAAAAAATTATTGTATCAGTTCATTGTTAATATTTCCACAGGTAGAACTGTTTGTTTGTTTTTCTTTTTTTGTAGGGCTTGGGATCAGACCCAGAGCCATGTGCATGCTAGGCAAGTGCTCTACCACTGGGCTACATTTCCAGCTCCTAGAACATACTTATCTAATGATCAGACAAATCAGGTTAACTTAAATGGTGTCACACACAAATTTAGCTATGTACACTTAATCTTCCTTCATTTGATAATGACTGGGATAAAGTAAGTCATCTCAGTCTGTCCTCGAACTTCAGCCTCCCAAGTGCTAGATTACACAGGTGTGTACCTGTAGTTCCAGCTAATTGTAGTAAGTGGTCTTTTTTTTTTTTTTCTGCCCGCCAGGTATGCGTCACAAGAGTAAGTGATCTTAAAAGCCCTTTCCAGCTCTAAAATTTTAAGGACTTATCTGAAGCCAGAAACCATTATCTAAGAATTACTTTTTTTGTTGTTGTTGGCAGCATCTGTGTTGCCCAGACTGAACCCCAATTTGAGATCCTTTTGTTTCAGCCTCCTGAGTAACTGGGATTGCAGGCATGAGCCACTGTGCCTGGTTTTCCTAAGAATGAATTTCTTGACAACTTTTTATTTTTTGCTAATAAGTATTATAATATTGCTGGAGAGGCTGGTGGCTTGGCTCAAATGGTAGACTACCAAAAAACAAACAAACTAAAGAACCCATTAAGAGTCAAATACTGCTGGAGAAATATACATCACAGCCAACACATGTGTATAAATATATATTTATATATTATGTTATATAATATACATATATTTTTAGATTATTTCTGCTGGGAAGAAGTACAGAATATATTAGAGAATTAAATTTCCATTTAGAGATATAATTGTAGCGGAATTCTTTGAATTAAAAAAAGGAGAAGAAGAAGCCCGGTGCTTGTGACTCACACCTATAATCCTAGTTTCTTAGGAGGCAAAGATCAAGAGGATTATGGTTTAAAGTCAGCCAGGCAAATAGTTTGAGAGACCCTATCTCCAAAAACCCTTCACACACACACACATACACACACAAAAACAAGAAAAAAAAAGAGAGAGAAACCTTACAAATAAGGGTGAGAAGTATTTGTCTCAGGCAAAAAAAGATTTTCTTTAAAAATTTTGAGATGAGTCGGGGAGAAGGTTTAGTTCAGTGGTAGAGGCCTTGGGCTCAACCCCCAGCACAAAAAAAAAAAATGAAAAAAATTATAGCATCACTTTTTTTAAAAATTCACCATTTTGACCATGTTAAGATATATAACTCAGCAGCACTTAGTCCAGTGTGTGACCATCCCTATTATCCATCTACTTCCAGAAAGTTTCCATCACCCGAAAGGTAACATTTTAAAATTTTTTGGTTTTTTTTTTTGCTCGTCAGATAGTATCTTTACATAGTTATGAGGTATATTGTAATGCGTTGATTCATGTATACATTAGGTAGCAATAAACTCAGAGTATTTAGGGTATTCATTTACTTGCATGTTTTTTCCTTCTGTTTTTGCTGTGTTTCATGTAGCAATCTTCCTGCCTCAGCCTCTGGAGTGACTGGGACTTTGACATGTGCCACTGTACCCAGCCATCACCTTCAACTTACCATTTCTGTATGGTATGTTCAGATTCCTCTCTTCTAACTTCTTTGTGGGTCTAGGGGTAGAGTGACTGGAATTGAACTCAAGGCCTCTTGAATGCTAGGCAAAGTGCTCTACCACTGAGATAAACCCCCAGCCCAGCTAGCATCACTTTTAAAGACAGAGCAAACACTAAAGTTTCAACTCAGGGCCTCAAGCTTGTACTGCTTGTAAATTTGTAAATTCAACATGAATTCTAGCCAAAGCATTAATCCTGGCTTTCACCTGAATGTACACTGAAACTATTTTATAAAACATTTTTATTAGCAAATATTGATTGTACAGGGGGCTCCATTGTGACATTTACATATGTGTCTGCAATGTATCTTAATTAGATTCAGCCCTCCATCATTCTCTTAGGGCAATTTCAACAGGTTTCACTGTGCTATTTTCAACCATGTTCACTCTCATCACCCTCTGCTTTTACCCTTCCCTTTCCACTGGTGCCCATGCCAGACAGGACCTGTTTACCTTCCTCTTCTCTTTTTTTTTTGGTACTGGGGTTTGAAGGGCCTACACCTTTAGCCAGTCCACTAACCCTTTTTGTGTTAGGTTTTTTTGATGTAAGGTCTCACCACAAACTATTTGCTTGTGCTGGCTTTGAACTGAGATCCTCCTGATCTGTGCCTCTTGAGTAGCTAGGATTAAAGGTATGAGCCATCGTCGCCCGCTCACACCTTCCTGTCCTTCGTTTTTTAAAGTGTATGTTGACTGTTCAAGAGGGTTAAGCTGAAAGTATTAAGACTCAAGAAATCAAAACTAATGAAGCTAATACTTTGATAATATATAAACTATCAAATAATGAGGCATAGTTCTATATACAAATGCATGTGAGATGTAATCTTGTCTTGTTGTATAGCCCAGGCTTGCCTAGAACTCATGGTCCTCCTGCCTCAAGTGCTGGGATTACAAGCAAGTATCACCACATCTGTCTCTCATTTTTATTTTTAAAGGTTAACTTTTTGTGTGTGTGTGTGTCTTAAAAAATCCTAATTGAATGTGCTTTAGCCACCATGGTCCCTTTTTTCAAATTATAGGTTAGGCATATTTTAAATATTTAAAAATAAAGCTACACTTACCCGAAAATTTGAAATAACAGTACAACGAACACCCATATACCTTTTTGGGTTTTTTTCTCTGTATACAAAACAGGCTGGGTTTTTGTTTGAACTGTGTGACAGAAGGCTGCAGTCATTACAGTGATGCTTCATCCTGAATACGTCAGCCTATACCTTCTAAGCATGAAGACGTTCTTCCCTAGAATCAAAATGCTATTTTCATACTTAAGAAAATATTCACTCACACTTTCAATATTTCCTAATATATGCACCCAAATTCAATCTCTATAGTCAACACCCAAATATCTTTCTATCAATGCTTTATTAGATCCAGGATATAACAGGTTTAAGTATACCTTAAAAAATTGTAGCTTTTTAGCATCTTTTAATCTAGAGCCCTTGACCCCAAATCCAGCCTTCCAAGATGATTTTGTAGAATATCACATATTCTGAATTTGTCAAGATTATTTGCTTCAGCCAGGTGCTTGCTGGTGGCTTTCGCTTGTAATCCTACCTACTCAGGAGGCAGTGATCAGGAGGATCGAGGTTCAAAGCCAGCCCTGGGCAAATAGTTCGTGAGACCCTATCTTAAAAAAAACCATCACAAAAAAGGGCTGGTAGAGTGGCTCAAGGTGTTCACCCTGAGTTCAAACCCCAGTACTGCCAAAAAAAAAAAAAAAAATTATTTGCTGCAAATTAGATTTAGGTTAAACACTTTTGGCAACAATACTTATAAGCAAAGTTGTAAACCTTACATTGCATTATATCAGGGGACACATATTGGGTTATTCCACTACTGATGCTAAATTTATTTTGTTCCTTTCTTTTAAAATTAAGTAGTCAGTGACATGATACTTTTAGTCCATACAAGTATAATTAACTCTTTGCCAACAGTTGTTCACAGTGATTTTAGAATCTGTTGATATTTACAGAATCTGCAAAACAGTGATTTTCTGATCCTATCATTATTTTGTGCTTATTAACACTCATCTGTAAAGAATATTCTTTTCCATTTTCTCTGTATATTTCTTCTCCTCTGTCTTTCTCTCTCTTCCCCAAGCTAGGCAAATGTTCTACCACTGAGCTACGCCCCAAACCCAATAATTTTTCACTGAATCAGATAAAACACATTATTATTGAATCAGATAAAACACATTATATTTAAAAGTTAAAATAGTACACCAAGGATCACAGTTCATTTAAATTCTTTGTCATATATATTTATTAATTTTGGTGGTACTGGGATCTGAACTCAGGGCTTCATGCGTGCTAGGCAGACACTAATTTTTATTTACTTATTTATTATCATCACTTTGTGGTACTGGGGTTTGATCTCAGGGCCTACACCTTGAACCACTCCACCAATCCTTTTTTTGTGTGATGGGTTTTTTTGAGATAGGGTCCCATGAACTATTTGCCCTAGCTAGCTTAGAACCATGATCCTCCTGATCTCTGCTTCCTGCATAGCTAGGATTACAAGCGCTCACTTTTGGTTTGAGACAGGGTGCTTGCTGGTGGCTTTCGCTGACTTATGTAGCCTCAGGCTGACTTAGAACTGGCAATCTTTCCACCTTGGCTACCCAGTGCTGGAACTACAGATGTGTACCCAGCCCTAAATTCTTGTGAACAGGTAATAAGCACATATAGTTTAAAAAATTCAAATAGTAGCCAGGCACAGGTGGCTCATGCCTATAATCCTAGCTACTGAGGAGGCAGAGTTCAGGATTCCAGTTCAATCCTCCTTTTTCCTCAGGGGTAGCCTTGGACAGTGACCCTCCTACCTATGCCTCCATCGTAGCTGGGGTTACAAATATGATCACAATACCATGCCTGGCTTATTTCTTGAGATGGGATCCTACTAACTTTTTATCTGGGCTAATCTGGAACCTCAGTCCTCCTGATCTCCACCTCCCAAGTAGTTGGGATTACAGGAGGGAGCTACCTTGCCTGGTTGGTCCACTTGTTTTGTAAACACGTTACTGCTCTTGAGCAATAGCACAAGAGATGACTTCAAATCCCACCTAGTGGTGGGACTGAATTCAGATTCTTGCACATATTAAGTGTATGTGTTACCACTGAGCTATACCCCAAGCCCAGAATCTTTTTTTTTTTTTTTTTTTTTTTTGGTACTGGAGTTTGAATTTGGGACTTTGCACTTGCTAGCTAGGTGCTCTGCCACAATAAGCCATGTTTCCAGTCCTTTTTGCTCTGGTTATTTTGGAGATGGGGTCTGGCTTTTTACCCAGGCAGGCTTGGGCTATGATCCTTCTATTTGAAGCTTTCCACTATAGCTAAGATGACAGCAGTGCACCACCATGCCCAGCTTTTTTTGTGAGATGGGGTCTTGTGAACTTTCTTTGTTGGCATTAGCCACAAGTGCCTGGCTCCCAGTCCAGAATTCTAAATCTAGGAACTTGGGGTGGGGGGCTTTACTAGGGTTTGAACTCAAGGCCTTGTGCTTGCTTAGAAAGGTACTCTACAACTTGAGCCATGACCCCAGCCTAGAATTCTAAATCTAAATGGCCAGTTCATTTTTGGAGTACCATATTAATGGCAACAAAAATTTAATTCAAATTTAGGCCTATTTTATGAAGATTCATGTTAATATCTAGCAAAATGTTAATCATATTGATTTCATTAATTTTTCTCATCAATTTTTTATTTTGGAAAGCCCTTTATTTCTTGAAAAAAATTTTGTTAGGTAGTGTCTCACTATGTAGCCCAAGCTGGTGTCAAAAGATCCTCTTGCCCCACCCTCTGGAGTGCTGGGATTGATGGTGTCTACTACTGGCTCTGGTAAACAGTTTTTAAAATGTGTTGGCTTCCTTGGCCAAAAGTAAAAAAAAGAAGAGGGAAGGCTGGGGATGCAGCTTGGTGGTAGAATGCTTCTCTAGCATTTATGATACCCTGGGTTGGATCCCTAGCACCAGAAGAAATATTTTCAGTACTGGGGCTTGAATTCAGGGCCTCACCCCATTTGGTAGACAAGAGCTCTACCACTCAAGTCTTTTTGTTTTTATTTTTTTTGTATCTGAGATAGGGTCTGACTAACTTTGCCCAGTCAGCCTTGAATTTGCAATCCTTCTTCTACCTCCCTAGTCCCTGGGATTACAGGTATGCATGCACCGCCATGCCTGGCTAGATTCCTACTTTTTAGCACACTTCCCCCCCCCCCCCCCCCCCGCAGGGCCTACACCTTGAGCCACTCCACCAGCCCTTTTTGTGATGAGTTTATTCCACATAGGATCTACTGTTTGCCTGGGCTGGCTTCGAATTGATTCTCCTGATCTCTGCTTCCTGAGTAGTTAGGATTGTAGGCATGAGTCACTGGCGCCTGGCAAATACACATCTTTTAACAATCTTCACACAACTTAAAATTAATTCTATTTTACTGTGGACATTGCAAAGCCTTTATTAAATCTCTGTAGATAAAAGGCCACAAAATGAAGTTTCACTAAATAAAATTTTGCTTATTGTTTTCTCATGACATATCTCTGTCACTTAAAAGTAGAATAACGTTACTTTACCAATGGCTTAGTTAACTTTTACTTAAAATAGAATTTAACTTTTTTTCACACCACTGAAGTTTATCTTGAAAGTCAATTCACAGAATTAACACATATGCTAGGTACTAAAGAAGTTCTAAGAATAATTGATGTGAAAAGACTTCTGCTCTCAGTAGCTGTCAAAGTGGATTAAAAATTAATGAAGACCCTAACTATATACACTTAACAAAAATTCATTATAAAAACTAGGAGCTAGGCAGGTGGAGTGGCTCAAGTGGGAGAGCTGCTGCCTAGCAAGCATGAAGCCCTGAGTTCAAACCCCAGTACTGCCAAAGGAAAAAAAAAAAGGTGATCTTTACAAGATTAGTGCCCTAACTCCTTTGTTCAAAGGTGATTTTACAATCATGAAAAGAACTCAAGAAACTTCCAGATTATGACTTGCATCCAGTTAATGTTTTCAGTTTCCTTTTCTTTTCGCCAATACTAGGATTTGAACACAGGGCTTCACACTTGCTAGGCAGCAGCTCTCCCACTTAAGCCACTCCACCATCCCTTTTTTGTGTTGGGTATTTTCGATATAGGGTCTCATGTACTGTGTACCCAAACTGGCTTTGAACCACAATCCTCCTGATCTCTGCCTTCCAAGGAGCTAGGATGCCATTGCACCTGGCATCGTAATACTGAAAATGTTAAAGCTCATAGGTCAATTTATCTTGTATCGACTGCCTTTCAATCGGAGGTAATCTAGTTTTTCTATGATTAGCATCATTATATATGTAATATACATTTATATATTTTTTGTGGAATGTCACAGAAGAGACATCCTCAGTGCGTATCAGGAAGCACATCATGTCCATTATCCCTATTACTGGGGTGTTGATCATGTGGCTAAATAGTCTGACAGCTTTCTCCAGTGTAAAATTAAAAAGATTTTCCCTTTGTAATTAATAGATAGCATGTAGAAAAATATCCTGAGTTTTTTTTTTAAATCTACCCATCAGCCATGGATTAGTCAACTATTACTAATATGGTTGTTAAATGGTGATTTATAGAATGCACTAGTAATTTATATTGTTGCAGTACTGTATTGACTATTTTCTCTAAGTCAATAAAACATTTGTATAAATGTTTCGTCATTTTTCTCCATCAAAAAGGAAATGCCATTTAATATTTTTCATAGGTTCACTCTGGACTATCCTATTCCTGATTATTGCTTAGCTTATGGTGCTGAGGATTGAACTCAAGGCCTTATGCATGCTAGGCAACCACTCTCCCACTGAGCTACATCCCCAGCCCTCAGTTTTTTATGACAGGGTTTCACCATGTAACCAGGCTGGCCTGGAATTCTCAGTCCTTCTGTCTCAGCCTCCTCAGTTTGGATTACAGGTGTGCACCACAGCAAGGCTTATTCAGTCTTAAGTACATTCTTTCATTTTACTTTTAGAACAATTTCATCCAACTCCCTTGCCCCACTCCAAATCTTCTAGGGATTTAGTAATAAGCCATTAACAAAACCTGTTAAGTTCTGCATGAAAATGTCTTCCAATTAAATCTCTAGCTATTTCTTTGGCCTTGATAAGGACATACCAAGTATTACATTGCTTTTTGTAAAACTTTTGAATGGAGCTGAGTGCTGGTGGCTCAGGAGGCAGAGATCAGGAGGATCACTGTTCAAAGCCAGCCTGGGCAAATAGTTCCACAAGACCCTATCTTGAAAAACACAGTCCAAAAAATAGGGCTGGTGGAGTGGCTCAAGGTGAAGGCCCTGAGTTCAAGCCCCAGTATCGGAAAAAAAAAAAAAAAAAAAAAAGACAAAACTTTTGAGTGGCAAATGGCATCTTTACTGGGAGAAATTTAGAAATGTGATGGAAATACCATACTTTGAAGCATCCAGGTGTAGTGACAAAACCTGATGTGCACTCCTGGAGCCTTGGGAGCTATGCTTATGGGTAGTAGGGCATAATACTGGGGCTCCTACACTTGCTTGATGTAGGGCTTATAACCTTGTACCAGTTGTACAGTTGCACTGCTGTATGAAATGCCTGGCCTTGACCTCCTGTATGCTGCTTCCTGCCATTTATTTCCCCCTAAATGAAAATGCAGACTAACATCATTTACCAAGTCTGAAAATTTACATGAACTTCAGGCGACACCCACTGATAAAGCATTCTTACTGGAACTCCATTAAATGTAAAGCTGGGCAAGAATCATAATGTTGTACTATAGCACTAGATCCTCTCATTCAATACAGACTTGGGATCCATGTACATAAGTCAACATTTTTAGTTTTCTTTTTCAAGTTTGGCACTTTTAAGAGAAACCAGAGTATAAACTATTAAGTAGTCAGGCGCTGGTGGCTCATGCCTATAAATTTAGCTACTCAGGAGGCAGAAATCAGGACTGCGGTGTGAAGCCAACCTGGGCAAATAGTTTGTGAGTTCCTATCTCAAAACAACCCAACACAAAAAAAGGCTGGTGGAGTGGCTCAAGTGATAGAATGCCTGCCTAGGAAGTGTGAGGCTCTGAGTTCAAACTCCAGTGCCACCAATGTATTAAGTTTAATTATATGTGTATGCCATTACAAAGATAGGTTTTTATCTTTGCCTACATTCATTAAAAGAAATGCTAAACTTAGAAGTTAGTGGAAACACTGAATTTTGTAGGGTGCTTGTGGCTCATGCCTGTAAATGCTAGCTACTTTGGAAAGCTGAGATCTGGAGGATGAAGGGTTGATGACAATCCAAACAAATAGTTTGCCATACCCCCATCTCCAAAATAACCAGAGCAAAATGGACTGGAGGCTTGGTTCAAGTGGTAGAGTGCCTACCTTGCAAGAGTGGAAGTCCTGAGTTCAAACTCCAGACCCACCAATTTTTTAAATAGTGTTATCAAGTTTCACAGTACTTGAAAATAAATACATGTTCCTCTTTAAATCCCACAGAAAGAACATTTCCACTTGTGACCTCTCTGCTTCTCTTATCTGGTTATTATTAGGGATCCCAGTGTTTCATATAAATGAACTTTTAACGTGATTTGAGAACCAACACTTTTATGTTACTCCCTTATTCAACAGATTGAAAGTGACTGTTATCCTTTTAGGGTCATTATGACAATAGATTTTTAGCCCTTTTGTCATACTACTTTTATCCCTCAACTTTCAACACTAATCAATAGGATTGTGTGGGTCTTTAGGTTTTGTTTGCTATCTGTATATTTAAAATTATTGTGCACACAGAAATTGCTATATTCTAAAAACATTTTTTTACTTGTACACTGTATTAAATATGTAAGGTCTTTCGTGTAGGTATTAATTACAAAAATAAAAATATTCTCTAAATAAAAAATATAAACTTACCATATAAAGCATTTGGAAAGTGCAGTTCTGTGGCATATTCGTATTTTTGCACAATCAACACTATCCCTCTTCAGAACTTTTATCTCTAGAGATAAATTTTATGCTCATTAACTTCCCTTCCCTATTTCAATATATTTAATTTTTCCAAATTAAAGTGACCGGAGCTACTCTATTCTAAAACTGGTGCTTCAACGCAGAGAAACTAAAGCAGATACCTTAAAGCAACTGAGGCCAATAGGAAAAGGGGAACAGGTACTAGAGAAAAGGTTAGATCAAAAAGAATTAACCTAGAAGGTAATACCCATGCACAGGAAATCAATGTGAGTCAATGCCCTGTATAGCTATCCTTATCTCAACCAGCAAAAACCCTTGTTCCTTCCTATTATTGCTGATACTCTCTCTACAACAAAATTAGAAATAAGGGCAAAATAGTTTCTGCTGGGTATTGAGGGGGGGGGAGAGGGAGGGGGCGGAGTGGGTGGTAAGGGAGGGGGTGGGGGCAGTGGGGAGAAATGAACCAATCCTTGTATGCACATATGAATAATAAAAGAAAAATGAAAAAAAAAATCTTAGGGGAAAAAAACTCAAAAAAAAAAAAAAACAAAAAAAAAAACTGGTGCTTCAGTTACCCAGGTGTCCATACTCACTCCCCTCAGGGGAGAGGAAGACAGTCTTCTTAGGCCCTGTTTGATAGTGACCATTTTCACAATGATCAACTAATCAATTTAACATTGCCACTTAACTCACAACATATAGGGCACTACCTGTATCAAAGGGGGATCTTTTGAAATTTATATACAAAGCATTATATGCCTGATGCTGGTGACTCATGCCTATTATCCTAGCTACTTGAAAGGATCACCGGAACAAATAGTTCTGAGACCCCCATCTACAAAAAAACCCCAACAGACCAGCTAGGGACCAGTGGCTTATGTTGGAAATCCTAGCTACTCAGGAGGCAGAGATCAGGAGGATAGTGGTTCAAAGCCAGCCCCAGGCAAAGTTTGTGAGACTGTATCTTGAAAATACCCAACACAAAACAAGGATGGCAGAATGCCTCAAGTGATGAGTCCCTGTCCCTGACTAGCAAGTGAGGCTGGGGTTTCAAATCCCTCAAAAAAAAAAAAAAAAAAAGCAGAACTGTAATACAGAAATTTGAAAATTAAATGCATGAACTTATTCCTACACTAAGTGACCACCAGGTAAACATACTTGAATTGCACATCACAGATATCCCTGTGGAGACTTAAAGAACAGTAAACATTTTTTGTACTAATGTGTCACCTCATCTTCATTTAGTTCATAAACCCTCTTTTACAGTACTGTTTTGGAAAACCCTTTTATTCTATTTGTGTGTTCAAATTTTGGAAGCTACTTAGACCTCTTTTTTTCTGTATGCATCACTGCCATCAATAATGTTTTCACCTAACCTTTTACCATGAGATTAGAAAAAATGCAATGACTTTGACCATTTGATTCATTTAATTTCAAATTAATTGGGTGGGAAAATTTCATATATCAAAATTAACCTAAAGCAGTAACTTTAACATCAGGGCTGGGCATATTTCCACCTTTATGTTAACTGGCCATGATCGTACACCTGTCACCCTAACTATTCAGGAGGTGAGGAGGAATGTGGTTCCAGGTCAACCCAGGCACAAGTTAGTGAGACTCTTATGTCAAAAATAAGGCAGGCATGGTGTGCACGCTAGTGGTCTCAGCTACTTGGGAAGACAGAGGCAGGTGGTTCTCAGCCTGGGGTTGGCCCACGGAAATACAAGATCCTATCTGAAAACTAAAAGCAAAAGGATTGAGGGGCATGGCTTAAATGGTAGAAGCTTACCAAGTTCAATCTGTAGTACCATTAGAAAAAGAGGGACAAAACATACGTACTTTTTTGTTTTGAAAGAGACTGCTGTTTTTCAAACTTAATGGATTCTGTGAGCCAAGATAAAAGCAGGAACCACTGTAGAAAAGTTAGAGAACAAAACCAAACTTTTCTTACCTCTCAGTGAGTTGAAAAAATGGTTTGTTCAAGACAGGGTGCAGCTGATCCTCCTGCTACCACCTTCTGGGTTGTTGGGATTACAGACGTACAACCACTTTGCCCACACATGATCAACTTTAAAAACTTGCATGAGTGCTATCATGCCGTATCTTTCCACGTCTGGCTTTTTTCACTTAACACAATGTCCTCTTGGTTCATGTGTTTTAAAGAACCCTCTCCCTAACAGGGCTGGCAGAGTGGAACAAGTGGTAGAGTTGCCTACCGGGCAAGCGTGAGGCCATGAGTTCAAACCCCAACGCTGCCAAAAAAATTAAGTTATTTTAAGCCAGGTGCTGGTGGCTCATGCCTGTAATCTTAGCTACTCAGCAGGCAGAGATCCAAAGCCAGCCTGGGCAATTAGTTCAAGAGACCCTATCCTGAAAAAAACTCATCATGCAAAGGGATGGCGTGGCTCAAGTAATAGGCCAAGTTCAAACCCCAATACTCCCCTCCCACACAAAGATCCCCCCACACTTGTGTGTGGTGTGGGGACAGATGGGTCTATATGGCCCAGGCTGGTCTCCTGGGCTCAAATGATCCTTCTGCCTCAGCCTCCAGAGTAGCTGGGAGTATAGTGAACACTATAGCACCTAGCTAGGATTTCATTCTTTTAAAAGGCTGAGTAGAATATATACCACATTTTCATTGTCTCTCCAACCTCTGATGGGACACTCAGATTTACGCCATTGTCTTGGAAGTGCAGTTATCTCATTAACACACTAATTTCACTTTCCTTGGCTGGATATCCAGGATTGAGATTGTTGCATCAGAGGAACCTCCATTCTGTTTTCCATAATAGCTTTATTAACTTACATTCCTGCCAACAGTGTATAAAGGTTCCCTTTTCTCTACACCTACCAACACTTGTTCTTTTCTTTTTGGTAGTACTAGGGTTTGAACTCAGGGTTCACCACTTGCTAGGCAGGCTCTCTATTGCTTGATCCACACCTCCAGCCCATCTTCTGACTGTTTTGATAACAGCCACCCCAGCAGATTTTCTCTTTAAGCCAGAGATCCCCAGTCTTTTTAACAACCTAATTTAACAACAAAAACCCCGTAAGACACCCTTTATTGAGAAAAAAAAATTTTTTTTTAAGTCTTTCAAAAAGTTAACTTTGATACAGGATTGTGCCACACTTTAATTCCATAGATTTATAATATAACTTTGTTCCTAATAGCTTGAAGAAGAAGAAAAAAAGAAGTGCATAGCATACCATCCTTTTTTTGTGTGACTGGGGTTTGAACTCAGGGCCCTACATCTTGAGCCACTCCACTAGTCCTTTTTGTGATGGATTTTTTTGAGAAACGGTCTCACACACTATTTGCCTGGGCTGGCTTCAAACTGAGATCCTCCTGATCGCTGTTTCCTCAGTAGCTAGGAAAACTGGCCTGAAACCACCAGTACCCGGTGCATACCAGTTTTGTTTTTTTTTTTTTTAAAAAGGTCACATGAAATACCCTCCCATGTTATCTTTCTCATTATAGACTGTGGAATACATAAATTGGGGAATGTGGGGAAAAGAAATGGTTTGCAAATTAATCCAGTTATTGTTTTTCCACTGTGTCAAAATAAACAATCAATCCCATTTTCAAAGAAATTAACCTTTATTTTAAAGGAGACTACTTTTCCCCAAATGTATATTCTAACAACTCTATACAACAGCCTGCTTAACCAATGTTCCAAACCAAAATTTCTAACAGCAAATTATACAATTGCTCTAGGTAATAAATAAGGGTCGTCCTTCACTGATTTAAGGGAATAAACTTCAGTAAATTTAACACAAAAATCACACTTTAAGTTTGTAAAGTTTAACAGATGTATTTCAAACACAACATGTTCGGTAGGAGTCTACAAGCTTTTTCATCTCTAAAAAGTGACTTAATTTTTCGGATTTAAAATTACATTCTTTAAAAGAAATGTCCAAGTGTTTTCTTCTGAAGATTCAAACTTTCTACACTCAACTATTTGTTCCATGCTGCTCAGACAAACCTGACATGACTGAACTACTTCATGTGTTACTATCTTCCTTAAGAGAAAGTTAAAAAATGAGTTCGTCATAAATGCAGGTCTCTAGTACAATGTCTACTACAGTATCTGACAAAAAAGCTTTAAAAAAGATCTTTTTTTTCCTTATCTAATTAGCTAGGAGATAATTCTCTGTAAAGGCAAAGAAAAATCACTTAGAAAGCATAACACTGGGTTTTTTTACTCAGTATGTTTAACTACTCCAAATGACAACAATTTCATCTTTAACAGTATAACAAATGGGATGGAAAACAGCAACACAACTGACAAAGTGTAGATGCTAAATAAACCAAGGAATTTTGCACTAGGAAGGATTTAAAAGCTTGGGGAAATCCAGAATTAAAAAAAGAGAGAGAAATGGAAAATAAAGAGAAATAACATCCTGAACTGCAACCATTCCATTGTCAATAGCGTCCTGAAAGAGAAAGAGTAACAGAAAATTAGAATGACATTTACAGTTTGACTTGCCTAATATATTTACAATGGTTAACTACCACATACCCTAATATTCCAAAATAAGCTATTAATCACAGTTTTTTGCTTATTGTTGAACCAAATCCTGTTATATGGTCCAGGTTGGTCTTAAATTAATCATCATACTGCCTTTGCCTCTTAAGTGATGGAATTTCAAGACATGTACTGCTGTGCTGAGTAAAAAATAAGGTTTTAATGTTACAAAAGCAAAATTCACATACTTGGGCTGTAGGAACGAGATCTTGATCGTGATCTGTATCGACTATAATAAGGAGAAGGTGATCTTCTTCTGTAAGAAATACATGTTACTTAGCATGTCACACAGCCACTCCGCCAAAGTAGATGAAAATAAAAATTCCTTATCACTCAAATGTAAATAATCTCTTTTCTTAAAGTATTATATCTTTGCAGTGCTGGGGATTGAACTCAGGGCCTACTAGTATACCAGGTAATCACTGTACCACTGAGTGACATCCCCAGCCCTACAACTTATACCCGCCCGCCCACACCCCACCCCCACCCCGGCCAATTCTTAGAGTAGTTTCAACAGGTCTCATTTTTCCATTTTCTTTTTTTTTTCCAGCACTAGGGTTTGAACTCAGAGACTACACCCTGAGTCACTTCACCAGCCCTTTTTTGTGATGAGGATGGTTTTTTTTTGAGACAGGGGCTGTCTCTCCAACTACCTGCCCCAGCTGGTTTTGAACTACAATCCTCCTGATTTCTGCCTCCTGAGTAGCTATGATTACAGTGTGAACCACCAGTGCCCAGCTCTTTTCCATTTTCATACATAGGTACATCATATTTCTACCATATTCACCCTCCTACCTGTCCTTTTTTTTTAAAAAGGGCATTTTTGTTTAAGTTATATACTTAAAAAGGGCATTTTTGCTTAAGTTATATTCCATTTGTATGCCTACAACTTATTTTAAACATCAAATTATCTTTTCTTTTTGGTAAAGACAGTCTACTTTTGTCATCGCTAGAGTCAGGCAACTCCCATCTTGGTCTCCCAAACAGTGGGATGCACAGGCCCAAACATACAAAGTTGTTTTTGTGTACTGGGGTTTGAACTCAGGGCCAATACCATGAGCCACTCCACCCGCCCTTTTTTGTGATTTTTTTTGAGATAGGGTCTCACAAACTATTTGTCTGGGCTGGCTTTGAATCAGATCCTCCTGATCTCTGCCTCCTGAGTAGCTTGGATGACAGGCATAAGTCACCTTGGTGAACGTCCAGTTCTTATTCATAAGTAAGATGCCAAATAATACAGCCATCACCCAATTCAGAACAAAAATCCCAAGTTAAAACATTACCTGTACCGGTAATCATAATCTTCGTATCTGTCATAGCCTCGATCGTATCCTCTATCATAGTAAGAATCTCGACGTCTGCCACCACCACCACCGCCACCGCCGCCGCCACCACCACCTCCACCACCACTACTGTAGAAAGAAATGTAAAATTTGTAGCATTAGTGTAAATAGATGTTTTCCAGGATCATTTAATACAAACTGGTACCCTAAAAAAAAAAAAATAGACGGAAGGAGAGAGATAAGAATAACCCTTTTTCATGCCAAATGCCCCACATCTCATTTTGTTGACTTCCATGATTTTGTTTTGGCTTCTGTGTCATTTCATATTACATGTTTTCACAAAACTCTCCAAGCCAAATCCTCTAAACTTCTATTAATGCACTACCCAAGTCACCAAGACCTGTTCAACAAAGTAAAATGAAACACCTGTTGGAAAGCAGCACCAAAATGCTAAAATTATGCCTGTAAGTAATTGAAAGGCAAATAAGAAACCAAGAATAAAGTAACAAACCCCAAACACCAAAAACAATTATCTACCTTATATTGAGGTTCAGGACTACAACAATTTTAAGATCTGATGTTTAAACTTTTGGAGTAAGCCCTCTCCCCATAGTGTGCCCTAACCTTAGGGATAATATTTCTACTTAAGTTTTCCACTGGCTGTCCTTACCCAAACCCAGTTTTTTCAATAAAGCTTCAAACTAAATGAACATATGTATTCCTTCTTTTACTCTTACAAAACAGTTCTGATATACACAAAACAGTTCCGAATACTGTTTTGGGATGTATATTCAAAAACATTACAAAAGGCTCCTATTTAGGTTCTGATCAATTTGAAAATTATAGCCTTTTAAAAAACAAATGTTAGTACCAATAAAATCTGGTACAGCACCTGCCTAGCAAGCAATAAGCCCTGAGTTAAAACCCTAATACTACCAAAAACAACAACAACAAAAAACAACCATTACAGAGGTCTCCCATGTCATAAAAGATCAGAAAGGGTAATAAATATTTAAATAACACAAATCTTTCTAGTATTTAGGAATTTTTCTATTTGTATCATACCAAGAGCCAAGAATGTACTTCAATAGGTTTATTTTGTCCTCCTGCATAAATACATTAACAGTATTTTTATGTATTTATAAGTGAATAAAATAGGTTCAAATAATTAAATTTTTACAAAAGTGGATCCAAACAATATATGTAACTTAAATAACCTTATAGAAAAATTTATAGAAATTTCTCATAAAAAATTATCTCCTAGTCAAAATTTTATACATTTCTAGTAATTTTTTGGCTCGTGGTTTAGCTTAGGAAACCTGGGAATGAATGAATGAATTCATCCATCCATCCATTCATTCATTTGCAGTGCTGAGGCTTGCACATTCTAGGCAAGCACTGTACCACTGACCCCGAGCCCTTTGAAATCTAAAATCTTACTGAGTAGGTCTGCCCATGTAGATGCCTGGTGTAGGTGTATGGGCTCTCTTGGTGATAGAATAATCCACACGAATTCTTCTACCATCTAGCTCCATTCCATTTGCCCTTTCCATAGCCTATAAAGGAGAAAAGGCACAAAAAGCCATTTATAATTCATTATCCTTGAAATTATTACTTAAAGTATCTGTAATCCAAAAAAGCCATCCTAATTTTGAAAATGACACAGCAATGCAGCTTTGTACAGTGAATTATATAGACATTTCTAGACTTCAATATTGTCCAGGACATACCTAAATTTACTCAGCCAAAATAGTAATAAACCTTCCCAAGTAATTTTGTGGCTTAGTTCCTATTCCTCAATCCATGTAATCAACAAGGGGAGTTTGTATGTATAGTCTTTTCAAGCTCAAGTTTCTGAAGGTTGTCCAGGTAGGCTGCCATTTCATACTTCTTTAAAGTCTCCAGCCATTTCATTTAGAAAGACTGACTAAACATTAAGAATAGCGACCTAAACTTTAAATATGTCCTATTTATAATTCACTCTACTCTTGTCCTTTAGTATGCAGCTCAATATGCTGATAAGACTTAGGTAAGTAGCCAAGAACAAATAATTATTTAAAGGGAATCAAGCATGTGTTAACACCTTTCAGCCTCTTGCTGAGGATGAACCAATGAAGACACAATTTTAATGTAATTCACAAATATATTTCACTTTAAGAGTCCCCCAGAGCTGGGCTTAGTAGTGAATATCTATAATCTCAGCACTCAGGAAGCAAGGAAGGAAACCTGAGTAACTAGACTAATCTTGGCTGCAGAACAAGACCCAGTCCCCAAGTCTCCCTTTCACAAGTCTAAATACCATTACCCAGTGAGTTCCAAACATAAAGTAACGTTGCCATTTTTATTTTATCCTGAAACAAATGGAGAGAATCAAGAACTAAGAAAGAAGATTCACATGGAAAAAGTGTGTATGTGTTTCACTTCATAGGGTTTCATTATGTAGTCCTGCCTGGCCTAAATCTTGAGATCCTCATGTCTCAGCATCAGAGTGCTGGGATTACAAGTGTGGCATGAAAAATGTGTTTGTATTTGCACTTCACAACTTTCCTTTTAGGTCACATATCTATCCTACCATTTCTAAATTTACACATTTATCTTTTAACTGAGAATAGGAACAAACAAATCACAAAATACAAAACAGTTTTTAAAACAAGTGATGATACTGACCAATTAGAACACTGGTGTCCCTATTACATAAATGACTTACAACTAAAGCATTATTTTGTTAGAATTATCCAGAGTTTCTCTCTCTCTCTCTCTGGAAGATAAGTCACTTTGAAGCCTTTCTTTGAACTTGTGGGCTCAACTTACCTTTATACTTCAGCTTCCTTAAAAAGGACTACATACGTGTGTCACCATACCCAGTGGACTGTAGGACTATAGCAGCATCTCTGGCTTCTACCCACTAGATGCCAATATCATCTATTATTTTTGAAAGATATACCAATTTTTATTATGACTACTTATGTTGCGAGTATCAACTCATATATTAATGTTCAGTTATAGGACAGGATAGTAATTTAAATACATTAAAAGACAAAGTTCTATATTTATACATGGGGGGCTAGTTACAAACATAAATTAAAATAAATTAGAATTTAGCTTAATCACATTTGGCATACTGATAGGGCTTATTCAAAAAAGAACACTTATATACTTTACTTTTTCCATTAAGTCAAAAATATTACCCTTACTTTACAAGCCAGATTTCAATAAGATTAACTACACCAAAAAGCATAAGCTTAACAGTCACACTATGGAGCTGGATGTGGTAGTGTTGAGAAGGGGAGGCAGCCTGGGCTGCATAGTGAGATTATTTAAAAATAAAACAAAACCTGTGAAACTGTGGCCATTCTAACTGTAACACTGAGAGGCTGAGTTTGAGTCTGATTAGAGTTCTGTTTACGGAAATGAGAATTAGTAACTGACAGTAACTCAACCCTGTTAAGTATAACAAAAAGTTTTTCAAAATGAAAATTAAGGAAACTTGCCTCTTTGGAGTCATCTATTCTCTCAAAATACACAAAAGCAAATCCACGGGATCGCCCAGTACGCTGATCATAAACTACATTGACACCACTCAATGGTCCATATCGAGAAAATACTTCACGAAGATCTCTCTCTGTTGTGTACAAACTTAGGCCAAATACCCCCAGACAAGTGTTGGGATCTGGATTTGCCTAAAAAATGAAGATGGTGTTACGTTTTAGTCAAACCTCTGAATAAAAATAAAATACACAATTTACTTTGCTTAGAACACCCCGACCTACTACACAGAACTACTAAACAGAAGATATTGTTTCTAGTAACTGGATATGATTTTTTTTTTTTTGCAGTATTGGGGTTTGAACTCAGTGCTAGGTAGGTGCTCTACTGCTTGAGCTCACCTCCAGGCCCTGGAAATAAAATCATAAGAGAACCACGCAGGTGAGCCATATTTTACAGTTCACAGAACATTCAGACTTTCTTTGGAGTGTATATTCTAGTCACAGCCTGAATAGAAATGTTCCTATTCTCTAGCCCAGTAATTTTCAAAATGCATCTTAAGAATTTACTTTTTAGGGCTTGGGGCCTTGCTCAAGTGCTCTAAGTACTGGGTGGGGGCAGGGGAGAAGCATCCTAATAGATTAATCTATCTTACTTGTAGCCAATGATTTAGACCCCTTCAAGTTTCATTCTTTAGCAAAGATATTCTTTGAATGCTTCCATGATCCAGATTTTACAATTAAATGTACCTTAATCATACTCTCTCACTACATACTTCTTAGTTAACTGAGTGCAAGTACCGTGTGGGAGAAGCACAGCATAACACAGCAGGTAAGCACAAGAACTTTAGAATGGGCGTCCTGGCTGAAACCCTAGCTCTGGCAGCTAATGCACACACACAAACACACCTCAATGTCACACATCCAAGACTTACTTTTCTTATTCTATGGCAGGATAACCTGCCTCACAGAAACATTAGAGAGGATTAAATATACTAAATTAACGTGTTAGCTATTACACAGTTTCTCATGCCTCAGCATGAAAAATCTTTCTTGCCTCCTCTCCATTGTAGTAAAACTCTGAATCTTAATATTCTCAACTCAGTTTATTCTTGTGCAGTACTGGGGCTTGAACTCAGGGTCTACACCTTGAACCACTCCACCAGCCCTTTTTTGTGATGGGTTTTTTCAACATAGGGTCTAGAGAACTATTTGCCCTAAGCTGACTTCGTATTTATGAATTCAATCCTGATCTCTGCCTCCTGAGTAGTTAGGATTACCAGTGTGAGCCACTGGTGCCCAGCTCAGTTTATTCTTTTCATTTCATTTGTTAGAACGTATTTCCCCCCAATTTCATTTTTTTTATTAAACAATATTCAATCAAGAAAACATACTGCCCTCTGTAGTAGCTTGCTAAAATGGTGATTTTCCCTTATTAGCATATCTAATACTTATTTTGAAATCTAAAGCAGCTTATTAAAAATGCTTCTGTAGTACCACTTCTAAAATAATGGCTGGGCTCTCATAAAAGCAAGATATTATGGCATGATTACACAGTTAGGAAAGAGAAAAACAAGTTTTCATTAACTTTTACACTACATACCCTGCTCCCTGTATGTCTCCTCCGGTTAGACATTGGAGAGTGACTTCGGCTCCTTCGCCGCCGGTATTCTGGTGTATAGGACCTACTTCGAGATCGTCTCCTGTGAGAGTGAGATCTGGATCGAGTGTAACGTCTATGTGAATGCCTCCTTGACCTTGACCTTTGACAGGAATAAATTTATGTAAAAATGCAAGGACTAGCACCCTTCTTATTCCAAGGTTGTATGCATGTATCTCTGCCTATTCTCAACTCCTCTGTCCTTTTTTCCTTCTTTTAGTAGTAATAGGGATCAACAAATACTGTACTGCTGAGCTATGCCCTCTGTCCCTCCTTTTGCACTTCCTAAGAAAAATATATTCTCTCTTGTTCTTTTAAGTCAACTACAACCTCCTCCGTTCTCAGTTCATTCCTTCTACACTCACCCCATTCACCTTACCTTACAAACATGTTAAAACTTTACCTTGTTTGAAACTTATCCACCCCACCTGAAAGATTAATCCAACAAATTCCTATCATTCATGACCACACACACACACCTTTTTTTTTTTTGACAGTACTCGTGTTTTCTGTCAGGGTCTCAGGCTTACGAGGCAGACTCTTTGTCTAGTTACACCTCCAGCCCTCATGACCCATCTTTAACTAAGCTCACCCAAATCAGTAGTGGTATCTGTTGTACAAAAAAACTTCTATAAGGCATTCGATAAATGTTGTAAATGCCAAGCATGACAAAGCTTAAAAAGAGCCTTAAGGGGAAGGAAGGGAAAAGTAGGGAGGGAAGATATTATGAAACAAAGGCTAACAGTAAAGCTGGGAGACTTAAAAAGGGCTGGGGGAGTAGCTTCAGTGGTAGAAGAGGTAGAGAGAATATAAAAATAGTACAACCTATCAGGAATTAACGATATTTAAAGAACAAATGAGAATGAAAAAGTATCAAGACATCTTTATGTAATTCAAGTAAAGGGTTCTGAGAGGGAAAGAAAATATCTAAAAATAACCATTTGAGGGTGGTGGTGAGGCAAGGTATGTATAAAGAAAATCTGTCTTTGTGCAAGAATACCAAATGGAATATTACTCACTTTCCTTTGGCGCGGGGGGGGGGGGGTTCACTAATTTGTAACAACATTTAAAAGATCAGCAGGGACTAGAGGCATGGTGCCAGTGGTAGAACACCTACCTAACATTCACAAGATCTTGAGTTCAAAGAAAAAAAAAAAAAAAAAAGGAGAGGGAGAGAAAAGGGTTTTTTGGGCAGTACTGGGGTTTAAACTCAGGGTCTCACAGATGCGCGCTCTACCACTTGAACCACTCTACCATCCCAAGTTTCTTTTAAACAGGAATATAAAAGTAGTAAGGGATGTATGCTATTTAATGTTCTTGGGTAACAATCAAGTGATACACAGTATTTGAGGGAAGAGAATTATTAGGTGAGGGTGGCAAACACAGAGGACCAAAGACAAAGCTATGCTCATTTCTACTTCTACACCCAAACTGTACCCAATGTTACCCTGTACATGTGGATTTAATTAAAAACTTGAATGGTTAGTAAGTCAAACATGGGCTGGATCCTGAGTAAACAGAGAAACTACTTGTGGACTTGAAAGTTTAGCTCTTTAACTGATCCTTCTGCTTCATGTCCCCTTGCAAGCAGACTGTTCAAAGACATTCCATGTCTCTATTCAAGAAGTAACAGTGACTTATCAAATAACTTATCTAGTTTTTTTTGAGGTCCAGAGGGCCTCAGGCTTGCTAGGCAGGTACTCTACCACTTAAGCTACTGTCAGCCCTTTTATTATGTTGGGTATTTTCAAGATAAGTTCTTTCAAACTATTTGCCTGGGCTGACTTCGAGCCTCAATCCTACTGATCTCTGCCTCACAAATACCTAGGATAATGGCATGAGCTACCTGTGCCTGGCTGTTCGATTTTTTTGGTGATACTGAGGCTTGAACTCATGCTTGCTAGGAAGGGACTCTACCAATTAAGTCCCCAGCCTCCAGCTGCCCAGGATTTTAACTTATTCCACTTCAGACACCTGGCCATCAGATACAGTGAACTCTGTCGTAGTGTTTGGTGTTATCAGTGGGCGGTGGTCAGGACTATGATCACCTGGAAATTTTTTTTCTCTTCAATTACATCTGGCCAGAACTTCAATCTGGACCCAAGTGTCATAACCTTCATATAAAGAATGTAGCTGGGGCTGTGGCTCAAGTGGTAGAGTATCTGCATAGCAAGTGCAAACCCAAGTTCAAATTTTAGTACAGGGAGTGGGGGGAGTGGAAAGAAAAGGGGAAGACCCAGAATGTGAATCTTTTTTTTTTTTCCCCCCCAGTACTGGGGTTTGAAACATGGGTCTCAGACTTGCTAGTCCTCTACCACTTGAGCCATTCCACCAGCTCTTTTTTGCGTCTGGTGTTCCTGAGTAGCTAGGATTACCCGTGTGAACCAACAGCCCCCAGTTGCAACATAAATCTTAGAAAGCCTCTCAAATTATTTGAATCATTCTGATAACCAACTAGCACAACCCACTTCAGCCATCTCTGTACCAAATTATACACACACAAGTCTCCAATGGAGAAAATGCCTTTCTGTTGTACAAATATTGTTAGCATAAAACCAAACACTAATTCTCAAATGTCAAGCACAGTTAAGTCAAAATATATACTCAAGTTCTACTAATAGTGAGTAGCCAGTAAGTTGTGCCAAGGGATGACTTTTATTTAAGTCTTTATCTGGAATATTTTTCATTCCTAAATTGTGGAGTCTGAGAAAAATTACTTCATGATTTTGAGCCTACACTGAAGTGTCTATACAAAATGCAGCCAAGCTGAGTACCAGTGGCTCATGCCTGTAATCTTAGCTACTTGGGAGGGTGAAATCAGGAGGATCATGGTTCAAGGCCAGCCTGGACAGTTTGAGAAACCACATCTCTAAAATAACCAGAGCAAAATGGACTAGAGGTACAGCTCAGGTGGCAGAGTGCCTGCTATGCAAGTGCGATGCCCTTAGTTTAACTTCCAGTCCAGTTCCCCCGCACCCCCTCCCCCAAAAAACACAGTAGCCCAAAGAGGGAATAATCTTGGTTAAAACCCCTTTGTTGTGAAAAACCAAAGAAAAGCATTCTAAGTATTATTTGTTAAACTTACCTGGATTTTGATCTTGATCGAGAATGGGATTCAGAATGTTTGGAAACCCTTGATGGACTACGAGATCCTGACCTGCTCTCCGATTTTACACGAGCAGGAGTTCCCGTTGGAGATTTTGACTGAGAGCGAGACTCCTAACAAAGAAGACAGTATTACAAATGGCACTGGTCATGTAGATGCCTAACACCTAACATTTAAAGTACCGTAATTATTTATATTGATTGCTCCTGAAAAACAAATGGTTAGACAACACCCTCCAGAAAAAAATTTCAGCTCATTAATAACCCATTGTTAATATTTCTAACTATCCTCAATAATTCCCTACTTGAACCAGATCACCAATTGTCTATTAACTAAGTAATCATGCAAATTCATCTACAACTTGATCATACAGACACTGGAACATAAACCATACATTTACTTAACCTAGGACCCATTCATTCTTCCAGATTCTTTTAATTCTACTTCACTCTTGCTTTCTACTTCTCTTCATTCTTCATTGAGTTTTTCATTTTTCATACTTCGTGTATTCTTCCCCAATTCAAACAATTCAAAATAGCCTTAAAAAATATTCAAGTGCTTCTATCTGACCAATCTTCTGTTCAATTTTTTCCCCCATTCAATTTTAATTTTCTGATCTTTAATACTTTTCATTAGCCTTCTTTTATCTTGATTTATCTTCCACATTCTTGGAAAAAACTCTTCAATTTCTTCACGAACATTAACCTTAATGGAAAAAGAACATTTAGTATATTTAAGCACGTGGGGATTATAAAACTCTGCTGGAGTTCAGAATGTTATCTACCAAATGGAAAGGCCAGCAGGTAAAGTGCAAATAACTAGTTTATTTAAAAAAACAAAAAAACCAAAAAAACAAAAAAACCCACTTTTATAGTCTTTAAAATTGTTCAAAAGTGTATTTTCTAACCAAGAGAATTTACTGAATTTCTCTAAATGGTTTTTTTTTAAAACCATACTCTTTACCCTCCTCCCCTTTCATGTTCCATTCTAGTTCCTAAACTGTGAACACTTTTTATATATTCAATCCAAACATAAATCTACCATTAACTGTAACTTCCCCCACCTACGTATTAAGTTTCCACTATTTTATAACCTAAAGATTCTTACTGATCTTAGAATAAGCTTTCAGTAAGTCATGCTAAGAAATCTTTTATTTCTTACATACCTGTATTTCTACACACCTATCTAAACTCACACATTACAGCATACAAGCCAAGGAGCAAAGTAAAAAAAAAATTGGTAAAATCACTAACACCTCCTCCTAATTTTATTTTACCACTATCTTTGCTCATTCTGACTCTACCACCAGAAATAAACATTGCAAAGACAAGCATATTTTAAAAACCAGGGGGGAAGAAGAAGCAAAGTTTCTAACATTTCCCCTTTGCTTTGTAAATTCCTAAAATACATGTTTGTGCAAATGCACCATTTAATAATGCTATCCCACTCAGGATATATTATAATGTACAAGAAGTTATAATGGGTGTGCATCAAAACTATACAAATAAACTATAACTGATTAAAAGTTCATTTGAGAAATATAAGGCTGTCATGACCAAACTAGAATGGGTAATTTGGTTTCTCTGTCCATTTTAGACTTCATTATTAATCTAAATAATTATCCCAATTTCAATCCAATTTTCATTTACACAGCTTTCTTTTAACAGCTTTCCTTCAAACTTAATGTCAAGGACTTTTTTAATATCAAGAACAGTAAAAAATGGTAGTATGTCTATCCATTTTTTTTCAGATGAAAACAAACTGAACTATAAAACTACCTTTCTGTTTAATACCAACCTTCCCATTTAGCTGTCTACCATTAAGTCTTCCCACCACATCTTAAGACACTCCCTAAATTACTGGACAGATGCCTGGAGCACCACATTCAGTAAAGGTATGGCTAATCTGCTTGTAATCGAAATTACTCTTAGGCTGGTTGAGCACTAAACTGAAATATCTCCCTCTGACTTTCCTTTCTATAAAAGAGACCCTCTGGGCAAATTCATTTATACTACTGTTGAATAACAGTGGGTAGAATACTATCTATGAACATCATTACTGCCTGTGTTATACATACACAGTAGAAGGCTTTTGCTTTCAGGCACTATAAACCTTTAATTTTACTAGGATAGAAATAAACATTAAACCCTAAAATTTACTCTCAAATATATGAAGCTTTCTAGTACATGACAAAAATTTAACAGTCCAAATATATGTATATCTTATTTTCAAGTCTCCTCATAAACACAACTTTAATAGTTGCTAAAAAATGATCACTCCTGGAGAATTAATGTAAACAAGGTAACTCAGTAATATCTTAAAAAATTAAACTTTAAATTCCAGTACTGGAATAGCAACATAGCATTAAGGTATAACAGGATGGTCTTTTAAAAGACATCAACACATTGGTGAAGAAGCTTTGGTTTTTCCTTTTGGTGGTGCTGGGGATTTAGGCAAGCGCTTTATCACTGACTTACATCCCCAGACCAGAAGCTTTGCTTTTTATTTGAGGGTGACACAAATACCCGATCTCCTTTGTTATCTACCCTCTTCCCCCATTTCCAGGAAATTTAAATCTGTATGAATTTTTTCCTGGAATCACCAGAGGTTAAGTCCTCTTGCCTCTCCTATATCCTGTAACTGTCAGTAAACTTAACCTAAAAGCTAAAATACAAATATAAATATTTTTGTATAAAGTCAAAATACGACCTACATAAGAACTGGTGGTTGTCTTTACACAGATGGTCTTACTGATATTTATCATTTTAAAGTATCTAATTTCTCAAACACTATCACCAAATAAATGCTATTTTCACTAAACTATGCATTGGAAATGAGTTTACAGTAAGTGCCTTATAGAACCAAATGTTAGATAATCCTTTTCTCTTTACCTGTCTTTATTATGGAATAACCTTAACTTTACAGGTTTTTTTTTTGTTCGTTTGTTTTTAAGATGAGCTCACTATATTGCCTAGGCTGGTTCAAGCAATCAGTCCCCCTGTCTCAGTTTCCTAAGTATCTGGGACTACAGGATGGACTTAATTTCAACTTTTTAAAAAAGAAATGCAAATAAGTATTTAGAACTCAGTAACTTAAATTGTAAATAAAACTACTCTGCTTTCCCATACTAACCTGTTTTTAGAACTGGTCAAGGAATTCTACAAATTCTTTAGTACTGGTTCCTGAATCCAAAAAGTAAATGTGGTACCTAGCTGAAGTGGGCAGATTAATGACTTATCAACAATTTTTTTTTTCTGTATTGGGGATTAAACAGGGTCTCCTTTAGTATCACAGGTTTTAACAGAAATCTTAAATAGGCTTCTAGTCTACCTTACATACTCTAACCCGAGGAAGCCAGGCAGAAAGTTCTCAGAGCACAACAGGTTTTTGTTTTGCTGTTTGTTATAAGCACAAGTTGCTGCAGAACATGAATAAGTCCTACATCGAGCAGTAACTGAGGTCTTTAATAATATATGCTTATTAGTATTATAATGCCAAAATATGGCATTTTAATACTTACAAAAATAAATACAAACTAATATGAACACTACATTACAACTCACTTTAATATTAAGGCCACGGAAATTCTACGCCACGTAACAGTGCCAAATTTATACATATTCAAGTATACATGAGTATAAGCTTGTAAAACAAGCTTTCTAAAAATCTATTTTCCTACACTTTATAAAATTGGAGCTTTCCAGAGAAATACAGTAGTGGATTTACATTTTATGTCCCAAAGAGGAATTTACTTAGATTACTCATGTATCTTACAATATTTGTAATTTTAAGAACTTCATTCTTTAGGACTTGTAAGCAACATTTTGTATTTACTCAATTCTAATTTTTCAGCACACAAAAATAAAAGTTCTGGGCTGGAGTCATGGCTCAAGTGATAGAGTGCCTATCTAGCAACCAAGAGGCTCTGAGTTCTAACTCTAGCAGCACAAAGGAAAAAAAAAGTCCCCATAGTCTTGGGTATGACAGGTACTTTTCTTAATAAGTTAGACTGATAAAAGAAATACTTTCAGCCTCCCTTTAAACCTATTATTAGAGCAACCCCTTAAAAAGAAGGATACTAATTATTTACAATTTATAATTTCCTTTATTTTAAGATCATTATCTGTCTGATGCATTCAGGTTTATGTGGTTTATTATCTGTAAAGGCTGACAGATATTTTAAAACCGTATGTCTATATTTTCTCTAAGGTTTGGAATAATTTTGAGAACTTTTGTAATAAATGATTAGTAACTGGGATTTATAATCAAATTTAAACCCATGCCAAATTGTGAAATTTCCTGTAAAGTTTATAATTATTTGTACAAAATTTAAATGTGGCCCATAAACCTGCCAGCTTATCATGATAAATCACAATGCTAAAAAAGCTAGTGCGTAAGTGATCATTTCGAAGGCAGTGAAAAGAAGCCTATACAAACTAATGTGGTTTAGCTATATTAAAAGCAACTAAAGTTAAACTAAGAACCAATCACAGCATTCTTGGCTTATGCTCATCTTCTGGGGTTATGGAGTATTTTATGAATCTTGAATGTCAGATGACAAGACCCTTGGTTTAAAAAAAATTTTTTTTTCCTCTCAGGTCAGGTCACTTACACCTTTTTTTCTAGTCACAACACAATAAGGAAGGGTTATATATCTATATGGCAGATCAGTTAAAGAAATAAAGAGGAACCACATTTCCTTTCATTATTTGCCTCTCAATTTTATAGTGTTTATAATCTCTTCTACATCTGATTGTTACTATTTCTCATCTCCACTTCTGTCTTACTAAATCTGTTTAGACATACGAACAAATAATAACCATTATTAATTCACTTAGCAGGGACTACACAGGTTTTGTAAAGGTACCAGGGTTAATTATATGATGACTGAGCCCCTATCAGTAACAATACAAAAGGTTTTTCCATATCCAGTCAGGTTCTGGGAAACTACTATGTTGATTATTCATGCCATTTCATACTTGTTATACTGCAAATTATAGAGGTAAATAAGGTTGGTTCACTTACAAAAGTAATTCCGTGGTCAAAGTTTGTCTTTGTCCTTTTAAAAATGACTCATCCTTATTTAAATCTCTTGATACACTTTCAGATCAAGGCCTTTTTCTTATTTTAGGAATGATACAAAGCATTAAGCATATCAGACAAATCTGTAAAATTATAGTTATGTGTTGTGGGTATAATTACTTGCACTGCCCCTTTTCAAAAACCTGCCTTCTAGTTATACTGAGCAAATTAGCACACTTCAGTGAAAGAATCTCAAATGTTAAACCCAAGACACAACTTAAGCTTAATACTATACCTACAGGAAAAGTTTCATTCTTTTTAACACGTTGATTTGATATGTGAAATTAAATTCCTGCAGCTGAACTAAGTGTTTTTAAAGCTAAAGTATATGGCATCTCCCTCATTATTTTAGAATTTCACAAATTTTTAAACCCTAATTTAAGATTTTTTTTTTTTTTTTGGACAGTACAGGGGTTTGGACTCAGGGCTTTGCAGTTATTAGTGAGATTCTTTTTTCTTTTTTGGATGGATGCAGTTACCAAGATAGGTGGGTAACTAAACTTCAGAAGGGAAAAAAACCTCCTCATATTTTCACCTACTCTTAAACTATTTTAATACACTCATTCCAATCAACGCAGATGAATTTTTATTTTCCTTTACAATTTTGCCATCCAATCATCTCATATTAAGAAGAAGAACTCTAGGAGTCCTTAAAAAAAATTCCATCTATTCAATAAGCCAGAACAAGTCCTGAAAAGGCAAGAATAAGCAGTACAACCAAATACACTATATAAAGATTTATTTCCACTCCTCTTAATTTCTATAAAGGCATTGAAATTTTTAGATAAAAATCCTAATTTTGGTTGAAGTGGTATGAAGCAACAATTCATTACTTTCATGAAGATGACAGGCAAAAGCACAGCTCAAGTGCCAACCTTACTCCTAGCTCCAAAAGGACTTTTCACTCACAATGTTTGTTAACTTGTTATACATGCTCCAAGCAAATTGCTTTATGGACCTATTTATTTCAATGACACCATTATTCTCCTGGTTCTCTGGAAAAATGGTCTCAACTCATTCCCACTGCTGTCTGACCAACTATTTTTTTTTTTCATAATTTCCTTCCTTAAATATTTCAAGTTAACTTCTGTACCAGTTGTTTTGGTTGTTGCCAAAATTTATTTCCCTCTCACAATGAAGAATTCATAGATAGCTCCTTACTGCATACTGGATTAATTCCAAATTCCTAAATCTAGAATTCAAAACCCTCCATTATCTCATTACATATTTGTATCAAATTTCTTTCACTATTTCAGCACAACTTCCTCACTGTCACACCCATATACAATCATTCCCTTCCTTAATCCTAAAACCTAAAGTTTTGCATCCTAAATTTCCTAGTTCCATTACAAGGAAGTCAATTATATACTTTTCTTTAGATTCAAACTGTCAGACACCTCAAATTAGACCACAAATTCTCTTTCGCTCAAGAACACCTAACACTAAAAAGGCAGCAGGTGCTCTTATCAAGGAATCCCACCTCAGGTTACTCAAAACAGAATTCAGCTAACTATCTTTCCTTTCCTAAAGTTCTTTTACTTTTTCCTTTAAAATGGAAGAGAGATTAATCTAAAATGGAATATTAAGCTTCAGTAACTGCTTCTGGCAAACCCAAGGGCTCCAAGACACAATGTGCTCTTCACAAAAATAAATCAAAATATATATATACAGCATAGTGTGTGTATATAATCGCTCTAGGACTGGAGTCAGATTCCTGGCTGTGTGACCTTCTGAGTCTCAGTTTTAAATTTCTACAATGCTGATACTTGAGCCCTTGCAAGATTATCATGAGCAGTAAATCAGAAAAATGCACCTGATTTTTGGGGTAGAAAGATTCTACAATACTATAGAAAGTTTTCAACTAATTCTAAATACCTTTTTACTGAGATGGCATTATATACTGCAAACGAAAACTGCACTTTGAGTATGAGAAAGTCTTGTTTTTCTTTCTTTCTTTCTTTTTTTTTTTTAAGCGGCTGTGCGTCCTGGGCCTTGAAGTCAGGGCCTTGAGCGTGGTAGGCAAGCACACTACCAATTGAGCCACACCTCCAGCCCCCTCCTCTTTTTTTGCTTTAGTTATATTTCAGGGCAGGGCTGGAGTTTGTGCCTCCAGCTGGCCTCAGGTAATGATCCTCCTACCTATGGCCTCCCCAATAGCTGAGACTCAGATGTGGGCCACCACACCCAGTCTAGAAGCAGTCTTCTCATTAAAAAACTCCTACAGAAGGGAAAACATTAGTTTAATCCAAAATTTAGATTAATAATCTTTGAAAACACCCCTGATAACCTAACATTTGAATAAGGATCTATCAACACTTTTCTTAATTTGTTTTAGTAAAAGAAAGTATGAAACCTAACTACCACATGAGGCCACCCCATTTGAAAATCCTTTAAAAAAATTTAGGGTTATCATTACCATTAGATATCTTTAAATACAAAGGACATAGCAATTGTATTATTTTACTGCTAGCAGAAAATGGTCACTGTAACCAGATAAACTAGTGAATATTAAACTGGAGAAGCTGGAGATGTAGTCTGGTGGTAAAGTGCTTGCCTAGCATGCACAAGGTCCCGTGTTTGATTCCCACTACTGCCCAAAAAACCCCAAAAAACAAACCAAAAAAACCCCAACCAGGAAAACCTCCAGAAAAGCTTCAAACATTCTTCTAATTCTTCAACCAATTACAAGTACTGACTATTCAATCTACTGATTTGATTTACACTAAGATACACTTGAGGTACCATTTTAGAAAAAAAAATTTTATGACCACACAAATCAGAAGGGGAAAAACAGGTCGTCCCCTACCCCCTTTTTTAATTAAATAGGGCAATGCCTAAATTTTAGCTTCAACTCGATGGAAATCTTACATGTACTTAGATGGGTCCACTAGATGACATAAAAGTAAGAACTAAATTAAAAGTTCCATTGGTAGTTCAGGTCCCATAAACCAAATGAAAACAAGCATTCACAAAAATTCTTTGTTAAAGTTAAACAAAAAGATGGCAAATTTTCTTTCCCTAACTTCTCAAACATTTTCAAAATAATAAATACAACTATCTCCAAATATTTTAATTGTATGACCTTAAATCTTCTCGGGACAATAGATACATCCTAAAGCATATGCGGGTTCAACTATATCCACGCTCCAAATTTCATCCAAATCCAATCTTAAATGTAGTTTTGTTCCTATTCTATTGCTTTAAATCTCTCAAGAAGAAAAGTCTAAATCGACCTTCGGATATGACAGATTCCAAGAGTTTTTGTTATGAATTTCCAAAAAGAAATTCATTCCTTCCAGCATACCCCTCAGGTTTTTATGTGTTTCCCCTAGTGACTGGAATAAATACCAACACAACAGCCTGATTCTGTTGCCTGGGGCTTTTGTTTTCTTTTCAGGGTTTCACACTCACTCCTATTAATTTCCACTACTAGGGTAACTTCGGAAATAACTCAAAACACCGACAAACGTTCTAGTGCACTTAAGCTGAGCATAGCGACTTTTTTTTGTGATGTTTACATTCATCTGATCCCAAACCTAAGGCAAACCTTCCGAGCCCTCTTTGGGGGAGAGGGGAGGGAAGAGGAAAAATCTGAGAAGAAATGGCAAAGGACCTGTAATTTTTAAGATAATCTTCTAAAATAGTATAAACTGACTAGCTATTTTTAAAATACTGAGCCATGAAATTCATTCAGTTATGTAAGCTTACAGTAAGAAGATTCCTTTAAAAAAATCTTTTTTTTTTTTTTACCGTAAAAAAACCTGTAAAGGAGTAGTCAGGTTTTAGATGAAAGGTCATAGGAAGAAAAGCATTACAAGTTGAAAAATAAAGAAGAGTACAACACCCAACATCACGGAATGAGAACAACAAGGCGTGAGTACATGCCCCCACACATTCATCTCGCAGGGAAAGCAAAGGAAAAGGGGGGACATTAGGGCTCCTGGCGCGGCTTTCCCTCACAGCTCTCGCTTAAGAAGGCTTAAGGGTCGGTGCGATCGTTGACTAACCACTTCATGGGGCTCGTCCCACCTTCAACCTCAAGGCTTTTCGCCTTTATAGACGCAACGCCGCCGGGTCCGACGGAGAAGCGGCCGCTCACTGCAATAGAGAGCCAAGGAGACACAGGCCCCAGCTAGTCCCCGCGCATTGGCCCCCGAGACCTCCACGAGGTTCGGGGGTCGCCGGCATCGCCACCGCAGGAAGCACCTACCACTATCCGGCCCCAGGGGAGGGAGGGAGGGGAACTCCCTGCCGCCGCCTCCCGCCCACCGCGGGACACGGACCGGACCTCGGGACAGGGCTGGGGAGGGGGCCGGGACAGAGAGGGACAGAGAGGGACAGGACCAAGTTGAGGTACCAGTCCCCTCCCCACTACCCCAAAACAGGAGGGGAGGACGGGTATTCGTAGTACTTGGGGAAGGAGTGGAACCCAGAAGCCATCTTGGGATGTGAAGAAGAAGCAATGGCGATGACTCCAAAGGTTACTCCCCAGCGGGGCCCCCGCAGGTCTCCCCGCAACCTTGCCCGACCGCGCTCGTCCCGTGAAACCCCGAGCATCGGGCCGCCGCCGAAGACGGCTCCCGCGGCTTTGTACTCACTCTGCCCTCGAAGTTGTTCTCCTCTACATCACTCATGTCGGCCAGGCGCTCCCCCAGAACTAAATAAGAGACAAGTCTCGGCTCGAGGGCCGACGGCCTAAATCAACTCGCTGTCTGGACCGTGGGGAGGAGGAAAGAGTCGGCAACAACGGCCGCTCTACTCCACTCCCACCAGGTCGCAGGCTCCGGCAAAATGGCGCCGGCGCCGCCTGAAACCTTCTGGCGTCTCCAGTGCGCGACGTAAGGGGGCGGGCCACCAGTGACGTCACGAGGCCCCGCCTCCCGCGAGGCTTTGTGTCAGCCTGCGCGGGAGAGTGGCGGGTGTCCTGAGCCCGGCTTGCGTCCCTGACCTCCAAACTTCAGACCCGGCTCTAACGCATCGACCTCGTAGAAGACTTAGAGTCATCACATGAGCTTTTAGTGATGTTAGTCCTTTTGAATATTGTCCACATGTATTCTGATGAAGGGGAAGAGAAAAAGCTGGAAAAAATACATTAATAGACTTATTTTTGAATGCTTTCAGCAGACTATTTTCACCATCTGCCCTTTTTAATACATGCACAGATGGGATTAAATGAATAGCCACAGTTCTTGCCTCACCCCTTGCTGCCTCCAGTCCCTCCTCGTCAATTTTATTATATTTTTATAATGCTTAGTTCTCTAATAGGTTTTGTTTGTTATTATAGTTGTTGGTGCTGTGGTTTGAATTTAGGGCCTGGCACTTGCTAAGCAGGTTCTCTGCAGCTTGAGCCACACCCCCAGCCTTGATCTACTAGTTTTTTTGTTTGTTCATTGGTGGGACTGGGGTTTGAACACAGAGCTTCAGCTTGCAAAGCAGGCTTCTACAGCTTGAGCCACACCTCCAGTCCATTTTTCTCCGGTTATTTTGGAGATGGGGTCTCTCGAAGTATTTCCTCCATTGGCATCCAACTGTGATCCTCCCAATCTCAGCCTCCCAAATACCTAGGATTCCAGGTGTGAGCTATCATGCCCAGCTAGTTTTTGGATTAGACAGTCCTGAAAGTTTAATAGGCAAGATGCCCCAAATATATCCAAATCACGGTTCCAAATCACGGTTATAATTTGAGATGACTTCACCTTTATTTGCATAATGCAATTTTAAAACCTAGTTTTCCTCTTTTAAAAATCTTTTCTCACTGGACATGGTGGCTCATGTCTGTAATCCTAGCTACTCAGGAGACAGACATCAGGAGGATTAAGATTTGAAGCCTGCCCAGGCAAATAGTTCTTGAGACTCTATCTCGAAAATATACAACGCAAAAAAGAGGTTTGCAGGGTGGCTCAAGTGGTAGAGTGCCTACCTAACAAGTGTGAGGTTCTGAGTCCAAACCCCAGTACCACCAAAAAAAATAACCAAAGTAAAAGGGATGGGGGCTCAAGTGGTAGAGTGCTTACCTAGCTAGAGGCCCTCAGTTTCATCCCTAGTACTGCAAAAGATAGCTTTCTCTTTTTTCTCAGAGTGCTTTTTTTTTTTTTTTTTTTTTTTAGCAGTAGTAGAGTTTGAACTCAGGGTCTCACACTTGCTAGGTAACCACTCTATCACTTGAGCCACTCCACCAGGCCATTTTTATGGAGGGTTTTTCAAGATAGTCTCTCAAACTATTTGCCCCAGCTGGCTTTGAACCATGATCCTCCAGTTCTCTCCCTCCTGAGTAGCTAGGATTTCAGGCCTAAGCCACTGGCACCTGACTCTTATAGTGCTTTGTGATAAAAAGGGTAACATGGACTCTCCACTACAGTTTTGTTAGGAAAGCTAGTGGAATATTATTGTAAGATTGACTGGTTTGTTACTTATAGAGCTAAACTTACGTGGCATCGATGTAGATGAAGTCAGTGGTGCTCACCTATAATCCCAGCCCTTGTAAAGCAAGGCAGGAGGATAGTGATTTTGAGGTCAGTCTGGGCAACATAGGAAGACCCTGTGTCAAAAAGCCAAGGATGGGGGATGTAGTTCATTGGGAGGGTGCTTGCCTAGCATGCACAAGACTCTGGATTAGATCCTCAGATTTAAAAAAAGATGTTGAGCTTTATAATGAGGGATCAGGCAGATAACATGTGAACCTGTGATCAATCATAAAAACCATTAAAAATGTGACAACCAGGTGACTGGAGGTGTGGCTCAAGTGGTAGAGTGCCCAGTTTACAAGAGCAAAGCCCTGAGTTCAAAATTCCATTTCCACCAAAAAAATTTTTAAAATGTGACAACCAGAATGAGATACCTCATGGTGATATGACGCAATGGAAAATGCACACTGACAGCTGGGCATGGTTACTCACGCCTATAATCCTAGCTCCTTGGGAGGGAGAGATCTGGAGGATCATAGTTTGAGTTCAGCCCAGCAACAAAGTTCAAGAGACTCCTGTCATTCTAGCTAGTGGGAGGTGTAAATAAGAAAACTACTATCTAATCCTGCCTGGGCATAAATGTGAGGCCCTATTTGAAAAATAGTGAAAGCAAAAAGGGATGAGGGTATGGCTCAAGTGGCAGAGTGTTTGCCTAGCAAGTGCAAGACCCTGAGTTCAGCCAGGTGCCAGTGGCTCACATCTGTAATCCTAGTTACTCAGGAGGAAAGGATCAGGATAGTGGTCCAAGGCCAGCCAGGGCAAATAGTTCTTGAGACTCTCTCTGGAAAAAACTCTTCGAAAAAAAGGGCTGGTGGAGTGGCTCCAGGTGTTGGCCCTGAGTTCAAGCCCTAGTACCGCAAAAAAAAAAATAAACCCTGAGTTCAAACCCTAGTGCCAGAGAGAGAGAGAGAGATTGAGGGGGGGATATTCTTTTCTGGAGGGTGGGGGATTGGTACAGGGATCTAAACTCAAAGCCTTGCACTTGTGCTCCACCACTTAAGCCAGGTCTCCAGACGCTTGAAATAGTCCTGATCCCTTAAGTTAAACTTCAAAGTTAATTAAGTCCTAGATCTAACTAACAGTATTTTAGGCAGGGAATTGAAAAATAAGGAAAAGATTCACCAAGAGGAACCAATTAGCTTCTACAGTATATATAACCTAATTTCTCCAACAGATTAAAATCAAGAGTGCGACTAGGATGGACTATCAGGGACAGAGAAAGCCTTAAGATACAGAATCAAAGGAACTAGAGAAAAGGTTAGATCAAAAAGAATTAACCTAGAAGGTAACACCCACGCACAGGAAATCAATGTGAGTCAATGCCCTGTATAGCTATCCTTATCTCAACCAGCAAATCCCCTTGTTCCTTCCTATTATTGCTTATACTCTCTCTACAATAAAATTAGAGATAAGGGCAAAATAGTTTCTGCTGGGTATTGAGGGGGGGGAGTGGGAGGGGGCGGAGTGGGTGGTAAGGGAGGGGGTGGGGGCAGGGGGGAGAAATGAACCAAGCCTTGTATGCACATATGAATAATAAAAGAAAAATGAAAAAAAAAAAACAAAAAAAAAAACAAATATGGATCTGGTGATCTTGACTCAAATGAACCCAGCGAGAACATTCTGAATAAGAACTGGGAATTCAATGATATTTAGAATTTGTTAATTTTATTAGGTGGAATAATGGTATGATGGATACATTTAGAGAAAAAAAATCCTTATCATGAAATCATATTTCTGAGATTTGCTTTAAATTACTCTAGGGGAAAAAAAAAGAAAAGAAACGCTGTAAATAAGGGGTAGATACTAATTATTCTTTCTATTTTTGTCCATTTGAAATTTTCTATAATAAAGATTTTTTTAAAAATCACATCAAGAAGCATTTTAAAACAGAAATGGTCAAAATGTTGGCAACTTGTTAAGCTACTGAAATTTATTGTTAATAAATTTCTAGCATCTGCAATATAGTACTTTGAGGCATAATAGTTATTTGAATGGAAAAGTTCTGTTTTTTTCTTCATCGTGAAGTGATTTCAGACTTATTTTAAAAATTAGCTGGGTAGCTGTGGTTCTAGCTACTTAGGAGGCAGAAATCAAGAAGATCATCGTTCAAAGTCACCCTGGGCAAATAGTTTGCAAGATCCTATTTTGAAAATATCCAATACAAAATAGGGCTAGTGGAGTGGCTCACGTGGTAGAAGGCCTGTTTAGCAAGCATGAGGCCCTGAGTTCAAACCCTAGTACCACAAAAAAAAGTTGTAAAAATATTTCTGTATACAGCATTCTTTTCACCCAACTTCCCCAAATATTTATGTCTATATAACCACAGTATAATCATTAAATCACTAAATTGACATAACCATGGTTTCTTATTCCCTGATTTCAGTTACCTGTGGCCAACTGAGGCTCCAAAATATTAAATGGATAATTGCAGAAACAAGCAATACATTACATGCCATTCAGCATGCTGTAATCTCACACAGTCTGGTTCTGTCCTGCTTGAGCACAAATCATCCCTTTTTGTACCATAGCTGTGCTATATACACTGCCAGCTGTTTTGCCAATCATTTTATAGTCCTTGCGGTTATCAAATCCATTGTTGCAGTATTGCAGCGCTTAATTTGCCAGGTAAACTTTATCACAAGTGTGTTTGTATGGGCAAAAAAAAAGTATGGATGTGGTTTGGTACTATCTGTGGTTTCAGACAACTACCGGGGGTCTTGGAATCTACTACCTGAGAATAAGAAGGACTATAAACAGACTGGTGGAGTGACTCAAGTGGTAAGAGCACCTGCCTAGCAAGCCTGAGGTCCTAAGTTCAAACTCTAGTACCACAACAAAAAGGACTACCAATAAACATGAAAAGATGCTCAGCATTGTGTCAGAACACACACAATGACATTCTATTTACATCTGCCAAGATGGCTAGAATAATAATTTTTAAAAAATAGAGAAAAACAAGTCTTGACAAGGACGTGGAGAAATTGGAACTTGTGTACATTGCATGTGGGAAGTAAACCGGGGCAACTTCTGGTCTCAAAACACTGAACACAGAATTACCATCTGACCCAGCAATTCTGCCCCTAGGAATTCAATGAAATGAAAATAGATGTTCACACAAAAACTTGTACATGATTGTAGCAGTATTGTTCTGAATCATCAGAAAGTAGAAACAACCCAATCTATCAGCTGATGAGTGAACTAAAAATGTTGTATATCTATACAATGAAATATTATTTAGCTACAAAAATGAAGTACTATTATACGGAATAATTTGGATAAACTTTGAAAACATTGTGTAGGTGAATGAAACCAGACACAAAAGGCCACATATTGTTTGATTCTATTATATGAAATGTCAGGATTAGACAAATCCATTGAGATAGAAGGTAGCAGATTAGAGTTGTCAGTGGATGAGGGTGGGGGGTGGAATTAGGCCTTGTAGCTAATAGGTATGGTTTCTTCCTTCCTTCCTTTCCTTCCTTCTTTCCTTCCTTCCTTCCTTCCTTCCTTCCTTCCTTCCTTCCTTCCTTCCTTCCTTCCTTCCTTCCTTTTTTCTTTTTTGATACTATGGTTTGAACTCAGGGCCTACCTACCCCTTGAGCCACTCCACCAGTGAAGGTTTTTTTCTTAGATAGGGATTTGCAAACTGTTTGCCTGGGCTGGCTTTGAACCTTTCCTTCTGAGCCTTTGAACCTTGATCCTTCTGATCTCTGCCTCTTGATAGGTATGGTTTCTTTTCAAGGTGATGGAAATGTCCTGAAATTAGGCGGAAGTAATGTTGTACAACATAGCAAATTTATGGAAATGTGCTCCTAACTACGTTTCTATCAGTGACTGACCACATAGTCAACAAGAATTCCATTTGTTTATAATGGAGCCAAAAGCTTCCTATTGCCTGTGACATGGGCGATGTTGTAAGTCTTAGTGAAATGTGTTACTCATATGTTTGTGGATGTTGGTAAACAAACCTACTGTGCTGCTGGTCATATAAAAGTACAGCATGTGCAGTTATGTACAGGACAGAATAATTGGTAATGAACAACTGTGACTAGTTTATGTATTTACTATACTATACACTTTTGTTTTTTGGTGGGGCCAGAGTTTGAATGCAGGGCTTTTCACTTGCAAAGCAGATACTCTGTTTTGAGCCACACCTCTAGTCCATTTTGCTCTAGGTATTTTCAGGCTGGGGACTCACAAACTATTTTCCTGGGTAGGCCTCAAACTGCAGTCCTCCCAATCTCAGCCTCTCAAGTAGCTAGGATTACAGGCATGAGCCACCAACACTCGGTTATGCTATACATTTTAATCATTATTTTAGAGTATACCCCTTCTTCCTTATTAAAAACATTCACTGTAAACAGTATGCTGTGTTGTGGAGCATACTGATATTTTAATTTTGTTGTTGTTGTTGTTTTAAGATAGGCTCTCACTATGTATCCCAGGCTGGCCTCAAACTCAAGATCTTCCTGCTTCTACCTCTGAATTCTATGTCACCACAACTGGTCTTATCTCTGTCATTAAGTGCTATTCAATTGACTAAAAGTCACTAAATTACAAACTTTAAAGTGGTGAAATTTAAAAAAAAATGGTGAAATTTATATTATGTTGGGTACATCTCAATTTTTTTAATGATCTATTTTTTTTTTAATGGTACATGGTCTTGTGCTTGCTTCTGTTGTTTTTCAGATAGGGTCTTATGCTTTTGCCAGAGCAGTCCTTAAACCATCATCCTCCTACCTCTGCCTCCTGGGTAACTTGTGCCAGAGGTGTGAACCTCTGACCAGCTTAAAATGCTATAAATTTCAAAACTAGAAAGATCAACAAAGAAAGAGAACATACAAATAATCTAACTGGAATATGAAACCATTGAGTTGATAATCTCTTTAAATAGTTCCAAGATGATGCCAGACAAAATTGCTCCGATGAAGCAAAAATGAGTCTGTGAAGATGTTATACATGGATACAAATAGATTTTAAAATATTTTAGCCTGGGGATGCAGCTCAGTGGTAGAGCATGAACTTAGCAAGCTCGAGGCCCTGGGTTTGATCCTTAGCACTGCACCTGGAGGACAGGTGCTGAAGTGAAACAGGTACAGAAAGAAAAATACTGCATGATCTCACTTATATGTGTAATTGGAAGGAAGGAAGGACACAACTAAGTGGCTTTAGAAGCAGAGGACCTTGCAGAAAACAAAATTCACAGCAGTTTTAAATACCTGAACAGGGCCCACTTTCACCAGTAGCTACCAAAATTGTGTAATTTGAAGAGTGAAGAGAAGCCCTCTGAGCTTAAATTTATCTCCAACTTCTCTACTTTGTCTTCTGAGACTCATGATTAAACTCTCAAAACTGTATGTCCGGAATCTCTCTCTCTCTCTCCTCTCAGTTTTGGTTTTTGTTTGTTTTTCAGAGACAGGGTCTTGCTATGTAGACTTGAACTCACAGTCCTCTTGCCTCAGACTCCTCAGTGATGGTATCGCAGGCTTACACCATGATGCTTCTTTCACATTCTTGCTCTAACAAAGAAGTTCTCAATCAGCTGATTCTGTCCCTATCATCAGAGGACATTTGGCAACGTCTAGAGGTATTTTTTATTTTTATTTTTGGTGGTACTGGGGATTGAACTCAGGGCCTTGAGCTTGATAGGGGAGTGCACTACCACTTGAGCCATGCCACCACTACTTTTTGCTCTTACTTTTGTTTTTCAGATAGGATCTTCTGCTCACTTTGCCCCAGGCTGGTCTGGAAACTTCAACCTCCTATCTCTGCCTCCTGAGTAGTTGGGATTACAGGTATGCATCATCATGCCATGCTGAGGTGTCTTAAATGGTCACAACATGAAGTGATGCTACTTGCCTACAGTGGGCAGAGGCCAGGGATGCTGCTAGACGTCCTACAATGTATAGGGTAGCCTCTCCCCTCCCCAGAGCAAAGAATGACCAGAACCTAAATGTCAGTGATACCAATTTGAGAACCTCTGACTCTGCCTGAAGACCCTGCTTCCTCTGCAGCCCTCTCAAATAGTCTGTTTTGGGGTTTTTTTTTTTTTTTTTTTTTGGTACTACTGGGCTTGGGGGCAAGGCAGTGACCTTCCTCCCTTCTTATTGCTGTCTCCCTAAGTCCTTTAAAAAAAGAAAGTTACCTTTGAATTTCATCAAATGTTATCACTCACTGCTTCTCCTTATTGAAGCCATGAGCAATTTTAGCTCCTCTCCCACTATTACTGTCTTTAACCTGACACCTATCTATTTTTTAAAATAATTTTATTAGCATATAATAGTTGTACAGGTGATACATTGTGATAGTTACTTATGTACTTACAATGTATTTTACTTAGATTTATCTCCTCCATCATTCTCCCTCTTCCCCTCTCCACCACTTCTTAGAACAATTTCAACAGGTTTCATTCTTCTATTTTCATATAGGGATACAAAACTCATCTACTGTATATACCCTCATTCCTCCTTTCCTTGTGCCCACCCCTCCCATTATTACCCATCCCTGCAGAAGATTTATTTGTCCCTCCTGGAGAGAGAAAGAAAATGTTAGCGAATGAAAAATATTGAAACAACTCACCTATATATTAATATAATATAATTAATATAATATCACACGCACTGTACAGTAAGCTGTTGAGTGTTAGGGGCATAGTGATAGAGAATAAGTAACGGGGGAGGTTTAATTTGGTGAAAGCACGATATATACAAGTCTGAAATACCAAAGAGATGCCCCCTGGACTCAGTATACACTGACTCCTAGACACCCTGGTGAGTTCATCATCTGTGCAGATGACCCTCCCTGCATCTTGGGTTCTCCGCTCCCTGCATTCCTCTCTCTAAGGAGTGTGACCCTCCATCCTACCTCAGCCTTTTGCTCACGTATTGCCTTTAATTACAACCCTAATCCCAGCTTAATTCAAGCACTCCGCTTTGTAACCCCCACTTCCTACTGTTTTATTCCATCTCCCCCCACCTCCTCAGCAGTGTGATTAGGACAATTGATATATTGACTCACAACTTCTTCCTGGTCCAGGTAAAACCCATTTCCATCTACTCAGAGCCTACACCCTTGCAGCTGAATGTGCTAGAAAAAAATTTCAATTATAACTATTCTCTTCTCTCTTTTTTTTTTTTTTTTTTGAGACAGGGTCTGGCTGTGTACCCAGGCTGACTTTGAACTCGAAACCTTCTTGCCTTAGCTTTCTGGGTGCTAGGATTAGAGGAGTGTACCACCACACCCAGCTACAATGTTCTCTTAATGTTTATCACGAATCCCAAGTAGGTTCTTAATGTTGCCTTACACTGTATTTCCCTAATTTACTTACTTTATCTTTTTGCAGTGCTGGGGATCAATGCAGGGCTTTGTGCATGCTAGGCAAGCGCTTCCCCTTTACCCACACCCATCCTACATTTCCCTGATTTATTTACTCTCTTGTCCTAAGCAACTGCTTTACTTCTTTATTTATATGTCAGCCTTTTCCCCCCATAAACTTACTTTCCGTTGCCAACCTTGTTTCTTGTTTCTCTAGAAAACAGAAGAGAATTTTCATAAGCTCCCATACCCCATCAACATGCCCACCTAGCAGCAGCTCTACCCAGCCACCGGCACTTGCCCCTCCTCACGGTGGTAAATGGGCCATGCTTGCAGATGGGGCCCACTTGTACAGCCCCGCAAAGGCAGCAATTTAAGGAATTTTGGAGCTGGTTATTAAACTTAGTAGCTTAGAATCAGTCATGATGGGAGTATTGATATTATGAATATCAAAAAATGCTAAAAATCAATGCTTTTCTTCCCTTTTCTCCTTCCTCCCGCCATTGCAGTTTTGTTGTTGTTGCTAGAGACAGTGTCTCATTTTCTATGTTGCCCAGGCTGGCCTTGAACTCTCTATCTTCCCCTTAGCCTCCTGAGTGCTGGGATTACAGAAGTGCATCCTCATGCCCATCTCCCCAACACTGCGGTTATGAGATGCATTCAGGTTGATATGTGGAACTCTGGTTCCACCCTGCAAGAATATAAGCTCCAGGAAAACACACATTTCTATTGTATGTGGTTTTTTTTTTTTTCCTTTTCTTCAGTATTGGGGTTTGAACTTAGGGCCTACACCTTGAGCCACTCCACCAGCCCTTTTTTGTGATTATTATTATTATTATTTTTTGATATAGGGTCTCACAAACTATTTGCTTGGGGTTGGCTTCGAACCTCAGTCCTCCTGATCTCTGTCTCCAAAGTAGCTAGGATTACAGGCGTGAGCCACCGGCACCCGGCTTGCTATCAGTTTTATTCTCTGCTATATCTAGGGCTTGGAACAGTGCCTGACACGAAGCAAACTCAATACATATTTGTCTGATGGGAGAGAGTGGGGCATGCCTGAAATTCCTCTTCTGCCCTTCCCTGAGTTACGGCATTGCGAGGTTATCGAGCACTTACTGTATCTTAGCACACAGAACCGGTTGTTTTCAAACCTCAAGGAATTCATTTTGCATATTCCTTTCCAACCAGAAGAGGGCAAGCGTACAGAAGAGAAATTGGCTGGAGATGGAAAGTCCTCAGTGTAGGATCCTGCCTGGCGTGGTCACTCACGGCCACCAGGTGGCAGTATGAGCACGCTGGAAATCATGGCGGTCAGTGCTGTTTGAATGCAGGGGAGGGCCCCCCCACAGGTTGCCCAATTTACTTTGTATTTTGCTCGTCTTTTATTAACATTATTCTTCTGCGGATTTATATAAATGTATGCCTTATATTATTTTCTCTTACATTTTGCAATTCTAAATTTAAAATGTTAGAGAACAGGTTAATTTTTTTGTTTTGACAAAACTCACATAACATAAAAATCATCATTGAACAGTTTTAAAGTTTCTATTTAAATCCACTAAAGTGAGTTTTCACTCACTAAGCTCTGAGTGGATAAGTTTTAGTATATTCACAATGTCAAGTAGTTATCACCACTAATTCCAGAATACTTTCGTCACCCCATTCCCTATCTCCCTCCAAAACAAACAGACCCCATATTTGCTACATAATCACTCCCTGGTCTGCCTTCCTCGCCTTCCTCCCCCGCCTCCCGTTTTTTTTTTTTTTTTGGTGGGGGTGAGACTGGGGTTTGAACTCAGGGCTTTGCACTTGCAAAGCAGGTGCTCTCCCATTTGAGCCACACCTTCAGTCCATTTTGCTCTAGTTATTTTATAAATGGGGTCTCAAGAATTATTTATCCAGCTGGCCTCAAGATACAGTCCTCCTGATCTCAGCTTCCCACATAAGGAGGATTACAGGTGTGCACCACCAGTGCCTTTTGTCATTCAGGTTTTTAATGGCAAGATTTATCTATGGCATAAAAAATGAGGTTATGGGTTTTTTTTTTTTTTTTTGCCTTATTGGGTCTTGAACTCAGGGCCTACACCTTGAGCTATTCCACCAGCCCTTTTTTGTGATGGGTTTTTTTCAAGATAGGGTCTCTCGAACTATTTGCCTGACCTGGCTTTGAACCAAGATCCTCCTGATCTTTGCCTCCAGAGTAGCTAGGATTGCAGGTGTTAGCCACCATCTCCCAACTGAGTTTATGTTTTTTTAAATTTATCTAAAATATCAAAGTTACATACAAGATAGAAAAAACATACAGTTTTGTAACCTTGACTTGCTTTATTACTTCTTAACAGAATTTTAAGGACTAGCTATGGTTTGCCTGCCCTCTTGGGCAGGAACATTCTTTGATTTTAATTGTGGTGAGATGAGAGACCGAAGGATGCAAGTGACAGAGACTAGTTAGCAGACTTCATGTCCCCTTTATTCCCTAGCAAATAAAAAGCAAAGCAACATCTCGACATTACCCAGCATGTCCTTAGGCTCTTGCTGAGGGCAGAATTCTTTCTTCATGGCTTTGGGCCCAGCGCTGTAGGTTTCACCACTGCACACAGCACAGACACTTCCAGGGAAGCTGGGTTATTGTTTAGCAAATGTTTATAACTTTCCCAAGGGTAGGAATTGAGTGCTCATGGCAACATTTAGTCACAACAACTCTGTTCATCTTATTTGTGATACATAGAAAATAGATTTTCTCACTGTATTTACATAATCAACTGTATCAAGAACAAAGGCTAACAGAATTTCTAACACAAGGAGATGTGAGCAGGGGTTTGAATCTGTTTCAAATTCTCGTAATATAGAAGAACTGCTTCTTTTTTTGGAACGAGCACAGATCTCCCTCAAAACATTTGTCCATGGCCATTAATTCCTCTGCTGCACAGGAACGAGAAAATCATAAGTAGGTGTGAGGAGCTTCAGGCTCCAAAGGCCTATCTTCCTTCCTTCCTTCCTTCCTTTCTTCTTTTCTATCTCTCTTTCCCTTCCTTCCTTCCTTTCCTCCTTCCTCTCTCTCTTTCCCTTCCTTCCTTCCTTTCCTCCTTCCTCTCTCTCTTTCCCTTCCTTCCTTCCTTTCCTCCTTTCTCTCTCTCTTTCCCTTCCTTCCTTTCCTCCTTTCTCTCTCTCTTTCCCTTCCTTACTTCCTTTCCTCCTTTCTCTCTCTCTTTCCCTTCCTTACTTCCTCTCCTCCTTTCTTTCTCTCTCTCTGTTTTCCTTCCTTCCTTCCTTCCTTCCTTCCTTCCCTTTCTTTTCTGGAGGGCCTCCGATAGCACTGGGTAAGCATCTTAACTGGTTACAAACCCAGAGAGATGCATATGATTTAAATCCACTGAAGTAATAGTGCCAGGAACACAGGGAGAAAATGACTAACAGTTTTTATAACAATAGGAATAGCCATGTATGTCTTAAAGATTATAAAAAAAATTGTCAAAGAAAAGACTGGTAAAATTCATTGGAAAGGGATTTTTATTCATTTATTGACATTCATTAAGTATTGCCTAAGTAACTATTATTTACTCTGTACTATACTAGATGTACCAGGATCAAGAGGGTAGAGTTGCCTTCGAATATCCAATTATGATTGGATTTAAAATGATATTAGTGAAATAGAAAAAAGGAGGTATCATTGTGGTAGAACTGAACATTTTCTGATTAGGTCAGGTGTGTTTTTTTTTGGAGGTACTAGTTTGGACTCAGGATCTCACACTTGCTAGGCAAGTGTTCTACTGCTTGAGTCACTCTGCCTGCCCTGATTAGTTCAGATTTTAAAAAACAACGTAAGCATGAAGGAAATAAGGAAGTGTGACTACGGATGAACAGTGAGAACACCACTACTCTGTAAAATGTCCTCAGTGACACTAAAGCCTGAATGAGTGGAGAACTGAAAAGATGTTAAAAATAGGAGCAAGAAGAGTTAGGTCTGCTGCTTGGGGCTGAGTGTGTGATGTGGAGAAAAGTTAGAACAAGCAGAACTCTGGATCTCTCTTCTCTGTCAAGGAGAATTGTCTCCATACTGAAAAAGATAAAACAAAAGGGGGCTGGAAGTCACTGGAGCTCAAGATGAGTGAGAAATGTGAGAATATCTAAGTTGTGCTGAGATCTAAATACTTTTCAGTCATCTGGCCTACATGAATTATAGACTAGCACACTCAGTTCCATATGACCAGTTGCACAGATGTTCTGCTATTCTGAAAATCAAAAATGAAATCAAGATTGGATATTGGCCAGAACAGTGTCACTTTTTCGAAAAGAGAAGGTAGAACACCCAAATTGTATGCTGCTGAAACTGATTTTTTTCAAGGGAGGAAAGATTTATTTTGGTTTATGGTTTCAGTCTCTTATGACAGGGAAGGTGTGGTGAAGCAGAGTAGCCCACATCATGGTGATTAGGCAGGAGAGAGGAGAGAGCAGAAGGAAGAAGAAAGAAGAGAAACAGAGAGAGAGAGAGAGAGAGAGTCTGCACTAGCCGATTTCCTCCCTCTTCCCTTGTATCCCATCTGGGCCCAGCCTTTTGGGTGGTGTCACTCACATTCAGAGCAGGTCTTCCCCTCTTAGTCAGTCCTCTCTGCAGATGCCCTCACAGACACACCCGGAAGTGTGCCTCACTCATCTCCTAGGCGGTTCTCAATCCCATCAAGTTGACAATCAAGATGAACCACCCAAAGTCCACCCTTGTCAATTTGACACCCAAACATATCTCCTTAACCCATACTTACACTCCAAATAAATACAATGAAAAAGTCATAGTTTTGCCCCATGTAACTATCCTGTGTACAATTGAAAACATACTCATTCCTTCCCCCAACGTCTCAAGAGTTTCAACACTGCTCAAAAGTCCAAGTCCAAAGTCTCTATGGAGACTCAAGGCAATCTCTTAGCTGTGAGCCACTGTAAAAAACAAACCATATAGGTTTGGTGGTTCACATTTGTAAGTCCAGCTACTCAGGAGGCGGGAGGTAGGAGGATCAAAGTCTGAAGCCTGCTCTGGGCAATAAATGTGAGATCCTGTCTGAAAAATAGCTAAAACAAAAAGAGCTGAGGTGTGTGGTACAAATGGTAGAGTGCTTGCCTACTAAGCACAAGGCTGTGAGTTCAAACCCCCATACCCAAAAAAAAAAATAAAAAAGCAATTTATATAATTTCAAGACACAATTGCACACAGTAAACATTCCAAGTCCAAAAAGCAAGAATGGGGACATAAAAAGAAGTGATGGGAACACAGCAAGACAGAAATCCATCAAGGCAAACATGAAATCCTGGTGCAATGTGCGTTCCAAAGGGCTTGAGCAGCCCTGCCTCTACAGCTTTGCATTCTGCAGCTCACATGGCCTCTCTTCTGGGCTGCCTTTGCTCACTGCCTGTGGCTTTCCTCAATACATGTTCCACATTTCTGTCATCTCCAACTTCATTGGAGCATAGGCTGTACCCTCGCATCTTTGTGCATCACCCTTGCAGGGACTGTCTGTAGACTCTGAACATGTCACATTGCCTACCTTTGAAATCTGGGTGGAAGCCTCCATGATCCCATAACTCTTATACCCTGCATGCTTGCAAACCAGTATCACCTGAGCCAGGCACCAGTGATTCTGTAATCCTAACTACTCAGGAAGCAGAGATTAGGAGAATCACTGTTTGAAGCCAGCCCTGGGCAAATAGTTCACGAGAACCTGTCTCTAAAATACCCAACACAAAAAAGGGCTGGTAGAGTGGCTCAAGGTATAGGCTCTGGGTTCAAACCCCAGTACAGCAAACAAACAAACAAACAAAAAAACCCAGCATTACCTGCATGATTCCAAGGTAGCCAGAGCCCCTGAGACTATGGTGCAGCTGCCTTTGAGTGCCTGGGCAGAGGAGCCCAGGAAGACACTTCCTTGGGTGGAGCTGTGTGAGCAGGGCACACCAGCTGTGCTCTCTTCTCAAGAAAGTCTTTTGAACGAGTTTACACTTTTATGCTCTCAATCATCCAATGGGTGGAGTTTTATTGATTCCTGTCCTACTGTCCTAGTACAAAGTCTTGGCTTCTTTTCCTCCTCCTCCTCTTCCTCCTCCTCTACTTCCTCCTCTTCCTCTTCCTCCTTCTCTTTCTTCTCCTCCTCTTCCTCCCTCTTCCTCCTCCTTCTCTTCTTCTTCCTTCTTCTTCCCCCACTCCTCTTATTCCCTTTTTTTTTTCTTATTCCCTTTTTATTTGTGTTTGAGAGAGGGTCTTAAAAAACCCAATGCAAGTGTGGCTCAAGTGGTAGAGTGCCTGCCTAGCAAGCATTGAGGTCCTGAGTTCAACCCCAGTTCCACCCAAAAATAAATGAATAAATAATGTTATTTCCAATGTGAAAAAAAAAAAAAAGAGAGAGGGTCTTACTGTGTAGCCAAGGCTGGCCTGGAATCTTACTAAATTGGCCTTGAACTTGCAATCTTCCTAACTTTGCCTCCCCAGTGCTGGGAATGTACCACCACACCCACCCAGTTTTTTAGTGGTGCTAATCTCTTTAACAACCATGCCCTTCTATTTTTTTGTGTGTAGAACTGGAATTTGAACTCAGGGTCTCACACTTGCTAGGCAGGTGCTCTACCACTTGAGTCATGCCCCCAGCCCTCCAACCATGCCCTCTTTGTCTGCAATTTTAAATGCACTTCTTTGGTGTTCAAATTGCATGTTTTTCAAATCTTTGCACTCTGCTTTTTGCTCCCAGTTCTCTGTAAATCTGGATAAAAGCAATAGCAATAGCCATGCCACAGGCCAAATGCTGGATTCCCTTATAATTGTTTCCACCAAATAAATTAGTCTGCCATTTTAAAACAGCCTCCAACAAAAATCTCAGAGCACAGACAGAATGTAGACAAGTACTTTGGCAGAATCTAACACAGATGGCTTCTCCCAAGGTAGTCCTCACTTTCACCTGAAACCTCATTAAAATAGCCTTCATTTCTCTTTTCCTTTTCTTTTGGCAGTACTAGGGGTTGAACTAAGGGCCTTGTGCTTGCTAAGCAAGTGCTCTACCACTTGAGTCATGTCTCCAGCCTCTTTCAGCATTCAGTCTTCCAAGATCCCACCAGAATCCCCCATTAAACTCTGCTTACACCCTTCTATGGATTCTCTAGCCAGCACCTCCAAATGTCCTACCACAAACCAGTTCCAAAAGCTTCTGAATCATGTTGTTAGGTAGATTCACAGCAATAACCTCACTTTTCAGCACCAGTTTTTTGTTAGGATTTTCATCACTGTGATAAATATCCAAATACAACTTAAAGGGAAGAAAGATTTATTTGGCTCATGATTTTAGAGGCTTCACTCCATTATGCCTGGGAGGGTGTGCACAACAGAGAGGCTCACATCCTAGTGGCCAGGAAAGGGGTGGGGAGAGAGAGAGAGAGAGAGAGAGAGAGAGAGAAAAAAAGAAAGAAAGAGGGGTAATATGCTTTTGTCTGAAATTACTTTTGATTCTGGGCAAGATTCAACATAAGGTTGTTCATTTATATATTCTTACAAAAGAAACACATTATTAAAAGTGAATGTTTAGGCCAGGTGCTGGGGGCTCACACCTGTATTCCTAGTTACTCAGGAGGCAGAGATCAAGAGGATCGTAGTTCAAAGCCACCCGGGCAAATAGTTCTGAGAGACCCTATCTCAAAAATACCTAACACAAAAAGAGCTGGTGGAGTGGCTCAAGGTGTAAGCCCTTAGTTTAAACCCCAGCACCACAAAAAAAAAAAAAAGGAAATAAAAAAGGTGAATGTTTGCTAGGATTGTGTATTTTCAGATTAATGTACCTTTTTTTCTTTTGACAGGATTAATGAATTTGTGAAAGAAGTGTAAATGGCAGCAAATCTTGACTCTCAGGGCTGTAGAATAAGTTTCTTATGATATCTTGCAGACTCCCAGGTCCTTGAGCAGAGAGGGGTGTGCTTCATTTGTCTTGTATCTCCCAAAGCCTGGAACACTTTTTAATTCTTTGCTGAAGCCTGTGCTCTGGGCAAACAAATACACAAATTGAACAAAGGATGCAGAAATATGACTGAGATGCTAGAACAACTGAGCTGTTACTGGTTGGAGAACCTTGCCTAAAGGGTCTAGCCAATGAAGCAATATCAAACTATTATTTGCAGACAATACCATTGCATCTCTGAAAAATGATATGTTTGCATGCAAAATAATCTGACAACAGGCCAGTGGCTCACGCCTATAATCCTAGTTATTTGGGAGGTAGAGATCAAGGGGATCGTGGTTTGAAGCCAGCCCCAGCAAACAGTTCTTAAGACCTTATCTCAAAAATACCCAGCACAAAAAAGGGCCAATGAAGAGGCTCAAGTGATAGAGTGCCTGTCTAGCAGTCATGAGGCCCTGAGATCAAACACCTGTACTGCCCTCACCTGCACAAAAAAATAGAGAAAATCTTTATGTATTACTGGCAGGATTATAAACTAGTATAGCTGCTCTAGGGAGAAATATCCATTAAATTTGAAAATATGTACATTCTATAAATCAACGATTTGACTCCTGAGTATATATTCCAGAGAAATCCTTCATGAGTTTGTTCATCAAGGTTTTGTTTATAGCAAAGAATAAGAAGCAACATAAAGCAGTATCTTTTTATTTTGTAAGATTTCCTTCCTTTAAAAAAAATTTTTTATTAGTATATGGTAGTTATACAGAAGGTTTTGTTGTGACATTTCTATGTATGCATTTATTACATCCTGATTTGGTTCATCTCCTCCCTTATTCTCCTTTTTGCTCTACACCCCTGCCTGATTTTGGGGTACTGAAGATTGAAGCCAGGGCCTTTTGCTTGTTAGGCAAGTATTCTACCACTGAGTCACATCCCCAGCTTCTCTGATTCTCCTTCTTAAAGTGACTTCAGCAGGCTTCAATGTTCCATATTCATACTTGTATAGACAGTACATCAACCATGTTCACTCTCCTTTGCCCTCCTCCTCTCATTAATGCCACCTCCCACCAACATGACCTGTTTCATATTCCTGCCCTTCATTGTTCAAGTGTCTGTTGTTCAGTGGGGATTTTGCCTTGGTATTTTACATGTAAATATATTGTGCTTCAGTCAGTCAAACCCCTCCACTACTCTTCCTCACTGTTTCCCACCCACCCTGTATTGTTCAACAATTTTCAGTGTGTTTTGTTGTGTCTTCTTCCTACACAGATGTGATGCATTTCAATATTATTCACTCCCTATCATTTTTGTCTTCTTTTCCTACTCCCTTAGTCTCCTGTAACAGTTCCACTTTTGGAAATATGTTCTGAGTATGTTTATAAGTAAATATGATAACACTTGTATTTGTATTGGATCTATCTTCCACATATGAGAGAGAACATGTGACCTTTGTCTTTCTGAACCTGGCTAACTTAAGATATTCTTTAGTTCCATCCATTTACTTGTGAATAACAAAATTTCATTCTTCTTTATAACTAAATAAAATTCCATTGTGTATAAATACCACATTTTCTTAATCCATTCATCAGTAGTGGGGCATCTTGGATGTTTCCATAACTTGGCTATTGTGAACAATGGTGCAATAAACATGGCTATACAAGTGCCTTTGTAGTAACCTGTGTAACATTCCTTCAGGTATATTCCCAGGAGTGGTATTGCTGGATCACATGGCAAATCTATTTTTAGTTTTTGAGGAGTAGAGGCAGTATCTCAGACACGGGCCAGATGGGCTTTGGTTCTCACTATACTTTAGAAGTCTTTCCATATCAAAATGAAACAAAAAGTACAATTCTTGAAGGCTACCTGGGTGCCTTAGGCATTGACTTGGTACTTAGGGCTGACATAGCCTGGCCTAGAAGCCACCATATCCTGTCGTGACTAGTGGTGTTCAGGCTCCAGCGGCACATCTTGTCCTATACCCTTATACAAAAGAGGGTTGCTTGAGTTAGAATGCTTTTGAGGTCTTTAGGTTGTACGGGTGCTACCCTTGGAAATGAACACTCCTTGTGCCTCACAGCAAGGGAGCACTTGAGTAGTAAAAATGCTTAGATAAGGGAGAAAACAAATTAACTACTTGTCCAGCCCTTCCCCTCAGATGCTAAAAATGCAATCGATTCTTGCATAATGAAGTATCCTTTCCCAGTAGTGCTGAGTGTACATTTTATTTATTTATTTTTTGGCTTCTCTTGGTATTCTGCTTTTTGGTACTCACAAGTCGTCATTGTATTTGCAACAGAGAAGCCTAGCAGCTGGGGAGCATTTGCAATAATGAGTGGTTTGTATTACTAATGTGTAGAGGTGTGGTGTAGACATCGGCGGCTTGACGCAGAAAACTTGTTACTTGAGTGGCAACTAAATGGGCACAGTGTTAGAATTGTGAGTAATTTTATTTTTGTAAAAATACATGAAAAATCCATATGGAAAAGCAGAATGTTTTATCATGATTTTTGCTTCAGTGACTTTATGATAATACACATACACATACATGAAAAGATTTTGCCTAATGTTTAGGAAAAAATTAAGATTTTTTTTTTCTCAGTTCTAGAGATAGAACACAGGGCATCATGCATGATAGGCACATTCTACAACTGAGTTACATCCCAGCACTCTGACTGATTCTGCTTTATTTTAAACAATTTTGCTGAATATTCTGATAGTCATTAATTATGCTTACATATTGTCTTTTACTTTAGCAAATAATTTTGAATATTTAAAAAAACAGACATTTTTGAAAAATGTGTAAATGTAAAAATAATTTCTATTTTTTTACTTTTACATTTTATTTAGTTTTTGGTGGTACTGGGGTTTGAACTCAAGGCTTCATGCTTGCTAGGCAGGCACTCTACAACTTGAGTCACTCTGCCAGCCCCACATTTATTTTACTTTTAAATGAAAATACATTAATGTAAGTTTCATACATTAATGAAAATACATAAACTCCAAATACATTATGAGGTATTTTAAAATTTGAATCAGAGAGAATTAATACAAGTCAAGGTCATGATAGATGGAGAAAATACAAAAGTGGAGCTCTAAGAGAAAAAGCTGAAAATAAAAGAGGATCTTCAGAATGGGCAATCTACTTAATTTTTTTCAAATTGGAAACAGCAAAAACAAACAGACTTATTGAGAATTACACAGATAAAATTCTATTTTTTTATTAGCAGTACTGGGGTTTGAACTCAGGGCATCATGCTTGCTAGGCAGGTGCTATCTACAACTTAACCCATGCCCCCAGCCTAAGATTTTTTTTTTGCTTTATTATTCATTTGTGCATACAAGGCTTGGGTCATTTCTCCCCCCTGCCCCGACCCCCTCCCTTACCACCCACTCAGCCCCCTCCCTCTCCCCCCAACCCCCTCAATACCCAGCAGAAACTATTTTGCCCTTATCTCTAATTTTGTTGAAGAGAGAGTATAAGCAATAATAGGAAGGAACAAGGGTTTTTGCTGGTTGAGATAAGGATAGCTATACAGGGAGTTGACTCACATTGATTTCCTGTGCGTGGGTGTTACCTTCTAGGTTAATTCTTTTTGATCTAACCTTTTCTCTAGTACCTGTTCCCCTTTTCCTATTGGCCTCAGTTGCTTTTAAGGTATCTGCTTTAGTTTCTCTGCGTTAAGGGCAACAAATGCTAGCTAGTTTTTTAGGTGTCTTACCTATCCTCACCCCTCTCTTGTGTGCTCTCGCTTTTATCATGTGCTCAAAGTCCAATCCCCTTGTTGTGTTTGCCCTTGATCTAATGTCCACATATGAGGGAGAACATACGATTTTTGGTCTTTTGGGCCAGGCTAACCTCACTCAGAATGATGTTCTCCAATTCCATCCATTTACCAGCGAATGATGACATTTCATTCTTCTTCATAGCTGCATAAAATTCCATTGTGTATAGATACCACATTTTCTTAATCCATTAGTCAGTGATGGGGCATCTTGGCTGTTTCCATAACTTGGCTATTGTGAATAGTGCCACAATAAACATGGGTGTGCAGGTGCCTCTGGAGTAACCTGTGTCACAGTCTTTTGGGTATATCCCCAAGACAGCCTAAGATTCTTGACTATAGCACTTGCCTAGCAAGGAGAAGACCCTGAGTTCAAACCCTGTACCACCAAAAAAATTAAATTCTTGACTAAGAGATTGCAAATTAGACATTTAATCAATGCAATAGAACCCAGAGGAAAATTATTCTCTTTGAATCAACAACTGGAACAGGTCAAATATAATCTCTTCAATTTTGCATCCTTACTAATAAAGATTTAATAACTGACCAAAGCAATTAGAATTAAAAAAAGAAATATGGATATCAAATTTAAAATTCAGAAGCAACAAATTCAATTCTGCCTTGCCTGTTAGGAAATGAAGAGAATTGCATTTCTGAGATCGGCAAATTCTAGGCATGCTCTCCTAGGCTTGGTCTCCAGCCTGTGACATCAGCAAATTCAAAGAGAGAGAGGAACCTTCCCAAGCTTCTCAGCATTTGTTGAGTGATGATCCTGGACAGTGGCCATCACATTTTTTTTTTTTTTGAGACAATCTTGCTGTGTTGTCTAGACTGCCCTGGAACCTCCGCACTCTAGTGATCCTCTTGCCTGACTTTACAACTGTTGTAAGAAAGTTCAGGCTTTTGCCAGGTGCTCATATCTCACGCATGCAATCCTAGCTACTCAGATGCGGAGATCAGGAGGATCATGGTTTGAAGTCAGCCCAGGAAAATAGTTTGAGAAATCCTATCTCAAAAATAACCAACACAAAAAAGGGCTGGAGAAGTGGCTCAAGTAGTACAGCTCCTGCCTAGCAAGTGTGAGGCTTTACATTCAATCCCCAGTACAGCCAAAAATAAAGTAAATAAACAAATAAAAGGAAGAAAGAAGGTATAGGCTTTTGGCATATCTCAAGAACTGAGAAAACATTTCCTTTTTCACTTTTAAGCATTGATTCAAGATCACAAGTTATCCATGCATGGTGGCACACACACCTGTAATAATCCCAGCACTCAGGACTCAGGAGACTAAAGGTAGGAGGATCATAAAGTTGAGGCCAGCCTTAGGCTACACAGTGAGATGAAAAACAACAACCAAAAATGTTTGCCTGCTAGGAAGAAAGCCTGGATGGCTGAAGAGGCACATTACTTTCCCTCTTTTGGTGGGTTATCAGGGAGCTGCTTGATGGGCCTGAACCTGTCGGCAGAGACATAGTAACTCTGCAGCTGGTGGTTGCCAGTGTTCTGGGAGGTAGGGATTCTTCAAGGCTGTACCCAAAGCTGACATCAGCCCTAGGAGTATTTGTTAATGTCCTTCCTGGACCAGAAATCTCTTGACATAGTTCTTTCATGGAGAAACTAGGTCTTTCCTATTCCCTCTTAGTTCTATTGGTAGATACACAATATAGTGAGGGGGATTGTCCTCAAGTGCTGTGTGTGGCCTATCTGGTATTTGCCTCAGGCAGGCTCCAGGGACTTTGGCAAATATGTATTCAGAAGATTTATGTCACAATGTTAGCTCTTTATAACAATTCTGTAAAGTAAGTACTATTCTTTGTTTTGGTGGTACTGGGATTTGAACTCAGGGCTTTGTGGTTGCTAGGCAGTTGCTCTTTTTTTTGCTCTGATTATTTTGAGATAGGGTCTTGCTTTTTGCCCAACCTGGCCTGGACTGTGATCCTCCTACTTTTTTATGCTTCCCACAATAGCTGGATGACAGGTGCACAGCTCTGCATCCAGCTATTGATTGAGATGGTGTTTTGTGACCCTTTTCCCTGGACTGGCCTGGACCTGCAATCCTCCTGATCTCAGCCTCCCAAGTAGCTAGGATTCTAAGCTTATACTACTGGTGCCCAGCTAGTCTTTCCTTCTTTGATGAGAAAACTGAGGCACACAGAGACTAAGTAACTTGTCACTTGCCGTGATAAATTGTAGAACTGGGATAGAACTCAGAAAGACAGGATTTAGAGACCTAATCAGTGTTCTGTACTATTCATTTAAAAAAATGGAAGAAAGTATTTTGAAAGAACCTCTAATTAAGTGCACTTTAGTGGGCTCCTGTTGGACGGAGGAAATATGACTGGGGATGAAGGGAAAAAATAACACAACAGAGGAGTCTTGCACTGACCAATGACAGAGGAAGACACAAACTGAGGGGCACGATCATCTGAATTCTATGCCCCTCAGTGCCTTTTTTGAATCTTATCCCTCTTAAAGCATTTGTTTGGAGAATGGGATTATGGGAGATTTTCAACTTCTATGTTCTAAGGTAATTCCAATTTAAAAAAAAAAAAAAATCTGCTAAGCTCTGTCCTTGGTGCTGCCTAACATTTTTGTCACTTCCTTGGCCCATGAAATTTCGGGAGGGTCCATTGAGATGCAATGCAGATTTTTGGAAGGCTAAGGAAAGTACAGGGATACTTACATGATTGCATGAAAAAATGTTTAAATTTTGTCTTCACCTTTCAAAGGAAAATTAAGAGCTCAGATCCTTGAAACTGATGGTTTGGGTTCAAATGCTTTTTACCACCACTTGTTAACTAGGACATTGGGCAAGTTACTCAACTGATGTCTATATTTGATTGACTAAAATGGGAATAGTAATAATATTTGAATTTTAGGATTCTTGTGCAGAGTTGTTGAGTTAATATATACAAAGTGTTTAAAATGGAATGTGACACACAGAAGTCGGTTGGTCATTTGTTTTTTGCTTAATGATGTAGAAATCTAGGACTTAGAGCTGACCCTTTTGGGATAATCTAGAATTATTTTTTGATACCTCTACCTGGAGAGAACAAGTCAGCATCCTTACTTATATGCCAGGATGTAAATCTTATACTGAATAGGCTAGTGTCGGAAGGCTTTGAATGCTTTTTCATTCTCACCACGAGTCTCTGTTCTGGCTTTACTCTCATGTGCTAAGCTCTGTTAAAACTGTACTAACACACTGTCCTCTCTCCTTGCAAATGTAATACACTTGCATCGAGAAACTTTGGGGAATAGAGATCAGTGAAGAAAATAAAATTTGTCTTTAGGGTTGGGGATGTAGCTCAGTGGTAGAGCACTTGCCCAGCATGTACTCTTGGGTTTAGTTCTCAGCATTGCAAAAAAAAAAATTGTTCATAGTTTCAGCAACCAGATGTATCAATGTTAACATTGATGTTCATATTCTCACAGTCTTTTTTTCTGTGCATATGTATATAATATTTTCCAAAATGTAAGTATATCATAAATACTGGCTTGTGAAAAGACTGATATCTTTTTACCTAAGCGTATGTCGAGAAAATATTTATATGTCACTAAATATTCTTCCATTGCATTTTAATAGCTGCATCGTATTCTATTATACAGATGTAAAGTACCACAATATTGTCAGTATGGATTTAGCTCAGTGAGAGGCAAGGCTCTGGGTTTGATCTCTAGCATTGCAAAAAATGACAATACTAAAAAAAGGCAAAACAAAACAACATAAAAAAAAAACCTGAACCACAGTATACTTATCAGTCCATGGTAACTAGATATTGTTTCTTTTTTTAAGTCTATCTATCTATCTCTCAATAATCTATTGCTATTACAGTTGAGACAGAGAAGCAGCCTCTGACATCTGGCAGCTGGTCTGATTACTGCTATCAGAAGCCAAGGTTGCTATGACCTGACCAGCAACTCACAATTAGGCCTTGATGATCTGCTCAAAATAAATAATTTTCATGGAATGCCAACACTAGACACACCACTCTGTGATTGTGAAGGATTAAAATAAAATATCACCGCTCCTTTATCACGTCCGAACACTGAGAAACATGTATATATTCCCAAACCACAAAAATGTCCAAACATCTCCCTCACATGAGTGCCTCTCATACAAATTGCTCCTTTACTTACTATAGCTCTAGTCTTACTCTAGTTGTCTCTATATCTAGACAGATTTACTAATGTAAGAAACATACACTTACTTTTGTTTGCTGACATCATCTAATAATTGTTCAAATGCAGGTGTGTTTCTGATGCTCTTTGGCTGGAAGGCACTGGTATCATCATATTAATTCCTGAATCATTAGCTATATTGTTCCTTGAAAAAAAGTTCTCTGTTAAAACAATAATGGCTGGGCACAGTAGCTCACACCTGCAAATCCCAACTACTTGGGAGGTGGAGATTGGGATGATTATTGTTTGAGGCTGGTTCAGGCAAAAACAAGAGACCAGATCAAAAAAAAAAAAACCTAAAAGCAAAATTGTCTGGGAGTGTGGCTCAAGTGTATAGCAAATACAAGGCCCTGAGTTCAAACCCCAGTACTGCCAAACGAATGAATGAATTAATAAAATGATAATATTAGCTGGGTGTGGTGGCATATGCATGTAATCCCAGATACTTGAGAAGCAGAGGCTTCTTGAGTTCAACCCAGTTAGAGCAAAGTAATTGAAACTTTGTCTCAAAAACAAAATACAAACATTTGGGCTAGAGGAGTGGCTCAAGTGGTAGAGCATTTGTCTAGCTGGGTGAGGCTCTGGGTTCAATCCCCAGTACCACAAAAATAGTATTCGAGTGAGAGAAATGTACACCACTTATCTCCATAAATTTTCTGTTACTGTTGTATTGCTTCAAATGAACATAAAACCAAACATGTTTGAAATGTATTGCTACTGGTTCCTTCAGCAATACCTTTTTCTCATCTTACATTATATTGCTACTTTCTTAAGTATTCACATAAAAAGTTGTGGTGAGAGGTAGAATAACTTTGTATTGTCTATAAACAACCAGTACAAATGCATATAATCACTTCATATGAAAGTGCTATAGGAAAAGGTGTTCTCTGTGGAAGCTGGTCTCCAAAGATAGCCTCCAACAAACCATGCTTCTGCTATTCTGCCCTTCCCACAGTAAATCTGGTTGGCCTGTGATTTGTGTTAAGACAGAATGTGGCAAAAGTGACCCTGCACCAATTCCAGACCCGCCCTTTAAGAAGACTGCAGCTCCCACTTAGAATGCCTTCTTGGAATGCACACTGGCGAACCCTGAGCCCCCATGTCACTCGTCTGGTTACCCTAACAAGAGGGAACATGATGAGACCACACAGGGAGGCTCCATAGGGAGATAAAGACCCCAAGTCCACACGAAGAGGCCCAGTCTCCTAGTACCCCAACTGAGCGGTCCTTTATTGTGAGTCATTTGGAACCTCTCCAGCCCAAATAAGCCCAAGACTCAAACTGGCTGAAACATAAGAAACACCCAGCTGAGCCCAGTGGACCCATGAACTTGAAAGTGATCATAAAGTGATTGTTGTTTAAAGCTACTAAGTTTGGGGTGGTTTGCTATCAGCAATACATTAGGGGTATATTCTTTGTTTTTTTTGAAGGTGCTGGGGATCCCACCCAGGACCTGGAGCACATTAGGCAACTGCTCTACCACTGAGCTACAATCCTCAGCCAAGGAATATACTCTTATGACCTGCTATTTCTTCTCCATTGTATGAGAGTTGTTCATTTGTTGTATTTTTCTTTCTGCCTTCACTTCCAGGAAACTCAGAACCCTTTTCTACTCTTTTTGATTTCTTCTCTTTATAATTTTTTTGTTTCATGTAATCATCCTTTTCTTAACTTCTATCATCTCAAATGACCACTGCTCTCTCACTCCTGGGATGAATGTTTTACTCCACTGCATTTTGAGGCTGCTAGGCATCCAGGCATTTCATTAAAAAAGTTTTCAAATCCTTTGACAAAGTGGCAAGGTAAAAAGCTGGAGATGAATTTATACAGAGAACATTGAGGAAGTGAATAGAATTATTTAGAGTTTTTGTTTTTCTTTCTTTTTTTGGTGGTAGTGGGATTTGAAATCAGAGCCTCACACTCGTGAGGTAGGAGCTCTACCACTTGAGCCACTCCACCAGCAATAGCATCGTTTAAAGACAATAGTGAATAGCATGAGTTTAAAGACAAAATCCACATGGCTCTGAATCTTGGCTATATCCTTAGTAGCTATGAGATCTTGAAAAAGTCATTAAATTTCTCTGAACCTCAATTTTTTTTATCTATTAAATGGAAATAAGTTACATGATATAGGTATAATGTAAACTGAGACAATGTAAGTAAAGCACAAATAGTAAATGCTTTGTAAATAATTAAGATGCAGAGAGAATTCTTTCAATTACATAATCAGCATCTAAAAAATTACAACAGACCACAGCAACAGGCTAACTCTACCAAGGGGAAGCTTACAAGAATAAATGTAAGACATCAATTTTTAAATCCAACTCTCTTTTTAAAAATTATCTGTTTGTAGCAGAAATCATTTAAACTTTTACAGCCTTATTTCCCTATGTAATGGAGTGTTAAAATAGGACTCTTATTGTTTCCACTTTAAGCATCCCCAAAATGACTATCACCTACTCCCAAATTATAAAGTGATGGGTAAGATCACCAAATTTGGATTTGAAGAGGAGGAGGCTGAGAACTGATGTCCCAGCTCTTGGCTGACCCTACCCCTTTCACTAGGAGAAGGCTGAGAATTAGAAGATGATACTTAGGACAGAGCTGTCATTGTTGATATCCTGTGAGGCCCTGTCCCCAAAGAGGGGGTTCCCCTCATGCATCCTACTTTCGTGTGTCTTTATTCTTCTTTATACTAAAAAGTTTCTCAGATTTTCTTTGTTTTTCATGATCTTGGCACTTTTGAAGAATACAGACCATTTATTTTAGACTATCCCTCAGTCTGGGTTTATTGATGTTTCCTCAAGACTATTTCAAGCTTTCCATTTTAACAATAATATTTCACAAGTGATGGTGTGTTTCTCTTAATACATCACATCAGGAGACACCCAGTGTCACCTTGTCCCATGTAGTCTTTGATCATTTGGATAAAGTGGTGTTTGCTAGGTTTCTCCATCATGAAGTTACAATTTTCCCATTCATAATTAGTAAGTATCTTGGAAAAGATACTTTGAGACAATATAAATCTCCCGCTACTCAGCAGGAAGACTGGATTTAAAGTCAGGGCTTCCCACTTGTAAAGCAGGCACGCTACAGCTTGAGCCACACCTCCAGTTCATTTTTGCTCTGGTAATTTTGGAGATGGTGTCTCACGAACTATTTGCCTGGGCTGGCCTCGAACTGCAATCCTCCTGATCTCAGCCTCCCAAGTAGCTAGGATTACACATGTGAGCCACCACCGCCTGGTTCCTCACCAAACTTTGACCAACTAGTTTTAGTATCCACTGGTAATTCTTGCCTGAATCAGTGAATATTGTGATGATTGTAAAATGAGAAGTTGGAAGATACGTTGTTACATGAGGCTGGACATTTTAGCTTCTGAATTCAGGCTGTTTCAAAGGCTTAAATACCAGATTTTTGGTCTGGGGCATGGCTCAAGTGGTAGAGCACCTGCCTAGCAAGTGCAAGGCCCTGAGTTCAAACCCCAGCACCACCAAAAAAAAAAACCAATTGACTAAATACCAGATTTTTCATTAAGAGTTACCAGATAAGATGCAGAACTTGCTTTAGATTTTATGCTTACAGAACAGTGGGGAAAAGAGATAGTTGTGTTTCCTGTGATAACTTACAAGTCCCACCTGTTGAGTGTGTGTTAGTTGCATGCATATCTAATATGGCATAATAATGGCACAGAATCCATACGTTGTTGAGGAAAAAATGCTAGATACAGTGCTTAATCCATGAACAAACGCTCAGCGATGTGGTATTATTGTTTGTATTGTTGCAGGAGGGAGACAGAGACCGAGAGGGCACCAAAGCTTTCAGGAAGCAAGTTTAATAAGCAAGCCAGCAGTGACTCAGTGGACTCATGTTCAAAGACTGAGCCCTGAAAACAAAGGGGGCTTTCCTTATACACCGTTTAGAGCAGGTTACAGAAATGGGGGTGAGGGTACAGCTTGTCCCATACATAATCACATGTTGTTTCATTGGCTGTTTTAACTTCTGGGGCGAGGTGACCCGCCTCTGGTCTCCAGGTAACATTTCCCAACTCTGGTTTTCCTTTGTTTCACTGTAGCACTCATTAATCTCTCTCCCCCCTCCCTGCCTTCCTGCCACATCCCCCCTTTGATGCTCGGACCCACTTCTTGGTCAAAGAGCATCATCTTGATAAAGACTGGGGGATTAGGCAGGGGAATATCAGGGATGCTTCTAAGACAAGGAACGTTGTCTCTATTAAGGTCTTGAACCCACCTAGGGTTGAGAATCAGCTCCCAATAGATCATTGGGACTTCATCCCTTTCAGGTCTGCACAGGGACATAGCCAAGCTTTTTTTTTTATCTTGTTGGTAATCTCTTTAATTATCTTTTCCTTATTATCAGTCTATAAAGAGCCGTTACTCAGATTGAGACTATTCCAGGCTATTGTAGCCAGCAGGTGAGGCTGGGGCTCTGTGTGATTGAGAGCCCCCCACCACTGAGTCTTCTGAGTAGCATCATTGTAAAACTTTTGTCCCAAGCAGATCAAATCCCATACCAGGGTGGAGAACTGGCCTTTTGGATGGGAGATACAGGAATTCCCAATAATAGAGGTTTTTAGGAGCCAAATGCTCTCCCTGTGGCTGGGGGAGTGGTTTCATTAAAGGACTCTGTGGGTTTAGCTCTTTTGCCTCCCATGGCCAATGGTCTCTCATATTTGTTCCTCCACAAACATAACACCAGGTTACATTCAGAGTTTGTGCCATGGACTCAGCTAGTGAGAGGAACAGGTTTTTGGTTGTAACTGAGATGGGAAACTCACTTTGTATCTCCTTGTAAAAGGAATGAAAGTCCTGGTATGAGGAGCTCTCGTGAGTGATCATGATGAGTTGAAAACGTGGCAAAGTACTGGGGTCTGTTTTCTTTTTATAGATTAAAATGCCAAACTTTTCCCCAAATCTCCCATTGAGGTTGAAAATAGTGACATTTACAGGGTTACAGGCACCAAGAGTGCAGTTGGGGGTTGCTTTCCATTTTGTAAAAAAGCAGCAGCTCCATGTGAGGTATGCACCTCCTATTTAGCCAAGTTGCCCACCTTTCGCAACCCCAATAAGGGCAGTAAAGTTGTTCATAGGATGCACAACAAGATGTCCCACTGTCATCTTTTGGGCATATATACTTGTCGTTTAACCTGTAGGTCCTTTCTCAGGCTAGCCCCCCACAGTTGCCCTAAGGCCCAGTGTTTTTAGCTATTGCAGAACAAACATCAAGGTATATGGACACAGGTTTGTTGGGGTCATTAACTTGGGTGCAGAATCCAAGGCTGGTGAAGTCTTAGATGCCATTGCTCTTGAGGGTGATAGATGGTGTTAAAACAGGTATACTGACCATCATGAGAGCACACTGAGTAGGTGGTATGGCTGTGGGTGTATGACCCAACAATGGTGCCTGCACAAGAATAATAAGTATCGAAAACCAGAATTTTGGTAATAGCACTCCCTGCTTGGGTAGTGTGCATACATAGGTCACAGTCCAAAGCCTGGGAATTCCCAGGTAGAGACCTGACCAAGATTAGCAAGAAGAATACACAGAACAGACTTAGAGATGAGTGCTTCTTTAAGCTTCCACATGCATAGACTAGTCAGCTTTCAGAGTGACTAGCGCAGGGCTGATGTCTTGTTTTTCATGGTTTCCTGTTTTCTCCTGAGAAGTAGGGTCCTTTGGAGAAGGGTGCTAGTGTTTTGAAGGTGATCTTGTATGGTGAGACTTGTATGGGTTAGGAATGCTCTCCCATTTGAGGGAAGCTGGCTTCACTTGGCTGTGGTGGATCCAGGGAATGATCTCTGCTACCTTAGCTACTGTGGAGGTGGACAAAACAACAATAAAAGGGCCCTTCTAGTGGGGCTTTATGGTTGAACATTTCATTTCTTTACCCAAACAGCATCTCTTGGCTTATAAGGGTGTATGGGAGTTGACAAGCTAACAGGGAGTTTCTCTCTTATCCAGTCATTGATTTTTGAGAGAGTCAAATCAAGGGCCTGTATCTGTTGTCTCAGGGTGAGGTCACCTATTTTCTTAAGGTCCCCTTGCAGGCCCTTGACTAAAGGGGGTGGACGCCAAAAAGCATTTCAAAAGAGGAGAGACTTATCTGTTTGTTGGGGTTTGACCTAATCCTGAGCAAGGCTATGGGCAGTAATCGATCCCATAGTAGGTGGGTCTCCTGGCATAATTTTTTTAATTGTAATTTTTAGAGTCCTGTTTATATGTTTTATTTTTCCTGAACTCGGGTGGTGGTAGGACATGTGTAGCTTCTAAATTATTTTAATCTCTTAGCCATTAACTGTACCACCTCAGCCACAAAAGGCGGCCCATTTTCTGACCCAATAGACACAGGTATTCTGAATTGAGGGATGATTTTCTTTAACAGGCAACTGGCCACTTCTCGGGCTTTCTCAGTCCAAGTGGAGAGGATTTTATCCATCCTGAGAAGGTGCAGACAGATATCAGCAAACATCAGGGATTGTTTCTGGCACACAGACTATACCTTTCACATACTATCTTACTTATGTTGGAGAGCTTGGGGACATAAAAATGCTGGGTCAAGGAGGTCTCAGGAATTATTTGTCCTGAGTTCCTTCATGGAACTGTTTGACAAATGTGGGAGCCAGTGACTTAGGTTTAGCAATTCGGCCATCAGTAAACTTCCACCATCTGTCCGTTAGAAAATTTTCTCCTTCAGTCTCAAACCAAGCCTGTTCTTGTGAAGTATACCCTGGATCCCATTCAGATAAGGGACACAGGAACAAGGCAGCTGCCGGTGAGGCTGAGGTTTGTCCTCCTGTGAGGACTGCTCACTTGGCTTTCTGATCAGCCTTTCGATTTCCTCAAACAGCTGTTGTCTCCCCGTTCTGGTGCCCTCTGCAGTGCATGATCACTACTCACTTAGGGGTCTATACAGTTTTTAGTAATTTTAGAATTTTTTGTCCATATTTAACACTTTTTTCCTGAGTTAGAAGTCCTGACAGGCAGTGGTTGTGTTTTTAGTGACAGCATCCAGAGTCACTAATGCATACCTGGCAAAATGTATGTCTTTCAGACAAAGCTGCTGCCATCTGTCTGGATGACTAATGGGCTGGTTGGTCAAGCCTGACCAGCTGGAGAACACCTCATCCATAATCTCTAAACAGTCATGTTCTGGTGGGCCTGAATTAACCCGTAATAGGGTGGCTGAGTTTAGAGTCTTAACGACCTCTAGCTGGACATGTTTGATATTTGATATTTGACCATTCAGGAGTTTGTTAATCAATAATTTTCTTTATATTCCATGAGAGTCAAAACAGAGTGGGGAACTTGGACTGTGAGTTTTTGTCTCAAACTAGGTTTGTCTGCTTCAGCCACCAAGATGGCAGTAGCTGCCAGGGTGCATAGGCAGTGCAGCCAGTCTCAGGACATAGCATCAATTTGCTTTGATAAATAGGCCATCGGGCAGTACCAGGAATCGGCAGCTGGGTCAAGACTCCTACAGCTCCCAGGCTGTCATGTACATATAGGAAGAAGAGCTTTATCATATCTGGCAGGCCCAGAGCAGGGGCATTTGTGAGTGCCCTCTTAATTTTTTTTAATTTATTTTTATTTTTATTTATTTATTTTATTATTCATATGTGCATACAAGGCTTGGGTCATTTCTCCCCCCTGCCTTTTTTTAAAGGCCTTTTTTTTGTTTGTTTGTTTCTCTCCCTATCATGGGTTCCCCTTGCCCTTTGTGGCTTCATAAAGGGGTTTTGCCAAGAGAGAGTAATTGGGGATCCAGATCCAGCAGAAACCTGCAGCTCCTAGAAATTCTTTAATCTGTACAGTGACATATAAGGGGGGAGTGGGGACTCCTCAGGGTCCCCCACTAATATGGGTTTTTTTTTTTTTTTGGCTTTTTACACTTTTTTCCCTGTACTTGGAAGCTGCTGCTGCCCTGGCTATTATAACCCTACATGCTTTCTCTAGCTGGGGCTTTAGCCACGTGGGCTGACTGAGGACTGCATCCTGCCAGCAGTCAATATAATGAGACATCTGGGTGTTTCAGGCTCCCCTAAACCACTTCAAAAACTCTATTGACTATGACCTAATCTAATGACACCTCCGAGGGCCATCCAACACCAAAAGCAGGCCAGTTTATTTCACAGAAGGTCCTAAATTTGTTAGGAGTCAGTTTGACCCTGTAATCTCTAAATCCCCTCTTAAAATTCTAGGGGGGCTGTTCTTATTCTGACCTCTTCCCATTCCTCCCGTTTGCCTGAAGTCAAGACAGAGACAAAGATAGAAGGGATGACAGCAGTGGAGAGGAGGTAAGGGGTCCTCTTCTCCAGCATACAGGGGAAAATAAATGACACCACTTGCTTCCTCCATCTCCAGCCATTCCCCTCTCGGGGATTTAGGCATCTCTTGGCCATAGTGAGTCTGTGTAAGCCCCAGATCAGAAGCCCTGTTAGGGCTTATCCTAGATCATATGAGATCACCATTGACCTGCAGATCAGGACTCCACACTCCCTTTGTAAACAGGCTACTCTCAGGCTTGCCCTTTCACATACTCTCACACAGCACAGTACTGCCACCCCACTCCCTGAACCTGAAAGACACAGTTTCACACCCCCTGAAAAGGTGTTACTGTAGTGCATTTTGAGAGCTGATCAGACTTTTCTGCCTCCTGAGGCAGGTCTGAATTTGAACCTGGGTTCTTACTAGTCTGATGAGTGGGCTCCCAGGTTGGTTCCCGAGCCTTTCCAGGTTCCTTTGTGCAACCGAAACTCATCTCCTTGGCTCACTTGGGAGAGAGGCTCCCTCGCCCAGATCAAAATGGTCTGCTAGTGCCTAGCAGGGGCAGCCCTCCCGGAGTGCTGGGAATGTTGAGTGGGTGACAAGGAGGTGAAAACACCACCCTCCAAATCCTGGGCGGACCCCCAGAAATGTTGCAGGTGGGCTCAGACAGAGACAGAGAGGGCACTAAAGCTTTCAGGAAGCAGGTTTTTTAAGCAAGCCTGCAGTGACTCAGCAGACTCATGTCCAAAAGCTGAGCCCCAAAACAAAGGGGGCTTTCCTTATATACCATTTAGAGCAGAAATGGGGGTGGGAATATAGCTTGTCCCATACCTAATCACGTTATTCCATTGGCTGTTTTAACCTCTGGGGCGAGGTGACCCTCCTCTGGTCTCCAGGTAACATTCCAGTTACCTTTGTTTTACTGTAGTACTCATTAATCTTTCCTCCCCCTTCTTGCCACAGTATTACTGCTGAATCAAGAAATTATCAACATTAGTGAAAGGGCAGTCATCCCTTAACTATAGCAGTAAACAAATTTAAAGGCATTTAGAGACTCTAAATTTCTGGTCCAAAAACCATGCTCTACAAGGGGAAGGTGGAAGATTTTTTATTACTATTATTACTTTTTAAAAGCCACAAATATTTTCCATCCCAGAATATACTGCCCTTTTTATTATGATTCTGCTGCTCCTTCCAAGAGGTAGGGTCTATTTTTCTACCTCCTTGAGTCTCATCTGGCCTGTTTATGGTTTTGAGAAATAGAATGTGACAGCATTGTCACCATGGGAGTTCTGAGATTGGGTCTTGAGAGTTCTTGCAATTTCTGATCTTTTTTTGTATCCCGACACTATTAGGACTCCTTGGGGATGAGAGATCATGTTGAGATGAAGCCAAATGGACAATAAGGATGGCCACCAGGCCTGTGAGTGAGGCCATCTTAGACCACCCAGCCCCAGTCACATTGTTGGATGACTTCAGCTGCATAAGTAAGTCCAAGAAAGACCAGCAGAAGAACCACACAACTGAATTCAACCAAAATTGTTGATGCCCAGAACTGTTAGACCTTGGAAAAGAACAGGCACAGAGGGTCATGAAGAATGATTGTTTTTGAGGGTATTGTCCTAAAGGAAGGGACCCAGGGCAAGAAGTGAATGGCACAAGAAGTAAGATTTCTTTTCAACATATGGGATAACTTTGAGTGAATTTTCCTAAACATGAAATAAACTTTATTTGAAAGTATGAGTTTATTATCACAGGAGGAGGGTTTTGGTGTTTGTTGGTTTGTTTTTAATAGACTGAATGACCTTTAGGTATAGATGATGTAGAATGGTTGGATCAAAGTCTTGTATGAGTCCTTGCTATTTTTACAATTTTTGGATTCTGAGAAAACTTTCCTGCACATTTTTGGCCTGGATATTCCAGAAAATGCTTTCATTTTCATATTCACTATAGTAACAATTTTAACAGTTTCCTACAAAGTTTGTAGCAACAACGATGATTCATTGCAAACATCTGTGTAAGTTATTGGGTTTTGTCCTTTTAAGTTAATAAAGTTGTAGAGTTCTGAGCTCTAAACAAACTCTTGTTTTCTTCTCAGTCCATTAGAATTTTACAAATTCTTTTTAAATTAAATTTTTATTAGGATATATTCATTGTACAGGGGGAATTCATTGTGACAATTCCAAATAGGCTTACGTTGCACATTGGTGAGATTTCCCACACCATCTCTTCCCAGCAATCCCCACCCTGCCCCACTTAAAGCAATTGAAAGAGGTTTCATTGTTCTACTTCATGTAAGTAATAAAGTCCATCAACCACATTCCTTCACCTTCATCTTTTTGTTCACCCTCCCCCCTCCCTTTTACAAATTCTAAGACTCGTTTTTTCACATTAGCATCTTTGAGAACAGAACGTGTTTTCCATCATGGTCAGCGGGTGGCAGTTATGACATAGAGATAATGATCTGAAAACATCCTCATAGCTGTTCAACTTGTCATCACTTCAACTGAGTTAATGAGTTAATGCATTATTGAAATCCCATATGTTAAGTGTAATTGCTGTTCAGAATGACTTTCAGGATGGCTGCCAGTAGCATGGTGGAGAATCCCAGAGATGTCAGAGCTCTTTTTTAAGAAATGGTATGTTACTCGGCTGGGCAGCATGGCTCAAGTGGTAGAGCACCTGCCTAGCAAGTGTGAGGCCCTGAGTTCAAACCCTAGTACCACCAATAAATAAATAAATAAATAAATAAATAAATAAATAAATAAATACTGCAGTACCATTTCTCTTGATGGCAAAGAGGATGAAATTGTATAATTGTCAGTAAGTTTTCCATTGCTGTAACAAAAGAACTGATATGATGAGCTTATAAAGAGAAAAGGTTTGTTTTGGCTCCTAGTGTTAAAGTCTGCAGTCCATGATCAGGTGGACCCATTACTTTTAGGCCTCAGGTGCTGGATGGCAATGGTGAGGAGTATATGGCAGGGCAAAACTGTTCCCCTCATGGCCAGGAACCAAAAGAGTGAGAGGAAGTGACCGGGGACCCACAATTCTCTTTGTGGGCACATGAATGACCTAAGGACCTCCTACAAGGTCCAACCTCTCAAAGGTTCCACCACCTCCTAAAAGTGCCACCCTGGGAACCAAGTCTTTAATACATGGGTCTTTGGGGGGAACATTCAAGATCCAAACTAGGGCTGGGTGGGTGAGGTGGCTCATGCCTGTAATCCCAGTTTCTTGGGAGGCAGAGATTGGGAGGATCACAATTTGAAGCCAGCCCAGGCTAAAACTAATGAGACCCCTTCTCAACAAAAAAGCTGGTCATGGTGGTGCATGCCTGTCACCCCTGCTACACAGGAGGCTTCAGTAGGAGGATTGCAGTCCAGGACAGCCTGGGCAAAGAATATGAGACCCTATCTGAGAAATAAGTAAAGCAAAAAGACCTGGGGACATAGTTCAACTGGAAGAGCACGTGCCTAGCAAAAGCATGAAGTTTTGAGTTCAAACCCCATTAGCGACAAGAAAAAAAAAAAAAAAGATCCAAACTAGAGAAGTTAACAAAAAGCATTATTTAATTAGAAGTGATTTTCTTTCAATGCAGTTCATAAAATAATGATGTATTTTACAATTGTTGCTATCGTTGATACTGATGAAATAGAGTAACTTAATTTTTTTTTGTGGTACTGGGATTTGAACTTAAGGCCTACCGCTTGAGCCACTCCACTCATTTTTGGGGATGGGTTTTCTCAAGATAGGGTCTCACGAACTATTTGCCTGGGATGGCTTTGAACTGTGATCCTCCCCATCACTGCCTCCTGAGTAGTTAGAATTACAGGCATGAGTCTCTGGCGTTTGGCTGGATTAGCTATTAATTTAGCTAATAATGTATTAGAGCTCACAATCTGTTGGACAAATTCAGCATGAAGTTTTACATGGTTTATCTCACTTTAATCTTCACTGGAACTCTACCCAGTAAGTATTTTTTATTATCTGCACTTTTATAAATGTGGAAATTGGGGCCAAGAGAAATGAATGCTCCTGTGGTTTCACCCTTAGTAAGGGGTGGAGGCAGGCGTTAAACTCAGGCAAGCTGTCTATAAAGAAAGGTTTTTCTTGAACTCCTGAGTTCAGAGGACGGGAGGTTTTTTGTTTTTTGGGTTTTTTTTTTTTTGTTTTCCTTTTTCAAAACTTCTTTTTAGTGAAGGAAGATAACAACACAATTAGGAATACTTGTTTAACGTTTTTTATGTGTTTTGAAGAAATTCCAGAAAACAAACAATGTAAGAGTGGTTCACTCTGAGTAAGCAGCTTGACTGGCAGCCAGTTGCTCTAAAATGTTCAGACTATATCACTCTTGTTTTTCAAACTGCCCTACTCTAAAAAGGAAGAAGCCAGTCTAATCTGATAGGCAAATGAAGAGCTGAAAGAACAAAATCAGTCAGGAGAGTGGCTGAGACCATATATTCTTTTAAATTTTAACTACTTGTACCCCTTTTTAAGTATATATTGACTGTACAAAATAGTGGTTTTGTTATGACATTTTCATACATATGTATTTATACACCCTTTACCCACACTTACTCCTCCTTTCCCTCCCCTATCCCTCTCCTATCCCTAATAGTCCCTCTTCTACTTTAATTTCTTCTTCTCCTTTTTTTTTTTTTTGATTCCACATTTAAGAGAAAATAAGTGCTATTTGTCTTTCTGAGTCTGGCTTGTTTTGTTTAACATGATGATCTCTGATTCCATTCATTTCTCTGCAAATGGCATAGTTTTGTTCTTAATGGCTAGAAAATACTTTGTTGTATATATATGCCACGTTTTCTTTACCTATTCACCCTTTGATGGGCATCTAGACTGATTCCATGACTTGGCTATTGTGAATACTGTTGCTACAAACACGGGTGTGCAGGTATCTCCGTTGTATGCTGACTTGGATTCCTTTGGGAGTATACCTAAGAGTGGTACAGCAAGATCATATGATAGTATCATAGGTACTTAGAAACTGCTTTTGGTAAAATCAGTGACTCTTCAGCTGGGCCTGCAAATGGCGAAAGGGCGACTAAAAACAGGATAAAAACTCAGCATCTCCACTTCCATTTTGTATCTGACCTTTGCTCTGATCTTTTTTGAGGTTATCTTGGATTCCAGAACCACAGGGCTGATGCAAAAATATCTTATGACAAGAGTTAAAACTCCCCCTGCAGGCAACAATGACTTTTTTACTGTGGCCTGACCAATCCTGAGGTGATTATTGACTGGACCATACATCTGACCACTGGGCCACACCTGTGACCAGGACTGTTTAATAATTATGTACACCTTTTACCTCCTGCCCCAATTCTTCTTCTATTTAAACCTAAAATTCATGTCTGTACCCTGAGAATGGGCTGACGTGGTTCCTTTGCTTGCAGTGTCTCGTGCTGTGTAATAAACTTTCTTTCTCTGTCCTCCACTACTACGCTCTTTATTAGGCATGCTGGGGCAGCTCCAGTTACAGCAGTTCTATTTTTAGTTTTTCGGAATTTGAATTCAGAGCCTCATATTTGCAAGGCCAGTGCTCTACCACTGGAGCTGTTTTGATTTGGTTATTTTTGAGACAGGTTTGGCATTTCTGCTCAGGCTGGCCTGGGATCCTCTTATTTGTGTTTTCCAGAGTAGCTGGGGTGATAGGCGTGTACCTCCATGGCCGGCTTTTGATTGTTTGGAATGGAGTCACACATACTTTTTGCCTGGGCTGGCTTTGAATCATGATCCTCCCCATCTCTGCCTCTTAAGTAGTTAAGATTACAGAGTGAGCTAGTACACCCAACCTTGCAATCTATAATTCTGAAATCCATATTTAGCTAGCCAGACACTGAATTGTGCACAGGTCTCTGAGAACTTCTGCTTTAAGCAAATCAAACTTTTCCCAAATATCCACAGACAGCACCTCCTAGTAGCCAGGCCATGGTGAACAGGTGTTGGGAGAATGAAGGGAAGAATACTAAAGTACCTGATCAAATGGAGCTGATATCCTGTGGTTTATCCCATAACAGGAAAAGGCAGGGAAACATCCTCTCTTTCACCCATTCAATTTCACAACTGTCCAGAACAAAGACTGGTACTATTACTGAAAGAGGAGAGTACTAGATGAGATGTCAAAATACCTAGCTTCTATTCTTGCTTCTGCCACCTATATGCTGTTTGTTGAACAAGTCATCTTACTAGACTGAGTCTTAATTTCCCTGACAAAAAAACTGAGATAAATAATAGTATTCTTATTTATTTCTCAAGGATTATTATAATTAGATGACATAATATAAAAATGATTTTTAAAATTATACAAATGCTAGCCACTGTGTTGTTTGTTGTTTCTATAGATCCTTTAGAATATTTTAGTTATGAGTTCCCAGAAGAATAGGGCTCCAAATTTAACAATGTCTTTTTTTTTGGAGGGACTGGGGTTTGAATTCAAGGCCTTGCACTTACGAAGCGGGTGCTGTACCACTTGAGTAACACACCAGCCCCAACAATGTCCTTTTATGATTGAAATTTACTTATCCATCCCGGGTCTTACACTATAAACAGTGTATAACCTTGAATCTGTATAATGCTTATTACTACTCTATCAGTTAGTAATAGCTTGTATTGGTCTTTAGTTGCTTTCCCTGTTGGACTTGATTTCCTAACCTCCTTGGAGAATCACCAAATGTGGGCCTGTTTTGTGCTTGCCATATGTTCTCCAAGGCACCAGGCATAAACCTGGGCAGTTGGTGCTGCAGAAATCCTTGTGGATGCAGTGTTGGAATAGAGGAAGTTATTTGTATGAAAACTGAGCGGGTGCACCCTATTCATTATCACCAGCCAAATGTGTCTGCCAGTTTTTTTCTTCTTTTCCTCCCTCTCACTTTTTGTGGAATCTGAGAGAGATGGCTGACAGGATGTAGGTGGGAATAGATGGATCCCACAGGGACTAGAGCTTCAAGGCGGCATCTATCTCTTCTGCTAAAGGACTATCTGTTCTGCTAAAGGACTGATCTGAGTCGTGTATAAGGGGAGTGTGTTGGAATGTGTGGATTTATAGAACCTGTTTAAGTGGAACAGATGACAGACAAAGCCCTTGGGATTTTAAGAATTAAATATAATCAAGGTAGATAAGGCTTAGATTAAAATATTAATACAACTGAGAGCTCTATCACATTTTTCCTCTAAATTCTGTGTCATCAATCTTGATTGATTAGATCTCCTAATCTATTTGAGAAAGAGTAAGTACAGATATGTGCATAAATTTTACAATGAAAGAGTAAACTAAGGCATAGCCAAGTAAAATGACCTAATCCTTGGAACTTGTCAAACCCAATGATTAAAATGGTCAGACTTCTGTAGGCCAAATTCCGGATCATTATGTGGAAAACCAGAACTGTCCACGAAGGGTCAGGCATCCCTACAGCCCAATGGAAGGGGCTTCCAGACTTTGGCCTTCTCAACAGTGACCTCTTTTAGGGAGATCCACTTGTTTCTAACTTGTCTCTTTCTCCCACTAGTCTGTAGTCCACTTTAAACTCTCAGGAAAGACCCAACTCTACCCTCAGGAAAGAAACACCATTTCTCCTTATGTTTATTTCAGAGTTCTGTTCATGCTTTCAACAAATCTGAGAGAGACTTCAGGCCTGGGCATCATGCTCTACTTAAGAAATAAGAATAGAAGTAGGAAATCCAATTCCACTTCCTGCTCCCAGTTCAGTTGCTAACTCTTTTCCTCAGAGACCATACAGATAAACTCTGGAATGGCTATTTTTCTTGTTAGTGTGATCCTGCTAGCCTTGCCTCTTAGGCATAAACAACCTTCTTCCCTATTATGTTGCTGGCACTTTCCTATCAGGAGTCTGGTACTAGTTGGCTGTGCTTTTTCTCTTTGATTCCAGAAAGGAATAGCTTCAACTCCAATTAAATTTACTTGAACAGTTGATTACATTCTTTGGATTTTTAGATCCCTCTCCTTGACAGATGAGTGGGAGGAGTTTAGTAATACATTCTTGTACTTCTAAGAAAATGGTTTCTAAGTTGGAAAGTGGGATAAAATATAATAATAATAATGGTTATTGTTATTGTTAAATTTCTTGAACCTTCTAAATTAATTTACTCGTTGTCTACCAAGATATTATTTTTTTTTTCAGTACTGGGGTTTGAACTCAGGGCCTCACACTTGCTAGGCAGGTGCTCTTACTGCTTGGGCCACTCTGCCAGCCTCACCTACCAAGATGTAGGACAGAATGAAGGTGACAGAAACTCTTGAAAATAGCATTAAGTGAATCCTGGACAGAGTCCAGGGAAACCTCTGACAGACAATCAAACAGCACTTATTGAACGTATACAGTGGCCAGAGATTTGAGTTCTGGGATCAGAAGGAAGATTAATTCACTTACCATGTCCTTACCAGTGCCTGGAACAGTGGATTATGAGACCTCTACAATGTGATGTAGGAGGTATTCAGTAATAAGACAGAGTCTCATAGACAAATAAAGAGACATCTCCCTTCTTAACACTGTCACTGCTCCTCAAATTAAGTAGACTTTCCTTAGTTTGGCATTTAAGGCCCTCCAAAATCTTGCTTTCTCCTACCTTTTTAGTTTTCTCATCTCTCTCTATAGCAGTATTGTCTAACAGAAATGTAATGCAAACCACATATGTGATTCTATTTTTGGTAGTAGTTATATATTTAAAAGGTAAATTAATTTAACAATGCATTATAACTGAATAACCAAATAGTATCATTTTAACATATATAACCAATATTTTTAAATCCTTAGGAGACATTGTGCATTCTTTTTTATGTACTAAATCTTCAGTATTAGATGGTGCAGAAACTCTGCAGGCAGATCATTCTGTTTTGTGCACAAGATCTCTATCATCTCTTTTCCTTTGTTCCTGCCTTCCATGTGGACTTTTCCCACTCAGATACTAATGCTTTTTCTTTCACATAGCAGCTATCACATTCTGCTGAGGTTGTTTATATATTTATCTTCCTCTCCATACCCTCTATCTTAAGGGGCCATTTCACAATTTACCTGCTTCTGTGTCTTTAATGCTTTAGTGTGATTATAGTTACAAACAGCCAACATTTCCTGATGTCTTGCCATGCACAGAGCACTGTAAAAAAACTACTTTGTATCCATATCATACTCAACTCATTCCCCCCTCCTCTCTCTTGGACTGTTTTGAAACATGTGGTCTAGGCTGGCTTCAAACTCACTATCCTCCTGTTTCAACCTCCTGAGTGCCTGTAGGTATGCACCACAATTGACTGGCTCCTTATATTTTCATTTTTAATTTACAATATCTTTATGATTTACTCCTCTTACTGGTAGTTTACAGATGGGGATACTGAGGCTTTAAAGGTTATGGAGCTTGTCCAATATTACAGAGTTGTAGGGTCTAGAATTGAACAAAGGCAAGCTGATTTTAGATGTATGCTCTTTTATTTTCAATTGGGAAACATTATATGTGGAAAATGTATGAACTATAAATGCACCACCATCTAACAAATTATAAAGCCCACAACAGTGTAACCACCATCCATCCCAAGAAATGGAAGATCTATAGAATTCCAGCCTACTGATCTTAACTCCCTCCCCATAGGGCTTCCAGAAGTAGCTGTTAATCACCCTTTCATGCCAGTCAATTATTTACTTTTCTTTATAGTTTCAATGCTTAATTGTGCATTCTTTTTTCCTATTTGTGAATCTTCTAAAAGTGGAATTACACAATACATATTCTTTTGCCAGTGACTTATCTTACAATACTGTTTTGAAAGTTCCATCTATATTGTTGCATGCAGCTTGTTCCCTTTCCCAGACTCCTGTGAGAATTCCCATTGCTTTGTGATTGTCAGTCTTTCTTATTTTAGCCATTCTGATTGGTGATGTAGAATTCTATCATTATGGTTTGAATTACCTTGTTTTCACATGAGTGAACTACTCATAAGTTTACTGGTTATTTGGATTTCTTCCTTAGTGAAGGGCCTATTTGAATCTTTGGTTTTTTCTCCCTAAAGTGCTGAGGATCAAACAAGTGCTCTACCTCTGAGCTTTATTCTCAGCCCTTTTTCTTATGATTACAGTTCTTTATATATTCTGGATACAAGATCTTTCTTGGCTATACCTATTACAAAATTCTTACCCAGCTCTGAGTCTTGCCTGTTGTTTGTTTGTTGTGGTTTTTGAGAAAGGGTTTCACTAGGTAGCCAGTTTGACCTTGAATTCTTGATCTTTCTGTTTTGTTTGATTTTGTTTTGTTTTTTGAAGTTTGCTTTTTAACTTAATGGTGTATTTGGTGAAACCAAGCCTTTTTTTGTGTGTGTGGTAGTGGGGTTTGAATTCAGGGGCTACACCTTGAGCCCTTTTTGGTGATGGGTTTTCCGGCTGGTGTCGAAGTGTGATCTTCCTGATCTCTTCCTCTTGAGTAGCTAGGATTACAGAGCCACTGGTGCCTGGCTAGAATTGATTTTTGTGTGTAATGTGAAGTGTGCAAATTAATTTTTCCCCAGCATAGAACTGTTCTTCCTATCACCAACTATTGAAAACTGTTCTTTAGGCATTGATCTGCATTGCCATCATGATAACATAAATCAAATTCCCATGTATGGGTGAGATTTTCTTGGTTAATTTGTTCTGTTGGTATATTGGTATATTCTGTTCATTATCATATTTGAACAATATCACATAGATTTATTTATTATGGCTTTGTAAACAAGCATAATATCCTATAGCATGTCTTTCCTTTCTTCCTACATCTTGTCCTAATGAATGCTTGTTTTTGCTCTTTCATAAAATTTTAAGTTAGCTTGTCAAGTTTCTCTGTATCACATACAGACAAATCTATTGAGACTTCATCTGGAATTGTGCTGGGTCTACAGCTCTGGAAAGTTTAAATTTTTTTCAGTATTGCTGCTTTTAATCTATGAACCCGTATAGCACTGATGTACTTAAGTTTTCTGTAGTGTCTTTCAGTTCTTTCTTCATGTAGGATTTTTTTTTTTGGGGGGGGGCAGGCCGGACTGGGGTTTGAACTCAGGGCTTTGTGCTCTACCTCCTGAACCACACCTCCAGTCCATTTTGCTCTGGTTATTTTGGAGATGGGGGTTCCTTAACCATTGCCTGAGCTGGCCTCAGACCGTGATTCTCCGGATCTCAGCCTCCCAAATAGCTAGGATTACTGGCGTGAGCAACCAGCTCATAGCTAAAATGTTGACTTTTTGAAAGCTTTTTTTTTTTTTGCTCTGGGGATCCAGTCCAGGGCCATGTGCATGTTTGGCAATAGCCCTACCACTGAATTACACCCAAGCGCCTGATTTTTTTTAAACTTATTAACTTTATTAGACTTTTATTAATTGTACAATTTACATACAGATTCTTTTGGATTTGCCATTTACACAATCCTATCATCCGTGGAAAGGATAGTTTTGTTTTCTCCCATTTAACCTTTATTCCTTCACTGATCAAGGACCCTCGGTGGCAACACGGGCACACCTGCACACTTCATCATTACTTTCAATCCCTCCGGCCTCAAGTCAACAGCATCAGGAGGGTTGATTGGGAGGTGAAAAGAGGAAACGCCTGCGACAGGCCAGGGCACAGAGACCACACCGCGCTGCAACCTCCTTTTTCCGTCCGCCAGCAGCACGTGCCGCCCCCCAGTCACGCCGGGACTACATCCCCCACAATGCAGAGCGCGGGGCTCCGGGAGTGGGGGCAGGGCCGGCCGGGAGGCGGAGCGGAAGCCAAGTGCGAGGGACAAGCAGAGTAAAATCTCCACACGCCGGGAGCCCAGCTCGTCCTGACTCCCCACCCCCGGCCTTTCTGCATCCCGACCTGAACGCTGCTTTTCTTGTACGACACGCAGCTGACGCCAGCTCATCGGCTCGGGCTCGGGAGCCCCGTGGCGGCGGCGGCGGTAACGAGAAGCCCAGAGGCAAGGTAACGGGGAGGGGGCAAAGGGGAGGCGGCGAAGGGGAGGCGGTGTCCTCGCGGACCCGCCCCGGCCGCCCTCCCCTGCTGCGTCCCCGGCCTGAGCCGTCCCCCTTTCCTCTCCCCCGGCCGCGGTCGGTCGTGGGAACCCGGCTCGGGAACGCGCCTGTCCGCCCGTCCGCCCAGCCGCTGCGGCCCGGGAGCCGCTTTGTCCCTTCCTCCGGCCGCGACCCTGCCCTTCGGGCGTGACAGCCGGGCGAGCGCGGCCTCGGGCTCGGTCCCCGCTGCAGCCGCGCGCGCACTTCTCTGCTTTTGACAGCTCAGTTGTGTTCCACTTTGGGAAAAAGAGGAAGTCAATGCCCCTTTAAACTCCCTCTTCAAACTCGTCTCCAGGGTGACCGGTGAGGATGAACTTGAACTGCGGGGCGGATCGCGGCGGCTGAATGGCTCAGACAGCCGGGCTTCGAACCCTAATGGTCGCTCTGCCCGCCTTGGGGGTGGGGGGTGGGGTGGGATCGTGACTCTTCCGAGGTTCCAAGCCCGAGGTGTCTCATCCAGCAGGTGGAGATAACGCACATCTTTAAGTAGTTAGACTTATCAATAATAAGCCCGTTGCACCATCGTTTCTTTATTTGATGAAAAAGATCCTTTGGTTAAGATACTGGAGCGGCCTCTGGACTTTTGAGGCTTGTTTAAGCCATTGTTTAATCATTAGCATCTTAGGTTGTGTGTTCTTCACTTTATACTTTGTTCACCTTCAACCTAAGCAAGGAATTCCTTTAAAAATAGGCCGTCTTCATAATTTCCACTGTTTTAAGATGGCTGAGAATGTTCTCAGGAAATTGATGACTCTGCTTTTCTGGGGATCAGCTCTGGACCAGGACTTACTCCTTCCCCCTTCCCCCCCTATCTTTGTAGTGCTGGAATCCTCAGAGCTGCTTAAGCGTTTTCTCAGAGCTAGCATCTCGATCTGTGCAGTCCTGTGGCTGGCTTTCCCACCTTTTCTCTGTGTTAACTTTTTTCTTTCCACTGTCTCACTGGCTCTTAATTTTTAGCCCCCCCACCCCTGGAGATTTGTGTTTCCAAGTTGTAGTTTTTGTTCTCAAGACACGTTGAATGAATAAATGGATGCCATAGATTTGATAAGGAATGACTTGAAAAATTTCACATTGAAGTTCCACTTCATTTTCAATGTTTTTTTCCACTATTTTAAATTTTATTGACGTTGGTGATGGGGTTTTTTCTTCAGGGAAATCTTTCTCGCCCTGAATTGAAATTTATTTTTCATTTAAAATGTCTGCTCTGTACTATTTTCAGTTCCCACAGATTATTGTGCAACATGGAAACTAAGATGTCCTAAGTAAATGCTGTTTTTACATGTACAGTTGTGGGGAGAAAATGCCAGTAGGCCTGATGAATTATCTGTGTAATGTCTTTAGTGACGAGTGACTTCTAAAGACATTTGTATAAGGGAAAGAGGAGAAATCTAGTGAGTGTATTTTATAAGGGTAACAGAGAGCCAGGAAGTATGTGGAAAACTTACCTAAACTGTAGAAGGAGGCATATACACACAAAGCTCTCTGATTAGCTGAAAAATGCGTGGTAAAAGTACTCATTCTGAGGAAGATGTTTCCATGTTGGTGATATTTAGTGCAGGACAGAGAGTGAGAACTATGGAAAAAGGAGACCTTGTCCTGCCTTGGTCAGTGTCCTGTAACCTTAGTTACATCGTGACACTCATTTCCTTATCTCTAAAGTAGTGAGTGGGTCTGATTCCAAAGACTCTTCTAGCTCAGACTTTCAATGCTAAAAGGGGTTTTAAAGGTTCTTTTAACGTGAAAAAAAAAAAAAAAGATGTAGACCCTTTTATTCCTTTGTGTTTTAGGGTTTTTTTTTCCTGTGGTAGGTGGGATAGTTCTCTCAGTCCACCCTGAGGAAAAGGATACTCATGAATGAAAAGCTGCCAAGAATCTCCACCAACTAGTTAATCTCTCTAATGAGCTGCGTTGTTTGCTGTGAATTTTTGACGTGCTTAGTATTCTTTCTCCCTAGTCTCTAGCTCTTTTTTTTATTTTTTATTTTTTGGTGGTAGTGGTGTTATGTATGAGCTCAGGACTTCACAGTAGCTAGGCAGGCATTCTACCTCTTGAACCACTCCACCAACACTTTTCTGTGCTGTGTATTTTCGAGATACGGTCTTCTAAAGTCTTTGTCCCGACTGGTTTTGAACCACGATCCTCCTGATCTTTGCCTCCTGAGTAGCTAGAATTACTGGCATGAGCCTGCCCTCTAGCTCTTTTCTTTTGTTCAAAATGTGTGTACCTACTGCGCCTGCTTCTTTATAACTTTCACTTATTAGTCCTCTAACCTAACTTCATTGTTTCTTTTTGTGAATTCTTCAGTTTCTGCCAACCCTTTGGTTTTCTCTGGGGCCTCTTTTCATAGGAGGCCTCTGTCAAGGGTGCCCCATGTGGTAGTGGAGGTGGGGTCGTGTGTACAAATCATGATTGGCTGAGGCTGTGGGCAGGTCAAGCTCTGTGACTCAGGCGTCTAATACTGCATGATATATTTTAGAGTAGACTTTTCTGTAGCCCACTGATTAAATAGTTTTACTTTTGCTGTACGTAATATTTTTTCTTACTTATCTACCCTTTTTCTTTTATTGATTTATGTAATTTTAAGTGCTATTGTCTTCTCCCATCTGAAAATGACCTGGTATCTTTGAGATTCATATTTCTCTTATCTTAGCAGGAATTCCAGTATTGCTTTTCTCTAGGCAGTACTTTTTCTTTTTCATCTTTATTTTTATTTCCTGGTTTTGGAGATTGAACCTAGTAACTACACCTCTAGGCCCAAGGCAGTGCATCTTAAATCTTAGACCTAATTATGGAGTAGATAACTGTGTCCTGTGTTATATCTTTTCCCCAGTTAGTAGCCTCAGGCAATATTATGTAAAGAAAATATTTTAGGAATGGACCTTTTTCCCTGAGATTGCATTCCAGGGTTGAGTCTATGGAAGGCTCATTTCTCTTTTTTGGAGAGAACTATCTGGACCTCTGAATTCTGGGGAACGTACCATGTCTCATTTTAATAAATGTGTGCCTTTCTGGCTGTAAATTCCTTTGGAGATTAACTAATAGGTAGTGATTCTCATAGCAAAGGTGAGAATTTGCCTGAGTGAGAGCTGTGCTGCTTGCTAGTTGCTGCTATTGTTGTCGTTACTTTTAGCCATAAGTTATAACTGTACAAAAAGCCCAACGCTGAAAAAAATGGGGTTTGAATGGGAGATTTTAAGGTAGGATTAGCCATCTGTTAGTGTTTTTAATGTTGCTATTGCAATGTTTGTATAAAAATACAGGAAGTACTACTTCATGACAGGCAGTGTGACTACAGCTCATAGTAAGAGATCTTTTTGTCTCCACTTCATAGGTGAATAGCTATGTATTCATATGTGTATCTGTGTATGTAAAATTAAATAACTGAGAAAAGTTTCACAAAGCAAAATATGTAGTGTATAAAATGTACTCTGGTGGTTTCTGTTTTTAAAAAAGTGTTAGTTGCACTTTTTTTTTTATCAACTTAACAGTTTCCCTGCTTTTGAAAAACACTGGAGTCCTGAGTTGAGCTTGGATACCTTATTTTTCACTATTTGACATTGAGTAGTCATTAATCCCTTTTGTGCTTTCCTTTCCTTATCTTCATAATGAAGATGTTCCAGCTTAAATATTTGATGAGTCTTTGTCTTAACTTTTCTCTAGTAATAATGGACTAATGTATTTGTCTTTTGGCTTCTGGCTAGGGAGAAACCACTGAGAATTTGCTTACATATCTGGTTATTTATGTGGTGTTCTCTTTGGCAAGAGGCAGAGCTTTTACCAGTACTTTTCTCCAAAGATCTTATAAGTTGGAGCGGAGATGTTAAGCCTCTAATGAACATAAACATTTAGAAAAATATTTACCTGTGTTTATTGTTCCACTTTTGCATTCCTCAAGGAATAGTTAGCAAGTTTGAAAAATTGTACTTAAAATGCTTATTGACAATTTCAAGTTAACGTGCTGATAGACTGCTACCTAGACCTTATTCCATACCTCAACTTGTAACTGCCCCTTCGGATTAGAAAACACCAAGAATATGTTTTTCCGTGTAAAGGCCGTATTACCAGTCAGTGTACTTGCCACTCTCCTAAGAAAGGGGAATTCAAAGATTTTTTTGCTTGTGGGTTTCTTTTGTTGACTTTGAATGGTTTCTCTAAACCAGGCTGTTCCACAATTGATTGGGAGCCCTCTCCTGCTTATTTGTTTGTACTGAGGGGTATTCTTATTAGAATAAGATATTTACTGCCTGCTCCTGGGATTCTGGTTAGACTTCTGCTAAATGTTTTAGTAGGAAGGCAATTGTACTTCCTCACATCAATTATTACCTCCTCAGTGGGCCTTTTCCTTGCCCCCCCCACTTTCCCAGACACAGCACCCTGTTTACATTTTCTTCAGAGTTTGTATCATAAGCTGAAATTAGCTTGTTTCTTTGTTACTTATTAATTATCCCACCCCTACTAAAGAGTAGTCTCCAAGAAAACTGGAAATCCTGTCTCATTTCACCTTTCACATTGCCAGTTCCTGGTACATACTAGGTGTTTTACTAAATATTGTGGATGAACAAACGAATGAATAAACCAGGTTCTTTCATGATTTAAGCAAAGTTGCCTATAATAAAACTGGGCCTGAGTGCATTTTCCTCCAGATTCTTTTTTCTGGAAATGTGTTAGTGTGTTTGCAGATCATGGTGAAGGTCTGTACCTTCAGAAGACCTTATAATTATCTTTGTTTTACTTCATGCTTTTTGCCTGTGTAATACAACTTATTTATTTTAATGTTGCACTGGGAGTTGAACTGAGGGCATCTAGTGCCAAGTGTGCTAGCATTTAAGGCATGTCCTCATTCTTTTCTTTCCCTCCCTCCCTTCGTCCTTCCCTCCCACTCTCTCTTCTTTCCTTCCTTTCTTTCATGTCTTTTTTTTTTTAGATAAGGTCTTGTGCTAACTTTACCTGGACCTCTAACCTCTATCCTCTTAACTTCTACTTTTAGAGTAGCTGGGATTGCAGGCTTGCATTACCATGCCAGGCTAAATTTTATTCTTAAATCCTTCTTATAATACTTTGATTTCTGTAAGTAAAGTGTATTTGACACTTAATGAGCTAACTTGATAAATTAATGAATAATCCACAGTATGCATCTTCAGAATTTTAGGCTCATTGACCTAAAAACTGCTTTTACTGTTTTTTGCTTATATTCTTTTAAAGCAAAGAAGAAGAAAATATCGTTTAATGTTACAATTCACTCAATATTTACAAGCACAGTCTTTGGCAGGGAGGTCAGGGAGGTATTGTGTAGAGAAAAACCTAGACGGTCAGGACCCATGCTCTGGATAGGTATATTTTCTGCCACTTATCTCATTTTAGGCAGGACACTTCATGTCTCTGCACTTTCGTTCTTTGTCTGAAATGTGAGGGGATTGGATTAGATTTCTCCTTAGGTTCTTCCAGCCCAGAAATGGATAATTGAAGATATTTAAATTTTGTCTCCAAATTTTCATTCTCTGCTTCTGTACCCCTCAAAACACATTGCAGGGAGATTGCTTTGCTGCTTGGAAGAAGATGGGGTGTTTCTCAGTGACTGATTGTTCACCAGGCTCTGTGGAGAAGTGGGAGTAGTCTAAGTTATTCTTGTTCTTAAGGAACCTAGGACTTAGTCATGGAGACAAGGCTCACACGATTGAACAATATGAAGTGTAGAATCAATTGGTGCATAGTAATGTGCTGTGGAAGTTAGAAGGTCAGTGTGGGCTAGAATAAAATAATGAGGTTTTGGAGTTCTTCTAGCTGAGGTGGCATTTAAACGGATGGATACTCTAGCCTGCTTTTAGGCTATTTGGAAGATGAGCTGTTCTCCTCAACAATGTGCTGTTGTGTCATCTTTCAGGCCTGGGTAATTCTTCAATGAGTTAATACCTGAGATATTTCAAGTTGTCCACAAATTCTGAGAAAACCTAACCTATGAGAGCTAATCAGAAGAGTTGTATTTGGGTCTGTTAAAACTTCAGTATTGGCTCAAGTTACTCAGATTATCAAGAACTAGAAGCATTGTTGCATAAGCCTGTTCATATGTGTTGAGTAGTATGAGGAATCATTTAATCTCCACCAATATTAAGTAGGTACTGTTGTGCTCATTATATGTGAGGACGTCAGCACTTAGGGAGATAAAACAATGTGCTCAAGATTTTAAAGGGCCTGTGGCATAGCTCAGTGGTAGAAGTGCTTGCCTAGCCTGTGTGAGGTCCTGGGTTCAGTCCCCAGAAAATAAATAAAAAATAAATAATAAAAAAATGTTAAGGGTAGGCTATGTAATTTCTCATGGAAAATGAGAAGAGAGAACTTGGAGGCTAGAGGTGGGATAGAAATGAGAAGGCGACTTTCTGCAGAGCTGCATTTGAGCTAAGCAGCTTACTGGAGCATGAAAGGGAGCAAGCCACAGGAATTGCATTCTAGCTGGGGAGAGCAGTTGTAGAGAGCCTGAGGTCAGAGAGAATTTACTGTGTTTTGTCTGCTTGGCTGCAATGCAGTGAGCAAGAGGGATGTGGTACCAGAGTGGGACAGCGATGGGTAGGAGTCAGATCATGGGAGAGCCTGTGTACCATGCTAAATGTCATTCTAAGTGCAGTGGGGAACTGCTGAAGGGTTTTTAAACAGGGGAATGGTACGATATGCTTGTATATGTGTGTGTGGGTAAAATACAGAACATAAAATTTACCATTTGAGCCATTTTTTAAGTATGTGGTTCAGTGACATTAAAGTAATCCACATTGTTACGAAACCATTACCACCATCCACCAACAGAGCATTTCCATCATCCCAAATTGATACTGTACCCATTAAATCATTGTCCCTTTTCCTGTTCCCCCAGTCTCTGCTGACTATCATTCTACTTTCTTGCTGTATACTAGATGTTCTATGTGAATGGAATCATGAAATATTTGTCCTTTTATGTCTGGATTAACACTTTGCATAATCTTTTCAAGGTTCATCCATGTAGTAGCATAGATCAGAGCACATTCTTTTTTATGGTTGAATAATACTCCATTGTGTGGAATATATACATTTTTATTCATCTGTTGATGGACACTCAGGTTGTTTCCACCCTTTGGCTCTTGTGAATAATGCTGCATGAGCATTGATATGCAAGTACCCTTTTAGTCCCTGATCCCCAGTTCCTTGGTGTATATCCCCACAGATGGGATTCTGGCTCATAGGGAAATGCTGTGAGTAAGAGTTTGTTTGTTTGTTTAGTACCAAAGATGGAACCCAGGGCCTTGTGCATGCTAATTACCCACTCTGCACTGAGCCATACCCTCATCCTTAATGCTAAGCTTTTGAGGATCTGCTACATTACACCATTGTGCATTCCCACTGGAAGTGCACAAGAATTTTAATTTCTTCACTTCCTTCCAACAACATTTTTTATTGCCTTTTTTGGCGGTGGCAATGATAGAGATCAAACCCAGGGCCTTATGACCTTATGCATGCTAGGCAAGCATGCTATGGTGGTGTGTGCTTTTTTGTTGTTGTTGTTATTTGTTTTGTTTTTTGATAATGGCCATCTACTGGTTTCGAAGTGAAGTGGTATTTCATAGTGGTTTTAATTTGCATTTCCCTAATGATTAGTGATGTTGAACATTTTTTCATTGGCAAAATGTCTACTCAAGTTCCAATTTTATTTTTAAAAGGACATTTTGACTGCTCTGAGAGAATGGGTTGAAGTGAGGTTGGAGAGAAATCCAGGAAATGACTTGAGAAAAGCCTCTGTAAGAATCAGCTGGAGGTGGTGATATTTGGGCCACACTGTTACTTTTTGCCAAGTCTGTGAGGACTTTACCAACACTTCATTTTATGAGTCTATTCTAGTTCTTCTACCCTTGTGCTTTGTGGACTTTAGTTCCTTTTGTAATTTCTTCAGTTGGTTGAGAACTTTCACCTGAGAGCCCTACATATCTTCAGGAGTTTGTCTTAGGTGAAAATGATGACGATTAAAGTGATGATGATTTTATTTTGCCATAAAAACTGTCCATTTGGTTGGTACTTGGGGTGAATTTGAGGCTTTTTAAAAAAAGTCATTAGTAGACAATTAATATAGTGGCCTAGTAGTTAAGATTACAAAGTTTTTAGATTGTAGATCATTTTGATGGAGGAAGGACCTCTGTAGAGTATCCTAGGTGGTAGTCATAAATCCTTAATGACAGTGTTGGGCTCTCAGGCTTCCAGCTAGTGACTCTTCCTTAGCCACAGGTTTCTAGCTAGTGACCTAGGGGCTCATCATCTTGACCTAGCTGAGCCAGTACTTGAAACAAAGAAAAATGGGAGTGGTTCAAAGTGCAAGTTCCGCTGTCATTTGCAACTTTGAACAGTGCACAGAAAGAAGAGACATTCAGTTTCCCCTTTTTCTTCCCCTTCCCTTCTGCCTCTTCCCCCTCCTCAGAAACCTGTAATTCTACTTTCTGAATTCAAATAGAATGTAATAGCCTTATAAAAATGTTAGATTATGTTTACCTGATTGAGCTAATAAAGCAAGGTTTAGTAATGTAGTATTTATTAATAGTATTGTTTTTATAAGATCTAAAGGGTAACTAAAGAAATGTGTAGAATTAGAAGAAAATTTGAAAAGCAGTTAATTTTTAATTTTTACATGTTATTATTTCACTGTAGGAATTAATATACTCTAGGAGAGATAGTTATTCTTGTAGTGAGTTTGGCAGGATAGGAATACTTCCACAAGGTCAGATGGCTGTAGTTCAAACCCTGGAGCTCCATAATCTGTTAGAGGTATATCAGACGGTGTGGAGTGATCAGATGGCAGAGTGGGAGTTTTCCAAGCAGGACAGAAACTTCCCCCTCTTACACATCTTTAACACACACATCTAACAGAGAGGCTTTGATTGTGTGGGTTTTTTTTTTTTTTTTTTGTATTTTGATGTTTTGTATAAGACTTAAAAAATACTTCCTTATTTTTAAAAAAGGTTTGAGGGTTGGGAGCATAACTCAGTGGTAGAGATCTCACTTGAGACCCTGGACAAAATTAGTAAGTAAATAAAAAAAATGATCTGAAAGCATTGGTGGTAGAAAGCAAGTTTTAGGGTGGGACTATAGAATCCCTAATGCCTAGCTTATTGCTGGCTCAGTAAATGTTTGCTGAGCGAAATGATTAAATGCTCTGTAAGGTTTTCTTTACCTTTAGACATGTTACCTTTATATGTGTTCATTTTTCGTCTTTCCCTCAACCTAGGTTTTATTCAGTTATGAAATTATTTTCTAATACAAGGATTAAAGTTGAGATGTTATATTTGCTTATATGATAGGAAGTTAAAAAATTCTTAAAGATTATATTTAGTAGCTGTGAAATATTCTTGTGCAGTATACTATTTTGCCCTCGGGCATATCTCTGCCGAAAGGTATCCTGCTCCATTTGATGTAGTCTAAGAGTCTTCACTGGACACTTTGGTGATTAATATACATTATTCTTACTCTCCAAGTATTTATAGATTTCAAGATTATTATAACCTTTCTCTTTTTTACAGAATTAAGGTTCAGTGCTTGGGATGTAGCTCAAGATAGAACACTTGCTTAGCATTCATAAGGACCTGGGTTTAAGTCCTAACACTGCACAAAAAAGAGTTGAAGTATAATCTAATTTTTCTTTAAATTATACAAATATATACTTTCCTTATTTAAAATGTGGAATTGTAAATTTGGAAATATAGAAAAAATTTTAACCTGTTTTATCACCTGTCATTAAAAGATCACTAGTCATTACATGTAGCATACTTTTATAAGATAGAAACTTAGAAATTATAACCTATTTTTCATTTAGGATGATGCTTCCCAGGATTACCTCATTTCCATTAGTAATACTTTCTTGTGACATTTTCAGATGTTGTTGCCCTAGGGCTGGTTGTAGTGGTTCCTACCTGTAATACCAGCTACTACCTACGAGGTAGAAATTGGAAGGGTGGCTGTTAGAGACCAGCCCAGGCAAAAAGTTAGCAAGATACTATGTTACAAAACAAGCCAGGCATGGTGGTACATCTGTGATCCCAGCTAAATGGAAGATGTAGGTACAAGGATCACAGTCTGATGCTGGCTTGGGCAAAAAGTGTTAAGACCCTATCCAAAAAATAACTAAAGCAAAAGAGGTGCTGGAGTTGTGATCCAAGTGGTAGAGTGTCTACCTAATGAGCAAGAGGCTATGAGTTCAAAACTCCACTACTGTCCTCCAAACTATGTTGACACACTTTATTTATATTATGGAATTCTTGTTAGATAGGCATTTTGATTTTCCAGTGTTTTACGTTTCCTTATTTCTAACTTTTATTTTGGTAATCACTTGATTTTGTTTATTTTTTTGTATGTTTTAGGAATAGCTTTTGTGTACTTAGGTTGGTGACATGTATTTGAACAGACTGAGATCTCCTATAAATCTTATTTTGTGTTCATGGTTTTAGTTATAAATGAAGTTACACATTAGTTACAAATGTGATGATGAAGGAATCGTTTTTCATTTGCAATGAATTGACATCTGTTGTACTTTAAATTTCAAAATGATATGTAAATGAAACTGATAAAAAGATTAGAAAGCTTACTTAGTGGTGGAGAAGTTGTCAAGGAAGGTGGTGTGTTTCCAAATTGAAATTGTAGGATAGGGCTGGGATGTAGCTCGGTGGTACAGCGCTTGCCTCACATGCATGAGGCCCTGGGTTCGATCCCAGCACCAAAAAAGAAAAGACAAAAAAACAAAACAAAACAAAAAAAGCAAACCTCTCCCTGAAATTGTAGGATAGTTTCTTTATTATTGTTTATTTTGTTACCAATGTGGGGTAAGACTGATTGCCTTTTTTCCTTAATTTTTCAGACTTCATATAAGACTGGATGCAACCTTGCTGAAAATGAAGAACATATAGTAGAGACATTTTTTCCTTTTTCCGTTCATGTCTTTGCTTTTCAGTCAAGCCTGTTTGCTTCATCAGAAATGTTCTTTGCAATCTCAAGAAAGAATATGTCCCAGAAATTGAGTTTACTGCTGCTTGTATTCGGACTCATTTGGGGACTGATGTTGCTGCACTATACTTTTCAACAGCCAAGACATCAAAGCAGTGTTAAGTTACGGGAACAAATACTGGATTTAAGTAAAAGATACGTTAAAGCTCTAGCAGAGGAAAATAAGAACATGGTAGATGTGGAGAACGGTGCTTCTATGGCAGGATATGGTAAGATAACACAGAGTACTTTAGTCTCTTCAGTCTGTTCCATTTATAGAAAGTCATGGAGATCAACTCATCACTTCATGTAGAGATATCTTTTTCTTGATTTTGTATTATAAATATTTTCAAATTTCTATTGAAAATTAGAAATATGATACCTATATTCATCACCTAGATTTAGCAGGTATTAACATTTTTCATTTGTTTTATCTAATTGTTGAAGTATATTTGAAGTGTATTATAGAAATTGTGACATTTCACTACTATATTTATATCTTTTTAAAAGTATGTATGTATGAGAAATATATATGTGCGTATTTCAAAATGCCCTTTACTATGTAACACAATGCATTATTAATACCTAGTATATTTAAGTTTTCCTGATTTCCCAATGCAAATCATTAATAATACATATTATTAATATAGTGTCCGTTAATTCCCGAGAAGCAGCATTTGCCTATATCCCCAGCATTGTGTTATTGCCCTGCTGTCTTTCACACACTGGGCTCCTCTGTTGCAAATGCCTTATGCCTGTCGTGTTCTGTCTTCCCTGTAAGATGAGGGGAGGTAGAGTGAGAAGGAGCAGAATGGTTCTGTCTGGAACCCTCTGTGTACACATGAGTATGTGGACATTTTCTCTAGTCCAGGATTTTTTACATTATAAGTTATATATGCATATATTTAAAGAATCAAAAGTGTCAACTTTTTGCAATGAAAAGAGCAATTCTTTCTACTACCAATAGCCTCTTATTTCCTGTTCTCTGAACCATCATTTTAAATTCTTTCATCTCAGTTTTTTGGTGATTGCCTTTATATTAAAATAACATAGTCAGTGATTTCTCAGTTATAGGCCTCTTCTGTTAACTTTCTCCTATGGAGGGTAAGGATTTAGCTTTCTTTTTCATCCACAAATGCATTCTGCCCAATCCAAATGTTGCCTTTGCAGGCACATGTCCTTGCCTTGCTATTTTTCCCTTCATAATTTTGGTTAAGATGATATTCAGTGTTTGCACCATTATAACTGTGTTAATAAGATTCATTACTGAGCCACGTAGTACATTACTTTCTCTTTCCTGTACAAATAAGTATCTGTTCTTGTTTCTTTGCCTGGTTTTCTACTCCATTTTTCCACTAATTAATTAATTAATTTTGTAGTGCTGGGGATTGAACTCAGGGCTTTGCATATGCTAGGCAAGTGCTTTACTACTGAGCTATTCCCCCAGCCAACAGTTATTTAAATATCTTCTGGTATATTTAGACACATTAGGTATTTCATCACTTTTTTTTTTTTTTGGTGATGCTAGGGTTTGAACTCAGAGCCTTGTACTTTCTAGACAGGTGCTCTATCACGCCTCCAGACCTTTTTTGCTTTAGTTATTTTTCAGGTAGGGTCTTGGACTTTTTTTTTTTGGTGAGACTGGGGTTTGAACTCAGGGCTTTGAACTTGCAAAGCAGGCACTCTTATTGCTTGAGCCACACTTCCAGCCCAATTTGCTCTGGGGTCTTGAGAAATTTTTGCCTAGGTTGGTCTTGAACTGTGATCCTCCTGATCTCTGCCTCCCAAGTAATTAGGATTACAGGCGTGAGCCACTGGCACACAGCTTCATGGACTTTTTTTGCCCAGGTCCAGCTTTGGACCATAATCCTTCTCATAGTTGGGACCACAGACACACACACCATCATACCTTGCTTGTTTGTTGAGATGGAGGTCTCTAACTTTTTGCCCAGGCTGGCCCCAAACCACAGACCTCCTGATCTCCACTTCCCAAGTAGTTGGGATTATAGGCATGTGCCACTTCATCCAACTCATTATTTTGAGGAACCCTTTCCTGGAGCTTTCTGATTGGCTCTGGTCTGAATTGTTTATTCTCTAGGCTTGCAGCTGTGAATTCTAGGATCTTACTCTGCCATCATCATGGGGTTTCTCTTACCTCTTTCTTGTGTTGGATCTCCTGTTTCTTAGAGTTTTGTAGCTTTTTTATTGGATTTTAGGGGAACACATCTGGTAGGTTCCTGAGAAAGGCGCAATTGAGGTAAAGTTTTGTGTTTCTTGTGTATCTGGAGAGGCTTTTCCCTGCAACTCTCATGCTTAATTGAAAGTTTGGCTGGGCATAGAATCCTAGCTGGAAATAATTTTCTATTTTTTCTGTCTAGTTTCCTTTTTAATTAAAACTTAATGCTATTGTGACTCTGCATCCTTTCTTTTTTCTTTTTTGCGGTATTAGGGCTTGAACTCAGGGCATTCACCTTGAGCCACTCTGCCAGTCCTTTTTTTGTGATGGGTTATTTTGAGATAGGGTCTCTGGAACTATTTGCCCAGGCTGGCTTCAAACTGCGATCCTCCTGATCTCTGCCTGCTGAGTAGCTAGGATTACAGGCGAGGGTTACCGGTGCCCAGCTCTTTCTGTTTTTTTGAAGCTTATTAGGTCTTTGCCCATATTGTCCTGAAATTTCTCAATGATGTACTTGCATGCAGGTCTCCTCCTTCTCCTCCTCCCCCTCCCCCTCCTCCTTTTTCACTGGGTTTGAACTCAGGGCCTCATGCTTGCTAGGCAAGAGTTCTGCCACTGGAGCCTTTTTTTGTGGGTGGGGAAGGGGGAGGCTGTACTGGGGATCAGACCCAGGGCTTTGTGCATGATTGATTGAATCATTTGCCACATGGGTCAGCTCAATCTCCAGCCCTAATGTATAAATTATACTTTATTTTGTGTATGTTTAAGAGAAAACATGATGTTGAGGCTTTGGTACTATCCAAGGTTTCAGTCTTTCACTAGGGTTTCAAAATGTATCCCCTGAAGATAGGGGTGGGATGGAGGTCACCATATCAGTAAATTTCTTTGGAATTATCTTTAATATCTGTGTATTTAGGTCTTTACTCTTGAGCTAGTCAGATATCCCAGAGAAACACTTCATTTCTTGCTGGGGGTAGTATAGGCTTGGAAGCCTTGTGGGATCTGAGTAGAGAAAAAAGCAGGATAAGGTTGGTCTCAGCACTCACTGTGTAAGCCTCCATTTACTCCACCTATTCTCAGGGTGGTCCGCAGGCCTTCAACTGCCTTACCTGCTTCAGAAAATGAATCTGAGATCTGCAGTGGGGGAAGTTTTTGCTATTGTCTCCTTTCTTGTTGTCTTTTTTGCTTATGGGTTTATACTTAAAAAAGTAAAACAACTTTAGTGTTTGGTGAGGTATACAGAGTCAGCATAGGTTAAATGCTTGTGCTCAGTTTACCATCTTTGCCTGGGAATGCACTGGACGCTGTATTTTTTCTTCTCCCTTTTGCGGTGATTTTCTTGAAGTGATGAGAGTTGGTCTGCACTTGCTCTTAAGGATCACAGTTAGATGACTAGAGATGAAGGGATAGAAATACTTGTCACAGGTACAGATGCAGAAGTTACATTGTTTCACATTCTGTTTGGTCCAAGGACACTGATAGAAACAATGAAGAAGCAGGTTCTTACAGAACAAGAGAAATAGTTGAAAGATAATTCCTTCCACTTACCCAGCTGTATATATATACTGGTCAGGCATCTGATAGATACCTTTATGGAGAAAGAAAAAAATTACCAAAGAGCAAACAGAACCTAAAATAAAAAGTTTCCCTGGGTGCTGGTGGCACACACTGTAATCCTAGCTACTCAGGAAGTAGAGATCAGGAGACTCGTAGTTTGAGGACAGTCCTGGCAAAAAGCGAGACCCTATCTCAAATACTCAACATAATAAAAAGAGTTGGTGGAGTGGTTCAAGTGGTATAGATAGAGCATCTGCCTAGCAAGTGTGAACCCCTGAGTTCAAACTCTAGTACTGTAAAAAAAAAAAAAAATTCCAGGACCACTGCTCAAATCTATCTCATTTTATTTCTTTTCCTTACACTCCCTACAACTTCAGACCCATCTGGAACTCATTAAATTATGATCATATTACGACTAGCTCCTCAACAAAATACTAAATTATGCTGACTATACCATGGTTTAGGAAAAAGTGTATAGTACACATTTACAAAGAATTCTCACAGACACTTGTTTTACTTAGGTCATAACAAAATAGCTGTATTTTGTAATTGATAAGCTAATATATATATATTTTTTTGTATTAAAAATTTGCTAGTTAGCCAGGTGCTGGTGATCATACCAGTAATCCTAGCTACTCAGAAGGCAGAGATCAGAAGGATCATGGTTTGAAGCCAGCCCAGGCAAACAGTTTGTGAGATGCTGTCTCAAAAATACCATCACAGAAGGGCTGGTGGAGTGGCGCAAGGTGAAGGCTCTGAGTTCAAGCCCCAGTACTGCAAAAAAAAAAAAAAAGTTTTTGATGGGTTAGAAATAAAGTAGAAATAGAATCACTTGAATTCTTATTGTTATTCCATGTTATAATCACTGTTGACATTTTGCCTTTTCCTGCTATACTTTTTTCTCTGTGTAGATGTGTACACAAGCTTGAATTTACTTATTTTCTTCAGTGCTGGGGATTGAAACCAGATAAATTTGATTTTAAAAGCAAAAATGAGACCATTTATGCATGGGTATTTTCATTTATTCACTGTTTTGGCAATGCTGGGGATTGAATCCAGGCCCCTCATACATGCCAGCATGTGCTTTATCATTGAACTGCATCCCCAACCCACATGCTTTTTATTTGTTTGTTTCAGTTCTGGGGATTGAACCCAGGACCTTGCGCATGCTAAGCAAGTGCTGTCCCTCTTTAGCTAGGCAGTCCCCACATTCGTCTCTTCAGAACTGTGTTTTAAAACTTAGTATATAGCAGAGGTTTTTTTTTGTCAGATATTTCTACATTACTTAATGGCCATGTAATATTCAAATAATTCTCAGAAAAAGTGTAAACATATTTCTAATTATATATACATATTCTATGTTTATTATGAGTATTTAGATGTATAGAAACATCTAGCATAGATAAGTAGAGCTGAGAGAAAATCAGTTATTTTGGATCCATCAGTGATTGACATACTTCTTAAATGTCTAAATAATAAATAGAAACTATTTAACTGTTTGCTTTGTTGGTTTTGTTATGTCTATTGTGATAAGTGAGGTTGGCTGTGTTCCACAAACTTTATTTAGAAAGGTAGGCAGCCAGCCTACAATAGTGCAGTATGGTAGCTGTAAGATACAGTATACATGCATATTCCAGCACATTGCTTACTTGAAACTATGGCATTGTACCATGTCTGCTGCTTTCTAACTTTTCACTTAATTACTATGGGCACATTTCCATGTTTTTGCAGTCTTTTAAATGATTTAATATTGTTTAATTTTATACATGTTCTTTTCTTACTCACTGCTAATGGATAATCTTTTTTGTGAGTTTTTTGGGGGAATAGGGCAGTTTTGGGTTGAACTCAGATTCTTGCACTTGCTAGACACTTCTCTACCACTTGAGCCACACCGCCTGCCTTCTTTTGCTTTACTTATTTTTTAGGTAGAGTCTCCCCTTTTTTGCCCAGGACTGGCCTCAGACCATGATCCTCTACTTATGGCCTCCTGCATAGCTGGAATCACAGGCGTGCACCAACATACCCAGCTTATTGGTTGAGATGAGGGGGGTTTCAGTAACTTTTTGCCTTAGCTGGCCTCAAACTGTAATTCTCCCATTCTCTACCTCCTGAATAGCTGGGATTACTGGCGTGAGCCACCGTGTCCAGCCCTTTTTTGTGAATTTTATTCAGTACTATAACTATTAGGAAAATTGAATTTGTAATTTGAAATCTCCCTTACTCACAAAATATCCAGGCCCAGATACAGAAATTTAAAGAAGAATCAACACAATACTAAGTAGTCATTTCCAGAATTTATAAGAGGAGGGAACCTTTCCAGTTTATTTTATGAAGCTAATATTACCCTTGTGCCAAAATCAAGCAAAAACAATATAAGAGATTAAAACTATAGATCAGTATTTTTCCTGAGTTTATGAGAAACTCACTAAGAAAATACTAAAAAAATTCAACTTTTTTTTTTTTTGATAATACTGGGGTTTGAACTCAGGGCCTCACGCTTGCTGGGCAGGCTCTTTACCACTTGAGCCACTCCACCAGCCCCAGCAACATTTTTAAAGTAAATTTATCATGTAGTTGCTTCTCATTCATTCTAGTTTTCACCACACCTTCTTCATGCCACACTTCAGCTTGCTGTCAAACCTCTTAGGGATTTACCTTCATTCTGTTATACTGTTCTGGTAATCCCTGCCCCTGCCCCAGTTTTCTATTTAGGCTTCTCAGGACTAAGTTGCTTCTTCTACAGACGTTGTAAAGAAGGTGACTATCAGGGAAAACAGATCCAGTATTTGTCTTTTAGCCTTATTATGGAAGGATTTTAAAAGACACACAATTTTCTCCTATTTACCAGATACTACTACAACTCTTGGAGCACTGGGGTTTGAACTCAGGGCCTCATGCTTGCTAGGCATGCACTCTGCTACTTCAGCCATACCTCTAGCCCTTTTTTTGCATTGGGTATTTTCAAGATAGGGTCTCTTGGACTATTTCCCCGGACTGGCAAGTAGTTCAGAGATCTCCTGATCTCTGCCTCCTAAGTAGTTAGGATTACAGGCATGAGCCACCGGCACCTGGCCTACTACAACTCTTGATTGAAAGGTATTAATAAAGAAATGTCTCCTCCCCCCAGTCTTTTATTTTGAAAAATTTCAAATCTACAGAAAAGTTTTAAACTTACATGGTAGGGGCTGGGGACATATCTCAGTGCTAGAGCATTTGCTTACCCTACTCATACTCCATTCAGACTCCAGACTGGCGTATGTGCACACATCATACAGCATACATCATATATCTTTCATCTAGATTCACCATTTGCTAACATTTTTTTCTATACAGGTTATCTCTTACTCCAAATGCTTGGGTCAGAAGTATTTCAGAGTTTGGGTTTTTTTTTTTCACATTTTGGAACATTTTGAATATATGTGATGATATATCTGGGCATGAGATCCATATCTAAACATGAAATTAATTTATGTTTCTTATACAGCTTACACAGATAGCCTGAGGTAATTTTATACCATATTTTTAATACGCTTACATTTGACAGTGACCTATCACGTGAAGTCAGATGTGGAATTTTCATCTGTGGCATCATTGTGGTATTCAGAGAAGCTTTGGATTTTCAGATTAGGGATTTTCAACCTGTATTTGCTTTTTTTTTTCTTAGTACTAGGGTTTGAAGTTAGGTCTTGTGCTTGTTAGGCAGGTGCTCTACCATCTGAGCCATGCTTGTAGTCCTATTCCTTTTTTTTTTTTTTTTTTTTTGAGATGGGGTCTCAAATTTTTGCCTGGGCTGACCTGGACTGCAGTCTTCCTATTTACACTTTCTGAGTAGCTGCACCATTTCATAGTCCCACTGGTAGTGTATGAGCCTTTCAGTTCCCTCACATCCTTGAAAACACCTCCCTCACTTCTTTGGTTTTAGCCATTCTGGTAGGAGTAGGTGTCAAGTGGTACCACATTGTGGTTTCAATTTGTGTTCCCCTTATGGTAGTGGTATTGGGCATCTTTTTCTTTGCAGTACTAGGGATTGAAATCAGGACCTTGTGCTTGCTAGGCAAGCACTCTTCCACTTGAGCCATACCCCCAATTCTTTTGCTTTTAGTTTGTTTGCTTGTTTATATATTTATTTTGGTGGGACTAGGGTTTGAACTCAGGGCTTTGTACTTGCAAAGCCTTCTCTCTACCACTTGAGGCACACGTCCAGTCCATATTGCTCTGGTCATTTTGGAGTTGGTATCTCTCAAACTATTTGCCTGGGCTAGCTTTGAACCGAGATCCTTCCAATCTTAGTCTCCCAGGATTATAGGCATGAGCCACCAGCATCCTGCTTTCTTTTAGTTTATTTTTCAGGTAGGGCTTTCTGCTTTTGCCTGGGCCAGCCTTGGGCTGCAGTCCTCTTACCTATGCCTCCCAAGTAGCTGTGACCACAGGCAGGTGTGAGTCACCATGACCAGCTATTTTTGAGATAGGGTCTCAATAATTTTGCCCAAGCTGACCTCTAACCACAATCCTTCTGAGGAAAGAAACTTTTATGAAGAACAATGATCATGATATTGTTTTTGCCTGACAAATTCTAATGAAACCCCTTAACCTTCCAAGTAGGTTAGGAGTCATAATCTCCTCCATCGATCTTCTGGAAGAAATTTAAGGCAGAACTACTGCTAGCATGCCTGCTGTCCTGACTAGGTTCCTGATGTTGGCTCTGAACCCTAGACTCCCCACCCTGCTTCAGTCTGGAGGGTTCAGGCTTCTTATTTCTGTCTGTCATTCACTTTCTTACTTAGCTCAGCTATCTTTTTAATTTACCTGTGTAGTCCATGGTATTCTTTACTAACTGCTTAAGAAACTCAAGGTAAATATTCTCCTTTCAGAAAGACTAACACTTTGTTTCAGAATTTGAATCTGTTCCATTTTACTAGAAAAGGGAAAGTTTCCCTTCCATTCAGAAATGTGACATTCCTTTTGGAGACTCTGTATGTGGTTTCTTTCTTTCTTTTTTTTTTTGTGGGAGGTGAGATAGGGTCTTTTTATGTAGCTCAGGCTGTCCTGGAACTTGCTGTGTAGCCCAGGCTGTCCTCCAACTCAGAATCCTCCTGTCTTAGCCTCACAAGTGCTGGGATTACAGGCATGCAATGTCGTGCCCGGCATGATGCTACTGATTAAGATAATTAAGCTTTCCCTATTTGTGGCAGGAGTGCATTCTCTCTAAAATGTTTTCTCTCAAATGAACTGATAATTGTTCACCTTCTTTTCCTCAAACCATAAAAACACATATATTAAGTGGGTTTTTTGATATGTTTTTAAAATATAGTTTTTAAAAATATTGTTTATTTTGGTTTGCCCCCTAGCGGATCTAAAAAGAACAATTGCTGTCCTCTTGGATGACATTTTGCAGCGCCTGGTAAAACTGGAGAACAAAGTGGACTACATTGTTGTGAATGGCTCAGCGGCCAACACTACCAATGGCACTGGTGGGAATTTGGTGTCAGTAACCGCAAATAAGAGGATCAATGCGTCCGGCAGCGTCAGATAGCAGTGAGGGAGCCCTGGGCCGCTGCATCCACTATGGAGGTTTCCTGTCACAGGAAGTTATTTTAATTGCTGGCTAGGACAGTAATACTTTACAAAAAAGCTGTTCACATTTTCAAGGAGTTTGCTGGATTCATGGAACAAATTCTGTATATAAAATTTTAAATGATACTAGATGTTTTCAGACAGGTCTCAGTTATACTCTGTCCTTAAAGGGAATTTGGTAACACTGTTGATACAATAAACAGGTAGGTGATCTTTGTGTAAATCTTTCCTGTTTGAGATCAAGTTGAAACATAAACACTAAAAGACATGGATTTATTTCCATTAAATATTATTTAAGTATATAACATGTTTTTAGGTCAGTGGAGAATATTGTTATTGAATCATCCTGTCATTTGTTCTCAGTAGTTGTAACTGTTGACTAAGGCTATTAAGAAGTGTGCTTCCTTCCACTAGTATATTTTGTTACTCAGATTACAAGCAGAGAAAGGAAGGAGAATGATGAAAGTAATATTTTGAAATCATGACCCAAAGAATGTCTTCATTTGCACTATCCTTCAAAATAACTGAAGGTTAATTGTATATTTTTTAAAATCACATTTGTAAGAGTATAATCTTGAAATGGGTAGCAGTCACTGTCCATAACCTATCCTAAATGTTGGTAGCAATTCAATAACAACATTAAAATAATATGTCTAATCTCATACTTAAAAATTTCTTACATATATTCTGAAGAATAAAAGATATTTTTATGATGAAATAAAGATGACTTAAGTATTCATGATTTTTCACATACATGAATGTTGATTTAAAAGTTTAATCCCATTGTCGTGTGCCTGTAGTCCCAGCTACTTGGGAGGCTGAGGCAGGAGCATTGAAAGTCCAAGGCCAGCCTGGTCTATATAGGAAGACCCTGTCAAAAACAGGAAAAGCTTGACCCCTTGTGTATGCCATCAGGAAAGCACATTATTTCCTTGTTTTGGTAATTTTTGCTTTTGTTGTGTGGGTGGGGGAGGAGGGGAACTCTTGAGGACTTTAGCCGGATGTATATAATAAAGGTAATTGTGCTACATAAAATTGCTTGGAAAATGTTACTGTTACTTTATGTTATATAAGAGTATCATGCTTTATGCAACTTTGGATTAGATACCCTTTTTATATGTTGACCACTTAAAATATCCAAGAACATTTCAAATATAATTTATGAAGATAGACTATCTTTTCAGGAAAAGAGCTACTGTATACAGCACAAGAAATCTTAATCTTGGGTAATTCTAGTATAAAGTACACCTTTATTTAAATTTCCGTTGTAGCAAATCTAATTGCTATATGTCCTATATTTCATAGTATTTATTCTATGTAAGAACTGCTTACATGCAGCTAGCTTCTAGATTTAGAGTATATTGAATTTAGTTTTAGATATTATATTGTTCTTTATTATAATATGCTACCACAAGTAGTAGCAATAATTATAATATTTTGTTAAACTAAGTATGAGAAAATATTGTTTTGTGAAAGATAGCTTTCAAACTGTTTTCTCTGTATGTTTATGTGAAGAAATTATATACCATTGCCAGGTGAAGTTTGGAGTAATTGTTTGGTCTCTGATTAGATGTGAACTTTTCATTTTTGTTTTCAGGGATGAAATAAAATAACATTATTTGTACTTATAAAGTGTTACATGCTTTTTTCTTTAATAGTAGGCATGCATTTAATAATTGGTAAACGATTAAAAAGTATCTTAACATAATTTTGGGTTTGTTGCATCAATTCCAGGTAAAACTTTTAAAAGAGGAAAATTGAAGGTTATCTATAGAGTCTCTCATTTATACCTAGGTAAGGCTAAGGGGTCTGAGTGCAGAGACAGATTTTTTCCTGATACTAGGGTAGTTATCTCATAATACTAATATTAATATACCATCTCAAAATTCTAGTGTAATTTCTTCTGGTTAATATTGGCTTTTTGTTGTTTCAGTGCTGGGTGTCAGATCTGGGACCTTGCACATGCTAGTCAAGTGCTCCCACTGAACTACACACATAGCCCCAACTTTCATCTTATTCCTTTACTATGTAGACCAGGCTGGGCTTGAACTTAATCCTCCTGCTTCAGCATCAGTAGCCCTCAGTAGCTGGAGTACAGGCGTGCACACCGGCACTTTGAACCTTTATTTATGTTTTAGATGTGTCTATAGCCTATGATCCACTCAACCTCAACCTTTTATTCTCTCTAATCAAGATTCTGTTTAATTGGCAAGTTTCATCTATTTTACTCTAATTACTGGTATGTTTTTATTTACTTATACCATCTTATTTTATGCTCTTTATCCTTATTTGTTATAGAAAAATAAATAGCCATTTCTGTTATCACACAGAAAATTTTGTGACCAAAATGTGTGTGGAGTTTTTCCCACACTCAAAGCAATTCTGCAGTGGATACTATAGCTAAGTATCCTATAATTCAGTTTAGCTCTGATGCAGTTTGCTGAGCATAGGTTCAAGTCTCAGTCCCACAAGATGTCAGATGCTACTCGCAAATTCCAGGGTCTGAGCAAATGGCTAAAAATTGGTAATTTGATGAAATTCTCTGAGTTGGATTAATTTGTGAGAGACTCACAGGATTCAGAGAAACACTTTAGGTATGTTTACCCATTTATTACAAAGGATATTTTGAAAGATAGAAATGGTAGCCAGAGGAAGAGATACTGAGGGCGGGATAGGTGGGAAGAGGTGCAGAGCTTCCATAACTCTCTAGTTGCACATCCTCCAGGCTCTTCCATGTGTTCAGCAACCTGGAAGCTCTTGGAACCCAGTCCTTGCAGTTTTATGGAAGCTTCATTAAGTAGCATGATTGGTTACATCACTGGCCATTGGTGATCAACTGAACCTTGGGTTCCTCTCCCCTTCTTGGAGACAGAAAATGTGGGGCTTAAAGTCCCAACCCTCTAATCACATTGTTTTCCCTGACACCAGCGTCCCCCATGTGAGGCTGTCCAGGACCACCTAGCCATCAGTCCTCTCATAATCATATAAAAGACACATCTCTCTCAGTTCTCCAGCTTGTGGCTCAAGCCTGTAACACCAGGTCCTAGGAGGCTGAGCTGGGAGGCTCACAACTTGAGGTCAGACTGTACAAAAAGTTTGGGAGATCCAATCTCAACCAATAAAAGCTGGGCATGGTGGCCTGTGCCTGTCATCACAGCTATTGGGGAAACTTAGGCTGGGTCAGGGAAAAAGTTTGACCCTTTCCCAAAAGAAAAAGAACAAAAAGGGCTGGTGGCAAGGCTCAAGTGGTGGTAGAACACCTGCCTAGTAATTGTGAGGCCCTGAGTTCAATCCCTAGTACTGGTCTCCCCCAAAATCACTTTATTTCTTCCTAGAATTTTAGGAGCTATGTGCCAGGAAATGAGGGTGAAGACCAAATATATATTCCTAATTGTATATATGTTTCTAAATATATATTTCTAATTATAAATCACATCACTTTTTCTTTTTTTGGTGTTTTTGAGACAGGATCTTGCTATGTAGCCCAGGCTGGCCTCGAACTTGCAGTTGTCCTACCTCAGCCCCCCAAGTGCACAGTTTCTTAAATGCTTTTTTTCTTCTTTCCTGCGTCCTACGAGGTTAATGCTGTTTTCTTTGTTCTTCTTTTCCCCTTTACAGTTTTGTAAGTAATATATTCAATTTCTAGTCGTACGTTAATTACCTTTAAATATTTCATGCTTCTTTGACTTAAAATTAAAATTAGGGGATGGGTGTGGTGGTTCACATTTGTAATCCCAGCTACTCGGGAGGCAGAGTTAGGAGGATTGTGGTCTGAAGACTCCTGGAAAAAAGCATGAGACCCTATCCAAAAAACTAAAAGCAAAAGGACTGGGGGGCATGGCTCAAGCAGTAGAGCACTTGTTCACACTCCAGCACCTTAATAAATAAATAAATACATACATACATAAATAAATAGTAAAAAACCTTGACCTTCTCCTAGAACAATAGAATCTGGAAATTGTTAACTATTCCCTTCTTATCTTTTGTTAAAAGATCATTAAAGTCAGTTTTGTTGTTTCTTGAGATGCAGTTTTCATTTTTTTGAGACAAAGTCCCACTATGTTGCCCAGGCTGCCTTGGAACTCCTGGGCTCAAGTGATCCTGCTGCCCAAGCCTCCCAAGTAGCTGGGATTACAGGTCTGTGCCACCATGCTCCACTTTAAAGGCAGGACTGTGGAGGTAATGAGTTTATTCTTTTTAGATTAGTTCACACTTTTAAATTTACAGTTCTGTGAGTTTTGACAAATGACTTACAGGCATGTAACCTCTATCATGAGATATTTTCGAGGAAGAAAATAAAAATGAATGAGGCTTCATCTGGGGTACTTAAAGTGTACTTGGGAGGTGTTGTTAAATCAGGTCAGAGACATGTCTGCAGCTGGACCTTCAAAGTGGGCTTCCCGCATGTGTGACCCAGATGCATGTTGACCTTGGTCTGACTGCAGTTCTCCAGCTCTTGTGAACCATTTGTGAAGTACCCCTTTCCCCTAAATTACCTAGCGATCAAGACGACACTCAATCCCTTTGTAACAAAACAGTGTAACTCTGACTGTACTACAGTAAGGCCACTTTATTCATGGATTTATTGCATATGGTTTTGACCAAGCACGATTAAAAAAAAAATCAAATGTCAAAACTAAAAAATCAATTCCCACACGTGCATTACTCAGCTCAGTGAATGTGGAGAAGCTCTCAGTCAGTCCCGCGTTATCCTCAGCTGTGTTTTAATCATTGCGTGGTCTGTGAAGATATTGCCTCCCCCAAAGCAAATGGTGTCCAAATTGCAAGGTAGAAGTGGACTATGTTTAATTGAAGTAATAAAATAAAAATTTGAGATTCATTGAAAGGCCACGTGTCCTTAGCAGAAGTAAGGCAGCATTCTGGGAAAGATAAGCCAAGCATCTGCAGTACAGCACTGAACTCTGTATCCTGAGCACAAGGTTTTTCCTCAAGGGGATGGTGGCCCCTTGGAGCCACATACCCTTGGATACCAGTCACAATTCCTGATAAGCAAATAATGTAGCCACTGCCTTGCAATTTTAAGTATAAATATAGCCACCATTTTTTTAAAAACCTCAGAGCACATTTTCAAGACTGCTTTAATCCTCTTTTCCTTGATTACAATTGTATTTAGTCCCAAACAGATATAATTATTTTGGTTCTTCACTATGTCAATTTTACATTTGGTTGACAATATCTAGAACATTTCCACCATCCCAGAGAGTTATCTGGGATTCCTTTGCACCTTAATCCCTTAACCCTGCATGTGCTGATCCACTTGCTCTCTCTAAAGCTTTGCCTTTTTCAGAATGTTCTATAAAAGGAATCCATTATGCAGCTTTTTGTGTGCTTGGCTTTTTACCGTTAGCATATAACACTCTTTTAAGAGCTATTCGTGTTGTAGCATAAATCAATAGTTCTTTTATTGCCGAGTGCTACCCCGCTACATAGGTATGCTATCTGGGTATCTGTTCTTCAGCTGAAGTTGGGCTGGCCCTAACTTCTGGTGATTATCAATAAAGCTAATGTAAACATTCTGTGTAGGTCTTTGTGTTTATATATGTTTATTATTTCTCTTGAATAGATACAGATATATGTGACATTGCTGGGTTGTATGCTAAGTGCACGTTTAACTTTACAAGAAAACACCAAACTATTTTCCAGAGTGGCTGTATTGTTTTATATTGAAGAGTTCTAATTGTTCCGCATCTTCAACAGCTCTTTTACAAAATCTAGCTGTCCTAATCATTACCAAACGCAGGTCCGGCCACTCACCACTTAAAAGTCAATATTCTGGAGATGAGAGTTGGTGGCATAGAAACTGCTTTTATTCAGGGGCCAGCATTCTGAGAGGATGGAGGGGTCACCATTCTCAAAGCTGCATCTTGGGGAACTCGGGTGCAAAGGGCTTTTAGAGGGAGGGAAAGGAGCAGGGCAGGAAGGCTGTGTGCTGAGCCAGGTCTTCATCACTCACAATGTGTGTCTCAGTTTTTTTCCTTCTTCTCTGGCTGAAACGTCACAATTGAACTTCACCTCCTTGACCTGGTTCTTTTAGTTCTTTTTTGCAAGTTAAACCTCATACAATTTACGTGGTTTGTGTTAGTTAAGGCATAGAACTAAAGAATAAGGAAGCACATTACACATTCTGATATTATTTAAACATCACCAGATGTTCTGGGCTCTAAATCTAAATAAAGATTATTTAGCGGTTAACACCTTAGTCATTTAGGTGTGGCTGGCTTCTCGGTAGAATTTGGAATGCTGGGCAACTAAGCCTTGCAGAGGAGGCGCCACTGTTACACAATCACTGCGACTAAATGATTAGCTTAATTAATCAATCATTTTGAACAGTACTCAGCTGGAGACTAAGGTCATCTCTCTGCACATGGTATAAACTCTCTCTCTGATTCTTTGTCTTGTGCAGTGCTCTGTCTTCCTGGATTATCTTTTCCCCTTCATTTTAAGGAAAATGTCTTGGGCTGCTGGAGTGGCTCAAGTAGTAGAGTGCCTGCCTAGCAAGTGTGAAGCTCTGAGTTCAAACTCCAGTGCTGCCAAAAGAGAATGTTTGGCCTGTTTGGTTTCCTCTTCCTTGTGCTGCAGCCTTGGACCTTGCACAATAAACTGGAGGCAGTGGGAAGGCTCACCACATTTGTTTTCCTTCTCTTGGGCATCACTGTTCTGATTTCCTGTTGTCCTGTGTGTGAAAACGGCCCTTTTATATATTTTACCCTGTTTTTTACTTGTTATTTTTCTTTGACTGCTGTAGCAAATGACCACAAATTTGGTGGGATAAAGCGACATTTATTCCCTTAGAGCTCTGGAGTTCAGAAATCTGAAAATCAGTTACACTGGCTGAAACAAGGTGCTGGCCGGGCTGTGCTCTGTCTGGAGGTCTAGGACAGAATGGTTTCCTTGCCTTTCCAGCTTCTGAGCTGTGTTCTTTGCATTCCTTTGCTCAGGGCCCCTCTGTCCCTTTCCAAAGCTTGCAGTGTAGCCTGAGGGCTGGGGGTGTAGCTCAGTGGTAGAGGGTATGCTTAGCATGCAATCCCAACACCAAATGGTGTTTCCCCCACTCTTATTCGTTGTATTCTTTAGAAAATAATAAATGTACTTATTTCATGGTCTCTACCTAATAAAATCCTCTTAGGCAAAGTTCTTTGTGGTGTAATCCTGTAGTTTGTTGTGGTTAATGATATTCATTCTTTCATTCTAGGTTGTTTTTGTTTTGTGATTTTGATTATAGTGGCAATCCTGCTAGGCCTAAATTGAAATTGTATCTTGACATTGATTTTGTATTTGCTTTCTGCTAGGGAGCCTGGGACTGTTGTTATCAGTGCAGGACTGATTTTTATCTTTTTGCCTTGGGAGTTAAAAAACCAAGCAGGTGCTGGAATTTAAGCCCCAAGCTCCTGTGAGGGCAGGATTATAAGAGTAAGGGTGGCCTTTTCCACCCCCTGACATGAGGAAAAGTAGCCTTTTATTGTCATCTTTACAGGCATGTCCCCCTCCCCCTTCCTTTCATTGATGGCTTGTGTGTGTAGCCCCAATCTTCTGCCCTAACACAGTCTTGTAACTGAAACCCTTGCTTCTGTTCCATGCAGCCCAGCTTCTGCTCAAGAATTCTTAACTACTCTGATTTTTAATTTCTCCTTTTTTTTTTTTTTTTGCTCATGGGCATTTCTTTTATTTATTTATCATTTGGGGGTTGGAGGAGAACCAATACGGGCTCACTGTCTTGTCCTTTCCTCTGGCACTACTCGCCATAACTCTAGTGACTTAAGTATTTATGAATACTATTCCTCTGAAACCAAGACTGCACTTTATTGACCTTTTCACCTCTATGTCTATTCTGCTCCTGTCACTTATTCCCATGGTCACACCCCAAATCTTACCAATAACCACACCTTTTCCATAACATTTAAGCATCATACCTGAACACCATTTCCCCCACTGCTTTTTTTTTGGTGGTACTGGAGTTTGAACTCAGGACCTCAGGCTTGCTTGGTTATTTATCACTTGAGCCGCAACTCTAGGCCTTTTTGGTTTTAGTTATTTTTCATGTAGGGTCTTGCACTTTTTGCCTGGCTGATCTGGACTGTGATCTTCCTACTTAAGCTTCCCATGTGTCTTGGATCACAGGTGCTTGTCCCTGTACCCAGCTTTTTCATTGAGATGGGGTTTTGGAAACTTTTTGCCCAGGCTGGCCTCAAATCTTGATCCTCCTGATCTCTGTCTTAAGAGTAGTTGGGATTACAGGCGTGAGTTACCATGCCTGGCCTCATTTCCTGTCTTTACAGCACACTCCTTCCAGTCCCTTGACTCCAGTAATTCACCTCCTCAAGATCTCCAATCTATTGACCCTCTATCTTATTACTGCTCTTGTGCTCCTTTATGTGCTTACTGTCTCTGTTTTCCAGTGTAGATGCTACAGTTTAGTGTTATAGCTTCTCTAATGAACAACCCAACTCCCTTGCATCTCTCTCCTGGTGTGCTTATAGCATTTAAGTCCCAGCTGTATTTATTCCATGATTATGGGTACTACCTGATCTCTGTTTTATTTCATGGCCTCTTTAACCATAAGTAGATTCTTTTTTTGGGGGGGGGCAGTACTGAGGTTTGAACTCAGGGCTTTGCGCTTGCTAGGCTGTCACTCTACTGCGTGAACCACACCTCCAGCCCTTTTTGCTCTAGTTACTTTTGAGATAGGGTTGTTAGAAATACTGTGGTGCTGCCATGATCACAAATCAGACACATGCTCAAAAGCTGATGGACGAGGCAAAATTTACTTCTTCAGAAGGGTGTGTGTGTCTCTTACCTAAGTCAGGCAAGCCAGCACATGCACACACACACGGGGACAGAGGCATCGTCTCAGTTTTTATCCCTGACGTAGGACTGCCCCTTGCTCTAAGGAGAGAGCTTGGGTTCACAGTCTTTGTGATTGGCAAAGGTCGAGGTTTAGGGGAGGGCATAGGGGAAGAGCAGACATGATTGGAAAGCATAGATATGAGATTGGTGTACCCAAAGACAAAGAGGTGACCATAGTGTGGGAATTTCTAGGATTCTGGAGAAACTGAGGCCTGAAATGACTGTTTGACCTGGAATGGCAGCACCAAGTATATAATTAACCTGTGGGCCAAGGGGACCTTGAAATAGAGGTTCCTTTAGACAATGATTATCCTAAGACTAGCAGTTTGAGTTTTAAAACATGGGATGACAAACAATTCTCTGCTTAAAGGTAGAAACTTTATAGCCAGGCAACGTGCCACCAAGCACATAGACAACTGGGGAAATGAGCTAATAGCCACACAATGACAGACATACTTCATAGTGTGATACTGGGGGAAAGAGGCTCAAGTCCAGGCCCTCAGATTAAGTCTCATGATCTACTGACTGAGCTAGCTCTGACAGAAAAGACCCAATTTAGCTGATTCTCACAAGCTGTAGTATTTTTCTCTTCCTGTTGTCCTGGACCTCAATCCTCCTGTTTTATGCTTCCAGAGTAGCTAGGATGACAGACGTGCACCACTGTGCCCAGCTATTAAGTACATTCTTAAAAGCCATCTATCTGGTGGTAATTCTACTGACCTAGTCAACTTATCTTTAGCTCTACTTAACTGCTTCATACCTTCTCTCTCTTTAATTCCCTGATACTTCTCTTTATTCTGCATTAGTAAGCTTACTTCATATTTTACTAAAAAAAAAGAAATAACTAAAAACTTCCAAGCAGGAATGGTGGCACACAACTGAAATCCTAGCATTCAGGAGGCTGAGATAGGAGGGTTGCAGGTTTGAGGCTGGTCTGGGCTACATAGTGATATACTGTCAGAAAGAAGGAAGGAAGGAAGGAAGGAAGGGAGGAAAGAAAGAAGGAAGGAAAAGGAAAAAGAACTTCTACATGTTTCCTCCAGCAAATTTTGTGATCTGATTTCCTCTTTACCTGTACACTTCCAAACTTAACTTTTCTTATAGCAGCCAAAAAGCCCGTGTTTCTAAGGCCAGTATATTCACTTGATCCTCTTTTTCCAAATCATTGATTTTTCTCTTCTCTCTTCCCTTTTCTGCCTCAATACAAACATGCTGTGCCAGGCATGGTGGTACATACCTATAATCCCAGCACTAGGAAGATGAAGCAGGAGGATGGTGAATTGGAGGCCAGCCTCAGCTAAGTAATGAAATTCTGTCTCAAAAAGCAAAAAATAAACAAACAAAAATACATACATGCTGCAACATTCTTGCCTCAAAGTGAAAAAAACAACTCAAAATGGGAATAAAAACAACACCCCCTGCTTTTTTTGTTTTTTTAGTACTGGGGCTTGAACTCAGGGCCTTCACCTTGAGCCTCTCTGCCAGCCCTTTTTTTGTGTGTGTTGGTTATTTTTGAGATAGAGTCTCATGAACTATTCGCCCAGGCTCAGGCTGGCTTTGAACTGGGATCATCCTGATTACTGCCTCCTGAGTGCTAGGAGTACAGGTGTAATGTAATCCTAATTACCCTCCAGCTGTTTTTGACCCCACTTTCTCTCTTTCAGCTATGGCCACTGTATGAGTCACTTATTGTTTATAGCAAATTACCACAAAGATTAGTAGCTTAAAGCAAAACTCATTTGTTATCTCACAGTTTCTGTCCTATCAAGGGTCTAGGTGCACATTAACTGGGTCTTCTGCTAAGTGTCATACAAAGTTGCAATCAAGGTAGTGGTCAGAGCTGAGGTCTCTTCTGAAGGTGTGACTTGCAGACTCAGGCCACCGATGGCTGGATTCAGTTCCTTGCCAGCTGTTGGGCTAAGGATTTCAGGTCCTTGCCGGTTGGTGGCCAGAGGCCACCCTGGGCTCCTTAGTATGTAGCCCTTTCAACTTGGCAGCTTGCTTCAGCAAACCGTGCAAGCCAAGAAGGCAAAGGAGAGAAGTTGGCCAAGATGGAAGTCACATCTTTTACAATCTCATCATGGAAGTGACATCTAAATGCTGCTGTGCTCTTATTGGTTATAAGCAAGTCACACAAGGGGAATGGATTATACGAGGTTGCAAATACCAGGGGCCTTGGGGGTCACTTAGAGGCTGCGTAGCACAGCCTCTTCTCTCCTTCATTTCCTTCCTGAGTCCACTGCAGCTACACTTACCAAGGCCAAACCCGATGGTCAATTCAGTATTTACTTTCTTGAACTGCTTCAACTGTATTTAGCACAGTTGTTAACTCTCTCTTTATTAATTCATGAAGATTTTCAAACATCCACAAAAATACACAAAAGCAGACTTCCATAGACTCCCACGTGCCCACCTGCTGGCTTCACCAGCTGTCAACATTTTGCTGTACTTGTTTCACAATCACTATCACTCATCCCTTTTTCTTATATAACCATTTCTGAAGACCCAATACAAATTATGCAGATTTTCCTGATTATCTTAAAAATGAATTTTTGTAATTGCTTTTCCAAACTAGAATCAAATCAAGGTCCATGCATGGAATTTGGTCCTGATCTTTTTTTTTTTGTATGGGGTTTGAAGTCAGGGCCTCATACTTGTTAGGCAGGAACTCTCCCACCACTTAAACCACTCTGCCAGCCCTTCCTGTAGAATGTCTTTTTTTTTTAAGGACAATGTGAGGGAGTACTCAGCTGCAGACACTTTATATTTTAATGCTTTGTTTGCTGCAATGTTCTTCGGTTTCTTTCTTTTTTATTTTGTTTTGTTTTGGTGGTCCTGGGGGTTGAACTGAGGGCCTCACACTTGCTAGGCAGGCACTCTACCACAAGAGCTAGGCCGCCAGCCCTTCCTGTAGGATGTCTTGATTGCTTCCTTGTACTGTTTTATTTTCATCTCTGTCATCTATGTTTCCTGGAGTCTAGAAGTTAGATCTAAATACACTTAGTTAAATTTGTTTCAAAGTTTTAACAGGAATACTTTATAGGTAAAGCTAAAAAGTTGACGTACTTCACATTATTTCGTTATTTCAAGAGCATATGGATTCAGATGGTGAGACAGTTGGCGACAGCCAATTCCTTCCTCTTCACTTTAGTTTCTCATCAGTGTTTCATTTAATGATTCTAGCGTCTATTGATGCCTGTTTCCTGATTCACTCGAAACTATCAGGGGTTGCAGCAGAGTGGTTTTTAGTTCCTTCCGCATTTATTCGCTAGGATTCTTCTGTACAGAATTTATATCCATTAAGACTATTTGGTGACCCTGAAATACTATTCCTACCAGAATGACAGGAAACAGCTTTAATTATTTCCTTTTAACTAATTAATTTTAGAGTAATATATTGATTACCTTCGTGGTAATGATTGTATTTCTCTCTTTTTCATCTTTGGAATATCACTATGAACTCATGGCCTTACACTTCTTATGTATTTCTATCGATTGCAGGTTTTTGATGCTCAACTTATTCTATTCTGGCAAAAGGGGAAATCGTTTAGGTTTCTGTATTCATTTGATATGGCAACAGTTTTAAAAATTGTTTTAATTGGTAAGTAGAATTATGTTTGTAGTATACAACATGCTATTTTGATATATATGATGGTATAATCAAATCAAGTTAATATATTTATCACCTCATCTTTTTTACTCTTTTAGCAAGTTTTAAGTATTCAATGCATTATTATCGACTATGGTCACCATGTGGTAAAATTGAGCTCCAGAACTTATTCCTCCTATGTAACTGAAACTTTGCACCCTTCAATCAATACTTGTCTATTCTGTCTTACCCACTCCATTGGAGTCCCTGGTCCCCACCATTTTGTTTTCTGCTCCTAAGTTTGACTTTTTTAGATTCTCCATTATTGGTGAAATCATACAGTATCTGTCTTTCCATGACTGGCTTATTTAGCAGGATGTCTTCCAGGTTTATCTACATTATTGCACGTGATAGGCTTTCCTTCTTTTTAAGGGCTGAGTGGTATTCACTTATATGTGAATATTTCTTATCCATTCATTCATCAATGGACACTCAGGTTGGTTCACTGTCTTGGCTGTTGTGAATAATGATGGAATGGACGTGGAATACATCTAGGTATTTGATATGGTGACTTTGTTTCCTTTGGATCTGTACCCATGAGTGGTAGTTCTAGTCTTCAATTTTTTGAGGCATCTCCATATTGTTTTCCATAATGGCTGAACTAATTTACATACTTCTTTTGTTTTGTTTTTTGGGCAATACTGGGGTTTGAACTCAGGCCTTGTGCTTGCAAGGCAGGTGCTCTACCACTTCAGCCACTCCACCAGCCTCTAATTTGCATTCTTACCAACAGTATCCAAGGGTTCCCTGTCCTCCACATCCTCAGCAACACTTATCGTTTGTATTTTTGATAATAGCAATTCAAACAGGTTTGAGATGATGCCTCCTTCTGGTTTTAATTAGGCAATATTAGTTTTTGAAAGCTTCCTTGCTTTTTGGCACAGTAAGATTTCCCAACTGCAACTGGTACATTCATTTGAATTGACTGCTTATTTAAAAAGAACTTATTCTTTTTAGTGTGAAATGGTGTTTCAAAAATGGTTGCTGCTGGGTTATAATTGTTCCTTGACCTTCTCAGTGGACAGAGATAGACAAAAATAAAAAAATTAGGAGTTTATGCTAGTATTTATAACTACAGTCTAAGTTTTCTTTTTACTGATCTTTTTATGTTGAACATTAGGTTTTAGTAGCTCTAACATAATTTCTTAGTTGTAGTATGTCAAGATAGGCATATGTTCCAAAATAATAACAGTATTGATATTAACAATAATATTAAATGAGGCTAGATAATTTAGGACCTGTTTGCCCTCTTACTTTTTGTTCTAAGAATGTATCCCTCTGAAAAATGTACAGTTAAAGTATTTTTGTTCCAAAGTCTGTTGAACAATTTTTCTCTCTGGGATTTCATCACCAAACTGATTTCCTATTGCATCTATTTGTTTTAGTTTTCTTCAAATTCTAGGCATTGTTTCTTCTTTTTCTTTTTTTTTAAATGTAGTTCCTTGTTTACTACCACCTTTTTTTTGTTTTTTGGTGGCACTGAGGTTTGATCTCAGGGCCTCAGGCTTGCTAGGCAGGTGCTCTACCACTTGAGTCACTCTGCTAGCTCTTTTTTGTGATTCCTCCTCCCCCATTGAGTCTTACTTTGAACTTTGATCCTCCTGATCTCTACCTCCTGAGTAGCTAGGATTAAAGGTGTGAGCCACTGGTGCCTGGCTACTACATCCTTCTTGAAATAATTATTTTTCATATCTTCTGTGACATCACATTTTCTTGTGTTTTATTTTTTTCTTACTCACTGGGGGAGTCTACTCATTCTCTTCCCTGGTTCTTCTTCCTCCTCTAAACTCAGGAGTGTAGTAGGACCTGTGTCCTTCTGCATTTGCATTTACTCCTTAGTAAACTCATCTGATGTCCCTTTTTCTTTCTTTCTTTCTTTCTTTCTATTTTTTTTAAGTCAGGGTCTCACCGTGTAGCCCACACTGCTGGCCTTGAACTCATAATCCTCCTGCCTCAGCCTCCCGAATATTGGAATTATAGGTGTGCACCAGACCCCTGGCAGACTCCATGGCTTTATTTTTTAAATTTTATTCGTATGTGCATACAATGTTTGGGTCATTTCTCCCCCCTTCCCCCACTCCCCCTTCCCCCCATTTACTCCTCGATACCCAGCAGAAACTATTTTGCCCTTTTTTTTTATTTATCTATTTATGTGTTTATTTAAATACGTATTTGTTCACCAATTCATTTTTAATTTATTCCTTGATACATTAATGTATAAACTGATATATCTATGTATCTATGTATTTATTAGTTTATTTATTGTCATTCATTTATTCAATTGAGTATTAATTTTTTTTTCTTTTATTATTCATACGTGCATACAAGGCTTGGTTCATTTCTCCCCCCTGCCCCCACCCCCTCCCTTACCACCCACTCCCCCCCTCCCTCTCTCCCCCCTCAATACCCAGCAGAAACTATTTTGCCCTTATTTCTAATTTTGTTGTAGAGAGAGTATAAGCAATAATAGGAAGGAACAAGGGTTTTTGCTCGTTGAGATAAGGATAGCTATACAGGGAGTTGACTCACATTGATTTCCTGTGCATGTGTGTTACCTTCTAGGTTAGTTCTTCTCAAACTAACCTTTTCTCTAGTTCCTGGTCCCCTTCTCCTACTGGCCTCAGTTGCTTTAAAGTATCTGCTTTAGTTTCTCTGCATCGAGGGCAACAAATGCTAGCTAATTTTTTAGGTGTCTTACCTATTCTCACCCCTCTCTTGTGTGCTCTCGCTTTTATCATGTGCTCAAAGTCCAATCCCCTTGTTGTGTTTGCCCTTGATCTAATGTCCGCATATGAGGGAGAACATACGATTTTTGGTCTTTTGGGCCAGGCTAACCTCACTCAGAATGATGTTCTCCAATTCCATCCATTTACCAGCGAATGATAGCATTTCGTTCTTCTTCATGGCTGCATAAAATTCCATTGTGTATAGATACCACATTTTCTTAATCCATTCGTTGGTGGTGGGGCATCTTGGCTGTTTCCGTAACTTGGCTATTGTGAATAGTGCTGCAATAAACATGGGTGTGCAGGTGCCTCTGGAGTAACCTGTGTCACAGTCTTTTGTGTATATCTGCAAGAGTGATATTACTGGATCATATGGTAGATCAATGTTTAGCTTTTTAAGTAGCCTCCAAATATTTTTCCTGAGTGGTTGTACTAGTTTACATTCCCACCAATAGTGTAAGAGGTTCCTTTTCCCCCCTGCATCCTCGCCAACACCTGTTGTTAGTGGTGTTTTTGATGATGGCTATTCTAACAGGGTGGAGGTGGAATCTTAGCGTGGTTTTAATTTGCATTTCCTTTATTGCTAGAGATGGTGAGCATTTTTTCATGTGTTTTTTTGCCATTTGAATTTCTTCTTTTGAGAAAGTTCTGTTTAGTTCACTTGCCCATTTCTTAGTTGGTTCATTAATTTTGGGAGGATTTAGTTTTTTAAGTTCCCTATATATTTTAGTTATCAGTCCTTTGTCTGATGTGTAGCTGGCAAATATTTTCTCCCACTCTGAGGGTGGTCTCTTCAGTTTAGAGACCATTTCTTTTGTTGAGCAGAAGCTTTTTAGTTTTATGAAGTCCCATTTATCTATGCTATCTCTTAGTTGCTGTGCTGCTGGGGTTCCATTGAGAAAGTTCTTGCCTATACCTATTAATTCCAGAGTATTTCCTACTCTTTCCTGTATCAACTTTAGAGTTTGGGGTCTAATATTAAGATCCTTGTTCCATTTTGAGTTAATATTGGTATAGGGTGATATACATGGATCTAGTTTCAGTTTTTTGCAGACTGCTAAACCAGTTTTTGTTGAAGAGGCTGTCTTTTCTCCATCGTATATTTTTAGCACTTTTGTCAAAGACAAGTTGGTTATAGTTGTGTGGCTTCATATCTGGGTCCTCTATTCTGTTCCACTGGTCTTCATGTCTGTTTTTGTGCCAGTACCATGCTGTTTTTATTGTTATTGCTTTGTAATATAGTTTGAGTCGGGTATCGTGATACCTCCAACATTGTTCTTTTGACTGAGTATTGCCTTGGCTATTCGTGGCCTCTTGTGTTTCCATATAAGTTTAACGGTAGATTTTTCAATCTCTTTTAATGAATGTCATAGGAATTTTGATGGGAATTACATTAAACATGTAGATTACTTTTGGGAGTATAGATATTTTTACTATAGTGATTCTACCAATCCATGAGCATGGGAGATCTCTCCTCTTTCTATAGTCTTCCTCAATCTCTTTCTTCAGAAGTTTATAGTTTTCCTTGTAGAGGTCATTCACATCCTTTGTTAAGTTTACACCTAGGTATTTGATTTTTTTTGAGGCTATTATAAGTGGAATTGTTTTCATATATTCTTTCTCAGTTTGTTCATTATTAGTGTATAGAAATGCTAATGATTTTTCTATGTTGATTTTATATCCTGCTGTCTTGCTATAGCTATTGATGGTGTCTAGGAGCTTTTGAGTAGAGTTTTTTTGGGTCTTTAAAGTATAGGATCATATTGTCTGCAAATAGGGATATTTTGACAGTTTCTTTACCTATTTGTATTCCTTTTATTCCTTCTTGCCTAACTTGTCTGGCTAGGAATTCCAGTACTATGTTGAATAGGAGTGGAGATAGTGGGCATCCTTGCCTAGTTCCTGATTTTAGAGGGAATGGTTTCAGTTTTTCTCCATTAAGTATAATGCTGGCTGTAGGTTTGTCATATATAGCTTTTATAATGTTGAGGTACTTTCCTTCTATTCCTAGTTTTCTTAGAGCTTTTATCATGAAATGGTGCTGGATCTTATCAAAGGCTTTTTCTGCATCTATTGAGATAATCAAGTGGTTTTGTCTTTGCTTCTGTTAATGTGGTTTTTTACATTTATTGATTTTCGTATGTTGAACCATCCCTGCATTCCTGGAATGAAGCCTACTTGATCATGGTGAATGATCTTTTTGATGTGTTGTTGAATTTGGTTTGCCATTATTTTATTGAGGATTTTTGCATCAGTGTTCATTAAGGTGATTGGCCTATAGTTCTCCTTTTTGGAGGTGTCTTTGCCTGGTTTTGGGATAAGTGTAATACTGGCTTCATAAAATGTGTCAGGCAGTTTTCCTTCCCTTTCTATTTCATGGAACAGTTTAAGGAGGGTTGGTTTCAGTTCTTCTGTAAAGGTGTGATAGAATTCAGCAGAGAATCCATCAGGTCCTGGACTTTTCTTTTTGGGGAGACTCTTGATTGCTGCTTCAATTTCATTTTGTGTTATAGATCTATTCAGGTGACTAATATCCTCTTGGTTCAGTTTTGGATGATCATAGGTATCTAGAAATCTGTCCATTTCTTTAAGATTTTCAAATTTATTTGAATATAGGTTCTCAAAGTAGTCTCTGATGATTTCCTGGACTTCCATGGTGTTTGTTGTTATCTCCCCTTTAGCATTCCTGATTCTACTAATTTGGGTTTTTTCTCTCCTCATTTTAGTCAGGTTTGCCAGGGGTCTATCGATCTTGTTTATTTTTTCAAAAAACCAACTTTTTGTTTCATTAATTCTTTGTATGGTTTTTTTGGTTTGTATTTCATTGATTTCAGCTCTTATTTTTATTATTTCTCTCCTTCTATTTGTTTTGGGATTTGCTTATTCTTGTTTTTCTAGGAGTTTGAGAAGTATCATAAGGTCATTGATTTGGGATCTTTCAGTCTTTTTAATACATGAACTCATGGCTATAAACTTTTCTCTCAGGACTGCCTTTGCTGTGTCTCATACGTTCTGGTAGGTTGTGTTTTCATTTTCATTGACTTCCAGGAACACTTTAATTTCCTCTTTTATTTCATCAGTGCCCCATTATTCATTAAGCAATGAGTTATTCAGTTTGCAGCTGTTTGCATATTGTTTGTCTTTACTTTTGTTGTTGAGTTCTAGTTTTATTGCATTGTGATCAGATAGAATGCATGGTACAATTTCTATTTTTTTATATTTGCTGAGGCTTGCTCTGTGCCCTAGGATATGATGTATTTTGGAGAAGGTTCCATGGGCTGCTGAGAAGAATGTATATTGTGTAGAGGTTGGATGAAATGTTCTGTAGACATCGACTAGGTCCATTTGGTCTATGGTATATTTTACATCTATGATTTCTTTATTGATTTTTTTTTTGATGACCTATCTATTGATGATAATGGGTGTAAAGTCTCCCATGATCACTGTGTTGGAGTTAATATATGCTTTTAGGTCCTTCAGGGTATGTTTGATGAAATTGGGTGCATTGACATTGGGTGCATATAGGTTGATAATTATTATTTCCTTTGGTCTATTTCCCCTTTTATTAGTATGGAATGTCCTTCTTTATCTCGTTTGATCAATGTAGGTTTGAAGTCTACTTTGTCAGAGATAAGTATTGCTATTCCTGCCTGTTTTCGGGGGCTGTTGACTTGGTAAATCCTCTTCTAGCCTTTCATCCTAAGCCTATGCTTATTTCTGTTGGTGAGTTGGATCTGCTGTAAGCAACAAATTGTTGGATCTTCCTTTTTAATCCATTTCTTCAAACGTTGCCTTTTTTGGGGGAATTAAGTCCATTAACATTAAGCATTAGTACTGATAGGTATGTGGTGATTCCTGTCATTTAGTTGTGTTAGTTGTTGAAGATTTGATTGTGTGTGCCTAAGTTGAGGTTTCTCACTACTTTCTTGCTTTTTCTTTTCCTGTAGTTTGGTGCTGCCTATCTTTTCATGGTTAAGTTGGGTTTCACTTTCTGTGTGCAGAATCCCTTAAAGAATCTTATGTAGTGGGGGCTTTGTGGTCACATATTGTTTTAGTTTCTGCTTATCATGGAAGACTTTTATTGCTCCATCTATTTTGAGTGATAGTTTTGCTGGGTAGAATATTCTAGGGTTGAAGTTATTTTCATTCAGTGTCTGGAAGATCTCACCCTAAGCTCTTCTTGCTTTTAATGTTTCTGTAGGGGAGTCTGCTGTGTTTTTGATGGGTTTACCTTTGTATGTTATTTGTGTTTTTTCTCTTACAGCCTTCAATATTCTTTCTCAGGTCTCTGTACTTGTTTTAATGATAATATGCCTTGGGCTAGTTCTATTTTGGTCTGGTCTGTTTGGTGTTCTGGAGGCGTCTTGCATCTGTATAGGAATATCTTTCTCTAGATTTGGAAAATTTTCTGTTATTATTTTGTTGAATCTATTACGTATTCCCTTTGCTTGCACCTCTTCTCCTTCTTCAATGCCCATGATTCTCAGGTTTGGTCCTTTGATGGAGTCAGTGAGTTCTTGCGTTTTCTTTTCACAGGTCTTGAGTTGTTTAACTAGTAGTTATTCGGTTTTCCCTTTAATTACCATTTCATCTGCGAGTTCTGAGATTCTGTCTTCTGTTTGTTCTATTCTGCTGAATTGGCCTTCCATTTTGTTTTGCAGTTCTGTTTCATTCTTTTTTCTGAAGTTTTCCATATCCTGGGTGGTTTCCTCTTTAATGTTGTCTATTTTCTGCCTGAGTTCATTTATCTCGTTATTAATCGTGATCTTTTTTTCACTGTGGTGTTTATACAGTGCTTGTATGGTTTCCTTTATTTCTTCTTGTGCTTTCTCAAATTCTCTATTTTTTTGTCTTGGAATTTCTTGAGTGTCTCCTGTACATTTTTGTTGACCATATCCAGTATCATTTCTATAAAATTCTCATTGGTTACCTGTAGGATTTCTTCTTTTAGATTATTCTTGTGGGCTTCATTGGGTTCTTTGGCATTGTTTGTCTTCGTTTTGTTGGAGTCTGGATCTGAGTATCTGTTTTCTTCATTTCCCTCTGGTTCCTGTCTAATTTTTTGCTGTATGGAAACTGGTTTCCCTGTTTTTACTATCTTCCCGTCATTGTTCTTGGTGTTTTTATTTTCCCTGTAGTGTGTGCAATTAAGTATTTTCTAGCTTGTAATAATAACAATGGTGATATTTAGAATGGAAGGGTGAGAGGAGAGGGAAAGCGAAGAAGGGAAAGAAAAAGGGAAAAACAAATAGACACGTAAAAAACAAAAGTTTCAAAGATATAAATAGGGAGTGATATTGTACTAATCAACAGTAAGTTGAATGTACATTAGAGAGACAGAGAGATTGAGAAAAAAAATAAAATAAAAAAAGTAAAAATAAAAATAAAAAATATAAAAAAATCTTCAAGTTCAAATGCAATAAAGTTTCAGTCTTAATAATTTTGCTGCTAGTCCCTCAGCCTCCAATACTGGAGATGGTGTCTCAGAAGTATTTCTGTCATTGTCTCATCAAAGGGGAAAAAAAACCCAAAAAAACTCCAACAACAACAACAAAACACCACAAAGTGTCTCAAGTTTAAATGCAATACAGTTTCAGTAAGTTTTTCAGCATGCAGGTGTAATTTGGTTGTTCTCTCATCATAGGAAGAGAAGAAAAAAAAAAAAGAGAGTCTGGAGACAGTTCTGTGAATGGCTATCTGCGGCTGTTGCTTGCCTGCCTGCTGCCATCAGACTGCTGTTGCTGGAGGCGTTATTTATGCAGATCTCTGGGGTGAGCTTAGCACTCACCTGGCCCCCAGGCTTTGTTTACTCAGAGTTCTCCTGTGCGGGAGCCTCTGCTACAAGCTTTCCCCTTTCCAAGCACACTGGGGGAGGTGACACTGCACCCGCTTTCTCAGGCCTGCGTGTTAATTTACAGTTCTTGTGGGAAGTGACACTTCCCTCTTCTCCTGTGGTTTTCCTCCCACCGTCACTTTTACAAGCTTTGCTGCTTCTGGTTGCTGGGCGTGTGCTGCCGCTCCTGCTGGCTGGCGTGTTTGTTTACAGTTCCGTGAGGGCTTGCCCTTCCCCCTCTCTTCGGTGTGTCTTTTTTGTTGTTGTTTATTATTCAGTTTCTCTTTTTTCCCTGGGTGGGGGTCGGTCTGTCCAGGGGGCTATGCTCTGGCCCAGTGTTTTCTGTGGGAGTACTGCGTGCCACTTAGCTCACCTTGTGTTCTGCATCTTTCCAAGTGGTCTGGGAGCTGGCATCTAGCGGCAGCACAGGAGCCCTCCTGGTTTCTCTGGTTAACGTGGAGTGGAGATGCTATGCACAGTCTGGAGGTGTGGAGGAGTCAAAGTTTTGCCTCTTCTTGGTGGTTTTTCCTGTAAGGTGTATCTCTAGCATCTCTCCAAGATTTTACTTTAGGAAGCACACTTTCTGCTTCCTCCCTTTAGTCGCCATCTTGGGATCTCTCTCGACTCCATGGTTTAAATACACCAATTATCTGACTACTCTCAAATTTATGTCTCTTTCCTCTACTTCTTTCCTGAATTGCAGATCTACATATCTAACTTTTTATTCACTGTCTGTACTTGGATAACTAATAGGTAGTTTAAACTTAATGTGTCAAAGCCAAATTCTTAATTATCATCCAGCTGTTCCTCTGGTTGTCTCCCTTTTATCAGCAAGTGGCAGTGCTATTATTTTACTCAGGTCACATACCTTGACATTATCCCTAATTCTTCTCTCACATTCTGTAGCCAATCTGTCAGTACATTGGTCAGGTTCTGCCTTGGCAATATGTCAGTGATCCAATCACCAAATACATTTCTCACCATCTCCACTGCCATCACCACGGCCTAAGCTTCTGTCAGTTCACCTGGATTATTGTAATAGACTCATAACAGTTCTTCTTGTTCCCATTCATGCTTTTCCTTCACAAGTATTCTCCATTAGGCAATCAGAGTGAGCTTTTTAAAGTCCCTCCTCTGTTCAAAACTCAAGTATATGTTTCTAAAAATTAATCTGGGTTTGGAGAGAGTGGGTAGAGGTATAGCTGAATCAAGATTGGCTATTTCTGATTATTGAAACCCAGTGACAGAAACATTCAGTTCGTTACACTATTTAGTTTTTCTGTTTTATATTAGTCAGTTTTTCATTGCTGTGACGAAATATCTGAAAGAAATCAACTTAAAGAAGAAAAGGCTTATTTTGGCTTAGTTTCAGAGGTTTTAGTCCAAGGTCAGCTGGCTCCATGGCTTTGGCCTGAGGGGAGGCAGGGAGAGTATGCAGGGGAGGAGTCTGCTCCTCATGGCAGCCAGGAAGCAGAGCAAAGGAGAAGAAAGGACTGGTTCAAGGTAAACCTTTCATGGGCATGTCCCTCGTGACCTCCAAGTAGGCCCCTCCTAATTTCCACCAAACCCTTATAATGCCATCAAATTAAGAATCTGTCAATGGGTTAATCCATTGATTAAGACAAATTCCTCAAGATCTAGTCACTTTCCCAAAGCCCCACCTTTGATCATTGAATGGGGTCCAAGCCTTCAACACATGAGTTTTTGGGTGGACATTTCATTTAAGCCATAATATATATTTTTGAAGAATAAAATACAATTAAACCCTTCAAAAACTGTACAGTTATCTATACCTGCCTAGTCGGATATGGTAGCAACTAGCTACAAGTGGCTATTGGGTACCTGAAATGTAGTTAGTCTGAATTTAGATGAGTTATGAGTATCAAATGTGTGCTGGACTTTAAAGATTTAGTAAGAAAGACAAAATGTAAAATAACTCACTAACACTGTTTTGTCATGTAATTGCTATATGTTGGAATGACAATATATTGTTTATATGGAATAAAAAATGTGTCATTAAAATTTTACTTGTGTGTTTTTACTTGTGTGTATGGCTATTAGAAAACTTAAAATGACCTATGACTCATGTCATCTTTCTATTGAATCTTCCACCCTATGTGATGTAGGCCATACTTCCTCCTGACCTCATTTTCTACTGGTCTTCTCTTCCTTGTTCATAACATTCTGACCATGATGATCTCTTTGTGAAGAGAGAACAGGTGAAATACATATCTGTCTCAGGACCTTTGCACTTGCTAATCTGCCAGTCTAGAACTCTTTTTCTTAGTGTCTGTGTGTCTCATTTTCTTCCCCGGGGATTCTGCTTGAGCCACTACCTTATTAGATATACTTACCTGATCTATGTACTCTCTATCTCCCTCACTCTATTCCCCTTAATCTGCTTTCTTCTTATTTATAATACTTGTCACTACTGTTTTAATCTAGTTTCCATTGCTATCAAAAATTCTTGAGGCTGGGTACTTTACAAAGCAAGAAATGAATTTAGCTCATAGTTTTGGAGGTTCAAGAGCATGGCACCAACATTTATGTGGCTGTGGTGAGGGCCCCTTGGCTATGTCACATCATCTGGGAGTGTATGTGAGCAATCATACCACAAGACAGGAGGATGGAGAGTAGGGAGGTGTCAGGTTTCCTCTTCTGAACAACTCACCGTCTCAGGGTCCCCAAGACCTTGTACGGAGTCTACCACCTCTGTATGGCCACACTGAGGACCAGGCTTCCAGCACATGAAAGTTTAGGGGATCACACCCAACCACAGAAATTACTGACTTCTGTTTTGTTCATTTGTCTTCCTGTATTTTGTGCACCTAGCACAATGCTTCAGGAATTAGCAATGTAGAATAGGAAATGGGAAGATTTCTGGGACGAATGTCTATAGATTGCAAATAATGATCTTAAGTTCAATATTGACTACTTTTGCAATAAGGTTCAGGGTCCCTAAATAAACAAAAAGTAAAAAATTTCTAGAGTAAAATAAACTTTAATTAAAACTACATGAAATTCCTTTTCCCCACATAAGAAAACAAATGTTTTATAAAATGATATAGAATGGGTATTTTATTGCTGTCAAAGGAATTAAAGTAAAATAAACAACCTTCTACTAATCAACTTTTATATATGTAACATAGAGGGTTTTAGAGATACAAGAAATTCAAGAAAGCAATAAAATGAAGATCAAGTCTAACTTAAGAATCAAAAATGTCTTTTACTTGATAAATAAAATCTCATTTCTTGTAGGAATTTCCCAAAATCTTTTATTGTCCTGGTATTTTTATTGCATCAATAGTAATCCAGGTGATTAGGCCATGTTAAGGAGCTTGGAAATTTTTTGGATACAGTAAAACTTTGTTGTGCTGGAAATTATAACAAAACTTGATCTTTTTGAAGGCACCCATTAGTCTTTACTCAAAGCTAAAATGCTGATGGAAGGAAAGGAACCAAAGAAAGGAAAAGGGGAAAGAACTATTTTTAACTTACTGTTTTAATTTTAAAAGGGAAGACAACTAAACGTACTAATGAAATAACTTAAAAGCAAGGAAGTCTTTTCCTTATCTGAATATATTTACTTTCTTATTTTAATTTTAAATGGTATTGAACACAGCATTTTTTTCAAAACCAGAAAGACACCCACAAGGTTTATGATAATTTGGATTGTGAAATTTCAGTGGAAAATATTAACAAGTCAGGGCTGATACCGTATTAAAGACTTTTAGCTAAGCCTTTTAAAGTATATCCCCAGTAGGTTTGTTGGGTATTATTTTGTATAGTATATGTCAACTACCATGGGCATAGTATATGTCAACTACCATGGGTTGTAAAATTATACTTTTATAGCAGCTGTCCTGTATGAGAGCTAACAAATATCAAGCAAGTGACTTACAGGATTTGTCAGTTCATTTTCAGAGGACAGACTTTCATTATTCTCAATATACAGATGGGGAGACAGAGCTTTCTTTTTGTTTTTATTTTTGCAGTACTGGGGCTTGAACTCAGAACCTACACCTTGAGCCATCCACCAGCCATTTTTTGTGAAGGGTTTTTTCCAGATAGGGTCTCGAGAACTATTTGCCCTAAGCTGGCTTCAAACCACAATTCTCCTGCTCTCTGCCTCCTGAGTAGCTAGGATTACAGGTGTGAGCCACAGCTTTCTTAAAAAAATATATATATATATATATACACACACACACACATATATATATGTATATATATATATATATATATATATATATATATATATATATATGCATTTATTTATTTCTCGGGCTGGGCATGGTGACTCATGCCTGTAATCCCAGTTACTTGGGAGACAGAGATCAGGAGGATCACATTTCAATGCCAGCCTGGACAAAAAGTCTGTGAGAACCCATTTCAACCAATCCTTTCAAAAAATTCACCATCTTGAGGGATGAGATTAACAGTAAGGTACAGTGATAAGTGTTCCAATAGAGAGGATCAAGAAAAACTGCCTGTAGTAGGTGGCAATGAGGAAAGGCCTTCAGAGAGCACAGAATGCTTGTCTTGAATCCTAAGATGGAGAGGAGTTCACAGGGCACAGCAGAGTGGAAAATGTTGCTTGCATGTACAAAGATACTGAAATCTGAAGTGATGTGAGCATTAGTGAAAACTTTTCTATGAGCATCTGGTTTATTTATCATATACCATACATTCTGTATTTCCTTCCTCAAAAAAAAGGGTTGGTTTGGACCATGAGGATCCACTGCTTGAGTTGTTGGGGCCGGGGCCACAGTGCCTACAGGGCTTGCTGGGATCAGCATCCCGGTTAGAATTTCCATCCTAGGCCTGAGACTTTGCGGCCTTTCAGGGAAGAGTTCATGCTGAGTAGCATGGTGGCTAAGAGAGCAGGTTCTGGGCTGGGGTGAGGTTCAGTGCACTAGAGTGCTTGCCTAGTCTGTATGAGGCCCTGGGTTCAATCCCCAGCACTGAAAGGAGAAAGGAAGGAGGGAGAGAGAGAGAGAGAGAGAGAGAGAGAGAGAGCATGCTAGACAAGTACTCTACCACTGTGCCACACCACAGGCCAAATTCTATGTTTAATGAGCCACTGTTTTTTTTGGATCATTCTGTTATCTGCAGAAGAAAGCATTCCTAATTTATGAATCGTTGCAAAGTGCTGCTAATTCTCAATCTCATAAAGTTTTCTGAAAAATCAATATATAAAATACTAATCCTTGCTTACTCAATGTTCATGCCCTTCCATCCATGCTATCGCCTGGATCAATTTAGCTTTGTGTTTTTTGTCTTTGTTTTATGGCAGTACTGGGGTTTGAAATCAGGGAGGGCCTTGCACTTGCTAGGCAGGTGTTCTACCATCTGAGTGATGCTTCCCTCTCCTTCAGCCCCAATTTAGCTAATTTTTTAAAATTAGGAATTACAGTTTCATAATGCCTTTTTATTAAAGCATGGGTGAGTGTCCTAACTAGCAAAGGTGTCAGTTTCATATTAGGTTAGGATAACATTTTCTAGTTGGGTCCATACTCTTCTTACTTATTGACTTCTTAACTATGCTAAGCCCACTTTAATTAGTTCCCTCTGGATTCATTAAACATTCCTTGCCTATCCAACATTCCCTTGCTTCCTTTCTATAAGCCTACAGGGCCTAGACCTTCTGCTATTTGTCTTTGTTAGTTTAGTTGCTGCCTAAAGCATGCTAGATGCACATAAAGAGGTAAATCAGGTGTGATTGGAGAAAGGTCTGAGCGGGGATCCTCCCCTGACATGTGAACCCGATTTTAGGTCCAGTCATTTATCTGATGGCTGAACACTTTGGCTTTAAAAAGTGTATAAAATACATCAATACCTGGGAGACTCCAGGGCTTCTTAGCTTATGGCTGAGTTATTCCCCTTTGGTGGGGAATAGTTAACAAAAAATAGAGTGAAGTGAAAGTGGGAAGGGGCCCTGTCTGAGCAGAGGATGGCTTCAGAAGAGGGACAGGGGCACTGAAAAGGGACGGGGGCACCCATATGATTTGTCTACAAAACATTTTAGTTTTTGGATTTGAATTATGTAAGGAAGTACTTTTAAAGTAAAGTATTGAAGCTTATCATTTGCCTATTTGATCTTTCAAATGACTTAAACAGGCATACCTGGGAGATAGGGCAGACACAGTTCCAGACTGTCACAATTCAATGACTACTGCAATAAAGCAGTAGTTTGGTTTCTTGAGGCATATAAAAGTTATGCTTATATTATACTGCAATCTATTACATGTACAATAGCATTATGTCTAAAACATATACATACCTTAACTAAAAACACTGTATTGCTATAAAAATACTAACAGTCATCTGAGCCTCAGAGAACAGTACTAATTTTTGCTGGCGACGGGTCCTGTCTCGTGCTGATGTCTGCTAACTGATAAGGGTGTGGTTGCTTTACATTTGGGTGGGGAGCTGTGGCAATTTCTTAGACGAAGACAACAGTGAAAGTTGCTACTTTTCTCTCATGAAGGACTTCTCTGTAGCATGTAGAAACATTTAATCCATAGCAGAACTTCTTTCATAATTAGTCAATCTTCTTGAAACAAATCCTTCCACTGCTTTTTTTTTTTTTTGGTGGTACCTGGGTTTAAACTCTGGATCTTACAATTACTAGGCAGACACTCTACCACTTGAATGCTTTCTTTGCCTAGACTGGCCTGGACAGTAATCCTTCTATTTATGCTTCCTTCACAGTGAGATGACAGACCACCATGTTCAGCCATTGGTTGAGATGGTGTCGTGCTAACTTTTTGCCTGGGCTGTCCTGCATCCAGAATCCTCCTAATTTCTGCCTCCCGAGAATCTAGGATTACAAGTATAAGCGACTGTACTTTGTCCTTGCACTGCTTCTGCAACTAAGTTTATGTAGTGTTCTGAATCCTGTGTTGTCATTTTGACAGTGCTCATAGCATGTTCGTCAGGAGTAGATTCCACCTCAAGAAACCACTGTCTTTGCTCATCGACAATTAAGGAAGTTTTGTTTGTTTGTTTCAGTGTTGGGGATTAAACCCAGAGCCTTTTCCATGCTAGGTGAGTGCTCTACCTAGCACTGAGCTATAGTCCCAACCCGCTCATTCAAAGGAAGCAGCTCCTCATCCATTAACTTTTTATCATGTGATTGCAGAAATTCAGTCACATTTTTCAGGCTCCCCTTCTAATTTTTGCAATTTCCATCACATCTACAGCTATTTTCCCCACTGAAATTTTGAGCCCCTCAAAGTCATCCATGCGGGTTAGGACTAACTTCTTCCAAACTCCTGTTAATGTTGTACTGGGGCTTGAACTCAGGGACTCACCTTGAGTCACTCCACCACACCTATTTTTGTGAAGGGTTTTTTGAGATAGGATCTCTCAGGACTGGCTTCGAACCGTGATCCTCCTGATCTCTGCCTTCTGAGTAGCTAGGATTATAGGCATGAGCCACCATCACCCGGCATCTTGTATACTCTTCATGGTGTTAAGAGACAAAATTACAACAAATCTAGGTTTTTCCGATCTTAATTGGTTTCATTTGTGGTTCTAAAATCGTGTAACAGTCTGGGCTGAAAATGGTTCAGAATGTCCCGCTGTACCACAGGGACAAGTTTGTATTTATAGTTGGAGAAAGGAAGTGAGGTGCAGCAAATGAAAGGGAGGCACAGATACAGACCAACTGGTCACAGATCATGTCTGTCTAATTTGAATATGGTTTAATTGGCTGCTTATGATTGGCTGAGACTCAGCTACTGGTTATAAGAAACAGTCTGTTTACATGTCAAGTTAGGTTACACGTCACTATGCACAGAGAAACATTTAAGCCAAATTTAAAATGGAGGCAGTTTTAGGCAAACATAACAATGGGACCTAGAATGGTGGATCTTTCCCAGAAAGTTTTCAATTTACTTTGCCCAGATTCACCGGAGAAATCACTATCTATAGCAGCAATAGCCTTACAGAATATATTTCTTAAATAGTGTGACGTGAAAATGGAAATGACCTCTTGATCCATGGGCTGCAGGAAGGACATTGTGATAGCAGGCATGGAAACATTAGTCTCATCGCCCATCTCCATCAGCTTGTGGGTGTCCAGGTGCAATGATAGTAACACGGTGAAAGGAATCTTTTTCTGAGCAGTGGTTTTCAACAGTAGGTTAAAGATTTTCAGTAAATCGTGTTGTAAATAGATGTGCTGGCATGCAGGCTTTGCTGACCTAGTATAGTTCTTAAGGGAATCATAACTGAGTACTGGCTTCATCATAAACTTACCAGCAGTGTTAGCTCCTAACAAGAAATCCACTCTGTTCTTTGAAGGCTTGAAGCCAGGCATTGACTTCTCTCTAACTAAGACATCTTCTTCCAATAGAAGGCTGTTTTGTCTGCATTGAAAATCTGTTCTTGAGTGTAGTAGCCACCTTCATCAATTATCTTAACTAAATCCTCTGGATAACCTGATGCAGCTTCTCGGACATTTATGTTATAGAGATGGCTTCTTTCCTTAAACCTCACAAACCAACCTCTGATGGTTTCAAACTTTTCTTCTGCAGCTTCCCCACCTCTCTCAGTTTTCACAGAATTGAAGAGCATTAGTCTTGCTTTGGACCAGGCTTTAGTTTAATGGAATGTTGCGGCTTGTTTAATTTCCTATCCTCCCCACTAAAACTTTCTCCATATCATTCATATGTCTACTGAAGAAGCAGTAGACACATGAATATTTCCTTTGAGAGCAATTTCTTTGTGTTCATAACTTGGCTTTTTGGCTTGAGAGACCTAGCTTTTGGTCTATCTCAGCTCAACAGCTGAGATGGCTTCTCAGATGACAGATGACATGGTTCTTCACTAAACTTAATCATGTTCAGCTTTTGATTCAAAGTGAGAGGTGTGGGGTTTTTTCACTTGAACACTTACAGTCCATTGTAGAGCTATTAATTTGCCTAATTTCAGTATTGTTGTGTCTCAGGGAATAGAGAGGCCCGAGGAGATGGAGAGAAATGGAGGACTGGCAGGTTGGGGGAGCAGTCAGAGCATATTCAAACATTTATTGATTATCATCTTAAATGGGCAGTTCATGGTGTCCACTAAACAATAACAATAGTAACATGAAAAATCACTGCTCATAGATTTCCATGAAGATATGATAATAATGAAAAAATTGAAATATGGTGAGAATTTCCAAAATGTGATACAGAGACCCAAAGTGAATATATACTATTGCAAATATGGCAGCAGTAGACTTGCTCAATGTGGGATTGCTACGAAACTTCAGTTTGTAAGAGAAAACAGTGCAGTTATCTGTGAAGCACAATAAAGCAAAAAGCAAGACACTGATTTATGAAGGTACTAAAACTCATCCCCAGGGAGCTTCAGAGAATTCAAGGAGTCCTCTCTTCTGAATAGTATTAAATTTCCTAACTCTTTCTAGTTTGCTAAACCAAATTGTGTCCAAATTGCCAATAGGATGGTAATTCAACCTTTATATAAAATTTGTGAAGAGTCTTTTCAAACGTTAAAAAAGGTGTAACCTGGTGCTGGGGGAGTAGCTCAGTGATAAGGTGCTTGCCTAGCATCAGAAAGGCCTTGGGTTCCATCCCCAGCATGGAAAAAAGTTGTCCACGTGGTTTTTTACTTGCTTCCCCTTAAACCTGTTATTTACTATCTTTCGAGAACAAGTTTTCTTGTCACTCAAACTGGACACAGGCACCCAAGACTAGTGGTTTTCTATTAACCTTATTTTTTCCGGTGCTGAGATTCGAAGCCAGGGCCTTCTGCCCGCTGAACCCATATTCTTCCATTGAGCTACAGTCTCAGTTCCCCATATCCGTTTTTTTTACACACCAACACTGAAAACACGCAATTGTGGTGAAGCCGGCCTCAAAATACCCAGAACTTGGAAACCACTTACATTTCAAGAGATGAATTAAGTGAAAAGACGTGTACAAAGAAGCCATTTTCTATGCTTCTATCGCATGCAACACATTGCACTCCGAGTTACTTTACAAGGCGTCTCTCCGGGATGGCAGAGGCGACAGGGGCAAGAATTGTGCACAGCTGCAAATTTGCACCGACGTGGCGTGAGCCAGCGCTGGCGTTGCTAGGGAATCTGCAGCCGGGTGTGGGCCGCAGGTAGCTTGAGGGCCCACCCCGCCCTCACGGGGGCGTGTCCATCCACAAGATTTTCCTCCGAACCAATCGGGAGGCGGGCTGGAGGGGGCGCGGCTCGGGGGCGGGGCGGGGCCCGGCCGTCGTGGCTCCTCGGCCGTGAGCTCGATCGCAGAACTGGCTTGGAGCTCGAAGCGCGGCGCGGGCGGGTGGGTTTCCCCGCAGGCCATGGAGCGGCTGACGTTGCCTCCGGGCGGCGCGGCGGCGGTGGACCAGTACCTGGAGTACCGGAGGTGAGGCAGTGGCGGGGACGAGGACTCTCGCGGCTGGCCCGGCCCTCCTAGCCCGGGAAGCAAGCAGTGGTGTCTCTGGCGGGGAGACCCGGTGGGTGGGCGAGCGCTGGGGCTCCGGGAATCCGTTCCCAGACTGTGCAGGGAGGCCTAGATTAATTCCAAGTTTCATCTTTCTGTAATTAAATATGCCGACGCGAAGCTCTATTCAGTAATGAGTCTCTTCTGAGACCACTTAAGAGGCCTCCCCTTCCAAGAGGGATTATTAACTCTAGATTTATGCCTGAGTTCAATTGCTTTCCCCTCAGCCCCTCCCCCCTTCTCTTTATAATTGGCCGTTGAAGAATTACGCTTTTGAGTATTCTGGGCATGTAAAAGTTTAGCTGCCATCAAGTTTGCATGTTAATTCAGTGACCCCGTAAGTCGTGAACTTCTGAAGGTGCTGGATTTAGGAGAAAGATCACCAAAAATACACCTGTCCACTTCTGTACACTTTTGAAGAGATTTCTCCTGAAACAGGAAATGCAGCCACTCCTTTGGCTTGAGGACACTGTTCTGGTCCCTGGCAAAGGCCCATGCACCTGTGATAGTATTTTGTTTGTTTTCCGTCACCTAAGAAAGGTTCGACATTGGGAGTCTGGGCTATGGGAGACACAGAAGACTGGCAGGAAGACCAGCAGTTGAGGCCGGGAGGATGGATGTGTGTACAAATCAGAGGTGAGACCATCCTGGTGTGGCCTGGGACACCTGAGCAGAGGGGCTGCTCTGCTAAAAGGTGGTGGCCCCACATCACTCCCGGGGTGTCCAGGCAGATGAGTTTCCTGGCTGACTGCAAGCTAGTGTAGTTTTTGGGCAATGCTTAGAACTCCCTGGAAATTCTGAGCAGGAAAAGTGAGATTGAGGAGCGTTAGGTGGGTGTAGGTAAACCTGGGAGTCCTGGGCCTTGGCAACCACCATCTAGCTCTTACCCAGAGCAGAGCCGGCTCCTTTGGCCTTGGATTCTCTAGCTTTTCCCTGGGTGGAAGTCACAGGGCCCTAGTGTTGACTGAGAATTTAGATACTTAGGTAGCTGGATTATGGGCCTCCAGCTGACTCTTGCCCAGAAAATACTAGGCACAGTCCTGTGGGAATTATTTTTGTAAGCATAAATATCACAAACACTTCCTTTTACAAAGACATTGTCAGATTCTTTACTTACGTCAGAATTTGGGAAAGGTGGGAAAAGTGGACTTGGGTGTCTGGATATGAAGGGGTGGATGGGAAGGCCTAAAGATGAATTTCCATCAGAAACACTTTCCTTCTTCAGTTTTCCTTAATTTAGTCTTGCCTACAAGCTTTGGTGGGAGGCTGTTGGAGAGGAAGTGTAGTCTTTTACTCAAAGTGTAGGAAGCATGGATGGTGACACATCCCTTGAGAGCTTCTTAGAAAAGCATTCTCAACATAGATCCCCTTGAGATTCTGGAAATACAGTAAAGTTAGAGCAGCTCTGGTTTAGATCTTGAATATCAATAATCTTTTATTTAAAAGATCCGCATTCATCTGAAGATCTTCCTAGTATCTGGTGGTATTCTTTGTGATAGCTGTAATAAAGTGAAATGGTTCAAACTTTTCTTAGAATAAAATGCCTTACAAAAACGATTGTACATCTAGACTGTTTAAGTAAGGAAGACTGTGTTGGTTTTGCAGCTTCTGAATTGTTTTTTTATTTTCTACCTCAACTAACTGTTTTGAAGTATGGAGAAAAGTGTGTATTGCACAAAACATTATGTAGCATTCTGCAAATCACCCTTTTATCACTATTAAAGGAGACATTTCTTCCATTTTGAACAACTTTTAATTGTGCTTTCTTTTTGCTCCAGGGAGGCACTCTTTATTTATTTTTTCATAGAAATAGTGGGGGCTTAATTTTTCCCATAAAATGTTGGAATCTGAAATTAAACAATGAAACTTCTGATTACCAAACACACAGATGTGGGTTTGAATTTGTGCAAATCCCAGTGTGTTTTTAGTCATACAAGTTTAAGATCCTGGCCAGGGTTTGGGTCAGTCATGTTGGCTCTGTATTGATTTTTTTTTCCTTTTTTTTTTTGGGGGGGATACTATTTTTAAAGAATGAAAGCAGAAGGTTTAGCACCTTTTTATTTTTATTTAAAAATTTTCTTTTCAGCCCAGACTAGCCTGGAACTTGCTCTGGAATCCAGGTTGGCCTTGAACTCATAATCCTCCTGCCTCAGCCTCCTCAGTGCTGGGAATATAGGTGTGCACCACCACATCTGTCTTAGGCTGTAGCTTTTAGTAAGAAGAAGGAATATGTTTGCTTCAGAATCAAAGGAGAAATTGGGCTGATTATTGCTAATCCTCCACTGATAAACCCTGATCAGTAAACTCAGATATTTTGAAATCGACTTTTAATTTATAATCTTTTATATAGGAAGAGTAGGGGAGAAGGATTTCTTTTCTCAGTTATCAAAAGGTTCATGACTGAGGCACCTTACTAAGAGAAAGCTTACAAATTTACCTAAGTTTTATGTGACATAGGAGCCTTGGAAGACAAAGACTGAAAGAAATAGGACATCCTGTGCATTTCATGCTTACGTTTGATGAAGAGTGGACAGTCTTCAGATTCAGAGATGGGTGATTGAAGCACAGAAGAATATTGTCTAGTGGCAACAAACTGGAGGAACTTAGCAAGGCCTGTTTGTTCAGATTCTTCTCTGTGTTGTGCTTTAAAGATAAGTGTGTTCCTTCCTCCCAGATAGAGGGAGGACACCTCTGGAGTTAAGGTCCTATGACCTGTTTTCAGGGAAGAAGAATGTGGGGAAGGTGAGAGTAGCTTTCCTGCTTTTCCTGTTTTCTTGACTGCTAAGGTGCCTGACAAATTTTGGGATAGCATATCCTGAATTCTGTCAGAAGCACAAGTTTTATTGTCATTGTATATAAGGTAATTCACATGTATTTAAAGTAAAAATTTAAAGTCAAAGCAGCCTTTCTTTTCAATAGACAACGATGGAGTTTAGAATTTTTTGGCGGCACTGGAATTTGAACTCAGGGCCCTGTGGCTGAATTTTAACTTGGAAGATACTTGAAGCTTAAGACAATTATTTCTTGTAGAATTGTTGGTGAGGATGATGGAGGGAAGTTATTTACTCCTGAAGAATATGAAGAATACAAAAGAAAAGTTTTACCTAAGCGCTTACAGAACAGATTATTTGTGAGCTGGCGGTCACCAACAGGAATGGATTGTAAACTTGTTGGCCCAGAGACACTGTGCTTTTGTACACATAGGTAAGATATTTTATTGCTGTTTTCTGATGATGAGAAAATAAAAACTATGGCAAAACATATGCTCCTTCTATAAATAACACTGATGATTAAGAAACATTTAAAAGTAGGCTTTTATAAAATACAGTAAAAATGTCTAAAGGTTTTTAAAGCTATAATTAATGAATATTTGTGATACCCTGTTAGAATTCATCCTTGAGTCTGTCACCTTAAGCAACTTCTCTCTTGCCATTGGTAAAAAGATATTGATGCTCCTGGGGCTTTGCCAGGGATCTTTCAGTTTGCTGGGGAGCAGAGTCTATTGGAAAAGGTAGACGATGGCAGTCAGACTGCAGAACTGTTTTACACAGTTGCTTGAATTGATCCACACTGGTCACGTGATCCATCTACAAATAGATGCATTTCTTCTCAAATGGACTCACAACCTTTCACATCTTAATGAACTACTGTGTTGATACCTTTCCTCATCATCTTTTTTCTTTTTGCTTTTGTTTTGGTCTTTTGAGACAGAGTCTCACTATGTAGCCCAGGTGAACTAGGAACTTGTGATCCTTCTGCCTCCTAAGTATTTGGATTATATGCATGTACCACCATGCTTGGCCTGAGACCTTTCTTTGAACAAAAATATAAGCATGCTGTTTTTTATTACAAATGGCAGTGTTCCAAGAAAATCACACAGGGGAAGAAGACATGAAACGTCAGTCATTACTTATTTGGTCTGTGTCTGAGGTTCCTATTTTGTTGTTTCAAAACAAAACTCTGCTTCAGAGTTTACCTCTGTCTCACAGTTGTAAAGACCATATTGCTCTGCAGAAAAATCTCTGAACCTATTACATGTTTTCAGGTAACAACTTTTTAACTTTTTGTTCTAAGGGGAACTGCCCTGTTTCGAAAGCAGTCTCTGGGTCTGTTTCATGAGAGACTCTTTGTATGGTTGCTATTTACAGAGCTGTATTTGCGGGAGGTTGTTAGGCAGTTGCCAGGATGAGTAATGTACATAGATCAACTGTAAACTTATCTAGCAACCTTAACTAAAAACACTGGAGGAATGGAGGATAAGGGATGTGTTGATATCTGTCAGAATTAAACACAGGTTTGGTGAATTTGTGATGGTTTTAGAGTTTATTCTTAATAAAAATTTAATAGCAATTTCTTATCTATCTATAATTTGAACAGCATAGAATTGCCCCTCAATAACCCAACCCAACTTTGATGGAGAAATTTTTCTGTTGCACTGGTCACTCAGTAAGATCTCTATCCAAACTTGTTTTCCTGTTATAAAAGTAATACATGGTTATTAAGGAAAATGGGGAATTTACCAGAGCCAGCCACTGTGAGTACTTTTTGCTTTATCTGTACAACCTTTTCTTTGCACAGTTCATTTAGTTGTTAATTTTGTGTATGTATAAATATTGAACTATTCTTTCATGACACACTTACAGAAATGTGTTTCTACATGGGTGTGTAGTAATCTCAGACAAAGGTTTAGATAGCTGCTCGATATTCTAGCTAGTCGAGTGGTGTTTGTTGTGTTCCTTGGAGGTGTGGGTGAGACTGAGTTCTGCACCAAGTAACAGGGCAGGGTGGGGGAAGGGAGATCTGCTTTTACCTGCTTTATATGTGGTATTATGGGTCTGTGAAAGTTTTTATTTAAAGAGAGAATTTTACAACAAAGGACTTTGAAACTACCCTCTAATAATTTATCCATTTCCAAATGTTAATAAACATCTATATCTATATATAATTTTTGCTATTATAATTATTGATCCGTTTTCATATGTTTATAAATATATCTATGCCTATATATAATTTTTTGCTATTATAAGTATTACTGCTAATACTGTCTTTATGCACAAAGGTTTTTCCATATGAGAAATTATTTTCTTAGGATATATTTTCCAAAATGAACTTTTGGGCTTAAAGGATGGACCTTTGAATTGGTTCTTTCAGTATATTCTTGACAGTCACTATATGTAATTGTAAATTACATAATTATAAGGGTTTTTTTTTTTTTTTTTGGTGGTACTGGGGTTTGAACTCAGGACTTTGAGCTTGAAAGGCAGGTGCTCTACCAATTGAGCCATATCCCCAGCCCTTTTTGCTCTGGTTATTTTGGAGGTAGAGTCTTGCTTTTTGCCCAGGCCAGCCTGGACTGCAAACCTATTTTAAACTTCCCACCATCACTGGGATGACAGGCATGCATCACCACACCTAGCTTTTTTATGTTGAGATGGGATCTTGAATACTTTTTTTGCCTGGCCTGGCTTAGAACTGCTGTCCTCTCTATCTCAGCCCCTGGAGAAGCTTGGGATGACAGGTGTGAGCCACCATGACCAGCTTTTCAATGGTAGAGATGGAGTCTCATGAACTATTTGCCTGGGCTGGTCTTGAACCATGATCCTCTGATCTCAGCCTCCCGAATAGTTAGGATTATTGGTGTGAGCCACTGGTGCCCAGCTAAATTACATATAGTTATTTATTTTTTTTAAAAAAACCTTTGGTTCTTTTTGCTAAGTGAAAAATGGTATGCCATGGATAGTTTAACTTACATTCCTTAGATCAACATCAAGAATAAATGTGGTATTATTTTACTAAGTAATACCTTAAGAGAAGGAAGCAACTGACCTATTACTTACAAATTAGTCTGGGAGTATAACTCAGTAATAGAGCACTTGCCCAGCATGCTCAAAGCCCTGGGTTCACCCCACTACCACAAAAACAAAGCAAACAATAACAACAATACAACTCTTGCAATGTTTTAACAGTCATTAATTTATTTTGATGTTGAAAGCTAAAAGTTATTCAAATAAATTACATTAGTACATGTTTATTGAACTTCAACTGTAAAGAGCAAAGCATCAGAATAAATGTAAGTTATGCACTTTGATAAATATTTTTATAAAACTTTTTTCATACTCTGAGGATATGAATCCATATTAAAGAGTCGTAATAGCTGGGAGCCTATGGCTCACACCTGTAATCCTAGCTACTCAGGAGGCAGAGATCAGGAGGATCACGGTTTGAAGCCAGGCTTGGCAAATTGTTCATGAGCCCATATCTCAAAAAAATCCATTACAAAAAAGGACTGGTAGAGTGGCTCAAGGTGTAGGCCCTGATTCAAACCCCAATCCCTTCCCCTCCACAAAAACAATGCTGCAGTGGCAAGTATTTTAAAGGAATTATATTTCTTGATATTGCTGTGAAACTTCTTAAATAGCTAAAAAAAAAAAAAAATCTAAATCTAAAAATGTGAAGACTTCCTTTAGCCAAAGCTGATAGAAATATTCCACATAGGAAAGTTTTCACTTTATTATTAGGAATAACAAAAGGACAAAACCAAAAAATGAATCACATTTGCATTTAATGTAATAGATATTGTGATTTTTGGCAATACCTGGATTGTGTTTGTATTTATTTCCTTTTACCTTTTTAGGTATAAACAACATAAAACTGACTTTGAAATGATTCCACAGCAGCGCCCCATTGATCTGCCTTGCCGAGTGACTGGCTGTCCGTGCAGGGCTTATCACTATGTCCCTCTGAGTGGTGCCCAGCCCATTCGTTGCAGGTGCAAACACTTTGCTGACCAGCACAGCGCTGCACCTGGCTTCGCGTGCACTGTGTGTAAGTCACAGAGTCCTATAGGGACATAGGGCACACTGTTGTCTTTACTGAAATCTAAGTATGTTTGGTATCAAGTTTGTTCAGCTATAGAGTTAATGGTAAACAACCCAAAATTTAATAATAGATACTTCTTAGTATGGTTAATAATCACATATCCCAATGTCATATAATTTAAGTAATAGTAATAGATTTTTTTTGGTGGTATTGTGGTTTGAACTCTGACTTGCTAGGCTATTGCTTGAGTGACACCCCCAGCCCTTTTTGCTTTAGTTATTATTCAAATAGGGTCTTATGCTTCTGCCCAGCCAGCCTGGACTGAGATCCTCCTCTTTATGCTTCCCAAGTAGCCAGGCACATGCCACCATACCTGGCTTATTGATTGAGGTGAGGTCTTGCTAAATTTTTGCCTAGGCCGGCCTTGAACTGCAATCCTCCTGACCTCTGCCTCTTCAGTAGCTAGGATTACAGGGGTAAGCCACCATGTGTGGCTAGATTTTAGAGAATTACTAGACACTATCCAATATAAACTTCTAAGTAGTGGTAGTTTAATCAACTCAATTCTTTTTTTGGCGACTGGGCAGAGACGGTTCTGTGGATGGATCCCAGGGCATACTACCACTTAGCTACATCCCCAGTTCTCAACTAAATTCTTTACAGATTAAAAACAAAGATTTTATAAGTGAAAAATGTAAGCCAATATGACACTGTAAAAATTTCACATTCTCAGGTTAGGGATGCCCGGTGAGTAAAATCTCCGCAAACACTCCCAAAGCTCCAAGCTCTGAAATCTGAAACACTTCTGGTCCCAAGGACTGGCTAAGGGATACTCATGCTGGGAAACATTTTTAACGGCAGTAGCAAGAATAGATGGCTTTCATTGGCTAAGTATGGAAAAAGTTGTAAAAAGCTTATATACTTGGTTTCCTCACATTGTCCGAGGTGTGAGTGGGGGTAAAGATTTTGTTAATTACATACTCTGGCCTCCATTTCAATATGGTTTGCTTTCTACATTACAACTTTGTTAAGATACAGTTAACAGCCGGGTGCCAGTGGCTCATGTCTATAATCCTAGCTACTCAGGAGGCAGAGATCAGGAGGATTGAGGTTTGAAGTTAAGCAAATAGTTCTTGAGATCCTATCTCAAAAAACCCATCACAAAAAATGGCTTGCAGAGTGGCTGAAGTAAGAGTGCCTGCCTAGCTATTCACAATAGCCAAGTTATGGAAACAGCCAAGATGCCCCACAACTGACGAATGGTTTAAGAAAATGTGGTGTTTATACACAATGGAATTTTACTCAGCCATGAAGAAGAATGAAATCTTATCATTTGCAAGTAAATGGATGGAATTGAAGAACATCATTCTGAGTGAGGTTAGCCAGGCTCAGAAGACCAAAAATCGTATGTTCTCCTTCATATGCAGACTTTAGGGCAAAGGCAGCGATGTTGTAGGACTTGGGTCACATACTAAGGGGAGAGCACATACAGGAGGTATGGGGATAGGTAGGAAAACCAAAACATGAAAGTGTTTGATGTCCCCACTGCAGAGGAGCTAATACAGAAACCTTAAAGTGACAGAGGTCAACACGAGAAGGGGATCAGAAACCAGTGTAAAGATCAGTTAGAGATGAATCAACCCAGGTTGTAACACATTTGTACATGGAAGCAATGCTAGGAATCTCTCTGTATAGCTATCCTTATCTCAACTAGCAAAAATGCTTTGTCTTTCTTATTATTGCTTATGTCTACTCTTCAACAAAATTAGAGATAAGGGTAGAACAGGTTCTGCCTGGAAGCGAGTGGGGCAGGGGCAGGGGGAGAAATGGCCCAAACAATGTGAATAAATGAATAAATAAACAAAAAAACACTTCACTTAAAAAAAAGTGAAAAAAAAGAATGTACTGTTGAGGCTGGGGAAGCAGCTTAGTGGTACAGTGCTGGCAAAGCTTGCTGAGGCCCTGGGTTCAATTCCCAGCCCAAAAAAAGAGAAGAAAATGTATTGTTAATGCTTTGAAAATCAAAGTGCAACAATCACTAAATATATTAAAAAAAAAAAAAAAGAGTGTCTGCCTAGCAAGCATAGGTCCGGAGGTCAAACCGCAGTGCTTCCAAAAAAAAAAAAAAAAATTAAAAAGTGGTAGAATGCTTGCCTGGCAAGTGTGAGGCCCTGAGTTCAACCTTCAGTACCATACACACATATAAAGATAGAATTCACAGATCATACAATTTTTTGTATGCAATAGATCTTTACAATTGATTTTTTAAAATATAATTTAGTAGTCTTAACTACATTCATGAGAGTGAATATTGTGCAGTCACCAACACAATACATTTTAGAATGTTTCTGTCACCTTAACGTGTGTCCATATTCATCAGGAACCATTCCTTATTTCTCCCTCCCTCTAGCCCCAGGCAGCGGCTAATTTACTTTCTTCTGTGTGTGTGCTGACTCTGGGCATTTCATTGTAAATGGAGTCGTGAGCATGTCCTCTTTTGTGGCAGGCCTCCTCCATTTGGTATAATGCTTTTACGATTTGTTCTTATTGCGCAAGCACCAGTGCTTCTGGATCTCTGGCTTTTCTGCGGAGAGGATCTGCACAGTTTCCACATTCTCCCTTTACCTGGTCCTGGCCACTGGGCCGTCCGAATCATTCCTTCTTTTAACTCAGTTTTGCATTTCCTAGGAGTGCAGTGTTTAATCCAGTTTATTTTAGTGCCTCTTGGTTTTTAAATTTTATCCCCCCTTTGACATACCTCTTGCTACTTCATCATCTTTCAGAAGAACGAGCAGTGGCGAGGAGGGAGGACAGCCCTGGAGGTGTGAGGGCCAGGTTAGAGGACCTCCATTTGGCTGGCTTTTTGCCAAGCTAAATGTGTTCGCGTAGACAGCTTAATGCCTGGGGGGCAGGACTGGGAGGGGGAGGGGAAACGAAGAGGTAAAGGAAGTGAACATCTTCCACATATGTATGGATGTGGAACACTGAAACCTGTCGAAGTCACTTTAAGAAGGGGTAGAAAAGGGGGAAGAGGGAGAATAATGGAGGAGATGAACCAAACTGGGTTACACTGAACGCATATATGGAAATGTCACACTGAAAACCCCTGCACAACTATTATGTACTAATGAAAATGTTTATAGAAAAGAAAATATTGAACTCTCTTACCTCTTGACTCAGGTTCCAAGTGCTCAGGGTTTCACAGCTGCTTCACCTGTGCCTGCGGCCAGCCTGCATATGCCCACGACACGGCGCTGGAGACAAAGCGAGAGTGACTGGCCCAGGGGAAGCCAGTGGGGCAGGATGTACCCTACGCAGCAATGGGAGGGCTGACTGGTTTCAGCTCACTGGCAGATGGCTACATGCGCTTAGATGACAGTGGCGTGGGTAAGTGATGATATATGAAATGTATCAGATTTTTAAAAATGTGTTATTGTTTGTTTATCTTTGGAGACAGGGTCTTTGCTATGTAGCATAGTCTGACCTGGCCTTGAACTCTGCATCCTCCTATCTCTATTTCCCAAGTGCTGGGATTACAGATGTGCACCACCACACCAGTCTGCCATATGGCTTTTATGTGTGATAACAGTATTGAGACTTTATATTTGTTTAGCACTTTATATTTGTCATGCTTTTTAGAAAAATATTTTCTCACTTGATTTTTATTTTATAAAAAAGATTTCAGGCCAGGTGTGGTAGCCCCTGCTTATAATCCCAACTGCTTGGGAGGCAGAGATTGGGAGGATCATGATTTGAGGCCAGTCTAGGCAAAAAGTTAGCGAGACTCCTCCTCTGTCAATAAGCCAGACATGGTGGTGTGAGTCTGTAATCCCAGCTATGCAGGAGGCCGAAGGTAGGAGGATCCTGGTCTGAGGCTGACCTAGGCAAAGACCCTATCTGAAAAATAAGTAAAGCAAAAATGGACTGGAGGCATGGCTGAAGTGGTAGAACATCTACCTAGTAAGTACAGTGCCCTGAGTTCAAACCCCAGAACTGCCGAAAAAAAAAAAACAACAACAACAAAAAACCCCAGATTTCATTGCTACTGCCACTATACAGTAAATACATTGTCATTCTAGAAAAGTTGGAAAATGTAAGGGAAACCTGTTGAACTCTTCTAGGAATGGGGGAGGGGAGATAGAATGATGGAGGGGTGAATTCAACTATGACATAGTGTAAGAACTTTGGTAAATATCACAGTGCACCCCGATACAACAATAATGTGCTAATAAATCAAGAAAATAGAAGGGGAGAGATTCGCACTCCGACACTTACACCCAAACCTCAGTCCATGTCCCTGTTTGTAGTAGCTTTATAATATTTCTTTGTTCGCTATGTTACAGTTTGCCTGTTACCTTTTTGTGTGCAGTTTTTGTTATTCTAGTCACCTCATTCAGGAAACATATCAAACAGTAATATGCTTATATGTGTAAATGTGTATTCATGTAGTCACATCCATGATAAAAATTTTTGGTATATGTATGTACACACATATTTTTTTTTTAATCACAGGATGTATTTTATTATTTGAAAGTTACATAAACTGGCTGGGTACAGCGGCTTACGCCTGTAATCCTAGCTACTTGGGAGGCAGAGATAGGTGGATTGTGGTTTGAAGTGGGCCTGGGCAAAAAGTTAGCGAGGCCTCTATCTCAATAAAAAAGCTGGGTGTGGAAGACATGTCTGTAATCCCGCTACATGGGAAGCACATGTGGGAGGATCATAGTCTGAAGGTGGTTGTGGGCAAAAAGTGTAAGACCCTATCTTTAAAAAAAAAAAAAAAGCAAAAAAGGGCTGGGTATGTGGGAATGTGGCTCAAGTGGTAGAGTGCCTGCCTAGCAAGCATGAGGCCTGAGTTCAAAACTGAGTTCAAAAAATTACATAAACATAAATGTATATTTTCTTGTAAAATATACAAATAATAGAGATGAAATGTAAAGACTATCGAGCACTTCCCTTACCCCAGGTTCTTTCCCGGAGGACAGTTTACTGTTACCAATTTATTTTTCAATTTAACATATATTTTTACAGTTTACCTTTTTTTCTTTAACTTAGAAATGTTTTGAAGGCAAATTATGTCAGGACATATTCCACACAATAGATATGTCAGTTTATCTAACCATGTTCTTGTTCGTGGCATTTAGGTTTTTATCCTTTTTTTTATCATTGAAAGCAATCTTGCTAAGGGTTGGGCATTGTGGCTCATGCCTGTAATCCCAGCTATGTGGGAAGCAGAGATGAGAGGATTGAAGTTTGAGGCCAGCTGGGGCAAAAAACCCAGTAAGACCCTATCTCAAAACAAGCCAGATGTGGTAGGACATGCCTGCAGTCCTAACCATGCAGGAGGCATATGTAGGAGAATCAAGGTCCGAGGATGGCCCTGAGGGAAAAACACAAGACCATACCTAAAAAATCACTAACACAAAAAGGGTTGGAGGTGTGGCTCAAGAGTAGAGTGTTTGCCTGGCAAGTGTGAGGCCCTGAGTTCAAAAAACCCCAATACAGCAAACAGAAAAGCAAACAATCTTGCCAAGGAAAACCCTTGAACTTGTCCTTGCGTCCTTGCATACATTTGACTCCAGGGCAGTGAGGAAGTAGAACATTTGGTCGAAGCATGTGCACATGTATAATTTTAATAGAGTTTGCCAAATTGTCTTCCAAAAATGCTGTGCTTGTTTTATTTCTTGTAGTGTTGATTTGGCTTATTCATTTCCTCATAGGTAATGGACAGCTTTTTGCCCAGCTGGGGTGTGGGAAGTCAGTCTGACCCCTTGGTTAGTGAGAAGAGGACCTTCTCCTAGTTATCGGCCATTTTGCTTTCTGCGAGCTCCTGTTCATACCGTTTGCTCATTTTTCTCTTTTCAGCCTTCCTCACTGTCTTACACAAAGTGTTTTCATACATTCTGTATACGAATCCTTTATTTATTTTGCAGGTATTTTGCCCCAATCTGTCACTCGTCTTGTAATCTTAAATTAAAAAAAAAGTATTTGCAGTGTGGAGACAGGCCTTCCTTACTCCAATTTTTGTCCTACTCTGACTTTAGAAATATACTGTTCCTCATTTTATCTTACTATGCATTTTTAAATGTTTAGCCTTTGCATGTCTCTGGAATTTATTTTTTGTAAACATGTGAGGTAGGTGTGTCTAACATCAGTTTTTGTTCAGCTTGGTGGCTAGTTATCCTAACACCATTCCTCTCCCAAATTATTGAAAACTGTTCTAGTCTACTACCTTCCTGGTATATTGTGTGCCAATATTACATACTTTTAATTATTATGGCTTCATGTTGTATTCTGATATTTAATATGCTTCCCATTTCTGTTCATCTTTCAAGGTTTCCTTGATGCTTTTATGCATTTTCTCTTCTAGGTAATTATACCGCCAGCTTGTTAAACTGAATAAACAGGTTCTCTTGCAGTTTAATGGGTACATGATTCTATTGGGTCATGCAACAGCTACAGAAAACCCACTCGAGTGCAAAAATAATAGCTATTGGTGATGGTGATCAAACCTTTGTGTTGCCAAGTTGTCTCAGCCACGGCACTTACATCACCCCATGACTCCTCGTGACAACTCTGTGTGTTTGATTATCATTTTATAGGTGAGAAGACTCAGCATAGAGAGGGGAAACAACTCGCTCTGTGTGTTCAATCTGCAGGGTTGGATGAAACTCAGATGTTACCATAGTCTCCTTGGTGTGGTTCTTTGTTGTCTATTTCTGGATAAATGCCATATTATTTTCATTACTGCAACTTTATGGTAAATAAAAAATTAACTCACAACTTCAATATTACTTCAGAATTTTCTGACCTAGTCCCACCTTTTAATTCTTTCAGAACTTTGCATCATTTTCATTTTGTGAAGTTACAAAACCATTGTGTTCTTTTCATTGAGAGTCCAGTGAATGTAGAAATAATTCACATTTTAAAATTTTGTCTCCATCTTTCATCCTCTTCTGTGTAGCTAAGTGGAATTCTGAAATTATTTTCCTAGAAGCCCTGTACAATTCTGATTAAGTTTCTTTCTAGGTATTTAGTCTTTTTTTTTGTACCATATATGAAGTTCTTCCATTGTTTTCTGATTATTCCTCATTTATAAAAAAGCAAATGTTTTCTGCTGCTTTTGTTACCAGTCTTATTACTCAATCTTAGAGTTTTTAATAGATTTTCAGTTCTTTGCAAATAATTTCATTTTTGCCTCTTCCTTTCCAGTATTTATGGGCTCTTTCCCTCTTGGTGATTTTTCAGTACTAGGATCAGAACTCAGAGTCTTGTGCTCGCCAGGCTCTTGGTTCATTTAATGGCTAGGAGTTTCATCATAACAATGGTAATACCTGGCACTTTTGTACTTTTGGGATTTCTAGTATGTATCGATCAAGTATCTGCCTAGTATAAAGAAAGAAAATCTCCCCTCTAGGCCCCTGAGGGAAGTGGGGGTGAGTGAGGAAATGGCTGGGCTTGGTTCCTTTGTGGTGCAGAGGAGGCCATAATTCCTGACTCTCAGGGGGCACTTGGCAGGCAGCTGAGCTGTGAGATAATGGGTCTGCCTTGACATCTCTCACAACGGGGGCAAGGTGACCCCAGAGCAGAGCTGAAGGTGGGACCCCAGAACTGGGGGATTCAAAATAGGAATTGACAGGCATTGAGTCAAGTGTGAGGCTACCAGGCCCTACAAAGTGAGAGACAAGTTGGGCCAGCCTTGAGCATTTGAGATTGGTAACTCATGCAGCCAGCCAGCAGAGGACAGCACAGGGACCTGAATGGACCTGAGTCCCTCCTCCCCCACCTCCATCCCCCCATCTTCCCTTATATTCTCACACGCCATGAGAGAGTAGCTGTGATGGGAAGGGCCAGGAGTTGGAAGGACTGATCAGTTGTCCCATGTTGTTCACATTACAAGGTAGGACTAACTTTGAAACCAGTTAGAATTAAAGTCCATTTCCTTCCCTCTACTCATGGTGTGGGGATGGAGGCATGCCAGGAAGATAGAACAGTTTTACATTTTCTCTGTAGCTTCCTTCCTTTTGGTTCAAGAGCCAATGCCTTTAGCAGTTGGTATTTATAGTTTGTGGTTTGTGGTGGTCGACGTTTCCTCATTTCATTGAAGAAAGAGCTTTCTTTATTTTCCATATTTTGTTTTTAGATGGTTTCTTAGTAAGGAATAGGTTAGAAATATTCTTTCGCCTTGACCAGAGGTTCCTTATTGTGACTGTGTTGCTTTAGATAGTTTTGTAAGTATATTGGTGTTTAGTACTTCTTTGCTGATATTGTTACAACGATGCATATTTTCTAAGAAATGCAAAAATAGCTTTTTAGCCATTTGCCTTTATGTGGCAGATAAAAACTGAAATAAAAATTCCTTTTTTCCCCTTTTGTTTGCTATGCTGGGTATTGAACCCAGGGTTTTGTGTTTACTAAGCAAGTGCTCTACCAGTGAGCTACATCCCCAGCCCTAGGGTTTTTTGAAATAGGGTCTTGCATGTAGCCCAGGCTGAGCTTGAACTCATGATCCTCCTCCCTCTCCTTCCTGAGTGCTGGGATTACAAGTGCACACAACCAAGCCTTCTTCCAGTTTTCTTTCTTTGAGATACGTTCTTCCTGAGTTGCCCAAGATAGTCTCTAATTCCTGGGCTGAAGTGATTTTCCTGCCTCCACCTCCCAGGTAGCTGGGATTATAAGATGTACACTATTGCACTTGGCTAAAAATGTCTAATTTATTTCATATTAGAAGTAATAAGTTGTCTATATCTTTATAAACAGATTTAATTTTCATTCTCCATATATTTTGTTCCCAGGTGCACCTTCAAGTGAATTTTTAGACTCTCCAGTGACAGCCATGGACCACCCATTTCTAAAAGCATTGAAAGCACCAGAAACACTGACAGATGGTAATGAAGGTAGAATGTGAGATATTTTTGGATGCTGTAAGAAAAATGTGTTTTGATTGGTTTTCTAGGATTCTTTTTCCTTTTATTAACACAATTTTATTTCAAGTTAATCTGTCATTTTTATTTTCTTTTTATACTTGCACTGCTAAAAAGCAAGAAATTTAATTTTGTATTGGGAAAAATAGCTAAATCTTAGAAGTAGGGGATTCTGATGACTATTTTAAACCTTATTCTAGTACGTTACTCAAGTATTTGAGTAAGAGTGCCCTCTAGTGGACCTGTTGCCTAGATCCGTTGGGTTCTCCCCAAGATAGAATCCAGTGATAATCATAGGTTAGGAAGGTTTTATTATTTATCAATTAAAAGCAAGTAGAATCCATTTTTAGCACTAGTATTCCATGTTTCTTTTATTGGAAAAGAGAATAAAACACTGAAGTTAAAAATTGAAAGTGTTTTTTCTGTCGTTGTGCTGGGGATTCAACCTAGGGCCTTCTGTGCTAGGCAAGTGCTCCATTACTGAGCTGCACCTCCAGTCCTGAAGATGAAATTGTGTGGTTTATTAGGTACTCAGAATTTTAAAATGAGAATTTTCTTTGATTTATTTGTATTTAACATGCCCTGATACTTTTCACAAAGGATTTTTAAGGCTGTTTACAAAAACTCCAATGAAGTAATGATAAAACCCAGATCGAAGCAAAAACTGAAATCTGAGAACCCTCAGATTTCCCCCCTCACAATTGTGACACCTTTCAAGATTGATATAATTGCTTCATTAAATTTTAGATTTGACTAAGTGTAGTGGCAGCTGTGGTGAAGGGGCAGGTGCATTCAGTTAAATACTTTTCCTTATTAGAAGGGAGTAAGCATGAGGTCCTCAGTGCTAATGAATGTCATACCAACACTGAATTTCAAAGAAGGGTCTGAAACCTTCAGTGATTCCGTGGCCACGGTCCTCAAGAGCTTGTTTTCAGCAGACACAGCCTATCGTTCCTTGTGCTCTGTAGCCACCTGTGGTAAGAGTGATACTGAAGCATTAAAGTGCAGCTCTGTGAAGGTGACTCTGTAAGAGGCATAGCTCAACTGGTCCTTATTTTTTTTCTCAATAAGGCTTTTGTTAAGGATAGTCAATGGTGTGGTTGTGCTCTGTGGCAGGTGTCTGAAGGTACATGCCCTTACATTGTTGGTTGAAGGTGAATTCGTTCACTTTAGAAACTAGAACAGGTGTTCAGGTTTATGTCTGATTTGGGAAATGAAAGGATCCACCGAGGACATCCACTTGTGCCAAAGGTGAACTTCTTTTGTAGGCTCTACAAAGAAAGCTAGATTTCTCCTTCTGAAGTGATTTTAAATTCCTTTCAGCACACAAGCTAGTGCTTGATTATTTTTTATAGTGAACACCATGAAAGAAGGCTAAAATTATTTTAGTTCTGGAAAAATTTAAAACAGGTAGTATATTATTAGGGTTGCCTATTCAAATCTATAGGAAGGACTGGTGGAATGACCCAAGTGGCAGAGCACCTCCATAGCAAGAGTGAGGTCCTGAGTTCAAATTCCATACTGCCAAAAAAAGTCAAAGGAAAGCCTCAACAATGTATACTGTTACATATTATCTCATAAGCATAACATGGATTTTAGTTAGAAGATGTAAAAAGTAGTTGGAAAAAACTAAGTGTATTCTTATGTAGAATAGTTATGTGATATTATTTAGTAGAAGTTGAATATTTGGAGAATGTTTGCCACAGAAGGTTACTTTTGTCTTGCAGTGTCATTCTTTCCAGGAAAGAATTAGAATTTCTGGTTGGAAGAATAAAATATTTTCACCTGGCAGGAAGAAACCTAGCTCTCTGTCTCTCTGTCTCTCTGTCTCTCTGTCTTTCTCTCTCTCATCTCAGGGGAATATATAATGATATAAATATATTATTTAGATTTTTTTCCATGTTAGCAGGTACAAGTAGTCAAATTTCTTCCATAAGGAGGTCTGAAGAAGATGATATGGCTTTCTTTGAAAGACGATACCAGAAAAGGGTAAATTTTTAGGAAATTCACTTGCATTAAGTTTTTTTTTTTTTCTCCGAATTCATTTATTTTTGATAGAGCACAGCCATTCAAAATGTGGAACACAGTATCAACACAGACTATAAAGGTTGGGGAATTAAACTGAATTGATATTCCATTTACATTAGTGAATATATTAAGCAAATAATGTAGTCTTTAAAAAGCTTCACTAGACACTATATAAACATAACTAAATTTCTATCTAAATGAACTGTCATACTGCTTGTTTTTCAGGTTGAAAGACTATAATTATATATTTCAATTACATGGCAGTAAATACAAAAGCATTTTAAATAATCTGAACTGTATGGTGTACTGCAAGCGGGAGTTTATTCTACAACAGTCCATCATCCTCCTGGATAGAAAGAGTGCTGAACAACAACAATACATACCATATAATACTTTCCTATCACTAATGAAGTTTATAATCAGTTATGCATGTACTTTGCATAGAAATTATTTTTAATGTCAGAGAGGATGTCAGCTATTTTTGGTAGACTTAGATACCAGCTTTACCACCTATTAGCTATTTGAGCCCCTTAAGTCTGTGCTTCAGTTTCTTCATTTTTAAAAAAGATTTTATCTAAATACCTACTGAAGCCTAGTATTTTATTTAGTTTCTTCCTGCCCTGTCAGAAGCTTCTCAACTTTGACAATTTTCAGTTTCAAAAAGTTCCATCTAATCCATGATTATCATTTTCAAAATCTTGTCTAAATCCTTCAGAGTTCCCAGTTATCTCCATTAAACCCACAACTTACATGGCTTTGTGAAGACCAAACCAAGGTTCATCTTGTTGGTGAAGGCCATCATTTCTATCAAGATTACAGTCTCACTGAGTATTCAATTTAATCCCTACCACCAACAATCTGACTTTCTGTGAAGGCTCTGTGTCCTGCGTAAGCTCCTTACCTTCCATATTAAAGGAAAATTCTGACAAAATTTTAGTTACTTGCATTTTTGAAACAACCGGCATTCAAGTAAAGTATTTATGCAATTTTAGAATAGCCATGTTCTTTGCAGTCTCCCATAAGGCAACACACCAAATATTTCAAAAGGCAACCATACATTTGTTTTTTTATGCTTTCTAAAAACAGCTTATGGACTAAGTGTTCAAATCAAACTAAAGCAACTTTGCTTTTACTTTTACTTCACATCTAAAAAGGATTAGGCCTAGCAATCTCCACTTTTCCTAACTTGTCACCATCCTCATACAACTGTCCCTTTGCCACTCATTCGAATTCACATGATCAGTGCACTTAGCAAGAAAATGAATAAAGTGACAAGCAGTAAAATCTAATTCATGCCAGAACACATGGCAGAAGTTACACAGAGAGCACACACAACATTACAAAAGTTGGGAATACTGTTAATTTCAAATAGACAATAACCAAAGTGGGACTTTCATGCCAGAAGTCCATTTAGTCAAAATCACGATTTGTAAGAACAAGTGGTGCCACTAGTGTCCAAACATATAGCACAATGCCAATCCAACTGGAAGAGATTTTCACCCAGACAGCTGTCCACTGACTTTTCATTTCACGAGAGGGCTCATACCTTGAATAAAACACACACAATAAAAAGAGGATTAGTCCTATAATTCCTTGAGCATGCCACCACTGGACAGACTGACCTTCTTTTGGGATTGTGCTTGTGGTATTGAAGCCAATTATGCTTAGTAGACTTGGGTTGCAATTTGTTTCTGGTTCATTTGTCATAGCAGACCATGTCAAATACATCGTGTAGACTGTAATTACTGAAGACTGTAACAAACCACATCTTGGTTGTGACTCTTGGATTTTTGGCAGTATAGACATTACAGAAGCACCAATGCAGAGGAGCATGTTAACACTGATGAACGCCTTATTTTCTGAACAACTGGCTGGATGAGTATAGTAGACAAAGAACAAGATGATGGCAACTAAAGACAGCAGATAATTCAGAGCTGTGGCTGACAATAAGGCTGCATACCAACATCTTGAATTCCCTTCTTCCATTTTTTCAACCCATGATTCATTCCAAGAATGGGCAAAATCAATAAGTAAGACTAGTTGAATGAGGATGAAACAAAAGGGCACCTGCCATGCCTACATAAAACCACACAGTTGTAAAAGTTCCTTCTGGAATGAAGAATGCCCCAATAATAATTGCAATTGCTGCAGCAAATTTAAAGAACCAGAATCCATTGTGTACTGCAGCTCTCGGGTCACTGCTGCTCTTCACTTTGATCATTAGCAAAAACAGAAGAAGATAAAACATAGCAAGCCAAAGCACAAACGATATACAGCTTTGTAGCCAACCAGAATATTGCAAGGAACAACACCTTTCTCATTCTCACAAAACCCAGGAATCTTATTCAGTTGTTCTTCCATGCCCGGTATCAACATTACACAAGCTACACACACTCCAACAAGCAAGAAAAGTGCATAGATTAATCTAGTCACAGTGGAGTTGTTTCCACTAGGACAGCATCGACACAGCAAACATGGGGCACTACCACACAAGCATGGAATCCAGCTTGCCATGGAGCACAGCCCCAGGACGCTCCCCATCTCCACAACTTCACAAGGACAGCGGACGCCATCAAGATGGAGACAGCCTCTTTCTTGCTTTTCTGATTCAGTTTTTTTTTTTTTAAACACAGACACTATAGAAAGATTATACCTTGAATGTGGAACATCATTAAAAGTAAATTTGTGAAGGTTTTACTTATGGTTGGTGTTAAGGCTTGAGATTTACTTAGAATAATTCAGACAGAAACGGGATTAATGAATGTGATAGGTAACACACAGGTCAATGTATGAGTCATAAACACTGATTAAATATGCAAATAAAATAGCAATCAACATCAGCCATAAACATATTTGTAAATTATATGCATGGTGAATTCTTTTTATGTATGTACCTTTAGTTTTTAATTTTATAGTATGTAATTGTCAGGGGGAGAGGGGATGGAGCAAGGCTGGTTAATGAGTACAGGGGTAAGGTGGATAATGTTTTCTAGCAATCAGGATAGCTGTGGTTGACAGTGATTAATTGTATGTTTTAAAATAGCTAGTAGAGAGAATTTTGAATGTTCCCGCACAAACAAATGACAAATGTTTGAGAAGGTAGACATGCCATCCATCCTGATATGATCATTATACATTTTAAACATGTAGTGAAATATCACATAGTACCTCATTAATATATACAATTGAGTCAATGAAAAATAAAAAAGTATATATTACAAAAGCCAAAAAAGATTGTCAAATAAAGACAATATATTTAAAATTCTTAATATGGACTATTTTTTGAGACTTTATGGTACTTACAGACTTTATGGTATTTATAGACATATCCAGTAGTCTTGAAGTGTTCCCAGCTTTCAGTAATAGGGACGGTTTCATCCATTTTATTCTAGCATGTAAACATCTTGGGGTTAAGCATAGAATTTTATTCATCTTTATATTGCCCCTCATACCTAGTACAATGCTTTAGATGTAATAAGTTTTCAATAAGTATTTAAGGAAAATTGAAAAAAATTGACAATACTTTCATAGATTTCAACTATTTACACTTTTTAACTTACGCTTTTCCCTTGTTTTTTAACTTACACCTTTGATGTTTCATTGCATTATTCGTATTTGAGAATTTTGTTTTTGTGTTTTGCTGGATGAAAGAATGTTGGCTTAAGGAAGTATTTGGAATGATATTTCAGCTATATGGCTGATAATGCTTTTTTTTTTTTTTTTTTGTGGTACTGGAGTTTGAACTCATAGCCTTGCTCTTCCTAGGAAGGAGTTCTACCACTTGAGCCACACTTCCAGTCCTTCTTTGTATTGGTTATTTATTTTTTGGCGGTACTGGGAGTTTGAACTCAGGGCCTTATACTTGCTAGGCAGGTCCTCTACCACTGGAGCCATTCTGCCAGTCCTGCATTGGTTATTTTTGAGCTAGGGTCTCGCTTTATGCCCAGGATGGCCTGGACTGAGATCCTCTTACTTGTGCTTTCCTGCATAGCTGGGATGACAGGCATGCAGCACAGCACCTGCCATTGGTTTTAATGAGGTCTTGCAAACTTTGTGCTCAGGTTGGCCTAAAACCACAATCCTCCCCACCTCTGTCTCCCTGAGTAGCTAGGATTACAAGTGTGAGCCACCATGTGTGGCTGAAAGTATTTATTTTTGACTATTTATTTATTTTAGCATATTATAATTGTATGGGGGATACACTGTTATATTTACCTATGTACTTACTATATATCTTAGATTCACCCCCTCCAACTTTCTCCCTTATTTCCCCTCCCCCCTCAAGGAACCATTTCCAAAGGTTTCATTGCTCTATTTTCACACATGAATTCAATTTACATCCACCATAACTAGCCCTCCTTTACTCTTATGCCCTCCCCCCTCCTACTGGTACCCCCCATAAAACAAGACCTGTTATATCTTCTTGTCCTTCGTTTTGTTTGAAAGGGCTTTCTGTAGGATTATTTTATACTTGTGGGTTTTGCTGTCTCTCCAACTAGGTAACAAACTCCACAAAAGTAAAGACACTTCTTTTACTTTTTGTTCTTCTAAAATTCTTAGATAAGAGCTCACTAAGTAACTGAGAGAAAGAATATTAAATAAATTCTCCATCTATGAGCAGAGGAAATGAGTAGAAGAAAGATTGGTTTGTTTTTCTTGATGAAGAATTTTGAAATAGAGGGGGAGAGTCGGGCACAATTTAAGGCAGAGGGAGACAGCAGAATGACAGTTTTGCAATGATAAAAACTTCCTGTGTCTGTGCTGTAGTCATTATGTAGCTCTATAAGCTGAGATTAAATAAAGTTAAAGATTAAAATTTATTCTCTCGCTAGCCGTGGTTCAAATGGATAATAGCCACATATGACTAAGCTACCTTATTGGACAGATGTAAAACCATTCTATCTTTTCCGAAAGTGTTTTTTTTTTTTTTCCGAAATTTCTGGCCTAAGTGTGTCTTACTTTGTTTGGGCTGCTATAATAAAATGCCATAAACTAGTGGTTTATAAACAACAGAAATTTATTTCTTAGAGTTCTGGAGGCTGGGAAGCCTTAAAAAAGTGCCTGCAGATTCAGTGTCTGGTCCGAGGATGGTGCCATCTTGTTGTGTTGGTGGAAGAAGCAAAGGCAGTTCTCTGGAATAGAGCTCTTTAATCACTGCCCGAAGTCCCCACCTTCTGCTAGTCATCCCATTGGTGACGAAGTTTCTGTATATGAATTTTGGGGCAGACACAAACACTCAGATCCTAGCAAAGGGAAAGACACAGTAGGAGTATCTCCTCATAGAGGGAGGGTAAATGTTCAGAGTGATAAAAGAAAAGGCTGTTTTGTAGCACCTTAAGGGTAGGGCTTCTAATCAAATCAATCTTCATTCTTGGAACACACATTCACAGATTAATTTTAGTTTCTTAGGTTCTGGAACTCCTTCTGTCCCTCCTCCAGAGACCTGGGTAGTGTTGACTGTGTTGAAAACATGCCAGTGTTATTTGCTTGGGGGATGGTAATGGGAGGAGTATTTTTTTTTTTAATTTTTATTTTATTCATATGTGCATACAATGTTTGGGTCATTTCTCCCCCCTTCCCCCACTCCCTCCCTTATCTCCCCACCCCCTCCCTCTTCCCCCCTACCCCCTCACTACCATCAGAAACTATTTTGCCCTTATCTCTAATTTTGTTGAAGAGAGTATAAGCAATAATAGGAAGGACCAAGGGTTTTTGCTAGTTGAGATAAGGATAGCTATACAGGGAGTTGACTCGCATTGATTTCCTGTACATGTATACAGTTAATTCTTCTTGAACTAACCTTTTCTCTAGTTCCTGGTCCCCTTCTCCTATTGGCCTCAGTTGCTTTAAAGTATCTGCTTTCATTTCTCTGCGTTAAGGGCAACAAATGCTAGCTAGTTTTTTAGATGTCTTACCTATCCTTATACCTCCCTTGGGTGTTCTTGCTTTATCAATATGATCAAAGTCCAATCCCCTTGTTGTATTTGCCCTTGATCTAATGTCTGAATATGAGGGAGAAAATAATGATTTTTGGTCTTTTGGGCCAGGCTAATCTCACTCAGAATGATGTTCTCCAATTCCATCCATTTACCAGCGAATGATAACATTTCGTTCTTCTTCACGGCTGCACAAAATTCCATTGTGTATAAATACCACATTTTCTTAATCCATTCATCAGTAGTGGGGCATCTTGGCTGTTTCCATATCTGGGCTATTGTGAATAGTGCTGCAATAAACATGGGTGTGCACCTGCCTCTGGAGTAACCTGAGTCACATTCTTTTGGGTGTATCCCCAAGAGTGGTATTGCTGGATTATATGGTAGATCAATGTTTAGCTTTTTAAGTAGCCTCCAAATTTTTTTCCAGAGTAGTTGTACTAGTTTACATTCCCACCAGCAGTGTAAGAGGGTTCCTTCCCCACCTCCCCCATCCTTTCCAACACCTATTGTTAGTTGTGTTGCTAATGATGGCTATTCTAACAGGAGTGAGGTGGAATCTTAGTGTGGTTTTAATTTGCATTTCCTTTATTGCTAGAGATGGTGAGCATTTTTTCATGTGTTTTTTGGCCATTTGAATTTCTTCTTTTGAGAAAGTTTTGTTTGGTTCACTTCCCCATTTCTTTATTGGTTCATTAATTTTGGGAGAATTTAGTTTTTTAAGTTCCCTATATATTTTAGTTATCAGTCCTTTGTTTGATGTGTAGCTGGCAAATATTTTCTCCCACTCTGAGGGTGGTCTCTTCAGTTTAGAGACCATTTCTTTTGTTGAGCAGAAGCTTTTTAGTTTTATGAAGTCCCATTTATCTATGCTATCTCTTAGTTGCTGTGCTGCTGGGGTTTCGTTGAGAAAGTTCTTACCTATACCTACTAACTCCAGAGTATTTCCTACTCTTTCCTGTATCAACTTTAGAGTTTGTGGTCTGATATTAAGATCCTTGATCCATTTTGAGTTAATCTTGGTATAGGGTGATATACATGGATCTAGTTTCAGTTTTTTGCAGACTGCTAACCAGTTTTCCCAGCAGTTTTTGTTGAAGAGGCTGCTATTTCTCCATCATATATTTTTAGCTCCTTTGTGAAAGACAAGTTGGTTATAGTTGTGTGGCTTCATATCTGGGTCCTCTATTCTGTTCCACTGGTCTTCATGTCTGTTTTTGTGCCAGTACCATGCTGTTTTTATTGTTATTGCTTTGTAATAGAGTTTGAAATCAGGTATCGTGATATCTCCAGCATTATTCTTTTGACTGAGTATTGCCTTGGCTATTCGTGGCCTCTTGTGTTTCCATATAAATTTCACAGTAGATTTTTCAATCTCTTTAATGAATGTCATTGGAATTTTGATGGGAATTTCATTAAACATGTAGATTACTTTTGGGAGTATAGACATTTTTACTATGTTAATTCTACCAATCCATGAGCATGGGAGCTCTCTCCACTTTCTATAGTTTTCCTCAATCTCTTTCTTCAGAAGTTTATAGTTTTCCTTGTAGAGGTCATTCACATCCCTTGTTAGGTTTACACCTAGGTATTTGATTTTTTTTTGAGGCTATTGTAAATGGAATTGTTTTCATATGTTTTTTCTCAGTTTGTTCATTATTAGTGTGTAGAAATGCTAATGTTTTTTCTATGTTGATTTTATATCCTGCTACCTTGCTATAGCTAATGATGGTGTCTAGGAGCTTTTGAGTAGAGTTTTTTGGGTCTTTAAAGTATAGGATCATATTGTCTGCAAATAGGGATATTTTGACAGTTTCTTTACCTATTTGTATTCCTTTTATTCCTTCTTCTTGCCTAACTTGTCTGCCTAGGAATTCCAGTACTATGTTGAATAGGAGTGGAGATAGTGGGCATCCTTGCCTAGTTCCTGATTTTAGAGGGAATGGTTTCAGTTTTTCTCCGTTAAGTATAATGCTGGCTGTAGGTTTGTCATATATAGCTTTTATAATGTTGAGGTACTTTCCTCCTATTCCTAGTTTTCTTAGAGCTTTTATCATGAAATGGTGTTGGATCTTATCAAAGGCTTTTTCTGCATCTATTGAAATGATCAAGTGGTTTTTGTCTTTGCTTCTGTTAATGTGGTGTATTACATTTATTGATTTTCGTATGTTGAACCACCCCTGCATTCCTGGGATGAAGCCTACTTGGTCGTGGTGAATAATCTTTTTGATTATTTGATTATTTGATATTTGTTGAATTCGGTTTGCCATTATTTTATTGAGGATTTTTGCATCAACGTTCATTAAGGAGATTGGCCTATAGTTCTCCTTTTTGGAGGTGTCTTTGCCTAGTTTGGGATAAGTGTAATACTGGCTTCATAAAATGTGTTAGGCAGTTTTCCGTCCCTTTCTATTTCATGGAACAGTTTAAGGAGGGTTGGTTTTTGTTCTTCTTTAAAGGTCTGATAGAATTCAGCAGAGAATCCATCAGGTCCTGGACTTTTCTTTTTGGGGAGACTCTTGATTGCTGCTTTAATTTCATTTTGTGTTATAGATCTATTCAGGTGACTAATATCCTCTTGGTTCAGTTTTGGATGATCATAGGTATCTAGAAATCTGTCCATTTCTTTAAGATTTTCAAATTTATTTGAATATAGGTTCTCAAAGTAGTCTCTGATGATTTCCTGGACTTCCATGGTGTTTGTTGTTATCTCCCCTTTAGCATTCCTGATTCTACTAATTTGGGTTTTTTCTCTCCTCATTTTAGTCAGGTTTGCCAGGGGTCTGTCGATCTTGTTTATTTTTTCAAAGAACCAACTTTTTGTTTCATTAATTCTTTGTATGGTTTTTTGGTTTCTATTTTGTTGATTTCAGCTCTTATTTTTATTATTTCTCTCCTTCTATTTGTTTTGGGATTTGCTTGTTCTTGTTTTTCTAGGAATTTGAGATGTATCATTAGGTCATTGATTTGGGCTCTTTCAGTCTTTTTAATATAAGCACTCATGGCTATAAACTTTTCTCTCAGGACTGCCTTTGCTGTGTCCCATACGTTCTGGTAAGTTGTGTTTTCGTTTTCATTGACTTCCAGGAACTTTTTAATTTCCTCTTTTATTTCATCAGTGACCCATTGTTCATTAAGCAATGAGTTATTCAGTTTCCAGCTGTTTGCATGTTTTTTGTCTTTACTTTTGTTGTTGAGTTCTAGTTTTATTGCATTGTGATCAGATAGCATGCATGGTATAATTTCTATTTTCTTATATTTGCTGAGGCTTGCTTTGTGCCCTAGGATATGATCTATTTTGGAGAACGTTCCATGGGCTGCTGAGAAGAATGTATGTTTTGTAGAAGTTGGATAAAATGTTCTGTAGACATCAACTAGGTCCATTAGGTCTATGGCATATTTTAGATCTAGGATTTCTTTATTGATTTTTTTTGTTTGGATGACATATCTATTGATGATAATGGGGTGTTAAAGTCTCCCATGATCACTGTGTTGGCGTTAATGTATGCTTCTAGGTCCTTCAGGGTATGTTTGATGAAATTGGGTGCGTTGACATTGGGTACATATAGGTTGATAATTGTTATTTCCTTTTGGTGTATTTCCCCTTTTATTAGTATGGAATGTCCTTCTTTATCTCGTTTGATCAATGTAGGTTTGTAGTCTACTTTGTCAGAGATAAGTATTGCAACTCCTGCCTGTTTTCAGGGGCCATTGGCTTGGTAAATCTTCTTCCAGCCTTTCATCCTTAGCCTATGCTTATTTCTGTCGGTGAGATGGGTCTCCTGTAAGCAACAAAGTGTTGGATCTTCCTTTTTTATCCAGTTCGTCAAACGGTTCTTTTTGATGGGGGAATTAAGTCCATTAACATTAAGTGTTAGTACTGATAGGTATGTGGTGATTCCTGTCATTTAGTTGTCTTAGTTGTTTGAAGGTTTGATTGTGTGTACTTAAGTTGAGGTTTCTCTCTACTTTCTTGCTTTTTCTTTTCCTGTAGTTTGGTGCTGTCTGCCCTTTCATGGTTATGTTGGGTTTCACTTTCTGTGTGCAAAATACCTTGAAGAAATTTTTGTAGTGGTGGCTTTGTGGTCACATATTGTTTTAGTTTCTGCTTATCATGGAAGACTTTTATTGCTCCATCTATTTTGAATGATAGTTGTGCTGGGTAGAGTATCCTAGGGTTGAAGTTATTTTCATTCAGTGTCTGGAAGATGTCACTCCAAGCTCTTCTTGCTTTTAATGTTTCTGTTGAGAAGTCTGCTGTGATTTTGATGGGTTTATCTTTGTATGTTATTTGTGTTTTCTCTCTTACAGCCTTCAAATTCTTTCTCAGGTCTCTGTATTTGTTGTTTTAATGATAATATGCTGTGGGGTATTTCTAGTTTGGTCTGGTCTGTTTGGTGTTCTGGAGGCCTCTTGCATCTGTATGGGAATATCTTTCTCTAGATTTGGGAAATTTTCTGTTATTATTTTGTTGAATCTATTATGCATTCCCTTTGCTTGCACCTCTTCTCCTTCTTCAATGCCCATGATTCTCAGGTTTGGTCTTTTGATGGATTCAGTGAGTTCTTGCATTTTCTTTTCACAGGTCTTGAGTTGTTTAACTAATAGTTCAGTTTTTCGTTTAATTACCATTTTATCTTCGCGTTCTGAGATTCTGTCTTCTGTTTGTTCTGTTCTGCTGGATTGGCCTTCCATTTTGTTTTGCAATTCTGTTTCATTCTTTTTTCTGAGGTTTTTCCATATCTTGGGTCGTTTCCTCTTTAATGTTGTCTCTTTTCTTCCTGAGTTCATTTATCTCTTTATTAATCATGTTCTTTGTTTCACTTTGGTGTTTATACAGTGCTTCTATGGTTTCCTTTATTTCTTCTAGTGCTTTTTCAAATTCTCTATTTTTGTTGTCTTGGAATTTCTTGAGTGTTTCCTGTACATTTTGCTTGACCACATCCAGTATCATCTCTATAAAATTCTCATTGATTACCTGTAGTATTTCTTCTTTTAGATTATTCTTGTGAGCTTCATTGGGTTTTTTTGGCATAGTTTATATTCATTTTGTTGGAGTGTGGGTCTGAGTATCTGTTTTCTTCATTTCCCTCTGGTTTCTGTACTAATTTTTTGCTTTGGGGAAACTAGTTTCCCTGTTTTTTCTGTTTTCCCGTCATTGCCTTGGTGTTGTTATTTTCCCTGTACTGTGTGCAATTAAGTACTTTCTAGCTCGTGATAATAACAATGGTGATATTAAGAATGAAAGGGTGAGAGGAGAGGAAAGCAAAGAAGTTAAAGAAAGAGGGAAAAACAAATAAACCAAAAAAACCCAAAAGAAACAAACAAACAAAAAAGTTTCAAAGATATAAACAGGAAGAGATAGTATACTAATGAACAGTAAGCTGAACAGGCATTAGAGAGACAGAGATAGGATTGAGAAAAAAATTAAATAAAATAAAAAAGTAGAAAAAAGTTAAAAATCTCCAAGTTCAAATACAATATAGTTTCAGTCTTAATAATTTTGGTGTTAGTCCCTCAGCCTCCAATCCTTGAGATGGTGTCTCAGAAGTAGTTCTGTCATTGTCTCCTCAAAGGGGGAAAAAAACAAAACAAAACAAAAAACCCCACAAAGAGTCCCAAGTTCAAATGCAATACAGTTTCAATAAGTTTTTCAGTATGCACATGTAGGTCTGTTGTCTCATCAAAGGTAGGGAGAAAAAAAAAAGAGTCTGGAGACAGGTCTGTGAATGGCTATCTGCAGCTGTGGCTTGCCTCCCACTGCTGTCAGCCTGCTGTTGCTAGAGGTGTTATTTATGCAGATCTCAGGGGTGAGCTGAACTCTCACCTAGCCCCGAAGACTTTGTTTACTCAGAGTACTTCTGTGCGCAACCACCACTGCTACAAGCTTTCCCCTTTCCAAGCACACTGGGGGAGGTGACACTACTCCGGCTTTCTCAGGCCTGCGTGTTTATTTACAGCTCACATGGGAAGTGGGTCTTCCCCCTTCTCCTGTGGAGTTTTCTTCTCTCCGCCACTCTCACAAGCTTTCCTGCTCCTGATTGGGCATGTGCTGCCGCTCCTGCCTTCTCTGGCTGGCTTGTTTATTTACAGTTCTGTGAAGGATTTCCCTTCCCCCTCTTCAGTGCTCAGGGTGCCCCACCCTCTTTGCTATATGTCTTTTTTGTTGTTATTTCTTATTATTCAGCTTTTTTTTTTCTTTTTTCCCTGGGTAGGGGTCAGTCTGTCCAGGGGGGCTATGCTGATCTGGCCCAGGGTTGTCTGTGGGAGTACCAAGTGTCACTTAGCTCATCTTGTGGTCCGCATCTTCCCAAGCTGTCTGGGTGCTGGCGTCTGGCGGCAGCTCAGGAGCCCTTTTGGTTTCTCCATTTAATGTGAAGTGGAGATGCTATGCGCAGGCTGGAGGTGTGGAGAAGTCAAAGTTTTGCCTCTTCTTGGTGGTTTTTCCTGTAAAGTGTATCTCCAGTGTCTCTCCAAGATTTTACTTTAGGACGCACGCTTTCTGCTTCCTCCCTCTAGCCGCCATCTTGAAATCCTCAGGAGGAGTTCTTATTTATGAATGTTTCAAGGATATACCTGGCCCATCCAGATTGCTTATTATAGGTAAACCTGGAATTTAAGGATTTATGAGATGCAGTTTTGTAACTCTCCAGCCTGTGCAGTTTATGGATTTATGAGACAGCCTATAACCTCTACAGTCTGAGTGATTAATGGAGTATAAAAACTAAGAAGGTGAAACCTAAACAATTTCCTCTGAGCTGATGCATATTGTGCACATTGTTAGTGATTGTCTTTTTCTCCACAACCATCAAGGGAAAAAGGATGATTGGGAAGCTGATGGTTCAGGGCTTCTTTCGGGAGCAATGTTATGTAGGTATCTTTTTATTGTTTGCCTCTCATTGGCAACATTTGGTGTGGGCAAGAACCTTGTGATTTGTGTAAGTTGACTTCGACAACTGAAGCCTTTATGGTAACATGGTTTGCCAGCTACTTTTAGATGTCATTGGAAAGTTACTTCTTTTATCTACCAGGTCAAATTATTTTCTTCTGTTCTGATGACACTTGATCTCTTTTCCCCAAGAAAAGAGAATTTTATTAAGGAAGCAAGAATCAAATGTCTGCCAGGGGGCTGGAGGGCATGACTCAAGTGGTAGGGCACTTGCCTTGCATTTACAAGATCCTGGGTTCAATTCCCAGCACCTCAAAAACAAAACAAAACAAAAAGTAAAAGTCTACTAGGGGCAAGGCACTATTTCCATGCCAGCAAATAAAAAAAAAAGGGGGGGGGGGGTAGGAGAAGGAAAATAAGGTATTTTTGTTCTTAGGACCCTAGATGGATGTATTTGTTAGCTACTAATTTTTTTTTTTGAGACAGGATCTTACTAGATAGCCCAGACTGGCCTTGAACTCCTGATCCTCCTGCTTCTATTTCTCAGTTGCTGGGATTACAGGTGTATGCACTGTGCCCAGCTTTGTTAAGTACTACTTTAAATGAGCAAATGCTGATTTTGCCTCTTGTTTAGCATGTTTGCTGTGGTTTTTTTTTAAATGTTGCTACAAATTTAGCACTTAGCCTTAAATGAGAGGAGAAAAGGGACCAGAGTGTACTGAGTGCTTATTAAATGCCTAGATCTTTATATATATTATTTTGTTTATACTTTAAAACAACCCTGGGAAGTAGCCATTACTGTGCCTTTTTTAAAAACAAGTGAAACCACTGATAACTTGCTTCAAATGCTTAATAAATGAAGAGGTAAGACTCAGATGCTCTTCTATTTGACTCCAAAATCTGTATCTTTGATTTAGAGTAGGGTGTTCTTTGGAAGCCCTTCAGATGACTGTGGACTGAGACAGTGTGTAAGAGTGCCATGATACATGGTTTGATGAGGTTTTTAACCGTCTCCAAGAGGAGATAGAGGGAAAAAGAGGAAGAGACAGGTTAATTTGATTTCATTATTGGGAACTTAGCACTTGCAATTTGATGAGATGGAGTAAACTGGTTGTACCAGGTTCCTCTGGGCTCCAGATCTTGCACTATAGGTGGGAAAAAGCCCTTTCTTCACTTGCTGTGCCCTTTATTTTCTGTCCCTTTTTCTTGCAAGGTTAAGGCAGTGGAAACTGCTGTGTGTGTGTGAGTGGTGGTAAGAAGCAGGGGGCTCGTGTTCTTTGGGTCTTTAATCCCACAGAAAAGTTTTATGCATAACTACAAAGTTAGAAGACTGCCATGTGGTGTGTGTAGGCTTCTTTGCTCTAACTGCAGTGGAGAATAAGACCTTTGGGAAGAAACCTGTAGGAATGTGGAAAACAAAAGTATAGGAAAGCATCCTTTAGGCAGTCCATATTCCAGAGTCATGCTTCTCCAGCTACGTGAGGTGTATATCATAACTCTGGAGGGAATGTGCATAGGCTGGCTGTATGCTTAGGCTTTTAAGCATTTAAATAATTTTTAAATGACAATTCAAATTAGTTTATTCTTTTCTCTAAAGCAATGTTCATTTATATGCTACTCTTATTAAAGTGTTTTTGTAAAGTTTAAAATCAAACCATTTAAAAATATGCAATCATGACCCTTTAACAGATTTTGGCTTTAGTATTTAGCTTCTTAATAATTGTGTGTGGTATGATTGTGCTGAAGAAGGCATGAATCCAAACACAACCTTTTCTGTTTCCTTAGAACGGTTTACAACTTGTCATATCAGTAAATGTTTTAAATTTACAGATCAAAATGGAAAAGGCTGCTAAGCAGAAAGGAAAAGCTCCATTGCCATCAACTACAAAATCTTCCTGAAGTCTATTTACTTTTTTTTACTGTGTAAATATGTTTGTTGGGATGTTTTCTTAATTTATTAAAATAAGAAGAATTACCTTATTTTGTCAAAATTCATTATTTACTACTATTTCACACACACACACACACACACACACACACACACACACGTATATTTATTTTTGAGACAGTCTTGCTGTGTAGCCCAGGCTGCCCTCAAACTCATGATTCTTCTGCCTCAGCCTCCTGAGTGCTGGGTACATACACTTTTCTTTTTTCTTAACAAGTGAGGTTATTTTTATGAGTCAAACCTTGAGAATACAGTAAGTATTTTTAGTCTATATAATTTAACTTTTTAGGGTATTTAAAAAATTAAAAATGTTACCAAGAGTTTTTAACCAACATAAAAGGGCCACTTTTTCTTTGTAAATAGTAAGTTAAAATTGTTAATTTTAACTTTTCAAGCTTTGGAATATTGATTTATGTTTTTAAATAAGAACTGTACTTTAAAATTAAACAACCATTTTCTAGTGATATCTACTTATTTTTACATTGTGTCATAAACTACCACTGTATATAATTGTATTGGATACCTTGTGTGGTGGCACTGCAAATCCTGTCCTCACCTATATTCCAGTACCACTGTAAAATGCTTTCAAACAGGCTTCTGACAACTTCACATGAAGCCATTTGGTAACACCTTGTCTTGGGTTTATGTCATGGCTTTCTTCCACAGGGATCCTCAGACACTGGCTTGGAATGCCTGCTGTAACCATGCTGTATCTTACATGTGCAGCCCAAAGATATGGGGGAGCTAACGACCCTAATGGGAGGTGGCAACCGATATATAAATGCACCCTTCCCTGGTCTACTATTGAAGCAATTCTGAGATGCATTTCATAAGCTTCCTCAGAAAATCACATGGAATTGAGCACCAGTCACCCACAGCATTGTGTAACTCAATAATACATTCTTACATTAGGTTTCTCTTTCCACTATTCAATCCCTACTTCTAATTACCAAATAAATTACCTGTGTGTGTATATATATATGGTTTTTACTTTTGGGTAGGGGGTAAACTCAGGCCAATATGGTTGGTGCCAGGAATGGCCTTAGAAAGCAAACACTCAGGATGGGACTTTGTGGCCCAGTTAGTTGTATGGCAATGGAAATGGGTGAAATATGGGTGGATGCTGAAGTGTTAGGTTATGAATGACCATGTCATTGCAGTAGAATGAGAATAGTGGGAATTATAAAGACTGAGGTATTGGCTGGCTATTGTTTTTTTTTTATTTAATTTTTATTGTTTTATTATTCACATGTGCATACAATGCTTGGGTCATTTCTCCCCCCTGCCCCCACCCCCTCCCTTACCACCCACTCTGCCCCCTCCCTTTTTCCCCCACCCCCTCAATACCCGGCAGAAACTATTTTGCCCTTATTTCTAATTTTGTTGAAGAGAGAGTATAAGCAATAATAGGAAGGAACAAGGGTTTTTGCTAGTTGAGATAAGGACAGCTATACAGGGAGTTGTCTTGCATTGATTTCCTGTGCATGTGTTTTACCTTCTAGGTTAATTCTTTTTGATCTAACCTTTTCTCTAGTTCCTGGTCCCCTTCTCCTATTGGCTTCAGTTGCTTTTAAGGTATCTGCTTTAGTTTCTCTGCGTTGAGGGCAACAAATGCTAGCTAATTTTTTAGGTGTCTTACCTATCCTCACCCCTCCCTTGTGTGCTCTTGCTTTTATCATGTGCTGAAAGTCCAATCCCCTTGTTGTGTTTGCCCTTGATCTAATGTCCACATATGAGGGAGAACATACGATTTTTGGTCTTTTGGGCCAGGCTAACCTCACTCAGAATGATGTTCTCCAATTCCATCCATTTACCAGCGAATGATAACATTTCATTCTTCTTCATGGCTGCATAAAATTCCATTGTGTATAGATACCACATTTTCTTGATCCATTCATCAGTAGTGGGGCATCTTGGCTGTTTCCATAACTTGGCTATTGTGAAAAGTGCTGCAATAAACATGGGTGTGCAGGTTGGTGGGCTATTGTTAACTGCTTTAGAAACCTTGACAAAAGAAAATGACATAGGCTTCTGTTAGCCACTTAACTCAAGGTATGCTATGAAGCTGTAGTCCTTCTATAGCCATTTAAGGAAAATTTCACCTCCTGCATCTTCAGGGCATATACTGGTGATGATCAGGTTCAACTCTAATAGTAAATGTGGTCGGGTTGTGAAGGAAACTGAATGCACAAGCTGCAATTCTCTTCCAACAAACTCAGCATGCTCTGACAAGTGAAGAACAGAACTCTTGATCATTGGATGGGGACATTTGGTTGGTGACCTTGAGAATTTTGAACCCTCAGGTTTCTTTGAAACTCTAGGCTGCTAAAACAGCATCTTCCAATTTGGTAGAAGAGAGCAGCCTGTCCTTGCCTTGACATTTAGTAAAGGCTTTATTTGAGGCAGTTGCATCACAAAGTGACTATCCTCTTTAAGACCCACCCTTGCTACCTCTATTGACTCTAAACTAATAACTAGGGTCAAGTCTCAGCATACCCCCAAGGAGGAAATACAGTCCTTCCTCTAGAAGAATAGTTTATACTGGATGAACTGCAGGTTGTGGTCAAAGTACATTGGCTGGAACCCAGGAAACATGTCTGGGAGCAGATCTTGAGAGTGTTGGATCAAGTATGGAGTAGGAGAAGAATATAAAGCTTGATAGGAGAGAGTGATATGGGAGCACTTGCTCATCATGCATGATTCAATGCTATGGCAAGGATGAATGGAGGGGTAGTCCTAACAGACTGTAAAGGCTGCATGTAGAAGATATGGGGGATATGCCAGAATAGGAAGGGGTCAGAAAGCTTAAGGGTGAAAGAATGTTAGAATGGATTTGCTGTTTGAAACTGGAGAAGCTAGCACCTGAATTTTCCCTGGGAAGGCCCAGAGGACACGCATAACTTAGACATGCATAACTAAGACAATATGACACGTAATGGTTGAGAGTATACTTAAAACAATGAGAAATTGTTACTGGCTGACCACTACAGTTAGAACTGATGCTGCCATTATACTGGGCTCTGTGATATCAGTGTAGATAGAAGATAGGATACAGAAATCATGAAGGCCAAGTTGTGAAACTTAGCTGTCAGAAGTCCAGTGAACATAATCAACTTTCCAGACACCAATACATGAGTCTGTGAATAAATTTAAGCTCATGATATTCCACATAGAAGGACAGCTGATTAAGATGTCTTGAGTTATATAATTGCCCCCAACTCACTCTTCAAAAAATAACAACCCTTGAGAACTGGCAAGCAGAGACTGACATTAATCACGGTAATGAAAAACCAGTTTCTTATCTGATTTCCAGATCTAAGGCAGTTAAAATCAAGAGCCTTGGATGGGAGAGCCCAGATTCTCTGGGGAAGGATCCTTAAATATACTTGAATAGTATCTCTCTCATCCTTCCTCATGGGGCAGATATTTAGCATCATTTGCCAGGATGACTATGCAGTGGATAAAGAGTAATGATTAAGCCAGGCACTGGTGGCTCACACCTGTAATCCTAGCTACTCAGGAGGCAGAGATCAGGAGGATCTGAACTATTTGCCAGCTCATGCAAATAGTTCGCGAGACCCTATCTCAAAAAACCCCTTCATGGGAAAGGGCTGGTGGAGTGGCTCAAAGTGTAGGTCCTGAGTTCAAACCCCAGTATTTCAGGGGGAAGAAAAAAAAAAGTAGTGATCACAATTTTCAACCAAGGACACAGGGTCTGCACTGACATGGACCAAAAATACTACTGGGTCCACTGGTTAGAGTAGTTTTTTTAAAGCCAGGATCTTGCTGTGTTGCCCAGGCTGGTCTTGAACTCCTGGGTTCAAATAATCCTCGTGCTTCAGCCCCCAAAGTAGCTGGGACTATAAACATGTGCCTCCATGCCTAGCACAGAGTAAGGTTTTATGGAAGCCCAGTAATACATTGAGTCCTAGCCAAACATCATCTCACAGTGGGTAAAATGGGCCTCGTTCCACTCTTTGTTTTCTACAATCCCTAAGCACATGTAATTAGGGTAGACAAAAAGTAGTTTGATGCTGATAGAAGCCTTGGGATTATACTGATAACCTTTACTTCTCATCTCAGGGCTTCTCAGATGCAGCAAGACAGTGTTAATGACCTGGGGTCCCCCTTTAACCAATGGATCAAGTAGATATAAAGTCAGTAAGGATGTAAAAGACAGCCATGTGTGGTGGTTCATGCTTGTAATCCCAGCATAGGGAGGCTGTGGCAGGAGTTTGAGGTCAGCCTAGGCTAAATGGCAAGACTCTGTCTCAAAACAAAAGGATTTTAAAGACATGAACAACACTGTTAGCCAACTTGACCTAGATGATAATACAGAGCACTCAAACCAATAACACAGTAACAGCAGAGTATGCAAATGGCACATTTACTAACGCTGTAAAACAAGTCTCTCCTTTTAAGATAATTCAGCTCATAAAGATAGCCTCTGACCCCCATGAAATTAGAAACCAGTAATAAAGACATATGGGAAATCTTTGAATATTTGAAAATTATACAACACATGCTTAATCTGTGGATCAAAGAAAACAATTTAAAGGGTATTAAAAGTACTTATAACTGAATGAGCATGAAAACAATAACATTTATGGGATGTAGATAAAGCAAAACTTAAGAGGGAAATGTATATAGCACTTTGGACTTTACCTTATGGAGGTAGAAAAACACACCAAAAAAAAAAAAAAATCCATTCCCTACAAGGGCAAATGAACCAAACAGACAATTCTCCAAAGAAGTAGAAATGACCAATAAATACATGAAAAAATGCTGAATATATTTACCCACCAGGGAAGTGGAAATCAAAACTATATTGAAAATCCATCTCATCCCAGTCAGAATGGCTATCATCAAGAAAACAAAGAACAACAAATAGCTGATGAGGATGTGGGAAAATTCCACTGTTGGTGGGAATGTAAATTAGTGGTCACTTTGGAAATCAGTATGGAGGTTCCTAAAAAGATAAAAGTCCAGAAATAGAACTACTGTTTGACTCAGCTATACCACTCTTGGGTATATACACAAAATAGTCAAATTCATAACACAACAGATATACCTGCATAACTATGTATATCATGGCACTATTCACAATAAGTTGTACAATCAGCCTAGATTCTTATCAATAGATGAATGCATAAAAATGTGATATATATATTTCAGACACAAAGAAGAATGAAATCATGTCACATCCAGGAAGATGGATGGAAACGGAGATCAAAATGTTAAATGAAAGAAATCTAGACTCGGAAAGACAGATGTTTATGTTTTCTCCCATATGGGGAATTTAGAAAAAAACCATGAAAGTGAAAGGACTGTTAGGGAGGAGGAAGGGAACAGGGGAGGTGGGAGGTGGGAGAGTAACAGGTGGGGTGAATGTAAGTCAAGTAAAGTATGTGAATGTATGAAAATGTCACAGTGAAACCCATGATTTGTACAATTAATACACACTAATAATAAAAGAGTGAAAGATAAATAGGAAAAAGGAAATAACAAAGATCAGAGCATAAATTGAAATAAGCAGAAAAGCAGGAGAGAAAATCAATACAACCAAAAGCTGATTTTTTTTTTTGAGATAAACAAAATTGATAAGCCTCTGGCTGATCAGAGAGGGAAAAGACCAGTGTTAGGAATGAGACTGGTCATATCCCTATAAACTCTGTGGGCATTTAATAGGTAGTAAGGGATATTATAAATAATTTTATGTGAGTGATTTTGAAACTTAGATAAAATGGAGAAATTCTTTGAAAAACAGACTTGTGAACAGGGAAGTTGTCCTCTTTGTGGGGTCTTTAAGGTTCATTCCAATATGGCCATGAGAAATAGATGAAATTAAAGGATTTATTCTACTCACAGATTCTAGAAGAAGGAGGCATGGCATGCCACATAAGGTGCTATACAGGAGGAGCAGACACCAAGGAGCACCTGCTTAGTCTAGCAAGAGGGGAGCTGAGTGTGAGGACCCATGTGAAAGAGCCCTTGTTACAGGTCAGAGAAGAGTACACAAGCAAAAGTCATGAGAACATTTAGTAGGTACATAGGAATGCCACTATGTCACAGTTTAGGGAGGACAAGAAGGGAAATTGTGACAGGGACCATCCTTATCACATGAAGGTATACGTACTTGCTTGGGTAGGGTGCTCACAGCCTGAAATCCAAATAATTTTAGCAAATCAAATACAAGCATTTATAAAAAGGATAATACATTATGCCCAAATGGGTTTTATCCCAGGAATGCAAGATTGGTTTAACATTTGATACTTAATTCATTATATTAACAAACTAAAAAAGACTCACACAATATCTCAACAGATGTTAAAGAAGTATTTGAAAAGATTTAATGCATATTCATGATAAAAAAAGCCTCTCAGCAAACAAAGAATAGAAGGTAGTTTCTTCAATCTGTTAAAGGGTATCTACTAAAAATCCACAGCTAGTATCATACTTGATGGTGAAAGGCAAATAAATGCTTTCTTCCTAAGATAGGTACATGGCAAGAGTGTCTGTTCTCAGCCTTCCTATTCAACTTACATTGAAAGGAATAGGAGGTCTCAGCGGGCCCCAACCCCCTTGTTGGAGAAACCAGTACCAAACACCCCGTGTAGATAAGATATAGAATGTTAGGAATGCAAGATGTGAGGTACGAGCAAGATGTGAGGTACGAGCAAGATGTGCGGTACGTGCAAGATGTGAGGTACGTGCAAGATGTGAAGTACGTGCAGGATGTGCTCTGCCTGCTTGCCTAATGTTGATAATGAAAATATGCACGCCACTGCAGTCTATATAAGATTTCCCCTTAAGAGGCTCAGGGTCTTGTTTTCCTAACCGGTCCTGCGTGTCCGTGTGGGAGCTCGACCCTGGCTAGCCAGCCCAATAAACTCTGCTTTGTTGATTGCATTCACGCCTGGCTCTCTGTCTCTCGGGGAAATTGGAATCTGGGTCCTAACATTTGGAGGCCCCAGCGAGATTCCATTTTCATTTTCTCGAGAGACAGAACTTGCCTGCGAGAAAGCAGGGGCAATCCCAAGTCCTAGGCGTTGGGAGGGGATCCCAGACCCTCATTTGGAGGAACTTGAGTGTTCCATTTGGGCCGCGGCGGGGATTCGGCCAATCCCCAGGGAGATTCATTCTGGGAATCTCGCAAGGAGGACCACAGGGTCCTATTGGGAGAGGCCTTCCTCTCATTTGGGCTCGAGCATTTTAGGAACCCTGGCGCCAGGTGAAGAACTAATTGAGCTAGTCGACCACCCGTCAAGTGGACGCCTTTCGGCCTGATATCCCAGTTGGACGGTGAGGAGGTTGAATGGGGTGCGCACCAGTGTGAGAGAAGGACCGGTCCGAGCGAGTGCTGGAGAGTGTTATGTGTGTGTGGAATTATTGTTGCCTTTACCCTTTTTGTTCTATCTCTCTTGGTGTTTGAGTCTCCTTCCACAATGGGACAGGGACAAACAACCCCAAAGTCTCTGATCCTTTCTCACTTTTCAGAAGTTAAAGAAAGGGCCTTAAGTGCGGGTCTGGTCATCAAGAAAGGTAAGTTCGACACCTTTTGTTCTGCAGAGTGGCCCACTTATGGAGTCGGGTGGCCCATTCAAGGTTCCCTCTCCCTAGACCTGATCACTAAGGTTAAAGCAGTCATTTTTCAGCCAGACAATCGAGGCCATCCAGACCAAGTTCCTTACATTTTGGTTTGGGAGGATCTGGTGAGGAACCCTCCCCCTTGGTTAACAGTTTTTCTGACCCACCCCTCCAGTTCGGCCCCCGGGGCTAAAACCCCAGTCACGCCCGCCTTGGTCATAAAGGAGGAGGAAAAACTTCCTCTTCCCACCTTGACCGGTCCTCAAATTAGGGCATCTCCTTTACCATCTCCGGTCTTACCAGAGAGTTCCCCCCTTTACCCATCCCTCGCAGGGGCAGAGGAAGATCGGCCGCCTCCATACGTGACTCCCCCTGGCCAAGCCAGTGCCCCGGAGGAGGAAATTTCCTCATCCTCCTCAACAGGACTGGCAGCTGGAGGAGGAATGGGTCGAAGACTTCGCCCCCGAGGGATCCGGGAAAGGGAGGGGGAAGACGGGCCCTCCTCATCAACACATGGGGAGGAAACTGTCCCTACACTTCCAGTCCGGATGGTAGGCCAAGGGGGACCGGGAGGGGGGCAACAGTTTCAGTACTGGCCCTTCTCCTCCAGTGATCTATATAACTGGAGGACGCAGAACCCGCCCTTTTCTGAAGACCCCAAGTGTCTCATAGATCTCTTGGAGTCCATCATGCATACACACCGCCCCACTTGGGATGACTGTCATCAGCTGCTCAATACTCTTTTTACGACGGAGGAACGAGAGTGCATCCTCAACGAAGCGAGGAAGAACGTCTTGGGGGATAATGGGAGACCCACAACTCTCCAACCGGCCATAGACGAGGCTTTTCCCCTATGCCGCCCTGATTGGGATTTCAGGACCGCAGAAAGTAGGGAGCGTCTTCGGATCTACCGCCAGACTCTTATGGCCGGTCTCCGAGCGGCCGCTAGAAGGCCCACCAATTTTGCAAAAGTGAAAGCAGTCGTTCAAGGGGAAAACAAAAGCCCAGCCGGTTTCTTAGAGCGCCTCTATGAGGCATACCGTCAGTACACCCCTATTGACCCTGAGGCGGACCTCCACCGGTCTGCTGTGGTACTCTCATTCATTAATCAGGCAGCCCCAGACATTAGGAGAAAACTCAATAAACAGGAAAACTTAGGGGAGATGACTATAAGGGAAATGCTACAGGTAACGGAAAAGGTCTTTACCGCTAGGGAAACTCCAAAAGAAAGGGAGGAAAGACAGAGAAAGGAAGACAGGGAAGCCCAGAAAAAATTGAGAAAGGAGGACCGGGAGTTCCAGGCTAAGGAAAACCGAAAGCAACAGAGAGAAATGGCTCGTATTTTCCTAGCGGGTGTCCGGGACCAACCCAGGGGAGGGGGCCACGCCAGGACCCCGGATAAGAAACACTGTTTTTACTGTAAGGAAACGGGGCATTGGAAGAGAGAATGTCCTAAGTTAAAGGGAAGAAGAGGGTTTGGAAGGAGACCGGGGGAAAACAGGGAACGGGAACGAGCAGTAGAGCAGGCCAGAGTCTTCCTAGCCGGAGAAGAGGACTGAAGGAGACGGGGCTCGGACCCCCTCCCCGAGTCCTGGGTAACAATACATGTGGAGGGGAAGCCGATGGGGTTCATGGTGGATACCGGCGCCCAATATTCGGTTTTAAACAAGGCACATGGACCTTTGAATAAGGCACGAACAAGTGTTGTTCAGGGGGCCACCGGTACGCAATTATGTACATGGACTACCAAAAGAAAGGTGAACTTAGGAAAACACCAGGTCACACACTCCTTCCTGGTTGTCCCTGAGAGCCCCGCTCCCCTGCTCGGACGGGACCTACTCACCAAAATAGGGGCCCATATCCATTTTAAACCGGATGGAATAATTGTGACTGATCGAGAAGGGAGCCCAATTCATGTCTTGTCCCTATCATTGGCTGACGAGCATCGTCTGTTTGAGAGTCAACAGGAACCAGGAGAGGACATGACTCATTGGGTAAAAAGATTTCCCACGGCCTGGGCGGAGACTGCGGGAACCGGCCTCGCCAAACACCTCCCGCCCGTAGTTATACAATTGAAGGCTTCTGCTCTCCCCATTCGGGTGAAACAGTATCCTATGCCTGGGGAGGCCCGAAGAGGCATAGCCCCTCATATCCACAGGCTAATAAAGGAAGGAGTACTGTGGCCTTGTCAGTCTGCCTGGAATACTCCTCTGCTCCCCGTCCGAAAGCCGGGAAGTGGGGACTATAGGCCTGTGCAAGACCTACGAAAGGTAAACGAGCGGACGGAGGACATTCATCCCACCGTTCCGAATCCCTATACCTTGCTCAGCCACCTACCCCCCTCCCGAGTATGGTATACAACCCTTGATTTGAAAGATGCTTTCTTCAGCATTCCATTGTCAGAAATTAGTCAGCCGCTATTTGCTTTCGAATGGCAAGAAGATGGGAGGCAATCCGGACAGCTCACTTGGACCAGACTGCCGCAAGGATTTAAAAACTCTCCCACCCTGTTTAATGAGGCCCTGAGCCAGGACCTGGAATCTTTTCGTCGGAGTCACCCACAAGTCACTCTATTACAGTATGTTGATGACTTACTATTAGCGGCAGAAACCCGAGAGGAGTGCATCAAGGCTACTGAACACCTGCTAACGGAATTAGGTGAGCTGGGGTATCGGGCAAGTGCCAAGAAAACACATCTGTAAAAGGTCAGTGACATATTTGGGTTATCGGATTGCAGATGGAGCAAGATGGCTGACTGATGCCATGAAACAGACTATTCTAGCTATCCCATCCCCGACCTCCACTAGGGGGGTGAGAGAATTCCTGGGCTCCGCGGGGTTCTGTAGACTCTGGATTCCAGGATTTGCGGAAATAGCCAGACCCCTATATGAGGCCACCAAAGAAACTCTGGATTGGAGTTGGGGAGAGAGAGAACAACAGGCTTTTGTTCAGCTAAAAGACGCTCTTTTGCAGGCCCCTGCCTTAGCCTTGCCAGATCCTACAAGACCATTCACTCTGTTTGTAGATGAGAAAAAGGGGGTAGCCAAAGGAGTCTTGACCCAACAGCTAGGTCCCTGGAAGAGACCAGTGGCATACTTTTCCAAGAAATTAGACGCAGTAGCATCAGGATGGCCCCCCTGCCTCCGCATCATAGCGGCCATTGCCATGCTGGTGAGAAAAGCAGATAAACTAACCTTTGGACAGGCCCTCTGGGTAACAGCCCCTCACCTGGTGGAGGGAATCCTTAAACAACCCCCTGGGAAATGGATGACGAATGCCAGGCTCACTCACTACCAGGGGCTCTTGTTGGATTCCCCTCGGATCACATTCACAGATCCCGTAATCCTGAACCCTGCCACCTTGTTGCCTAACCCGGAACTGCAGACACCTGTCCATAACTGCAAGGAATTCCTCTCTGAAGTTACACAAGTACGGGCTGACCTAAAGGATACCCCCCTGTCCGGCTGCAAATTAAACTGGTACACGGATGGAAGCAGTTTTTTCCAAGATGGAGCCCGAAGGGCAGGGGCAGCTATAGTCGACCAAAAAGAAAATACGGTATGGAGTAGCACCCTCCCACCCGGAACATCAGCCCAAAAAGCGAAATTAATTGCCTTGACAGAGGCCCTGGAGAGGGCAAAAGGAAAGCGAGTCAATATCTACACTGATAGCCTCTATGCTTTCGGTACCATCCATGTTCACGGGGCCATCTATCGCGAAAGAGGATTCCGCACAGCAGAAGAAAAACATCTAAAGAACCTAGCTGAAGTCCAGTGTCTACTAATGGCAGTGGAAAAACCGAAGGCAGTGGCAGTGATGTATGTCCCAGGCCACCAGTCTGCCAAGACGCCGGAAGCTGTCGGTAACAACAGAGCAGATCAAGAAGCAAAGAGAGTAGCAATGGAGAGTCCTCTCATGGAGACAGGGCAACCTTCCACGGTTGCGGCGATAGACGTGCCAGTCCCAGAGCTCCCTCCACTACCCCCCCGACCAGAATACTCCACAGAGGATTTCACTTGGATGAAAGCCCACTTCCCCTTTAGAGAAGGGGAAGACGGATGGAAAAGCGACTTGGAAGGCAAGTTAATTCTGCCTAAAAAACTCGAACGATTCCTGTTGGCTAACTTACATAAGTCCACTCATTTGGGGCAGAGAAAATTACTAGACTTGTTGACATCTGCGCAGCTCCGATTTCCGAACCAGACCATAGCAGTCCGCCAAATTGTGGAAGATTGTGCCAGCTACACAGTCATGAAACCGGGACGAAGGGAGGGGCACCATACAGGTACTCGGGAACGGGGGAGGGCTCCGGAAAGAAATTGGGAAGTAGATTTTACTGAGGTAAAACCGGGAAAGTTTGGGTACAAATATTTGCTGGTATTTATAGATACCTTTTCAGGCTGGGTGGAGGCTTTTCCTACAAAAAAGGAGACGAGTCAAGTAGTGGCAAAGGCTTTGCTGGAGGAAATCATACCCAGATATGGGGTGCCCGAGGCAATTGGGTCAGATAACGGTCCGGCTTTTGTTAGTAAAGTCCTGCAGGGACTAGCCCAGGCTATGGGGGCCAATTGGAAGCTACATTGTAAATATAACCCCCAGAGCTCAGGGCAAATAGAAAGGATGAATAGGACACTAAAGGAGACTTTAGCCAAATTGGCCCTGGAGACTGGCGGTGATTGGGTGACGCTCCTTCCCTTAGCCATTTTTCGAGTCCGGAACTCCCCCTATGTCCATGGGCTAACTCCCTTTGAGATCCTGTATGGGGCTCCACCCCCCATCATTCAGAGGACCTTAAGCCCAAAACTAGGTGATCTGGCCCCAAATTACCTGACCATGTTGCAGGCTTTAGCTAAAGTGCAACAACAGATTTGGCCTTTAATTCAAACATACCACGCTGTTAAGAGGGACCCGGCTCCAGAACATGGCATAGTCCCGGGTGACATGGTATGGGTTAAAAGGCATCAGTCCAAAACCCTAGAGCCTAGATGGAAAGGACCTTATGTTGTACTGTTTACTACCCCTACCGCTCTTAAGGTTGACGGCATCGGACCTTGGATCCATTACTCCCATGTGCGTCGAGCCAATCATCAGAAACACGAAGAGGCCAGAGAGTGGACTGTACGGCGGCACCCAGACAACCCATTGAAGCTGAAGCTCTTGCGGCCCCAAAAACATGCAGAGTCTTCAGGAACCAACACGAATAAACTGGATGATCTCCCTGATCTTGCTCACTGCCCAGAGCGGGAGCCTTGCGGAAACCAACCCTCACCAGCCTTATAAACAAACCTGGATACTTACCGATGGGGAGACACACACCACCCTCAACGAGACCACTCACATCTCCCCATTGGGAACTTGGTGGCCAGAACTACAATTCTGCTTCAAAAACATCAATCCTGCCTACAAGGCCGCCGCCCCGGACATAGCTCGACGCTGGGGTTTTTATGCCTGCCCAGGGTACCAAAAGAACAAAGACTGTGGGGGGATACAATACTCCTTCTGTAAGTCATGGGCATGCGTCACATCTAACGATGGTGACTTGAAATGGGCAGTATCAAAGCCAGACCTGCTCACATTTGCTTTTGTAAATGAGGCACCAAGGATAACACCCTGGAGAGGCAGCGGGGCGGGGGGGGCCCGATTTTCATGGGGGGCACAGGTTTTGGGGGCCGAAGCCTTCCGAGTTCCAACCGGGGTTGCTGGCCCACAGATCTAGATAGAATCAAGGTCACTTTCACTAAAGCTGGCAAAATGGACACCCCTGGGTGGATACAAGAAAAGGTATGGGGACTTGTGTTTTATACAACTGGATATCCTGGCTCAACCATAGTAGTCAGATTAAAAATTGAGCCCACAGGGCCGCCATCCACAGCGTTAGGCCCTAATAGGGTACTTAGGCCACCCTATGTAAAGCCACCTCCCCGACCTTCCACAACTCACCACCTTTCCTTTACCACAACTCTGGTTAATGTAACAACTCCAAGACCATTAGAAACCCGCCCTTCCAGGGGAAACCCAAAACCCAGTCTCAGGACCGGGTCTAAAGACCCCCTCTGGGACATGGTGGACGCTGCATTCCTGACGTTAAACCACACCAACCCTAGCATGACTACCTCCTGCTGGCTGTGCTACAATGTGAGGCCCCCATTCTATAAGGCAATAGGGCTAAATATCACTTATGATAACTCAACCAGTGACAACCCCACCCAATGTGCCTGGGGAAACCGTAAAAGAGGTCTAACCATACGACAGGTAAGTGGCCAAGAAACCTGCTTAGGGAAGGTGCCAAGGGATAGACAAGGTTTATGTACTGTTGTTACAAAAGGAAACAACAACTGGGGCAACACTATTAAATGGATAGTTCCAAAGGGCGAGGGATGGTGGCTATGCTCACGGTCCGGGCTCACCCCTTGCCTATCAACTAAGGTGTTTAACAGCTCCAAAGAATTTTGTGTCATGGTGGCTGTGCTGCCCCGCATCCTCTATCATTCAGAGGAGAGTCTATATTCATACTGGAATACAAAAATGGTTAAAAAAAAAGAAAAAAACGAGAGCCTATTTCTACTTTAACCATTGCTACCCTGCTTAGCTTAGGAGTGGCTGGGGCAGGGACCGGCATAGCCTCCCTGGCCACTCAACATAAAGGGATGTCTTCGCTGCGCACAGCCATAGACAAAGATATAAAAAGAATAAAAACCTCCATTAGCCACCTGGAAAAATCCCTCACTTCTCTGTCCGAGGTAGTACTTCAAAACCGACGAGGTCTAGATTTGCTGTTCCTCCAAAAGGGGGGACTATGTGTTGCTCTAGGAGAAGAATGTTGTTTTTACGCTGACCATACCGGAGTTGTTCGTGACTCCATGTCTAAACTTCGAAAGAGTCTGAAACAAAGAAAACGAAAAAGAGAGGCCGGGGAAAGCTGGTTCGAGTCTTGGTTTAACCAGTCCCCATGGTTGGCTATCCTTTTATCTGCATTAGCAGGGCCAATAATAATCATCCTATTGCTTGTTACCATAGGACCCTGGATTCTAAACTGACTTATGACTTTTGTCAAAAGTCGAATTAATACTATCCAACTTCTGGTCCTCCGCCAACAATATCAGGCTCTTCATCCTCTTGAGAATGATTCCTCAATTTAGGCCGTAAGAAAGGGGGGAATGAAAGGAATAGGAGGTCTCAGCGGGCCCCAACCCCCTTGTTGGAGAAACCAGTACCAAACACCCCATGTAGATAAGATATAGAATGTTAGGAATGCAAGATGTGAGGTACAAGCAAGATGTGAGGTACGAGCAAGATGTGTGGTACGTGCAAGATGTGAGGTACGTGCAAGATGTGAAGTACGTGCAGGATGTGCTCTGCCTGCTTGCCTAATGTTGATAACGAAAATATGCACGCCACTGCAGTCTATATAAGATTTCCCCTTAAGAGGCTCAGGGTCTTGTTTTCCTAACCGGTCCTGCGTGTCCGTGTGGGAGCTCGACCCTGGCTAGCCAGCCCAATAAACTCTGCTTTGTTGATTGCATTCACGCCTGGCTCTCTGTCTCTCGGGGAAATTGGAATCCGGGTCCTAACAACATATTAAGGCAAGATTAAAAAAAGACATCCAAATTGGAAAGGAGAAGGTAAAATAGTCTATTTTCATATAATATGATCATCTATGTATGTAATTCTGCTTATTTAAAAAAACCCTCTGTCTCTAGGAATAATGAGTTCATAAGGATGCAGCAAACATGATCAATATACAAAATTACATTTCTGGGGCTGGATATGTGGCTCAAGTGGTAGAGTGCATGCCTATCAACCACAAGGTCCTGAGTTTAAACCCCAGTACCACCAAAAATTATATTTCTATATACTGGCAGAAAATAACCAGAAATTGAAATTAAGAAGAAGATTCCATTTATGGTAGCATAACCTTTAGGGATAAATCAGATGAAAGATGTGTAAAACTTTTATAATGAGAAGTATAAAACAGAGAAATAAAGGACAGATTGAATAAATGGTATATATATATAGTGTTCATGTATCTGGAGACTCAATATAGTTAAGGTATAAATTCTCCTTAAATGGATGTGTAGTTCAGTGGAATCCCAATCAAAATCTCAGCAGGATTTTTGTGTGTGTGTGTGTGTGTGTCTCTGTGTTTGGACATTGACAAAAGTGATTATAATTTGTATGAAACTATAAAGCTAAAACATCTTTGAAAAAGAACATTAGAATCTGGCTTACAATACTGGTCTTCCAGACTTATAAAACTATAGTAATCAGAACAATCTAAAGAAAGCAAAGAGATCAATGTAACAGAACAGAGAATCTAGAAATAGACCTGCATGTATATGGTCCACTGATCTCTGGCAATGTTGCAAAGACAATTCAGTAGAGAAATGAGTGTTTTAAACAAATATGCAGCAAAATAGTTTCTGCTGGGTATCGAGGGGGTGGGGGAAAAAGGGAGGGGGCAGAGTGGGTGGTAAGGGAGGGGGTGGGGGCAGGGCGAAGAAATGACCCAAGCATTGTATGCACATATGAATAATTAAAAAAACAAAAACAAAAAACAAATATGCACATGCAAAATGAACTTTGATTTCATGCTTCACATATTTATAAAGAATAAACTACAAAATATTTTTTTTCCTTTCTCTTTTATTATTCATATGTGCATACAAGGCTTGGTTCATTTCTTCCCCCTGCCCCCACCCCCTCCCTTACCACCCACTCCGCCCCCTCCCTCTCCCCCCCCAATACCCAGCAGAAACTATTTTGCCCTTATTTCTAATTTTGTTGTAGAGAGAGTATAAGCAATAATAGGAAGAAACAAGGGTTTTTGCTGGTTGAGATAAGGATAGCTATACAGGGCATTGACTCACATTGATTTCCTGTGCATGGGTATTACCTTCTCTAGTTCCTGGTCCCCTTTTCCTATTGGCCTCAGTTGCTTTTAAGGTATCTGCTTTATAAACTACAAAATATTATAGATCTGTAAAGCCCGAACATACAAATTGTCCAGAAGAAAGTATAGGATAACCCCCCACTTCCCCCCACCTTTTTTTTTTTTTTGCAGTATTGGGGCTTGAACTCTGGGCTTCCTGCTTACTAGGCAGGCACTCTACCACTTGAGGCACTCTGCTAGTCTGGGATAAAAACTGTTGTAAAGCAGTTACCCAGAGACTTGTTAGGTATAAGATAGACAAATAGATAAATTGGACTAGAAAAATTAAGAACCTTTGCTCTTTTGTTATTATTTTTTGTTGGTGCTGGGGAGTGAACCCAGGCCTCACACCTGTTAAGCATGTGTTCTATTGAACTAGACTTCCAGCCCCTAAACTTTTTCTCTTTGAAATGCTCTTGTTAGAAAATGAAAAAACATAGACTGGGAAATTTTTTTTTGTAAATCTGAAGTATTCACAGTATACAAATAACTATTGAAAGTAGATAAGAAAACAATCTAGTTAAAATCGGAAAAAGTCTGTACATATAACTCACCTAAGAAGCTATGTGGGTAGAAAGTAAAGACAAAAAGATGCTCAACATTTTTAGTCAACAGATAAATAAATGCAAATTAAAAAACACAAGGAGATCCCACAATGTTTTTTAAACTTAAAAGCATGGACCATATCAAGTGATGGTGAGGCTATGGAATGACCTGAACTCTTAAAACACTATTGGTGGTAATATAAATTAGTATAACAACTTTGTAAAACAGTCTGGCAGTTTCTTACACACTGAGACACACACAAGACATACAAACTCTAGCCATTGCACTAGCAGCGTTAACCCAAGAGAAACGAAAGCATATGTCTAAACACAGACTTGTAGAGGATAGCAGCTTTTTATTTAAAACAATCTAAAATTGGAAAGAACTCAAATGTCTATCAAGATGTAAACTATGCTATAGACATGCATGTTATAGTCACAAACTATTGGAATAGACAAAATGGATGAATCTTAAAATAATTATGCCATTAGAAAGAAGCCAGATAAAATGTACATACTGTCGGATTTCATTAGTATAAATTCCAGAAAATCAAAACTAATGTATGGTGACAGAAAAGTAGAAAGGTAGGTGAGGGGACCCAGGTGCTGTACGTGGGCATATAGAAACCTTTTGGGGTGATGGAAATGTTTTTCTTGATTGTAGGAGTGATTTCAACACATATAAAAAATGTTCACTGCTACCACAGTGTGCACTTTTGATATCTGCAGTTTATTGTATGTAAATTATACTTCAATCAAGCTGGTAGAAATCAACTGGAGGGCAGGAGGTGTAGTTCAGTGGTAAAGAACTTGCCTAGAATATGGGAAGCCCTGTGTTCAATTCTCATCACTGAAAAAAACAACGGAAAATTAATTGGAGATAATTTTCAATTGTGCAATGTTTGCAACAAGATGTAATATTAGCACATAACGCAACAGTTAATTCCTCCCACACCCGTAATGTCATGAGAAAAAAGAAAAAAAATCAAGGAGAAGTTTGTGGGAGAATGGAAATATAATAGAGAGGGTGAACTCATTCAGGGGACATTGTAGGCATGTATGGAATTATCACAATGAAATCCCCTGGCATTATTAATGTATGCTAATTCAAAAATAAAATTAAATTGAAAAAAAACAGGCAATGCTAGAGATGTGAATGCTAAAGTTGGGTTGAGATATGCTTGTAAAATTACTGATCTGAAAAAAATGCATGTTCATTTACCAAGCTAGTTTTCCATTTTGCAAAAAAAAAAAAAAAAGTTGGTACTTTTTCCAATTTGGGTATTTGGAGGCTTAAATCCTGGTGAACAAATTAGGAAAACTCACATACTTCCACATTGCATCATGGTCTTATGTCATTGCGCTTCAAAACAAAGCAATCACAAACAGGTGGGGCCTGTTGGGGGTGGGGCCTGTTGGGGGTGGGGCCCCGCCCTATAAATTCAGGGCAGTGCGCACGTGGGCAGCGTCGGACCTCACTATACATGCTCACGCCAGAACCACGTGATCTGCGGTGCTCTCGCGAGACCTACGTAATGGCACAGTGCTTTTGGCGCAAGCGCCCTGCGCCTGCCACGCCTCAGAAGCATGCACAGTAAGCGTGTGCACGTGCGCGACTGCGGGCGAGGGCCAGCCTTGGTGGCGGGTGGCAGGCCGAGTACTGGCATGTGGGGCCAAGGACACTTGGCTAGCGCGTCTGTGGCGGAAGGTGTGAGGTCAGTAGCAGGCCTTGTGGCGGGGGCTACCGTGGCTGCCTCGAGGCGGCCTGGGGTCGAGGGTGTGTGCTTGGGCTCCAGACCTGGGCCCAGGCCTTCGGCTAGGGGGATGCCGGTCACCACCCACCACGACTTTTCGGTGTGGTGCCTGAAGGAAAAAAAGGCCTGTCAAGGAACTGGGTTTCGTTCGTGGTGCGGGACATGAACTCCCTTCCCGCAAATTCTGTGCCACAGATCTTAAAGTGATTGTAGAAAACAGCGTCCTAGAGCAAGTGGCGGGATTTCCAAAGAAAACATTTTCATTTTACTAAGTTCAAGACTTAATGCATTCCGGAAAAACTCAGTCTCCCCAAACAGGTTCCAACCTGGTCTTACACCTCATCAGTTAAAATCTAAAACTACTTGTTAAAATGAATTTTATTAATCCTTGTTTTAAAGAGGTTTCGATGCCACTTAGAATATTTGAAACAAAAATCTGTAAGTTGAGCAAAAGTCAGAATAAAGGTTTAAATCTTTATAAACCTTTTTAAAAATAAATCATTAACTCTGTGATGCAGAGGTAACAATTTCCCCTTTCCTAGTTGAGTGCATTTAAGACTTTGGTATAGTGGGTGTTGTTAGATAACTTACAAAGCTCTCAAAAAATTATTTTTAAGAACACGGCATGCTCCCGGATGTCTTTTTTTAAAGGCAGTTCCCTGAAGGGTTTTTGTTCTTAACTTTTTTTTTTTTCCTTTTGCTGTTTTTATCCTGTATAGAATATTTGTCTTAAAATTCAAGGCCACAAAAGCAGTGTTGCGGGTGGGGGAGAAACCATGACACCAGCTAATCATGTCATGTTCACTCCCTGTCAGATTGTTGCTGTCTGCCTTCTGTAAGTAACTTTCTCCCATCCAACACTAACCAGGCCTGACCCTGCTTAGCTTCTGAGATCAGATGAGATTGGGCGAGTTCTGGGTGGTATGGCCATAGACTGTAAGTAACTCTGTGAGAAGGAAATAAAATCAGAATTGAACACTGAAAGAAACCCTTTATTTTTACTTTCCTTTAAGGTTCATGAATGGAAAGTATAATATTCCAATGTGTCAGGAATAAAATTGTAAAGTAGTAGGATATCTTTTGAACTAGTTTGCAGCTGGTAAAGTATAAAATCATGTAATGAAAATTATTTTTGAAGGGACAGAATTCAATATATTTTAGTGTTTAATCCCAGGTTATCTTCAAAATACCACTATTCCTTTAACATAAAATTGCCTGCCAGTCTCAAATAATTGTTGTGTTCCTCTTTGTTTACATTGTGGAAACCCTCCGCTTGTTTGAGACATTAATTTTGGTTAAGAAAGATTTGGGTGCTAGTGCTCACATCTGTAAATTTAGTAACTTGGGAAGTTATTGGAGGATGAAGATTTGAGGCCAGCTGAGGCAAAAAGTTCATGAGACTCCCATCTCCAAAATAAGAGCAAAATTGACTAGAGGTGTGGCTCAAGTGGTAAAGGGCCTACTTTGCAAGTGGTAAGCCTTAAGTTCAGACCAGTCACCCTTCCCCCAAACGTGCACATTGTTTGTAAGTATTGTTTTATGTAAGTCATCAAAATGTGAATGAATTATCTTAGTGTAAATTTGTAAAAGTTTGGATAAGGATAATTTTATGGCTAGAGATTGTATGATGAAACTACAGTATACTCAGAACAAAAAAAGCAGTTACAGGAGAACTAATTTTCATTCCCATCAGCAGTGAATTAGGGTTCCTTTCTCCCCACATCCTCACCAGTATTTGTTGTGTTCTTGATAATAGCCATTCTAACAGGAGTGAGGTAGAATCTTAAAGTGGTTTTGATTTGCATTGCCTTTATGGCCAGGGATGCTGAGCATTTCTTCATGTATTTTTTGCCTATTTGGGTTTCTTCCTTTGAAAAAGTTCAGTTCATTTGCTCATTTCTTCATTGGGCCACTGATTTTTGGGAAATTTAGTTTTTTGAGCTCCCTGTATATTTTGGTTGTTAATCTTTTGTCAGATGTGTAGCTTTCAAAGATTTTCCCCCATTCTGTCTGCTGCCTACAACCACTATGAAAAACAATATGGAAGCTCCTCAAAAAACTAAAAATAGAACTCCCATATGATTCAGTAATACCATTCCTAGGGATAGACCCAAAGGAATGTAAGTCAGATTACAACAAAGGCACCTGTACACCCATGTTTATTGCACCATTATTCATAATAGCTAAGATATAGAAACAGCCCAGATGCCCCCAACTGATGAATAGATTAAGAAAATGTGGTATTTATGCACAATGGAATTTTATTCAGCCATAAAGAACAATGAAATTTGTCATTTGCAGCCGAATACATGGAATTTGAGAACATCGTCTTAAATGAAGTTAGCCAGGTTCAGAAAGCCAAAGGCCACATGTTTTTTTCTCCTATGTGTAATGTAAGCCTAATACAAATATAAGCAATGTTCTGAAAACAGATCAAGCTAAAGGGAGGCCACTAATGAGAGAGGGAGGGTAAAAGAAGGAAGTTAAGAATGTGAATATGGTTATGTATTTCTATATAGGAATGAATATAGAATTGTTAAACCTGTTGAAATCACCATAAGAAGGGGACTAAGGTAGAAAGGAGAAAAACAGGGATGAATCTATTCAGGTTATAGTATATGTTATATACATGGAAATGTCACAGTGAAACTCCTTGTATAGCTATCTTAAACAAAAATGTCTTTTTTCAAAAATGATAGACAGGAAGGTAAAACAGGTCCTGTCTGGGGGCTGGTCTGGTAGGGGGAGGGGTGGATGTAAGGAAAGGGCGTATATACGGTGGAAATATTATGTACTCATGTATGAAAATGGAAAAATGAGACCTTTTGAAACTCCCCCAGGAGTTTCAAACTCTCCCCCAGGAAGGGGGGGGAGATAAAGGAGAAAGATGGAGGGGGTGAATTCAGCTATGATATAAGAACTTTTGTAAGTGTCACAGTGTAACCCCAGTACAACAGTAATTAAAAGTTAACAAAAAATAATTATGGAAGAAAATACATTTGAAATGATTTTTAATATAGAGTTTAAATTTTGGTAACTTAATTAGGGCAAAACACACTTCTAAGAATTTGAACATTATGTGGTTTAGTCTTTATTCATTGATAATAGATGGATTATTATAATCTAATTAAAGGTATTGACTTGTTTTAGTCTTTCAGGAATTGTCCAAATGGATGATGATACACATTATAATAAAGGTACTGACAATAAAAATTATTTTGGGGTGTGAGAGCTAAATGATACAGATTAATTTCTGATTTTCTTTGCATTTGATTTGGTTTTAGTTGAAGATGTGGTTGGAAGTCACGTAGAAGATGCAGTAACATTTTGGGCTCAGGTAATTAGAAGCCTGGTTTGTTTCCCTCTTTCCCCTTCCCTTCCCTAACCCAAGTCTTGCTTAACAAAACAAAAACCTAGGAATAAATATATTTATCAGTGTCATTCTTAGTACTCAATTATTATTTAGCACCAGATATAATTAAACATAAATGGCTGCAATTTGGACTTGACTTGAGTTATGAGTGGTATACTTATAATACAGCTGAGTTAAACAAAAATGAAAATAAGCAAGATTGTGACTTCAAAATTACATTTAACATGAATATCTTAGGCTGCATAAAATGTTAGAGGCTAGAGACTTGTGTTTGTGAAGTGATAGCCCCATCTAGTGGTCTTTTATAAGATTGTTTCTTGAAAGGTAAGTTTTTAAATCTGTCATTTTTTTTGTTACAAAAATTTAGATTTCTAACTCTGCTTTGCTTATGCCTTCAACACATTCACACCACTTTCTGCTCCTCTGTAAGGAAGGCACACTTGGTCCTGTCATGGACACATTTAGCACACATGGAATCACCTCAGGCCCTACCAATGTTTTCCATTTTAGGCAGTATCATAAGGACTTTGGGTCTCACAGAAAGAAGCCCTTAAAGTTGGCTTGGTCACCCACCACAAGTGGAAGTTTGGTGCATTCCCAACTTTCTTGGTATAAAGGTAAACAATTCAGTTACCAGAGGTTTTGGACAGAGTAGTTTTGTTAGAGGCTGTATTGTAGGAAAGCCTGTGATGGTATATCAAACACTGGACCATTCTGAGTGCTCTTCTGCTACCTCAAAGAACTTTTCTGAAATTTCTAGCTCCTCAACTGGTGGCCAATTAAGGGAATAAAGATAGGGAGAGGAAGAAGCCACCATACCTCTAGAAACATTCCAGGAAAAAGAAAAAGGAAACTCATTTTTTCTAACATTTAAATTTTAACTTGAGATACAATACTGTTCTCATTGAAAAATTTGAAGCACTATTGAAACATTTCTAATTTACATTGGTAGGCTGTAAGTCAGGTAAGTGTATTCCAACTTTAAATACAGAGTTAAGCACCGACATACTGTGTTTTAGAATTTAAGAAGGCGAATCCCTTAGTACACACAATTTCCACTAATTCTTGATTTTGTGAACTATACATGATAAGGGAGGGAAGGGAGTTACGTTTCTCTATACTTAACATAAGTTATGGAAACTCCTTTTTTGGTGGGGTAAATTGGCAATATGTGTGTGTGGAATAGAATTTATGAGAAGAAAAGTTACAAAAGAATATGATTAGCCAAGAATTCTTAAATACCTATACAAAACATTGTAGAAGTATGATATTCTTAGAAAAATGAAGGCAAATTTGTATTTCTGCTTATGTGCATATTCTCCAAAGGGAACTCACTTATTGTAGTTCTGTGCCCACTGTGTCTACATAAATAGCACGTGTCACTCTCAACAGTGCCCTAGGTTAGATAATAAATTATATGTTTAAGCTCTTTATATAGGAACATCATATATTGGATTTAATATTTTTTAGATCAGTGCTGTCTAAAATATGAGAGATATGAAATATGAGAATATAAGAGATATATGACTAATTTAAAAAATATTTTTAGTAGCTACATTGGAGGAAATAAAGAAACATAAAATTAGTTTCAATAAATTTTATTTAACTCAATATATCAAAAATACTGTTTCAAAATGTAATCAGCAAGCCGAGTGTGGTGGTGCAAACCTTCAATCCCAGCTGCTTGGGAGGCTGAGGCAGGAGGATCTTGAATTTGAGGGCAGCCTGGGCAACTTAGCAAGACCCTGTCCCAAAATAAAATAAAAACTTGCCTGTGTGAGGCCCTGTGCTCATTCCATAGTACTCAAAACAATATGCATACACATATAGATAATCAGCATAAAATAGGACCAAGATGTTTTGTATTCCTTTTTTTCTTCTTAAATCTCTGGAATCCAGTGTGTATTTTAGACTTTTAACACATCTGGAATCAAATTAGCCACATTATAGTTTAGTATTTGCTACATATTGGTTAGTGCAGCTCTGTTTTTTTTCTTTTTTTTAGTGTTACTGGAGTGTGAACTCAGGGCCTTGAGATGGCTAGGCAGGTGCTCTACTACTTGAGCCACCCCTTCAGCCCTTTTTTGCTTTAGTTCTTTTCAGGTAAGAGTCTCACTATTTTGCCTGGAGCTGGCTTCAGACTCCTTCTTATGCCTCCCATGTAGCCTGCGTTACAGGTATGAACCACCATGCGCATCTCATTGGTTGAGACAGGGTCTCACTAACCTTTTGGCCTGGCTGGCCTCAAACCATCACTCTCCTGATCTCTACCTCCCATGTGGCTTAACCCGAGTAGCTCTAGACTTTGGTTTCAGTTGAATTTATATGTGAAACTGTTGATTAAATTTGGAGCTATGATTTAAACCAGCAGACTTTCTCTGTAAAGGCTCAGATAGTAAATATTTTACAGTTAGTAGGCCATACAGTCTCTGTTGCAACTATTCAACTTCATCAGCTCTGCCCTTGTAGTTCAAGAGCAGCCATAGACAATGTGTGAATGAATACTTGCAGTTGTCATCCAATAAACTTCATGAAAACAGGTGGTATTATTTGCCCATCTTTGATTTAAACCATTAACTTGAGGCTCATTTAGACATTTATACACATCTTAAACATTTGTTAAATGGATAAAAAGTTTTAAAAAATAAAACTACTAATGGTATCCCAAAGAATAATGATTGTTTCAGGGAGCAAATTGTAAAATTTGATTGGGGTTAGTGTGAGGCATAAGCATGGAGAAGAGTAGGTGGAGATTTGGAAACACATAGAGGCAAGCCAGAATGAAGATCTGCACGTTTTGTTGTTTTGCAGCCATGGTGGATGTCTACCAAATAAGTCACTTATAAGAGAACACTTTATAATTATTGGTATGCCTGGTTGGACGAGGGACAGCTGAAGGAATTCTTAGTATTTTGCCTCTTCCTATTCCTTTATTTGAAAGAAGGAATCTCCATTTAGTTTCGTTTTTATAGTGACAAAGTAGGGTAAACTTTTTTTTTTAAAGCAAATTCTAGCAGTAGTTCTCAAAGGTTACGTCTACTATTTCTTGAAATCAGTTTAAATTTAGTTTTTTTTTGTGTGTGTGATGACATTGATTTTCATCATTAAGTCCTGGAAACTGCTTTTTTAGAGTGTTTCAGTCATCAAAGATAATCATGTTCTTTCTAAGCCTTATGGAATACTTTGCTAGTATATTTCTTTGGAGTCTATATGTGTGTGTACTTAAATTTTTTCACTTGGGAATAAATTTAGACTTATAGGAAGGTTGCAAAATTAGCACAGAGGGTTTCTGTATACTTTTCACCCAACTTTCCTTAATGCTAATTTCTTATGTAACCATAACACAATGACCAGAAAATTAAAATTAATATTGGTTCAACACTATTGACTTTATTCAAACTTTACCAGTTTTTTTCTTTTCCAGTATCCAACACTTCACATTGTATATCCTTAGTCAGTTCCAACCTTTGATACTTTGTTATATTTTCCTTGCATTTCATGACTTTTGATACCTTTGATGAATACTGGTGATTTTATAGACTATCCCTTAATTTAGGTTTGTTTGATGATTTCTCGTGGATTGGCAAGAATACATAGAGTGTATCATGTTAGGAGGTTCATGGTGTCATTGTATCTTGTTATTGCTTATTGTAACCATGATCTACTTGGTTAAGGTGGTAACTTCTGTTTTCTTTCACTATAGTTAATATTTTTTCTTCTGTCCTTAATAAATGTTTTAATGAGAGACGCATCGGGACTGTCTAATCTTGTTTCTCCTCAACTTTTTCACTCACAGATTTTCTTATTTATCACTATAGCATTTGTGTAATGATTATTTCCATTATTTTTTGTCATGCTGGGAGTTGAACTCAGAGCCTGGTACTTGCTAGGCAATCACTCTACTAATTGAGCCAGTCGCCAGCCCATTTTCTGTTGGTTATTTTTGTGATAGGGTCTTGGCTTTTTTATTTTTATTATCATATTATTATTGTACTGGGGGTACATTGTGATTTACAAAAGTGCTTATTATATAGCTTAGTTAAATTCATCCCCTCCACCATTCTCCTTTATACCCTCTTCCCCCATTCTTAGGATAGTTTCAACATATCTCATTTTTCCATTTTCATACATGAGGATGAAGTCATGAAGTATTAAGGTCTTCCTTAATGCCCAGGCTGGCCTGGACCGCAGGCCTCTAATTTATGTTTCCCTGAATAGTTGGGGATGACAGGTGTGTACCCTGTGCATTGGTCGAGATGGGGTCGTGCAAATGTTTTGCCCAGGGTACACATTGAGCTATTTTTCTCCCAATCTCTACCTCCCAAGTAGCTAGGATTACAGGCTTCAGCCATTGTGCCTGATTTTTAATTCTTATTCCTGATGCATTTATTAATTGTTCTTCTGTAAGGAAGAGGTGTCTCTTCTGCCACTTATTTGATTATTCATTTATTTACATTAATACAGACACATGGATAATTATTTCATGGGTTGTAATCCAGTGTCATTATTTTGTTGCATAAATTATTCAGCTCTATTAGGACAAAAGTTGGTCAAAGAACATAGGTTGGCTACTTGTCCTTTAAACATGTCCTATTCTTTTTTTGAGAACTTCTTTCTGCCATTACATGTTCTAGGATTCATATTTTATTTCCTAACCATGTATCAATCAGTCTTCCAGAAACCTGTTTCATATAATTTAATAAGATTTGGTACCTTGTTTGAATTCCAAGTAATTTGAACACACTGAGAAGTAAATTTTTCTATAGCCTACTCTCGTTTCTTACAGGAACTCATTTGAATGAGGAAAAAATACTGACACAATTTGATCTGATATCTAATGTTCCAAAATCTTTTAAAATCTCATGCTTACTAGGATCTTCAGTTATTTAACACTGTCAAATGATATTTTACTGAAGCTCAGATTTTTGTTTTCTTTCTAGAATATCAATAGAAATGAGGATATTATGAAGATTGGCTCTTCACTGTCTGAAGTTTGTCCCCATGCCAATTCAGTTTTTGGGAATCTTGATCCAAAGAAGGTGATCCATATTCTTGGTATTGTCTAATCCCACCTGTTAGCTTACTCTACAATAAGTTTTACGGTTTTTGGAATTTGGATATATTTGAAAGGAAGAGGCAGATTTTTAGAATTTGTGTTACTACACTTATAGTAAACTTATTCATTCAATGAACTGCATATTACTTGATTTTAAAAAAGGAAAGAAATTTTAACATAAGTTACCACATGGATGAATCTTGAGGACATTATGCTATGTAAAATAAGCCAGTCACAAAAAAATACTGTATGATTCTACTTACATAAGTACCAAACTCAATTATAAATTCCACTTACAGAGTAGTCAAAATCATTGAGCCAGAAAGTAGAATGGTAGTTACCAGGGACTAGGGTGAGTGTAGGAATAGAGATGAGTTGTTTAATGGATACGGAATTTGAGTTGTATAAGATTAAAATTTATGGAGATAGATGGTGTAGTAATGGAAGCAAAATGATATGAATATACTTAAAATATGCCATCGAACTGTCCATTTAAAATGGTTAACAAAGTAAATTTTATACTATGTGTATTTTCCCACAATAAGAAATTAGTGAAGAATATAATTAAAAGCTACAGTATCCCACTCCCCTCCAAAAAAAATCTTAGAGAATACTTGGTAGGTGCCAGACATTGTGTTGAGCATGAAATGTTGAAGAAAAAACTTAGAATACTGAACAAAATACTTAGAATCCTTGCAGTTGACACTGATTCATAAGAAATGGGTAAGAAACACCTTTTTGAAAAAGAATCTGATTAGCCTTTTCTCCCTTTTTTTCTTGAGGTATAACTTATATTCGGTAAAGTGTAAATCTCCTAAGATCTTAAATGTGCAGCTTTGTTGAGGAAATTTTATATAAGTATGCTTCCACATAACCACTCAGTTCAAGATAATTGTTCTGTCATCCTGGAAATTTCCCTCAGGCCCTTTCTTAGTCGATTCTTAGCCAATAGTTTCCTCAGAAGAGGTAGCCATCATTCTGACTTTCATCAGAATGCCTATTTTAAATCTTGTTCTGTGTATTTCACTGTATATATCTGGTTTCTTTTGTTTAATACAATTTTTGAGGAGGTTCATCCACAGTGTTGTGTGTATTACTGTATTGGTAGGTTTTATTTTTTTAAACTTTGCAGTATTTCATTTGCACAAATGTAACACAATTTAATTGTTTTGTTTTCCTTGGATGAGCAGTTGGATTATTTGTCATTTTTGGCTACTTAGAAGTTGTTTGAAATCCTTATGTAAGTTTTCTATTGGGTATATTGACTGATTTGTTTTGCTCAAAACAAATTTGTATGCAAAGATGTTCATACAAAGATATTTATTTCAACATTACTTGTAATAGGCAAAATTAGAGGTTAACTATCCTTTAATATTTTACAGTAGTAGTAGTAACATTGATGGTATTTATTTTGTTTGTGAGGCAGTATTCTAAGTGTTCAATATGTACTAACTAATTTATCTTCATAGCAACCATTTAAGGCAGGTATTGTCATTACTTTATACTTTTTTTTTGAAATTGAGGCACAGCCAGGATAACTTTATGAAAAAAATGATCAAATATTCAAACCCATAGAACCCACCTCCTTAACTGTTAACCCTACATTGGAAAAATTAATGAGTTTTAGTAGAACCTTACTTTGGAATACTAAGTGACCATTTTTGGGGTGCTGGTACAGGAGTGAGGCAAGTATAAAATTTAAGGAGGCATTTATGCGAGTGTTGGGTTGGTATGTGTTTGCCTTATTTGCTTTAACTTGCTTCAGGCCCTGGTTATTTAAACATGGGAGGTTGCTGTAGTCTAAATATTTACATATCCCCAGAATCCAGAAGTCCTAACCCCCAAGGTGATGGTATAAAGAGATAGGGTCTTTGAGGGAGCTTGTTTGCCCCTTCTGCAATGAAAGTGCAAGCAGATGCCATCTATGAGGAACAGACCCTCACTAGGTACTGAATCTGCCAGCAGCTTGATCTTAATAATGTTTGTTATTTATGAGATTCTGATTTTAAATTATTTTGTGATAGCAGCTGAAACAGGCCAAAACAGAGGTAGGTCTTTGAATTCTTATATGGAATATAAGAATTCTTATATGGTACAGAATAGTTACATACCATGAGCCCAAATATGTTAATAAGAACCATACATATGTGAAATTAATGAGAGTGGTAGGAAGAAGTTTTATTCTTTATCTCTTGATATGGTTTTTTTTGGTGCTGGGGCTCAAACCTAGGACTTGTGCTTTATCACTAAACTTACTCAGCTCCTTGGTTATACTTTGATTTTCTTTTTAAATAATGCACCTCTATTAGTTTTGTTTTAAAATAATTAAAACCCCAATGACATAAGTAAAAATGTATAAGAAAAAGAAATTTAAGCCAGGCTCCAGTGGCTCATGCTTACAAATTCTAACTACTTGGGAGACTGACATGGGAAAGATCACAGTTTGAGGCAAAAAGTTTGCAAGATCCGCATCTCAACCAATAGCTGGGTGGAGTGGTGTGTGCCTGTTATCCCAAGCTATGTGGGAGGTTGAGATAGGGAGGATCAGGTTTAAGGCCAACTTGGGCAAAAAACTTTGTGAGACCTTCTCTCAATGGAAAAAAAAAGCTGGGTGTGGTAGCACATGCCTGTCATGTCAGTGACAGTGAGAAGCTTAAAATAGGAAGATTGTGGTCCATGCAAGCCTGGGCGAAAAGTGAGACCATATCTCCAAAATAACCAGAACCAAAAGTGGCTCAAGTGGTAGAGCTCTTGCCTTATAAGCATGAAACCCCAGTATTAAAAAAAAAAAAAAAAGGATACTTATGAGGAAGGAAGGTAGCTTGGTGCTAAGCATCAGATGGGTAAGGTAATGCAATTGTAAGATCTTCAAATTTCTTTTAAAGAGTTCTTGTAGTCTGTAAACATTTAATATTATTATAAATTAAGAACACTTCATTTTCTCTGTTGAATGTAGAATAAATAATTTGCATTGCTACAAATTCAAACTAGCTTTAATAATAGGTATTTGATTATAAATTATTACTTGCCACATATGATTACCCATACTTTGTAAATTTTTTGTAGTGATCCTAGTGGTTCTCTTCTTTTCACCAAATAGAGACGTCAGTTGCTATGAGTAATGGATTTGTGAAAGGAGAAGGTTGGGCCCAGGAACAATGAAAATGAAGATACAATTCTTTGTTCTCAAAACAGGACTGTTTGGGACAGACTTACATGTTTGTGATTATTTGCATTAATAGAGCCAAGAGTTTCAGATTCCTCATCTTTATCGGGTCCCAGCTCTATTCCTGGATAGAACTATTCTCAGTCTTGCCTCACCAGGGTTGCAGTAATATACCATGTTTGTTACTTGTCCTATACCAAATTGTTAATTAACTATATTGGTATATTACTACAAAGCCTTAATTAAAGAGTTTGAAAATGGAGTAGGACTGTTGATTATCAGCTATTTCGCTGCTTACTAAAAAATGAAGTAAGGTGGTTGAGAGGGGTGCCATAGCATTAGTGCTCTCTTGCCTTCCAGTTGTTGGATGTTAGCTGAGGGAACCAGAGTTAAGTACTATTTGAACACTCCTGTCATTTATAGCATTTGATTTGTTTGATGTAAATTTGTGTGTCTGAATTGATTTGTACTTTGTTGTTTTGGGATATTGAGGGTTTTAAGGTTTCACACTGTGTATTACTTTTGCTTTAACATAAATCTGTGAATTTGTCCTAGTTCAGAGTGATGTTTTAATTTAATTTTATACTTTGTCATTTAAATCAGTGTTCCTTAACCTTTTTTTCATTCCCTTCTATGGAGCATTTTTAGAATTTTTTTCCCAAATGGGTATTCTCCCCTCAAGATACTTTAATACCTTAGATATGTAATGTATTTATTAATTTTGTCAGGTAGGACTGAACTTTGGAAGGCTGCAAAACGTTGTAATAGCTAAGATTTTTCTTCTCCTCTACCTCCCCCTCCCACTGCCAAAGTCACTTTGCATTCCCTTGGTGAAGATACTTCCTCAACTGAGAATGTGTGATTTAATACAGTTATCAACCTGGAGTGATTTTATGTTCTCACACTTCCACTCCCAGCAAGCATTTGGCAAAGTTTGGAGACATAGTTGGTTGTCACAACTGGAAGTGGTGCTACTGACATCTGGTGGGTGAAGGACAAGGGAGATGTTGGTAAACATACTACAGTAGTACACAGGCAGAGGACAGCCCTGCTCTCTCCTCCAAAAAAGTCATACAGTCACAAATGTCAGTAGTGCTGAGGCTGAGAAAATAATTGAAAGTATGTAAATATTCTCTTTGCTCTTCTATTAAATATTATTAAACTAAAATACAAATTTAAAACAAATGAAAATTTAACAATTAGGTTGCTGTCTTGTTTTATCCACTAAATATAGCCAAGAAAAAGGTTTGATTTTGGTGTTGCTTAGTCAAATCAGTGACTCAAGAGGTAGAGTGATTGGAGAAGACATAGTTTTATTTAGTGGACAAAGAGTGGAGAAACAAGAATCTCTGCTGGCAAATCAACCTCTCAGTTCCAGGGAATTAAGGAGTTACAGAAATAGAATAAGAATAGTAAGGGAGAGAGATAGGCTGTTGTATGGGAGGAAGATTCATGTCATTTCTGGAAATAGGTGGAGACCTTTGAGCATCTTGGGTGTCACCTCTTTTCATCCCTTTGATGGTCTGGTGTTTTCATTCATGGTGGGAGTAGATGTCTTACTGCTGCAAAGGAGATAAATATAATACGAAGACAGGTGCCAAGCCTTTTTGTCTTGTTCCGGTTGTCATATCAGACATTTACAGGCCCAAATGAAGAGTCAGTGTTTTCAGCAAAAGTGGCTTTGAGTCCCTAAAAGTAACCTTTGGTAACTGTTACTATTATAACCTACACAGCTTATTATCTACTGCAAAGCTAGAAGGACACTAATGTATTGCCTAGCTGTGTGACCTCTGAAAGTAATGGTTTTTAAGTCAATTAGGAGCAATTGAAGGCTTACGTAAGTGTTATCCTTGATAACAATAGCACTAACATCCTTCTATATAAAGTAAAAAGTATAAACATCTTTCCTGGTTTATAGTAAATATGTATTATTAAGGACAAGAATTAGAATGATGTAGAATGTATTTGCCATGTCTAGGTGTTATAAAAATTGTGCTTACTGTGTCTTCAGACATTAAGACAATGAGACAATGTGATTTAATATCTTCGGTGATTGTCCCTTTTTTTTTTTTTTAACGTTCTGGACTTTTTTTTTTTCCTTCTCCACTCCTCCCTTCCCCTCCCCTTCCCCTCCTCTCGTCTTCTTGAGGCAGAGTCTTGTTATGCAGCCCAGGCTGGCTTTGAACTCACTATGTAGCTCAGGCTGAGTGTCAAACTTGCTATTCTGCTTCGGTCTCCTGAGTGTTGGGATTTACAGGTGTGAACCACCAGGCCTGACTGAACTTCCTGGATTTATTATTTTTTTGACAGTCATGGGGTTTGAACTCTGGGACTCATGCTTGTTAGTTAGGTGTTCCACCACTTAGCCCTAACTCCAGGCCCTTTTGTTTTAGTTATTTTTCAGGTAGCAATTTTCATTTTTTCTGCCCAACCCCACCTGGACCACAGTCCTCTTACTTACACCTTTTGTATAGCTGGGATGACATAATGGGTGCCAGTATGCCCACCTTTTTTCTGTTGAGATGGATTCTCTATAACTTTGTTCCCTTGGGCTGCGCTTGAACCATGATCCTCTGAATCTCCACTTCCCAAGTAGCTGGTATTACAGATGGGAGCAACTATGCTTATCCTGAACTTTCTAATTTTTTTATACCCTCTCTAATTCCTCTTTTTTTTTTGGAGTGACATAATAGCATAATGGACTCTGAAGTCAGAATTTTGAATCTTAGTACTGCTGCGTACTTCCCTGTGAGTTTGGGTATACAGTGGTGAAACTGTCTCATATAGTTGTTGTTAGAATTAAATCAGTATTATATGTATAGTACTCATTTCACAGAGTAAATGCTTAATACATGCTAATTTTTATTCTGATCTCAAAATGCTTTTTATCAAAATGCTAAGTTTTCTTTTTCTTTTTATAGATTTATGGTGGATTATTTTCTGAAGATAAGTGTTGGTACAGATGCAAAGTACTGAAAATCATCAATGATGAAAAGGCAGGAAATGTGTTTTTTTATGTTAAGGAGTATTTTTTCTGGCTCTAAAACTTGATGCTTGTTTAGCCTATCATTTTTATTAATAGTAGTAATAAGGTCTGGTTTAATGAACTTAAGAATTGATAAAAATATGTTTTTTCGTAGCAAACATGAAAGAAATAAATTGCTTAAAAAGATAAGCTGGGTGCTTGCTTTGGCAGCACATATACTAAAGTTGGAACGATACAGAGATTAGCATGTCCCCTGCACAAGGATGACACACAAATTTATGAAGCGTTTCATATTTTTAAAAAAAAAAAAAGATAAGCTGGGTGCTGGTGGCTCAGGCCTGTATTCCTAACTACTCAACAGGCAGAAATTAGGAGGATTATGATTCGAAGCCAGCCCTGGGCCAATAGTTTAAGAGACCTTATCTTGAAAAAACCCATCACAAGAATGAGCTGGTGGAGTGGCTCAAGTGGTAGAGTGCTTGCTTAACAAGCATGAGGCCCTGAGTTAAGCCCCAGTACCAGGGAAAACACACACACAAAAACCCAAACCAGGTAAGATTCAGGAATATTCTAATAGATGATATAATTTGTGGGTTATTTTTGGTGACTAGTTAATTCTTTGAACTTAAGTTATTAATAACTATGGTTCTTACTAAGGCATAAATTTAAAAGTTCATTTTGTTAAGATTGATGCATAGGCTAAGAACATTTGATTGATCCTGAAGTGAGGTGTCTTTTTCTTGTAAATATCATCAATAATAAAAGATTGGTTTGCTACCTTCTCATGCTTAGGTTAATGTGATAAGTTGTTTTTGTGTGTTTTAAGCATTTTATTTATTTATTTATTTCACATTGAGAGCTTGTAAGAAATTTAAGGGGATTTTGGGGGAGTTAAGATTCTAAATTGCTGGTGGAAATTGCACATTGCAGGTTGTGTGAAGACATTTCTATAGGCTTTAGTAGTTTTTCTACATCTCTCTGGATTTAAAATATGTTTTATAATATGTATTTTGTAAATATTTTTCTTGGTGTAATAAAGTGATAAGATGAAACAATTTGATTATTGCTTTGATTAACTTGTTAAAAAAATCTCATTATTTACTATCACCATAAGTAATGGTTTATCTTAATGAAATCAAAATCTCTTTTTCCCATAATTTGACAGGAGAATATATTTTACATTTGCTCTGGATTGGCTTTAACTTTTAAAATTAAGTAGCAAGATGCTATTTGACTTTGTTATAAACTTTTTAAACTGATACAGAATTGGAGGTAAGGGTGAATTTGGTAGTTCAAGGTTTAGCTGGAGTGGGTTTAATTTTATCAAAGTTGCTTGATAAAATCTGGAAAGGTTTTATTGTTTCTACCTTAAGAATGTTGATTGACTTTAACATTAGGAGAGGTAGGAAGGAATAAGTGTCACAGACTCATGTTTATTCAAAATACAATTTTTTAAAAGACAAAATGAGAAATGGTACCATTGGAATTTAATACCAAATGTAGAAATCACTGAATTCATGATTATTTGTTTTGAGTTTATTACCAGAGCTCTGTTTCTGAATGTATTTGATCAATTTGAGATAAAACTTACAGATAATTAACAGAAAGCAAATTGTGTTTTTTAAAAAATATTTAATTTCAGTTCATTGTTAGTATTTGTCTCCTGTTTTTTCTAGTGTCTGGTTAGGTACATTGACTATGGAAATACTGAAATTCTAAACCGGTCTGATATAGTAGAAATTCCTTTGGAGCTGCAGTTTTCTAGTGTTGCCAAAAAGTACAGACTTTGGGGACTACAAATTCCTTCTGGTCAAGAAGTTACCCAGTTTGATCAAGTAAGTCACAGATTAATATTTTTGTGGATGAAAATAAAACTGTGTACTTAAAAATGTAATTGTATTTAAATCTCATTAACTTTGCTTAAAAGGCTAGATAAGTTAGCAAAAAATGAATTGTAAAATAATTCAGGGCTGGGGATATAGCTCAGTGGTGGAACATTTACCTAGTATGTTCAAGGTCCTGGGTTTGATCCCCAGTACTACAAAAAAGCACAGAATATTTCAGAAGCAATTATATAATATAATACAGTTTATATTTTTTCCATTAAGTTGTAGGTTAATAACCTTTCTTCTTTAATAAATACTTTGACCAAGGTAAAGCCTTATTTTGGATTTCTTGCATGCCTGAGATCCTAGAGTCTTAAATTTACAAGACTTAGATTTTATGACTGCTCACCTTATTGTAAAAAGAAGGAAATTGTTGTCTAGGAGAATTAAACATGTTATTTGGAGTCATAAAGCTAGTTACTACAGAGCAAGGGCTAGAACTCACATCAATTACTGTTTTTATAGTAAGATGATAGACAGATCTATGCTGATTGAGACAAACATGAGTCAAGAAAAAAGGCATTTTTAAAAAGTTTTGGAACTGAAGAAATAACTTTCAACTAGGAACGTTTTTGTGTGCTTCATAGATTTTTTCATAGGTGGTACTACATATAAACATCTGGATGCTTAGCTCAGTAAAAAGGTCATTGATCAGAACTGAGCTGATTGGCAGGCTTGTCTGGAAAAAAGAGTCATTCTTGAACAACTGGTTAAGATCATATTCAAGAGATTCTTTGTGCTAATTGTGATTGGAGACCATAAGTAAAAGGAATCTGACTTTAGAGAAAAGTCTAAAGATTATATTTCTATGTAAAAATTCTAAGAATGGAGTTGTGTAGCTTTAGAACATTCAGCTTTTGTTCACTGGAACTTTTCTAGGAAGTAGGTAATGTCCATTTGAATTCATTTGCTGTCCAAAGAGAGAGGTTCTTGATATATTGGATTCCAGGTGCTAGGGGTGTGGCTTAAGTGGTAGAGAGCTTGCCTAGCAAGTGTAGGCTCTGTGTTCAGTCCCTAGTGTCAGAAAAAAAATCCACATATTCCAGCAATAAGTTTCAAAAACTCCCCTAGGGGTAAAACTTGTACTTGGATTTTAGATAAACTTTCAACAATAATGGTTGAAACTAAGGGTTTTTGTAGGTAAAATGTTAACCAGAAAACAACATCTGCTTGATCGGAATCCTAATGTGATACATTTCAGTGAATTGCATTTTGAATTTGTTGGCTTGGTTCATCTCATTTGCTTGGTGATGCCTTTTGGATCACATTTGCTGTTTATATTGTTATTCTTGGTCAATTCAAGCCTCTTGATATATGTGTTTCTAATTTTTTTTTGAAACAGGATCTTGTAAGGTAGCCCAAGTTGTCCTTGAGCTTGGATACCTCTTGTCTTAACCTCCCAGGTGCTCAGAATACAGGCATGTGCCACTTCCTCTGGCTTGTTTTTCCAAGTTTTTTGCTTTGAAAACTGAATAAAACCTATGTTTTTGTTAACCTAAGTATTTTGTCATTTTGGTTTGTGGATTAAAAATTCTCTTTTACGGTGATGGTTGGTGATCCTTGAGCGTGCATAGTTTGAATCTCCTCTGCTCTTTCAAGTGTGTTTTTCTAGGAGCAAGAGTTCTTAACCTGGTGTTAAATTTTATCACAGTGAAATCATTTCTTTGTAATATCATGTATTTTGTGCATTTAAAAATATTATTCTGAGAAGGGTCCAGAGATTTCACTAAACTGATAAAAGAGCCCTTGGTACAAAAAGTTAAGAACTACTACATAGGTTTCACTTCTACCCTCTACACTGTTGTGCAATTAAAAAGAGGTACAACATTTAATCCTTACCAATATTATTTAGTTTCTTGGATCCTGAAAAGGTTTTTAATTCTTCTTCCTCTTCTTCTTCTTCTTCTTCTTCTTCTTCTTCTTTTTTTTTTTTAAAGCATAGCCTCCTTATATTTTCTGGTTTTTAGTCTGGTCTTTACGTTCTTGTTTTTCTGATTATTATTGGCATGATCTCTTATTTAACTTGCTATGTTTTTCATATTTATCTACTGAGATTATAGCTAAACGTAAAGCTCCTCCTCCTAAGAGAAATATGGTTCATTGATTTAATTATGTCCCTATTTCAAGGAAGATATGAGTCAGTAATTTTGAGCAGAACTCAACTTTTTTTTTTTTTTTTTCATGACTGGGGATTGAATCTGGGGCGTCATACTTGTTTGGCATACTTGTTTGGTACAGTCCTTCTGTATTTGAGATAGTCTCACTAACTTTGCCCCAGATTGACCTCAAACTTAAGGCCTTCCTGCCTCTACTTCCTGAACAGCTGAGATTACAGCTGTGCACCATCATGCCCGACCCATTTTTGGCTTTAAATTTATTATGTATTCTGAAAAACGAGTGATGTTATTTGTAGTTTAGGATAAAAAACAGGAAAAGAACTTTTGAGAAAATTTGGAAGAGGAGTAATTACATTGTATCAAAGTAATTTTAGGAATTACAGTTCTCTTGAATAGAGAAGTTCTTAATAAGTCTCAAGATTTTCGGTCTAAAATATGTTTTAATTATAGCTTTGCTCAGTGAGGTAGATTGACAAAAATTAAAGTTAAAGTTAGCAAAAGTCCCATTTCTCATGTGGCTTCTCATATGTCAGTTGTACTGGTATGGCCCCCTTAAACAAAATTCTATGTAAGGTATGTTTAAATGAACAGTTTCTAGCACCTCACATTCCATATTTCCATCATTGGTTTGAAAAATGTTGATGTATTATGATTTGAGTTTCTTATTCTTTGCTCCAGGTCTTGTCTTACTTTAAAATGAAAGTACCTGACTCTGCCTTTAAAGCTATTTTTGTTTTGTTAAAATGTTCTAGAAATTAGAAATTCATTTTTATTTACTATTGCTCCTTAGAACACCATTATATTTAGTTGGAACCAGAATAGTCAACATAATCTGCAAGAGTATAAAAATTGTTGTAGGGTATTTAATTAGTATACACTTAAAAATTTATAAATGTAGCCACCTATGTAAATATTAGCTGTACTTCTGGAAAGGAAGACTTTATTGTGGGTATTTGGAATGCATTCATACACATGTAGAAGAATATTTGCATGTAGCCAACAACAAGGTAAGATTGCTTGTTTAGAGATTTTGGAAGGAGGAAATATGCTTGGAAAATGGATAGAAACAAAATAAGTGAAGAAATACATGTTGATGTAGCTGGTTTATGTTGTCTTTACTATCTTTCTTAGGGTAGAACCTTTTTGGGGAGCTTGATTTTTGAAAAGGAAATAAAAATGAGAATTAAAGCAACCTATCAAGATGGAACTGTTATTGCTCAGGCTGAGTATGGCAATGTGGATATAGGGGAAGAGGTGGCCAAGAAAGGGTATGCAGAAAAATGCAAACTTAGTTCCAGCACTAACATTTGTGAGGAAAAGAAATCAGATCCTCGTCAGCTTGCCCTCAGGAACCTCAAGAACACCATTCCCTTGTGGGGACATAGATCAAACCAGTCAACCTTCAATAGGCCAAAGGGACGTATAAATGGGAAACTGACTCCTGACTTGAAGAATGAGAATAATTCAGGAAATCATGTGACATTTCCAAAGTAAGTGTGGTGGGGTTTTTAAGTTTTCACCTTTTTTTTTTTGTGTGTGTTGATTTTGGAGTTGAATTCAGTACTTTGTGATTGCTAGGCAGAGATACTCTACCACTTAAGCCACACCTCCAGTCCTGTTTTCTCTGCTTATTTTTTGAGATAGAGTTTTGCTTTTTTTTCTCAGGCTGGCTTGGATCGAGATCCTCCTGTTTTATGACAGGTGCATGCCACCATGCACAGCTTGTTTTCTGCTAAGGTGGGGTTTCATGAACTTTTCTTCCCCTGGCTGGCATGGAACTTAGTCTCCTGTGAAGCTTGGGATGACAGGCTTGAGCCACTTCTATTGGTTGAGATGAGGGTCTCACTAACATTTTGCCTGGCTTGACCTTGAAACATAATCCTTCTGATCTCGGCTTCCCAAGTAGCTAGGATTACAGGTGTGAGCCACTGGTGTCTGGGCTTTTAATTTTAATTAATTTCAAATTTATGTTACAGGCCCTGTAGAAGTCCTTATACTTTTGGAAACAATGTCAGTGATTTCCAGGGGTGGTATTGATAATTTCTGTTTTTTCTCTGTGCTTTAGCAATAACATTTTCATTAAAAGCTATTTTGAAACAAAAATAATTCCTAAATTAAAGTTTGCATACTGACTTTTCATTTGAACTCTTTTGAATACCTTTATCAAAAATTAAAATCTACCCATAATCCAGGCAAAGCCAAAATTTCAAATAGGATTTGCAGCTGGAGTTGGAAGTACAGCTCAGTGGTAGAATATGTGCTTACCATACAGGAGGCCCTGGGTTCTGTCCCCAGCTCCGTAAAAGAAAGGTTTTCCTGCAGCTGTATGAATCTTTTAATGAGTTCAGGGAATTGCCTTTTTCTCTTCAACAAAAGAAAGGTACTTTGTTTTTCTTATGAAAATTTATTGTGATGAAATTTGATTATTTCAGGAGAAATTCACTTCTTTAAAAATATTTTTATTTCTTTTTTTTTTTCTTTTTCTTTTATTATTCATATGTGCACACAAGGCTTGGGTCATTTCTCCCCCCTGCCCCCACCCCCTCCCTTACCACCCACTCCGCCCCCTCCCGCTCCCCCCCTCAATACCCAGCAGAAACTATTTTGCCCTTATTTCTAATTTTGTTGTAGAGAGAGTATAAGCAATAATAGGAAGGAACAAGGGGTTTTGCTGGTTGAGATAAGGATAGCTATACAGGGAGTTGACTCACATTGATTTCCTGTGCGTGGGTGTTACCTTCTAGGTTAATTCTTTTTGATCTAACCTTTTCTCAAGTTCCTGGTCCCCTTTTAATATTTTTATTTCTAATTGATCTTGTAATTATGCATGTTTATGTGGAACTGTGTAACATTTTCAATATGTGTGGACAGTTTTGTAATGATCAAATAAGAGGAATTGGCATTTCTAATACCTTAGATATGTATATCATTCCTTCAGGATTTCCATTTTTAGATAATTTTGAATTACCTACTTGAAGCAGAAAGCCAGATTTGATATATAAACCAAAATATTCTTCTCTATGGTGATCCAAGCTATGATGCCTTGTGTTAGCTGACATAGCTGTGTGTTGGGAACTTACAGGTGCTTTAGGTACTAAAATATTATGTACTCATATGTAAAAATGGAAAAATGAGACCTGTTGAAACTATTCCAGGAATGGGGGAGGGGAGGATAAAAAAGAATGATGGAGGGGGTGAATTCAACTATGATATATTATAAGCACTTTTGCAAATGTCACAATGCACTCCCAGTACAACAAAAATATGATAATAAAAAATGAACACACACATACACAAAGTAGGGAGGTGGAGGTTATGGGAAGGATGGATTGCTTGGAAGAAACTGATATGGAAATAACATTGACCTTGTTCTTTGAGGCTGACAGCATTATGAGGAAATTGGAATATGGGAGAGTTGGAGACACTGTTTTTATTGCCTTTTTAAAAATGGTGGTACTGAGGTTGGTACTGGGGTTTGAACTCAGGGCCTCCAGATTGTCTGACAGGCATGCTGCCACTTGAGCCACACTCTCAGCCCTGAGGCATTGTTCTTAAAATATGACTCAGTTGTAAAATCTAGTTTGCATTAAATAATTTTTTTTGCTTTTTTGACAAAAACAAAGTCAGAGGACAGAGTCCTGTTAGGCTGTCTTCGAGCTTACTATATAGTCCAAGCTGGTATCAAACTTCCCATCCTCCTGCCTTGGCCTCCCTAGTGCTGAGATTATATGTGGGTACCACTGTGCCCAGCTTAAATAAATTTTCAGTGTTGCTTATTGCATAGGCAAAGATTTTAGTTTCTGGAATCAACATTTTAAGAATATAGTATAAAAATCTCAAGATAATTTTGATTTGTGAATTCTGCCAGTCTTTTACAGTGTGTTTTTCAAAATGTGTGAATTTGTTTTTAACAGGGAAAGTTTGGCTGTTGGTGACTTTAATTTAGGGTCTAATGTCAGTCTGGCAAAAATTAAGCAGGACCAGAAACTGATTGAAGAAAATGAAAAGCTTAAAACAGAGAAGGAGGCCCTTCTTGAAAGTTATAAGGCATTAGAACTGAAAGTAGAACAGACTGTCCAGGAGCTTCAGGTATGTTTAGTGGCTGAAGGTAATGAATGTTCACCTGGGAAATCCATGCACTCATTTGCTCTTACTTATTTAACTTCTCTTTCCTCCCCACCTCACTCTCTCCTTTTCTTACACTTTAACCATGTTTGGATTTTATTGGATGTTTGAAGTTTAATAATTTTTGGTTTACATTTCCTTTGATGTTCTTTTGAAAAATTTTAACTATGAAAGATTTCAAACATTCTAGAAAGAGAGAATTGAATAATTCTCATGTTACTAATCACCATTTTAATAATCTTGAGTTGGCAAGTCTTTTCTTAAACCTATACTTTTTTAAATAAAATATTTAAAAACATTCTGTTCCTAATATTTCATATTCTTCAACATGTATCTATTGCTAATAGAAAAGGACTTTAAAGAAACTATAACCAGGGACTGATGTGTAGCTCACTTATAGAACACATGCTTACCAAAAGCAAGACTCTATGCTTAATTCACAGCCCTCCTAACCCCTAAACAACCAAACCATAACCATGCTACCTATATAGACTAAAATAATAATTCCATTATATCATTTAGTATCCAGGCAGTGCTTAGATTTCCCACACTGCCCCGCAAAAGCCTTTTTACAATTGATTCCCTTCATTGGACACCAGTTAGGCTCATACATTGTATTTTGGTTGACAGATCTCTTTAATTGCTTAATCTGCATGCTTGTTTTCTTTATGATCATGTGTTTCCTTTTGTGGTAGATAGGTCTCAAGGTTTGCTTAGATTCAGGTTCAGTTTCCCCCCAAAATATTATGTGGGCTAATAACAAAAATTACTGTGTGGTTTTCAAGTGTGTTTTTTTTTTTGAACACCAAATGTGTATTCCAACACCAATTCTCTGACCTCAGCTGGATGTCCAACAATTCAATTCAGTTAGGACACTAACATTTTTAACCTTAAAATTTTATGTATGTATACTAAAAATATTTAAATAATAGCAGAAATATGATTTCCTATTTATGGTTTTTATTAGGATGTGTTTGCTCTTTGTTTCAGCAAGAGAAAGCAACCACCATTGATTTGACTAAACATTTAGAAAACACTCTGAAGACTCGTGTGGGTACCAGAATGAAAAACCTGGCAGCTAAGGTGGAAATATTGAAAGAAATTAGGTATATAAAATTGTGTGTACTTAATATACATGTATGTTTTATTTTTGGCAGTGCTGGATCAAAACTAGAGCCTTGAACATGCTAGGCAAGTGCTCTACCATGGAGCTATGTCCTAGCCCCAAATAATCTTTTTGACTACTTGGGAGTCAGAGATTGGGAAGAAAATGGTTCAAGGCTAGCAAAAAGTTAGACCCCATCTCAACCAACAAGCTGGGTGTGGTGGTGTGTGTTTATAATCCCAGCTACATGGAAGCATAGGTAGAAAGATCACTGTCTGAGAGCAGCCCTGGCTAAAAATGGGAGACCCTATCTGAAAAAATATCTGAAGCAAAAAAGGGCCAGGGGCATGGTAAGTGTTGGAGCACTTGCCTTGCAAGTGTGAGGTCCTGAGTTCAAAATCTAGTACCTCTAGAAAAAGAAAAAGAATTTTTTGAGAAGGATAAATTAATTGCCAGTTAGTTGGTGCTTTGTTTAACTATGTGCCCCATATTTTTATGACCTTAAAAAACAAAAACTAAGTGTTTTTTGTTAGTTTTCTGTTGTCACTGTTCAGAGCTCTAGTGTCCTGAGGTCATCTCTGAGGGTGAAACTGAAAAAACAAAACAAAACAAAAAAACCCTGTGTTTCCAAGTGGTAGTTTGATGGAAAACTAATATCTAGTTGTTTTGCTTGGTGTTATTTTCAGAAGTGTGTATAATGAATATGAAGGTGTAAATAATCTACTTGATTATACTCTGTTTAAAGAAAAAATAGATTATTTACAAAGTGATCTTCATAAAGTCAGAAGAAAGGTGAAAGAATTGGTTAGCAAGGCTATGCAGAATTTATTCAGCATTTTTCAAAGTCTACATTAGAAATGTGTAGGTTTGTTTTTTGTTGTTGTTTTGTTGGTACTGAGGTTAGAGATCAGGGCTTTGTACTTTATAGCATTCTGGCTAACATACTTCTACTTAAGTCGTGCCATCAGCCATTTTTTCCCCCTCTACTTATTTTTGAGCTTATTTCTCCATATCTCAGTCTCCCCCATAGCTGGGATGACAGATGGGTACCACTGTGCCCAGCTATTGGTTGAAATGAGTCTTGTGAATTTTTTGCCCATGCTGGTCTTGAAATGCAGTTCTCCTAATCTCAGCCTCCCAGTTTTTAAAATCTTCACTGGGGGTCACTTTATTTTTGTTTAGGGATAATTTGTCACTCTTTTCTGAAACATGGATAAAATAATTCTCAAACAATATAATTTCCTTTTTGTAGTACACACTGGATTTAAAACTGGTAATTCATTTTTTCTTGTACTTTGAAACACTGAGATATTGCCATGTGTGAATACTGGATGTTGATATTTTCCTAGAGGAAATTTATCTTCTCCAGCATAAACCTATGACATTGGCATTTAGTTTGCAAGTCTTTTTAAGAATTTGAGTATCTAGTCTCTTTAGAGACTACACTGGTAAAGCTGTGAGCCAGACTTAGGGCCAAAATGTCAATATATTTTAGTTTATATTGGAGGAAGCTATGTGATAGTAGAATGGTGCTGTTGACTTGGAAGCTAGAAAAAACAATACAGGTGAGCCTTGTTAGTTAGGTTCATTAGCCTGCATCTTTGTTTTTAGATAATGTTTTAAGCTCAGCAAATGCTGGCCTGTCTGTCAGGGTATTAGGGACTCTGTGCCTACAGTGTTATTAAGCAAGATTAACTATACATCTCTAGAGAAGTATTTATAAATCTTACTGAAGACCTAATTGATACTATTTTAAATTCTTCAGATTTTCAAAGTTATCTAGTTATATAAAGTTTTTTAAAAATTACTTTTTTTAGTTGGATGTGGTGGTATGTGCTGTGGTCCCAGCTACTTAGGAAGCTGAGGCAGAAGGATTGCTTGAGCCCAGGAGTTCGAGGCAAACCTGGGCAACATAACAATACACTGTCTCAAGAATACATAAAATTTACTTTTACCACAAATGTTTTTAATTAAAAGTTTATATTACACATAATTGACGTATATCAAGTTGTACAGAATAAGGAGTTTCATCATGACATTTCCATACATGCATATAACGTACTTTGGTTATATTCATCCCCTCTTTTAATTTTTCTTATACCCCCCTTTCTACCTCCCTAAGTACTCTCCCTTTTACTTTAATGATCTTGTTTTTTTGTTGTTGTTTTATTTTCCCTAGTTTCCACAAATGAGAAAAAACATGGGATACTTGTCTTTGTGAGAAATGCTTATTTCACTTAACACAGTGATCTTTAGTTCCATCCATTTCCCAGCAAATGACATAATTTCATTCTTCTTTTAATATTAAGCTGAGTAAACCTCCATTGTGTGTGTCTCCCACATTTTCTTTCTCCATCCATCCATTCTTGGGGACCTAGACTGATTCCATAATTTGGCTATTGTGAATACTGCCATAACAAACATGGGTATACAGGTATCTAGTAAACTGTGATTCTTTTATATATACCCAAAAGTGGCATGGCTGGATCATAGGGGAGTTCTGTTTTAGTTTTGGGAACCATCTCCAATCTGATTTCCATAGTGACTGCACTAATTTACATTCCTACCAGCAGTAAAGAAGAGTTCCTCTCCCACTCCCCTGAGCCCTCACCAGCACTTGTTTTCTTGAGAATAGCCATTCTGACTGGACTAAGGTAGAATTTCAAGGTAGTTTTATTTGCATTTGCGTATTGGCTAAGGGTGTTGAACATTTGTACTTTTTCATTTGAAAAGTGTCTGTTCATTTGCCCATTTGTTGATTGGATTATTTGTTATTTTGGCATTTAATTTTTTTGTTCTTTTTATATTCTGGATATTAACCCTCTGTCAGATGAATAGATGGCCTAAATTTTCTCCTATTCTGTAGGCTGTCTCTCCTCTCCATTGATTTTTTTCTATTTTTGGGGTGGGAGGTCGGGACCTTGTATTTGTTAGACATGCAGTTTACCACTTCAGCCGTGCCTCTCAGCTTTGATTATTTCTTTTGCTTTGTAGAAGCTTTATGATTTTTGGGGGTGGGGTGGTACTGGGGTTTGAACTCAGGGCCTTGTGCTTGCTAGGCAAGCATAGAAGGTTCTTAATTTGATACAATCCCATTTGTCAATTCTTGTTCTTACGTCCTGAGTTACTGAAGTCCTATTCAGAAAGTTGTTGTGTATGCCTTTATCTTAAAAGTGTTTCCCCTAGGTTTTCCTCTAGTAGTTTCAAAGTTTAAAGTCTTTGATCCTTTTTGAGTTGGTTTTGTAATAGGGTGAGAGATAGGGATCTAGTTTCAGTCTTTCACATATGGACATCCTGTTTTCTCAGCATCGTTTGTTAAAAGAGGTTGTCTTTTTTTTTCTAATGGATGTTTTTTGGTGCCTTAGTCAGATGGCAGTATCTGCTTGGGCTTATTTCTGGATCTTCTATTCCATTGATAGATATGTCTGTTTGTGCAACTACCACACTGTTTTTGTTACTATGGCTCTGTAGTATGATTTGAAATCAGGTACCTCCATGTGTCTATTGAGATGATTATGTGATTCTTGTCCTCACTTGCTTTTATATACTGTATTCTTCCAATCTAGGAGCATGGTATGTCCTTTCATCTTCTAATGTTGTCTTTTATTTTTTCTTCAGTCATTTATAGTTTTTCTTATATAGTTCATTCAGTTTGTTAAACTTATCCTTAGGTATTTAAATTTTTTGATGCTATTGTGAATGGTATTGCTTTCCTGATTTCTTTCTCAGCATGTTTATTGTTGATGCATAGAAATGCTACTGATTTTTATGTATTGATTTTGTATCCTGCTACTTTGCAGCAGGTATCTCAGTTTTTTGCTAATATCTAAGAGTTTTTTTGGTAGAATGTTTAACATCTTTTAGGTATAAGATCACATTGTCTGCAAATAGGGATAATTTGACTTCTTCCTTCCCTATTTGAATCCCTTTCATTTCTTTTTCCTGTCTTACTGCTCTGGTGACAAATTCTAATATCATACTGAATAAGAGTGGGAGAGTGGGCACCCCTGTATCATTTCTGATTTTATAGTAAATGGTTTTAGTTTTTTCCCATTTAGTATAGCCTTTATAATGTTGAGGTATATTCCTTTTATTCCTAATTTCTACAAGGATTTTTATCATGAAAGGATGTTGAATTTTTTTTGAAGGCTTTTTTTTTTTGTGTGTCTATGGAGATGGTGATGTGGTTTTTGTCCTTGATTTTGTTTGTGTGTTGTATTATGTTTATTGATTTCCATATATTGTACCATCCTTTCATTCCTGGAATGAATCCTACTTGATCATGCTCTTTGATTTTTTTTAAGGTTTGTTGGATTAGGAAGTATTTTATTGAGGATTTTTGTATATGTTAAAATCAGGGATTTTAACTTAAAAACATTCTTTTGTTTTTTGATGCATCTTTTCCTGGTTTTGGTATTAGGTTAATACTAATTTCATAGAGTGAGTTTGATAGTATTCTTGCCCTTTGCACTTTTTTGAAATAGTTTGAGGAGTATTGGTGTTAGTTCCTCTTTAAAGGTCTAGTAGAATTCAACAGTGAATCTGTCAGTACTTGTGCTTTTCTTTGTTGGGAGGTTCTTTTTAACTGCCCAATTTCATCATTATAGATCTGTTTAAGTTGTTTATGTCCTCTTGGTTCAATTTTGATAGGCCATATGTATCAAGAAATTTATCTATTTCTTCTTGATTTTCCAGTGTGCTGGAGTATAGGTTTTCTTTCTTTCTTTTTTTTTTGCTTTCTTCTTTTATTTTATTGTTTTTACATTTACTTACATGTGTATACATTGTTTGTGTCACCTCTCCCCTTACCTCCCAGGCAGAACCTGTTCCCCTTTGTCTTCTCTGATTTTGTTGAAGAGAAAACATAAGAGATAATAAGAAAGACATACTGTTTTGCTAGTTTGGGATAAAGATAGCTATATAGAGAGATTCCTAGCATTGCTTCCAAGCACTTGTGTATTGCAATCCACATTGGTTCATTTCTACCAGACCTCTTTGTGACTTCTTGATCCCCTTCCCATAGTGGTCTCTGCTAATTTAATATTACTTTATTCACTCCTCAACAGGGAGCACATCAACCAAATTCAAGTTTTAGGTTTCCTTTCCTTTCACTATTTCTCCTGTGTGTGTTCTCCCCTTAGTGTGTGACCTGTGTCCAGTAATGTTACTGCATTAGTTTTGGGTCTATAATCCCCATATGAGGGAGAATGTGCGATTTTGGCCTTCAGAGCCTGGCTAACTTTGCTTAAGATGATGTTCTCTAGTTCTGTCCGTTTACTTGCATGATAAAATTTCATTCTTCTTTGTGGCTGAGTAAAATTGTGTATAAATACCACATTTGCTTAATCCATTTGTCAGTAGTGGGACATCTTGGCTGTTTCCATAGCCTGGCTATTGTAAATAGTGCTGCAATAAACATGGGTGTGCAGGTGCTTTTGTAATAACTTGAGTTGCATTTCTTGGGGTATATCCCTAGGAGTGGTATTGCTGGTTCATATGGCAGATCTATGTTTAATTTTTTTAAGGAGCCTCCATAATGTTTTCCATAGTGGTTGTACTAGCTTACATTCCCCCCAGCAGTGGGAATGGGTTCCTTTTCCTCTGCATCCTCACCAGCACTTTTTGTTGGTGGTGTTCTTTTTCTTTTTTTTTGGTGGTACTGGGGTTTGAACTCTGGAGCTCAAGCTTGCTAGCCAGGTGCTTTACTGCTTGAGCCACTCTGCCAGCCCATTGGTGGTGTTCTTGATGATTCTAACAGGGGTAAAGTGGAATCTTAATGGGGTTTTGATTTGCATTTTCTTTATGGCCAGGGATGGTGAGAATTTTTTCATGTGTTTTTTGTCCATTTGGATTTCTTCCTTTGAAAAAATTCTGTTTATTTCAGTTTATTTCTTTATTGGTTCATTGATTTTGGGGGAGTTTGGGGGAGTTTAGTTTTTTGAGCTCCCTGTATATACTGGTTATCAGTATAGCCAGCAAATATTTTCTCCCACTCTGTGGGTGGTCTCTTCAATTATTGACCATTTGTTTTGTTGTGCAGAAGCTTTTTAATTTCATGTAGTCCCATTTGTCCATCCTTTCTCTTAGTTGCCGGGCTGACGGAGTTTTTCAGAGAAAGTTCTTCCCTATTCCTATTGTTCCCAGGGTATTCCCTGCTCTTCCCTGGACTAACTGCAAGGTTTCAGGTCTGATATTAAGGTCCTTAATCCAGTTTGAGTTGATACTAGTACAGTGTTACAGGCATAGATCTACTTTCAGTTTTCTGCAGGCAGGTAGCCACTTTTCCCAGCAACATTTGCTGAAGAGGCTGTCTTTTCTCCATCGTATGTTTTTGGTGCCTTTGTCAAAAATAAGGTGGGCATAACTGTGTGGATTCATATCTGGGTCCTCTATTCTGTTCCACTGGTCTTCATATTTTTTTTGTGCCAGTACCATGCTGCTTTTATTGCTATGGCTCTGTAGTGTAGTTTCAGGTTGAGTATTGTGGTATCTCCAGCATTACTCTTTTTGTTCAGTATTGCCTTGGCTATTCGTGGTCTCTTGTGTTTCCAAATAAACTTTAGGGTAGATTTTTCAATCTCTGTGATGAATGTCATTGGAATTTTGATGGGAATTGCATTAAACATAGATTGCTTTTGGTGGTATAGCCATTTTTACTATGTTGATTCTACCAATCCATGAGCATGGGAAATTTTTCTATCTTCTGTAGTCTTCTTCAAACTCTTTTTTTCAGTGGTTTGTAGTTCTCCTTGAAGAGGTCACTTATGTCCTTGGTTAAGTTTACTCCTAGGTATTTAATTTTTTAGAGGCTATTGTAAATGTAATTGTTTTCTTGTATTCTTTCTCAGTGTGTTCATTGTTGGTGTACAGAAAGGCTCTTGATTTTTTTTTAATGTTGATTTTGTATCCTGCTAAATTGCTGAAGCTGCTTATGGTGTCAAGTTTCTGGGTGGATTTTTTTGGGTCTTTGAGGTATAGGATCATGTCATCTACAAATAGGGATATTTTTACTATTTCTTTACTTAGGTGTATTCCTTTTATTTCTTCTTCTTGCCTTATTGCTCTGGCTAGGAATTCTAGTACTATGTTGAATAGGAGTGAAGATAATGGACATCCTATCTTGTTCCTGATTTTAGAGGGAATGGTTTCAGTTTTTCCCCACTAAGTATGATGTTGGCTGTAGGTTTGTCATATATAGCCTTTATAATGTTGAGGTACCTTTCTTCTGTTCCTAGTTTTCTAAGACCTTTTATCATGAGATGGTGTTGAATCTTATCAAAGGCTTTTTCTGCATCTATTGAGATGACCATGTGGTTTTTGTCTTGGGTTCTATTAATGTGCTGTATTACATTTATTGATTTGCATATGTTAAACCAACTCTGCATTCCTGGGATGAAACTGACTTGGTTGTGGTGAATGATCTTTCTGATATGTTGTTGGATTCGGTTTGCCATTATTTTGAGGATTTTTCCATCAATGTTCATTAAGGAGATTGGCCTGAGTTCTTTTTGGATGTGTCTTTGTCCAGTTTTGTAAGGAATGTAATACTGGCTTTATAGAATAAGTTGGGCAGTGTTCCTTCCCTTTGTATTTCATGGAAAAGTTTAAGGAGTGTTGGTATTAGTTCTTCTTTGAAGGTCTGGTAGAATTCAGCAGAGAATCTGTCAGGTCCTGGACTTTTCTTTTTTGGGAGACTCTATTGCTTCTTCAATTTCATTATGTGTTATAGATCTGTTTAGGTGGTTAACATCTTCTTGGTTCAGTTTTGGATGGTCATAAGTATCTAGCAATTTGTTCATTTCTTCAAGATTTTCCAATTTATTGAAATATAGGTTCTCAAAGCAGTCTCTGATGATTCCCTGGATTTCTGTGGTATTTGTTGTTATCTCCCCTTTTTCATTTCTGATTTTTGCTAATTTGGGTCTTTTCCCTCCTCATTTCAGTCAGGTTTGCCAGGGGCTTGTCAGTGTTGTTTTTTGTTTTTTGAAGAACCAGCTTTGTATTGTGTTGATTCTTTGTATGTTTTTTTTGGTCTCTGATTCATTAATTTTGGCCCTTTTATTATTTCTTTCTGCTTGTTTTGGGTTTTGCTTGCTCTTGCTTTTCTAGGAGTTTGAGATATAGCATTAGGTTCTTTATTTGACCTTTTTCTGTCCTTTTAATATATGCAGTCATGGCTATAAACTATCCTCTTAGGACTGCCTTTACTGTGTCGCATAGGTTCCGATAGGTCATGTTTTCATTTTCATTAACTTCCAGGAACCTTTTAATTTCCTCAGTGACCCATTGATCATTGAGCAATGTGTTGTTCAACTTCCAATTGTTTGCATGTTTTTTACTGTTGTTTTTGTTGTTGAGTTCTAGTTTTAATGCATTGTGATCAGATAGAATGCACGGGATTATTTCTGTTGTCTTATATTTGCTGAGGCTTGCTTTGTGCCCTAAGATATGATCAATTTTGGAGAGAGTTCCATGGGCTGTTGAGAAGAATGTATATTGTATAGAAGTTGGATGAAATACTCTGTAGACATCAGCTAGGTCCATTTGATCTATGGTGTGATTCAGTTCTAGAATTTCTTTACTGATTTTTTTTTTGTTTGGATGACCTATCTGTTGGTGATAGGGTGTTATTAAAGTCTCCTACTACCACTGTGTTGGAGTCTATATGTGCTTTTAAGTCATTTAGTGTATGTTTGATGAAATTGGGTATATATAGGAGATAATTGTTATTTCCTTTTGATGTGCTGCACCTTTTATTAGTATAAAGTGTCCTCCTTTATCTTGTTTGACCAATGTAAGTTTGAAGTCTACTTTGTCTGATATAAGTATTGCTATTCCTGACTGTTTTGGAGGGCCAAGGCTTGGTAAATCTATTTCCAGCCTTTCACTCTAAGTCAGTGTTTATTTCTGCAATAAGATGGTTCTCTTGTAAACAACAGATTATCGAATTTTCCTTTTTAATCCAGTTTACTAAAAGGTATCTTTTGATGGAGGAGTTGAGTCTATTGACAGTAATTACTAAATGGTAATTACTGCCATTTAGTTGTTTTTGTTGTTTAAGGGTTTGATTGTGTGCAGTCAAATCAGTGCTGCTCTCTGATTGCTTGTCTTGTCTCATGTTGTTTGATGCTGCCCATCCTCTCATGGTTTTGTTTACTTTCATCTTCTGTGTGCAGAATTCCTCGTAGAATCTTCTGTAGTGGTGGCTTGCTGGTCATATACTGTTTTAGTTTTTGTTTATTGTGAAAGATTTTTATTACTCTGTCAATTTTGAATGGCAGTTTTGCTGGGTAGAGTGTCCTACAGTTGAAATTATTTTCATTCATTGCCTGAAATACTTCACTCCCTGCCCTTCTTGCTTTTAAGATTTCTGTTGAGAAATCTGCTGTTATTTTGATGGGTTTCCATTTATATGTTGATTTTTCTCTCTTATAGCCTTCAGTATTCTTTCTCTGTTCTCTATGCTTGTTGTTTTGATGATGGGGAGGTTCCATTTTGTTCAAGTCTGTTTGGTGTCCTAGAGGCTTCCTGTACCTGAATGGGTAAAACTTTCTTGATATTTGGGAAATTTTCTATTGTTCTTGTGTTGAATATGTTGAATATTTGGTTTGCACCTCTTGTCCTTCTTCAGTGCCCATGATTCTCAGGTTTGGTCTTTTGATGGAATTGTTGAGTTCTTGCATATTCCTTTCACAGCTCTTGAGTTGTTTGACTAAGACTTATTCTCTCTTTTTTAAAATTTCTGTTTTATCACTGAGCTCTGATATTCTGTCTTCCACTTCTAGTCTGCTGGAGTGGCCTTCCACTGTATTTTTTTTTATTTTTATTATTCGTATGTGCACACAAGGCTTGGGTCATTTCTCCCCCCTGCCCCCACCCCCTCCCTTACCACCCACTCCGTTCCCTCCCTCTCCCCCCTACCCCCTCAATACCCAGCAGAAACTATTTTGCCCTTATTTCTAATTTTGTTGTAGAGAGAGTATAAGCAATAATAGGAAGGAACAAGGGGTTTTGCTGGTTGAGATAAGGATAGCTATACAGGGCATTGACTCACATTAATTTCCTGTGCATGTGTGTTACCTTCTAAGTTAATTCTTTTTGATCTCACCTTTTCTCTAGTTCCTGGTCCCCTTTTCCTGTTGGCCTCAGTTGCTTTTAAGGTTTCTGCTTTAGTTTCTCTGCGTTAAGGGCAATAAATGCTAACTAATTTTTTAGGTGTCTTACCTATCCTCACCCCTCCCTTGTGTGCTCTTGCTTTTATCATGTGCTCAAAGTCCAATCCCCTTGTTGTGTTTGCCCTTGATCTAATGTCCACATATGAGGGAGAACATACGATTTTTGGTCTTTTGGGCCAGGCTAACCTCACTCAGAATGATGTTCTGCAATTCCATCCATTTACCAGCGAATGATAACATTTCGTTCTTCTTCATGGCTGCATAAAATTCCATTGTGTATAGATAACACATTTTCTTAATCCATTCGTCAGTGGTGGGGCATCTTGGCTGTTTCTATAACTTGGCTATTGTGAATAGTGCCGCAGTAAACATGGGTGTGCAGGTGCCTCTGGAGTAACCTGTGTCACAGTCTTTTGGGTATATCCCCAAGAGTGGTATTGCTGGATCAAATGGTAGATCAATGTCTAGCTTTTTAAGTAGCCTCCAAATTTTTTTCCAGAGTGGTTGTACTAGTTTACATTCCCACCAACAGTGTAAGAGGGTTCCTTTTTCCCCACATCCTTGCCAACACCTGTTGTTGGTGGTGTTGCTAATGATGGCTATTCTAACAGGGGTGAGGTGGAATCTTAGTGTGGTTTTAATTTGCATTTCCTTTATTGCTAGAGATGGTGAGCATTTTTTCATGTGCTTTTTGGCCATTTGAATTTCTTCTTTTGAGAAAGTTCTGTTTAGTTCACTTCCCATTTCTTTATTGGTTCATTAGTTTTGGGAGAATTTAGTTTTTTAAGTTCCCTATATATTCTAGTTATCAGTCCTTTGTCTGATGTATAGCTGGCAAATATTTTCTCCCACTCTGTGGGTGTTCTCTTCAGTTTAGAGACCATTTCTTTTGATGAACAGAAGCTTTTTAGTTTTATGAGGTCCCATTTATCTATGCTATCTCTTAGTTGCTGTGCTGCTGGGGTTTCGTTGAGAAAGTTCTTACCTATACCTACTAACTCCAGAGTATTTCCTACTCTTTCCTGTATCAACTTTAGAGTTTGTGGTCTGATATTAAGATCCTTGATCCATTTTGAGTTAATCTTGGTATAGGGTGATATACATGGATCTAGTTTCAGTTTTTTGCAGACTACTAACCAGTTTTCCCAGCAGTTTTTGTTGAAGAGGCTGCTATTTCTCCATCATATATTTTTAGCTCCTTTGTGAAAGACAAGTTGGTTATAGTTGTGTGGCTTCATATCTGGGTCCTCTATTCTGTTCCACTGGTCTTCATGTCTGTTTTTGTGCCAGTACCATGCTGTTTTTATTGTTATTGCTTTGTAATAGAGTTTGAAATCAGGTATCGTGATACCTCCAGCCTTGTTCTTTTGACTGAGTATTGCCTTGGCTATTCGTGGCCTCTTGTGTTTCCATATAAATTTCATGGTAGATTTTTCAATCTCTTTAATGAATGTCATTGGAATTTTGATGGGTATTGCATTAAACATGTAGATTACTTTTGGGAGTATAGACATTTTTACTATGTTAATTCTACCAATCCATGAGCATGGGAGATCTCTCCACTTTCTATAGTTTTCCTCAATCTCTTTCTTCAGAAGTGTATAGTTTTCCTTGTAGAGGTCGTTCACATCCTTTGTTAGGTTTATACCTAGGTATTTGATTTTTTTTTGAGGCTATTGTAAATGGAATTGTTTTCATATATTCTTTTTCATTTTGTTCATTATTAGTGTATAGAAATACTAATGATTTTTCTGTGTTGATTTTATATCCTGCTACCTTGCTGTAGCTATTGATGGTGTCTAGGAGCTTCTGAGTAGAGTTTTTTGGGTCTTTAAGGTATAGGATCATGTTGTCTGCAAATAGGGATATTTTGACAGTTTCTTTACCTATTTGTATTCCTTTTATTCCTCCTTCTTGCTTAATTGGTCTGGCTAGGAATTCCAGTACTATGTTGAATAGGAGTGGAGATAGTGGGCATCCTTGTCTAGTTCCTGATTTTAGAGGGAATGGTTTCAGTTTTTCTCTGTTAAGTATAATGCTGGCTGTAGGTTATCATATATAGCTTTTATAATGTTGAGGAACTTTCCTTCTATTCCTAGTTTTCTTAGAGCTTTTATCATGAAATGGTGTTGGATCTTATCAAAGGCTTTTTCTGCATCTATTGAGATGATCAAGTGGTTTTTGCCTTTGCTTCTGTGAATGTGGTTTATTACGTTTATTGATTTTCATATGTTGAACCACCCCTGCATCCCTGGGATGAAGCCTACTTGGTCGTGGTGAATAATCTTTTTGATGTGTTGTTGAATTCTGTTTGCCATTATTTTATTGAGGATTTTTGCATCAATGTTCATTAAGGAGATTGGCCTATAGTTCTCCTTTTAGGGGGTGTCTTTGCCTGGTTTTGGGATAAGTGTAACACTGGCTTCATAAAATGTGTTAGGCAGTTTTCCTTCCCTTTCTATTTCATGGAACAGTTTAAGGAGGGTTGGTATCAGTTCTTCTGTAAAGGTGTGATAGAATTCAGCAGAGAATCCATCAGGTCCTGGACTTTTCTTTTTGGGGAGACTCTTGATTGCTTCTTCAATTTCATTTTGTGTTATAAATCTATTCAGGTGACTTATTTCCTCTTGGTTCAGTTTTGGATGATCATAGGTATCTAGAAATCTGTCCATTTCTTTAAGATTTTAGAATTTATTTGAATATAGTTTCTTGACGTAGTCTCTGATGATTTCCTGACTTCCATGGTGTTTGTTGTTATCTTTTCTTTTGCATATCTGATTCTACTAATTTGGATTTTTTCTCTCCTTATTTTAGTCAAGTTTGCCAGGGGTCTGTAGATCTTGTTTATTTTTCGAAGAACCAACTTTTTGTTTCATTAATTCTTTGTATGGTTGTTTTGGTTTCTGTTTCGTTTATTTCAGCTCTTATTTTTATTATTTCTCTCCTTCTATTTGTTTTGGGATTTGCTTGTTTTTGTTTTTCTAGGAGTTTGAGATGTCTCATTAGGTCATTGATTTGGGATCTTTCAGTCTTTTTAATATATGCACTCATGGCTATAAGCTTTCCTCTCAGGATGCTGTGTCCCATAGATTCCAGTAGGTTGTGTTTTCATTTTCATTGACTTCCAGGAACTTTTTAATTTCCTCTTTTATTTCATCAATGACCCATTGTTCATTAAGTAATGAGTTATTTAGTTTCCAGCTGTTTGCATGTTTTTTGTCTTTACTTTTGTTGTTGAGTTCTAGTTTTATTGCATTGTGATCAGATGTATGCACGGTATAATTTCTATTTTCTTATATTTGCTGAGGCTTGCTTTGTGCCCTAGGATATGATCTATTTTGGAGAACGTTCCAAGGTCTGCTGAGAAGAATGTATATTGTGTAGAAGTTGGATGAAATGTTCTGTAGACATCAAGTAGGTCCATTTGATCTATTGCATATTTTAGATCTTGGATTCCTTTATTGATTTTTTGTTTGGATGACCTATCTATTGATGATAATGGGGTGTTAAAGTCTCTCACAACCACTGTGTTGGAGTTAATATGTGCTTTTAGGTCCTTCATGGTATGTTTGATGAAATTGGGTGCGTTGACATTGGGTGCATATAGGTTGATAATTATTATTTCCTTTTGGTCTATTTCCCCTTTTATTAGTATGGAATGTCCTTCTTTATGTCATTTGATCAATGTAAGTTTGAAGTCTACTTTGTCAGAGATAAGTATTGCTACTCTTGCCTGTTTTCAGGGGCCATTGGCTTGGTAAATCTTCTAGCCTTTCCTCCTAAGCCTATGCTTACTTCTGTTGGTGAGATGGGTCTCCTGTAAGCATCAAATTGTTGCATCTTCCCTTTTAATCCATTTCGTCAAATGGTGCCTTTTTCTTTGTGAATTAAGTCCATTAACATTAAGTGTTAGTACTGATAGGTATGTGGTGATTCCTGTCATGTAGTTGTCTTAGTTGTTTGAAGATTTGATTGTGTGTACCTAAGTTGAGGTTACTCTCTACTTTCTTGCTTTTTCTTTTCCTGTGGTTTGGTGCTGCCTGTCCTTTCATGGTTATGTTGGGTTTCACTTTCTGTGTGCAGAATCCCTTGCAGAATCTTTTGTAGTGGTGGCTTTGTGGTCACATACTGTTTTAGTTTCTGCTTATCAAGGAAGACTTCTATTGCTCCATCTATTTTGAATGATAGTTTTGCTGGGTAGAGTATCCTGGGGTTGAAGTTATTTTTATTCAGTGCCTGGAAGATCTCACCCCACGCTCTTCTTGCTTTTAATGTTTCTGTTGAGAAGTCTGCTGTGATTTTGATGGGTTTACCTTTGTATGTTACTTGTTTTTTCTCTCTTACAGCCTTCAATATTCTTTCCCTAGTTTCTGAACTTGTTGTTTTAATGATGATATGTCGTGGCGTAGTTCTATTTTTATCTGGTCTGTTTGGTGCCCTGAGGCCTCTTGCATTTGTATGGGAATAGCTTTCTCTAGATTTGGGAAATTTTCCGTTATTATTTTGTTGGTGGATTTCATTGCCTGATTTCTTTGCCCAATTTAATTTTTGTGTTGTGGCTGATTGGTGATTTGATTGTTAGCTAGATTGATGTGCTCTATCTGACCCTGGTCTTGGGATGTGATTTAGCATTGACAAGTTTGCACGTTCAATGCCAGACCAGTTGTTAATGTATTCTTTAGATAACCCTTGATGATATGTGTAAACAATCGGAGTTGGGGTGGGTAATGGTTATTACATTAGTTATAGATTATGAGGAATTGGTAAAGGTGTCACTAAGAAGAAATGAGGGGTGGGAAGAGGAGTGAGTGCGTGTTTTGAGAGTTATGGGGGTTGCTGGGTTTTGTGGCCCTGTGTGTGTGTTTGGGTGTATTTCTGTTGTTGTAGTGAAGGGTGTTTGTGTGTCAGGGATTACAGGGGGCTGGGGGTTTGTGCAGTTGGTAGAGTAGGCTAGTCAGAAGGCAGTGCTTGTGTAGGAGGGAGGAGTAGTGTGGTTGACAGGTTGGGGGAGGATGGGAGGTGAAGGTGAAGATGGGAAAGAGTGGATGAGAAAGGGCAGAAAGAGTAGTTGGGAGAGAAAACAATGGGTTGCAGTATAGGAGAAGAAGGGAGAGTGAAGAGGATGAGAATAGGGATAAGAGATTAGTGATGATGGAGTTGATAATACAAGAATAAAAAAAGTAGAAAAAGGAACACAATTTAAAAAAAAAAACAGGTTCAGGAACCTGATTCAGTTCAGTCTATTAATAAAAGTCCTGGAGTTATTCCTTAGGTGTCCAATCCTGGTATTTGTGTTCAGGTGGAGTCTCTGATGTGGTCTCACCAGGTGACTGGCTTGTGAGTGGTATTTGGACCTTCTGTCCACAAGATTAATTGGAGTTGTGAGGTGAGGTAAGATTGCCAGCACATTCAGGATGGTTAGAGCTGTTTTCAGCAGGTGGTGGCTGTGGTGTTCTTCAGCTGCAGCTCTGTTTGGTCAGCTCCTCCCCCAGCAAGGTGGGGCAATTCAGTTTTGAATGCTGCCCTCTGTCCTGGTTATAGGCTATGGGATCCACTTCCTGTCCTGCTTTGGGAGGTTAGTTTCCCACTCTTAGCCTTTATGGCTCTCCAGATCTCTGTTGGGTGCTGGCAGCTCCTCTAGGTGGTTGGCTTGTCAGCCCACCTATGCTCTCAACCTTTCTTGATTTATGGTGCATCACTGAGAGTTCAGTGCTGAGAACTCACTTACTTGCCACACTCCTGGCAGTTCAGCAGTAAGAGATCAGCTCTTTGCCCCTCTCCTGTTCTCCAGTGCGGGTTCAGCGTTCCACCCACTCCCCCACTCCCAATGTCAGTGTTAGATTACAGTTTGCCGTTTATGGCTTTCAGTTTTCTGGGGGAGGGAGGTCAGTCTGCCCAGGGACTGTGCTGGTTTATTTTCCTGGGGTGGGGGTGGGTGGGTATGGGAGATGCATGTGGTGCCATAATGCTCACCTGTATCTTCTGCAGTTTCATGCAGGCAGCTTTGATGCCAGGTGTTGGTGAGAAATGGTGTCATTTGGTGCCATGTAGGGAGGCTTTCCATGGGCTAGGGGTCCAGAATGTTGCAGGATTTGATTCTGATTGGAGCTATATCTTCTGCTTGTTGGGAGAAGAATGAAAAGGAAAAAGAAAAAAAAAAAAAAAAGAGAAGTGGCTGGAGGCTTTTTCCCAGGGCCCAAGCCAGACACTCCTTGCTGGTGTGCCAGCCAGGATTTTCCCAACTGTTAGGTGCATTAAAGGCTGATTTAAGGGTCAGTCTTTGAATTTTATCTTCACCTAATGTGGTGGTGGTTATTTTGACTAGGAGCCATCAAAATTATCCAGGTGTGGCTCCAGAATCTCAAGGAGGTTTCTGAAGTCACGGAGCTTAGGAGATCTGATTCCCCACCTTAGCTGCCATTTTTTTTTCCTCTTGGTGTATAGATTTCCAAAATAGTCTCACATCATGTTCTGAATATTATTAGTATGTGTTATAATATCATCTTTTTCACTGTGATTTTATTAATTTGAGTGTTCTCCTTCTTTTGGCTAATTTGGCTAAAGTTTTGTTGATAGTTTATTTTTTCAAAGGACCAACTTTTTGTTTCATTGATTCATTGTGTGTGTGTACATATATATTGTTTTGTTTTGTTTCCAATTCATTAATTTCTGCCCTTATTTTTATAGTACCTGGCCATCTACTACTTTTGGGATTGGCTTGTTCTTGTTTTTCTAAAAGTTTGAGATACATCATCAGATTGTTTATTTATGATCTCTCTATCTGATGTGGGTGCCCATGGCTGTAAACTTTCCTTTTAAGTCTGCCTTTGCTATGTTCCACAGGTTCTGGCAAGTTGTATTCTCATTTTAATTTTATTCTAGGAATTTCTTAATTTCTTCCTATTACTTCAATGACCTGTTGATAGTTCAAAAGTGTGGCATTCAGTCTCCATGAGTTTGAGTGGTTTTTGTGGTTTTCTTTGCCATTGATATCTAATTTTATTCCATTATGGTTTGTTAGAATTCAGGGCATTATTTTAATTTTTTGTATTTGTTGAAATTTGCTTTATGACCTAGGATGATCTAGGATGTATAGAAAGTTCATGGGCTGTTGAGAAAAATGTGTATGGTAAAGCTATAGTATAGAGTACTCTGTAAATACCTATTAACTGTGTTTTGTCAATGATATGGTTTAGTTCTAGGATATCTTTATAATATTTTGTGTGGATATTCTGTTTATTGATGAGAATGGGCTGTTGAGATCTATCACTATTATTGTATCTGGTCCTGTCTGTTTTTTTTAATGCTTGGATATATTCATTTTATGAACTTGGGAGCCCTGATGTTTGGTGCTATTTAGAATTGTTATACTGTCTTACTGTATTTTTTCCTTTGTTAGTATATAGTGACCTTCATTATCTGTTCTGATTTTTGCTTAAAATCTGCTTTGTTTGGTATAAGAATAGGTACTCCTGCTTGCTTTCAATTTCTGAATGCCTGTTCTATCTTTTTCCAACCTTTCTCTTTTAGTTTGTGTGTATCTTTGGTTGTGAGGTATATTTCTTGTAGACAACAGATTATTGGATTGTGCTTTTTGATCCACTCAGTCTATCTCTTTTGATTACAGAGTTAAATCTGATTATGTTTATGGTTATGATTGACAGGTATTTATTGATTTCTGTGTTTCTGTTGCTTTGTGTTCCAGATTGAGTCCTGTGTTGATTGATCTTTACTTTTGGCATTGTTTGTCTTCAGGTTTTGCTGGTTTACTGAGTTGATCATGGTTTATTTTTTCCTACTCTCATGAGTTCATCAGTTTCCCTTTTGAGTTTTATTCTTTCCTGACCTCCTGTGTTTGTGATTGTTTTTCTTCCTGTTCTGTGTGAAATACTCCCTTGAGTATCTTCTGTAATGCAGGCTTGGTGGATATGAACCACTTTAGCTTATCCTATCCTGGAAGGTCCTTGTTTCTCCATCAAGATTGAAGGATAGCTTTGCTGGATATAATATTCTTGGTTGGCAGTTAGTCTCTCTCAGAGCTTGAATATATTGCTCCATGTTTTCCTGCCTTTTAGGATTTGTAGCAAGAGGCCTGGAATTTTTCTCTTGCAGCCTTCAGTATCTTTTTTTTGTTCTCTGGTTTGGGTATTTTAATTATGATATGACAGAGGGTTGTTCCTTTTCTGGTCATGTCTATTTAGCATTTGAAATGCCTCTTGTAAATAGGTGTCTATATATTTACACAGAGTTGGGATCGTTTCTGCTATGATTTCATTGAATAGGTTCCATGTGCCTTTAGTTTGTATTTCAGCTCCTTCTTCTGCTCTGTGGGTTCTTAAGTTTGGTCTTTTGATTGTGTCCCAGAATTATTATATTGCAATGATAGATATTTATTTTTTCTTTCTTTTTTTTTTTAGGTTCACTAAATTTATTTTAAAAATCATAAAATGTTTCTTACAAAAGAGCATTACATTCTGCACACTGCTCTGAACAAATGCCAGGGACATGTGAACTATTGTTACTTTCCTCCCTGCTCCCCCTCCCCAATGTTTACAGTGACCACAAAGCAAGGTGTTCACAATAATTACATGGGGGGATTTTTTTTTTAAAACCACCAACAATTAATAAAAAATAAAATCCACTCACTCTGCTGCTGTTTCAAAATTTCAGTGTTAGTTTTTGCACGCCCTCCCCCCCAACCCTGTTTGTAAGGAACTAAAACATTATGTCTGGTGAACAGCAAAGGTTTCACTACACCTCAAATGCAGAACACCTATGAAGCAGAGGAATGTTGGCTTTTTAAACAGAAGCAGATTAAAAAAAAAAAAGATGCAGGACTCCTTCAGTTCTTCACTAGTCTTAGAAAAACTTTCCAGAATACTGCTTCACACTATAAAAAAGAAAAAATATCTTGCATTAGAATCCTTCAACATCTGCATACTGCTTCACTCTGTTCTGCAGCAAATACTGTGCATTCTGTATCTGGTCCCATGTTCCTGTAATGGTAATGATCCGATCTTCAGATCCTTCTAAAGGCTCATCAATTTTGATCGAAGCTCCCGACTCATGACAAATTTGTTTAATCCGCTGACCACCTTTACCAATAATAGATCCTTTCCCATTTGCCTTATTTTTTCTTTAAATTGTCTGCATTCAATATCTCCTTGATCTTGTCCTCTACCTCTGATGTTCTTTTTTTTCCTGTTTGATCTTGTCTGCTGATAGTACCACCCATTGTGGTTTTATCGAGATTTTAATTTCTTACATTTCTACCTTTTTCATAATTTCCATTTCCTTGCTGAATATCTCTTCCATGTTGCTGACTTTCTTGTCTAGGTTTTGGATTGAATTATTAACTTTATTTATCTGTTTATTTTAATCATCTTTGAGGTTGTTGATCATTTTAACAGTAGGCTTCTGAATTCTCTCTCAGACATTTCAGCTAATTCATTGTCATTGGATTCAGTTGTGAAGTTGTTGTGGAGTCTTGGAGGGTAGTCTTGAAGGTTTTCCCTTCCCCCAGGGGAGCTGGGGCTTGAGTGTCAACCTTTCTTAATTTACTCTGTTGCCCTTCTGTTTTGCCATATTTTTCAGCTGTCCTTGCCCTCTTTTGTGGCTCTTTCTCTCTTTTGCTCTTGTGTACTCTTCTTTATTATCCAAGCTCTTATTCACAGGGTCTGATGGAGAGAGCGTCTACTATTGTGCCATGTTTCCCTGTCTTCTCCCTGTAGTCTCTCTTGGTGTTGATTTTTAGTTTTGTTCAAAACTAAAAAACTGGTATGAAAGAATAAAGAGTTATTCAGTTTTCTTGTATTTGTTAAGACTTGTTTTATGCTCTAAAATATGATTTATTTGGAGAAAGTTCCATGGGCTACTGAGAAGAATGTGGATTCTGTGGCTGTTGGTAAAATATTCTGTAGATGCCTTTTAAGTCCATTTGGACTATAGTGTTGTTTAATTCTGTAATTTCTTTGTGGATTTTTTTTTTCTGGATGACCTATTTATTGATGAGAATGGGGTATTGACATCACACTATTATTGTGTTGGGTTGTGTCTGTGCTTTCATGTCTAGTAGTGCTGAAATTGGGTATGCTGATATTTGGTGTTTATATGTTTACAATTATATCTTCTTGATGGATTGTTTTGTTTATCAATATGAAGTGACCTTCTTTGTCTCTTTTGACTGATTTTGGTTAGAAGTCTGCTTTATCTGATATGAGTATAGCTATCCCTTGTTTCTTTTAGACTCCATTTATCTGGAATATCTTTTTCCATCCTTGTACTTTAAGCTTGGGTTTGTCTTTGCCAGTGAGATACATTTCTTATGGGCAACAAATGATTGGGTCTTGTTTAGTCCAGTCTGCCAGTCTGTGTCTTTTATTTAGAGAATTGAGACCTTAACACACAGTTATTTTTGAAAGGTCTATACTAATTTCCTGTAATTTTGTTGCTTTTGTAATGTCCGATTCTTTCTAATTCTCATTTGCTTATCTGCTCTTCTAGTGAGATTTATTCTTTCCTCTATTCTCATGATAGTATTTATCTTTCTTCTTTGTGTGTAGGATTCCTCTCAGTACCTTTTACAGTGCTGGCTAGTGGTCATGAATTCCTTTAGTTTTTTTCTTACAATGGAAGGTTTTTATTTCTCCTTCAATTATAAAGGGTAGATTTGCTGGATACAGTAATTTAGATTGGCAGTTATTTCAGGGCTTGAAGTACATCATTCAATGCCCTCCTGGCTTTTAGAGTTTCTGTAGAGAAATGTGGTATTATTATGATGCATTTGCCTTAGAGATGACTTGGTGCATTTCTCTTACAACTTTCAATTTTCTTTCCTTGCCTGATATACTTGACAGCTTTTTTTTTTTGTGGTTACTGGGGTTTGAACTCAGGTTTTTGTGCTTGCTAGACAGATGCTGTACCATTTGAGCCACACCTCCAGCCCTTTTGTTTCATATACTTAATGGTTACTACAATATGATGTGGAGAGGTTCTTTTCTGGACTTGGCTGTTTGCTGTTCTATAAGCCTCCTGTACCTGGATGACCATTGAAATTTTCTATTTTCTATTAATATTTCTATGCCTTTAGCTTGTACCTCTTCTATGCTAATAATTTGTAGGTTTGGTGTTTTAATGATGTCCCAGAAACCTTGTATCTTCTGTTTATGCTTTCTTATTTTTCTTTATTATTGTCTGAATGTTCTAACTCATTTTACTTGTCTTCAAACCCTTATGTTCTGTCTTGATCTAGTCCATTGGTGAGACTTTCAATTGTGCTTTTTTTGACTCAGTTGAGCTTTTCATTTCCAGAATTTCAGTTAGATTTTTTTCAAGATTTCTATAATTTATTGAATGCCTCTTTTACATCCTGAATTGCTTTCCTTATTTCATTCAGCTGTTTATTTGTATTCTCTTTGAATTTATTCAGCTGTTTATTGATATCTTCTTAATTTCTTTAATTATTCTTACTATTTTTAAAATATCTTTGAGATTTCATTCAGTCTACTACCATTAAAGTCCATTATTGTGGAGTAGTTGGCTTTTGTTTTCATTTTTATTAGCATATAGTAGTTCTTTTTTGTAGTAGTTGGTGTTTTTTGTAGGAGTTATGTTCCTTTTTTCATGTTTCTTGTGTTTCTGAATTAGGATTTGTATATCTGAGGACAGGTTGTTGGTTGGAAGTTTAAATCACCTGTACTCTTTTAGCTGAAGTATTCTCAATTTTGAGGTAGAACTGGATGGTGGTAGAGTTGGTATGTATTTTCTTATCACTGGACTGGGGGTGTAACTCAGTAGCCAGTCATTTGCCCTTGTGCTCAGGGAACCATATGGATCCCTAGAACCACTTAGAAGGAAACTACTTGGAGTCCCTTGTGGTTCTTGGAGTACAGATCATGCTATATTCACGTTGAGGATAGAGCCAGTCAAAGGTCAGTGTCAGCTTCAGGGTTGCATTCAGTTTAGAAACTTCCCTTCTTTGTGTTCAAAGAGGTGCTGCTGGTCAGAATGAGCTTTGCAGCCTGTGCATTGGGCAGGTTCCCATTTGCTCATACTCCCTGCAGTTTGTGCCTCCAGGGGCAGTAAGCATCCAAGCCAATAGGTGTCTCTTGAATGTGTTGGTGGGTGGGGAAAGCAACAGCACTGAGTTCTGCATTGGACAGGGAGAACTGAGGCAACCTAGCTGCCTGTTCATCTCAGTTCAGATCCCATCAAACAGCTAACTAGCTTGTGGGATGGAGGAAGCTGGGAAAATGTAGTGATCTGTGTATCCTGGGCTCAGAGTTCTCAGTTCTGCCCAGCAGCAAACTATACACTGCTGGGAGGCAGCTCTGGTGGAGACTAAGCAGTCCTCTTAGCCACTGACTTGGTGCTTTGTTTCTGCAATGATATTTAGGTAATGAGACTCACTCCCTGCCGTACTGTGCCACCAGACACCACACTGTTTTTTGTCCAAGCTCCCTGCTGCTTTATCTTTTCAAGATGTCCATGTCAGACCCTCTTCCTTTCTATGGCCACCTCTTGTGACCCTGACACTGTGACTGGGTTCCCCAGGTGTCCCTGAGCTGCAGTTGTTCCTTATTTTCAGGTCTTCAGAGTAGCTCAGTCTCAACGAGGCCTCCCTCTCAAGGTGGTGCCTGGCTATAACTCTCTGACATATGGGGAGTAACAAAATGGATTTCTTCTCCAATACTAGGCTGCCACACAGTAAGAGTTACTCTCACACCAAATCCCCCCACTAGATTTAAGGTTCATGAGACATGTGGGATTATCCTGCACCTAGGTCTGTCTATTGTAACAAAGTTTACTTTGTGGTTGTGTTTTTAGCTTCCCCTTTCCCCAGAGTTGCTGGGGTTCAAGGATAGACTCTTTCCTACTTTTCATTTTCTTCTCCGTGGTTTTTGACTGCCCTGTCACCTATTTCATGATACCTGATGCTCTTTCTTTCTCTCTTTGGAATATAGTCTCGCCTTTGCATCCACAGAGTTGCATGAGACAGCTTGTAATCCACCATCTTGCCCCTCTAAAGTTATGCATGATTTTATACAAAGTTTTAAAAAGTCCTGTTTTATAGCCAATGGTGCAAATGATACCTTTTAAACCATTACTATATAAATATGAGTTTTTCTCATACCAAATTTCTAATGCCTGATCTTTTCCTTATTTTTATTTTTCCAAATAGGCGAGTCAACATCAGTGTTCATTTTGGAAATGACCTTTCTGATGCTATAGAAGTATTGGATGAAGGATGTTTTACTACTCCAGCTTCTTTGAGTGAATTAGATAAAATTTGGGCAGAATACAATCTGGCTCAAGAGAAGATCCAAACTTGTTATAATGAGGTTGGTCAAGAATTTTTCTGTCTTATGGTTTTATCTGTTGAACACAAAGAAACACAATCTTTTGCGAAAGCAGAGGAACTTCAAATACCATAACAATACTTAATTTATATAAAGTGAATGATTTATTTTCATTTATATATACACTGTACTTGCAAATTTGTAATATGAACGTACTCTAAAATTAGTACTTTATAAAAAAGGTAGAATAGACAATTGGTGATTGGGATTATAAATGTTAACAAAATCTTCTCCTTTTTCCTGAGTATTTGATACTTGATTAATACTCTCTTTCTTTGGAAGTCTGATAAAATGTTTCAACTATGTTACTAGGCAAGATTGTTTATGGTAAATGTAGTTCCTGAATGGTAAATTGTATCTGGACTGGGAGGAACTACAAACTACAAATAATCAATGGGAATTCTTCCATCTGAGCATGCCAGTTGCAAGATTTGGTTTTCTGGTAGTATAAATGTGACTTTTTATTTTAAGCAAGTATTTGCTTCTGCTGATGTTTCAGAACTTAAAGTTCACTTGATAGATTAAAGAGTAGATTATTGGATAAATGTACAAATGAAGTTGCCATTTTTCTCTCTCTTACTGTACTTCATGTGAGTCATAGAATTGTTATTTTTATTTATGTATTTTGCCTAATTCCTTGTTTCCTTTTTTGATGAAAGAAATGAGCTGTACTTGAGCATCTCGTTTTTTACTTAGTTATAAGATAGTTTGAGCTTATGTAACTCCACCTTCCCCACCAAACTCAAGCTTTTAAATACATGTGCCAGATATTGTTAGAGGTAATGGAGACTAAAATTTTTAAAAGATGGGATCTTTTCCATCTTTCTTGGGTTTGAGATGGGTATATAAATAGTTACACACTTGGCTCCAGTGGCTCATGCTTGTAATCCTAGCTACTTGGGAGGCTGAGATTGGGAGGTTCGTGGTCCAAGGCCAGCTCGGGGAAATTGTTTGTGAGACTCCCATCTCCAAAATAACCAGAGTAAAAATGAACTGTAGGTGTGGCTTAAGTGGTAGAGTGTCTGTTTTACAAGTGCAAAGTCCTGAGTTCAAACCCCAGTACTGTCCTGTTCCCCCCGCCCCTACTTTGCACCACAAAAATGTTTCGATATAGTATGGTAAATACTACAATAGAGATAATACAGAGTCCTTAGATATCTTTTATATACATATTTCCAAATAAACTCTTGGGTGAATCGAAAGGTTTATCCTGATGTAGTTTAAATAAATCTTGAAAGATGAATAGATGAAGGAGTTAAGGATAGGATGGGAAAAAGAGGAAAGCAGTGTGTAATTAAAAATAGGAACCTTTTTTTTTTTTTTTGGATAGTACTGGGGACTGAACTCAGTCAGGGCTTTGTGCTTGCTAGGCAAGTTCTCTACTACTCTGCCAGCCCCTCCCCCCCTTTTTTTACATTGTTTATTTTCGAGATAGGGTCTAGCTTAATGCTTGTGCCAGCCTGGAATGCAATCTTCCTATTTGTGCTCCCTATATAACTGGGATGACAGATACACACCCAGCCATCAGTTCAGATGTAGTTTCCTGAACTTTTTTTTCCAGTCTGGCCTCAGAATTGTGATCCTCCTGACTTCCACTTTCTGAGTATCTAGGATTACAGGCTTGAGCCACCACCCCTGGCTTTATGTAATTTTCTTGAGGAAAAAGTTCATTGTCATAGAAATAGTAGGAAAAAAATAAATATTTGCAGTGCATAGTTGTTGAACTTAAATATTTATTTTTAATTAAGGAAAAGGGAATTCTTTGTCATCTTGGTGACCTAAGGAGAGTAGTATTTGTTGTAAATGCTACTATGTTTGGAGAATGTAATGTTAAATTTTAGGAATCACTTTTTCCATGTAGGTAAATGTGTGAAAATTATCTTATATATTAATGGAGGTTATTCTGTTTTCCTTTCTCTAGAATGAAGGAAATATTTTGATTGCCCTAAGAAATGAAGTGCAACAGAAGCTATGCATGGCAGTAGAAGTTTTTATTCTGGAAGTAGATGAGTTACCACTTAATAAGCGCTTAAAAACACTGCAGGTTGGAGTTAAAATATATTAAATATATATTAAGTTAAAAGTTTATCCTTTGAGATCAGTATTTTTCTTGAGATTTCAGATAGTACTGACAGCTACAGTCTTTTTTCTTCTTTGTTGAAGTGTCTTGAAATTTTTAATGGAATTAAAAGTTCATATTAATATGTTTAGTGTTTATGTATACATGTGTATTTGTCATGCAGCCAAAGTAAAACGCCACATATACCAGGCTTACTAGAGCATCCTTAATTGAAAGAGCTCATGGAAGCAAGAACAATAGCAGGTGTGAGAGGCCTTGTTGCCTGCCTTTGCTTTCTAGCAAGAAATCTTTTAGGGATACTTGTCAGAGTTGGCTCCTTGATCAGAAAGTTCCTCCTCTGGTATGATCAGGGATTATAGAGTCCAGTAGCTTCATGATGTGCTAGAATTTGGTCTTCATCCCTGTCCTGCCAGCTCCAGCAGTGACTTTTAATTTGGGGTGAATGAGCATGACAGTATTAACTTACTCATACCTATTTTTGTTCTGTAATGTATAAAATTTTTCTTTAAAGGTCCTCACACATTTTCTCATTAACTTCTAGATATTTATACTTTTGATTGCTTTTGTGAATGTTATTTAACTTTCCATTTCCTAGTTGTTTTTGATGGAATAGAGGAACACTATTGGTTTTCATATATTGATGTTTCTCTGGCAGCCTTGCTGAACTCTTTTACTTCTAATTTGTCTGTTAATACTCTGTGGTTATAGAATTTGAAAATAGTGACTACTTTTTCTCATCTAATTCTTTTACCTTTTATGTATCTTTGGTCAATATCCCTAGTGCTAAGTTGAACAGTAGCTTGTATCTGTCTTGTTTTGGCCTGCAAGAATTAACTTGCTAGACATTTGGAGAAGATAATGAGTGATATCTGAGCACCACCTCTTTCTGTCCCCTGGATGAAGATATAGTTTGATGATACTGTGCATGATTCAGGAATCATTGGAGCCTAATTTGAAACATTTTTAAATGGAATTGTATAAATAATATAAGTTCTTCCAGAACAGTGAAGTAAGCCTTGTATATAAAAGGGCAGTTGTATAGTAAGAATTTACCTCTTTCTACAATGCAGCCCTACAGCGGTTATTTCATCTCATTAACTGTTACTCAGCATGACTTGAGGGTCTGCAGCCAAGATCCTCTTAAAATGTATTTTCTTTTTAAAGTTTAATATAGGTTGAGCACCCATAATATGAAAAAAAAATCTGAAGTATTCCAAAATTTGAAACTTTCTGAGTATTGACATGATGCTGCAAGTGGAAATTTCCACATCTGGCTTCATGTGATGGGTCACAGTCAAAACTGCAGATGTATAATTCATAGTTTATTTACTGTCCCCAAGGGAATAAAGTCCCTCCCAGCCTTTTCTAGTGCAATATATTTTTTCTGCAAATGCCCAGATTCCCTTACTCAAGAAGTCCCACAAAATGACATGTATACAAACCTGTTACGCCAATGGCAGGTTCCCATAATGCCCCACATGGGACCAAGATCTACTTACTGTATTTTGCTTATTATTTGAGCCATGGTGTAAAGATATTATTGCAAATATAAAAAAGACCTACAGTTACCTCAGTGGATAACAGTAATAAAAAGAAGAAGCACTTATGTTTAAAGCATGGAAAGTGAAGCTGTTGGAAAAACTGAATAGCAGTATAGGTGTGAAACATCTTACAAACGTGACCCAAAAATGACCTGAAGAAACAGAGGAATAAACTTTAGAAGCTCTGTGTTAAAGTGATGGACAGAGTTAATGAAAAATAGTGAAAGGGTGCATAAAGCTTAATTATGATTGTATTTTGAAAGAGTGAACCGCTCAGTGTAGCAGTGAACACATGCCACTTAATGGTGTGCTGATCATGAAACAAGCAAAGATCTATCACAGTGAACTGAACATTGATGGAAACTGTATATTTTCAACAGGCTGTTTATAGAAGTTTACTTAGTTTAAGCATTAAATTTTCAAAGATTTGTGGTGATCCGCTGAAAAAATTTATTGATAAGTTTTGCCAAGATCAAACTCTATCATCATTGCTAAGTTAAACCTAGCTATCATTGCTAATAAATGATCTGATGGCAGAACAAGTCCACAGTACTGGTTAAACATCACTGTTTTAGTGTTGTTGCCCAGAAAGATGCTGACTACTGCGTCTTTGGCCCCTACAGGAATTAAAAATGCCAAAACCAGAGCGACTGTATTGGGATATCCTAATGTAGCAGATAGACATAGCTTGTACACTTGCTTTGATAGTCAGAAGCTTTTATCCTTGCTGTTTTAAAGCATTGAATTTCTTACTAGTTCATTATTATGCTAACAAAAAGGCATAGATCACTGGGGACTTCTTTTCTGGTTGGTTTCACAAACCTTTTGTATTATCAGTGAGTCTTGTTCACTGCAGGAAAGCTGAACCAGAGGACAATTTTATTTTAAACTGTTTGACTCTTATAATATTTAAAACAAACACATTGTATATCTGTACAAAATATTTTTCAATATCCTTATTCTATAAGATTTTTTGGTTTAAAAATTAAAAATTTTTGATGGTGCTAGGGTTTGAATTTAGGGTTCTGTGCTTGGTAGGCAGGTACTTTACCACTTGAGCTATGCCCCCAGCCTTTTTGCTTTGGTTATTTTTGAGATAGGGTCTTACATTTATGGCGGACTGACCTGAACTGCAGTTCTCCTATTTACACTTCCTGCCTAACTTGGATGACAGGCATGCAACACCATGCCCAGCTTTTTTATTGGTTGAGATGGAGTCTTGCTAACTATTTGCCTGTGCTGGCCTTGAACCAAGATCCTCCTGAGCTCTGTCTCCTGTGTAGCTAGGATTGCAGGTGTGAACCACTGTGCCTAATTTTAATTTTTTACTTTAAATGTTTTTGTCAAAAATTAAGACACACAAAATACTTATCTTATTCACACATTTCATCATCCCCTTACCTGTCCTTAAGATTCCATATTCCTTTGGGACGATAAACTACTTTAGTTTTGTGTTGTTGCATAGGTGTTGGATAATGTAGAGGGACCTGGGGAAGAACAAAAGCCTGTAACAGTTTTTAACATTTCAGATGGGTTTAGGTAGTAGAATGGGGCTGTTTTTCTGGGTACAGAACTTCTGGTGTTGAGGATTTCTGCAATCTAGGATCAGCTATTCCCTGTTTGCTTCTCTCCTACATGTTTTTTTTTTTTTTTTTGCCATTGGCAAACAACTATTTATTTATTTATTTTTCATTCATTTATTCACATGTGCATACATTGTTTGGGCCGTTTCTACCCCCCTAACCTCGTGCTCCCCCCACAACCCCCCTGGCTTCCAGGCAGAACCTGTTCTGTCCTTATCGCTAATTTTGTTGAAGAGAAAACATAAGCAATAATAAGAAAGACAAAGCATTTTTGCTAGTTGAGATAAGGATAGCTATACAGAGAGATTCCTAGCATTGCTTCCATGTACGAATGTGTTACAACCCAAGTTGATTCATCTCTACCTGACTCTTCACTACTTCCTGGTCACCTTCCCATATTGACTTTTGTTGCTTTAAGGTTACTGTATTAGTTCCTCTGCAGTGGGGACATCAAACACTTTCATATTTTGGGTTTCTATCCCCATACCTCCCATATGTGTTCTCTCCTTATCATGTGACCCAAGTCCAACCACATGCTGTATTTGCCCTAGATCTAAAGTCTGCATATGAGGGGGAGCATACGATTTTTGGTCTTCTGAGCCTGGCTAACCTCGCTCAGGATGATGTTCTCCAATTCCATCCATTTACTTGCGAATGATAAGATTTCATTCTTCTTCATGGCTGAGTAAAATTCCATTGTGAATAAATACCACATTTTCTTAATCCATTTGTCAGTAGTGGGGCATCTTGTTTGTTTCCATAACTTGGTTATTGTAAATAGTGCTGCAATAAGCATGGGTGTGCAGGTGCCTCTGGAGTAACCTGTGTCACATTCCTTTGGGTATATCCCCAGGAGTGGGATTGCTGGATCATATGGCAGATCTATGTTTACATTTTAAAAAATCCTCCAAATTTTTTTCCAGAGTGGTTGCACTAGCTTGCATTTCCACCAGCAGTGTACGAGGGTTCCTTTTTCCCCACACCCTTGCCAACACCTGTTGTTAGTGGTGTTTTTGATGATGGCTATTCTAACAGGGGTGAGGTGGAATCTTAGTGTGGTTTTAATTTGCATTTCCTTTATAGCTAGAGATGGTGAGCATTTTTTCATGTGTTTTTTGGCCATTTTAATTACTTCTTTTGAGAAAGTTCTGTTTAGTTCAGTTGCCCATTTCTTTATTGGTTCATTGATTTTGGGAGTTTTTTGAGCTCCCTGTATATTCTGGTTATCAGTCCTTTGTCTCATATAGCTGGCAAATATTTTCTCCCACTCTGTGGATAGTCTCTTTAGTTTAGAGACCGTTTCTTTTGTTGTGCAGAAGCTTTTTAATTTTATGAAGTCCCATTTGTCCATCCTTTCTCTTAGTTGCTGAGCTGCTGGGGTTCTATTGAGGAAGTCCTTGCATATACCTATCACTTCCAGAGTGTTTCCTGCTCTTTCCTGTATAACTTTAGAGTTTCGGGTCTGATATTAAGGTCCTGATCCATTTTGAGTTGAGACTAGTACAGGGTGATAAACAGGGATCTAGTTTCAGTTTTTTGCAGATGGATAACCACTTTTCCCAACAACATTTGTTGACGAGACTGTCTTTTCTCCATCGTATATTTTTAGTGCCCTTGTCAAAAATAAGGTGGACATAGCTGTGTGGATTCATATCCGGGTCCTCTATTCTGTTCCACTGGTCTTCATGTCTGCTTTTGTGCCAGTACCATGACGTTTTTATTGCTGTTGCTTTGTAATATAGTTTGAAGTCAGGTATTGTGATACCTCCAGAATTGCTCTTTTTGCTGAGTATTGCCTTGGCTATTCGCAGTCTCTTGTGTTTCCACATGAACTTTAGGGTAGAGTTTTCAATCTCTGTGATGAATGTCATTGGGATTTTGATGGTAATTGCATTAAACATGTAGATTGCTTTTGGTAGTATAACCATTTTTATTATGTTGATTCTACCAATACATGAGCACGGGAGATCTTTCCACCTTCTGTAGTCTTCCTCGATCTCTTCGGTGGTTTGTAGTTCTTTTTGTAGAGGTCATTCACATCCTTTGTTAAGTTTACTCCTAGGTATTTGATTTTTTTGAGGCTATTGTAAATGGAATTGTTCCCATATATTCTTTCTCAGTTTGTTCGTTATTGGTGTATAGAAAAGCTAACTATTTCTCTAAGTTGATTTTGTATCCTGCCACCTTGCTGTAGCTGTTGATGGTGTTTAGGAGTTTTTGGGTATAGTTTTTTTGGGTCTTTAAGGTATAGGATCATATCCTCTGCAAATAGGGATATTTTGACAGTTTCTTTACCTATTTTTATTCCTTTTTATTTCTTCTTCTTGCCTAATTGCTTTGGCTAGGAATTCCAGTACTATTTTGAATAGGAGTGGGGATGGCACCCTTGTCTTGTTCCTGTTTTTAGGGGAAATGGTTTCAGTTTTTCACCATTAAGTATGATGTTGGCTGTAGGTTTGTCATATATAGCTTTTATAATGTTGAGATACTTTCCTTCTATTCCTAGTTTTCTTAGAGCTTTTATCATGAAGTGGTGTTGGATCTTGTTGAAGGCTTTTTCTGCATCTATTGAGATGATCAAGTGGTTTTTGTCTTTGCTTCTATTAATGTGCTATATTACATTTATAGATTTGTATATGTTGAACCACCCCTGCATCCCTGGGATGAAGCCGACTTGGTTGTGGTGAATGATCTTTCTGATACGTTGTTGTATTCAGTTTACCATTATTTTATTGAGGATTTTTGCATTGGTGATCATTAAGGAGATTGGCCTATAGTTCTCGTTTTTGGAGGTGTCTTTGTCTGGTTTTGGGATGAGTGTAATACTGGCTTCATAAAATGAGTTAGGCAGTTTTCCTTCCCTATCTATTTCATTGAACAGTTTGAGGAGGGTTTGTATTAGTTCTTCTTTAAAGGTCTTATAGAATTCAGCAGTGAAGCCATCAGGTTCTGGACTTTTCTTTTTGTGAGACTCTTTATTGCTGCTTCAATTTCATTTTGTGTTATAGAGCTATCTATTCAGGTGATAAATGTCCTCTTCATTCAGTTTTGGATGGTCATAAGTATCTAGAAATCTGTCCATTTCTTCAAGATTTTCAAATTTATTAGAATATAGGTTCTCAAAGTAGTCTCTGATGATTTCTGTGGTGTTTGTTGTTATTTCCCCTTTTGCATTTCTGATTTTACTGATTTTGGTTTTTTCTCTCCTCGGGGGTCTGTCAGTCTTACTTATTTTTTCATAGAACCAACTTTTTGTTTCATTGATTCTTTGTAATTTTTTTTTGTTTCTGTTTTATTGATTTTGGCTCTTATTTTTATTATTTCTCTCCTTCTGGTTGTTTTGGGATTTGCTTGTTCTTGTTTTCCTAGGAGTTTGAGATGAAGCATTAAGACATTGATTTGAGATCTTTCTGTCCTTTTAATGTATGCACTCATGGCTATAAGCTTTCCTCTTAGGACTGCTTTTGCTGTGTCCCATAGGTTCTAGTAGGTCATGTTTTCATTTTCATTAACTTCCAAAGACCTATTAATTACCTCAGTGACCCAGTGATCATTGAGCAATGTGTTGTTCAGCTTCCAATGTTTGCATGTTTTTTACTGTTGTTTTTGTTGTTGAATTCTAGTTTTAATGCATTGTGATCAGATAGAAAGCATGGAATTATTTCTGTTTTCTTATATTTGCTGAGGCATGCTTGTGCCCTAAGATCTACATGTTCTTAATCTTTAGCAAACCTTCCATTCCTTCCAGCTCAGACACTGCTTTTTTTTTTTTTTTTTTAAATCTACTACCCTTGGATATAAGTGCTTCCATGCCTTCAGGGGAACAGGGAAGGAAAGAGAATACTCATGGGCTGGCTAACTCTTCTGTACTGACTATCACTTTTGCTTCATCTTTATTCTTGTTTGGTCTGCATATAATCCCATTGCTTCTGCTGGTGCTGCTGCTTTCTTGTCTTATGAAAGAGAGAGTAGGCATATGAAGAAAGTTCTCTTTTCCCACAGTGTATTGTATACTGTGGTACAGGCCTTCTCCCACTTTCAGTGGCTGCCTTCATTTATGCTAAGCACAAACCTTCCTCTGTTTCTCCCAAGGGTTTCTCAGTTTGGTGGTAAGATTTCTGGGATCTATTAAGATTTCTTCTTGTCTCTGTAGCACTTCTAGGGTTTGATTGTTGGAACGAGCCAGCAGACTGTGTTGGCTGCCTACTTTGTCTCTTCTAGTCCTTTAAAAATGCTTTTGGGCATATCTATGTGTTTAATGTCTTAATTAGAATTAATTATATATTTTGGAGTGTAGTTTATTTTTATTTAGTATTAGGTCTTAGGGACTTCCATGTCAGGACAAACAGTAGTGATTCTTATTTAAAGTCATGGAAAAGAGGTAATTTCTACTTAATTAGCTTCATGTTTGTGACTATAATAAACTTGTTTTATAGTTTAGATAAATCACCTTCTAGACAATTTTTTGTTTTCATTGCTGTCTAATGAGTCTAAGTTTTATTTATAAATTTTTTTTGTGGTGCTGGGAATTGAACCCAGGGCCTTTCTGTATGCTGGCAAGTGCTTTACTACTGAGCGAGCGCCATCCCCAGAACCTAAAATTCTCAAGAACAGTGATTGAACATACTGCTTTTCTGTCTCTTAGATCTTAATAGTCCTTAAATCCTAATGTGTAGTTAGTAAACTTTAATAAACAGAAATATTTCTTTCTTTAGGATTTATCTACCTCTTTAGAAGCAGTGTATGGACAGGCCAAAGAAGGAGCTAACTCAGAAGAAATACTTAGAAAATTTTATGACTGGAAGTGTGATAAAGGAAAGGAGTTCACCAGTGTTAGGAATGAAACAGAGGCTTCCCTCCAGCATCTTGTAGCATGGTTCCAGAGCATCTTAAAGGTAAGGCAAACTCTTGCTCACTGGTGGCATACAATATGGAATGTTTATATATTTTAATTATATCCTTTTGTTGTTTGAGCTGACATTGCCTGCTGCTACTACCACTTGGTCAGTCAAGGTTCTTCATCAGTTTTTAGTCAGACTGCTTTTTTTTTTTGTCAAAAAACATAATCTTAGTTTTGGTCCTACTTTTCTCTTACTTTCCCTCTGGATTAACCTTTCACCTGTCTTAACCACTAATTTTCTTTCAGGTATGCTATGTGTATATGCCTTTTCTGGTACATAAATTTTATGTAGGTAAAATTATGGTAGGTACTTTTTTTTCTGTAATCTTAAGACCCCTTCATTGCTCAGGTAAAGGCTAATGCTCTGCTTCAGGTATAAGGGAACAATGAATGCTAATTAAATGAATTGATTGATACTCTTCATGTTTTTATTTTTGCCAATGAGGTTTTTGATCTGTCTTTGGAAAAATCACTGTCTTCTCAAGACACAATTGGTGATATTGATGAAATCTTGGAAAAGACTGAGTCACATGTCTGCAAAGAACTGGAGATTTCTTTGATTGTGAGTATTGTTTTTTTTTTGTTGTTGTTGTTATTGCTGCCTTTGAAGCAATGGTTTCTCTTGCTAACTGGAAGTAGACCGGTCTTTACTTTTCTTGTATAGGCCTATTTGAAAGAGTTGCACTATCATGTTCTAATCCGCGTATAATGTAATTTTATTCTTCCATAGGAGGATGTTTTCATTGTAATAAGACATTTCATATTAAGAAAATCTAATGTTTAATTCTAGGAGATCCTTCTTAATCTAAATAGATCAGCCTTCTATATCACTTGATTGTTGAGTTCATCATACCCAGGACCATAAGAAAAGACTGTAAATCTTGTGAAAACTTGAAAGAAAATCTGGGAGGGCTCTGGAAGTAGACACACACAAGAAAAATTAGTAGCCCCCTTTATTGTGTATACTCTGTATGCTGTATTAAGTGAAAATTTGTAGGATTCTTCAAAGGAGTATTTTGTAATCCTTTTTTTTTTTTCTTTTTTTTGTGGTACTGGTGGGCGAACTCAAGGCTTCATACTTGCTAGTCAAGGCTTTACCACTTGGGGCACACCTCCAGTCCAGTGTTTTTGTAATCTTACATTGTTTATCAGGACTCTTTCCTGTTTATTAAGGCTGCTTTCCAAAGTCTCAGTGGTAATAGTCTTCATTTCTTTTTTTTTACTTTTTTGTAATTTTAATCATATTGCACTAAAATACTTTATGAATTATACTTCCCTATTATTAAAGGGGTCTGGTTGGTTTTGTCAGACTTGATTTTAGAAGTGGTGGTGTTTTTGTTTTTTTTGTCGTTTTTGGTAGTAGCGTTTGAACTCAGGGTTTCAGTTTGCAAGGCAGGTGCTGTGCCTATAGAGCCACACCTGCAGCCTTTTTTGCTCTGTTTATTTTGGAGATAGGGCCTCACTTTTTCCTAGGCTGGCCTGGACTGCAATCCTCCTATTTTAAGTTTACAAGGTTGCTGGGATGATAGACTCATACCACCATGTTCAGCCTTTTCCTATTGAGATAGGGTCTTGTGAACTTTTTGCCTGGGTTTGCCTGGAACTGTGATTCTCCTGATCTCCATCTCTTACATAGCTTGGGATGAAGGGCATGCTCAGCTGTTGAGTGAGATGGGGTCTTGCAAGTGTTTGCCTCAGCTGGCCTCTATTTCAGTCATCCTAATCTTAGCCTCTCAAGTAGTTAGGATTACAGCAAAGTGTTTAATAATAGATGATTTCTAAGAATAACTTAGAATGTTGAAGTTCTAAATGTTGTTTGGTTCTTACATTTACCATATTGCTATCCCTGATTTCCTTTAGCACTCTATTCCTGACAGATTTAGGAATAATAAGTAGTGTAATAGGGACTGTATTTCTACATGAACATCTTTAATATCAGTCTGTCTTCTGTCTGGAAGAAAATGAGAAATAACTTGAAATGAATCTGGCAGCTTTTAAAAGATACCATTTTGAAGTTTATCTATTGTTATGAAAAGTTTTAAGGGCTAGGGATATAGCTCAATGATAGAGTGCTTGCCTAGTGTGTGTAGCATGCAGAAGGCCCCAAATTCAGTCCCTAGCACTGCAAAAAAGCTTTTTTTCTCTTTTGGGGGGCTGGAGATACAGTTTAGTGGTAGGACACTTACTTAGCATGTACATGGCCCTATGTTCAATTCCCGGCTCTTTGCTCAGTCCCCAGTACTGCAAGATAAAAGTTTTAACTATTTTGGTTATCCCTTTATGTGTGATTTTATTTAGGAGCAACGTGATGCAGACAAGGAGATCATTTTAAATACATATAGTCAAGTACTGCAGAAGATCTGTTCAGAGAAAAGGCTCATTGCTGCACTACTATCCAAGTACAAGGACAGTTGTGAGGTTGGATTATGCTGTTTTCTTCTTGGTCTCATAAGTTGATGCTTTGAATTTTTAAATATTTAATTTTTTCGGGTAGTTTAATACTCTAGTAGTTTAATTTACTGAATAAATTAGCATTGCTAGAAAAACAGTATAGTCATTGTTAGCTGGCATTTAATTGAATTCACTATACGGTGGGAATGGTGAGTTTTGTTGATATATTTTAGTTAAGCTTGACATCTTTGGTTTTTCTTATGTACCTGGAAACATAATCTTTGTCATCATTCTCTTTCTGTTTTTACAAATTTACTGTAGGAAATTTGAAAGTTAAGAAATAAAGAGAAAACTTCACAGCATTTCTTTTTTTGGATATACAGACACATCCACAATACACACAAATAATGTACATTACATTGTCTTGAAGGTATTTTGAAAACATTTTCTTACTGATAGTGTGTTAAGAACATTTTGCCATATGATTGATTCTTCTGTACTACCATTTTGAATGACTAAATGATCATTCCTATGGGTAGCATTATTTAGCCTTTCATATATGTTGGACATTGAGGTTACTTCTAATTTTTTCCTACCATAAACAACACAGTACCTAATCTTTGTAGGTAATTTTGTTTGTAACTTCTTGGATTCCTAAAATTATAATTTTCAAGTTAAAAGGAATAAAAATTATTAAAACTTTGTACATACTGTCAAACCACTTTTGGAAAAGACTATTTCAATTTACATCCTCCATAGAAATTCCAGTTTGCATCCATGTTAGCAATGAGTGTTTTACTATATGTCTCAACTTCTCTGCATATGTAAACAAAATCAAGACTCCATTAATAGTGTAAACATTTCCCAATGAATATTGCCTTGTTGAAAACTACAGGATTTTCTTAATATTTCACTCTGAATTTAGGTAGTCAAATCTTGGTAGAGAAATGATAAATGATAAGTAAGTGACTGTTTAGTAAGTATTGTTGTCTAATATGTTTGAAAATTTGTGACTTTTTCTCTCACCTAGTTTAAAAATCAGATGATTGAATGTTTGAATAAAAGCCCCAGTGTGGAACACTTGCTGTCCATTAAGAAGACTCTGAAAGGTTTAAAAGCTCAACTGAGATGGAAGTTGGTTGAAAAGAATAATTTGGAAGAAGTAAGGAAACAGTTGCCCCCTAGTATTTTTGCTTCAGTTTATTTTTCAGATAGGGTCTTAAGCTTTCTGCCTTGGCTGGCCTCAGAAATCCTTCTACCTCAGGAGGCCTCTTGAGTAGCTGGGAATACAGCTATGAACCACCATGCCCAGCCCTGAACTCTTCTCTTATGGTTGGCTATAATATTTCTTGCAAGTGTTTTAAATTGTTTTCTTATGATGATAGAGATGGAAGAAGTACTTGTTCTAGTTTGGACTGACTTGCTTCCTTACCCTTGAAACTTTTTGAACAAGCTGGTAATTCTCTGCATTTTCTTCAGGATTTGATTTATATACACAGGGATCTATACTATGTCTTAATCCAACTTGATCTCTCATCCGCTTCTGAGTACTTACTTGGGAGTGGAGTGGGAACTATTCTACAATTAATTTCATAGTTTAAGGGTTTTCCAGTTTATTCTGGGCTGTGGGGGAGGTGGCCTTTTTTAGTCTTAATTTTTCGACATTTGGACAAATATTGAAGTATTCTTTTAAGGTGGCTTATTTACTAAAACTCTGGTGGAATTGTATTGGGTATTTCTGATTCCCATAGCATCTTTCCTGTAGAAGAATATTCATATGTTGACTTACCCGTTTTTGGTTGGTTTGTTGTAGTTTTAACCAAATATAATGTAAAAAGAAACTGTAGGGAATTCAATTCCAGTTTCTTGTTCTTAACATTTACTTTATGATTGCAGTTTATCTTTGAGAAAATCTACATCTTTATCTTTGAGAGAATCTACAGCAAATTGAAAAAGTCTGTGTAATTAATTTTATCTTTATCTTTATAATTTCTTTTTGTAGGTTTTGGAAAGTCAGTGTTAGAATGAACTGATGTAAGTTAATTCAACAAGTGCTAGGTAATGAAGGATACATAGAAATTATACAGGATGAGTTACTGTAGAAATTGCATTAATTCCTAGAGGAATATGTGTTTTATTCTACTTTAATAAGCTGTAAAACTACTTTTTCTTTCTGATAAAGTCTGATGACAATGATGGATCTGAAATTGAGAAAATCAAGCAAGAAATAACACTGTTGCGCAGCAGTGTCTTCCAGGAAATTTATCATGAGAGGGAGGAATATGTAAGTATTTGTTTCTTTGAAATTTTAAAATAGCTTTTACTCTAAAAATTGAATTAAAATATTCATTTTATGAAATGGACTCTAATCATAAGCTAGATGTATTATATTGGCATAGTCATGTTTTTGTGAATTTAGAAACTAACTTCTTATTAGTTAATAATTATGACCATTGGACCAATGTGAAAATTATGGGAAATTATGAAGATGAAAATGTTGTTGTAACTTTGTTGCTCAGAGGTAACAGTAATGATAGCCATTTTCTTTTGAATGTTTTTTCCTGATTGTTTTTAGAATTGAGATTATAGCACGCACACACTTTTAAATAACAGTTGCTCCTCATATATACATAAGAACATAATTTTAGCATAATATTGAGTGAAAAAATTAATGGAGCACATAATTTATGCGATGTATGTAGCAAAATAAAACTACCTGGTTTTGGGGAGCATCTTTAAGTCTGTCTTCAGTTGCTAATTTCTGTGACCATAAGCGAGTCAGTGCATTTTCTCTTTAAAACAGAAATAATATTTTATGTCTGAAGGATATTATGGGTTAGATGTTAATTAGAAACAGTGCTTTGAAAATAAAAATGCTATGAAATCATAGACATTTTAAGTGTCATGCTTTCGTTTTCAAACTCATCTGACATGTAATACCTTATGAATTTTTGGATTAAATTTGATAAATGTCTAGAAATTTGCCTAATAAACATGTGACGTAGGATTTTGTAAGAATCCTCAGTTTTTCATATTTGTTTCAGAGTGATTTGTGTAGAGCTGCATATTTATTTTTGTCTCAGGGTTTTATGATTTTTTCTTTCTAAGTGACTCATTTGAAAAATTTTACTATGTTCTTAATACTTTGAGAAATAATGACAGTTTTATTATTCAAATTGGCGTATTTTTACACTTTTATGTCTTAGTCTGGAAATGAGTGTAGACTTTGACCATAGGCAATATTTCTGCTTCTAGTATACAAGGCATAAAGTTGATATTTATGTTTTTATTTATAAGATAGTAATTTAGATTCAAGGCGACTTGGTTTTTGCTTGATAATTTTGAAGTAGAAGTCAAAATCATTGATTATATGTCTTCTTACATCTGTAAGAAGGCAGATGATGATACATTTTCCTGAAGAGCAACATGTCACAATGGAGTGTATATTAATCTATAATAAAATGCATTTTTAACTTTAGGAGAAGCTGACTAACTTGGCTCAGAAATGGTTCCCTGAGCTTCCGCTGCTTCATCCTGAAATAGGATTACTTAAATACATGGTAAGCCTTCTTTTTCCTTGAGAATTGCTAGCATGCAGAGAATGGAAAAAGTGATGATGTTCAGATTGTGTATCAGTTTAAATTTATAGTTTCTGATGAATATTTTAATTTTTTTTGGAGCATGATTAGAATCTTTCCTGAAGACTGTTTTAAATACTTGCATAGTGTACATTTTAATTTTTATGTTAATTTACATGTTTTCTTCTATTTCTCTCTTCATGTTCATGTAGGACATTGTATGACATTCATTTGAATTATAGTTGCTTATTTTTTGAAATGATAAAACCAAACTTTTAACTCTTGTCCCAAGAGTTAGTATAAAGCAAGGAGATTTCTAACCATGAGGAATGTATCTTTAAAGCAGGCTGGGAAAAATTTTGAGAGAAGCAGGCTAAGGTGGAAACATTGAGATAGGTTTGGTTTTCTAGGCAAGCAGAATTCATAGTCTAGGAGATTAGCATATTAGACAGGGGCAGTATGGAGCAAGCTTGGTAAATGCTGGCTCTGCAGAATTATTACCTCTGCGTTTTGTATTGCTTGGCAGGCTGAGGAACTAGATGAGGAAGAGTTGTCCCTTGGTATCTATGCAGAGTTCATTCTGGGATTCTACCCCACCCCTTGGATATCAAAGTCTGAGATGCTTAAATTCTTTGTGTGAAATGGTTTAGTATTTGCATATAATCTGTGTATTTCCTCCTGTATACTTTTAAATAATCTCTACATTATTCTGAGCAAATGTAAATGTTATGTAAATAGTTGTTATGTAGTATTATTAAGAGAACAATGACAAAAAGTCTATATATGTGCAGTGTATACACAATTCTTTTGAATATTTTCAATTTATGGTTGAATCCATGGGTACAAAATTCTCAAATATGGAGGGCCAACTATATTTACTCTTTTAAGACTGGTCATTCAGTCCATAATAATAGCTTAAATATAGTACAGAAAGGAATGTTCGTGTAAACAAGCTTCAAAAAACTAAAAATAGCTGGGTGTGGTGGCTCTCACCTATAATCCTAGCTACTCAGGAGGCAGCAATCAGGAGAATCATGGTTCAAAAGCAGCCTTGGCAAATAGTTTAAGAGACCCTGTGTTGAAATACCCAACACAAAAAAATGGCTGGTGGGGTGACTCAAGTTGTAGAGTGCTGCCTAGCAAGAGTGAGGCCCTGAATTTGAACCCAGATACCACCAAAAAAGCAAAAACTAAAAACAGAACTACCATATGTTGATCTTGCTGTATCACTCGTAGGTGTATAACCAAAGGAATGCAAATTAGCATACAGTGGTGATACAGCACACCCATATTTATCGCAGCACTTTTCACAATATGGAATCAGCCTGGTGCCTAAAAACAGATGAATGGATAAAGAAAACATGGTGCATATATAGGATAGAGGAATATTCAGTCATTAAAGAAGAAGGAAATTATGTCATTTGTAGGAAAAAGTATACAACTAGAGATCATCACATTAAGTGAAATTATCCAGACTCAGAAAGACAAATGCTGTGTCTTCTCTCATATATGGAGTTTGGATCTTACAAAAAAGGATATGAACATAAATGGAGGACTATTTTGGGGGTGGAGACCAGTGGGAGGTGGGACAGGGAAAAGGAGGGGAGAAAATATGATCAAATTACATATGAAAAGGTCATAATGTAACCCGTATAAAATTTTGTAAGAATGTTAAAAAGAAAAAAAAAGGCAGGGGAATTTGAAGAGTCATAGAAGGGATGAATATGATCAACATATATTATGTGCGTGTTTGCAAACATTACAGTGAGTCCACCTCACTTTGTACAGTTAATACACACTCATAAAATATGCTATATGCTTTATTGTAGAAGATTATAGAAAGCTTGAATCATGCCTGAAGCAGAGGCATAGTGTTAGAATTACTTCATAGTAGTCATAATAGCCTTTTCATTACCATTCTATAGCTACCTTTTAATTTGTCATTTTAATATTTTTAGAAAACACATGAAGTTTTTCAGTCATGTGTTGGGATTCCTTGGAAGCATGTTTGATTATATCTCAGGCATCTCTAGAATCTGTTCTAGAACTATAACAATAATTAAATATATGATAATTTCAGTGTCGGTATGAGGAGTTCAAGAGTCAAAAGCTAGAAAAAAAAATACAAAACATTTTTATTTTATTAGTTTTTAAAAGGCTGAGGTTATCCAACCCATTTAATAGCATGTAGCTAACTATGCTGATATATACGTGGTTTTTTTTTGATTCTTCAACTGTAATAAAAACTTGTGCCTAGAATTCTGGTGGTCTTCTTACTACAAGCCTAGAACGAGATCTTCTTGATGCTGAACCCATGAAGGTACTTAGCAGCAAGCGTCCTTTGGTATGCTCTGAAGTTAATGGGCAGACAGTTCTCTTAAAGGTAATTTTAATTTTAAAAAGGTTTTTATTAGTATATGATAATTACACAGGGAATTTCGTTGTAACATTTCCATATATACATCTGTTACACCCCAGTTTGGTTCATCCCCCTCCATTAATCTCCCTCTTCTACTCTCTCTCATGAAATGACTTACACATGTTTCGGTGTTCCATATTCATGCATGTATAGAAAGCACTTCAACTAGTAATTTTATGTTCTGAGTGTGGGAGATTCAGAAGTATAAAGGGAAGTGATGATGCTATTTTTCAGGAAAGGAAAAAAAAACAATTGTTTTCTAAAGTGTATGAGTTGATTGGCATGATGACTGTGCTAGAACTAATTTTGACTTTAAAGTTTTTCTCATTAACTTAAATGGTATCTGTCTTTAATTGCTTTTTTGGGTGAACATATTATGTTCTATCCAATAACCTCTTACTATTCTTGCACTTCTTATAACTTGCTTTGAAATTTCAGCTATGTTACCAACATGATCATCTGCTTCTTAATTTTTTTTCCTGACTTGAAAAGATACTAATTATCATAATAGGGTGTTTAGATTTGCCTTAGTTACTGGATATTCTAGGATGTATAGTAAGTTGCAGGTAGAATTATTCTTTTCTGTCCAAATTACAGCATCCAAAGCAGATAGAAAATATACTTACAAAATTAGATACAACTTACATAAAAATCATCCCTTGTGTTTCAATTGGAATAATGTATAATTAGAGTGGAAATTTTAATCTTGGAATTACCAGACTTCTTTTTTTTTTTTTTTTTTTTGATAAAAGGGCTATTCTGTGGATGTTGACACAGAAGTGAGGGTGATTCAGAGAGCAGCCGGCTACCACAGAGCTTGGAGAGAAACTAAAGAAGAGTCTGGGTTGCTGCCATTGATATTCCTGTTTTTGTGTAAGGTAAAGTTCTTATGTTAATCTCTTTCAGAGATTTTATTTATGAAAATAAGCTTTGATTCCAAGTTTTAGACCAGTAATTTGTTTCCTTTTAATATGAAACAAAAGTTATAGAATCAGTGTATACTACCAATATGTTGAAGAATTTTTCACTTTGAGTCATGTTTTGTTTTGCTTTTTAGTCTGATCCTATGGCTTATCTGATGGTCCCATACTATCCTGAAGCAAACCTTAGTGCAGTTCAGGCCACTAGGCCTTTATCTTCAGAAGTAAGTAAAAACATTTTTATGGATGTTTTGAATGAGAAAATAACACTTAATATTTATTTAGGTCATACTATATATTATACTGTGTAAAATCTTGACTTGTGTTATTCAGCTCTGTGATATGAGCTGTCCTGTTATGCAGACGAGAAAAAGGAAGTTTAGCGGGATTGAGTCACTTGCAGAGTCCCTCACCCAGAGGTAGAGTTGGTATTGAAATCAGATCCTTCTGGATCCAAAGCCCAAGCTGATAACTACTAAGCTGTGTGGTATGTAAATTGCCTAGTTTAGCACTTGGTATTAAAGTGCTTATGTGATAGCTTTAATTTTCATCATTGTAAATTTAGAATTAGTAATAACAACAAAGGAGGCTGTGCTTCTTCCAACCTAGTAATGCCATTTCAGTCTCCTCTAATCTAAGTCTTCTTAGGGACTTCAGTGTGTGCTGTGTGTGAGACTGCATAGAACATTTGTGAAGGTCACCATTTACACAATCAAGGCTTTACCTACCCTTTAGTTCCTTCTGTGTGCCACATTCTCAGTAAAGGTTCATTTGAAAGAAGCTTTACTCAGTTCTTGAACAGACTTTTAAATGGGAAAAGATTCATGTATTAAAATAATCTGCCTTTTTCCTAACCTCTTTTGTGTGTACTTATCTATAGGAAGCTTTAAAAATCATGAAAGGTGTTGCCCAGGGCCTGCATACATTGCACAAGGCTGACATAATTCATGGATCACTTCATCAGAACAACGTTTTTGCTTTAAATCGTGAACAAGGAATTGTTGGAGATTTTGACTTCACGAAATCTGTGGTAAAACATCATGTTTTAACAAATAGTTACAGACTTCACTTAATATTATTAGACAGTAGTTCAGCACTTACACAATAGGGTGATTTATTGTAGGAACTCTGCTTTTTGTTAAGATGTGTCATGTAGTATAAACAATTACCTGCTGTCAGTTAGATGGTGGAACAAGAGTTTCTAAGTTTTGCTTTATATATTTTAAACATAAATTTTAGGAGAAACCTGTCATTATATTCAGCAACATTGATAACATTCATCATTAGCTTTATCATCTTAAGGAAACATACAGTTGCTGGGAAATACCTGAAATCTCTCTCTGCTGGTGTTCCCTGATTAAATTTAAATATTCTTTTTTGACTAATATGCATGATTAAATTTAAATTGATTAAATTTAAATATTCTTTTTTGACTAATATGCATGTTTAAAACCTGGGAAGCTTGGATGTTTTCATTTAATTTTGGTCTCAGTTCAACTACAACTACAATGGCTGTTAATTTGGTGCCATATTACCTCAGAATAGGCAGTTTTTAGAGATAGCAAAGATCAAAACTAAGAACTTGTGATTTTTTTTTTCTGGTAGAATAGGCAGTTCTCAAAATATACATGATTATGAGAGAGCAGTTTCCACTTTACGTGCTTTAATTGACAAATAAAATTACTATATTTATATTTATTTTGTACAACATGATGTTTTGAAATATGTACTGTTACAATGTGAGATGGCTAAGTCAGCAATTCCTATTTCAAAAATGCTTTATTTAGATATAATTCATATATCATAAAGTATACAGTTTAGTAGTAGTGTAGCAGGATGGCTCACAGATTAGGCACCAAAGCTTTTGGGAAGCAAGTTTATTAGCCAAGTTGGCAGCAATTCAGCGGACTCATGTCCAAAGGCTGAGCCCGGAGAACAAAGTGGGCCTTCCTTACATACCATTTAGAGCAGGTTACAGAAATGGGGGGGGGGTACAGCTTGTCCCACACCTGGTCACATATTATTTCACTGGCAATTTTAACCTCTGGGGCGAGGTGACCCTTCCCTGGTCTCACCCCAGGTGCTATGTGACATTCCTCAAATCCGTTTTTTTGTTTTGTTTCACTGTTGCCCTCATTGTCTCTCATTATCTCCCTTCCCCCTCCCTCCCTTCCTGACACAGTAGTTTTTAGTTTGCTCATAGAGTTGTGTACTGATCATCTCTATCTAATTCCAGAACATTTTGTATTACCAACCCCCACCCCCCCAAAAAAAAAAAAAACCCATACTGATTAGCTGTCACTCTCTGTTTCTCCCTTTACTCAGATTCTGGAAACCACTAATACACTTTCTGTCTCTATGGATTTACTTATTCTGGATATCTCAAATAAATGAAATCATACAATGTGTGGCCTTTTGTGACTGGCTTATGCTTCATTTTCAAAGTTCATTCATTTCTTTTATGACCAAATAAAAAATTTCATTGAATGTATATATCGCATTTTGTTTATATTTTCATCTGTTGATGGACATTTGGTTTACACTTTTTTGTTATAAATAATGTTGATATGAGCATTGATGTACAAGTTTTTGTGTACACATTTGCATTTCTTGCTAGCAGTACTAGGGTTTGAACTCAGGGCCTCAAGCTTGGTAGGAAGGTACTCTACTACATTCCAAGCCCTTTTTTGCTTCTAGTTATTTTTTTGAATAGGGTCTCGTATTTTTGCATGAGTCTGGCTTTGGACAGAGATCTCCTGCCTATGCCTCCTGTGTATCTGGGACCATAGGCATGTGCCATCATACCTGGCTTGTTCGTTGAGATGGGGTCTCACTAATTTTTTGCCTGGGCTGGCCTCCAACCATGAGCCTTCCAGTCTCTCTCCTAAGTAGCTGGGATCACAAATGTGTGCCATTGCGTATGATACGGCTTCATTTGTTTTGGAAGGAAAACGACTGAGTCATGTGGTAACTCCTTCCCTTTTTTGCTCCCCGTGTTGGGAGTTGAACTCAGTGCCCCATGCTTGCTAGGCAAGTGCTCTACCACTTCAGTCATGTTCCCCAGTCCTTTCGCTTTTAGTTGGCTTTTTCAGATAGAGTCTCACACTTCTGCCGTGATTGGCCTCAGTCCATGATCCTCCTACCAAATAGTTGGAATTAAAGGTGTACTCTACAACTCTTGGCCCTTTTTTCCCGTTTTTGAGAAACTAAACTGCTTTCCAAAATTACTGCATAATTTTATGTTCTCATAGCGATGTATAAGGATTTCAGTTTCTCCAAATCCTTGCTAAATACTGTTATTTCATACTTTGGTCATCTGCAAGTCCGAGCATAATGCCACTAGTGTGTATGTGTATTAAAAGCTTTAACATGGTCATTCAAAAATATGAAAACACGAAAATATAAAATTGTCATCAAAAGTTGAATTGTGCAGGATTTATAATTTATACAGATTAATTTGCTGTAATATTTATTTCATCATATTAGTTTATCTGAGAATTAAGATAACACAGTAAGAAAGATAACTAAATTATGAGGTTCAAAAGGTTTTCAACTACTTGTAGGAATCCTGGTCATTGTACCTACTGAACTTACCACTTGTACACTGTTAGATGTGATACTCCAAGAATTATTCTTCCTCTTTTATACTTATTTGTCACCTGTTATTATTCCCCCAACCATTGTTTTAATCTTCTGTTAAAATTGTTCACCATGAAATATTGGTCATACTCACCTTTTGCTATATACATTCAGACTGAAGTTTATTAATATGGAAGAGAAATCTGAGCATTAGTCTGTAGTCTAGGTCATTGATTTTCAGACTTTATAGTACCTTTGAATTACCTAGAAATCTTGTTTAAATGCAGATTATTATTCACCATTTTTGAGATGGAGATTCTGCATTTGTGACACGTTCCCAGTTGATGCTGCTGGGCTATGGACCATACTTTGAGAAGCAGGGATAAAGATAGTAGGTAGAGAAGCTGTAATTAATACTTAGTGAGATGTGCTAAGCATCATGCCAGTTACCTTTATCTTTATAATAACTGTATAAGGTAGATATTACATCCATTTTATAAATTAATTAATTTAGGCTCAAAGAGGTTAAAATCTAAGGTCAACAAGTTAGTGTGAGAACAAGGTCTGACTGAACTTAGGTCTCGTGCTGTTGTCACTGACCATTCTTTGACCTGTTAGAAATGGTATATTTCAAAATAGTCACAAGGAAAGAGAGTACTTACAGAATTTCAGTTTCTTCAAAAGGTTAGTTAGGATTTTCAGAATTAAAAAATAGCACTGCTATTTACTCTTATAAATTTGTTAAAGCAAAAGAACCAGTAGTCAAAGAATCAGTGGTTGTTAATTTTGAATCTGTCTAATTTTACGATCTGAGTGCAATAAAAGTCTCACTGTTATTTTATGAGACTGATTTTAGGAGCAATGTGTAAGAGCAGAAATAAGATCAAAATATTTGAGAGCACGAGAATGAAATATTTCAAATGAATTTTTAAATTAATTAAATGTAGAGTATGTCATACAAGACTACCTCAACTGTAATATTTCTAAAATAATATTTTTATAGGGTCAGCGAGCTTCAGTGAACATGATGGTTGGTGGCTTGAGTTTGATATCACCTGAATTGAAAATGGGAAAACCTCCTTCTCCAAGTTCAGACTTGTATGCTTATGGCTGCCTTTTATTGTGGGTATGTTATTTTTAATAGTAATTATTTACATATATTCCAATATGTAAAGTGATGATTATAATGATTGTCCTTAACATATTATTCTGGATAAAGAGTAATGGTTGATTTTTTTAGTAGAATTTTTAAAAAGTTTTATCATAAACTGTTGATATTCTTCCTATTACCTATATAAACTTTTTACAGTTTGGCTTGAGATATACTATAGGTATTACATTCATTGTCTTCATTTTTGTTAAAGTCAAGATTAGTAGTGAAGATAATTTTTCCCTATGTTAATCTAGAAGAAGTTCATGCACATGTGGAAATAGTGAGTCTTAAGTAATTGTTCCTTTTCCCAGAGTAAATAAAGTAGCTGTTCCTTACCTATAGTTTAAGAATTATGAGGGATTAAATATTAACGAGGGAGGATATCTATTCTTCTAATCAACATTGTCCTGAGGTTCCAGCTCAGGATCAGCAAACATTTTCTGTAAAGGGTCTGTGTTGGGCCATATGGTCTCTGTTGCAAGTACTGAATTCTACTGTCATAGCACAAAAGCAGCCATACTACATAAATAAATGACTGATTCTTTTCCAATAATAATTCCAATACTATATTCATGGAGACTTACTGGAATTTGAATTTCATGTAATTTTCTTATGTCATAAAATAGTATTCCTTTGATTTTTCTTTTCTTTCTTTCTTTTTTTTTTTTTTTTTGGTGGTACTGGGTTTGAACTTGAGCACGCCCCCCAGGCTCTTTTTGCTTCAGTTATTTTTTGAATAGGGTCTCACTTTTATGCCCAGGGTGGCCCGGACTGCCATCCTTCTATTTATGCTTCCTGCTGAGCTGGGATAACAGGTATGTGCCACTACACCCAGCTTTTTATTAGTTGAGAGGGTGGCCTCAAACTACAATCCTCCCGATCTCTACTTCCTGAGTAGTTGGATTATAGGAGTGAGCCAGCACACCTGGCTAGTTTTTCCCACCCAATTGACAGTTAGAATTCTGTAAGTTACATAAAAATGCAGAGATTCTGGGAATTTTGAAAAAGAAAAATTTTGAAAAAGAAAACATTGAAGGATTTGTACTGATTTACCTTTACCTGATTTAAAGACTTAATAAAATTATAGTAAAGCTAGACAGTATGATGCTGGTGTGAGGTTAGATGTATAGATGAATGGAACGGAATAGAGATGGTAGAAATAGACCTATCCATATATGGCCATCTTGTTTTTTTGGGGGGGCAGTATTGGGGTTTGAACTCAGGGCTTTGTGCTTGCTAAGCAAGTGCTGTATCGCTTGAACCACACCTATCGCCCTTTAGCTTGGGTTATTCTGGAGACAGGGTCTGAGTTTTTGCACAGGCTGGCTTGTGTCATGATGTATTTTACATTTGTTGCCATCACTGGGATGACAAATGTGTGCTACCATGCTCAGTTTTTTTTTTTCCTTACAAACTTTATTACCCACATTGTCCTGGTACCATGATCTTTCTGATCTCCACTTCATAGCTTGGGATGACAGGTATGCATCACTCTGCCCAGCTATTGGTTGAGATGGGGGTCTTACAAAGTTTTTGCCTGAGCTGTCCTAGAACCATGATCCTCCCAATCTCAGTCTACCATGTATCTAGGATTATATGCTAGACTTGGTCTACTGATTTTTGACAGAAGTACCAAAGCAATTATTTGAGTGAAAGGAGTCTTCAACAAAAGTGCTACTGTAACAACTGGACATCCACGTACAAAAAAACCCTTTGATTTATTCCTCACACCATGTACAGGAATTAACTCAGTGTGTATTAGACCTAAATGTGAAACTTGAACCTTCTAAAGTTTCAAGAAGAAAATAAAGGAGAAAAATCTTATTGACTTGAATTTGGAAAAGTTTCTTAAATAGGACCAAACAGCATCAACGAAAAAAGGGAAAAAAATCAAGTTGGACTTCATTAAAATTTATGTTTATTCTTAAAAAGACATAGTTACAAAAATGAAAGGCAAGCCACAGACTGGGAAAATACTTGAAAAACATATACGTGACAAAACAAACCCCTTGTATCCAGATTATTAAGAACTCTCATGACTCAATACTAAGAAGACAACCCAATAAAAAATGGCTAAAATGTTTAAACTGGCATTTTAACAAAGATGACAAGATAAGCATGTGAAAAGATTGTCTTAACATTGTTACCAGGGATACTGGTACATTGGTACAGGGAACTGTAAATTAAAATAAAAACAAGATACCATTATACACCTACTATAATGTCTAAAATTACAAAGACTGACCATACTAAGTGTTGGCTAAGATGTGTTGCAACTAGAACTCATATATATTGTGGAGGGGAATATAAATTTAACAACCACTTTGGAAAAAAGTTTGACAGTTTGTTAAAAGGTTAAACGTATGCTTACCCTTTGACCTAGCCATTCCTCTCCTAGGTATTTCGATAGGAAAAATGAAAGCATATGTTCACAGAAAGATGTGGTCAGAAATAGTCAAAGATATTTTAGGTATAATGTGTCAAAACTGGAAACAACTCGAAAGTCCATCAACAGATGAATAAACAGCCTACTGTATGTCAATTGTAATACTATCCAGCAATGTACAAAGTTGAACTATTAACATGCCCAATAATATGGCTGAGTCTTAAAATAATGCTGCCAAGCAAAAAAAAGCCAGAGGAAAGAAAAAATGCATACTTACTGGTTCTATTTGTATAAAATTCTAGAAAGTGCCAACTTACCTATAGTGACAGAAAGGAGATCCTTGATGACCTGGGGTTTGAGGGTAGAAATGGAGGGAGGGATAGCTTACACAGAGTTAGATGAAAACTTTTTGTTAGGATCACCATGTTCATTGGCTTGATGGGGCTGATGCTTTTGCAGGTGTATACCATTGTCAAATTTATCAGGTTATAAACTATGAGTATTTATAATTTATTGTGTATCTGTTATGCCTCAATAAAACTGATAAAAAAAAGTATTTATGCCCACTCAGGTGAAATCAGTCAGAGTCCTCCCTCTCTGCCACAAAACATTATTAGTCACAGATTTTAACCCCATTCTGATGTATTTAAAGTGATCTTATTTCTTAGAACTGAAATAAGAAATAATAATTTCATTGAAATGATTAAATTGGTATCATTTTCATCTTTGCTTCAACCATCCATTTATTTTTTATGTCAGGACAAAAGTAAATGTCCCAAATATTTCTTACATTTCTACAAGCTTTCATAAGATACATAAATGTTTTAATAGCAGTCTTTGTTCCACCTGTTTCCTTTCAAATGATAGTAAAGAGCTCTATGAGTAAATATTGTGCTGAATTTCTTTCCTTCTGTAATACTGAGTAAGGTCTTTTTAAAATTTTATTTTTAAATTAACATGAAGTGCACTTGAATATTTTTGGCTTAAATTCTATGAATTTAAGCATATGTATAGATTAGTGTAGTAGCCACTACAAGATACAGAAGAGTTCCATAACTCCCCAAATTTCTTTGTGCTGTACTTTTGTAATCATATCCTCCCCTGACCTTTTAACCTCAATAACCAGTGATCTTTTTTGATCACTGTATTTTGTTTAAAGAATGTCACATAAATGAACCATGCAAAATGTGACTTTTGAGGCTGTCTTTGTTTAGCATAATGCCCTTGAGACTCATCCTAATTGTCTAATGGTAGTTTTCCCTTTTATTTTGCTTAAGTAGACTTCTACTGGTAGGCATATCAAGTTTATTTGCTCATATCTTGCAGGACATTTGGGTTGCTTTGGTTATTACAAATAAAGCTGCTGTAGTTTATGTATAGGTTTTTTTTTAAATGGATGTAAGTCTATTTCTCTAGGATAAATGCCTAGGAATGAGATTGCTATATTAGACTGTAATTGTATGAAAAACTATAAGGAACTGCCAGACCGTTTTTCAGAGCAGTTGTACCATTTTTCATTTCTAGTAGCAAGTGTGAGAGTTTCTGTTGTCTGTGTTAGGGTCACTGCCTAGTAATATGCTTCTGTTGTAGCCATTTTCATAGCTGTGTAGCAGTCTCATTGTGGGTATATTTTTCATATTTTTAGTGGATAATTATGTTGAGCAGCTTTTAATTTGCTTATTTTTGCCTTTGATATATCTTCATCATCTTTCCTTTTTTTTTTAATAGATAATAATATTTTTTTTAACAAATGATGTTGGAACACTTGGGCATCAACATGCAAAAACATAAACATTGACAATAAATCTCTCTCCTAACGTAAAAATTACATAAAAATAGATCCTAATTCTAAGTATAAAGCATGTAATTATAAAGCTTTTAGAAGAAGATACAGCAGAGGAGTCTTCATGACCTGGGCTTACATAAAGAGTTCTTAGGGACTAAGGACATGGCTAGCAAGTGTGAAGCCAAGTTTAAACCCTAATACAACAACAACAACAAAAAAAGACTTCCTATGATACATAAAAGGAAAACAACTGAATTTAATAAAATGGAATGGATGAAGGCTTGGAATATTGGGGATGTATCCAAAGAACCTGAAGGGGCAAGTACCACTGTTGGGAACGTTTATCAATGCAGTGGTGTTTCTGGGGCGGGGACTGTGAGAAAGATGTCTTAAGGTCCTTTTTGGGTGAGCACCACTGAAGGAGCTTCTGCCCACTCTAGGAGAGCTCTGGGGTACAGACTGCAGTGAACACTGTTGGCAGCAGTGGTTGGGGGGAGGTGCACTGTCAGCTCTCCTGCAGTAGTGCATGAGAGTGGTAGAAAGCAGCAGTGGTGAGTGATGTGTATTGTGCAGGCTTGGTCTTAGGCCCACTGATGATGGACAGCAGCAGTAGGCAGCAGAAGGGTGTAGGGAGAGGTACTTGCCCTGGCACTCTTTATTGTGCTGAATTACTTGTTCACTGTAGTTCAAGATACTATGCTGGGGTGTGGCTGTAGCCTTTGTGCAAATATGGTGGAATGTTTGTGGAGCTCTAGTGATTGGGATACGCAGCTGTATGGCAATATGGATTTCCTTAGTGGCTCGGCTCTCAAGATGGTCCCACTTTATGGTAGCCTGCATTCTGAGTAATGTGGAAGTTAGAGTGTGATCCTTTTCTGAAGCAAAGGTACTATGTGGACTCCCAGAAGCTCCTCTAACTGTACTGCAAGTCTGTGATCCCAATGTCTGTAGCAGTGAGGTCTTCTAAGACTCCCTTATCTACCCAGTTCCCCTGCAATTGGGCGTGCCTCCAGCCTGGAGCCAGAGTTGGATTTGCTGGTATACTCTCTTCCTCTTTCTGTGCTGATATCCCAGGTGTCTGACTTCTCTTTCACTTGCTGAGCTCCAGTACTCTTCCTCAGCTACTCATTTTGAAATGCAGCCACTCCATTTGTTGCTTTGGTTCTTCTTTGTGTTTGGCATCTTTATTTGGCCATCCTGCATGACTTCTGTTTGCTGATCCTGGACAAATATTCCTACTTCCTGATAATTTATTTCCTTGGGTGTAGAATGGACAATTTTGGTCCTCCAGACTTATGCCCTTTTAAAACCCACTTTAAAATGGCAGCTTTGAGGCATTCTCTGGTCTTACTATGAACTTTAAATGAGGGAAGATGCATGTAGAAAATCCTGCGGGATTCTTTTTTTTTTTTTTTGGCAGTACTGGAGTTGGAACTCAGGGCTTCATGCTTTCTAAGCAGATGCTGTATCACTTGAGCCACTCTGCTAGCCCTGTTTTGTGTTGAGTATTTTCAAGATAGGGTCTCATGAACTATTTGCTGGGGGTCTGACTTTGAACTGATAATCCTCCTCTTCTCTGCCTTCTGAGTAGCTAGGATTATAGGTGTGAGCCACCAGCACCCAGCAATCCTGAATTTTTAAAATGAATGTTTGTAGGGTGTATCTATTAACAAATTTTTACTCTAACAGTACTTATGTTGTTGAATTTTTTTTTATTTTATTATTCATACAAGGCTTGGGTCATTTCTCCCCCCTGCCCCCACCCCCTCCCTTACAACCCATTCCACCCCCTCCCTCTCATCTCCACCCTCTCAATACCCAGCAGAAACTATTTTGCCCTTATCTCTAATTTTGTTGAAGAGAGAGTAGAAGCAATAACAGGAAGGAACAAGGGTTTTTGCTGGTTGAGATAAGGATAGCTATACAGGGAGTTGACTCACATTGATTTCCTGTGCGTGTGTGTTACCTTCTAGGTTAATTCTTTTTGATCTAACCTTATCTCTAGTTCCTGGTCCCCTATTCCTATTGGCTTCAATTGCTTTTAAGGTATCTGCTTTAGTTTCTCTGTGTTGAGGGCAACAAATGCTAGCTAATTTTTTAGGTGTCTTACCTACCCTCACCCTTCCCTTGTGTGCTCTTGCTTTTATCATGTGATCAAAGTCCAATCCCCTTATTGTGTTTGCCCTTGATCTAATGTCCGAATATGAGGGAGAACATAAGATTTTTGGTCTTTTGGGCCAGGCTAACCTCACTCAGAATGATGTTCTCCAATTCCATCCATTTACCAGCAAATGATAACATTTCGTTCTTCTTCATGGCTGCATAAAATTCCATTGTGTATAAATACCACATTTTCTTAATTCATTCGTCTGTGGTGGGGCATCTTGGCTGTTTCTGTAATTTGACTATTGTGAATAGTGCTGCAATAAACATGGGTGTGCAAGTGCCTCTGGAGTAACCTGTATTACATTCTTTTGTGTATATCCGCAAGAGTGATATTACTGAATCATATGGTAGATCAATCAATGTTTACATTTTAAGTAGCCTCCAAATTTTTTTCCAGAGTGGTTGTACTAGTTTACATTCCCACCAGCAGTGTAAGAGGGTTCCTTCTTGCCCCCGCATCCTCGCCAACACCTGTTGTTAGTGGTGTTGCTAATGATGGCTATTCTAACAAGGGTGAGGTGGAATTTTAGTGTGGTTTTAATTTGCATTTCCTTTATTGCTAGAGATGGTGAGCATTTTTTCATGTGTTTTTTGGCCATTTGAATTTCTTCTTTTGAGAAAGTTCTGTTTAGTTCACTTGCCCATCTCTTTATTGGTTCATTAATTTTGGGTGAGTTTATTTTATAAGTTCCCTGTATATTCTGATTATCAGTCCTTTGATTTGTAGCTGGCAAATATTTTCTCCCACTCTGAGGGTGGTCTCTTCAGTTTAGAGACCATTTCTTTTGTTGAGCAGAAGCTTTTTAGTTTTATGAAGTCCCATTTATCTATGCTATCTCTTAATTGCTGTGCTGCTGGGATTCCATTGAGAAAGTTCTTGCCTATACCTATTAATTCCAGAGTATTTCCTACTCTTTCCTGTATCAACTTTAGAGTTTGGGGTCTAATATTAAGATCCTTGATCCATTTTGAGTTAATATTGGTATAGGGTGATATACATGGATCTAGTTTCAGTTTTTTGCAGACTGCTAACCAGTTTTCCCAGCAGTTTTTGTTGAAGAGGCTGCTTTTTCTCCATCGTATATTTTTAGCACCTTTGTAAAAGACAAGTTGGTTATAGTTGTGTGGCTTCATATCTGGGTCCTCTATTCTGTTCCCCTGGTCTTCATGTCTGTTTTTGTGCCAGTACCATGCTGTTTTTACTGTTATTGCTTTGTAATATAGTTTGAGTCGGGTATCGTGATACCTCCAGTGTTGTTCTTTTGACTGAGTATTGCCTTGGCTATTTGTGGTCTCTGTGTTTCCATATAAATTTCACCATAGATTTTTCAATCTGTTTAATGAATGTCATTGGAATGTTGATGGGAATTGCATTAAACATGTAGATTACTTTTGGGAGTATCGACATTTTTACTACGTTGATTCTACCAATCCATGAGCATGGGAGATCTCTCCACTTTCTATAGTCTTCCTCAATCTCTTTCTTTAGAAGTGTATAGTTTTCCTTGTAGAGGTCGTTCACATCCTTTGTTAAGTTTACACCTAGGTATTTGATTTTTTTTGAGGCTATTGTAAATGGAATTGTTTTCATACATTCTTTTTCAGTTTGTTCATTATTAGTGTATAGAAATGCTAATGATTTTTCTATGTTGATTTTATATCCTGCTATCTTGCTATAGCTATTGACGGTGTCTAGGAGCTTTTGAGTAGAGTTTTTTGGGTCTTTAAAGTATAGGATCATATTGTCTGCAAATAGGGATATTTTGACAGTTTCTTTACCTATTTGTATTCCTTTTATTCCTTCTTCTTGCCTAATTGCTCTGGCTAGGAATTCCAGTACTATGTTGAATAGGAGTGGAGATAGTGGACATCCTTGTCTAGTTCCTGATTTTAGAGGGAATGGTTTCAGTTTTTCTCCATTAAGTATAATGCTGGCTGTAGGTTTGTCATATATAGCTTTTATAATGTTGAGGTACTTTCCTTCTATTCCTAGTTTTCTTAGAGCTTTTATCATGAAATGATGTTGGATCTTATCAAAGGCTTTTTCTGCATCTATTGAGATGATCAAGTGGTTTTTGTCTTTTCTTCTGTGAATGTGGTTTATTACGTTTATTGATTTTCATATGTTGAACCACCCCTGCATTCCTGGGATGAAGCCTACTTGGTCGTGGTGAATAATCTTTTTGATGTGTTGTTGATTTCCGTTTGCCATTGTTTTGTTGAGGATTTTTGCATCAGTGTTCATTAAGGAGATTGGCCTATAGTTCTCCTTTTTGGAGTTGTCTTTGCCTGGTTTTGGGTAAGTGTAACACTGGCTTCATAAAATGTGTTAGGCAGTTTTCCTTCCCTTTCTATTTTGTGGAACAGTTTAAGGAGGGTTGGTATCAGTTCTTCTTTAAAGGTCTGATAGAATTCAGCAGAGAATCCATCAGGTCCTGGACTTTTCTTTTTCGGGAGACTCTTCATTGCTGCTTCAATTTCATTTTGTGTTATAGATCTATTCAGGTGATTAATGTCCTCCCTTGGTTCAGGTTTGGATGATCATAGGTATCTAGAAATCTGTCCATTTCTTTAAGATTGTCAAATTTATTTGACTATTGGTTCTTGAGTAGTCTCTGATGATTTCCTGGACTTCCATGGTGTTTGTTGTTATCTCCCCTTTTGCATTCCTGATTCTACCAGTTTGGGTTTTTTTCTCTCCTCATTTTAGTCAGGTTTACCAAGGGTCTATTGATCTTGTTTATTTTTTCAAAGAACCAACTTTTTGTTTCATTAATTCTTTGTATGGTTTTTTTGGTTTGTATTTCATTGATTTCAGCTCTTATTTTTATTATTTCTCTCCTTCTGTTTGTTTTGGGATTTGCTTGCTCTTGTTTTTCTAGGAGTGTGAGATGTATCATTAGGTCATTGATTTGGGATCTTTCAGTCTTTTCAATATATGCACTCATGGCTATAAGCTTTCCTCTCCGGACTGTCTTTGCTGTGTCCCATAGGTTCCGGTAGGTTGTGTTTTCATTTTCATTGACTTCCAGGAACTTTTTAATTTCCTCTTTTATTTCACCAATGATCCATTGTTCATTAAGTAATGAGTTATTCAGTTTCCAGCTGTTTGCATGTTTTTTGTCTTTACTATTATTGTTGAGTTCTACTTTTTCCGCCTTGTGATCAGATGTATGCACGGTATAATTTCTATTTTTTAATATTTGCTGAGACTTGCTTTGTGCCCTAGGATATGATCTATTTTAGAGACGGTTCCATGGGTAGCTGAGAAGAATGTATATTGTGTAGAAGTTGGATGAAATGTTCTGTAGACATCAAGTAGGTCCATTTGATCTATTGTCCATTTTAGATCTTGGATTTCTTTATTGATTGTTTTGTTTGGATGACCTATCTATTGATGATAATGTGTTGTTAACGTCTCCCACAACCACTGTGTTGGTGTTTGTATATGCTTTTAGGTCCTTCAGGGTATGTTTGATGAAATTGGGTGCGTTGACATTTGGTGCATACAGGTTGATGATTATTATTTCTTTTTGGTCTGTTTTCCCTTTTATTAGTATGGAATGTCCTTTATCTTGTTTGATCAATGTAGGTTTAAAGTTCACTTTGTCAGAGGTAAGTTTTGCTACCCCTGCCTGTTTTCGGGGGCCATTGGCTTGGTAAATCTTCTTCCAGCCTTTCATCCTAAGCCTATGCTTATTTCTGTCGGTGAGATGGGTCTCCTGTAAGCAACAAATTGTTGGATCTTCCTTTTTAATCCATTTCATCAAATGGTGCCTTTTTTTGTGTGAATTAAGTCCGTTAACATTAAGTGTTAGTACTGATAGGTATGTGGTGATTCCTGTCATTTAGTTGTCTTAGTTGTTTGAAGGTTTGATTGTGTGCCTAAGTTGGGGTTATTCTTTACTTTCTTGCTTTTTCTTATCCTGTGGTTTGGTGCTGCCTGTCTTTTCATGGTTAAATTGGGTTTCGCTTTCTGTGTGCAGAATCCCTTGAAGAATCTTTTGTAGTGGTGGCTTTGTGGTCACATACTGTTTTAGTTTCTACTTACCAAGGAAGACTTTTTTTGCTCCATCTATTTTGAATAATAGTTTTGCTGGGTAGAGTATCTTGGGGTTGACGTTATTTTCATTCAGTGCCCGGAAGATCTCACTCCATGCTCTTCTTGCTTTTAATGTTTCTGTTGAGAAGTCTGGTGTGATTTTGATGGGTTTATCTTTGTATGTTACTTGATTTTTCTCTCTTACAGCCTTCAATATTCTTGCCCTAGTTTCTGAACTTGTTGTTTTAATGATGATATGTCCTGGGGTAATTCTATTTTGATCTGGTCTGTTTGGTGTCCTGGAGGCCTCATCCATCTGTATGGGAATATCTTTCTCTAGATTTGGGAAATTTTCCGTTATTATTTTGTTGAATATTTTACACATTCCCTTCACTTGCACCTCTTCTCCTTCTTCTATGCCCATGATTCTCAAGTTTGGTCTTTTGATGGAGTCGGTGAGTTCTTGCTTTTTCTTTTCACAGGTCTTGAGTTGTTTAATTAAAAGTTCTTCGGTTTTTCCTTTAATTGCCATTTCATCTTCAAGTTCTGAGATTCTGTCTTCTGTTTGTTCTGTTCATCTGGATTGGCCTTCTGTTTTGTTTTGCAGTTCTGTTTTGTTCTTTTTTCTGAGGTTTTCTATATCCTGGGTTGTTTCCTCTTTAATGTTGTCTGTTTTTGTCCTGAGTTCATTTATCTGTTTATTAATCGTGTTCTCTGTTTCACTTTGGTGTTTATACAGTGCTTCTATGGTTTCCTTTATTTGTTCTTTTGCTTTTTCAAATTCTCTATTTTTGTTGTCTTGGAATTTCTTGAGTGTCTCCTGTACATTTTGGTTGACCATATCCAGTATCATCTCTATAAAATTCTCATTGAGTACATGTTGTATGTTTTCTTTTAAATTATTCTTGTGGTTCTTCATTGGGTTCTTTGGCATAGTTTATCTTCATTTTGTTTGAGTCTGGATCTGAGTATCTGTTTCCTTCATTCCCCTCTGGTTCCTGTACTAATTTTTTGCTGTGGGGAAACTGGTTTCCCTGTTTTTTCCGTCTTCCTGTCATTGTCCTTGGTGTTGTTACTGTCCCTGTATTATGTGCAATTAAGTATTTTCTAGCTTGTAATAATAACAATGGTAATATTTAGAATGGAAGGGTGAGAGGAGATGGAAAGCAAGAAGTTAAAGAAAAGGGAAAAACAAATAGACAAGTAGGAGAAAACAAAACAAGGAATCAAACAAGGAAGTTTCAAAGGTATAAACAGGGAGTGTTCGTGTACTAATTGACAGCTGAACAGGCATTAGAGAGAGAGAGGATTGAAAATAAAAAATAAGTAAATGAAAGAAATATATATATATAAATAAAATAAAAGAAAATGAAAAATAGAAAATAAAAAAAAATTTTAAAAAACCCCCTCCAAGTTCAAATGCAATGAAATTTCAGTCTTAATAATTTTGGTGTCCATCTCAGTCTCCAATCCTGGAGATGGTGCCTCAGATGTTGTTCTGTAGTTGTCTTATCAAAGGGGACACATAAAGTAGAATAAAACTTGTCCGTGTCTTCCCAATCCGTCTGGGTGCGGGCGACTGGCGGCCCGGGGGCCCTCCTGGTTTCTCCATTTAATGTGGAGTAGCGATGCTCTGCACTGGCTGGAGGTGTGGAGGGGTCAAAGTTTTGCTTCTTCTTGGTGGTTTTACCTGCAAGGTGTGTCTCCAGCGTCTCTCCAAGATTTCACTATAGGAGGCATGCTTTCTGCTTCCTCCCTCTAGCTGCCATCTTGGAATCCTCTATGTTGTTGAATTTGAAGTAAGTTCCTTATAAGAAAGTAAATTGTATCATGTTTTTAAATTGAGTCTCCTGATCTCTGTCTTTTAATTGGAGTATCTAGACCATTTACATTTAAGGTCATTATCGGTAAGTTAGGGTTTTAACCCACCATTTTATTATTGGCTTTGTTTGTTTCTCTGTTTCTTGTTTATTTTTCTTTTCTTGCTTTCCTATGAGTTAAATCAAAAAAATTTAAGAATCCATCTGGATATATTTATAGTTTTTTAAGTTAAAATGATTTTTTTCACATTTTCCTTGTATATTAATTGTACAGAGTTTTGCTATGATATTGTTGACATGTATATAATGTACTTTATATTACCCTCTAGCCCTCTATCTCCCACATTTCCCTTTTCACATTCTCAATAGTCCCTCTTTTACTTTTGTGTCCTGTTTTATCTCTAAGTTTCACACATGAAAGAAAATATACCATACTTGTTTTTGTGAATTTGGCTTATTTTGCTCAGTAATCTGCAGTTCCATCCATTTTCTGCAAATGGCATGTTTTGTTCTTCTGAATTATAGCTGAATAATACTCCATTTTGTATATACACTGTATTTCCTTTATACATTCATCCATTGATGCGCACTTAAGCTGATTCCATAGTAGTAAAGGTGGTTTCATATGGTTCTACTTTTAATTTTTTGAGGACCCTCCATATGATTTCATAATGAATCCACTAATTTATATTCCCATCAACAGCATATAAGGATTCATTACCACCTGTCCTGCCATTCTCACTAATATTTGTTGTTTTATGAATTCTTTTTTTCCCTCCCTCCCTCTCTTCCATCTCGGGGTCTGAACTCAGGACTTTGTGCTTGTTAAGCAGGTGCTCTGCCACTTGAGCCACAACCCTAGCCCTTTTTTGCTTTAGTTATCTTTCAGGTAGGGCCTGGTGCCAGCATCACACCACAGTCCTTTTTTCTATGGCCTCTTGTATAGCTGGAATCACAAGTGTGCACTGCCACCCCCAGCTTATTTGTTGAGATGGGGACTTGCCTCAAACTGCAATCGTTCTGATCTCTGCCTCCTGAGTAGTTGAGATTAGAGGGATGAGCTACCTTGTCTGACCTTGTTATTTTATGTTTTTTTAAAAAGTTTTTATTTTTGTTTACCCCTTCCATTACATTTCCATTTCCTCTTCCCTGCTCCTTTTTCAAACAGTGTTTGGTGGGTTTCATTATGTTGGTTTCATATGTATATATGTAGTGTACTTTAATCCTCTTTACTCCTGAGTATCTTTTTCCTTTCTCCCTTCCTCCTCCTGCTGGTCCCCTGCCCCCAGTCTCCAGTTTACATTTGTGTGTCACATTAGCATCATCACTGTTTTAGGTCTAGATTCCACAAGTGAGTGAGAACATGGGATATTTGGTCTTTTGAACTTATGTCACTCAGTGTGATGATCTCCATTTCCAGCCATTTTATTACAGATGATATAATTTCATTTTTATTTATGGCTAAGTAATATTATTTGTGTGTGTGTGTGTATGTGTGTGTACATACATGTACCATATTTTCAGTGTACTGTTTTTCTCCTGTGATGATCTGATCCCATGCTGCATTGTAGTTCTGGTGTAATGAACTTGTGAATAAATTGCAAGCATGCACACATGATCTGACTCTGAGTACATAGCAAGTTCTAATGTGGGTAAAAGGACTAGGTAGTTCTGTTTTCTGAAAAGAAAGACAATCACATGAAAATTTTAGAACTGAAAAGTACAGTAACCAAAAAAAAAAAAAAAAGGTTTTGTGTGCTGGGGATTGAAACCATGGCCTTGTACATGTTAGGCAAGTATTCTACCACTGAGGTACACCCTTAGTCCATCATAATCTTTATTTTCTGGGGAGAGAATTATTGATACAAGTACAGCCAAGAAAATCCCACTGTCTCATGGTTATTTTGAGTAACTTTCTCTACTGAGATTTTCTTTTTTTTAAAATTTACTCTAGAGAACTTATAATTTCTTATTGGAGCATCTTTATGATAAAAAAGTTCTTGTCCTATAACATATGATTCATCTTGGTGTTGATTGCAATTTCTCATTGAAGTTGTGATTTTTTTCCTGGTTCTTTGAATGATAAGGGAATTTTTATTTTACTGTAGACACTTTGGTACTATTTTAATAAATTGAGTCTTGTTGAACTTTTTATATTAGCAGTTTAATCATCCCACTTAGGTTTGATATAGGGGTTCCAACTACTGTTTGAATTGTGCTTTAATGGCAAATCTAGTTTCTAAAGCCTTTTCAGTTACATTTTAACATGTGTGGGCCATTGCTACTGAAAGAACTTCCCTAGTCTGAGCTTAAAAACTGTTGCTTTTAAGTATGGGAATGGAGTTTCTGATGTATGGGATAAAGCTTTCTGAGCTGGGTACTTGTTATGGCAGGATAGCTCCTTTTCTGTGGCACATGGTGAATACTTCCTAAGCTAGCCACTTGTGGTATCTGTCTGCTTATGGAATGTAGAGTACACTTTCTGGATCAGCTGCATATGGCATGAATTTCCCTTGTGATCTTGGCGTTAACATTAAGAGTCTGCTTATTGTTCCTTCAAGGTTTACCTGTTGGTACTGGTAGCACTCATATCAAATCCAGGAAAGTGGTGATGAATCTGCCTGGTCTTCTTTCTGTTACTAACTTAAGGGTAGGGAAATAGCAGGCCTGGGTAACTTTCTTTTTTTTTTTGTTGGGGAGAATAAGACATATTTTTTGTTATCTGTTCCTCTAGTCCTAGAGTCTTTAAGGAGTTTGATTTCTCTTCTGACCTTTCAGAATTTTCCTTTGGTTGCATTTTATTTCCAGGTTTATAGTAATTACAGTATGTGGAACTTATTTGGACCTAGAATTAAATAAATCAAAAAGTAAAATATAAAGGAGAATGATGGAGGTGGTGACTTTAACTTGTAAGCACTCTTGTAAATGTCACAGTGTACCCCCAGTAAAATAAATTATGATAATGATAATGTTTATGATTCAAAACTTGAAAGCTGGGTATTTGATATCAAAGTTACTAATTGTTGTGGTAATGATATTGCAAGTATGTCAAAATAAATTTTTTGTACCTTATATTTTAGAGATAATGTACTAAAATATTTACAGATGAAATTGTGAGATGCAGAGGATTTGCCTCAAAAATCATAATATATGGGTTTGTAACAAGAGTGGCTATTAATTAATGGTTGCTAGAACTGGGTGATAAAAATACGTGGGACTTAAATACTTTTGTGTATATAAGAAATTCTCTGTATTTAATAGTCTCTTAAAATTTAGCTTGTATTTCTTGAACACAAGTTAAATATTGGAATTGCTTGATTATTTTCTTGGGTATTAATGAAGCAAACATAGACTACAAAGTTCTAGGACATTTTCTTATAAGGTGAGGAAGTATTAAAGCTTTTCTCGTGCATCCATCAATTCTGATTACTTTAGTGATAATCGTTTAGTTGCTTGTGAGCAAATAGTTATTATCAAAGGGTTTTTACACTTCATTAATTAGTGTGCTTTCTTAAGTGAGCTCTTCTCTATTCACCAGGATCTAAAGAACACCATAGTTGACTCTTCTGTAAGACTAATATTTTGATACATTGGGAGTCTGTTCATTCTTACGTTCTTTTACAGCTTTCTGTTCAAAATCAGGAATTTGAGACAAATGAAGATGGAATTCCCAAAGTGGATCAGTTTCATTTGGTATGTGACTTTTTATTTCATTTACTGGTTTGAAAAGTATGTAATAATATAAACTTACATATTTGACTGAAAATGTTTTTCTAAGAATCCAAAGTAGCATTCAAAATAAAGAAGTATTGGGGAAAATTCAAATGCCCTACTAGAGCCACTGCCAGTTAATTTAGTACTACTGGGTTGTGTGTTTGTTACACAGATGATATAAATCACACAAATAAGAAAATATAGTTTACTGTATGGTCTAGGAACATACAGTGAAATTAATGTTTTATTTTTAGCTTTTTCATAAGTTCCTAACTATTTCTTTTCTCTGTAATTATCTTTGTCATTGAGTCTGCTTCTTCATTCATGTATGTTTTCAGCCAGCATATTTTGAGCATGTATTGAAGTAGGTACTGGGATTACAAGGATTGCAATATTGAAAATGAAATTAAGAATTTATAAATGTGAACTAGTAAACAGCCAAGATCTATAAGAAAGTAGATCTTGGGGAAGCTAACTTTTAGTTTGTCAGGGAAAAGAAACATCCAGTATGACTAGATATTAAAAGGCTAAAGATAGCTTAATTATCCAGCTTTAAGCATCCCCATGCCATGTTGATACAATGAAGGAATACGTATAGTTTTACTTAAGGCCATAATCTCCTAAATTATTTGACCAGAGAAATGTTTTGTCTTATAATACCCTAGAAATGATGTTCAGGAACTTAGCCACACTTCTTGGGAAGTAATAAAAAATATTTGAGACAACTTCTGTGTGCATTATACTTCCCAGCTATCTCTGTAAAATGAAATAACAAGATTAATGTTTATAATTTTGAAAAGCTATGATTAAAATTGCTCTCAGATTGCATTACATCAGAGGTTATAGTTTCACCTAAAATGAGTACCTGGAACCCTTACTCCTTCAGGTTTGACAGAAAAATTACCTTCAACTATGTTATCCTTAAACTTAGTGACTTAAAACGTTTATTACCTTAGTGTTTTGTGAGTCAGGATTATAAGGTAGATTTTTATTACTCTTAATTTAGTATCCCTGGAATTGAAATGTATCTTACAATTGAATGGAACCATAATTAATGTGTGAACTGTTGTGCTTCTACTTAGCATGATGTTTTCAAGGTTCATCCAAGTTCCAATATTAGGACTTCATCTCTTTTTATAGCCAAGTAATGTTCCATTAAATAGATTTAACACAATTTACTTAATCTGTTTGTTTATGGACATTTGGGTTATTGTTTCCTTTTGTCTATTACTACTAATGTTATGTACAGATTTTTGAGTGGATATATGTTTTCATTTCTCTTTGGTTATTACAAGTGGAATTATTACAACTCTGTATTCATTTGAGGAACTTCTGACTGTCTTCCAGAGTACTTGGCAATTTTTTACATTTCCACTAGCAGTGTATTAAGGTTCCAGTTTCTCCTCATCCTTACCAACACTTGCTACCAGAGTTTTTGATTCTAACCATTCCAGTTGGTATGAAGTATTATCTCAGTGTGGCTTTCACTTAAATTTCCTTTGTAACTCATGGTGTTGACCATCTTCATGTGCTTATTTGACATTTAATGTGTCTTCTTCAGAGAAATGTTCACATAGACCTTTTGTCTATTTTAAAATTGGGTTGTCTTTTTTAAATTGTTATTGAATTGCAAGAATTCCTTGTATATTCTAGATATAAGTTCCTTACTAGATACATGATTTGCAAATATTTTCTTCCATTCTGTACTTTCATTTCCTTGACAGTGTTGCTTGAAGCCCAAAAGTTTCTAATTCTTTTCAAGTTCAGTTTTTTCCTTTGTTACTTGTGTTTTCAGTGTCTTACCAGAGAGTCCTTTACCAAATCTAAAGTCACAAAGATTTACCTCTATATTTTCTTTTTAGAGCTTTATAAGTTTAGCTCTTGTTAAAAGTAGTTGAACATAGATATATGGATTTATTTCTAGATTCTCAATTCTATTCCATTGATCCATGGATGCTCCTCAGCTTATGTTGAGGTATCATGAGCTGAAAATATTGCAAGTTGAAAATGTATCTTATTACTTACAGAGTATCTTAGGTTAGTAACACAGTACACTGTAGGGCATTGCTATGTCACCCTTGTGATCACATGACTGACTGGGAATATGGCTCATGCAGCTGCCCAGCATCATCAGATAGTATTGTACTATGTATTGCTAGCCTGGGAAATGTGAAAATAAAAAAGATTGAAATATGGCTTCAAGTGCATTTGTATTGTTTTGGGACTATTGTAAAATAAAAAAAAACATTTTAAGTCAAACCATCATAAGTCAATGTCTGCTCCTGTGCCATATCATCTTAACTATTGTTGTTGAGTAGTTAAGTTTTGAAATTGGAAAATGTGAGTCCTTCTACATTGCTCTTTTTTCAGAGTTACCAGGATTGTGGGTCTGTTCTAGGTCCCTTAAAATTCCATATGATGTTTAGAAATTAGTTTGTCATTTTTCTACAGAGAAGCTAATTAAGATTCTGATAGGGAGTATGTTCAATCTGTAGATCCATTTGTGAAGAATGGCCATCTTATCAATGTTAAACCTTCTGATACATGAACATGGGATTTTTTCCATTCATTTAACTATTTAATTTCCTTCAATAATAATCTGTAGTTTTCCACAAATATGGTTTATAACTTCTTCTGTTAAATTTATTCCTAAGTATTAGTTGTAATATTTTTTAGTGGATTTCTTTGTGTTTTGTATATCTACATGACTGACATCTGCAAATAGAGATAGTTTAACTTTTCCCTTTTCAGTCTGTATGTCCTCTATTTTTTCCTGCTCAAGTGACTAGAACCTTTTATTCAGTAGGGAGAGCAGATATCCTTGCCTTATCCTGAGCTATTAGAACTAATTAACACAGATAACACAGCTGTAGAATATAAGATTAATGTACAAAATCTGTTGTATTTTTATATACTTGCAACATATAAAACACAATTAGGAAAACAGTTCTATTCACAGTAACATTACAAAATAGTTAGGGAGGAATAGTTCCTTTCTGTTGCTTTTATGTTTGGAACTTTTGTGACTATTTTTGCTTGTTTTAAAAGATCTTTACAATTAATTGGTCTAGCTTCAAGGGAAAAAAAACCTCATTTTTTTGAGTCACATAAACTTTGTAAATTAACTTAGTGAAAATTGACACATTAGTGATTAGTTTTTTTTGTCCAAGAACATGATAAGATTTTTGCTTCAGATCTACTTTGTGGTTTTTAAAAAAAGAACACGATTTTTCCTCATTTAGATAAATTTTCAGTTAAGTTTATACCTAGGAAGACAATTACTTTCTTTAAATATGCTTAAAAACATATTTTGTAGAGTTCAGTATAGACATTGACATCCTTTGATTCATTGTTTGAACATTGACTCAATGTCTACTATATTCTAAGCACTGTGCTAGTTTCTGGGGGATGAATTGATAAACTAAAATTTATGACTTTAAGGATCTTAGAGTCTTAATAAGGACATTAGAAATAAACAGGTGATTTTTATTCACTGGTATGTGCTCTGATTGGAGTAATCATTGGAGATTACAATACAAGACATACTAAGGTATATTGGAAAGTGGAGAAAATGGAACATCAACATCCTAGGGCTATTTAAATGTGATAATTCAGAGACTGTTATTTGAAATAACATAATATGTGACACACAATAAAGACTGACTACCATAATAATTATGATAATAGTAGTCTGGTAGAAGGGTTTCCAGAAAAGATCACTTCAAAACTGAGACCAAAAACAGTTGACTAGGTAAAGGAGGTTACCTTTCTTGGCAGAGGAGTTTTGATGTGAAATTTTCACAGTGTGAAACTCTGACCAGTGCTCTATAAAAGAGGGAAAAAGAGGAGTCATAAAAATATCTTTTTATTGGAATTTTACATTTCACTTGTTTTTGATAAATTTCAGTTGTGATTTTTTCTTTTATGATTTCCCCTGGATTTCAGTTCTGCTGTCTTATTACTGGAGATATCCTTTTCCAATGACAAGTAGGTGAAATTGGTAGGAATCTTTAAAAATATAAATGGAAAAAATTGACTTTAGCTTCTATCAGTGACTAAGAGAATTTTGAATTGGACCCTCCATCTTCACTACAGGTTTGTCATTTTGTTCATTTGTTTGATTTTCATTTCTTTAAACATTTGTTTTTCCTTACAGGATGATAATGTCAAATCCCTCCTCTGTAGTTTGATATATTTTAGAAGTTCAATGACTGCTGAGCAAGTTTTGAATGCTGAATGTTTCTTGCTACCAAAGGGGAAATCAATTCCAAACTCAGAAAAAGAGATTGACTATACTCAATATAAAAAGGAAGACGAATTAAAGATGGACAACATGGATAACTATAAAGAAAAGAGAAGAAATGGTGAAGCCAACATTGATTGCTAAGTTTTCTGTTGTTGCAGATGTTCCTTTAGAGAACTTTCTTTAGTTTGGTTGATAGACAAAAGATCTGTAAATGTTTTGAAACTCATTGGAATTGTATCTCATATTCAGGTTGTGAAAAAATAAAAACGTTTGGTTATTGCCTGAAAATTGTTCATATGTTGTGAAATTTTCTGACCTTGGAGTTATGGAAGGATTTTATATTCATACTTACTGGAATTGAGTATTTAGACAGTGGTACTTAAAGGAAAGTTTATTAGCTTGCTGGTCATAAGTACTGTACAGATTTTCAGTATGTTGGCTGACTGGTGATGAAGGCTGATACTTTTATTCAACAAATGATAGTTGGCATCTACTTTATACCCAGTTCTAAAAATATAAAGATGAATTAAAACATGGTATTTGCACTTATAAAGCCCACAGTTTATTGAGAAACTCTGATATATAAACTGATCTTTATAATGCTATAGGGAGTTATCTAGTGATAGCTCTGGGTTTTATGGCATTACATAAGATGGTACTTACCCTTTAGAGGAGTGGTGTCAAGGAAAGCTTTCTGGAGAAAGGGCTAGCTTAATTAAATCTTATTATTAAAAAATTAAAACATTTTTTAAAAACATAAAAACTGGGCTGGAAGTGTAGATCACTGGTGTAGCACTTGCTAGCATCCATGACTTTGGGTTTGATCCCTAGCACTGCAAAAAACCTGTAAAAATCATATATTAATGGAGTCCATGTCATACTTTAATACACGTATGTATTATGTAATGTTTAAGTCAGGTTAAACATTTATCTCCTCAAAAAATTGTATAACCTTTAAAATCCTTTCTTCTAGTTTTCTGAAATGTACAGTACCTATAGTCACCCTACTGTGCAATAGCACCTCAGAACTTCTGTTTAACGTAACTTAGTTTGCACCAATGAAATCTTTTCCATTCCTCCCCTCTTCTATGCTCCCTGGCCTCTGTTAACTACCATTCTACTCTCAACTTCTGTGAGATCAACTGTTTTAGATTCCACATGAGAGTGAGATCATTCAGTATTTGTCTTTCTGTGCTTTATTTCACTTCACATAATGACCTTTATCTAGTTCCATTTATGTTATCATAAACAACAGAATTTTGTTCTATTTTATGGCTGAATAGTATTCCACTGTGTATATGATCACTTTTTCTTTATCCATTTATCAGTTGGTGGACAACTTAGGTCATTTCAATGTCATGACTGCGAGTAGTGCTACATTGAACATGGGAGTGCAGTCTCTTTGACATAATGATTTCATTTCCTTTGGATATATATACTCAGGAGGGGATCTGCTGGATCATATGTTATTTCTGTTTTTTACTTTTGAGGAACTTTTATACCATTTTTAATTATTGCTGTGCTAATTTACATTGCCACCAACAGTGTTCAAGGATTCCCTTTTCTCTATATCTTTGCCAGCCTCTGTTATCTTTTAAAAAAATAATAGCTGTTCTTACTGGGGTGAAGTGATATCTCATTGTGGTTTTGATTTCTATTTCCCTGGTGATTAGTGGTGCTAAGTGTTTTTTTCATGTATCTGTTGGCCATATATACTTTTTATGAGAAATTTCTATTTCAATCTGTTGCTCATTTTTAAAAAAGTCAGGCTATTTTATTGCACTTTGGCCAGATAAGATACTTGATATGATATTCATTTAAAAAATTGAGACCTGTTTTTTCTTCTATCATATATTTTGTCCTGGAGAATGCTCCATATCCTGATGAGAAAAATGTGTATTCAGTAGCTGTTGGATGGCAGTTCTGTAGATGTCTGTTAGGTCCATATGGACTACAGTGCAACTTAACTCTGCTGTTTTTTTTTGAGTTTCTGTCTGGTTGTTGTGTTCATTGTTGAATGTAGGGTACTGAAGTCTTCAACTGTTATTTTGTTGGTGTCATTCCCTCCTTTTAGGTGTGTTAACATTCACTTTACATATTTGGGTGCTCCAGTATTGTGCACATACATGTTTAGGGTTGTTTCCTCTTGCTCAGTTGACCCCCTTATCATTATATAATAACCTTGTCCCTTTTGACTAATTCTTTTTTTTTGTGGTGCTGGGGCTTGAACTCAGGCCTTTACTTTGAGCCACCCCACCAGCCCTATTTTTGTGAAGGGTTTTTCAAGATAGGGTCTTGCGGAACTGTTTGTCTGGTCTGGCTTTGAACCACAATCCTCCTGGTCTCTGCCTGTGGAGTAGCTAGGATTATAGGCATGAGCCACCAGTACCCAGCCTTTTGACTAATTCTGATTTAGAGTATTTTATCTGATGTAAGTATGGCTATTCCTACTTTCTTTTTGTTCCATTTGCATGTAATATCTTATTCCATCTTTTCACTTTCAGTCTATGTGTATTCTTAGAGTTGAAGTGAGTTTCTTGTAAGCAGCATAAAGTTGGGTCTCATTTGTCTTAATCCATTTGCTCCATCTTTTAATTAGAGAATTTAATTCATTTGCTTTCAAGATGACTATTGATAGGTATGGTCTTTGTTCAGCCATTATGAACTTATTTTCTCATTTTGTTGTAGTTCTCTTCTATGTTCTCCCCCTCTTACAGTCCGTGTTTAAGTGATTTACTGCAGTATGTTTTGATTCCTTGTCTACTATTTTTGATAATTACCAGCTATTTTGAAATGATAGCAACTTCTTACATGAATATAAAAATAAGAACAGAAACAAAAGAGTAAGAGTTAATATACTAATAAGAAAATTCTATACTTTCATGCCTCCTTGCATTTTGAATTTTTGGAAGGCAGCCATGTCCACTATTATACCACCAATGCTGCATGCATTTTGAGTTTTTGATAATTCATTTTACAGCTTTCTGTGTTGTCTATGATAGACTGATTTATCATATTAATGTAGGTACAGAACCTACATTTTGTTTTGGCTTTTAGTTTTCCTCCCAAAGATATGAATGGGTTTATGCTTACAATATTAAAAATTTTTCTGAATTTACCCAATTACCCTTACCAGTGACTTTTAAACCTCCTGATGTTTTCTTCTTACTCATTAATGTCTCTTTCAGTATGAAGAATGTCCTTTATTATTTTGCAAAGAACATGCCTATTGGAGATAAACTGTTCCAGCTTTTGTTTGGGCACGTCTTCATCTCTGTTTCATTTCTAAATGATAGGTTTTTACAGTACAGTATTCTCAGTTGGCAGTGTGTTTTTTTTTTTTTTTAAACTTTCAATGCTGTGAAAACCTTGTGCCACTCTATTGGCCTGTAAAATTTCTTCTGAGAAGTCTGCTGTCAGGCAAATTGAGACACCCCTAGTGTTATTTGTTTCCTTTCTCTTGCAGTCTTGAGATTCTTTTGTTTCATCTTTCACTTTTGAGAACTTGATTGTAAGATGTCTTGGAATAGACTTGGTCAAGTTAAAGTTTACTGGTGACCTTCCTGCCTGGATATTTGTATCATTTTTCAGGTTTAGGAAGTTTGCTGTTCTTACTTTGAATAAGCTGTCTACCTCATTTGGTATTCTCAAATCCTTCTTGTGCCCCAGTAACCCAAATATTTGATCTTTAATACTCTCCTATACTTCTCTTCATTATTATTATTTTTTCTCTTCCAACTGTGTATTTTCAAATAGGCAGTCTCTGAGCTCACCACCTTTCTTCTGTTTAAACTATCATGTTATTGATGCCTTACTGTGTTTTTAATTTTTCATATTTTTTAGCTTAAGAATTTGTTTGATTTTTAAAATTGCTTCCATCTCTGTTTAGTTTCTCTGTTAAAGTATTGAACATTTTTCTGTTTTTTACAGGTTCATTGTGTTTCCTTAAAATAACTGTTTTGTTTATATATGTATTTGTTTTCTTTTTATCTTTTGCTGTGCTGGAGATCAAACTCAGGGCCTCATACATGCTAGGCAAGTGTTCCACCACTGAATTAGGTTCCTAGCCCCAAACAGCTGAGTTCTCCCATATTCACTGCTGTATGTCCAAAATAGCTGAGTTTTCCCATACTAATTGCTATATGTTGAGTTTCTGGCCACCTTATTCTGCATATTAGGTGAGGTCATAGTTTCCTGAAAGCTCTTGATGCTTGTTGGTATGTGACATCATCTGGGTATTAAGAAACTATGTATTTTTATTCTAGCCTTCCTAATTTGGTTTTGTAGTTTCAGAAATTCCAAGTAGGCTCCTTATTTTCTCTGAGCTTGTAGTTGCATTCACTATTTCAGCACTAGGTAACACTTAGGAATCTGCTGTTAGTGTATTGTCATTACTTCAGTACTGGAGGGCAATCCAAGGTCAGGTTTGCCCCAAATACACTGTTGATATGTTGTTCAGAATAAACCAGGAAACTACCTAGAGAAATTAATCTGTCCCACAGGCTTCTTCCTGGGCCCAAAGTAGGCCCAGATGCCTCATCCACAGTTACCAGCCTAGTTAAGGCACTGCAGTGTTCTGCCTTGCTCAAGGCAGAGTCACTGTAAATGAACCAGCCCTAGGCTTCTATGTCAAGCCCAGTACTAATTTCCAGGGCAAAATCTCATGCTTACTACCATGTCCTACCTCCAGTGAATGGAGTCTTGTACCACTCTTTGCCATTAATGCTGTAAAGCTGTGGCACACCCTGAGACCACAGTATACCAAGACCAGCACAACACTGGGACTGGACCAAGGGACACACTGCTATGAGCTGCTTATTGCTGAGCTCAACTCATGGCCCAAGACTGCTGCAGCTAGCCACAGGGAATGCTAGCTGAAATAGAAGTCTGATAGACTGGGGCCATATGTCTTCATCTGGATCTGAAGCTGTTCCAGAGCTTCTGTTCACAAGGCTGGAATGGGAGCTGTTAGGATTTGACCACTTTTAGGTTTTGTATGCCCGCACTAATTTCCAGGGCAAAGTCTTGTGCTTACTACTATGTCCTACCCCTATTGAATGGGGTGTTGTAACTTTGCTGCCTGAGGTTGAGATAGTGTTGGTGAAGGCAATTTGTGGCCATGAGACTGATGAAGGCAGGGTGCACCTAAGTTTCACAGTCATGAGGACCTGCCCAGTCTTGGATGCACTGAGGTCCATGCTGCAGCTGGCAGTGTTACATAATGAAGCACTAGTCTTATACTGGGGCATAGGTCTCTGCTTGGTACTGGGATAATTCTGGAGTCTCATATATAATCACTGGCCTGGTGATAGTTGTGCTCCTAGAGATTATAGGACAAGTGGTGGAGACAAGTCTCTTGGCCACCAACACTGATGCTAGGCTGGGTCACACCTGCATCTCACAACTGCAAGTGCCCAGAGAGTCTTGGCAGGAGTGTGGGTATGCCCAGGGCCTACTCCAAAGATGGAATTGATGCAGGCAAAATCTGAATCTGTCCCACTGGTTGACATCTCCACCTGATGCCAAGGCTGACCTATAGGCTCTCTGATCTCTGACCTGTGTATGGGTCTATCAGTTTCTCCTGGTTGCTTGGTATCACCATGGTGGGCCTGACCTGGGACTCTAAGACAAAACTTTATGCCAGCCCAAGGTTGGAGGAGGGGTGCTGGAAGTACCTGGCCTACCAGAGTTCTAGTGTCTGAGTCTGCAGGAATTGGTTGGGTGGGTAGGTGTTATGGGGCTTTGTCTAGCACTGGGTGTCACTGTGATGGGTCTGGTACTGGGTTTCAAGTCTAAGGCCTGGACTTCTTTTAAAAAAATGTATACAAGGGGCTTTTACTGTGATATTTATGTACATGTATGTAATGTAGTTTGACCAAATTCACCTTGTCTATGTTACTCCTCAGCACTCCTCCATCCCCCTTTGTTCTTTTTTTTTTTTTTTTTTTTCATTTTTCTTTTATTATTCATATGTGCATACAAGGCTTGGTTAATTTCTCCCCCCTGCCCCCACCCCCTCCCTTACCACCCACTCCACCCCCTCCCGCTCCCCCCCTCAATACCCAGCAGAAACTATTTTGCCCTTATCTCTAATTTTGTTGTAGAGAGAGTATAAGCAATAATAGGAACAAGGGGTTTTGCTGGTTGAGATAAGGATAGCTATACAGGGCATTGACTCACATTGATTTCCTGTGCGTGGGTGTTACCTTCTAGGTTAATTCTTTTTAATCTAACCTTTTCTCTAGTTCCTGGTCTCCTTTTCCTATTGGCCTCAGTTGCTTTAAGGTATCTGCTTTAGTTTCTCTGCATTAAGGGCAACAAATGCTAGCTAGTTTTTTAGGTGTCTTACCTATCCTCACCCCTCCCTTGTGTGCTCTCGCTTTTATCATGTGCTCAAAGTCCAATCCCCTTGTTGTGTTTGCCCTTGATCTAATGTCCACATATGAGGGAGAACATACGATTTTTGGTCTTTTGGGCCAGGCTAACCTCACTCAGAATGATGTTCTGCAATTCCATCCATTTACCAGCGAATGATAACATTTCGTTCTTCTTCATGGCTGCATAAAATTCCATTGTGTATAGATAACACATTTTCTTAATCCATTCGTCAGTGGTGGGTCATCTTGGCTGTTTCTATAACTTGGCTATTGTGAATAGTGCCGCAGTAAACATGGGTGTGCAGGTGCCTCTGGAGTAACCTGTGTCACAGTCTTTTGGGTATATCCCCAAGAGTGGTATTGCTGGATCAAATGGTAGATCAATGTCTAGCTTTTTAAGTAGCCTCCAAATTTTTTTCCAGAGTGGTTGTACTAGTTTACATTCCCACCAACAGTGTAAGAGGGTTCCTTTTTCCCCACATCCTTGCCAACACCTGTTGTTGGTGGTGTTGCTAATGATGGCTATTCTAACAGGGGTGAGGTGGAATCTTAGTGTGGTTTTAATTTGCATTTCCTTTATTGCTAGAGATGGTGAGCATTTTTTCATGTGCTTTTTGGCCATTTGAATTTCTTCTTTTGAGAAAGTTCTGTTTAGTTCACTTCCCATTTCTTTATTGGTTCATTAGTTTTGGGAGAATTTAGTTTTTTAAGTTCCCTATATATTCTAGTTATCAGTCCTTTGTCTGATGTATAGCTGGCAAATATTTTCTCCCACTCTGTGGGTGTTCTCTTCAGTTTAGAGACCATTTCTTTTGATGAACAGAAGCTTTTTAGTTTTATGAGGTCCCATTTATCTATGCTATCTCTTAGTTGCTGTGCTGCTGGGGTTTCGTTGAGAAAGTTCTTACCTATACCTACTAACTCCAGAGTATTTCCTACTCTTTCCTGTATCAACTTTAGAGTTTGTGTCTGATATTAAGATCCTTGATCCATTTTGAGTTAATCTTGGTATAGGGTGATATACATGGATCTAGTTTCAGTTTTTTGCAGACTGCTAACCAGTTTTCCCAGCAGTTTTTGTTGAAGAGGCTGCTATTTCTCCATCGTATATTTTTAGCTCCTTTGTCAAAGATAAGTTGCTTATAGTTGTGTGGCTTCATATCTGGATCCTCTATTCTGTTCCACTGGTCTTCATGTCTGTTTTTGTGCCAGTACCATGCTGTTTTTATTATTATTGCTTTGTAATATAGTTTGAAGTCAGGTATTGTGATACCTCCTGCATTGGTCTTTTGACTGAGTATTGCCTTGGCTATTCATGGTCTCTTGTGTTTCCATATAAATTTCACGGTAGATTTTTCAATCTCTTTGATGAATGTCATTGGAATTTTGATGGGAATTGCATTAAACATGTAGATTACTTTTGGGAGTATAGACATTTTTACTATGTTGATTCTACCAGTCCATGAGCATGGGAGATCTCTCCACTTTCTGTAGTCTTCCTCAATCTCTTTCTTCAGAAGTGTATAGTTTTCCTTGTAGAGGTCTTTCGCATCTTTTGTTAGGTTTACACCTAGGTATTTGATTTTGTTTGAGGCTATTGTAAATGGAATTGTTTTCATACATTCTTTTTCCGTTTGCTCGTTGTTAGTGTATAGAAATGCTAATGATTTTTCTATGTTGATTTTATATCCTGCTACCTTGCTATAGCTATTGATGATGTCTAGAAGCTTCTGAGTAGAGTTTTTTGGGTCTTTAAGGTATAGGATCATGTCGTCTGCAAATAGGGATATTTTGACAGTTTCTTTACCTATTTGTATTCCTTTTATTCCTTCTTCTTGCCTAATTGCTCTGGCTAGGAATTCCAGTACTATGTTGAATAGGAGTGGAGATAGTGGGCATCCTTGTCTGGTTCCTGATTTTAGAGGGAACGGTTTTAATTTTTCTCCGTTAAGTATAATGCTGGCTGTAGGTTTGTCATATATAGCTTTTATAATGTTGAGGAACTTTCCTTCTATTCCTAGTTTTCTTAGAGCTTTTATCATGAAATGATGTTGGATCTTATCAAAGGCTTTTTCTGCATCTATTGAGATGATCAAGTGGTTTTTGTCTTTGCTTCTGTTAATGTGGTTTATTACGTTTATTGATTTTCGTATGTTGAACCACCCCTGCATCCCTGGGATGAAGCCTACCTGGTAGTGGTGAATAATCTTTTTGATGTGTTGCTGAATTCGATTTGCCATTATTTTGTTGAGGATTTTTGCATCAATGTTCATTAAGGAGATTGGCCTATAGTTCTCCTTTTTGGAGGTGTCTTTGCCTGGTTTTGGGATAAGTGTAATAGTGGCTTCATAAAATGTGTTTGGCAGTTTTCCTTCCCTTTCTATTTCATGGAACAGTTTAAGGAGGGTTGGTATCAGTTCTTCTTTAAAGGTCTGATAGAATTCAGCAGAGAATCCATCAGGTCCTGGACTTTTCTTTTTGGGGAGACTCTTGATTGCTGCTTCAATTTCATTTTGTGTTATAGGTCTATTCAGGTGATTAATTTCCTCTTGGTTCAGTTTTGGATGATCATATGTATCTAGAAATCTGTCCATTTCTTTTAGATTTTCAAATTTATTTGAATATAGGTTCTCAAAGTAGTCTCTGATGATTTCCTGGACTTCCATGGTGTTTGTTGTTATCTCCCCTTTTGCATTCCTGATTCTACTAATTTGGGTTTTTTCTCTCCTCATTTTAGTCAGGTTTGCCAGGGGTCTATCGATCTTGTTTATTTTTTCAAAGAACCAAGTTTTTGTTTCATTAATTCTTTGTATGGTTTTTTTGGTTTCTATTTCGTTGATTTCAGCTCTTATTTTTATTATTTCTCTCCTTCTATTTGTTTTGGGATTTGCTTGTTCTTGTTCTTCTAGGAGTTTGAGATGTATCATTAGGTCATTGATTTGGGATCTTTCAATCTTTTTAATATAAGCACTCATGGCTATAAACTTTCCTCTCAAGACTGCCTTAGCTGTGTCCCATAGGTTCTGGTAGGTTGTGTTTTCATTTTCATTGACTTCTAGGAACTTTTTAATTTCCTCTTTTATTGCATCGATGATCCATTCTTCATTAAGTAATGAGTTATTTAGTTTCCAGCTGTTTGCATGTTTTTTGTCTTTACTTTTGTTGTTGAGTTCTACTTTTACTGCATTGTGGTCAGATAGTATGCATGGTATTATTTCTATTTTCTTATATTTGCTGAGGCTTGCTTTGTGCCCTAGGATATGATCTATTTTGGAGAAGGTTCCATGGGCTGCTGAGAAGAATGTATATTGTGTAGAGGTTGGATGAAATGTTCTGTAGACATCTACTAGGTCCACTTGATCTATTGCATATTTTAGATCTTGGATTTCTTTATTGAGTTTTTGTTTGGATGACCTATCTATTGATGATAATGGAGTGTTAAAGTCTCCCACAACCACTGTGTTGGCGTTTATATATGCTTTTAGGTCTTTCAGGGTATGTTTGATGAAATTGGGTGCGTTGACATTGGGTGCGTACAGATTGATGATTATTATTTCCTTTTGGTCTATTTCCCCTTTTATTAGTATGGAATGTCCTTCTTTATCTCGTTTGATCAATGTAGGTTTGAAGTCTACTTTGTCAGAGATAAGTATTGCTACTCCTGCTTGTTTTCGGGGGCCATTGGCTTGGTAAATCTTCTTCCAGCCTTTCATCCTAAGCATATGCTTATTTCTGTCGGTGAGATGAGTCTCCTGTAAGCAACAAATTGTTGGATCTTCTTTTTTAATCCATTTTGTCAAACGGTGTCTTTTGATGGGTGAATTAAGTCCATTAACATTAAGTGTTAGTACTGAAAGGTATGTGGTGATTCCTGCCATTTAGTTATCTTAGTTGTTTGAAGGTTTGATTGTGTGTACCTAACTTGATGTTACTCTCTACTGTCTTGCTTTTTCTTATCCTGTGGTTTGGTGCTGCCTGCCTTTTCATGGTTAAGTTGGGTGTCACTTTCTGTGTGCAGGATCCCTTGCAGAATCTTTTGTAATGGTGGCTTTGTGGTCACATATTGTTTTAGTTTCTGCTTATCATGGAAGACTTTTATTGCTCCATCTATTTTGAATGATAGCTTTGCTGGGTAGAGTATCCTGGGGTTGAAGTTATTTTCATTCAGTGCCCGGAAGATCTCACCCCACGCTCTTCTTGCTTTTAATGTTTCTGTTGAGAAGTCTGCTGTGATTTTGATGGGTTTACCTTTGTATGTTACTTGTTTTTTCTCTCTTGCAGCCTTCAATATTCTTTCCTTAGTTTCTGAACTTGTTGTTTTAATGATGATATGTCGTGGAGTAGTTCTATTTTGATCTGGTCTGTTTGGTGTCCTGGAGGCCTCTTGCATTTGTATGGGAATATCTTTCTCTAGATTTGGGAAATTTTCCGTTTTTATTTTGTTGAATATATTACGCATTCCCTTCGCTTGCACCTCTTCTCCTTCTTCGATGCCCATGATTCTCAAGTTTGGTCTTTTGATGGAGTCGGTGAGTTCTTGCATTTTCTTTTCACAGGTCTTGAGTTGTTTAATTAGTAGTTCTTCAGTTTTTCCTTTAATTACCATTTCATCTTCAAGTTCTGAGATTCTGTCTTCTGTTTGTTCTATTCTGCTGGATTGGCCTTCCGTTTTGTTTTGCAGTTCTGTTTCGTTCTTTTTTCTGAGGTTTTCCATATCCTGGCTGTTTTCTTCTTTATTGTTGTCTATTTTTGTCCTGAGTTCATTTATCCATTTATTCATTGTGTTCTCTCTTTCATTTTGGTGTTTATACAGTGCTTCTATGGTTTCCTTTATTTCTTCTTTTGCTTTTTCAAATTCTCTATTTTTATTGTCTTGGAATTTCTTGAGTGTCTCCTGTACATTTTGGTTGACCCTATCCAGTATCATCTCTATAAAATTCTCATTGAGTACTTGTAGTATGTCTTCTTTTAAATTATTCTTGTAGGCTTCATTGGGTCCTTTGGCATAGTTTATCTTCATTTTGTTGGAGTCTGGCTCTGAGTTTCTGTTCTCTTCATTCCCCTCTGGTTCCTGTACTAATTTTTTGCTGTGGGGAAACTGGTTTCCTTGTTTTTTCTGTCTTCCTGTCATTGTCCTTCCCCTTTGTTCTTAAAAAAAGTTTTAGTGAGTTTTCATTCTAATGCATATATATGTATATATATACACACATATATGTATATACACATGTATGTATGAATTATAAATATACACAAAATATACATATTATATATGTAATGTACTTTGATCATATTCTCTCACCATCATCCTCTTCTCCCTGCTGGTCCATCCTTTTACAATCATTTTTTTTTTAGGTCTAGATTCTGATTCTGCATATAAGCGAATACATATAATCTTTGTCTTTCTGAGCTTGGCTTATCTGGCTCAATATGATGATCTCCAGTTCTAACCCTTTTCTTGAAAACAAAATTTCATTATTTTTCTAAAAACAACAATTTTATTCTCCCTTGTTACTGAATAAGACTTCAATATGTGTATATACCACATTTTCTTTATCCATTATCTGTTGTTGGGCACCTAGGCTGATTCCATAGCTTTGCTATTCTGGACTTAAGTCTCCCCCTGCCTGCCCATGTAGGAGGTATCTCTCTGTGCTGGGCTGTTTGGAGTGGGGAGATTCTGGCAGTTCTTGCCTTCCTGCCTTCAATACATCTCTTCATTTTGTTTTACGAAAAGCAGGATCTGTGGGCTCTTACCTGATTTCCTTAGCTCTTGTAAAGGTAGTTTGGAACCTCTGTGGGGAGAGGATAACTGGAAGCTCTTACTCAGCTGCCATCTTTTTCTGCCTCACAATCAAATCCTAAAGGATGATTAGTGAAAGTGAAGAGAGGGTTACAAGTACCTTAATTAGCTAGTAGAGAAGCACGATGAGAACACTGAAGGGAGAAAAAATTGAGTAGTATAAAATGTAAGTCAGGGAATGAGTAAGTAGATGAGGGCTTTGTAGGAAATAATAAAGTGCTTATTCCCAATTTATTTGGAGGAATCGGAGTCACTGAAGAATAACACCAGGTATGCTGGCAAAGTCTGTAATCTAGGGAATTTGGGAGGTATATCAAAATACATTTTATGCATATATGGAAATGTCATAATGAAACCTATTATTTTGTACAATGAGCATATGCTAATGAAAATTATATAAAGAATCCATTTTGGATGGTAGAATAATGATCTCTGAAAATATGCTGCTCTATAAAAGCAGTAAGAATATTGGCAAAAATAGATCAAAATCAACTTTTTCAGAATTCTGAAAATTAACCAAAGCTTGAAACAACCTTAAGAACATTGGCTAAGTCTTGGTAAGAATAGTAAACTTAGTGGTGTTTAAATTTACCCATTCCCTTCTCCCCAGGTCTGTAGTAGTTGTAAACTTACAGTCTCAAAAATCATACTAGCTGTGAAAACAAATGGCCTAACATCATTGGAGGTGATAAAATGTTTGGAGCTCCTCAAAATTTCCATTACTAAAGAATTGTTACTATTTGACCTGTCTTGCAGTTCCCTAGGAAAGCCTCATTCACATAACTTCAGTTGCCTGAATCAAAGCCAGTGGGAAAATTCCTTTCCCGGGGCATTTGTTTAAAAACAATCAGTGATTATTTAACATGGTAGCTGTCTGAGGCAGCTATATTAGTTAGAACAAAAAAATCTAATAGGAAACCTGGGAAATATCTCTAGGGTGCCTTGAAAAGCTGCAACAAACTTCTGAGGATCTAGAATGCTGTGTGCATTTTTAGGACTGTATACAGTTTCAGAAAAATCTTCCAAGATCCTAATCTTTCATCTTTAGCTGATTTTGAAGTTCTAAAAAGTACTATGTGAAAGCTAATGCAAACTTGTAAACTTCCACAGTGTTCAACATTGAATCTCTCAGTAAATGTTGGGAGGGTCCAGGTGTTACTGGTTCCAAGGAAATGTATGTCCAATTTGTTCAGTGACTGCTAACCTGAATGGGCCCCTGACACAGAATACAGCCTTTACAGAATTAGTCCAGAAAGCCATTAAACAAACATCGTTATCAATAACAATAATAAACATGACCAACCACAAATCCTGAGTTGAGGGGAATCTGATTCCTAAAAGTTTGCACATAATACTGTTTACAGTTTCCAGTTTTGAGCAAAAATTCATGAGACATACAAATAAATAGGGAACTATGGTCCATATGAAAGAAAAATAAAGGTAGCTTTTACAGTTAGTAATAAATGACCATATCAGCTATTACAAATATTTTTAAAGAATGAGAGAAAACCATATTTAAGGAGTTAAAAGTATGAGAACAATATCTCACCAAATGGAGAATATCAGCAAAGAGATAAGAATTATAAGAAAGAAAGGGAGCTGAAAGGCACAATAGCTGGAATAAAAAGTTCATTATAGGGACTTAATAGCATATTTGAAATGACAAAAAAAAAGGTGATCATAAAGATAGGTCAATTGGGATTATCTAGTCTGAGGAACAAACCAAAAAAAATTAAGAAAACTTGACAGGCCTAAAAGGCTTGTGGGACACCATGAAGCAAAATGGGAGCTGTAGAAACAAAGGACAGAAAGGAACAGAAAGAATGGTTGAAGAAATACTGGATGAAAATTTCCCAGATTTGCTAAACATGAACCTGCATATCTAAGGAGCTCTGTGAACACCAAGTAGGATAAATTCAAAAAGATTCATTACTAGAAATACCATAGTCAAATTACTAAAAGTTAAAATCATGAAAGTTGCAAGAGAGAGAGATGATTCATTGCATGCAAGTCATCCACAATAAGATTAATAGCTGATTTTTTCTTAGAAACCATGGAGTCTAGGAGGATGACGTTAGCAAGATGATGGAATAAGAACTTCTGTGTTTATCTCCTCACCAAAACATCGTTTTGAGCAACTATCCACTTGTGAAAGTACCTTTTCAAGAGCTAAGAAATCCAGATGAGAGATTATAGCAAAGAAATAAGACATCTTGAAGAAGGTAGGAAGGATAATTTCACATTGCTGGCAGCACAGCATAAAAAGAGATATCCTGACTAGAGGAAAGAGAGTGTAGTTTCAGCTTGAATTGACTACAGTCATCTTGAGTCATAAGCACTATGATTGCTTCTGAGTAACCCTGGTCTGATTTCTTCAAATATTTTCCCAGCATAAATTAGAATGGTATGAGAAGTTTTGACTGGAGCTTGGTGCTGCCAGTGCCCGAAATGTACCTGAAATCTTTGATAGTAAGATGGTTAATAACCAGGTACATTTTTGTCTTAGATGAAGTCATTTTGTCTTGACCATTATAGAAGTCTTCTTCCTCTTACTCTCATCACAGGGATCCACCAGTCTTTCTACTGCCCACGACCATGCTTTTGTTATTAGGCCCCCACTAACATTCTGAAATCCTTGATCTGTCTTCCTCTTTCTTCATTCTCACAGCACTTTGTGATCAGTTCCCTGACACTAGGACTGGGGTTTTCTGGAACTGACATGAGCACAGGCTTTGCTACAGATACCAGTACCATGCTGATCTCTGTGGTCATAGGCTTCAAACTCATCTAAGCTCTAGGCTGGCACCTGTTTCCCTAAACTCCAGGCCTTTCCCAGTCAGGCTAATGCCAGTGGGCCTAGGCCAGCCAATGCAGACCAACCCCAGGCTCAGGTTGGCTTCTGTGGCCCTAGACTCCAGGACAGCACTTCACACCCAGGTTCTAGGCCAACCACATCACCATGGTGGCCTTAGTGACCCCAGGATCCAGGCTGACTGCTATGGACTCAGGTTCTAGACCATTCCCAGAGGTATGTCAGTTCCCATTGTCCCATATCCTAGTGTCACATTTCTATTGCATCCTGTTGTTAGGCCAGCTACCACAGACCCAGTCTATAGGATTATCCCTGAGGACCCAGGTTCCTGGCCTGCTGTATTAAATTCAGTGCCTTAAAGAGATTAAATATAATGGAGATACAGTATAATCAAATTCTCAAAAGTCAAGACAAAAGAGAATTTTGAAAGCAGCAAGAGAAAAGTAATCACAAGTTTCTCAGCAGAAAACTTGCAAGCCAGGAGAGAGTGGATGGTATATACAAAGTATTAAAAGCATGTAAACAAATGACAAACTTGCCAACCAAGAATATGATACCCAGCAAGGCTGTCCTTCAGAAGTGAAGGAGAGGGCTGAAGCATAGCTCCAGGGTTGGAGCATCTGTCTGGAAGTGAAGGAGAGCTAGGACTTCCCCAGACACACAAGAAATAAAAGATTCTATCACCCATCTTTCTTACAAGAAATACAAAACAGAGTTCTGTAAGTTGAAGTGAAAGGATGCTACCAACTTGAAAACATGGAAGTATGAAACTCACCACAAAGATAAAAATATCAAACTCAGAATAATACTATAATGGAAGTGAGGAGATACTTGTTAAATTCTAGTATAAAAGTTAAAAGACCAGAGTACTAAAATTATCTACAGTAATTTGCTAATAGATACATAGCATATGAAAATGTAAATGTGACATCAATAACAAAGTGTGGGGGCAGGAAAAGTTACAGAGTTTTTTATGTGTTGAAGTTATTAGCTAAAAATAGACAGTTATAGCTATAACTCAGTCATTAGAATGAAAATCAAAACTACATGGATATCCATCTTATTCCAGTAAGAATGGCTATCATCAAGACAACAAAAACAAATGCTGACAAGGTGATAGGGGAAGAAGTAACCCTTATATAGTGTTGGTGGGAATTTAAATTAGTGCCTCCCCTCTTTTGCCATTACTAGTTAGTTTAGAGGAAAGATAGTTATGGCTGAAACAAATTGCTATAGTTACAACAGATATTCTGGGAACATAGAGTAAAAATGAGTAAAGTCCTGAATATAAGACCTGAAACTATGAAATTATTAGAAGAAAAAAATAGGAAAAACACTTCAAGACATTAGTGTAATCAATGATTGGTTTTGGAGTATGACCCTTCCTTAAAGCATGGGAAACAAAAGCAAAAATAGACAAATGTATTATATCAAACAAAAAAGCTCCTGCACAGCTAAGGAAACAATGAGAATGAAAAGACAACATACAGAATGGGAGTCTTTTCATTCTTCTCCCAACAAGCAGGAAGACAGCATCAATCAGAATCAAACCCTGTGACATCCTGGACCCCTAGCTCATGGAAAGTCTCCCTATGCCACCCAAATGATGCCATTTCTCCCCTACAGCTGGCTCCAAAGCAACCTGCACGAAACTGCAGAAGATACAGGTGAGCATCACGCACCACACGTGACTCCCCTATGCACCCCCCAACCCGGGAAAGCACAGCCCCTGGGTGGACTGACCTCCCTCCGCCAGCAAAACTGAAAGTCCTAAATAGAAAACTGTAATCTAACACTGACATTGGGGTGGGGGGGGTGGAGGTGGAATGCTATACCCACCCTGGAGAACAGGAGAGAGGCAAAGAGCTGATCTCTCAATGCTGCTGCCAGGAGTGTGGCAAGGAACTGATCTCTGAGTGATGCACCATAAATCAACAAGGTTGAGAGAAGAGGTGGGCTGACAAGCCAACCACCTAGAGGAGCTGCCAACACCCAACAGAGATCTGGAGAGCCATAAAGACTAAGAGTGGGAAACTAACCTCCCAAAGCAGGACAGGAAGTGGATCCCATAGCCTATAACCAGGACAGAAGGCAGCATTCAAAACTGAATTGCCCCACCTTGCTGGGGGAGGAGCTGACCAAACAGAGCTGCAGCTGAAAAACACCACCTGCTGAAAACAGCTCTGACCATCCTGAATGTGCTGTCAATCTTACCTCACCTCACAACTCCAATTAATCTTGTGGACAGAAGGTCCAAGTACCACTCACAAGCCAGTCACTTGGTGAGACCACATCAGAGACTCCGCCTGAACACCAATACCAGGATTGGACACCTAAGGAATACACCAGAACTTTTATTAATAGACTGAACTAAACCAGGTTCCTGAACCTGGTGTTTTTAAAATTGTGTTTCTTTTTTTATTCCTGTATTATCAGCTCCATCATCACTAACCTCTTATCCCTATTCTCATCCTCTTTACTCTCCTTCCTCCTCCTGTACTGCAATCCATTGTTCTTCCTCCCAACTACTCTTTCTGCCCATTCTCATCCACTCTTTCCCCTGTCTTCACCTCTCCCTCCCATTTTCCACACTACCCCTCCCTCCTACACACTCACCACCTTCTGACTAGCCTACTCTACCAAACTGCACACAACCCCAGCCCACTGTAATCCCTGACACACAAACACCCTCACTACAACAACAGAAATACAACCACCCACACAAGGCCACAAAACCCAGCAACCCCCATAACTCTCAACCCACCCACCCACTCCTTTTCCCACCCCCACTTTTCTTAGTGCCACCTTTACCAATTCCCCATAATCTATAACTAACCTAATAACCATTACCTCCCCCTGACTGTTTACACATATTATCATCAAGGGTTTTCCATAGAATACATTAACAACTGGTCTGGCATTGAAACTGTGAACTTGTTAGTGCTAAATTATCTATCCAGATAGATAGAGCACATCAACCTAGCTAACAATCAAGTCAGCCACAACACAAAAATTAAATCAGGCAAAGAAATCAGGCAACCAAATCCACCAACTAGCCTACCAAAAATATAGTGGCACAGCACCAAGTGGAGTGATGGGAAGAAGAAGAAGGGATGGAAACCACTCTCCTCAAAAAAGTAACTCCATACAGAATTCAGTGGGAAAGAAGAAATGGATACTCAGTCCCTGACCTCAACAAAACAATGATAAATGTAACTAAGGAACTCAGTAATGCCCACAAAAAAACCCTCAAAGAAGAAATCTCTGAGAAATTCATGGGGAAGATATTAGACATGGTCAACCAGAATGTACAAGATGCACTCAAGAAATTTCAAGACACCAAAAACAAAGAAGATGAGATGACACAGAAAGAAATAAAGGAATTTAGAGAGGACCTCGACAAACACCAAAGTGAAACAAAGGACACTATAAAAAGATATATGAAATAAAGAGGACCACACAAGTTATAAAAGAAGAGTTGAACACAGATTTGCAAAACCTCAGAAGAAAGAATAAAACAGAAATCCTTGAAATTAAAAGTCCCTACAGTCAAACAAAAAACACAGTGGAAGGCCACTCCAGCAGACTAGAGTAAGTGGAAGACAGAATCTCAGAGCTCGAAGATAAAACAGAAATTAAAGAAAAAAACAGAAGAAATCTTAGTCAAACAACTCAAGAGCTGTGAAAGGAATATGCAAGAACTCAGCAACTCCATCAAAAGACCAAACCTGAGAATCATGGGCATTGAAGACGGAGAAGAGGTGCAAACCAAAGGGATACGTAACATTCAATTCAATAATAACAGAAAATTATCCAAATCTCAAGAAAGTTTTGTCCATTCAGGTACAGGAAGCCTCCAGGTCACCAAACAGACTTGAACAAAATGGAACCTCCCCATCATCAAAACAACAAGCATAGAGAACAGAGAAAGAATACTGAAGGCTGTAAGAGAGAAAAATCAACATATAAACGGAAACCCATCAAAATAACAGCAGATTTCTCAACAGAAACCTTAAAAGCAAGAAGGGCATGGAGTGAGGTATTTCAGGCAATGAATGAAAATAATTTCAACTGTAGGACACTCTACCCAGCAAAACTGTCATTCAAAATTGACAGAACAATAAAAATCTTTCACAATAAACAGAAACTAAAACAGTATATGACCAGCAAGCCACCACTACAGAAGATTCTGTGAGGAATTCTGCACACAGAAGATGAAAGTACACAAAACCATGAGAGGATGGGCAGCATCAAACAATAGGAGACAAGACAAGCAATCAGAGAGCAGCACTGATTTGACTGCACACAAACCCTTAAACAACAAAAACAACTAACCACATACCTATAAATATTAACACTGACTGTTAATAGACTCAACTCCCCCATCAAAAGATACCTTTTGGCAAACTGTATTAAAAAAGAAGATCTGACAATCTGTTGTTTACAAGAGACCCATCTTATTGCAGAAATAAACACTGACTTAGAGTGAAAGGCTGGAATAAGATTTACCATGCCAATGGCCCCCCAAAACAGGCAGGAGTAACAATACTTATATCAAAGTAGACTTCAAACTTACATTGGTCAATGAGATAAAGAAGGACACTTTATACTAACAAAAAGAGAATGTGGTATTTATACACAATGAAATTTTACTCAGCTACAAAGAAGAATGAAATTTTGTCATTCACAAGTAAATGCATAGAACTGGAGAACATCATCTTAAGTGAAGTTAGTCAGGCTCAGAAAGCCAAAAATTGCATGTTCTCCCTCATATGTGAATTATAGACCCAAAACAAATGCAGTAATATTATAGGACATGGGTCACACACTAAAGGAAGAACATGCATGGGAGAAATAGGGAAAGGGAAGGAAACCTAGAACTTGAATGCGGTTTATGTGCTCACTGTAGAGGAGTGAATATAGTAATCTTAAACTGGCAGAGTCCACTTTGGGAAGGGGACCAGGATGTAGTGAAGAGGTCTGGTAGAGATGAAACAATGTGGGTTGCAACACACATGTGCATGGAAGCAATGCTAGGAATCTCCATGTGTAGCTATCTTTATCCCAAACTAGCAAAAACGGTATGTTTTTCTTATTATCTCTTATGTTTTCTCTACAACAAAATTGGAGAAGAGGGTGGAATGCGTTCTGCCTGGAAGCAGAGGGGGTTGGGGGTTGTGGGGTGGGCAGGAGGTGGTACACATATAACTAAATGTAAAAATGATAAAAGGAGAAAAAAAATGACAATAAAAAAACTGAATGGGAGAAAACGCTTGCCAGTTATTTATCTGATAAAGGACATTTTTTTTGCAAAAATCCAAATAATCTGATTTTAAAATGTGTGAATGATCTGAATAGACACATTCAAAAGAAATACAAATAGCCAACAAGAATATGAAAAAATGCTCAAAGTCATGATCCACCAAGGAAATGCAAACCAAAACCACAATGTAGGGCTGGTTGTAGAGCTCGGTGGTAGAGCACTTGCCTAGTATGTACAAGGCCCTGGGTTTGATCCCTTGAACCACAAGCAAATAACCAACCCTACAATGAGATACCTTCTAACTCCTGTTGGAATGACTATCATAAAACAAGTAACAAATTTTGTCAAGGATATGGAGAAAAGGGATCTCTCATACATTATGGAGAATGTAAATTGATACAGTCATTTTGGAGAACAGCGCAGAAGACAACTAAAACTAGATCTTCCATGTGCTCCAGTTGGCCCACTTCTGACTATATGTCCAATAGATATGAAGCCAGCACACTAAAGAGATGGCCACATACCTATGTTTATTATGACAGTATTCACAGTAGCTAAGGCATGGAATCAAGTGAGGTGACCACCAATGGATGAATAAAGAAAATAAGACTTACATACACAATGGAATATTATTCAGCCACAAAGAAGAATGAAATATCATCATATGCAAAAACATGGATGGAACTGGAGATCATTATGCTAAGTGAAATAAGCAGAAACACAAAAGACAAGTACTTCATGTTTTCTCTCTTTTGCAGAATCTAAAAAACTTCAACCTGAATGCAAAGTAGTGATCACTAGAGGTTGTGAAGGGCTGGGGACGGAATGAATTTGATTAATGCATGGTGTTTGCATGTACTGAACTATAACACTGAACCCTATTAATATATGTAATTTATACATCTTAATAAAACATTTTTTAAAAAGAAAAAATTATATGTATGTGTCATCTCAGTAAATATTTGAGTGACTCCTGATTTTCAGGCATCTATTTTGCTCCCTTATATCCTGATTAAAAATCCAGTTTACCAGTGTTTTTACCCAGAGATTCTGCCCCAATACATGAGAGGTGTGATGGGAATCTACATTTATAACAGGTACCCTTAAGGATCGGTGATATAGCTAATCTGGAAGATGACATTTAGAAGTAGTGCTCTGGCATGATTGTAAAGTCAGACTGTTTAGGGAGGGAGAAACCAGCAGATGGGAAGAGAGGGGGAAAAGAGGGAGGGACAGAGAGAGGGGTGAGTATTATAGAAGCCTCAACTTAAAAACACCACCAACAAAACAAACAAAAAACCAAAAATAAACAGTGTTCTGGGAATATTTGCTCTCAGTGGGAGATTTGCTTTCCAATAGAATATATATAGATGAAAACATCAGTAAATTTAGAATGTTTGTTATGTTTTTGGAGAGATAGTGTATTTTCTAGTTTGGAATAAATTGAAGAGATCATGAGGGTAACACTGACAAAAGATATAAAAATCAATACAATAAAAATAATGACGACTGGCAGCTGACCAGAAAAATTTGCCTGTGTTTACAAGACAAAGAGTTAATAGTTAAAACACATAAGGTGATTATTCAAATTTATAAGAAATTAACAAATTTATAAAAATTAAGTTTCCCAGTAGATAAATGTGAAAATAAAAATGTATTTTTTTAAAGCAATTCAAAGAAGCTGAATTAAGCTTTGGATAGTATTTTATGCTTAATATAGCAGAAAAATTTAAGTGTCTAGGTCCTGGAATGTTGATTTAATTGGTGTAGATTTTCATTTTTGATAGTACTGTGATCATGGTAGAAAGTACCTTGTTCATAAGTCTCATTAACTATAAAAATGATTATCTAGTTTGATCTTAATGATATCAGTCTTTTTTGTAGCTAATACATAATTTTTATTTTATTACATATAATAATATTATTGTGTTGTAACTCCAGTCTTAGGATATTAGGGATGAAGTTTCATGATACAACTATTTTATAGCTCTTAACTAAAAGGGTGAGGAGATAACAGTACAATCAGGAGGATTGTGGGTCAAGGCCAGCCCAGGAAAATAGTTCTGTGTTGCCCTATCTCAAAAAAAAAAAAAACACCACAAAAAAAGGGCTGGTGGAGTGGCCCTGAGTTCACACCCAAGTACTGAAAAAATAAAGAAAATTTTTGTTTTGGTGTGCGGGGTACTGGGGATTGAAGTCAAGGTCCCGTAGCTCTACTACTGAGCTACATCATCTCCAGCATAACTTTTAGTTCTTTTTTTGTTGGTACTGGGGTTTGAACTCAGGGCTCCAATATCTGCTAGGCAGGCACTCTACTGCTTGAGCCATTTCACCATCCATCCCCTGTCCTGAGTATTCTTGAGATAGGGTCTTGAGGAACCATTTGCCTGGGCTGTCTTTGAACCATGATCCTCCTGATCTCTGCCACCTGAATAGCTAGGATTACAGGCATGAGCCTCAGGTGCCTGGCCCTACTTAACTTTTATTTTTTAATTTTTTCATGATATCAGTCTTAAAAATGTTTCTTAGGCATTCATCACAGAGATTGAAAAATTACCCTGAAGTTTATTGGAAACACAAAAGAACATGAACAGACAAGGTAATACTAAGCAAAAAGATCAGTGTGGGAAGTATCACAATACTTGACTCAAACTACACTACCAAGCCATAGCAATAAACACAGCATGGTACTGGCACAAAAACAGCTAAAAGGCCAGTGGAACAGAGTAGAGGAACTGGATATGAATCCACACAGCTATGCCCACGTAATTTTTGACAAAGTTGCCAAAAAAAATACGATGGAGAGAAGACAGCCTCTTCAGCAAATGGTGCTGGGAAAAGTGGCTATCTGCCTGTAAAAAACTGAAAGTAGATCCATGCCTGTCACCCTGTACTAGTATCAACTCAAAGTGGATTACGGACCTTAATATCAGACCTGAAACCTTGAGGTTAGTACAGGAAAGAGCAGGGAATTGTTGGGAACCGGCTTAGCAGCATTCCGACAAGGTTGGAATCTTCAGGTGCACCATGTCTCTATCACAGTGGAAAGCAACACTAAATGGTCTCCCTTGACTGAAAAGAGGTTTATACTTAGTCAAGGACACTGGCAGTAAGAATATAGAGTGGCAAAAATAGAAAGGTTGTAACTAGGTCAGAGTGTTTTGATGTTGAAGTCTCTTCCTTTTGTATAAAGCTGGCTGAGAAAAATAAAATGTTGCCAGTTGATCATCAGCCTTCTGGCCCTCTTGATATGTGTCTTGTCTGTTCATTCCTTCCCTGAGCCCTTTCGGGTCAAGGACCTCTGCAATCCAGGTAGGGAATACCCTGGAAACAATAGGGTTAGGCAATGACTTCCTCAGTAGAACTCCATCAGTTTAGCAACTCAGAGAAAGGATGGACAAATGGGACTATATGAAATTAAAAAGCTTCTGCACAACAAAAGGAACGGTCTCTAAATTGAAGAGACCACCCACAGAGTGAGAGAAAACCTTTGCTAGCGATATATCAGACAAGGGACTGATAACTAGAATATACAGAAAGCTCAAAAAACTAAACTCCCCCCAAATCAATGAATCAATAAAGAAATGGGCAGGTGAAGTAAACAGGACATTTTCAAAGGAAGAAGTCCAAATGGCTAAAAAACACATGAAAAAATCCTTGCCATCCCTGGCCATAAAGAAAATGCAAATCAAAACCACACCAAGTTTCCACCTCACTCCTGTTAGAATAGCCACCACCACCAACAACAAATGTTGGCGAGGATGCGGGGGAAAAGGAACCTTTATACACTGCTGGTGGGAATATAAACTAGTGCAACCACTTTAGAAAACAATATGGAGGCACCTTAAGAAACTAAACATAGATCTACCATATGATCCAGCAATCCCACTCCTAGGGATATACCCAAAGGAATGTGACTCAGGTTATTCCAGAGGCACCTGCCATACCCATGTTTATTGCAGCACTATTTACAATAGCCAAATTATGAAAACAGCCAAGATGCCCCACCACCAATGAATGGATTAAGAAAATGTGGTATTTATACACATTTACACATTTATATACATTTGTGGCATTTATTCAGCCACAAATAAAATGAAATTTTTTCATCGCAAGGAAATGGATGAACTGGATTCCAAGATGGCGGCTAGAGGTAGGAAGCAGAAAGCGACCCTCCTATAGTGAAATCTTGGAGAGACGTTGGAGACACACTTTGCAGGCATAATCACCGAGAAAAGGCATAACTTTGACTCCTCCACATCTCCAGCCGGCGCAGAGAATCTCCACTTCACGTTAAACGGAGAACCGAGGAGGCCCCCGGGGCCGCCAGTGGCCGGCGCCCATACGGCTTGGGAAGACGCGGACCAGGTGAGCTTCGCGGTACCGCGGTTCCCCCACAGACAAGCCTGGGCCAGAGCAGCATAGCCCCCTGGACAGACTGACCTCCACCCGGGAAAAAAAGAGAAACTGAGTACTAAGCAATAAGAACAGTTAAGACGCTGGAAAGAGGGTGGGGCGCCCTGAGCGCTGAAGATTGGGGGAAGGGAAGCCTTCCCGGGACTGTAAAGAAACGAGCCGGGCGGGCCGGAGAGGCTCTGGCGGGAGCGGGGCGCGCCAGCAACCAGGAGCGGGGACGCTTGTGAGAGGAGGGAAGACCCACTTCCCACGTGAACGGTAAATAAACACGCAGGCCTGACAACGCGGGGCAGTGTCGCCTTTCCCAGTGCTTGGAAAGGGAAAAGCCTGTAGCAGAGGCCCCCCTCCCCCGCACAGGAGAACTCTGAGCAAACAAAGCCTGTGGGACCAGGTGAGTGCTAAGCTCACCCCAGAGATCTGCATAAATAACGCCGCCAGCTACAGGCTGAGAGCAGCAGGCAGGCAAGCCACAGTTGCAGATACCACTCTCAGAACGGCCTCCAGACGCTTTTTTTTTTCTTTTTCTCCCTACCTTTGATGAGAGAACAACCGAATTATACCTGCAAGCCAAAAAACTTACTGAAACTATTGCATTTGAACTGGGGACACTTGGTGGGGCTTTTTTTTTTTCTTCTGTGTGTGTGTGAGTGTAGTTTTGTTCTACTTTATGCATCCCCTTTGATGAGACAACTACAGAACAACATCTGAGGCACCAACTCCAAGACTGGAGATTGAGACGGACATCCAAATTATTAAGACTGAAATTGCATTGCATATAAACTTAGAAGTTTTTTGGTTTTTTGGTTTTTTTTGTTTTTTTTAATTTTCTATTTTCCATTTTATTTTAATTCATTTTTATAAATAGATATTACTTTCATATACTTATTTTTTATTTTTTTTATCTTTGATTTTCAATCCTCTCTCTGTCACTCTATTGTCTGTTCAGCTTACTGTCGATTAGTACACTAACACTCCCTGTTTATACCTTTGAAACTCTCTTGTCTGATACCTTGTTCTGCTTTCTCCCTCTTGTCTGTATATTTGTTTTGCCCTTTTCTTTAACTTCTTGCTTTCCATCTCAGCTCACTCTTCCATTCTCAATATTACCATTGTTATTATTACAAGCTAGAAAATACTTAATTACACACAGTACAGGGACAGTAACAACACCAAGGACAATGACTGGAAGACAGAAAAAACAAGGAAACCAGTTTCCCACAGCAAAAAATTAGTACAGGAACCAGAGGGGAATGAAGAGAACAGAAAAACAGAGCCAGACTCCAACAAAATGAAGATAAACTATGCCAAAGGACCCAATGAAGCCTACAAGAATAATTTAAAAGAAGACATACTACAAGTACTCAATGAGAATTTTATAGAGATGATACTGGATAGGGTCAACCAAAATGTACAGGAGACACTCAAGAAATTCCAAGACAATAAAAATAGAGAATTTGAAAAAGCAAAAGAAGAAATAAAGGAAACCATAGAAGCACTGTATAAACACCAAAATGAAAGAGAGAACACAATGAATAAATGGATAAATGAACTCAGGACAAAAATAGACAACAATAAAGAAGAAAACAGCCAGGATATGGAAAACCTCAGAAAAAAGAACGAAACAGAACTGCAAAACAAAACGGAAGGCCAATCCAGCAGAATAGAACAAACAGAAGACAGAATCTCAGAACTTGAAGATGAAATGGTAATTAAAGGAAAAACTGAAGAACTACTAATTAAACAACTCAAGACCTGTGAAAAGAAAATGCAAGAACTCACCGACTCCATCAAAAGACCAAACTTGAGAATCATGGGCATCGAAGAAGGAGAAGAGGTGCAAGCGAAGGGAATGCGTAATATATTCAACAAAATAATAACGGAAAATTTCCCAAATCTAGAGAAAGATATTCCCATACAAATGCAAGAGGCCTCTAGGACACCAAACAGACCAGATCAAAATAGAACTACTCCACGACATATCATCATTTAAACAACAAGTTCAGAAACTAAGGAAAGAATATTGAAGGCTGCAAGAGAGAAAAAACAAGTAACATACAAAGGTAAACCCATCAAAATCACAGCAGACTTCTCAACAGAAACATTAAAAGCAAGAAGAGCGTGGGGTGAGATCTTCCGGGCACTGAATGAAAATAACTTCAACCCCAGGATACTCTACCCAGCAAAGCTATCATTCAAAATAGATGGAGCAATAAAAGTCTTCCATGATAAGCAGAAACTAAAACAATATGTGACCACAAAGCCACCATTACAAAAGATTCTGCAAGGGATCCTGCACACAGAAAGTGACACCCAACTTAACCATGAAAAGGCAGGCAGCACCAAACCACAGGATAAGAAAAAGCAAGACAGTAGAGAGTAACATCAAGTTAGGTACACACAATCAAACCTTCAAACAACTAAGATAACTAAATGGCAGGAATCACCACATACCTTTCAGTACTAACACTTAATGTTAATGGACTTAATTCACCCATCAAAAGACACCGTTTGACAAAATGGATTAAAAAAGAAGACCCAACAATTTGTTGCTTACAGGAGACTCATCTCACCGACAGAAATAAGCATATGCTTAGGATGAAAGGCTGGAAGAAGATTTACCAAGCCAATGGCCCCCGAAAACAAGCAGGAGTAGCAATACTTATCTCTGACAAAGTAGACTTCAAACCTACATTGATCAAACAAGATAAAGAAGGACATTCCATACTAATAAAAGGGGAAATAGACCAAAAGGAAATAATAATCATCAATCTGTACGCACCCAATGTCAACGCACCCAATTTCATCAAACATACCCTGAAAGACCTAAAAGCATATATAAACGCCAACACAGTGGTTGTGGGAGACTTTAACACTCCATTATCATCAATAGATAGGTCATCCAAACAAAAACTCAATAAAGAAATCCAAGATCTAAAATATGCAATAGATCAAGTGGACCTAGTAGATGTCTACAGAACATTTCATCCAACCTCTACACAATATACATTCTTCTCAGCAGCCCATGGAACCTTCTCCAAAATAGATCATATCCTAGGGCACAAAGCAAGCCTCAGCAAATATAAGAAAATAGAAATAATACCATGCATACTATCTGACCACAATGCAGTAAAAGTAGAACTCAACAACAAAAGTAAAGACAAAAAACATGCAAACAGCTGGAAACTAAATAACTCATTACTTAATGAAGAATGGATCATCGATGCAATAAAAGAGGAAATTAAAAAGTTCCTAGAAGTCAATGAAAATGAAAACACAACCTACCAGAACCTATGGGACACAGCTAAGGCAGTCTTGAGAGGAAAGTTTATAGCCATGAGTGCATATATTAAAAAGATTGAAAGATCCCAAATCAATGACCTAATGATACATCTCAAACTCCTAGAAAAAGAAGAACAAGCAAATCCCAAAACAAATAGAAGGAGAGAAATAATAAAAATAAGAGCTGAAATCAACGAAATAGAAACCAAAAAAACCATACAAAGAATTAATGAAACAAAAAGTTGGTTCTTTGAAAAAATAAACAAGATCGATAGACCCCTGGCAAACCTGACTAAAATGAGGAGAGAAAAAACCCAAATTAGTAGAATCAGGAATGCAAAAGGGGAGATAACAACAAACACCATGGAAGTCCAGGAAATCATCAGAGACTACTTTGAGAACCTATATTCAAATAAATTTGAAAATCTAAAAGAAATGGACAGATTTCTAGATACATATGATCATCCAAAACTGAACCAAGAGGAAATTAATCACCTGAATAGACCTATAACACAAAATGAAATTGAAGCAGCAATCAAGAGTCTCCCCAAAAAGAAAAGTCCAGGACCTGATGGATTCTCTGCTGAATTCTATCAGACCTTTAAAGAAGAACTGATACCAACCCTCCTTAAACTGTTCCATGAAATAGAAAGGGAAGGAAAACTGCCAAACACATTTTATGAAGCCAGTATTACACTTATCCCAAAACCAGGCAAAGACACCTCCAAAAAGGAGAACTATAGGCCAATCTCCTTAATGAACATTGATGCAAAAATCCTCAACAAAATAATGGCAAATCGAATTCAGCAACACATCAAAAAGATTATTCACCACGACCAAGTAGGCTTCATCCCAGGGATGCAGGGGTGGTTCAACATACGAAAATCAATAAACGTAATAAACCACATTAACAGAAGCAAAGACAAAAACCACTTGATCATCTCAATAGATGCAGAAAAAGCCTTTGATAAGATCCAACATCATTTCATGATAAAAGCTCTAAGAAAACTAGGAATAGAAGGAAAGTTCCTCAACATTATAAAAGCTATATATGACAAACCTACAGCCAGCATTATACTTAATGGAGAAAAATTAAAACCATTCCCTCTAAAATCAGGAACCAGACAAGGATGCCCACTATCTCCACTCCTATTCAACATAGTACTGGAATTCCTAGCCAGAGCAATTAGGCAAGAAGAAGGAATAAAAGGAATACAAATAGGTAAAGAAACTGTCAAAATATCCCTATTTGCAGACGACATGATCCTATACCTTAAAGACCCAAAAAACTCTACTCAGAAGCTTCTAGACATCATCAATAGCTATAGCAAGGTAGCAGGATATAAAATCAACATAGAAAAATCGTTAGCGTTTCTATACACTAACAATGAGGAAACGGAAAAAGAATGTATGAAAACAATTCCATTTACAATAGCCTCAAAAAAAATCAAATACCTAGGTGTAAACCTAACAAAAGATGTGAAAGACCTCTACAAGGAAAACTATACACTTCTGAAGAAAGAGATTGAGGAAGACTATAGAAAGTGGAGAGATCTCCCATGCTCATGGATTGGTAGAATCAACATAGTAAAAATGTCTATACTCCCAAAAGTAATCTACATGTTTAATGCAATTCCCATCAAAATTCCAATGACATTCATCAAAGAGATTGAAAAATCTACTGTTAAATTTATATGGAAACACAAGAGGCCACGAATAGCCAAGGCAATACTCAGTCAAAAGACCAATGCAGGAGGTATCACAATACCTGACTTCAAACTATATTACAAAGCAATAATAATAAAAACAGCATGGTACTGGCACAAAAACAGACATGAAGACCAGTGGAACAGAATAGAGGATCCAGATATGAAGCCACACAACTATAAGCAACTTATCTTTGACAAAGGAGCTAAAAATATACGATGGAGAAATAGCAGCCTCTTCAACAAAAACTGCTGGGAAAACTGGTTAGCAGTCTGCAAAAAACTGAAACTAGATCCATGTATATCACCCTATACCAAGATTAACTCAAAATGGATCAAGGATCTGAATATCAGACCCCAAACTCTTAAGTTGATACAAGAAAGAGTAGGAAATACTCTGGAGTTAGTAGGTATAGGTAAGAACTTTCTCAATGAAACCCCAGCAGCACAGCAACTAAGAGATAGCATAGATAAATGGGACCTCATAAAACTAAAAAGCTTCTGTTCATCAAAAGAAATGGTCTCTAAACTGAAGAGAACACCCACAGAGTGGGAGAAAATATTTGCCAACTATACATCAGACAAAGGACTGATAACCAGAATATACAGGGAACTTAAAAAACTAAATTCTCCCAAAACTAATGAACCAATAAAGAAATGGGCAGGTGAACTAAACAGAACTTTCTCAAAAGAAGAAATTCAAATGGCCAGAAAACACATGAAAAAATGCTCACCATCTCTAGCAATAAAGGAAATGCAAATTAAAACTACACTAAGATTCCACCTCACCCCTGTTAGAATAGCCATCATCAGCAACACCACCAACAACAGGTGTTGGCGAGGATGCGGGGAAAAAGGAACCCTCTTACACTGTTGGTGGGAATGTAGACTAGTACAACCACTCTGGAAAAAAATTTGGAGGCTACTTAAAAAGCTGGACATCGATCTACCATTTGATCCAGCAATACCACTCTTGGGGATATACCCAAAAGACTGTTACTCCAGAGGCACCTGCACATCCATGTTTATTGCGGCACTATTCACAATAGCCAAGTTATGGAAACAGCCAAGATGCCCCAGCACTGACGAATGGATTAAGAAAATGTGGTACCTATACACAATGGAATTTTATGCAGCCATGAAGAAGAACGAAATGTTATCATTCGCTGGTAAATGGATGGAATTGGAGAACATCATTCTGAGTGAGGTTAGCCTGGCCCAAAAGACCAAAAATCGTATGTTCTCCCTCATATGTGGACATTAGATCAAGGGCAAACACAACAAGGGGATTGGACTATGAGCACATGATAAAAGCGAGAGCACACAAGGGAGGGGTGAGGATAGGTAAGACACCTAAAAAACTAGCTAGCATTTGTTGCCCTTAATGCAGAGAAACTAAAGCAGATACCTTAAAGCAACTGAGGCCAATAGGAAAAGGAGACCAGGAACTAGAGAAAAGGTTAGATTAAAAACAATTAACCTAGAAGGTAACACCCACGCACAGGAAATCAATGTGAGTCAATGCCCTGTATAGCTATCCTTATCTCAACCAGCAAAACCCCTTGTTCCTTCCTATTATTGCTTATACTCTCTCTACAACAAAATTAGAGATAAGGGCAAAATAGTTTCTGCTGGGTATTGAGGGGGGGAGCGGGAGGGGGTGGAGTGGGTGGTAAGGGAGGGGGTGGGGTCAGGGGGGAGAAATAAACCAAGCCTTGTATGCACATATGAATAATAAAAGAAAAATGAAAAAAAAAAAAAAAAAAAAAAAAAAAGAAATGGATGAACTGGAGAACATCATCTTAAGCAAAGTTAGTCAGGCTCAGAAGGCCAAAAATCTCATGTTCTCCCTGATATGTGGATGATAGACCTAAAACAAATGCAGTAATATTATTGGACATGGGTCACACACTAAGGGGAGAATGTGCACAGCGAGGATAGGGAAAGGGAAGAAGACCAAAAACTAGAATGTGGTTGATGTGCTTACTGTATAGGAACTCAATATAGTAATCTTAAACTGGCAGGGGGCCACTATGGGAATGGGACTAGGAAGTAGTGAAGCGGTCTGGTAGAGATGAACCAATTTGGATTGTAATACACATATGCATGGAAACAGCACAAGGAGTCTCCCTGTATAGCTATCTTTACCTCAAACTATCAAAAACACTATGTTTCTCTTATTATCTTTTACACTTTCTCTTTAACAAAATTGGGGAATAAGAAGTTCTATCTGGAAGTGTAGGGGGGGGTGAGAGGTAGGGGGTGGGGGGTGGGGTGTGTGGCCCAAATAATGTATACACATGTAAGTAAATGTAAAAATAGTAAAATAAAGTAAAAAAAATGTATCTTAGGAAGATGGTTTAACAGAATATAAATGTTTAATTGGAAATTGGATAACTGTGGAACAAATGAATCATTTTATGACATTGATAAAATAGACCATTATAAAAGTCAGAATTACAGAGACATATATTATCCTCATCCATAAAGAAAACAATACCCCCAAAATTGTTTGTGGTTAACAAATATGGGTGAAAAATCTTAATGTTAAAATCCTAAGTTTAACAAGAGGCTACGAATAGCCAAGGCAATACTCAGTCAAAAGAACAATGCAGGAGGTATCACAATACCTGACTTCAAACTATATTACAAAGCAATAACAATAAAAACAGCATAGTACTGGCACAAAAACAGACATGAAGACCAGTGGAACAGAATAGAGGATCCAGATATGAAGCCACACAACTATGAGCAACTTATCTTTGACAAAGGAACTAAAAATATACGATGGAGAAATAGCAGCCTCTTCAACAAAAACTGCTGGGAAAACTGGTTAGCAGTCTGCAAAAAACTGAAACTAGATCCATGTATATCACCCTATACCAAGATTAACTCAAAATGGATCAAGGATCTTAATATCAGACCCCAAACTCTTAAGTTGATACAAGAAAGAGTAGGAAATACTCTGGAGTTAGTAGATATAGGTAAGAACTTTCTCAACGAAACCCCAGCAGCACAGCAACTAAGAGATAGCATAGATAAATGGGACCTCATAAAACTAAAAAGCTTCTGTTCATCAAAAGAAATGGTCTCTAAACTGAAGAGAACACCCACAGAGTGGGAGAAAATATTTGCCAACTATACATCAGACAAAGGACTGATAACCAGAATATACAGGGAACTTAAAAAACTAAATTCTCCCAAAACTAATGAACCAATAAAGAAATGGGCATGTGAACTAAACAGAACTTTCTCAAAAGAAGAAATTCAAATGGCCAGAAAACACATGAAAAAATGCTCACCATCTCTAGCAATAAAGGAAATGCAAATTAAAACCACACTAAGATTCCACCTCACCCCTGTTAGAATAGCCATCATCAGCAACACCACCAACAACAGGTGTTGGCGAGGATGCGGGGAAAAAGGAACCCTCTTACACTGTTGGTGGGAATGTAGACTAGTACAACCACTCTGGAAAAAAATTTGGAGGCTACTTAAAAAGCTGGACATCAATCTACCATTTGATCCAGCAATACCACTCTTGGGGATATACCCAAAAGACTGTTACTCCAGAGGCACCTGCACATCCATGTTTATTGCGGCACTATTCACAATAGCCAAGTTATGGAAACAGCCAAGATGCCCCAGCACTGACGAATGGATTAAGAAAATGTGGTACCTATACACAATGGAATTTTATGCAGCCACGAAGAAGAACGAAATGTTATCATTCGCTGGTAAATGGATGGAATTGGAGAACATCATTCTGAGTGAGGTTAGCCTGGCTCAAAAAACCAAAAATCGTATGTTCTCCCTCATATGTGGACATTAGATCAAGGGCAAACACAACAAGGGGATTGGGCTATGAGCACATGATAAAAGCGAGAGCACACAAGGGAGGGGTGAGGATAGGTAAGACACCTAAAAAACTAGCTAGCATTTGTTGCCCTTAACGCAGAGAAACTAAAGCAGATACCTTAAAGCAACTGAGGCCAATAGGAAAAGGGGAACAGGTACTAGAGAAAAGATTAGATCAAAAAGAATTAACCTAGAAGTTAACACCCACGCACAGGAAATCAATGTGAGTCAATGCCCTGTATAGCTATCCTTATCTCAACCAGCAAAACCCCTTGTTCCTTCCTATTATTGCTTATACTCTCTCTACAACAAAATTAGAGATAAGGGCAAAATAGTTTCTGCTGGGTATTGAGGGGGGGGGAACGGGAGGGGGCGGAGTGGGTGGTAAGGGAGGGGGCGGGGGCAGGGGGGAGAAATGAAACAAGCCTTGTATGCACATATGAATAATAAAAGAATAATGAAAAAAAAAAATCTCTACCACCTCCCAATAACAACAACAACAAAAAATCCTAAGTTTAAAAAAAATCCTTAATTATTCACCATTTAATAACAAACATTTCCTAATACACAGCAAAGTTAAAAGAAATTGCGAGTGAATATCCATGGACCCAAAAAGTTAATTCTACTTTAACAAGGTGTTATATCTCTTAAAACTATCTACCTTAATATTTTTATATGTGTTTTCCAGTGGAAGTTAAAAAATTTCCCCAGCTATCAAGTAATAAGGTGCTTTCTTCTGGAGAGATTTGTGGTTAACACAGATAAATTGTAAACTTCCATTATGAAGTTTGGAAGGACTTCTTGCAAGTGTGTATGTGGCCACCAGGTGTAGCTCTGGACTCACAGCATCCTGTGATGAGCATCTGCATGGAAAGTTTAAAAAGGTGACTTCTCAATGAAATCAGACTTGTTTTGGTTATTTGAGGGAGAGTACAATAAATTTATCCTTCATTAAGATCTAGGGTAATTAAATTATCCTGATACAAAATCTGAAAAGATTGCAAGGAAAGTCTTCACCACAGTTTCTCTTACCTGGAACATGACTTCCTTGCTACATAGCCTCCAGGTACAAAGTTTTGAGTTATGTAGCAAATATATTTGTGTTAGTAGCTGTTTGAAATGATTTTAGGAGTTTTTAGGAAGACTGAAGGACATGCAAATATTTAGAATTTTTTAATGTGATTATTTGATTACTGTCTATATCTTTGTAATCCATAAGGTTTGAGACAATACCCACCACAGGTATTCAGTAAATATGTTTCTTTTTGGTGGCACGGGTTTGAACACAGGGCCTCACAGTTACTAGGCAGGTGCTCTTACCTCTTGAGCTACTCTGCCAGCCCTATTTTAAAAAAGAAAGTAGAACCTACCTCTATTGATTTGTTTTAACCCAAAATACGTTCTTTTCTTTTTTCCTTAAAGAGTAAGTTTCTATGTTTACAATGTCACCAACTGTCAACTTATTTCTACTTGTTGGAAAATAAAATCATGGAGACAAAAATCCGATGATCAAGTAAGCTAAACTGTCTACTGGAATAACTGTGAGGATAGATTTTCCAATCTAAAGTATTTTTAAAGGAGAAAATATTCAATATATCAAAATAGTCTTTTCACTGAATGAAGCTATTCAGAGCGAAATTCTCACAAGAGTGAGAATTTTACTGTAAGTTAAGAAGACGTTTTCTCAAAGATCTTCATGTCATGCTTTTAAATATCTGATAGAATGGTAGAGATTCTTTACAGGAGAAGACAAGCACAACACATTAAAGCCACTGTTTGTAAAACGACTCCTATTTTATAGGAAGAGGAAATTCCAGAGAAATAAGACCACAAATTTACTTGGCCCAAGAATTAAGTCATTAACCTACTATTTCTGCTGTGTTACTATATTCTGCTTTTACATATATTATTTCAGCTAATGCTTATTGACCAGGAAGAATCATTGTGTCTAGCTTGAAGGTCTGTGTCTGAGGTCTTTTCTGTACTCTTTCATTTCTTTCAAAGGTAAGAAATGTGTATAGAGTGTGTCTGTCTTGCGTACCTCCCTCCTGCTTTCTCTCTGCCTTTTCCCTTTCTCCTTTTTGTCTCTCCTCCTTTTGCCATTACTATTTACTTTAGAGGAAAGATAGTTACTGCTGAAACAATTAAATTGCTATATTTACAACAGATATTCTGGGAACATAAAATATTTCTTGAAAAAGTTCATACTATAGACTTAAATTATTATCACCATGTTTTCTTAACTTCCCAAAATGTTATGCAGATTAACGTTTTGACATATATTTGCTTTTCCTTGGACGTCATGATTCATTTTTATCTGATATCAGGTCCATTTATGGCAATCATCTGTTGACTACAAATTACAGTTGCTGTGACAAACAGCATATGAAAAATGCAGCATAATTTTGATCATGATTACTGTACTTGCCTGAGTCATGGCTTGCATCATCTCCAATCCGATTTATGATTCACAAAATTTTATTTCCACTTCATCCTTCTAATCCCCCTCATCAGCAAGAGTAGATAAATATGTGACGGCACTTTGTTTCTGTAGAAAAACCTGAGTAATTTCTTGTGAACTGTTATAAAAATTCTCAGAGTCTTTTTTTTCTTTAAAGTAAACAATATTCTTTATCCCCACTAGTCACTTTTTGCCCTGTCTCATAGTGTGTTTAAAATAATGCTTAGAGGTTATAAAATTGATTACTAAGTAATGAGCTTGACAAAATTCTTTCATTGAATTTTTGCAAGTTGGGAAGAGATGTGGTTTGTTATAGCACTGAAATTAGCACATTTGGAAAGAAAAATCTGAGCCTAGGTAGCCAGAGACGACTTACATCTAATTAACTAAACCCCCAGACTCTGTTACAACAGCTGATTTGAAAATGCACTTTGGAGACTTGGGGGCATCCAAGTGGTAGACCACTTGCCTAGGATGTATGAGACCCCAGGTCTACAAATTCCCAGTACCACAAAACAAAGCAAAATGTCCTTTGGCTGACAGTTTAATCAATTGCTTTTTAAAAAAACAAATTTAAAAATTGAGACATAATATTCATATATCCTATGGAGTACATTATGATAATTTGATACGTGTATAATAATCAAATCTCAGAGTAAGAAGAATTTCCACCTCTTTAATCATTCTTCTGTGTTGGACCTTCTACTTCCCCAGTCATTTTGAATGTATCATAGATTATTTCAGTCAACAGTTACCCTCCTGTACTATGAAAATCCTGTGCTTTGGTGCCTCTTACCGAGTTTCTCTCTGGCCTGTCTCCCTGCTGCCCTTTCTAGTCTCCAGGGACTACTACTCCATTCTGGTTTACTTAGATTTTCTGTTTCTTCTTGATTCAATTTTGGTGGACTGTATCTGTTCAGGAATTTATCCATTTTTTCCAGTTTTCTCAGTTTTTTAAACAGAGCAGTTTCTTATGATCCTTTGTATTTTGGTGGTATCAGTTCTAATATTTCCTTTTTCATCTGATCTAATTAATTAATTAACCAATCAACATTTCATGGTACTGAGGTTTGAACTCAGGGTCTCAGGCTTGTTAGCTGGATGCTCTACCACTTGAGTCACTCCCCCGTCCTTTTTTGGCTTTTAGTTATTTTTCAGATAGGGTCTCATGTTTTTGCCTCAGACCAGCCTCAGACCACAGTCTTTCTACCTATGCCTCCTGTCTAGCTGGCCTTGCTTATTTGTTGGGATGGGGTCTAGATAACTTTTTTGCTTGGCTGGTCTCAAACTGTGATTCTCTGGACCTCCACCCCTCCCCCACTATCTGGGATTACAGATATGAGCTGCCGAGCCCAGCTCTGATTTTATTTGTGTCTTCTCTCTCTTTCTCTTTATTTTGGTTACTCTAGCTAAATGCTTGTCAATTTTGTTTATCCATTTAAGTAATCTTTTGGCCAGAACCAGTGGCTCAGGCCTGTAATCCTAGCTACTTTGGAGGCAGAGATCCATAGGATCACAGTTCAAGACTAGCCCAGGCAAAAAGTTTAGGAGACACCAACTTAAACAATAGCTGGGTAAAATGGTACATGATTGTCATCCCAGCTATTGCATAAATAGGAGGACTGTGAATCAGGCTAGCTTGGGCATAAAGTGAGACCCTTTCTCAAAAAACAATCAAAGGAAAAGGGGCTGGAGGTATGGCATAAGTGGTAGAGAGCCTGCCTAGTAAATGAGGCTCTGAGTTCAACCCCCATCCCCCAGTACAAAAAAAAATCTTTTGTGTTGGTTTTTAGTTTTGATTTCATTTATTTCTGCTCTGATATTTAAATGTTTCTTTCCTTCTGCTAATTTTAGATTTGGTTTTTTCTTGGTTTTCTAAGTGTACTTTTTGGTTATTTATTTGACTTCTTTCTATTTTTGTGGCATATGAATTTATTGCTCCAAATGTCCCACTTAGTACTGATTTTTTCATATCCCACAGATTTTGATGTGTTGTCATTTTAATTTTTTAAACCTTTTTGAACTTCTTCAATTATCAATGGTTATTTGGGAATATGTTGTTCAATTTCTATGTGTTTGTGAACTTTCCATTCTTTATCTTGTTTTTGTAGTTTTATTCCTTTGTGGCTTGAGAAGATATATGACATAATTTCAGTTTTTAAAAATTTATTGAGCTTTGGTTTGTGGCCTAACATATGAAGTATCCTGGACAATGTTCCATGTGTAAATGAAAAGAATATCTATCCTTATGCTGTTGGGAGAATTACTGTGTGAGTGTCTGTTAGGTTCATCAGCTCAGATACTTCTTTGTTGATATTCTGTCTGGATGATCTGTTTATTTAAGAAAGCGAGGTGTTGATGTCCATACTATTATAGTATTGAAGTCTGTGTTAGCCAGTTTTTCATTGTTGTGACAGATACCTGAGAAAAAACAACTTAAGGAAGGAAGAGTTTATTTTGGCTCATGATTTCAGAGGTTTCAGTACAAGGCTGGCTGAATTCATTGCTTTGGTCTCAAGTGAGGCAGAATATGATGGTGGTGGGAGCATGTGTCAGAGGCTGCTTATGAAGACGTAGCAAGTAACAGGAAGGGACCACAGCCAAGATATACCCTTCAAAGGCGCACCCCCCAGTGACCCACTTCCTTGTAGCCCCACCCTCCACAGTTCTACTGCCTCCCAATTGTCTATTCAAATTTTGAATCCATCAGTGGATTAAGTCATTGATGAGGTCAGAGCGCTCATGATCTAATTGTCTCTGGCAATGCCCTTCAGACACACCCAGAGGTGTGATTTACTAATCTCTTAGCCATCTTTCAATCCAATCAAGTTTAAAATCAAGATTGACCACCACAGAGTCTATATCTCCCTTTAGACCTAATAATGTTAACTTTATCTATTTGGGTGATCCCATGTTGGGTATGTATATATATACACAATTGTTATATCTTTTTACTGAATGATTGTTTTATTAATATATAATAACTGTTGTCTGTCTTAGGATTTGATTTTACGTTTGCTTTATTTGATGAGTATAGCTAGTTCTGCTCACTTTTGCTTCCATTTCTATTATATATCATTTTCCAGTTCTTCATTTTTAATATGCCTGTCTTTATCAGTGAGATTCTTGTACACAGAATGTATTTGAGTCTTTTTTTTTTTTTGGCTACACTGGGGTTTGAACTCAGGGCTTCATGCTTGTGAGGCAAGGGCTCTATTCCTTGAGCCATACCTCTTAGCCCCCTTTCCTCTGGCTGTTTTGGAGACAGAATTTTGCTTTTTACTCAGGCTGCTCTGGACCACAATCCTATTGTACATTTTGAGGCATATCTGGGATGACAGACATGCACCATTGAGATGGGCTCTCACAAACTTTTTTCTTTTGCCTGGGCTGGCCTGGAACTGTGATCCTCCCCATCTCAGCCTCCTGAGTAGCTTGGGATGACAAGCATGTACTAGCATGCCCACTATTGGTTGACACGAACTTCCTGCCCAGGCTAGCCTTAACTTCAATCCACCCAATCTCAGCCTCCCAAGTAGCTAGGATTATAGGTAGGAGCCACTGGTGCATGGCTGGATCTTTTTTTAAAAATCTGTTTAACCAGTCTATGTCTTTTTATTGGTTAATTTAAGGTTATTGAAGATTATTACTGATATCTATGAACTTCCTCCTGTCACATATTAGTTGTTTTTCTGCTTGATTTGTATATTTTTCTTCCTTTTCATCTCTTTTTAAAAAATTTTTATTTTATTCATATGTGCATACACTGTTTGGGTCATTTCTCCCCCCTTTCCCCAGGCCCCTCCCTTCCCCCCCCACACCCTCCCTTACCTCCCCCTTACCCCTCACTACCTGGCTGAAACTATTTTGCCCTAATCTCTAATTTTGTTGAAGAGATTATAAGCAATAATAGGAAGGAACAAGGGTTTTTCCTAGTTGAGATAAGGATAGCTATACAGGGAGTTGACTCACATTGATTTCCTGTGTGTGTGTGTTACCTTCTAAGTTAATTTGTCTTGATCTAACCTTTTCTATAGTTCCTGGTCCCCTTCTCCTATTGGCCTCAGTTGCTTTAAACTATCTGCTTTAGTTTCTCTGCGTTGAGGGCAAGAAATGCTAACTAGTTTTTTAGGTGTTTTACCTATCCTCATACCTCCCTTGTGTGCTCTTTCTTTTATCATGTGATCAAAGTCCAATCCCCTTGTTGTGTTTGCCCTTGATCTAATGTCCACATATGAGGGAGAACATAGGATTTTTGGTCTTTTGGGCCAGGCTAGGCCTCACTCAGAATGATGTTCTTCACTTCCATCCATTTACCTGCAAATGATAACATTTCATTCTTCTTCATGGCTGCATAAAATTCCATTGTGTATAGATACCACATTTTCTTAATCCATTCGTCAGTGCTGGGGCATCTTGGCTGTTTCCATAACTTGGCTATTGTGAATAGTGCTGCAATAAACATGGGTGTGCAGGTGCCTCTGGAGTAACCTGTGTCACATTATTTTGGGTATATCCCCAAGAGTGATATTGCTGGATCATATGGTAGATCAATGTTTAACTTTTTAAGTAGCCTCCAATTTTTTTTCCAGAGCAGTTGTACTAGTTTACATTCCCACCAACAGTGTAAGAGGGTTCCTTTTTTCCCGCATCCTCGCCAACACCTGTTGTTGGTGGTGTTGCTAATGATGGCTATTCTAACAGGGGTGAGGTGGAATTTTAGTGTGGTTAATTTGCATTTCCTTTATTGCTAGAGATGGTGAGCATTTTTTCATGTGTTTTCTGGCCATTTGAATTTCTTCTTTTGAGAAAGTTCTGTTTAATACACTTGTCCATTTCTTTATTGGCTCATTAATTTGGGAGAATTTAGTTTTGTAAGTTCCCTATATATTCTGGTTATCAATCCTTTGTCTGATGTATAGCTGGCAAATATTTTCTCCCACTCTGAGGGTGGTCTCTTCAGTTTAGAGACCATTTCTTTTGTTGAGCAGAAGCTTTTTAGTTTTATGAAGTCCCATTTATCTATGCTATCTCTTAGTTGCTGAGCTGCTGGGGTTCCATTGAGAAAGTTCTTGCCTATACCTATTAGTTCCAAAGTATTTCCTACTCTTTCCTGTACCCACTTTAGAGTTTGGGGTCTGATATTAAGATCCTTGATCCATTTTGAGTTAATCTTGGTATAGGGTGATATACATGGATCTAGTTTCAGTTTTTTGCAGACTGCTAACCAGTTTTCCCAGCAGTTTTTGTTGAAGAGGCTGCTTTTTCTTCATCATATATTTTTAGCGCCTTTGTCAAAGACAAGTTGGTTATAGTTGTGTGGCTTCATATCTGGGTGCTCTATTCTGTTCCACTGGTCTTCATGTCTGTTTTTGTGCCAGTACCATGCTGTTTTTATTGTTATTTCTTTGTAATAGAGTTTGAAGTCAGGTATTGTAATACCTCCAGCATTGTTCTTTTGACTGAGTATTGCCTTGACTATTCGTGGCCTCATGTGTTTCCATGTAAATTTAACAGTAGATTTTTTCAATCTCTTTAATGAATGTCATTGGAATGTTGATGGGAATTGCATTAAACATGTAGATTACTTTTGGGATGATAGACATTTTTACTATGTTGATTCTTCCAATCCATGAGCATGGGAGATCTCTCCACTTTCTATAGTCTTCCTCAGTCTCTTTCTTCAGAAGTTTATAGTTTTCCTTGTAGAGGTCGTTCACATCCTTTGTTAGGTTTACATCTAGGTATTTGATTTTTTTTGAGGCTATCGTAAATGGAATTGTTTTCATATATTCTTTTTCAGTTTGTTCATTATTAGTGTATAGAAATGCTAATGATTTTTCTATGTTGATTTTATATCCTGCTACCTTGCTGTAGCTATTGATGGTGTCTAGGAGCTTCTGAGTAGAGTTTTTTGGGTCTTTAAGGTATAGGATCATATCGTATGCAAATAGGGATATTTTGACCGTTTCTTTACCTATTTGTATTCCTTTTATTCCTCCTTCTTGCCTAATTGGTCTGGCTAGGAATTCCAGTACTATGTTGAATAGGAGTGGAGATAGTGGGCATCCTTGTCTAGTTCCTGATTTTAGAGGGAATGGTTTCAGTTTTTCTCCATTAAGTATAATGCTGGCTGTAGGTTTGTCATATATAGCTTTTATAATGTTGAGGTACTTTCCTTCTATTCCTAGTTTTCTTAGAGCTTTTATCATGAAATGATGTTGGATCTTATTAAAGGCTTTTTCTGCATCTATTGAGATTATCAAGTGGTTTTTGTCTTTGCTTCTTTTAATGTGGTTTATTACATTTATTGATTTTTGTATGTTGAACCACCCCTGCATTCCTGGGATGAAGCCTACTTGGTCATGGTGAATGATCTTTTTGATGTGTTGTTGAATTCGGTTTGCCATTATTTTATTGATATTTTTTGCATCAATGTTCATTAAGGAGATTGGCCTATAGTTCTCTTTTTTGGAGGTGTCTTTGCCTGGTTTGGGATAAGTGTAATACTGTCTTCATAAAATATGCTAGGCAGTTTTCATTCCCTTTCTATTTCATGGAACAGTTTAAGGAGGGTTGGTATTAGTTCCTCATAAAGGTCTGATAGAATTCAGCAGAGAATCTATCAGGTCCTGGGCTTTTCTTTTTGGGGAGACCTTTGATTGCTGCTTCAATTTCATTTTGTGTTATAGATCTATTCAGGTGGTTAATATCCTCTTGGTTCAATTTTGGATGATCGTATGTATTTAGAAATCTGTCCATTTCTTTAAGATTTTCAAATTTATTTGCATATAGGTTCTCAAAGTAGTCTCTGATGATTTCCTGAAGTTCCATGGTGTTTGTTGTTATCTTCCCTTTTGCATTCCTGATTCTACCAGTTTGGTTTTTTTTCTCTCCTCATTTTAGTTAGGTTTGCCAGGGGTCTGTTGATCTTGTTTATTTTTTCAAAGAACCAACTTTTTGTTTCATGAATTCTTTGTATGGTTTTTTTGGTTTCTATTTCATTGGTTTCAGCTCTTATTTTTATTATTTCTCTCCTATTTGTTTTGGGATTTGCTTGTTCTTGTTTTTCTAGGAGTTTGAGATATATCATTAGGCCATTGATTTGGGATCTTTCAGTCTTTTTATTATATGCACTCATGGCTATAAACTTTCCTTTCAGGACTGCCTTTGCTGTGTCCCATAGTTCTGGTAGGTTGTGTTTTAATTTTCATTGACTTCCAGGAATGCTTTAATTTCCTCTTTTATTTCATCAGTGACCCATTGTTCATTAAGCAATGAGTTATTCAGTTTCCAACTGTTTGTATGTTTTTTGTCTTTTGTTGTTGAGTTCTAGTTTTATTGCATTGTGATCGATAGAATGCATGGTATAATTTCTATTTCTTTATATTTGCTGAGGTTTGCTTTGTGCCCTAGGATATGATCTATTTTGGAGACGGTTCCATGGGCTTCTGAGAAGAATGTATATTGTGTAGAAGTTGGATGAAATGTTCTGTAGACATTAAGTAGGTCCATTTATCTATTGTATATTTTAGATCTTGGATTTCTTTATTGATTTTTTGTTCAGATGACATATCTATTGATGATAATGTGGTGTTAAAGTCTCCCACGACCACTGTGTTGGAGTTAATATATGCTTTTAGGTCTTTCTGGGTATGTTTGATGAAATTGGGTACGTTGATATTGGATGCATATAGGTTGATAATTGTTATTTCCTTTTGGTCTATTTCCCCTTTTATTAGTATGGAATGTCCTTCTTTATCTTGTTTGATCAATGTAGGTTTGAAGTCTACTTTGTCAGAGATAAATATTGCCACTCCTGCCATTTTTGGGGGCCATTGGCTTGGTAAATCTTCTTCCAGCCTTTCATCCTAAGCCTGTGATTATTTCTGTAGGTGAGATGGGTCTCCTGTAAGCAACAAATTGTTGGATCTTGCTTTTTAATCTATTTCATCAAACGGTGCCTTTTGATGGGGGAATTAAGTCCATTAACATTACGTGTTAGTACTGATAGGTATGTGGTGATTCCTGTCATTTAGTTGTCTTAGTTGTTTGAAGGTTTGATTGTGTTTACCTAAGTTGAGGTTACTCTCTACTTTCTTGCTTTTTCTTTTCGTGTATTTTGGTGCTGCCTGTCCTTTCATGGTTATGTTGGGTTTCACTTTCTGTGTGCAAAATCCCTTGCAGAATCTTTTGTAGTGGTGGCTTTGTGGTCACATATTATTTTAGTTTCTGCTTATCATGGAAGACTTTTATTGCTCCATCTATTTTGAATGATAGTTGTGCTGGGTAAAATATCCTAGGGTTGAAGTTATTGTCATTCAGTGCCCAAAAGATCTCACCCCAAGCTCTTTTTCCTTTTAATGTTTCTGTTGAGAAGTCTGCTGTGATTTTGATGGGTTTACCTTTGTATGTTATTTGTTTTTTCTCTCTTACAGCCTTCAATATTCTTTCTCGGGTCTCTGTACTTGTTGTTTTAATGATAATATGCTGTGCGGTAGTTCTATTTTGGTCTTGTCTATTTGGTGTTCTAGAGGCTTCTTGAGTCTGTATGGGAATATCTTTCTCTAGATTTGGGAAATTTTCTGTTATTATTTTGTTGAATATATTACGCATTCCCTTTGCTTGCACCTCTTCTCCTTCTTTGATGCCCATGATTCTCAGGTTTGGTCTTTTGATGGATTCAGTGAGTTCTTGCATTTTCTTTTCACAGGTCTTGAGTTGCTTAGCTAATAGTTCTTTGGTTTTTCCTTTAATTACCATTTCATCTTCGAGTTCTGAGATTCTGTCTTCTGTTTGTTCTATTCTGCTGGATTGGCCTTCCATTTTGTTTTGCATTTCTATTTTGTTTATTTTTCTGAGGTTTTCCATATCCTGAGTCATTTTCTCTTTAATGTTGTCTATTTTCATCCTGAGTTCATTTATCTCTTTATTAATCGTGTTCTTTGTTTCAGTTTGGTGTTTATACAGTGCTTCTATGGTTTCTTTTATTTCTTCTTGTGCTTTTTCATATTCTCTATTTTTGTTGTCTTGGAATTTCTTGAGTGTCTCCTGTACATTTTGGTTGACCATATCCAGTATCATTTCTATAAAATTCTCATTGATTTTCTGTAGGATTTCTTTTTTTAGATTATTCTTGTGGGTTTCATTGGGTTCTTTGGCATAGTTTATCTTCATTTTGTTGGAGTCTGGATCTGAATGTCTGTTTTCTTCATTTCCCTCTGGTTCCTGTACTAATTTTTTGCTGTGGGGAAACTGGTTTCCCTGTTTTTTCTTTCTTCCCATCATTACCCTGGGTGTTGTTATTGTCCCTGTACTGTGTGCAATTAAGTATTTTCTAGCTTGTAATATTAACAACGGTGATATTTACAATGGAAGGGTGAGAGTAGAGGGAAAGCAAAGAAGTTAAAGAAAAATTGAAAAACAAATAAGTAAAAAAACCAAAACAAAGAAACAAACAAAAAGTTTCAAAGATATAAACAGGGAGAGATTAGTGTTGATTAGTGTTGATTAGTGTACTAATCAACAGTAAGCTAAACATGTATTAGAGAGACAGAGAGAGAATTGAAAAAACAAATCTCCAAGTTCGAATGCAATATAGTTTCGGTCTTAATAATTTTGGTGTTAGTCCCTCAGCCTCCAATCCTGGAGATGGTGTCTCAGAAGCAGTTGTGTCATTGTCTCATCAAAGGGGAAAAAAACCAAAGCAAACCAAAGCAAACCAAACAAAACAACAACAACAACAACAAAAACCACCACAAAGTCTCCCAAGTTCAAATGCAATACAGTTTCAATAAGTTTTTCAGCATGCAGGTGTAGTTCAGTTGTTGTCTCATCAAGGGAAGAGAGAAAATAATAGAGTCTGGAGACAGTTCTGTGAATGGCTATCTGAGGCTGTGGCTCACCTGCCCACTGCTGTCAGCATGCTGTTGCTGGAGGTTTTATTTATGCAGCTCTCAGGAGTGAGCTTAACACTCACCTAGCCCCTCAGGCTTTGTTTACTTAGAGAAAGCTTTCCCCTTTTCAAGCACACTGGGGGAGGTGACACTGTACCTGGTTTCTCAGGCTGGCATGTTTATTTACAGTTCACGTGGGAAGTAGGCCTTCCCCCCTCTCCTGTGGAGTTTTCCTCCCACTGCCACTTTTGCAAGCTTTCCCACTCCTGGTTGCTGGGTGGGTGCTGCCGCTTCTGCTTTCTCCGGCCGGCTTGTTTATTTACAGTTCTGTGAGGGTTTGCCCCTCCCCCACTTCGGTGCTCAGGGCACCCCACCCTCTTTGCTACGTGTCTTTTTTGTTGTTATTGCTTATTATTCAGGTTTTTTTTTCTTTTTTCCCTGGGTGGGGGTTGGTCTGTCCAGGGGGCTATGCTGATCTGGCCCAGGGTTGTCTGTGGGAGTACCACGTGCCGCTTAGCTCACCTTGTGGTCTGCATCTTCCCAAGCGGTCTGGGTGCTGGCATCTGGCAGTGCAGGAGCCCTCTTGGTTTCTCCACTTAACATGAAGTGGAGATGCTATGTGTGGGCTATGGGTGTGGAGGAGTCAAAGTTTTGCCTCTTCTCAGTAGTTTTTCCTGTAAGGTGTATCTCCAGCATCTCTCCAAAATTTTACTTTAGGAAGCACGCTTTCTGCTTCCTCCCTCTAGCCGCCATCTTTCTCATCTCTTTTTTGTCTTTGTGACTTCATAGTTTTCTGATATACTAAGGTTTGATTCTCTTCCCTTTCTGTTTTGTGAGTCTGTTTTTCTAGGGAATTTTGTATATTTATACATTTTAATGATAGTGGTTATCATTCATTTGTTTCTACTCTAGGAATTCCTTAAGTATTTTTTTGTAGGTCTGGTCTGGTGGTGATGAATTCCCTCAGTTTCTGCTTATCTGGGAAAGACTCTTTTTTTTTTTCTGGATAATTTTGCAGGGTATAATTTTTTCTTTCTTCCCTCCCTCCCTCCTTCCCTTCCTTCCTTTCTTTCTTTTTCTTTCTCTTCTCCTTTTAGGAATTTCAACATATCATTCTGTTCTCTTCCAGCCTTTTTCTGCTGAAACATCTGGTATAAGTCTAATAGGCATTCCCTTAAATGAGTTCATGCTATTCTCTTTCTATTTTTAGGATTCTATCTTTTTATTGTACTTTTGACTTTTTGAGTATGTTGGTTATTTTGAATTTCCTGTATCTGGATGTCCATATCTCTGTGACGATTTGGGAAATTTCAGGATGTTATTTCATGAAATAGATTTTCCATGACTTTCCCCTTTTCTTCACTTTCTTGGATTCCAATAATGTAAGTATTTGTTTGCTTAATGATGTCCCATAAGTCTCATAGGTTTTATTCACTCTTTTCTTCTATATTTTGTGACTGACTGGATTAATTCAAAAGACTTCAGAAACTCTTTCTTCTTATTCTAGTCTGTGGTGGAAGCTCTGCATTGTATTTTTTACTTCCTTGAAGCCGTTAGCCTCAAGATTTCTGATTGGTTCTTCTAAAAATGATTTCTGTGTCTTCAATGAATTTGTGGCTCATATTCTAGATTATTTTTCTTATTTCTTTGTATTGCCTATCTGTATTCTCCTGCATCACACTGAGTTTCTTCAGGATCTTTATTTTGAAATCTTTTTCATAGATTCCTTTCAGTTTGGAATGCATTTCTAGAGAATTATTATTTTTCTTTGGTGGTATCGTGTTTCCTTTCATGTTTCTTGTGTCCATATGTTGATATCTACACATCTTATATAACACTTGCCCTTTTCAATTTTGTGGAGTAGCTTTTGTAGGAAGAGATTTTTGTTGCTATTAGATAGGATGTAGGATATCTGTTAAGGAGGTGCTTTGTTTTTGGTTTTACGGTGTCCCAAAAGTATAGTCTCTGTGTGCTTTTTTCAGTTTTTATTGATGTCAACAGTGTCTATTAATGCTTTGAGTGTCTAGATTGCAGTGATTCATGAAGGTAGTTGCACAGGTTTGTAGTAGATGTAGACTTCCACAGGTTTGTGCTCTCAGGCTCCATAGACTTCTACCCCAATGTTACTGAGCCTGTGGTGGTACCTGCCACAATATTCATGGTACAGGATGTGGAGAGGACTCTCACCAGGTCACTTGGGGCAAGTACAATTGACACCTAGGGTAGCATCTTGCAGCTAGGTCCCTGAGCCACAGGATAAGAGGGACAGCTTCCCCAGGACACTGAAGGTGGAAGCTGGAGATACTTGGTCCTGTGGCAACAGAAGCCACAGGATACTTTAGGACTTCCTCACCTCCTGTTGAGTGAACACAGATGATATTGGGGTCTGTGGTGCCACAGGCTTGAAATTTTGGAAGGCAGAGGGGGAATTTCCGTAGGTCCTGTGGAGTGATTGCAGGAGGCACTGGGGCTTTTAGCAATGGTAGCTACTTTCTGGACTTGCAGGACAGATGATACCTTATTCAGGTTCCAAGGGACAAGCATAAGTACCAGGGCTTTTGGCACCAGCAGCTATGGAGGAGCTCTTTCCTAGGTGCCCCAGGACACATTCTGATATGTTTGGGCTCGGTGTGATGGGATCTATGCTCCTAGAAGTGTAATGAGAAGCCCTTCCTTAGATCCCATGGGTTGAGTGTGGGTAGTACTGGAGTTTGTGACTGTAGTCACAAGAATGTTACAGAATATGTATGGGAATGTGTCTAGGTCAAGGAGAGCAAGCATTGGAGGGGCCAAAGCTTGTGGTATAGGTGACCACATTCCTAGAGCTTTGGGATACAGTTGGGACTTTCTCCAGTCCTGATGGACAGATGTGGGTGAAGCTGGGACTTAGCACCTGTGGTTACTATCTCAAGGCTGTGGGCTGGGAAGACCTTCCTTAGTTCTGCTGGGTGAGCACATGTGGTAGTGGGGATTGGTGCTACTAGTAGCCTTGTTTGTGGAACTGTAGGATGCAGATGGTACCTTACCCAGCTCCCAAATGGACATGAGTGGCTGAAGCTGGGACTTTGCACCAGTAGCTACAGTCCCAAGATTGTGGGCTGGGGAAGAAGACCTTACCTAGTTTCCAAAGGGCAAGAGCAAGTGGGACTCATGCTTGTGGCTATGGTAACCACTGATCCTGAAGCTGAAGGATGCTGAGAGGTCTGTCTTCTGCACATTGAAACATTCACTGGTCCAGGGCTTCCAGTGGTGTCAGGGGTTCACTTGCCAGTCCCTAAGGCAAGATAGAATATAGCAGTGACTTTGTATCAGCTTGGGTTCTGGGGATTGGAGGAAGCCCAATGTGAGTTTCTTCTTTGGAGCAGAGCAGTCACTCTTAGACTAGACATCTCCCTAAAATGATTTAAAGCCTGCAAGGACTGTGGAATTCTCTTGCATTGTCTGTGGCTATGATAGTGGTACTGTCTTGCTTACCTTTTCTTGGCAGTGTGGTGGCCCCTCCCTAAACCCTATGCCAGGATGCTGAGGTTGAAGTTGCAATTTGTTTTGTTCCTTCTCTAAGTTGTCTTTCTGGTTCCCTGTGCTATTTGGGTGTTCCTGTTACTTCCTTGCTGATTTCCAAAATTCTCCTCAATCACTCTAAGAATATAGTTTTTCCTTTATTGGTCTGGTTATTCTTTGTGGTACAGTAAAAGCAAGGAATGTTGAGCCATCTTGGTTCAACTCTATTACTTTGAAGTCTCATTTCCTTTTGTGTTAGACCTTTATAAGGTCTGTGAAAGTTTTTTTATTTTGGAATTAAAGGCTATGTAGATTCAATGGCTACAAAGCACAAAGTGGGATGGATAGCAGACATTTCACCTACATTATCTCATTTAATCTTCACAACAACCCTGAAACATGCAACTGTTACTCATCTTTTACATAGGAAGAAGAAAGTGAGGCACAAAAGACCAGGGTCTTGGGAAAGATCATATTTGTCATAACTGAAAAGTATGTCAGGGAGAGAGAGAGAGAGAGAGATGGACAGACAGACAGACAGACACTAAAATGGAGCACACGCCACTGTTTTTGTAGGAATCTGTTCACTGCCCTTACGTTCTTTTGAGGATTAAATGTGGGCTATTTCCTCTATTTCCTTGAAATGACATGGAAGGATAGTTTCTGCACCAGAAACAAAATGTTCTTATTTTGGATAAAAAGCCATATATTATTTAACTACTTTGGTAAATTTAGAATCTTATTATTTTCAAAAGTAAAGATTATTTTCTTGAATCACTGGCAGAAAGATGAACTACATATGTGAGGCAGTAAATGTTAATTAAAAAAATTTTAAGTAAAAAACTTTAAGAAAATTTTAAAAATTATAGGAGATATGGTCTCTTTAATAGAAGTAGTTTGTAATTGAAACTAATTATTCAGGACAAAGTCATTGCTATGGTCACCTCTATAGAGCTAATGAACAACTTTAATATGGAATCTAGAATTGCCAGTTCTGATTTGAGTAAGAGATCTAAGAAGCTGATTACCTTCTACACCAATTTAAAGGAAAACGGATACAGTAGTTTTGCTAGTTAGCTTTTCTCCTTTCAGGCAGTTTTATAAAATTTTGAGTGAAAGGAGGGTGTTGTAATTGACAGAGGCATTATTACATGTAGTGAAACTGAAGTGATCCTCACCTCAGTGTTCCCCACCTTTTTGTATCTGTTATATACTTTTGAAGAGTAGAATTTTTGGCATACCATTTGAGTTGTTTAGAAGATGTGATTTTTTTCTAAAAGAAGTTTTAGAAATAGAATCTATATATCACAGTTACTGTATTCTTCACTTTTACTGTTTGAGGCTGTTGATTTTTTTCTGCATTGTACATATTTGTGTCTATATACTAAAAAGGACTCAGTTATCACATGAGTTAGCAAATGACAAACTATTTTTGTCATTGGCTAGATACTTCATCATATCTCTTATTTCTGATTTATAGCAAGTTGTATCTTCTCTGAACTAATCTCTCATATAACCTTTAAATCTAACATATATGACTGTAACATTATGCATCCTTAAATCCTTACTTATAATAAAAATAAATAACGTATGCATGGTGGCTCACCTGTGGAGGGTTTTTGGTACATTAATGAGCTGTGTCCTATATTAAGATAATCTAACACAATAATAAGTGAGGAAACCAATTGGAGCTAAAGAAAGAGACAACTGACTTCTATAGTAATTAAATTTTTGAAGACCATGGCAGCCTGGAACTTCAGAATAATCTTCTGGGCAGTACTTTTGACAGTGTTAGATTTTAACCAAATTAACAAAGGAAATTTTGATTATTCATGTATTGCTTTTAAAAAAGTTATAAAGGAGAGGTATTAAATTATGTTAGACTTTATTGATTTCTTATATATATATATTATTCACTTATTCACATGTGCATACATTGTTTGGGTCATTTCTCCCCCTGCCCCCCCGCCTCCCCCCTCTCCCCACCTTCCCTTCCAGGCAGAACCTGTTCTGCACTTTTCTCCAGGTCTTTTGAAGAGTAGAAATAAGCAATAATAAGAAAGACATAGCATTTTTGCTAGTTGAGATAAGGACAGCTATACAGAGAGATTCCTAGCATTGCTTTCATGTACAAATGTGTTACAACCCCAGTTGATTCATCTCTAACTGATCTTTACACTGGTTCCTGATCCCCTTCTCGTGTTAAATCTTTCTCTTTAAGGTTTCTGTTTTAACTCCTCTGGAGTGGGGACATCAAATGCTTTCATGTTTTGGGTTTTCTATCTAGCCCTGTACCTCCCGTATATGTTCTCCCCTTGTCATGTGACCCAAGTCCTACAACATTGCTGGATTTGTCCTAGATCTAAAGTCTGCATTAGAGGGAGAACATATAATTTTTGGTCTTCTGAGTCTGGCTAACCTCGCTCAGAATGATGTTCTCCAGTTCCATCCATTTACTTGCAAATGATAAGATTTCACTTTTCCTCGTGGCTGAGTAAAAATTCCATTATGTACAAATACCACATTTTCTTGATCCATTCATCAATAGTGGGGCATCTTGGTTGTTTCCATAACTTGGCTATTGTGAATAGCACTGCAATAAACATGGGTGTGCAGGTGCCTCTGGAGTAACCTGCATTCCTTTGGGTATATCCCCAGGAGTGAGATTGCTGGGTCATAGGGCAGATCTATGTTTAGGTATTTAAGAAGCCTCCAAATTTTTTTCCAGAGTGCTAGCAGTGTACAAGGGTTCCTTTTTCCCCACATCCTCACCAACACATGTTGTTGCTGGTATTTTTGATGATGACTATTCTAACAGGAGTGAGGTGGAATCTTAGTGTGGCTTTTGATTTGCATTTCCTTTGTGGCTAGAGATGGTAAGCCATTTGAATTTCTTCTTTTGAGAAAGTTCTATTTAGTTCAGTTGCCCATTTCTTAATTGGTTTATTGATTTTGGGAGAGTTTAGTTTTTTAAGTTTCCTGTGTATTCTGGTTATCAATCCTTTGCCTGATGTGTAACTAGCAAATATTTTCCCTCACTCTGTGGGTGGTCTCTTTAGTTTAGAGATCCTTTCTTTTGTTGTGCAGAAGCTTTTTAATTTTATGAAGTCCCATTTGTCCATTCTCTCTCTTAGTTGCTGAGCTGCTGGGGTTCTATTGAAGAAGTCCTTGCCTATACCTATTACTTCCAGAGTGTTTCCTGCTCCTTCCTGTACTAACTTCAGAGTTTCGGGTCTGATATTAAGTTCCTTGATCCATTTTGAGCTGATACTAGTACAGGGTGATAGACATGGATCTAGTTTTACTTTCTTGCAGATGGATAACCACTTTTCCCAGCAGCATTTGTTGAAGAGGATGTCTTTTCTCCATCATATATTTTTGGCCCCTTTGTCAAAAATAAGGTGGGTATAGTTGTGTGGATTCATATCTGTGTCCTCTATTCTGTGTTACTGGTCTTCATGTCTGTTTTTGTGTCATTACTATGCTGTTTTTATTGCTATTGATTTGTAATATAGTTTGAAATTGGGTATTGTGATACCTCCAGCATTGCTCTTTTTTGCTGAGTATTTCCTTGGCTATTTGCAGACCCTTGTGTTTTGAAATGAACTTCAGAGTAGATTTTTCAATCTCTGTGATGAAAGTCATTGGGATTTTGATGGGAATTGCATTAAACATGTTGATTGCTTTTGGTAGTATAGCCATTTTTACTATGTTGATTCTACCATTCCATGAGCACAGGAGATCTTTCCATCTTCTGTAGTCTTCTTTGATCTCTTTCTTCACAGGTTTGTAATTCTCCTTGTAGAGGTCATTCATATCTTTTGTTAAGTTTACTTGATAAGTATTTGATTTTTTTTGAGGCTATTCCTTGTTAAGTATTTGATTTTTTTGAGGCTATTGTAAATGGAATTGTTTCCATGTATTCCTTCTTGGTTTGTTCATTGTTGGTGTATAGAAAAGCTAATGATTTTTGTAAGTTGACTTTGTATCCTGCCACCTTGCTATACCTGTTTATGGTGTCTAAGTGCTTTTGGGTCTTTGAGGTATAGGATCATATCATCTGCAAATAGGGATATTTTGACAATTTCTTTACCTATTTGTATTCCTTTTATTTCTTCTTCTTGCCTAACTGCTCTGGTTAGGAATTCCAGTACTATGTAGAAAAGGAGTGGGGATAGTGGGCACCTTTGTCTTGTTCCTGATTTTAGGGGAAATGGTTTCACTGTTTCACCATTAATTATGATGTTGGCTGTAGGTTTGTCATATATAGCCTTTACAATGTTGTGTTATATTCCTTCTATTCCTAGTTTTCTTTTATCATGAAGTGGTGTTGGATCTTGTCAAAGGCTTTTTCTGCATCTATTGAGATGATCAAGTAGTTTCTGTCCTTGCTTCTATTAATGTGCCATGTTACATTTATAGATTTACGTATGTTGAATCACCCCTGCATCCCTGGGGTGAAGTGACTTGGTTGTGGTGAATGATCTTTCTGATGTGTTGTTGGATTCAGTTTGCCATTATTTTTGAGGATTTTTGCATTGGTATTCATTAAGGAAATTGGCCTATAGTTATCGTTTTTGGAGGTGTCTTTGTCTGGTTTTGGGATGAGAGTAATGTTGTCTTCATAAAACGAGTTAGGCAGTGTTCTTTCCATTTCTATTGCATGGAACAGTTTAAGGAGGGTTGGTATTAGTTCTTCTTTAAAAGTCTGATAGAATTCAGCAGAGAATCCATCAGGTCCTGGACTTTTCTTTTTTGGGAGACTCTTGATTGCTGCTTCAATTTCGTTTTGTGTTATAGTCTATTCAGTGGTTAATGTCCTCTTGGTTCAGTTTTGGATTGTCATAAGTGTATAGAAATCTGTCCATTTCTTCAAAATTTTCAAATTTATTAGACTATAGGTTTTCAACCTAGTCTCTGATGATTTCTTTGGTGTTTGTTATTATCACCCCTTTTGCATTTCTGATTTTACTGATTTGATTTTTTTCTTTCCTCATTTTAGTCAGGTTTGCCAGGGATCTGTCAATCTTACTTATTTTTTCAAAGAACCAGCTTTTTTTTTCATTAATTCTTTGTTGATTTTGTATCCTGCCACCTTGCTATACTTGTTTATGGTGTCTAAGAGCTTTTGGGTAGAGTTTTTTGGGTTTTTATTTCATTGATTTCAGCCCTTATTTTAATTATTTCTCTCGGATATCTCATGGGCTGCGGAGCAGTGGCTCCGGGGGTCTATGGGGCGGGGCTTGCCGTGCATCCCCGGCTGTTCTTTTAGTAAATCGTGGTGTGGAGAAGCATTCCACGAGGCAGGGGTTCAGAGTGCCAAAGTTTTGACTCTCCCTTGTGCTTTACCTCAGCCAAGGTGTCTCCAGCATCTTGGCAAAGTCCCTGGTTTATGGAGCTCACATGGTCTGTGGTTGTGTCCAAGTTGTCATCTTGGATCCCTCTCTATTGGTTTCTTAAAGTTATATATTTCATGATTTTTATTAGTAACAACAACACCCCGGTACACAAGAAAACCCTGAAGAATAGAAATGAGAGGAAATGAATACCTAAAAAATCATTTTTTATATTTTAATATTTTCTCTTCCATTTCATCCGTCTATGTACAGACTTTTAGAATTGTTAATACAATATTGCACATATAGTTTTTTCTAGCTATTTTTTCATATAGTGATAAATTCAGTATAAACTTTTGAAAATGGCTTTGTAAATATTCTTTTAAGCAAATGCACCACTGATTACTTAGTGTCATGAATACTGTTTGTTTAATCACTCTGGAAAGTAGGAGGAGATAGCAAAGTTAGTAATTGGGAGCCCTGGACTTAGGGAGAGAGTAGAAGTATGGATTCCAAACTGTTAAATTAATGATTAAAGTTCCCCAAGTTAGGATTGGACTATGAGCACATGATAAAAGCGAGAGCACACAAGGGAGGGGTGAGGATAGGTAAGACACCTAAAAAACTAGCTAGCATTTGTTGCCCTTAATGCAGAGAAACTAAAGCAGATACCTTAAAGCAACTGAGGCCAATAGGAAAAGGGGACCAGGAACTAGAGAAAAGGTTAGATCAAAAAGAATTAACCTAGAAGGTAACACCCACGCACAGAAATCAATGTGAGTCAATGCCCTGTATAGCTATCCTTATCTCAACCAGCAAAACCCCTTGTTCCTTCCTATTATTGCTTATACTCTCTCTACAACAAAATGAGAGATAAGGGCAAAATAGTTTCTGCTGGGTATTGAGGGGGGGAGAGGGAGGGGGTGGAGTGGGTGGTAAGGGAGGGGGTGGGGGCAGGGGGGAGAAATGAACCAAGCCTTGTATGCACATATGAATAATAAAAGAAAAATGAAAAAAAAAAGTTCCCCAAGTTAACAGAATTTAAAAGTAACTTAAAGATAAAGGTTCAGGACAAGATAAACAAAAACTATAATGCTATTCTCCTGCCCCATGGCACAGCCTTAGTATACTATGGCATTTTTTTTCCCCCATGAGCACTGTTATTTTGTCATCTTAGACCAGGGCATGAAATTAGAAGTTGTAAGGATTCAAAGGATTTAATTTTTAAAGAAAAGATGTACAAACTTGGAACTCAGGAGCAGAGGGAGCCAGGTAGCATCAATAACCGGAATGTAGGAGTTCGAACTGGGGAAAAGATAACTTCCTACAACTGTCTGGCTCGTAGTCACTAAGTGTACTTGCTCTGACTCTGCATTATAGACAAAATTGTAAGATCATATTAGGATGATGGTTTTAATAGTAACTTTTATTTAAGTTTCCTGTAAATTTTCTGTATTAAAATAATTTAAAAAGTATTCAAATAATTTCAATATTTCAATTATTATAATGAATTCTAAACTAACAGTTTCATGGTAGGTAGTGTTTTAGATGTATGTTACCTAAATGAGCACTGGGCTTGAGATCATAGGAGTTAGGTTTGAGGCCAAACTACTCTGTTACTCTGCAAGCAATTTTTTTTCTGATGGGGTTTCCACCTCCTTACCTAGAAAATTGAGATAAAACAGTGTCTACCTTTCAGGACTCCTGAAAGGATTATGATAATGCCTCTGAAAGTTTGTGGTAATTAATACACAATTATAAGCCATTATGGAAATTTAAAAATGATATAAAGCAAAAGCAAGCTTTTCTAAGTTTTGAAAAGTATTTAAAAATATAATGTGAAAGTTAAAGAAACAGTATAATCATGTGAATAAATAAACAACAAAAAAATTAAAAAAAAAAACAAAAAAACAGTGTAATCAAAGAAGGTGCCCCTTCTTAAATAATCATCATCCTAAAAAGTATGTAGAAGAGTGGATAAATGGCATAAAATGTAGAATAGTTGACAGCATAAAAGATGGATGTCTAATGAAAAGGATACAGCTGGAAAATAAATTAGTAATTTGTGGGGTTAGATTGACAAGCTTCTGGGTAGGAAAACTTGAGATGAAGATGAAAGATCATTTCAGAAAGAGAAATAAATGTGGAGAGGAAGAGAAAATAGTTGAGAAATTATTTGATAGAAATATATTTCTTAGAATTAAAAAAATCTCATCTGATATCAAAAAGGCTCAGACAGCACTAGTCAGAAGGAAAAGCTAACATTTTAACTGTGTTATAGAAAATTTAATAACTTCAAGATTAAAGAAAAATTTAAAAACTTTAGAGAAGGGAAACAGATCATCTACAAATTAACAAAAATCAAATTGACCTTAGATGTCTTAACAGAAATTCTGAAAGCAAGGAGAAAATGGAGTAATTTGTGTGTGTGTGTGTGTGTGTGTGTGTGTGTGTGTGTGTGTGTGTGTGTGTAGTGGTACTGGGGTTTGAACTCAGGGTCTCACACTTGTTAGGCAGGTGCTTTACCACTTGAATCATGTCCTCGGCCCTTTTGCTTTAGTTATTTTTCAAACTGGGGTTTTGCATTTTTTGCCCAGGCCAGTCTGGAACATGATTCTCCTATTACTCCTCCCACATAGCTGGGAATAATAGGTGCACACCACCACCCCTAGCTTATTGGTTGAGATGGTGTCTTGCTAAGTTTTCATACCTAGTCTTGGATTTCAGTCGTTCTGATCTCTGCCTCCTGAGTGAATTACAGGTATAAGTTACTGAATCTGGCTTGGAGTAATATTTTTTAAAATATTGAAGTAAGATAATTTTGAACCTAGAATGTAAGTTTGAACCTAGAATTGAATGAAGTAAGATAAATTTGAACCTAGAATGTATGAACCTAGAATGTAAGATAATTTTGAAGCTAGAATGTAAGTTCATTTTTATGTCTTATGATTTGAATATAAAATGTCCCCCATAAGCTCATTTGCTGAATGCTTTGTCCCCAACTGCTGGCACTATTTTGGGAGTATTCACACTGTGGCATGGTTATTGCCGGCTGCTCTAACCAGATTTATAGTGAGAATTGGTAGTGGAAAGTTTTGAAAACATGCAGTTTAACCAGAAAAGAAGCACACTAAAAGTTGCAGAAAAGGACAGTGTTAAAGAGATTAGGACCATTAAAAAGAAATCAAGTACTTTGCACCAGAACTATAAGAAAGATGCCCAAATATCAGGAATTGGCTGGACCCCATCTATTGCAGAATTAAGTGTGCAGAGGTTTTAACTCATTTGAGACACTTTGCCTTGAGAAGAAAGCTCTAAGGAGCCCTCCCTCGACAAGGCAACCTAGGGAAGATGTTTCCCTGGGCTTGGCAACATAGGCTCTCAGAGGCTATTTTGGCCATGGTCTGTGTGGGTCAGATTACTGTTTGAGCTGGTGTCAGACTTTGGTATCGTCCACATGATGCTGGTTTTTCAGGCATGCAAAATCCAAGAGGTACAGGCCATGGAGGCTTCTACCCAGATTTCAATGGAAGGCTTGGGAGTCCAATGTGTGGTAGGGTCGGGAGCCCAGACAATGTGAGGCAGGGTCAGCATCCCTGCATGCAACCCTGGAGAAAGTAATTCGTGAATCTGTGAGAGTGATGTCTAAGTTGCAGTGGAGACCCCAGGATGTCGAAGAAGTCAGGAGCCCAAAATGTCTGCTAAGGAAAACCATAAGCAGTGAGTGGAGCCAGCCCACAAGAGAGGATATCTGGACTACAAACAACAAGGCACAGGGCTTCCCAAGCCTGTTGGACCTTACAACATAACACCACATGCATCAGGTGCCAGACAAGGAGCTACAGGATTTAGTGCTTGCCTTACTGGGTTTCAGTTTTGCTTTGGTCCCACTCTTCCTTTCTGTGCTTCCATTCCAAAAGGGAGGAATGTTTACTCTATGCCATTGTATGTTGGAAGTATCTAGCTTTGATTTTACAGAGGCTAGCAGCTAAGAGATTGCCTTTAATCTTAGTAGAGACTAATGTCGGTAACAGACTACTTAGATTTTTGAGCAATGGCTTTGGGGATGCTTGGAGATGAACAGAATGTGTTTTGCATTATGAAATGGCATGAGTCTTTAGAGGCCAGGGATGTTATGTTATGGTTTGAATATGAAATGTTCTTTGCAAGCTCACATGTTAAATGCTTGGTCCCTGGCCCATGGCACTGTTTTGAGAACTGGGGCCTAGATGGAAGAGGTGTGTCACTGGGGGTGTATCTCCTTGGGAGTAGTATCTTGTCATGGGCCCCTTTCTGTCCTCTCTCTGCTTCCTGTCTGCCATGATGTAAACAACCTTTTCTGTAATGGCTCTTGCCATGGCCCAAGAGTATAGGGACAAGTGACTATGCACTGAGCCCTCTGAAACCATGAGCCAGAATAAATATCTCCTCAAGGTTTTTCTGTCAGGTATTTTGTCACAGTGATGAGAAAAGTAACTAATACAACATGTGAAAACTTAATAAAAATATTCTCAAGAATATCCTTGGAAGGTTTAACACATAAAGAACTACATTGAAAACACTTTTGATGAACGTACTCAAGGAGAAAAAAAGATACAGGGAATGCTGCAAGAGAAACAGGAAATAAATTTCCTTGATAAAGTTTGTTGTCTTAAAAATAAAAAAGAATAAAAAGCTAAGATTGCTAAGGAGGGACCAAGAAAACGGGAAGGAAGAGAATATGAAAGCAGTCAAACATAATACAGAAGTGATGGGTGTGACTGTTTCCCAAAAGCCTTATTTATAGAAGTAGGTATGGGCTAGATAATGAACCAAAAGTGGAGAGCAAATGAAATAAAAAAACACTCCAAAAAATGGACAGAAAAAAGGGACAAAGAACAGGTGGTACAAATAAAAAACAAGATTGTAGAATTAAAATAACAAACTAGTTAGATTAAATATAGCATACTGACATTTCAGTGGGTTGTGTGTCTTTTTGCATTAGATGTAAATGGTCTGAACACTCCATTAAAGAGAGAAATTATCAGACCTATGAGATCCAAGTATATGTTGTTTATAGAGATGACACTTTAAATATGAAGACATAGTGAGACTAAAATTAAAATCATGGAAAAATATACTGTGTAAACCCTAACTAAAACAAAGTAGCTTATCTATATGAATATGAGACAAAGTAGATTTCAGCATGAGTAATATTATCATGAATAAAAAGTAACATTATACCATGATTAAGGAGTTTATTCACTAAGAAGAAAATAATAATTCCAATAATAGAGTGAAAAACCATAAAACAAAATAAATAAGACCAAAAGCAGAAGTTAAATGAATAGGTAAATTCACCATTTAGCTGGAGATTCAACAGTCTTCCCTCAACAACAGAAAATTAAAAATATAAAGACAAAGAATATTGAGCAATGCTATCAACAAACTTAACCCAATTGTCATTTTTAAATGGCTTCACCCAACAATGACAGTGATTTTTCCTGGAACAACATCCTGTTTGTTTTAGGATAGACCATAAAACAAATCTCAATAAATTTAAAAGAATTAAAATTATAATCATATAAACTATGTTTCCTGACCACAATGAAAATGAATTAATTGTCAAAAAATTAAAGGATAGAAAGCTTTCCCCCTCTAAGGGGACAAGTGTTAGGGGAAATAAAATGGCAAAAATGTCCCTAGAAACAATCTGGGGACGTAAAGGAGCTATTGCAGAAGTGACATTGTCTTAGATAAAGGAGATAGGAAGTCATACTTAAAAGTAAAACATTTAGGGAAACTAAGAAACCATCTTCACACATAGGTGCTGAGCCACAGTAGTTTCTCTTCCTAGACAAGGAAAACAAGATAAAACATTCCTAAGGGCAGACATCTAAAGGGATGAGATATAGACCCCTAAAAGAAGAGCAACACAACAAACTTTCCCAAGATAAACAAAGAAAGGGGTGTCACCAGGTATTCATAAGATGTAGATGAGAAGTTTCAAGGACAGGATGAAATAAAAGGACCTTCTTAGAATCTCCTGTCCTGATAGAGATGAGGGGGCAGCCAGATGGTCAGGTTCTGCAAGAAGTTAATCAAACAGCCAATTATAACTATAGCTACAAAGAACAGTGGGCAAGGTGCCTAAAGTCAGCCCCTATTTAATCTCATGAACTCCAGCCATCCTTTGGCTTAGCTTTTTCATTAAGTCCCACCCCTCAGGGTGCTTTCCTATCCTTTCAATAAACTTTGTGCTTGCTCTACTCTCCTAGTCTGTGGCATGAACTTACTTTAATTCCTAACTGCTTATCAGGTGCCTTCATTCATCGACTGTGCCAGGAAATGAACTCCGGGAACAATGATCCAGTTCAGTATTGCCCCAATATTGACACTTTCAAATAATGTACAAGTCAAAGAAGAAAACCACAAGGGAAATTAGAAAATATTTTCAATTGAATGAAAATGAAAATATAACATCAAAAATGTCAGAATGCATTTAAACCAATGTTTATAGGGAAATTAGCAGTTTTCAATGCACTATATTAGAAAAGAAGATAAGTCTAAAATTAGTGGTCTAAATTTCCACTTTAAAAATCTGGGAAAACAGCCAAGCATGGTGGCTCATGCGTGTAATCTTTGCTACACAGGAGGCAAAGACCAGGAGGATCATGGTTCAAGGCCAGCCTGGGCACAAAAGTTAGGGAGACCCCCATCTTAATCAACAAATATCTGGGAATGGTGGCATGTGTCTATTATTGTAGCTAAGAAGGAAGTGTAAATAGGAGGATTATTGTCCAGGTTGGCCTGGGCATAAATGAGAAACCCTAATTGAAAAACAATAACTATAGCAAAAAGTGCTGGGGTTGTAGCTCAAGTGGTAGAGCACTTGCCTAGTAAGTGCAAGGCCCTGAGTTCAAAACCCCAAGTCTCCAAAACAAAACAACCCAAAGGCAAATAAAAAACCTTGGAAAAGAGAAGCAAATTAACTCCAAAGAAGTAAAGGAAATGATATAATAAAGAGCACAAACCAATGAACTAGAAAACACAATATTAAAATGTTAGAGAAGCTTAAGACTAGTTTCTTGACAAGTTCAGTGTAATTCATAAATCATTATCCAGGATGATGAAGAGAAAAAGAGAAGTCACAATTTACCAATGTTAGACATTACAGTGGGAGCATCACTACAAATCCTATCCAGATTAAAAGACTTTAAAGATTATATAATGAGCAGCGTTAAGCCAGTAAATCTAAATCTAACCACATAGGTGATGAAATGCTAAAATGGATAAATTCCTTGATAGACACAAATTACCAAAATTCTTTTAAGAAGAAGCAGAATATGGAATAGCTTAATATCAATTAAACAAATTGAGCTCAGAATCCAAAAAATTTCCACAAAGAAAACTATCCCAGATGGTTTCACAGAGGAATTCTTTTTTATTTATTTATTTTTTGTTTTGTTTTTTCATTTTTCTTTTATTATTCATATGTGCATACAAGGCTTGGTTCATTTCTCCCCCTTGCCCCTACCCCCTCCCTTACCACCCACTCCACCCCCTCCCGCTCCCCCCCTCAATACCCCGCAGAAACTATTTTGCCCTTATCTCTAATTTTGTTGTAGAGAGAGTATAAGCAATAATAGGAAGGAACAAGGGGTTTTGCTGGTTGAGATAAGGATAGCTATACAGGGCATTGACTCACATTGATTTCCTGTGCGTGGGTGTTACCTTCTAGGTTAATTCTTTTTGATCTAACCTTTTCTCTAGTTCCTGGTCCCCTTTTCCTATTGGCCTCAGTTGCTTTAAGGTATCTGCTTTAGTTTCTCTGCGTTAAGGGCAACAAATGCTAGCTAGTTTTTTAGGTGTCTTACCTATCCTCACCCCTCCCTCACAGAGGAATTCTATCAAATATTTAATGTAGAAAAATATCAATCCCAAAGATATTTCAGAACATAGAGGAAAATGCAACTTTTTCTAACTCATGTAATGAACCCAGAATTACCAGAGTGCTCAAACTAGAAAAGGATATTATAAGAAAATAAAAATGCAGACTAACAAAATCAAATCTGGAAACACATAAAAAGAATAATGTATTGTGACCAAGTGGGATTATTGTAAGAATTCTAGGTTGGTTTAGCACTTGCAAATCTATCAGTAAAATTTCCCATGTTAACTAAAAAGGGAAAACCATATGACCAAAACCTCATAGGACAAATTTAACATTTATTCATGATAACAACCCTCAGCATACTAGGAACAGGGAGAAACTTCTTAACCAGATTAAGGGCATTTGTGAAAGATAACATTCTTAATGGAGAAAGATTGAATATTCCTAAAATAGAGAACAAGTCAAGGATGTCAACTTTGACCACCTCTGTTTTACATTCCAGTGAACACTCTATCCAGTGCAATCAGTCAAGAAAATTATATAGAGGCATAAACATTGAAAAAAAGAGAAGCAAAATAGTTTCCAATTAGAGGGAACATGATTGTGTAGAAAATCTGATGGCATCTGTAAAAAAGCTACTAGAACTAATAATTTAGTTTGTTTCAGGATCCAAGATCAACATGCAAAAGTCAATGATCTTTTCATACATATCAACAATAAGAAATTGAATTAAACAAACAATGCTATTGATAACAGCACCCCGAAATTTGCAGTGCTTAAAATCAATTAAAAAAAAGTATGTGTGGGACCCATACATTGGAAAATACCCAACAATGATTAGAGAATTTTTAAAGACCTAAATAATGGATCTCTGCCATGGTTTGGATCCAGACTCAATATTGTTAAGATGTTCATTATTTTCAAACTGATTTGGATTCTATTCAAAATTGCAAGAAGTATTTTTGCAGAAATTGACAAACTGAGTCTAAAATTTATGTGGAAAAAGAAAGGGCCAAGAATAGCCAAAATAATTTTCAAAGAGAAGACTAAGTTAGGGACTTACCTGATTTCATCTGGAGGACAACATAGAAAATCTTTGTTTTGTGTTCTTGGCCTAGTCAAAGATTTTTCATATAAGACACAAAAGTATGAGTCATTAACAATGATAAAATTAATTTTACCACATTAAAAACTTCTGTTTTTTAAAAGATATCATTAAGAAAACAAAAAAGCTAACGATTCACAGATTAGCAGATGTTCATGATGCATCTAGGTGGCAAATGACTTATATTCAGAACATGAAAAATATTTATTATTAAATAGTGAGGACTCACTAAAATGGCCAAAATATTTGAAATGATACTTTTTTTTTGCTGCTTTTTTTTTTTAAGAACAGGGTCTCACTACACAGCTGAGGCTGGCCTCATGCTCATAATCTTCTTGCCTTCGCTCCTGAACGCTGGGGTATACAGCATGACTCCTCTGCCCAGCCTAAACTGACACTTTACAAAAGCAGGTGGACAAATGGGAAACAAGCATATGAAAAATGCTCAACACTCGTCATCAGGGAAATTCAAGTTAAAACTATGGTGAGGCACCATTGTACCTCGTTAGAAAAGGTTCCAATTGAATTCAAAAGTAGGGAAGGGGTCAGGAGGTACCAGTTCAGACTCGAGGTGATTAGGATTCAAATTATGATGGCATCATGAAATGAAAATGACACATTCCAAAGGACGTTGTATTTTTCTGGTGGAAGTGTAAAATAAATAGAAATCTTGGAAAACAGTCTGGCAGCTCCTAAAAAAATGTTAAACATTACCACAGAACCTAGCTGAAGACAAATACCCAAGAGAAATAAAAACATCCAAAATCTTGTATGTGAATATTCGTATATCAGCATTATTCATAGTAGTTAAAAAATGGACAAACCCAAAATTTCGTCAACTGGTGAATAAATAAACTAATTTGGCAATCATATGAGGAGATATAAGGGAATATAACTTGGTTATAAAAACGAATAATAGGAAAATTCATAGAGACAGAAAATAGATTAATACTTCCCAGTGGCTTGGGGGTTAGAGGTTAAATGAGTAATGACTACTAATTTTGAAGGGATTTTCTTTTTGGGGGTGATAAGAATGTTCTAAAATTGATTGTGGTGATGACTGTACAAATGTGAATATCCTAAAAACCGTTGAATTGTACACGTTAATAGACAAACTGTGAATTTACATATAAGTTATATATCAGTAACATTATTAAAAATGACTCATGGTTTAACTTTCATTGTGCTAAAAAGTAAAAGAAAAGAAAAAAAAAGCCATGAGCAATAGAAATAATTGGTCAAAGATCAGCAGTGAACCAAGGGACCCTGGCTTGTAATGGGTGATCAAGACCATAGGCAGCAGCTCACTTCACTGGTAATATCTTAAATGCTGGGCAAATGCAAATAGGCTATAGGGAAAAACATGCATTGATAGATAGTCTTAAGAGTAAAATCATGATTCTCATACAGATATGGAAATGAACATGTGTTACAGATTTTATTTAACTCATTCAATGAGGAAAGTTGGCAGATGTTATAGCTGGCTCAAAGAGAATTCAAAGAATATACATATTTACACATAGTTGTAAAGTAACTTGAAGATAATGGACAGAGTTAGAAACAGAGAATCTGGCAGAGTGCTAGCTGTAGATAGTAGTCAACAACGAAGGGTTAGAATCAGACGACTTGGAGGTGTCTGCTGGACGATGCATAGTTTTATATTGAAACATTTACTTTTCTTCTCCTCACAGTTGTTTGTTTCAAATAGTCCACATAGGTGAGTGAAGATAGAACTAGGGTGAGAAGGAGTGACAGCAGAAAGGACATAAATATTCAATATTTTGTGCACAGAGCTGTAGGCCTGACAGGAACCATGGAGACATATACCAGTGATAGAGAAAGTGATATTTATCATGACGGGGGCAGTAACTAGAGGAGTGGAGGGACACCAAAAAGAGAGGAGAAGGGTCACCTAGATGGGAGCAAGAGGAACATAATAGATGGACTTTGACATATACTTGATCACAGAGACATTGCCACAGAGACAGACTAGGCTGCATCCCTGCTTTTAAAATGCAAGGCGCAAGAATTGTTTTAAGGGTTGATGGAATATCTCAAGTGGTAGAGCGCCTGCCTAGCAAAGGCAAAGCCCTGAGTTCAAACCTCTCAATACTGCCAAATAAAAGTGGTTTAAAAGCAATAATTGACCTGACTTTTCAAGTGACCAATTTACCTAATGACTAGTATGCGAACATAAGTTTACTGAGTGATTAATTTGTCAGATGATCGATTCACCAGTTTGTTTCAGTTCTGCCATAGCACGGGCAAATTGATTTTCAAAATATTGGTCTGCTTCCAGATTCTGGTCCCCCAGGCAAATGAGTTTGCCAACGATGAGTTACCTTTTGTAAGCCACATTCTACATTCATTAACTTATGCATCCATTCATTGACAATTTTTTAAAGAACTTACTGTGTGTCTGACACTGTCGGAGAGGAGAAACTTCTGCCAATAGAGCTAAGGGGAATTAATGGTTTCATCCACTGTATATGATACGTAATTAACAAAGATGTCTAGCTTCTATAAAATAGATCAATCCCTACAAACAGTAGAAAATTACAAGGCTCTACTGAAATAGGTAGGAGTCTAAGTGAATGGTAATAAGACATGAGAACATGGGGCTGGATATGGTGGAACATGCCTATAACCCCAGCTATGTGCGAGGCATAGGTATGAGGAATGCAGTCCAAGGCTGGTCCATGGCAAGAAGTGCAGGATCCTATCTAAAAAGTAACTAAAGCAAAAAAAGGGCTGGAGGTATGGCTCATGTGGTAGAGTGACTGCTTAACAAGCATGAGGTCATGAGTTCAAAACCACAGTACCACCAAAAACAAAAACAAAAAAACCCAAACACCCCCTAACCCCCCAAAACCCCCCAAAACCATGGGATATAGGCTAAAAACCTAACAATATGTATGGAACCATGGTGATAGGTATGCCACAAAGAGGTAGCATATTTTCCACGGGAAAAACCCAAGGAATTAATAAATTGGGTTTTAAAAAATTCCTGTGTAAGTTATTTGACACAGATCACTCATTCTTGCCACATAAATGATATTATGAAGAGGAATTAGTTTCTTGGGTTGGCTCTCAATAGTTTAATCTGCAGTATAGCAATGAATAAGGCAAAAGAGACAATGTGTGCTCTTGTGTAAAACTGTAGACTGGAATCATTTAGGCTGACTCTCAGTAGTTGGGTTGTGCTGGGTAAAACAGTGAAGTTCTCTGAGTCTCACCTCTGACATGAGGATGATAATATCTGGCCCAATGTGACTAGGAGTTCAATGAGATAATATAGTACAAAAGTCCTTTTCAAGGTAATCCCCATCGTTTTAAGTGTAGAAAAAATACTTCTGGCTAGATGTAGTGACACACACCTGTAATTTTAGCATTTGGGAGCTGAGTCAAGAGGATCTTGAGTTGGAGGCCACCTAGGCTATGTAGTGAGACCTTGTCTCAAACAAAGCAAAACAAAAAACACTTTTGTTACTGTTTTTGTTTTCTGTCTTCTTTAAAAACAGAGTAAGCATAATTTAGTACTTCTGTGACTGGTTGATCAGCTACCTGTGCTGTAATATGGTGAGTGGTGCCCTTGGGAAGATTTTACTTATATAGGGCCATTCCTTATACAACAAATGGTCTTAGAGTCATTTTGTGTTTTATAGTTTAAATGCTTCACCTTCACTGTGAAGCATCACTTCTGGCCATTATCTTCTTGTTCTAGCTTTATTTTGTGCTACCCATAATCTTCTGGGGAAGAGAGCATTACTCATTGGGGTTACCTATAAACCTCTCCATGAAGAAGGTAGGGCTTTGTTATTGCTTCAGAACTTCTTAACCCACATTTTAAACTGAATATCACAGATTGGGAACAAAATCACTCCCTGGGGCCAAGGTATGTTGTCTCTGACCTCCCTTAAAACATTGAAGATGGCGGCACTGGTCTATGTGGTCACGACACGGATCAGCCTTGAGCATGTCTGCTGTATGTTCACCTGGTTTTGAAGTTATACATGAAAATTGTGAGCCTTCTCATGTTTCCTAAATATGAAACAGAATGTTGACAATACTAGTTGAAATAGACATACAATTCTGATGGAGATGAAAGAAAAGAAGAAAAATAATGGAATGATAAGAAAACTGATGCCTGGGATGAAATGTTTGCCAGTAGGATTGAATTTTGAGGCCCAAGGGTAAATTCTATAGTGCACAATGTCACGCCCATGCAATGGACAAAAATCAGTGAGTGCTACAAGTGTGAAATGATTCATGGGCAAGTCTAGTCACTGGAGCTTTGTAACAGAAAATCCTTCAGACAACCTGACTATTTGACAAAGCAGGTCTGGATACATAATTATGATAAATTCTTGCAATGGAAACTATAGGTGTCTGAATAAAATGAGACTACTCTTTATGTATTGACATTGAGCAATCTTTATGTTAATTTGTTTTTTATTTTTATTTATTTTTCATTTTTATTAACATACACTCATTGTACAGGGGGATTAATTGTGCCAATTCCCAATAGCTTTACATTGTACATTGTACATCTCTTTCCAGCAGTCCCCACAGTGCCCCATTTAAAGCAACTACAAGAGGTGTCATTGTTCTATTTTGTATATGTATATGAAGCCCATCAACCACATTCCCTCACCTTTATCTCCTCCATTCACCCTCTTCCATCCCTCACGTAGTTCCCCACTGTACCTATTTTATAGTCCTCTTTCGTTAGTAATTCCTAAGTCAATGTTCAAAGGGGTTTCTCAGTGTACCCCTGTTGTGAGTGTACTTTAGTCAGTTCAACCCCTTCATTACTCTCCCTTATCCCTTCCCTCCAACCCCCCCATTATGTTAATTTGTTAAGTAGAACAAAGTCAAGATGCAGAAGAGCATTTATAGTATATCTATATCACCATTTGTGTAACAAAAAAATTAAAAAATATATGAGAAGTGGTCCTCTCATCTAGAAGTCTCTGGACCAGTGTTCGATTGGTTTATAAATAGAGGAGCCTCTGTACTTAGGTCATTCTGAATACTAGTTTTCTTCTTGTTAATTAGATATTCTAGATTTCTGCTGTCCAATCCAAATATAATGAGAGACACATCTGTAATTCTAAATTATCTTGTGGCTGCAGTAAAAAGGTATAAAGAAATGAGAATAAAGAAACTATTTTAATATATTTTATTTAACCAAATATACAAAATATCATTGTTTACATGTAAACAATACAAAAGTTGTTAGTGAAATATTTCTTTCTATGTTTTTTTTTAACTAAGGCTGAAATCTGGTATATATTTTACACTTGTAGCACATCTCAGTTATTATTAACTATAATTTAAGTGTGTAATAGCCAAATATAGCTAGTGGCTGTCATATTGGATAGTATAGTTCTCAGTAATCTTGAATGCAAATAAGCAACTTTGAGGATAAGTAGTAACTTGCTGTTGTATGATTTCCTATTAATTCTATGGGAAAATGTGAATATGGTTTGAATACCAACTAGGATCTGAGAATGCATCTCATATGATCTTTCCCAGGGCATTGTTCTTTCTCTGCTGTGGGGGTCCAAGTTGTGAAAAGATTTTCTATCCTGCAGCCCTTCTGCTGAGGAGACAGAGCCTTCCCAACTTCTTCACCCAGCAGGGAGGGTGAATTTTTTTGCCCTCATCATAGGCACTATACTGAGTGGTCAGTAGTGACAGAAGAATCCAGTTTGGTGTGAGAGACCTGTAATCATGGCGCTTCCAATGTTTTTGGTAAAATTGGACAGAATGACAGTTGTAGAATGTTATATAGTTGAAGTTTAGGTTACAAGATTGTGACTATAAATCATTTATCATGTAAGACAGGTAAGGTCTAGTCTTGCTGCTTCCGAAGCTTAGCGCACACTAGAATTACTTGGAAATCTTTAAAAAGTGCTGATGCCTGGCTTCCACCTCCAAGCATTCTTTCACTGATCTGGGGGGTGTTTGTTGAGTAATGACAATTTTGTAAGGTCTTGATAAAGTTTGGGGACCACTGCAGTAATATGCAGCAAAGTTTGGGAAGCACTACTCTGGTCTATTTAGTCCTCTTAGAAAACATGGACATTTATTAGGACCATCTATGTGTCAAGGTCTTGGGTAAATGCTAGGTCTGGGCAGAGGACCTCACACATGGATGCTTAGCATCTAGAAAGCATTATTGTGTCCTGAGATCCTGGAAAGAGAGGAAGGAAGTAAGGTGAATCTTGAGGGATGAGTAGTAGCTATCAGGATGAGTGAAGTAAAGAGAAATTACGTTTCTGGTGGGAAATAATTTGACAGAAGAACATATTTTAGGATACATTATATTTGGATATGTTATATTGGGTATGCAGGGAGAGAGAGAGGTCAGAGATACACTGGAGAAGCAGGCAGACTTTGTGATGAGCTAATGAACTCCAGAGTTTGAATTTATGCTATTTTATGCCTGTTTGGTTTGAGTTTCCCCAATTACACTGAAAATCCAGTGACAGTAGATTTATTATTGACAGCTAAGAAATCATTAGAGAGTGAAGGTCAGGATTGTCTTTTAGAAAGTTGGCACAGGATAGAGTGCACAGAGGACTGTGCAGCAGGGGAGGGAAGAAAGGATGTCAGAGAAGGCAAGTGGGTTCACAGGATTAGTAAGGTGGCTTACTATGCTTGGACTTCCATAATAAAATACTGTAGACTGGGCAGCTTAAACAGAAATTATCTCACAGTTCTGAAGGCTAGAAATCCATAGTCCATGATTGAGGTTCTGGCAGATTCTATTCTTGGTGAGGACTGTCTTCCTGGCTTGCCAATGACCACCATCTTTCTGTGTGCCAATGTGACTTCCTTGTGTTCCTGTGGAGAGAGAAAGAGTGCAAACTCTCTAGTGTCTTTTCTTGTGAGACACTAGTCCTATTTGATCAGGGCCCTATCCCATAACCTCATGTAATCTTAATAACTTCCATGAAACCTGATTTCCAATTGGAAATGTCATAATGAGATCCGCTGTACAACTGTTATATGCTAATAAAAAATATTTTTCAAAAGCCTGATATCCAAATATAATCACATTGGAGGTTGGGGCTTCAACATACGAATTTTGGGAGGAACATAAGTTAGTCCATAGCATAGGGTGTCTTGTTACCTCACCATGTTGATGCCAGCATGTGTGCTTCCTGTTTAGTGTTGAGGAACAATCATGAGTTTGAGAGTTCACTAGAACTGTGTCTGTTCTTGATCAACTGGGTGACTCTGAGGAAATTGCTTAACCTTTCTTAGTTCTCTTACATGTAAATTGGAGGTAAGACTGTCTTTTCACAGTGCAGTGAGAGTTCTATGAGACAGTGTAGATGGAGGCTTCTGGCACTGGGTCTCAGGTGGTAGATGCTCCAGAGTAGGCAGTTTTCTTGGTATGCTCTTTGCAAGTTGTTTGTAATTTTGCCAGATTTCAGTTTCCACTTGAGACTGCAGGTCACCATTTACCAGCTAAAAGGAAGTAACTATAGGGTTTAGAGCAAAGGAGAATAAATATGTTTTCTTTCCTATATGATTTTACAGTATACACTGCATTGAGTGGCGGTGCGGGGGGGAGGGCTGGGCTGCCTTCATGCACAGGAAATGACCTAGGCAAACTTTTTCAAATGTTTAATCTTCAGCTGCTCATTATTTTGTGGTCACCATTCTTGCTAGCTTAGATCCCCAGCTAATATTTATGAGCTCTTTTAAGTAAACATTGGAAAATAATGCAACATTATACACCACTAATAGAAAACAGCAGGAGAGAAGAGAGGAGTTCTTTGTATTTTTATTACCAGCCTACCTTTATTAAAACCCCAATTGATTTTAAGGCTATCTGTGAGAAACACAGAGGAAACCTGAACTAGCAACATCACTTTCCACATAATCATTCTTCAACTAGAGCTTTCTTTTCTTTGAGGATTCTGTGGGGCATCTTTCTTGACTGCAATCACACAGTTGCAGAATTCAAAATAGAAAACACAGAGCATACCAACAGCAGCACTGCTTCAGCCGCAGTCTATTTAAAAATTGAGAAGTTGTATCATTTTTATTCAGGCTTCCTCCCACTCTATACACTGGGCTTGAATATAAGTGTACAAACCATTAAGAAACAGCTTCCATGTAAGTGGAATTTGGAATTGTTTCAAGCTCAAAGTATCCTCTGGAAGGGTTTCAATTTGGTTTCTGATTTTATCTTTTCACTGAATAAGGAGAATGCCGATTGCCTGCAGTAGGATTCCAGGGGCTTTGGTTTTGACTCTGGCAGTACAAATTGGAGGAGACAGAGGTGGGAGAGATGGAGGACAACTGCTTCCCTGATGGGTTGGGCAGCCTGGAGTGAAAGTGGCTATTGTTTTTGCTTGTGGGATTCTGTTCAATCTGTATCACAAATTGGTTAGGAAAGATGACAATAGAGATCCTCAAATTAGAAAATAGTATTTCCCATAGCTATTACCATGAGACTGCTGGCAGGGCAGAATTGGAGAGGAACTGGAGTTCAGCTTCTTTCCTTTTAGGAACAAGATGGTGAAGTAACTTGACCAAAGTCCAAGATAGTGTGTTGCTCAGCTGGTGTGGACCCACCATTCCTGACTCAGATTTTTTTCATGAAACATGATTTTTACTCCTGGGAACCTTTCTTTTCTAATCAACCTAATTATTAAAAAAAAATATCCCCTGGAAGTGTCTAGTTTGCTTTCCACTGAGCAATGGATGTTATGCAATGAATGTTTGTGTGCCCCCAAATCCATATATTGAAGTCCTAAGCCACAAAGAGATGACATTTGGATGTTGAATCTTTGGAAGGCAATTAAATTTAGATTAGGCCACAAAGGTGGACACGTGGACACTAATGTTGGGATTAGTGTCCTTAGAAAGGAGAGACCAGAGCCCATGCTTTCTCCACCATGAGAAAGTAGCTATCTGCAAATCAGGAAGAGAATCCTCATGGGGAAACCAAATTGACAGGCACTTTGATTTTGGACTTCTCAGCCTCTGGCACTGTGAGAAGTCAGTATCTGTTGTTTACGTTATACAGTCTATTTTATTTTTGTTAAGACAACCTGAGCAGACTAAGACAGAAGCCAATCAACTAGAGATACATTAGGAATAAACATGCTAGTTTTTAAAAATAAAAAATGTAATTGAACTAGATGTGACTTCTCTTTTTCAGAAAAGCACAAATAAAGTGTTGAATTCACCAGTCTTGATTTATTCAAGTTTTTTGTTTTAACACCTCTATGCCAAACTTGGCATTAATAATGTTTGGCCCTAATTCTGATGACTAGTGGAAGAGGAATATCTATAAATATATCATTATTTCTAGAAGGTGGGGCTCATATCTGCTTTCCTCATCATTTCATCCAGATTGGGTAATGGGACATTTGAGTGCTATTTTTGAATGAATGAGTCAGTGGGCAGGATGGATCATACATAGATTCAGAGAAGAGGTGATTTTCAGCTGGATTTAATCATTCAAATAGACTTTTCTAGAACTATTTAGAGAGGTGTGGTACTGAGCTAAGTGGGAATTTTTACATATTCCATGTCCTTTACTTGACATGATTTCATTCTATAATAGCCTGAGAATCCAGTGGCCATACAGTAAGCCACACTTTTTATTTTTATTTTCTAGTGATGGGGATTGAATCCAGGTCCTTATGCATGCCCAGCAAGTGATCTACTACTGAGATAGCTACCAAGCTCTTCTTTCTTGAGACAGCGTCAGATCTCTCTATATAGTCCAGGCTGGCCTTGCCTCTGCCTCCTGAGTGCTTGGATTACAGGTGCCTGGAAAAAACCCTGAATCCTTGAAATCCTGGAAAGTGAGCACTCTGTCCTCTCAAAATCAAAAGAAACTACTGCATGCAAGGCAGGCTGAAGAGAGTTTAGTATTGCATTTAACTAAAGACTTACACAAAGTTGGTGTTGCATGTAAGGATTCTTGCAGCTTTATCTCATGGACCTCTGATCACCAGGGTAGACCAGCTGTGGAGAGCTGGCCTAGCCCACAGGTTTCTTAGGTTGCAGTAGAAATTATGCAAGTGTTTCCTTCTGCAAGATTTCCACATAGTCATTCAGAATAGCTGAGAGGATAAATTGCTTCTCTCTAATAACTACTACAAATGTTCTCTATTGTGGAATCTTATTTTATAAGGGTACATTTGACTACTTTGCATTTGAGATAGCAGCATGAATGGCAGATTTCAGACTCTCAGGTGGGCCTAGGCCAGTAGAGGTACAAGTTTAAAATCATACCACATAGGATCAAACCCTACTCTATTTTGGGCAAGGTGGCCTTCCCTCTGTCCTGCTTCTTTAGGGAAATTTGGCAGTGCAGTGAGGTGTGTTCACATTGTCTTCTTCCTACAGTGTATCCACTGTGACAGGTGGAAAGTGAGCTAGACAGAAGCACTCAGAAAATGGGAATTCAAGTGGCAGTCCCTGAGGAGCAGTCATTACTCTCTCAGGGAGAGTCACTGGGAGGGTAAGATGTAGGCTTTGTGCAGGACCTCGGGTGGAATGACAGTACACAGATGGTTCCCATGAGCTCTGGTTCATGGGCAGACCTGACAGCTTAGACTCATTTTCTCAGGACCATGCCTGCAGAGAAAGATATATTTCATCCTTGCTATAAAAAGCATTCATAGAAATATGAAAATTTGCCTCTGTAACTGCCACCAGCAGGGAGGACAGAAGCAGCCATGTATAGAGGACCTCCTCCCGATGTCATGAGTGTCCTGCATTGCGGCTTGTCTCCTTTCCTATCTGAATCAACGCAGGGGAACTGGCTCAGGAAACCCGGCCTAACTCTCTTTGACAGGCTCTGTGGGGTGGGGTGGGGGAGCAGTGTGTGTTGCAGAGTTTAATCTTGCCTCAGAGCTCTGCATCTGGTTCTCCTAGCAGCACTACTCCTAGATGACACGTCTATGTACATAAAATCTTTTTTTCCTCACCCTGCTTCCTGGAATGTCGCAGATACCACTCATCTGAGCTTTAGTGTGACTTCTAACTCTTTCCCTTTTGCACAAGCACAAGGTCCTGCTTAACTGGCAAGTCTTTATCAGCAGAAAGACTGTTAGAAATGGACCAGGAGAAAAGCCGCCCTCCCGCACTTTTACTTTCAAACAATCTTATCTGCATCCAGCCCCTGGCATTTGCTGCTTCCTAGAAATATAAATTGGTCTATTTATTGACTTTTATTTTTTTTGCCTTGAATAAAACCCTTTTCCTCTGTGATAACCAGCTCCTGGGAAATGGCCTGAAGACCACATCCCCAGGCCTTTGATGTGGTGGCTACAGAAGAAAGGAATGGTGTGGCCTGCTCTGGTTACTGATTTGTGTTTTGTTCTTCAACTTTGAATAAGTCTAGGAGCATTTAATGAACCCACATGGATTTTGAAAAGGATCTCACAGAAATACAGTGGAACTCAAAGAGGAGTTGAAAATGCCAAATTCAGTTTCCTGTACACAGGCTTGTAGCTTCAGATGACTTCTTGCAGCCTCCTAGGTGAGAGGAAGAAAAGCTTTGACAACCCTGCTCTGAGGGAGGAGCCCCTTGACAGAGAGGCAGGGAGTGGTGCCTTGGGACCCGCCATAAAGGGGAGTGTTCTCATGTTTGCTCCCTAGCTCATAGATTCTGGCACCCCACTTTGGCCTGAGTGCACATCCCTGCTCTAGGAGACAGGGCTAATCTCACCCTGGGCCTGTGGCAGTGCCTGGTGGTGGATTACTAGCTTCAGCTCTGCATCCAAGATGGGGTGGGAGTGGGGTTGACCACACCACAGAGATAGTGATGCTGGCTTCCTCACAGCACAGTGTGCTCTGGGGACCCGGAGCTTTGCTCACAGAGAGCCTGTTCTGCACCTTGGACTTGAGTACTTACTTCTCTGATATTTCCTGGGCTCTGTGTACAGTCAGATGCCTCCTAGTTTAAGATTAGTATTTTCTGGACACTGTTTTGGGTCTTTTAAATTTCCGAAAAGGCTGAGGTTGGGCTGCGTGACCTTCTCCTCCCAGCTCTGCACTGCACATCCCTCTTCTTTTGTTCAGGACCTTCCCTTTTCCAACCATCTCCTGATTTGGGCTTTTCTTCCATCTTCTTATGCATGGTACTGCTTCTTCCACTAGAAATAAATGAGCAATGCATATTTCCATTTTATAAATAATACATGCTCAGACTAAGACAACTTTTGAAACATGTAAGAGTGTAAAAAATGTGTAAAAATTCATAATACAGTACCAAGAAATGACCCTCTCCTTTTTTTTTTTCATTTTTCTTTTATTATTCATATGTGCATACAAGGCTTGGTTCATTTCTCCCCCCTGCCCCCACCCCCTCCCTTACCACCCACTCCACCCCCTCCCTCTCAACCCCCTCAATACCCAGCAGAAACTATTTTGCCCTTATCTCTAATTTTGTTGTAGAGAGAGTATAAGCAATAATAGGAAGGAACAAGGGGTTTTGCTGGTTGAGATAAGGATAGCTATATAGGGCATTGACTCACATTGATTTCCTGTGCGTGGGTGTTACCTTCTAGGTTAATTCTTTTTGATCTAACCTTTTCTCTAGTACCTGTTCCCCTTTTCCTATTGGCCTCAGTTGCTTTAAGGTATCTGCTTTAGTTTCTCTGCATTAAGGGCAACAAATGCTAGCTAGTTTTTTAGGTGTCTTACCTATCCTCACCCCTCCCTTGTGTGCTCTCGCTTTTATCATGTGCTCATAGTCCAATCCCCTTGTTGTGTTTGCCCTTGATCTAATGTCCACATATGAGGGAGAACATACGATTTTTGGTTTTGTGAGCCAGGCTAACCTCACTCAGAATGATGTTCTCCAATTCCATCCATTTACCAGCGAATGATAACATTTCGTTCTTCTTCATGGCTGCATAAAATTCCATTGTGTATAGATACCACATTTTCTTAATCCATTCGTCAGTGCTGGGGCATCTTGGCTGTTTCCATAACTTGGCTATTGTGAATAGTGCCGCAATAAACATGGATGTGCAGGTGCCTCTGGAGTAACAGTCTTTTGGGTATATCCCCAAGAGTGGTATTGCTGGATCAAATGGTAGATCGATGTCCAGCTTTTTAAGTAGCCTCCAAATTTTTTTCCAGAGTGGTTGTACTAGTCTACATTCCCACCAACAGTGTAAGAGGGTTCCTTTTTCCCCGCATCCTCGCCAACACCTGTTGTTGGTGGTGTTGCTGATGATGGCTATTCTAACAGGGGTGAGGTGGAATCTTAGCGTGGTTTTAATTTGCATTTCCTTTATTGCTAGAGATGGTGAGCATTTTTTCATGTGTTTTCTGGCCATTTGAATTTCTTCTTTTGAGAAAGTTCTGTTTAGTTCACATGTCCATTTCTTTATTGGTTCATTAGTTTTTGGAGAATTTAGTTTTTTAAGTTCCCTGTATATTCTGGTTATCAGTCCTTTGTCTGATGTATAATTGGCAAATATTTTCTCCCACTCTGTGGGTGTTCTCTTCAGTTTAGAGACCATTTCTTTTGATGAACAGAAGCTTTTTAGTTTTATGAGGTCCCATTTATCTATGCTATCTCTTAGTTGCTGTGCTGCTGGGGTTTCATTGAGAAAGTTCTTACCTATACCTACTAACTCCAGAGTATTTCCTACTCTTTCTTGTATCACCTTAAGAGATTGGGGTCTGATATTAAGATCCTTGATCCATTTTGAGTTAATCTTGGTATAGGGTGATATACATGGATCTAGTTTCAGTTTTTTGCAGACTGCTAACTAGTTTTCCCAGCAGTTTTTGTTGAAGAGGCTGCTATTTCTCCATCGTATATTTTTAGCTCCTTTGTCAAAGATAAGTTGCTTATAGTTGTGTGGCTTCATATCTGGATCCTCTATTCTGTTCCACTGGTCTTCATGTCTGTTTTTGTGCCAGTACCATGCTGTTTTTATTGTTATTGCTTTGTAATATAGTTTGAAGTCAGGTATTGTGATACCTCCTGCATTGGTCTTTTGACTGAGTATTGCCTTGGCTATTCATGGTCTCTTGTGTTTCCATATAAATTTAACAGTATATTTTTCAATCTCTTTAATGAATGTCATTGGAATTTTGATGGGAATTGCATTAAACATGTAGATTACTTTGGGGAGTATCGACACTTTTACTATGTTGATTCTACCAATCCATGAGCATGGGAGATCTCTCCACTTTCTATAGTCTTCCTCAATCTCTTTCTTCAGAAGTGTATAGTTTTCCTTGTAGAGGTCTTTCACATCTTTTGTTAGGTTTACATCTAGGTATTTGATTTTGTTTGAGGCTATTGTAAATGGAATTGTTTTCATACATTCTTTTTCCGTTTGCTCATTGTTAGTGTATAGAAATGCTAATGATTTTTCTGTGTTGATTTTATATCCTGCTACCTTGCTATAGCTATTGATGATGTCTAGAAGCTTCTGAGTAGAGTTTTTTGGGTCTTTAAGGTATAGGATCATGTCATCTGCAAATAGGGATATTTTGACAGTTTCTTTACCTATTTGTATTCCTTTTATTCCTTCTTTTTGCCTAATTGCTCTGGCTAGGAATTCCAGTACTATGTTGAATAGGAGTGGAGATAGTGGGCATCCTTGTCTGGTTCCTGATTTTAGAGGGAATGGTTTTAATTTTTCTCCATTAAGTATAATGCTGGCTGTAGGTTTGTCATATATAGCTTTTATAATGTTGAGGAACTTTCCTTCTATTCCTAGTTTTCTTAGAGCTTTTATCATGAAATGATGTTGGATCTTATCAAAGGCTTTTTCTGCATCTATTGAGATGATCAAGTGGTTTTTGTCTTTGCTTCTGTTAATGTGGTTTATTACGTTTATTGATTTTCATATGTTGAACCACCCCTGCATCCCTGGGATGAAGCCTACTTGGTAGTGGTGAATAATCTTTTTGATGTGTTGCTGAATTCGGTTTGCCATTATTTTGTTGAGGATTTTTGCATCAATGTTCATTAAGGAGATTGGCCTATAGTTCTCCTTTTTGGAGGTGTCTTTGCCTGGTTTTGGGATAAGTGTAATACTGGCTTCATAAAATGTGTTTGGCAGTTTTCCTTCCCTTTCTATTTCGTGGAACAGTTTAAGGAGGGTTGGTATCAGTTCTTCTTTAAAGGTCTGATAGAATTCAGCAGAGAATCCGTCAGGTCCTGGACTTTTCTTTTTGGGGAGACTCTTGATTGCTGCTTCAATTTCATTTTGTGTTATAGGTCTATTCAAGTGGTTAATTTCTTCTTGGTTCAGTTTTGGATGATCATATGTATCTAGAAATCTGTCCATTTCTTTTAGATTTTCAAATTTATTTGAATATACGTTCTCAAAGTAGTCTCTTATGATTTCCTGGACTTCCATGGTGTTTGTTGTTATCTCTACTTTTGCATTCCTAATTCTACTAATTTGGGTTTTTTCTCTCCTCATTTTAGTCAGGTTTGCCAGGGGTCTATCAATCTTGTTTATTTTTTCAAAGAACCAACTTTTTGTTTCATTAATTCTTTGTATGGTTTTTTTGGTTTCTATTTTGTTGATTTCAGCTCTTATTTTTATTATTTCTCTCCTTCTATTTGTTTTGGGATTTGCTTGTTCTTGTTTTTCTAGGGGTTTGAGATGTATCATTAGGTCATTGATTTGGGATCTTTCAATCTTTTTAATATAAGCACTCACTCATGGCTATAAACTTTCCTCTCAAGACTGCCTTAGCTGTGTCCCATAGGTTCCGGTAGGTTGTGTTTTCATTTTCATTGACTTCCAGGAACTTTTTAATTTCCTCTTTTATTGCATCGATGATCCATTCTTCATTAAGTAATGAGTTATTTAGTTTCCAGCTGTTTGCATGTTTTTTGTCTTTACTTTTGTTGTTGAGTTCTACTTTTACTGCATTGTGGTCAGATAGTATGCACGGTATTATTTCTATTTTCTTATATTTGCTGAGGCTTGCTTTGTGCCCTAGGATATGATCTATTTTGGAGAACGTTCCATGGGCTGCTGAGAAGAATGTATATTGTGTAGAGGTTGGATGAAATGTTCTGTAGACATCTACTAGGTCCACTTGATCTATTGCATATTTTAGATCTTGGATTTCTTTATTGAGTTTTTGTTTGGATGACCTATCTATTGATGATAATGGAGTGTTAAAGTCTCCCACAACCACTGTATTGGTGTTTATATATGCTTTTAGGTCTTTCAGGGTATGTTTGATGAAATTGGGTGTGTTAACATTGGGTGCATACAGGCTGATAATTATTATTTCCTTTTGGTCTATTTCCCCTTTTATTAGTATGGAATGTCCTTCTTTATCTCATTTGATCAATGTAGGTTTGAAGTCTACTTTGTCAGAGATAAGTATTGCTACTCCTGCTTGTTTTCGGGGGCCATTGGCTTGGTAAATCTTCTTCCAGCCTTTCATCCTAAGCATATGCTTATTTCTGTCGTTGAGATGAGTCTCCTGTAAGCAACAAATTGTTGGATCTTCTTTTTTAATCCATTTTGTCAAATGGTGTCTTTTGATGGGTGAATTAAGTCCATTAACATTAAGCGTTAGTACTGATACGTATGTGGTGATGCCTGCCATTTAGTTGTCTTAGTTGTTTGAAGGTTTGATTGTGTGTACCTAAGTTGAGGTTACTCTCTACTGTCTTGCTTTTTCTTATCCTGTGGTTTGGTGCTGCCTGCCTTTTCATGGTTAAGTTGGGTGTCACTTTCTGTGTGCAGGATCCCTTGCAGAATCTTTTGTAGTGGTGGCTTTGTGGTCACATATTGTTTTAGTTTCTGCTTATCATGGAAGACTTTTATTGCTCCATCTATTTTGAATGATAGCTTTGCTGGGTAGAGTATCCTGGGGTTGAAGTTATTTTCATTCAGCGCCCGGAAGATCTCACCCCAAGCTCTTCTTGCTTTTAATGTTTCTGTTGAGAAGTCTGCTGTGATTTTGATGGGTTTACCTTTGTATGTTACTTGTTTTTTCTCTCTTACAGCCTTCAATATTCTTTCCTTAGTTTCTGAACTTGTTGTTTTAATGATGATATGTTGTGGAGTAGTTCTATTTTGGTCTGGTTTGTTTGGTGTCCTGGAGGCCTCTTGCATTTGTATGGGAATATCTTTCTCTAGTTTTGGGAAATTTTCTGTTCTTATTTTGTTGAATATATTACGCATTCCCTTCGCTTGCACCTCTTCTCCTTCTTCGATGCCCATGATTCTCAAGTTTGGTCTTTTGATGGAGTCAGTGAGTTCTTGCATTTTCTTTTCACAGGTCTTGAGTTGTTTAATTAATAGTTCTTCAGTTTTTCCTTTAATTACCATTTCATCTTCAAGTTCTGAGATTCTGTCTTCTGTTTGTTCTGTTCTGCTGGATTGGCCTTCCGTTTTGTTTTGCAGTTCTGTTTCGTTCTTTTTTCTGAGGTTTTCTATATCCTGGCAGTTTTCTTCTTTATTGTTGTCTATTTTTGTCCTGAGTTCATTTATCCACTTATTCATTGTGTTCTCTCTTTCACTTTGGTGTTTACACAGTGCTTCTATGGTTTCCTTTATTTCTTCTTTTGCTTTTTCAAATTCTCTATTTTTATTGTCTTGGAATTTCTTGAGTGTCTCCTGTACATTTTGGTTGACCCTATCCAGTATCATCTCTATAAAATTCTCATTGAGTACTTGTAGTATGTCTTCTTTTAAATTATTCTTGTGGGCTTCATTGGGTCCTTTGGCATAGTTTATCTTCATTTTGTGGGAGTCTGGATCTGAGTTTCTGTTCTCTTCATTCCCCTCTGGTTCCTGTACTAATTTTTTGCTGTGGGGAAACTGGTTTCCCTGTTTTTTCTGTCTTCCCATCATTGTCCTTGGTGTTGTTACTGTCCCTGTACTGTGTGTAATTAAGTATTTTCTAGCTTGTAATAATAACAATGGTAATATTTAGAATGGAAGAGTGAGCTGAGATGGAAAGCAAGAAGTTAAAGAAAAGGGGAAAACAAATATACAGACAAGAGGGAGAAAGCAGAACAAGGTATCAGACAAGAGAGTTTAAAGGTATAAACAGGAAGTGTTAGTGTACTAATCGACAGTAAGCTGAACAGACATTAGAGAGACAGAGAGAGGATTGAAAATCAAAGATAAAAAAATAAAAAATAAGTAAGTGAAAGTAATATCTATATATAAAAATGAATTAAAATAAAATGGAAAATAGAAAATTAAAAAAAAAAAATACCAAAAAACTTCCAAGTTTATATGCAATGCAGTTTCAGTCTTAATTTCAGTGTCCGTCTCAATCTCCAGTCCTGGAGTTGGTGCCTCAGATGTTCTGTAGTTGTCTCATCAAAGGGGATGCATAAAAACTACACACACACACACACACACACACACACACACAAAAAGAAAAAAAGAAAAGCCCCACCAAGTGTCCCCAGTTCAAATGCAATACAGTTTCAGTAAGGTTTTCGGCCTGCAGGTGTAATTCGGTTGTTCGCTCATCAAAGGTAGGGAGAAAAAGAAAAAAAAAGCATCTGGGGACAGTTCTGAGAGTGGTATCTGCAACTGTGGCTTGCCTGCCTGCTGCTCTCAACCTGTAGCTGGCGGCATTATTTATGCAGATCTCTGGGGTGAGCTAGCACTCACCTGGTCCCACAGGCTTTGTTTGCTCAGAGTTCTCCTGTGTGGGAGCCTCTGCTACAGGCTTTCCCCTTTCCAAGCACTGGGAAAGGTGACACTGCCCCCGCGTTGTCAGGCCTGTGTGTTTATTTACAGTTCATGTGGGAGGTGGGTCTTCCCCCTCTCCTCTGAAGTTTTTCTCCCACTGCCACTTTCAGAAGCTTTCCTGCTCCTGCTTACTGGGTGGTGCTGCTGCTCCTGCTGGCCGCCATTTTTGTTTACAGTTCACGTGGGAAGTGGGTCTTCCCTCCTCTCACAAGCTTCCCCACTCCTGGTTGCTGGGCGCATGCCCTGCTCCCGCCAGAGGCTCTCCGGCCCGCCTGGCTTGTTTATTTACAGTCCCGGGAAGGGTTCCCTTCCCCCAATCTTCAGCGCTCAGGGTGCCCCACCCTCTTTCCAGCGTGTCTTAACTGTTCTTATTGCTTAGTACTCAGTTTCTCTTTTTTCCCCGGGTGGAGGTCAGTCTGTCCAGGGGGCTATGCTGCTCTGGCCCAGGCTTGTCTGTGGGGCTACCGTGGTACCGCGAAGCTCACCTGGTCCGCGTCTTCCCAAGCCGTATGGGCGCCAGCCACTGGCAGCCCTGGGGGCCCTCCTCGTTTCTCCGTTTAACGTGAAGTGGAGATTCTCTGCACCGGCTGGAGATGTGGAGGAGTCAAAGTTATGCCTTTTCTCGGTGATTTTGCCTGCAAAGTGTGTCTCCAGTGTCTCTCCAAGATTTCACTATAAGAGGGTCGCTTTCTGCTTCCTACCTCTAGCCGCCATCTTGGAATTCTCCTGAATTGTGTCGACCCTCTCCTTCTTGAATCTCTTTAGCAGGGAGATAGATAGATGTTGATATTTCACTTGCAAAAAGCAGTCACGTCAAGCACTTGCAGGCAGGGCAGCTTTATAAACGAAGGTGTAGGCTGATCTGGGTTTGAAACCCAGCATAACCATGTCCTGGCTGAGATTAGGGCCAGTGACTTGTCCTCTTCGAACCTCGGTGAATAAAATAGAAGTGATAAAATATGTTTCTTGGTAAGAACTATGCAAGGGCAACCTTTCATAGGGCAGATGTTCAACAAATGGTTGGTGCAATGACACATAGCTTAAAAATTAAGAAAATGCCTTTGGGCTGTGAATGGGAGTGCAGGCAGCAGGGGTACTTGGGGATGGGGTGAGGGAGAGCTGTGAGAAAGGAGCCAGCTGGGCAGAGGAATCTGTTGCACACTTGGATTTCACTCAGAAGTGTCGTTTTGCTGCTACAAAAACCAGGAGTTCCACATGCTACTTTATCTGAGAGATCTTCCCTGGCCATCATTCCTTTGAGGAACAGGGAATCCTTTCTCTCTCTAAACTTTGTGGCTTTATTAATGCATTTATCACATTATAAAGTCATTTAAAATCGATAGATGGAGCTCTCACATGCCTGTGGATTTCTCCAGGGCAGGGATAATATCACACTCATCTTTATCCTCAGAGGTGCCCCAGCCCAGTGATGGCAGAACAGATGGATGTGTCCATGGGTAAGGCACATTACCATCAGTGCACATGGATCTTTGCCTGACTGACTCACAATACTTGCAGGCTGTGTGGGTTTCTTTTTGTAGGGTATGCTTGTGTTTGTGGGGACAAGAGAGGGGGAGACTCTATAATGGAGAGATGCTATCTTTTGTTGATTGGATTTCCTATATATTTAAAGTACACAAAAACATCCTATTTGGTTTCAAGCCTTGTTTAACATTTCTGAAAATTTATAGGGATTCAACAGTTCTTAAACTTTTCCACTGTAAAGTACCCCAGGGTAAAAGAGAATGGGGTTGGGGGCTAGAGTCAAAACCTGAAAGTACCCATGACAAGCACACATTTTAAAAGTTTTTCATACAACTTAAAATTTGCATTAAATGTCATAAAGTATTTAACTTGGATTTTTTTTTTTGATGGTGTTTCTGGGGATCAAACCTAGTGCCTCATGTGTGCATACACTCTGAGCTACTCAACTTAGTTTTTTATACCAAATTATGTTTTGACCTACTTTCCATTCTTTCATATAATTTGCCCTTTAACTTTCTGAGTCAAATGATCCTTAGGAAGGTATGCCATGTTTATAACTTGACTTGGTTCCCTTCCTGGCCTCTGCCTCTAACCCCTACCATTACATTGCTCTGGGATGTGCTACTACAGGAGCGAAGCTAAGAGGCCTGTATGATTCTTGGGAAATCCTTCTCCTTGCTTTACATTCCCATTGTGGGGCCATGGATTGCATCAATATTGATACTATCATCTTTGAAAGATGTTTTTATATGGGATCTGTAATTTTTTATATTAATCTGTTGACCTACTTCTTTTTATAATTTCCTTTATTTCTCTTAGGATATCACAAAGAAAAATTGGGCAAACTGTAAGTCTTAGGTAGTCCAGTGCAGGGAACTGTGTCATGGGAGCATGTGATTAGGATACCTTTTCTTTCCATTTCAGCCCATGCCCTTGGTACCACCAGGAAATAGAATAGAAAGGAAACAGTTTTGGCTCAAACCTATGTGAGGTGTTATGATACTGAAAAGGAGCCTTAGAGTCCTTTTGGGTCCCTTTATCACTCATATCAGCAGGATGAACTGGATCATATGTTTTACGGAATAGTTTGAAGAGCATTGGTGTTAGTTCTTCTTTAAAGCTCTGGTAGAATTGGGCAGCGAATCCATCTGGTCCTGAGTTTTTCTTTGTTGAAGGACTCCTTAATACTGCTTCAGTTTCATTGCTTATTATAGCTCTATTTAGATGGCTTATATAGTCTTTGTTCAATTTTGGTAGCTCACATACATCTAGAAATTTATCTGTTTCCTCTAGATTTTTCCAGCTTATTAAAATGTAAGTTTTTGAAGTATTTCCAAATGATCCTCTGATTTGCTGTGATATCCCCTTTCTCGTCTCTAATCTACTTCCATCTACTGCTTTTAGGTTTGGCTTGTTCTTGTTTTTCTAAGAGCATGGTTAAGTTATTTATTTGGAATTTCTCATATTTTTCAATAAAGGCACTTATAGCTATAAACTTTTCTCTTAGCATTACCTTAAAGGTTCTGGTAAGTTGTGTTTTTATTTTCATTCTATTCTAGGAATTTTTAAATTTTTCCCACTTACTTCTTTGATGACCCACTGATCATTGAAAAGTGAATGTGTTTGGATTTTTTTTGTAGTTTCTCTTGTTATTGAGATAAAATGAAGGAAGTTATATCAATTTTCTTATATTCAGTAAGATTTGCTTTATGTCCTGAGATATCATCTATTTTGGAAAAAAGTTCCATGGGCTGCTGATAAGAATGTGTCCAGCAGTTGGGTACAATATTCTATAGAAGTCTGTCAAGCCATTCAAACTGTAGTGTCATTTAATTCTGAAGTTTCTTTGTTGATTTTTGTCTGGATGATCTATTGGTGAGAGTGAGGTATTAAAGTTATCTATTATTACAGTGTTGGGGTCTATCTGTATTTTTACATTCAATAGTGTTTGCTTTATGGAATTGGGTGTGCCAATGTTTGGTGCATATGTTTTTACAATTATTTTATCTTTCATAAGAATTGTTCCTTTTATCAATATGGAATTATCTTTTTTGTCTCTTCTGACTAATTTTGTTTTGAAGCCTGCCTTGTCAGATATGTGTATAACTACTCCTGCTTATTTCAGACTCCATTTGCTTGGAAATATTTTTCTATCCTCCACTTTAAGCCTGTCTTTGTCTTTGTCAGTGAGTTGTGTTTCTTCTAGGCAATAAATGGTGAGTCTTTTTTTTTTTTAATTCAATCCACCAGTCTGTGTCTTTTGATTAGAGAATTGAGACCACTAATATTCAGAGTTATGAGTGAAGGGTATGTAGTAATTCCTGCCATTTTGTTGTTCTGGTAGTGTTTGATTCTTTCTTACTCCTCATTTGCTTATCTACACATCTAGTGAGATTTATTCTTTCCTTTGTTCTTGTGGTTTTGTTTATCTCCCTCTTTTGTGTGTAGGATTTTTCTTTAATTATTTTATGCAGTGCTGGCTTAGTGATCATGAATCGCTTTAGTTTTTGTTTATTATGAAAGATTTTATTTCTCCTTCAATTATAAAGTGTACCTTTTTCTGGGTACAGTAATCTAGGTTGATAGTCCTTTTCTTTTGAGGATTGAAATACATGATTTCATATACTCTTTGCTTTTAAAGTTTCTGTCGAGAAATTTGCTGTTATTCTGATGGGTTGTCTTTATTGGTGAGTTAGCACTTCTCTCATGTAGCTTTTAATTTCTTTCCTTGTTCTGTTTGCCTAATGTTTTAACTACAATATGATGTGGGGAGGTTCTTTTCTGGTCTTGTCTGTTTGGAATCTGTACTTGGATGATCATCTCTTTCTCAAGTTTTGTGAAGTTTTATGCTATTTTTTTTGAATGAATGTTTTCTATGTCTTTAGTTCACACCTCTTCTCTTTCTTATATATTTTTTATTTGATGTATAATCATTATTTATTAGAGAATAGGTAAAATTTTGTTAAGATGGTAACATTTTGGCATAGTTTTTGCAATGCATTTACTGAGATAGAGTAAATGGTGTTCTGCAGAAAGATTTTTATCATTTTAATAATTTTTGTACTTGGTTTGCTCCAGCATGCATTTTCTGATGTCTTCTTTAAGCATGCCTTCATTAACAGAAAAATTAGTATTTGATGGGTACATTTGTTTTCAGGTTAATCTTTATAATCTTGCTATTATACAGTTACCTTGTAATGTTTGTTCATAGTTTATGTAATGATTGGTTTGGGACTATTTTTCATTTTCCATTATATGTTCCCATAACTGGCATTATTTAGAAAAACAAAGGTGGTGTTTCAGTGTGTTTAAATCCCCCAGCCCTCCAGGGAAGCACATCATCTGCTGAGGCTTCAGATCAGCCACTCTGACACTTCAGTCTCATCTAGGATAAAGGTAACCTATTCATCGCTAATTTGCATGTTGCTCTTGCCAATACAATTGAAAATCTTTCATGAAAATGCATATGACCTAGTGATAATTTTTGTAGGGAGTTTGAAGATGTTGACCCCATGTCAGTTTCTGAAGGTGAGATCACAGTCTCAATTCCTCTGTGTTTATCTCAGCAACCACTATACAGAGTAAATGGAGTGGAATATGAAGGGGTATGGTCCTTCTTCCCTGTTTGGTAGGAATTCCCAAAGCAATTTTATTTCCTCAATTATATATCTCTTATGCATTGTCTTAATAATCAGTATTATATTTAATTTAAACTTCAAGCTCAATGTTGGTAGCAAAACAGCAGAGCTCTCTTTGTACAAATGTATGAATTATATTAAAAGTTCAAGTAACTTTTTCAAAGACTTTATTCTCTTCAGTAAATATTTTCCATTACCTCTCTATTGTCTTTTTCCACTTTGATATTCTGCACAATTTAGAGACTTCTCTGTCTTAGTTTCTTTTTTCTATGACCATTGTTCATAGGCTTGGTCTTTTACTGGTGTCCCAGAGATCTTGCGTATTCCACTAATACTTCAGTTTTTTTTTTTAAATCTCCATCTGTATATTTTAACAGGACTTCAAGTCCTGATAGTCTGTCTTCATTTTGTTCCATTCTACTGGAGACACGCTCAACTGAGTTTTTAAATTCGACTTAGTAAGATTTTCATATCCAGAATTTCAAATTGATTTTTTTCAGAATTTCTGTGTATTTATTGAATTCTTCTTTCATGTTCTACATTGTCTCCTTTATTTCATTCAGTTAATTTTTTGAGTTTTCTTGGAATTCATTCAGGTACTTGCTTCACATCCTCTTTAATTTCATTAGTCATTCTTATAATTATTTATTTGAATTCTTCATCTGAGATTTCATCTACCTCACTATCATTAGTGTTTATTACTGTAGAATTGTTGAAATTTAGAGTAGTCATGTTTTCTTGTCTTTTCATATTTCTTTTGTTTGTGTGTTGGGATTTACACATCCGAGGTCAAATCATTTATTAAAGTTTTAATCACCTTTAGTCTTTCAGTTGAAATATTCTTACTGTTCAGGCAGGACAATGTAGTGGCCAGGTGGAGGTGCTTTTCCTCACCATTGGACTGCAGGTATGACTCAGTAGTCAAGCATTTGTCTACATGCTCAGGGCACTGGGCTTAATCCCCAACCCTGCTCAGATCAAGGAAAACTAGCTGGTGTCTCTTGTAGATGCTTTTGGGCTGTTTTCCCAATAGAAGCTTCCTTTCATTGTACACTGGTAGTCACTGTTAGCCTCAAGGAATTTTACCTCCTGTGGGCCTCTCAGGGTTCCACTTTCTCCATAAGCTCCCCCACCCACCCAGGTTGTGTCCCCAGTGGCAGCAAGTGTCTAAGCCTGGAGATGACCCCCAAATGCATCATAGAGTCGGGGGAGCAAACAAAGCACTGAGCTCTGCACTGGTTGGAGGAGAACTATGGTATCTAGGCCCTTTACCTGCTGGTCTTAGTGCTTACAGACCCCACCCATCGACTCACTCCAGTTGGAAATTATATGATTTGGAGGGTCTGGGTTAGGGGACCCTCAGACTCACATGGAAGCAAACATACCGGGATGCATTTCCTGAAGGTGGGCCTTAGTGCTTTCAGATCCTACCCAACAATTCATCTTCCTGTTGGAGGAAAAGGCTATGGAAATCACATGATTTGGAAGGCGTGGGCTTGGTGCTCTCAGTCTCACCTGGCAGTTAACACACATAACCAGGAGGCAGAGTCTGGAAGCCAAATACTGTGCCAGCCACAGGGATGGTGCTCAGTTTCTGCTGTGACCTTCAGGTGATGGAACTTACTCCTCACCAGGGAGGGTGGGACCTCTGACCACCTCACCTTTTGCTGCTGGAGTTTCCCACTACTTGAGCTTCTCTGCAGATTTATGTCCATCTCTCCCTCTCCACAACCACCTATTACGTCCATCTCCCACCCAAACACTGTGGTGGGATGACCTATACTCCCTGAGCCATGATTGTTCCTTTTCAAGCTCCTAGAGTAGCTCAGTCTCAAATAATAGGCCCTTTTTCAGGATAGCATCTTACTATATCTTTCAGAGATGAGGGGAGTGATGGAATGTCTTTCTCCATCCAGGCTAGCCTTCTACACCACAGCCACTGTCTCATCAAATCCCCTCAAGTAGTTTAAGGCTTGCAAGAGGTGTGGGCTTATTCTGCAGGGCTGATTGGCTTACCTTGTGATTGCATCTTTGGCTTCCCTTCTTCTCTCAAGAAGCCAGGAATGGGGTTTGGAACTGTGTATATTGCCTCTGTTTTCCTGTGCTTTTCTGCTGTCCTGATTCCATCATGATTCCTGATACTCTTCCTTTCTTTCTCTCTTCAGAATAGTCTCTCTTGTGTTATCTCTTTTCATTCATGGAATCAAAAAGGGGATTCTTCTAATATGATATTGTTCCCTGCCTCCCCCCACATCTCATTAGGAGAAACAAATTAGGGTTGGCTAACTCACAAAATGGCTGGAGTATCAAAGGAGTCTACTCTAGAAGTATACTTAACAACATCTAGAATAGACATAGAGATGCTTAATTTGTTTATGCATTAAAAACAATAGCTAAAACAATAGCTAAAGCTTTAGGTTTAATTTCCATATAGTTAAGATTTACAGCCATTTGGTTGAGGCAACAGAAATAGTATATAAGCCAACTTATATTGGTGTCCAATAAATATAATATCTCAAATTTTCATAGCACCACAATACTTGCTCCTGTTGCACAAGCACATGATTGCTTCCCCACTTTCCAAGCTTAGAGGCTGTGCCTCTGGAGAAATGTTTTTTGACATTGCTCAATGAGAACAGTGGTTCTGGAGCCCCTCCACAGCGAGGGTCTTGACAGCTGCAGGTGGGTGGGGAGAACACATCCATACCTATGGGGTGACAGTGAACAAATTCCAGAGCCCACCTAGATGTTATTACTGCTGTCTTTCACACCTACTCCAGAGAAGTGTGGTATGTATATTAATAAGAAGGTTTAGTTTAGACTAGATAGGTAATTTCATGTTGAGAGGATTATCTTTTGTTGTGTTTGATTACTCTATAATAAATACAAATAACTTGAAAAGGCTACACCTGATAGGTGTCCACATCATTGCATCAAAATCAGAAGAGTGGATGGGGGAAGGTTACCGTGGATCTTAGATTTCTTGTTTTTTTTTTTTTTCTTTTGAGACAGGGTCTTGCCATGTAGTGCAGGCTAGCCTTGAACTATGTTCCTCCTCAGCTTCCTGAGTGCTGGGATTACAGGCTTGAACCATCATACATAATGACATTTGGCTGTGATAGAATGCTTTTCAGATCTCATTCAGAATTTTCTTCTAAATCTGAAAGATTTAGATGAAATCAGTCATGCTGTATTTAAGTAATTCTCTCCTTCCTTTCTTCCTACTGTTCTTTCCTTCCTTTCAAAATTATTTGGATGTTCTGCATTCATTCAGCAGACATTTATTCCTTACTGACCTGCAAGAGGCTACAAATATGTAGCATGTCCCCTTCATGACTTAATATCTAGGGGAGCAAATGGGGTTAAATAGACACATAACCAGAACAGTGGAATAAGTATTTTTATAGATGCAAACACAGAGTTTCTAACACAGATAAGGAACTTAAGGACTGGCTGGGGGGGTGGGGGTGGGTGATGCTTGTCCTTCTGAAGAGGGTGATGCTTGTTTTAAGGACAAGGGGGACTCAGCTATGTGGAGAAACTAGGGTTTCAGGAAATAGGTGGAACAGCAGAGGAGAGAAAACACGTGGAAAGGAATGGAAATTGAAGCAGTATGCAAGACAGGTAGATTTTAAGTAAGCACAAACCTACAAATTGTGTCTGACTTCTGCTCAGCACTCTCCTCTTGCATTGCCACTTCACAGTGGGATCACTGCTGCCCAAGAACTTAAAATGCCAATGACAACAGGATTCTTTCTGCCTGACTTTCAAAATACCTGATCTGGCCTTTTGCTAGTTACCTAGTCCAGTCTGCACTCTGGACTCTACCCCCTCCACCCATGGGTCCTAAGCTTAGATCCCAGCCATAACAGCCTCATTTGTCTGCTCCTTTTCAGGTTTGGAATCTCAAGTTAATTTTAATTAATTAATTAATTAATTATACAAAAATATGTTCATGCATTCTCCTTATAAAAAGTTAAATACCAGACTAACAGCTACTAGTTCTGGTTTTTGTTCTGCCTCTACAGAAGTAACCACTGTTACCAATTTTGTGTGTAACCTTCCAACCTTTTCTTTGGCTTTGTACACATATATGTGAACCCATAGGCCATATGGTACCTATTGCATTCTCCTCCTGCCCTCTGCCCTTATCCTGGTTGTGATAGCTTTAGGATCCTAGAAACTAAGAGCACTATTAGCTCCCAGAAACTGGGAACAAGGAAAAGACTAGTATAATTTAGACTTTTAGGAAAAAATTAATGGCACACAGCATCTACTATCCCACAGAAAATGTCCTATTCTCAGAAGGGCAAAAACCGGACAGCAGAGCCTTCCCACAAGCACACACAGAGAAGAGAAAAGGAGTTGTGAGGGATCAGGAGGAAGACTGCATCAGGCACCCCAGAGCAGCAGTGGCTTGAGGTGGTCAGGACTCCAGTCCTCACCAACATCATGCAGTCCACCTGCCTGCCATTTTATATGCAATCTAATAAATGCACATGGACTTGGAAAAAGAAAGGAATTACTAGGTGTTTTGTCCAAATTGCCAACATTCAAACAGAGAGTCCTGGGTTTAAGGTTTTGTGTGTGTGTGTTTTACCCCGTAGCTCTTCAGTGGTTAGTAATTGCTAACTCAGGAGACATTTTGGCCCCAGAGCACCCTAAGATGGCTATAGTACAGTGTCCCCCAAGTTGGGTTTCATGGAACATTAGTTTTTGAGAGAGACAGGGCTGTGTGATCAAATATTGGGAAAGGATAGCATTCACAATCACTTTATGGAAGGTCACAGTGTGTTTTGGAATATTAAAGATTCTGACAAGTCCTGTAAGAACAAAGTTCAGAGGTCAGGTGGGCCCCAGAAGAGGTAGCACAATGATTAGTGGCTCAGTGATGGCACCAAAGAATCCATTCCAGATACTCCCATGTCAATTTCAAATTAAAGATGGTCTATTTATGATTGCACGGTGACTGCCAGTTATTCATGCTTCCTTATTCATGCCCAGAAGAGTGAAGGAGAGTGAGAGAACTTCTTTTCTACCCATGAGCCACAAGTCTTTTCTTTCAGTCTGAGTGGGCTGACTTAAGCCGTGATGGTCACCAGGACAGTGCTATGTGCTGATTTACTCACACTCATCAGATCTGCAACACCCTGATTCCCTCCCTCTCCCCACATGACTGTTTGGGGGAGAAGAGCCTACTTAGGGAAAAGCATCAGGATTCTGACAGGAAAGAGGAAAAGGAGACTAACATGTACTTGCTGATGACAGATGCATTACCAGACAGTATGGGGCACATAGGCCCGACATGAAACTGGGTGCACCCCCCATTCCTTGTGCCTGGGAGAGAGCAGGGGGCTGTGGTCAGGGGAGAGGAGATATGGTGGCCATCAAGGGCACACGAGGGCCAGAGCAGAAAGCAGCCACTGGCTGCTGCTTTCATTTATAGCTTGGGACTTTATTTATATTTTGAGAACTTGAGGATTTATTCAAAATTCTGTCACGTATGGAGTGGTTTAGAGTTTGGGAGAATTTGAGAAAGAATTAGAATGCTGCTGAACTTTAAAGAGAACTAAATAAAGAACAAAGCAGCAGGAAGTGCCGTGTGCAGAATAAGGATGGGGTTCTTTTCTCCTTGAGGGTGCCAGGCATGAAAAGTGCCAAATGGCAATTTATTTTCTTTATATACAGTTTCTCCTGAAATGTTTGTCTATCAAGGCTGTCAGAAGTGAACACAATTGCAAAACCAGTGACTTACTTAATTTGAGGACTGAAAATGTTTTTCTTATCTTACTGCCTATGACTCAACATAGCTGATTTCTCTTGGGAGGACTAGATATTAGGGCAAGGGCCTTTTGATAACTAAGAAACCTAATTTCTAGCTTACCAAATAAGATACTTAAAGTATTTATGAAGACTGACATTTCAGTCCAATCTTTTTTAATGTAACATGAAAAACTGAGGTTTTGTCGGAACAAGTACCTAAGTAACAGCTAGCAACTGAACAAGTGTGGTTATCATGTTCTGTTCATATTGGGGTATGCATGATTATAGTGAATATGGAAATAAATGCATGTTCTGCAGAAGAAGGATTAGTGAATTTGCAGGGACAAATTTTACATATGGAGTGATTATATCTCACTTTGCATGATAAGGCTATGCTCACATTTGTGCATATGGCTAGGGAGATGTGGAAGGAACTAGAGATCACTGTGGCTTGAGGCAATGTTTCTGCTCTTTACAAATGTAAAATTCAGCTTCTCTGTGTGGCTCCTCTGAAATTATAAGTATTAACAACTTGGATAGAGAATAAGGAAAAATGGAAGTAGACGTTAATGTAACCCAAGGATGATTGCAGGAGTGGTGGGATTTGAAACAAACAAGCAAGCAAGTTAGAGTCTTCAAATAATGTATTCTTACATGAGGATAAGATAGGGATGAAAGTGGAGGATGCTATGGTCTGAATGTTTATGTCCCCCAAAATCTGTATCTTGAAACTGAATATCCAAACGCAATGGTACTTAGACATAACACCTTTAGGAGGTGATTTGGGATTAGTGCCTTTATGAAAAGAGGCCCAAGGGATCTTGCTCACCCTTTCTAGCATGAGGGGATGCATAGAAGGGACCTTACCAGAAACAATCTGTTTGTGCACCCCAACCTCCAGAACTGTGAGCAATAAATTTCTGTTGCTTATAAATCACCCAGTTAAAATTTGTTATAGTAGGTGGAACAGGTTGTGACAAAGTCTATTATAATTACGATTTAAATACACAAATGTTCTCTTCTTAAAATTGCTTTGTCTCTGTAGGGCCTGTCTACTCCAGGACTTAGATATTTTCTAAAATGAAAAGTCCTGGTGGAGTCTATGATATACCGTTACTATCATGATCTAGTCTCTTCTTTGGGTGTATTGGGAAAGAAAAACTGTTGTCTGAGTTCAAAACACATGAAGATTCTAACAAATTCAGAGGGGAACAGGAAAAAGTCCACGTCATTTCTCTACTTTGATAAAGGAATAGATTTCTTTTTTGCAGGGAGAGTAGATGGAACCCCTAATTTTTTTGAAACCTTGAGGGCTGGAACCAGAGCCCGGGATGGAGGCAGGCAATGGCTATTTAAAATTGCCAGCACCTTCTCTGTTTTCCCTAAGATGGAAGTCTGATGACTTTCGAGGGAAGATTGTTCCTTTAACAATAAAAGCAACACTTCAAAAGGTCTTCTGCTTATGTAAAGATAAACACGACAAACTACTTTGGAATGTGCAGAAAGGTTTACTGCAACCAGAAGCTAAATTGCTTCTGTTTGAAGTAAATGTCTTTAGTAAACTGTGAAAACTGTCTTTTGTTGAGTGAAATAGCAGAATATTTCAGATGGTAAGAAGTGCAATGGTTTGAAAGTGTTCCCCAAATTCATGTATTGGAAACTTAATCCCTAATGAAACAGTACTGAGAGGCAGAGCCTAATAAGAGGTGTGTCGGTCCTGAAGGTTGTGTCCTCATGCATAGATTAATATTGTTATCACAGGAGTGGGCTAGTTATCATGAGAGTGAATTTGTTACAAAAGCAAATCTAGACCTCTCTTGCTCCTTTGCCTTCTGCTGTGAGATGACACAGTGTGACAGCCCTCACTAGATGTCAGTACCATGCTCTTGGACTTACCAGGCTCCAGAACCATGAGCCAAACAACTCTCTATTTTCAATAAATTATCCAGTCTCAGGTGTTCTATAATAAACATCAGAAAATGGACTGAGACAGTGGATGTAAGATGCCTTTTCCCTCCCTGAAAGGAACCCTGGTAAAGGAAATTGAGGACATAAGTTCTTGGTAGGGGACTTGTCAACAAGTTGCTGGTCAGGAAATAAGGAAAGAGGTGGTGGCCAGACTTTGTGAGTCATGGCCTGTGGACTGAGGGCATATGTGTCATTCAGATTAATGATGTCTGCTCATTGCTATAACGGACGTTTGTGGTGCCCAGCTCTCAGTGAGATTTTGTTTACTCTTCTAGCCTCATTGCTGATTTAGTGTTAGCAAAGACTGGGGTTAGGCTGCATTGAGAGAGTGGCCTAGAAACTCAAGTCCAAAGCTTGAGCCACTACTTCTGTAGTGTCATCCCTGGAGATAAAATCTTTTCCCTGATGGCAAAGCTAGCCCTGGAAAGCAAGGATTTTGTCCTTACCTCAGTCCAAGGTTGGTCTCTCTGAATACTAACTTCCTGCCTACATCAACCTCTTCCCAGGATGACTGACAGTGGTAACATCTACTCTCCCCCACCTACCACAGTACAGTTGGATTCAAGGACCCTTATGAGAAAAATCACAATGAGAGCAACTCCATTAAATTGATAGACTCCCCAGATAGATGAGTTACTTTGTTGGCTGGCAACAGACTGTGCCCCATGTTTTTCAGTTGGGGAGTTAATTAATCTAACCTGGGTCTTAAGAGCAAGAGATTTCTCCTACTAAGCCTAGGACAGTGAGTGGCAATGGCCCAAAAATCTACCTTCCCCCTCAGATGGCCTGTCCCTGAGTTGATTGAGAGGGAGTTAGCCAGGACATTTGTGTTCCTACTTGGCTTTATCTGTATTAAAGATGGCATTTTGTGTTCCACCTCTGCCTCTGCTGTTTACCTCTTTTTTTTCTTAATCAGTTTTAGAGGAAATCTATTTACTAGGGCCTCTCCAAACCCTACATTTCCACCAATGACTACACTATAAACTGGGACCAACTACTTGTACCCCTATTTCTTCATCTATAAACTGGAGGAGCTATAGCTATGGCCATTAAAGAGGTGTTATAAATGATTGGCTCAAAGATGTTTGTTTCCAGCCCATTCCCCTGGTAATATCATCATAATTGTTTGGCAACATTTCCTAATCTTATCCAAGAACCTTGCTGCTGTGACACATTGGTTCATTTTGGTGGGCACCATATGCTCCCATATGCTGTGAGCAGTGTAATTGCTCTCAGTCATCAACATCGAGTGCCATGGCTGATTCATGGAGAAGGGCACCAGCTCTGCAGTCAGAAGTCCAAACTGTTTGTCACTTCACTCTGGTGGGAGGAACCAGGCCGTCAGTAGGCCTCCCACTACCATCTGGTGGAATGGTCACAATAGGGACAGGTATTTGGCTATAGGTTTTGATGGCCACCAATAAGGACAGGCCTTTTATTTCTGCAAAGAACTTGCTGGAGGCTCAGAATAAGATTACTTATTGGATCTTGTTGCATATGTATTTGGTGCTATCTTTGCTACTAGTTGAACTGGCTTCAAATCCTAGCTCTACACCTTAGTAATAGTGTGATCTTAGGTGAAAAATCTCTGCCACCTCTCTCAGATAACTTTTCTTGAGCAGTAGTATGGGGCAAATACCTACCTTGCAGGATACTGTCAAGATTTAACTTAATTAGCTTTGGTAAGTGAAGCATTTAACACAGCACATTGCAGATAGCAAATGCTCAAAAAATAGTAGTGATTATTTTCACTCAAGTGCCTGTTCCTAGCTCACAGAGCAACTATGAAGAATGATTTTTTTAAAAAAACAATGTTAGCAACATGGATTTCTAGCCCTAAGAAGCATGCTCCTTTAATTATGATCCTTGGGACAGAAATGTTTCTGTTCAGCAGAGAAAATGCAGGCAGGTGGTTGAGACTGGCTAGAGTCAGGTTAGCTGTGGGTATAGCAACATAGGCAGTATTCTTACTGAAGGGATTTCAAAAAGCCAGGCATGGTGGAAGATCGCCATGTTAAAAAGTAACTCCCAAGAGCAAGTGCTCCTTAGTGAAAATAAACTAAAAATGATTAAGTTCATTGAGAAATGAGGAAACTTTGCAAAGAGACTGATATTTCAGGAAGAAGGATGACTTGGTAATTTGCTTGTGTACACTCGTGTGTGTGTGTGTGTGTGTGTGTGTGTGCGATTAGATTCTAGACGACAATTGCTCTTCTATGTCTGAGGCATTGGCTGGGGGACAGGAATAGCATTACAAAAATATTCTAGGCTTTGATCTTAATGAGCTACTGAGCAGAAAAAAATAATTACATGAAGTTGTGGAGTTAAAACAACATGCATCTGAAAAGCAGAAGCCTGGGATGGGGTCAAATGGGCCTTCCTGACAATGGGAATTATCAGTTTTGAGCAGGGGCCATCATTTCTTAGAGGGTCACCTCTGGCTACACTGACCTCCTTGTTGGGCCTGGCACACAAACCAGGGCATTTCCACCCAGGGTTCTTTGCTTCTGCTGTTCTTGCTGCCCAGACTGCTTTTGCCCAGATGTCTGTGTGGTGCTTCCCTTACTTCCTCAGTTTCCTGTGTGCTTGTCCTCAACTCTGTAATGCCTTCCCTGACCATTCTATTTAAGATGACAACCTCCCCCATCCTTCATCCCTGATAAATTTTTCTTTAGCTTTTCCCAGCAGCCGCAAGGCTGTTGTTTATTTTCTGTCTTCCCCAGTGGCATGTAGATTTATAAGGGCCATGCTTTTTTTTTGTCCCATGCTTTTGTCTCTAGAATAGTTCCTGGCACACAGCAGGGATTCAATAGATGTTTGTTGAATAAGTGGTAGCTTTACATGTGCTTGCTGTCTTATTTTTATAGAACCCTGCAAGCTGATTTGTATTTTAGTGATGAAGTGACTAAGACGAGAGAGACTAGATACCTGTTTGTAGTAATAGAAGCTGGGCAGTGGCAAAGATAGGATTTGGATTAAGGTTCTGATTTCACCCTGAACCTCAGATCCATATGTGACAACCTACTTGATGGGATGGTGGACACAGCCTCTAAACTTACACACCTGTGGTATCCTAGAAAGATACTTGGTCTTTGTCTCTGGCTCCTGGCACAGAGCTCCTCAAAACTTGGAAGTTTCTGAGAGCTAATGGCTAAGAAGCATCTTTTTTTCCTAGTGGGGTGACTCTTAGTAAGTCCCTAGTCAGTTTTATGATGGGAAATGGCCACCAGAAAGAGCAAACCTTGGTTAGAAGCCTAGAATACTTATCCATACTTCCAATTTCCAGGGAAGGGAGAGAGCTAGGGACTGGTTAATTATCAATGGCCAATGATTTAATCAATCAAGTCCACCTCATGAAATCTCCATAAAATTCCCCAAATGTCAGAATTCAGTTTCTGAGTGGGTGGAAACACCCATGCTGGGAGGGCAGCACACTCCAAATCCATGGGGGTGCAGAAGACCTCTGGACCTCCCCCTGCCATATCTTCAGCTGATTGTTCATTTGAATTTTTTATGATAAACTGGCAAATATAAGTAAAGTGGCTTCCTAAATTCTCTGAGCCATTTTATTAAATTACTGAATCTGAGGGACCTGGTCATGGGAATCCCTGATTTATAGCCAGTTCACAGGAAGTACTGATGACCCAACACTTATGACTGACATCTGAAGTAAAAGCAGTCTCGTGGGACTGAGCCCAAAAGTCTGTGGAGTCTGTGAGTCTGGGTTGTTAGTGTCAGAATTGAGTAGAATTGTAGCACACTTGGTTGGTACCGAAAAGTTGGAGAAGTGGTATTGAAAAAGACACCAGAGAGATGGTGAAAGGAAGGGAAAGAAATCCCTCTCAATACTGAGGATAATACTGTGGACTCTCAGCCATGCTTCCTCTGCTCTTCAATAAATGTCACCTTGACCCAGCAATAAACAGATCCATTCTCAATTCCTTCCTGGTAATCCTCTCTTCCACTGGATCCATAATTAAGTCTGGTCAGTTCTGCCTCGAAATAATCCCTAATCCAGCCACCTCTCCCCTTCACTGCCCTGGCCAAATTACCAGTTACTTGTATCTGAATTATTCCAGTACTCACCTAAACCCTCTCTACAGAATAAAAGTGGCAAGAAGCTGCATGCTGCTCATGTTGGGATAAAGAACACAGCTTTTTCATTCTTGGTGCTCCTCCTTGGATGCTCTTGGCCCATCCTGCTGCTTTCTCTGCAAGGATGTCATTATTCCAAATTTTAGCTTTTTATGGCCTTTAACTCCAAGTTGCTGAGGAAAACCTCAGAATGTCTAAACCAAGCTGTCCTTTTTATATGGTCCCTATGCCTTATTAATTTAGGAGGGTCACACCTGCACAGAGCACAGTTGCTTCTGTGCTATCACAAAATGCAAAAGAGCCGGGCAGGGTGATTTACACTATAATCTCAGCACTTGGGAAGTTGAGGTGGAGGATCATGAGTTCTAGGCCTGCATGGACTCTGCAGTGAGACCTTGTTTCAACAAATCAACAAAACAATAAACAAAATGCAAAATAAATTCACGTAAAAAGTATTATTCAGAAGCTAATTTAAAATCTGCTATGAGTTGTTTTCTTTAGATACAGCTGCAGTTTGCATTTGTGTTAAACCTCCTAGAGTGACTGGCGTTAGATGGACAGGCTGCAAGTTTTTAGCTCCTTGAAATGTAGTCCTGGGAAGGGGCTATTCCTGGCTGCCCAGGGGAATTGTACTACAGACAGCTATCTGGCTGGTCCAAATGCTGTCTGACGGATGGGAAGAAGAGGTGAAAAGAACACAGGTAGGGGCAGAGAGTTGCAGAGTTCCTCCTGCTGGCTTCTCGTCACATGTAATCCTGCAGGCAGTTAACCAAGCCAAGGAATGTTCTCTAGGCAAGGCCCATGGAATGCTTTGGAAGTGGCTAGTCTCTCCTCTGGAGAATCCCTCAGCCCCACAGAGCCCTAGTGTTTCCAAAGTGTTCTCTCACATATCTGAGGCTTGCCACAATCCTGGTAGATGGTCGGAGCAGTCATTATCTCCATTCAAAGCTGAGGAAAGTTGCAGTTTAGGGAGTTGGGAATTTGCCTGCGGTCACATAACTGCTAACAGTCTGAACCTGGGCTTGGACCCAGTTCCACAGATGCTACTTTTTTTCTATTAAGATTCTAGAGTAGTAAAGTATGTCTTCTTGTGGACTGTTTTGATTAATTGACTGTGGTTTCCTGGACTGATAAGTTCAAAAATGGTTTGAGGCCACTGCTGGGCTGTGTGGGAAATAATGTTATGATTGATTGGTGATTCTGCCAGCTGCGAGGGAGGGGAAAAGTGGCACATTGCTATGTACTTACTTCTCATACCTGGTCCTTCTCCCTCTATCTGTGCCACAATTTCTTTTCTTTCTTTTCTTCTTCTTTTTTTAATTTCACATGTGAATACATTGTTTGGGTCACCTCCCCCCTCCCCTGCTTCCAGGCAGAACCTGTTCTGCCCTCTTGTTCTTGGATTTTGTTGAAGAGAAAACATAAGAGATAATAAGAAAGACATCATTTTTGATAGCTGAGATAAAGATAGCTATACAGAGAGATTCCTTGTGTTGTTTCCACACACTTGTGAATTACAACCCAAATTGGTTCATCTCTACCAGATCTCTTCACTATATCCTAGTTCCCTTCCCATAGTGACCTCTGTCAGTTTAAGATTACTTTATTTGCTCCTTTATGGTGGGCACATCTACCACATTCAAGTTTTTGGTTTCCTTCCCTTTCCCTATCCCTCCCGTGCGTGTTCTCCCCTTAGTGTGCATGACTTGTGTCTAATAACCTATCTTTCTTTCTCTCTCTCTCTCCCTCCCTCCCTTCCTTCTTTTCTTCCCTCCCTCCCTCTCTCCCTTTCTCTCTCTCTTCCTCCATCCCTTCTTTCCATCCTTTTCCCTTTTTTTGCTTTCTCTATTTGGACCAGAGATTAAACTAACAAGAAATACTGGTGTGAATCTTTTCTCTTGTCTTGATCTTGCTGTATCTCTTCTGCTCTGATTATGATAACAAAGACAACTACACAAGTTCGTATGCCTGTGGCTTCTTTAATGGAGAATTTAATGTGCTTTCTTCTCTCTGAGAAGGAGCAAGAATACAGGTGAATCATGGTTCTTTATGTGAAGGAGTGGGCAACGCTGATCTGTTAGGCATTACAGTTGGATTTTTAGTGCTAATCTAAAAAAGTAAATTATAAGCAAAGCAAATCCACCCAGGAAGAACCTTGTATTGGAAGCTCTTCCCATGTTCTAGTGAATTTCTCACAGTGAAATTCCAGTAATGCTTCCATCCAGCTCCATCTCTTATTAGTCCATGACAAACAGGGTTGGATCAATTTTCCCTGTACATTCTGGATTTTACTTCTTTGCTTAAATGCTCACCATTTTCTAGAAGGTACATATTACTCATATATTCTGTCTCCATGTGTTGACACTGTCTCCTTGAAGCTGTTCTTACGCATCTAACTGGATGAGATTTCTCTTCTGTTTGAGTTGCACCTGTCATCCTCCCTACCCAGCATTTTACTTATAGAAATTTTTTTGTCTCCTGCTCTGTATTTTTGTTTCTAAGTATAACCACCACCTTCTAGATTGTGAAGTACTGGTCTACCACCTGAGTGGTATCCATGCCCCTTTTTTGCTTTAGTTATTTTTTCAGATAAGGTCTCACAATTTTTCCCAGGCTGGCCTGGACTGTGATCCTATCCTTAGCCTCCTGCATAGGTGGGAGCACATGTACAAACCACCATGCCTGGCTTATTTGTTGAGATGAGGTCTTGCTAACTTTTTGCCTGTGCTGGCCTCAAACTTAGATTCTCCCAATCTCTGTCACCCAAGTAACTAGGATTAGAGGTGTGAGCCACCACTACCAGCATTACATTGTGAGTTTTTGTGAGTATTTGATAATTTTCCCTCCATGCCTTGTATAATGTTTAGTCCAGAGTAGAAACATAGTCATTCAAAAATATTTGTTGAATGAATGGACTCTTTCATAGTGGCCAATTCAGCATGTCTCATTTCCTCCAGACCTTTTATATTTGAGAGATTTGCTGTAAACATGTCTGTTCACAAGTCACTTGTATTATAGGTAGCCATTAGCCATCAAACAAGAGTGGAAGCAAGGCATGGTATGGAGTGGCAACATATATGGAAAGATGTGGATTTATGTGACATGCAAAGAGGAAGCAAAAATGCAGGACTTGATGAATATGAAGTGAACATGAAAGTAAGGATTGGGATGTATTAGATATGGCTTGAGATTTTCTATTTTGTTTAATAAAAGTTGATAATGCCAATCATTGAGATGGGAACTGAAGGGAGATCAAAAGTATTTATGAGGATGATCAAGAGTTTGGTGTTGGAGTTTAGATGGGAGCCTGGGCTGTAGGTCTAAATAAATTAGGGATTGATCAGTAAATAGATGATCTCCAGAATAACAGGCATGGTAGAGTATAGAGGGGAAAGGAGGTTGCATGAGATGAAGACCTTAGGAAATCCTACAGTTAAAGGCTGGGAAGAGAAGGACAAAGAGCTAAGTGAGATGAGAAGGAGCATAAATACAGTAGGTAAAATAGGATTCTGGGGCAAGACAAAGGAAAAGAGGGTTAGAATAGGTTTGGCTATGATGAGGAGGGAAGGCAGTATATGGAAAGGGAAATGCAAGTTGATGAAGGTTTTGTTTCTATTTTTAAATAAGGGGGAAACTTAAGAATTCTTACCTGCAGTTAAGAAGGACCCAGTATATTTGATGAGGTTAAAGATACAGACAGACAGAGCAGTGATTGACTACATGCAGTCCCAAGGAGGCAGGGAGGATGGAGTAGAGCAGAGTAACTGGCCTTTACTGACAAGATCAGAGGATATGTAAAGCTGTAGTGAGTGAAGGTTTGGTAGTAAGAGGTTGAGGGCATTGCCATCTGAAAAATGCCTGCTTCCTCTGTGACACTGGATAGTTCTTTAAAAGTAAGGGAGGGATTTATTAGTCAGAAATGAGAGGAAAATAGGGTTTGAGATGGATGTGTAAGTGGGAAGGGAACTATCTATTGTCATGAATGAGGTTATGGGGTCAAGTTGAGGATTGGGTTGAGTCTGGCCTTTAATTATTTATAGTAGCACCAATTGGTCCATCTGTGGAGTTTTTTTTCCAATATCCTTACCTGCCCAGGTGAAATCTTGGAGGAAGGGCTAATTGGGGCCATTTGGGTTGTGAATTTTGCCAGACAAGTGGAATCTAAAGATAGAAGGGCAGGAGCTAATAGGATACCTTAAAAATATTATTTAAAGCAACAATAATGGAATTAAGGCTAGAGAAGGAGGGAGACAGGAAGGAGATAATGGATAAGGAGAAGGTAGAGAGCTACATGGTAGATTAACCAAAGAGGTGAAGAAAAGGTGTGGTAGGAGTTTTTTAACCAACTAGAAAAAGAGATTACGATGAAGCATCACATGGTTGAAATGCTGACTCTGCGGGTAAAACAATTGGAGATGATGACCAGGCCATGGGTAAAGAATCACGTGGTGAGTGCAGTGAGACCAACTTCAGAGAATTTGGGAGAATTGAAGTCAAAACAATGTACAAATATTGTAACTAAAATAACTATGTGTGTGGAGCACACACTATTTAGTTTAAAATTTTCTATTCGGATGAAGTATTTGCAACTTTGATGACTATGAGATAAATAGAACCATGCTTTAGATATCACGACTTACCTAGATGTTGTTATACACTTTGGTCTGGTCTGTAGTTTTCTTCACAGCCAATTTGCCTTTCACTGGGGAAACTTCCCACTCATTCCCATTACCTTAGCATCCTTGGGGGCTTGAGAAAACAACACAGCCATTGTACCTGATAACCCTTTTGAAACACTCAGTCATGCAGGCACTTGTAAATAGCTCCACAGCCTTTGTGGGAAAGAGCTGAATTGAGTAGTCAAGATTTCTTCTCAAGTTGGTTGTGGTGGTGCACGCTTGTAATCCCAGTACTCAGGAGGCTGAGATAGGAAGACTGAGAGTTAGAGGCCAGCTTGGGCTACATAGTGAGTTCAGGCCTGTCCGGACTGTATAGTGAGACTCTTCCTCAAAACCTCCCCCCAAACCCAAAACAAATAAAAGACTTCTTCTCAATAAGGGTCCCAGGAGCAGAACCTGACAACCTTATGCATTCTGTACTTGAATTCAGCTATGTAAATGGAAAATAGTTTGGTGCTTTAGATGGTAAATTGCTATCTTGGCTAGAGATGGAGGAACTGGGAGAAGACAGGTGTGGGGCCTTGGCACCTGTGATGCCCTGGAAGTCTCCCTCCCAGAGGCAAGCTTTCTTGACCTTCACATCTGTTTCTATAAACTTGAACACTTCTTTAAACTTGGCTCTTGTGCTGCTTGATGTCTAAAGTGGTCATGAGAAATGTTGAAAGACAATTTTTTTTAAAAAAAGGTTGAAATCACGACCCTCCTAAGCTAAAAAAAAAGAACATGCATTGAAGATTTTTGTTATGTGCTTATAATGTTTCAAAAGAAAAAAAAATAAACAGCATAAATTTATATGGAGTAAAAGAAAGGTAGTGGATGTGCAAATGAAAGCAAAACTTTTTTCTACTGAGTGGGAAGGGGAGTAATTTGAATCTCTACTGGATAAGACAGAATTTGCCTGTCTACAGACAAGGACTACTTTGAATCGCTGTAAGTTAGCTACAATTTAGAGTTTGAAGAATGACTTCCATAGTCTTAGCATCAGATAAGACAGAAGAGTGAGTTTCACATAGGCAATGATTTTTCTCTGTAGCCGGAACAGCTCCTCTCTCCTTCTAATGCCCTCTCCCTTGGTCTGCTAGTTTGTTGCAGAACTGTAGACTTGACTTCTTACATTTTCATCTCTGGGCTCCTCAGCTAAATAATAAATCTCTGTGGGAAAGACCAAAGATATAAACCTTTCAATATTTAAAGCCTCAGAAGCACAGAACATTTCAATTTATTAAATAAAATACTATTTTTTCCTTTAATTTTGTTATTTTGGAATTGTGGGGCTAGAAGAAAGTGAGTGGGTTCTGACAGAAATTGGGTTGGAAGGTGGAGAAGAAGAGAAAAAAATAAGTTTCTCTTTGAAGGCAGGATGGGATTTGTTGGGTAAAAGGATAGCTCAGGGTGGCTTTATTCTGTTGCAGCATGCTCATAAGTGGGTGATTGTAATTTGTGCATGGCTCTCTCGGCTGCGGTGGGAACTCCTTTGGGGCTGATTTTCCAAAGCACTTTCATAATTGCTTAGTGCTTCACAGTCACGGCCAACCCATGAAGAGGGGCCCTTCAGCACATATTCTGAACAGGGCAGACGCCTGGATAGGCTGAGTTTAATGGGTGGCTTACCTGGGTCTATTAGCTCCCCTCTAACTCACTTAATTGTCCCAGAGAGGTAAAACTAGTGGTTCTCAAGCCTGGCTGTGTGTCAGAATCATCTATGGAGCATTGAATTAGATTGACTTGTTCTGGATGGATCCAGGGCTCAGTATTTAAAATAATTTCTCTGAACGATTGCAATGTACAGTGAGGGATGAGAACTGTTGGTCTAGGTAGTGTTTCTTATAGTTAGAATCATTGGAGTTTGCCTTTTAAAATACAGATTCCCAGGCTGTTCTTGGTGACTTGGATTGGCAGGTATGGGGTAGGGCATGAGGCTGGAATGTTTGACGAGCACTTGAGGTGGGAAGGGGTGATGCTTATGAGCCACTAATAGGAAGAAACTTCAGAGGCATTGGGTTTTGGCCCACAGAGCAGTCACTGAAACTTCAATGCTTCTTTGCTAAAAATAGGGTTTGAAAGTTGGCCTTTTGTTAACTTTATTACATTTTTTTAGAGATGGTATTTATGTAGATTGTTATATATGTTAGTTATATCCCAATTGGCATGTAAAAGCAAACTTCCTTTCCTTTTGGAGTAGGGCTAGGTTAGGCCCAAAGGTGGCTCCCCAGAAGATCCCCACACCCTAATTCCTGGATTGTAAATGCATTTGGAAAAAAGGTCTTCGTAGACATGACTTAAATTAAAGATCTTGAGATGAGAAGATTATTTTGGATTAACCAGGTGGGCACTAAATACCATTTACTAATGTCTTTGTACGACACAGGGCAGAGAGCCAGCTGAGCAGAGACAGTGAAATGAAGATGAGGGCAGAGATTGATTACAAGCCATGGAGCTCCAGCAGCCAAAGAGACAAGGAACAGAGGAGAGAGCATGGCTCTGGCAACATCTTACTCAGTGGGTGGGTTTGAGGACCACACTCTGAGGAGCAACTAAGAGGGTAAATAAACATGGACCCAAGATGGGTGTGGGAGTGCTTACTGCAAAGAGAAATCAGGATGTTTTAGTAAAGTTTTTGAGCTCATTCTTGTCTTATCTAACTCCTCCAATCATATCATATTCCCATGGACAAAGGAAAGACCAGAATTCAGACAGATAGTTGAGATAAAAATTAATTAGACGATGGCCTTGTTTCTCTGTGTCTGTGAAGACCTGGCTAAAAATGGTGTTGGGGCATTTTAAAGTAACAAAGGGATAATTACTTCAGCAGTCACAGCTGCAATGTGTCATCATTTTCTAGGTTTCAGTGGAAATTGCTGAACCTATTGAGAATGAGTGTGGGTACAGAGGGCTCGTTTTATTTTAAAAGCCACGAAACCTGAAAATTGAAAATAAGTCCCAGGCCATGGCTAATTCTGATGCTAAGTGCTGGTGAAGAGTTTCAATAGTCTAGGTTTGATTCAGAACCAATGCTGATTTTAGCATTGGCCTTGAGGTGGGTCTTCATTTAGTGTTTGTCTTCTACTTGAGGTATCCTAATATAGAAGAGAAAAGGAGAAAGAACTTGAATTTTTAGGATGCAGACTCCTTTACTAATGGACAGGTACAAACAAAGAGGGCAGAGAACTGTTTTGACCCCTGAGTGATGCTGAGATTTTACATAACTGCCCTGGAGTGAGGTGTCCCCAATTTTCTTTGGCAGTGTCCCTGTTTTGGAGAATTTGATTTCAGGTCCTCACTTCTCTTTTTTAACCACTCCCCTCCAGAAAATCTTGGGGGTGCTGTGTAGCATTTTATCTTTTTGTGGCAGAATATATGTAAAATACTACTTACCATTTTTAACCATTTTGAATATTCATTAGATGGCATTAGGTATATTTACACTGTTGTTTAACCATTATCACTGTCTTAGAATGTTTTTATTATCATGAGCAGAAACTGTATGTTTAATGGATACAGTTTCTTATAGAATAAGTCTATATTCCCATCCCTGCAGTCGCTGGTAGCCACTATTCTACTTTTTCTCTCTGAATTTGTGTATGCTGGGTACCTCATCTAAGTGAAATCATATCATATTGATCTTTTGTGTATGGCTTATTTCACTTAGCATAATGTTTTTAAGGTTGATCTATGTGTCTGAATTTCATTCCTTTTTTATTTCTGAAAATTCCTTGTGTATAAATACCACATTTGTTTGTCGACTCATCTGTTGATGGACAGTTGGATTGCTTCCACCTTTTGGCTGTTGTGGATAGGCATTTTATCTTTTGAATTAAGACTGAAATTGTGGTAAAAATGATTTTTGAGAATTCTATGCCTTCCTACTCAAGGTAAAGAAGATACAAACATGAAAGAAAGGTTGGGGATCATTATGCTAGCGCACTGTGACTTTTTTGTCTTTTTTTTTTAATATTTATTTTATTTCATATGTGCATACAATGTTTGGGTCATTTCTCTCCCCTTCCCCCACCCTCCCTTATCCCCCTGCCCCCTCCCTCTCTCCCCTACCCTCTCGCTACCTGGCAGAAACTATTCTGCCCTTATTTCTAATTTTGTTGAAGAGAGAGTATAAACAATAATAGGAAGGACCAAGGGTTTTTGCTGGTTGAGATAAGGATAGCTATACAGGGAGTTGACTCGCATTGATTTCTTGTGCATGTGTGTTACCTTCTAAGTTAATTCTTAAACTAACCTTTTCCTGGTCCCCTTCTCCTATTGGCCTCAGTTGCTTTAAAGCAGATACTTCTTTGTCTTTATTTGCATTGCATGTGAAGAAGTCTTCAGGAATGAGCTTTGCCAGAAACAGGAACTGGGAGCAGACACTTGGAGGTGGAGAAGGATGAATGGTCATGGGCAAAACTGCCAGTAGGCCTGAGTGCTTATAGCAGCTCTGGGCCTCTGCTCCTGAGGCCCCACTTTGGCTCTCCTGCAATATCCCTTCTCTAAGAGGTGGGCTAAGTGGGCGTGCCCCTCTTCTATATCTTGTGATATCTGAGACCCTGAATTCCTGTAGGGGTTTTGACCCATGCTGCTGGTATTTGCATGCCTGGCACTAGGGCTGAGGGCAGCCGAGGGACACTTGCTTGCTCTTTAGGGGTGGCGGAGGTTGGTCCCTGTGAGACAGAGCCCTGATTAGGAAAAGGAGGGGGAGGGCCACCTATGATTGAGATTAGTTCCTGTCTTGCAGAGACTCAGACATGTGATGGGGTATCACCGCGGGCAAGTGAGAATGAGCAGGGCATGACTGTGCAGTAGAAGCAGTGTCCTATACCCTTTCAGCTTCTTTTCCTTCCTAGCACTTCCAATTGACCTGTCCCCAGCTCACACACATGCACACTTGACAGATGAGAAAATTAGGGACTAGCTAGGAGAAGCTCTGAAAAAGGTCCTGAGGAGTCACTGGCAGAGGCAGGATTGAAAGTGGCAGTTCCTCCATTCTTGTCCACAGCCTCACAGGTTCCTTTGACATAGTGACTTAAAGACCCACTTTAAGATTTTAGTATTGCCAGGCATGGGGGCACATGTCTATAATCCCAACAATTGGGGGACTGAGGTAAGATCATGAGTTCCATAGCAAGACCCCATCTCAAACAAAGCAAAATAAAATGGTAAACAACCACAACACACACACACACACACACACACAACTCAGAAGAACCACAACAGCAAAACAGATTCGAGTCCTGATGCCCTATCTTGAATGAAGAGTCAAAAGACTTGGTCCCGAAGTGGCCTATTCCTAGTGAGCCACTGCAATTTGAGAAAGGGCCAACTTTTTTGGACCACAGTCTCTTCATTGCAGAAAATAGGGCGAATCCTACCCGCTCGGCTCACAGTCTGCTCACACATCTGTTATTTTAGATCAGATGGTTTGAAAGCGCAGGAAATGCCATGTCCAGGCAGGATGCTAAGGAGAACCTGAGCAAGAGTGGGGTGAGATCCTACCATTCTTTGGTTTGGAAATATTGTGCAGCTTGTGCAGGAGGCGTGGGGAGAGAGAGTAAGAATCTGACGTACTTTTATCTGTACTCAATTCTCTCCATTCCTTCCCTCCTTTTCCCATCCTTTTAATGTCACCTTAGTAGGGGACAGGAAAGGGTTCTGTGTGAGAGGTACCTGGGCTGGATGGGAGCAGCAAGAGCCTGTCCTGAGATGTCTGGCCGAGCTAGGGCAAGCTGGCAAAACAGCCTGACAACTGTGCCTTGGTGTCTCATTCCACAGCTAGTGTGCCAGCGGCTGGTGATCGTCAGTGGCATTTCAGCTGCCACCAGAACCCAAGGCACGATGACAAAGGGGGATAAGAACGTATGTAATGGCCTTCTGCTTCACTTCCTGAATCCTTACCCTTCTTCTTCCCTCTTCTGTTTTCCTTCCCTGACTTCCAGCCACCTAGTTGGTGTTTTCTGGTGTCCAAAGTTCTTCCTGGTGGTCTGCTGCCTTCTTAAAAGGCTTCTTAAAATAAATTTGCTCCTTAGCACAATAATCACAACCCTGAAATTTCAAACTCTGAAGATACTGATACAGTTTAAATAATTTATATGAAGATCACAATTGATTAGCTTAACACAGGGGTGATTTGCATTTGTAATAAGAAATTGTTGACACAAATGGATAGTATAAATGCGGGGAAAAAGGTTTTGAGTAGGGAGCATCTTCCTTTCTCCCTTGTTCCTACCCATATCTAGCCTAGCAAGCTGGGCTTGTCACCTGGTGGGAAGTTACCCTCATTCACATATTAGGCACTGGACATGTGTCATGTCATCTCATTTCATCTTCCTGTGGTCCTATGAAAGTATTATCCACCACATTTTGCTAATGGAGGCCCAGAGAAGTCAAGAAATTTTCCCAAATCACATAGCTTATAAGAAGTAGTGCTGGATTCAAGCTCTGCTATATCTGCCATTTTCAGATACAGCACAACTTCACCTAAAGACCAGGACCTGAGTTAATTCTGGGTTCTAATCTGCCCAGTGGTAGTAAAAGGGGTGAGAGATGAGGCTGGAGGGGCAGATTGTGGGAGTTTTGTGTACTTGGTTCAGCAAGGACATTTAACTTCATTGTGCAGAACAAGAGAACTATAAGCATCTGGGAGCCATGTCTTTTCCACAGGATCTAGACTGATACCCTGGACATAGCAGGAGCCCATGTCACCTTTTTATCTTCTTTCTTTTGTTACTGTGGGTCCTCAGCCTGGCTTTCTTCACAGTCTTGATGGGCAACACAGCTGTCTTGGGAACAGGGTGGTGGTGGTGGGGGGGGAGGATGCAGAGAGTAGGCAAAAGGGAAGAAAGAAATATTCCCAGTTCTGTTTCTTAATTTTATAGAGAACAGAGCTTCCTGGGCTCTGGTTGGAGTTTAACAGCAAAATAAGCCTTGTCTTTGCCATTTGGCATCAATATCCTCTATTTATATCTCAAAGGCAAAGAGAACTTGGACACGGAGACAAATAATGAACAATGAAGGGAATTTGTGTGTGCTCAGGATTTTAGGGGGGCTGTTATTGATTAGAAAGCTTCTGAGGCACAGTGAAGGAAAATGGCAAAGTTAAAAGTAACCCAGTTACCAAAAAAATAGTGGCAATTCTATCATTTTTTCAGCCATTTTAGTGACTGTTGTTGCCACTACTTTATGAAGCCAGACTTTCCTTTTCTAAGATTCTTGGTGGCAGGAGGTACACAAGAGCCTGGATGGGCCTGTCCTGGGACAAAATCTTTGAGGAGAGGCCTGTTCAGATGCTGGGTACACTATCTGCAATCTACCTCCTGTGCACATCAGTTCTCACCTCTTGCTCTGTGCTGTGCTAATGAATACATCATTTTTGTATTACATAAAATTACCTTCTAATTATCTCCATATTATCTTCTATTTCACAGCAGTACTGAGTAGGCAATCAAGGCTTTCATTTTGATTTCTTGCTTCCAGAACTTCCTTGTACCTTGATTTTTCTCACCTATTTCCTTTTTAGACACTGTATTCCTCTTTTCAACTCTTGTGGTTCATACTATATTTGCTATTTACTGAATACCTCTTTTGTGTCAGGTGCTTTATCTGTTGAATCTATAGTCCTTATAATTCTTTCATAGCAATGGTATTTTCTTGATGTTACAAATGAGGAAAATTGAAGCTTAGAAAAATGGACTTGTTGAAGTCCATCAGGTGGTAAGTGACTGAGCTGGGATATAAATCCAGGCTGTCAACTCTACGTCCACACTTGTCCCCAGAATGTGTCATCTCTCCCAATGCTTTGAGCTAGAGGAAGTGGAGTTGGGAGATGGTGGCTGTTGGTTGGGGAAGTTTCAAAGTATTGAGACTGGTCACTGTGACCCAGCCCATATTTATATCTTCCACCAACGTGGAAACCATAAGCAAAACAAAACAAAAACATCAAAAAAACCCTGGGAGGGCATTTTACTCATGGATAAGTTTCTGGCCAACCTTTGGCGGTTTGAATCCCTTCTCCACCAAACACAACCTTGATTTGCCACTTGCCAACAGCGTAGTCTAGCCCCATCATAACTGGGACAGGGACAGACTGTTCCTTATTTTCTTATTGGGAAGTCTCACCTTTTTAAATATGGGTGTTTGGTTGGAGGTTTGTGGATGGGGAACTTAAAGTCAGAAAAAAACACAATTAGTGGAAGTGAAACGAACATTTTGTGATAAAGCTGTTTTCTTCTCTCAACAGTGTTTGCAATTCCTAAATGCCTCCCATGGTAATTTATTTCCACTTGAAGAAATGTCTATGAAAGACAACTAACATCTATTATACAGAATGGTAAGCTTGCTTAATTCTCACTGTGGCAATGTGAAAGAGGCCTATTTCATTGGTGCTAACGTGGGCTGAGAATAGTAAAGCAACTTGATCAATGTCTGTCTTTAGAGTTCCAGGATTCTGCTCCAGTCCTGGACAATTCTAATCCTTTTCTACCAGGGCTCTTGGGCTGACAGAAGCCAAGAAAGGAGCCTGCCTGAGTGAAGAGCAAAGATGGTGGTATTGCCAATTAGGTAACTTAGGGGACTTTATTGTGGAGGACCTGCTGGGTGTTGGAGCTGTTATTAGAGAAAAGGTGTGAGGCAGTGATGGGCCAATGGAAGCAGCAATAACACCAGGTAACTTCCACTGTGTGCACATATGGCCCCAAACTATTTTTAAGTTCATGGTCATATTTCATTCTGCCGCCCATCCCCTGTGCAGAAAGTCTTACAGGTTAAGCAAGTGAGGTTCAGAGAGGCTAATGTTTGTCCAGGCCATAGAGCTAGGCAGTGATGGAGTCAGGGTAGTGTGAGTCTGAAGTTCAAGTACTTGAGTAATGTGTAAGATATATGGACAGAATGTCTCTATTTTTAATGCATTTGCCACTGCTCCCACTCAGTCTGCAGTGGAAAAGAATGTTGAGGCATTTTCTAATTATGTTTCAGTCCTTCATTCTGACTAGAAAAAGAATGAAGATGAGAGGTTGGATTCTCCTGCTAAAGTAGGGATTCTTTTTTTTTTAAATTGTTTTATTATTCATATGTGCACACAAGCCTTGGGTCATTTCTCCCCTCTGCCCCCACCCCCTCCCTTACCACCCACTCTGCCCCCTCCCTCTCAACCCCCTCAATACCCAGCAGAAACTATTTTGCCCTTATCTCTAATTTTGTTGTAGAGAGAGTATAAGCAATAATAGGAAGGAACAAGGGTTTTTGCTAGTTGAGATAAGGATAGCTATACAGGGCATTGACTCACATTGATTTCCTGTGCGTGGGTGTTACCTTCTAGGTTAATTCTTTTTTGATCTAACCTTTTCTCTAGGTCCTGGTCCCCTTTTCCTGTTAGCCTCAGTTGCTTTTAAGGTGTCTGCTTTAGTTTCTCTGCGTTAAGGGCAACAAATGCTAACTAATTTTTTAGGTGTCTTACCTATCCTCACCCCTCCCTTGTGTGCTCTTGCTTTTATCATGTGCTCAAAGTCCAATCCCCTTGTTGTGTTTGCCCTTGATCTAATGTCCACACATGAGGGAGAACATATGATTTTTGGTCTTTTGGGCCAGGCTAACCTCACTCAGAATGATGTTCTCCAATTCCATCCATTTACCAGTGAATGATAACATTTCGTTCTTCCTCATGGCTGCATAAAATTCCATTGTGTATAGATACCACATTTTCTTTTTTTTTTTTTCATTTTTCTTTTATTATTCATATGTGCATACAAGGATTGGTTCATTTCTCCCCACTGCCCCCACCACCTCCCTTACCACCCACTCTGCCCCTTCCCTCTCCCCCCCCCAATACCCAGCAGAAACTATTTTGCCCTTATTTCTAATTTTGTTGTAGAAAGAGTATAAGCAATAATAGGAAGGAACAAGAGTTTTTGCTGGTTGAGATAAGGATAGCTATACAGGGCATTGACTCACATTGATTTCCTGTGCGTGGGTGTTACCTTCTAGGTTAATTCTTTTTGGTCTAACCTTTTCTCTAGTACCTGTTCCCTTTTCCTATGGGCCTCAGTTGCTTTAAGGTATCTGCTTTAGTTTCTCTGCGTTAAGGGCAACAAATGCTAGCTAGTTTTTTAGGTGTCTTACCTATCCTCACCCCTCCCTTGTGTGCTCTCGCTTTTATCATGTGCTCATAGTCCAATCCCCTTGTTGTGTTTGCCCTTGATCTAATGTCCACATATGAGGGAGAACATACGATTTTTGGTTTTTTGAGCCAGGCTAACCTCACTCAGAATGATGTTCTCCAATTCCATCCATTTACCAGCGAATGATAACATTTCGTTCTTCTTCATGGCTGCATAAAATTCCATTGTGTATAGATACCACATTTTCTTAATCCATTCATCAGTGCTGGGGCATCTTGGCTGTTTCCATAACTTGGCTATTGTGAATAGTGCCACAATAAACATGGATGTGCATGTGCCTCTGGAGTAACAGTCTTTTGGGTATATCCCCAAGAGTGGATACCACATTTTCTTAATCCATTAGTCAGTGGTGGGGCATCTTGGCTGTTTCCATAACTTGGCTATTGTGAATAGTGCCTCAACAAACATGGGTGTGCAGGTGCCTCTGGAGTAATCTGTGTCACAGTCTTTTGGGTATATCCCCAAGAGTGGTATTGCTGGATCAAATGGTAGATCAATGTTTAGCATTTTGAGTAGCCTCCAAATTTTTTTCCTAGTGGTTGTACTAGTTTACATTCCCACCAGCAGTGTAAGAGGGTTCCTTTTTCCCCCCTGCATCCTCACCAACACCTGTTGTTGGTGGTGTTGCTAATGATGGCTATTCTAACAGGGTGAGGTGGAATCTTAGTGTGGTTTTAATTTGCATTTCCTTTATTGCTAGAGATGGTGAGCATTTTTTCATGTGTTTTTTGGCCATTTGAATTTCTTCTTTTGAGAAAGTTCTGTTTAGTTCACTTGCCCATTTCTTTATTGGTTCATTAGTTTTGAGAGAATTTAGCTTTTTAAGTTCCCTATATATTCTGGTTATCAGTCCTTTGTCTGATGTGTAGCTGGCAAATATTTTCTCCCACTCTGTGGGTGTTCTCTTCAGTTTAGAGACCATTTCTTTTGATGAACAGAAGCTTTTTAGTTTTATGAGGTCCCATTTATCTATGCTATCTCTTAGTTGCTGTGCTGCTGGGGTTTCATTGAGAAAGTTCTTGCCTATACCTACTAACTCCAGAGTATTTCCTACTCTTTCCTGTATCAACTTTAGAGTTTGTGGTCTGATATTAAGATCCTTGATCCATTTTGAGTTAATCTTGGTATAGGGTGATATACATGGATCTAGTTTCAGTTTTTTGCAGACTGCTAACCAGTTTTCCCAGCAGTTTTTGTTGAAGAGGCTGCTTTTTCTTCATCATATATTTTTAGCGCCTTTGTCAAAGACAAGTTGGTTATAGTTGTGTGGCTTCATATCTGGGTCCTCTATTCTGTTCCACTGGTCTTCAGGTCTGTTTTTGTGCCAGCAACATGCTGTTTTTATTGCTATTGCTTTGTAATATAGTTTGAAGTCAGGTATTGTGATACCTCCTGCATTGTTTTTTTGACTGAGTATTGCCTTGGCTATTCGTGGCCTCTTGTGTTTACATATAAGTTTAACGGTAGATTTTTCGATCTCTTTAATGAATGTCATTGGAATTTTGATGGGAATTGCATTAAACATGTAGATTACTTTTGGGACGATAGACATTATTATTATGTTGATTCTACCAATCCATGAGCATGGGAGATCTCTCCACTTTCTATAATCTTCCTCAATCTCTTTCTTCAGAAGTTTATAGTTTTCCTTGTAGAGGTCATTCACATTTTTTGTTAGCTTTACACCTAGGTATTTGATTTTTTTTGAGGCTATTGTAAATGGAATTGTTTTCATATATTCTTTTTCAGTTTGTTCATTATTAGTGTATAGAAATGCTAATGATTTTTCTATGTTGATTTTATATCCTGCTACCTTGCTGTAGCTATTGATGATGTCTCGAAGCTTCTGAGTAGAGTTTTTTGGGTCTGTAAGGTATAGGATCATGTCGTCTGCAAATAGGGATATTTTGACAGTTTCTTTACCTATTTGTATTCCTTTTATTCCTTCTTCTTGCCTAATTGCTCTGGCTAGGAATTCCAGTACTATGTTGAATAGGAGTGGAGATAGTGGACATTTTTGTCTGGTTCCTGATTTTAGAGGGAATGGTTTCATTTTTTCTCCATTAAGTATAATGCTGGCTATAGGTTTGTCATACATAGTTTTTATAATGTTGAGGTATTTTCCTTCTATTCCTAGTTTTCTTAGAGCTTTTATCATGAAATGGTGTTGGATCTTATCAAAGGCTTTTTCTGCATTAAAGCAGGGATTCTTAACATGAGGTCCATTCATACTAAGAAGTAGATAGAATTCATTTGCCCTTGGTTGGAGCAAGAAAAAAAAATCATTTTTAATGCTCTTTAACTGAACCATACACAGCATTGATGAAGAGAGCAAATTAGCAGCACCTGTGACTTTGCTACATAATTACAAATGTTTTCATATCCCATTATAGTGTGACAGATATCTCAAATATCATGTACCCTCACCATCACTGCAAATGATGTTATTAGACTCATTGCTAGAACTTGTTATTTAATGCATTAATAAAAGTACTATATTACCATTGTGCAATTTTAAGAAAAAATGGCCAGTCATAATTATATATAATTAATCAGTTCCATTTGTAATTCTGTGAATTTTATGTATTGGAAAATATTATTTTGAGGAAGGGCCCCTAGATACCAAATGGGTTCATGGCCCAAGAATGATTAAAATCCTGCATGAAAGCAGCTGGAGCCTTACATGATTTACAATCCCCACTGAATTGTAAGTTGGAGTGGGTCTGTGTCCTCTGAAAAGGCAGGAACAAAGAAGGGAGGGAATGGTGTCTAATGTACTAATTTATTATTCATTTAATCACAAATCCTTATTGAGGGCCACTGAATGCCAGGTACTGTGCTAGTTCCTGGGGTCCCTACCTTGTGGGGATTCTATCCTAGTTGACAGTAGCAATTCTGAAGCAATAAGTAAGGCAGGTTGGGGACCTGAACAACAGGAAGGTGCCTCTTGGGAGAATGAGTGGAAGTTCTAACTAACAGAGGGAGCTTTAAGTACGGAGAGAGAACTTTTCTGAGATAAGAAGGTCAGAGAGGCTCTTGGAAGTTTGAGGGTGCTAGAACAGTGATGTCCAATATGGCAGCCACCAGCCACCTGTGCCTACTAAGCAGGTAGGTGCTGTGAGGGTAAAGTATACACTCAATATTGAAGATTTAATACAACCAAATGTGTAGAAGATCTCATGAATAAACTTTTAAAATATGGATTATATATTGATAATATTTTGGATATGGTAGTTTAAATAAAAACATTGTTAAAATAGATTTTGCTTAATTTGACTATTTAAAATGTGGCAACTAGAAAATGTAAAATTGCATAGGTGACTGGCAATGTATTTTTACTAGACAGCACTGTGCTAGAGAGTGACTGCCAGGTTTTGTACATTTGTACACCTTTAAATATTTTTTAATGATGTGAATAGTGATTGCAATTTCTATCCCTTTTATCCCCCAGATGATATTTATTGAATTGCTAAGTGATGGGGCTATGTTGGTGAACAAATAGAGCCCTTACTGCTACAGTAACCCCCTCAGTTAATATGTTAAAATGCTAATCCGCAATGTGACAGTATTAGGAGTTAGGTAGGACCTTTGGGAAGGGGGAAATAGTGCCCTTAAAAGGGACCTCAGAGAGCTCCCTTCTCTTTTCTCTCATGAGGCAACACAGTGAGAAGAGGGCCAAGCCCTTACCAGATGCAGTCTTCCTGCCTTTATCCTGGACCTCCCAGCCTCCAGAACCATGGGAAATGAATTTTGTGACTTATTTTTCTCTCCGTTTATGACATTCTGTTACAACAGCCTGAATTGACTAGCACTTTTCAATAGAAGTGTGTATGTGTGTTGGGGGGGATGGGGAGGGATAGACAGGAAACAGATAAATTATGGGAGATAATTAGGAATTGTGTTGTGTGATGGAGAGAAACGGGATGAGTGTGTGTGTGTAGGTCCTCTTTAAATGGGGTTGTCTCAGGGAAGGCCCCTCTGAGATGGTGTCATTACACTTTGAGGAGGAGTCTGCTGTGGGAGGAACAGCAAAAGCTCCACTCCCAGTCTCACAGTTCTGCTTTACCTCTTCTGACTAAGTTTAGTACTAAAAGTAGGCTTCACTTTGCAATGTGAGGCTTTTCTAATTAGTTTCATTTTCTTCTCTTTTACAAAAGGATATGGCAATTGCTTAAGTTCATCTGCTAGGGAGGCGGAGACCACAGGATGAGTGCACTAATAATCCCCTGAAGACTTGTCCCATTGGTTTGGGGACTTTTATGGGGAATTCCCTCAGCAGTTGGTCTTCAGTACCATTTAGCTCCCCTGGCATTTACTGAACTGCCTGCATAAATGGGAAGCTTAAAAAGATGCCATCCTCTAGTAAGGGTTTTAAGGTCCTGCGTTGTAAATTGTGTTTCTTTTTTTTATAAGGCAGCTCTAAAAGGTTGGAAGTCTACTCTTTGGAGTTGTGCTGTTATGCTTTGGTTTTAAATGCCATCTTAAATTTTCAAATAATGATGATTAAGAGTAGAGTGAGAGGACACCCTTGTCTCCTTCCTGACTTTAGAGGAAGTGGTTTCAGTTTTCCCCCATTTAGTATGATGTTGGCTGTCGGCTTGTCATATATAGCCTTTATCATATTGAGGTACATTCCTTCTATTCCTAGTTTCATCAGAGCTTTTATCATGAAAGGATGTTGAATTTTGTCAATAGCTTTTTCTGTATCTATTGAGATTATCCTGTGGTTTTTGTCTTTGCTTCTATTAATGTACTGTATTACATTTAATAATTTGCATATGTTGAACCATCCCTGCATCCCTGGGATGAAACCAACTTGATCATGGTGTATGATCTTTTTGATATGCTGTTGAATTCGGTTAGCCAATATTTTGTTGAGGATTTTTGCATCTATGTTCATTAAAGAGAGTGGCCTGTAATTCTCTCTTTTTTTTAGTGTGTCCTTGTCCAGTTTTGGGATGAGTGTCATACTGGCTTTATAGAATGAGTTTGGCAGTATTTCTTCCCTTTGTATTTTGTGGAAAATTTGAGGAGTGTAGGTATTAGTTCTTTAAAGGTCTGGTAGAATTTAGTGATGAATCCTTCACGTCCTGGACTTTGTTTTGGAGACTCTCTATTGTTGCTTCAATTTCACCTGCTTGTTATAGTTCTGCTTAGGTGATTACTATCCTCTTGGTTGATCCAGCAATTCCACTCCTAGCACTATACCCAAAGGAATGTAAGTCAGGTTACAATAAAGGCACCTGTACACCCATGTTTATTGCAGCATTATTCACAATAGCCAAACTATGGAAACAGCCAAAATGCCCCACTGCTGATGAATGGATTAAGAAAATGTGGTATTTATATACAATGGAATTTTATTCAGCCATAAAGAAGAATGAAATTTTATCATTTGCAGGTAAATGCATAGGACTGGAGAACACCATCTTAAGTGAAGTTAGTCAGGTTCAGAAGGTCAAAAACCAGATGTTTTCTCTTATATGTGGTATATAGACCTTATACCAATACAGCAATACTATCAAAAACAGGTCACACTAAGGGGAGGTCACACATGAGGGGGGAGGATAAAAGAAGGAAGCTAAGATGGTGAATATGGTTGATGTACTCTCTGTACAAGAATGAATATAGAATTTTTAAACCTGTTGAAACCACCATAAGAAGGGGACTAAGGCAGAAAGAAGAAAAATAGAAGAGATGAACCAATTTGGGTTATAATACATATACACATGAAAATGTCACAATGAAACTCCCTGTGTAGCTATTTTAAACAAACAAAAATGTCATTTTTTTTCTTTTACATCAGAGAACAGGAGGGTAGAACAGGTCCCGGTGTGGGGAGGTGTTGGTACCAGTGGGAGGGGGAGAAGGTGGAGGAAGTGCATGTGAAGGTGAATGTTGTGCAAATACTGTGTACATATGTATGTAAATGGGAAAATACCTGTTGAAACTATTCCAGGGATGGGAAGAGAGGGGGATAAAGGAGAATGGTAGAGGGGGGTGAATTCAAGTAAGATATATTTGATATATTGTAAGAACTTTTGTACATGCCACAATGTACTCCCACCCAGCACAACAATAAAAAAATGATGCTTATACCAAAAACAACTGTGTATGTTAACTAAGCACTTACTATGGGCCAGGTCCTGTTCTAAAAGTTGTTGCATACATCATATCATTTTATTCTCTTAGGAGGAAGAAGCATATGGTTTGGTGTTAAGTCATTCTCACATCTCTTGGGTTCCAGTCTTAGCTCTGTCATTACTAGCTGTATGACCTTGGGCAAGCTATTTAACTTATGTCTCTCATTTGCTCATTTTTAAGACGGGAATAATAATAGGTACTACCGCTCAGCCCATCCTATGGGGTTGTGGAAAGGAAGAAATGAATTAATATCTGTAATGTGCTCAGTGTTGTGCCAGGTCTGTCATAAGTCTTACATGATGATTAGCTGTTATTAACACAAATTAATAGCACTATTAGCCCCCATTAAACACATGAGAAAAATGAGAGTTTAGATTAACTCATCTGCCCAAGGTCACATACTAGGGGTGCAATACTCTCCCACTCTTGCACTGAGGTATTGGTGATGTTGTCTGTTGGCCTACAATGCTCCTAGGTGTGGGTAGGTTTGAAAAACAATCCATATGGAATTGTTTCTGGACCTGGGTTTCAAAGGACCATATGCTATAGTGGGCTGGAGATATTTGATTTTTGGCAGTGCCACCCTCTATAACTGTAGGTTTGGTTTTTTTTTTCTGTTAATGGCATCTCTCCAGATCCCATCTCTTAGTATGAGATGACAGTATTGGAAGAATAATTGGAGGCTTACCAGAGTGATTAGTTGTTTTGCCTTGGAACTTGTTTCCTAAACCTTAAGGGAAAGAAAAACCCATCTGTTACATTAACTTCCTGGAAACTTGTTGCCAAGAGAGTAGGACATTTGCATCAAGGCATCAAGGCACTACCTCATCAAGTGATCTTGGAAGAGACCTTCACACTGCTGAAACTTGGCTTCTTTGTATGTCAGATGGGATGAGTATCATGCTTTCCTCATAGAGTAGTTTTTTTTTTTTGGATTGAGTGAGGTCATAGGTAACAATAACAATAGCAACATCTAAAAGATAGGTAACTTGAACTGAGAGCTGTATCAACAACTACTTACAATGATTAATCCCATATTACAAATGAGGAAACATTAATAGGGCTTGTTACATATTATTGCTCAATAAAAAGAGTACTCCAGCTCATGCCCGGAATTGTGTAAAGTACTGAATCCTATATACATTGTTTTCCCCTACGTATGCACACACAAACTTTATGTCTTTCCTATCTTAACTAACCATTTATCTTGTACTGTGGCAGTAACTTTTGTAGTTTGGAGTATGACAGAAAAGCTAGAAAGAATTTCTTTTCCCTTTTTCACAATTTCATGACCACACTTATTCTTACCATAGATTTTACAACTTCAGCACATGCTTTTCTTACTTCTATTATTAAGAGTTGAGAGCGTTTATCTTGTCTCGTCAAAGGATCACGTTGTGACCTCTCTTTGGCATACTAAAAGTGCCAGCATCACTACTCTTGTACTTTGGAGCCATAATTAAATAAAACAAAGGTCACAAGCACTGTGATACTGTGAAAGTTGGTCTAATAAACAAGATGGTTATGAAATTACTTGTATATAAAGGTAGTGTACACAGTGTGGGTACACTGGACAAAAGAATATTCACATCCTGGGTGGGACTGAGTGGAATGGCATTAGATTTCAACATGCTACTCAGAGTGGCATGCAATTTAAAACTTATGAATTGTTTATTCTGGAATTTCCTATTTAACATTTTCAGGCCCCAGTTGACCACTGGGTAGCCAAAAACACAGATAGCATGGGGGGGGGGGGCTAACACAATTAAATTCCCCAATGAACCATGGACATTTGGTTTAATATGGCATTTTCTACAGTTGAAAAACCTGTATTAGGAATGGGATGGGATGGGATGACCTGTTACTACCCTTAAGTCTCCTAGCTTTTGGCATCTCCCACCTTGAACTAAAGGATGAGTTGCTGACTTATTGGCTTAATACTAGCTCTTGGAATCTCCTAGAGTCTATTAATGTTACCATCTAGGAAACAACAGAGCCCAGACATTTATTCTGGTCTCCAGCCTTGTTTATCCAACTATCTATTTGGCTTCTCTACTTGGATGTCTTACAATGCTGGCCTAAATAGAATCTACCTTATGTTCCTTCAAGTCAGCTCCAATATCTGATCTCAATAAACAAGAACATCCACTGTTGTTGCGCAGGAAGAAAATCTCAAGCCTCCTTTGTCCCTTTTGTTCCCTTTAGTTACTATGGCCTGTCAATCACCAAGCCCTGTGCATTCTTCTTCTTGTAATTCTCTTAAATTCCCTGCTTCTCTCCAGCACACAGCTGTGACCAGAGATGGCCTGCTCCTGATCATCACCTTAACCTTCTAAGTGATCTACTGACCCCAGTGTTGCCCTATTGCCAGCTTTTCTCTCTCTCTTGCTGGTAGAGACTTTTTTAAATGACACCCCCTTATTTAAATACCTCTAGAGGTTTCCCACTGCCTGTAGGATAACACCTCATATCTTTGCTGTAATGGACAAGACCCTGCATGATCTAGACCTGCTTACCTGCCTGCTACACCTGCTGCCCTCTGGGTCTAACATGGTGGGCTCCCTTCCATGCCAGGGCTTTGTGTACACTTTCCCCTTGCTTGGAAAGTTTTTTCTCTACCCCTTTTCCCTGAGCTCCATTTCCCAGCTACTTCAGGTCCTAACAAAAATATTTAAAATATCTCTTTCAAAGGGTGGTATCCTACAACCATAAGTACACCCAACTCAGGTTAAGTGCTTATGCTACCCATGCTTATATGCCTGTATAATATTCACCACATTTGTAAGAATTGATTATTATCCATATTCTGTGCTAGAATGTAAGATCCATAGGGTTTTAAATTCTGATTTAAACCAGGAGGGCCTGTCATGCAGAATCTAGTAGCATTACCTACATTTACTTATTAGGAAAATGGAGCCCATTGAGTGGAATTTACTTATTTGTAACTTTGCTATTCATATAAGTGAAATTTGTGTGGACCTCCCATAATTTCTTGGTTTTATTCAACAACTTCATGCAGAAGGCCAATTTGTTTTTCTAGTTAGGCCTTTTTGTTTTGGTTATCCACTCATTCATGATATATTTATTCTGGGTACCAAAGATACAGCTGTAAACAAGAGGGACAGAGCTACTGTATTTCTGAAGTTCCCATTTTATGGTGGTAATGCAGAGCATAAGCAAATGAATAAAATGATCCAGGTACTCACAGTGCTGTAAGTTATAGAAAGTAGTATATGTGGGTAGTTGGACATCTGGTTGGAAGATATCTTAGGGGAGGTGACATTTGAGTTGAGACCTGACTGATAATGAGGCAGCCAAATTAAATAATTCATCTCCTACATATATGTTGAGTTATGGCTATATGCTAGGTACTACAGTAGTTAGAACAGTATATAGCAGTGAACAAAACAAGAAGAATTTTTTAAGACAGGGTCCCTCTGTGTGGCCCAGGCTGGCCTCAAACTCATGATCCTCCTGCCTTAGCCTTGCAAGTGCCGAGATTACAGATGTGTTCAACCAGGCCCAGCAATAAACAAGGTTAATATGTAAGATATGTAGTCAGTGATAAGTAACATGAAAAAAAATAAAGCAGCTAAGAGGATTCATGTGTGTGTGTGTGTGTGTGTGTGTGTGTGTGAGAGAGAGAGAGAGAGAGAGAGAGAGAGAGAGAGAGAGAGAGAGAGAGAGAGAGAGGTATTGGTTGTTTTTAGAAAGTGTATGGGGAAGGCTTCACCAAAAAAGTCACAATCTCAGTTAAGTTCTGACTAAGGTAAAGTAGAAACCATGCAGCTCTCTGAAGGAACAGCATCTCAGAGAGAGAACAGCCAAGTACAAAGGTTTTGAGGCAGGAGTGTGCCTGAATGGGGGTGGAACAGCAAAGGAAGCTGGAATATCTGGAGCAATTTAATGGGGTTGAGCGAAATAAATGATAGGAGATAAAGTGAATGAGGTAACAGGGGAACCTCATGGAAAGGATTTAGATTTTCTTCTAAGAGAACGGGAGGCAATTGACGGTTAAAAGTAGGGAGTGACATGGTTTGAATTACAGTTGTTTGGGGAAGATGGTTGATGGGAAAGCAAGTCAAGGAGAAACTTAGGAAGCTTATGTATAATATAAATGTCCATTTTAGAACAACTTAATTATGATGGCCAGAATCTGAGGAAGTTAACAAAGTTTCATGTCAGGTATTGGCCTTTAGTGGAATTTTGTTTATCTTGTGATGGTGACTCACTCTTCCCAACGCCCAAATAGACAAACCTCATGATGCATAAACTGATAGAAAAATTTAGCTTCAGCCTGTTGAAATCACCATAAGAAGGGGACTAAGATACAAAGGAAAAACATAGAGGAGATGAACAAATTCAGGTTATAATATATACATACATGGAAATGTACCAATGAAACACCCTGTATAGCTATCCTATACAGACAAAAATGTAATTTTTTTTCAAAACCAGAGAACAGGGAGGCAAAACAGGTCCTAACTGGGGGGTTGGCACCAGTGGGAGGGGGGAGGATATAAAGAAAGGGGATAGGAGTGTGAATATGATGGGAATATTATGTGCACATGTATGTAAATGGAAAAATGAGGTCTGTTGAAACTATTCTAAGAATGGGGGAAGGGAGAATAAAGAAGAATGATGGAGGGGGTGAATTCAACTATGATAAATTGTAAGAACCTTTGTAAATGTCACAATGCACCCCAAGTACAACAATAATAAAAAAGATAAAGAAAAAATACTAAAAAAGAGAAAAATTTAGTTTCAATAAAATGGTGAATTCTGAACATCTTACGAAGACAAATAAGGTGTCCCCTTTCACCTGTGTGGCACAAGTATCCTTTATAAGTAGCCCTTTTGCAGGTTTCTGGGGTATAACCACAAGCCCCTTCCCTTTGGTCTGTATTATTAAGCCCCTTCCCCTGGTGACCACAAGGAATATTTCAGTAGACATTAGGTTGGTTCCATGATACAAGAGAAAGTTAAGAAACTGGATGTGATGGCTCTCTGGCCTCTGGATGTCATTTTTCTACCTTCCTGCACAGCCACTTTTAGAAAATGACAAAGTTTGTTTACAGTGCTGAGTCCACAGCCTTATGTTCCATAATACCCAAGCCAGGGGTCTCTGACTCCACCGGAACAGAATCCAGCTTGAAGCTGGAGGTCAAGCCTTGTTTGCAAATTATTTTGGACTGAGGCCCATGACCTTTGTATTGTGCTCTGTTAGTTGGGGAATCTTGTGAGACCCCACAGAGGAAAGAAGAGTGTCAGTATAATGATAGGTGTCATTATAGGCTAAATTATATTTAAATATCTGCTTTGTTTTTGAGTTGCTTTGTTACTGATGTCTATTTTCTCCTGTGAGTGGTACTGGTGATTGTAACTCTATTAGAAGGCTGCCCACTAAGAAGATCCCCATTAAAAAAATGAATGCAATATCCATGCTATTAGATGTAAATATTGCAACATAGATACACAAGAAATATGAAAAGGCAAGACAATATGGCTCCTCCAGAACTTATAATTTCTCAACAACTGAATCCAAAGATAATGACATGGTTGAAATGATGGTCAAAGAATTCAAAGGTCTAGGCTTAAAAATGATAAATGACTGCAAACTGGATTCAAACAAATAGATGAATGAAGTAAGTGTGAGGACCCAGCTCAAATTAGCCTAACCTACTCCATTTTGTAAAAACAATCCATTTTGTAGGGAGGTTGTTTTACTTTGTTTTGTGGGTACTGTTTTTCTGAACTCAAGTGGAACTGCACCTGCATTTTGTTAACACTATATTCTGACCATGTGATGTCCTAGAAAAGACTGTACAAACTAACAATCACCTTGGCAAAACATTGAAAAACTGAGCACCCCAGCTGCTAACTGGAACTGCTGGATGAACTAAAAAAAAAGCCTCCCAAAACCCCAAAACATCAGCAGTACATTCCCTCTACATCTTAAATGCTTTTAAGCCCCAGACCTAACCTCACTCAAGGCCAATACTTCTTCTAGTAATTGGCCCCTTTCCTCTCTTGGAAGGTGAATAAAACTTTATTTATGCCTCAATCCCCATTTCTCCATGACATCTTTCACACCTGGTACATTGAACTTATAAACTGGGACCTAGCAATAAGGAAATCAACTCATGTCCTGGATGAGAAAGTGAGCAAGGAGATTGAAATTCTGAAAAAAAAAAAAAAACAAAACAACAAAAAACAAAACCACCAAATAAAAATCTTGGGAATGAAAAACTCAACAATCAAATAAAAATACAGTGAATGCATGACCAATGCACTAACCAGAAGAAAGAATATCAGGGATTGAAGACAAGATGAGGAGATATTACATTCAAGTAGCAATGAAGTAAAACAAAAACAATAAACATGACTACAACTTTTAAGAACTCTGGAATGCGATTAGAAACCCAACCTAAGAATCCATGAGATAGAAGGGGTTGAGATAAAACTAAAGACATAGAAAACTGATTCAATGAAATCAATAGCAGAAATTTTCCTAAATCTTGGGAAAGATATGGATAGCCAAGTATATAAGTATTTACAACTCCAAATAGACATGATTAGAAAAGATTCTCTTCCTGGCACACTATAGTTAAAACGCCAGGACTAGAGAACAAAGAAAGGATATTGAAATCTACAAGAGAAAAGCACCAACTGTCTTACAAAGGCAAACTCATCAGAATGACATCAGGACTCTTAGCAGAAACCATAAAAACTAAGAAAGAATGAGATGGCATATTTCAAGCTCTGAGAGTAAATAATTGCCAACAAAGATTACAATATCCACAAAATTATTCTTTAAAGTCAATGGAGAAATAAAACCCTTCTAAGGAAAGCAGAAGTTCAAGCAATTTATGACCATTGAGCCAGCAGTACAGCAGATACTTAAAGGAATCCTACAAATAAATGAGGAAGACAGTCACAAACATGAGAACCCAGGAAAGAATAAATTTTAAAAAAGGTTATTAGGAACGAGAATTAGGAAAGAATCAAAAACATGTTTAACTCAGTAAACCAGCAAACTCCTTAGATGAATAAAGGAGAAAGAAAAGGACAAATAGTACTTGAATCAACAAGGAGGAAACCAAAAACATTATAGGGGTCAGCAAATACCTCAATAATAACCTGAAATGTAAATGGAACATTTCAAACTCCAATTAAAAGACACACACTGGCTAATTGAATGAACATACTTCATTGATGAAGATACACACAAAGACACAAACTGAAAGTGAAAAGATGGAAAATGATATACCAAGCAAGTGGAAGCCAAAAGCAAGGAGTAGCTATACTCACATCTTTTGACAAAGTAGAATTCAAGCCAAAGCTTGTCAGAAGAAACAAAGAACATCACTACATATTAATAAAGGGGACAACCCAGCATTATATTTATTATGTTACATTTATAGTATAAGGATTATCAATATGTATGTACTAAATGTTGGTATACAAAATTTCATAAAACAAACACTACTGGACATAAATGGACAGACAGGTTCAGGTACAGTAATAGAGTGGTTTTGATATCCCATGTTCATCCCTATTTGCAGATGATATGATCCTATACTTAAAAGATGTAAGAGACTACACCATAAAACTCTCAGAGCTAATTGACACTTTCAGTAAAGTAGCAGGATGCAAAGTCAATATGCAAAAAGCAACAGCTTTTCTATATGCGGATGACAAATACGTGAGAAAGAAATCAGGAAAATGATACCATTCACAATAGCTTCAAAAACAATGTAGGGATAAATTTAAGGGCATGAACCACCTCTACAATAAAAACCATAAAACACTGAGGAAAGAAATTGAAAAGTACACTACAAGATGGAAAGATCTCCCATGTTCTTGGATTGATAGAATTAATCTTGTAAAAATGGGTAAAAAGCAACCTACAGATTCAATGCAATCCCCAACAAAATCCCAATATAATTCTTTACAGAAATAGAAAAATAAATTCTAAAATTGATATGGGAGTAAAAAACATACTGCCTAGCCAAAGCAATCCTGAGCAAAAAGAGCAATGCTGAAAGTTTCATAATGCCTAACTTCAAATTATTCTATGGAGCTATAACATAACAGAAACAGCACGATACTGTCACAAAAACAGACACATAGACCAATGGAATAGAACAGAGGACACACAAATAAGCCCATGTAGCCACAGCCATCCGATTCTCCACAAACGTGCTAAAATCATACGTTGGTGAAAAGACAGCCTCTTTACCAAACGGTGCTGGGAAAACTGGTTATCCACAAGAAGGCTGAAACTAGATCCCTATTTCTTACCTGTACAAAAATTAAATCAAAATGGATTAAATATCTTATTGTAAGACCTGTAACTTTAAAAATACACGGGGAAAACACTTGAAGATACAGGCATAGCAACACCTTTCTGATGAGTATTCAAATAGCTCAGGAAAGATTGCAAGAATTGAGAGTAGGATTTTATCTCATTGAAAAGCTCTGAACAGCAAAGGAAATAAGAGTGATGAGACAGCCTCCACAATGGGAGAAAGTCTTTGCCAGCTATTCCTTTGACAAGGGACTAATATTCAAAATATATAAAAACTTCAAAAAATGAAATACTGCTGGGTGTTGGTGGCTCACCCCTATAATCCTAGCCACTTGGGAGCCTGAGAATAGGAGGATTGCATCCCACGACAATACAGGCAAAAAGTTTGCGAGACTCCATCTCAACCAATAATTAGGTGCAGTAGGTGTGCCTGTCATCAGTAATGCCAGTAAACTTAAAATAGGAGGATTGCAGTCTCGGCCAGTCTGGACAAAGGGAACCAGGAACTAGAGAAAAGGTTAGTTTGAGAAGAATTAATTTAGAAGGTAACACACATGCACGGGAAAGCAATGCGAGTCAACTCCCTGCATAGCTATCCTTATCTCAACTAGCAAAAACCCTTGGTCCTTCCTATTATTGCTTATACTCTCTATTCAACAAAATTAGAGATAAGGGCAAAATAGTTTCTGCCTATAAGCGAGGGGGTAGGGGGGAGAGAGAGGGGTTGGGGGGTGGTAAGGGAGGGGGCGGGGGGGGAGAGGGGAGAAATGACCCAAACATTGTATGCACATATAAATAAAATAAAAAAAAAAAGCCAGAGCGCATCTTCAAAATAACAGAGCAAATATACAGTGCCTGCCTTAGAAGCATGCAGCCCTGATTTCAAAAACCCTAGTACTGCCAAAAGGACCATAACATAATCAATACATGGGCAAATGAATTGAATAGACAGCTCTAAAGAGATGTACTACAAATGACTTAATAAATAAAAATTTTTTCCACAACCTTAGCCATCAGGGTAACACAAGTCAGTATTACACTGAGATTTTCATCTCACCCTAGTTCAAATGGCTATCATGAAGCAAATATACAAGAAATTCTGGTGAGGATGATGAAGAGGAAAAGAAACACTTACTCTCTGTTGGTGGAAATGTAAATTAGTGCAACCACTATGGAAAGTAATATGGAGTTTCCTTACAAAACTAAAAATAGAATTATCATATGATAATTCCTGAAGGAATATAAATTAGCACACCCATATTTATTGCAACGCTATTCATAACTGCCAAATTATGGACTCAGTCCAGGTGCCCATCTGTAGGTGAGTGGATAAAGACAGGGTGGTATATATACACAATGGAGTATTATTCATTCTTAAAGAAGAATGAAATTAAGAAAATGGATGGAATTGGAGATCATCACATTAAGCAAAAGAAGCCAGACTCAGAAAGACAAATATAACACATATTCTCTTGTATGCAGGATCTAGATTTAAACAAACATACATGAAACTAGAAGAGGGACTATTAGGGGACAAGGGGGATCTGCAGGGGGGCTAGAGAGGGGGATGGGGTGAAAATGATCAAACTACATTGTACACATGTATGAAAATATCATAGTGAAACCCATTATTTTGTACAATAAATATATGATAATAAAAATCCAGGCATATATTAATCACTACCGATCACAGCAATAATTGTTGGTATTATTTTTATATCATTATAAGTTAGAATTAAATTTCTCCTTGGAATTTTATGCTCTGGGATTAAATTTTTATCTACTTTTATGGCTTATTTTTTAAATAATTTGTTTTGTAAAACTTGTTGAAATAATATTAAGTAATTGAGGATAATTTTTTTTCTGTTACTGAGTCAAACATCTCATACCAAATATGTACTTTCAATGATTCATGACATCTTCATTACAATATATAAAATACACATGTGTGTTTAATAAGAACAATTTTAATGTGTATTTAAAACAATGAAAGCAACCTCTCAGGGGCTGCGAGTTCTATCCAGGCCCATGGCAGCACAGTTGTCTGGGCAGAGCTGCTTGGGTTTCTGTTTAAAAGCTACAGAGTTCAGCAGTCATCTGAGGGGACTGCCCAGATGGCTGTGCCTTGCCAGGTTCCTGGGTTCAGCACACTCCATGTGCCTGAAATGTTGCCAGAGTCACTCCTTTGTTTTGACAGTGATGAGAGTAGTTGGAGGTTCTGGCTGTCTTTGCTTCTATAAAAATTGAGGCTGTGCAATGCCCTTGGCTGCCGTACAGTCATGGGGGATGAATGGATCAAGCCTGACAGAATGGAAAAAGAACTGACATTTGTATAGCCCGCTGGCGTTATCATGTCCTGTCTCAGTTGGTCCTCACACTAAGAAGGGTGAGGTTTGTTATTATCATGCTACTTTTATTTGTGGAGAGACTGATGCTCAGAGAGGCTGAGATGTGCTCCCGATCACACTGCTCTCCAGTAGCAGATCAAGGGTGAGAACCACTAAACTTGCTGAGACTGCTCTCTGTCCCCTGGGACAGCAACATTTTAGGGAACTGAGGTACAGAAAGAGTTGTTAACCTGCCCAAGTTCACACCACTTTGATTCCAACTAGACCTCTGACTCCAAAGTTTATGTCCTGATGAAGGTTTGGACTTCAGAGTGAACAATTCTGTTGAAAAGGGCATTATGATATGCTCAGACATTTTTTTTACGTTTTTATCTGTAGAAAAGAAATGATGAATCATGTGCCCCCAAGTACACTTGTTTGAGAGAACCCTACAGTTCCTGAGAAACACAGCTTGAGCTCTGAGCTGCATTCTTCAGGGCATCAATGTGCAGACAGGTCTGGTTGCATATCACTTATAAGTCCAAGAAAGCAAAATTAGAGAGGTGTGGAAGAAATGGTGGGAAACTCATGGTGTAAAGGACATGTTGATACACAAAACTTTTAATTGAACATTAGTTTTTGCATTTCATCTCCCCTTACAAAACCAATACATATTCTTTATGTACAAGAGAACAGAAGGCTATGGATGTAACTCAGTGATACAGTGGTAGGGTGCTTACCTAGCATGGACCAAGCCTTGATTCAATTTCCAGTACTGCAAAAAATATTTACATTTACTCCACGTACAGGTTTTCTGCCATTTCTGTCTGTGGGTAATTACAGCCCAGTTTGTGGATAATACTACTTCATAGGTTTATGACATGACTATGTGAGATGATATATGGTATATGTCTTTGTAGCACTTGGTACACTCACCTGACCACTCCTGGCATTGGTTTCCTGAGGGCTCCCACTTCCAGAGCAGCCTCACCTATCTTTGGGCTGGTAGTGCAGTGGTCACACCTGGTGTGAAGTGCTCCCAGCCAGTGTGGATGTGTCTACTACATCCATTTCCACTATGGTATCTGTCTGCCACACCCATGTTCATAAACACTCATGGATCAAGGCCTGAGCATCTCTTTCCTGAATAGCACTGGCTACACACTAACGATATTTGGACTTCTTTTTATAATAAGCAGATGCAACAACTTGTTTTTTTTTTCTTTTTTTTTGTCTGTGCATTCTTCACAAAGCATGATGCAATTACTGAGTATCACATTCTCTGTCCAATTACCATTCAGTCACACCTCGCTTGGGTCACCTTGAGTGGCTATTGTGTTGTATACTTGGACGGTTCTTAGGCTCGTATCAATGGCTGGTGGATCTAATCATTTAAACATCCCTACCGTCCCCTATCATGGTACTCAGGCTAGAGGTTCAGAATGCAGTATCTGCCACCATTGCCTGTTTTTGAATTCTGGCTTCACTAACCTGGAAAGTGAATTCCATTTTGTGAGCCCTCAGTTATTTATATAAATGATCATTTTGGGGGGGGCAATGCTCAAGTCAGGTAAAAATTTGCCCTTGGTTGCTCTCTGGAACTCTACAGGCATCTCCTAGTGTTATAGCCCAGAGGCCTTTTGAGTATCTGGGCCCCAAAACCTTGATGGTTCTCTGGAACTCTTAGCCACCTTCTTGCCACCACTGCCACTGCCTCTGCCAGGGCTGGAAACCTTGAAGTCTTGTCTGCTCTTTGTGCAACCAGTAAAACTTGCTGTATTTATAATAAAGACAATAAGTAGGCAAAGAGATTATTTGGAAGAAGCCTTTATTAGGCCTAATGTTGCAACAGTTGGGGGAATTGTCAGGAGTAAAGCCTCCCCCAACTAACCCCAAAAGTGTGGTAAGCAGTCTGTAATATAGCCAAAAGGGGTGTGTTTGGATTGTAATTTCACTAATTACAGCTTTATATACATACCACTTCTAATTCCCCCAATCACAAGCCAGGCGTAGCAGCATATACCCATAATCCCAGCTACTTGGAAGGCAATGGCAGAAGGATTGAGCCAGGTGTGGTGACACAAACCTGTAACCCCAGTTACTTTGGAGGTGATGGAAGAAGATTGGGGCTAGCTTGGGCAAAGGTAACATCAAGACTATCTCAGAAAAGGTGTGTGTGAGGATAAGAGTCATAGCTAAGTGGTAGAGAGATTGCCTAGCATGTACAAGGTCCTGGATTCGTAGACAGCAAAACACACTTATGCACACATGCACACACATGAACCAATCACAAGTCTCACACAGGTAAGTTGTTTTGCTGAGTCAGCAGACTTTTCACTCTTGTTGAAGGTTGGTATTACAAGGCCCAGAGCAGCTGAGGGTTAGGTCCTCTGGTGCTGCTGTGGGCAGGGTCATCTGGAGGTCATGGTTGAAGTGAAGTTTTCCAGCTGGAGCAAGAATTGTGGCTGCAGCAGCAGCAGCCACAGTTACAGTGTCTGTTGCAGTTGGTATCTTTAAGACATCCATGAAGTGTTCAAAACATCTGGCATGCTATGATGAGAGTCTGGTTGGTCACCAAAAGAAAGGGCTTCTCAGCTGGGCATGTCAGCACACACCTATCATCAAAGCACTCAGGAGGCTGAGGCCGGAGGAGCATAAATTTGAGACCAGCCTGAGCGACATAGTGAGACCCTGTCTTAAAAAACAGAAAACAAAGCAAAACAAAACAAAAATCAGAGGAAGCTGCTCAGCTGAAAGTTCCCTAATCAAACCAGAAAGGCACTAGACAAGGGCCTTACAGCTATCAGTCAAGGGTCGAATGGCTCAGCCACCAACAGTTTGGCTTCCTTGAAGGAAAAGTAAACGTAAAAGGATGCTTACAATATTGACACATAATTACACTGATGCTCTTCGAACTATTCCAAAACATAGAAAGGGGAGGAATGTTTTAAAATTTATCCCACAAAGCCAATATTACCCTGGTACCAAAACTGGATAATGACACAACAGCAAAAAAGAAAGCTATAGACCAATTCCCTTGATGAACATAGATGCAAAAATTCTCAATAAAATACTTGCAAACTAAATTTGACAACACCTTCAACAAATCATATACCATGGTCAAGTTGGTTATGTTCCAGATATAAGAGGATTGCTGAACATATGCGATCATATTGCTCAATCAATGTAATACAGTGCATAAAAAGGAAAATAAAAAGAATCTCAATAGATGAGAATCTCAATAGATGTAGAAGATTCTTTAACAAAATTAAGCATCCCTTTATGATAAAAGCCCTGCAGAAAGTAGGTATAGAAGGAACACGCGTCACCATAACAAAGGCTATGTACAGCAAGCCTATAGCTAACATTATACTGAATGGGGAAAATTGAAAGCATTTCCTCTAAAATCAGGAATGAGACAATGGTGTATACCCTCTCCTCTCTCTGTCATCACGTGGAAGATAAAACTATACCCCTATCTCTTGCCCTGTACAGAAGTGAACTCAAAATAGATGAAAGATCTTAATGTGAAAGACCAAACTTTGAAACTATTACTACAGGAAAACATAGGGAAAATACTTCAAGATATAGGTGTAGACAATTTTCTGAACAAGATTCCAGTTGTTCAGGAAGGAAGAGCAAGTGCTCCTCAAACCACTGAACAGAAAGGGGAGGAACATGTGCAAACGTGTCCTGAGTTTGTACAATGTGAGACTTTTGCACAGGGTGAGAGATGGGAGTGTAGTTTTAGTATTCCACATGATGAAAGACAGTGGAGAGAGGAGACGCATTGTCTCATTCTTGATTTTAGAGGAAAGACTTTCAGTTTTCTCCATTCAGTATAATGTTGGCTATAGGCTTGTTGTATATGGCCAAATACCAAAACCAAATAAGGACACAACAAAAGAAGAGAACTATGGACCAATTTCCCTTATGAACATAGACTCAAACTCCTAGGTAAAACACTTACAAACAAAATTAAATAGCATGATAGAAAGATCATATATCACGATCATGTTGGTTTCCTTCCAGGGACACAAAGATGGTTCAGCATATGTATAAAATCATATCAATAAGTATAAAACCAATAAGTATAAAATGCAGCACATAGATAGAATAAAGACAAAAAGATCATACGATCACCTTAATAGATGTAGAAAAAGCCTTTAAAATTCAACACACCTCATGATAAAACCCCTGAGGAAACCAGGAATAAAACCATATTTCAACAACATAAAGGCTATATATGACAAACCTATATCCAATATTATATGAAATGAGGAAGAACTGAAAGCATTTCCTCCCACATCAGAAATGAGACAAGAGTGTCCTCTGTCTCCATGCTTAGTTGATATGGTGCTTGAATTCTAAACCAGAGCAATCAGGCAAGAGAAAGAAAGAAAGGGATACAAATAAGACTCCAGCAGAAAACTCTTAGATCTAACAAATACTTTTAGCAATTATCAGAATAGAAAATCAACATATAAATATCAGTAGGTTTTCTATGTACCAATATCAAACATACTGAGAAAGAAATTGGGAAAACTATCCCATTCACAATAGCTTCAAAAAACATACACATAAACAGACAAAAGTCCCCCAGATCCCCTGGGAATAAACCTCTCTACAATGAAAATACTGATGTAAGAAATTGAAGACACTGGAAGATGGAAAGACCTCTCATGTTCATGAATTGGCAGAAACAATATAGTAAAAATGACTATATTACCAAGTGCGATCTACAGATTCAATCCTTTCTCCTTCTAAATTCCAATGACATTCTTCACAGAAGTAGAAAAGTCCTAAAATCCAAATGAAATCATGAAAGACCAGGCATAGCCAAAGCAATCTTGAGCAAAAAGAGCAATACTGGAGGCATCACAATATTTTATTTTAAATGATATTATAGAGCTAGTGAAAAGTACAGCATGGTACCGACACACAGACCAATGGAATAGAATAGAGGACCCACAGATAAATCCATGCAGCCAGTTATGATTCTCCACAAAAGTGCTAAAAACACACATTGGAGAAAAGACAGCCTCTTTAATAAGTGGTTCTGGGAAAACCGGATGTCCACTTGTTGAAGACCAAAACTATATCCTTATTTCTTATTCTCACAATGTATAAAAATCAATTCCAGGAATGGGGGAGAGGGATAAAAGAGAATGATGGAGGGGATGAATTCAAGTATGATATATTTGATATATTGTAAGAACTTTTGTAAATGTCACAATGTATTCCCATCACAGCAATAAAACAAACAAACAAACAAAACCAAAAATCAGTTCAGGACTGGCAGTGTAGCTCAAGTTGTAGAGTGCATGCCTAGTTCTGAGTTCAACAGCAGTCCTCCAGTTCCACCAAAAAACAAAACAAAGTAATTCAAAATGGATCAAAGGTAATTCAGGTCTTGCATGAAGACCTGAAACATGAAACTACTAGAGGAAAACTTAGGGGGAATGCTTCAAGATAAAGGCATGGGCAATGACTTTTTTAACAGGACTCTTATAGCTCAGGAAATAATAGCAAAAATTGAGAAATAGAATTGCATCTAATTAAAAAGCCCTGCAAAGCAAGGGAAACAACAGAGTGAAGAGGCAGCCTACAGAATGGGTGAATATCTTTACCAGCTAATCACCTAATAGATGATTAATATCCAAAGTGTATAAAGAACTCAAAAATTAAATAGCAAGACTAATCTAATTAATAAATGGGCAAATGAATTGAAAAGACATCTTGCAAAAGAAGCAGCACAAATGAGCATTAAATACATAATTACATTTCCATCAGGGAAATGCAAATCAAAACTACATTGAGATTTTATCTCACCCTAGTCTACTACTACTACTATCTAGCAGTACTACTACTACTACACCTAGCTACTATCAAGAAAACAATAACAAATTCTGGTGAGGATATGAGCAAAAAGGAACACTTATACACTGTTGGTGGGAATGTAAATTAGTGCAGTCACTATGGAAATCAATGCAGAAGTTCATAAAAAAACTAAAAATAGAATTACCATATGATCCACCTCTGTCACTCTTGGGTATACACCTGAAATGATCAAAGTCAGCATACAACATAGTAACTGCATACTCATATTAATTGAAGCACTATTCACAATAGTCAGGTCATATTATCAGCCTAGCTGCCCATCAATGGAGGAATGAATAAAGAAAATGTGGCACATATATGCACAATGGAGTATCGCTCAGCTATAAGGAAAATGGATGAACTGGAGATCATCATGATAAGTAAAATAAGGCAAACTTAAAAGATGAGTAATTCATGTTTTCTTTCATATACAGAATCTAGATTAAAAAACCCAACTGACAGAAGGGGGACCACTTTGGAAGAGGAAAGTGACTAGCAGGTGAAGGACAAGAGAGGGTACAGGAGTTGGTGAATGTGATCAATGTACCTTCTATGTATATATAAAAATATCATAATGAAACCTATTATTTTATAACATTAATTTATGCTAATAAAATTTAAAAATAAAGACCCATTACTAACATTAGCACTCTTAACATTATTTAATAGTGCTTAATTCTTAGCCACAGTAAGGATTAATAAATTAAAAACATTATATATCTAGTTAAGCTGACAAGGTGTGTAATGTGTGATGTGGTGTTGGATGGAGAAGAAAGATGGATTATTGAGGAGATGGAAGAACAGAGAGTTTTAGAAACTTGGACAGATCTGCTAAAAGCCAACCAACATTGAGAAGAATTTGTCAGGATCCTTACAAAGAGTAGAAAGACTAAATCAATGAGATTTTGTGTGACAGTTTATAGAGATACTTCTTTCTTTGCTGCCAGACCTTATGCTTATAATGATGAAACTGTAGAGTAGTATAGAATCAGGTGTTACCCTGTGACTCCAACAAGTCAACAAGGGGATTTGAATCTGAATAAATTATCCCACCAGTAAAATATTTAGGTTTTCCTTCAGCCTCATTGTTATTGCTAGTCACCTTTTCATTGTTATAATAAAATACCTGAGATAACCAACTTAAAAAGAGGAAAGATTTAATTTGACTCATGGTTTCAGAGGTTTCAGTCCAGGGTCACTTAGCCCTATCGGTGAGACAGTATATCATGGCAGGAAGTGCACAGGGGAGCAAATATGCTCACCTCATGGCAGCCTGCAAGAAAAGATAGAGAGGAAGGGGCCAGTGTTTCAATATCACCTTTGAGAGTGTGCCCCCATGACTTAAAACTTCCTAGGCACCAACTCCTAAAGGTTCTACCATCTGCTATGAGGCTGGTGACAAAACCTCTAACATAGGGGCCTTTTGAGAACATCTCAGATCTACATCATATTACGCCTCAAAATGGAGTGTTCTTGGAGGGATGGATTTTTGAAAAGGCTGAAAAAGAAGACACTTTTCCCCTTGAAAAGGAATACAAAGATGTTCCCACATTTAGGAAACTTTGCATACAGAAAATCCAACTTTTGATGTCTGCAAAATGAGACACATTTTCTGCATGAAACAGGCACAGCACAAAATGTCCTTCTAAGCTGATTTACAAGGACCCTTCAAATAGAACCTCTTTGATGTATTCAAAGGTCCATTTTCCTCTTATGTAAGGGGTAGGAAATGTTGTGGAGTCTAGAAAACTGAAGTTTAGAAGAGCTGACACATTACACACGGATTAAACTAAGAATAATATAGTACCTAAAGTTATCGGGAATCTGAGGAGAAAGGAAGAAAGAAATTATTGAACAAAGTGAGGTCAGCTTATATTTTAGTGTAATTTAAGGTAGAAAACTCTAAGCAGTAGAAATTGATTAAATTGAAGTTGTTTAAACTGAGAAGTCACTTGGCAGATTAAATAGCTCATATAAAAGACCCAGTTGGGACTGTTAATGACAGTGCTATGGTCTGAACATTGATGTCACTTCAAAGTTCATATTTTGAAACATTAACCCCTCAAGGGGATAGCGTTAGAAAATAGAGACCTTTGGGAGGCAATTAGTTCATGAGAAACCTGTCCATAAAAAATAGAGGCCAAAGGAGCTCATCAGCCCCTTCACTATATGAGGATACAGTGACATGGCACCATTTACGAACTAGAAAGTTGGATCCTCATCAGACACTAAATCTGCTGGTGACTTGAACCTGGACTTCCCAACCTCCAGAACTATGAGCAGTACACTTCTGTTATTCATAAACTACATACTTTATGGTATTTATTTGTTGTAGCAGCCCAAACGGACTAAGAAAATTGGCAATGAGAAGTGGGAGTGTTCTTGTAAGAAATACCAGAAAATGTGGAATTGACTTTGGAACTGGTTGATGGGTAGAAGTTGGAAGAATTTGGAGGTGTATGTTAAAAAAAAAAAAACCTACAAAGAAGTGTGAATAGAGCATTATAGGTGATTTTCATGAGGGATCAGAAATAAAGGAGGAATGATTTAGAGACAGCTCAGTCTTCTTGGAGAATGCCTAACTGGCCATGAACAGAAAGTTGATAGAAAGCACAAAGGGAACCATCTAGATTTAAAAAAAAAAAAAAGCTCCCAAGAGCCCTGGGATCCAGGCAGAGCACAGCACAGAAAGCCTCCACTAGAACAGTGTTCAGTGGAGCCATGGTGGGCAGAGGCATCCTGAGATCCCAGAAACTGTAGAGCTACCAGTAGACAGTTCCAATTTGGGATTGCTGCAGACCCAAGACTCTAGACTGTGAGGAATGTGGTGTGAGCTATGCCCAGAAAAACCATGTGGGGCCTTGAGGGGTTGAAACCTTGCCCAACAAAGTTGCAGGGTATGTGTGTGTGGTGGTGGGAGGACAGGAATCCCATCCCCAGTGTGTCTGGAAGGTGGGACCCCCCCACTCCCAAGTAGGCTGGGAAGGCAGAATATTGAGTCAAACATTATCCTTGAATCTTAAGATTTAATGCTTTTTGCCCTACTGAGTTCCAGTCTTACTTGGAAGCTGTTATTCTTTTCTTATTTCTTCTCTCTCCATTTGGGAATGGAATGTCTATTCCATGCCTGTTCAACCATTGCATTTTATAAGTATACAAGGTGCTTGATTTCATAGGTTCACAGCTGGAGAGAAACTTGCCTCAGGATGAATTGTAGACGGAATCTTATCCAAATCTGATTTAGATCATATTTATTTATTTTTTGGTAGTATTGGAGGTTGCTCTCAGGGCCTCATGTCTGCTAGGCAGGTGCTCTACCACTTTAGTCACACCACCAGCCCCCAATATTTAGATGAGACTTTGAACTTAGACTTCAGAATTGATGCTGGAAAGACTTAAGACTTTGGGGAATATTAGATTGAATGAAATGAATGATTTTTGCATGTGAGGACATGAAGTTTGGAGGCATCGGGGTGAAGTGCAATGGTCTGAATTTTGTATTCTCCTCAAATTTAAATGTTGAGCCTCCCACATGGTGATGGTTTTAAGAGGTTGAACTTTTGACAAGTGATTAATTAGGTCATGAGGGTGGAACCCTTATAAATGGGATAACTGCCCTTGTAAAAGAGCTCCAAGGGAGCTCATTTACATGGAACACCTTACACCATGTGGAGGACACAGTGGGAAGGTGCAATCTATGAACCAGAAAATAATCCTTCAACTGCCAGTGCCTTGATCTTGGACTTCTCAGCCTCTGAAACTGTGACCAAATTATTCACTTTATGGTATTTGCTTCACCCCTCACCCCCCACCTCAATTTGGTTTTTGAGACAGGAACTCACTACTGTAGTCCAGGCTAGCCTCAAATTTGAGCTCCTTCTGCCTCAATCTCCTGAGCACTGGGAGGAGCTATTGTATTTTTTTAACTGCATCCTGACAGGCAGGGCACCTGCCCCAGCTTTGAACTTGGTGAATGCTTTTTTTTTTTTTTTTTTTTTTTGTGACTTTTATCACCAATGAAAGTCTTTCTGAGAAGCCAGGGGGCTTTTGTGTAAATTTGATGGGACAGAAGATTAAACATGGTAATGACTCTTTGGTGAGCTAATATAGGACTTTCCCTTCCCCAGCTTCTGCCATCTCATCTATCCCTGGTACTTGGGCAACAGTCTCTAGAACTTAAATTTGTCTGGCATATATTTTCCAGTTGGTAAATATTAAGTTTGAGGCAGTTGGTACCTCCTTTCACTTGTGGCTTGTCCTACTAAATAATAAAGCCTTGTCAGAAATTTTTAGTGTGGTAGAAGTGTCTTTAGGTCCAAGGTAAGGGATCTCTCTGAAGGCAGGAACTGGATGGACATGTGACAGGTTATTGAGAGATTCCTCCCTCAGGCCTTCCTCATGTCTCCTCAATGCTGGCTTTACAACATGTCACCCACACTCCAGGCTGTTCTTGAGATCCAGGGATGATGAAAGTGTACTCAGCATTCTCAGAAATCATCAGCTGTATCTCACTCTTAACCACGATTGAAGTGAGGACAGGGGGCACTTTCACAGTCCCTACCAGCTCAAATGAAGCATTATCCTGGTCTATGAAGTAGCTGTCACTTTCTTGATTAAGCTTAGATCCTTCAAATTTAGATCTGGTAAACACCCAAGAATTGTTTCCAGTTGAGATGGCTGAGATTCCTCACTGTACTTAAGAACAGGTGTGTCTCTAGGGGTCACTGAGGGGACCCCAGTTTTCCTCAGAGTCAGCATTCTTTGGAAATTTCTTTGAACTTAGATGATAAAGATTGATGCTGTTTGCACAGTTAAAATTACCCCTTGATACCCATAGAGGATTGGTTGCAGGACCCCCTATGATCCATACATCCTCAAGTCCCATATTTAAAATGGTGTGAAGGTATTTGCATATAAAGTACACAGATCCTCCTGTATACTTTAAGTCATCTCTAGATGACTTATAATATCCAACACAAAGTAGCTGCTCTGTGAATAGTTGTTATAATGTATTGCTTAGGGAATAATGACAAGAAAAAGATGTCTGTATATGTCCAGTACAAAATTTTTTCTGAGTCATTTCAACCTAAGATTAGTTAAATCCACTGATGCAGAACCCCTAGTAGACCTAGACGATCAATTGTACTAGTGGAGAGTTCACTTATTTTCCTTTGTATGTCAGTAGATTATTTAATTATGTCAATACAAGGACCACTGTATTAGTTTACTTATAGCTGTCATAAAAATATTGCCATTTTGGTGGCTTTAAACAATGGAAATTTTCCACAGTGTGGAGACTGAAAGTCCAAGGTCAAGGTTTTGGCAGGTATGGTCTCTCTCTTGCTTGTGTCTCATACTGTCTTTTCTATGTGCACAGCTCTGCTATCTCTTGTGTATCTGAATTACCTCCTTTTAAAAGGACACTGATCAGATTGGATTAGGACCTACCTGAATGGCTTCATTTTAACGTTACCATTTCTTTAAAGGACCTATCTTCAAATACAGTCACATTCTGAGACACTGGAGGTTCAGGCTTCAATACATGAATTTTGCAGGCACACAATTCATCCCATATAGGTGCCTTATTTTCTTTTACTCATGGCATGAGGAGTCAGACTCATGGTTTAGAACAGAAAAGGAACAAGGCCCATCCTATGTCAGTCTGAGTAGGAAAGAGCTCCCTAAAGAGGCTTGGGGGTGTCACTGCTAGGCTCTGACAGGACAAGTAACAAGAAGGAAGTGAATTTGTTCAGTCTCAGGAAAGCTCTTTCATCCCTATCTTTTAAAGGAAAGACAGCAATCTAAATCAAATGCCAGTTCTTGTGTCTTGATGCTGTTTAATTTAATACCCTGTTTTGTAGTTTGTGCAGGTCCCAGGTGTAGCTGCAGAGCCCAGCATTGCCTGAGGCGCCATCTAACATTGAGCATCTGCCTTTGGCAACTTGCTCTTTGTTGGCAACTGAACTGTCAGTAGATCCCCAAAGCCCAGAGAAGCACATATATCTTAATTACAGTTGCGACACACGATGGGGCAGAGAGGCTGGGCAGTGGGTCCCAAAAGACACATCTTTGGGGAAAATATCTGTGTAATCTATTTTGCTGACCTTGAATACTTCCTCTTTAGGAAGAAAACAGAATAATGGCACATATTTCTTTTTAAAAATGATTGTCTCAGCCTTACCACCCCCCGCCTTTCATAGTATTTTGTTTGATAACTAAAAGCCAGGGGGTTACATTAAAATTCTTGCACTTTCTGTGTAATTGCTGACCAGGGTGTGATTTCAGTAAAGGGCATGGTGCTTGTCCTGGATGTTCATGTGGTGTCATTAACATTACTTCCAGGGTCTAAGTCTATCTAGCAGCAGGGGAAAGTGATACTTAATTGGATTTTTGCAATCTTGGAGGCAACAATTGCTCTTTTCTTTAGAAGCTGTATATTGAGTTCAGAGTTGAACCAGCTCAAACCCCAGCACTGCATCTACCTATTAACTTCACGGGCAGTTAAATAGAGGAGTACAAAACCGCATGACTAACAGCTCATAGCAGCTGAAAATCAGATAAGGCAATATTGAAATCCTTTATTTCAGCACATTATGGGTGCTAAATTTTCAGCAATAAATAATTATGTAAAAGTTCCCCTTGTCCACAGACCTCTCAGTGCTCCCTGTGAAAAAGCTCATGTTCATTGATTGGGAAGAATCTTGAGAAGGTGATTTTGGAAGGCCTTCATAGAAGGAATTGTCAAGAACTTGAGAGAATAGACCCCAGGAGGAGGCACAGAGGAGAGAATAAGCCTCATTCCTGACAATTAATAGCAGCTGTGGGCCAAGGTGTCCTTTAACCCTGGTAACCATGAGAAGTACTTGGAGGCTTTTAACTAACACGGATGCCTGGGCCCTACCCCAGAGCAACGAAATCAGAATCTCTTGGGAATTGAGTATTTGTACTTGTTAAAAATTCCCTTGATGATCCCCTATGCAGCCTCAGTTTGGGGCATCTGCTAGGAGTCCAGGTCTTTGAAACCATAAGTGTTGGTGATTCTGCCAAGGTGGGTACCCAAGAACCCTTGTGAGGTAGACTAGAGGTAGGGAAAGTTTGGGACTCATATGTAGGTGGCCCAGGGACAGCCCAGACCACCCACACCTGGCTGGGAACCACCTGTGCCCCTCCCCACTTATGGGTTATTGGATGGAATCACCAGGTTCTCCCCTTCCCATAGGTTATTGTAGGTTTTAAAAGCACCTGAAGAGCAAAAGCTTGCTCTCTCTGCTGGCAGATTCTCCTTGCACCTCACCATGCTCCCCTTTGTAATTTGTAAAATCTAAATAATAATAATACCTCTACATCAGCTTCTTAAAAAAAAACAATACTTCTCCTGTGTTGTTTTATTTTTTAGACATTTTATCTTTATTTTTTATCATTGTTGTGTTGGGGGTACATTGTGACATTTACAAAAGTTCTTATAAAATATCATAGTTGAATTACCCTTTCCATCATTCTCCTTTATCTCCTCTCCCCCCGTTCCTGGAGTAGTTTCAACAAGTCTCATTTTTCCATTTGCATACATGTATACACAGTATTTGTCTATATTCACCCTCCTACACCCTCATCCCACATTCTCCCCCTCCCAGAAAGGACCTGTTCTGCCCTCCCATTCTCTGTTTTTGTAAAAAACAAAATGATAGCTATTAAGGTAGTGTTTCATTGCGACTTTTTCATGTATATATGTATTATAACCCAAATAGGTTCATCTCTTTTATTTTTATCCTTTCTACCTTAGTTCCCTTCTTTTGGTGATTTCAATAATCTTAAAAATTCTATATTCATGTACATATTCTTATATAGGAAATACATCAACCATATTCACCTTCTTAACTTCCTTCTTTTACCCTCCTCTCTTTATGTGACCTCCCCTTAGCGTGACCTATTTTTCATAATATTGCTTTTATTTATATTAGGTCTATATTCCACAGTTGAGAGAAAACATACAGCCTTTGGCTTCCATATAGACAAAGACACCAGTATATTACCCCCTTGAAGGAATACAGCCTGCCACTGGACAACTTGGTTTTGATAGAGAGCCAAAGGAAAAAAGGGAAATGAGGGAGTGCCTATTACCTAGATTCCTTAAAAATGGTGCTGGATGGCTACAGAACTGTTTGTGTTCCTAAGTTATTGAATTACTCCCTTCCATGAATTTGTACTAAAAAAAAAAGTAGTTAAAAAGACACAATAGGATGTTCACAAAACACCATGAACAAACAGAAAAAAATATATCGACAAGTTGCGTTACATTGTAGTCTTCATTAAAAACAGATTGGTTAGGTAGATCCAAGAAAACCCTTTATGTTATGGAGAGGTAAGGGCTACTTGAAATGCTTTTCTAGTCTTTCTTTCCTCCCTTTCTCCTCAGCTTCCATTACTGCCTGTTTACCTCTCTTAGGTACTATAGGAGTTAAATAAACCAGGAAACTAAAAACAAAACAAAACAAAACAAAAACAGAAGGCCTTTACTAGTGTGTATTAAAGGGCCTACCACTGAGAGTCAAGCAAAATCCCTTGCTCAAATGTACTTCTGAAATGGACAGAGGCACACAGGAAAGGTGTGGCCTCAAGGGGTCTTCCATTAACAACCAACTTCTTGCTTGTCATCCAGATTTCTTTATTTATTTTAAATGAATTAGGTCCTTGGAAAAAGAGTCAGAGGGCTAGGCAATTTTCTCTTCAAAGAATGGCAGCAAAGGAAAGCTGGAATGCATTAATCATAAATGAGTCAATTAATTACAACTCTCTTTCCCCTATGGGGTCAGTGCTGGTAACAGCGGGCCTTAAGTTATTTAGGGAATTAGACACCGAAGATGCCCTTTATAGAGCCAATTATGTGAAAATAAATTACTTTTTCAGATGACAATATGCTATTCCCTTGAACATGTGTGGAGGGATGTCTTTTTGTCTCAGGTTGGTCTACATTGCAGTTTTCCATAATAATTACAGCTTTTAAACCATTTGTGGAAAAGCAAAGTTTTCTCTAGCTCTGTTCTTTGGATTTAAGGATACTGTATACTCAGAATATGTGTGTGTGTGGGGGGGGTTGTTTTGTTGAGTGATGTATTGTGTTGATATCTGAGTAGGTTTCAAGGAGGTGTAACAGAAATTCCCAGCAGCTCCAGGAGAGGCCTGGATGGCAGGCACCCGGCACAAATCACTCCCTGGGCCCTTCATTTCCTCCAGGAGAATAACAGGGTAGAAATTCTAACAATTAGGCTTCAGAGCTCACAGTGCTCTTTTTAAATGCCCATGGCGTGAAGCAGCTTCTGCTGTGCAAGGTAGCAGGCAGAGAGCCTGCAACCCATTCTTGAGGAAGGCCAATGAGGCAGCATTTTGGGATAGCAGGATTCCTTGCCTCCCTCAAAGCACAAGCTGCTCCTGCTTTATCACCAGCCCCTTTCTCTCTTTGTTTTGCTTTGCTTTGTCACCAGCTCCTTCCTCTCTAGTCCTTGGTTTCCCTCATCCTCAGCCCCACCTGAGATTTGACCAGTGTGGGGAAAAGGGAATAGATCAGGATGCTCCTTGAGCCTGATATAATAGTGAAGAACAGGAAATATCCACCATCCCTTCAGAAGGGAATGGATGAAGGACCACATGGAGGCTTCCCAGCAAGAATATTGAGCAGCAGTTAGAGCTCACATGGAGCTCTGGCTTCTGACATGAACAATCTTCTAGGAATCCTGGAAAGGACAAAAAGAAAGTGGTAGATTACAAAGAATTAATGAAAGAAAAAGTTGGATCTTTGAAAAAATAAACAAGATAGATAGACCCCTGGCACACCTGACTAAAATCAGGAGAGAAAAAACCCAAATTAGTAAAATCAGGAATGCAAAAGGGGAGATAACAACAAACACCATGGAAGTCCAGGAAATCATCAGAGACTACTTTGAGAACCTATATTCAAATAAATTTGAAAATCTTAAAGAAATGGACATTTCTAGATACTTATGATCGTCCAAAACCGAACCAAGAGGACATTAATCACCTGAAAAATCTATAACACAAAATGAAATTGAAGCAGCAATCAAGAGTCTCCCCAAAAAGAAAAGTCCAGGACCTGATGGATTCGCTGCTGAATTCTATCAGACCTTTAAAGAAGAACTAAAACCAACCCTCCTTAAACTGCTCCACGAAATAGAAAGGGAAGGAAAACTGCCTAACACATTTTATGAAGCCAGATTACACTTATCCCAAAACCAGGCAAAGACACCTCCCAAAAGGAGAACTATAGGCCTATCTCCTTAATGAACACTGAGGCAAAGATCCTCAATAAAATAATGGCAAACCAAATTCAACAACACATCAAAAAGATTATTCATCACGACCAAGTAGGCTTCATCCCAGGAATGCAGGGGTGGTTCAACATATGAAAATCAATAAACATCATAAACCATATTAACAGAAGCAAAGACAAAAACCACTTGATCATTTCAATAGATGCAGAAAAAGCCTTTGATAAGATGCAACACCATTTCATGATAAAAGCTCTAAGAAAACTAGGAATAGAAGGAAAGTTCCTCAACATTATAAAAGCTATATATGACAAACCTACAGCCAGCATTATACTTAATGGAGAAAAAATGAAACCATTCCCTCTAAAATCAGGAACCAGACAAGGATGCCCACTATCTCCACTCCTATTCAACATAGTACTGGAATTCCTAGCCAGACCAATTAGGCAAGAAGGAGGAATAAAAGGAATACAAATAGGTAAAGAAACTGTCAAAATATCCCTATTTGCAGATGACATGATCCTATACCTTAAAGACCCAAAAAAACTCTACTCAGAAGCTTCTAAACATCATCAATAGCTACAGCAAGGTAGCAGGATATAAAATCAGCATAGGAAAATCATTAGCATTTCTATATACTAATAATGAACAAACTGAGAAAGAATATATGAAAACAATTCCATTTACAATAGCCTCAAAAAAGATCAAATACCTAGGTGTGAACTTAACAAAGGATGTGAAAGACCTCTATAAGGAAAACTATAAACTTCCGAAGAAAGAGATTGAGGAAGATTATAGAAAGTGGAGAGATCTCCCATGCTCATGGATTGGTAGAATCAACATAGTAAAAATGTCTATCGTCCCAAAAGTAATCTACAAGTTTAATGCAATTCCCATCAAAATTCCAATGACATTCATTAAACAGATTGAAAAATCTACCGTTAAACTTATATGGAAACACAAGAGGCCACGAATAGCCAAGGCAATACTCAGTCAAAAGAACAATTCTGGAGGTATCACGATACCTGACTTCAAACTATATTACAAAGCAATAGCAATAAAAACAGCATGGTACTGGCACAAAAACAGACCTGAAGACCAGTGGAACAGAATAGAGGACCCAGATATGAAGCCACACAACTATAACCAACTTGTCTTTGACAAAGGTGCTAAAAATATATGATGAAGAAAAAGCAGCCTCTTCAACAAAAACTGCTGGGAAAACTGGTTAGCAGTCTGCAAAAAACTGAAACTAGATCCATGTATATCACCCTATACCAAGATTAACTCAAAATGGATCAAGGATCTTAATATCAGACCACAAACTCTAAAGTTGATACAGGAAAGAGTAGGAAATACTCTGGAGTTAGTAGGTATAGCTAAGAACTTTCTCAATGGAACCCCAGCAGCACAGCAACTAAGAGATAGCATAGATAAATGGGACTTAATAAAACTAAAAAGCTTCTGTTCATCAAAAGAAATGATCTCTAAACTGAAGAGAACACCCACAGAGTGGGAGAAAATATTTGCCAGCTACACATCAGACAAAGGACTGATAACCAGAATATATAGGGAACTTAAAAAGCTAAATTCTCCCAAAACTAATGAACCAATAAAGAAATGGGCAAGTGAACTAAACAGAACTTTCTCAAAAGATGAAATTCAAATGGCCAAAAAGCACATGAAAAAATGCTCACCATCTCTAGCAATAAAGGAAATGCAAATTAAAACTACACTAAGATTCCACCTCACCCCTGTTAGAATAGCCATCATTAGCAACACTACCAACAACAGGTGTTGGCGAGGATGCAGGCAAAAAGGAACCCTCTTACACTGCTGGTGGGAATGTAAACTAGAACAACCACTCCTGAAAAAAATTTGGAGGCTACTTAAAAAGCTAAACATTGATCTACCATTTGATCCAGCAATACCACTCTTGGGGATATATCTAAAAGGATGTGACTCAGGTTACTCCAGAGGCACCTGCACACCCATGTTTATTTCAGCACTATTCACAATAGCCAAGTTATGGAAACAGCCAAGATGCCCCACTATTGACGAATGGATCAAGGAAATGTGGTATCTATACACAATGGAATTTTGTGCAGCCATGAAGAAGAACGAAATGTTATCATTTGCTGGTAAATGGATGGAATTGGAGAACATCATTCTGAGTGAGGTTAGCCTGGCCCAAAAGACCAAAAATCATATATTCTCCCTCATTTGCGGACATTAGATCAAGGGCAAACACAACAAGGAGATTGGTCTTTGATCACATGATAAAGTGAGAGCACACAAGGGAGGGATGAGGATAGGTAAGACACCCAAAAAACTAGATAGCATTTGTTGCTCTCAATGCAGAGAAACTAATGCAGATACTTTAAAGTGACAGAGGCCAATAGGAGAAGGGGACCAGGAACTAGAGAAAAGGTTAGTTTGAGAAGAATTAATTTAGAAGGTAACACACATGTACAGGAAAGCAATGCAAGTCAACTCCCTGTATAGCTATCCTTATCTCAACTAGCAAAAACCCTTGGTCCTTCCTATTATTGCTTATACTCTCTATTCAACAAAATTAGAGATAAGGGCAAAATAGTTTCTGCCTGGTAGCAAGGGGTTGGAGAGGAAAGGGAGGGGATGAGGGGGGTAAGGGAGGGGTTGGGGGGAAGGGGGGAGAAATGACCCAAACATTGTATGCACATATGAATAAAAAAAAAAGAAAGCGGTAGAATTGGACATAGAGGATAATGTAATTATGTAAAATAGCTGTTAACAAAATGATGTGTTTCCATGTATATGCTACAGGTTGTACCATACAAAGTTGTCTTTTCAAGGTCAAAATTGGTCAGTCATTGCCAATTTCATATAGTTTATCTCAGGGTTTCTCAACTGTGGCACCACTGACATTTTGAGCCAGATAACTCTGGGTGTTTGGGGGTGCTGATTTGGACATTGTAGGGTGATTAGGTGCTCCTTTGGTCTCTACTAAGTAGATGCTAGGTGCATTCCCAAATTGTGACATCCCAAGTTGTCCCCTGATATTTCCAAGTGTACCCTGAGGGAGAAATCCTCAGCCCAGTTTGAAAACTACTAATTTAACTTGGTACAAGTAAATATAAGGAGAGTAAAAAAGTGTACCACAAACTTGTTTTTAGTTACTTCTGGGAAGGAGACTGGAAATGAGTTGGTGTGGCTTAAGCTTGTCTGTATTATTTTACGATGAGATTACATTTGTGTGTTACCTGTGTAATGAAAAGAAAATGAAACTGGGATTGTGTTTAACTGGGAAGGGCCCCCTGGGCCTCCTAGAAAATAGTGGGAGGCAGCGGGAGGTAACTCCCCACCCACTGCTTCCTCAGATTGCTGTTAGTCCTGTGTATGGGCACTGGAGTTCTGGTGAGGCCCTTAGTGGGCTTTACCTGAATACCTTTCTTTCCCTGGGGTGAAAGAGGGATGTGTGACACCCTTGTTGCTTTACAGAGCCAGGAAGGCTAGAGTGGGAAGTTTCTAAGCCCCCGAGGGAAGAACAGAGACATGAGAAAAGCCACCCAGACCCACATGTACCTAAGGTCCAACATGCTAGAGAGCACACAGGATGGGAAATAAGCAGAACCAAATCAGAAGAAAACTCTGTGTGGTGGGTGGGTGTGGTACATGTGTGGTCACCTAGAACAAATGTGTGCTATGTGGGGCAGTGGTTCTCACAGCTGACTGAATACCAGGATCACCCGGGGAAAATGAAGAGAGATAGATTTCCAGTCCTCATTCCAGACTGACTGAGTCAGAATCACTGAGTAATTTTTTGTTGTTGTTGCAATGTTGGGGTTGATATCAGAGCTTTAAGCAGTTGCTGTTCCATTTGAGCCATGCCCCCCAACCTTTTTGCCTTTAGTTAGTTTTTGAATAGGGTCTCACTTTATGCCCGAGTCAGCCTGGACTGTGATCCCCCTATTTATGCCCCCGCTTAGATGGTATGACAGATGCATGCCACTGAGTTCAGCCATTGGTTGAGATGGGGGTCTATCAATCTCGCCTGGGCTGGCCTCAAATTGTGATGTTCCTGATCTCCATCTCCCAAGTAGGCAGGATTACAGGTGTGAAACTCCATGTCCAGTTTACAATTTTCAGTGGAGATTACACTTCGGAAAACTGTGCTCAGGATGGCTTGTGGATATGCCTGTCAATGGAAAATGCTGGGGAGAAATAATTCATAAAAGAAGAATCTATGTTCTGCTCTCTTGTTCTTTTGGTCCTCTGTCCAGCTAGGATGGAGGTGATAATGATCTAAGTGGAATATTGAGTTAGTTGTGAAATGACGAGAATCTTCATAAATTGTCTTTTAAAAAGCTTTGGAAAGGAGTGAAACTTACACTGCCAAGCCACAATGAGACACTGTTCTTGTTCCAAATTGGTGTTTTAAGATATTAGGAGAAAGGAAACATGCTATAGATTCATCCAAACAGCTGTTTATTGAGCACCTCTGACTATGGACAAAGCTATGAGAGACTTAAAAATGAGTCTCCTCCACCCAGAGGAGGACCAGAGGAGACAGATGTGCGAACAGTCCCTGCATGGGGCAGGATCCCATTGAAGCAATGTGCTGTTGTCCTGACAGGAAGGGCAGCGAGCAAGGGTGTGAGCTTCCAGAAGACTGTGACTACACTGTGGAAGTGTCACATATTTGGACCATTACTACTCACTACCTTGTTAAACTTTGCTTTTGGTGGGTGTCCAAAACATTCTGACAAAAACTGGGCTCCTTCTAATTATTTTCTTCTTCTTTTATTGTGAAAAAATTTGAACATACAAAGATTTAAAAAATAGTACTGTGCACGCATGGAGATTTAATAATTGCTAACTAACATTTTGCCACATTTGCTTTATCTTTCTGTATTATTTGGTATAAACTTTCAGTATAATTTGTACACTTCATAACACTAAGTCTTAAATGCGTCTACTGTTCATGCTACTCCTAAGAATAAGGACTTTATTTGTACAATTACTTTAGGAAGCTGACAGTAATTCTGTAATGTTATTCAACTATAGTTCAGATTTAAGTTTTCACTGTTGTTCCAAAATGAAATCTATAAAGGAAACTAAAGCTGCTGCTCTGCCTTTTTGAACCGAGTTTCAAGCTAAATAACTGGTTGTTATTTTTCAATTTTTCAGAAGTTTGGTTTTTTGAAAAGTCTAGTCTGATGGCCTTGTAGATTTTGGGTTTGATTGTTTCTTCATGGATCATTTAACTTGTTCTTCTAGTCCCTTTTCAGATTAAAAACTTATGATAAGAATATCAAAATATATGCATTTTTATGGTATCACATTAGCTATTCTAAGATTTTTTTTAAGTTCTGAAGGAAGATGGGAATGTATTCAGTGCCTGGAGCAATGAGATATTTTGTGGTATCAGGCTTATTGTGGTACAGAAAATTACAAACTGGAAGCCATTGTCTCTTGTTAGGTTTAGGTAAGAAAGCAAGATGGTGGCCATGGGACACAACTAAATAGGCATTTCAGTGTTCAGGTGTCTGTACCCACACTAGTTGCAGAAATCATAGCTGGATTTGAGGGATGGGGAAGTTTCAAAGTGGAGTAGAAATCACCAGAAAATCAGAGTGTATGAGCCTTCCCTTTGAGTCTTCAAGACAGAAAGTGGGAAGGAAGGACCAAAAGGAACTAGGAAATATATGTATCAATAACTGTTAGGGAAGACAGTTTGTAGAGATTTGATAATTGAGCAAACCATTTTTCACTACAGGTTTTGATCAACTTGAGAGATATGGCTGTTGCATGAAGGTGAAAGCAAGTGCCAGCCATATTGTTTTAGTTTGAAGTTCACTGGGAAAGCTACATTAGAAAACGGGCTGATGGAAGTGGGACTTTCTGCACAATGTCCTCCCTGAACTGAGGGACTTAACTTCTGTGATGATTAATTTTATGTGCCAGCTTGACAGGATCATAGGATGCCCAGGTATTTGGTCAAACTTTATTTTGGGTGTGTCTGTGAGGGTATTTTGGGATGAGATGATCACCCTGAATTGGTAGACTGAGTGAAGCAGATTGTTCTCTTTAATGTAAGTTGTCTTCATCCTATTGGTTGAAGGTCTGAGTAGAAGATAAAGGCTGACCTTCCCAGGAGAAAGAGGGGATTCCTTCTGTCTGACTGCTTTAGCTGGAGGTAGACTTTTCCTGCTTTTAGACTGAAACTGAAACATTGGCTCTTGAGTTGCCAGCTTTGGGGCTGGAACTATACCATCAGATATAGTTCTGGGTCTCCAGTGTGTCAGCTGCAGATTTTGAGACTTGTCAGCCTGCACAATTGTCGGATTATGTAGTCTCTGATCAGATTCTTTGTGTCTAGCAAGGAGGCATCCAGCAAGACATGTGGATGTTGTAAAGGAGGTAATAAAGTGTATTAAAGGTAAAGGGAAGGATCACAAGAAACAATGGTGGCCTCATCAGGCTAGGTGGGCCAAATGGGAGAAAGAAGCTGGAAGCAGAGAGAGATTTCTGTTTTAAGGTGTTTAAAATTGAGATAACTTGTAGGAGGGAAAAGACCTAGGCAGTTCCTGAGCATCAGTAGTCAACAAATGGGGGGAATTTGAGCAGTCCCAGTGAGTCAGGGTAAGGTGATTGACAGTTATTCTGCACAGGCACTTAAGCTAGCTCTTAGGATTTTAATCATATGCATGGGGTGTGATCAATATTCCGGTTTTTATCTGAGAGATAATGGGGGGTGGAATCACCCCAAGGCTTCTTGTCTCATAATTTACAACAACAAAGGGTAGCATAGGGCTGAGATAAAGAGTTCAGCATGAAATATGCCTAGAATAAGTTACAAGAGGTCTGAGGAGTGCTATGACATCTTTTCCTATTTTCTAGCCTGCCTCACAATCAGATGAACCATTTCCTTATGAGCTCCTCTCCTCTCCATCCCTTTTCTCCTCCCTCTTTCCTCTTCTTCCCTTTTTGTTCATTCCTCCTCTCCTCCTTGCCCATCTTCCTCTCCCTCCTCTCTCTAGAACCCTAAGATAGCCTCCCATTAGAGTTTTTGGTAGCTGAGGAGTTTTGCCTGGACTGCTCTACATGGTAGGACAAAAGTAGAATGTGAATAATGACGTTTGTTTCTTTCCCACAAATCAGATTAATTCATCCTCAGCCTGTGGGTGTCAGTAGGTGAGAAGGAAGCACAGAGAACAAGGAAACTCTCTCAACTTCATCCTCCAAGAGTCTGGAAAAACCCGAATGCAGCAGCCAGCATGAGGGCTCAGAGGGAAGCTGAAGAGGAGATCCATGTATGGTCAGCGTGTGTAGAGAATTGGAACTCATATATTATATCTTAAATATCACCTCCAAAGAGAAGCCGGCCTGCACTAATGCTAGTAAGAAAAGCTGATTGTGTTGGATTCAGCCTAGACCAAGAAAGACACCATTTTAAGATACATAACTAAACACCAAAGTTGTTTCTCCTGCATGGATTTCTATTCGACTTTGTAGCACAAATTCAAAAGGTGTCAAAAATCACAGGGAACATTAATAACATACAGAATGGATTTGGATAACCTTGATCACATGTACATGGTAAAAGCCTGCCTTATGGCCATAGACTGAGTCTCTGTTAGGGAAGTTCAGATGATTGGTGATTTTCTGTAAGGGTCCCGTGATATATCTGGCTTTTTTCCCTGTTAGGCACAATTAACTAGATAGCCAAGAACTGCTGTCAAGGACATTTAGTTATGGATGGGATATTTTTTGATGGAGATGGCAACAATAAAAGTACCCATGTTTTTGTTTCTAGTTCTGAGCAGTTCATGAGGTAGTGCTAAACTATTTTTAATGAAAGCTGTTCCCTATACTTCTATAGTCTTCTACCTGAATTGCAGTTTTAAGAAGAATTGTTGCAACCTGACTAATCCTGACTGGACTCCCCCCAAATAACCATTCAACACTTAGGAAAACATATGTTAATATAATTATTTAGCTCATTGAATAGCTGTACTCCATGAAGGGCAGCTATGCCAGTTTTTACAAATGCAGATGTTCAGCCATGTTCAGCCTGCTGCCAGTGGCTCAAACCTGTAACCCCAGCTACTTGGGAGCTGGAGACTGTGAGGATTGCCATAGGCGAGCCTGGGGAAAAAGTTAGTGAAACCTCATCTCAACCAATAATTGGGTGTGGGCCTGCTGTCCCAGCTAAGAAGAAAGCATAACTAGGAGAATCACCATCTAGGCAGGCTGGGCATAAATATAATATCCTATTCCAAAAATAACTAAAAAGCAAAAAGGGCTGGCACATGGCTCAAGTGGTAGAGCACCTGCCTAGCAAGAGTGAGGCCTTGAGTTCAACAGCCCAGTACTGCCAAAAGAAATGCAGATGTTCAGCACAGTCCTTTCCCTTATACTGCTCAGGATCTTATTTGCAATTGTTGTAAAAATTAGGAAAGAGAATTTTACTATTCAGGAGGAATTCCAACTGCTTCCTTTGATAGTAGGGCTGGGGTAGGACCTCCAGCCATGCTGTCTTTGACACTGCCATTTCTATACAAATGCAACATAACCAGCATCATTTGGAGGTGACTTCTTAGCTTATCACCCCTGGGTCTGCACCATGAAAGTTGTAGCAACTGAAGAATCAGACAACAGCTCTCTCTGAATAAAAACTACTTCTGGAGATGAATAGACTGTGTCTCTGTTTCATAGTCATTCAGTTTGATACATTGACTTTCTACTGAACAGGTACCTACTAGGCAATACGTCTCTTAGCCTTAAGTGGCAATTGAATAGGGGAGTCAGACACTTAAACCAATAAACCAAGTAGAGGTAGAAACATGGAGAGAAGTGGTAAAAATGAATCCTGTCTTAATGAGGGAAAGTCTTCATATAGGAAGGCACCACACAGAAGAGTGTTGAGAGAATACCCTGGAGTTTTATAGATGGGCCATGTATGACAGGCAGCCAGAATATAAAGTATGTACAAAGCAGTCATTTAATAGGAAAGGTATGATGTCTGTACTCTGAGTTCTCTTATATGACTGAAGTTTCTACAGGTAATTTGACTAGAGATGGAGAGGAGTGGAAGGAATTGTTGAGAACTCTCAGGAGTAGAGATGTTAAAAGATGTGACTCTTCCTTTTTTTTATTATTTTATTATTCATATGTGCACACAAGGCTTGGGTCATTTCTCTCCCCTGCCCCCACCCCCTCCCTTACCACCCACTCTGCCCTCTCCTCCCCCCCACCCCCTCAATACCCAGCAGAAACTATTTTGCCCTTATCTCTAATTTTGTTGTAGAGAGAGTATAAGCAATAATAGGAAGGAACAAGGGTTTTTGCTGGTTGAGATAAGGATAGCTATACAGGGAGTTGACTCACATTAATTTCCTGTGCATGTGTGTTACCTTCTAGGTTAATTCTTTTTGATCTAACCTTTTCTCTAGTTCCTGGTCCCCTTTTCCTAAAAACCAAAAAACCAAAAAACCAAAAAACCTCCAAGTTCAAATGCAATGAAGTTTCAGTCTTAATAATTTGGGTGTCCGTCTCAGTCTCCAATCCTGGAGATGGTGCCTCAGATGTTGTTCTGTAATTGTCTGATCAAAGGGGATGCATAAAGTAGAACAAAACTACACACACACACACACACACACAAAAACCCCACCAAGTGTCCCAAGTTCAAATGCAATACAGTTTCAGTAAGTATTTCAGCATGCAGGTGTAAATCAGTTGTTCTCTCATCAAAGGTAGGGAGAAAAAGAGAAAAAAAAAAAGAGTCTGGAGACAGTTCTGAGAATGGTATCTGCGGCTGTGGCTTGCCTGCCTGCTGCTGTCAGCCTGCTGTTGCTGGCGGCGTTATTTATGCAGATCTCTGGGGTGAGCTTAGCACTCACCTGGCCCTGCAGGCTTTGTTTGCTCAGAGTTCTCCTGTGCGGGAGCCTCTGCTACAAGCTTTCCCCTTTCCAAGCACTGGGAAAGGTGACACTGCACCCACTTTCTCAGGCCTGCGTGTTTATTTACAGTTCATGTTGGAAGTGCATTCCTGGGATGAAGCCTACTTGGTCATGGTGAATAATCTTTTTGATGTGTTGTTGAATTCGGTTTGCCATTTTTTTGTTGAGGATTTTTGCATCAATGTTCATTAAGGAAATTGACCTATACTTCTCCTTTTTGGAGGTGTCTTTGCCTGGTTTTGGGATAAGTGTAATACTGGCTTCATAAAATGTGTTTGGCAGTTTTCCTTCCCTTTGTATTTCGTGGAACAGTTTAAGGAGGGTTGGTATTAGTTCTTCTTTAAAGAATTCAGAGAATTCAGCAGAGTATCCATCAGGACCTGGACTTTTCTTTTTGGGGAGACTCTAGATTGCTGCTTCAATTTCATTTTGTGTTATAGATCTATTCAGGTGATTAATGTCCTCTTGGTTCAGTTTTGGATGATCATATGTATCTAGAAATCTGTCCATTTCTTTAAGATTTTCAAATTTATTTCAATATAGGTTCTCGAAGTAGTCTCTGATGATTTCCTGGATTTCCATGGTGTTTGTTGTTATCTCCCCTTTTGCATTCCTGATTCTACTAATTTTTTCTCTCCTCATTTTAGTCAGGTTTGCCAGGGGTCTAGCGATCTTGTTTATTTTTTCAAAGAACCTACTTTTTGTTTCATTAATTCTTTGTATGGTTTTGGGTTTCTATTTTGTTGATTTCAGCTCTTATTTTTATTATTTCTCTCCTATTTGTTTTGGGATTTGCTTGTTCTTGTTTTTCTAGGAGTTTGAGATGTATCATTAGGTCATTGATTTGGGATCTTTCAGTCTTTTTAATATATGCATTCATGGCTATAAACTTTCCTCTCAGGACTGCCTTAGCTGTGTCCCATAGGTTCCGGTAGGTTGTGTTTTCATTTTCATTGACTTCCAGGAACTTTTAAATTTCCTTTTTTATTTCATCAATGACCAATTGTTCATTAAGTAATGAGTTATTCAGTTTCCAGCTGTTTGCATGTTTTTTGTCTTTACTTTTGTTGTTGAGTTCTACTTTTACTGCATTGTGACCAGATAGTATGCATGGTATAATTTCTATTTTCTTATATTTGCTGAGGCTTGCTTTGTGCCTTAGGATGTGATCTATTTTGGAGAAGGTTCCATGGGCTGCTGAGACGAATGTATATTGTGTAGAGGTTGGATGAAATGTTCTGTAGACGTCAAGTAGGTCCATTTGATCTATTGTATATTTTAGATCTCGGATTTCTTTATTTTTTGTTTGGATACCTATCTATTGATGATAATGGGGTGTTAAAGTCTCCCACAACCACTGTGTTGGCGTTTATATATGCTTTTAGGTCTTTCAGGGTATGTTTGATGAAATTGGGTGCGTTGACATTGGGTGCATACAGATTGATGATTATTATTTCCTTTTGGTCTATTTCTCCTTTTATTAGTATAGAATGTCCTTCTTTATCTTGTTTGATCAATGTAGGTTTGTAGTCTACTTTGTCAGAGATAAGTAGTGCTACTCCTGCCTGTTTTCAGGGGCCATTGGCTTGATAAATCTTCCAACCTTTCATCCTAAGCCTATGCTTATTTCTGTCAGTGAGATGGGTCTCCTGTAAGCAACAAATTGTTGGATCTTCTTTTTTTAATCCATATCGTCAAGCAGTGTCTTTTGATGGGTGAATTAAGTCCATTAACATTAAGTGTTAGTACTGATAGATATGTGGTGATTCCTGTCACTTACTTGTATTAGTTATTTGAAGATTTGAGTGTGTGTACCTAAGTTGGGGTTACTCTCTACTTTCTTGGTTTTTCTTTTCCTGTGGTTTGGTGCTGCCTGTCTTTTCATGGTTAAGTTGGGTTTCACTTTCTGTGTGCAAAATCCCTTGCAGAATCTTTTGTAGTGGTGGCTTTGTGGTCACATATTGTTTTAGTTTCTGCTTATCATGGAAGACTTTTATTGCTCCATCTATTTTGAATGATAGTTTTGCTGGGTAGAGTATCCTGGGATTGAAGTTATTTTCATTCAGTGCCCGGAAGATCTCACCCCATGCTCTTCTTGTTTTTAATGTTTCTGTTGAGAAGTCTGCTGTGATTTTGATGGGTTTACCTTTGTATGTTACTTGTTTTTTCTCTCTTACAGCCTTCAATATTCTTTCCCTAGTTTCTGAACTTGTTTTTTTAATGATGATATGTCGTGGGGTAGTTCTATTTTAATCTGGTCTGTTTTTGTCCTGGAGGCCTCTTGCATCGTATGGGAATATCTTTCTCTAGATTTGGGAAATTTTCCATTGTTATTTTGTTGAATAGATTACACATTCCCTTCTCTTGCACCTCTTCTCCTTCTTCGATGCCCATGATTCTCAAATTTGGTCTTTTGATGGAGTCAGTGAGTTCTTGCATTTTCTTTTCACAGGTCTTGAGTTGTTTAATTAATAGTTCTTCTGTTTTTCCTTTAATTACCATTTCATCTTCAAGTTCTGAGATTCTGTCTTCTGTTTGTTCTATTCTGCTGGATTGGCCTTCCGTTTTGTTTTGCAGTTCTGTTTCATTCTTTTTTCTGAGGTTTTCCATATCCTGAGTCGTTTCCTCTTTAATGTTGTCTATTTTTGTCCTGAGTTAATTTATCTGTTTATTAATCCTGTTCTCTGTTTCATTTTGGTGTTTATACAGTGCTTCTATGGTTTCCTTTATTTCTTGTTTTGCTTTTTCAAATTCTCTATTTTTGTTGTCTTGGAATTTCTTGAGTGTCTCCTGTATATTTTGGTTGACCCTATCCAGTATCATCTCTATAAAATTCTCATTGAGTACCTGTAGTATGTCTTCTTTTAAATTATTCTTGTGGGCTTCATTGGGTCCTTTGGCATAGTTTATCTTCATTTTGTTGGAGTCTGGATCTGAGTATCTGTTTTCTTCATTCCCCTCTGGTTCCTGTACTAATTTTTTGCTGTGGGGAAACTGGTTTCCCTGTTTTTTCTGTGTTCCCGTCATTGTCTTTGGTGTTGTTACTGTCCCTGTACTGTGTGCAATTAAGTATTTTCTAGCTTGCAATAATACCAATGGTAATATTTAGAATGGAAGGGTGAGAGGAGGTGGAAAGCAAGGAAGTTAAAGAAAAAGGAGAAAACAAATACACAGACAAGAAGGAGAAAACAGAACAAGGAATCAGACTAAAAATTTTCAAAGGTATAAACAGGGAGCGTTATTGTACTAATTGACAGTAAGCTGAATAGGCATTAGAGAGACAGAGAGAGGATTGAAAATAGAAAATAAAAAGAATAAAGATAGGAATAAAAATAAAAAATAAGTAAATGAAAGAAATATCTATATATATAAATAAAATAAAATAAAATGAAAAATAGAAAATTAAAAAAACCCAAAAAACCTCCAAGTTCAAATGCAATACAGTTTCAGTAAGTTTTTCAGCATGCAGGTGTAGTTTGATTGTTTTCTCATCAAAGGTAGGGATAGAGAAAAAAAAGAGTCTGGAGACAGTTCTGTGAATGGCTATCTGCGGCTGTGGCTTGCCTGCCTGCTGCTGTCAGCCTGCTGTAACTGTAGGTGTTATTTATGCAGATGTCTGGGGTGAGCTTAGCACTCACCTGGTCCTGCAGGCTTTGTTTACTCAGAGTTCTCCTGTGCACGAGCCACTGCTACAAGCTTTCCCCTTTCCAAGCACACTGGGGGAGGTGACACTGCACCCGCTTTTTCTGGCCTGAGTGTTTGTTTACAGCTCACGTGGGAGGTGGGTCTTCCCCCCTCTCCTGTGGAGTTTTCCTCCCTCTGCCACTCTCACAAGCTTTCCCACTTCTGGTTGCTGGGTATGTGCCCCTGCTCCCGCCGGAGCCTCTCCGGCCAGCCCGGCTTGTTTATTTACAGTTCCGGGAAGGATTCCCTTCCCCCTCTTTGGTGCTCAGTGCGCCCCACCCTCTTTCCCACGTGTCTTTATTGTTCTTATTTCTTATTAGTCAGTTTCTCTTTTTTCCCCGGGTCAGGGTCAGTCTGTCCAGGGTGCTATGCTGTTCTGGCCCATGGTTGTCTGTGGGAATACTGCGTACCGCTTAGCTCACCTTGTCCACGTCTTCCCAAGCTGTCTGGGCACAGGCGACTGGTGGCCCGGGGGCCCTCCTGGTTTCTCCATTTAATGTGAAGTGGAGATTCTCTGCGCTGGCTGGAGGTGTGGAGGGGTCAATATTTTGCCTCTTTTCGGTGATTTTGCCTGCAAGGTGTGTCTCCAGCGTCTCTCCAAGATTTCACTATAGGAAGCACGCTTTCTGCTTCCTACCTCTAGCCGCCATCTTGGAATTCTCCCTGTGCAGAACCTTTTCAATTTCATGTACTCCAATTTGTCCATCCTTTGTGTTAGTTGCTGAGCCACGTGAGTTCTATTCAGGAAGTGCTTGCCTATACCTATTGCTTCCAGTGTATACCCTGCTCTTTCCTATACTAGCTTCAAGTTTTCAGGTCTGATATTAAGGTAGTTAATCTGCTTTGAGTTGATATTAGTATAGGGTGACTGGCATGGATCTAGTTTCAGTTTTCTGCAGGCAGATAACCACTTTTCCCATCAACATTTGTTGAAGAGGCTGTCTTTACTCCACTGTATGCTTTTGGGAACTTTGTCAAAGAGTAGGTGAGCATAGTTGTGTAGATTCACATCTGGGTCCTCTATTCTGTTTCACTGGTCTTCAAGTCTATTTTTGTGTCAGTACCATGCTGTTTTTATTGCTGTGGCTCTGCAATGTAGTTTGAAGTCAGGTATTGTGATATCTTCAGCGTTGCTCTTTTTGCTCAGAATGGCCTTGGCTATTTGTGGTCTTTTGTGCTTCCAAATGAACTTTAGGGTTGATTTTTCAATCTCTGTGATGAATGTCTTTGGGATTTTGATGGGAATTGCATTGAACAAGTAGATTGCTTTTGGCAATACAGCCATTTTTACTATGTTGATTTTGCCAATCCATGAGCATGGGAGATCTTTCCACCTTCTGTAGTCTTCTTTGATCTCTTTCTTCAATGGTTTGTAGTTCTCCTTGTAAGATGTCATTTACATTCTTTGCTTAAGTTTGTTCCTAGATATTTGATATTTTTGAGCCTATTGTAAATGGAATTGTTTTCCTATATTTTTTCTTAACTTGTTCATTGTTGGTGTATAGAAAGGCTACTGAGTTTTTTAAGTTGATTTTGTATCCTGCTACTTTGCTGAAGCTGCTTATGGTGTCCAAGAGTTTTCGTTGGGGTTTTTTGGGTCTTTAAGGTATAAGAGCATGTCACCTGCAAATAGGAATAGTTTGACTACTTCTTTACCTATTTGTATTCCTTTTATTTCTTCTTCTTGACTTACTGTTCTGGCTAGAAATTCCAGGACTATGTTGAATAGGAGTGGGGAGAGTGGGCACCCTTGCCTCATTCTTGACTTTAGAAGAAATGGTTTCAGTTTTTCCCCATTAAGTATGATGTTGGCTATAAGTTTATCATATATAGCATTTATAATGTTGAAGTACATTTCTTCTATTCCTAGTTTCCTTAGAGCTTTTATCATGAAATGGTGTCATACCTTATCAAAGGCTTTTTCTGCATCTATTGAGATGATCAAGTGATTTTTGTCTTTGCTTAATGTGCTATATTACATTTAATGATTTGCCTATGTTGAACCATCCCTGCATCCCTGGGATGAAACTGACTTGGTCATGGTGAGTGATTCTTTCTGATATGTAGTTGAATTCAGTTTGCCATTATTTTATTGAGGATTTTTGCATCAATATTCATTAAGGAGTTCAAAAAGAGAACTACAGAGTTCTTTTTGGATGTGCCCTTGTCTAGTTTTGGGATGAGTATAATACTGACTTTATAGAATGAGTTGGTCAGTGTTCCTTCCCTTTCTATTTAATAGAAAAGTTTAAGGAGTGTTGGTATTAGTTCTTCTTGAAAGGTTTGGTAGAATGCAGAGGAGAATCTATCATGTCCTGGACTTTTCTTTTGGGAGACTCTTTACTGCTGCTTCAATTACATTACATGTTATAAATCTGTTTGGGTGGTTAATATCCTCTTGGTTCATTTTTGGATGGTCATAAGTATCTAGAAATTTGTCCATTTCATCTAGATTTTCCAATTTATTTGAAGATAGGTTCTCAAAGTAGTCCCTGATGAGTCCCTGGATTTCCTTGGTATTTGTTGTTTCAATATTATTTATTTTTTTCAAAGAACCAGACTTTTGTTTTGTCATTCTCTGTTGGTTTTGGTCTCTATTTCATTAATATTGGCCCTTATTTTTATTATTTCTCTCCTTCTCCTTGTTTTGAGTTTAGCTTATTCTTGTGTTTTTAAGGGGTTTAAGATGTACCATTAGTCATTTATTTGAGATCTTTCTGTGTTTTTAGCATATGCACTCATCTCATGGCTATAAACTTTCCTTTTAGGACTGCCTTTTTTGTGTCCCATATGTTCTGATATGTTGTGTTTTCATTTCCATTAAATTCCAGGAACTTTTTGATTTCCTCTCTTGTTTCTTTTATGACCCACTGATTGTTGAAAATTATGTTTTTCAAACTGCAATTGTTTGCATGTTTTCTGCTGTTGCTTTTGTTGTTACGTTCTAGTTTTATTGCATTGTGATCAGATAGTATGCAGGGGGTTATTTCAATTTTCTTATATTTGTTGAGGCTTGCTTTGTGCCCTAAGATATGCTCTCTTTTGGAGAAAGTTCCATAGGCTGCTGAGAAGAATGTATGTAGGCTGCAGAGGGAAATATTCTGTAGACATCAGTTAGGTCCATATGATCTGTGGTGTTATTTAGTTCTAGGATTTCTTTGTTGAATTTTTTGTCTGGATGACCTATCTATTGTTGATAGAGGGATACTGAAGTCTTCTACTACCACTGTGTTGGAGTCTATATGTGCTTTAAAGTCCTTTAGTGTATGTTTGATGAAGTTGGGTGCACTGACACTGGATGCATATAGGTTGATAATTGTCATTTCCTTTTGATGTATTCTCCCTTTGATTAGTATGAAGTGACCTTCTTTGTCTTGTTTGGCTAGTGTAAGTTTGAAGTTACTTTGTCTGATATAAGTATTGCTACTCCTACCTGCTTTGGGGGGGGGCATTAGCTTGGTAAATCTTCTTCCAGTCTTTCACCCTAAGCCACTGTTTATTTCTGTTGGGTGGGTCTGTTGTAAGCAATAGATTTTCAGATCTTCCTTTCAAATCCAGTTTGTCAAACAGTGTCTTTTGGCTGGGGAGTTGGTAATAATATTGATAGGCATGTGATGATTCTTGCCATTTAGTTTTTTTTTTGTTTTTTGAGGATTCTGGTATGTGTAGCCGAATCAATGCTATTCTCTTATTACTTGCCTTTTCTTCTCCTGTGGTTTAATACTTCCTATTCTCTCATGGTTTTGTTTGCTTTCATCTTCTGTATGCAGAATGCCTTGTACAATCTTCTGTAGTATTGGCTTTGTGTTCATATTATGTTTTAATTTCTGTTTATTGTGGAAGACTTGTATTCCTCCATCATTTTTTAATGATAGTTTTGTTGGCTAGAGTATCCTAGGGTGCAATTATTTTCTTTCAGTTCTCAAAATACCTCACTCTATGCCCTTCTTGCTTTTAAGGTTTCTGTTGAGAAATCTGCTGTTATTCTGAATGGTTTGTAAGTGATTTATTTCTCCCTTACAGTCTTCAATATTCTTTCTCTGTTCTCTGTGCTAGTTCTTTAAATGATAATATGCCATGGAGAGGTTCTATTTTGGTCAAGTCTGTTTGTTGTCCTGGAGGCTTACTGTACCTAAATGGACAATTGTTTCTCAAGATTTGGGAGATTTGCTATTTTATTATTTTGTTGAATATATTACATACCCCTTTGCCTTGCACCTCTTTTCCTTTTTCAATGCTCATGATTCCCAGGTTTGGTCTTTTAATGGAGTTGCTGAGTTCATGCATATTAATTTCACAGCTCTTGAGCTGTTTGACTAACAGTTCTTCCATTTTTTTCTTTAATATCTATTTTATAATTGAGCTTTGAGATTCTGTTTTCCACTTGTTCTAGTCTGCTGGAATTGCCTTCCACTGTGTTTTTTGTTTGACCAAAAGGACTTTTTGTTTCCAGGATTTCTGTTTGATTCTTTTTTCTGAGGTTTTCCATGTCTTTGTTCAACTCCTCTTTCATATCTTGTATTGTCTTCTTTTTATTTTATATCTCCTTTTTTATAGTCTCCTTTGTTTCAGTTGGTTTATTGAAGTCCTCTCTGAGTTCATTTAGTTGTTTCTGTGTCTTCTTATGTTTTTTTATCTGTAGTGTCTTGAAATTTTTTGAATGCATCTTGTACTTTCTGATTAACCATGTCTTGTAGCTTCTCCTTGAGTTTCTCAGTGATCTCTTCCATGATTTCTTCTCTGAGAAATGTTTTGTGGGCATCACTGAGTTCATTAGTGACATTTATCATTGTTTTGTTGGGGTCAGGACTGGGTATTCATTTTTCATTTCCCACTAAATCCTCTATTGAATTTTTTTTTGAGGAATGTAGTTTCCTTGCCTTTTTCTTCTTCCTATCATTCTAATTGGTGCTGTGCAACCATGTTCTTCATTGGCTAGTTGGCAGTTTTAATTGCTTGTTTTCTTTCTCTTGATTTAATTTTTGTGTTATGACTGGCTTAGTTGTTAGCTTAGTTGATGTGCTATTTCTGTCCCTGGCCTGGAGGTGTAAATTAGCAATATCAAATTCACAGGTTTAATGCCAGACCAGTTGTTTACATGTTATATAGAAAACCTCTTGGTGATAATAGCTATAAACAGTGGGAGTTGGGGAGTAATGGTTGTTTAGCTAGAGATAGAAAGTTGGGTAATTGGTAAAGGTGATGCTAAAAGGGAGGTTGAGGAGGGTGGGGGAAGAGGTGTGGTTTTGTGGCTCTTATGTGTGTTTGGTTATATTTCTGCTGTTATAGTGGAGGGTGTTTGTGTCAGAGATTGCAGGGGGATGGGGGTATGTATGGTTGGCACAGTAGGTTAGTCAGAGGTGGTGAATGTGTAAGAGGGAGGGGAATGTGGTGACAGGTTGGGGAAGGATAAGAGGGGGAGGCGAAGACACAGGGATGAAAGATGATGAGAAGGGACAGAAAGAGTAGTTGGGGGTGGGGGAGCAATGGATTGTAGCACAAGAAATTAGAGAAAGTGGAGGGGGTAAGAATAAGGATAAGAAAATAGTAATGGTAAAGTTAATATTAAAAAAACACAAAAACCAAAAACCAGGTACAATAACAATAAAAAGTTCAGTCTGCTCAGCTAAATTTCTGGACTTATTCCTTTGGTGTCCAATGTATTGGTGCTTGGTTCTGGGTTTGTGGGGAAGGGTGGTGCCCCTCTTGTTGGACAGCTTATGGGGTGGGAGGAGATGACTGGAGGGTTTTTTTTTTCTGCTTTCCTTGGTCTTATGGGCTGTCTGTTGCAAGTGAGAGCTCTGAAGTGGTCTCACCAGATGACTGGTTTGTGAGCAGCATTTGGTTCCTTCTGTCCACAGGTCAGGTTGCAATTGGGACCTGAGGTAACTCACTGCCAGTTAGTGCAAGGTGGTCCGATCTGTTGTTTCACCAGGCAGCAGCTGCGTTGCCCTACAGTTGCAACTCTGTATGGTCAGCTGCTCCCCCAGCAAGGTGGGGCAATTCAGTTTTGAGTACTGCCCTCAGTCCCATAAGACTAGCTACACCACACCCCACTTTGGGAGGTTTGCTTGTTGCCCCACCCCTGCTCTCAGCCTTTGTTTCTTGTCCTGTCTTTGTTCTCTTCACCCTCATTCTCCAAGACTGGTTTGGTGTTCCACCCCACCCCACTGTTGGTAGTAGATTACAATTCATTGTTAATGCTTTTCTGTTTTGTTCGGGGTGGAGATGGTTCAACCTATCCAGGGTCTGCTCTGAATTTTGTTCCCAGGGGGTGCATAGGGGAGTTGTGTAGTATGTGTTGCTCACCTGTTGGGTCTGCAGATTTACACAGGCAGCTTTGAAACTAGCTGGCAGGGAGAAATGACGTGTTACTTTTCTCAAGGCAGACACTTACTGGGAGTGGGTTCACCTTGGCAGGGTGTAGATAGGCTTTCTACAGATTAGGGGTCCAGGATGTTACAGGGTTTGATTCTGTTTGATGGCCTATCTTCTGCTTTTTGAAAAAAAGAAAGAAAGAAAGAAAGAAAGAAAGAAAGAAAGAAAGAAAGAAAGAAAGAAAGAAAGAAAGAAAGAAAATGGAGAAATGGCCAGGGTTTTTTTTCCCCCCCTAGGGCAGGCACACCCTATTGGCTGTGCCATGCAGGCATTTTTCCTGGCTGTTAGGTGCAATTAAAAGCTGTTTTAAGGGTCAGTCCTGGAATTTTATGTGCACCTAATGTATTGGCGGTTATTATTTTGGCTAGAAACAATCAGAATTACCCAAGTGTAGTTCCCATGTCACATCTCAAAGTGGTTTCTGGAGTCACAGAACTCTGGAATTCTGATTCCCCACCCTATGAAGACATTTGTTTGATGTTTTTTGTTAATATACAAGAAGAAGTTACCTTTATAAATAAAAATAAGGTTTAGGCAATGGTTTATTAAAACAAGAATATGGTAGTCAAACAAAAATCCCCATTGAAGGCAGAAAAGAACAAGTTTACTAGCAGAGAAAATTTGAATAAGTAAGGTATAACTGTGGTTTTGAAATTCTTTTTTAAAAGCTATGGATTCGTAATGAAAACATAACATAGACCTTCACTGTGTGAAGATAATTAAAGATTTTCTGGTTGAACTGCAGGCAGGGTCCCTATCTACTACACTTTTATCCTTCACCCAGAGGATCCCAGGGATTCTCTTGAAATCCTCTTCCCTTCAGTACTAAGGATTGAACCCAAGGACTTGCAATTGTTAGGCAAGTGCTCTACCACTTAAGTCATACCCCAGGACCTTTTGTTTTTGAGATAGGGTGTTACAAACTTTGCCTAGACTGGCCTCCAACTTACAATTCTCCTCTCTTGCCTCTCTGGGATTCCAGGCACATGCACCATGCCCAGCTCCACTGAAGTTTCTTTAGAACACTAAAAACCACTGAGTAGAGGGTAAAATTGAGGTGGCAATCCCAGAATGCATGGCAAAATGTTGAAAATGTTGAGAGAATATGAGAGATGCAGAAGAATGACACAAAGATCCAGCTCATTAGTAATAAATTTTGCTGCAGGGTATACATGAGCTCATTATAATAGGATTAACTTCTGATGCAAGCTGTAATAGAAGGAAATTCCTTATCTAGATAAGCAAACAAATCTGAATATAAAGATTGAGAAAGCTCTTACTTTCCAGGCAAGATTAACAGAACTATGATTGGATGTATACTGTTGAACCATGTCAATTTTAAGGGCAAGAAAAAATATTGATAATTTGTAATATGCTGAACACTAAATATTATTATTTCCTATAAGAATGGTTTAAAACACAATGATACCGTATATAGAAATAAGGTGAGAAACCTGGAGCTCTGAGAGGTTGCATAAACTCACCCACTTCATTCAAATGCAAAACTAAGGGGTAGAATTTTGATGCAAATCCAGGAACATGAAAAGATAAAACAAGGTATTTAAGAAGGATATTTCAGATTTTTCTTAGACTTTGGAAATACAAAACACCAGAAAAATTGGAGGGGTGGTTATGATGATGCTACTTACTCTGCCTTATCAGAATCACTTTTGGACCTTTGTAAAAATTACATATGAGAGAGCGCCATCCTGGACCAATCAAACCTGGAATAGGATCACATGGCCAGGTGTAGGGAGGGGAGGGGAGGGGTGTAGAAGGGAGGAGAGAGAAAGGGAGGCAAGATCTGTTCTTCTGCAGAACTTGTTAGGAAAAAAGAGGAATGTTGCACAAAAATTCTAAGCCTCCCCAAATTTGTGTGTGAAAACAATAAATTGGCACTCCTATATCCTAAAGATTTTTTAGAAACTGTACCACTTAGGTATTCTTTCTGAAAAATATATTTGTACACATCCTACATTTCATTGAAATCAAAACCTGTATCAAATTTAATAGGAAAAAATATTTCTCTGGGGACCTGCATTTTCTTCCTCTTGAGTAGGAAAGGAAATGATGGGGGTATACGTCCCGTTTCATTTGGCAGAGGATCCACCTCCTAAGAACTGGGTCAGAGTTGGGCATATCTACTTACTCTTGGCTTCGTATTTGATGGATGATTCTTACATCCATAGGGACACTAGGTAAGTTACAGAGCATACCACATAGTCTACCCTAAAATATTGGGCCCAGGAAGCAATAGCTGTAAATATGTAGAAATAGGTATGACAGCTGATGTAACTATGGTTGCAGAATTGAATGTCAACAACTTAAAAAAGGTGTGAAAGAGAAGGTGGCATGATGGCACACACCTGAAACCTCAGCACTCAGGAGGCAAAGACAGGAGGATCTCAACTTTGAGGCCAGCTACATAGCAAGACCCTGTCTCAAAAACCAAGGGCTGGTTAAAAGCAACTGAGGCCAATAAGAAAAGGGGACCAGGAACTAGAGAAAAGGTGAGATCAAAAAGAATTAACCTAGAAGGTAACACACATGCACAGGAAATCAATGTGAGTCAACTCCCTGTATAGCTATCTTTATCTCAACTAGCAAAAACATTCGTTCCTTCCTATTATTGCTTATACTTTCTCTTCAACAAAATTAGAGATAAGGGCAAAATAGTTTCTGCTGGGTATTGAGGGGGTGGGGGGGAGAGGGAGGGGGCAGAGTGGGTGGTAAGGGAGGGGGTAGGGGCAGGGGGGAGAAATGACCCAAGCCTTGTATGCACATATGAATAATAAAACAATAAAAAAAAAAACAAGGGCTGGGAGGTAGCTCAGTGGTAGAGCGCTCATTAAGTATGCGTAAACCCCCTGGTTCATTCCCTAGCATTACAAAAAATGATAAAAGAGAATGATAATGGGGCTCAACACTCCAAATTAAATAAATGAAGACCTGTAAAAGACACAAAGAAAGCAAAAGGGCTTAATTCCTTGCTTTCCACAATAGGAAACAGAAAGTTGTTTGGTTCTTGATCCAAATAAACACATGGTTATGAACATTTTTAAAGTGTAAAAGGAACCACTAATAGAATTTAAACCAGGATCTACATATATATATATATAAGTATATTTTCTGTTGCTATAACAAAATACCCAAGGCTGGCACTTTAGGAGAGGAGGAGATTTATTTACCTGAAAGTTTTGAAGTCTCAAAGTCCAAGAATAGGTGACTATTTGGGCTCATGGCACAATGACAGGAACATGTGCAGAAGAGACCATGTGGTCAAACAGGGAGGCAGAGGTTTAGGTGCCAGCTTGCTACTTTTATAACAACACACTTTTGTAGAAACTTGAGTCCTGTGAGGGCAACATTGATCCCTTCCGTGTTCCACTAGGCCCCACCACCTAAAGGTCTCACCACCTCAATCCTGCCACATCAAAGACCAAACTTGCAACATGTGAAACTTTACATTTAGCTCATATTCAAACCATAGCAGCATATATGTATGCCAGCAGGAGAGATGCAGTGGGGAAGAAGAGAAAGAAGACAATGACTGGCACAAAGTCCTTGAGCAGGTGAGAAGCCAAGACACCTAGGACAAGGTAGAGGTGTCACCCTTCAATGGGCATGTAGTTTATCTGTCAATACAGGAAGAAAGGTAAAGTTTGTGGCCATAATAATTACTGGTTTTGTGCACTCAGGCTGTTACTCAATTTTTTAAAACTTTAATTTTATTGTGGTAAGAGCAACTAACATGAAATCTACACTGTTAACATATTTTAAATGTATAGAACAGTATGTTAACTGTGGCACATGTTGTACAGCAGATCTCTAGATCTTACTGATCTTGCACTATTGAACTCTGTACCCTTTGAACAGCTGTTCTCCAGTCCCCACCCCCTTCCCTGGCAACTGTCATCCTGCTCTCTGCCTCTATGTGTTTGACAGTTACAGACACCTCACATAAATAGTCAAGTGGTACTTGTTCTGTTCCCGGCTTGTTTCACTTAGTATAATGTCCTCAAGCTTTATCTGTGTTGTCACATATTACAAGTGGGTTCAGTAAAGGGAGAAGGGGCAAGGGAGCTAGGGTGTTTGCAAGGAGCAGGCAGAGCGTTAACCTGTGGAATTCAATGATATAAGATAAAATAAAATGGTAATGAAATGGTTTTAGGCAAATCTGATAAGGAAGAAACACAAAGGAATGAGAAATAGTATATAAAAATAGACATTGAGGACAGTTTTACCATTCACTGAGATAGGAAATGACCATGGGACATTAAGATAATTGTGTAGGAATTCAGCGCTTCTGAATCCAGTGTATTTTAGTATTTAACTAGATTGGAACCTAGACTTGTGGAAGAATTTTTTGAAAAGGTTTCTATTGTATATGACAAGAGTCTGTTGAGCTATTTTCTTTCCCTTTTGCTGTCATTTCAAACTCTCAGACCAATTTACCAAGAGTGCCTTGTTAATCTTCACTCTGTCCTTCAGAGATGGGTGACTTGCAGTACACCCTCTAGCTTGCACAAGGATAAATTCAGGGTGATACCTTCCAATCATGCTTTACCTTACATGTCAGCAGGGAGATATCTACAATGAGATGTTGAGTCAGAATAATGGTTCTGGAAATGGCTCTTCTTTGCCAGTCAAATGTCAAATGATATATTCTTGTTTCTTTCCAGAAATTGAAGTCAATCAGAGTTTGCTTGCAGTTTTTAGGCAACTCCATGACTTATATGTACTTAGAAGCAATTAGTATACTTAAGTTTTCCAAAGGAGGCATCTGCTTGCAAGGAGGATAGAAGATCTACCTGAGTAAAGAACACACACAGGTCTAAAGAGGTCACTAGTGTCAAGAAACCACGACTGTTCAGAATTCACGCGTCTCACGATCAGCAAATTTACCATGGGCCACAGGAGGTGAGATGAAGAGCTACAAAGTACAGACCCTGTGGAATCAGACTCATGGACTAGGCTCATGACAGACATCACTCCTCAGTGTTCTCATGGCTTTGAGCAACAGGGAAACTTTTCAGCCCTTCTCTTATATATTCCATCCATTTCTAGCACATCATCATAACCACTGATGTTCACATGAAAGACAGGGAGAGGGGAAGTTGATGGCACTGCCATCTTTTATTAGCTTTCAGTTCAGGCGATTACAAATGGGTAGGATTGTAAATACTACCAAGTAGCTTGGATACCCTAGGTCATGACCTTGAGAAGAAGTTCTTGATTCCCAGTTAGCAGATCAGACCATATTTGACATAAGGTGGAGTTCTATTAGCTTGTATGGTGCTTAGGGAGTAATAAATTCACTAGAGAGAAAGAGGGAGAAGAGGGAAGACCAAACCCCAGTTGAGAGGCAACAACATGAAGTGGGTTGTGGACCTGGATTTGGGTCCCAGTGCTTCCATTTTCTGTCTGCATGACTCCTACCCCCTGTTTTGGCTGTACTGGGGTTTGAACTCAGGACCCTACACTTGCTAGGCAAGCACTCTACCACTTAGGCTATGCCCCCAGCCCTTTTTGCTCACAGTTATTTTTTAGATAGAGTCTCTGTTTTTGCACGGTCCACTTGGGACCATGATCCTCCTACCTATGCCTTCTCAGTAGCTGGGATCACAGGTACAACCATACCCAGCTTGTTGTTGAGATGATGTCTCACTAACTTGAACTACAATCCTCCTCATCTCTGTTTCCTGTACTCAGGATTACAGGTGTTTCCTATACTGAGATTACAGGTATGAGCCACCGTGTACAGCTATATTGTGCTTTTGAGCATCCTAACTTCTTTGAACTTCTTTATCTGTAAAATGGGGACTTATCTCATAATGCCTACTTCAGAATACTGTTATGAGGCTTACATGAGGTAATATATGTGAAGTACTTGCTGCAGTATCTGTAATACGGACATATGACAAAAGCTCAATAATGAACAGTTTTATTCAGTTTCACAGTAAATGTCATCCTTTTAAGATTAAATACATTTTCTCCTAAGTTAGGGTTGAGTGTATCATGCTTCCCGTCCCTCAGCTCTTACCAAGTCAGCACCAGAAGTCTGCTCAGAGCCCAGGTGAAGTGCACTGCTCAGAAAGAACTGAGACGTGTTAGTTTTGCCTGAGCTGCTACCTGGAGGAAGCTCAGCCATGAAGCTTTTTCAGCTTTGGGCAAGAGCATTACAGCAGACCAGCCTTCATGCTGAGAATGCCTCCATCATAAAATGAATGATCTATCACCAGATGTATTTTTGGAGCAAGTACAAGTTGAATAAGTCATTATGCTGTCCTCAAAGAATTTAAGGAATACTTGGGGAGATGAGATCAGTACATATGAAAGAGAAATCTGGTATGTTAGAATGCAGGGCCAGGCTTGGTGCCTCATGTCTATAATCCCAGCCAGCTGGGAAGCAGAAATGGGGAGGATCATGGTTTAAGGCCAGCCTGGGCAAAGTGAGGCCCCATTTCAACAAACAGTCAGGGCATGGTATATCCATTATCCTATCTCTGCGGGAGACAGAGATAGGAAGATGGTACCTGAGGCTGGCCAGACAAAAAGTATAAAACATCACCCAAAAAGTAACTAAAGCAAAAGGGGTGGAGTATAGCTTAGGTGGTAGAGAGCCTGCCTAGAGGCCCTGAGTTTAAATCCCACTACCACAAAAAGAAGAAGAAGAAAAAAAACCCAAGTGAGTGATGGAGTTTATGGATGAAGAAGGAAGAGGAGGTTCTTGTATTTCAATGTGGCTAAGGCGCTTTGCCTGGCATTGGATTCAGATGGAGGAGGGAAGTGGGGCATTCTAGGCAGGGAAGGGGTAGCTGGCATAGAAAAGCATAAAGGAGTGTGAGCAGCCTATTCAGTTATAGTAAGGGGAATGAGTGAAAAATCAGGATTTGTAGATAGACAGCAATCTGATTTCAAAGAACACTGCTGTACAAGGGTGGTGAGTTTGGAGTTTGTCCAATGGCTAAAGGGAAGACATAGAAAACTTCAAAACAGAGGAGTGATTGAAAAAAGGATGTTTTTGAAAGATGTGTAAGATTGCTTGAAATAACTGCAGTCATCCAAGAGTAATGTGATAGAGGGCAAAACATGCACAAGTGTGTGCACACACATGCACACACCCACATGTACGAACACACAGTATACCCATACACACATGCACAGTGTACCCACACACATATGTGCACACACAGTGCACAACACACACCCACACTCACATGTATGCACACAAAGTGTACCCATACACATCACACACGTGTACACACAGTGCAACACATCCATATGTATGTGCAGTGTACCCACACACATATGTGCACTCACACACAGTGCACACTTGCACACACACACCACATCTTCACAGAAGGGATGACTTGAGCAACCACAAGTATAAATCCAGAAGAACCTTCAACTGTACCACTTACAACTGGTACCAGCTCTGAGACGCTCAGTGCCACAGTTTAAATCTAGAAATGGGAACGATATGCTAGAGATGATTCTTAGAAAAATGGAACTGCAGGTTCTGAATGCTTCCTATAACAATTAAAAGAGACTAGAATGAGATGGATAGGATTACTTAAACAAGATCGTGTGAGGAAATTACAGACTCCCTTGTTAAGGACAACAAAGAAGAAGGACAAATGAGGAGGGGGATCTGGAGCAAGTTCCACCAGTCCAGATAGTCATGACACGTCAAGGTGATTCACGGTCAGATGATACGTGAGTAGTTGAGAGGAATGCCCAGCCAAATTCCATTAAGGAAAATGATCTTTCAAGAATTACTGAAAGAATATTTGATTTTAAAGTCTATAGGAGCATTTAAAGAAATAAATCCTCTCTTTAAAAAATCATTTTGTGTGGGGATATGTATAATATATCCTCTTTGTAGTATACTTCATCTTTATTTTTCTAGGGACTCAAGTTGTTTAGCCCATGTCTTGTTTTTATAAAACACAGTCCCCTCAGCATTCAGAAGTAAAGTATTTTACTTGCATCTCTCATTGCACAGAAAAGGTGTGTGTGTGATCAACTTATCAGCCCCCCAAACTCCTCTAATTCTCTGTTAACACACAGATTTGTGCCTTTTTCTCTGTTCTGCTCTTTCTTCTTTTATATACAGTGACTCAACTGCCTGTAACACACAGTCCTCTTTCATGGGGTGGAGAGGGGCCCACTGAGTCAGTTGGAGATAGAGGTGGCAATGTAGAAGGGAAATTAATGTTAATTTTTTTCTTATATCCTTGGAGTGTTCACACCATTCAGGAGTAAGACTTCTTTGGTATCTCTTTATAGTCTGTATTTTGGTGATACTGGACCAGTTTTAGATTTCCAAGAGAAGGTGTCATATCTTCTTTTGCATTCAGGCCTTTGCTTTTGGTCTGTGTTTCCTCCTGGTTTGCTGCTTTATCTCCTGAACAATTTTTCTCATTATCATCTGTGGGCTTACTCCTTTCTTTTAGACTTCTTCCCCAGTGCCCTCCATTAACCTTGAACCCCTCCTATGCACACTCATCTGTCCTCTGATGTACCTGTCACAGCCCTCACGACATTGCTTTGTAATTGCCGTTCAGTTGTCTGTATCCAGAAAGTTCTCCCTCTCCACCACAGTTGTGTGTGTAAATCCTGCTGAGGAGTGGTATCAAATATTCCTTGAGGATACAAATGAGCTACCATATTGCTTCCTGTGGTTGAAGTCATGCTGTTATATACATTTTTAACTTAACATTATATCCTAAATGTGACTCATGTCATTAAAATTCTCTAATAAACATAATTTTAACTGGTTGCTTTGTATTTTTTATATGGATAGACCATAATTTAAGTAAGGAGTTGACAAACTTTTTCCATAAATGGCCTGGTAATAAATATCTTTAGCTTTTGGGTTGAATGGCCTCTATTGCTATACTCAGCTCTGATAACTTAGTGTGAAAGCTACCATGGACAACACATCAACAAACAAACATGGCTGTATGTCAACAGAACTTTATTTACAAAAATAGCCGGAAGGCTGCATTTAGTCTGCAGGCTATTGTGTAGTTTGCAATCTTTAAGTTGGATAAAAGTCTATTTTAATAGTAAATGCTTTTACAATGAATGTATTGACTACATTTTCCCCTTAAGAATAGATTTCCCAAAATGAAATTATTGACTTAAAGGGTATAACCACTTTTGAAGCTTTTAATAACGACTTCAAAGTGTTTTCCAATATATATTCCCATCAGTACAATATGAGAGTCTGTTTTGCAGAATTCTTATAAATAATACAATAATAGATATTTTCATTTTGAAAATTAGAAAGTATTTGAGACACAGAAAATAACACAATATAGAAAATAATGTAATAAAAAGCCTGTATACCAAAATACCTACCTTTGAAGACTAAATTTTGGTTTGCAAAGCTAGCATAAAGAAATGCCCCTAGTTTTATCAGAAATATAAATCTGTCTGATCACCTCACCTGCTGTATTCCTGCTGTGGTACACATGCTCTAGAAGTTATCTATTTTATCAAGTCTTAAGACTTTCAAGACAAGGAGATCTTTATGATACTTAATTTGTTTAGTTTGAAGGTGGTCACATATGATTTTTGTTTTGCCAGTAATTGATTTTTGTACTTTCAGTGCATTTTTTTTCATTATTCAGTTAATTCAATGCGTGCGTGTGTGTGTGTGTGTGTGTGTGTGTGTGTGTGAGAGAGAGAGAGAGAGAGAGAGAGAGAGAGAGAGAGAGAGAGAGAGGCTACTTTGTAAAAATAACTGGAGGATGAGCACAGTATAGATGGAATTGGTGTTGGTGGTTAGCAATCCATTGATGGCACTCATTCAAGTCTCCCAAGGTCATTATAGCCCTTTTCAGTTTCCAAACTGTTGAGAGCAGGGATACTAAAGGCCAAGGCCACTAGGCTCCAGAAGGGTAGGTATGCTTTATTTGTTTAAGTTTTGATTTACTTTTTGAATCAACAGATATATGCATGGTGTTTTAAAATATTGGTTTTTTTTTGTTTGTTTGTTTTTTGCAGAAGTCAGGGCTCCTTTTGTTTCTCTGCTTACATTCACAAAGGCTAATCTTCGGTACTCTTTTACTGTGACCACCTGGCTTATACATTTCCTGCTTTTTGGCATTTAATGAGGTCTCATTTAGTATTCAAAAGCTAATGCATTTTTATAAATGCTTCATCATTTAGTTGCAAATGTATGCTTTATTCTCTGTAGGGTTCAACTGTAGTGAGTGGTTCTAATTATTTGAATCCCCTATGTATTTTTTCTCTTATTGATTTTGTTTGCTGCAGATGAGAATTGTGTGCTGAAGTTTCCCACAACAATTGTAACCCTTCCTGTCCATATGCTTTTTAAATTTCAGGCTTATTATTATTATTACTGTAAAAATTTCTCTTTTTCTCTTTTAACAACTTTTTACATTAATTTCAATCAACTTCAGTTATGTAATCATATTTAGAGAAATTTAAGCATTGCTGTTTAATCTGTTTTTATCTTTGCTAGAAAAATCTCCAGATTTTAAAAAGAATCCTCTTTAAGTACTTAATTTTGATTCAGTTGAACCATATCTCTGAAAAATATTTTTGTTTACTCTGTGCACTTTTCTCCATCTCTCCTTCTGTTACCTGAGTCCATGAGCCCTGGGTCACCAGCACTGCAATCACTTGATACCTTGATAAACATGCAAATTCTTGGGCCTCATCCCAGCAGTATGGAATCAGAAACTTTGGGAGTGGACTACAAATCTGTCTTAACTGTCCTCCAAGTAATTCTGTTGCATGCTTAAGTTGCTTTAATTATTGCAAGAGACTTCTACTATTTCCTCACCTTTTCTTTTTACTCAGACACAGACATGGTTAGCCATCTGCTGAGAAGTCATTTTGTCTTCCTGCCTTTTAAAGTAAAGGAATGCCAATTCTGCTTATGTACTTGGACACTTGTGTACTCAGGATGAATGTCAATGAGTATAACAACAGCAATCTGGATTTCCTTGCTGGTGACTGCTGCAGACTTTTGCATGTGTGGCAAGACTAGTCAGTGAAGCACAATTGGAAGAAACATAGGAGCTTACAAGAAAGTTTCCTTATCCCTTAAGAAGGGACACAAGCATTGTGGTTGTCTTGTGACTGGGGTGGGAAATAAAGAGACTTAAAGTAAAGTCAAAGCATTGGTCTGAACCCCTGTGCTGTTAAATTGTCATCCTGGAAGCACCACCCTTAGACTTTTGTGTTATGTGAGTTGAGAATGTTATCACTAGTAACTGAAGGTGTATCTTAATTCATTCACACCTCTATAATCAACTAATCCTTGAATATCCTCATCTTTATAAAATGCAAACCAGAATGGGAAAATGTCATAGTAGGAGGTACCAGGAATCTTTCTCTCCATCTAAGCAGCAATTGCACTGGAAGGATCCATCTACTTTAACCATGTTGGAACAATGGAATCTATTGAAGCCTTGGAATTTTCAGATGAAGCTTAGATGATAAATTGCAGTTAGTTTCAGCTCTTAGATTACCAGTGGCTACCCACACCCCTCTTCCACAACTACAGAGTAGGCAGACATGAGTGTGCTCCTGGAGCACTTTTTGCATGCACTTTGTGGGAATCAATGTGGGAGAAAAGGATCTTTGTCTTCTAAAAACCATAGATCATGCACTCATTGTTGGGTGCTGTTTCTAATCAAAGAAGTACAGATAATGAAGTGGGTGGCCATTGTTCACTTTACCCACTGTTGCAAGTCCTGAACTATGGCTGAAGTGACTTCCAGAGGATTTAAATGGTTCATGTCTTCCTCTTTCATTTTTTTCTTTTCTGCTTCTTGGGAGTAATCACTAAAGACTAAGACATTCCAAAGCAAATACATTTATAAGGGAAGTTAGAAAGTCATTGAACATATTTAGGGAAAGCCACAGGGTCAGAAAAGACCTGAAAAGATCTCCAATTTATGTCTATGGCTGCTATTTGACACAGAGATAGCTTACAACAAAAAGAAAATAAAAACAAATGACAAAAGAAAAAAGAAATAATAAACAAGAAGCCCTAAGGAAGCGAGAGAATATGAATTTCAGAATTACTACAATATTAGATTCAAATGCCCAGTTTTAAACAAAGAAAATCATAATGCATACAAGGAAAAAGTAAAGTATGAACAAATCAAAGGAAAAAATAAATCAACAGAATCATTCCCTGAAAAAGATCTGATGGTGAGTTTATTTGGCAAAGACTTTAAAACAATGATCTAGGGCTAGGGCTGTGGCTCAAGTGGCACAGTGCCTACTTAGCAACTATAAATTGCTAGGCCTTAAGTTCAAATCCCAGTAATACTACCAAAACAAAACAAAAATAAAAAACTCCAACAAAACAAAACAAAAAAACCCTCACAATACCCTTAAAGATGCTCAGAGAACTAAAAGACAATGTGAAAAAAGTCAAGAAAATAATTATGAAGAAAACAGAAATATCATAAAGAGATTTAAAAAAGAAAGTTCTGGAGCTGAAAAGTAGAGTAATTGAAATGAAAAACTAACTAGAGACATTAAAAGGAAGATTTAAGCAGGCAGAGAGAGAACCTGTAGAATTGAAGATAGGATCATGAAATTTGAAGAATTATGAGGGACAGAAGAAAAATGAACAAAGTTTAAGGAACGTATGAGATATGATCAAGTGGGCCAATATATGCCTTATGGGGTCCCAGAAGAAGAGAGAGAAAGGGGAGGAGTAAATATCTATAGAAATTATGACTTAAAACTTCCCAATTTTGATGAATGATATGAATATAAGCAATTCTATGAGTTTGAATATTTTAGGAAGTTCTGACACATTACAACATATATTACCCATTGTGCTAAGTGAAATAAATCAGTCACAATAAGACAGACACTGAATAACTTCACTTATATGAGGTAGTCAAAATCATAGAGGCAGAAAGTAGAATGGTGTTTTGCAGGGACTAAGAGGAGGGAGGAATGGGGAATTACTCTTTGGAGAGTACAGAGTTTCAGTTTTGCAAGATGAAAAGGATGGCAGTGATGGTTGTCCCATTGAACTAATGTCATACAACTATCTGCTGTAAGATAATTTTGATAACAATGTACCCCCCAATACAAACATAATAAAAAAATGGTTAAAATAGTAAATTTTATGTTGTATATATTTTACCATAATAAAAAAATGTGAAAAATTACAAATCAGAGCATGTTGTTCCCTTATTTAAAATTATTCAATAGATTTCCATGGTACTTAGCTTATAACCTAAGTTGTACACCATAAACCCTGGAGTCTTTCAGAATCTGGCCTTGCTCCTTCTCCTACCTTATCTCCCCATATTTGAGCCTCATTTTCTGTTTTCTAACACACTGGGCTCATTCCACCTCAGGGCCTTGGAAAGGCCCATTGTTCTCACTGTCTAGCATGCTCTGTACTTAGGTTTGAACTGGGTTTGCTCATTCTTGCCATTTGGGTCACAGTTCAAACTTGATCACTTCTACTGGGAGGCACTTTTTCATAGCAGTGATGTGAAATTATCTGAGGTATTCATTACATCTGCTTCCTTCCTGTAGAATATAAGCTGTCCAGGTGTCCGGTTTTCTTATTCATACTGATTCCCTGGCACTAGAACATTATTGGTATTTAGTATTTATTGAATAAATATTTTCATATAATTACATTTATAAAAATGCCTTTATTTTTGGTTTCATAACTGAACAACAACTTGACTTAGCCCATTAAAAACTGAGGCCTTGAAGTTCTATGAGTTTTTAAATGTGAATTTGGTCTTTAGGGGGTCTGGAAACATATGGCATCTGTTATGCCAGAGTATTGCATAAATGTGTGCTCTTTTTTCTTGCTTGAGAGTTCAGCGTTTTCATCATTGAGTGGATGAAGACTGTGACTAAGAAAAGGTTAGAAACTACCATGTTATTTTTCTGTCTTCTATAGTTGCAAAACAGAAGGTTCACTTCTGTTGTAGATAACTAAGTTATTGGAGTTTGTGTTTTCAAAAAGAAAGTCTATGAATGGCCTACCTTTCTTGTTTGCTTGGTGCTTGTACAAACTCTCTCCCAGTTCTATGTCTGGAACATGAGGTGATGTCTTAACAACTAAAGTACTTTCCAATGACTGGTAGACTTCACCTAGCGAAATAATTTTCAATTGTTTATTCTTTTTTTTGTCAAGAAACCTACTTTTATATGAAAATTATACATATGCCTGTTTTTACAAATAGGTAAAATTGGACCTGCTTTGATTGAGTTTTGGAGATGCACTGAGCCTGTCCTTTCACCTATCCTTTCCCCTCCCAAGGGAGTGGAGACACCTTTTGGGGAACTCTGAGGGCTCCTGGGAGCATGTTTGAGAAACACTGATTCTGCAGGGGTGAGACGGGCTCTCCTCCCTCACTCCTCTTGTGTCTCCTTCTCTCCTCTTGTGTCTCCCTCTCAGTACCATGTGGGATCCTTTCATGTGATAGAAAGAAGAATCAGTGCTTCTTCCAAACCCCTACCTATACCTGCTTCTACTTAAGGTGTGTCATGGGTAGGAACCCTTGTTCTTAGACTGCAAGAGTCTCCATGACTTCCCTCTCTTCCATTATCTCCTGTGCCCCAAAGCATCCTACAGAGCTTGGGGATGGATATTGTTTTCTGATACTCTGCATTTCTCTAAGTCAGGGGAAGACAGATGGAAAGACAGAGACTCTTCCCAACCTGCCCCTACAGAAAAGATTAACATAGCAGATGTAAACTGTCATTCTTGAAAAGGCCTGCTTAAGAGGTTGGTCCTTGGCTCTGGTGTCTGGAATTTAGATTTCAGAAAGGTTTCCACTTATAAAAGGGGTTCACCATGCTTAAACTGTTTCTACAATGTGATTTATGCTGAACACCTGCTTTCCTTCTGACACTCTACAATTTGGGTATGTGCCAGGTAAAGAATTGTTTATGAGAACATCAACCAAGACCCCCAAGCCAACAAAAAACTAAAAAACCCTGGGCATGGTGTCTCTAACAGGCTTCCCTGGTTGGCAGCATGTCACACATGTTGTAACAACCTATAACTGGGGGACTGAAATATGTCCAGCATGGTTCCTCTGAGGGAGAACTCTTGGAAGCCTGTACCTGCTTTCCTGCTGACTTCACGCCATGCACCGTTTCCCTTTCTTGAATGTACCTGGTACCACTTATTGTAATAAATCATAGCCCCAAGTATGACTGTATGCTGTCTCGTAACTTCTCTTAGTGAGTTGTTCAGCCTGAGAGTAGTACTGGAACATTCTTACATATTGCTACTTCCAGACTAGCAAGGCTCTTGGTTTCAGAGGACAGAGTGAGATTAAATCATTAATTACTTTTCTCAAATAAACTCTTTGGGCACAAAGTTGGTGGAAATTCTCCTAGATTCTGGCAGAAAGTTGCTAACTCATTTTCAGTCTCTGAGATTATGGGATTTATTTTTGTGTTTATGTGTTTCTGATGTCTCCATATGTATTGTAGCAGAAAGAAAAGGTTATATTAGGAGCCTATCACATTAGAACTATTGAAATATCAATTTTGTGTATATCATATTTGAAATTTTCAGTTTGAGAGAATTTGCTTCATGTTCACTATTTTGTTTTATTTGTTTTTTGCAGTTTTGGTGATTGAACCTAGGAGCTTGCTTATATATGCTAATCAAGTGCTCTACAACTGAGCTACATCCTCAGCCCCTGTTTTTATTTTTTATAGTGGGATTAAATACTGGTTCTCAAAAGATATGTTCAAGTAATAACTTCCAATACCTGTGAATGTGACTTTATTTCAAAACAAGGTCTTTGAGTCTCAAGATGAAATCATTCTGGATTTAGAATGAACCCTATGTCCAAAGACAGTGTCTTTTTTCCTTTATTGTTGTGCTGGGTGGGGGTACATTATGGCATTTACACAGGTTCTTAGAATATATCAAGTATATCATACATGAATTTATAAGAGAAAGAAAAGAAGACAGACACAGAAAAGGAAAGGCCAAATGAATGAAGGGGCAGAGATTGGAGTAATGTATCTATCAGCCAAGGAGTGCCAAGAATTGTCAGTAATCTTCAGAAGAGAAGAGAGAAGCAAAAGAATTATCCTTCAGAGCATCCAGAAAGAAGGATGCTCTGACACCATTGTTTTAGACTTCTGATCTCCAGAAATGTTAGAGAATAGACTTATGTTGTTTTAAGCTACTCAGTTTGTAGTAGTTTCTTATGGCATCCCTAGGAGACTAGTACTCTTTTTTTGATTTTTTTTTTTGACAGTACTAGGGTTTGAACTCAACTTGCTAGGCAGGTGCTCTACCACTTGAGCCACTCTACCAACTCCTCTTTTTTTTTTCTTTTATTATTCATATGTGCATACAAGGCTTGGGTCATTTCTCCCCGCTGCCCCTACCCCCTCCCTTACCACCCACTCCGCCCCTCCCTCTCTCCCCCACCCCCTCAATACCCAGCAGAAACTATTTTGCCCTTATTTCTAATTTTGTTGTAGAGAGAGTATAGGCCATAATAGGAAGGAACAAGGGTTTTTGCTGGTTGAGACAAGGATAGCTATACAGGGAGATGACTCACATTAATTTCCTGTGCGTGTGTGTTATTCTAGGTTAATTCTTTTTGATCTCACCATTTCTCTAGTTCCTGGTCCCCTTTTCCTATTGGCATCAGTTGCTTTTAAGGTATCTGCTTTAGTTTCTCTGCATTAAGGGCAACAAATGCTAGCTAATTTTTTAGGTGTCTTACCTATCCTCATCCCTCCCTTGTGTGCTCTTGCTTTTATCATGTGCTCAAAATCAAATCTATTTTGGAGAAGGTTCCATGGGCTGCTGAGAAGAATGTATATTGTGTAGAGGTTGGATGAAATGTTCTGTAGACATCTACTAGGTCCACTTGATCTATTGCATATTTTAGATCTTGGATTTCTTTATTGAGCTTTTGTTTGGATGACCTATCTATTGATGATAATGGAGTGTTAAAGTCTCCCACAACCACTGTGTTGGTGTTTATATATGCTTTTAGGTCTTTCAGGGTATGTTTGATGAAATTTGGTGCGTTGATATTGGGTGCATACAGGTTGATAATTATTATTTCCTTTTGGTCTATTTCTCTTTTATTAGTATGGAATGTCCTTCTTTATCTTGTTTGATCAATGTAGGTTTGAAGTCTACTTTATCAGAGATAAGTATTGCTACTCCTGCCCGTTTTCGGGGGCCATTGGCTTGGTAAATCTTCTTCTAGCCTTTCATCCTAAGCCTATGCTTATTTCTGTCAGTGAGATGGGTCTCCTGTAAGCAACAAATTGTTGGATCTTCCCTTTTAATCCATTTCATCAAGCGGTGTCTTTTGATGGGTGAATTAAGTCCGTTAACATTAAGCATTAGTACTGATAGGTATGTGGTGATTCCTGTCATTTAGTTGTCTTAGTTGTTTGAAGGTTTGATTGTGTGTACCTAAGTTGAGGTTACTCTCTACTGTCTTGCTTTTTCTTTTCCTGTGGTTTGGTGCTGCCTGTCTTTTCATGGTTAAGTTGGGTTTCACTTTCTGTGTGCAGAATCCCTTGCAGAATCTTTTGTAGTGGTGGCTTTGTGGTCACATATTGTTTTAGTTTCTGCTTATTATGGAAGATTTTTATTGCTCCATCTATTTTGAATGATAGTTTTGCTGGTAGAGTATCCTGGGATTGAAGTTATTTTCATTCAGTGCCCGGAAGATCTCACCCCATGCTCTTCTTGCTTTTAATGTTTCTGTTGAGAAGTCTGCTGTGATTTTGATGGGTTTACCTTTGTATGTTACTTGTTTTTTCTCTCTTACAGCCTTCAATATTCTTTCCTTAGTTTCTCAACTTGTTGTTTTAATGATATGTCATGGGGTAGTTCTATTTTAATCTGGTCTGTTTGGTGTCCTGGAGGCCTCTTGCTTCGTATGGGAATATCTTTCTCTAGTTTTGGGAAATTTTCCATTATTATTTTGTTGAATATATTACGCATTCCCTTCGCTTGCATCTCTTCTCCTTCTTCGATGCCCATGATTCTCAAGTTTGGTCTTTTGATGGAGTAGGTGAGTTCTTGCATTTTCTTTTCACAGGTCTTGAGCTGTTTAATTAATAGTTCTTCTGTTTTTCCTTTAATTACCATTTCATCTTCAAGTTCTGAGATTCTGTCTTCTGTTTGTTCTATTCTGCTGGATTGGCCTTCCGTTTTGTTTTGCAGTTCTGTTTTGTTCTTTTTTCTGAGGTTTTCCATATCCTGGGTAGTTTCCTCTTTAATGTTGTCTATTTTTGTCCTGAGTTCATTTATCCGTTTATTCATCGTGTTCTCTCTTTCACTTTGGTGTTTATACAGTGCTTCTATGGTTTCCTTTATTTCTTCTTTTGGTTTTTCAAATTCTCTATTTTTGTTGTCTTGGAATTTATTGAGTATCTCCTGTACATTTTGGTTGACCCTATCCAGTATCATCTCTATAAAATTCTCATTGAGTACCTGTAGTATGTCTTCTTTTAAATTATTCTTGTGGGCTTCATTGGGTCCTTTGGCATAGTTTATCTTCATTTTTTTGGAGTCTGGATCTGAGTATCTGTTTTCTTCCTTCCCCTCTGGTTCCTGTACTAATTTTTTGCTGTGGGGAAACTGGTTTCCCTGTTTTTTCTGTGTTCCCGTCATTGTCTTTGGTGTTGTTACTGTCCCTGTACTGTGTGCAATTAAGTATTTTCTAGCTTGTAATAATAACAATGGTAATATTTAGAATGGAAGGGTGAGCTGAGATGGAAAGCAAGAAGTTAATGAAAAGGGGAAAACAAATACACAGACAAGAGGGAGAAAACAGAACAAGGTTTCAGACAAGAAAGTTTCAAAGGTATAAACAGGGAGCGTTAGTGTACTAATTGACAGTAAGCTGAACAGACATTAGAGAGACAGAGAGAGGATTGAAAATCAAAACTAAAAAAAACCATAAGAATAAAAATAAAAAATAAGTAAATGAAAGAAATATCTATATATATTAAAATGAATTAAAATAAAATGGAAAATAGAAAATAAAAAAAAACAAACAAACCAAAAAACCTCCAAGTTCAAATGCAATGTAGTTTCAGTCTTAATAATTTGGGTGTCTGTCTCAGTCTCCAGTCCTGGAGATGGTGCCTCAGATGTTGTTCTGTAGTTATCTCATCAAAGGGGATGCATAAAGCAGAACAAAACTACACACACACACACACACACACACACACACACACACACAAACCCACCGAGTGTCCCAAGTTCAAATGCAATACAGTTTCAGTAAGTTTTTCAGCATGCAGGTGTAATTCGCTTGTTCTCTCATCAAAGGTAGGGAGAAAAAGAAAAAAAAGAGTCTGGAGACAGTTCTGAGAATGGTATCTGCAGCTGTGGCTTGCCTGCCCGCTGCTGTCAACCTGCTGTTGCTGGCGGCATTATTAATGCAGATCTCTGGGGTGAGCTTAGCACTCACCTGGCCCTGCAGGCTTTGTTTGCTCAGAGTTCTCCTGTGCAGGAGCCTCTGCTACAAGCTTTCCCCTTTCCAAGCACTGGGAAAGGTGACACTGTACCAGCGTTGTCAGGCCTGCATGTTTATTTACAGTTCATGTGGGAGGTGGGTCTTCCCCCCCCTCCTGTGGAGTTTTCCTCCCACTGCCACTTTCACAAGCTTTCCTGCTCCTGATTACTGGGCGATGCTGCTGCTCCTGCCAGCTGCCATGTTTGTTTACAGTTCACATGGGAAGTGGGTCTTCCCTCCTCTCCTGTGGAGTTTTCCTCCCTCCGCCACTCTCACAAGCTTTCCCGCTCCTGGTTGCTGGGCACCTCCGCCACTCTCACAAGCTTTCCTGCTCCTGGTTGCTGGGCGCGCGCCCTGCTCCTGCCAGAGCCTCTCCGGCCAGCCCGGCTTGTTTATTTACAGTCCCGGGAAGGATTCTCTTCCCCCAATCTTTGGTGTTCAGGGCGCCCCACCCTCTTTCCTGTGTGTCTTTATTGTTCTTATTGCTTATTAGTCAGTTTCTCTTTTTTCCCTGGGTTGAGGTCAGTTTGTCCAGGGGGCTATGCTGCTCTGGCCCAGGCTTGTCTGTGAGAGTACCTCAGTACCACGAAGCTCACCTGGTCCGCGTCTTCCCAAGCTGTCTGGGCACAGGCGTTGGCGGCCCGGGGGCCCTCCTGGTTTCTTTGTTCAACGTGAAGTGGAGATTCTCTGCGCTGGCTGGAGGTGTGGAGGGGTCAAAGTTATGCCTCTTCTCTGTGATTATGCCTGCAAAGTGTGTGTACAGTGTCTCTCCAAGATTTCAATATAGGAGGCTCGCTTTCTGCTTCTTCCCTCTAGCCGCCATCTTGGAATCCTCCTCCTCTTTTTTTGATGTTTAAAATAAACTCTGGAGAGTGGAAAGGCACAGAGCTCCTGCCTTGAAGGAAAGAATTGATGAATGTTTGGGAAGGCATAAGCCACTTTTAAGAGTTCTTGAATGAACCCCAGGTGATGATTTACCCTACAAGATCTAGTCTCCCCCATACCCAATTCTAAACCTCATCATCTTGAGTGTGAGATGCTCTGGGTACCCAGGACTCTCTTTTATCATTGCCTTTTATTTGCGTTCAGAGACCCTACAACTCTGGTCTTCATGGGGTGCCTGAGTTTGAATTCAATCTAGGTTCTCAGAATCTCAGCATATTCCAAGAATGATCTTAGCTGCTTGAGCAGTAGGAAGAGCTTATTTAAACCACTGATTACTAGACCCCACTTCCCACCCCAGCCAGGCTTCTCATGTATGCACTCTTGACATCCAAGCAATTGAGACAGAAGACAGAAGTCCATATGTGGGAGTCTGGTAGGCAGCCAGGAGATAGATGGAACACTGCAGACTTGAGGGTCATCTGGTACAGAACACAAGGGATATGATGGCAGGTGACTGACTCAGACCCATTTCAGTTTTTTTTGTTGTTGTACAGAGGGTTTCATTGTGACATTTTCATATATGCATATACTGCACCATGGTTTGGTTCATTCCCCCCATTATTCTCTTCCCTAACTCCCCCTTCTTTTTTTGGGGGAGAACCACTATATGTATTATATTAAAATTTGAATATTTAAATCATAAAAAGCAATTAAGATATAAAGACTTACTAAATTTTGGTACTTCTTGGGTTTTAATGTTTGTATGAAAAGATATCTTTAATTCATGCTGCATCTTTTTTTTCATTTTTATTTTTATTTTTTTTTTCATTTTTCTTTTATTATTCATATGTGCATACAAGGCTTGGTTCATTTCTCCCCCCTGCCCCCACCCCCTCCCTTAATTTTAATTTTTATTAGCATATTATGTTATACTGGGGTTACGTTGTGACATTTACAAAAGAGTTTACAATATATCTTAGTTAGATTCAACCCCTCCAAAATTTCCCTTTATATAGCTCCCCCATCTTAGAATAGTTTCAACAGGTCTCATTGTTCCATTTTCATACATGCAACATATTATTTCCACCATATTTGCCCTTGAATTTTCCTTATATCCTTTCCACTCTCACTGGTACAACCCCTAGACAGGACCTGTTTTACCTTTCTGTCCTTCATTTTTTTAAAAAAGACATTTTTGTATGTTTAAGATAGCTATATAAGAGGTTTCATTATGGCATTTCCATGTATATGTATTATATCCTAAATTGGTTCTCCTCCATTTTTTTTCTCCTTAATACCTTAGCCCTCTTCTTGTGGTGATTTCAACAGGTTTAAAAATTCTGTATTCATTCTTGTATAGAAACTACATCAACCATATTCACCTTCTTTACTTCCTTCTTTTACCCTCCTCCTCCCACTGGTGTTTTCCCTTTAACGTGGCCTGTTTTTCATTCTTACCTTTCACTGTTTAGGTGTCTGTCCACTGTTCAGTGTGATTTTTTGCCTTGGTATTATACCTGTCCATGCATTGTGATTAAGTCAATGTAACCCCCATTCACTGCACTTCCTTGCCCTTTCCCCCTATCCTGTGCTGTTTAACAGTTTTCACATGTTTCCTTGTGTCTTGTTCCTACACAGATGTGATGCACTTCATTATCATCTGCTATCTTTCTTTCTTTCTTGGTCTCCTCGACCAGTCCCTCTACTCTCCTTCTTAAAATGACTTTGATAGGTTTCAATGTTCTATATTGACACATGTATAGAACATACCTCAACCATATTCACCCACCTTTACGATTTTCATTTACCCTGCCCCTCCCACTATTTTCCTCTCTCTAACATGACCTATTTTACGTTCTTGTCCTTCATTGTTTTAGTGTCTCTTCATCATTCAGTGGGGTTTTGTCTTGGTATTTTACCTGTAAATATATTGTACCTTAGCCAGTCAAACCCCCTCTACTACTCTTCCTCACCCTTTTCCCCTACCCTGTATTGTTCAACAGTTTTCAATGCATTTCGTTGTGTCTTATTCCTACACAAATGTGATAATTTCAGTATTATTCACTCCCTATCATTTATTCTTTTCTTTCTTTCTCTTCCCTTAGTCCCCTGTAATAGTCCTACTTTTAGACTATATATAATATATATGTATATACATATATATCTCATATATACAATAATGCCTATATCATATATATATATAATAATGATGTGTTTGCATTTCAATCTATTGTCCTCATATGAGAGAAAACAGAAAGAGTTTTCTTTCTGCATCTGGCTACATTCACTTAACATGATGTTCTCTAGTTCCATCCATTTACTTGCAAATGACAAAATTCCTTTCTTTTTTTAAAAATTGTGTGCTAGGAGTACAGTGTGGTAATTACTAAAGTTCTTATAATATATCAAATATATCATACTTGAATTCACCCTTCCCACCATTCTCCTTTATCCCCCTTGTGGAGATAAGAGTACATAAGCACAGCTGCGTCAAATAAACTGCAGGCTGAGTTTGGCAGGGCCCCAGCTGAGAAGAGGCAAAATGCAGCACAGTGGTTTTCCTGAGATGTTTATGTTCAGAGAGCAGTGGTGGCAGGCTGCTCCTGTTCCTGAGAACTACAGTGTCATGCCCTGTGTCCTGAGCTGCTGACCCACCTCCTTGTTTTGCCATTACATATAATAAACTCATTGGAGGTGGACAAGTCTGCTATGTCTCTCCATCTGGGCGCCCAGCCCACCTGGTCCCAGCTGTTTTGCATGTTTGTCTTCTGTCTTTTGTCATTTCTGCATCTCCCATTGCCCCCAGTTAGGTTTCTAGGATGAGCTTGTGCAGGACATGAGACTTCCTCCCCTCATTCCTGGAACAATTTCAACAGGTATCATTTTTTTTCCATTTACATACATGTGTACCCAGTATTTGCACTATATTCACCCTCCCACACCCTTTTCCTACCTCCTCCCCCCTTCCACTGGTACCATCTTCTCTCAGGCAGGATATGTTCTACTCTCCTGTTCTCTGATTTTGTAAAAGATAAAAAAAAGACATTTTTGTTTGTTTAAGATAGCTACACAGGGAGTTTCCTTGTGACATTTCCATATATATATATATATATATATATATATATATATATATATATATATAAAAGAAAAAAGAAAACAATGACATTTTTGCTTATTTAAGGAGATTCTTTGTGGCACTTCCATGTATATATGTATTACAGCCTGATTTGGTTCATCTCTTTTTTTCTCCTTTCCACCTTAGTCCCTTTCTTATGGTGGTTTCAATAGATTTAAAAATTCTATATTCATTCTTGTAGAGAGTTGTACATCAACCATATTCACTTTCTTAACTTCCTTCTTTTACCCTCCCTGTCTCATATGCGACCTTCCCTTAGCATGATCTGTTTTCCATAATATTTCTTGTATTTGTATTAGGTCTATATTCTACACATGAGAGAAAGCATGTGTTTTTTGGCTTTCTGAACCTAACTTTGCTTAAGATGATGTTCTTCAGTTCCATCCATTTTTCTGCAAATGACAAAATTTCATGCTCTTTGTAGCTGAATAAAATTCCATTGTATAAAAATACCATGTTTTCTTAATCCATTAATTGGTGGTGGGACATCTTGGCTGTCTCCATAGCTTAGTTATTGTGAATAATGCTGCAATAAACATGGGTGTGCAGGGGCCTTTATTTGTAACCTGACTTACATTCCTTTGGGTTTATCCCTTGGAGTGGAATTTCTGGATCATATGGCAGTTTTATTTTTAGTTTTTTGAGGAGTCTCCATAATGTTTTCCATAGTGGTTGTACTAATTTACATTCCCACCAGCAGTGTATGAGGGTTCCTTTTTTCCCACATCCTCATCAACATTTGTTGTTATTTGTGTTCTTGATGGAGTGAGGTGGAATTTTAATGTGGTTGTGATTTGAATTTCTTTTGTGACCAAGGATGTTGAGCATTTCTTCTTGTGTTTTTTGGCCATTTGGACGTCTTCCTTTGAAAAAACTTCAGATCTTTTGCCCATTTCTTCATTGGGTCATTGATGTTTTGGGAGCTTACTTTTTTGAGCTCCCTGTATATTCTTATTAATCCCTTGTCAGATGTACAGCTGGCAAAGATTCTCTCCCATTCTGTGGGCAGCCTCTTCAATTTGGTGACCATTTCTTTTGTTGTGAAGAAGTTTTTTAGTTCATGTAGTCCCATTTGTCAATGCTTTTTCTTAATTGCTGAGCTATTGGAGCTCTATTTAGTAAGGTGTTGCCTATGCCTATATGTATTCCTGCTCTTTCCTGCAGTAGTTTCAAAGTTAGAGGGCTTATATTATGGGTCTTTGATCCACTTTCAATTGATATTTGTACCCTGTGAAAGACAGGATATAGTTTCAGTCCTACATGCTGATATCCAGTTTTCCCAGCAACATTTTTTTGAAGAGGCTGTCTTTTTCTCCATCATATGTTTTGGGAAACTTTGTCAAAAATGAAGTGGGCATAGCCATATGGATTTATGTTTGGGTCTCCTATTCTATTCTATTGGTCTTTGCATCTGTTTTTGTGCCAGTACCATGCTGTTTTTATTGCTATGGCTCAGTAGTACAGTTTGAAGTTGGGTATTGTAATACATCCAGAATTGCTCTTTTTGTTCAATTTTTATTTAATATTTTTGTTCAATTATTTGTAGTCTTTTGTGCTTCCACAGGAACTTTGGGGTTGACTTTTCAATTTCAGACCCATTCTAAATATCTGACTTTTGCGTGGTCTGTAAGGTTTGCCTTCATAGGCCTACTTGACGACTTCCGGATTGCTGAGACATAGCTGACTAAGCATGAGACTTCATGGATTTACCACTCTCTATCTTCATAATGCAAGACATTGATTAAAATCAGCAATCAGTTCTTTTCTTATATCACAAAGACAAGGTGATCATCAGCAATTGATAAGTAATTCCCTTATTCCTTAATAGAAATATTAGAAATCCTATAACCTTCAATTTCTGGAAATCCTTTGTCCTTTCTCCTATTCTTCCAAAAACTTTGCTTGCCTTTTTTGGTGTTTATTCTACAAGAGGTTTTAGATATTCTGGTCTGTGTCTCATAGTCATTTCCCTGAATGAGATTCTTTGACCCTGTGGCAGAAACTTTTAGTTCTCTCCCCAATATCCATTCATCTTCTATTCCACAAGCCTTGTACAGGGAACTAACCTATCTGAGAACCATGTCATTTTAGTGCTGGTTGCCATCACTTTCTTCTGTCTTGGAACACAGAACTCCACATGCATCATCTTTAGCCATGAAGCCATCCTTGAGGACAGAAGCCATGCACTAAGGATGATGGCACAGACAGTTGATGCAGGCCAGGTTCCTGATGACCCTAGGGCTTTTTTCTTTTCAGACCTGGACCATTAGTCTCTGAATTTCTTAAATGAGCAGTTTCTTCTTTAATCACTGTTATTTAAGTTTTCTGATATATGCAGCCAAATTTATCTCAACTGCCTAATGCCCTGTTTGTCTTGGGTGGGATTTTTAATTATATTTGTCTTTTTCTCATTTAGGTTTGCCTAACACAGACAAACCTATTTCATAATCATATGGTCAGAAATTAACATTCTGCTAATATTATCAAATATAAAACTGTACCTAAAGCATTCCATGATCCCAGTTAGTAACTATGTACCAAAAAAGGACACAAGTTAAATAAACAGCAAGGCACATTGCATGTATGTAATTCCTAAGATAATTGTATCCCATTACATTTAGTTTTTAAGTTTCTCCTTTGAAAATTTAATTTAATGAAGAAGATTTATGGTGTTGGAATGCTACCTGTGTTACCATCTGGCTCCCCATGGCTGCCTGTCAGTACTAAAAGCTCAAAGTGAAGCCATATGGGCCATTTCTAAAATAAGTCTTTGCCTTTTAGACAACACCATCACTCAGCACTGAAGCTCTTCCTGGGATTATGCCTCCTGCATGTTTTTGGGGGGTCATAGGGTAAAAAATAAATTATTTCCTATTAATGTTTGGTTTGTCATTCCCAAATGTATTTGGTCTTTGTGACTTACAGGTTGAAATGAAAAGATTTGGAGAAACTGAAAGATGGATTCATAGAATAAAAACTGTCTATGCTTCTGTTTTAAAAGAAGACTTGAATTAGTTAACTGAAAATTAAAAAGTAAAAGTGGGGATTTATTCCTTTTCCATGTTTTCCTCATCCTTATTCTCTGATTATTCCTCTTTAGTGAGCTATAGGATACAAAAAGCATAATTTATACTACTTTTTGCAGAGAAATTTTTGTCACATAAGAAATTGTTCTGGGCTTTAACAGTTGCTTAAAGCATTAAGTGATAAAAGAAAACTCAAGGAAAGCCACCAAAAAAAAAAAAAAAAAGATTTTTAGGAAAAAAAAGCCCTGTTTAATTTCCCTACATTGGAACATTTTTAAGATGTTACACCAATTATTATGCAATAAAAGTTAAACTGGTAATATGCCCTCAAACATAAAGAAAACATAGAGGGAACAAGTTTTCTGAGTCAGGTTCAAGGTAATAACCCCTCAAATAACAAGTGATCACCGTGATATGTTTCATTGCTTCTTTGCAATAGGGACCTCTCTAAGTGACACTAACATCTTTTTGAGAATGTGATGTCTCTGAGGTTGACATAAAATGCTCCTTTTTCAGGAGTCTGGATGTTCATGCATCCCCAAACTCTGTCAATGCCTCCTCCACATTTCATCTGTTTATCCTGGGTGCTGCAACCCTGCAGCAGTATGCATTCTAGGCATTTATCTTGTTGTTAATGTGTCATCAGATTTGAGGTTTTAACATTCTTTGTGACTCCTCCAGCTGGGCAGATGCATTAGGGGCTCCAGCCCCAAGCGTGATCTGTCTGTTTCTGAAGTGCCCCAGTTATGGATGCTGTGTTCCTCTACAACAAGTGCCAGCGAAGATGAGAATGTTTCTTCTTGCTTTATTCATGTAGAAATGCTGTGTTCAAGGGCATTTCTCGGTAATCTGTGCCTTCATGCTGTGCCTGGGCTCCACAGCCAGATGACTGAGCTTAGCCTTGTTAATTAATTAATTTTGTTGTTCAGGATTGAACCCAGAGCCTCATGCATGGTAAGCACAAGCTGTACTACTGAGATACACCTATAGCCCCCCTAAGCCTAACGGAAAAGTGAGGAATAGCTGCTCCCAGCTCTGGCCTCTGAGAACCACTGATGGTAACATAAAGGTTCTGGCACCCCATGAAGCAACTGCATTTTCCTTTGTATTTAAAAAATGACTCACCTGATGTAGCTGTTGGTATAAGTTTCAAGATGACCAGTGTGTGTGTCATGTTTAAAATTGTCTTCCCTGTAGGGTGAGCAGGCTTGTCCCCAAATAGTTTTGCTTTTACATTCAGAGGCTAAGGATAACTGTCCGTCTTCTGAGCTGGTTGGGTCTCTTCAGTTAGCTTCTGTGGGGAAGGGGGAGGGATATTAAAACAGTCTCCAGGAATGGAACGTGCTAGAAAATGCTACAAAATTGCTGTAAAATGCAAGCATTAACCATTGAAGAATCAACTTCCCAGCATGGATGGTGGTGGCAGGGAAAAATATAGAAGAGGTGGAGCTTGAAAAGTAAAAGATGTGAGATGGTATTTGTTATGGTTGGGGTAAATATTCCCCAAAGACTCATGGTTGAAGGCTTGGTTGTCAGCCTGTGGCACGTTGGGAGGGCACAACCTTTAGGAGGTAGAGCATACTGGAAGGAAGTTAGTTCATGGGGGCATGTCTTTGGTGGGCATGTTGAGGCCCCAGTCAACTTCCTGTTCCTCTCTTCTTTTCTCAGCCACCACAAGGTGAAGACCTCCCCACCAACTGCTCTCACCATGATGTACTGCTGTCATTGGCCCAAAGCAATAGAGCCAAGCAACCATGGACTGAAACCTCTGAAACTGTGAGCCAAAATAAACCTTTTCTTCTTTTAAATTGATTATCTCTGGCATTTTGTCACAGAGCTGCAAAGCTGACTAACACAGTAGTTACAGTGTGGAGAGACAAGTGAGTGAAGTTCAGAAGCAAGAATAGGCAACATGATCATGTGGTAACTGGAGGAGTTCAGTATCAGGCAGCAATGCCATGGATTGTGGTGGGAAGTGATACAGGAGATCCCATGACAGGAGAGGTAGGTTAAATGTCTTGGGAGCATCAGGAATGCCACAGAAAATAAAATGGAGAAATATGGTTATTGCAGTGAGATGGTTATTTCCCCAAGCCCAATAGCTGTTCAGGTCATGTGACCTGAGGATTTAACAATAAAGAGGCAGGAGGCACAGAGCTGATGGATGGGAGGAGTAGTCATCCAAGCCAGGCAATAGAGCAACCCCCTAAGTCAGAGCACAGGAAGTACTTTATGGCATGGAGGAGACCCCACTGGAGACCTGTCCCTTCCACCTTCCACCTCCCACACATGTAGTCAGGCATCATGATAAGAGACAACACAGATGCTCCCAGCTCTGTAAGCTAGTCACTAAATTAATGTTGCATTAAGTTCAGCCCACTTGTTACTATAAATGTATATGAGAGTTACCTTCTAGTAGCTCATATATTCTCAGGAATCTAGATAGGGAGTAGAATTATTAACAAATTAGGTCTGGGGAAATTAAATGATTAAGGTCACTTAAGTAATAAATTGCAGACTAGTCCTGGAGTCCAATTTTTGTGAGTCTAACCTAGTGGCCCACAAGGCCAGGGAAATAGGATAGTCTTGAGGCAGGAGAGTCTTGAGGCTTTTCTAACAATGTAGTAGATATTACTTCTTGAAGCCAAATAGTTCCAGTTTTCCCCACTACTAAGCACATGGCATGATTCTACTTCTGACTCCTTTGTAGTGGGAGAGGCCATGTGAACAATTCTGGCCAATGAACTTTAGCAGATGTGTATCACCTCCTGGTAAAACTGGTCACATGCCAGCCTAGTTCCACCTGAACTCTTTTCCCCTCACCCTTGGGACTCCAATGCTCTAGATTTGCCTTCTCCATCGGTTTTGGGTTCCATAGTGGGTGCAGATGGAGCATAACTCCTAACCAACTCAAAATGAATACAACATAGGGAGAACTGACTTTTGCTGTTATAGGCCACTGGGATTTTGAATTGTTTTCTCTGGAGGAACTTAGTCTAACTTGGCTGATATGAAGTATGAGTTTTTGGCAGTCCAAGCAAAAATGGAGGCAGAACAAAAGGGAAAAAGGGATAAAGTCTGAGAGAATTGTAAAAAAGGAACCTGTAGAGCTTCATAAATGATATAATATAATTGTGCAGTAGTCACAGGTTTTTGAAGACAATGCCAAGTCTTAAAGTTTAGGAATGAGAACAAAGGAGGTCATTTTGTTTTGAAGATAATGAATTTAGAATTTCTTTTTTTAAAAAAATGAAAATAGCCCCTGAACCACTTCAAAGGCAAATAGACTTATTATAAAGATTCATATGGCATGGAAAATTATAAAGAAACGTAAATTAGCATGATTATAATACACATCAATGATTGTTGACATTTTCATTCACAAAAATAAACACGAACATGCTTGCTTCTGTGTGTTTATACACATATTTAGAAAAATCATAACTGTTGGACATATTGTATGTGAAATCCCTGCATACATTTGAGGCAGTAGATTAGGTGTTGGAGTACAAATGCTAATGAATAAATTACTGTTCCTTTCTTCTGTGGGCTCACGGATTAATAAGGAAACTTCTTGTGTGTAAAGGGACAATTGGAGTTCAGATTTGGGAGTTAGAGGCCAGAAGCAGCAGTTATGATCTGAGGATGAATAATTTTCTATGAGAAAAGAGACTGAGAAAGAAAGAGATGAGGACTGAGATTAGAGAACATCAAAGTGAGGAGAGGAGAAAGAAGGGCCTGTCAGGAGGGAGAGAAGAAACAACCAGAGGTGTGTATGGTGACTTAAAGTAGATTAATACTTCATATAGAAAATGATTTTTATAAAACAGCATGTACTTGAAAAATGAAAGGAAGGAGCCCTGGGGGAGGGTGAAGATGTTGGTCAGGGAGGGAGTAATGCAGACATGACTTTCTCAGGAGTCAGAGTGTTAAGAGGGTGGGTTTGTTGTTGCCTGCTCCAGACTTGATGCCAGGGTTCCATTTGGAAATTAAGGCTCTTCCTCTCTTTGTCCTTTTCATCTTTGTCATCCTCAGCCACTGTCTTTGTAAGCCCCTGGTTACCTTCCTCTCTTGTGCTCTGGTCTTTGACCCTTTTATACTTTTCTATATCTTCAGCTTGCTAATTGAGAGTTTCCTCTTTCATGACCTTAAGTGAAACTACCTCCCGCCAGTCTTCTTCTAATCCATCATTTTTCACCATTCTACAAAGCAGGGGCTAGAAATTGATGGCCAGTGGATCAGAGATGCTTAACCAATATTTTGGACCACATAATGTTTTATAAATTTTAGTTAACTTTTTATAAATGGGAGATTTGATATAAAAAAAGATTTTGTCACTTCCCTTGGAAAAAACATGAATTTTGATGACAAAGGGCTTACATTGCTACAGGGCATCAGTTGACTCAAAGCAGGATAAACTGACCCTTAAAGCTCAATCACAGTCCCACTGCTCCTCCAGCATGCTTACATATCCTGTCTTGGCCTGTCCAGTTGGGTACGGTCCTTGCCTAGTTTCTAGAACACTGCTTGATTGTACCTTTGAAGTCACTGCCTTCTCACAACATCCCTGTCATCTTCTGAGTTGGCTGGCTGACCCATGCTCTTGAATTCATGAAGACTTTGGAATCTGGTTCATTATTAGTATTAAAACAGTACTTATCATGCTCGAGGCAGTGTGCTAAGGATTTTACTAGGATTAACTCATTTAAATTTGATAACGACTTTCTGAGGGCAGGAATATTGCTATTATTCTATAGACGATGGAACTGAAGTATAGATGAAATTAATAGCCAAACATCCACAAATTTTTGGTGTTACTGGGATTTGAAATAAGAATCACTTGAGCTATGCTACCAATCCCAAATCATACATAACTTTTGACTTTATTTCAGCTTCCATCTAGGAACCAGAGATACTTCAGTGTCTAAAGAGATGCCCGCCCCACACCCCAGCATCACTTTCTCATCTCCAGGGAACCTGTCTGATCCATCTTAGTCACTCACATCTGGACACATTGGACTTTGTCTTCATCAATAATGGATATACCTCAGATAATTGAACTCTGAATCTCACTCTGTGGGCACAATCTCATATCTGTCTAAGTTTTAAATCTAGTTTTCAACTTCACAGAGCTCTCCATACCCCAAAATATTCCATTTTCACCTGGCCCATCACTTTTTTCTTTACCAAGACTGGTTCCCATGGTGAGCCCATGAACCACTTTGCCACTAATAATCACTACTCCCCTTTTCTGACATGCTTGTCCAGAAACAACTTCAATCAATTCTATTATCTGTCTTCTACATCTTCCTGGACTGATGAGAATACATGAGGCTATAAATTTAAGATTTCCAGTATCAGCTGGGCTCTGAGAACCTCTTCATTGCTCATTCAACAAATACTTACTGACGTGTCTACTACATGTCAGTTGAATGAGCAAGTGAAGGAGGTGCTCAAAGGATTGTATGTTCTCTTGGTGAGACATGTCTTTTAAAACTTAGTCATCTGTTCCTTTTGTTGGAGAATTTGAATCTTGAGTGAAGGGGAAAAAATATGGGCAAATGGTTGTTTCATTGGCCCCCACATAAGGGCCCCAGGGACCTGAAGGCTTTGCATTTGTTTCTGTCACCTGGATCTTGATGTGGCCCAACTGAAACCCTGGTTCCAACTGCTCCTGGTTCTTCAGCTTTCCCTTTGATTCCAAGAGTTCTCCACATCTACTATGTTCTCTTTTTCATTGAATCCATAAGAGTCCAGTTCTATTGCTCACAGTCAAACTCTGTACACCATCATCAGTCCCCGATCTGCTACCAACTAGTTAAATGATCCTGGGCTACCTGCCTCAGAGCCTCAACTGCCTGAGCTAAGCAACCAAATCAGAAAGATCACTTGTTAACAGTTCTAACATTCTTTAATTTTATTTTATGGTTCACCAATCTCCCTTAGTATCATTGTCTGTAACTCCTTATCTGTAGGTAAAGATTTCTCTGCTTCTGTTTCAGGCCACAGAATGCTGCTACCCACATAAATCTGATCCATCTGTTACTCATTTTCTCTAACCCTCAGGCCAGCTCTCCATAGTGGCTACTTCAAACTTTCTGCTTTCTCCTAATACCCCCTCACATCCCCCTCCTGAATGGATGGCTTTGTTCTCCACTTTAGTAAGCATTTTGAAATGATTCATTATCTAGTCCATCATCTGTTGTTTATCTTTATCTTCTCCACAACCTACCTCTACCTCATTCTCCTTCCACTCTTTTCCCTTTTTCCTCTCTATACCATGCCTCTTACCCAGGATGCAGAGATCAGTTTGACAAACTCATGTCTTTCTTTAAAAAAAATTCAGCAGCTTTATTGAGGTATAATTGATATACTTGGACACATGCAAACAACCATAATTCCATCACTACAATCAAGGTGACATACATTTCCAGTACTTCCCAAAGCTTCCTTGTGCCCTTTTGTTTTGGTTTTGTCTTTGTGATAAGAACACTTAATAAAAGGTCTAATCCCTCAGAAAACAATTGAAGTATACAATATAGTATTATTAACTGTAGGCACTATATACTATGTAGCAGAGCTCTAAGGCCTTTGCATCTTGTATAACTGAAACTTTGTATCCTTTGACCTACTGGCATCCTTCTCTCTCCTCCTCACTTCAATCTGCTGTGACTTTCAGATCATTATGTTTTTTGAGATTTTAGTTCACAGTTCACTATCATTCTTTCCAACACAATGTTGTCACCATTTTTTTCATTTTCATTATTCATGTGTTTCTTAGAACATTTGTGCCACTATACTGAAATACCAAAGACTAGGTGATTTATAATAATAGAAATTTTATTTCTCACAATTCTGAAAGGCTGGGAAGCCCAAGATCAAGGTTCCAGCAGGTTTCTTGTCTGGTGAAGCCTATTCCTCACTGATGGTACCATTTAGGTGTCCTTATATGGCAGACGAGACAGAGGAAGGGGGATGCAACTCTCTGGCGCTTTTTTTGGGGGATTGTGGTGGTACTGGAGTTCAAACTAAGGGCCTTGTGCTTGCCAGGCAGGACTCCCAGCCCTTTTTGGTTTAGGTATTTTTCTAATAGAGTCTCACATTTGTATCCAGGCCTGCCTTGACCATGATCCTCCTATTTACTCTTCCAGCAAAGCTGAACACACAGGCACATGCCACCATGCCCAGCTTTTTATTGGCTGAGATGGGGATCTCCCTAGTTTTTTGCCTGGTCTGCCCTTGAACCATGATCCTCCTGATCTCAGGCTCCTGAGTAGCTAGGATTCCAGGTGTGAGGTACCAGCACCCAGCTTGACTTGTTCTTTGATAGCTTGTCAGGATATATTATAGTTGCTGAATTTGTAATATGGTCTTCCTCGTATTTTTGATACTACTTAACAGTGATATTGATTTAATATTTTTAAAAATACTTACCCCTGAGTCAGTGAAGATATACCAGTGACACATTTGTTAAAGGCCAATTTTAAAGATAAGAAAATATACACATTTCTATGTATGAATGGCCCTGTGCCCATTTTACTGAACACACACTGGAAGGGCTGGGCTTCTGTATCTTCCCTCAGCTTCTAACATCTTTGAGGACATTACTTACATGCTGGTTTTATATCTGGCATTTGATATATGTGTGAGCACTTGAGCCTGCACTGTTGTTGGGTTTGCAAACAGGAAAATGAAACATAAATACATTGTCTTTGACCTTGAGATAATCAATTAAGCCCAAACAGGTTTACAAAAGAAGCTTTTAGTTTCTTAAAGATATTAAGATTGCTTAGAGCACTAAAAGAGCAGAGGCCCAGACCAATTACAGCTCATTTTATGAGCCCTGGCGAGGTTATATATTTGATTCTTGTTGTTTGTCCTCACAGAGTCCTTATTTTTTTCATAAATTAAGACCAATCAGTCATAGGAACATGAAATTCCATTTATATTCTCCAGTGACTAATGGTTTGGCTTTTGATTCTTTAATTCAAATTCTGATGAAACAAAATAGTGGCTATGTGTAATTAGTAAATGGACCCTGTCAAATCTGGTCATGGGCATGTCCACCAGGGCTGACCCTGAGCCCTGGCCTCCACTATATTTTTTAAAGGAGCTAATAGTAAGTATGACCATGACTGGGGAGAGACTGATAGGCTACCCCCACTTTACTAAGATCCAAACAAGCAGTAAGAGTTTCTGATTTGTAGCAACTGCTGTGGGACTTTCCTAGCCTATAGTTTGTAGGATATGCTTTTCCTAGAGAAGCAAATATATCTCAATTGAGTGTTCTGTCTGGTGCCTTGCAATGTATGTACATTCTTCTTTCCAATAACCCCTTATTCCAACATCAAGATTTGCACAATGGGTTTCTTAATATAACTGTGTAGGTTGATGCCAAACCTGGAATATTACAGATATAGCTTTTTAGTATAGAATAGGAACACAGGAAATACATGGTAAGATGGAAAGACAAGTGGGGAGGAGGGCCACCAAAGGTTAACATTAGAAAATAGTCTTCTAAGAGCAAACCTGTACTTCTGTGCTGCTGAGTATTGAAGGCAGTAGGATTTGCATTTTTGTGTAAGCACAATCAGTAATAACAGCTTTCTATTCTGTCACAGTCTAGGAACCTCCAATCCCAGCTCTATTTCTTCTGCAAGTCCTCAGCGGGAAACTTCCTTTAGGACAGGAACATAAAGACTCTGGCTTATAGGGCTGAGAACTGACTAAACAAAGCCAGCTAGTGGCAGATGGTGAGAGAAGAGTTTTGAAATGTTTCTTCCTGGGCTTTAAATACCAGCACTTTACAAACTCTTAGATTCACCTTAGGATCCTAACTCTACATGCACTCTTTCCACTCATTTGTAAGAGACAGGTCAGGTTAGGTCATTACATTTATTGCACACCATAGAGACATAAAGAAATTTGTCAGAGAAGAGGATGAGATGAGGAACCAGCACTGAACATGATCAATATTGTTGAGCAAAACCAATGTCTAAGCCTGTTAGCAGTAGACTACAGTAAGGGTTTTCCAGCAGAAGAGTGCCTTATTAAAGATCTGTGTTTGAGAAAGGTCACCCTGGAATGGAGATGAGCTCAGAAGTAGGAAAACTCTGTTGGAGGCCAGAGAATGACTTGGATGAATGCAGCAACAGAAGGGATGGATGGGCAGACCAGCCTAGTAACATGTTTTAGAGATAGACTCCACAGATTTCATGACTCACTGACTGTGAAAGTTAAAGAGAGGGGGAGTTGGTAGAGATTTCTAGCAATGATATCCTACTTCAAGACAATAATCACAGAGGATAGAACCAGTTTAGGAGGGGGAATTTTGATTTTTGTGTGACTATGTGACGTCTAACAAGGCCCAATAATTAGATGGAAACAATGATCTAAACCACAGCTGAAAGTTGAATGTGAGAGGGATTTGAGAGTCATCAAAGTAAAGGAGGATCAATGCAAGAACCAAGTTCAAAACTGTCATCACCTGTGTGCCTTCCCAAGATGGTGGTTGAGCTCATAAATCTTTTCAGTCCTAGCAATAACTAATTCTCCATAGAAATGCTAAAAAAAGTCAAACCGAGGAAAGAATCCAAGTCTATCCTTAGTGGAAACCAGGCTGATGATTAAGCCTTCACAACTGTGTGCAGATTCAACAGAAAGCAGGATTCTACACCAAAGCCCCTTGTCTGGTGAGTATACTATAAACTACACATTATGCTGCAGCCAGCTCTGGATTGAGGCCACATGTATGGAATAATAGCCTTGTGAAAACACTGCTGCTTCAGACGTCTTTTATTCTTCAAAGTAGCTAGGCCATTGGGAATACAAGTGGAGAGAGCTACTTCTGCTTTGGGGCTGTATTGTTCTTATTATGCCTGAAGACAGATGCTGAGATTCTAACTCACTAACTTTATATGCTCATGGGGCAGTTAGCATTGGAATGGAAGCATTTCTATAGGCATCAACTTTCTGGGGATGGAAATGACATCAAATTGTAAGAAATCCACTAAACTGGACTATAGTCGAAAGTGAAAACCTTCTCTTAAGCACTGATGACAAACCACTGCTTTCCGCTCTCTTCATCTTGGAACTGAAGTGGAATCAATGTGTTTTCAAAAGCAAATCAAAGGCTACTTTGGAGTCTATTAAGACTTCGAGGTCAACAAACCTGCTTCCTATGCTTCATATGTTCTAAGTTCATTTCAAAGTACACTCAACACAAGCATCCTACAAAGCGTGCACTACATAGCACCTGGATGTACCATACAAAGATTCCTCATCACTGTTCTCCATGTGATCAAGACCCATGATGGATATATGGTATTGTGGATCAGGCATTTACCAACATTATAAGCATTGTTTGGAACTTAAACTGCTACATCGGCAGTACATTTATGTCATGTAGGATGCCACCTAAAAGTCATGTAGTTGTCTCCAGCAGAACCAAATGAGACAATTAGGAAGGCATTATGTTGCAGAAATCCCAATGCAATTTGTGCACTGTGTGCAGGTACAAAGCCAGGAGAGCCAGGAAACATGCTGCAGACCAGGGTCCCTGGTGCACTCCCATAGTTAGTAAGCAGGCTCCTACAGCTCTGGAGGAAGCCAGCTTGGTTCTAGGGAAGTGAATCCAAGGAAAAATTGCAGGGCTTTTTCTTCCAATGGTTCTGGGCAGGGCTTGCCTGAAGGGTGGCTTTTTTAAAGACCACAAATAGCAAAGAACTCCTTTAACTACTAGCATCTGGAAGCTGAGGAACTCTTAAAAGGCCAAGAATCCAAGAGACCAGGATCAATCTTCATAGAACAGAGAGTCCAATTTAGAAGGGATATCAAAGATTATCTTGTCCTAACCTTTTCATTAACCAGAGAGATGAAGCGACTTGCCTGACACTGTCTAGACAGTAGCAGAGCTGGGCCCGGAAATGTAGGTGTAGGTAAGCTGGAGGCTGTGCTCTTCTTCTAAATTCAATTATGGCAGGAGGGGGGAAAGGAAAAGAGCATAGACAACATTAATACTGGGAAACTTGTGTTTTGTTCTAACTCAGTCACTATTAGCTAGACCTTTGGCATAGAGACAGGTCTTCTGAATGGGCATCTCATACATTCACCAAATGGCGTAAGAAGCTTACTGTAAGGGCGCCATTGGCTGAATCTCCCTCAAATCACTTATCTTTGATATTATAGCAGTGTTACAAATAGCACTGAATTGTGGTGATCAAACTGTACCAGACAGTAGTGTTGAGATGGCAGGGCCACATGAGTGTGATAAGTGGGCTGAGGCCCCTGGTGAGTGTTCACTCTTCTCCCTGGGAGAGCAAAACAACCACAAGATTGTCCTCATTCAGTCATGACCCAAGCTCCTAGTAATTAGCTTTAGGAAATGCTCAGAAAGATTCAAGACAGAAAAACAAAAGTTTTGCTCTTTTACACTGAGTTTATTTGAAATACCTGTAGAGAGTGCAGTTGTAAAAATAAGAGTATTTTAACACACTGAAATAAGGTACAATTCAGAGTCCTTTGAGAAACCTCCAGAATACCTTTAAAAGTTGTATCAGTGGATTTGTGCTTCCCATGGCTCCAAATTAACAGCTTTTACTCTCCAAGCTGGCTTTGTGTTAAGCTGCTCTTTGTTGCAGGGGCTGAATGTTTGCTTCTTAATGATCTCTTTCTCCCTGACCTTATCCAGCTGATCATTGCTATGCTTGCATGAAGACACCTGTGCCAAGTTCAAACGTGCTACTTACTAACCTACTTCTGAAACCCATCAATTATGTTCATCTTTTAAGAGAGCAGAATCTCTTAAAAGCCTGGAATTTTGTGCTCTATTTGTCACAAGACATCTGTCCAGATTTATGTTGTTTACAATGGGGGTGCTTACAATTGTGAGTCATTTGTACCATTCCACAGCATGAGGGAGGCTGACGCTCAGGCTCGCAAGGATCTTGTGCTGAATTGTACCTGGACTGTTATGACTTTACATCATTAGAATCCATAAGTAGTTCTACCATCTTCTAAAAGTCATGTTTCATTCTGGCCTAATGTTAACAAGCTCTTATTTATTTTTGTGGTAAGTTTTAAATGTAAAATGGGAATATTTATTTTGGTAATATTATCTTGGATTTACTTAGGATTTATAGCAGTGAAGTTGAAACAACTAACAATCATTAACTAGCATCGCTTGTTTGCTAGTCCTCAGTAATACAGGGTATGCTTCTCACTACTCCCTTTTCTCTGCCCTTGGCAGACATTACTAACCAGTCATGACACTCTTTCACTGAACCTGGATACGATCTCATAATCCTTAGGACAGCAATTGTCCTAAACTGCTGCCAACTGATATGAGTTGAGCATAAGATGAAGCCCTTTCTAGTAAGAGGCATCCAGTATTTTTTACAATTTTATCTTATCCCTTCAAGAAAGATTCAAGAAGGCCATATTGTTCCTTACAGTTGTACATATTGAAGTTAAGCTACTTAAATAAGTTGCCAATCATATTCAGTGAGTCTAAATCCAGATTCTTGTACAGAATTTGATATTTTTATTACTTTATATGGATTGCCATGTAAAGACAGGGCTTTATGTGGCTTCTGTGTCAAAAGCCATTATCAAATACAGACAGCCCCTAACTTTAGGGGATATTTTATTCCAAAAGTTCAACTGAAATGGGAATGTCAATAACCCACATTTGCATTGCTTTTGGTAACTGTCGCCTTGTGACTTTGGAACAGGCAAATGCAGAAGAAACAAAACACAACAGTCTCTTTGTCCTTGGCTTCTTTGTTGTCTATCTATTCATTCCATAGTGCTTAGCACTGTAACAGGCAGACAGAGGTGAGTGACAATATAAATCCATACTTTCATGGAACTTATGGGCTAGTAGGATAGACTGACATTAAATAAATAGATCTATTCTAAGAAGAAAAAGAACAGAGATCTCTGATAGAAAGTAACAAAGAGAAACCTAAATGCAGAAGCGTTTGGAGAATGTATCCCTGAGGCAAAGGTATTTAAGCAGATCACTAAAGAGCTAGTAGGAATTAGCAATGAGAAAAGTTGGGGACTAGCATTTAGGAAGAGGGACCAGCATGTTGGAAGACCCCAAGTCAGCAAAGCGTTCAGCTTGGTTAAGAAGCTCTTGCTGATTTCTTTAGGAATCTTGTTCTTGTTTTTCAAGAACTTGGTAGATGAGAGAGTGATAAAAATGACTCAGGGGTACTTTTTACAGATGTTTTCAAATATCAGCAGGGGTGGTTGCTTAGAAATTATGTAAGGCTTTATCGAACAATGCAGTCAGACTTCTGTAACTGCAGGCTCTCCGTCTGAGGATTCAACAAACCATGACTGAAAATATTGTTTTAAAATTTTGGTCTACACAGAACATGTACAGACTTAAAAAAACAAATCCTGTCACTACTCTTTAAGTAACACAGTATAATTATTTCCATAGAGTTTACATTGCATTACATTTTATGTGCAATCTAGACATGGTTTAAAGTATATAGTGATTGTGGAGGAATATCACATACTCATGTTTGAAAATGGAAAAATGAGATCTGCTGAAACTATTCCAGGAATAGGGGAGCGGGGATAAAGGAAAATGACTGAGGAGGTAAATTCAACTATGATAAATTATAAGAACTTTTGTAAATGTCACAATGTACCTTAGTACAACAATAATATAATAAAAAAGTTTTAGAAATAAAGCATATGGAAGAACGTGCTGAGGTTATACACAAATGCTACATATGCCATGGCTTACACATGCTGTGTCATTTTATAGAAAAGACCTGAGCACTCGCGGATGTTGGCATCCTCAGTGTGTCCAGGGGTACGGACTCAGAGCTTCACAGCCTATTTGGCTAGCCTGTAAAATGACTTCTCAGTAATATGGTCAGTTAACCCCCACACAGGGATATTTCTTGATCCAGACTGCATTCTACTCACTCTGCCTGTGACCTAACGAGAAATATGCATTTGGATTTTGTTCATCCCCATTCCTGACAAAGTGTCCTTGAGACTCTTGGCATTTCCCATGTGATGGAGTGACTGAAGCATCTGACTCAAAGTCCCTAAACCTCTTGGAATTTTCCGAGTGACAGAAGCATGTCTTGTTTTTATTTATTTATTTATTTATTAACCTGCGACAGCCTGGACAATGATACTCCTACTCCATGCTTTCCGTCACAACTGAGATGTCGGTCATGTGCCACCAAGCCCAGTTTCTTTCTTTCTGCTGAGATGCAGTTTCTCAAACTGTTTTTGCCTGGGATGGCCTGGAATGGTGATCCTCCAAGGCATAAACTCCCAGTAGCTGGGATTACAGGTATGAGCCACAATACCTGGCAGCATCTTTTGTTTTAATTGGTGACTCTTGGTGGGCTTCTGGATAGCTTCAGGATTGGGCTGGTCACCAAAAAGACCAAATCATGATTAGAAGTTTGGGACTTTCAGTCCCACCCCAATTCTCTGGGGGTGGGGGAAGGAACTGGAGACTGAGTTACTGATCTATCATGCCTACATCAGGAGACCTCTATAAAAATCCCTAAACTATGGGATTCTAAGAGCTTCCAGGTTGGTGAACAAATTCGCCTATTAGACAGTGGCATGCCGTATCTCCACAGAGCAGAAGCTCCTGCATGTGGGACCCTTCTAGACTTACCCCACCTACCTCTTCATCTGGCTATTTAATTTTGTTCTTTTTAATATCCTTTATAATAAACCGGTCAATGTAGGTCAAATATTTCCTTGTGTTCTATGAGCTGCCATAGCAAATTATCAAACTTGATGATTGGTTGTGGAAAGCCCCAATTTGTACCCAGTTTGTACAGAAGTGTGTATGTGCTGGTACCCAACACTTACAGGTAGCACTTGAAGTGGGAGCAGTCTTGTGGGTTTGAACCCTCAGTCTATGGGGTCTGCTGTAACTTTGGGTAGTCACTGTCAAAACTGAATTAAATTTTAAGGTACCCAGTTGGTGTCTGCAGAGAACTGGAGTATTTCTTGATATGGAAAACTAACATATATGGTGTCATAATGTTGTAAGTAGGGAGACATTTACCATTGTCAGGGCACTTCCCTTAAAGCCTGCAGAAGCAGATCCAGAATAGTGGTTTCAACAAAAACAGAGAGGAAAATATATGTGACCTTGACTGAGAACAGCCTCAGCCCTCTGTTCACTCTACCTGATGTGTAGAGTTGATCAAACAGCCATTTTTTGGCTCCCCAGAGAAAATGTCAGAAGGTCTGAAATGGTGCCCAGAGGAAATGGAGAGGAAAGCCAATCAATTCATGCCATTTAGGGAGAAGAAGGTGATTATAGGCTGCCCTTAAGCAAATATGAGCTTTAAGATATAAACGTAAGATAGATGCTAGATATATTCAAAAAGGCAGATGAAAGCATGATTCTGAAGAAGGCTCAAGTCAAAAAACAGAAGAAAGCCTCCGGGAGCAACCAGGATGAATTCCATAAGCAATGAAATAAAATAAATAAAAAAGATATTAAATGAGATAAATACTAGATAATTTATTGAAGTAATTAGATAAGAGATAAAGGATAATGGACAAAACCAGAGGTATAGATACAAAAGAAGTTTGAGGAGATAATACCATAATTGGAGGAGGATGTATCATTGAAATGGCAACAAAAGCAAGAAAAAAAGCCAAATTACACCTTAGGGAAAACAAAATCATATTGCAGTGGTCAGTCCATCTAAGTAAGTTTATGTCAAAAATACAGTTATCACTGCGAGTGTTGCTGATTAAGGAAAGGTGATCAGGATGGTCCTAATACATCAGAGGAAGGGATAAATGAGAGATAACCTCTGAATATGGAAATTCCTCAGAGGCAGACGTGTTCAGAAGGTGTATTAGCAACCACAAAGCAATGCTTATCATGGAAACAGCCATGTAGGCAATCTGGATTTAAGTTGACATGTTTACCTAGATAATCCATGTGCAGTTTGTTAAGAAAGAAGAACAACTTTGTGCACCCGAACCCTTCCTGCCAGTGGTAATATCTTGTAAAACTGTAGTACAGTAGCACAATCATGATATACCCATTGATGTAATTCAAATTTACCTGTCTTCATGCAGATTTAAAAGCACTTGAGACCAGCACATAAAAACGAGGTCTACTTGCTTTGACTGGTTCCAGAGCTAATTACCTCCATTAGGTTGATCACTGACCCTCCTGTCAATATATTGATCCACAATTGTGTGCAAGATGATTTTTGACTTGGCAAAGGCACTTCACGAAGTCAGCTGAATCGCAATCTGAAATTCTTCCTTAGGCAGACCTGATGAATGTGCTTGATACACAGCAGACAACAAGGAGGCCCCAAGCCTTGGAATTGTACAGATTGTCCAAAACATGGTGAAACCAGTCTATTCTATTCAAACCCCCAAACGTCACAAAGCATGGAAAATGGTGTGCAGCATCACATTTCCTTTTCTCAGAGGCATACTTAGCTGTTTACTGTGGTCCAAAGCAAGGTGAAAACACTAATCTAAGACTAATTACCCTTGCCTTTGGACAGCAGGAAATCATTGCAATCAAAGGGCTCATAAGAGCAGAGTGGTCAGCTGCCTTGTTAAACCACATGAATGCTGTAAGTGACAACTCGAGGAGCAATGTTCAGGCATCAGGAGACAAGCTCTGCAATGTTCTGTGACGGTCAAGATACACGGAAATTGAATGTTCGTAAATGGCTTGCATTTGAGCACCAATATGACTTGTTCTGAATCCTGAAAGGAAAGGAACATTGAAAATAAATTTCCCACACAGGAAATCACAAATATGCCAGGTAGCTCATGGATTCTAGATGTGCAAGCGATTGTTAGCAATCAGGTTTTCCACTTATGTTTTCATGAGTTGATTCATGACTTTTCAAGGTGTAGTTCTGGCTTCAGGTGCCCCTTTTAAGTATTGTGCACATTGAATATGTGCTGTTTTTCACAGATTTGGATCTCTGCTGGTCAAAACCTAACCAAATTAAAGCGTTTAAAGAATAACTTATTTTATGTCTTGAAAGCAGTGTTGCTCAACTCTTTGAACTCCTCCTCCCTTGTAATAATCATAAAATCTCACTCTTCCTACAGCTACCTGAGTCTCATGAGCCTCCTTTCCTGTTTAACCTTTCCATAGTAGTCACAAAGCATTGTGTTGTAAAAGTGGCAGTTTTTACTTTTAGACCTAAATTATGCTAAAATACTGCATGTGCTTCTTATCCCAGTTCCAAAGGTTATGACTTAGGCTCTTGACTACTGGGTTTCATTGCAGCTGTGTGAACAGAGGCACTGGCAGTCCAATCAGTGAAAACTTTAGTAAGATGCTTCACGTTCCTCGTTTGACTGAGCTGCAAGGTAGTATTTCCACTGACATGAGCTCAGTGCTTTCCCTGGGAGCTGTTCTCTGATCAATGGGCAGCACCCTGACAATAAAGTTTAATATGAAATCTCACCATGGCCACTATACTGATGTCAGGAAAAATATGACAAGAACACAATCTACCTCTGTTTTTATTTAGCTCCACAAATATTCTCTTTCTGGATAGCACAAAAACTACAATGTCAGTCCTAGATGGATGTAGTCCATGTGAATAGACTTGAGGGGGGATAAGAGCTAGAAGGGGCTTAGGCATCATTTAATTGAGTTTCTTCATTTGGCTAATGAGAAAACCAAGGCAAAAATAAACTTAGAATCATATGTTTTCCTGATTGTCAACCTGACAATAGCTCAATATAACAGGAGTTCCCATGCAAACCTTTGCTGTTTCATTTTGCTTATTAATAAACAATTGAGGTTTAAACAAATACATAGATATTCAAAGCATGTCTCTAAGTATGTTTTATTAAAACTCTATGAGGCAGATACTGTCATTATCCTCATTTTTAAAGATAAGAAGGTGAGGCTTACAGGGTGTATGTGACTAGTCTCAAGTTCAGTTCTCCAGGAAGTGGCAGAGATAATATTAAATTTGGGTCTTTTGATCCCAAAACCCATAGTATTTCCACTGTCCTTTACAGTTTAGAAAAGTCAAGAAAATTGCTTCAGGCATCTTTGAATAGGGTGTACATTTTATTTGCAAACCAGATGCATTTGTATAAGAAATAAGCAACTCTCTAACATGAGTTCTCATGCAGTCCCAACTTCTATTGTCACAACAAAGGGCAAAGTTGAAATAGAATCAGTGCCATTCAGTGGTTAGAAATACAGCACTGCCACTTACTTCCTCTGTAATCCAGGGCAAGTTCTTGAACCTCTCTTAAGCCCTCAGTTTACCATTCGAAGACATGGGACGTTAATATTGACAGTGCCCACTGCATCGCAGAGCCTGGCGAATGTCACCTACTCTTGGTGTCCAGAGGTGGGGGTGCTGGCCAACAGTGCTTCAGTGGATTGCAAGCTGTCATTGTGCTTTAGGGGAAACCTGTCCTTGAGGCTATGAATTTTACTAACTCTCATGACAAGGATACTCACAAGAAGAATGTAAGTAGAGTTCATAAACTTACATTAGTAAAGGAAAAATTTGATCTATTCATTCACTAGAAGGAGAAAAGCATACTGAAGAGAAAGTATAGTTTTAAAAAGGGCAAATGAGAATTACGAAGTGAGATTGCAGAAATAAGTCTTAATAGGCTAGTAATTAAAATAAGGACATATGGGTTATACTCACTTGTAGGCTGAGAGATGCCTCTCCCCCCAAGATAGCTGTGTCCTAGTCCCTAGATCCTGTGACTCTAACTTTATATGGCAAAACAAAAATAAAAACAAAACCAAATCCCCCAAATGAAATAAATAAAAGACAGCAGATATGATTAAATTAAGGATTGTGTAATGGGGGATTATCCTGGATCATCACAGTGGGCCCTAAATGCAATTGTAAGTGTCCTTGTAGACAGAGGTAGAGGGAGATTTAATACAGACAGACACACACAGACACAGAGAGAGAGAGAGAGAGAGAGAGAGAGGTGGCCCTACTCACACCTTGATTTCCGACTTCTACCTTCCAGAAATGTGAGAAAACAAATTTCTGTGGTTTTCAGCCACAAAGTTTGTGATAATTTGTTGCAGTAATTGCAGGAAATTAATATATTAAGTAGAAGAAAGGAATCTCCCGGATGAAAATCGAAGATCCAATAGTATGTTTTCCATGACACACACAGCAGTGATATATCAGATTTGAACTACATAAATGGTATGCCTGAGATTATGTTCATATGAACTTGATACCTACAAGTATCAATGCTTCCTTTTTAATTTATAAAAAGATTTAAAAATATTTAGCATGCACGAGGCCACAGAAAATCATAAATTCAAAGAATCAATATTATGCAAATCCTATCGATCATAATGCAGGAACAGAAACCAATAAAAAGAAAACAAACTAAAATATTTCCTACAACTTGAAACTAACTCACTAACAAATAACTCTTTGATTACAAAGAAATTATATGAAAAATTACAATAGTTACAACTGTTAAAAGTTACAATAGTTAAATCTGAATGACAATAAAAATACTAGATTTCATCATTTGTAGAACATGACTGAAGTGGTATTTATAGGCAAATTTATAGTTCTAAGTATCAGAAAGAAAAATATTGAAATAATCTAAGCTAATATATATATATATAATAATTCAAGAATTTTTTTAAAAGAGCAAAACGCCCATGTCAAGAAGAAAACAATAAGGGTAAATAAAATGAACTAGAAAACAGTAGGAATAATATAAAATCAAAAGCTATTATCTTGAAAGAATTAGTTAGTAAATAGAGCACTTTGATCAAAGAATGCAGAATATATCAGGAAAATAACTACAGATAGGACAGAGTAGAAAATAATAGAGAATTATGGACAACAGAATCAATATAGAAGGATTGATTATTTAGTAAATCAGTTTAGGAAATTTGCTTTACTATTTGAAAAAATAAAACTGGATGCCAATTAACATGATATATTTAAACTGCATGTTTGTCCAACTTCAAGTAAAGAACAAAGCTATGAAGATAGTAGAGGTTATATCTTTATGACCTACAGGTTAGAGAAGGGATTCTTAAACACTAGAAGGTAATCTTTAAGGCAATAAGTACATAGAATTGATTATATTTTTAAAATGAGGATTTCTGTTCTAAAGAATAAATCATGAAACAAATGACAGACTTTGAGAAAATATGCTCAAAACTGACAAGAGCCAGGTGCCAGTGGCTCATGCTTGTAATCCTAGCTACTCAGAAGGTAAAGATCAGGAGGATCACGGTTCAAAAGTCAGCCGGGCAAATAGTTTGGGAGACCCTCTCTTGAAAATACCCATCACAAGAAAGGGCTGGTGGAGTGGCTCAGTTGGTAGAGCACTTGCCTAGCAAGCATGAGACCCTGAGTCCAAACCCCAATACCACAAAACAAAACAAACCTGACAAATTAATGCAAAATGAAAAAATTTATAAATTAACAAGAAAAAAACAGAAAATGTTTCTAGTTTTCAGTGGAAAAGTAGGCAATGGTTTTGAGCATGGAATTCCTAGATGAACTCCCCAAAGCTAAGAGGTTTATGAGGCAATGAGCAAAAGCATTAGTACTTAGAAAAGGCAAATGAAAATATGACTATCCAGGGAAGCTGGATAAAGCTAAACTTAGGTTGGGATATGAGGTTATGAGAATCCTGTATTTCTATGGTTGAACAAACCCAAGAGCCATTCTGGACTGCAATGTGACAGAAGTCAACCCAGTGAAGTACATGATGGCCCAGTACTGATGTTTCTGACTAGTTATCATCCTCAAGAAAAATCTCACACAGGTCCTTAAGTGGAGGAGGACCCATTGTGGCATTATTTATGGTAGCAAGATGTCAAGGGTGATGTAGATTTCTCACTGGTGTCACAGACAAGCAAAACGTGATTGCTGCACATTCCGTTATGCCATCCACAGGCGAGATGTCTGCTCAGCAACACGGCCAGGTCTCTAGCCATGAATAATGTCCCATTATTTCCACTGCTAGTTACTTCTCATGGGTAAGATTTCAATGTAAAAACTACTTCACTGAGAAGCTTTGTGTGGTAGATTAGGCGGCCACAAATGTTTGCTTCTCTTTCCATTTAGAGAAGGAGCCTAGTCCTCTCCCCTCGAATGGCTGGCCTTAGTGACATGCTTGTTTACTAGAGTGTGGTGAGGTTAGTTAGCTTTGACAGTTGGGTCCCAGCCTTGGAGAAGACTGGTGGATTCTGCCCTTCCATCTTGAGCACTCATTAAGACATCCAGCAACTCGGGAGCACCAAGTGAAGGTATTGTAGTCACCACCCCAGATGAGCTCCTGGCCAAAGCCAGCAAGTACAGCCAGCTGTGTGGACCTTGGAGTCCAGCCCAGGTGAGCCTTCTGACAATGACAGCCCCCATCGCTAACTCACTGTAGCCCTATGAGAGACCATATGATGGTTAATTTTATATGTCAACTTGGTTGGGTCATGGTGCCCAGATATCTGGTCAAAAATTATTCTGCATGATTCTGTATTTTTTTTTGGATGAAATTACAATTTAAGTAGGCAGACCTTTTTTCTTTTGGGTGGTGGTGGTGGTACTGGGGTTTGACTCAGGGCTTCACACTTGCTAGGCAGGCACTCTTACCACTTGAGCCACTCTACCAGCTTAAGGAGGCAGACTGAGTAAATCAGATTACTCTCATAATGTGGGTGGGCCTTATCAAATCAGATGAAGACTTTACTTAGGGACTGACCTGCCATGGGCATGAAGGAATTTTGTCTGCAGATGCTGCTTAGACCCAAACTGTAGTTCTTTCCTGGGTTCTAGCTGGTCAGCCTCCCTTCTGATTTTGTATGTACCAAATCTCTCTACAATTCTGCGAGCCAATTCCTTAAAATAAATCTCTCTATAAATAAACAAACATCCTGTTGGTCTGTTTCTCTGGAGAACCCTGACTAACACAGACTCCGAGCCAGAAGTGCTCAACAGAGCCCAGTCAACTCTCAGAACCATGAGAGAGAATGTCTTATCCTGCTGCGACAATGGGATACTATGGAGTGGGTCATTCATAAAGAACAGAAATTGATGTCTCATAGTTCTGGAGGTTAGGGAGTCCAAGACTAAAGGGCTGCATCTGGTGAGGGCCTTGAGCTGCATTATAACAAGGCAGACGCCATCACAGGGCAAGAGAGCATGTACTCCAGAAAGAAGGTGGGAGCAAGAGAAAGTGCACGGAGAGAACTCATTTTTATGACAACCCACTCCTGCAATAACAGCATTAGACCATTCACAGGAACTGCTTACCTCCTGAAACTTTCACCTCTGAGTACTGTTACAATGACAATTAAATTTCAACAGGAGCTTGGAGGGGGCATCGAAGCCATAGCAGGTGGCAATGAATTACTTTAAGCCTCTAAGTTTGGAGTAGATAGATAAATATACATCCTAGCTAAGTGTCTGCTTTGGAAACAAAATTGTTAAGTCATTGAAAAATTTAACTGGGCAAATAGTTCTGAAACTTCTTCTCTGACCTCTTAGGCCTGGATTCTGACACATAGCTAAAACATATTCCACCTCAGATACAAAGGGACCACCAGCTACATTTATTTTTTGAACTTAGTGTTTCCTACAATGTGATCTCACTGAACACAGCTTTATGTCAGGAAACCAGTGGTTCTACCAACAATTTGTCACTGCCCATCTTATGCCCACTGTACCCCTTTCCAGCTTCCTCCATTCTTTTGTTGGCAGGAGTTGAGAGCAGGCTTCCATTGTTTTAAGTTTTTAGTGGATCCATTTGTTATCCTCAATTGCAGCTAAGGTAGAGTGGTTGTTACAGCTAGTGGATGTATGCCACCTTGGCTACAGGCATTTAAGTGAACAGATTGCCAGGAGACATTGGTAATAGCAGGTATGTGTCATAATTTTGATAGACAACTCCTTATAAGAAATGCACTTTGGTTGAGTGAAATCCCTTGTATTGAGTGGAACAAACAGAAATTGTGTTCCTTTTATCATTTGTTGACAAGCAATTTTCTCAAATAGGTGAAGGGGAGAGCTATTGAGAAGACTTGAAATTTCTTTAGTCCAGGCTGGACACATGGCACCTCCTCTGTCATGAACTATGCTTCTTGGACCATAAGCCTTTCATCTGCTCCAAGATGACAGAACCTTGAGGGCAGACACTAGCTTTTCATTTCTTCCAGCAACCATCGGAGGACCAGGTCACCCAGTCCAGAGTTAAATATTTGTGGGTTTGAAATACATGTCTCTAACTTTTCTTTGGTTGATTCTTTTTAAAACTATAAACAGGAGTAAAAAGGAATGGGCTTTTTGTTTGTTTTGTTTTGCTTTTTAAAGGAAAGATTTGAAGAGAGAGAGAGTTACGCAGGCCTTTGTGGAACTGTAGAAGAAGCTGATGGAAGAGGAGACAGGGTTCTGCATTCTCTCCAATTAGAAAAACAAACAGGTTATTCTGGATCTACTCTTACAGAAGCTCAACTCAACTTCTCCAAGATGGGATAAATTATAGTTCAGAAATGTTACAGAAATGTTACTGTGTTTGTGTGAAAGGAATGAACTGGCTTTGAGGGGAGCCAATCTGTGGGGATTTTTGATACCACAACAGGTTTTAAAGGAAACTTATGTCCTACTTCTTGGGAATTTTCCAGACTTACAGAAGTTATTGCACCATAAGACTCCATTGCTCCTGCAGGAAATGTCAATTCTAGACAGGGATATGGTATTTTGGTGTGAACACTCTAAGATGGTTCTCAGGAACATCAAAAACTGTGTGGCCATCAGAATCAGGGGAGCCTCCCCCTCCTCACTTGTAAGTGGCATAGTCACATGGCATGGGGAAACCTGAAGTTGATGGAGTTAAGAGCTGGGTTTTACTCCTATAATATAATACACCTGCTTTGTTAGGGGATCACTGTTTTTGCCTGTGAGTTATTTCCTTATTTATAGAAAAGATGAATGGCACAGGAATCTATGATTGTTGCTAGAAGAACACTCATTTTAAGAGTGTCTTAATCTCCCTCTACAGGATACTAGCACCTGTTCTGGCTTTGTAAAGTACTTCTTGACTGGTTTGCTTCCTTCTCTATCAACTCCCTGATGGCAGTGCCCAAGGATTGTTCTGGGTTCCGTCCACATGTTCAGGTACACTTCAGTGCATTTTATGTGAGAAAGTCACTCCTCTCTTCTTTCTTTGTTTTCATCTTTTTCCTTCCTTATTTTGTTTGGATGATTTAAGACCACAACCATGTCAAGGCATGTGGTTCAGCAGATCTGTTTGGAGAAAGCACACATGATTGTGAACTTCTGCAGTGTATCATGAAGAAAGGAAGAAAGGTCCTTGGCTTGCCGACACAGTTGGAGGAGGTGGAGTGTGGCACAATATCATTTGGTCCACATAATCCATCCTTCAGTTCTCCCTGCTTTCCTAATAATGTTCTGGGCAGCTCAGGTTTCAATTTGTCAGCAAGGACAATAAATTGCTAATGACTGCTGGCCTCTTCCTATTCTTAAGTTATCTGCTAACCCAAAGAGACAGATTCATTCAATTTGGAAAATGTTAATAAGGTGCCAAAAATATATTCTGCAAGAATAAAAAAAAGCTTTTTTGAGTGACTGTGGATCATCCTTTCCAAACTTGAATTCCCTCTGTCCCTGTTTGTGCAGGTGAATTAAAAGACTATCAAGGCAGTAAATGTTTCTATTAACCTAATTAAACAGTGTCTGAATAGAGAAGGGGTAAAAAGGAATGAATGTCCATGATAAAAGCTAATAACCATTTGTTTTTTTTTCCTCTAGAAAATTAGTTCTAATACTTTGATTCTGTTATTTGGCTAGAACTGATTTTCTGAGATTAGGAAGTTCCTCTAAGTGTGCTTAGCTCATTTTTTGCTTTACAGGGATGGATGTTAGTCTTGATGACAGCTAGATTCCTGGTGATGGTGTTTCTCTTACTTCTTTCCCTTCACCCATTACCCAGATCCTTTTATGAACAGGAAGGGAATCCTGGGTGAGAGAAACTGGAACCTGTGAGCAATTAACCTTATTGCAAAAAGAACACTTGACATAATTTTCCTCACTGAGATTTGGGTTTTATAACTATTTCAGTAATGTTTTATGCCTAAGCAGTAGTGTGTGTACTGGTAGGCAATGTTTTCTAATTATTGGATCAAATAAATGGCAGAAATATTCTGTTGTTTTATACCCTTTGTATGAAGATTATGAGGTCAATATCTTCTAGAATGTCATAGAAGAAAAATGCTTTCTTCTCCCGAAGAACTTATATTATTTCTCTAAAGATTTTATTTATGCATTTACTTAATGCTTTTTTTCCATATTAGGAAGGAATCAGTAAGCCAGAGTGGTTTAACAATAGTTCAGATATTTAGTGTATGAACTGTTTTTTCTTAGATTTTTCTTTTTCTTTTTTTTTGGCTGTGCTGAGGATAAAATGCAGGGTCTCAAGCATGGTAACCAAGTGCTCTACCACTGAGCCACATCTTCCTCTCCACCCCCATTCTTTTTTTTTTTTTTTACAAGGGAAAGCATGAACACAGTCCCCCATTACCACAAATTATACAATTGAGTTTTGCACATTTGGGAAAATTGCAGTGCTCAGCACATCTGGAGTGCAATGGATAAGTCTCGCCCTGTGAAAACTACATTCGTGATCTTGGTATCTCCCCTGCCAGGTAAGTATACCCCCATTCTTATTATAAGCTCTTTGTCACATTTTTTGCAAGTAGATCTGATACAAGTAAAATCAGTGAACATATACCTTGTGTTCTGATCCCTGTCTTTCTATCTGGACTTTCTACTAGATTTGTTTCTAATATGTTTCACTTCAGTGGTAATTTGTTATGCTTGCTGTGTTTGTTTTCTCTGAGTTCTCTTTTTCTGTAGCATGATTCCTCTAAAGAGTGGGAGAATTATTTGTGACTGTATTTCCAGATAGATTATTTGATGTAGGCATTAGTCATAGAGACTTCAAAAATATACTCATTCCATTTGATTTAGTACTATAAATTACAGCAAATAGTATTAAAGACATTTTAGTGGGTATGCTAGGCATCAGGCAAGGTTTTGGCAGGTTGAGACAAACACTTGGGCCACAATAAAGCTGACTTGTCCTGACAGCCCTTTAACTAACCTGGGTGAAACAACATAATAGATTTCTATTACAAATGACATAAGAGGTGCTTTTCTTACGTTGATTTTCTTAGGGGATCTACCTTGTACTACCAGATGGCTGATACAGCCTGGTTGCTCAGGTGTTTGATGAATCAAATGGAAACCACTCCCTGCCACACTACAGGAAGTGAGTTAAATACTGAAGCCCAATGCACAGTGGCAGCTGCAAACCTGCTGGAGAGCCATGGACTATATTACAATTTTGTCATTTTGGTGTTGATAATTAGTAAGATAAGCTGACAAACCAACCATTCAGCTGCCTCAAGGGTTCAGGTGAGTATAGTAGAAAATTCTAATTATATTCTCACTAAGAGATCGGATTTCTCACTGGATGTCCCCCTCCCCGTTCTGATAAAGAATGTTTTATTCTCTGCCTGATGAGACAGGTAATAGCCTTGGCACAGCTTGGTAGCTGGAGGTTAAGTTACAGAGGTCTTCATGGTCTGTCCCTTTGGTTTTGCACTTTGCTCCTATAAAACCAGAACACTTGTCCCTGTGTCTTGTCATAGTCTCACCCAGGTCTGCCTTGGGGTTTTAGGTTCTTTCTCTCTCTCTCTCTCTCTGAAAGGCTCAATGAATGATAAATATTTTACCAAAGATTTTGAAGGAGATGATTGAGGTGTAGGAGAATCTTAATGGCACATCATGTAACAAAATCTCTAATCAATCACCTTATCCATCTGTTTTTCCTCAATAATTCTCCTCTTAGATCAGGGTTCTATTTCTGTCATTCTGTCTACCTTTTCTTCACATTTTCTCTCTATACCTTTCTGTTTTCCTTTGGGCTCCTTCTGTCCATTTTGCTATTTTTCTCACGTGAAGCAATCAAGCCTTCCCTGATCTCCAAAATGCATCCTATATGTGCTCAGCCTAAATAAACAAAAAGTCTTCTACAATAACCACCTCTCAGAAGCTGAGGAGGGGTGAATGTAAATGAGTTACATTCATTAACATAATTTAATTTTTATCTCTTCAGTATTTTTCCTTTATAGTTTTGGGAATATTCTGAAAGGTCTTTAGCTTCTTGCCTCATCAGTAAGGCAAATACTGTCTTTCTATATTCAAAGGATCTACATATTACTCAGAAACAGTCCAGAGAAAAATAGGAAAACCTGTATTTACTCTTTTTCATCTTCTCACTTGCCTCTACACCACCTTTTCCCCACCCCTGCCTTCTATTATGTGTCCATTTCACACATTCTCTCTTCTTTATCCTTACTCTTTTTCTCTTTCCCTCTATTTTGTTCTTTTTCTTTTTAGATGATAGAAATCACAAGCTATTCTCTCTTGACAGTTATGATTAAAGGACTGTGCACCTGCTCAGGTAGAATAAATGCTGAAGCAAGTATTTATGCTAACTAATACAGTCTCGTTTTTTGCCTTCAAAAACAACTCAGCAGCTCAGAAAAGCCACCCCTCAAATAAGCATATTAAACATTTCACATTCAAGCTGTCTGTGATGTCAGAAGAGGTGCTTGACTCTTGACTCCATGAGTAGTGTTGGAGTACAGGTGCTGTTTCTGCAGAGATGAATGGATGTTCAGCTCAGGGAAAAGGGAGAAAGGGGCTCTTTTCTCCATAAGAAGGAAAGCAGAGGAAAGGGTAGAGACAAGAAGGTTTTAATAAGAAATGGCTTAGACACCTCCTTTCTCCCCTCCCCCAGATTTTATAAACTCCAGGGACTTGAAGGACGAAGTTAAACCACTTTAAATTACCAATGCTCCTTAGTTTGCTTCTCATTTCCAAAGCCATCTCCAGCCCTACTTAGGCTTTTCATCTATTTTTTTCCCCCTCTGATGGGAAGAAGCAATCTTCCTAGACATCTAGGCAATTAGTATGTAAATTTCACTGGAGAAGCACAGTGTTCTCTTTTAAGGACAAGCTGCTTGCAGATAGGACACAGGTCTTGTCTCTCCCCACACTTTTGCTCCCCTCATCCTTCTGTCCCACCTCCCCTCTTGCCCTTGCCTTCATAAATGGTCATAAAAAGTGCCATCACCACTGGGTATCATGTCACGTGAATCTATTGGCTCTCCTCTCCATTTCTTTTTTCCTTTCTTGCAAATATCATTGTTATTATTGGTACAAGACATTGTTTGGTTTGTGCTGTAGAGGTCTCACAGTTCGGACTTAGCAGAATGCCTCCCTGAAGTGAAGCTTAGTATTTTCCTTGCTCCTTGTATTTCCTTTTAATCTATATTAGGTCTAAAGTTTTGATAGATTCAGCACTGCATTTGGGGGTTAAAACTATACATCCAGGTGGTGTTATAAGCTTCCAATAGGAGATGTAACATGATGTTCAGTTGTCTTTCTGTTTCCAGTTTAAAAGTCAGTCGTTATTGCTTGGATCCAGTAATTCTTTAGCAGTTGTGAATGATATTTTAATTCATATTCCCTTCATCTACTAGTCTTTTAGGAAGACTCCTAAAAGATATTTTTCTCTAACAAATATTCAGTAAGATAATTTCATCTTTCTTAGGCTAGGTAGGATAAATACTTATTTCTCCTCATTCAAAAATTTTTAAAGTAATGAGCTAATTCTCTAGCAGCTTCTGAAGGTGACTCCTTTGAGTAGGCTTCTGCTAAGGTCAGACCTGGAAGCAGGGATCTGAAGGTGCAGAGGGTACCAGAAAAGGCCAGGAAGGAGTAAGACTGGGAAGGGAAGGCACATTATCAAGCCAGCTGGCATTGGGGTGGCTACTCTCCAGGCTGCCTGGGAATCCCTGGGTGCTGATGTAGAATGCTGAAGTGTATGTAAAACGCTCCCTCTTCTGTCCAGATGTGGGGCTTTGGAGGCCGGAGAAAGTTTTTGGCAAGCAAATGTACGTGCTTACAGTTGTCACTACCACTGAGAGATGTGGGTGAGGCACTGACAAAGACAGTGACAGTCCGTCTTTATTCTCAATTGGTTCTTCAAGGTGGGAGTTAGTGAGAATTAGAATTTAAAAAAAAGAAAACTTGCAACATGGGGACTGCTAGAACAATCTATGTCTCTGGAATGATAATTGGACCAGAGACTACAACCGTGTTTGTCATCTCTCTATCATTCATCCTAAATTCCCCATCACCTGGCCATCTGGTCTGACTCCATGAGCAGTGGGATAACTCAAGCCTTTGTCTGAGGGGTTGAAACCACTGGTCCCTTCATCCTGTGGGCTGTGGTTAATGTAATCTCTGGCATAAACCAAGGGATGTCTCCTGAACCAAGGAAGCCATGGTGCTCCTATGATGCAATCCTAACTTCCCATTGTGGTCTGGGCTGACTGCTCAAGCTGGCATTCTTGCTTGTTCAACTGTGGGCACAGAATGTGCCATGTGTGCATGTTTACTGGAATCCTTGCTATGTCCCACTTTTTAGAACCTTAATAGAGAAGGTCTGACCCCTGAATGCACCAATTGCTAAACCCAGGGCCAACCCTGATTCCTTTCAGAAATGACAGAAGGTAGAGCTTTACTTAAGGCAGCTCCAAGGCAATACTGTACCCTGTTTAATTCCCTCTTCTATATCTCAAATCCACTTATATCCAGCCACATGGTCCAATAAAGAGACGACTCAATGAATTTAAATGTCAGTGTAAACATAGCTCAAACCACTCAGGGCCAGTAGTGTACCAACTTTCTCCCATTCTTAAAGTCTAAAGACAGCTTAAAACTAAAAGTGTTAGCTTGTTAGGTGAATCTTAAAGATGAATGCCCCAGTACTCCCTTTCTTGTTTTACATTCTCAGTAGCAAGAGGGCATCCTTCTTCAAAGCCTGGCTTCCCCCTATAACTCTGCAGTCTCTGGGAACCCACCAGAAGGATCCCAGTCTCTACCTCAACTTAGTCCTACGCCAGCAGAAAGACTTGCAGAATTCCCACAGTACTAGCCCCAAGCTCATCATGTTTAGGAAACACATACAAATGAGCTAAAACATTTCTTTCTGTCAATAGGGATTTGTTTCCTTTCCAGCCAGCTCAGTTTCTGCCTTGCTGGGGCACTTACGGGATTCTCCCTCATCCTCCCTTCCCTGAGTCAGGTAATTCACTCGGGAGGGATCTTCTGATAGACCCGACTAGGATCAGATGGCCATTATTCTACCAGCTCCACTTTATCCTATCATCTCCCTTCCTTGCACCTAATCCTCTGTAAATCCTAGACACAGTTTTCTCACTGTGTCACCTGGGTCTGCTTTCCGGTATCAAAACTCACTTCCGAATTCCTGAAGTATCTCCTGCTAGTTTTCCTCGTCTTCCCCTTTGGCATCAGTGTGACTGTTCTGTAAGTGCCAGTGTCCAAGGGTAGTTTCCCCACTGCTTATATTAATTTGCTACCTGCCACTCAGAGAGACTGGCCCTGGCTGAGCTTTGGTGTCCCCAGGGTCTCACTTCTGTGACTCTGTAGTTTCCCCTGACTTCTTCTGGTAGGTCACTTTGACCCCATCACCTTTTCTGATCTGGTAATAACTAATTTGTCTCCAACCACTGCTTAACAAACAGTTAGGTCCAGGTATAGCTTCTTTTCCTTTCCAATCTGTTGTGGCCTTTGAGGTCTCTGACTTTTCTTCTAAGGCAAGCCTTTCCTCCCTGAAGTTTAAACAGTATGTCTTTTATTTTTATTTTTTTCCTTTTCTATTTTCTTTCCCATAGCCAGTGCTCTGACTGAGAGCTTGTTTCTTAAGCTGATTCAATTCTCCCTTGAGTCATGGAGTAAACCTAATTTGTAGAGACAGCGTGTTCCTGTTAAAGTCTTTTTAATTCCCTTCTAAGACTCTGGGTTTAAAATAAATTCCATGGACTTTCTCCCCTGATTTTCATTCTACAAAGATGACTTATTTCCGCTGTAATAAACCACACCATCTCTCTTGCAGTAGCCAGTTAGTTCCTCTGTGTTGGCTCATTGATAGAATCTACCATTGCTTGTGGTTGAATCCATACTCCAGGACTTTTATGCCTGTCCTTGTGTTATGGCTTCATGTGAGTGACTTTTGGAACAGATGGAGCTGACTGTAGTTTCTTAGTTCATCTTCCACAGTTCATATCTAGGCCCTAAAAGTCTAAAATAGAGGACTGTCATTTGGGTGACTGGTTAGTGCCTCACATGGATGCTCAGCACTAAGGTTTCAAGACCAGATTCACATGTTAATATTCTTCTGCTTCTGGGGAATATAGTTGTTCTTTGCAGTATACTGTCCTTAGCAGAAGTCCTGGCTGACACATTTAGAGAGAGAAGTAGGCCTTTATTACAAAAACAATTCCATAGACCTATATCTAGCAGCCCTGTGGATTAAAGCTTTGCCTGTTTGTGGTGAGCCTTCCCTGTATGAGGAGACTCCCTCTGCTTGGCTGAGCCTGCTCCACCCAGAGCCAAAGGCCTGTGTGCACTCCAGCAGCTGCTACTGCCTTCATGGTGTTCTGAATCTCAGATGCTGTCCTTGTACAAAAACTCCTCTACTTAGAGTGGTTTATGTCTTGAGAAGCCCACGGTAAATAAAAAATGAGTTTAATTCACCTAACCTACTGAACATTGTAGCTTAGCTTAGTCTACCTTAAATGAACATTAACACTGAGAACGTTTTACACTGACCTTCAGTTGGACAAAATCATGTAATGCAAAGCCTGTTTCATTCTAAGGTGTTGATTATCTGTTTTAATTTATTGCATACTGTATTGAAAGTGAAAAACAGAATGGTTATATGGATATACTTTTGCACCATCAGAAAAGACAAAAAATTGTAACTTTAACCATTGGAATTCGGAGGTCATCTCTATTTGCTCAGGTTTGCTCCATTTTTGGGGTTCTGGGCTATGAATCCTAAGACTCGCCCTCTTTGCATTTTGGCCAACTGAACACTAAAAACCAAACTGGAGAGAGATGGCAGCATCAGCTTTACTGTGCCAGCCCCTTCAAGTTCATGGATGTGCCACTGGATGACATCACATGGATGTGCCATTTCCTGCTCGACATGGTACAGATGCAAACCTTTCTCACTTTGAAGCTGATGAGTATGAATTAGCAAAGCAGTATCCCACATTGGGGAGCTAGCTTAGTTCCACCAACGAGGTCTTGGTTCCCTCCCACTGAACATGAATGTCACTGAACATAGACATCAAGCAAGGCCATTCTGCAATCATGATGGATCAGGACAAAAAACAAGTTCACTCTAACCATGTCTGAGTCCAGAAAAACACAAGCATTTTCCAGACCACAAAATATCAAACATCTCTTCTTCTGGCTAGTATGAGTGAATGCTCTTTACCTAGGACAGCTTGAGCTTGGTTTAATCTGCCCCCACTTTAGAGAAAACTTATTAAGATACTCAAAGTTAGAATTACCCTACCTCCTGTAGCTATAATTCAGAGGAATGCCCCACCTTATACTTGCCCCCAGTCACCCAACACAGCAAAAATCCCCGAAGTCCCTTCTAACCCCTTCTATGTATCATGCATTAATTCTCCCCGTGTGCTTTTTTTCCTCATTAAAACAAGCAGTAAAAACAACTTGTGGAACTACTGGTTTGTCCCTGGTGGGTTTTGGCTGGAAGGCATTGGCACTAGGAATAGTTTACAGAAGGGGCAAAGACACTTCATTCTTTAGCTTCTATGAGAAAAAAAAGAAACTCCAGCAGTTTTCTCTGGCGTGGGAGATCTGGATTTGCTCACTAGTGAAAGCAGACAGAGGAAAAGGGCAGGGGCTAGGAGAGAAGGAAATCTTAAGACAGAGAATCAGGTCTGACCCTCCTTCCCCAAAAATCCCATCTTCTCCAGGCTGGAAAGACAGCAAGGACCTGTGCTATGAGAAACCCAGCCTCAGTGTTTGGGGGCTCTGAGAGTGAATGAGTGACCTCCAGCACCCTGCTTCACATGGGAACGTCCCAGCTAGTTGTTCCATCTGTGCCATTGCTGGTGGTGTCAGGTCACTCAGGTGAAGCAAACTCTCACCAACCACGTTATGAACAGCTCAGCATCAAAGGCTGTCTATGCGGTGCCAACCGAGATTGAAAAGGTGAATACCCTTGTCCCCTGCCCAGAATCCCCAGGGCATCTGAATTAATCCAGGAGGTAGGAGATGGGATCCAGAGAGAAGAACTAGTCCCTGAGAGAAGCATGTGGGTGAATTGGCCTCAGACAGAGAGAAAACACAAATGGATACTGGGGGCACAAAATTTAAATTCAATTCTAGAAGTCAATTCTAGTGTATATGTATTTGTATACACATATGTGTGTATGCCGTGGTTTGGATCTGGAATGTCCCCCCAAGGCACATGTGTTAGAGGTAGGTCCTTGTCTTGGTGCTACTGTAAGGTGTAGAAACATTTAAGGGATGGTAGTGGGAGGTCTTAGGTCATTAGGGATATGCCCTTGTAGGGGACTGTGAGCAAGTTTCTTCCCCTTTCTCTTTGCTTCCATCTGCCATGAGGTGAGTAACTTCCTCTGCCACCCACTCCTACTATGATATACTGCCTGCCCACAGAGCCAAAAGCAACAGGCCAAATGACCACAGACTAAAGCGTCCAAAACTATGAGCCAAAATAAACCTTTCTTCCTTATAAATCAGTTATCTCAGGTATTATGTCACAGTGCTGGAAAGCACAGAGGGTGCATACTTGTGTCTATGTACACACACATTTTGCCCATCAAGTGACAATCCAAGTCATCACCCTAGCACAGCTGCATGGCACGATGCTCTTGCCCCACACCTGGTTTGAAGTTCCATGGCCTGGGCTGGACACAAAATACTGGAATGGGGCTTGTTCTGACAGATTACCCAGGCTTGGGAAACAGAGAAGGATGACTGTGGGCTGTACTGGGGACTTGCACTTGAGGGACAGGGAGTGGGGAGGGAGGAGAAGAGGGAGAGAGAGACAGGAAGAGAAGTTAATAGGATAGAGAGAGGGTGAATATGCAGAGATGATTTAAGCATTCTTCCTATTTCCTTTAAAAATGCATAAATCTCATAAAAATTCAAACACCATTAAACATTTTGAGTCCCCATTTCTCATCGGCTGCGTGCAGTCTCTAGCTGGTGGTGGGCTCTAGCACTCACTCAGGGCTTGTTTGGTCTATGAATTCACTTCCTTGCTGTCACACAGCATGTGCTTGCTGCCTGCCCCCTCCCCCGCCAAAAATACTCCCCAAACTGGGGTCTTATTGCACACGTTGTTTGCAACCCTGATTTCCGCCTGAGGGATAGGATAGGAACATTTACCTTAGTCTGTTAAATTATGAAAACTTGTTTGTAATTTTTAGCTAAGCAATACACATACATTAATATTTGGAGTTTAATGAAGAACACCTGTCCTCCCTGTGCGTCCCTCTTCCCCAAACTTTCAGCTGTTGTTTTTAGTAATTATCTTGTGAATAGTATGCTACACTTATATTATTTCTTAGTTTATCACTCTTAGCTATACCTAATAGTCATTCTGATACAGATGAAATGATAGACTTGTTTTTCTTTTCTTTATTTATTGATGGTACTGGAGTTTGAACTCAGGACCTGCTGCTTTATAGGCAGGTGGGCAGGCACTCTACCGTTGAGTCACACCCCAGGCCCTTTTTGCTTTAGTTATTTTTGCAAATAACTAAAGCCTCAGACTGAGATCCTCCTACCTACACCTCCTGCAGAACTGGGATTATAGATGCATACCACCACTCCTGATTTATTGTTGAGATGGAAGTCTTATTAATTTTTTCCTCAGACTGGCCTCAAACCATAATCCTCCAAAATCCTCCACCTGAGTAGCTGGGATTACAGATGTGTACTACCATGCCTGGCATAGAGTTAGACTGTTCCTGCTCAATGCTCCTGCTGTTCCTCTTTCCACTCTACGAATATAGCTATGATTTTTGGTTAAATAAATGGAATATTCCTCTTCTTATAAAAATGTGAATTATTACATGAAATGTTTGCTGACAAACCAAGGTCCAGGGTATAATTAAATTTTTTGCCTTGCATATCTTTTTTTTCCTTTGCTTAGCTTTCTCTCACATTATGCAACAGGATTTAAAACAGCTTTAAAATTCTCCAACCCTGGCCAAACATAGCAAGCATCCAATCAGTGGTAGTCACTTTCCTGGAAGCCTCCATCCAACCAGTTCCTCTTTCAGCTGTTGTTCAGCTGTCAACCCAGGACTGCCTGCTCATCCCCCCAATACATGAACTCATCGGTGTCTCAATTCTCATGTCTTGGTTTTTTTGGATTGCCTCCTCTTTTTGGAGGAGGATATCTTTCATCACACTGCTGGTTGCCTGAGCCAATATCCACTGTTCCATTCTTACCAGACAAAGCTATATTTCCAAGGTTCCAACATGGATAGATGTGGTAATGAGGTGTAAGTGGGTGGGATTTCTGAGATAAATTTCCCTGTGTCCTTTCTTCTATTTTCTTCCTTCATCTGCCTGGCTGGTCCTCTGGTAGCTATACAGTGATCTTAAGGTTGAAGATATGAATAATGACAATCAGAAAGATAGAATGAACTATGTCTTTGATGATTTCTTAGCATAACATACTGGTTGTAGTCCCTCCTCTAGGTTTAGAGAGAGAGGGAGGGAGAGAGAGAGAAAGAGAGAGACAGGGAGAGGGAAAGGGACAGGGAGAGGGAAAAGAAGAGAGAGAGAGAGCTGTGTTTAAGCTGACTGTATTTAAGCTTTGCAACAATTCCTAACTAATAAAATTGCTTCCTAAAAGCTGCATGGAGATAATTTATAAAAGACATTGTATATCTGAAATGGTTTTATTTCCCTACAAAATTGTTAGTTTGATTAGGTATAGAATTGCGGAAATCGCTTTCTGTCAGATTTTGCAGGTGCTGCTTCGTTGTCTTCAAACATTCACTGTTTCTGTTGGGAAGCCAAGTGCCACTCTGACTCTTGATTCTTCTTAAAGGAACTTTCTTTTTACAGCAGGTGTTCTGAAATCTCATAGCGATGTGTTTTAGAGAGGATCTCTTTTCACTAAATTACTCTGGACAGTCAATGGGCCTTCTCACACTGGAAATTAATATTGTTAAGTTCTGTATTATTTATTTACTAATAATTTCTTTGTATTCTCTTTGTATCCCTGGAACTATTGATCAGTTTTGGTCATGGAAGAATCCCCTAATTTTCTTTCTGATTTTTCTTTGTCTTTTGGGTCAATTTTCTGAGATTTCCTCAAATACCTGTTCTAACTCTTCCTTTGAATTTTTAAAATTTCATGGCATAATTTTCCTTTTTCTTTTTTGCCAGAGGCCCCCCCCCCCTTTTTTTTTTGGTGGGACTAGGGTTTTAACTCAGGATTTCACACTTGCAAAGCAGGCACTCTACTGCTTGAGCCATATCTTCAGCCCATTTTGCTCTGGTTATCTTGGAGTTGGGGTCTTATTTGTCCAGGCTGGCTTTGAAACTCAGTCCTTCCAACCCAGAGCCCTTTCTTGTCCATTCTTTACCCTTCTTTCTTCTCCTTTCCTTCCTTTTCCCACCTCTTTCTCACCCTCTTTCCCTTTCTTCCAGACACTGATCTTGTTTTATAGATTCAATACCTTCTCTTACTTCTGAAGATCTGAACTGTGGTTTGTGTTGGTCTATTATTTATTTAGTTTTCTGTTAGTGCCTGCAATTTCTCTGTTGCCTTTGAGTTTCTTCTGTGTGTTTTATTCTTGGTCTTCCATATCAGGCTCTCAAATATCTGAGAATTCTTTGTGATGTTTTCATACTTAAGACAAAGCACTAAGATGTTGACTGAAAGCTGTGTGTGAGCATCCTCCCCAACTAATAGATCTCACTTAGAATGACTACCCATCTATTTGGTAGGTCCCAATACTTAACACTTATGGATCATTTTTAAAAAAATTATTATTAACTTGATTTATGGTCAATAAATCACATACATTTATGGGATAAAATATAACATTTGATATATACACATGAAGTGAAATGATTAAATCAAGCCAACTGACATCCATCACCTTGTTTACATATCATTTTATGTTATGAGATTTGGAATTTACTCTTACTTATTTTGAAATATACAGCACTGTTATTGACTATAGTACCTGCTGTGCAACATCTCAGGACCTGTTCCTCCCACCTCTCAGAAATTTGGTGTTGTTTGATCAATAACTCCCCATTGCCTCCCTCTTATGCCCCAGCCTCTGGTGACCATCATTCTGTACTCACATCTGTGGGTTGGTTCTCTTTCATTAGATTCCACATTAAGGGAGAACCTGTGTTTTTTGTCTCTCTGTGTCGGGTTTATTTCAGTTACCATAAGTCCTCCAGGTACATCCATTTTGTTGCAAGTGACAGGATTTTCCCATTTAAAAAAACTGAATAATATTTCATTATATATGTGTGTGTGTGACATTTTCTTTATCCATTTGTATGTTGCTGGGCCTTTACGTTGCTTCTATCTCACCTATTGTGAGTAATGCTTCAGTGAGTGAGGGAGTGCAAATATCCCTTGTATACTGATTTCAGCTCCTTTGGACATGTGCTCAGAAGTAGGATTACCTGATCTTATGGCAGTGCTATTTATAGTTTTTAATGTATAAGAACTTCCATTTCTCTACATTCTCTCCAACACTTTACTATCTTTCATCCTTTTTTTTTTTTTTTTGACACAGGCCAGCTTGAACTGCCAAATCTGCTTCGGCCTCCTGAGTGCTCAGATTATGAGTCACTCAGGGTATCAAAATATGCAACCTGAAACATGCTTCTCTTTCTTTCTTTCTTTTTTTTTTTTATTTTTAATTTTTTTTTTATTTTGTTAGTTTTTCCCTAGCTACTTGGGAGGCTGATGTCAGAAGGATCTCAGTTCGAGGGCAGCCCAGGTAAATAGTCCCAAAACCCCCATCCCCAAAATAACCAAATCAAAATGGACTGGAGGTGTGGTTCAAGTGGTAGAGCACCTGCTTTGCAAGTGTGAAGCCCTGAGTTCAAACCCTCGTCCCATCAAAAAAAAATTATACTGTATTGTTTAGGGACTAGTGACAATAAAAACATCTGTTTAGTCACATTCAATTCTTTCTTTCCTTTCTTTCGCTCCCTCCCTCCCTCCCTTCCTCCCTCCTTCCTTCCTTCCCTTCTTTTTTTGCAGCACTGAAGATTGAACCCAGGGCCTCCAGCTTGCTAGATAAGCACTCTGCCACTTGAACCACGACCCAGCTTTTTGGTTTTTATTTTATTTATCCATTTTTGTCTTTAGGATAGTAATAGGTTTTATTTTCTCTTTTGTTTTCTCAGTGTATGCTAATTGTAAAAGGGGTGTCACTGTGACAGCTCCATACATGTATGTAATGTGCTTTGATCATATTCACCCTCTATTATTCTTTCTTATCCCCCCATTTTTTTACAATTTTAATGACTTTCATTATTCTATTTCTCATAGGTTGCATATGATTTACTTCAATCATATCCATCCCCCCAGTCACCCTCTCCTTTCAACTTCTCCCTCCTGCTGGTTCCCCATTTTACATTCATGCCTTTTTTTCTTTTTTAGGTCTGTGTTCTGCATATAAGAGAAACATGATATTTTTCTTTCTGAGTCTGGCTTATTTCACTTAAAATGATGATCTCCAGTTCCATTTTTCTGCAAGCAACAGTTTTATTCTTCTTTATGGCTGAATAATACCCCATTGTGTATATATACACACCTGATTTTCTTTATCCGTTTATCAGTTGATGGGTGCCTATGCTGATTCCATAGATTGGCTGTTGGGAATAGTTCTGTTATAAACATGGGTGTGCAGGTATGTCTATTGTATGCTGACTTAACATTCCTTCAGACATATGCTCAGTAGTAGTGTAGTGGGATCATATGGTAATTATATGTTTAATTTTTTGAGGAGCCTCCATACTGATTTCCATAGTGGCTGCACAATTTACATTCCCACCAACGGTGTATAAAAGTTTCTTCCCCACCACCCTTCCTCACTGCATTTATTCTCTTCTTTTAATATTTTTTATAACTTTTAAATTTTTGTAGCATTCCAAAAATTTTTTTATTTCTGATTTGAGGGGATTTCACTGTGATAATTCCATACATGCATGCAACATACCTGGAACAATTCACCCCTCCATTATATTCTCACTCCCCTTCTTCATTCATTCAACAAGATTGATAAACCTTTAGCCAATCTGGTTAAAAGGAGGAGGGAAATGCCCAGATTAATAAAATAAGAGATTAAAAAATAGGATGTAACAACAAATATCAATGAAATCCAGAGAATCATGAGGGAATACTTTGAAAACTTATATTCAAACAAACTTCAAAATCTAGAAGAAATGGATAAATTTGTAGATCCATTTGTTTGACCTACTGAAACTAAACCAAGAGGATATAAATAATTTAAATAGAACTATAAAAAGCAATGAGATTGAGGCAGTAATAAGGAGTCTCCCAACAAAGAAAAGCCCGTGACTGGATGGATTCACTGCCAAATTCTACCAGAACTTTAAAGAGCTAACAAACTTTTTCAGGAAATAGAAAGGGAAGGAACATTACCAAACTCATTCTATGGAGCCAGGATTACACTCCTAACAAAACTGCACAAGGACACAACAAGAAAAGAAAGTTATAGACCAATCTCTTTAATCAACATATACACAAAAATTCTTAATAAAATACTCGCACAAACTGAATTCAACAACACATTAAAAAGATCATACACCAGCTGGGTGCTGGTGACTCACACCTGTAATCTTAGCTATGCAGGAAGCAGAGATCAGCAGGATCACAGTTTGAAGCCAGCCTGAGCAAATAGTTCATGAGACTCTAGCTCAAAAAAAAACCCATTACAAAAATAGGGCTAGTGGAGTGGCTCAAGGTGTGGGCCCTGAGTTCAAACCCCAGTACCGAAAAAAAAAATCATTACAGTATGATCAAGTTGGTTTAATTCTTCGGATGCAAGGATAGTTCAACATACATAAATCAATAAATGTAATACACCACATAAACAGAATCAAGGACAAAAATCACAAGATTATCTCAATAGATGCAGAAAAAGCTTTTGAAGAAATTCAACATTCTTTCATGATAAAAGCTCTGAAGAAAGTAGGAATAGAAGAAATGTACCTCAACAAAATAAAGGCTATATATGACAAACCTACAGCCAACATCATACCAAATGGGGAAAAACTGAAACCATTTCTCCTAAAGTCAGGAACAAAACAAGGTTGTTTACTTTCCCCACTCTTATTCAACATAGTACTAGAACAGAGCAATAAGACCAGAGAAAGAAATAAAAAGGATTCGAATAGGGAAAGAAGAAGTCAAATTATGCCTATGTGCAGATGATATGAGTGTATACTTAAAAGACCCCACCAAAAAACTTGTAGATCTTTTGACAACATAGCAGGATATAAAATCAACATACAAAAGTCAGTAGCTTTTCTGTATACCAACAATGAACAGGCTGAGAAAGAAATCAGGAAAACAATCCTATTCACAGTAGCTTCAAAATCAAACAAACAAACAAACAAAAACAAACCCTAAGTGTATACTTAATGAAGGAGGTAAAAGTCCTCTACAATGAAAACTATAAAACCTCAAAGAAAGAAGTAAAAAAAGACACCAAAAGATCATTGTATCCTTGCTCATGGATTGGCAGAATTAATAACATGAAATGAGAGCAATCTATAGAGTCAATACAATGCCCATAAAAATCCCAATGTCATTCTTTGCAAAAGCAGAAAAATCAATTCTGAAATTCATAGGGAAGAATAAAAGACCCTGAATATCAAAAGCAATCTTGGGCAAAAAAGAACAACACTGGAGGTATCCCAATACCTGACTCCCAATATACTACAGAGCTGTAGTAACAGAAACAGCACTGTGTTGTTTCTGATCTTAATGGGTGCCATTCTCACCGAGGTGAGATGGAATTTCCACAATATTTTGATTTGCATTTCCTTTATGACTAAGGATATTGAACATTTTTATGTGTTTATTCACCATTGGTGTTTCGTCTTTTGAGGCTGTTCAATTCATTTGTCCATTGTGTATAACTTAATTAATTGTATTATTTGCCCTTTTGTGTATAACTTTTTGAGTTCTTTATATATTCTGGATATAAATCCCTGATATTAATTTTGTCAGCTGTACAGCTGGCAAAATTTTTCTTCTATTCTGTAGACTGTCTTCATACTGATAATTGTTTCCTGTGCTGTGCAGAAGCTTTTTAATTTGATGCAGTCCCACTTGTCAATTCTTGCTCATATTGCCTGAGCAACTGGAGTCCTATACAGAAAGTCATTAACTCTATTTTCGTAGCAGTTTTGAAGGTTTAGATCCTACATTAAGATCTTTGACTCATTTTAGTTGATTTTTATACAAGGTGAGAGGTAGGGATCTGGTTTCAGGCTTCTACAGTCTTCAATATCATTTGTGAAGCTTGGGCTGCATTTTTATCTTGTTTTTGAGCTAGGGTCTCACTAACTTTGCCAAGGCTGGCCTTGAACTTGAGATCCTCTTGCATCTAACTTCCAAGTAGCTGGGATTATGGGCTTGTACCACCACACCCACCAAGGTTAAAAATATGCCACTTTGGAATAAGGATTTTTTAGGGAGAAGGCAATAGCTCACTACCTTCTTCTATTTGCCTAACCAGAAGACAGAAATTTGCAAAGGTATCTCTCTTTCCTTTGCTAGGAAGGCTAGAACTCTGAATTTAAAAACATTAATTATGCAAAGGAGTTTCATTGTGATATTTCCATACATGTAATTAATGTACTTTGCTCAGATTCACCCCTCTTATTACTCTTTCTTATCTCCTTACCTCATTTTAAAGCAGTGTTTAATGGGTTTCATTATTTTATTTTCATACATGTGTATGAAGTACTTCAATCATAGTCACCGCTCGGCTTCACTCTCTATTTTTGCCCTCCCCCTCACTGGTTCACATCCCAAACAGAACCCTCCCCATTTTATACTCCTGCCATTCTTTTTATTTACTTTTTTAGACCTGGATCCACATCTGAGAGGGAATATATGCTATCTGTCTTTCTCAGTCTGGCTTATTTTGATTAATGTGATGATCTCCAGTTCAGTCATCTGTTTTTCTGCAAACAATATGTCATTGTTTTTTATGGCTGAATAACACTCCATCGTGTATGCATACCACATTTTCTTGATCCATTTATCAGTTGATAGAGACCTAGGCTGAGTCTATAGTTAGGCTGTGGTGAATAGTGCTGTATAAACATGGGTATGAAGGTGTCGCTGTTGAATGCTAACTTGTATTCCTTTGGATCTACATCCAGGAGTAGTATGGAAGGATCATATGGTAGTTCTATGTTTAGTTTTCTGAGGAACCTCCATACTGATTTTCGTGGTGGCTTCCCTAATTTACATTCCCACCAACAGTGTATAAGGGTCCTTTGCCCCTATCCCATCCTTGCCAGCATTTGTTGTTTGTTTACTTGATTGCCATTCTGCCTCAGTGGGATGGAATGTTAGTGTAGTTTTGATTGGCATTTCCTTTATAAAGGCCAGAATTCTTAATTAACAGGAGAATCAGCCCAGGGGCACCAAGCACCAAGAGAAATCTACATCACAAATTTTGCTAAATAATCCTTATCTTCTCTTAACTTTCTCTGCATATTTACCTCTCCACATGTTAGCCTTGTGGACCTTAAAATCCCTGAAGATATTAAGAAAAGGAAGAGGGTCTGCAAAATCCTGTCAGGCCTGGTGGACACAGGTGGTGGGGCAAGGCTCTCATCCTCCTGAATTTCAACCTCAGGATCGCGTTAGTTCAATCTTTACCTGCTTCAGTTTAGTTCCTTGTGGATGTGCTAATGCCATTCGAGTAATATACAACTTGGAGGATGCTTTGTTTCTTGCTTCTTGCAATTATTACCTGAAATGTATAACATAAAGTGAGCAATGACCAGTCAGTGATCTGTGCTATGCTTGTCAAACAATGCAGTTGTAACAACTGATTGACTGTAACTTCCTTCTTGTTACTCTTTTAAAAAAAAAAAAAATTAACATTTATAACCAGATCCTTGGGATACCATTTTGGAAGCACTTATTCTAGGCAACTAGAGTTTGAGATTTCCACAAGTGGTCACCCTCACTTTGTCTCTATAAGCTCTTTGATCTCACACTAACTGTGCTTCTCCTTGCCTTTGAGGTTGACAGGACAGCCTGAACCTCTCTTCCTTAGTCTTATCACTTCTCACACTTACTGTTCTTCATTGAGATGCTGTACAAACCTCAGTTCTGGCCACCCCATGAGTTACTCATCTTAGTCTCCCCATGTACGATGAATGTGTCAACAACTCTTGTTAATCTGTCTTTTGTCAGTTTATTGTAGGCCTGGCATTGAATCTGAAGGAGAGGTAGTTTTTCTTCCCCTATAGCCATTTTCCTGGAATCATCTGGTCTCTCCAAAGAATACCCCTATGTCCTCCTGCCTGATTACTTTCTGGTTACTTGGGTGTTTTTGAAGCTGAGCAAGGGACTGACTGGTGGTCTTCTGGTTCAGTAGGTAGACTTTAGCCACCCACTTGGCTGGGGCTTCATCTTATACTGACTTCCAATGTCCCCAGTCTCTTGTCTTTTCCTCACCCTCTAGGTTCTCAGTGTCTTTAGTTCATGAATCTCTTTTAGGGTCTGCAGTGTGAAATGGCTTGATTCTTACTTTTATCCCTGTCTGATGGCACCTGCTTTTTACTTTCTTATCTCTTCTACTTCTTCCATCTATATTCTAGCTTCTAAATTCTGTGTTTATTTCTTCTTCCATGTACTTACTTGTAATATGGTTTCAAATAAAATTAATTTGTATTTTTTAACTATGTTAAAATTTTAATAAACAAATTTCAGCCAAATAGGCAGTGGCTCTACTCAGGGGCACACCATTTCCAGCAAGAAATGAGATGAGAGGGAATAACAAGTGGCTTCAACCAAATGTCTTTTGAGATTGAGAACCTGAATCCTTCTCCTCTTTTTTTCCTCATTTTATTTTTAAAACTGCAGTCTACTTTAAGGTTTTCCAGTCTCATCTAAAGTCCTTTGGCTTTTGGGTTCATGAAAGGATAGCACTGGGACAGTCACAGTCTCCCTGCAGCATCAGGGGAGATATTTTAGCTGTGAAGACTGCACTATTGAAGTTTGTGAAGTGCATACAGGCCCACTGGGAAAGGCAGGCCTACCTGTCAGCCTTTTGTCCCCTACAGACATAAGGCGCTGGAGACATCGTGGGCTGCAGTCTTATCATAAGTGCTTCAGAGGGAGGGAAGAGGAGAGGAAGAGGCTGGCATGCTCCAGGAAATGAAAGAGTGTCTGAAGAGTGAAGCGACAAGATGGTAATCATTGCCAGGCTGGCTAATTGAGACTTGGCTTGGTGGGCTGACAGCAGAGGAAGAGCAGTAATCTGGTTTCAGAACTAAGATTAACAAGAAAGGGGGAAAAAAAGATTAAATTGAAAGTGGCATTAACTTTTTAAAGAAGCAGATAACGGCTGAGACGCAGGGCGGATCTATTCATATAGACAGCCTCACAATGGAAAGGAAATGGAAGATTAATCCACCGGATTCTCTTCACTTGGGCTGACTTCATATCCAAAGACCTCTTCTGAGCTGGCCTTTTCTTTCCTCCTTTTAGGGTCATTGCTGGACATGGAAGGGAAACATTTACGTTGAAAGAACTTGTGGGCTGAAAAGGGGTGATTACCTCGTGGTGCCAGAGAGATAGCTGTGTGTTACAGCTGCAAACAACAACGCTTAGAGCTAGCTGTTCAAGACCTTCAAGGACCTTGGCACAGAAGTCACTGGTTCAGCTGCTGCTACCTGCTGCTGGGGCTGAACCAGGGTTGGGGCATCTGAAACAGGATCACAAGGAATTTGTCCACTTGACAGGGACCACATGTGGAATGTAGGGATTTTAAATGTGGAAGGAAGCCACAGAGACAAAAACATTTAGGAAACAGAGCAGCTTACTTGCAAAGAGATTTTCCAAGGGAGCCCAGAATTATAAAGATTGCTCTTTAAATCAGATACATTACAGTTAATGAAAATGAAGAAATCAAGATGATCAAGCTGCTGTAACATCTTCATGGTTGGCAAACAGTTTCCCACTGACTAGTGCATACTCAAAGGTGCTCTTATATCTGGAAACATCAGAACCTGAGAAGTCAGGAATAAAGTTTTTTGTGGTTGCTATTTTTTTTTTAAAGGAGTCCATGATGGCTCAAGGTTTCATTTATTTTGGGAGCCACAGCTAGACAGATTTTGGTTTTGTTTTTTATTCCTGATTTGATCTCTCATTTTCTTGTCATTGTGATCTCATATGCAGAGAGCTTTTTGGCTGCAGGGCCTGCTGTCAGCAGAGTTACTCACGAAGGAGGCGTTAGTCCCATGCTCACAGATCAGACTACTCCTTAGTACCCCCCAGAGGTGCCCATTTGATCACAAGAGTTTGCTTAGCAATTTTATGATTCACACCACTAATTTGATGCTTTCCTTTACTTGGTTGGTTTTACTCATGTAGGTGTAACAAGGAATGTTGATTAATGTACAAATGCCTCTTGTGATGTGGTAATAAAATGAGAGCCATAAGATACTAAGGTTAGGGAGTTAGTTTCTGTCTGAAAGCTTTATAAAGCCTTCAGGGCTGGATTTTTATTCTTTTTATGTGCTAGAAGTATTTTTATAGTCCTTATTAGGTTGTTTACTGAGACTAGGAACCAAGAACTGTCCAATTTTCATCTGCAAGATTTCACCTGCAGTACCTATCATTGCAGGGGCTTTCTAGTTTCTAATTGTTCTTGGACAGCCAGAATGCGATGTTCTTTACTGTCTATGCATCTAGGGTTTCACAAGATATAAAACAGGTGTCAATTTCTTCGTAGAAAATTTATAGGCATTATTTTACATAGGATGTATAGTGTCTGTTCCTTAATCATAGACTTATCTTGCCCAATAAAATGAGATCTGCTTTTCCATCTGACATTTCTGGGCATAAATTTAAATTTTCCAATTATATTTCAGTAAAAATGAAGACATATTAAATTTATGCAAATAACATGATCTTAGAAAGTGTAATGTTTTGATAAAGTACTTGGTCTAATATTTAACCATTACTAACCCTACTCAGAGTTATTTTATAGAAAAGGCCAATTAATTTATGTCATCCTTTATAGAATTATTAATCTTAGATTTTTTATTATTAGCTTATAAGCTTATCAAGATCTTAGAATTTTTTTCAGAATCCTGATACTTCAGCTTGAAGATACTGTTTAAACAGTGTTTCATTCTAGTTTAATATGTGTATATCTTGTTAAATTGAGGGTTATAGAGGTTTCTCATATACCATTAAAAATACACCATCAATAATACTTTAGTCAGTTTCATTTGTTCCTCAGTAATTAATTCTTGTTTTGTTGATCTTAGTTAATTAGCAGCTTACTTTTTAAAAAAACATTTTTATTAGATATGATAGTTATGCAGGGTTTTCATTGTGACATTTCCATATATACATCTATTATACCCTGCTTTGGTTCAATCCCTCCATTATTCTTCCTTCTGCCCCATTCCTTTTTGTAAAATAACTTTAATAGGTTCCAGTGTTCCATATTCATACATGCATAGAAAATACATCAACCATGTTCACCCTCCTTCACCCTCTCCATTTACCCTTAACATGATCTATTTTATATTCCTGTCCTTCATTGTTTGTCTGTTCGTTGTTCAGTGGGTATTTTGCCCTGGTATTTTACCTTTAAATATATTATAATTAAATCAGTCTAATCCTGTCCATTACTCTTCCTCAACCTTTCCCTTCATTTCCCCCCCAACATTATTCAATAATTTTCAGTCTGTTTCATTGTAGCAGACTACTTTTATGACTTTATCTCCTTTTGGAGTGAGAGTTTGGAATAATTAGGCCCTTGGTACAGACTGATGGATGTCCATTGGTGGTAACTGAGTCAATCTACCCTGACCAGCTTGCCATCACTAATCTATTACCTTACCATTACCAGTTAAGAGACCATGGAACTCACTGGGACTCTTTCTATGTTTCTTCACGAAGACTCAATTTCTGATCTGCATCTTGCAGCAGGGACCTGTAGGCAACTTTGGTAGAAAAGCAGAAGATACTTTTCCATGATAAAGTTGAATGGCTTGGGTTAATTTATTAAAAGAACAATATTCTACATCAATTCTCTTGAGGTAGAATACATTATGAAATTTAAAATAAGTTGATCAATGATTACCCCTACAGAAAAAACATATTGTAGACAAGGTAGGCTTAAAATAATTCAGAATTTTTTGTGTGTATGTGAAAAGAAAACCACATTTTATGTAAAGTAGAATAGTATGTTAACATTTTTCATGCTGTGGTAAAACTGGAAAAAGGTTATTTTGTCAAGGAATCTCCTGATTAGAAATAGTATCTGAATTTCTTTTTACATTTTTACATACTTAAAACTCTTTAACTTCTGTTTAAAAGCACCGGAGTTCTCTTAGAATTACATCATGCCTATGACTTTCATTCCTTTGGTGTTTTTTATTTCGGAACTTAGTGATCCATTTAATTTTAAGTTAAATTCTTCTCCCTTGACCTTATGTTAGTCAGTTTTCTGTGACTATAACAAAACACCTAAGATAACTAACTTTAAAAAAGGAAATGTTCATTTTGGCTCATAGTTTTGGAGGTTTTGGTTCATGGTTGGTTGACCCATTGCTGTTGGGCTTGTGGCAAGGCAGTACATCATGGTGGGAATGTGTAACTTCTTCAGGGGGAAATCTCTCACCACATGAGCAGCTGGGAAGCAAGAGAGAGGAAAAGGACAGTCCAGGATCTCACTACCTCCTTCAAGGGCATGCCCTAAGTGAGCTAACTTCCTTCTCTAGCCCCACCTCCTGAAGGTTCCACACCACCCAATAGCACCAAGTGGAGACCAAGCCTTTAGCACATGGGTCTTTGGGAACATTTCAAATCCAACCATAGCACACCCTCCTCCACCCCACATGTTTTCCCTGAGATATGAGGGTCTGTAAGTGTTAGAAGTTTTAACAAAGAGCTGGCACAGTTAAAGCATTAGAAATTCAAATTGTTATTTCCTTTTGGAAATTATTGATTTAAAAATATATTATGTGCTTTTAGGACAATCAAAACAGAAGTGCTATTAAATCTAAGGGAATTTGTAAACTAATTTATTCATTTCCATTGGAGGTGGACAATATATACCAATATGTTCTCTGAAAATATTTTACACTCACATAATTAAAGAATCTTATCAATTTCTGGGCAAGCTAGAATTTCTTGCAGGATTTCTCTTTATTTTAACAAATGCTGTTTCCTGTGGTGCTTCCTTAATCAGATTGTGAGTGAAGCGCTCATCTCTAAGGTTTATTTTTCTTTATATCTTGACTTGGCTCATTTGGATATTTCTATGTAATTATCTAGTTTCTTTTAAGAGAGGAGAAGAAAACGAGAACCCTCCTGTTTACTGTGGCAGTCACACAGCATTGGACAAGCTGAAAGTGGTCCTTCCCTGCCCATCCCAACCCACATTCTGGCTCCTCCACACAGACATTATAAAAATCATACACACTACACAAACCCTCTTAGAGATCAGAGTGTTTGTTTTCAGAGGCATACCAGCCAGTTTTATTCCTCCAAATCTTTGTGTGCATTTCCTTCTCCTTGATGGTAGATCTGCATGCTTGAATTATATGTCCTATAGTATGTACACATTGTAGATTTTTTTTTTTGGATCAATTAATAAATTTCTGAGAGCGAGAGAAAGAATGAAAGCAAGAGAGTGACAATGAGCACTATTTGTGGACATGGGTATAGAAGGTACAATTATTTATAAATGATAAAAAAGGCTAATTACCTTCCTTTTGTGAAACAAGGAAAGGCCTTTTAAAAAATCTGCACACACACAGAGAAAAAGAGAAGTACTAGTCACCATTTCACAAGTACCATATGAGTCAGCAAAGCCTGATGGCTGGCAGCAGCTAAGTAACGGGAGGACCAGGAATACACAATGAATCTAAAAGCCACACTAGTTGGATGTTCCATGATTTATAAGCTACTTTCCATTCTAGTGGGACAAATACTGTTTTCTTCTAAAGCGGCTTTTTCATAATGGTGACAAACTAGGCACACACAGGCAGATATCAGAACCCTCGATAAAAACAAACCCTAAGAGACAATCATTTCTTGTTATCTTCCCTTGGACAGACAGCAGGTTCTGTGTCATCTACCACTTCCAAGAAGCCATATTATTGGACTGTGTAATCAAAATCAGGCTTCCAACAAAGTCATGAAAAATAGTGGCCAATGCTACCTGACTCAGAAACAAAACATGAAAGGGGATTTGGCTCAAGTAGTACAGTACTTACCTAGCAAGCACAAGACCCTGAGTCCAATCCCCAGTACTGGGAGAAGGAAAAGAAAAAAGAAATAAAACAACAACAACAAAAGAATCCAAAAACAAAGGAACAGAGTGAGACTGAGAGGTGCTTTGACATGGGATTCTCTCTGGAAGCTGGAAGTGATTTGCCTTGACATAGGTGCAGCTCCCCTATCTGGCCATGCGGTTTAGTTGGCTCTTTTGAATAAGACCCCAGGGCATCTTGGTGAAACCCCCAAATCACATGGTTTGTATTTTTTTTTCTCTTTTTATGATAATTTAAATTTCCCATGTTATTCATGGCCATGCTAATGAATAAAATCCCAGATCACTTGCTCTTGTCACTAGGAACAGTATTCAGCACAGTCCTCCAGGAACATTCCTCAGGACAATGATTTCCATCCTGGTTGTGGGATGAAGAGTTATTGTAAGGGATCCATCAGCACTTATATATCCCACATACTGGCTGCCAACTGAGTAAATAATAGGCCTCTCACTGAATTAACCAGTATTTTATGAGGATTTTAAAATGCTGTGATGAATAAAATACTAATTAACTTAGAAGCATATTGAATTCATGGTCCCTTTGTTAGTCATTATGTACTCTGACAGTGGATGCTAAAGTTGATGGCACTTGGTGGGGGTGGAAGGCAAACAGTGTTGTGAACATTTTTATATGAACATCTTCACAGATGCACTGAAAGAACTTTCCTGGAGGTAGAGAGGCTTTCATAATTTAGCTTCTGTTTCTCCCACTGTCACAATAAAAGATGGAACATGACTTATCCAGTGCTTAACTGAGAGAGGCTCACCTGTAAAGACAGAATGAGGGAGATGAACGTGGGTTTTCCTAGGAGAAATGTCATAGGAAGAGAGGTAGAGCTAGCCCCCATGTTTCTGGGGCCTGCTGTGACCTGGGAGGACATGTAAGGTGCAAGTATGGTCTCTAGAGCTTTAATTGTTTAGACTTGACCATATGGGGTACAAGGGCTCTGGACTTGGTTTGCAGTAGGAGTGGACATTCTTGAAGATTCTGTAGTGAAAGACCTCTGTCTCCACTCAGGGGATACAATGGTGATGGTTTGAAACCATTAGATTAGGAAGTGGAGTAGAAAACATAGAGGAAAAGGAAAGAACTCATCAGGAAATGACAGTTTGAGAGGATGGGATGAAATTAATTGTACTGAATAAATAATGAGCACACAGACCACTAACTTGTGAAGATCTATGGTAATGTTCATGTGGAGGAAATTAAAATACCCAGGGGACATTTACAGATAGAATCGTTTCCAAACAGTCTTGTTTTCATAATTCATTTTAGGGAATGAATTCTTTTAGGGAATTCTACATTTATGTTTATAATTTACTCTTGGAACCCAAAAGGCCTTCTTTCCTTTTGCGTCATCCTAGGTTGCTTAGCAGCTCAAACTCATTTCCGATTCATATCACCAGCTCTGTTTTCAGAGTCAGATACCCACTTTTGAGGAGTTGTCTATGGTCTTGGGATGGTTTTCCTTCTGAGTTTTCTGCCAAGCTTTTTTTTTATAGTGCATTGTGTAGGTCAGCAATGCTTCCTGAAGCATCCAAGTTGGAGTTGAATTCAGGTGGACACTTCACTCCTTTGACCTGAAGGAAGGAAAATAATTTTCTGATGCCTTAATTAAATCATGATGAGCTCCCAGAAGGGGGAAAATGGTCTTTAACATTTGGAGACTTTTGAAATCCAGAAGAAAGCCTATTTGGATTTTGAACAATTGGTTCAAATTAAACTGAGAAATGATGTGCAAATATTTAAATATATGCAATACTGGAGATAATGAAGCAGTTGATTGTCATGCAATAACTTTTCTTTAAAACCTCACTATTAAAAATTTTAATTTGTCTAAGTTTTATGTTATGCTTGACTTTCTTTGAATATGTAATTTATAGGCATATTAAATTGAGCTGCATGACTTTATAGACCTAATTTATCTCCCTTATTGTCATATTAATAGAATGTTTTCATTTAATATATAATTTAATCTAAATAGAAGTCTATGAACAAAGTAAAATAGGCCTGTATTGTTTGATATTTAAAACGTGAACTGAAGAAATTACCTTCGATTTCTTTTTTGTGTGAAGGAGGGGTGATACAGATGAGGTTGGGAGATGGGTTGGTTTTCTTTCTTTTTGTTGATGTTTTTTATTTTTAGATAAGTATAGATCCATAAGAAACTGAAAACAAATCCACAGGATGGGTAACCTATCCTCCAGCATTAACATTTTTTATAATGATAATACTAACTTAATGCCAGGAAATAGACATTGGTATAGTCTGCAGAGCTAATTTTGATTTTGTCAGTTACACAAGTACTGATTTGTATATGTGTGTGTGCATGTATTTGTGCAATTTTATCTCATATAGCTCCATGTAACCACCACTATAATCAAGATTCTTGATTGTTCCACAATTACAAAATGCATTATAATCTCTGTTTGTATTACCTTCACACCCTCCCTCCTGAAACCCTATCCTTGGCAACCATTCATCTGTTCTTCCATTACTACAATTATGTTATTTCATGAAGGTTATTAAATGTAATGCAAAATGCATCCCATCAAGATTGAATTTTTTTTAGCTTATAATTTCCTTGACTTCCATTCAACTTTCTGCATGTACCAACAGTTTGTTCCTTTTATTGCTAAGTAACATTAGTGGTTTGTACTTAGCACAATTTACTTAACCATTCAGCCATCAAAGGGCATTTTACTGGTTTCTGGATTTGTGATGTTATGGAAACAGTTGCAACAAACATTCATGTATAGGTTTCTGGGTGAACAGTATGTTTTGATTTTGCTGTGATTTTGTGTTAAGAGTCTACTTTCTAAGTTATATGGTACATTCAGTTTTATTTTGAAAGAAATCATCAAAATATTTTCCAGAGTGACTGCTGCATTATACAGTTCCCACTAGTAATGCATGCGTGATCCAGTTTCTCCACATTCTTGCTAGCATTTGGTGTTATCACTATTTTTTATTTTAGTTATACTGATAGATGTGTAGTATCATTGTGGTTTAAAATTTGCATTTCTCCAATGACTGCTGATGTTGGCCAACTTTTCATGTGTTTGTTTGCCATGTGTACATTTTCTTTGATGAAAGTTTTGCATATCTTTTGCTTACTTCCTAATAAAATTATTTCTTTACTGTTGAATTTTGAGAATTTTTAATGTACTGTAGGTATTAATCTTTTGCTGGATATGTGGTTTGCAAAAACTATCTCCCACTCTGTATCTTTTTATCTTCTTAGTAAAGTCTGTGCAGAGCCAAAGACTTTAATTTTGTGAAGCCCAATTTATCAATTTTACCTCCAATGGAACATTGGTTTCTTTTCACTAAAATGATTATAGACTAACAGAATTGAAGGGACTTTATAAAGATTCTTGAGGACAGTGTTTTGTGAATTTAGTTATTTTAAAGTTTTTAGAAAATAATTATAGATTTATAAGAAGTTACAAAAATAGTATACAGAAATCTCATGGTTTCTCTGGATTCCTCCAATGGCATATATCTTACATCATTTAGTGCAATATCAAGGAATTGACATTGGTAAAGTGTATGTGTGTATAATTCTCTGACAATTTATCACATGTATAGATTTAGTTAACCACTTTATTAAAGATGTAGAACTAACTTTATAGAACTACAAAGATATAGAACATACAGGTCTCCCTGGTACTATATTTTTATAGTCATGCCCACCTCCTTTGTTGCTAACACTCTCCTGCCTTAATCACTGGCAACCAGTAATTTGTTCTCCATCTTTATAATTTTGTCATTTCAAGAGTTCTCTATAGGAGGATTCCAAGACGGCAGCTAGGGGGAGGAAGCAGAAAGCGAGCCTCCTATAGTGAAATCTTGGAGAGACGCTGAACACACTTTGCAAGCATAATCACTGAGAAGAGGCATAACTTTGACCCCTTCACACCTCCAGCCAGCGCAGAGAATCCCCACTTCACGATAAATGGAGAAACCAGGAGGGCACCTGGGCCGCCAGTCGCCCATGCCCAGATGGCTTGGGAAGACGCGGACCAGGTGAGCTTCGCCGTACCGCAGTACTCTCACAGACAAGCCTGGGCCAGAGCAGCATAGCCCCCTGGACAGACTGACCTCCACGCGGAGAAAAAAGAGAAACTGACTAATAAGCAATAAGAACAAAAAAGACACGCAGGAAAGAGGGTGGGGTGCCCAGAGCAACAAAGATTGGTGGAAGGGAATCCTTCCCGGGACTGTAAATAAACAAGCTGGGCTGGCCGGAGAGGTTCTGGCGTGTGCCCAGCAACCAGGAGCGGGAAAGCTTGTGAGAGTGGTGGAGGGAGGAAAACTCCACAGGAGAGAAAGGAAGACCCACTTCCCACATGAACTGTAAACAAACATGGCGGCTGGCAGGAGCAGCAGCACCGCCCAGTAATCAGGAGCAGGAAAGCTTGTAAAAGTGGTGGTGGGAGGAAAACTCCACAGGAGAGGGGGGAAGACCCATCTCCCACATAAACTGTAAATAAACACGCAGGCCTGACAACGCGGGGGCAGTGTCACCTTTCCCAGTGTGCTTGGAACGGGGAAAGCTTGTAGCAGAGGCTCCCACACAGGAGAACTCTGAGCAAACAAAGCCTTCGGGGCCAGGTGAGTGCTAAGCTCACCCCAGAGATCTGCATAAATAATGCCGCCAGCAACAGCAGGCTGACAGAAGTGGGCAGGCAAGTCACAGCTGCAGATACCATTCTCAGAACTGTCTCCAGACTTTTTTTTTCTTTTTCTCCCTACCTTTGATGAGAGAACAAGCGAATTACACCTGCATGCTGAAAAACTTACTGAAACTGTATTGCATTTGAACTTGGGACACTTGGTGGGGTTTTTGTGTGTGTCTGTGTGTGTGTGTGTGTGTGTGTGTGTAGTTTTGTTCTACTTTATGCATCCCCTTTGATGAGACAACTACAGAACAACATCTGAGGCACCATCTCCAGGATTGGAGACTGAGACAGACACCCAAATTATTAAGACTGAAACTTCATTGCATTTGAACTTGGAGGTTTTTTGGTTTTTTTTTTTAATTTTCTATTTTTCATTTTATTTTAATTCATTTTTATATACAGATATTTCTTTCATTTACTTATTTTTTATTTTTATTCTTATCTTTTTTTTTTTTGATTTTCAATCCTCTGTCTCTCTAATGTCTGTTCAGCTTACTGTCAATTAGTACACTAATGCTCCCTGTTTATACCTTTGAAACTTTCTTGTCTGATACCTTGTTCTGTTTTCTCCTTCTTGTCTGTGTATTTGTTTTCCTCTTTTCTTTAACTTCTTGCTTTCCATCTCAGCTCACCCTTCCATTCTAAATATTACCATTGTTATTATTACAAGCTAGAAAATACTTAATTGCACACAGTACAGGGACAGTAACAACACCAAAGACAATGACGGGAACACAGAAAAAACAGGGAAACCAGTTTCCCCACAGCAAAAAATTAGTACAGGAACCAGAGGGGAAGGAAGAAAACAGATACTCAGATCCAGACTCCAACAAAATGAAGACAAACTATGCCAAAGGACCCAATGAATCCCACAAGAATAATTTAAAAGAAGACATACTACAGGTACTCAATGAGAATTTTATAGAGATGATACTGGATAGAGTCAACCAAAATGTACAGGAGACACTCAAGAAATTCCAAGACAATAAAAGTAGAGATTTTGAAAAAGAAAAAGAAGAAATAAAGGAAATCCCAAAACAAATAGAAGGAGAGAAATAATAAAAATAAGAGCTGAAATCAATGAAATAGAAACCAAAAAAACCATACAAAGAATTAATGAAACAAAAAGTTGGTTCTTTGAAAAAATAAACAAGATCAATATACCCCTGGCAAACCTGACTAAATCAAGGAGAGAAAAAACCCAAATTAATAGAATCAGGAATGCAAAAGGGGAGATAACAACAAACACCATGGAAGTCCAGGAAATCATCAGAGACTACTTTGAGAACCTATATTCAAATAAATTTGAAAATCTAAAAGAAATGGACAGATTTCTAGATACATATGATCATCCAAAACTGAACCAAGAGGAAATTAATCACCTGAATAGACCTATAACACAAAATGAAATTGAAGCAGCAATCAAGAGTCTCCCCAAAAAGAAAAGTCCAGGACCTGATGGATTCTCTGCTGAATTCTATCAGACCTTTAAAGAAGAACTGATACCAACCCTCCTTAAACTGTTCCATGAAATAGAAAGGGAAGGAAAACTGCCAAACACATTTTATGAAGCCAGTATTACACTTATCCCAAAACCAGGCAAAGACACCTCCAAAAAGGAGAACTATAGGCCAATCTCCTTAATGAACATTGATGCAAAAATCCTCAACAAAATAATGGTAAACCGAATTCAACAACACATCAAAAAGGTTATTCACCACAACCAAGTAGGCTTCAACCCAGGGATGCAGGGGTGGTTCAACATATGAAAATCAATAAATGTAATAAACCACATTAACAGAAGCAAAGACAAAAACCACTTGATCATCTCAATAGATGCAGAAAAAGCCTTTGATAAGATCCAACATCATTTCATGATAAAAGCTCTAAGAAAACTAGGAATAGAAGGAAAGTACCTCAACATTATAAAAGCTATATATGACAAACCTACAGCCAGCATTATACTTAATGGAGAAAAACTGAAACCATTCCCTCTAAAATCAGGAACTAGACAAGGATGCCCACTATCTCCACTCCTATTCAACATAGTACTGGAATTCGTAGCCAGAGCAATTAGGCAAGAAGAAGGAATAAAAGGAATACAAATAGGTAAAGAAACTGTCAAAATATCCCTATTTGCAGATGACATGATCCTATATCTTAAAGACCTAAAAACCTCTACTCAGAAGCTTCTAGACATCATCAATAGCTATAGCAAGGTAGCAGGATATAAAATCAACATAGAAAAATCATTAGCATTTCTATACACTAACAATGAGCAAACTGAAAAAGAATGTATGAAAACAATTCCATTTACAATAGCCTCAAAAAAAATCAAATACCTAGGTGTAAACCTAACAAAAGATGTGAAAGACCTCTACAAGGAAAACTATACACTTCCGAAGAAAGAGATTGAGGAAGACTATAGAAAGTGGAGAGAGCTCCCATGCTCATGGATTGGTAGAATTAACATAGTAAAAATGTCGATACTCCCCAAAGTAATCTACATGTTTAATGCAATTCCCATCAAAATTCTAATGACATTCATTAAAGAGATTGAAAAATCTACTGTTAAATTTATATGGAAACACAAGAGGCCACTTATAGCCAAGACAATACTCAGTCAACAGAACAATTCAGGAGGTATCACAATACCTGACTTCAAACTATATTACAAAGCAATAACAATAAAAACAGCATGGTACTGGCACAAAAACAGACCTGAAGACCAGTGGAACAGAATAGAGGACCCAGATATGAAGCCACACAACTATAACCAACTTGTCTTTGACAAAGGAGCTAAAAATATACGATGAAGAAATAGCAGCCTCTTCAACAAAAACTGCTGGGAAAACTGGTTAGCAGTCTGCAAAAAACTGAAACTAGATCCATGTATATCACCCTATACCGATATTAACTCAAAATGGATCAAGGATCTTAATATTAGACCACAAACTCTAAAGTTGATACAGGAAAGAGTAAGAAATACTCTGGAGTTAGTAGGTATAGGTAAGAACGTTCTCAACGAAACCCCAGCAGCACAGCAACTAAGAGATAGCATAGATAAATGGGACCCCATAAAACTAAAAAGCTTCTGTTCATCAAAAGAAATGGTCTCTAAACTGAAGAGAACACCCACAGAGTGGGAGAAAATATTTGCCAACTATACATCAGACAAAGGACTGATAACCAGAATATACAGGGAACTTAAAAAACTAAATTCTCCCAAAACTAATGAACCAATAAAGAAATGGGCATGTGAACTAAACAGAACTTTCTCAAAAGAAGAAATTCAAATGGCCAGAAAACACATGAAAAAATGCTCACCATCTCTAGCAATAAAGGAAATGCAAATTAAAACCACACTAAGATTCCACCTCACCCCTGTTAGAATAGCCATCATCAGCAACACCACCACCAACAGGTGTTGGCGAGGATGCGGGGAAAAAGGAACCCTCTTACACTGTTGGTGGGAATGTAGACTAGTACAACCACTCTGGAAAAAAATTTGGAGGCTACTTAAAAAGCTAGACATCGATCTACCATTTGATCCAGCAATACCACTCTTGGGGATATACCCAAAAGACTGTTACTCCAGAGGCACCTGCACATCCATGTTTATTGCGGCACTATTCACAATAGCCAAGTTATGGAAACAGCCAAGATGCCCCAGCACTGACGAATGGATTAAGAAAATGTGGTATCTATACACAATGGAATTTTATGCAGCCATGAAGAAGAACGAAATGTTATCATTCGCTGGTAAATGGATGGAATTGGAGAACATCATTCTGAGTGAGGTTAGCCTGGCCCAAAAGACCAAAAATCGTATGTTCTCCCTCATATGTGGACATTAGATCAAGGGCAAACACAACAAGGGGATTGGACTATGAGCACATGATAAAAGCGAGAGCACATAAGGGAGGGGTGAGGATAGGTAAGACACCTAAAAAACTAGCTAGCATTTGTTGCCCTTAATGCAGAGAAACTAAAGCAGATACCTTAAAGCAACTGAGGCCAATAGGAAAAGGGGACCAGGAACTAGAGGAAAGGTTAGATCAAAAAGAATTAACCTAGAAGGTAACACCCACGCACAGGAAATCAATGTGAGTCAATGCCCTGTATAGCTATCCTTATCTCAACCAGCAAAACCCCTTGTTCCTTCCTATTATTGCTTATACTCTCTCTACAACAAAATTAGAAATAAGGGCAAAATAGTTTCTGCTGGGTATTGAGGGGGGGAGCAGGAGGGGGTGGAGTGGGTGGTAAGGGAGGGGGTGGGGGCAGGGGGGAGAAATGAACCAAGCCTTGTATGCACATATGAATAATAAAAAAAAAAAAAAAAGAAAATGTGGTGTCTATACACAATGGAATTTTATGCAGCCATGAAGAAGAATGAAATGTTATCATTCACTGGTAAATGGATGGAATTGGAGAACATCATTCTGAGTGAGGTCAGCCTGGCCCAAAAGACCAAAAATCATATGTTCTTCCTCATATGTGGACATTAGATCAAGGGCAAACACAACAAGGAGATTGGACTTTGAGCACATGATAAAAGCGAGAGCACACAAGGGAGGGGTGAGGATAGGTAAAACCCCTAAAAAATTAGCTAGCATTTGTTGCCCTTAACACAGAGAAACTAAAGCAGATACCTTAAAAGCAACTGAGGCCAATAGGAGAAGGGGACCAGGAACTAGAGAAAAGGTTAGATCAAAAAGAATTAACCTAGAAGGTAACACACATGCACAGGAAATTAATGTGAGTCAATGCCCTGTATAGCTATCCTTATCTCAACCAGCAAAAAACCTTGTTCCTTCCTATTATGGCTTATACTCGCTCTACAACAAAATTAGAAATAAGGGCAAAATAGGTTCTGCTGGGTATTAAGGGGGTTGGGGGGAGAGGGAGGGGGTGGAGTGGGTGGTAAGGGAGGGGGTTGGGGCAGGGGGGAGAAATATGCACATATGAATAATAAAAGAAAAAAGAGTTCTCTATAACTGAATTTATATAGTACATGTCTGTTTTGAAACTAACCTTTCCCCAGTCAGTATAATGTTGTTAAGACCCATCTACATTGTTGTATATCAATAATTCGTTCCTTTGCATTTTTTATTCTTTTTTCATTTTTTCAGTGTTTCATGACATGTAGAGACATACATAACTTAGTGATGAAAACAAATCCTGAGAATTGTTAGGTAATTTCATCTTCGTGCAAACATCATAGTGTGTACTTACACAAATCTAGATGGTATTGGTTAATCACTTGATGTTGCCTCTTGATGTAATTACTTACACCAAAATCAGACAAGGACACAACAAAAATAGAGAACTACAGATTACTAATTTTGATGAACATAGATGAAAAAATCCTTGAAAAAATACTAGCAAACCATATCCAACAGTACATTTAAAAGATTATTCACTGTGATCATTTCAGGAATGCAAGGAGGTTCAATATACACAAATCAATAAATGTGATATACCACATCAGAAGAATATGGGACAGAAAACATATGATCATCTGAATAGATGCTAAAAGGTAGGTGATAAAACTACCTTTCATGAAAAAAATGTGGAAATAATTATGTATTGAAGGAACATACCTCAACATAGTAAAGGCCATTTATAATTAGCTAACAAATAACATTATTTTTTTTCATTTATTCATATGTGCATACAATGTTTGGTCCATTTCTCCCCACTAACTTCCACCTCCTCCTTCTCCTCCACACCCCCTCCCTCTTCCCCCCCCACCTCCCTTGATTCCAGGCAGAAACTGTTCTGCCCTTATCGCTAATGTTGTTGAAGAGAGAGTATAAACGATAATAAAAAAGACAAAGCATTTTTTCTAGTTGAGATAAGGATAGCTATACAGGGAAATTCCTAACATTGCTTCCATGTACAAATGTGTTACATTGTAAGTTGATTCTTCTCAAACTGACCTTTTCTCTAGTTCCTGAACCCCTTCTCCTATTGACTTCTGTTGCTTTAAAGTTTCTGCATTAGTTCCTCTGCATTGAGGACATCAAATATTATCATGTTTTTTGGGTTTCTTACCTATCCTTATACCTCCCCTGTTTGTGCTCTCCCCTTGTCATGTGATCCAAGTCCAACAGCATTGCTGTATTTGCCCTAGATCTAAAGTCTGCGTATGAGGGAGAACATATGATTTTTGGTCTTCTGAGCCTGGCTAACCTTACTCAGAATGCTGTTCTCCAGTTCAACCCATTTACTTGCAAATGATAAAATTTCATTCTTCTTCATGGCTGAGTAGAATTCCATGTGTATAAATTACACATTTTCTTAATTCATTCGTCAGTAGTGGGGCATCTTGGCTGTTTCCATAACTTGGCTATTGTGAATAGCGCTACAATAAACATGAGTGTGCAAGTGCCTCTGGAGTAACCTGTGTCACATTCCTTTGGGTATATCCCCAGGAGTGGGATTGCTGAATCATATGGCAGATCTATGTTTAGATTTTTAAGAAGCCTCCAAATTTTTTTCCAGTGTGGTTGCACTAGCTTGCATTACCACTGACATTGTACAAGGGTTCCTTTTTCCCCACATTCTTGTCAACCCCTGTTGTTAGTGGTGTTTTTGATGATGGCTATTCTAACAGGGGTGAGGTGGAATCTTAGTGTGGTTTTGATTTACATTTCCTTTATGGCTAGAGATGGTGAGCATTTTTTCATGTGTTTTTTGGCCATTTGAATTTCTTCTTTTGAGAAAGTTCTGTTTAGTTCAGTTGTCCATTTCTTTATTGGTTCATTGATTTTGGGAGAGTTTAGTTTTTTGAGTTCCCTATATATTTTGGTTAACAGTCCTTTGTCTGATTTATAGCTGACAAATATTTTCTCCCAGTCTGTGGGTGGCCTCTTCAGTTTAGACACCATTTCTTTTGAACAACTAACATTATAAGGAGTGCAGAAAAGCTGAAGTCTTTCTCTCTAAGATCTGCAACAAGACAAGGATGCCCAGATTCACCACTTTTATTCAACGTAGGGCTGGAAGTCCTAGCCAAAGCAATCAGGTAAGAAAAAGAAATAAAGACCATTCAACTTGGAAAAGAGAAAATCAAATTGTCCCAGTTTTCAAGTGACATGACCTTACATATAGAAAACTTAAAAGACTTCACAAAAGACTATTAGAACTAATAAATAAATTCAGCAAAGTAGAAGGATAGCAAATCAACATACAAAGATCAATAGTTATGCTGTATACCAGTAGTGAACTTTTTGATATGAAAATAAAGAAGACAATCCACTTACAATAACTACTAAAATACCTTGGAATAAATTTAGCCAAAGAGATGAAAGATCTCTACAATGAAAATTATAAAACGATGAAATAAGTCAAAGGACGAGAGAGGGAGAAGGAGAGAAAGAGAGAGAGGATATCTCATATTGTATTGAAGCACAGAAATCCCTGAATAGCCAAAGCTACCTCAAACAAAAATAACAAAACTGGAGGCATTATACTACCTGACTTCAAAATGTAGAACAAGCTATAATAATCAGAACATCATGGTATTGGCATAGAAACAGGCACAGATACTGGTAGAATAGAATAGAAATCCTAGAAATGAATGCATGTGTCCATAGCCAACTGATCCACAAAGGTGCTAAGAAAAGGTATTGGAAAAAAAACAGCCATTTCAATAAACGGTGTTAGGATACCATATGCAGAAGAATGAAAGCAGACTCCTGTCTCTCACAGTTATAAAAGTCAACAATAAATAGAGACTTAAATGTAAGACCTGAAACTATGAAACTACTACAAGAAAGCAGGAAAAATTCTTCAGGACATTGGAATGGACAAAAAAATTCTCTTGACACCCCAAAAGCACAGGCAATAAAATAAAAGTAGACAAATAGGATTACACCAAACTAAAAATTTTCTACATAGCAAAGGAAACCATCATCAGAAAGAAGAGACAAACTACAGAATGAAAGAAAATGCTCAATATCACTAATCATTAGGGAAATGGAAATAAAACTATAGTGAAAGATCACCTCATCCCAGTAAGAATGGCCATTGTCAAAAAGACTACAGATAACAAGTGCTGGTAAGGACAAGGAGAAAAGGGAGCCCTTGCACTTGGTGGTAATGTAAATTAGTACAGTCATTATGGAAAATAATACGGAAGTTCCTCAAAAAATTAAAAATAGTGCTACTATATGATCCAGCAATTCCATTTCTTGGTATATAGCCAAAGGAAATATAATCAGTGTATTGAAAAGACATCTGCACTCCCATGTTTATTGAAGCACTTGTCACAATAGCCAAGAAACAGGAACAACCCAAGTGTCCATCAACTGATGAACTGATAAAGAAAATGTGGTATGGATACCATAAAAGAATGAAATCTTTTCATTTTCAACAACATGGATGGAACTAGAAATCATTATGTGAAGTGAAATAAGTCAGGCACAGAAAGACAGGTGCCATATGATTTCATTCATATGTGGAATCTAAAGAAGTGGACAGTAGAATGGTGGTTTCCAGAGTCTGGGGGGAGTAGAGGAGACAGAGGGATGGGGATAGTTCATCAAAGGGTACTAAGTTACACCTGGGTGGGAGTATGAAATTCTAGAATGCAACTGCACAGTAGGATGACTACAAATAGAAAACTTAAAAGACTTCACGAAAGACTATTAGAACTAATAAATTCAGCAAAGTAGAAGGATACCAAATCAACATACAAAGATCAGTAGTTATGCTGTATACCAGTAATGAACTTTTTGATATGAAAATAAAGAAGACAATCCACTTACAATAGCTACAAAAATACCTTGGAATAAATTTAACCGAAAAGATGAAAAAAATTTCAAAAATTTAGAAGAGAATTTGGGTGTTCTTACCATGAAGAGATGGTAATTGTTTGAGGAGGGGGATATGTTTACCTGATTTAAACATCCCCATTACTGGTATGATTTTGAGTTTTATGTATCAGTTAAAAATAAATTTAATAATTAAAAAAGAGACATGATAAACATGAGATATATGAGACTGTTGCTGGTATAAGACTATATACTTTTCTAAGGTAAACTTTTTTTTCCTAAGTAGAAGAATGCAACCTAAAAACAATGAAACGCATAGCATAGTAAACTCATAAACACAGTCACTAACTATCATCAACAAGCATTCTGTACTGTCCATAATTGTATTTGCTACACTTTTATGACAGGCGGTGCAGTGAGTTTGTTTGCACCAGCATTACCACAAACCTGTCAGTGTTGTGCTATGACGTATGGTGCTGTGATGTTACTAGGTGATAGGACTTTTTCAGCTCCATTGTGAGCTTATTATCTACCATTATATATGCTGTCCATCACTGACTGAAAAGGTGGCATTTGAATAGAACATTTCAAGTGATGGTGAGGAGTGGGACGTGCTTCTTGAGATGGGGCATGTATAATAGGTCCTCAAGCCACAGTGATGAGGCTACTGTGAGTACAGATGAAGACTTTGGATTTTTTTCTGGGAAAATGGGAAGCTGATATGAACAGGTTATAGGAGAATCTCTGGCTTCTGGACAGATAAGAAAATGGGGAGGGGGAAGCAAGACAGAAGCAAGAGGAGCAGTTAGTGCTGATTCAATTCACCAAGGAGAGGTAATAGTGGCTCAACCTAGACATCCTAGGCAGGGCTATGAGTGGGTAGGTGGGGGCCTGCTTGCATTGTGGATGCTTTGGAAGTAGAGCCAACAGGACTTGCAAATGGGTTGGATGTGGGATATAAGAGTAACCCAAACTGTCTGACTGACCCATGAGGGAATGGAGCTGTCATTGACTGTACTCATTTAGGGAGCATGGTGCAGGAAAATTAAGCTTGAGAATTCCAGCAGGCATTTAAATGGAGATCCATTATCTTACAAATACAGACATGAGACCAAAGAAGGTGGAAATCACCCATTCAAGGTCATGTCAATCAGAAAACAAAACAAAAACAAGAAAAGAAAGCAAAACAAAGCCCCAACATTTGTGTTTCTATATCAATTATATCCTAAATATCTCACCTCTTCTTTTACCTGACCTCACTTTGTTCTCAAAAATTCTTCTCGAAGAATAGCCTTCTGCAATAAGCGCATGATCTGACTTAAAGTGGTCCTAGGGACATGCTGGCAGGAGAAAGGAAGGCTGGCAAATTCAAGTGGGTAGTCATCTTGGCCATCATTTCATGTCCTCCTGAATGTCCTTGGATACGGAATGTCCCCAAAGGCTCATGTTTGAAGGCTTGGTCCCTAGCTGGTAGTGCTATTGGTGAGTGCAAATGTGTGTGTGTGTGTGTGTGTGTGTGTGTGTGTGTGTAAACTTCAGGAGACAGGGCCCAGTTGGAAGAAGTAGGTCACCAGGGGCATGCCTTTGAAGGGTAATTTGGGACCCTAGGCCCTCTTCTTTTTTTGTCCTTTCCTCTTCCCTCCCTTTCTTACTTCCCTTTTCCCCCTCCTTCCTTTCTCTCCCTCATCCTCCTTCATCTGCCTCTTTCCCTTCACCTCTGTTGTCTTCTTCTTCTTTTTTCTCCTCCTCCTCCTGCTCCTCCTCTTTCTCCTCCTTCTCCTCCTTCTCCTCCTCCTCTCTCTCTCTCAATCTCTCTTTTTCTCTCTCAACTGCCATGAGGTGAGCAATTTTGTTTGACCATGCACTTCCACCATGATGTTCTGCCCACAACAGGCCCAAAGCAGTGGGCCAAGAGACCATGAAGTAAAAACTTTGAAACCTTAAACCAAAATAAACCTTTCCTCCTTTAAATTATTTGTCTCAGGTATTTTGTCATGGAGACAGAAAGATGACTAACACATGGCTTATTTCTCAGTAACTGAGAGACAGCAATTCAGAATCCTTGGTGCCACTGAGAGGAAAAAAGGGAGGCTCAGAAAGTCTGAGAGATTTGACTGAAACCATGCATTTAAACTTTAAGCTCCAGCTCTGGTCACTCCACATCTGCACTCAAATTCACGAATGTTCCAGTGGAGCAATGGCCATTTCTAGAGCTCTTTTCATCCTGGTCTGGGGCCCTGGAGCTCCTCGCACTGGCTCCTCCACAGACTCTCTGAGGATGGCATGTGTGAGGCACCACAAAGCCCAGGAACCTGGGTGTGTTACTGAGAGGGGCATTGTCCACAGATGTTGCTAAACTGTGATCTTTCTAATGTCTTGACAAAAACTTGCAGTTGATATGGCAAAAAGTCCTTTCATCGCTGTGGCATTAACTGAACAAGTAAGTCACTCATTGGCCCAAGGCCAAGTTTAGCTGCCAGGTGCATGAAAGCTGTAAAGAGAAGATAATGCATTTTCCTCTCCAGGGAGAAGAGAAAACATGTTCTCCTCTTTCATCTGTATCAAAGTTATCAGCCTAACGTTGTCTGAGCTTAGAAAACTGAGCTTGAACAACAATGAGCATATATAGCCTTTTTATTTTTGGTACTATGTTGCATTTTTAATTTTTGCTCTGTAAAGTCATACATGTCTTTGTTCTGTACCTTACCTCTTTGAATTTTATTTCCTCTATCTATTATAAATGCTTATATGATATGAACAAAGAGTTATAATCATGTTTAGATTTAATTAAAATAGTAGCGTAAGAACAAGTGTCAGAATGAATAGTTCTACAAACCTGTAAGAATTGGATATCCAAGAATGAGATTTGGGTTCACAGGAATGGTACAAGCCTAAAGACAGAGCATAGATGGAACCACATGAAGTAAAAAGAGTGGAAGGGAAGAAAGCCATTTTAAACATTTTCCTATTCAAAACATTAGGAATAGAATAGCACCCTGATAACTCTACCCAACACAGGAGATAAGCTATAGATCCTGTTCAATTTCTCTTTTTATGTTCAGTGAAGATGCAAAGACTGGCACAGAAAGCCTAGACAGTTTCAAAAACAGCAATAGTTATTATGTTCTTGCTGGTCTCCAAGTGGACCAGTGTGACTCGGGTACAACACCAGCACGCTTTTGGCCTTGTTTATAAAATAAGAAGACTGGTAGCTATTGTTGACAGAACTCATGGGGAGGTAGACAGATACATGGGTATGCTGCAAGTGTCTTGGAACAATACAAGTTTCAGGTTGGGTATAAGCACTGGCACTATTGGGTGGGACTGACATCATGCCTAGTCTGATATAGACAGCCCAGTATGGATTTGTACTGGCCAAAGACCATCTTCTCTCTTCACCACGGTGCTTATTGTCTATCTCAGTCTTTCATTTAGAGGTCATGCTTAGTGTTTTTTCATAGTCACTTGGGCACATGGTATAACTGTTGATGACTTTGATAAAAGTAGATAGTTTCCAGTCCTGTTTCCCTCCCTATCCATGTCATAAAAATGAAGTGCTGCTTTCTGTATTTTTTACATGGAGAACTTGCAGTGTACTGAATTAATATCCCCATTGCTGATCTTCTGCTGTCTACTCCTGTCTTTTTAGGACTCCATCACTGACTCACTTTTCTTCTTACATTTTCTCTTTCCCTGTATGGTTACATCTGTGTTTGTAGGTTCCATTGATGATGCCCAAACTACCAACCATTGAACACACAGCTACTAAGCACCTACTAGGAGGCTAGGTGCTGAGCACCTCAAAGTGAGTAACATATGGTCTCTCTTCTGCTGCCAATGTGCCTGCTGTCCTAGACATCTCTGCTGGGGGTTCAACAGGCATGTGAAAGTGAGCTTGTCCAAAGCAGGCTCACCCTCCTTCTCTGCACACCTTTTCCTCTACTACACACCCAGTTATCCAAGTGTACAGGTAACCCCTGACTCTTCCTTCTACTTAACTAATCCTACAGCCAATTTGGTAATTCCTGGATGCACATGGTAATGATTATGACTTTGGAGTAAGATTTTCCTGAGGTTGAATTTTGGCTCTGAAAGTTTACTGTTCATGTGACTCTTAGTATCATTTCCTCATCTTAAAATAGGAATAACAATGATGCCTGCCACAAAAAGTTGCTGTGAGGTTTAAATAACTTACATAGAGGTCTATAACAATGCCTGTACACAGGAAAGACTCAATAATATTAACTATTATCAAAATATTATTGTACAACCTGTCCTTGCCACCACCACTTCCTTAGTTTGGACCATCATCATCTCTCACCTGGATTATTGCACTTGCCTCCCAAAGGTTTTCTCTGTCAACAGGCTTCCTGATTCCTACTCATTTTGGACAAGAATTAATTAGATCCATTGTATTTTTTAAATAAAAATTTAACCGTATTACTTCTTTATTGACATCCTTCAGTGGCTCCTTATTAGCATCAAAATAAAGTTGTCAGTGCGATCTGAAAGACTCTTCATGGCCTGGCTTGTATTCCCTTTTCCATTTTCACTTTCTATTTTGCATGTTGTGCTTTAACTGCCTGAATCTTCCTCTTTTCACCCCTCAAACCCACCTAGAAGCTTTGAACTCATTTCTCCAGACTCATCTTAGGTGTCTTGTCTTCACAAGCCTTCTACAACTTTCCAGGTTGGCGTCAGGATTGTTTCTGTCATAGCTGTACTTAGGGTTCACCTCTGTCAAAGGTCTTATTTATGACATGAAGGACTTGTCTTATAATCTATTTTAATCATGCGCATGCTAAAACTATGAACTATCTATTGATCACATTGCCCTTGACTTTAATATTGTGGAGAATTTTTATGGGTCTTTTTGTTCCATGAGATTGTTAATGCTTCAAGGGGAAATAATGTCCTTGCATTCACAGCATCTAATGCAATGCCTGGCATGTACTGTGCTCTTAATGCCAGGTTGCTGGATGACCTGTCGCCCAGCATGTCATTGGGGAACCACAATGTGGGTGTGGTGTCATGGTTCCCAAGACTATACCATGATGACCATGTTGACTGCTTTTCGCACTAACTTGATTTGGCTTTTCTGATCTGCATGGGCAGAAAGGAGCCAGCATAGCTCCAGAAAAGGCAAAGAGATGTAGTACATGGTGCTCTTGATCCAAACTCTGTTGGGACCCTTCCCCATGTGCCCTCCAGTGGCACCAACAGACTGCCTAAGAAAGGGCTGTGCAGGAAGCTTCAGAAGACCCCAAAGCAGTGTCTGGGGCCAGCAGAGTGCCAATTGGGAATGTGGGACGTGATAGGATAGAAATGTTCATGAAGCTCAGTCCCTACCTTGTTAAGTGACCTGTGCAAAGAAAGCATCTATCTACATTCCTAAAGCTATGGGTGATGGACGTGAGTTCAGGAGGCTGAGACTGTTTGCTATGTAGACTGAAGTGTGCAGGGTAGAAAGGGTGGAAATCAGCCATGGAGGAAGAGCAGTGGTGCTGATGCTTTGAGTTAGTATTCTATGCTCTTACTTTGTTCTCTCTCTGTTTTTCCTTCCCTCATTCATGAAGGGAACTGCCTTGTGCTCCTTGATTGAAAGGAGGTATATGGCAGGTCAGAAGCCAAAAATCCTGGCTTCTGTTCTCAAAAGCCTTAACCCCTAATAATTTCTTCCTTCCAGAGAAGAGTCCTACCTACCTAGAGTAGGTGACAGCAGAGGAGTCTATGGGTCCTGAGGAGGACCTCTCCTTTTGTTAGTGTGCTGAGAAAGGAATGACTGTGTGGTGTATTGAGGGAGACCTGGAAAAGGATCTAGGCCTCAGGAGCAGCCCAGGAGAAGCAAAGAGGCTCAGTCTGAAGAGACCACATTGTGAAGTAAGACCTCGATGGCCAAAAGGTCTCCCTTGGTACTCCAGAAGTGAAGCAACAACTCTCTCAGACTCTCTCTCTCTCTCTCTCTCCCTCTTGATATTGAGATGAAGGATGTTGAAAAGGACTGAGGTTAAGTTTTCTGCCAGTCCTGGGATGGGCACTCAAACAGAAACTAAGCAAACTAGTATGTCACTAGCAGCTATGGCAGTGTGTATCTTGTGCCTCACTAGAAACGCTCAAGATGTTCTTCCTGCCAGCTGCCCATCTACCCCCAGGTGGACTCCTTGGTATCTAGTTGAATGCTTTTTGAGGTGTCTTAGTCCAGAAGGCATGCTGACAGACTGCAGGGGCAGCGGGCTCCCATCACCAGGCTCAGATACCACCAATCAGATTTGTAGCTGTGATTTGGCATATAGAGCCAAGCCCTTGTACTTTTCCCTCTAATAAACATGTGAAGTAACACTCAAGAACAGAAGACAATGAAAAAGAGTAGATGAAAGAGGAAGCAGGACATGAGTCTGGGAAAGTGGGAAAAAGAAGTGGAAAGAAAGAATGGCAAGAAAGGAGAAAGACTTGGAATTGGCTTAGGGCCTCTAGGTGCTGGTTGGTAGCTTTCTGCCAGGAACTGTGTTGGCAGAGACATCCTGCACTGGTACCATGGGAGAGAACCTGAACTGTGGTGATCAGTGTGGGATTCTGTGACTTCGAGTCAACAGATGAGCATTTCCTTCAATTTAATTTCCCTTCCCCTGCTCCAAGCATCCACAGAGAGAAATTGAAGAAAATGTTTATCTGTTGACACAATCTCACTATTCTGAAACATTTTCTTTGGGTGGAATGAAAACTGGAAGGTAAAAATCTGTACCTCTTCCTTTAAAGGAGCAGGGTTAAACAATGCAAAGATTCATTCGAGATAGGCTCCATTCCGTTAGGCTCAGCTGGATTGCAGAATCTCAAGGTGGATGGCTTTCAATGTCATCTGGCCTTCCTTCCTCACTTCATGGTGTGCTGAGACTCAAAGAGGAGTTACTTGAGTAGGCTCCTCCCGCTTGTTAGGGATGGATCTGCTACAGAGCCAAGATCCCCACCAGGTCCTCACTATCTGATAGAACAACTGGAAAGACTTTAACAAGGTTGCTATTTAGAGAAGAGAAGTAGAGTTAAGAAAACTACAAGGGAAGCACTCAGAAACCAGTAATAGCAAGAAGCCATTACCTCCCCTAGGTCTGCAGCAATAAGAAGAACCTGTCTTGAATTAATCCTCTGAGGTAGGAGCCTGGTAGACACAGCTGCTGCCAGGGCCACGGCATAATAGTGGAGATGAGAAAAGGATAGGATGAGATACCCAACTTCTTGCTTTCTCACCCTCTGGCTTCTGCTGTTGCCTCCCACTGGATAAACCCAGCAGGAAGCCAACCTGTAAGGATGAGACTGAGCAATAGGGTTCAGGTAGCCCAGTCCCTCCAAACTCAGACAGGCCAGGAATGGGCAAAGAATGAATTTGAAAGTGGGGCAAATGGAAAAGAGTGAGAAGCCCAGATTTCCTATTTACTATTCTCTATGTCATTTTTTTCTCAGACTCTGGGAATGGGGTAGGTGGGTTGAATTTAATGCTCTGTGTCAAATGGGGGAGGCATTGGCCCTCCTCCCTCTTAGGAGTAGAGATTTTCTAGCCTTCCTTCCTGGCACATTTCCCACTCACTGATGGAAGAATCCATAGTTAACTGCCTGGTTTTTAAATCCATACATTTAAATTCCATTTCCTCTGAGTTCTCTAAATAGTTCCTTGGAGGCTAAAGGCTATTAGAGTCCCTCTCAGGGTTCCTTTTTTTTTTCATCTCACATATAGTCAAAGAAAAATTACTCAGAGATCCTTCAGAGGAGTCTAGATGTAAGATTTAAACTTCCCTGTGAGATAGAAACTTGGTAACTATGTGAGACAGAGCTGTTTTGGTTCCTGAATTTTGTACAAAAGCAGATTATAAAAAGAAAGCCAGAGCTGGAGGAAAGGGAAGGTTGAGGAAAGGGTCTTAAGTTTTAAAATTTATTTTTCTTTTTACTGCCATGATAATTCATATAACCTGGCATGGTGGTTCACATCTGAAATCCTAGCTACTTGGGAGGCTAAGGAGGAAGTAGTCAGTTTGAACCCAGTCTGGCAACATGGTGAGATGTTATCTCAGAACAAAAGAAAGGCAATCCATATAACTTACATATGATAAATGATATTGTAATTTCCGTATTGTGATTCTTTAGTGCTTTTGAGATTTATTCTTATTGACTGATAAGTGTGAATTAATTTATTCATTTAACTGTTATACAGTGTTCTAGTGTATGAACTAACAGTTTACATCAACATGCTCTTCCTGGTAGATGAATTAAGTTATTATTAGCTATTCATAACTATAAGCAATGCTCAGTGAACAACTTTACACATGGTTCTTTGGGCAGGTATGGGAAGTTCAATAGATGATGGGGAAAAATAGATGACTAGGGTGGGGAGCTAGAAATGGAGACCTCGGCTTGTAGACACAGCAACATTTATTGAGCACCTACTGTGGGCATGACACGATCCTAACAAGAAGGAAAAACTCAAGTGAGTGAAGGAAGCACTTAATAACTTTGTGGTTCATTGAAAGGGATATTAACACAGAATGAATGGGCTCAGCATAAGTTTACAGCATGGTTCCAATAATAGAAGTATGTCTGTGGGTGCAAGGAAGAGAATGTCACTTAAGTCTGCCAGGTAAAATGAGGAAAGACCCCAGAAAAAGTGATTGCCTGGCCTGGGATGGGAGACTTTGTATGGAAATGAGTGGAGCATAGGTATTACAGGAGAGAGGCATAGATGCATGGATGCATGGATGCATGACAGATAGTCATGGATGCATGAAAATGCAAGTATATCCAGGGAGCTAAGTGCAAGGAATATAAATCAAACAGAAAGGGTCTTGTGAAGGCAATGAATTTTGTAGCCCATCAGTCTTTCCCGAGGTCTAGTCTTCACCAACAAAAATTCAGCACAAAATTCGTGACAGCTCATCCTTAGATCCATCTTATTCCTGTATCTTTTTTTTTAATCCTTACTTAAGTCTAATTTGTGACCTTCTGTACTTTATGTATCTCACTAGGGTTCCATCATTTCTTTTTGGACTAAGATGAGTTAAAAACAGCAACAGTACTTAAAGAATAATTTAAAAAGCCCCAAGACTTTAGCCCATTGCATCTGCTCTGAATTATATCACTCTTTACATTTTCTTCTTTTTTTTAACAGTTGTTGTCAAAGTATGTAATGTACTAGTAATAAGTGTAGTTGATTGCTTTCATTATGTCTATTAAATGAAGCTCTTAAGCTCATTACCACCCAGGCTTCACTACATTATTCTTGCCTTTTCTCTAACCCTGGTGTTCACTTGAATTTGTGAGTAATTCTTTTCATTCATGCAGACAGTGTTTGGTGCCAAATTAAATGCCAAAGATAAAACAATCTATTGGTTCAGAACTGATTTATCAATAAACTCATTTTTGAATACTGGACATAGATTTAGGCTTACGGAAATTCACTTGAGTTTTACTGGGGCTGAAGTTGTTATCACCCACTATCTATTAGCCTCTTCTGTTTTCTAGAATTACAATTCCTCCCATGGACTTTTAGTAGCAGACATGGGTGCTCCAGTACAGCCTATGTAACTGAGTGGAAGTTATGTACACAACTTCTGGGATACATCTTTGGGAAATAGTGGTGGCTGGAACAGACTCCAGCACAGAGATGGATGCATGCATGGACATTGGCTGAGCAACTCCACCAGCTTGGAGACCTGAGACGGCTCATGGAACAGAGCTCCCTAATACCCATGGCTGTCCATTTACTTCCAGTCTGATATAGAAATAGTTTCTGATTTATTTGAGCCACCGAATTTTCAAGTCTTTTTGTTAGTGGTTTAATCTAAAATCTAACTATGGCTGGATAAAATAGTATATCTTATTAAGATATTGATCAAGATAGCAGGGTGGCAGGTCAGCAGACTTTATTTTGTAACAACTTCTAGTATAATTTCTTTCCCTACAATTTGAATACCTTTTGGTGAGCTTTTTCTCTCATTTTCTAAACATTCACATTCATTTTCTAACAATCATACATCTGTTAGACTCACACATTTTTATTACTTTCTGACTCTGTGGGACATTTGAGGGATGGTCCATACAAACTTTTTTTTCCAAGTTGAGAACTCTCATTTATTAATACCATATGATAATAAATAGGGTTTTTATCATTCCACAGCCTGGACACGATAACATAGGTCAGATCACATCCCAAACTGCTCTTCACTGGGGCCTAAGAATGACTGTTAGAAACACTGCGTAGCTGAGACTATCTTGATATTAGATAACCACACGAGATCTAGCTTACTTAGGTTCCTGGGGGAAGCACATAAGAAAACAAATTTAGTGGGGCTCATGGGGGATGAAAATAAAATTTCTCACAGCCCACAAAGTAGCAGAGCCCTGGGATTTCTTTTCACTTGACATTTCATTTAATGGGATACTGGTTAATGAAGCCTGAGAACTCAGATATTTCAGCCCTTTAAACCAGCATCAAGTGAAATTTTAAAAAGTAGGTTTATAACTGGAAAAGAAATGACTTTTTCTTCAGAGTTTCCATTCATTTTGCCTTTTGTCACAGTGTTTCAGGAAGAATGGTGGATGTGAGGAAAAGCTTAGGCAGAGAGCAACTGGCAAGGCCCAGGAGGTGTGATGGTTTTATTATGGGAAGTTACATGGGTATAAACAGAGGTGGGGTTGCAGATGGCAGATCTGGACACTGGACTAGAAACTGTGAAGTTTGAAAACTGAGAGTTGAACTAAGTGTGAGTGGATGTAGGTTACAGAACCACCAAAGTAGAATTCAACAAAAGCAACTGAGGCTTCAAGTCTCTGGGGAAACTCAACTAAGAAAGTAACAATAAATATGCCTGCACAGCAAATCCAAGCTGTGTGAATATCTGTCCAGTTTTATAGAGACTAATGTGCCTAGAGAAGGGCCCAGCCCAGGTTGGAGAGGGTGTGAAATGGACTGAAAGATTAGAATGGTCCAGAATAATGTTTCTCAAAACATTTTTCCAGAATTACCAGGGACATTTATTCAAATTTCATGCAGATTTGGGGCATCCTACCTAAAGTGAATTAACTTAAAAACCCTGGGATCAAGAGCCAGGAACTGCACTATTCATGAGTTAGCTAGATAATTTCAGAGTCCATAACAAGCACTCAAGAAGAGGTTGACCAGAAAGTGCTAAGCTGCTGCAGGACATTGCTAATGCTTATGGGGCTCCTATATGTGCCAGGCATGGCGCTAGGCATTGTGGGCTTTGGTGATATGAACATTACAGTGGGGAGCCAGAAAAATAAATGAAGAATTTCAATACAGTATGGCAAACCTTTCTAAAGGTTTCTAAGAAGACACATATGGGGCTCCTGCTAGTGTTGATGGGGAAAGCTGCACAGAGCAGGTGATGTTTAAGCAGGGTATTAAAAGGCAAAAGGGAATTTTCCACATAAAAAAGAGTCATTCCCAGCATGAACCAGGCACTGGAAGACCTGCAAGGAATCTGAAATGGTGTGCTGGGCTGTGAGCATAGGGAAACCAGATGGTGAAAATGGTTTCAAGGGTGGGATGGAGAAAAAAAGATATATTCTCACTATCTCAGTAATCTGAAAATCAAGTCCCTGTGTCAGTCTTTGCAGGCTTTGTGGAATCTCTGGTGGAAAGGGTGATCTGTGGCCATGTTAGTTTCTGTCCTCTGAGGGGGTTACAAAAGAGAGCAAGACAGACAGGTCCTGTTTATCTCAGAGCTGTCAGTGGGGTGGTGGGAACAGAGGATAAACAAATACAAGAATTTTTAGGCAGTGGTAAATTTTTAGGAGGTAGAAAGCTCTATGAAGATAATAAAACAGGATTTCTCCTTTTGGGAATATGGTTGGATAGATTCTCTAGTCAAATCTCCCCCTGTGAGAATAAAATCTTAAAGTATGGATGATCTGACACAATAATGAAGCCATGGAGGAACTTGGAACCCAGACAGGCAGGTAGAGCAATGTAAATTCATATGCACTGGGACTTCATATTTTGGCCAAGTTGAGGATGGGTGGGGGAGGCAAGTCAAGGATGACGCTCATTCCTGGTCAGGTAATTTTCCAGGAGGAGGCTCCAAAGGAGCCTCAAATGAGGATGGAGCATACTTTCTTATGCCTGAGGTTCTAGAGCACTTGCTGTCTGTTGTCCTGGAGGCCCTGCCTCTATGCAAGTCTTCCTTCTGGCCTACCAGTCTACAACCAGTAAATGTACTTACTTTTTCAAGCTGGTCACCATCAGTTTCTTTGTTTTCAACCAAAGATTCCCTAGTCAGTACATTCTTTTTCTTATTTTCTCTTTTTATTTTGAAATCATTTCAAACTTAGAGAATCATGCGAGAAAAGTACAAAGAATTTTTTCTGAGTCATTTGGGAACAAGTTGCACACCTGATATATTACCAATCAATATTGGTATATATTACCAATCAATATTGGAATATTGTAGCATGTATTTGCTATGTACTAAAGCATTCTTCTCATAGACATAATACAGTCATCAAAATCAGGAAATTAATGTTGATTTTTTTACTGCCATCTAATCCTCAGACCCATTCTAGGTTCACTAATTATCCTTCATAGCAGAGAATCTACTCCAAGATCCTGTCTTATGTTCACTATCACATCTCTAATCTTCTTCAGTCTGGGACAGTCCTACTCTTTCCTTGACTATTGTGACCTTGACACTTTGGAAGATTACAGGACAATTTGACATTATATAAATATTTTGTTTCTCATCAAACTTTCATTCACCAGTTCTAACATCCATTGCTTCTTTTCTCAATTAAATTATTACTGTGATGATTATTACGTGGTAATTTTGTAATTCATCATTACTAATATATTTATTGATTGATTGGCATTATGCTGCAAGGAATAGCTTTTTCTCATTTACTATTCAGTAGATTTCTGTTGTATTCAATGGGCTATAATGTAAGGATTATTATTTATTTTGTTGAAAATAGCCCCAGATCTGGCCATTGTGATCCCCTTTAAGCTGTGTGTCCCTTTGACACATAGCCATTAATTATTCTTTGAGCTCTTCCTTAACTTTGTTATAATGTGATGCCCCAGAGTCATCTTGCACTCTCCCTGCTCCAGCCCAGAATCAGACCTTTCTCCAAGTAGCACTGGTTCCTTTTAATGGGAATGGTATTTAGAAACCAAGATCTGAACACCAGATTTGCTCATTGTTAAACACATACACACACACGCACACACACACACACACACACACACTGTATTTATTCCTATACCTCTCCAATACCCATGAGTTTAAACTAATACTTCCAAGTTCAATATAAGATTACATTTGTAACTCCCTTATCCAACAACAAGAAACTTGTTGGATTAAAGCAACTTTAATATTAGTCGCTATACCAACGCTATATGTAAATAATCTGTATCTATTGCTTTCTCCCACCTTTGTCCCAAGCAGGTACAGTCTTAGCTTTCTCACACTCTAACCCCCACTTTGGGTTGTCCTGCCTGATCCCCACTGCATACACTCCCTTCTTATGTAGCTTAGGCTGTAGTGCTCCTCAGGTGACCTATGACCTCAACCTTTGTAGAAGTCCAATTCCTCCCATTTAGATTACAATGCCTGCTGTCTGTGTGAGACTCAGGTGTCTACCTTACTTGGCGTACATAATGGTTTTTGGACTAAATTATTTAGAAAGACAAGAAGGCACCCAGGAAAAGCAAAAAGCCAGATAGGCAGCTATGTTCCTGTTGGGGATAATTAGAGAAAGCATAAACTAAGGCATGGGCATAGAAAATGTTGGTAAAAGTTGATGGCCAAGAAGGAGTGGGTATTTATTTAATGCAGCCATGGAACAATTCAAAGAGGACAGAGGTAGAACTCAGATGAGAGAGGAGCTGAATGCTGTGTGAGGTGAGGGGAAGGGGATTGCAGTAGATTCTTTGACATGAAGTTACAGGTGGACCTAAGCACCTTATTGAAGAGGGAACTGAGACATGAGGTTGAATAGAAGTTATCCAAAACTTTCTTTTAATAAGAAACAACCCAGGTTATTCTGGGTGTTTGGGAACATGGCAATTTCCCAAAACAGGATTTAGGAAATGTGAGTCATAAGACCCATTATTGTGCAAATTTCTACAACAAAGCAAAATGGATTCATAAACATCCCATTGAAGCTCCAGGAAAAGTAAGCAAAAAGTTTAATGAGTGAGAAACAGCACATGGAAATTGGTAATGCAGCCCCCAATGTCATTTAAATTTTTAATTTATTGGACTATCTTTAAAAATTTATTTCAAGAATAGAAAAATGTCTTAAAAACTTTCATTAGGTCACTAACATTTTATTTTTTGCTCCATTTCTGTTTTCTTATTAGTTTCTCCAATGTGAACTTTCCTGCTATTGAAATTCTCAGGAATTTAACCCCTTGCTAGGGAGTGAGTACTGTGACAACTGAAGGACCAGTTCTATCTGTCATGATAGTCATAAACTACAGTCAGATAAATTTAACCCTTTACCCCATCTGATCTTTCTGTTCATGTATAAATCTTACTTCATCAATCTTCTCGAGTTTGTGTTAATGTCTTGAATGAGTCTCAAAGTCTCAAGCTACTTCTTTACAGAGTCAATCCTGACTAGTTCTAACAAATATAATCTGTGCAGAGTAGCTGGCTCTAGAAAATATCAGAATGTATTAAGATCCTATGAGAATATCTAATAGAAATATGGTTGGTGAATAATTGACTGTTTTTTCATAGAAGTTAATATTTTAAAGGAATTAATTTTATCACTTACATCTTAATGTTTGTTTCTATTTAAATATTTGAAATTAAATTTATATCAAATGTAATTTCTTTTTTTTTTATATTGTATATTCTTTTTTTTTTATGCATATGTGCATACAAGGCTTGGGTCATTTCTCCCCCCTGCCCCCACACCCTCCCTTACCACCCACTCCGCCCCCTCCCTCCTCCCCCTACCCCCTCAATACCCAGCAGAAACTATTTTGCCCTTATTTCTAATTTTGTTGTAGAGAGAGTGTAAGCCATAATAGGAAGGAACAAGGGTTTTTGCTAGTTGAGATAAGGATAGCTATACAGGGAGTTGACTCACATTAATTTCCTGTGCATGTGTGTTACCTTCTAGGTCAATTCTTTTTGATCTCACCTTTTCTCTAGTTCCTGATCCCCTTTTCCTATTGGCCTCAGTTGCTTTTAAGCTATCTGTTTTAGTTTCTCTGCGTTAAGGGCAACAAATGCTAACTAATTTTTTAGGTGTCTTACCTATCCTCACACCTCCCTTGTGTGCTAAAGCTTTTATCATGTGCTCAAAGTCCAATCTCCTTGTTGTGTTTGCCCTTGATCTAATGTCCACATATGAGGGAGAACATAGGATTTTTGGTCTTTTGGGCCAGGCTAACCTCACTCAGAATGATGTTCTCCAATTCCATCCATTTACCAGCAAATGATAACATTTCATTCTTCTTCATGGCTGCATAAAATTCCATTGTGTATAGACACCACATTTTCTTGATCCATTCGTCAGTGGTGGGACATCTTGGCTGTTTCCATAACTTGGCTATTGTGAATAGTGCCGCAGTAAACATGGGTGTGCAGGTGCCTCTGGTACAGTAACCTGTGTCACAGTCTTTTGGGTATATCCCCAAGAGTGGTATTGCTGGATCAAATGGTAGACCAATGTCTAGCTTTTTAAGTAGCCTCCAAATTTTTTTCCAGAGTGGTTGTACTAGTTTACATTCCCACCAACAATGTTAAGAGGGTTCCTTTTTCCCTGCATCCTCGCCAACACCTGTTGTTGGTGGTGTTGCTAATGATGGCTATTCTAACAGGGGTGAGGTGGAATCTTAGTGTAGTTTTAATTTGCATTTCCTTTATTGCTAGAGATGGTGAGCATTTTTTTATGTGTTTTTTGGCCATTTGAATTTCTTCTTTTGAGAAAGTTCTGTTTAGTTCACTTGCCCATTTCTTTATTGGTTCATTAGTTTTGGGAGAATTTAGTTTTTTAAGTTCCTTATATATTCTGGTTATCAGTCCTTTATCTGATGTGTAGCTGGCAAATATTTTCTCCCACTCTGTGGGTGTTCTCTTCAGTTTAGAGACCATTTCTTTTGATGAACAGAAGCTTTTTAGTTTTATGAAGTCCCATTTATCTATGCTATCTCTTAGTTGCTATGCTGCTGGGGTTTCGTTGAGAAAGTTCTTACCTATACCTACTAACTCCAGAGTATTTCCTACTCTTTCCTGTATCAACTTTAGAGTTTGGGGTCTGATATTAAGATCCTTGATCCATTTTGAGTTAATCTTGGTATAGGGTGATATACATGGATCTAGTCAAACGTAATTTCTAATAGCTCAGTTTTATGACCTTTTCTCTCATAAAAGGAGAGGAATGCTATTTAAAATAAAGAAAAGAAGCAGTTTAGTAGCTTAACTATACCCAAGGAATGTCTAGGAATCAGATGGTATATTCCTAATTAGAAATTGCCTTATCTCCATTATTTTTCTGTTGAAAGAAAATATAGAGTTATTTTAGCATTATAAAGTAACTATTTGAGCCCAAATTATGAGGATTCTATATGTTTTAGTGTATTTAAAAACATCTCTTCCCATCTCTCAAAGAGTGTCAGAATTTGTAAATATACAACTATGCTAAAAAATAAAGTTTATTTTAAAAAGTGTTTCAGGGGACTCTGTAAGAAAAAAATAAAAATGTAATGGCCAGAGAAAAATGTCATGTCAACAGATTCAGGAAGATACTGATACAATGAATTAAAAATTCACCTCAGGAATTGCAAGACGGGTAAAATGGGAGAATCAAACAAGAGAAATGATACATCCTTGACTATGAGTCAACACACACTTATCCCTCCACACATTAGGAAGAATAAAATAGAAAGAAAGGACTGGAGACCTTATGTAGTTCTACCCTATGTTGCAAGGCTCAAGGAAATGAAAGCCCAGAGAGATGGAGGACCTTTGTCTGCAGGAGGGCTGAGCTGCTTCCAGAGCCCCATTCAACTTCCCAGACAGACATCTTATCTCAGTCCCTCTGGGCCTTCGTAGCTAGTCTTTTCAGATTCTTACTCTTTCCCTAAAGTTTTCTTGTTTTTGTCTTTTTGTACTTAGAATCTTTCCTCCAAAGAGATCAAGGCATTATCTATATACATTTTGGATTAACCTTGCTTAAACCAGAAATACATAGCCAGGGGAAGGTCCTCCTGGAGACTAGGCTAGGAGTTGAGAGGGGAGAAAGACCATCTTGGGAGGCAGTGTGTACAGAGTAGCTGGGAGTGAATGTTCCATAACTCTGAAACATGTAGGATGGAGGGTACATTTTTGCAGCCTCTGTGTATCCTTTTAATTAGTTGGCTTTCAATAAAATACTTCTGGCCTTGGTACATTAAATAATGATTGCAACCATAATAGCCAGTGATAAACTTCGTTTACATTTCATACCAATTAAAATGCTTGTGTAGTCACATCTTCCTTTTTTTAAGGATTTCCTTTTTTTAGGAAAAAACCCAAACAAAAAGTGGGGATTGGATTTTTATCAACAGGTGCAGTCAGACGATTAAAAAGTTAAGCTGGGCATAGAAACTCTGATTTCCCTTCTGACCTTTATAAAGATGCAACCAATGTGCACTTGCTTTGGATTCTGTCTTTATCTCTCTCCCTTCCCTGACCTCATATCAGGTTTTCACAGCTGGACACAGTCCATGAGCTTATCACTGACAGATGCTGCTTGCAGTTCTCTGTACCAGTTCCATGAACTGGCACTTGCGTTGTTTCTAGCTCTCATAATGTATTAGTAACACTGCTAGGAACTGCTTTCTACAACTCATCTTTGGCCGTCCTTTAGGTCACCTCCTTAGGAGCATACTCAAAGAGAAATTGTAAAGCACTGTGTATTATCTACACCTACTAGGTTTTTTTTATCCATATTGCCAAGTTGCTCTCCAGAGTAAAATAACTTATGTCAACAGCAATAATTTTATTTTAATGCAGAAGTTATGAACATCAGAGCTTATTTTATTTATTCTAATAGGTATGTAATACCTCCTCTAAGTTTTTAAAATTTGCTTTTCTTTAATTGGTATGGAGACAATGCATTTTCTCTAATTTATATTTTTAGCAAGTATTTTTTTTCCTATTACAGAATAAGATCCTATACATTTATGCCAATTTTTTATGTTTGTTGAATGCTAAACTTTAGCAACATTTATCACATTTCCCCCATTCTGTTGCATGCCTGTTTATTTGAATACACTTTGCCATATTTTGTTTTCATTGTTATATTTATACAAATATCTGTCTATTCTGATGACAGCCTCAATATTTTCAGTATTTAGAATGCTTTTTTCTCTCTACAGAAATTCCATATGTTTTCTTCAATCTTATTTTCATTCTTAATCACTGGAGTCTTTAAACCCAGCTGGAATTACTTCAGTAAATTCTGAGTAATACTGGATACATATTTTTCAACCAAGATAAACTGTGTCCTTTGTCTGCAGCTCTGTGCAAGGCAATGATTTTTAAAAGGTGACATCTTAAGGCAGTTTCTGCCCCCAAAGGACCTTACAGTACTTTGCACCAAACAAGTATGCTCAATTACAGAGTAGTATGTAGCGTAGGATGTTAATAAGTAAAGGGTATGGAGGAACATTGAGTAGTATGTAGCATAGGATGTTAATAAGTAAAGGGTATGGAGGAACATTGAGTAGTATGTAGCGTAGGATGTTAATAAGTAAAGGGTATGGAGGAACATTGAGTGGGGTCACCTAACCCAGTCTTGAGGAGTAAGGGAAGACTCCTTAGGAAAGGTATGTCTAATCTGAGAACTGAAAATCAAGTAGGAATTGGCAAGGAAACAGGAATCCAGTAAGAAACCTGTCCTAGGCAGGGAACAGCAAATTTATGCCTGCACCAGAAAGAGCATGGCGCTTCATCAGGAAGGAAGGAGACCAAGGGCAGAGCACAGTTGATGTACTGAAAGTATTTTGAAAAGGAGGCAAAACTAACTTGTGGGAGAGCATGATTTCAGTAAGTGGATCAAAAGAAACTGTACTCGAAAGCATGTTTTAGTTAAGGAGAAAATGAAGACTCACAGGTGAATCTTTAAATTGTAGGTCTTTAATAGTCAGTCATTGTGTGGTTGACTCTAACTTAGACAATCTCTGGTTCTACCCATCTACTGTAAACCCTATGAAATTGTACACACAACTAGGACTGTCTTTTCCCTTTGGAGATGTGCTTAGCAGCCCAAGTCCTGCAAGGACCTTAACAGATAGTTCAGCAACTTGTATACTGCAAAATGCATTGAATGGCATTCCTGAGAGTTGTGCAATGTACAACCTGCACAACCATACACAGCAACTCTGTTTCTAGCACTCTGTTTTGGAGCAAAGAAGTAAATATGGGCTACATTGTTTGTTTGGCTCTGAATATATTCTTTTCTGTCTGCCAAAGATGGGGAAATGATGAATCTGTCTTCTCTCATTTATGGCCAGAGTATAAATATAATTTAAAAATAAATAATGACAAGAAATAAATCTTATAAGCATATCCCTGACAGTAATAGTAGCTGTCTTGAGGCGAACATATGGTGATTGGCTGAGTATAGGATAATAAACACATAGAGAAAAATTCAATAGAAACTCAAGTTCATAAATGCAATGATTATCCATTGGGTAGAAGTACACTTTTTGGTTTTTTTTTTTTTAAAAAGCAATATTCTTTGCTTCTCAGAAGTAAACAAGGATGAATACATAAAACATCTTGCAAAATTATAGCCTGGTGGAAGCATTAAGCAGGTTTGAGTGTAATAGCATTAAAGCCAGAGGGGAAAATGTACAAATTATTCTTAGAAAAGTCATCTTGGTATAGTAATATCTTGATATAAGTTTGGTATAAAAGTTAAGCCAATGAGAGTATATAAATACTCAGAGAATTAAAAATAACCTTTTCATTTTACTAAAGATGCAATCAACTCATGGTGGATTAAATAATCTGCCTAAAGTCATACAACTAATTTGTATCAAAACTGGAACTAGAAGAGGACATTCAGACCCTCTGGCAGGTGCAGGCCCCAACAATTATTTATAAGATCATCTTAACACATGAAAAAGTCTTTTAACAAGGGAGTGTCCATGAATTTTCCATAAATTTTATAAACTAAACCTCTATATATCCTACTTCAAGAAAACATACTTTGTGAAATTCCAACTTTATTTATACAATATGTGAATTAGGAGATAACTTGGGTTCATAAGGTTATAAAAGGTTATACTTCCTATTATAAAAAATATGCATCTATTGAATACATATTTACACTCTCCCTTCCTTCCCCAGATCCTTTCATATAAAATGAATTTGACACCTAAAAGCTCAGTCAGCTTACACATTTAAAATCTCTTGTACAAAGTAAGGCTTATCTGTAAGTTAACATCCTGTTTGTAATTTTTTAAAATTACAATTTTCTATGTCATCAAGAAAAGCATTTCACTAGTAAGCATTTATTAGTTTTCCTGAATATCTGCATCATCTTAAAGATTAGTACTTAGGAGCTGGCACGTCCAGGCTCCTAGTTATGGCTTTCACAGTGGGAAGTTATGAATACACTTTGTATGTCCATTTCTGGATCTCTCGCACCTGAATTTTTTCCTTAGTGGTGAATGAATGTGTAAATATGAATATTTGGGCACATAGTCTTCATCTAAGTATTAGAGATATTAATGGTATTAAAATGAGTTCTCGTTTGAAGTTTCATATCAGGATTCAGCCCCTGTGGAAAGGACCGTGTTTGCCTGCCTAGGAAGGAGCTTGTGAGAATTGGTGGAATTGGCCTCAAAAGATTTTGAATCCTCTGGGTATTCAGTGTGTTATGATAATGAAATTTTGCTGAGGTTTCCTTCAGTATTCAGGAATTGATTGAGCAAAGAGGGATTTTGTCAGAGATTTTAAGTCCTGTTGACCTCCCAGGGTTATTGGGAGAATCCAATGAGGTGATGCCAGCAAAAGTGCTTTGTAAATGGTAAAGTGTCACATAGAAATCCACATAACCAGATTTAAGCCAGGCTGCATTGTGGTGAGTAAGCAGGGAATACATCAGAGGGCTTGGAGAGTGGTTACAAATGTTAACCCCTTTTGCTTTTGACCTTTGGAAGCTCAGGTAGGTTCTGTTTACTGTGTGCAGTCCAGGGGTGGCAATAGAGGAGGGTTGAGGCAGGAATATTTTCCTGTGAGATGATCATGCCAGTATGAAGAACAAAAAGGATAGTGCAAAAGAAATTTCTTTACCTTTTTTGTGTGTGTTGCCTATAATCCACACTGGGTTGACTATCTCTTTGGGCTGCATTTCTTCTCCTCCTTGCTCAACTGTATTCTTAACTACTCAAAATTCTCTCTGCCAAGCTTTCAGACATCCTGTACATTTGGTTTTCTTCTCCATGGGGCTAGGGGTAGAAGTGGAGAGGCTATGCATTCTTCAAGGAAGTGGGATAAGGCTTTTTGCTGAAATAATAACACAAGTGTTTTAAGGGTTCACAGGATTTATTTTAATCAGGTAGGGAAAGACATGCAGAGGCAGAAATGACCATAATGAAGAAAGCTATGTAATCTGAGTTCCCTAGAAATATGAGGCACATAGGCCATGCGGGGAAACACAGGGTCAGTAAGGAGGCAGAAGGATTAAGTGGCCAAAGTGGATAAGAGTCTTTATTGTAGTTTCCGTGAGATGGCAAGGCAGGGTTAACAGGTCAGAGTTAGCTAGTTTGAATAATTTCTGTGGGTACTTGGGCCTAGGGTAGCTAGGATAGGGAATGGTGGCTCTGAGTGGGAGAGCCCTATGTAGAAGGTAGTTGGACTGGGCTCTGGATGACTGGTTTTCTGAGGAAAGGCCTCTCTCAGGCAAGGTATTTGCTATCTCCTGAATTAGCCAGCCTTGGGAGGGGCAGTCTCTCCAAAGCTAGAAGGCCCAGATGTCAAAGCATCAAAAAAGTAGAAAATAAAAGCACATGTTTAATACAACAGAAGAACATTTATAACTTTAAATGACTATTTCTATTGCTTAGATTTATGGCTTGTCTGCTAAAAAGCCTGTGTCTTTTCCTGAATGATTCTATCTTTGGATGGGTTAGAGGCTGAGAAGGAGGAGGGGCAAGTACACAGGGGAGGGAGAAGGGTAAGCCTCAGAAGCCATGGAAAGTCTGAGAGGACTTCTTTAAGAGAACATTTGATTTGATTACCAAGTGACATGATAACCTCTTTCCTGCCAGTCTTACAGATTGCTGAGAAATACTCTCTCTACTTGGCCAGATATGAGAGCATTGATATGGGCTCTTTCCTTGATGCCCTTCTCAGTGAGTCCAGTGATAATTGTCTGTGTTTTTCTTACTAGGAAAACCTTTCTCCTGATTCTTTAAAGATCTCAGAGAAGGACTGTGTTATCATTCCCTTAGGCTATTTTTAAAAGAGAAAAATCAGTTTCTCTTTGCTCAGAATGAGTTAACCATTTGATAGATATATACGGCCAGCAACTCTTACAAGAAAAGTCAGTTGTGCCAAAAAGAAGAGCAGCATACATTGTTTCCTATAATTGTTCTTGGAAGATTCCCTTCTCCCTACTGATGGTGGTGGGGCCTAGCCAAAGGATAATTTAAAGATATTAGCCTTTTTACTTTAAATATATCCTTTGAATAAATGATCTGTATCAGTCTTGTGGGCGTCTCTACCTCACATTTTTTCAGCCAAGATGGCATCTGGTTGTAGAAGAAAGCTTTAGGGGAAGGAAGCTGGGCCCAGGTGCAAGTCTCTGGGTTCCTCTTCCACTATGTATCTTTGGTTGCTGGGCATCCTTTTGGTGTCTGCTGTCAGAGTCTGCCCTGGGGCAAGCTACTGGTCTTATCTGTCAAGGTCAGAGACACACTGTCTCCTATTTCATCTCCTGCTCATTCTTCTCTGAAATACTCTTTTATGCAATAGTAGGACTTCTCCCATCCTGTCCATCTGATGGGTCATTCCCCACTCTACTCTCAGCATAGCCCCATTTTCCTCTCCCTGATGCAGGCAGTTTCCATTTTCATCTTTCCTGGCACACTGAACCTTGGAGCAGAATCTTAATGGCTGCTCCAACCGTGGAGAGCAAGGAGCTTCCTGATGAGGAGGCATTTATTTAAAGATATTGTTACTAACACACAGCATTAAAACTTAGTAGAGTTACTGAAAAGAAAGGCCACCAAACTTTCCTGGAAAAAGGTGGTCACCAATGATGCTTGTCATGTTGGGAGTAGCCATGCCATCCTTTCATGTCTAAGAGTTTGATCAGCCAGGATTAATGACCTTGAGGCTCTTGAGTCAGGCTGTTGAGAGTTTCTGGAATTTTGCGTCCATGCCCAAGCTTCACTCACAATCACTTAAACCAGGATACTTGGGACTGAGCTTTAATGTTGTTTAAAAAGCTCCCAGGTGATGTTAACATGCAGCCAGGGTTGAGTGTGACAACCTGATACCTTGGACGAGCATCATAGCTTTCCCTGGACCCATTGTTAAATGTACAGACTCCCCAACCCCAGCTCAGACTAATAGAACTGGAACTAGAATCTGTACAAGATTCTCAGGCCATTACTACGAGAAGTGCTGATAGTTTTAAGGTCCATCCCACGAGAACTCAGGTCTCAGCATTAACTCTACCACTTGCTGAGGCCCTGCACTGGACAAACCAAAGCCTGGTCCTCCTCCCTCCACCTCTTAAGTCCATATTGCTTCATCAGTGAACTCAAGTATAGCTTGGATGATGGCAGGTGGGGAGGGGGGTGGCAGGCTGAGAGAGAGAGATTGAGAGAGAGAGGGACCCCTGTTTTAATTAAGATTTGCTTGGCCATTTGCTTATTGGCCCCCAGACACCAGAGCCACCTTGCTCTGGACCTCCTGTGTCTTAGTTTCTTGGAGCATCCTGATTACAGAAGCAGAGCTTATTCAAACGAGGAGATGGGAGTCTGGATTGTGGGGGGAATGAAGGACTTTGGCCCAAATTCCAGCTTCCTTGTGTGATTTTAAGCCAACACATACCTCCATGCCCTGGGAACAACACGGTCTCCCTTACTGGGATCAAAGCAAAACTCAATCTGAGACAAAAACTAGCAAAGGCTGTTTTCTCATGAACTTATGGCAAGGGAACCCATATGCTATCCTTTTGTTTTGACAGGGGCTCAAGGGTGTTATGAAAGTAAATTTTCTGGAATAAGGAGGCAATATCTGGTTGGCAAGTATTCTGTTGAAGTGGGATTTTTAAAGTAGGAAGACTTTCTAATTGGTAGTCAGGTACCCTAACAGTCTCCAAGGAGACCAGGGAGCTGGTTGGGACATTTGAAAAGAGGAAGAGTTGTTCAGAATTGGGACTGGCAATTTTCTATGGCTGACCAGTTCCTGGATGATTGAGGTGGATGGAATGCTTTCCCAGAGTAACTGCAGGGGCAGGTCTTGGCTCACAAAGTTGCAGGAAGAAAATATTCCACATCCCATGCCTGGAGCAGGAAAGTTTGTCTTCCCAGGCTCCATGTCTTGGGCACAGCTGGGATCTGCTCTGTTGTTTCACATTCACAAATTTACCTTTCTTTCTTTCTTTGAGAACATAGAGACTTGCTGGGCACTGGTGACCCAAGCCTGAAATCCTAGCTACTCAGGAGACAGAGATCAGGAGGATCGAGGTTCAAAGCCAGCCTGGGGAAATAGTTCATAAGACCCTATCTTGAAAAAACCCATCACAAAAAAGGGCTGGTGGAGTGGCTCAAGGAGAAGGCTGAGTTCAAGCCCCAGTACCGCCCCCTACACACACAAAAAGAACATAGAGACTTAACTCAGATTCAAGGTCAGATGTTTAACCTTGGGAGTCCTATTTCTTGTCCACATTTGAAAAAGTGATGGTTTACAGTTATTTCTTAAAAGCAAGTTTTTCTTCAAATTAAAACAAAGATGTATGAGGTGAAACTTACTGATCAGCAGCAAAATAGTACTTTAAAAAAATCTGGGCATTAAATCACCATCTTTTTAGGTGATCTGTGTTAAATTAAATGTCATCCAAGTCATATAAATTATCCTTAAAGATGGATGAGCCACTTCTGTCTTTCTAACTACCAGTAACCACCCCCTGTATTATGACAGCAGTAAATTGCCTTTTGATGGAAATTGTGTGGAGTCGGCTGTCTTCAAGTTATCCACTTAATTGTCCTTGCTGGCTAAGAAGGGGCAGAGAGTTGAAGGACTTCACAGATAGGAAATGCTCTAAAATAGGTCTAGAGAGTGTGTGGAACTGCATACTCGTGTTTTCCAAACCTTTGTTCCTGTAGTGCCTTCCAGGAAAACCAGCCTTTCACAGAGTGACACGTGCCCTTGCTAATCCAACCTTGAAGATAAATCAGTCTTTGGGATGTTTTCAGTTAAGTACACTGACACGGAGCCAATCTTCTCAACCAGTGGAACCTCCTTCCCTCCCCATCTAGTCTCCAGGGTCCCCTTCTCAACCATGCTGTGCCCCTCCCCCAGCCCTTCCCCTGGTTATCACCTGGAGCCTGGCTGCTGGTGTGGGAAGTTGGGGTGGATGGGAGGGAAAGAGTTTCTGAAAGTGGGAAGAGAAGCCTGTCTTCCCAAGTAAGGAAGGCTGTCTCAAAGCTCTGGAGCAAGAATTAATGAGGTAAGTTTGTATTTTGGGGTCAGTACACTGGCTGTAAAGGCCTTGACAGAGATGGAACATGTAGAAGCCCAACTTGGGAGAAATGCCATGTTAGAGTGAGACTCTGTCCCCTCAAACACAAGAGAGCCAGACCATGGCGATCTTGGCACTGGATCATATTTAGGGGCACCAAGTGAAGCCATCATAAAGTCACCAATACTAACTCAAACCTTTGCCAAGTCTCTGGAGGAGGCGTTCTTAATCCAGCAAGCTATGTTGATATCCTCCTCCTCTTTCTCTCTCTTGCTCTCTCTCCACTTCCCTTTCTCTCCATCTCCCCCTTCTCCTTCCCTCCTCCTCCTCCATGTTCTCCTCTGCCATCACTTTCTCAACTGACTGTAGAACACAGCTGATCCCTGAAATTTCTAAGTTCAACTTCGTAAATCCCTCACCACTCTTCTCTGTCCACGTTACACAGCATTTTTAGATCTGTCTTCATTTTTAATTATTCTATTTAAAGTTTTTTCTTTCCTTTTCTGTTTCTATGTGAATCTTCTACACATCATATTCCCCTGCTCATGATCCCAGTGTTGACAGGATGGAGAAAAAAGAAAATGTCATGCTGCCATCGCCTGACTTTTAGGTGATTGAGGAAAACAGAGGGAAAGGGGCAGGAAAGAGGCTGTGAATTATTAGACATTTGTAATTCTTGTCCCATATTCAGAGGAAGATGTACAAGTCAATCACAGAGGAACCATGGGTTCCTAAAAGATGCACAGGAAGAAGAAAGAGAAAAGGCGTCAATGTGGAATAGCCAAGCTGTCTTTGTCTGCTGGTGGAGAGGAAGCGAGAGGGTGCCTCTAAAGGCTGGTCAGTTGTGTGTTTATGAGGAGGACTGATAAACTTGAGCATCAGAAAGCAAGCACATTGAGCTGGGCATGGTGGTACATGCCTGTAATTCCAGCTACTTGGGAAGTGGAGGTGGGAGAATCTCAGCTAAGGCTAGCCCAGGCAAAAAGCAAGAGGACTTATCTGAAAAATAACTAAAGCAATAAGGACTGGGGGCATGGCTTAAGTGATAAAGAGCTTGCCCAGCAAGTGCAAGGCTCTGTGTTCAAACTCCAGTACTACTGAAGGGAGGAAAAAAGGAAGGAAAGGAAAAGAAAGCAAGGGCATTGAATTCCTGGTGTCCAGTGCTCTTAGAGAAGTAGCTTTGGCTGTGACACAGAAATAAAGAGAGGGTGGGAAGGGCAGAAGGATGAGAGATACAGTGCCTAGCCTGGGACAGAACAGAAAGAAGGGATGCCCCATGGTTTGGATGTGGTTTATCCTACAAGAGTTCCTATGCTGGAAACTTGTTCCTCAGTGTGGAGGTGTGAGAGGTGATGGAGCGCTTCAGAGTTGGAGCCTAGTGGAAGGTGAATAAGCCATGAGGCACTGCCCTTGGAAGGAAACAATGCTGGTTCCATGGAGCAAGTCAGTTCCAAGACAATGGGTTGTTATAGAGAGTGGGCCTAACCCTGAATTGCTTGGCTTCCTGTTTTACCATGTGATCTCTTCTGCCTGCACTCCCAGTATTATGATGCCATCTGCCATGGGACCCTCACCCAAGATGGGATTCATTGGGCTGCTTGATGTTGATCTTAGACTTTTAGTCTCTTAAACCTCCTTTTTAAATAAAGGACCCAGACTCAGTTATATCATTGCAGCAACATAAAGCAAGGTCATACAAGAAAAAAAGGAGGCACATCTCACTAATTCAGAGGGAGGAGGGACTATATACCCGTAGCTCATTCTTCCTGTACCTGGTTTGTATTCAGAGATGCTCCCTTCTTTCCCAGTGGAGGATCACACATAGCTATAGTTCCCAGGAAAGTGCCCTTGCCCCTTCCCGTGGGGGTGGTTAGATTAGGAGGACCCTGGGGCTTTAGGAGGTGAGGAAGGTCAGAGACATGTTATTTTAAATTTGAGTCTGCAGAGGTGTTTGAGATCATTCCTTTCTTCCTTCCTCCAACATCTCCTTAGTGTTGGATGTCCGTGATGCATCAGGCACTCTGCTGGTCTGTGACACATCGTGATACCCATCCTGATGAACCACAGATACCCATCAACTGACCCAAGGTCACTGGTGAAACATGAGAAGAGCAGGAACTAGATGCCAAGTCTCCAAATCTCCAGGCAGGATTTGGCTGTCACATCCCAAGCCAAGGATGTGACTTCATAAACCTTAGTCATTGGCAAATTTTCTCTTCTCTGTGAACACAAAGTTTTCCAGCCCAGAGTGGAGTGACTTCTTCTTGCTAGCTCTACTAGTAACTTTGCATTCCTAAACCCAGTGGACCTTCCTAAGACGTGAGCTATTGAAAATCTCTTCTTTAATTAAAAAGTTTTCCCTAGAATGAGCACAGTCCTATGGGCATTTCTCATAACATTAGTTACTGGACACATTTGAGAAATGTGCCCATGAATCTTGTAAGTTGTTGCATACAACTTCTGTTTCCACAACTCAGCTAGGGAGCTTGGGCCATCCACGCATGTTGGTGGCTGCAAATTGTAAGCTGGGCAATATTCCCCTTGTTTGAAACAACAGTGAAGCACGCCCAGAGGGTAATGGGATTCCCTGACATCGAGGCAGGAAATAGATCACCCAAATGGTAGGTGAACTACAGTAATGATTTTACACGTGGATGTCCCAAGACCCCTTCTGTTACAGTGTGTTGGGGGACCTTTTGGGTGTGCAGTGTGCCTCTTAATTCTTCAGAAAATATGTCCATGAAATCCTTGAGTCTTTCAATTACACAAGAGTGTAATTGAGGCAAGAGTATCAAGAGTTTGAGGCCAACCTGGACTACATAACAAGTTTCAGGCCAGCTTGGTCCATATAGTAGGACCCTGTCTCAAAAATAAAGTACATTATTATAAAGCGTTTATGTTTTGCTTCTTTTTTCCTAAGTGTATAATGATTCTACAAAATAATGAGTTTCATTATGTCATTTTTAATAGAATGTACACTGATAATATTCACCCCCATTGCCCTTTCTGTATTTCTTTTTGAAGGAAAAACAAAGACTTTTATAGAAAGAGAGAGTGAGGGTTAAAATGCAACTCACATGACTCCTCAGAAGCGAGTCTGAATGATGGCAAAGCTGGCCTTCCTGAAGGCAGCACAGCGACATGGAAGGAGAGGAGGCTGAGCTCCTCTCCTATTCTAGGGGAGAGGGTGTGACGTCAGGACTATCAACCAAGCACTTCCCACCTTGGTTTCTCTATGACTCAAAGATTGAAACCTGGAGACTCAGCCAGACGCTGGACTCCTGTGATGTTTCTGTCCCACACATATAGGCACTGGACAGAGAGGGAGACAGTCAGGGATGAAACTTGAGTACCCACTGTCTCCAAGGTTGGGGAGACCAAGGGCTGTAGGGAAAGGATCTGAAAATCTTTCTTCCTGGTGTGGGTAAGGGCAGTGAATGTCCGTATAAAACCAGGCTGCTGAGAGAAGCCTACATTCACTCATTCACACATTCATTCATTCATCCATGTAGTCACTTATCCATCCATCCATCCACTCACTTACATCACTTATTCACCCATTCACTCATTCATACATTCACTCATTGATTTATTCCTCCCAACAAATGCTTATTATGACTTTGATGTTTCAGGTGGGGTATGTAAACTTATATAAAGTCCCAAACTTAATTAGCCAAGGTTACAAACTTGTGTTTTTCCAAAAAAGAGATGTACAGCAGGAGCAGAAGCAGTGTGTCTCAGCAGAGGTTATTTGGGAAACTGAAAGGCAGCCCAAGGAAGTGAGACAAGCTTTGATTTGGAAACTCAGCAAGTGTGAGACTCAAATCCAGATCCTGTAACTTGATGGCGACTTTGAGCGATCACCTGGGGTGTGTAAACCTGTTTCCTCAGCTGGAAAGTTGAGTTTAATGACCCCCTGTGATGTCCTGAATCATGGATACTTGGGCTTCTCCAGACATCTTGATGCTGTGCTTGCTTGGGCCTAGTGTGTCAGGGTCTAGGCTAATCTGGAAACCTCTGTCCTTGACACTTGTAACCACACATTGAAGAACTCACACAAGGTAATCCATTTGCTCCTTCTGGTTCTTGCATACACTTAGTGTTGGCAAGGCTCTTTCCTCTGTGAGGAGAATCAGAGTCAGGACCCAGAAGTCTGTATGAAATGGTACTTCTGCCTTGCAATCCCATGGCTTGTCTGGGGACTGTGTGATAGGAAACACACTCAGGATTTCTGTCCTGGAGCAGCTCAGGAAACTCAGGGAAATGAGCACATGCCCAAAGTGCACAGTGCCAGTACTGAGTGATAAAGGGGAGGGCTCAGCCACAGCCAAGCTCTTGTGATTCAGAGCCACAGGTCCATCTGCTAATCACTAGCACTGGAATTCAGGCAAATTAAATATGTGGTCAATTTCCTCATCTGTAACATGCCTTAATAATGGGACCTACATCAGAGAGTGGTCCAGGGGATTAGATGCCAATATATGGAAATTATATTATTGGTGCCAGTGCATGGTAAGTATTGCCTTTTGGTATTATTATCTATGTCTGCTTGGTGTGCAGGTGAATTCCCATCACTCTAGAAAAAATGTACATTGCTTAAAGCAATGGTATGTGAATTTCTTTTTTCTTTTTTAGGCTTATTTTGCAAAGAAAGTATTACCTGATAGCAATACAGATAATACTTCTATTTAGAAATAGCATTGAGATGTTTTCTGCACACACAGGCCAAACTTCCCCAGGCTGCCTGACTCCTCATGGGCAGATGGTCCCTGCACCCCTTCAGCTCAACAGGTGGATACCCCATGGTTGTGGCATGCTGCCTAGAGACTCAATGAACTACATCTCAAGTTTTTCTGGAACCTTAGATACTGCATCTTTAGCTTTGTACTTCCTTTCCTGTTGTTCACACCTCCTAGACTTCTATGGAGAAGAAATGGACTAATTAAACTGGAGACTTCTGGAAGTTTAGTACCTTGTTTACGGGATAGCATCTTTACTCCTCCTTCCATGCCCATCTCCAAGTCTCTCCTCTGCAACTCTATGCCTTTTTTTTCTGGTCTTCCAAGGGGCTCTCTCTTCTCAGAGTCTTTGAGCATCTGTTTTCCCAAGTTGTTGTCAGACATGCCACCATGGGATACAGGTCTGCTGTTCAAATCATGCAACTTCAGGAGACGACAATTGTGTGTGTGTGCTGGAGAGGATGGATATGGCGATAAGACAGCCAAGTGCTAAATGTTGGCAGCTTGAAATCACCTGTGGTGGGAGGACTTACATCCTGGAACTTGGCAATTGCGATGCATCCCTCCTCCCAGTTTCTGGCATTTCTGACATACAGTACACATAAAAAAGGATTGGGGGCTGGAGGCAAACCAGAGGTGTGCTTTCTCAGCTGGCTTCTTGAAAGGTTGGCTCACTGCCATACAATCCAAAGCTTTTTCATTTCCTAAACATCAGTAGCAGAAAAAAGGTCCTTTAGATAGTGAGATTTCAACACAGCAAAGCAGCCCTACTAAACTAGCTTCCCAGGGAATTTCAACCCGACAAATGAGAACAGAGGACTGAAGTCTCCCAGGACCCACGAAGGAAGAGATAGTCATTAAAGAGCCCAGCATGGGCTGGCTGAATGCCACCATAACTGAGCAGGTCTACCCAGGGACACATTGTTGGTGATGAAGCCCTTCCAGAAGGACCCAGGTAGCTCAAAGGACTTTTGCTCTCAAGCCTGAGATCTGTGTTTCTCTATTTCTCTGGCCAAGCAGCATGCATGTGGTTTTCCATTTCCCTTTGTTTGTGCAGAGTCTCCCAGAGAGCGTGGGAAGGGATGCTTCAATGAGCAGGTAGCTTCCCACTGAACCATGTATCACTGGGCAGGCAGGGGCCATGGCATGGAGTATCCATGTGGATGTTGGGTCCCACGGCTGGGGGTGCTGGTGAATGGAGTGGAACATTAGTCCTGACTCAAATGGAGCTGCTTTGGCTCCTCCTGTGCCAGCCTGGATCTCAAGCAGGAGAGATACTACCCATTTTGGCCACTGCAGACATGGGGGCTTGGCACTGGAAAGGCAAGGTCAACTCTACATTAGCAACACCTGGGGACAGTTTTTAACTTCCTGTGGCCTAAGAGACAGCTTAGATGAGTTGCATCAGAATCTCTGGAGGTGGCTCCCAGGCACAAGGTGTTTCAAAATGTCCCCAGGTGATTCCACCAAAGTCAAGTTTGAGGCCCACTGCTCTGAAGCATGAGGGCAAACTCTCAGCCCAGCTCCAGCTGTCATCCTGGCATGACACAGCTCCTCTGGGGAGCATGAGGTGTTTGGTTATAAGCCGCTCCTAGCATTCAGGAGATGAGGCCAGGGGTATTAAAATGCTATGAATTTTGTATTTTGTAGAGTAGCTCTTCATGATAATAAATGCCAAATTTCTAAGAAGTGTGTGTGCGTATTGAGAGACATTGAACACATTCAGACCTGTCCCCTGTGGAGGAGGGAGGCTGTCTGGCTAGCTTCAGGTTGAGATGCTGGCAATGCAGAAACAAAATGCAGAGTTGTTCCTGGAAAATCAATAACCTGCTTGCAGAGGCCTCACCACAGTGATTTATCTAGAGGGAGAACTCTGGCTGTGTGTGTTTAAAGTCAACTTCAACATCCGGCAGCACCTCCTGTTTCTCTTTTGCGGAATGTTCCTGAATATAAAAGCAAATCATAGCTAGGGGGCATGGGATGGAGAGGTGGGGGATGAGCATTTGTGGGGGTGGCATTGTAGACTGACTAAGAACACAGTCTGCCCACCCACTTTCTTATATTATCTTCTCCTGTCATCCCAGGGCCTCATACTTGCTAAGTAAGTGCTATACCACTTGTACCACATCTCCAGCCCCTCTGTTTATATTTTATTTTTGAGATGGGGACTTGCTAACATTGCCTGAACTGGCCTTGAACTTGCATTCCTCCTGACTCCACCTCCTGAGTTGCTGGAATTACTGGAGTGAACCACCATGCCCTGTCAATTTTGGCAGATTGCTCAAGGTCTGTTTGGGGACTCCCCCCACCAAAAAAACCCACCAGATGAAATGTAGCCAGGCATAGTGGCCCACACATGTAATATCAGCACTTGGAAGGCTGAGGATGGAGTATGGCAAGTTTGAGGCCAGCCTGGGATGCACAGTGAGATCCTGTCTCAAAAAACAGAGAGCAAAAACAACAACAAAAATCAAATGAAACAAATTGGCCATCATTGGTGGGTTATAAGATGCCTAAATGACCTGATATTGTAGGGAGAGAGCCAGTTTTGAACTATCTGTTTTGTGCAAATTTAATCAGCCACCTGCCCTGTGACACAGATGTGCTGGTGTTTCTGTGGTTTGGTTTTGTTTATTTGACATCTCTCTGTCATGTACTACCTGTCTTGCACCTCATGGAAGATGTATCTCCCATCAGTTGCAGGTTTCACCACAGCTGGCACATGGCAGAGCACAGTGACAGGAGGAGAGCACCTACTCAGCCAAGAGCCTGGGGATCTCAGTGGGCACATTTCTAGGCTCTGGCCATGGCCGGTGTCCATACTCCTAGAGGCTCAGAGTTCTCTTCAGAAGAACTTGGTCTTCTTACATCACCGTCACCTGGCTTTCAAAAAGAAGTGTTTGTGAACTGCTCTGAAGTACAGAATGCTAAGGTCGCTTGGTTCTGGGGTCTGGTAACTTGAAGGTAACACACTAGATTTGGGGGTGGGGTGGGGCAAGGTCTCCATTGTAGCCACATTAGAATCTGCTGAGGGAGCTTTTTAAAAAACGCCAGCACAGTTTCCCATTCCCTAGCTCACTGGAATGAGAATTCTGCCAGGACCCAAGTGTTACTAATCTCTCCAGGAGTGGTGGCCACACTCTGGTGTGACCCCTTATGAATCACTTCCCTGCCCCTTGAGTCTATCTGTGGAAACTGTGACCTGCTTCTAACTAATAGAGTATGGCCAAGGTTATGGTTAGCATTTCCACAATTACATTACATTACATAACTAAGGTCCCTACTCGATTGATTTTTGGTTAATAAAAGAAGATTTTCTTGCTGGGCACTGATGGTTCACACTTGTAATCTTAGCTACCCAGGTGGCAGAGATCAGGAGAATCATGGTTTGAAGCCAGTCCAGGGAACTAGTTCTCAAGATCCTAGCTGAAAAATACCCAACAAAAAAGGGCTGACAAAATGGCTCAAGTGGTAGAGTGCCTGCTTAGCAAGGGTACAGGCCCTGAGTTCAACTCTCAGTACTGATAAAGAGATTTTTTTTTCTTGGGGGAACCTGACCTAATTAGGTGAGCCCTTTCTGAGAGGACCTAGACCTTTCAGGAGGCCAAAGACTCTCTCTCCATCTCTGGCTTTGGACAAGCAAACTGTCTGAATTCAACAGTGACAAGGAAATTATGCTTTCAGAATGGGAGGAAGCTTGGAAGCAGGTCCCTACCCGGAGCTTGTATCTGATGGTTTTTCTGGTTGGCATCTTGAGCTGAGCTTCATGGGATCCTGAGGAGAGGAACCATTCAGGCCACACCTACATTTCTGACCCACAGAATGAACTGGTTAATAATGGGGTTTTACTCTCTTTATGCATGATTATCCAGAATCCCGAAATAAAGCAAAAAGATGACTGCATGTCTTTTCAGTGTTATTTTTAATAGGCTCATTTGAAGTTTATTTAATTATCCAGGAAAACTAATGAGTGTTGGACTTCATTATTTGATTATATCCCGGATACTATGTTAACTTGTAGATTTGTTCCAGTGGAGAAGCAAATGATATCTGCTTGATAGAAAAGACAAAGTTTATAGTTTATTGCTCTGTATTATTCTTACCACTTTTGTAACTACCTAGAAATCTTATTCTAACATCCCTTTGTTACATTATGTTTGAATATCTTGCTCCTCAAATGCACTTTGAATCAGCCTTACTAATAATGATTCCTTCATTAATAAATTAATTGTAAAAATCCTTGACACGTGTCCATTTTATATTCGTGTGTCATGTTTTCATTTTTCTGATAATAAACGCTTGACAAGTTTTGCAAGGTGATTTTTCACATCATAGCATTTTTATATACACTATCTTCTTTGAAGCTACAAGGGCACAGGCGGGAAGCAGCACTGCTAGTCCATTTTACAGACAAAGAGCTTGAGGCTCAGAGACTACCACAAAGCTAATAAGTGTTGCAGCCTGTGCCTCCAGTTCTGGTATGTTCTGCCCCCTCTGCCTTACACAACCAGCATTTTACAAAAGATGTAAAATCTTTTTTCACATTTAATCCTTCCGGTAACCCTTGGAGATAGGCACTGGATGTCTGCATTTTAAAAATTAGAAAATTGAATGCAAAGAGTTTGTGGAAGCTTGCCTCCAATCCCACAAAGGCAGAGTCAGGATTTAAGCAGGCAGCCTGGCCCCTGCAGCCATTCTCCCAATCCTTATGCATTTGCTCTGCAGAAGACTTCTGGTGGAGCAGCTTGTGGGCCCAGAGTCCCCAGATCCACCAGGGTAAGTGGCTCTGGGAGGTTGGAGGTGCTCTGCCGTGAGATCACTGCGTTGAGCAGATTGAAGTGCCCCCCCTAGCCCAAGACCACAGAGAGACCATCAGTTCCTTCTGCCCAGTTCTCATGGCTCCCTTGGTCTTCTAATAACTTGTCTGCAAGCTATTAGAAGCAGGTTGCTGCAATTATCTGCAAATGTGGTTAATAAGCTCCACCATGTAGGGACGATCCAGTATCTAGCCATCTACCTGGATCCTTAGATTATGAGTCAAAGAAAAGCTTTCTCTCTAAGGGAGAGATATTTATGCTAATTTACCCAAGCAAATAGAACTATAGTTAAATTTGAAGGGCTTAGAAACAAGAGGGAAGAGTGGGGAATGTCTCAGTCATATCAGCAACTCAGACTCCCCTGTTTTTATTTTTTGTGTGTCATCCATAATTTCATCTCTTTTCTGTCTCAACCAGCTCTTGATATATCTGTTGTATGGGTACAACCGTGTTTCCTTTTATTCTCTGAGGCACCAAGGAACATGCTTGATTCCATTGTTAAAGGGCCAGAACTAATTTGTGGCCATTCTTCACCCATTCACCTTATTCATGATGCAATGGGTTGAGCTTCCTTTCCAAAGTGAAAATTTCTATTTCCATAGTGGCAATAGGGTTGAAGCCTACAGCTGTGCCATGCATCAGGGCCCCATCGAAGGGCAGTTGAAGTCTGATGTCCAGTCTCCTATCTGTTGGTCAAATTGGGCCACCCTGGGTGAGCTCTGTTTGCCTGAAGGAAAAAGCTTCTCTTTCTAATCACACACAGGACCAAAGAGTAACTGCTATCCTCTGTCCTCACATGAAGCTGACATGGAAAGTCTCTCTTCAAAATTGACCAAATTACAAGGCCAGAAATATTTAAATTTTTGCTTATTTAAAGATTAGCCAGTTTTAAAGGAAATCCCTAAGTCTTTCTCTCCCCATGGAAGAAATACTGCACAGATGCCAACAGAGTTAAATTTTTCATCAAAAAAGCATGCTCTCTTAATACCTACGTATACTTGAGTGAATTCCACTTATCTTCTTTTTTTTTTTTTTGGTGGTGCCGAGATTTGAACCCAGTGTGTTGTACTTCCTAGGCAGGCACTCTACTACTTGAACCACACTCAGCCTGAATTTTACTTTTTCTCTTGCCATATAATCCTCTAAGAAAAGCTTGATCCTGTAACTATTAGTTACAAATTATGCTTAAGAAGTTATAGTGTTAATAACTCAATTTTTAAAATGATCATATATTACAGAAATTGGCTCTAAACTAGACCCCTTTTCCAAAATAGTGTAAGGGAAAATAACATTCCATGTTTGTTGTGAAAATGTTGCCTTGAAAATCATGGTTCCTTGAATGGACCCTCTTTTTAGAAAGAAGATTAATTTAGAAAGAAAACAAATAACAACAATGAAAAATTCCAACTTGTCTCTCTTTTTGTCTCCTAGCAGATGTATAAGCCAAAAATTCTACTTGTAAGCAAAAATGCTATTACTCTATATCTTAATCTATGGCATTAAAAATAATCAAGCTTGTTAGGTATAATTTCATACAGTAAAATTAAATCTTGTCAGAGCACCATGCAATGAATTTGAGAAGTGCTTATAATCATGTAACAAATACCACAATCAAGACAGAGAACAGTTTCATCATTCCAAAATATTCCTCAGAGTCAAGGTTTGTGGAGTCATCCTCTGACCCCTCCTCCAATCCCTGACATTCATTCCTCTAATTCTTTTTGTCCCTAAAGCTTTCCCTTTTCAAAAATGCCATATAACTGGAGTTACACACTGCATAGCTTTTGTCTGGTTTCTTTTCTTTAGCATAATGCATTTGAGATTCATTCATGTCATTGCAAGTATTCATACTTCATTCTTTTTTGTCACTGAATAATATCTCATTGTGTAGTTCTACAACAGTTTATCTACTCATCAGTTAAAAAGCATTTGGGATGCTTCCAGTTTCTGGTGATTACAAAGAGAGCTGCTGTGTGTGAATGTTCATGTTTTTGTGTGGACTTTCTCTTAGATAAACACACAGGGCTGGAAGAATTAGTGAATATATTTATCTTTATGTGAAACTACAAAACCGTTTTCTTTTCAGGGTGGCTGTGTGATTTTGTACTTCTACCTGAATGAATAAGGATCCAGTCTCACTAAGGATGATTCTCTTGTCTTCACTAAGAGATGCTCTCATCTATTCTCACCTTGCTGAGAATTTTTGTCTCATAAACTTTTGAGTTTCACCAGATGATCTTTCTGTACCTATTGACCTGATAATTTGGTTTTCCTCCTTCAGTCCGTTAACACCATGAATTATATTTGATTTTCAAATATAAAACCAGACTTGAGACTATATACTATTTCCTTTAGTCTTTGTTAATATTTCATTCACGGATCAGACAACTGAAGCTAGGAGAATTGAGGAACTTATTGTAATTATTAAGGCCAACACCCTTCACCATCATGCTACATTGTGATCCTATGAGGAGAGAGCTATGTTGCTCTCTGCCCCCTACATCTGTTTTCTCTAATGGTTCTGAAGCTGTACTTCAGGAGATTGGTTGTGACAGATATAGCAATCAATTAGGAGATATATTGGGGGTAGAATAACGTTTAGAAATTATTTTTGTTAAATTTGAAGCAGATTCATGGTTATATTTCCCTAGTAACTTCACTCCTGCATTTCCCATGCCTTCCTGAAGGACAAAGAATGGAGTTATTATTGGTATGCCAAGAGTAGCACCCAGTGCTGGATTCAATCAACCACTGCAGTGTGTCATAAACAGAGTCCATTGTCACAAGGGTCAGGGTAGCACAGGTTTTAGAGCTACTGCCTTAACAACAGATGCCTGTGAGAAGGTGATCTAAAGTGGGTTCTCTCTCCTTAATTAAAACCTGGGTTCATTTATAATTTAAATACAGTAGGAATGGTGAGGCAGGTTCTTTGTTGAAAGAGACCAATGTGCTATTATTCCCAGGATAGGTGTGCTTAATGCTCATTGCTATGAAATGAATGAATGGGACAATTAAATATTTTCAGCTTGTTGCTACGTGCACATGGGCTGCTTACTGTATATGTGAAATCTCAAACACACAAAAGACAAAGCTCCTGTTCTTGATGTTAGGGATGACTGAAAATGGACGAATTTAGTTATTGGGCAATGTCGTGCTGCTGGAGAAGCACGATGTAGAAAGAAATGGTTCTCAAAGTGTGTTCTGTGACTCTTTGGAGTCTTGAGAGACATTTTCAGGGAGATCCATGAAGTCAAAACTATTTTCATAATAAGCCAAAGCAGTATTTTCCTTTTTCACTTACGAAATTCCTTCATGAGCACACAGTGGAGTTGTCTAGAGTCTCCATGATATGTGTAGTGCAGCAGACTGAATGTGTCTCAACACATCAGCTTTCCTCTATGCATGCTGTTCTGTACCCAAATTTCCCCCTTTTATGACGATTCTAGTCATTTTATATGGGGGGCCCACTCCATTCTAGTATGACCTCATGTAAACAACCCTATTTCCAAATAAAGTCAAATTCTGAGGTACTAGGATTAGCACTCAATAGATGAATGGGGTGGGAGTGGGGGTTGCCATTTACCCTGAGAGCTTTGGAGTGGCAAATATGGAAGGAACCCAGTTGAATGACTGCCTGAATTGAGTACTGCCCACAGAGGTAGGCGAGTTAAGTTATAGAGGTTTGGGAGCCTAACTATAACATTATGTGCTCAGAACCTCTGGAGTAGGGCTTAGGGATCTTTTTCCTTTTTGGGGCTTCAACAGCATATTGGGGCTTCAACAGGTACCTGTGTTTTTAACAAGCTTTCTAGATTATTTGCAAATATTAGGATGCATCATACTCACCTGGAAGGAATGTTAGAAATAAGGTCCTTGCAGAAGTTTTTAATTTGATGCAATCCCATTTATCAATTCTTGATATCAATTTCCTGAACAATTGGAGTTCTATTTAGTTGCCGATGCTCATAAGTGTTTTCTCTATGTTGCTACAAAGTTTCAGGTCTTAGGTTAAGATCTCTGATCCATTTTTGACTTGAATTTTTAAACAGGTAAGAAATGGGGATCTAGTTTTGGTCTTCTATTTGTGGATATCTAGTTGTTGAAGAGGCTGTCTTTTCTCCAACATCTGTTTTTTGTTTCTTTGCTGAGAATCATATGGCTGTAGCTGTGTGGGGTTGTTTCTAGGTCTTCTGTTCTATTCTGTTGGTCCACATGGCTGCTTTTGCTTTAGCTCCATGCTGATTTTGTGACTGCAGCTCTGTAGTGTAATTTGAAGCCATGCATTGTGACAAATCCGGCACTGCTCCTTTGACTCAGGATTGCTTTGGCTATCTGGGTCTTTTGTGCTTCCATATGAATTTTAGGATTTTTTTCTATTTCTATGAAAAATGACATTGGTTCAGTTGCCCAAACTGAACTAAACAAAACTTTCTCAAAAGAAGAAATTCAGATGGCCAAAAAACACATGAAAACATGCTCACCATCTCTAGCCATAAAGGAAATGCAAATCAAAACCACACTAAGATTCCACCTCACCCCTGTTAGAGTAGCCATCATCAAAACCACCACCAACAACATGTGTTGGCCAGGATGTGGGGAAAAAGGAACCCTAATCCACTGCTGGTAGGAATGCAAACTGGTACAACCACTCTGGAAAAAAATTTGGAGGCTACTTAAAAAGCTAAACATAGATCTGCCATATGATCCAGCAATCCCACTCTTGGGGATATATCCAAAAGAATGTGACTCAGGTTACTCCAGAGGCACCTGCACACCCATGTTTATTGCAGCATTATTCACAATAGCCAAGTTATGGAAACAGCCAAGATGCCCCACTATGGATGAATGGATCAAGAAAATGTGGTATTTATGCAAAATAGAATTTTACTCAGCCATGAAGAAGAATGAAATGTTATCATTCGCTGGTAAATGGATGGAACTGGAGAACATCATTCTGAGTGAGGTTAGCCTGGCTCAGAAGACCAAAAATCGTATGTTCTTCCTCATATGTGGACTTTAGATCTAGGGCAAATGCAGCAATGCTGTTGGACTTGGATCACATGACAAGGGGAGAGCACATTCGGGAGATATGGGGATAGGTAGAAAACCCAAAACATGAAAGTGTTTGATGTCCCCACTCCAGAGGAGCTGATACAGAAACCTTAAAGTGACAGAGGTGATCATGAGCAGGGGATCAGAAACCAGTGTAAAGATCAGTTAGAGATGAATTAACATGGGTCATAACACATGTGTACACGAAAGCAATGCTAGGAATATTTCTGTATAGCTATCCTCAACTCAACTAGCAAAAACGCTTTCTCTTCCTTATTAGGCTTGTGTCACTTCTTCAACAAAATTAGTGATAAAGGCAGTACAGGACCTGCCTGGAACTGAGGGGGGAAGGGGGAAAGGGTAGAGGAGGAGAACAGGGGGGAGAAATGACCCAAACAATGTATACACATGTGAATAAATGAATACATTTAAAAATTGACATTGGGATTTTGATGGGGATTGTATTGAATCTGTAGATTACTTTTGGTAGTAGGGCCATTTTTATAATATTAATCTGCCAATCCATGAGCATGAGAAGTTTAGCCATCTTCTAGTGTCTCACTGAATTTCTTTCTTCAGTATTTTATAGTTTTCATCTAAGAGGTTCCTTTCACCTTCTTAGTTAGATTTATTTCTAGGAATTTAAGTTTTTTGAGGCCATCAATAGGCAATGGATAGATAAAGAAAATGTGGTACATCTACACAATGGGGAGTATTATTCGGCCATAAAGAAAAATGTTATGTTGTTTGCAGGAAAATTAATCGAACTTGAGGTCCTCATGTCGAGTGAGATAAACCAAGGTCAAAAAGACAAATATCACATGATTCACTCATACATGGAAACTAGACCTAAAAAACAAAAAAAAAATGACATGAGGGGATTGTGGGTTTTTTTGGGGTGAAGCTAATGCGAGGGGAAAGACAGGGCAAAACGAACAATTGAGGAGGTGGATATGATCTATGTACTTTATATGCATGAATAAAAAAGAATAATGAAATGCATTAAATTGTAAAAATAATGGGGGGATAACAATGAGTAGTAAAGGGGGTGAATTTGATCTAAGAACATTACATGCACAGGTGGAAGTATCACAAAGAAACCTCTTTGTACAATTAATATACATTAATCAACTAATTTCCAGAATAAAAAAGATAAGGTCCTTGGCTTCTGCCAGAGATTCTGCCTCTGAGTGGACAGGTTTGAGACAGGTCTGCAGACTATATTTAGGTTAGAAAGGTCTCTGGAGCAGCAATTCTCAACCAGGAAATCATTTGGGGAGCTTTTAAAAAGACTGATATTATCGCATCCCAGGCTAATTACATCAGTTTTTGTGGGCATGCCAGGGTTCACAGGCATTCATTGTAAAGCACCACAGTATTTCTAACATGCATTCTTGAGCACTGAGGACCACAGTGTTACTTAACATGTACGCTATTTGCCTTCGAAGATTATTTGTAAGTTAAGATCGTAGGTATTATACCAAGAGAGCTGCTTTGATGCCTGCACTTGATACTACTCTGGCAAACTAGGGAGAGAAAGTATCTGGGACATGGGAGATGTTTCCAATCTATCTCCAAGCAGCTCTTTTAGAAAAAGAAGAAACCCAGGGAGATAGGAGGAAAATGCGGAGCAAGACCCGGCAATGCTAATTCCACAGGGATATAGGCCACCTTCCCAAGGCAGAGATGAATTAAGACAACTCTAGCTCAAAGCCAGCCATTTTCTACAGGTTGCATTTCATGCATGAGGACAATGCCAAATGATCAGATGCTAGATATCTCATTTCTACTTTGGAGGCTGGAGGTGTAGGTGAGGGTGCTGATCTGGAAGCAAATCCTTTCCCACTGGTGTTTCTCCAAAACTTCTGGGCAAAAGCGCAGCAGTTTCTGCTTTGGTCACCCAGTGGGTTCACCTGGTGTACTTTAAATAAAAGACCCATGCCTGAGTCCCACAAAGATTCCCATCTAGTTGCGGGGTTGCAGGCAGACTTCAGGACTTTTCACATCTCTCAAGATGATACAAATATCCTGTCTTGCTAAAACCACACGTGTGAGATAAGCTCCTTTACCAAATTGCTCAGCTTATGAAAGGGGTGGAGCATTTTGGTGAGCTGGAAGGCTGTTGGGAGAGGTCACAGAGTCCAACAGTCAGTGCCCTAAGAAGGCAAACCTGGGCATGGGTATTGGGACTTGATGTCAGGCCCCTGATTTGGGTAAGAAGGCTTTGCTTTCACTCTCTAACCTGAGGGGAAAGGACTCCAGGGTTGAGGAACAACTGTTATGGGAAAAGGTTGAAGCTTGTGGTGTAAGATGGGGATGGAGAGCACTGCTCCCAGCTGTGGATCCCATTGGAAGGCTTGGGCCTAGGCATTCCAAGAGCAGTCAGCTGTGGGTTGTATCCGTTTTCGAGCTCTCTGCAGTGTAATTACTCCTGTATCTCCAGATCCTCAATGACATTTCCTGTTCAAGGCTCTCCTTGGTCTCAGCTCTACCCATACACACACCTGGGTGAAGCAGAAGGCATCCAGAGTGGCTGAGGTGTTTTGAAGACCGAGCAGAGCTCAAGAGCCAGATCCATGGATGCACTGCCCAAAGTAAGGTAATAAGGCACCTAGCACAGAGACTCTGTGATAGAGGGCACCTTCTCAGGGCAAGCAAATGGGGGCTTGGCCTAGTGTCATTTGGGCACTATTTAAAAGAAATAGGACACTCAAAGTTTGGAATATCAGAATTTAATGAGCTCTGGGAGGCAACTTGGCAGGGCTAGCTGGAAGGCATAGGAAGAAAGTAATTAGGAAAAAAAAGATTAAAAGCATTTCTCTTGCTGTTCCAAGCACTAGGTAGGAACCGTTAAGCTGCTCACCATATATGTCTGCTTCTACATCTATGTGGTAGCACTGCTTTCCCTTATCCTTTGAGTTCAGAGCCGGCATGCAGTTGCTTCCTGTAATTAAATGTGAGCAGGAGTGACATGTGCTGCTTCTGGGTAGTTTTCAGAGCCACTAAATTGTTTGCCAAGTTGATGTTTCCCTTCTTTTGTATCAGTGGGCACCATTCCAGATGGGGATGCCAACTTGGATCCAAGAGTAGACTCCCAGATCGAAGTCCCCAGCTGGTCTTAGTGGGCATGTAGCATAAGTGAAAATAAAATTTGTTGTTTTTACTATTGAGATTTGGGGCTTGTTACTGCAGTGTAACCTAACTCACCCAGACTAATGCACACAAGGGCCGAGCAGCTGACGCTTACTGGAGTTTGGGTTCTAAGAAAGGCTTTAGTGTGCTTGCTGTTCTCCTGTCATCTCACTATAGTGCTGTCATTTGGCTGACACAGCCAGACAATGGGTGTGCAGGGGCCATGCTGGGGGCCACACGGGGGGGGGCACACTCTGGCTTGTCTTTCTTGGCTAAAAGCAGCGATTTGCACTCAACTTCAAATTGTCATTGTTTTAAACATACTAATCATTTAAATTTTAAGTTTCAGAATGAAATTCTTTTTTTTAACTGTCTTAGTCAACTTGGGTTGCCATAATAAAATACTATAGAATTTTTATTTTTTGGGGGTGGTTTGGACAATAGAAATTTATTTTCTCCTAGTCTGGAGGCTGGAAACCCAATATTAAGGTGTTGGCTGCTTTGGTTCCTGGAGAGGGCTCTCTTCTTGGCTTGTAGACAGTTGTCTTCTAGCTATGTCCTCACAAAGGAGATATGAGGTGAGGGGAGAGAGAGAGAGAAAGGAGGAAAGGAAGGAGAAGGGAGGGGAATAATTTGCTTTCTTCTCTCTCTCTCTCTCTCTCTCTCTCTCTCATTCTGTCTCTCTCTTCAGTACTGGGGGTTGAACTCAGGACCTTTCACTGGGTAAGCATGCACTCTACTACTTGAATCACACCCCTAGCCCTATTTTACTTTATTTATTTTTCAAATGGGGTCTCATGTTTTTGCCCAGGGCAACCTCAGACCTCAATTCTCCCACCTATTCCTATAAATGGCCTCCTATGTACTTGGGATTACAGGTATGCATCACTACACCCAACCTGGTCTCTTCTTATAAAGGCACAAATCCTCTCACATGGGCTCTACTTCATGACTCAACATATAAGTATCATCACCCAAGACTTCCACACATGAACTGTGAGAGGAAACAACTTAGCTCATAATGGGGAAAGTGAAGGCTTTCACTTTTTTTTTTTGGCTGTGTGTGATCTGATGGGAGAGAAAGTTCTATCCCTTCCCTGGTTTTGTACTGTACCTGACAGGATACAATTGCTCATTGAAGGGTTGAAAATGTACTGAAGTCCTGCAAGTCTCCCTGCTTTGCAGCAAAGCTGGCTGTCTTTTCCTGCACTAATTTACATATATCTTAACAAATCCAGTCACCACTGTATAGACAGCCATGGACCTGGGGACGAGGTTTCTTGTTGATAGTAGGTAATACTGAGGAAAATTAATCCTCAGGGCAACCTCTTCTGGTACAACCCTGAATATTCAACTCACGAAAAGGTTTGCATTTTATGCTTTTATTTTACGAGCTAAAAGAATGAGTTTGCTCTCCATTTTTTTTACCTAAAAAAATGAAGACTAAAATATTTAATGTCAGAACTCTGTCAAAGGTAGTAAGTAATGGGTTCACTGTGTCTCTCCTCACTACACTGGACCACACTCAATGGGAAATCTGGGGGTCTGTAGAAACAGCTTTGGGTTGTTTCTCATGATGGGAGGCAGGCCAAGATAGGTAATTATAGTCCATTCCCACCACCAGCTCCAAGTTTATTTCACTTTGCAGGCTCAGTTACTACCTTATTTAAGGCCAAATTATCTTTAAAACCCTTTTCTACTTTCATTCCTTCATTGGATTTTAGACCTTCTACAGGGATGCTAATCCGTATCCCAAAACATGCTGTGATTTCAGGAACCAGAATCAAGGATCTAGAAAAGCTACAAAGTGGCAAATGAATAATGGAAAATTGGTGATCTTTTAGTTTTGTGTTCAGTGAAGCAAAGTTCTGTGCTGAACACACATCTTATTTACCTGGTCAGGTCTCACACTGTGTAGCTTTTCCAATCCAGCTTCTGTTTCCCTTTCTCTGTTGCTACCACTTCCTCCATACAGTGTCACAATAGTAGGGAAGACATTTATAGGACTCTGGAGATTATTACTATCATTACCTGTCAGGCTTTAAAAAACCAATGTGTGCTGTGTGTGCCACTAGTTCTCTTGGTGCTGCTGAAAGGCTAAGGTGATATGGTGCTGATCTAGGACAGAAAAAGTCCCCTGACTGCTGCAGGGGAGGGTGAGATGAGCTACACATTTTCCAGCCTTCTCTTTCTTTCTTTTGTTTTTTTTTTTTTTTTTTTGGTGGTACTGGGGTTTGAACTCAGGGACTCATGCTTGCAAGGCAGGCACTCCACCATTTGAGCCACTCCATCAGTATCATTCCTTTCTTTATTGAAGGATTCTTCATGAGAATATGTGATGGGTAGGGAGTAAGGAGCGGGATGCAAGGTATGTTCCCTTGTTCTCATATGTGACAACCTTAGGAGGAGACTTGTGTATTTAAATGAACAAGCAAGCAAGCAAAATCCTTGTGTCCCAAGGATAATGACTGTCTATCTTCACAGGACCTGAGTTCAATTCCAGATGGGATGCAGAGACTTGGGGACAGCACAGTGATTTAGTAACTTTCTCATTACCATGCAGCCTGATCTAAACCAGTCTAGTTGCATTCCACCCCTAAAGTTCTTGTCATGGTCAAAAAGGCAAATGCCAAAGAAGCATGAGGTGGGTGAGGCTAGCGACTTTCCCACCAGTCAACCACTGTGTAACATGGAAGTGAGACCCAGGCCAAATCAGACTATGTTAGCGGGCACACACCTGCTCTGTTAGGTCAAGAAAGTCCTGAATCTCTCAGAAAACCAGCATCCTCCTAACCTTTGGCTGTATCCAAGGTGATTTAAGGATGAGAAGTCAGGCACCTTTTCTAGGGATGCAGATGATCTCGTAACTAGCCTCATACCTGATTCAAGCATAAAGGCATACAGTTCTAAAACATTTCAACCAATCCATAGATTTCAAATGCCTGTAACTTTTACCAATAAAAGGTCATTTCTAATACTCATCATGCTAATGAAAAAGTCACTATTTTGATAATAAGGGCTATTCTGACATTCACTTTCTTGGGGCACTGGTTGCTCTATGGATTGCTGAAGCACGGGTGATAGTATCCCCTGGAGTGGGGAACTCCAGACATTGCTAGCTGGCCACCTTGGAAATGGAGCTTAAGCTCGTGCTCTGTCTCTCTGTTTGTGTATCCTGAGTAGCTAGAATTATAGGAGTATACCACCACTCCCATCCCATTGGCATCATACTCTCTAAGTTACCCTGTTGAATTTTATTGAGTGGTCTTTTTGTGCTAGTCTCCACGCATGTCTTCACTCCTCTGGAAATTATTCCTCTCCTCCAACTTCATGAAAATTAATGTTAATGGCATTACCCTCACTGGACACGGAATGGACATGACTCATGCCTAACCAATTATCTCCTCCCAAGAAATGGAGAGCTGGGCCCAGAGTGGAGCTGGTTACTTTTTGCTTAGCTGGACCCATTTGATGGAAGCCTGGTAGCTGTGGGTTCTCAATTTATGAATGGAGGAATAGAAGTGGCCAGCCTGGAAAGAAAGGAAGAACACACAGATGAAAGTAGAAATGAGACATATAGAGAGGAGGGCATCCAGATTTCTCAACAGCGTTTGATTCCTGGTCTCAGCGACATGAAAGCACCATCTTCCCTAAGACTGCCTGCTTCAGGGAGTAAAGCTGGCTGGCTGATGGCTCCCCTGCTGCTCCTCTAGATCCATCACCTTATTTGCTCCAAAGCCACCCTCCCATGGGATGCTCCCCAACAATGACCATGCACACCAGAAACACAGGCCCATTCCTGCAAGACATGGGATTTTTCAACCTGGAGGCTTTGGTTCAAGACCTTTCTTGGTCTGAAATGTTCTCAGAGCTGACTCCAGCCCGGGGTTCCTCCTTGCCCAGCTCCTTCCTCCTCTCCTCCATAGTTGTCAGACCTGCAACTTTTCCTGTCTTCTCCAGCTCCTTCCCCCACACTCCTTATGGGCATTTACTCCAATTAAACTCATGCAACTACCCACCTTAGCATCAACTTCCAGAGGACCTGAGCCAACACAGTGGTCTAGTCTCCTCCTAAATCTGGATTATATTCCTCTTTTTTTCCTCCTTTTTTTTTTTGTGGTACTGGGGTTTGAACTCAGGACCTACACCTTGAGCCACTCCACCAGCCCTTGTATGTGAAGGGTTCTTTTGAGATAGGGTCTCATGAACTATTTGTCCAGGCTGGCTTCAAACAACAATCCTCCTGATCTCTGCCTTCTGAGTAGCGAGGCTTACAGACATCAGTCACTGATACCTGGCTTCCCTTGGGTTTTACAAACCACCTGTTTAGTATGACATTAAATTTCCACTTTTAATGCTTAACCCACAAGTGATTCACTGATATTTTCAACCAAAAGAACAAATGATCTACCAGATACCAAGTGTTTTATCAGGCTCCATTGTTATATTTTCTCAATTTTTCAATTACCCCTGATATATATATATTATCATTTATAGTAGGAATGAGTTTTCGAGATTAAATGGACCCCACACAGCCTTGCAGGTAGCAAGGCCAGGATTTGAACTTGAAACTCTCTAAATCCCTTGCTCCAAGTTGCTCTATTTTGCTGTGTGTGGTGTGCAGTTAGTTCAAAAGGAAAAACTATCCAAACTGATTATTTAAATCTCACCCCCTAAACCAAACATCCAAATAAGCCACGCATACCATAACATTTCAAAAAAAAAAAAAGATTGTTTTATATTCTCTGGAAGGCATTCTGCAGTCCAAAAGCCCCTCCGGGGCCCTCCCACCCTCTGGTACACAACTGATAGGGTCTGGAAGCCCCTGACCTCAGGAAAGGTCCCTGATCAGTCCTGGGGGAACCGCAGAGGGCTACATGGGCAGAACCTGCTCCAGCACGGTTCTTGATGTCTGGGGAATCTTTTCCGGGAAGATCACTTCAAACTCGATGATGAGGTCGCCACGTTTCTCTGGCATTTTGGGGAGGGGAAGGCCTTCTCCGGGAACTTTCCGCCGCATGCCAGGCCTGATGACATCTTTGACTGCCACGGATATGGTCTTGTGGTCCAGAGTGGGGACGTTCACCTTACAGCCACACAGAGCCTCCCGAAGGCTGATCCTGGCGGGATAAATGACATCAGAGCCATCTCGCTTAAAGATGCTGTGTGGCTTATCTTTTAAAATGAAGATGATGTCGGCAGGGATGTTGTTGGAGGTCTGGTCCCCTTCCTTGGGGAAGGTGATTCTGGTGCCTTCTTTCCACCCTCTCTTCACTTGGATGGTCAGGATTTTGTCTTCGTTTCGAGTGCTCTTGCCATCCGGGTTCAGCCGCTTGTGGGAAATTTTCATCTTCTTGGTGCAGCCTCTGTAGATTTCTTCCAGGGAGACCCCGAGGTCGTGGGTGACAGGGGGGTCTTGCTTCTTTCGGGTGGGCCGTTGGGCAGAGAGGGAGCGTCCAAAGTTCATGTTGGTAAAGCCATCCATGCCCACAGGGAAACCAAGGAACGGATCTTGGATGTCCATACCTTCCTCCCCGTTCCACTGTCCTGAAGAGGAGTCGAAGGGGTTTCTGCCACGGAAGAAGTCAGCGAACATGACATGAGGCTCTCCATGGACTGTGTAGCTGAGATACGAACCGTTAGCACTGCTGCCACCGCCACTGGGGCCGCCCCAAGCCCTTCCTCCCCGTAGCGGTCAAAGACCTCGCGGTCCACTTGAACTTCAGCTCCTCGTGCTTGTCCGGTGGCGGTGGCAGCAAAGCGCGGGTGCGGGACGTCAGCTTGATCCTTCCTCGTGCAACGCCCCGCGGGCCGGGTCTGGGAGCAGTCCTTGCCCAGGGTCCCCACCTGTGACCAGCTGTTGCTGACCCTAGCTCCCCATAACGCTGTACTTCTTAGTGATACATTTACCTGGACCCAAATAATTCATTGCCTTTCCCTTCCCTTAATCAATATTCCTAGGTCCTGTCCCTTCATCCTCTGAACTTGAAACATGTGCCATCTATGAGCTGGAAGAGAATCAGTTTCATTCTTATCACAAACGAGGAAAGGTAGAGATTTCATGGCTTACCCTTTTTCGGCTATCTCCACAAATAGTCCTCATTTACATTGATGTCAGAGTTAGAGGAGGTAGAACAAATTGCACCCCAGGAGAGGACAGACACAGAGGGAGTGCAAAAGCAAGCACAAAGAGACTTTTCCTGTGCTGTGTAATTTTTCAAGTCAGGAAGAGATTTGGTGGTGCACTTTCATTTTTTAAAAAACATTAAACTAATATTATCAAATAAATAATTTTACCGACACCTGAGAAATGATGTATTCTTGAACCTCTGAAGGAAGATTTTCTTTCTCTTTGAACAGTGTAAATTGTGTAAAAGACAGTGTGAAGCCCCACGTGGGACAAAGTACAGGGGAATACAAGTGGGAAGCAGTAAGCCAGAGCTTTCCCCTTCTTGGAAGAATTGACCCAGGCTGAGTTAGGCAGGCTTAACTGGGAAGTTATGTTCCTCCTTAGGCCAAGAGCTGGCTGACACGGGAGACAAAAAGATGGTCCTCTTACCCCATGGGGGGACCAGCTCTACCACACATCTTGTGATCTAGAGCTGGCCATGAGATCAGGCTGAAGCTAGACACTGCTGAGCCTAGATACTTTCGTAGGCTCCTTTTTCTGACTCTTCCTGCTTGTGTCCTTCCCCTTTAGAGAGGTCTTCCTGAATAAATCATAACCTCAGGAATCCTTGTTTCAGGCTTTGCTTCAAGAGAATGGCTTCTAGGAGTTTTATTTTGGGAGAACTGGGATGCACACTAACATCTTGGACACTTTGTTGGGTTCTTGGAAATGTTGGAGAACAAGTTTTTGGGTGTGTATTAGCAACTTTTGTGGTTCTGTTACCAAAATACCCGACAGAACAACTTAAAAGGAAAAGATTGTTTGGCTTAGGGTTTCAGAAGGTTCTGTTCATGGTTACTTGGTCCCATGTGTTTGGGTAGAAAACGTGGCAGCAGGAGAATGTGGTAGAGGAGCTCCTTCACCTCATGGTGGACAGGAAGCAGAGAGAGACAGAGAGGAGCCCAGGACAGGATATAGCTTCCAAGGACACATGTCCTGTGACCTACTTCCTCCAGCTAGGCCCTGCCTCCTAAAGTTTCCACCCCCTCCCAAAATACTGCCACCAATTTGAGAACTAAGTGTTTCAAATATGAGCCTACGGGAGACATTTCATATTCAAATCATAACAGGATGATAGGAGATTTTAAGGAAAATGGGGGAAAGAGAACAAGGGAGAATATTGAAAAATGAGAGAAGGTAGTGGACAAATGGAGAAAAAGTAACTATTTAGTGGCATTGGGGGTTGAACTCAGGGCCTCACACTTGTTAGACAGGGGCTCTACCACTTGAGCCACTCTGCCAGCCCCAGAAAAAACTCTCAACTGTGGAAAACTTTACCCTGTAGCAAATCAGAGTCTTAAGAACAGATGGACAAGTATATCACTTTTCCAGTATATTCTAAGTTTGAAAGATGAGATATTTTCAGGATGTTGCAACAAATATTCCTCTTGGATCTTGGGTCTATCTTTCCCATACTTCCTGATTTGGCTTTATTTTGAACACCAAAAATGTTGCCATGAACTTACTTCCAGGCAGCTTCATTGGGGGCCTTTGGTTACTCAACGAAGATCTTGCATTCCTTTCCAGCTGGCATTGATTATTCTTCCACAGGACAATTGGAGTGCTGGTGCCACTGCAGATCATAGCATCTGTAAAATGATTTGCTGTAGCAGCTAAAGGAGGGTCTAGGATTAGTCACCTCGTTTGTTCAAACACTCAGAGCTACTATGTAAGAAGGACATGTTTGGGACTCAGGAGGTTTGAGGTTCTTTAGGTAGCAGTAAGGTAGAGTGGTGCAAAGTCAAGGCTCTGTGGTCAACTTCCCTTTTTAGGGTTTTCAGTGTTATAAGAGATGACACTTTGGAAGCATTTGGCACAAGGTCAGTGTGAAGTAAAAGCACAGTAAATGTCACCTATCATTATGATTTCTGGTCCTCTCCAGTAGTGATTCCACAGGCCTTCTCTTGTTGCCTCTTTTCCTTGCTCTGTCAAATTGTTGGCACTTGAAGGGTCTCAAAGAGCAACCCCTTTCCTGAGAGTGAACCAGATCTTCCCTGTTGACTTCCAAACTCTTTGATCTTGAATCTTAGATGATCAACTGTATGGGACCACCTCTTAGCTTGTGGCCCCATCTATTTGGTCATGCCTACCTGCCCCCCCGCAATAGTCTCTGCTTTTGGCAACTTATCTCTGACCCATTCTTTCAGACAGTCATAATTCTTGCTCTTTTGTTGGTGGTGTTGTTTTGCTTTGTAGCACTAAGGGTTGAACTCAGGGCCTTGCACATGCTAGCTAGGTAAGCAGTGTACTACTGAGCTACATCACCAGCTCTTGCTCCTTGGGTTTTTGATACTTATCATGATCTTATGTCAAAAAAATTCTTTTCCCATTAATAAGGAGCTAAATAGTTACAAGGAACCCTATTAGCCACACTTGTCTTCCCGCCCCCTGAGTATATGGCAATGAGACTCTCTCTTCTTGCTTGCACTCATGTAAAAGTAAGGACTGGGGAAGAAAGAACATATCCTAGTCCTCCTTGCTCCATCTTTAACCTTGGATATCAGGTGATATATGCATAAGGAACTTGTAGTTTGTGTTAACTTGGTTGGATTTCATTGCTATTTTTTAGTTCCATTTCCGTGGAAAATGATATGCTTTGTTACTCTTTTATGAGAAATACCTCACTGTCTGATGGTAGCGGAAGGCTCTCCATTCCTTTGGAGGCCAAGTGCATCACTGATAAAGACTTGAGTAGAAAATTTATAAAAGACAAATTTCTTATGTTTCGTACTTTTCAGAAGTACAACCCGTCACAACAACAGGTCAGTGGCTTATGGTTTCAGATTTGTGTGAGAGGAGGTGGGGAGGATGAGAGATAGAGGTGGCAGTTTCTCTTTGACTTTTATGCCTGAAACTTTACACTCCATATTTCTGATCTATGCGTTTCTTCAAATTTCTTACATCTGGATTAACACCACAGTCTCCCCTCATTCTTGGTTCCCTATCACACCACTTTGTATGGGATGTGAGGATCCTGGCCCAAGCCAGCTTTTTCCTGATCATTCGACTCTACCTGAGAGGGAGTAAGCCATTGACTGTCAGATAAATGGAAAGTTGGAAAAACGTCTAGGAGTTTATTTATGTGTTCTTAATAAAAAACAATCCAACAGCTTGGGGCATGATATTTGAAGTTTTACTCTCTCTAGTCATTTTGATGGAAGAGAAAAGCTGGATTATATCCCTGGCATTTGCATTTAGCAGCTTTGACTGACATGCTCTTTCCCTGGTTAGCACTTGGGTTCTATTTCCTTAGAATGGGGGCAAGAACACGCCAATGAAGTGGTTCTGAGGCTGAACATTCCTGCACATGGGAACCATCTAATAAATGGTAGATCTTATAATTACAAGCTGCAAAGATTAGGCATAAAATAGCACAACTGAACGCAACCTTCATTATTGACAAGGTTAATGTTTTCAGAAAAGAAAATAAACATACCAGATGTTATATTATGCCTTTCGCAACTTCCTATAAGGGAAAGGTATTCTATATAAAGAGGAACAAAGACCGAAGATTTAATGTCTATGGAAGTTGTATCCATGTTTACTGAGGTTATAAAGGTAATTATAGAGCTCAACCTTATTTCTTATGAATCCAGAATTCATTTCTAAATATCCTTTTGAGATGGAGGATGAAAATAGGGAGACACTGGAGATGAAGGTGAGGAATAAAGCTTGTTTATCTCTAGGTATTGCTAATTAATGTTTGTGAATTATTAGTACAATAAACGCTGATTTCATTCATAACTGAGTGGGGCTATTTATGTTTGAATGTAAAGCATGTGCACTTGCTCACACAAAGCCCTATTGTGAATGAAAAAAATCAGTTAATATTGTTCAAACAATCATGCATTAACCAAAGTCCCCAAATGAAGGTTCCGAGAATGGTGAGCATAAACTGGGAATGCTAATGTGTTAGAATTTGTATGTGGTCTCATAGGATGGGTTGGGGCTTAATAGAAGTAAACGGGCTCAGGAATTGTATTATTTAAGCTTTATTATTTTGCATTGGTGATTTGATAGCTCATAGAATGATCTGTCTTTGATTTTTTATAGCTCAGACAGAATGAGAGAATGAGAGATTAGAAATGCCTTAAAAAAAGCAGCAGCTGTGTTTGTGTGCACTGGTTCACTATAAGGTTGGAGAATCAAAAAGTACTACAAGTACAGAGCCAACATGTGCTTTGGATCTTCCCATATACTGAAGCTTGGGGTGCAGAGGGGAGGGTTTAAGAGGCTACCATGGCCCATTCTGAGTTTCCATTGGCTTAGTGCCTTCTTAACAAGGCCAATTTTCAGACAGTGGCCATGACCTTGGTATATTTCATATTTGTAAACCTGATAAGACCTCCATGGGCAGAGGGTATCTTTAAATAACTACTTCCCCTGATTTCTAGAAAGGATATTTTTAAATTAGAAGAATTCAAAAAGTGAAAAGAAGAAAACGAATATCTTCTCAAGTCTCCCCCAAAGATAACCTCTGTAACATCATGGTATGAATAAACAGCATAGTTATGTAATTAGTGCAGTGCCCAGAAGATAGTGAGGCCTTAATAAACAGCAGCTGAAAGGTTTTGTATAGAATTTTTCTTTCCATTTTTTCTATTTATATACATGCCGGTGTGGAATGAGTGAATATTCAGTAAACATTCACTAAACACCAGGAACTCTGAAATGGGCTGGGGAGAAAGGAACTATATGGGAAATGGACAAGACCTGGTCTCTTGTCCTTGAATTGCTCCTAATTTTAACAGAAAATACACACAGGTAAATGGGCCACTACAAGGTGACCTGGACTGTGCCATGTGTAGACTAACAAGGGTATTTAACCTTGGTAGATGGTTTTCTGAAGGAAATGAAGTCCATTCTCAGACCTGAAGGACAAACAAAGACTACTTAGTTAATAGAATAGAAATGAGAAGACTGTTTCCTGCAGAGAACACAGCACATTCTAAGTTCCTGAAGCAAGTGCATCAAATGGCCCATTCATGAAAGGACATGGAATTGTAAGTGGCAGAAGAGTGGACAGTTGGGATCAGAGGAGATCCATGGGAGGGAGGGTTAAAGGGTAGAGTGGGATGGGGGTGGGACTGGGGCAAAGTTAGGAGGAATAGTGAGCAAGGAAACTGAACAAGGGAACAGGGCAGATAGTGTGAACAGCTTTTGAAGATGCCCTGGGAGAAAATTCAGATCTTTCCTGAGCATGAGTGAGGAGCCACTGAAGCATAATCAGATATGTGCTATATAAATCTGTTTAAAATTAATACAAAATAGGTTGCCAGATAACAAATAAAATTGAAGAGGGTGGTTAAATGAGCCTACTTTGAACTTTTAAACATCCTTTATATTTTTGGATAAGGAATACATTTTTAAATTATAAAAAATTTTAAATAAATGACACTGATGTCACTATATGTGACAAGTTGAGATGTGTGGTGAAAGTGTCATTCCATGCAAAATTTATAGATGTGGAAGTATTTATTAGAAATAGAAGTGAAAGTAAAGGACCTGTTTTAAACATAAAGATGAAAGATAGAATAGAACATAAAAAAGCATACTCAGATGATATAAGAAAAATGGATTTTTGGAAAAGATCAATGAAACAACAATTTGATCAAGAAAAGATGAACAAAACAGGTAAATAATATTAAGGATTACTTTTAAGGACTCCTGTATACAGGGCCCACCTGTATACTCCAGGATACTTTCTCTATCTTAAAGTAATTTGATTAGAAACCTTAATTCCATCTATAATTTTAACTCCCCTTTGTTGTATAGCCTAACATATCCTTGGCTCTGGGGACTAGGACATAAACATATTTGGGGTCATTATTCTGTCTACTATGAAGAAGTATTACTCTTATTTCATGCTGCCCCTTCCTACCTCCTTCAGATAATCACTAATGTTCCTATTTGTTGATTTACTATTTTGCTGTGCAAATATAAGCAAAACAAATACATAGTTTTTTTACACAAATAGTGTATATACTTTCCATGCTCCATCCTTTTTCCTGCTTAATAATATAACATAGCATTCTTTCATCTTAATATTGAGAATGTCTTCATTTTGTATAATATTCCATTGTCTCAGTAAACTATTGTTATTTTAAAGTGGCATTTCAAATCAAGGGGAAGAAGGTAAACTATTTTATAAGGTGATATGGGGTTACAGAGAATATACCCCCATACATACATTGTAAGTGCTTAGCAAACTATCTGGAAGGACAAACACAAGTTTTAATAAAGGCTATATTTAGAGAGGGGAGTAGAGTGGGAAAAGGAGAGTAAAAAGCAGGTTTTTATGCAATATTTCCAGGTTATGTAACTTTTTACCATGACATATTCATGTATTACTTGGACAATTATACAGGCATAAAAAGTAAGAGACACTCCAGTACATTACATCTTTGTGAATATTTATAATTACTTTCTATGTCTTCAGAACTGAAACTTTTAATATTTGAGCAATGTATGTTCTTTAGAAAAACATTTTCTAGAATTCAAACACTGTTGGAGGCATAGAAGACTGCTCTTTCTCCTTCATCTTAGTCAACAGGACTTTCATTCTTTCTGTCCATATTTTGCTCATCAAATGAACACTAAGAATCCTTTTGTTATTGCAACTGAGTTGTTTCCATAGAAAGCAAATATTTTGAATAAAAAATTCATTGTTGTAGGTAGTACTAAAAATATAGAATTTGCCCATGGTAACTTTGTGGAAGTGACATGTGTTCTTCATAAACCTTGTCATTCATCTCTGGTGTTGGGATGTGAGAAAAGAGAGAGAGAGAGAGGAAGGGTGTGGGGTTGGTTCATTTTCAGATGAGGGAGGGGAAAGACCATCTGTCAAATGCTTACCATGTCCCAGGTCATGTCATCTACAGTGTCTTCCCTGTGAGACTGTACCATTTCCTAAAACTTAAGGGTCAGAGAGTATGAGAACCACCAGGGTTACATAGCAAAGCCTGGTGGCTTGGTTTTTGAATCCAGCTCTTGCTTTCTCTCTTTCCATTCCCTCTTCTCTTGGCCTCTCAGCAACCACTAAATTGACCTTTTCCTCCAGTTGTCCCCTTCAGACTGGGAAAATCTTAAAGGAAACAGTTTTGCCTGAATCCCTTATCCCTACAGCTGCTTTCTGGTTTGGTTAGTACTCTGGGGCCTCTTAAGCCTGAGGCTGGTTTAGAACATGAGTGATGGACATTAGCTAAGAGTCCTTCTCTTCTGGATGGCACAGAGCATGTCATTCAAGGCAACAGCTGAGCCTGGTGGGAAGAAAGTCATAGGGATTTAGACTGGCCCAGCCTTTTCCTAGAGCTGTGTTTATTTTTGACAGCTAATTGATCAGGTGTTTGGCTCTTGGCTCATAAACCGCTAGCCCAGCCTGGCCATTTGTTACAGCACAGGCGCCTGGTGGATACTGGTGCTGACAGCCCTGTGGGAACCAAGTTCTCTGTGCAGGGCTTGGTGAGCAGCGGAAGCATCTGGGTGGATCACATGGTTCCTTCTAGCTAGTGGGATGTGTGGTAACTTAGAGCTGTTTGCTTTAAAGGCTCCATTTGCATTATCAGCAAAGAATATGGAAAACAGCTCAATTTCAGCTGATTACCCACTAAAGTGCTTGGGAGCCTCTCTGTAATTTTCATCGCTGCTTGCTGGGCTCTTCAGCAAAGTTTGCAGGCGAATTTAATGAAATGCATTCAGCTCTGCTGAATGGCAGACAGAGAAGGCACCAACTTCCTTTTCCTTTTGTTTGGAAGCATCTGTTAGCATATCATAGTAAACAATTTTTAAAACCATCCTGAGAACAGTTATCTATGAGGCGCCTCTCCAGTGTAGCCTTACACCCACTCTTTGGCTTGTCTTGCAACCTCACCCCAGCAGGAATGTCCCCATCACCCAAGGCTAACCCGATGGCCATTAACAAGGGTTTGTTGTTAATGGTTCCTGGCCATCTAGTGGCTAAACTCTAACACTAGTTTAGATCAAATGATTCCTCCATTGTAGAAGGTTGACTCCTCCTACAATGGCATAGTTGTCAACTGTTAAAGAAGGTGTCCTGAATCCACACTGTTCACACTTCACTGTATCAATGGATCAATCTTACTAGATGAAAATTCCTGCTCATTTGGTCTGGGTGGGCCAGTTGATGCTGATGCTTGTCCTTGCCTACAGTGCAGCATTCCACCAAATGCCCACTCTTCACATAGACTCGTACAGGGAGCATTCCTAAATGTGGATCTAGCTCACTTTGAGTGGCAGGGTAATATCAAATTACATTAATATACCAACTTTTAAAATATAAGTTTTCTAGGTTTAGAAATAGATGTGCTACAAGAAAAGCAAGTATTGGACAGTAATGCTTAAAATATAATTTAAATATATATATTATCTTGTATATGTGTAAGTATAAATATATGTAATTAAAACATAATTTTTTGTCTCCATCCCTTTGCCTCTGGGCAAAAATGCTGTCAGTCATTAAAAATGTTTAATCAGTTGGGTTTTATAAGCAGCTGATTTTTATCCTTAATTTAGGTATTATAGGTGGTCCTACAATTAATTTAAGTTGTAAACACAGTTTCAATCCAGTACAAAACCAAAACATTTTCTGTGATGGAAAACATATCCCACCTCACATAGCATTAAACGGTTCTCCTTAAATGGTGTTGGTGCAGACTCTGCTGTTCTTTCGGGGCTCAGCTCACAGGATTTTAGTCCTACATCCGGGAAAATCCCAAGCAAATGAGGACAAGTTGGTTACCCCAAGCTGCTGTCTTTCCAAGTACCTCCTCTGGAGTAAGCTACTGTTTCTGAGCCTGCCAGGTCCAAGTGGTCCAGAGCTGAAGGGCATAGACAAAGAAGAATTTTCACCTGGAAAATTGTGTGACAGTAGCCACAGTTGACTTCTGATCAGGCTCAATGTCAGATTAAAGCCAAGTCTATTGGGGTGCTTGGTGGACTCCTCAAATTATATATAGTATAGATGTGCACATATGTGTGCATAAATATACAATTTGCATTTAGACACATGCATGTGTATAGATGATACATGAAGGTGTGTGGATGTGTATTTTACATGTGCTTGTATACAAATACGCACAACTATAACTTGCCACGAACATGGGTTACTTATGTAAGTTTAAAAAAGACCTATGATTATGTCAGAAAAATGGGAGGAATAGTCTAAATTCATTAATAACTTTCTGATTGTATTTAAGCCACATGACAACTAGTAACTTCATCCATGATTTCTAACTTAAAATTGTAAGGAAAAAATTTCACTCTTAAAAGGTTTCCTCCATAATCTGTCTCCTTGAGCTGTTTAGTGGGGTCAAGGGAGAACTGTGAAGCCCGTGGTGGTAGGGAGTGAACTCTTTTTGGATTCTGGTTGCCACTGGTGCCAGACTCCATGGAATACTATGGTGAGTCTCTGATATGTGGGATCTCACTATTTCTGCAGGGGCGTTGAATGAGCTGACCTTCTGTTAGTAGTCTTTGGGATGAAACTGTCATGTCTCAGAGATTTGCTTCTTCTGAATTGTATCATCATTGCCTCATAAACTGTGAACAGTTAATTCCCAAGACTCATACATGAAACACTCACCTGTCAACAGCAAGATTCCCCTTCATTGCCTTTACTTCAACTTTCTCTCATATGAAAAACTTATGGGAACTCAGGCCTCTGGTTGGCCCTGAGCAGTGGGCAGTGGATGGCGACCAACTGAAACTGGTGAATTGAATTAATGGCTAGAAATACTGCAGATTTCTGGGCCACCCTTCAGTGTCAGGGAGTAATTCCATCCTTCAGGTAGAGGTGTAGAAAGAGCAGAATGCCAACGATGGAGCCAATGGGACCAAAGTTTGCCACAAGTTCCTGTAAAATTCTGTATCTTCCACATTTGCTTTGTGTCCCAGAATGGTGCAAACTCCAAGAAACAAAAGATGCAGAACTGAAAATATTCCAGAAGAAAGGTTGGGAAGTTCCAAATTCAAATATGTCCTATTTCATAGAAATTAAGAAATTCAACTATATAAGCATTGTGGATGTATGTATATATGTATGCTTACAAATAATTTTCTTAGTATAATATTTATCTTAAAATTGTATCTTAAAATCCATCATTTCCTTGTTTTGAGGTAAAATTAACATTTTTTTCTTTTTAAAAATTTTTTTATTTATTTTACATTCACTTACTCATTGTGATAATTCCATACATGTGTACAGTGTACCTGGAACAAGTTGCATCACCTCCAATACATTCCCATTCCCCTTTGCCCTCTCCCCGTCTTTCAAACATGTGTTTATCTTTTATCTTATAATTTCAACCTAAAATGCTTTCATCTTAAAATCTGTTTTCTCTCCAAAACTTGTAAGGCTTTACCCAACTTCCCTCCTGCATCCTTGCTCTCCCAACTAGCTGCTTTAACTCATACTCTGTGCTCCTGCTTGTGAGTTTCATTTACTTCTTCTGTAGAGCTACTTGCACATCTGTGGGCTTGCACATCATAACCCATGCCCCCTTGTCCAGAACATTCTTCCCTCACCTTCTTGGCATCTTTTGTCTTTCCACAGTTACCACTGTCTCCTGGGAGACTTCAGGGACCCCAGGTGCTCTCTCTGGTCTCTACACAGCTGCCCTTGCCTCACACAGCCCTGGGTACCTTGTGTCCCTGCAGATAGGCACAGGTGAGAGCAGTGAGGCCACCAGTCCTGCTTTGGGCTATGTCTTTAACATCTGTCATAGTCTTGATTTGGCAGATAAGTGCTCAAAACTATTTATCAAATCATTGAAGAGGAAAGAACATGAGAAATGAATTAATTTTTTTTTGTCAAGTAAGACACATTGGCAGGTGATTCCCTCCCCCTTCTCCATATTGTAAAATAAATAAAAATAAATTAAAAGTAATTTAAAATTAGTAATTATTTTATTTTAACAATTTGATTCTTTTTTTTAACTCCCTTTAAGATTTTGTCCATATAAATTTGTTTTAATAGTTATATGCTTTGTTCTGTTTATAATTATTATTTAGGATTATGGCTTATATAACATAATGAAACGATTAGTAGGTTAGTCAGACTTTTTTGTCATGAGAAAATACCTCACATACACGACTTAGGGAGGAAAGATATATTTTGACTCATGGTTTCAGTCTGTGGTTGCTTGGCCCCATGCACTTGGACAGAGAGCCTAACGGCAATGGTAGCAAGTGGTATAGGAAAAGAGGAGGCTGGGAAGCAGAAAGAGAGAAACAGAGAGGGGCCCAGGACAGGACACAGTCCCATGGACAAGTCTCAGTGACCTACATCCTCCACTAGGCCCCATCTCTTAAAGTTTTCAGAACCTCCCCCAAGAGCATCACCAAGCCTTTAATACATGAGCCCTCTGGAGGAAACTTCTTATCTGAGCTGTAACAAGAAGTTATGCTTTCTTATTGTCTTAATCGTGCAATATTTCTGATATAGTGCATTCTCTAAGCTCAGTGAGGGACAGGCATGAACTGTCTGTGGTTCCCTTCCATTTTCAACCTTCCTTGTTGTTCCATAGCTTTAGTCATTTCTCATTAACAGCTCTCTCTGGGACAATTTAAAACCCAGTCTCCTCTTTACTCACTCCGCTCTGGCTGTTCATGCTCTTCTAAAGCTAAAGTTAGGAGGTGACATGTTTCATTGCTACTGTTCTCTTTCCAGAGAGCTGAGGTGGGTGAGAGGTTATGGAGAGAAGAGGTAGGCTGTTACTGGTAGACGGTGGCCCTGATCTTTCTACTGGTCACTCTGGCTGGCATGGGTTCTGTTGACATGGTCTTTATCTCATGTATTTCTGGTCCCCTCTGACTCTGAGGATCCTCTCAGAAAGGGGCAACAATGCCCCTTTTAAGCCATGCCATTGGCTTACACCCTCAACCCAGTGTCTTTGTTGGGACTCACTTCATTTGGCCAGTGGATGCAGAAGTTCATGTGTCTCTCTTTACCTCTCAGTTCCCTACATGAGTAGGAAACCCACTGCTTTCTCCTGTACACCTCTTGGGGAACATAGGGCTGTTGGGTGGAGTGTCATCTTTTACCCCAGTCCATTGCATCATGACTGATTCTTGCTGCTGGTGTGAGCTGCTTCAGCAAGTTCCTGCTTTCAGCAGTCTCCAGCCTAAAAGCCATCCTCAAAGTGGGCCTGCAGGGTTTGAAGCTTGTCTCCTTTTGTCAGTGGGTGCCTTCAATCTCTATGAGATTTTCTTTGGAGTACCAATTTCTTGTCAACTTGAGGGGACAGACACCCAAAGTAGAGAGGGAAGACCAAAACCTCCTAAGCATGAAGACTATACTCAAATGACTCCACATTCCTCTCTGGGGTGGTCTACAGTGCCTAAGAGCGAGTGGGGATGATGCTGAGTTATTCTCACTTATCAAGTGTCTGGCTCTAATAGTTTTCTACTCAATTAAAAATGTTGGGGAGTGATTTTGTTCTTTATTTTCATTGTGGCGATGGGTTACTGGATATACATATATGTCAAAACCCATCAAATTATATTCTCTCTCTCTATATATATATATATATCTGTGCAGTTCATTGGATATCAATTATATCTCCATAAAGTTATTTGAAAATGTTGGATGGACTTTCTGCCTGGTTTTTCTCTTCAACATTTAGTTACAGCAATGTAAATAATGCTGTGGGAAAACTGCATATAGGTTATTTTTCCTTTGCTGTTTCCTAAAAATAAATGATTAGGGGTTGGGTTATTGACTAAGACATAATGACCATTTTCTAGTTCTTGATAAGTTTTGTTATATTGTTTTTCCAAAGGATTGTACCAATTTCCAATGTAGCAGCAAATTAGAATTTACAAGTGTAATAGCAACCTTATACTTGAGCATTCCTAGATATAAAACAGTACATAAATTTTTATTTCTTTGATTAATATGAAGAATAGCACATATGTGCATGGTAGGGCAATTTTTAATTCTGCTTATAAGAACTGCCTGTTCTTATTCTTTATCTGTTTACTCACTGGCTTTTGATGTTCCCTTTTATTATGATGTCTATAAATGTCATGAAGTTGTTTATGAACTAAAACAAATGTTTTCACTGGAAGTACTATTTATTCTCACGCTTAGAATTTGAGAACAAATTGACCAAGAGAGGCAAGACCTAGCTGTAGATTGTGGGGGTCCATCAGGTGCCTCTCCTGAATTCTGAAACAAGGTGACTCCATCTATGCAGACAAGTCCAGTGGTGTTTCCAGGCACCTCAGTCTGTCAGTAGTCACACAGAGTCCCAGTTGTGTTAACACTTTTCTTCTGTAAGTTTTCAAACTAATCCTATTATAGATGCATGCTTCCTTCTACAACACTGATTTTTAAGCTGGGGGAGTTGAGAAGTTCCTATTTCTTCCAACTTCTCAGTGGACACAGGAAGTAGGAAGAGTGAGGGTGGAATGGCAAGTGTAATTTTTTTAAAAAGTGATGAAAAGAATTCAACCTCCCTGTCAAAGCATCCATAGTTTTGTTTATACTATTTTGAGATTTTTAAGTCATATAAAAGGATTTATTACACAAACTATACATAAGATTTTTACAAATGTCAAAACAGAGCAGAGCCTGTAAAAGGATGAGAAACTCTGCTCTCTGCTTCTTTTCAAGACAGTGATATGAGTTCACTTTTTAAACTTCTTTGAACAAACACACACATACACACACAAAACACACAACACCACAAACACATATACCAACACACACATAAACCAACATAAACCAACACATATAACAAAAACGTTTTATGTTAAAAACAAGCTAATTAGACAAAAAAAAAAGAAAAAAAGCATCCAGCCATAAGTGGGGGTAGAAGTCATAAGCTCACTGGATACTGAATCCAGAAATGTCCCAAGTTGGCTAGAACTTGGATTCCTGTGGGGTGGACAAGGTCAAGTGCACCTCCTTGCAGATGGGTAGCAGTCAGTCCCCTAGAATAACACTAGGGACAGAGGTGAGGTTTCTAATACATGAAAGGAAGTTGAAAAGATGTTATAACTAAATTGCTGTAGCTTGTATGTCTAATTTAATACTGGGAAATTTTTAAAGCTTTTTGTTTGCTTACCAGAATAAATGCAATACAAAGAAAGCTATGTAACTGCAAAACCAGTAGATAGAAGATCATGAATGATGAGAAGAGGAAAATATGCCATCCTCTTAATCAAAATAACAATTTCACTCCAAGAAAGTGAGTCAGTAAATCAAGAACCAGGGGAAGAATTAATTATTGAAAAATTAAAATAAGAACTATCTAGTGCTGGTGGAGTGGCTCGTGTGGTAGAGCTCATGCCTAATATCCCAGTACCACCAAAAAATGGTAAAAGGTTAAAATAGAAATATCAAAATGACTTCAAAATAACTGTTTAAACTACTCAGAAATAAAGGAATGATAACCAACTGTGTGTGTAATTAAAAATGGGCAGAAAAGAATCAAAGATAAATGGATATGAAGAACTAATTACAAAACCTAGACAGCAAAAGCTTCAAACAGGAAGAGTAAGTGTACCAATCAGATCCGAAAAAGAAAAAGTGGTAACTGTGACATCCTGGACCACTAACCCATGGAAAGCCTCCCTAGGCAGTACTGTGCTGAGAGAAGCAACATGCCATTTCTCCCTACTGACTGGCTCCAAAGCTGGTTGCTGGATCTATAGAATGAACAGGTGAGTAAGGCACACCACACGCGACTCCCCTACCATCCCCCAGAACATAATCCAGCATAGCCCATGAGCAGATTGAATCCCCCCCAACAAAACTGAAAAGCATAAACACTGAATTGTAATCTAATGCAAAAACTGTGTGTGGGTGGTGTGTGTGTGGAATGCAGAACCTGCCCGGGAGAATGGGGGTGGGGTAAGGACCCTAACTCTCACTGAACTGACACTGGAAAAACAATGGACTGAAAGTGGGGGTGGGGTGACAAGCCAACATCCCAGAGGAGCTGAACTAGCACTGAGCAGAGGTCAGGAGAGGCACAAAAGCTGAGAGCAACAGAGGGCAGTACTTGAAACTGAATTGCCCCACCTTTCTGGGGGAGGAGCTGACCAAACAGAGTTGCAGCTGTAGGACAATGCAGCCTGCCACCTGTTGAAAACAACAGCACTCTGACCACTCTGGACTGGCAGACTTACCTCACCTCACAATTGCAACTTGCCCTGTGGACAGAAAGAACCAAATACTACTCACAAGCCAGTTACCTGGTGAGACCACATCAGAGTTCCCACTTGTATGCCAATACCAGGATTGGATGCCAAAGGAGTAACTCCAGAACTTCTACCAAATAGACTGAACTTTTAGTTGTTGCAGTACCTGGTGTTTTTTTTTCTTCTCTATTATTAACTTTACCATCACTACTTTCTTGTCCCTATTTTTACCTCCTTCACTTTCCCTCCTTTTCCTGTGCTACAATCCATTGTTCTCCCTCCCACCTACTCTTTCTGTCCCTTCTTATCTATTCTCTCCACCTGTCTTCACCACCTCCTCCTATCCTTCTCCAACCTGTTACCACACTATCCCTCATTCCTACACATTCATCACCCACTGACTAGCCTACTTTACCAACTGTACACAACCCCAGTCTCCTGCAATCCATGACACAAGCACCCTCCTCTACAACAACAGAAATACACCCAAATACCCACAAGGGCCACAAAACCTAGCAGCCCCTATATCTCTTTCCCTACCCACTCCCTCCTTTTTCTGCTCCTTCTCCTTATTGCCACCTTTGCCATTTACCCAAGTTTCTATACCTAGCCTAATGCCATTACAACCCCAACTCCCACTGTTTATAGATATCACCAAGGGGTTTTCTATATAATATGTAAATAACTGGCCTGGCATTGAACCTGTAAATTTGTTAGTGCTAAATTATACCTCCAGGCCAGGGACTGAAAAAGCACATCAACCTAGCTAACAATTGAGTCAGTAACAACACAAAAATTAAATCAAGGGAAAGAAAACAGGCAATTAAAACCACCAACTATCTATCAAGAACATAGTTGTATAACACCAAGTGGAGCAAAGGGAAGATGAAGAAGGAATGGAAACCACAATCTTAAAAAAAAAAATTCAGCACAGGATTCAGTGGGAAATGATGAAAATGGATACCCCGTTCCTGACCCCAACAAAGCAACGATATGTGTTATGCCACAAAAAGATGGGAAGTATTAAACTGCAGGAGAAAAAAAGATAAATAATCAGAGAATAGCAATGATTTGGCCACACACAATCAAATCCTTAAACAACAAAAACAACTTAATAGTAGAAATCACCACAAACCTATCAATATTAACACTGAATGTCAATAGAGTCAACTCCCCATCAAAAGACACCATTTGACAAACTGGATTAAACAATCTATTGTTTACAAAAGACCCACCTTATGGACAGAAATAAGCACTGGCTTAGGGTGAAAGGCTGGAAGAAGATTTACCAAGCTAATGGCCTCTAAAAACAGGCAGGGGTAGCAATACTTATATCGGACAAAGTAGACTGCAAACTTACATTGGTTAAATGTGACAAAGAAGTACGCTTCATACTAATAAAAGGGGCAAAACATCAAAAGGAAATAACAATTATCAACCTATATGCACCCAATGTCAGTGCACCCAATTTTATCAAACATACATTAAAGAACTTAAAAGCAGAGGGAGAATTTAATACCCCTCAGGCCATCCAAACAACAAATCAACAAAGAAATTCTAGGACTAAATGACACCATAGATCAAATGGACCTGATGTCTACATAATATTTCATCCAACAACACCACAATATACATTCTTCTCAGCAGCTCATGGAACTTTCTCCAAAAAAGATTATATCTTAGGGCATAAAGCAAATATCAGCAAATATTAGAAAATAGAAATAAGCCCCTGCATTCTATCTGATTACAATGCATTAAAACTAGAACTCAACAACAAAAGCAACAACAGAAAATATGCAAATAATTGGAGGCTGAGTAACATGTTACTTAATGAGCAGTGGGTCACAGAAGAAATAAGAGAGGAAATAAAAAGTTTCCAGGAAGTTAATGAAAAGGAAAACACCATTAACCAGAACCTATGGGACACAGCAAAAGCAGTAATAAGAGGAAAGTTTATAGCCATGAGTGCATCCATTAAAAGGATAGAAAGATCTCAAATCAATGACCTAATGCTACATCTCAAACTCCAAGAAAAACAAGAACAATCTGAACCAAAAACAAACAGAAGGAGATATAATAGAAAATAAGGGCCAAAATTAATGAAATACAGACCAAACACAAAATACAAAGAATCAATTAAACAAAAAGCTGGTTCTTTGAAAAAACAAACAAGATTGACAAGCCCCTGGCAAATCTGACAAAAACAAGGGAAAAGACCCAAATTAACAAAATCAGAAATGAAAATGGGGAGATAACAACAAACACCAAGGAAATCCAGGGAATCATCAGACACTTCTTTGAGAACCTATATTCCAATAAACTGGAAAGTCTTCAACAAAAGGACAAATTTCTAGATACTTATGACCATCCAAAACTGAACCAAAAGGATATTAACCACCTAAACAGATCTATAACATGTAATGAAGTTGAAGCAGCAATAAAGATTCTCCCAAAAAAGAAAAGTCCAGACCTTTAAAGAAGAACTAATACCAACACTCCTTAAACTTTTCCATGAAATAGGATGGGAAGGAACACTGCCTACCTCATTCTATGAAGCCAGTATTATGCTCATCCCAAAACTGGACATGGACAATCCAAAATGGAGAACTATAGGCCAAGCTTCTTAATGAACATCCATGCAAAAATCCTCAATAAAATAATGGCAAACTGAATCCAACAACATATCAGAAAGATCATTTACCATGACCAAGTTGGCATCATCCCAGGGATTCAGGGGTGGTTCAACATACACAAATCAATAAATGTTAATACAGCACATTAATAGAAGCAAAGACAAAAAACACTTGATTATATCAATAGATACAGAAAAAGCCTTTGATAAGATTCAACATCATGATAAAAGCTCTAAGGAAACTAGGAATAGAAGTAACGTACCTCAACATTATAAAGGCTATCTATGACAAGCCTATAGCCAACATCGTACTTAATAGGGAAAAACTGAAAACATTTCCTCTAAAGTCAGGAATAAGACAAGGATGCCCACTCTCCCCACTCCTATTCATCATAGTCCTGAAATTACTATCCAGACAATAAGGCAAGAAGAAGAAATAAAAGGAATACAAATAGGTAAAGAAACAGTCAAACTATCCTTATCTGTAGATGACATGATCCTGTATCTCAAAGACAGAAAAAAATCTACCCCAAAATCCCTAGACACCATAAATAGCTTCAGCAATGTAGCAGGATACAAAATCAATTTGCAAAAATCAGTAGTTTTTCTATACACCAACAATGAACAAATTGAGAAAGAATATAGGAAAACAATTCTATTTACAAAAGCCTCAAAAAAAAATCAAACACCTAGGAATAAACTTAACAAAGGATGTAAATAACCTCTACAAGGAGAACTAAAACCATTGAAGAAAGAGATGAAGAAGACTACAGAAGGTGGAAAGATCTCCCATGCTCATGGATTGGCAGAATCAACTATTCTACCAAAAGCAATCTACATGTTCAATGCAATTCCCATCAAAATCCCAGTGACATTCATCACAGGGATTGAAAAGTCTACCCTGAAGTTCATTTGGAAGCACAAAAGACCACAAATAGACTAGGCAATACTGAACAAAAAGAGCAATGCTGGAGGTATCACAATACCTGACTTCAAACTATACTACAGAGCCATAGCTATAAAAACAGCACAGAACTGGCACAAAAACAGATATGAAGACCAGTGGAACAGAACAGAGGAGCCAGATATGAATCCACACAGCTATTCCCACCTTATTTTTGACAAAGTTGCCAAAAACATATGATGGAGAAAAGACAGCCTCTTCAACAGATGTTACTGGGAAAAGTGGCTACCTGCCTGCAGAACACTGAACTAGATCCATGCCTATCACCCTGTATTAATATCAACTCAAAGTGGATTAAGGACCTTAACACAAGACCCAAAACCTGAAAGTTAGTATAGGAAAGAGCAGGGAATACTCTGGATGAAATAGGTATAGGCAAGGACTTCCTCAGTAGAACTCAAGTGTCTCAGCAACTAAGAGAAAGGATAGACAAATGGGACTACATGAAATTAAAAAGCTTCAGCACAACAAAAGAAATGGTTTCTAAATTGAAGAGACCATCTACAGAGTGGGAGAAAATTTTTGGTAGCTATACATCAGACAAGGGACCAATAACCAGAACATACAGGGAGTGCAAAAAGCTAAACTCGCCCCAAATCAATGAACCAATAAAGAAATGGGCAACTGAACTAGACAGAACTGTTTCAAAGGAAGGAGTCTAAATGGCCAAAAAACACATGAAAAATGCTTAGCATCCCTGCCCATAAAGGAAGTGCAAATCAAAACCACACTAAGATTCCACCTCACTCCTGTTAGAATAGTTACCATCAAGAACACCACCAACAACAGATGTTGATGAGGATGCAAGGATAAAGGAACCCTCATACACTGTTCGGGGGAATGTAAGCTACTATAACCTCTTTGGTAAACAATATGGAGGCTTCTTAAAAAACTAAACATAGATCTGCCATATGATCCAGCAATCCCACTCCTAGGGATATATCCCAAGGAATGCAACTCAAGTTATTACAAAGGCACATGCACATCCATGTTTATTGCAGCTCTATTTACAATAGCCATGCTATGAAAACAGCCAAGATGCCCCACTGCTGATGAATAGATTAAGAAAATGTGGTATTTATACGCAATGGAATTTTACTCAGCCATAAAGAAGAATGAAATTTTGTCATTCGCAAGTAAATGGATGGAACTGGAGAACATTGTCTTAAGCAAAGTTAGCCAGGCTCAGAAGGCCAAAAATCGTATGTTCTCCTTCATGCGGATTATAGACCTAAAACAAATGCAGTAATATTACTGGACATTTGTCACACACTAAGGGGAGCATGTGCACAGAAGGAATAGGGAAAGGGAAGGAAACCTAAACCTTGAATGTGGGTGATGTGCTCATTCTATAGGAGTCTTAAACTGACAGAGGCCACTATGGGAAGGGAACCAGGAAGTAGTGAGGAGGTCTGGTAGAGATGAACCAATTCGGGTTGTAATACACATGTGCATGGAAACAAAGCTAGGAATCTCTCTGTGTAGCTATTTTTATCTCAAACTAGCAAAAACACTATGTTTTTCTTATTATCTCTTATGTCTTCTCTTCAACAAATTCAGAGAACAAGAGGGAAGAACAGGTCCTGCCTGGAAGTGGGAGTTGGGGGGGGCATTATAATTTCCATTTTTATTTCTTCTTTGACCAAGAGTTACTTAGAAATACACTTTCAATTTTCCAAGCACATTTTCATTTTTATATATTTTTTGATTGTTGATTTCAAACTTAAGACATCTCTAATGAAACCAATACTTTGAAATTGCTTGAGACTAGCTTTATGTCCTACTATGTCATAAATACATCAGTGTTGAAAAAATGTGAATGTTAATTGGCATGTCTGAAATAATGCCCCACAAAACAAGTACTAAATGTGTAGGTCAAATATTCTATTTAAAAATAATGTACCAATTGTTGCATAATCTACCAAATATTGTGTGAGTGATGTTAGAATTCTTCAGCACAGAGTTGACTTATTTTCCATGTAAATAAGGAAATTTTTATTTCTGAACCTTAGAGTTGCATTCTCTAAATTAATATATTTTATATTTTAGAGACTTTTAGGTTTACAGAAAATTGAGCAGATAACAAAACAGACAATTATCATATACCCTGGTCTTCTTTGCTCAGTCTTCTGTATTATTAATGTAGTGAGTTAGTGTGGTATATTTGTTATAATTGATGAACCAATAAAGATACATTATATTGAGTAAAGTCTTAGCTTTCAGTAAGGTTTTTTCTCTGTCTTGTATAGTTCTATGGTTTTGACAAATGTATATCATGAGTCCTCTATGACATTACAGTACAACACACTATTGTGTTAGTCTCACTGCTCCTCAAGACCCCTGTTCTCTATGTTTTCATCCCCCCCCAAACTCTGAGCAACCACTGATACTTTGTGATCACTATAGTTTAGCCTGTCACAGAATATTATATAGCTGGAATCATCCAGTGTGTAGCCTTTCAGACTGACTTCTTTTCCTAAGTCCCTTTATATCTTCTAGTAACTTGATAGCTCCTTTCTTTTATCACTGAGTAATTTTCCATCATGTAGATGTACCATAAATTGTTTATTCATTCACCTATGGAAGGACATCTTAGTTGCTTTTGGATTTTGACAATTATGAGTAAAGCTGCAATAAACGTTTGTAGGCAGGTTTTTTTGTGGGCATGACTTTTCAACTCTTATAGCCAAACTGTGTTTTGCTGGATCATATGGAAAGACTATGTTTAGTTTTGTAAAAAGTCTTCCAAAGTGGCTATGTGAGCTTGCCTTGCCACCAGCAATTGATGAGAGTCCCTGCTGTTCCATATCAACAGCATTTGTTAGTGTGTTACTTTTAAATTTTAGACATTCTATGGCTACTATCAAGAACACTACCAAAACAAAAGTTGACGAGGATGTGGGGAAAAAAGAACCCTCATACACTGCTGGGGGGAATGTAAGCTAGTGCAACCACTCTGGAAAACAATATGGAGGCTTCTTAAAAATTGAAACATAGATCTGCCATATGATCCAGCAATCCCACTCCTAGGGATATACCCAAAGGAATACCACACAGGTTACTCCATAGGCACCTGCACACCCATGTTTATTGCGGCACTATTCACAATAGCCAAGTTATGGAAACAGCCAAGATGCCCCACCACTGATGAATGGACCAAGAAAATGTGTATTTATACACAATGGAATTTTACTTAGCCACAAAGAAGAATGAAATCTTCTCATTCGCAAGTAAATGGATGGAACTGGAGAACATCTTAAATGAAGTTAGCCAGGCTTGGGAGAACAAAAATTGCATGTTCTCCCTCATACGTGGATTATAAACCCAAAACAAATGCAGTAATATTATTGGACATGGGTCACACACTAAGGGGAGAACGCACATGGGAGAAATAGGGAAAGGAATGGAAACCTAAAACTTGAATGTGGTTGATGTGCTCACTGTAGAGGAGCAAATAAAGTAATCTTAAACTGACAGAGGTCACTATGGGAAGGTGACCAGGAAGTAGTGAAGAGGTCTGGTAGAGATGAACCAATTCGGGTTGCAATACACAAGTGCATGGAAGCAAAGCTAGGAATCTCGGGGTGGGGAGAAGGGAGGGGTCAGGTGAAGGGGGCACAAACAATGTATACACATGTAAGTAAATGTAAAAACGATAAAATAAAAGGAGAAAAAGATTTTAGCCATTGTAGTAGATACATAGTAGTGTCTCATTATTGCTTAAATTTGCAGTTCCCTAATGACATAAGATGTTGAGAATCTTTCTCATGTGCTTATTTGCTATTTTTATGTCATTTTTAATAAGGTATCTGCACTGCTCTTTTGCCCATTTTGACTTAAATTGTTCATTTTCTTCTTGTTTAGTTTTAAGAGTCCTTTATATATTTCAGATACAAGTCTTTTATTAGATATGTATTTTATGATTATTCTCTTCTATTAAATTACATTAATTAATTGGTTGACTTTGTGATGCTGGGGATTGACCCCAGGGCCTTGCACAGGCTGAAGTTTGTAATTTTAATGAGATCCAACTTACCAATATTTTTTTCATGGATTTTCTTTTGGTGCTGTATGCAAAAATTCACCTCCAAAGCCAGACATAGTGGCACATGCCTGGAATCCCAGGAATCCCAGCACTTAGAAGGCTGAGGCAGGAGGTTTACAAGTTCAAGGTCAACCAGGGATACAGAGTGAGACTCTCTCTCAGAAAAAAAAGGGAGAAAAATCACTACCAAACTCAATTCCACCTAGATTTTCTCCTATGTTATTTTGTAGAAGTTTTACAATTTTATACTTTAAAGTTAGGTTTGCTAACTTTAATTAAAGAATTAATTTTTATGAAAGTTCAGTGCCTAGATTCATTTTTGATATATGGATAGTTGTCCTGACACCATTTATTGAAAAGACTATTTTTCTTTACTCAGTTGCCTTTGATCAGTTTATTGTATTTGTGTGGTTGTATTTCTGCACTCACAATGCTGTTCTTTTGAGCTACTTTGTTTTTTCACCAATACCACAGTCTTGATTATTGTAGATTTACAGTAAGTCTTGAAGTTAAGTAGCGTCAACCCTCCAACGTTATTCTTCTTCAGTATTGTACTGGACACCCTGGGTCTTTTGCCTTTCCATGTGAATTTTAGAATCAGTTTTTCAATATCCACAAAACAACTTTCTGGGAGTTTGGCTGAGATTGCACTGACTCTGTAGATCAAATTTAACATCATAACAATGTTGAATCTTCTTCTGTAAGAATGTGGAATATTGCTGCAATGATTTAGAACGTCGATTCCCTTCATTAGAGTTTTGTAATCCTTCCCAGATAGATATTGAACATATTTTGTTAGACTTACTCCTAAGAAACTCAGATTTTGGTACTGATATAAATGGAATTGTGTTTTAATTTCAAATTAATTGCTGGTATACAGGAAAGCAATTCACTTTAGCATATTAATGTTGTCTCCTGCAACTTTGTTCTAATTCTGTCTTAGTTCCAAGAAGAATCTTTTTTGTATCAATTCTTTGAGATTTCTACATTTTCTTTTTGGTTGCATAAGGTTTAAGACTGTTTTATTTTTATGGTAAACTAAAACTTTCCCCACTATGCACTGACTTTATTTATTCTAGGAATGCTTTTTGTTTCAAAGTATCTTCATTATATATGAAATAAATACCAAGATTTTTCATTTATATAAACATAATTTTTGAAGTATTTTTATTTTCAATTTTTCTGAGCCATTGTGTTTTAGGTCTGTCACTTGCAAACAGTACATAGCTATATTTGTGTGAATTTGCACAAACATACCAAATATAATAATCTTCATGTTTTAATTGGAAAGATTAGTTGATTTATGTTTATTGCTAAGTTCTAATTTTACTCTATCAGAGAACATATCATATATAAATTTTATCCTTTTAAATTTATTATACCCATTTTCTAGTCTATCTTGATAATGTCCCATGAATAATGAAAAAGAAGGTGTATTTTTTGTATTGGAGTGGAGTTTTCTATGAATGCCAATTGCATGTTGAAATCTCTTAATTTGGATTTTTCTCTTTTTCATTGTAGTTCCATCACTTGGCTCCATACATTTTGAAGTTTTGTTATCAGGTGCATAAAAATTAAGGATTACTTAATCCTTAATCAATAACATAAATTTTTGATGAAATGACCTATATTGTCACTGGTGATATGTTTTTCTCTGCAATCTGCTTGCTCTGATATTAATAGTTACTTCACATTTCTTTTGATTAATATGATGCATTTTCTCACCTTTTCTTTTTAACCTATTTTTGTTCTTAGGTTTAAAAGCTCACTTGTAGCCAGCATATACTGGAGTCTTGTTTGCTATCTAACCTGACAATCTGTGTCTTTTATTTGAGATTTTTCAACCATTCATCTGTATTGTGGGTATTGACATCGTTACATTTAAGTCTATCACCTGCTGTTTGCTTTCCATTTCTTCCATCTGCCCTGTTACCTTTCTTCTCTTTATGTACTTTTTATTACTGATTTCCTTTTATCTCCTTTGTTGGATTATTAGTAGCAACTCTCTCATTTCTTCAGTTTTTATGCTGTGATTATTAACTTACCATATTCAACCTTAAAATTATTTATACCATTTCACATAGAGTGGATGAGTGCTATGATAGTTTAGTACTTTGCTTACTTCTATTTCTCCCTTTCTAGTCTTTGTGTTGTTGTTGAGCAATACTTATTTTGCACATTATATAAATTCCACAATATATGGCAATTATTTTTGGTTAAATTACCAGTTACTTTTTAACGAATTTTAAATTATAAGGAAAAAGTACATATTTGCCCATGTATTAGTCACTTTTAATGTTCTTTATTCCTTTTGTACAGTTTTATATTTCTATTTTATATCATTTTCCTTCTGCTTAATGGACTTCCTTTAGATTTGTTTGGTGTTTTTATTTTGTAACTCAGGGCTGTTGGAGATTAAATATTTTGGACTATATACACTTAAAAAAGTCTTTATTTTGTTTTCATTTTTAAAAGATGTTCTTGCCAAGTATAGATTTATAGTTTTTTTCAGTATTTTAAAGATATTACTCCAATTATCTTCTCACTTATATTTTTTATAAAAAGAAATCTGTCATCCTTATTCTTGTTGTTGTAGGTAATATGAATTTTTTTCCTTTGACTGATTCTAAATCTTTTATTTCTGGTTTTAAGCAATTTTGTTATTATGTACCTTTAAGGAATTTTGTTGATGTTTATTATGTTTTTTTTTTAAGTTACTTTAATCTTTTTTTCTATAAGGTTTATTTTGGCAGTACTGGGGTTTGAACTCAGGGCCTCATACTTGCTAGGCAGGCACTCTTTCACCTGAACCATTTCACCAGCCCCCTATGTTGGGTATTTTTAAGATAGGATCTCACAAACTATTTGCCCAAGCTGGCTTTGAACCACTGTTCTCCTGATCTCTGCCTCCTGAGTAGCTAGGATTATAGGAATGAGCCACAGGCACCTGGCAGCTTGAAGGTATTATAGTTTCATCAAATTTGAAATTTTTTCAGCTATCATTTCTTTAAGTGTTTCTTCTTTATTCCGTCCCCATACTCCTTTGAAGATTCCAATTGCATTTTCATTAGGCTGTTTAAAATGTGATCTGTTCCTCAGATCACAAGTGTCATTTAAAAAAATTTTTTCTGTCTGTGTGTTTCATTTTGTATTGCTGTATCTTCAAGTTCACTAATTTTGTTTGAAATGTTTAATCTGCTATAGTTTTCATCTGAGGTATTGTAGTTTTTACCACCAGAAGTTCTATGTAGGTTTTCCTTGTATTTCCCATGTCTCTACTTAACATTTTTAACACATTGAATATATTATACTAACTGGGGTGGGATTTTGCTATGTTGTCTGCTAATCCTAACATCTGTGTCACTTCTGGATCTATTTTGACAGCTATTTCTTCTTAGTGTAAGTCATATTTTCCTAGTTCTTTGCATGTCTGATCAAGTTTGTGAATTTTACTTTGTTGAGCCCTGAATATTTTTGCATTCCTATATGTATTCTTGAGTTTCATTCTGGCATGCAGTTCAGTTACTTAGAAATAGCTCAGTCATTTTTAGTCTTGCTTTTAAGGTGGAGGAGCATTTAATACAGGACTGATTTTACCATGACTGAGTACTATATCCAGTGAAGTTGGAGGTTTTCTGGTTGGCAGAAATAGGCAATATTGCTGGTCCAATAGGGAGCAGCAAATCTGTTAAGGTAGTTTTATTCTCTGAGCTTTGGATAGTTTTCTTATATATACACACTGATCAGTTTTCTCCTGAATTTTTAGTAAGGACCTTCTGGACTCTGTAGACCTCTCATATCTCACTTTGTACAGCTCTCTCCTCTTCAGCAGTCTGACCTGTGAACTCTAGCTGCCTTTGTTTCCTTATTCCACACTCCTCCTAAATTCAGCCAGTCTACCAGGATCTGTCTGCACACTGCTCTGTGTGCTGCCTCAAAACTCTCTGAAGGTAGTAAGCTGAGGTATTCTTAGTGCTCACCTTATTTATTTCCCTTCTCTTGAGTATTTATTGTTTGTTTTGAAAAAAGTATTTCTTAGTGGGTTCTGGTGGCTATAGTCCTAGCTACTTGGGAGGCTGAGATCAGGAGGATTGTGGTTCCAGGTCAGCCTGGGCAAAAAATGTTTGTGAGACCTCATCTTAACAGGAAAAAGCTGGGAATGGTAATGCATACCTGTCATCCCAGCCAGGGCAGGGTGTGTACAATAGGATTGCAGTCCAGGCTGGCATGAGCAAAAAGTGAGAGTTTATCTTTAAAATAACCAGAACAAAAAGGGCTGGTAGAACAACTATCTAGCAACAACAAAGCACTCAAAAAAAAAAAAATCCCCCAAAGTATTTCATTTATTTTGTCAAGTTTTTTAGTTGTTTCAAAAAATTGTTTAATGTAGAACTCATTTTATTGTTGATTAATGATATATTTGGAGCTTTCTTACCATTTTATTTTATGCTTTCTATTTATCCTTATTTTTCTATGTTTTCCTCCTTCTTATGACAATAATCCATTATTACATTTGCCAAGTGATGGCAGACCCTAGGCTATACAGTTTTCAGTTCTCTCATGGAATACTCACAATTACCCACATAGGTAGTTATTACTAATATGATTCTTTTACATATAAGAAAATGGAGTCACTGAACTTTTAATTACCTTCTCCAAGTTGAGGATGTCATCCAAATCTTTTTCTAAAGTCTGCACTTTTTCTATATAGTACTATCTGACCTCTTGGATGGTTTTAGACCAAGAGCTTAAAGCTAGTGTGACTTTACCCTAAGTGAGCCAATTTGTGTGTCAGGTATGTCCCTGAGTGGTGACTCTTTTGTCTGATTGGCCTTTACATCCATTGTATGTGGATCTAATCCAGAATAAGCTCTGGTTTATGCTGTCAAAAATTTAATATTCAAAGGGTAAGTTATGTTATGTTAGTAGCAAGATGAAAATATTGTGAATGGTTAACAACAAACCTGAGGAAATGAGCCAGGAGAAGATGGATTATAATGACTGACATCCACTAGAAACTATCCCTGTGATCATTTGTCCATTCATTATTCAATTCCTTGAATTCTTGTCCTGGCTTATTTGCATTCCTTTCTCTGGAGTTTATCACAATGCCAGAGAGCAAAGAAATACACTTGAAGAAGACTCTGCTCTCAAGTTTGAGCATTTATACTCTGTGCCGTGTCCACTCTCTTCTGTGGGGCTAAGATTGCAGAAGGCTGCACCTGGGAGCCAGAATTTCTCTCTTACTCCCTGCACTGCACTGTGGATTGTAGGTTAGTTTGCTTTGTTAGAGGTGTCCTCTCTTGTTCCTCTGCACCTGCCAGTGGAGCTGTACAGGTTGTGGTAGGAGTTTCAGATTTCATGTTGCTAATCATTTATTTGGTGGTGCTTAAATGTACCTACCTGAGGCTGGTGATGTGATAAAGCAGTAATCCATCCAACATAAAGGCAGTGCAACCACTTTTGAAGCAGGCAGCACAATGGTCTACTGTCTCATGTACCTCACTATTGAATTCTGTGTGTGGTCCAATCTTTGAATTTTATGATATATTTAACCAAACATACTTTTCAGGGCAAGGGAAAAATGGAAGGCTCTGAAAGTCTTCAATTTTCTTAAAGTCTCAGCTATGCACTATATCGAGCAGGTGTAGCCTTTCCACAAAGGTGGAAATGTATGCAAGCCCAGAGGCACCAGGCTGCTTCCCACCAGAGCTGTCATGAGTACAAATGGGAGAAACAGGACATCCACACCCTATGGTGGAACTTAGGCCAGAAAACCAAAGGGGTTTGACCCATTTGTTCTAGCTTCACAAATGACAAATTAGACTTTTGCTGTAGGGATGCCCTTGGCATTTGGAACACATCTAAGGAAATGAAAGTTTTCTTGAGAAAGACTATTATTAAAACATGACCACTCCATGCATTCTACTGTAAGGACAGGACATGCAGTAAGATTTGTAGACTCTATTATCCTGCAAGCCAGGGACAAATAAAAAACAACTTACTTCCGCGTTCAATAAGCATTTATGGAGAATTCAGGTTTGTTCATAATTGTGGTGATGCTCTGGGTGAAGGCTAGGTTGAAGGGACACCAAAGCAACCTTGAGATTTGAAGAGAGATACATCAAATGTATATTTAATAATTGAGTGATGTACAAAGTGTGGTGCACAAAGCATGGTGGTGTGACAAAACTAACCCATTCAACACAAAGTCAGTGAAATCTCTTTAGGCACAGGCTGTGCTATGGCCTGCTCTGCCATGTATCATGCTACTGAATTCCGAGTGTGTTCCAATACTCACCCCTACTGCTCAGGAGTGTGAGCTGCTGTGCAGGATGTTTGAGCTGAGTGTAGAAGGATGTCAAATGTTTTCTGAGGAGAGAAGAGCGATCTTGGAAGAAGCAGCAGCAGGTACAAAGGTTGGGAGGCCTGAAAGTAACCCACACCTGTAGGGAAGACAGTTGGTCATCTGGTCACCCAGCTAAAGGATCTTGGAGATGACACAAAAGGACACTACTGGGATGAGGTTGGGAAGGCATTATGCTATGGAATTTAAAATGGGATTTTAACCAGATCATATTTGTGTTTTCTGCTCTGGAGGTGTTGAACTAGAGATTAATAGACATGAGAAATGAACTAAAGTACACAGATATTTGGAAATTGCAATGCAGTGGATAGAAGGCAACATTGCTAGACAATGGTTGAGGTGGTGTTTAGTTCTTTGCTGTTATATGATAATGTAGTTTGCCAAAGGACATAGCCTTTGTCATCACTTGCCTGATTCCATGACTGGAGGATTGCTCTGGTTTCTTCCCTCATTTTATGTTTCTCCTCTGGGACTAGGTAAAATAAAATTGTGTTTTGGTTGAGTATCAGACAGGTCTGCATGTGAATCCTTACTCTTCCTCCTTTCAGTTGTGTGACTTGAGGAAGTAATTGGTTTCTCTGTCCAAACTTGCCTTATTTGTAAAATAAAGTAATGATGTCTGCTGTAGTGCCCTCAATAAATGCTGGATGCTTAGTACTTGGGTTCACACATCCTTACAGGCATCAGAGGTTATGTGAGCAAGGAAAGGAGAAATACTGGCTAAACCATGACTCCTTGAAGAAGTGACTAAGTCTCAGACATCCTCACAGTCTGTGTGCAGTGCATGAATGTTAATTTATTTGTCTTGATTCAAACAATAACTTCAAGTGTGGAAATTAATCTCTAAACGTCTCAGCTCTGCTGTGTAGTGTGTTATCTGTCATCCTTTCATTTTAGTGTGGCATGAGAAATCACTTGTGTTGACTTTTCTGTGCACTGCTAGATGACATGATTAAGTTTTAGATTCAGAAGAGTCTATTCATATATCTGTTAAATTTTTTCACCCATCCATTTATTTATTCATTAAGCCAGCAGTGACTGAATGTGTAAATGCACTAGGCACTGTAGTGGGCACAGGCAAGAGTAAACTAAACAAGTTTCTGTTCTCTAGATGCCCAGAGTCTCTTGGAAAAAATAAGCATATGGTTTATAGTCAAAATTCTGTGGAATTTTGGAGAGGAGAAGAGAAAATAGGGCTATTGCGGCCAGAATGACAAGAGCGTTTCCAGAGGAGTTGACCTTTGAGCCAAATCTTGAAAGATGAGTCCAAGTTTACTAGATTTGTAACTATCTAGTGAAGAAGGGTCAATTTTTAAATTATTTTTGAGTAACAAAATATCACCAAATTTAGGGGCTTAAAAGAACATCTTTTTTAAAAAATGCATTTTTCATGATTCTGTGGTTTGTTTGGACTCACTAGGACAGATGTTCTCCCTATGGTATTAGCTGAGGTCACATGTCCTGGGGGCTCTAATGACCTGGAAGGCAGGTGGCTTCATTCAAATGTCTGATGCTTAGCAGGAGTGGCTACAATGACTAGGGTCTAGCAAAATCAGTCCCTTTCTTTCTTTCTTTCTTTCTTTCTTTCTTTCTTTCTTTCTTTCTTTCTTTCTTTCTTTCTTTCTTTCTTTCTTTCTTTCTTTCTCTCTCTCTCTCTCTCTCTCTCTCCTTTCTTCTTTCTCATCTCTGTTTCTCTCTCTCTTTCTCTGATCTCATGGGGTCTCTTGCTATTCTCTTGTCCACCTCAAATGTCCTTACCTGCTGTGCTGGATATCAAGAAAGAAAAATGAATCTAGACTCAGAAGTCATAACATCACTTCTCTCATTTTCTATTGGTCCAGGAAAGTCGTAGCCATCTTATATTCAGGGGAAGGAAACAGTGTCTACTCTTGGGTAGGGAGGCAGGATCTCACTATGTAGCCCAGGCTGGCCACGAACTGGTGATTCTCCAAGCTCAGTCTCCAGGCTCAGGCTGAGATCACAGGCACATGGCATCATGCCTAGCCCCAGTTTCTGCTTTTTGATGGAGGAACAACACACACATGCAGGAATGAGAGAAATTGTTGGTGGCCATTATTGGAGACAATCTATCCCAGTCATCCAGGCAGTGGCTGTTGCCTCTATTCTCACTACAAGTGGGAAGATGAGGTTGACTGCTAAAAGCACAGAGGGAGGGTCAGGGCCAGCAAAACGAGGAGAATAAGGGAATGTTTGAGAGTATGGGACAGGGACACTGCATTACAGAGCCATGTTAACACACCTGGAGTATGATCATCACCAGTGGCAGTCCTTGGGGACAGGAGTGGAAAAGCCTTGTGAAGAATCAAACCCAGAGAGAAAAGAAGCTATCTCAGGTCTCTCTGAGAGATAGTGGTGAACCAAGGGTCTCTTACCACAGGAAAGTTCTAGGCTTTTCTATGGACTACATATCAGAGCACAGTTTGGCAGATTGCTATTCTTGTCCCCTCTGTTTCACCCCAGTTTATTAGGAACTGGAGAGAAGATGGACATGAACAGAAAGGATGTGGATAATAGTTATATATCTTTCAGGAGCACTAGCCCTGGAGATCAATTCAACCCAACAAATACTGAGAACCTACAATGTGCCTGCAACTGAGCTTCAGATACAAAGATAAGTAAGGCATGGATCTTGTTCAGGGGAGGCCATAATCTAGCAGGAGACATGAATTCCAGTAAATTCAAATATAATATCATCAGGCAGTGATTGACCAATAGACAGAGAGGAGGACAATTCAGGAACTGAGGTTCATTTTGTACTTATCAGGTTCTATGCCAGGAAGATGAGCTAGAAGACCTGTGTTCTAGACTAAAGACCTTGAGGGCATCTACCCCCAAAGAACTTGCACTTTCTAGCTTCTTCCTGCAGTAGCAAAACGCTAAAGAACTGCAGACTGTCTCCACCAATACTTGTTTAACTTGTTTATTTTAGAAAAATTACTTTGAGGGTAGTGGGAAGGATAGATTGAGTCAGGGAAGTTCTTAAGCAGGAATCTAGTGAGGAGACCAGTATCCAAGATGAATAGTTTGAATGCCCCTTTCCCCAACCAGTGTTTCTTACCTGTGACCTCCCACACTGAAGGAAGGCAGGCACATTTCTTCATTAATAGCAGACCACCCTATCCCGTATTCTTCTCAGTGGATTAAAATCATATAAGACCATTTAAAAGATTACTGTTTCAGACAAAGCAGGAAAAGAGAGTAAAGTTCATCTACGAACTTTTCATCTCCTCTTCCAGTCCCTGTTCCTCAATCCTGACTTCTCCCTGCCCTCCCCACATCATTTATCCTGTGTTCTCTTTCACCAGATATTTTACAAAATGTCTATGGTATGCCAGACACTGCTAAACACTAGGACATAATTTTAGACAAAGTAGCTTTCTAGTTAGAATATTAGGGAAGGAATTTTTACTTACATAACGTCTTTATTTATTTATTTTTTTCATTTTTCTTTTATTATTCATATGTGCATACAAGGATTGGTTCATTTCTCCCCACTGCCCCCACACCCTCCCTTACCACCCACTCCGCCCCCTCCCTCTCCCCCCACAATACCCAGCAGGAACTATTTTGCCCTTATTTCTAATCTTGTTGTAGAGAGAGTATAAGCAATAATAGGAAGGAACAAGAGTTTTTGCTGGTTGAGATAAGGATAGCTATACAGGGCATTGACTCACATTGATTTCCTGTGCGTGGGGGTTACCTTCTAGGTTAATTCTTTTTGATCTAACCTTTTCTCTAGTACCTGTTCCCCTTTTCCTATTGGCCTCAGTTGCTTTGAGGTATCTGCTTTAGTTTCTCTGCATTAAGGGCAACAAATGCTAGCTAGTTTTTTAGGTGTCTTACCTATCCTCATCCCTCCCTTGTGTGCTCTCGCTTTTATCATGTGCTCATAGTCCAATCCCCTTGTTGTGTTTGCCCTTGATCTAATGTCCACATATGAGGGAGAACATATGATTTTTGGTCTTTTGAGCCAGGCTAACCTCACTCAGAATGATGTTCTCCAATTCCATCCATTTACCAGCGAATGATAACATTTCATTCTTCTTCATGGCTGCATAAAATTCCATTGTGTATAGATACCACATTTTCTTAATCCATTCGTCAGTGGTGGGACATCTTGGCTGTTTCCATAACTTGGCTATTGTGAATAGTGCCGCAATAAACATGGATGTGCAGGTGCCTCTGGAGTAACAGTCTTTTGGGTATATCCCCAAGAGTGGTATTGCTGGATCAAATGGTAGATCAATGTCCAGCTTTTTAAGTAGCCTCCAAATTTTTTTCCAGAGTGGTTGTACTAGTCTAAATTCCCACCAACAGTGTAAGAGGGTTCCTTTTTCCCCGCATCCTCGCCAACACCTGTTGGTGGTGGTGTTGCTGATGATGGCTATTCTAACAGGGGTGAGGTGGAATCTTAGCGTGGTTTTAATTTGCATTTCCTTTATTGCTAGAGATGGTGAGCATTTTTTCATGTGTTTTCTGGCCATTTGAATTTCTTCTTTTGAGAAAGTTCTGTTTAGTTCACATGCCCATTTCTTTATTGGTTCATTAGTTTTGGGAGAATTTAGTTTTTTAAGTTCCCTGTATATTCTGGTTATCAGTCCTTTGTCTGATGTATAGTTGGCAAATATTTTCTCCCACTCTGTGGGTGTTCTCTTCAGTTTAGAGACCATTTCTTTTGATGAACAGAAGCTTTTTAGTTTTATGAGGTCCCATTGATCTATGCTATCTCTTAGTTGCTGTGCTGCTGGGGTTTCATTGAGAAAGTTCTTACCTATACCTACTAACTCCAGAGTATGTCCTACTCTTTCTTGTATCAACTTAAGAGTTTGGGGTCTGATATTAAGATCCTTGATCCATTTTGAGTTAATCTTGGTATAGGGTGATATACATGGATCTAGTTTCAGTTTTTTGCAGACTGCTAACCAGTTTTCCCAGCAGTTTTTGTTGAAGAGGCTGCTATTTCTCCATCGTATATTTTTAGCTCCTTTGTCAAAGATAAGTTGCTTATAGTTGTGTGGCTTCATATCTGGATCTTCTATTCTGTTCCACTGGTCTTCATGTCTGTTTTTGTGCCAGTACCATGCTGTTTTTATTGTTATTGCTTTGTAATATAGTTTGAAGTCAGGTATTGTGATACCTCCTGCATAGTTCTTTTGACTGAGTATTGCCTTGGCTATTCGTGGCCTCTTGTGTTTCCATATAAATTTAACAGTAGATTTTTCAATCTCTTTAATGAATGTCATTGGAATTTTGATGGGAATTGCATTAAACATGTAGATTACTTTGGGGAGTATCGACATTTTTACTATGTTGATTCTACCAATCCATGAGCATGGGAAATCTCTCCACTTTCTATAGTCTTCCTCAATCTCTTTCTTCAGAAGTGTATAGTTTTCCTTGTAGAGGTCTTTCACATCTTTTGTTAGGTTTACACCTAGGTATTTGATTTTTTTTGAGGCTATTGTAAATGGAATTGTTTTCATATATTCTTTTTCAGTTTGTTCATTATTAGTGTATAGAAATGCTAATGATTTTTCTATGTTGATTTTATATCCTGCTATCTTGCTGTAGCTATTGATGATGTCTAGAAGCTTCTGAGTAGAGTTTTTTGGGTCTTTAAGGTATAGGATCATGTCGTCTGCAAATAGGGATATTTTGACAGTTTCTTTACCTATTTGTATTCCTTTTATTCCTTCTTCTTGCCTAATTGCTCTGGCTAGGAATTCCAGTACTATGTTGAATAGGAGTGGAGATAGTGGGCATCCTTGTCTGGTTCCTGATTTTAGAGGGAATGGTTTTAATTTTTCTCTGTTAAGTATAATGCTGGCTGTAGGTTTGTCATATATAGCTTTTATAATGAGATAACGTCTTTAGAACCCTCCAAATCATGACTGGAAGCCTGTTATTACCCTTCATCATAAACTGAATCTGCAGAATAAAATAATTCCTTCTTTTTTCTTCCCATAGGACAAACTTGATAGATTATTCAACATGGAAGCTTGTTGTATCAAGTTGTTACAATAAAAGATAAGAAAAGAAAATTTTAGACACCAAGCCTGAAAAATAAGTTACCCACAAGGGGGAAAATTATGCTAGCCTCAGATTCCCTCAGAGTCACAATATCTGAAGATAATGTAGCAGTGTCTAAAAAATTCTGAAGGAAAAAAAATCAATGGCCTAAGGATAAGAAATCCAGCCCAGTGTTTATATACATGTAAAGGTATCAGAGAGGTATTGCTACGCACACCACAATTTAGAGAATTCAGCATTTATGAGTCCTTTAAAACTCTACTTGATGGTAAATTCCAGCCAGGCAAGACATAAATCAAACCAAAACTACTCAGGAAAGAAAAAGCTACGTGGTAAAAATGACAAATAAGCAATAAATCCATTTAAACTTAGAACCCAAACTATAAATGCTACAGTCACAGAGTAATTCCCAAGTCCTGGGAATTATGAATGTAGCACAGAGTATAAATATTAAAAACTCTGATGAACTAGGAGGGAAAAAAGTAATAGTATGAATGAAAAATCAGAAGGTGCCTTTCATAGTCTAGAATTAGTACTGCTTGAAATTGAAATATGAAGGTAAGTATATGTAGTTGAGACTCCAATCTTTCAATGTTTTTATAATTTTATTTTCTTAATCCTAAGGAGTTTCTTTACAAAATAATTCTAAAAAAGATTTATCTAAGGATCAGTGGTTTCTTCAGTTTCATTTTTTCATTATTAGAATCAAATAGGATATAATTTTTTCTCTTTATTTCTGTATAATATTTGTACAAAGATGTTTCATTGTGGTTTTCCATACTTGTATATAATTTGCTTTGATCAAATTCACCCCCTCTATTATTCTATAAAATACAATTTTATGTACTGTATTGGTAGAAATAATTGCACTACTTTTTTAATCTTCTGTCTAAGTCTCTGTAGCACCAGTTCCAGTTAGATGTATATGTGTATAGTGAGATGTCTACAGTACTGTTCTTCCAGTATTAGCAGTTTTTTCTGAGAGGTAAATACGTGGATTATTTTGTTTTATGATTCATACTCATATATTGATTGCTTTTTAAATAATAAGCAATAGCATTTTCAATAGCAATAATGTTATTGGCAAGGAAAAAAGGGAAAGAAAGAAAGAAGAGAAAAACAAAACCTATTGAGCAAATAATGTGAGCTACATGGCAGACATACCAGGCCATGAAATTCTGAGCTTGTGGATTAGGTGTCAACTTTATCTCTCTAGCTGTCAATGTCTTCACCTTTAAATGGAGTGAATAATTATACCTGTTTCTGATGAGAGAAAGCCCATGATGCACATTACCTGGTATGACATTAACTCAATGTACAGTAACTTAAGAAAAGTATGAAAATCATGTAGTGTTAGAACCATAAGGACCTCTAGTGATTGATCTTTTCAATTTTACTCATGAGAAAACTGAAACCCAGAGCTATCTTGAAACTCAAAGTCACATGAGTAGATTTTAAACATTTGTATTCTGTGCCATAGTCACAAGTCCCAGGATTTGGGAATAATCCATGACTTCAGGATGTGAAGTTTGGGCTCTTAAGTTTAAATGGACTTCTTGGTCACTTGTCTTTTTACCACATAGCTTCTCCATTTCTGAGTTCTTGTGTTTTAATTCATGTACTGGTTGACTGGAGCATACTATCAAGTAGATTTTCCAAAAAGGACTCAGTGCTGAATTCTAATCATTCAGTATTATGTGATCTTGAGTAGATCTCTTCTAACTATGGAGTAGATCAATTCTAACTATTGTGACCAAACCTTGGCCTTCCGAAGGCCAGCCTGGCACATCCCATGCACTACAGTAGAAATGAGAACAGAAGCATGTATAACACACAACCCTCAAGTACTTGGGTTAATAGTAAAATGACTCTTTAATATTGTCAGAATACACACCAACAGATACATAAAGGGTGGTGCATGTTGATGACTACTAGCTAGGGAGAAAACAGTTTGAAATTAAAAATACCCCCAGAAAATTCCACAGCACGTATCACACACATGGCTGAGTAAGAGGTTATGCTGTTGGGCCTTCTACCCGATTGAACAGGAGTTATTCTGTGTCTTGCCTATTTCTCTTCTGCTCTGAGATGATAAACCAAATAGCTGAGCCTCCAGCTGTTCAATTAATTAAACTTTTTTTCAGTTGCCACTTTGTGGCATTAAGTATGGGTATCTCAACAGAACCTGCCTCTTGAGGCTTGTCTGAGTGGTAAAAGTCTATTTTAGCATTAATCATGTCAGGATGGGACAAGGCATCAAAATAGGAGACCTCTCTGCCATCTATGTAATTAATAAAGATTAGTGATCTTGGAATGAGTAGGCTTTGCCAATAGTGGAAAGGAGAAAAGGCAGAAAGGGGAAAGATCACATCACGAGCCATTTTAACTAAAAGTGTAGCATGAAGAAGCAGCCTCCCACGGAGAGATGTGATTGAATGTCATAGTGCAATTTGTTGAAAAAAATTATCTAGAATTGCGAGCCTCAAAACCTGGATAGTGATGCTATCACTTTCTGGTGCTTTTTCTGCACAATGGAGCAATTAGACTAGTACAAAGTGGGCCGGGTTAGCACAGTATCCTAAGTAATCGGCTAGACTGTCCAGCTGCCTAGATTGATTAATGATATGCAAATGGAATTTACAGACTAGAGTCATCTGTTTCCTCCCTCCAGGCTGTCTTTTTCTCACCCCACTCCTCCCTTTTGCTAAAAGGAAGAGAAACTATTACGAACATGGGCAAGACAGCAAATTACTTTCTCTTTTTCAATCTCAGCTTTCTAAGCTATGATTCAAGCCATCAAAAGTCTATCTCCAGCTTATAGAGAAGTGACACATTCATTGTAGTATGTCACTTCTCAAACTCTGCTGCCGTCATTTCAACTAACCTTAATTTAAAATACTGTCAGCATCAGCTAGAATCCCTAACAAATGGAGCGCCTCATCACCATACTAATTGAACGAAAAATGTTCCATGATTTAAATACCTATTGCTTCATCATTTCCCCAGTCTTCGGCTTCCATTTTGTCAGGCATGAAGTTGGTGATTAAACCCAAGCCATAATTATTAGCAACAGAGGGATCGTTGTCTCATCTTGCAGTTTCCTGACCAGGTGCAAACTCTCGGCTCCACACTGAGCATTCTGTCAGTCTTATGAACAATCCCAGCAGAATAAGTGACTGATTTTCTCTTTATAATCACAGAGGCACTTTACAGCAAATTGTCACATTAGACCCCTACTTCTGAATAGCATAATGAATGTTTCAGTGTGGTGAGAAGTTTATGTATTGAAAAAGGGTGTCACAGTTAGAGCTAGGACGCTGACATCCTTTATTGATATACCTACTGGGGCCACCACCCATCGCACTGTTGCTTCTGAAAGTTGTGAAAAATGGGGCATGAGAGATCTGTTTACAAGTTTTGGCTTTGAGTGGAAGTAAATAGAAGCTTCTGTGGTCCTGAAGCACTGTGTGCAAGAGGGACACGGTCATGGAGAGCAACTTATGCAAAAGAAGGAGGATGGTTTTGTGTTCAGAAGTTGGAGTAAGACATTTTTTAAAAGGCACAGTGCAGAGACTAACAAAACAAGGCTGATTTACTTCAGATTTAAGTTCCTGCTATTTGCTGTATCCAAATGGGTGAACTTGTCTGTAAAGCTCTCCAAGACACAAGATTAACTATTTTGAGTTTGATGAAAGACACACTGAAAGTGCTGGCCTTCCTCCGTCTACCACTAGAACTAAAAAGGGTAGCTGTTTTTTCTCACTTGTGAAATAAAAGCCCTGAGTTTGGAAAGTCTCATGTTTTGGAATTCAACCCAGGTTATCTGCAGACAAACTACAGGTTCCATTTGTATGTTCTAAAATTTGTCATTTGCTGGTCCAAACAATGTATGCACATGTGAATAAATGAATAAAAAAATTTTTTAAAAAGTTGTCATTTGCCCATGATGGATGATGTATGATGTGCCCCTTGGGGAGGATTTTTCTTTACCTCTTTTAAGAGATTCGCATTACTAGTAGACATCTATGTTGACATTAAATATACAAATGTTCTGAAACCCAATTTTTAATCAGGAGGAGACTTTTCCTATATATGTCTCTGTTCTTGTTCTTACATGCATATCCATGAACTCTGAGGCTACATTCGTGATCCAGTCCCAAGATGTGTGCTTTTCCTTCTTCTCAACTGCTAGACTCACAGGTAGCTCCAGATTATTTGCAGATATGATATCTGTCACATGTTTACAACAAACCACATTAAAAGAACTTTGTTCTAGTCATCTAAATTAGAGAAGTTTAAGTCCTTCTTAACTTTAACATGAATAAGTAGCCTGGACCTCTGTTGACTGAATTTTGGTTATTTCAACTACTGGGAATAACTTATACCACCCAGAGAAATACAGAAAGAATTGGGTGATTGCTGGGTGGTATTTGTTTATTTATTCATTCATTTATTTATGCAATGCTGGGGTTTGAACTCAGGGCTTTGCTGGGCAGGTGCTCTACCACTTGAATTATAGCCTCAGCCCCTTTTTACTTTAGTTATTTTTTGGATAGGGTTTTGCATTTTGCCAGGGCCAGTCTCAAACAGTGATCCTCCTTCCTGTGCTTCCTGCATAGCTGGGATAATAGGTGCATGTCACCATACTGGTTTATTTGTTGAGATGGGGGCTAACTCCTGATTTCTTCTTCCCAAGTAGCTGAGATTACAGGTGTGAGTCACTGCACCTGGCCTGCTGGGTGTTTGTTTTCAAAAAAAATGTCCTTCTAAAAGGGAATTTAAATACATTAAACTATATATTTTCCCCTAAAAGTATAACATGATATTTTAATGCCATGTTTATATCCATCCAGATATTTAAAAGTATTTTCTGTATCAAATTCAAAAGCAATGGGATATAAAACAACAGAGAACTGGAACTAATTGTGAAGATACCTAATATAACCATGCTATCATTGGTGACCTTGACCAAGTCTCTCTATACGTCTGTTAATCATGGGTAGAAAGAGGGGTCATGACTCATTGACCCCCTCATGACTTAAGAGGGCTTTTCTCAGGTTCAAGAATCCCATGAACTGACTCTCAATGCTTCACAGAATGCAAAATTTGAGATGTCTACTCTGGATATGCATAGAATGTTTGCTAATTACATATTAGAAAATATCACCAGGACAAAGAATTCCACTGGCACACAACTACTAATTTAAACTCAGAAATAAGACAAATGGCTGCCCAATAACCCTTGATGTAAAGAAAGATTTACTTCAAGGCTGAATTAACCCCAGGAGAATATATTGTTCTTGAGTGGCAATATATGACTTGTGTACTAAGAACATAACCTGCTTTCATTCTAAGTGACTGTACTTCATATTATGGGAAATACTTTAAGGATGATCTTAAACTGGGGAGAATATAGGATGCATTAGACCTCATTGAAGGTCTCAGAGATTGTTAACGACAGTGGTCAGTAAATAATGAACAAATGAAGAAAGAATATAATTAAAGCACTGGCTCTCTGAGTGTGTATTTTAAAGAGTACTGACTATTTGTGCCTTGAAATGTGCTAAGGTGAAGTGAGTCACAAACACATGACTTTGGAGGTTTTCAGGTCTACTCTAAGATGACAGCAGATCTTATGAGCCTTGATCTCTGCCTCCATTTGTCATGATGCTATAAAATTACTCTTTAACACATTACACCATGACAAATACTTTGACCACTGTTTACCACTTGGCAAGAAGTTAAATTTTCTAGCCAGTTGCTGGAGGTAGGAGAACTACCTTCTCTGATCCATCCTTCATCCCTCAATAATATGGGCCAAAAATATGGGGAGTTTTCTACCTGTCTTTTTGATTGGAGTCAGTTTTAATCGGCCACTCATGGTGGCATCATTTTTAAGAGGTTTACACAAAAGGAGCTAGAAGAAGTGGCCTTGGCTCCCCAAATCACAGTTTCCTTTTCCTCTTTAGGCAGCTTCAGCCTTGGTGTTCCTTCAGGACTCAAGTTGTGCCCACTCTCTGCTAGCCTCAGAGGGGTTGACCATGTCATGCCCAGTCTCTAGCCCTGGTCTTCTTCTCAGGGCAGGTGACAGATACAACCCACAGAGATCTCTCCTGCCCTGGTGACCTACATACATCTCCCAGGGTTGACTTGCTTCATTTCAGGCTGCTGCCTATTCTTCTCTTCCCTTTCTCAGAATCCCAGCACAGCCACACATGTTTGAGAAGATTCAGAGCATTCAGGGGTAGATAGTACGAAGGATGTGAGACAGGGAGAGACTGCCAAATAGCTGACATACGATGCAGCATCAGAAGCTCAAGTGTGAAGGAAGGAGAAATGTGCCCAGTGCTTACAGTCTGTTATGGCTCTGGCTGTTTATTATCAAAGGGTGAAAGGAAGGTTCTTTGAAAGTGTGAGGATTCATTACCTTGCTTCTGTACCTTGTAATAAGTCTATAAGACAAGCCTCAATAGAGTGAAAGAGAGCCAAGGAAAGCCAAGGAAAGGAGGTGGGTAGAGAACAGCAAGCAGGTGTTCTGTCTCATCTTTGAGTAGGTGTGGAGGGGGTGTCCTTTGAACTGAGGAGGACTAGCCCTGACTTATCAAAACCCCTTCCAAATCCATTTTCAGATTATGGTTACCAGGCTCCTAGAGATTGATTGACATCCTCAGATTCCCCAGAAATAAAGGGGAAAGTGACTAAGGCTCTAGACTCTCAGAGCCTACTATTGCCTTGGGAAAACCAGAAAAATGAGTTTTTGAAATACACAAAACTGGCAGTGATGAGAATCTACTCCTTCGTCAACAAATATCAGTCATACTCTGCACCAAGGCCCACTTGAAGAGTTTGGAAATGTAGCAATAATAATAATAATAAACCCAAACCATAGCATCAGTTATAAGTTAGGTAGTGATAACTACTAGGAACAAAAATTAAGTAGGTAAGGAGGGGAAGGCAATTGGGTGTTTTACTTTTTTGTGGCAAAGTGATTTTATTTTTATTTTTTAACTTTTTTTATTATTTAATGGTTGCACAAGGGGTTTTGGTGTGATATTTCCATACATGTGTACAATGTATGTTAGTTTGTTTCATCCCTTTCATTATTCTCCTTCTTCCCCATTCCCTTCTTAAAATGACTTTGACATTCAGTTCTAGATTCATACATGTTCACCCTCCCTTACCCTTTTCATCTACCCACCCCCTCCCAGTAGTTCCCTCCCCTTTACATGATCTATTTTACATTCCTGTCCTTCATTGGTTAAGTGTCTGTTCATCATTCAGTAGGGTTTTGTCTTGGTAGTTTACCTGCAAATATATTGTTCTTTAGTCAGTCAACCCCCTCTATTACACTTCCTTACCTTTTCTTCCTATCGGGAGCTGTTTTAGAAGGCAGGAAAGCCCTCTGTGAGGAGATGGCATTTGATGAGAGACCTGGATTAAGTGAGGGAGAAAGCCAAGTGAAGACCTGGGAGCAGGATGTGCCCAGTAGAGTTCCTGAAGCAGCACAGGATATTTGTGTTTAAAGAACATCTGGGAGGCTAGTGTGGCTGGATAGAGTGTGTGTGGTTTACATAAGAATGAATCAGAGAGGAAAAGACAGAGAGGAGACTAGGAAATAGTTATGGGCTCAGAAGCTAGAAGGTATTGCACTTAATTCTGTGTGGTGGTAGCCATTGAAGGATTTGAGCAAATCAGTGATATGGTATTTGCTTTTGAGAAAGACCACCCTGGTTTCAGTGTGTTTAATGGACTATGAAGGGCAGGTGTGTTGGCAGGAAGACCAGTTAGGGAGTTTAGGGGAGAACAATGGCTTTGTATGGCACACGCTGCACATTGGCTCACCAGGACCTGCTCTCCATCTCCTCTCCCTTTCCTTTTTTCAACCAGAGAATCTGGAAAGCCAAATTCCTGGTTTCCTATTTGCTCTTGAAGCTCAAGTTGAGCATATAATGTGGTTCTAGCCAATGGGATTGAAATGGCAGTTTGTTGAGAAGTCTCTAGGAAGATCTTTGCTTTTATGGTAACTCTAGACATGATTGATATAAATTCTGTCCCCTTGGCTCTTTAGCATATTCCCTTATTTCTACCAGGAATGTAGACACATAGTAGTCAGTTTGTGGGTATGAGGCATAAGTTAGGAATGAGAGAGCAGAAAACTAGAAAGATCTTGTGTCCTTCATGGCATCATTGGGTGTCTATACCACTCCTTGCCAACCCACGTCTGGATGTTTCTCATGTGAGCCTGTTAATGACTCCCTAAAGCCAGGGACCAGGAAATTTTTTTCTGTAAAGGGCCAGGTAGCAAATCTTTTAGGCTTGGTGGGCCAGATGGTCTCTGTCACAACTACTTGACTCTGCTTTTGCAGTACAAAAATAACTACAGGTAATAGGTAAAGGAAGTAGAATGGCTGTGTTCCAATAAATTTTGTTTATTTTATAGTACTGGGGTTTGAATTCAGGGCCTATACCTTGAGCCACTCCACCAGCCCTTTTTTGTGATTTTTTTTTTTTTGAGATAGAGTCTCACAAAATATTTGTCCAGGCTGGCTTTGAACCTTGATCTTCATGATCTCTGCCTCCTGAGTAGCTAGAATTGCAGGAGTGAGCTATCAGTGCCCAGCTAATAAAACTTTATTTACCAAAAAAGTAGCAGGCCAGATTTGGCCTAGAGGCCCTAGCAGGTGATCCCTGCTTTAAGCTACTACAATTGGGTTTTCTCCAACTTCAGCCACTTTTAATTGATACACATAAACTAGGGTGGCACCTATGGAAGTAGAAAAGGAGAATGAATTCAGAACATATTTCGTACCAAGTTCAGGACTTGATAAACTAGTTCAATGGTTGTGTGCCATACTGAGTGAAGCAAAGAATGCTAGAAAGGATTAGTACAGGGGAAGAGGGTGAGAAGCAATAATGTTGTCTCAGATAGGTTAGGTTTTGAGATGTCTACTTAACATCTGAGTGGTTGATATCAGAGGAAACTGAGGGGAAAGGTGGTGCCTGTGGATATAAACTTATTGAGTAGCTGGAATTAAAGCCATGAGGCAGGATGAAATCACCTAGCAGGGAGTATAGGTAGATATTCAAGGATTGAGGTCTAGGGTATTCTAACATTTAGAGGTCAGGATGAGGAGAGGGATGTAGCAAAGGAGACTGGGAGGAATCATTAGGTGTTCAGAGGAAATTTAAGAGTGTGACTTCCTGAAATCCTAGTGAAGAAAGTGTGTTAAGTGCTTTAGAGAGTCTGTGTAAGATGAGGACTGAGAATGGACTATTTGATTTGGCATCATGGAAGTCACAGGGCCTTGACCACAGAGTGGAGTTTTGGAGACAAAACCATAATTCTCAAAGAAAAATGGAAAGTATAGAGCTTGATATCAAAGAGTTTGTACTCTTCAAAAACACAATAAAAGAGAATAGCTAAAGGTGATCATAGGAAGGTGAGTAAGTGATATTATGGCCTATTGCTATGATGGTGAGAATAATCTATTGGAATATCATATTGATGAACTAGATATTTGGACCTACTCTCCTGCTTAGGACAACTAGAAAAGCCAGAAAAATATTTTTATAAGTCCACTTGGAAACACTGGAGAACTAAAATAGTAATAAAGAATTACAAGACCATATCCAGGAAGAGACAGAAATCTAGGGATTTAGACTGCTTTGACCCTGCTGACCTGGGCCTATCCAGAAGAGATCTTGGGGAGATTCAGCTCTACTTTTTCTTCCTCTATCTCTTTTTTATGAACATATGGTAATTGTAGAAAGGGGTTTCATTGGGATTTTCCATAATGTATATAATGTACTTTGATCAAATTTGCCCCCTCTATCCTCCTTCACCTCCCTTTTTAAACAATTTCTAATGTGTTTCATTATTCCACTCTCATCCATACATATAAAGTACTTTGGTCATACTCAGACCCCCTTCACCCTCTCCTTTCACCTTTCCCTTCTATTGGTTCCTCAAACAGTCTCCCCATTTTACACTTATGTCATTATGTTTTTAGATCTAATTCTGCATGAGAGAGAAAATGCAATACTTGTCTTTCAGTCTGGCTTATTTCATTTCACATGAGCTGGTCTCCAGTTTCATCCATTTTCCTGCATATGATATAATTTCATTCTTCTTTAAGGCTAAATAATATTCTGCTGTGTGTGTATGTCATATTTTCTTTATCTAGTCATCCACTGATGGGCACCTAGACTGATTGCACAGCTTGGCTATTGTGAATAGTGCTGCTATAAACATGGGTGTAGATATCTTTATTGTGTGCACACTCACATTGCTTTGGATATATTGGGTTGTACTTTTGAAAGCCTCATAGTAATAGAAGGACAAACTATAGTTCTTTTCTTATTACTCTCTTCACTGCAGGAAATAGGGATGAAGTCAAACTAAGCCAGCCTTCAAAGATAATCTGCCATTAGAACATCTGGATGACCTAGAAAATACTAATTTCCAAGATAGACTTTGGTGATGGATTACAATTAGCTACTGAAACCTGGAAGAAAGAAATGAAAACCTTCAGAGTGGGGAAAAATTTACACTAGACTTCAAATAATTTCTTGAACAAATTTTCAAATGTAATGTCTAAAACACAGAAAATCAGACACATAAGTAGGCAAAACATAAAACAAAAATAAGCACAAGTGAAAGACCATGAACATAGACCCTCAACAGCTCCAGATAATGGAATTATCAAACACAAATTTGGGTAACTGTCTTTGAAATGTTTGAGGAGATAAAGTTCAAACTGTTGACTAAGGATCTATTAAAAAATAAAATTAGATTAAAAAAAGAATCCAACAGAAATTCTAGAACTCAAAACATATAACTAAAATTAGCAACTTGGTGAGTGGGTTTGTCAAAAGATTATACAGAACTGAACAGAAAATTATTTAACTGGAACATAGGTTAGAAGAAAATATCCAAATTGGAGAACAGTAAGACAAAAAGATGGAAAAAAGGAAAGAGATAGCAGCATAGTGATTGCAGTGATAACATCTAAAATATGTGTAAATGAAGACTCAGAAGGAGAGGATAGAAAGAATTGAGCATAAGTAATTTCTAAAAAGAGAAGGATCCAAGATGGTGACTAGAAGGCAGAAGCAGACAGCATGAGCTCCATAAATCAAAAATTTTGCTGAGATGTGAGAGCCACACTTGGCAGAAAAAACCACCAAGAAGACTCAAAACTCCAACACTCTGAACCCCCAGCCTGTTCAAAGCTTCTCCATGCCACATTATACTGAGAAAACAGGAGGGCTCCTGTGCCACCAGATGCTGGATCCAAACCTACTTGAGAGACACAGACCAACAGGTAAGCAAATAAGCAGCATGTGGTATTCCTACAGCTACCCCTGGGATAAATCAGCATAGCCCCCTGGACAGAATGACTCCCACCCTGCAAAAAAAACAAAAACAAGGAACTGAGAAGGAACATACAGCAGAGGGCGCAGGGTGCTCTGAGTACACTGGAGAAGGGGGAAAGAGCAAGGAGCTGATCTCCATGTGAACTTTCAGTAAACAAAGACTGGAAATGCAGAAGGGCCGACAGTGGGCAGGTGATAGGCCGCTGCCTGAAATAGGGCAGATAGCTATCCACAAAACTCATCTCCTGAGCCAGTGAGCAACATCCAAAGTCAAACAATATTGCAAAATTGAAAAACAGTCCATAAACCAGCATAACACACTGACAGCAGAGAGCTAGCTAACCAATCTCTGACCTTGTCCCAGAGAAAGAGTGCAAGGCAAAGAAACTAGCCCCCAATAAACCAACACAGCGAAAACCCAACTCCAAAGCAGGACAGCTAGTGGGCCACAGAGCTGATTTCTGGAACCTGAGGACAAGCCACACTTCACTGAGGGAGGAGCTGACTAAGCAGTTGCCACTGAAAGACGGAAAAACACTGGTGGTCTCCCCAACCACCTGGTGAGACTAAGACAGAGCTTCTGCTTAAATACCCACACCAGGACTGGCTGCTGAAGGACTAACACTAGAACAACTAAGAATGAAATTCTATTGTTCCTGAACCTGGAATTATTTTTTTATATGTTTGCTTGTTTTGTTCCCTGTTTGTTTGTCCACCACCTCTCCCTATTGACTTCTTTGGTTCTCTCTCTCTCTCCTTTTCTTTCTTTCTTTCTTTGTTTTGATAATTTTACTATTGTAAGTTAGCTAATACTAAACTACACACAGACCAGGGACAGAAATAGCACCAAGTGGAGTGATGGGCAAACAAAAAATGGATGGAAACCATGCTCCCACCAAAAATAATTTAATACAGGATTCATAGGGAAAAGAAGAAAACATACCCAGTTCCAGACTCCAACAAGACAAAGATAAACCATGGCAAGGAACCCAACAAAGCCCACAACAACATTCTGAAAGAAGATATCCTGCAAGTAATCACTGAGAATTTCATGGAGATGTTAATAGACGTGGTCAATCAAAACATACAGGAGGCACTCAAGAAAATCTAAGACAAGAAAAATACAGAATATGAGAAGACAAAAAACAAATAAATTCACTCACAAGAGTGCTAAATAAATACCAAAGTGAAACAGAGAACACCATAGAGAGATTAATGAATTAAGGATGAAAATTGATAATATCAAAGAGGGAGTGACCCATGATATGGAAAACCTCAGAAAAAGGAATGAAACAGAAATACAAAGCACAATGGAAGGCCACACCAGCAGACTAGAATAAGCAGAAGACAGAATCTCAAAACTTGAAGATGAAATAGAAATTAAAGGAAAAACTGAAGAGCTATTAGTCAAACAACTCAAAACCTGTGAAAGGAATATGCAAGAACTCACTGACTCCATCAAAAGACCAAACCTGAGAATCATGGGCATTAAAGAAGGAGAAGAGGTGCAAGCAAAAGGAATTTGTAATATATTCAACAAAATAATGACGAAAAATTCTCAAATCTAGAGAAAACTATGCCCATTCTGGTATGGGAAGCCTCCAGGACACCAAACAGACTTAACCAAAATAGAACTACCCCATGACATATTATCATTAAAACAATAAGCACAGACAATAGAGAAAGAATATTGAAGGCTGTAAGAGAGAGAAAAACAAATAACATACAAAGGTAAACCCATCAAAATCACAGCAGATTTCTCAATGGAAACCTTAAAAGCAAGAAGAGCATGGAGTGAGGTATTCCAGGCACTGAATGAAAATAACTTCAACCCTAGGATACTCTACCCAGCAAAACTATCATTCGAAATAAATGGAGCAATACAAGTCTTCCATGATAAGCAGAAACTAAAACAATGTATGACTCCAAGCCACCACTACAAAAGATTCTTCAAGTAATTCGATACACAGAAAATGAAAGCAAACAAAACCATTAAAGGGCAGGCAGCACCAAACCACAGGAGAAGAAAAGGCAAGAAAGTAGAGAGTAACATTGATTCAGCTGCACACAATCAAACCCTTAAACAACAAAAACAAGTAAATGAGAAGAACCACCACATACCTATCAATACTAACACTAAATGTTAACAGACTTAATTCCCCCATCAAAAGACACCGTTCAGCAAACTGGGTTAAAAAGGAAGATATAACAATCTGTTGTTTACAGGAGACCCATCTCATCAACAGAAACAAGCACTGGCTTAGGGTGAAAGGCTGGAAGAAGATTTGCCAAGCCAGTGGCCCGAAAACAGGCAGGAGTAGCAATACTTATCTTGGACAAAGTAGACTTCAAACATACATTGATCAAATGAGATAAAGAAGGACACACCATACTAATAAAAGGGGAAATCCACCAAAAGGAAATAACAATTATCAACCTATATGCACCCAACTTCATCAAACGTACTCTGAAGGACCTAAAAATGTATATAGACTCCAACACAGTGGTTGTGGGAGACTTTAACAATCCCCAACACAAATAGATAGGTCATCCAAATAAATTCAATAAAAAAAATTCTAGAACTAAATCACACCATAGATCAAATGGACATAGCTGATGGCTACAGAATATTTCATCTGACTTCTGCACAATATACATTCTTCTCAACAGCCCATTGAACTCTCTTCAAAATTGATCAAACTGAGGGCACAAAGCAAGCCTCAGTAAATATAAGAAAATAGAAATAATCCCATGCATTCTATCTGATCACAATGCATTAAAATAGAACTCAACAACAAAAACAATAGTAAAAAACATGCAAACAATTGGAAGCTGAACAACACATTGCTCAATGATCAATGGGTCACTGAGGAAATAAAAGAGAAAATTAAAAGGTTCCTGAAAGTTAATGAAAATGAAAACACGACCTACCAGAACCTAAGGGACACAGCAAAGGCAGTCCTAAGAGGAAAGTTTATAGCAATGAGTGCATATATTAAAAGGACAGAAAGATCTCGAATCAATGACCTAATGCTACATCTCAAACTCCTAGAAAAAAACAAGCAAATCCCAAAAAAAGCAGAAGGGGAGAAACAATAAAAATAAGGGCCAAAATCAATGAGACAAAAACAACAACAACAACAACAACAACAAAATACAAAGAATCAATGAAACAAAAAGCTGGTTCTTTGAAAAAATAAATAAGATTGACAGACCCCTGGCAAATCTGACTTAAATGAGGAGGGAAAAGACCCAAATCAGTAAAACCAGAAATGCAAAAGGGGAGATAACAACAAACACCATAGAAATCCAGGGAATCATCAGAGACTACTTTATTCCAATAAATATGCAAATTCCAATAAATATGCAAATCTTGAGGAAATGGACAAATTTCTAGATACTTATGACCATCCAAAACTGAACTAAGTGGATATTAATCACCTAAACAGATCTATAACACAACATGAAATTGAAGCAGCAATAAAGAGTCTCCCAAAAAAGAAAAGTCCAGGACCTGATGAATTCTCTGCTGAATTCTATCAGACCTTTAAAGAAGAACTAACACCAACCCTCCTTAAACTGTTCCATGAAATAGAAAGGGAAGGAACACTGCCTAACTCATTTTATGAAGCCAGTATTATACTCATCCCAAAACCAGACAAAGACTCCTCTAAAAAGGAGAACTACAGGCCAATCTCCTTAATGAACATCGATGCAAAAATCCTCAAATAAAATAATGGCAAACTGAATCCAACAACATATCAGAAAGATCATTCATTACGACCAAGTTGGCTTCATCCCAGGGATGCAGGGGTGGTTCAACATATGCAAATCTATAAATGTAATACAACACATTAATAGAAGCAAAGACAAAAGACACTTGATCATCTCAATAGATGCAGAAAAAGCCTTCAACAAGATCCAACACACTTCATGATAAAAGCTCTAAGAAAACTAGGAATAGAAGAAAAGTACCTCAACATTGTAAAGGCTATATATGACAAACGTATAGCCTACAGCTTTTAATGGTGAAAAACTGAAACCATTTCCCCTAAAATCAGGAATGAGACAAGGGTGCCCACTATCCCCACTCCTATTCAACATAGTACTGGAATTCTTAGCCAGAGCAATTAGGCAAGAAGAAGAAATAAAAGGAATACAAATGGGTAAAGAAACTGTCAAAATATCCCTATTTGCAGACGACATGATCCTATACCTTAAAGACCCAAAAAACTCTACTCAAAACTCCTAGACACTATAAACAGCTTCAGCAATGTAGCAAGATACAAAATCAACTTACAAAAATCAGTGGGCTTTCTATATACCAACAATGAACAAATTGAGAAAGAATATATGAAAACAATTTCATTTACAATAGCCTCAAAAAAAAAAATCAAATACCTAGGAGTAAGCTTAACAAAGGATGTAAATGACCTCTACAAGGAGAACTACAAACCTCTGAAGAGACTGAGGAAGGCTACAGAAGGTGGAGAGATCTCCCATGCTCATGGATTGGTAGAATCAACATAGTAAAAATGGCTATACTCCCAAAAGTAATCTACATGTTCAACAAAATTTCCATCAAAACCCCAATGACATTCATCACAAAGATTGAAAAATCTACCCGAAAGTTCATTTGGAAACACAAGAGACCACGAATAGCCAAGGCAATATTCAGCAAAAAGAGAAATGCTGGAGGCATCACAATACCCAACTTCAGACTATATTACATACAGCAATAAAAACATCATGGTACTGATGCAAAAACAGACATGAAGACCAGTGGAACAAAATAGAGGACCCAGATATGAACCCACACAGCTATGCTCACCTTATTTTTGACAAAGTCTTCCAAAAACATATGATGGAGAATAGACAGTCTCTTCAACAAATGTTGCTGGGAAAATGGCTATCTGCCTGCAGAAAATGGAAACTGGATCTATGCCTGTACTAGTATCAACTCAAACTGGATTAATATCATACCCGAAACTCTGAAGTTAGTACAGGAAAGAGCAGGGAATATTCTGAAAGCAAAAGGCAAAAAAAAGCAATAGGCAAAGAATTCCTCAGTAGAACTCAAGTGGCTCAGCAACTAAGAGAAAGGATGAACAAATGGGACTACATGAAATTAAAAAGCTTCTGCACAACAAAAGAAATGGTGTCTAAACTGAAGAGACCACCCACAGAATGGGAGAAAAATCTTTGCTGGCTATACATCAAAGGACTGATAACTAGAATATATAGGGTGCTCAAAAAAACTAAACTCCTCTAAAATCAATGAACCAATAAAGAAGTGGGCAGCTGAACTAAACAGAACTTTTTCAAAGGAAGAAATCCAAATAGCCAAAAAACACATGAAAAAATGCTTACCATCCCTTCCCATAAAGGAAATGCAAATCAAAACCACACTGAGATTCTACCTCACTCCTGTTAGAATAGCTACCATCAAGAACACCACCAACAACAAATGTTTGGTGAGGATGCAGGGAAAAAGGAACCTTCATACACTGCTGGTGGGAATGCAAGGTAGTTTTACCACTCTGGAAAACAATATGGAGGCTTCTTAAAAAACTAAACATAGATCTGCCATATGATCCAGCAGTCCCACTCCTAGGGATATACCCAAAGGAATGTAAGTCAGGTTACAATAAAGGCACCTGCACATCCATGTTTATTGCAGCACTATTCGCAATAGCCAAGTTATGGAAACAGCCAAGATGCCCCACTACTGACGAATGGATTAAGAAAATGTGGTATTTATACACAATGGAATTTTACTCAGCCACAAAGAAGAATGAAATTTTGTCATTCGCAAGTAAATGGATGGAACTGGAGAACATCATCTTAAGCAAAGTTAGCCAGGCTCAGAAGGCCAAAAATCGTATGTTCTTCCTCATATGCGAATTATAGACCTAAAACAAATGCAGTAATATTATTGGAGATAGGTCACACACTAAAGGGAGAATGCATACAGGAGGAATAGGGAAAGGGAAGGAAACCTAAAACTTAAAAGTATTTGAAGTTCCCATTGCAGAGTAGCAAATAAAGTAATCTTTAACTGACAGAGGCCACTATGGTAAGGTGACAAGGAAGTTGAAGAGGTCTGGTAGAGATGAACCAATTCGGGTTGCAATACACATGTGCATGGAAGCAATGCTAGGAATCTCTCTGTATCGCTATCTCTATCTTAAGCTAGCAAAACTGCTATGTCTTTCTTATTGTCTCTTATGTTTTCTCTTCAACAAAATTAGAGAACAAGAGGACAGAATAGGCTCTGCCTGGAAGTGAAGGGAGTGGGGGGCATCGGGGGCAGGGGGAGAGATGGCCCAAACAATGTATACATATATGAATAAATGTATAAAAAATGTATTTTTTAGAATAATACCTTGATAACATACTAAAACTATATAAAACCAAGAACAAGGAGAAGAATATTAAATGCTGTCAGGGGGGAAAAGAGACAGATTCTCCTGGAAGCAATAACAATTATACAACTGATAATTGCACTAGAAGCAATGCAACCCAGAAAACACAGAAATGGTATTTTCAATGTGTTGAAAGAGAATACTGTCATCTTAAAATTCAATACCCAGTAAAACTATCTATTAAGAATAAAGGTGAAAGACAAAACTGAGTGATTTGTCATCAACAAACTAACACACAACAAAGGGAATAATTCAGATGTTTTTCAGCCACAAGGAAAATGATCCTGGGATCCTTTTCATCAAGGTTAGAGTTGCAGAAAGGGATGGACTACAGGGATAATGATGCTTTTTGGAACTTGAAAACTTATTTGAAAATAAAGCTTATATGAAAATGTAAAGGGTCAGTAAGATATAAGACATTTTTGAATAAAAACAAATCTTGATCCCTAACTCTGACAAACTACAAATATTTAATTACAGAATTGCAATAGTTGATTCAATTTGGTGTCAATGAAAGGGTAAACACATAGACCAATGGAGCAGCATAGAAAACCCAGGATCAGACCTATGTACAGCTAGACACTTGATTTATGACAATAAATCAGTGTTACTGATGGCTGTGGCATAGAATGTTGTTTTCAGTGCAAATTAAATATTGAAATATTTAATTATCCATGTGGAAAGAAAAACAAAAGATCTCACACTATATATGATAAACAATTGTAAGCCTAAATATACAAGACAAAATAATGAAACATCTGTAAAGTAACATGGCAGAATAGCTTCCTGATATTGAAGAAGCAAATATTTCTTAATCAGAACTAAAAACACTAAACATAAATAGATAATTTTAATTATTATTATCTAAATTAAGGTTAAGAACTATGTGAAAGCACATAGTTAAGAGAGTGAAAAAATCAAGCTACTGAGAGCAGTGACCTGTGCAACACATAAAACCAACAAGTAGTTTATATCCAGAACATAAAATGAATCCTGAAACTCAGTAAGGAACAGGCAAACAATTTAGTAGAAAAATGGGCCAGAATTTGGGTGCCAGTGGTTCATGCATATAATCTTAGCTACTTGGGAGGCTGGGGTAGGCAGGATCATGGTTAGAAGTCAGCCCTCATCTCAAGCAGTAAAAAAGAAGCAAGACCTCATCTCAACCAATAAAAAAGTTAGGTATGGTGGTGCGCCCCTGTCAGCTCAAATAGAAGGATGGTGGTCCAGGTTAGCCTGGGCAAAAAAAGTGAGATCCTATCTCCAAATTAACCAGAGAAAAGGGAGCTGAATGTGTGGCTCAAGAACTAGAATGCCTAGCAAGTGGCAGAAACTGAGTTAAAACCCCAGTAGTGCCAAAAAAAGAGAGAGAGAGAAAGGAAGAAAGAAAGAAAGAAGGAAGGAAGGAAGGAAGGAAAGAAAGAAGGAAGGAAAGAAAAAAGCAGAGAGTTGAACAGCTCTTCCATAAAGGGGGTATCCAGATAGCCAACCACTCTCATGTGTATCCAAGAAACACACGAGAACCTTCACAGCCCCCAAAGCTCTAAATAACCTAAAGGTCCAGCAGCAATAGATTGTGGTTAAGTTTCTACAATACACTACTCTAATAACAGAATGGAAATTAATGAAATATGAGCATTACACAGTAATTTGTGAAATCTCAGGAAAATAATGTTGGCTAAAAAAAGACAGACACCAAAATACATATTGTGTTTGACTCTGTGTAAAGTCCTCTTGGGAATGGATGCAAGCAAAATAAAATACAGTGTTTAAAAGCATGAGGCTGAAGGTAGCATGAAATAAAGAAAAGCAAGGAACTATTACTTACAAAATTAAGAGTCTTATGCTAGCTGTGTGAGGAAATAGACCCAGATGGAGTTTTTTGTGCAGAATAATTACTAGCAAGTGCTTTCATGAACAATGCACATGAAGAAGCAGGATCAGACAAGAGTAAGAAATGACACTGTAATGCAGGGAGAGGACTGCTGATCCACAGGAAACCCCAGAACTGGGTAGCCTTTGGTGCTTCCCATTGAAGCAAGGTGGCCAGCACTTTGTATCCATATATAAAATCAGCATGGAATGCAGACTTTCCTAGGGATGGCACATGTCTGGAGGGAAGCACTCCCTGAGATGATTCCTGGAGAAGGAGTATTTCCGGCAGCTGAGGAAATGAGTGTCTTTCTCCAGAGGAAGGAATTTGTGGCACACCACAGTGTTCACTACATCAAGATGATGGTTAGTGGGCAGAGTAGGTTATGTCAGCATCTAGTGGTTTAAATAAGGGTCTCATCCACTTCAGTGACACTCAGAGCCTGGCTACTCTCATGGCCCCGGGAAGGATGCTCTGGTTGATGAAGGAAAAAGGTAAGGATGAGTCATGTGAACTTTTGTTTCTCTGCTTTGTTTGAGACAGAATCTTACTATAACTATGAGTTATAAGAACTATAATTATGAGTTCCAGCCCAGGTGGCCTGGAACTCAAGATCTCCTGCCTCAGCCTTCTGAGTGCTGGGATTATAGATGTGTGGCACCACACCTGGTTTCTTTTGAAGTGAGAATATTCTCAGGAGCTCCCCACAAGCTTCACCTCATATTTCACTGAACAGAATTGCACTGCATACTCATTCCTGCATAAGCCAGAGTAATGGAGAATTGATTTACCACAATTGGCTTAAGTCTATCTAGATTCTTCCTCTGAGTGGATCTAGGCATGGTGGTTCACACCTGTAATCCCAGCTATGTGGGAGGCAGAGATAGGAGGATCATGGTCTGAGGCCTGCCTAGAAAAGTTGGTGACACCCTATCTGAAAAAAAACCAAAAAGAAAAAGAATTGATGGGGGAAGGGAGCAGGACTCAACTGATAGAATTGAGGAAGCCCAGTGCCCTGAGTTCATTCTTTAGTACAGCCAAAGAAAGAGAAGCAGAGAGAGGAGGGGTGGGGGGAGGAGGAGGAGGAGGAGAAGGAGGAGGAGGAGGAGGAGAACCTTTTCTGGGATGAGACAAGAAGGCAAGTAGTGGGTGAAATCCTGAAATCCAAGCTCTTCTGAGACATGTGGCTAACACACACCTGAAAAATATCAGGGTTTCCTTAGCAAGGTAGAAATGCCTATAGGCTGGGCAGCCACCCAGGATGGGCAACCTGTGGTCGCCAAGTGGTAAAGTGAAACCCTTAGACTCATGACAACTGTGCAAAAGATAAAAAAAGGGAAAAAGTACAGGTAGCGATGCACACATACATCCTTATTTAGATCAGCTACAAAGGCAGTCATGAATGATATACAAGTCCATGGCTGGACTTCACAACCCCATGGATTGATCGAAGGTGATCAAACTGTGTCTTGACATTGGGTCTCACCAAAAAGGAGATGCTTGACTTTCAAAGTACACATACAGCAACAGACTTTTTCCACTGTCTCCAGCATCCTTTCCTGTGATGCTTAATCAATGCAATTTTGCACCCAATTTTGCCAGATCAACCTATATTTTAATGTAGAATAAACATCCAACCTAGAAATCGGGTCTGTTCAGAGATCAGTGAAACACGCACACAGCACTATTAAACCGCCTTCTGTCAGACTCACAAACTTCCTGCTGGAGAAAGTAATCTATAACCCACATTTCCTGTTTTGCTTTATAATAGTGGTAAAACTCCACTGGCTGTTATTTTCCTCTGTATGTTTCAAAACACTGATGTGCAACTGGATTAATCAGTGACCTTTCAGGTACATCATACCTGCCCTGAAATAGAATTGAAAGTGGAGGATACATTTATGGTTGTTTTGTGCAGATTTCTCTCTCTCTTCCTTGACCTCTTTTAAAGCACATGCGCAGTTTCGTCAAACGTGCTGTTAAGGAAACTCTAACTAGGTTAAAACGTATCACTCTGCTCTATATAATGCATGGACACCCAGACTATTTTGATCATTCTAAGCAAATGCTACCAAAATCGATTGCTAAGTATTTACTGACAGCTTCCACTGTATTTGAGGGGCTCTTCAGAACACATAATTAAGTAGCTTTCCTTACCAACAGACCGCAATTCTCAGGGAGAAACCAAATGTTTAAAAATAGTATCAATCTTTCTCCAGACTTAGAGGATTTTCTGAGATAAAAATATTGTTTCAAGGGAAATCAGAACAGAAATATAAAAGGAAAAGAAAAATTTAAAGTGCCAACTTATTAGGAGACCATTTTAGAGCTCAATAAATCCTCATCTGTCCCCTACTAAGCAGTCTTTTTAAGGCTTACTTAGTGGAAGTCTTTGTGATCGTCGAAGTTTCAGTTTTAAATTTAACCAAAGTGCTTCCCAGTTTGAGAACTGGTTCATTAGACTAACATAATGAGCCACTTTAAGATTATGGGATCTTTTTGGCTACATGTTTGCTTTTATATATGGACGATAGATGCGAAAGATAAACATATACATAAAACCAAACATCATATACAAACATATACATAGAACACGTTTGTAACAGTGAAACTACTCTGTGGAACTCGGGAAAGGAGGGAAAGAAAAAGGGATTAATAGAACACAACAATATTGAAATATCTTCACTTAATATCTGTGAAGAAGATATAAAGATATGTACTGAAAGCTGTTGAATGATGGGTGAGGGGAGAGAAGGGGTAAGGGAGAGCAATGAAGGAGTTGAACAAACCAAAGTAAAGTAAACTTACAGTGGGGATAAATCAAGAAATCTCTTTGAACACGGACTTAATAATAATGAAAGACAGGACTGTAAAATAGGTACAGTGTGTACGTGAGGGGGTACTTGAAGGAGGGGGAGGGTGAATGAAGGAGATTAAGGTGAGAGTATATGGTTGATGGACTTCCTATACTTATGCGGAGTAGAGCAAAGAAACCTCTCGCAATTGCTTTAAGTGGGATGGGAGAAGGTTGAGGGGGAGAGATGGTAGAGGTGACAATATAAGCTTATTTGGAACTGTCACAATGAATGCCCTCTGTACAATGAATATATCCTAATTTTTTAAATTAAAAAAAAAAGACTATAGGGTCTTTTGGAGTTTGCAGCTCCTCCTGGTAGTAAATGTACAAATAGTGACTGCAAGGGTGATATAAAGAAAACTTAAAATAAATCTCAAATTTCTCTGGACTGGGAACTTCTTTGGCAATTTCAGGGAGTTTCCACACGCTGCCTGAGGAGACCATGTTATGCCCTATTCTCTTCAGGACCAATGTCTCTGGGGCCAACCTATCTACCTATCTTCCACATCTGTAGAAGATTTTTATTAATTACTGTACTAAATAAAAAATGTCACTCCACCCTCCACCATGCTCAGAAGGGACCCCTGTCTCCTTTGCAACGGGTTGCAATGGACTGGAGACTGACTCAAAGACGTGGCCTTGTGATGACGATATTTGTCATTTTCATTGTTGTTTGTATTCCACTGTAATAATAATGAGCAATCTATTTGGAATTTCCTTTTCTGTTCCTCCCCAAACTCCTGTTTGTTAGAGATTGGCTATAAGAAACCCTTTTTAAAATCCTTACACTATGTTTTGAATTTGTTATTTATTTTACCTTAGATTTTATTCTAATCATTAACCTTGCTCAGTTAAAAAAAATGTAATTCTAATTTGCTTTTCCCTGTTGGCATCTTTTTATCATATTCTCAGATATTCATGGCTTCTTACTGTGACTTTTCTTTCTGTCTGGAAAGAGATAAGTCCAACTCATGGGCTACTGTTCCTGTGAGGAAAGCTCTATTTATTAGCCTTTGGTAGCTCTTTCTGGCCCTTAGGTTCCCTTGTGCCCAAAGACTGAATCACCTGGCTCAGAAGGACCAGCACTGCCTGGGTGGAGCATGGCACACTCCAGAGAAGAGCCTCATTTGGGTAGAAAGTGCCTTTTGGTTGGCAGTTGAGGCAGTCTAGAGGCAGGGGCATCTCAGAAAAGAAGTGTATTTGTAGCCAACCCTGCCATTGATCTATAGATAGCCAGATGACCTTTCTTATTAGCTAGCTCAATTGCCTTTTGCTAATTTGCCCAGTGAAATGGGTATCTTCTAAGACCCATTCCAGGGGTCCGGGTCTTTAACAACATCACTAATCTACAACACAAGTGCTGACCGGGCAACGTCTGTGGTCCTTATTGTGTGAAACAAATAAATAAAACTCTTAATTATTTAAGTTGCTACAGCACTAGAATTTTTTTTCTGCTCAGAGTTGAATGCAGTTCTGATAGAGCCAAGTTGCCTGATGACCTCAGCCCTGTCGGCATTCCGGATAGAATAATTTTTTGTCATGGAAGGGGCACGGTTGTCTCGCTCCTCATAGGATGTTTAATAGCATCCTTAACCTCTTCTCACTTAGTGCCATTAGCAGTTTCTGGTCGTGACAGTAAAAAATGTCTCCAGATATTATCAAATGTCCCTTGGGAAGAGGAGATCAAAATTGCCCTGGCTCTTGGAGACAGAGGCTCCAGAAACATAGACGCCGGCATCTATCGGTGCACTAGAGTGGTGTGAGTCGACAACTCTTTTGTTCAGCTGTATCAATGAGTCTCTGCAGTGTAGCTTCTTGTTTGATTTTTATAGCACTCCCTCTATAATGTTCTGGAGATTTCTATGGCACTTACAAGCTAAGCACTGTCCTTCCGTATCACTGTGCATTTTCTCTTATCAGTTACTGTTGTGTCTTTTTAAAATTTAAGACAACTCTTTTATGTAAAAAGACAAAAGATCCTACTTTACCCTTCCTCCAAGATACCTTTCTTCTTTATATTTAATTTTTTTGATGTTTTAAATTCAATTTTTAGACCATGAGAAATTATTTGTATTTTAGAAATACTTAATATTTATTCATGAGTATTTAAAAAATCACCTACAGATATTAACACTGAATACTTTTCCTACAATAAGCTCTACACCTTAATTCATTTAAAACAATCTCTATTCCTGATTATTTTTATTATTAATAATATAGACACATTTATTCTGTAGCATAAACAGGAAAGAGAGAACAAGGTGAAACTTGGGTTACCTGAGTTCTGTCTTCATGGCCAAGCCTTGGTGGCAAATGGGAGCTTTGGGTGAACACAACCCTGTATCAGGTTTGTGAGCTGACTCTGAGCGCCACTCAGATTCATCTCAGGGATCTGAATGCCCAGCACAGCTATTGCTGTGCTTAGGGGGAATAAAAGTTGTTGAAAATGAGGTTCTAGAAGGTCATTCTGGCTTTATTAACAGATAAATTCCAGAAAATCCTCCAGCCTGTTCCCCACCAAAAATAGCACCTCTAGTTAGGAGTATCATATACATGCTGGTTTAGAAGATAAATCAACTGCTTACCAATTTAGTGTTTTTTAAATTACAGGCACAGCTTCTAGATAAAGAGAGGGGTAGTCTGTCACTACCCAATGTCATCGCTGGATTCTCCAGTTTTAGAAAACAAAACATCCAAAAGATTCTCCTAACAGCTCCTTAAAATTATTCTCATCTTCTCCCAAGATCTTTGGAACTGCAAACAGAAATTTCTTCTCTGTGCTAAGAGGCCTCCTAGTTATCGATGTACATTTTGTTGTTAGTGAAATTAACAAGAAATTTCAGTGTTTGTGCTCAGTTCTAATATCCAAAACCCATGCTAAGTAGAATAGCTGATGTAATAATGCTTAATATTCTGGAGGGCTATTTGAAAGCACAATACCTTTGGGAAATTATAGAAATCACAGAGTAGTCTATGATCCTCTGGTTCTATACTTATTATTAAATAGAAAACAATAGAAATATCATCATGATAATAAAGCCAGAAGTTGAAACTATCTCAAATCCACTTTAAACCAACAGGATGAGAAAGCATTTTGAAAGGACATTGCCATTGTTGACATGTTAAAAAAAAAAAAAAGAAGAAGAACTAAAATGAAGACCTATTGCATCTTACTTCAGAGACAAGAGACAGGTGGGGAGCAGTCTGCAATAACTCTTTGACTGGAGAGTAAGAGCACTAGGGAAAGCAGATCTTCTTTTATACCCAGTAATGACTCTTTTACAAGGTAAGATGGGAGTTTTAGTATCCTGGATTGCTCCGAAGGACAGTTGGAAAGTGCTGTTTAAGTTTTGGTTGTTTATTTTATAAACAAAGTCAGAAGCATGATCTTGACCCATCCAAGCCTGACACAAATTTAGTTCAGTTCATGTAGAGAAGTTCTGAGTCTTCTTAGGCTCACATTAGAAGCTGGTGGGCCTGAGAGTCATAGCCAGCACGAGTGGCCTGTGATGCAAATGCTCCAGGGGCTTCTTACTGGCTAAACTGGAGCAGCTGAGTGGCTTTAGTCAGGTGACAACTTCTCTACACCTTGATTCCTCCAGCTGTCTGGACAGAGCAAATGATAGCTGCCTCATAGGACTGAGGGCAAACAGGAATGGATGGTGGATGTTAGTACTTAGGCTGAACTTGGTGCACAGTAACCAACAAATAGCCAGTACACTGAGAACCTCATTCTTTGGAGTTGTTGAAATAGTTACTGAATTGGAATCACTGGAGGAATGGCCCAGGAGTCTATGGTTTTAATAAGCCCACCAGATGGGACGAATGCCTATGAGTTCTGAGAGCCACTGGTTAACCAGCTCCGTTCCTATCTAGAGCTGTCTCAGAACCCTCCTGCAGAGTCCTCACCAAAGAGCAATACAGCAGCTGCTGTCATGTTTCCTGGTGCATGGCCAAACAGCTGTGGCAGGTTTGGGGCAGTGAGTAGCTCTCACTTGTGCTGAGGGGCCTTGGGATGAGAAGAGGAAAGCAGGTCCTTCTCCTTCACAGCCCTGGTGGTGAGATCAGGGGAGGTAAAATGACTTGGAAGAGCATAGTGATTCCCTAAGGTACTCTATAGCTGGATCTACATTCCAGGGGACACATGACATGGGCCATGTCTCTAACAAGGAGACATCCATGGGAAGCCCGGGGGCCACTCTAGTGTCCCATTCGTTCACTGTTGGGTTATTAGGTGCTTACTCTGGGCAGCAGCTGGAGCCTGGGTTCACCTGGTTTCAAACAAGACCCAGTGAAAGAAGTATTATTCTCACTGACTATGGGGCTGAGAGTCAGGCAGGTAAGGTGGGAGCTTGCTCCCACGCAATGGAGTCAGAAGATTCTAGCCCATATCTACTCGGTTCTAATGTTTGTACTTTCTCCTTTTTAATTTGACAGTGCTTTAATTATGCGTATCTATTAACCTGCTTATTATTTGCTTCTACCAAGCAGCAAAATCACACATCCACTCACCTTAAAAATATACTGGATTTCTCTCAGTACCACTTAACACTCAATTTTATCCATGCTTACTTGGATGCTCAACTTGGTTATGTATTTTGTGCCTAAAAATCAGGATATATTCATCACCAAAGGAGATGTGGATTTTTTTTTTTCCTTTCTCATTTGCGAATACATTTATCTAAAGATACAACAGCAGGACAGAATATTTGAAATTGAGACTGTCCAAAAATTCTGGGACAAATAGATGATTGCTGTAAACTGTCAGTATAAAAATATTGAAAGACTGTTGCCAGTCATCATTGTTGGCTGTTTAAGAACTGCAACACACAATTGCTTTCTTTCACTTTGCCATTTATCAATGTTTTTTCCTAACAGAAAGCATATATGTATTTTCTTCTTCAGAAAATAGAAAAGGGATAATTAACCATCAAGAGGAATGGGTTGGGACTGATAGAGACACAGAGTCCAAGGGCACTGCTGGTCATTTCTTCCAGAATCCTCATAAAGAGGAAAATGCATCTGCAGAGGCAGTAGGACAGCTGGAGTGATGGACGACAGACACCAGGCTGGGAGAGAAACTGCTGATGCAAAAATCAAATAGAGTTTCTTATGAAGCAAAACAGTGAGGAAATGAATGACTTGCCCAAAACAAAGCAGTAGTCTGGTGGCTGCTCCTAGGAAAAACCCTATTCCCAGCTCCGGGGCAAACCAGAAAATCCAATAGGACATTTTAATCATTTAATGGTAGGAAGGGGCCATTAGTGTCCAATATGCCAAGAGGCTGATCAAATGAAAATATTCCTTATATTTTCCATTTACACTTCAAAGTACTAAATCTGCTTAAAGGAAAAACAAAAATCCCTCTGACACTTCAAGAGGGGAACAGTTCTTGTTTAGTGCCCAACTTATCAAGATCTACCAGGCACAGAGAAACTCGCCAGACAATTAACAACCTTGGAAACTGTGCTGGCAAGGAGGCAAAATGGGCAGTTTAATTACATAGGCGTGTGCCCTTATTTCTCTAATTTCTCAATTAATGGGTGCACAAATAGCCCAGAGGAGAATAATTCAGTAGCCTAACATCGCAGCAAGAGACTCTAAACCTGTTAGTGCTGATAGTTATTTTTCTTTAAAAATAAATGTAAGTTGTGTCTATTGCTTTTCAACTAGAAAATTGTCCTCCTATACAAATGGGCCTTTAATAAGAAATTACTGGGACTAGAGTAGCATTGAAGTGCTCTGCATGAGCACCCTCCATGCCTAGAAGCACCTGCCATGACCTACGATGTGTGGTCCTTGGAGAACTCTAATGTGCAATGGGTGTGTGGAATAGACAGATGTGCACGATTTACTAAGGACAGAACAGGCAAGATCAGTCACTGATTTCATTGTGCAATGTGAGGATGAGAAATGTTGATGCACCAATTCTTGTTTTTTTCAGGACTAAAGGCTGAGCAGGTCCTCACCTGGTGACAAGAGATGGCTATCAAGTGCGACACCTGCTAAAGGAGATATTTTTCTTTCTTTCTTTCTTTTTGTTAGTGTATATTAATTATACAGAGGGATTTCATTGTGACGCTTCCATACATGTATACAATGTACTTTGTGCCTCTATTACTTTCATATCTCCACTCTCCTCCGCCCCCCCCCCTTTTTTTTGCTGGCACTGGGGTTTGAACTCAGGGCCTCACGTTTGCTGGGCAGGAGCTCTTACCTTTTGAGCCACTCTACCAGCCCTATTTTTGTGATTTTTTTTTTTTTGAGATAGGGTCTCATAAACTATTTGCCAAGGGCTGACGTCAAACGGTGATCTTCCTGATCTCTGTCTGCTGAGTAGCTAGGATTACAGGTGTGAGTCACTGCCGCCCAGCTACTGCTCTCCCTTTGCAAACAATTTTAATGGGGTTCATTATTTGATTTTCACACATGTGTATGAAGTACTTGGTCATATTCATGCTTCCTTGTCCTGTCGCTTCTCACTCTCCCCCACCTCCACTTGTTCCCACCCTGTTTTACACTCATCTCATTTTCTCTAGGTCTAGGTTGTGGATCTGAGAAAGAGCATATGAAATTTGCCTTTCTCGGTCCGGCTTATTTCATTTAGCATGATGATTTTCAGTTACATCCATTTTCCTTTATGATTGAATAATTGTCCATCGTGTATATACACCACATTTTCTTTATCCCTCATCAGTTGATGGACACCTAGACTGATTCCGTGGTTGAGCTATTGTGAATAGTATTGCTGTGAACATGGGTGTGCAGGAAAATCTACTTCTTCAGATCTGTGCCCAGGAGTGGTATAGCAGGATCATATGATAGTTCTATTTTTAGTTTATTTGAGGAGCCTCCATACTTGATTTCCATAGTGGCTGGACTAATTTACATTCCCATCAGAGAGTATAAGGATTCCTTTACCCCTGCATCCTTGCCAGCATTTTTTATTAGTTGTTTTCTTGATGATAACTGTTCTGACGAAGGTGAAATAAAATCTCAGTGGTGTTTTGATTTGCATTTTATAGCTAGGGATGTTGAGCGTTTCTTTATGCACTTATTTGTAGTTCTTTCGAGAACTGTCTGTTCAAGTCATTTGCCCATTTATTAATTGGGTTGTTTGTCCCTTTTGGTATTTAATTTCTGGAGCTCTTAATACATTCTGGATATTAATCCTTTTTCTGATCAAAACTTGAAAGATTTTTCTCCCATTCTGTAGGATGTATCTTCATCCTGGTAATTGTTTCCTTTGATGTGCATGCACAAAGCTTTATAATTTGATGCAATTCCATTTTCCAATTTTGTTCTTATTTCTTGATCAATTGGAGTCCTACTCAGAAAGTCCTTGCTTCTGCCTAGATCTTCAGGTCTTTTACCTATGTTTTCCTGTAATAGTTTCAAAGTTTTAGGTCTTACTGTAAGACCTTTGATCCATTTTGAATTGATTTTTGTATAAGGTGAGAGAAAAACCTTGTATGTTCATGGTTTGGTAGAATTTGTATTGTGTAAATGGCTATACTACCAAAAGCAATCTATAGTTTCAGTAAAATCTCAATCAAAATCCCAATGCTACTCTTCACAGAAATAGAAAAATCAATCCTAAAATTTATATGAGATCATAAAAGAGCCCAAATAGCAAAAGCAGTCCTGAGTTAAAAAAAAAAAAAGAAAAGACAATAACAGAGGTATCACAGAACTATACTACTACAGAGCCATAGTAACAAAAAGAGCATGTTATTGCTACAAAAACAGACAGGTAAACCAATGGAATAGAATAGAGGGCCCAGAAATAAACCCTTCCACAGCTACAGACAGCTCATTTTTTACAAAGAAGTCAAAATATGCATTGGAGAAAAGACAGCCTCTTCCACAAATGTTGTTGAGAAAACTGGATATCCACATGTAAAAGACTGAAACTAGATCTCTACCTCTCACCCTGGTCTTTTCAATAAATGGAGCTGTACAATTTGATAGCAACACGGATGAAAAAACAACCTTGATTCTTACCTCAGATTATACTCAAAAATTAATTCCAGATGAAATTGGAATAATGGCTGGTTTTAGGAAGGTTATCTCTGGGAAAGGTTATGAGAGACCCTTCTAGAGTGTTAGTAATGTTTATAAGTTGATTTCTATTATGATTAATCAGGTGTGCTTGCTTCATAAATATGCATCAAACTTACTCTTAAAATTTGTAGACTCTTCAGTATACATGGTATATTTTAATGGAAAACATTTCTGAAATCTTGTATTGGGCATGTGTTTTGTTACACTTCACGATTTCCTTTATATTTGGAAGTCTTTTAAAGATAATAATTGAGGGCCTCTTATATGTTAGGCAATATAAGGAAACCCAGTATGGACAAGTGATGGTTGGATGTGATGCCATGAATTGGTTGGCTAACTAGCAACATTAGGGGAAACTTGACATTTCCAAACTCAACAACTGGTCATGTCATCTCTCCTTTGTAGGCTGTCCATTGCTCACAGGAGAAGGTTCAAAACTCCTCTGCACCTATTTCTCAATGTCACATTTTCTCACTCTTGATTCACTCTTCTCAACTGGATGGGACCAAGCATGTGGAAATGTTCCAAAGATAGTTTCATCTCCGCACTTTTAATGACCCCTGGTTTGTAATAATGCCTCCACTTCAGCTTGACATACTCCTAACCAGCCTTTTAAGGACCCAGTTCACATGTTCCTTTCTCTCTGAAATCTTCCTTGACACACCTATGCAGAGCAGAGACTTCCCTTTGTTATAATCCTGCTCTACATTATAGCTGCAATGATTTGTAGGTTTTATTAGTTTTAAAGGAAAATACATAAGCAATACATACTAATTTTTTAAAAGGAAATTATGTCTGAAGTTGCAAGATACAAAATCAATACACAAAAATCAGTTGCACTTACATACATTAACAATGAGTTACCCAAAAAAGAAATTAATAAAACAATCCCATTTGCAATAGCATCAGAATAAAATAATTTTTAACCAAGGACATGAAAGAGCTGTATATTGAAAGCTATAAAACACTTAAATAAATTTAAGAAATCACAAATAAATGGAAAAATACCTGTGTTCATGGATGGGAAGAATTAACATTGTTATGATGTCTATAGGACCCAAAGAAATGTACACTTTCAATGAAATCCCAATGACATCTTTCACATAAATTTGTAAAATTATCCCCAAATTGATATGGAATCTTTAAAATCCATGAGTAGCGAAAAGAATCTTGAACAAGAACAAAGCTGGAGGAATCACACCTCCTAATTTTAAAATCACAAAGCAAAGGGCATAGAGAGTAATGGAACAGAAGCTCAGAAATACATCTATTTTATGTAACTGATCTTTGACAAGGGTGCCAAGAATGAACAATGAGGAAAGGATAAATGGTGTTGGGGAAAAAAATGTTAAACTCTCCTTTAGCCAGTACTTTTCAGCCACATTCCCTCTTGTGTTAGTTACTTTTCTCCTCTGCTGTGACCAAATACCTGAGCAAACAACTTAAAGAAGAAAAAATTTATTTTGCTTCACAGACACAGAGGGTTCAGTCCATGGTTGCTTAGCCCCAGGTGTGTGGACAGGACATCATGGTGACAGGAGCATGTGGCAAAGGGTGTTCTTTACTTCTCAGCAAACAAGAAGCAGAGCAAAGGGCATACAGGAAGGGACTAGGGAAAGATACAGTCACAAAGGACATGTCCTCAGTGACCTACTTCCTCTAACTAGCCCTACTCCTACCTCTTTTAGCTTCCCAATGATGCCATCATGTTATGAATCCATCAAGGAATTGATCCATCGATTAGATAAGAGTCCTCAGGATCTAATTGTCTCTGGACAGACACACCTAGGTGTGCTTTGCTAATCTGATCAAGTTAACAAATTAAGATTGACCATCACGTATCCCCTCCCATGTGCCCAGAGGTAACCATTGCTCTGAGTTTGGTTTGTAGCCCTAGGAAACTTCTTTACAAAGATGTATCTCTCAGAGATCTATGTGTGCTGTTACCTATGGAAGTAGATCTGACCTATTAACTGCTATATGAAATTCCACACTATGCATGCACCACATTTTATTAAGCACTATTACATTGATTGACATTTGGTTTGTTCTCCATTTTTTTCTATTCCAGTGATGCTACCGTATACATTTTATCTGCATCTTTGCACACCCACATGGGCATTTCCCTCGCCAGCTCTTGAAAATTAGAATTGCAGTCCTGAAGATGTGTAGCAGTTATACAAATAATTCTATCTTGGTTACCTATATTGTAAACTACTGTATTAATCTGTAACCTAAGCTTACATCAGGCTTGTTGTAACATATGGCAGGACCCAGAAATCCTACTCATTGTGATAGAGGACTCTGCACAGGGAGTGAAAAATGAGTGAACAGATGAATGTCTTTCAAGATGATGGATCTGGCTTAGCTCTTATTAATACTAGATTTCTTGCAAGAATTATGAAAACCAGTAAGGATCAATTATACACACACACACACACACACACACACACACACACACACACACACCTGAAACGATGCTGCAAGTGAAGTAGGCATTAAATACATACTAATAGATGATTTTAAGAAAATGAAATCAGGAGATGACAACTTTGGGTGGGTGGGGGGGGAAGCCATGCCACAGGATCTAATAAGACAATGATGACAGAACCTGACCTTGGCAATTACAATGTATAGGACAGCATGTTGTGGCCAGCAAGGCAGTTCTTAATGTCCCCTGGTGTATACCAGTACCTGGAACGCCAGCCCTGCACTTTGGTCATGAGTTCCAAGAACAAATGGACATGAGTGGATATGTTCTCAATTGTTCTCTAATTTTTTACCCTTCCTGGTTACTTTGTAAACATTTAAAAATATATTACCCAAGAGGATGCTGATGGAAGTGGCCTATTCCTAGTATAGGAGCCACCTCTAGCATGGGAAGACAGCTCACAGCAAGAGGGCACAGAGTGCTCCACGCATACACACAGTAGGACACAGCATAGACTTAGCTTGGTTTTGCCAAATAAAGGAGTCAGGGTGACAGCAAGGCACAGATTCCCATGGCCTTAGTTTGAAGCAGACAAACCAAGTTAATGCCATTGACATTTTGGCCAGGTAAATCCGTGTTATGAAGGGCTGTGCTATGCATTGTAGGGTACTTAACAGCATCCCTGATCCCTACCCAGCAGATCTAGGACATACCTAAGTGGTGACGACCAAAACATGTCTCCAGATAGTACCAAATGTTCCCTTGAGACAAAATTGCCCCCAGTTGGAAACCACTGTATTAATTCTGTTTTCCTGATACTTTTAAAATCCTTTAAAAATTTAACACTTTGATGTCATTATTTTCACATTGGTCAGGTATATCTTAATTTACAAAGTCAGTTTTACAATAATTTTTTTAGCAAACATGTGGATGGCAGAGGGTGTCCCTGTGTACTACCACTGACTTTATTTGTAACAGTAAGGAAGAGTGTTGCTAGATCTTGGAGGAAGGTGAGCCCCTGGAGGGCCAGCAGGTGGAAGTACTGCTGTGGGGGACACAGGAACTGCCAAGTATATGGCAAGACAGGAGGGAGATGGGGGAACAAACACTATGATCTCTCTCTCCCCACCTCTAAGCCTCTCCTGGCTCCTCTTGTTTGGCAAACCCAATCAACAGTAATATACAAAGAATTTGGGTTACTTTGTTTGTAGATCTGACTCTGACTCTGGGAACCAAGTAGGGCAGAGAAGGGTGGAAAATTGAGAAAGGGCAGGGAATGAAGGCTCACCAGCAGAAACAGGCATATGCCAATATGGAGGTCTGGGCGCTGGCAGGAGAGGAAGGGTGCCAGGCACTCCTGAGTTGGTAAGGGTGAAGCGTGGTAGAAGATGGGACTCCAGGAATCACAGAGTTGAAGGGAGTAGAGCTTAATGAGATTAAGAGCACTGGCAGGAAGAGGAAGGTAGGGAAACCAAGTTTTCCTGACAGCCACACGGCAGTCAAGACCCATCACTTAAGGCTCAGGAACACATTTCCTGGGAACCCTGCAAGCCATGTGGCTGAGTTGCTTCACCTTGGTTGATAGATAAGCTGCCTCCATGTGGGATTCAAAGTCAGTGACTTTTTCAAGTCACCTGAACAAAGCTGCCTGGATTAGCACCAAGCCACTGCCACTGCTGCTCTCAGCTTCTGTTTTTTAAAATAAGTCCCCAACTTTTGACATGAGGCTGCTACTTTTGACTAAGATTAAAATGATGTGTATTGGATGGGTTCTTTCCAGATATGTCTCTGCATCATTTCTAGTTTGGTTCTTGACCACTGCTCCTCCCTGGGAAACTCTAAGAATTGACTCTTGTTTTGCCTCTGCTTTCTACAATCTATTCCCTTCCCTGAGGGTAAAGTGTTGAATGCCTGCAAGATTGAATGAAGGATGGTCAAGATGTAGAAGAAAATATATATTACAGACAAAAAAGCATATCAGTTAATAATCCAGCTGTATATTTATCCACAGGCTGTCATATTGGAGGGGCTACAAAGGTCACACAGTTCATCTCAAGCCATCATGCAGGCTTCACTCAGTCTCATCCCACACTACAGCCAAAACACACATTGCCCTCCCCACGTCTGCTTTCTACACCGTTCTTTATGGTGCCTGCTCTGCCTGGGTGTCTCTCCTACATCTCTCCTGTTGCACTCCTGCTTCACTGTCACCACATTGTGCCCTTCTGCCCCACTCTGTCTTTTGGTCACAGCAGTGCATTTAAGCTATCCCCAATACTGGATCCCAAGCTGTGGGTGTTCTTATCTCTCATAGGGCTGGTTTCTGTGAGCATGTCCATTTAAGTCCTGTGGTAGCAAGCAACAGAAATTGGCCCTGGATAGCTTAAGTGAAAAGTGTTATTTAATGGAATAACCCTGGGATATCAGATTCCAGAAGGTTAGTTGCAGGGCCTGAGGCAGGAGAGGGCAGAGACTACTTCTCCAGGGCCCTGCTGAGTATGTGACTTCATTCCTACAATCCAGGCTGTGTGTCTTTCAATTTTCAACTTAAAGTTCCTAGGAAGAAGAACGTTACTAGTCCATTTTTGGCATCCCTGGACTGTCCAACATTACTGTAGTGCAGAATCTCATGATGCAGAGGAGGTCAGGGCCACCTCCATGTTTCCAGGGAGGCAACCAGAGGGGAGGGCTTGAGACTTCACCACTGCTACAAGTTGTGTCTCCTGCAAAGCAGTCCATTATTTATATTTAAAAAGTCAACAAATGAAAAGCTGAGAATTAAGGTTCAGCTCGGAAGACATCTCTGTCTGTACATGGAAAGCGGGGCAGTGCTGGGTGAGGGTCTTGAACCTGTGGCCAGAATACTGAGTCTATTCATTAAAAAGTATACTATCCTTGGAACATTAGTTGAGAAGGACACTCCTGAAACATCAATGTTCTCAGATATATTATTTTGATTTTCTTGTTCATTTAGATTGTTCTGTGTGATTGCTTACAACACCAACATACAGTGCAGCTGCAACACAACCAGCTCCTCCATTCCTGAGCTTTGCAACTTCAGCTGTCACCTAATGTCTCTGAGCCAAGTGATGTCATCTGCAAAATTGGAACCATGCAATATTTGCTATAGAAAGTTGTTACCAAACCTAAGCAAAATAGTATGTGTATAAAGTTCAATACCATCAGTTTCTTTTAAATGTCACAACAGTTTTTATAACTCCAAATATTCACCTATTGTTAATTGATTGAAAAAATACATCATGACTAAAGACTACCATGTACTTGGTTGTATTTTTTAAAGAATTGCTGTGTGACAAATAATAATACATATAAGGACTAAGCATTGCATTTGTTCAGTGCATAGGGGAATGCTTGGGGTCCCTGTGAATTCTCAGATCTCATTTGATAATCCAAGGTCTCTGGGACTTTGGGAGCTGCAGGTGAAGGCAACCACCTTGCACAACTATAAATTGTTCACCCACTAACTCTTTGCAAGGGGAATTCCTGCTCTTTCCATCTTCTTGCCAGAGCACATAGATGAGAAATTTCTCCTGCAAGCAGGGATCAATCCTCCACCCCACAGGGAAGAGGGAAACAAAGCTTCTATGGCTCTCTTGCCTCCAGTGCACCTGTGCTGACAGACACCTTGCAGGCTGCCTTCTGGCTTTGTTCTCTCTGAGAGGCTCAGCCACAGCAAGGATGTCTTCACGGGAGAAACTTTCTGAGGCTTGCTCTTGCTAGCCTCAGGAGTGGTCTGCAGCTCTGGGGAGACAGCTTTCAGCTTTGGATCCAAGCTGCATTCTCCCTACCAGCAAGAAAATGGCCATTTGGCCACTAGCTCCCTCCTGGTGCTTATCTGGTAGTGGCTGCTGGGGGCTGTGGATAGCTTGTTGGTACTCACCTCTATACACAGAGGACTTCTTCCTATGAACACTCTGACAAGGATGGTCATCTCATACAAAAGGAGTTAGTGGCTCCAAAGCAGTGCCTACTCACACAGGTGATGGTCTCAATGGGAAAGTATCTCTTCCCACTCAGTGAGAAGAGCCCTTACTCCTCCCAGAGTCCCAGCTGCCTATGGCATATCTAACTTGCAGTACACTTTGCTTTCTTCCCCTCACTTCCCCATGCCTATGCCTGTGATTTGGAATCCTGCCCATCCCCCAAAAAGCACTTATATACCAGTCCTTATCTCCAGGTTGGTTTCTGGGGAGCCCAAACTGAAACAAAAGCTGTGATTAATTGGTTCCATCAAAACAGCATTGCTGTTTTTTTCAAAACAAGTATCTTTGAGTACAAAAATATTTTTTGAATTTAACCATTAACTTAGTGACACAGAAAAGCCAGTGAAAGGAAGTTGAAGTTATAGAAAACCACCAAAACTGTAGACACCAGCTGATTTATGATATGCAGTAGAAATGAATGACAAGCTGGGGATGTCGCTCCTGGTGCAGTGCTTGCCCAGCAGATGCTAAAGCCCAAGTTTGAGCCCAAGCACTACAAAAAAAATAAAAAAATAGAGAGAGAAAATGTGTGCTCAAACCAAGTACTTGCAGAGTTGGAAAGAGCCTTACCTATGATCTAATCTGACCTGATCATTTTATGGAAATGGAGAAGGAGGTTGGAACCCCACAGCCTTCTTCTGCAGATCCAAGTTTCATCTGGATCTCTCAGCCCTGGGCCTATCTGCTGCCTCAGAGCTCTGGCTGCCTGCTGGTGTCAGCATTGCCCACCCCAGGCTGACCCTCATCTATACATCTCCTTCTACTTTGAGCATGGTGTTCTGGGAGCCAGTGATGCTTTGCTGGATTGTGTCAGCTAGGATCAATTTGCTTGACTCTTGTGAAGGATCTGGAGCTCCAAGGGATGGGCCCCTGTTGGGAAAAATCAACGACAGGGCCACAATCATCTGGGGCATTTTGCTTCAGTTCCTCTACCACCTCCCATCCTAAAGGTCTCCTTGCTATTCTTCTCCTGGCTCACTTGAGACCTCCCCCACCTACAGCTCTGACCTCATAGCCCTGACCTCTACCCCACCAGCCCCTCTTTACCCCAGCTCAAACAGTTTCAGGAGAAGCTTGAATTTCTTGCTTGCAACAGAACTCTCCTTAAGAAGGCTGTCTTTCTATCCCCGAAAGTTTCATGAGCTATTTAACAATAATCATTTTATCATTTCTTGCAGACAGCTCTCTGCATTCAGCCAGCCAGAGTGTGGGCAGCTTACCTTTTTGTGACTTGATCGGAATCTTAAGATTTTCCTCCCAGTTCTCTCTTCTCTACTGCACATGATACCTGAAAGGAAAAACATATTCTTAAATGATGCTGTCACATCTCATTTGGAGGAAGCATAAATGTGCCAGAAAACATTCACATCTAATTCTGTAACATAACTGGGACATTTGATCACTAGCATTTTGTTGGCTCCATAGGGAAATGAATGATTTGATTTGATTTATTGAGAAGTTTTGTTTGTGATGCTTTGCTGTATTTCACCTACATACAGAGAAGAGGAAAATGACAAAAGAAGTTTAAGACTCTGGTAGATCTACCTCTTAAGGCAGGATTTCTCAAACACAGCATCATTCACATTTGAGGACAAATACTCCTTTTTTGTGGGGGCCTGTGCTGTGCATAGTGGGATATCGAGTACATTTTTGGACTCTACCTAGTAGATGAGATGCCAGTAGCACCTCCCTTCCAATTTTGACAACCAAGAATGTCTCCTGATATTGCCAATGCCCTGTAGGAGTTAAAGCTGCCCCCATATCATCTAATATTGCTTATTTTGATGCTACATCACCAAAGAAACTTCTATTTCAGTTCAACTTTTCTCCAGCAGGACCAAACTTCTCAGTAACCAGACATGATTCCTTACCTGCATCTGAATCTCACTGTAAATGACTACACATGACCTAGTTCATAAATCTATCTTCTGTTAGGTTAGCTCAAGTGAGTCCCTCTTCTAGAGATGAATCTATTTTGAAGTGAATTTTTTTTAAAATTTCTGAATTGGCAAACTGATCAAAACCTCTGCCAAGGAACTTTGGCAGAGAAATCTGAAACAGCAATAGACTGGCTCTTACCTCCCCTGTGGGAAGAAGTGCATGGGAAAAGAGGCAAGGAGTGACTACCTATAGCTAAGTTAAAAAGTATACACCATCCTGACTCCATATGGATTGCTACTGCCTAATCAGCTTATCTGTGATTGGTAAGTATGTGAAGGATGTGCTGACCAATCCTAGGTGGGATATGGAAGTGGAACCTGCATGTGATTTCTCCAAGGCTGATGGAACTAGAGAGAAGGTGGGAAATAGAGTTAAAACCGCCAGTAGGAAGGGAATAGCCCTTGGCTTAGCTTGTCAATGAGAAGAACCTGTTCAGTTCTACTGTATCATGTTATAACAGAAAAACCTATAGTCATAGGAAAAGCAGAGGCTGAAAGATGTCTAAGCAGGCAATGTTCCTGCAGCTGAATGAGCATGGTGGTGTCCACTCATGAGGGTCCTGGAAGGAGTGAACATTAGTGATCACAGACTTTTCTATTTCTATCATTTAGGATATAAATAAAATCTAAGCTATCTCTGGCTCTCAGCAAGTCATGTCTGGATGACAAAAGAAAGATGAGACTTGATGCTGCCTGAGCAATTAGTATGGGAAACCTGAACTAACCACTGAGAAATCAGAACATTTTTGAGAAAGGCAAGTTCACTTCTCTTCCCACTACTCAGATATTCTGATGTTGACAGCTCCCGGTATCATCCTCATATCAGCTTTACTAAGCAGCATGTTTTTTCTTTATTATAACCCAGATGGTGACAACATGTCCACAATGCCACCAGAAGTTGACTACAAGCATAATTGAGAAATTGCCAACAGGCCAGTGAGTGCAGTGTGACTCAGAGGAAAGGACTGTCACCCATGTCAATTATTAAAATTCTTTCCAGTGCCTAAAACACTGCCCAGAGTGTGCACTCTTGATTAGCTGACATCCTGTTAACCAAAATTCTCTACTCACTGTCACTTCTACACATCTGTTGCCCAAATATAATTGATGGGTATTGTGGAGAGGCTGTAGAATTTCAGGGGAACCTTCTAAAACACACACAAAAGTTCAAATAAGGTTAAGAATTATTTGAAGGTTTCACTTCTTTTTTTTTACTGGGTTCAAATTCTTTGCAAAGTGGTATTCTGGTTATAAAACATATATGGTGGTTCTCTGTAAGCTATTCCATGGCAGACAGGACCTGTCCAGTTGATAAGCTTATTTTAATTTGCTTATCCATTGCTTACAAATGTTTAGAAAGAGGCCCCAAAGTCCTAATTTTACAATTATAGCCATAAAGACCTAATTCGAGAGTTGTAGTGGTGAAGGAAAATATCTCTATTTTTGTGCCGCTCTTCATGACATAAAGAGGATGCAATGACAACTGGAGGGATGGAAGGGCTCAGCCTGTACTGTTGTGACAAAATGTGGGATTTAAGGCGCTGATGTGCAGGCTGGGGCCTCTGTGTCCATCTGAGTAATAATGCATTGTTTGTATTGATTTCTTATCAATTAGTAAAGAGAAGTTTGACCACAACTACAAAGACAGATTAGTGGCAGGAATGTTGTCTTCTTAGCAAATGCAGATACTAAATATAAATGCATACCAGAGTGGGGTGAAGAGAAAATCAGCGTCATTAAGCTGTTGACAAAGGAGAGCAGAGCAATGGTCTGTGACCTCAGGGTCTAGAAGCATAATCCTGACTCATTCCTTACTTTCTTCCCTTATAAACACTGGAAAACAAATGGGCGCAATAAGATTGTCTATGTTAATTCATTTGAATACAACTGTTATTTCTAGGAATATCCAAATGTATTAAGGATTAAGGGGGCATTAATTGGGGTGTCCACATGGGATCTTTCCCCCGTCTTGTACCACTTGCATTGGGGGCTGGATTGAGTCTTTAGTAAGACACACCAGCCAAAAGATGTCTCTTGTGAGGGTTTGGTTCTCCTCTATAAAGAGAGGTTTATCACACATCCTCTCTAGCAGAAGAGGTTGGAAGAACAATTAAGAATGAATTGTTTAGAAGCTAAGCACTAACTGCGAAAAAAAGTTTATCATGGTAGGCATTAGTTTTAAGCCAGCTTTAAGCATGAACATTGGATAAATCACCAGAAAGTGTCAACTTTAATCATGCTGTTTACAAAATGAAGGTTTTGTGTTTGGATAATGTGAAATAGAGGTATTTTTAAGATTCCTTAAAAAATTATAAAAAGAGCAGCCAGTTCTAGGTCAGCTAGACAAGTCATAGTGTACCCTGTGTCTCCCACTGAGTACAGCTATAAAGCTTGGAAAGAGGGAATGAGGAATGAATTGTGGGCTCTGAGAAGTAAAGGGGCTCAGGGGGAAACTCTCGCCATTAAATGCTAATATAAAAAAAGAAAAAGCCCCTCCAAATCATTAATCAAAACTTTCTCCTTAAGAAAGTAAATAAGGGCAAAATAAAACAAAGTAAACAGAAGAAAGAAATAAAGAGATGAAATCAAAAACAGAAAAATTCCTTTTTAAAAAGTGTTTTTTAAAAGAGCAATAAAATTGGTAAGCCTTATGAAAGAATGATGAAGGAAAGAGAGAGAGAAAGAGAGAGAGGGAGGGAGGGGGGAAGGAAGAGTAAACAAATCACTAACCACAAATTAAAAAAAGAAAAATCATTACAAGCCCTATGGACATTAAGAGAATAATAAGAAATACTACACATACAATTCAAATAACTCTATGCATATAAATCCAACAGCATAGATTTAATGGAGTAATTTCTCTAAAACCACAAACTACTAAAACTAATCCATGATGAGTTTTATCTGAATGGTGCTACATGTTTTACAGACGAATTTTTGGTTACAAGTCTCCCAAAAAAGAAATCTCCAGGCTTATATGGCTTCATAGGTGAGTTCTAGCAAACATCTAAAGAGGAAATAACAGAAGTTGTACACACTAGCTCCAGAGAACAGAAGAGGAGGGAACATTTTATGTTATTCTGTGAAGCCAGCATTACGTTGGTAGTAAAACCAGGGAAAGGGAGTGTAATAAAATTATGAATACCTTATGAGTACAGACACAAATATCCTCCACAAAAGAGTCCAGCAATATTCATTAATAAAAATCAAATCTTACAACATATTTAAGAAAAAACCATTATACCAGGCAAATGCAATTCACTCAGAGTGCAAGCCTTATCCAATATTCAAAAATCAACCCATATAATCAATCAAGTCTAAAGAAGAAAAAAAAATGCATGACCATATTAAATAATACAGAAAACACATTTTATAATCTTTGACATTGTTCATTGCGAAAACTTTCAGCAAGATAAGAATGAAAAGGAACTTCCTCAACTTGATAAATAACATCTACAAAAAAACATATGTCTAACATCCTTCTCCATTATGGGAAACTGAATGCTTTCACCCAAAGTTAGGAGCAAGACAAGAATATTCACTTTTGTCATCCAAATACTTCACGTAAGGAATGCATAGCCATGAAATTATATTCAGCAATAAAAAAGGAACAAACTACTGATAAAATTTGGATGAATCTCGAAGACATACTTAGTGAAAGTTAAATCTTAAAAAATGTATGTACTGCATTATTCCATTTATTGAATATTCTCAAAAAGACCAACTGAAGTACTGGGGAACTTACCATAGGTTGCCAGAGATTACAGGAAGGAAAAAAAGATGAATCTGTATATGCGTTAAAGGACACCATAAAAATAAATCAGTAAGCAGAGGTTTTAAAATCCCTGATAAATCCCTTGGGCCACTTCCAGTCTTTCAAATGAAAGATTTGTCAACCGTATCAGCCCAAATGCCTTACTGAAGAAGGAGACACCACACTCTCTCTTGGTGAGAGTTCTAGGACCATCCAGTCCCTACCTCCCTTTTCAGCATCCCTGTTTGCACCTCCTTTTGCTATTCTTCCTGCCATCTATCTCCTGTGTGTTCACCTGTAACTTGCTCCTAGGAAATGTTGTATGTCAAAAACTTGGAAGTGAGTCAGTGAGTGTGTTGTCTCTGGCTGTTTGTATTTCAAATCTTCATTCAGATATTGAATTGCAGTCTCTTCTCCTTTAAGGGAATTCCAGGCACCTAGGAGCAGAAAGGAGTTGTTTGGGACACCCTTTCTCAGAGCAGCTGCCTATTTGCCCATGAATTGTGTTGGCCCAATGATGGTTGTTTGGAAACCTATTATTCTCAGGACTGACTTCAAAGTAAGACTCTTGCCCCAGGTCACAAAATGGCAGCAGGTGGAAGGTAGAGCTCCGTGCTTCCTTACTAATGCTCCGCAGAGGAGAGTGCCTTAACCTCTCTCAACCACGACTATAACTCATTTTTTTTCCAGGTCACTTCTAAACCAATAACAATTGCCAAAGGAAGCCCTGGAGTGAATATCTGACTAAACCACAGAGAAATGTCCCCTATAGTGTCTTCCTTAGTAGACATGACAATAACTCTGGATCCTCTTAGACTTGCCTTCAAATTCTGGCTCTCTTCTAGCTGTTTCAAAGCTGATGCTTTTCTGTTTGAAATAAATTTGTACAAGTTATGTCTGAAGCATATGGTAGCTGGGAATCACTCAGTGATGTTACTGTTAGAATTACAATTATCTCAGCACTGTCACCAGTAGCCTGTGAAGGTCTTGAGGAGATCTTCGAAGAAGGAAAGGGGGTAGGGAGTCCTCAACCTGGCCCATAGATTCTTGTCTTTGATCTCAGAATAAAGCATTTCAGGGAGAGGTACAGATCAAGACACTGACAGATTTATTTAGCAAAAAGGACAGACATATCTCATAGGTAACACAGGCAAAGCACAGAGAAGACACGAATGAGCTGATTTAGCAGAGACATAAATACTAGGAGAAGTGAGACAAGGGAATCCTGTTAAACATTCCTTAGAGTAAGTGGTTCCCTTTGTTCAAGGCACCTTGTACATTTCAATCATACCACTGCCATGATGTTCTAATGTTTTCAGCTTAGCTGGAGAGATTAAATCTGAAATAGTTCCTTCTAGGTCCTTGCAACATAGACTTCTGCTTTTTGTGACTTTTAATAACCACCCTTCAAATGACCAGAAGGGAGTAGACCAGGCAGTTTCCTTGAAAGTATGTATGCTTGATCCTGGGGAAGATAATCACCTGAAGTGAAGACAAAGGAGGGAATGGAGGGGAGGGGAGGTCATCTTTTTACTGCTCAGTGATGAAGCATGAGACTTAAAGAAAAGAAAACGGTGTTTGTGCACTTGTCATCAGGTTAGCATTGATATGATGTTTGTTTGTGAATTTCTGGTTTCTGCTTCTCATGTCTTGTGTCCCTATTCTATCCTGCCTCAGGACCAGCTCAGTTAGCTTCCACTATAATCAGAAAGCATCAGAGTGATGGTGATACATATAAAGAGAAGTGGTGATGTGATATATCTGGTGACATTTAAACAGGGAAAATAAGGTATTTTTAATTCATTATTCACTAAAGCGAAACTTAAACCAAATACGATATTTTAGCTCATAGATCTCTGAAAGTTTAGCAATCCCTAGTACTCAAAACAACTTGGATAAATTGTGGGGGGTTTGTCCACTAATATGCATAGAAATATGCTAACAAGGGGACTCTTAAAAGTACAGTGAATCACAGAAATCTGCAAAATAGGGAGACTAGAATTACATCAGGAGAAAATAAAAACCTGTACAGCAGTGCTTCCCAGACTTGGGTGCCCACTGAGAATCATCAGGTGAGCTTTTTAAAAGTTCTGCTTGCCAGACTCCATTCCAGACCAACAACACAAGAATCGCAGAACAGGAGCCAGGTGAATGCAGCCAAGGTTGGGGCTAGTGCTCTCTAGGTAAGTGGTGCCTTTTACCAATCTAGTGGAACTTTACAGGAATGGACCAAATTATTCAAGAGCTTCCATTCAAAGTCATTGAGGTGACATACTCTCTTGACTGCGAAAGAACATTAAAACCACATCCTACTGGGAACCTCAGGGGGAAAAAAAGCCACAGATAGTCTCTAGGTGAGCTTAAGAGAGTTGAATTAATGTATTTGTGGTTTGGGTGAACAATTTCATATTTTTTGCCCAGTAGGAGTTCCATCACTACTTCTACAACTCTTTTGTGCTTGCCACCCATGAAAGAATTTTACATTCTCCAAGTTAAAGGCAGGGAAGGAACAACAGAAGAGATGGAGAGATTATTCAGAGTAAAGCAGAAAGCTTCATGATTCAAATAAGCATATGTAAAACAAAACAACTAGTCACTCTAGCAACTTGAAGAAAATAGAGGGTGAAAAGTAATTAGTCATCATTTAATTTGAAATTGAGCGCCTCCCTGTTTTGCTGAAGGAAACACATATCTTAATTGAAAAGTACATCTCAAATATGCCAAGACAAATCAGGTCTGCCTTTGTAATCGTGAGTTTAAATAACCAGAGCCTTAACCTGTCATCTTTTACTTCCTTTCATTCTTCTCTTCCCTGGAAGCCTACTTGGAGACTTATCGAATTGTTGTCCTCTTGAGGAGTTACTGTTAGTGCATTTTAATCAATGGGTCTTTAAATAGTTTTGCTGAATTATGAGACTAGTTTAATTGCATTAGAATTGCCTGCTGTAATTCTACACATAACGGGAGGATTCGAGAGTTTAAATGTTTTCGACCAAATTTGCAGAACACTGATGAATAAAGTTATCCCAGTAAAAATTCTACTTTTTATAGAATTGCCAAAACCATTACAAATTATTTTACATCAAGAAAGGAAGGCTATAATGAGCTTAACTTGAGAAAATACTATAGGATGCAAGAAAAAACTTAAGGAGAAAAGTTCAGCAGATGCAAAGGGTGAAAATTCAGTAAGTCCTGGATTCTTGCATAGTCTCAAAGTAACTTCCTGCAAATTGCTTGTTAATTCCGAGGGAATTAACAGCAGTGTCTCTGTTCAAAAACCTGGCAGACAACACCTAATGCAAGTAATCAAAGTTAACATTATCAGAATGTACCCCCTGGAAGGGTGAAGCATCAGTCCTGTGGTTTTCCCATAAACAATTCATGACCTAAGACCAATCATAAGGAAACACTAGAAAAACTCAAATTAAGAGGCACTTTACAAAATAACTGCCCAGCACTCCTCAAAAATGTTAAGTTTGAAAAGGATTAAAGGAGTTGAAAGAGGATGATAAGCGTGCAATGTCTGTCTGATCCTGGACTGGACTTTCTTCCCTTTAGCTGTAAAGGACATTAGTGAGAAAATTGACAAAATTTAAATAAATATTGTAGGCTGGAGAAGAGTATAGTACCAATGATAATTTCTTGATTTTGATCATTTGTACTGTGATTGTGTAAAAGAATATGCCTGTCTTAGGAAAAATACACTTGAAAGAATTCAGGGGAAAGGGAAAGCATGTCTATAACTTAGTTTCAAATGCTCATTAAAAGTGTATGAACACACATACTTATACATATGTGGAAATGTGCGTATATGTGTAAACAATTATATATATGTGAATTAATGTATTATTTATAGGGAGACACACACACACAAAGTCATGCACAGCATACTATTTCAATGACAAACCTTACCTCATATACAATTATTGTCCCACAAGATTATATGGCGTAGTGACATCATAACCATCTTAGTTTGTCTAAGTATACTCTGTGATGTTTGCACTGTGACAAAAAAGCCTAATGACATGCTTAATCAGCACAAGTCCCCATCCATTCTTAAGTGACATACAACATGACTGTGTGTGAATGTGTATATGTAAATTTATCTATACATACACACATATAGAGACAGTGAGAGAATCAAATTTGAAAAATTGTAAACATTTGGAAAATCTGGGTATTATAACATGCTTTGTGATGCTTTTGTAATTTTCAGTGATTGAAGTTATTTCAAAATAAAGAGTTAATAAAAAGGCAAAGGAAGCATGTGATCCATATTTTCAGGCTAGAAAGATGGGAAGGGCAGTCATCTCCCCCATCCATCTGCTACATCTGGTGAGTATAGACAGTCTTGCTAAATTGGAAAGGATATTAAGAAGCAAGCTCATCTAGTGCCCAGCAGAAGCTCACGGGTGTAAGTCTCATCTTGATTTAGTACTTAGGACTCTGAGAGTTTGCATTTACTCCTGGGCAATTTTGAATTCTGAATTTCAATACTGCAGCTATTTTCATTTTTGCTTAAAAGAAAATATTCTGATTTTGTTTTAACATATCTTGATCAAGTGTCAGTTAAAATGTGATTTTAATACTGACTTATCTAGAGTTCTTATTATTTGGAAGAAACATATGTGCACATAACAATTCACTTAATAAAAATGTTTTACAAGCCAGTCATGGTCTGTAGCAGTATGCTCATGGTAAGATGAATGAGCATTCTGGGTCTTTTTATATGTCTACACTACATTTTTGTCCACTCCTAGAAGGGAGCAGTTATTCCTGTGCCTGACTTATTTCCAAGATGCTCAGATAAGTTTGTATCATAGGATTGGCTCTTTTTGGGAAGACATTATCTTTAGGAAGCATTTCTTTCAACTGCCTTGATTGGGAACTGGAAGAACCAGCTTCTGTATTGACTAGTTCTATCTATCCAGGAGGAAAATGATTCAGGTGCTGAGGTTAGGAATTGGAAGAACCAGCTTCTGTATTGACTAGGTCTATCTATCCAGGAGGAAAATGATTCAGGTGCTGAATGACCCAATGCCTGCAACACCTGCTCATCCTGCCCAGTCTTTTTCAGTGTGTATCACCCCGTCACATCTTTTCCTTCTATGCAGTGTGGCAACAGCAACCCAAGCTTTATATGGAGGAGACAAGATTCATAATCAAGAATCAGAATTTTCATTTCACAAATATTTATTGTCTGTTAAGTGTTTGGCTTTGTGCTAGTTTGTGGGTTTTAAAAATCACTTAGGATGGAAAAGAAGAAATATAGATAGATAGATAGATAGATAGATAGATAGATAGATACATTTTTTTAACCTAGAATGGCAGGTCTTGTGTGCCAACTTCAATAGACAGAAATTGTCTGAGTTATTGACTGGGGTTTTGCAAAGTTTCCATACAGTGAGTAGAAGGCAGGAGAGGCTCACATGAAGCTGAAAAGGAGCTAGAGCAATTGTCGGCCTTTCTAGTAAAAAGGCTGATGGGAGAAAGAAGAGCAGTATGCCTCATAGGTGATAAAGACAGACAAATGACCTTATTTCCCCTCTGGAAGATAAAACTCATTTGCCTGGGGACATTCTCTAAGTTGAAATTTAGGTTAAGTTGGGGAAGGCCCCATAGGCACTAGTAGAAGAAATTGCAGCACTTGTACTCTTAGATGAAACTAGAAACTTTTTAAGTATGTTTGCTTGGGGAGTTGATTCAATATGCACCACCCCCCATTCCTTCCCCTAGGTAACTAAATTATTCAGGGTAATTAAGCAGGAGCTAGTGACAAATGGCTGCCCAAAGCACCAGGCCCTAAAACCAAGTCCTGTGGTTATACAGGAGGGGTGGCATCCTTTCAGCTCTGTTGAAATCCCAGGAAGATAAATGAGAATGTGGTCAGAGAAAGAAGAGAATGATTAGCTTCCTGTTCTTGTAACATTAGGCTTGTAGGCAAAGCGTACTTTCTGGATTATGCCTCATGCCTTAAAAACAACAAACAAAAAATGGCTTGGGGCTAGTGTACCAACAGAAAATTATACTAAAAACACATAATATGTGATTACTGAAAGCTCTCAAACAAACTATGAGCAGAACCATAGTTTGTTTATAGCATCTTTCGTAGCAATATTTTTTTGTTGGTCACAAATTATCCTCATATGGAAATGTATTTTTGATAAGAGTAAACATACTATTTTATCCACAAGAAGCCTTTATTGGGGAAGTTAGACTTGCGGAGTGGAACTTAGAAATTACTCATACATAGGACGATCGCATTAATGTAGCCAGAATGCAAACCCACTCACCCGGAAAACGGAAATTACTTTGGCCAGAAAGTCCTTCTGCCATGGCTTTCTTTTTCATTTGGCTTTAGTGCTCATATCTTTGAAAAGCTCTGTTAATTTATTTTTAAATCACCAAAATATAATGGCTTCAGATACTTTTCCCAGAGTTGTTTGTCTCCAGCCTCACACAATTTCTATATGTCTGTACGTTTTCTGATAAATGGTCAAATGCAAACTTTAGTTGCAAGGCAGTCTATGACGCTGCAAGGTGAACTTTCTCTCCACAGACACTGAAGAGTTGAGTGCTTTTCTCCTTGTGATAGTAGGTAGTGGTGTGAGGTGCTCTGTCCACTCATCAGCCCTGTTTTTTTTTTCCATTTTCTTTTATTATTCATATGTGCATACAAGGCTTGGTTTATTTCTCCCCCCTGCCCCCACCCCCTCCCTTACCACCCACTCCACCCCCTCCCACTCCCCCCCTCAATACCCAGCAGAAACTATTTTGCCCTTATCTCTAATTTTGTTGTAGAGAGAGTATAAGCAATAATAGGAAGGAACAAGGGGTTTTGCTGGTTGAGATAAGGATAGCTATACAGGGCATTGACTCACATTGATTTCCTGTGCATGGGTGTTACCTTCTAGGTTAATTCTTTTTAATCTAACCTTTTCTCTAGTTCCTGGTCCCCTTTTCCTATTGGCCTCAGTTGCTTTAAGGTATCTGCTTTAGTTTCTCTGCATTAAGGATCAGCCCTGTTTTTAATACAAGACCTAGGGCTCAATATATGTTGTGCCCTGGAGGTTTAGAAGCCAGGCCCCCCCAGAGAAGTCCAGGCCAGGGTTGAGAAGTTGTCATGTGACCAGACATGGTAGCACACACCTACAATCCTAGCACTCTGGAGGCAGAGGTAGGAGGATTAAGCTAGCCTGGGCTACATGGTGAGATCCTGTCTCCAAAATATGAATGAATGAATGAATAAAAAGAAAAGGAAGTCATCACATGGAAACACTGGTTGACTCACTAAAATGTTTATCTTCTATTTTATTGATTGCCTAGATAGAAAACAATTGTTTAAATTAAATTCCAGCACACACACACAAAAACAAATCAAAGAGGGTTTGAATCCATTCCCCCTCTTCTGAGTTAATAGTTTGTTAAGATTCTTTTTCACACCAAATTAAAATAAAAGCATAGGGTGAGTTTATTCTTCAAATTAGACCAGGCTATATGTCTCACACTGTAGCATGTTTTTTGTCAGTATTCATAGCTGTTTTTCCAGTCATAATATAACTTATTTTTATACAAGAATTATACAGTATTCTATCCTCTGCTTATACCCAAAATTCTGCGTTTCTTTCTGGTGGATACCCAGTTTTCACTCTTCTGCAAATATAATCAATATTGCAATAAACACCTCATGGGTATATCCTACATTTTCTTCTTTTGTTTCCATTATGTTAGAGTCTTAAAAATGGAATTGTTGAGTCAACAGGTGAATACTTTAAATATTAGTAAATATCTTAATATTTCCCCCAAAATGAAAACTCATCTTCAGCTAGCAAGCTATGAAACTGTTTTGGCTTGCAACATCTTAACAAGAACTTAGACACTGAATTAGTAAAAAGCACTGGCTCCTCCCTTGGTTCTGCAGGTGTCCAAAGGGTAACTAAAAGCAAATGAAAGCTTAGCATTCCTGCCTCCATTTTGTATCTGTCTTTGCTCTGAGCTATTCTCTCTGAAGTCACCATGCAGCCACCTGAGAATCCAGAAAGGGTAGGACTGATAGATAACATCTTGTGATAAGAGTTGACCCCCGCCCCCCAACATTGGTACCTTTTTTATTGTGAGCAGGTGTCACCACACTTGTGACTGGGACTGTTTAAGACACACCCATGCTCTCTGCTCCAGCTCTTCCTCTACTTAAACCTGAAACTCATGTCTGTACCCTGAAGATGAGCTGAAGTGTTTCCTTTGCTTTTTCCTGCAGTGTGCCTGTGCTATATAATAACCTCCTTACTCTGCCCTTCACTACTTCTTGCCTCTTAATTGGTGTATAGGGACCTGCCATGTTGGAATCCCTGGAGTCTGGCCTCTGGTCTAGAACTCTGGATACATGAAGTCCTTGACTTTTAAAATTTTTGTGCGGTCTGGGATAGGGAATATATTAAATGAGACAGGGACACCTTTGTGAATCAAAATGCAAGGAAGCTTTCAGAGATTAATGGCACTATGCCACAGAGTCACATAAACTGGTTTGAAGGATCTCCCACTGACAAAATTGGAAGGATTTAGGCATCAAACAAACAAATTGCAATGGGCTGGAACATACACATACAGATATATATATATATATGAATTGATAAATGTATATATCCATGTATATTATCATATACCATATGTATCTATGATACAAAATAATGACATAAAATCTTCAAATATGCAATCTCTTTTCTCATTCATTACAGCAAGGGAGAACACACACCATGGGGAACTGGGGCTGGTGTTGTAGGTGGAGGGAGATTGGAAGAGAGAAGCAAGCACCCCAGTGAGAGAGTATGAGAACCTGGATCTGGGCTTCGTTTGGGTACATTGGGTGTTGTCAGAAAGCAGAGGCAATTCTGATTGACCATTTCAGTAAATCTTACCTGTAGGGAGGGCCAAGGAGAGTAAGGATAAAGCTGAGCTGGCAAGGAAGCAGCAGTCACACCTAATAGTCAAGAGAGGGAGACATTTGGAATTCTGTGGGCTGCCTGGTAACTTTTCTGAAGTGGATGTTCTGTGAGATTTCTGTTAGTGGGAGAGCAACACAGCTAAACTGCAAGGGTTAGATCAGTTGGTAACAGCATGGAGCTGTGTCTGGGAGTGGCAGATCAGTGTGTGGACTGCTTTTTTTCCAGACAGACAGATGATACCCCCCCCAAAAAAAACCAATTTTTTTAAAAAAAGAAGAGAAAGGAAAAAAAAAAAAACCCTCATGAGTCACCATTAAAGGTGGTTATTAAACCTCTCCTTCCTTTGAAATTGGTTGTTAAGTAGAATTAAGTGTTCATCCTGCCTTTCTACTAGACGTCTATTGCAGGATAATCCAATAGTCCCAGTACTGAGCGACAGCTCTTTGGAGAGAAGAATGACAGCTAATGAATGTGGAACAAAAAGTGCAATGAGAATTATCACCATTTTGCAACCCACAATGAAAGGAAGTAGATTCTGGCTAAGATCGCTGTTGAGTGTGAAAGCAATTAGGGTAAAATGGAGAGCTGGATATTACATGTCACATCACAGATTATATATTAGTGGCAACTGGGAAAAAACAACTCTAAAAGGTGAGATAAGGTTGTTGACTCCTTGACCCAACAAACAACTCCAGAAACACTGATACCAGGCACATTGCGTATTATTGATGCACTAGGCAGTGCACAGCATCATTGTGATGTCTGCTGCTTGTTTTGGTAAGTGGCCTTCATCAATTTTAAGTATGACAAGTTTATTAATTCTTATTTTATGGGTTTTTTTTAAAGTAAGAATGGTTCCTGAAATTAATCAAATGTCTGTTGATATTTATTAATCATACTTTTTTTGTCTTTTCATTTGCTAATTAATGAATTGTGTTGATTGATTTCTTAATAGTGTAGTTCTGCCCTACACTATAGGAATTCTATTTTATCATGGTTTTTGATATAATGTTTCATTTTGAAATTGAAATACCTCAATGTCTTTTTGTCTATCCTCCAACTTTATAAGATTTTACAGCAAGATTTTAATGTTAACATTGTACTAGCTAGTTTCCTGTGCTCTGGAATGCTTAAAGTCCTTTAAAGATTAGGTGAGACCTAGCTGTAAAACCACCTGGATCTGGATCCTTTCAAAATAAAGGATCATTAATTACTTCCAGTCTTTATTTCTATTTATGCTTTGTGTTGCCTTTTTAGTTGATTTCAGCAAACTCTTCCTTTATCTTCTCTCTTCTTCTCTTCCTCCTTCTCTCTCTCTCTCTCTCTCTCTATCCAGGTCTCATATTTAGTCCAGGCTGCTTTGGAACCCACTGTGTAGCCCAGGCTGGCCTCAAACTCTTGGTCCCACAGCCTCAGCCTGGGATGATAGCCAGCACTCATGCCAAGACAATTTTAATGGACTTTTTTAAACTAATAAATTATCAATTTCCTCTAGACTTTTAATTTATCACTTTAGACTGTTGTCTTTAATTTTCATAATTTCTTCAGGATTCATGATTCAGTCTGCTTTTTCTTTTCTCATTTATTATTTTTTTCTTTTTGCCTTCAGTTACATATGACAAAAGATTATTTTATTAGTCTTTCCAAAGAATCAACTTTTGGTTTTAGTTTTCCTTTCTGTTTTACTTTTCTGTTTTCTATTTTGTTTGTTTGTTTTTGTATTTTTAAAATCTAACTTTTACGATTGATTAGTTAATTTCTTCTTAAACTTTTTCTTTTAAAAGTTGTAGCACGGAATTTTTATTTGATTAGAAATTTATCTGCAGTGATAGCCTTTTCTTCGAGCTTTTTACACTTTAATTCTTTCTAAATAGTATATAATTTAGTTTCAACTTTCTCTTTGATTCAGGGTTATTCTTTCTTCTCAAGTTAATTTGGAAGTCTATGGCTTTCATTTCTCCTAGTGAATACTTTTAGTGGATAGTATCAGGATCCAACTTTTATTTCTCTATGAACACATATAAAATATTAACTATACTGTCTTTCCAAAATGTTTTACTTCATATTTTCCTTCAAATCAAGTTTGAGTCTCTCTCTTCCATGTTACAAAATGTCTCGTTAACAACTCAAGTCAGAATCTTCCTTTATTGATGCACCCAGGAACAGAGGTGAGGAAGGGTTGTGAGTTGATATAGACCAGCTGTTCTTGTGCCCCTCCTTTCTCTTGCCCTTTTCCGCCCTTCTGTTCTGAGGTTTGAAACTTGGAAATATCATTGACTGCTCCTCCTTTCTTATTTCTTTATAAAAGAACATAGTGTTTTGGGTACTGAAGGAAAATCAAACTATGTAGTCAAACTTAGGCTCTGCCTTTTGTCAGCTCTGTGAACCTTGGAGAATATTTTGAAGAATTTACCTAGGCTTTCTTCTCGGTGTTATGAGTGAGTGGTCTTGTGGGTGTTTGATACCTGGGTAGAAATCTGGAAGACTGGGATTATTGCCTGGAGTGCCTACACTATGGCCTCCAGCATGACACCATCAGAGCAGCTGGACTTCTCACATGACAGCTCTGGGCTCTACACCCAGGCAAGGATTCTAACTTCAGATGTCCCAAAATGTCACTTCTACTATATTCTATTGGTCAAGTAAGGCACTAAGCTCTGCCCAAATACAAGGGGAAGGAAACTGGACTCTTCCTCTCAAAGTAAACACTGGCTTTTGGTATGGAGAATGTAAACAGTATGTGGTTGTAGAGAGAACTGGACAATTTTAAGTCATGTTTTGGGTTAGTTGATTGGAGTTCAGAAAACTAAAAATCAAAGAGTCAAGAATAACACCCCATCCCAAGGTAGCATTTGAGCAACCTGAGAGCAGAATGTCTTACGGGGGTGTCTCCTAGATTTCTCTCCTTCTTGAACCATATACCACATATGGTCTGTCAGCAAGTCCTTTTCCTTACCTCCAAAACACATCCCAATCCTACTGCTTCTCTCTTCCTTGACCTATGCATGAGCAACTTTCACCAGGGATATTGCAGCCACCTCTTAGTGGTCTCTCTGCCTCTGCTCTTGTTCCTTCATCAACTCTCCACGAAGTGGCCAGGGTGATTCTTCAAAAATGTAAATCAAACCAGGTCACTCCCTTCTCAAACCCTCAGTTTCTATTTCATTTTAATGGAATCCAAAGTCCTCACCCTGGCTATCAAGGCCCATCATCATTCTGACTATCTGCTCCTCAACCTCTTTTTCACTTTCCACTTTACTCACTCTTCACTGCTTAGTGCTATTCTGATCTCAGCATAATGGGGGCAGTGGTGCCTCAGGGCCTTTGCACTTCCTACCCTCTTTGCCTGGAAAGCCTTCCTAAGAGATATTCACATGGCCTACTCTCCTATTTCATTCAAGTTTCTGCTAAAATATTTCATCCTCACAGTCACCTGCTCTAACCTAAACTCCCCAACACCTCACTATGTAGCCCCTTACCTATTTAATGTGTCATCACTGCACAAATTACATACTTGAAGCTGTTTTTCATTTTTTTGTTTATTGTATATATATTAGAATGTAAATCTTATGGGAGAAGTCATGTTCCTTGCTATAGACACAGGGCACAGACACTGTTCTTGGTACAAGGAAAGCACCTAAGTAGTAGGAAAATGGTTAATCATTCATAATTATTGTTGTTATTAATATTATTATGAGCAAATTGTCATATCTTCTTGGGTTTTCTTCCTAAATACCTCTTTATTCGTATCTTCTTTCTGTTCCCACTGTTATTACTGAGTCCACACTCTGAATGGCCACAGCTTCTTCTTAGTCTCCATAAATCCAGTCTCTGTCATATGACTGCCTGGTCAGTCTTTCTGAAACATTGTTTAATTATTTGATATCCCCTTTCTTTTTTAATTTAAATTTTTTGGTGGTGCTGGGGATTGAATGCAGGGCCTTGTACATACTAAGTCTGCATTCTGGCTCTGGCTACACCCCAGTCCCTTTATATCTCCTTTCCAGCAGTGTAGAGTCTAACCCCTGTGCCTGGTAGTCATTTCTCTCACATCTCACAGCCACTCTCAATCTCTTTTTTCCAAGCAATTTTCCATTATTTCCTTGTACGAACTCTTATCCACAGCCAGATTGTTATCCTTGCTCAAAACTAGTACTTTTCCATTCCTGTGATTTAACCCACACTAATGCTACATCTGACCCAAACCTTCCCAAATATTCAAAGCCATCACATCCCTGGTGATGGCCTCAGAAACAAGAACTCAGTGTAGTTTGTCTCTCTTTCTCTCCCTCTCTCTCTCTCTCTATTTCTGTCATCTTACACACATTTTCTTTACCACTCATTTGGGTGGGATACTGACTTAATCATGTTTATACTGATGAAACACTTGGTACATGTCTCTTCAGCTGTATTCAGTCCTACCTATAAATCACAGTCAGGCTCTTGACTTGGATTCCTGCCCTGTATCTGATTATGTGAATTTGGACAGCTTTTATAATCTCTCTGAATTTTTGTTTCCTTTTTAGTAAAATGAGGATAATAACATCTTCCTCAAGTACTATTGTTAGTTAGAATTGAATGAGTTGGTGTGCAATGCTTCATACACAGTGGGTCTCGATTGTTATTATTTCTTTGCATGTTGTCTACAATGCTCCTACAATGCAGTTGATGGATTTTCAAGTAGGCAGAGAAATATCTGCACCAAGCATTGTACCACTAGCTAGCCACATTACGTGTGTTTCATAAAGACCACTGCTTAAAGAAAATGTTTATTCCCAGTGCTAGGCATTGCTGTTTTTACTTGATAATGACACTATAGGGTGGTATTACATTCTCCCTAAATGTCCCAACTCCAGTGGAAGCACCAGGTGTTCCTCACAGCATGGATGGGAGTGATCACATTTCCAATCAGACTTCTAGAAGGTAAATGGTTCAAGTAATGTGGGTACCAGAAATAACACGATCTGAGCAGTGTGACTATTTGCTGGGATCGACTCAGGCCCACATATTCTAATGTTCAACCTGGAAAGATCCTTTCTCCATTGTCTCAGGTAAAGTTGTACTCACAATATTGAGCAGGCTCCATCTCAGCTAATGTCCCACTTCTGTAATATGATAGTCTACATTTTTTGTCCTTCCTTATTGATTCTCTGTGGTCTCAGCAATTGAGCTGTTGCTGGGGTCTTATTTCATCCTTTGCCTGTGGTGATAAACACAGGAAGGGTGGCAGTCATAGAGAAACTCCTCATAGTGGTGGCTGAGTTTCCATGAGGAGTCAGTCTCTGCGCAGGGGTCCCCATGGCCACATGTAGAGAGACAGTTGAGGTATGGGCCATAGCTTTCCTTTTGATTGCAGCATCTGTCATGAGGGACTGAGAAATACCTCAGAATTGGTGGGGCCATACTGTTTTGTCTTATTCTTCTGCTGCCTAACAGGGACAAAGTGGAGAGTTTATAACCTGGGATCCATTAGGAGCTCAACAGGATATGGCACCCTCACTGGGGAATTGAGAAGAGTATGATCAAGAAGCTGTACAAGGAGCTGTTTACACAGGTATAGTTGAGGAAAATGAGAGAAAGGCAGGTCAGTGCAATGGCCCAAGAAACAGAGACGGCTCTTACCACCAGGCCAAAGGGGGAAGAAAGGAGAGATTACCAGCAGTCAGAGAAAGTACCTATAGCTCTAAGAAACACGTGACAGAGACTGAGCCTTCAGTGGATGTGACTATTGACTGAGCAGGGGGGAAGCTGAAAGAAATACAGACCCTGTCATCTCTCTCCTCCCCCAGCACCCTCCATTGGCTGAATCCAACCAGAAGCCAGAAGCAGCCAGTGCTTGGTGATGCCTTCTAAGAAATTCAACCCCCTTGAGCAAAGAGCAGGGTGGAGAAGTGTGGAATTGGGTCTAGTGGCAAAGGAGAGATGTGCTGAACATAGTGGGGTTCCTAGTTTAAGGTTAAGTGGGGTCTGATGGTTTAAGAGGGCAGGTTTACCAAGAGTCAGTGGAAATAGTATCATTTGATAACATCTGGAGTTCACAAAGAAAGAAAGTGAGTTTGGGGGGGAAAGGACGGAGGGAAAGGGAACAGCATGGGATCTCCTTAAGATCTCTTTGAGCTCACCCCAAGACGGGGCTACTGGGTGAAGCTAATGGAACATTTTGAGGGAGGAATTCCTCACCTCATCTTCTTTTCACTCATGTGATCCCATCTTCCTCCTTCATTAAACCTTACACCCCAATTGACTCTGAGCCAAGGAAGTCTTAGCTTCCGGGCTTTGGTGTAGGGGAAGCTTTCTATGTCACTGAGACAAGGAGGGCGATTTCAAATGACAGCTTGTAAGTTGGAAATCTTTGCATCTCAAAGAAAGCATCCTTGTTCAAAGAGGAAGATAGTTCCTGAACTCATCTAAGACACTTCCAGAAATTCCCATAAAAGCAGAGGTTTGGCTATAAGTGTGACATACCACATTAGCTGATAGATACAAGGAAAATGTAGCTGTGGTCCAGGACTCTCTTTGTACCCACACAATACTGAGATCAGGAGCAATATAGATTCAATTAAAATAGTTGTTGTACCTGGGCTTATGCTTACTTTTTTGTGCTATAGCTATTAGGATAATCTCTGTATTATTCTTTTTCTTATTCTCAAAGTTGTATTCCCAGGTCAGGGGCTCTGAACATTATTTTCTTTCATTAATACCTTGGCAGTATTCCCAGGTCAGGGGCTCTGAACATTATTTTCTTTCATTAATACCTTGGCAGTCTGGTGAAAGACTTTCTTTAAAAATGTTTTAAATACACAAGAAAAAGCACAGGATTACAAAGAAAAACAGTAATATTAAAATACAATTATAGAAATATTTTAATGTGCTATCATAAAATATGTGCTTTATTAATGCATTAAATAACAAGATCTAGTAGTGGAGCCTATATTTTCAAGTCTGGCAAGAATAGAGTGCTATTGTAATAACTTTACATGATACAAAGCTTATTGTTTTTCTATTGATGTTGCAGGCACAAGTACCGCCTGGACTGCTGTGTTTGTTGCGCACTTTCATAATTGAGGGAAATGCTAAATTTTAGTTAAAAAGTGGTGAAAATACGGATATATTGTTTTCATTCAACTTTATAGATGTCTGAATTCTATTCATAAACCCCTGATTGAGCAGCCATGCTAGGGATGTTGAACCTTTCTTCATGTATTTGTTGGTTATTTCCACTTCTTATTTTGAGAACTGTCTGTTCAGTTCATATGCCCATTTATTAATTGGATTGTTTGTTCTTTTGGTGTTTAATTTTTTGAGCTCTTTATATATTCTGAATATTAATTCCCTATCAGATGAATAGCTGGCAAAGATTTTTCTCCCATTCAATAGCCTGTCTATTCTCTCTGTTAATTGTTTCCTCTGCTGCGCAGAAGCTTTTTTAAATTTGATGTAATCATTTTTCTCAGTTTTTGCTGAGCTATTGGAATTCTATTCAGAAAGTCATTACCTATATCTTGAAGTATTTTCCCTATTTGTTCCTCTAGTCATTTCAAAGCTTCAGGTTTTATGTTTAGGTGTTTGATCCATTTTAAGTTGATTTGTGCACAGGGTAAGAGATAGAGATCTGGTTTCAGCCTTCTACATGTGAATATCAAGTTTTCTCACCACCATTTTTCAAAGAGTCTGTCTTTATTTCTACATATGTTTTTGGCACCTTTGCTGAAAATTAGATTTCTATTGCTGCATGTGTTTATTTATCTCTGGGTCTTCTATTCCACTGGTCTGTGTGTCTATTTTTGTGCTAGTACCATGCTGTTTTTGTTATCATGGCTGTTTAGCATAATTTGAAATCAGTTCTATAGTACCTCCATTGTTTCTCTTTTTACTCTGGATATTGCTTTGACTATTTTGGATCTTTTGTGCGTCCATGTGAATTTTAGTGTATTTTTATTTTTGTAAAGAAAGTCATTGGAATTTTATTGAAATTGCATTGAATCTGTGGATTGCTCTCAGTATCAGACATTTTCACAGAATTAATTCTGCAGATCCATGAATATGGGAGGTGTTTCCATGGTCAAGAGTCTTCTTCAATTTCTTTCTTTGGTGTTTTATAGTTCTCATTTAGAGATCTTTCACCTCCTTGGTTAGGTTTATTCCTAAGTGTTTTTTGATTGGAATATGAAATGTTCACCACAGGCTCATGTGTTACATGCTTGGTTTCTAGCTGGTGGCTCTACTGTGAGAGGTTCTGGAAACTTGAAGGAGTGAGACTGGGTGGAATAAGAAGGTCACTAAGAGTTAGTTTGGGGAATATCTTGTCCCTGGCCTCTTTCTATCTCTCTCTTCCTGATTTCCTGCCTGCTACAAGGTGAGTAGCCCCTGCCACATGCTCCCATTTCCATCATGTTCTACCTCACAACTGGCCCAGAAATGCAGACTTAAGTGACTATGAACTGAACCCTCTGAAGCGATGAGCAAAAATAGACCTGTCCTCCTTTAAATTGTTTGGGTCAGGTATTTGGTCACAGCAACAAGAAAAGTAGCTAATAAGATTGTTTTTCTGATTTCTCAGCATGTTTGTTATTGGCATATAGAAAAGACACACTAAGTTTTGTGTGTTGATTTTGTGTCCTGCTACTTTACTGAATGTGTTTATCTAATCTAAGAGTTTTCTGGTGGAGTCTTTAGGATCTTTTAAGTATAGGATCATATCATCTGAAAGTAGGCATAATTTGACTTCTTCCCTTTTTTTAATCCCTTTTATTTCTTCCTCTTGACTTACTGCTCCAACTAAGAATTCAAGCACCATATTTATTAAGAGTGAAGAGAGTGGATAAGCTTGTCATATTCCTGACTTTAGAGGAAATGCTTTCAGCTTTTTCCCATTCAGTATAATGTTGGCTTCTGGTTTGTCATAGATACCCTTTATTATGTTGAGGTATGATCCTTCTATTTCTAGCTTCTCAGGGCCTTTATCATGAAGGGATGTTGAGTTTAGGCCTTTTCTGCATCTACTGAGATGATCATGTGACTTTTGAGCTTAGTTCTTTTGTGTTCTATATGTTTATTGGTTTGCATATGTTGAACCATCCTTGCATCCCTGTAATAAAGCCAACTTGATCGTGGTCAAGGATCTTCTTTATGTGTTGCTGGATTCAGTTTGCAAGTATTTTATTGAGACCTTTTGTGTCCATGTTCATCAAAAAATTGCTCTACAGCTTTCTTTTTCTGTTGTATCCTTGTCCAGTTTTTGTATCAGGGCAGTACTATACTGGCTTTGTAGAATGAGTCTGGAAGTATTCCTTGCCTTTCAATTTTATAGACTAATTTGAGGAACATTGGTGTTAGTTTTTCTATAAAGGTCTGGTAGAATTCAACAGTGAATTCATCCAGTCCTAGGCTTTTCTTTGTTGGGTGACTATTATTTTCAATCTCATTACTTATTAAAGATATTTATCCATTTCTGCTAGATTTTCCAGTTTATTAGAATGTAAGTTTTCAAAATATTCCTTAATGGTCCTCTGAATTTCTTTGGTATTTGTTGTGATGTCCTCTTTTTCATCTCTAATTATGTTAGTTTGTGTCTCCTCTCTCTTTCTTTTAGTTAGTTTGGCTAAGTGTGGGTCAATCTTGTTTACTTTTTCACAAAAAAGTAATGAAATCTCCATTTCATTAATTTCATCTCTGATCCTTATTTTTTTTTCCATTTGCTGATTTTGAGTTTGGCTTCTTCTAATTTTTTGAAGATCTTAAGGTGCAACATTAGGTTGTTTAATTGAGATCTCACTGATTGCTAATGTAGCTAGCTAGTCATCACTACAAACTTCCTCTTAGAACTTCTGTGTTTTCATTTTCATTTGATTCTAGGAATTTTTAAATTTCTTCCTTGATTTTTTTTTTTCCTGTACAGGGGCCTAAATCTTGAACCATTCTACCAGTCCTATTTTGCATTGGTTTTTTTCAAGATAGGCTCTTGCAAACTATTTGTATGGGCTAGCTTCAAGCTACAATCCTCCTAATCTTTGTTTCCCAAGTAGCTAGGATTACAGGTGTGATCCTCCAGTGCTCAGCTTTGTAGTGACACTCTTCATTCCTTTTGACTAATTTTGGCTTAGGACTAGCCATGAATATAGCTACTCCTACTTGATTTTAGATTCCATTTGTTTGGAAGATTATTTTCCATACTTTCATTTTTTAGACCATGTGTGTTTGTGCCATGAGGTGAGTTTCTTGCAGACAGAAAGCAGTGGATATTTTTCTTTTTTTTATTGTACTCCATTCATTCAGTCAGCATCTTTTAATTGGAGAATTAAAACTGTTTACATTTAGGGTTATTACTGAGATGTATATACTAAATTCTTGCTTTTTCATCTTAGTGATTTACAGAGCCAATAATGTTTGATTCTTTTTTATTTCTAGTGAGATTTTTCTCATGCTTTCGTATATCTTTCTTCCAGGAAAATGCAAATCAAAAGTACATTTATATTCCATATCTCCCCAGTTAGAATGGCTGTCTTCAAGAAAATAAGCAACAAAAAAAGAAAGAAAATAAGCAACAAATGCTGGCAAGGATGTGGGGGGAAAAGGATTCCTTATATATGTTCATGAGAATGTAAATTAGTGTAGCCACTATGGAAATCATTATGGTGGTTTCTCAGAAAACTAAAACTAGGACTGCCATATTATCCAGCTATAACACTAGATATATACCCAAAGGAATCAAAGTCAGCATACAATAGAGATATCTCCACACTCATATTTATTGCAGCACTATTCACAATATGCAAGTTATATAATTAGCCTAAGTGACCATCAGTGGATGAATGGATCAAGAAAATGTAGTATATATACACAATGGAGTATTGTTTAGCCATAAAGAAGGACATTTCATCTTTTTCAGGAAAATGTATGGAACTGGAGATTATTGTTAAAGGAAATTAGCTAGACACATAAAGATAAATATCACATGTTTTCTCTCATATGTGGAATGTCAATTTAAAAAAAAAGACATGAAAGTAGAAGGGAGAATATTTGGGAAGAGGAAGGGGTCCAGCATGAGGCAAGGGGTGGGAGGTACGAGAGAGGTTAATAAGGGATGAATATGATCAATGTACATTGTATACCTGTATGAAAATGTCATAATGAAATCTATTATTTTGTACAATTAGCATACACTAATAAAAAACCAAATAATGGAAGTTTATGAGATACCTGTCAATAACTAACAGAACAGATGGGGGAAAAACAACCAAGTATATAGATTTGAATGACATGATAACAATTGAATACACATTCTCCTTAAGTGCAAGTGGACCGTTTACTAAAATTAAAATCATGCTGGATCATAAAGCAAATTTCAGCACATCTCAAGAGAATGAAATCATGCACAATATCTTCTATGAACATGGTGGAATTAAACTTTAAGAAAAGCAAAATTGCTTTTTTGAAATTATCCATAATAATGATAACACATAGGTCCAAGAAGAAAGCACAATAGAAATTGCAAAATATATTCAACTGAGTAATAATGAAAATTCAATACATTAAAATGTGTTGGATGTTGCTAAAGTTACATTTAGAAGGGGAATTCATAGAAATAAATGTGTATCTTAGAAGAAGAGAGGCTAAAGCTAAAGAAATAGTAGTTTGTTATTTGAGTAGTATAGCATAACTCTAAAACCACAGATCAAGGAAAAAAGGGACAAGTTACAAGTTATCAATATCAAAAGAGAAAAGGAGTACATCACTTCAAATCCTAGAAACATTAAAAATACTAAGAGGCTATGAAGAACTGTTTTATGCCAATAAATTTGGAAATGTAGACAAAATGAAAGGTCCTATAAAATATAAGACTGAAAAAAGGAAATAGAAAGTTTGGACTGGTCTATACCTAGTGAAGCAATTGAACCTGTAATTGAAAATCTTCCCACAAGATAATTCCCCAGCCCAGATGACTTTACCAATGGAGTCCTCCTAATATTCTTCAAGAGAAAAGAAAAAGAAGAAACACTTTCCAACATATTTTATAATGACAGAAAAACTCTGATATCAAAATTCTATGAGGACATTGTAAGAAAGGAAGTTGCATGCTAAACTTGCTCATGAAATACATAAAAGAATTTTTACAAAAGCACTAAACTAAGTTCAGTAGTATACAAAATGATTGCTGCATCAAGACTAAATGACTTACTCTAGTAATAAAAGTGTCTTAAATTTTTAGACTAATCAATATAGTTAGACATTAGTAGAATGAAATTTTAAAAATCACATTTTCATATCAATAGAGGCTATTTTTATAAGATTCAAAATCTATTTGTGATAAAAATTTCATAGCAAATTATGAAGTGAATTTTATTAATCTGAGAAAAGGCATATACAGAAAATTTATGAACTATAGCTAAGAGAAAATAAAGTTTTGATTAAGTGAGGGAAAATATTACCTACTCCTTGTATGTGAATAGCCAATAGAATCAGCATCAATTATTTTAAAATGTCACCCTTTCCTCCACTGTCCTGAACCTGTCATAACCAACTCATTGTATATATGTGGATATGGCTTTGGACTATTCTGTTCCTTTGGTCAAATTATATTTCCTAGTCTCAATGATTGTAACTTTTGTAAATTATAATATCCTACATGTGTAGTCTCTTTACATGCTTTTCTGATTTCTTGGGTATTATACCCTTAGCATTTTCATACAAATATTAGAAACAAATTGTCAATTTTTCAGAAAAAAACTTGTGGAATCTTAACTGGGATTGTACTGAATATATATGTAAGTTTCAGGAATGTCTTTTCAAGATTGATTGATACTTTCATCACATGAACATATTATTTTCCTCTACTTGCTTAGAACTTTTACATTTTCTTGTAACTACAAGTCCACTAGCCCTATTGTGTGTTAGGTATTTTTGAGATAGGGTCTGATGAGCTATTTGCTTGTGCTGGCTTTGAACTGTAATCTTCCTGATCTCTGCCTCCTGAGTAGCTAAGATTATATGCATGAGCCACCAGCATCCGACTCATCATTTTTTTGTTTTTTTAGTATAAGTTAAAATTAAGGTGTGGTAGAGAGTTCTTTTTGCTGTAATCACTTTTGTCCTGGTTAGGTTTTTTTCTCTTTATGAGCATATTACTTTCTCTCTCTCTCTCTCTCTCTCTCTCTCTCTCTCTCTCTCTCTCTCTCTCACACACACACACACACACACACACACACACACACTCCTGGCAGGAAAGAATACTGTTAAGTTGAAACACAAAACACACCCCACACAAGCCACACAAGCCCCACAACTCCAGGGAGTTGACATTATTGGTTGGCAACAGCCCTCTCTACTCTTCTTTGCTGTTACAGCAAAAGAATTTACTTGGGTGTTCTCTCTCAGGTAGGTGTGACTCCCAATCTAGGGTAAATTCTGATTGGTCATATTCAATTATTGTCCTCCCATTACCCTTGCTCAAGAATGGTTTAGGCAGAGCCTTAAAACCAGGAGAAAAGGAGGAGGTGGCTACTCAAAGGTTCTGCACAAAGTTCTTTCATTTATTAAAAACGAAAGAGCTGCACATGAAAATGCACATGTTTCTTGGGAAAGATTCCAGTATGTCTAACTCCTAAGGCAGACACCTAATACCCCTGCAGGGAGTGAGTCTGCAGGTCAAAACCATTCTGCAGAGCAGAAGCAGGAAAGAACACAGGGCTTCACTTGATAATGGCAGGAGCTGCTGAGTTAACATTAGTAGAGATATTTATCTTCAGTCTTCTTAGTTTGTGAGATTACAAAATTTTCTTAACGGTCGTAGATGTGGAACCGCAGTTTTGTATCACTTCGTACTAAGCCACCCTGACTGATGTACATGCTTCTTGTGAGGAGTGTGCCTTTGGAAAAGCAAGGTTTGGAGAAGATCCCAACATGACAGTCCTACTAAAAGGCTGGGAAGCCCTATGGCTCTGCCTCCCTTTCCTGCTGAGACACCAGCTGCCCTCCTAACAACGTAGAGCTCTGAGAATGATTCTCCAGCTTCTGCCTTGACCATTTTTCTTAGCCACGGCCCTGCTGCTGCTTAGAACTTAGCTCCAGATCTCAAGATCTTTTCTAGTTACTTCAAGCACAAAGAGATTTACTAAAGGGTAGAGTCTTTGAGAGTGAGTGATAAAGAGGTTGAGTCTAGGTTGAGTTTCCAGAAACCATCCCAAAACCTCACCAGGGAGCCAGTCCACCATGAGTATAGCTGCCTTTGCCCCAGTCTGGTGGCTTCAGAATCTAGAATCTTCTGCCAGGGTCATCTTCTCCAGAACACGCCATCTCTGCCTCAGTTTGGGCTGAGAAGAGGATGCCTCTGCCAACTTCTCTTCCTGTATAATGTATTCCTTTCATTTTCAGAGTTGTTGAAAACTTTTGATGCATCATATATTCATGGAGAAAAGGAGCATCTCATTCATGCTTTGCCTTAATTTTATCCCAAAGTCTTAAGCAACTGGATCTGGTCTAAATAGCACTTGAACCCTAATAGCAAACAAAGTTTGGAAACCAATGGCCACTTTCCAGCTTCTGGGTCCTTGGAGGCTGGAGGTATCTTGCAAAGGGCCCCTAGAGATATACAGTATATGCTTTACAAATAGTACTTAAAATAGGAAGGGCACATCCTCTCCCTGGAGACTGAACTTTCTTCAAACCCAATCCTATGAGAAGTGGAGACAAGGCTTTTCAACAAGCTCCAAGGCAGTCACCTGAAACAGGCTGCTCACACAGCACTTCATCTATACCACAGGAAATCAGCATCTTCCTAGAAAGCCTGTCTCCAGTGTGACCAAACATCCTGGTCATCACCACAATCACATTTAAGGCTCTATTCCCAGAAAAATAAGCATTCTGCTATTGTTCGGGGTGGTGTGACCAGAAGCATGGGATTTGAGCTAATAATAATAGGAATAATGAAAAACAAACTCTAGCTGGTTGGAAGAACCCAAAGCCAGTCTCAGCTCAGCACCCTGGGTGCTATTTCAGAGTCATGTTTATGCCTACACATGCAAAGCAGAGAAGAGAATTGCAGCTATTATCAGAATACTTTCAAATTAAAAATATTTTCCTGTAATTATCTGAAAGTTTCGGATAAGTTTTGGGGTAATTTTGATTCAAAGAGTCTTCATTCTCATCTACACAAACTTCTAGACTCTGCTAAAAATACATAGCAAGAGAAATAGTGTTGTCAGTAAATTCTGCTTTCAATTTCAGAGAGCTAGGAAATAACATACAGGATCAGGAAACTTCCCTTGTTCTAAGTCTAATGTGATAGACAAAAATAAGTAAGAACAGCCAAAGAGAAAGAAGAACACAATCTTTGAATACAAGCAAGAAGCTTGTTACCAGACAGTATGAGAGGGAAATCAAAGAAAACTTATTTACAAATAGATAGGGTTCAAATACAGGTTTCTCTCAGTAATAATAATAACCTGAAAGTAAACAATAAAAATTGAAAATTAATAGAAGAAAATAATAAAGTTCAGAATTAGAACTTTCAGTAGCTTGTTAATTAGGAATGCTTTGGGATACATATAGCAGAAAATCCAGTTAACAGTGGCTTAAAACATTACCTACTTAATGAGATATTCAGAAGAAGGTAATCCCAAGATTGACTTGAACTCACTAGTTTTTATCAATGACCTAGACCATTATTGATCTGTGCATTCTGCCAGCCCTGATGTATTTACAGTATTGCTCCTATGATCACAAGATGGCTGCCACAGCTCTAAATATCACATCTTCACTAAACAGTATCCAAAGCAAGAAGAGAGGGGAATTATGATAAAGGACATGTCTCTTACTTTTGCAAGAGGAAATACTTTTGCTCAAAAGTCTCCAGCTGATTTATCCTAATATTTAATTGGCCATAAATGAGTTTATAGATTCAACATGAAACCAATCATCTGTAAAGGTAAGAGAGTTATTATAATCCAACCTCTTGACTAGAAATCTGATGACAGAACTGAATAGAGGTCTGCCAGCAGAGTTGTCTGGAGTGACCACTAGGCAGTCAGCTGAAATAAGAGACATTGTTCCATTCAACTTGTTCGAATTTGTTAAGAGAAATGCTAGAGGAAATAAAATAGGTTTATAAATTTGCAAAATAGGAAATACACTCATAGAAGATAAAGCAAAGAATAGAAACAATGGGAACAGCAAGGCCCACTAAAATAATAATCAAAAAAACCACATAATATAAAATAAGATGACAGAATACATTAAAAAATATTTTCAGTCTACCAAAAAAATTACTAGTAAATAAAAAGCACTGACAAAATAGCAATTAACCTATGCAATGGTATCTGTACTTGTACAGTCAGAGAGACCAACAGAAGGAAACATGAAATTTAGAAATCATCACAGACTCTTAGAGACATTTATTATTATTATTGTTATTATTATTATTGCCAACAGTGACATCTCAAAGCTAAGCGCGAACTCACAGACTTTTTGATTAAATGATATTGAGAAAGCTAATAGGCATCTTGAGAAAACGTTGAAACCCTAATTTTTTAACTATAACAGAATAAATTTCAGGTTTTAATGCAGAAAAGGAAAATGAGGACAAAAGAAATGCAGGAGAGTGAAAGGGAAGAAAGGAAAGGAGGGAGTGAGAGAGGGAGAGGGGAGCGGAAAGAGGAATTACAAAACACAAGCAAAAAAAAGGGTTAAATTCACATTTTTTACATGGAGCAGGAGTTAGCAAAATTATTCCATAAAGGACCAAACTGTAAATATTTTAGGTTCATGGGCAAAATGGTCAATTCAGGTCATAACTGGTCAATTCTGCCATTGTAGTGCTGAGCACTACAGTGTAAACACTACATAAACAAATTGGTGTAGCTGTGTTCCAATTAAACTTTAAGAGCAGGGTGTGATGATTCAAGTCTGTAATCCCAGTCCTCGGGATGCTGAGGCAGGAAGACTGGGAGTTTGAGTCCAGTCTGGGCTACATGGCCAGACCCTGTTTCAAAAAACAAAAATAAGCAGTAACAACATCAACAAAAAAGCCATCAGGTTAAAGGCTGGTTGGCCCTTCAACCATAATTATATGTAATTATATGGTTTGTATAATTACAAACAGGACTGTAGAGTGTGGAAAGTCTTTTCAGTTGAGACTTGAAACTCCAAAGCCACACAAGAAAAACCAGTGGTTCAACTGCAAATTTAAAACATCTGTAAGGCCAAAACAGTACATTAAACAAAGTCAAAGATAAATGAAAAGCCACAAATAGGTTTATGCAACTCATTTCTCAAGGGGATAAAATCTCAAATATGTAGAACCTTCTGGAAACGCTCTCCTTCTCTGTCACTTTTTTCCTCTTAGCAATGAAACTTTCCAAAAGAAATCTTTATCTCCAACATCTCTCTCTCTCTCTCTCTCTCTCTCTCTCTCTCTCTCTCTCTCTCTCTGTCTCTTTCTCTCCTTCTCTCCTTCCCTCTCTCTCTGCCCAAGCCAGTGGTCAGTGTCAGCCCACTTTTCTGCAGCAGGCTTCTAAGTTCTGATATTCCTCTATCATGGTTCCCTCCATCTCCCGCTGTCTTGTCCTCCCTTTTCATTCCTGGTCTCTCAGTGTCAGCTCACTGTAGGGCTTGACTTGGGACTATCTTGTCTTTTTCTTCACTTAGTTGCTTGGTGATCTTATCTATGTCACAACTTTAACTGCCATCAAAATGCATCTGCTCTGGAATTGCTGGCTGAAAGCTGGATCAGGCCCCTTACCTCCTGATTGGTATGTGACTGGCGTCATCCTTCAGGGAGGTCATGAAAACTGGGCTAGATTTCATGTCCCAATCCCAGTCCCAATCTCCCGGGCTTCCCCATGTCAGGTTCAGCCACTCACCCTTGTACACCAAATAAAGAAACATGGAGAAGGGTAGAAAAAGGAGATTTATTACTGACCCAGGACACATCATGGGAAGAGGTAAAGTATGCCCTAAGCCCAACTCCACCCATCTTCACAGTATACATATGAGCTTTAATGTTTAAAAGGCAAGGAATTAAGGCAGGAAACAAAAAATATGCATAGTTAAACAGTCCCAGTCACAGGTGTGTTCCAGTGGTTGAGTGGAGTCCTGGTTGAACATTATCTCAGTCCTTGTTCTTTGAGGGTTTCAAAGAAGTTGTTATCACTGTCATCACTTGGTGGGGAGGAATCTGGTCCCCATAAAATGACTAATCTTGCTCTTGGGAGCTAGTGATTACTCCAGCTCTGGGTGAGTCCCCTCATTTTGGAGGTGGTCTGTCTTCGGAGGCTCACAGTTGCTTGGGGGTAGTTTCAGTTCCTTGTCATAAAGATGTTATCTATCAGTTCTGTCCTTCTTTGATTCTAAGGTGGCAGCAAGAGAGAACAGTTCAGACCAAAGGACAACATGTACAAAGTGGAGGCAGGGATGCTAAGATTTCTCCTGGTTTCAGTTAATTTGTGGGCCTAAGGGGTCAGTGCTTTTCAGCAAAAGCAGTTTAAGCATTTCTTACAATCAGACCTCATAGACATACCCAAATCTCCATTTGTCTTCAACTGAGCTCTCAACGTCAAGCCCCACTCCTATTCCCCATTAAAACTGGGGGCAACTCCATCCAGAAGTCATCCTTATTTCTGTTCCTTGTTTCTCCCACATTCTTAGTTCTATCTTTAAACTGTATCTAGAATCCAGCCATTTCCCACCTCTTCCCCACTGCCATTGCCACAAGTCACCATGACAGCTCTACTGATCACCCAATCCCTCTCCTCCCACCCATGTCCCTCTGCCTCATACCCTGCAACAACTCCAATCTCTACTTCCATCTACCAAATACGTTGAGGGCCCATGTGACCTCTCCTCCTCTTCCACTTCTGAGACCTCATCTTCCATTATTTGCTCCTCCCTCACTTTGCTTCAGCCACACTGGCATCCTGGCTGGTGGATGCACACACTAGGTTCATGCCCACCTTAGCGCTTCACATCAGTTTGTCTCTGTCTCATACACTCTGCTCTAGTTATTTACATAGCTCTGCCCCCCTACTGTCTTCAAGTCTGTGCAAATATCACCATCTGCCACACCTGTCTGAGTACCCACCCCTCCTCAGCCCCCACTGCCACTTTCAATCTCCCTTCTTCCAGAGAATTCATGGCTGTCCAGCAAAACACATCAGGTAATCACTACCATATTTATTAGTTACTTCCTTTGAAACCATAAGCCTACAGTGTCTGGCACATAGCAGGTCCTCAAAATATTTATTAAAAGAATGAGTAACACTGACTTTAACAAGATCAACAACCCAGAATATTAAGCAGCACCTTACAAAAAGGGTAAAAACGGTTTGGAAGTATGTAAGAAAATGCTTAATTTTACTTATAATAAAAGAAGTGAAATCTAAAGTACCTGGAAATACCCTATTTTTAGCTGTCACATGATCAGAACCCAAAATGTGACCACACTGTGGCTTTGGCCACAATATTCTGGATACCAATATTTTGGATTGTTAGAGGAAGTGGGACTTAGTAAATCCACTATGTAGCAATTTGTCAAGTACATAGAAGACTGACCAATGTCTTAGCTGGGTGTGGTAGCCCATGTCAGCTACTCAGGTGGAGTTGGAAAGGATGATGGTTTGAGGTCAGACTGGGCAAAAAGTTAGCAATATCCCATCTCAACAAATAAGATGGTCACTGAGGCATCTATAATCCTAGCTATGTAGAGGTAGGAGCATCCTGTTCTGAGGCCATCCCTGGGCAAAAGCATGAAACTGTATCTGAAAAATAACCACAGCAAAAAGGGCTGGGAGTGTGGCTCACGTGGTAGAATTCCTGCACAGCAAACATTAAGGCCTTGAGTTCAAACTCTGGTAGTACCATATGCATCACACACACACACACACACACACACACACAAAACCACAAAGACTTACAAATATCTTTTGAATTTATAATCCTATTTCTGAGAAATTTTCCTACAGATGTATCTGTACCTGTAATAAATTACATATTTAAAAATTATTAATTTCAGTACTATTTAATAGGAACAGATAATTAGCAACCTAAGTTTCCAATAAAAGGACAAAATAAATCATAGTATATCCATACAATGGAAACATTTAGAAATGACTAACTGCTTAACAAAATGGTTTTAAAAAACCCCAAAAGATTAAAAATGCCTTTTAAGCTCTAAAATGGAAAGATGTCTAAGACACAGTATTAATAATAAAAAAAGATGAGCAGTGTGTATGGTATGCTCCTTTTGTTTATTAGAGAAGAAAAATATAAGAACATATATTCATTTTAGCTTTAATTTGCATAAAGTCAACAAAGATTCACAAGAAATTAATAAAAATGATCAGTGAGGTGGGAGGCAAGAAATGGGGCAAATGTTGATAGGGCTTTTCAAGTTGCATCTTTTTAAGAAGAATTTCTACTTTCAATTATGTGTATGCATTGCCTAACTTCAAAATCAATATAAAATGAATGCAAATGTAATAAACTTACTAAGAAATTAATCCTCAGATTATTTCAAAATCAAACTATGCTATTGGGTTATCACCTTTTATCTTTCTCAAACTGTGCTTCTCTGCTAAAATGACTATGTACTGTCTTCTGTGGTATATGAAATAGGAATTTTGTGTGCTCAGTATCCCTTGCACTTTCTGGCATTAAAGCGAATGGTGCTGTTTTTCATCCCGCTTCTCACTACTGCCACCGAGAGGTCCCATCCCAAGGGGTTGCTGCTCCATGTATTGTCATTTGCAAAGCCTTATGTGGCCCATGGGAACAAAGGTGTCAAAGAAAATAATTATATTAATTTTATTATTGCTAAAACCCTTCTGGGAGGGTGAATGGAGGAGATGAAAGTGAGGGAATATGGTTATATATATATAGTTATTTTCCCCCATCAACTTGTCCAAATGTAAACTAAATGAATAAAAAGACTTTCTATTTCATTTTTTAAAAACCCTTCTATAGTTGCTATTTTTTAAAATTCTTTTGAGGCATACAACTAAAAGAAAATACTCATATGTGAGATAAGTAATAAACTAGTGTTTGCGTACATGTAGGTGTTTGTTAAAGGAAGTTACTATAATTAAAAATAAATTTTAGAAGGGAAACAAAGCATGTTAAACTGCTTTCTGAGGCTTGCTGGAGAAAAAAGTGTTAAAACTCACATATTGATCTCTATGCCTGGCTATAGTCAGTTTCCATTTGAGGAAGTTATTTGCTGGATTTATAAAAAAAAAAACCTTAAAAAATATCCTTTGGCTACAAATTATGTATACTGGCAGCCAACAAGTCTTTATGGGGCACCTATAAAGAGCCGGGTATTACTTTATGTTTTGAGACTATCATGGTGAACAAAATATCCATCCCTGTTCTCATGGAGCTTACAATGATGAAACATTAGAACATCCCACAAGAAATAACACAAGTGATTTTATGTGTAAGTGGACAGTTAGAGCCGTGAGAAGATCTTTAAAGGGAAAATTTCAGTGTGCTGTGGGACCATGCAATGAGGTGAGGCAAAGAAAAGGTAATCTAGATTGAGGGGCATATGCAAGGGCCTTGGGCAGAAAATAGATTGTAATATTAAATACCCTCAAATTGTTTACTATGTTTACTAACCCGTGATTTATGTTAAATACTTAAGTTATATCTCAGAGGATTGCATACAGCCTATAAAGGGCCAGAGAGTTAATGTTTTAGAGTTTTGTGGACCATGCAGCTTCTCACATTTTTCATTATATCAGGAAAATAGGCATAGATGATATATAAATGAATGGGTATGGCTGTGTTCTGATAAAACTTTATTTGCAAAAAATCGGATGGTAGGGAGGTGGTTCATAGGTTGTAGTTTGCCAGTCCATATTCTAAATTATAGCAGGCCCTTCTAAAACTCAGTTGTAAACCTCAATTGCATAAAAATATTTTTCTAATCAACAAGTATTTATGAGGAATCTACTGAGTGCTAGGGATGCATTAGGAAGTACATAAAATGTAAAGTAAAAAATTCTCTTAAGGAACTAACAGTTATTAAGTTATAGATATTTAACAAACAGTAACACAATAACTAGATAATACATATGAATTAAACTGTAGCTATGTGCATTTAATTGGCAGTTCAGGGGCCTGTGAGAGCTTATAATAAGAGAACCTAATCTAGCCTAGCATACCAGGGAAATTCTCCCTGAAGAAGTAACATTTCTGCTGGAAGTGTGGCCCAAGTGGTAAAGTGCCTGCCTAGCAAGGACAAAGCCTTGAATCCAAACCCCAGCACTGCTAATAAAAGTGACATTTCAAGGTGGCACTAGGACAGTATGTAGGCATTTGCCAGGTAAAGAACTAGGACAGAGATTATCTCAGAGAGGACATGGCACAGTGAAGGCCCCAGTGTGAAAAGTGATGGACAGAAAGAAGGCCAGTGGACAAGAATGAAGAAGGAAAGTATGTTAGGTAAACCTAGGAGGTAAGTGCAGCCCAAAATGCATAAGGTCTTGTGGTTCAATGTAAGGATTTTGAAAATATTTTGGACTTGGCTGTGAGAGGAATGAATTTGATTGGCCAGTATTTGTGGAGTGGAAGGGTAAAGGTTGGGCTCAAGGTGCAGAGAATGGGTGAACAAGGGAGACTGTGGCAGGCTCAGAAGAAAAGAAGATGAATCGGAGATGGAGCCAAGTCATTGGTGAATCCATGTCACCTGCCAGGACGTGGAAAGTGATAGATTGCAGGTTCAGTAGCTCAAATCAATCAGAACCAAGATGGCAATGGTTTCATGACCAAACCTAGGCTGAGGAAGCAGAGCAAATAATAGAAATAAAAAGTAGTAAAAGTAGCAAAAAGTCACACTATGAGCTTTCCTCTTTTGGTCAAAATAAAGAATCTGAAAGTGGATTTACTCTCTCCTCTGAAACAAAGAGAACCTTAGATAAAGATATGTAAAACAACACTGAGCACACTGGATGTCAGCCAATAAAGGACAATGATCTCCTAGAAATGGAAAACAAATGAGGGGAGCTGGCAATAGCCCCAGCTGGTTGCCTGAAGAATTGCCCAGGTTGCAGTGCAGAGGGAGTAGAGAGTCAGCTTGGGAGAGGAACTGGGACTGGACATGTGGGGCGCCAAGGCAGTGAGATTATCAGGGAAGAGAGAGAATGCCCTGGGGTCTGCGGTGTCTTCCCTGATAACCAGGTTGAGTACTGAACAGATCATGCACGGGAAGAAACCACTCAAGACCGAGAAATGGTTCACACAAGAGGATGCAAGTAAAGAGGGTCGGTGCTCACAGAGTGCTGGGGGTAGTACTTGTCTCAACAGGCAAGAGGGAAAACAGCTCACTTTGGGGGACACCAGTTATCAGTTAAAGATAAAAGTTTCCAGCTTCAAAAATGGGGGAACATTTAATCTAGACTAAAGACAGCTCTGGAACCACCTGACAAAACTGAAGTGCAAGACCCAAATGGACAAAACTGTTTCCAAGTTTTTAACTGTGTCCCAGAACAAAGCTCAAGAATAATGATAGGGATGCAAAAATACCCAACAAACAGCAAGGCAAAATTCATAATGTCTGGCATCTGATAAAAATTATGAGGCACACAAAGAAGGAAGCTCAATCAGCCCAAATACCATGGAAATGACACAGATGACAGAAGTTAATAATGATATGTTTTCAGCTGGGCATGGTGGCTCACGTCTGTAATCTCAGCACTTGGAAGGCTAAGGCAGGAGGATGGTGGGTTTGAGGCCAGCCTGGGCCACCTAGCGAGTCCAGCATGGGCTATGCAGCAAGATCTTATCTCAAAAAATGATGGTAATAATAATATATTTGAAAGTTAGTGTAAAAATAAACATGTTCAGACATGCAGATATAAAAGAGACTCACATTGATGAAAGTTACATTGTCTAAGGTGCAAAATCACTGAATAAAATTGACAGTTGTCACAAACTTCAGCAGAAAAGACTCAAAGACAGCAATATAAGCTATCCAAAATAAAACACAGAAGAAAAAAAAGGGCAAAACAAAAATAGGCAATTGGTGAACTATGGGACAATATATACTTACCGTGTGACTTCATCATTCTGCTCTTACGTATTTTCCTATGAGAAACAAAGCTTATGCCTGCACAATGACTTGTAAACAAATGTTTATTTATAATAGTCCAATCTGGAAACAACTTGAAGTCTATGAGCAGCTGAATTGATCACAAAATTTGAGGTATGTCATACAACGGAAAATTCCTTAGCAATAGAAAGCATGAGTTATTGCTATATCGGCAGATTTAAGCACAATGAAGCCGAGTGAAAGAAAAAAAAAGAGTATAAGTTGTAGAGCTATATTGATGTACAATTCTAGATAAGGCAAACAAATCTACAGTGCAGGAAGCAGCTCAATGGAGGGAGGGTAAATAGAGGCAGAAGGGAGGAATACCTAAGGTACTTTAGGAAATTGAGGGGGTGATACACATATATATTTGTCATTTTGATTGTGGTAATAGCTTTGTGAATATACATATATATATCCATATTCATAAATACAGCCAACTAAATATTTTAAATATTTGTATCTTAGAATATTTTAATGATATCTCAAAAAAGTCATTGAAAGACTAGAGGTGTGGCTGAAGTGGTACAGCACCTGCTTTGCAAGCAGGAAGCCCTGAGTTCAAACCCCAGTGCCACCAAAAAAAAAAAAAAAACCATTGAAAAGAATCGTATAAACAAACAAACAAAAAAAGCAAAACCTTGACTTTTAAACAAAGGAGAAAAATGAGGTAGCAGCTAGGGGATGCTATATTGAGTGACAGTTGGTTTTGCTTGTTTAGGGGGCTTTGATTTGGGTTTGCTTCTTTCCTGAAACAAACCCAAGCAAGTTTATAAGCTGAGGGAGGGAACAGGAAATGACAGGCACCAGGAACAAGAGGTGGCAATTGATGGAACAAAGTTCTGAGAGAGACAGGATATTCAGAACCCAATGCCAGACCATGCAGCTTTGACTAGAGAGAAAAGGGACAAGGACATAAAGATGCTACAGGGCACAACACTCCCTGCTTTTTATTCTCCAAAGGCTGGACTCTGAGAATAAGTTCTTATTCTGAAGTGCCAATAACATTACTTTAACATAAGCTAATCAAATTTTCAGTGCTTCGCATTCAAGGGTGGTTACCTCCTTAGAAGTTATTTCTCCCAAATTCAATAACTCCTGCTAAGTCCAGGTTTTAACTGACATGAATCTGTGATACAGTGTAAAAATAAGATTATTTGATTGAGCACTGGACTGTGTCTTTCTCCTTATTAAGAAAGGGTTCTTCACTTAACCAATTTGCCTGTGGTCTCACAGCTTTTGAATACCAGAGCCAGCATTCAAGCCAGGTCTGTGTGACCCCAAAGTGCTGGTTCCTAAGTTGGAAGCCAAGTCCCAAGTCTTTTCCTTCTTCAGGTAATTCAGTCCCTTTAGACATTCATTTCTGCTGTTCAATGACAAAGTTGAACCAGATGATCTCAGATTTCATTTACAGTTAGAAATATTTGTTAACTTACACTGAAATGGTAAAATATATTATATGTGTTATCTACAAACAACTATAATAAAATACATTGGTTCTTTTAAAAAAAAATAAGAAAGGGGTCTTGAGTTAGATGTTTTGGTCTTTCACCAATGGTTCTCACATAAGCAACCTTGAGAAGCCTGATATTTGTGTCCCTGGCATGTTTTTATGAAATAAAAAAGCCAGTTCTCTAACTGAAAGAAAGGTCGACCTTCAAAATTATAAATTGATTATATACAGTCACACAATCTCTCTCTCTCTCTCTCTCTCTCTCTCTCTCTCTCTCTCTCTCTCACACACACACACAATTGCTTGCTCGCTAGTATTGATATTTAATATAGCATTATCTGAACAGCACAAAAACAAAGTGTCATTTCACAGAATCTCTTGTCATTTTAGCATGACCATAACGTGTTAATGCCTTACTCTCCCAAAGTATCATTTTATTTAGAAAGATTCAGACTTCCAGAGACACTGATTTGGGAACTTTAAGATTTTAGTCCACGGTATAAAATTCTGATCCTGTAAAAATAACTTCTGTATCTTTCATAGTCTTTCAACAGGTTTAAGGAGATGCACAAATTAATGTCGGTCATTTGTACTTAGGACTTCACAAAAGCTGGCAGATAAGGTAGAAATTGTTGCTAGTTTAATTACCGCCACTTTGGATCAACTCTGTAGACGCTGGACACAGGGTTCTTTTCCAGCAAACAGGAAAGTGGGTTTACCGGGGGTTCCCCCTGTGGAGAGTTTGGAGTTGCCCCAGTAATTCAGGTAGTGACCCAGCCCAGTTCTTTTGAGTTTGGGTGAGGACTTGGGGAGGGCTAATCTTCTAGAAAAACTAGCTGGGGAAAGGGGCCAAGCCATGGATGCTGATCCTCAGTTCCTGGGGGGGCCGCATTTGGGACCTTCCAGCTCAGAACTTTGGGCAGCCTCTTCTCTCCTGCTTTGCCGGCAGGAAAGACATGTGCGGCAGTTGTCTCGCTCCGAAAGCGCGTAGTTGTGCCGCGTGCGGGTGCTGAGCGCTTTGCTGAGATGTCCACCGAGTACCGGATTCTGGTACCCGCTACCCCAGCGCCTAACCCGTGCATCCCGGCAACAGGGATGATCCGGGCTGCGCCTCTCTCTAGCAGGACTAGACGTGAAGGACAGCAGGACGCGGACGCCGCCCGCCGAGGAAGGCACTCAGGCTGTAACGCGGTCCGGCGCTCTTGGAGTGCGCTGGCGGCTTGCTCTTGCGGTCCCAGGCCCTTCTTCTCGGGGTAGAGCTTGGGGCTGGAGAGTTGGGGTGTGGGTGGTTCCTGAAGACTACATTCGTGCGGCTGTTACTCCAGCCCCTCTCCCCGCCGCTCGGGGGCGGGAAGTGGCGGGTGGGAGTCACCCAAGCGTGACTGCCCGAGGCCCCTCCTGCCGCGGCGAGGGAGCTCCATAAAAGCTCAGTTGCGACCCGCTCTCTGCACCCCACCGATCGGCTCTCACCCCTCGCAGAGGCGCGCTCCACAGCACAGCACTCGCCGCCCAGCCACGCCCGCCCGCCAGCCACGGTGAGTGCCAGGACCGGTTTGGGAAGGGGCGGGAGCTGTGGGGGTGCCCATGAACTTGCCCGGGGCGCCATCTGCGGAGCCCTGGAGGGTCGCACCCGGCTCCCCAGCCTCTGCGCTTCTGACTTTGGTGGTTTGCTAGCTTCACGCCCAGACGCCCGCCAGCCTGACTTGGTGGCTAAATTCCACTTTTCCCCTTTGGTGCCCTCTGATTGTCCATCTGTCCGTCTTCCGGACCTACCTGCCTCGGGATTGTTTCTTGGAGGGTATAGAGAGAGAACATGGGATCCCCATCCCCGAACAGCTGACGATCTCCCCAGATCATCCCCCCAGGAAGCCCAGATTGCGGTGAGAAGGAGGGAGGTTTCCCAGGGAGCGCCCCCGAGTGAGGAATCCCCACGGTGGGAGCCTCGCGCCCTGACATCTCCAGGATCCTTAGGATCAACATGAGACTAACTAGTTCGGGGAGAAATCCTCTTCGCACCCCAGCTGACACTCCTAGGGCTTCACTGTCCAGACCAAAAGTGGCAGGGAAGAAAGTTTTCTTCTCCAAAAAGGGGCTGGGGAAGAGGGGAGGCAAGTGATCAGAACTTGTGATTCTGTCTTAAAAGTGTTTAGAGTGGCGGGCCCCCACCCTCTGCCTTTCAACGAGCGACTCTTCCTTGTTGAGACTTGGAGCGAAGTTCCGGGGGAATTCTCTCGCGGAGCAGAGAGGCCTGGCCAGGACACATGGTGTTCTGAGCCTGCGAAATGGTGCTCTGCTCCCTTCTGCCGGACTGGGACAAAAGAGGATCGAGGGTCGAGGGTGGTAGGGAAGAGGGCAGCAGGCGGACGTCCTCTGAATCCCCAAGTCCCCTCCACTGTGCCTTCTGTGCCGGCAGATGCTAGGAAGCAAGCGACTGGGGCTGTCCGGACTGACCCTCGCCCTGTCCCTGCTCGTGTGCTTGGGTGCTCTGGCCGAGGCCTACCCCTCCAAGCCGGACAACCCGGGCGAGGACGCGCCGGCGGAAGACATGGCTAGATACTATTCTGCGCTGCGACACTACATCAACCTCATCACAAGGCAGAGGTGGGTGGGACCTGCAGGACTGACCCCGTGAGCGCCATCTACACCTGCAGATCCTGGGGATTATAGGCGACAGGGACCATTTCTTTTTCTTTGCCATATCTCAAGTCTAGATAGTGTCAGGCACATACTCAGCTTCAGGTAAATGTGAGCAGATTCTCTCTCCAAGTACAGTCACAAAGTGGTGATCAAAGATTCAGGTCCTCCAGGATATGTGTCTCTGACCTCCCGTCCCCCTAGCCCCTGTCTCTTTTTTTGTTTTTTAGCAGATGGGGGCCTGTTTAGCAACTTTGATGGGATAGTGTCTAGTGAAAAGGACAGGGGTGCAGCTGGGAAGTGATGTAGGAAGAAGAGTCAACCTGATGTCTTGGGAAAACAGGACAACCACCAAAGAAAGCCAAAGAGCAAACAGTCAGGCTACCAAAGAGGTGATGGACTTTCCAGGGTGAACTGAGTGACAATATTTGGGAAAAGACAAATACAACTATGTATTTCTTTTCCCCTGTAAAGCATTTTTGACACTCTCTGCCCCATGCTAGAGAATCCCAGTCCCAGTACTTAGAGATTTAGCATGAAAACAGTTGATCTAAAATGCACATTTTCCTGGAGGTGTGGCTCAAGGCGTAGAGTACCTGGTTTGTAAGCATGAAGCCCTTAGTTCAAACTCTGGTCCGACCAAAAATAAATAAATTAAATGCAGAATTTCGTCATTCTAGCAGGGAAGTTCTGAACAGAAAGTGCCCACTTACTTTATTAAAAAAAAAAAAGCTCATATTGGTGTAGTAACTCTGCAATAAATGCGGGAATTGTGTGGAACTGAAAAACGGTAAATTTTATTCTGAATGACCAGAAAGTCAAAATGAAATACCACATTTTCACTTTCAGCATTGAATATTAAGCAAAAAATCAAATTCAAACTATTTTAGAAAAAAACTTGAGATGTAAAGTTTGTTTCCAAAATTGTTACATTTTAGTTCTAACTCATTTAGTACTGTATTTTAATTGTTGGGATCAAATGGTAAGGACCTGTGAGAGATGAGTGCTTTTGAAGCGTTAGTGTGACATAACATGTTTCAATTATGTGTTGTAAAAGAGTGGGGTTCGTTTGGGGGAGTTAAGCTACATTTTTATAGTTTACAAGTTGGGGAATGGTTGGAAAGGATGCAAAAGAAGAATTTATACTGCTGAAATCAAGTTTCCTTCTTTCCATTTTATAAGAAGGTGTATTATGACATCCCCAAATGCCTTATGAAAAAATACTGATTGCTATAGGATCAATGAACAAATAATATTGGTTCATAATCTTTTGAAATCTGATCATTCTAACTAGCAAAAAGCAAGAGTATTTTCAATCCTAATCAACGTCCCAGAAAATTAATTGCTTCAAATTCTTGTTTTTGCTATTATACAGCCCAGAGAAAGTAATTTATAAAAATAAAAATAAATAAATAAATAAATAATATTTTTTAAAAATATAAAAATAAATAATATATTAAAAATAGAAATAATAAAATTTATAAAAATAAAAAAGATATTACTTATTTTTTTCCCTCAGAAAACTTTTGTTAGTTATGGCATAATATACAGTAGAACCCATTTTTGCGAAATGGATTGCTGTAAAGCTTTGCTATTGTATAAAGCTTTAGTATTTAAAATGTTTTCCTGGCATTTCATTCAGTTTGCCTCAAAGTTTTGAAGTGAGTATAATTATCTCCATGTTACAGATGGTGAAACGAAGGACATTTTATGGAATTTTTTAAGGGGTTATGGAATTGGAGCCCTGGAATAGATTTCCTTGGATGTGGTCATGACCATTTACAGTCAATGTGATTTCCCCTTGAGTTTCATAGGAAGAGATTCAGGTTAGACAGGAATGAACTGGTCCTTGAGGCAGTTGCTTATCTTAATGAAAATCCCTGCTTAGAAATTATCGTAGGCTCCTAATCTACTCACATCTTCTCCACTGTGCACTCACTGACTTCTCACCAAAGATGTGCACTCATATGCACAGTATGTGCTTTTGAAAATCAGTGTCATTTGTGATTATGTTTTTAATTCTGCATGCGTGGTCACCCAAAGGCATTCTCTTTCTTCTTTTCTCTACTCAGTCTATTATGTTTTTAACTGTATATGTTCCCGGCTCATTGCTTCTGAAAGTTGCACTGTTTGTTCCAGAGTGTGAATCTATGACATTTTGCTTATATACTTCCCGAGATCAATGGTTCTAGGCTGGGGTGATTTTGTGCTTCTCAGGACATTTTTCAATGCTTAGAGACATTTTTCATTGTCACGACTATAGGTGGCTGCTATTGTCATCCAGTGTATAGAGGACAAGGATGTTCCTAACACCCTTGCACGCAGCACGGTCCTCTATATTAAAGAATTATCTAGCCCTAAATGCCAGTAGTGCAAAGTTGAGAAACTTAGTCCAAGATTAGTGTTTTTCCAGCCTGATTTCCCATTAGAATCACCTGAGGAGCTTTTAAAATAGACTGACATTGGCCTTCTCCCCTGACGAATTAAATTAGACTCTATGGGGGCAGGGCTTGGGCTTTATAGTGTTTTTTTTTTTTTTTTTTTAAAAAAAGCTTTTCAGGTGATTCTAACGGGCAGACAGGTTTGAGAATCTTTGCCCTAGAGACTAAAGCTTTGGAAGTAGAATCCTTGTAGAGAAGAAGGATAATCCAGAATTAATTAGAGAATGAAGAGGAGTGAGCGAGCATGCTGTCCTGGATGCTAGATTTTGACTATGCAAATCCTGCCATTCCTGTGGTAAATTCTTTACCGGTAAATTGGAGAAAATAGTTGGCAGTTCTTTTGCTCAGTAGAGCTTGAGGAAGATAAGTAAATTAAGATTTGTCCAAGAGTTTTAAGATTAGCAAATCAACTGAAGGACAGGATAACTAAGTATAAGAAGCAGCCTACAGTCTGGCATGACACCTCCAGAAAGTCTTTGAGAAAATCTTACATGTGAGGAGACAGTAGTGGACTGAGGGATTGTTTTGTTTTTGCTTCTCTTGAGGCTCAGCAAAGGGAACCTTTCCCAAACATTTGGCTTTAGTTGTGCTTGCCAGTCATTAGAGCATACCCTTTGTCAGCTTGTTTGGCTGTTGTACCTATTAGTTAATCCAGGCTAAGTTTTCATTTGTAAACAAGATGACAGCTTTCTCTTTTCTGAAAAAGGAGAAAATAATGTAAATTGGTGTAGACTTTAGCAGTGTCCTAGAACAGATAGCTTGCTCTCTCCTGGCAGGTAAATGAAACCTTGTATTCATGTATTGTCCCAACCACATCTTGAAACACACAAACACACACACACACACACACACACACACACACACACACACACACACATTTATATGGACTAGTAGTAGTCTCAGGGAAGGTTTTTAGCTCTTAAATCCTCAAATAAATATGGAAAATCTAAGACCAGGCTATGTCAGTAGCTGTAAGTGTGGGGTGCATTTCAACAGCAGCAACTTCTGTTTGTGTATCACTTTGTCACCCTCAAAGCATTGGGACTCACATTTTCACAAAGACTGTGATTTAAGCAGGGGTTATGATTTATTTTTATGAATGAGAAAAATTGATTGGAAGACACGGGTGTATCTTAAACATCGTCATGCTGTCAGTTCCCCCCCCATGCCTGCCCAGGACTGTTTCTAGAATACCATCTGGTCTCTTTGTTAAGATTGAAACTGCTGTGTATCATTAACACCACAGCCAATCAACTTGGAAACATTTTAAATCATGCTTTAGTATTTTTTAATTTCCTGTCACCTAGTAATAAAATTATGTCAATATGTGTTGCATTGGCGGCAAGATTTTGGCTAGGAATTTTGGTTTACTTCCAATAATCTGCTGAATTATTAAGCATTTAAGCAAATTTAAATGTGTCAAACATAAATCGTATCTATGATAATGGTTCTGGTGATATACATCTTATACACCTGGATTACTTGTTCACAGATGAACAACAGAAAGCAAATTTTAGGCTTAATATCCCAAATAGGAAATTATCCTTTTTTTCCTAAAGGTTTTTAATGGCTATCCCAAACTTGCTTTAAAAGGCTTTTCTTTCTTTTTTTCAGATATGGAAAACGATCTAGCCCTGAGACACTGATTTCAGACCTTTTAATGAGAGAAAGCACAGAAAATGTCCCCAGAACTAGGTATGACAAGGTTTATGGTGGGGACATTGTTGCAAAGGTCAAGATGCCCAGGGAAAGGGAGTCAGAGAAAGCTGGTGGGCTACTGGTAAACCTCTAAATTTCTGTGGGATGACAATTTCTAGTCCACATTATTTGGTGCTCTTTTGAAAATTCCAAATCTAAGGAAATTTTAGCTCAGAAATTACTCTGTATAGAATTTCTAACATTGTTAGAACTGGGGAGAATGTAGTAAGTCCCCATCTCTAAATAGATAGTCCCCAACTATCCACCTTTGGCTGGGATAATTGTTAGTTTTCACACACTAGGTTGAGTCCCCAGATGACCTAGGCTATATCCCTCATGTATTGGACTGTAGCCTTATTTTTACATGAATATCAATAAATCAGGTGCTCCTGATGACTTTTGGCATATTTTAGTTCGATATAGTAATTTGTTACAGTCATTGGATAACCATTGAATGACATATTATTCTTAGGAGCCTAATCTGTCCCTGTGGTACTTTCTGTGGTGTGGCTCTGGCTTGGGCAGAGGTGCCCACCAAAATCTAGGTATTCACTATGGGGCTAGAATGGTCTGGTGCATCCTGCATGAGGAAAGAGTACTGCTGAACGAATCCTAACTCGCCTCCATTTTCATACGCCTCTCCTCCCCAACCCTGGCTATGCTGTCCTCCCCTGGAGCCTCTCTACAATAAGATCACAGTGCATGGGTGCCACTTATGTCCCCATCCACTGTAGATTGGTTGCCTGAAATCTGAACTCTACAACATCAAGAACCAAGTTCCCCAGAAGAGGTCACTAGCACACTTGCTCAGGGAATGTGACTGGAGTGTCACTCTTCATGGAGGTTTTCCCTGGAAAAATCCATGGGTGATGGGTGACAGCTGGGCCAGCCACCTCCTCCTCCCACCCACCCTCAGTTCCCTTGTGAAATGGCCAGCAGAAGAGAGGGTGGAAGGGGGTGGAGTTGGAAGATTTGTTTTCTCTGAGGGAAATAATGATTTGAACTGGAGTAAAACTCCAGTGCTCTTGTACCTAGAGGTACCAACCCAGATGCAAACAGTCAGTGCAAGAGGAATGATGGGAAATTCATAAGAAATGGGACCCTTTCCATGTGTCATTGATGTTTGTCACAAGGAGAAATTTAGGATAAAATGATACAGACCTACTTAGAACTGTGTTACTGGTTTTGTTTTGTGGCCTGGAATAACACAGTGCATGAAATAAAGTTAATTGCACCCTGATTGACAGGCTCAATCATGTGCAATTACAAGGAGACAAAAGTTCATAGCCTTGAAGTTGCCTGTGAATGCTGGTTTATTGAAAAAAGGCTCTTTATAGTCTAACAAATAACATCCCACTACATAAACGGGCTTGCAGGGAAACGGAAGTGTATTCAGAGCTGAGTAACACTAACTTTCTTGTTACAGTTTCATGTGATTCCTGTAGTTTTTGATCTTCAGAAAGATTGTGAAGTTCCTCAGCTCTTTGATATGTACAGAACCTTTAAAATACTTGCCAGAAGACTCCAGTTCACATGAGTGAAAGCCACTCAGCTGGGTCTTTGCACATTATACTGCCATCTCATGTCCTGCTATTCCTGTTACACATGGTCTCTTATTTAGAGAGCTAACAGAACTAAGTCTCACTCTTTCAAGCTCCCAGGAAGCAGGTTAGCATCTCTTACATGCCTTGCTTCCTGTGTTTTGCAGGCTCGAGGACCCTTCCATGTGGTGACGAGACACGAAACCTGCTCTCCAGGCTTTTCCTATTTTCAATGCATATTTCATCCTGTAAAACTAAGAGACTTCCTGTCCCACCAATGCATGCAGCGATTGTGCTGAATTTTGCAATGTTTTTCTTTGTCATCATTGTACATATGTGTGTTTCAATAAAGTATCATGCATTCGAAAGTGTGTTTTCAGTGAATAATCTGTTATTACAATAGAGAGAACTAAGTTTTTCATTAAATTATAATCTCCCTCAAGTGGCAGACTTAGGACTTGTTTCACTTATGTTAAAGCAGTAGTATGAAAAATATAAAGGTATGAATATTTATGATGAACAATAGTCTGTGTGAGTGTGTAACATAGAAGTATGTAGACACATAGATCAAGGAAATGTTAATTTGGAAATATTTTCTCAACTCTCTCCCCCATTCACATGGAATCTTTATTAATTGTAATAACCTGTGGCATCAGCAGAAGGGAATGCTGTCTCACAGAATTTTCAGCAAAATGTCCTCTATTCCTCTAACATGGCAGCCACTAGCCACGAGTGGCTTGTGAGCACTTGATGTGATTAATGTAAATAAGAATAGAGTTTTACACTTTATGTAATCTTATTGAATTTGAATAGCTACATTTTGCTAGTGACTACCACATCAAACAGCTGCGGTTTACACGTCTGTTTAGGTCACCACTCTTAGAATTTGAGTCAAAAACATACTGAGCGGGATGACTACCTTCTCGCACGACGGGGGTCACACTAATTTACAGTTACCTAAAGGTTATTCAACTTTCTCTTTTTTCAAGTACCAATTTGCATAGGGTAGTTTAAAATTAATATTAGATTCTTACATGCAATTTCTAAATCAAAGAAAATGAGTCTCACCCATACTAGTACTTTGTACAATACTATAAAGAATATTCAAATTGTCTTATGTAACATCTTAAAATTGCTTGCAAAAATCCAAGAATAACAGTATACAGTCATGTCCTGCTTACTAATGGAGACGGATTCTGAAAAATGGGTCTTTCTGTGGTTTTGTCTTGGTGTGAACATCACAACTAAGGTGGCTATGATGTTACCAGGCAATGCAGAATAATTTTAAGGGATTGCTGTCATATGCGTTGTCCATCACTGAACATGTGGCACATGACTACTCATCATGACTTAGAGAATCATTTCATGTATATAATACTCTCTGTACATAAAGAATTCTGACATTCTCTCAGCCAATGAAGTTCAGTATGCCACAAAATATAAATCCCTTTAATTAAACTAGGATGAAATTGTTCTGTGATTTTCCAAGATCCTTTCATTTCTTTGTTCTCTTACTAATATGGATGTGTAAAAATGGTTTTAAAAATCATCAAAGATTGAATAAGTCATAATGTATTATTATACAATGTCAGCAATCTTTATTAATGCACTATATTTAGAGATTTTATTAAATGTAGTATTATGCTAAAAAAATGTTGATTCAAAGATCCGTCTGCAAGCACAGATATGCTGAATGTTCTTCGCCACATATAGAACTCTTGGTCACATGGAGCAGAACAGATAGGAGTGATATATATGAGCCACTGAAAGATGATCCAGAAATTTCATTTTAAATAAAAAAAAAACCTTAAACTCTAACCCACCAAACCTAAATGTCTGGAAATCTTGACATTAAACAAACTACATTTTACCCACACCCAGCCCCTGGCCTGACTGCCTCTTCACTTCATCTTACTAGGAAGAGAATTGAACCTTGAATTGCCTGTTCTCTGACTTTCAAATTCACTGAACTTCTGTTTTGTAACTCATGAAATGTAAATAATAATTCCTGTCTAACTTTCAATATTTGTCAAGACAAATTACAATTAAGTACTTGTAATTGCAAGGAGGATAAAGTTTTTGATAGGTTAAATTATCAATCCCTAATAAATAAGAGTTAATTTTAAGATATATAATATAGTGAACTTAAAAAAAATGCAAAACTGCATTCCAAAAGATTCTGGTAGTAGCATTTCTCAAACATTTTTAGTCTGCTGACAATCCTTAGAATAGGTTTAAAGGTACTAGATCAACTGTATGTTATTGCAAATAATAATAATAATAGTAATATTCACTCAAATTCAGTAAGAACAGTTCAACCTTCACTAACAAGATGGCTATGAGCAACCTAACAATTGCTAAGGACATAGGCAAGCATTTGTCAAGGTCTTCTGAGAACTAGTTCTGGTCTATATCCTCTGAGGCATAAACATTGTATGTAAGATGTTTGCAGATGTTCTTGTGTTTCTGTTTTGATCCTTACAGTGCCCATAACATAGTCAAGCAGAAGATTATCCCCTCAGTTTTTGTAGACAGGGAAACTGACACCTAAAGAAAGTAAGTGGCTTATCCACTTCATTCAAGTTAGTGGCACTAGACAGAGACGCTTCTGTTTGCAAGCTTGCCCTGCCTGATGGTGCTTTCCAGAATAAGTAAGCTGAAACCAAGTCACACATTATCCAGTGAAGAACATAACTCCAGCACATTTAAATGAGAGAATAACAAGAGGATTAAACTAATTGTGCAAGAGATAAAATGGGCAAAACTAGTTGAAAAAGGCTGAATAGAGAATGTAAATGTGATGCCAATGTCAGGGAAGTTGTGGGTGAGGTGACCAGCTGGGCTCAGCACAGGAGGGTCAGACCCAGCTTACCGAAAGGATATTCAGGGGTATACCTGATAGGAGCTGATGCAAAGAGATCTGAGGTTGGATTAATGAAGTAGGCCCAGACTCATTCCTTCAATAACAAGTTTTGAGCACCTAGTATGTATTGGATATTGTACTAAGCTCTGGGGATACAAAGATCAGCAATAGCTTTTTAGAGAATTTATCATACAGTGAGGGAGACAGATTGCCGTGCATTGTTGGAAGTGTAATTCTATGGATGATTATTATTTATTTTTGCACTAAGGTTTGGGATGTGGTTAAGTTCTAGAATCTTCCCACTCATCAAGCTGCCCCTTGAAGTTTCCTGACAAGGGACTGGGCCTATATGAGTCAATTGCCAAGGGCTGGAGATGTGGTTCAATTGTTAGAGAACCTGTCTAGCAACCATGAAGCCCTGAGTTCAAATCCCAGTACTGCCAAGAAAAAATTAAGCATCAATTGCCAAGTGGGAAACAAAGTGCCAGGTGGGCAAACTTCCAATGAAGCCAAATGCAAGGTTGCCTTAGTAGGCTGAGTCAGGATGCCTGACTGAGGCCTGTGCCTCCACTGTACCCCTACTTCCAAATCAAATCCAGCCTCTGGTGGACAGTGATAGGAAAAAGGAATTCTCTGGGGCACACTCCCAAATGCACTTACACAACAGCCATGTAGACAAGGGCCAGCCTGTCACATCTAACAGCTGATAGAAGAAGAAAAGCGGTGTGATGGCATGCTACCTTCCAACAGTGTCCCTGCTTGTTAGTAATGTGGTATAATGGAGCCATCAGAATAGCAAGTCCCATTCTCCGAGAAGGATACAGGAAAGAGAAGAGAACAGAAGACTCTAACACTTGAACATCTTACAGGTCCTTCAATTTCAGTGTACTCAAAACTGACATTTCCTGTTTCAGGAACAGAGTTACCTCCTCCATTCCTAACAGGAAATGGGCACCTGACCTTATGGGAGTGGAGAATGGCTCCCACCCCAGGTTGTGGGGAGCACAGGAGGCAAGACAGGCTTCTTTCGGCAGCTGAGGCTTGAGCTGAGTTTTGAAGGACAAGCAACAAATGCCAAATAGGAGAAAGAGGACATGAAGAGATGAGATAGCAACATGTATTTCGATGACTTTTTAACCGTTCCTGAGTCCCATACTGGCCTCAAACTTGCGATTCTCCTGCCTCAGTCTTGCAAGTGCTGGGAACTACAGGTATGCGCCACCATGCCCAGCTCCTCCTCTTTCTAACACACAAACATTATGCATATTTGGTTACTTTTTACCTGCATACCATAGAAAATTGTTCTTTTCTTTTCCATGCAGTACATTGGAGTCAATTATAATGCCATTAGAACTAAACAAATACATTTTCTGTTGCCATAAAGGAAAACTGTAGTTTGAATGAAGTATTGCAGTGGAATAGTCCTTTATTGTGCTTCTGGGTAGGAGGGTTATGATATTGCCTGTTACAACAATTAGCACAGTGTGAAATCACACAGAAACCTTTCCTCTTTTTAAAATTGAAATGAAATAACATATAATTAATCGTATGTGTCACCTGCACTCATTTTTTTAATGTGCAAAGTAATAGCTATCAAGTTAAGCTCATTCTTATGCTGCAGAATTGAAATGTGCAATTAGGGGAATAGGGTGACGTGTGATGATATTGCCTTGTTGCCTGACACGCAGTAGGTGCACAGAAGGAGCTGGATCAGGCTGGAGCTCACTGTGAGGATTGGGAATGACCTCAGAGAAGCGAGAATTCATGTAGTGTTTGGCGAACAACCTTGCAAAGGTGCTTTGTGAGAAAATAGCATCATTCAAATGGTTTTTCAATAGTTGCCTAGTAAATTTGAATTTTATTTATTCTAATACATACATCTTTTATATCACTGCCAAGTCTTTTCAAATCAGAGCCACCCACTAAATGAACTTGTCTCTGGGATTTAATGCAAGAATAAGTACACACATATACAATATAGTCATTCTTCCTAATAGAGTGGATTATTGAACAGGTTAAAATGGGACCAGCTGACTTCTGATGGGTTTTTAGAGTCCCAAGGATGTTATTAATTCTGGAAATACTTATTGCTACGTTCTAGGGGTGATATAAATGTGAGACAGACGATTTTCCTTCTTTCAAGACCTGGCAATTTATGAAGGAGATAGATATATGCTTAAGCGACTATAAGTCAGATTGTAATCAATGTTTAAGTAGAAGCAAGTATACAGTAAGGGTTGTGGGAGAATAAGGAGCCATCTGCACTAGTGTGTGAGGAGTGGAAAGTAGTATGTGACTTGGCTTGATTAAGGCAGCTATTTAATAGGCTGCTCTCCACCTTGGTAGATGTTAAGATCATTATTAACCACTAATTCCCAGAAACAAGGCTGAGAAGATGCTGTAGCAAGCTTCAGCTGGGACTGTGAATGCAATGCCTGGGGAGGTCAGGGTTGGGCATCCATCTTTGTGCTGATGTGGATGTGAGCTGTGATGAGAGAGGAAGGACCTGGAGGGAATATGAAAGTGTCTGATCCTCTCTGGCCGCTCATACCTCCACCCTGAAAGCAAGACCCCATTCTAGGCAACAAGGTGAGAAGAGCAAGTACCCAAAGTTAAAAGTATCATGCTTTTGAAAGATGTGATATTGTGTGCATAGGACATGCTGCCCTGGGGTGTAAGTGATAAAGTGTGACAGAGAAGATGGTTTTCTTCCCCCCCTCCCACACCCCCAGACTGCAGAGCTGTTTCACAGGTGTGACATCCAACAGCACAACAGGAGAAACTGGTGCTCAGCAGAGCAGAGTTTTCACAATGGGCTCCAGCAGTTGAGGCTGATGCAAGCAGATCACTTCTGGGGTGTTGGCTTGCGGTGTTGCCTCATTTTCCCCAGGCTGTCCCAGGTCTAGTACCAAAATTCTTGCATTCTGTGAAACCTCTCATTTCCAGGCAAACTAGGATAGTTGGTCACTGCACTTAGGAATCAAACCACCATTTGTGGTCTTATTTTAAGGAAAAAATTCTCAGAGCATCAAGTTTCTTACAAGTGGCATCTCACCCAGAAGTCAGCATCTGTGCCTAAATATAAATGTTCAACTGCATGCTCTTTTCCTAATTGACCTCACAGTATACCCTTCTCTTTAGATAATTGTAAAAGGTAATTTAAAAATATTTCCATGGTGGAGAAACATCAGCTGTGAAGACATTAAGAATGTTTTGAATTTCTACATCAGCCACTTCCATATTCTAACATTGAAATACACTGGTTCTGTGGATGCATAAATATTTAATTTCATGGATAATTAACTCCTTATAAGAAAAATGATTTCAACTTTAAATCCTAAATAGCTATTTGCCTTCTGAAATTATAAGTAATTTTTGCAGGTTTTTTGGTGGCAGGAAATAAGGTATAAAGGAGATAACATTTGTAGAGAAAGTAGCACAAAATGGTCTTTTATTTACTTTTTAAAAAATCTTCACTCAAGCTGGGAGAAATAGGTACTGCTGGCTGACTTTTACAAATAAGGAAACTGAGGCATGAAGAGGTAGAGAGAGACAGGACAACATTGCAGGTGTGTAAATCTGGAATTCCAAACTTGGCCAGTCTGACACTGCATCCTATGGTCATTGTGTAACACCTTTTTACTAAGAGGAGTTTTAAAATGACTGCATATGTTATGCACTGTGATCATGAGGGAGAGGCAACACAGAGACCTGCTAAGATAGAGATGCTGGTGTTAGAAAGATCAAGGATCCTTTTGTTATCATGTACTTGGTCCCCCTTATCCCCAAAATTCATTTGGCCTAAAAATGTAATGTATCCAATATTAGCACAGCTATGCTAGCTTTTTAAAAATTGGTATTCATCTGTTTTTCATCTACTTATCTTCAATCTTTATGAACCACTAAGTATGAGTTGCATCTTTTTAAACAAAATATAGTTACTTTAGAACTATATTTTCTAGCAGGTTTAGAAGACTCCAATTGCCCAAGAAATAAGAACAAGAATTGACAAACGGGACTGTATCAAATTAAAAAGCTTCTGCACATCAAAGGAAGCAATGACCACAATATAGAGATAACCCACAGAATGGGAGAAAATTTTTGCCATCTATTCTACAGATAAAGGTTTAATGTTCAGAATATACAAAGAGCTCAAAAAATTAAACACCCAAACAACGAATAATGCAATTAATAGCTAGACAAATGAATTAGATCGTTCTCAGAAGAATTAGGACAAATGGCTAATAAACACATGAAGAAATGTTCCATACCCTTGCCAACAATGGAAATCAAAACGACATTGAAATTCCTTCTCACCCCAATCAGAATGGCTATCATCAAGAAAACAGTCAACAACGAATGCTAGCAAGGATGCAGGGATAAAGGAACCCTCATACACTATTGATGGAAATGTAAACTAGTGCAACCACTGTGGAAATCAGTACAGAGGTTCATCAAAAAGCTAAAATTAGACTTAACTTCTGACCCTGCTATACCACTCTTGGTTATATATCCAAAGGAGTGTAAATCAACATATGAGATACCTGCACATCAATGTTTACCACAGAGCTAATCACAATAGCAAAGCAGTGGAATCAGCCTAGGGGCCCAACAACTGATGAATGGCTTTTAAAAACACAGTACATATACACAACAGAGTATTATTCAGCCATAAAGAAGAATGAAATTATGCCAATTGCAGGAAAATGGATGGACCTGGAAATCATAGTATTAAGCAAAATAAGCCAAGCTCAAAAAGTCAAATATTGCATGTTTTGGCTCATATCTGGAATCTAAGTCTAAAATGTTAAAAAAAAAACAATAATAATGGGACTTGAGTGTAAAAGTGACACTGGGGGAGTGATTAGCAGGAGGTGGGGAGGGGCAAAAGAGAGGGTTCAGGGGTTGGGAAGGATCAAAGTAGATTACATGTATATGTATGAAGATACCATAATGAAACCCACCAGATATTGTTTGTAAAAGTAAGGAGGAGGGAGAGGGTAAAGGGAATATAATAGAGGGGTGAACTTGTACAGATGTGAGCACATGTAGGTATGTATGGAATTGTCACATGAATCCTTAAAAGCAAACAAACGAACAGAGCAGCTGTGTATGTGGGGAGGAATCAGTGACCAGTATCAGTCAACTGCAGAGCTCTACTCTGCCCTGCAGCTCCCACATGCCAAGAGAACCTCCTGGACCCCTGACATCATTGGTGTGAGGCCCATGGGGCAATGAGTTCTCGGTCATCCTTGAACCATCTTCAACTACAAGTTCCTCTTGCCACAGAGTTCTGACAAAACTGAAGGTTTAAGTTATACTAAGATTTTTGTGTCATTGGTCTTTGCAGTCACTTTGCAAAATGAGGCGTCAATCCAATCTTTTCACTTAGGAGGTAAGGAGGCTGAGGCCAGCAAAGTTAAGTACCTTCCCAAGAACAGGAACTCAAATTTGTTTCTCTTGACTCCAAGTCAAGTGCTCTACATGATTAATTCTTCATTGGTAGTAGTAAAAGAACATGGCAAGGTGGGAGATGGTGGGCAAGTGGAAAGACCCTTTCTTTCTCAGTGTCTTCTTCATGATTCTGTTCCATCTTCCAATACAATATGGCTGTTAAAGTGCAGCTTATGTATATCTAGGGGTGTGTGCTGAACATTAACAGCTTCATGTGACATGGTTTATGAGTCCCTTTTCCAGGGAGAATCAGCTGAAAGCAAGTTTTATAAAGGTGAACAGAGAAAGAGAAAGTGGGACCTGGGTCTGTCTCAAGTTGGGGAGATCTTGGCTGGGGTGTGGGGGTGCTCAGTGTGCAGTAACAGGGAATGACATTGAGCCTTGACTGGGCTGTGAGGGGTAGGACCTGAGGGAGGTGAAGCCTAAGGAGCTCTCTCACCTCAAATCTCCATCCTAGAGGCTGTCATCAAGGAACCCACACCAATACCTCTGTTCTGCTGGAGCCAAAGGCAGTGACAGTGGGCACTGAGGGCTGTGGTCCTGTGTGAGGCTGAGTGAGAAGCTGGAGACCTGGTCACTCTGCACCACTGATAGGGCTGGCCTGCATCTGCAAAGGATTATTTGTTCTTGTTCATTCACCACATAGCTGATGAAAAATTAATGTAAGCAACAGACTTTTGGAGCAGCAATGTTGAGTCAACAGAGAGGATGTTTGCTGAAGATCTCGTGTTAGGGATCAATGTATTTCAATTGAACAATCCTAAGAACCATGTTTATGTAGCATAGAAAACCACATGTCTGGGGATATAGTAAAATTTCCCACTTTCTACTTTTATTAGTTGTAGTGTTGCCTCATCCTGACATATGGTAAGAAAAGTTGAGAAAAATTAACAATAGCTAAAAATACCTACTTTTATCCTTTATTAATTATTAATAATAATATCTGCCACTGGCAAAGATAGTAAAATGATAATATTTTGTGTGGGTGAAAACATGAGGAAATAAGTCATTATTCTAAAGCATCATAAAGGATTTCTATTCTCTCTCAAATCAAAGTCAGTCAAATACTAATTAGAAACCCTACCAAAATCCTTATAAGCACATTCTGAAATTCATCTGAAAGGGAAAACAAAAAAGAATCTAAATATCTTTTTTGAAAAAGAACAAGTAAAGAATCTGCTTTACCAAACATAAAAACTTAAACTATACAAGTATGGGAGAAGACACTATAAAACTGGAGAAATGGAAAGTGTAGCATTCATACAGGAAAAGAGCAACTAATGGATGATATAGGACACAGCCTGAAGCAAAACCATTCATAGATATGAAGGGATTTGTCACATGACCAACTGCTTCCTGACCAACTGCTTACCAATAGGGAAAAGATGAAACACTCATTGAATGGTTTTTGAGTTTCTGCCTCACATAAATAAACAAGCAATAAAATAAATTCTAGGCACACATTGGACTACATTTTCTAGAGAAAACCAATGAATAAATAATTTCAGCTTTTGGGGGTGAAGCAATTTCTGACAATTACTCAACTCTGCTATTGCAGTGTAAAAGCAATCTTTGACAATATGTAAACAAACAGGTATAACTACTTTTCAATAAAAGTATTTACAAAGACAAGTCGTTTGCTGATCCCTTAATTAAAAATCCATGAGCATTAAAAAAATGTATAATAGAAAATATAGGGAATTTAACCTTAGTATGAGGAAGTCCCTCTAAGCAAGACACAAATTAAAAGAATTAGAGGTTCCCAGTCTAGGCAAGAGTGGGAGTTTTTGAATGCACTCTTTGGGGTCATTAATTCTATTACATTCTTTTTGGGCATTAATTCTATTACAAGGATCTTACCCTATAAAAATTCATTGCATACATACATGTTGCTATATCTACATCTTCATAAACTTGTATATAGAAAAAGTTGAAAATAAGCTACATGTCCATTACTAGAGGATTAATTAAATTATGGTAATTCAATACTGTATCTAGTAATTAAAAAGAAAAAGGCAGTACTTCATGTACTGATGGAGAGTTATCCTTGATACTGATGTTTTAAGAAAAGCAATCACCTGCAGAGCAGATGGCAAAATCTTGATTTTGTTATGAATTTTGAATCTTGTAGATGTACATAGAACAATTCTAGAACACAGACATCAAATGGATTGTCTATAAGACTGGGGTAGGGATGAAGTGAGCACTGCACTGCCCACATATTCTAACCCTTCTCAATTAGTTATTTTTATAAACCTGCTTTATAGTGAGCAAGTTTTAGCTAAATCATAAGAAAGAAAGTCCTTCTAAGAGGCTGTACTCAGAATTGTGAGAAATGTTACATAGTTAGCAACTTCTCTAGAAACACAGGGGAGAGGAGGGAAGGGGTGCGGCTGTCTCGTGAGCTATTGTGAAAACAGGCACACTGTATGTCATGTGAAGGCCAAGCCACAAAGCTCTGGGACAGGGGAGGGGATGGAGGATGATCCCTCATGGATAGGAGTCAGTGCAGTTGAAAGGGAAGAATAAGCCAAGCGCCGATGGCTCACGCCTGTAATCCTAGCTACTCAGGAGGCAGAGATCGGGAGGATCACAGTTCGAAGCCAGCCTGGGCAAATAGTTCATGAGACCCTATCTTGAAAATACCTAACACAAAAAAAAAGGGCTGGTGAAGTGACTCAAGGTAAAGATGCTGAGTTCAAGACCCAGTACCACAAAAACAAGAGAAAAAATGGGAAGAGAACACCTTAGACTTTACTTGCAATCTCTCCTATTCTGTGGTACTTGGCTTTCATGCTACTAAAAAGATTTGTAGTCAGGATTAAATAAGATAATAGACCTGTAACCCAACTATAACTGTCATCTTCATAGTCTATGCTCAGTGCAATTTCTCATTTAAACAAGCAGTGGTATAACTGAGAAGTTGTGAGAAATGCCAGAGATCTTCTATTGTGATCTCTGTCTTCTATTGTCTATAAAGTGATGACATGGGGTTTTACTGGGGGCTGAGAGGGGGAACTCCAGAAAGACTTTTTCATCATTTAACCTTCTTCTCTCATTCATGGCAACTGCTAAACTCTCTTCTCTCTGTTGCCTTCATGTGGTCCCCTCAGATACATGATTACCACATTGTCTTTGCCCAAACAAGTCAGCTTACATATGACACCCACCTACACACAGGTCCTCGAGACATGTGACCTCTCCTCAGCTATGTCTACTTTTCTTAGGGGAATCGTAATCCAATGGGAATTAGTGAATAAAGGAACTTGCAAGTGACTTTCTGACTAGGTTCCTGCTTGTACCTCTGGCTTTATTTCTCCTCTTATACTCTGTACTTGCAACTCCTCCAAACTATACTGCTCTCTGTATTTTGCTCCACCATTTGACTCATTCCTAATCAATTAATAGGTCACAGCTCACCTGGCACTTCCTCCAGGAAGCTAACTAGGGCTAGTTAGCTGTCCTTTGCTTCTCTGCAGTACCTTTCCTGATGACTCTGTCAGTGTAGGTCACATAGCATCATGATTGCCTTTTGTACCTCAGCTCTGCCCTCAGAGAGTGAGTTCCCTGAGGACAGCGACAGCAGCTACCTTGCCCACCATTGCATCACCTGCAACCAGCACAGTGCCTGGCCCCTAAAACACAGTTTGTGAAGTGTTTGTCAAATGCTTGAAGACAGCAGCTCCCAGCTTGAGTAGCTCAGTTCTTTCTTTGTGCACAAGAATCCTCTCCTATGTCTGTCTCTTCGGCTTCAAATTCAGTCTATGGTTCAGATCCAAGGCCAGGAATTATTTTCACAGTGGGAGCTCTCTAATTTAGAGCCTGTGAAAATCTAAAAATATGCTGAGTATCTGTAAATACGGAATCATTGGATTAAAATATGCAGCATTCATTTTTGAAATATCTTACAACTCCTAAAAATTGTTATAACTACGTATACTGACCTGGTGAGATGTTGATGATATAGTAGGTGGGAAAGGCAGATTACAAAGCAGTGTTTATTAAGATATAATCACATTTTTGTAACAATAACAAAGAGTGAAAGGAAAGGCAAAAAAAAAAAAAAAGAAAAAAACCCTACAGGAGTACATACGCTTGTATATGTGTGAATAACCATAGATTGGTATGAATGATTCTTGCCACACGGTTAAGTGTGCTTATTTCTGAAGAGTGGGCTTGGAGAGGGGTTAATAGTGGGCTTTACATACAGTGCAGCATTTGATGTATAAAAATGAAAATGTAGTTTTAGTTGAACAATTGAATCCAATGGTAAGTACACTGAAGTCACCATAGAGTCTCTAAATTTCAAAATACTATTTATTTATGCTTCATAAACTTCAATGTGTACAAGAACCATCTGAAGGTTTGTTAAAACCCCCATTCCTGGATCCTAGTGTTTCTGATTCAGCAAATTTAGGATTTGGCCCGACAGTGCGTTTTTAACACATTTCCAAGAGATACCACTACTGCTGGTCCATGGACTTGATTTGGGTAGCATCGCTGTATAGTCAACTTCCCCAAAGAAAGAGATGTCGGCTTGGCATAGTGGTCCATGTCTGTAATCCCAGCTGTGCAGGAGAAGAGATCAGGAGGATCATGGTTTGAGACCACCCTGGGCCAAAAATCATGAAGATCCCATCTCAACCAACACTCTGGGCACTGTGATACACACCAGTAATCCCAGTTATACAGGAAGCATAGGTAGGAGGATTGCAGTCTGAGGCTGGCCTGGGCAAAAATGTGAAACCCTTTGTGAAAAATAACGTAAAGCAAAAAAGGCTGTAGATGGTGGTTCAAGTGCTAGGTGCTTGCTGAGCAAGCATAAGGCCCTGAGTTCAAAGCCTCAGTACTGTCATCCCCCCACACCCTGCCCCCACACACAAAAAAAGAAAACAAAGGAGATGTCAATAGAAGTTTCAAGGACATCTGGAAAAGACTGAGATGAGAGTGATTTCTGGTTGTGATGCTTGAGTATCATCTGTGACAGGGAAAAGTCCTCATTCTGTTCAATGGTGCTTAGCACCCCCTCAGAACCTACTCTGACCCCACAGCAGAAGCCCTCCTACATGTGACTCAGGACATTACAGTGTAGGGCTGCTACTTGGTTATTGATGCTCTTAGCTTTGCTGTATCACCCACTCCTTATTCTTATGTACTTGAAACGGTACTTTGCCTTTATCAGAGCTGGAAATACTTTGAACATACTGACAGACAGCAGCCTTCTAGGTCTATTTGGCCTACATAATACCAACCACTCCGGGTGAAGGAGCTGTTGATCCCACATAACCCGAGCAATGTGTAGTCCTGCCAATCAGTTTTGACCTTCATAGATAACTTGTTTGATAGTGCAGATGACAAAGCCATTACAACTGAAGACCTAGAATCAGGATGGGAGTTATTGGGAATTTTAGGAAGGAACTCAAGGGTGCTAGATCATCAGGAATTCATTGAATGACATGCTTTTCCACCATCTCTATAGGTGGCTGAGTAGCTATGGGAGCATGTGGTTCAGACTACAGGTTTGACATTAAACTTGATTTTGCATTCCAGCTCTGCCGTTGCCTAGGGTATAATCGAGGTGTGAGATCCTGAGCAAAGTACTTAATATGTGTCAGCTTTCCAACCTGTTAGAAAGTGTGGGTGGAGGGAGAAGGATAATAGTATTTGCCTCAGATGATTGCCATTGGTATGTAAAGAAATTGACATTTTTATAGTTATTAACATTATTATTATAGCATTTCATTGATTATAAGATGCACAATTTTAAAAAATGAGCATCTCTGAAATCAGGAAACTATTGTGATGTGAGCAATATGATCTTTACATCAAAGTTTGCACAATGGGTACCAGCAACTTATAAGAAAATTCCAGACACAATAGTGAAGTTCTCAGATAAAAAATACAGCATCACTAATGTTCTTGATGATCAAGACTTGAAGATGACACCATAATGAAAAACTTGGACTTTAATGGCAGAGTTGAAAAGTGATTCAGGAGACTCAAATTCTCAGTGGGTGAAGATATTTTAAGTATGCCATTACTGTATCATCCAAAGTCCCAGTAGGGACAGATAGAACATGCAAATTGGGGAACTGAGGCAAGCTTCATAAAGGGATGACTTATGAAGTTGTGGGTAGGGTCAGGACAATCAGCAAAAAAATAGTGAAGTACCTCTGTCCCAGTACAGCAGGGAATAACTACCACACATTCACTGCAAGGGTCAAGGAAAAGGAGTGGTTATTAGACCTCAGAGAAGGTGCCTGGAGGGGATGACTGGCAGCATCTGATAGAGGGAAAGGCCCTAGAAAGGAAGGAACTAGGGGAATGAAACCCACACGTGTAGGCTTCTACTCTCTGACCTTCCTCTGGTGCTCTGCATGGTGAACCAAGCAGAACCCAAAGGGTGAGGATTGCTTTCAAAGAGTACACACAGGCCAGCTCCCGAAGCACAGAGCAAGACTGAAAAACACAGAGAGCAAAGTACGGGTCGAGCAGTGGATACTCACAGTAACCAATTCATTGCTTACATTTTTCATTTTATGATTGTATGAGAATGGTATATGATTTATAAATCTTTATAAATGCATCTAGAATATCTCTTCCAGTAGATATAAAATAAAAACTCTAAGTGATAGAGATCCAGTGTCTACTTAATCGTGACACCTCCAAAGCCTGCTAAAGCTTGAAAAATCCTTTCTCATATGAGCCTCTCAAATCAATTTCAAGGAGCGTATAGCTATAAATGTAAAAGTAAAGTGACACAGCTGTTAGAAGTTAACATTGGAAAGTATATGGGGTAACCAAAGATTAAACAGAGCACAAAAAGCGTAACAACAAATGAAAATATTGATAAAACAAACTGTGTTAAAATTGAGGATTTTAGTGTATCAATAAGAACTATAAAAAGTGGCTGCTGGAGTGACTCAAGTGGGAGAGCACCTGCCTAACAAGAATGGGGCTGAGAATTCAAACCCCAGCACTGCCGAAACAAAAACCAAAAGGACTACAAAGAGAGTGGAAAGTGTGAAATAGTGAAAGAGATTACATACAACACAACATATCCAGAATGTAACGAATTCTATAAAGCAATGGAAATGGCACACATCCTAATGGAAAAATGCCAAAGGACTCTAACAAATGACCAATAAACATAGCACACGCTGTTCAATAGTATATGATGCCCTTAGCTATTCGAAAATGCAAATCAAACCCACAACACAATGCTATGATAAATCTGCCAGAATAGCTAGAATTAAAACTATGGACAAGGCCATGGGCGTGGTACTGTGGGAGCCCTTCTACACTAAAGTGTAAAGCGCTAGTGAAGTGCGAGATCACTTGGAAACTATTCCGCATTGCGTGTAATACTGAATACAAACACGCCATGGCGTCGACAATTTCATCCTAGACAAATACCCAACGGAAATATGCACATACAGTCAAAAGGCAGGAACAGCACTGTTCATAGCAGATGGATTCGTAACACTCCCAAACTAAGTCTAATGTCCACCCAGGAAGAATACTATTCAGCAATTGAATCAATCACCTATGGCCACACACAACCACACAGATAACAGATTTATATTCAGAATCAGGCAAAAATGTTCACTGGCGTTAAAAGTCAGGATAGTGGTTACCCTTGGGGAGGACTGGGGAGGCAGTGATTGGGAGAGCATGAGAGGACTCTGTGTTTAGACCTGGGGTGGGTCACATTGGTGAGCTTGATTTGGGTTGATTAATTGAGGTAATGCTTATTTGTTGCCAGATTACAAATGAATTAAAAACACTTTGGAAAACAAAAGCTTTATGAAAACTTGAAGGAGTTATATATAAGAGGGAATAAGGTAAAACCTGACTCGGGAAAGAGAAAGCCTGGGATTGATGTAAATGACAAGGATTCTATTTTAGCCCCTGAAGTACTGACTGTAATAGATGGTCGTGTGTTGCTTCCTGACTCATATCTGGAAAATCATGACCTAAAAAGAAATTGTTATGGACTTTAAATTTTACCCTATCATTCTTGTCCCTTTCCAACTAGGATGAAATTAAAGCTCTATTAAAAAGTGAATTCATTTAATATAACTTAAATTGACTGCCTTATCTGTCTAAGCCAGAACTGCATTTCACAGCCCTTCACATACCAGCAAATGCATGCAGAACGCTTTGTTCTTTGCTATTTCCAAGGTCTGAAAAGCCTGTGCAGGAACAAAACAAATCCACAGTACAAATGATGTATTGTGGATGATGGGTATGGAGAATATAAAAGCAATGGGCCAAAATTATGTATTTGAACAATTTCTAAATAATGTTCTACACCTAATAGTGTAATTGGAGGAACTCAGCAAAGTGACAAAAATCAATTAACACTCCTATTAGTTTAATGCACCTCCATTTCTTCAGGACCCCTAATGCCTCCCATGGAATGTAACAGTTGCAGCAGTGTGACGGGAAAAGATTCCAAAACTTAGGTTACAACCAGGGTCACATCAGAGTTCAACCCACCCAGAACTCTATGTCTTGATCAGGATTTTCTCCTCTCATCATACTTGGATCCAACAGTGACTCTACCACCACACATTCAAATAAGCCAGCAGTAAAGACAACAGAAATACTGTACTACTTGGCTCTTACCACATCATCACTGGCTTCGGAATGGCATCAGAGCCTGTGGTCACTGAGAATTACAGGCCATTCTCTATGCCAGCAGCCACCTAACCACGGCCCACTTGTACCTGGCACCACTCTAGATGCTGCAGTTATAAAGAATAAGACCAAGTACCTGCCAAAAGAGTTCATGGTTATCCACTTATTCTTGAGCATTTATATATTACCTATAAGCATATGAATAAGACCTAGAAAGTGTCTTAATACTCTTTCAGTCACACACACACACACACAATTTTTCTTTGTAAAATCCCGTTCTCCTACTCTACATACGATTTCCTCCACAGGTATTTGTAAACATCTTCCCATTCTTCTGGAAGCTGCACACGGGTGAACCGTATCAATCTTGATTGTTTCTGAACTCAGCACCTGGAAGGCGCCCCCACCCCCACATCACTGCCTGACAGTCTCTCGAATCTCTCTTTATTTTTTTCCCTTTACAAATGATCCAAAAACAAAACAGGAAAGAGTACATCTTACTTCTGTTAGAAGAAGAAAACTACAGTTTTCTCAGGAGATTTCTTTTGTCCTAATATCCTTTAATCATAGTCCTTGCACTTACATACAAAAATACCTTTTCCTAAATATTTTTTTTACATTAAAAAAAAAAAAAGCATTGCCAGCTCTCATCTGCTAATGAAGGCCTGTGGCTTGGCTGAGATGATAGTGCTGGAAGCTGGGCTCTCCTTGCTTTCCTTTCACTAGCTCTGTGCTATTCCTTCCTACATCTCTACAAAAGAACTAATGACAGAGTCCAGCTTCATCAGGCTGTGGCCACAGTAAGTGAGCTCTTGCCTCCAGTGCACCTAACTGGGTCTAATCTAGATAAGTGCTCAATATCTTCCATGTCTGTTCTCAGCTGTTATCCCCATTATGGATGAGACTGAAGTTCCCTGTAGCAATTCCTGCCCCAAGGCAGAAGAGCTTTGCTTTAAAAGCATCCCCATTGCGTTATCTCTGTATTTCAGAATTGTTATCAGTGGAACATGTAAAACTAACAGTGTGTGTAGCAGGCTCTTGCTGTCCTCTGAGTTATCACTTGATGTTCATTCAAGCCACCAGACAAGACTCACAAGATCCATATGGATCAGTCACTTGTGAGGGGGCTCCCCTGACAGCAGGGCAGATCTGTGAGGCCGTGGGGACCAGCTGGAGAGAGCACCTAGCTGACCACGAAGCTCTATGTCTGAGCCTGCTTGGGTTGGCCTATCTCCATTATCCCATGTACAATGACTCTGATGAAGTTAAAAAAATTTTTGGAAAAAAATGTCTGTATCAAGTAGCGTGGAAGAAAAAGCTTATACATTCTTAATTTCACCATTGTTAGTAAAATTTCATTCACCCTTTTGTCCATTTGTGTCAGTAGAATTGAGCTGGGCTTGCTGAACTAATGAAATCTCAGAGCAGGACCTTAAAAATGCAAGCTTTCATAATGAACAAAAGAAGCCTGAGGAAGAAACAGAAGATTTCCTTCCTTCTCTTTTTCGCATAGAACTAGTTCCAAAAATCTAATTTGATAAAATATGAAATTGAGAATAGTCAGAATATTAATCTTATTTTTGTGTGTTGAATGACTGTTACCAACTTAATCTCTTCCTTAATCAAAAATCTGTCCTTGAAAAAAATCATATGAATAAAAGGGTCTCATTAGAGCCCTAAGACAAGAAATGGTTGCCATGACCTGTGAAAATCAGGGTGCTTGCTATTCTTTATGAGTCCTCCCTGCCCCCAAGAGCCACTCTTCCTTTCAGAGCCCCTGGGAGGCCAAGCAGCACAGAATGTGTGGCCCAGCCAGCAGCACGTGGCCTTGTTGGCTCTGGCCTGGGAAGCCTGGAATTTGATGGAAGCAAACAATCCATATACAGCAAAATGTGAGGAGGCCCTCACTGCCATATGTGAGCTGTCCTGCAAAGCCCACTCTCCCCACCAAGGAGATCAGGGGCAGCACACTCACTCCTGTCCCCTCTCTACTTTGGTCTGTGTTTCTAGTTATAGCCACAGTCCCTGTCTAAAAGGGACAAATGGGAGCCTCTTCCAGGGCTCAGCTCACCTGCGCATCCCTGGCCTGTTCAGCCAGAGAGACAGAAATGGTTTCTCAGTGCTGTTGGTGTCTAGGTGTTCCAGCTTCCCTGACGGTTTCCTTAGCCGTGCTCACACCCTTGGAAGTGAGTCCTACCTTAAAGTCCCTTGAACCATCTGAATTGGAAGTTGTTTCCTCTGAAGACCCTGGCTGTGTCAATAATCTTTTTTTTTAAAGAGGTAATTCTGATTGTCTGCCTTACTTGATAATTTGTTGTTGTTAGTAGTAGTAGTAATAGTAATAGTAGAAGTAGAAGGAGCATTTGCAGTACAGGGGACCCAAGCCAGGGCCTCATGAATGCTAGTCACAGGCTCTGCCACTGAGTTATACCCCCACCTCAACATCTTAATGAGTATAAATAATTAAACTATTGCTCTGTCAAATCAGAAAAGGAGTGGAAAAAAAACTTTGAAGTCCCTGCCTCTACTTTCTTATTTTAATCTTAAAAATTGAGGGTTCTGTTCTGTCTATGTGAACTCATAAGAATGAACATGTTAGGGCAAGTTGGAAAGTGAGACTGAAGGAGGGTTTAGGAAGCAAGTGTATTAGAACTCCCCCACCCCACCCCCGAAATGTACCATAATGAGAAATTTGCATGTTTTGAGAGTCTCTGGCTCTGTCTTCCCTGATTTTCAAGAATCCTTGATTCTCCATCTATACGACAAAAGGACAGAGAGTCATGGAGACCCCATAAGTTAAGGTGCATGTCTGCAGCTAATGCAGTGTGAAGTATGTTTGGGAAAATGTGTTATGTTTCTGCATAGAAATTCCCATGGATGACACAGCGTTTCTTTACTGACACAAGTCCCTTCCCTGAGAATTACCAGCCATCACTGCGTTGCCCTCAGAGACCTGTTTGGCAAGTCCTCTCTATCCACCTGCCAAGCACAGGAACATCCAGTCACTCCCACTTCATAAAGGTACAGATTTTATTTCTGTGCCTGAAAACAATGGGGGAGTAGTGAGGAAATCACCCTCCAATGCCCAGGTTGGCACCTCTTTTTGTCCACCTGTTCACCCAAGATTTGCCGACCACAGCACAAGCTGTGATGAAGTTCAAAGTCATCCTCTGTCTGCTGACCTGTTAGGACGCTGGGTGAGCTAAGGCATCAGAAGCCCTCTTTTCTGCACTGCTCAGTTCTGTTTTGATAGCAGCATAATTGTAATTTTCCAGTGTGAAGTTCAGTCAGCTGCAGAAACACTGATGTCTTGATTTACACATGTTCAGAACTGGACTAGCTGCTGATGTGAAAATGGTAATTAGCACTATAACTGCTCTTTAATTTGCATATTCTGTTAATTAACTTTCTCTTCAAGAGTGGCCAGATTTGGAAAATCAGAGCTAGAGAACTATGGAACCTCAGAGATGAAAAAAGACTTTAAAGGCATTTTTCTCCACTTGCCTTTCTAACACTGAATCTTCTCCATCTGTCCTGACCCAGGGTTCTTCCTGCTGCTACCCGCACACCTCCAGTGATTGAAATCATGGGGTGGGTGTGCTATCCAACCATTTGTGGGCATTATTGCCAGGCACTTTAAGTTTTTTCCTGTGTTCCCCACAATCACCTTAGAAAGTAGGTATTCCCACTTTACAAATGCTGAAACACATTCAGAGAGCTTAAGAAAGTGATTTTTAAAAATAAATACATAGGCTTTCAGTTTCAGCTCAAACATGTGAATGTGAGAGCTGTTTGTTTGTTTGGTGGTACTGGGGTTTAAACTCAGACCCTTGCATACTTCCTAAGAAAGTGTTCTACCACTCAAGCCACACTCCTTTTCCCAGAGTTTCAGACTGTGATCCTCCTACCTCTGCCTCCCAAGTAGTTAAGATTACAGTTGGTCACCATGCCCAGCCCTCGCCATTCCCATTCTGACAAAAGCTAGACAGACTGAAAATCTATGACTTGCCAGGTAACTGAGGTCACATGACAAACTACTACCCCAAAATCTGAAGAGACAAGTGAATTCGGAGAATATAGTGGAGATCCACTTGCTGAGTCAGAAGCCGCTAGAGCCAAGAACTGGCAAGAATATTTAAATGGTAACTTTGACAAATTGCTGGAAGCTGACAGTGGAGTCACTGGAGAGAGAGAAACTCTGGAGTTACAGTCTTAGTGGAGGTCTTTGGTGGACATCCCTTCCAGGAATCCCTCCAGGTTGTCAAGGTGAAGATGAGAGAAATATTCCCTTGTAGATCTGTTTGTGGGAGGAAAAGTGTAATCATTGTGAAGTGCACCCAATGCATTCTCTATCACACACCCTAGAGGAAGTGCCTGGACCTCATTCCAGGAGGAAGAAGGTGATCCCTCTCTCTCCAGCCCCTTCTAGTCCTCCTGTCTTGTCTAAGGGGGTGAGGACAGCAACCATGGTCAACAGAGAGCAGAACTTCAAGGAAACAGACTGGGACATTGCAAACAAGGAACAGAGCAGGAGGCAAGGTAGAAATCCTTCAGATAGCCTGGTGTAGATACAACTCATTCATTCTAATGATTGTTTATGACTCTCAAATATAGACCAATCACAGTGAATTCCACAAGTCCTCATTGGAGGGACTTCTCACAGTGCTAGTTTTTTGCCACTACAAAATGCTACAATAAAATCCTTACACAGATCTTCTCATTAAAGAGGCAGATTTGGCCTGTTTTCTTGCCAAATCCCACTAAAATCACAGTGAATGGATTGTTTCAAAGACATAAATCCACAAGGAGAATAGGAGAGGAGACATCTGTACAAAGTGAACAACTGGCATTGAACGTGGTAGACTTCAGAAAGTTGAAGTAAAGCCAAGGTACAATCTGGTCTGTGTCACAGACTCCCCACAGCCTCAAGGGCAGGTGGCATCCAGTGCCTTTGGAAGTAGGGGGAAGATGGATACAAAAAGAATAGAATTGGTTTAGTTTCTATTTGAGAAGTTGTGAAAGTTTCAGATTCCCTCCCTGATTTCATGCAACTAAGTGACAGCCAGTCCCCTATCCTAAAGTAGCTATGCTTATCCTCTGGGTTGAGTAGGGTAAATTGGAGGGTCTCTATGAGATCCCAGACACTAAACAATTGAGCTCAGAGGGCTATATTGAAAACAAGAGAATTCAGTGTGAAAAAAAAATGTTTAGATGCTAAGTGGTCCTGCTCTACTAGATTCTGACAGTGTTGGAAGCTGGGAGTATTCTAACCAGTCAGGAAACTAGAAGTGTCCTCTCTGGGGAGTATAATCATTCCAAAGAAAAGATCTAAAGCTATTGATATTAAAGGAAATGCAAATTAAAACCACGCTAAGATTCCACCTCACCCCTGTTAGAATAGCCATTATTAGCAACACCACCAACAACAGGTGTTGGCAAGGATGCAGGGAAAAAGGAACCTCTTACACTGTTGGTGGGAATGTAAATTAGTATAACCACTGTGGAAAAAAATTTGAAGGCTTCTTAAAAAACATTGATCTACCATATGATCCAGCAATACCACTCTTTGGGATATACCCAAAAGACTGTGACACAGTTTACTCCAGAGGCTCCTGCACTCCCATGTTTATTGCAGCACTATTCACAATAGCCAAGTTATGGAAACAGCCAAGATGCCCCAGCACTGACGAATGGATTAAGAAAATGTGGTATTTATACACAATGGAATTTTATGCAGCAATGAAGAATGAAATGTTATCATTCACTGGTAAGTGGATGGAATTAGAGAACATCATTCTGAGTGAGGTTAGCCTGGCCCAAAAGAACAAAAATCGTATGTTCTCCCTCATATGCGGACATTAGATCAAGGGCAAACACAACAAGGGGATTGGACTTTGATCACATGATAAAGTGAGACCACACAAGAAAGGTATGAGGATAGGTAAGACACCCAAAAAACTAGATAGCATTTATTGCCCTCAATGCAGAGAAACTAAAGCAGATATTTTAAAGCAACTGAAGCCAATAGGAGAAGGGGACCAGGAACTAGAGAAAAGGTTAGTTTGAGAAGAATTAACTTAGAAGGTAGCACACATGTACAAGAACTCCCTGTATAGCTATTCTTATCTCAACTAGCAAAAACCCTTGGTCCTTCCTATTATTGCTTATACTCTCTCTTCAACAAAATTAGAGATAAGGGTAGAATAGTTTCTGCTGGGTAGCAAGGGGTAAGGGGGGGTAAGGGAGGGATGGGGAGATTGGTAAGGGGGGGGCGGGGTGAAGGGAGGAGAAATGACCCAAACATTGTATGCACATATGAATAAAATAAAAATTAAAAATAAATAAAGATATTGATATCAATTGTATCCCAAATGAAATAACCCTCCTGTATCATCCTAGTAAGGAGACCACAGTGATAAGGTGGAGAGCAGAGAGCTTTGAATTATATTCTCAATATCTCAATCTTAATTTTCAGCTAACAACCAAAAGTCATCAGATATTTGAGAAAAATCTCTAATATGAAAGCAACTAGGATGAAACAGAATGAACAGAAAGAAAAAAGGAAAAATCAACTAATGTCTATTTTCAAATAAAGATACTACATTCATGAAAACGGTATTTTTTTAAAGAGAATTTAGAGAACAACAAATAAGGATCTGTTAGAAAGTGATACATAGAGATGAAAAACTCAAACGTTTGGATTTTTTCCTGCTAATAGAGCAAAAAGTTAAAGAAAATGAAAAGTAGGGTTACAATGAAGTTTAAGAGTTAATATTTTTAAATGGTTAGAACAGTGCCTCTCATATGGAGATTAGGAAAAAAGATAACAATAATACTAGAAAGAGAACATGGGGGGAGGAGAAGAGATCACAAAAGAACTAATTCAAGAAAATTTCTCAGAATTTCTCAGAAGGGTAGGTGAATATAACAAATCTCAGAAAGTTCAATACAATCAATTAGGCACACTATTGTATTTTCAGAACTCTTGGAACAAAGAGAAGAAACAGGTTTGGCACAAAAGATAAAGAATTAGAATGCTATTGGATGTCTCAATACCAATTACGCCAGATGGAAATAATGGCTAGAATACATTCCAAATTCTAAAGGAAGATGTTTTCAAATGAAAATTTACTCAGCCTACCAATTAAATGTGAGGACATAAATGACATTTTCCAGAAATCAAATGTCCCAAAATTTGCTTGCATTTCAAGAAGGTGTGAAGGGCCTGCCATATAAATGAGGGAGAAATTATTCCTAAAATGTAAGACACTCTCGACCTCCTCCTACTCCCTCTTTCTTCTCATTGCCTCTACCCCAACCTTTGTCAAGGTAAATGAGTGCTGTTTTTATTTCTATTTCTGCAACCTAAGATCCCACTGGATTTTGGCAGCATCATTCTTGCCCTTGACTGAACTTTAAACTAAAATCCTCAAATCTTCTGCACATCTGCTACTGCTTAACCATAGTCCATGACCCTCCATGCACACTGGGTCCCTGCAGGAATAGACTATAAGTCCTGACTTGTGTCTTTCATTGACACATACTAACTGTACATATTTACAGGAAACAGTGTGATAATTCAATCTACATCTATGATAGGTAATAATCAAATCACAAAAATTTGCATTTCCATCTCTTTAAGTATTTGTCATCTCTTTGTATTGGGAAGCTTAGAACTCCTCTTCTAGTTCTTTATTATATGTTTTGCTACCTGTCATCTTTCCTTCTTCTACCATCTTCCCATACCCTTTCTACATTCCCTCTGGTGACCAGTATTCGACTCTCTACTTCTATGAAATCAACTTTTTAGATTCTGAATAAGAATATTCAGTATTTGTTTTTCTGCACCTGCCTTATTTCACTTAATATAATGTCCTCCATTTCTGTCAATATTGCCACAAGTGACAGGATTTCATTCTTTTTATGGCAGAATAATATTCCATTGTATATAAATCCCGTATTTATGCATTCATCAGTCCATGGACACCTTGGTTGATTCCATATCTTGGCTGTTGTGAATAGTACCACAATAAATACAGAGTGCAGGTATCTCTTGACATGTTGATTTCATTTCCTTTGGATATATACTCTGTAGTAGGATAAGTGAATGACCTAAGTGTAGAATCTTCTACCTATTGCTGTTAAAATCCATCTTGCTACATTTGTCCCATAGTTCCAGCTTGTCAAAATCTCTTTGGATCCTAATTCTATCAGCAATGCATTTGCTATCCTTTCCAGATTCCTGTCATCCACAAATTAAATCAATGTGCCCTCTAAACTTTCAGCCAAGGCATAGACATAAATGCCAAACCAGCCAGGGCTGCGTCCGTCCAGGAGTTCATCAATCAATGTCAATGATTATTCTACCAGCTATGAACTTTCCACATCTCATGGGAGATGCTTCTGAAGACAAAATCAGATCTGTAGACAAATATTTCATAATGTTATTAATATGGGGTATCTGGTTCCTCTGTCCATAATGCAATTCATGAGCAGTGTGCAATTTTAAGCACAAATAAGAAACAAAACGTTTGAATGAAGTGAGCAGTGGATATATTCTATCAGTCTCTGTTCATGAAAACTTTCTATGAAGAAAAATATGGGAAAAAATCTCATGCAATACTTCCATTCTAAAGGCAAAATAAAATGAACATAGTCTCTAGTCATTATTACTCTTAAAAATCCTTTAAGATCTCCATCCATCTCTGTAAGGTCATCAATACAATTTTTCTTCCAGCATTGGAGCAAATTGCTCTCTTTAGTAATCAGTGAAGTAGTTGGCTCAACTTTAGTGACTTTGTTAAAAGACAAATATGCATCTTTATGCATCATTTAAATATCAGAATCATACAGTGTAGCAGGATGCTCCCACTGTTAGAGAAGGAAGTGAACCCACTGAGCGAATAGCAGCCTTTCATCTCCCCTGACAACAGAGTACACACCCTGGTGGAATTGCTGGAAATAAGTCTCTCCTCTCCTCTCCAGTTCCCCAGAGTAGAATCTGCCTAACTTAAACATGAGTATGATGGCTGTTTAGTAGTCCTATGTTACACCTCAGCTGGGTGTGGTGGTTCATACATGTAGTCCCATCACTCAGGAAGCTGAGGCAAGAGGACTGGATGCCTGGGCTATATAGTGATGCTTTGTCTCAAAAAAAAAAAAAAAAAAGGACTGTGCAGATTTCCGAGATCTGAGGTCAGAAAGTCATGGCCTTTGGTGGGGCACTTTTCCTCACAGAGTTTTGGTGACAGCAATCCATTAGTTTGGGGAACTCAGAGCTGCCCATTTCAGCAGCAGAGTAATCATCCACTATAATCCAGGTCTGTTACAGTTTCATTTCATGTCTGTCTTGGGGAATGATAAGGTGCCTGGATCTGGGTGTTCTTTTGCAGTTGCTATGTATCATTGCCCCCATACTTCAGAAGGTTAAAAAGAGACCAAAACAACAGGAAGCTGGGATTTTAGTCTCCTGACACTGAAAAATGCCAAGAAGAAATGGGTGCACCATTGCCTCTACCAGCCAGCAGCTCTTAAGCAGGAGGAGAGTCACCTAAGGAGTTGAAATCCTGTTCTCCTCACAGAGACTGCTGAAAGAAAAGCAGGGGTCCTGACCTCAATGCTTCTTGGTGTGCTTTCCTAATGCACTTGGTGAACACTCTGAGAGAGAAGGGGAGGGTTATAGCTCCATAAGGTGAAAGGTTGAGAACCTAATTACCTAATTTCTTGGAGGTTAGCAGGTACTACCATTATCCTTGACCCCTGAGGGGAGGTAAAGATGGCTGGTCTTTCAACACATGCATTACCACAGGAAGGGAGTAACATTTTAAACTCAGCAATCCTTTTGGATTTGGCTCAGAGCCTGAGCCAAATATAAATGAAATAGTAACCCATCCCTCAGAGCCCTGTACAAGTGAGGTACCTGGAGGATACACAATATGGGAAAAAAGCAATGCCTGTCTCTCCATGAAAATTTAGACCATGTGGACTTTGGCTGGATGGTGAAAGCACTTAGTTTCATTAATTTATAGAATTAAATGTGTGCTCATATTCAAGAGCTTTTAGTGGAAATGATACAATTAAATGACCAATGTTTCCACAAAGCATTTTTAAACCTTATTCTTAATTCAATTTGACATTTTTAGAAAAATTATTTAGCAGATAAATTTTTTCCTAAAACCATACAAAAGAATAAAATGAAATAGCACTTATGGTTTTTTACTTGTTAATATTAACTTCTTCCCTTAAACCATAGCAATGGACTGTACTAAAATTGTAATCTACATATGTACATATATATGTATGTATCCAGGGGCTTGTCACTATATTTAAGTGGCCTCCAGCACCTTATTAATCTCATAACATCAGAACAAATACCTTTTTTTGTTGCCTCAAGGCACTTAATCTTGCATTAAAGGAGATCAGTTACCAAAATTGACTGTAGAGAGCTCTCAGGCTGAATTAAATTGCACCAAGTAAACAATTGTGTCATTTATATTTGTTTCAGGGTGGCCAGCACCTGACTTACTCTATTTGTGCTTTAAGGACACAAGGTTTTCAGGCAATTTTTCTAGTGGAAGTTTTTAATCAAATTGTCATCTCCTGTCTAAGCCATCTTATTGAAACATGACATTTCTGACCCTGGGAGCATCATGGGAATTTTAAAGACAGTATAAATTTATCTTACTGGGTTCTCTTATTGGTTGACCAAAAAGAAAAATTAACTTGTATATATTTGCAGATTAAAATATTAAAAATTAAACACTCTTTGTCCCAAGATGTAGGAAAGAAAGATCTAAGTTAATAAAATTCTCTCAAAACTGTTATGCAGGTTATTCACCTTTCAGCCAAAGGACTGTGGTCAACATTACTAAACCCAGGCTACACATGCCAGCCTCTGTCATTGCTGGATTGCTTTATCCACACACTGACTCTATGCAATATGCTTTATTATTGATTCCCAGTTTTATAGATAAGGAAACTGAGGCACAGACTGCATAAGTAACTTGCCCAAGGATATTACTGCAGAGCCAAGTGTAAGCCCAGGCACTCTTAACTGCAGCATTTGTGTTCTACCATATTTCTTGTGGAACAATCCACCTGCAAAATATGAAGATCCTCACTGAACATCTGACCATTGACTATACAACCCAAAGAATAGACTGGATGAAAACTGTATTTTAAATCTGGATTCCTCACCATCCTTTCAAATGCTGGTTCTGTGCCTTCTATGGGTTTTGCATTGCCTTTGGCTCAGCAAACAGTTGGGACAGGCATGCCTGTAATTAGAAGAGATTTTTCTATGAGTGCCACGTGTAGGAAAATAAAAAGGAAGCATATAGTGTAGAAAAGCATTTACTTCACCTTCTCTGCTTTTAATGTCTTTCTAAAACAGACATGGATTCTTTTATTTACAATGATAGTTGCTATAAATCACCTTTTGATTATTTTGCCTTCAGTAATCAGAGCATTCTGGGGCCTTTTCATGTAGGTTTTCTCTTTCCTCTTTTTCTCCCTAAAAGGGACATGATGAGGCATTTTCTCTCTATTCTGTAAACTGTCTAAACAAGCTATGCTCAGCCTGTACTGCTGATATTTGACAACAGGAACTCACCTGGTTGATATAACAGCTACTTACTGTATGTGATACAAGTCAGGAAATCACTGCACATTCTATTTGGAGAGCAATGACAGTGGGCATGGTGTAAGATGTGTTAGCAATCTTCAATGGAGTGAGTGCAAAATCACCCTCCAGCATCCACATGGGTAAAGGAATAATGTTTCAGATACTGTGCAAAGCATAGTTGGCACTTGGAGTTTGAGAACTGGAAGAGAGGATTTGTTCAAGAGACTTTATTTTCTGCCTTCTGTCTTTTCTTCAAGATTTTCAAGCTTAGAAGGACCTTTAGGGCTAAGCTAGTTCACCCTAGACTTTTGTCAGGGACAGGAAGACTTTCAAGTTAGAGACATTCATCTCCAGCCCTGATATCCATCCTGGAGCCCTACTAGATCACTAGGAATGTACTTTCTGCTGAATGCATTGAATCCACAGTGGCATTGCCACACTAAGTCCTGGTTAGCTCTAGGGATGCTAGGATGAGGGTGACCTGCTTTCTTTCTCTGAGAAAGGAGGTTGTCAGGTTCCAGAAGTGGGCAAACTGCGACCAGCATGCTGAAGCTCTTGGGATCAGTCGTAGTCATTGGTTCCTGTGTGTTTATGGCTGCTTTGAGCTGCAATGCAAGAGCTGCATTTTTATTACACAGACTATATGGCTTTCAAAGTTAAAAATATTTATGATCTGGGTCTTGAAAGAAATGTTTTGCCAATGCCTGGCTCAGGCTCTCTCCCTTGGGTTTCCGTTAGGAGCAGTAGATAGAAACTGGTGGCTGGTAGATGAGTTGGATCTGGTTTACAAAACAGAATCAGTGCCAGTAAGGGAGTCTCATAGCTCTCCAAATGCAGCACACAGTTTTCCTATATTCAGCACCTCACATTTAGTCTGCTCTGTGGCTTGTGAAGGTGTTTGAGTTAGAAGCCCTGGTCTACAGCAAAGCCACATAAGAGGAAGAGAATGAGGAGTGGCCTCCTTACCTAGCCTCAGTGCCAAGGAAACCTTGACCTAGGACATTTCTTCCTTACCATCAGTTACACTCCTGCTTCAAAACCTTCAGGTTCTGGGAGAATTATAGAAGAAGGTACTAGAGAGTCTATAAGAACACACTTTGACACCAGGTACAGGTATTTATTGGCCCTTGGAATCTGGAATCAGACCTGGCCCATGGCTGATCCTCTATAAATATTGCTGAGTGAATCAATGGTGGAGAAGAAGGGCAGAACAGGGAAATAATTAATGATGCTTTATAATTGGCCAATGGACACTTTGAACTTCCCTCATTGTATTTCCATGAATTTTTATGTACTGCTGTTAATGATGTAGAGAAAGTTTTTCTGGTTAGGAATTTTCCCAAGCAAATGAAGTCTTTGTGGTTTGAACAATTACTATAACCAGGTTTTTATCTACATGACTCTCTTGACAGTTCCTTAAGAGAAAGCCTAGAAACTGAACAGATGTCAACTCTGGCCAGGTCTTCCATAAGGCTACTTGATCAATTTTTAAGCAACTTGACTTTCAACTTTTAATAGTTGCTGGTCCATGGGTTCCTGCTTATATGAAGGTCCTGTTAACTAGATCATCATTTTTATCCTAGAGGCAATCAAGTTTTTATAATGTATAGAAAATATAACTTCACATTACAAGTAACAGAACCCAAAGAAGCTATGGAAGATCCCCTTGTTCCTTCTCCGTTGGCTGACAGCATTTCCTCTTACACTGTGTTAGACAAAATGAGATCATTCTATTTAAAATATTATCTTTTATAAATGGCTTTTACACCATTAGCAGTTAACATTGATTGAATGCCTATATAAAGCAGGAACTGTACTAATTATTCTACAGGCATCATTTAATTTAACCATTATCATAAGCATATGAAGGAGGTTGGATTTGAATTTTGTCTTACATATTTGAAACAAACTAAATTATCTGAGGTCGTGCATGTATTTATCACTCAAGGTAATACAGTTTTAACTCCAAAACCACTTAGCCACTCAGCTGCCAATATAATAACCTGCCTCAACAGTCTCAGTTTAAAAGGGTGTATTACCTTTTAGATGAACAGTACTGCCTGGGCCATATGTTACAACAGGATTATTCAAAGATATTCTTAATGTAAGGTCTAGGGCCTTTTGTCAAGTTTATGAATACTTCGAAGACACTGGGAAGAGATGTGGGATTGTGTGAGGATGTATTTTCCTAGGAAGATCTTCTATCAAAGTCTATTGCCCGATAAAATTCTAAGAACAATTTACTTTCTTAATCATTCGGTTGTTCTTTGATTCACTCAGTAAAAATGTACAACTACCAACCATGTGGCAGGCTGTATGCAAGGATGATACTTGCAAGGCTGCACTGTAGCTGAGGCTGACTGCCAGTCATTTGCAGCTAAACATAGCATAAGGAGGTCCTTCATGTCTCTCCTTGCTTAGAACTCCAGAATCTGCACCATGCATTAGTTACTTTAGAGCACGATAAAAATTAATAATGCTAACTATGTTGACTGAGTTAGCTACAAAAAATTAGAGATACCATTTCCTACCAAACATAAAAAGAAGGCTCTATAACACCTCTTCATAAATCACACACGTATTCAAACTGGACCATAGTGCCTCTTTTCTCAATGTAATCAATCTTTGGAAAAAACTTTTTTAGAGGTTTTTGGCAATGGAATTGAGATTTTTGGGCCAAAAACTTGGGACTCATTCAGTTTCTTTGGGGTTCTTTAAGCTTCAAGAAAGAACAACCTGATCTTTAATAATATCAGAGATGTCTGTGTACAGCAAACACACCAAGAGCAAATTTAGTTTTAATGTTGAGTCCAGAGATAAAACAAAAGTGTCAGGGTTTCATTTCTCCCTCCACTTGTTGGATGGGCTCTTGTCACATGGTAAGAAATGGCCCCAGACCTTTATTTGGCAACTCAGCAACAACAGTTGAAAATAATCTTCTCTAATTCCTCAGATGGTCACAAGCAGTGTTTGGATTGGCCTGGGATGGACAGGCTCATCTAAGCTGATAACTCTAATAATGATAATGTCTGCCCTTGGAGCTGGGGTAGGGAAGGAAACCATACCACTCAAATAACATGGTATGCTATAGAACAGAAGGATCGTATTTCCATTAGAGAGGTGAGTGGGCTCCTGATGAACACAAACCACAGATGCCCATCACATCTAGGAAACTGCCTATCAGGCCGACAGCCTATTTTTTTTTAAACTCAGTGACAAATGTCCTTTACTATATAAAAGACATTTTTTTTCTAGGCTTTAAATACAAGTAGCAAGACAGGTGAAAATCCTGTTCTCATGGAGCTTATGTCCCAGGTAGGGGAGATAATCAATAAGCAAAATAAACAAATAAATTATTTAAGTCAGAGGTGAGAAGTACTATGCAGAAGACAAGAAGGGACTAGTGCACCAGAGGGGGAAGGGAGACTCAATGTTAGTATGGTCACAAAATTTCATTGGGTGATTTTGGACAAAGACTTGAAATAAGTAAAGGAAGTGATTACATAAGTATCAAGGAGATGAAAGGTTGGTGTAAAGAAATATGTGCAAAAGTCTTGAGGTGAGGACATGCCTGGCATGTTCAAGGATTAACAAGGAGGCTAGAAGAGTGGGGAGAATAGTAGGAGATGAGGCAGAGAAATAATGGTATACCCTACTGGTGCTTGATTTTACTTTGAGTGAAAGAGAAAGCCACCGAAACATTTTTAAGCACAGTAAATCTAGATCAAAATCCTATTTCTATTGATTAATAGCTGTGTTACATATGGCAAGTCACTTAATTGCCTAAAAGATGGTTTCCCACCTATAAAATAAGAAAACAGATGGGTTATGAGACCAAAGAAGAAAATCTAAGAAACTAGAACCCCAGGATGGATCTGGCAAAAAAGTAGGCAATGAAGATTTGTTTTTCTTTCTTCCATGTACAGAATGGCTCCAATCTCCCAGAACCTTCCCCTTGCAAAACAAAAATAAAAAGTAAAACACACAAAACCCAACAGAACCATTTTAAGCTCTTGCAGCCTTATGAAAGCCTTTGTAGCATTCGGGCATCTTCAAGGCCCTACAGGTAAAAAGTACCTTATGCAGAGCCTCAAGGCATTCGGCAACTAGATGCTTTTTAGGGGAGATCAAGATGGACCCACTTTATATTATATTTTACTGGGTAACAAAGAGTTTTTCATGTGTTCTGGTGTATTTAATATGTAATATAATAAAAGGACTTATGTGTCATGTCAAGGAGTAGAACATAAATGATTATGACAAGGGAAATGGAAGATCAGATGGTATAAACTCAGCTGACAGCAGAATCAGCATGATTAATGCTCTTGGCTAAAATAGCCAGCTCTCAAAAGCATTCTTCCAGTCTTTCCAAGGAGCTGAGAACATGAGCTCTTCCGTAATGAGAAATGACCAAGTTAGTTTCCTGAGTGTCTTGAGAAATAAGGCACCAATCCTAAATTTTCAAGAAGATTTTAGAAGAAAGCTACTTGACCAAGGTCAAGGATGTAGGAATGTGAATTTGTAGAAGACCTTCTTCAGTGACTCTCTCTCTCTCTCTCTCTCTCTCTCTCTCTCTCTCTCTCTCTCTCTCTCACACACACACACACACACACATACACACTGCATATGCTTTCAAAAGCCAATAGTTTAACACTCCTGACTGGTAGTTCTATAAACTACTGTTGCAAGCTCTGTCACTAGCGTCTTATGCCCTCATCTTCTTGTGTGTCATTTATTGTTTCAAGGAGCAGATAACCAGAAGTGACAGACTCAGGATCTATATTCTGACTTTTGTGGAATCTAGCCACTTTTGCCATCATGGTTCTTTTATACAACACGCAAACACACACACACACACAACCTTCTTATGACTACATTGGTTTAAAGAGGAATGTAATCCAAGCTGGGTGATTTTTTTTCTTCTCATTTTAACAGAAATTAAAATACTTTTGAGGGCCCCTAAAAACATCAGAGCCCCTGGTATTGTCTGTATTGCACCCACTAGATAGGTTGACTCTGGACAAATTTATACAAGGGCAACACAACACCTCACACCAGGAAGCACATCTCACCAGACTAAGCAGAGTTGATTCATCCTGTATTCGGAAACTCGACTATTACAGTCTAAAAATGAGTACCAGTGTGTCACTAGTGGCCAAAAGATGTAATGTTTATCACCATGACATACAATTGGCCTAACCCTGAAACTGTCTCCTTGTCACTCATAGAGAGCTATTTAGAAATCATAGAGAGAGAGCAGAGTGGGTAGAAGAAAGGCAGTGCTGACAAGATGTAGAGAACTGAGCCAGCTGGGAACTGGGCTCCAGCCCTTGGAGATAAGGGCTGAGAAGTAGGACCTATACCCTAAATGCCAACACAAAGACACCTCTTCTCCCCCACTGTTTCAGCCAAAGGAGGCAGCAATCTGAGCGTGATGATGGGATGACCAGGTAGGGACGTGTTTCCTAGCACCTCTCAGAAAGCCCTAACTTCAAGTGGCATGAATCAAAACTTGATTGCTGAGAGTGAGGCAGATGAGCACAGTGGGCGTAAGACACACAGTCACTCATCTCTCTTATGAAGTCTATTAAGAGTGAAGCGGGGTGTTCAGCTTCATTGGTGACACTTCATAAAATAGCAAAAAGTCAATTTTCTTGCAGGAGTCAGGATGTCAAGAATCATCCTCAGATTCTGCACCAGTTCTAAGTTGGGAAGTTAGGCTAGACTCACATGCACAGTGTGTGGAATGGCCTCTGCGTGACCACCGTCCAAGGGACCACATCATTGGCATGGTCAAAGAAAGGAGCAACATCATTCTTCAAGGGTGTGTGTGTGTGTGTGTGTGTGTGTGTGTGTGTGTGTGTCCATGTCCCCTCCACACATGGGGAGGGAGGACACAAGTGCATATATAAGACGGTTGTGTTTTACTTAGGGGAGAAAGAGGCTTATAGTGAAAAGACAAGAACAAATTAGGGAGATTAATTTTAAATTATATAAAATGTCAAGAATATTAACATATCATAATTCTGATGTCTTTAACCAGAACCAGACATCTAAAAGGAGAGTTAATGTTTATAAGGAGACAAATAGAAAATAGGAAATGTTTCTTTAAATGTTTATAGTAACATGATCTGGGGGAGGGTAGAGGAGAGAAGCCATTGTGTCAGACCTAGCTAAAGAACCATTCTGCAAATTAATTTACTGCACAGAGTAACTTGTGGAGCCTTTGTTGGGGTGTTTGTATTCGAATAAGAGCTCCTCTCTCTTGCCATCCTGCTTCTCTCTCCCAGGGGCCTGGAGGGAAGGCACAAACTTTTACCTGGGTGATTATAGCCGGTTGCCATGGAAATAACGAGGAGGCACCCAATTCAGCATTATGACTTCACTGTGGATCACAGGCAGGAGGATGGAGAGGCTGTTGCTTTTAAATAAGAGACTGTTAATTAATGGAGCGCCAAGGAACAGCTTAAAGAGAAAATGGCACAGTTGAGAAATCCAGGTTTTCAGGGCTCTCAGAGGAGGTGATTATGGTCTGTCCCCAGGGGGCTGTGGAAGTAGAGGCTTTTCCCTATGAGCTCTACCTTGCCTGGACTGTGGAGGTATAAATAGAGCAGCTGATGAAACCGCCCTGGCAACCAAATTTAAAATATGAAATGGCACAACATCCCCAAAAGGTGATGGTGGTCTTCCATGCTACCTCTGTGTTTCTGGCTGTTGGGTTCAGATTCTTGAAAAAGCCAGTTTTGGGGAGCAAGCTTTACCACCTTGCTTGCCTGCCTCCCTCTTTCCTCACAGCTTTCCCCTTCACAAACACAAACACTGTCCCCAGTCCCCATGCTTCCTTTCTTGCCTCCCAGCCTGCTTTAGAGGCCATGTCTTGACCGGCTAACAGTGAATGTGAGAGCACCGGGTGCAGTGGAGTGTATTGGAGGAAATGTGAAAACACCATTGTACGCCACTCAGTCCACAAATACCAGCTGCTGCAGAGAAGAGAAAAATCATTTTCTCCCTGGTAGCCCATTTGAAAACACTTCACAACAAATGAAAGATTGATTGGGTCATTGAAAACATATCAGATTTCATTCCCCAAATGTTTTCTGAGTGCCATTCGTGAACTGGGCACTGTGGCGGTGACTTGGGTAAATCGGACAGATTCCTCCAGCCAATTAGTCTCCCTCGAAAGGAAGAAATGAGTCCGCAGTGCCTGGTGAGATGGACTCCAAGTAGCTCAGCAGCCTTCTCTTCTGTGTGGAGGGCTGAAGTCATCCTAAGATAAGGTTCAACATTCAGGGCCTTGTGCTTGCTAGGGAAGTGGCAAGTGTTCTACCACTTGAGCTATGTCTCCAGCCTTTTGTTTGTTGTTTTTTAAAATTTTAATATTATTAAAGCTTTTTTTTTTTGCAGTACTGGGGTTTGAAGTCAATGCTTCACACTTGCTAGGTAGGCGCTCTACTGCATGTGCCTCAGAGTTGAACGCATAAAGTTGAACTTGACTCATAAAGGTGGAAGGCCCTACTCAACTGGATGGAAGTTCTGCTGACTTTATGCCCAGGATTAGGTTAGCATGGGGTGGTGCAGTGGCTGGCCTAGCGTAGCCACGGTGGGAGTCACTCCAAGCTCAGTTCCTTGTTCCTAACAACTCCTTACTAACAATGGCTTCTAACAATGGAAGTGAATGACTACAAGACTTGTAATCTTTTAGCTCAGTGTTTAGGGCTCCATTTTGGCCTTGGCAGAGATTTTGACCAACTGAGGTGTGGCCATTAACAATGGAGAAGCATCTACCAGTCTGCCTCAGTGGAAGAGAGGTCTCAAAGTACATTAGACTTTCTGTTAACATAAACATATGGGTGTTCAAGCAGTTAATTGGATATATCAACAAGTAAAAGCCCAAATCTTTACACTATCTCTCATACCTCTTTCTTCCTCACCTCATTTCCCATTAGTTAAACCCTGCTCACTCAGCAACAGATGAGCTGGCCTCTTTGCTGTTCCATAAACATACTCTAACTTCAGTGCCTTTGCCCTTACTGATCCCTATGCCTGAGATGCTCTTTCCTGAGATCTTTCACTTACTAGAACTCTGCTCAAATATCACCTTATTAATGAGACCATCCTTCATGACTTAATAACACTCCCCCTCCTGCATTCTCCCTCATCCTATTCTGTACTTTTATTTTTAGAACTAACCGTTATTTTACATTGGATATTTACCATCTTGTTGCCTCTTACCTCTATTCAAATGTAAGTGTCAGATCAGGCCTTTGTTTTCTTTCCTGCTATTTAACCAGCACACAGAATTCTCCTGGGCCAGATGCTTAATAAACATTTGTTGTTGAAGGAGTTGTTGATCTATCTGAATCCCAAGTTTAAGGAGTGCATTCATCTATGTTATAAATAAATGCCAACATAATGTAGAAGGAGCTAAATATCTTAAGAGTGGTCCAGATAAAATGTTCAGAGGACCATGCATGGTGGCACACACCTATAATCCCTACTGAGACAGAAGGATAGCCCCTGTAAGGCCAGCCTGGGCTACATAGCAAGACCCTACGTCAACACAAAGTGCTCTCAGAATCCAGTAGAAATAGGGATGATTCTTACCGAGGGATTTCAAGGAATAGTCAGTGGAGAAGGACCTTAAAAAATGGGTTGGATTCAGACATTTTGGGGTTAGGAGATAATTTTAAGTGAAGGATGTCAGGTGAGCAAATGTGAAGAGGTTTTTAAGAATGGCAACTTTCAGTGAGGCAGAGGAGTACAGAAAACAGCTGTGGGAAAGATGGCCTGAAGTATATTAAGCTAAGATTAGGAAAGGCCTAGTTCTCTGCTAGCTCTGTTCTCTAGAAAATAGTGAATTCTCATTCTGCAAAGCCTGAAAGGAAACACCTGAGGCTGAGGCATAAACAGGAGGGGCCCAGGCTCTCCCATCCACATACCCACTGCATCTCTGGGTACCCTAGGGCACTGCTCTTGAGAGTCTAAAGTTCGCCATTCTAAAACCAGGAGCTATTAAAGGTGTTTGGGCTGAGCAGAGGCTGGATTAGAGCCATGTTTCAAAAAGATTAATCTGGCAAGTAAAAGACAATTGGAGAGGAAAGAGACCAGAATCAGGAAAACCAGTTATGAGACTCTTGCCACAGTCTAGATGAGAGGTAATGAAACCCATAACTTAGGTAGGCCTGACTATGAATTATGAATTCATGAGTAAGGACCCTGGCAACATGGAAAAGGGACTCTGAGGGAGGAAAGCAGGATGGGGGAATTGATTGGTGAAATTGACTCAGGTGGTAGGTGTCCAAGTGGATACCATGACCTCAGATTTGTCTTCCACCTGTGCTAACATCCCTGAGGTGGGAAGATGAGTGTCTGGTAATGGCAAGGCCACCTGGATGTTCACCTGGTTCTTCTAGTCAGTCAGTTTACTGCAGGCTCCAAGGCAGCTTTTTGGAGTATGGAAAATCAAAAAAACAAACTTAGGTGCTAGCAAAAATGTTGGAGCCCAAAGACTCAGGTTTCCAACTAGGCTCTTGTACTCAGACTGCCAAGCCTAGTGGAGAAAATCACCCATCTATTGATGGTACTACTAATGTGAAGAGACTTTGCCTTGGTTGAGGCCACCAAGGTCCTCTGTGTCTCTCACCCATTTATTCATCCAGTCCCTTGATGAGCTGTCTTTGAGTCTCTTCTCTACCACATTTCTTCTCACTTTCAGTGGATGGCCTGTTGGTTCTCTCAGGGACTAATATATTCCAGTCCAATGTTTTAGATGCCTCCTTGAGGATGAAGATTCCAAAATTTCTAATTCTTTCCAGACCTCTTCTTTATATCCCAAATGACTTCATCTATCCATAAAATATTTCATAGACACCCCAAACTTGGCATGGCCTAACCACACTTGGTCGCTACCATGTTCATTCATCCTGCTTTCCTGTTCCTCAATTTAGTCAATGGTAACAGCATTCATGTAGCTGCACCAGCTTGTCACCAGAAGCCATCTGATTCTAGTCCATCAGCAAGTCTTGCCTGTCGTGTGTGTATCATCCATCCTGTCCTTTCCATTGCCTTCTATAAGCTACCATTTTCCCATATTGAATCACACCATAGTCTCCTGCTGGGTCTCTTTGTCAGATCTCTGCTCCCCTCTCTCCATCCCCCATTTATCCAGACTTCTCTATGCATTCATCTTCATCTTAATCTTAATTTACCTATTAATGGTTAACACTATTAGCACATTGCTCCTTTTTAAATTCGTCCTCCTTGGCTTCCAACACACATCAGTCTCCTAATATCCCTCCAACCGTGTGGGTCACTTTTTACCCTTCTGCTTTTCAGGTTCCTCATTCCCTAGCCAGTGCATATTTTAGAAATGCTCCAGGCTCTGTCTTAGGTCTCTGCTCCTCTTGCTCTATTCTCCATGATCTCATTAGTGCCATAGCACCAATAATGCTAACGATTAGCATATTTATATCCCCAGTCTGCAAATATCCTTTGAATCCAGACCTACATATTCAGCTGCCTCATTTCTTGGATGTCTCATAAGTATCTTGAACTCATCATGTTCAAAGTGCAAAACTAAACTGAAATTAAATTGCTTCCCCATACCCGGTCCTTTCCCAAGGCTCTTTGGCCCAGTGCATGGCCCATAGTGAGTCCAGTTTGCCCAAGCAGAACCCCAGAGTCACCCTAACACCTCCCTCTTGCTCACCCGCACCTTTGTGCTCTACATCCAATTCAACTGCAAAAGAGGAAACCTCGCCTGGGTAACTGATTTAAGCTCTATGTGTGTTTCCTTTGCTGTGAACTTGGTCTTATAATAGAACCTACCTCACAAGGCTTCTGTGAGCAAGAAATAGAGCCAAATCCAACAATTGTGTCTCCTAAATGAGTTTTGAATTCATTCACTTCTCTTCACCCACCCACCCCCAACTGCGCTTGCCCTAGCTACTATCACCCTTCTCCTGGGACCTGGTGCTGCCTTAGCCTCTTACCAGCCCACCCTGTCCCTTTTGCTCCAATACTGTCACAAAACATATCTTCTATACCCACAGCACCATGACCCATTCAAAATGCATATGTGATCATTTCTTTTCTCCTACCTCCCTTCTCCAATGTCTTCTCGTTATCAATGATTTACCACTGGTTTTAGGACAAATACAAACTCCTTCCATGGGCCTGCATGTCTCAGAGCCTGTCTACCTCTGAGGTGCCTCTTTCTCTGCTCCTGAGACTTATCCTCTTGGGCTCTAGTCTGGCTATGTCCTCTTCAGGGCATTGGCACAGGTCATTCATTGTGCCCTAAAAGTTCTTCCCTTTCCTCTTCTGCTAACTAAGGCTCCAAGGAATCCTGTACATCTCTGCTTAAGCACTGTGCCATGGCAGTGGAGGAGGGTGGTCTCTGCAGACTTCTCTGATCAGGGCTTCATTGTCTGGGCCCTCTTGCACTTCCTGCGGCTGCTGTGCTCTAATTTCTGATGAGGAGATGGGATGAGGTCATTTTTTCCACATTGGACATCATGTTCCATGAGATCAGGGAGAATCCAGCTTCCACTTGTCTTGCATGCCCTGCTGGTGGTATATTGCCTAGTAGGCATTCCAATACTACAGATTGAACAGGTGCACAAATGATGAGCAGTCACAGTGAACTTTAAAAATATGCAAGTGATGGTCAAAAATCTGGGATAATGGCCACCTGTGCACAACCAGCTGCTGCTTGCTACCACCACCAAGACACCTGCCTCCCTATGCCAGGTGCTTTGGGGGTTGATGAACAGCTGGGTGTGTTTGAGCCTAGGGCTCTGGAGACACTGAGGAGGATCCATGCAAGGTCTTCTCCTTCCTGGGTGAGCAGAAAGCCAGGAGACCAGTATTGCAGAGCCCTGAAATCAGGATTGGCAAGAGGTGGTTTCTGGAAAGAGCTTGGCTTGCAGCACTTGGTGTACCTCATGCTTGATGTGTGTGTGTCGCCTGCCTGGCCCCCAAAGTATCAAGGAAAAACTGAAAGGGGGCAGGCTCCTTCTCTCCATTCCTTACTCATCTTTGTAGTTTTACACTACATAGATGAATCCTTAAATAATGTGAGACTCATTTTTTCTTTTTTCATTTTAAAGAATATCAAACTCTAATATTTTTAGCTTCCTGTGTAATTTTGCATATTTTAAAGAGTACGGTATTAATTTGCCAGGACTGCCATAACAAATGCCATGGGCTGAGCTGCTTGAACAAGAGAAATTTGTTTTCTCTCAGTCTGAAATCTAGAAGTCCAAGATCAAGAGTTCGGCAGGTTTGTGTGTCCTTACACAGTCACCTCTTGGGGTGTGTGTACATATGTGTGCCCTAGCCTCTTATATATAAGGACATAGGTCATACGAGGCTAGGGCCAGGTGACCTTCTTTTACTATAATGGTCTCTAAACACGCTGACATTCTGAGGTACTGGGAGTTAGAACATCATGTAATCTTGGAGGACATGAATCAACACATACCATTTGTTCTCGTTTATGTTGTTGATGAGAGCTGTCTGTGTTACTGCACATGCTACATTTATTTTTCAACACTGTAATATTTTGCACCAAAATGTATTGATTGATTGACTAGTTTCACTTCAATTGTTTCCAGCTTTTGGTTTTAAAGCGCATGCTGCTTTGAGCATTGTTGTACTTAAGCCTGGCATATGTACTTAATTCCGTAGGTGACAGAAGAATGTCAGGATGCTATGGAGAACCAAATAGTGCAAATGCAACCCAAATTTCTGATCGATACAATGTGTAGTGTTATAGAACCTTCCCTCAGTGGTTGAGGTTCTGTTAAATTATTAATTGTTTTAAAGTTCGATTGAATACTTTTTCTGTCTATATTAATTTTAACAAATACATAGCAGAGACTATGAGTGACATCTGTGTTTAACAGTTACTAACTCATCTATTTGGATTATTCTTGCAACCTGCATGAGCTTGTCCTAGGAACTTAACTGGGAGCAACAGGAAATTGAGAAAGGATAAAAGACAAACAGGCAAAAAAGCCCCGGCCAGGTTGGGCTGGGTGCTCTGGTGGAGACACACAGCAGCCTCATCCACCTCCAGTGAGTTTATTATATGCAGTAGCAAACCAGGAAGTACAGCAACAGTTCTCAGGGGCATGACATTGTAGTTATCGGGAACAGGGGGAACCTGCCATTGCTACTTTCTGCACGCCCTGGTACTGTTCCTGTCTGAAGGTCATGGTGTAATCAGCCTTGTTCTTATGCAAAGCAGCTGTGCTGCATTTTGCTCTCACTCCTTTCTGCAGCTGGGAGCTGTGCCAATCCCAGCCTGCAGGTTATTTGACATGGCTGTGCTTATGTCAAGTTCTCAACTTCTCATACTCTGCTCTCCACAGGTAATCACACTGTTTCTCTTGATTCTAATATGGTGGGAAGCACTAACAGGCTTTATAGTGTAAAATTACCCTTGCATTTCTAGAGGAAACTCGACCTAGTCATGATAGATTATGTTTTCACACATGGCTGGGTTTGATTTGCTAATATTTTACTAACAGTTATTGTATCTATGTTCAGGGGAGTGATTGGCAGGCATGTTTCTGTCCTTGTCTAGCTTTTTAAAATTTTTTATTAGCATATGATAGCCATATTAGGGGAGGGGTACACTGTGACATTTTCATATGTGCTTATGTTGTATCTTAATTAGATTTACCCTCTCCATCGTTCTCTTTCCTTCCCTCTCCCCCTTCTTAAAACAATTTCCACAGGTTTCATTGTTCTATTTGTATACATGAATACAAAATATTCACAGTATTCTCCCTTCTTCACCCTCATATCCTCCCATCTCCCACGTTACCCACCCTCAAATGGGATCTGTTTCACTTTCCTGTCCTTCATTTTTTAAAGTGTACATTGATAGTTCAAAGGGGTTTCATCTTGATATTTCAGATATGCATATGTAGTGCTTTAATCAGACTACCCCCCATTACCTATCTTTCTCTATCTCCCTGCTCTCCTATGATTCAACAGCTTACAGTGCATCACATCGCATTATCTCCACACACAGATGCAATGCTTCACTATTACTCACTCTACCATTCTCTTTCCTTCTCCTGCCTCTCGTATCCCCTCAGACTGTCCCACTAACACATCGTCTTTCTCTCATTCTGTGTGTGTGTATGTGTGTGTATGATCATATTTGTGTGTACAAGTTTTAAGTATCAAAATTGTACTGCCCTCTTAGAATGAGGCTGGTGGGGGAGGTTCCCTCTTTTTGTGGTGAAGGATATGTAGCAGTTTGAAATTATCTGTATACATTTTGGCAATCTAGTTTCAATCTGTAAAGACAGACCTGGTGTTTTCTTAATTGTTTGGTAGCTTCTATTTATGTGACTTTTATTCCTAATTCCATTTCTTTAAATATTATGTCTTTGAGCATGTTAAACAAGTCTTCCTTGTTTGTGTTTTGACACACAAAGCTGTTTACATTCTGAAACTATGGGAGTGATCCAGGCAAATTTCCAAGCAATTACAACACCTTCCTTCTCCATGTCTGAGTCCATTATTCATTGCTTCTGCTAAGTCCATGCATAGAGATTATTTCCTTATATTTTGACAGGCCCTATCTTCATTGGAACTTCATTTTAGGGACTTCTTTGAGTATGTGTGGAGGGCACATTCCTCCTACAAACAAAACAAACCTGTTTTGTTTCTGTGGGACACCTGGGGCTACCAGTCCACCTGAAGTTGTTGCTGCATTAGGAGTGCGTGGTTAGATCTGGAAACTGCTTGCTGATCAGCCTCTAACCCCAAATTCTCCAAGGCTCTTTTTCTTTCTCCTTCACTCAGAGCCAAGGTTGGGACAGAATTTATCTCTCCTCTTTGTCTTTGCGTTCTGAAATTTTCCCGGTTTACCTTTTCACCAGGCTTATAGACCTCTGTGGCATGGGGTTGCGAGCACTTTCTGCTCACTCTCCCTACCCTGATGGTTTCAGAATTTGTGGTTCTGGATTTGAGAACTACAGTCATTCAAGGAGCCCCTTTACATTATTGGCGCTTAAATCACATTTGATGGATGTTTTAAAGATTTAGACAATGTTTTCTCAAGTGTTTACTTATTTGTATTTATTTTATTTTTTGAGACTGAGTATTGCTATATAGCTCAGGTTGGCCACTGAACACTTTCTATCTTCCTGCCTCTACTTCCCAAATACTGGGATTAGAGATATGTACTACCATGCCCAGCTCAAGTGTTATAAAATTAGAAAGTTTCAAGCGTTTCATGATATTTAGTTTTTAATATTGCATGAAATTAAGGTCAGAGTTTTTTTATTATTTTCTTGGCAATACTGGGTATTGACTTAGGGCTTTGTACTTAGTAGGCAAGAACTCTACCACTTGAGTCATACCTGCACCCGATGGGTTCTTTTTTAAATCCACACTGGATCCAGTTGCAGCTCCTGTGGCCACTTTGGGTCATCCTCTACTGAAGGTTTCTTCTCACTCATTGAGACTTTTCATGAGTATTTTCTTCTATTCTACTGCTTGGGAAATCTATTCAGTCCATAATCATGTGGATTCCCAAACCATTTGGCTACACTGGGGACTTCCACCAAACCCTAATGGCTTAGAACTTCTCACTTAGGTCCCATGTGTGGGACCTGTGCAGGATGTGAACAGAAAGCCAAAGGCTTCTGCAGAGGCTGGGCCAGCTTGTGCTGGAAGACAATGGCAAGGGTGGAATGGGGAAAAATCAGTGGAATCAAAACTCATTTAGGAGACAAATGACCAGGTTCAGTTTCAAATTGGATAAAGTCATATGTGGAGAGCAGAGTATGAGAAGCCTATGGGACTTGACATAAGCAGTTATGTCAAATTGTCTGCAGACTGAGTTTGGCACGGCCCCAGTGCAGAAGAGGGCTAGGGCAAAATGCAGCACAGCTGCTTTTCCTAAGATGTTTATATTCAGAGAATAGCCATCGCAGGTTTCTCTTGTTACAATGTCATGCCCCTCTCTGAGAACTGTTGCTCCACCTCCTTGTTTACCACTGTATATAAAGACTTGCTGAAGAAGGACACGGTTGGTTGGTTGGCTGCTTGTGCAGGGGCAGAAGCTGCTGCCAGGGCAGCTCGTGGGGTTGGCTGCTTGTGAGTGGGGCAGCTGCTGTTATGTGTCTGCAAATCTAAGAACTGAGACTTTAGGAGTTAGGCTAGAGATTAGAGGAAACATGGGACAGTGTAAGTCTAAGGAAAGAGACTTTAAAGACTAGAAAAGAAGTAGTTTTAAAGAATAGAGAAAAGAAGCAAAGTAAAAGAAGAAAAGAGAAGTAAGAAAGAAGTAATGAGGCTGCTGTGCATCTCCATCTGAGCGCCCAGCACACCTGACCCCAACTTTATGCATGTTTATCTTCTATCTTTTGTCCTTTCTGATCTCCAGTCACTCCCAGTTAGGTCAGTAGGACAGGAGCTCACACAGGTCATGAGAGTCATAGGTAACAAATGTTTAGCAACTTTACAGGCAATGTTTGAAAATAAAGTCTTAGGTATAGAGATGCTAGCAAAAGCAAAGAGAAAGCAGAAGTGAAAATACTGTGATCAGACAATGTGTAGTTGAAGGTTATAAGTCCTAAAAGAGACACAAGAGAATTAAGTTATGAAAAAGTCAATATTTAAGGAAAACTTCCATGATCTTTTATGACCTTCTACTATACTGACAAATGTTTGAAACAGGCATGGATTGACAAAGAGCAGCAACCCAGAGGAATGCAATTAAGGATTGCCAAAGGAAACAGAAGGAAATCAGCACAGCATTCCTGAAGCTCAAACCCCTTACCAGCAGGTGTGTGCCTCTGAGTGAAGCCTCAGAGTATGTAAGGACATACCTGAGACTGGTTTTTTGTTGTTGTTTTTGGCAGTGGGAGATGGCACTCTTTCCACTTGAACCATGCCAGCCCTCTTGCTTTTTGGTTATTTTTCATATAGGGTCTCACATTTTTCCCAGGCCAACCTCAGATTGCAATCCTTCTATGCTTCCTGAGTAGCTGGATTATAGTCATGTACTTCCACATCTGGTGACATTTTAGAAGCACAACAGTTCCTCTCCCAGTCCAACCTTACAAAGACAGTACTTGGACCTACCAGCCTCAGGCTGGGGCTGCACACATGATAGGAACCCTCATACATGGGCCAGAGGCACTTCACTCATCCTGGGGTTTAGATAATAATTATTAGACACCAGGTCTGGGGTATAATCAGACCAAATTAACTTCTCCATCACCCTCTTGCCTCCCCAGCTTGATCTAAACACATTCCTAAGCAACTTAAAGTTATTAGAGTTTAAGATATTGTTAGAGTTAACAATATCATTTTTAAGGTGACTGAAATCAGATAAGTATTCTAAAATTGCCCCAACTACAGCAAGAAGGAACTAAAAACAGAAATGGGAAAGGGGTATTTCCTAAGGGTAGCAAAAACTATTAAATATCTAAGAGGAAATTCAACAAAAAGAAATCACATGATTAAAACTATAAGATCTGAGGAAAAGGGGAGGCATACTATGAAAATTAATGTTTAAAAGCTGCCATTTTTTCCAAATTAGTTTATAAATTTAAGATTCTAATTAGAATGCCAACACAGTGTTGTTTTTGTTTTTGTTTGTTGAAGGTGGTTTCTTATTCATTTTTTTAGGAAGGTGGGTGGGGAGTTAAGATTTTGAACAGAAGGATAACTGCAAAGAGCAGTTATAACAAGTGTGGATAACAAGAGGGTTGAAGGTCACTTGTCTCACTAGACATTCAAACACATTATGATATAGAATAAGATGTGTTAGAATGTAACAGCACCATGGTCAAATCAATATACAAATAGGTCAATTGTGCATAATGATGAAAAGATCATCAGCGGAACACAGAAGAAAGTAGGCATAGATGTCAGCATATTTGAAAATGTAACACATGACAAAGATGATTTATCCTCTAAGGGGAAAATGTTGAGTTACTTAATAACTAGCATTGGCATAAATGCTTCTTGATTTGGAAGAAGCATATTAAAAATACAAAAAATTACAAATAGCTTAAAATTTTAAATGCCTTTTTAAAAAGTAAATAATTGTCTTACAAAAATATTTCATATACAATACTTTGTATCCAAAAATAATACAGCATAGACAGTCTTGTTAAACAAGACTAAAATCTAGAAGCCAAAACCAATTATTTTTAATTGTATAAAAATAATGTATTGATGTGGTAAGAGATACTATAAAGTAATTAAAAGTGAAAAATTTGGAGAATATTTATAAAGATCAGTCATCCTTATCTTAGAAGAAGAACTTTCAAAATGATGAGGACAAATAACGTATTAGTAAAATGGGCAAAGAAATTAACAATTCATAGAAGAGAAAGTCCAAATAGTTAACCAATGGGTGGAAAGATGCCCAACTCAGCAGAACGTGCCAAATTTTGTACATACATACACACGGATGTATGTAAATATATGCATATGGATATTTTTATATTTGCACTTATCAAGCAGGAAAAAGAGAGCAACATAGTAGGAATATGGGGAAATGGCAGGCACACATATTGTTGGTAGAAATGTTAACTAGTAAGAACTTTCAAGAAGAATCTGGAAACATCTTCATGTAAGAAATGAATATAATTTAGTTAAGCAATTCCACTTCTGAGAACATTATCTTTTAGAAATAGTAGCATGGACATGTATGGCTGTATGTTCAAAATTGTTAGTTTCAACACTTCTTGTAGTGGCCAAAAATTGAAACAAAATCACCACAACACAAGAAGAATGCCTCATGCATTGCAGTCTTTAAAAGGAAAGGGTAATATCCATATCATGGACTTAAGGAACTTTCCATGAGGCATTATCGAATGAGAAAATTAAGATGCAGCCAAGGGTATGTGTAAAAGGCCACATCAATTTAATGACACCTTATTTAAAAAATAATGACAAACTATCTTAGAAATGTTTATGTAAATGCTTATACATCTAATACATAAAAATTTGTATATTATATCCATAAACACATATATGCATATACATATGCATATACACACAGTATATGTGTGTGAGATGTATATTTGGGAAAATCCATATACTAGAATAACAACTAGAGTTATATAGGACAGAGTAGAATGAAGGCAGTAAAGATACGATGCCATTAAGAGAAAGAATAGTCATGGCAAGTCATTTTGCTACCCAAGAAAGTCTGCAATGATTGTTTATTTAACTTGGGCAAAAATAGAAACCTTCTACTATAGCTCACAAGATCCCAGATTGTTTTATTTTTGGCAGCTCTTTGTCCTTAACTTTCCCCTTCTTTTTCCTTCCTTACTATCCCCTAACCACTAGAACTTCTGAATGTTACTAGAAAATGCAAAACTCTTTCTCACCTCAGGCTTTTGTAACTGCTGTTCCCTAGTCATGGAAAGTTCTTTTAGGATGCCTGGCTTCTTGTCATCCTGGTGTAAGCCTAAAATGTACCACTCCTGAGATGCCAACCTTAACCCCCATTTAAAGAAGCACTCATCCTATTCTTTACTATAGTATACTCTATGTTTCCTTCATAGCACTTTCACAGCCAGAGATTACTTTTTATTTGTTACTTATGTTTTGTCAATTCCACCTTTTGGAACGTAAGAAGGTAATGAATGTGTTTATTTTGCTTACTCCTGAGTTCCTAGCACCTAACACAGTTATTGTTATGGTGTAACCCCAAAAGTCTCCATCGTGTGTTGAAAGCTTGGTCCCCAGCTGGTTAATCCCATCACTGAGAAGAGATTGGATCATGAGTGGTTTGACCCAGTGCATGGATTAATCCACTGATGGATTCATAATTTGATGGCATTTAAAAAAAATAGAGGTGGGGCCTAGTAGGAGGAAGTGGGTCAATGGGGGCATATCCTCAGGGCCCACAGCTTATCCTTGACAACTCACCCTCTGCTTCCTGGCTGCCATGAGGTGAGCAACACTGCTCCACTGTCCCTATCCACCATGATGCTCTCTGCCTTACCACAGTCTCAGAAACAACAAAACCATTCTACCATAGACTGAAACCTTGGTAACTGTGAGACAAAATAAATCATTCCTCTTTTAAAATGCTTATCTTGGGTATTTGTCACAGTGACAAAAAACTGGTCAACACATTTATTAAATGATGAATGATCCATTCTCTTCTTCACAGACAAAAATAGATGCCATCAAGCAAAACATCATTTACTTTGTGCTTATTCCTCAGCAACAAATATTAAGTATCCCCACACCCATTTTTTCTCCTCTAACTGAGGCATCTTTGCCTCTGGACTATGAATATCATGCTTTGCCTCTTTCCTGAAGACCTTATTCCATCAGTTATTAACCTTTTTGCTATGTTCAGCTCCTCTCATCCTTTCTCTTGAATATATGCACACATGTTCCAGTCTTTCCCCATCCAAAAAGAAAAGGGGAAAGAAGGGAATAGAATCCCTTTACTTCTTTCTGATAGAACAGTTTTTGGTGGAAGAAGACCCATAATACAAGCAAGATAACTATTTAGACACCTAGAAAATTTATGAAACCACAGAACATCAGAGACAAGGGGAAGATCCTAAAAGCAGTGGTGCTGGTGAGGGAAGAGTGGGAACAGGCTGCTTATCAAGAAGAAACATTAGCTTAATGGCCTCCTTTCTGAGAAAAATGGTTCAGTCAAATACATTGGAGTAGTAGCCTGAGAGAGATAAGTACTGGCTTAGAATTCCATATCCAGTGAAAATGTCTTCAAAGAATAAGGATAAAATAAGGATATTTTTAAGGCAAAAACCATCATTTTTTCCCATAAGCAGAAATTCTAAAGAATTTGCTTGAGGCATAAAGATGGGGACAAATGATAGGTGTGAGATACAAGAGAAGCGAAGAACATAAAAGTGTGACTTACATATGAACATCATGTGTGACAAATCAATGAGAATAAATCAAAAAATTATTTTTCCAATATATGGATCCACAAAAATTGGGTTATAGGAAAAAAATGAAATTGGGCCTCCACTAAATAACATAACTGCATGCAAAATGGATTCTAAATGAATGTTTGGATTTCTATGGAAAAAGTGCTGCTCGATAGCAGTCTCCCAGATAATGAGTGCTTATGCATAAGAGTAGAAAGTGGTGTACCAGGACTCTCAGGCTCCAACCATCATAAGTAGTTCCTCCACGTCAAATCTGGGTCTTTCGCCTCTGAAATACACTTGGGGTATTGTGTTTGGAAGATGAGTTTCAAAAAAGGAACCAGAGTCAAGATAAAAAACTATCATGAAATTTTGCAAAACTAATTCAGCATTTATGAAGTTTCTTAGCTGATTAATTTTTTACTTCATGAAAATACGGGATGACTCTTCTCGGTGACATCTAAAGATGACAAACATTAGAACTCAATCAATAGCAAACATTTCCTTTAAACAAGGTTAGGGTTTTTTTCTTCTTTTTTTGTGGTGGTACTGGGGTTTGAACTCAGGGCTTTGAACTTGCTAGGCAGACATGTTACTGCTTGAGCCACACCTACAGTCCTGTTTGCTTTGGTTATTACTGAGCTTGGGTCTCACTTTTTGCCTGGGCTGACCTGGGCTGTGATCTTACTATTTTACGCTTCTTATTGTCACTGGGGGTGAAAGGCACAAACCACCATGCCCAACATTTTTCCACTAAAAGGGGAATCTCTAGACTCTTTTTTTGTCAGGGCTGGCATGGAGCCATGATCTTCCAGGTCTCAGCCTCCTTCATAGCCTGGGACAGCAGGCTCATGCCACCACACCCAGCTACTGATTGAGATGAGATCTCATTAACTTTTTATCCTGGCTGGGCTCAAGCTGTGATCCTCCTGATTTTAGCCTCTTAAGTAGCTAGGATTACAGGCACAAGCTAGCTGCATCTGACTAAGGCTAGATATTTTTAACATAAGGGTCTGATGAAAATATTATTTCCCCATCTCTCTCCCATCTCATATTCATCCAAACCACTTCAACCCTAGTCTCTCTGCAAATATTCTTTTGGAATATTGCTCACAAATTTCTAATAGATATTTTTCCAATACATAAAGATCATTATTGGAAGAAAAAAATCAACACAAAATAAAATTGACAGTATTTAAAACCACACATGGTAGAATTTGTTATGACTAAAAATTGATGAAAATATTTTAGCCAAAATTCAGATCCATAAAATTTAAGCCAAGTGAACTGGACTTGGTATAAATAATGACCTCAAAAGGAAATACATGGCAATAGCCATAAAGTGTAAAGTTTGATAGGAACACAAGCTCAATCAATGAATCACAGTTGTGCTACAAAATTTTCTCTTTAAAAAGAAATTGATCACATTGAAAATAATTTCGGAAAAATAAAAGAGGAAACAATAAAAATAGTATATCTTCTATACAGAAAACTGATCATTAAATTAGCTCAATGGAGTAGGACTGAAAGATACTGTATCATTTTGATTAAAACTTTTTTTCCAATTACCCTAGAGGTTAAGGAGTTTAGTGATATGTATTTTCCATGGAATACTGCAATTCATTCTTACACATAAAAATAATTTGCATGTTTATTGGACAGTATTGAGTAAATTAGAAAATGATGTATGTTTGGCAATTACCTGGTACCAGTCACTAACACTGATTGCTATACCATACCATACATTTTTGCAGCTAGCATTTATGGAGTGTTGACTGTGTGCCTGTCTTTGTGCTGAACACTAAAAATCCAGCCCAGCATGAGACACCAAGGAATTTCCACACCCACTCAAGTTGCAACTCTAAGCCTGAAATCAGTTTGTTTTGCTTCACCTTATTTAATTCTATTGGTAAATTTGTACATTTAAAAAATGTAGCCAGTTGAAGATGCCACTTATAAATTATTTATTCATCACTGCACTATAACGTCATCTCTTCAAAACAGTGTCTTCCAAATTTTCATTTACTTAAACACATCTGCAAGTCTTAGAAATCAGTATCAAAAAACCTCCAAAACATTACATTCAAAATATGAAGTTACAGCCCGGTCTTAATTTAGCCTGTCAGAGTCAGTTTATCCTGTCCGTCCTTGGTAAAACCAAACCATTAATTTGCTCAACTGTCAGTGTGCGTACCACTTTCAGAATAAATCTATCAAATAAAACCTGACATCTTCCAGACATTGCCATCATTAGGTGATTAATGTTAAAAACTCCCATTCGTCTTAAACACCTCCTTTCTAATTCAGTAATTTGATCCAGTATAGAGGAAGTTGTGTTCATAGGCAGAGCCTTCTGTTTTTCAGGGGGCTCCTTCAGCCTCTGAGATGCAGGGTCTGAGGTTCCCCCTAAAAATTTTCAGCCTACATCTTCATCCACAGCCCAGCACAGGTTGTCTGCCTAGACCAGGGTAACTTCAGGGCTTTGGGACTCTGTGGTGAGTCTGTGACTCTCAGGATGAATTCTTTGAAACTTTATTGTATGGTATTGGATTGCCACTGTTCCATTGCTCATTGGGAAAAAACCTCTTCATAATCTGGCCCCTACTCAGTTCTGCAACCTCTCTGTCTCTCTCTCCCCCCCCCCCCCCGCTTCCCCCGCCAGCTTTATTTATTCACTTACTTGAACCCTTCAAATCAAATACTCTGCTCTTCTTTGCATTCTCTCTGTTTGCAGTACTCCTTCCTCACCCTCACCCAGTGTCTCTTCTCCAACCACCTGATCAAAGGTCACTTCGTCAAGGACTTTCCCTAAATTCCCACAGTAGTGGTGTTACATATATCATCAAGGACCTCTCCCTCTTCTCATCACATGATTCTCTTTGCTTTTTTGCTTAATTATCTGCTTAATGTCTCTTTCCTCTACATCAACAGTAGACTTCAGCACCCACAGGCTCTGCTGCTCAGCTCAGTGTGATTGCTCTGATCTGCCTGTGCTCCATTTCCTACATAGCATTCTAGAAAGTCTCTGCATCCACACAGAGCATGGGAGATGAGCTCACTTCCTTGGTTTCTTTCAAGGATCACGGTTTTGCTCTGCCTTTTATCTGAAAGCCATTGTTTCATACTTTTTGTCCAGTTATATAGTTGCTTATTAAAAAAGGACTGTGTTAGTCAGACTTTTTCATTGCTATGACCAAATACCCAAGAGAACAAATTTAAGGAAGAAGGATCTTTTTTAACTCACCAAAGGTTTCAGTCTGCCATGGCTGGGAGGGCATAGTGGAGCAGAGTTATTCAACTCATGGCAACCAGGAAGCAGAGCAAATATGGGAGGTGACCTAGGAAAAATATGCCCTTCAAAGGCATGTTCCCAGTGACCTACTTCTTCCAACTTGGCTCCATCATCCACAGTTTCTACCACCTCCCAATAGTCTGTTCAATTTTTGAATCTGTCAATGAATTAAACCATTGATTAGGTCAGAACTTTCATGATCTAATCATCTCTGCAAACTTCCTCACAGATATATCCAGAGGCATACTTTTCTAATCTCGTAGGTGTCTCTATATAGAACCAAGTTGATAATCAAAATTAACTATCATAAGAACAAACCCAATACTAATTCATTGGGGCCTCAGATAAAATCCAAACTCCTTGTCCTGATTTATGAAACTCTATCTACCTTGGCTCCTGCCTCCTCTGAACACACTCAATACCACTCCCCTCTTTATCTACCTACACTCCATCCTGGCTCCCTTTCCAATCTCCAGACACAAGCTACTTCTTACCTGAGGGCCTTTGTACTGCTATGCTCTGTCTGGGATGCATTACCTTCTGACCTTCATGTAATGTCTTTTGCATATCATTTAAGACCATCCAAATCAACATATCTACATAGTCACAGTGGTTGTTTTAACCATCTGCAGAATGCATGTCACATTCTGATTTTTTTGCTTGTGTATTTCATGTATTTCTCCCTTGGCATGTTTACTTGCTGCTTTCATTGTAGCATTGTATCCATGAAGTAAAGGACATTTTCAGTTTAGTTCAACTGCTATATTTTGAATGATAGAACTGTGCCTAGTACATGGAAAGCACTTGGTAAATATTTCTTAGTTGAATAGAAAAAAATGAATCAAACCCATTTTTTCTTCGTTGCTTCATAACTCACCTGCAAATACCACAGAACTTCAGTGGTTATATTCTACTTCACATAACATACCAATGATGGCGAGGAAGATGGTAACAATAATTTCTAGTATCATTGGGCTTTTTTTATTGTGTGTTCCTGAACCAGAGACTTTGCATTTATCATCCCATTTAATTCCTATAACAACTTTACGAGGTCACCTTCTATAATCATCAGCATTTTTTGTGATTCAGATAGATTTATTTTTTGATTGATTTTACGGCTTTTTAAATCCCTTTTTTGTTGTGCTGGGGGTTCATTGTGACATTTACAAAAGTTCTTACAATATATCATAGTTTAACTTACCCCCTGCATCATTCTCCTTTATCCCCTCTCCCCCCATTCCTGGAATAGTTTCAACAGGTCTCATCTTTCCATTTTTAAACTTGAGTATACAATATTTCCACAATATTCAACTCCTTACATCCTTAATTATCAGCATTTTAGGTAAGAAACTGAGGCACAGAGAGGTCAGTGGTTTTGTGAACATCTCACATCTAAAGTGATCATTTTATCTAACCCCTAGAGTATCTCATCCAGCCACATTTCCAGAGTTGCTGTTGTCCAGGCTCTGATTTTTATTTCCTCATGACTGGAGCTGATTTATATTGCCTTTGAGATATGTCCAGGTCATGCTGGTCTCTAGCATTGAAACATCATGTCCCGTATCTGTTGTCCATTACTCTTCCTTGCCAGAAAAACCCATATTGTGCATTGTATCCAAACCTCATGTTCCTACTGTAGCATAAATATGCTTAACCAGCTGTTGCTAACACTTGTAATGCTTGTGACAACTCTACTGAGAACCTCCTCTTAATGGAGCAGATGGTGTGAAATCGAGCAGGCAAGGGGAAATGTACTGACAGAAGGGGAGGGAGGTGCTGGCCAAAGGAGGTACTACTTTTCCTTTTCTTTTTTTTTTAATTTGAATCTATGGCAGGTCATTCTCTAGTTCGCATGCCTAGTGGTTCCAAAGTCAATGTAAGACCTTGGATTTGAAGACTACTTAGAAACATCATCCAGAAGTGACTAAGAAAACCACCAGAATGAATAGGTTTATTCAAAAGGCAAATACAGACAAAGAACATGAGAAGATACTAAGGATGAAAGGGATAAACAGGAGGAATTATAATTATCCTAAAAAGAGTAAATGGCATATTGAATGCTGTTAGAACTTGGATGTGGTTTGTTCCCTCCAAAACTCATGTTGACCTTTGGTACCCCTAATGGTGTTGGGAGGTGAGTGAGTCCTTAAGAGGAATTAATACCTTTCTCGCTGGAATGACTTGGTTCTCATGCATGGTGGGTTAATTCCCATGAGATCCATTAATCTAAAGTTTGTCTGCCCTCATGCTTTGCTCCTTTTGCACACTCCTGCTTTCCATTCCACTTTCTGCCTTGAGATGAAACTCATGATGCAACATGAGATTCTCCAAGACACCATGCTCTTGGGCTTCCCAGCTTCCAGAACTGTGAGTCAAACAAAACTTCCTTCCTTGATAAATTATCCAATCTCAGATATTTTTGTTACAGCAATAAGTAATGGACTAGGAAAAATCCCCATGCTAATAATAACAATATTAAAAGCAATACTAAATATGCAGTTTTGAGCTGGACATGCTGACACATGCCTGTAATCCCAGCATGGGAGAAGCTGAGGCAGAAGGATCATGAGTTCAAGGCCAGCCTGGGCTATGTAGTGAGACCTACCTCAAAAAGAGAGAGAGAGGGAGAGAGGGGAGGGAGGAGAGAAAGAGAAGGGATAGAGGAAGAGGGAGAAAGAGAGAGAGAGAAGAAAAGGAGAGGAGAGGGAGAGAGAGAGAGAGAGATATGAAAATGTTCAGAGTCCAAGAGAACTGGAATTCAAACCCCAGATGTGTTGTTCACAAGTTGTACAACTGTGCAACTCTGGACAAGTTCTTACCCTTTTTGAGTTTAAATGATTATCCTTTAAATAATAAATCCTAACCATAAGATTTGAAAGAGGAAGGGCTAGGATACAGAATGGTTGCATTGGAAGACAATGTTTGAAACAATGTTAGTGAAAAGGTTGTCCCCAAATCCCAAAGTCCAAGTAAGGAAGAAAAGGCCAAATCCCCACCACTCACAAGCCCTGCGGGATATCAGAGGTCATCTGAGGGAGGGCAGAAAGAGGAAAGCATCATTTTGTCTGACAGATGAGAACAGGAGAAACCAGAAGAAGCAAGAGCATTTTCTGAAAGCACAGCAGCTGCAGCTGGGGGACTCTGCTGCCCGCAATGGCAGGTGAGTGCAAGAGGCTCACATAGGGAGGTACAATGGAGACTGAACAGTGGATCTCCCCTTTTTCTCCTTGCTTAGCTGGATATTTAGCATTTTAGGGAATTTAACCATGCTGAAGGCTGTATGGAATGAATGCTATCAGAAGCATTCCATGTTTCTCAGTTAAATTCATACTGAAGGTTTGGATGTTTATGAGATCAGGATGTAAAAACCATTAATTTAATTTCCTTTAAGACCAAGTCACCAGTCCCCTGGCTACAAAACTATCCAGGCTGAAAATAGCTGAGATTCCATGAATGTTGTATGAGCCTATAGAGCCATCTACGTTGCCCTTGAGCAAGATTTATGGTCTCCTGCAACATTGGCTGCTGCCAATTCATGGCCATACGTTCTGGCAGATTTGAGCTTGCTTACTCCAGAAGGAAGGAAAATTAGGACATTCTGAAATGTATCTGATCTAAGTGTCTGCTTACATCTGCTTACTTGTAGACAAACCAGGTAGGTGCTATTTTGAAATAATTTGAATAGAGAAGGTTAATTGCACTTGAAAAAAAGATATTGGGCACAAACTTTCCTTGCCTCATTTTTGCCACAAGCTCTATAAAAACAGGAAAAAAAATTGTGTGTTAGGAAAACTTTACTGCAAAGGACCATTGTGGCAAATATTGGGAGAAAGCAAAGGAATGAGCCATGGGGAAGAAACATCGCAGACATGAGAATTCCTGGTGTATTCAAGGAACAATAAAGTGACCAATGTGATTACAGCAGAGTGATAGAGGGTCAGAGTGACGCAGGGTGCCAGACAGTGTAGGGCCTTGTTGGAACAGCAGAGGAAGACATACTCTAACTCCTGTTTTAAATGAGTCAGAGTTACTGGCTAGACGGTGGGTAGCAAGAAGAAAGCAAGGAAACCAGATGGAAAGCTGGAGTCAACAAGGAGAAACATGAGTGCTGCTTGGACCAGGTGGCAGCAGTGCGGTTGTGAGAAACAGTCGGATTCTAGGTTTATTTTAAAGTCAAAGTCAATGCACTCTGTTGCTGTGTTAGGTGCAGAGACTAAAAAGACAGGATTCAGGAATGACTCCAATGATTTTTGACCTAAACAACTGGAAAGATGAAGTTCACATCAATTGAAATGAAAAAGACTGGCTGGAGAGAATTATGGGTTGAATTGTGTTCCCCAAAATTCATATGGTAAAGTCCTAAATCACAGTAGTGAGCTTACTTGGAAACAGGATTTATTGCAGATGTAATTAGCTAAGATGAAGTCACACTGGAGTAATCTAAGCCTCTAATTCAATCTGACTAGTATCTTTTTAAAGAGAGAAAATTTAGACTGACACTAGGAGAAAATGTGTTGTAAAGATGGAAGAAACTGACAAGACAAGAAACACCAAAGATGGCCAGCAAACCATCAGAAGCCAGGAAAAAGCTCTAGAACAGATTCTCCTCACAGTTCTTAGAGGGAATCAACACTACTGACAACTTGACCTTGGACTTCCAGTCCCCAGAACTGTGAGACAAAAAATTTCTGCTACTTAGGCCACCAAGTTTGTGGTATTTTGTTAGAGAAGCCCTAGAATGTGGACATTTCCTAGATAGTTAGTGGGAAGGAGGAATAGGCTAGGACAGGATAGGATGGATTTGAGCTCCATTAAGTATGAGACACCTGTTGAACATCTAAGGGTAAAGTCAAGAGTAAAGTCACAAGTTCAGGGAAAAGGCCCAGATTAGAGGTTTACTTTATGAGTTAGCATATCTGGCATTTAAAAAACAGGAGAAGAGTGAGATCTAGAGAAGCCTAGAGAGTGAATGCAAACAGGGCTGAGGGTGTAGCTTAGTTGTAAAGCATTTTCCTAGCATGCATGAGGCCCTGGGTTTGATTCCAAGTACTAGGAAACCCCTCCCCCCAAAAAATGAAAAAAAAAGCATTGCTGAGAGTAGGTGTAAGCAGAGATAGGAAGAAGTCTGAAGAGTCCAATGCCAAGGATGGAGAAACAGCAAAGAAAAGTAGAGAAATGTTTAGTATGTGGAAAAGAGGGAATGTGTCATAGAAACTGAAGGAATAACAGATTTTAGCATAGATAAAGACATAGGCTATGTCCAATGCCACTGTGTATAAGAGTATAACTGGGATATGGCCACTGGAGTTATAAATGTGGGTGATTTCGTGATTTTTGTGAAGCAGTGGTGGTAGAGGCCTGGTTGGAGTGGATTGAAGGGAGATCAGGAAGCCAGACATTGGAGAGAACTCTTTCCTATAATGAAAACTAAGAAATTGAGCAGTAGCAAGAGGCACAAGTGGATTGAGAGAAAGGATGTGTGTGTGTGTGTGTGTGTGTGTGCGTGTGTGTGTGTTTAAGATGAGAGAGCTAATCCTACATTTATGTACAGTGGGGATATTCAGAAAAGAGGAGAAAAGAACTGGTGAATTAATGTACTTAAATAGTTAAAAAAAGGATTGAGACCCCAGGGCACAAGTGGAGTGTGTGCTGTAGATAGAAGGATAGAGGGTTCATCTACTGGATTGGAAGGGAAGATAGTGGGACCTTTCAGAGGTCAAGCAGAGTACAAGGTCTTCCAGTCATGGGAGGCATGCCCTTAATGGGGATAATGGAACCTCACCCCCTTCTGCTTCTTCCCTTTGCTCTCCTGCTGCCATGAAATGGGCATCTTGCTCTTCCATGCACTCCCTACCATGACATTCTGCTTCACCTCAGGCCCAAAACCAATCATGGACTGAAATCTCCAAATTGTAAGCCAAAATAAACCTTTGCTCTTTATAAGCTGATTGTCTCAGATATTTGTTACAGTAACAGAAAGCTGACCAACATAGTTATCAAAGATCTTCTAGTTTATTTCACAGATGAGAAAAACTCTGGTCCATAAAAATGAAATCACTTCCCAAGGTCAAGGTTAGTAGCTGAGACTGGGTTAGAGTCCACCTGTTTCACTTCCCACTTCAATGCTCTTTGCACGGCCTCTGTTCCTTGTGGTCTTTCTGATACTTTTGGAATAAGAATCTGTTCCTTCAAACCATTCAGGTTTCTTTCTTGCAAAGTTTGTCATCTGTCCTCAAACGGAGCATCCAGAGTCCACTGAAGAACATGTGACCCTCAATTGGGAATTTTCCATATCTGACATTGGGATGCTATCCTTGAATCAGACTAAGAAATTTCTAGAAGCATAGTCTTCCAGCTGTCTGGAACTTCTGGCTGGGTATAAGGGCACATAGCAGCTTTTGCCATTCACAAGTTGTTTCTGCCTTCAGATTCTGTGACCTTTCTAGCAACAGACTCTCAAACATGATCATGTATCTAATTAAAAATATGGATTTTCTGTTTAAAGCTGAAGCCAAAATATAGCTTCAAAATTTGCCTGGTCAAGTACATTTAATAATATCTAAATGCCCTCATGTGTTAAATATTCATCCATTTTCTCCATATGCACTTACAATAAATATTGATGATTGTCTAACTTTGAAAGTGGCTATATGTATAGGAGAATATTCATGTGTATCTCATTGATTTTCCTGACAGGGCCAAATGAAGCAGGTAAGCCAATTTAACACAACCAATTTCCAATTTTGCACAGACTGAACAAAAGTGCTGTAGAAATGAGTAATCAATCTTACTCTCATTATTAATAATAATATTTAGCTCACAAACAGCTCCTTCCATTTCCTAAGCACTTTTCCAACATTAACAAATTTATTCACTAATACTCAAGGGAGGCCTTTTTGTAATTGGAATGAGAAGCCAAAAGAGATGCAAAAGGCCGACCTACAGCTAAGGTACAAGTCTTGCTGTGGTGCAGAGCAAGGAGTCCCAGTGAATCCAGTGGGCTGGATTCTCCAACCTTTTAAATACTAGGGAGGTATGGCAAAGCCAGAAGCAAGTATAATTTTTCAATCTGAGTTTTATAAAGTATGTGTACTCCATAATAATAAGAACTGTGTAACAAATACTGCTATTTTTTTGGAATATTCATGTGTCAAACAGTGCTAAGCATTGGACTATGAATAGAAAAGAGCCCCTGCCCTGAAGAAACTTGATTAGTGAAGGAGAGAGAAACACGAGCACCAATGTGTTCAGGACCACCTCTGAAGTAATCAGAGAGGCACGGTCACAGAGAGGGGACACCCAGTGCATTGGAAACAGATACCCTAAGAAGACAATGCTTGAACCAAGCTCCACAGAACAGATGGGAATTGGGCGGGTGTAAGAGCATGGTGTTCTCTGCAAACTACAGACACTTTAGCTTGATTGGAGAAGAGCCTAGCCAGTTGTTGATGCCACTGCAGAAGAATAAATTTTCCAAAGACAGCTCAGTGTTTCCTCTTCCCCTGTCCTGCAACGTGAGCTTGCCTGCTACCCTCCCCCATCCCACGCTGCATCCCACACTTTGAGTCTGAGTGAGTTTGTGCCTGCCTTGACAAGTAGGGTATGGTGAAGTGATGCTATGTGACTTCTGGAGCTAGGTCAGAAAAGACACCATAACTTCTGCCTTGTCCACTGGGACACTTGCAGAGCTGAGCCACCAACTAAGTCCTACTAGCCCGAGGTGACCATGTTGGTGCTCAGGCCATCAGGTCACAAAGACAGGATACATATTGGTGCTCAGGTCAACTGCCCCAGCTGAGGTCCCAGCTGACAGTATGCAGTCTCCTGACATATAAGTGATAATGCTTCCAGATGATTCCAGACCCTAGCTGTCAAGTCATCCCCAGTCCTTGAGTCTTCCCAGTTGAGACCCCAGACAAACTACCAATTGCATTAATTGTGGTGCACAAATTACCCATATTGTGTTCTCTCTGGTTTCCTGACACACCAAATCCACAAGTATGAAAAAATGGTTGCGATTTGGGAGTGACCTGTAATGGAGCAACCATAACTAGAACAGTCACACTGCACGTTTTTACTTTACTCTCTTTCATGGAGTGCCACTGAAGAGCTTTTTGGAGGAAGAGAGATGGTGTGATGACACCTGTTTTTGTGTTTAGTCTGAATAGCAGGACTGGGGAGACCTGGTGTGAAATGAGAAAGACCATCTGGCTTATGATTTCTGTCTCTCAGAGCTATAAATCCTCTTAGGTGAATCTAGAGTGCCAAGTTCCTGTCCCTATTGGCTGCTTTTATCATTCATACTCCTCTCCTTCTAGTTCAGTGATTTTCATTGCTGGTGGCGTGTTAAGATCACTAGGGAGCAATAAAAATACTCCATTTCCTGGACCACACCCCAGATCCATCAGATCAGAATGTCCGGGAGTAGGAGCTCTGGCATTGGATCTTATAGGGGTCCTTGGGGGATTTATCTATGAGAACCATGGAGGAAGTTCTGCACTGACCCCACAGCCTGAACTAGGGAAAGTAGCTCATGCTGCAAGTCTAAAACTCATTGAGAGCTACACCTGCAAATTGCAACATTCAATACCATCCTCTCACCATGGTAGAAAAGAAGTTTCTAGACACTAGATGTTGGTTACTATAACTGAATCAAAGGAAAAATTACAGACATGAGGTCCTATTATGTGACATCCTAAAGGTGAATTTATGAAAAAGGAAACACTGAAACTCTCTTTCCAGAGTTGTTTTTATTTAGAAAGGACAGCTCCTTTCTTTAGACTAGAGCTTCCTGGCATGGTTTGATAAGGTCTTTCCCAGCAAGCATTTTCTTTTTGCTGGTATACTGAACCAGTCACAACTCATGGCCAGGAAACTGGATAAAAGAAAGAGAAAAGCCCCTGTGTATGCATGTGCCTGGGGGAGGAGTTGGGGAAGGTCAGGGTTGTAATTTTGAGAAGTGGTGGACAAGTCAGGATGGTATAGAAAGGGACCAGAGAGAGGAGAATGAAGGCATGATGCTTGGTTACCTTGTGCAGGCCATCTCTGGCCTCTCTAGGATCCAATTGCCTTCATCCATACAAGAAGGTAGGATCCTTCTGATGCCTGTTTCTCAGCTGGATGCTATGATTCTATGTTTAGGTACCAGAAATTTCTGTATTTTTGCATGAGCTCTCATATGTAGCAACTCCTTCTCTGTTTTTGATGCTTTGACATCGGGGCCTTTTTGACCTTGGGGAGAAGAGCAAGCCAATTCGTAGAGATAGCTGAAAACTTACCTTCATACAAGCCATTCATTTGCAAACCAACCACCCCAGAGCCCATACCCCAACCACCTTCTTTAGCAGGTTCTTACAGGGCTCAGTGGGCCACTAACCCCTAGCCTAATCACTCACAGCCAGGTACCAGACAGCTAGTGACAGTCCCTATGCATGAGAGAGAGCCTGCTGAAAGTATTCAGGCTAAACTATTACCATTCTGCTTACTCTGCCTCACCCATCACTTCCTTCAGAAACCACAATAAAAATTCTTACCCAAGTTTTTCCTCTGCCCTCTCTGCCTTCTAAGCTACCCTGGCGCTTCCCTGTGTGGCCCCCATGATGTGATGTACCTCATTCTCTTTGGCAATTGTGAAAAACAAACCATCTTTTCAATGGCAGTTGTCTTCTGACTTGTTGGCTTTGCCAGACAGAAATAATAATAAAACCTACATTTGAAAACACTGGCCACAGAACTCTCAACTGTAAATCACAGATGAGAACAGACCTCCTTTCTGGTGTTTCTGAGCACTGTCGCTAACCACAGTGACACAAATGCAGTCCACCTACTGCACATACTTAGACATTAGAGAGACACCTTTGGAAATCTGAGTGTTGTGATGAGCTGGTCCAGGCACTCACTCCCTCAGCCTCAGTCCTGTACAGATAGCAAAGGGAATTATCCATGATGTCACAGCTGATTGGGATGGAAATTGGGGAAGTAAATACAAAGGAATCCTGTAGCATGGCCAGCAACTACAGCAGTGTTGCACTGAAGACACCAGCATTAACCCTTCCAAACAAGTACTCCCTGCGCCACAGAACACATTCTCATTACCACAGCAGTCCAGTGTGCCTCAAGTTGGGTGATGTCTCTCATATTTGTATCATAACCGTGCACTGATAGTACACGAGAGAGACCTGCAATCTCATATTTTTATGACTCGCACAGCAGGTTTAATTTCACAGTTTTTAGTTTCATGACATTCAAATATCAACAATTGATTGGGGGGAGGGGAAAGCATCAAGTTTATTGGAAGTATCATTCACAGTAAAAAATCCTGAAGGGAAACTTACCACTTTGTAAAAGGTCACCAGATAAATAATTGCCTTCAGAATTGGGATGATTCCTGTTGTCACTATGGCCCAGCAGAGATCTAATACACTTTAATACTTCTGCTAAATGCCGAAAGACAGCTGCGCCATTGCAGTCACACAGACAATTAAGGGGAAGCAATTTGTGCCTGAACCAGTAGGTTTTGTTCTTTCTCCCCCTTTAGTTAGTATAAGATGAAATGATGGCCACATTTCCACTCTTATCTTCACTTTTTGCAGCAATATTCATTTTATTCTATTCATTTATGTGAATATTTTATTCATTTATGTGAATATAATTGACTTGGGACTCCTTGAGCCTGGCATTGCCTTTACAACAGATGTTTCTCAAACTGGGATCTTTCTAAAACATCCTTCTAGCATGTGACTGCTGTGGACTGAATCATGTGCCCCTCAAGCTCACATGTTGAAGCCTTCACCCCCAATGTGTCTGTGTTTGGACATGGAGTTTCTACAGAGTTAATTAGTGTTAAATAAGAAAGGGGCTCCAATGTGACAAGATTTGTATCCTGATAAGAAGAGACCTTAGAGAACTTGCTGTGTTTTTCTACCGCATGAGGACACAGGGAGAAAGTGGCTGTCTGCAAGCCAGGAAGAGAGCTGTCAGCAGGAACTGAATCCTGTCAGACTTTGATTGGAGATTTTCTAGCCTAACTGGAAGAAAATAAGTTCTGGTGTTTAAACCACATAGTCTGAGATACTTTGTGAAGGCAGCCTGAGCAGACTAATATGGTAGTTTTCCAGAGTGCAGCTAGAAGAAGACTCCTCATTGAGCAAGCCCTAATAACCAGAACAGCGGTAGACAAAACCCAACCAGCAGAGATGTAGGATGATTTCACTGCTGAGGTTTCTCTGTCTCCAGAGGTATGGGGAGCAGGTTTTCCTCCAGCCACTGGAGCAGAGGGAATGGATTTGAATGGCCAAAGACATCAGCCTCATCTAAGGAAGGGATGAGTACAGAAGCTCTTGTAACTAGGCATTGATTGCTATGTTTGTGTGCAATTGTCTGACTTTTTGCAAGAGTTCCTTAAATTAGAATGAGGGAGAAAGCATGTCAGCATAATGTATGTGTAGGTAGTGGGAGCTAACCAGGCATTGACAAGATTCACCTTATCCTTGAAACTGGTCTTAGAATGATCTGGAAAGAATGGTCAGTGACACTCACTGACCCAGGACTTCTTAGTTGCTGCAAGTTGATTCTCTGCTCTACTAAGTTGAGTCAATCCATTCTAGGGCTCTATGGTGTATTTTTCTTTTTTTTGAGCTCAGTGCTAAAGGAGCTCCTAAATTAATGTGAGCCTATAATCAAGCAATGTGCATTTGCATGTCCCAGAACTGAACCCTCAGTGCTGTGGGTACGGCTCCTGGACTTGGAGTTGAATATCTGTAAATCACAAGTGAGCTCATCAAGGTTTAACTTTGCTTATGAGAAACTCCTGATATCTCACAAAGCAAAATAACACAGGGCACGTGCTCTCTCTCTCTCTCAATCTCTCTCTGAGTATGTGTGTATGTTCATATTTGGTTTCTTTCCCAGGGAAGAAATAAGATGTAGAACCCATCTTTTAATGACCCAACATTCATGTGCACCCACTTTGAGCTAAATTCTTTCTATAGTAGTGCCTTATATATTTTTATATTACTTTATTTAAGCCTGAGAATGGTCTAACAAGGAGTATTATTATCTTCTTATCACAGATAAAGAAACCAAGACTGAGAGATTTGGTGACTTACCCACAATCATAAAAAGATAACAAAATTGGCCTTCAATCAAAAGTGCTTTAGGCTTAGTGTCTGAGTATGACCCCTGTATCTAATTAATCCTCATGGTAACACCAGGCAGTAGGGATTATAAACTATTTCAAGGACAAATAAAGTCACTTGTTAAATATCATGTAAGTGCTAGTACCAGAGCTAAGTATCACCCAGACCTGAACAACTTCCAAGCCCACAAACATTCTGTTCCACCATGGCACACAGCTTTGCGCACACCCAGAACATTGCTTCTCAGACTTTAAAGTGCATTACAATTGCATCCAGTGATTCCTCTCCCAAGTATTTCCCCAAGGCAATGAAAACATGTGTCCATGTACAGACTTGTGCACAAAGGTTCTTTGCAGCATTATTCATATAGTTCAAAATTGCTGAAGAAAGCTAAATGTCAATCAACTGATGAGCAGCTAAATAAATCAGGTGTATTTATACAAAGGAACATTACTTCACAATAAAAATATATGAATTACTGCTATCTGTATTTGTTAGTCAGTTTTTCTTTGTTGTGACAAAATACCTGAGCAAAACAACTTAAGGGAGGAAACATTTATTTTGGCTCATGGTTTCAGAGGTTTCAGTCCATCACAGCAGTTCACAGCAACCTGGCCAGGAAGCAAAGAGAGAGAATGCCTGCGCTAGCTAGGCTTTCTCCTTTTTTCCTTTCATTCCATCGGAGCTCCCAGTCTATGGGATGGTACCACCACATTTAGGTCAGGTCTTCCCCCAAGTTAGTCTTCTCTAGAAATACTCTCACAGACACACCCAGAGGTGTGCTTTACTAATCTGCTAGGTGTTTCTCAATCCAATCAAGTTGACAATCAAGATTAGCCATCATTGTATATGATAGATAAATCTAAAAAAATTATGATAAATGAAAGAAGCAAGACTCAAGAAACCACATATGGAATGACTCCATTTGTATGAAATGTCCAGAAAATGCAAATCTACAGAGACAGTAGATCAGTGGTTGACTGGGAAACAGATTGAAAGGAAAAAGACTGACAGAAAATAGGCACAAGGGATCAAACTTAGGGGTTATTTTTGCTAAAAGAACTGGTTCCTCACTTGACTCTGCAAATACTCCATAGGTAACTGAAACCAAGATCAAAGTTTGGCCTCTCTGCCTCCATTTTACATCTGTCTCCATTGCTCTGAGTCATTCTCTCCTACAGGCACCTTGGATTTCAGGAACAACAAATCTGATGAATAAACATCTGTGACAAAAGTGGAATCTACCCTCCTCCCCAGGCAGCAATGACCTTCTTTTCACCACAAGGCCCCTGCCTGACAAATCCTGTGGTAATGATCAACCAGATCACAGTTTTTCACCCCATGCATCTACCCGTTTCCTGTGTAATCTGGAAGATCATGTCAATAGCGCTGAAGACAGGGCTAAGGACCCCTAGGTCTTCCTGGTATAGCTATACATTCATGTTTTCCACAATTGCTTTTACAGTTTGATTTTGGGAGTGTGGGCAGACCTGATTTGTTGGGATGCCCCCAGAGTCAGGCCTTTGGACTAAGACAATAGTAACAGTAACAGAAATATTTTTTAAACTGATTGATGGTGATGGTTGCGTAAGTTGGTAATGTCACTAAAAATTACTGTATACTTAAAATGGATGGATTATGTATGTAAAATATGCCTCAATAAAGTTGTAGAAAATATTTTAAAGTGCAACTGAATCATCTTGGGATCTTGTTAAAAGTCAGGTTCTGTCTGTAGATTTAGGGGTAGGCCTAAGATTTGCATTTCTAATAAACTCCCAAATAGTGCTGATACTGTTGGTCTAAAGCCTACATTTTAAGTAGCAAGGAGACTAATACCCCAAACTCCTGCTTCTGCAATGTAACCAACCGTCTCCCTTGGGCTTTGCTATGAAGATGAAGCATCCCAATGTTCCCATTCTTTCTTGACTCCTCACTTGCACCAAATCATGCCAGTGCAGGCGCAAAGGGAATTTCCTTTCCACCCTCTTAAGGTTCTGTAATTGAATCTGCTGAAGTAAACTGACAATGTGCAGATTAACAGGAGAAAAGGCACACAAGTTCATTACAAGCATAAGGACATCACAGAAAAATGTGTTACTGGGCAAGAATAACCCAATGATATCTGGAAGCTTATCAACCCTTCTTCATGGGAAAGAGGTAAGTAGGAGTTGCAGATCAATTTTAAAGAAGAGTAGATGTTTTAGGGTGGATGAATGGGGCTAAAAAACAGAAAATGGCCTGGGACCAAGTTCATCTGGACTCTGGGTGTGGCGTTTGACCTTCTTTCCTACAAGTTAATCTTCTGGAGGATTCAGGAAACTTCAGAGAAAGCTTCTCTCCTTATCCTTTTGAGAAGAAAGACAGGTGAGAGATGGGGTAGGAGAAGTCAGTGAGACCTAAGTTCTGAGACTTCAGTTTTTAGTTCAAAGTTCTAACCATGTCAAAGTGACATACTTTGGATTATTGTTTTCTGAACCCCAATGTTATCATTGCACCAAATCCTACATGTGAAAAGTTTTATTTTTCACCATCCTATTTGTTCTTCTAAGCCATCAGGTGAAATTTTAGAGTTTCAAGGAGTTGTTTAATATACAATTTCCCTAACATACCCATGACAGTCTGAATCAGGAAGTCATAACCAGGAAATCTTTTATTTATTTATTTTTTTTTTTTGGATGGTTTTAACTCAGAGCTTCACATTTCCTAGGTAGGCACTCTACTGCATGTACCACACCTCCAGTCCTTTTTGCTCTGGTCATTTTTGAGATAGGGCCTCAATTTTTGGGCAGGCCAGCTTGAACCTTGATCCATCAATTTATGCATCCTGCAGTTCCTAAGATTATAGATGTACAATTACATTCAGCTTTTTCTGTTGGGATGGGGTCTCGAGAACTTTTTGCTTGAGCTGGCCTTAAACCCTAATCCTCTAGATTTCAGCCTCTCAACTAGCTAGGGTCATAGGAGTGAGTCACAGGTGCCCAGCTGGAAATCTGTCTTTTTAACAAATAGCTCAGGTATTTCTTATGCAGATGAATTGCAGATTATCCTTTGCAAAATGCTTATCTAAGTCAGCTGGGCTAGGAGTGTAGCGCAGTCATATAGAGCACAAGCCTAGCATGTCTGAGGCCCTGGGTTCAGTTTGCAGCACCACAAAAATCAATGAACTAGCACAGTTCAACAGAAATTCAGTGCAAACCATATGTAATTTTACATTTTTGTAGCTATGCTTCACAAAGGGAAAGGAAACAGAAGGAATGAACTTAAAGAATATATTTTGTTTATCCCATTAGATCTACTCTATTATCATTTTAGTATGTAATCAATAACAAAATATGGAGATAACTTTACAAATTATTTTTGTACACAGTCTTTGAGACCTGGTGTGTATTTCACACTTACCACATATCTCAATTCAGACTAAGCACATGTCAAGCAAGCATCAGTTGGGCACATACCCCAGACCTATTAAAGCATCAGCTCTAGGTGGGCCCAGTCATGGATGTGCTCAAACACCCTCCAGGTTATTCTGACATGCACTTAACTCAGAGAACCACTGATCTGGGCTATTGTTTCTTCAATTTGGCTGCACACTGGAAATGCTTGAAAATTTCAACCAACCACACAACCAACCAACAAAAACTTACCCATGGTTCCCAATCCCAGGCATCACAATTTTTGAAAAGGCCTTCCAGATAATTCTAATATGCAGCAAAAAGTTGTTAACACTGTCTCTCATAGACACATTCTTTATCTTTAGCTCCAAAGTCAGTTACTAGAACCCCATCATCCTCTTGTAATATTTCAGTTTCCTTATTTATTCTAATTGGAGTTTTTAGACAAAAGTGATCTTTTAAACTCATTTCTGCAATTTCCTTACTGAAAGGGAAATTCCTTTTAAAAAATCTGTATCCTTTAGCTTCTCCTCATGACTGCTGGTCCCAAATTCTGCTCAGCAATCCTCATACATTTTCCCTCCTCCCACAGGACCTGCGATCATTTATGGTGGCATCAACATGCTTATGGCTCCATCTGACTACCTTTGTAACCCTATAACTTTGGGCCTTTATCTGTGACTTTTAATTGAGTTCTAGCCCTCTGCCTTTATTTCAGAGGAATCCCTGAAAGCCCAAATCTTCCCCAAAAGCACCCATGAGGAAAAGGGAATAAGGACAGAAACTCAGCTCACAAGTCCCTTTTGCAACCACTGCTACCATCCTGGTAGATCTCTATTTCCCACATCCTTGGGTTCTGGGAGAGAAGGAACCTTTGGGGAGGCCATCTGATGATGTGTGGAAGGAGTGGGAAGAATTAGAAATCATTGTGCTTCTATGGCATAGATGGTTCATGAAAAAACCAGTTACTTGGCATGCATGTGCAGCTCACACAAACAACATAGGTCGTGTGTTTATCCATATGTAAATATGTATAGCTGAAGCACCCTCTAGTGGAACAACCAGAGAAGGTCTCATTCTCTGGAGAAACTCACCCTTACAAAAGAGAATTTTGAAATCTTATCTAACCAGAGCATCTTGAGAAATGAGAGTACAAGTCTACAGTGTTTTCACAGTCATGACAGGATGCTTAGGGGCATGAGTCAACCCAGGGTCTCCTGGTCCACTGGGTAAGGAGCGGTGTAGGTTGACCTGGCTTTCTTGAAGGCATCTGAAGGCTGGGTTCCTGTGCTGCCTAAGCTACAGGACAGCAGAGTTTGGAGGTCACAATCGCTGCAAAGAAAGATTGTTCAGGTCTCTGCGGGGTCCCTTCAGTTCAAGAAGCTGTCTCTTACTATTTCGAATCAGGGACAGAGATGGATAGCTCACTATTGGGATAGCTGAACTGCAACCAGCAAAGGTAAACTTGGAGCTTCAATTGATTTTTAAAAGCTTAATAAATTCCAAAGTGAAACTTTAAAGAACTAAAATAAAATAGTATAGATTATTTGGGAGTGGGGAATGCCTTCACAAACAGATCTCCAAACCCCTAAGCCATAAAAGAAACTATCGATAAGTTTTGTTACATAACAATGAAAACTTTCTGGATGGGCCAAAGAAATTACATGAATAAAATTAAAAGATAAATAGCACACACGGGAGAAAAATGCAATAGATAGCACAAAAAGTAATAAGTGAAGTATTCATACTTTATGTATTAACCAAAGGTCAAAAATCCAAAGGAAAAAAAATGGACAAGAGACATGAACAGACAGGTCAAAGAAAAGAAAAAATAATATTCTTAAACAAATAAAACAATGCTTAATCTCATTCACAATAGTTGTTTTTCTACATTCCACAGAAAGAACATATGTTGAGAAGAGCAGGCACAGGGAAGCAGATACAGTCATATGTGAAAGTGAGAAGTACAAATTGGTAAACTGACTATGAGGAACAATTTTGTAATAGCTATTAAGATAGACAGTAGCCATCCACAGTGATCCAGCAAGTCAACTTGTAGGATTTTATCTTACAGCTATGCTTACAGATGTATGAACTGATGCATGCATGAAGAAATACACAGCAGCATGGCTTGAAAGAGCAAAATCCTAGAAAAACTCCAGATGCTCCTCCATAGGGATTGGTGAAATGAATCATGGGATAGTCGTGCAGAATACTATATACCAGGGAATCTGTTATAGTTAATTTTAGGTATCAACCTGATTGAATTAAGGAATACTTGGAAAGATAGAAGGCACTATTTTGGGAGTGTTTGTGAGGGTGTTTCCAGAGGACATTAGTGTGTGAGTCTGAATGATCTGGGTGGGAAGACCTACCCTAAATGTGCACAGATATCATCCAGTCAGCCAAGGTCAGTAGAGGACAAAACAGAAAAGGTGAATGTGTCTATCTCTTGAGCTGGGATATACTCTTTCTCCTCTCTACTTGAACGTCGGAATGCAAGGCTCCCCAGACTTTGACATCTAGGACTTACAGCAGTGGCCTTCCAAGTTTTCAGGTCTTTGGTCTTGAACTAAGCATTACACCATCAGCTTCCTTGGTTCTGAGGTCTTTAACTTGAATTGAGCCAGGCCAGCAGCATCCCAGGGTCTCCAGCTTGCAGAGAGCCTGTTGTGTGATTTTCGGTCTCATAAATATGTGAGCCAATTCCCTTAATAAATCCTGTCTTGTCTGTCTATCTATCTATCTATCTATCTAGCTATCTATCTAGCTATCTATCATCTATCTAAGTATCTCCTATGGCTTCTGTCTCTCTGGGGGGCCCTGGTTAATCAGAAGTTCCTAATGATGAGTCAGTTCTACATGTAGAGACGTGAATTGATCACCTACATACATTAAGTGAAAAAGAAAGTGAAGTAAGGTTGTAGAGGATTTTCACCACATTAGCTTTTTTAAATGAGGTTCCATGTGAGAAATTCTTCTTAGGTCTTAGGTCTGGCAAGCAGAGGAGAATTGACCTACCATGGAGTTTCTGTTGCAAGGAAGATGTTTACTGTGCAGAGCTGCTGAGATGTCTATGAATATTCCTACTGTATTACAAACGATGCAAGTCTGGCCCATCCCTCATATTTTGCATTTTGTTAAATAATCAATTTGAGGTAAATGTGATTTTTCCCCCTGTATTGAAGGTGAGATTATGCATAAGGGAAGGACAAGGACAAGATAAGTTTCCTGAAGAGTAAGACTTTCACTTTCATTCTCTGCTAAGCCTCACATTTGTAGAAGTCTCCAATAATGACATATAACCTTTATTTAAGTCAGGTTCATTGAGTATAATTTACATTTAGCTCTTTTTTTGAGGTACTGGGACTTGAACTCAGGATCTTCACCTTAAGCAACTCGACCAGCCCTATTTTTGTGATGGGTATTTTCGAGATAGGGTTTCTCAAACTATTTGCCTGGGCTTACTTTGAACCGTGATCCTCCTGATCTCTGCCTCCTGAGTAGCTAGGATTACAGGCGTAAGCCACCAGCACATATAATTACATATAACTTTTAATGTGTATCAAAAACTCACATTTTTTGCCTGGGCATAGTGGCACTCATCTGTAATACTATCTATTTGTGAGGCAGAGACAGGAGGATTATGGTTTGAGGTCAGTTCAGGCAAAAATGTTAATTAGACTCTATCTAAAAACACTAGGCATGATGGGTACATGCCTGTAATTCAAGCTACTCAGTAGGTGAAGGTAGGTGGAACTTGGTCCAAGACCAGCCCAGAGCAAAAGTGCAAGATCTTACTTGAAAAATAACTAAAGCAAAAAGTGCTGGGATATGACTCAAGCAGTAGAGCATCTGCCTAGCAAGCTTGAGGCCCTGAGTTCAAACCCCAATACTGCCAAAAAAGATCACATTTTTAAGGATACAATTCATATGTAGATCACATACATGGCTGGAACATTTTCGTCACCTCCAAAATCACCTGGCTTCCCTCTAGAGTCAAACCTTCCCCACCCCCACCCTCAACCCCACCCTAAATTCATGGTGACCACTAATTGTTTTCCAGATTTAACTTTTTATTTGAAAACAATTTTGCATTTATAGAAAATTTACAAAAACAGTTCAGAGCGCTCTCATATATCCTCCATCCAGTTTCCCCTAACTATAACATCTTCCATAATCATGTTACATGCATCAAAACTAAGAAATCAACATCAGTGAATTACATTAAGTAAACTACAGACATTATTTGGACTTCACCAGTGTTTCACTAATGCCATTTTTCTGTTCCAGATCCATCCAGGATTCCTCTGTGTGTAGTCAGTCAGGTTTCCTTAGTCTCACGTGATCTCTGACAGTTTCTCATTCATGACCTTGACACTTCTTAAGAGTGCTGGTCAGGTATTCTGTAGTGTCAGTATGTACCTCATCTTGGGTTTGCCTTATGCTTTTTCATGATTAGACTGGGGTTATGGATTTAGGAGATAAGTGCCACAGAGAGGTGAAGAGCCTGTCTCATAACATCATCTAAGTGATTTATCATCTGCAATGGTGATCTTGATGATGGTGACCTCGATCACTTCTCAGCTTTCTCCACTGTAAAGTTACTTTTCACTCTCCATACTCTACTCTTTTCCAAAGAGTAAACCTTCACCCTCAAGAGGATGGATTACACTCCACCTCCTAGAAGGGCAGTATCTACACTTGTTATTTGGCCACTTCCCCCAACCCCCATGTATCAGTCTCTACCCTAACTGGCCAGGCCAGTCTCTTCCCTGTGTCTGATCTTTCTCAGCGAGTACTGCATAAGGTCTATAAAGAAGAGTTCTCATGTGCCTGGGACTTCTCTTTGTGACTGTGACCCAGGATTCTGTCCTTCCATCCTAGTCCACACATGACTTTGTAACTGTTTAAAGTTTTAGCCAAATCCTTCATGTTCATGAGTGTGGTCCTAGTGTCTCTTCAGCCCAGGTTCTGCTCAGCAGAGCAGGAGTTCTTTTCCCATCTCCCCCTGGAAGGCTCTGTCTTTTCCTGGCTTTCAGATTATTTGGTTGCTTGCAACCTCAAATGTCTAATGGTTTCAAGAACAACTATGACTTTGCTGTTTATCAAACTTTTGCTTGTTAAAGTGGGAGTGACACTCTTCAGCTTTCTACATCTCAGGTAGAAGTAGAACCTGATGTATTGGCTTGAAAAGAAATTCCCTCTCCTCCAAGCAGAGAGTGAAATCTAAAAACTACACAACTGTGAGAACCTCAGAGAAATCCTTAATCATGTGATTCTCAATTAGGTCCACCATTGGCTGATATTCCCCAGCACACCAAGCCCATGAATGTACTGGGAATGGTTGGAGCCATTACAAGAAAGAGTGATCAGATCTAACTCAAGCAAAGGCTGCCAGAGTCTCTCCCTCCCAAGCTTTCATCACTCCTCACTTGCCTGAGGTGCCCTTCCAGGTAGCCCCATGTCGTTGGTCTGCCATGGTACCCAACTGAGGCCATGTGTTTTTTGGGGTTTTTTTTGGTGGGACTGGGGTTTGAACTCAGGGTTTCATGCTTGCAAAGCAGGTACTCTATCACTTGAGGCAGGCCTCCAGTCCTGGGGCCATTGACTTCCGTCACAGCACCTGGGGATCTTTCAACACTCCTAAACCAATGAGTGATATGAGCACATGCCAGTATTTGGTGGTGTCTTCTGGGAAAACCCAGCTAACACCCCACACTTCTGTCTCTGATCATTTCATTACATTACATTTTCACTCATTCCTTTATTCAGTCACTCAACAAGTAGCAACAGGGCAGGAATTATGTAGCAAAAATTATATTTGGCATTGGATGTGTATCTACCCCTTTCCTTAAGAACAACCTAACACCAATTTTTGTATAAGAAGTTAAACAGAAATGATCTTTGAGTATCTTTCAAGCATACACAATTACCTTCATAGTCCATAAGCTTGTATCTAAACATCTGTTTAAAAGTTATATTTATGTTTCACAGCAGCTCTGTTAGACAGATTAAAACTCATATAAGTTCTTGTCCAATGACTGTATCAGAGCCAAGTCTTGAACTCTTCTGACTCCAAGCTGCCTCAGTGCTTTGCCTGTCATGCTTGCATCTATCAGCTATGTGGCCAAAGTAGTTAATTTTCAAAATCAAATGTATCCTATTTACACAAAGATCCAGCTTGCAGGCAAGGCCACCAAAAAGAGGCAAAACTTTGACCCCCTCCACATCTCCAGCCTGTGCAGAGCATCTCCACTTCACATTGAACGGAGAAAACAGGACGGCCTCCAGGTCACCTCCAGACGCCGGCTCCCAGATGGCTTGGGAAGACGCGGACCACAAGGTGAGCTAAGTGGTACACGGTATTCCCACAGACAACCATGGGCCAGATCAGCATAGCTCCCTGGACAGACCGACCCCCACTCAGGGAAAAAAAGAGAAACTGAGTAATAAGCAATAAGAACAATAGAGACATGTAGCAAAGAGGGTGGGGTGTCCTGAGCGCCAAAGATGGGGGGAGGGGAATCCCTCACAGAACTGTAAATAAACAAGCTGGGCCTGGCCGGAGAGGGCGGGAGCAGCGGCGTGGAGCAACCAGGAGCAGGAAAGCTGTGAGAGTGGCAGAGGGAGGAAAATTCCACAGGAGAGGGGAAGACCCACCTCCCATGAGAGCTGTAAACAAACACGCAGGCCTGAGAAAGCGGGTACAGTGTCACCTCCCCCAGTGTGCTTGGAAAGGGGAAAGCTTGTAGCAGCGGCTTGCTCACAGAACTCTGAGTAAACAAAGCTTGCGGCACCAGGTGAGTGCTAAGCTCACCCCAGAGATCTGCATAAACAATGCCTCCAGCAACAGCAGGCTGACAGCAGCGGGCAGGCAAGCCACAGCTGCAGATAGCCATTCACAGATCTGTCTCCAGACTTTTTTTTCTCTCTCCCTACCTTTGATGAGAAAACAGCTGAACTATACCTGCATGCTGAAAAACTTACTGAAACTGTATTCCATTTGAACTTGGGACACTTTGTGGGTTTTTTTTGCTTTGTTTTGGGTGATTTTGTTCTATTTTATTTTTCCTCTTTGATGAAACAACTACAGAACAACATCTGAGGCACCATCTCCAGGATTGGAGGCTGAGGGATGAACATCGAAATTATTAAGACTGAAACTTCATTGCATTTGAACTTGGAGATTTTTTTATGTTTATTTTATTTATTTTTTATATATATTTTTTCTTTCACTGACTTATTTTTTATTTTTATTATTATCTTTGTTCTTTTTTTATTTTCAATCCTCTCTCTGTCTCTCTAATGCCTTTTCAGATTACTGTTGATTAGTACACTGTCTCTCCCTGTTTATATCTTTGAAACTATTTTTGTTTGTTTCTTTGTTTTGTTTTTTTCTACTTGTTTATTTGTTTTTCCCTTTTCCTTTAACTTCTTTGCTTTCCATCCCCTCTCACCCTTCCATTCTAAATACCACTTATGCTATTAATACAAGCCAGAAAACACACACAGTACAGGGACAATACACACAGTACAGGGACAATAACAACACCAAGGGCAATGATGGGAAGACAGAAAAAACAGGGAAACCAGTTTCCCCACAGCAAAAAATTAGTACAGGAACCAGAGGGAAATGAAGAAAACAGATATTCAGATCCAGACTCCAACAAAATGGAGATAAACTATGCCAGAGAATCCAATGAAGCCCACAAGAATAATCTAAAAGAAGAAATGCTACAGGTACTCAATGAGAATTTTATAGAGATGATACTGGATATGGTCAACCAAAATGTACAGGAGACACTCAAGAAATTCCAAGACAATAAAAATAGAGAATTTGAAAAAGCACAAGAAGAAATAAAGGAAACCATAGAAGCACTGTATAAACACCAAAGTGAAACAGAGAACATGATTAATAAAGAGATAAATGAACTCAGAACAAAAATGGACAATATTAAAGAGGAAACAATCCAGGATATGGAAAATCTCAGGAAAAAAAATAAAACAGAATTGCAAAACAAAACGGAGGGCCAATGCAGCAGAATAGAACAAACAGAAGACAGAATCTCAGAACTTGAAGATGAAATGGTAATTAAAGGAAAAATCAAAGAACTATTAATTAAACAACTCAAGACCTATGAAAAGAAAATGCAAGAACTCACCAACTCCAGCAAAAGACCAAACTTGAGAATCATGGGCATCAAAGAAGGAGAAGAGGTGCAAGCAAAGGGAATGCATAATATATTCAACAAAATAATAACAGAAAATTTCCCAAATTTAGAGAAATCTTTTCCCATACAGATGCAAGAGGCCTCCAGAACACCAAACAGACCAGATTAAAATAGAACTAATCCATGACATATTATTAAAACAACAAGTTCAGAAACCAGGCAAAGAATATTAAAGGTTGTAAGAAAGAAAAAACAAATAACATACAAAGGTAAACCCATCAAAATCACAGCAGACCTCTCAACAGAATGTCAACGCACCCAATTTCATCAAACATACCCCGAAAGACCTAAAAGCATATATTAACTCCAACGCAGTGGTTGTGGGAGACTTTACCACCCCATTATCATCAATAGATAGGTCATCCAAACAAAAAATTCAATAAACAAATTCAAGATCTAAAATATACAATAGATCAAATGGACCTACTTGATGTCTACAGAACATCTCATCCAACTTCTACACAATATACATTCTTCTTAGCAGCCCATGGAACCTTCTCCAAAATAGATCATATCCTAGGGCACAAAGCAAGCCTCAGCAAATATAAGAAAATAGAAATTATACCATGCATTCTATCTGATCACAATGCAATAAAACTAGAACCCAACAACAAAAGGAAAGACAAAAAAGATGCAAACAGCTGGAAACTGAATAACTCATTACTTAATGAACAATGGGTCACTGATGAAATAAAAGAAGAAATTAAAAAGTTCCTGGAAGTCAATGAAAATGAAAACACTACCTACTGGAACATATAGGACACAGCTAAGGCAGTCCTGAGAGGAAAGTTTATAGCCATGAGTGCATATATTAAAAAGATTGAAAGATCCCAAATCAATGACCTAATGATACATCTCAAACTCCTAGAAAAACAAGAACAAGCAAATCCCAAAACAAATAGAAGGAGAGAAATAATAAAAATAAAAGCTGAAATCAACGAAATAGAAACCAAAAAAACCATAGAAAGAATTAATCAAACAAAAAGTTGGTTCTTTGAAAAAATAAACAAGATCGACAGACCCCTGGCAAACCTGACTAAAATCAGGAGAGAAAAAACCCAAATTAGTAGAATCAGGAATGCAAAAGTGCAGGTAACAACAAACACCATGGAAGTCCAGGAAATCATCAGAGACTACTTTGAGAACCTATATTCAAATAAATTTGAAAATCTTAAAGAAATGGACAGATTTCTAGATATATATGATCATCTAAAACTGAACCAAGAGGATATTAGTCACCTGAATAGATCTATAACACAAAATGAAATTGAAGCAGCAATCAAGAGTCTCCAAAAAGAAAAGTCCAGGACCTGATGGATTCTCTGCTGAATTCTATCAGACCTTTAAAGAAGAACTGATACCAACCCTCCTTAAACTGTCCATAAAATAGAAAGGGAAGGAAAACTGCCAAACACATTTTATGAAGCCAGTATTACACTTATCCCAAAACCAGGCAAAGACACCTCCAAAAAGGAGAACTATAGGCCAATCTTCTTAATGAACATTGATGCAAAAATCCTCAACAAAATAATGGCAAACCGAATTCAGCAACACATCAAAAAGATTATTCACCACGATCAAGTAGGCTTCATCCCAGGGATGCAGGGGTGGTTCAACATACGAAAATCAATAAACATAATAAACCACATTAACAGAAGCAAAGACAAAAACCACTTGTTCATCTCAGTAGATGCAGAAAAAGCCTTTGATAAGATCCAACATCATTTCATGATAAAAGCTCTAAGAAAACTAGGAATGAAAGGAAAGTACCTCAACATTATAAAAGCTATATATGACAAACCTACAGCCAGCATTATACTTAATGGAGAAAAACTGAAACCATTCCCTCTAAAATCAGGAACCAGACAAGGATGCCCACTATCTCCACTCCTATTCAACATAGTACTGGAATTCCTAGCCAGAGCAATTAGGCAAGAAGAAGGAATAAAAGGAATACAAATAGGTAAAGAAACTGTCAATATATCCCTATTTGCAGACAACATGATCCTATACCGTAAAGACACAAAAAACTCTACTCAGAGCTTCTAGACATCATCAATAGCTACAGCAAGATAGCAGGATATAAAATCAACATAGAAAAATCATTAGCATTTCTATACACTAACAATGAGCAAACTGAAAAAGAATGTATGAAAACAATTCCATTTACAATAGCCCCCAAAAAAATCAAATACCTAGGCGTAAACCTAACAAAAGATGTGAATGACCTCTGCAAGGAAAACTATAAACTTCTGAAGAAAGAGATTGAGGAAGACTATAGAAAGTGGAGAGATCTCCCATGCTCATGGATTGGTAGAATCAACATAGTAAAAATGTCAATACTCCCAAAAGTAATCTACATGTTTAGTGCAATTCCCATCAAAATTCCAATGACATTCATTAAAGAGATTGAAAATCTATCATGAAATTTATATGGAAACACAAGAGGCCATGAATAGCTAAGGCAATACTCAGTCAAAAGAACAATGCTGGATGTATCACGATACCTGACTTCAAACTATATTACAAAGCATAACGATAAAAACCGCATGGTACTGGCACAAAAACAGACATGAAGACCAGTGGAACAGAATAGAGGACCCAGATATGAAGCCACACAACTATAAGCAACTTATCTTTGACAAAGGAGCTAAAAATATACAATGGAGAAATAGCAGCCTCTTCAACCAAAACTGCTGGGAAAACTGGTTAGCAGTCTGCAAAAAACTGAAACTAGATCCATGTATATCACCCTATACCAATATTAACTCAAAATGGATCAAAGATCTTAATATCAGACCTCAAACTCTAAAGTTGATACAGGAAAGTGTAGGAAATACTCTGGTGTTAGTAGGTATAGGCAAGAACTTTCTCAATGAAACCCCAGCAGCACAGCAACTAAGAGATAGCATAGATAAATGGGACTTCATAAAACTAAAAAGCTTCTGCTCATCAAAAGAAATGGTCTCTAAACTGAAGAGAACACCCACAGAGTGGGAGAAAATATTTGCCAGCTACACATCAAAGGACTGATAACCAGAATATATAGGGAACTTAAAAAACTAAATTCTCCCAAAACTAATGAACCAATAAAGAAATGGGCAAGTGAACTAAACAGAACTTTCTCAAAAGAAGAAATTCAAATGGCCAAAAAACACATGAAAAAATGTTCACCATCTCTAGCAATAAAGGAAATGCAAATTAAAACCACACTAAGATTCCACCTCACCCCTGTTAGAACAGCCATCAATAGCAACACAACCAACAACAGGTGTTGGCGAGGATGCGGGGGAAAAAGGAACCCTCATACATTGTTGGTGGGAATGTAAACTAGTACAACCACTCTGAAAAAAAGCTAAACATTGATCTACCATATGATCAACTTTTTAGGTAAGACACCTAAAAAATTAGCTAGCATTTGTTGCCCTCAATGCAGAGAAACTAAAGCAGATACCTTAAAAGCAACTGAGGCCAATAGGAAAAGGGGTCCAGGAACTAGAGAAAAGGTGAGATCAAAAAGAATTAACCTAGAAGGTAACACACATGCACAGGAAATCAATGTGAGTCAACTCCCTGTATAGCTATCATTATCTCAATTAGTAAAAACCCTTGGTCCTTCCTATTATTGCTTGTACTCTCTCTTCAACAAAATTAGAGATAAGGGCAAAATAGTTTCTGCCGGGTAGCGAGGGGGTGCAGGGAGAGGGAGGGGGCGGAGTGGGTTGTAAGGGAGGGAGTGGGGGCAGGGGGGAGAAATGACCCAAGCATTGTATGCACATATGAATAATAAAAAAATAAATTAAATAAAAATAAACCAAGATCCAAACCCATTCATGTATAGGAGGATAGGCTAACCATTGTGATTGGGTTGAGTGGCTTGAATTCGAGTATAAATTTATGTATTTCTGCATCCTCGGTCCCTCTGCCAGCTCTTCCTTAATCACACTCCAACAAGTGAGGCTGATCGTGGGACCCCATGACCCAAACTATTAGCTGTGTTGATGGGAGCTGGTTACTAAGCCTCTTTAATACCAGCTGAGAGGAATGTCCACTGCCCAGCTTCCTAGCAATGGAGCAAAAACCCCACATGAATTTACAAAAGACTGTTTTCAACCTTCTCAGAAGAATGTAATGAAGAAACAATTGTGCACAGCAGGTCCAGACTTCCACATGAACAAAATAAATTGTCTATTGCCTACTCTGTGCCATTCTGCACACCCAGCCCTGGGGAGATCATATCCAATCTGCATGAAAATCCCTGAAACAGGCACCACTCTGGTCATGGATGAACTTCAGAGTGAAGGCAACTGCATTATTTCCAAGCCAGTTTAACCAAACACCAGAGGACCAAAGCCTTTTCTGACTCAGCACATTGGTCACTGCTTATTCGTGTCTTCTAGTGCGACATTTTTTAGAGTATGTTACTAAAAGAAGAGGCCATTGTCCCAGGTGAAGAGAAATGGGGACAAGATTGATTTTTTTTTTTTTTTAGTTTAAATTTTTTATTGTGCTGGGTGGGAGTACATTGTGTCATTTACAAAAGTTCTTACAATATATCAAATATATCATACTTGAATTCACCCCCTCTACCATTCTCCTTTATCCTTGCCCCGCTCATTCCTGGAATAATATTGTCACATGAAAGAGCAACCATAAAACTCTAAGCTTTTCTCTAGGATTTCAAGCTAAGTTCTCAGTGGTCAGGCTTCATCTCTGCGGTTGGATGGTACACAATCCAGGAGGGCTTTTAGTACAATGGATTTGCCAGCTTTCAATGTTTGTCCTGAATGAAACATTCATTGAGTCAAAACATTTACGTTATAAAGTCAGGAGAATGTGTCAGCCTACCCTGAGGTAATGTCACAACATCTTGACAAAACATATGCCACAATAAAATTATATCAGTGCAAAATAAGTAAAAAAAAAAAATCAATGGTTATATTTGTCTGTATGTGTTATACACCTCCGCCTAAACTTCAGTTCCCTTGAGTGGAATGAAAACTTTGCAAATAAAACAGAAGCAATAAATTGCCTCTTATAAAAGTGGAATTCCTGAAAAGTTTATTTCAAGTAGAGCTGAATGTCTTTATAACTCAATCCATTACCTCAAAGATGGAGGTAAGTCATGAATTAAACTTTCTTCACAATGAAAATCCATACAGTGAATGAGCTGTATTTGTAAGGAATGTGTTTGAAATCATCTTTGAATCCTGAACTCATAATCATAGAAACAGTTGTAAGAGTTGACTATATCCTCTATACTTTGTACACACACACACACAAATGAAAGCCCTGAAGAGAACCAATTGAAGATAGAGCTTGTCAGGTTACATGGACATAGAGCAGAGAACACAGAGACCATTTCTTCACTCTCTGTTTCACTAGACAATCTCTTTCCACATCCCTTCCCATCCCTTCCCCATCTGTACAGTCCCTCAGGTACTTCCAGGAAATTCTGGGGGTAATATGGTGCTCTGCCTGCAATATGGAACAGCTGCTTAAATGCAACTACATTAACTGGTGTCTATAAAAGACATATTACGCTTATCTGCCAGCAAAGATAAATGACCTCCCTTACTGCCTAGGAAGAAGTTAAGTGGGCCGCGGTTCTATGCTCAGATTCGTGTTTGATGTACTATTGCCTTTAAAGACTGCAGTAAAATTGTCACAGTCATCACACACCTCCAGGTCACTCCTCATCCCGTGAGGAGTTTAGCACCTGATTCACTCTCTCCTCCTCAACATGATCCCTGACATTATTCTTTGTGGTTTCAGTAGCCACATAGATGATTCTTCCAAAATCCTGAATTCTCATTCTTGATCTCTGCTCTTTCCATGATTTTTCACATTCACTCCCACTGACAGTCAGTCACTCCCATGGCTATTCCCCAGACTGAGTCATTGTCAATGAACACACATTCTTCATAATCTCAATTTCAATCACCCCACTTGGACCATCATCTGCTATTTTTCTGTCTCCCTCCTTGTATACCCACTTCAACAGGGTCATCAAACCCTGATTAAAAATAATCAAAATAACTAAATAACTTTGCCCAAGATGTGCAGATGACAAGTAAACAAATGACAAAGAGTTTAGCATAATACATGAGAGGATTGCAAAGTAAAACAATGAAATGCAACCACACACCTATTAAAATGACAAAATCGAAAACATTGTCAACACCAAATGAAGGCAAGGATACAGAACCATAGAAGCCTCCTGCATTGCTGGGAGGAAAGCAAAAATGGTGCAGCCACTTTAGAAAATAGTTAACAGTTTCTTATAAAACAACATACTCTTATCACACAATCCAGTAATTGTGGTCTTGATACCTAAATAATCTGAAAACTTATATCCACACAAAACTCTGAACACAGATATTGCTTGTACTTTTACTTGAAATAGTCAAAACAACCCAGGTGAACTTCAGTAGGTGAATGGGTAAATAAACTGTGATGCATCCATTCAATGAATATTATTCAGTACGAGAAAGGAATGAACTATTGAGCTGCGAAAAGGTGTGCAGGAAATTTAAATGCACATTACTAAGTGAGAGAAGCCAAACTGACAAGCATAGACATAGACACTGCATGATTCCAACCAGATGACATTCTGGAAAAGCAAAACTATGGAGAAAAGATCATTGGTTGCCAGGCACAAAGGGGTGTAAAGGAATGAACAGGCAGAGCACGGAGGATTTTTAGGGCAATGAACATATTTTGTAAGATGCTACAATGGTGAATGGTTAACGCACATCATATATTAGTCAAAATCCATAGAATATACAATACCAATAGTGAATCCTAATGTGAACTCTGAAATTCGATGAGAATGATGCATCAATGTAAAATCATTTATTGTGGTAAATATACCACTCTGGCATGGGTGTCGATAATAGGGGATGTTGTATGACTGTGAGGACAGAGGCTATATGAAAACTGCGCTTTCTGCTCAACTTTGCTGTGAACTGAAAACTGCTGTTAAAATAAAGTTGATTTAAAAAAAAAAAAAAAGTTGGCGTATTTTCCTCCTCTTGAAAGCCGCCCAAACTCAGAGATTTGTTTCTTGTGAGTACAATATGGTAGAAATGCTAGGTGCTCTGAGGCTAGGTCATAAAAAGACTAGCTCCTGGATCTTTCCTTGTTGGATGAACCACTCTCTGAGGGAAGCTATGTCCTAAGGACACCCTAACAGCCTATGGAGAGGCTCGTGTGAGGAGAAACAGGTGTGAGGAGGAACTGGGGCCTTCTCCCAACATCCAGCACCAACTTGCACCAACTTGTCCACGCACCATATTGAAAGCATATCTTCTAGCCCCAGTCAAGCTTTCAAAAAATTATTAATGGATTGCTGTTTTATTATTTTAAGTGTCTAAGTTTGGGGGTAATTTGTATTCAATAATGCATAATGGATACAACATTATTGCATTCTATTGTATTTTCATGAAACAGCTTGAAAGTGGATGTAAAATTAGGTTAATTTAAGAAGATGATTTAATTAAATATGACAATACCTAAAACATGGAGGTAATTTTTGCTACACATAATAAAAGTCTCAAATTAAACTGGCTTAAACAAAAACACAAATATTGGCTCCCATTCCTGTAAATCCAGCAATAGAGTTGGCTCCAGAGTGGATTTGTCTAGAGGCTTCTATTCCAATTCCTTGTGATTTTCTTGCCCTAAATCTTCCCCACAGTCAGTCTCATCTTCATGATGAGTGACAGAATGGCTACAGCAGTTCAAAGCTCCACATCAGCATGTCTGTATCACCCCCCCTCCCCCATATATCTCATTGGCCAGAATTGGGTCATGTGCCTCTTGCAGAGCCATCACAAGGAAGCAGGGTAGGATCCAGTGGGATTCACTGCAGGTCACTTGGGGTCACCTTGCACTAGGGGTGTGTCAGCTTTCCTGAAGGCATCTGCACTGGGTGGGGAGAGAGAGAAGTGCTGTGGAGAAGAGAGGACCTAGGCTGCATAGGCCACTAAGAGCAATGTTGATGTGATATAATGTACAAAGATAAACAGCAGCCATTTTAACTTCCGTTTCCTGAAAGAGACATGGGAACAACTAAAATAAACTTCTGAAAAATCTTAACAACAAATTCCATGATGCTCCCACAGGCTTTACTTTCTAGCTGAGATTTCCTTCATTTTTGGTGGGGTTTTTGTTTTTATGTGGGATCTTTGTTGTTACAGAACTTAGGATTTAATAAATACTTCAGATTATTAAAGGAATTTAAAGCTTTAATAAAGTGCTAAGCTTATTTATAAGTCACTTTGGTGGGGAGGGGAAGGAGGACAAAGCTGGGAAGAGTCTCTCCATAACACAGGTTAAACTATGCATTCTTTTCTAAGCTAGGGAGATTTCATGCTGGGCTGTTCTTCGTGTTATTGGGTGGCCTTTAATATCTTTGAAATATGATATAATTAGGAGCCTGAACCTTCCTTTAATGTTTATAGCAGCACTTTGTCAAGCTGGATTTCAGATCATATACAAACTCTGACACTAGAGGGAGTGCATAATGTATTACAGAAAGGAAAAGCACACACCTAATAAATTCAAGGTAAAAATGCAAAGTAGCAAGACAAGACCTTCATTATGTTCTGCCCTCACCTTCCCCCACCACCACCTTTCCCATCCAAAAATCACTGGAGGCCTCTTTCCTCCTTGGTGCTGTAGTCTGAATTGGTAGGAGGTTGATAGGTTGTTTGAAGAGATGGGAAAAGAGGGTTTTATTTTTAGAGCCTTTGTAATGTTTTCTTTTCATAAAAAAATGAGACATATGGTTTCCTATTTCCCACATACTGGATGGCAAAACTGAAATTACTCCTTGCTTTCATTCTGTTTCTGACTTGGTTAAGATGTCTAACCATGCAGTAATATCACTTTAAGAAGGAAAAGACCAGCAGTTTCCTGTTTGCTTGGAAAATGTAACCTTGTCTTCTGAAATTCAGGGTGAGCATCTTTTTATAACATTCAACTTTATCCTTCGTTCCCTGACTGAAAGGTGACACTGATGATTTAACAGCTAATGCCAAACAATTACTGAATCATATTTAAGGCATTTTTATTTCCTAATGTCAAAAGTCTCCATGCTCTAACAAAATGGAATGCCTAATGCCTGAAAATGTGTAAATGACTGTAAAAATGACTGAGCCATTAACATAACAACAAAAGGCAGGCTGCAAAAGTGAATGATTGCTGCCATTCCTGAGACGTGACTATTCTCGACAAATGTGATAACCGCTGTGTGCCTTTCTATAACCTTTTTGTGTATGCGTTTTGCGTTCCACCATTATCTTAAATCCATCTTGTACTCTCATGAATCTTTGAGTTACCGGTAAATTGTCTCTTTAATGGAAATTAAAATTAGAAAAATTAAAAAGCAAGCTCATTATGAAAATCCCTGGACTTTATCCAGGTCAGTGAAATGACCCATATGAATGGCGTGACTCAATTCTAAAGGGCCAAAGACACATCTGTGATTTGAGCATATTTGTACGGACTTACCTGATGGAAAGACTTTCATTTAATGTTATTTCACCATAATGCCTTGGAAAACTAAACCAGTATTCAGACAATGGTGTGGGATTATTTATTTATTTATTTTTGGAGTCATGATTTTTTATTCAAAAACACACTAAGGAAACACATCATAAGAAATGCTATTTCAACATTATGGTTTCCTTAAAAAAAAAGCAAAACAAAAAGAACATTCGTCTTAATGCAACAGCTGTAGTAAGCAAATGCCACATGTAACAGATTGGAATCGTGCCCCATGTTTGGATGAACTTGAACTACTTTGCCATGGCGCATACCTCTAGTGGGGTAGCTGAGCCTACGGCTCTTCAGAATGGGGTGCACATACACAATTTCTGCACATTTTCCAAGGCCCTTGACTTTGTATTGTCTTGAAGGTGACTTCCTGTGTGTTTGCTCTATTGTTAAGTGCGGTTGGATGTACCCTTGAGTCCCTGAAACACTGCCTAAGTCATTCGTTTGACTACCACCACCTTCCATACCTGCAACCTTCTCCATCCACCACCTCCTACCATGCACACTTCTCTTCCTCCCTTGGTGAATATATCTTTATCACTTTTCACCTACAAATTATATTTATTTTCCAAGTGTATATTACTGAGATAAATTTGCCTTTAACATCCAACCAAAATGTTTTCTTTTCACCCGTGAAAATTTGTTAGATATCTTGAATTGGGACAAAATCAATTATTTCTCCCATTAAAAATGAATTAAGCTGGGTGTGGTGGGGCATGACTGTAATCCCAGCACTCAGAAGGCTGAAGTGGGAGGATCAAGAGTTCAAGGCCAACCTGGACCACACAGTAAAGCACTGCCTCAAAAAATTAAAAAGTAAACTTAAAAATTGAAAAGAATGAAAACACTTTTTCATTTAACTGATTTTCATTTTGTGGCAGGGTTTTCCAGAGTGAATTAAAGATGATAAGGAGGGAATAAATGTATATTTAAGCCCAGATACTGCACTGGGTAAATCTGGTGTTTGCTTTGGCTCTCCCACATTCCAGGCAAACAATGACTTTGAGAGAGACAAGATAAAATCTCTCTGTATTGGTAATTGCTGTTAACAATGGCGTCTCAACACAGCTGGTAGTTTCCAGTTTCCAGAATTGTTGTCTTGTGGGGTGAAGAATTGCATGGGGAAGGAAGGTGTCTCAGTTCAGAACCTAAGACATTTTTAATTGACAGATAATAATTGTGCATTTGTGTGTGATACAGTGTGATGTTCTGGTGCATTTATCCATTGTGTAAAGATAAAATCACACTCAGTTTATCAATCATTCTTTATGATGAAAATATTCTGTTTTGAATTAACTATACAATGCTGTTAATTGTGATTACCTTCTGTGACAGTATACCAGAATTTATTCCCATCTGGCCATGACCTTGTACACATTAACCAGCCTCTCCTCATCTCACTTTCCTACCCTCGCCAGCTCCAAGTAATCACTACTCCACTCTCTACTCATGAGAGCCCCAAAATTGAAAGTTCCACATATGAGCAAAATGGGCTGTATGTCTCTTTCTGTGCCTGGCTTATTTCACTTAGTATCATGATTTCCAGTGCCTTTCAAGTTGCTGCAAATGACAGGACTTCATCACTTGTATGGCTGAATAGCATTTCATTGTGTACATATACCACATTCTTCTTTTTCCATTTTGTTCATCTGCTGATGGACACTTCCAGTTGGTTCCATACACTTTGATTACTATGAATAGTGCCTCAATAAACATGGGAGTACTAATCTCATTTTCATATACTGATTTCACATCCTTTGGGAAATATATCCAGTTGTGGGATTACTGGATGATATGGTAGTTCTATTTTTAATTTTTTCAGAAACCTCCATATTGCTCCCCATAATGGCTGAATTAATTTACATTCCCATCAACAGTATATAAGACTCTTTTCATTCTCACCAACATTTATTATTTTCTGTCTTTTTAGTAATCACCGTTCTTACTCTAGTGAGATGGTGTCTCATTGTGGTTTTGCCATTATGACTAGTGATGTTGAGCAGTTTTCATACACCTGTTGGACATTTGCATATCTTTTCTGAGAGACGTCTATTCAGTTCTTTTGCCTATTTTTAAGTCAGATTATTTGTTTTTGCTATTGAGTTCCTTGTATCTTGTGGATATTATAATATGGGGATATTCTCTTCCATTCCATAGGCTATCTCTTCACTTTGTTGATTGCTTGCTAGGCAGACTATTTTTAGTTTGATGTATTTACATTTGTATTTTTCTTTTTGTTGCCTGTACTTTTATATTCTTGTCCAAAAATCTTTGTCTAGTGAATTTTTTAAAGTACATTTTTTTTACTCTTTACATTAGATTGCAACTTACTGATGTTCTTTCTATTCATAAACTATACTTCAGATTAAATATTAAGTTTATATAGGATTTGTTTTCAAAATTCAACTATATAATTTTTACATGCAAAATTCTCTGCAAGTGGCACCTGCATACCTCAAGGTCATATAGACTATATACAGGATTCCAGGATTCAAAGCATTTATTTATTTTTTTCTTTTTTTTTTCATTTTTCTTTTATTATTCATATGTGCATAGAAGGCTTGGTTCATTTCTCCCCCCTGCCCCCACCCCCTCCCTTACCACCCCCTCCACCCCCTCCCTCCCCCCCCCAATACCCTTGCTGTACTTTCAATAGCCACTGGGCTTGATTTATTCTTTTTTTTTTTCATTTTTCTTTTATTATTCATATGTGCATACAAGGCTTGGTTCATTTCTCCCCCCTGCCCCCACCACCTCCCTTACCACCCACTCCGCCCCCTCCCTCTCCCCCCCTCAATACCCAGCAGAAACTATTTTGCCCTTATTTCTAATTTTGTTGTAGAGAGAGTATAAGCAATAATAGGAAGGAACAAAGGTTTTTGCTGGTTGAGATAAAGATAGCTATACAGGGCATTGACTCACATTGATTTCCTGTGCGTGGGTGTTACCTTCTAGGTTAATTCTTTTTGATCTAACCTTTTCTCTAGTTCCTGGTCCCCTTTTCCTATTGGCCTCAGTTGCTTTAAGGTATCTGCTTTAGTTTCTCTGCATTAAGGGCAACAAATGCTAGCTAGTTTTTTAGGTGTCTTACCTATCCTCACCCTCCCTTGTGTGCTCTCGCTTTTATCATGTGCTCATAGTCCAATCCCATTGTTGTGTTTGCCCTTGATCTAATGTCCACATATGAGGGAGAACATACGATTTTTGGTCTTTTGGGCCAGGCTAACCTCACTAGAATGATGTTCTCCAATTCCATCCATTTACCAGCGAATGATAACATTTCGTTCTTCTTCATGGCTGCATAAAATTCCATTGTGTATAGATACCACATTTTCTTAAGGTAGAGAGGATTCCAGGATTCAAAGCATTTATTTAAAAAAAAAAAAACCCCAAGAATATTTTGTATTTAAATTACTTAGCATCAACACAACCACAGACTCCAGACTGGCTTCATCTTTTATCCTCAGGTCTCTGGGTACATCTAAAAAGCTACACATACAACAGAAGAGAGATCCCAAACAAGCAAATATTCTGTATTAGATACTTTTTGCAGGAAATGGTTGTTAGAGGTGTTATGGACAACAATATTCTTTTCAAAACAAATCTAAGTTGTAAATGTATCTAAGCTTGTGCCTTATCTATGTCTGCACAGAAAAAGGTTGAAAGAAGCATCACTCAGCTGTTATGCCCATGAAAATTTAATCAGCAATGGTGAAAAAATGCTCTTACTGACGTAGAGGGATGTTTACAATATACTGCCAAGTGTAAAAAAAGCAAGTTACAAGACAGAAACTGTGCTTTTCTTAGAGAAAATGATGTGTGTAAAGATAGATAGATAGAAAATTATTTTTTTAAATGTATAATTACAGTTGTGTTTACCATTTTCTTCCTGCTAGAAAAATACTTTTTCAAGTTTTTTTTTCATATAACTGGACATGAGTTGTTAAAAGCTTAATCTATAAGATTTAAAAACTCTAAGTAATAGCTTGTTACTCCCCTTAAATAAGCCTTACGCTGCTAAAGCTTCGCCGCCAACCTTAGCAACATATGAATCACCTGGGAAGGGGGGATTAAAAATTGCTTATGATCCCACCCTGCCAAAAAGGGTGGGAACAATGACCAACTGAATCAGATCCATATGTGCTGGGGTGCTAGGGATTGTTTTTGTTTATGTTGTTAATTTCTCTAAATGATGCTAATATGTCATGAAGAATGAGATTCATTAGTTTCGACTCTATTGGTCATCATTTAGAATCAGATTCACTAGAAAATATTACCTGAATATATTTCCATTTTGCCTCCTGTCTGAAATTCTCACATAGTGACTAATTTAAAATCATGAGGTTTTTGTGACTGGAAGAGACCTCAGTTCTGATTTGCAAATGTGTTGATTTCCTGCTATGTGCTATCACTTGCTAGATGCAAGGGGGTTGAGGATGAATAACACCCAGTCCCTGCCCTGATAGTGTGGCTCAGTCTGTTTTCTGTTTTTATAATGAATAGCTCAGGTTGAGAGATTTATAAAGGTTAGAATATCCTAGTTTAGATATCTCTTCTTCTTGTAAAGCCTCAGTTCCTTGGATTAGGGCCCCAGCCTTATGGCCTCATTTAAGCTTTTTTTTTTTTTTGGCAGTATTTGGGTTTGAACTCAGGACTTCATGCTTGCTACCACTTGAAGCCCTGGTGTTCTACCACTTGAGCCACTCCACTAGCCCTTTTTGATGGTAGGTTTTTTTCGAGATATGTCTCATGAACTATTTGTCCAGACTGGCTTCAAACCATGATCCTACTGATCCCTACCTCCTGAGTAGCTTGGCTTACAGATGTGAGCCACCACCGGTGCCTGGCTCATTTAATCTTGGTCACTTGCCAAAGTCCCAAATACCATAGTTGGATTAAGTTTTTACACTCTTAATACTTTATTTTCAATATGAGTTTTGGTGGAGACATCCAAACTGTGGCATGGAGCTTTCACTCAAATAAATCATTTCAACATATTGGTTGTGGTGAGAGGCACTTGCTTGGGGGCTTTGGGAGGCCTGCCTGGAGGGTAAGATCAGATGGTGTCCATGTAGCTTAATCTGCCTTGGAAGTTAAGTGACTGTCCAAGGTCATACAACTTAAGCTGGGTAACACCCTGCTTCAAAAAACAAAAAAACCTAAAAATGAAGAAACCTTACTAGCTAACACTTAATCCTTTGCCATTTGATGACTTGATAAGCTGGAACAAATGGCCTGACCAAGGGTCTAGAAAATATCCTTCCTTCCAGAATGTTCCCTTCCTGTAATCCACACCAACATTCGTGAAATAACACTCAAAGCTTCAGCCTTGAGATTTTTGAGGTTTTTTTTGTTTTGTTTTGTTTTGTTTTTGGTGAAGACAGCCCTTTCAGGCAGGGTGACCTGGCACAAAGTTGTCAAATGAAAGGCACTAGAAAATTTGCAAATCAAATGGTTCATTATGTATGATACAGTACTTGCAAATAGGATTAGGTTGATTATACACTATAAATAGCATTTTAAGAGACTCCCTTAAGGCCAGCTGGGCTGAAATCTTGCTAGTCAGGCTTTTAAAGTAAATGTTACTGAACTGCTGAACAGATGAAGCTCTGAGGTCAGAGGTCATCAGTCCAGTGCAGCTCTGGAGAGCTAGTGACATCAATACTGAGCCAGCTCGGTATTGCTGGCTGTGACATCTTTTCAACAAGGTCTTTCCATTAGAATTTGGTGATCACAGGAGTCTTCTTGCATTTCACCATAGAACCAGTGCTGTAGCCTGAGACAGACTGACCCCACAAGGCACCGTCCAGGCCAGGAAGACAACTTCATTCCCAGGGGACTGAAGGTAAGATAAAGGCAAGCTTTGAGCAATACCTGAAGCCTTGACAGCAAATGTCACTTCTGTCAGCTTACCTATTTATCTTTCTTAATAAACCTGTTCCATAGCATAATCTTTTGTCCTCTTTTCTCAAGAAATCCTGGCTACTTTTTAAGAGACTGGGCATTGTCCCCTTTTCTGGAGCATGGAGACCACATGGTATATACTCAAGGGAAGTGACAGTAGTTCACCTAGGTCCAGAATGGTCGTATGTAAGTAATTCCCAGCTTGCTGGAAGTTTTCTCTTGTCACAATTCTTTTTGGATTTTTGTCTGGGAAGATATGCCTTATTAGTGAGACTATGTTGCTTAAAGTTCTTCTTCATTCCGCTGTCCTCAAGCCATTTTTTTCTGGAATAGCAATATAGTAAGGCCTAAGTAAATGAAGCAATTGGAGATGGCTACCTCAAGTTGGAGTCTAAGTTACAGTATTTTATTGCTTTGAGGCATAGAATTAGTATAAGGGCATCGTTAACAATATAATCCCATATAAAATTCCTGGCAAAGTTGCATCAAGCAATAAAGAAAGATCATTTAAGATTTGCATATCAAATGTGAAGAACTAAGGCTGCTTATTTTCATAAGCAGGTTCAACGTGTTCCCTAAAATTTTTCATGCCCTATTAATTTGTTCTAGAATGTTTTCTTTATAAGTAGTCAGAGGTAAATATAATTCTCTCTGTTCAGATTTTCATGAATTCTAAGCTAGTTCAGTTCTATTTCATGATATTTTCTCTCCCCTTTTTATAAATGTGCTTACTCCCCCCTTCCATTCAGTTAATAGATTTGGAAAAATGTACACTATGGCTAATGAAAGTTTTCATTTTACACTTGTCATTCATAATTGTCACCATTTCCATGGGAATTCATTCAGGTAGAGAAATATCTCTTCAATAAAGATAAAAGGTTTGTGTCTTCAGTCTGATAAGTGTGTGTTAGGTCAACTGCTTTATAACTGTCCAGCATTATATCAAGGTGTGGCTATCAGGTTAATTTAAATCTAGTACTTGCAATTTCTAAAGCTACTTGTGCATCCAAATGGGGACAAGACACTATTATCCTTTGTCATCACTTAGGACCTAGAACTCAATCCAAAGTGTGGTCATTTCTCTCAGGCTTGAGAAGGCTGACTCTCTTCATGGCCTCAATGGACACTTACAAGGCAGTAACCCACACTGTTAAAACAAGGCTAGGAATGTAAATTGCCATGCCTGGAACTGCAGGTAATTACATGGAAGACTATCCCATGGAAAAAACATGCTAAAATGGACTAACCAAAGATGGTTTGGCATCACCATTACTAGAAAAGAGTTTTAAAATATCATCAAAACCCACTAATCAAGACAGCTTAGTTGTAAACCAATGTGGCAAAAGGAAGAACAAAAAGGGGTTTAGGTTTTTCTCCCCTTCCTTTTAGAGAACCATAATTATGTCTTGTTTGAACTGCTATATGCTCATCAAGAAACTACATTGAAAAATAAAAAGAACTTTCATTGAATATTCTGTGTACAAAACCAGGAATGATCTATCCTTATTTGCAGAACTCTAAACCAAAGCCATATGCAATTTTTAGTTCACTAAATTAAAAGTTTTAAAGAAAAATCTACTGAAATAGACTGATTCAGAATTGTGCTCAATTAAAGTTTTTGAACTAAAATATCAGCATCTTCTGTATTAAACCTAAAGTGAGCTAATATTTAAGTGTGTTTAAAATTCTTTAATGGTCATTTAGAGATTTACATTCTGTATGATATTTTTAGCTGCATATTGTCTTAGGAAATGATACACCTAGTATGACCAAAGATGAAATCTGTTTTAAACATACAAAGCAATCATAAACATATCGGAATCAATGTTATGTGAGCCTAGAAGTCAAAGGACTTATTATGGGTCAGCCAATCTAGAGAAATAAGGATCACCCCAGAGATCAGTATCTTCCCTCCTACCTGTGGTTTAAGGTTTATATTAGAGCTGTGAACCTCCCTAACCACTTTCCTATCTAGAAGAGCCTGTCTCACACTCAGCCTCAGCTGGATTTGTACATTGGAAAGTCACAGCTAATTGGGTCAATCCCAAGTACACCCGTGATGCACAGACAAGCCCTCCATGAGCTAGACTGAGCAATCAAGTCCTCTGTTTTTCTCAAGTTGATCTGAGAAATGTAACAGCTAAGTCAGATGGTAGCTGGAGAGAAGTGACAATGGAACACTGATTTAAAGGTCTGTTAGTCACTGTTAGTGAGGGCTCTAGGGCAGGAACACAAGTTCCTCATCCCTGGAGCCATAACTCTTACTTTGGGTTCCAGGAATGTTGTAATTTTCTAATAAAATATTTTTAATTGGGATACTTAAAAAGATTTCTATTTATCACTTTTTTGGGTATCCTCTCACCTCTTTTGCTTTCTCACATCTATCCCTATTCATCTTGGTTATAGGAACAGAGGAAGAATTTTCATCCAATTTAAGGAGAGAAGAAAAGACCCAACCATGGAAGTAGTTTCAGACATCAGATATTAGCAGTGAGGCCACATAAAGAAAGACAGTTAAGAAACGTGGTCCATTTTGTGTTGCTATAACAAAATACATGATTCTGAGTACCTTATAAGGAAAAGAAGTTTATTTATTTCATAGTTCTTTAAGAGTATGGTGTGCTTCTGGTGAGAGTCTCATATCAGGTGACTGGATATGGCAGGAACATATGTGAGAGTGGCAAGTGAGCACATGCAGAAAAGGCCAAAGCACCAGGGAATTCTTTGTTTTATAACAACCTATTCTCAAGGTAGCTAATCCAGTTCCTCAAGATTCTGCTCCTATGAGACCTAATACAGTCTTGAGAGGCTTAACCTTTAAAAGACTTTAATCCATTCATGAGGAGAGAGACCCCCCCATGACTTAACTATTTCTTGACACCAATACATTGGGAATTAAATTTCAAGATGAATTTTGATAGGGACAAGCCCTAGCAGAAATCAAGAGGACATGGGGATAATTCAGAACCAAGTCTGTCAACAACATGAGGGCTTTGAAATCCTGTTATTTTACGGTGCCATCTGCATAGTTTAGAGCAGGCCTGATACAGTACTCCTCAGAATTTAATGTGGATATTAATCACTCAAGATGTCAACAAAATGCAGGTTCTGATTACCAGGTCAGGGTGGGACCCAACTGTCTGCATTTCTGACAGACAAGTTTGACAGCTCCCAAGTGATGACAAACAGGAGACTATCTACCACACTTAAGCATCAAAAGCTTAAGACACCTATGCAGGTTGAATCATGTAGCAACAATAAAATAAGCAATGAGTAAATATAAGCAATAAGATAACAATAACATAACTTAAAGTAAAATAATTAACTATAAGCAACAATAAAAGAATCCCCATCTTCAGGTGGTGATGGAAAATTATGGAATCTCAAGGTGCCAGGATTTCTAGATCTGAAGAGCTAAGCTCTATACATAGCAGCAGTGATTTATGCTAATATTCGGTCACTCCTTGTGGCCAAGGGAGGAAGACACTAGAAGACAGTTGTGAGAAGGGGACTGATATGGACTGACCTCCAGTCTTTCATTGGGTTGGCATACAGCTTTAGAGCACAGTGCTTGGCACCGTGACTACTATCTTGAATATCAGCCCTCTGAATAAGTAACTACTGTATGAAACATAGACTTAAGTCATACTAAATCCATAGTCTACATTTAAGAAATAAGTTTCAAAGTCTCTTTTGGTTTCTTTCTTACTAAATGGTCTGTCTATATATCTATCTTATGGTGAACACCAAGATCCTTCTTTCTTTGACAGATGACTGTACTGACTCCATTCTGGAAAGAAAAGAGAGACCCCAAATTGGTGATGGTCAGTGGGGCCACAAGATGGAAATTCACTCTGGAAAAGTTTGATTTGGGCTCCTGAAAGCCTTTCTGCTGTGTATGACTGGGGAGAAAGGAGAAATGAGTTTGGTTCATTTCCAGCCCGACTTATTCCAAAGCTGTGAAATATATTAGTGCAAATTTTCAGGCTGGAAGCCTGCTTTTTTTTTTTTTTTTTTAAAGGCAACATTGGAGGTGACAGTGCTTTTAACCATCAAATATAATGAAGCTCCCAACTTAATGATGGTTCACTTAACCTAAAGTGAACTAAAAAGCCAGGCAGTAGAGAGAATGCCATGCTTCATGGACTGATTGCCATATAATGAATTTCCTTTTAAAAAGTGCATTCCATGCTGCCTTTATTTACTGATTTCTCAGTTAGGCACACTTTTGACCTTTGTCAACTACTCAAATGTAATTGCAGAAAATTCTGATTCAAGATGGTAGACTGACCTTATTTTTATATCCTCTCCTTCCATCTGCTTCCAGAAGACAACAAATAAAGTCACTGACTTATTCATTGTTCCTGTGTCAGTAAATGTAAAGTATTAGAGATCAGGGCAAGACAGAGAAAGACTATTCTCAAAACAACTGGACATACTAGATAGGTGGAGGTGGGCGATAAACAAAATACATTAACCTGAAATTACCAGGAGTATGATGAGTAATGTGATGGAAGTGAAAAGGGATGCTTTGATAGGAAGTTAATAAGGGACTGCCTGAGACTACAGTCAGTACATTTAAGTTAAGACCTCTATGACAAGAAAACAGTAGCCACGAAAGGGCTAGGAGGATACATTAAGATGAGAATATGCTTGAAATTTGTAAGAATCAGAAAGTAGACCAGTGTGAGTGAGCATAGAAGAGGAAGAGTGGGATGGGATAGAGTCAGGGAGGAAGATCAGGGCAGTGCCTAAGAAGAAGGTACAGATGGGGTAGGGCCATGGTTCATGGACACCACAGAAAGTGGGGGCCAGATGGCAAAAGTCATGCCCATGGTAAGGGGTTTGGATTTTGTTCTAAGAATGCTGAAAAGTCATTACAATATTTTAATCAAGTCTTCAAATAATAAAATTTGTGCTTTTGAAAGTGCATTCTGTGTAGAAGAATCCCAAATAATTTATGGAAATATTTCACATTCAAGGAGGTAGAGCATAACTCCCTACTCCTTTCTTACAGACTGTGCTTAATGACTTCCTTCCAAAGAATGAAGGAGAGGAGGAAACACTAACTTCAGAGGAAAGACACCTGTGAACACTACCGCGGCCAGGAGATCAAGGTCATATCAACAACAGTAAGTCATGTAGGTAGTGTCTGCCCTTGGCATGATGTAATGAGAATGATGCTTTACATGTATGGCCCTCCTCCCCCTCAAATATACAATCCCAGTTTAGTCACAAGCAAAACAGACAAATCCAAATTGAGGAACATTCTATAAAACACCTGACCAGTCCACCTGAAGGTCATCAAAAAATAAGGAAAATCTAAGAAACTCATACAGCCAATAGTAGCCTGAGGAGACATGATGACTAAACATAATGTGGGATCCTAGAACAGGAAAAGGACATTCAGTAAAAACAAGGAAGTCTGAGCAAATCATGGGCTTTAGTTGCTAATAATGTACCAGTGTTGGTTCATTAGCTGTAACAAATGTACCATGCTGATATAAAACGTTAGCTGTGAGATGTATGGGACATTTCTGTGATATCTTCACATTTTTTTTGTAAATCTGAAGCTTCTAAAATTAAAAGCTTTTTAAAAGGAACTCTCTGGCTGCCATGTTCAACCTGAACTCTGGGGAACAAAAGCAGAAACAGGTTGTAATGATGATGTCCTCTGGGTCCTTGAAAACCATGATTCTCTATATTTAACAAAGTAATTACAGTAAGAAGATAGAAGAGTTCATAGTAGTAATACTTCAAATTCAAATTTAGGACTTCAGGGTTTTTATATAATCTGTTCCACCTCAGGCTAATTGGGGAATTGTTCTCTACAGAAATAAATGCTGCAGAGCAAATGCTTCTGAAGTCTGGCCTTAGTGCCAGCTCCATGCCTGTTCACCCAAAAAAGAAGCCTGCCAGTCAATAACCTACCTCATACCATATTCTTAATTGCTTTCAATGCCTCATCCTTAAAAGCAAATGGCTAACCAACAATTATGAGAAATCTAAGGGCCTTCAACATGGAAGAAAGAGAGCCCTAAAAAATACAAAAGGTAAAAGTATAGTACCAAATGGAATAAATAGTTCAAAAGTACTTAAAGGAAAAGTAATTATTATCTTCAGAGATGCTTGAGAAGATAGTATACCATCAAAACATGATAGAATGTTATTAAAAAAAAGCAGTGGAGAAAAACAAATGTCACTTAAATATGAAAAATAAAATCATTGCAAATTAAGAGTTAAGTGAAGGAGTTCAAAGACAAAATTAGAAATGTCTTCCAGAAAGAAACATTTTTTGAAAAGATAGAAAACTTTTTAAAAATGGGTAAAAGCTTTTGGGTTATCAGTCTAAAAGATCACACTAATAAGAAACCAAAAAGAGCTGGGTGCCAGTGGCTCACACCTGTAGTCCTAGCTATTTGGGGGGAATAAGGTCAGGAGGATTTCACTTTGAGGCCAATTCAGGCAAATAGTTTGAGAGACTGCATCTCCAAAATAACCAGAGCAAAAATAGAGATTGTTAAGAGCTGGCCATGATTAATGGGTAAGGCAGGATAGATAGATGAGGAGACAGGGAAATTTAAAAAGAAAGAAAGAAACCAAAAAGAGAAAAAACAGAAGGGAAGAAATTGGTAAAATGACAAATGTTAAAAGAAATTTCAAGATCTGAAGGATAGAGGTGTCCATATTTAGAGAATCTACCAAGTGTCTGGCTTAATGAAATAAAAACATTCATAGAAAATTATGAAATCTCAGAATATTGAACTTAAAGAAAATATCAGGAAAGCTTCCCAGAAAGAAGTAAGCATAGTTTGTGTACAAAAAACCATAATGGCCTCAGATTTCCACACCTAGTTAGAAGGCAAATGGAGAAATTCTTCAAAACCGTTGATGAAAATTTTCACCTAGAATTTTATACCTAACCAAACTATCAATCAGGTGAGAAGATAAGACAAAGGCATTTTTTAAAATACAAAGACTTGGAAACTTTTATCCCATGCTAGTTATCTCGGGAAATTACTTGGGGGTGTACTCCAGAACAAAAGTAAGCAAGGGGTAAGCCAAGAGGAGGAGGACACACTGAGACCTCAGTGGCACAGGAAGAAACAAAACACAGGAGAAGGAATTTATATTTAGGGAACTGCAGGAAATTTTGATCCTGGAACCCAATATTAAGTCCAGATAACATGGGTTGACACCCTCTGTTCTATTCCTATAAAAGACTACAAGGCAAAGACTCTGCAATCCTCAGGTCCCCTGACCAGCAAGATTTCTTATTTCTTAGGTCCTAGAGTCACTGAACTTTAACCTTTTATGAGAAATAAGGGAAGTCCTGCAATAGGGATGGGAGGCATTGGGATAGGTGGGTGTTGAGTTCATTTACATGCTTGTGTATCCCTACTCTTGTGGATACCCTTTGTCTAAACTAAAGTCAAAGACATCTTGCCCAATTCCAGGTTATCATTTCCCAAACAGTGAGCCAAAATGAATCTAGTTGATTTATTGGTACTTATTGTAGTAACAGAAAGCTAATCAGTACAATGGACAAATGGAATGACAATGTTTTCAGAACAGTATTTAAATTAATGAAAGTAATCAAAGAGGAAATAAAATGCTGAAAGAATTTTATAGGATGAGGCTATGAGAATTGTGAACAATACAAGTCATATAAATCCTCATCTATCACATCAGAAAATCAATAAATAATATTTATTATTTGATAAATTAGGAAACAGTGATATAGGAATATTATTTAGAAAATGTAGATTAACTCAAAAACAACTAAAGATGAGAATTTAAAAATTGTTAAGTGTCTGTGTCACTTGGGGTACAATTGGGATGTTGAAAAGTGGGGACACTTTCTAGGGACAACAGAATTTCATTTACACCCAACCAGATTCTTTTTTTCTCTGTGTGCCTATAGTACCGTGATTTAAAGTGAAAATTACAAACAAATATAAATGCAAAATTTGGAATTCCTCTGGTTCTTTTGCACATTAGTTTTACTGTAATCAGTGAACTCTGTAAAATTTTCCAGGTAATTAAAAGAAAACTTTAGCTTTCATCCTGTCCAAAATCCCATAAACCTCTGTCTCCATCAATTAACCACTCTCTTATCTTCAACTAATTCTTTTCTACTGATTCTCCCCGGCTTATACAACATTCTTGACATAATAAAATATTAAAACCTTCTCCTTTTTTCTCTTCCTATTGCCCTGAAACTCTCTTTTCCATACAAGCTTAGCTTGAAAAATAATTAGACTCATGATCTCTACTTCCTCATCTTCCATAATGCTCTGATCAACCCTTTTCTGTCAATGTAAGGCCTGATTTCCCTAATTTGCACTCAGTGTCAGAACTTTTGAATCCCCAAACACAAAAGACAGCGTTGAGTTCATCTCTTTACTGACCTCTCTGGAATGTTTGTTCCCATGAGCCTCAGTCTCCTTAACGGGACTGTACTTCTGGAAGTGCTCTTTCCCATGTTCTCCCTTTGAGCATCATCATTTTCTCCTATGGGATAGATGATCCTGCCTATAAAGCGTGCCAGCCAATTCTGTCTCCCTGATCTATTCCCATGAGCTTAGTTTCCCATGAGATTTACAAATCTCGGGGTCCTTCGGGCAGCTTAGTTTTAAAAGATTGGTGTTGAAGTGGTTGTGTTAAAAGTTCTCTCTTCTTGGAACCACTGTCTGTTCACAGCTTCCATCCACTGGGTAGGTCCAGAAGTCAAATTGTATCAAGTGACCCAGACCAGTGACCATAGCTGGTAGGACCAAGGGCAGACATCAGAGACAGTGAGGACAAATCAGGTTCCTCTCTTGAGGTCGGTGCCATAACAAGGCCAAGCCTAGGACTGGGGCAAGTTTAAATGATGAGTCAAGTGTGAGGTTACATCCAGAGTTTAAGAGTTAAGAATAAGACTTCTACAAGCAAAGGGCCAAGATTCTCATCTCAGCTTCACACATTACCTGTGTCACCTTGGGTAAGTGACATTATCTATCTCATACTTTACTTAAGCTAACTTAATTGTATTTCTGTTCCAGGCTCTTCATAGATACATATTGAGAATAAGGCTTATAATTAGCCTTTTAGCAGTTACATAACATTCCCCATCTTAGTGATTCGGAGACATCTTGTAAGAAGTAAGGCTTGGGGGAAAAACTACTAATAAATGAGATTATCCATCTATGGAACTCCCATCTTGGAAACTCTTCTAACAAGCCAGTGTGGGTTTTCACAAGTCATTTGCTTTATCCATTAAATGGGGACATTTCCAACCCAGGTGCTTGACAGACAATGCTGGAAAATGACAAAATATTAACAACAGTAGGAAAAAGCAATCACAGCAAGGACTTACTTGTGCTTATTACATTCTAGGCACTGTCCTACACAATTTACATATAACATGAGATTGTCCACACCACAACTAGAGGCAGACATGATTGTCATGCCCCTCCTTCAGACAATGAAACTGAGGCTTGGGGAAGTAAGTTATCCCAGGCCATATAGTCAGTAAGTGGTAGACTTGAGTGGAGAACTCCAGCAGTTTGGCTCTGGAATCTCTGCTCTTAACCCTTAAACAAGTGCCCCCACCCACCTCTGACTCTACCCTAAGTCAATTCACACTTAAGTAAATTTCCTCAAGGATTACAGCACAAAGCCAAGAGTACTGCTCTGGGGACACAGGTCTGGCTTTTAGTCTGGGAAAAAACCAGACAGTAATAAGCTAGTTAAAGCTTAAGCCTGTGTCAATGGTTGTGAAGATAAAACTGATCTATCTGTCTATCTATCTATCTCCATCATTACATTTGGAATAATAATGATCCTCTCTTTACATTTGCAGTACATATTTGTCAAATATACCATATATATATATTTAGTGTGTGTATATATATTGCATATAGATCACATAACTATATATAGTGTGTGTATATATATATATATATATACTTATATAAAATCACATATATCTATAACCATATATACATAGTCTCTTTCTCTCTCTCTCTATATATATATATAATATAAATATCCTGCATCTCTCTCTCTTTTACACACACACACACCCCTACACACCTTATTAATAGGCAGTAAGTGGTATCTCTAAATTCTAAGATCAGTTAATGTACAATTAATTAGAGCACTGGCTAAGCTGATATAACTACAAAACCTCAAAATGCAGTCAACTAAGACTTCCCCTCACAGAAAGACCCAGATACATGTGGTTCATCTGGTAGGAATGTTCTGCTTGGCTCAGCTGTGCCCTGACTGTCACCTTCCCAACATTTGGATTCTATTGTGCTAAAGTAAAAGTGGCTGTTGCTGCCACCTTCATCACTTCCTAGGCAGTAGGAATGAGAAAAGGAAGTAGCAATGCATAGCCAGTTCTTTTAAGGGCAACACACTCAATTGTGGTGGATTTCAATTCTACTCACAGTCTATTGGTCTAAACAATCATATGGTCACCCCTAGTGGCAAGGGAAGCTGGGAAATGTAGTCTTTATTTGGATGAATGACCACACACCAAGCTAAAAAGATTTGGGAACTGCAGTAGTACAGGTATTTTATTTTCTGATCTCCTGGTGATATCAGCTGGACTCATTTCTCCTTCAATGATAAATTAATATTAGGGGAAAAAAGTTGATTTTAAAGTAGCTTAGACAGATGAAAATAGCATAGCTAAGTTTAATAAGGTTTAGAGTTTTGTTTTGTTTTTTCCTTCATTGGAGGACTTAAGTAGGGATTATCGTTGGTGGCATCTCTGCAATTCAGTGAGTTTTGTCTCCCTGGCAGCTGTTCTTCTCCATCTCCAGAATTCCTGGCCCTTCACATCCCCAAGCGCCATCCAGTCCTCTGGCTGAAGGGAGAAACAGCACATAATTCCAAGAGAAAACTTCAGAAAACTTACATGAGGTTTTGACTCATTTAGAAAGTATGCATTTCTTCTCATTCTTCACAGAAGATCTCTTCTGTCCCATTCTGTGTATTTCTTTTTGATGTTCTTTCATTACCTAATTTAATGTTATTTTCATCTTTAGGGCCACCTATTTTTTCCACTACCTTCATTTTCATGGTTTCAATCACTCAATCATTTGGAGCCTTTTTTTTTTCAATTCTCTCTTTCTCTCATCCATTCTTTCTGCTCACTAATTCATTCATTATCCATCTTCACTAATATTCCTTTCTATTTCCTTGCCCATAAAATGAACACCTCTAATTTACTGTGCAATCTTTTCTGTCATTCACTAATTTAATGTCTTTTTTTTGTGGTGGCACTGGTGTTTGAACTTAGGGCCTCAAGCTTGCTAGGCATGTGTTCTACCACTTGAGCTTCTCCACCAGTTCATTCACTACTTTATTCCCCCTCATTTGTTTCACTTCCTTGTGTCCTTCTCATTCTTCATCTTATTTTATCCATTGCCTCATTTTGTTCTGTGTCACCTTTCTCTATCTCTTTTTTTTTTTTTTTTTTCGCGGTACTGGGGTTTGAACTCAGGGCCTACACCTGGAGCCACTTCACCAGCCTTTTTTTGTGAAGGGTTTATTCCAGATAGGGTCTCACAAACTATTTGCCTGGGGTGGCTTTGGACTGAGATACTCCTGATTTCTGCCTCCTGAGTAGCTAGGAACCAGCACCTGGCTCTCCCATTTTCTTATTCCTGCTATTAATCCTTTTGTTCTTCTTGCTGTTCTTATTTTATGCCTTCTCTGCCCATAATCTTGAGTCTAAATTCTGTCTACACCTACATTTTGCATCCTATTATTGGCCTTCTTAGCTTTTTATTGACCCCATCTGGAGTATAACTATAAAGTAATGTCATAAGTTATTATTTTAAAAAATAAAGTCGCAATTTTTCTATCCAAAGAAATGTTGTATTTTAAAACAGACACCTTAAAATCTAAGTCTATGCTCTCATTCTTGGCTACTGCTCAAAATATTTGGACACTTTTGCCTGCAAATGTCTCTAGAAATCTTTTCAGGCTATCTCTACAATTAGTTTCCAACATTTATGGTCCCACCCCATTTTGATAACGCACCCACATATCAAACATATTCTTTAAATTACTATTGAACGTCTCTAAAAATGCATGTCTTTTCCCAAATGCTGACAGAAAACTGCCATGAAAGAATATCAAAATGACACATATGAAAAAAAGCCCCAAAATGGCAACCAAAACTTATTTGAACACTGGCCATATGATTAGAATAAAGTTGTGGCCTCCTGAGATGACTGACTTTGAACAACCCAGGCCAGCTGAGTTGCCTCATATGAAAGCAACACAGCAAATGTTTAATGAATGTTTCTTTCTTTCTAATGCTTGCTACAAAAGCACTCAGCATCATTGCTTTTACTCAAAACTTAAACTTGCTTTTCCTATTTTCTTTTCGCTTTGGATTTTCAATACAAATTATTCAGTGTTGCTTCCTACTTTACAAGGAAATGGGAGAAAACTGAATTTGAAAGAAAAATCACATGAGAAAATTCAGATAGTAAATGAAGAAATAAGACAATGAAAGGGGACATCAGTTTCTTCTTCTTGCTCCCCATTAGTTCGACAGATTCAGTGAATCAAATCTTATTTTATCTTGATCATTGATTTTTTTCACTCATTAACCTGGTGGTTTTCTAATCTGTACCATCAGCCTCTACTTGTCTCCTGAACGGCAGACCCACTCAGGTAGACCCTGATAGTCTCAAATGATGCTCCCTAAGACTTTCACAAATTCCCAATTGCATGAAATGTCATTAAAGGGTATCATTTTTCTCTACCACAATGAGTAAAGAGCAGCCCAGCAGTATGAAATACAGTTGCCAAAAAGTTAGAGCAACCTCAATTACTGATAAAGTGGTCCATTCTCATATATTGGCCCAATCTTACAAGAAAGTCAAGCACAATGGAAAAATGAGACTTGTTGAAACTATTCCAGGAATAGGGGAAAGGGGGAATAAAGGAGAATGATGGAGGAGGTGAATTCAACTATGATATATTGTTAGAACTTCTGTAATTATCACAGTATACCCCGAGTACCACAATAATATAATAAAAACACACACACACAAAAATTCAAACACTTTTTAAGTTAGTTATAAAGAACTGAAACCCATTGCAGCTTTTCCCCAGCATGTGTGCCATGGCACTAAATTCTAGGTTATTATTATATGGAAAAAAGGGGAAAAGGTAAGCACTAGAGTCAAAGAAGCTAGGGAGAATTAAATAATTTTCTTTTGTGGAAAACTTCACAGATCTTGTAAAATGATAAGAGATAGCTAGTATTGGGAACTCCAGTCTGGAAAATGCTACTGGACATGCGTGCTCCTCAAGGTGGCCCAAATTAATGCTATCTTCTTTCATTTACCAAGTCAAACTGTTTTGGTTACTGTAACAATCATTTAACCAATTATGTAAGCTTAGGAAACCTCAGCCACATGCTATCCCCTTCTCCTTCACGCCTTCTTTTTTGCCCCTTTTGTGGGTGAATTGTGTACTAAATTTGTCACAAATCCGTCTACCTTCCCTATATCCATTTATGTCCTATCTCAGCTTAGGTTTTCTCCATAGTAAATTCTGAATCAAAGATTTGGGTCTTGTCTTATTTTGCCTTCTTTTGTTTTGCTTTGGAAATGTGGCAGTGAGGCAGGCAAGGAAGGAAAACTTATAAAAGGCACAGTGACATGCAGATTACCACTTAAGAAACAGAAGCACACCTCAGAAGCATTCTCCTGTGAGGAGAGGAAGCTGGACCAGATCCCCCAAGGCACATCTCACACTGGTCAAAGGTCACTTTTGGGTCATTGACGCTCAAGACTTCCATCTTGTTGTGAGGGCCATGGCAGGCCAGATGGCACACATCTCCCTGTGGTTCTCTCTCCAGCCTCACTTCCTTAATCATACCCTCCACATGGGAATGGCTGTGCTTATATACCTACAGGAAAACAAACAGACCAACCTGGCAGAATACTCACCACACTGTAGCAGGGCTTATTTTAATGGATGGTGTGCTGGGGGAAATTAAGATGATTATGGGTTGTTTTTTTTTTTAAATTTCTGTTGTATTGCTCTTGTTTCCCTGTCTTGGTTTTCTGTCCATTGTATAGCATTGTTTCCCAGTTTCCTGGTTTATTCTTTTCTCTTTTGAATGGATTTTCCCTCCTATTGTCTTGGCTCTGTGTATGTCCCCCTGCTCTCAAGCAGAATTTGGGAGGAAGGAGACAGCCAGCCCTGTCAGGGCACCCTCTCTTAGTCAAAACTCATTTTCTCTCTCCTCCCACATCTGCACCTGAAGCGGTGTTGGGAAAACAGGAAGCCAGTTGTGAGCAAGAGGCCCCAAGGACAGCTGTTGATCCCGAAAACGGTTTTAATTTGTCTCTGTCTCATTAGCCTAATGCTGATGCTGGCAGCCCTCAGCTGCTGAGCAAGCTCAGTGACTTTCTTTTCAACTTGGCCTGCAGCTTATCAGGTTCGAAGATTAAGCTGACAGCTCAGGCTGCCTTCCTTTTGTGACCCTGGTCCTTTGTGTCTACTACCCAAGGACTTTCATTCATCTGTGGGCCTACAGTAATTAAAGCTGAAGGGAAGACTGTCTTCATTGGCTGGCCTCTCTCTATGAATTGGCATGACAGGCAAAATCACATAAATAAATGCTTACCATGCAGAAACACCTTGTAAGTGGAGGGCCTGCTTTGGTGACCAAGCTGGGAGAATTATCCACCTGACACGTGTGGTTTTAAGGGGAGACCAGAGGCTGAATTGTCATAAATTGCTTTCAAAATTGACCCCAGAAAGCGATCCTAAGAAAGACACGAAGCTTGAAGAAATATTTCCTTTTCAGTAAGTGATTTAAGTTGCCACATTTGAAAAACAGGGGCTTAGGTTTGAAATTGATCAAGTTTAGAATCTATTCAAGCTGAGTATAGCAGGTAAATCTCTAAGGCAAATAATAGTGCTTTTCTAGTCTGAATTTCAATTTCTTAGTATTTCACTGTGCAACGTGAACTTAACCTCATTTGTATTTATTGTGTTTAATGACCTTGGTGTCCTGAGACAGTGAGCAGTGGTGATGTAGGAGACCTTGCCGAATTAGGAAATGTTTTGGTAGTTTTTCTTATACTCTATTGGTCCAGTATTTTATGTTCAAAGGCTGATGGGTTCTGGGCCAATGTGCCCAGGACCTGGCTTCTGGGCAGAGGTTGACAAGGGCAACCCATTCCTGGTTAGACCTAATTAGGATAAAACAAGGGCTGAGGGCATGGCTCAAGTGTAGAGCACTTGCCTAGCAAGCACAAGGCCCTGAGTTCAAATCCTAGTATCACAAAATAAATAAATAAGATGAAATAAGCCCTTAACTTCATCTCCCCACCCTGGGCTCCAGAGCCTTTAGCAATCACTTCTCATCACCAGGACCCTTCCATTTCCTCCTGACCACCTAACTTCCTCTCCATGCCCCAAGGATGCCCACGGTACAAGCATCTTATCAATTCATTTGTTCAGACAGCACTCATTGGGTGCTTACCACGTATAATATGGAACTAGGCTATCAAGCCTCCAAAATAAGATGGAAGGGTTTCCACCTTACAGGAACTCACAGGCAGAAAACTAGACCTGAGAAATGTGTGTTAGTCCAGTAGAGGAAGGAGCTTGGAGTTTGGGAGCCCAGAGAACAGTAATGGCAGCAGGGAGCCCAAGGGTGCAGGAGTCCAACAAAGCTCCTGGATCCTTTTCCTTCCATAGCAAGTTGTCTTCTTAGTGGCCCAACTTCCAGACAAGCTGTCAGTGTCATGAAAACATGCTCCCTAGAGCATCCCCACACCTGGCAATCACTGAGTATAACACTAAGCATGCGTCAGATTTTCTTGATTATGGATGAATAAATCAATGTAAGCCTGAAAGGACAAATAAGACCCAATTCAGTAGACAGAGAAGGGGAGTAGGTTTATTTACTATTGTGCTTCACGCGAATGATTTATGTATTTGAGAAACTAATATAGTCATACAGGTTAAAAACCAACAAAGTGTAACATAAGGACATTAAGAGGTCTCACTTTCACCCTTATCTACACCTGTCTCTCAAAACCTATCTCACCCATCCCATCATAACCTAGTCTTGCCTCCTATGATTACCATTTTTGTTAGTTTGGGATATGTTATTCCATTGTTTCTTTATGTAAATAAAATTATATACAAATACATACATATTCTTATATCCTCCCAAATGATAGTATACTGAATAAACTGTTCTTTTATTTATTTATGTATTTTTTAACTCAACATATCCTGGAGCTCTTTCTATACCAGTGTACTGAGAATGACTTTGTTCTCTTTGTACCTGAATATTATACTACTGTGTCACCAATATGCCTTATTTGAAAGGTCACTTAAGCGCCTGTGTTTGAGTAAACTGTCTCTCCTTCCCCATCTCTGCATCACAGCACGCCCTCAAAACACGAATCTCTTTTTCAGCTCTTTTAACTTTATGAACCATTTGAGCCAATGCATTCCAAAGATGGAAGCGTGTTTACGTGCATTGTAAAATTCTCTATTAGGGCAAATGTCCTATTTCAGAAGAGTCAACTCCCAAGGAAGTAAGTAGTGAAGCATCCTGGTGCTGGGGCTGTGTCTTCTGAGGACATTACCAGGGTTGAGCTCATTCGGGATGAGGAGACTTGATCCCATGGTGACCTCTACAGGTTCCAGTGGTTAATGTGGACATTATCAGAGACAGGTCCCTTGCACACTTCCTTAGCAGCCTGGTGCTCTGCCCACAGGTGTAACCCTTGTTGGTGTGAGGGTCAGGAGGTGAGTGCCTTCTGGTTCATTCTACCTGGCTGTTCCAGAGTATATTAAGAACTATACCAGTATGCACTTAACCTTGTTTTCTCCGTTAACTAAAAACATTCTTAAAATTAAACCACATGATTTCATAGGTAATAGCATATTTGATTTTCCCTAAGTGAATTCCTTCTAGCCAAGCTGCTATTGTTCAGCATGTAAGATGTGAAACCTGAGAAGAGAATAAAGCTAACATTTTTATGTTAGTAATTATTGCTGACTTGTTTTTTGCTTTTAGAATTCCAGACAGCTCTGCAGCTTTGTGTGACTGCTGTTTTCAGTCATCTTTTACCTAGGGTTTCTCTGCTCTGAACACTTCATTTTTTATTTCCACAGTTAAGGAGCTCAGGTACATAATTCTTCCTGCAGAAGGACGTGGGTTGTGTTTGTGAAAAGACCAGGTTGCACTGGCTGCTGTTTGTTTTGGTTGTCTTAACAATGACTGTGGATTGCTATAAAACTGACTGATCTATAGCCTCTGGATCAATAAGATATGGCCCAAATGAACACATTGACCATGTTGTCTTTCTGCTTCTGGTGTCACCCTATTAGAAATGGAAGGAAAGTAGATGACAGCTAGGGAAACAGGTCACTTCAAAGACTAAACTGTAATGAAAACCCCTGCACCAAATCAGGGTGGGTTTTGTGCCCTCTCACAGAAGAAGGATTGATACAACAGGGAAAAAAATAATTGTAGCTTGAAATGTTGAAATAGAAGCCATCTTACCGAGGATCTTTGTGGTTGTTGATTTGCCATTTAGATATGAAAAATGAGGCAGCAGGACAAACACTGAAGAAGAAAGCAGAGCTCAAAACATGGAGAAAAGGAAAGGAAGACTAGTTCACCCATGGGAGCCTGAGCATGGCAGCAGAAGGCCAAAGGAGGAGGAAGACAGCGAGGGCCAACAAGCGTTCCTGATGGCAAAACTCTTGAAAGAACCTAAGATCCTTTGCCCCTCTGGGCCATTCTTTTGTATATAAAAAACATGCCACTATGCCCCATGGCACATAGATCCAGGAGGCTCAGACCCAGCTCTTGGAGAAGACCCACTTGGGAATGAGGCTGCAGCCCAGCCCTATGCTGTCATCAGGTCCCTCTAACCCAGTCAGTAGATTTATTTCCTCATCCCAGTGGGAAGGGAGCAGAGCCCTGAGTCTCCTATCTCAGGATCCCCAACTTCTAAGTGTTTTTCTCTTCACCTGCAGTGCTGCAACCCTGTGCACCATGTGTCCTTCAGGCTCCCTCACAGGAAGCCATTCACTTTGTCAGATATTCTCCCACACTGCAGGAATGAAACTTCTGGAAGTTTGCACTTTGTCTCTTACCTGAAAGAAAGCCCTGATTGACAAAGTCGCTTTTTCACCATGAGAACTCATCATTAGGAATGATCTGAGAGTCATTCAGTGGAGGCTTTCCAGGAAACTGCAACTCAAAGTCAAAAACTTCCATGCTCCAAGGACACCCTGAGTCAAAGTATGTTTATATAAATGGGACGCATTACATAGAAAGCTTTTGCAATTCTTTTTTAGTAAGAATGAGGATTATTTTTTAAAATTATTGTTCTGGAATAAATCTGGTTTCTTCTAAAAACCTCCCTTTCTTAAGCCTTCTGTGAGTGCCTTCTACTATCTAAAAACTTTTATTTAACTCAGAGATTCTGAATCTGAGTTTCATGACCTGGAAATTATATACAGAACTGCTCACCTGCCTTTTTCAAGGTAAGCATGGATGTTTTGTTTCTTTTTTCAAAATAAGGTTCTCCAAATAATTTTTGTCCCAAGTAAGGTTAAAAACTATTGCTGTAAACCAAGTTTACAAATCTATTTCCCCTTGGCTTTTGTGCTGCTTCTTGACCATGCTTTGAAGCTCAGAACATAAAGTTCTGTTCAAATGAAAGCAGTTTTCCTAAGTGCTGAACTAAAGCCTTAAAATACACAAATGTTATTCCTAGCATCTCTTCCTGCAGGTTAATGATAGCGACTTATGGTTTTGAAGGTAGGCTAGATGTGAGGCCTGTCACTTCTTGGCTACAAGGACAAGACATATGTGTGCTTCTCCTTGCTGTTCCAGGTGCTTGCTTCCATTGTGACTCATCTCTAGTCACAGTGTGTGAGCAGCTGAGCTCCCTGTTCAGGCCTCCATAAACTGACCCCAGGAGAAGGCCTTTGCTCTTCCCGTGCACGCTCTTCCTGTACATCATATCATATGTCCCTTGTCACACTGCCTTAGGGAAATAAAGGCAGATGTTCTTAACCACATATTTCAGGTGCAGATCTGACTCCTGTTGGATCCCTGGCCTGGCAAGGTGTTTCTCACAATTCTTTGAAAAACGTTTTTTTGTTTGTTTGGTTTTTGTTTTTAATAATAAAAAAAAGGTATAAAATGCCCATTTTTGCCTGATACTCTGCTATGGGTTGAATTGTAGAGGGCCAAATATTCATATGTTGAACTCATAGCTCCTAGTACATCAGGACATGACCTGATTTGGAAACAGGGTTGTTGCAGATAGCATTAGTAAAGATGATGTCATTTTGGAGTAGGTTGACACCTAATCCATTGTGACTACTGTCCTTATGAGAAGGGACATGCTGACACAGACAGACAGGCACACACACGGTACTGATGAAAGGGAAAATGCAAGTTTTACGATATTTTTTACTCAACTCAGAGGTAACCCCCATTCCCACATGAACTCAGTGGGAGTTGTTTACATAAAGATTTGATGAACACTCTCCAAGTTCTACCCATTAAGACTTCATCTTTTCCCACTGCCCAGACAAGGTGCTTCTCTCTTCTCCTAACAACTAGGAAATTTCTGCTTTTTAACACAAAGCAAAACGAAAAAGATAAGACTGTCTCCAGATGGCCAATGTGGCAGAGCACACATAGTGCCTGGGAGGAAAGTGGGCCGCGGCCTCCTTTAATCTTCTCCCATTGACACATAGGAGAAAGTTCTAGGATGCACAATCTAGAAATGGGTGGTGAAGCTCAGGCCTGAGGGGTGAAGTCACAAGGCACATCCTGCAGCCCTGGGAGGCTGAGTCCCTAGTGTTCTTTCTGATACACTCACCACAGTCCTCAACACTCCATTCCCTGAGGGTCAAACAAATGAGGCATTCCTGTGTAGTGGTCACAGTTGGAAATATTTCATTTACTTTGCTGCTCATGGAAAATGAAAGAGAAGACAGAGACACAGACTGAGAAGCTGAGGCAAGAGAAGAGGACCCTGAGATGGATGCCTAGAGTTCAAAAGGAAGATACACAGAAGTGGGGGGGAGGGGAGAAAGATAAGAGGAAGGGCAGACCAGAAGGAGTGTGACAGAAAAGCCTCTTATGGTAGCCAGCTTCCAAGTTTGGCTCTAATGATGCAAAATTTTATATGTCAACTCATTCCAGACACATTATGCTGGATGTTTCTCTGAGGGTGTTTTTTGGGGGTTGAAGTTAATGCTTATATAGAAGGACTTTGAGTAAAATAGATTACCCTTCATAATGTGTGTGGGCCTCTTCCAATCAGATAAAGAAAGGCCTTACTAGCAAGAATGCCCTACCTCAAGCAAGAAGAAAATCTTGGAGTAGGTTGTCTACCTACCCCTAAGTCATATTTTAAACTTGTCAACCTCCACAACTATGTGAGCCAATTTTTCGTTTCCCCCCTATTGTTTTCATTTCTCTGGAGAAATAGAAACATATCCTATTGGTTCTAGATAGAATCAAACAGGATAGAAACTTCTCCAATTGATATTGGAACCTATCCTACTGATTCTGTCTCTCTAGAGAACCCTAAGAAAGCCCTCAGCAATCTCTCCCTCCTTGTACATCCACGAAAAGGTAGGACTCCCTGGGCTCAATGTCATGCACCTATAATCTCAGCACTCAGGAAACTGAAGCAGTAGGATCTCAAGTTCATAGTTAGCCTACTAACTGTGAACATAACAAGGTCCTATCTTAAAAATCAATAAAAGAAGCTGGAGAGACTATATGGAGAGGCTCCTCTTGAATCTGGGCTGACCCTGTGATTTCTTTGATCAGTAACACATAGTAGATGTGAAATTCCATGACTGCTAATTCTAGACCTTGGGAAGATTGGGAACTTCCACTTCTTTCCTCTTGGAATCCAGCTACCATGCTTTGATAGACCTGAATAGAATATGAGCAAGAGAACCGAAGTGCTCTGGTCAATGGCCCCCAGCCATTTTTCCCAAAACCAGATGAACCTCAGATGCCTGTAGCTCCAAATGATACTATGTAGGGCAGAACCCACCTGGCTGAATTCAGTCAACCATGGCATCATGAGACATAAGAAAAGTGGCTTAATCCACTAAATTTTGGGCTAGTTTGTTACATGGCAATAGATAACGTTCCTTGAAATTTGACTCAAGGTCAACTCTGTCTACTAAAACCTCAGTTTTCCTTGGTGGCTTTAACTATGCCCGTTTGGGTCACCAGAAAAGAGGCTGCTCTTATTTTCAAACTCAAGAACTTCCTTCCCTAGGTTTTCAAGCAGTTACTGCAAACCATTCCAGGGCCCTAGCCAGAGAAAAATCCCGTAGCTATGCTTATACACTTGAACTGGCCAGCTAAAAACTACTCAGCAAGCTAAAAACTACTCCTCCAGCTCTGTTTTTAGACAGCCAATAATTTGTTCATTAGCAAAGAAGAAAAGTGACCCTGTACCCTTTAACATGTCAAACAAAGTGATAGTGTTGTTGGAGTGGAGGCAGGAACTTTGCTAGGGAGTCATTTGAATTAACTCCACTGTTATTTTCTTGGTAGGAATTTAGCCTTAATGGCTTCCTTTCAACATTATATTACACTGCATTGCCCAAGGTCATTATCCATCCAAACCACAGTGGAACTGGGCCAAACTGCTCATAAACTTCACTTTATGACCTACCACAAGAATGTCCTCCATCTCTCCAGAAGGAGGTTCTTTCCAGTTCTATTAGAAGTTTGATGTTAAAGCCTGGCAATGATGTTAAGACCTTTACAGTGTCAACTTAACCTGAAAAATATAAGAAACTCATGGTATAAGGGTCTAAAATTTATATTCTATACTCAGAAATATATGTAGTTTATCTACTTCTTATAAATAATAAATAATAAATAATAAATGTAGTTTATCTACTTCTTATAAATAATCTGACATCCTTCAAGCCTACCTTATGGATTAGTTGGGAGGGGGAGTTCAGACATAAAATTTGAACTTGCCACTAAATTGCGTGGCTTCCAGTATAAGCCATTCCTCTTATGTGACTCAAATTTCCTCTCTTCCTGCTCTTACTGGAAAAGGTAGGCAATGAGGTGGAGTCCGTACAAGGGTCTATGTTCACACAGGAAACTTCAGCCCTCATTGTTTTGTAGGAGGCCTCCAGCCCAGTCTCTGAACTAATGACACATGGAAGTGGGTCTTGTTTTAGACATCTGTCCTAGTTGTAAGCCTTCTAAGCTGCTCCCCAGGCCTGTCCACTTCTATGCAACTATTCGTCAAAACTCATGGGGCCCTTATAATTTCCAGCAGATCCCACACAAGTTTTATCCCAGCTCATCTGCTATAATGTTGCACCCTGACACATTGGCAGAGCCTAAGCCCAGTCTCCTAGAAACTTTCCATCTCTTCCTCCTCCCCAGGATAGCCAGAAGAGTTTGCCATTTGCCTTTCACCATTGGTAGTCTCCGACTCCCCTGTATCTGGATGTTTTTACTACAGACCCCTCTTCCCCTAGAGGACGTACTCCAAGATCTATAGTAAAAGTAAAAAAGGAGAAGCAGGAGGAGGTTCACATGTTTGAGCACCTCTTTCTTCCTTCTACTCCTCCTTCTCCTCTCTCTCTTTCTCCTCCTCTCCCAATTTATGAGGGCTAGAAATGTTCTGGGCTCTCTTTTTTTGATCAAATTATAATTTGGCAAACTATTTTTTATAAAAGGCCAGGCAATAAATATTTTAGCCTTTGTGGTTCATTTGGTCTCTGTTGCAGATACTCAGTTCTGATGTTCTAGTGTGAATAATTGCAGCTGTGTTTCCATATTAGCTTTGTTTAAAATGATGGGTGGGTATGGCTCCAGTTGTAGAGCGCTTGCCTAGCAAGCATGGGACCCTGAATTCAAACTCTAGTACCAAAAAATAAATTAAATAAATAAAATAAAATGATGGGTGGAGGGCTAAAATTGGACTGGGGCCACAGTTTGCCAACCTCTGCTACAGAAAAAAACGGGCATACATCCTGAAAAGTGAATATGGTAGATTAGAGAAATCCACAGTTATATATATATATATATATTTTTACATCAATGGCAAGAATCTTCACCTTAGATCTGGTTGAACTCATAACCATATTATATTATATAATATAATAGAAGTGATAATATGCCCACTTCCAGCTCAGCCCTGAAGAGACTGGCAAATTTCTACTTCTGACTTTTGAAACACTCACTCTGAAACTCTGAAGTACCGTATCTGAAGATACTGGAGAGTCTGTATGGAGAGGATCCGAGAATATCCAGTGGTGAGAACCCAGCCTCCCAGCCACGCTGCCAAGGACCAGCCAAATTCCACTGACTTCCCCTGGCCCAAGCCACACCACAGGAGCAGAGGAATCATCCAGCTACACCCTGTCCAACGTTATGACCCACAAGGATGGTTGTTGTCTGAAATCAATTTAGGCGGGTTGCCAGAACAGATTATGAATGAACATTCAACAAATTAATTTTAAAATATTATTCTCATTCCACTTAAAATCTAATAAAATCCCAGAATTAGCTTGCTTCCTCCTTTTGATAAATTTAAGGTAGAGCTTTCACCAATTGACCTCTTTTTCTTACATATTAGAACATGAGATTAACTTTTCTTACCACAAAATTCCTGTAGAAACATTCTTGAAAAAAACATGTACAAATTAGATGAAAGACTTCACATTGTGTTTGAGAAGGATTACATTTTTATTGGCATGCAGGGGCTTGTAACTTCCTTGACATGGTGACTCAATTCCACAGGGACAGGATGGATCTATTCAAGCACAGCAAGGATTAAAAGGATTAATGACGACAAGAGCTCTCTCCTTGGATTCCTGCTCCGTGATTGTCAACAACTGAACTTTTCCTTTTTGCAGATTCTGGTTAATGGGCAGATTTTTCCTAGAGAAACAATTGGAGTAAGACATCAGACTATGGGTTTGCAGAGTGTTTTTGTGGGGAGCATAAGTGGAGGCTCTGGGGTGGGTGTGGAGGGTGGAGAGGGAAGAGAGCAGCCATGTGGAGGAGAGGACTGGGAGGAGACAGGAGAAAAGAAGCAGATTGTCAGCAGCGATGTGAGTGGGAGACTGTGTGGGGTGCATGTGGGAGAAGAATTCTGTAGTGGGAATGGAGAATGGGAACTGTATTTATGGGGAGCAGCTGCTGCCTGCGTGGAAAATAGGAGCAGAGAAGATTGTTAAGAGATTTTGTTAGACGTTAAGAACCCCATCCCACCTCCATCCCTTTGATCTTTTCTAAAAAACTAAATAACATTGGAATTGTTTGATTAGCATATGTGCCTATTGTAAACTGAAATTCTTTGTTTTTTCATCAGTGTCCCTCAGAAGAGAAGAATCAGCCACATCCTGCAAAGTTTCTTATATGACAGGCTCTTTTTCTTTTATTTTGAACAGCTAGATGCTCTTTGATGAAAGCACAGTGGCCTAAAATGACCTCAATCAATGTCAGGTTGGAGTGATTCTGGAATCAGCTGATGGCATCAATAAGAAAAGAGTAAAGATATTTAGTTTGAGTTTAGTTAATTTCTGGAATATCGACTTCATAATTGTAATTGCTGATGTCAGCTATAGAACCCTTTTAAGGTCTCTAAAAAAGAAAAACAGCATCTGTTTTTGTTGTGGACATCAAAGATAAACACCAATATAATGATAAAGGTAAATGACCTAATTTTACACAATGGGTACTTAATCCTGAGATGACATTTCCAATGATGACATCATACAGAGCATCAAAAAATGCTGTTTTGTCATGCAAAATCCCTGCACTCAGGAGGCTGAGGCAGGAGGATTGCGGGCCAACCTGGGCTCTGTAGCAAGATACTATCTTTAAAAAAAAGGAAAAAGAAAATGCTGTTTTTCCAGTGACTCCGACAGAAATACAGATGATGCACTGTGGGATATGGTAGGGAATGATTCAAAAAAGAACATAGTCATGTTTTCAGTGACTTCTAATTGGAAAAAATAAGGGACTCCTTTTTCTTTTCTTTTTTTTACTTCTTCTTTTTGATAGGTCTAAGGTTTTGAACTCAGGGCTTCACACTTGCAAAGTAGGTGCTCTACTGCTTGAGGCACACCTCCAGTTCACTTTGCTCTGATTATTTTGGAAATGGGGTCTCGTGAACTATTTGCCTGGGCTGGCATTGAACCATGATCATCCTGGTCTGTCTCCCAAGTAGCTAGGATAACAGATATGAGCCACAGGTGTCTGACAAAAAAAAAAAATCAGGGGATTCCATTGTATCAATGTTTATTTTACATGAAGATATATGGAAAAATATTTATGTTCTGCTGTTTTTCATTGACTCTGTAAAAGCTGAGCCACCTTGGGTCCCAGCTGTATTCAGGTCTCACAATTACATTATTTAAAACCTATCTATATGATACAAAACAATATAACCCTTTGTCTAAATTTCACATATGCTCCAAGAGAAAATTAGGAGTTTAGAATCTTTGTTTTTCCCAAATACTTGTTTTTTGCTTTTCCTAGTGAGAGTTCCAGAGAAAACTGCAGGTGAAATCTCAGAGCTGGTGATCACTTCTGGTCAGGCTACTTGAGACTAAAACATACTTTGTCATATTATTTTAACTTTCCAAAAGAGAGAGTATGAAGAGGAAAACTGTCTTTAATCCGTGTGTTGATTTGGTACAAGAGAAGTTATGACTTGAAGTATCTAGTTTTCTACTGATCTAACGTTGATTTAGAAGCAGAAGCCATGACTTGGCTCAGTCACGTTGGATCTGACCCAAAAACTCCCTTCATTTGGCTCGTATTCATATCCTACAGTTCACCATGATCCCCACTACTCACCGTGCCCTCCTAGCTTAATCCTTTATATTACCTTCTGAGCCCTATGAGCATGTTTCTCTCATTCTTGATGAGAATTTACAGACATTAGCTCCATACGTTGACCATAAATGCTACAAAACAATTTGGTTATGAGTTGATTGCCTTATCATATCCAGATTTACTACCAGGTAGTCTCAGAAAGGAAGGAGTATTTAGTTTACACTCCCCTGTGGCTTATTAAATGTTATACTTTTACTTTACTCAGACCTTTGTGCCTCAGAATAATGCTGTACCACCTTAGTTAACCATGGGTAGCTCTAGATTTCACTCTGAGCACAGGCCTTCAGTGTCACGGGAACCTGACATGAAGGTTCTCACACTCATGAACATTCAAACTATACTCCCTGAAGGACAAGTCAACTGCCATAGTGAATAAAGTCTAACTCGGGTATTCCAAATATTTCTTGAGGGCCTACAAGGAATCTATAACATTTTCCACCTGTCAGCATTCATTGTGTATTTCTTTTTCTCCAATTTTGTAGACTAGAAAAAATTAGATTGCAAAGAGAAGACTTTCCTTTGGAAAGATCATGTCAATCTCATTAGCACCTACTTGAAATGATATTCCTGTTTGCTAGAATTCCTTAGTAAGTCCCCTTCCATTTTTCTACAAAAAAAAATCTTGCTAGCAATAATATGTGTTTAAAAATAAAAGCCAGCTGCTCATCGCATTCACAGCTTCTTCTCTCTCACCCCCCTTTGCAGGGCATACAGGAAGTCAAATTTTCAGTTTTGTTTAGCTCTTTTTAAATCTTTTATTGCAAGACTATTTTCTGTTTTGATGGATCTGATGCCCGGAAGTGGATATTTCCGTGCTCTGCCTCCCTACATAAAAGAGGTATTTATCCATTTAACATATTCTCCATTTCAACACTTTTTAGACCACAGGAACTAGACCACATACACATTTTAGAAGACTCATGTGCTATTGTACCAATTAATAAAACCACATTCTAAGCAAACATGGTATTATCTAATTTACTTTTTATTTTTGTAGGGAAAAATGTCTAAGATATTAGATGTAATAGGGTGATGGCAGCAATAGCCTCATTCTCTACCCCTCTTTGTATCCAGGCCCTTTGCAAAGTGATTTTTTCAGCTCCTCCCATCAAGAAGAGGATTCTACTTCCTTACTCTTGAACATGGGCTGGTCTAGTGAGTCTCTTTGGCCAATAAGGCAAACCTGGTGGTATGCTGTTCTAAGCCTAGACCTTTAGAGGGCTGGTGTGCTTCCAGTCTCTTTTGAAAGCTTGTTGTTCCCATTGCAACAACACAGGGCTAGCCCCTGGAGGACAGACCACCTGGAACAGAGCCAGATCACTCAGTTGGGACCATTCTGGACTAGGAAGCTCCCAGTCAACTTGCTGGTTGCCTATGGATGTGTCAGAGACTCTGGCCCAAATCAGCCAAATCCAGCCCACACCAGCAGAACTGCTCAGCCCACCCACATCCTTGTGAAAAATAATGATGAGTTGTTTTTAAGCCACTATATTTTGGGGTGGTTTGTTACACAACAAAAGCTATTTGATACACTTCCTCATTAAATATGTATTTTATATATGCACATATATCAGAAAGAGTATGAACACAGATGCTACTACACTGCAGCCTGGAAGCGCCAGATTTAACACGGTCAAATCCCAACCTTATCAGTCACAAAATGTGTGATAAGTTAATCGCTACTGAGGAAAATTAACCCAGTTTAGGACTGAAAGCATGAGAGATGCTATATATATAATGCCTGGCAAATAATTGGTGTTCAAACAATGAAAGACAACAGTCTGTTTATATATGCATGTATGGTTAAGGTTATTGTGACTTGTAACTAGTAAGTTTCATATTTCAGAAGCCCAATGACTGCAATCAGGAAATAGCTAACTATGAAAGTGGTCTATGTATCTGGCCCTAATGAGGATACCTGCCTAAACCCCAGTCCCCTAAGTCACTTTCATTTTCTAGCAATATTTCAAAGTGAGAGATCTAGAAATTGTCCAGTCCAGGCTTTCACTCTCCAACACCTGGTCTTCACTTCTGCTGTTCTTCTGCTATGATTCAGTGTGGCTACATTGACCTTTGCCTGCCTTTCTGGGTTTTGGTGTTGTGTGATTGCTGTGATGGTTGTGGTCTTCAAGACCACTGACACTTTGACATTATTGCTGTGGCTGGCTTCTCCAACTATTAGCCCCATCTCCTTACTCATCTTATCAGTACTTTTAATCAGGTCCCTGTCATGGAAAATATTGTCTTGGTACTTACCAAACTCTTTCTTTCTCCATGCATGACTTGACCACATATCTCAGCCCTCTCATGTTTGGTGAAGCCATGTGACAAGTTCTCAATAATAGAACTTGGACACAGAAGTGATGCATAACTTCTATCATGAAGAATTTAGATCATGTTCTCTTTTCACTCCTCATTTGGCTTTTTGGGAAGCATAAAGGAGGAAAAAAATATGACATAGGGGATGATAAAGGTTCTAGATGGCTTTCCATCTGGTCTCTGGATCACCAGCTGAAAGAGAAACACTCCAAATAACAACTTGACCAGGAATATCTATCTGCACTGGACTTTCTGTTCGTTATAAATAAATTTTTGTTGTGTTATGTCACTGAGATTTTAATGGTGGTATTACCTAGCATTGCCTAACATATCCTAACTGATGAAACTTCCAAATTTGTATCCCTATTTTCTTCATTTCTTAACACTGTCCTGGCATAACAGCTCTAACTGGCCTCATTGCTTCTTACAGATCCTTTGCATTTAATCCCTGGAAGCCAGATGGAAAAAAATGTGAACTAACTCAAGAACTATTTGTTGAATACCTAGCATTTGCTGGGTAATGGGTCAGGCACTGAGGTTATATCAAAGAAACAGTGTCTCACCCAGGACGGCATGTCCCAGAGCTGAGATCTGATGTCTCTTACTCTGAGTATAAATTCCTTGCTCGCACTAGGTCCTGTGTGAAGTGTAAGAGATCTCCCTCACCCCTATTTTGCTCATTCATTTGTCTCAGCCTTGAGGCTACAAGGAGCCCCAATATATCTTGTTACTTTACCCTGCTAGATGGTGCATGGGGGACTCTTCTCAAGAAGACCCTTCACCTGCCCTAACATGCCAGGACTTCAGAGGTGACTGGGAAAATAGGCAACCCCCCACCAAGACCCTCACTACAGATAGAAAATTTCAAAGGTGCCCAAAAGCATGGATCACAAGATTGGAATTCTATGCATTTCATCCTAGCACTGAGTATGAGACAAAAATCCTGGTAGAGACACAAAGAGGTTATTTTAAAAGGGGAAATAAGTCATTGGTAAAATAATGCTTAGCTTTTATTTTCTACTGAAAAAGATAATTAGATAAAGACTTTATTTCCTTCTTCCTGCTGAAGAAAAAATGAGGTTGACTTAAAAAAAAAATCCCCAGCCATGATACTTATTCTAATCATAACCAATTTACATTTCCAATTTAGCCTCGTAGTCCTGTAAACAGTTCTCCTTCCAAAGATTTCTGGTTTTTCATCTGCTACTTAAACAACATGTTGCTGGATAATTAAAGAGCCACATTTGGGCATTCCCGAGGATCTCCGTGTGTTAGTGGGAGGGCTCAGCAGAACTTCACATTATATTCGTCTGTTGTACATTGGAAAGGGGTTTTGAAACTAGAAATGTCTACAAGTCTGGGAAGAGTCAGAGGAGCACCAACAGCTCGCTGGTATACCTCTCTCCTGGAATACATCTTTCAGTCACTTGACTAGCCACAGGTAGATTATTAAGCAAGAGGAAGTTCACCAAAGAACCATCATCAGTTTCCAAGCTGCAGTTCTGACAAGGAGAGAGATCAGCCCACTTTGATACTGGATGTGTTGGATGGGTACAATTGATTATTTCCAGCCTATGTAAGTTAATCATTGTTTCCCCTCTTCCCAGCTTTAATCAGACTCCCACAGGCCTTCCTGTGAGCATGCCATGCACACAGGCGTGCACACGCTCTTCATGCTGTCAAATTCTGTAGGCAAAAAGAATCTACTTTACAGATTTTAATTGGGATTTAAACAACAGATAGTGTTCTTCACTTAGCAGTAGCCAGATTCTCCTAACTTCTCGATTTATAGACAAAAGGTGACAGATGTGGATAATCTGACACTGATAATACTACACATGCAATAAAATTCTATTTTTAGTCATTTTCCCCTCTTTTTTTTGAGGTGTTGGGGATTCAACCCAGGATCCTGTGCATGCTAGTCAACTAATCTACCACTGAGCTACACCACCACCTCAGCAAAATCCTCCTTTAAAGAGTGCCAGTGGAGTCTCTTCCATGTGAACCATTTAGAAATACTTCACTGGAAAGGAACACTGTTTTTTGACCCTGCAACTGGCACACAATATTCCACAAATGGATTGGAAGCATTGCATTTTCTTTTCTGTATTAAATTTTGTTTAAAGAAAGGAAAATGAAACACACACACAAAGTTTAAAAGCCTGAGCAAAGATAGCAAGACTAACTATAATTCCTGGCTCTTAAGTACAAGAACCTAAAAACTAACCCAGACAAAGCCACTCAACAAAGAACTGTTGAGCTAAAATCTTTCAATGTTTGTTCAGTTGAAATGGCTGCTTTATCTTTGCCCTGACTTTTATCTGTTTGTAATGCCCCTCTGGCAATAATGCTATATTCTGACACAAAGTTATTTTTCCTAAGTACTAAATTACCTTGCTGTTGGAGGTTTAGACTTCGAATATGCCCCATTGGAACGTTTTGAATGGTAGATGGACTCCTATATGCCACTGAAGATTTTAAACTATGTGAAAGAAAAATTTGTTTCTCCACTTGTTTCTGTTCAAGCATAATATAGTTTTATCAGTGACAAGTTGATAAATTCAACTGAAGTTCATATATTGCTCAGCTGATTTTCTTGTTTCACTGCTTTTGTTTTTCTTATGACCATTCTGAAATTCTTCCTTTGTTAAAAGGAAAAAAAAATTCAGAAGGATGTATCCTTTGGAATAAAATTTTGATAAAGATATGTGAAAAGGGGGATGGATAAAGAAAATTGGCAAGGAAGAACAGGAAAAAAATTAAGCAGAGGCCTTGAGTTGAGTCCCTGCTCATGTAGGCTGCAGCATTCTTGGGCAAATCTGTCGCAGAGGGGACAGGCCGGCTCACTGAGCTCTACTGACATGGTTGCTAAGTACATAGCGTCCTGCAGACACTTCCAGTTCAATGCTGGAATTCAGAAACATCTGGGCACTTCTGGAGACCGGTTGAAGGGAAAAACAAAATTTGGGGGAAGAGGCAGTTTGAAGAGCTCATTTAGGGAGAACTGTCCTAAGAAAAGGAATGCCCAGGTATAATGGCGTTTCACTAGTCGCTGGAATGGGATGAGGACTGCTAACATAAGACAGTATCTTGTGCTGAGTCAACCCTGGCCTCACCTTCAAACCCATGTCCAAATCTCAGGAGAAGAAAACTGTGAGTGAGAACGTGAGTTCCTCTTTAAACCAGCAAAGGCTTTAAGCACAGGTGGCTTCAGGACTCTAGCCAAGAGGGGCCCAGTCTCCCCCATTCCTGCAGATCACTGTGTGACCTTGGCACATGACTATTGTAACAGTGCAGCCCAGAGCAGTGATGGGTCCACCATGGCTGTGGGACAATGTGGAGGGACAGCAAAGTACAGTGGCCACATCAGAGAGCACAGAGGGAGAGCCAGCAGTGTTAAATGCTCACCAGGACCATAGGACACCTAGTTGTAATGGGGAGGAAAGCGGTTGACTTTTCAAGGGATTGGAGGTGCTATGCAAGAAGGTATAGGCACAGGGGCACCCCAAGGAATGTGAAAATAGCCCTTGCACCCCTGCCCCCAAAGGCACCTAAAGCCTGGAGACACTTACCATAGAGAAAAGTAAATCCAGAAAATGACTTCCTTAGCAAGTGAAGCAGGCCAAAAAAAATTTCACTTAAAAAATCCTGAAAAAAGAGCGTAAAGAATGGAGAAGCACACAAGCACCAGGCACCCACACATGCCAGTCTCTCTGGCGTTCTTCAGGGCTGCCTTATTTGATGCCAACCAGCTCTGTGAAAGGGCACTGCTAGCCTCGTTTTGCACAGGATTAAACAAAAGCTCAAAGTATTTAAAAATTATTTTTCTAAAATCACAAAGCCAGTTATGGTGAATGTGTTACTGAAACTCCTATCTTTCTTACTCAATGCCTTTATCTTTTCCATGGTCTCTGACAGAAAACCATGCAAAAGAATAACAATGGGTAAGTCTAGACAAAGGGCATGCAGGAGTCCATTGTGTGCTAGTCTCATAATTGTTAAGTATGATGATTTTTTAATAAAACAGAAAAACCATGTTAAAAAAGCCAAAATTTGGAAATTGGAGGGAATCTAATGTATGATCTGTCATATTTACAGGGGCTTGTCTGCTCCAGGCATCCCCTCCCTAGGATCACTCCTCCCCGTCTTTCTCATTTTCATCTGTGATAGACAGCATGCTAAGTGGCCAAGGTATTAGCTGTAGCAAAGAAACACAAACTGTGGCTTAAAACATCAGAAGTTTACTCTCTCCTAGTTGGAAATCTGTTACCAGTGGATCAGCAGGGCCATGCCTCCTCCACAGGCTCTAAGGAAGATTCCCAACTTACATCTTTTGCCTTCTAATGGTTGCCAGCATCCTTGGTTTGTGGCAGCATAACTTCACCTCTTTCTCCATCTTCACATGGCCTCCTTCCCTATGTTTCTGTGACCAAATTCCCCTCTTCTTATGAGGATAGCAGTTATTGGATTTGCCCCCACCTTCAATCCAGTATAACTTCATTTTAACTTTATCACATTGGCAAAGACCCTATTTCCAAATCAGGCCACATTCACTGGTTTTGCAAGGACATGAAATGGGGGTCACATCGTTCAGTTCAGTAGACTTCCTCAAGATCCCTCCCTAAGGATGCACAAGCTCTGCATAATGGCCTCCCTGGAGTGCAGGGAGTATGTGCAAATGTAATAGGGTGCTCACTCTGTCCTCATGTTATGTTACAGAAGCTGCCATTGCAGCAGGCTGGGGACAGCTCCACCTGGGGGCTTTGAGGAAAAGGACATGGCTATATTTGTGAAGGCCACATGGCTAGGACCTGAGCATGATCCCAATTTGCTGAGAGCCACCCTCAGCTGATATTCAACCACAAAATGGGACTTCAGTCTTACAACCACAAGGAAATGAATGCTGCCAGCAATCTGAATGAGCTTGAAAATGGATTTTCCTTCAGAGCCTCCAGATAGAACCCAGCCTAGTGAAATGCTGGTCTGAGGACCCGGTTAAGCCATGCCTAGACTCCCCACCCCTGGAGTGAACTTATAATAGCAATGCATTGTTTTAAAAAGCTGCTAAATTTGTGATAATTTGCCATTCAGTAATAGAAAATGAATGTTTCATCTCAATGGCTTTGCCCCCTAGTCTTCAGATGACCAAACAAATGATAGAGATGCAAAATTTGGAAGGAGAGACACTGAGGCTGGAAAACTTTGCATCTGATTTAGATTTATTTCCTCATTTAAAGCCACTCTGAGTGGCTCCTGGTTTTATCATGGCTCAGTCACTATTGAGTATGATGTATCCTTCCCAACAATTCATCTCCTCCCCCCCTTAAGAAGGCTAGATTTGGTTTCTGCGGTTTACAATTTTTAAAAGCCAAAATGATAGTGCAAGCCTAAAAACTGAAAACTTCAATCTTTGAAGAAACATTTCAGTTAAGAAAATGAGTATTACTGTTTATAGTCAGACCACACTGAATAAGCCCAACCTCGTCTGATCTCAGAAGCTAAGCAGGGTCAGGCCTGGTTAGTACTTGGATGGGAGAAAAATTAGTATTACTAATAAACTAAGATGAAGAGATGCTAATTGAGTATGTTATTAATTAAGCTAGCTACCAGGCTATCTACTTTGCACATAGAAGCCTATTTAATCCTTATAAAGACATTTATCAGAAAGGAAGCTGTTTCCATTAATCTCATTGCTCATTGACAGACTTAAGAATTGGCTAAACTGAGATTTTTTTTTTCCAGTGGGACTGGGATTTGAACACAGGGCTTCATGCTTGCAAAGTAGGCACACTGCTACTTGAGACACTTCCAGTCCATTTTGCTGTGGTTATTTTAGAGATGGGGTCTTGAGAACTATTATCCCTGGCTGGCCTCAAACTGCAATCCTACTGATCTCAGCTTTCCAAGTAGCTAGGATTACAGGTTTAAGCCACCGGCAAACCCTGCCCAAACTGAGATCTTAAGTTAGGTCTGCCTGCTCTTTAGTCACTAAGCAATACTACTTCAAACACATAATTGCTCCATATTGGCCCCAAGCCATAACCCTGAATTGGTCACTTAATTCTTCTAAGTGAAAGAAAGGTAAAAATTAACCTCATAAATAATGAAATAAAATCTGGGTGAATTTTTAAAGTTTTTTTCTGATAATATCAAGGTACGTGAAAGCCATTTGTGCTGGAATAGAATTTATCAGACTCTATCTGCTTTCCAAATACTCTGAGTCCCTCTTCACCCTGGGGATATTGTTGACTCTTCCATCTGTGGTTCAGTCTAGCCTGGGTCACTCAGGCCAATGTCCTCAAATTGGGCTGTATATTAGGCCTGTTTCAGAAATTAAAAATCCCAGAAAATCTGGCTGCATCTTGTACCAATTGCATCCAAATATCTAGCTGTGGCATTCAGGTTTCTCTGTGTTCTTACAGTTTTTCAGTGACTCCTCTTTGCTGTCACAGTTGAGAACACAGCCCTAAGGGCCACACAGACCTTATGCCCAGCCTCTATTTCTAGTCACAAATACTGGCTGCAATCTAGCTTAGCTGGGGACTCTGGAGCCCAAAGCTGGACATTTGCTTTTAACTCCAGACCCAGGCTCCATCCTGAGCATCAGTTACTAGTACAGAGACCCTCCTTGTCATTGAGTCCCATTTCCTGTTTTAATGACTTATCTTACACTCCAATTCCTGCTGGTTTGGGACTTCCTTATCCTGCCATTTCTCCCAGCAACTTAGCAAATGTCTTGAAGCCTGTAATTCATGGAAGCTGTCCCTGAAGCCACCATCTGTTCCTACATCACCCTTTGCTGTGCTTTGCCTGGGTGACCACACACTCCTGCTGACAGTCATTAGCTGTCTGACTGGGAGTATTCCTAGTTCCCACCCCTGGGCTTTTCCAGGTTCACAATCCCTGTCCCACACTATCAGTTCCTGTTTCTGTCTCTCCTTTGCACTTAGAATCCTCTTATGACCAAGAAGTAATAACCAGTCACTCATTTTTAGGTATTAATACAGTTCATCCAGTCATGTTTGAAAATGCTTTACAGGATATAGATGTAATTGGCAGTGATTAATAAGCACCAATCAATAAGAGAATATCTAGTTTTTGTATATTAAATACATGTTCATTCATTCAACAAATACTTGACTTGTCAAGTAGTTTTCTTAGGGGCATGAGACACAAGACAGCCCAAACTCCTATTCCATGAGCTTCACATCCTGTTAGGGGAGACAGACATTAAACACACTGTTGAATAATTGTCAGTGCTGTGAAGCAAATGAAGCAGAGTGAAGTGATAGAGTGACTTTAAATTGTGTAGTTAATGAAGAGGTGGTATTTGAGTGAAGGTATGAATGACAGAAAAGTCTAGGGAGTGGGAAATGTGTCCAGACAGGGACTGGCTGGGACAAAGGCCTGAGGGTGGGCAAAAGCTTTATACCACTGAGGACCAGTAAGAAGACTCTGGGAGTGGGTGTGGTAGGGAGAGTGAAGTTGGAGAAGTCCACAGGGTTCAGCCAGGTAGGACGTTCATATCAAATCAACGTAAGGAGTTGGGATTTCATTAAGGCTGTGACCAGTGGCCTAGCGTGGTGATCTGATCTATATTTGTAAAGATCACATGGGTTGCCTGCCAGAGAATGGACTCTAAGGGACTGGAGTGGAAGCAGAGAGACCTGTAGAAGACAAAATGTTTAAGTCCAGATACTTTGTGCAGTTGGAAAAAATAGATGCATTCAGAACATATTTTGAGAGCAGAACAGAAACTAGGAAAGTCAAAGGTGTAGGAAAGTCGTTGTGGATTCAATGTTTATGACTCCACCCACCTCCAAATTCATATGTGGAAAATCTAACTCCAATGTGAAGGTATTAGGAGATAGTGCCTTGGGAGGTAATTGGGTCTTGAGGGTGACACCTTCATGAATAGGATTAGTGCCCTTATACAAGGGACACCAGGGAGCTCTCTAGCTTTCTTTCTACTACGAGAATGCAATGAGAAGCCAGTGGTCTGCAATAAGAAGAGTGCCCTTAATAGACCAGGCTGGCACCCTGACCTCTACTTCTACCCTCCAGAACCATGAGAAAGAAACTTATCTTCTTTCGAAATCACTGCGTCTATGGCACTGAAGTAAGACTAAAGAGACAAAACAAGAGCAACTTACCAATTGGAAGTTCAGTAAATGGAGAATGGTAGCCTCTTTCACTGAGTTCGTAAAGACTGGAAGAAGACTAGATTTGGCAGGAGAAACCAACAAACCTGTGGATGGGTTAAGTTTAGGATGCTTGTTAGGCCCCTGATCATTAAATAGTTGTTTATATACTCAATGACCTGGACAGTTTATGCTGCAAATACAAAGGTATAGCATCCCCACACTTAAAAATATCTAAATGATTTTTGATATGGACAGATGTCTACTCTTTTTGTGAAATAATGTTGCCAGTGCTATTTTATTATTGCTACTTTGAACAAAATGACAAAAAGAAGTCCTTTGGATAGTCATCTGATGCTCAACACACACATCTACCTTGATGTCCATGTAATCGCAGAGTCTGTCAGTGGTAACACGAACAGAAGGAACTGGGGAGGCAGCTCTGGGGGAGCCAGATCTGCATTCTGTCACATTTCATCTTGGCTGCTGACTGACACCCACATATGGAGGGAATTTCCACTGATGTCCAGCTCTTTTCCACTCTTATCTGTAACCTTACCCTAAAAACAGAGCACCCTGACTCTGGAGTGCTTCCAACTCCTGTTTAGAATATTCCAGACCCCAACTGTAAGGTACTGGCTAAAATATGGACCTGGTGGTATTTACATTAGAGAAATTTTGAGTCTAAGCCATAGGAAGTAGATATAGTTCTAGTTTTGCTGAATTATTATTATTGTAGAAATTTTGACAATTATAGTAAAGAAGATAAGCATCACACATGAAATCTTCAGCCCAGACATGAACATGTTTTCATGTATTTTCTTTTGCCTGTGTGCGTAGATACATTGTGTTATACAAAGTTGAGGGGTTCTTGCTTTTTTCACTTAAAGATATAGCATACACATTTTTTCCCATATCATTTTTTTCTGAAACATAATTGTTAATGACTGCAATCATGAGAATATTGTGTAATTTTAACCATTACCCTACTGACAGATATAAAGGTCCTTTTCATGTTTTTGTTCATGTAAGCAGTCCTATGGAAAAAAATCCTCAAATATAAATCTTTGCTTATTTATCTGCCTCATTCTTTAAGATTTTTAGTTAATTGTATTAATTCCTAGGTCAAAGAATTCACAAGAATTTTAAGGCAAGTCATATGTCAACAAAGTTGTGCTGGTAACAATGACAGAGGTTATTTGGAAGTGCATATTTCACCACAGCCATCATAGGAGGGGCTGTTACATTTTATCAATTTGGGAAACACAACAGAGAAAAATGGAATTTTGTCTATTTTATTTTAACTTTTGTTAAGCTACAATATTGAATATTTTTAGATATTCTTTGGTCACTATCATGAATTGGTATGTTGATACTGTGTCCACTATTGATTTGTGAAGGCTTTTCAAGGAGCTATAAATGAAACTCTTTAAAATATAGTTCTAAGATTTACCTAGTTTTTTCCTCACCTTCTAAGTTTCACTTTTGAATTTTTAAAAAAACCATACTTTCGATGGAATGTCTTATCAAAATTCATAGCAGATATTTGGTAGTGAAATCTAAGATCAAATCTTGGCTCTGTCTCATACCAGCTATGTCCTATTAAATTCTTGAACTTCTGTGAGCCTCACTGCCCTATTTGTACACTTAACACAATCACACCTACGGGACAGGACCATGATAAATGGTGAATGAAATACCAATGATGATGCTGAGAATCTTAACATTTGTGTCGGGACTCATATGCTCTCCCCATGAATTCTCACAACCGCCTTCCTGGGAAATCTTCTGTCATAACTTAAGCAGAATATGCAAATGAAAGCTCTGAGGCAAAGAAACCTGGTTACCTTTGTTTATCCCAGTGTTGCCAAACTTATTTAATTACAGAAATTCTTTTTCATACAGTGGCCACTAGTTACACATGGTACCGGCATTCCTAAGACACTTATTTCTTTTGAGATGATTGTAGATTCACATGCAGTTGTAAAAAATATAGAAAGAAATTCTGTGTGCTCTTTACCCAGTGTCCCCCAAAACTATAATACAGTCCCACAGCAAGATATGGGTGTGGATCCAGTCAAGATACAAAATGCTTTCATCTCTTTACAAGGATCCATCATGCTGAATGAACTTTGCTAGCCATTTCCATTTCACTGCTCCCCTGTCTCCACTGTAAGACACATTTTTTTTCCAGAGTGGCTCTACCACTCTACATTTCCACCAGCAATGAGTGAGTCACGTAATCCCTTCATAACCTCACCAACATTTGGTCCTGTCTTTATTTTAGACATTCTGATATCTGGGCATGTATGGCACATTATTGTGGTTTTAATTCCTATTTCCGAATGGCTAATGAGGTAGAACGTCTTTTTGTGTGCTTTTTTGCCATCTGTTTATCTTCGTTAGTGAAATATCTCTTCATGTTTTTTCTCAAGTCTAATTGGATTGTTTGCTTTTTAAATTTTTACTCGGGAGTTATTTATATATTCTATATGATAGAATACATGGTTTACAAATATGCTCGTTATTTCAGTAGCTTGTCTTTTCATACTCTTCAGGGTTTTTACAGAACAATAGTTTTTAACTTTTTAAAATAAAATCCAGTTGATTCATTATAGTTTTCCTAGGTTTAGGACTCTGGAGGGCAGTTCTTCGCTTTTGGCTTTTGATAAGTGTAGTGCTGCTGTCTATGGCTTCCATGACTTTTGATGAGAAATCCACTACTGTCTAAATTTTTAAAAATTTAGATAAACTATCCTTTTTTTCTGACTACAGCAAGATTATTTTGTCTTTAAGTTTCAGCAATTCAATTATGATGTGTCTTGATGTGGATTTCTTTTGAGCTTATCCTCTTGGGGGCTTATTCAACTTTTTGAATCGGTAGGTTTGTGTCCTTTGCTAAATTTGGAGAGTTTCTGCCATTATTTTTTGAGCACTTTTTCAGCTTCACTGCTTACCTCCCCTCCTCCAGTTCATGAAAACATCTTTGTTGTTGGCTGGCAAGGAATGGTAAAAAAACAGGTTGCCCTTGAGTACTCTCAGAAGGGAGCCACGAGCTCTTGGGAGGCCACATCCAGTAATTAATCCAGTCTACACCATTGACCTCAGGAATATAGATGTCTTACTTATTGAACTGCTGGAAGCCATTGCCTAAGCTAGTGATGTCATAGAGAGGCTATATCTCTCTCTAGTCACAGACCAGGGGCCAAGTCCCCATAGCAAGCATCAAGCTCATTCTCTACTTAGCCCCTCTGCTTCAGGTAGTCTGAGGGAAGTCCTTTTTTCCAGTATCACAGAACCATTGATTATCTACCTGTTTTTCCCTTTACTGTTCTATCTTCCAGGTCACTAACTTTTCCTCTATCCTCTCCATCTACTGAGCTTATTGTTTTGGTGATTGTCTTGCCCAATTCTAAATTTCAATTTAGTTTTTTTTTATACCTTCTATTTCTTTGGGGGAGGCATTCAACTTTTTCATTTGTCTCAGCCATGGTTGTGATTGCTCATGGAAGCATTTATACCATGGCTAATCTGGAATCATTGTCTGATAATTCTATCATTTCTGTCACCCTCTTGTTATCTTTTTAGTCAACTTGTGAGCTTCCTGATTCTTGGTATGATAAAGGATTTTCTATTGAAACCTAGACATTTTCATATTATCTTAAGAGAAGCTGGCTATTCTTTAACCTCTGTTACTGGTTGTTTCTGATTCTACTCCAATGTGGAAAGTGGGGAGACACTGCCTCATTCCTACCAAGTAGAGGCTATGGTTTTCCACCCAGCTTCCACTGACACCCAGAGAAGGGTTCTCTCATTACTGCCAGATGGAGGTGGGAGCCCCAGCTTTCCAGTGGTTTTTATTGACATTAGCGGGGATGGCCTCATCAGTAATAAGGCCTCCTAGGACATCATTCCTAGGAGGGGGAGGGAGAGAAGGCCTCAACACTTTAGGGTGAGGGTGAAAATCTAGGCTCCCATATGTTCCCCACTGACACAGGTGAGGACTGGGGGGAAGCAACTCATTATCAGCTGAAGGGAATAAAAGTTTCCCACTCCTATTTGTCCTTCATTGATGTCACCCTAGCAGAGACATTGAAGTACCTCATTATAGTCTCTCTAGGGTGGAAGTCCAGATTCCAAACACCCTTTCCTGGGAGGCTGGAGCTGGAGGTCACAGTGTTTCCTATGACGTTTGGCTGGAGTAAATTGTCACTGGACTGCAGGCCTTTCTGGTCCTTTGATTAGAGAAAGCAGGTTTGTACTGTATTTTTTTTTTTTTTGCCTGTGTCTGCAGGTGTTCCCAGATTGTTGGCTTTTTTAGTTCCAGGTCTAAGATGTGCAAGCCAAAAAGAAACCCAGAGACTCACCACTGTGTCATTCCTCTGATCTCATGTTCCCTAGCTGCTCTGTGTTTTCTCTCTACCCTTCAAAGTCTCATTTGTTTTATATCTCACGTCCAGAGGATTTGGTTATAGAGGAGTAAGGAATCTGCTCCATCTTCTTAAGATTACAAGCCTTTCAAGGACATGCTCTGAGGAGTGCTCTTTGTCATGCTTTGCCATTATGTTGCGACATCCCAACATGTTCCAAGTAATTTGTCACTTATGATTGTTAAAGTGTCAAGGATTGTAAATGATTTACTCTGATGGATTACACAAGATTGAACTATCCCATCTACTAGTTAGTTTTTGCAGGATAACCAGTCACCCCAAACTTAATGCCTTGAAACAAGCATAATTTATTCAGCTCGCAGTGGGTCAGAAATTTGGGTTGGGCTCTGCTGGGTGCTTCCATTCTTGCCTGACCACCTTTGTGTGTCTGTGGTCTGCTGTGAAGTGCCTGGGCTCTTTTAGAGCCAGTGTACTTAGAGCCGTTGTGCATGGGCTGTCATCCTGAGGCTGGCTAGACAAACTAGGTCACATGAGAGCATTAGGAGTGTAGAAGAGGGGGGTTCTTGAGGTATGGATCTGAACACACTGTCACATTTACCCCATTCTAATGGTCAAAACAAGACACAAAGTCATTCCATGTCAAAGTAAGGAGAAACAGTCTCCACACATCAATGGGGGAACAGTAAAGTTGCTTTATAAAACATGTAGATAGAAGGAGGGATGGAGAACTGTGGCCAGTTTTTCAATCTACCCAGCCTAATGTCTTCTAGGTTCTACTTTCTAACATGCATTCTTGAGTGTGGTGGGGACAGAGAACCAGGATAGTAATCACTTATAACCACTGTGTGGAGACTATCATGAGAGTCACAGGTATGATAGAGAAAACAGCTGAGAGCTGGCTAGGATGACTGACCTAAGAGCAAATCTGATTGTGTCCCTCATGGAGTTAAGACTCTTAAACACCTTCCCAACATCTACAAAGACCTCCAAACTTCTTAATATAACCCAGAAGGTCTCCCGGGAGCTCACAACTTCCTTACCACATCCCACCCTACCCTCCAATACATGGATCTTCTCAGAGTTCTCCTGTGTGCTTTAGCCTTTGTGCTCTTTCTTGCCCATGCCCTTCCCCATTTACCACCCATACCCAACCTTCTTTGTCTGGCTAGCTCCATCTATTCCTCCCATGACTGGTCTTGGGTCAGGTCATTCAGCCATACTCTACCTATCCCTTCCTCACAGACTGGATTTATTGACTCCTCTCTGTGCTCAAAATACGCCTTGGACACTATACTATGTGTAAGTCAGTTTTCCATTACTGTAACAAAATACCTGAGATCATCAATTTAAAAAGAGGAAAAGTCTATCCTGGCTCAAGTTTTGGAGGTTTGAGGCCATGGTTGCCAACTCTGCTTTGAGGCCTCGCAGAGAAGTCCTCACCTCATGGTGGTCAGGAAGGGAAAGAGAGAAAGGGAGAGACAAGGATCTTGCAATTCCCTTTGATAGCACACCTGCAATGACCTGAAACCTCCCACTAGGCACAACTTCTTAAAGATTCCAGCATTTCTCAATAGTACTACAGGCTGGGACCACGCCTCTAACACATGGGCCTTTGGGGGACCTTCCACATCCAAACTGTAGCATGCTAATTGAGTGCTGGTCATATTATATTGAAATTACCAGGTTATGAGCTTGTCTTCCCCACTAGTCTTTGAGATCTTCAGGACAAAAGGAGCCATTTTTTCCAACTGTATAGCTTCTGTGCTTAGCAAAGTACCTAGACTACTGAGTCAGCAATGGAACAGGTGCTGGTCCTGCGCTATCTTTAATTCTGGAGCTTTACCACTTATTATGCCCTGGTATGACTTCCATCTTCATAGGCTCATGGCAATCCTTGTTTCAAGTCCTTGAATTAAATCACTGTGCTTATATCTTAAGTAAATAAAGTGTGAAGATAATGTAAAAAGAAAATATAGAGATTTTAATATGCCTCAGCCAAAAATATGTATTTTTAATAGAGTTTATGGGTTGAGGCATACTTTGGTCTTAGTGGGTTAGGATTCAGCTTTGGAATCCAGGGGATCTGGGTTCAAATCTTCTCATTAGATTCATGACCAATCAGAGACTTCAGTCGCCCAGTAATCATACTTGTAAAACAGAACTAACATTATTGGGTTGTTGTAAGAATTAGATGGCTTAACATTCAGAAATTGCAAGGGACATAGAAAACTCTTATGATTGATTTTGTTTTCCAACAAGTGGTAGTAGAAATATATATTATATATTATCATAGATACGTATAATCTGAAAAAGGAATTTTGGAGAGATCATAAAGCAAAAAAAAAAGGGGGGGAGGGACTTGTTGTAAACCTAGAAAAGTGTCCTCATATACAGGCAAATAAAAGTTAACTTCCTACATTTCAGAATGCCCACTATCCATTGATCTTTTGCAAGTTAAAGGAACTCATATAAGGGGGCGACAATCTCTTGAAATAGGATTTGATGAAGGCTCTAAAAAGATGATGTGTGTGTGTACATGTGTCTGTCTGTCTGTTTTAAAGAGCTGGAAAGTTTTTTGCTGAATGCTCTGTAAACACATTGTGTTGGATTAGCAGAACATGCAAAAAAAAATATGGTGACTGAAACCAGAACCACAGGTATGCTCTTGTGTGCCATGGTTTCCAGCCCATTCTATAAACCTTCTCTGCAAAACAGATTTCAGCAAAGCTGCTCAGGTAGAAGAAGGGGAGCAAGCCCCCACTGCTTTCCTCCAAGCACTCTCTTTATTATGGAAGGGGAACGAGGAGACCTGAGTTCCAAATGCAACTGTCCCATTAACTGACTGTGTGTGATCCTGAACAAGTACCAAACTGTCTGTTCTCAATTCTCTCACACATGAGATGAAGTGGTACCAAGGCCCCTTCCAGTCTATTAACTACACTCTTTTGGATCTCCTGATCTGCTTTTTCTGGAGCACCTGCAGCCTCTCTGAGCTGAGGTTGCTTCACAGGTCACCTGCACCTTAGGGAAAGAGTGTGCCCTTTTCCTTTAGTGAAGAGGAGCCAGAATTCTCCTGTAATTAAATGATACTGCCTTTCCTACTGTAAAAGAGATTATAGGTGGTGCCTGGCCAAATTTACATTGTGGCTTGGGAGAAAGTTGAGGAGAAACAAACACTGAGACTGCAGATAAGGAGCTAGTTAGTGCTAAGGAGCCAGGGGGCAGGATTTTGGGAATGATCAAACAATCATAAAGTGAGGACAGCAAGTGCATATAGGTAGCAATCAGCATTCATTATACTTTAATCCAGGTCTTGGACACCTTTGTAGTAGTGTGAGAAGAGTGATCCTTAATTCTTTCTCAAAATTTAACATTCCAAGAAATGCCTCCTACCCCACCCCACGTACACACAGAAATGCCCAGTTCAGTTGTTGTGGGCAGGGCCTGGCTCTTTGTAATTAGGGGATTCTAAGTACAGAATTAGCCAAGGTTGAGGATAAATGTGTAGGAGAACTCAGGTGCCTGTTTGCTTTTCCTGGAGGCAGGCGTTTCCATAGGTGCACCAAAATCAAAGAACAAAACTGAAATCCTTTTATCATTCTCTGGACTAAATCCTGCCTTCAGTGACCGTCATTATTGTTTGACTATTACCTAACTCAGGCTTGGCACACAATAACAAAGTTAATAGTCACACTGTTTACAAAGCAGTTCAATAAGTGCCCGCTGGGCCAAGGCTAGCAGAGGAGAACTTGCTGCGCCATAATCTCATTTCAGCTCCCTGGTGACAGTTCAGCAGCCTGTGTGGCAATTCAGGGACTTTGGACTATCAAACCTTCAGGTGTTGTGGCTCAGATCGTAGCTCCTAACCATCAAAAATGTGACAGTTAAAAGTTTGTAAGGCCCGGGATGATATTGTTCAGCTATATGTGTTGCCTGGCATCTGGTGACCCTCTTTACTGGTTCTGTGAAGGACTGGCTTCCTCAGGGGCAACCACTGTGCTTCCTACAGCTGTCCCTAATGCACACATGCACTGGTCACTCCTAAGTCAGAGAGCTACCTACAAATTAATCCATGAGGTTACCTTGTTTGACTGGGAGTAAAGATTGTCTCAAACAGTTATCTGTCTGACATCACGGTAGGCCTAAGCCTGTGCTTATTCTAAAGCACACATCTGTCAGGCCTGATTCAATCACTGCTTGCTTAACTCAGTCAACAAGCCCTATGCCCAGAATAGCCTGCATGTGGGTCACAAGTAATGCTCCTCAAAAGACTCTTAGGAGTAGACTCAGAAAGTGACCTCCTGCTATGTCCATGCCACTAAGATAAAGAAAACCAAGTGTTCAAAAATCAAGAATTTCCATGAAGGAATCTACTAAGTGGACCTTGTCTGTGCTGAGTTTTCAATTATCCTCCAGTTTGACTTTTCTACAATACATAAAGCTCTCTAATGTTGAAAAACAGGAGTTCAGTAAATGATTTGTTAAAAATATTTGTTCTATTTGCCTCAATATTTCCATTTTTAGTGCTTTATAATCTGCCTTCTATCCTTTTTCCATGAAGGAAAGAGGTAGGGAAGGAAGAAGGAAGGAAGAAGTGAAGGAAGAGAGGGAGGGAAAGAAGTAAAGGAGGAAAAGAACAGAGGGAAGGAGAGAAGGAAGGGAAGGAAGGAAGGAGGAAAAGGGGAGGAAAAAGGAAGGAAAGAGGGAAGAAAAGAAAATTTTTGCTCATATAGATGTGCTTCAAACTATAAAAATTAGCCAAATCAATTGCTCTAAATCAACTCGATGGACTATTATAAAATTGTAGTTTTGAATAGCATAAATAATGTTTGGAAATACTAATGATTGCATGAAAGAGCAAAATATAACAATACGCCTAGATTATGTATTGTAAATGTATTTATGTACATTTATATATATAAACTAGCAGAACTATGAAAAGTAAGAAATTAATATTTGGTGGCTGTTGAATTCCAAGGGCTTTTTTCATATTTAAAATTTCTATTAATGGTGTTACAATATAGTTTGTGCAATAAAAAATATATCTCTTTTTTTATGACAGTTAAATGTCTTCTTATGAGTATGATCTAACACTAAAGTGTTCTCTAAAGGGTATAAACTCATTCTATTCTGTGAAGGCTTGAAGCTGCTTGAGGATTTAATATATATATTTAATATTTATAACTTGGGTACAATGTATATATCATTATCCCTTTTTGATAAATGAAGGCTCAGAGGTATGGGAATATGAACAGTTTGACCAAGGTTGTATCATTTATCAATGACAAGCAGGACTAGAAGGAAGAACACCATAAATCCCTAAGTACTGAAACTAAATTCAATTCACAGTCTATCCTGTACTTTTCAAACAGCCCAATGGAGTATCACATATTCCATGAGAACTTGGTAAACTGATTTTTTTGGTTTTATTTTATTTTGAATTAACACGTAGTAACTGCACACACTTATAGGGTATAGTATGTTACTTCAAACACTGATTTTTGAAGCGTTGAAATTAGTACAGTAGAATAGACAGCTCACCAATCTCCCTGACTCCAGCCTCACCTTTGTCTAACTCACCATAGACGTATAACTGTGATATGGTTCTGAAATAGAGCTTTCAAGTCCTTCACTCCTCCACTCAAGAATCAATACGGCTTCATGCAAATAGTTCAAAATCTAGATTCCGGCTTTCAGGGCTATCTGTAACACAACTCTACTCCCCTTCAACTCAACTTATGCTTAGAGCTAGCCGGAGCACAGTCTAGCCAAGCACCTGACTCCTTCCATATAGTCAATAGTTCCCTATAGTTATTAAATTTTGCATTCGGTTTTTCATGTTAATCTAAAAAGAATGGAGTACTTTTTAACATCTGGGTTCTTTGACTAAGCCCTTATTATAAAATACTGACACTCAGTATCTGTGTGGGATTTGTATGTGTGACCCCATTGGTGTCAGAGAGAATGTTTCTCACTGCTATGGACTGATCTGGAAAGAACAGGGCAGGAACAGAAAACAGAGATGGTGTGTGAGCACTGTGTGAGGGCCAGGTGTGACAGTACACTGTACAGCACAGGTTTCTGGTGGTTGGGATGGAGTGGTGTGATGGAGAGTCACGTCATCACACAGCACATGTGTGTCAATCTGCTGAAAGTTTCCTCGGTAGCATCCAACTTTTAATGATGTCAGCATGAAATGGGCTCATACCAAAAATCATCCATCAAAATTAATTCATTTATCTAAACTGACTTTTTCTGGTTTTGTAGTTTTGTTGTTTTATTTATAAATGTTCTTTGGTTTATAAGTGCCCTAATGTCTTTGATCATTGTTCCAGTTACTAGGTCTGAGTAATAAAGTACTCCAAGTACTGCCAAATTTAGTGACTTAACACTATATTTTATTATTATTTCTCAGGGTTGCAGGGGTTGACTGGCCCCAACTAGGCAGTTTTCACTCAAGGTCTCTCACAGTCACTGTCTTATAGTGACAGAGACTAGCATTATCAGAAGTCTCTTCATATAACTGATGCCAGAGCTAGCTGATGCTAGTACAACTGTGGCTCCTTGGGCTGTAGTCCTACTATGAACAGCCTCCCCACTTGGCTCCATGGTGACTTTGAGTGGGCTGACTTCGTAAAAAGAACTTGGAAATCTAAAGGTAGATTTAAGTAGGAAGGAACATAGATAGATAGATAGATAGATAGATCTAAGTAGGTAGATCAATCAAGAAATAGATATAGGTAGTTAAGCAAGTACATTGGTAGGTAGGCAGGTAGATGAGTGGGTGGGCAGATGGACGGATGGATGAATGAATGGATGGGTGGATAGATGATAGAGATGCAGAGAAGATACACCACATTTTCTAATCTAGAATCAAAAGTCAGTCAATCTCACTTCTACCTTATTCTATTCATCAGAAGCAAGGCACCAACACCAGTCCACACCAATAGGCAGGAGATTAGACTGTATTTTATGGAATACAGGTCAAAGAATTTGCAGAAATGTAAAACTGCCACAGTTTTCCCCCTTTCAGTCTGCTTATCCAAATCCTGTCATCCTTTACAGCTGGCTTAATGTCATCAAACCTTGAAGACATCCCAGTTTGTTCCAGACCTCAGCAATTGGTCTTTTAATAAAAATCACACAGAATATAGTCTGTACTATAAAGTAAACCTTTCTTTGTTTCTACTTCATATCACTTTGTTGCTGATGATGGCAACAAAAGTTATTAGCCTCATTTTTAGATGAGATTCAGAGAAATTTAGTTAGCCACCCAAGGTCACTTTTTCTGGACTAAAGTCTATTTGATGCCAGAGCCTCTTCTCATAAGCAGGACACTACTTGCTGCTTCCTGTAATTTAAGTTGTATTGTAGCGTATAATGGGAAAGAATAAAAACAGAAGGGGAAAAATGGAGAGGGAACAAACAAAAGAAATACATGAGGCAGTAATGTCAGAGGACTGACCATAGGACTGCTTCAAGGAGCCCTAGTGTCTGGATTAGCTCCCCACTGTCTACAGCTCTGTCAGTCTTCAGCTTTGAAGTAGCAAGCATAAACTGCACCTGCATCCACAGTGACATTTGGAGGCATTTCGCAAATGTAAATGTCAAATACGTACAGTAACCATTCAAAGATGAAAGGTGAAGAGAAGCTGGACTCTCTAGCTGAAGTGCCTTGCAGTGATTTATCCCTGAATTCAGGCAGACCACAAACCCAGCACCCATTCCAGTGCACATAGGAATGGCCTATGATACATTTGATACAATTTACTGTCCTCATTTAAATATTTCTCTGAAAGAGGATCTCTGGAAATGGGACAGATTTTTAGGGTTATCCTCAGCAAGTGAATTTCTATAACATGCAGAGCTATTTCTGGGGATTTGCAACCACTTACCCAAGAACCAATAAATAAATTTCATACAAATTTATCTCTGCTGGAATGCTTTATACTAGCATGGGTACAGCAAATTTGCTTTTCATTAACCTAATGAGCAGAATTTAATGGTCGAACAGAACTTGGGAAGTGTCTGCCAATTAGGTAAGACACCCCAACTTTTCCACTTGGAACCTGAGTCCAATCAATTAGTGAGATTGCACAATGATAGAAATGCACCTAAGTATCTAGTTATATCTTCAAGTTATATTTATGCCATGCAAATGGGATTACTCTGCCAGAAATATGAGAGCTGACCAGTTTCTGGCTGCCAGGGAGCTAAATCTAAAAGCTAATTTTTAACCCAAATTATTAAGTAACAGAGGATAAAGTAAAATTGAGGACTGAAGGAAATGCAGCATACTGGCTAAGAAGGTAGACTTGGGGCCTCTCTCTCTGCTACTAGCTAGGCATACAACTTGGAATAACTTACAATATTTATCTTCTCCAAACATCAGTCTCCTCATTTTTAAATTAAAGGTAATAACAGAGTTGTCTTGAAAATTAAGTGAGAATATCAACAAAAGTGCTTAGAATGGTGACAGCACAAAATAAATGTTTAATAAGTTATTGTTACTATAATCTAGGAATAAATAAAAATGGTGTTTCTTCTGTCTTCTCTTGTTGCTACAGTGAGATTAAACTTTTGTGATTTCTGAACCTTTAAGAATTGGATGCAAAACTATAGTCTATTTCTAGAAAATATTGAGTGTAATATTTTACAATTTCAGGATTTAGAGGATTCCTTGGATCTAAAAACTTTGCCTTTATGTGTCTTTCTATTTTCTCTTGCTGTCATCTTGAAGTTCTGTGGCCATTTACAGTTTACAATTACATAATTAGTGTTCTGTAAAGACGGTTTCTGAAAATAAGAAAGCCACCTCTAAAACTATCAGTATCTATATTTAAAATTTGAGAAAATTTAAGATTAAGGTAATTAATTGTTTACAATTTTAAGCTTATTAGCCCTTTTCCAAAAAAGTGATCCTTAGAATATAGTACAGAACCCAGAACATATTAGCTTCCAGTAGCTGTCTTAAAAAATGACAGTTCCATTACCAAACTAGTGCTCTGCCTGGCTTCAGCTATGAGGTTGACATTGAATGCTTCTCCAACAAACTCAATCATTGTCCTGCATGGGCCATCTTGATTTATTGGGTCATTCATTAACTCATTAACTTATTTACCCATTTATTAACTATTCTAAGTCCTGGCAAAGTATTAAAATAACAAGTCAGATCCTGCTGTCAGGAGTGTAAGGTTTAGGGAAGAAAGATAAGTAAATAAGAATAGGTTCTGAGGATAAGTAAAGAAAACATGTGCCAGTGGTTGACTAGTGGGTCAGTCATCTGATTTTTCCCAGTCTTCATTCTGTTCTTTTCTATGGGTGAACCTCCCAACCTCACTGATATGGGGCTCAGCCATGGAACTCTCTGTGGCCAAGAAGAGGTAAGCAGACATGTTGCAAGTCACAGATGATCAGAAGCTTTAAATACAACCATGTGTTTCACTTATACTATTTACCGACCCTTCTGATACCTACTACCACAAGAGTCTGTCCAAAGGAGCAGCTGGCCCTCCAGCTTGGGTCCTGGAATGCAGAGGCAAGTGAACCAAACCTGATGTGCCCCTGCAGCCCAGAACAGAACTACAGCCCTCTGCATAGCCCTCACATCACCTAACAAGAGACAAATACCATATCTGTTATTCTAATTTGCAGTTGTTACTGCAGCAAAACCTGACCCACACTGATGGACTTAGAGGAGAGCATGTTCATTTCCATCTGATCCTTAAGGAGACAGAATGGTCAAAAGAGCATTTGAAAAGTTGATGGTGCTAGCAGGGTTAGTACGAAGGTTATGCAATGTCTTAGTCACCTCAAGCAGCCATCATAAAACACCACAGACTAGGTTGACTTGAACCACAGAAACATATTTCTCACAGTTCTGGAGGCCGAGAAGGTTCATGATCTGGGTCTCAGCTAATTTGGTTCCTGGTGGGCTCTCCTTATAGACAACCAGCTCATTGTTGTGTCCTCACATGACAGAGAGAAAGAGAGGGCTCTCTCCTGTCCCTTCATATAAAGGTACTAATTCTATTTATGAAAACTCCACCTTTATGGCTTATTTACCTCCCAAAGACCTGTATTTCCAAATGCCATCACGTTAGAGGTTAGATTTCAACCCATGAATTGAGGGTTGGGGAGGAAAAGCACAATTCAGTCCATAACAGCAGGTTTTGAAGTGAGGTACAGAGACCAAGATAGCTGGATTGATAATGAAGGACTTAGTATATCTGGCTAAGGGGTTTGTGTCATGTTCTGTAGCATGGTATCTTTAAAGCCATTTTAAGCACTGGAGCAAGAAGACCCTAATTTGCATTTCAAAAATTATTTAATTATAGTGCAGTTGTGTGGAGGATGTATAGAGGTATAAGGCCAGAAAAGAAGGTATTCGTTAGAGGATTAAAGTGATCCAGGTGAGAGGAGTGAAGCTTTGCAGCAGGGCTGCCACATGGCACCACGTACAGCCTGAGCAGCACTGGAGAGGGGTCAGGGAGTGGTGTGAGGCATGACGAAGGGATAGGACTTCAAAAAGTAGGAGAGTGATAAGATACAGGAAATAAGATAAAGAGAGGAACACAGACTCTCCCAATATTTTACTGTGAGTAACAGAATATAAGACTTATAAGAAAACGACAAGGAAGAGGGAAGGAAAATATAGCCTTGGATATGCTGTCCTGATGTGTGTGCTAACCAAGATGTCTGATTTAGAAACCCTGCTGTGCAACAAAGAGGGTCATCCTAGGAATATGCACGAGAAAGGAGCTGACAGGCCCCGAGAGCCACTAAAGGCTGATGCAGTGAGAAACTAAGGGAGAGACAGCCATGGAGGAGTCAGAGAGGAACAGGAGAGAAGCCAAGAAAGAGGAGGCTCTTTCCTGTGAGACCCAGCCTGTACACCCAGGTTTCTCTCCTCTGAAACCAAGGTGAAAAAGGAATCTTTCCCAAACCAAGATGTGAAGTGGCCTCCTGGAAACAAAATGATTTTACCAGCCATAGCCACTAATAGCCACAGAGGAATGGTGACCTGGTGACACAGCAGGACAACAGCTCACTGACAATTACAAGAAAAGTAATGAAGTGGTGAACATAGAGCAAAGGGAAGAGCAAGCTCCCACATTTGCATTTCAGATGTGATTTGGAAGCCCAGCTTTTCACGGGCTAAGGAGTTAGGTCACCACTGATTCTCAGTGTGTCAGAGGGGCAAGCCTTGCCTGGAGGTAATATCCATCAGGTCCATTATTTAATAAATATAAGACATCATCCAGGTTCACTCACTTCATTTGTTCATTCTGTATTGTTTTCTCAGTGGTTATTTTGTGTCCGATACTATGCTAACAGTTGGGAACACGGACATGAGTAAGATCGACAAGGTCCCTTGTAGAAGGTTTGTTTCTGATAGAGTATTAATTGTGTAAATAGATAAATAAGAAAATGTCTACCTGTGGCAGTAATATTAAGGAAGTAAATAGATGAGATAAACCAGTGGCTCTCAGACTGGAGCAGCAGTCCAGAGTCATAGCTGGAAGGCTTGTTAAAAGATAGATTTCTGGGCAACCCCCACACCCAGAGTTAGTGGTTGTGGAGTGGGGGAATGAATATTTATATATTTCACAAGATCCCTGGTAATGGGGATACTGCTGCTCCACAGATGGCACTTTGAGAACCAATGAAATAGAGTAACTAGGGGCATTTCTTTAGATAATAATAAATTATACCTATATGGGCTTTGTTGTAGCACAGCTACTAGTTTAGTTGGCCTATGTTAACCAGCTTAATCCTTACAACAACTTGGTGAAGAAAGAGCTAGTAGGGTACCCATTTTAGAGATGGAGAAATAGACATAGAGATGTTAAATATGGTACCCAGGGTGGCAGTAATATGATTTCACCCATGTCCTAATTAAATTGTTTGCTTTCTCACTGAGAAAATTGAAGCAATTTGAGACAATGCTCCACAAATTCCTCACTCCACTTCTACTCACCAGCCATAGTATCTGGACTTGCATAGTCTGTTTTCCTGCTCGTTGTTATACATGAACTATTTTGGGTTCCCCCCATATTACTCATATTTGACTACATAATAAATTATCCCAAAATTTGGTGGCTTAAAACAACAACATACTTTATTATCTCACAGTGTCTGTGAGTTGGGAATTGAGGATGACTTAGCTGGTGGCTCTGGTTCAGTCTTTCTTGAGTTTTCAGTGAAAGGGTCAATTTTTGCTTCAATCTTTGGAGGCTTCACTGGTTCTGGAGAATCTGCTTCCAGGATGGCACTTGCACATGGTTGTTGGTTATAAGGCCGCAGTTCCTCACCACACGGGCTTCTCTACAGAGTTGCTTGAGAGTCCTAAAACATGGAGCAGTTTCCCTTAGAGTAAGTGATCCAAGAGAGAGCAAGAGGGAATCCATAATATCTATTATAACTCAACCTCAGAAGTCACACACCATCACTTCTGTGATTAAAAGCAAATGGCTAAGTCACCCCAATATTCAAAGGGAAGATAATTAGGCTCCAACTTTTGAAGAGGGGAATGCCAAAGGACTGGTAAATACATTTTGAAGACCATACCATCTCAGCAAATTCCTCTATTTATACTCAAGAATTGAGCATATAGTAATTGTCCTTTCTCTTACACCATCCATTTTCACATCTCTACTTGATCATCCTCATCATTATACATACCTGTTATTTTCCCCTCCTCTTCATACAGTCTAATTTTTTTCTCACCTGGGCAGCAAAAATCCCCACATTTGCTTCCATTATTGTCCTCCTACCTTCTCCTAAACCCATTTCAAAAGGCTTCCTTGGACCAGAGGTGAGGCTCAAGTAGTAGAGTGCCTACTTTGCAAGTGCAAAGCCCTGAATTAAAACCCCAGTTCCACCAAAAAAAAAAAGCTTCCTCTCCCCTCTAAATCCAATGATACACTTTGATCCTCACCTTACTTGACAAATCAGAGCAGGAATCACTCTCTCCTCCTTAAAATAATTTCTTCACTTAGCTTCCAAGTCACCTCAATCTTGGTTTTCTTTCTACTTCACTGGCTACTTCTTCTCAGTCTCCTCTTCTGGCTTCTCCTCTCTCTAGCTTCTTACTGCTGTGCTACATTAGTTCTCAGACGTGGCTTCTCTTATTTCTCTAGCTACATATACTGTCTCAGTGATATCCTAAAATCCCATGCCTTTTGCTACTATCTATAAGCCACGACTCACAACTTCATACTTGCTGTGCGTATCTATCAAATGAACTCTCGATTCATATGTTCAACTGCTTATACTTCTTCCCTTCCTCCCATATGTGTGATAGACAATAGACAGTTCAAGATGTCTAAAACTGGTATATCTAGCTCAGACTATAAATCTGCTTTGTATTCAGCCCTCCTCATCTGAGCTAATAGCAACTCCATCCTCCCAATTGTTCAAACTAAAATCAGGAAGTTATGTTTGAGTCCTTTTAGTCTTGAACCCTATCCACAATCCATCAGCAAACCCTTTTCATTGTTTTCAAAAACAATCTACAATCACCACTATCGCCCAGGTCCTTCACATCCTGTCTCAGATGTCACCTTCTCACTGAAGGCTTTTCTGATGACATTATTTAAAATTCCATCCCTCACATCTGATCGAACTTATCCTGCTGTATTTCTCTCCCACCTCCAAAACAGTACACATCATTTTCTAATATATTTATTATGTTGATTGTATTTCTTTCCTCCACAAAGCAAATGTCTGTTCTGTTCATTAGTATATCCCAACTTTGTTTGTTTGGGGTTTTTTCACTGGCATGTCATCTAGGTGTGTGTACTTAAAAGTGTTTAGAGACCTATGTGTTGAAGACTTGGTCCCCAGCTAGTGGCACTATTGAGAGGTGACTGGGTCATAGGGATGGTAACCTCATCAATGGATTAAACCCTTGGATGAGTTCATAGTTGCATGGGCTATTAGGAACAGGATCTAGAGTTGGAGGAAGTAGTTCAATGGGGAAATATCTTTGAAGAGACTATCCTTAGAAGAGTAAGTCCCTGGCCCCTTCCTGACTTTCTCTGTTTCCTGGCTACCATGAGGTGAGTAGATTTCCTCTGCCATACACTTCCACCATAATGTTTCTGCCTTGCCACAGGCCTAAAGGCGATGGAGCCAGCCAACCAAGGACTGAAACCTCTGAAACTATGAGCCAAAATAAATCTTTCCTCCTTTAAGTTTTAACGAGGTATGTTGGTGCAACAGTGGAAAAACTGATTAGCACACCACATAATATATGCTCAGAAAATATTTGATTACTGAACAAACCTTGCTAATGTTTTTTAAGATCTCTCTGGATGCTGGATGCTGTGTGGTTATATAGGGATAGGGGTGGATGAGAACGAGAAGATACACCACTTGGGAACATTTGCAGGTGAAAAAAATCTGACCACTTGATTAAACAGATCAGAGTTATTGGTGATGTCTGCAGGTATGACACTTAGATATAGTATATCAGGGCTCATGACTATTTGATTCTGGTGCCTTTTCATCCCTCATATTCACAAATGCTTGTAGCAACTCCATCTTTCAAATCCACATTCTAACAAGGAGTAAGGGGAAGCCAAATACAATGCTATTAGGGGTAAGGGATATTTTGCATTAGTTCAGGCAAAGGTGGAGATGGAGAAATACAAGTTCCCCATATTATTTTGTGGATTAGAGGTGGTAAAGAAAAGGGGAAGTCCTAGATTTTTGTATGAGCAATCAGGTAAATATTAGAGCCATTTACTTAAGAGGTTCAAATTCAAGGAGAAAGAGATCCAAAGAGAGAAAAACAATAAAGATATCCAATTTGGATATACTGGATTGGAGGTGCTAATCCATCATTCAAGTGTGGGTTTCAGACAGGCAGTTGGATGTACTTATGGGAGAGCCATAAGTACATGGGTGATATTAAAAACCACCATACTGTAGGAGATCACCAGGGAAGGGACACAGCATCCAAAACCAAGCCACAGATGAAAGGGAGAAGGAGAAAGAGCAAAGAGGCTGAGAAGCAGTATTCATATATGCATACAATGTTTGGGTCATTTCTCCCCCCTCCCCCATCCCTCCCTTACTCCCTACCCTGCCCCCTCCCTCTCCCCCTCATCCCCTCCATACCCGGCAGAAACTATTTTGCCCTTATCTCTAATTTTGTTGAAGAGAGAGTACAAGCAATAATAGGAAGGACCAAGGGTTTTTGCTAGTTGAGATAAGGATAGCTATACAGGGAGTTGACTCACATTAATTTCCTGTGCATGTGTGTTAACTTCTAGGTTAATTCTTCTTGATCTAACCTTTTCTCTAGTTCCTGGTCCCCTTCTCCTATTGGCCTCAGTTGCTTTTAAGGTATCTGCTTTAGTTTCTCTGTGTTGAGCGCAACAAATGCTATCTAGTTTTTTAGGTGTCTTACCTATCCTCATATCTCCCTTGTGTGCTCTCACTTTTATCTTGTGATCAAAGTCCAATCCCCTGTTGTGTTTGCCCTTGATCTAATGTCTGCATATGAGGGAGAACATATGATTTTTGGTCTTTTGGGCCAGGCTAACCTCCCTCAGAATGATGTTCTCCAATTCCATCCATTTACCAGCAAATGATAGCATTTCGTTCTTCTTCATGGTTGCATAAAATTCCATTGTATAAAAATACCACATTTTCTTGATCCATTCATCAGTAGTGGGGCATCTTGGCTGTTTCCATAACTTGGCTATTGTGAATAGTGCCACAATAAACATGGGTGTGCAGGTGCCTCTGGAGTAACCTGTGTCACATTCTTTTGGGTATATCCCCAAGAGTGGTATTGCTGGATCAAATGGTAGATCAATGTTTAGTTTTTAAGTAGCCTCCAATTTTTTTTCCAGAGTGGTTGTACTAGTCTACATTCCCACCAACAGTGTAAGAGGGTTCCTTTTTCCCCACATCCTCGCCAACACCTGTTGGTGGTGGTGTTGCTAATGATGGCTATTCTAACAGGGGTGAGGTGGAATCTTAGTGTGGTTTGGGAAGGAGAACATTTTAAGAAGAGAGTTATTTAACCTTCCAGAATCTCAATTTTCTCATCTATCAAATGAGGTAAACAAGAATGGCTATGTCCTAGGGTGTTTAGGTGGAGGAAATGCTATAATGTATGTAAATGCTGGCACTGCAACTCATTGTGGTAGATGTACAGTGTCTCTTCCCTTCTCTTTTGTTGTGTTACCAGGCCCAGGAGGGACGAGAACATTTTAGACAACCTTCTTATATTATGGTCTGTGTTGACTCAATATGGTAAATAGCCACTTGTCTTAGAAAATATTTATGCAGAATAACTAGGACAAATATTGATTTTGTTGTATCTTGGTATCCATTTAACTAAAGGACAAAGGAGAGTCGGCACATGAATTTTAGAAACAACAAATGTGCTTCTCATATTTTCAAGTTTGTTTTAATAATGGCTGGATTAACACTTGTTCGATGAGTAAGTGAATGAATGAATGAAGTGAAATTAAGTGGCATAATGTCTATGCCAGGGCAGTTTTGAAATATTTGTTAAGTGTATATGTCTGTTAATTATCTTCAGGTTGGTTGGTAGAGTTGGTTCTAGGATGGTGTTATGAAGGTAATATTGCTTCTTTCTCCAGTACCACACACCGAACTATTGCCCAGTCAGCATCAGTGGCACACCTATTACCACTGTAGCAAGCAAAACAAAGTCATCTCAGAAAAATTGCACTCAATCTTCTAGAGAGAGAATACAGCATTTGCATCCTCTGCATAAATTAAGGCCAGGATGAGCTGCTGGGAACCTCTCTGTGCAGTTATACCTGCAAGGGTATTTGTGGGTGTGTTACATGTCCACATAGGTAGGTAAATCAAGCCCATCTTGATACCAGGACAGATTTTTCTGTTAAGAGTGCAGTGAATGCAAGTGAGTGTAAAAATTAAGGGAGTATAATTTGAAGTAAGAACAGTACTGGGGATTGTTTATCCTGATTCTGAGTTCTTGGCACTAAACATTGTTTTCTCATCTGTTGGTGCTTCTTTTGTTTTTCCTTTGGCACTTTTTTTTTCAGCTTGCTTTGAAGCCCACCTGGACAAACCCATAGTGATAATCAACTAAAAGACTTAAGTATAGCCTATGTCAAACTATTCTGACACATGGGTGATGGGCACCTGAGAATTTTCCAGCAACATTTAATTTCCCAATTTCATTTTTTCCTTCACTGGTGAATGACTTTCAGACAGACTTCAGGGGACCTGGTTGAATGGTTATAGGACCCAATTTAAACTTGTTTTTAAACAGTAAGAAATGTGTACTAGATTGAAAAATCTGTCTCACAGCTGCACACGGCCATTTTTTTAAAAAATCACTCTTCCATGCAGCATCCCTGGAAAATCATCCATTTACCCAATAGAGGGAGCAAGGACTCCCGCAAGGAAGCATTTTGCTGCCCACTGACACATATTGGAAGCACTGTTCTGTGGTTCAAAAATCTTCCATCTGTTGCAACCTTTAAATGTTGGCTGGTGATGACAAGGCCTAACAGACCGCGTTCCCAGAGTTTTGCTGGCAGTACTGATAAAATAAAATGAAAAACCCAGTAAAATAAAGGCCATATTGCTAGTGTTGGAGTTCAAGAAACTCTGGTCAAAAATTTAATGTTTGTTAAATGGAAAGGGAAATAAGAGTGTATCCTCCAGTGTTCACTAAAAACTTAATGATTTTCTTGGCATACTTTAAAGGAAGGGCAAATCATAGTTCCAAGTTCAAAATATCAATGAAAGCAGCAAAGAAAAATCTTGTCAGGAAAAAGATGTTTTGCTGCTGATTTGCTAATTCTTTCTTTCAAACTATATGAACCAGTGGGTACAAGAGTGAATATTAACCATTTTTTTTACCCCTCAGTGACTTTGGGGGTATTATAAGCCCAGGTGAACTGTTAAACAGAAAGGAATTGAACTTGAAAGTTCAAGCTAGGCATTGGACAGGTGCAGGGGGAAGAGACTGGCAGAAACTATAGTCAAAAATGTTGGTGAGCAGCCCACAGGTTTAGATTAGGAGGACAGAGTGCCTGTGGACCAGTGCAGACATGGAAATGGTGGGGGAACTAAGGTTATGATCATGTAATCAGAGCTAATTCTTATTAGACACTAGCTGTACTTCAGACACATTGTACCAAGTGCATTACACACAGTATATTTTTATATCATAGATGTTAGTTACTATTATTACTACAAGCTTACAGAAGAAGAAACTGAGGCTCAAACAGGTTAAGAGAGCTGCCCAAGGTTGTTCCCACAGAGTGAGGGGCCAAATCTAAGAAGTTAAGAGCCCAGAATTTGATCTCTTAACAAATGGCACTGGATTAGGTCTCTGGGATCCGGCATAGTCCTTTTATGAGGATATGACAATGACATCTTCCTCTTATTTCTGTCTTCTTCCTCGGCTGCTCTTCTGTGGTCTGGCTGTCCTTCAAGCTCAAACATAGACATAGGGAGAGCAGAGGCAAGTGGAACAGCCAAGGAGACACTGTTGGCCATGGAGGGCCCAAGCTGTTGGGAACACAACAGCTGATAGAAAGGGGGAAGCCCAATTGATTGGCCAACTGACTCTTTAGAAATCTAATTATTGGCTTTAACTTCAAACAAAATCTGACCTTTTTCTCTACAGCTATATCCAATTGTTTCATCAAGGAACCAAAATAAAGAAACTGAAACAGAATATTGGCCAACTGTGGCTCAAAATCCACCTTATCAAACAGCATAACCAAGAGCTTCATTTTCATTGGTATTTTGGTCATATTAAACAAAAATATAGCTAGAATAATTTAGCATGTTGCAGACTGTTTACCCTCTTCAGCATTCAAAGGATTATCCAGTGGAGAGCTGATTCATTGCATGTGGATCCCAGAGGCTGCGGGCTCTATTCATTCTGATAGGAAGGGCTGGCCATCACAAACAGCAAGCCTCCCAATGCACAAACTCTTTACCCAGGCCACAGCTATGTAGAAGCTAGATCACTGGTCAAAATTTTACTGTACATTTTAATCCCCTGGGAAGTTCTAAGAGATGCTAACACCTTGGTCCCACTCCAAGAGATTATTCCTTTATTGATTTGGTATGGGACCCAGGGGTCTTTAAAAGTTCTCCAGATAATTCTTATATGCAGCAAAGTTTGAGGGCAACTGAAGTAGATCTCTCATCAAGAATGTTGGAGAATGTAGGTTGGGGATGCAGCTCAGTGGTAGTCTACTTGCCTAGAAAGCACAGGCCCCAGGTCAATCCCCAGCACCACAAGGAAACACAACAAAAACCACTGAAGAACAGATTCCTTCTTTGAGAAGGTGATTGGTTCAGATTACTTCCAATATCCTCTCAATTCTGAGATCATAAATTGCTAACTAAAGCCATTCACTGTGTGTTTACTGTTTATGATGGCTATCACTGATTTTGTGATCAATTATTAGTGAAAGAAGGCTACATATTTTACATGTAGCAATGTGACAAGCAGCATGCAACAACAAAAAACCACATCCACTGTACTGAATTCTTGTTGTTTCAAAATTATGTTCAAGGAAAAGAGGCTAAGAAAATGCATGATAAATTTAGAATGCTGTTAATCCAATACACCCTTCTTCCCTGGCCTTGTATCCTGGCACGCTGGAACATGAGGAGTTTCTGTGAATGTATACTAATAGTGCACATGAAGAAGCTCACATCCCGAACATCCAATCTAATTGTTTCAAGGGGAGAAAAAGATTTTGGACTTGGCAGAATTTTCAGGGGATGGGGGTATAACTGCCAATTGAAAAGCAAAGGAACAGAGCAGATCTATTTCAGTCTCTACTTCATATCTCTGCCATCCTGCATTATTTTTCTTATGCTTAGATTTAAGCATTACATTTGGCAGAAACCATCAGAATCCCTTCAAACTGCAGTTTGAACTGCATACAAAGGCCTGAACTCATTCCACAAAAGGACTTCCAATCCTGGTTGCCAGTGGACTATTTAAAGATGGAAGTGTGGGGCTTCTACCAACATAACTGCTTCCAGTAGACGTGACAAGATTCAAGGAGTCCTGCCTGCTGGATGCAAGTTCTTAGTCTGATTTCAGCTTGCCACACTCTTACAGGGTGAAATTGGATAAATTATGCCCCCTTTGGTGCTTCAGTATCCTTAGATATTGAGCAAACACAGAAATGCTGACTCACTTCAGAAAGGACGTTGTGAAGCCCAGAAAGACTCCCAAAGAGCCTTGCATTCACCACACAAAAGGAAGCTAGACTGGGTTTTCCTGATCCTAAAGTCCACAGAACTTTTAACTTGATACAGCTTTGTGGTTACTGCTGCAGGCAGAGCTGTGATAGATAATGGAGTGAGAGTGGAATTATTCAGCACATGTCTGCAGGAAAATCTTGAAGCTCAGTATTTCGGATACAACCACCTCAGAAACAAAATACGAATAACTGTGCTGCTTTACTGTAGGTTAGGAGTTTAAAATGTGATATGGCTGACAAATCAGTTTCAAACAGCTCATATTGAATTTGTCAATCAGCTTTGGCAGGAGTAGAATGGGTTGGCAAACAAACAATTCTTACGTGTGGAGGTGGAGAGAGTTAGAAACCTTGGAGCCCTGGTGAGGGATCCTGTGGCAGAGAGACAGGATCTATGCCCACTTGAATAGGGTGGTTAAATTTCTCTGACCCCAAACCTATTGGAATCAGGCAGGTAAATGAGGATTGGCAAGAATAGAAAGCAATGGTTAATGAGCCATCCACCAGCAGAGGAAGGCAGCAAATCATGGAGAAATGATGGGGACTGGGAAAGAGAGAAAAGCAAGCCAGAGTTTCCTGTCATCAGAGAAAAGGGATCATCTCTGATCCTACTACAAGTATAGAAAAGGAAATAAATATTACAGTAGGTTGTGGCACATGAAACCGGTTGGCTGAAGATTATGCTCAAGGAGAGACTGACTTGATCGAGTACATTTTCCTAAAGAGCAATATGGCAACCGATTCTTAATCTCAATCTCTGTTGCCTAACTCTTTCATTGTCCTAAACAAAGAAATATCTTTCCTCCTAGATTTCCCATCTTTTACCCTTGCCTGAAAAAATTTTAATCTACTCTTCTTCATTCTCCATCTCTTTCCACTTGAGCAACTCTCAAATCCATACTGGGACTTTGTTATTATCCTAAATGACCTCATAACTGAGACCTTGAACTTTGATCAGCCATTTCATGTCCTCATCACATTATATTTGTTCTCACTATTCTTCCTGTTGAGCCCATGGAACCACATAAGGTGGCTGTGTCAAGTATCCTGAATCCACCCATGACCTCCAAGCTTATCAGCTCTCTGGGGTTTACTACCTTTCCTCCGTACTCTGGATCTTATGCTATGGTTTGTCATTCAACTACTCCCTCTCAGTGACTTCTCTCCTCACTACTCTCCAGCAATGTCCACAGTCCCCACTCATCCTAATCTCATAAACCCATGTACTGCTTAGAGGAAATAATACAAACATCTAAATTGCAACCACCACAGTGGTTTCCAGCTTCTGCTGGGCTCACAGTACTGTTTGGCAAGTTTTCTTTGTAATGGCCACCACTCCATGGGCATCTCACACACCCACCACTCTTGGCAAGAGCCACCCTCAATCCACCCTTGCCTATTGTCCAAAGATATGCTTGCACCCATCTCACAGAAAAAAGATCAAGAGACATCAATTCTTCACCTTCACAACTTCATCATCAAACTTATCTATATGGGCATCCACTTCCCTATTTCCCTGCTCTGGAAAAAAAGACCTTTGTGGATGGCTGAAGCTATGGCCTCCTTCCCACTCTATAACCTCTAGCTTTGTTCCTCCTTGTCCCCTGGCTTTTATCCCTCAACTTCACACTTGCACAAGACTGTTCACTCCTTCAAAACAAGCAACCATCTCTGTGGCTTCCTTCAATAGTGCTGGCCCCTCTGATTGTCCCAGCTCTTTCTTTTTCGGCTAATCTTCTTTAAGATTAAAGAGGATGAAAACTAGAAGCACCTACACCTACTCCAGTTCCTTACCTACCATTCACACTTCCCTCCACAGAAATCTGACCTCCGTCCATTCCACTAAAACTAACTATTCTCACTACCGTCATCAATGACCAACTACTATACCCAAGGGAAAGATTTCAGGGTTTTTTTTTTATCTTGCTGAATTTATTTCATTTTCTTGGTGTGCTTTTATCCCTGGACTTTGGGAACTCATTCTCTTTCATTCTCCTTCTGCCTCCTAAACTGCTGTGTTCCTTACCTGCTGCTCCCTGTCAGGAGTCTCTCCTCTTTACTGTTCTCCAGCCACTTCTTTTGTCTTCTCTGGCACCTGTTTATCATCTTTCTTCATGAGACCATCATAGTTGTCTTTCTGCTCCCCAAATGCAAATGTGATCATGTCACTCCCCACACACAGACCTAAAATTCTGTAGTGCCTCCCAGTACCTACAGGATGTAGGTACTTCTTGTTGCTGGACGCAAATTTCATCATAACCTGGCTTCTTGCAACCTGACCAGCAGAAAAGCATTCTGTGATTCAGCCATTCTGAGAAGCTTGTATAAGACCTATTGAAAGAGCAAAACATGATAAATACTAATGAGGTAATATTAAATAAGAGGGCATTCCGACAGGAGTGATTTACAGAAGGTTTAATTAATATCTCCTCTTCTTAATATTATTGAATCTTTGAATGACTTTTTCTCCTCCCCAAAGTCATTTTCCTACTTCTCTGTCTTTGCACAGCTGTCTCCTCTGTCTAGCGTGTTCATTCCCACTTGGTGAATTATTCAGCCTTCAAAATCCAACCTAAATTAATGTCATATCCTGTACAAAGCCTCCCTTTGCTGGCCTCCTACTAGTCTTTCCCTTCTGGACCAGCAAAATCCCTGGCTCCTTCTTTTATTCAAAGCATCTTATAATATGTTCACTGTAGGATTTGTCCAATTGTACTGCAGTATTTTATTAAAGTGTTCATTTCCCTCACTGGTCTGAGAGCTCCCTGAGGGCAGGAATAGTGTTTTAATCATCTCCAAATCCTCAGAATTAGCCCTTGCCTACCACACAGCAGGTTCAATGAATGATGAATTTTGTTAGGTTAAACCACATGAAATTGCCATTTTTATAGCTCACAAATGATCAAATGCCAGCAATTTCATAGGATCTGAACTATTATCCTTCAAACTTTCGATGTCATCCTCCATGGTGCTCAAAGTACCTTGCAAGCACAGTGTATTGAATCCTAGGAAAATTGCAGCAGAATAGAGTAGGAAGTCATGATGGTCAGTTTATAGATGGCCCAATAGGTTGATGGCGAAGTGGAACTGGAACCAGATATTCTTACAGTCATATTCTTCATCCTAGGGCCCGCAGCACTAGAGTCATGGAATTCTGGAGGGAGAAATAAATTCAAAGGGTCACCTGGCTGGCAGCTCCAGGCAGCAAGACACATAAATCACCCTAAAATAGTTTTCTGTCTTTTCTATCATTTGTCCAAAGTTGAAGATGATGTGCTATGTCACAATAATAATTTAATATTTCCCTTGTACACCCTCACCAGGCAGTCCATCTCTAACCCATCTCTCTCTTGCTGCCATATGTCAATTTCTGACTTTATGGAGATAAAGCAGCTGAGATGTACCCAGCATTTAATAATGAATAACCCTCCCACGACTTGCAGTCACTGGTTCTCCCCTCAGCTCTACTTCACTCTTCAGAAAAGTGCCTTCTCTTCTAAGTGTTATTCATAGGTCCTGCACACCATTTTCATCAAAACATTTCAGGATCTCCTAAATCAACATTCCCCAGTTTCATCAGACCACATTAGAAATAGAATGCTCATGATCTCCTATTTCAGTGGAATGAAATTGAGGAAACAGGGCTCCAAGATATTTTCAAGTTCCTTTTTAAATATTAAAATAAAAGCTAGAGGCAGCATCCCAGTCAGGGCATCGTTTATATCACATACAGTACAAAGATGACCTCCTAGCCTTTGCAAGGTCACATTTCTGTTTACATATCCATTATTGCAATTATCTCTCTAACCACAGACTCATAATACCCCCTCATACTTAGAACATACTGTGCTTTAGAGTCTCAAATAATAATGAAGCTTTTATTTCCTGTCCTGCATAGAAATTGGGTTTGGTTTTATTTATTGCATATGCAATCTTGATAAGGTTCTGACTACCATTCAATTTCTTATCTAATTTTTTTCTCAACACTTTAAATTCCATCCTTCTAAAGTCTTAAAACATCCTTATCTTGTCACCTCTGACCTTCTGCCCCTCAAAATTGGTGTTATTTACAGATTATATTAGAATGCTCTCAAATATCCCACCTCCAAGGTGTATTTTTTAAAAATATTCAGCACCTCAAGTGGGAAATTTCCTGATATAGTTCACCTGATATTTATCACACACTTGACACATGTTTAACCCTGGGTTAGGTACTGTCACAGCTGTCAAAGCTCATAGTCTCTCTTCCAGGAGAAAAGGTGGTTGATACTCACAAGTAGTTGACTACCAATGGGAAATACCATATGATCAAAAACATAAAGGAATAATTAAAAATCAATTTCTATATATGTTATAAGAATAAAAATGCCAAGGTTGGACTTAATCTATGATATGAAAGGTTAGAAGAATTTAAGTGTTTAAAGAAAATGAAGAGATGAAGCAATGGACCATATAAGTAATGACAGCTACAAAAGCAATTCATCTGCATTGTCCATATGGACAAATATGACCAAATAATTGACATTTCAGTCAGTTGTAACCCCTATTACTCTGCGTTGCTATTGATTGTTTATAACTGACATCCTCACCGGTTTATAGCTACAGTGACAGTGTGAACCATAATATCCTTTTATATCTGATGATTTTTAAGAGTGCCTTGTATACAGTTCTTGCTCAGCAAGTACACATTTAAGTTTCTCTTAAGAAAAGTTGGTTTGAATGAAAAAGGATGATAATGTGGAAGTGAGTGAACTCAGAATACAGAGGCCTCTGCAAGGCAAATGGACAATTTCAGTTTCATTGGGTGGAAGCTATGGAGGTCTGGCATTGACAGTGATGAAATAAAGTGATATCTGGGGAATTTACCTGAAACAATGTTCAGAATGAATTAAATGATGGAAAGAGGGGGAGTTGGAGGGGACATAGAAGGAGTTATTGTTTAATCTTCTAGTATCATTCTATCTCTTACCTTTCTGTCTTGTTCCTGTTTCTAGAACAATCTTTAGCATTTCATTATCTTAAGGCCCTGTTCAGTCCTCAGTTCATTCTCTTCTCTGTTCCCACTTCACAGTATTTAACAACTCAGCCTCTCTGCAGTATTTAACATCAACATTGTATCCTATAAAAAGAGTTCTTTTATTATATAATGATTATAACAAATTTAAACAATACTTAAAATGCAAATCAGAAAAGGAAAACTTACCTAGATCTTCTCTTTCAGAGATAATCACCATTAACACTTTCTTCCAAACCTCTCTAGTCTATTCATACATGCACAAGCAGATGGCTATGTGTATAGAGATGTACATAAATTATAGCATATACTACTCATTTTTTTACAGTAACTTGCATTGCTTTTCCTGAATAACAAGTATAAATGTCAAAAAGGATAAGACTTTTGATAGAGGCATAGTAGTCCAATGACTTATGTATTATTATTTCTATAACAAGTTCCCTAAAGAATGAGTGAGAAATTTTGTTTCAACTTTTTACCATTATAAACAAAGGTGCAGTAAACATTTTTATGCATGTATCCTTTTGCCATTACCTTTCTTCTAATGAACCTTCTCCTTAAAATCCCGTTACACATTATACACTCTTAGGTGCTATCTCGCTTGTCCATTGGCTCTAATTTCTCCTGGTTCTCCCACCTTCCCAATGGCTTCTTTTGAAATTTCTTCATGATATACATTTCCTAGCTGACCCTTTAAAAACTGCAGACTGGCTTTTTTTTCCTTGACTGATTCTTGTCCTCTTCCTACATTTTTTCCTCAACCCATCTCATTTGCTGTCATAGTTTAGAAAGCATATCCAGGACAACTACAAATGCAGGCTCTCTATTGCTGACATCTTTCCTGTTCGGATAGATACCTACTAGCTGCTGTATCCAGACATTCCATATAACTCAATATATCCAGTGTCTTGCCTCCCTCCTCAAACCTACTCAAATTCCTGCACACTTGGCCATTTAGATGTATCATGCAAAGCCTTGGGAACCATTTATTTCTCTCTCTCATCATTCTGTATCAAATCAATCACCAAGTCTGAATTCTGCCACCTAAAAATTTCATTAAATGCTTTAAGATATTTCTCAGGAAACTACTGGAAGATTACTGCACCAAAACAGGGAGTAAACCAAGGAAAGGAAGATGAGGTAACCAGAAGACCACAAGGCCCCAGGAAGGAGAAGGGGAGTCCCACAGTGACAGGGAGAGAAAGTCAAGGCAACAGCTGCTCAACCTGCCTAGGTCAGAACCCATCCAAGGTGGAGCAAAATGATGGAAGAGTCTTGGAGAGATATTACCAAAGGGAAAGTGAAACTGTTAGAACAAACAGTGTGTTTGAACATGCAGGGAGTCTGGCAAAAGTTATAGACTAAAGATTTTTTTCCTGCTTTGCAGGAAAAAATGTAAGTATATATATATTTCCATATATATGCATATATGTATATATACATACATATGTGTGTGTGTGTGTGTGTGTGTGTGTATATATATATATATATATATATATATATATATATATATATATGGAAATGTCATTCAAGCCTACATGGCTCAACCCCAACTAATAATTCCATAATCATAATATTGTCAGCATTGAATATTGATTGATATAATTGGAGGTAAGTATATAACTATACTGGACAATGAAACAAACGAAACTGTGGCCCATGGAGAAATGGAGTTTCTAAGAAACCTAATTCTCATCACCCATTTTAAGAATATGACTACATAATAACTAAAAATGAAAACCAAGAAGCAGCATTTAAAGAAAACAACCAAAAGGACCAACCTCGGAGTAGAGGGGACAGAAGTGGAATACAGAACAAAGGACTCCTGTTTTTCAACATGCTTCCAAGGCTACTATTTGCCTTCCTAGAGCATAGACGTACATGTATCACTTTGATTTAAAAAAATAGAAAGAATGGTTGGGAAGAATCCAAATATCTACCAGCAGAAAAAAGGTTAAATAAAAATATTTCCTACATATGTTTAAAAATAAGATATAGCCAAAAAACACATGAAAAAATTCTCACCATCTCTAGCAATAAAGGAAATGCAAATTAAAACCACACTAAGATTCCACCTCACCCCTGTTAGAATAGCCATCATTAGCAACACCACTAACAACAGGTGTTGGCGAGGATGCGGGGAAAAAGGAACCCTCTTACACTGTTGGTGGGAATGTAAACTAGTACAACACTCTGGAAAAAAATTTGGAGGCTACTTAAAAAGTTAGACATTGATCTACCATTTGATCCAGCAATACCACTCTTGGGGATATACCCAAAAGACTGTGACACAGGTTACTCCAGAGGCACCTGCACACCCATGTTTATTGTGGCACTATTCACAATAACCAAGTTATGGAAACAGCCAAGATGCCCCACTACTGACGAATGGATTAAGAAAATGTGGTATCTATACACAATGGAATTTTATGCAGCCATGAAGAAGAACGAAATGTTATCATTCGCTGGTAAATGGATGGAATTGGAGAACATTATTCTGAGGGAGGTTAGCCTGGCCCAAAAGACCAAAAATCATATGTTCTCCCTCATATGTGGACATTAGATCAAGGGCAAACACAACAATGGGATTGGACTTTGAGCACATGATAAAAGCGAGAGCACACAAGGGAGGGGTGAAGATAGGTAAGACACCAAAAAAATTAGCTAGCATTTGTTGCCCTCAACACAGAGAAACTAAAGCAGATACCTTAAAAGCAACTGAGGCCAATAGGAAAAGGGGACCAGGAACTAGAGAAAAGGTTAGATCAAAAAGAATTAACCTAGAAGGTAACACCCACGCACAGGAAATCAATGTGAGTCAACTCCCTGTATATCTATCCTTATCTCAACCAGTAAAAACCCTTGTTCCTTCCTATTATTGCTTATACTCTCTCTTCAACAAAATTAGAAATAAGGGCAAAATAGTTTCTGCTGGGTATTGAGGGGGTAGCGGGGAGAGGGAGGGGGTGGAGTGGGTGGTAAGGGACGGGGTGGGGGCAGGGGGGAGAAATGACCCAAGCCTTATATGCACATATGAATAATAATAAAAAATAAAATAAAATAAATAAAAATAAGATATATATATGAAAGAAATCAAAAAGTGTCCAAAATATACTTTATAGAATTTTATAGATTATCTGATTTTCTTCCCACCTCAACATTAATAATGTCATTTTTCAGAACAAAACAAATTAAAAGAACAATAACCAAACCATCAATGATTTAGGGGGTGAAATTTCATTTTCCATATTATATACTTCAGTAATGTTTGAATTTTATATAGAGAAAATGTTTTGTTTTGTTGGTTTCTGGTTACAATTTATAACAAACAGATATTTATCATATTCACCACACCCATTTCACTCCGGATACCCCTGCCCTGAAAGCCTTTAAGTGGTTTGTTGACAGCCTCAGAATAAAGTCCAAGCTCATCGGGATGGCATTTGAGGCTTTCCGGGAGGATCCCTGCTGACAAAAACTGTTTATACCTGAGCCACTTCTGCCTCGCACACAGGGGTTTCCTGTATGTCTGCATGTTATCCTTGTGCTGCCTCTACTTCTGCTCAAGAGCCACATTCCTGTCCCTCTGCTGACTGACTTCCTAAACCTCCTCAGGCTCCAGCCTGGTCTAGGCATCACCTGCTTCTGGAAGCTTCTCCTAACTCCTGAGCTCCCATCTCTAACCCCCACTATGAGCTTCTGAATGATCTACCCACCAGAGGAATCACTACATTGCTCAAAAATCACTTTTTTTTATACTAGCTTCCTGTCAGTAAACTGTTCACTACATAAGGACGGGGCAATGTTTCATTCGTTTTTACATCCTCAGAGCTTAGCGTCGTGTCTGGAATCTAGCAAACATTCAATACACGTGTAGGTGAGTTGAATAATTCAGGCACGAATTGATGAGAATTTGTCGTACATCCACTTGAGTCAAACACATTCTTGATCTCTACTCTTAAGAGACAGAACACTGTGAAAAACATCTGTGCAACTGGCCATCTCTACTCTGGTATCCTAGGAGATGGGAGAATGGTAGGGAGCAGGCACCACTGTCCATGGACCAGCTTACACATGCACACACCAGCGATCACATGCCAGCTGGTGGAGAGGGTGAGAGCAGGCCACCTGTGAGGGTGAGTGACAACCTCACTGCTCATTAGCATTGCCACATCCTGGACCTGAGATGCCATCCCCATGTCATCTTTGCCACACAGGAATGAAGTACTTCAGAAGATTGACCTTTTCTAGCCAATGAATTGATCTTTCATCTAGAGCTGTATCACTTCATATCAATCTGATTCAGCACTGGTAGGCTTACTTTGCTTGTTATGATTGTCAAAGAAAGCCAACAATATCTTTATATAGGTCCAAACAGATTTGATCTGTGACCATAGTTTTCAACCCTCACAAGCCCATGGACTCAAATGGGCTCCCACTAATGGTAATAATCTGCCTCCATCACTCTTACCTCATAGTATTCTCTCCCTGTCTCACTCTTCTGCATCCATACTGAGCCTCTCTCTGTTCCTGTACACTGTTAGCATCATATCCTATAACTTAGTAAAGCCAAAAATATAAATATCAAATAGTCAATGTTTAGGCATATTTTAATATTATATTTTCTTGGTAGAAGTAGAATGTATTTGATCAATAAACTCAATAAGCACTAGATTTAAAATAAAGAGTAGATAAAAATGAGTCTCTACAGGACCCTTAGGGAGGAAGAATGGGACTAGAAGCTATACTTTTAAAAATACATCCTGCCTTACTTGGTTTGATTTTCATGCCACATAGATATTTTATGCCATTATAGGACAAAAATTTAAAAAGTAATCCCTATAAATGAAAATGGCCAATGTGGTGGCTCTCACCTCTGATCCTAGTTATTCAGGAGACAGAGATCAAGAGGATCACAATTTGAGTCCTTCCTAAGCAAAAAGTCAGTGAGACCCCAACTCAACAAATAAGCTGACCATTGTGCTCCACACCTGTCATCCCAGCTATGCAAGAGTCCAACAGAGGAGGATCATGGTCTGAGGCCAGCTCTGGGCAAAAATACAAGACCCTATCCAAAAAGTAATTAATGCAAAAGAGGGCTGGGGCAATGACTCAAGTGATAAAGGGCCTATGTAGCAAGGACAAGATCCTAACTTCAAACCCCAATACCACCCCAAAAAATAAAAACAAAAAAACACACAGGAGATTTTCCAAATCTCTGTGTAATAAACACAGTGGTTTTACTGTACAATCCCTAGTGCAATATATATTAATAAGAAAATTAAGTGCAGGAAAGAAATCTTAAACTTTTTCTAGTTTTCTTGTTACTAGTGTTGGTGTTTCCATTTAACACTATTGTACATATAGTGTGGAGTAAAAAAAAGGGAGGAGGTTAATAATATTGGTATATTGAAAGCAGTATTTGTGTTTAAGTAAAAGGAGATAGAGATAAAAGATTTATAAGACTAATTAAAAATTAATACTAATAATCTGATTAAAAGTTCTACAATTGAAATGCAAGCATCAGTATACACTCATGACATATTTTGTCTTTAAAATGAAAACTATATTACCTAATTTTGTCCACTGAAAAGGCTTTGAAGAAACATTAACTACTTCAATGGCAATGAGATCCCATGGATGTCAGATTGTGGCCTCTAAATACCATATCCCAGTAAAGGAATCAAGGATCTTTGGAGAAATGGCTGATTCCAAACTGGGATGAAAAAGTACAAGATGGGTCTGAGGTATTTTGCCCAAGCAAATAGCTTGGCAATAAGAGTCATATAAAAGAAGCCAACTTCAATAAGAGAAATAAGTGCAAAATCAAGTATGTTTTTAATTATGGAGTTCAAATTAACTAAAAGAACAAAAATCATATTGGTCACCTTTGGAGGCTGCTCAGTAGCCAAATTATTGCTACTGGTAAATAAAGAGAAATAATTGCACATGTATCCTTTTATAAAATCATCCCTCAGAAAACAAAAAAACTGATAACAGGATATCGCTTTTTTTTTAGTGCTGCTAGGGCCTGATGCTTGCTAGGCAGGCACTCTACCACTTGAGCCACTCCACCAACCCAAGGGCATCACTTTTATGCAAATATTTTAGCTAATAATAAATGAAGAACAAAGAATATTTCTAATATGCAGCTTCAAATGAATTAGTCTAGTCTATCATAATCACTTGAGAGAGAGAGAGAGAACCAACTATTATATATCAACCAATGGAAAAACACAACATTGTCTATAAGTTACTCTTGCAAAACAAAATAAAACAAAATTCTAAATCTGACCAAGCATGTAAGTCCAATTACCAACTTATAAAAAAAATTCAGGAACAGAAGACAATGTTAAATGGATTACAGGAAACAAAAAGCAAACTTCAAAGTCTGAAAAATGTTGTAGTATTGGGGGGGAGCTTCTTCAAAGAAATTTCATAGAAAGGAAACATATAGATTAAAGGAAATGCAAGAGTCATATAAAACAATTACAGTTGGTAGAGTTTGTTTGGATTCCAACTCAAAAATTTTTTTAAATTTAAGACCACATGATGGCCACTTATATGTGGATTATAATAAGTTGATCTCATTGAAGTTGAGAGAGTAGGATGAGTACCAGAGGCTGGGGGGTGAGGAGGGAAGAGGGATGGAGAGAAGTTGATCAAGGGGTAGGAAGTTACAGTTGAATAGAAGTAAGATGTTGCAGTGAGCTATTGCACAGTAGGGTGACTATAGGTGTTTTGTTGTTTTTGTTTGTTTGCTTGTTTGTTTTCCAGTGCTAAGGATGAAACGTAGGACCTCACACATGCTATGCAAATGTTCTACCAATGAGCTACAATCCCTAGCCCAGTAGGGTGGCTAGAGATAAAAAATTATGTACGATATACCTCACAAAGCTAGGAAAAAAAGTGTTTGAATGTTTTCACAATAAAGAAATACTAAATTTTTGAGGTAATAAATATGTTTAACTGTTACAAAATGTATACATGTCTTGAAATATCACATATAACCCCAAGCATGTATACTTTTATGTATTTATTTAAAATAAATTTAAATTTAAAAAATTTTAAAGATAATTCGGGATACTATGAACACTATAGTGCATACTGGGGGTAATGAGGAATTAAGTTTCTTGACTTGCAAATACCTTTATGCTTTATCTTACTTTTTAAAAGAGTTCTTATTTTTTTAAGAGGTACATTGTGAAATATTAACAGGTAAAATTACATGATATGTGGGATTTTAGGTGAAATATGACTATATGCTGCAAGATGTTTGTTCAAACTGACTGACAGATATTCTGAAGTTCATTATGCTATTCTTTCTATTTTTCACATTTGAAATTTTCTATGACAAGTTTTTATTTTTAAATATGTGCATGTGTCAACAAAAAGAACGTGTCTGGTATTAAAGAGACATCTTATACCTATTCTCATTGCAGTGCTAATATTGTATACACATGTATGTAAATGGAAAAGTGAGACCTGTTGAAACTATTCCAGAAATGGGAGGAGGGGGATAAAGGGGAATGATGGAAGGGGTGAATTTGTGATATATTTGATACATTGTAAGAACTTTTGCAAATACCACCATGTACTACCAGCACAACAACAAAAAAAGATGCTTACAACTAAAAGAGCCAACATCAGATAAATGTAATAACAAAATGTGGTATAGAAATACACTGGAATAGTCAGACTTCAGAGGAAAGAAATTTAGACACCTGCTACAACATAGGTGAAGCATAGGGTATGAGACTAACTGAATTAAGCCTGAAATAAAATGACAAATATTGTTGATTCTGTTTATATAAGGTAACTAGAGTAATCAAATTTATAGAAACAGAAAGGAAGATGGGGCTGCCAGGGCTGGAGGGAAGGGTAGAATGGAGAGGGGTTGCTTCATGGGCACAGGTTTCAGTTTTATAAGATAAATCATAACCTGTTAAACTCTGTACTTAAAAACAGTTAGAATAGTAACTTTTATATGATGTGTATTTTACCATAACTAAAACTTTTTAAAAGAATAAGTTCAGCTCAGCAAGATTATGGAAGGACAGGCATAATAAAAAGGAAGAAGTTATATAAATAAAGACAATCTTAGAATCATACAACAGAGAAATAAACTTACGTGGAGTTGGGTGCATAAGTAGAGGACAAATGTTGGAAGCTCATGGAAAAGCCAATGAGTTATAGAGTAAAAGAGGGATAAAAGGAGCCAGCGAGTCCTGGACCAGCTTAGGTCCTATAGGCATCTGTTCCAGTTCACAAGGAGAGCTGGGTACCCAAGCTGCATGTTCAGTATCTACGTTGGCTCACTGTGATGTTGTTGTAATTGCCTGCAGAGCTCATTCTCCTGCAGACTGATGTTGCTATGGGCTGGTAGTGACTCAGCCAGCACGGCACCTGACTCTTCTCCCACCCTCTCACTATGACTCATAAGTGTCAAGATTCCCTGCAATCAGCAGACTACGAAAGATAGGGAGTTTAAATTGCCTTTAAAGTTGCTGGATTAATTTTAGCATCTTAAGTTGGAGATGGTGTATGAGCATTAAGATTGAAATTTTTCCTCCAAAGTTGATAAATAAGACTTTATGCATAAATACTTAAATAACTTTTCAAAACATCAAGTATTCCACTAAAAGATAATAAGGTATTCAGGCCAAGAAAAGGATACTTCATATAATTGGCAAAAACAAACTATTATAAAACACCAATTAACATCTTTGAAGGCTCATGTATAATAAATTTTTATATAATGTAATTAAAAGGAAAAAATAATGCAGATTAAGCACTAAAACTAAAATGGGTGTCAGCACTCCTAGTAAAAACATCATGGTGTACTCTATGTTCAGAACAAGTGTTTAAAACTAATGAACAAATATGCATTCAAAGAGATTTAGTAGCTGAGAAAATTGAAAACGGATTCTGAATTATTTCTATTCTAGGTCATCTGTTCTAAGGCCCTAATGAAGTTAAATAGTGCAACTAAAATTGTAATTTTAGTTGGATGACTAGAGGTTTTATAAAATATATCTTTGCTTCTAGAGTAATTAATTGAGCTGAAAAGGAAGGGGAATGACTAAGGAATATTGAGAAATGAACAAAAGTATCAAAAATAATAGATACTGTCTAAGGTTTTTTTCAGGCTGTGTCTGCATGTTCTTAGTGTATTTTAATGGAATATCTTTGTTAACATCAGTTGTTCACCTCTAGCCAACAGCTCTGCCTCTAAGATATTTTCTGTTCATGCCAGGACCATGAGCGTCTACACAACAGGAAATTCTACTCAAAGTGCTCGACGGGGTGGGCATTATAAGAGAGGGGCACTGGCAGATCCAGGACAGGGAAAATTCTAATGACCAAAACAGAATTCAGATTATGAACATATATTATTAATGCAAGTGACATCAGAGAATAAAGAACCATCTTTTAGGTGCCCTTTGCTCTGAATTCCCTGGGACCCTAGACCTCAAGTGTTGCCCTAGTCAATTTATCACAATTATTGATTTATTTGTCCATCATCGCCTAAAGACTATATATGCTTCCTAAAACCACCCCTTGACTTATTCAACTTTGTAATTCTGGTCCCAATACAGTGTCTTGTATATAGAAGATATTTAATAATTGTTTTTGACTATCTACTTAAATTGAATAATGTTAGAATCATTAACAAATACTGTCTTAGTCCTGATTTTTATTGTGAGCTTAAGATCTGTATTTCCAGAAATACAGATTCTGGAAATTCCAGATTTTACGTATGTATGCACATACGTAAAAATGAACAATAATAATAAAAAGATCTGTATTTCCAACTGGGTGTTGGCCATCCCTACCTGTCTGCCTCAAAGACACTTCAAATAACAGATGCAAAACCAAATCCACCAATCTTCCCACTCTACCTGTACTTCCTTCTTCTTCCTATTCCTTTCCTCAAGAAAGTCCTGAAGTTCAAGCAGGCAGAGAAGCTCAGAGCAGTAGCAGACAGTCATGAAAGAAATATATCTTTCTAGCCTACAAGCTGAACAGATTGATAATATGTAAAAATGGAGAACTCAACAATAACCTCAAACATTTGCTAAGAAAATGTGATGTTTATGTATGGGTTTTTATCCTTACACTCCTTCCTTAGGGAACTACCCTAACCAATTCCCTTAAGGTTCTATTGGGGCTGCTAATCACAGGTCTTCACTCCTCTTGATCACACTGGCCAATCAGAACCTCTCTTTCTCCAACCAGCATATTGAGTAGAGAGGAATAGGGAGACAGTTGCAACTATGCCAACTTAAAAGTTTGATAACTCAAACTTTTCTCTAAAAAATTCTAAAGCTGGTCTAACTGCTCTTCCTGAGGTCTGGGAATACCCTTCTTAAGTCTGTGAGCTCCCAGTCTCCATTCACTAAACCCTTTTCTACTTCTTCAGAGTCTATTCCTGCAATGCAAACATCAAAGAACCCTGATACAAAGGAAAATTGAAGGACACTCAAATATGTTCACTGATCTTTTAGGTTGTTTTCAAAATGGCTACAGAAAAGATACATGTGAAAAATTTACAATGAAATCCAGGACTTGAGACTATAAAAAAGTAATAATAGAATTCACAAAAGTGGAAGATTTGAGGGAAAAAAATGTGTGTATATATACATATATAGATTCTCTCTCTCTCTCTCTCTGTCTCACACACACACAGACACACACACACACACACACAATAAGAAGGAAAGGGAAACATCTACAGAAATCATTACAAATATCAAAGAGTTTGGGATGGGAGGAGTCCTTATTTTCAAAAGACATACCAAAAAATGGAATAAGGAACTGGGAATCAAGGCCGAACACAAAAGATCTTGCATGAACAGAATTTCAAAGCTCAGATCATAGTGAAACCTGCTGATATTTGTAGTTATGCACAGAAGTTAAGAAAAAGAAAATGCTAAAAGAAAATTAAAAAGATATTTAGAAAAAGAAAATAGCTAACATTTATAAACACCTATTATTGTCAGGCTCTATACTGAACATTTTACAAAAAATTACTCATTTGTGCTTAAAAAAAAGGAAGGAGAGAGGATTAGAAATACAGATGGCCAGGTTCTCTGTTCAAGGTCATCGGTAAAATACTAACAGAAGTTAGTATTCCTCTAAACTAGAAGAATCATAGTGTCTTGTCTGCTTTGACACTTAAAACCTCCAATGGAGGCGGTTCTAAGCACTTCTGAAAATTACTCCTCAAAAGAGTGTGGTCAAAGTCCAATCTGCCTAGATACCTACTTTGAGAGGTTTAGGTTGCCAACTTTAAGCAGAGCAGCCTAGCTCTTTGCCTCCAGACAATGGTATGATTTTCTTCTAACCAGTACCCTCTGTCTTACCCACCACTTTACATCCTTATACCCTCTACAGTCTGGTGAGGGTTTAGTAAGGTCCAGTTTTGCACATGTCTCTTTCCCAAAATCTCCATCTGAACAATCAATTACCCAATTTTCAAAAAAATATTGTAGGAGACATTTAGGGTATACTCATATTTGTGATGAGTGGAACGCTCTCAAGCCTGTTGTCAGGGCAGAGGCCCCTCTTGCCAGGTATAATGGCAACAATGCATATATCCACATATTTCTTAAACTGCAGCATGCAAAGCTGAACTCAGCATATCAATGTAATCTGACCAGGTCAGGATGTATTGGGCAATGACTTTCTATGATCTCCTCTCTGTTTTCGCTGTGTGGCTCAAGATTAGTATATGCTTTAACAGTCACACCACATTGTTGGCTCAAATGAAGTTAAGAAGTCCTGCTTTTATAGGAGCTTCTACTAAGCCAGTTCTCTCCCAGTCTGTAACTGATAGTTTTGACTGTCAATGCAGGATTTTACATGTATTGCTATTACATCTCACCTTATTAGCTTTGGATTTTTATATCATTTGTGGTATTCTCTATTCTATCCTGGGAAAATTAGCAAGCTTATACTCCAATTTTCATTCAGGTATTTGATTAAAGTGATAAGTAAGGTAAAAACCAGGTATGGAATCAATGAGGGACGCTTAGAGAGAGTGGGTTTCAACCAGCTTGTTTGAAATGTTATTTCCGACTATTAGTTTTGCCACATGAATGGACATCTGGGGAAGATATGAGAAGAATTCAAGCAAAAGTTAAACAACACTGAGCAAAGGAGGCCATAGAAAGAATGTTTGGATAAGTATACTTCTGAGAACACCGCTTTCCATAATTCCATAATTGTTGGATCATAGGCGAAGAGTTTTGGGGGAATATCTCCTCAGACCTCAAAGCCACCTGGGATTTCTGTAGAAATCCTCCTATGCCCCCAAGCTAGGTAATAGCTACTCTGTAAGACCCATACCCTCCACTTCATCTCTCTTATTTTTCTTGTCACATCTCATATTTTATTATAGTCATTGACAGAATGGTCTCGTGTCACCATTACAAGCTCCTGGTACTCAAGAACAACATTTTATTAATCTGTATTTCTCTTGTATCTATGGAACCCAATTTGTGCCTTAGAGGTATCAAATTGCAGGTAGGAAAAAAAAAAGAAGGTGGGTTGGGCTTTTGAACCCAGGAGACAGACTTTGAAGTCCAGGTGTGAAGTGTCACACCTGAGAGGGTACTGCATGAACGCAGAGCTCTGTCCATCCCCTCTCCGTGCTCAGAAGTTGGCACAGCGTTCAACATAGTAGTTGCTCAGTGAGCACCATAGAATGATGAATGAGTTGATCCTTCTTCTGAGAAAGAATTCACTTAATCTGTTTTCTGGATAGGACTAAAAGAAAAGAGAAAGAGAGAGAGAGAGAAAACAGCAGAATCTGACATCCTCTGAAAGTACAAGACATACTCCAAGCCAAATGTCTCAAGTGTTTGAGGAGCTCATTCCCAAACCTGACTTAGAACTGCCCAACTCAGAATAATTCAGAGGTTTGACATCCCACTCCCCTGCCCCGTCACTAAGATCTTCCCCCTCCTACCTTGTGAGTCAAACTTTGGGCTTGACAGACTTAGCAAATGAAAATGCAGGCATCCCAGAAAAACTTGAATTCCAGGTTAAAGAAAAATTCATGGGAAAGTTGTTCTTATGTGAAGCTCAGAGCTGCTGGGTGCCTGTATTTCATCAGGCAGTCTTGCTCTGGAGGCACACTCTGTGTTTGCCTTCCATGGGGTGGCCCTTCCTCCACTGTCACTGGGCACCTGCTGAGACTCATCACCATTACCATTAAATCTAGTGTCTGATGACTGTTGCACAGGTAACATCAAATGTCAAAGCACCATTCATTAGTAACTGCACACCATTTGCTAGAACATTAGATCCCATTTAGCCCTTGCCTCATATTAGAGAGGTAACAGAAACAGAAAGAAATGTGCACAGAAGTCATTGTCAGAGCCAGAATTATGATGTATGAATTTGGAGGCTCTCTGGGTTATATCATCTCTCCGTGGAGGACTACATTCTCCTCCAAAGTCCTTCCTCTCTTAGAAGTATTAAAATAACCTGAAGTCCCTTGCGGATGCAGTTAAGGGACAGAGGAGGGAAAGCAATAGTACTGTTAGAAGGAAGCATCTTTGACACTTGGGCTTTCCAGTGAGTGGCTTCTGTGACCCAAGATATCTAAGTTTGTTTGTAGCCCAACTTGGTATCAGAAAGCCAACTCCAAAATCCTTTTAGAAAGCACCTCAGGCAAGAGAATAAACACCTGCAACTTCCTCACTGCCTGCTCCTGTGTGCCTCTGTGTTGTTCTTTGTGCCTTGAGGCACAAAGAAAGAAAAAAGGAAAGGCGACACAACATGGTGGTTGTTGATTTTTTTTTCAACCTCTAGGTCTCTTAAACACTTTGAGTGACACTTAAAAATGGCTTACCTTTTGAAAGCTGTTTTTGTGCTAAAAGATCACTATCTTAACCTGGAGGCTCTCTCTCCAGCCCCTCCAGGATTCAAAACATCTCTCAGTAAAACCATTTGCTTTTAAAAGCATATTCATGTCTTAAAAGAAACTCAAGCCCTAACTTCTCATTTAGACTCTGAATACATTTACTTTGGATTGGGTTCTGCAAAGAGGACAACTCAAGAGACATTGCTTAGTATTTGGAAACAAGTCTTCAGGCGATCCAATCTGATTGCTTGATCCAAAGATTTCATTATTGATATGCAAACAGATTTTTAGCTTCTAAAGCCTCTTGCTGCAATATTGTGGGGAGTCATTCCATTTCATAGCAAAGCCAGAGGGATGTGAGTTCTGTATGAAGGTAACAGAAGGGTGCATATAGAATTGAACCAGTGTTTCTTCATTGGAAATTGTGCCACAATTGTATAAATTCTAGTCCTCTATAAATGTTATTGATGACTCAGAACATGGCAATTGTAGAGGAATTTTACCTGATCAAGCCATAAACACATGGCTTCTGTGTTGTTAAGTACTTGACAACAGATACCAAGCTCCAAGAGTATGTATTTTTGACCTTGGGGTATACTCATTTGGAAATACCTTCTTCTTACAACTGCCAAGATATTTGGCAAATAAACTAAATATTGCAGCAAAAGAAAACAGCATTTTAAAGCCTAGTCCGATGTCTTTGCTTTTCTACCCTGGAGGCATGTTGATTTCACAGCTGAGAGCCCCTCTCCTAGCAGGAACTCTTTGGGGTCAAATTCCTGATATACAGAATTTGTATATCAGAGACTGAAAACTAAATAACCATGTTCTGAACAGCCTCCTATCTTACTCTTCTTTTGGAAATAAATTTGCAGTGTTTGATATTAATAAAGAAAAATTAAGACAATGTTAGAGAATCATGTAACATGGATGCAAACAATGTAGGTTTCAAAAAGTTCCGATGAGAATAAGACCACAGGCAGAGAATAACATGACGCTTGTAAATTAGCCTGGCTAGATGCAGAATTTCTGTTCACAGCCCACTGGGGCTGTGCATGAGGGGAACTGTGTGACAAGCTCCAAATCACTTTTCTGCAGTCTCAGGAGGCAAAGTAGTGTAAAGCTAAGACTGCCGAAGCTGCCATACCTTTCAAGGAATGAGCTCGAGATGGACCCTCCAGTGACAGCTAGTCAAAGAAAAGCCATCAGATACACTTCAAAACGAAGTCTCCATCCCCATCTCTGTGGCTGCGACCAAACCTGTCCTGTCTCTGCCAACAATTGGCCACAGGACAGAAGGTCATCAACAGTACAGCAGTGATGCTTCTTAGTGGCCCCACCCTGGTGGAGGTGGATTTGTGCGTGCCAAGGAGGGTCATCTCCTTTTGCAGAGCACAACTTCCCTGGCTGGCACTGTGAGAGACGAACATGGAATACAGATGCAAAGCTGAGGAGCGACTAGGTAGAGCCTCACTCTGACATTGCCCCCACAAAGGAGCGTGCTGGCAGCATTCTTCACGGCTTTGGGTTTACACGGCTCAGCTCAGAGGTTATTGATTTTCGTCAGTTGTACCATGCAATTCAGGGAACCAAAATCCCCTTCTGGGTAAGATGTTTTCGTTTGCAAATTGCTGTTGAATAGGCTCAAGCAGCACGGAATCTTAGGAGGGTGGAGGGTTCCCAGCCATGCTGTCTTCCGGTCCTCAAAGCTGGCTCCAAGGCAGAGTGGAGAAACATGTGCCTGCTCAGGCCGGGCCCCCAGCCTGGCAGGAAGTGGGCTCAGCAGGATCAACATCTGTGGGCCACACTCTATTTGCTTTTGGAGGTGCACTGATCTCACATTCAGCTTGGGGTCTGTCTTGAGTGGAAGAAAATTTCCCTCGTACTGCCTTCTGCATGCGCCAAGACAAATGCTGACTGGCTTGATATCCCCAGTGCTAAAAACATCAAGATGAAAATGAATTCCCCTCTCTCCTGGATTCAGTTCAAACACAGCAAGTTGCACAAGCTCTCGGGACCACTACCCTTGCCAATGGAAAATGAAAACCAATTTGGCTAGATAATAAAGATCCATGAACATATTTCTTTTTTCTTAATCTGCCAGGAATTTGATGCTCCTGCAGGGATGAGAGTGAGGTAGTCAGAGCCACTTTAAGGGGAAAAGTGTTGAGGCTGAAAGAATGTTATTTGTTCCATTTCAGTTTTTGCTGAAGAACTGCAATGCTTGATTCAGACCTGCAGCAAGAAAGACTCAGGAGTGAGAACTTTATGCTACCAAAGGCACACGCCCATGGTACTGACAGCAGAAAAGAACATTTCTGTGGAACTAGGTAGACATATTTCTGTGGAACTAGGTCCCACACAACAGAATCAAAGTCAGAAATATTTTGAATTCTAAAAAAAAAATTTTTGCAGCAAGTTTTTAATAAATGCCTCAGATCAAAAAAATATGTAATAAAGATGACTGAAGGAATGTCAAATGATAAATGCATTGATTGAATGCCTGCTACCTGCCATGTGTGTTTTAAGTGCATTGTGGGTATCAATATATTCTGAATTCCATATAAAAGATACAGAAACTAAGGGACAGAGAAGAGTGTGATTTGCCCAAGGTCACCCAGTCAGCAAGTGGCAATGCTAGAATTTAAACCCACGCAGTCTTTCACTAAGACCTGTGCTGCTAATCACTCAATTTTACTTCCCCTCAGGAGCTCTAAATTGTGTTTCTCCCACTCTGACAGATGTAATATGATGATATAAGCATATAAGACATAGCATTTTTAGGGCGTCCTCAATTTTTAACACCCCTCCTGATTTTATGGTGAAATAAAGCAAATAGTGTCACATGCTTTATTTTTCAGTATGCAATCTATTAAAAGTACTTTTGTCAGAGCAATTAAATCAGCCATTTAAAGTCATAATATATATAGCTAATATGACTATTTAATTGGACATTTAAAGACTCAGTTTTTTCTAAACTCCCATTTCAAAGTTAGTATTAATAAAGTCAGTCAATACTACTAAAGAACAAATATAGCCACTGTATTTCTATTATTGAAAATAGAAAACAAAATATAAAATTTTAATTTTCTTTAAATGAATAGTGTCAAGAAATTTATTTGTAATGACCCAAGCCTTGTATGCACATATGAATAATAAAACAATAAAAAAAAAGAAATTTATTTGTAACATTGCTCTGTCTTTGATTCAGTGATCACAAGTCTGATATTATTGACAGACATACACAGCTCTTTCTTCCTCTGTATAATACAATGTAGATGTATGTCACACATACCCTTCATCTGCCCTTGCCTTCTAGCATATTAAAAATTTATTCAAGGGTAAAATTAAAAAATAAACAGAAATAGCTATAATTATAAGTTGCATAGTCATTTGTAATCACAGCTACAACAGCACATCAGTAACGATCAAAAGAAATCATATCAGAATGAAAAAGAATGAAGCTAGATGATATAACCATGAGTTGGCTCCAATCTCATGGGAAAAAAATAAAAAAAGAATTCCAGAGCTCTGATATTTTATAATTATTAACCAATTGGTTATGATGAATTTCATGACTTGTCACAACACATGTGGACCTTTCTTCCTAGTCCAAATCATTTTCTATGGAGTTTATCTCCCTCCTGAGTATACTGGAGCTTAATAATTTTGACATCTCAGTGGTAAAGCACCCTAAGGCTGTCACCTGTCTCTGGGTGTTTGTCATCAACATGCCTGAGAGCATGCTATCTCCTCTGTCATTGCTGGGAGGCAGAGAGATCAGAAATGAGCTGGGATGGTCACAGAGCAAAGGAGGCGGTATTCCTACTGAGAGAAGACTCAAGAAATGATTCAAGGGCTTTCACTTCAAAGCGAAGATTAGAACATGGTTGTTGACTTCTTACTCTCTAGAGCTGATTTTGGCTACAGTAAAGTCAAAGTCAGAGGCAAAGTCATGGTAGAAAACCCTGAGGAAAAGAGTGATTATATAGCAGGTCTATCATGAATATATGTCATAATTAGAAAGCTCTGAAAATACCCCTTTCTCTCTCTCTTGTGTGTGTGTGTGTGTGTGTGTGTGTGTGTCCCTCCCACCCCGCATCTAGCTATGAATCTCAAAAACATGATGGATTTTTTTGGCATAAAATTAACAGTCTTAAGGATGAAAAACCCTTGGGAAATCCAAGAACAGGAAATTATCCAACCTCTACAAGGCAATTAACAGTCAATCAAAGTATATCTATTTGCTTTTTATAAAAAAGTCTTTTTGAACTTTCATTGTTTACATGACTGCATTGAATTTTTATGAAGCCATAATAGAAACTTACTGACTCATCTACAGAACTCAAATTGATTCAGAAAATGCTGGGAGGAAGATCTCAGCTGGGTATTTTGGGTCTTCTCATGAAAGAGAGAGTTTCAGCAGCTTTTTAAAACACATCCTGAAAACTCGATCCATCACTTGAGAGCTATCTGGGGGTTTATTTTATTTTTTATTTTTATTTTATTTTATTTTGCAAAGCTGTAGCTAGATTTTCTCCTGTAGTTAATCACTTAGTGACAGTCTTTGTTCTACCTTGAAATAGCACAGACAACAATGCACATCACCACTGAAAAATTCATTTGCCAAGCACAGTAGCACCCGTGAATCACGGGGCTGTTGAAAGATGGGTTTTTAACTTGCTACTGAAGCACGACACAGGACTTGTGTCTGAGCCAGCAGGTGTTTTGCTTTCCGAGCAGATGTGAAATGTGTTCTCTTCCATTGGTGATGGGCCACAGGAGGTTGGGACAACCGGCTTGGTTTAATTCAAAGTCACCTGAAGCCTTGTTTGAAGTTCATTAAGACCATTCAATTCAATTCCACAAACATTTCAGAGCTGCCTCCTGCAAGGAGGAATGTGGCCTGAGGACTTTGAGTATCTCAGTCACCATGAGACCCTGGGGACTGTCACCCTAGCAGCACCACTACACAATCGCCTTTCACGAGCCTCTGGAATTGACCAGGCAGAGAAGTGAAAACCAAAGCACATCTCAGTAGCCCATGTCCTGAAACTCATGGAACCACACTTTTTAGATCAAAAGCTAGGAAAGGAGAAGTCAAGGACTTAATGCACCATTCTCTTTGAAGACCCTTTCCTTGCACATCAGTTTTTGTAGCCATGTGACTTTTATGCTACTGTATTTTCTCTGTGATAACTTACTGTTTTCTAGACTAAGTATAAGCTCATTTTTAACCTAGTTCTAATTTTTAATTAGAACTTTAAAGTTTTAATATCTTTCATTTGTTCTCAAAGTCTAATAATAATAGTACATAGCCATCACTGCACTTGATCAGAACCAGGGCCTCAATGAAGCACTTTAATATATTACTTCATTGTTTCCTCACTCTACCCCTATGATGAGGTTACAGTGTCACTTTTATACATGATGGAAGTGAAATTAAGTAACTTGTCCCAAGTCCACACTGAGGTTTGAGCGTTGCCTGACTCTCTTCCTCCTTGACCCATTCCTTCTCCCATATTATTCATCTCACATTCTCCAGCCTTTTGGTTTCCCACTCATTTGCTTCCTTTATACTTTCGGCTCCGTATGAACCCACCAGCAGACCCATTCCCTGAACTTTGCCAGTCTCAAGTTCCTGCCCCTACTCTGGGGTCTCCGTCCTCACTCCAGGCCACAGCCATCAGTGTCTGACTTTGCTGCTTCCCGGGACACTGACAGTGTCTGGAGACATTTTAGTGACAACTGGGCAGGCAGAGGTGCCAATGGCATCTTTAGGTGGAGAACAGGGATACTTCTAAACATCTTAACAGTGAGCAGGACAGGCTCCTGCAAGAAAGAATTTTCCAGGACAAAATGGCAACAGAAGAAATCCTGGTCTACATGGACACTCCATGTTTAATGCCAGGTATCTTATACTGCGAATTGTATGTTTCTGACATCCTGCTCCACTAAGTTATCCACAGGTGTGAATACAATACTTCTGAATCCCAGGAGCTGAGCATAACACCTCGCCCAGCTTAGGTGCTTAATAAATGTATCAGTAACAAGCAGTCACTCATCTCATCATGCACTCACTTCCTTTGCTGTCTCACAAATATTTATTGGATTTCTTTTTTCTGAGGCAGGCTGGCCCAGGCTGGCTTTGAACTTGCCACCTTCTTGCACTAGCCTCCCAAGTGCTGGGATTACAGGTGTGCCCCATCATACCTTACTTAAATATCTTTTTGTGGGCAATACCAAGCTGGACCGTGGGTATAGAATTTGAGTTGATATAGACATGCACTACCTCAAGAAACTTATGGTCTAGAGGGGAAAAAGTGATGCATGTCAGGGTGGGAGCTGTATGAGGCAAGGGGCAGATAACCTGGTGGGGACAGGGTAGGAAGATAGGCTTCCTAGAGGAAGTTACAAACCGGGGCACCTAAAGCAAGAAGAGGAACTGAACAAAGGCAGAGGAAGAAATGTTCTAGTCAGGGAAGTAAAGCCAAGAGATGAGAAAGTAACAAATTTGAGGCCAGTACTCAGTCTGTGTGGGGCAAACTAAAGGAATGAAGGGCTTCAAAGCCACATACAAATGTTTGAATTTTATATCAAAGATTTCAGAAAGCCACTGAAAGGCCTTAAGCAAAAGTGTGACAAGATCGATTTTGGTTTTAAAGAGACTTTGACCTGGAAAATGCAAATCAAAACTACAATGAGATGTCATCTCACACCTGTCAAGATGGCAATTATCCAAAAACGATACCAAGCATTGGTGGGGATGTAGATAAGTTGGAGCCCTGTACACTGTTGGTTGGAGTATGAACTGTGAAGCTGCTATGGAAACAGTAAGACGGGTCCTCAAAAAAATTAAAAATAGAACTGCCACATGCTATAGCAATCCCATTTCAGAATATACATCCTAAAGAATCTAATTCAGGATCCTGAAGAGATATCTGTACTCCCATGTTCACTGCAGCATTAACTCATAATCATCAAAAGGTGGGGGAAACCCAAATGCTCACTGATAGGTAAATGAATAAAGAAAAAAAGAATGTACACATAATGGAATATTACTCGGTCCTTAAAAAGAAGGAAATCAGCTGGGTGCGGTGGCACACGCCTGTAATTCCAAATTGGCAGGAGGACGGTGAGTTTGAGACCAGCCTGGTCTTCATAGGGAGAACTGGTCTCAGAAAGGAAAAGAAGAAGAGGAGAAGGAAATCTCCCTATATTCAACACGGATGAACCTGAAGAACATTACTCTAAGTGAGACAAATTAGCTGCAGAAGGACAGATATACAAATACTGCATGAATCCACCTATTCAAGCTATCTAAAATAATTGAACTCATAGAATAGTGGTTGCCAGCAGAAGGAGAAAGGGAAACATGGGAGGAGCTGCTCAGTGGATATAAAGTTTCTGTTATGAAAGATAAACAAGTATAGATATCTGGTGTGTAACACAGCATCTGTAGCCATCAATACTATATTCTACACTTAAAAACTGTGAAGAAGGTAGATCTCAGTTGGGGGGAGACCATGGGGAAACTCTTGGAATTGATGAATGGGTTTATTAGGTGGTGATGATTTCATTGTTATATACATACATCTAAACTCGTCAAATTGTGTATGATAAATATGTACAGAGTTTTCTAAATAATTATTGTAATCTAATAAAATTCTAATTAAACTCTTTTTTAAGAAAGGAGTTCTAGCTTGAAAGACAGAAATAAGTCACTTTAGATACTGTGCATAGTAGGAGCCGGGAGGTTTATGGTTGTGACCATCACAGGGAAAAATTTTCAAGCAACACAATATCCCTACCACTTGATATTGAGACTTTGAAATGTGTAAGGGATAGTTGACTCCTCTAAATCCCTAAATCCTGATTTTCAGCAAAACACAGAAGCTGAAATCTTTTCAACTATATTACATTCAGTCTGAAGAAAAACCACATTACTACAACGTCCTGTCAGTCTTGGGCTAAAACAGTACAGCAGCAAAGAGTGAAGGCTCAGCTACATACCTACACCACAGTGCCCAGATTGCAGGTGCAAACTAATGGAATCCATAAATTTATTTGTGTACTACGTCTTGGGGACACCAGCTGTTAATTTCACTCCACCTACTAGAAAGCCAATGAATATTTGTGTTCAGGGAATTGGGTTAAATCAGATTCTATGCTCACCAGGTAACTTTCTGATGGCTTCTCATCAGCTTTTTCTATGAGTTTAACATGTACTGATTAGCTGACACAAACTTTCTAGTTTGATTAGCACTTCTATTTTTGCCTTAAATTAATAAGTTGTCACTTTGATTGACTTATCTGTCTCCGTTGTGTTGGGTCTGGATGGCTGATACTCGTGATTGTTTATCCAGCATCCATTTCCTCTTCCCCCTCCAATCACCAAGCACCCCTTCTGCCTAACTCACCCCCATCTCCAGCTCCAAGTGGGCCCCCGGTGTCTTAAGCCAATCATCACAGTTCACCAGGACAACTGTGATTGGTTCAAATGGTGGCACATGACCTAACCAAGTCTAATTTGAGTGAAACTCAAGAATCTCATTTAGAAAACTTGGACTGAGACAATCTCTATTCCTGATGGTGAAGGAGGAAACGCACGGCCCCTGGACACCACAGGAAATCAGTTTGCTGCTGTGGTGGGTAATTTTCTGTGCTGATTTGACTAGACTATCATGCTCAGTTGGCTGTCTACACCAACTGTTGCTGTGAAGGGTTTTTTTTAGTATGTGATTGACATTTGAATCTGTAGACTTTAAATAAAACAGATCATCTTCCATAATATGGGTGGGCTTAAACCAATCAGATGAAGGCCTTAAAAGAAAAGATTGAAGTTCTCTGAAGAAGAGGAAATTTTGCCTGTGGACTGCCTCCACCCAACATTAATGCTTCCCTGAGTCTTCAGCTTGCTGGCCTACCTTGCAGGTCTTGAATTTGCCAGCTACTATGATTGCATAGGTCAATTTCTTAAAATCAATCCTCTCCCCCCAACCCCGCCATCCTCTTTTCCCTCTCTGTTTTTGATTCAGTTCCTCTGACTAATACAGCTACCATCAGGGAAATCATTCTGAGACCAAACAGACACACAATAAGACCAGAGCCAAGACAATCATAGGGGGACATAGCCAGAGCTTAGATCAAACCCAGTGTGACACCCATATATATCCAGACGATTTCAGTAGCAAGCAACAGAAAACTCAACTGCCTTAAACAATGTGGAAATGTGTGCCTTACACATAACAAATTTCAGTGGTAGATCATACTCCAGGGTCAGTTGGTGCAACAGCTCTGTGATGTCATCAGGAGGCAGGTTCTTTCCTTTTCTACTTCACTGCCCATAAAGCCTAATTCCAAATCCAAAGCGTCATACTTACTGGCTGACACAGAAAACAATCAGGGCTACTTCCTTCCTCTTTCATATCCAGTGGAAGAAACTGGATTCCAATGGCTTTGTCTCTCAAAAGTAAGAGTGATTCTTTCTTTATATATTAGTACAGACTGACATAGGTTTCTCTATCCTTGAGCCATCATTGTCAAGGGGACAGACAGACAGACTTCATGATTAGTTTAAATTAGTCAAAACCAACACTCAGAACCTGGCCACCCCTTCTACTTGTACTGCTGCTACACGGTGAGGAGTGGAATGGGTAGTAGGCAGATAAAATGATGTCCCCTGCAGAGCCAACTACTATGTTTTCGTGCATATGCACTGACAAATTGCTTATTCAAATAATTCTAAATTGGATGCTTAGTGATTTATGACCAAAGTTACCCTAACTCTTATAGCAGCCAGTGAACCCATCATCAAGATCTGATGGCCTCTGAGTACCTTGACAAAATCAAGTTCCTAAGCCTTAGGGTTAAAGACCACACCTTAAATCATAATGAGTTCCTTACAGGGCTGTCACCCTGTAAGGCCCTGCTTCCCTAGTCCATGAGGCTGTATTACCTGTAGACTGTCTTTGCTCACCCTAGCCCTAAAATTCTTCCAAGCTCTTAATTATCCATTCTTACTTTCTCAGCACCCTGTATTCATTCTCCTTGACCCCTGACCCTTGACATTCTGTCATGTCCATGCACAATTCATCAGTCAGGATGTTACCCATTGAATGCTTCCCTTGAAATTACTGGGATCCAAGAGGAAAAAAAACCCCACTTATCCATTACCTTACTTAGCACCAGATAATATGGCTCCTAATCACCTTAGGCATGGGATCAGAATCTGTATTTCACAGATGACCAGCCAGATTAAATAAATTGACCAACCATGCTGCTAGGAAGAAATTCAAACCTCCCAATGCACCATGGAAATCACATTGGCCTAATCTGAATAGACTCTGGGCCCAGTTGGAGTTTGGTCCTTGTTGGGGCTCCACAGTCCTAGTGCAACTTTGATCGACTTCATATCATACCATCTGTCTTCCTGACCTTCCCTCATTCCTCATTCCCCTAGATGCCATTTCTCCAACTATAGAATTGGGAGGTGACTGCTTACAGATAGACCTGAGCTCCTCTAACCTGAGCAACATCTTTACCTAAACACTAGCATTCCTCCTAACATAGCTTCAGCCTCAAAGGAGGAGATCCATTTTCCCTGGAATGCTGTCTTACCTGTTCTTTGGACCCCACCCCTTCCTCCTTCTTGCAATTATCCCCTTTATCTGCCAGTTTTAATAGTCTTTCATTTAGTCCTTTCCATTACATCTTTAAATATTTTCAGTTCTCCCCATCTACAAAAGCTAACAGGTATTAAAGAAGTCTCCTGCACCCTTCTAGTTCTCATCAGTTCCCTCCTCTGACTTCCTGCAAAACTCTAGCTACCCATTCTTATATTTATCCCTTGATAACTGATTTGCTTTAAACCTTCCACTTCACCACAGACATGCCCACACACAAAGAAACCGTTCTCAAGGAAGTTGAAACTGATATCCTTCTTCCCAGACCAAAGTGTCTTTCCTAGCACTTCATCTTCCTCAACCAATTCCCAGCGTCTACCCCTACAGTCCACCCTCTCTTTGAAATTTGGCATCCAATTGATTTTTCTGACAGTGCTGCTTTCTGATTTTTCATCCATCTATCTTATTACTCTTGGGCCTCCTGTCTTGCCAGGCCCATTTACCTTCCTCTCCCTCTCCCAATGTAGCTCCATGCCCTGCCACTCCCTCCACAGAGAAGAGACTGTTATTAGTTCAGAGTCTCACACCTGTCTCTGTCTCTAAAATTGCATCTCCAACCTTGATTTTCAATGATCTTCAACTCATGTGCAACTCAATGTATCCAAGCATCATTTGCTGTTTTGTCTTCCAGCAACTCAATGTATCCAAGCATCATTTGCTGTTTTGTCTCCCCCAACTGCAGCATTTCTGGGCAATGTTTGAAAGCCTGTGTCAAAAACCTTAGTCATCTATGTATTTTCTTTTTCGTTTACTCTTTCTTCCATGCTGATTCAGTCCTAGTCTTTTATTTCTTTCCTCCAAATGTTCTCAAAAATCTTACCTTTTTTCCTATAATTATGAAGAGGGGCAGATACCATGCCAACCTATGTGCTCACCATATCATGTACACATTGCTACAAGTGTTCTGTCTCAACCCATTTTTCTGCCTCGGTTTCCCTATCTCTTGTCATTCGTTACCTAACAACGTCCTCTATTGCTGCTATTCAAGAGCATAGTACGGTTTCCCCTTGCCTACTGTACAAGTCCAGAGCTGATCAGGGTTCCCTCTGTCTGCTTTCTTCAGAGGGATGTGTCCTTCTGAATCACACAATCCAGCTGTCACCATGCTACATACCGTCCGCTCATTCTTCAGTGAGCTCTTCAGGAATGACTAAACAACTTTATTGCAAATGTGAAAGATTTATTTATTTTTTCCACTTAACAACTTGCATCTATTAAATTCCTTCAGTATACTAGGATGCTGTGGGAAGCAGGAAACAGTAGACAACAAAGTCCTGTCCTTGAGCAATTCACCCTTAGGGAGAGAGAAAAGATGAATATTTATAAATAAGTGCTCCATCAAAAACAGTAGTTTTTACAAACTAATCACACAAAAACAAAAATTCCTCCACACAAAGGTTTATATGCACATTTTCTAAAAATCCAAATAACACAGAAATATATAAAATAAATGGTGAAAGGCCTTTGCTGTTCCTGCCTTCCTAATTCCAAGATAGTAGGAGTAAATATATTAGTAGAATGTGTGATATCTTTTTTACATTTTCTCTGGCATTTCAATATAAATTTACATATATTCTACATATGTGAACCTATATGTTGATTTATTTGTTATAAAAAATATAGAACCATACCATTCATATTAACCTGCAATTTTTTTCACTGGACAATAATGTCCTTCAGTGATATGCCTGATTCTTTTCTTAGTGGCTGTACAATCTTTTGAATTCAATATTCCCCCTAGAGATAATCGTTTTTCTCTCCTATTTTCCTCTTTCACAAATAATGCTTCAGTGAGCATCTTTCACACATTTTCAGTGGTGTTCTAGTAAATGTTTAATAGTTGGCTCTCTGAGCTTTAAAAAAACAAAGGCAAAGGCAGGCCTGGTTTGTAACATTTTCCAACTTCCATGGTGTAAATACCCTACTCTCAGGGATTTCAAGAGACTGCCATGACACCAAGGAAAGTAGAGGTGGGAAGAGATGTGTGTCAACTCATGCTGGCCAGTCAAGTCTGTTGCAGTTACTGCTGCAGACTTCACTGCACATATTCTTCTGTATGTTTTACAACATAAGAAAGCAAAATATTAAAAAGCAATTATCACTTGCCAGACAGGGGAAACATAACTAGCTTATTAGCTATAATAAAACTGAACCATGAATTAAATGCATTTCTTTTGGATTCTAAAGAATGTCCTCTGCTACCTTAAATAGACTCTGATTAAACACCAGAGAAGGTTCAAAGCTTTTCATTTTGCCACCTGAGAAAAAAATTTTTTTTGTGGTACTGGAGATTGAACTCAGGGCCTTCACCTTGAGCCATTCCACCAGCCCTTTGTTGTGATGGGTATTTTTGAGATAAGATCTCCAAACTATTTGCCCAGACTGGCTTTGAACCATGATCCTCCTGATCTCTGCCTCCTGAGTAGCTAGAGTTACAGGTGTGAGCCACCAGCACCTGTTGTGAAAAAATTATTAAGGAAAGCAGACTCGATGGATGACTAAAATATGTTTTAAAGATTCAATAGAAGTGAATTCACCATTGCTGATGGGTGATCAGTATTCAGACACAAACGCACACTTGATGAGAGCATGCTGATTTCTCTACTCCTTGAGAGACTCATATGAGCAGGACTAAATTACACACCGGTGCATAAAAGAGTCACCTCAGACTCGAGGGTGCATAGTAACTCCCCATAGGCCTTGCTAAATCACTATGGTTGAACACCAATCACATGGTTTCTGATTCTATAGGTCAGGGGTTTTGGTCAAGAATTTGCATTTGGGTCAAGTTCCTAGGAAATATTGCTGCTGCTGCTGACCCGCAGTTGGTTGGAGAACCACCAACAGTATGTGAACTCTGAAGTCAAAAGCCCAGAATCTTCCATATTCTGCTACTGTGTGAATTTCTACCAGTAGATCAGGTTCTTCCAGCTAGTGACTTTCTTCCTGTTAACTCACCGATAAATTTAGAAATAAAGTCATTTAAATTCTGATCAGTAAATAATCAAAGCATTTGAAAACTGGTTGAACAGAGTCGCTCAAATTCATTGTTATAAAGCGAGAGCACACAAAGGAGGGGTGAGGATAGGTAAGACACCTAAAAAATTAGCTAGCATTTGTTGTCCTCAATGCAGAGAAACTAAAGCAGATACCTTAAAAGCAACTGAGGCCAATAGGAGAAGGGGACCAGGAACTAGAGAAAAGGTTAGATCAAAAAGAATTAACCTAGAAGGTAACACATACGCACAGGAAATTAATGTGAGTCAACTCCCTGTATAACTACCCTTATCTCAACTAGCAAAAACCCTTGTTCCTTCCTATTATTGTTTATACTCTCTCTTCAACAAAATTAGAAATAAGGGCAAAATAGTTTCTGCCGGGTATTGAGGGGGTGGGGGGAGAGGGAGGGGGTGGGGGTGGGGGGGTGGTAAGGGAGGGGGTGGGGGCAGGGGGGAGAAATGACACAAGCATTGTATGCACATATGAATAACAAAAAAATAAAAATTTAAAAAAATTCATTGTTATAGAATAAAGTATACTGAGACATGACATGTTTTCTTAAAATAAAGGGCCTGGCCTGTTATTGCTGTTAGTTCTAATAAGAAGGTAAATTTTCAAAGTCCAATCAACAGTTGAAGAATTCAAACTTCTCATGATAGAAGTTGTTACAAGAACAATGTCTAGCTGTAAATATTGTCCTTGCTACTTAACTAAATGTATACCCTTAAGCAATTTATTTGATCTTTGTGTGCCTCAGTTTCTTCATTTGTGAAACAGGGGTGATAACAGTGCCATGCCCACCATTTTGGTCAACAGTTGCAGAATGGGTCCAGTGGAAAACTGAAAGGCACGTGGAGCCAGGGGTAATTGCATATAGGTGGCTTTACTGCAAGCAAAACTACAGGAGAGTGCAGAAGGGAAGGAGAGACAGGAGGAACCAGCCATCCCTGCCTCTTCTAGGAGAAGAACAAAAGTGACCCAAAGTCAGCAACTTGGGCTCATCATAACACACTGTCACATAAGTGTACTTGGCATCCTGCTGGGGCCCAATAGCTCAAGGCTGCATTCCCAAGACTGCGCCTGCATGACTGAGAATGTTGTCTCTTCATACTCCATCCCCTCTGCAGATGCATGCTTGTGAGGTATTCAGGCCTGTAAGGAAGCTCCCTGAATCCAGAGGCCATAACAACCACATAGTGAGCAACAAGGAACTATTAAGAGTACTGCTGTATTGGCACACCCTAAAACTACCCATCACCAGGTGGATCCTAGGTTACTTCACCATTTTTGTAAAGGGTCACTAAGAAGGGCATCTATTTGTATTGTTTCTTTATCCACTTCTTTTAAAGCCTTAGCTACATCTTCTTGGGTGTCAGGGATAGATACACAACATTTGATATGCAGTAATGCATAGGTCCTCCCTTGGGAAGCAGTTAGCAAATCTAGCGCCATACAGTTTTGGAGGATTACTTTTCCTATTTTGGTTGTCTCATCCATGAACAGGGTAAGGGGTTGTCTAGTGCTATTAAGAGTGGCTAGTATGTGTTCCACAAGGGCCTTAATTTCCTTTTCAATATAGATGTCTGCAGCACCAGGGAAAGTAACACCAAAGGATAAAACCACCTATGCCGTCCATGGTATACAGCATCCCACTTGACAGGGGCCTGTTGCAAGTAGTTATAATGGTCCCTCATATATGCAAATGTCCCCAGGTACAACACCCTACAAATTGTCTGGGAAGATAGGGCCATCTATGATGTCCATATACCCATATATATCCAAAGAGAGTCCAATTGGCTGGTTTAGTGCTGGTACAAGAATGATTATCACACCAATAACCAGATGAAGGATAAATAATATTACAGAATTCCCTGGGTAGCCAACCAGCTACCTGTTTAGGGTCTCCTATGATTTGTTCTATACATACAAGTTCCTGTACTTGTAACTCTACATGTTCTGCTGATATCCACCCCCACCCATTCTGTATAGCATAGTCAATAGGGATGGTATGTTGCCATGATCTGTCTTAATAAAGTTGTCTTTGCTGATCCCATTCCCATCCTGTATGGTTGTATTGGTACAGATGGTTCCAGTCTTCTTGGCTAGCTGGGTGTATAGGCCATGGCAATCCTTCTGCTGTGTCCATCATTAAGTCCATGTATACCCAGCAGTGGGAGACATTGTGCACATGAGCACATGAGCATATATGTGCACTCAGGACAGCAGAGAATTACTGGAAAGATGATAACAAAGCAAAAGATATTACTAATAGTAAGTGTCATCTATCAGGCAAAATACATGCTGTATGGAGTGTTCAGGGCTGGGGATGTAGTTCAGTGGTTATGTGTTTGCCTCTCATGCATGAGGCCCTGGGTTCGATCCCCAGTACCACAAAAATAGAAAGAACTATTGGAGTGTTCAAAGCAATATTATAACCAATACATGCAGACGACCTGGTCCTCAGTACCATACTTGTGCTCCGGAAACTCTCCGGAGGAGTCCAGATTGCACGGTTGTGGGCAATACCAAAAGAGGGCTCCAATATACAGCATAAGAACCTTTTAAAATAGCAGTACCAGTCTGTGAAATGGAGCCAACAATGGTCAACGCCACCGACCCACAGAGGTCTCAATTATCATTGATGTTCTTGTTCCAAAGCAGTAGGCCATACCATCAACATCCATGGTGAAGAAGGACCATATATCACCCATGGCCAAGACCACTCTTGTGTTTGCCCTTTTGAAATTGTAGTTGGAGCAGTTAACATTAGTAATCTTTGATTTCCCTGCGGGGCTGGTAGAGAAGCATCTTACCAGACCCCTTTAAATGCACCTGGCCTGATGCTAACAGCCTATCTGGAAGGAATAACAATCTCTCCTGGGCTTCTCATTTAAGAAGCATACGATATTAGGAAGTTGCTCAGCCCATCTATTCCAAGGCGGGGAGTTGGGTGCTTTTATGAGCCAACAGCGCTTTATCATCCCATTATATCATTCAGTCATTCCAGCAGCCTGTGGCCAATATGGCACATGCAATTTCCATTGAATACCCTTTTCCTGGGGCCCATGTGTGTACCTTGTGCCCAGCAAAATGAGTGCCCTGGTCACTGTGTATTGTCAGGGGAGTGCCATAGACCGACATAAACTGTTCTAGGCCTCGTATGGTCATATCCTGGGAGGCATGTGTAGCAGCAGATGCAAACAAGAGGCCAGTGGCTATATCTACCACAGTCAAAAGGTAATGCTTGCCTAGTGATCTTAGTAGAGGCCCAATATAGTCTGCTTGCTAATTTTGCAGGGGTTTTTGCCCCCAATTGATATTTCTAAAGGAACAATGTCAGGGGGAACCTCCGCAGCACACTTGGAGCAAGTATTCCATGCTTCCTGCACTTCCACAATGGTAGCAGTTATTTCTAACTGAGGTCCTATAGTTGTTGTAGCCTGTGCTCTCACATGACCAAGTGTCTTATGGAGTCAGGTGACTCCCAGCCCTGATCTTGGACAATGCACCAGTGTCCAGAAACACTGGTGGGCTGATGGGCAGGCACATGTAATAAACACTTGTTTATGATGTCCCCAGTCCCATAAGTCTTGCCATATTGCATACCTCATAGGGTGCCTCATCCCATTTGCCAGTCTTGGCTTTTCCATTGTGGCAGCCATGCAGTCAATCCCTTATATATATAGCCCAACTGTCCATAGCAGTATATATGGGGGAGTCTTCCTCTTTCACAATACACCATACAGCTCATAACTCAGCCCATTGAGCACGTTTTCCATAGTCTAGTTCATACCAGCGTTCCTCACATCTACCCAGTATCCCATAGCTACCCATAAGGCAGGCATTCCCCAGCAACTGCCATCGGTATACCAAATAGTGAAGGGTAGGGGCATCATCCCTACTGGATATGGACTGGGTCTATTCCTATATTTGGGACATCAACTTTATCAGAAGTAAATTCCAAAGGTCCCAAGATAGCTGCCAGCTGTTCACCTACTGGACTAGACTGTAGATTGATACATTGTTCCAAGTGGCCCCCCATTTGGCCACTGTGGGAATTTGAGCCACTCCTGTCCTGGGAGTAGTAGGCCAAGATTGTATCCATCCTGCTTTGGGATACTTAATCCAGACCTTAACCCTTTGTTTCCCAGTTAGGGGTTCTATGACTACTAGAGCAGCATGCACTGCTGCTAGCTGTTTCTCAATTAAAGCATTAGTGGATTTCAGCTCCTTTTAATAATTGAGACCAAAAACTAATAGGCATTCGTGTACTATCTTGTTGTTGCCATAGACCCCAACCATATCCTTTTGGCTCCATGGTTACATCCGTTTGAATGGTTCACCTTGCCTAATAGCAGTAAGAGCTTGTACTTGAGCTCCTGTTTCACCTTAAGAAACGCAGTCTGTTCTAAATCAGTCTAATCCCATGTCATGCCCTTTCGAGTTAGGGCATTCAGGCAGTTATAGTTAAAGCCATATGTGGGATAAACGCTCTTCAGTTTCCCAAAAGACCTAAGAGGACTTGTAACTGTAATTTATCCTGAGCTGTTGGGAATGCCCGTATTCTGTCAATAACAGCATTGGGAATCACCAGAGTCTTACCCAACCATACAACACCCAAGAATCTGACAGAATAGCCAGGTCTTAGCATTTTGGTGGTGTTGACCACCCACCCCATCACGATAGGCTGATTGAAGGGATACTGCTGTTGCTTCTAGTTCTGCAAGAGAACGAGAGGTTAATAAAACGTCATCAATGTAATGAGCCACGGATATATCAGGATGCGTCCAAGAAGCCAAATCCTTGGCAAGTAAATTATGGCATTGTGTTGGACTATAAGAATATCCTTGAGGTAACATCAAAATGTCCATTGGTGACCTTGCCAGGTAAAGGCAAATTGATCTTGACTTTCTGGTGCCAAGTCTAAAGAGAAGAAAGCATTAGGCAAATCCACCACATAGGGTATTGCCTTAGGTACAAAGTCAATGGGTCCAAAATGTCTTTAGCCAAGGGCACGGTAGCACGTAAGAGTGCAGTAACTTTATTAAGCTCCCAATATTCCATTGTCATGCACCATGTTCTGTCTGACATGGGTCATAAGGCAGAATTATAAGGGCTATGTGCCAGATACATAATTTTTGCCTCTTCCAGTTCTGCGATAGTGCCTGTTATCTCTTTATGGCCTCCCAGCAATTTATACTATTTCATATGCACTATCCATGTAGGCTCTGGCATGCAAACTGGAGGGTGGTGTGGATGACCCTGCACCACCATTTTTACTACATATATGCATAGCCAAAATTCTCCCACAGTAGTGTTTACACATAGTCCTTGGAGGATATCCACTCCCAGGATGTATTTTGGTTCAGAGGATATATACACCCTATATAGCCGAGGTACCAATTGTCCAATTCCCAATGTCATTTGTGTCTCCATAACATGGATGGAGTGCCTGCCAGAACCATCCATTTCTGCCATAGGCCCTTGGAATTTTGTAGAGTTGCCGAGTAACAAAGTCCATATGGCAACTGTAACCATTAGTGCAAGCACATTTTGTACATTGTGTTGGGGGAGGGACCAATACATATGCAGTTTAATATGAGGCCATAGGTCATGTGGGTCCACTGCTACCTATATACCCTGGCCATCCCATCAATCCTTGTTTAACAGGTCTTGCAAAGTCAAAGCCTGGGCCTTTACCTTCCTGCTTGCTTACTTGCTTGCCCTTCCTTGTGTTTGGTGTACTTCTGTTCAGTAGAAACTCTTTCCATAGGGTAAACAGCATAGCTGTAGATTGCCTATCTATATTTGCAGGATCTATCCCAACTGCAATTAAGTACGTCCATATAATGTGATGGGACACCATTACTGGACCCATCATGACATATTTTTTTGTTAGCTCCTGGCTTTTCCTTGCCTCCTTTCCCCAACTTTGTTCCAGCAAACTGAACACTATGTATACCATTATCTTTTTGTTTTATCTCCATGTTATCCAAGCTAGCCATAGCCTAAGTGACATCATAAATACTGCAGTCCACATATGGTGTAAGGAGAGCAGCCAACATCCCCAAAGAGCCTGCTGGGGCCAAGGCTATCAAAATACCTTTTATTTTTGTAGTGAAACATCAGTCATCAAGGCTGGTGTATTCTATCTGGAATAGCATATGCTGCATCCCCATTTCCTACAACAACTGCACCAGTTCAGCATATGATGTCCACTTTATGGGAGCAACTGACATTTCCCACTCATTTGCTCATACATCACAGGCAATAACCATTAACCAGTTTAACATAGATGGGGTTCCCACATCATCTGGGGCCCATTGTACAGCACTTTGTATACACTGTTGAAGGGAAGGGTTGCTGGCAATGAAACTCAGTTGTTGCATCTCTTCAGATGATAATACCAAAGTATCAGCTCCATCATCCCATAAGTGCAGCATCCATGCCACAATAGATAACCCAGGCTTTTGCTGAGACTATTTAGCCAATTCTCTTAAATCCTCCACAGTATACTGCACCCAAGTAGTATGCTCCTTAACTTCTGGAGCTCCCACTGGCCAACCATGTTGGTCCAATAGCCAATCATGCTCTAATTGGTATTTAACAATAGGCAGGGTTTTCAGAATTACTAGGGTAGGAGGGGGTGAGCCATCCAAGCTAGAGGCCATTGACTTCAAGGACTTGTTCCTCTAGCTTGGTTACCTTGGCTTCCAATGCAGTCTGTGATGTCCTCATGTGGCATGACTGAGCTTGCAAGGCTAGTTCCCCTACATGTTGGAGCCATGCTACCCAGCAGGCTGATTTATGATGCTTATCAGGGAGCAAGTTGGAGTTGCCACTGGGTCCTCCCAAGTCTCCCCAGGAGCCTATTGCAAACAAAGCTGCCACCAGATACCACAAATTAGTTGGGAGTCATATCCCATATACTTTGTCCAAATCTGCCAGAGGAACAGATGGCTCTGCTGCCATACTTACCAAAAGATCCTGATGACTGCACCAGCTTGTAATGTCCACCATTTTGACCAACAGTTCGGAGTGGATCCAGTGGAAAACTGAGAGAAGGCACATGGAGCTGGGAGTAATTACATATAGGTGGCTTTGTTGCAAGCAACACTACAGGAAAGTGCAGAAGGGAAGGAGAGACAGGTGGAACCAGTCATCCTTGCCTCTTATAGGAGAAGAACAAAAGTGGCCCAAAGCCAGTTACAAAGCAGCTTGGGCTCATCATAACATACTGTTGCATAAGTGTACTTGGCATCCAGCTAGGTCCCATGGCTCAAGGCTGCACTCCCAAGGCTGCACCTGCGTAACTGAGAATATGATCTTCTTAACAGTAATAGTTATCTCCTAGGGCTAATGATAAGTACAGAGCCTGCTATATGGGAAGCACTCAATGAATGTTTGTATTATCAGTTAGAACTCCAGTCCTACATTAAGAGGAAAACACTCTTTAGGTAAATAAACTTGGGGAATAATGAATTAAATGAAATACCTAAGTTTCTTTGCTTTTTCTCTGCCATGCACATCGAGAATCTTCCAGAGGAGGATATAAAACATAATGGTTCCAAGGGCTATTCAGCCGCAGAACTGGATTTTTACAAGTACTATTTTGAGGATAATTTTTAGAATATTGTTACAATTACGGTAATAGACTGGTATTTATATATATATATATATATATATATATATATATATATGTGTGTTTATATGAAAGAATTTGCATGTGACCTAAGTTTGACTGAGCTATACTGAGCTATACAGACAGCATTGGAGTGAAGTTTAAAATCCTTGTCACACATAAGAATTTTCTACAGAATTCTTGTATGAAAATACAAACATTCAAGTATGGGGGCATCATTTAAAATCATTCCAAGGAAATGCATACAATCTAGCCAATACACACTCCTCCATTCATGCCACTGGCCAATGTGCCCTCCAGTACCCTTCCAAAGTGATGACATTTCTCTCATTTATTCCTTTATTCTTGCCCATATTCAATATTTCCAATAATTAAGTGTTGAGAGCCTCTAAATAATAGGCACTGCAGGTACTAGGCACTCTACACTTAATCGAGCATAAAAACTTCCCATCTTCACAGTTTATCTTCTAGAAGACAGTTAATACACAAATAAACAAACATATAATATGTCAGCAGATAATAAGTATTCGTAAAAATGGGGTGTGGCAAAGGGGTAAAGAAGAAACATGCAAGGCCCTGGGCTATTTAAGCAGAAATACAGAGGAAGTGAGTGAGGGAGCAAGTTTCCAGGACACCAAAGGAGGAAACCAGCTCAGAAGAGAGGAGTGAGCACAGAAAAATATTTTAAAGCATAGGTGTGCCTGGGTGGTGCAAACCAAGTGGACAAGGGAGGGAAGGAGAAGTTGGAGAGGGGTCCACACAAGTGAAAACAATAGTAGCTGTCTTTCCATGCAGAGTAAATCACTCTGAATTTGGTACCTAAAACAACAATAATCGCTCCTTTTCTCTTCCCACGGTTTCTGTGTATGAGGAATTTGGGGGTGACAGTGGACAGGGCTGGTTTGGAGTTCCTCATGAGGTTCAGTCAGGTGTCATCTGGGATGAAAGCCATCTGAAGAATGGATGACATTGGAGATTTGTCACACAGGTGGTGACTTGATGTTGGCTTTTGCATGGGAGACTCAGTTCTTCTGAGAGGGAGCTCTCTCTGTGGAGCACTTTGAGAGTTATGCATGATGACTAGATTCTGTCAGAGAAAGCAATCCAAGCGACTGAAGCAGAGCTGTAATGTCTTTTATGAACTAACTGTGGAAGTCACAGACTGGTTCCTGACTCTGCGTGGGAGGGAATTCTAAAGGCATGACTATCAGGATGGGAGGATCACTGGAAGCCATCTTGGAGGCAGCTACCACATCAGTATAAGGTCTTTAGCTTTTTCTCTGAGTGAGATGGTGAGCAATTAGAAGTTTGAGGCAGAAGAGTCATACGATTTGCCTTGCTTTAGAAGAATTTTTTGAAGTACTGAATTGAGAATAGACAATGGAGAGATGAGTAACAAGGGTGGAAGCAAGGAGAACAGTTAGGAAGCAAACTTCATAATTCAAGAGACATTATGGTAGGTTAGGTGCTTATGGTAGAGATAAAAGTAGCAAGAAGTGATCAGTTTCCTCTAGATATACTTTGAAATTAAAGCCAGCAGAATGCCTGACACATTAAACATGGGCTGTGAAAAAAGAAGAGTGAAAAATGTCTGCAAGGCTCTTGACCTGATGAGTGGCCATTGCCCTTCATAATATCCTGGCACCAGCCAAATCCCTCACCATGGAAACCCATGGAAGTAGGAGAGGAGCTCCCAGGGTATTGACAGACTATTACCCAAAGTCTGTCTAAATGGCACTGATTCAACACCCTGGCATTTTGCATAAAAGGAACCAAGTGTCATTGCAAATGAAATATAGAAACTAAAATAGTTATAAATCATCAACTTTAAAGAACATATTAGTGTTGCCAAAACTATGGCTAGGCTAATGGTAATCTCTCTAGCCCAATTCTCCCCCCCTTGAAGCTTTTAAATGACAAAATATTACTCTTCATTTTTTGTTTTAATTCCACATTAACGGAAAGATTCCTGGAATCTATCAGCAGTAGAATGTGTTCAACCACTACATGATTTTAAATAAACTTTCTTTGTTTTATAATAAAAGTCATAGTTATTTAAAATGTTAAACTTTTCCAAGCATTAAAAAATTGATTACTTTCCAGCACTCAAGAGGCTGAGGCAGGAAGATCAAGGCCAGCCTGGGCTACACACACCACACACACACACACACACACACACACGCACACACACACACACTCACACGCAAACGCAACATGCATACACACAGGCGTATCTGATCCAATATCAGAAACTTTATGCTGGGTATTCTAAATCACTGCACAGATCAGCACTTTGTAGAACAACATTGGGTTTGTGGATCATTTTTTGTAACTTAATTGCCCAAGTACTAATCTGTTGTAAACTAAGTTTGTCTTACTGTAAACATTGAGTCTTGGGGTTCTTACAAATTGGAAAACAATCTTACTTAAATCTTCTAATATTCCTGTTGCTAGACTAAATCTTGAAAGTGTTGCTATTTCCTCATTTATTTACTCAATTGTCTAATATTGGTCCCGTAGTAACATTCAAGTCTTGTGCTCAGTGCTGGTAATTCAAATATAGACAAATCCTTGACCTCAAGGGTCTTACACTGTATTGGGAAAGAAGAACGAAAAAACTGAAAAGGTGCTGCTATAGAGTAAGGACAGGGCACTGTGGAAACACCTTAGAAGGGCCACTGGCCTTGTCTTGAACAGTCAGGAGAATGAGGTTATTAACACACTAAGAGCTGAAGCACAAGAGTGGGTGCAAGGGCACTCTAAGAGAGAGGGAGCCTGGCACAGGAGAGTGTAAAGAGCATTCAATGAGCAGCAAGTCAACTCAATAATGTGTAAAAATGAGGTAAATGGTGGGGAGTGAAAAACATTGAGAGAAATAAGTTGGTACCAGCCCAGAAAATGCTTCAGACTTAAAGGAACTTAGAGTTTATCTAAAAGGAATGAAGAATCACTGCACAGTTTTAAGTACGCTGCCACTAGGATAAGATGGTGTTTGGGAAAGATTACTCTGGCTGTAGTTCAGAGTATGGATTCGAGGAATGGAATGGAATGAAGCATTTCTTCAATCCCCTCATCTTACCACCACATTCAGGTCACCATCATCTCTCTTTGAAACCAGTGCATTCTCCAATTCACTCTATCCAGTCAACTAAAAATGCAAATCAGATCTGGTCATTTCCCTGCTTACACAATGTTTCAGCATCTCCTGGCCCTTACAAAGAAGTCAAAACCCTTAATAGGTTCCTAAGTCCTTGCTCAATCCCCTCCAAAGAACCCATCCAGTGTTTTTTAATTTTATTTTATTGTCTTTACATTTACTTACATGTGTATACATTATTTGGGCCATCCTTCTCCCCAACCTCCGGGCAGAAACTGTTCTGCCCTCTTGTTCTCTATTTTGTTGAAGAAAAACCATTTAAGATTTTTTAAAAAATAGCATTTTTGCTAATTTAAGATGAAGATAACTATACAGGGAGATTCCTTGTGTTGTTTCCATGCATATGTGTGTTACAACTTAAATTGGTTCATCTCTACCAGACTTCTTTACTATTTCCTAGTCCTCTTCCCATAGTGGAGTGGCCTCTGCCAGTTTAAGATTACTATATTCGTTCCTATACGGTGAGCACTTCAACCACATTCTAGTTTTTGGTTTCCTTCCCTTGACCTATTCTTCCTGTATGCATTCTCCCCTTAGTGTGTGACCCATGTCCAATAATATTACTGCATTTGTTTTGGGTCTATAATCTGCATATGAGGGAGAACATACGATTTTTGGCCTTTTGAGCCTGACTAACTTCACTTAAGATCCATCCATTTTTCTGCAAATAACAAAATTTCATTCTTCTTTGTGGCTGAATAAAATTCCATTGTGTATAAACACCACATTTTCTTAATCCATTTGTCAGTAGTGGGGCATCTTGGCTGTTTCTATAGCTTGGTTATTATGAATAGTGCTACAATAAACATGGGTGTGCAGGTATATTTGTGGTAACCTGAGTCACATTCCTTTGGGTATATCCCTAGGAGTGGTATTGCTGGATCGCATGGCAGATATATGTTTTTGTTTTTTTTTTAAGAAGCCTCCATATTGTTTTCCATAGAGGTTGTACTAGCTTACATTCCCACCAGCAATGTTTGAGGGTTCCTTTTCCCGCGCATCCTCACCAACATTTCTTGTTGGTGGTGTTCTTGATGGTAGCTATTCTAGCAGGAGTGAGGTGGAATCTTAGTGTGGTTTTGATTTCCTTTATGGCCAGGGATGGTCAACATTTTTTCATGGTTTTTTTTGTTTGTTTTTTTGTTGCCATTTGGACTTCTTCCTTTGAAAAGGTTCTGTTTAGTTCAGTTGCCCAGTTTTTTATTGGTTCATTGATTTGGGGGGAGTTTAGTTTTTTGAGCACCCTGTATATTCTTGTCATCAGTCCCTTGTCTAATGCATACCTAGCAAAGATTTTCTCCCATTCTGGGGTGGTCTTTTCAATTTAGAGACCATTTCTTTTGTTTAATTTCATGTAATCCTATTTGTCCATCCTTTCTCTTAGTTGCTGAGCCACTTGAGTTCTACTGAGGAAGTCCTTGCCTATACTTATTGCTTCCAGTGTATTCCCTGCTCTTTCCCAGTTAAAAATGGTAGTATAGCCATTTTTACTATGTTGATTCTGCCAATCCATGAGCATGGAAGATCTTTCCATCTTCTGTAGTCTCTTTGATCTCTTTCTTCAGCAGTTTTTAGCTTTCCTTGTAACAGTCCTTTACATCCTTTGTTAAATTTATTCCTAGGTATTTTTTTTTGAGACTATTGTAAATGGTATTATTTTCCTATATTCTTTCTCAATCTGTTCATGGTTGATGTATAGAAAGGATACTGATTTTTGTAAGTTGATTTTGTATCCTGATACATTGATGAAGCTATTTATAATGTCTAGAAGTTTTGGGATAGAGTTTTTAGGGTCTTTAAGGTATAAGACCATGTCATCTGGGAATGGGATAGTTAGACTACTTCTTTACCTATTTGTATTCCTTTTATTTTTTCTTCTTGCCTTATCACTCTGGCTAGGAATTCCGGGACTATGTTGAATAGGAGTGGGGAGAGTGAGCACCCTTGTCTTGTTCCTGACTTTAGAGGAAATGGTTTCAGTTTTTCCCCAGTAAGTATGATGTTGGCTATAGGTCTGTCATATATAGCCTTTATAATGTTGAGGTACATTTCTTCTATCCTTAGTTTCCTTACAGTTTTTATCATGAAATGGTGTTGAATCTTATCAAAGGCTTTTTCTGTGTCTATTGAGATGATGATCAAGTGGTTTTTGGTTTTACTTCAATTAATGTGCTGTATTACATTTAATGATGTGCATATGTCAAACTATCCCTTCATCCCTGGGATGAAGCCAACTTGGTCATGGTGAGTAATTTTTCTGATACATTGTTGGATTCAGTTTGCCATTATTTTATTGAGGATTTTTGCATCAATGTTCATTAAGGAAATTGGCTTGTAGTTTTACTCTTTGGATATGCCCTTGTCTGGTTTTGGGATGAGTGTAATACTGGCTTCGTAGAATAAGTTAGGCAGTGTTCCATCCCTTTCTATTTTGTGGAAAAGTTTAAGCAGTGTTGGTGTTAGTTATTCTTGAAAGGTCTGGTGGAATTCAGAGGAGATTGCATTAGGTCCAGGAGATGCAAAGAATCTTTTTTGGGAGAGTCTTTATTTCTTCTTCAATTTCATTATGTGTTATAGGTCTGTTTAGGTGGTTAATATCCTCTCGGTTCAGTTTTGGATGGTCATAATTATCTAGAAATTCATTCATTCCTTCAAGATTTTCCAATTTATTTAAATATAGGTTCTCAAAGTAGTTCCTGATGATTCCCTGGATTTCCTTTGTGTCTGTTGTTATCTTTTCACTCCCTGTTGTAGTCAGATTTGCCAAGGGCTTGTCAAACTTTTCAAAGAACCAGCTTTTTGCTTATTTGATTCTTTTTTTTGGGGAGGGGTCTCTATTTCATTAATTTTGGCCCTTATTTTTATCATTTATCTCCTTCTGCTTGTTTTGGGTTTTGCTTATTCTTGTTTTTCTAGGAGTTTGAGATGCAGCATTAGGTCATTTATTTGAGATCTCTCTGTGTTTTTAATATATGCACTCATGCCTATAAACTTTCCCCTTAGGACTGCCTTTGTTTTGTCCCATAGGTTCTGATAGGTTGTATTTGAATTTTCATTAAATTCCAGGAACTTTTTTATTTCCTCTCTTATTTCGTCTATGATCCACTGATCATTGAGCAATGTGTTGTTCAGTCCTCAATTATTTGCATAATTTCTGCTGCTGCTTTTGTTGTTGAGTTCTTGTTTTATTATATTGTGATCAGATAGAATGCATGGGATTATTTCTATTTTCTTATATTTGCTAAGGCTTGTTTTGTGCAATAAGATATGATCTATTTTAGAGAAAGTTCCATGGGCTACCAAGAAGAATGTATACTGTGCTGTTGCTGGATAAAATGTTCTATAGACATCAGTTAGGTCCATTTGATCTATGGTGTCATTTAGGTCTAGGATTTCTTTGTTGACTTTTTGTCTGGATGACCCATCTATTGGTGATAGATGGGTATTAAAATCTCCCTCTACTACCATGTTGGGGTCTATATGTGATTTTAAGTCCCTTAGTGTATATTTGACGAAGTTGGGTGCACTCACATTGCGTGCATATAGGTTGATAATTGTTACTTCCTTTTGATGTATTTCGCTTTTTATTAGTATGAAGCAACCTTCTTTGTCTCCTTTGACCAATGTTAGTTTGAAGTCTACTTTGTCTGATATAAGTATTGCTACTCCTGCCTGTTTTGGGGGACCATTAACTTGGTAAATCTTCTTCCAGTCTTTTACCCTAAGCCACTGTTTATTTCTGCCAATAAGGCCTGTCTCTTGTAAACAACAAATTGTTAGCTCTTCCTTTTTAATCCACTTTGCCAAATGGTGTCTTTTGATGGGGGAGTTGAGTACATTGACATTCAGTGTTAATAATGACAGGTATGTGGTGAATCCTGCCATTTATGTTTTTGTTGTTTGAGGATTTGAGTGTGTACAGCTGAATCAATGCTGCTCTCTGATTGCTTGTCTTTTCTTCTCCTGGGGTTTAAAACTCCGCATCCTCTCATGCTTTTATTTGCTTTCATCTTCCGTGTGCAGAATTCCTTGTAGAATCTTCCGTAGTGGTGGATTAGTGGTCACATACTGTTTCAGTTTCTGTTTATCATGGAAGACTTTGACTGTTCTGTCAATTTTGAATGATAGTTTTGCTGGGTAGAGTATCCTAGGGCTGAAATTATTCTCACTCAGTGCCCAGAACACCTCACTCCGTGCCCATCTTGCTTTTAAGGTTTCTGTGAGAAATCTGCCATTTTTTTTTGATGGGTTTACTTTTATGTGTTATTTGGGGTTTTTTTTCTCTCTTACAGCTTTCAGTGTTCTTTCTCTGTTCTCTGTGCTAGTTGTTTTGATGATAATATGCCATGGGGAAGCTCTATTTTGGTCCAGTCTGTCTGGTGTCCTAGAAGCTTCCTATCCCTGAATAGGCAAATCTTTCTTGAGGTCTGGGAAATTTTCTATTATTATTTTATTGAATATATTACATATACCTTTGGCTTGCACCTCTTCTCCTTCTTCAATGCCCATGATTCTCAGATTTGGTCTTTCGATGGAGTTGCTGAGTTCTTACATATTGCTTTCACACAGCTCTTGAGTTGTTTGACTAAGAGTCCTTCCTTTTTTTTCTTTAATTTCTATTTTATCTTCAAACTCTGAGATTCTGTCTTCCACTTGTTCTAGTCTGCTGGAGTGACCTTCCACTGCATTTTTTTGTTTGTTTGTTTGACTCTAGGGACTTTTTATTTCCAGGATTTCTGTTTGATTTTTTTTTCTGAGATTTGCCATGTCTTTGTTCAACTCATCTTTTATATTTTGTGTTGTCTTCTTTACTTCATATAGAGGTGGGGGGTAGTAATTGTTGTTTGGTTAAAGATAGAAACTTGGGTAATTGGTAAAGTTGGGACTAGAAGGGAGTGCACAAAGCGGGGGAGAGGTATGGGAGCTGCTGGGTTTTGTTGCCTTTGTGTGTGTTTGGCGTATTTCTGTTACTGTAGTGGAGGATGCTTGTATCAGAGATTGCAGGGGGCTGAGGGTGTGTACAGTTAGTACAGTAGGCTAGTCAGTGAGTGATGAGTGTGTAGGAGGGAGGGGTGGTGTGGTGACAGGTTGGGGAAGAATAGGAGGGAGAGGCGAAGATAGGGGGATTAAGTGGATGAGAGGAGGCAAAAGGAGTAGTTGGGATGGAGAAAAATGGATTGTAGCACAAGAAAAGGAGAGAACGTGAAGGGGATAAGAATAGGGATAATAAAATAATGATGGCAAAGTTAATAATACAAGGAAAAAAACAGGTATAGCAACAGCAAAAAGTTCAGTCTGCTTGGTAAAAGTTCTGGACTTATTCCTTTGGCATCCAATCCTGGTATTGGCGCTTGGTCTTCAGGCTTTGTGGGGAAGGAAGAAGAAGCTGCCCCTCTTGTCAGACAACTTAGGGTGGAGACAGCTGGAGAGTTTGTTTCTTTTTTTTCCCCACTTCCCTTGGTTTTATGGGCCATCTGTTGCAAGCTGGTGCCCTGAAGTGGTCTCTCCAAATGACTGATTTGTGAGCAGTATTTGGTTCCTTCTGTTCACAGGGCAGGTTGCAATTGGGACCTGAGGTAACCCACTGCCAGTTAGTATATGGGGTGGTCAGGTATGTTGTTGTTTTCACCAGGTGTCAGCTTTGTTGCCCTACAACTACAACTCTGTCTGATCAGCTCCTTCCCAAGCAAGGCAGGGCGATTCAGTTTTGAGTACAGCCCGCAGTCCTGTGGGACTAGTTCAGTGATCCACCACAGCCCCACTTTGGGAGATTGGCTTGTTGCCCCACCCCTGTTCTCAGCCTTTGTTGCTTTTCCTACTTTCATTCACCAAGAGTTCAGCTCCTTGTCCCACCCTTGTTCTCTGGGGCAGGTTCAGCGTTCTACCCCACCCCTACTATTGGTGTTAGATTACAATTTGCTATTATGCTTTTCAGTTTTGTTGGGGAGTGGAATTCAATCTGTCAGAGGCTGCACTGGATTATGTTCTGGGGGGGGTAGGGGAGTCATGTGTGGTGCGTGTTGCTCACCTGTTGGGTCTACATGTTTATGCAGGCAGCTTTGAAACCAGCCAACAGGGAGAAATGGTGTGCTGCTTTTCTCAAGGCAGATACTTCCTGGGACTTGGTTCAGTGCAGTGGGGCATAGGGAGGCTTTCCACGGGTTAGGGGTCCAGGATGTTGCAGAGTTTGATTCTGATTCTCTATCTTCTGTTTGAGTCTGGTTGATGCTCTATCTTCTGTTTATTGAAAGGGGAAAAAAAAGGGAGAAACAGCCCAGGGCTTTTTTCCCAGTTCAGACATGCCTTATTGGCTGTGCTGCACCAGGATTTTTCCAGCTGTTAGGTACAATTAAAGGCTGCTTTTAAGGGTCAGTCCTTTAATTTTATGTGCACCTAATGTGTTGGTGGTTATTATTTTGGCTAGAAGCAATCAGAATTACCCAAGTGTAGCTACCACATATTGAGGTGGTTTCTGGAGTCATTGAGCTCAGGAATTCTGATTCCCTGCCCTAACTGCCATCTTTGAACCTCCCCCATCCAGTTTTAACACCATCTCTTCTATACCTAAAACAATGGACTTACTCATTGCCAACTAATCTATGCCTCTCATTTACACCTCAGCCTAACTTTCACTTTTTCAGAGATGTGGATCTTTATCTCCCTGACTAAATGAGGCCCTTTCACACTTACACACACACACACACACACCCCTAGGCCTTTCCTCTCATTACAGTTTATTAAATATGTTTGTTGAATACCAGTCTTTCCCACTACACTGAGCTTCACCTTCCTACCTGTCTTGCTAGTCACAGTACCCCCACTACCTAGAAAAATATTGGCTCAAGGTATCATATGACCAATAGAGATATATAATGTGACCATTATACATTATATATGCATATATATATTGAATTGATGAAGACAAGGAGAGAGTCAGGAAGTATTTCCTGAACTGAAGGGTAAGAGAAAGGATAGACTTGGGTTTTGAGTCATCACAGTGACTTGAACATTAATTGTGGATGGTTAAAATAATTGGGAGGAAAGGATAGGTCCTTTTATATCTGGTTCCTAACAGTATTGCATGAACCTTAAGTAGTACGTGGGACATGGTAGAGCATTCAATAAGTATTGATGTCAAATGAATGATGTTAAATGTGCAGAAGCTGTCACCCAGGTTTCTGGCATGAGTTAATGGGAGGCTCTAGTCCCTGAGGGACAAGAACACAAGTACAATTTCTTTTACAGACAGGGCTTCAACTGCTCAGCTAATTGATTTCAAAGACACAATAGCAATATTCAAATGACATTCTGTCAACAGAAGGGAAAACAAGGTATAAGCATGTGAAGTATTACTGGGTTATATTCAATATTTTGTATATTAATATTTTAAATAGTATTTTAAATGGTATTTTAATACTTTAAGTTTAAACAGACATTTGCATATTTTATTTTAGAATAATTTCATCTAATTGACTTCAATTTCTGGTAAAGACTGATCAGACTCAATTTTGGGTGAGTAGATTCTGAAAGACATAGCTTTCAATTGCAAAAACTTTCCTCCTTCTCTTAGAAGGAAATAATTGCAGAAATTCTTTAAAACCCTCTCTACCTTAAGAAAATGTGGTATCTATACACAATGGAATTTTATGCAGCCATGAAGAAGAACGAAATGTTATCATTCGCTGGTAAATGGATGGAATTGGAGAACATCATTCTAGTGAGGTTAGCCTGGCCCAAAAGACCAAAAATTGTATGTTCTCCCTCATATGTGGACATTAGATCAAGGGCAAACACAACAATGGGATTGGACTTTGAGCACATGATAAAAGCGAGAGCACACAAGGGAGGGGTGAGGATAGGTAAGACACCTAAAAAATTAGCTAGCATTTGTTGTCCTTAACGAAGAGAAACTAAAGCAGATACCCTAAAAGCAACTGAGGCCAATAGGAGAAGGGGACCAGGAACTAGAGAAAAGGTTAGATCAAAAAGAATTAACATAGAAGGTAACACACACGCACAGGAAATCAATGTGAGTCAACTCCCTGTATAGCTATCCTTATCTCAACCAGCAAAAACCCTTGTTCCTTCCTATTATTGCTTATACTCTCTCTACAACAAAATTAGAGATAAGGGCAAAATAGTTTCTGCCGGGTATTGAGGGGGTGGTGGGGAGAGGGAGGGGGCAGAGTGGGTGGTAAGGGAGGGGGTGGGGGCAGGGGGGAGAAATGACCCAAGCCTTGTATGCACATATGAATAATAAAAAAATAAATAAAAAAAAAAATAAAACCCTCTCTACCATGATCAGCCATGCATCTTTTAACTTCAAAATGTAACACACAGGGTTTCTGCTTTGAGTGATGAAAAATTTCTGGAACTAGATAGTGGACTAAATTCCTCTGAAATATATACTTAAAAATGGTTACAATAATAAATTTTTGCTATGTGCTTTTACCACAAAGAATTAACATAAAACATGTGTTCCCACAAATTAAAAGAGTTTGACCATGTTATGTAACTTAGATATTTTAGAAATGTGAGATGCTTCATGCTGCTTATGAGATGCTTTTATAAAGCATAACAGTACAATGCTGTAGAAATTTTTTCTGGCAACAAGATTTAGAGCCCAGCATCTGAGAAAAGAATGAGAGTTGAGTTGTTTGTGGCATGACTTTGAAAGCAAGAAAAAGAAAATATAAGTTATAACAGAAAATAATCACTTCCCAGGTCTGTATAAGAAAAGGGCTGCTCTTGATTCTCTCCCCATCAAATTTCTTTGCTTCTAAAGAGTCATATTAGAGAAGTTAAACGACAAAGGCAATCTGTGCTCAGGAAGCCTAAGGATGAGGTCTATAGGACTGTTTTCAGCTTTGACACCAACAAAGGCACATTTACTTGTTATTTTCCTTCATGGATTGCATGGATTTCTTTATTTTTTTTTTTCATTCAGCATTCTTTCAGAAGCAATTTTTCTTGCTTCTAAATATTTTTTAAATACCTGACTTTTATTGGCCCTAGAAATGTTCTAGTGTGTGTATGTACCGTAATTATTTCATTCCTCCCTATCATTCGGTATTTAGGTTGTTTCTGACCTTTTCAGTAACACAGGTAAGGCTTTGATAAGCATCTTTTCTTTGTTTGAGTCTTCATTTTCAAAAAAATTTCACTGCTTCCATCCTCTCACCAGTGGTATTTGCTATTATCTGAATGTCTGTGTCCCCCTAAAATTCATATGTGGAAGCTCTAACTGCCACAAGACACTGGTCCCTTTCATAACTCTGGCATATGCTATTTCTTCTGTCTCCCCTCCCCTTCTTCATCTCACAGGTTACACTTATCCAGTCAGTGTTCTAGCTCAGAGTTGTCTGCTTAGTGATGCTGTCTTCTCTCATTACCTATTAGCAAATTTTATTGTAGTGTGTGTGTGTGTGTGTGTGTGTGTGTGTGTGTGTGTGTGTGCAAACCATCACTGAAATGTGTGCTTCTCCAAATAGGAAGAAGCACTATATGTTTTGATGTCTTCTTATTTCAGAACCTAAAGCCACACATGGCATTTGATAAATTCTTGCTAAATGTTTGCCATAGGAAAAAATAAATGATCTTTGTAATATGAAAGTCTAACCTCCTAGAAAAAAGGAATTAGCATCAGTACCCTAATCTATTTATATATCCAGAATTTCTTTTGAAAGAAATGCCTGCTAGGGATGAAAACCAAACAAGAAAACCTTATATGCAGAAAAGATATTGAGGTTCTATATTATTAAAATAAGATTGTAATGTAAATGGGTGCTTTGAAATAAGTATATATCTTCAGTAAATATTCATTTTTAATCATTACTTTAAACAAAGTATGCTGCATTAAAACTTAAGATTCACTTTCATTTCAACTAGCTTCCCTGCTTTTCTTTGATGAGAAAAAAGATTCAGATGACTAGATTTTATTGGCATTTGTCAGTTCTAATTATAGATCTTATTTTAAAAAGAGGCACATGCTCATAATGTCGGCTAAAGGTCATTATGCTCTGATTTTTTTTTTAGTATTGAAATTTCTATTCTTATCTGTTCTTCTACTGCAATTCAGACATAAAAAAGGGTAGGAAAAGGAGCCAAATTTGATTGGCAGCAAACACTAATGGTAACCAATCCTCCCCAAAGATACTCTAGCAGAGTGTGAATAAGGATATAAATCATAATAGAAAGTGATTTCTATTTCACTTTCTACATATGGCATGTGCTGTGCGATTTCATGAGTGCGGGAAGCATTTGGATGATTGATGGATATTGCATTACCTGTATCAAAGTGGTATGTATTAGAGTCACCTCTTCTTTCACAAATTCACTTGGAGTCAATAATGTATACTGTCTGGTGAATACCATAGTACAGCTAAATGAGAATGCATCCTAAAATTTCCATGGACAGTTGCGATTTAAAAGTTTTGCTCTGTTGTTCTATGAATATACTTTCCTGTCATATGCCCCAACCTTTGAAGTTACAGACAAATTATCACATAAATAATTTGTGAAGAATATTGCTTGTTTAGGGGGATGAGATTAGATCTGTTCTGTTAAGTTCTCGAAATAAACTGGAATTCATCTGTAATTAAAAGTAACTTGTGGGCTTGTGAAATGGTAGAGTGCCTGCCTAACAAGCATGAGGCTCTGAGTTCAAACCCCAGTACAGCCAAAAAAAAAAAAAGTGACTTGTGCCAGACACAATGACATGTAATACCAGCACTCAGGAGGTGGAGGTAGGAGGATTAAGAGTTTGAGGCCAACCTGGGCTACATAGTCCAAAAAATAAAAATGTCTCAAAAAAAGGAGTTGTATAGAAAAAAATGGACTATCTACATATAACTTTTGCTCCTCATTCTATCTGTGTGTATCTATCTATGTATCTATCTGTCTGTGTCCAAATCTAGTACCACTTCTTACACAAAACAGAATGTCAACAAGTACTTGTTGAATTAAAGACTAAAATTAAGATCAACATATTGGAACACTTAGAAAATAATCTTTTTTTTCTAATACTAATCTAATTTTGCATTTGCCTAGAATTGGTGAATATCAGAGCATTGTCCCACATCTCTAGGACTGGAATTAAGTCCTGCTTACCTTCTTTCAAAGTCAACAGAGAAGTCTTGCATTTTCAGCATACCAGCACCCACAAACTCTACCACCCCCTGTCCACCCCATTCATTGGTCTTCAAATAATTTCTTTGGTGCTCTATTTGTTTTCTCTTGTGGCACTTGTCCTAGAAGTTTAAAAGTGTCTTTGTTCATGTTTTTATTTGATTTCAAAATGCAAATATCTGGAATGCAAAGAAATACTGCTAAAAAATAAACTTTCTATTCTTTGTCCTTGAAAACCCAGTAATAAAATAGGATTAGTAGAATGTGGCATTTTACTTCTCAGTTTTTATTTTTAAAAAATCTTAGGTTTCATCTGAGTTTTGGAAATCATGAAAATTTGGGAATAAAGACATGTAGCCGAATTTCTTTTAAAAATATGATACACAGATTGAAGTTTTTCACACAGCAGCCATGGGGATCTCTTCAAAAATCTCATCACAAGGGCTGGTGGAGTGGCTCAAGTGGTATAGTGCCTGCCTACCAAGCATGAGGCCCTGAGTTCAAACCCCAGTACAACCAAAAATAAAAAATAAAAATCTGATCACAAATCTCCATTGCATAAAACATTTAGTGGTTTTCCAATGACCCTCAACAAAGTCTGAACTTCTCATTGCAACCTGTAAGCCTTGCCTGTCCCTTCCCTGTCTAATCCACTGGTCTCATCTCATACCTCACTACTCACCCCAGCCATATGTGTTGCTCTCTGTTAGCCTTTCCTCTGCTAGGAACGTCTCACATGCCTGCAACACCCTTCTCTCTAGCCACTGCCACTTGGACCACATAACTAGCAGCTAACTCAACCTCAGGATTTACATAGAACTCACTTCACATAGACACTTTGGTTTCCACAGGTTAAGAGTTACCATAGCATTTAGCATTTTCCATCCACAGTTATTTTGCTGTCTTCCTTACTGAATTGGGTGTTCTCTGTGAATGGGAATTGCTCTAACCTTGACACAAGTGTACCTGCAACTCAAGCATAGCGTATAACACATAGGACCATAAGAATGATGGTTCCAATTATTGCACATGAAATAGCAGAAATTATAAGGGTTTTAATGCAATATATCTGTTTTATAATCTTGATCTAAATGGTGGGAAAGCACTAATAATTTTTTTCTACTGCCATCAACTCATTGCTTAAAGCATAATTAGGCAAGTGCTCCACAACAGAGCTACTTCCCAAGGCCTTCTTTCTTAATTTTCTCTACATTTTCTATAAACGTTATATATTTATTTTGAGTGCAAATGTTAGAGTTTCTTCTTTATTGCTCAATTTAGCACTTAAGTACCCTTGGTGTCCAGCTTGGCTCTTGGCTATTTTCCTATTCAATACATCCTTTGGGAAAGGCAGGGTGGAGAGCTACCTAAGTAGTACACTATAAGTTCTAGTGCCTGCAGACAGCTCCCCTAGTCCCTGCTGCAGCTCAGTTGCTTACCAATTGCAGAAGGTTCTTTAGGAAGAACTGAGATAACATCGAATATAAACAGGAAATGTTTGACTTTAAATTTGCAATAAATCAGATATTTAAAAACTGTATTTATATGAAATCCTTTAAAACTGTAAAGTCTAATAAATTTAGTTGTTTATTAACCATTAAGACAGAAGCACTGAGCATCTGACATGGGAAGTGGTGAAAACAAATAGCTGAGGAGACAGAACAGGCACTTGGGTGACAGGTTTGGAGGAGATGTATAAATTCTCCATATACAGAAAGGCTGTGTGTCCTTCACACGTACCTGCGTTTGGTGCATATGCTCTGAGGCTCTGAAAATAATGTTTGACTAAGTAACCCATTTGCCTTGGTGGGTGGGCAAAGAATGAGAGAAAGAGAGAATAAATCTCATAGGCAAATTGACAAATACATATATTGCGTATATAGTAATGTAATTGGGATGACAGTTTAAACTGTAGAGACTTTCTTTTGGCATTAGAAATTATACTGTAATACCTAGGTAGTTGTCCTCCCTGCCTTCCCTAAAGGGCATTCTGAGTAGGAAAAAAAATTGAGGTATGAAGTTAGAAACCAAAGGCATTTAAACGCTAAAATAAGAAATAAGAAAAACATCATATATATGTGGTATGTATATTATAAAAATGTGTCTACTATGGATATAATATGTGCATCATATGCATATGTATACATGTATGTAGCACCTAGCATATATAAATATCATTCATTAGCCAAGCACTGGTGGCTCATGCCTGTAATCCTAACTACTTGGGAGTCTGAGATTGGGAGGACTGCAGTTCAAGGCCAGACCAGGCAAATAGTTCATGAGACCCTCATCTCCAAAAATAACCAGAGAAAAATGGACTGGAGGTAAGGCTTAAGCGGTAGACAGCCTGCTTTACAAAGCACAAAGCCATGATCTCAAATCCCAGTCCCACCAAAAAAATGAAAATTGATATCATTAACTATTATTAAATATCATTTCATTATTCATGAAAACACTATATGCACCTCTGGGAGTATAACAGTAGACAAAATAGACAATTCTGAGGTGTATTGTGTTAGATTAGTTATTATTAGCCCTGTACCCAGCACACACAATTAGATACACCCAGGATTCATGTAAGTCTTCTGATTACCATGGAGAACATTATCTGAGTCACTTAGGGTTTGTTTGGTCAGTGAAGCACTGAGAGTTATGGACAAAGGGACTTCTTATAGGAACTGACCTCATGCAGCTGTGGGAGGATCTGGGAGCATGGAAGTCTAGTGGTCAATCCAAGAAACCAAGATGCCCACCTGCAGAAGGGAAGGTCATTAAAGGGTGATGGGAAGTCATTGCCTTTGTTTTTGTTTTTGTTTTTAATTTTTTCTTCCTAATTTTATTTTATTTTTTTTCTTGTATTATTCATATGTGCATACAAGTCATTGCCTTTGGTAGCTATGGTCACTGAAGATTTTTAGTCAGCCTCTCGGGGAGGATTAGGGCAGCTGTTAGTCAGCATTTGAGAAGAGGAGCTGGACACAGAGCAGAGAAGAGAGGACATCTGCAACTGGCTAGGCATTTCTGCATCTTTCCACTGTTGATATGATGTCCATCAGAGTAATGGCTACACCATCTGTTTTCCAATCTTATGCATGTTCTATAGGGATAACATGTCTCCAGATGAACCAGACTGACACAATACAAGACACACCTACCATCAAGACAATAATATGTTGTACAGACTGACCCTACTTGTTCCCATAATTCCTGCTTCCTGGCATCCATACCTTTGAAAAATATCCTCCACCCAAATGCAGACAAGACCTATGACTTGCAGTTGAGCAAGAGAATCATTAGGCTGGGAGCCGGTGGCTCACGCCTGTAATCTTAGCTATGCAGGAGGCAGAGATCAGGAGGATCACAGTTCAAAGCCAGCCTGGGCAAATAGTTCTGGGAGACTTTATCTCAAAAAACCCTTCTCAGAAATAGGACTGGTAGAGTGACTAAAGGTGAAGGCCTTGAGTTCAAGCCCCAGTACCTCAAAAAAAAAGAGAATCATTAGGATGCATGAAAGGTGAAGGACATCATTCCCAACACTGTGTTACACTATAAACACTCAACGGAGTGGACAAGCATGACCCACCCACTAGCTTGAATAAGCAAATAGCCCTGTTATGAACTGTCTAGAAAGGGTCACTGTTCTGGGAGTGGTCTGTAAAGGAGTACATCTCAAAAGAATTTCCCAATTGTGGGCATCACAAATTCTTACTTCCAGTTCCTAATTATACCATTTCTTGTTTCATCCAAAATTATTTGGGACCAAATAATTTTTAGGGGGGGGGGCTTATGTTATAGGAGGTTTGGCAGCATCTCTGGCCTCTTCCTACGAAATGCTATGATCACTCTAACCAATCTTTACCAATTATGAGCACCAAAGATGTCTCTAGACATTGCCACATATATGCTGAGGAATACAAATGTTCTGGTTAAGAACCACTACTCTACTATAATAGCAATTGCAGCACTAAGTTCTATGTAGCCAAAGGAACAGTTTTTCAATGAGAAAGATAAGCTTTGGGCATAGTTAATTTGCATACTAGAAAATCTGTTTTCCAACTGCAGAGCCCCCAAATTCAATGCTGAGGGTTCGCAGCCTGAGGGGTGATGGCTTTTTCACATTGCCCGCCAGCTGATAATGGAGAAAGTGCTTATGTGAACATAATGTAGGTACAACTTTTTGGGAAAGGAAGCTATATTTTTAACAATGCACATAGAAGCATTTGACTTAACTGTTAAATAACACAGTATAGATAGATATAAGTCCTGCTCAAATAGCTCCCATTCTGTGAGAGAACCCATGAAAAGACAGATCTTGGGAGCATCTTGGGAGCATCTGTATCAACAACTAAGCACACAGAACATCCTTCTGAGATATTTCCTGAGACTTCCAGAATCTGTTCTCATCATTATATTTTGGCTTGAGCGGCTATACTACATAAAGTATTGTGGCACAAGCAGTGTGATGGGATATTAATGATAATTAAAACCCTATTAGTGGCACCAATTAGGCACAGAGTCATTGTGAAACAGATGCAGTAAATAAGAGTGTTACTAGCATAACCAGTCCTTTGATAGGAGGCCTCTTTATAAATAAAGTTGAGCAGAATAAGAGTAAGTAAGTGAATGAAGTTGTTTTTGTGACTAGTCTTTACCAAGAAATTATTCCACATCAAGCACTACTGTGGTTGCCAGGGACAAAATAGGCAAAGGGAAAGATTTCATATCTTGGGTTACAGAGGGGCCAAGCTCATGGTCGAATGGAAAATAAAGAAGAATATGTGGATAAACAGGTGTGGTGGATGATATGACAATGTTAGGCCCAGGACATCGTGGGGAAATGGGAGAGCAGGAGCCTAACTCACTCTGGCGATCAGTGGAGCTTCCCATTGAAAGTGAAGGATTCATTTGCATCAGTCAAGTGAAGAAGACAGAGGAGTATGCTACAAGCAGAAAGGATGGAACCGTGAATTGGGAAAGGCTGAAGAAGAGAACAGGTGTCTCCGATTGGTAGTAAAATGAGGCTGAGTGAGCAGGAAGGGCCAGATGGCAATGGTGATATCTTTTAGGGCACCGTCAAAAAATTGGACTACAAACTGAAGGTAGCAGAAATCACTCTGGATTTCACGAAGGGCTGTGACTTGATTGAATTTGCTCTTCCAAAAGAACTGACATCCACATGGAACATGAACAAACCCTGGGGCAGGAAATTCTCTCAGAGGCTAAAGTTGGAGGGGAGAGAACAAAAAGCAAAACCTCCTTGGGTCTGGGGCTGAAGAAGCAATACAGGAAGTGGGTACCTTTTTAGCAAGACCTTTCTTTTCTTGAAAAGGACAGAGTAGGATAAGTGCTCAGATGGTGGGGACAAGCAGGACTCTATACTCACATAAAGAATCCAGAAATGGGCAGGCCCCTGTCCTTCACAGTGCCTGCCTCTCTTGAAAGAGGAAGAAAGGCAGAAAGAATTTGCCTACAGGGAGGCAAATACACTTCCAGAACACTTTCCTAAATATTTTATATAATTAATTTTACTTTACAGAGTATACATTTATTACCCCCATAAGAAAAGATGTTGTTTAGAACACATATTCATTACAGAGGAATTACCTGAACTCGAGACCCTCCTGTGAGGGGTGGGATTTCAGATGTGTGCCACCACACCTACTTCACACTTCATTTTTCTCCTTTAATTCTAGTATGTAGCTATCACTCAGTATCACAAACAATATGTAATCTATTTTATTCATTGGTGCTGAGTGAAAACTGCTAGATTCAATTATGTCTCAAGTAGCAAAGCAATAATCCATAAACACGGAAAGTAGCAAGAACTACTACTCAAGCTTGGAACTTAAAGGCATCTTTTCGGGCTTATGTTTATTGTGGAAGTCAAGGTGCTCTTCTGCTGTAATGAAAATGTTGCTTGGGTATGTGGTGCTGCTGACCTGACACCTGTTTGTAATTTTAAGCAGACATTCCTCACCCAATTCAGACCCAACAAATGGGCTAATTTTAAAATGATAGGAAGCAGAGATAGAATGTGATAGCCTTACTTACATAAATATAGCCTTGAAAAAGTCAAGAATTTGGAGTTGGTTTGCCCAGAAAACACTAGAACTATACTTATCATTGCCTAAATCATTGAAAAATGGATTGTGCTCTTGACCCACAGACCTGCTCCAATTGTTCTATTTTCAAATTATCTAGGCTGACCTAAAGTTTAAATACATTTTTAAGCTTAATTAAATGAAACACTTAAATTAAACAAGCACTTAATACTTAGTTGGAAATTGGAAAACAGATACCATGAAATCCCTAGGTATAAAGAAAAATCAGACATCTGCTAGTCCCATTTTCTTGTCACATGGGATATATGTGTTTATAAAGACTCAAATCTTTAAATAACTAAATGCCTCCAAAATGATTTTTTGACTTTTGCACAGTATTGCTGATCAGTAGACAGGACTGGAGATGCTTACAGAGCTATTGCCAGGAGATGTTATAGGAAGATATCAAGACCAGGGGGCTCTCAGCACAGGTGTTCAATTAGCGCTTCTTGGCACTTGAAAACCCTGCAAAGGTAAGAGACCCTACAAATATAAGTCCTGGTCAGAGTTGCACCAGGAACCAGAGAGTGCTTGCTATTTTGGTATGAGATTTATAGTGGTCCATTAGGGTCACATTTAGCAGGGCTATTTTATAGTGATGAGAAAGGAAAGTGATTAGTAAGTTATGGAGAAATTATAGCACATACCTTACACACACTCTCAAATATTGCTGAATGAATTAATCAATGAACACCCCTCCCTATAACATAAAGCATAAGAAATGGAATTAGAAAACTTTAAGATCTTGGCATCTAATGACACTCAACTGTAGAGATGGGTAAGCTGAGACCTAAGGAGGTTAAATAATTTGTTCTAGGCTATTAGTAGTAAGAACTAGAAATGCAACACAAATGAAAGGATGTTATTCATTTATTTACTCACTGAAGATTCTGCTGATGTGATGTCTTGGGTCACTTAGCAATGGGAGCATGCTCTCAGAAATGCATGGTCTGTGAAACGACTTCATCATTGTGTAAAAATCATAGAGTATACTTACACAAACCTAGATGGTATAGCCTACCACACACCTAGATACTTATGTGGTATAGGTTATGTGGTGTAGCCTATTGCTCCTTAAGCAATGATGAGCAAAATAACAGAGATTAAATCAAACACAAAAGCAAATGATGCAATCAAGAGACATGGTAATCATGAGATGTAGGAGGCTGCTACCAGCAGCTCAAGCATTCTGTTTTCTTGTTAAGTAGAACCCTCTTAAATAATAATTGAAAAGTCTAGTATAGTAAATATAGCAAACCAGTAACAATCATTTGTTAACATTACTATGCATTATGCACTGTATGTTTGTGCTATTCATTTATACAACTGACAGTGCAGTAGTGTTGTGTATAACAGCATCACCACAAATGTGTGAGTCATGCATTGCACTAGGACATTATGACGGCTGTGATGTCACCAGGCAATGGGAAATTTTCAACTTCACTGTATTCTTTTAGAACCACCATAATGTATGTGGTACATCTTTGATTGCAATGCCATTATACAACCTCCCTTGAGCATGAACATTACAGGTACTCATGAATAAGTCTGAAATTGTTCATTTGGTATGTCACTTATTTACCCACTCACTCATTCAGATGTTCTGTATCTGAATATCTACCCATGTTAGGCCTCCAGTATATCAGCATTTGGGTAATTTGCTCTCTCCAGATAAAATGCATTAAAGTCAAACACACGTATTCATTTCTTGAGCAAGAATTAATATTCTTACAGTAAATCATATCATTAGTCTGTCTAATACTATATTCTTCCACCAATAGAATCATATATCTGGGATTTCTTAGGAAAATTGAATCTCCCTTTCCTAAGGTCTATTTCACAAGCGTGTGCATCACCCAAGGGTCTTAACTGACTACTTCGGGCTGTCAGTTCATGTTCTGTTCCATGAGATTTGACTGCCCTTGTTATGGTAGTTTACATAACCATGAATGTTCCCTGGTAACTGCAAATGAATTCAGCTCATTCAAAATAGCTATACCTGTCAACTGCACGAACAGCTCGCGGAATCTGTGGTGAACAGAAGGCAGAGCGCTGCTGCTTCACTTTGCTATTTTTTGCAAGCGCCCTTTGACTTCAATACTTTTTCTTTTCTCCACTTTATCATTGTAACTTGGTAACTTTTCATCCTAGTCCAGTTTCAAAGATCATATTAGCCTCTTTAGCACTTTTATCTTACATATTCTTGCTTAGTTGAACAGTCATGGTTTATTACAAACGTGACTAAACACTGGCATGGCGACATTCAGTACTACATCCTTGTGAGATTACTGGAACCAACAAGGTTTTACATGTTTCCCCGACTCATACAGACTAACTTGCTGCATCAAGGATAGCTTAAAAGATTCTGAAAACAACTCTAGATCTGTCCAGATGACAATCACCACAGTTCATTCTCTATTGCTTAGGAGGCCTCAAACTTATGTAGGCATGAGAATCACCTGATAGGCTTGTTAAAACACAGGTTTCCAGGTGCAAGTAGCCCAGATCCATCATCCATAGGATGAATGTAGTATATTTATATAAGGGAATATTATTCAGCCTTAAAAAGAAAGGAAATCCCAACATGTGCTACAACATGGATGAACCTTGAGGATATTATGTTGAAGAAAATAAGCCAGTCACAAAAAGAAAAATACTCTCGATTCCATTTCTATGAGATACTTGGGTTAGTCAATTCATAGAAACAGAAATAAAATGATTCCAGGTTTCCAGGAGCTAGAGGAATAGAGAATAGGGAGTTGTGTAGTAAATTTCAGTTTTGCAAGATGAAACGAATTCTGGAGACTTGTCTTACAAAAAAGTGAATGTACTTAATATTATGTACTGAACTGCACACTTAAAAATGGTTAAGATGGGGAATTATAAAACTTACTCTGTGAATTTTATCATAATGAAACAGACACACATACAAAAATTGCCAGATCTGTACCAGAATTACATATCCCTTTGCAGGTCTGGGGTGAGGCTTGAGAATCTGCATCTCTCATCAGTTCCTAGGTTGTTCTGATGCTGCTGATCCTAGGTTAAAACTCTAAGAACCACTATGATGAACAAAGTTACTGACAGCTCCAGATCTTCCATATAAAAGGGGTTTCAGAGTGACAATCCGGTTGGATGAAGCACAGGGGATTTGCCTTGCCAGTCAGCATAGCAAGCACACTGTGCTTAGGATACATGTATATTTGAAGAAGCCTTAATGACCAAAACGATGACTGGTGGTACACACCAAGGACACCTCTTGATACCTTGCTAGTTGCTCAGGGTACCTTATAAATCCTAAGTATAAAGGGGAAAATATAAGGTCTTAACATTGTTGCATTTAACAGGTACAGTCCCCTTTCTTTTAGTTCACAGTGTTTCTTTTTAATTTGAAAGGAGAATATGGAGGCATTTTTTAAAAGCATAAGGAAAATATGAAATTTAATTAAGTGAAGAGCTATATACTGAACACTTACTGAAAATAGAATAGATATTTACTGTCTCATGCAAATTAAGCATGAAGCAATGTGATAACCCTTATCAAATTAAAATTCATGGTACTCCCTGAGGTGTGGTAGAACAGCAGTCTTGACAATTGCTAGGAGAGAGTACACAACTCTAAGCAGGCTGGAAAGGTTTGAGTATATGAAATACCCATATCCTTTCACCTAGTAATCTCACATTCGGATATATAGTAAAGAAATTAATATGTAGAATATAATATTTATGACAACATAATATATCCTCATAAAACCTAGAAATATCTTAAATGTGAAGGTAGAGACCAGCAAGGAACTACATTAATTTCATTGTATTCATACAACTCGATTTGCAGTTTAGAAGATACATGTTAGCCTCAGGCTGCCCCACAACCTTTTCTCTGGGGAACTCTGTCCTGGCCAGAGTCCTTTTGTGGAAACACATGTGGATACTTGACAAAAGATGACCTCTTGCCTTGTGAGGTTTTGTAATCTCACTATAAGGGCAATAGAAAACTGGTATTGGACCTGACAATGAAAAAGCCAGGTCCTCGGCACCGAGACCAAGGATATAGCTCAGTGGTAGAGCACTTGTCTAGCATGGGTGAGACCCTGGGCTCAATTCCCAATAACACACTCACAAAAAAGCCAATACTGTTTGAGTCCATGGGTCCCACTATATATGCTATCATAGAACCATATTCCACTTGAATATGTAAGAATACGTATTACATCAATAACTTAAATACATATATTTTAAGGAATATTAAAAGGTTTAATTTTACTTTTGAAAATCCTTCACTAAAAAAACTTACCAGTGTCTTAAATTCTCTGGTCATTGAATATTCTAAGAGAAAATGTTTATTGCATAAAATACGTAGGTGCACATTTCACAGATCACTTGTGGGAATGTAAAATGATGAAGAGAAATTTGGTAATACATAGCAAGATTACATATGCAATTATCTTTGACCCAGAAATAACCGTTATAAGAATGTATTTCAAATATACAATAGCAAAATATGGGAAGATGTATGCATAAACCTACCAATTGCAGCCTGTTTGTAATAGGAATTGTTTGAAAACAACCTAAATGTCCACTAGGGGAATGGTTGATGAAACCAACATACTTTCACATAATTGAATATTATGCAGGTATAAAAAGAAACAAGAGAAATAAAAGAAAAGAGCAATGTGCAAAACAGAAAACAGCATATATGCCTCTTGTATGATAAAAAGAATATGTATCTGTATATTTAGTTTTGGAAAAGTAAATAGTGAAAAAATAAACACCAAACTAGTATAACACAGGGAAATGCAAAACAAAAGCACAGGGAAATACCTACAAAAATGAATAGAATTAAGAAGACAGATAATTACCACGTGTTGGCAAATATATGGAGCAAATGGAATTCTGATGCAATACTGAAAGATAAATCAGAACATCTAGTTCTAGAAATTCACTGCTCTACCCACTCAATCGTGAATATACACATAGCATATGAATATGACCCAGAACTTCAACTCTTTTTTTGGGGGGGCAGGGGGTGCGGGTGTACTGGGGTTTGAACACAAGGCCTTCACCGCATGTACATTACACTTTTTAATGTTTAAAAACACAATTACATCTAAAGCAAGGGAGGAAGCAGGATGGAGAAAAAGGGATGGAAAGCAACACTTCTCTGAATCTATATTGTTACATAGGTTTGACTTTGGAATCACATACACGTTTTGCATGTTCAAAATATAAATTCAATAAAAAGAAAAAAAACACAGATGCATGCATTAAATGGAAGTAATTGAAACTATTTTGACAGGTGTTAAATTTCAAGGGAAGTGTGTGTATATATGTGTATCTTAGGGTTTAACCTAAGTCTGAAAATGGACAAGGCCAGGTCCTCTGAAATGCTACAATGATAATTCTGGATTTAGTCTAACAGCTTGGAAAAAATCACAAATGCTAAAAGCTCAAGCCCTAGGGAAACAAAGAAGGAAGGTAGAAAAATGAACAGCTGGAAAAGCACTCATTATTATCCAAAACAAACAGATGTTCTGTGGTCAGGCACATACAAACCTAAGAGCCTTTGGAATTGGCAAAAACTGTGTCTGAGAAACTGTAACATCAAGGCAGGCAGCTTGGTGAGCCAAGCAGTAAGCCAGAAAGAGCCCCTGCCAGCTTAACCTTGGGCTGAATCAGATATTCAATACGCAGAATTGTGAGCATGTAAGTGAAAAAGAGTCAAATGGTTCATGAATGCTTTCTTCTTGTAAACTTTAGCTTCTCCTAACTACTAGCCCAAGAGTTTCCCAAATGGTCCTAACCTAGTAGAGGATGGAGAACAATGAGAAGAGGCTTAGAAACTTCATCTCCAGGAGAGGTAAGACGTGTCACATTACAGATAAATAAAAGAAACAATCTGTGTCTCAGCTGTGGAGAATCCGGACCCTCAATAGATCCCATGCCACAAATATGGTCAGAAGTTTAAAGACTTCTAATCTCCTAATCTGAGGTTCAAATCTAACTCTGCAAGTTACTAATTTTGTGACTTTGGTCATGTTCCATAATCTCTTTGGGGCCTCAGTTTTCCTCATCTGTAAGATGGTAAGGAATCCTGTTGGGTTCTTCTTATCTGAAGAAGATCTGGTAAAGCACTTGATGTTCTTAATACAATCCGTTTTAAACGTGCTAACATTATAATGCTATCATATTATATGTTACTTTTGTTCATTACTAGCCAGAAAAAAAATAAAATGAACAGAAGGGCTAGGCATTTATTCCCCATCTACCAGGTGTTAGGTCCCTCATAAACTAGCAATACAATTTCATTTATTCTATTCAGTCTTTACAAAACCCTTATAAGGTTACAAATGAAGAAATGATGCCCATTACTGCACAACAAATAAGTGGCAGAATCAGAATTTGAACCTAGATCTCTCTGACTTCAAAAACTTACTTTCCCTGTCTAAAGAAAACAATCATGAAGAAAGAAGTTTATTAGGATATTAACCTGTGATTTCCAAGAAGGCATTTCTCTCTCTCTCTCTCTCTCTCTCTCTCTCTCTCTCTCTCTCTCTCTCTCATACACACACACACACACACACACACACACACACACACACACACACCAAGCCAATCCAAAGGACTTACTCCCACTTGGAATGGACAGAGAAAGTTCTATCTGCAAGATGGAGGCGGGTTAGAATAGAGAACGGTCAAAGTGTGGGAGAACTGGCACTGAAGGCCTGGAGAACAGTGTCTGGCCTATAAGTGTCTGTTGAATGAGGGCATTTAATATAGAAAAAAGGGTCCTCATCACTGGAAGTCCCTGGATGAAGTTGAGGTCAGAATTTAGGGGACAGGGATAAACAAGAGGCCTTAGGTCCTCTAAACCAAAGCCAGCCATCATAGAACAAAATATTAAAATTGTTCTGAAAATCTAGGAAAAACAAATGGTTTATGGAGATATATACAACAGGGTCACCAATGTTCAGAGCTCAATGATGGCCAGAGATTATAGGTGGAGAAAAATTTGTGTGTAAGGCCTGGACTAATGCAGTTCAGGCTGGTGAGGAGAATAAATAGAGAAGGAAGAAAATATGGACTAAGCAGCTAGGTCCCAGTCAGTTTTCATCTGTGAACCCTAGGACAGTGGTGTTTGCCTATTCTTCTGGTTTTAGATAGCTAATACAGTAAGGGTAAGTAATATTTCATGAAACTTCAATGTGTGTTTTGGACCCCATGGTATTGTATTTTTTTTTTATTATGGGACATGACCAAAGTATTGTGAAATCTTCTGCTTCAGGGACCATGAAACCTACTAGAAAATTATGCCCTTGTCAATTGTAGTTAGGGAAATGAGCTACAGTTATTAATTAGGAAGAATCATGGTCCAGATACACCTCACAGGGCATTAATACTTTGATAAAAATAACATGTCCCAAGGTCTATTTCACAACTCCATCAGTAAAGAAATTTGAGTGGGCAGCCCATGAAGAGATGGCCAGTATTTTAGAACAGACTCATTCATTACTTTTCAAAGAGGAATGTGGTTGCGTATAGCTCCTATGGTCGTTAACTTTCTATGAGAAAAATATGCCTGAGAATTTACATAAGAATGTGGCTTGATACACATTGAATCAGAGTAACAAGAATTATTTGGTAACATAAGTAGTGGTGACATCAGGTTGGTAATAATAACTAATAACAGCCAACATTTATTGAGAACTTACTGCATGTCAGGTAATGTACTCAACTCTTTACATATAATTTAATCCTTACCCTATAAGATTTTTTTCAATGAAGAGCTAACCTGCCAAGCAGATAGCATATTGATTTCTATTAGTTAACTTACCATTTTCTGAACTCATTCCAGCAAATTCTCATTCTGACTTTATTATCCCAGGCTGCACAAATCCTCCTCGTACCCATGGTGTTCAATCCTTGCGAAGCATCCTCCAAAAGGTACTCAATGAGTGAGTACACATAACATGGAAATTTTTCCAAGAACCAATCTGACTTGAAGGTAAACAATTTTAAATGTTTTTGTATGGAATTAACTGTATGTATTATGGAGTACAATGCAAAATTTTTAAAATGTTAGGCTAAACTTTAAAAGAAATTCACACTTGAAAATCTTGAGCACTCTCTTTTAAGGCACTTAGTAGAAAAAATTTTAAATCATAGTACAATCCACACAAGGAACACAAAACAGCCGAAGAGGTCTAAGTGAATTATAACCATATTTTTAATTGAGGTATATTATTATACAAAGTTGGAGTTTCATTGTGGTACTTCCACACATACATATAATGTATTTTGTGACTTTATGACTGAGTAAAATTCCACATTTTCTTTATCCATTCATCTGTTGATGGACACCTAAGCTGAGTATGGCTATTGTGAAAAAAGTTGTGATAAACATGGGTGTACAGGGATCTAGGTAGTAAGGTAACTTTGATTCGTTCAGGTATATACCCAGAAGTGGTATGTTGAATCATATGAAAGTTCCATTTTTAATTTTTTTGAGGAATCTCTATATCCTGACTTCCATACTAGCAGTGGGTAAGAGGTTCTTTTTCCCCACATCCTCACCAGCATTTGTTGTTATTTGTTTTCTTAATGATTTGCATTCTGATTGGCATGTGATGGAATCTCACAGTAGTTTTGATTTACAGTTCCCTGATGACTAGGGATGTTGAACATTTTTTCATGTATAAATTGACCTTTTGTACTAATTACATATTTTAGCCTTCCTATACACTATAACAGTGTCTGATTTAATGAGTATTTAAATGTCCTTAGCCCCACATTGACAATTGGCTTTTAAATTTTGTTTATAGTAATTTCATTTTCTCCATTAACATTTTTTAAAATTAGAATTTATTCTCATCTTCTGATTAGAAACACAATACAAATTTATGTAGAAAGTTTTGAAAGTCTAAGAAAAACTTAAAGAAAAACTGAGTGTGACCGGGCACCAGTCACTCACTCCTGTAATCCTAGCTACTCCAGAGGCAGAGATCAGGAGGATCAAAGGTGGAAACCAGCCCAGGCAAATAGTTTGAAAGACTCTATGTTGAAAAAACCCTTTACAAAAAAGGGCTGGTGGAGTCACTCCAGGTGTAGGCTCTGAGTTCAAACCCCAGTATCACACACACAAAAAAACAGCCAAACAAAAACTTGGAATGCCTTTGACTCTTTAATCAGATATAACATAATTAACCTGCTGCGTGCTTGGCAACAGTTCTCAGTTCTGGGGCTGCACTGAACAAGACAGTCAAAATCCTCAAAGACCTTCTACTTGTCATTCTTGTAGTTATTGACATAGGCTTATAAATGCACACATGCATTTTTGTAAGACTGGAATACTACTGTGCCTGCTTTTCATTAGGTTACTTTGAATATAATTGTATGTTCTAAACATGTTATTGCATTTTCATCTGCACTACAGTTGTTAATTTGCCCAATATTTTAGGGACAAAATATATATGTTATCTAATAAACTTGGAGATTTAGGTTGTTTTCAGTGTCATTCTAATAAGTGTAATAAGATGAATATTTTTATTTTTTCTACTTTTTTATTATTGTGCTGGGGGTACACTGTGACATTTACAAAAGCTCTTATAATATATCAAATATGTCATAGTTGAATCACCCCCTCCATCGTTCTCCTGTATCCCTCTCCCATGTTCCTAGAATAGTTTCAACAAGTCTCCTTTTTCTATTTACATACATGTGTACCCAGTATTTACACCACATTCACCTCCTATACCTTTTCCCCGAATCCTCCCTTCCTCCCATTGGTATCAGCGCCCCACCCCCCCCGCCCAGATAGGACCTGTACTGCCCTCCTGTTAGATGAATATTTTTATAGGTAAAGTTTTATGCCAATGTCTGGTTATTTCCTTCAGATGAATTGCTTCCAAATCAATACAATCCTCTTTCTGGTCAAAGAATATGCAAATATTTAAGACTTTTGAAGCATTGCTGAATTGTACCCCAGGAATATTTATACCACCTTATATTTTCAACATCAGTTTTTGATAATGTCTATTTCCTTAAAAACATTGAGTATTTACTATTAAAAACTTTAAACCAATTTTTAGGTGAAAATTGGTTTCGTGGTTTAGCATGTTTTTCTGGTCTCTTATGAGGTCAAACATCCACTGACTTCTAAGGTTATCTTTGTGAGTCATCTTTTTATATCTCTTCCTTGGCCATTTTTTATATTGGTGTGATTATCTTTTTCTCTCCTACTTGTAAGGGTTTTAAAAAATAACACATGTAATGACCTTTTGTCTGCCATATATGGTACAACTATTTTTCACAGCTTATAAAATACTTTTTATTTTATTTACTGAATTTTTTGACCTTGAAGGTTTTTAAATTTTATCTGGTCACATTTGTCAATAATTTCATTTTATAACTTCTGTTCTGTGTTTTAGCTTAGAAAGTCCTCTACCATCTCAGCATCCATTACCTTTAATTCTTTCTAACCCTGAAGAATAACATCACAAAATGTGTCAGACACATTCCCAGGCTTGAGAGAAGCAATGTGATCTTTCAATTTTCAGAAGGAATTCAGATGATGACAATGGTGATGTGTAAGGACAGAGAGAGACAGAGAGAGGCCAGGACCAGACGTAAGTAGCTTTTTGAGGAATGCATATTACTGGCTTTTCTTCTCAGAAAGGGGCAAGATTCTAACCAGTGATCTTACAAGTAGGGCCCAAGAGTTTGTCTTTCTAACAAGTTCCAAGGTGAGGCTTGAGGCTACTCTAGTTTACATTTTGTTTTCACAGTGAGTGACAATGCTGGAATTCCTAATGTAACAACCAAGCTGCATTTATTCATTCCATCCTTTTCTAACCTAATCACTTTCTCTGATTGGATACATTAAAACAAGCTCAAGTAGTCTACACGAATACTCTCTGGTGTTCATATCCTGTCTCATCAGTGACCTCTCAACACTTAGCCAAACAAGGAAGTTTTTGTCTGGACACTGAGCTTCTAGAAGGTCTCCATGGTTCCCTGAACTCATGAGATGTTCCTGAAGCCAGTGTTTAGGTCTGGTCGTGATTGAGCACAGGGAGAGTGCCCAGACTTTCAGGCATCAGTAATCATATTATAAGGTAACCTCTGGGATGAAGGTTGATTCAAACCCTGCTATGTACTAGAAAGCAGTTCTTTTCTTTTTAAGTAGCAAAGTGAGTTTCCACTTGTGAGATTTATATTTGTTTTAAAAATAAGGAAAAATGGCAAATTGGACTTCAAAGCCAAACATCTTGCCCTTGAACCCCATCATCCATTGCTAAGACAAGCCTCTTAGTACTTAATTTTCAACGCACACTGCTCTGTGTCCCTTCCAAAGACCACTTTGTCATTTTTGTTTTTTTAAAAAAACACTACACTTTGAAATCCCTTGTTCTACTCCAAATAAGCTCCCCTCAACCTTCCATGTTTTCCCCCATCCAGGAATCATCCCAGACCCTTTCCCCTTCTTTATGAGGTGAAATTTTATTTAGTTTAAGTTTTAACTCATACATTGAACAGGTAACATATCCACATCATTTAAATTTTTGAAGGGAAAAAATATGTACAGTTGTATAACAAAAAGACAAGTCTGCATGCATTGCTCGCTCTAAGGAAAGTCAAAGCTAGCCAGGCACAGCTGCTCCACATACAGCAGTTGCTCATTTATTTTAGGGTTTGGGGAAGGCATGAACATTCAGGGATTGCCAGACCCTTTCTCTATTCCCCACATTCAGACATCAAGTCTGGGAGACCATTGCCATCTCAGTAGGTCTCAAACTTGTCTGTGTTTGTAATCATCATGGCGGTACCCTTCATAGTACTCATGTCTGTCTCCTGGAAAGGTCATATGGTCAGAAAGAAATACACTGATGATTTGGTATTAGAAAGACCTGTGCTTGACTTTCACATCTACTGCTTAACTAACTGCCATTGGGAACAATAATGTGACATTTCTGAGACTGAGTCACTTTTAAACTCAGAGTCCTATCTGTCTCACAGCATGCCGAGGGGGTCAGTGATAGCACATGAGTGACAGCCCTCTGCATCCTGCCCACACCAAACTGGGCTTCAACAAATAGTGGTTGCCTTCCCCCATCCTTTTTTTTTTGGTTTTTGGTTTTGATAAATGTCCTGTAACAGGTCCTCTGGTCTCCAAATGAACATCTCCACGATCACCAGAGCATCCTTTTAAAGTCAGAAATCTGGTTTTTAAATCTTTTTCATTTGTATACCTTTATTATACAAAATAAGGGGTTTGGTTATGATATTTCCATATATGCATAATATACTTTGATCACATTCACTCCCTCTACTACTTGTACTTACTCCTCTCCTCCCCCCCTTTTTACAGTTTAAATGGGTTTTATAATGATATTATAATGATATTTTCAAATGTACATACAATGTATTTTTCCCCTTTTATTTTATTGTTTTTACATTTACTTACATGTGTATACATTGTGCCACCTCCCCCCCTCCACTCTCCAATCCCCCAACCCCTCCCCCCACCCCACTTCCAGGCAGAACCTGTTCCTCCCTCTTCTCCGATTTTGTTGAAGAGAAAACATAAGAGATAAGAAAGACATGGCATTTTTGCCAGTTGAGATAAGGATAGCTATACAGAGAGATTGCTAGCATTGCTTCCATGCACTTGTGTATTGCAGCCCACGTTGGTTCATTTCTACCTGATCTCTTCACTACTTCTTGGTCCCCTTCCCATAGTGGCTTCTGCCAATTTAAAATTAGTTTATTTGCTCCACAACAGGGAGCACATCAACCACATTCAAGTTTCAGGTTTTCTTTCTTTTCCTTATTCCTCCCATGTGCATTCTCCCCTTAGTGTGTGACCCATGTCCAGTAATATTACTGCATTTGTTTGGGGTCTATAATCTGAATATTAGGGAGAACATGCGATTTTTGGCCTTCTGAGTCTGGCTAATTTCACTTAAGGTAATGCGCTCTCATTCCATCCATTTACTTGCGAATGACAAAATTTCATTCTTCTTTGTGACTGAGTAAAATTCCATTGTGTATAAATTCCACATTTTCTTGATCCCTTTGTTGGTTATGGGACATCTTGACTGTTTCCATAGCTTGGCTATTGGAAATTGTGCTGCAGTAAACATGGGTGTACAGGTGCTTTTGGAATAACTTGATTGCATTCCTTCAGGTATATCCTTAGGAGTGGGATTGCTGGATCATATGGCAGATCTATGTTTAGTTTTTTAAGAAGCCTCCTTATTGTTTTCCAAAGTGGTTGTATAGTTTACATTCCCACCAGCAGTGTATGAGGGTTCCTTTCCCCCCACCCCTGCATCCTTGCCAGCATTTGTTGGTGATGTTCTTGGTGATAGCCATTCTAACAGGGGTGAGGTGGAATCTTAGTGTGGCTTTGATTTACATTTCCATAGTGGCCAGGGTGGCGAACATTTTTTCATGTGTTTTTTGGCTATTTGGATTTCTTAGAGAAAGTTCTGTTTAGTTCAGTTGCCCACTCCTTTACTGGGTCATTGATTTTGGGGGAGTTTAGTGTTTTGACCTCCCTGTATATTCTGGTTATCAGTCCGTTGTCTGATGTATAGCTAGCAAATATTTTCTCCCACTCTGTGGGTGGTCTTTTCAATTTAGAGATCATTTCTTTTGTTGTACAGAAGCTTTTAAATTTCATTTGTCCATCCTTTCTCTTAGTTGCTGGGCTGATGGAGTTCTACTGAGGAAGTCCTTACCTATACTATTCTTTCCTGTACTAACTGCAAGGTCTTGGGTCTGATATTATGGTCCTTAACCCACCTGGAGTTGAAACTAGTACAGGTCTTGGGTCTGATATTATGGTCCTTAATCCACCTGGAGTTGAAACTAGTACAGGGTGACAGGCATGGATCTAGTTTCAGTTTTCTGCAGGCAGATAGCCTCTTTTCCCAGCACCATTTGTTGAAGAGGCTGTCTTTTCTCTATTATGTTTTTGGCGCCTTTGTCAAAAATAAGGTGGGCATAGCTGCGTGGATTCATATCTGGGTCCTCTACTCTGTTCCACTGGTCTTCATATCAGTTTTTGTGCCAGTACCATGCTGCTTTTATTGCTATGGCTCTGTAGTGTAGTTTGAAGTTGGGTATTGTAATACCTCCAACATTGCTCTTTTTGCTCAGTATTGCCTTGGCTATTCTCAGACTTTTGTGTTTTCAAATAAACTTTAGGGTAGATTTTTCAATCTCTGTGATGAATGTCATTAGAATTTTGATGGGTATTGTATTGAACATGTAGATTTCTTTTGGTGGTATAACCATTTTTACTTTGTTGATTCTACCAATCCATGAGCATGGGAGATCTTTTTATCTTCTGTAATTGTCCTCGATCTCTTTCTTCAGTGGTTTGTAGTTCTCCTTGAAGAGGTCATTTACATCCTTCATTAAGTTTGCTTCTAGGTATTTAATTTTTTTTGAGGCTATTGTAAATGTAATTGTTTTCCTGTATTCTTTCTCAATTTGTTCTTGGTTGGTATATAGAAAGGCTACTGATTTTTGTAAGTTAATTTTGTATACTGCTACATTGCTGAAGCTGTTTATGGTGTCTAGAAGTTTTTTGGGTCTTTAAGGTGTAGGATCAGCATACAATGTATTTTGATCATATTCAGACCTCATCACTCTCTCTTTTCTCCCTAATCCCATTCAGTGTTTCCCTCTCTGTAAATATTCCCCCTTTTACATTCATGTCTTTTTTCCCCCTTAAGATCTGGATCCCACATATTAGAGAAAAGATATGATATTTGTCATTCTGAGTCTGGCTTATTTCATTTAACATGATGTTCTCCAGTTCCATCCATTTTCCTGGAAATGACCTAATTTCTTTCTTCTTTATGGCTGAATAATGCTTCATTGTGTGTATATACCACATTTTTTTATCCATTCGTCTCTTGATGGGACCTAGACTGGCTTCCTAATTTGGCTGTGATGAAGTACTATGGAGGTTCCTCAAGAAACTGAAAGTAGAATCACCATATGACCCAGCTAGACTACTTGTGGGCACATACCTGAAGGAATGTAAGTCATCATACAATAGAGATACCTGCACAGCCAGGTTAATAGCAGCACTATTCACAATAGCCAAGAAACGTGATTTTTTTAAAAAACGTAATTATACCTTACCTATCATTGTACCTACCATCACTGATAGGACAAAGCCACTCCACAAGGCCCCCTTCATCCACTGTTCTCCATCTGCACCATCTTCTGTGCCTCCCCTTCTAGATCCTTTCTGAACTGTATGCACTAAATTGTATTATGCTTTCCTGACTTCCTGGTTCCCATCCCTACTTCAGATATTCTTCCCTTTCCCCAAACTTGTCTAACTGACACTCCTTGTCATTCACTCCTTAAGTCCCAACTTAGACATCTCCAACTCTAAGACATTATCTCTGAATGATACCTTTACACTTTCATATTTTATTTATAAGACATATGACATTCCTTATTATGCTATAGTATGATAATTATTTGTATGCCCATTTCCCACCAGACTCTTGAGTTCATTGAGGATTAATTTCAGTGGTTAATAGCCCTATGTAGGCAGTGCCTAACAAATGGAGCCATCAAAACTGCATTACAGGTTATACTGAATAGAACAAAACGAATTCACATCCCACAATTAACATAACTTTTTTTGCCATATTTGGAAAGGATTTTTGCAACTATGCATTTAAAGTTATGTAGTTATAAGTAACTCATTTAGTTCTCAAATGGCTGTGATTTCTAGGCAATTATTAAATACTCAAAATTATCCCCAAGTTGAAAACTTGAGCAAGAATAAATTTTAAATTTAATGATATCTTAAATTAACAATAACATTCTGCAGATATTTAATAAAGCAACTCTTAATTTAAGTTTCCCCCATTTTTCTTTTTCAATTTAGGGAAAACTAATAATGATGTTTTTTTAAGACTCAAATATTTTATACTCCTGAAAAGCTCATGGGCCATAAAGATGGTTCTTACGGTATATCATTGACCATAAGTCAACAAACAGTGGTTCTACTGATGCATACCCAGTACTAAATAAATAATGAGTGCTTTGATGAATTAATAAATATTTCTGGGCACCGGAGGCTCACACCTGTAACCCTAGCTACTCAGGAAGCAGAGATCAGGAGGATCGCAGTTCGAAGTTGGCATGGGCAAATAGTTCGAGATACCCTACCTCAAAAAAATCCCTATCTCACAAAAATAGGGGTGGCTCAAGGTGAAGACCCCAAGTTCAAGCTCCAGTATTGCAATAAATAAATAAATAAATAAATAAATAAATACCTATGTGGTCCATTTAAATTTTTTGCTACCATTTAGCCTTTGTCAGGTGCTTGGCAATGAGTTAATTTATTGATCTATATTAATTAATGCTAACCACTATTTCTCCTCTTGTAGATGAAACACCTGATGCTCAGGATATTAAGGAATTTGTTCACCCAGTAAGTTGACAGCAGAACCAAGATTCACCAGGCTGTCCAATTCTAAGCTCATGTCTTAGTCACCATACTATGTAATATCTAGTTAGTCCATTAAGCAAACTGACTTATAACTTCCTTACTCATAAATGAGATAATTATGTATTTCTAATATCTATATATACTTTTTTCTAACTTGGAACACAGTACTCAAAATAGCTTGAATAGTTTATTAGGGGTTGAAAATAATTCCTTGTGCTTGGGTAATAATAGGTAAACTTGGCATTTCTATTATGTACCAAACTATAACCCCTGAACTTTCTCTGCATAGAATCTAATACATTTGCTTATTTCATTCTCTCCCCATCTAGACTCTGAGCTCTGTGAGGACAGGATTATATGTCTGTCTTGGTTACCCCTTCATATCCTTTTTCAAAGCATACTATCTGACACAGGTATTAGGTGCTTGAAATAAATATTAGTTAAACTGATTGGCCCAGTTAAGCCCCTACCTGGTACAAACTATTTTATAAGGAAAGGTATAGACATCAAGTCTTTTAATAACCTACACTCTAGTTAGGATTAAAGATGTTAGGACAATATTTCTAAAGTAGCATGTTATCAGATTAGTTCTGCAGTAATATCTCACAAGACCTTACCACTTTTTCCTATCTGTAGAATCACATGAAGATTACAATATGAAAAAATTGCCATAATTCTTCTAATACTCTTTTAGCATACTAAGATATGATTAAGATGTAAGAAGAGAATGAAAAACATCAAGCCATAGTGATATGCAAATGATATTGATCTAATCAGTCATGTTTGCCGTCACAAAGAAGTCCATATAATTATAAAATATTTCACATATTGTGTTCATGTTACCATAGTGTACATCATCATCATTAAATACCCATCTGTGTCAGGCACCCTGATAGGTACCATAAAAAAGTTTGTCATTAAAAAAAGTTCAATCTCCATGCTTTGGAAATCAAGTTCACTCAAATAATCCTCCCTGCTCAAGTAAAAAGTTCCCCAATACTTTAAGCTTGGAATTTAAAGACAAATTTAAGCAGCCAGATCCTATTGTACTAATAATTTCACTAACTTTCATAAATCAAGTATAAAAGGTGAATCTTAGAGAAAATTGATTCAACCAAGCTTACACTTATTATTTTTTAATTTAAACTAGATTTGATTATTTGTATTTATACTGATTTTTAAGGTATTCTTTATGTGACTCTTAATGTTTTGCCATGGCTTTCAATATTATTTGTAAAGTTATTGTTTGATTTTAAATTTTGTTTATGGTATCTTTTTTCCAGCAAATTTCATATAGTCACAACTTTGTCTTTTGAATATAGTTTCTTGGTGCAATGTTGTGCTATCTTTCTTGATAAGAATTTATGGTTTTATCTTTAGATATAAGTCTTCAGTTTCTCTAGAAATGTTTTTCTAGAGAATGTTTTTCTTGAAAATGTTTTTCAAGTTACCTTCACACCAAACTTTCTCTACCAATTAGAAACATTTGCATTCCTAAATCTTCACATATACATGAATCTACTTCTCAATTATCTTGTTCTGTTATCTAGCTTTTTCCTGATGCTATGTAATTAACTTACTTTGACCTTATATTTCAATTTCTAGTAAGACACACTTTTGTTGCAATTATGAATGGAATATTTCTTTTTCAGCTTGATTTTCTGTATGAAAATTTTATGTGGAAAACACATTGCATTTTTATAAATTTTTATCAGATCTATCTTTCAAATCTTTTTAGTTCTATTAGCTCTTCTAACTAATTATCTTGGGTAATCTAGAGAGACAATTTAATTGACAGTAAGTAATGATAACTTTGTCTCTCTTCTCCAATATTAATACCATATCTCTGTGTAACTCCTTTCTTTCTTGTCTTATTGCACTAACTAGAACGTCCAGATCAATGTTTAGCAAGAAATGACAAAATGAAAATTTTATCTTTTGGGGGAGGCAGATACTCTAATTAAAAGCATTCTTAGCTTACAATTATGCACAAAGATAGTTAGCAAATGACCATTTGCTCTTCTACAACTATTGTGAAATCAATAACCATCAATACATTCTGAGAAAGCAACTGAACTGTATTGGGCATTTTATAGGTTTAATTTTTAATCCTTAAAACATTGTATGAGGTAGGATATCCATTTTGGAGATACAGAAATAAAGGTTCATGTCTGTTGAATAACATACCTAACAGTACTCAGATCATAAGTAGTAAATTCAGAAAGGGAACCTGGAGTTGATTTTAAGCTCTTCTTTTCTACATTTATTACATCATTATATACATACCGTAATGACTGAATGCTGACGGATGTTTGTGGATATATCTGATCAACAATTGGTGTAGGGTTGAAATGACAGACTTTAAGATTCTTTGAATAAGTATCAACTTGTGAGAATTATACATTGACTTTGAATTAGGTGAATTATAATCATTATTTCTTAATTGAAGATACTGCAATGAATCAAATAAATGTTAAGTACTCATCGTATGTCAGTGTCTTCATAGCTGTTTACCTAGCTATGCTATGTAATTATATATTGTGGCTTAACATTTCATAAATGCATAAATTTTCCTCCAAATCAATTGCTTCTAAGCCAGAACTCTGCTGGTGGCAAGTAATAGAAATCCAACTCAAAGTAGTTTAAGTTAAAAAGTGTCTCATGAATGCATGTAACCAGAAAGTCCAGAAGTAAGGCAGGCCTCAGCATAACTAAATATTTCCTTTTTTGAATTTCTCCAAGTGTTCATTTAAGAACACATGTACACACACACACATTCACACAAACATGATTTTTTTCTCTGCTGCATCTAAAAGTCCAAGATTCTCTTGATTTAGGTAACACGCCTTCTTCTTGGAGCTGTGACTAAGGGGATAGGGGTGCTATGATTGGTCAAGCCTGCATCACACGGCCCTCCTGTGATTTAAAGGTATGGAAAGAATACAGTGATTAGCCCCAGCAGAATGTAATGCAATGAGTAGTAAGAAAACTATTTCCCTCAAAGGAAGAAGGGCCTGCAGTCGTTGTGAAGGGAAGAATACTGGCTGGATAAAATAATGGATGTGTATTGTAAGTTATAGGCTGTTTTCTATGGTCTAAATGTATGTGTTCCCCCACCCCCAATGCGATAGTATTAAGAAGTGTGGCCCTTACAAAGAAATCAGGCATAAGCACGGGGCCTTTAAAAATGGGATCAGTGCCCTAGTAAACAGGCCTAAGGGAGTTTGCCATCCATGAAGCAGAGAGTCCTCGCAGATATTGAAATAGCCAGTGTCTTCATACTGGACTTCCCAAACTCCAGAATTGTGAGAAAATGTATTCCCATCATGTACAAAATTCTCAATCCAAAGTATTTTCTTAAAGCAGCCCAGACAGACTAAAACGCTTTTTCTCCTTTAAGTCAACAATTTCTATCATTTAGTTGCATCCCTCAGAGTGACCAGCAAAGCGAATATCTATGCAGATAGAAGATGTTCACACAATGGATAAACACAAACATACAAATTATGTTACAAATAATTACAGCCAGTCAACCATGAACCTCTCTTAAAACAACCGAATTAGTATATATGACTTAATTATGTTTTCTCCCTAACGTAAGGAAGTGTGTGATGCATGAATCAAAAGGAGTCCTTTTTCTTCTTACCTGCTAGGTTCTCTGAGAAACCAGTTCTAAGTCACTTTAGTGTTCAGATTAGTAGATGCCTTTGAATGGATACCTCTAGAAGGATGGTGACGGTGACAGTAGCAGGATTGGGCAGAGTGTGAAATCAATGTATAACACAGGCTTGAATGACAAACTCAGCTGCCCCCCACAGTAACTCTGAAGCTAAAATGGCCCCTCGGGTTGGGCACTGGGCTGGGCTAGCATGAGTTTTTATATCCCCGTCACTATCAGTCATTCAATGTGAACTATCCTGGGAAAGGGGTCATATCTTTTAGCACAGTGGCTTTCTGAAGCTGAGATGATCCTTAGAGGGCTGGCAACTGAAGACTTTCTCCTGAGAGCTCCCCCAAAGCTGGGGCAGCAAGTCTTGTCTTGAAAACTTGAATGGGGGCCTCATTCGGGCATCTCTGCATTCAACATTCTCCAAGTAACTGAAGCAAATGGACACTGAAGAAAAAAAAAAACAACTAGATAATAGTTTTGGCAATACTCCACTACATATACAAGTTGTGTTTAAAAGTATTTTGTTTAATCATAGTGCTGTTTGTTTCTGGTAGAGAAGTGGATTTACACCTCACAATGCTGAATTGATGCTCTCCATTACTTTATTATTTGGTTACAATAAAAACCATCTCCAATGCAATGTTTTGACACTCAAACAATGACTACCTCATATTAAATGAATACAATAAATTTATTTTAAAACACTCTTTTATGGACCGGGGATGTAGCTGGGTAGAACACTTACCTAGCATGCACACAGGCATGGGTTCAATCCAGCATCGTAAAAAAAAAAAAAAGAAAGAAAAAAATTCTCCTTTTAATGTATTATTTACTTATTATTGTTAACAATTTAACACTTTATTACTCTTTTATTTCTTGTAAAGAACAGTGTGCAAAAATTTGCCCTTTTATGCCATTGAGTTCTATAGCAGCAACAAAAATACAACACAAATTCTACATTACTAAAACACTCTGTAAGTTTGCAGATTGTGGTGATGAAACTGAGTTAAATAACATGTTATGGAGAACGCTTCATTGCGGTGACTTGCACTATAATTCATTCCGGTTGAATTGACCTGAGTAGTACAAAAGCACTCTGTATGAAGTGAGGGAATAAGCAGACGCTTCGCCCCAGTGCTGCCTTCAACAACACCTCTTAGCACTGGAGCCTGCACAGGTGAACTTAACCCCTCTTCACTTGCTTCCTTCTTTGTAAGATAAAGACAATAAATGTCCTCAATGGGACGTTCTATCCCAAAGGCATATCACAGTGTCTGCTATGTAGGTGTGAGCTCCACAGACAATTCTTATTCACTATTATTACTAAAGCAGGATTTTTAAAAGATCTGGTTTTTTTATTTATAAACAGTTAATATTTTGAGGAACTAATTACCCTTTTTTCCTACCATAAAGATGGCACCACTTTAAAATGGATTTTGAACAGCCAAAAAGAGCTTACCTTGGCCACACTCTACACACACGCACACACACACACACAAACACACACACACACACAAATCTATTTCCATTTTGTTTCTGGTCCCCTAATCCTGACTATCTTTCAGGCATTTATTTAAACAAATGTCTTAAGTGCCTACTGTGCCTTTCCAGGAGGTAGGTTTTACCCTCATGACCTTTCCCAAGCCTCTGGAGGAACATCAGCCCCATAGTTTAACTGTGCCTTGGTGCGTCATCGACACCATGTTATAAGATTCCTCAAAAAGACTTCTTCTGCCCTGTAGGATTTCATGCCTCTCTGCTTCAACAATGAGGTCAGAACTCTATACTGATATCATTGATGTTTACAGGTTTTTAAAATTTCCATTTTCATATTATCTAAAAAATCCCTTTTAATACCTGAGTAGAGGGTTTTTTTTTTCTTTTTTTGAGCTCATATATAAACAGGAGAGGTGAAGCTTAAAAGCCAATTTTCAATGAGAATCCCAAAGAGTTAGATCTCTATGATGGCTGTTGGCAAGCAAATTCAGGCAGTGTTTTGAGAGTCCATGCCTTAAACCTGACTGTCCTAGGAAGGGCTTCTCAGCTGTAACGTGCACAGTCAGGACAAAGCATTCAAGTATAATTAGCAACATTTTTTCACTTAATTTTCTTTAATTTCTGAAGTCTACCAATAGATTTGTTTTAACGAGTATCTAGTACGTATTGTACTATGCCAAATGCTGCAGGTTTTCTTATATAAAGCACTCTGGGCTGTTACCTGCAAGCAAGAGAGTTTTGAAGTCTGGATCATGGTGGAAAAATATGACAATAAATACTTGAAAAAGTAACTGATGCTGTTATTAAGTATAATAGAAAAAGGGCAATAGGAAGTGATCTGCAGAAACTCAAAGGAGAGCAACTACCTCTGTTTGGGGTGGGGCAGGAAAGATTTCATGGAAAAGGAGGACGTGAGATAGACATAAAATCTTGGGTTTTTAGCAAAAGACAGGGCTGTAAAATAGGTACCGTGTGGGGAGGTACTTGTTGGGGAGGAGGGTGAATGAAAGAGATTAAGGTGAGGGTATATGATAAATGGACTTCACATACTTATATGAAGTAGAGCAAAGAAACCTCTTGCAAATACTTTAAGTGGGGCGGGGAGGTGGGTAGAGAAAAAGAGATGGGGGTAATCTAACCAAAGTACAATATAAGCCTATTTGGAATTGTCACAATGAATTCCCCTGTACAACAAATATATCCTAATAAAAATTTTAAAAAAGCTTGGGTTTTGGCCAGCAGAGATGGTGGAAGGAATTCCTGCAAACACCAAGGTTTGCATAATGGTGCAAAATATGAGTGACTATACTCAAACAGGGGCACCTCAAATGGCATTGTGCATGACTTTGACAAGGGAGTCCCATAGGCAATAAGGAATCAGGGATAAAATGACTGATCTCCAGCAGTCAGGCACAGATTAGATTAGGGCAAGAAGGCCTGAGGAAGCAGAGGTAGAAGCCAGAGAAAATGGACAAGTGAATTCCTGTAACTCTCGGAAGATAGCAGCAAAAGAAGTGGGTGTACACTAAGCATGTGCTTGTTAGGGAGAGGGTAAGAGGAGGTAGAAAAAAGGAAGAAGCCAGGGAAACCAGCAAGAGGGATTGGTTACGGTAGCTGTGATTGACTTATCCAGATGGAGATACTCTACAGCCAGTTGAAAACATGCCCCAAAGGAGAGTAGATGCAGATGTGGGAGATCTATGAGATTCTTGCTATTTCCTCTTTCTACACTTTCCCCTCAGAAACCTCTTCCATTCTTAGTGGAACATGTTTCTTTAAGAAGTGGGAGGAGTGAGCACAACCAGAGAAGGGAAGTAGAAGTTGCCAGGTTGTATAGTATTAGGCATGTTGAAGGAAAAAGGACAGGTTCAGAAAAGTTGAGAGTTAACCTCCTCAAATACTGCAGACAGGTCAGATTTCAGGAATTACTAAGCAAAGACTCTCAGGGGTCCTCCATAATTTCATTGTGTCCTGATAAGATGCCCACACGACAACACTTAAGTGATATTTTAATTGTTTAGTATTCACCACCATTAGATAGAGGCTATTTGATATTTTAAATTATTTTTTCCCAGCATTTACCACCAATAAATGGGCAAATAGGCACAAAAATGCAAATGTCAATTGTGACAACATAAAGAATAATTTTAGTAAAGTGTGGGTGCAAAAACCACATTCTGCCTAAAGTAAATGAATAAGGGTAAATATATGTGTGTATATGTATGAATATATATATGTATGTGTATGTATATGTAGTTTTCTTTTGTAAGAAAGAAAGAAACAATCCTAAACACTTAAATTCTTACAATTGTTGGTTTTAATTGTATTGATTATAAATCCCTGCTATTGTGTCAAGGGATGTTCTTTCAGATAACTAGTTTAGAGGAGAAAATTCTGCTAAGAATAACATTTCTGTTTGTTTTGGATTGTCTGTTGGCCAGTGAGACTTCAGAGAGATTTAGATTGTAAGAAAAGCCTCTGACAGATACCTATGAAAGCAAGATTAAAACAATATCATACATAGTCAGCTGTGGTCCAAGTGTTTGTAACCCAGTGCCGTCAGGAATGCTCAGACATTTGGGAACAGTGAGCTTCAGGCAGCCAGGTGAGACTAATCTGGGGGAGCTTTAAGAAGGAGATAAATTTAAGCTGTTTTGAAAAGGGACTATTCTAGTCAATTGGCAAAGAGTTTTAAAGTACAGGATTAGGTACTTTAATTTGATTACTCCAGATAATTTGGAGCTACCTGTGTTCTGAAAAGACTTACTATAAATGTTGCCTGGAGGACAAGTCATTTCCACAGTTTTTACCCTGTCTAGTAGAATCACCCAGAGAACTTTGGAAGACCCTGGCGTCCAGGCTGTACTCCAGAACAATTAAATCTAGGGTTGGGACCCAGACATCAGTGGGTTTTTTAAAAGTTCTTTGGGTGATTCCAACAAGCAGCCAAAATTTAGTACAGGGCAAACTGCAAGCAAACAAGAGAGAGGCCAGAATTAGAAAGGTTAGCAAAGGAGGTTGGAAATGGGAGTCTGACCTAGCTTTGTGTACAGAGATAAAAGAGTGAAGCTACATAAAGTGTTCCAGAGGATAACTTGGTTGCACTTTGTGATGCATGTCAGATGCAATTTTTTATAAAGTTATCCTGCAGAAGCACTGCTACTCCATGATGGGTTAGTTGGGAAATGAGCAGATAGGACTTGTATTTGTTCAAATTTGGGGGCTCTTACTATGAGCAAAATTTTCCATTTCTCTGGTGGCGAATTAGTTCAGATGAGAAGACCCCCATCAACTAAACTTTTGTTTATATTTGAGAGAGAGAATAAAAGCTAAGCATGGATACTCTTGAATTAAGAATCAAAATTCAGATTTTAAATTGAGTTACAGTTAGGGAATACTGATCTATGGTAAAGATATGATCCCTTTAGAGTAACCTTGAAGGAAATGAAAAGTCAGACCACTAAAGACACTGAAGAGAAAGATTCACTGTAATTTTCAGTCATTACATTCTCCTTTCCTAGAATGAAGCCTTTTGTAACAGGAATGGGAAATGGACGGGAGTTGTCTCAAAAATGATGATTTCTCAGGAAGGTGATCTAGCAAGCAAGGATGAGAGTTTCAGTGTTCAAATCAGATCATTTTTAATTAACTCTGGCATGCCCCACCTTTAGAGTTTAGAGGAAGGGCAGAATGTCATAAGGTGGGTATATTATTTATCCAAAGAAGTAAGGCTTCATAATATAACCAGTATAGAAGTATTTGATAAAATATAGACACTGAAAGAGAAACTTCACAGGCCAGAGATTCCTGGAAGAAAGTGATTGAAGATATGTTAGTGGAACAAAATAATTTTTCTGATTTGAAGATGAGGCTGAGTCTTTCAACCATGATAATCCTCTAAAAGCTGTTGTTATTATTTAGGGAATAGATTTTGAACAGTTAATGAGAGATGCTTACTCCTGTGTTCCTGCTCTACCATGCAGGGTCCCTGGTACACGCAGAGATAAGGATGTTGGCTAGGCCTGGTCCTACCTGTAAGTCAGGTAGGTCTACAGGTTGTGATTTGAGGGACAGAGACTCCCTTTTCTTCCCCAAACTGCCTCAGTTAACTTTATCCTACTTGCAGGGAGTAGGTGTGGAGTATAGGAGATTAGAACATTATTTCCAGAAAATTGTTGAGAAAATAAAAGTGCACTAAAGGGATCAGCAACACACCCAGAAGTGACATTCACACCCCACCCCTCCTCCAGAGTAGCTCAGGGGAGTGCACTCGTTGCTAGGAGGGGGTATGATGAAATGGTAGTCAGAAGGGAGAATATAAAAATGCACAGGCCTGGGAGAGGGTGCTGCAGGGAGGAGTCATTGGGTATCCTGGGGTAGAAAGAAAAACCTGTAATCCTAGCTACTCAGGAGACAAGAGATCAAGAGTATAGATGTTGGAGGCCAACCTGGGCAAATAGTTCTCAAGACCCTATCTCGAAAAAACCCATCACAAAAAAGAGCTAATGGAGTGGCTCAAGGTGAAGGCCCTGAGTTCAAACCCCTCCTGTCCCCCAAAAAAGACATTGGGGATTTGCTGAGAAACCACATGATTCCCTTCTGCCTTTGCCCTTCCATGCTATTGGGCTCCAGCCCACTCCATCTCATTTCATCCAGCAGGTCTAAGTACAGTGTGCGTGTGCGTGTGCGTGTGCGTGTGTGTGTGTGTGTGTGTGTGTGTGTATGTGGGGGTGGGGTGTTCACAGCACCTGTCCAAAGTTACTCTATGCCCCTTGGCACTTTCAGCTTGTCTTAATTGCCTCTAATTTCCCTTCCACAGGTTAGTTGTTCCAGGAAAGAAAGTTCTAAATTAACACTCTACAAAGTCCCTCTACATCTTGTTTTGCAAAATTAATGATCCTCCTGGCAAAGCAAATTAATCTTTGATGCTTGGTTGAAGCTAATGACAAACTCACCGTTTTGGGAACTGGGCCCTCTTAATACACCACATTCGTAGTGTTTCTCTCTCTCCCTTTCATGCTTGCTACATTCACAGAAAGGAGACAATACATCTCATAACTCTGAATTCAAAGGGCCACGGTGCTTTCATTCATTCTGCAAACGTTTATCTAAAGCCTGGTTTTGTGCAGAGGCTGTGCAAGGTGCTTAGGGGAAGCCAGGAAAGGCCGAGTAGAGGAAGCCACCTGATGTATGTGTCACATGAGAAGTTTTACTTGCACTTTCTACATTCATCGTTTGAAAAGACTGCAGTGAACATGTTGTTCCATTCAAATAACGTTTTAATAGTTCCTTCAATTTTAAGAGCACGGCAGCTTCTTCAAATGCCCCCATCACAGGACTAAGGGCTTGCAGAGATCTTTAAGGGGATCGGAAGTTCTCCGTGTGCCTTGCTGTGTTTTTCTAGCAAGAAGCTTCTGCTGCACTGCATTGCTCAGTTCCTTTCAAGTGAAAAATTAAATCGGCACTCCTGTCAAAATGTGTCGTCTGTACACGCGGACTCTCATTCATCACACTCCACGCAGGGTCAAGGCTGAAAGTCTGGCATGTTCCCCCCTCCCCCTCCCCATTCGAGGTCTTGGAAGGCCAGATGTTTGGGGAGGAGCCGAATAACTGTGTCCTGGGAGTGTCTGGCAAGGCCGGCTCTGGGAGTTCCACAGGGTGCTATGAAAAGAGCTAGTGTCCGTCCATTTCCTCCGGTGTGAATCACACTCCCGGGTTTGGCCTTTGGGAGAAAATTCATGAAGGACACAGTCAGTGCTGCAGGACCGGCCAGAAACACACCAGATCCAGAGGTGTGCAAGCGAAGGGCGAGGAGGCACATTTTTCCGGAGGCTTGTCTTTGAGGTCTGTTTCTCCTTTGTGCCCCCTGATTGGGGTCTTTGTAAACTCTCAGAAAGGGCAGGGAGGCTCCTCTTTTATGCCGGGTGGAGTATCTTGCCTATAAGTAAATGCTGAATGACAGTGGCGATTTCGCCTGGAACACCCGGCGTGGACTGGGTTCCACCAAGCTCCCTCGCTGGAGCTGCGCAGCGCGGTGGTGGCCCAGGGCAGCGAGCGGCGGAGGGCAGACTGCGCAGGGGGCTCCACCTGGCTGCCCCGCCACGGTTGGAGGGGCGGGGCCCGGCTTCCCGGAGGCGGTGGCGCCTCCTTGCGCCCGAGCGCGCGCGTCCCGGCGTCCGGCGCACGCGCGAGGCCTGGAGGGAGCGCGCCCCGGCGGCGGCGGCGGCGGCGGCGGGAGGAGGAGGAGGAGGAGGAGGAGGACGAGGAGGAGGGCGGCCGAGGGGAGGCTGCCCGCGCGCGCGGTGGCGGCGGCGGCGGCGGCAGCAGCAGCAACAGCACCAGCGGCAGCGACCGGAGCCGGGGCGGAGCGGGGAGCGAGGAAGGGGACGGAGGGAGAGGAAGGCGGGGGACAGTGAGAGACGCATTTCCAATTCCCAAGTACGAGCCCCGAGTTTGTAGATGGGGCTGCTCGGCGGCGGCGCCTGCGGCTGAACGAGAGCAGCGGCGGCGGGCGCATAGGAGCGGCGGCGGCGCGGAGGCGGCCGAGGTGCGAGCCGGTGAGTTGTGGGGGCCCCACGCCGCTCGGGTAACGGTCTCGCCGCGCGCCAGCCAGCCGGCCGGCCGGGGTGGGGGGGCGCCCTGTTGCTCGTCGCTGCGCGCCACGCGGGGACCCTGGCCCGCCCCGCCCCTCGTCACCTGGGCTTTCCCTGGCTGGGATTTGGGGGAGGGGGTTCGGGGGGCGGGTACAGGCAGCACGGGCGGGGAGGCTGCTTGTCTCCCAGAGCCCAGCTCGGCCCGACCCGCGCGGAAGGGGCGCTCTCGGCCGGGCTGCTAGCTCGGGGACTGCGTGCAGCCGGGCCGAAGCACGACAACGTGTCCGGCCCATGCTGCCGGCCGCCGCGCCGCGCCCTGCGCTCCCCACGCGCTCCCCGGCGTGGCCAAGGCTGGGTTCCGGGCGCGGGGTTCAGACGCCGACACCCTCTGCGGCGGGAGTGGCGTGAAGCATGAATGGAGAGCCGCGCCGGGGGCGGTGTTGCTGGGACTGACATCTTTGGGGTCGGTCCCAAGAGGGGGTGATTGCGCCGGCTCTGGCTCGCTCTCCAGCTCGGAGTTCTTGGGGGAGGAGGCTTTCTGCAACTACTGCTGCTACTTCCGAGGCACGAGATTCCAGTTGTTTGGCCAAAGTGGTGGTGTGGGCCGCGCACACGTTGCTGCGGGGGCGTTCGCTGCGGAGACGGGGCTCTCAGCTTAGGTAAGTGGATCTGGAACCAGAAAGGTGCCGGGCTTTTTTTTTTTTTTTTTTCTTTTTGGCTGGGCGGAGGGCCAGGAGGGAGTAGATTGAGGGATTCGACAGTGCGATGACAGCATGTGGATTGGTTGGTGGGTGTTTTTTGCAGAAGGACTTTTTAACACTTTATTGGGAGTTTCTTCTCAATTCTACCAGTTCCTGGGAGTGCTGCTCAAGATTACAGCCATTAAACTTCCATCAGCTGGGGCGTGCATGTGTGTAGGGGCGTGTGGGGGTGGGGGTGGAGGGAGGTGGACAGGCAAGGAAGAGAATTGAAGACTCAGAAAATTCTCCGCATTACTTACAAACAGCTGGTTATGGTCAGGCTGGCCACGGTTTACTCTTTTTCTATGCCTTTGGGGATTGTCGGAATTTTGCTTTATGCCTTCTGAACTGGCCTTCCTGTAATACGGCTGAGGATATTTGGGATGCGTTGAAACGTTCTTTGACTGGAGTGTGATTTAACAGCCTTTCTTCCCGTGAAATTTTTCAGATGATCGTTCGGAAACATGTATGTCGAATGTATGGGTGTGATACGCTGTTATCAGTGCAAAGATAGTTTTGGTACACAGGTTCAATAAGGGGCCTCAGCTTATGTACTGCTTATTTTTAGGCGTCTACTGTGCAAGTATGATAAACAACCAGGCATGATTATCGTTTTGTCTTCAGAGGCCTTACTGCTGTAAACAAAGAACTTTTGTGGGTTCTGTCATTTTGAAGTTATTTGTATCTTAAATCTGCCATATACTTATTTATTTACTTGTTTAAATGCATGTTTGCAGGCTGTGTTGCTCTTTAAGGCCCATGTTCTTTTATTCTAGACTAGGTTACATAATATAGAAATACTTTTAATTGCTCTAATTTGCCCTGTACGGACGGACTACACCCTATGGAAGGAGTATTTGTCCTTTTAGTAATGATGCCACCTCATCCTTTTTCCACTTAGAATATCAAGCTGAATTATTTTACAGTTCAGGTTAAAATCAACACTGGAAAAATTAAGACGCTTAAGTAAACCTAGGAGCTCTACGTAAGACAAAATCTCCACGCTCTTTTAGGGCAACTGTTGGATTTTTCCAACAGTTTGGATATTTTTCTCAAACATTTGAAGAAACTGTTTGCTTTTTTTCTGAGTCTCATTTCAGGCTGAAATTGTTACAGCAGACTACCCAGCCTGCTTCTCTGTTCTCCTTCCCTCCCTCCTTATAGCTTCTGATTTTAAAAAAAAAGAATCATGAGACTCTATAGCTTTTAAAAAAGCTGTTTTACAATTAAATTGCTTGTTTGAATATTTACCATCCCCTTTTATTTGTCACCATTGAATAATAGATGATTAGAAGACAACAGACGTTTTTATGAAGTGCCTTTCACATTTTGAACATCCAAACTTTACTGAAAGTGGGTAGCATCAGAAAATTATTGCTGAGAGAGTTACAGATAAGATGGATTCCTGCTAATCAAAGGCTAGCTGATTACAAAAACACCAAGAAAATAAATATTAAGAGGTAAGAGGGGCCATTTGAATTTTTACATCACTTACAATCATATAGATTACAGGGATGTTTTGATATTTAAATTCCTGCCCATTTGATAAGTCCTTGGCTGCTTTGGAATATTGTCAGCTATTCCTAAAATATTATACTGAGAAAAATTATCATAGTTTCGTTCTAGCTGTAGGGTCCTTTCTTGCCAAAGTGGTCTCCACACTTATAAATACTGCGTCATAAGGGTGGATAGCACCATAGATCTCTCTCCTGATATGATGCTAATATTGAATTGTTGCAGGGATCTGTTTTGCTTAGAGTTTTTTCGTCAGCCTCAAAAAAGCTGCAATGATTTCCCCACACTTTCCTGTTACTTGTGTGTGACCACTGGGGGGAGACTTTACAGCTTAGCTTGGCCAGATCCCTCTGAATACATTGACTGCTAATCACCCTGGGCACTTTGCCAAACTGCTGAAACTTGTGCTAAGGTGGATGCACTCAGAATCCAGTCTTGATCAAGGTGTTTAATGACTTTTCTCTAACTCACACCCCACTCAGAAAGTTACCTCTGTTTGTGGACTGTTGTTAATACTGTAGCTTTTAGACTACTGATAAGAGGGCTAACTAAATATCTGATAGTGAAGATAAGATTCATGAATACATTATAGCTTTCAAGGGTCTGACTTCACTGACATTAATCTTCAGAGCAGTGTATATTTAATTACTCGCTTTGTGTACACAGATATTAAGAGATCGCTTAATATCACTCTTCTCTGAGCTATAGTATATCCAGACTTCTCTAAGCAGATTGGTATCTTTTTAAAAGATTTTAGTGGAAGACATATTGAAACATCCCTTGTAACTAATTTTAATGTTTATTTCACTGTAGAGGAGAAGGTGGTCCTTTTCCAGTCATAGAGGTGAAGGTTAAAATCCATAGCTTTTGACTGTTAAAAACTGTGGTTACCTGGGATGTGTCCTAGGGATATTCTTACAGGTTCAGTTAAATCAGAAGTCTGGTTTCTACTTTTTCTTTTTTGACAGTATCCAACCTGGCTAATGCCCAATTCAATAACAGTGAACTCAGTAAACAGAATATTGTTTTATGACCTTCCTTAATTATGACAGAATAATTCAGATTTCTATATTCTTTATCATAGTAAATTCTTTCACAGAAAAATAGACAAAATCAGAGTAGTTTCCATTATTCCATATTGTTCTTTTTTCCCTTTAAGATGATTTTGCTTTTGTCCTGAAATTCCTTTTCTTTTTCCTTTTTTTTTTTTTTTAATTTAATATAGCATACCAGAAGAGATGTTTTCTGCTTAGGAAAATGTTCTTTCCTGACTAATGTCTGAATTGTTTTAAATAATTAGGGATGGTAATTTCTAAAGGCCTATCAGAATTATCAATTAAAGGCAAAAATAAGAACAACCATACATGAATTTTTTAAAACTCATTTCAAATCCTTTAGGTAACTCATACACATGATCTGGTACCTGCTTACCTTTTCGTTTTAGATGTTGCTCTGTGACAGCTTCTTCACCATCTCTCCCTTTTCTTATATTCTATCTACACTGCACTTCTTTTTTGTTCCTTGTTACATTTTGGCTTGCTCCTGACTTGGACTTTTGCACTCCCTTTTCACTCTGGGAGTCTTCCTAAATCATTGCAGGACTGGCTTGCTTTCATCATTTTACATTTCGGTTCAAATATCATCTTTTCAGAAGAACATTACTGTCTAACCAGAATGACACTGCCCTCATCCCTCCCTTTTTTGTTTAAATTTTTCTGAAAATCACTTTTCACTATTTTAAATTATATTTTTATATTATCTACATGCTCTCATTAGAAGGCAAGCCCTACATTATTACTGACCTTGTCTCTTAACATTGTGTTTCAAGGATTTAGACCAATTCCTGGCACATAGCTATAATCAGACGTGTAATCCTTTTGAAAAATCTGGGGTTCTGACCTTTTTGAGGATTTGGTATTAAAATGCTGCTTTGAAAAGTGAGTAGATGGTAGTTGTACTTAGTAGACTGTTTCTCACCATAAGTAATAGTAACCCATGCTAACTGGCTTGAATAAGAGTAGGAATGTCTCATGGAATCTGGTGGGACTTGGGGACTTCAATGCCAACAGGACACAGTATATCTTTTCTCTTTATTCCTCACTGTGCATTTCCTTCATTCCTTCCTTCTCTGTCTACAAAGGACTATTTCCTCTTCCTCTTGATGCAAAATATTGCTGCAAGTAGCTTTTGCATTTCACAGTATTTGCCCAGATATCTGGAAAAAGATACCATCTAATACTCATTTCTTCCTTTTCGACAAAATATACTACATTATTACAACTTAGGTGCTTTTAGTATAACCATGTGTAATGGGATTGAGCAGACAATCCAAGTAGGTGCTCTCGTGATTAATGTTCAAACCTGATCATGCCCGAAAACACACGTCTCCCAGTTTTTAAAGATCTTCGAGACTAAAGACCTGCAAAGCATTGTCCCAGGGATATACAAAACAAATTATCCTTCCAGGAAGGAATTTACTGTTTGGTTAAGATACATACATAAAGGAAGGAAACAATAAAAAATAGCTTGGTGATAATTGAGGAACTGAGAAAATGATTTGCAATTTGCATTATAGACAGAAGACTAACTTCCTTAATATATAAAGAATACAAACCAATAAGAGAAAGACTAGCTGTCCAGCTGGGCGAAGATGATGACGAGATCCTTCTCAGAAAAGGAAATCCCAGCTGGATGTGGTGGCTCATGCTTATAAACCCAGCACTCAGGAGGCTGAGACAGGAAGATCTCAAACTGAAGACCACCCGGGCTACCAAAAAATAAATAAATAAAATAAAAGAGGAAATCCAAATTGTTCTGAAGACATTTATATTAAGACATTCAACCTCACATGTATTACAAATAATAAATTTATACTATGAGATACCACTTTCATCCATTTGACACATAAAATTTGCTAATACTTTCAAAGAGGATAGAGGTTAACAAGTGTTTTCACATTATTGATGGAAAGAAATCAGATTTTTATGTGGTTGAAATTTTCTTAAGAGCATTAAGGTAAATAGAAAAGACTGAAAATATGCATAAATTGATATAGGTGTTTGTGGGAGGTAAAAGAGCTAATATGCAACTTATTTATCTGAATACTTAACTCTTGTATTGCTGTGTTTTGGGTTTTACTCATGAAACCAAGCAAGCAGGCCTTCTATCATTTCTCCCCCACCCCCCGCCCCGCCCCTCTTAAAAAAAAAAAAAGAGAGAGAGAGAGAGAGAGTGAGAGATTCCTTTTAAGGTTATAGTTAGTGACCATGCTCACCTTCCCACCTTCTTAGATCCTCCTTTCTGCTGTTGTAGTACCTGCCAAGTTGTTTCAGATATCTTGTTTTGGTTTTGGTGTTGGGTTCATGGTAAGCTTGTTCTGCCACTGAGCCAGACCTCCAGTCTTTTTAAAGGTGTTTCTAAATCACTGAGATTTCCATAAACTTTGTATCCTTCAAAAGAGCCAAGCACTTTTTTTTTTTAGCTACTTAGTGTAGTGCTAAGTAAGATTGAATTGAGGGAGATTACCTTTTTATGGATCCAGTTCATAATTTAATGCTTTTGAAGAAATTTTTTGTGACAGCAATTTAGAATTTCACTTGATAATTTTATTTAGAATATTAGAACAAATGGGCAACAAAGAAAGTTTGATTGGTTTTTTTTTTTTTTTTTAGATTTTGGTTTATCATATAGTATATTAATTGTTGTGTAGGGTAAAGCTCTTAAGTAGGATAGATATTAAAAGGTGTAATGGACAGCTGGAGATGTGTAGAACTTTTAAAGAAAATTTGAGAGGAAAATGACTGATTAGGCTTAGAAAAGAAAGGAAAAGTAAAGGGTGGGAGATTAATTTAGGGAAATGGTGGAACTCAGAGGTGCCACATCTTGGGAGATAAAGCTTATTAACGTAGGAAAATGCTACCCTGCTTTAGTTAAATGCATGCCTGAAGAATAATAGTTTATGATGTTTTATTCTGTAGGTCATTTTTACCACAAGGTAACTCCGGTGCAGGAGTTCTTTCTGAAAGTGGGCATCAGAATCTGTTGGAGGTACCCTACCCTGAAGGGTTCTAACTTAGTGTGTCTGGCATGGGGCAGGAGCAGGTTTATATTGTTAAAAGTCCTCAAGAGTCTCTATTTGAATATTCCTATGGAATAGTCTCTTTTACAGTCAAATCATTCAATACTGCTTTTAGGTTCCTGTGTCATTCAGATAACCATAACCCTAGAAGGTGTTCAACACTTCTACAAGCGTCTCATTGGTTCCCTTTGCTTTGCTCATGCTCTTACTCTTCCTTCCTTTGCCTTCTTGTTTTTTCTCCACTAATACTCAGGCTTTCATCTTCCAAGAACCCATCATTGGCTGAACTGATCCAGAATTTTACCTTTTTGAACAGGACAAATTTTAGCACAGCACTTAATGTAACTTGCAAGTGCATTCATGATATGAGTGGATGACTTACATGCTTTCATTCTTAGGAGCCTTGAACATATACACCCATTTTTACTATTTGAATCTCACTTTTTTCCTCTTAGTAGAGTTCAGGAACTATGCCAAATGCTCTCCACACATTATCTCATTTGTTCATTGTGGGTTTAAAGTCAGATTTTAAAAATCCTTATAAGATTCTATTACTTTCCTATGGCTGATGTAACAACTTGGCACACTAAGTGGCTAATAAAGAAAAACAAACTTATTCCCTCACAATTCAGATATCTGAAATCCGTATCACTGGGCCAAAATGAAGATATCAGCAGGACTTTACACCTCTGAAGGATCTAGTGGTGAGTCCGTTTGTTGCTGCTTCTATAGTGTCTGGTGGCTCTTTGCATTCCTTAGCTTGTAGTTGCATTTCTTCATTCTTCAAGGCCAGCATTTCAAATCTCTCAGCTCTCCCCTCAATCCCCTTTCCGCCTCTCATCATCTCTCTTGTCACAGGAGTTGTAACTTTATCACATCTATAAACCCTTTTTCCTAATGAGGTTGTGTTCACAGGTTCAGTGATTCAGACATAGATTTCTTTGGGGGGGGGGTGGGGCATTATTCAGCCTCCCACAGTGATGATTCATGTGGCTCAGAAAAGGGGAGGGGCTGATAAGTCTTTTTTTCCTATGCGAAGCATTCTAGGAAAAAAAAAATTCCGGTATCAACATGTATGATGAGTAAAAAACCTAATCTGATTTGATCAGGACTGGTGGTAATTTTTGGCTAATGGAAAATTGGTTTAACTGAAGAGTTACAAAAAATTCACAAGTAGGTTAAATAATGTATTACTTAAAAATATAAATACACATTCATGTGTCAGTTTTTTCTTGAGAATGTTTTCTGGATCATCATTCTTAATAGTCCATTATCGCTGATAACCAACCAGCTTTGGAGTATGAAGCAATCTGAATGTACTGCCTAGACTTCTAGTATTTTATGACACCTCAATTGTTTACACTTGTCCTGCCCACCCTTAATTATATAGAAGTTTATCTTGTTTTCTTTAGTTTTGTCATTTGCTTTCTTTAGGACTTTGCGTGTCATTGAACTTGGTTTTATATAAAGTATAAATACCACAGTTTTATATTAAATACAATATATGATATACATATATATAGAAAATTTTCTATTTTGTACCAAAAACATGGCTCTCTAAGGAACTCTGGAGTGTCACTTTCAATTGCATTCATTTTTGTATTTCTAATCTGGTGATATGGAAACAGCTAATGCCACAGCCATCTATAAATTCTTGAATGTTTCTGAAAATTTTGTTTAGTACTATAATGAGAATTTATAAATTATAGAATATTACTATAAATACTTAATACTACCAGCTTAATGTTTGAGTTACTTTCATGTCAAAACATTGATTTTTTTCATTAACTATAATAAATATTATTTAAAATCTTACTGGCAAAATAATTTCTCACAGATTCTTATAAAGTTAAACCATACAATTCCTTAAGATTAGGTACCATATTTTATTTTATTTTTGTCAAAGGAGTTAAGAGACCTGACTTGTAGCCTCTGTTTTTCTGACTTCCAACTCTTTCATGTTGATTAGAACATAACTCTATTCAGAACAAACAGTGAGTTTGCTGGAGTTGCTGCTCAATGTGTCTTGTCTCTAAAATGTGGACAATGATAGCTACTTGATAGGGTTTTGGTTTATTTTTTGAGAAAGAGAAGATTTCACTATTTAGCTCATGCTGGCCTCATGCTAGCAATCCTCCTGCCTTAGCCTCCCAATTGTTGAGGTTACAGACATGACCACCATGCCTGGCTATGATTTTAATTGGGGAGTATAAATAAACTGTAGCACAGAGTCTGGTATATTTTAGGTACTCACTTAATGTCCTTATCTCTCTTTCTCACAGACTGGTACAGTGTTCTTATATGTATAGTGGCTAATATTGGTTAAACACACAATTTTTTAGTTACCTTGATTCATAGTCTCCCCCCCCCCCTTTATTACAAGAGATAGATCTCATTTAAGTAAATGTTTTTGAAGGAGTTTTGATATTTAAGTGGTAGTTATGTACTGTTAACTAAAGTTAGTGTCTTATTTTTACATGACCTTTCACTGTGTTTACAAAGACGAATTAATAGTTGGGTGGCAAAATGGACTGGGTGACCTCCCCAAAGGTTTCTTCCAACTTGAAGATTTTATAAGATTGACACAGTCTTGGTGTATTTCTCTTGCTTTTTCCCTAAAAGAATACAAAAGTTATGTAATAACTACATTATAATTTATGAGTTTGATAATGTAGCATTTTATTTTGAACAAAGAAAATTACTTACATGTTCATAAATGGTCCATTATCACATAATGGAAATTCTTCAGCATTTCATATGAATGCAGCTGTCTTCAAGTAAATGTGTCTTCCCTTTTATTTTGCTAGATTATGTATGTCTATACACACATAATGTTCTGTGAAAATTAGTTACATAAATAAAATTATCTACCTTTTTCATCTTTTAATATTATTCTGTGTTCATCTTCAAATGATTTTCATTTTCTTTTTTTAAACTACCAATCTTTTGGAAGAAGAGTAAACAAAGAATATTTAAACAGTATTTCAAAGAAGGTTGGAATATCTTGGAAAACAAAGTAGTCACAGTATGCCCTTAGAATTAAGTTGTTGAAAACCTCAAAGTAGACAAATTTTCCATGAAGGAAAATTTTGCAGTATACAAATACATGTTATAGTATAAATAAGGATTAAGGAGACTGAGATTGTGAAAGAACCCATAAAAATCCTTATAAATTTAAAATTTAATGTTAAAATATTAATAGAATATATCAGACTATCAACATTTTATGTTATTCATTTTGGAAATACCAGATAATATATAACTACTTTCTATTTATCACTATTTTCTGGAAAACAACTTTGAAGGATTTTTCAGTTTGGACAAAAACAAAGCGAAAACCCCAAAACAACAAAAAGCCCTCATAAATCTTAGAGGCAGTTTTGAGGATGGTTTATTCAGAGTTTTTATTTCCCCTTAAAAGTTAGATTGCAACTTCTGATTCTAACAACTATCCTAGACATAGCATACCTTGGATGTTTATTTTTTAAAAAAGCTTATAGAAACCTTTGTCTCTTTCAGCTTGCTATACCCAAGTAGATATTTATAGTTCATTTGCACGCATTATAATTTCATGCCAGTATTTGTCAGGACACGGTGATGGATGGAAGATTTACTTGGCTGTCTGTCCTCATTCTCTCCTTCCCAACTGACTGAATTCTAGACTGAAGCTGGAAATTTGTTTTGTCTCTGCTTCTGTTTTCTTGTGCGTTGCAAATGTCTTCTACTCCTATTTTGCCATTTCTTTATTTCCCTTCTTTTATCCTCCAAACCTGGATTTCCCAAAGTCACCAAAAAAGAGCAACTTATAATTTGTTACTCTCAAGTAGAATTTCTTACTAAAAGTAAATCTGCATATATATATTCTGGAAATTTCAAATGTATACAATAAAATGATTCCTTTATATATTTTATTTGAGGAAAGAAACTTTGTATTTTGTTTCCTCCCAACCAAGCCTCACTCCAGGAATATAAGCTGTATTTATAATTTTTTTTATTAAACATGTTAGGAAAGAATCCAATGTAGCATACAAATACTGCATTTATCATGAATAACAGACTAAATTTTAAAAGAATTCAGAAAAAGAAATCATCTACCTGATTTGCTACTTATTTGGTTGAATTCTGACATGAGTTTGAAGGCTCATTTAGCTCTAAAACTGATTCTACAGAAACAAAAGATGGGTCATAAATGGGTTAGGTATTGAATAGCCAAGAGGGAAGCACAGTGTTTTTAAATAGGATGAGCAACATGAGTGAAGGCATTTAGGTAGGTAGGAAGGAGATGATGTGGTTGTGCAGGTAAGAAGATCAATGTGGTGAGAAAAGAGTTTATATTAAGGAAAAGAATGAATCATGTTGAATAGTTGGAAAGCTAGATTTTAAGAAGGGAAATTTAAGCATTCTCATATAACAGAAAACCAGGAATTTTTTAAATGCATGATGGTAATTAAAATATTTTAACATGCCACCTAGCAAGCATGAGACCCTGTGTTCAAACCCCAGTACTACCCAATATATATAGGCTGCATGATAGCCTTAAGACAAATGGATTATGAAGAAGAGAATAGTAGGAAGGGGCTTATTAAAGCTGAACAGATGAGAACCTGAAGGACAGCTGTGGCAGAGAGTGGAGAGTAAGAAGTAAATACAAGGACATTATAAATTCACTATGACAAATCAAATGGTGGCAGAGAGATACATATTTTGAACTTTCCAAGACGGTCTTAGGATCTTCAGGTTTGGAATCTCCCTAAGGTGCTAGTCTTTTTCCCAAGATAAGCCCTTGGTCTTGTTTTAAAGGTTCCTTCAGGCTTTTTGTATGGCTAGAGAGGAATGCATGGCTTCACATGAGCTGTAGGCTCACTACCACCAAGCAACACCCTTAACTCTTATTTTCTTTTTTAATAAGTTGTTAGTATTCCCTAGATTTTAACAGGTTTTCTCAACCACATTTGACCCCTTTATTATTAAAGGATGGAAAGGTTCTTTTGAGACCACATACTTGAGTATTAATTACTACATTAAATTCCATTTATCCTGCAGGAGGTTCTGTTAACCTTTAGTGGAAGGACATTGACAGTAATGAGGATGGATGAGCTGTGTGGGTTTTATCATGTAAGGGAGTAGAAAAAATAGAGAACTGTAAAAATTTGAGAATATGATAAGAATATTAATCAAAGAGTGTTAAAAGCAGTTCAAATGCCTGACATACACATATTACAAAGTTTGGTGTTGTGGGAAAATGTGACAAGTATGTGGCTTGATTTCTGTTACCAGTCATGGGTTTTCCTCTCGATATTTTTTCTAACTTCATAAAAGTATAGAAAATACGGGTCATAACCATGTTGTCTCTAGAAAGTAAAATTTTTATGAGACAATTACTAGGTGAGCAAGAAAAGTGGAATGATCTGGATGAAAGAAACATCAAACTGTTAGCTTGATGCATCGTTTGCGGTATTTGGAATACAGTAGTGATTGCCCCCCAGGCACGATTTGATAATATCTGAAGAAATGTTTTATTTTTATAACTTGAGGTGGAAGTGCTACTGACATCTAGTGGGTAGAAGCCAGGTATGTTATAAATAATTCATAGGGCAGCCTCTTTGCCCCAACAGTTACCTGGCCCCAAATGTCAGTACTGCCAAAGCTGAAAAACTCTGGCATATGGAGTAGGCAGGTTCTTCCCTGGGCATTTTTGGAGATACTTTCCTTCTTTTTACATTTGACCAGAATACTGTCCTTCTAACATCTTACAATAAAATAGATTTTTGTTTTTTCTGTATTGTGTTGTTATCCATAGCATATGTGTTAGATTCTTTGATAAGGTAAATATTTCCGAATATTTTTAACCATCTTTACTGAGAGTGGCTTTTTCTTGCTGGTTAATTTATCTTGTGTTCACTTTTACTAATTTAACTCTTAAAGGATCCTTTCATATTCAAATTCTGAGGGCCTCTTAGAGTGATTTCTTTAATACTCTGTTTTGCAATAAACAGTGCTTTTCATGGACTTTCAGGTATTTCATTTAACTAGGTCTTGAGTCCAGGGTTTCCTTGTTACAACAAGATACTTTTTTTTTTCTTTTATTATTCATATGTGCATACAAGGCTTGGTTCATTTCTCCCCCCTGCCCCCACCCCCTCCCTTACCACCCACTCCGCCCCCTCCCTCTCCCCCCCCCAATACCCAGCAGAAACTATTTTGCCCTTATCTCTAATTTTGTTGTAGAGAGAGTATAAGCAATAATAGAAAGGAACAAGGGGTTTTGCTGGTTGAGATAAGGATAGCTATACAGGGCATTGACTCACATTGATTTCCTGTGCGTGGGTGTTACCTTCTAGGTTAATTCTTTTTGATCTAACCTTTTCTCTAGTTCCTGGTCCCCTTTTCCTATTGGCCTCAGTTGCTTTAAGGTATCTGCTTTAGTTTCTCTGCGTTAAGGGCAAAAAATGCTAGCTAGTTTTGTAGGTGTCTTACCTATCCTTACCCCTCCCTTGTGTGCTCTCGCTTTTATCATGTGCTCATAGTCCAGTCCCCTTGTTGTGTTTGCCCTTGATCTAATGTCCACATATGAGGGAGAACATACGATTTTTGGTTTTTTGAGCCAGGCTAACCTCACTCAGAATGATGTTCTCCAATTCCATCCATTTACCAGCGAATGATAACATTTCGTTCTTCTTCATGGCTGCATAAAATTCCATTGTGTATAGATACCACATTTTCTTAATCCATTCGTCAGTGGTGGGGCATCTTGGCTGTTTCCATAACTTGGCTATTGTGAATAGTGCCGCAATAAACATGGATGTGCAGGTGCCTCTGGAGTAACAGTCTTTTGGGTATATCCCCAAGAGTGGTATTGCTGGATCAAATGGTAGATCGATGTCCAGCTTTTTAAGTAGCCTCCAAATTTTTTTCCAGAGTGGTTGTACTAGTCTACATTCCCACCAACAGTGTAAGAGGGTTCCTTTTTCCCCGCATCCTCGCCAACACCTGTTGTTGGTGGTGTTGCTGATGATGGCTATTCTAACATACAACAAGATACTTAAAGGAAAAACTACCTAGGAGTTCTGTTAGAATAATTTCACTCTTGCTTATATTTGAAGATTGCTCTACATATAACAGCTGCATATAGAAAGGTTTTATAATGAGTGTGTAGTAGTAAATGAAAAACATTGAAATTCAAGAATGAAACAGTGCATGTAAGGATTTTTGTTTGCCTTTTTTGTTTTTATTAAACAGGACAAAATAAATCATTGTAATATAAAGATAAAAGTTGAATGAATGTATCCATAATGGAGAGGGGGAGATATTTTAAAGGAGCTGTTTTTTTTTTTTTCTTATCCCACCGTCATTTAATGTTGTTCCGAACATACTGGCTATTTAATAGCATTTAAGTGCAATCTGCCCATGTATACTAAGCTACTCTGTACAGTAAGAAAGGGAGGGAAAGAAAAGTATCTCTGTAGTGTAGTCAGGATGTGGTGGACCCAGCTGTAAGTGTGTGTAGAGTTTGTCATCTGTGTGAGGCAAAGTTCTGGAATAAGTCAGATTTTCTTTTAGTGGTCACTTCCTGTGTGCTCTTTTGCATCAATTATATCTTCATCTTCAATTCTCATATATGCAAGTATTGCATGTATTGGCCTTCCAAATCCAAACTGCTTTCTTGATGGATCAGTTAACTAATGGTATGCTTTTATTGATTTACTAAGTGATATGCCCTTAAACTACAACACAGAGCTTCCTACCCTATACTGAAAATTTACACGGTTATTGTTTTGCATCTTCACTACTTCGTTAGGCTTTTTGACTGCAGTGGGAGGGAAGTGTTAATGTTTCAGCTGCTGCTGCACAAAAGAGGCACCAAGTGCCCCCCGCCCCCCGGCATAAGAACACCCAGCATTAGTCAACCTGTTTGAATGCTTGAGATAGGTTAGTCAAAAAATATTTGCGTATTTGGAGAAACTGCCCTTGTGAGCCTAAGAATTCTAGGGTAATCAAGTACATTGCTCTCCCTTACTTCCCATTACTTACTTGCAATAAATTTATTTTAAATTAAACTTTAGAAGTGTTAATGTTTCATGACAAAACTAATGTGAAAAAAGAATGTACAATGTAAGCTAAAAGTTGCTATCCCTAGTCTTCATGGAGTAAATTGTTGCTGAGTTCCAGATTGAGTTATATTACTAAAGTGTTTCTTAGTAGTCTGCGACTGGCACCTTTGCTTTTGCAGTGCAGCATTGTCCTGAACACTTCTTAGTGTTTAGTGCCCTTGTTTTCTACCATAGTCACTGACGATCAGAATCCCTTGGCAGAGGGGTAATACTGTAATTAAAAAAAAATATGTACCATATGTCTTAGAAAACGTGTTGATGTTTTCGACTATACACAGAACTATTGACTGTACTCTATATAGAGTACTTGAGCACACTTGTACTTCTCAAGGGAGGCCTAGAGGAAATCTACTGAGGAAGAGCTACGCTTACCTCTTAAGTCTTACATTACAAGGTTATTCGGTCTTATCTCCTTTCCTCCATGGTAGTATTACTTTCCTGTGTTTCCAGTTACCTCTTTTTTCTTGAGTGTTCTGTGATTTTTGAACCATGTGTTCTTGCTTGGCTGGGTTTTTGTTCAAGGGAATTCTGTGCAGCTTCATTAGGGGATACATTCTTCCAGAGATTGGCTAAGGCTTTTCTTTGGCACCTGGGGAAGCTTACCACACACCCTACTCCCTGCCAGGATCACTGTAACTTTTCTGTATTGGGGTTTTCTAAACCAGGTAGGTATAGTTGAACCCTGGAGCCCTCTTTTTTTTTAATTTAGTTTTAGTATTTAGTAAATTTATAAATACATATTTTAAAAATATTTACACAATAAAGGATTTATTTGAAAAGGGTACTTAAAAAGAATTGCTTTATACATGATAAATTAAATCAGGGCAACATAAACACTTGGAGTCATAAATAAACACTTACGGTAGTGAATTCATACAGAAAACATTGCTCATTAACTAGGTGGGATATTTGCCCATTGATTGACTGTGAAGAGCATAGGCAGGAGTGGTAGATGTGCTCAGACCATTAACTTTGTAATTGAGGAAGGCCTCATGGAGGTGGGGACATTATGGAGCTGTTGACCTACATGGAGATTTTACCAGAAAATCTAAATATATAGGACAAATGACATTACAGTGATTTGGAACCAGAATTCAATAAATTCTTAACTATGCTGTGTCTAGCATAACATGAATAGAGTAAAAAGTAATGAGGAGATGTCTCTCCTCAGAAAGCCAGCTGATTTTGTATCAGAGACAGATGTGTAAATTACAGCCAGTTGTCATTATTCGTTGTAGTGATGGTCTGTTAAGGCTCTGCAAACACTGAATTATCATATGCTGAACTGTTCTAGGAGCAATACAGGGTTAGGTTTCTGTAGGCCTTTGGTCACAGGCCTTAATGATTTTCATCAACTGACCAATACATATAACCTCATTTCGTGTGTGTTTCTGTTCAAAGATACCATATTTAATGCAGTATTCAATGAAATTAAACTGATAGCCAACCTCACTATAACTCATGCCTGAGTGAGCCTTAAATAACACATATATTTTTTCCATAAGGCACTAAGCCTTCTGTGTTAGAAACACCAACCACTAATTCAGTACCGTGACTGGGACCGTAGTAGACAACAAACTCACAAACAAAAAGCACAAAATTGCAGGGAAAAAAAAAAAAACCCATAAAAAAATCCACCCACAAAAAGTGGCACTCAATAAACTATGAAAAAAGGACACTTCTTTTTGTTTTGTTTTGTTTTTACAATGAGAGCTGAAACAAAACATCATATAGCCTTGTTCAACCTTAGCTGGGACTGTGAAATGTTGGTTCACTCAAATTTTTCACAGCTTTGAACGCTGGCCAAATGGCTCATGTGGTAAAGTACCTGCCTAGCAAGCATGAGGCCTGGAGTTCAAACCCCAGTACCACAAAAAAAAAAATTAAAAATTAAAAATTCACAGCTTTGTGCATGTCCACAAATGATCACAGAAGTTCTGTGTGGATTGGCTTTTGGTTTACAAAGAAATTTTAGCAAGTAGGTTAATTAGTAAAATATAGAATCCATGAATAATTATCCATAATTATGACCAGACAGTAAGTGCTGTATATCCTAAATTGCTAGAATGGGTCAGGGAAGTCTTCAATTGTGACAGTTAGCTGAAGTCCCAGCAGTATGAAGCAATGGATTTAGGGGTTAGCAAATGGCGCAGTGTGGCTGGAATTAAAAGGACCCCTGTAAGGAAGAGTATGAGGGAATGCTTGGACTGGACAGTTAACAGGGGAAGGTGTAAGGGCCCCTATGCCATATTAAATAATTTGACATATTTATAGATAATAGAGCATGTTTGTATTTGTATTTAGGAAAACTCACTCCAATAGTGGTATTGCTGTAACATAATACCACAGACTGGGTAACATTTAAAGAAATTTATTTTGTCTCACAGTTTTGGATGTCCAAGGTTGAGGAGCCACATTTGCTGACAGCCTTCTTGTTGGCAGAGTCCTGACATGATGGCAGGGCATAACATGACAGGAGATGGAGCACACATGTATATCCTGGCCTCCTCCCTCTTCTTACAAAGCCACCAGTATTCAGTCATTGAGGCTCCTCCTTGATGACATTAACTAATCCTCATCACTTCCATAAAGGCCCTGTCTTTTAATACTACCATTAGATTAAGTTTCCATATTCATAATATCTCTTTAACATGAGTTTTGGATGTGACAACCTATGTTCAGATCATAGCAGGAATAGATGAAGTATGGAAAATCAATAGGTTTTAGATTTTGATGTGAGAGATGATGAAGGTATGAACTAAGACAGTGACAGTGGAGATAAAAAGGGATGTTGTTTGAGAAATGTGCAAGATATCAAATTGGCATGTCTTAGTGCCAGATGAGATAGAGGAAGTAAGGGAGACTGAACAGCTATATGTGATCCCATTAATTAAGAGGGAATGCAGGAGGAAGGCCACATTTAGACCATGACGTGATAATAGGTTTTGGAAATGTCAGATTTACAGTGCCCCTGGGACGTTTTTATGGAGATGCAGGTGGGGAAATAGGAGCCTGAAGCTTAGGAGATACAGCTTTGAGAGACATTAGATAGTGATAACTGTCAGAAGGCCTAAGTGTGTCCTAGTGCCAGACAAGACAAACCCATGAGTGAGTCTATAATGAGGGGACACGGACAAGAAGCGAACAAAGGAAGAACAAGAGGAGTACAGTGAAGAAAATGAAACTAATACGATGGAGAGTGACTAAGGGTGGGGATTTGGTACAGATTCAGTATAGATTTTGGTTTATTTTCTGGGAGGTGACATTTACAGAGAAAATGAAGAGCATAGAAATATAACTATGGATCTCTGGGAAGGTCATTTTAGTCAGTGAGAACAGGAAGTGGTAAGGATGGGAAATGAAAGACAGGGAATGACCTGGGGCCTTTGAAGAAGAGAAAAGAGGCCAGTATGACTGAATGTGAGTGAAGAAGGGGCATGGAATTGTAGAAATGAACTCAGAGAGATACACAGATGGGATACCAAATTGAGAAGTCTCCTGCAAGCCATGGGTAAGAGTGTGGGTGTTCCTGTAAGTGTGGTGGGTGGTCTTTGGACAGTTTTAGCAAGAGAGTAGCAGCTTGTCCAGCATGCACAGGCCTTGAATTCCCATTTTTGCCTAAATAAATAAATAAATACCCATCCCCCCCTAAATACCAGTTTATCCCTAGTTCTGTTATGAATTCTAGATATTTTTGTTAAGTGTGTATATAAAAGAAGTGCAACCTTGAAAACAGAATCTGTCAGTGAAATTCATCATTATAAAATTAGGTACAATAAACTCTTGACTTCCATGGGTACATGGTTCCAAGGAGGCTGCTCACCATTGAGGAAAAACCTGATGCTCAGCGTGCAGAGTTCAGTGCTATACTGTGGATGCTTGATTCATTTTCCTGTAACACTGCCCACTTCTGCTAAAGACACATTGCCTTTGAGCAAATCACATTTTCACTTTGTCACTTAAAGTAAGCACATTCATTTTTACCTTGCTTTTTGAGCACCATTTGCTTTTGGGAACACCTACTATGCCTTCACACAATTCAGGCCAGGGATCATACAATTTAAACACAACTGGTGACAGCACAGGACTAACTGAGAGCTTCCCTGCATCCCCTGAACTGTGTAATGCATGTGTGGAAATTAAAAATTTTTGTTTTTGAAATAGCTTTTGATTTTATTTATTCATTGACCTGACCATACTTGGTCAAAATTGCATGTAATAAATGTGAATAAGGTGGGCTTTCTCCTAGTTTTAAAACAGTCATTTTTAAAGATTGAAATCTGTGTGGTTAGTGAAGTGTGCCAGTGATCTTGTAGTCATATCTGATGTTTATTAGTGCTTAAGTGTGGAAAAGAACATGTTCAGACAGTTCTGAGTTAATTATAATACCACACATTTTATTATAAAAAAGTTAAGGAAGTGTTGAGCTGCTTTGTTAGAGGTTAGTTCAATAAAAGTTTCCTCAAAGCAGGACTACTACATTGTGAGAGCACATTAGGAACAGCACTGTTTAGCTGAACTGTTTATTTAAAAAAAAAAAAAAAAGAATTGTACCACTAGCTGTTTTTCTGTCTGAACAGTGCATTTTACACAGTGCAGCATCAATGATACTTACAGCCATAGTATGACTGAAGGTTGGACTACAGTGGGGAAGCAGTAGGATCTAGTAAACCAGGCAAGAGGCTCTTTAAATAGAGAAGATAAAAACTCTAAACCAAAGGATAGAGAATGGGAATTGTGATGAGGATGACTGAGGTTTTTGTGAAGCAGAGCAAAATGATCTGCTTCAGAATTAAAAGAAAAAATGGGATGATTCTGAGATTCTAAGCATTGGAGAGAATGGGCAGATAGGTAGTGTTGTCATACTGTACATGTAGTATCTGTAGTGGGAGGGTGAGTCATGTTGAAAGTGTATATTAAAGGCATCATCTCTGAGAGAAATACATTAAGGAACCAGTTGGAGAAAGATGAGTGATTTAACTAAGATTTGGAAGTCATCCGATATAAGTTGATTGAAGCCCCAGAACTAAATGAGGTCTTCCAAGAGAAGACCTGAGGAATGCCAACAGCAGTGATGAGGTCCACATATGTGACTGGTTTGTCACCTAGGTCATTGCTAATCTTATTCAAGAACATCAGGGGGGCTGGGGATATAGCTCAGAGGTAGAACACTTGCCTAGCATGAGCAAGGACCTGGGTTCATTTCCTAACACCCCCCCACACACACACACACTCACACAAAAAAAGTTTGAGGAGAGCAACAGCTGAGTAAGAAAACTGAGTAGATGATGCAGATTGTGAACTATTCTAGAGAAGCTTGGTGTGGTGAGGAAAAGGAGGGAGAAGAGATTGACTTAAAAGGGAATGGGGTTCAAATAGAGATTTATTTAAAGATGAGGAACATTTTAGCATTTACAAATATGAAAGTATCAAAGAAGAAAAATACTGAATTTACAAAAGAGGGCTAAATCATTGTCCTACAGTGGGTGGGAGGGACATGATTTATTGCACAGGTGGCTGCCTCATACAGAAGAAAAGGCATATTTTCTCCTGAGATTCGAGAAAAAGAAGTAATAGTGCAAGTGGAGGGAAATGTCAATAAAACATAGATGAGAGAATCTTTTTCCTTTCAGCTCTTAACAAAATTAGTGCATAAAGTGTTTAAAAGGGAGAACGTAAGAGAACCCAAGAGGGCAAGTGCGGCAGCATCTAGAGCCTTGTTGGCTTTTGTAGGACCAGGGAAATTTGAGAATCTTGAAAAACTTAGAGATAAAAATAAGAAAGAAGGCAATGAATGGAAGAAAGAGCTGGGGAAATAAGAAGGGAGGTGATTGATTGCCTCAGTATTTGGACAAGGGTACCTGTATCAGATGTCTGTGGCAGGCCATCGGCCAGGCCACTGGACCTTCTCTGAGTTTACATGTAAACTACATCATGGATGCTGTTGTGTCAGACCAACAGTTTACAGAGGTAGTCGTTAATGCAGAAAGTCGACATTATAGAAACAAACTTGTGAAGCATTCCTCAATATTTGAAACAATATTTGTATGTGGCCTTTAAAATTTATGAGAGGCATAAATTATTACATTTTTAGTTCATGTTGTTCCCAATATTTCTCAAAACATGGGACCCAGCTGAAACTTTAACTGCTAGAAATGAGGGCTGGCAGGGACACCCAGTTGTCTTCTAGTGTTTACACTTGCCACAGGCAAATTTGCAATGAGAAAAAAAGATACTAAAATAACACACGTGTTCAATTGTAAGCTCATCTGTTTAGAGTGCTCTTTTACTGCTTAAAAAAAAAGTACATGTTGCTTAAGTTTCTTATCATTAGAAAGACAGATAAGAAACATGGTTAAAACTTAAAATAATTTGTTCATTTTGAATAGGACATGATCTGGGCTTTCACCAAGGTAGAACCTCTTTGACTTCCTAAATTTCTAAAACTTTGTTAATTAGTAAAGCTATTTTTAATGTGCAAGATTTCTACCTGGGCATACAGAATCAGAGTTTCCTAATACTTTAACTATGTTTGAATGTTCCATGTGAGGATTCTCTGTGTGCTGTGTTCTTTTTACCTGAGCGTTTTTCCCAGAAAGGGTGACTGAGTGGCATTGAACCTTTAGAAAAGAGAATTTGTTTCCCACTTTTTTTTTACCATCAAAAATATTTTTGGTACTCATTGCTCCCACCCCTGTGCCCCAGAACTCAGTTTGAACTTAGGGCCTCATGCTTGCTAGGCAGGTGCTCTACCATTTGAGCCATGCCCCCAGCCCTTGGTAGCCTATTAATGCAGTAATTATACTTTTTTGCATTGGTTTGCCTAGCATTTTAGAGGGTAGTATAAGCAAAAGTAAGCAATAGCCTGTGGTTGTGTGAGATAAAAGTAAAATGTTCCAAATTTATGAATTTATTCTGCTAGCTTATAAAATACTTTATGTAGCAAGATGTATCACTTTATAACATAATACTAAATAATCAAAATTGTGTTTGATTACAGATCAGTGGGTTTTAGAATGGAATTGGTAACGTGCCAGGTAAGGAAAATGATTTGGGTTGACACTAGGTATACATGCAGTAAATAGAGATGGTTTTATGATTAGTTAAATAAGATTGCCTAAAAAGTTTCCTTTTGTGTTAGTTAAATCTTCATATTTCTAAATGTAGAGAACGATCATCCCTTTTAAAAATTGTTTTAAGAAGGCAGTTTTTTCTGTGTGTGTGGGATTGAACTCAGGACCCCTTGTGTATGTTCAAGTGCTGTACCCCTGAGCTGCATTCCCAGACCATATTGATGGTTTTTAGATACTAATTTTTAGTATCTAAAAACCTGTTCTTTTATGTGTTAACATTTTAGTCAAATATTTAACTAAAACATATTTCACGCCATGATATGTAGACATAAGGAAGAATTTAATGAAGCATTATCATCTAAGGATAACTTTGTCTTCTCCAGGTTTTTATCTTAAAAGGAAAAGACCCACTTGTTTTTCCTTTTTCTTTTTTTGACAATGGTAGGAATGGAACTCAGGACCTTCCATGAGCTAGGCAAATGTCTACCACTGAACATCCCCAACCCAAGACCTACTTGTTTTTTAACTCCAGAGGTTGGTTATAACTCTATGCTTTTTCTACATTCACACTTGTTACTACTGACACATGACAGTTGTAGTTTTTTTCCTTAGGTTTTTATTGTTTAAACCAAGGTGCTTCTCAACTCTATTTTTGTTTTTTGCTGATACTGTCTTGAACATTTTTAGATGATTCTTTAGGTTTTTATATCCATGTCAGTAAATGGCTTGCTTATGTTGATGATTCCTGATTTATTTTGGGGGGTTTGGGGTTAGCCTTTACAGAAGATGAAAATTTAGCTCTTTTTCTACCCCCACAACATATACTTATAGTATACACTTCCAATTCCTCAATCCTCAGGATAGCTTTAGTAGTAATTTGGGTTAGGTCAGTATTTGTTAGCTGACCCATTAGTAAATTGTGGTTACCAGAGTTCATTCCTATATTTTAATTTTCTTGGAATTATTTATTTGCTTAATTTTTCATATGTACTATTTATTCATAATTTAACCTCGAAACCCCTGCTAATTTTCTAAATCAGATGTGTTTATTCAAATTCATCACCTCATTTTCCTGAGAATATCATTCCTGGAGCCTTCCTACCTGTCCAGTATTCTTTTGCTATTCTGCGTACCAGGTGCACACCTATTACTATTTCCTTGGGAATTGCCTTTGTCTTTCTTCTGAGTTGGGCCTTCTAGCTCCTGTGTTCTGCATCTTCTCCTCCCACCTTTTTTTGCCCCTTTGTTTTCTGCTTGGGGGCTACCATTTTTATTCTTGTTATTTTTTGTTTTTAAGTGTTTCTGAGAAAATTGTGGTAGGTAATTTTGTAAAACTTCACAGGCAAGTCAGAAAATTATTATTACTGCTATTTATTTTTATAGTACTAGGAGCTGAACTTAAGACCTCACACTTGCTAGGTAAGAACTGTACCACTTGGGCCACTACCCTAGCCAGAAAATTGTGTTTAACTATCTTCGCTTGATTGTAGTTTAGTAAGGCAGAGTTTTTGGTTGTAATCCCAGCCCTTGGGAAACTGAGGCAGGGGGATTTTAAATTCAACACTAGCTTAGATTACACAGTGAGACCCTGTCTCAAAAAACAATAAAAAAAAAAAACAGTAAGATGTAGGCTATAAATGTTTCTGAAGGCATCATCTTCTGTCTTTAGATGTCCTCATTGAGCAGTTCAAAACCACTGTGACTTCCGATTCTTGAAATTTGTGTCTGTTTTCATCTGTTTTTCTGGGTGCTCAGAGCCCCACTTAGAGCACCAACTTACAGCTTTCAGTTCTGGAAAATGTTAAGTATTTCACTAATACTTTCCTCTCCATCTTGTCCTCTCTCTCCAGTACTCCTTTTCTTTAGATGCCTGCTACTAGGTCCCCTGATTTTCTATTTTTCAACCCCTGTGCTTTCTACTTTTTTGCTATTACCCCAAATCTATCTTTAGTAATTTCTGTTGACTTTTTGTATTGGATTTCACATTTATGTTTTCTAAGAGCGCTTGCTTCCCCTGGAATGTTCATTTCCCATGCAGTCCTTTTCCACTTTCATGAATATGGCATTCTTTCTTTGAGAGTTTTAATCTGCATGGGGAATAGTTTCACTATTCCAGCACATTCTACCTGTTTGTTTTAGTTTCTTCCATGGCTTTCATGGCTTTTCTCAGCCATCTAACACCCCCAGATAATTAGCTCATTGGTAAGAGTGGTGCGGTAAAATCCCGAGGCTCTGATTGCATTTTTGAGCTTCACTCTGTCTTTCCTGTTAACAGACCAAATTCTGTAGAGACTTTATAACTGCCTGGAAGGTAAAGATTAAGCTGAAGGTTTCAGAGAATCGAGAGGGACAAATGATGAAGAAGTTTGTCTTGGCATTTATAATCCCATTTTCCATATACTTTCACTGTCCTTGGTCCAGAGACGCCTGTTGTCTGACCCTTTGCAAAAAATAGATCTGTATGGAGGAGGGTGAGGGCAGAAGTGGGGAGCTAGAGAGCACAGTCCTTTTGAGATAGTTTTTAATACTATTCTCCTTATTGTTGTTCTCGTCTCTCATACCTTGTACTGCTAGTTCCTGAACCTTGGGAGATTCTCTCCTATAAGTGAAGTGGTTTTCTGTTTCTAGGTGCTTGGTTTAGAGTTTGGCCTCTTTGGGTCTGGTAAATAAATCACTTACTCCTTTGCCCATATAGCTTCCAAAATTACTTTTGGGATAGCTTATACCCACTTTTGTAAATCTATGCTTTATAAAATAAAATGACAGCCACACATTTCATTGCATTTTAGAGGGTGTTTTAGGCAAGAGCAAAATTAGGTGAGTTCATTTTACCTTGGAAATGTTTACACGGTCAAATCTAAGCACAACAAAATTTTGGATCCTGCTACCGAAGGAGGTTCTGCTAAAACACTATTCTTAATTTTAATTATTTAAACTAGTTAATTGATTCCTGGGATAACGGGAGCTGTGATAAAAAGCGCCCTTGAGCTTTACCTTCAAGAGCCCCTGTAACTATCCACCTTTGATTCAACCTGAATTTTTCTTTAGATCTCTAGAATATAATGTCAAGAAATAACTCCTTGGGGGAGGAGGGACAAAGGAGAATGGAGGAGGGGGTGAATTCAAGTATGATATATTTGATATATTCTAAGAACTTTTGTAACTATGACAATGTACCCCGACCCAACACAACAATAAAAAAAAAAAGGGGAAACGAACAACAGAAACAAAAGAAATGGCTTCTTGGGGATATTGATGATATTGAAAACCTAAGCTAATCCCAAAGAGACTTTGTATTCTATATTGCTATGAGTCAGTTACTGGTTATACAAAATTTTGTCTCCAACTAGAGCTAAAAACTAGTAATAAAAAGGAAAAAAAATCATAGCATTAATAATCCTTCATACCATTGTGAATTTATTTGCTAAGCATTTGTTGAGTATCTGGTATCCAAGACACTATAGTGAGAGCTCTAATAAGAGAGTAACCTCTTCTTTGAGAAGCTGTAATTAAACGAAGAGAAAGAGGGAGCATATATGAAATAAGAGGGATAATTGCAAGGCCCAGAGTGGATGCCTGACACTGCGGATAGTACTGGACTCTATGTGCATTGTTTTTTCCTATATATAACATACACATTTAATTCCTTTCCATTTTAACTAAGCACTTATCATGCATTATGGCTGTTACTTTTGTAGCAACTTTTGCAAAACAAGCACAAATTTCTTTTTCCTTCCTCACAACTTTATGAATAGAGATTTGTTCTTACCCTAGATCATAGCATCCTTAGCACAGTATGTTATTGTTTTCCTTGTTACATCCAGAACTTTGATCTTTTCATGTAAAGCACTTATGGCTTCTCTTTGGCATATCTGGATTGCCAGTATCACTCCTCTTGTGCTTTTTAGGCTGTTATTAGTAACGTAAGGATTACTTGAATACAGCACTGCAGTATGCAAGTCAGTTTAATAAGTGAGACAACTACCAAATGACTAGCAGGCAGGCAGTATATACAGTGTGGGTTCACTGGACAGAGATGATTTGTGTCTTTGCAGAACTGAGCGAAAGGTGCAAAATTTCATTACTCAATGCAAATGGCGCACAACTTAAAACATAAGGGTTTTTTTCTGGAAATTTTGGTTTAATATTTTCAGACCACAGTTGATCATCAATAACTGAACCATAGGAAAAGGGATCTACTGCAATGAATGCTGGAAAACTATTCTTTGCCCTTGTTTTACTATATATTTTACCTAAGAGAGTTGTGGAAATGGGAAAATAGGAATATATGGATTCTTTTTTAATCTTGGCTTCATTTAACCATTATTATGGACTGTGTTTCCCTAAAATTCGTATGTTGAAATCCTAACCTCCAATATGATGGTAATAAGAGGTGGGATCTTTGGGAAGTGTTCATGGGGGTGGAGTACTCAATGAGTGGGATTAGTGCCCTTATAAAAATGACCTCAGGCAGCGCTCTAGCTCGCTGCCTGCCCTGAAAGGATACCATGAGAAATCAGCATTTGCATCATGAAGAAGTGCCTTCACTAGAACTGACTGTGTTGGCACCAGATCACAGGCTTCCAGCCTCCATAACTATGTGAAAGAAATTTCTGTTGTTTATAAGCCTCCCGCTCTACGGCATAGCATCCCTCTTTATCAGTGGTTTGCTTTCTGTGATTTCAGTTACCTGCAGGCAACTGCAGTCTGAAAATAATACTGTAGTGCAGTGAGGAATTAAGATATTTTGAAAGGTCACATTCACATAGTTTTTATTACAGTCGATCATTGTAATTGTTTTATGTTATTAGTTATTGTCAATCTCTTTCTGTGCCTCATTTATAAGTTAAACTTTATCATAGGTATAGAAAGAAAATGGTATTTGTAGGACTCGGTACTATCAGTTCTGAGCATCTACCGGGGATCTTGGAATGTATACCCCACGGACAAAGGGAGGGACTACTGTATTTTGTTATAGCGGCTCCAACTGAGTAAAACAACCATCATAATAGGTTTTTTGAATTGCATAATGTCTAGTGACATAATTAAAATTGTTATTACCCTTCAACATTTCTTGCCATTCTTCTTTTTTGCGGGGGAGGGGTGTTCGCAAGTACAGGATTTTCATCTGTATACTAAAGCCATTCTTGACAAATGCTTTTTACCCTAAATGATTACCTTAAAGAAAGACCATGAGGGAAAAAAGAAGATAGGAAAATTGAAAGAATGGAAAAATTTTATACTCAATACTTTTTGGACTGGAGGTGCAACTCAAGCAGTAGAGTGCCTGCTTTGCAAGAGCAAAGCACTGAGTTCAAACCCCAGTCCCAACTCAAAAAACATAATAATGATACTTCTTTTTCATTCAGATTCCAGTTTATAGTCTAATGGACAGGAAATATCAGCTAGCAATACTCATCTCTGCTTACCTTTCACAGTCAGGGATACTGAGATAATAAAATAGTCTGGTGAAAGTTATCTTAACACTTAATGTGTAATCATCCAACATCTTTGCACTTTCCTGACTGAAAATAGTTTCTAATGGCCTTTTATTTTAAACATTAACCCTACTTGGATTTCAGTTATCTACTGTTCTTGCAAGTATTTATTTCAGTCATTTGTGATTCCTGAGCAAGCTATTGCTGACTACTCATTTTTTTCCATCTTCCTGAACTTTGTAACCACTTCCAAATTCCACAAGGACATTTCTGATTCTTCTATTACTATGTCTGAGTAGTTGACCTGACATTGGGAATGATGAAAGATGGTTGGTGTTGACCCATTGAAATTTGTGTCTTGACTCCTTCAGGACTAAGATTACAATAAAGCCATGCTGCATAGTGGCAAATCTAGGACTGAAACTACATTTTCTCATGCCTATTACTGTTTTGACTAACTAAAATAGATTATTTCATGTTTTCTGCATATTCGTCACTTGTACACAAGAACCCTTAGTGACAGAAGCTAGCTAATAATATTCCTAAGCTCTGAGCCAGTCCCTTGCAAAATGTCTGTTATCCTTCCAACTTCTTGTGCATTTTCTTTCTTTCTGTTTAGAAAAACTATTTGAGATTGCTTTGTGAAGTATTATACATGGGAAATGCTGCTTGTAATCTATGATTACAGCTGCAAAAGATGGGCCTGGTTTGGGGCCACTCAATTAAACTGACCTCTTAACTTCTTTACACCTCATTAGTCTCATTAAAAAAATTAAGACAATACCTGTTTCATCTAGCTTACAGGAACCTTTTTTTTTTTTCCTCAAGTCTAAAATGAAATAGATAACGTTGGAAAAGGAAATAAACCACACATGAGATGGTCACTTGAATTTTAGTGACTTAGAGCAGTGCTTTAGGATTTGCCATGATGAATCTTGAAATAGCTGGTCTAAGGTAGGAAGCAATGGACAACTTACCAAAAATGAAATTAAAATAAGGTAGTCTGAATATTGACAGTAGTGTACACACATGACTCAGTGATGGAGGAGTTGGAAAGAATAGGGCATTGTGAAGGCTTCTACCACCGATAATCACTTGATGACTCTGATTAAATTTGTGTGGGTAGGTGTGTTTATATTAGAGAAGTCGAAAGGAAAACTCACTTAAGGGGCTCCTTACAGCAGCAGTAGTAAGAAATTCTTCCTCAATATAAATTGGAAAGTTATCATTTTACAATTGTGAGGAAGTAGTAGAGTGTTTCAGGAGAGTGAAAAAAGTCCTCTGACTTGATAAAGTTTATCAAGAATCAATGTAGAACTCAATTCTTAATAATCTCAGATCAGATACCCTGGAGCTACATGTAGGAATGACAGTTTTCATTCTGTGTGTATATGGCTAAAAGTGAAAGACAAGTTGTTTGCATTTATTCTTAGTGTCCTGAGGTCTCTGTTTCTCTTTGGACTCTAAAAAGGTTGTGGTTAAGGTAAAATAGTTTTTGGCAAAAAAAAAGTCTCAGATTTATAGAATGAAAATTTAAAGAATAAGAGTAATTGTTGATGCTTTTCAGTCATTGTAATTCTTAACTGTAGGCTGTAAAGAAGTCTTATAACTTAAAGTGCACCTGTTCAAACTATTAAAAGACATTATTTAATGACTGAAATGGCTTACTGGGAAAGGAACTTAAGATGAAAAGTACAAAATAATACACGAGGCATCGGATATTTAAGGAATGAATAAGGAGATCATCTTCAGAGAAACAAGTCCATGACTTAAGAAAGCATGCCAAGCGTTTCGTTGCCTAATAAAATCTTCTGTAAAGCAGCATTTAGTTTTATTAAGTAAAGTGGTTTCCTTTAATCCTTTTAAATCTGTATAGACACCATAAGGATTCCTCATGATATTGACTATTCAAATGGTATATAGTCCTAGGTCATATGTTGCAACCCTTTTCCCCAGAAGGGTAGTATTTGGAGGTAGGGTCTGTGGGAGATCATTCGAGTGGCAATAATGCCCTTATGATGAATGAACAGTAGCCTGAATTAACTTCAGATCTGCTGTGTAAGAGTTGCATCACCTTGGTGCAGGCAAGCATGGAGTGAGAAGGGGCACAAAAACCTATGACTTTAATGGTGAAAAGTAGTGGATTTGGTTGGAAACAGCTGGAGAAAACTTGTTGCTTTGCTTGCTTGAGGTTGTGGACCTGGTTTTGTGTGAACAGTGGACCTCCAGAAATTTCATAGGGAAATCCTAGAAAAGCGAGAACCATAGAAGGGCTGAAATAGCTGTCCCCTTGGGGGAAGAGGTGAAGAGGGCCTGGCAAAATGTGAAAGGCAAAGGGAGACTTGAGAACTGGCTGCAACTTTGATTGGGTTGCCCAGTCCACATGCACACACAGACCTCTGAAGGTGGAAATCTTGTAGTCACAACGTGTATGAGCCTCAGCCTTTATCTGAGTCATTGAGTGATCATTAAGCGATACAGACGTGGGCACAGCCACAGGGAAGTCAGGCTAAACTGGACGGAGACATCCTGACTGCACAGCATTGAGGGAAACAGATTCTGCATCTTAAAAAGTCCCTATCAGTTACTGAAAAATCCACTAACTCGGAAAAACAAAAAGAACCCCAGTTGTTAATGTTTCAGCATTCAACCAAAACTGCTAACATGCAGAGAGAGAGAGAGAGAGAGAGAGGAAAACGGAAAATGTGAGATATAACCAGAGGGAAAAAAAAGGTCAATAGATACTGGACTTGGTCTTGGGTTTAACAGTCTTCATATTGGCTGTATAAATATGCTGAAAGAATTAAGAACATGCTAACAAGACTCAACAAATAGAGAATCTCAGTAGAGAGAAAAACTAGAAAAGAAGAACCAAATGGAAATTTTAGATTTTGAAAGTACTGTATTTAAAATGAGAAATTCATTGGGTAGGTCCAACAGCAGATGTGAGATGGTAGACAAAATGTGAAGATCAATAAAAAAAGATCAAAAAAGAGAGAAAAAAACGGTTTATAAGAGACTCTGTTCACTCGGACAGAGCCTCAGAGTCCTATGGGATAATGTTAAACTTTGCAACATGCTTGTAAGAAGATTTCCAGACAGGGAGAGACAGAAAAATATTTGAAGAAATAGTGGCACCAAACCATTTCAAATTTTCACATTTTGTAAAAAACAAAAACCAAACGCTTACAAAGAGTCCCAGTAAGTTGGTAGAAGTATGTTATACCTTGTCCATCCCACTGAATGCAGCTATAAATAAAACCCCGGGCAGAATTCATGGGTAGTCATTCACAAACTCTGTAAATAGCAGGCAAATTGAGAACACAACTAGAAAGGAAGTGGCAGTAACTCAGTGGTGAGTTCTCAAGTCTCCCTTTGCCTTTCACATTTTGCCAGGCCTGCTTTACCATCCCTTGTCCTGAACTCAGCATACCTCAAAACCCAGAATGTAGGTATCAGAAAGCACAGAGAAAATTCCAAAAACTCAGGTTCTGGCTTCAAAAGCAGAAAAGAGTTTTCCTAATGCTCATCAAGAGTGCAAAAATCTCTCTCAATGTCTCCTGCCCTCCTTTTCTCTCCCTCCCTGTCCCCCCATACTTTTTCCAAGGGAAAGAGGACTTTATTCGGAGAAGAAACTGTGGTCCCAAGAAAAATAGGCAAAGCCCTGTTACATTTTTTGTTCAAGCAGTAGTCCACTGCTTGACTGTGGGTGTAAGTGTGGTTGTAGGAAGTGTGTGGCAGGCAGAGTGATATGAATGTAGTTCCAGATGTGGCCGGAGGATTGGAAAAGGGCATCCTGGAATACCAGAAGTATTAGATGGCTATGCAGAAGGAGGAGGCATGGAAATAGATCCTTTAAAGTTGTGTATGTCTGGGCTTGACCCCGAGGAATGGATTTTATAAGATATGTAATGAAATACTGCTAAACCACTACCAAATCCCATAGTGGCCAGGAGGTGGCACATTTACAATACAGATATGAATAGCATAGTGAAAATTTTGTAGCGTTTATTGATTTCTTATACAGTTAAGCATACACTTACCATGTGATCCAGCAATGTTACTCCTAAACTTACCCGAGAGAAATTAAAATTTAAGTTCACAAACAAGGATGAAAATAAACATGTGACAGATTAGATATAATGCAACTAAAGGAAAATGAGAGAAGGAAGAGGGAAATAAAAAAAGCTTATTGTTGTATACACAGTAGCCCAGTTTAGAGAGGCTCTGTTAAATCACACAATTAAGTTTAAAAAAAAGCAGAAGACTAAGGGCATTATTTGGAAAGTATATATGAACAAAGGTAAACATTAGAACAGAACCACAAACTTTTCTAAATGCAAACAAAAAACCTTTTTAAAAGCAAGAATATACTCATAGCAGATATCACAAAATAAGCAAAACTCTAAAATCTTATAAGGTGTTGAAATTAAACATAGCAGTGATAATTATAAATGTGAATGGAATTAACTTACCTTTTGAAGAAAAAGATTTTCAGTTGGTCAATAAAACAACAGTTAAATGTGAGGGCAATCTTGCTATGACATGTCACCCCACTGATTGCCAGGGTTAATTCCACTGGCTGGCTAGGTGGGTGACCCCTTCTTCCTCACTGCTCCATGTGCATCCCTCCTGAAGCTGCATGTGCTTGGTCAAAGAAAATGACCATCCCCCATAAAGGAGGACCGTTCTTTGGTCAAGGATATACGAGTAGCTGTGCTCCTCTGCTAGAACCTCCAAACAAGCTCTCCAAACAAAATCCAGCTATAGACTTCATCCAAATACGTTGCATATACTGGAGATATATCTAATCCAAGATTATTCAAAAGGTTAAAGATAAAGGGATAACAAAATCTGTCAGGCAAATGGAACAAAGAGTAAAGATAGTGTCCTGTTATTAGACAAAGTAACATTCTAGTCCCTGAGCATTAAAAATGAAAAAGGAGGACAATTTATTTCATACAAGGTAACACTTATAAATATCTATTTACCAAATAACGTAGCAACTACCTTGTTACAGGAGAGGCAACTATAGCAGATGTGAGGAAGTGTAGATAGAAGCACACTAATCATAAGGACTTTAATATACTACCTAAATACCAGACAGATCCACTAGACAAAAACAAGTGAGAAGATAGAAGATCTAGATGACATAACCAATAGGGTAGATCTTATTGGATACATAGTGAACTTTCCATCCTTGAAATGGAGACTGCTCATTCTTCTTGAGTGCCGTGGTACATCCAAATTCTGGAAAATGCCAACTCTCCATAGAGACAGATGAGTGGTTGCCTATGTGCAGTGGGAGGACAAGTGTAAGGGGCACAGGTAAATGTGAGAGTGATGAATATCTTCACTCTCTTAATTGTGCTTATGGTTTCACATGTCGAAATCATCAAATTGTATAGTCTTGTGTCATTTATACTTATATTTTAAAGAATACTTTTAAAAATGAGTGATTGTAGAAGTATGTATCATAAGTTGCTTTACTTCTTGAAATGCCAATTTGGCCATGTCTATAAAAATTCACACCGCACCATACTTTGGCACAGAAATTCAGTTTCTAGAAATTTATCGTGTAGAAATGCCCAGATGACACACCATTCCTAATAACAAAAATAACAGGAAACAACATAAATGTTTCATGTGGACAAGTAAAATAATGTGATGAATAGAAAGGAAATCCCACACATCTAAGTTCCATATATTTCCTCATATTTACAGTTTAAAATGTCAAGTAACTGTAATGAAGACTATAAAAAGACCTCTAAGATTTGTGGTGGTTAAAAAAGTATATAATGATAAGCTGTATTGCACATATATGGTGATAGATAAATTTACTTCTGTGTTTGCAGAAAATACATGAAAAGGAATGAGTTTACAGTTCCAAACAGCCCCCCAAAAGCAGTTTTTCATAACAGTAAAATTGACTTGAAATGACATGAGGCCCCATATAATCTTTATCCCACTTAACCATGAATATTCATACTGTTTTGCTGCAGATAATTTAATGTGCTGTAATGTTTTATCATATGAAGCTTAAATAATGATTGACCATATCTAACAAAAAGTCTAGAAGGCTAAAGAGTATTGGTAAATCTTAACTAAAGTAGTTAGCTGATGAAAGGTTATAATTGGTGATATCTAGATGTTTCCACCCTCGGTCTGCAGGATTTTATTTACGGACAATACAGACTGTTTAATGCCAATAAATGTGACAGATTCCTTAATGAACACAAACTTTTTTAACTGATACAAGAGGAAAGAGAAAATTACTCTGTGTCATTAAGAGAGATTAAATCTGTAATTCAAAACTTTTTCCAAAGAAAATTGCTCAGCAGTTGGCCACACTGGTACAGGAAGATAAGGATGACGTTCTTGTGTGTATAGAAAATCCAAAGATGTCTGTAGGTGTATATAGATGTCTATATTTACTGTTAATATCAGTAAATAAATTAAGATTGCTGGATATAAAGCCAACAAAAATAAAATAGTAAGAAAGGTCTTTTACAGTAACACAAGACATTTGAAAATTATGAAAAGATGTCAAGACTTTTACACACAAATCTACCATCTGTGTGAGAGAAATTAATGGCAGTAGTGTAGTTACTTGATCGCGTGTAGAACAAGAGAATATATGTTTACCTTGAAAAGTCTTGTATCGTAGAAGACTTTGTATTTTGGTCTCACCTCCTTATTTTTAGAAAAAAACATGAATTTTTCTTCAAGAACAAAATGATTTTATGGATGATAGGAGAAGGCTTAAATACATTACTTAGAAGTGAGTTTAAGTTCCATGTTTATATTTTGGACTTCCTAATTGTTACATTTCAGTATTTTTAATAGTCTAGAGTGCAGAATTCTTTTTTTTTTTTAACCAGAATCTGCTTTTCTTTCTTTTTGAGACTTCCTTCTGAAAGCATTGCACAAAAACAGAAAATTTATCTTAAGAAGATTGCCAGAAAGTTAGACTAGCCACTTTTATAAGGCACTGGTTTATCACATGAATATTAGTAACATTCATTAACAAATGGTAGTTTGCTTTCCTTTCTAAATAGAACTTGTCACCAGATGGTGCAAAGTACTGAGTAAAAATGAATAAAACAAACAAAAGCCACCCCACAGTTTGAATTTAAAAAAAAAAAAGTCATTATTTTTGAGTTGGGGAAACATTGTAAGTAAATATTGCTTTTTGGTTGAGATTAGTTTTTCAGTAGCACTTAGAATAATTAGTAATATAGTTACAATGAGCAATGGTTGAGAAAATTGAGTGGGGAGAAAATAGAATAGTTAGCGTTTACATTTTTAGTAGATTCGTCATTTAATTTTATTGTGTAACTAAGAACTTATCAGTGTCATATTTTACAGGTAAGGAAATAAATGTGTAGAATGCTCATGTATATGCTTTTGGACTTTGGTTTGTGTGCTGATTATAGCTGCAAAAAAAATAAAAGCAGCATGCATGTTGTTTGTTCAGTAGAGGACAGACTTAAATCAGTGTTGCCAATAATGTCTGTGATTGCTCTTGGGTTACTCCATTTTCTCCCTCTTTATGACTTGTTCTTTTATGAATACAATAGCCTGAGGATGGTAACAATGGTAACAAAAGTGAAATTCTCTACCACATTCCTACCACTGTTGTTTAGGCTGTCTAGCTTTGTCTCCTTTGCTGATGTTTCTGCAGACGGCTGATCTGGAATTGCTGGTGCCTAAGGACTCCAATAAGTATTTCCTCTGTAATCATGTAAGCTGTCCTTCTCCTCTTCCCCATCCTAGCGGAAAAACAAGGCAGACACCAAGTGGTGGGAGTTTGTCCTCCTTCAGATTAGTAGGCAAAGAGCAGGTGGGAACTCTTAAATTAGCTAAATTAAGAAGGAAGTATTATTCTGGAGATAGAACATATTAGTGTAAGGCTTTAAGTTGGAAGAACAGAAGGGGAGAAAGTGGTACTGCTCCTAAAAGTGTTAGACAGTACAGTAATGAGGAACTTTAGCTAACACAATTGTGGAGCACTATAGGCATTTGATGGAGAATAATCCTATGCAAAAAGGAACTCTTGCTCCCCAAAATTGCCAGTAGCTTTCTGATTGAGAAATGTGACTGGTATGGGCAGCCTCCTTTCCATCCCTCCTCCTCTAGGGGCTCACAGAGAACTAGATTTACCTTGGCCTCTGCTCTCTCCTGTCTTTAGGCTCCAACATCTCCATTAGGGACTCTTCCCAAGCAGAATGAGCACATACTGTCTGTCTCTGGAAGGAAGTTTGTAATACTTAGTCTGCCCCAAAGTGGGTTTTTGTATGGAATTTCCTTAATTTCCCTGAATGACTGCCTCCCTCCCTCCTCCTGTTGGAATTCAGCTCCACGTTTTGTTTTAAGGCTTTCTTTTTTTCTTTTGTTTGTTTTATTTTATTTATTTTTTGCTTTGGTTTTTTTTATTTTTGGCAGCACTGAGGTTTGTATCCTCATGCTTGCTAGGCAGGTGCTTTCCCACTTGAGCCAAATTCCCAGCCATATTCTAAGGCTTTAAATGTTGATCATAAATTAATGGGGTGAACTTAGTTATATCTTCCAGGATTCCTTAACACTAGTATCTTCCCCTGGTTTCCCATCACCTGGAACTCCTTTCCCATGTTCCCTCAGTGTTAATAATGCACTGGCCTAGAATTTTCCATGTATTGCTTAGCTATAACCAAGCTGTGAGATATGCTGTTGTCATTCCCCACTTAACAAGAGTGGCTTGGGAGGCTGTTTTACCTGAGTTTTTAGGACTAGTTAAGTGGTAGCGTCCAGGTTCTAAACCACTCTGCAGTGTTGATTTCTCTGATTACTTTACAGCATTCTTACCACCTTTCTTCCTACGTGTATTTGCACGTTTGTCTGCTCCTCTCAGTTGAGTTTTTGGAGGACAGGTAGTGTCCATGTATTTTTTTTTCAACTTCTGACCATGTGCTTAGCATCTGCTAAGCTCTGAGTAAATATTGACTGAATTAGCTTTGAATGTTCAAAGTTTTTTCTTTGACTCAGTCTAACCAAACTAGAATTTCACAATACTAGCTTGAGAGCTAGGTTATTGATGGCATATTGTCATTTTATAGAAAATTGTGTTTCTTTTTATTGACTTAACATTTTGAATGAACTCAGCTGTCATGGTTATGTCAGTATTATCTCAAAATTTAATCTTAAGGAAACATTCAAATTTTAGTAGGTTCTTTTTTCTACATCATTTCTTGGAAATGTATTTTGAGAAACGATTTGCCATTCTATATTAGGCACATAAAAATAATCCAGATGACTTTTAGGTACTTCCTTTTAAATTATTTTTAAATCTTTCTAGAGTGAGATTTTTTATTTCATTTCATGGGTTCTATAAATTACGCAGCAAGGATTTGGTGAAATAATTGTTTTATCTTTAAAATACAAGAACAGAAATATTTCATTTTTTGTATGTATCTTTTGCAGAGCTTGGGATTGAACTCAGGGCCTTGGGTATGTTAGGCAAGTGCTCCACCAGTGAGCTACATCCCCAGCCCAAAAAGCAGATATAAATTTTCAGTATCTTATAAGCATTTAATTTAGCTGCCCACTGGGGAATTCAGTTTGTTGAATTAAAATCAGTGTGAACGTACCACCAAGTGTTATAAAAGGATTTTAATATTAAAGTAGGTTTTAGTCCTAACTAAGAATCTAATACTAAATAAGAATGCTTTTGTAAAGCAGTCCTTATGTGAAACTTTTAGAAAAGAATATAGGTGGGTACATACCATTCATTTATTAAATTTGCTTTACATAATGAACTATATTATAGAAAGTTAGAAATATTTGTCAGTAGGAAGTACTACTTTAAAATCTTGCCATTTTAGGTCTAAGCATTTGAAAATAACACTTCTTTCTTTTTGTAATGTTATATAATTCATGGGAGGCTGACAGCTTTAAGATTGCTGCTTTTATAAACTATACCACATTTTGACAATTCCAAGTATTATATGGTTTTATTTATAAATAAGAATATATAATTCAAAAACTATTATTGATGTTGGTAACAGAAAAATGTTACCTTTTTGAATGAAACTATATTATCAAACTTATGATGGAGCTGAGGGTGTGACACCAGTGGTAGAGTGCAGGCCTAGCAAGTTCAAACCTCAGTAATGCAAAAACAAACAAAGAACTATGGCATACCAGACTGTGGTCTAGTTTTTGGGGACACAGGTTAGAGCAAGACATACGATTTCTGCACTTAACAGACTTACAATGTAAGGAGGAAGTTAAACATTAAATACCAAGACATTTGACTATACATGCTTCTCTCTTTTTTTGTTCATGTGATTTTTTTTTTTTTTACTTTTAATAATACTTTCCTGCTGTTTTAATAGAGATCTTGAAGGGGAAAAATAATTAACTCAGGTCATCAACCTGCCATGTTTTACTGAACCCTTCCCAACTGATTTGAAACATCACTGTTATCATATATTCAATTTCATTCAGTTCAGTTTCATGATTTGCTTCATGCTGTGATAGTGCTGCATCATTTTAATTTGTAACTTTTTTTATAACTGGCAATACAGGTACCACCTTGATATTTATGACTTTAAAAAATGTATTGGCTAGTTTTATGTATTTTCTCTTTCAGGTAAATTTTATAATTTTACCCCAAAATCCTGTTAGAATTTATTGCTTTTTAAAAAAAAAAACAATAATTTGGGGGGAATTGGCATTTTTATTATAATGAATCTTCTTATCTCAGAATCCAGCCTCTTTTTTATTAATGTATCTTAAATATCTTATAGTATAATTTTATAATGTCCTCATCTGTCTAAAATTTTTTTTGTTAGGGTAGGAGGGGTTTGAACTCAGGGCCTGTGCTTGCTAGATTGGAGCGCTACCACTTGAGCCCTGTCCCCACCTCTAAACATTTTTATTTTAGCCTTAAAAGTTACTATCATTTAGGAAAGCTATTGATTTCTCTCTCTTCTTATGTGTAGTCACTTAGCCAAACTTTCATAATGAACATTTAATATTTTTTCAACTGACTGCTTCAGACTCTTCTAAGTTGGTAGTTTCTTATCATCTGCATTTTTTGAAATGTCAGACCTTATTACATTGCTGAAATTTAAATAGCAAGTTTGAAGAGTGGTCATTTTACTGGGCATTCTCGCCTGGTCCTGGACTTTAACAGTAAAGCTTCTGACATTTCTTTGTTGAATGAATATGATGCCCTGTGCAGGTGCCCTATGAAAGGACCCTGGTTTCCTTCCATTCTTATTACTAAGGTCAGATTTTCTATCACAATTATTTGAATTTGTTCTGTTTTTAAAACATGAATTATTTCTTTCTCAAGAGATTTGCTAGAATTTATTCTTAAATCAATCCAAGCCCTCAGGCTTTTTAAAAAGAGTGGATCTTTGAAAACCTTTCAATTTCTTTCTCTGCCACTGTGTATTTCCATTTTCTGTCTTTCTCCTGAAGTTTGGTCATTGGCATCAAATCTGTAGAACAATTTGGAGAATTTTGCCTTTACAACAATACTAAGTCTTCAGTCCGTGAACATGGGATGTTTTTCTGTTTCTTTAAGGAGGTCTTCATTCTTTCAATGATATTTTATTGTTTCAATGTACAAATTTCATACTTTTTTGTTACACTTATTCATCAGCATTTTATTGTTTTGCTACTCTGAAAGAATTTTTTTTAATTTCATTTTTGGGTGTTGCTAGTGTATGGAACTATATTTGATTTTTTTTGGTATCAAACTTGAATCCTGAACCTTGGTAAATTCATTTATTAATTCTAATACAGATAAGTGTGCCTTATTTGCAGGTTTATTACACATGATTTTGACCAAACATGGTCAAAAAACATGAGTTTTTAAAAATCACAAAAAATTCAAAACCAAAAACTTTAATTACTGTGCATGTGTTATGCAGCTCAGGCGATGAGACATTCTCACCCAGTGTGTTATCATCAGGCATGCAATCTCCTGAGCTTTTCCCCACCCTTAATTTGGTGCCCCCAAAGTGAGAGAAAAATGGAAGTGCTTAAATGATACAGTGAAGTTTTAGACTTGTTGAAAGGCGGCATGTCTTTAACAGAAGTTGGGTGTCATTATGAGAAAAGTGAATGAAGCATCCGCAGTATGGTTCTGATTTTAGTGTTTTCATCAGTGGTGGTCTCCTTGGAACCATACACCTGCTGATAACAAGGCTCCAGTGCAAATTGTTGTGTATTAGGGTTTTCCTTATGTAAAATCTTACCATTTTTAAGTAGAGATAGTTTTACTTACTCCTTTTCAGTCTGGATGCCTTTTATTTTTTGCCTGATTGTCCTGGCTAGACCCTCCATTACAAAGTTGAATAGAAATGAGAGCATATATCCTATCATATCTTACCCCCAAGGGAAAGCGTCTAGTCTTTTGCCATTAAGTATGATGCTAGCTTCAGATGTTTTTGTAGATGCCCTCTATCGGGCCAAGGAATTTCCTTTCTTTTTATCATGAAAGAGTTTTGAATCTTCTCACTGAGATTTGGTCAAATGTTTATTTGTGAATCTTGAGATGTCCGGTTTTTGTTCTTTTTCTATTAATTTGGTATAGTATACCAACTGAGCTCATACTGAGCCGCTCTTACATTCCTAGGATAGTTTATTTGGCATTTGCATATAATCCTTTTTATATGTTGCTGGATTCAATTTGTTAGCATTTTGTTAAAGATTTTTGCATCTTTATTCATAAACAATATTGGCTAGAATTTCCTTTTTTCTTTTTGGTGGGACTGGGATTTGAACTCAGGATTTCACGCTCGCAAATCAGGTGATCTACCACTTGAGCCACACCTCCAGTTCATTTTGCTCTGGCCATTTTTGGAGTTGGGGTGTCTTGTGAGCTGGTTTATTCATAATTTGAATCCTGGCTGGCCTCAAATCATGATCCTTCTGATCTCAGCTTCCCAAGTAGCTTGGGATTTACAGGTGTGAGCCACTGGTGCCTGGCCAGCTATAATTTTATCATGATCCTCATGATCCTTTTTCAGGGTTTAGTATCAGGGTAACTGGTTTCATAGAAGTGTTCCAGGTTCACACCTATTATTTTTTGTTTGTTTGCTTTGCAATAGCTTTTGAAGTATTAGTTTTCATTCCTTTTTAAATGTTTGGTGGAATTTACTAGTGAAGCCTGATTCTGGGCTTGTGGGAAGTTTTATTATTATTATTACTAATTCTTACTAATACTTTTTAAAGTCTGTTCAGGTTTTATGTTTTCTCTTTTGAGTAGTGTTTTCTTTTTTTTATTATTTTTTATTATTCATATGTACATACAAGGCTTGGGTCATTTCTCCCCCCTGCCCCCACCCCCTCCCTTACCACCCACTCTGCCCCCTCTATCTGCCCCTACCCCCTCAATACCCAGCAGAAACTATTTTGCCCTTATCTCTAATTTTGTTGAAGAGAGAGTAGAAGCAATAATAGGAAGGAACAAGGGTTTTTGCTGGTTAAGATAAGAATAGCTATACAGGGAGTTGACTCACATTAATTTCCTATGTGTGTGTGTTACCTTCTAGATTAATTCTTTTTGATCTAACCATTTCTCTAGTTCCTGGTCCCCTTTTCCTATTGGCCTCAGTTGCTTTTAAGGTATCTGCTTTAGTTTCTCTGCGTTAAGGGCAAAAAATGCTAGCTAATTTTTTAGGTGTCTTACCTATCCTCACCACTCCCTTGTGTACTCTTGCTTTTATCATGTGCTCAAAGTCCAATCCCCTTGTTGTGTTTGCCCTTGATCTAATGTCCACATATGAGGGAGAACATACGATTTTTGCTCTTTTGGGCCAGGCTAACCTCACTCAGAATGATGTTCTCCAATTCCATCCATTTACCAGCGAATGATAACATTTCGTTCTTCTTCATGGCTGCATAAAATTCCATTGTGTATAGATACCCATTTTCTTAATCCATTCGTCAGTGGTGGGGCATCTTGGCTGTTTCCATCACTTGGCTATTGTGAATAGTGCCGCAATAAACATGGGTGTGCAGGTGCCTCTGGAGTAACCTGTGTCACAGTCTTTTGGGTATATCCCCAAGAGTGGTATTGCTGGATCAAATGGTAGATCAATGTTTAGCTTTTTAAGTAGCCTCCAAATTTTTTTCCAGAGTGGTTGTACTAGTTTACATTCCCACCAACAGTGTAAGAGGGTTCCTCTTTCCCCGCATCCTCGCCAACACCTGTTGTTGGTGGTGTTGCTGATGATGGCTATTCTAATGGGGTGAGGTGGAATCTTAGTGTGGTTTTAATTTGCATTTCCTTTATTGCTAGAGATGGTGAGCATTTTTTCATGTGTTTTTTGGCCATTTGAATTTCTTCTTTTGAGAAAGTTCTGTTTAGTTCACTTGCCCATTTCTTTTTGGGTTCATTAGTTTTGGGAGAATTTAGTTTTTTAAGTTCCCTATATATTCTGGTTATCAGTCCTTTGTCTGATGTATAATTGGCAAATATTTTCTCCCACTCTGTGGGTGTTCTTTTCAGTTTAGAGACCATTTCTTTTGATGAACAGAAGCTTTTTAGTTTTATGAAGTCCCATTTATCTATGCTATCTCTTAGTTGCTGTGCTGCTGGGGTTCCATTGAGAAAGTTCTTACCTATACCTACTAACTCCAGAGTATTTCCTACTCTTTCCTGTATCAACTTTAGAGTTTGGGGTCTGATATTAAGATCCTTGATCCATTTTGAGTTAATCTTGGTATAGGGTGATATACATGGATCTAGTTTCAGTTTTTTGCAGACTGCTAACCAGTTTTCCCAGCAGTTTTGGTTGAAGAGGCTGCTATTTCTCCATCGTATATTTTTAGCTCCTTTGTCAAAGACAAGTTGGTTATAGTTGTGTGGCTTCATATCTGGATCCTCTATTCTGTTCTGGTCTTCATGTCTGTTTTTGTGCTAGTACCATGCTGTTTTTATTGTTATTGCTTTGTAATATAGTTTGAAGTCAGGTATCGTGATACCTCCAGCATTGTTCTTTTGACTGAGTATTGCCTTGGCTATTCGTGGTCTCTAGTGTTTCCATATAGATTTAACGGTAGATTTTTCAATCTCTTTAATGAATGTCATTGGAATTTTGATGGGAATTGCATTAAACATGTAGATTACTTTTGGGAGTATCGACATTTTTAGTATGTTGATTTTACCAATCCATGAGCATGGGAAATCTCTCTTTCTATAGTCTTCCTCAATCTCTTCAGAAGTTTATAGTTTTCCTTGTAGAGGTCATTCACATCCTTTGTTAGGTTTAGACCTAGGTATTTGATTTTTTTTGAGGCTATTGTAAATGGAATTGTTTTCATACACTCTTTTTCAGTTTGTTCATTATTAGTGTTAGAAATGCTAATGATTTTCCTATGTTGATTTTATATCCTGCTACCTTGCTGTAGCTATTGATGAAGTCTAGAAGCTTCTGAGTAGAGTTTTTTGGGTTTTTAAGGTATAGGATCATTTTGTCTGCAAATAGGGATATTTTGACAGTTTCTTTACCTATTTGTATTCCTTTTATTCCTTCTTCTTGCCTAATTGCTTTGGCTAGGAATTCCAGTACTATGTTGAATAGGAGTGGAGATAGTGGGCATCCTTATCTGGTTTCTGATTTTAGAGGGAATGGTTTTAATTTTTCTCCGTTAAGTATAATGCTGGCTGCAGGTTTGTCATATATAGGTTTTATAATGTTGAGGTACTTTTCTTCTATTCCTAGTTTTCTTAGAGCTTTTATCATGAAATGATGTTGGATCTTATCAAAGGCTTTTTCTGCGTCTATTGAGATGATCAAGTGGTTTTTGTCTTTGCTTCTGTTAATGTGGTTTATTATATTACGTTTATTGATTTTCGTATGTTGAACCACCCCTGAGTAGTGTTTTCAAGTTTGGAAAATACAAAGTAAGTACAGTTTGTGAATGTGTAAGATGTAATCTAGTAAAACCCAGATTGCATATAAAAATCTATGCTGCTACTTACTAATTCGTGGGAAGTCAATTTGAAACTTGTACTGTTTAACAATTCAGTTTTTATTTTTATTTATTTATTTTTTTTAGCAATTCAGTTTTTAAAGATGTGATTTTTCAAAAGTGTTGTTACATGTTTACATTATATAATCTTCATAATGGCTTCTAATTTTTTTTAATGTGGCTTTTATCTCAGCAGCAATGCAGCAAGTCTTGGAAAATCTTACAGAGCTGCCTTCATCTACAGGAGCAGAAGAAATAGACCTCATTTTCCTCAAGGGGATTATGGAGAATCCTATTGTAAAATCACTTGCTAAGGTATACTGGCTTATTCACACGATTACTAAACTGGTTTTGCAAATTGTTTTTACAGAAGTCTTTTTGATATTACTACCTTAGAACTTGGTTAATATACCTCAAGCATAGTTAGTAAATAATACCACTTATCACATAATGAAATCTTAATGTACTCAAAAAGCAAGGCCACTTTTGCCTTTTCTAGTATGTCTTTAAATACAGAATAAAGTGACTTAGCTTTTGGTATAACACCTTTAGGGTTTAGAGAAATCATAGCGGCACAAACATGTTATAATGGGGCTTATTTAAAAAAGATCCTGGTCCTATCTTCATTTTCAACAATAGCATGGTATTGATTTTCTTCTTTTACATTATGATGGGCAACCACTTCTCATTTAAGTTCTTCACTTCCTTTATGTAGCACTTGTTTGAAAAAAATTTTTTTCTTGCATAACCCTAATATTTTAATTCTGTTTGCATGGTCAATCGGGAGCAACCTCCTTAACTCATTCACAAGTATATTTTTAAACTATATTTTGGTTGTATTTCATTTCATTTACACTGCTTCCCCGTAATAATGTTTATAAACATCATTAATGCTTCGTGTATTAACTGCTTCACAACACTGGTAGACCTTCCTTTAGAGTTCACCAAATGATTCTTGCCTTCAAAAACATGTGTCATGTGCTTAGTACAACCCTTCCTTTAGGTAGCCGTCCCATCATTCTTTTTTGCTTTTCACTCCTAGAATGTTGATATCACAGTCTTCTGTCATCTTTTGTTTTTTTCTTTTTCTTTCCTGTGATCCTTTTTTGTCCCTTGTTTTCTTCTAAGACTTCTGGAAAAATCGTATCTTTTACAAAGTTTTCCATTAGTGAGAATAAGCTAATGATACAGATTCTTCCTTTTATTCACAGTTACTCTTGTTAAGGTCATGTGGTATAAAGGATTATGAGTAGAAATAAATCCACTTGCAGCTCACCCAACTAGGATTTTTCTTTTAATCATATTTTATTGCAGTCTTCCCAAGTTTATTAGATAATCCTGTATTTCAGTAATAATAAACAGCATATTATTTACTTCCACATTCCAGCTTCTAGTCATAAACATTAACCATCTTAACTGTGTGAAGATAAAGTAATAACTTCAGGGCGTGTTGAAATATGTAGGAGCTATTTAAGCCTATATTAAATGGCTTATCCTGCTTTCATATTGGTACTTTAAAAACACTTTTCACTCTTTTCTTGATGTCATACTGTTGTTCATTTTTACTGTGCATGAATCAGTTTTTACCCCCATTCCTGTTCATCTTTCATTTATGGCAACTAAAACTCTCAAAGAAGATAAATGGTTTGCTTAACATATCACTTTGCTAGTAATTGGCAGAGAGCAGACTTAGGACCAGTGTTCTAAGCTTAAAGTCAGGCCACCTGTCTTTAAATTCTGTGCTCTGTCTACTGCAGTTCAGGGTGGGTATGCTACGTGTATTTATTCTGTGAGTAAACTTTTATGGCTTTTGTGTGTATGATGGCCTTTCACAGGATCATCAGTTCATTATTCTTAATAGTTGAAATGCTTGGATGACTTTTGAGCAATAAGATGCATCTGTACTCTTTTGGTGATTAAAAATGAAATAAAGAACAAATTCACCCAAAAATATCCAACATTAAGTAGATTCTCAGTAAATACTGCAAACACTGTAGGTAAAGAAGTCACAGGAGTAAGGGAAGACTTGTGCTTGCAAGAAAGAGGAAGTCTCAGCCAGTCAGTGCTATCAGTGCAACAAGTAGGAAACACACAAGAGAAGCCTCATTGCTGTACCTGCCAAGAGGCAGGATCACGTGACCAAAATCAGGAGAAAAGCGATACAAGAGGTGCCATAGTAGTCCTTTTATTGGAATTTGTAAACAAGGGTTTTAAAATAATTTATTGGTCTGGGGTTTGGCTGTAGTGGTAGAATACCTGCCTAGTGAGTGCAAGGCTTGACTTCAGATCCCAGTACCACAAAATAAATACAATAAAATATTTTATCAAAATATTTAATTTATAATAGAACATAATTTCTATTAATATATTTCATTAATCTGTCAATTATTAATTGAAATATTTCATAATATAAGTATAATTTATTAATGCACCTCAATTTATTAATATTTTATTAATGTCTTATTGGCATTCAAATCTAAACATTTTAGCATATTTTAATAGTTGTTAATATATTAACCTGTTGGTGCATTTATTAATATATTAATATATTTGATTTATTAATATAAGCTTATTGCTTGATTTATTTATCAATAATTTATTAGTATGCTTTGGTAATTATCATTAGTTGAATAATTTTTTTATATATTTAAATAGTTGATGTATATTATTAATAGTTTATTAGTATATTTTAATAGAAAAATGAAAACATTACTAGAAAATTGAATAAAAAATAAGACATTTTAGGACTCAAAAATACAGTATCTGAAATGAGCTCATTTGATGGCACAGCAGAAGAGGTTAACAGGAAAACCCAAACTGAAACACAGAAGACAGAATAAAAACTAAACAATACCAAAAAGCAGAGCAGAGACTATGTGAGATACCCTCAAAAAATCTAATTTACATGTTTCCCAGAAAGGGAGGGAGTGGGAAGAAGAAATAGTTGAAAATGTAATAGCCAAGAATTTTCAAAACAAAGTAACATGAACTGACAGATTCAAGAAGCAAAGTGAGCCTTCTAGCAGTAGAAATAGAAAGGAAAATATACCCAGGAACACCCTAGCTAAATTCTTCAAAATCAAAGGCAAAATGAAAATTTGTAAGGCAACTAGACGGAAAAAAGACACATTATCTTTAAGGAGAAAGAAAATACAAATAATGGGTAGCAATAAAGCAGGAACTATGAAAGTCATAACACAGTGAATTGAGATTTTTAAAGTGCCAAAAAGAAAACACTTGCCAGCCTTGCATTCCTTACCAGAAAAAGTAATTCTCAAATATTAAACAAAATATTTTTTCCTTTCCAAAGTCTGAGAATAATTATCTTCATTTGCATTTGCAAGAGGAGCTTCTTCTTACAAGAATGACAAAGGGAATTATTAATGGATAAATATAAAATACTGGTTTTAAAGTGAAATAATATGTATATATGGATATCTATAAATATATCTGTCTATCATCTATCTACCTACCTACCTACCTACCTATGAAATATGTGATGATAGCAAAAGGAAAGAGGTAGCCTTAATAAGGGAATTTTAAAAATCACTTCATTCAGAAATGGTAAAAGTAATGGTCTAAGTGGAATGTCAGGTGCATATTAAAATCTTTAAACCACCAAAAGTAAAATGATAAAGAATGAATATATTTCACTCAAGCTATAAGAGAGTAAATATGGTTTGGACATACCTTCACTCCAGAAACAGCTAGAAGATTTACCAAAATAAAGAGAAACTTGTCTTCAAACATTGGATAGCAGGCAGCATAGGACTGTAATCCGGGAAGAAATGAGGTGGTGGGCATTACAAAAATATCTGAGGATAATTTTTAGCCTGGAATGCAGAAGAGAAAACAGAAGCATAGCCCAGATGTCTTACTGGAACTTGGCATTCTGGAAGTTTAGTGTAATTGGAATTTGTGGGGCAGGATACCAGAGAAAGAAGTTGAACACAGTAAGAACTTTGGTGAATACTCACCTACATATACAGAAAGTGAACTTCTATAGCCCAAGGAAAGAGCCATTGGAAATTGGTGTGCCATAAATTCCCGCAGCTCACAAAGCACAGTAAGAATTTGAATTCCCATTAGCCTGAGTGGAGAGTCTCCATGATACACAGGATATTGGGCAGATTTCATACCCAGCATATTATAGCAGACTGATCTGTAAACTGATACAGACCTTAGCAGAAATAAACTGAAAATCAGTTAACAGTCATGTGGAAAAATCCCCAAATATTTGGAAATTAAATAACATGTTTCCAAATAACCATTAGTCAGAGAAGAACTCACTAACAAAATATTTTGAACTGAATGAAAATGAGAATGCATGTCAAAAACTTGTGAGGTACAACAAAGCAATACTTAGAGGAAAATTCCTGTATTAGAAAAGAGCAATATCCAAATCAGTGATCTGAGTGTCATCCTTAGAAAATAGAAAGAGCGAATATAACCCAAAATATGCAGAAAGAAGTCAGTATGAGTTTGATTATCATTTCAGGGTGAAAGACAGAACATCACTATAGATCAAGCACTTCAAGGATAGTAAGAAATAGTGCAGCTGGTGGAGTGGCTCAAGTGGTAGACCGCCTGCCTATCAAACGTGAAGTCCTGAGTTCAGACCCCAGAACCATCAAAAAAAATAAAAAATGTTAACAAATGTAAGACAATAAATATGACAAAGTCCCACACTAGGAGATAACAGCAATAGTTCTATGCCTGTTTTTCAAAATTGAGTGTTTGAAGTTTAAAACCATTGTGCAAAAGGAGCTCCAGTCCGAGATGTCTTCATCAGTAAATTCTATCAAACAGTTAAGGAAGAAATAATACTAATTTTACATGATTTCTTCTAGAATAAAAGGAAGGTTCCTGTGATGTCTTGTGAAGCTAGTATTACACAGAATATGAAAAACAACTAAAGCTATTTTGAGAAAACTGCAGAGTAGTGTCTTTGATGAACATATACTTGAAGTTAAGAAAATACTAGCAAATCAAGTATAACAGCATACAAAAAAGATAATACCCCACTACCCAAGTGTGTTTTGTTACCAAAATTTTTTTTTTGGTATTTTTACAAGATTGCTATAACATTTCAAAATCCATCACTATATGTCACCATTTTGACAGATATAGTAAGAAAAACCAGTTGATCATGTTAATAGTTTTAGAAAAGTAACCTTATAAAATTGAACATCCATTCCTGATCTGGAAAAAAAAAAAAAAAAAGCAAATTCGGAATGGGAGGAAACTCCCTCAAACTGAAGGCATCTATTTAAAATCCCCACAGCTCACATCATAATTCATGGTAGAAGATCAAATGCTGTCCTGGGGGATCAAAAGCAAGATGAGGGGTATGTGCTCATCATTTCTGTTAACACGATGTAGGGGGTCCTAGTAGGTGCACAAGGGCAAGGAAAAAACAATAGAAGACACAGCTTTTTTTTTTTTTTCTTAAACTTTAAAAAAAATTTTTTTTAAAGCCATCTTTATTAAAGGATGACATGGCCTGTGTTGGAAATCCTATGACTCTGTCCTCCAAAAACCTTCTAGAACTAAGTAAATTAGAGCTAATGGTTGAGTTTATAAGGGTTAAGGATATAAGATCATCTACATAAGTCAATTATATTTCTGTATGTTAGCAGTGAAAAAAATGGGAATTATTTTAACTAGGGATGAATGTACCAGAATGTGTGGAAGCCCTGTGTATTGATCACTAAAGCATTGCTGAAACTGAGGAAGGCATGAGAGCGTGCAGACATCACTCTATAAAGGAAGGGGTTGGATGGGCACTGCTCCTAAGATGTCACTTCTTCCCATTCCACTCTATTGACTCAGCACAATCCTGCTCACAGTTTCAGGAAATCGATAAGATATTACTAAAATTCATGAAAGACCTAGACCAAAAAGTTTTGGAAAAGAACAAAATTTGACATTTTCCACTGCCTGATGTCAATGATTATGCCCCTAGTGCAATGAAGGCAATCCAGTATTACACATCAGTGAACCACAAAGAAACCAAAGCATACAATCAGCCGATACTTTTAATATTGCCTCAGTAATTCAATGAAGAAGTGATAGTCTTTCCAATAAATGTTGTCAGAGCGGAAGTACTCATGTAAAAAGGAATATTGTTCCTTTCCTCAAACTATGAATAATTAACTCAGAAAAGATCTAAAAGGAAGAAGTAAAACTATCAAAGCTCCTAAAAGAACACATTCAGGAAAAATAGAGCTAATTAAACAAAACCTTTTTAAAACAAATTTTCAAAGAAATTATATTTATCAAGATTACATGATACATTATGGAATGACTGAATCCAGCTACCAAACATGCGTTACCTTACATCCAACTTCTTAGGTAAGACATAAAAAAAACATGAAGTGCAATGAAACATTTGACAACTTAGATTTTATCAAAATTAGAATCTTCCATTTCAAAAGATGCCATTAACCAAAAACCAAGCTACAGATGGGGGAAATATTTGAAAAACATACATCCTAAAAAGGAAGCTGCTCATTCATTGCTGATAGTAAATGCAGAGTGGTTAACTACTTTAGAAGGCAATCTAGCAGGTTTTGTGGTACCAGGGTATGAACTCAGGACTGGTGCTTGCTAGGCAGTTGCTTTGCCCCTTTAGCCACACTCCCAGCCCTTTTTTGCTTCTAGTTATTTTTCACTGAGTCCCATGTTTTTATCCTGGGACCAGCCTTGGACCACAGTCCTCCTACCTACGCCTCCCTGTAGTTGGGATCACAGGCATGTGCTGGCATACCCAGCTTGTTGGTTGAGATGGAGTCTTCCTAAGTTTTTGCCTGAGCTGGCCTCTAATTGTGATCCTCTGAATCGCCACCTCTCAAGTAGCTGGAATTACAGGCCTGTGCCACTAGCCCAGTTTTTTGTGGTGGTTGTTCAAATAGGGTCTCGAGCTAACTTTTGCCTAAGCTTGCTTTGAACCTTGTGATCATCCTACCTCTGCTTTTTGAGTTGCTGGGACCACAGGTATGTACCACTACACCTGGCTTATTTTTGAGATAGAGCCATACTAACTTTTGCCTGGGTTGGCCTCAAACCAGGACCTCCTGTCTCTGCCCCTGAGTCACTGGCCAGTGACTTTGCCAGTTTCTTGAAAAGCTAAATGTAGTCTTACCATACAGTCCAGAAGAACTTGTGTTCTTCAGTATTTACACAGCTGAGCTGATGATTTACACCAACGCAGAAACCTACACACAAATGTTTATAGCAACGTTACTCATAATTGCTCAAACTTGGCCACATCCAAGTAGATGAATGGATAAACCAAATGTGACACATCTATATGATGGAATATTACACAGTCATAAAAAATGCGCTAGCAGGCCATGGGGTAGGGGGGAGCATGAAAGAACCTTAAACTCACATTGTTAAGTGAAAGAAGCCAGTCTGAAAAGACGTCATGTTGTATGATTCCAACATGACATTTTGGAAAAAGCAAAAACAGTGAAAGAAATCCGTAGTTGCCAGTGTTTTAAAGGGGACAACAGTGAGAAAGGATGGATAGATATAACAGGGTAGATTTTTAGGGCAGTGAAATTATTCTGTATTGCTAAGGAGGATAGATGGCATGCTTATGTCAAAACCTAGGGAACTGAACCCCATAATAAGTGAATGTTAGTGTAAACTATGGACTTTAGCTAATAATGTGTAAAATCTTGGTTCATAAATTGTAACAAATTTATCACATTAGTGCAACTGTGAATAATAGGGTAAGCTGTGTTTTGGGTAGAGAGGAGCAAATCTGTGGGAATTCTGTACTTTGTTCTAAATTTTCTGTAAACCTGAAAGTTGATCAGCTGAAGCTCATAGTTCACATTAGGGTTCACTCTCTGTGTTGTGTATTAATAAGCATCAGTGTCTGATTTTGCTGTTACAGTAATAGTGGCCTTATATAAGCTAAAAAGTATTCTCTCTCCTGTCTTGTGGAAGACATTGTAGAGAATCAATACATTCCTTCCTTCAGTGTTTGGTAGAGTTTACCAATGGGCCCATATAGGCCTGGTGCTTTCTGTTTTGGGAGGTATTTTATTTCTTCGTAGAGATTTCTCATTAAATAAGGTCTGAGATGTGCAGTTATTTCAGTAACATTTCCCTGGCATTACCAGGGAAGTGTAGTCTGATGTGGGGAAGCGTGAAGGGGAGACTCAGGATTAGGTCTGAGTGTTCCCAGTCTAAAGGCTAGCTGGTGCTGGCTTTGGGTGCTGCCCTTCTCCCCGCTGCCAGGCTGATAAAATAGCTTCACTTGAGGTCAGCCTTTCTAGAAGGACCAGATGCTCAGAGTACACTTCAGAATGGCTAGTCTCTTCCTCCTCCTGGAAGGACAAATTATTTTTCCCTCCAGTTTTCACTGTAAGAATGTGGTAGGTCTCCTGAAGGTAACTCATTAGAGCAGGAGCTCCACCTGTGACAGAGCCATATCCTCCCCCACCCCTTTGATTTTTTTGTTGTAAGCTCTACCTTCTCACACTAAATCTCTTATCAGCTCATCAGTTTTTAAAGTTTTCCTATCCAGTACTGATTCTAGTGGAAATTTTTGCTTCTGGATTTCTGTTCTCATAAACTATGATTGTTTGTATTCACCTATCTCCAGTTTGAGCAGCTGTTATCTCTGTGACCTTAATTCTCTGGTAAATCTAAAAAGAGTTGTTGATTTTCAATTTGTTCAACTTTTTCATTGCCACGAAGACAAAAGTGATGATTTTAAAAGTCCTAATGTGCTAGGCCACTATTCCTTCCTTTGTGTGGATATATCATGTTTGCTTATACATGATCTACGTAAGCAAACATCATATATGATATTGTCCATCCACTGATGGACATTTTGGGTTGCTTCCACCTTTTGACTATTAGGAATAGTGCATCTACCTAAAAGTAGACTTGCTAGGTCATAGTTAACTATTTGATTGTTTAAAATACTCTGTGCTATTTTCCAGAGGGCTAGTATCATTTTACTTTCTTTTGGAGAAATATATATGCAGATCCTTTGCCCATTTTTGAATTAGGTTATTTTCTTTTTATTATAAAGTTGTAAGAGTTTTTTTTTTAACATATTCTAAATAAAAGTTCCTTATGAGATGCATGATTTACAAATATTTTCTCCCATTCTTGTTGGTCTTCTTTCCACTTTTTTCATGGTGTCTTTTGAAGTATAAAAGTTTTAAATTTGAAGTCTAAATTACCTATTTTATTTCATCTATTGCTTGTGTTTTTGAATTATTAGCATAGTATTGTTGTGTATGGGATACATTGTGACATTTACATAAGTGCATACAATATGTCTTAATTAGATTCACCCCCTGCTTTTTCCTTTATCATCCCCTTCTTTCGAACGATTTCAACAGGTTTTTTTGCTCTATTTTCATACATGAATATGATTTTGATGTCATGTATGAGAATCCTTTCCCAAATCCAAAGCAACAAAATTTCCCTTTTGTTTCCTAAGCGTTTTATGGTATTAGCTCTTACATTTCACTCTTGAATCCATTTTGAGTTAATTTTTTGTATATGATACGAGGTATGGTCCCATCTTTTCTCTTTTATGTGTGCCAGTCCAGTCTATTTGTTGAAGAGACTATTCTTTTCCCCGTTGGATAGTCTTGGCACCCTTGCCTAACATCTAACAGTTTTGACAGTTGATGTATGAATTTATTTTGGTGGTTTCATCTCTGTTCCATTGATCTTCTGTTTATTCTTGTGGCAGACCTATACTGTTTTGATAACTGTTGCTTCTAGTAAGTTTTGAAATCAGGAAGTGTGAACCTCCCTTCTTTGTTCTTTTCTCCAGGATTATTTTAGCTATTCTGGGTCCCTTGTAATTACATAAGAACTTTAGAATCAGTTTGTCAGTTTCTACAAAGAAATCCCCTGTTATGTTAAGTGGAGAGTTTTAATGGGGAAAGAGGGTAAATGGAGAGGGTGAAGGAGGGTGAATATGGTTGATGTGTTTTCTCTACATGTATGAACATGGAACACTAAAACATGCTGAGGTTTTTTTTAAAGAAGGGGAATGGGGTAGTAGTGAGAATAGTGGAGGGTTGAACCAAACTGGGGTCTAACTTATGTATGTATGGAAATGTCACAGTGAACCCCCCTGTATAACTATCATATGCTAATAAAATGTTAAAAGAGAAAAAAGAAGAGCCCTGTGATTCCAACAGGTATTACACTGAATCTGAAGATCACCTGGGGAGCATTGATATCTTAACAGTGCTAAGTCTTCTAGTCCATAAACATGGAATGATTTTCCATTTATTTAACTCTTCATTTTCTTTTACCAATGTTTTGTGGTTTGAGAGTATAAGTTTTGTGCTTGGGTTTTTTTTTGTTTGTTTGTTGTTTGCTTACACAAAGGTTTATTATTTTTGATGCTCTAAGTACATTTTTTTCTTATTTCATTTTCAGATTTTTTTCATTGCTAGCATATGGAAATACAGTTGATTTTCTTACATTAATCTTTTATCTTGCAGTCTTGCTCAACTTGCTTATTGGTTCTAACATTTTTTTAGTGGACTCTTTAGGATTTTCTAAAGAATATCTATTTATCTTTGAATAAAGATAGTTTTTCCTCTTTTTTTTTTTTTTTTTTTTCATTTCTTTTCTAACTGCCCTGGCTAGAACCTCCAGTACAAATACTTAATTGAAATGAGAGTGGATATTCTCATCTTGTTCCTGCTCTTAGTGGGAAGCATTTAGTCTTTCACTTATGGAGGTGAAAGGTGACCTGTAATGGAGGTCATAGGTTTATATTGCCTGTTTTTTATTCTATTTTATATGAGGTAAGGGGCACAAAGCAGTCTTTAATAAGTTGATAATTAGCTTCACTCAGAACATTTTAAATAATGCACATTAATATGTTGCCTATCCTAAACATTGGTATTTTACATACAGTTCCATATTAGTACCTATCAAACACCTTCATCCTTTGTAAAGTTGACATAATATTCCTTTTCTTTAATAAATTGTGTTGTAATGTGTAATCTTGCTATATCTAACTTTGCACATATATCCATATATCTTTAGAACAAATTCTAGAAGAATCACTGTTAATTTGGTGGGTGTGGGCAAATTGCTCACCACTACATGTTTTCACTAGAGAAAAAAGTGTAAGAACTCCTTTCTCCCATATTCTCACTGACATGTTGTTATCAGAGTTTTAATCCTTGCCAATTTGATAAGAAGGAAAAGGGTATTTCATTGTAGTTTTAATTTGTACTTCTGTTTATAAGCAAGGTTGTTTATCTTTTCATATGTTTAAAAGATATTTCAGTTTCTCTTTGTCAGTTTTTTGTTTCATACTCTTAATGAGTTGTTGGTCTTTTTTCTTTCTAGTTTATAAAAGTTCTTTCTATAAAAAGAAATTCGTCTTTTGCCCATAATATGTTTTGAGCCTGTTTTTTTCATTTGTATTTTGACTTGGCTGATTTTTCATGAGAAGAATTTTCAGTGTTTGCAGAGTGTATTTTATTGGGCTTTTTGGGAGGTATAATTTATAGCTTCTAGATTTTGCATCATATTTACAAAGGTCTTTCCAACTCAAATGTTATAAAAATGTTCTCTTTCCTTTTAAAAAAACACGACAGATTTCCTTTTCTAGTTTTCTTGGCATCTGTGTGGTTCTAATTCTACAGATATCTCTAAGAGTATCTCAGAACTTTAAAGTTCCCTGAGGGTATCTCTGTATATAATTTATCCATGCAAAATTTGAACTTCATTTGGATAACTAGACAATTTTTGAAAAGTTCTTTACTTATTTTACAGAATCCATTCTAGTGTATCTCACCCGTTTTATCTTTTTCGGAGCAAAGTTCCTTCCATTTGGTACCATGTATGCAGAAGCAAAGTAGAAACTGAGTTTTCCCCTCTGTCTCCCTCATCTCTACTTTCTGTTCAAGTTCTTACTTAGTTTTGGGTCCTTGTGGACTTGTCTGATATTTTGTGTTTTAGATCTCTACATAAAAGAAGACAATGACTTTTGACTGCAGCCAGATTTATTTCTCATTTACTTACATTTTTTAAGAAATATTTAGTAAAGCTCGATACCTAGCTATATTCGAAGAAGATAGAAACAAAATTTATCTTATGGCCCTTGTCTTTTTAGGGGAAAAGACAAGGTCACACATTAATAATGCCATTATTATTAATAGTATTATCAGAAAATAAATGTATTCCTTTAGATATAGCCCAAGATTTTTGTTTGTAATTTTTTTTTCTTTGAAACCTTGCTTCAGTGAAATACCCAGAAGTTCAGAAGGAACTTGCTCTTCTCTATAGTTCATTTTTCTAAGATGCAGTTGTGAGCAGATTCTCAGAACTGGACATATGAGGAGCCAGGCCATATCTGTATCAGGTCCAAGAATTCTGCAATGTCAGTCACGGTGTGTTCTTCCAACCACTTGTGACAGGCGAAATATTATTTTTATTGAGTTATGCTAGCTTTCTAATAATGCTTTTTTGTAAAGGAAACAAGACTTCATTTATTCAAACAGTATAAGGCTCACCTGCCCTTCTAGTCAGTTTTTAGTGTTTCCTTTTTCTCCTAGTGTACTTAGTTAAATTCAGGAGGCTCAGCAATTCTGACTTTAAAGTGAATTAAGGTCCATTAAAACTACATGATAACTATGGGTGTGTATGTCCTTTCTTGGGAAAAGTGAAGTTGATCTTGGTTGGACACAAATATATTTCCGGAATTGGTTTTCCATATTAATATGATTATAGCTGCAATTTCACAAAAAACTTTGTTTTTCCTGAGACTTTCTGTATTTTCTAATAAGATTCTGTCCAAAAGCACCAGTCTCTGAAGTTGATGTGAAAAACACTTTCAGATGTATTTGGGTTATCTTACAGCATAGTTCTGCCCTCCCACTTGATACTCCTTCTTTTTCTTTTGGCATTACTTTTTTCCCCATTCCCACTTAGTGTCACCCAGTTGTGACTAATAGGTAGGTGTACATACAAGGAAAGGAGGATTTATTTTAGAGCTTTCAAGTCGGTGATCATTTCTGTTCTGAAGTCTACCGGTATCTAAGTAGTGTTACTGTGTGCTGACATGTAACACAGGGTAACACAGAAAAATCTGTTAACATAGTGCCTCAAAGCAGTAAGCTAGTCATGTTCTGTTTGCTGGAGAAACAGTGGGTCTTTACAGCTCTTCCTTAGAGCAAAGGAATGAACGTGAGAGGACTGAGGTGGTGGTGTTCTAAAATTTTAAGAGCACCGAGTAAGTATCAGGAGAGGTATGATGGAACAAAACATGCCTCCACTGAAAGTGCCATGCTAAGAAACAGCAACTAAATTAGCAGTCTGTGAGCTCATATCTCATGCGTTGGAGTGGGAATAATGCATCCTACACTGGATTGAATCATTAACTGTAAGAGAAATTGGAGTGGTTCTCTGTATAGAGATAAAGTCAGATAAGCTTTAATTGGCAAGAGCTCAATCAAGTCTTGGTATTAACTACCTATCTTTGCTATTTGCCAGCAGTGTGAATTCAAGCACATCAATTCACTTGTTTTTGCATTAGTGCTTTGTAAAGATGATAATAATATTCCTACTTTTGATAAACATATACACGTGCACACATAGGTACAGCAAGTATATAGTACCTCACACACACACAAAGACTTCAAGAGAACATTAATGTTCTTAACTTTCTTGTTTAAGAAAGAAACAAGTTTCTTTATTTTTTAAACAAGCTTTCTTAATTTTTCTGTCGTTGTTTTAGTGGTACTGGAGTTTGAACTCAGGGCCTCACACCTGCTAGGTAGGTGCTGTACCACTTGAACCATTCCCAGCCTTCTTATATTAAAGAGTATTGGAATATTTATTACAAGGTACCAAATTAAGTTTCTGGGTTTGGTTTTGTTTTTTTAACTAGCGAATATTTGCAAACAATTGGCAATTGTAGCTTGTAAGAGATAACTAATTGCGTAGATTATTTTAGGTTTTTTTCCAGGGGTAATAATCATTCTACTGCTTGTACTACACTTTCAGAAAGCTGCAAATTTGACCATTCTCATTCTTTGTGGCTTTTTCTCATCTTTGTAATTTTTAAATCTAAATCTAATAGAAACTTCTTCCTCCACTTAAATTGCATTTGGTCTTTTGACATTTTTCCTTTTTGTTTAGTCACAGTTTTTTCTTCATCGGTTTATTTCATATGACTTAAATTTCCTCTTCTGAGATCTTTCTTTAAAATGTTGTTTTAAATGTATAGTCATCTCTTCCAATTGAGAACTTACTTTGCTGGGTGTAGTGCTTGCCTTCATCTCAGCTACACAGGAGGCTGAGGCAGGAGGATCACTTGAACCCAGGAGCTTGTCAGCCTTGGCACATAATGAGACTTTGTCTCTCAAAAGAAAAAATAAAAAAGAACTTATTTTATTCTCATGCATCATCTAGAAAAAATACATTTAAATAGAAATTTCTTTTTATGAGTCAGAATGTTGTATTTTGACTCTAAAAGGACCCACTCTATGGCAGTAAATATAACATGTAAAGTATTGCAGGAAAATGAATTTTTCATTAGCATTTATAGAAATGAATCTTAAGATGTGTTTTATCATCTTACATATTTTAAGAAATCTCAATCATTATCCTTCTCTGTCTTCAAAATTTGAGAGTAACCTTTTATCAGAAAAGCACTTAAAAGACAGCACCTGCCCAGTGTTGATTCTCAGTTTGAATTTTGAACTCTGCCTTACTACCCTTATTAAAGGATAATGAAGATTACTTACTTTCAGGGGCTGGCAGAGTGGCTCAAGTGGTAAAAGCGCCTGCCTAGGAAGTGTGAAGCCCTGAGTTCAAACCCCAGTGCCACCCCCCAAAAAAGATCACTTACCTTCTGCAACATTGTGATTCACAGTACATTTCTATGGAAGAGAGTGTGGTATTTAAAGGAAGACACAGAAACAAGAGTGGGGCGGGATGTGGGGGGGTGCTCATCCCCTAATTCAATTGTCAGATCTTTCAAAATTCTGTTAGGAAATCCTTTTGGTGAGTAACGGTTGTGCCATGTGTTTTACATAGTCATCTGGCCTACTGGAGTCTTTTCAAGGGTGGTTATGAAACTGAGTGCTTCATGACTTATAGGGTAGGAATAGAAACCAAGGCTTATCATATTATATGATTAATTTGCTGTAAAATCCACATCTTGCCTCTGATTAAAATAACAAATTTGTCTTCAGTGAACCAAACCTCTAAGTTAATACTTTTTAAAAACTAAGAAAAAAGAAAGAAATCAAGAACTATCAATAAGTTATGACCTGGAGACAAGTAAATAAAGAAGTGCTATTACTTTAATTCACTCTTACCATTTCAGGCTCATGAGAGGCTTGAAGATTCAAAACTAGAAGCTGTCAGTGACAATAACTTGGAGTTAGTCAATGAAATTCTTGAAGATATCACTCCTCTAGTGAATGTGGATGAGAATGCAGCAGAACTGGTTGGAATACTCAAGGAGCCTCACTTCCAGGTAACCTTGCCTGTCATGCTTCTCACAGCTCCCGTGTTCCCACAGTATTCTCCTTCAGTAGTTGAGTTCCAGCTAAAGGTCATTTTTCTTTTTAAGGTTATTTAAGGCCATATTTTGTAAGGATGTAAATTCCAACTTAGGTATTTTAATATCCTGATATGCTGAGGGCACATAAACAGACGCACGTAACTATACACACTATATAAGTGTATAGTATCTGTTACAGGAATACATCACCTTGGATTTTCCTTTGTGCATTTAAAGAAAATAACAACCCTGATTCACAATCAGACCACACAGTAGCAAGATTTTCCTTGCTGTGAGAGAGAATTTTTTTTCCTACCACTCTGTTTTCCATTCCTCTTTTGGCTGGATAATGAATTCTTCAATATTGCTTCTCAGGATTAGGGTGCATTTGATGACTGTGGGACAAAAGAGCTAAAGATAGAAACTGTTACATAACATACTCTTCCACACATACAAAAAACAAGTGCAACTTAAGGATTTGCCTATGAGTTAATCAGTTTTACAAAGAAAAATCCACTTGAGAAAGTCAAGAAAAATTTCTTTTAAACCTGTTAAATAAGAGAGTGTGGTATTGAGGAGTGTTGGGAAAATAGACTGATGGAGGAGAATAGAAACCCTAGAAATACATCCAGCCATGTATGACAGCTCATTTTATGATAGTCTTTGCACTTTAGTGGAGAAAAGATGTTGGTAAAATGGAAGAATAAAGTGTTTCCCACTGCAGATTTTAGCTCAGAAAATCAAATGGTAACACCCCTTTGCTTTTTCTCAGCCAGAGACTTTACGTGACTCTCCAGTAATGTTACTGCCAACTATGAAGATTACTAGTGAGATATTTCCACATAAACCAGGGTCTTAAGTACATAAAACATGGACACATGTCACAGACATTCTTTATGCAGGGACCAATTGATTGAGTCATTACAGGGACTAGTAGTAAGATAATTGGACGTTATCCTGAAGACAGTAGGAAATCTTGACAGGATGGTAGGGGAAGGTTGCAGATGTACATGTGAGTTTTCAACCCAGATCTATATGTGGCATTTGGCTGGACTACCCCTTTCCCTCTTGGTTATGGTGTTGACCTATTAAAGAGACCAGGCAATTGTCTAATGCCCCACTTCCCAGATTTGTTGGTTGCTTCCCTGCTGTGTTGTTGAGTTATCCCTTCTATTTCCTGTATATAAAAGTTCTAGTTAAAAGGTTGATGATTCAAGTTCACTATTTAGACCTACACTGCATCTTAAATGATATGATGCGAAATGAGTAGACTACATCAGATGTAGAACACCTGGCTGCCTCACCACTAGCGATTCTGAGATTGTTTCCCTTGATTAAGGCTTGATGACAGTCTAATCCTTTCTTTGAAGTCTTCTCTACTAGGAAGTAATCTAGTGTGTTGTTATTCTGACATGCTTTCTATCAACCATTTACCTTGTGATGAACACAAATTAAAAATCCTTGCCTAAATCAGTATTTTCATTAGGGGTTGCACAATGGCATTTTTCAAATTTTCTCTTTCTACATTTATCATGTTGTTCTACAAATGTAGAGTTGCCCATCAGCTGGGCTGTTACCCTAGAGTGTGTTTGCTACTGAAAAGGCATGTGCTTAATCCCCCTTTTACCAATTTTTAAAGTAAAGAAATAGTTTAAAATGATGACAAATGAGTTTTCTCTGACCTTGTGTTCTTTAAATAGCATTGTGGATCTATGGGTTTTTCATTAATTCAGTGTTTCAATCTTCTGTAATTACTTTCTCATTTTCAAATTGTTGTGACTTTGGCCAGTTGTGGCAGAGTTTTAGTGTATGAATCTAGCACATGAGAATTTCAGACCACAGATAGGAAACTGGGAGTTATCAATGTGTAAGTAGTGTTTCAGGTTACAGGAGTGAAAAAAATACTGCCAAGTCAGAGTTTTGAATAACTTTCAGCATTTATAGGAAGAATTGTTCCATATAGATTTTTGAGTTCTGTCTTTTTAAATTCAGTCTCATACAGATGACTTCATGAAAAGACTAGGAATTACTAATTAAGCCAATATCCAGATGGTGTCTGTTGTTTTCTTTTTCTATTTTGATTTATTGTTTTTGACTTTATATTCTGTCCACTACAAAAAAAAATTTTTTTCAACTTAGCTTTTTTGTGTGTGTGTGTATGTGTGTGTGTGTGTGTGTATGTGTGTATGTGTGTGTGTGTGTATGTATGTATGTGTGTAGACAGCAGTCTCACTATGTAGCCCAGGCTGTCCTCGAACTTGGGATCCTCTTACCTCACCCTCCCAGTGCTGGAATTGCACATATGTACCACCATGCCATCTTAAATTTAGCTTTATGATGTGCAGGCATAGTTGCAGTAAAACTTCTTCCTTTAGGATAGGGAATGAAAAAAAAATCTTAAATATTCCAAAAAATGTAAGAAATTCCTAGAAAGCTGGATGTAAATCATCTGTGATAGTAGTTTGTACATATATACTAGTATATATGGTGTGTGTGTGTGTGTGTGTGTGTGTGTATTTGTAGTAACTAGAGAAAGTAAAATGTATATTATATCCAGAACCATTACTGACTCACTGTTTTTTCTTAAAAAATGTCTTTTATAGACAAATCTTTATTGGTCATGTGAAATTTCCTATACTGATATAAGTTGCTGATACTTATTTTCTATTGAGCATCTTTTTAATAGACATTTTGTACATTTAAAATGTATATACTATTACTTATATAGCAATGTAAGGGCAAAAGTTATAGTCCTTGACACTTGAGATTTTATGGTACTTGATTAGAAGGAAGTGATGATAAATACTGAATGAGGGTGATGGCACTGATGGCAGAGAAATTCAGTGCCATCCTTGCAACCAAACTTGGAAAGCTAGGTTTGGTTTCCAGTGAGCGTGCCACTTTAAAAATGTGTGACTAAATTTTGTTTCTTCAAAACTAAAATAAGAACCTTAAATTGTTTGATAACAAATAAAATGATATATTTCTGTTTCTCTAAAAAGATCTTGTACATATTTGATTGAGTCATTTGTGGGGATTTAATAATGTGTGTCTTGGAACTTTTTAGTACTCCAGTGGGATAATGAACTAACAAATTATTTTTAGTAACTCGTTCCATCAGTAGCTAATAACTACAAGCTGTTTTGACTCCTTATAGTCGCTCTTGGAAGCCCATGATATTGTGGCATCAAAGTGTTACGATTCACCTCCGTCAAGCCCAGAAATGAATAACTCTTCTGTCAATAATCAGTTACTGCCAGTAGATGCCATTCGTATTCTTGGTATTCACAAAAGAGCTGGGGAGCCATTGGTGAGTAGTGCCATCTTCAGCCTGAAAGAGAATCTCTGGCTCAGTCACTATCCTTTTTTTAGAATGTATTATTGTGAGAACTGTATCCATGTTTATTTTATCAATCTTTTTGACCTGTGTATAAATACACAGCTGGTGTTCTCTTAACTTGATTTAACCGTATGAAACCAAACCAAAATGAAAAATTAAACTGGATAAGAAGCTAGAAGTATGCCAATGGGTAGTAAAAATTCAGAAGATAACTATACTTATTCCTTTCTACTCTTTGAAGAAATGAACTCAGGTTGCTTATTAATGAGAGTATCAAAATATGGAAGAAAGTTGTTATTGAAACTTGAAGCCATAGTAGGGCCCTATAAGTAGTGAAGTTTATCTACTAACATTGTTATTTGTATAACCTGACAAAAACAGTGATGTGAAAAAAATGAAATGCCAGGAATAAGTCCATCGAAATCCACACATATCTTTACTTGCTCCCTCAAGTAAAGATCCTGTGACTACATCCTGACTACTGGTATAGCTTCATTATTAGGGTTAACCTTACCATGGAGGTCCTTTTGATGGAGTAGTACAATGCATTGTCACAGTGCACCTAATTTAATGGGACTGAAATGTTAAGACAGAAACATGGGAACACTAAGAACAACTCACTTACCTAGTTTTAAATAAATAAATAAATAAATAAACATATATATATATATATATATATGCATGAATATTTACATATTTCTTCATAATAAATGATAATTCTATTATTTCCTATAGGGTGTTACATTTAGGGTTGAAAATAATGATCTGGTAATTGCCCGAATCCTTCATGGAGGAATGATAGATCGGCAAGGACTTCTTCATGTGGGAGATATCATCAAAGAGGTCAACGGCCATGAGGTTGGAAATAATCCGAAGGAATTACAAGAATTACTGAGGAACATTAGTGGAAGTGTCACCCTAAAAATTTTACCAAGTTACAGAGATACCATTACTCCTCAACAGGTTAGTAATAGAGTTTTGGTAATATTAAGAATACTTTTAATTCTTTAACCATTCTGTTTGGAGTTAACCCTAGTTGCTATTGTTTTTCTAAAGAAAACAGAGAAACAACTGTGTGCGTTAATTGTTCTGAATTGGTTTATTTTGTCATGGGTGAACGACATCTGGGTATCAGAAAAGTCACCAGGCCTTTAATCATTAATCACACAAACACCTTTAACATGTTATGCTCCAGGCTCTGTGTTGGGGCCTCCAAGTTAGTGTTTATGTGATAGGCCAAATGAAGAATGAAGGCAGAAAGGGCAATGGATAAAAGACAATCTTGGACACTTCTTTTCATACATTTGATCTGTATTTCAGGTAGAATAGATAATTGAACGAGGGACTGTTCTAATAATGGAGACCATCTGAGTCAACAAGTGACTGCTGTTGTGATGGTGATGATGAGGCAGCTGTGGTATAATGGAATTATAAAGAAAGGAAGAATAGAAAATTACAGTAGATGGATTGAGACTGAAAAGGGTTTTTAAGCCTAGAAAACATACAAATAGGAAATATCTATCCAGGTTTGCTGCAGAAATTTAGTGTTTCATGTAAGAGTAAAATTGTAAATTTTGTTTCATAAGATACTGCTAGTATATCTCATTTTCTTTCTTTCTTTATTTATTTATTTTAATTTTTCTTTTATTATTCATATGTGCATACAAGGCTTGGGTCATTTCTCCCCCCTGCCCCCACCCCCTCCCTTACCACCCACTCCGCCCCTCCCTCCCCCCCTCCCCCGCTCAATACCCAGCAGAAACTATTTTGCCCTTATTTCTAATTTTGTTGTAGAGAGAGTATAAGCAATAATAGGAAGGAACAAGGGTTTTTGCTGGTTGAGATAAGGATAGCTATACAGGGCATTGACTCACATTGATTTCCTGTGCATGGGTGTTACCTTCTAGGTTAATTCTTTTTGATCTAACCTTTTCTCTAGTACCTGTTCCCCTTTTCCTATTGACCTCAGTTGCTTTAAGGTATCTGCTTTAGTTTCTCTGCGTTAAGGGCAACAAATGCTAGCTAGTTTTTTAGGTGTCTTACCTATCCTCACCCCTTCCTTGTGTGCTCTCGCTTTTATCATGTGCTCAAAGTCCAATCCCCTTGTTGTGTTTGCCTTTGATCTAATGTCCACATATGAGGGAGAACATACGATTTTTGGTCTTTTGGGCCAGGCCAACCTCACTCAGAATGATGTCCTCCAATTCCATCCATTTACCAGCGATTGATAACATTTCGTTCTTCCTCATGGCTGCATAAAATTCCATTGTGTATAGATACCACATTTTCTTAATCCATTCGTCAGTGGTGGGGCATCTTGGCTGTTTCCATAACTTGGCTATTGTGAATAGTGCCACAATAAACATGGATGTGCAGGTGCCTCTGGAGTAACAGTCTTTTGGGTAGATCCCCAAGAGTGGTATTGCTGGATCAAATGGTAGATTGATGTCCAGCTTTTTAAGTAGCCTCCAAATTTTTTACCAGAGTGGTTGTACTAGTCTACATTCCCACCAGCAGTGTAAGAGGGTTCCTTTTTCCCCGCATCCTCATCAACACCTGTGGTTGGTGGTGTTGCTGATGATGGCTATTCTAACAGGGATGAGGTGGAATCTTAGTGTGGTTTTAATTTGCATTTCCTTTATCGCTAGAGATGGTGAGCATTTTTTCATGTGTTTTCTGGCCATTTGAATTTCTTCTTTTGAGAAAGTTCTGTTTAGTTCACTTGCCCATTTCTTTATTGGTTCATTAGTTTTGGGAGAATTTAGTTTTTTAAGTTCCCTGTATATTCTGGTTATCAGTCCTTTGTCTGATGTATAGTTGGCAAATATTTTCTCCCACTCTGTGGGTGTTCTCTTCAGTTTAGAGACCATTTCTTTTGATGAACAGAAGCTTTTTAGTTTTATGAGGTCCCATTTATCTATGCTATCTCTTAGTTGCTGTGCTGCTGGGGTTTCATTGAGAAAGTTCTTACCTATACCTACTAACTCCAGAGTATTTCCTACTCTTTCTTGTATCAGCTTAAGAGTTTGGGGTCTGATATTAAGATCCTTGATCCATTTTGAGTTAATCTTGGTATAGGGTGATATACATGGATCTAGTTTCAGTTTTTTGCAGACTGCTAACCAGTTTTCCCAGCAGTTTTTGTTGAAGAGGCTGCTATTTCTCCATCGTATATTTTTAGCTCCTTTGTCAAAGATAAGTTGCTTATAGTTGTGTGGCTTCATATCTGGGTCCTCTATTCTGTTCCACTGGTCTTCATGTCTGTTTTTGTGCCAGTACCATGCTGTTTTTATTGTTATTGCTTTGTAATATAGTTTGAAGTCAGGTATTGTGATACCTCCTGCATTGTTCTTTTGACTGAGTATTGCCTTGGCTATTCGTGGCCTCTTGTGTTTCCATATAAATTTAACAGTAGAGTTTTCAATCTCTTTAATGAATGTCATTGGAATTTTGATGGGAATTGCATTAAACATGTAGATTACTTTGGGGAGTATCGACATTTTTAGTATGTTGATTTTACCAATCCATGAGCATGGAAGATCTCTCCACTTTCATAGAATCCTCAGTCTCTTTCTTCAGAAGTGTATAGTTTTCCTCGTAGAGGTCTTTCACATCTTTTGTTAGGTTTACGCCTAGGTATTTGATTTTGTTTGAGGCTATTGTAAATGGAATTGTTTCCATACATTCTATTTCAGTTCGCTCATTGTTAGTGTATAGAAATGCTAATGATTTTTCTATGTTGATTTTATATCCTGCTACCTTGCTATAGCTATTGATGATGTCTAGAAGCTTAAGAGTAGAGTTTTTTGGGTCTTTAAGGTATAGGATCATGTCATCTACAAATAGGGATATTTTGACAGTCTCTTTACCTATTTGTATTCCTTTTATTCCTTCTTCTTGCCTAATTGCTCTGGCTAGGAATTCCAGTACTATGTTGAATAGGAGTGGAGATAGTGGGCATCCTTGTCTGGTTCCTGATTTTAGAGGGAATGGTTTTAATTTTTCTCCATTAAGTATAATGCTGGCTGTAGGTTTGTCATATATAGCTTTTATAATGTTGAGGAACTTTCCTTCTATTCCTAGTTTTCTTAGAGCTTTTATCATGAAATGATGTTGGATCTTATGAAAGGCTTTTTCTGCATCTATTGAGATGATCAAGTGTTTTTTGTCTTTGCTTCTGTTAATGTGGTTTATTATGTTTATTGATTTTCGTATGTTGAACCACCCCTGCATCCCTGGGATGAAGCCTACTTGGTTGTGGTGAATAATCTTTTTGATGTGTTGCTGAATTCGGTTTGCCATTATTTTGTTGAGGATTTTTGCATCAATGTTCATTAAGGAGATTGGCCTATAGTTCTCCTTTTTTGGAGGTGTCTTTGCCTGGTTTTGGGATAAGTGTAATACTGGCTTCATAAAATGTGTGTGGCAGTTTTCCTTCCCTTTCTATTTCATGGAACAGTTTCAGGAGGGTTGGTATCAGTTCTTCTTTAAAGGTCTGATAGAATTCAGCAGAGAATCCATCAGGTCCTGGACTTTTCTTTTTGGGGAGACTCTTGATTGCTGCTTCAATTTCATTTTGTGTTATAGGTCTATTCAGGTGATTAATTTCCTCTTGGTTCAGTTTTGGATGATCATATGTATCTAGAAATCTGTCCATTTCTTTTAGATTTTCAAGTTTATTTGAACATAGGTTCTCAAAGTAGTCTCTGATGATTTCCTGGACTTCCATGGTGCTTGTTGTTATCTCTCCTTTTGCATTCCTAATTCTACTAATTTGGGTTTTTTCTCTCCTCATTTTAGTCAGGTTTGCCAGGGGTCTATCGATCTTGTTTATTTTTTCAAAGAACCAACTTTTTGTTTCATTAATTCTTTGTATGGTTTTTTTGGTTTCTATTTTGTTGATTTCAGCTCTTATTTTTATTATTTCTCTCCTTCTATTTGTTTTGGGATTTGCTTGTTCTTGTTTTTCTAGGAGTTTGAGATGTATCATTAGGTCATTGATTTGGGATCTTTCAATCTTTTTAATATATGCACTCATGGCTATAAACTTTCCTCTCAAGACTGCCTTAGCTGTGTCCCATAGGTTCCGGTAGGTTGTGTTTTCATTTTCATTGACTTCCAGGAACTTTTTAATTTCCTCTTTTATTTCATCGATGATCCATTCTTCATTAAGTAATGAGTTATTTAGTTTCCAGCTGTTTGCATGTTTTTTGTCTTTACTTTTGTTGTTGAGTTCTACTTTTAAAACTGCATTGTGGTCAGATAGTATGCACAGTATTATTTCTATTTCCTTATATTTGCTGAGGCTTGCTTTGTGCCCTAGGATATGATCTATTTTGGAGAAGGTTCCGTGGGCTGCTGAGAAGAATGTATATTGTGTAGAGGTTGGATGAAATGTTCTGTAGACATCTACTAGGTCCATTTGATCTATTGCATATTTTAGATCTTGGATTTCTTTATTGAGTTTTTGTTTGGATGACCTATCTATTGATAATAATGGGGTGTTAAAGTCTCCCACAACCACTGTGTTGGCGTTTATATATGCTTTTAGGTCTTTCAGGGTATGTTTGATGAAATTGGGTGCGTTGACATTGGGTGCGTACAGATTGATGATTATTATTTCCTTTTGGTCTATTTCCCCTTTTATTAGTATGGAATGTCCTTCTTTATCTTGTTTGATCAATGTAGGTTTGAAGTCTACTTTGTCAGAGATAAGTATTGCTACTCCTGCCTGTTTTCGGGGGCCATTGGCTTGGTAAATCTTCTTCCAGCCTTTCATCCTAAGCATATGCTTAGTTCTGTCAGTGAGATGAGTCTCCTGTAAGCAACAAATTGTTGGATCTTCTTTTTTAATCCATTTTGTCAAATGATGTCTTTTGATGGGTGAATTAAGTCCGTTAACATTAAGCGTTAGTACTGATAGGAGGGGTGATTCCTGCCATTTAGTTGTCTTAGTTGTTTGAAGGTTTGATTGTGTGTACCTAACTTGATGTTACTCTCTACTGTCTTGCTTTTTCTTATCCTGTGGTTTGGTGCTGCCTGCCTTTTCATGGTTAAGTTGGGTGTCACTTTCTGTGTGCAGGATCCCTTGCAGAATCTTCTGTAATGGTGGCTTTGTGATCACATATTGTTTTAGTTTCTGCTTATCAAGAAAGACTTTTATTGCTCCATCTATTTTGAATGATAGCTTTGCTGGGTAGAGTATCCTGGGGTTGAAGTTATTTTCATTCAGTGCCGGGAAGATCTCACCCCATGCTCTTCTTGCTTTTAATGTTTCTGTTGAGAAGTCTGCTGTGATTTTGATGGGTTTACCTTTGTATGTTACTTGTTTTTTCTCTCTTACAGCCTTCAATAATCTTTCCTTAGTTTCTGAACCTGTTGTTTTAATGATGATATGTCATGGAGTAGTTCTATTTTGATCTGGTCTGTTTGGTGTCCTGGAGGCCTCTTGCATTTGTATGGGAATATCTTTCTCTAGATTTGGGAAATTTTCCATTATTATTTTGTTGAATATATTACGCATTCCCTTCACTTGCACTTCTTCTCCTCCTTCGATGCCCATGATTCTCAAGTTTGGTCTTTTGATGGAGTCAGTGAGTTCTTGCATTTTCTTTTCACAGGTCTTGAGTTGTTTAATTAATAGTTCTTCGGTTTTTCCTTTAATTACCATTTCATCTTCAAGTTCTGAGATTCTGTCTTCTGTTTGTTCTATTCTGCTGGATTGGCCTTCCGTTTTGTTTTGCAGTTCTGTTTCGTTCTTTTTTCTGAGGTTTTCCATATCCTGGCAGTTTTCTTCTTTAATGTTGTCTATTTTTGTCCTGAGTTCATTTGTCCGTTTATTCATTGTGTTCTCTCTTTCACTTTGGTGTTTGTACAGTGCTTCTATGGTTTCCTTTATTTCTTCTTTTGCTTTTTCAAATTCTCTATTTTTATTGTCTTGGAATTTCTTGAGTGTCTCCTGTACATTTTGGTTGACCCTATCCAGTATCATCTCTATAAAATTCTCATTGAGTACTTGTAGTATGTCTTCTTTTAAATTATTCTTGTGGGCTTCATTGGGTCCTTTGGCATAGTTTATCTTCATTTTGTGGGAGTCTGGATCTGAGTATCTGTTCTCTTCCTTCCCCTCTAGTTCCTGTACTAATTTTTTGCTGTGGGGAAACTGGTTTCCCTGTTTTTTCTGTCTTCCCGTCATTGTCCTTGGTGTTGTTACTGTCCCTGTACTCTGTGCAATTAAGTCTTTTCTAGCTTGTAATAATAACAATGGTAATATTTAGAATGGAAGGGTGAGCTGAGATGGAAAGCAAGAAGTTAAAGAAAAGGGGAAAACAAATATACAGATAAGAGGGAGAAAACAGAACAAGGTATCAGACAAGAGAGTTTCAAAGGTATAAACAGGGAGTGTTAGTGTACTAATTGACAGTAAGCTGAACAGACATTAGAGAGACAGAGGTTTGAAAATCAAAGATAAAAAAAATAAAAAGTAAGTAAATGAAAGGAATATCTATATATAAAAATGAATTTAAATAAAATAGAAAATTAAAAAACAACAACAACAAAAAAAAACTTCCAAGTTTATATGCAATGCAGTTTCCATCTTAATAATTTGGGTGTGCGTCTCAATCTCCAGTCCTGGAGTTGGTGCCTCAGATGTTGTTCTGTAGTTGTCTCATCAAAGGGGATGCATAAAGTAGAACAAAACTACACTCACACACACACTCTTTCTCTCTTTCTCTCTCTCTCTCTCTCTCTCTCCCCCTCCCTCTCCCTCCCCCTCCCCCCTCTCCCCTCTCTCCTCTCTCCTCTCTTCTTTCAGTAAGTTTTTCGGCTTGCAGGTGTAATTCTCCCTCCGCCACTTTCAGCAGCATTCCTGCTCCTGCTTACTGGGCGGTGCTGCTGCTCCTGCCGGCTGCCATGTTTGTTTACAGTTCACGTGGGAAGTGGGTCTTCCCTCCTCTCACAAGCGTCCCCGCTCCTGGTTGCTGGCGCGCCCCGCTCCCGCCAGAGCCTCTCCGGCCCGCCCGGCTCGTTTATTTACAGTCCCGGGAAGGATTCCCTTCCCCCAATCTTCAGCGCTCAGGGCGCCCCACCCTCTTTCCAGCGTGTCTTAACTGTTCTTATTGCTTAGTACTCAGTTTCTCTTTTTTTCCCGGGTGGAGGTCAGTCTGTCCAGGGGGCTATGCTGCTCTGGCCCAGGCTTGTCTGTGGGGGAACCGCGGTACCGCGAAGCTCACCTGGTCCGCGTCTTCCCAAGCCGTATGGGCGCCGGCCACTGGCGCCCGGGGGGCCTCCTCGGTTCTCCGTTTAACGTGAAGTGGAGATTCTCTGCGCGGGCTGGAGGTGTGGAGGAGTCAAAGTTATGCCTTTTCTCGGTGATTATGCCTGCAAAGTGTGTCTCCAGCATCTCTCCAAGATTTCACTATAGGAGGCTCGCTTTCTGCTTCCTCCCTCTAGCCGCCATCTTGGAATCCCCAGTATATCTCATTTTCATGTTGTTAATATGAGAGTTTAAAAGCCTCATTTATATTTCCATACAATTATTTGAAATAACATACATCGAGTGATGCCTGCCTGTAATCTCAGGAGGCTGAGGTAGGAGGATCACCAGTTAAAGGCCAGGATGGGCTCTATGGTAAGATGCTGTCTCAAAAAAAAGAAAGGAAAGAAAGAAAGAAAGACAAGTAATATTCATTGGATTATTGGATTTCTATTTTAAACTATTCTTTAGAAGATGGGTTATGAACTACTATAGTACATAAATTGAACCTGTGAAAATACCTAGGTTTATAATGAACTTTGGTGGAAATGAATGTGCAAACTTTACTTTCAAGGAAAACAATCATGAAAAAAATGACATTAGAGCCTAAACTTTTCATGTCACTAGTGCCTCTCAGGCTGCCTTTATTCCTAAAGTGGCACATTTCCATTTGTGATAACACAGACTTAATTTGGATCTTGGAATAATAAAATCTAAGATTTATCATTTTTTTATTTGTTAGTCATGATTGAAAGATATTTTTTCCACTTGTAGGCCAAACCAGAGGTCAAAGTTCACCATGGCTATCATGTACTCTATAGGAAAAATAAATTTTTTAATACTAGATCCTCTGTAGCCCATTCAGTTTGAATTCATCAGTGCATTAACCCATTAATGAAATGAAGTTAGTGCCTCCATGATTCAGTCACCTCTCCATGACTGGATCCACCAGCTGGGGACTGAACTTTTAATGCCTGAGCCTTTGGAGATACTCTTCATACACAAACCATAATAAGGCCAAACTGATAGGAATTATTTTACTCATTCTTTAAGACCAGTATAACCCGGACACCAAAAGCATAAGGAAAGGAAATTACATGTCCCTTTCATTCAAGGATATACATGTAAAAATTCTCAGCAAAATGTTAGCAAATCAAATAAAATTGTATATAAATAATACAATATGTCTCCAAGTTGGATTTATGGCAGGTATGCTAGCATAGTTTCATATTAGAAAATATTGACAGATTAAAAGACAGTAGCCTCAATTGAGAATTTGGTAAAAAATTATTAACTATTCATATTTCTTTTTAAGATTAGTAAATTAGGAAGAGGAGGGAACCTCCTTAATTATTATTTTTTTTAAAGTTGAAGCTAGCTGAATGCTAGCAATTCTCCCTTTAAAATTAGAAACTGGACTCTCAGTTGTTCTACTGCTGCCTCGTCAGAGCCAGTTCCAGTCCCCAATGAAGCCCCATTTATAACAAAGTAGAAGAGCCCATCATTAATGAAGAGAAAGTTGCCAAGTATCAGACACAGTTGTGCACTGGCAAAAGGAACTGCCCTCAAATGGTATGACCTACACATCTGTTATACCGTTTCTAAAAGTTCTTAAGGATACTAGGAATGAGAAATATCTCTGATGTTAAAGTAAGGTATGCTTGCAAACCACAGAGTAGAGATCCACTATAATAATCCCAGCATTCAGACAGCTCTGGCAGCAAACAACTTTCACCATCCCCAGGCATGCTGAGACAAAGCAGCTGACAGAAATGTCACCCAGGATCTTAACCAGCTTGGCTCTGACAAGTATAAGGACACTGGCAGAAGGTGGATGTTCCAGAAAGAACCACTAGAGTGGAGAATGAACTTGTTCAGAATTTTGATGAGGCTTCAAAACAATGAAGCAAAGTGAATTGATGCAACTTTAAAAAAACAACAAAATTTCCAAATTTTAGTTGCTTTTAATTTTTTATTTGGGATATTATGAAATAAAGATCTTTAGTATTTAAAATTCTGATTTCCTTGGACACTGCTACTTTTTAATTATTAGTTTTATTTAATTTTTTTCTGCTTGTGAGGCAGAGAAGCAGGGGCTTATTACTGTGTAGGAATTCAGTTATTGTGGTATTAACATATAAATTGTTAGCATGATCAATGAATTAGAGTCAGAAAGAGACTTTGGTATATGACAAAGGCATGTCCTTCGGTGAGAAAAGTGGGAACTATCCCAAGAATAGAGGGAAAATGGTTATTCAAAGGGATAATATTTGAAATTGTGTTCCTGTTTTGCTTTATATACAAAAGCAAGTAAAAACAGACACTTGGGCAGTGACTATATAAAGATATTGTTTTAAAAAAACCATACTGTGAGATGCCTTTCTATACCATTTGCAAAATTTATAGATGTGAATCTGATTGCTGATGGAGTGTAAATTGGCATAACTACATTAGGGAGAAAAAAAGTTTAGTGAGACTCTTAGAGTTGAGTGTTTGTGTATTCTAAGATGTGGTAAATTCCTTGAGTTAATTCTAACTCTAAACATATCAGCAAGCATGCAAATCCTAAGAGAGTACATGCATATTGGTATGATACTGTTTTCTAATTTAAAATAAGTTAATACATACTTTTAAAGAGTAGACACAGATGCACTTAAATATATATCCAGAATGAAAAGTAAGGAATTTGTGAACACAAGATTCAGGATAAGGGTTACCTTGGTTGAGGAAGCTAGGATGATGGTATGGAATGGTGTGAGGGCGGGAAGACCACACAAATTTCTAGCCTTTGTTTTGAGTGGCAAGCCCACGGTTGTTTTTAATATTAAATAAATAAATAAATAAAGCCCTGCTATAGAGTAGTGGTTTAAGTGTGCTATAATTTAAGAATTAATGATTAGTATCATTTTAGCAGCACAGGCTAATAATGGATTTCTCTTAAAAAAAATGTTATTTCACCAACTGAAACTTAAATTTGTGGTCCCAGATAGATATTAACCGAATAGGAGTGTTCATAACAGCTTTTTTTAGCCAAACATATATTCTGGTCTCTTTGCTGATCTCACAATGTGTGTATGACTACATAATCTCTGTTTAACAAGTAGGCCAAGTGCATACACTAAAATCTTCAGATAAAGAATTTCCTGCTGGGGTTGGGGTTTGGCTCAGGTGGTAGAGTGCCTGTCTAGCAAGCATGCCTTAAGGCCCTGAGTTCAAGCCCCAGTGCTGCCAAAAAAAGAAATTCTTGATCTAAAAGTTTATATGAGTAGTGTACAGTTTGATACATGTGGATGTTCATATGGAACTGTGAAGCCATTAACATAATCGGGATAATGTCACCCCAGAAGGTTCTTTGTGTCCATTTGTCACCTTCTGCCCTATTCTCTCTGCCTCTCCTCTGAGACTCCAAGCCACTACTACTCTGCTTTTTGTCAGGTACATTTTCCATATTTTTATGTAAGTGAATTATACATGTACTTAAAAAATTGTTTTTTGATTTAGCTTCTTTCAGTCAGCATAAATTTTCCAGGTTTCATCATGTCGTTATGTGCATTGATAATCCATGCCTTTTTATTGATTTGTTGTCATTGCATTGCCTGTTTCATAGTTTATCTGTTAACTGCTAGTGAACATTTTTGTTGTGACCAGTTTGCAGCTATTACAAATAAAGTATCTGTGAACATTTACATGTAAGTCTGTTGGGTAAGTTCAACCTAGGAGTTGAATGATTGGGCCAGGTGTGGTGGGTATATGTTGAAATTTTAAAGAAATGACCAAACTTTTTTCAAAAGTGATCATGCTAGTTTGCATTGCATAAGAGTTTCAGTTACTGCACGTGGTCGCTGTATTGGTCATCACCGGTCTTTTTACTTTTAGCCATGAAAATAGGTGTGCAGTAGTATCTCTTTGGGATGTTCATTTCCTGGTGGTGGATAATAATACTGAGTATATTTCCATGTGCTTGTTATGCTTATGTCTGCTTTGATTAACTATCTTCAGATCTCTTGTCCATTTTTACATTGAGTTGTCTTCTTAGTTTTAAGCATGCTTTACATATTCTGGATGTATCATCAGCACTGTGATCTGCAGAGATTTTCCTCCACTTTCTGACTTGTCCATTTTCCTTTTCTTATCAGTGTTAGTCACTCAAAAAGCAGAAGTTGTTAATTTTGGTGAAGTCTGATTTATCGGTTTTTTCTTTTATAAATCATACTTTTGTTTTTTGTTAAGAAATCTTTATATGATAAGGATTTTCTATATTTTCAAGAAGTTTTATGGTACATCTAGATCTGTGATCCACTTTGTTAATTTTTGTAAGAGATGTGTGGAAAGGATCAAAATTGATGTTTTGGTTTTTCTGTTTCCTTTTTTTTGCGTAAATATCCCATTTTTCCTTCTTTGTATCTCTGTTTCTTTAAAAAGACTTTCTTTCCTCAGGTTTGGAAAATTTTTGACTAGTTTCTTTAGAGATTTTTTCCTCTCTCTACTTTCTAACCTTTGGTAACTATTTACATATATATTAGGCTCCTTGAACTTGCCCTATAGTTCACTGATACTCTGTATGTTTCTTAGGTTTTTTTCTCTGTTTTCCATGTTGGATAGTTTCTATCACTATAGTGGATCTTTAAGTTTACTAATCTTTAGCCAGGTATGGTTTTACATCCCTGTCTATAATCCCAGCACTCAGGAGGCTTTCAAGTTCAAGACCAGTGTCGGACTACATAGTGAGTTTGAAGTCAGCCCAGGCTACATGATAAGATCCTGTCTCAGAAAATAAATAAATAAAACCCCAAAAGTAAACAATAAAAAGTTTACTGATCTTTCTTCTGCAATCTCCTGTTAATCACACCTGATTTTTTTTTTTTCTTTGCTGGTTTGTTTTCATCTCAGACATTTTGGTTTTGTTTCTTTAATGTCAATTTGAGTTTGTTTTTGTTTTTTTTCTATTTTTGGAGATAGGTTTCACTATGTAGCCCATGCTGGCCTCAAACTCAAGCTTCTCCTACCTCAGCTTCATAAATGCTGGGATTGCAATTGTATACCGCCATGCCTGGTTGGGTGTTAGATTTTTTTTTTTATTAGAAATATCCTAGGAGCTACCATTTTCCAGGTTTTGCTGTACTACTGTAGCTGTAGCCCTTTCTTTCTCTCTAATAAATCCTACTTTGTATACAAAAAAAAAAAAAGAAAAAGAAAGAAAGAAATACCCTTAAGCATTTCCCTAGGATGCAGTTAGTTTACTTGGTAGTTTAATCCTTTGAGATCTTGCTCCTTAATCTTTGATAGGTACAACCAGAGCAGGAGAAGCCTGGGACATAATCCTTCTAAGGACTCTTCCCAGGAGTTATGAGGTCTTTTCCATTCAGACTGGTGAGAGGAGAAATTGTTCTTGTCCCTGTATGACCTCGCGACACTGTTGACAGTAATGCTGTCAACAGTGATTCTTTTCCATCCTGGGGAAAGAGCTGCCGGTAATTTCCTCGTATCACTGATCCTGTGCCGCTGAAGACCAGAGGGAGTCCCAGTGGTTCTCAAGCCCTCTCTGCAGCTTTCCTCCTGATACTCTGCTGCTACCTTGATCTCCCAGGTCTCCCAGTTCCTCTCCTCTGCTTGGAGACCACCAGGTTCCTTCAAGTTCTTCCTTTCCTCAGTTGCAACCCGGGACTTTCTGTGTGCAGTCAGCCAGGGCAGTTGTGCAGTTTGTCTTTTTTGTTCCCATCTCTTAGGGATCACTGTCTTCCTTGCCTGGTCTTTGATGCATTGTTTTATATCTTTTGTCCAGGTTTTTAGATATTTCCTGCCGACCTGGTCCTCACTGCCCTGTAGAAATTATGCTATTAGTTTACCTTTCCAGTGTTTTTTTTATTCATATGCAAGCACATAAAATTACATCTTCTTAGTCCCTTTCCAGCTCCATTTTTATGAAAAGTTTGCATAGTATACATGTGATTTTGAACCTTTTTTTCCCCATTTAGCCATGTATTTTTTTTTCTTTCTCTTTAAGCCAATTATTTTAAAATTTTTTCCTTACTGGACTGGCAGAATGTATCAAGTGGTAGAGCACCTTTCTAGCAAGCATGAAAACCTTGTGTTCAAACCCCAGTACCAAGTACTCCAAAAACAAGGGAAAGAAAAAAAAAATTTCCTTATTGATACTTAGTGCTGCTGCTATATATACACACTTGTATTTTTCACGGTGTTTTACAGTATATAGCTATATAGAATTTTATAGACCTTAGCATTAGTTATATGAGCAATTCACTGTTCAACAGGTTGCTTCTAATCTTTCTATTGCAAATAATTCAGTAGTTAATAGTTTTGTACATTTTACTTTACATGTATCTCAGTAATAAAACTGTTGATTCCATTCCCAGAAGAGGATTGCTAGGTCAGGGGGTTTATGTATTTGTAATCTTGGTAGCAGTTGCCAAATTATCCTCCCAAGAGGTTGAAACATTCTCCACAGGCCTGTTAGGAAAATGCTATTAGCCCACAGTCCTATCTACAGAATATATCAAATATCTGGCTTTCTGCTAATCAAATAAGAAGAAAATGTTTTCCCAATAAGTTTTAATTTTTATTTCTACTGAGCGAGGTTGAACATCTACTTCTTTTTTTCTGTCCTATCTACTTTGTTTGTCAGTTTTTACTTTTAATAAGAAGACTATGAAATTGAAATACCTATTTTAGTAGGTAGTGTTTAGTAACCCCTTAATAATTCCCAGTTAACATATATAGCCTATTAGTGGAACACTTTAAGAATATAATGATACTAAATCTAGTCAATGCTTTAATGATTTTAAAGTTAGTTACAAAATTCCTAGGTCAAAGATTAGGTCAATTGATTTTCCAGACAAATTTTGCCAAAGTAAAACCAAGTAAATTCTTAAGTTTTTGAGCATGAGGGTAATGACTGCCAAAAGTTATTTTGTAAATGAAAAACTAATTTTTTCCTTCTAGAACTCTTACATTTGAGAGCTATAGATTGTATGCCATAAATAATGGCATTTCCAGAACAACTTACTGGGAGCCTGGGAATTAGTATTTGAAATTTGGATGAAATTTGGAACTTTATGGTTACAAAATATATTCTGTTCCACACATAAGAATGATAAAAACATCATGGGTAGGTGGCAGACATGGTTCTTCAGTCAGGCCCCTTTCTTCAGAAGTCGGAGTATTCAGGTATTTTTCTAAACTTTTCATATTAATCTCTTTTCCTAGCTCATCCTAAATGGCTCTAAGTTTTGCTTCTCTCATTTATAATTTGTAAGATGTTGTAACCTATGGACAGTTAATCAGGGAGGTGGTTGCTTTACAAAATGAGTGAAGTAATGAAATGGACGAGTAGTTTGTATGTTACTAGTTTAGTATACATTAAAAGTCTGGCTTTATTTATGCAATTGGAAAATATATTTTTAGAGTTGGGCCAATATGGAGCGGCATCCAGCACGCATCCATCAGGTATGATGTCCCGATTCCAGAGTACTCTCTTACTTGTTTTTGTGTTGCCAGTCAACTAAATTTACCTTGATTGAATGCAGTTGTTTTGGGTTTTTCTCGTTGCCAAAACATGTGAGCTGCATGCATTGCCACATTAGCCACTGTCACATTTTAGCAGTCTTAATATAGTTTGTATGCTTGCTGTTCAGATGCTTCTAAATTATATATCTACAAAAAAACTTACTGGCTTACTGACTTTTAAGCATTGTTTTTTAGCCTTTTTGAAGTTATTGAGAAATATTCTCAATGATTTCTATCTAAATAACTAAAATATTTTCACATGCCCCCAGATTGTTACTTTTAAATGATTTTAGTGTGTACCTATCAGTTTTGCTTTTTTTTAATGCACTAATAATATAATGTATTTACTTGTACTATTTAGATATCTGGTTTGGTTGTAGTTATAGGAGTATGATAAACAAACAGAAAAATAACAAAGTTATTTTGACTTAATTGTGTGCTTTTCCTGCTTATTAAGTTTTACCTGCTGATGCTGATTTATGCTAAGGCTATGCTTTAAAAGATAAAATTATAATTTCTATGAAGGTGAAACAAGTAAATTTTAAGAGAGTAGTTGATCTAAATTTGCCATTAAATATTGATAGTGCTTAATTTAATTAGAATTCAAATTAAAGTGAATAAGCAAAACATTGCAAATACTAGAGATCCTAAGTAGCATTGGTAACTGATATACTTTTATTAGTAAAACAAATTTAAGAGACATGTGTATATTTAAATGACTTTATGGGGATTGAGGTGTGACTCAGTGGTAGAGTGCCTGCCTAGCAAACCAAAGCCCTGAATTCAAACCCTGTACTACCAAAAAAAAGAAAAAGTTGATGTTAAATTGAAAAATATTTGAAAGGCTTTTTAATATTTGTCTTAACTAATTTAATGCTGATTATTTAAATTTAAGTGATCATATAAATGAGAGTACAATGATTTCAATATATTTTTTGCTTGTTTTGCCCAGTGTAAGTCTGTCTGATTAAAAAATACTGCTAGGGGTAAAAGTTGAGTTTTTAAATTTTTTTAAGGTTACCAAATACATTTCAAGTCTGACTTCAGCATGAACTTTCATGGCATCTTCACAAAGTCAGTCCTAAGGCATCTGAAATACATAGTTTATATTACCTGCATATGTTATCTCAGGATGCTAACTGGAAAGTAGCATTTACTTACATTAAAAATTATGCAGTTGGTTGGAAAGTTAAGTGAAAAGATTGGGGGGAAGTAGAAGAATTGATGGAGTGAAATTATTGTTAGACTCTATGATTTAAGATTAGAAGTTATACAAATGAAATTTTAATTTAGCATTAAGGTTTATATTTTTTTCTGATGACATTCTATTAATATCCTAATAACTTGATTGTTATTTGTGAGAGACAGTTCATTATCTGAAAGTATGAAATAGTGATTTGAAAGAGATTTTTAAAATTCAGTATGCAGGGTTCAGTGGCTCTCACCTATAATCTCAGCTTCTTGAGAGGCAGAGATTGGGAGGATGGAGGTTCCAGACCAGCCTGGGAAAAATGATCTGGGCCCCCCCACCCCCACCCATCTCAACCAATGACTAGGCACAGTGGCATGCAACCTATGCCAGAAGCACAAATAGGAAGGTTGTGGTCCAGGCTGGCCTGGCATAAAGCAAGACCCTATCTCAAAAAATAACCATGCAAAAATGGCTGCACTGGCCATTTTTCAAGTGTTAAGAGTGCCTGCCTAGCAAGCATGAGGCCCTGAGTTCAACCCCAAGTACCACCAAAAAAAAAAAATCCAGTGGCATATGACACATCTGTAGTATTTTTCATTGTGCTGTGTGTTTTAGGTATTTGTGAAGTGTCATTTTGATTATAATCCATACAATGATAACCTGATTCCCTGCAAAGAAGCAGGACTGAAGTTTTCCAAAGGAGAAATTCTTCAGATTGTAAACAGAGAAGATCCAAATTGGTGGCAGGTTAGTATGCTTCTCAAAAGTGAACTGCTTTTCTATTTTTAATCTTAGATCTGGCCAGTATCTGAATATGCAGGACGAAGGTAGTAGCATTTGTTCCAATGATTTTTCCTGCATGAACAGCTTCTGCTTCATGGCTACTAATTTTGTGGACAGAAGACCAAATTGAGAGGGAATTTGTGAGTAGCTGTTAATAAATGCAGAAATAACCCACCTATGGTACTGTCCCATTGGTTTAGTGATTAGACTAATTGGTTCCTACACATGGTTGATCCCATTCAAATATGCTGTTGGGCAAGAAGAAGTCACTTGGAATCATCCCTTGTATTTGGTTTTGGTTTGTTTCAACTAAGCGTCTGTTACCATGGATACAGTAGTCTTTGTCTTTTCTGTCTCTGTGTACATTCATGGCAAGTAAAACATAATTTCTTAAGGTCTTAAATCTGTTTGCCCTCTTCTTCCCAGGTATTGATAAATGAAGGTTAACTCTGTCAGTTTTGTTTGGTCTTGGATTAAAATCTGTATATGTGGGAAGAAATGTATATTATCATCTGTGTGATACTGTTCTTTTTCCTTTCCCCTAATACCACTTATTACTGAAAGCAGTAATAAGTCTGTTTTTGTAATTGCTTATATGAGCTAAAAACCACACTATTTAGAATTGGAGAAACTGATAAATAAGGAAGTCGGGAATCTTTTAAATTATCAGCGCGACGAGTAGTCTCATTAGAGAGCAAGGTTAAGAGGGAAGGATGGGCCTAGGACCCAGCACCGAACTCTGAAATTCACTGAGGTGCTGGTAGCTCACGTCAGCTCTAATGAGTTAAACTGACTTCTAAGGGATTTGAATGATTTACAGAATGAGAACCGTCTCACTAGTGTGCCCTGAATTGAAGACCGTATTATGTGTAAGTGCAGTATTTTGTATAAGACAGTATTATGCATAAATGGGCAGAAAGCTAAGAAAATTAAAAAGAATCCATGATTTTAGAGGTTTCTTAGAATGTTCATTTTAAAAATATATGTTCTGTGGCTGTTTCCTTTATTTTTTTTCCCACTTTCCCCTCTTTCTTTCATTTTCTACAAATGTCATCTCTCAGTTTTCTGTTCTTATCCTGTCAGCATTATCTCAGTCTCTTCCTTCATTTTGAGTCTATTACTTTAATTTTAATGTTCAGAATTGCTAAAACCAATACCATTTTCTATGCCAGTTAGAGGAATAAAGACACTAACTTTGTGAGATAAGCCACTAGCAATCTATTTCTCCAACTGCTATTTAAAAGTATCACTTATTTTAACTTAAAAAGTTTTTTTGACATTAGATGAAATTTTATCTACTTTAAATTTACTACCTCTCAGGATGAACAGATTCCTCTTAGCATGAATTAAAGTCTACACTCTAAACCAGGCGGAGTAGCACATCTGTAATCCTAGCACTTGAAAAGTGGAGGCAGGAGAATCTCAAATTCAAGAGCAATTTGTGCTATATAGCAAGATATTGTCTCAAGCAAACAAAAAAGAGTGCATGAGAGAGAAAATTCTACATTGTATATTCCCAAAATATTGTCTCCTTTTCATTGATTTGACCTTAAGAAAGTCAACATAGTAGGATTAAGGTTGATAGTTAAATAGCTCATTAAAAGGTACTAGATGAAATGTCCTCTTAACACATCTTACTATAGAATTTCATGCATTTCTTTCCCTTCTTTGACTAACTTGGTATTATAAATTAAAAAATTGCACTGATTTAAGGAGCCCTTATACCTTTGTATTTTGGTTTCAAAACTTCCCTACCAGATGACATGGATAAAGAACTTTAGGTACCAACTGGTTTCTCACTATGGAAGTGTTTTAAGTACCTTAACTGACAGTGCCATTGATGTAAATCTAAAGATTGTTTGTAAAAGCAAATGTGATTTTCTTTTTAAGTAATCACTGCTTGTTCTACTTACTAGACTATGGTCTCCTAATTTTGGTTACTGAGATATACAACTCATTAATTTGATTCTAGGCTAGCCATGTGAAAGAGGGAGGAAGCGCTGGTCTCATTCCAAGCCAGTTCCTGGAAGAGAAGAGAAAGGCGTTTGTTAGAAGAGACTGGGACAGTTCAGGTGACGAACTCCACACAATAAGTAACAAGCAAACCCAGTACTCACCTTTCTCTGCCTCTTTTGTATAAATATGCAAATGAATTTCTTTAAAATATATCTAGAATTAGTCCCTCCTATCTGCTTTATTGTTTTCTCAAAAGTCATCTTTTTGATCCCTTTCTGCCACCTACTGGTAGAGTATCAAAACACAGTGGCCTAACTCACCTCTGGTCCCTGGAAAGATAATTGTCCTGCCCTCATAAAACATGGCAGCTTTATCATATTGTGACATACCATTTAAGTTGTATTTGTCTTGTCATCCTTCAGGACCATTCTGTGGGACCATAAGTAGCAAAAAGAAGAAAAAGATGATGTATCTCACAACCAGAAATGCGGGTAAGTTTTTAATACTTTTTTAAAGAAGTTTAACTAGCTTTAAGAGTGTGCTTTATTATGTAAGTACCGTTTACAACAAAAATGACATGATTATAACTTATATTAATGCAGATGCAGTAGGTATTGAACCTGTTCGTTGAGGGAATTTTGAAATAGTACTTTATGTGCCATTTCTAAAGGACAGAGTGCCTTTATGAAGATATTTAAAAGAGTTATAATGAAGGGTGACTATTCTCCCATATCATTGTCCGTGAGACTTTTGGGAAATAGCACTGGACCAAACAAACCTTTCATATTTGTCAGTTATATAATAAAGCTAGAAAAGGGTTTTTAAAAAAATTAAAAATCCCCAGACCAAGGATCCAGGATGTAGCTCATTGGTAGAATACTTATCTAGCATGTACAAGGCCCTGAGTTCTATCCCTAGCACTAAAACAAACAAAAATACACACACACTCCAGCTTGGGTATATCTTTCTTATTTACAAAGGAAGAAAGCCATATATGGTAGTGTACACTTGTAATCTCACCATTTGGGAGGCTAAGGATCAGAGTTGGAGGCAACCCTGTCTCAAAAAAAAAAGGGAGGAGGAGGAAAATAAATGTAGATAGGACTGCATCACACTAAAGAGCCTCTGCACAGTAAAGGAAACAGTCACCAGACTCAAGAGACAAGGCACAGAATGGGAGAAAATCTTTTCCAGCTATTCATCCAATAAGGAACTAATATCCAGAATCTACAGGGAACTCAAAAAACTCAGCCCCCAAAGAATCAACACACCAATGAAGAAATGGGCACATGAATTAAACAGGGAATTCTCAAAGGAAGAGGTACAAATGGTTAGTAAATACCTGAAGAAGTGTTCAACTTCCCTGGTTATAAAAGAGATGCAGTTCAAAACAACACTTAGATTTCATCTCACCCCAGTTAGAGAGGCCATAGTCAAGGGTAATAACAGCAATAAACGCTGGTGAGTATGTGGCAATACAGGAGCCCTTATATACTGCTTGTGAGAATGCAGACTAGTACAACCACTATGGAAGGCAGTATAGAGACTGCAAAAAAAAGAGAGATAGAACTGGCGTATGATCCAGTGATACCGCTCCTGAACATCTGCCCAAAGGAACGTAAGACAGAATACAGCAGAGACACCTGTACACTGATGTTCATCATAGTACTATTCACAATAACCAAGCTTTGGAAACAACCCAGATGCCCTACAACTGATGAATGGATCAAGCAATTGTATATATACACAATAGAGTATTACTCAACCATGAAGAAAAATGACATGTGGTTTGAAGGTAAATGGATGCAACTGGAGGACATCATGTTAAGTGAAGTAAGCCAGGACCAGAAACACAACAGCTGCATGTTTTCTCTCATATGTGGAAGATAGATCCAAAGATAAACATACACAAAAACAAGCATGGTCATATACAAACTCGGATGTAGAACATGTTTGTAACAGTAGAACTACTCTATGGAATTTGGGGAAAGAGGGACAGGAAAAGAGAATGATAGAGCATTAGTAATATCATATAACATAAGATGTGAAGGTAGAGGATATAAGGATGTGTACTGAAAGCTATTGAAAAATGGGGAGTTGGGGGTGGGAGGTAAAGGGTTAAGGGAGAGTAATGGAAGGGGTTGAACAGACCAAAGTAAAGCACACCCACAGTGGGCACACATTGAGACACCCCTTTGAACATCAACTTAAATATTAATAACGAAAATCAGGACTGTAAAATAGGTGCAGTGTGTAGGGGGGTATGGTCTAGTGAATGAAGGAGATTAAGGTGAGGGTATATGGTAGATGGACTTCATATACCTATATGAAACAGAACTAGGAAACCTCTTGCAGTTGCTTTAAGTGGGGTGGGGAGGGGGAGAGACGATGGGGGCAATGTAATTAATATATATAATATAAATCTAATCAGAATTGTCACTATGAATCCCCCCCATATAATGAATATATCCTAATAAAAGATTTTTTAAAAGAAAATAAATGTAGAAACTACCATATTCATGATAATATATGCACCTGTTAAAGGAAATCATATAGAAAAGAATAGGATGGTGTAATCTACTATGGAGAAACTGTGCGAAGAAAGAGTTGTTGTTGAAATCATAATCTAAGAGAAAATTGTTATTATAGATTGAGAATTCTGGCAATAATAGATAAAACAATATTTCAGATTCACTTTGGCTTTGTTACTCATATAAGACTTTTTCGAAAAACAAAAAATTTGTAATTTTCCCACTGACTATGATTTATAATTTAGGGATGTGTTTAGTCGGATCTAACATTTTATAGGTAAATTTCAAAATTGTGATATTTAAATGTCAGTATGTTTTGTCTGTACACATTTTATGCAGCACGTTCTCATTCGTGTCATTGGAAGGGCATGGTCAGCCTATGCCACTTTAGCAGCTGCGTTGGGTACATTCCTGTCCTCCATACCCAATGTGTGCTATTTGGTGTAAACTGTATAATCTTATCTGTAATTTACTTATTTTAAAACAATTACTTCTACTGACAAATTGATAATAAGACCTTTAAAATGTGGACTATTTGATAAATAAGGATAAAGCGGGAATTTTTCTTCCTTAGATAAAAATTTAAAGGCAAATACATGAGAATGGATGCTTAAATCAAGATATAAAATAATTTGTTGTGCCTTACCAAATAAACTGGATAGTGTTCCATGTATATAATTCAAGTGATGTTTATTTATTAAGACAACAAAACTATTGGACAGAAGAGCAGATTTTTTTCATATATATGAGAGATAACTGAGTGTAATGCTTTCCTATTTCCTTTCACATTTAGAATTTGATCGGCATGAAATCCAGATATATGAGGAAGTAGCCAAGATGCCCCCTTTCCAGAGAAAAACATTAGTATTAATAGGAGCTCAAGGTGTGGGCAGAAGAAGTTTGAAAAACAGGTTCATAGTGTTGAATCCCACTAGATTTGGGACTACAGTGCCATGTAAGTTTTTTGTGTCTTCTATTTGTTGGCAGGAAAGAGGATGAGCACATGGAAGGAGGAATTACTACTATTCTTAATTATTATTTTAAATAAATTTATTAAATTTTTATTATAAGTAGATAGATTTTGATTATGCTAGTGAAGGTGAACAAGTAGACAATACTGAACAACTCAGTAATTCTACAGCAGTCTTGAAATACTGCTGCAGTGCTGCTGCCTAGTAGCAATTGCCTCTCCAGACTATTTGATCTAAGACCTTTACAGTTAAATGCAAGTGTTTTAAGAGCCGTGGCAAATTGCATTCATTTAATGTTTTCTTATACAGCTAATATCTGCCTGGAAAGTTCTGTGTTGACTCATTATAGTGTAAAGAAAAGAGGAAAGCCTACTCAGACATACACTCAGTGTGGAAGAACTTTGTGCATTGATGTTGTCTGGCTTGTAGCTTTCAATCCTGCAGGGTTGATAGCACATCAAGAGCAATTTGTCCTCCACATCAGATAGCATTCATTAAGATCACAGATTGATGTATAAAATGAAATAATACGGATGAGAAATATCAGTAAAGTAATCAAGCACTCCCTTTGTGATCTTTGCATTTTTCCTTATTTTTGCATATTTATGTAGAAAGTTAAGTAATATGCCAGAAATATACTTGATGAGAATAGAATTAGAAGGAGAGTTGGATGGTATTACTAGCATCATAATGAGTACTGTGTATTTGTCTCCATTTTGGAGATGCACGAACCTTTGCTGTGGGAACTTAGAAGCACTACCCCTCCCCCCCCCACGCCTAAGCAGGGGACAAGCCAATGCTGCTTTCATAGGTCCCTTTTCTATGCTCTAACCGTTGACCAGCTTCGTACTGCAGTATCCCTTTAGGATATTAATACCTTTAGGCTGTTTTGTGTCGATTTAGCTGAAGGCCACCTTATCTCTTCTAAATAAATTTCAGTTTTTTGTCCAGTATGTTTTGAGATTGAATTGTCAGTAGGTAATCATTCCTAAACCTCATAGAAGTTATGGGAGTAACCTCGTCATAGCCCCTTTAGGACAAGGTTTTGAATTCTCTAAATTTAGACAAATCCTAGTTTAAATAGTTAACAGAACAAAGTTTCACTGTGACCAGAATATTTTAAAGCTTCAATTGTAAAATAACATTTTTATTTTTATCAAATTAATATGTATATAATATATTAACCAGTAGTTCTTTGAGACATGGAATGGAAAAAGTAACCTGTCCTCTACCCCACCTCTGGCCCACTTACCAGATAAATTTACTTTTCATTCCTTTTACTATTTCTTTTGGTAATTTTCCATATTTTTAATAGTGTGTGTGTATTCTACTATGTCCTGCTTTATCCATTGACTTCCTATCCTTCCAGTACAAAGACAGCTCTGTTTTCAGTTGATTCAATTTTATTTTCTTGAGCAGTTTTCTCCCTCCCACTACCCAGCAATCACTAGCATTCATTTTTTTCTTCCACTCTTCACCTGATTTTTTGTGCACGGATGTTGTTATTCTTTGTTGTTGCTGTTTTTTCAGCCAGACTTCCTTACCCAATGAGTTGTGTCTGTCTCAGAACCTTCAGTCTTCCTGTCCCAATGAGGACCCCGTGCTTTGTGCCAAGCTGTATTTCTCTTTGTTGTTGTTTTAGGTGAAAACTTTTTTGTTCATTGGCTTTGCATTTGCTAGGTAGGTACAGTACCACTTGAGCCATGCTCCTAGCCCTTTTATTGCTTCAGTTATTTTTCAGGTAGGATTTCTCATTTTTGCCTGAGACCAACCTTGATCCTCCTACCTATACTTCCCATGAAGCTCGGATTACAGGCACAAACCACCACTTGTTTATTGAGATGGGGGTCTCACTAACTTTTTTTGCCTGAGCTGGCCTTGAACTGAGATCCTCTTGATCTCCACCTCCCAAATAACTGTGATTACCTGAACCACCAAGCCCAGCCCGCGTAGACATGTATGATTCTCTTTTTTTCTTACTTGGTTTATTTCCTTGTTTTGCTGGGGCTCATACTCTTGTAACTTCACAAGAAATGGTGTATGGGATGTAATTTCTGCATCTTTGTCTTTTAAGAGTATATCTTCTGCCCTCTTGACTTGGTTGACTACTTAGCTGAGAACAGAAATGCTGGATTGTAAAACTCAATTATGTTACTTTCGAATATAATTCTGTTGAAAGTTCAATGCCCTTCTAATTCTTACATGTCAGACCAGATTTCTCTTTCACTGATATCCAGATTCCTTTCTCTTATTTTACTTTTTAAAATTTATTTATTTTTTTGGCAGCACTGGGGTTTGAACTCAGGGCCTCACACTTGCTAGGAAGGCACTCTTATCACTTGAGCCACTCTACCAGCCCTTTTTTTGTGATGGGTATTTTCAAGATGGGGTCTCACAAGCTAGTTCCCCTGGGGCTGGCTTCAAACTACAGTCCTTCTGATCTCTGCCTCCTAAGTAGCTAGGATTACAGATGTGAGCCACCAACACCCAGCTTATTTTACTATTTTTAAAGTACTCTACAGTTTAATAACATACCTGGGTGGTCTTTCTTTTCATATATCATGGTAATGGTTAGTGGGCACATCAATTTCAAGATTTGTGTCCTTTAGTTCTGGGCAATTTTCTCATTGTTTATGGATAATTTCGCCCTGTTTTCCCTGTTCACTTTTCTAACCAACCCATCAGCTAGGATGTTGAACATCCTGGATTCTCTTGTCAGTGTCTCTCTCCCGATCTCTCCTCTCCCTCTCTCTTTCTCTCTCATCACATTGTTTATACTTTTATTTTTTCTTAGTTTATTCTTTGAAAGATTATCATGACTTCTTTATCTCTAGCAGTGGATTTGTTATAGTAATCATACTTTTCATTTTATAGTTATTTTCTGTTTTTTTATCTCCTCCCACCCCTGCATTATCTCTTTTTTTTTTCCTTTCTTTTTTTTTTAAATATGGAACTCTTCACAAATTTGCATGTCATTCTTGCGCAGGGGCCATGCTAATCTTCTCTGTGTCATTCCAATTTTAGTATATGTGCTGCCGAAGTGAGCACTCTTTTTTTTCCTTCTTCTGTTGTTGTAAACACTATCTCTTCTGTATCTTTAAGAGTACTAAATACAGTACTTACTCTTAAGATATTTGTATAGACTAACTTCTCTATTTTCTCTGGGTTATTTCTTTTCTGTTCATGGCATATTTTTCTGGAGAATTTTTCTCTTATATGTACTGATCCTAGGTTGTACATCTGACGTAAAAGTAAAATGTTAATGAATAAAGAAAATGTGGTATATGTGGATCTACTCAGCCAATAAGAAGAGTGAAATTATTTTGCTGGAAAATGGATAGAACTGGAAATTAACAAGTGAAATACTTCAATCCAAAAAGACAAAAAAAAAGAAGCCTGTGTATGAGACTTAACAAATGGCTTTGTTTTAGGAGATGAGCAAGGAGCCAGTTGTTTAACTGGAAAAGCCCAAAATGTTCCTAGAAGATACTTTATTTTGGAGCTGTCAGATTTCCCCAGAGAAGAATTGAAGAATTTCCAGATAATACTCCTGCTGAGATATTTCTATTTAAGATAAAGTAGGGGAAGAAATATAGATTGATTTACTCCATATGCATAGTAAATCCCCCTCAATTTTAGTTTCTTGCTCAAAGGCCCAAGTCTCTTCAAGGTTCTTGAGTGGGGTGAATCAGTCCTGTATTTTCCTTTGTTCAGTGATGTTCCTCTGCTGTGTCTGGTTGGTTTATAATGTTGTTCAAGTCTTCTTTTTTTCTTTATGATCTTCTGACTAGTTCTCTCTATCATTAAATGTGTGTTATTAAGAGCTTCAGCTGTCATTTTGCCTTTCAATTCTGTCAGGTTTTCTACATGTATTTTGAGATTCTGTTGTTAGGTGCATACTTGTTTGTAAATGTTTTATCTTCTTGAGGAGTTGGCTTTTTATCATTATAAAATGTTCTTTGTTTCCAATAACTTTTTTTTTTGTCTTAAAGGCTGTTTTGTCTGATGTGAATATACAGCTGTCTTTGGATTACCGTTTGTATGGCATATCTTTCAACCTATTATTTGTGTCTTTAAATAAAAAGTGTCTTTTGGCTGGGGGCCTGGTTCCAAGTGGTAGAGTGCTTGCCTAGAAGGAATGAGGCCCTGAGTTCAAATTCCACTACCATCCCCCAAAAAGTGTCTTTTGTAAACAGTGTATAGTTGGATAGTGGTGTTATTTTTCAATCCCTTATGCCAGTCTGTACCTTTTAATTAGTCTTTGTCCATTTAATATAGTTACTGGTAAGGTAATTGTCCCTCAGTATGAATTTACTTGATTGTTTCTTCATAATTAGGAATGTATTTAGGTGATACATTATTGAAAAGACAAACTATGTCTTATCCTTCTCCAAACATTGCATCAGGAGCTACATCTTGTCAGTTTGTCCCATTAGTGATAATATTAATGTTGACTATTAATTATGGTATCTGGTAGGTTTCTCCAATGTAAAAGGTCACTTTTCTTCCATTTGTCATTGATAATCTGTTCAAAGATACTGTGAATCTATGTAACTGTTCTCAACAAACTTTCACTCAGTGATGTTTTAGCATCTGTCAATAATAAAAAATTTTTCCCTAAATTTGGGGAAACAACTATCAGTCTACCAGAACTTCTTCTCTTCTTAAACTTTAAGTTATTTCTGCCAGTATTATAACTAACTGGTTTGTTGAATTTTTGAACTCAAACAGGAAAGAGCTCAATTTTTATCAAACCAGTAATGTTCTATCAGATCTTCTTTCCGCCTTTCTTTCCCTTCTGTTCCCTAGAAGAGTCTACAACTTTCTAGTCACCTTCAGTTATAATTGCATCATTTTGTTAAATAAAATTCACTTTTAGGTTTTTTTTTTTTTTTAAAAAGGCTAGTTCAAAACTTTAGTCTTGAATCCAGTTCATAGTTTATCCCTTCTTCACAGCTCATTCCAGATCTGCAGCTCAGCAGGACCTGCATTAGAAGAGGATAGTTTATTTTGTTATTCTCCCTTCACATCCTGCTCTGCTGCTTTTGGTTTCTCAGTACCAACAGGGAAAGAGAAGAGGTGCTGTCCTAAGGAGTCTCACCTGCTGACATTCTCCATGTGTTGAATGTCTCTTTCGTATGGCCAATTTGCATGTTGTTAGGAGAGTCCATGGAGACCTCCACAGTGTGTATTTCCCTGACAATGGTATTATTAATCTTCAACTGTCCCCAGGCTTCTAACCATACCTCCTACAGTCATTACTGGTTCCAGAACACCACCCTGAGCAGATACCAAAATCTACCATGCTCACGCCCTATAGTATTTACATGTAATCCATGTACATCCACCTCTATACATTAAATCATCTCTTGATTATTTATAATTCTTAACTACAGTGTAACTGCCACATAAATAGTTGTCATACTGAATTGTTTTGGGAATAATAACAAGAAACAAAAGTCTGTACATGATTAGTATAGATGTGGGTTTTTTGTTTCATTTGTTTTTTTCTTTTCTCTTACATATTTCCCATCCCTGATCAGTTGAATCTACAGATGCAGAACCTATGGATGCAGAGGGCTGACTGTATCCCTCTGTATTCTCCCCACCCCTCAGTTTTACTCTTTCTGTGCAGAGTACCTTCAGAACAATTCACGTCTGCTATTATGCATTTATTAGCCTATAGGAAAATCATTGTCTTTGCCAAATAGTGGGAGTACAAGCCACGCCACTGCCAAGATATGTCATCGTGGACCTTCAGAATTCTTTTTTTTTTTCTTCCCCAGTACTGGGGTTTGAACTCAGGGCCTTCACCTTGAGCCAGCCCTTTTTTGTGATGGGTTTTTTGAAATAGGGTCTTGTGAACTATTTGCCTGGGCTGGCTTCAAAACGCAATCCTCCTGATCTCTCCTCTTGAGTAGTTAGGATTACAGGCATGAGCCACTTGTGCCCGGTGACTTTCAGGATTCTTTTGGGAGGATACTTTTACTGTAGGGGGAGAAGAAGATAACTTATTTCCCCCTTAACCTACAACTTACTACTTTAAACTCTTTTAAAAATACATAATATAGAGACGGTTAGGTAGATGACCCTCAGACCAGTTTACCCGTTTTTGATAAACTGAAAAATGAGACTACAAATCGTTGATGTTGTCTAGCAACTACTTGGGAATCAAATAAAATTCTGAGACTGCAATTAAAGTCCCATTGAGCAGTCTGTTTATATGCATGAAGAAAACATTCACATCTTCTAATTATGGAATTTGTAATTGCAGAATTAAAATCACATTGTTCGATCAAATTTGCATACTTCAGCTCACTCGTCTTTCTTCAGACTCTTAAGCGTATCACTCATGCCTTTTTGTTCTCGTTAAGCCCGCTCCCTGGAACACTGTGCCTCCCAGATTTTTGCATACTCGGATGTTGCTTTTTATTCAAGTCGTTATGTCCTCAGAGGCCCTCCATGACCATTCAACTTAAAGTAGCCTCTCTAGTATGGCTAGCACAACACTTAAATTCTTATTTGTTGTTTGACTGCTTACCTGTGTCTGTGTTGCAGAATATGTCCATGAGAACGGAGAACTTACTTGCCTCTTGCACATCTGTAGACCCAGCCCCTAGACTAGGGTCTATAGTGACATGCTATCTACCAGCAAATATTTAATGAATGAATAAGCACCATGGGCTTTGTCCTACATCATCGAACTGTCTGTGTAAACATTAATCTTAAAACTCAACAACAACAGTCCCAATTCAGAAATGGGCAAAGGGCTTGAATAGACATTTCTTCAAAAGCTATAAATGGCAAATAAGAACATTAAAAGCTGTTCAGCATCATTAATCATTAAGAAAGTGCAAATCAAAACCACAGTGATGTAATTATATTTAAAAATATAGCCAGTGTTAATGAAGATGGTGAAATATTGGAACCTTTGTGCATTACTGGTAAAATGTAAACTGGTGTACCTAGGAACCGCATAGCTATTCCTTAAAAAATTAAACACAGATTTTCCATCTAATCCAACAATTTAGCTTCTAGGGATATACCCAAAAGAATGGGAAACTAGAGACCAAATAAGTATTTGTACACTAGTGTTCATAGCAGTATTATTGAGTTTGTCAAAAGTAGAAACAATAAAAATGACCACTGATGGATAAGTAAATAGACAGAATGTGTTCTATATCTACAGTAGATTATTATTCAACCTTAAAAAAAAGGATAAAATTTTGATGCTTGGTGTAAATTAACCTTGAAAATATTCTGAGTGAAGTAAGCCAGATACAGAAAGACAAATATTGTGTGATTCTACTTGCAGGAGGCCCCTATAAGATGTCAACTAGAGAAAAAGTGGAGTAGTCCTTACCTGTAGCTGGGTCAAGGCATAATGGGGAGTTAATTATTTCATGGAGACAGAGTTTGGGGTTCTAGAGATGGGGGTGAGCTTGTTCAGAGTATACTGTACATATATAAGGAATTATCACAATCAGTGTCCCCTTAGTATTAATGTATGCTAATTCAAAATTATAATAAAACTATTTTTAAAAGTTCTGGAGGTGAATAGTGATGATGATTGCACAACAGTGTAAAATGTACTAAATGCCACTGGATCGCACTTGAAAATGGTTAAAATGGTAACATGTATAGCTTGCTATCATAAAAAGCTGAAAAAAATTAATAGCTTCTTAATATCCAACATGTAAGTGCACTAAACTTTTAAAAATCATTTCTGCTGTCATCTTTTTCTGTGGGCTTGATGGGTGGAGAGGGGTACATTTTTGTTGGAAATAAAGTGATGATAAACTGCAAATATATTAATGTCATATGTAAAATTGTTAGATCATAGGGTATATATAGATGTTGTAGTTTCTTGGTTTCCTTGTGCCAAATTAATGTCCAGAAAGATGTGTTATTTTACCTTTGAACAGTCCTTACGTATGTATGTATTGAGAGACAAGGTCTTGCTACTTAGTCTGGACTGGCTGTGAACACAGCAGTCTTTTTGTCTTAGCCTCCCAAGTGCTGGGATTATAGGTATGTTCCATTTCTGGCTGCCCTAGACCTTTTATTTTGAGTAAAGCTTCAACCTGAAATTTTTTTATTATTACTGTTGTACTGGGGATACACTGTGTCATTTACAAAAGTTCTTACAATATATCATAATTGAATTCATCCCTTCCATCATTCTGAATCTGAAATTTTATGTAGGAAAAATGTATACTCACCCATACATTAATTCTCACTTCTTTACATAATATAGGTGTGATTTACTGTATTTCTTTAGGGCATTCACCTCACTTTTTTGTTAGAGTTTTAGAATCAGCACAGAAAAATACGATTAAGTAGGACAAGTTTGCCTAATTGTTCTTTTAATAATTATACGTATACGTACACGTATTTATAGGTTACAGTAAATTTAGACACGTATATATATTATATCATGCTCACTTAGGGTAACATATCCATCACCTCAGATATTTATCATTTCATGTGTTGAGAACATTTAAAATACTCTCTTGAAGCTATTCTAAAATAAATATTTTTAACTGTAGTTATCTCGTAATATAATGAAACACTAGAACCTTATTCCTCCTGTCTCACTGTAACTCAGTGCCAGCCCTCGCCCAGTCCAGCCTCTGGTAACCACTGTTTTGCTCTCCACTGCCGTGAGCCTGACTTTCTTGAGCTTCCACTTAAAAGTCAGTTTATATACTATTTGTCTCTTTGGGCCTGGATTAACATTAAAAAATACCCTCTAGTTTCATCTATTCTTTTGCAAATGAAAGAATATCCTGGTTTCTTTTAGGGTATTCTTCTTATATACCACATTTTTAACAGCTCAGTTGTCCTTTAGTGGGCACAAGTTATTTCCATATCCTGGCTATTGTTAACAAAGCTGTAATGAACATGGGAGTGCAGATGTCTGTTTGGCATACTGATTGGGTATAAGCTTAAGAGTGGAATTCCTGGATCTTGCCTAGTTTTTGATACAAAATATTGTGATACATATTATTGTGCTGTCACACTGTCAGGTGATGTTGATGGTGGTGTAATGACTTTGTTTTATATTTAAAATATAAAATGATCTTAAAATAAAATAGAAGAGCATTGTTATTCCAGGAGGGCAAGCTACCTTATAAATCCTGTTTTCTCTTTAACATTGATACCTTAAACTTAGCTAACAAATTGTTTCCTTATTCTTTCCTCCTGAAACTTGGGGTTTTGCCAATCAATCACAGAAATTCACTTCTAAGGAATCAGAAGTCAATTGTAATCAGTTCTAATTGCTCTGTTCTAGAGATGGGAGGAAATTTAAGCATGAAACAATGTAGATTTTTTGGCATATTCAGTAGAAAATGGAGCTGTAGTTAAAAATCACTTGTAACCATCTTGCCAAGAATCTTATAAGGTTTTTTTCCAGCATGTTGGGAGGTGACACAAAATATCTGTATTTATTTTAAGCATCACATTCCCATATATGGTTTCATTGTAGGGCTTTGCCAAAAAAAAAAAAAATACTCTTAAAATCATGTTCACAGATATTGAGCCAAGCCCTAAAATGTATGAGGAATTTAAAGTTGTTTTAGATATTTTATCATATTACCTTTGGTGAATAATTCTAGAACAGAGGTCACATGATTTTGAATATGAAAAGCCATCATAACATCTTGAAGATTCCTAAAGTTAGTTATGCCAGAAAATAACAGGTAACAAAAGGAGTCCTGTTGTACATAATGGTCTCATTAGGAATTAGACCTCTAGTTTTGAACTTGTGTTTGAAGTTCTTTTTTTCTTTAACAAAAGTTTTCATGGTGTCTTATTTTTATTACCAATAGTCAAAACTCTGTCGGCCTTTTATTTAGACTACTTTCTAATTTTAATTTCATGTACTTAATAATTTGGTGAGACATTCTGTACTTATAATTACTTAATAGAAATAAGACACTTTTTAAAATAACTGATCCAGCCAAGATTCAGATCTTAAGGCTAAACTTGAAAAATAGCATACAAAAAAATTATCTCCCTCAAAACTAATGTTAACAAAGTTGACAGAAGATACACTTGTGCAGCAGCTCGAAAGATGAAAATAGTCCATTCCTAGCACAGACCAAATTACAATGGAGTTATATGTCTGAAAGTGTTCAAAGCTGTAAAATATACAAAAGGATCCCCTCCTTCTGGATTTGGACTTGGGCTACTCACTCTCATTCAGAAAGCACATGTCAGAGCAGGGTAGAGGAGGCAAATAGGCCATATTTTTATTAAATAATGACATGACTAACTCCACACCTGATGTACAAAATGGAACATTTTAACGTTTGGGAGTATCAGCAAGCAGGAAGCTAAAAGAAAGGTTAGGTCTTGAGGCAAGGTAAAGAATAATTTATGGATGGAACTTCACTTCAGAAAATTGTTATTGCCAACTAAGAATAGGTGGACTTTGCTCATCTTTTAGGTAGTCATTTAGAAAATGTTAAAGTGGGAAAAAGAACGTAATACTTTCTTTGATGGTCAGTTGGAAAAGATGTTCCCTTGCAAGAGGCCTCAAAGTTACTAATACTCACCATACTTAAGAACTTAATTCAGGGCTGTGCTTCTAGGTAAATGCATCTTTGAGTTTCAAAATGACTTTTAAAAACTCACATTTTTTGTACAAATTTTGCTTGGGAATAAATCTTAAAACATTTTTTTCTGAGTCAGGGTTCAGCATACATTTGCTGTCGAAGGGCCACATAGTAAACATTTCAGTCTTTTCAGGATATAGAGTCTTTGTCACAACTACTCTGTGGTTTGATGGGAAAGTGGTCATGGACAATGCACAAATGAATGACCATGGCTGTGGCCAGATTAAGTGTTATACAAAAATAGGAAGCAGGTCAGATTTAGCTGTAGGGCTTGGTTTGCCAACCTCTGCACTGCATAGAAAAATATGAAGCTTCCCTGTGTATTTTAGTCTTATTTTTATGCCCTGCAATCTTTTTATACAAATTCTGAATGTTATTCTATTTAGTTACTTCACGGAAACCAAGGGAAGATGAAAAAGATGGCCAGGCATATAAATTTGTGTCGCGGTCAGAGATGGAAGCAGATATTAAAGCTGGAAAGTACTTGGAGCATGGAGAGTATGAAGGGAACCTATATGGAACCAAGATGGACTCTATTCTGGAGGTCGTCCAAACTGGGAGGACATGCATCTTAGACGTCAATCCACAAGTGAGTGAGCTGCATGGGTTCCAAAGCCATTTTTAAAGTTTTATTCCCTAGGGTGTTTTTACTTGTGTTTGTATAGATAGGTAGGAGGTAGGAGTGTTTGTTCTGACAGGGAGGGAAGGTAGCACTGTTCCTTTTAACTTTGGGTGCTCAGAGAGCCTCATTATGCATCCATAGCTAGTTAAGTAAGCTTCCCATCAATTAGCCAGCAAGGCCTTGGGAAGCAGTAGAAACCATGGGATTACATCTGTGTAAGTTTAGTGTTTGTTCACCTGCTCACATAACACATGAATGTATGGATTAGGAAATGTAAAATTAAAATGCAAATAAGACTGCGCGCGCACACACACACACACACACACACAGACAGCATGCATTTCATTGTTGTTGTTCCCTGTCTGTCTTACCCCTTCCTGCTTCCTACAGTCAGCATCACCTCACTTCCCTACTCAGAGATAATATTAATAGTGTAGTATGTATCTTTCTAGTCATTTTAGTATAGCTTAAATACAAATACATGTGTGTGTGTGTGTGTGTCTGTTGCTTTTTACATAAATGGGAAGTTACATACAGATTATCTTTTTTATTAAACAATGTTCATGAAGATCTTTTCATGTCAGGCTTTTTTTTTGGGGGGGGGTTCTTTGTGTGTGTATGTGTGTGCGCACGCGTTACTGAGAGTTGAAGTCAGGGCCTTGCACTTGCTAGGTAGGCATCCTACCACTTGAGGTCATGTGCCACCAGTCCCCATGTCAGTTTCTATAGAGCTATTTTTGTTCTTTATAGTTGGCGCATAGTATTTTGTAGTATGGATATATAATAGTTTCCTTAATCTGCACTGAAGTTATTTTTACTTTTTCAATATTAACAGAATTCGATAATTAACAGCACTGATATTATTCTTAATGATCACTTTTATACTTTCCATTGTTCAAGAAGAACAAAGAGGCAGAAGACTTAGTTCATGACGAAATAAATGAATCACTGTTTTAGGAAAGTACTATATGGAATAAAAGGATAGGGACAGGTAGTAAATTATATCCTTAATCCTTGGGAAGAGAGCAGATAGACTTTGATTTACACTAAAGGGAAGCATACCTTAAGTTCTAGTATTCTATAAGTTGGTGAGTAATTATGCTTCTGCACAGGCACTGAAGGTGTTGAGGACCTCAGAGTTCATGCCCTATGTGGTATTTATTGCTGCTCCGGAGCTGGAGACATTACGCGCCATGCACAAGGCCGTGGTGGACGCAGGGATCACCACCAAGCTTTTGACAGTAAGCACTTCTCTTCAGGTTAATGATTCTATTTTCCCTAATTTTTTCCCTCATTTTTTCCCTCTTCCTTTTCTCTTGAGTATGTTTAATTCTAGCTAATCATATTTCAAGGTATTACAGAATAAAAATTTACTCGAACCTAGTGAGAATTTGGGACAGTATTGGTTTTATTTGAAAATCATTTTTTATTCTAAAACAAAAGTTCTCTTGTCCTAGAAACATGAATATTAGTCCATCCCTCTCATTTTGCTATTGAAGAAGTTTAGCCCCACAACTGTTAACAAACATGTTAATCATATGACTTTTTACTGGTAGAGTTAGGTATTCTGTTGTTTAGTTTCTGTTACATGTTTTCTCTTTCTCCCTCCCTTCTTTTTCATAATATGGAAAATTTAAGATATATTTAAAAGGGGAAAATGAACCCTCAAGTGCCAACCTCTCAGCTTTAATAATACCTGGCCGTTCTTGTTTCAGTTAGACCTATCCCTGCTTCCTCACCTCGAATTATTTTGAAGCACACCTTTGATATGATCTCATCCATAATACTTTTATGTTTGTCTCTAAAAGATAAGGACTTTGAAACACATGATCATAACACTAAATTAATACACAGATTAAACAGTATCTTATATATTCGATCTGCATTTGGATTTCTCCTGACTTCAAGTTTTTGTAGTTGATTTGATCAAATCAGTATCCGAACAAGAACAACTCACGGCATTTATTTAGTGTCTCCTAAATCTGTTTGTTTTTTCAGTTTAATGGAGGTATAATTGACATACAATTATCTGTACATGTCTAAAAGTGTCCAGTTTGATAAGTTTGGACATATAGTTATACTCATGAAACCATCCTAACCAAAATAATGTGTCTGCCACCTTCATACTTGTCCCTTGCTCCTTTGTAACCACGCCCACCTCTTCTCACATAGCTGATAATATGCCCTGAATTCAGGGAATATTAGTCCTTTTAGTTCTCTGTCAACTTGCAACTTTCTAAATATATGAAATATAGTTATTATAAGCATTTAATACCATCCTCTACTAATTCAAACATTTGAGTCAATTCTGATTGAATGATTTTTCTAATGGGTCGCACTTTCCTGCTTCTTTGCAGTTCTGGTAATTTTTTTTTTTTTTTGATGCCAGGCATTATGAGTTTTATTCTGAGTTTGGGTTATTTGGAAATTGTTTGCTTTTTCAGATCTTGCTTTTTAAATTTATGATGTGTAAGACCTGAGCAGTTCTCATTTCAGGGTCCATTATTCCTCACTATTGGGGAAGACCCATTTGGTACTCTTTCACATGGCCTGGAAATCATGAGGCTTTCTGTTCTGGGGGGAGCAAGTACTGTATTACTGGCTCCATGTTAATATTGCTAGACCTTTTGGGGTTATTTTGTTTGCTTTTTGTTTTTCCAGGAGATAGGGCTTGGGTAGTTAACACATGCACCAACTGGTGCTCAGCAAACCTCTGAAGATCTCTGTGTGCTGTTTTTCACCTCTGGTTTCTCTCTTGCAAACTTGGCCACCTTAGGTTCCTCCTGGGCTCTCCCTTCCCTGGAAAGTCTTTCAAGGCAGCAAACTGGAGGAGCCACGGGGCTTGCTTCATTTGTTTTGGATCTTTTGTGATCTGTGTCTTTCACTGCCCGGTGTACAGTCTTTCAAACTATTGTTTCACATGTTTTGTCTGTATTTTAGTTGTCAGGTGCAGTGTTAGTCTAGTTCTTGTTACTCCACCTTGGCTGAAAGTCGATGTCCCTTTTCAGTCTCTCTTAATGTATAACTTTTCACTGCCTGCCCCCGTCCTCTCTTTCAACATTGTAATTTATTTGTTTAAAAAAAATTGGATGATTTATCCTATAGAGTGTTCCTCAGTCTGTATTTTTTCCATTCTGTCCATCCTGTGTCATTGTCCTCTATCTCCACATTTCCTGTAAACTGACAGGTAGATTGAGAGGCCTGATCAGGTGCGTATTCAAGTTGGTTGGTTGGTTCATGCAAGAACAATTCGTAAGTAGTTATTTGTTGTTTTACTACATCATGAGGCATATGTCAGGTTGTCTCTCTTTCTTGTGATATAGTTAAACAATAGGTTCAGACATTGTCATCCTGATCTATAAAGCTCCCTCAGTTCACTTTTCACGTAATGATTTTAGCAAGGTTTTGATCTTTGCTTGTATTAAGTATTTAAGTGTGGCAAGGAATTATATTCTAAATTTGTTGTTCCTTCTGAATTTAAAAACTGGAGCACTTTTAGAAAAGAACTTTTCCTCACTAACTTGTTGTTTACTCTGAGCTACAGTTCATATAGGAAAGGCCTGATACTGTCCTTTTATAGATCACCTTTCAGAATAATAGATTTGTTCCCTCAGAGCCTCTAGGTGATCAAATGAAGCTAGTTTTCTTTGTTTTTTGTTTAATGAATGCATGAGTTCAAACTTGTTTGACATGCTTTACTGTATTGCAGTTATTATGCTTGTTCATATTCAGATCACCCTATTTCTGACCAATAGGAACATAACTTAGTTGGTGCTTGAGACCTTTTTTCATGAGCCTAATAGTCTTGGAACGCTTCCTTGCTACCTGGTGTGAAGATGTTCGTGTTCATCTTGTATATTTCCTTTCCAGGCCAGGAATCACGCATTTTCCAAAGATGCTCGGGTTCCTGTTCAGGCACATTTTAAGACCAAAATACAAAGGGGTGTGCCCTGTTTTTATCTGACCTTTTTTATGTAGCCAGAGCTTGGATACATCTTTCTTCTTTGTATATTTAAAGAACAACATGTCATCAATCCACACTGATATTTCCCAAGTGTCTTTTGTATGTCTAATCCCTTTCTCTTATGCTGGATATCCTAGTTTTCAAAAGCATTGGAAGGTTAGACTATCACGTGACTCATTTGCTTTATCCCCTAGTACAAACAGTCTGAAAACAAGCATAACAACACTACACCACTGGTATGATTACTATGAAGACCCCTTTCCCCCTCACAAACACAGGCACACACAGAGTTCTTTTTATCTTCAGAGTATATCTCACTAAGTATATACAATTTAATCATTCTGCTTCAACAGTGTCATTTGCAGTACTGCCTCTCCTGTGCTTAAGTCAGTTGTTACTCTTTTTGATGTTTAAGTTACTCTTTCTTCAGCTAGCAAGAGCCCGTTCAGCCTGGCTTTAAGTCAGAGTTTTGTCATAACCCTAGTAGTGTTTGATGATACTTTGCTTCCTAGTATGACAAGTTCTTCCAGGTTTTTCTTGTACATTTCTTGGCCCATACCTAGAACCAGCCATCTAAAAGCCCTGATTCCTTTTATTGGGGAGTGATATTTAAGCAATAATTCAGGCACACTAAGGGTTTGTATTCAACTTAGTTAGACATCGTTCCTAGGCCTTTCAGAGGATACATTTTTTTTTCTTTTTTTTAGAAAACATATCAGTAGTTTAACTTGATAGTTCCAATGCAAATTTCACATTATTTTTTTTCTTCCTGTCTTTATATTTGCCTTTTTCCTCTTATGCCAAAAATCTTTGTTCTTGGTGAAGGTAGCATGATTTCTTATTTTACATGTATATAAATATAAATGAAGCTGACACACACATAATTTCTGAGGTAACAGTATCGATATTAATACTATGATTGTTAAGAAGTTTTAAGTTCCAGGCTTTTAATTGTTCTTAAGATATATCCCACTAGATATCAAGTTATTTTGTTTTAAAGTCATTGAAATAATTCCTTACTGTGTGATTAAGCCATCAACTTAAAACACTGTTTCATTTTGATTTTGGCTTTTAGATATTATTTACCTTTTTTTACCATTTGAATTTAATTTTGTTGTATAATTCTACACAACATTTTCAGAGTTGCAGTGCGAATCATAAAAACAAATACAGCATTTCTGTGTCCTTTCCACTCTTGTTTCCTTTCACCACCATTAGTTGCTGTTTTGGGTAACCATTTTTACTGCTAGCAAGTGTGTATATGTATTATCTTTCTTTACATTACTATATAAAAGGTAGATCATTGGGCTGGAAGTGCAGCACAGAGGTAGAGCTTACCAGCTGTGCAAGCCCAAGTTCCACTGTCAACAACAACAACACACGCACACACACATACACAGTAGCTTGTTTTTGGTTTTCTTGTTTTATTTCATGTTAACTTATAAGGTAATGACTTATAATAGGTAATAATTGCTTTCAGGTTGAATTATGGCCTATTTATATCCCTATGACCAAAGGTATTATAGTTATTTCAAATTTATTTAGGAGTCTAGTTGGAAGTATTCTGGTTTCTTGGACCTGGTGGTGAATCCACTTCTCTCTACACAATTTCCCTTAGGTTATTTCACCAAAGCCATTTACATACATTCATTGGTATGCTGATGATTTTCTTAGCTAGCCTAGACCTCAGAGCTCTGACTTGTCACCTACTTTACATCTCAGATATCTTAAACTTGCCATATACAAAGAACATTTTCCTTCCTACCCCCCAAAAAATAATCCTGCTTTCATCCTTCAGCTTTGCATCATCTAAGCTACTCATTTACTCAAGTTAGAAACCTAATAGCTAGTCTTGATTTATTCTAGCCACCACAGTAAATTTCCAGGTTGGTGTTTTTTCCATTCTCCTCTGCCAGTGTCATCCTCCAGGCAGCCCTCTGCTCTGACCCGAATCACAGTCTTCCTGCATCTACTGCTCTGCTCTGACCTGGATCACAGTCTTCCTGCATCTGCTGCTCTGCTCTGACCTGGATCACAGTCTTCCTGCATCTGCTGGTGTCATGTCACATTCCTTATTGAGACCCACAGGTGTCTTTTCCTCACATCTCGTTCCTCTGACCTGGCCCCAAGCCCCAACCCTCTGTCCAAGCTGGTCTTCTTTCAGACTCTTAATGGCACCAGGGCCATTTCCCTGTCTAGATTTTGCAGTGCTGTTTCTTCTCCGTGGAATGTTCTTTCTCCTTTCCTTTATTTCTTAGCTTAGCTATCATTAGCTAAGTGTCTTACCAGTCACACTCTCTAAGGTAGATATCTTTAAATTCTTTGTGTCTTTGTTGTTTCTTTTATAGTACCTATTACAACTTGGAATTTTTTATTTGTCCTTTATCTTTCTTTTCTGCTAAAAGGCAGGAGCCATCTCTATCTTATTTATTGTTATATCTACTGATTCAGAACCATAGCGGAGACTTTAATAGGCACTCAATAAATATTTGTAGAATAGTTATGAAAAGCTCTACTTTTTCGTACAGAACCCATTAATTAGGCATTCCCCAAATCATCCCAAAATGACTAGAACTACTTATATGACCATACTAGGACAAAACTACAACTAAATAAAAGTGTGAGTGTGTGTTTTGATGGTAAATGGGCAGGCAGCATGTAGTTAGTCTTCAAAGCACATTTTTAAGATTCTCTGACTTTCTTACAGCTGAATAGCAAATTGGCTTTGAACTGAAAAGGTACTATAATTTGGCCTCCATGACTTAGATTGGCCATATGATAAAAATCTTGGGAAAGGATTATTTGCAAACCACCTAGAACTCATGCACCCTCAATAATTCTATTATTACCTTATATTCACCCTAAGATTACAATCGGCATTCTTTTAATTAGGAATTTTATTCTAATATCAGCACAACAGAAGGTCCAGAAATACTCAGAAATGCAAACATGAATATACATGGAAAAACAAAAATAAGAACAGATGGTATTTTTTAACATGGTGTGTATAGATTAAATTTTGAGGATTAATATTGGAATTGCAATAAACAAATATTCAGCCAGCTTCTTACTCACTTTTAGAGTTTAAGCAAGTAAATGCATATTACAGTACAAACACTTCCTTTTAAAACTTTCACAGGACTCCGACTTGAAGAAAACAGTGGATGAAAGTGCGCGGATTCAGAGAGCTTACAACCACTATTTTGATTTGATCATCGTAAATGACAATCTAGACAAAGCCTTTGAGAAACTACAAACTGCCATAGAGAAACTGAGAATGGAACCACAGTGGGTCCCAATCAGCTGGGTTTACTGATGATTCAATAAGGTTAACAATTAAAATAAAACTCTTAAAAAAGTGACTCAACAAATAAACCTACTGAGAAAATTTGTGCACAGATAGAAGATATCTGCCAAGTTCAGGCATTTTTATCTTCTAGATTGAAATCAGTACACCTCTGAATTTTTATATAAAACGTGGTTGGGACGGTGTACTAATATATAATTTATCTTAATTTTTCTAACTTTTTATGGATAATCTTTCTATTCATATCACATAAAGAAATGCGTTGAAGCATTTTGTATATGTTTTTGATTTAGTACCCTTGCCCTTCTATCACAGGAATTTTCAGATCATTCACTCTTAACATTGGTCTTACATTTTCACTGTGATAATGAATACTTGAAGTAGTTTTGTAAAGATGCCATTTAGTTCAATATTTCACTAGTGAAGGGTCAGATAGTCTTATAGAAGAAAACAGTAGTTACTGACTCCTTCTTAATCAACTTTCTTACAAAAGGAGAGTTTTAGGGTCGATGCTGTGGCTGATCTGCCATCTCAGTCTGACATCAGAAGTCTTCAGAGTCTCATACTTTATACTATTTCAGTGGCATGTGGCTAAGCTAACCATTCTAATTTATTCAGAATGGGTTACTTTCTTCTTCATTTCTATCTTCAGTGAAAAAATGAAGAGCAATACCTTGCACTCTCTTTATGGGCTCATTCTTTTCAGTCATTGCAGCAACATGCTGAGGTTAATAATTTAGCACAGAAGCTCAGGCTGGAAGCTAAGTCATGCAGACTCAGAGAGTGCCTTATCCTTTAAAGCCCAAAATGACACTTAAAAAGTTTACTCATTTTCACACATAAATTTTTGAACCTACCACATGATAGGGGGTTTTGTTTTGTTTTGTCTTGTTTTTAAGGATATGGGTCAGCAAAATATCATGCTTCTGCAAATTTCTGTGATGTTTAAAGATGCCTCTAAGTTTGCAGGTGGAGGGTTTTTTTTTGTGAGTGATCAATGTGCTCTTTGAAATGTGATGTGATTGTAGGGTACTTGTTCTGTTTGTTTTATTGAAAATCATTCGTTGAACAACTTACAAAATTCAGAAATAATTATCAGCTATTTTATATATATATACATACACATAATATATACATTATATAATGGATATTATATAATGTATTATATATTAAAGTGTTTTGTATTTTTTACACTTCTTTTAGGAAATATACTTTATTGTTTGATGATTATGACAAAAGTCCTCCTTTAGATGCATTGACATAATATACAAATTACATATTCTCCCCAGTATTTTCCTTTAGAACTCTTATATGATAAAAATTCTTCCTAAAACATTCAGAGATAAGCTCATCACTACCACAAGTTAACCATATTTTATTTCACGTCTAGCTTTTCATATACACAATATTCATACCTTAAACGGTTAGGTACTTAAATATTAATTAGCATCTTTGGTGTTTGTTAGGCAACAGGTATCTGGCTGCTAAATCAGCTGAATTTCCCCTTCATTAATGCTGTCAAATAGAATGCCAACTGGGAGGGCTTTGAAGATAAATATCCACATGCTGTTTTAAATTATTTTCACAATAAAATGTCTAAATTGTTGTATGATTAAAAATAGAAATCTCTTAAGCTTTTTTTTTTTTTTAATTCTAGAGTTTTATAGCCAGAGCATAAATTCTTTTGCCTTGCCCTGGAACTGGAAACTGGTAATAAAATGGATCATACTGTTTAAATAACTTTGGAAAATTTTAAACCACACTTATCTGCCCTACATTCATAGCTTCTCAAGCAACATGAATCAAAGCACAGTATTGAGGTGATGTCTTAGAACTTAGGTCTCAACACCCTGTAGGTTTTAAGAGAAATTTCAGCTCTGTACTCCAATGAAATGTGCTGTATTTCCCAGCGTACCTTCATGCTACTCCATGAATAATTGTAGCAGCACAGAAGTTTACCCACAAAATATTTCTACTATCTTGATGCAACAGCAATGACTTTCACATATGTATTTATAGCCTTATCATGTGACATCAAAAGAGAATTTTGGAATATAGTTTATACTTAAAAGAATTATTTCTGCTATGAATGGTATTCATTATTTGCTATGTCGTTCACATTAGATTCTTCCTACTGAAATGATGCAGTTTAGTTCATTTCAATGTAGATGTCAATGTCAAAGAAAATAAATCTAGAAAAGTTCATTGAACCTCAATGAAGAATCACCAAACTTGACACCCAAGTCTCATCTGAGTCTGCAGGAACCAGCCATGCTCTGCTGAGGCTAGGAGGCTCAGAGGCCCACCCCAGGGTTTTTCCTCGGTATTGTGATCAAAGAAAAGTATATTTCTCTTATAGGAAAATAAGATAATAGACTTATTTATAATAGCCTGACTGAAGATAAAATGGTTTACAGTGATTTTGAACAGTTGATAATAGGTAAAAAACACACGTATGCCTGTGCTTTTGGTAAGTAAACATGATATGTTGATACATAAGAGTACCTGAGGGTTACTGTGCACAGATGAGCATCCACATTCAGCATTCAGGGCTTGACTATTCATATACAACAAGTGGTTATGTGTATATTTTTCATTTCCAAACGTATGAGTTTCCATAGAGATGATGTCCCTGAATAAGTCATTAAGCTGTAACTGGTGGGATATATTTGATGTCCTACAAGTAGAATTTTCACCTTCAGTATAGCCATTCTTTTATTATGCAGTCTCTATTTCTAGTTTAGAGAATTTTAAATGTCAAATACATCAGGAGTTTACTTTTCTTTTTTTTTGCCAACTCTATACAATTGCTGACCATACCTTTCTGAAATAGAAATTATCAAAAACTCAGTGTGGCTACAGCAATAGGAGCCAGAATTCTAGATTCTAGAATCTAGCACACTTATTTATAATAGCCTATAAGGAGAAGTTTTCTTTAAAACAACAAATTGGTAGTTAAGACATATTTATAAAATAACCCAAATTAGCAGTAGAGTTCAATAGCATGACATTGTAGATTATGGCCAGATACTAACTGCTCTGGCCATAATATCCCAGTGACAATAAAAGACCATCCCTAAAATTTCATTGAAATGGTACTTATTCTTATGCATAACAAGTATTTTGATCCAGTGATTGGAGTTGATTTTCAAAATGGATAGCCATAAAACTAGGTATAATTATTATTTTGAATTGACAAATTGAAAACATGAAATTTTGAAAATTGATCAAAACAACTGCATGTATTTTACTTTCATGACTCTTCCATTATTCAGAATTGCAGGCTAGAGAGCCAATAATTTTGTAGTAATAAGTCTTTATACTAAGTATGAAAAAGGCAATCCTGAGGCTTTATGTACATAAGTAGTTCATTTTTTAAAAAATGTCTTGAGTTGCCATATATATGTGTGTGTGTATATATATACAGCTATGCCTATAATGTGTAACATTCTCCAAAAATACATAAATAATAAAATCCACCCATGTATTATAACTAGTGTTCTAAAATTTTTAATTACTCTCAAATTCCTAGACTTTCTGAAGCTGTTTTAGATTGTTTTAAAAGATTCTGGTTTTACCTTGAAGCTAATGCTTATCTTCTTTCTGAAAAATAAGAGAAATTAAGCTCAGAAAGTTATTTTTCATTATTGTAATTTAGTTTCCTTCAGGAAAACATAAAAGTTCTGGATGGAAGCCTCTTGGGAAGTACTAACTTAAAACTTCAAATGAGTTTGTGCTGTGATTGAGGCTTAAGGATTTTAATACCTTTTTGTTGCAAGGGATTTTCTGTGAGAATTCTTACAATAACATCTGTAATATATTTGGAGTTCTGTGGAGAAATTTTAAATAATGAGATTATTGTTTATAGTGCAACTGAATATTACATACTTTTAAGAATACATTTCACTAATAATTCAGCATCATATCTGTTTTATGTAAATATATGTGACGTACCTGAAGAAGATGACAATTCTATAGTTCTTTAAGGTAAGGTTTTTAAATTGCATTTTTGTTTTGGTTTTTTTCAAGTCTTTTTTTTTTTTTAATATTTGTTGTATTTCATCATGTTACCTTCTGTGTTCCTGGAATGAATTTTTAAAAACTGCACAGAGTTTCTAAACTCCTAAAAACAGGAGTCCTTAATGGATTGAAAGTAAGAAAATGATGGTACCTCATTTCTAAGGTAAGAAGCATGGTTTGCACTACGTTGGCAGAGCACTGCAGCACTGTCTGATGTACTCTCATGGTAAAAGTAAAAACAGTGTGCTTCTGCCTAAGATCCTAATTCTGACTTCTAACCATATGCTTTTTTATAAGATTTATAGCTTTGATCTTTACCATCCCACTTGTTAAATAGGACTAAGTTAATATTTGACTTCATCTTAAATTATAAGGAGTAATTTGTAACTGGTAAATCTTTATTAGACTATTAAATGTGTTCATTCATACTAAGGTCGCTTATCTCTTAGTTTCTTTAAAGTGCACATCATCTTGAGGTGATGCAGAGGATGGTGAACACCATTCAGGATTCCCACCTCCAGGTTAAAATAGCCCAAGGATATAGTTCCAGTCTATAAGAGGGTCTGTTTGCCCTTTCAGTCACCCTAATCCCAAGGCTTCTTCTGGTTTAGAATCCCATCCCAAATCCAAATGTGGAATAGACTCTGATCTTTGCCCCCTAAAGCCACCCCACTTTATCCTGATGCCTGACAGTTACCACCTCGGACCTGTTGTTTTACTCACAGTGTTAAGTTTAATAGGCATATTATTTCTTTATAGGAAGAAACATTCACAGTTCAGTCCAGTTAGCCTCAAACTCCAGATAAAAGCTCTTTTTCTTTCTAATTGCTTCTCAGGTATTGGCTGATTATGCAGTGATGTGATAAATTTGACTTTTCCCTCCATACATAGAAGGTCAGAAGCAACGATTCTTTCTTTTCTTTTTCTACTAGCCTTTACTGTTTTCTAATCTCCAGCATAAAGTGAATGAACAGATCTGTAGTTAAGGTAGAGGCCATTTATAACTTGGAAGTTAAACAATAAATTGCTTATAAACTATTGTCTTTGAGTCCCATGAAATGTAGGAATTATTGTTACCACAGAACAGAAGCCAAAAAATCTTTTTTTTTTTGGTTTTTGGTTTTTGGTTTTTGGTACTAGGGTTTAATCTAGGGCCTCGCAAATACAAAGCACACATACTACAACTGACCAGTATTCCCAACTCCGTATTTCAAAAGTTGGAAATAGTTGTCTTTATTGCACTTCAGCCAACAGCAAGCCAGGGGCAGCAATATGTAAATATAATGGGCCATACCTAAAATTTGGTGGTGGTCCTATCATTCAAGGTGGCCTGATAACTTAAGAGTACAGTGGGTCAGAAGACCCATTGTTAAACAATCCTGTTCTCTGTGTGTGTGTATGTGCATGTGTATATACACACCCCTGTATCTTACAGTTCTAGCTTTCACATATGAAGGAAAACGTTGTCTGAGAGGCCTACAAGGAGGCAGGAGAGGAAGAGAGAGTAATAGTGAATAATATTGAAACACAGTGCATCTGTGTATGAAGACAGTATAACGAAATACACTAAAAGCTGTTGAGTAATAGGGGAGCCAGATGATAGAGAAAGTAATAGCAGTGTTAATCTGACTGAAGTACATATATACATGTATGAAATATCAAGGTGAAGCCTCTTGAGCAGTCAATATACACTTTAAAAAATGAAGGACAGGAAGGTAAAAACAGGTCCTGTCCAGTGGTGGGTACCAGTGGGAGAGTAAATGGAGGAGGCCAAAACTGGTGATGTGCTTTGTATATGTGTATGAAAATAGAACAATGAAACCTAATAGAATTGTTCTAAGAAGGGAAGGGATGAGTGAGAATGATGGAGATGAATCTAATTAAGATACATTGTAAGTACATATGTAAGTGTCAAATGACTCTTTCCTGTACAACTATTATATATTAATAAATTTTAAGACACCTTAGTAAGAATTAAAAAAACATATCAGTTGAGGGCTAGGGCTGGGGGGTATAGCTCCATGGTAGAGTATGTATTCTTAGCATACACAGGGCTCCAGGTTCCATCTTCAACAAAAACCTCATCAGCTATCAATTACTAACTTTAAACCAGAAGCAATTACTAGTCAAAATGTATGGTTTTCATCTCCATTTGAGAGGTGGGCTGTAATAACATTACATCGAATATGTAAAGCTTATTGTCCAAATGGGAAATACCTTAGCCTTTTCAAGAAAAACCAGATTGGACGTCATAGCGTGTGTACACCCGTACTTGAAATACAAGGTGAGCATTTCATTTAGCTGTATATTGTCTTAAAAAGAACTGCTGATGGGTTCCTGTTTCTTCCTTAACAATTTTTTTTCTCTTTTTTGTTAACTAGCATAAATTGTACAGTGGGGTTTCATTGTAATACTTCAGTACGTGCATATGATGTATTACTATTACTGTTACCTTCCCTCTTGCCTTTAACAGTTTTAGTGGATTTCATTATGATATTTTCGTGTGTGTGTATGATTTTTTTTAACTAGCATCTTGGATCCTATTACAGAAGAAGGAGTGGTAGGGTTCAGCAAAAAAAAAAAAAAAAGTGAAATTTTCTGCATGGTATTTTGTGCTCTGGCAGAGCCCATAAAAAGCATCTAATATGAAAACTTTGCTGTGGGAGTTTTTTATCTCCCCCCCCAAAGTTCATTTTGGTTTATCTTTCCTTTGAACATAAATGCATTGTCTCTCTAACCTCCAGCCTTTGAAGTGATTGTAGACAAAAACATTTTTCTCCCCCAGTGGAGGTCAAAATGCTCACTAGTGATCAAAAATCAGAGGTCAACAAGCTGCTTAAATTTCTGATGAAAAGGTTTAAAAATAAAAATTAAGCACTACTACCTTCCTAGTAATTGTATTACTACTTCCTGTATAAAAGAAGCATTACTGCTGTCCTAGTATTAATAAAAAATTTTCCTGCAGCACAGTTTATTATTGATTTTTCAGAAACTGTCTCTATAAATAATTTCACTTATTTCCATGTATTATTCAAAACAAAAATCAAAATGTTCAGTTTGTGAGATTACATCCGGGTAAAATATTTTTGTACATACAAATAAATATTTACTCTTAGAGTAACATAGTGTTTCACTTAAAGGTGGAACTAAAGTTTGGAGACAGCAGGGTATGATCTTAGCTTTGGTGATTCCCTTTAAGGCAGTGGTCTTTGTACAGCATCATTTTAGTTTTTCCCACCTGAATGAATTTTTCACTTGCCTCTATTTCTCTACAAGGAAACCCTAACTATTGTTTGTTTATCCTGGCCTAAGCAATTTGGTGGCTTTCAAAGACAACACAATCAAAGAATTTTAGAACTGGGGAAGATTAAAATACAGGATTGAGAAAACAGCCTTCTTTGCTTCAATGGCATGTGTACAATGGCCATTTCCCAGCTGGCCAGGAGAGAGAGCCTGCAGCAGCACACAGCTCAGTTGTGGGCCTGCCATAAGGGGCAGTGGACCCTTGGCTGGCAAGAGATGGAGGCTGTGGGTGATGGAGGAAGTCTTTCCAAGAGCCCTTTGAAGCTCACTCCCAAGATACCTCACAAGAAACTGCTATTCTAGCGTATTAGGTCTCCAGGAGAGTTAGTACTGTTCATTGTTCTTATGCTACCTGTCTACTTTTGGGTCTTTAGAGGATAACATAAATTTCTAACAGGAATACAGGGGTGAAAACATCTTTACCTCTTATCCCAGACTGGAATTACAGGCACAAGCCATGGCACCTGGCTTCTGTGAGCTCTTTAAGCAAGATTTCTCCATGTCAATACATGTATATTTTTATATAAAAGATTGTTATTAAATATTCTATTTACAGTTCTTTATACTGACTTAAAAAAAAAACCCAAAAAGGCACAGTGCCACCAATTTACCACAACTACTTTCACTTTCTCTGTTAATAAGTTAATTAACATTTGCCACCACAGTGCATACCTTTGTATCTTTTTTCCTCCACATATAGTAAATTGCTTAAAGCCAAGTCTTGTTTTTAACAGAGGTGATGCTTTATTTCATCATTGTTCATGTTCCTTCAAATCTGAAGCGGTGAAAGGGATTAAGTGGGTGACATGGAGGAGAAAATGAGCATGCACTAGTGTGCTTCCCTCCAGCCACTGCTGTTCCTCGTTCCCAGGGCCTGTAAGTCCCAGAGGAACTGATTCTACTATTGGTAGAATCAGGAGCCCTAAGCCATTTGTAGCAGAAGGACCTCACAACAGAAGAGCAAAATATATACAATTCTGAATTTCCTTTGATAGAAAATACAGTTCTTGACAAATTAAGTTCCCAGGATGCATAAGAACACTACATTGTTCTAGATATAAAATTAGTATATTCACCAAAGTATGGCAAGGTCAAACACAGATAGCCAGATCCCAAACAGGAAGGGGGCTATTAGAATATTTTAGTGTGATAGATGACTCATTGCTCTGCAGGAAAAAAGGTCTGAGTGTACACCAGCTTAAGAGTTTCCACTCTCCCTCAGTTCCTTAGGTGCTAAGATCTACCTTGGAAGCCCTTGTTCACCATTTACTAGCATAGGAGGCTTCTGATTTTAAAAAAAAAAAAAAACCTGTTTAAAAAGTACCTGGGGACATTCATACTGCCATGGCTTCTTTTGTAATTAATTTCATTAATCAACTTTTATGTGCATTGGACTAAATCCCAAAGTAGTATCTTAACAGTTTTGAAAAACGCCCAGCCTTAGCCAATAACGTACTTCTGACTGACAAATGACATTACTGATGTTCTCTGCCTAGTGCATGGAGTCCACTCAGAGTAATAGAAAGAATCAGTGGGAAGATGTGAGAATCCGACAATATGACAGCTTTCACAGATGACTGCAGTCTCTCCAAGCTGATATCACAAGAGGCAAACAAACACTGCACAATCCCAAACTTCTCAGTGTCTTTCAGGGGAGCCAAGACTGGGTCTTCCAGGTCAGAGACCCCGTTGTCAGACAGAGTGTGGAGCTGAAATGACAAATTTAAATTTTAAAATGCCATGGAAAAATCCATGTACTTAGACGGTAATGCACTTTTCAGTAACTGGTAAAAACTAGCTGAATAATTGTTTTTAAATTCACCAAATGAGGAGGAAAACCATGAAGATGTAACAAGATACATCTTCAGGCCTGATTTAATCCAACCCACCTGCGGTCCTCTGAATCCCCACTCTCAATTTTTACTTTCTATACCCACTAACTCCAAGAGATGAGAAAGGTCAGGATGTGACATCCTCATACGCCAGTATCAGGGCTCACCTGTTGTTTTATAGAGACATTAGTATAATTTAATGCCTGTATACAATATAATCAAATCAGGATAATCATCTTCGTTCAACAGGAATTGTTTCATTTTAGAATGTCAAACTCTTCTGATTACTTTGGAACACATCAGATTGTTTTAACCAATAGTTACCCCAGTGTGTTAAAGAAGGATCAGAAGTTATTCCTCTCTCTGTGATTTGGTGCCCTTTGTTGAACTTCATTATTCTGTTCTTCCTCCCCACTGCCTTGTGTAGCCTCTGGTGACCGTTATTTATCCTGTTCTGTGAGACTGGCTGGCATGTGTCCACAAATGAGTGGGGAGATGTGCTGTGTCTATGGGGAGATTAATCTCCTTTGGATACACACACACACATAGTATGAAATTGTCAAATCGTATTTGGTAGCTCTGTATTTAGTTTTTTGAGAAATCTCTGTACTGTTTCACGTAAGTGCTAACAGTATGTAAGAGTTCCCTTTTTCACATCCTCACCAGCATTACTTATTTTTTGATGATAGCCATTTAACTGGGGTGAGAGAATCTCATCATGGTTTTGATTCATATATTTCTGATTAGTGATGAACATTTTTCCATGTGTTTGTTATTTATATGTCGTCTTCTGAGAAGTGTCTGTTTAGTTCTTTTACTTTGTGGGGGTTTTTGTTTGTTTTTGAGACAGGGTCTCACTATGCAGCCCAGTCTGGCTTCGAACTCGTGATCCTCCTGCCTCAGACTCCCAGGTACAGGGATTACAAGTGTGCACCACCATGCTCAGCAGTTCTTTGGCCCATTTTTAGTGGGATTCTTTTGTTTTATGGTATTCAATACTTTGAGTCCCTTTTGTATTCTGGATGAATCCTCCATTAGATGAATAGTTTGCAAATATTTCCTTGTGGCAAAGGATCGTTTTGATGTATTGAATTTGGGTACTATTTTATTGAGAACTTTTGCATGTGAGTCTAGTTTTTTGTTGTATCTTTGTCTAGTTTTGGTTTTAGGGTAGCTCCTTGTGAAAAATATTTGGTAGAGTTCCTTCCATGTCAGTTTTTTTGGAGTAGTTTAAGAAGGATCAGCATTAGTTCTTCTGTAAAGGTTTTGTAGAATTCAGTAAAGCCATCAGGTCCTGGGCTTTTTTTTTTTTTCTTCTAGATGATTTTTAATTACTGCTGCTTTCTCACTATTCATTATAAGTCTTTTTAATTTTTTTATTTCTTATACATTTGATTTTGGTATGTTGTGTATATTCAGGAATTTATCCATTCTAGGTTTTCCAGTTTTGAAACATATAATTGTTTGTAGTGATTTCTTGGATCCTTTTCTTTTTTTTTTTTTTTCTTGATACTGGGGTTTGAATTCAGAGCCTTGCACTTGCTAGGCAGGAGCTCTACCACTCACCATGCCTCCGGCCTGTGATCCTTTGATTTCTATGGTGTCATTTGCAATGTCTCTTTTTTCCATCTAGAATTTTACTCATTTGGGTCTTGTCTTGTCTTGGGTAGTCCAGCTAATGGTTTACTGGTTGTTTTCTTTCAAAAACAAAGAAATTTTATTTTCCTTTTATTTTATTATTCATATGTGCATACAAGGCTTGGATCATTTCTCCCCCCTGCCCCCACCCCCTCCCTTACCACCCACTCTGCCCCCTCCCTTTCCCCCCCACCCCGCCCCCTCCCTTTCCCCCCCACCCCCTCAATACCCAGCAGAAACTATTTTGCCCTTATCTCTAATTTTGTTGAAGAGAGAGTATAAGCAATAATAGGAAGGAACAAGTGAAAAACAGAAATCTTGTTTCATTGGTCTTTTTTGTTGTTGTTATGTTTTATTTTTAGTTTTCATTTTACTTGATTCTGTTAATTTTGGGTTTGGTTTGTCCTTGCTTTTCTAAGTCTCATTGTTAGGTTGTTTGAGATCTATTTTTTTTTATTTATGCAAGCATTTATTGCTATAAACTTCCCTCCCAGTGCTGCTTTTACTGTAGCCCACAGATTGATATATGTTGTCATTTCATTTGTTTCTAGAAATTTTTTATTTGCCTTATAACTTCTTCAGTTACCCATTGGCCATTTGGAAACATGTTTTTCATTTTTCATATATTGTATACTTCTCACTCTTCTTGATTTTGATTTGTAGTTTTATTCCCTTATGGTCTGTTAAGATACATTATATAATTTCAGTTTTGAAAATGCATTGAGACTGATTTGTGTCAGTCTATAAGCCATTCTGGAGAGTGTTCCATGTTAATGAGAAGAATGTGCTTTCTGTTGCTGTGGGGTGAAATATTTCTGTTACTGTCAGGTCCAATTGCTGTATAACATGGTTCAGCTCTGATGTTTCTTTAATCTTGTGTCTAGATGAACTGCCCATTGGAAAAAAAGTGAAGTTCCCCACTATTACTGATTAAAATCTATCTCTCCTAGTCATATTTGGTTTATATATTTTTCTGGTCATGTTGGGTGCATTTATATTTGCAATCATTACATCTTCTCACTGAATTGATCCTTTGAGTATATATATTGGCCTTCTTTGCATTTTTAATTTAATGTCTTTATCTGAGTATGGTTTCTCTGGCTGACTTCTGGCATCCATTTTGATGATACTCTGTTTTCCAGTCTTTCACTTTTATTCTTATATGTGTCTTAACCTGTGATGTGAATTTCTAGTAGTCAGTACATAGTTGGGTCTTGATTTTTATCCACTCAGCCAGTGTTTGCCTCTTGGTTGTGAATTTAAATCTATATATATATACACACATACATATATATATTCACAGTTATTGATAATAGGTGTAAACTTTCTCCTGTTAATTTGGTTAAGTGGACTCTGCTCGTTTTGTATATTTTTTGTTCTTTCCACCTCGTTTTTATTTCTGTGATTTTGTTGTTTTCTGTCATGCCAAGGTTCAACTCTCTTCTTTCTCTTTCAAGTGTCCCTTCTTCTAGTGAGTGTTCATATTCATATATTTTCATGATGGTAATTATTCTTTCATTTCTAGTGTAGGGTTCCCTTAGATATTTCTTGTAGGGCTGCTTCGGTGGTGAGATATTCAATCAGTTTCTGGTTATCTGAGAGACACTATCTCTCAGTTTTGAAAGATAATTTTGCTGAATATAGTATTTTTGGTTGGCTAGTTCTTTCATATCATTCTCTTTTCCTTCTGGTTGTTAAGGTTTCTGCTGAGACATCTGTTAATTTCAACAGGGTATTCCTTTCCGTTTAACTTGACACTTTTCTCTTGCTGTTTGTAAGATTTTGTCATTGCCTTGTATTTTTGACAATTTGTCTGTTATAATATGCCTTGAGAAAGGTCTTTTTTAATTGAGTATAATGGGAGTGTTTTGAGCTTCATATATCTCTGAATATTTGGGATATCTTTGGCTATCATTTCATGAAATTGCTTTTTAATGCCTTTCCTCTTTTTCCCCCATCTGGAATTCCCATGATACTCTTTTTTTTTTAATTTAATGTCTCATAACCTTTTTTTCCCCCCCTTTGGTCAAAAGAATGGTCCTCAATTTCAGAAATTCTTCTTATTCTAGTCTGTTGTGGAAGCTCTTGTGTTATTTCATTGATAGTAGTTTTTAGCTCCAAGATTTCTGATGGGCTCTTTTTAATTCTCTTTGAATTTTTTTAATCTGTGTTCTCTTGAATCTCATTGTCTTTCCTCAGGATTATTTGAAATGCTTTTCAAGCCTTTCACAGATGTTCTTCAAGATGTCATGTTTCCTCTGTCTTTACATTGATGTCTGTGCATCTGGTGTAACTTTTATTCTTCCAATTTTATGAAGCAACATTTGTAGAAAAAGTCTGTTGTTTAGGATGTCAGTTGGATAGGTGCTTTGTCTTTAGTTATACATGAGCTCAAAAGGGTAGCCATTGTGTGATTTCTTCTTTGACTCATATCAGCAGTGTCTGAATGCCTCAATAGTCTAGACTGCAGAAGTAATTGTATGTCTTTGCAGTGGACATAGACTTCCAAGGGTGTGTCTTCAGACTCCACAGTTAACTCCTGAGAGCACCAGTCCTGGTGGTGTAGTATGTGGAGGGGACTATCCCTCAGGACAAGCACAGTTGATGCCAAAGTTTGTGGGAGGTGCCTGGGCCTGTGGACCAGCTCTCATGGGTTAAAGGGGAATATAAAAGGGACCTTATCTAGATTCCATTGGGGTAATTACAGTTGCTGGGGTTTAAAGTACTGTTGGCCACTTTTGTAGTGCAGTGAGATTCAGGTGGTACCTTCTCCAGGTCCCAAGGGGTAAGCACAAGTGTTACCCAGACTTTCGTGATTCAAAGACTGTGATATGGAGATGTTCCCTAAGTCTTGCAGGGTATGTGCAGGCAACATTAGAGCTGCTGGTGCTGGTATCATGCTCCTGGACATGTGGGACATGGGGAAGATCTTCCCTTGGTCCAGTCAGGCAAGCCCTGGTGGAATGAAGCTTGTTGCATTGTTAGCCATTGTCCTGGAGCTAAAGAATGTGGATGTGAACTACTCCCCCGCCACCACCCAGGGACAAGCTTGGGTGGTACTGAAGCTTTGTGCACCAGAAGTTGCAGTCCCTAGACAGCAGACTTTCCCTAGTTTCTTTCAAGTAGGTACAGGTATCAGCGGGAGTGGATTCCTGGAGCTGCAGGATTTTGCTGTGAGCTTTCCCAACTTCCAATGGACAGAAATGGGTATAGTCAGGGCTTGGCAACAGTCCTAAGGTTATGGAGCTCAGCTGGGAATTTTCTCAACTCCCAATGGCTTTGCCGTAGTGGCTATAGTCATACAGGAGCTGCCCAGCAGTGCTTTCAGAGAAGCCTGTTGCTGGTTTCCATTAATGGCCCAATCTGTAACTGAAAGGAAAAGCTTAATCTTGACTGTGGGGTTACACTCATAATTACCTAGCACTTATTCTTATAATGACATTTCCAGGGGGCATCAAACTCATGACAGTCCTAAAAGAGGATGAAAGAAGCAATGTCTCCCCAAGACAAAGCAGTCCTGGTGAACCTGACACAAGCATGGACTTGTTATTTGCCATGGCAAATGACGAGGTATTGGACCCCATTCGTGTCATGTAGCTCCAAACCTTGGCCATAATTCTTTCCAAACTGTGGAAAGCACATTATTTGGAGTCTGGAGATAGGGTTGGATTTCTAGTTCTGCTGGTCAGTTCTTTAACAAATTCTTTCCCTCTGAACCTCAGTCTTCCCATGGGATGGACTTGTGCAGTGTATAAAAAGTGGGGTTAAGCTGTCATGGATGAAAAAGCTGGAGGTGTTTTATCAGCTGATAAGAGTCTACCCTTCCCCATCAGTTCCCCTCCTATCCCTCCCAAGGTTCTACCCAGGAGCCTTCTTACCAAGTAGCACAGGGTGGGAATAATCTGGAGTTTGCAGCAAGTGCCCAGAAGAGCTGTGGCATTATCTGGCATTTCTGCAAGAGACAAAACTCACAGTCTGTCAAAAATTCATTAGGCCAGGTGCCAGTGGCTCACACCTGTAATCATGGCTATTCAGGAGGCTGAGATCAGGAGGATCGTGGTTCAAAGACAGCCCAGGCAAATAGTTCATGAGACCCTATCTTGAAAATACCACCACAAAAAAGGACTGGTGGAGTGGCTCAAGATGAAGGTCATGAGTTCAAGCTCCAGTACAAAAAAAAAAAAAAAAACATGGGAACGGGGTGCAATGATGAACTCCTGTAAACCCAGCACTCAGGAGATTGAGACAAGGAGGATCACTAGTTTAAAATCAGCATAAGCTGCATAGTGAAATCCTGTCTCAAAAAAAAAAAAGTTCATGGGAACACAGCCAGCCCCTGAATGATACCTAGTTTATATTTTAGTACCTTTCCACCAGCAGGGTGGAGGAAGTGCTCATTAATTTCTGAATAAATGAACAGTGTTAAATGCACAACAAAATCCTTTTTGAAAACAGGTGTAGGAATCCAATATGCCTTGACATTCTGTTTGCCAATCAGGGAGAACAGCACAAACTGTGGCAAAAGAGAATCAGCATGAAAAAGCAGAAAGACCTTGTGATCTGTGGTAGAGGGTTTGAGCCCTCCACGTAACCAGGCTCTGGCAGTAGGAAAGCATCTCGGTTTCCTCATTTGACTCCATAAATCTATGGGGATTATCTTAGGGGAGGGGCATATGTCAGAACATTGCATAAACTACAAAGGACTCCACCCAAGTCCGCCATCATTTTCAGGAGGAAACTTCAGTATGAGCTAATCAGGCAGCAGAGGCACCAACGGCAGGAGTTGGGACCAGGCTGTGCAAGGCTGGGGGTGCACCAAAAGGGCCCTGCCAACCCCCAAGGAAAGGAAGTCCACGTCAGTGTCACTCAAAATGAATATTAAGTACTTCCAGAATAAAAGAGGTACAATTCCTATAATGACCCCAATCCCTGGGGCACAACCTCAGAGCTGAAAAGGCAAAAAGTCACCCGTTAAACCACCTGGGGACAGGGGAAAGGGCACTGTTCATGAACTGCTTCACACCTGCATCCCTTAGCAGCTTTACTTGGGAAAAAAAAAAAAAAGTGCATGTCCCTGAGCCTGTAACCCGTAACCCGGAGGACAGAAGAACATGGTTCAGTCCCATGAGAGGGCAAAGGGCACTTGGAGGAAGGGGGAGCCAGGGGAATGTCCCTGCCAAAGAGCCCCTCATCCTGCCTTCAAATGCAGTGTGTACATCTGTCACTGAGAGGCCCTTTACCCCACACAGGAAGATAACAGAAATATCGTGTCCTAGAGGAAAGGTGAAGAGGTTGGGGGGACAGCTCAGTGGTAGGGAAGTTTCAAAGCATGCACGAGACCCTGGGTTTGGTCCCTAGTACCATGGGGAAAAAGGCCAGAATTAAGAAACCAGCCCAACCTCTGCTGTGACTGACGTGTAGATGACATCACAGTTGGGAGAAAAGGGCAGCTGAGGCTTAGACACTGGCTGCAAAGATTGGGTGTACCTAGACTTTACCACCTCTGACCTCCACTTCAGAAAGAGCAAGTCTTGTGAACTGAAACTGCCAGGCTCGGGGAGGAGGCTGTGGTAGTATTTGGCAATCTATAGCTAGAAGGGTTTTAAGAAGTAATAGGGGTGGTAAGGAAAGGCTCTCACGTAAGGAAAGAACTCTGGCCTGTGGATTAGCTCCTGGCAGAATGCCTGTCCTCCAAGACTAATTCACTGATGTTAATATTGGGCAGAGTCTCTAGTGGAGTTCCATAGAGCTCTCTGATATCCTGTCCCAGTCAATCAGGTGATTTAGAGCAAGACATAGGGCACATATTCACCAATACACAGACCTGAAGGACACATTCTGATGAATTTTTTGGCAGTACTGGAGTTTGAGCTCAGGGCTTTGCACTTGCAAGGCAGGTGTTCTACCACTTCAACCACACCTCCAGACCTCTGTTTTTAAAAAGGTGAAGATTCCCAGGCCTCTGTCTCTGCAGTACTGGGGAGGATCACCAAGCCCTCACTTGCATCCCTTGAAGGGAAGCTGGGCCTAGCAGGCTGGGCTGGGCACTCATGTCTTCCAAAGAGGGAGCAGGAAGCCCAGCTTCCTCATACGGCCACCACCAGTCCCTCTGGCATGCCAAGTCTGGATGGGTGAGGGAGAGAGGTAGCAGGCAGGGTCTGCTGTTCAACAGGAACTGGTAACTGCTTTCTTCAGAGGCCACTTTAGAATGTGTGCAGAAGCCGTGGAGCTGCTGGGGCCAGTCACAGCCCTGTCTCCATGCCTTGCGCATTGGGACATGGACCCTCTGCAACAGGGGCTGCCATGAACTGAGGCAACAAGTTTGCAAAGAAGAAGGGAAGGGTCAGAAGGACCAGAAGAGCTGGAGAGAGAATTGCCAAATGAAAGTCCCAGTCACTCAGCACTGCCCAGGCTCCAGTGTGTGTTGGTGAGAGGAGACCAAGGGCCACCCCTCCCTGGGGAAGGAGATCTGCCTCCAAGAACAAAAGAGGCCCAAGTCAGACAAAAAGGCCTGCTTCTCTCAGGTCTAGGACTCTCCATCTGCCTCTACCTCTTAGCCTCTCTGGACTAACAGGAGGGAACCACATTACCAAATCTTCCACACTTATTATCATTTGTGTCCCAGAAGCATATATAGAAAGCACAATTTCAAAAGGCCAGCAGTCATCTCTCTCTTTTGCCTTTGTCTCCATACCTGATAGGGCACTGACCAGGAAGTAGGCTGTTGCAAAGAGCTTCTGGTTGCTGACCTCATCCTGAGGGCCAGGATGCTCACCCTGCACCATGCACCCCACTAGCTGCAGAAAGGCAGTCAGGTCCTGAAGCTGAGGGGGCTTCAGCTCACCCATCACCAGTGTGGCCTGTGGGGACCAGAGGCCACCAAGCATGTCGTCACACTGTAGGGCAAGGGGAGAAGAGAAAAATGAAGGCTATGGTGAGGCCTCTGATCCTACACACACACTATGCTCTCCATCTTCTCCCAGGTAAAGCAAGGCACTGCACCCTTTTCTATGTTCTGAAGTTACTCATCCACAGGGTTAAATTTCCTCATAAAGAGACGGTAAGCTAAGCATTGATCAAGTACAGCATGGCTCTACAGAGGGGAAGAGCATGCAAGAATTGTTGGGTAGAACCTTCCAGACCAGGGCAATGTCTGTTAGGTTGTACCAGAGACCAGGAACAGATGCAGAACTGATGAAGGAATATAAAAGCATCACTCCTCATGGTCCTCAAAAATTAGCCCTCTAAACTTAGCATGTTCCCAGCTGGGCCCTGGGCAGCTTCATCCATCCCTGCAGGGCTAGCTGTGGGGTGGGTGGCCCTGCTGGGTGAACAGGTTCTGGTCATCCTGCTCCAGTAGTAGCTCCTGCATCCAGGTCCACTCCCCACCCACCATTTAGACAGCCTGCTCCAACAGGGCTGCTGATGCTTTCTCCACAGGGGACTGGCCTGACATTTTCCTCTTGGTAAGAGCTATTTTAGGAGGTAAAAGTCACAGGGTTTTTGAAACATTTGTGTGTTCCCTGGGCTGGGTTCTGCATCCTCTGGATGCAAAGGTGTCCAGGCTGTTGGACTATTCAAACAACTGCAGGCACTGTTACTGGTAACTAAGCTCTTTTAGCACAATCTAATTTCAAATTATTCTGAATGCTTTCCTGGAAACCACACAGCATTCATGAGGTTATTCCAGATCCCTACAGAATGTGAAAAGCAAAAAGACAAAAAGCAAAACTACAATACAGAGCCTTCTTTCGCACAAACATTTCAAGCGGATAGGGGTGGGCAACTTCTGGACCCCTCACTATCTGTACAACTAAACTTAAGGAGCTTGTTCTTCCCAGGAATCCTACTGTAAAACAGAAACACCCACTTTCTCTGTGCCAAATAGAATGGGTTGACTTGGGTTCCAATGTGTAACCGCCTTGTGAATAGGGACCCCCAAAAATATATGTTCACCTGCATTCTCACATTGGGACTTTGTCTGGAATAAGTATAGAGGTAAGTAAGGTGAGGACAAGATGAGATCACCCTAGATTAGGGTGGGCCCTAGACCCAGTGGTGGATGTCCTTAAAAGACACCATAAAGGAGAGGACACAGAGCCAAGTCCTGGTAGCTCACGCCTGAAATCCTAGCTACTCAGGAGGCGGAACTCAGGAGGATCACAGTTTGAAGCCAGCATAGGCAAATAGTTTGCGAGACCATACCTCGAAAAAAAAACCCTTTACCAAAAGGCTGGTGGAGTGGCTCAAGGTGTAGGCCCTGAGTTCAAACCTCAGTACCTCAAAAAAAAAAAAAAAGAGAGACCCCAGAGAGAAAGAACATGTTAAGATAGAGGCTGAGATTGAAGTGATGCAGCCAACAGCCACCAGAAACTGCCAGACAGCAGGAAGAAGTCTTCCCTAGATCTTCCAGAGGGAATGGGACCCTGCCAACTCTTGGATTTCTGACTTCTGGCTTCCAGAACTGTAAAAGAATAAATTTCTGTTGTTTTAAGCTCCAACTTTTCAGTCATTTGTTGCAGCAGCCCTGGAAAACTCATGCATCCCTCTCTGCCTGACAATCTGCTACCTTTCTGCAGCTAGGAAACTAAAGATTTAGAACTAAGAAAACAGACAAGGTTTAGTGTTACGAGGTAGGAAAATTTAACCCAATTTCATTCTAACCCAAAGCCTTTGATAAGTGGTCTAGCCCAAGCACAGTTCCAGATGAAAATCCTGTCTGGAGATGTCCCCGTCTCACCACTTGCTCCAGGGCCACAAGGAATTCCTCATCGAACAGGACCACCTGCAGGAGGTGGTGCAAAGCCACCTGCTGCTGCTCAGACAGTTCCGTGAAGGGATGGAAATTCCTCTCCAGCAGGGTCACTGTGAAAACAGAGCAGACCCAGTGTTGTGGCTGCTGTGCGTGGCTGGCGATGCAGCAAAGCAAACACTTGCTTATACCTCATCTGTCCCTTTACAGATGTGTCCAGCTGCAGAGTCAGCCATGCAACTCAGAAATATAGTCCATCAAGTTAAACACTAGCCTGCAAAGTCCTACAAAGAGGGAAGGAGGAGAAAGACGGAAGCCCAGGTTTGTATTTCAGGCCTCATTTTTCTTTGATGGCTCACTAAGTATTAAGTCTGATCAATTATATCCTGGAAAAGTCATTTAGCCTCCTTTTCAGCACGATTCTGTTGAATCAGTTCTCACGGCTGAATTACCAAATGTAAGTCAGTACTTTTGTGATGCATCAGAGCCATACAAATTCCAAAACACATTCTTTTTCATGTCCTTTCTTGAAATACACTGCAGATTCTGTATCCATCATGTTTAATGCATATTCCAAAGGGGCTGACACTCACAACCATCCATCTTCCTTCCTCCCTCTCTCCCTCCCTCCCTCCCTCCCTCCCTCTCTCCCTCCCTCCTGCTCAAGATGAGCACAGAGTCTATCTGCAGTATGCCTGGCCACCCCACCCTTAGACTCTTTTCTTTTCTATTTTAAACACAGGCAAAAGCTTCTAGCAAATTAAGCCCAGTGGAAATTTGGCGGGAGGGGGGGGGGATTTTTTTCTGTCTGCAACAGAAAGCCCCAGAGAGAAAGGGACTTAACTTCTATAATGTGACACATCCAGAAACACAGCTAGAGCTTTGCCAGCCCTGGCATAAAGAGAAGAGCTGTCCTGGTTAGTCTAGGATCCGAGGACACAAAGACCAGGCCAGTCCCCACCCTCCTCTTCCCGGGCACATCCCTAGTCAGTGGGAATGGCCAACTCACAGGGTGATCATGTGGAAAGGACACAGTGATGGCTGTGGCCTGTGGACTTCACTGCAGTGCAGCTCCAAGTTGTGGTACCACAAGGATGTCCTTCAAACGGCAGCTAACAGTCCCATTCAACTAACTCAAGGGGAGAGACAAGACTGTGCCTCCATTCCCAAGTGTTCCAATGCTGACATTTTGTGACAGAAACAACATCATCTTTAAAGTCCATCAAGGAGTCTCCTTACTTCCCAAGCCAGAGCATATTCTGAGCCATCCCTCACTCTCTGTCATAAGCTCTTGCCTAATTATTTATCCCCACCCATCTCTTTCCGCTCCCACACCCCACCAAAAAGAAACTAATTTTTAAAACACAACACACCATAGGGAGCAAAGAAAAGGTCTGCAGGCACTTAGGAGTCCGACCCCTCTTCCTCAGCACCATGTGACTTGGGCCACTGACAAAAAGCTTCCAAGAGCTTCCATTTTGCAATGCCAACAAAGCATTTCTTGCCTTGGCAGTGAAGCCTGGGATACAGTGAAACAGAGGCAAAATTTGGGATCTCTATTCCGCCTGCTGACTGGCTATTCTTAGCAGTCAGCAGCTGCCATGGCTACAACGAAGGAAACTGCCAGGCCCCTGACTGCTTCATCCCCAGTCTACCACCCCTACCCACCCAGGGTCCTCTCCCCAACCCTTTCCTCAAAGCTCAGAATGGAGATCCGGCCTTCCCCAAGATCCAACCAAGGGGAATCCTGCTGAGTGGACCAGGGTTAGAGTTGAGTGACTCTCTTTTCAAATGTCTATCATGAGTCATTAAGGACTGCGGCCTGATCCTGTAGGCCACATCACCTCTTGGAGTACAGGTTTCATTTGGCCACCAACTGGCCCATCCAACACCTCCCCCCACCCCTTTGCTGGCAGTACCTTGTTTTAAAATATGTAGCAGCCCATCCTTGGAAGATGTCTTGTGCTCACCACCATCCGGCACATCCATGAACGCAAAGTCTCGATAGGCCAGGGGGTCCGGGAAGACAAAATTGACTCTGCTTTCATGCTCAAAGCCACCATGCTTCTCTTGGAGGAGGCAGAACTCTGCAGTGTTGGGGGAAAAGACAAGCCAGGCACAGGGTCACCCTGGCCTGGGCACATTTTCTACCTGCCTTCAACCTAACCCTGTTAGGGAAGAAGACACACCACCTTCTTCCCATACAACTTCCTAACTTCATACTGCTTGACCCAAAACCTGGCCCCTCTCTACCTGTGCAAAAGCAATGGCTGTTCTGCACACCAAAGCTCTCTGGGGCACACTCTCTAAGAGACAGGAAGCCATCTTTCACATGCTGGGCATATTTTCCCATCCTGATGTCAACAAACAGCTCTAAACAGACAAGTAAAACCTACCATGTCCAAGTCAAACAACTGGAGAAATACAAACACTCATAATTTTAAAGAATTGTTTGGGGCAAGAGCAAGGCCCTGAGTTCAAACCCCAGTACCACCAAAAAGCTTGAATATTGGTGGGGATGAACGTAACCAGGTACATTGTAAGTATATATGGAAATGTCACAATGAAACCCCTGGTACAACTAATACATGCTAATAAAAATGTTTTTCTTAAAAAAGAAAAACAGTACATTTGGGTGCCCAGCAGTTATTACTTTTTTCAGGGGTTCTAACTTAAATTTTTCTTTATGAGTAAAGAGAATGATACATGCAATTTAAAAAGGATCTATTGATTTCTGCAATGATATGAACACGTCACAAACATGTAGAGTAAAAAAAGCCAGACACAGAAGAATACATCCTTCTGGGGTGCACTCTCTATTTACATACAGGGTGAATATATTTACATAAAGGCAAAACCACTCTTTTTTGAAATGCCTTAATGCTTAGAGGTATGGAGACATTTACAGATGAATCAGTGAAGTCCAGGACTTGCTTCAAACTATCACGTGGGAAAGGAGGGAGGTGGAGACATGGAGTCATGAAGTGTCCTGACTACTGAAGCTGTGCGGAGGGTACATGCTTGTTCACTATGTTATTAGCTCCACTTTTGAATATGTGTGAATTTCCCATAACAAAATGGTTTTTTTAATAAGAAAAAGACATGTTTCTTGGGACACTTCCAATGTTGAGAACTCAGTAAGACACCTGAGCTGTGGGTAAAAAGTGGCTATTAAGATGTTTTTTGCTAAGAAAAATGGTGAGCTCACAAATCCAGGTTCTCCCTGTGCCTCTGTGTCATAAATTTGGGCACCTAAGCAGAGACTAGAGAATAAAAATGTGACAGAGCCTGAAATCACATTTGGTTCTTGGCTGATGCCTCCATAACCAAAGTCAGATTGACATGGAGAAGTATTCATTTCCTACAAGTTTTACATTTCACAGGAAACCTTCATAAGGAAACAAAGACCTGAAGAATGTTATACCTGAGTAGTTTTGCTTTGCTTGTTTGTTTGACATTTAGGGTTTTTTTGGGACAGGCTCTGGCTATATAGTCCAGGCTGGCCTCCAATTCACAATCTTCCTGCCTTAGCCTCCAGAGTACTGGGATTACAGGTGTGCGAACATATGCCTGGCTCACCTGAGTTATTTTATTCTAGGTTTGATTATGAATGGAGTCATGGAGAAATAGGATAGGACAAAGAATATGGCTGACAGCGCTGCAGCAAGACGTGTGTTCATATTTCTCTCTGTGTCTGTGTTCTTGGGGATGCGGAACTTCTTCCAGCAGAAACAGGGCACCTCCCCTGTAAGGTCTGCAACCTGCATCAGGGGAGGTCAGAAAATCCTTCCTAAGTTTTGTCTCCTGCTTCACAGGGAAAAGTCCGAGTGACCTTCCTGCTTCTGGCAATTCTTCAAATTCCTTCACTTTAGAATCCTTGGGGGTCTCTTGTGCTAAACCCCATCACAGTGAGCAGATTTCATGGGCGTGGCCTAAACCAGGCAGAGTACAGACAGCCCTGGGCAGGAGGAGCAACCAGCGCAAAGACAAGGGGAGGGCACGTGTTTCCAGGTGGTGGGCTAACTTTGGATGATGAGAGGGAAGGCTGGGGACACATTTTGAGGCAGACTTGGTCCTTGGAACAGAGGAGGAGGGGAGTGAAATGACCAGACTTTCAAACAGTCACATTAGCGACAGTGCTGGGATGGAGCAGGGGAGCTGCCGGGAGTGCTGGTGGGAAGCAGGAAGGGCCGGAGTCACCAGTGGTCTGGAGAGACGTGCACACGGGACACGGGATTGAAGGCTCGCACTGGAAGGGCGCGCGAATGCCACTGTGCAAAAGCGCAGGGCGGAAGCTCACGCTAAGGGCGTTTCTGGTTAGCCTAAATCGCGCCAAGGGGAGCTGCGCTGGGAGGACCGGGTCGCACTGCCGCGGTGTGGCTGGGGCAAGGCTCGGATTTCACGTTTCAAAGGACAGCAGGGTCACTGTCCACGGGGCTGAGCAGCAAGCACCCCCTTGAGGCTTCTCAAGGGTCCTCTGGCCCCTGCAGGTTTGTTTCCAAGGCTGAATTGGAAGATTCTGTGGCAAAATTCTATGCACAGATGGGCAAGAAATGGAAAAAATAACAACAAAAAAACCCCACGGAGCTTGTTTGCAATCGGGAACCCAATGAGTCACACTAAGCAAGGCATGACGCTGAGGGAAAAGGCCTGTAGGAAATGAGCCAAAGGGTGGCAGGCTATCCCCAGGGAACCTCTTCTCAGCACACAATGAGTTTATTTTCACAGATACTGAAGCCACCAAAGATAAAAGATTTGAAACTGAAATGCAAGCAGGAGAGCCAGGCCACACAAGGCTGTGTGTCCTTCAAACACTCTTCTAAGAAGAAAGAAGTCCTTCTGGGAGTGACAAACCACCCCAAGAGAGCTGTAGGCAGGACAGGAAGGAGCTCTCTGCCTGTCCTCAGAGTGCTCACGGGTTTCCTTTGGTATAGACTAAAATTTCAAACATATGGAAAAAGATGATGACAGGTAGTGATACTGCTGTTAGCAAGACTTGGAATCAACCTAATTGCCCAATGGATGAAGAAAATGTGGCACATCTCCATAAAGAAATACTATTCGGCCATTAAAAAAGAATGAAATCCTGTCACCTATCATTTGAGACAAGAATGAACCTAGAGGACAAGCTGAGTGAAATAAGCCAGACACAGAAAGGCAAATGCCACATTACCTCGCTTCGGTGGGAAATCTAAAAAGTGCTGTTATCACCAAAGAACAGGACAGTAGGACTGGGGGCGTGGCCTCGGCACAGATGGAGGCTACACTTAGCAATAAGGTGTGTATTTCAAAAAGCTAGAGGGAGTTTTGAATGTTCTCACCATAAAGAAATGATAAATAGGTATGTACCCATGTTGATTTGGGCCATATACCATGTGTACGTATATTGAAACATCAAATTGCATACCAGAAATAAGTACAACTAAAAAAATAGTTTACTTGAAGTTTGCTGAAAGCTTGGGTCTTCAGTGTTCACACACACACACATCTTAATTATGTGAAGTGACCTATGAGTTAATAAGCTTGATTGTGATAATCGCTTCATAATGTATATGTGATCTCAAATCAGCACACTGTCCACCTTGCATATTTACAATTTTTATTTGTCAATTATACCTTAAGAGAGCAGGAAGACAGTGATGTGGTGGCCTGCCAGCCACCAATCCAGCTGAACAGGACCCCAAGGCACCTGTGTTGGGCTGAACCACACAGGTGCGTGTGCGACACTGCTGATCACATGTAGATGCAGGAACGATCTACCCATGATCACAAGGCATTTTGTTTGGAAGCGAGTCTTTCAAAGAAAGAATTACATAATAATAATAATAGTATTAATGATAATAATTAATAATGCCACACATCAGCAACAATCTACCCAGAGGATGTAGGTGGTACTTCCTGGGGTTCTTGAACTGCAGCTGTTCCTAACCCCCTACCTCTCTAGACCAGTTTCTTAAAACTGACATCTTCTGTTTATGTCACTTCAGGCAATCACTTCCACTTCCCAAAACGTGGCTGCTTGTGCTGAAAATCAGTGAGGGAGGCTGGATGGTTTCCTTCTATGTCCTACAGATGCTCAAATGCCCATGAGTGTCCCGTGTCACATTGGGTACTTTGCTCTGTGTCCCTGTCTTCATAGCATGGGGGCCATGTGCATGTGAAAGCCACCTTGTGGAAGACTCACTCATCTGTAACCTGCTTCACTGGAACAAGGAGGGAAGAGCAGGAGACAGCAAGAGACATGTGCGTGGTCCATCAGGGCACACGTCACAACTCTTCTACTATAGAGAATGCCAACGTGCACAGAAAAGAGAGAGAAGTATAATAAATGTTCCTGCTGACCAGCTGAAGCAACTGTCACTCCCAGCCATACCACCCTTCTGTGCATATGTCCACTCCAGGCCACACACACTCCACTCACACCATTTCACCTATGAAATTTCAGTATAAACTTCTAAAATATAACTTTATAAACATAATATGATAATCATACCTAAAAAGGTCAACAATTTATTATACATTTACTCATTCGGGTTCCCAAGAAACAATTGGAGGGGCTGGCAGAGTGGCTCAAGTGGTAGCATACCTGCCTAGCAAGCATGAGGCCCTGAGTTCAAATCCCAGTACTGCTAAAAAAAAAAAAAAGTCCAAGAAACAGTTGGGAGACTTTTCTTGGGCTCAACACAACCTCTTCTCATTGGGAACAAGAGGCAAGCAGACTTGAGCCTGTTCAGGTGAGCAGACATTAGCAAAACAGAAGCCCTTATTTGCTTGGAATGACAATGACATGCTCATGACAGGCAGAGGAAGGTCAGGTTCCCTTTGGCTTCCTAATGGGGAAGGAAGGTAGGATAACAGCAGTGAGGATGGTATTATTAATAGCTAAGATGGGACAATTAATAAGTGACCACTGTGCTGGGCACTTCCCAGGCCTTGTCTAGCTTAATCCCTACCCGAGCCTGTCAGGGAATGTCTTTCCCTTTCCAAGGTGGGGCGCGAAAGCTCTACCAGGTTCAGCAGCCCCACAGAAGGTCATGGTGCTGGGGGTGACACCCAGCTGTCTGATTGCAGAGCCCATGTGCTCACCCCTGCCCTGCTGACATCTCCACACTGACGTCTTGGGAAGAGGCAGGCACTGCTCCTGGGTGTCCCTCCCCAACACTCTCCACCTCCCACCCCAAGGGCTGCCCACTCTCCATGGCCCAGGTCATGGGCCACTCCTAAATTCTTCTGCTATCTGCTGTCTCATCCCTCTCACCCTATGGCCGCTAAGCAGAAGGGTCTTCTGCTTGTGTGTGCCTTAGGAGAATGTGGGGTCTCTCAGCAAGGAGCACTCACCAAACTGCCCATCCTGTTTCACGTATAACTCGATGATGCCGTAGGCGATGGTAGTGGCAGCTGGGATCTCCAACACCACGCTAGAGTCCTGGATGACATTCCCATTCTCCATCGCTGACACCTGTGGGAAAAGCACCCTGCACCCTGCACTCAGACTCTCCCTGGCTCCTTTTCCCCTTCCCACTATATCCAGCCTCCTGCCTTGTACCTAAGGATGCTGGGAAAATGTCCATGGAGTTGAGTGGGAAAGAGAAACCAGCAGCGGCAAGGATTTTAAACCTTGATGGCGTCACGATGCATTACACATACTCCTCAGGCAGAGGCCAGACTGGTGTCAGAAGAGTAAGACTCCACAGTACAGCAAGGCTAGATCTTTGGTAATTCAGGCACCACATAACTACATTTCAGTCAGCAATAGACTATATGTCACATTGTATCAGTGGAACCAGAGAACTCCTATCACCTGGTGACATCAGCGCTATTGTAACATCGTAGCACAGTGCATTGCTCACACGTTTGTGGTGATGCTGGTGCAAATGCACACCGCACTGGCAGAAGTATAAAAGTATAGTGTGTATAATTATGCACAGAATGCTTGATAATGATAAGTATACTGACTGTGTTACTGGTTTACAGGTTTACTATACTTTTTATCGATATTTTAGAGTACACTTTTTTTTAAATGTCTTCTTTTTTTGTGATCCTCCTGCCTCATCCTCCCGAGTTCTGGGATTATCAGGTATGAGTTACTACACTGGCTGTACTCCTTCTTCCTTAAGACAAAGAAGCACTGCAAAACCATATGCTGTGTTAGGGCAGCAGCAGCCTCATACATCTCAGGTTTACCTCGTCTCTTGATTGCATCAAGAAAGCCACGTTGAGTGATCCATCACTTAGGTCTGTGTAAGGTTAGGCACTCTGTGACATTTTCCTACCAATGAAATCACCTACGATGTCTTTCTCAGAATGTAATTAAGCAATACCTGCTTAAATATGACAAATAAGAACAGTTCCCAATTCTTTTCATCGAGGGTTATGAAAATAACTTTGATATCCTAATGAAAATCCAAACGGGGCAAAGCTTGGCTGGGAGAACCAGACTGAGTTGCTCACACTCCTGTGGATGAGACTCCATGCTGCTAAAAACAGGGAGAGGCAGTAGGGAGAGGCTGGAGAAGAAGCAGGGCCTATAAAAAGCTGGGCAGGAAAGGCTGGGAAATCAGGCAGAAAAGCTCTGGCCTTCAAAGACTTGCAAATATGAGCTTTGCCACAGTCTATTTGTTGGCCAGACACTGGATACCAGATAACTTTTTTGAGCAACTTGATTCTAGTCAGAGTGTATTGCTGTAGGTCAAGAAATGGCAGCTGGGCTCCTGACTCCCTAGGGCCCCTGGACTTGGATAGGTGGTGACCATAAGCAAAAGTGTCAGCAGGGCCAGCCTAAGCCATCTCCCATTGGACACCTCTCTCCCCATCGCTGTTCAGCCATCCATCCATCCCATTCCCAAAGAGTCCCAGCTCCAGACTGATATCTGTACCTCCTTCCCAACACAGTCATGAAGGGTCCTCTACAAAAGCTAAAAGGAACCGAAAAAGTACATCTCTAAGAAAACACCAGAAAACACAGCAAGCTGGATGGGAAGCAGTTTGGGGTTGATGGAGCTTTCTTCCTACTCTAGTACCAGCTCAGCTTTGTAAGACTGTAGTCTGGTCTGCAAGAAGAAAGATAGGTGATTGATAGATAGATAGACTGACAGACAGAAAGACAGCTTGATCTTTATTTGCCCTAACTCAAACAACAAAGGATTTGGGGCACCTAACACCAAAGTAATCATTTTGAGAACTCTGGCTCCAAGGTGCTCTACAGATTCCCTGCTATCTGGTCCTACTCGTGCCCATTTAATCTACTTCCCATTGAGGGTGCATCACACTGTCCTGAGGGAAAGCACATGACCCAGGCCTGCCTGGCCAGTCAGAGTGTCCTGTTGCCAGGTCCTGGGTCTGCTTTAGGTTTAGACGTGACTCAATGGTCTGGTGAAATTCAGCCCTAGAATTACAGCAGATCTAAAGAAAGCCTGAAGCTGGCAGCACCACAAGGAGTCAGGCCCTTTTGAGAGACAGGGACCACAACATCCGAGAGCCCTGGATCCATCAGTGACTGAAACCAGGTTGCCTCAAACGTTTCAGTTACATAAGCCAGTAAATTCTTGTGCTCACATAAGCCAGTCTGAGTTGTGTGTGTGTTTGCTTACTACAGAAAGAATTCTTTCTAGTGAAAATACCACCCATAGAAGCCCCTGACCAAGGACTCCCTGGCCAGGCCCAGCCCAGCTACTATGGCCCTGACCCCACCGGGCCCGGATGGACACACCTGCACGATCTTGGTTTGAATCCCCACCATGCCACCACACTTCTCCTCGATCTGAACGTGCTCAGATATCACACACTTCTGTGTGGTCACGATCTTCTGCGTCAGCACACACAAGACCTCATTCCTCCTCTCCAGCACCTGCTGCAGCAAGGGGCCCTTCAGATTTATCCTCCTGAAAAAGAAAAATGGCCATGAGCGGCCTAGTGCCTCAAGGGAGGTCAACACAGGGCAAATGCTCTCCTGTCACACAGCTGGTGGCTGAAGACAGATGACAAGTGACTTAGTTGATTTCCTGGTGAAAAGAGGGGGCAGGTTACCCAGAAAGGCATCACTAAACTCTCCTGAGGCCTCTTCAGATCAGCTCTAAGAGGACAGGCTGGACACCAAAGGGACACTCACAGTCAAATAGCAGTGCTAGGTTCAAGGAGGAAGACAAGAAAACCACCCCACAGGCAACCGCAGTCCATCTGCCTTGGACCCTGGGGAGCGGAGGCAAAATTCATCACAGGTGGCCTAGGAAATACAGCATCATTGGGGAAGGGAGGACACTGGTGACCTGCAACCTCTCACAGAGAGAGGTACAGGCTGTAATACAACTAGTGAGGAGGAATTAGATTTGAACTAAAAGGGAGCTTCCAGCCTGACTGTGAGACAAATAAAACCTCTCAGAGGTTTTCCAACATTGTACAGATGGAGACACGGAGGCCAGCCTGGTATGGATGGCTATGGCAAACAAGCAGAGACCTTGGGGATCTCCCCCTACACACACACACACACACACACACACACACACACACACACACACACACCCAGCCACTTAAAATTCTGTAGCGGTTACAGTTGCATCTACAGGAAATGATATCATGCTTAGGAGAAAATGAGGAAATAAGCTCCCTGGAGACCTATGTCTATAAAGTAAGCAGGAGAACAGAATCAGAGCTGGTGTCAACAGAAGAAGAATTATAGGCTCATTCTGGGCTTCTGAAGCAGTTCAAGTTAGTCACATGCAAAGCTCAGAACCCCGTCCTAATTCCACACTGGGCAGGGATTAAGCACACTCGGCCTTTCCAGTCCTCAGAAAGGACCCCTAGCTGGAAGAAGTAACTAGAAAGGACCCATCTTGACATAATAAATAACCTTCCCAAGGTGGAAACATGACCCACAGGTGAACAAACATACAAACAGTGACATACCCACGTAAGAGGGCATGCAGTTCCCACATATGCTACCACATGGACAATATGCTAAGTGACTTAAGCCATGTATAAAAGGACAAGTACTGTGTGGTATCATGTATATGAGATAGCTGGAACAGGCAAATGCACAGTGATAGAAGACTGGAGATTAGCAGGGGCCAGGGAGAGGGAGGATGGGGAGTAACAAATTGCTTAATGGCTAGAGTTCTTGTTTGAGGTAGTGAAAAAGCGCTAGGGCTGGATTGTGGTGCACAGTCGTGTGAACGTGCCTAATGCCATTGACTTACATGCTTAGTAATGCTTACCATGGCAAATTTTATGCTATGTTTATCTTACCACAATAAAAAACGAAAGCCATACCAAAAATGTGGTCAATTTTAGTAGTAGTCAAAGAAAGGCACATTTAACAACCTTTCCTTCCCTTCATATATATTTTTTCATAAAATTATTGAATTATTTTCATAAAATATATGAAATATATATATGTATATCACAATATAAATGTGTATTGGTCAGGGGCACACCTGTAATCCCAACACTCTGGAGGCTAAAGTAGGAGAATCTTGAGGCTACCCTGGGCTTAAGGAGAACTTGTCTCAAAAAAAAAAAATGATCCTAACAACAAAATTGCTGCCCAAGGGCTCTATTTCCAGGAAGGAATATAGCACAGATAGCTGGGAGTGGCCCTCACACTCCTACACTGAATCACATCACCTCTGCAGCTTGGTTTCTCATGGATTACCAGTGGTAAGCTGCCTGCCTTGCAGGGTTGTCTCAGGCTGTAGATGAAAAGCTAGAAAATGTCCAGCAGAAGTGCCACATAAGTGCTCCAGCCAGGTTCCCACATTCCCCATGAGGCCCACGGAACAAAGCCACCGTGTTTGCACTTCATGGGGGATTGTGGACCAGTTAACTGGGTGAGAGATACACATTCACATCACTCCTTTGCTTAAGAGCCTTCCATGGCTACACCTGTCACAATTACTCACCCAGGCTACATGGCCTCTGCAATCTAGCCCCTGCCAACCTTGGCTTCAGACTTATCCTGCCTCAAATATGCCAGATGCGTGCCCAGCCAAGGCCTTGGCACATTTCCCTGACTGCCACACCTCACCAACACATCCCTCACCTCCTTGGGGAGGTGTTCCCCATGCACCCTGCATAAAGCAGCACCCCTTATGTTTCTGACTCATTGCTTGCCTCCTCAGTCTAGAGTAAACTCCACAGATGTGACCATTGTGCCCTCTTGTGTACTGCTATCTCCGGGATGGATCAGTAGCCAGTGCACAGGAAGAGCTAAGTAATTATTTTTAGAACAAATAAAATCCTGTCTCTACCCTCTTTTTCTATTTGTTTTAATGAATGTGTAGTATGTGTGTGCATCCATGTGTGAAAGACAGACAGCACATGGAAGATGAAGAAAAAGGAGAATGGATCCCCAGGTTACCTTAGCAAATAGTAGGTAGGTAGATCTCTTCCCTTTTTCAGCCATTGCTGAAGTACCTATGGCCAATATGACATTCAGTCCCTTTGTGATTTTTGATCACAGCAGGAGCTATAAAAGACATTTTATGGTTCCTTCCCACATTTGCAGGAACATCACATCTCCCCTTCTTTCCAAAAGGCTAAGACAGATGTTCAATACTTCATCCATGCCCATCCAAAAGGATCATGAAGTTCAGGTTGTATGAGGACAAGCTGGCAAAGTAGCCTGGATGTACCAGCAGAAATACATCCTCTGAACAGGTACAGGGCATTCAGTGGCAGGGTGGGTATCACTGGAATAAAACTGGACGGAGGCTAAAAACATCCTTAAACAGAAAGCGAAATTTTGCCAAGTAAGAAAAGAAAATTTAAGGAAGAAATAGAGAAGATGTAGGAAAAAGTAATATTATACAACCTTCATTAAAAATGATAAAAATGTAAAGGAACATGTATTTCAAGGAGAGTAAGTGGTCCCAATGCCCATCAACACCTACATTTGCCAGTAGGAACTAGGGAAGGTCTTCTTCCCTGCCCACACTTCTGAGTCTGCACTTAATTGTGCAAAAGCCTCAGCATCAGCCACACTTGTCCTTGGGGACCAGAAGAAGATTACCTCCATGTTCTGCAGCTCCAGGCCAATAGGCTTTATCTCTATCTGAGCTAGCTGCACACCTAGGGACACCTACATGACTGCAGATATGAAAGGCACAAGCCCCAGCATCACTCCTGCTCAACTCAAGAGACCTAGGAAGGTCTCCCCCAAATTGAATGGGGCACTGGTACCAATATCACCAGCACAAGTGTTCCTTGCACATGTCCCAGCAGACCTAGAAAACATCTCCACTGTAATCCATGGATACCTGACAATAAGTACTGGGGGCAGAAGCTCTTGTCCCCTGGGACCTGGAGAAGGCACCATCTGTGTCCCACAGCTCCATGAAAATAGCTAAGAGCAATACAAACTCCAACACTAACTGCAATCTCCCCCACAGTACCTAGGAAAGATCCCCTTTGTGTTCCAAAACCTCGTCTGAATTTACCAGAGCAACAGAACTCAGCACTACCTGTGCTCATCCCAAGGGTCTTGGGAAAGTTCTCATCCCAGTGTGTGCCTACAGACTGTGGCTGCTGGTGCACCAAACCCAGATATCATTTATATTCATCCTGAGTCACATTCTGTGACTCAGAGATCATGACCACTACCCTTGGTATCACTTGAGCTTGCCATGAGGGACCTGGGGACAGTCCTAGCTACATCACCCACCACTAAGACTGTGGCAGCCACCACTATAGCCCCAGTGCCATTAGGGCTTGACTTGGTGGCATCACATACCTTTCGAAGCCCATATCCGCTACAAAGTCATAGAACTACCTTCATAAACTACTGTGATCTAGACTATTGCACTCAGACACTGCTGACATAAAGATGAAGAAATCACACAATCCCTATAACTAAACCCAAAACATGTATCCAACTGAGGTCTTCTATCCCATCAAAACAACAATAAAAAGCTATTTATTTCATAAAATTAGAAGAAGAAAATATTGTCTATGATGATGTGCAGACAACATAAGAACACAAGAAAACAAAAGGAAACATGACACCTCCAAAGAAGAACAATTCTCCAGAAATAGATCTCAGATTAAAGAAACTCTATTAAATGCCTAAAATAAATTTTTAAATAATGATCCAAAGGAAATGAAAGAGACTGCAGATAAACAAAACAAAGAAATAAGAAAAAAAAATCAGATCCTGGAGCCAAAACTTCAACCAATGAATACACACACACACACACACACACACACACACACACACACACACATACACACACACTAGAGAGCTTCCACAACAGACTAAAAAGGAATTTTAAAGAATGAGGAAAACTGCTGTTAGAGTGGCTCAAGTGGTACAGCGCCTGCCTAGCAAGTGTGAAGCCCTGAGTTTAAGCCCCAGTGCCTTCAAGAAAAAAAAAAAAAGAATGAAGCAAACTTACAGACTTGTGGGACACCATTAAGCAAGCAATCAAATTTTCACATTATAGGAAATACAGAAGGTGAAGAAAAGGAAAAGGCTCTGGATACCCATTTCACTAAATAAGTACCAAAGCCTTCCTAAAACTTCAGAGATATGGACAACCAGATACAAGGAGCTTAAACTAGACTCAACTAGACTCAATCAAAACAGACCTTCAAAACGTCAAAGAGGATCCTGGAAACACCAAGAAAAAGGTGTCAAGTCATACAGGAGGGAATGCCCTTACAGAACATTTCTCAGCAGAAATCTTAAAGGCCAAAAGAGAAAAAAATGGGACATGTTGAAAGAAACATACATTAAAAGAAAAAAATTGCCAATCAAGAACATTATACCCAACAAAATTATCCTTCAAGACTGAAGCTCAAGCGGTAGAGCACTTGCTTAGCAAGCACAAGGTCCTAAGTTCACCCTCCAGTACTAGGGGTGGGGGAGGGAGGAGGGAAGCACACTGAAGAAAAAATGGTCTTTCTCCAGATAAGCATATGTTACATTAGGCTACAAATCAAGTCTCAATACATTTGAAAAAATGTTTTTTTAAACAACAAAGGAATAAAACCACAAACCAAAAACAAGAAGAATGGAAGACATATAGATATAAGGAAATTGAATAAGATATTCCTAAATGACAAATGAGTAAGAAATTGAAGAAACCAAAAAGTAAGATAAAAAAAATTCCAGAAATAAATGAAATGATAACAGAATACATAAAAATCTGTGGAACAGAGCAAAAGCAGTTCTGAAAGGGAAGTTTATAGTAATAAATGCATGCATCAAAAAAAAAATAAGATTTCATACAACCTAACGATATACCTAAGGACTTACAAAGGAAGGACAAACGAAACCCAAAACTAGTAGAAGGAAAGAAATAATAAGGATCAGAACAAAAATAAAAGATCAATGAAAAAAAGAGTTGGTGTTTTAAAAGGATAAACAAACCAAGCCTTGTATGCACATATGAATAATAAAAGAAAAATGAAAAAAAAAAAAAAAAAAAGACTGAATATTTCTCCATATATGAATTTGACATTAAGATTTCAGCTTTTGTGAATTATTTCTTCAAGTTAATTTATGGAGGTTGTTGTAATTTTTTTCCTGATCTATTTTAATGGTCTCTTTGTAAAATAACTACAGTTATTACAGTTATTGTCAGAAATATTTTCCCCACTTTTTCAATAAACTTATTTAGGATGAAAAAAAAAAAAAAACAAATGATCCATGAGAAACGAAAAAAAAAAAAAAAACAAAACTGACATTTAGTTAGACAAGCCAAGAAAAAATAAAAACCCAAATAAATTAATCAGAGATGGAAATGAACTTATTACAACTCATACCACAGAAACACAAAGGGTCGTAACAAACTGCTATGCACATTATATGCTACAAAACTGGAAAATCTAGAAGAAATGGACAAAATCCTGAACACACACAATCTCTCACAATTGAATGAACAAGAAATAGAAAATCTAAACAGATAAATGAGTAATGATACAGAGGCACTAATTTAGAATCTACAATTTAAAAAAAGTCCAGGAGCCAGGCACTGGTGGCTCACGCCTGTAACCCTAGCTACTGAGGAGGCAGAGATCAGAAGGATCATGGTTCGAAGCCAGCCTGGCCAAATAGATCACAAAACCCTGTATCACAAACGCCCCTACAAAAGGGGTGGCAAAGGTTGGCAGAGTTGCTCAAGTGGTAGAGCTCCTCCTTAGCAAGCATGAAGCCGAGTTCAAACTCCAGCACTGAAAAAAAAAAAGTCCAGGACCTGATGGCTTCACTGCTAAATTCTACAAAACAGTTAAAGAATTATTTGCAATGCTTCTTAAAACATTCTGAAAAATTGAAATGGAAGGAACTCTACCACACTCTTTCCAGAGCCAGTGTTACAGTGATACCAATATCATTCAGTTACAAGAAAAAAGTAAACTACAGAGCTTTGTCCCTGACAAATATAGATGCAAAAACTCTCAAGTAAATACTAGCCAACTGAATTCAACAGCAGATCAAAAAGATCATATACCATGACCAAGTGGGAATCATCAAAGGGAGGCAAGAATGGTTAAACATCTGAGTTAATAAACACTATACAACTCATCAACAGAACAAAGGACAAAAGCCATGCGATCATTTCAACAGATGCAGACAGAGCATTTAATAAGATTCAACATCCCTTCATGTTAAAAACGCTCTACAGATTAAGTATAGAAAGAACTTACCTCAAGCTACTAAAGGATATAACTGGAAAATCCACAAGTAAAACCACACTGAATGGGGAAAAGTTAAAAGCACTACCTCTACAGTGGGGAACAACACAAGGATGCCCACTTTCACCACTTGTCATGTAATACTGGAAGTCTAAGTGAGAGCAATAAGGCAAGAGAAAGAAATGAAGAGCATCCAAACCAAAAAGGGAGCAAGTTAAATTCTCTATATTTGCAGATGACAAAATTTTACACATAGAAAAACCTCACTACTCTATCAAAAAGCTGTTAGAACTTATAAACAAATTCAGTAAATTTGCAGAACATAAAATCATAAAAACAACAGTAGTACTGAAATTTAGAAAGCAACCACATTCTCAATTGCTACAAAAATATTTTAAGAATAACTAAGGGAGTGGAAGAGCTCTATAATCAAAGTTACAAAACACTGATGGCACGTGGCCTTGCCTAGACCTGTTCTGAGCACGGCTTGACACCCTCTCATCCCACAGGGTCTTCCCACTGTCCCTCTCCTCTGCCACGGCCACAGATTAGCAGGACCTTTTAGCTCACCCCTCAGGACTCTATGGCCTCTGGCAGATGCCAGTTGTTCCCCAGCTTGTGGGCTATGAGCTAGAGAGTGCCAGGTCCAGAGGAGCCCTGTAGCCCTGCCTGCTTCTGCAGCCATCCAGGCAGGTCTGTGACCCTACTACATGCCCTGTGGTTGACGGTCACAATGGATGGGTGGGACTGACCCCAGCTTCCAGGGGACGGTCACTGTGCACACCAAAATGACATAACTGAGATGCAGTAAATAAGTGACAAAGCCAAATTTAAGAAAAAAAAATCCTAATGAAAAACATTATAGAGGACGCACAAAAAAAGTGGAATGGTATTCCTCACTCATGGGTCAGAAGAATCAATATTGTTAAAATTATCATACTACCCAAGTAGTCTATAAACAGTATAACTTCCACCAAAATACCAATGTCTTTCTAAACAGAAACAAACAAAATACCCTAAGTTCATATAGAACCACGTAAGTTCCAAAATAGTCAAAATGATCTTGAAAAACAAAAACCTGACTTCCAAACATACTACAAGTGATTGATTCCAAGATGGCAGATTACAGACACCTACCACATTCCTGTGTCTCCATAAACCAGAAATAAAACCTCAGGTACATGGCTAATAAGGAAAGGTGTACAAGTTAGTAAGCCCAGGAAAGGCACCAAATAAAAGTGGTAGACAGGAAAACTCAAAAAATGTTGAACTGTAGATCTATAAAACAAACAAAGAAAACACTTTACTCAAGCAAACCCAGAGTGGCTCCTCGGAAGTGGGGCCTGATCTGCTCTATCCCTTTCATACTTCACTTGTGGCAAGAGCCACCTAAGTGCAAGCTGGCCAGAAAGAAGCCAACTAGCCACTGAGTCCCCCTGCCCAGGGCAAAAGGCAGTCACAGGAAAAAGCAAGACCAGTGGAGAACCGCCCCCAACCAGTTGCATCCTTAGACCCAACACTCAACCCAGCATATATACTACACACAACTGCCCATGACTCTCTCTGCAAGATGGCCTAACCAGAGGCCACCAAGCTTTGCTGCAATCTAGTGGAAGACACCTGGGTCTACCACCTAAGACAAAGGGTGCAGGAATACTGCCTACATCCTTAAACCCACTGCCCAGTACAGTGAATATATGAGTATACAACTGCACATGAGTCTCTCTGCAAGACAGGCTGATTAGAGGCTGTCAAGCCTTTTCTCAATCAACTAGAAGCCAGCAAGCTCCTGGGTCACTTGCCAAGGGCAAAAGGCACAGGAGTGAACTGGCTACATCCCTAAACCCGCCACACAGCCCAGAATGTACACAAGTGACAAAAGCAATTCATCTGTCACTCTGCAGATGAAACATCAAATCAGAGGCCTAGGTGGAAAACAAAAAAGCTGGCTGTGGACAAGCCAGAGTTGCCACTGAATCCCCTATACATAGCAAGGTGTGGGATACAAAACTTGACACATTTAACAGAGTGCTTGCTGACCCACCAACCATGCTCAGAGTCCCCCCACCCACCCCTGATACTTCACACAGCTGGAACTGCCCCACCCCACCAGAACCCAGCAGTGGGACATAGCTGCCCCATCCTACAGCAGCCCAGCCCCTGAGAATTGCTGCTACTTCATAGGACCTGTCCCACCTCACCCCAACCACTGACTCTTGTATAGAGTGCTAACCCACCATGGAACACTGCATCCAGGTTGCACTCAAGCAATCCCTGGCCCAGAGGGGATACATGAGTAAACACAACAGGAGAACCACAGACAGAACACTGAGGACAGAGGCTGTGAGGTAACAGCTACTGAGTGGAAGAGCCAACCTGGCATGCACTCTCCTCCTCAATGAGGAAGAAATATCGACTTTTATTTTCTTACTTCTCTTTTATAAGTTTTTTAAGTAGTTTATTCTATCTCCTTTTCTTTTTATATTTTTTATTCCTAATTGTACTATGCTTTTGTAATCCCTGACTATAAAGTCTTTCTCTTCAATAAACTATATTCCCACAAACTATTATTGCATTTACCATCACCTCACATACTTTACCCTCTTTTTCCCCATCTTTCTTCTTCCTTCCTTCATAAATCTCTTATTTTTTACTACCTAAATTTTAAATCTTACACCTATAAGATTTTTTCTAAACCCCTAACATACCATATAAGAAGCAGAATCCCTTTTCATATAATGTTAGTGGGGTGTAGATGATGTCTCCAATTATTTTTTACTTCATGTAAGTATTTGGTTTGGTTTTAAATTGATGAATTTGCTGTTGCTGAGTAACACCTCCAAGCCAGTGGGAATAAACAGTACATCAACCTTGCTACTACCCAGTCCTGCCAGAACACAGAGAATAATTCAACTGGAAGACTTCAGGTGATTAAAACCTCCAACCAGGGCTGGAGGAGTGGCTCAGTAGTAGAGTGCCTGCCTACCAAATGTGGGGTCCTGAGTTCAAATCCCAGGACCAAGTTTAAAAAAAAACTCCAACAACCTGACCTCAGATTAGCAAATCTTAACACAGAAACACAAGAAATATAAAAAGACAAGGCAGCTTGACTAGTCAAAAAAAAGGAAAAAAACCACACAATTTGCATGATAATAAAATGGATGAAATCTCAAATATGAAACTCAAAAGAATATTAAGAATGATAAACAAAATTAAATAGGACATGTATAAACTTCTCAATGAATTCAAACAGAATACAAAGTAATGAATTCAAAGAGTCTATACATGAACAGTTGAAGAAAATAAGGAAGGCAATGCAAGATATGAAAGAGGAATTCAATAAAGATCTAGAAATTCTGAAAAAAAATCAAATTAAAAGAGAGGATGAAAAGAGATACAAGCTAAAGGCATAGAAAACATATTAAATAAATAGCAGAAAATTTCCCAAATCTTGAGGAAGAGATGGTCATCCAGGTAGAAGAGGCTTTCAGTACTTCAAACAGGCAAGGACATAATACAGCCCCACCCACCCCCACACACATCATATTATAGTTAAAATATTTTGCATACAGAAGAAGGAGAGAATATTGAAAGATGCAAGAAAGAAGTGCCAAGTCACCTATAAAGACAAACCCATCAGAATAACAGATTTCTCAAAAGAAACTTTAAAAGCAAGGAGGGCATGGAAGATCTATTTCAATCCCTGAGAAAAAATAATTGCCAACATAGATTACTGTACCCAGCAAAGCTATCTTTCATAATTCAAGGAAAAATAAAAACCTCTGTGATTAAAAAAAAAATTAAAGCAATTCATGACCACTAAACCAGCACTACGAAGATACTTAAAGTAATCCTATACCAAGAAGAGGAAGATAAACACAATCATGAAAAGTTGAGAAAGGTTAAATATCACTAGAGGAGTGGATGACCAAATGAGGGAAGGGAAGAATCAAACACTATTAAAAAAAAATGGCAGGAATCACTATATACTTTCAATAATTCTGAATGTTAATGGTCTCAATTATCCAATCAAAAGGCATATATTGGAGGTTGGATTAGAAAACAAGACCCAGGGCCGGCATGGTGGCTCACTCCTGTGGTTCTGGCTACTCAGAGGTGGCAAGCAGCAGGATCAAGAATCGAGGCCAGTTAGGGATAAAAGTTAGCAAGATTCTATCACAACCAATAAGCAGGTGTGATGGTATGTGCCTGTCATCCCAGCTACATTGGAGGTGTAAGTAGGAGGATCCCAGTCCAGGATAGCCCAGGCAAAAACACAAGACCCTAACTGAAAAATAATTAAAGCAAAAAGAGCTGGGCACTTGACTTGAGTGGCAGAGCACCTGCCTAGCAAGCAAAAGGCCCTGAGTTCAAACCCTAGTGCCACCAAAAAAAAAAATGTATTGCCTACAAGGAATATACCTCACTGACAAAGAAAAACACAAGCTTAAAGTGAAAGAATAAAAAAAGATTTTCCATGTAAATGCACCTGAAAACAAGCAACAGTAACTATACTCATATCTAACAAAGCAGACTTCAACACAAAATTAGTCAAAAGAGGCAAAGAAGGTCACTTCATATTGATAAAGGGAATAATTCATTAGGAGGACATAACAATTATAAACATATATGCACACATATATGTTTATAAACATCAGCACACATAATTTCATAATTATAATTATGAAATTATAATTATAAACATCAGCACATACAATTTCATAAAGGAAACACTACCAGACAGAAAAGCACAGATAGATATTGAGACAATAATAGTGGGTGACTTTAATATCCCACTCTGACTAAAAATAGGTCAACCAAACAAACAAACAAAAAAAATCAACAAGAAAACTTCATAATTAAACAATACTACAGATAAAACAGACATTTACTGAATTTTCAACCTAAAACCCATAGAGTATACATTCTTCTCAACAAACCATGGAATTTTCTCCAAAATAGATTATATTTTAGGATATAAGGCAAATCTTAACAAATACAAGAAAATTGAAATAACTTCCTGTATTTTATCAGACCACAGGAATAAAACTAGAAATCTGTAACAACATAAACTACAGAAAATAATTAGATACATACAGACTGAACAATTCACTGTTGAATGATCACTGGATCATTGAAGAAATAAGGGAGAGAATTAAAAAAATTCTTATAATCAAATGAAAATGAAAACACAACTTACCAGAGTCTTTGGGACACAGCAAAGGCACTGCTAAGAGGAAATTTTATAACTATGAGAGCCTTCATTAAAAAATCAGAAAGAATACAAATAAATAAGGATATACCTCAAGGTGTATCAAGAACAAGCCAAACTCAAAAGCAATAGGTGGAAAGAAATAATAAAGATCAAGATAGAAACTAACAAAATAGAGCCAAAAAGAACAATACAAAGAATCAATGAAACAAAAAGTTGGTTCTTTGAAAAGATGAACAATATTGACAAACCCTTAGCCAAACTAACCAAAAAAAAAAAAGGGGGAGAATACACAAATTAATAGAATTAGAGATGAGAAAGGGGATATTACAACTATTATCAATGAAGGTCAGGAAATCATTAGAATACTTCAAAAATCTATATTCTAATAGTCTAATAGTCTAAAAATCTAGAAGAAATCAGCAAATTTCTAGATGCATAATCTACAAAAATTGATCCAAGAAGATACTAATCATGTAAACAGATCTATAAGCAATGAGACTGAAGCAGTAATAGTCTCCCAACAAAGATAAGCCCTGTTGAATTGCTGCAGACCTTTAAAGAAGAGCTAACACCAACTCCCCACACTATTCCATGAAAGAAAAGGGGAAGGAACACTACCAAACTCATCTATGAAGCCAGTATTACCCTGACACCAAAACCAGGTAAGAATACAATTTCTTTGATGAACACAGACACATTCTCTATAAAATACTTGTAAATCAAACTCAACAACACATTAAATGATCATACACCATGATCAAGTTGGTTTCACTCTAGAAATCAATAAATGTAATACAGCACATGAACAGAACCAAGAACAAAAACTATATGATCTTCTCAATAAATGCAGAAAAAACCTTTTGACAATCCCTCATGATAAAAGCTCTGAGGACTAGTGGAATGGCTCAAGCAGTAAAAATGCCTGCCTAGCAAGCATGAGAAGCATGAAGCCCTGAGTTCAAACCCCAGAGCTGCTGAGGTGTTTGAACTCAAAAAAAAGGGGAGAGGACCTTAAGAAAATAGGAAGCATGTATGAAGCCCCAGGTTCGATCCCCGGCATCTCCACCAAAAAAAAAAATAGGAAGCCAGGCACCAGTGGCTCACACCTGCAATCCTAGCAACTCAGGAGGCAGAGATCAGGAGGATTGTAGTTCAAGGCTAGCCAGCACAAATAGTTCACAAGACCCTATCTCGAAAAACCCTTCACAAAAAAAGGGCTGGTGGAGTGGCTCAAGGTGAAGGCCCTGAAGTCAAATCCCAGTACCACAAAAAAAAAAAAAAAAAAGGACTTCAAAACAAATCTGTCCACTCTCTCCACTCATTCAATGTAGTGCTACAATTAGCCACAGCAAAAAGGCAAAAGAAAGAAATAAAAGGGATACAAAGAGTAAAGAAGCCAAAGTATCCCTATTGTAGATTTGTAGATGATATGATCCTATACTAACTGTCCCTAAAGACTCCAACAACAATTATACCAAGAAGATACTTGCACTCCCATGTTTATTTCAGCACTATTTGAAATAGCTAAAATATGAAATCAACCCAGATGCCCTTTATTGGATGAATGGATAAACAACATGTGGTATGTATACACAATAGAGTATTATTCAGTCATAAAAAATGAAGTCTTGTCATTTGTAGCAATCTAGATGGAACTGGTGGTCATTATTTTAAATGAAATAAGCCAGACACAGAGAGACAAATGGTTCATGTTCTCTTTCATTTGTGGAAAATATTAAATCAATCTCACTAGAAGAACAAAATGGAATAATGGTGACTAGAGACTGCAAAGGCTAAAGGGGAGGGAAGATGGAATGAAGATCAATATGGGGCACCAGACTATAGCATGGAAGAATTACTTATGGTTCTTTAGCACAGTAGAATAACTATTGGCTAAAACAGTCTATAATATATTTCAAAATGATGACAAGAGTATGAAATTCCTAACACACAATGAAGAAATGGAAATGCTTGTTCCCTTGATTTGGTTCTTATGTGGTATATTTATTTATTGGATTATTATAATTATAACCCCGGGTAGATATACAAATGTCACGTCTCAGTAAGAAAAACTGCAAAGATGAAAACAATAATGGTATGTAGACATAAATGCCCAAGAGACAATGCTCTGGTCCGACAGGCGGAGTCCTTAAAGCTAACAGCCAGCGTGTGCATCAATTAGAATGTGCGCTTGAACCCGCCATTTCTAGTGCGCTCTTCCAGCTATTGTACAAAATTGCATCTTCCTGCACATCACTGGAAATCCATTCGGTAAAATACAGTTGATATTGGCTTATACCACTCGAACACACATTAGAAGCAACATGGCCACTATAACCCCACAACTAGGGAAGAGGAACTAGGAAGAGGGGGGCTACTGGGAGCCATGTGACTGTCAGATTGGAAATCACTGCCCTGAAGCATGGCCTAACAGAATCCACTAAAACGCTGATGGTGCTTTAAGCCAGTGTCAAATTGGTGGAAAATGAAAACCAACCTAGACCATCTCCATTGCTTAAAATTCCTATGTCTCTCCAGAACCTCCAACCCAAGAAGGCAGCACCTCTGGCTGGATTGGAGCCTCCTTCTACATCTGATGACAGGACAGTCCTCAAGGCTTGCAGGAGGCCTAGAAAAGCACCTGTGAGGCCCCTGATGGGCAGACACACTGTGGGACAGAGAACAGAAGCAGATCACCGAAGGACACCACCCCAGCTCATGCAGCTACCCTGGAAGTCCTTGACTGCGCTACAAAAGCAGGACAGGGCCAGGACAGGCAGGTATCTCCCCTATAGAGCACCCACATTGCTGGGATTGTCTCCCAGGACAGTGCTGCCACCTTTTGGAAGCTAAATGCCGGACAAATGTAATCATCTTCAGTTAGGAGATCCCACGGAGCCAGGGGAGAAATAATTTTCAGGGAAAATGGATTGTTCATTTGACTATGCAAAACAATCTCTGGAAGAATTCCCCTCCCATCCTCAACGCTGTCAGGCCCCAAGCAGCCTCAAGAGAGATACAGGTGCTACCCTGGAGACAGGGCACTCTTGGATACAGCCTAGAACAGCTCAAGGAAGCTGGTTCCTGGCCCGATCTTCCCCAGAGCAGGAATCACCATGCAACAGGGTTCCCCTAGGCCCAACAGGAGGGCAAGCTAGCCATGTTTCCATGAAATTGTATACTTTATAATCTTATGTATCTTGCATGCACTGCTAACAGAGTTCAAGAAACAAAAACACTTAAAATCTTGGTTTAGAGGTTTCCAAAATGAGGACAACAGACTCAGAAAGGTTGAAGACATTAGCCAAAGTCACGCAGCTGAGAAACCCAAGTTGATCTTTTGCAAGGTGGGCGAGGGCACCCTCTGGTTGAATTAGGAGCTCTACCTTCTTCTCTTTCAACTCCGGTTTAGCTATGTGCCTTTCTACAGGTGGCTGCTGGGACGGTGCCCTGGGCCAGAGCAGCAGAGCAAAAAGGAGGGCCAGGGCTAAAGACTTTTAGAACTCCACCAATAGAAAAGGAGAGAAACAGCCTTCTTTCCCAAAGAATAGACCCTTCCCTGGACGCCTTCTGCAGGTGCGGGAGGGCATGCTTTCTGTGCAGACCCCACCCCCAACTCTCACCCACCAGCCTCCACGAACAACTGAGTCCTGTATCTTACAGACACAGGGCCTGATGAAGACAATCAAGACAGTCCTGTTGTCATACTGCTCCACCTAATAACCCTGACAATAACTTGTCCTAGAGACAGCTGTCCATGGAGTTCTGACCAGACTCTCTAAAATCTAGAGTTGATCAGTACACAGGAGGAATGCACTTTTGTAGTGTCTGTTGCAGAGAACTTACACAACTCACAGAGACTCAGGAACTAGCTGGACAGAGAACAAGTTTCCTTGTAAGTACCACTTCTGATCAACCCAGCAGTGAGACTGCCCAGCCACTGGGAAAACGATTCTAAGACTGAGTCTGGCCTGGGGGCACGACAGCTGAGATGGATTGACAACGTCTACCTTAAAACTACATTTGTGATTGGCTGGATACGAGTCAGCTTCTCGCTGACCTTGGCAACCTGTCCGTCCCTCCCCTTATCAAACTGAGCATTTCAAGAAGGTCTGGTTAGCTCGCCCTGGCCTTGGGGCCCACATCTTGCAGCTGTATTTTATTTTGCTTAGAGGCTTGTTATTTTTTTGTATCTGTTTCTAAATTGCCTCTCTCATCCAAAATGGAGTCACCTCTGTCATTGCTCTCCTTATAATATCTATTGGTAATTAAAGCTTCAGTGCTTGTGGTATTTCTCCCAAAGGGTTTTGATTTATTGGCTGTAGCTACAGTTATAAAATAACAAAATATGTGTTCACAGACCACTGTAGATAAGGAAAATTAAGTTCACAGACATTACCTCTAAACCCCTGGCGTTGCCCTCCTGACATTTCATGAAGTGGGCAAGTCTGCTTCTCTCTTGATAACCAGCCTCCTGCAGGCTTGCTGCACCCACCGTGACCAGGGTTTAATGTCAACAATTGCCTCCTAAAATCTTGGAATGCACATGCTGCCTCTTTCATCTGCCCATTTTCCCCTAAGGGGATGCTGCTTTTGCTCTTTAAAACCTGTGAGCTCCTCCACACCAAGAGGAAGGAAGCAGCACTCGACCTGGCTGTCTGCATGGGCACAGGCACTGCCTTGTGAGCCCAGTGCCCAGCAGGCTTGCACACCTTCTAGGCCAGGAGCGTGGGCACTGCTGGGCCATGCTCTGGATGGGAGGGGGTCCTGCTGAGTCTTCATTCATCTCTAGGCCAATTCTGGTCACTCCATTTTTCTTATCAGGGATTGGGGAGTGATTCTCGCCATTGAGATCTGAGGAATAGTCTTTTGGGGGGTTCCTGGAGGATTTTTTTCCCTCTTAAAAAGAGTTGCAAGGAACAGGCCACTTGTCTGCCTCTTGATCTTGTTGTCTGCAATGTGGCTGCCAATTGCAGACCAAGAGAAGTAGGGCTGTTGGGACTGCCACAGGGTCAATGCAGCCACTGCACTAACCATTTGGTTAACCAGGACCCCCCTACCTCAGGATGCTTCCTTATGTGAGCCAAAAAATGTCCTTTGCATCTAGAAACCGTAATTTGTCCATGAAGTTATCGTCACCTTTATTTCACAGAGGGATGAGAAGCACCGAGAACTCCCAAGTCAATGACCCAAAGGACACAACTAGCAAGGGGCATAGTGAGAACGCAGCTCAGCACCACCATCCTGAAGCTGCACCTAACATCCCTCTCCCTCCTAGTCTCCCCAGGTCCTGTATACAGAAGGAACTTAATGTATGCTTGTTTGTTAATGAATAAGCTTTCTGCTCAATTCCCCTGTGAGAGCCTTGCAAAGACTGGCCATGGCTCCTCAGTACCAACCAACAGTCTCCATTTCAACCCTTACGAAACTTGCCTGCTGCTTTAGGCACATTTCCATCACTGAGACAAACACCACCTGAAATAAGTCAATTTAAAACAAGGTTTATTTTGGCTCACAGTTACAGAGGTTCCAGCCTATGGTCAGTTGGCCCTGGTTCTTTGGGCCTGTGGCGACATAGTACATCACGGCAGGAGTATGTGGCAGGGAGGCTGCTCACTTCACAGAGGCCAGGAAGGGAAAGACAGACAGGAAGGGACAGGGTCCCAATATCCCCTCCAAGGACATGCCCCCCCACAAGCTGCCTTCCTTCTACTAGGTATCACCTCCCAAAGGTTCCGCTACCTCAAAATAGTACCACGCTGGTGACCAAACCTTTAATACATGGCCTTTGGGGGAACACTTCAGATCCAAACCATAGCACTGAGATACTCTAACTGCAGCCAGGGGCAGGAAATCCTAGAGACCTCAACTACTATACACTGGGGTCTCCATTTCCAACATACAGTAGTCTCCTTTACCTGCTGCTCTGCTTTTCACATTTCAGTTACCTGAAATCAACTGCAGTCAGAAAATAGAAAATTCCAGAAATAAACAACTCCTGAGTTTTAATTTGCACACTGCTTTGAATAGGGTGATGAACTCTCATGCTGACAAAACTGGGATATGAACCATTATTGTGTATTTTATCCACCATGCATATTCTACCCCGCCATGAGTCACATAGGACTCAGTTATCAATCAAATACTGGTTTACCTAACCCTTCTTTTACTTAATAATGGCCCCCAAAGGAGGAATGATGGGTAATTTGGGTATGCCAAAAATAACCCCTAATGTGCCTCCTTTAAAGTTCTTGACTTAATAAGGAAAGAAAGAGAGTATACGCCAAGGTTGCTAAGACCTACAGTAAGACAAATTCACAATCTGTGAAGAAGGAAAAAAAAACCCATGCTAATTTTGTTGTCAAATCTCAAACTGCAGAAGTTACGGCCACAGTATATATAAGTTCTGAGTGTTCACCTCACTTCCTTCCACTCATCACATAGGCATTGTATCTGACGTCATCATAAGAAGGAGGAGCACAGTGCACTAGAAGATTCTGTGAGAGAGAGAGAGAGAGAGAGAGAGAGAGAGAGAGAGACCACATTCACACATAGTGTACTGTTATAATCGTCTTATTTTATTAATTATTAAAAATCCCTTACTGTGATAGTTCATAAATTAAACTTTGTTATAGTTTATACTCAGCTTCAAGCCTCCACTCTGGGTCCTGGAACACATCTCCTCCCTACACCCCAGTTAAGAGAGGACTGCTGTAGTGAGAAAAGCTCTTCTCTCTCTTTGCTCTGAAATCAGGATGGTTTAAAATTGACGGTGGCATGGTTTCCTATGCAGTGTTCTTTATGGCACATAAAATAAGTGCCTCTTGCAATGGGTGCCATCTTGGATTGATAATGAATGATAATGTCTATCAGTCTTAAAAGAAAATAGTGTCATTTTAGAACTTTAGGCCCATCCAAAAAGACCTAAAGTCATAATTAAAATCAAAGCGCTGCCAGGCATGGTGGTACGCATCTATAATCCCAGCATTCAGGAGGCTGAGGCAGGAGGACCTTGAGTTCCAGGCTGGCCTGGGCTACACAGTAAGACCACATCTCAATAAATAAATAAATAAATAAATAAATAAATAAATAAAGCTTGTTGGTCAATATGATTTCTGTAAAAAGACATAAGGACAAGTTTTGAAAGCCTCCCTAGCATGCCCTTCCCTCCAGCATAGGATTACAAATCCACTATGTTTATTCTGCAGAAGGAAACAGCAGAGGTCAAACAAGGTCAGACAAGCTTACAGGGGCTCACAGACCCAACAACTAATACCCAGAGCAAGAGACAAAACAATTTAGGAAAAATGGCAATAACCTGACTGGTTTTCTGACAGCACACAGAAGCTCTGGCCCAGAGGTCTCAGGAAACACATCTTTTAAAAAAAGAGTAGATTTGGAGCTGGGCACCAGTGGCTCACACCTGCAGTTCTAGCTACTTGGGAGACTGAAATGGGTCAAGGTCAACCTGGGCAAAAAGCTTGCAAACCCCATCTCAACCAATACCTGGGCCTGGTGGCACACACCTGTCATTCCAGTTATGGTGGGAAAGCCATAACATAGCAAGATTATAGCTCAGGCCAGCCTGGGCAAAAAGCCTTATGTGCAAAACAACCAGAGAAAAAAGTGCTGGAGGACGATGGCTCAAGCGGTAGAGCACTGCCTTGCAAGCATGAAGTTCTGAGTTCAAATCCCAGTACTACTGGAAAAAATAGTAGATTTCAGCTAGGCTGCAAATGTGGCTGAGTGGTAGAATGCTTGCCTACCATTCATAAGCACCAATAATAAAAATAATATTAATAAATTTAAATAAGTACAAAAAGATTTGGTGACACCTTGAGAAGTTCAGAGCCTCGTTTCCTGATAGAGACCAAGACAAGACCCATTAAGGTTTCACTGATACTGCCCCAGCCCCCCTGCACCTTGACTTAAGAATCAAATAAGCATCTCCTAGTATACCAAAAACATGCCCAAAGAACAGCCCAGATGCTTTCCAGACTGTTCCATGGCATAGCTACATGGCCCTTATCTTGGAAGAAAACAGGTTCATGCTATAAGGCCAGAGCCTCTCCATTTTGACTGAAAATCATCAGTTATTTGACATAAAGTCAGAATGGAGGCCACCAGTTGCCTGTCATCCACATGGAAAGGAAACAAGAGCTGCAGAGGGGTGCATCGGAGATGCCACATCACGAACTGTGAGGACCCCGCACCACCTCACTTATTAGCTCTCAGTTCCTGCAGTCTCAGTTTGTTAATCACGCCTTCCCTTCAGGAGCACTGACCTTCCCCAGGTTTGTTAACCAGGCTGGAAATGAGAGCAGTCACAATGACTGAGACCTTGCTGTGTGCCAGACACTACTCCACAGGCTCTGTTATATTCTCTCATCCAATTCTCACAGAAACTTGAAGTCCGTTTTGCTGATGAAATCCTGGGCAATGATGGCAGAAGATGGCTTTTAGGTATTGGTTTCCAAAAAAGGATCTTTTCTGGTGGAGTGGCTCAAGTGGCAGAGTGCCTGTCTACCAAGCATGAGGCCCGGAGTTCAGACCCTTATTCCTCCAAAATAATAAATAAAAATTCTACCAAGAAAATGATTTTTTGTTAAGCTGGGTACGTGGAGTGGTATTATATTAGAATTTCTTATATTAGTCTTAAATCTTTGTTTCCACAATCAATTTTTTAATTCAAAAATGAACCTGACCTGGGCATGGTGGTGTACACCTATAATCCTGGCACTTAGGAGATGGAGGCAGAAGAATCTAGAGTTCAAGACCAGTCAGAGTACATGGTAAGACTTTGTCTAAAAAAAAAGAAAAAAAAAAAAAAGACTGATGTTCACTACCCTGCAATCAGCTTAAAAATACCCTCACTCCACTCCCTAACACCAAGAGAAGAGCATGAAGGGGCAGTACCAACCTCACCTATCCCCAGACCTCAGGATTCTGGATTATTCTCAGTACTTAAGGCTGCCCCTGAAGGAGAAACCAAGCAAAAAAGAGAATAATAGGAAGGAGCACAAATGATTAAAAATAATGATGCCAGTACTGAGGAAAGCACATAGACAAACGGGATGGTTTTCAAACCCTCTGCTGGCCACAGGGAAATTGATTAAGAACAGATCAAACTTTGATGCATATTGTTTTTCAAAACAGACATGAGCCCTCACACACATCCCCTTGGAAAACAGCCAAATAAAATAAGTTACTGACATACTGAAACAGTACTTATGAGAGCTACTGCAACACCTTACAAAGTATAACCATAGCCATAATAAAAAATAGCATTTTTAAATGCATAAAATTTGGGAGCATTTAAATAAATGATTTTGTTTGTAATGTTAAAATATTTAAATATTCATGAAGATTTATCATCACTACATCATGGCCTTCATGATGAATTACCATGTATACACATGGCAAACTGTAATCTGCTTTACCAAAATATGCTTTACAATATGATAAATAATACAAGTTGGATGTGCCTTTGTAGTAACAACCACTTCAATCCCCAAGTAGCCAGTAAAATCCGAAATGGCACCATCGCTGGAAAATAGCTGGAACCAAGATCCAGAACTCAAGGGGAAGGAGCTGGTATGTGGACTCCAGGATCCACTCACTTTTAGCCAGGAGGAAACTGCCAAAGACCATCCAGTCCAACTATCTTCCCTAGAACTGGGGAAACTGAGGCCAAAGGCTGACATGACTTGCCAAGTCTTCATAAATTATTTACCAGGAATAAAAATCCCAGACCCTTGGAGATTAGAAGGAAGAAACAGGTATCAGAGGTGGGGTGAGGTATGACAGTGACAAAAGGCAGCTGACAATGGAAGACAAGGCAGGAAAACTAAGGAGTTTCTTACAAAATAATACTGGCTATGAAGACTAAACCAAGAATCGGAGTTATGAGAATTCTCAGTAAATTTGTTATTCTCCATTTTAAAAAAGGGAGGGGGACATACATAGTATCTCTTAGATGGTTGCCATCAAGAGTGTTTAAGATAAACCTAGAGAACAATTCAAAGGCTATCCAGAAAGTTATTCCATGGAATGCCTTCATGCCCAACAACGCTGAAGAATGTTACATACACACATGCATGTTTTTCCAAGGATAGAATGAAATTTATTTGTTTGAGACATGCACACATTTCACAGACAATAAAATTAATACATTATTTTTTTCTTTTTTACAGTGCTGGGGATCAAACCTGGGGCCTCATGCAATGCTAAAACAAGCACTCTACTACTGAGCTCCACCCCCAGCACTAACACTGGTTTTTGAGAGCTTAAATAGCTTGTATACAGATGACAACTTATCTAAATAACCTGAAATAAAAATGACTGACTGCATATAAGCCCCAGAGAACATCCAGTACTTAACCATCACTAATCACCACTCCCAAGGCCATATCCATATCAACAGTACCTTATCAATCTGGATGATGTTATAAGAGTCCAAAGACAAGCAGATCACAGGATAAGAATTTATTACTCCAGCGTGAAGTAATAAGAATGGTAGCTTTATTGATGTCCATCCCAAGATCAGGAGAGTGGCACCTTCTTTCCCTTTCCCTGGAGCTCCCTTTAGCTCTTAGCAACATAACAAGGAAGAGATGACTCTGTGATAAGGCACCTGTCAGGTTTCAAGACGTTACTTGTTTTTCTTCTTCTTCTTCTTTAGGCAGTGCTGGGACTCGAACTCGGGCCTCAAACATGCCTCTATCACTGAGCTCCTACTCTTGCTGCTCCTGCTCCACAGGCTATCCCTTCCCCCATCACCTCCGCGTTTTATAGGATTACTGGAGTCTTCCCCACAAGCCTACATATTCCCATGGGCCTCCACCCTTCACCCACCAAGCATCCTCACAGGGACTCAGATTCACCCCTCTGCCTTTGCATTCTGTGCTATCATTTTAACTACTTTTATCTTCACCAACTTCTTTTCTTCACAGTCACTTCAAGTATGATTTAGAGGAAAGAACAGGAGGATTGGAGCCAGAAAATCCTGGGTCGAATCCCAGCTCCTGCACCCAAATTGAGCCCTGTGATTGAGAATAAGTTATTTCACCTGGCGCCTTCCTGGGCCTCAGCTCCCACACGTGTAAAAGGAGACACACGTGCAAATGAAATAAGACAGTGAATATAAATTGCTTGGTGCATAGTAGGTAGGTGCTCCATGGGCACTCCTTTCCTACCCCTGCCTGACCCCCACTTACAACTGTTGGCCATAGCTTCTTTCTCTCCAAAATGTTTTCTCCCACTGTACTCACAGACGACACACCCGCCCCATATGCTTCCTGCTGGCAATAGCTTCTACACCTGAATCAACGGAGAGCATTTTGAAGACCTATATCAGGAAATGTGATTTTGAGCATTGCCCAACTGTGGTTCTTGAAATAGAAATAGCAAGATTGCAAAATATAGCTAAAAGCAGGCTGTATAAGGACTGCCGGAGTGAAGAAGAGGTCCTGTACTCCCCCAGCTTCTCTGTGCTCCTTCTCCAGTAAAATCTGTCTTCACATTTAGCCCAAGAAAATGTAGAGTGCCCAGTTATATCTTAATTTCAGCTAAACAAATACTTCCAGGTATGTGGTCAAGAATACTTGCCGTGTTCTCTAGCAAAGAAAAGCAATAGAGAAAGGAAACTAAGCGTCATGACTATTAGAGATAGAGGTGATGGTGTCACCAATGACAGCTGAAAGTTCTCTGACCATCAGGGAACTCGGGTGGAGTCCTAGCAAGAGCCAAGAGATGGCACATTGGCCTTGATTTTTCAACTCCATTCAACAGGGGAGGCACATAGTTTATCCAGTCTACACAAAAATCTCCTCACCAAATACTTGTGTCTGCTCTATGGTATATTTCATTTATTAATTTTAAACAAAATTTTGTTTAATGAGCACATATTTTATATCTCATATAGAAGAGATAAGTCACCCAAGTGACTTCTCCCTTACCTCATTTGCATTGGAATTTTCTGTCTTACAAGAAAATTACACATGAAAATGCACATATGGTACTGTATAAACTGAAATGTCATCTCAGTTGGACTATTGCAGTAACTTCTCAGTTGGATTCCTGGCTTCTGTCCATCCAGTCTCTTCACAACAGTTGCCAGAATGATCCTTCTAAAAAATTAGCCAGATCATAAAACTCTCCTGCTCAGAATCCTCCAGGGGCTTCCCTTCTCACTCCAAGTGAAAGTTAAAGTCTTTCCAATGGCCTTCGAGCCAATGGACTCCCCACAGGCCTCCCCTGCCCTTTCCAGGCTCACCTGGCGCCAGCCGTTCTAGCCAGAGCCCAGGATGTTCAACTTCTAATGCTTGTTCTCTCCCCCCCCTCAGGGCTTTGTTCTAACACCAACTTCTCCAAATGCCTTCCCTGGCAATGCTGTGTAAAATCATAGCTTCCCTTTCCTAGGATATCCTACCTCTCTCTCTGCTATATTTTTCTCCATGTCACCCATACCATCAACTTACTGCATGCTGTATTTAGTTATATATTCTGTGCCTCACCCACTAGAATGGAGGGCACAAATTACGATATTCCATTTTATGTAGAGTTGTCAGCATGAAGAACAGCACGAAGTCTGCATTCAAGAAATTTATTTGTTGAATGGCAAATTATTGTAAGGTTGAAATAATGAAATAAGCCATCCTAGGGTGAAAGGTAGTGCCTGAAAGTCAAATGAATAAATGTGGGATTTTCTTCAAGATATCAAAGTTGAAAACCAGCTCCTCCTCTGAAGTTACCCCACATATTCTCTTCCTCACTGGAAATGTATAATGAGCCAGAGGGGCTATGAGTTCTCTGCTTCTGATGTTAATATTTTAAAATGGAGGGGTTGGGAGTTGTCAGTCAGTGGAAAAGCACATGCCTAGCATGTGTGAAGCATGGGTTAGATCCCCAGCACTGGGGGAAAAATAATATATGTGCATATGTATATATGCTGTATTGCTGAATCGCTGAACAGGATAAGGTAGCACAAGTCTGTAATCCCAGCAATTGGAAGGCCAAGGAAAGAGATCATGAATTTAAGGGTAGTCTAGGCTACAGAGTGAGATCAGCTCAAAAAAAAATGCTGGGCACAGCCCTTTCACTATTAGCATTTCATAAATTTTAAGATTGAAGAAAATACCTGAGAAAACATCCTTTTAAAATGCAGGCTAAGGACAGTCAAGAAATTCTAGAATAAAGAATGTGCTCCCATGAAATTTCCGCACAACGGGCATTACAAAGATCCGACCAAATGACCTTGACCCGTGAGACGCATCAAAACCCAAAATGCCACACAGACTTCTCCGTTACCTCTCTATGGAGTCCCTGATGAGCTGCTGCAGGTCCACCTCCTGCTTCCTCAGGGTTCCAAAGGAAGACTGGCTCTCCATCACGCCTTTGCCTCCAATGTTCAGCTTGACCTTGCCCAGGACCGTCTCAATGGCTCCACTCACGTGGTTTGCAAACTTGCCCTCGTATTTCACGAAGTCCGACTCCACGACCACTGGAAAGAACGGAGCAGAGGAATCTGAAGACTTAAAGCCGTGTGCCTCAGGCAGCCTCGCTTCCCAGCCCTGCGCAGACCGTGGGAAACACGCTGGCTGTGCGTGATGGTGAAAGGAAACCGACTGGCACCCGGAACTGGCCAGGGTCCTCACGGGCTTTTTTGCTTTGTCGTTTTCCAATTCCAATACAGAGAACAGAGCGTAAAAAGCGACTGTATAGTTTAGAAAATCATTTCAAAGTGAACATTCCTTTAACCACGATCCTTTGAAGAAATAGACTTTTAAATGTGTGCTTTGGCGGGGCGCCACAGCTCGCGCCTGTAACCCTAGCTACTCAACCAGGCAGAGATTAGGACGATCCTGGCTCCAAGCCAGCCCAGGCAAATAGTTCTGGAGACCCTATCTGGAAAATGCTCAACACAAAACAGGGCTGATGGAGTGGCTCAAGTGCTAGAGTGCCTGCCTAGCAAGTGTGAGACCCTGAATTCAAACCCCAGTATAAAAAACAAAAACAAAAACAAAAAAAGAATGTGTGCTTTGCAAGTATGAAGACTCACGTCCCTCCAGTGGCACACCCAAAGGAGTGCCTTAGCATCTGGCCAGCCAGCCACCTGCACTGTCCCTGGGCATCTTTCCTTCCTACCCACCAGTCTTGGAGAACAGTCCCCTGGCCCTGGTTATCTCCACCCCAATAATTTTCTCCTCCTATTTTTATTTTTCTACCTGGCCTCTAGCTAGTCATTCAATTCCTTATTATGCAGTTCTTTATCTGCTTTCCTGATAAAGTCAGCAGACAAGCTGGCCCCCTCAGTTACCATCCTAGAGCATCCTTTCCTTCTCTTCCTCCATACACACTCCCTGCCTCCTTCCTGGCTTCCCAGACACCAAGGAGTACGCCATCCCCATCTGGCATTCCAGCTTCCATCAAGTCACCTGGAAATTGTCACCTTCTAGTCATATCCAGGTGTTTGCCATGAGAGTGCCTTCAAGGTCAGCCCTTTATATCTGAACCCTCAAGATGAATATCTGATGATGTCACACTTGAACTGCCAGCCTTTTGTCTCCAGGTTCCTACAAGGTTTTTTTTGTATGTTTATCTGGTTTTGGTGCTGTTCATTGAGCCCAGGGCCCCCGCATGCTAATTACATGCTGTATCACTGAGCTGAACCATCAGCCCACTGTTCCCGTTTTTAACCAAACCAATACAACCATAAAAAGTCTCAATCATCACCACCCAGTACGGATACATAAAAGCCTGCTAGGAACATCACACTTTTCCATCTCTCTGACCTGAGGCTCACCTGGGCTCCTGGCTGCCCTCCACAAGGAACTCAAAACCACCTGGAGTCTGAAAATCTTCTTCATTCACAGGCCACCCTCAGCACCTGTATTTCTTTCAGTCCAATGGAGAAAGCCCACCCCTCCACCAGGGCCAATAAGCGACCACCTCATTATTGTAATTTACAAAAGGGAGAACCAATTCCCCCACTATCACCAAAAATAAGAAAGCTTCAAAAACTTTTCCTAAGTAACATCTTGTGGGATAAAAACACTTTGGGAACTGCTTCAGGAAACAAAATGGAATAGATATTAAGAGTTGAAAATTATACTTCCACTGTAATTGGCCTAGAGGGGTGAGGTGGTTTTTGTTTTTTTTGGGGGGGTGGGAGTTGGTGCTGGGGATTGAAACCAGAGTCTCATGAATGCTAGGCAAGTGCTCTATCTCTGAGTCACAACCCCAATCCTGGGACAGCTTGGGTAACATCCATCTCCCAAACCTCAGATTTTCAAATATAATTTGGAGATAATCAATGATACCTACCTGAGGGAGTATGTTGCCAGCTGATGTATAAAAAGGGTGAAATATAGGACCTGGCAGACAAGGCTCAATCTATCCACTAGGTTTAAGCCAGAGCAACATTCTTTTCTGATAAACAGGACAGTCCCAGATTCTACAAAGCACTAAACAGACAGAAATTCTATCTTCAGGACACAGTTCTGATCTTAGGCTTGCTATCGCTTTTGGAAACTCTCCAAAACTAGTCACACAGCAGAAAAGGGCAGTCAAGACTGTGTACACCTTCAGCACAACTCCAGAAAAGATGTCATTTGTGCACACTTGGTACATCAAGTCATCACCTGCTGCTGATGGAAGGGAAGAAATGAGGGAACCAACAGGCCATCACAGGATCACCAACAATCCAACCATTACCCCTGCTACCTTCACACCTTTGGGCAACACACAACAGTGTTGTTGTGAATGGCAAAAAATAACCATAAGGAAGCCCTGGCTGAAGGCTTGTCTGAAAGAAAGTTGGGAAACTATTTATAAACTCAAACAATCCCCTCTATCTTTTTCTCCTTTAATAGAAATGCAATCACAAAATTAGAGCTGTTTGGAGCTGAGAAAGTCAGAAATTAAGTATTTCTACATATTACTTTGTTTTAAAAAGTAAGACAGCAATGAGTACCAAGTCTTCAAAAAGTTTCCAACCACTGGTCCAGTAATTCTATTCCTAAGAATCCTTGCTATAGCTTAAAAATATTACAAACAAAAATGTTCATTGCAGTTTTATTCATTAAGCACTAAGTTGGAATGGTTTAGCAAACTAAGGTACATACACACAAAAGAATATTACTTGTTAAAAGTAGTATTAAAACACTTTTAAAAACTTACATAAAAAATCATATATGGCTAAATAAGATAATAAAAAGGAGCATATAAACAATGTATATGGTATGTTTCTAACTCTGTTTTAAAAAAAATTAGATGCAGAGCTGGGTGCTGGTAGATCACACTTACAATCCTTGCTACTCAGAAGACAGAGATCAGGAAGATCTCAGTTCAGAAATGTTATCATTTGCTGGTAAATGGATGGAATTGGAGAACATCATTCTGAGTGAGGTTAGCCTGGCCCAAAAGACCAAAAATCATATGTTCTCCCTCATATGCGGACATTAGATCACGGACAAACACAACAAGGGGATTGGACTTTGATCACATGATAAAAGCAGGCAAGAGCACACAAGGAAGGGGTGAGGATAGGTAAGACACCTAAAAAATTAGCTAGCATTTGTTGCCCTTAACGCAGAGAAACTAAAGCAGATACCTTAAAAGCAACTGAGTCCAATAGGAAAAGGGGACCAGGAACTAGAGAAAAGGTTAGATCAAAAAGAATTAACCTAGAAGGTAACACACATGCACAGGAAATTAATGTGAGTCAACTCCCTGTATAGCTATCCTTATTTCAACTAGCAAAAACCCTTGTTCCTTCCTATTATGGCTTATACTCTCTCTTCAACAAAATTAGAGATAAGGGCAAAATAGTTTCTGCTGGGTATTGAGGGGGTGGGGAGGAGGGGGAGGGGGCAGAGTGGGTGGTAAGGGAGGGGGTGGGGGCAGGGGGGAGAAATGACCCAAGCCTTTTATGCACAAATGAATAATAAAACAATAATTTTAAAAATCCAGTAATTTAAAACATACATACTCATTTTGTGTGACAAGATGCAAAGTTAAAAGACAATAGATGGAAAAATTTTCAAGATGTATAACAGAAACTAAGCATAAAAACAATTGTAAATGAACAAGAAGACAACCCAAAGAAACTAGGAGAAAAATAGAGAAATATAGCCATTTATGGAAGAACAAATACAGTGGCCTCTATGAAGATGTGCTCAACTTTGCTAGAGGACAGAGAATGACTATTGTGTATCAAGCATTGCTTAATCTTTCACAGTCTGCTGAAGTAGTTATCATTGAACTCATTTAACAAGTGAGAAAACCAAGTTTTAAGATTAATAATTTATCAATTGGCTTTTTTTTCCCTCAAAAATATTATAGCTTATGGAAATAGTGGAATGTTTTTTCTAATAAATTAAACCCTCTCTACATTTAAAAAAAAAAAAAAAAAGGAAGATCTCAGTTCAAAGCCAATCCGAGCAAATAGTTCAAGAAATCCTATATTGAAAATATTCATCATCAAAAAGGGTTGGTGGAGTGGTTCAAGTGGTAGAGCACCTGCTCATCAAATGTGAGGCCCTGAGTTCAAACCCCAGCACTACTCTCGCCCCCCCCCAAAATAACTGCAGATAAATAAAACTGCAATGTAAGTATAGATAGAAATTAACATATGATACATTATGGTACAATTTTTGTTGATTTCTAAATTTTCTCCATCCCATTTTATATTTTATAAACACAGTAATGAATTGCTTAACAACAGGCATAAATGTTGGGTAGAGTACCCATCCCACTTGTGCTGACTGGCCAGAATATCTACCATGGGTATGACTTACTTCTAGAACAAAACTGAAAAATTATTTTTAAAATGTTAAACTGTAACTTTTTTTTGTCAGGCTGCAGAATTTTTCCATTTTAAGAAAGAATGTTTTTAAGACATTAGGCAAAAGAAAATGAAGAATTCACTATAAGGTACCACTTCAATTCCAGACAAAACAACCCACTATTCTGAGACTAATTACAAAACATACCCAAAAGTACATACCTGGGCTCACTGATTGGTCTTCTACAAGTACATCTCCCAGGGTGACAGACAAAAACTGGTACTTGGGCCTCTGCCAGCACCAGTATCTCTTCTTCTTGGTCACCAGACTTAGAAGTTGTAACTTATCTGAGTCATTCAAGTTTGATACTGAAATCAGGTTACCACCAGCATCAACTTCTTTCAGAAAATTCCTTGTTGCTTTTGCAAACATTTTGAGGGCTCCAGATTACCTGAAAAAAATAAAATATAATTACACTAAAATCAAATAAGAAGTTGTTATTTTACGCATTTTTTCTAAAGTTGTATTTCTCTCTCGTCTCAGCAGTTCATGTGAAAGCCTATTTACTCTCTACAAAATCCTCTAATCTGAGTTCAGGTGATTACAAAGACATCAAATTGTTGAAAGCAAATATTTGTAACAGTTAGGATAGCCAGGTTATGCTTCAGAAACAACAAACCCCAAATCTTAAACACAATAAAGTGTGTTTATTTCTCATACTACTTGTCAACACAGGACAGGAGAGCTTTGTGTATTGTAGTTAATTAGGGATCCAGACCAAAGGAAAGACACTCTTATTGTCAGTCATTATCCAACAGAAAAGAGAGTTCTGGAAGGCCTCACACCAGCAATTAAATGCCTGGACTGAGACTATGTTCATTTACAACTTGTTAGACCTAGTCACATGTCTTCAGCCAACCATAGGGGTTGGGAAATACAATCCTACCAACAGTCTGGAAGGTGGAGGACTAGGAATATTTGTTATAATGATTTCTACAAATTCAACCAACTGCAGGTTGGAGAAGCTTTTTTAAAATTGCATTTGTAATGAACATAAAAGCTTTTTCCCTGTCATTATTCCTTATACAATACAGAGTAACAAACATTTACATACCATTTCCATTGTATTAGGTATTGTCAATAAACTACAGAGGATTTAAAGCATGCTAGAGGATGTGTGTAGTCTATATGCAAATATAACATTGTACACAAGACTTGAGCATCCTGGATATTGGAATGAGGAGTCAGGGGAAGAGGTCCTGGAACAAATTCCTCAGCCAATACCTAGTCACTCAACTGTACTTCTTCCAAACGTCAAAGGCGCCTTTCCTCTACACTCTGTGATCTTTCCTGTTTAGAAATGAAAAGTAATTAACTATTACTTTTTAGCTCAGAAATAAAGGCAGAGAAACACTTCAGCAGTGGGGAAAAAGAAGAAACACACTGGAAGATATAAAAGAGAAGTACTAGATTCAGCAGAAGCATAGACTATTTAATAAATGGTGTTAAAAAAAATGGGCTAACCATCTGGAAGAAGTAAAGTGACTCCTCTCTCATGCCACATGTAAGAGCAAGTTCTCAGAGGATTAGAGGTTTCTTTAAGGAAAATGAAAGCATAAAGTAGAAAAAAATACAGAGAGGGATTCCAAGATGGCGGCTAGAGGGAGGAAGCAGAAAGCGACCCTCCTATAGTGAAATCTTGGAGAGACACTGGAGACACACTTTGCAGGCATAATCACCGAGAAAAGGCATAACTTTGACCCCTCCACATCTCCAGCCGGCACAGAGAATCTCCACTTCACGTTAAACGGAGAAACGAGGAGGGCCCCTGGGCCGCCAGTGGCCGGCACCCACTGGGAAGACGTGGACCAGGTGAGCTTCGCGGTACCACAGTTCTCCCACAGACAAGCCTGGGCCAGAGCAGCATAGCCCCCTGGACAGACTGACCTCCACCCAGGGAAAAAAGAGAAACTGAGTAATAAGCAATAAGAACAATTAAGACATGCTGGAAAGAGGGTGGGGTGCCCTGAGTGCTGAAGATTGGGGGAAGGGAACCCTTCCCGGGACTGTAAATAAACAAGCCGGGCAGGCCGGAGAGCCTCTACGGGAGCGGGGGCACATGCCCAGCAACCAGGAGCGGGGAAGCTTGTGAGAGTGGCAGAGGGAGGAAAACTCCACAGGGGAGGAGGGAAGACCCACTTCCCACATGAACTGTAAACAAACATGTCGGCTGGCAGGAGCAGCAGCACTGCCCAGTAAGCAGGAGCAGGAAAGCTTGTAAAAGTGGCAGTGGGAGGAAAACTGCACAGGAGAGGGGGGAAGACCCACCTCCCACATGAACTGTAAATAAACACGCAGGCCTGACAACGTGGGGTCAGTGTCACCTTTCCCAGTGCTTGGAAAGGGGAAAGCTTGTAGCAGAGGCTCCTGCACAGGAGAAATCTGAACAAACAAAGCCTGTGGGACCAGGTGAGTGCTAAGCTCACCCCAGAGATCTGCATAAATAATGCCACCAGCTACAGGCTGAGAGCAGCAGGCAGGCAAGCCACAGTTGCAGACACCACTCTCAGAACTGTCTCCAGACGCTTTTTTTTCTTTTTCTCCCTACCTTTGATGAGAGAACAACCGAATTACACCTGCAAGCCGAAAAACTTACTGAAACTGTATTGCATTTGAACTTGGGACACTTGTTGGGGCTTTTTGTATGTGTGTGTGTGTGTGTGTGCGTGTGTGTGTGTGTGTGTGTGTGTGTGTGTGAGTGTGTAGTTTTGTTCTACTTTATGCCTCCCCTTTGATGAGACAACTACAGAACAACATCTGAGGCACCAACTCCAGGACTGGAGATTGAAATTGAGATGGACACCCAAATTATTAAGACTGAAACTGCATTGCATATAAACTTGGAAGTTTTTTGGGTTTTTTTTTTTTTATTTTCCATTTTATTTTAATTCATTTTTATATATAGATATTTCTTTCATTTACTTATTTTTTATTTTTTTATCTTTGATTTTCAATCCTCTCTCTGTCTCTCTAATGTCTGTTCAGCTTACTGTCGATTAGTACACTAACACTCCCTGTTTATACCTTTGAAACTCTCTTGTCTGATACCTTGTTCTGCTTTCTCCCTCTTGTCTGTATATTTGTTTTCTCCATTTCTTTAACTTCTTGCTTTCCATCTCAGCTCACCCTTCCATTCTAAATATTACCATTGTTATTATTACAAGCTAGAAAATACTTAATTGCACACAGTACAGGGACAGTAACAACACCAAGGACAATGACGGGAAGACAGAAAAAACAGGGAAACCAGTTTCCCCACAGCAAAAAATTAGTACAAGAACCAGAGGGGAATGAAGAGAACAGATACTCAGATCCAGACTCCAACAAAATGAAGATAAACTATGCCAAAGGACCCAATGAAGCCCACAAGAATAATTTAAAAGAAGACATACTACAAGTACTCAATGAGAATTTTATAGAGATGATACTGGATAGGGTCAACCAAAATGTACAGGAGACACTCAAGAAATTCCAAGACAATAAAAATAGAGAATTTGAAAAAGCAAAAGAAGAAATAAAGGAAACCATAGAAGCACTGTATAAACACCAAAGTGAAAGAGAGAACACAATGAATAAACGGATAAATGAACTCAGGACAAAAATAGACAACATTAAATAGGAAACCACCCAGGATATGGAAAACCTCAGAAAAAAGAATGAAACAGAACTGCAAAACAAAACGGAAGGCCAATCCAGCAGAATAGAACAAACAGAAGACAGAATCTCAGAACTTGAAGATGAAATGGTAATTAAAGGAAAAAACCGAAGAACTATTAATTAAACAACTCAAGACCTGTGAAAAGAAAATGCAAGAACTCACTGACTCCATCAAAAGACCAAACTTGAGAATCATGGGCATCGAAGAAGGAGAAGAGGTGCAAGCGAAGGGAATGCGTAATATATTCAACAAAATAATAATGGAAAATTTCCCAAATCTAGAGAAAGATATTCCCACACAGATGCAAGAGACCTCCAGGACACCAAACAGACCAGATCAAAATAGGACTACTCCACGACATATCATCATTAAAACAACAAGTTCAGAAACTAAGGAAAGAATATTGAAGGCTGTAAGAGAGAAAAAACAAGTAACATACAAAGGTAAACCCATCAAAATCACAGCAGACTTCTCAACAGAAACATTAAAAGCAAGAAGAGCGTGGGGTGAGATCTTCCGGGCACTGAATGAACATAACTTCAACCCCAGGATACTCTACCCAGCAAAGCTATCATTCAAAATAGATGGAGCAATAAAAGTCTTCCATGATAAGCAGAAACTAAAACAATATGTGACCACAAAGCCACCATTACAAAAGATTCTGCAAGGGATTCTGCACACAGAAAGTGACACTCAACTTAACCATGAAAAGGTAGGCAGCACCAAATCACAGGAAAAGAAAAAGCAAGAAAGTAAAGAGTAACCTCAACTTAGGTACACACAATCAAACCTTCAAACAACTAAGACAACTAAATGACAGGAATCACCACATACCTATCAGTACTAACGCTTAATGTTAACGGACCTAATTCACCCATCAAAAGGCACAGCTTGACGAAATGGATTAAAAAGGAAGATCCAACAATTTGTTGCTTACAGGAGACCCATCTCACCGGCAGAAATAAGCATAGGCTTAGGATGAAAGGCTGGAAGAAGATTTACCAAGCCAATGGCCCCCAAAAAACAGGCAGGAGTAGCAATACTTATCTCTGACAAAGTAGACTTCAAACTTACATTGATCAAATGAGATAAAGAAGGACATTCCATACTAATAAAAGGGGAAATAGACCAAAAGGAAATAATAATCATCAATCTGTATGCACCCAATGTCAACGCACCCAATTTCATCAAACATACCCTGAAAGACCTAAAAGCATATATAAACGCCAACACAGTGGTTGTGGGAGACTTTAACACTCCATTATCATCAATAGATAGGTCATCCAAACAAAAACTCAATAAAGAAATCCAAGATCTAAAATATGCAATAGATCAAATGGACCTAGTAGATGTCTACAGAACATTTCATCCAACCTCTACACAATATACATTCTTCTCAGCAGCCCATGGAACCTTCTCCAAAATAGATCATATCCTAGGGCACAAAGCAAGCCTCAGCAAATATAAGAAAATAGAAATAATACCATGCATACTATCTGATCACAATGAAGTAAAAGTAGAACTCAACAACAGAAGTAAAGAAAAAAAACATGCAAACAGCTGGAAACTAAATAACTCATTACTTAATGAAGAATGGATCATCGATGAAATAAAAGAGGAAATTTAAAAGTTCCTGGAAGTCAATGAAAATGAAAACACAACCTACTGGAACCTATGGGACACAGCTAAGGCAGTCCTGAGAGGAAAGTTTATAGCCATGAGTGCACATATTAAAAAGATTGAAAGATCCCAAATCAATGACCTAATGATACATCTCAAACTCCTAGAAAAACAAGAACAAGCAAATCCAAAAAAAACAGAAGGAGAGAAATAATAAAAATAAGAGCTGAAATCAACAAAATAGAAACCAAAAAAACCATACAAAGAATTAATGAAACAAAAAGTTGGTTCTTTGAAAAAATAAACAAGGTCAATAGACCCCTGGCAAACCTGACTAAAATGAGGAGAGAAAAAACCCAAATTAGTAGAATCAGGAATGTAAAAGGGGAGATAACAACAAACACCATGGAAGTCCAGGAAATCATCAGAGACTACTTCAAGAACTTATATTCAAATAAATTTGAAAATCTAAAAGAAATGGACAAATTTCTAGATACATATGATCATCCAAAACTGAACCAAGAGGAAATTAATCACCTGAATAGACCTATAACACAAAATGAAATTGAAGCAGCAATCAAGAGTCTCCCCAAAAAGAAAAGTCCAGGACCTGATGGATTCTCTGCTGAATTCTATCAGACCTTTAAAGAAGAACTAATACCAACCCTCCTTAAACTGTTCCACAAAATAGAAAGGGAAGGAAAACTGCCACACACATTTTATGAAGCCAGTATTACACTTATCCCAAAACCAGGCAAAGACACCTCCAAAAAGGAGAACTATAGGCCAATCTCCTTAATGAACACTGATGCAAAAATCCTCAACAAAATAATGGCAAACCGAATTCAACAACACATCAAAAAGATTATTCACCATGACCAAGTAGGCTTCATCCCAGGGATGCAGGGGTGGTTCAACATACGAAAATCAATAAACATAATAAACCACATTAACAGAAGCAAAGACAAAAACCACTTGATCATCTCAATAGATGTAGAAAAAGCCTTTGATAAGAACCAACATCATTTCATGATAAAAGCTCTAAGAAAACTAGGAATAGAAGGAAAGTTCCTCAACATTATAAAAGCTATATATGACAAACCTACAGCCAGCATTCAAAAACTGAAACCATTCCCTCTAAAATCAGGAACCAGACAAGGATGCCCACTATCTCCACTCCTATTCAACATAGTACTGGAATTCCTAGCCAGAGCAATTAGGCAAGAAGGAATAAAAGGAATACAAATAGGTAAAGAAACTGTCAAAATGTCCCTATTTGCAGACAACATGATCCTATACCTTAAAGACCCAAAAAACTCTACTCAGAAGCTTCTAGCCATCATCAATAGCTACAGCAAGGTAGCAGGATATAAAATCAACATAGAAAAATCATTAGCATTTCTATACACTAACAATGAGCAAATGGAAAAAGAATGTATGAAAACAATTCCATTTACAATAGCCTCAAAAAAAAATCAAATACCTAGGTGTAAACCTAACAAAAGATGTGAAAGACCTCTACAAGGAAAACTATACACTTCTGAAGAAAGAGATTGAGGAAGACCATAGAAAGTGGAGAGATCTCCCATGCTCATGGATTGGTAGAATCAACATAGTAAAAATGTCAATACTCCCAAAAGTAATCTACATGTTTAATGCAATTCCCATCAAAATTCCAATGACATTCATTAAAGAGATTGAAAAATCTACTGTGAAATTTATATGGAAACACAAGAGGCCACGAATAGCCAAGTCAATACTCAGTCAAAAGAACAATGCAGGAGGTATCACAATACCTGACTTCAAACTATATTACAAAGCAATAACAATAAAAACAGCATGGTACTGGCACAAAAACAGACATGAAGACCAGTGGAACAGAACAGAGGACCCAGATACGAAGCCACACAACTATAAGCAACTTATGTTTGACAAATGAGCTAAAAATATACGATGGAGAAAAAGCAGCCTCTTCAACAAAAACTGCTGGGAAAACTGGTTAGCGGTCTGCAAAAAACTGAAACTAGATCCATGTATATCACCATATACCAAGATTAACTCAAAATGGATCAAGGATCTTAATATCAGACCCCAAACTCTAAAGTTGATACAGGAAAGAGTAGGAAATATTCTGGAGTTAGTAGGTATAGGTAAGAACTTTCTCAATGAAACCCCAGCAGCACAGCAACTAAGAGATAGCATAGATAAATGGGACCTCATAAAACTAAAAAGCTTCTGTTCATCAAAAGAAATGGTCTCTAAACTGAAGAGAACACCCACAGAGTGGGAGAAAATATTTGCCAACTATACATCAGACAAAGAACTGATAACCAGAATACATAGGGAACTTAAAAAACTAAATTCTCCCAAAACTAATGAACCAATAAAGAAATAGGCAAGTGAACTAAACAGAACTTTCTCTAAAGAAGAAATTCAAATGGCCAAAAAACACATGAAAAAATGCTCATCATCTCTAGCAATAAAGGAAATGCAAATTAAAACCACACTAAGATTCCACCTCACCCCTGTTAGAATAGCCATCATTAGCAACACCACCAAGAACAGGTGTTGGCTAGGATGCGGGGAAAAAGGAACCCTCTTACACTGCTGGTGGGAATGTAAACTAGTACAACCACTCTGGAAAAAAATTTGGAGGCTACTTAAAAAGCTAGACATCGATCTACCATTTGATCCAGCAATACCACTCTTGGGGATATACCCAAAAGACTGTGACACAGGTTACTCCAGAGGCACCTGCACACCCATGTTTATTGCGGCACTATTCACAATAGCCAAGTTACGGAAACAGCCAAGATGCCCCACCACTGACGAATGGATTAAGAAAATGTGGTATCTATACACAATGGAATTTTATGCAGCCATGAGGAAGAACGAAATGTTATCAATCGCTGGTAAATGGATGAAATTGGAGAACATCATTCTGAGTGAGGTTAGCCTGGCCCAAAAGACCAAAAATCGTATGTTCTCCCTCATATGTGGACATTAGATCAAGGGCAAACACAACAAGGGGATTGGACTATGAGCACATGATAAAAGCGAGAGCACACAAGGGAGGGGTGAGGATAGGTAAGACACCTAAAAAATTAGCTAGCATTTGTTGCCCTTAACGCAGAGAAACTAAAGCAGATACCTTAAAGCAACTGAGGCCAATAGGAAAAGGGGACCAGGAACTAGAGAAAAAGTTAGATCAAAAAGAATTAACCTAGAAGGTAACACCCACGCACAGGAAATCAATGTGAGTCAATGCCCTGTATAGCTATCCTTATCTCAACCAGCAAAAACCCTTGTCCCTTCCTGTTATTGCTTATACTCTCTCTACAACAAAATCAGAAATAAGGGCAAAATAGTTTTTGCTGAGTATTGGCGGGGGGCGGGGGGTGGTGGCGGAGTGGGTGGTAAGTGAGGGGGTGGGGGCAGGGGGGAGAAATGAATCAAGCCTTGTATGCACATATGAATGATAAAAGAAAAAGGAAAAAAAAAGAAAAGAAAAAAATACAGAGAAATACTTGTATAATTGTAGGAAGAGAACTGCCTTTAGAAATGGCAGGCTGGGGACATCATGGCTCAAGTGGTAGAGCACCTGCCTAGTAAGCAGGAGGCCTTGAATTCACACCCTGGAAGAGCCAAAAAGAGGGGGGAAAGGGAGAATAATATTTATGACAAAGAACAAAAATGCTTGCTTTTTAAAAAAACATGGGCAAAAGTTAAAAACAACTATAATTCACAAATTAAACATAACGAAATACACACATATATACGCACACCCACACATCTAATTATAAAAATTATCACACAAAAAAATTTAAATATTTTAAAAAACTATTCATGGTGAAGTTAAAATGTCTAATGGACAAGAGCTGGGGTTTTTCTGCATTCGTACATACCTTGCTCTTGGAATGGTCACCTAGTCACACAGCTCTCACGAAACTTACCAGCTGGGAGTAACATTGGACCTTAACTTGTTCTACTCACTTTCTTCAGCATGAATCTTCTCTAGGGCATGAGAAAACATTTGCTTTACCTAGCTCTTCTCTGAAATACCTTTTCTTAGATTATTATGAAGCAGTAGCTACCTGACTATGTTCTTATATACTCACAGTAAAAACTAACCTTTAAGGAAGGATTCTAAAACAGTCAAGAAAGTTCCTTTCTTTTCTTTTCTTTTTTTTTTTTTTTTTTGCAATATTGGGGCTTGAACTTGGAGCTTTCACCTTGAGCTACTCCACCAGCCTTATTTTTGTGAATGGTTTTTCAAGATAGGGTCTGGAGGAACTATTTGCCCAGGTTGGCTTTGAACCGTGATCCTCCTGATCTCTGCCTCCTGAGTAGCCAGGATTACAGGTGTGAGCCACTGGCACCTGGCAAAAAAGTTCCTTTCTGAAATAGTAAATGGCAAATACTAAGCCTAAGGACTTTGCAGTTATTGAAATGCTGCTCATTTGTTCATTTACCAAATGGAACTGGGGTTCATTAGTTACTCTTAAGTACACATTATACCCAGGCACTGTGTTTAAGCTTAGGACACAGAGATTTAAAAAATAATAATAATCTCAGCCTGATGTGATAGCTCTTGCCTATAATCCTTGCTCTTAGGAGGCTGAGATAGGAAGATCAAAAGTTCAAGGCAATATCGTTCTCATTTTCCCTCTAAAGATGACCTACTTTCACTCTATTGAAAATATATTCCTTTCCTAATAAACTGTACTATCACTTTCACTACAAAAAACAGAGAGAAAAGAAGAAGAAGGAGGAGGAGGAGGAGGAGCAGGAGGAGGAGGAGCAGGAGAAGGAGAAAAAGGAAGAGGAGGAGAAAGAAGGAAAGAGGGAAGAGGATGGAGGAAAGAGGGAGGAGAAGGAGAAGAGGAAGAAGAAAAAGAAGAAGAGGAAGAAGAAGAAGAAAAAGGAGACCAGCCTGGGCAATAGCAAAACTCTATATCCAAAATAATAAACTAATAATAGTTTATTATTAAACTATTATTAGTTTAATAACTAATAATAATAAACTCCTTAATGAGCCACTAGTTTGGTGGCCAGAAACAGAAATAAATAGCTGATAATGATGCTAACTTTGGGAAGATTGCCGTAGGAGTGAACTGAGAAAAGGACGAATCAATTCAACTGAAGAGAAGCAAACAGTCACAGTGGTCATGGTGAGGCCAATGGCACCCAAGCTGCACCTTGTAGGCTGAGTAGAAGAAGGCAAGAGAACACTGCAGCAGAGCACGTAGTCTGCCGGAGGTGGTGGAGGGATGGGGAAGATAGTAAGATGAGCTATCAGCAAGCTTGTGATGACCCAGGGGGAACTGGGCCATGCTGCAATGCTCATCCACCACTTCCCTGACAGACCTGGAATAGCTTGTAAAGCTTTTGGGGAGTGGAGAAGGGTCAAGGACAAGGCTGGGAAGACCACTGGACCAGGGCCTGAAGGTCTGCACCTCCCCTGAAGGGAGCCAGGGAAGCAGGAGCCATTGGAAGCTATTACTAGAAAGCAATGTAGTCAGAATGGGTCACTTTAAAAAATCTTCTAGAAGCAAAATGGGGAAGGGATAGGAGGAAAACTGATTAAAAACGGACAAGAAATGGTGATGCTCTGAACTGTCTGTAGTCTAAGGATAGGAAAGATACTGGCTTAGTGTTTTCACCAGAATTCTGGCAGTATGAGGGGGAGCTGATGAAAGACAAGAGATCCTCTAGGAAGTCCTTCAGGTATCTCAGGGGCAAGGTGGGTGATGAGATGGGATAGCCAGTCACCAGGGTGGACTGGGGAAGAAGTCCTATGGGGAGACTATAGGACTGTAACTGCTGCGATTGTCTCAAGGATAAGGTGCAGGACTTATTTTGTCTAAAACAGGAAAGAACTTTTACCAAAACAGGATCTCTCCAGTGACCTGCTAGAATTCTCCTGCTAATCCAAGGGAAGAGTCACTGCATGGCCCACCTCAGCTTACCCCTGGGGTTGGGATCACTTTTCTTATAGTTTTTAGTTTCTTCTCTGGGACAAGCTGAAAGGAGTTTACTAACTAACCTTCAGACCAGATGGGTTTCTGTAGTGCAAGCAGGGAGAAGGGCCAGAAAAGAAACAGACAGGCTGTGTTCTGATGATGAGATGGGGAGGGGATGGCAAAGCAGAGAGATAACTTCAAGAATTGAAACATGAAGGTCACATAGCACTGGGGAAATGAAATAGCCAATAAAGTCACATGCAGCCATATGTAAGTTGAGCTTTGCTTTTTGCTTCTGTTACCTGCTTGCAAGGGTATATAAGGTGAGACCTCTTTGTTCTCAGGGCTCAGCTGTTGGACACGAGTCTGCTGGGTCTGTGTAGGCACAATTAAACATTGCTTCCTGCTAAACTGCCTCAGTGTTCCATATCTCAGCTTGAGATTCCCGCAACAGTAGAAGTGAAGTCAGGCTTGCTGTTAAAAAAACGAAGCAAAACCCATCTGTTGTGGAGGACAAAGACTCAGTAATGTGGCAGTTCCCCCCAGAGGGATCAAACAGTGAAAAAAGAGAATCCCTAAATTAATATTTAATGGGTTTTTTTTTTTTGTTTCATCTAACATCAAGCTGGCCAATTTGCCTTCTTGACAGGATAAGTTGTTTTAGGGAGAGGTACTGGAGGTAGCTATTGCTTTGTAGGTTTTATTAGAATCAGGTCTATCCAATCTTTGGACTCTGAAAATATTCTCCTGGTGAAGTTAAAGTTAGAGGTCTCTTTTTGCCATTATGTTTAAATACATAATATATTTACATGGTGCAAAAGTTTAAACTTTGTGAAAGGATGTACATCGAAAAGTCCCATTCGTACCCATGCCTTTATCCTATCTATCCTTTTCCTCTTCATCCCTTCCTTCATTACTCTCGTTTAATTAATCAATTACACAAATACAAATTAAAAAGAGGCTTTATGCTGTTTTGCATCTTGCTTTTTGTCATGTAACAATATGCTAGTACATTCTTCTTTACAGATGCATGGTACTCCTTCCCAGGGATGGATGGAGTTCTGTTTATTTAACCTGACCTGTATAGTTTATCACTTGAATTATTTTCAAATTTTTGTTATTTTAAAAATATCACTACATACTACTATATGTATGTCTTTATATATGGGCGGGTGTCCAAGAAGAGGGCTTGCTAGATGAACAGGTAGATATATAGGTAATTTCAAGGGTTGTACCTATCTGCAGTCTTACGAATAACGTGTGAAATTATCAGCCTTAGCAATGGTATGCTGTCAAATGTTAGGATATTTGCCAGTCTTTAGGTTTGAAATGGGATTACTGTGTAAATTTAAGTTTTGTTATTTTAATACAAATGAAAGCAAGCATATGTTATTTGGTTTAAAGCATCTCCTTCTAGGGATTGGACTTTGAGCACATGATAAAAGCGAGAGCACACAAGGGAGGGGTGAGGATAGGTAAGACACCTAAAAAACTAGATAGCATTTGTTGCCCTTAACGCAGAGAAACTAAAGCAGATACCTTAAAAGCAACTGAGGCCAATAGGAGAAGGGGACCAGGAACTAGAGAAAAGGGTAGATCAAAAAGAATTAACCTAGAAGGTAACACACATGCACAGGAAATCAATGTGAGTCAACTCCCTGTATAGCTATCCTTATCTCAACCAGCAAAAACCCTTGGTCCTTCCTATTATTGCTTATACTCTCTCTTCAACAAAATTAGAGATAAGGGCAAAATAGTTTCTGCGGGGTAGCGAGGGGGTGGGGGGTAGAGGGAGGGGGCGGAGTGGGTGGTAAGGGAAGGGGTGGGAGAAGGGGGGAGAAATGACCCAAGCCTTGTATGCACATATGAATAATAAAACAATAAAAATTAAAAAAAAAGCATCTCCTTCCCCAGACCCCCCTTTTTCCCCTGGAGACAGGGTCTTGCTATGTGGCCCAGACTGTGCTGGAACTTGCTATGTAGCCCAGGATGGCCTCAAACTACAGATGGTCTTGTCCCAGCTCCCACACCCAGCTAAGCATTTTTATAATTTTAACTGTTGGTGTTCTTGGCCTACTTTCTATTGTTGCTTTTTTTCCCTGGGAACTTTCATTTCGTTTTTGAGACAGGGTCTCTCCATGTCAAACACACAATCCTCCCGCCTCAGCTTTCTAATTGCTCAGATTACAGGTGCACAGCACCACATTTGACCTAGGAACGTTTGATATATTAGAGAAATCAGCCAAAATGTAGGCTACAAATTTAATACACAGAGTTTATGCAGTGTCACTAGGAGGCAATACACTGCAGTCGTCCTTATCTCAACATCTAAAGAAACTAGTGTAGCCAAAAAAAATCAAATAACAGGTGCAGGGCCAAATGGATAGAGGGACTGCCCGACACAGACAAGCACAGCAATACCTCAGGCTAAGCAGAATTCGGACTTATGACCAAGTTTCCACAGCACTTCAACTTGGGAGTACATGAAGCTAGTCTCGGGGAGACAGCTTGAGCAGTAGCTCATGGCTAAAAATAACTTGCACTTCACAATCCTTATGCAGATCCTGGGCTCTCACAGTGTTATTCGCCTGCCCTGTCTGGCCTCCCAGCTCAAAGCAGATTAGAACTCAGAGAGCCAAAGTGAATCTGATAAGGATTGAGTCAGACTCCCGGATAAGAACCCAAGAAAGCAAGATGACACTCAAAGATGAAAAAGCATGTGGCTCAAGGGTGGCTCATTCTTGTAATCCTAGCTACTCAGCTACTCAGGAGGCAGAGATCAGGAGGATCGAGGTTCAAAGCCAGCTCAGGGAAATAGTTTGTGAGACTATTTTGAAAAAAACCATCACAAAAAAGGGCTGGTGGAGTGGCTCAAGGTGAAAGCCCTGAGTTCAAGCCCCAGTGCAGCAAAAAAAAAAAAAAAAAAAAGATGACAAAGCATGCAGTAGCTTGGGGTCATTGGCTTGTGGGAACAAGGAACCTTACAAGGTAATGGTTGCATGAGAAGCTGCAATGACCTCTCGCCCTGTTAAGTCAGCCATCCATTCATGATTTTTCTTCTTTTCTTTCTCTTCCTCTTCTTTTTTGAGTCAGGGTGGTTTTTTTTATGAGACAGGCTAAACAGTCCCGGCTGCCCTTGAAGTTGAGATCCTCCTGCCTCAGCCTCCCCAGTGCTAGGATAGGGTTTTCTTCAGAGCAGCTTTGGTCTGCTAGTACAGTTCTCACATAAATATGCAAGATAAAGAGCGGGAAAACTGAATGTTGAGATTCTCCTATGTGCCAGGCATCGAGCCTAATGTTTTGTACACCTTTCCTCACTTAATCTTCACAACTTGTGAAGTAGACATTCTCCACACTTTGCAGATGTGAAAACAAGTTCAGAGATCATAAGCCCAAGATCAAAAGAAATAGAGAAGCAGGTATCAGCCTGGCATTATTAGGCAGACCCTGGGGTTGCTAGGAGTTGGCCTGGTATTCTCTTGCTGAATGTGAACACTGTCACAGGGTATCAACATGAGGCAAGGCCACTCTGATTATGAACCAAGACAAAACAAGACCACTGTGTAATCATGTCTGACCACAAACCAAACATGAATGCTGTCCCAACCACAGAAATGACAAATGCCACCTCCCTCCCAGCCTTGGGTAGTAACCAACTGCTGCTTCTTTTTTTTTTTTTTTTTTCCATTTTCAATTTTATTTTAAAGTTTTAAAATTACAAAGACAGCAAAATTTTCCCGGCACAAATAACACTTGTTTAAAAGGGGGAGGGGGCGCAAGTGCGCGATTTTCCTATTAAAAATAAGAGAAAGACAACTGTACATTTTTTTTTCTCCCAGCTCCTGGCGAGGCATAAGGACTAGCCCTAGATAGGCATATATACATATACACACACATGCATCAGACCTAGCTCTCTACGCTACTTAGCAAACCCAGAGCAACTGCAGCGAGTCTTACTGCAACACCCCCTAGAAAGACTCACAAGTAAAGAGGTGAGAGGCTTTTAAGAGGCTGGTGTGGGACTGAAGCTGCACCAGATCAAACCAAGCAAAGCCGCATCTTAAAACAGGAGGCACAAAAAAAACAAGGAGAAAGAAAAAGTCCTCCTGGAGGCAATCTGTCAATTGTGTGGAAAAACCCAAGTTTAAAAGGGTACACTGAGGCACTTCGCTGACTCCTCACCCTTCCCCTAAAATTTCCACTCCCATTTAATAAAGAGACTGCCCAAACCACAAAGATCCTCCTCACCCCCCAATGGCTAGTTCCCACTGACTGGGAGAAGCTACAGCTTCTCCATCCAGCTGTCACTCAGAACCCCAACCCTCCCTAAAACAACAGTGGGCCAAAGGGCAAACAACAGAGTGAGAAGGAAGGCCTAGATCCCCACTGCTCACCCACCAAGAAGGGCTCTGAAATTCCACGGGTGCCCAACTTAAAGAAAGCCCTAAAGATCCTCCCATCCTTAGCTCCTGGGCCCCTCAGTCAGCAGAAAGTACAGCCTTGCCCAATTTCCTCCCCATCTACCTTCACAACAAACAAGCCACCCAACAAAACAGAGCCCACCCAGATCCCAATCCCTAAGATGAATGGCAAATCAAGAAGACGAAGTCCAAGTGCATCCTCATCCTTGTGCAGATGAGATTGGTGGCTGCTGTCCTTGCACAACTGGTTAGGGAAAAAGGAATTATTCCATGATTTCCGAGGAATCCAAATCTGTCCCTTATAAAGTCAGACCAGGATGGGCAAAGGGCTGCAGATGAGGATCAAGAGAGAAGAAAGGAGAAAAGTATTTACAGAAAATAGAAGAGGGGGGAAAGGTTTCATTGTCACTTCTTCTTGCCCGCCCTTTTGGCACTGGACTTGGCTTTGGGCTTCACTGGTTTGGCCTTCTTGGGTTTAGATGCCTTGACGGGCTTGGCTTTAACAACCTTGGGTTTTTTGGCTTTCTTGGGCGTGGCAGCCGTCTTCTTCTTAGCCTTCTTGACTGGGGTGGCTTTGGGTTTCTTGCTTGGAGCTTTGGAGGCAGCCTTCTTGGGTTTGGCTGCCTTCTTTGGAGTGGCCACCTTCTTGACTTCCTTCTTGGTCTTCTTGAAGGCCACTGACCTCTTGGGTTCGTCGCTCTTGGCCAGCCGGAAGGAGCCCGAGACCCCCACCCCTTTGGTTTGCTTGAGGACACCGGTGGTCACCAGGCGCTTGATGGACAACTTGATCTGGGAGTCGGCGTTCTCACCCACCTTGTAGTGGCTTTTGATGTACTTCTGGATGGACTGGCGCGAGGAGCCCGCGCGGTTCTTCTCCGCCTGGATGGCCGCCACGATCATGTCTGAATACTTGGGGTGGTCTGTGGACTTCTTGGAGGCCTTGGCCCGCTTGGGCTTGGCCGCAGGAGTGGACATGGAGTTCTCGGTCATGGTGGCCTGCCTGGTCCTGCTGCTGAAGGCGCCTTCCAAAGGGCTAGCCCTCGTCGGAGGCGGCCTCGGGATCTGCTCTCGGGCCCCTGACTACCAGGCCAGGCCGGGGTGCGGGCGAGGAGCCACTGCCTCTGGGCCCCGGCGCGGGTTGCAGGAGGGCTCACGCCGCCGGTCCGCCGCTGGCTCTCGGCGCCTGGCTCGGGCTCTGCCTCCGCCTCCTCTGCCTCCCTTTTCCCAGCTTCGCGTCTCCCAACTGCTGCTTCTTGACCACCCAGCCTCACTCTGACCTGCTCTCCTTTTAGACAAGATTTGTGAATATACAAAACCATAGAATTCCCTCTACTTCCTGACAGCATCTACCCCAGAACAAAGCCCTGTTTCCTTAAAGCCTCCCTCCAAAGCCCCCTGCAAGCCTGCAAGCCAAAGTTCTCCCCCACTGCAACAAACCCTATTTGTCCACTCCTGGTGGTCTTTGACTGGAGGGTCCTGAATGTCACCCAGAGAAATTGTGCTGAGGCAAGGTTCTGCCCCAGGTCCAGCTAATCCAGAGCCAATGCCCTGGACTAACCTGCTCTGCTGGTCCCTATTCCATTTTTTTTATTTAAAGAAAAAAAAATTGGGCTACCTATGATTCAGTTTGTTAAGTAAGAAAGTGGATTTGAAAGGTTCAAACTTCAGGGCTGATGGAGTGGTCAAGACCCTGCATAGGCAGCAATGAGGCCCTGAGTTCAAATCCCAGTGCCATCAAAAAAAGAAAAAGAAAAGAAAATTTTAGTGGTGATGGAGTGGTTCAAGTGGTAAGACCATCTGTCTAACAAGCTGGAGCCCTCAGTTCAAGCACCAGTACCTCCAAAGAAAAGCTGAAAGGGTAAAATTTCAATTAGAGTGGAAATAAAAACTCACTGCCATGGAAAACTTCATTTCCCCACTATCTGGTGAAATGAAGCATTTGTTATACCCATGTATTGTCTCTTTCTTAACAACGTCAGCACGTTCTGAATTATTTTTAGTTTTCTAAGTGACAAAGTGCAACTTAGCCTTTTAAATTCAACACAGGTGTCATCCTTTATCTCTTCTTTGTGTACAGTCCAGTACCTGAGCTTATTTTTAATGAGAAGACAAATTAAAGATCTTCTATCATCTCTTCCTTAAAAAAAAAAATCAGTATGTGAAATAAAGAAAAAGGATGGTCACAAGGCAGGCATTAAGTTGAAAGATGAGGCAGAGCCAGGCAGCAGTCTTTTGTGGATAACAGAAGATGGAGCCTGATTAAGAATACAGGGGAACCCTCTGAGCACCTGGGGAGTTCTAAAAGAAGAGAGGTGGGGTGCACTTGTGAAAAATGTCCCCTTCAAGCACAGGAGCCTAGGGACCAGAGACCTCTCCTGAGCCATCTCTCTCAGATCTAATTGTCTACACTCACCTTCTGGCAGTTTTCCTTCATAACAATTTCCTGTGGGTTATGAAGGAAAGATTTTGAAGACGACTAATTTTACTCTGCGTTTGTTCAGCTGCTTCTCCAACCTCACAGCCCTTCTTTCATTCCAGTCTAACTGGGCCTCTGTCTGTCTGCCCGCCGACCTCTGGAGGCAGCTCTCCCAAGACACCCATCCCGGCTCAGAAAGGCGGGCTGCCTGGTTGGTTGGTTTTCCCAGTCCGCAGCGACCGCCTTTCTAGGAGCTGCCCCTCTGGTCTCACAGGGTGCCCTCAGGTGCATAGGGAAAGCGGCTCCCGAAACGATCGGGGTCCCCCAGTTAGAGCCATAGGAAGCCCCAGGACAGCTGTTCAGCCTAGGCAGGGAATACGGAGCCTCCTCCCTACGTCCCCGCCCAAGGCGATGGGGACTCGTCCCCTGCCACAGAGGCTGAATGCTACCCTGCTGCTGGCCTCTTTCCCCCACACCCATATCGGCTCCCCGTGCGGGGACAGCTTTCGCGACACCCTGGGAAGAAAGCGGAAGACAAAGAACGAAGGAGCGGGGACGAGGTGGTGCAGGGGTGGGGAGACAGAGGTACCAGTTGCGCTTGCAACATCCACGGAAGGAAGTGGCAGCCGGCAGGGGGGAAGAGGGTGCGAGTAGGGGACAAGACGGGGTGATGGGATGGAGCCCGGCCCGGGAATCGGGGACAATGGACGCGACGCTGCAGCTGCTCCAGCTGCGGGGCACTGGAGGCAGTCGGGCTGGAGAAGGAGAGGGGACGGCGTCCCCGGAGACTGGGCTCCCCTGGGCCGGGGGCCCGCGGGCGGAGGAGGGGTGCGGAAGCGGAGCCAGCTGCTGGCGCCTGCCGCGCACTTACCCGCGCGCGCCGCTCGGTCCCCAAAGCCGCGCGCTCCCGCCGGCGCCCGCCGGGTCGGAGGAACCCCGCGCACGCTGGGCCTGGGCTGGCGCTTGGGCAGCCGGGAGCGAAGAGGGAGGGATCGCTGGGACCTTTGTTCGGTTCCACCCTCTGGAGCCGCGGACGGACCGTAGGCTGCGGGAGAGGCGCGCCGGAGGCGGGGCTGGGCGGTGGCGGGGCTGGGCGGTGGCGGCGGGGCTGGGCGGTGGCGGCAACGGCCCGGACAGTCCTGGATGCCCAGACGAAGGAACGGAACCTACTTTGTGTGACACCCCGGACCGGGTCGCCTACTAAAGCCAGGGCTCGGCTTTGGTCCAGGCGTGGTCGCACGAGGGGAGTGGGGAAGGGGAGTGAGCTCGGTGACCTGCTGGCCAAACATTCTAGGCTTTGAGGGCTGAGCCTCCTGGTGAAGCCAGTCCCACCAACAGTGGGGTGTGAACTTGCACTATGGCTTTACAGTGCAACCAGGAAAGTCCCAGTCCTCCCTGACCTACGTACGGGAGCCCTAATGTATGCCCTGGGAGCGTCGGGATTTGTGTGGTGTGATGTGATTGCCCACGGAAATGGGAAATCCATAATCCTCGATGGCAGAACCAGACTTCTGTCACATACGAGGTGCTCAGTAAATACTGAAGATGGGGATTGGAGCTGAACTGGTGCTCAACAATTGTTTGCTGCTTAACTGACTCTACTATTGCTATTTTTTTGAGTCAGTATGTATAGGTAATCTTCTGTGCAATGAACAAGAGATAATAAAGTCTGTGCCCTCTGAGAGCTTACACTCAAACAGTGTGGAGTTTAGTGGCTGCCTTCAAGGGGGATAAAGGACTAGGCTGGACCCATAAAGAGGCTTGGCAGAGCTGTGATTTGCACCTGTCTCAAGATTGAAGTTTCCTCCGGGTAAGGCCTTCCCGGTCTTGCACATTAAATTACTCACCCACCCACAGCAACACTCCTTAGTTCCTCCGTTGGATTGTGTTTCTCCTTTGTACTTAACCACCATCTGCTGAATGTTGTGTGTCATATTAATTTCATGAATTATTCTGCTCTTCCCTAAAATGTCAGCTCCATGAGAACAGTGACTACTCTGTTCACTATACCCAGCTCCAAACTTAGAACTTCTAGCATGGCAAATACTCACTAAATTATTATTGAATTAAAGAATGAATGCTTTTGTTTGTTTCCCCAACTAGACTGCGGGGTCATGCGCATCTTTGCAGTGCCTGGCACAAGGTAGATGCAAAATTAATGTTTGTTGAATGAATGAGTTAACAGAAATGGTCCACAATTGGGGTCCCTTTGGGTTCCCTGCCTTGCCAATGTAATTAGAACTTGAAAGAAAGGAAAATCACTAAACAAACTTGGTCAAAAAAATTTTCATCTATGTTATTAATTCTCCGGATTGATAAAATCGTGCAGTGACGCCATCTATGGTTTAAATGTGTCCCCCAAGCCCCATGAGCTCTAAATTTACTGCTCCATGCAACAGGGTTGAGAGGTGAGACCTTTAAGAGGAGTTTTAGAATGGATCAAGGCTGCTATCAAGGGAGTGGTTTATCAGGGAAATTGGTTCTTGATAAAAGGATGAGTTTGGCACCTCTCTCCCACCCCGCTCCTCCTCCTCCTCTTTCTCTCCTTTCAACTTTTGTTATGGTTGATTCAGCAAGATCTTCCCCAACATGGCTTGACCTTGGATTTCTCAGCCTCCAGAACTGTAAGAAATAAATCTCTGTTCCTTTTTTTTTTTTTTGAAGTTACTTAATCTCAGGAATTCTATCCTAGCTGCCCAAGACAAGTTATGACTCAATTGTTATCAGAGATTATTGCCTCCTGGCTGTTGGCATAAACCTTAAGAATATCTTTGTGCAGGCTCCAGGCCTCGATCTAGGTATTGCCACTTGTAATTGGTGCAATGGTTAATCAGTGGCATCAAATTCTTTCACTCTTTCTGTCCTGTCCAGTGCCTTTTAGTCAAATCTCTAAGGCAGATAGCAGCTAGTATCTATGGAACACTTTCTCTGTACTGTCATCAAACATGGTTCTGAGTACATTACATTTAATCCTCACAACCAATTGGGAGTTCAAGTTAAATGAGGGCACTGAAGAACAAACGGGGAAACCGGGCACTTGTGGCTTATGCCTGTGATCATAGCTACTCAGGAGGCAGAGATCAGGAGGATCGTGATTCAAAGCCAGCTCAGGCACATAGTTCCCCGAGACCCTATCTCGAAAATCCCTTCACAAAAAAGGGCTGGTGGAGTGGCTCAAGGTGAAGGCCCTGAGTTAAAGCCCCAGTACCACAAAAAAAAAAAAGAACAAACTTGGAAGTTTAACTCAGCTGGGAAGAGCCAGCCAAGATTTTAATCCAAGTCATTCAGCACCATATGAATGGTGTCACCAAATGATGACCTATGGCATCACCCACCATAGGGTAAAGACTCCAGAAAAGAATGTAGGAAGCACAGTAGGGCCACTCCACTAAACAGTGTTTGACCTGCCCTGTGTGTCGGGAGGGAGGGAAGGGGTGTGCCCAGCTACTCTCCCTGTCCAAAGAGTGGGGGAATATGGAAAATTCTGGCACAGTCAAACTTTAATTTTTAAATTATAGTTGTACTTATTATTAAATAGAGTATTCAAAGATTTCAGATGGACTAATGCAAAATGGGAACTTAGAGTTTCAACTAGAAAGAAAAAGTGAATAAAAACAAAACATCAAAAACCCCAATTTTCTCAATCCACTATAGGTAGGTTTCCCCTAAGAAAATAGAGTATGGATTTTGTAGGAGATAAATTGGGTGATCATTAACGATGGCAAGTATTTGCTTTTCAAAAGCAAATGTACATTTCAAGTTGTAGAAGCTCTGAAGTACATCTAGGATGTGTTGGGTATTACTTACTCTATCCCCAGCTCCCCCAGATTCTCACTGAGGAAATGATAGGAAAAGAAGAGCAGACAATCAATGAAACTCACTAATGGGATATATTCCACAGAACAGTACATAAACAAACTAGCTCTATGTGACTGCCATAATGACTTTCTAGTTCCTCAAAGATGTGTGGAGACCTGGACTCTTTCCCATGAATACCTCTACAGGACAACAAATCACAGGATTTGGATGAGTCAGATTTGGGTAGAATACAGCCTACCACTTACCAGTTAAGTGATCTAAAGCAAATTGTATGACTTCCCATTTAAAAATTAAGTTATAGAGAGTGGTGGCATGGCTCAAGTGGTAGAGCACCTGCTTAGCAAGCATAAGATCCTGAGTTCAAACCCCAGTACCACCATCACTACCACCACCACCAAAAAAAAATCATTTATAGCTAATTCAAAAGTAAAATGAAATTAATAAAATAAAAAATAGTTATAGTATTGTCATGAGCTTGTATAAAGTATCCAAAACACATAATAGGAGTCCATAAAAGTTAGTTTCCTTTCCTTTATCAAGTACTTTTTAATTAAAGTTGCCTTTAAATTAAGACTAAAGAATTTCACCTTTGCATAATTTTGCCTCTTACCATATTGACTGTTTCCCAGAGGAACATAGTTACTAACATAAATTAAAATTTGGCATACATTGATATATATTTTTTTAAACTGATTTGATTTACCTCCCTAAATCCCAAAAGTGCTTTTTAAAATAGACTGTATTGCCAATGTACTAATTACCATTTTAAAATAAAAAGCTTTATCAAGGATTAAATATGTTCCAGAAGTAAGTCTGTTCCTTAGTGTCCCAGCCATCTCTCATTCAATTGTATGGTTTAGATACAGACAGGAGAAAAACTGAAATTTACTTGGCACCCAGAAAATGATCAACCAAAATTGTCAAAATTAAAACTCTCAATGCAAGTGTTAGTGGACAGATAAAGAAATATGAAGTTATTTGCAACAATCTGCCTCAAAATTTAGTGACTTGAAATAGTGACCATTATATCTCCTAATTTTGCAGGTTAGGTCTCGCAGCCTGCGTGAGCTCATCCTACAAACCTAACTGAGAGCAGCGGGAGATTGAGAAAGGACAAAAGACAGAAGACAAACATGCAGAAAGCTGGGGTCAGGTGAGCTAGGTGCTCTGGTGGAAACACACAACAGCCTCCACCACCTCCAGCGAGTTTATTATTTACAGTGGCAAACCAGGAACTAGAGCAGCAGTTCTGTGAGGGGCATCATGACATTGTAGTTATTGGGAAGAGGAGGATCCTGTGATGGCTACTCTCTGGACATCTTAGGAAAAGCAGCTGTGCTGCATTTTGCCCTCACCCCCTTCTGCAGTTGGAGGGGCTGTGCCAATCTCAGCCTGCAGATTATTTGACATAGCTGTGCTCATAGGCTTCTCATACTCCACTCTGCACAGTTAGGACCATGGGGTGAGTGATTTTTCAGTCCCGTGTTGGCATTAAGTGGGATCACTCAAGCTGGGCACCAGTGGTTCATGCCTGTAATCCTAGCTACTCAGGAGACAGAGATCAGGAGGATCACGGTTCAAAGCCAGCAGGGGCAAATAGTTCACTAGACCCTATCTTGAAAATACCCATCACAAAAAGGGCTGGCAGAGTGGCTCAAGGAAAAGGCCCTGAGTTCAAGCCCCAATACTGCCAAAAAAAAAAAAAGAAAAGTGGGGTCCCTCAGAGGAATTTAGCTTGTAAAGGTGAATGGCCTGGCCTGAAGGCTTTACCAATATCTTGGTCCCTTTAGGCTCCTCTAACAATATTCCACAGATTTAGGAGACTTATAAACAACAGATACTTGTTTCTCACAGTTCTAGAGGCTGGAAGTCCAAGATCAGGCCTGGTAAGTACCTATTTCCTGGTTCATAGATGGTGACTTCTTGCTATGTCCTTACATGGCAGAAGCCACCACCTTCATGATGGAATCACCTCCCCAAAGACCTACCTCCTACCTAGTACCATCACATTGGTGATTAAGGTTCTGCATGTGAATCTGAGGGGAATGTAAACACTTAGACCATAGAATGTATGACTGGTATCTTGGCAGGGCTCCACTCAACCAGAACTTCCCATGTGCCTCTTCATCACGGCGGTCTTAGGGAAGTCCAACTTCTTAGATGGAAGCTCAGCATTCCAAAAGCTCTGGAAACAAGCATTCTAGGAAACAAGGCAGAAGCTATAAGGCTTGTGACTGTAGCCCCAAAGAACCCAGAATGTAATTCCCACAGATTGTTGTTGAAACAAACCTAGATTCAAAGAGAAAGGACTTACACTCCACCTCTCCATTGGGAAAACAGCATGGAATTTCCCAATCAACTTAATCTACTACACCTGTTTTTATGAAAGAGAATGACATTAAGTAAACAAAGTAAACACTACTATTTAGTCCATTGTTATGTAAAAACAAGTATCATTGTCAGCAATAAAGAAACTTGTAGTGAAGATATCAGATTCGCAGAAATATTCAGAGGAATGCAATTCAGAGGTATGCAAGTTTCTCTGGTCCCATTATTATTATTTGTAACTATTTTTTTGAGCAGTACTAGGGTTTGAACTCAGGGCCTATATCTTGAGTCACTCCACCAGCCCTTTTTTGTGATGGGTTTTTAAAATATGGTCTCATGAATTATTTGCCCATGCTGGCTTCAAAAGATCCTCCTGATCTCTACCTCCTGAGTAGCTAGGATTACAGGTGTGAGCCACTGGTGCCTAGCATTCTTAACTTTTATTATTCTTAACTATTGTCTTGACTATTCTTAACTATTTCCAGCATCCATGTTTTCTATATCCAACATAGAGAAAGGCAACATCTTGTTAATTCAATACATATTTATTAAGGATTCACCGTGTGGGACCCCTGTCATAAAAGCCAGATTAACAAGAGGAAAGCAAACAAATTTATTAATGTGCGGAGCATACCTTACAGAGGAGAAACTCAATGAAAAGTAACTAACTCTGAGCAGTGGCTTAGAACTCTGGCTTATATAACATCTTTAACCCAGGACAATAAATTTATAGAAAAATGACAGGACAAATGAAAAGAAAGCAGTTTTAGGCTTCCAAAGGTAGAAAACTGTGGGGAGGCTAACAGATGGGAAGAAAATGAATATTTGGAGAAACATTTGCTTATAGGATCCTCTCCTGCCATCTCTGGACTGTTAGAGTCTAGAATGTTCTCCAAGAAAGGAGAATTTGCATCCTGTCTTCAGGCAGAAAAGCAGGAAGACAAGGGGAGCATTTCCTCTGTTTGCTGCATCTTAATTTCGTTCAGCTCAAAAGCAGTTATTATGTCAAAGAGGCATATTTTGGGGTGACATATTCCAGTTTCCTTCCATGAGAAGCAATACTAGCTACTGAAGAGGCAAGGAGGAGCAAGAGGAATATGGTTCAGACTCTCCCAGTCCATGAATCATTGAAGTCTACCTGTGAAGGCAGATGGAGAATCAGTAAGGATAAAGGGTAAGAAGTACAATGAACTTCTGTCAGGGGAACTCCTGGATAGGGCGTGTACTGTAATTTGGTAGAGGAGCAAAGGTGGCTGGTGAAGAAAAGTAAATTAGGGTAAGATAACTGTGAAAACAAATAAATCCCCAAATTATGGCTGAAACACAATAATAGCTATGTTTTACTCAGTGGACAATCTAAGGTAGTTCCAAGTGGTGGGAGGTAGGGCTGGAGAAGAATAGTTTCTGTTCCCTCAGGAAGGAGCTAGAGGATGCTCTGCCATTTGTGCTCTAGGCTGCCAAGATTGCTTCAGCACAGACATCCCTTGGAGGCACATAAGGGAATTCAGTACTTTCTTTACCTTCCTTTGGTCAGCAATCAATCAGTCCTGTGGATTCTCCTAACTGCAAGGGAGGCTGGAAATTTTTTTTTGTATGTGGTACTGGAGATTAAATGCAGAGCCTCATGCTTGATAGGCAAGCACTTGACCCAAGGAATAGGGGAACAAAGGTCCCAGAGCATAGCAAACTCAACTACAAAATGCTTTTAGAAGTGTTAGCCAACTCAGATATTTCATAAAGAATTCCAACTATGGCAGTCCAGAACGCTGAGTGGATTTCATTTAAATAATATATTTTCAGCTTATATAAACATTCTATTAAAAAGTTGAGCCTTTCTTAATCCTCCAACTGGTTAAAGGATATCTAAAAATACAGGGAGAAACTAGAGCTAGAGCGGGCAATGGTGTTTTCATTTACAATAATTTATTACAATAAAACTTCGTAGCTGAGTTATAATTGGAGGGGGAGAGTGGGAATTGTATACACATTTGTTGTTTTGTAAGGTCCTTAAAAAGGCTAATTGCACTAGAAAAAGCAATTTGGCAAGAAAAAATTATCTTGGCATCTGACTCCTTCCTGACTGATTGCTCAAAGTGCCAGCCCAATTCGTTTGTTAGTCTGAAGGATGGAAGAGAAAATGACTTGACATTTGAGCTCTTTCACCTGGGCACCTTTGACAGCATAGAGGGTTTATTTTTCTGGTAGAACTATACCTGTCAGCTCACTGCAAGCTAGTTTCTCTGAGGATTCCTGGCAGCCAGCAGGAAGTGGCCACTTAGGAACTCCCTGTCTTAAGTGGGCTTGCTCCATCCTCAAGCAAATGCATCTTCTCTTGCTAACTTCCTCACCCCAAAAATCCCCCAAAAACCAGAAAAATGTCAATGCCATAAAAAAATAAGCAAATCCCATTGTCAGTATGCGGAGGTTGATTAAGACTTGGCTATGTCATGACTCTGGCATTGGTACAAGTTCTACTTTGAGTCCCTCTTCTGCCTCCTATTTGCTGTCACACTCCTCCAAATCTCAGCTTCTTCATCTATGAGGTGGTGAGGATAACACCTAATTCACAAAGTTACTGGGATTCATTGTCTGGCACTCAGTAGGAACTTGATCAATGGTAGCCATGATCATAAGTTTCTGGTTCTCTGGATTTCCAGTCATTTTGTAGACATTATTGAGCGCCTATTGTGCACTTGAAAAAAGCCGGGTGATAACTTGACCACTCTTAAGAAGCTTAAAACTACTAGCAAAATTGCTTGCTGAAAAACAACTCAGTAATTCTCACATGGGAGGGAAAAGCTGTAGGTAAACATGTCCTGGAAAGACCAGCCTTTGGTTAGGACATTGCCAAGAAAGGTTAGACAAGCCCAGCAAACATGCCTGAAAACCTCTGAGGTTCAGTTTCTCATCTCTCCATTCTTACCCCAAAAAGCATTGCCCCCGGCATAATGTCAGACATTCCCTCTAAGAACAATTAACCTGTATATCACAGAGTTAGAAATATTTGAGATGTAAATATTCCCTAGGATAGTGACACTGTAACCATCAATTAAGCCATCAATGTTCATACACAGCCTTTCTGGAATCAGGAAGTTGAAAACTACATGGAAAAATTATAAAAAGGAAGCTTTAAAAAAAGATTATTTTACCTTCAGGCAAACTAATACTAATCCACAAAGACAGGTTATTGCTCCCATTCTTCTTTCTTTTTTGTTGTTGCTGTGCAGCCCAGACTGGCCTTGAACTGGGACTCTCCTGCCTCAGCCTCACACGTGTTGGGATTTCAGACTTGCACCACCATGCCTGTTTCTCCTGTTTTGAAAAGTTCTCTGAGGATGACTCCTAAAGTAACTCCACTCCAGTCTAGTGATTTCTACCCTGGCATGAAAATACATTATTTCTGTTACACTGATGGCATGTGTCTGTAATCGCAGCACTTGGGAGGCTGAGGCAGGAGGATGGCAAGTTCGGAGCCAACCTGGGCTAAATAGCAAGACCTTGTGTCAAAAAAAATATGAAAAATTATTTTCATGGATTCCAAACTTTTTTTTTCTAGAAAAGTGGGAAAATTTGGACAGTGTGGCTTTAGTTGGTTTTTTAAGGAAGGAAGAAGTTATAGGAACTTCCTTTTATTTTTAGCCTTTGTCATTTCTTACAAAGTTGCTATCAACCTGTCATTGTAGAGCTAAGAAATCTGGGATAAAATTACACTTAAAACTTTTATTATCTACAGTTCCTACAAAAACCTAAAATTTTTTTCTTACATCACAATTTAGATGTTGATTTCCTCTTTTATGCCTTGCCTGATAATTCTCCACTGAAGTTTATTATCTCTAGGGAGTCCAGAAAAAGTGCTTTTGATGGCTCCTGGGCATGTTTATATAATGCTTTATTAAATGCCACCTGCTTTTGCTTTATTCATGTTTTATGAAGGACCATCTGGTTGTTGCTACAAATCATACAGACTCTCCAATGAGTCAGATCTCACTCATCAATAAATTATGAAGTTTCATTATTAGCAAAAGAAATTAAACTGGGTACTGGAAAAAGCACAAGAACAAGACACCCATGTCCCAAGGCCACCCCCACACAGCCCCATGAGCAGCATAACCCCTTCTCTTCTCTGGGCCCTATGGATTTCATCCAAAGATTGAAGGTTGAACCCAGTCTCCTGATTACTTCAATCTTTAAAATTCTGAGTCAGAAACACAAATGCAGTGCTGGGGGCTACCCATCCACTCAGGAAATCAGAGAAGGGATTTTGCTTGGGAAGCTGAGAAATGGCTGCTGGGCTGTGCTTAAGACCTGGTGGAAAAAGAACTGGTAAAATTTAGAAACCAGCATGAGGGGAACCAGACCAGGTGAAGCATTTGGGGGGAAAGTGGGAATTGGGACTGGAAAGACAGGCTAAGACCAACATGGAAAGGCTTTGTGTGACAATAGGACAGTGTCATTTAGATCTTTGCTGTATACTGTCTCCCTCCACTTCTTGGCCTTCACTCACCTTAGTCCTTGGGAAACTCTGAAATAGGACTATCTAAATGCATTGGTTAAACATTACCCTTAAAGCAGGGTTTCCTACCTTGATGCATACAGGTGACAAATGGACCTAGAAACTGAGGCCTTTAGCCTTTGAGTTGCAAACCTTTGACTAGTTATTGCATGAATATTTTTATATTCTATATGTGCCTTGATATGACAAAGACTGAAAGTGCTGTTTTAACCAATCTAGTCTACCAAATTAATTTGCTCAGCAAATGGCTTCTGCCAGTGATTCAAACATAAGTAGCATTTATATTAAATTATATGATATTACGAAGCATTATATGATTTTATGCTAGCTCAATAACTGAATAAGATCAAAAGAGAAAATTCACTTAACATAGTCATCAGGCCCCAGTAGGCACCAGACACTGTGCTAGGTGCTGGTGAAATAGACAAATACACACTCAAACAATTTCTCTCATACTGCTCATGTTCTAATAGGTAGAATGATAATAAGCAGGCTGAATTAAGAAAATAGATTTCTTGGTGTGGTATAGCTTGTAAGGAGCTCCAAAGTCATCACTCTGTCCTAACAATGATTAAAAAGCTGAACAAAAGCCAGGCCTGGTGGCACATACCTGTCATCCCAGCTATGCAGGAGTATCCACTTTTCAGGCCAGCCCAGGCAAACAAGTTCACAAGACTCCATCTCAACAAAAAAAAGCTGGGCATGGGGGTACTCACCTATAATCCCAGCTACAGCAGTGGAGGATTGCAGTCCAGGGCAAAAGCAAGAAACTATCTCAAAAATAACCAGAGCAAAAAAGGTTCAAGTCATTGCTAAAGGGCAGAGTGCCTGAGTTCAAACCTCAGTGCCACAGAAGGGAGCAGGTAAAGATGAGCAAAGTAAAAAAATCAGTAATTCTTCCTAGATCTGTTAGAGAAGTGAGGTCACAGCACAGACCACTATCTTGGAGACAGACAGAGAACTACAGCTGACCAAAGCAGAAACCTCTCTGGGAACCACAGTGAGAGCAGGAACATCTGAGCTGTAATGGACAGTTGAGGGAGGCTTAAAATGGCCAAGTCCAAGTGGTAAAAATTTTCCAGTTTTGTGAGTTAAACTTCCTGGGCTCTAACCAGGTTCTTACAGAGTGGTAGAGAAGATTCCCTTGTGTTACCAGCAGAGGGAGGAGAAGTAGCCATTTTTTAAAACACTGAACATTCAGTTCTTAGGCCTGTCTTCAAGAAAAACTATTTTATTAAAACCTAAGCTACCAAAGTTTTATCAGCTCTTTACTCAACTCTAGTCCCCTCTGGCCTTTCTGCCTCACTTAAGGTGGAGAGGGGACTAAGAAACAGGTGTGATTTGCACAGAGAAATGGTACCTTAGGAGTCTCCCACTCTCCCCATGCCTCTTCAGCATATCACTAAAGGCTAATTTACCATGATCCCTTTTACCCAGTACACTAGGCCCCTCTTTAAAATGTAAAAATAAAAGTTTAAAAAGAGAAAGCATCAGTGCTAGACACAGCTATGGCAGGGATTTGGAATTTTCAGACCAGGTATTTAAAAATAGCTCTGATTAATATGCTAAAGGAGCTAATGAAAAAAAAAACAGATAAGAACAGGCAAGAACAGATGGGTAACTGTGTGATATATATATATGTTTTATATATATATATATTTTTTTAATATATATATATGTTTCATATATATATATATATATATATATATATATATATGTTTATGTCCCTGGTTCCTGGCACACAGCTCCTAAAAACTCTTGGAACCCCTGAGTGATGGCTGTTTTTGGGGTGCTAATGAAATGACTCTTTGGTCAGGGGCCTTAGATAACTTCAGAATGGGGACTGGTCACCAAAAAGACCAAACCTTGTGATTAGAAGGTTTGGAATTTCAGCCACATCCCCAACTCCCAGGGAGGGGAGAAGGGCTAGTGATGGAGTTGAGTCTCTAGTGACCAATGATTTGGTGGGACTAGGGTTTGAACTAAGAGCTTCATGCTTGCAAAGCAGGTGCTCTACCACTTGAGCCACACCTCCAGGTCTCCAATGATCAATGATTTAATCAATCATCTCACTTAATGAAATCTCTATTAAAAAAACTCCTGAACAATGAGGTTCAGAGAACTTTCTGGTCAGTGAATACACTGAGGTTCTGAGTGTGCTGGGGAGAGGGCATGGAAGCTTTGTTCCTTGCCCTATATTTTGTCCTATGTGTCTCTTCCATCTTGGTATTCCTGAGTTGTGTCCTTTATCATAATAAACTGGTAACCATGAGTAAAACACTTTCCTGAGTTCTCTGTGAATCATTCTAGAAAATTGTTGAATCTGAGAAGGGAGTTGTGAGAAGTCCCACATTTGTTGCCAAGTTAGACAAAAGTGTAGGGTAACCTGGGGACCTGATACTTGCAACTGGTGTCTGAAGTGAGGACAATCTTGTGGCACTGAGACCTTTACCTGTGAGGAATTGGTATTAAAATTGAATTGAATTTTTGGATACCTAGCTGGTGACAGAGGATTGGAGAATAAGACACTGGTATGAGCAAAAACTTGAAAGAAATGTAAGCAGAGAAATGAGAATTCTAAGAACCAAAAAGAAGTGCTAGAGATCAAAAATACTGTACAGATTGAAAATAGCCTTTGATGGGCTCATTAGCAGACTGGATACAGCTGAGGAAAGAAAAATCCTTTGAGCTTGAGGATATGTCCACAGAAAGTCCCAAAACTAAAAAGCAACAAGAAAAAAGACTGAAAAAATAGAACTGAATTTCAAAAATCTGTAGGACAATTATAAAAGGTATAACATAAGCATAATAGAAATACCAGAAAGAAAAAAGAAAGGACCAGGAGAAATTGGAACAATAATGACTAAGAATTTCTCAAATTAAGGTCACACAAATTAACCACAGATCCAGAAATCTCAGAGAACATAAGATAAATGACAAAAAAAAAAGCAAAACAAACAAAAAGATAATACCAAAAATCTACACCTAATGTACATCATGTGCAAATTGCATATAAGCAATTTTTTTTAACTTTGAAAAAAAGAAACTGTAAAGTATGTTAGATAATGGTAAATGCCAAGGGGTAAAAAATAAAGAAGGAGCCAAAGAGTTGCATGGCCTCCCTGGAAAGGCAGCCTTTTGGTCAATTATTATGATGGTGGACACATGAAGGATGCCTTTGTTTTTTTGGGGTCTATAACAGGCCTCTTGGTGCAGTAAAAGGAGTATAACTTGGTTTGCATCCTGGTCCTGCCATTGAGTGGCTGTGTGATCTTGGGCAAGTTACTTGACTCTCTGGGTTCTATTCCACAACTACAGATTGTATCCTGGCCAGTGTTTGCAGGTTACAGGAAGGTGCCTCAAAGAACTTGGAAAAGAAAAGGTGAAGACTGCCTTGGAAGAGCTGACATGAAGATTCACTTGATGCACCAAGGTCCCTAGTGGTGACAAAGCCTGGCCTTATGATTACTTCTAAAGAAAGGAAAGTCCAGTTGGAAAGGACACAAGGGACTTCTAATAAGCACTACTGAGGCCAGTCCTACTCTGTCCTACTCTACAGAGAGAGCCTAAGGTCACCCCTGTGATGAGAAATAGCTAGATCTGGCTATTGTTGCCCCCTTGCCCTGGTTCTTGCCTTGGTTCACATTCAGCAGCTCCTTAGTTATGAGTGATAGAAAGGACTGGTCACATGGGCTCAGTGTATCGAATGCCTTAGATACTAATTCTTTATTGATAATCAGGAGGCATTTTTGTTCAAAATCATGAAAAAATTATCAGAAACTTGACTAGTGTGCATCTGTACTAGCTTTTATATGCTGATAAAAGTAGGTTTCTCCTGAACCCTGGGTAAAAAATGCCATCATAAGAAGCCTTCTTGGAAAGAGCTGACATGTCCTCCCATTTCTCCTAAATAAAGAATCCCAATCTCTACACCATCTGCACCTCGCCCATCTCTGCCTTCACTCTGTGTGTAAGGAGCCTCCCTGATCTTCCATCAGCATCTCAAAAGTTTTTCCCACAGGACACTGATCAGCAGGGAACACTCTCCCCAGCTCTTGATATGGTTGCCTCTTGTTTATCCTTACATCTCAACTTGAACTTCACTTTCTCTAGGCAGCATTCCCTCACCCACAGATACGCTATCTCTCTTCTTTATTCTCATACCTTTCTTCATAATGCTTTTCTTAATTATAGCTGTTTAATAGTGTATTACTGTTTGTTAACGTCTTCTTTATGTAAGCTCCGTAAAGAGGGAGCCATGCCTGTCTTTGTTCACTGCTCTCTCCGTGTCTCACACAATGTCTAGCACAGACTCAGCACTCCTCAAGTATTTGTTGAGTGCAGTAATGAATGAACGAACAATCAACTGAGGTTGCAGAGATTAGAGATAATCCTAAACTCCATAATTGGCATAGGGTTTGGCATATATTTGGTGCCTAATAAGTGATAGCTGTTGATTTTATGGACACATTTCTTATCATGCTCTGGTGGTTTCCACGACCAACATGTTTGGTTTCTTTCTGTTTCTGTTTTAAACAGGCTTTGAATTCATTTTATTTCTCTTGTATAAAAACCTTAAATTGTAGTCACAGCTGGTGCCTGGTCTTCTGTACTCAAGTGTGGGCAGTGAGATGGACAGTGAATTTGTGATAGGGAGACTTGGTGAACATGATCTATTTCCAGAGGATGAGGGTCTGGTCTTAGAGATGGCATCGAAGGTGGCAGTGCAACCCCAGACAGAAGTGTAGCAGTCATCCATACTGGCCATCATCAGCATCTTCTTGAGCACAGGAGCCGAGACAATGCCAGTGCCTCTGAGGGCAGTGATGAGACACACCAGCACAGAACCACAGTGGTCTGACACTTTGCATAGGAGATGTGGGGCTCGCTGATCTTGTTTCCTCACAGGAACAATGGATAGCTTAGCTGGGATGATGGTCCCTTGAATGGAAGTGGCTACCTCCTTGGAGCACTGAACACCCAGACTGGTGTGACCATTGTCGTCCCCAGTGGCAGCAAATGCCTTGCATCTGGTGTGCAGGCCAGCGTATCTGCTTCTGCAGAGGCACAATCTTCAAACCTTATCCTTAAGGATATCCCCAGGAAAAGATCAGTAATCGCAGACTCCTTGCCGGGCATGGAGAAAAGGTAGACCACCTCCATGGACTTCTTGACCAGGTGCCTCAATTTGGAAACATGAATCCCCTTGTAGAAGAGCTTGCTCTCACAAGCCCTGCAGTGTGGGCCACAGAGATCATTGTGGAAGCCTAGGGAAAGCAGCGTGACCTCCCATGACTGTCACCCCAACCCCTACCACTGGACTCTGGGCCTTCCCACTGCACCTGCTTTCTGGAGAGGAATAATAATATGGTTTTAAGTCTTTGCAAAGGGTGTTGATGTTATAGGAATGAATTCCTATGGAGCTTAGTAATTTCTTTTAGACTCCCAAGCTGGTAGAATTTAGGTGTTTTCTCTGGACAACTGCTTCTCCTTCTATATGTTAATACATCTTATATTTATGAAAGAGACTACGAGATGAGACTTGACCTTAAAAGATGAAGAATCTGATTGCAAATGACTTGGAATTATTCCTGACAATGAAACACCAAATAGCCCTCAAAGACCTATGGGAATGAAGTTAGAGACTACTGGGAATTGCATTATTATAGAACACCATGTCCTTGAGCCCTAGGCTGCCTTCTGGGTTTGGAGGCTCTAAGCTGAAGGAATTGCAAGGCAGACCTCAATAGAACAATAGAACAGACTGGTTCATTTCTCAAGAGTCTGTCTTTAGTATCCTGGAAACTCATCAGTGACAATAAAAATTTTTTCATCTTATTTTTTATAAACTCAATTCCATTCAGTATTATAAATCTTTGGGGTGTAAATTAATTCAGTGTATAATCTTATATCACTATTTGACTCATTTGGGTTATAAATCTGCATTATGATTTAGACATCTCAAGTTATATAGCTGGTCCCTGAAGCACACTAAAAAAATTAAGATGGGTGATACTATTACTTCATATATTAGTCCAAATAATAAATCCATATCCATGACCTTCATTTTAATATGGCTTATGACTAATTCATTGTAATTGTATTCATATTTGATGGAAATTAACATTGTTCTTCCATTTACTAAATTGTAATTCTCTTCTTGTGGATGTTTTATGGAGACTCTCAACTTCATATATATTATGCAGATCTGAAGAATGTTTAAGGCTAATTAATAGCCTTAATCATATTGGAATTTGTCAGAATAGCTTCCTCACTCCCCCACACTTCTAAGAGTCCTTCTAAAGTAGAGTTGCCATTGCCCTTGGGTATTGCAGAGCCAGGGGATTTACACCCCCTATATGCATGGGGTCTGCATCTGTATATTTAACCAATCAAGGATCAAAAATATTTGGGGAAAAAAATCTGTGTCCGTACTGTACACATACAGAGTTTTTTCTTGTCATCATTCCTTAACTAGTACAATATAATAATTATTGACACCATAAAGCACTTACATTTTATTAAGTATTGTAAGTAATCTAAAGATGATTTAAAGTATGGGGGAGGATTTTGTAGATTATATGCAAATACTGTGCCATTTCATATAACGAACTTTGCTACTGGTGGGAGTCCTGGAACCAAAACACTAAGCATGAATATAGACAGAAGAAAACATTCCCTGCAAGAACACACCTAGAAGACAGTGAGTGCTCTGCTGAGTTGCTACAGCTCCCCTCCCGCCCCCCCCCTTTTTTTTTTTTGCAGCGCTGGGGTTTGAACTCAGGGCCTACACCTTGAACCACTCCACCAGTCCTTTTTGGTGATGGGTTTTATTTTTATTTTTATTTTATTCATATGTGCATACAATGTTTGGGTCATTTCTTCCCCCTTCCCCCATCCCTTCCCTTACCCCCCCCTTCCTCTTACCCTCTACCCCCTCGCTAGCCAGCAGAAACTATTTTGCCCTTATTTCTAATTTTGTTGAAGAGAAAGCATAAGCAATAATAGGAAGGACCAAGGTTTTTCGCTAGTTGAGATAAGGTGATGGGTTTTTTTGAGATAGGGTCTCGCTAACTATTTGCCTGGGCTGGCTTTGAACTGTGATCCTCCTGATCTCTGCCTCCTGAGAAGCTAGGATTGCAAGCATGAGCCACCAACGCCCAGAAAAAACTTTCTTTCTTCCTTTCTTTCCCCTCCTTCCTATATTGGCAAAGCTGGGCTTTGAACTCAAGGGCCTTGCACTTGCTAAGCAGGCACTCTACCACTTGAGCCATTCCACCAGCCAAGCTGAACAGCAAGCTCTTTTTGTTTTGTTTTGTTTTTGGTGGGACTGGGGCTTGAACTCGGGGCTTCATGCCTGCACTCTATCACGTGAGCCACACGTCCAGTCCACTACAGCTCCTTTTGTCAGCTAAAGAAACTCTGACTTCCTGAAGTTATTAAAGGCTCAAACACCGTATCTTCCCTTGTTCCCAGAGCAACCATCTCTTTGCTTTTCCTTCTTCTTTTTTTTTTTCTGGCAATATTGGGGCTTGAACTCAGGACCTAGCATTTGTTAGGTGCTCTGCCACCTGAGCCACTCCCCCAGCCCTCTTCATGGTTTCTGGCCTCTTTTTATCTTTAATCTCACTGTGCTTCTTAGATGGTTGTCTAGGAGATACACAGATCTCTCTGGAAAGAATGTGAGGGCTAGACTGTAAACACAGCATTCTGCAGTCTTCAGGAAGGGACAGTTCTCTTTTTGTGAGAGACTTTTGTGTCAGTACCAGTAGGAATTATGAGGAATGTCTAGATTTTGCTCTTCTTTCATCTCCCCAATAACTCCGTCCTGATTCTCCAAAGAAGTGATCTCTCTGTCATTTCCTGTGTGCATCACTCATGTGCCTCTGAACACAAACTCCATCACTTTATCATCTTATCATAGTCATTTCCTTGTCTTCTTTTTTTATAATCCATCTTTCCCCTTGGACCCTCAAACCATAATCAATGCCTCCTGAACTTTTCCCAGAACTTCAATCTCAGGCTCAATTTCTGCCTTTAAGATCCTGGATTTGCCAACTCAGCCATGCTTACCCAGTTACTTTGGGGCTGATCCAGATATGGAATCCAGCCACTGTCTGTCATTTACACAAATACCACCCACACAAGGCATCTGTGTGTGGAAGATGTTACTGAATGCTTGGAGAAACAGAAGAGTTTACAAGAAAGCAAAACAACCACCTAAATGTTACACAATGGGTAGCCTGGATTTTGCTATCTCTGTGGTTTCTTCGTCTTTTTTGACACAAAATGAGTATGAGGCCACACTCTTGGGGTGTCATTTTCCACCCACAAGTTAATTTTCCCAGTGAAGATAGGTCCTTTCCTTAGAGGAATTCCAATACCAGGTTTTATGGTATTTTTTTTCTCTTCTTGTTAAAAAAAATGTGGATACATTACTCACATTACCTTCTCTTCTCCTCCTTCTCTCCTCCTCCTCCTCCTCCTTCTCTCTGACAAGGTCTTGCATATAGCCCAGGAAAGGAGCAAATTTTTCATCTTCTGCTATGTGCTCAGCACACTGTTGGATATTTTTGGATACATGTTGTCTGATTCATTCCTGTACTATGAAATCAGAATGATTATCTCCATTTAACTTACTGGGAAACTGAAAGTTGGAGAGATGAAATAATTTGTCTAATAATCGTATTGTTTAGAAGGCAAAATCAACACAAATGTGTAAAATGAGAAGAATTCCATGATATTTCAAGACTGCAAAGGCCTGCTGGGAACTCCTTGACATTGCTGCCCTCCATCCCTTCCCACCTGCCCCAACCAGTCTCAGAATCGTTGTGCTGGGAGGCTGGCCATGGTGGATGTGTGGGAGGGGGGGAGGAGGGGAGACTTCTGAGAAAAGAGGAGTCTTAGATGGGGAAGGGGGAGAGACATAGTTTATTGCCATAAACCAGTGTCTGGGTTTCATTTTTGATATGAAAAATATCAAAACTATATCAAAGAAGATAGAATAGTATAAACTCCTCTGTATCTATCATTCTGCTTCAGTAATCATCAGTGTGTTGGCAAGCTTTTTCATCTATGTCCTGCCCCTGTCACCACCATTTTATTCTGAAGCTAATCCTGTTTCATTTTGTAATCAGGTCTTCAACACCTCATTAGGATATGCTTTTATGTCATTGAAAGATTAAATTACAATCAACACCTTTCTAAGTTGCCTTAATGAAAACCTCCTGCAGCAGACAGAAGCTCTATTAAGCAACTGATCCAGGTGACATGGGAACCAAATGGGCAGTCATCCAGCATCACTCTTTCTTGGGTCACTATTCCCACCTCCTGTTCCAAAGTGATTTACCTCCCGAAACAAGCTGATGCAAATTATATCCTTTTATTTCTTAAAATACTAGAAATTCACTTATGTGTCTATACCCATAGTCATACAAATAGTGCTAAAAAGTAAAAAGCTATACAACAAAATATTAAGTGTTTCCTTAGGAGTGTGTGCTCTCGGGAAATTCCCAGGGTATTCTTTCCTTTTATTTTTATAATTATTTCTATTTCTAAAAGTAATGAATATTTACTATGTTCAGTGTATTATTAAATATTATACTATTTTGTAATTATTTAAACTTTCCTTATTACTAAAAGTAATTGTGTCAGTTTTCTATCACTATGACAAAATATCTGAGATTAACTTAAAAGGAAAAAAGATTTCTTTTGGCTCACAGTTTCAGACATTTCAGTTCATGGTCTCCTGGTCCTATTGCTTTTGGGTCTGAGGTGAGGCAGAACATCTCTATTGAGGAGATGTTTCTGGTGGAGAAAGAAAACAAAGAGAAAGAAGGGGCCAGGGTCCCAATATCCCCTTCAAGGGTACACCCCCAATGATCTAACTTCCTTCCATTAGGCCCCACCTCCTAATAATAATAATAACCACCACCTTCCAACAGAACCATGGGCTGGGTACAAAGTCTTTAGCATATGGGCCTTTGGGGGACTGCTAAGGTCCAAACTAGAACAGTAATGAATTACTTTATGATTAAGTAAACAAACAAAAAATGTCCACCATAAAAATATATAAATTCCAAAGAAACTTTCATGGAATATAACACATAAGATTCTTTGCACAGGTTGACTTCTTTAGGATAGCGGTAAAATGTGCAAAATACTTTAATCAATTAACAAAATGCGGGCACCCTGAAATTGTCCACCTAGGTGGATCTCTGTGTGCCTATGGATGGGTCAGTGCCTGGCTCTTCATATTGTCTGAACCAAAGAAACACACTGATGGACTGACCAAGGCACTTAGGGCTTCTTCAGGCAGCAAGCAGCATTGTAGGAAAGGTGGTTTAGGAATAAAACCCTTGGAATCCTGGGGTTAAGATAACTCTTAAAGAAAAGGGGGTGGGTTGCTTAAGATAAATGCTCTCCTGGAAAAATCAGACATTCAGAAGGTAACTTGGCACCAGTGGGGGCCATCCTTGCAGGTAATTCACCAGGCAGAAAGCTTCCCCTCTTCCCCAATCAATGAGCCTGGATTTCTCTGGTTCCAAGAAGCACCACTGATGTATCCTAGCCCAGTTCACCCACTCAGCTCAATTCGTCCTTCCAGGCTTTGATGTGAGGAGTGATTTCTCTTGGTATAACTGAAGGAGATTAAATCCTAATGAGATGTATTGTTCCAATTTATTTTCCCTTACAAAAGTTAATGAAACAAAATCAATTTTCTGATTCTTGTACTAAGAATCCAGAACAGCAGGGTTCTCATATTTGTTTCTGCATTAATTTGTTGCATTGCCATGTGTCATGTAGCTCTGGAAAACTCCACTTCCCATATGGCAGCATGAAAGAGAAAAGGATATTGTCTTGATGTTTTTATGAAAATTGTTTAGGTCTTGCCTACTCGTTGTATGGGCCTGGAGCCTCCCCCGATCCCGCTCTGGGATTCACATCTTGACTTTATCAAGTGCACGGTGTGACTGTGAGTTCCCTCTCCTCGGTCTCAATAAATTCCTCCGTAAAGTGGAGACAGACTGGGAGCGTTAGAACACTGTCCAGCACGGTGGGAGGGCTCTGGGTGGCAGCAAGCAGTGACCCTCCCACTCCCCGGGGTTTGCTCCAGTTTAGAATTCAGGAGACTGAGGCTCAGAATGGCAGAGTTGGGATTCAAATCTGATTTCTCTGTCTGACAGCCATGCTGGTGACTGCTGTGTCACACAAAAGATGTTCTGAGCAAAGGATTCTAAGCAGATTAATAACATGACTGGAGTTTGGAAAAGTCCCCATCTGGTGGCTGCTAAGAGTTGCATGGAAAGGAGTTGGGGGTTCTGGTCTACCAGGTGGGCACTGAGGAGGGCAGCTGTGGGGCTGAGAAGAGGAGCATGGCAGGACTTAGTCCAGCGCACCTGGGATGACTACTAGGTTTCTCCTGTGAGTTTTTGGGTGGTGATGTTTATTGAGACAGAGAACAGAGGAATGGCAACATGGAAAGAGGACGATTTCAGTCTCAGATGTGTGGGTTCGAGATGCCCCAGGGACACCAAGTGGGGATTTCCACAGGCAGTGGAAATGACAATGCCAAGGTCAGGAGAGGTTCAACATGGAAGGATACAGCAGATCTTGGACGCAATACTTTTGGGAGACTGGCCAGGGTGCTTGACCTCCTGAGACTCTCATTGCTAACAGTCTGGGGTCCTAAGATCCTGAGAGCAGTTTACTTTTCTTACTTTGGTAAATTTTAGGCATGTGCTTCTGGGACCTTGACTTTCTTAGACAATGACTTGAGAGAGATGATTGCTCATAGTTATTCATGCACATCTGTAGACTGAGCAGGTAGCTACAAACTATAGTGCACAATTCAAGTCCTGCCTGCCACCTGTTTTTTGTAAATAAACCTTTGTTGGAACACAAACATGCCCACTCACATTCCCACTGGCTCTGCTTTTCCCCAGCTATGTATGACACCAGAGCTCAGAGTAATGGAGGCCAGGTGGTCTGCAGAGCCTGAGATTACACTCTTCGGCCTTTCTCAAAAGACCTTGCAGATAGATCCCTAGGATAAAATGCTGAGCCTTGAGTTAGTCTCCCTAATTACTTTACAAAGTGCTTTTTAGCATAGTTCCAGACACACAAAATACCAAAGATATTGATGAAATAATGATTGCACCCTTTCCTTAAAAATAAAGGCTTTTGAGGATTTATTCAGAGTCTGCTTCTTTTAAACATTTCAAGCATCCCAGCCTTGGACTAGCACTTCCTATCTTTCTAGCACCTTCCTTCTAGCACTCTTTCTCTAGCAATTCTTCAACCCCAGTACTACCTATAAGCTATTGGCTACCATCTCACAGTCCCCCACTGTATGTAAACAATTTAATTCTTCCTGATAGCCAAAAATTTTGTTGTCTTAGAATTAAGAAGAGAATGATTTAAGGGAGATTTTGTAATCTGCAGGTAAACTCCATGAAGAGAGACTGTGTCTGCATGTGTGTGGTGCTCATGAATGGTTGTTGATTGACCAAAGAACATTTCCACCTAATCTTGAAATTCTAAAATGACAGAATATAATTTAAATGATAATCCGTTCATTTGTTGTTGGGACAAATGAGATTTGCAGAGCCTACCCGAGAGCTCACCACTAGCTAGAATTGGATTCATTCAGAATTGGATTCTTTTTTTTAATGGATTGGGCTGCCTGTGTCTGCTTCAAAGACTCAACTAGACCTTGGAACCAGGATTAAAGGACAAGTACTTGTAGTGAAGGGAAGGAGGTTTGAGGATCATGCTATTCGCAACTCATTCTGGAGCAGAAAGAACTGGATTTGGAAATGAGACACTCCCGCTCATCCCCCACCCCCACTATTATTAATGAGTTAGTTGCTTAACTTCTGGTCCTCAGCAAACTTTTCTGATAAACAGCAATGACCTACATGGGCTGCTGAGGGACTTTTGGAGTGATGTTCCAAAATTGCAGCTCACTCTCTAACTCATTTTGTTAATAACTGCCCCAGTCCTCATGAGACTGCCCCTTGTTGGTTAGCAAAAAAATTAACTACTGGTCCAATTGTGTTTAAAACAGTAAATATGAGTAGAGTTTCAGCCTAGGCTGCGTGCAGTGGCTCAGGCCTGTAATCATAATGACTTCTGAGGTTGAGATAGGGAGGATCATGGTTCAAGGCCAGCCTGGACAAAAAGTTCTTGAGACCCCCATCTCAACTCATGGCTGGGAATGGTGGTATGTGCCTGCCATCCCAGCTCTGTGGGGAAGCACAAAGAGGATTGTAGTCTAGGCCGGCCTAGGCATAAAGAGAGACCATTTCTCAAAAATAACCTATGCAAAAAGGACTGGTGGAGTGGCTTAAGCAGTACAGCCCCTACCTGGCAAGCAAAGCAGAAGGCCCTAAGTTCAACTCCCAGGACGGCCAAAAAAAAATGTTTCAGCATGTGATAATAGAAAAGGTCAGGGGATGAGATGGACAGTGGTGATGGTCACACAATAGTGTGAATGCATTTAGTGCCACTGAAGTGTCCCTTAAAAATGGTTAAAATGGTAAAAAAAAAAAATTATGTATAAGCCAGACATGCTAGTGGCTCATGTCTGTAATCCTAGCTACTTGGGAGGATGAGATTGGGAGGATCAAGATTCGAGATTAGCCCAGGTAAATAGTTCAAGAGACTCCACCTCCAAAAATGGCTGCAGCAAAATGGACTGGAGGTGTGGCTCAAGCAGAATGTCTGCTTTGCAAGTTCAAACCCCAGTCGCATCAAAATTAATAATAACAATGATAAACATTTACCACAGTAAAATTATTTTAAAAATCTAGTCACATAGGCAGTCTGTTCTGATAATGTTCAGTCACTTAGATTCTTCTAACTTTTTCCTAAGATTGTTTGGTGGGCTGGCAGAGTGGCTCAAGTGGTACAGCGGCTTTCTAGCAAATGTGAAGCCTTGAGTTCAAACCCCAGTGCCCGACCCCCACCACCAAACAAGAAAAGATTGTGTTTGGACGTATGTTGGGGGGAGGGGTGCTGGAGGTGGTGCCTTTGAGGTCCTTGGGAATGTTTTCCTTGTCCTCTCATTCCCTTGACCACTTAAGTGCTGCCTGGTTCTACTCCTCACCCTTTGTCTCTTGCGTCTGGGTTCAGGAAACACCAGATGTTAGGACACATCAAAAGTTTCATTGTGACTAATATTGGGAAGTAGTGTCGTGGATTAGTGAATGTGGAAAGGAGCTTAGAGTCATTCGTGACTTCTCCCCCTTCCCTGGGTGCCATGGCCTCTCTACTTCCTTCCCTGTCTCAGGCTATCCCTCCCTCTCACTCATCACTCTTAGTGGAGCCTGATCACCAATCTTCACATCACTGGGAAGAGGAGCCTCTGATCACCACTGTCATTATTGACCTACCTACAAGCTCCTGAAAGCACACAGCTGTCTGGGTCTAGGACCTCTGTGTGTGTGTGAGCTATGTAGCCCAAGCAGGCCTTGAACTCTTGATCTTCCTGCCTCATTCTCTCAAGTACGGGGATTATAGGGATGTGCCTCATGCCTGGCTTGTGTGCAGCCCTTTCAAGAGTATTCAAGAGAATAGCATATGCCTGTGGAGGCAGCTAGCTGAGAGGCTGAAGTGAATCACTTAAATCCACCAGTTTGAGACCAGCCTGGGCAACTCAGAGAAACCCTATCTCAAAAAGTATCCAAGTGATATCGCAGGGGGAAGAAGTGATATGCCCCATAAATTTAAATTACAAAAACAGCACAAAAGCAACACAATTTAGTGAAGAGAAACATAGGGAATCTGGGTTCCCTATGTTTTAGACCCCAGGCCCAAGTTTTGGGATTCTACATCAGGTCTGGCCCCATGCCCCAATATGCCAAATAGACAAGGTGAAGGGCAGAGAAAGGGAATTTATTACATGACACAGGACACTGTGGCAAGAGGCAAAATAAGCACTCAGGGCAGGTGCTGGTGGCTCATGCCTGTAATCCTAACTACTCAGGAGGCAGAGATCAGGAGGATCACAGTTTGAAGCCAATCAGCGAAAACAGTTCTCGAGACTCTATTTCAAAAAACTGTCACAAAAATGGGGCTGATGGAGTAGCTCAAGGTGTAGGCCCTGAGTTCAAGCCCCAGTACCGCAAAAAAAAAGCACTCAGTTCATCCACAGCCAGCTTCTGGGTATAAACACAAGCTTTAGCTTTAAATAGACAAAAATTAGGGCAGGGGGCAAAAGGTATGCATAAACAGTCCCAGTCCCAGGTGTGATCTGGCTGGTCATTATCTCAGTTCTTGTTTTGGAAGGGGTTCCAGAGCTTGTCCTGGGGAGGCTCTGATGTTCCCTTCTTTTGGGGGAGTTTTCTCCAGCCCTCCTTGTTATCTGTAAGTCCTGTCCTTCCTGGGTTCCAAGGTGATTGCAAAGTGACTGCAGAGAAAATGGCTTAAAGCAAAGACAGACACAAAGTGAAGGAGCAATGCCATGCTTTTCCCTGTTCTTAGTTAATTCATGAACCCAAGTAAGGAGGCAGTGCTTTTCAGCAAAAGCAGTTAAGCAACAGGTTAACTGGCAACAGCTATTTTTGAAATCCAAGAACAATTATGAAATTAGAAAATGATGTTCCAGCTCCATGGTGATCAGATGCTGATCAACAGGCTATGTGAGGTAGCCTAGGGCTGAACCACCGGGGGAACTTCGTGGGGTGTGTATGTGTGTGTGTATGTGTGTGTGAATTATCCCCAGAATATTAACAAAATTTGAGAATTATTGCTTTCATTACTGTGTCTTTCCTAGTCTATGAGTTTAAATTATAGCAGTTTACAAGTTCATTACAACCATTCCAGTAACAATAACAAAACCATTCCATTAATAAAAAGGCATGTTCGGTCATAATTCTCCCTTAATAAAATGGAGGCCAAAATCACTTAACAAACTTTATCTTCCTCAAGGCTCTTGTGCCTATTAATTTGCTAGAAAATCTTCTAAAGGTCAGACAACTAGAAGGTTCAGGTGCTTGTCGCCCTGTTTTACCTGCCCTGCCCGGCCCTAGGGGCTAAGCTGGAAGAACTGCACCCTAGAGGGCATCTGTGCTCACTTGGGTTCAGTCACTAGGGGGCACTCACTGCCAAGGGAGTGGATGTTGGAGGAGACACAGGTAGAGATAGTTCTTCCTTACTCTGCTCTGGATTTTCTGGCAGAAGTGTTGTGTCCTTCCGAAATGACAGCTCCTGATGGCTGTCTTCCTCATGAACTCCAGCTGCTACTTGGAGCAGTACCAACTTGGCACTGTTGCTAATCTTATGTACTTTACACCTGCATGAAGTCTCTTCATTTAAGTCTCTTGAATGGCCTTACTCGGATTGTTTCCTGCACTGGCCCCACTATTAAATCTGTAAGAACTCCCTTACTGATATTGGCTAAGGAGATAGCAATGTTCTGATTTGCTCATTACCAGTGACATTTAACTACATGAATGTTGGTATTTCATTGGTGACTACTGAATGACTGAATTTCTAAACTAATGGCTTGGAACTTATAACTCCAAATTTTATTACCTCTTCAAAGTCGATACCTAAGGATGCTTTAGAAACTCATTAAAATAATGGCCAACATATTCCAAGCCTGCCTTTTAAGATTTCCTTTAGTATCTAAAACACATTATTTTGAAAAAATGCTGGAAAAATCGCCCTCTTTTAATGGTAGGTTTGGTTTTGTTCAATAGGCAATATAATACATTTAAGAAAACTGGCAATAATTTCATTATTATGTGTATGTGTAGCTTTCTACCACTCTCACAAAACTAAGATAAATGACAAAATGAGATAAACAACTTGTGAAGAGGACAGATTTACTGGCTTCAGTCCATGGTTGGTTCACTCCATTGCTTTGGGCCTGTGGTGAGACAGAACATCACGGCAGGGAGTGCATGCTGGAGCAAAGCTGCTCACTTCATGGTGGCTAGGCAGCAAAGAGAAAGGGGAAGGGGCCAGGGTGCCAATATCTCCTTCAAGGGCACAACCTAACTTCTACTATGCCCCACCTCTCAGTAGTATCACAGGCTGGTGGCCAAGCCACTAACTCATGGCCTTTGAGGGACACAAGATCCAAGCTATAGCATTTTTCTCCTATCCCCAAACATTCATGTCCACCTCAGAATGCAAAATGCATTCAGTCTGTCTTCCAGCACTGCTATAGCAGCACGTGTGTACATTTCAGTAACTGTCCACAAAATGTCTTTTATAGCTTTTGCTTTTAAGCCAGGATCCAATGAAGGTTCATAAACTGCTTTTAGATGCCTCTTTAAAAGTCTTTAGGAATTCAAGATATAAAATATACAATAGATCAAATGGACCTACTTGATGTCTACAGAACATTTCATCCAACTTCTACACAATATACACTCTTCTCAGCAGCCCATGGAACCGTCTCCAAAATAGATCATACCTAGGGCACAAAGTAAGCCTCAGCAAATACAAGAAAATAGAAATTATACCATGCATTCTATCTGATTACAATGCAATAAAACTAGAACTCAACAACAAAAGATGAAAAACATGCAAACAGCTGGAAACTGAATAACTCATTGCTTAATGAACAATAGGTCATTGATGAAATAAAAGAGGAAATTAAAAAGTTCCTGGAAGTCAATGAAAATGAAAACACAAGCTACTGGAACCTATGGGACACAGCAAAGGCAGTCCTGAGAGGAAAGTTTATAGCCATGAATGCATATATTAAAAAGACTGAAAGATCCCAAATCAATGACCTAATGATACATCTCAAACTCCTAGAAAAACAAGAACAAGCAAATCCCAAAACAAATAGAAGGAGAGAAATAATAAAAATAAGAGCTGAAATCAACGAAATAGAAACCAAAAAAACCAAAGAATTAATGAAACAAAAAGTTGGTTCTTTGAAAAAATAAACAAGATCGACAGACCCCTGACAAACCTGACTAAAATGAGTAGAGAAAAAATCCAAATTAGTTGAATCAGGAATGCAAAAGAGGAGATAACAACAAACACCATGGAAGTCCAGGAAATCATCAGAGACTACTTCAAGAACCTATATGCAAATAAATTCGAAAATCTTAAAGAAATGGACAGATTTCTAGATACATATGATCATCCAAACTGAACCAAGAGGATATTAATCACCTGAATAGACCTATAACACAAAATGAAATTGAAGCAGCAATCAAGAGTCTCCTCAAAAGGAAAAGTCCAGGACCTGATGGATTCTCTGCTGAATTCTATCAGACCTTTAAAGAAGAACTGATACCAACCCTCCTTAAACTGTTCCACGAAATAGAAAGGGAAGAAAAACTGCCAAACACATTTTATGAAGCCAGTATTACACTTATCCCAAAACCAGGCAAAGACACCTCCAAAAAGGAGAACTATAGGCCAAAATCCTTAACGAACACTGATGCAAAAATCCTCAACAAAATAATGGCAAACCGAATTCAACAACACATCAAAAAGATTATTCACCACAACCAAGTAGGCTTCATCCCAGGGATGCAGGGGTGGTTCAACATACGAAAATCAATAAACGTAATAAACCCCATTAACAGAAGCAAAGACAAAAACCACTTGATCATCTCAATAGATGCAGAAAAAGCCTTTGATAAGATCCAACATGATTTCATGATAAAAGCTCTAAGAAAACTAGGAATAGAAGGAAAGTTCCTCAACATTATAAAAGCTATATATGACAAACCTACAGCCAGCATTATACTTAATGGAGGAAAACTGAAACCATTCCCTCTAAAATCAGGAACCAGACAAGGATGCCCACTATCTCCACTCCTATTCAACATAGTACTGGAATTCCTAGCCAGAGCAATTAGGCAAGAAGAAGGAATAAAAGGAATACAAATAGGTAAAGAAACTGTCAAAATATCCCTATTTGCAGACGACATGATCCTATACCTTAAAGACCCAAAAAACTCTACTCAGAAGCTTCTAGACACCATCAATAGCTATAGCAAGGTAGCAGAATATAAAATCAACATAGAAAAATCATTAGCATTTCTATACACTAACAATGAGCAAACTGAAAAAGAATGTATGAAAACAATTCCATTTACAATAGCCTCAAAAAAAATTAAATACCTAGGTGTAAACCTAACAAAGGATGTGAACGACCTCTACAAGGAAAACTATACACTTCTGAAGAAAGAGATTGAGGAAGACTATAGAAAGTGGAGAGATCTCCCATGCTCATGGATTGGTAGAATCAACATAGTAAAAATGTCGATACTCCCCAAAGTAATCTACATGTTTAATGCAATTCCCATCAAAATTCCAATGACATTCATTTAAGAGATTGAAAAATCTACCATTAAATTTATATGGAAACACAAGAGGCCACAAATAGCCAATGCAATACTCAGTCAAAAGAACAATGCAGGAGGTATCACAATACCTGACTTCAAACTATATTACAAAGCAATAACAATAAAAACAGCATGGTACTGGCACAAAAACAGACATGAAGACCAGTGGAACAGAATAGAGGACCCAGATATGAAGCCACACAACTATAACCAACTTGTCTTTGACAAAGGCGCTAAAAACATACGATGGAGAAAAAGCAGCCTCTTCAACAAAAACTGCTGGGAAAACTGGTTAGCAGTCTGCAAAAAACTGAAACTAGATCCATGTATATCACCCTATACCAGTATTAACTCAAAATGGATCAAGGATCTTAATATCAGACCCCAAACTCTAAAGCTGATACAGGAAAGAGTAGGAAATACTCTGGAGTTAGTAGGTATAGGTAAGAACTTTCTCAATGAAACCCCAGCAGCACAGCAACTAAGAGACAGCATAGATAAATGGGACCTCATAAAACTAAAAAGCTTCTGTTCATCAAAAGAAATGGTCTCTAAACTGAAGAGAACACCCACAGAGTGGGAGAAAATATTTGCCAGCTATACATCAGACAAAGGACTGATAACCAGAATATACAGGGAACTTAAAAAACTAAATTCTCCCAAAACTAATGAACCAATAAAGAAATGGGCACGTGAACTAAACAGAACTTTCTCAAAAGAAGAAATTCAAATGGCCAAAAAACACATGAAAAAATGCTCACCATCTCTAGCAATAAAGGAAATGCAAATTAAAACCACACTAAGATTCCACCTCACCCGTTAGAATAGCCATCAATAGCAACACCAACAACAACAGGTGTTGGTGAGGATGCTGGGGAAAAAGGAACCCTCTTACACTGTTGGTGGGAATGTAAACTAGTACAACCACTCTGGAAAAAAATTTGGAGGCTACTTAAAAAGCTAAACATTGATCTACCATTTGATCCAGCAATACCACCCTTGGGGATATACCCAAAAGACTGTGACACAGGTTACTCCAGAGGCACCTGCACACCCATGTTTATTGCGGCACTATTCACAATAGCCAAGTGATGGAAACAGCCAGATGCCCCACTACTGACGAATGGATCAAGAAAATGTGGTATCTATACACAATGGAATTTTATGCAGCCATGAAGAAGAATGAAATGTTATCATTTGCTGGTAAATGGATGGAATTGGAGAACATCATTCTGAGTGAGGTTAGCCTGGCCCAAAAGACCAAAAATCATATGTTCTCTCTCACATGCGGACATTAGATCAAGGGCAAACACAACAAGGGGATTGGACTTTGATCACAAGGTGAGCACACAAGGGAGATATGAGGATAGGTAAGACACCTAAAAAATTAGCTAGCATTTGTTGCCCTCAATGCAGAGGAACTAAAGCAGATACCTTAAAAGCAACTGAGGCCAATAGGAGAAGGGGACCAAGAACTAGAGAAAAGGTTAGATCAAGAAGAATTAAACTAGAAGGTAACACACATGCACAGGAAATCAGTGTGAGTCAACTCCCTGTATAGCTATCCTTATCTCAACCAGCAAAAACCCTTGTTCCTTCCTATTATTGCTTATACTCTCTCTACAACAAAACTAGAGATAAGGGCAAAATAGTTTCTGCTGGGTTTCAAGGGGGTGGGGGGGAGAGGAAGAGGGTGGAGTGGGTGGGATGGAGGGGGTGGGGGCAGGGGGCAGAAATGACCCAAGCATTGTATGCACATATGAATAATTAAAAAAAAAAGTCTTTAGGGATTGAGAGATGTGACATTCTTTGTGTAATTTGGCAATCCAGTGTGCAGTGCAACACCATAAATATACCAATGGAATCAAATGGAATTCTAGTGAGTGCCAAGTGTCTTCCTGTATACAAAGGGCACAAGTTGGGTATGAGAAGATAGGTTAGTCATTTTAAAGGACATTAAATTGTTGTGACTAGTCAGCATTTTCCCATTGCATGTTTCCATACACAGAAAATATTTCAATAGCATGGGAAACAGGGGGCTCCTTGGGAGGCTGAGCTGTCTGGGTCTCTAGATGCTTGAGATCCTTATTCCAACAGCTGGGGATCTACATTTGTGCTATGATGGGAAATGTTGGAACCAAGAATAAGGCAACTCTGTGATTTCCAAGTTTCTTTGTATCTCAAGGTGTTCTTGTCTCCAAGACCCATTGCTTTAGTTAACCTGGTGTATTTCTTCCTAGCAAGACCCTAGGCAGCAGTCTTGCTGTACCCCCTTCCATCAACCCAGTACCCAAACCCAGAAAAACAAAGACAAAGGTGGCCTTTTTCCATGTTATTTATTCACAGCCAACTAGCTACAAGAGAGAGGAAAAATATTAACAGGAACTTTTCGGGAAGCCATATGGGCATGGGTGGGATTTAGACAGAAAATAATTTTTATAAATGGTTAAATGGAAGGTTTACAAATATCCATTTAAAAAATAGTATTCTATAAGGGTAACAGAGGAAGGTAAAAATCATCATGAATAAAATAAATGAGCTATTTCTGATAATTGTATTCCCCAAAACCAAAGTCTCAAAAACTGGTTTTCATTTTAAATTGTCATGATTTGCAGATACTTATGTGATATGCAGATTGCCAACACAGAAAGAGAAAAACTAGTGCTGAGTAACAGATTACTACAATGCAGAAAATCGAGCACATGAAAATAGCTGTCATCTGCTAGGAAAAATAGATTGTGCTGATGTTAATATCAAAATTAAAGACATCCAAATAAATTATGCCAAAACATTGTAACTGTTCATCTTAAGATCGTAAGATCTTATTGCTCCTACACATAACTAAAATCTAAGGAAATTCTAGGATAGCTGGAAGCAATAATACAGCTTGGGGTAAATGTAAAAGGCTTCCATCAAGGTTCAAAAGCAAAATAACACTTTGTTATTTTTCTTTTAGGCTTGACATCTTTAATGGTAGAACAAGATAATTCAACATAACCTGGAAAATACTGATGAAGGACAATGCTCCAAGCCCAACCAAATGATTTGTTGGAAGTAATTAAAAGAAGGATGTGAGAAAAGCAGCAGCTCAAATGAAGTAAAAATTAAAAACAATTAAGTTTGTATATATACTTTTTTCCCTCAGAGAGTCCTCCAGGAAGCACATGAGATTAGAAACTGTCTAGGCATTCTGGGTACTTAGTAGGTCTCTGTTCTGTTGTCCTAAAATGAACCCCCATCTGTTTAGTTAATACCAGAACCCACCTAGTGTCCAGGAGGTGAACTGCAGGGGGAAGTTGCAATGATGATTTCTTTAAATTAATGTATATTTGTTGTACAAAATGAGTTTCATTATGAAATTTTCACACATGTTGAAATGAGGCTTTTATTACCACCTTGGGTGCAGGGAAAGACCAGCCTGAGAGTGCTCTGGTGCCCGAGGAGGAACAGATCTCCTCCCCTGCTGCCCTAGAGATGCCCATTCCTCAATGGGTTTCCTGCACTTCTGGGGGAGTCAATTATGGCGACAGAACATCTGGAGTGTAGAGTGGTTGCCGACACAAAGTCCCATTTCCAAGACTATGTGGGGATATATGTGAGACAGGATAATTGGGAATAAAATCAGGGTTAAAACAGGCATCTCGAATGGTGCAGTGACTGGCATAATTTATTTGAGAGATTCAGAATCCAGAAAATTAAATTCCACCTCAATTCTTTCCCAACAATTCCATCTATCTGTTTTCTTCATCTTAAAATTATAAAATTCCTAGATATATAAAATTAGTGAAAAGATGCTTTTGGGAGAAAGGATGGAGAAGGAAAAAGAAACTATCTCCCCCACACCAAGTAGTTTTAAGATATGAATATCAGGATGTATCACCAAGTTGTTTAAATTTCAAAAAAGCCCTTTATAAAGATGCGAGTACTGACTAGATTTTAAAATTTGCATATAGTTCTGTACCATACATTTTCCATTCCCAACCTGAATTCAAATAAGATGACTACAGAGGTGACATTTGGTCCAGATGTCCTTCTCATGCCAAAATAAAGCATGAAATCAGCAATAACAGCACTGGGACAATTACAAACTTTCCAAATGCTGCATGGCAAAGATATATTCATCGAGGCTGTACATTTTGTTTTGTTTTTCTCTTTTGAGCCAGACTCTGGAGCAGGCCTAGTTCACAGCCCACATTACTAAAATTCTGCAGTTGTCCTCACATTGTAAAAACCAGATTTGTTTTTCCCGAGTACCTTTAAATCTACAGCTTGTTTCCTCATGTCTGTGAGCAGAATTTGTATAAATGCTTGAAAAGAAAAAGAACAAAGTACTTTCCAAAGAATTGGATTGTGTCAGTCAACTGCTTAGAAGTGGAATTGATATTCACATTGTATTCATTTTGACATCTCTATAATGTGGCATGAATGAATTCAATATTTAGTGAGTTCTTTTAAAATGCCACTCCAAAAGGCTCCCGATCCCCTTTAAAGAACTGTCCATTTGGAAAATGCAATGCTGTTCAATTGGTTATTGGGTGTGAAAAATTTTTAAAAATTATGCATCTTTTCCCTGTTATTTATTTTACCCTTCATTCGTAACATTCCATATGCTCTGAAACTATTTAAACATTTAAAAACGATTTTGGAGAAATCTCTTCACCACATTACTAGCCTGGATAGAATTGTTACGGACATTCAAGTCAAAGGCTTATCAATCAGGCTTTGGTTTTTTAATGTAATCTGGGCAGAAGTTAGAATTGCTCTGGTAACACAATTCAACTACTGCACAAATATTATATTATTGTTATGTTGAAATAATACACTTACAAGAACAATATTTCCCCTTTCAGTTGTTATAATCTATCGTTTGATACTGCTACAGAACTCACCGAGTGATGTAAGTAAGAAGAAAGTACAGGAAAGGGGTAAGACAGTTTTCTCAGAAGACAACACAATAGAACATCACCTCTCTACACTGGTCTATAAGGCAGATGGTAAAACGTTTTTATACAAGATCTAAAATATGGTGCTTATTCAGAGGTAGAAAATACCAAAACAGTAGTTAAGAAAAACATGTTGAGTTATTTGAAACAATCAGTTAACTCTGCTTAACTTTTAAAAGTCAAACTACTATGTGGAATGTAGTGTACGTTTTATACTAAACTGGGACATTCTAGACACAACAGAGATGCGGCCAACAGGCGGGGTTATAAAGCTACCAGGAAGTAATTTCTTAACTTGCCAAGGATTGGCTGTCCTACTTCCTCTGCAGGACACCACTAGGACACTGAATTAATGGGGACTTCTCTAATTAATGTGCTTTCTCTGAGTGAGAGTGTACAATTTTGCATGTAGGGCAGTAGAAATATAAGAAGGGACAAACTCAAAAGCTTTCCCTTCATGGAGGTGCCCCTTAACCACTGAAATGAAAATGAAAGTATCCTTTGGACTCCAGCACCAGCAGAATTGTTCTATATGAGCAATTCAAGAGCTGTCTGAGACAAAAAGATATCTCAGCTACCACATTAAACTTGGGTAGCTTACACATCGGTGAGTAACCCTGGGAGTTCTTACTTAACGCACCTGGGAGAGGTTGATTTTTTTTTTCCTCCAACATAATTTTGTAAGGCATAAATGTAATCTGAATCTTTCCTAACCTTTGGAAAATTAGTGTTAAAGCTTCTTTTTGAATCCACACATTAACATTCAATCTTTCATTTTTATTAAATAGTTCATATATAAAAAGAAATGCCAAGGTGTTCTACATTCATATAAGCAGCCATGATAACATTCGGAACTGTAAAGAGACCTACTGAAGAAACGCTGCACTTAAATACTTACAAAGCTAAGCTAAGCACAGTATCATCCCAGAGGCCGCCTTTAAATACGCGGGCACAGGTTGTGCTGCTTCCAGAAGCACATGCGGGGAGTACACTAATGCATCTTTCTTCTTCTTTGCTTTTTTTCACCACAAAACAGGATGGTCCAATTTGGAAAAGCCCAGATCTTTCCTAAGTTCCAAATAGGTGCCATTGCTCACCCAAGAGTCATCACTGGATTTCCTGTGAAAGATGAAAAGATTTCTTGCAAGCTCTTGAAAATATTGTCATATTCTCTCTCTGTCTCTCTCTCTCTCCTTTCTTTCCTTTTCCCACCATCATTCTCGGACACCTTCAACATCCCTGATAGTCCAGTATTGGAACGGTGAGAAAACTGGAAGTTTGAGAACCATTTTGTTACTTCTGACATTAACTTCTCAACCCTGGAGGCTGTGATGGGGGGTGTTTTTGAGGGAAGGACAAGTAAGATTGAGAGTTTTTTGAATCTAAAACATGGTTGGGAGGATAATCACCACCTTGGGAATGACCATGTAAAAGTTACACATCGAGCCAGGCACTGGTGGCTCATGCCTATAATCCTCCCCACTCAGGAGGCACAGTTCAGGAGGATCACAGTTCACAGCCAGCCCAAGTAAATAGCTCATGAGACCCTATCTCAAAAAGACCCAACACAAAAAATGGGTTGATGGAGTGGCTCAAGTGATAGAATGTCTATTTAGCAAGTTTGAGGCCCTGAATTCGAACTCAAGTACCACAAAAAAGTTACACATTGACCAGGCTGTTGATAGGAAGTGGTAAGCTAACATTACATCAAAATAAAACAAAAAAGAAACTGGACATCATAGCAGTTTACTATTGCTAGAATAGACAGTATGCTACATAAATCAAAATTCTAAAGGCACAAAAGAATATATAGCTAAAAGTTTGCTTCTGGTCCTATGCCCAGCCACCCGACTCCTCTTCTGGAGGCAGAGATGTTACCAGGTTCATTCTTTAGAGAAATTCCATGCAGGTATGAGTGTGCCTGTGTGTGCCTGCACACACACTCCATCTTCTCTCACTTTCACATAGTGGTAGTGAGTATTTGGCTTAACAATATAAATTGACAATAATTTCTCATTAGCACAATAAGCAAGGATCAGCAAACTATAGTCCAAGGACAAAATCCAGCCTTCAAGCACACATGTGACACATATGTCTTTTCTGTGGTGCTGGTGATCAAACCCAGGGCCTCATGCATACTAGGGTGAGCATTCTACCACTGAGCCACATCTCAGTCCAGCATATCTTTGAAATATACTGTTTTACTGGAACACAGCCATGCCCGTTTCTTTAAATATCATCTAGGGTTGCTTTTAAGTTGAGCAGCTGGGTTGAGTAATTGCTACTGAGGCCTTATGGCCTGCAATGCAGCAGTATTTACCACTTGGTCTTTAAAAGAAAGTTTAGTGACTCCACCAATAGGGAATTCCTTGTCTTCTAAACATTTCAAAATGGTTAGACCACAATTTACTTAAGAGGTACCCTATCCTGATGGGCAGTCAGGTTGTTTTCAACTCGATTATAAACACAGCATGTAATTTTATGTGTGAAAGTAGTTACATTAAAAATTCCTATAATTAGCATTGTGAGTCAGAGAATATGTGTATTTCTAATTTTCACTGACATTGCCATATGTTTTAGGAACAAAAGTAAGAGTGACTGTTTTTCTGTATTCTTGGGAACATAGATTTTTATTACACTTGTTTGCCTGTTCCAATGAAGGGATATGTTTAAAATGAGTCAGTCTGTGCATCAGTTCATGACAGAACAAAGAGGCCCAATTTGACTTGGATTATAGTTTCTACTAGGAATTTCCAGTGATGTTTTCATTATTCCTCAATAAATGCTGACAGTAACACCAAGTCCCCACAGCCTTTCCCAAAGCTCTTTGGAGCTCTTTGGAGCTTTGGGAGGTTTCTAATTATTTGAAGAGTCCCATGTAAGACTGCTACTGCTGAACAACCCTCACCTTTCTCCAGTTTCTAAAAGTCCACTCCAGGTTAAGGGACTATAATAAAGGGACGGACTTGTTCTAAGTACACCATATACATCTATAGAATTATCACAGTGAAATCCCTGTGTGCTATTAATATACGCTAATAAAAAGGAAAAATTCCCTATTAGGGTCTATGATAATTTTACAGACAATCTAAAGGACAAAGCATGATGGCCATCCCAACTGCCAGAGTCTTCAGTTCTCTTCCATTTCAGATGTATTGACTACAACGGCAGCAAACATAACATTCTGTATTTTGCACGGAAGTGTTAATCTGTTTCCCATAATGCTCCACAGACTGGGAAGTCATTCTTAATGCTTTTTTATCAGATAAGGCTGACCAATGTTCTTAGCGCCTCTTAAAGACAGTTTGGTTACTCATAATTTTTAATGATCTGAAAATACACTGTAATGAACATCTTTATAAATACAGATTTTACTTTTAAGGAAAAACCAGATGATTTATGAAACACGAAAATAAGAAACAAACGATCTAAGGGTATATGTGTATCTTAACATCTGGTCAGTAAATCAACTGATCAGACCATTAATCTATTTTTCTATTCCTTGCCTTTTTTCAAAATAGAATTTAAGGTGTCAATCTTATTTAATTTTTAATTTTTAGTGGCACTGGGGTTTGAACCCAGGACCTCACGCTTGCTCGGCAGGCACTCTACAACATGTGCCACTCCACCAGCCCTCTTTTGTGATAAGTTTTTCAAAACAGAGTCTCGCTAACTATTTGGCCCAGGTTTGAACTATGATCTTCTTGACCTCTGCCTCCTCTGTAGCTAGGATTACAGGCATGAGCCACAGGTACCCGGCTTAAGGTGTCTATTTTATTTTTAAATGTTTAAGTAAAGTTGTGACTATGTCAGACTAAAACTCTGGTGATCTGATCTTCAGTTGCTAATCCCCTGAGTTTGGGGAAATGATCAGAAGGGAGAATCTACATCAACCTGAGGGAAAAAGCATTATATTTTGGAGATAAAACATTACTTCTTGCTGTTTTGTTTTAGAATATATATTTTGCTGCTGTTCAGAGATTAGTAGTTAAATTCTTCTACAAGTTATATCTGTTGTCTATTCAAAACAAACAAACACAGAACACACCCCAAAACAACAAAGTTGTCTGGAGAGGGGACAGGGTGAAAGTTGTGCAGAAGCCTGCCCCGCCTCTATGTCTGCAGCTTTAACTTTAATTTTTTTAAAAAAGAGCAAGTCAAAAATCAACCCTAACTGGCTGGGTTGTCAGGAGAGCTGGGTTCTGTGAAACATTCCACTGGGTCGCTCATCAAATTGCCTACATTTCCTAGGCCTCCATTTCTCCTCAGTTAAAATAAAAGAGGAGAGGGAAGAGAGGGAAGGTAAAGGGCTACAATCTCTCACATCCTTTTTCAAAATTTAGTTTTTGAAAAGAAACTATTGAAAAAATTTATTTTTTGAGGTACTGGGGTTTGAACTCAGGGTCAGCACCTTGAGATATTCCACCAGCCCCCTTTTTTTGTGTGTGATGGGTTTTTAAAAGTAGGGTCTCATGAACTATTTGCCCAGGCTGGCTTTGAACTGCAGTCCTCCAGATCTCTGCCTCCTGAGTAGCTAGGATTACAGGTGTGAGCCACTGGCACCCGGCAAAATTTAAGTATTTTAAATAAGACTTGCTTAGCAAGTCATTTAAAAAAATAACAGTAAATCCAAGGTCAAGTATACTGGAATTTCTGCCATTGGAGACTTAGACTACTTGGAATTCCATTTGGGTAACCCGTGAGGTGACAATTAATTCTCTCTGTTGTGTAAAATATATTTATGTGGGTGAAGAACCACAGCCATGAATTTAATACGCTGGCCTGGCACAGTAAGGGGACCAGCTCTGGTCCTTTGCTTCTTCCACAGCATTTTCTGAGAAACTCCATGGTGAGGGAAAGAGAAAGGGCAAGGGATGCAAAAAGGAAGGTGCTAGTCCTGCCCAGGAACTGTGACAACCGTTCTCCAGCAGGAAAATCATCCAGAAGTTGTCATTGGGAAGGGTGACAGCCTTGGTCTCTTTTTCTAGACATTCCAGCAGGACCTCTGAGCCCATGACCCCCACACTGGATGCAGGTACCAACCTGAAAAACCGAGGCTGGTGCTCCACACTGTTTTCTTCTAAGACCCGCCGCCTCTCTCTCTGTAGCTGTTCAATCCTCTGCTTTTGTATTTCAGCTTCTTCTATATTCCCTTCTTCTAGAAACCTGAGGCATTCAGGGAAAAAAGTGAAAGAATATTAATTCCAAGAAAACATAATGGTCATTTCTACTAAACTTCCATATGCTCAAGACTATATATTCAAAATCTTCTATACTCCCATCTTGAGGCAATATTTTGAGGTAAAGAGGGAAGATATCATCTTATGAACTGCTGATATATACAGGGTTCAAAACTATCCTATCAAATGGAATTTAGGGCAAAGTCTCCCTCTCTTCCTCATCTCTAATTCCATCCCCTTCGTCCTCTCACCAGGGCAATCCTTTGTTATTAGCTTCTTGGATATCCTTCTAGAGATTCTTTATGTGTATTTATGCAAATATAAGCATATATTCTTTTTTTTTATTCGTTTATTCATATGTGCATACATTGTTTGGGTCACTTCTCCTCCCTGCCCCCGGTATTCTTGTCCTTCTGTTTTAAAAACCTAAGTGATAGCACACTGAACATATGTATACACCTTGGGTTTTTTGTTTTGCTTTACTTTTTTATTTAACAACGTATTATGGAGATCTTTCCGTGTGTGTGTGTGTGTGTGTGTGTGTGTGTGTCTAGTGCTGGGATCAAACCCAGGGCCTTGCACATGTTAGGCAGGCACTCTCCCACTGAGTTAGATGTCAACCCAAAATCTTCATTTTTCAATATTCATGTTTAAATTTTTAATATAAAAAAAATACTCAGTTGTGTGGCTATAGCTCAGTTTACTTAAACAATTCTCTATTGACAGACAGGTTGTTCCTAATTTTTTTTTTTTTTGTGGCAGTACTGTGGTTTGAACTCAGGGCCTTGCATTTACTAGGCAACAACTCTATATCACTTGAGCCACATCCCCAGCCCTTGTTCCTAAAATTTGAACATTACAATTAATGATTAAACAAATTATTTTATATATTCATCATATTACATGTGGGAAAGCACATTTGCTTTTTTTCTCTTTTCTTTTCTTTTTGGCAGTACTGGGGCTTGAACTCAGGACCTCACACTTGCTAGGCCAAGCGCTCTACCATTTGAGCCACTCCTCCAGTCTGGGAAGGCGTACTGTAGGAGAAATTTGGAGAAGTGGAATTTCTGGGGTCAAGGGTATCTGTAATTTATGTATTACCAAGCTGTCCTTTATGGGATTACAGCAATTTACATTCCCATCAGCATGCCTGGATGCCCTCTTCTCCCACTGCCTCATCATTTTTGTCAATTTGATAAGAAATGGTTTGTTTTTGGCTGATGGAGGGCCTCAAGCAGTAGAGGGCCTGCTTAGCAAGCCCAAAGCCCCAAGTTCATACCCCAGTGCTGCCAAAATAAAATTAAAGAAATGGTATGGGGAATTAGGGAGGAAGAAAGGAAAGGATACGGAGGGGTGAAGAGGATGGAAATAAGGGAGCATAATGAGACCCACCACGTACTGCTGGAAAAAGGGGAGGGAACAGGAATATAATGGAGTGGGTGAACTTGCTCACAGTACAAATGCACGAAATTATCACAGTGAAATCTCCTCAGATGATTGATGCACACTAATTCAAAAATAAAATCAAATAAAGAAGAAATGCTATGTGCATGTGGTTTTAACAACCAGCACTTTTCCTATCTTGAGTGAGGCTGAACCTCTTTTCCTATGTTCACGGAACACACGTGTTTCCTGGTCTGTGAATTAGATACTTTCTCATAACCATTTTTCTAATGGGCTGATGTACTACTTGATTTCCAGCACTAACTCGTAGTACGCATTGTTTATCATTTATCTTTTGACCTTGACCTACCTTTTGACATTTTTACATACTTTGCCACTAAGAAGGCTTTTAAAAGATTTATTTATCCATTTATTTGTTTTATTATTACTATTATTTTTGGAGGTATGGAGATTTGAATTCAGGGCCTTGTGCTTTTTAGGCAGGAGTTCTGCCACTTGACCACTTGAAACAGGCTTTTTCCCTTTATAAAAAAATAGTCAATTGTAGCGATCTTTTCCTTCTTTCAAACTTTTGAGTCTTAATCAGAAAGGCCTTAGGGGTGAGACTATTAGTTCCATCTTACAGAATAGGATATTGAGGCTGAGAAAAATTAAAAGACTTATACATCCCATAATGTGTTAATAGCAAACCTCAATTAGAAGTTAGACCTCAATGCAGCAAAAAACCTTAAATTTGAGGGGTCATGAGTTGATGGTCTTTATTCTTTTAAATAAACAATAAATTATTATTGCATGCCATAAAACTCTTCAAAATAAATTTTTTTTTTTTTTTTGGTATTTCAACGGAAATGGGGCTTTACTGATGAAGCAAGCCATGTCATACATGGATTGAAGCTGGTCTCTCAATCCTCACGACACTGTTGTTCAAAGTCCCCTACACCCCCTACTAGGAGACAATGTCTGCCTCTCTCAGGCTCCTCGGGTGGTCTGGGAGCTGTTAATACTGGTGCTTGTGTTCTGTCTTGTTTTTGTTTTTTAGAGACAGGGTTCACTACACAGTCTAGGCTGACCTTGAACTTGGCAATCCTACTGTCTCCCAAGTGCTGTTATTACAGGAATACACTACCACACCCAGCTCAATACCACTTATAGATTTTAAAAACCAAAATCTCTGGAAAGAAAGATCTTTAAAAATCCTTACCTTTGATCTGGTCTAAATCGAGTGTCGGTAGGTGGTAATAAAGACTTTGACAATGAATCCATTTCATTTAACTCCAACGCAAACTGTGTGAAGCCGTAATACTGCTCACAGCCTTTCGGCATGGGATCTAAAAGAGAAACAAATCATTCGTTCCTAGCTTGCTTTTCATCTATGTTACATTTTAGTTCTTTTTTGTTAATCTCAGATCAGCTACAATTTCTCTCTCAGCTCCAAACTGTTCCCTTTGTATTAAAATTTTCTGACTTAACAAGTAGATGCTGAATATTTCCCTATGAACTTTCTTCTCTATAAATTTTCTTCTGTCTTCAGGGATATGGCCTCTTTTGCCTGGTCCTGTAGTGAATTTTCTGTACTGTTTGAGCTGTAAAATAATTTGCTATTAAGTATACCTAAAAAGAACTCTGGGTCCTTTTTCCTGATCAGCCATACACTTTCTCTAGAACATCCATTTTTTCATGGAAGTGATGTCAAACTCTCCTGCAACAGTAGAGTAGTTTGAACAGTGCTGAACTAAGTGATCAATCAATATTAGTCTTTTCTTCCATTCTTGTCCTTCTTCTCATCCCCTAAATTCTTATCCCCTAAAATCCTATATCATATATATAGATACAGGTTGTACGAGGCTTTGAACTCAGGGCCTTGTGCTTGCTAGACAGGTGCTCTATCACTTGAGCCACACTTTAAGCCCTTTTTGCTTTAGTTATTTTTTTGGATAGGGTCTGGAATTTTTTTTTTTTCTTTTGGCAGTACTAGGGATTGAACCCAGGGCCTCAAACGTGCTAGGCAGGCACTCTACCACTTGAGTCACTCCACCAGCCCAGGTCTGGAGCTTTGGCCAGAGGCTGGCCTTGGACTGTAATCCTCCTACCTATGGCACCAGTGCAGCAGCTGGGATGACAGACATGTACCACCACATATCTTATTTGTTGAGATGTGGTCTCACTAACTTTTTGCCTAGGCTGGCCTTGAACCAGGATCCTCCCAATCTCTGCCTCCTGTGTAGCTAGGATTATAGGTGTATGCCACCATGCCTAGTCCCAAAATATTACATCTTAATTTTAGGATCATGAAGTGTATTGCTCTAACTTGAATTTCAGCTAAAAATCAAGTTAAACACAGACAAGTTTATATATTAGGCAAACACAATAGGCTAATAAAATCTGCCTACAGCCTCAGTTCTCACTATTCACACATCCAAAATACACGTTTCCCATGAACTTTATTGCAGCCCTACGTTTTGAAGTGTTAAAAAGCCTCCTTGTAACTGGTCCAATTGTCTGTATATTCCAAGCTTCCACCCCAGCTCCTCAACTGCCAGAGTGGAGACAGTCATTATCCTTAAAGATGGGCCAATGAGCCTCATGGCCAAGGCAAAAACATAGGGTGGAGGAGTAACACCATAACCACTTCAACAATGTCCTCTACAGTCATTCCTCTTACTACAGGAATTCTGCTCAGGCCACCATGTGCCCTCTCCAGGGGATGCATTCAAATTCATCTCAGTCTTTCCTGCCCATCCTGCTGTCCATACGTGGTCCACGGATGAAGTTTGAACCCACTTCAGGCTGATGTACTGTGCAGACATATTTGCTGGGGGATGCTAGGAAATATTGCATTCCCAAGAAAAGGGAGGTGGACAGGAAGTGAGCACCTCTATCCTCCCCTTCCTTCCTGCGTAGCACACAGTCCTACAGGGATATGATACTGAGTTGTGACAACTGTTTTTCCATGCAAGAAGGAAAATGTCACAGTCCATTAGGAGTGGGAGAAAGTGTCCTCACTGATCTGTGTCTTTGAAACCTGTTAAGTTGCTAATGTAACAGCTCACTCCTCACATATCCTCATAGGCTTTCTTTTTTTTTTTTTCTTATCAGCCTTAGGCATCCTAAGAACACTAATTTTGCAGTATGACCTAATGTAGAAACAACTATCTTTTAGACCGGAAGGTAGGCATGCTGAGGGAGGCTGCCTTCACTACCTACCACCTTTTCCCCAGCTGCTTTTCAGGGACTCCATGTCCTCTGCAATTACAGAGAAGATACGGATGGCCTATGAGTTGGGTCAACCTGGAATCCCTCACTCTTTTGGAACCTCCAGGTCACTCTGTTTTTCCAGGTTAATGTTTTCTCTTGGTTGGTATTTTAGAAAGATTTCCTCATTTCATTGACACTCCATCATGGTGCCCCCACTGTCCCATGTGTATCCTAGTAATGGCTTCCTTCTGGAGCTAACAATCCAGGACCTAGCAGCCCAGCTGAGTTGTGAGGTCAGCATGTCATGGACTTTGAAAGTTGGTTAGATGAAGGAAAGGTGCTCCAATGCTGCTCACCTGGCTCCAGGAAGATGGAGGCCGGAGAGGCAGAGTGGACTGACCCCTGCCCAGCCCAGTTTCCCTGCCTGCCCACCAGCCTGCTCTCTGCCAGACATGGCTGAGCCCCACTCACTGGCTCTCCAGATGCACGTGGAGGATGAGGAGCCTCCGCAGTAGATGCTCTCGTGCCACTTCCCAAACAACCGGTGCACAGCCTTCCCACTCCTGTCCAACACCGTGCCTTCAATCTCATGGGCATTAGTGCTCCAGTATTTTGCCTAGGATGCAAATGAGAGTGGTCAGGACTATAAAGAAAAACAAGAGGAGGAATGGTAAGAGTGATTCTATACTGCATATGGTTGGTCAGTTCTGGATTCTGTTTGTTTAGCAAATAAGAATTGTATATATTTATCATGTACTCCATGATATTTTGAAATATGCATACATTGTAAAATGGCTAAATCAAGGTAGTTAACATTACCTCACATATTTTGATGGTTTTGGTAGTACTGGAGTTTGAACTCAGGGCTTTGTGCTTGCTAGGCAGGCACTCTACCACTTGAGTCACACCTCCAGTCCTCATGTACTATTACTATGAGAGCACTTAAAAAACTACCCTTAACAATTTTCTAGTATATGATACATTGTTATTAACTCTCTTTACCATTTTGTACAGTAGATCTCTTGAATTTATCCCTTCCAACTGAAATTTTGTGTCCTTGACAGAAAAATTCTCCAACCATCACCATTCCACTTTCTGCTTCTATGAGTTCATGATCTCTCATATAAGTGAGATCATGTTTTTCTGTGCTTGGCTTAGCAGTATGTTTGCCAGGCTCATCCATATTGTTGCAAATGATGGGACTTCATTCTTTTTCATCACTGAATAGTATTCAGTGATGAAATACTATTTTCTTTCTCTAGTCATCTGTTGATGGATACTTATGCTGGTTCCTATCTTGGCTAGTGCTAGAATGAAGACAGGAGTGCAGATGTCTCTTCCACATGCTGATTTCATTTCCTTTGACTACACACCCAGGTGTGGGACAGCTGGAGAACATGGTAATTGAGGTTCTAAGGAACCTCCATCTGCTTTCCCTAATGACTGTACTAATTTACATCCCCACCATTTTCTCTACCTTCTTCCCAACACTTAGCTTTCATCGTTCTGATAATAGTTAGTCTAAGAGGTGTGAGGTGATATCTCATTGGGATTTAATGTACATTTCCTTAATGATATGGAGCACTTTGTCATATATCTGTTGACCATTTGTGTAACTTGAGAAATATGTAATCAGGTGCTTTGCCCATTGTTTCTTTTGGGGTACTGGGAACTGAACCCAGGGCATTGAGATATAACCCTAACCCCTATGCTAGGGCCTTAATTTTTTCGCCCCTTTCCTAGGGTTTTAAAAATAAGATTGTTTTCTTGCTGTTGAGTTGAGTTTCCTATTTTTTGTATATTAAAAAAATACTGGAGGCTGTCTCTTCACTATTAATTGTTTCCTTTGCTGTGCATAAGCTTTTTACTTTGATTTAATTCCATTTGTCTTTTGTTGCCTGTGCTTTTGGGGGCCTATCAAAAAAACACCATTGCTTAGACCAATGTCAGAGAGCTTTTACCACTGTTTTCTTTGAGTAGTTTTACAGGTCTTATGTTTTCATCTTTAATCCATTTTGATTTTTGCATGTGGTGTGAAACACAGGTCTAATTTCATTCTTTTGCATGTGGCTCTCCAGTTGCTCCAACACTGTTGAAGAGACTGTCCTTTCTCACTGTGTGCCCCTGGTACCTTTGTTGAAAATCAATTCACTGTAAATGCATGGACTTATTTCTGGGCTTTCTATTTTGTTCCCATTGGTCTATGTGTCTGCATTGAGGCCCGAGTTTTCTTTTTAAAAACATACCTATAGTTATTTAATAAAAAATAATGATTAACCTTATATTTATAGTTTGTAACTCTATGGCCAACATTTGTTACCCCATCTCCTTTAATTTCCTACATGCAGTGTAGGAATGAAAGGCTCAGTTCTGCTCTCAGACGCTGGCCAAGTAGGGTGGTCAGTGCTACAGTCCCCTCTGTGGAGCAGCTTTTCCATGGCTGTCACTGTAACTCTGACCATCACAATTTTAAACAATTAACTGATTTTTTTTTTCTGAAGGAACTAAATGATCATTTACAAACCAATCAAAAGGGTGGCTTCCGTTTTCTGGTTATTATTTTTCCCCCACACTAGGACTGTTTATCTGGCCTAAAGACACCTACTGCAACCATTCTTACTGTGTATTGGTTGTGGCCTGACTTAGCCTTGCACGTGGCTCAGTTCAATTCTGTCCAGCTCATTCCTGCTCAGCCCAGAGCACTCAGCTCAGCTTTGCAGGTTTTATGCAGTACCATGCTCTAGTCAGCAGAGGGAGCTCCAACTCCCTAGAGGTGATTTTTTTTTTTCTCAACTCTCCCAACCACCTTTAAAATCTCTATGAAGTACAGGCAAAAATCCCACTGACCAACAAACAGACACCTACACAATTAAGGATAAGAGTGAAAAAACAGGTCACACTAAGGGAGGGCATTAATGGGAGGGGGAAGGTATAAGGATGAATATGGGTGATGTACTTTCTATACAAGAATGAATATAGAATTTTTAATCTTGTTGAACTCACCATAAGAGGAGGACTGAGGTAGAAAGGAGAAAAGTGGAGGAGATGAACCAATTCAGGGTATAATACATATACATATACATAGAAATGTCATAATGAAACTCTCTGTACAGATATCTTAAACAAACAAGTGAATAGGTCCTTAAAAAAAACTATGAAGAGCAGAAGGCATTTCTCCATAAATCAAAAATCCTACCACTATTTTCAGCTGAAACAATTCGTATTTGGAAGCCCATAAATTTGAGTGGCGTTTTCAGGTTATCTTCCTCCAAGGCTGTTGGTAGAAATGGGAAGGTAGGGAGGGAGCAGTGACATCTCAGAGGTGAATGAGAAATTTTAAATTGAGTTCCTCAGTTATATAAAAGTGGGAAGGAAAGAAAACACAGCCCCGATACTTAAGTTTATTGGGAAACAGGGGTCAGATTTTCTCTTAGAGTTAATGTCAGGGGGTGGGGGCAGGGGGGAGAAATGAACCAAGCCTTGTATGCACATATGAATAATAAAAGAAAAAAGAAAAAAAAAAGAGTTAATGTCAACAAATCCAACACTGACAATTGGACAGGAAGCCACAGAGGGCACAGTCAAATTCCATGGGTAATTAGCTTTAAGATTCTCTTTCAATGTCAGAGGCACGTCCAATGTTCATCTCTCACAACTACAAAAATCCCTTCTCTGAAACCAGGCCTGGTGACACACACTTAGAAGCTGAGGTAAGAGACTCACAAGTTCAAGGTCAGCAAGGGCTACATAGCAAGACTCTGCCTCAAAAAAAGAAAAGAAACAAATTCCTTCTCCAATCCTGGCTGGATAAGAACCAGGTGTGTGGTGGATATGGGAGTTGAGCACATTTCCTTGGGGAAAATGTTGGGAATGGGTGGTTTCCACCTGGTTCAGGGAAAACATATCCCTGGTCCAGGTTGCCTTTTGTTTTTTTGGCAGAGGGTTTAGGCAAAGCTTTCAAAGTAGGATCATTTTTATTTTGCCCCAAAAGTAAAGTCATGACTAGTTTATGTTTGTCTACAACCCCATCTGACTTTAGATTATAACAAAGACCCCAACTGGTATCATCATACATGTCCCTTGTGGGTCACACGTGGTTCAGAGAGCTAGTGCATGAAATTCCATAAGTGGAAGCCCATCTCTTAGTGCATGGTTTGATCTTAGTGAAATGTAGATACTCTTTGACAAGGGTAATGCTTTAAAGTCATGATTTTTAAGGGAAAGAAGAATCCTGTGGGGTGGGGAAGGATCTCAATTCAAGGCAATTGTAGAATGATCCCATATTTTTTGGTATCTGGCCCATCTTTCCATTTATCTCTGAATGTTAGGAGCCTCTGCTGAGAGCCAGGATCCATTTCCAGGCAGCAGGACTAGTGAAAAATCCTTCAAAATGGCCTGTGTCTTGAGAACTGGATCTGCCTCGGCCCTTCCAGCATCAGTTACCTTTATGAAGTTCACTTTGCAGTGGCAGGAATCATCACTCAGGTTCTTGATGACAATCTCTCCATAGTGCTCAATCCACCTCTGTCCACTTAAGATGTTGTGGATGCAAGAGGTCACTTTGTTCCACTCAAAATGATCTCCAAAACTAAAAGGGAGGAAAAAGCCAAAGTAACAATTCCCAGCAGAGCCAGCAGCAGATGCAAACAAACACTGCTATCTCATAAAGTGAGTCAGGTAATGAATCTCTCATCCCTTCACTCATGGACCCTGTGCTGACTGAGTGTCTGCAAGGCTCTGGATAGCCCGTGAATTGCCATTCCCTAAGGAGTCACTCATGCCACAGATGACAACAGCAGTTGACCCCTGTACTCTGGCGAAGTTGGTGGTCTCCTGGATCATCCACTCCCCTCCTTCTACAAATGAGGCAACTGAGAGGCGGAGGTAACAAAGTCACCAAACTAGGAAAGGGAAGTAGGTGGCAGGAAGATAATAGGGTTTTATACAATTCGCTGATTACACATTGCTTACATCTTTTACCATGAGAAATATTCTGATATTACTTGTGCAGTTAAATAATAATTATGAGGAATTAGTAATAAGACCACTTATAAGCACATTTATGTGGCAAGTACTATTTTAAATGTGTTTTATCTGCTTAATCTTCAGAATTGCCCTGTGAAGCAGGTGGCTTATTACCCCTATGTCACAGGGAACTGGTGATGATGTAGGTGCAGCAGCCTGCCCAAGGGTTGCCATGAGCAAGCAGCAGATGGAGCATGAGGACCTGGGCAGGCTGGTTCCAGCGTTCCAGCTGATAATCATTTTGCATAAGTAAGTATCAATATTCCCTGTCAGATCAAGGCCATGTCTTAAAGAGAATTTTGACAGTGAGGCAGGATCACAATGTTAAAGAAAAACTACCATCCTTAATCTTGTTAGTAAGTGGGAGTGAGCTTTTAAAGAGCTTCTGTCAGAGAACTTTGGTCTGTACAAGGTATTTCCACTTGAGAGAGAGAAAACATGAACTTATGAGATTGCCCAGTTGAGGCAATTTGAATCTACTGCCAAACAGATTCAAAGAAAAAAATGGAGCTGGAGATGTAGCTCAGTGGTAGAGCACTTGCCTAGCATGCCCAAGGCGCTGGATTCTACTCCTAACAAGAGAAAAGGAAAAAAGATACCCTAAATGCCTTGAGGGATGGTGAGGATTCTGCCCCTGAAGTGTATTCTTGGTCCTAAATTCTGTAAGTTCCTAACCACACAAAGCAACTTACGCAGGTAAAGTCACATGGGTTGTGCCAATTGGGACGATTTCCATGGATTTGCCCCAGAATTTGTTTTTCCATCTCACATCTGAAATGGAATACAAAATGTTACATACTTGGCAGAACAGTTACATAGATCAGAGAGTTCTTAAGACTAGATAAGTGATCAATCGCTACATAGTACAGCTTCTGATTCACATCAATTATTCTATAAGATGACATTTTATACAATAAAAATACCAGTTGGGAACCTGAAACAGAACCAGAGAAACTAAAATTATAAAGTCCTTCCCTTTGAAGAGTTACCAGCATGAACTCAGACAGAAGTAAAAACAAGTATTGACCACACAGAGACAGAGGCTGTAACTAAATGTGTTGCATGGTGAAATGAAAGTGACCTTGGGGAAGGCATGAGAAGAGGCTTGTCAGAAGGAGACATTTAAACAGGGCCTTGTAGAATATGAAGGAGTTTACCAGGCACAGGAAAGACAATTCAAGGCAAAAGAAACAGCTTATTCAAGGAGGCAGAGACATAAGAGTATAGAGTGTGGTTCTATCTTATAGGTCTGAGATTGTCTATATAGAAGAGCAGAAAGTCAGATTGAGCACATAAAACAGTGAGCACTACAAGCCAGGCTAAGAAGTCTGGTTTGTGTGCACTGGGAGAAAATAAACAGGGAACAGACATGATTAGATACAGACCTTGCAAAGATAATTGAAAGCACATGGGGAAGGGCACAGGGTAGGAGAGATTAAAAGCAAGATAATAAATTAGGAGGGGATTGTAGTTGCCTAGGAGAAAACAAGAATGAAGTAAACCAAGTTAATAGCTGTGGGATGCAGTGAGCCCATAAATACTAAACAAGGAGAAATAGACAGAACTGAGTGGCAAATTAGACACCAACTGAGAAAGAAAGGGAATACTTACAAATAGTGTCAGACTTTTCTAACTTGCATAAATGGTGGTATAAACAAAGGAGCCAGGGAAAAACAACAACAACAAAAGAATAGTAGAGAGTCCTGTCTGGGTGTTACACTGAGGACAGACAGATTATAGGAAATAAGGGCGGAAGCAGAGAAGTCAGAATATATGGCTGCATGACTGTGGCCCAGGTGAAAGGGGTGGGACTGTGGTGAGGAAGCACTTGGCCACATAGCACATGGCTCCATTATGTGAAATACCCCAGACAGACAAATTTATACAGACAGGAAATAGACAAATAGTTGTCTAAAGGCTGTTGAAGGAAACTGGAGGGCTTGCTGAAGGTTTTCTTTTTGGAGTCAATGAAAATTTTCTAAAATTAATTGTGGTGATGACTATATGACTGAATATAATAAAACCATTGAAATATACACTTTAAATGGATGAATTATAGAGTATGTGGATATATTTCAATAAAGTTGCTATCAAAAGAATAAAAGAGAATTGGCCATTTAGGAAAAAATGACAATGTATTACAGAGCTTATATAACATATATATATTTAGGTAAAAGTGTATATAGATAAAAGAGCATAGAATTGGGAGAGGGAAAACAGAAATTGTATATTTTACTAAGTTTCTTATAGTACACGTAAAGTGATATAATATTACTTGATGATAGGTTGTAATACATTAAAATATGTAATATGATTCTTAAAGTAACAGCTAAGAAACAAAACAGAGAGGTATAGATAATAAGCCAACAGAGGAGATCAAATGGAATTATAGAAAGTATTCAATTAACCCAAAAGAAGCAGAAAGAGAGGAAAGAACACATGACAAACAGCAAATAACAGAAGGTCTGAATAAAATCCAACTACATCTATAATCCCAATAAATGTAAATGGGCTAACCAACCTAATAAAAAGGCAGAAAAATGTCATGGGGGTTATGGACCTAGGAAATAGGCAGAATTGGCCAGGAAAAGGAAGATGAACAAAAGAGCTGAGGAGGAAACTGTGTAACACAGGAAGCTCCTAGAGAGGACTCTGAGAAGACCCTCCCATTAAAAATGCATAGCTTTAAGGGCTGGGGCTACAGCTGAAGTGGTAAGGCACTTGCCTAGCAAGCTTAAGGGTCTGGACTTGGTCCCCAGTACTGCAAAAAAAAAAAAAAAAAATATATATATATATATATATATATATATACACATATATAACTAAATATATGCATAAATACATATGTATATATATATATATAAAATAGGGCCAATGAGATTTGGAAATTGGGAGTTTAGAAACCTTATGAGATTATTTCCAGAAGGCTTTTTTAGTGAAGGGTAGAGAAATTTTAAATCAAGCTTATTTAAACTTTAATAACAAAGATTAAGAAAAGAAATCATGGTACTCTTAACATTAAAGTGGTAATAGTGACTGTCTCTAGATGGAGTTGCTGGGGAAAGGGATGGAGATCAGTAGGTGTTACAGTATGCTGTTTGGTACTTTAAATTTTTTTTTTTTTTGGCAGTACTGGGGTTTGAACTCAGGGCCTTCACCATGAGATTCTCCACCAGCCCTATTTTTGTGCAGGGTTTTTCAAGGTAGGGCCTTATGAACTATTTGCCTGGGCTGGCTTTGAACTGGGATCCTCCTGATCTCTGCCTCCTGAGTAGCTAGGATTATAGGTGTGAGCCACTGATGCTCAGCTATGTACTTTAAAATTTTTGCAAAGATATATGCATATGTATATATACATACAATGTGGGAAAGGCAATTGGGAAATCAGGCAATATTATTATTAGCAAAGAAAATTATTTTAAAAACTGTTAAGTGCTCAGTTTGAAAACCCAAGGTGCTAGTATTTTCTCTTTATAGTATACTCAAATCTTTTGCGTGAAGGAAGACAGTAACAAAATTAATTAACCCTCCTAGGAAATATCTACAGTCTTCTTTACTATTTATTTTTGAGAAAAACTTGCCACCCTCCTCCCCTATCCAAAAATATAAACTGCAGCCAGTTGTCATGGTGGAGGCTTGTAATATCAGCACTCACAAGGCTAAAGCAGGAAGATTACAAGTTTGAGGCCAGCCTGGACTACACAGTGAGACTCTGTCTCAAAAATTAAAAAAACAAAACAACCACCAACAAACAAAAACAACCTGAAAAAAGTTTTAGGAACAACAAACTTAAAACTAAAATGTGAGTTTGGGGATGTAGCTCAGGGTTGAGTGCTTGCCTAGCATGCGCAAAGTCCTGGGTTCAATCCCCAGTAGTACAAAGCAAAGCAAAACAAAACAAACCCCGAAAAGAAATCAGCAATATAAAATGGGATTTTGGAAATAAAATTTAAAATTTTCAAAAGTAAAAAACTCATTTGGTTGTTGTCTACACTCTGACGAATAGCTGGAACTACTTAGTGTCTCTTATAATAAGTGAGGCATTTCAAGTGGTTGTGGAATAAGATAAAGGAAAAATCAAAGGAATAAATGGTGGTGACTCAGATAAAGATTGAGGCAAAAATGAAATGATATCCCTGAATATTTAATAATCCACTAACATAAAATACTTAACATCAATCAATGAATAAATAGCAAAAATCAATTACTATTCAGAGATGAGAGATGGGAACACCAAGTACAGCAGACCCTCTATGAGTTCTAAGTCCTATAAGGACCACTTATGGCAGCATTTACACCAATTCCTAAATAACATAAACCTACAGGGTTATTCAAAATGGAAGTAAAATATATTAGCACATTACCTTGCCAGAAAACAAAATTTCCAGACTCAGCGTGACAGGCAGAGATAGGGGGATGGTGGCTGACCTGGTGAAAACAAAGGGTAAAAAACAAAAAGTGAAGAATGTTTTGTATTTCATGAAATCCATCCTTTCTCCCTTGCTCTCAGATGTGACACAAGGTGCAGTGTTTGAAGGAAAACTTCTGTAGTTTCCTTTAACAAGTCTGACCTCAAGAGGGCACTCCCGATACAGTCAGCTCAGTCTTGCTCAGGTCAAGATGAGAAGAAAGCTGGAAATGGAAGGAAGCCTAAGGAAGCTTCTGGAATCTTCCCTGGAAGGGTGGTCCAGTAGCAGGTAATGAGGGTTAGAGACATGTTTTGAAAGGTGTAAAATAAAAAGACAGACACTGGCCCGCTCATAGGCCAAATGATCTGATGATTGGCTACCAGTGTCAACATCTTTTAGGTGTTCTGAAAATACTTGTGAATAATTTAACTAAGATGTCAAAGAACAAGTGTTTTACCATGCTACTTCTAAGAAACACAAAAACAGTCTCCCTTGAGCTCAGCAAATTTAACTCTTGAAAACTGTACCACCAAGTCTAGATTCTTCTCAAGTCACCTACAAAATGGTTGATCCAAAATAAATTTTTAAAAAACATTTTTTGGTATAAAATGAAGAAATACACAATTGTTGAGGAAAGTTCACTAGCTCCCAAGAAAAAATGTGTTTATCTATTATCAAAATTTTAAAAATACCTTTAATAAATAAATAAATGTAATAATCACATCCCAGAAAAGACAATCCCTGGTAATAGAGACTGCTTCTTGGGGATGGCTCATTACTTGTTTTAATTCATCAGCTAATAAGCTAAAGAGAAAATGACTTCTCTGTTCCTTTTCCTCCTTATCTCAGTAACTCTCAAGACACATGTTCTGTTGTTGTAATTCAGTACTAATAAAAGCCAGAGTCATGCTAGCAGTGGTGTTTCCAGAAATCTCTCTGACTTAACTGGTTCTCAGCCAAGAAACCTTATATTTAGAGTATCCAGCCCAAAGTCTTTCATATTACAAATGTGGAGCCCAAAACCAGAAAGACTGAGTAATATTTCCCAAGCCACACAGATAGTTAGGAAAGCAATAGAGGAAAAACTAGGATTTTGGTTTACCTCAATGTTATTCAACTTTCAAAAAAAAAAAAAAGTTTTAAACAGCTGCACCCTGTTTACAAATGCATCTTGTCAAGAACTCTGAATGCTGAACTCTACCTGAGAAGGCCAGGTGTGTGTGTGAGGTGAGAAGGGGAGGACAAGGGATGGCAAATCCACAGCCACTTGCCTGTTCTGGACCCTCGGCTGTGCTGAGGAGCATGGTTTGCAAACCACTTCTCAGGTGAACTGTAGGGATGGAATGATCCACAGCTGGGAGCCACATAGATACAAGTAACTGGTGGACCGCCACTGAGCCAGCTTGGGCCACAGAGAAGTACAGAGAGAAACCAAAAAAATGGGCCCATCTTTCCATTACTCAATGAAGGAAAATCTCAGCTGCTATGTGAAGCAGGAGATGTAATGTGCTGTTGTTGGTTTGTCTTAGCTCCCCACTAGCCTCTTAAAACCCCTGACTGTCCTGCGGGCTTTTCAAGGTCAATTTCTGCTTCAAGCACTGACTTAGTAGAGACCTAACTCCTTACAACTCTCCTTTCCTTTGTTGTCATTTAAGAATCCAACCACATGGACACACTTTATATTACAAAATGCTGCATTTGAAAACAAATGCTGTCAAGGATGCAATTAAACAGGAAACCTTATATGCAGTTGGTGGGAATGCAAATTAGTACAACCACAATGGAAAGCAGCATGGAGATTCCTCAAAAAGCTAAAAATAGCTGGGCAACTTTTACTCACGCCTGTAATCCTAGATACTCAGGAGGCAGGTATCAGGAGGATCGTGGTTCAAAGCCAGCAAATGGTTTGTGAGACCCTATTTTGCAATACCTGACACCAAAATATCTAACATCAAAAGGGCTGATGAGTGGCTCAAGCTGTAGACCCTGAGTTCAAGCCCCCATACCATAAAAACAAAACAAAACAAAACAAAAACCCAACAAAACAACAAGAAAGCAAAATCTAAAACTAGAACTGCCATATGATCCAGTGATAATAGAGGCACCTGTACATCAATGTTCATCACAGTACTATTTCCAATAGCCAAGCTATGGAAACAACCCAGATGCCCTACAACTGATGGATTAGGTATGGATCAAGAAAATGTGGCATATATCTGTATCTATATCTATCTATCTATCAACACACACACACACACACACACACACACACACAGGGAGTTTTATTCAGTCATAAGGAAGAATGAAATCATGTGGTTTAAAGTTAAATGGATGCATTTGGAGGACATCATGTAAGCCAGGCTCAGAAAGACAAAGGCCGAATGTTTTCTCTCGTATGTGGAAAATGGAGCCAAAAGATAAACATACACTCAAAAACAAACATGATCATATACAAATGTATATGTAGAACATGTTTGTAATGGTGAAACTTCTCTATGGAACTCAGGAGAGGAGGGAAAGGGAAAGAGAAGGACAGAGTCAACAATATTGAAATACATCACATTTGTGCAGGTAGAGGATTTAAGGATATGTATTGAAAGTTGTTGACTAATGGATGGGTGGGAGGGAAGAAGTAAGGGAGAGTAATGGAAGGGGTTGAATGAACCAAAGTAAGTAAATTTACAAGCAGGGATACATCGAGAAACTGCTTTGAACATCAACTTTGGAATTAATAATGAAAGATAAGACTAAAATAGGTACAGTGTGTATGGGGGGGTACTTGTGGGAGTGGAGAGGGTGAAAGGAGGAGATGAAGGTGAGGGAATATGGTTGACGGACTTCATATACAAAATAAAACATCCTGCAATTGTTTTAAGTGGAGGGGTTTGGGGGGTAGATAGTGGGAGAGACCTAGCCAATGTACAATATAAAGCTATTTGGAATTGTAATAACGAATTCCCCTGTACAATGCCTATATCCTAATAAAAATGGGAAAAAACAAAACAAAATGCTGCATCTCTGTCTTTGTCCCACCAGACAGATCTCAAAGAAAATAATCTAATTAACTTTTCAACCGTGGGTTCATATAAAATTAAATCAGATGAGACAGTCTACATGCCCCATTCTCCACTCCACCTCACACAACCCACTATGGGAGTAAGAGAGGAGCTCATCCAATAATGTAGGCCTATTTTAAAGTGGATTATTATAAAGTACATTATATTTGTCCCATAGAAACTGTATAGTAATGGGAAAGGACAGCGTTCTAGCTTTCATCACAACCTTGGCATCTTTATAGGTATAGCTAAATATAATCATCAAAGCAAAATGCTGTATGTAAAAACTATGTACCTGTTCTATAACAATTTTAAATTCCATAAACAGGGATAAATACACTGTCCATATGAATAATAAAGGAAGTCCTGTTATATCATTAAGTACACATACATCCTATAAAAATGCAAGTTTGATCTTTTAAAAACTATTGTGTTAGATTAATAAAGTGATGCTTATAAGAGTACTTTTGGATGCACCCAACAGATTTTTTTTTTTTGAGATAAGGTCTTGATATATAGCCTAGCCTAGGCTCGAATTTGTAATTCTCCTGCCTTAGCTTCCTGAGTGCTGGGGTTACATGAATATACTACCATTCCCAGCCCCCAAAGATATTTTCTGAATGAGTAAGTCTCAATGTTCAAATATCAAGGATCTTGCTATGTCCTTATGAATTACACAGAGAATAGTTTATTCTCTTTGAGAATAGTTTATTTGGACAAAATAGCTTTTCAGAAGTTTACAAAGCTGCTGGACAGTGGTAGCTCACACCTGTAATCCCAGGTTTCTGGGAGGCCAAGATCGTGTAATCAAGGTTCAAGGCCAGCCTGGGCAAACAGTAAGTAAGACCCCCATCTTGCAAATAATTACAGCAAAATGGACTATAGGTCTGGCTTAAACTGTAGAACACCTGCCTTATGAGTGCAAAGCCCTGAATTCAAAGCTCAGTCCCACCAAGGAAATTTACAAAATTCTTTCTTTTTCTTGAATGTGTTTCCTCCTCACAACAGGTTCTAACTGCAATTTCCCAAGGTCACTGTTATTTTGAGACAGGGTTTGTGTAGCCAGGCTGGCTTCTAATTCACAATCCTCCTGCCTCAACCTCCAAGTGCTGGGATTACAGGTGTGTGTGATCATGCCTTGGGAAAATTTCTTAATCCCTCTTGGCCCTGGTTACCTCATCTGTAAAATAGGGCTAATAGCACTGATTGGACCATAAGAAAAGGACAGTACATGGAAAATATGTCCAGGATTACACGCTGGGGTAGATTAGGCAGAGACTAAATTTGAATTTATTGAGTGTATGTCTGCTTAGTTATCATGGTAACCTCACACATTCCTTAGCCTTATTGTATAAATTAGGAAATAGGGGTCCTGTCCAGCAAGGAACTTCCCTAATGGTGTCCCATTAACAAGTGACAAAGGCAGAATTTGATGATAAATCCAATGTTCTCTCCTGTATGTCCAACAGCTTTTCTATGGCTGCTCTTGAAGTTGGGCCCCTGTTCCTCCACAAAGTCACTGCACAGCATTGAGGTCCTTTCTTATGAACATTTAAAGAAAGAATCCTTTGAATCTGACCTTACTAACCTTTCTGAATCTCATTTCTTTCTTTATAAAATGAGGTCAAACAATCTCTTTTGGCTTCAAAATGCTGATTCTAACATCTGCTCTCACTGTCTTCTTGAATCTGAGCATCAAATGGGCCAGTGGGTGCCAGTCACATTGCAATTATAATTCAAGGGCTTTGATTAACTTGAATGTCCACAGAAAAGGATAATTCATGTCTGATCACTTAATCCTTGCTGATGGCAGACTTTGTGCTGGGGTAGAGAATAGCCAGCACCATCTGATCTTTCTAGCATGAGATGTGGGTTAGTCTCTTTTTTGTTTGTTTGTTTGTTTGCTTGTGTTTTATTACTATTATTGTTTTGAGACAGAGTCTTACTATGTAGTCCAGACTAGCCTTGAACTCACAATCCTCCTGCTTTAGCCTCTTGAGTGCTGGAATTACAGCATGTACCACCATGTCTGGCTAGTCTCTATTCTTATTCTTATTATATCTTCATCCAGACAATAAAAGATCAGTAGAGGTGTTTCAGTCTGAACTAATCTAGCCCCAGAGGAGACACTCTGTTAGCCTATTAGATTTATCCAATTTAGAATGGTTATCTAGCATTCTTCTCTGTTACTTTCTCTCTAATCAGAGAACAATTCCTGATTGGTAAAGATTCAATAAATTAATATATGTATTTTACTAGGAAATAGTTATAGGATAAGACATGCCTTTCTTCCTCCAAGCTCCAGTACAGTTCCCCTGGCAGTTAAGAATTCTTGTAATTTATAACTTATTTGTATATAAGAGGACTTTCCTCACCCTGACTGAATTTATGATTTAAACTTTAAATGTACTTTATGTAAGAGGTAGGCAATCAAAAGAGAAGCAAATTTAAAAACAAGGTATTTCAATATTTCTGTGCTTTCTGTTTTTTGTTTTTTCTGATTTGGAAAATTATTCCTTACTACATCACTTCTCCCTGCAACAGCCCAGAGACACAGCTATGTAGTCCTCATGGTTCCTGACATCCCTACAACAGTGTAAAAAGAGGACAAGTGCTGGGTGAAAAAGTCACCCAAGGAAGGGACCAAGTGGTCATTCTTCCTATGTCATTCATTGAACATTTACTGATAGCCTATGATGGGTCAGATATTGTTGTAGTTACTGGGTATAAAATGATAAACAAAAGAGACAAATCCCTCATATTCGTGGGGTTTATATCCTAGGGCGGAAGTGGTGAGACAGACAATATGCTGTATGCATCTGATTTTTCACTCATAGTGTGAATTAAGGAAGATAAAGCAAGGCATAAGGAGGGGGCTTCATGAGCAGAGTGCTCTTCCAGATGGGGTGGTGAGGCAGGACTGTGATGCTGGAAACCTTTGAGGCTGAGGGAAATAAGGGAGGGAACATGCAAATATCTGGGAGAAGTGTATCCAGGCAGAGGACACCACAGGTGCTGAGGGCTGGAAACTGCTACTGTGAATCAGAAGAAGCAAAAGACCAGAGAGGCTACAGCTGAATGAGGAAGAGAAGGGGGAGAAGCATGGGCCTTGTGGGCCCCAGCTGGAACTCTGGATTTCATTTCAAGTCATTTTGGAAGTTGTTGGAGAGTACAGAGCAGATGTTGCTTCTGTTTAAAATAACCACTGTGACTGCTGGGCGAGGTACTGGCTGTGGGAACAACAGTCCAGTTAATGAGTGCAGTGCATTAGTCCCAGTCACTGATTATGGGTGGCTGTGGAAAGAAAGCTTCCGAAGGGACCCCCTCCCCACCTTAGCTGAGATAGAGACTATAAAACAAAGAGCTATGAAGGACTATGCCAGAAGACAGACTGTTCTGGGGAGAAGGCAGTTCAAATTATTTTCTCTTCCCCTATCTTCATAGTTAATCACTTATCTCATGAACAAAACAAAAACATGTAAGTGATAACTTGACCTGGAAATGTAGAAAACCACAAAGCAATGGCTTAGTTGCCTTAGGTTTGAATTGTTGCTAGTTTTATTTGAACAGCTTGAATTTCCGCCTGATGCTACAATTTTAATCAGTTGTAAATAACTGTCTCCTAGTAGGTAAAAGAACTATTCAGACAAGTGACAGAAAAGTAATAAGAGAGGCATTTATAAACATGGCCAAGAATATATGTCCGGAATTCTCCAAGTGAATAACAGAAAGGCAGGGAGTCCTGAGCCCCTCCTTGACTTCACTTGACTCACTCACATTTTAGGAACTTTTAATAGCTGCATTCAGCTTTTCTGGGTGGCTACTTGGTTAAAATTACTTGAGTAATGATGGGGATACCTGAAGTCCCATGTAAACAGGAAAAGCTATTTGTAGATAACAGCTTGATTGCACATCCTTTCCAAGCCAAGTCTTTCTCACAGGTACAAAACAAGCAACTGAAACGACTTCCCTAACCCATTCATACCTTGGAAGAAGCTTATAGCCAGTGTTTGACTCCACCAGGCAGAGGGAGAGGGCACAAGGAATCACCTCAACAGATGCTCAGTGCCTGCCCAGCAAGGGAAGATAGGAAGGCCTTTCCCTCTGGAGAGGCACTCTGGAATGTCTCTCTCCTTCACAAAGGCCACACCCCAGCCCACATGGGGAGATGAAAACAAGTTCTTCATGAATTTGGAGGATTAAAGGATTTAGTGACAATGAAAAGCAAAATCCCATTCACAGAACAGTGTACAAAAAGGCTATTTCATATCCACAGCCAACAACTCCTGCACTTCTGAACACAGTAACCAACTCTACAAAAGAGACCCCAAAAAAGTTTAGGAGAAAGATCACTGGAGTGGAAATGGGGGCCTGGGTGAAGCATTAGCTGTGGGCAGTGGAAACTCTAATCCTCCAGACCTTCTCCGCACCTGTAGCTGATCCTCACCTGGGCAGTGTGGGGAACAAATATGGTCACATACTTGTTTGGAAGCATAAACCACTCCTATAAACTACTTAATTGTGATGAAAAAAAGCTGAACAAGAAATGCTTTCTCTGGTTACTGACCACAATATCATTTTGATATTGTGTTATTATGTCTTTTAGATAGAAACAAAATAGGGAAACAAGCTTTGATGTAGCCAAATTCTCTGAGGCAGAAATGACTTCACTTCTGGGACACTCGCCACCTCGAATATCCACACACTCACCAAAACCACAAAGCAAGGAAATCTCAGGGCTGGGAAGAAAGAGAGAGCTGTTACTTTTAAAACTAAAGACTCTGTTATCTAGAAAACGCAATAAAGAGCCAAGTTGCTTCTTCAGATATGATTTCTATCAATGTTTTTCTTAGAATAAAATTTCACAAAACATATAGTTTAGGGGCCTGGCTTAGTTTATCACATTTGATCTTCAGAAGCCTGTACTTGTATAGAGAGACAGAGGATAAACCCTGAAGGTTTATCACCTACACATAACAGACAAGAGCAGAGTCATGCTGTCTCAAACAGAAGAGTCATCCTGGCAAGACCTGCACAAAACAAATGAGTGCTCTGGCCCTCCCCTTAGACCTGTCACATTAGGAGGCATTCATGGACAATGAGTCAGATGGGCCGCAGGCAGCCACAGCTTCTTCTCATTGTACACTCACCTATAATTACAATTTAATTGCCCAAGTAACTGGCTAATAGGGAAAGCATTTCTGGTCACTCTGGCTAAAGCTTTCTGGTCCCCGTGGCAGGTTTTTTTCCACAGTAAATGCATATATAGTAGTAGAATTCTTGCCCAATGTTATGGTACACACCTGTAATCCCAGCACTTGGGGGAATGAGGTGGAGACCAGACTGGGCTACACAGCAAGACCCTGTCCCAAAATCTCAAAAATATGTATATGTATATAAAATACTAGAATGCTACTAGTATGTATACACATGCATATGGATGTACATATATGTATATATACACACACATATATATACATGTACATATATCTATACACATACACATATACATACTGGTAGCATTCTAGTTTATACATCATTCTCTTATAAACTTACCTAGTGTGAATCTATCCACTTTTACTAAAAGAACCAACTCTCTGAGGCCATAACACTAAATTCCAGACCCACAAGGTGGCTCCACCATGATCAGGACTGGTGGTAATTACCATGATGAAGCCAGCCATGAGGACTCCTGGCTTTTTGGTCTCATCAGCGACATTCTTTTGTAGAGTAGATATACCATATCTTATTTTACCTTCTGCCTTTCAACACTCCTCTTACTATTTTTAATGCTCTATATTTAAAGGCACTTAAAAAGTTCTCTTTATACTTGGGGATGTAGCTCAGTGGCAGAGCACTTGCCTACTATGTGCAAGGCCCTGGGTTTGATCACCAGCAAAACACACACACACACACACACACACACACACACAGAGTTTCCTCTAAATATAAGAGAAATAACCACTTACTGTGTATTTTTTTTTTTTACTGAAGTATATTATTGTCAGTGTACTCACTTCAGCCTTATCACAACCTCTAAGCCAACACAGTGCTCAGAAAGTTTAGTTTATATGAGGCCAAATGCACAGTACCTGGAGGAGTTTGAAGCAAGCAGGTCTACAAATTCTACAGCCAGCAGATTCTTTGCTACTGACAATGACTGCATTTCTTTCTAGCTTATTTCCTTGGGATCCAGTTTGTGGAACTAAAGGCTAAGTGTATGATATTCTCTCCAGCTACGTGTGAAAGCAGGGGCTCCGGTCCCCACCTGGAGCCATCACAGCAGATGCAACGGGAGGTCCTGCCTTTGGCCCCTCCCTGTCGGGGCTCAACTTTACACAAGCTCATGTCACTACTCTTCTTGTCCACCCTTTCCTACTGTTGGCTATAGTTTGGGGCTATTTTGGGCCTTTCTTTTTTTTTTCCACAAGAATACATATAATACCATGGTAACCAAATTATATTTTCATTTATTCTCATTCCATTTTAGGTTCAGTATTTAAATAACCCAGTTGAATTTAAATCAGGCAGATTATCTAATCCCTTAACTACTGAGTTTACTCCCCATCTCCCTAATGTTTTGTGTCTCACTTTAGCTCCTAACTGGGAAGCTACCAATAACATGCTTTGGGATTTTTTGTAGACTCATTTTCCTCTGAACTTCAGAAAACAATGTTTGTCACTTCCAGTTAAGACAAGCACCATCTTCATAAATCTCCTGGCCGGCCACACCCTCATCTCCTCTAATCCCCCTAATGCAAATCCACTGATAGAGAAGGCAGCAAGGTAACCAGAGGGAAAGAATACTTCAGCAAGCCACCCTCTCTTTTTCCTCCATTTTCTAAGTGGGAAGAGAGAAATGTACCAAAGCGATGATGTTCAGTATTCCTCAGGTTACATTTAGGGATATACAGAGGGCAATGAGCTCAATCAAGGATGAACAAAGAGAGGCAGGGCTGTATTTTTTATTTTCTAACTGTTTGCACTCTACTTTAATATTTCCCTGTCAGCAAACACTCTGGATGTTCCCAACATTTTGCTATTGCACATCAATGACAGGAATCATGCACAGAACACTTACCCCTCAGGTATCAGACCCTGCTAGAGATGCTTTGAAGACAGTCCTTCAACCATCACAAAGCCGCATGAGACCTGAACAAGCACTGCCACCACTACTTTAAAAAGGACACTAAGGTACAGAAAAGCTAAGTAAGGTGCCCTGGGTTATGCAGCTGGTAGGAGGTAGAGCTGAGATTTGAATGCTGGCTGTTTGACTCTCGAATATTCATCTATGCTAATTCCTATGGGAAGAATCTAATGGAACCTCAAACGTAGGCGTGTAAGTGATGCTATCCATTAGATGAGGGATTCTTTTTTTTAAAAAAAAAAGTTTTTAGAAAACAACTTTATTGAAGTGTAATTTACATACACAAAATTTAAATATGTGTGCTGATTCCTGACAAATGTATACATCTGTATGACCCCTGCCCAATCATAATATACAATGATTCCATCACCAAGAAGTCACCTCTTATCCCTCTGCGTTTATTCTTCTCCAACACTCTGCTATGAATGTTTTACAGAATCTTGAGAAATGTTTATGGTCTCCTAAGTCCCATTTTAGGAAAGGACAACTTCCCTGAACTTCTTTTTTTGGAGGAGAGAACTTGGGATTGAACTCAGGGCCTTGCACTTGCTAGGCAAGCACTCTACAACTTGAGCCATGCTCTATTTCTTTAGCTTTTAGTCTCTTTCAGATAAGATCTCAAGCTAACTCTGTGCTGTCTTGGGTCTGTGATCTCAAGCTAACTCTGGCGCCTGTCTTGGGTCTGTGATCCTCCTATTTCTGCCTCCCAAGTAGCTGGGGTTATGGTGTGTACCACTACACCCGGCCTGGACTGAGAACCTTTTAACAACACAACAGATGTGGACCTTTTAAAATTCCTCACTGCTTGAATCCCCTGCCACCTTTTTTTTTCCTTTTTAGCATATATTAATTGTACAAAATAATGGGTTTCATTATGACATGTTCATACATGCATATAATGTATTTCGATCATATTTCATCACCACCCCATTGCCTCTCTTGTCCGCCCTCCCCCTTCTCACTGATTCCCTTCCTCTTCCCAAATAAAGGGCAGAGATTCCTGCTGGTGCCCTAGCCTTCCACCCCACTGTAGTACCTTAGCATCTGGAACAATGTCAGGTACGTGGTACACATGCGACAAATGACCTGTTGACTTTAATGAATAAATACATGAATGAATGATTCCTCCCAAATCAAAATAGAGAACAGTGCACTGTCTTGGTGCTACTCATTTTGAGGAAGCGTCAGGCTCTAGAATGACAAGGTCAATACTTTGGGCACACTTTCATCCTCTAAGTTACACTCAGGGCAAATTCTTCACGCTCTGACAATTCCTTTTGCTAATGATTCTAAAGAAAAAAACACTGTTAATGCATGTAGCCAAGCAAGTGCTTGGAATCCTGGTGCCTTTGTACCCATGGGTGGTGCCAGGTTTCAGTGGCAGGAAAATGGACCCCAGGCTTTATATTTCCAAGCACTGTAATTATCTCAGTTCTTTGAAGCCAGTGAAAGGGGGAAAATAAATATTTTAGCAGCACATTTAGTGGCAGGCATAAGCAACTCCTCCCAACAAACACAAACGGCGCACATCCACCTGTTCTGCAAAAAACCGGAAGCCCTTGTCCTCTCGAATACACTCGTACGTCTCTCCAAGGACAGGATTAAATGGCTTGCTCCCAGCTCGGAAGTAGCTCGACGCATATGCAGATATAGCAAAGGCTGCCATGTATACCTGAGGATGAGAAGGAAAGAATCCTGTTATTTCTGTGTCATCAAGAAATTTATTTTTCACAAGAAATAAAATAAAACCTCAATTTATCTTTCTATAGTTTTATTTCAGAAAGCCAAAAATTTGCCTTGAGCTTAAAGAAAACTGAAGTTGTAGGTTTAAATAATGTTCATTTTGGCTCAGTGTTATAGTTTGAATATGAAATGTTCCCCATAGGCTCATTATTGAAGGCTTGATCCCCAGATGGTGGCTCTCTTGTGGGAGTTTCTGGAAACCTTAAGAGGTGGGGCCTAGTTGGAGGAAGTTAGTCACTGGGGCCATGTCCTCGGGGGTTGACTCTTGTCTTTGGCTCTTTGCTGTGTCTCTCTCTGCTTCCTGACCACTATGAGATGAGTATTCTCTGCCACATGCGCCTACCACCACGATGTTCTGCCTCACTATGGACCCAGAATCAAGACAGCCAAGGACTATGGGACTAAAACCTCTGAAACAATGAGTCAAAATAAATAACTCCTCCATTTAAACTGTTCTGTCAGGGATTTTGTTACAACAACAAAAACTCTGACTAATAAAACACAGACATAAGTCCATCATACATTTTAAAACTGTCCGTTTATTCTGATGTCTAAAAGCATTCATAAAATTAACCACATGTTCAGCTGCATCTGGTCTCTTTCAGCCTGACATTATCTGGAACTCCTGACATCATGGTTTCAGGGAGGAGAGAAAGAAGAAAGCAAATTTCCCCCAATTCAGAAGTAAGCATCAGGGAGCTGGCAGAGTGGCTCAAGTGGTAGAGCACCTGCCGAACAAACATGAAGCCCTGAGTTCAAACCCCAGTGCCACCAAAAAAAAACCAAAAGACAAAAAACAAACAAAAAAAAAACAACAGGAGTAAGCATCAGATGTTGAACCATTCACAAAGCCTAAAAAGTAGAAATCTAAAAAGTCATTTTGACCAAAGAAAATCTGTGAAAGTCATTTTCTGACTGAGAAAAAAAAATTTACTAGACACAGTGACTTTAAAGTTCTGCTTTTCTGGGAGGAAAAATGAAAACACACACACACAAGAAAGAAGAAGAGGAGGAGGAGGAAAACTATGTGAATGTAAAATGAGGAAAATCTTTTAATGGCCTCATGGTAAGCATTTACCTTTTCTGCCATTGTCATCTTTTTTGGCTAAAAATGTTAAATCTAAGTAGCAACAGCAAATTTTCTTTTCTAATAGTGAGTCATAATGATCTCAACATTTCTTCTTGCACATTTCATGAAGTTTCTTATACTGAGGAAAAGCTAAGTGCCCTCTAGTCACATAACCTTCCTTATTAGCCTTTCGAGAATGTTTGAGTGCTGCCTGTAATAGGACCCACCTTGCCATCCCACACTGAAGACTGCTTGAGAGCTATCAGACAGTTTATAAAAATCAATTCTGGCAGGGCACCAGTGACCCATGTCTGTAATTCTAGCTACTTGGGAGGCTGCGATCAGAAGGATCATGGTTCAAGGCCAGCCAACTAGTGGGTGAGACCCCATCTCCAAAATAACTAGAGCAAAATGGACTGAAGGTGTGGCTCAAGTGATAGAGCACCGGCTTTGCAAGAGTAAAGTCCTGAGTTCAAACCCCAGTCCCATCAAAAAAAAAAAATTGTGGGCTGGGGATGCAGCTCAATGGTAGAGTGCTTATCTACCATGTGCAAGGCCCTGGGTTCCATCCCCAGCACCATCTAAGGAAAAAGAAAGTCAATTCACTCTAATTGGGTCAATCTCATCTGTGACTGCATGTGTTTTTGAACCTGGGCACACAATCCTCTTTCTGCTTCCTCAGTTTATGACATATGAAACAGTAAGCTCAAAATGCCTATATGGAATGCTGAATAGCCCTGAATCTCCTTTGAAGTTGAAACCAGAATTCATTCCTGATGCTGGGGGAAGAGGGAGTTAGCAAGAGAGCAAAATGAAGCACCTCATTATGGCTTGGTGACACAACAGAGAACCTACACAGGAGTAAAGGAAATGCTTCCACGCAGTGCCTGTGAAGGCTGGCCTCAAACTTCTGCTCAAGGTCAGTCACGTGGATCAATCAGAGCACCGGTGAGCATCCTAAGGATCTCTAAACTGCCGTAGAATGAAACACCTCTGAGGACACTTTCATGTTCAAAGTCAATCATTTTCTTTAAAGAGAGCTGCCCACACATGTTGACTTTTAACATGTTGACTTCCCTTAGAAGCTATTTGCCTCCCTTTCTTCAGCAGAAATTCTCTGGGGGAAAAGTAACAAAGAAGATTAAAAAAAAACCAAAAAACAAGCTTGTTTTTCTGTCCTGTCCTTATTATCATTAGTATCAAGAAAGTAAGTCTGTTTGACGGGAGGCCAGGAGACCAACTGGGGTTGGATGTCTCTCTCGGGCTTAATTTTCAAATCCCTGAAGTAATGAAGTTTTTATGAGGGTGAAAACTGCAGAATGTGTAGCATTTTTAAAAAGTCTGTGTCCCCTAACAAAGGGAGGTTGTTGGCTCTCTAGGTCTGTGAAACCAAGGCCGGGGGGTGGGGGGGTTGCACAACAATTCCAATGTAGTTAACTAGCGAATGCTCAGGAGAAAGTCTGCATTTGGGGGACACCGAAGTCCCAGCTCCCCATGCAGACAAGGACATTATGGTTTACCAGGTCACATATTAGAAACCAAATGAATGGTTTTCATAATAAAATTCTTCAACAGTTTGGAGAGCAAGTTTTGTTTTTATAAACTTATTGTCTATAACAAGAGGAGAAAAAAGGGAATCTTCCTGATGTAAAAACCTCCTCTTTGAATGATTTTTTCCAAAATCCTAGGAACTAATGGGACAACTCCAGAAATAAAAACATTCTCAAGGGAAATTTATTCAGGATGAGAAAAACAGCTTAAGAAATTAAAATTCTGTCCACTCAGGGTAGTAAAAATAAACATGCAGACAGTCCTAAGGTCATGTTTTCCAGCCAGGCCTATCACACCATCGGATGGAAGCTTCTAGAGAAAGAGGAAACACAAAATCACAGAACAGAACGCCCCCAGCCCCAGCTGCCAGATCCCGACAAGGTGACTGGAGGGGAACCAGACATCTCTGAGAAACGATGCTCTCTAAGGAGCACAAAATGAGAACTGAACAGTATGTCTGCCCACCTGGGTTCTGGTGGGCTCAGGTGAACCACCATGTGGCTCAGGACAGAGGCTGGACAGCGACGTGGCAAAGAGCTGGGTCCTTACCATCCTTTCCAGGGGGCTGGGGATCTGTGCGGCCTTGTCCAGTAGCTCACTGTACTCCAGCTCCTCACAGAGCCTCTGCAGCGTGTTCAGGGGCTCATTCAGCTCCACAGGCATAGCCACTTTGGACAGGTCCTTGCCTATGTTGTTTCGCAGGATGTTCCACAAGCTGATATTGCTGGTGTTGGGGCCTGGTGCCGGCAAGCAAGTTCTTCTTTTGGACCTTGCTTCTCCACTGCTTTCAAGAACAGGTCCTGGAAGGGAAAGTGGCCTGGTTGTCTCTGTGATGCTTTTAATTTCATTCCACTTTAACTAGCAAGGGCTCAATTTTACCATTTAAGTCAGTTAACCAGGATATGACTCAAAGCCAGAAAATAAGCAAAAGAATTCTGAGCAATTAAATACTAAACTTAGGGCTGGGGGTAGAGCGCAATAGTAGAGCATATGCTTAGAGTGCTTTGACTGCCAGCACTGCAAAATAAATAAACAAACAAATGCCAAAAATTGCACTTCTATAAACTCACAGGCTTTATTCATGGAGAGACCATGAGCTCCTATTTAAAAGCTAGTTCTTCACTAGAATAAAACTGGAACTTGCATTTTTATGCCTATAGCAGGTTAAATTTATAAAAATCTGAACTTAAATAAAATCACATCAAATTCTGATAAATGCAATCGTGTTTTGTTTCTTTGCCTGTTTTGCTTTTGAGATTGGGGGGGGGGGTGTCTCTCTATGTAGCCCAGGCTGGCCTTGAACTCATTATGTTCCTGCTTTCATCTCCCAACCACAGGGATTATAGGTGTGTGCCATCCACCACTGTAACAATTGTGTTTATTACAGGAAAGTAATAAAAGAAATAACAGTGATCTATCACTCTACTACTCCAAGTAGCAGCCATTTATATTTTGGAGTATTGCATTTAATGTCTTCTCCATCCATTTAGCTCCTCAGATGTATAGCTTCATATTCTGCTTATTCAGCTAACAGAAGTATTTTTCCATGTTATTTAAAGTTCTTTTCTAAAACATAATTTTTGGGGGAGATAAAGGAGAATGATGGAGGGGGTGAATTCAAGTATGATATATTTGATACTTTTGGAATTGCCACAATGTACTCCCACTCAGCACAACAATAAAAGACCCTATAATTTTTAGTGCCTATAAAATCATTCTGGGGCTGTGGAATGGCTGAAGTGGTAAAGCACCTACCTAGCAAGCACAAGGCCTCAAGTTCAAATCCTAGTACTGGCTGAAAAAAATTTCTTCGGTGTTATAGCCACACCATGATTTGCTTAATCATCCATCTACTGGATGGATTTACAAAAACATCTACATCTATTAGATGTTTTTGATGTTTTCAAAGTTTTGAAAACACAGTGGTGAATATTCCCTAGCATACATAACCAATGAGTGGCAGAGCTGGGGTTGGCTAATCAATGCTGAATCCATATTCTCACAGCACCCAGCACAGCGACAGGCCCTATCAGATGCCCGGTGATTCTGGAGAAAGAAATTAATAGGAAGTATTTAAAATACCTAGGTTTACTGTGAGCTCTAAGGCATTTTAATGTAATAATGTATCAAGATCTTGACTTAATCCTATTTCGTTTTGTAGGTAAAACTGTGTTACAGGACATAAGGGTTATTTGTACATCCATCATTTGAAGATGTTTAGAAATCTAATCTTTCTCAGAGAATGTCACGGGAGAACTGGGGGACACCCATTTCTAGAATTCAAATACAGATGAAGAAGTAAGCTCAGTTTTGCCAGGTGTTTAAGCTCAGGTTAGCGTTCTAGCAAAACGATGATGGAATAAGTTAGAGTGAACTAGCCCTAATTTCTTCTTGCGTTTCTTGGATGCTATCAACTGAGTTCAGCATGGTCCTCTTTTGCCAGCTTTGGTTTCTGAACCCCCTCATTCACTCTGTGTTCCCGTTGGCTCCTCCCTAAGGCTCCACAAGATGGAGGACCACAGCATCTGCCATCTTCCACCGTGTAGTGGGGAGCACCACTTTAGGGTACATTTTGTTTGCCAAGGGAGTAAGTGATATTTCTTCATTTCTCTTTTGTTTTCCTGATTTCTTAGAAAAACACGTAGCATGTGAGCTGCTCTGTATTACTGGCCTTTGGCTTTAAACTCACTGGTTTTTAAGACTTTTCTAAAAGGGATTAATTTCTGCAGAAACATTTCAAACAAAAATTCAGAGCATGACAAACATCTCACTTCTAGCAGGTGCAATGCTGAAAGGATGCTTCTCTAGATAATGGGAAAACTACCTACCTGACCCATGGACCTAGAGAAGCAGCTCTTTAGCATTCAGACAATTCATCACCATAGTCCCCCATAGTTATTGAGCTGAGAAACACTGAATATCAATAAAGGCACCTTCCATAGTCTGTCCTCTGTGCAGATGTGAAAATAGTGCCTGAGTGTCCAACACAGAGCAGACAAACTAGAGACCCCAGGGCACACTGAGTACCAAGACTGGGAGTATTTGATACTGAAGTATCCATACAGAGAAAAGTTCAATTGGACAGTCTTTTAAAGAGCACTTTCCTAAACAGGCTTCAGTCTGCTTATTGAATCCTAAACTGTTTGGGAATAGTCAGACCTCTAGGTACCCTGCATCATGAAATACCTATTTTGGCCATCACTTTGCCTCTCGGGATTAAGCAATAAGGAAGGGACATCTTAGGATAACTTGAGGTGAGGTAGAAGCATATGATTTGGAATAATCTGAAGCTAAATTACCACTTAGATCAGACTTTTTATTATATATGCCCTAGCAAATTCTTAAGTTATAAAAACTGTTAGACACCTAAATGCAAAAGGCTATTTTCTAATGTATTTGCAGAGAGAATGTTTGACTGCATAAGGGGTAGTTGTTGTATTATTTTGATATTCATATGAAAATTGGTATAGTTTCAGTTTATAGAAAAAAATTTGTACAAGCAGACAAATTTATTTGAATGAATACAACCTTCACATATGAATGCTATCTCCTTATCTAGATTATAAAATCCTGGGAAGTGGGGACTATGTATTAATTTTCTTATGTAGAACTTGCTACCATTCTCTCTGCAAACAGCAGGCACTCTATTTATGCTTATTAGTATTCTATGATGATTCAAACTTTCAGAGATCAAATAATGTAAATCTTACCCAAGGTCTGTCTTTCATTATCTAAGTCATTACTGAGATTATCTAAGGAAAGATTATCACTTATGTCACTGACGTATGAATCGTCATCAGAAATCTACAGGAAAGAAGAAATAATACACATTACAGAAAGAACAAACAAGAGCTGTATCTTCATAAAGTCCTTACCCCCAAATGATCAAACATGCAGCACTCCATATTACAAGCCTGTCATGTTCATTTTGGGGGCTATTTTCATAGAGGCCCATAATGCCAATCCTCCGAGGTGATGCCCACAGCAAAACAAATGATATCTAAATTTTTATATATTCTTTGTTAGTTCTTACAAGGAAAACAAAACAGCAAGTAAACTCCAGATTTCTGTTACTATAAAAATCCTTATTAATTCAGCCTGCATTTTCAGAATTTGCTTGTATTGGGTAGAAGGAATTACAATTTGTCTTTGAAGTATTAGTGAAGTAAAAGAATCTTCTATGGGAATTAATACATAAACAAAATTACTTAAGAGGTAAATTATTAACACACACTTCCACATAGTAATGAGAACAATGGTACTTATTCATTTAGAAAGCATTATTTTTAGGTAACAGTTTAAAACAATATTATATACTATAAATTAATATGACAATAACCCTCTGGATAACAACTGTAATAATATAAAGATTGCATAATACAAGTTAACAGGATTAAAAATACATACAATACTAATTCCTTTCCATATAGTGGAAATACTATATAATTAAATAGGTAGAAACCTGAATTATCAATCTGTAATTTGAAAAAGTATGATGAATTACTATGCAGCAGAAATGAGAAAGTATCTAATACCCTGTACTTTTACAACTTTTTCCCTCTAGCATATTGTATCATTTTGTGTTTTGGGGTATAATATATAAAGGACCCTCAGAATGTAATGGTGGAAAGGGGCTATTGAGTTTAGCATTTCTAAGGCATGGATCTTTGCTGAACAGGTTAGTCAACAAAGCCGCAAAAGAGATTTTTTGAGGCACCTAGCTGGAAATAGTGTTCAAACCTCATTTTCTGAAGAGCTTGGAGACAAGAGAACTTCTTGTGCATCAAAAAATTCTGAAAGGGAGTCAGTGATAGAGAGCCTGCTCTCATTGGACAGCTGGTGAACCAGGGCTCGGTTTTCATCTCTGGAGTTGTCCTATTTGAAAAACAAAAATGCATATATTTAGAAACAGTCTCATGAGAAACAAACAAGTAATTTAGTTGCATAATACACAAGGTCACAGGCCCATGCCAATAAGCACTCAAAAGCAGCGGTCAGCTCCAGAATTGAGAAGAAGCAGGCCTCAGGCAAAACAAAATGAAAAGTGAAGTTTCCCCCAAATAGGCACTTAACTTATTGGCACTATCACTACTCAGATACATGCCACCAATCTCAAACCAAACAACAGCTGCCCAGGTCAATGTTTGTTCCACTTGAGGAGGGGAAATTAAAACGCATTTTGAATATATCCTTTTATTTTCTACCACTGCAGGTTGCTTCTTTTCATCCCCAAATTTCCTTGGAATTGTACTAAATGCATGCTCTTGCATGGCTGGCTCCAAGCAACATAGCTTTCTTCTGTCCCTATGCACACTCAGAAGCTGATATGCTTGTATGTTTTGGTTCAGGGATGCCCCTGGTGGCAGGTTGTTCATTGCTCTTGGGTAAGTGAGATGAAATCTCTTTGCCTTTCTCCACCAACAATGATTCTTCAAGGGAAGGAAACCTCTGACCCTTGATAGTCAACACAATAGCACTCTGCTTATCATACATGGCCCTCCATCCTTCACTACACTGCATCTAGACTTGCCCTATGGGAAGGACCTGAAATACTGGGGAGCATGCATTTTACTCTATGTGAAATAAAGACTCAATTCAACTCAATACTTTAGGCAACTGATTTGTATATAGTCCTCAGCTGGCCATGGAGGAATATGGTAAAGAGTAAAGTCAAGGTTTCTGACCAACACACATACTGTGAAGAGGCAAAGGACTATAGAGACAGTCAGGAAGGTGGGATTGACTCTGATTAAGGAGATCAGGTATGGGGAGGGCTTCATGGAGGTGACATGTGACCTAGACCTTGATTAGGACAGATTTAGGATAAGATGATTTGACTTCTTGGACTCAGAGAAGCTTACATTTTTTACTGGGCTAGTAAAGGAGTTACTTCTGTATAATTATGTATCTGATAAGCAAGACCCAAAATAATCTGAGGCAGATGTCTCGCCCAGAGGTTTAATGAGTTCAGGATACATTGCTCAGTCTCAGCAACCTAAGTTATGCCTAAGAAGGGGATGTCAGGACAGGAGGCTCTCAGCAGAGTTTTATAACAAAGAGTAAGGGGTCTCTTTACGAAACACATGGAAATATCTATTCCTTTTCTTTGGAATCTTCCTAAATAAAACACCTGTCCAAGGTACTGGATTAAAGATTCCACTTTTTTTTGGTGGTACTGAGGTTTGAAGTCAAGGCTTTGCTCTACCACTTGAGCCACACATCCAGCCCTTTTTGCTCTGGTTATTTTTGAGATAGAGTCTTGCTTTTTGCCCAGGCCAGCCTGGACTATGATCCTCCTATTTATGCTTCCAACAGTAGCTGGGATGTCAGGTGTGCTCCAGCACAACCTGCTTTTTTCTGTTGAGACAGAGTTTTGTGAACTTTTTTACTTGGGCTGGCCTAGAAAACCAAGATCCTCCTGATTTCTGCCTCCCAAGTAGCTAGGATTATAGACACTGGTAGCCAGTCAGGTTCTACTATTTTTTTTTTTTTAATATCCATGCAGCCTTCTGAAAAGCCAGCTTTTTCTCTACTCTAACAAAGAGATCACTGTAGCATCTGTGAGTACTACAGCTATCATCTTAAGGGAAAAGTCTCTCCTCAAAAGAGTAAGGCACAGAAGAATTTGAAGACACTGTAGCGACTAGCAGAGCTCTTTCAGGCAATGGAATCTGTGTCTCCTGTGTGAGCCACCATAGGAGATGCTATTGATTTATTTGTGCTGTTCATTCATTACTGTACATTCCTGCTCTCTCTATTCTTTCTCTTCCTACACTGATGGGTCAGAAGGATTTCCTTGCTAATCAATGCTGAAAAAGATACAGGTTGAGGCTCCCTTATTTGAAATGCTTGGGACCACATGTATTTTGGGTTTCTGAATTTTTTTTTTGGATGTTGGAATATTTGCATATATATAATGAGGTATCTTGGTGATAGGACCCAAGTCTAGATGTAAAGTTCATCTATGTTTCATATATACCTTATACACATAGCCTGAAGGTAATGTGGAACAGTATTTCAGTGTACTTGTGTTTTGACTGTGACCTATCACAAGGTCAAGTATCGAATTTTCCACTTGTGACCTCATATTGGTGCTCAAAAAGTTTACGATCTTGGAGCACTTCAGATTTGGGATTTTTGGGTTAGAGATGTTCAACTCTAGCCCTTTCTGGCCTTCCACCACTCTGGCAACTTCTTCTGAAGTCATATTGAGAACTCACCAGGACTTCCCCAGCACCATTGCTTGAACAACTCAGATCCTCATTTGTTGAAATATTACCAGTTCAGTAATTTCCCCTTATTGTTTGTAACTAGGGAGTGGTTATCTATCTACTATTTACCTTGCAGAAAGTTAACCAGAGGAAAGGAGGGAAGGAAACTCCCATAATCCTATCACACTAAGACAACTGCTACAATTCTTTGGACACATTTCCCTTCAATCTTTTTGGATTCTTTTTGCTTTGTTTGCTTTACTTTTAAGACAGGGTCTCACTGTGTAGCCCAGGCTGCCCTCAAACTCACAATCCTTTTGCTTCAGCCTACAGAGTGCTGGTGTTACAGATATGCGTCATCACACCTGCTCCAATCTTTTTATACATCTAATTTTGATTTGTTTTGAAATGAGTATAATCATACTATTTCTGTATATGTCATTTTATCAACTTTTCCCAAACATTGCACAAAAATATTTTTAATACTAATGTGTTCTGAGGATAAAGTAAGATGTACTCAAAGTAGAACATGTATAAAAATGTAAACAAAATAAATATTAAAGTTCCACCAGCCAGATGTGGTCTGAACTTTTTTGGGTTTTTGTTTTGTTTTGTTTTTTTGATGGAACTGGGATTTGAACTCAGAGCTTCATGCTTGTGAAGCAGGCATTCTACCGCTTGAGCCACATCTCTAGTCTACTGGGGTATTTTTTAGTATTAAAATATTTTTGTGTAGTTTTCTTTTTATTTTGAAAGACTGGGGTCAAACTGCATATAACCATATATTATCTGCTACACTCACTTATTATTATATTGTGAATATTTTCCTAGGCATTACAAATACTGTGAGACAATGTACTTTAACTGGTAGATATTTTATTATGTGTATGTCATACAGTAATAATTCTCTGTGTTGGAAATTAAGGGTGGTGTTTGGCTGGCAGAGTGATTTAAAAGGGGTAAGGAGCTGCCCAGCAAGCACAAGGTCCTGCGTTCAAGCCCCAGCACAAAAAAAGAAAGACAGAGAGAAAGAGAGAGAAAGAAAGAAAGAAAAGGAAATTAAGACAAAATGCTTAAGATATATATGTGTATATATATATATATATATGTGTACGTATGCACATAACTTCATTATATTAACATGTAAGAAAAATATCTTCTCTACGTCTTTATATCAAGGGCAGTGAATACCATAATTTAGAAAAAAATTTGTGCTAATCTATTTGTTCTCATTTTCATCAGGCTAAATGCTCTTCTTCTTTTTAAAAAAAAATACAAGCTGTAGAGTTTTGATGTGGAGAGAGGCTAGGAAAAGTGGTACACAAGGCTTGCTTTGCATTTCTCTGAACCTCTGTAGGAATAACTACAATCATGTGCCATAAATGGCATTTCTGTCAAAGGGTCCCAAAAGATAATAATCGAGCTGAAAAATTCCTTAGTGCTCATAGCCATCATGCTGATGCAATGCCAAGGAACGACTCGTGTTTATGGGGATGCTGGTACAAACAAGCCCACAGTGCTGCAGGCCCTGTGAAAGTACAGCACAAGCAATTATGTGGCAGCACAATGATGCTCGATGATGATAACACACAGCTCTGTCCTTGGGTTATGAATTACTATCCTATACTTAATATTTTAGACTGGGATCCTTCTACTTATATATATAAAAAACCAGTAAGCTGTGGGCAGCGTCAGGCAGGTCCTCTGAGAAGGATTCCAGAAGAAGGACTTGTTATCATAAGAGACAACGGCTTCCTGCTTTTTTACTGTCTCTGAAGACCTTCCTGTGGGACAAGAGGTGGAGGTGGAAGACAGTAATGTTGATAATCCTCACGCTGTGGCCATAGGCTAATGTGTGCATTTACATCTTAGTGTTTAGCAAGAAACTACAAAGAGTAAAAACAAAGCCATAAACACTTTAAAAATAGGTTACAGCATATCCTCTAGGTGTGCATACCACACAGCCTAGGGATGCAGTCGGCTTTACCGTCTAGGTTTGCACACACACGCTTTATAATGTTCACACAACGATGAAATCATCCAATGATGGATTTCTCAGGACATAGCCTAGTAATTAAGCAATGCATGACTGAATCAAACATTAAAACTAAAGACCAAAAAACCCTACAACTACTGTATTTGTATTGTGTGTGCATGTGCATATGTGTGAATTATATCCTTTTTCCATTTATGTGCAAAGACCTAGGTTACATATTATTTGTTCACTGTTCACTTATTAAAACACTGTAATTGAGTTAGTATTATCTAAGCCTATCATTTTCACTGAAAATATTTTTCCTAGTTTAGTATGTGCCTTATTTTTGACACATATCATTTTTTTCCCTAAAGTATATAATCAAATGTGGTCAACATTTCTTGTGCAATTTTTGTTATTACTCTTCGATTTTGGAAATCCTTCCTACTCTAGCAGTTTGATAAATATTCAAGTCAATATTTTTCAGTTTACATTTTCATATTTAACTTGAATTGGCTGAGGATTCACATGAGCATGCAATGGAAAGATTTCAACTTCTCAAATCATTTTGGGTTGCCCTGCCCCAATTTATTGAATAATCTATCTCTTTCCCTTTGGCTTTTGATACCTTTCTTACCCATGTGTGTATTTCTTTTATATGCAGAATGGTGTTTACGCCTGAGATAGTCATTCTGGCCAATTCTTACAGGATTGCCACCTTATTTTAACTAAAGGAGCTTCAACAAGTGTTTTATTTTCTGGGTTGGCATGCTTTTCCTCACTACATAGAGTGTGATGCTATGGAGAAAACACGTACTTTTGCCTCTTAAATATGAATTAAATCTCCCCCTTGACTCACAAGCTGTGTGTCTGGGGGAACTTACTTAACCTCTGTAAGCTTTACTTTCCTCGTCTCTAAAATTGAAATTACCATCACCTACTCCATATAGTCAGGGTTGAGATTTTGTAAAGTAATGCTTTCAAATGCTTATGGAGTATAGCACGCAGGCAGTGGGGATGGAACTCAGTGGTAGAGTACTTGCCTAGCATGCACAGGCCCTAGGATTCATCCCCAGAACTGCAAAACAAAGCAAAAAAAAAATTCAAAACTAAAATAAAGAAACTGTCTCCTTGTCTTTCGGACTTTCCTTTTAAATATCTTTTTTTTATTCTTTTAAATGGACTTTAGATGGAGAAGAATGTTATCTTCAAAAGTCATTTGGCCTTTCATTTGGAATATAAAATAATCTAAGAACTGATAACCTGATATTAAAATTTCACATTCAATAATATAAAGTAGGAGCGGCTTGCCAGGTTATAGGAGTGATTTCTGATAGGAAAGGGGAGCTTTTAGAGTTTGAGTATCCAGGTTCAACACCAAACATGGGTAATTAAAGGAAGGCAACAGAAAGTAAACAAAGACCATGGATGGTCCTAAAACCAGAGCCCTTTGGGCTGGCCCCACTGTTGGTGGCTGTCATCCCTAACAGTATTTGCGGTGCCTGGTTGTTACCTTGGAAAAATAACTTGGAGTCAAGTTTTCAGTGTGGGTGGTCCTTTCCACTTATTCCTGTTCTTATTTCCTGAAGGCAACAATGGCTTTTCCCTTGCTGGGAAAGATAGCTTGAGTCATTCAGTGAATAGAAAAGGATAAATCGTGGGAAACAGAAAATCTCTGAAGGAGGAAATAAACGAGCAACTGCATCACTGACTTGAGTGAGATTCAAGAAGGCTGTTCTGGAGGGATGAACAGCCACCCCTCGGGGACAGTTTTCAGCTGCTGAGTTTTCAGGCTGGTATTTTTGAAAGTGGTGCAAAAACATGCATGTTTCAAGACTTGGGATTTGGGTTTCCATCTGAAAACACTGATACCCCCAAGCATATATGTGAGCACAAATTCATAAAATGTAATTTATATGCTAATACTATGTTAAAGGTAAGTACTATCTGGAAATAGGCATAAAACTGGAGAATGCTATGGAGTTTGGCAGCAAGCAACCCTCAATGATGGTCAGACATGGCCATGACCGAGCCCTGCCGTAGCAAATGTTTACTGCAGGGTAAGCACGTCTTTGTCTAGACCACTGGGAGTAGTATTTAAGTGCTAAATCCTGCAGATAGTGGTTTAGGGCTGCTCTCTTAGGGGCAATGTGTCTGTAGAGGAATTTCATTCTTATGAGCCTCAGAGCCTCAGAAGTAAGAGGGCCAGGAGCCTCTGCAGAGAGGGGGTGCCCCCTCATCAGATGAGTTCGTCCTGTAAGCACGTGGCAAGCCTTGGACTGCAAATGGACAGAGGCCAGGGCCCTGGAAATGTCTGTCCTCGCTGGCATCAGCCTCTAACTCTCCCCATTACAACCCAAGGGCTGCCTGAACATGTAAGGAATTATTTATTTATTTTTTTTTTTAGGACAGGAAAAGAAGGATTATGACTAAACATTTTTAAAAATTACATATTCACATACACTTTGTTATAGTCTTATTTTTATTTTAAACCTACTCAGTCTTATAAATTTGTTAATGAACAATTTAGCACATCTGAGGCAGGCAGATAAATATAAGAAACAGCTTAAAATTGTTTCACTTTCATTACCCTTTCTGATTTATTTTTTGAGGAACCAAAGTGTATTTTTCATTTTAAACATGCTCCAAGACTATTTTAAGTAAACATCCCATGTCCTGAGAAAAGATCGTTGTAATATATTGTTTACTGACCAAGACATTTCGATTGAAATGCAATGGTTTTTTCCCTCAGAGTGTACAGCTATATTCTATAAAAGAAAAAAAAAATCACAGGAAAAGGAGGAAGGGAACAGCCACAAGGAAAGGGTAGCATGGTTTTTACAGCACAGACAAAGGAAGCTGGCATGGAACTGGATGCTATAGGTCACAGAAATTTAGGTTTCAGCAGAGAGCCACAGAAAATGCTTGTTTCTGCACAGCTCCCACTCCAGAAATACCTAGTGAGTGGAGACACACTGAGGAGGGAAATGAGGTGAAGAAATACAAAAGGAAGAATTCAGTAGCTGGGGAAGCAGTTGTAAACGTGACTGACAGTAACCCTCAGGAAAGCTTTGGAATCCCAAGAGTCAGCTGTGGCCAGCCTCCTGCTGTGGCAGCACCCAGAAAAGGCTGTGGAGAGGCAAACACCACTCAGGAGGGTGAAGCAGGGAAACCGTGCAACCAGACAGAGGGTGTCATGTGAGGGGTGGCAGTCGCAGAGATGGTAACCAGACAAGAAACCTACCCACCTCTGCCAGATTGTCACCCAACTTGGGAACAGCGGGCAGGTCCGGGAGCAGAGACTCCGTATGGATTCTGCGCAAGCGGTCTTTAAGCTCTGCATTTTGTGCTAGGGCCTGGAACATGTTAAAAATAGCGGGGCTTTGTTAATACAGGGATGGCTTAGCAAAGCACAGCAGGGGCCCAGCAGAAGAGATCTCTGGGAGCTGGTGAACCTCTGGGTGACATGCCCTGAGGGATACCAGGCTTTCTCCACTTGCTCTTCAGCAGGACACTGGGGAGATTACAAAGGAGGAACCCTGCAAATGACGCTCCTTAGCTACCCTCATCCCTAGAGGTGGAGGGAGGGTTAGTAAAGGTAGCAAAAGGAAGTCACAGACCCCACCCGGCAGCTCTTCCTCCTGCCCAACCACCTCTTTGGCCAACTTTCCCCTCAAGATTCCAAGTGTCTCTCATCCTTGGAAGGAGGCTGGGCATATTTCAATGTGATTTAATTATCATAGCAGTTGAACTGGATCCTAGGAAGAGTGTTTTGTGAAATAAGGATGTGAAAGGTGAATTTTACTCTTCTAATACAGGTGCTGGTTGTTTTACTGATTTTAGGACTGAGGCAATTTGTTTTAAAATGAGTAAGTAAAACAAACCTCACTTACCTGCATAATGGCTTAAGAATGATGGCCCTGGGGATGGGTGGATATAAGCATATATGAGACCACCCACACCTCTTTTATTTTCCCCTGGGCAGGTCCCATCCCTTAGCTCAACCTCTCAGCTGTAGGAGGGACCTGGGGTAAGGAAACTGTTTCCTCCTGGCTGATTCTCCTGTGCGCTTCACATGGCTTGACTTTGGAAGGGGACAAACTCTCCTGATTGTCCTCCTAAATATTCCCACAATCAGTTCCAGGGGTGCTTGCACCCAGATCCCAACCTCTGTCTTTCTTTCTGGTTGTCTTCCACGAAGCTCAGAGAATCCGTTGGGGCCTGAAGCACCTACCTGGTAACATGGTATGCTTAATCCACTGCTTTGCTTTATATTACACAAGGATTCTGGTTTTATTTTTTAGTTTCTGCAGAAGCTACAGGTTATTTTTAAAAATCCTCAAAGAGATAGGTAAGACACCTAAAAAACTAGCTAGCATTTGTTGCCCTTAACGCAGAGAAACTAAAGCAGATACCTTAAAGCAACTGAGGCCAATAGGAAAAGGGGAACAGGTACTAGAGAAAAGGTTAGATCAAAAAGAATTAACCTAGAAGGTAACACCCACGCACAGGAAATCAATGTGAGTCAATGCCCTGTATAGCTATCCTTATCTCAACCAGCAAAAACCCTTGTTCCTTCCTATTATTGCTTATACTCTCTCTACAACAAAATTAGAAATAAGGGCAAAATAGTTTCTGCTGGGTATTGAGGGGGGGAGAGGAAGGGGGCAGAGTGGGTGGTAAGGGAGGGGGTGGGGGCAGGGGGGAGAAATGAACCAAGCCTTGTATGCACATATGAATAATAAAAGAAAAATGAAAAAAAAATAAATAAATAAAAAGTAAAAAAAATAAAATAAAGTAAAAATCCTCAAAGATCATTTAAGAAACACTGAATAAGCACAAGGGTCATATGTAACAACTACAAATCACAATCTCTTTGGGGCACTCAGTTCATCCTGGTAAATATATCTCTGATTCAGTGGCTAGACTCTTCACCTAGCCTAAAAATTGTGGTATTTTGGTAGCTTCTCTTTGTTTTGTAAACCATAGGCAAACAAAAAAGACTGCACTTACAATCCCAGCATATTCATTCTGGTAGCTCTGAGATGATTCTGGAAATTTTATCTTTAAAAAAGTCTTGCATCAAATCAAGAATCCAAGTCAAGGGCACCCTCTCTTGGGGGTCCCCTCAACACTGGGGGTCTAGTCTCCCATTCACACTTTTCTATCTCAATAAACCCTCCCACTTTAAACTTAAAAAAAAAAAGAATCTAAGTCAATAAAAGAAGGATCATTCTGCTTTAAGTTTCCAAAACCATGAACATGGGTGAGAGAGAATTTCTTAGCAAAGCTGAAGTCAATTTTGACCCAGGACACCAAGACCAAATGGGTCTCGCTGGTGACACAAGCAGATTAACAAGATGAGGCCAGACCTGTGTGAGCGAAGGGAAGGGGAAGACCTTGGGAAAGGAACTTTGGGGTGCCCATCAGAGGTACATTCTAATGCATTAAAAGCCAACCTAATGGAACAATAAACGCTTTGCACCACTAAGAAATAAACAAAGACCAAAAAACAAACAAACAAACAGCCTACTTTGTTTCTTTCAAACCAAAGTAGTAAGTAACCCAATGTGTGGCCAGCTGTTCACTGCAATTCAAAATGATGTGTTTCTATCTTTCTATCTCTGACCTTAAAAGAACACTAACACTCTATATGTAGACTAAGTCAACGTTATTTTAAATTTTTCTTTCAAAGACAGCATCGCTGGACTTGTCACCTGAGTGAATATACCTTAAATATTCTATAACTACAATGTGTACTACTGGTGAGGGATTTATCATTAGTAATACATCAAGAACATTGCTTTTCTCAGCAATATGATAAATAGAAAATATCAATGGACAATTTCTCTCACTGTCTATATTGGTTTCTGGTAACAAAATCCTGAAATTCATCTCCTTTACCTGACCCCTAATAATACATGTGTGCGTTCTTTTTCCTTCTCTCTCTTCCTCTCCACCTCATCCCCTCTCTCCTTGGCACAGGGTCTTGTTATTTCAGGCTGACCCTGAATTCTCTATGTAGCCCAGACTATCCTCAAACTCACAATCTTCCTGCCTCTACCTCCTGAGTGCTGGGATTTCAGGCTTGTTCACCATGCCCAGCTTTCTTTCTCTTTTTAAAGTAGGAATTCCAAAGTACAAGCAAAGAATAAAAGCAAGTAAGTACACTACTTCAAAAGATCTCTAGCATCTTGATAGATGAAGGGTGAATTACCAGGCATCTTCAGCTATTCCAATAGCGCTAGTGCACAGCACATCAATGGAGCCCAACTCTTCTGAGGAACATTTTAAGTTGAAGGAAAAAAGGAGAGTGGGTGACAGAACGGCTTACTGGAAAACATTTGAGGCTGTGACAGTGATTTTTCTTTATGAAGACACAATGATTACCTGACAGACACTTCTGTATGATTCATTCTTTGTACCCACAGAGGAAAGAAAGCTAAATATTTTGTACTATTTAATAAAATAACTTTCACGTCTTTGAAAGGGCAGTAAGTAGGATCAGGGCTTTGCAGTAGAGAAGAGTGTGAATTGGAAATGTTTCTCTGCCACCTGTCATTAGTGAAGTTGATCTAAGCTTATGATGTCTCAGGTTCACAAAATTCCCTGCAAACTCAGATTTTGTAAGCATTAAACCAATGTCTGTAGAGACATGCATAAACATACAATGAAAGTTTTCTATAAGGAGAAAATTTTAAGGTAATTTGGAGGAAACCAAATGTAAACAACCTAACATTTAATAAAATACTAATTACTAAGACTTGGCTAGCCAAGTTTCACTATTTCGAATAAGCAGATCTGATGGAAGGTTGGGATGTAATTTGGATAGTTTGGTTTTCTCCTTAATTTTCAACCCAACTGTGAAAATCATAAACTTTCAATGCAATCATGGAAACGGAAACATAAACAATTCCTGAGTCTGGACACATGTGTAGGCATCGGGGTGACTTACGGATGACAGAGCGTGCTTCAGCCCAATGACCTGAGCAGAAGGGGAGGAGGAGGCATCCTGCTCCATCAGCTGCTTCAGTTTCTCTCTCTCCGTTGAGATGCTATTAAAAGCCGACCTTAAAGCGAAGTAAACTATAAAGATATAATCATTACAAGAAGGAATGAAGGAAGAGATATAATTAAAAACAAAACACAGAAATATGTACTTCTTATAAAAGAATTAAGCAAAGTCATAGCTTCAAATATTTTGAGTTCAGCAAATACATACTCTACATTGACTTAATAAAAAAACATAGTTACAATGGGAAACACCAAGAGTGAACCCTAATATAATTTACATGCTCTGGGTGATAATGACATGTCAATGTAGTTTTTATATTATTATTACTGCTATTATTATTATTACATGTAACAATCTGCTATGGGATGTCAATAGTAGAGGAGGCTATGCCACAAGGGAGGTAGGGTATTTACGGGGACTCTCTACTTTCTGCTCAATTTTGTGTGAACCTAAAACTGCTTGAAAAAGTCTATTAAAATTTACACACATTTGCCAAGCCTAACCCCCAACCTACTACAACATTCCATGATTTTATGACTTATGGTCAGCAAATGGTCAGCATCTGGTTTTGTTTATATCCTCAAACACTGGAAATGGATAAGAACAAGGCTTAATAGTTATCAGGGGAAAATGGTAATAATGCACCAGAAAAACTAGACAGCACCTTCACCAGATGATTAAAAGTAATTACAACTGAGAGTCAGTGGAGTCTGTGCCTCTGGGTACCATACCCTGGAAAAGACACGATATTTTCTTTGTTGAAAGCTAGCTAGGGATATATAATGTGGATTTGATCAGGAGGAAATGAACAGCTGAATTACCTAGTTTTAAAAATTGATCTGTGTTTTTCAAAAGTATCAATTTTATAAAAGAGAAGGAAAGGCTGAAGAACTGTTCCAATTAAAGGAGGCTCATGAGGCAGCAGTGAAGTGCCACTGGATTGCGGACCACGTCCTGAATGTAGGGGAAAAGCATTAAGGGCATTCTTCCTAACCTGACAACATTTGGATGGGGAAGGTGGAACAGATTCAAGTATTGTTTCAATGCTACATGTTCTGAATTAGACAACTACATTGGGGTCATATAACAGCATAGTGCTATTGTCAGGAAATATCCACTAAAAGTGCAATGCCATAAGGAACGGCATGACGTCTCTGCTCTCAGACGACGCAGAAGAATACAAGTATGTGTGTACAGAAAGTGACAGAGAGGAAATAAATGTGAGAAGAAACTAAAAATGGCAAATCTAGGTAACGGGTATATGAGAGTTCTTTCAGTATTCTTGCAACTTTTCTGTAATTTTGAAAATATTTCAAAATGAGGTGTTGTCTACCCTCTTCCCTGTTAGTCTCTCTAGCTGCAGGATCAGAAACCCCCCACCTCTAATCTTGGCATTCAGCTACTCTGCTCACTTTCGAGAACATTCAGGTACGATGAGCACTTAGCACTGTTAGGGACCCAAATGCCTGAATGGAAATTTTTAAAAACATGAGCACATATGGCAAAAAAAAAAAAATCTATCAGGCTCTGGTCACAAAAATGTGCAAGTCACCCCCTAGGAATAAAGAACTGCCATGCAAATTACTAACCGTGTATATCACATTTGAATATTATCTTTCCAATCTCCTCTATTATATTTTGTTGTAGACGGGCAGGAAGAAGGAAGAGACTGAGACACACTTCTTCTCAAATGACCTGGCATATTACTGAACTCCCCAGCATGCATTTCCAGCAGTACTGTTATCCAAGAGTGGCCTATTTAGTAACACAGAAACTAAATACGCATTATCGACTTACTGCCTTCATTTAACAGTGAGGAGGACAACTGACCCTCTCTCTATGTTGTCACTGAACTTGTCTGAGGTTGTGGCATTTGATTATGGATGACAGCACCTTCACAAAGTCAAAATACAAACAAGAAGCAATTTGTGTGCACATATGCACACACACACACACACACACACGCTGCTTCTGGCACCAGAAGAGAGGGATCTACTGTTTATTTGCTCCATTACCTTGGACAAAGTGTATGATGTGCCTGAGATCCTAAATTGAGATACTAATAGCATTTACTTTATAGGTAGATATAGGGATTAAGAAAGATAATGCAGATAAAGCTACTGCAATAATAATAGTGATGATGCTGAAAGCGATATGAGGATGAGAGTGAGGGTGGCTGCACTCTCTTGAAATAGGGACAGCAGTTCTAGCAGGATGCTTTAGTCCCTTGCCAGAAGCATGCTTGTAAAAAACTGCACGCAGAGTAGAGAGTCTAAGAATGAGAGACTGGCAGGGCGTATTGAGCCACAGAACAGCAGCCTTGGGAGGAGGGCCATGAGCCCTGCAGGGAGCTCACAGCATTTCACATCCCATTAGACAAACGCCCCCACCCCAACACAACATCCACAACCATCCTGGTGGGTCCCTGGGGGAACTACCTCTTCACTGACGTGTTTATTCCTCCAAATGAAATTATCATGGCACTCAGCTGGCTGCCAGTTTCCCAAATCGATTCCACTGGCTTTCAGATGTCCTGCTCCAAGAAGGCTTTCAATCAAACTACAAAACTCTTTAAAATGTTTAAATTGGCAGAATGTGCACTATTTGGTTTGGGATGTGTTAGCACTCTGGTAGGCATAAAATAAACAGAAAGAAACTCATGTAATAATTATATTTCACTGAAGGTGTAAAACTGCCTCAATCACCTGACGAGTGGACTCAGAAGACCAGATCTCCAGAACTAAATTTCTTAAGCGAATGTTAAGGCCCACCCAGGGAACGTGAAGGGAGTCACACGCAGCGGTTCAGTGTACCCAGAGTAACAGTTTGGGGCTGCTCATGGGACACAATGTTTATATTCATTATTAAAGACAAGGAATCCCAGAGGTAAGGGACATTCCTCCCTATAAGAGTGTCTTTGTTCCTAACTTGATTCTAAGTTTATTACAGACAAATAGAAAGCTTAAAAATAGAAGATCCAAGTGACGGTATTGCCTCTATGGATATCTGATAACAAACAAAACCACACCAGAAGTCTGAGATACCCAGAGCTATAAAGAACATCAGAGATCACCAAAGTCACCCAGGCCAGAGTGTGGACAACCCCTTTCGAGGCCTAATGACTTTGCCAAATGGTCTTTCAACGACGCTTCTCAAAATCCATCATTCTGCTCTGGGATTTAGAGGGTCCTTCCCATTGTTAAGACAACATCTGCCTCGGTCTCTCCTCGTTGTCAAATAGGACTGCTTCCTCTTTCATTGGGGTGGTCAAATATCAGAAGACAGTTATGGGATCTCTGTTTACTCATCTCTTTCTCATTAGCTATTTCACAGGCTCCCTAGCTGGACTAAGAGTGGGACACAGGTGGAGATTTCAACTACAGGAAACCTTAAACTGCAGACACAAAACAGAACACCATGGACATCATACAGTTGACAACTGGTGGCCATCACCTTTCTTGTTACAGACTTCCATACTGTTCTTTTATTGCATGAGGATGGTGAGACTGTAACACCTAGCATGCCTGGATGGGATACAGTATAATTGAACATTTGTTTTTAGTACTGGGAATTGAACTCAGGGCCACTTGAGCCACGCCCCCAAGTCCTGGGATAATCATACTCTTAACGCAACTGAGCTCTACTACTTCACACGCTCCTTCATTAGCAGTTTTTCAGCTCTGGGAAGGACTACGACCTTAAGGAGTATAATTAACAATGCCAGGGACACTGCCCCCACAGAGGCAGTGTGACACAGGGGAAAGAAAGTCTGCAATAAGGCAGATGTGAAGCTAAATCCTGCCTCTACCACTTAGTTGCCATTTAGATTTTTGGACGGATCCTCATTTCCACACTGTATAAGTGGATAATGCCCACATCTCAGGAGTGCTTTAAGGAAACAATGAAAAAACATACTATCACATAGCACTCAGCTGAGGTTACTCAGCTTTCTTTCTTCCTTTTTTTAATAGAAACACATGTTGTGTAAATTATCTTTAAAATATGAACATTCCTAAAATATCTGGGATGATTTGATCTTCTGTAATCTGCTTCCATCAAGTTTCAAACTTCACAGAGTGGCCACGGTTTAAAAATATTTTCTAACCCATTTTCCAAACTGATTTACATAGATTTGGTAATGTTCCTAAATGGCCCTACTTATTTACTGATAACGCACATGAATCAAATTGCTCAACACGCTTATACTGAATTCTAATTTATGAACAATACATGGCCTTGTTTTCCTTCCAGGATGTTTATAGAAACTTTATTCACAATTGCTAAACCCTGGAAGCAACCAAGATGCCCTTTAGTGGGGAGTAAATGCATATTACTAAATGAAAAAAAGCCATTTGAGAAGGCTATATACTCTTAATGATTCCAACTATTGGACATTCTGGGAAAGGCAAAACTATTGAGACTAAAAACATCAATGGGGTTGGAGGAAGGAAGGATGAATAGACAGAGCACAGAGGATTTTTAGGGCACCATATTTGGCTTTTGATCCAATGCTTCTGTAAGCTCAAAACAGTTCAGAAAATGACAACTCAACACCAGAAAAGGCACCAGGAACAAAAGAATAAGTTAATATAGTTTTTTGTTCTACTTTTAGCTTTATATCTGTAAATGAGAATTTCCTCACTTATAGGAATAGTAATCCTGAAACCTCATTTGTTTCCCTTCCACAGCAGAATGTGAATACGCATCTCCATGTGGAGCACCCCGACACTGACCCCATCCTGCTCTTTGCTTTTCCACCCTAAATCTGGTTCCATCATCTCTGTTTCTGCTGCTACTAGCAGATGCTCTTGTGCAATCTTTTAACAACAAGCAACAGTATGAATTCTCTGTTCAGGGTGTAACGAATAATCATAGAAGATACTGACAGAATCTGAGGGCCAAAAGAGTCAGGACAGCTACTTTAGGACACTTAACAGATAAGGCAACTGAGGACCAGAGAGGTTAAGCAGTGGAGTCAGGCCCCACAGCCAGTTAGTAACAGAGGTGTCCAGTACAGAGGGTCAGCTCTGAAACAGCCTAATATTTAGTGTTTCCTGAAGTAAGTTTCTCAGGGGCTTCAGGGCTAGGATGCTAACAGCTGGTGGGGGTTAGCAGGTTTCGGGGGAACAGCTGGGAGCTTCCTAAGTAACACTGAAAATCAGAGTTAAAGCTAATAGGCTTATTTGCTGCAGGACTTCTTGGGGCTTTACTATCTATAGCTCCTGTATAAAGCAAAGGAAACAAGAGTCAGCAGTGTTTTCCAGTTTTGCTTTTTTTCCTTTCTATTTTTTTTATGGAACTAGGGTTTGAACTTTTTTTTTTTTAAAGAAAGTGTACAAACTTTATTGGAACACACCCACACACCGATGGATAGGGCAAAGCACCTACTGCCACAGAGTCCATAGAAACTGGTGGAGAGATAGCAGTTTGTAATGTAGCTTTTGCACAGCCCCCTTTCAATAAGGAAGACCTTAGATGAGGCACCACCTCCTATGGTGATGGGATGATTCATAATGGAGAGTCAGGGAGAATTTGGTGGGGAGAGGTGCTGGGGACACCTGAGGGATGAACACCCTCTGAGCAGTGTCCCAAGGGCTATGAAGTGTCTTTGGTTCTCAGTTCCTTCTCACAGCAGCTGTCTTGGGGCTAAGTCCTTCAAAGGGGTATCCCAGTGCAGGGTCTCGCTACACAAACACTTGGTTTCTTTGGCCGCACAGCGGAAGCCAATGAGACAGTAGTGATGCTGATCTGTGCTGCAGACTCCTTGGTGGTACAGACGGCAAGCCCAATCCCCTTGGCTATCTCGACAGCATGAACTCATTTTCTAAGTAGTTTTTATCATGAAATTCTCGTTTTGATTTTGATGCATTTTATGGGTAAAGTATTCTACAAAAATATATTTTAGGAAATGTAAAAGTCAATATACACAACAAAAATTATTACTTTTAGAATTAGTATATTTCATTCTGTTTGCTTACATGGATGTTGACATACACACAAAGCCAGAAACATGAACCATAAAAATTTGTTCGATGGCATGTCATAAAAATAAGACTTACACTCTATTATATATAGCAAGAACTTTAAGAACCAGAATGGATATATGTTGGTTATCTACCATTTTATCTACAAAGCCATAATTCAGGTTTATTTAACAAGTTTAATATCACAGACTATGTTACATTGGTGGAATTCTTTCCTTTAGTTTGTCTACTTCAAAATTATAGTCAACAGAACAGTGGTGCAGTCAAGAGTATAATACACACTGTCAGTAACAAAACAAGGCTTCTGCAGAAAGAAAGGTCAAGACTGTTCGTGTCTGAATGCATGGAAAATGGGAAAGCACACAAGGTTGTGGAACTTAGGGCAGACCTGAGCGCTGTCTTTATTCCATGAGGCCCCCAAATTAGCACCTGTGTACAAGACTTCCTGAGCCAGTGAGGAGGAGATCGCTCAGTTTCTACAGATGCACTTGATATCCACAGGAATGAAACACAGCACTGTACAGCTCCCTGTGGCATCTACTGTCAGTAGGCCCAGGTGGCTCAGGCTGCTGTTGAATAGCACACCTGGACCTTTCTTGGAGCACAAACCTTGACCTCATGTAGGTATTGACAGCTCTATAGCCAGCTGATTTCACAAAGCCCTAAAGACAGCACAGCTAGCTGGGGGCCAATTATAGACTTTCAATGAGATGGAGGCCTCTGCAGGAGGATGCGATCAATGGATCCACTCAATATAGCAACCTCTGCCCTGCTGAGGAAGCAGCTTTCACAATGCAGGTGAGATCCAAGGTGTTTCCCTTTGGGAGGGAGGCCCGGTCTTCTTAGCCTTAAAATGGCAGTTCATATTAATATGTAATGATATTTGAAAGGAATTTCCTCCCCCAAAACCTAAAATACCACACTGCAACTGATTCTTTAATACTGAAGAATGCCCAAGGGGACATTTGAAGAGCTTTGAAGAGATGGGCCAGGTGATACCTCATGTTTCACAGACAAATGGTACAACAGCCCTGCGAAACACTGAGAAATTCTAACGGTGACCAGGCTAAGAGTCTTAGGGGGAAGATATTGCTTTGTACCCTTATAATTTTATTCAAGGAGATATTATGGACATCTTTATTTATATCTATTAAAAAATTACCCTAGTCACTCTCTCTGTAAGGGCAGTGAAATACCAGGCAAGGAATGTGGACCCCAGCATCAAGCAGGTTATGAATCAAGTGTCAGAGTTGCTGCTCTGCAACCACATGACCCTTAGGAAGTCCTTCAGCTTCACACGCAGGTTTCCCATCTATCCAACCCACATTACAATATTATCCACCCCAGGAGCTGCTGCTGGAATTAAATGAAACAATGCAGATGCAGATAAAGTGCTTAACAAATACCTGACATGACAGTTATGTGTTCAATAGAAGATATCTATTATTATGCTGATTATCGCGATATAAACAGAGTACATCAAAATTCTCACTCCTTCCTGCTAGGCACTTAGGCTATTTCTCATTTTTATTTTGAAACCATTAGCAAAAAAAAAAAAAAAATCCCCTGTACCCTAGGCTCAGCTTCTCCTAATGGTAACATCTTACATAGCCTTGGCATACTACAAAAACCAGGACAATGATTTTAGTATAATGTATAGATCTTACTCAGATTCCACTGGATTTACACACTGATTTGTGTATGTGGTATGGATGAAAGCAAATGCAACCTAATCATGTGTGCAGATTCCTGTAACCAGCACCATATCAGAATACAGAACTTTCCATCACTACAAAGACTCTTTCATGCGCCTCCCTTTCCATCCTCCCTCTGGCAACCACTAATTTCTTCTTCCTTTCAATATCATGTAGAACCTTGATCCATTTCTGTGTATCCTTCCTAGCATTTAATTTAACTTTTTTATTTATTTATTTTTTTTGCTGCTCTCAAGTGTGTAGTGATATCTCACTGTGGCTTTAATTTCTATTTCCATCATGGACGAACATTTATTTCTCTCTTTTTTTTTTTACATAATGAATAATACTAGTATGGATATCTTTATTCAAGTAAATTTTAAGTTAATTACCACAAATGGATTCTTCAAAATGGAATTGCTGAACAGGCAGATTAATAAAATAGCTGGAACATAATATTGTGCTCCAGAAAAGTAGTGATTTATGTGTCATAAGCATCATAAGAACTGCTCAGCTTTAAAGTATAGCCATCCCTTGGTATTGCATCCTCCTGTGTATTTTAAATCATCACTAGGTTTCTTATAATATCTAATACAATGTAATGCCTTACAAACAGTTGTTATACTATACTGTTTAGGGAATAATGACAAGAAAAAATCTGTACATATTCAGTACAGATGCAATTTTTATTTTTTCGTGGTACTGGAGTTTGAATTCAGGGCCTCACACTTGCTAGTCAAGAGCTCTGCAACCTGAATCACTCCATCAGTCCATGTACTTTTTTTTTTTTTTAATGGTACTGGGGTTTGAATTCAGGGCCTCGCACTGCTACGCAGGTACTCTACTAATTGAGCCACTCCACCAGCCCCAGATGCAATTTTTAAATATATTTTCAATCTGCATTTAGGTGGAACCATGGATCCTATCTGTTATATACTTTATATTCTCACTATCTCTTTCAAAAGATTAAAAAGAAACTTCTGGAAAATACATCTGTACTACCAATGAACAGATAAAAATTGCCCAAACTCTTCATAGAGTAAAAAACGAACCAAGTGAGATACCCTTTCTGAGGACATCTCAGATTCAAGCATGCATTAACATTTTCACCAAATATATTAGGAAGAAAGAAATCCTATTTACCTTTATGGGCAATATGACACAGATCTTCTTGCATTTTAGAAAACTCTGATGAAGTTTCGGAGCCATCAGAATAATTTTTCTCTTCTGCAAAATCTAGTGTTGATAAATTAGGATTGGAGGAGTGTAGTCTTACTGGGCCAGAAAAAGGTTTAGGGACCTAAAGTGACAAAAAAGGGAGAGATTTCTGTTCAGATGCATGCTGTTCTGAATATTTACCTGAGTCTTAGATTGGAGCCTACTAAGAGAAGGGGGTTTTATACTTAAGTCTTCCTACTGAGTGATAACTTAGAAAGAAGTAAATGAAAACCCAGGAAACTACTGTCCATAGCAAGTTGCCCCTTAGGAAATACAAATGGGTGAGAAATCATGTGTTCTTTCTGAAATGACAGAAGTTTTAAAGCTATCGGTTGAAAATGACAGCTAACACAGCCAGGCTTTCTCATTTACACTCAAGTCCTTCTTCCTGGGAATCATCACCCAGTAACTAGACTGTTACAGCAAATAGGTTTAAAATGTTTTTCTTTGGCTGCACCTGGGGCTTTAAAAGTATTTGAGTTCAACCCATAAAGAACTTTGAACCAGAGTGTATATCAGTAAACGTATCAGATGATTGATCCCAAAGTTTGGAATTTATCATTTTAATTCTAACAGTGTTATGATTTTAATACACAATAGTCAAGCTGAAAAGACCGGTCTGTGGTTTAGCTGTACATTGGAACGACAACCCCCAGCACCACAAAGTGAACCTAATGTGAGAGACTAGGAATTTGGAGAAAATGAGGATTCATGAAAGAGAATCCTCATCGTGTCTTGGGCTCACAGACTGGGGCCTGTAGGCTCAGAGTGATGAAAATCCACTGAGCATCAACAGGAAAGGGAGGTCAGAGCATAAGGTCATAGCAGCCACAAAACAAAGCACACATTCAAGCAGGGAAGAGGGCAGGCAGGCTAAACACTAAAGAAAGGCAAACAGAGTCCTAGAAATGGTGGCAATACCTCCAGTCCTGTGTTGTTTTCTCTTAGAAAACATTCTCTCTCTCCCCTGCTCAATATCCATTACAAGGTTGTCCAGAAGACCAAAGTGATTGAATTTATCTCTCCACACAGAGTATGGAAGAGAGTAATTCCAGAACATTCACTTGTCTTTTCTCCTGTCTGAGTCAAGCAATCCCAACACGAGGCATGCAAGCAGGGACCATGAGGAAAGTAGTCTGCTGGCAAAAGCAATGGTTACCTGCAGCGTTCCTTTAGCATCTTTGCCCATAGCTCTGGACCGCCACCTCCTGTGTGATCGTTTTTCCTTTTTGGGACTTTCAAAAGCTCCACCCTTTGTTTCAAAACAGGAAAGAGCACAGACAGTAAGGTCTACCAAACCAATAGTGATGAATGCACAGCAAAGTGACCACCTCCATCCGCTTGAGTGTGGCTGAAGCAACTAGCCAGACAACATCCCGCTGTTAGTCAAAGGCTAGGGAGTGAAAGGAAAGCAGAAGCCAGAAGGCACACAGGAGAGGGGTTGGGCTAACCTGGATGGCGTTGATGGCTGGCGCTGAGTACGTCCGATGTAGGACATCCATGCTCTGTAGCAGCTGGCTCATTTCTACCAGATAGGCATGGCAGTGTTCCAGGTCTGTGGGAGGAAGAGGGAAATGCTCAAAGTCTCCGCTAGCAAGAGCAGTCACTGTGCTGGTTCAGGAGACTTTTCTTATTTTTCTATATTTGATTTTCCATCTTCACAGGCAGGAAATCTTCCTTCCTTTATTACAGGAAGGACTGTCATTAAGAGCATGGATCTGGGAACCAAGTGGCCTTACTTTGAATCTACCTAATTAACCGTGACTCTTGGAAAAATGATGTAACTTCTGTGCCTGAGTTTCCTCATCTGGAAAATGGGGGTAACTGCACACCTAGCTCATGGGGAGCAGTGAGAGTTAAATAAGTTGATATATGCAGAGTGCTTACAAGTGTCATACCAAAGAACTAAATACATAGCCACCCTCAGCAGCAGCAGCATCGTCGTTCCTAATTCAGCAATAATGGGCTGTTACTCTGTACTTGCAAAGATGGACCTGAGATAAAAGAAGAGTACTCATGGACCAGAGCCTTGTCACCAACTCGTAAGATAATTCACACTGGCTTCTACTGGATGCTGAGGGATGTGTCTGCTGAGTAAGCAAGGCCCAAATGCTTAGGACAGTGGCTCTTGATTTTTGGTATCATCAGGCTTAACTGTTAAGCCTTAGACTCCACCCCTAGTTTCTGATTCAGTACATCTGGGTTGGATTTGAGAATTTTTGTTTTGTTTTGGTTTTGAAACAGTGTCTCACTATGCAACTGAGGCTGGTCTAAAACTCACTATGTAGTGCAGGCTGGCATCAAATTTACCATCCTCCTGCCTCAACCTCTTACGTGCTAGGATTATAGGCATGCACCACTGACCCCAGCTTGAAAATGTGCATTTCTAATAAGTTCCCAGGCTAGGCCAATGCTGCTGGTCCAGGTACAACACTGCAGGGACTATTTCACCAATATGTCAGTCAGTGAAACTCATGAATAATATTTATTAGAAGGGCAAAGGCTACATGGTCCCAATGGAAATAACATCTGCATTTGACAAGAGGAAGAACAATTTCCAAGGCTACCACTGGCATCTTTCTCTAGTAGTGGCCCCCAACCATGACTATACTTTAACATCAACTGGAGCAATTTGTTTAATTGCGCATGCCTAAGTCCCATCCCTAGACGACTCAGAACCCTCTTCATCCACTGGAGATTTTCTTGTCACTCCCTGGATGAGCCTTAGCTAACTAAGGTTGAGAACAGTGAGCTTCCTTGTGGCCACAGTGCTCAACACTGGCTCCTTATCAAAACCACCTAAGAACTTTGGAAATTCCATGCTGCCAGAGCCCCACCCCAGGCTAATTTAAATAGAGCATTTGGGAGAGCGGCTTGGACATGAGCACTCCTGCATTTTATAAGCTCTCTTGGTGATTCTTTTTTTGCTGTTGTTATCTAAGGCAGGGTCTTGCTATTTCACACAGATTGGTCTTAAACTTGTGATCCTCCTGCCTCCAGCAACCAGTGCTAAGATTATAAGTACATGACACCAAGTTCATCCTCTAGTGGTGAGCACCTGTATTGTGATAATCTCCATTTGGTCATCCATTCACCTCTGGAATACTGACCATTAATCTTGGGTGTACATCAGAATAATTTTTGGCACTTAAGAAAAAGAGAGGAATGAGGGAGTGGTTCAAGTGGTAGAGCTCTTGCCTAGCAAGCTCAAGGCTCCTGAGTTTAAACCCCAGTACTAGAGAGAGAGAGAAAGAGAGAGAGAGAGAGAGAGAGAGAGAGAGAGAGATGGCAGTTCTCACCCCTGGAGACGTGGTTTATGGATTCAGGTAGAAATTAACATCAGTACTCAAAGTCTGGAAAAGGAAACTTGTCTGCATGCACACTCAGGAAAAGATGTGAAGCAGTAAAAGTGTCTTTGGTTGATGATGAATGTGACTTTAGCAAAATACAGGAGGGAATATAGATGAGTAAAAGGAGGGTCACAGATTCATCTGAGTATAAATACTAAGCCAGGATCACTTTAGACCATGAGAGAGAAGCAGATGTTTACAGTCACGCTACCTTTTGAGCATTTTTCCATGTCCTCTGAAGACTGTAGCCAGAATGGAACTCGTGTCTCACCACCACAAGAAAATGATAAATTGCTTCCGGTTTGAAATGAATTCTGCTTTGATATACTGCTACGCTGTTTCACAGATGACAAGAGCACATTGCAAATGAAAAGACAGCCCAGCAAGGACACTTTGGGTTAAAGGATAAGAGGGTGGGTCAGTCCCTCATGGACACAATCTGCCTGTCATAGGAAGAAGCCTCTAGAAAACACCCCCTAGGAGACCCTAACACCTTTGGCTTTCACCCCCACTTGGCCATATCAGCTTATAAGGCCTTGGGTGACGGTTCTTCTTTTCTACTATCAAATGGTACTACCAAAGTAATGATACAAGTGTTTAGAAAGGTTCTGCAATCCTGTACAGATATATACATAACTGTATTTTACACATCAGGAAAGAAAACCAGACAAACTAACCAAGAGGAAGTATTCAGGGACATTAAATTGCTCCTATGTGCTGTCCCACCCTCAACAGATGCTCATCTCATTGGACAAAAAGACTAATTTATCACCAGCCCAACTTACCCTGCCATCCCCACAAACCTCTCCTCAGACTCAGCTCCCAAGATGGGCCTCTCTCTTTGAAGCCATTCCCAGTGCAAAACACTCATTACCTTCCTACTGGAAATGGAGTCAAATGCCCCTGCCGCAGAGTCGGTGATGGTGGACCCTGGGAAAAAGTGATTAACATCACGTGGAAACATGGCAATTTCATTCTGGCGATACATTCTGTGGTGACGGAGTTTGGATACCCACTCGTCAAACACGTCTTCTGACTTCACCTAAAATGTGTTGAATTGAAAGAAGGGAATAAGAGTCACTTGCTGAAAGGAACAATTATTCATCGAATTGAGGTCACTTCTGACACACTGTTGTAGAAATGTAGAAATAACCTCTGTTGACTTAGTTTACATTTATATGGTCTACAGGAACAAGTTTAGGAGGAAATAGGGTAAACATGATCTTCCTAAGTATATATTTACGTTTTGAGAGGTTCCAATTGTTATGCTATTTTTAAGAAAGAAAAATAGTGCCGGTTATACTGAACAATAAACTGAAATTTGTATTTCTGCTTCTTAATGTTTTCAAGATCTCTAGGCCCAGATTCTCCCTTTCCTACTGAATATATTAGTACCATTTTTCTATTTATACTCTTTTATAATCCAGACTTTTCAGATCAATCTTCTCTGAACTGGAATGAATTAGTAAATTCTTCCTAAAATAATCAACCTGTTCATCTACTCTGACAAAGGATACACTGCTGAAAAGTGGATGGTAGTGAAGGTGAAAATTATTTAAAAGAAATTTTTTCCCACTTCTCAGAAAAACTGTGATACAGCATTATAAAACATTACCGCTATTATTTACACACATTTGTCCCTTCTCTCCACTGTAAATGACAATCAATTTCGAATTTCCATGAAGAGGGTTGGTGAGTAGTAATTTTTATTAAAGATATTTCAAGTGCTCATAAAATACTAAAACAAATATAGCAAACACCTCTGTAGCATAGATATTTCTTAAAAGTCGATGTTCTTGTGTGTGTATGAGAATATATTCGTATTTTCAAAGTGAAAAAATGACAGAAACACAGGGAATATGAAGCTGCAATTTAAAACAACACAAAAGGATGCATGGTAGGTGAACTTCCGAGATGCAGGCCAGTCCTGTGACAGTCTTCACTAAGGCTATAGCTGAGAACGAGGTCGTGTAAGTAAACAGCAACCAGCACAGCTTTCCTAGAGAAACTGTGAGGACGGCTTCTATGTTGAACAGGAGAGGCACCTGGAGGCTGAAGGTTGCTCCAGGTGTTGCTTAACACGTCATTTACAGGAAGCAGCAATACAAAGACACACGTCTATCTGTCTTCACCGCACTATGACATTCCTAAAGTGTACTTCATTTCCCAGATGTGGTTAAGAGGAATTTTATGAGAATCTTGTGTCATCTTGCATCGATCCACTCCCAGAGGCCCTTTAAAGTCTGTGCCCAAAGCACTCATCTTGACTCATCTTTTATTGGTTAAACAAGGCAGAAGAATAAATAACTGCCCAGGGTTGTGTCCCAGTCCCTGAGGATGTTACTGTGGGTGGACAGTTATCTCTACTGCCCAGACCTCTCATCTACAAAAGGAGAGAATGGAGCCAGGTGTATGTGGAAGTACATGCCTGTAATCCCAGCACTTGGGAGGTTGCGGGAGAGTTGAGGCTACACAGCAAATTCAAGGTCAGCCTGGACTACATTCCCACACCCTGTCTCAAGAAAACAAACAAACAAACAAAAAATAAAGGAGGAGGAGGGCCAAGGAGAAGAGAGAGAGAGAAAGAGAGAGACAGACCACAGGGCCTGAGTCTGAGGCTATTAACTAGAACCCTAGCTAACTACACTACTTATACTACAGTCACAGCTAATATTCAGAAGAATGAACAAGAAACCATGCAAAATTTAAAGTGAATCACAAAGAAAAAATATTAAAATACTTATTAGTATTCAAGATATTTTAAGACATTCTAACTCTTTAAAATTAGGAATTAATAATTACTTTTATCCCACTAACTAGAATAGTGGATAAACAAGAATCAATTCTTTCCTGACCATGTCAGAGCACAGAAGGAAGAACCACTGGAAGCACACAGAACAGTAACCTGAACTATTCTAGTCGAGACTGACCACTGATTAGGGGTGGGGGTGGGAATGGGCTTAGAATCGTTTCTTTTTTTAAGATTATAGGTTTTTCCTTCTTTTACTTCACATTACTCTTTTTTTACTTGGACAAATTACCTGGGATTTTGGGAAGGTGGGATTTTGGACAACAAGGGGTGATTTTATCCCCCAGGAGATACTTGGACAAATCTGGAAACTCTTTTTTGTTGTTGTCACACCATGGCATCCAGTGGGCAGAGGTCAGAGGTGCTGCTAAACCTCCTAAGATGCCTAGGACAGCCCCATGACAAAACAAATATCCGTCCCACAATGTCAGCAGTGCAAAGGTTAAGAAAGCATGATTTTTTTTCACAGCTACCTGGGAAGTGGAGACTGGGAGGAATATGCTTGGAGGTCAGCCAAGGCAAAAAGTTAGTGAGACCCCCATCTCAACCAATAAGGCTGGTGTGGTGGTGCTGCCCTGTCATCCCAACTACACCACAGGCACAGGTACAAGGATTGCCTCCGAGGCCAGCCTTGAGCAAAAAGCAAAAACACAAGAACCTATCTGGAAAAACAACTAAAGCCAAAAAAAAAAGGGCTGGAGACTTCGCTTAAGTGGTAAAGTACCTGCCTAACAAGTAAGAGGCCTTGAGTTCAAAACACAGTAATACCAGAAAAGAAAGCCTGATTTTTTTCTTTTACTTTCTTTTTTGGTTTGTTTGTTTGAAACAGGGTATGTAGTTCACGCTGGCTTCAAACTTGCAATCCTCTTGCCTCAACATCCCTAGTGCAGGGATTACAGACACGTACCACCATGCTGGGCCTGAAACCCTGCTTTACATAACCTAGAGGTTCAGGGTTAAACTAGAAGGCAGTATGCGTCTGACTATCTAGCCAGTCAGTCATCCACATGTACATGGGAAACCGTGTTTATCACTACACACATGCTACAGAGGACAGGGACATGTTAAAACCTGGAATTTACAGTCTCGTGTTTTTATTTCCCCAGCCTTCAGCCTCTATTCCCTAAATCCTAAGTAGTTTTCCCAAACAAGAAAAGAGTCTTAGCATTTTCTCATTTAATTCCTGATATTCAGAGACCACGTAAGAATCATAAACAGGAACTAAACTTACTGAGTGTATTTGGGACGGGCATTATGCCAAGTTTTTCATATGCAGCCCGAAAAATGAGCACTGCAGTAATTTTTTCTTTCTTCCATGCTTTGAGGAGGAGAAAACTGAGACTTTCAGAGATTCAATGATTGGTCAATGTTTAACAGCAAGTTAGTAGCCTTGCAAAATTTCATCTAGTTCTCATCCTCAAGCTTTGTGCTTTTAACTTGCTATATCATCCATAAGAGAGAGAGAGAACAAGATGGTAAACTTCACTGAGAGGTACTATTTGCAGACTTCTCCTATAGGGAAAAAATTCCTAACATTTCACTAAGAGAACTTTGCCAGAATCCCTATAAAATTAGCTGCAGTTGCAAGATGGCTCCACATACTAAATATTTCAGACAGTGTATTTTAACATATGATAAATGATTCTTTGCTAAAGATGCCACTGCCTGCAGGGTGACCTGGGAACATGAAGATGTTATTTGTTATCGATTGTTGTCACAGTCACTGGGGAGGAGGGGTAGTAAAATTTGAGGGATGAGGCGACAAGGACATGATACCTACATGCAGTGTAAGAGCCAGTCCTGCATTTGAAGAACTGTCCCATCCTAGTATCAACACTGTCCTTAGGGACACATTGGTGATGAAGACCTTCTACAAGTTGCCAGATGTCTAAGAGGCATCACCAACAGCGTAATAACTGACCGTCCCTCGTCAACATCAAGGGAGTCGGGGGTCGTGCTGCACACTTGGAGCCCCAGCTATTCAGGAGGCCAAGGCAAGAGGACCACTTGATCCCAGGAGTTCAAGTCCAGTGTGGGCAACATTTCAAACAAACAAAATAAAATCTCAAGGGGCTCGGAGAGAGCCCCTGGGCAGCACGCTCACCTTCAGGTGGTAGATGTGCTCTTCAGTGTCAAGATCTATGCACTTGGAAGACTTCTTTACAGACATCACCGACAGCCCCACGTCAATGCAGCCATGCAGCTTCTCCCTCTCGATCTGCAGAGCCATAAAGAGGGCTGCTTGAGAACCACAGTGGTGAAGTACTAATAACATCCCTCCCTATCCCATCCTCCCTCACCTTCCACATCCACCAACACGAAGCATTGAGTCTGCATTCTGTGAGGTACACAGTACTGTCCCCCATTTCACAGATGAGAAGACAGAGGTGCAGAGAAGCTAAGTAATGAACAGTTTTCACAGCCTTGACACGAGGAAACAAGAGTGAACCTCACAGGGTGACTCCCATGGCAATGCATTCGCTTCCTACTGACTTAGTGTCTGGTGTCTAAAGTCATTCAGAAGTGACTTAAAAGGAGGAGCATGGGCAGAAGGCTAAGGTAGGATAAGAGGAAAGGAAAAGAGGAGAGGAAGACCCTACGAGGTAGGCCTACCTGTCACTCAGAGCCCCCACAGATTGACTTCCTAGTGTTTACTCCAAGGGGAAGCTTTCCTTGGCCAAGCACCTCAGTCACTGTAAGAGTGGGCATGTCACTTGTCCTGTGCTTTGTTCCTGTTATTAGATGTTTCCATCCAGAGAACCCCTCAGTGCAACCATAAGGCCAGAAAAGACCAATGGATACCCAGTGGAGTGTTGAAGGAGCCCTGCACTGACCCCTGGTGGGAGAACTGAACCCACCTAGAAGCCACAGCTGGGACAGTGAGAAGCAAGTACCTCTGCCCAATGTGGGAAACCTTATCCTCAGAGAACTGTGGCCCTGGACTACACACAATCTCACCCTTGATCTTACAGCAAGTACCCCTGCAGAACTCTTTCACAGTATATTGGACCAACAAGAAAACTTACGTCAGTTTGGCTCTTGGCATATTTCAAGATTCCTTTGTCCAGGTAGAAGAATCTCTGCGGGGAACAGGTATAATTCATTATGATGCTCCATTGAAACATCTCTCACTTGGTCTCAAATTTCAGCTGAGCATGCCTTTACTCCCAACTACTCAGGGAGTGGTGATGGAGAGGATCACATTTCGAGGCCAGCCCAGACAAGTAGTTTACAAGACCCCATCTCAATCCATAAGCTAGTTGTGGTGAAATGCAGCTGTGATCACAGCTACACAGGAGGTATAGGTAGAAGGATCACAGACCAGGCAGGCCTGGGCAAAAACATAACATCTTATCTGAAAAATAACTGAAGCAAAAAGGGCTGAGGTATGGCTCAAGTGGTAGAGCACCTGCCTAGCAAGTCCGAGTCCCTGAGTTCAAGCCCCAGTACCGCCAAAAAAAAAAAAAATTCAACTTCAATCAAACTTGAGTGCCCAAGAATGGGGTACTGAGTGGGACAAAGCAGGTACCCATAAAGGGGAGTCCAATGCCAATGTCTTACCTTGTGCCAGCCTTTTAAGGGCCATTTCCTCTTTTTCAGCAAAAATCCTTTCTGCACAGGTGGCTCCTGGGTGTAATTCATCTCTCCCCTCAGTCCTTCCACCACTTCCCAGCTGTCCTGTTCCAACAAGAGTCCATGCTAAATGTCTATCTTTTTAAAAACACAGTAACATTAAGAAGAATTTCATGCTGCCAGAAAACCCATCTAAGATGGAGAGCCTGGTGGGGTTTTTTGGGAAGAAGAAATTCAAATTTAATTTCCATATAATCCCTGGACTTTATAGATTTAATGTTGCACTTGACTGGCATCAAATTTGATTTTTTTTTTTAAGCTCTGCTTTGGAAGGAACTGTTTCTCTTTTGGTGTTTGAACCTTGACAACCACAGCTAAAGAGAAAGATTTTACTGCAGGTTCTATTTTTGTTCACCTTGACATCATCACACAGTTACTGTTCACTCACTAGACTTCATTCTGAATGTCAACCAAAAGCTACAGACAGGGCTGGGGATATAGCTCAGTGGTTTAATGTTTGCCTAGCATGCACAAGGCCCTGGGTTCAATCCCCAGTACCACAAAAAAAAAAAAAACCTACAGAGCTCAAGAAGTGCTCTCTTCCCCCTCTCTTCCTCCGTCCCCCTCTGTGTTGGGGTTGCCTTAAAAATTAGCTGAACATTATGACAAAATGCAAGTTGGTAAGCATGATAATTTGGCTGAAATAATGATTTTGTTGATAATTAACCACCTTCAAATTCTAGTTATTTTAAGCAGGGGAAATCTAGAAGCATCAAAAAGTGGTCTGGTAACAAGTATCTCCATCCTTTTTTTTCTCCCAGAACTAGGTTTCCTCCCTCCCCCTTATTTGGCCCAAGATTTCATGTTGATTCCATGCTCCAAGTCAGCTCTCTAGCCTAGAGGCAGAGGCCAGAGACTGGAGCCAGAGACTGGAGGTGCCAGGCAATACAGAGTAAGTCTGGCGCAGCACCAGGAACCAGGGGCAGTGAGACTCAGGCGCCAGACACAGATGGCCAATTGGGGAGTGCATAGAAACCAACAGCAGTGCCCTGTGGCTCATCTCCAGGTTGTCCTCAAGTTCAATGTATGTTCTTCTGGCAACAAGAACTCTTTCCTGCATTAGCAATTGCACTCTTTCTGTAATGATCTTGACAGAGCTGTTTGCCATCTATCAGATCCCCTTTCATTTCAAAACCCAGAGTTTTGAAATATCACAGTGGTATCTCAGCTGCAAAAGAGATTTCTTCAATAGAAAAAAGAAAAAAAGATTCAGCTTTTAATTTAGAGAACTTTTTTCCCAGAAAAGCAGCAACACTGAATGAGATTTCCTTATGGTAATTATTACCAGTTATCCAGTCACTCAGTTATTACACACAGACAATAATTAGAGAATGCATATTATTAAGTGGTGAGAAGGCATACTTCCCATCAAGTGAAAACACAAAAAATCCTGCTAACATTTACTTTGGCTCAGAAAGCCACTTATCAAAAGTCTAAACGTTAATGAATCTTTAAGGTCCTCAAGTTAAGAAATATCCCTCTTCCAGAGAAAAGTACTTTTCATCCATACAAGCTCCATCAGTGTTCCATCTTACTTTCCAATGGCTCCCCACTTACTCTCAATAACATCTGAGGTTTTATCATCCTTACTGGACAATGGACTCATTGAGGGTAAAGGGTCTAGTCTACTTCTGATTTCCTCACACTGTCTAACCTGCTACCCTGTGAATAGCAGGTATCTAATAGCAAATGAATAACCTCAGTCCAAAATAAAGCTGCAAACAGATTTGTGCTCTTAGAAGATTATAATTTGGCATGCATTTGAAGTGTCTTTGGCCTAAATGACTATTTACAAATTAGATATAGCACACCCATATTTGTGAAAGACAGCCATGTGTGGTATTGTCATTAAATGAAAAGCCAAGGCCCCAAATCCTCTGGGAAGTGCTCTAAGTGGATCAAGCCCTTTGGATTTGTTTGTCTTAAGACTCCTGAGCAGAAGGCAACCTGCAGGGCACTAATACTGAACAATCATGCACATCTGCTCAAGACCTTCTATGTGCACAGTACAAATGCCAAGAGGGATTAGCCATTATTACATACTTTACAAAACTGGATGAGATCATGCCTGTAGTTTAAAGGAAAGGAAGAATTAAATTTCAAAACAGTTTCAAAGATTCATGTTAGAACTAGATGGCTCCAACATTCCTGAGGTACAGTACACACCTACCAATGAGCCAACATTGAGTTCAAGGAATTGGAATGGCTTTGCTGGCCCTTCATGTAAATAAGCCAAAAAGGATTTGCACTTTTTATTCTCTACAAAATGTCATCTATTTTCCTAATTTTATTTTCTACTTGTGTTCAAAACTTGACACTGTTACCAGGCTGGAAAAGCCAGATTTATAGTATTTAAGATGGTGCAAGCCACCCTTGGCTGGGAGAGAAAACACACTGCAGCCAACATGTCTACTGGTCTCTACATCCAAATTCTCGCCTCCCAGCTTCCTTGTGTGTCACCATCCTAGAGTTAGCAGCCACCACCTTAGAGCTGGTGGTTCTTAGTGGCCAGGGGAAACTCCCTATGAGGCCACTCATGATTGTGGTAGTGATAGGGAGATGAAAAATCTGCTGAAAATCACTTGAGTGTGGAGGAATAAGGGACAGCTCAGTGGCAGAGCACTTGCCTACCATGCACAAGGACCTGGGTTTGATTTCCAGCACTGAAAAAAAAAATTGATAAAATCACTTGGGTATACAAGTGGTCTCTGTTTCACACATATATCCATGTATTTTTTCATGGTTTACATATACTCTGAATTCTTAGGAAAGCAAAGTACTGAATAACTGAGGGAAGACTGTGGACTAGACATACTTTGTTCTTTCTGGAACTTTACGCAGCATCGCCTACCATTTAGACAACTACATCACCACAGGTCATGCCATTTGACTTGTTGACACACATCTGTCTGGTCTGTATTTGCAGCCATCACACTCTATGTATAAGTTTATCTGACTACATCACTATGTCTTCTGGTCTAGTCACATCTGAGCTTTTCCATGTTGAAATATATTTTAATATTAACCACATTCTTTGACATTTTTTTTGAATTACAGAAAAGCATGATGCTGATATATTAAAAAATATGTGTACAAATAAATCAGCAGTGACCTTCATTTGAGGAAAGAAATGGGGCCATTAAAATACTACTCATAGCAAGGGGATGTTGGTTAAGGGGATGATGGGCTAAGTACCACTGATGAACCTGGCACAGATTCTGTGTACTGTTATGAGAAGGAATACCAGGCCACAACACAGTACATGTGAAATCACTTTGAAAATTTTAAGGGATTAAACCTACGGTAAGGGCTGTTAAGTCCTACTGGTTCCATCTTCAAATTGTCTACTTCCCATGTCCCTGCTTCTCTATCCCTAGTATCACCCTGACCCAGACTCTCATTTATTGATTCCTTATTTCTACTAAAGTCAACAACCATTTGCAGACTACAGTTTGGCCCATCCTTCATGCAATATGAAAATGAGTATCACCTAGTGTTTGTCTTTATTTTCATTTCTGTGATTTACTCATATGGTCCCAGCCTCCCAGAATCTTCTCTGAATCTTTTCTATCCATGAAAATTCTTGAAGATGTTAGTTCATTTTTAACCTCCTTTCTTGAAAATCCTAAATTAGCTAATCCACGTTACTCATATTTTCCTGTAAATTACAGTCATATTGTTATCAATTACCAGATAATTTAACATTTAATTAATTCATGACTTTTTTTCGTTTGTATTCCCAGTGCTTTGGTCTTTGCTTCACAAATTATCATAAGGACTGTATCAGTTACTTTTCTCGTTGCTGTGACAAAATACCTCACATAAACAACCTGAGACAGAAAGAACTTATTTTGGTTCACAGCTTCAGAGGGCTCAATTCATAGCTGTGCCTGGCATCATGTGCCTGGCAGAACATGATGGTGGTGGGAGTGTATGGTAGGGGAGATTCTTACCGCATGGCAGACAGGAAACAGAGAGCAAGGAAGGGACCAGGGATCAAGTACAACCTTCAAAGGCATGCTCCCAGTGACCTACTACCTCCAGTGAGGCCCCATCTCCTAAAGTTTCAACAATCTCCCCCATAGCTCCACCAGCTGGACAGCAAACACTCATCACATGAGCCCACGGGGGATATTTCACATTCAAACCATAACATTACATTCCTAGTCCCCAAAAGCTCCTAGTCATCTCATAATGCAAAATGTATTTAGTCCATATCCAAGAGTCCCCAAAGTCTTAACAGTTCCAACATTGTTCAAAAGTCTAAGCCAGAGTCTCTACTGAGATTTAAGCCAGTCTCTTAGCTGTGAGTCCCTGTAAAATCAAAAATCAATTTACATACTTTCAACACACAATGGCACAGAGTAAACATCCCCATGCCATCAGGAGGAACGGGGCAAAGAAATGGGGAGTGAAACCAAAGCAAACCCAGCAGGACAAACACCAAATCCTGTAGCTCTAAGTCTGGTACCTGGGGTGTGTGGTCTCATGCTGTGAGCTCCAATGAGTTTGGGCAGCCCTGCCCCTATATTTTTGCCATTTGCAGCCCACATGGCCTCTCTCCTGGGCTGGCTCTACTTGTTACCTACAGATGCACACATCTAGCATCTCTAACTTTCTAGGGTTTCCATTATCATGTATAACCCTTCAAGGCTGCATTTATCAGTGCTGGAATGTTGAGAAATACTGAAACAATGCAAATGCTGGAATGTTGGGAAAACAACATACATAACTGCCTGACCCCAGTGACCTTCCTGTAAATGTCCAGCACCTCCCCCACTCTCCTTCCTAAACATCTTACCTAGTGCCCACCCACCCCCCCCCAATCTCCCTTTTCCCACCACAGGATGCTTAAAATCCCCAGCCTTTAAGAAAGGTGTGCTCTCACCTCTCTCAGAGTGCTACTCTGATGGCCGAGGGTCCCTTTCAGGTCTCCTCTCCCTAGTAAAGACCTATATCTCTCTTATCAGCTTCTTCACTTTCCTTTCAATTAGTATTCTTCTTTTTTGAATGTGGCAAATGAGGAAGAACATTAGATAACTACCAAGTTATTTAAGTCAGTCAAGTTGTCTAAGTTATCTAAGTCAGGTGGCTACCAAGTGGTATAGCCACCTAACTCCAAAGCCTATCTTTTACTCATTCTGCTACAAATTATAGCATGTTGCTTTTTTCCCATAGTTAGAATGTGTAAATTTTGATGATGAACAAGGGGCAAACCTGTGTGGCAGGGAGTTAGCAGTGGGTAAATCCAGAAAGTAGTCCAGACCCTGGGACAACTATGGAGATGGGCAAGTAGAGTTTAGAACCCTTCTCAGAACTGCCAGGTCTCCACCAAACAGGTGGGAAATTAGCATGTGCATTTTAATGCTGTTCATTCACTCCTTAGTATCTAGGATATCTGCTCCATCTCCTTCTCTGCCCAGTAAATTCTTGTTTACCCACAAATCTTCTGCAGATGGGCAGCACTAACACAAACCTCACTTTGCACTGAATGTGGGTTCCATGACTTATTATAATCTTAGGCATTGCATTCTGTGCCTTATTCTTTTTTTTGCAGTCCTAGGGATTGAACCCAGGACCTCATGCTTGCTAGGTGAGTGATCTACCACTTGAGCTATGCCTCAGTCCTTCATTAAATGAATCTTATTCCTTGGAAAATATAGGCCCTGAATAAGTATTTACTGAATGAATCTAAAGACAGTGGGTATCAAAAGGCCCCCACCAAGCCCACAGGATATGAAATTTCAGTAAGTTGTACTGAGATAGAGTGAATTGGTTCTAAGGACAGAAAAAATTAGAAATGTCAGTTTCTCTTAGCTAAAAGGAGTAGGTCTGAAGAAGTGGGTCTCACTGTCCTCCACATACCTAGTGACCTGAGCATAGGGCATGCATCTTGGGCTGAATATCCTGAGATACAGTACAGGATAGATGGTGCCAATGAAGATTATTAAGGCACTGCTAAACCATGTCCCATCCTGTCAAGCTAAAAGGTCACCATGAATATCAGACAGGGATAGAAATAAGACAGTGGCTGGGGAAGGAGCTTCTTATGGCTTTTTGCTTGAGCTTTACCTAAGACAGTCTGTCACTGTCATCTGGCATTAAATTCTGTCTGTTTTGTTGAATGTCTAACGTGCCAAAGATAGAACGCTGCTTTGTGGTTAGAAAGGCAGCTAAGCACTTATTCACACTCATGAGCTGGCCAAGCTCATCTCCATATTGCTGAGTGCATCAATTGCAAGCACTTCCCTCCAGCACAGCTGTTTGCACAGTGCACACCTCCCAGGCACCTCTCAGATGCTGAATTCTCAGTTGCTGCTCTTGCAGTGATGTCAGAAATAGAACATGATCTAAAACTTTTTCTCCCTGCAGCTGAGATGTATTGTGGGAAGCTTTGTGGCAGCCTCTATCTGTCATAACTGGAGAGTGATTATTCTAATTACTTAGTCTGTTTATCAAGCTTATCGGGTTTTAAAAAATCACAAGGCAATAAGGGTCATTAAATCACATGGAGCATAATTTAATCTGTCTTTAACGATTTCAAAGGCATTTGTGATCTTGTAAAACCTATCAAAAAAAGGCTGAAGATCATCAATATCGCCTTTCATGGCTGTACCTCGGGCACACATAATTACTTGTCAATAGATTTCCATTACAGAATGACAGCTTTAACAGATGTCAGACCAGAGTTGTTGGAGTTGTTACATGTTTTTTTTTCTTCTCTCAGCTGAGTTTTTTTTTTTTTAAACCACCAGTAGGTCTGATAGCAATGACAATAAAAAAGAATTCATTGGGGAGGGATGGTGTATGAGATGGAATTCATTGCTTCTCAAACTGTTGCATGCATAGGTCACCCTGGAGAGCTTGTCCCAAAGCATATTTCAGTTCAGAGGCTGGAGAAGAGGAGATTCTGCATCTGCTGTTGGATCACGAGCCCTCTGGGAGTAGCCATGTTCTATAAGACCAGGCTGTTTTGAAGAATCAGGACTTGACTTAGAGTTCAAGGACAAAAACAGGCCTAATGGTTGGGAGTTATAAGGCCCTCGATTTCAGCTGTACATAAAGGACAGATTGTCTGATTATCTAATAATTAGTACTAAACAAACTGACAAAAATGACATAGCTGCTCTGTGAGAGAGCAAATTGTCCAGTCACTAGAGTGGTCCATCAGAAGCTGACAGCCACCTGGCAGAGGTACCACAGAGGGAACTCCAAGTCTGAGTGGGAGGCTGGAATAAATGAGCTCTGAAATCCCTTCTAAAACTTTTATCATAAACTCATGTCATATCAAACAACAGCATTAGCTTCAGTGTAGTAACCTCAAGTACAATCCTACGCTTTAGGATCTGAGTGAAAAAATTCAGGAAAATGGGAGACCAAGCAATGGAGAGCCCTCAATTCTGAAGGCTATGTAGAGAACGGCAGTCACCATCTGCCAATGAGCACTGTCCTTCCCCCTTCACATATACAGATGTGGCTCACCGACCCCATGCCAGGGCTGTGAAGCAAACACCAAGATGACCCAGGCCCCCAAATACTTCCAATGTTAGCACTTGGCCAGCTACAGGACAGAAATGGGAAAAGATGTGCCCAGCCTTTGGCTGAAGACTTGAGAAAGCATGGGAGGGGAGGGGAAGAAACTGAGTCATTACCAGGGGTCGACAATGACAATGAGGAGGAAAACTAAAGCAAAACAAAAAGCTTTTTTTTGTGAGCTGTCAGCTAGCTCCACCTGAGGTCATTCCCATCTTGGATTTCTATATAAGAGAAAAATGTTTATTGCAACTGTGTTGACCAAAAATGGCTTTATAATTAAAATAGTATTAAAAAAAAAACTTTAGCAGATACACATATAATGACATTTCTACCTTCTTGGTGACTCACTTAGCATTTATGGCTGCAATTTACTTTGGCACTTTTTAGATACTTCAGATGTTTTTGGAAGTTATTAATATTGCTAAACATTCTCCTGATTGTATGAAGCCCCTTTAAGGCTATGAACAGCATCTTCTGTGCACTCTCCTCTCTACATAACACTCTGCTCTTTAAACAGGGCCTGTGAGAGCTGTGGCTACTGCTAAAGATGAAGACCCTGAATCTATGAATGCCACTCTGCTCCCACCATGCAGCCCACCAGGGTGGTGGTGGGGTTTCTGTAGTTATTATGGGAGTGGTGACAGTAATAAAAGCAATGACTACCAGTTATTGGATCCTTTCTATGTGCATTACAGTGATTCCATAATAAGTTTTATTATCCTCATTCTACAGATGAGAACACAGGAGTTCCAAAGTACTGTGCCCAAGATTATAAATTTTGTGAAGAGTCTGGAGATCACATATAGGACCTTTCAGCTGAATGTCCGAAAGACCATCAGTACTCAGTAGAGTCCCTTCAGAGCCACCTACACCCCCCAACCCCATCCCTTGCCCACAGCATGACCTTTGCCCCAGGCTGAACAAGCCTATCTCTGACAGCGAGACAATGATAACAGGGTCACACTATTCACTCAAGGGACTTGGGGGTCTCTCTGGACTTCTTTTTCACTTCAAGGCACACTATAATGATTGGTTTCCCCTCTCCCTTGCAGAGTCATAGATACTTCTTTTGAACCTCAGAGTTTGAAAGAGAATGTGGAAGTTATTTTAGAGATGATGCTTTCAGCTTAAAGATGAGGAGTCTAAGTGAAATGATTTGCTTTGGGTCACAAAATTGACTGAGAGCCTTGCTCAGGGCCCTTCCATAGTCCTTCCTAAGAATGACTTGCTTTCTAAGAATGATTTGCTTCCACAGGGCAAGGGTATCCCACCTAGGGATGGGGACTCTCCAGTCCAGAAGCCCATGGGAATGGGACAGGCCATGGGTGAGAAGGTGGACACATTTTTGTTCCTTATGTCTTTCAGCATCGTTTTAATGTTTTACTTTTATTACCCTTCAATTTTAAAAAAATCTCTCATGGTATAATGCAGAGTCCTGTCCTTTGGTGTTTGAACACTGGACAGAACTTTAGACTCTGTATTCAGATAAAACACTTTTTTATTGTTTTATTATTCATATGTGCATACAAGGCTTGGGTCATTTCTCCCCCCTGCCCCCACCCCCTCCCTTACCACCCACTCCGCCCCCTCCCTCTCCTCCCCCTCCCTCTCCCCCCCACTCCCTCAATACCTGGCAGAAACTATTTTGCCCTTACCTCTAATTTTATTGAAGAGAGAGTATAAGCACTAATAGGAAGGAACAAGTGTTTTTGCTAGTTGAGATAAGGATAGCTATACAGGGAGTTGACTCACATTGATTTCCTGTGCGTGTGTGTTACCTTCTAGGTTAATTCTTCTTGATCTAACCTTTTCTCTAGTTCCTGGTCCCTTTTCCTGTTGGCCTCAGTTGCTTTTAAGGTATCTGCTTTAGTTTCTCTGTGTTAAGGGCAACAAATGCTAGCTAATTTTTTAGGTGTTTTACCTAACCTCACTCCTCCCTTGTGTGCTCTCGCTTTCAGATAAAACACTTTTACACTCCAATCACAGGGCACTCAAAGAGTTCTCAAGAAAACCTAGTCCGTTGCTGGACGGTGCTAGCTGGTTACAGTGTATTCAGTCACCGTGTGCTCAACTACTCTTCCCAAGTCAATTGAAATTTGCATCACAGTACAGACATATGATTGAGAATCACAGATGTAGGCTGCAGAAGTTTGGCACCATAAACCCTTTCTTATCTTTGATCCAAATTAGCATTGATTTGTTTTCACAGTATTACATAGCTCATTATGAGCTGGTGCTCATAATGAGAACCCAGCAGCATGTTAAGATCCAGTAGAACCTTAGGAACCCAAGAAGGAATGATTTTAGTGTTAAGGATGGTATAGTCCAGGGTATACCTGAGTTTCTCGTTAGTAGGGCAGTCCTGACTCAAAGAGCTAAAACTTAGTCCCAGCATTAGAGATGCAAAGATGTAGGACAAAGTGATGACCTCAAGAAGTTAGTATACAACAAAAGGTTATTCTCTAATAGTTCTCATGGCTGAAATCCAAAATGCAGATGTTGGCAGGGCCATACTCCTTCTGGATGTCCCAGGGAAGGATTCTGTCCAGGACTCTCCCAGTTCCCAAGACTATAAGCATTCCATGGTGTGCTTTGCCTTGTAGCCACAGGGCTCCAGATAATCGCTATCTCCACCACCACATCACCTTCTCCTCTGTGCCCATTTTCTCCTCAGTGGATTTCTTGATGAATTTAGGGCCCATTAGAATAACGCAGGTGGTTCTTCTCATCTCAAGATTCTTAAGTTAATTACATCTGCAAAAGTTCACATTTCCAAACAAGGTAACATTCACAGGTTCTGAGGATTTGGATGGGGAACTACTCATCTGGAGGGGGCCACAATTCAGCCCATTGCATAGGGCAAGAGACCACATGGGCATAAATGTGGCAGGAATGTGACTCACCTGGGCTTGGGTACAAGTACTATGGGAAACAGCTGGACTCAGTGGCAGGTCCAGGGTGCAGGCCTTAGCAGGATATTGGATTATTCTAGGAGTCTGCTGTTTGGCCTCTGTCCTACTTCCTGCACTGTCACTTCTGGGCTGCTAGCATTTTAGTGTTATCAAATTACTGAAGGAGACCTTCCCCTCTCTGGGAAAGAACTGTCAAGTCAGTTCAGCTCACATTTGCATCTGGAGCTTCTCAAGAATATTCCAGGAGCTGCACAGCTGATCAGTCACATTCAGCCTAAGCACCGGGGGGGGGGGGGGGGGGGGGGGGTGTTGGGGTTGGGGTTCTGACTTCCTTGTCTTGCACCACGGCTGCTGCCAACCATGAAGAAGTATATTTATTTCCTTAAGGCATCTCATGTAGTTGTTTGTTTTTTGTTTTTTAATCAAAGTAACATTTCTAAAACACACCAGAATATATTTGGTGCTTTATTTCAGAACTGCAGAATAGTACTAACAGTTCAGTAACTTCCTAGTGTTTCTCCTGCTCTTCTGAGTGCAGAATGGAGCTGATGGTCTGTCATCTGTGGACACAGAGGTACCCTGAATAAAGGTGCTCTGACAACTCAACTCTGTCACTTTAGCTGAAGTTTTAACCTCTTCCAATATCAAATGTTTGCTTCTTTACAAGACTTACTCAGTGTGGAAATGTGTTGAGAACTGAGCCTTATTTCTTGGCCTTTCCTACCTCCAGGGTGTAATGGCACAAACACAAACGTGGTCAAAGGTCAGCAGTAAAGAGGAGAGGGAGAAGGCCAAAAAAATGAGAGCCTGGAAAATTAACACAGAGTATACAATTAAGTCTTTTCTCTGTTGGGTCCACCGGAAAAACCCAGCTCCTCTTGTGGCCAAGAGGGAGCCACAGGCTGCTTCCTTCATCTGTATTGTTCTCTGCCCTGCATTCGTAGAGGTGCTGCCTGATGGAGGCTTATTTAAATAGCCATTTATACAGCACATGTGGAAGTTGAATTAACTTCTTTTTTAAAAATATTTTTCCCCTTTTATTTTATTGTTTTTACATTTACTTACATGTGTATATGTTGTTTGTGCCACCTCCTCCCCATACCCCACCTTGAATTAACTTCTGAAGAAGCCTTCTAGCACTAAAGAAATGTCATGTTCTCCAACCAGATGGTAGCTTGGTTCCCTCCTACTTACTAGCTGTGTGACTCTTAACATGGCAGTTAACATCTCTGGGCCATAAGGTTTTTTCAGTGTGGAAAAGAATGCAGACCTTGTGGGGTTCATTTGAGTCTGTGAGAGCAAGGTGTGAAAAGATGCTTAGTGCTATGAAGATGCTTCTGGACGGTTTGAACTCCCAGTGTCCCTTGCTGACTCTTCCTCTCAGTGCAGTCAACATGTGCCGAGCTGTCTCCCTCACAGATGGAAGGATGAGGCAGGGAAGCAGTCACCTGTGGGGTGGCTTGAAAACCCCGGGACTCCCCAGTTAATGGGAGGTGAGTGGTTTATTTGTCAGACACTTCCACAGTCCTTCCTAGGTACAGGCTGTTCTAACTAAGCAATTTGTACAAGAACCAAGGTACTGAGAGTGTATGTAACCTGCCAAGGCCAAAATGCTTATCAACAGCATACGACTCAGAATCAGGCCTACTAGGCTCCAGAGGTCACCTTTATGATCATCTGCTGTGGCTGGAATATGATTTATCCCTTCCAAAATTCATGTGGAAATTTGATTGCCATTGTAGTGATGGTGGGAGGTAGGGCCTTTAAGAGGTGATGAGGTCATTAAGAGGGATTCATGTCTTTCTTAGTCACCAAGATCAGGTTGTTGCCACTTGTATTTGTTTCTTCCACACTGCCAAGAGTTGAAGCTGTATAAGGGCCTCAAGAGAAGACAAGCAGATAACAGCAGCACACTCGTGGACTTCCCAACCTCCAGAAGCAAATAAACCTCTATTCTTTATAAATCTTTGTAAGTCTTAGGTATTCTATTATAGCAACAATAAGTGAACTCAGATGCCACCACAGAACAATGTAACACAAGTAGGCAGATCCCACGATCACTCCTATTCAGCTGGTCTGGTAGTGTTGATTCAATCCTTACTTAAATGGCAGCTGGTGAATTTCAGTATCTCTAAAGACATGATGATCTAAAAGAAATCCGTGGGACTAAGCTTCCTTCCTTCTTCCCTTCCTTTCCTTCTTTCCCTTCCTTCTTTCCTTCCTTTTTGAGACAGGGTCTCACTATGTAGCCCATGCTGACCTCAAGTTCCTGAGCCTCCTGGGTTCTGGGATTAGAGGCAGGGACCACCAGGCCCAGCTTGAGACTAAACATTTCCATTATTCAGACAATTGAAAATATAAACACCTTAACATTGTAGCTTTAATTCACTATTCAAAGCTTGGCAAAATCACCCCCCATTAAACTCATGTGTCCTAAGGATTCTGGCCCTGAGCCCAGCCTAGCTGTACTCTCTCGAGTGTAGTGTAAGCTAAAAGCCTGAATATATTAACTCTCATCAAGTGACCTTGGAGGGCTCAAATGGCACCTTAAATTAGCCCAGCCAGGTGACAAGAGCAAACTGCATGGCCAAATGGAGACTTACCTAGCAAGAGACTTCAATTCCCTGCAACAATGAGGGAAACACTTGTCAATTATTTTGGCACAATTCACTTTCTGATACCTGACTTTCATGCCAAATGCTAACAACACATGAAAGACTGGAAATTGTGTCCTCTTTACAATATGCAATCTTTGCAATCAGTTGATTTCTTATTGGTTATGCTCTGTTCAGCTGTCCTGTCCCTGCTCAGGAGCTTTCAATAATAGCTTTTCAATAGATAGTGGTTGAAGAACTAAAATCCAGAGCTATCCAATTTTGTTCATAAAGACAAGCACTATTCATTCATCTTATCTAGCCTGATCTAGCTTCTGAAATGTGTTACTTTGAAAGTTCTAGGCAGGAAATATAAGGGGGTGGTGGGAAAAAGACAAAAGGAAATTGCAATTACTCATATTTTATAGGTTTAAAATAGCAATTCTCCCTCCCACTTAGCTATCCCTTCACCCACTGCATGTATCTATAGAAGTTTATGAATAGCAGTCTTTCTACCTAGCAACTGCCTGCTTGTTCATTCATTGAATAACTTGGTCTACACTTACTGAGTGTCGCCCAGGTGCCAGCCAGGTGCTTCATATTTACTATTTCATTTAGCTCTCATCTTTTTTCCACCAAGGAAGCAAATTCTTTTAACACAGATATATAGAGAGGGGAGCATCTACACATAGTGCACTGGTTCTTGAGATTTTTATGAGCAGGTCTGTGATAGGAAGGGCAAGTTCAAGTTCAATTCAAGAAAGGACAGGGAAAATTCAGTTCAAGGAACTGAAAGAAAGCCAGTGTGGCTGAAGTACAGAGACCCTCACCATCACTTGGCTGTGTTAGATGAAAATTTAAAGTGAAAATGACTTTAAAGACAAAGTTTTTTAGCCAAGATGGAGTTTTAAGTTCAGGCATTTAGTGCCCCTTTCCTGCTGCTATACCTGCTCCAAACATAAAAATACATGAAGTTACACATGTTAACATCTAGGGCCCTTTTGTGTCTGTGTGATTAAAAAAAAAGTAAATATTTGTTACATTTTAACATTCCTCAAATTAAGTTTTTTACTATGGAAATATTGAAGTTTTAAATGTTTAGCTTGTACTTTCTAGCGACGTGCTGGAAATAAAAGGCCATCACTATATTTAGCCATGGAAGATCACTGGGTATAGCTGTGTCCCTAAGAGCCAGCAAGTAACAGCTTCCCAGGGTCCAGCACCTCAACAGAGGTTTAAAAATGGACACACAATCTCAGGCCAGTTCATGAAGACAGAATGGACGTGGGCTGCCAAAGGGGACAACATGGATGGGAAAGCCTGGTTTTCCTGGGTCAGAGACCTTTTCTTTGACAGAGAATGAGACAGTGGACAGACTAAGAAAATGGTTCCTAAATATTAAACATGACTATGTAACTGAACCTTGCTAAAAGCAAAATAATTGTATTAAATTCTCCACTTTCCTTGGCACAGAAGAAATGTTAAGTATTGACACTTATAAAGCAACACTATGTGCAAATCCAAGTAAGAGATCTTAACTATAAAAGATAATCATTTGATAAATGAGTGACTAACTGACCAAGTATTCACAATCAGGAAAAAACGTGAGCGCTGGGCTGTTTCTCTTTATGATATAACCTCAAAAAAAACCCAAAAAAACCCCACCAAACTGATTTCAAACAACACACTGAAAAAGTGTCTATAGCACTGAATCTGAGAATTTCACCAAACTGTTTTCTGCTCCTCTGGTAATGGCAGCACTGGCTACTTCAATGAATCATGACATGACCTCTGCCTGATCAAAGGCAGACATCACAATAGATGCTACTAGGGGAAAAGGGGATGGAGTGGATGGGTAAATCACACATCCCTTCTAATCCCAGTCAGCCTTCTGGCTAAGGGGAGAGAAACTCTGGGGAAGGCTCGCAAGGTAGGTGAGCACAGTTACCCTCATGAAAACGGAGCTCCAGGGAGCCATGGTGCATTAGTCAGTGTCTACTTGTAAGCCTTTTATTATTTTTTTTAATCACAGATAAATGCTAAGAAAACTTTCCTTCTTAACCCCTCAAAGAAGATCTTGGAGGGTCCCCCACATTCAGCCCTCCAGCAAACTCTCATTTACCTAGAATCATAGATGGATGGGTAGCACGTTCCCTGTCCAGGGACATTCAAACAGAAAGAGAGATGCCCGTGCTGCTGAGTCATAAATGTGTGGACATGCCTGAGGTGGGAAGCTAATTGTGGCTTCCAAATCTGGAACCAAGCATACTGGGTAAATTCTTAGGCTACAACTTCCTGTGGGGCAAAGCCAATGCCCACAGGGCTCAGAGGCCACTTGGGTTGTAAATCCAGCTTTTTGCCAGCCTGTCCCTCCCCTCACAGCGAAGAAGGAAGGATCATAATGACTAAAGTGTATTTACTGCCACTGATCAAACACCAGCAAACCCCACCAACAGAGACTCATTAGAAAGGAAACCAAGAAGCAATGTGTAAGTAGCTGACAGCTACTTAGGAGTTAATTATTCAGTCCTTTGTTTCACTTTTTCATCCTCTTACTTAACTCCTTTCCATAATTTTTTTCTGTTGACTAGGTTCCCTCAACACATTAGAGAAATAAAGCAGGTTACTCAGAGGCAACCTGTGGTTACAGGCTGTCATAAAAGGTTTGGTGAAGGGAAGGAAGTGGAGGTGGCTATTATGACTACTGGAAAAATGTTGCTTATTTTGGTCAGCATGGTATAAAGAAAGCAAGGGCTCTGGAGCCAAACAAATGAAGCTCTGGTTTCTTCTGTGCTCCTCACTAGCTGTGTGTTCTTGGGGAAATAACCTGGCAGGTCTGAGTTAGCTTCCTCAGGGGGAAATGGAAATATTAACACCCATGGGCAGTTGCAAAGACTGAATAAAACAACGAGAAGAGCCAAATAACAGTTCTTTCCACCTGGTAGATACATGAGCTAAACTATTAGAATTACCTAGAACTGAGTTTCTCATGTAATCAAGACATGAAAGCAAATGCCCTCAAACTGAGAAGTAGAATTTCCCAAATGAATGTGTACATTTTAACCTGCAAATTCTTAGTGGTTTAAATTTGCATCTTAAAATATGCATGAATTTAGCTTTACCTGTCGGCTTCCTTGCTTGGAGGAACAGCTACTTGTGCTCCGTGAAGGTGAGACCAATTTTTGGGACACACCAAGGTTTCTCTCATCACTCATCATGGGCATCTGATCACTCAGCCTTGATGCAGTCAAAATGCCATCAGCAGGCAGTGGAGCCGTGCAGATGGAGTCCCACACAGGCAGGGGGCTCAGCACTTATCCAGTGTGTTTAAAAACCATTTTGAATAGTCCAGAGGAAGTTCCTAAAACCAAAAGAAAAGGAATCAGAGAAAAGGTCAAGGGCATCAGATATCATCCTTAATGAGCCATGCAAGTGGGTTTTTCATACTACGTATCACAGGCCCCAGTGCTCAGCTTCCTCAGACACTGTGAAGGCAAGGATGCTTTTCACCTTTTGGTTTGTTTGTTTTTTAGACAGGGTTTACTCTCTAACCCAGCCTGGCCTGGAACTTGCTAAGTAGCCCAGAATGGCCTTGGACTCTTGATCTGCCTGCCTCCGCCTCCTGCCTAACACTGGAATTACAGGCATGAACCACCATGCCTAGTTTTACATCTTCCTCTTATTGGAAACTTTATATTGTTGGGTTTTCAACTAGCTTTGCAATGACAGGCTTAAGAACATCAATATGGAAGTTTGAATCCAGACACATACAAAATCAGTACTGTAAAAAATCCTAATGCACAATGAGACATCATTTCATTCACATTATGATAGCTGTAAAAAAAAAAAAAGGACAGTAAGTAGAATTGGAAAGGGTATGGAGAAACTGGTACCCTAGGCATTTTTTGGGGAAATGTAAAACAGTACAGCCATGGCAGAGAAGAGTTTGACAGTTTATAAAAAACATGAACACAGAGTTATCATATGATCCAGAAATTTCACTGCCAGGTATGTATGCAAAAGAATTGAAAATGAATGTTTAAACAGAACCTGTATCAGTGTTCATAGCAACGTTATTCACAATAGCTGAAGGTGGAAATAATCCGTATGTGTATCACCTGAAGAGTGGACAGACTGCACCGGGAAGGCAATATAAATATTTTTCAGGTAAACCTTGAAAACATTATGCTAAGTGAAAGAAACCAGACTCAAAAGACCACATATTATATGTTTCTATTTATAGACATATTCAGAACCAGGAGGCCAATTAGTGGTTGCCAGGAGTTGGGGGTGGGGGACAGGAAGGAAGGAAGGGGTATGACTACTTAATGGCTTATGGGGTCTCCTCTTGGGATGATGAAAATGTTTTGAAACTAGATAGGTGATGGTTGCACAACATTGTAGAAATACTAAATATCACTGAATTATAACCTTGAAAATGGCTAACAAGGCAAATTTAATGCTATGTTTTATGATACTATAATTTTTTCTAATCTCTGGTTTTTGAAGAATGATGCAGGATTTGTTTTCCCAATGATTTTTGGAAACATCTTCTAAAAAACAAACTAACCTGATAGAAAAAAACAAAACAAAACAAAACAAAACAAAACTGTGGGGAGAAAACAGAATTTTCCACATCTATCAGCATGCTAGTAATTAAAACAACAATCACTGGGTACATACTACTTACTGCCAAGTACTGTACTAAGGAGTCCCACAAGCATTGTCTAATCCATAGGCTGATGAGGGAGTATTATCTCTGTTTTATGGAGGACAACAGAGTCTCTGAGAAATTAGGTCGTTCGCCCAATCACACAGTTGGCAAGAGACTGAATCAGGGCACTAGCCCACCCTTTAACCATGGCGTTAGAAATTAGCACAACCCTACTGGCCAGGTGGTGATAACAGCCATTGCCCCATGTCTGAGAGACATGGGGAGAGATGGGTATCTGGATTAGGAAGACTCAGGAGAGAGAATATTATAGGCTAGCTTTGAAGACATAATACCCTATTCATTTCTACAGCACAATACCAATCTCCAAGATGGCAAAGTGCCTGGGGTGGCAAAATGCAGAGATGGGGCACCCTTTCCAGGAGTTGCTGCCTGTCACCTCTGCAGCTCTAGGAGGTCTTATTCTGATGGTGGTTCTCCAGTCCTCAAAGAAGAGAAGCCCCAGAATCATCACCCTTATCCACAGCCCTGAGTTAAGGGTAACTGAGATGTTTGGTTTGGACTTCTGAAGGTGAGGACTAATTAATACAGTAAATTCAAGCAATCTACAATTTTCCCATGCATGTTAACAACAATAAAAAATAAATAAACCAATTCACCTAGTTAATAAACAAGCCAATTCACCTAGTTACTTAACTTTAAAAGGAGGAAGTTATATAATTGTCCAGGAATCAGATAGTCAGATAAGGTATCAAACTTCTGGTTAATTATTAAATACTTAAATTTTCTATGTCTACACTGATATTTAGTTCTTTAAAACAAATATATTAAAGTCATAAACTAAAAACAATGAAGAGAAATATCTAAATCTTAGAAAATAAACTAAGGTACCTACAGCCATAGAAGTCAGTTCCCATGTTACTCTCATCTATTCTCCCCTTCCCCCCATCTCTGTATTCATTATAAGTTGAACCCAACTATAAATAAGACTAAAAGAAAACCAACTACAGTCTCTTCAAAGAGTTAGCTCTACTTGTGGAGCATGACTAAGTAAACCTGAATTAGGAGCAAATTAATCTAAAAAACTGCCAAGAGAGGCTATAAAGGGATATTAATGGTTTGTTTAGTAACAGTGTTGGCTGCTGTTGTTTGAGAAAGGGTAAGAAGCACCTGATGGAAATCCCATGCTATTCTGTGTTATAGCATGTCTGAGTACTTCATTCCTTTTAATATCTGAGTAACACTTAGATCACCTTCCTAGGTGCAGTCTATCCATTCATACATCAGTTGATGTATATATGGACTGTTTCCACCTTTGGCTATTGTGAATACATTGCTACAAACATTGACCTATAAGTTTTTGTTTGAACACGTATTTTTAATTCTTTTGCATATATACCTGGAGGTGGAATTTCTGGATCATATGATAATTCTGTGTTCACGTTTTTGACATTCATATGTGTGTCTGTGTGTGTGCATCTACATGGGGCCACCCGTTGCTATGGCAACATATTCACAGTAGAGTAGGATACCAAGAAAGGATTTCTGTTTATGTGTGCCAGTTTTTTCTTCTTCTTCTTTTTTCTGTTTGTGTTGTGGCAGTGCTGGGGATTGAACTGAGTGGCTCATGTTCACTAGACAGAAGGTCTACCACTTGATCCATGCCCCTAGCCCCAGTTTTGTTTTTTAAGGCTTAGGGTCTGATAAACAAGAGTATGGGACAAAAGGTATAAGCGACAGGCAAAGGTGGGAGAGAAACGTGGGCAATGAAATGAGTCACACGAATTCTGAAACCACTAAATCAGAAAGGCTATAACACGGCCTTAGAGGCAACTGTTAAAAAAGGTCATCTTTATCTCTTGACCTTGACAATCTCACTTTGGAGGGAACTACTCATGCCAAGACTCTTCTCTTCGTAAGCTAAATCTGATACTTATCAAAGTTAGCACTTAGGGTTAAGGCCTCTGCCAACATTTGGCCCCTGCCTCTTTTCCCTTTTAAGAGAGAAAAAAGGGAAAGTTCCCATCTCCTCTCACTTCCATCTCCAGGGCAGAGCCTGAGATTATTGCCCAGGGAAATATGTCTATTTCATCCCCCATAATCTTGCTTCTAGTCTCATCACCTTTGATTACAAGTCAAGTGGGCTTAAGATAGGCAAACATATTGCCACTCTGGAGCTTCCATTAGGGCAAAGAGAACAGATTTCCACCCCCAAAATGGGCAAGAATCATTGAGCAGTGTATTGCCAAGCTAATTTTAAGACTTATTTTAGAGTATCTCACTTAGAAAAGAAGGCACCATTTGGGAGATGGAAAGGAGATGTACATACCACCATGTACCTCAGATGGAGCCAGCTCTGGTTTGAACTGCTGCTCCCTTATTACAAACTCTGTACTTTGATAAAGGTGTTCACGTCTTCAGTTTTTTCTGTATAAAATGGGGAATAATAATATCCACCTCCCAGGGAATTGTAAGCATTAAATGAGAAAAGGAGGATAAAGTGATTGCCTTGAATAGAGCAGATGCTCGCAGATACCTAACAATGTGAGTTCCATTTCTTCCTCTCCCAGCAAATGCAGCAAAGGATAAGGACCTACAATCCCTCTTTCAACCCCAAGCAAATCAGAACTCAACAGAATTTTGAAGTACCACAAGTGAGAACAGACAATTTTAAAATCACGGTAGCACTGTGTTTACTTTAGAAGAAGACAAACACAGAAGAATCAAAGCCATATAACTCATCACCACTGGCTGTGCAACGAAGCAGCTTAATGTATGTGTAGCCTGGATACAGCAGCACTCAGCACAGCTATTTATTAGCCGTTAGGGCTGGGCACTACACTCATACATTTGGTTAGGTTTGCCTTGAGAGACAGATTTTTGCTTCCTTAGTTGAAGAATAACTCTCATGAAGACCATAAGGCATACATTTCCAGTTAATTTGCAATCCTTCAATAAAACAGATAAATTATTCCCTGAATTGACACTAAAAAATTATAATGGGGTATCTTTTTTTGGTCTATGGTAAAAGGAATGATTCTAATCCTAGATCCCTTTTAGAGATGGCACCTTCTGAAACACGTAATAATTATTATTATATTAATTATATTAATATTTTAAATTTTTTTAATATTACATGATCAGAAATAGGCCTTTGGTTATTTTGCCCAAAGTGCCTCAGAGATTCAAGATTAGAAGCTTCTAGAGGCAGATTCTAGTCACAATAATCTCAGATACTGATAAGTGATACTGGACCCTGGGCGAAGCAAGGGCTAATCTGCCTTAACTATCTGGACTACTAGTCTGGTCAGGAGAACTAATATTGGACTGTCCTAGGAGATGAACACTGAGACTCAGTCAGAAGTCTCCATTCCCAAACACTCCCCAGGAGAAGATTTTCACTGTAATCTCTCTCTTCTGGAAAGATAAGGAACTTCCAAATGCTTACTCTGTCTGGCACTTTCAAACAAAACACCCATCTCTACCCTCTGCTCCTTGCCAGCCCTTCAGAATCCACTTCTTTAGGGAAGAACACAGTGATCGCTCAAAGCTGTGCAGCCACAGAAACGCATGTGGACACAGATGTTAAATGTGGCAGATTCCACGAAACACACTGCTAGACCGTGGCATCAGGCTGGGAGTTTGTGCTTCAGCCATTTATTTTTCACCACTGAGTAAACAGAAAAGTTCAAAGACACCAGTTATTACACTGAATATCCATTTATCTGCAAACAACATAAACTCCGTTGTGTATACATACCACATTTTCTTAATCCATTCATCAGTCCTGGGGCACTGGGGCTCTTTCCAAAGCATGGGGGTGCAAGTGCCTCTATCAATCCTGGAGCACATTCCTTCCTTCACCTATATGCCAAGGAGTGGTATCACTGGATCATACGGTAGGTCTGTTTTTAGTCTGTTGAGGGATCTCCATAATCCCTCCCAGAAAAGACCTATTTTACCCTCACTGCTTTTCATTTTTTTAAGTGTATACTGATGGTCCAAAGGGGTTTCACCTTGATACTTTAGGCCTGTACATATTGTGCTTTAATCAAATTAACCCCCCGTTACTTACTCTTTCTCTAATGCCATCCTCCCCTAATGTTCAACAGCTTGCAGTCCAGTGCATCATATTATATTCATATAAACATGGGTTGTCCGAATATTTTTCATTCTCTAACATTTTCTTTCCCTCTCCCACAGTCCCCTCAGGCAGACTCATTAATTTAGTTGTCTCTCTTACTATATAGATATATATATGTATGTGTGCGGGTATACGATCATATTTGTATCTATAGATGCATTTAACCTATGGGAATAGCTTCCATACATGAGGGAAAACGTGTGACCTTTGACTTTTTGAGCCTGGCTTACTTTGCCTGACTTACTCTTCACACGATGGGTAAAACCTGTTGAAATTGTTCTTAGAAGGGGAAGAGGGGGAAAGAGGGAGAATGATGGAGGGGGTAAATCTAGCCAAGATATCTTGTAAGCACATATGTAAATATCACAATGTATCCCCTGTACAACTATTACATACTAATAAAAAAACTAAAAAAAAGTGAATTATAGCCCCACTTCTAACCTAAAGTAGGCAAAGGATGGCAAATGTCAGGTGCCTGAGCTCTCAGTCCCCACCTCCATGCTTAAACATCATGGCAAGTTTCATCAAGCATCACTCAGGAAAACTGAAAGTAGAGTTGATGAGACAGTTCCTATGCTGTGAAGGTCCATTTGACATGGTGGGGTGGGTGAAGATCCATGCACTCCCTTATCCTGAATAGGAACCTTAATTTCATAAGAAAATCTGGTCGTAAGAGACAAGAAATAGGATCTATCCTATATCAAAGTATCTTCTCTCCAGGCTCTTGCCAAATATAAATTGTAACTTTGAACTGTGTATAGTCCAGACTTTATTGAACAGGGACACAACTCCAAAATGACTACATTTTGGAAACATGTAGAGAGCTTAAAAATACTGATGACCAGCCCTGTACCAAATCAATTACATTGGAATCTATAGTGGGGACAACATCTGGAATTCCTAAACCTCCACAGGTGATTCTGGCACAGAACAGGGCTAAGAGCTGCCATCAAATGGTTTACAAAGATAAAGAATGTGTGTACATACATAGCTCAAGCCAGACCATCCAGTGGTTGAATTGGTGGAATTGCAACATAGAGCATTAAGAACTGCTTTTCCTATCTGTCCTGGCCTCTTGATTTATGGTCTGGACCTACAATGAAAAAAATTATAAATACATAACCAGCCAACCCTGTAAGACTGGAAACTGTTCCTTCCAGGCCTAAGTTCCTGGGATGGGAAATAACCATTTCCCAATCTTCAGGTATAAACTGGAAGAAATAATTCTACTGCATCCAGGGTATTTTCATGATCTGGTAACTAACCACAAGAGGAAGCCAGGGTCATACTGCATGTCTCATCTCAAGTGAACCCAAACTGGTTCTTTCCTGAATGGGACTGTTCGCCTCTTTAGTGATGATGCATTGAAGAATTTCACAATGGATGGACAGAACTCAGTAGAGAGTCCTGATTCTGCCCCTAGATGCCTGTCACAATAGAATCAGGAACTTGTACCATGTCAGTCACACTCTGTGGGTGGCACCTGGGCAGCAGGATCTTCTTGTAAAAGCTTCTCAGCAGATGTCAGTGTGCAGCCAGGGTTGGGAAAAATTGGTCTAGAGTTTTCACAAATGTCCCTTCTCCTCTAGTAAGTTTCACAGCACCTAACCATTTTGAGGCTTCTGATATCTATCTCTATCACCTTCATTTGGTAGTCTGCCATCAGTGGTAATCCTGTCCCTGCTCTGTATGTGAGCTGAAGGGGCACTAGAACTCCTAACTTAACTGGGTGCATGTTTCCTACCCCTCACTGTTGTGGAATTCACCTGCTTCTTCTCTGTGTTTAACTTACTCTTTCCAATTAGTAGCTCTCCTTTAGAAGAGAGACAGAAAACAGTGGGATTGGAACAATCCTTTTGACTCGATGTTTTGTGACAAGAAAGTTCCACACCCAGAACCTTATCCTTTACTTGTGCAACTGGATTTGGGAAAACTTGCAGAACTGTTTACTGCCATTTAACCACCTTTTATGAGCTCCAGCTCATTCCTAACACTGGTTGTGCAAACATTATTCTAGCAAGTTTGTTCAATGGCTTGGGTTTCTCTTGGGTTATGAGTATGACTGTGAGCAGTGCATGGTTCCAGTCCCTTGTAAATATATATATAAATACACAGTACAGTACCATTAACATAGGCACACTGTTGTAGAGCAGATCTTTAGAATTTACTAATCTTGTAAAAATAAAACTCTGAACCCATTAAACAGTAACTTCCCATTTTCCCACTCCCAGCTCTTGGCAACCACCACTACACACTGTTTCTATGAGTGTGACTGTTTTAGATACCTTGTATAAGTGGAATCTTGAAGTATTTGTCCCTCTGTCACTAGCTGATTTCACTTAACGAGATGCCCTCCATGGTCATCCATGTTACTGCCTATTTCAGGATTTCCTTCTGTTTAAAGGTTGAGTAATATTCCTTTGCATGTATAGACCACAAATAGACCCATCTAGGCTGTGTCTATATCTTTGCTGTTGTGGATAAGGCTGCAATGAACACAGAAGTGCTAATATCCTTTTAACCTTCAGTGTTGCTTATAGGCATTTACAGTTACTTAGGCATTTACTGAGGTTTTTATCTTTCATCCATTCTTTTTATGAGCTTTAGCCCATGGCAATCTTACACATGCCTATAATTTAGTAAGCCAGCTGTCCACCCTGCTATTTACCCTTCTTCCAGTTCATAGCCTGCTGGATAGCCCTGGATTGACTCCTGGACCACCAAGCCTACCGGTAACTTCAAGGACAACCACATCACCCCCTCGTGCTAATACCAGCTGCTGACTTCCTGAACTCTGAATAAGACACCCACTTCTTATTGTCTCCCCACACTGTAGACTGTAGCTCTCTCTGGCATTCATCACTTCCAGTTTGTTTTATATTCTTTTACTCTCAAAACTGCTGGGGATGTAGCTTGGTGGTAGTAAGCCTGTCTAGCATACAAGGCCCCCAGGACTATGAACAAAGAAACAAATCTCACCAATTTATCATAGACGCACCCCCCACCACTGGGCTTTGCAATTGACTTCACTTTTTGTCTTCCATCACTTCAATCCATCCTACATTTCCTTATCCTCTTCATCTTCCAGGCACTCTCTCCTGCTCCACATTCCCGGTGCTTACAGAGTAAGTAAAAGCTGCAAGGCCCAGGATTCAAAACCCTCTGTGATACAGTTATATTGAACCAGCTTTGGAGTCTAGATCTTCTGCTATTTCCTGTGTATTTCTCAAGTGAAAACAGTCATGGATATCAGAACTTCACATTACGTTTTAGCTGATATCACTCAAACACATCTCCAACACCTTAACAACGCATACCTTATATCCTGCTCTCTCTACACTTCTTGCCTTCATCCTAGCTTGTCCTTCTTCACAGAGAACCCTGAAAGTCCCCTTTTATCTCCCATCTGTGGAAACTTCCTCCATCCTCCCAAGCTCAATTTAAACCATCACCTTCTCCATGAAACTTTTTCTCAACCCCTCCTCCGCCCCAAATGGCTTTGTTTCTCTTTTGGACGCCTTCACTTTTGCACTATCTGAAAGTATTAGTCATGTTCCCTGTATTTGGAGTCACCCTTTATATCCTGACTATAGATGGTGGATCTACAGATCTCACTTAGGGACTGCATTTTACTTATCTTTGCATTCTGTGGAAAAGTAACTTACAAAGATTGGTAGCAAGAGTTGTCAAGCAAGGAGAAAGTTCTCTGTATAGCACATGTTTTCCCATGGGAGCCTGCCTCCTTTCCTGTTCACTGAAATCATTTCAGATTGCAGGAGCTCTCACCCATCTCTTCCTTTTCAGAACTCCTTAACATTTAAGTCTTTGGCCATAAGAGACATCATTTTTTCTTACTCCCCCCACTTTCGGTTTTTTTCTGTAACCTATCTGTAAGGTCTCTAGGACATATGTCCAATGCTTCTTTTTCATTTGTTCTTTCTTTCTTCCTTCTTTTTTTCTTGGTGTTTTGAGATAAACTCTTGCTGTGGACCTTGGACATGCCGGGCTGGCCTCAAACTCAGGATCCTCCCGTCTCTGCCTCCTGAGTGCTGAGATTACAGACATGTACTGCCATGCCTGGCTTAACAACTTTTCTTTGGAGGTATTTGTCTCTTTATTCCTGTCACTTTACATCCCTGGTCAATGATTCTTTGTTAGGTCAGAAAGAAACAAAGAGATGATATTCTCTACATCATTGTTTCAGTCTTCCTAAAAACTGAATTTGCCACCAAAAAAGTTAAGATTTTATCAGAAGTTAGCACAATATTATCAGCACATTTGTCATCCATTCTAGATTTTCAGTCTTTGAGAAACTAACATCCACAGCTTCTGTCTCATAACTTGTAATATTGATCCTACTGATGCTCAGAATTACAGAAGTTCTTCTCCTCTATTACTGCTCTTATCTTTGCTATACCTATTATTCTCTATCCAATCAAATTTTAATGTTTTTCCTTCCCACAAAATTTTAGTTCTACTCTCCTGATTAGGTCAGCAAATCTCTTGCCAAATACACTTATCTTCAAAAGAGGCAAGAACCTGCCCTGCAAATCAAGCTGTGCGTGTCAATTATCCAGGTTATGGTTATGTGTCTACTCTTCAGATTCTCTTCTGGCCCATGTTGACCATACCCTACGTGATGGAAGCACCACTCAGCCTCCATGAGTCCTTTAGTTTCCTAGCATGATAGGAAGGTACTTATGATACCTCTGAGGTTTCTTTTGACCCTTAGTGTATTCCTATCCAAGCCAGTAAATGGGGAGATACCTGACGGATCTAGTATATTGGTATTATCATGCATGCCTTGCCTTGTCATTCACCAATATCCATTTTCCTCTTCTATAATAACAAACTCTCAGCTTTTACTTGGGCTTATGATCATCTAATAAGAGGCCACAATTCCATAATTCTTTGCAACTTGGTGGGTGCCTTGTAACTAATTGTTGCTCATGAGATGAGAGTAGGAGCTATGTTTTTTCCAGGTGATGATCCTAAAAAGAGATGTGTGTGTTTCCTGTTCACTTCTAGGGGCTGAGAGATGGGACAACTGGTCCAGAAATGAAAGCTACGAGTTGTGTATGACAGTGTAGGAATAACTATTTAAGCAGTTGCCTGAGAGAAAATTAAATTCAATTTTGTTAAAGCCACTTAATTTGGAGGTCTCAAAGTTTAATACAAATAATGTAAGCCCTAAGAAGTTAGCATGCCCTAAAACTAGGAATCATGGGTCACATCTATACCTCTCAGTCAGAAGTAGCCAATCACTTCTTCTCTGATTGGCCTCCTAGACCAGAAACAGGAATCCCTGGCAATGTGACTACTTGACTGATTTTTCCTTCTTTTCCTGCAGTGCAGCTACTCTTACTTATTCCTCAGTGTCCCAAAAGAATCATTTATGGATCAATGCGGAATGATATAGGAAGCTGTAGTGAAAGATATAACTCTAAAGGAGAATAGCCATGCTGAGGAAAATCCAATTCAATGTGTCTCCAGAAAATATCTACTCCATGTCCACTACTGTGCTAACCCCTCAGCAAAGGACACTAAGTGACAGAAGTGTAATTCAAGGAGGAAAGCACTCTGATCAAGAAGACAAGACATACACGAAACAAAGCAGAACACATCCAGGGTTGGCCATCAGTGGCTGCTGTGGGCAGTCACAAGGGAAAAGCTCAGCAGGGTTGGGATGTGAGCAGAAGGGCAAAGGGGTGACCTGCTGGGCACCATGCACATGTGGCACAGCCTGGCTAGGTAGAGAGGAATATACAGGGCAGAGTTGGGGACTAGATGGGGAGGGGCACCTCCAGTGACATTATCACCCCTGGCTGCATGCAGGGTCATCCTGGGGAGCTTCTACAAAATCCCAAAGCCTGGCTCCACTTCATACCAATTCCTCCAGGCCCTCTGGGGATCAAGGACAAGTGACTCGGAGGCACAGTGAGGGCTGAGCTAAGCCTCTACAGTATGCTTGCATCCAGAAAGGATAGATTTACTCCATAGAACCACTTTTCTTTTTATTTTGGTATTTAATTTCACTTGAGTATCTAATGCCAGACCTATGTCTGCTGCATCTAATTTACACCAAATTAAAATGCAAAGCAGGATGTGACTTAGCAGTTTAAAGGGTAAGAAGAGATGGCATCACAGAAGAACTTAAAATAACATCTAGGGGTTTGAATTTTATCAGTGGGTGGTGTCACCCTCCCTGAACTGGCAACTGCTTACTGCTTACAGAAGCAGGGTAACTTTTAACAACTGGCAACCACACACAGCATTTCATTTAACTTATCTAAAAAGACTATCAATTGAGTTACTACAAATGTGAAAGTAAATTTTTTAAATCTCTTTGGTCTATAAAAAAAAAATCTACCTACCAGCTTTTCAGAAATGTAAGAATTCTGCTAAAGATGAATAGTGCTCCAATGAGCACATTAACCAAATACTCAAATAACAAGGAACTAAATACCCTAGTGGTTCATGTATCAGTTGAAAGCACTTCGAGCCTGTTGTCCACCTAACTAAAAATCACCCTGAACCTGAGAACAGAAGCTCAAATCAAACTCTATAAAACTAAGTTCCTGAGATCTAGTTTGGGATTATTCTTCCAAAAATGTAGGGACAATAATAAACAATCCCTTGTAAGAGAATCACTAAGTTAGGGAATTAGGTAGAAAGAAAAAGGGATACAGGCAGTTTAACTCACTTGTAGGGGAAGGATGGCTGCAAGGAAATGAACAAGAGGTACTTTTAATTGTACACGCTAGAAACAAAATTGTAAGGAGAAACAGAAGGAAAAGTCAAAGAGAACAAGTTAAAAAAAAACTGGGGTGGATTTTGGCAAACTATAGCTAAAAAGGCAAGAACACTCAGAAATGACTCTGTTGTCAATGTTAACAATGCAATGATTAATCATTCTCTTCAGTAGAAAAGATGGGTAAGAAGCAAATCTGAAGACTGTCTTATTCTTCTTGGGTTTTGTTTATAATTTCCTACAACTAGCACATGATCTGGTAACTGGCAGGTTATTTGTGTATCAAATTGATGTTGTGTGTCTCCCTGCCCCTCATACTTGTTGCTAGAAAAATATTTTCACTGTAACTTATTTTATCTCAGAAAAGTATTATTCTAAAGTATCCTAGATCAAACTTTAAATTTTGTAGCCAGGAGTAGTGGCACATGTCTGTAATTCCACCACATGGGAGGTTGAAAGCAGGAAGATCACAAGTTTGAGGCCAGCCTAGCTACATAGTGAGACCCTGTTGGAAAAAAACAAAAAAGAAAAAAATTATAAAGATGGATCCTAATTCCTTAGAAGGTTACATCTAGTGAGAATATTCCAAAATAGTAGATAACAGAACTTACAAATAAGAAAATCTAAGTCAAAATGTCAGGTGTAAATAATGTATTAAAATTCTAGCTAAATTCTAGCAAATGAATTTTAAAAAACACATTCCAGAATCAGATTGTAAAGTACACTGTGGATTTCCTTGCCTTCTACATTTACTGTAGACATTGGTTGACTTACAGAGCTTTGTGCATTGAGGGTATTTGAATGCACCATTTTGTACTGAGATAGCATCTTTCATCAAAGGACTCTAGGTGGCCACCCAAAGGCAAAGCAGTGTCAGCCATACCTCCTAAAAATGTGAAGCACCCAATCTCCAGACCTTATGGCTTCTAGCTGGCTAAGAGTGAGCTGATGCCCACTCTGATTCATTATTATAAAGTCCTCATTCTGTAATGATGTGGTTTTCAAAGATGACCACACCAAACGCATCCCATTCCACACGTTCTTCTAATAAAGCAACCCTGGCACTTCTCTGTAGGTAGGTGGGGTCAGTGTCCTCTTCCCTTGAATCTGAGTGGAATTGTGTTTATGGCAGAAGTGATTTTGTGTGATTTGCAAGGCCATGCAGAAATGACAAGGCAACTTCTACTGGATATTCTCTTGTCTCAGGATGCTTTTCAGCTTAGACACCATGATGTGAGGAAGCCCAAAGTAGCCAATGTAGAAGAACATATGGGAAGGCCCACTTGGAAAAGTGTACTGAGACACCCCCAGCTGATAGTGTCACCCCCTGGACATGTGAGTGAGCAGACTTTCAAATGTTCCAGCTGACACTGAATGGAGCAGAAATCAGCTTTTCTACAGAGTCCTGCCCAAATTGCAGATTTGAGGACTAGGTAAATTGTGTCATCGTCTTAACCTACCAAGTCACAGAAACTGAGCACACAAACGAAAACACTCTTGTAATAACCATCTAAAACAGAGCCAAGAGGCTGTGGGGAAAAACAGGTTGCAAAGGATTGTTCTAGGAACCAACTTGTTAGGCCAAACAAACAAAGTAGTCTACCTTATCTTAAGACTATGTTTTTCTTAACAACTGATGATGGAACTGTTGATTGCAACCTTAACTAGCTTTCTAGATTAACTGCTACCTACTTACCAATCAGAGTTTGCCAGCTCCCTCAAGCTCAGAAAGTGAAGAACTTTTTTTTTCAAAAGAACTTGTGTCATGTGTATAAATGGAAAAATTAGATCTGCTGAAACTATTCCAGCAATGGGGGTGGGGGGGAGAGATAAAGGAAAATGATGGAGGGGGTAAATTCAAGTATGATATATTTGATATATTGTCAGAACTTTTTAAATGCCACAATGTACCCATATCCAGCACAGCAATAAAAAAAATAGCTTGTGTACATTTCTCTGCCCTAAGAAAACTTCCAACCTATCCTTTGTTCTCTGAACATGCCAGAGACTACACAGCCTCCACATGTGTTCCTGATTGCCATCCTAATTTTTATATTACTCCCAAATAAATCTTTTTATTGAGAAATTCATCTCTACCTTTATTTAGCCTTGTCAAAGTTGGGGGGGGGCAATGTTTGTTACACAGAATTAGTTAACTGAAATACCAGACAGGAATGCCTGATAGACTTTCAGGCTGGAAAGGTAGAAAACATGAGAACATGAGGTCAAAAAGCCTCATAGTTAAGTAAGCAGCAATATCCATTTTTCCTGACTCTCAAGCCAGTGGACCCCTTCCATCAGCATTCCACCCATTGCCCTGTGGTCAAATTTGGAAGAGGCTCCTTGGCCAACCCAAACCTCTCCTACAAAGTCCTTTAGGTGAAGCAGACATAGTCTGCTGTGTGGGCCAATTAGCTGATCAAGGTGGATATATGCCTAACAGTGACAAGTGCAACACTGGAAATCTAAGTCTGAGCACAAAGATGAAATGAAAAGCGGACCTCAACATCTCTCACTTAGCACTTGGCATTACTTTCATAATAGCTTACACCACAGCTGGGAGCACATTCTGTACTCATAACTGGGCCTCAGAGATTACTTTAGTAAAGGGCACAAGGTCAGTGAGTAGGGGTAGAACTAAGAACTGTACTTCCCAGTGAGGACATACATCCAGAGGGGGGAAAACATGCTAAAAGCAAAAGTTCTAACTGAATATATTTTATGATTTCTAAAGAGCAAATTTACTTTGAAATGAAAGAGTCAAAATCCCTGGCCCCTTTAGCTCTTTGGTAAGAACATGCAAACTCTTGGGCCTTTACCAAAGACAGTTACCTAGTGAATCCTACATTGCAAAACTCTAGTGGTAAACCCTCCCAGGATATCCTGGGGCTGCCTGTGCCCAGAAACCACAAAGGATGCCAACAAGGCCATAGGAAAAGCAGTGCTTCATCATGTCAGTTGAAACAGAAGAACATCTGAAAGCAGAGGGACCAAGGAGAACCCTGCAGATTAGGGCATGAAAAAATCTGCAGATTGACCCAGACTCCTCAACAGAATTTAGGATGACATTGTCATCTGATACCTCAAATGGGACCAGCACAAATAATAAACTGAATTTTAAGTTTTATTAATTTTAAATCAGTTACATAGCGACAATACTGGACAAACACTTTCAGACCATGCCATTTTAAATCACTTATTTTCTCCCCCTTTTCTGCTAACAAAAAACATGAACACTTAAAAACATTTCTGCCTCCTGAAATCTTCCAGGTGTGCTTCTCCCTCTATCTCCTTTGACAAAATCAATGGCTGTCAAGTATGACCTCCAAAACTTAAATGCATTAAGTCACATCCAGGCAATTTTCTTTCCTATTCACTTTATTAGCTGGTTAAAATGAACTAACGGGTAAAACAGGCTATTGGTTTTCTGCATGAGGTCAACAGGGATTTTTAGTAATAAGCCTAGCTTAAACTTATGGGTACTTCAAACTGTGCCAACACGAGATGAGCTGCCCTGAAAGGGTCAGATCCTCCGTCCATGCAACTTCAATAGAAAACCATTCAGCAATGTTATCCAGAAATGTGTGGGGTTCATATGTCATTTAGAAAGTCTTATAATGGCTGCTCAGTACTAAGACAATACTCTGCGATGCAAGGTAAAAGATCAATTCCAGAACAACAACAACAATGTTACCAGTGCAAACAATTATCAGTCACCAATTTGGGGACAGATGAAAAAATATTTAACACTTTCTATTATCTTCAGATGGCAACAAAAACCTACTCATAGCCAGCCTGGTGTTTTTTGTTTTTTTTTTACAGGGAGTAAGGAGGGAAGAAGTCTGAAGAGAGTCCCCGGGCAATTTACAAACTTCTAGAAAGCTTACAAAACTGCCCAATAGTTGGAAAGCTGGCCTGCAGGAAAACTGTAAGTTTGACAAAGCAGAAATTTACCAAGAAAACAGCCAAGCTCTTGACAGTCAAGTCTTTTCTATAATTTGTTGCCTAATTTACCAAATCAAACTTATTTCAGTCACTGCCCAATATAATTCCACCATGTGAGGCAAATAGATATTCTTAAATGTTTCCCATTCGAGGCAGGCATTCTCATAAATTGCTAGTAAAGTGTAAAAGTCATCTTTCAAAAATAAAGGCAATAAGCACTGGGGATGTGGTATAGAGGTACGGAACATGCTTGGCATGCACCAGGCCCTGGCTTTGATCCCCAGCACTCCCAAAAAAAAAAAGTTTCCAAAAATAAAGGCAATAAACAATTCACAAACATGGAAGATTCTCAAACTCAGGGAACATGGTATTCAAGACGCTTTCTAAAAACATTTATTGACCATGAAACCCAACAACCATTCAATGATCAAAATGATAAATCATGGTAAAAAAAAAAAAGGTTAACAGTGCATTGATTTAGATTAAATAAGCATGGGGGTAACCAGAGAAAAGTAGAGCTACATAGTTTTAAAAACATAAAACCTAATAAAAAAATAAAATTAAACAAGAAGAAAGCATCTGAAAATGAGTAAGGGACAGAGGGCAAAAGTATTAGATTGTTGAGCATTCATTCAGTGACGCTCAATTCCTCTGACTCCCACCCTCTCAGTGGTTTTCATCTCTTTTCTAAACTCAAAAGAACACAGTCTTATGATAAAGAATAACTTTTCAGAAGATCAGCAATGTCTTTTCCTTTTATTAAATTTAAGTAAAATCAAATTGTACGTTTCACTTTTAAAACTATGTTTTTGTTTTGTTTGAACTCATTCTTCCACAATTATTTCTGCCCATCACTTATGTAACTACCCCTCTATTAATCTCTCTCACTATATGTACAGAGGTATGTCTGAATTGAAGTTAACATAGGTTATTTTCTGGTTGAGTAATGTTTTACTTTCTCCTTTGACCTTTCTTTTGATGAATTCTTCAAAATTAGGATGATATATCAATGACATAAAAATAAAACAGAATTACTTTTCTAATTTATATGGTTTCTATTCCTGAAATGCTTGCCTGACCTGTTTCTCTTATCCCCACCCCCCAACACTCACCAACCTCAGATTCCAACTCAAACACCCCATCAGTCCGCTTCATTCTCTACCCTCCTCTCTCTGGCTGTATCTCAGAAGTTGAATAAAGATTATAGGCCATGCTCCAAGATGAGAGGATGTCTGTATCACCCAGGGAGAGGGACATGGACAGTTACCAAGTACAGTAACGAAGAAACCTCCCATGACTGTAGATAAGAAAATCAGTGGTATTTTAACTAGATGTGTGAATGGAAACTGCCCACGCTGGGAATCCCTGCCACACTTGTTGTCACACCACAATGGTAACATACACCACCACAGACTGAATTTACTGATAGTGAGGCAACTAGACCACTGAGATGTCAAAATGTCACCTCTATTTTCCCATCTCCCTCTCTCAACTCCTCTTTTCTCTCTCTCTCTCTCTGAAAAATTCAATGAATAATTCCTATTAGATAGTTGGAAGAAGAGAGGGCAAGGATATGGGTAGAGGGAAGGACTGGAGTAGCTCATGCCCACAGTTGTAAGTGGACACAGTTTGCTCTGTGGTAGCATTCCAACAATGCATTCTAGTCATAGCAAGCTTATCTGTCACCCCACGAGATCATGAGTTGTCTCCATTTTGTTCATTCCACAGCAGAAATCAATTATCTTGTTTTCCATGGGTCCTATTCCACCTCTTCGTGTCCTCCCCTCTTGAGTATTATAGCAAAAGCTTTAGAAATTGAAATTTTACTATGTTAGATAAGGGATTATCATACCACACAGACTGAGTTTTATAAATAACATTACAGACAATAACAAATATCTATATCCTGGAAGATAGAGGTTTTTTTTAATAAGTGATACATACATATACACAGAGTTTTATCAGTTTGGTTGCAACTCCCAATTTAAGTGCTTACTTCTGAGACAGTTCTTAGTAAAATAACAGACACAGTGGGCTTTGATGCTATGTCCAGCAGATGTGACTCTTCCTACAAGCAGCAGCTAAAAAAAAAAAACAAAACCCAAAATACTAAGAAATCAGAACTAATGTCTGAAAAATAAGGCATAATTATTTAAAATTTGCCCCATTAAATACCAGCCCTACAGGCCTCTCTGTGGAGAGAAAAGTAAGACTCCACATCTTTGGAGTCTTTGGTCATCTTTGGAGGTTTTTGCTCCTACAATCTCTCTTGAAGACATCCTGTAATACATTGTGGCACACTAAAAGCTCTCAGAAATCCTACAGTCATAACATACAACAACAACCACCATGAACCTAAACCTGCTAACTTTGTTGAACTCATTCCAAAGCTATTTGACAATAAAGTCCATTCTTCGAAGCAATACTCACCCATCTATCAACATGCCTTCAGCCTGACAATTCTGCAAGCTTTCAAATTCAATTATTCTCTGAGTCCATAAAATGATTTGCACTCATACCTTTAAAGGTCGGTTTATCCATGATGGACATAACTCAACAAGCACAGACACGACTTCTTGGTTATGAGTCAGGCCAACATCAGCCAGCAATAATAACTCTTGGATACTGTGTTTATAGTTTCCCATCTAGACTTGGGAGGTCTGAGGAGTCACAAGAAACCATGACTGTGGCATAAAGACCATAGCAATTTTCAGAGACTGGAATGTGCTTCTCTGTTTGCCCCATACTCCTTAAGAGTCCCTTTTTGGTTTCTCATTATTCCATATCTCATTTCTATCCAACTTTTCTACTCTCCTCTCTTCTTGCTTTCTGAAGTTTACTACACAGACTCAATCCTTTCTATTGAAATTGCCCTAAAAAGAAATATCTGGATGGGAGAAAGCAAAGCAAAGCATCATTTGGAAGAAAGATGTGCCATTCAAGAAAGTCAAAATCTAGGTTAGATGAATAAATGTCTCAAAAAAAATCTTGTGGCAAATATCTTAGTAATTAAATATTCACACAACTGTTATGTGGGCTTACTTAGAAACATATGTACAAGCAATTAGCATTATATTATCCCAAGCAAACAAGAGACTAGGACCAACACTTAGTATTCACTTAACAAATGTTCTCTGAGCATTTGCTATTGGTCAAGCACAGTTCTAGACACTGGAGATAAAGCAGTGAACTAAATCTGAAACACTATATTACAGATAATATCACAGAGTAATCGAGAAAATTCCGTAATACCAATCTATATGATGGCCCTGGAGAAAATAGTTTCCACATAGAAAAAGACTGACTTTAAGGAGTAATTCAGAACCATATTACAAGGTACAAGAAAAACCTTTGTATCCATGGGAAGGGGATGGAAAAGGCAAGAGACATGTATTTTTGTACCCATCACCTCCCAGGCACTATGCTACATGCTCTTACATATGGTATATTGTTTCTCTTTTGACTTGGGTTTTAAGTCACATTTTATAGTTAAGAATTTTTTTGTTGTCTTTATTTTTATTATCATATTATTGTACTTGGGGTACATTATGACATTTACAAAAGTGCTGAGAGTGTATCTTAGTTAAATTCACCTCTCCATCATTCTCCTTTATTCCCCCTCTCCCCAATTCTTACAATAGTTTCAACAGGACTCATTTTTCCATTTTCATACATGAGTATATAATACTATAGTTAAGAATCTAAGAGTCAGTGGGAAAATTTTGGGAATATGTTTCATTCCATCTAAATCCATACCATTTATATAAGAACAGTGAGGTTAGAGCCAAAACTGAATGCATGGCCACTTCAAAGTCACATTTCTAATGATTCACAATGACAGAGAAAAAAATATCTCAAAGCATACCGGACTGAAGGTAGACATCAACATCACAATGAAAAATAATCTTATCAACTTCGAAGGACTCACTTCCTGATTTTAAAAGTTATGACAATGCTATAGGAATCAAGACAGTGTATACTGCCATAAAGATAGCACATAGATCAGTGAAGTAAGATTGAGAAATCGTCACATTTATTGCCAGCTTATTCTTTTTTAATAAAAAATGAGGCTCTATCATTGCATATGGCTCTGGAGGTAGAAGGTTAAGAACATATCTGTGTTGCCCTCTTGATGGTCTTAGTAGCAAAGATCACATGCAAGAGACAGAGAGAGCATGTGTACATCTATGGTCAATTCTTTTTGTCAAAAGTATTTAGACAATTTAATGTAAGATATTCTTCTAACAAATGGTACTAGAAAACTTGATGTCTACATGCAAAAGGATGAAATTAAAAGTTTCATATCATACTTTAGACAAAAATTAAAGTGTACAAAATGTACCAAAGACCTAAATGTAAGAGCTAAAACTATAAAACTCTTAGGCAAAAACATAGGAGTAACTCTTCCTGATCTTGAATTAGGTAATGGTTTCTTAAATATGACATCTAAGAAACAAGCACCAAAGGGGGAAGAGATATCATCAAAATGAAGAGCTTTTTAACATTAAGTAAATAAAGCTTACCCCTTGGAATGGAAGAAAATACTTGCAGATCATATGTTTGATAAGGGTCTAATATTCAGCATTAAGAATGCTTACAATATAACACTAAAAAGAAAAACACAAAAAACAACCCAATTTTTAAAACTGACAAATAACTATGATATACATTTCTCCAAAGAAGATATAAAAATGCTGAAGAGCACATACAAAATGCTTGCTGCCATGAGCTGTAAGGAAATGCAAATCAAAATCACAATGAGATAATGCTTCATAACCTTTCCAGGTAGCTGTAATTTTAAAAATTAAGAATTAATTAACAGATAATAACGAGTGTTATGGAAGATACTACTGGAAGCTTTTGGTGGGAATGTATGCTTTGGACAAGTCTGATAATTCCTTAAAATGTTAAACATGGGGGTCCTACATGACCCAGCAAGTCCACTTTTACATATGTTCCCAAACATATGGGTGGAATGTTCATAGCAGTTTAATTCATTATCACTAAGAAATAGAAAAGTTCAAATGTCTATCAACCAGTAAATGGATAATAAAAGTAAAGTATCAATGCAATGGAATATTATTCAGCAATAAAAAAGAAATACTAAGTCATCCATCAGTTAAAAAGCCATAAATTTATAGGGACAGAAAGTAGATTATTTGCCAGATCCTGAAAATAGAGAAGTATAGGTTTCTTTTGGGGACCATGGAAATTAGTTAATGTGGTGATGTTTGCATAAGTTTATGAATATACTAAAAAATCCACTGACATATTCTAAAAAGAGTAAAATTTGCAATAAGTGAATTAAATCTCAATTTTTAAGTGACTTTAAAACTCCAATGAGAATATTTTGGTGGTGTCACTGAGACTGCTTTAAAGCAGCGTGCTCAATTGAAAATAAATGGGCAAAACAATATCAACATGGGAGTGTGTGGTTTCAGACCGGTCTATGCAAAACAGACCAAATCTGTACCATCTAGTGAACTCATGGAAAGGAAAGAATGAAGTGGCAAAAGTCAAAGGTCAACGTCAACTGCAGTATGTGGAAACATCCACACAAATTACCACAAGACCTGTCAGCTCTGGCAGTGACATTAATCACCCTGGGACTCACAGATACGTCTTCACTTGAGAGGCTGAGGACAATCATATCCAGACGTGAAACCTGGAGTCCTGTAATCTCAAAGGTTTTTTTCTATCTTAGGAGGTAGCACCAGCTGAAATCTCTAAGTCTATCTAAATGCAATTAGGGGGCCAATTAAAACCCAAATCTGGGTCTGATGTTAAAATGACCTTCCCTATTCAAAACAATTGGTGGATCTTTGTTGTGTACACTTGCTTTACATTTAGCAGTGACTTTGGCCCTTTTTTTTAAGTTACAAAAATCAGACACTCAGAAATACCACCACATAGATTAAAATAGATACCCTCATGTACACACATATTCCCACAAACCACACGTCACAAGTCAAAAGAACACAAGCTAATAAAAAGTCTAAATTCTATCGTCTGCAGTCAAAACTGCAAGATAAATAGAGCAAGCAAAGATAATTCCAACTTTTGAGGCGTTATGTTCAAAAAGGTTATTGTAAAAAGCTATTTAAAACTACTTAAAATCCTTTTTTTTTTTTTCTCATAGACAACTGTTAGCTTGTGGTCACGTATCCAGGCCAGCCCAGAGAAGCCGGTGAAATGCACTTGAAGCACAGTGTTAAAGATATCTCTTTCAAGGGTAATGCCTGTCAAGTTCAACTCCACACTATAGCTCAGAAATGGCAACATCCACCTGTAACATCCAGAAGTAATCAGAGCCCTCTGTGGTCCCACCTCACCCCAGATCCCCTAAGCTGGTGGACAGGTACAAGGCATGGAGCACATTGCAGATTCCACCCACTCCCATTCAGACCTATGAATCCCTCACAAGGAATCACTAAGCCTGGGAAGGCCTGTCGCCTTTTTTGCTACTATCCAGAAGTTCTAATTCAGTACATTTCTGCCTACTTGGAAATGAAAACAAACAAGAGATTACATTATTGAATATTTGAAGAGCAACATTCATTCATACAGAACTTGAATTCATTCAAATTACTGGACTTTTCAAAAGACATATTTCCTGTGGAAGATACGTGAAAAGTAGACTTGGAAATGTCATTGACTTCCAGCAACTTCTCAGAATCGCCTATGGCCCATACAGGTGCCATGTTCTCACTGTCATCACGTCCAGCATCCAGCGAAGAGGCTGACACATAGCGGCCCCTCGGAAACACTTGCTTTACCGTCTTTAGAATTATGGGTGTGATTTTTATTCAACATTATAATTTACATACGTTGTGGTGGGGATTAACCTAGCTTCAGAAAAGATCATTTAGGTGAGAGACAGAACAATAGATGGCTAGCAGACAATGATAACTATCTACCAACACTGTACCATCTGGACTGTGTTATGGACAGTCCAACAGGAAGCAATGAGGTAGATGGTGGGGGGAGGTGGGGGGGGGACACAAACTTTGGTGCAAAAAAGACAGGCCTGCCCTTACTAGCGATGTCTCCTTGAAGCCACCTATCTGCCTCCTTATACCCTGATTTCCTCAACCCAGGATCAATTCCCCCAGCAGGGAACAGTGTGGTTGAGTAACCAGAGATTTTCAGTGACTACCTTGGAACTTTTAGGGTTTGGCTCCATAAACATGCATCTTTCATTAAACAATTAAAGAAATAAAATGTATCACATAATTCATTATTACAACAAAGTCCAAGTGAAGCTGGGAAGGGCATAATAATGCCAGGCTCCTCTCCCGAACCCTCTTCCCACTATCTCTGTGTCCCACTCCTGGTTCTCCTCTGACTTCCACTGAGCTGCCAGCTCTGCCCTGGTCCCTAGGCTGACATCATTCTAGCCTGACCACCTGCTTCTGACTCACAGCCTTACTGTCAACCCTAATATTTGTGCCAAATCCTTCAGCCTGGCTTCAAGTTTTCAGGTCAAGGATCTCTGGCCACTAGTCTTCTCTACCCCACTCTGGGTGAGTAAAAGTGATAGATCACTTGCCTCAGGGAACCACAGGGCCACTGTGGAATTCAAAACAAGCTTATTACCAATGCAGGAAAAAAACCTCCTTACAGTTTAGGAGCAGAATAAAAGAAAGAAAAACATCAGCGATACCATACAGTATAACCACCAACACAAACATGGCATCAGAGATGGGCACAATTAAAGAGACTTTCCTCCCTTTAGAAGAGAAAACCTGACACCACCCATGGCAAAGATGACTAGGAGGTGAACACAGATGCACTGTGCACAGGGTGCAGGTGCTGAGCTCTCCCCAAGCTGCAGGAAAAGCAGGCAAGGTCCTCGTCCTGCAATGGTGCTTAGAAGAGTGGTCTTCTCCCCCAGCTCCTGCACCCACATACAGCCTCTCCCACTCTGTGGGTGGGCCCTGTGATCCCTGGCCACCAGGGTGACCCCAAAGCAAGGGCAGCCCCTGTGCCAAGCTAGGTGAACAAGGGGAACTGGGTAGACTCTGACGACCATTGACCTTAGAGGACAGGTAGAACCGCAGGGGCAGCTATTTCTAGTCATGTGCAGGACAACAGAGATAAGGATGGAATAACACAGATGAGAAGGGGGGTGGGTGGGGGGGAGGGAAGGGAGGAGAGAGGGAGGAAAGAAGGAGGAAAAGATGAGAGACTCAAAGAAATGCAGAGTGAGGCACACACAGAGACACTCTTAGAAAGGCAGAGGCCAACAAAGCAACAGGGAGAGCCACCCAGGATGAAGAGCCTGAAGACTTAAGACAGCCTGAAGGGCAGAAGAAAACGTGCCAGGCTTTCTGTCTGCCATGTTCCAGGACAACAAGTCATAGCAGTGCTTCCTGCTGCCTGCCTGAAGCTCTCTGAGCTGCCCTCTTCCCATCTCCCACCCACGTTTTAATAAAACCCTCTCTTATTTGATCCCATTTCAGATACTATTTTTCACTTATGAAATTTAGAAAAATAATTTTAAAAATCAACACCCAGTGAGAAAAAAAGACTGGCAATGTTAACACATAGTAGAAGGCAGTATGAATTGGTAAACATATTTGGGAAACTTATTTAGCTATCATTATCAAAATGTTATAAAATATTCTTACCTTTTGACTCAATATTTATAATAGAAGGGAAAGTATATATACAACCTCAATGTTCAATGGTAGAGGTTTTGCCTCTAGGCAATTTAAAACCAGAATGCATTTCACACAGTGAATAATACTGCCCCTCAAAATGTTTATGGTTTAAAAAATGCTAAATATAAAAGTGAATAGAACTATGTAAAAATGCACATCAAAAAAGAAAGCAAGCTGGGCACAGGTGGCTTGTACCTGTCATCCCAAGCTATTCGGGAGGCTAAGATTAGCAGGATCAAGGTTCTAGGCCAGCCTAGGCAAAAAGTTCACAAGACCCTGTCTCAAAATAAAAGGCTAGTTGTGATGGCATGTGGCTGTCATCCCAACTACCACAAGTATAAATAGGAAGATCACAGTCCAGGCCCACCTGAGCAAAAAGTGAGACCTTATCTCCAAAATAATCAGACCAAAAAGGGCTAGGCAAGTGGCTCAAGTAGTAGAGCACTCAAGTAGTAGAGCACTTGCCTAGTAAGTGTGAGGCCCTGAGTTCAAACCCCAGTACAACCAAAATAATAATAATAATAATTAAAAAAAAAAGAAAGAAGAAAATACACAAAGACATGACAGGAGGCTATATATGGTCTCCCCCTTATTAATTTTCTGAATTTTCAACATTTATATAATGAAAATATATTCCAAATGTTATATTTACTTACTTTTAAAATAAAAGTAGAAAAAAAGCAGTGAGGGTCTATCCCTTATACACTTTTTTTTTTTTTATGTTGGGAACAGAAGCCGGGGGCACATGCTCTCCCACAGAGCAACACGTCCAGCCCCCATACACTTCTGTACTTGTTTTTCCGAAGTTCTGACTTTCTTACCCAGCATGGTACCCAGTGTGGATTTCTACACACAATTACTAACTCTAAGATCAGCAATTCTCCTGTTAAGCTTTTTCCCAATATTACCATGGTGACATTTATGTATTAAACATTTCCTCCACGCCTGCCCACTTTGTTCAAGGCCAAGTTTACTCACTGATGGGACAACTTTTCACTTTCTGAGACAGCAGATTCCGTTTTTAAATGTTTTGGTAACGTCGATTATCTCTGACTTAATAAGCTATCCTGTGTTCCAAATGAGCAGCTGACCAATCCAATCGTTGTCAGAAGGCCATGCGGTGCCAGGAGGCCCCCCTTTTCTGGCAAGATATTTAGACCTACAGCTGCTCAGGGTTCTGCACAGGAGTTATCTGCTCTGGCTCAGGGTGCCTATTTAATTTCCTTCCTCTTATGAGTGTCCTCTTTTTCATTTTTGTCTATGTGTGTGTATGCAGAGGAGACAAAGGAGCAGACACTGCAGTTCCTCATTTTTATGTCTTCTGGTCTTTACAATGTAAGGGCACAGTGGAACTATACATATAATTAACATTTTAAAATGTTATTAAGGATTACTAAACGGCATGACTACAGTTAAGTATGTTAAGTATACATTACGTGAGCACAGTGTTGGTCTTTGCTGACTTACAGCCACAATAATGAGCTCCCTTCAGTGAGCCTTTCCAACATAAAGCCCAGGAACACCTGCAGATGTAAAGGCAAGAGCTTCCAGGCAGACGTGGGTGTGTTTATCTCACTTGGTGATTTCTTGTCCAATCCTGAACACTGGGGATATCTCCTATGTGTAGTATGCATGACTGGGTGACTTTAAGAAGAGGAGAAATATCCCAGTTCCAGCCCAAGTACTCAAGGGCCCAGTGTAGAATTCCCATCTTACCTTGCTGGCCCTTTGTTTAATAAAAAAAAAAAAACCTGTCCCCTCCCAAGTGGCCTGCTTTAAAGCAACAGGTGCTAACATGTTTCATGTGAGTTCTGCAAGAATGACTTTCCTTCCAAGCTAAAGCAAGGGGGAAAATCCTTCCTGCAAGAGCTTTCTCTAGCTTCTCAGGGGAAAATGCATTCAGCAGTTTCTATGCATAGAGGAACATTTCACTGCTTTTCTCTATTCTCTTTGTAGCCAACAGAATCGTGGGCCTATAGCAGAAAAGCAGGAATCAAAGTGGTTTTGCTAAAAAAGTGTTTAAGCAGATTTTCTCCTTTGTACCTTAATGTTGATAGAGTTCAGAGTCATGGCTGGTTTGACTGTTAGCAGCTCAGTCAGGCAGGTGCCTGTAGGAGCAAATTCCAGTATTTAATGCACCTTCAAAGTGTCCCTTCTTTTGGCTACTGCTAAAACCTTTTTGAGAAAAGAAGCAAAGTGTGCCAAGAAATATTCATGTCTGCCTTTTTTCCTTCTTGAACTATGACATTAAACTGAGCGTGCTCAGTAAAGTACATCTTGAATTCATATGTACCACCTCCCAATGTGCTTCCCATATGAACATATGTAGGCTTCTTTTGTTCAAGGAAGGAATCACTTTGGAAATAGCTCCCATACTCCCCTACTGCAAGGAATAAATCTTCCTCCACTTTTATCACTTGGTTATGCTTATTTAGGCTTTACATTCACCAAGATGTGAACCCACTGCATTCATTTATACAACTCCCTAGCTATTCTTTTACCCATATCTGTGACATGGAAAAGGATGTGTAGAATAGCTACCTTGAAGCAGGATAGCATACCTGAAGTGAGAAAGGTAAAGATTATTACATTTCAAAAAATAATCCTAAATAACTAGAGAGGGAAGCCTCAGTTTGCAACGGTGTGATAAAGACACAGACACAACTAACTATTAGGTGGGCTCCCACAACAGTGTATGCCAGTGGCAAGTGGAGCCTATCATTTAACAATTACCCTGTAGGTGTTCTGAATTGAGGAAACCGAGAGTGACCTATTTGCATCCACAGAAGCAGTATTGATAAGGCTACCCCACTGTATACAAAGCATTCCAGTCTTCAGTTTGAACAAGTTAGGTCATGTAATGCTTAAATTTCTTCAGTGGACATTCATTACAAGGAGCAGATAATCTAGCTGCACCTTATCTATGGATATTTTGAAGAAAACTACATGCCCTGGTCCTCTTTCTAGTTCAACTGTCCTGGGATCTAGGAATGAACCTTTTTTAAATAAAAAGTTTGTAAGGTGATTCAAATGCACAGTACTGAGGACTACCAACTTACAAGAGGAAGTCTGGGGTCCTCTGTGCTAAACACAAGCATCAGTTCCCATAACTACACATTTCACATTTCACCTCCCAGAACACGAGTCCAGCTGCAGATCCTCACAACCTGTCTCAGGTCCTTTGAAGCAGCCATCCACCCTTCATTTGTGGGCATAGCAGGGGGGCCATGCTGTAGCTCAAAGGACAGAGGCCAAGTATCCATTCCTTTTAGCATCCCCAGGCGGAAGCCTACCAGGTTGCCCTCACACACATTTTATTCTCACAACCATATTTATTATTATAAAGATGTTTGTTTGTGGACTGGGGGTGTGGCTAACTGGCAGAACACCTGCCTGACAAGAGCAAGGCCCTGAGTTCAAACTGCAGGAACACCAAAAAAAAAAAAAAATTGTTTGCATGTCTGCATCCTCACTGAATTCTAAGCTCCTGAAGGACAGACACTGTTCTTTTTACCTCTAGACGCTGCTGTCTAGCAAAACCTGTGGCAGGTGATTTGATAGGTACTCAATAAATACTCCATCAACACATCCATGTGAAAGAAGTACAGCCCAACATGGCAACAACAAAGGCTGCTGGCATTGTTTGTTTTTTAAGTTGGGCAAAAGAAAACTGGAATGGATATAGTCATGAGTTTTTATTCAAGTGGATTTTCTGTGGTGAGGCTCAGGTTCCACAAGTTCCTCCATCACCCTCAAGGCCACAGCAAGAGAAAGTTTTGAGGGACCACACACTCAGCAAGAGACAAGGCTGCTTCCCGCTCATGTCTGGAACTCACTGGAAGGAGCCTTGCCTGCTTTCAATCCTAGTCCTTGACATACCTGAGAGAAAACTTTGAAGCAAGAAGCTGGCTGGGGAATTGGCAAAATGCAGATATATTTTATGTGCAGTTTAGAGTTTTGTGAATAGCATTTTTCTAACCTACAGGCTGACAGGACTTAAAATGTGACTCAGAACACCAACTGTGATGCCAACGTTTTTATTTTTAGACTTTTTAACAGAGAATATGGCAATAAATTCAACCCACTCAGTCTACAAATCCTCTATACTTCCTTCTAGAGAACAGAAGAGCAGTTGGCATTTCTTGGGTATTATTTTATTTGCATATATAGTTATGCTAGTAAAATTTTGGTAACTAAAGAATTAATAACTGAAGCTCTAAGTGATTCCCATGGTTGCTGCTTAGCTGGCAAAAATCCACAGGCACAGAAGTAACTTGCTCATGGAACTGTGGATGGGCAGATTGTTCAGTCCCACTGTCATATGTTGGCTTGTAGTTTAATCTGCTTAAACACGGAGCAGGGGGACAGTGACAGAAGGACCACAGTTCTAAGAGAGAAAATGGAATCAGAGAAAATTCAATGATATAGTAAAAATACTTTATGCACTATACCAACTATGGTTTGCTATTCAACACCTTAGCACCATCAAGAAAGGAAATTCCAGAGTCTTTGCTCCCATTTCCTGCATGGGGAACAGGAAATGCTTCTCTCTTTCTCCCACCCCCAGCTTCTCCATACTTTATCCTGTTGTACTAAAATAAATACTGTTAAAACTTCTTTAAGGAAAAAAAGAAAGAAAGAAAGGAGATTCAATTCAATGTAAGGTGCTCTCTATGTTATCCTAACTCTTTTTTTGAAATCATCCTTATTGAGGTCTAATTCATTTAATAAAGTGTACCCCTCTTAAGTGTACAGTTTGATGAGCTTGGAACAAATGTACACATCCATATAATGACCATGGACCATATCCTCCCCCAGAAAGTGCCTCGTGCTCTTTTGCATCAACTATGACACTCATTCCTCTGATTTCTATTACTGCTGATGAATGTGACTTGTTCTAGGGCTTCATAAAAATGGAACAGTACAATATATAAAACAGTCTGGCTATTAATATACATAGATATGAATTGTTTCCAGTTTTTAATGAAGCTGCTATGAATATTTATTTCTTAGGTAAATCTGTAGGAGCAGAAATTTAGCCATTGGATGTGTTTTATAAATTGCAAATTGCTCTCCAAAGTGGATGTAACTTTTTATACTCCCATCACCAGGTCTGACAGCTCCAGTTGCCCCAAACTCAAGGCAACACTGGTATTTCAGTCTTTTAAATTTAGTCATGCTGGTGGGTGTGTAGGTGTACCTAACTGGAGGTTAATTTACAAGGTACAAAACCTGTTTCATTCAACTTTTTCCTCATTCTGTGGAACACCAGCAATAAGGTAGAATGAAAAATCAATGGGTCAGGGTCTAGAGTATTGAATTTTATCACCAACGTTCTTACTAAATAGCCATATAGGCTATAAAGATGACCTATCTCACCTCATTTTGATAAAATGGTTAAGTTGGACCAAATGATACTGAAATTTTTGTTCTAAATTAAGATGAACATAAATCAGTTTTGTTAAAAGCATTGTAGACCCTTTCACAGGTATTATTTTTGTGCAATGTCCCACAATTTTAAAGAGAACTTGCATGTGTCCTATTTAATGCCAAAGGAATAATTTTCTGTAAAACACACACACACACACACACACACACACACAAAGAACCCATCAATAGAAGAGACTGCATTCAATGTAAGGCACTCCCCTTTCCCTGCTTCAGAGCTAGTTTGCCAAATAACTAACCTTAATGCATTCCTTTTTGAAGTCATCTGAGTTTAATAGCAGCTATTAAAAACCTTTCTGATTCAAAATGCGTAAAGAATCACTTTTGGTCATTTATATTTTACTTCAAATTCTACAGGTGATTCAATAAGCAAATCTTTGGATTTAATTTAATTTCTTTTTCTTTTTTTTGCAGTACCGGGGTTTGAAGTCAGAGCCTTCACCTTGAGCCACTCCAACTAGCCCTATTTTTGTGATGAGTTTTTCTGAGATAGGGTCTCACAAACTATTTGCCCAGGCTGGCTTCAAACCATGATCCTTCTGAGTAACTAGGATTACAGGCATGAGTCACCAGCACCTGGCTTCATTTCTTTTTTGCTGCATGCCTATGTAACATTGTTTTACTATTGGTAAGCCTCATATCTGGCAAATCCCAAAACTAAGCAAATCCCAAAAGTTAGCTCTCATGTGTTTGGGTTTCCATAAGGCCAGGTAAGAGTAAAGGAGAAGGCAAAGTCACTGATAATGGAAGGGAACTATTGTGCATTCTTTATGAGGGAACTTAAGGCATTAGAAAGGTAAACCATGATCAAAGACGAGGGAGAAATGCATGATAAAACACTGAAGGAAATTAGTTTTTTCAGTTTGAAAGAAATATGTAGTGAAAAGAAAATTACAAATAAAACATCTGGTGTTTGTGGGAATAGTAGGGAAAACTCAATACTTTTTATCTTCAATTCCTGTCTAAACAAACAAATTATATATTGCCTATCCAAGATTCAGATTACACTTAACAAAGGTTTCCCATATCTTGTTCTAAAGATATCTCATAATATGCCAGTGAAATAGAATAAACCTTTTATCACTGACAGCAAAAAAGACATGGGTCTCAGTGGGAGGTCTATTTCAATATGAATGGGGAGCTGAGCTGCTGCTAAAAAAAGATCACATATTAAGAAATATACACAGAAAACTTCCAAGGGCCTTTTATCTATGGGGAAAATGGAAAGTAATCCACCGGCCATCAACTCAGTTGGTCATTACCTTTCCTGCATCACTAACCTCTTGAAAATCTAATGAAACTCATGGTCCAGTCTTTCCAGAAAAATGATCAGAGGCCTAAGGGGTCCAGCTCTCTGAAGGCCTGATGTGGAGCCTTTAAAAGATGAGGGACCTAGGACCATTTATTTGTTTATTTATTTTGAGGCAGGGTCTTGCTACATAGCCCAAGCTGGCCTCAAACTCAGGATCCTTCTGCTTCACTCTCTGGAGTAGGTAAGATTACAGATGAGTGCCACCATGCCTAGTTTGGGACCTAGATTTAGAGGAATTCACCAGTGAGAATTTCTGCTAAGAAAACTTCAACTATAACCAATATCCAAAACTAAGAAAGCAAATTTCTACCTGGTCCAAATGCCAAAATCAAACATGGTAGAATGTGAAGATGACATTTTTAAATTTCAAAAATTACTTAACATTCTCACAGGAAGTACATGTTCAGAGGCAGAGAATGAGCTGTGGGAAGACAAAATGCCCCCAGACACCCATCCCTAACCATCACTTCCTTCACATCAGGGTGAACTGACATGTTTGAACAGTCATTTGGATGCGTGGTGCCAAAATCTCCCATTTCCACCAATAGGCTTGCTCTAAAAGGAGGTATTCACTGTGAGATATTGAGGGAAGAAAGCACCTGGCTAGAAAAATGCACAGGCTGAAAAATGTGGTTTAATTTGGAAAAGTTCAGAACTATAGGTGGAAAGAGATAATTTGGGAATTTTGGGTGTAAGACAGGTGCCTGTGGTAGGCAGTACCCAAACATATCCATATCTTAACCCCCAGAACCACTGAATTCTACCTCATATGGCAAAAGGGACTCGGCAGACACAATTAAGTTAAACGCTGGAAATGGGAAGATTTTTCTGGCTTATCCAGTAGGCAGGATCTAATCATAGGATCCTTTAAGAGGGAGGCAGGAGATTGGCTTTAGGCAGTGTGATGATGGTAGCAAGAAAGAAAAGGGGGTGTGTGAAAGGAGGCCATCAACCAAGGAACACAGTAGTCTCTACAGGATAGAGAAAAAGCAAGGCATGGATTCTGCTTCAGAGCCTGCTCACACCTGAGTTTAGGCATCTGCCCTCCACAGCCATGAAAGTATAAAGTTGTGTTGTTTTAAGTCATTAGGTTAATTTGTTACAGCAGCAGTAGAAGACAAATTACACTTTTCTTCATTAAGGAGGAAAGAAAAGTATGAAACAACATGGGAAAAGTATTTTCTGAGGAACAACAAAACTTCTACCAATGAGACAGAATAACTCAAATGTGGGTGGCTCTGAGCGAGCAAGCAAGGAGGCTATGTGGCTTAATAGATAAACCCCAGGAATTTGAAAACCCAGGGTTTTGTCCACTCTCTTCCACATATAGTGACATGGCATTAGGCGAGCACAACCTCTTTGGGTCTCAGTGACTGAAAGAAAACATTTAGACTAGATGAATTATAATGTCTCCTAACAAAGGTCAAAGGATGAATTCTAAGCCATGATTGGTTTTCTCATCAGCCAATTTGTCCATGCCTTATCTTAATCAATCCTAAATATTACTCTGTGAGGTTGGGCACATCCCTCCCAGCTTAAAGCTTTGGCAAGCAAAGCTTGACGTGGTTACCTCATTTGCCCCTATCACTAGGATTTGATTGTAGGCCACCATCTCACCCCAGTATGATGCTGCCTTTCCTGGCCAAGAACACACTGTAGGCCATGGACTTGCGATAGATTTGAAGTCAACAGTAGGTGAACACCACCAACACAAACCAGAATCATAAATATGCTAGAGAAAAGGAAAAGGATAAGGGGTGCTATGGCATGAATACCTATCTTCCCATATATTGAAAACTTATCACCAATTTTATGGCAACGGGAGATGGGTCTTTGGGAAATGATGAGGTCATGAAGGCAAAGCCCTAAAGAACAGGATTAGTGCCTTTATAAAAGAGGCCCCAGACCTCTGCCTTGGCCACTCCAAGGGACAGAGTAAGAAGGCACCAGGTATGATCAGGAAACAAACCCTCATCAGACACCAACCCTGCCAGCACTTTGATCTTGAATTTTCTAGTCTCCAGAACTGTGAGAAATACATTTTTGTTCTTTAAAAGTCTTTCAGTGTTTTGCTATAGCATCCAAACTAAAAACAAACTGCCTTATATTCAAGTATTTTAGATGCCCAGACATTCACGAATGACATTTCTGACATCACTTTTTAAAACAAAAGAAACATTTCAGAGCACAAAGTGGCCCCAAGCAGGCAGACACCCTGCTGTTCTGAGGTAGGATGGTGCATTAGGAACCAGTCAACTGTCTTCCTTTCATGTTCAAATTCTACACCGGACCTGATGCCGCTGCAGCAACTCCAGGCTTCACGGTTCACAGGAGGAGAATGGAAAAGGCTGCTGCCCAAAATAGTTTAATAAGGCCAGCAGTGATTCACAGAGTAATAACAGGCCAAGCCAGCAGACGCCTGCAAACTGGGGCCCAGCTGAGAGGGGTTTCACTGCTCAAGGTTAAAATGGAGACTAAAGAGAACAGGGACATCCAGTTACACATGTTCAAGGGCACAAGATCATTAATACTACCTGCAAATTCCCCAAAAGGAGTGGAAATGAAGCATTTCAGCTTGAGAATTTATTAACACTGTTCTAGGGTCAAAAAGAACAGACCTACAAAGGTGAAAAGCAACCATGCAAATACACTTTAGAACATTTTCTCTCCCAGTGAGCTGATTTGGTCCTCAAGTCTACTGAGTAATTGTAAGTGCATAATGATATCTTAAATTTATGAATAGTTATGAAGAAGCAAAATATGAGAACAAAAACACCCAAGAAACAGTAAGGACACTGACATTCATAGGTCAGTTTGGGTATTAGCACAAACTACCTCCACCCAGCAAAATGAACACTCACAGCATTAATCACATTTCTTTCTGATTCTACTTCTATTTCCAATGAAACCCAATCGTTGAACAAATCTTTAAGCTTGTTATCTAAAAGACAAAGAATATGTGCTTCTGTATAATTCATCTTAAATTCTACCTGAGGTAAGTATTTGCTATGCTTCCAGTTTTGATTAGAAGCTGATGTTTAAATAATTAATTATGAGAAGAGTAAACTGATGGGTAGTCCACCAAGTTAATAACCATCTACTTTTACTGTCAAAAATTGGAATTTCAGTCAAATAAACAGTGAAGCATACCCTTAAAGATATTCACAAGCATTACATACAGCACAAATAGAAAGGGTAAAACAATAAAAATTTGTTGGCATTGTATCAGTTTAGTCTATAAATAGCCCCAGGGATAAAAATAAGAAAAGCAAAGTCTGAAAGAGGAAGGGACAGAATGTGATGGAGTTTATCGAGAATGCAGATCAACCCTGTATGTAAGAAGTCTAAAATGGAACCAGAAAAAGTTAATTTTCTCAACTGGAACCAAGAGTTAAAACTTGGAAGTGATGCAAAGTAAGGTCATACAGGAGCAGCTATTTATTTGAAATGTTAAATCTTACCACTTCAATACAGGCTTCATTTGAAAAACACTGGTGTCAATCATCTTAATAAATTTTTATTAAAAAATTACACTGATGAACACAGCATGCTCAACACTCATCTTATTGACGAGTCTAAGTCTTCTTTGCTGGATGTCTGAGAAGCGGTAATCTTTTCATTATAACCCTTTCATGTGTTTGAGTTATAAACTTTGATGACAAATAATCAAGTGCCTTGGATCAAAGACACAATCTTCAGTAAAAGAATAGAAGAAATTGAGCACTTACCAACAAAACACCTTCATCACCTACAGAGAACACACCTGCTGTGCCCAAATGGAATACAACTCTCATATAATGCGTGATTTATCAAAAACATATCTACCTTTTGGTCCCCAACCACTGAAGAGTAGAATAAAGTACATTATGGTGTCAGCTGGTACCCAAGTCTTCACAAAATCAGATTCAGTATTAGGATGAACAATACCAGAGAAACAGCATAACTGCTCAAATGGCTTTATCCTCTAGATGAAGACTGTAAAACTGAGTTTGCCATAGAGCTTACCTTTGAGTGAAGCTTTTCCAGGCATATTTCACCCTTTAGAATCAATGCCTGGGTTGTATTTAGGCTAACTTTCACTTATGTCGTCTATTCCTTGGCTCAGGGTCCAACGTCCTTGGACTTTTGGCAACAGGCAGATGGGAAGGCCAGAAATGACTTTGTTGACATGGCTTCTTTTGGGGGGGAGGTGACTTAATTATGCCTATTCCATGAGTTTGTTTCATTTTATGCAATGTATGATCTTAGAAGTTGTACGGTCTTTGGAAATGAATTGCAAGACACTTGTGAAAAATAGTACAAAGTTGCTTATCACTAAGTTGTTTGTACTAGTAAAAAAAACTAGAAAATACCTAAATGAATAGAAAGTTGGTTAATAATTCATGGCACACTATACAATAATTTATAGATATCACATTCATTAAAATAATAAAGCAGATATAAGGGAGATTTTATAACTTAAAAAAAATTATAGATTCACAGGTGGTTGTAAAAAATAGTGCAGAGAAAACCAGTCCACCCTTTACCCAGCACCTACCAATGGTGGCATCTTACATGAACTATGGCCAAAAATTGGGAATTAATATTGGGCACAATATAGTTAACTACAACAGAGTTTGCTAAGGTTAAAGTAAACTTCAGAGCTTACTCGGAAACTCACCAGTTTTTACATGCACTCATTTGTGCCTATGTGTGTGCTTGTCTTGTGTAGTCTATAAAACTGTATAATATATAAAGAGATTTATGTAGCTCCACCACAACCATGATACAGAATAGTTTCATCATCATGAAGAAGCAGTGCTAGAAATGTCCTATCTCTTGACCTAGGAAGGGGTTACGCTGTATTCTTAAGATTTACACAATACAGAGTACCAATTCCTCCTGAATTTAAAAAGAACGATGATGAAGCTCTATTAGTTGACACATGAATTCAGATTTTTTGAAAAAGATACAACAACATGCATAGAATGATCACTTTTTCAGTATGTATCCAGGGGAGGAAAGAGTCCCCAAAACACTGACATTTCATTTTCTTCTGTAAATTCTATTTCATGTCTTCTGATAGTTATATTTATAACCAATAAGAATTACCTTAATAATGCAGAAGAAAATATCACAAAAAGGTCTTTATAGTCTCAAAAAAGGAATCTGTTGTCACCACTTAATTCATTCTTCAGTATCTAGTGGCTGAGAAGCTAACTTGAATGCTTCTAGCACAATCATTTTTATTGCTCCCCTAAAATACAACTTCTACCACCTTTATAGTGAAGGGCCCTTATGCTGCTGGTCTAGTAAAAGATGAAATTGAAAAAGTCCTCCCTGTGAAACTCACTGTGTTGGAGTATAGAAGCAATTTCAAAGGAAGCCCAGACAGTGGGAACAGGCTATAATTTAGGACTAACTTTTCCTCTCACTATTTACAAGAATACATTCTGTCAGTACAACTTTAACAACCAGAAACTATGTGCTAAAATCAAGAAAAGATGCTTCAGGACCTCAAGATGTATAAAACCAAGATCCTGGTCTGAATGAGGTCAAAACTATAATACAATGAGCCAAGTTCTTATACCTCCACTGAAAATAAATTCCAAGAATATACAGACTAGCAAACAAACAACTCTGTCTAGAATGGGAAAGCAGGAGGATTCTAGAGAAAGGAAGACCATGGCTCTTCAACTTGAAAGCTTGTATTTTGACTTTTGGCATGTGAAAGGGAGAAAGTGGGAGTATACAAAGGTAATTTCAGTGACAAGTCACTGCCTGTGGGCACAGGGACTTTGGGTGCTTGCTGAAGAACAGTTGGGTAGTACAGGTCCAGGAAGATGTGAAGGGGATGATTCTGGAAATGATCCTGAATTCTGCCTTATCCTTCATGCAGTAGGAAACTCAAGGGTTTTAATCAGAACTAGATTGGTAGTATATCAAAACTGAGTTGAAATGGGAGAAGAAAATAGGAGGGATAAATGATGGAGCTCTTAACAGTATATCAAATATAATCCATGGAATAGGATGCGGACAGTGAGGAAGAGAGAGGAAAACTATGCAACTATGCTCTGCTAGAGTAACAAGAATAGAAATACCTGTCAGGATATGTATTTACTTGCAATTAACAGACACCCACCCTCCCACGAATGGTGACTTAAATAAATAAGGGCTTACTTTGCTACCATGGTCTAAATGTTTGTGTACCTCCCAAGTTTATATACTGAAACCTAATCACCAAAGTTGATGACATTAGAAAGTGAGGCCTTTAGGAAGAATTTGTGAATAGGATTAGTGCCCTTATAAAAGAGACCCAAGTAAGCTGTTTTGCTCTTAAAACAGAAAGCATGATCTACGAAGTAGGAAGTTCCCACCAGACATTGAATCTGCCACACCTTAATGGTGAACTTCCTGGCTCCAATACAAAGAATGATAAACTTCTGTTTTTATAAATTACCCACTTTTACAGTATTCTGTTAAAGCAGCCTGAATTAAGACACTTGCCATGTAAAAATCCAGGAGTAGACATTCCAAAATGGACATGGTAGATCCATGGGTATAAAGAACTAGCATCCTTCTACTCCACCTTCCATCCTCAAGAGCAACACAGCATCCAAAATAGCATCTGAAACTCTGGTCATTGTTCAAATCTTAAGGCCAGAAAAAGGGAAAAATCAACATGCAAGAGAACATGCCTCCTAGCTGAACAGCTTTCTTCTTACTAGTCTTCTGGAAGTCTCATATGATAATCCCAAGTCATGCACAGGCCAGATTTTTGTCACATAGCCACATCTAGCTGCAAGGGAAACTAGATTATGAGGTATTTTATTGCTATTGTTGTGTTTGTTTTTTGAGAGCAAGAAAAAGAAATGATTCTGTTCTAAGGAAAAAGGCACAAAATAGGATATAAAAGTACTTGCCATACTAAATAATGCAAATAATTAAGATATAAAACACAAGAACAAGTAAGAAGAAATGAAACACAGGAACGGGAGGTCAATGGATATAAAGTTTTAAGAATCCTCAGCATACAGAAATCAGATGAAATCATAGAAATGACTGAGATCGTCCAAGGCTACCGCCACTGAGCAAGAACAGCCAGTGAGGTCTATGTAACAAGAAAGTCAAGATTTACGAGGAAGAAAGAGTAAAAGTCAATGAAAAGAATCAGGACATGGACAATATTTACAGAAGGAAGAAAATCATTCTCCAAATTCAAGAGGACAAAGTCTTCAGGAAGGAGGAGCTGATTGTGGAAGCTACTGGTCACTGTCTGCCCAGCAGTCATTCTCTCTGTGCTTCTTGGCTCCAATTTTGGTTCCAAAATTTCAATTTTGTTCAATTATTGGGAAGCTATGTCCTTGAGAGGAGCATAGGTTCTTTTCCTACCCCAGGCTGTAAATCTGGACAATTGTAAGCCTGTTAGATAAGCTCATGCTCCCTCCTACTGATTAGCTTAGGCAAGTGCATATGATATAATTCTGGCCAATGGGACTCTAGGGAATGTTTGGAGGAATAAGGTTAACATGCTGATGAGGGCAGGGAGGAAGAACTAAATAAACTAGATCCATTATAATGATAATGATAACATTATCAAGACAATGAATTAAGTCAATTTGGTCCTGCCCTAATTCCAGACTTGTTTAATGTAGCCTCTCCAATTTGAGTTTCCTGCTACTTGCATCCAGAACCATCCTAATAGTCAATAGTATCAGAAGTTACTGATAGGTCAAGGAGGCCTTGAGAGATACAGAATGGAATGAGGATACAGAATGGAATGGCCCAGTTCAATCACCAAGAAGGAGAAGATATCCATACCTCAAGGGGCTATAAATAAAGTTTGGAGGATTTCTTCCTAGTAACCTCTGTGTCTAGATAAAATGGAGACAAATGTAAAGGCTGAAAATGAGAATGTGAAAGGAAGCTGTGCTTCTAAAGTTAATAAAAGAGGTGCTACAGCTGTGGAGAAGGGTGGAAACTTTTGATCTGCAAAAGATTTCCAAGTAGTATCACAGGGTTCTGTTAATATTACAATCATAAATTTTTAAGAGTCAATAATCAGAGTGATAGAGTGAGTACAAGGACAGGAGAAGATGACAGTTAAGTTGAAGCTGAGGTAGAGGAGACATGAGTAGGGAAGGTTAGGGGGTAGGATCGGTGACAGATCACCAAAAGACTGACTGCACAGTCCAGTCACATCAGAGAACCATAGACCAGACAGATAGAAAAAAGGGTGCAGATCAAGGGAATCCATTCACAGAGCACCTGAAGACCAGGTTCAGTGAGTGAAAGGAGATGGGGAGATAGGAAAGTTGGGGGCTATGACAGGAAGGGCTCTTTCAGAGATCACTATTGCAGAAGTGAGTACTGAGGTTGTGGCCACTGAGTAGGTGGCTGAGGTGGTGTGGGAGATAACAGAAACCAAGCAGATGGGGAACTGTGAGTGAAGACATCAGCTGGGTCCCTAGAGTGGGCATAGCAGAGAACAGCAGGCCAAGAGGTCAAAGGCAAAGGGAAGTTGACACTTCCCACCCCAGTCTTGTTAACATGTATTTTTTTTAAATTTTTATCATTTTCACGTTTACTCACAAATGTATAGTTTGGGACACCTCCCCCCACACCCCGCTTCCAGGCAGAACCTGTTCAACATTTCTTTATTATAAAGAGAATTCTATTAGCCTTGGCAATAGTTTCAGGCAGATAATCTTCTACAATACACACTTACAATGTTGCCCTGAACCCTGGGAAATCCTAGAAAACCAAGCCTGTTATCAGACAACTCCTTTAAAGGGGTCTTCCTTCTCACTGAGAAATTGCCCATGAGAATAAAATGAAACACTCCAAGCAAACCAAATGCATCTAAGATATTTCTTAAGTCTCTGCTACCAGAATTTCTTCCCTTTCTATTCCCACTGCTACCGCTACCTGCCAGCTTCAGATGGCAATGTCTGTTTCTAGCTTGGATAATGGCAAAAGCTGCAGCCTAGCTTGGCAATCCTGGGGCTAACCCCACTCAAAGCATACCTATGTTACAAATTCCTCCTTACAGCATTACCCTTGTCATAGCACTCCCCTCCACTGCACTCCATGACAAAAACCAAGTAACAACAATTGGTCACTGAACTGCAGAAATAAAAAAATTAGATATCCTAGATGTTTTTCCTCTACTTTAACTTTCTTTGCTTCAAAATTCCCTAACTTTTGGCACCTATTCCCCCTTGTCCACAATAGTGGACTTGTCTAATAGAGGAGCTAGCTTATGCAGCTAATAACTAATACATTTAGTTATTTGAAATGTAACACATCATTGCATGAAATTCTACATGCAAAACTTATAAGCAAAAAAAAGCAAATGTATACAAAAGAAAGTATTGGGAGGAATGAGGAAGAATAGTGGAGGGGGTGAATTCAAATATGATATATTTGATATACTGTAAGAACTTTTGTAAATGCCACAATGTACCCCCACCCAGCACAATAACAACAACAACAGAGTATTTGCTCAGTAAGACAGTGAGTGCTTACCATGCATAAGACCCTGGGTTTAATCTCCAGCACCAAAACCAAAACAAAACAAAAAAGACAAAATAAAGTCTACTATGGACCAGTAACATTTGAGGTCCTCCCAAGTTGTGACCCAACTTTTTCCTTTCTAGCTTTCTCACATTTTTCTGAATTTATCCTAAATGCAAGGCAAGATGGGCTGGCTTCACAGTTACTGGTATCCATAGCTATCTTTCTGAGGACACTGAGCTGCATATTGTATGTTGCTCTCATTTTTCTGTGCCACATGTAACACTGGGATTTGAACTCAGGATCTCACACTAGCTAGGCAGGTGCCCTTTTTTGTGATGGCTTTTTGTTCCAAGGCTGCAGTGTATTTACTGCACATTCTTTGGGCATAACAGAAATGTAAATTGGCTCCAGCTGATTTAAGTAGCCCTTCTTCCATACCAGTTCAAGATTTTATACCTCAAAAATTTATAAAGAAAATAATGGAAGTATTTGAATGGAACTCGTATATTATAGGATAGGCTAAACCAAATTTACTAGTCAATCTAAGTATAGGCATCCTTTTATGCAATCAGTGTTGTGAACATACAGTTCTAAATAAAGCTAAGAATAATGAAACCTTAAGCCCATTCACAGCTGGAGGGACTGAAGCCAGGTCTGTCCAGACACTTCGCTTCTGTCATTTCCAGCATTTAGACCATTCACGGGCCCCTTCGCTATTCCACAATAATCCACACCATACTCCATACATTCCAGGTCCATTGTCAATAGAATAGAAACATTCTTGCATCTTTGTATCAGGTCTCAACTTCTTTTTGGGGGGGGGGGCGGAGGCCGGGGGAGGCAGCACTAGAATTTGAACTCAAGGCTTCATGCTAGCTAGGCCAGTGCTCTTACCTCTTGAGCCACTCTACCAGAACTGGTAAAAATTTAAACTTTAAAGAGGTAACATGGTATGTATGTCCTATATTTTTAACATTTCCAGCAGGGTCTGGAGAAGCACCTCATAGCTAAGCACATTCATATTTTTCCATGCATGAACATCTCGGTTAAATAGGATAAATACCACATATAGCTCCAAGTCAGAGGAGGCCATCAAATAAGCTTCAAAAAAAAAAAAAAAAAAAAAGCAGCAGCAGCTATCACACAGTAGTGTAAGTGACTGTCTTACAAACAACTGTGATGTGCCAGAGCTCAAGGAGCTGGATAGCACTATCGTTGCTTCTGTGAGGAGGAGATGCTATGGCAGTACCCACGTGGGTCACTGTTCTCTGTGAGGCCCCAAACAGAACCCCCTCTGGAGCTAGAAGAAACAGCCATGTTCTCCCCATTAAGCTATGCCTTATTAGAGTCTACCCTGGCTGTGGCAGCCCAGGGACTTATGACTTAACCAGTTTATGCCCTTCCATGGTTGTTCTGGTTCAGGGCCATGCCCAGGGCTCACGGGCTGTGCTCATGCTGCAATGCTGCTCCTCCCCTGCCCTCAGTGCTCTGGGTCACGCCGCACAGGTCGTGACCGTGGGAAAGATGCTCACACTGTAGAGGCAGCCTGTACACAACTGCTCCTGGAGCTTCAAGACAGAAAGCACTTCAGTGGGTTCATTCAGGTATTGTTACAAAACAAAAATAACAAGCAAGGTGCCTAGCTTCTACATCAGACCCTCTCTGAAGAATATGGGGCAGGAGAGATGTACCCACTCAAGGCATTCCAGGTCCCAGTTTCCTGGCCCTCTAAGAAAGCTGCACTAGGGTTTAGTGAGTAGCATGTCCACTGCCATATGTTTGAAAAACACAAAGAAAGTGGGTAAAAATGAAGCAGAAAAAAATGGGGCATCTGCATCCCCACTGATACGACAATAATCTGAATACACCTTTGTTGAAATGAATGACTAAACAGCCTAAAGAACTACGAACACAGTTACCGAGTGTTTATGTCATCCATGTATGTGAATGTCAGTTTGAATTTCTATAGATCATTCGTGTATGTGAGTATCAGTTTGCATTTTCACAGATCAGACTCAGCATCAGAAGGTACACCTCAGATAGACTCTTCTCAGATGGATCAATGAGCTCGAACAAGATGTCACAAATCCCTTATGAGGCTCCATTGAAGACTTCTCTAAGAAGTCTTTCTTACTAGCATAAGGACTGGAACTTTCCATGTGTATTTATCCATATAGTCTAGGGTTTGAAGTTGAGGCCTCATGCTTGCTAGGCAGGCACTCTGTCACTTTTGCCACATCCCCAGCCCTCCACATAGTCTTTCTTTTTTAAAATCTATCTGGAATGATACCCCAAACCACCATTATTTCCTCAATCTCCACCTCTGAAATCAGCCACTAGGATAAAGCAGCACATTCACAACCAGAAAGGCAACAACTGAAATCTTATCTGCATGGTCTCTATATTTGCTACTGTGGAATATTTTAATGACATACCTTTCTAAGAAGAATCCTATTAACCTAGATAAGATCAGGGTGAGCACTATAACTCTGTATCTGTATATATCTCCTAGGAAACCCATCTAATATTAGAGTCCTGCTAAGAAACAGATTAAATTTTGAAACAAATCAGACAAGTCAAATTTAATAAAATGGAAATATGACTCTAAGAAAACCTTTCATGTCCCCAGTGCTGATTACATCTTCACTGCGAAGCAAATCGGGCTAGACTACTGAAGATGTCACTGCCCAGAGCAGATACTATAAACATATGTGGTTTGGGTTGGTCCATTCTGAATCTTTCTTACTACCATTTATTACTGTACTCAACCACAGAAGTCAGTTTATGAAGTTTACACTGTGTTTCAGAGTAACACAAACTAGAAGAGACAAGAACAATTGAACTTAGAATCCATTAATTAGTGTTCCCAATATGAATCAGAGATTATAAGTAGCCAATAATTTCCCTCAATAGCCAAAGAAAACCAAAGAAGGAATTAAAATTTGTCAATCCAAAGTCAAAGGTCATTTAAGAAAAGAATTTTACTGAGGAGAAACTAAAGATTAAAAAGTGATGCTGACTTTGAGAGATAGCAGGATTCTTTGCATTCTGTGACAAGGTATGACATTCTGGTTAGAAAAGTGGCAGTAACACCTCCAAAACTTTGACCAAGAGCTTCTAGTTTCTCATTTGCATTAAATTTAATCTGATCAATTACAGAGATTACATGGTGATGCTAATAAAAAGAAACTTCAGGTGCTACAAATACCACAGTAACATTTCAAAAAGAGAAGGAATGCCAACGTTCTTCTGCATTCACCATTTTATCCAAAGATTCCTACTATAAAATGTTATTTGATTTTTCTCATCTGGCAAGGTACATAACTCTTCCATGAAGCACCTCATGTTCTCTTTAATAGTGGCGTTTTAAGTGAGTGACGTTTTTTAAGTGAGTGACGTTTTAAGTGAGTGACGTTTTAAGTGAGTGACGTTTTAAGTGAGTGACATTTTAAGTGAGTGCATAATCTACACTGGCCACATTCAAAAACATATATTAGAAATCACAAAACACGAAGCAATAATTCTCACCCAGAGGGGTCAACATTTTACTTTTTCTCTTGATGAATGCCAAGATCAGGCTTTTTCTTGCATTTAAGCAAGTCTAGTACCAACCCTGGCAGGTTATTGGACTGCAAACTCCACCTAAGACTTGATTACTCTTTCTATTATTTAATAAAAAGAGACAAAGAAGAAAAATGCTTTATTTTAAATTTAGTCCTCTTCCATTTAGTAATCCTTCACTACTTTAAGCAATTCTTTATGTTTTCCCAGGATAAACATGTCCAGCTAATTCACTCATTCTCTCCTAACACAGTTTCCAGCTCTTTCTCCATCTTCTTCACTCTTCTAAGGGCAGAATCTATTTTGAGCATGTGCTCTGACCACCTTACACAGTAGTCCACATTTATTCATTTAATGAAGACTTAGCAAACACCAGGCATTATTTTTGGAACTGGGGACACATAGGTGACAAAAATCACTGCTTTCTTAAAGCTTAGTGTTGTATCTACCACCTTGAACTATGTCAGACACAAAGTAAGCACTCACTACATTCTTTGGTGAAAACATTCTGTATGAACACAATGACTTCAAATGTGGTTTAACCTGTTGAGAGTTACAGGCTCAGATACAGCAAAGTGATGCCCAGAAGCAATGGAAAAGAATAAACTGGAAGTACCCATGAGACTTTGATAAACTGCACAGTCTAGAGTCCCTCTGAAACCCATTTTACAGCTAGAAGACATAACCACATTAATCACAAAGTAAGGTGTACACTGGTCATAAGAGGTTCAGATTATGTCTAGGCTCTGTTCAAAGAAAAGAGTACAGTACAGAAGAAATTTTACAGAGATGAAGAACACAGTTGATTATAAACATTTTTATTTCTTAGTACTTCTTACAATTACTACTGCTAAGTAACAAATTACCCCCAAACCTAGTAACTTAAAACAACCATTTTATTTAGTTCAAAATTGAGAGAGTCAAAAACTCAAAAAGGGCTGAGCTCAGCAGTTCTGGCTCCAGGTCTCCCATATGACTACAATTAGCCTCACAGTGGGGCCTGAGTCCACTGAAGCTCAAGTGAGTGGGTGACCAAGAGGGTCCCCCACAAGGCTGCTGGTAGACTCTGGCAGTTAGCTGGCTGCTCAATCAGAGCTGTTAGCTAGAGCATGATATGTGGCTTTTCCAGCATGGAAATCTCAGAGTAGTCATAGTTCTACTTGGCAGGTTGCTCCCCACCCAGAACCAGTGAACTAAGACAAGCAAACAGAAATTATATGACCTTTTACAACTTAGTGCTGGAGTCATACAGGCATGTCTGCCATACTGTATCAGTTGGAGCAGTTACAAGCCAACTCATATTCAACAGAAAGGTACACAGACCACACCTATCAAGGGGAGGAGAAATTCTGGGCGTGTGTGTGTGTGTGTGTGTGTGTGTGTGTGTTATGAGAAACAGAGAGAGAAAGAGAAGAATTGACTCCATTTCTATCATTAGCTTTATGAGTATCAAAGCTGTCTCAATCCTTTTTCTTCCCACAGCACCTAACAGGCATGTAACAAAGATTTGATATTTGGCTTATGATCAAAAAAAAAAAAAAAAAAAAACAAGGATGAGCACTATATTCATTATTCCCACACCCGATAGAATTAAATCACTACAACAGAGAAGACAGTCTATACCAGGAGGCTGGACTGCTGAGTCCTAGCGAGGTTTAGAGCTGTCCAAACACAATGTCAGAGCTTCCCTATCCCTAACAATAGTCAAGTCAATGTGTGGTAGAGAGAATAAAAACATCCCAAGGCCTCTGGGCGCTAAGATTCCAAGATCTCTTCTAAGAAAGATTTCTGTAATTCCATAAAAAGGGATTTAGAAAAGGAATACAAAGCTGAATTCCTGTAAGTGTGTAAGATGTTACTATTCACTATCCTCTTTCCAAAAACATATTTAAAAAAAAGAAAAGGCCAGCTAGGAAATCCTCTAAATCAATCTTCTCAAGGTGTAATTCAATGGTCCACAGAAGGAATCAGCCACGGATCTATGCACCCAGGCTCCACTGAGGCTCAGAAATCTCACTGCAACCACCCCCCCAGCTCACTCCTTTTCTTCTTCCTTTGCACCCTCCATGCCTCTAAAAGTCACAAACTCTGATTTCACAGAAAATACCTTTCCACAGTGACTCACAAAAAATGAGTCACATTTTTAGCATCATGTTTCATCCCTAACCATATCAGCAACTTTCCTACTTATACAGGGAACAAGAAAATCAAATATTGCCAAAAATATCTAGGAGTCACTTATTTCTGAATAGAAATCAGAACATTTCCTGAAGTCTAAACATCAGAAATAAGCTATACACTAAACTACAATGTAAACACACATAAATGTAAATATATACATATCCAACTGAAATATATATTCATTGCATAGTACTTATGTGCAGATTCTGTACAAGTATTGGTGATCTGACAGACAGGCAGAAACTATAATGGTCCCAAATAGCCCATCCATTCACTGTTTGTCAAATATACAAGAGATTATATCATGGAATAAAAATTAATAATATTAAAGATTTTTTAAAATCCAATGTTCACTTCTAAATATTTTACTGGAAATAAATGATGGAAATAAAAAAATTAAATACCATATAGCAAATTCACAGTCCTATGGAGTCTTCTTAAGCTGACACTCACAAAAACACATTATAATCACAGCCTCCCTGAGCTACGGAAGACAGAGATAGACAGAAATCTCCCCAGTGGTATCAAATCTGAGAATTTTGACCTAAAAAAGAAAGTCTTAAGAGAAGACAAGTTTACTATTTTGAAATATTTGATGTACTGTTGAACCAAAGACATCAGACTTACTCTGCTTTGGAGGAAATATTTGATGTACTGAGATATAGAAGATCCTTGACTCATTTTACTTCAGAAGGTAGGTCTAAGGCTTATAGATAAAAATTAAAGCAGGCAGACTTACTTTATCATTAATTTAAAAAAAAACCTTCCGAACAGAATAGAGGATCCAGATATGAAGCCACACAACTATGAGCAACTTATCTTTGACAAAGGAGCTAAAAATATACGATGGAGAAATAGCAGCCTCTTCAACAAAAACTGCTGGGAAAACTGGTTAGCAGTCTGCAAAAAACTGAAACTAGATCCATGTATATCACCCTATACCAAGATTAACTCAAAATGGATCAAGGATCTTAATATCAGACCCCAAACTCTTAAACTGATACAAGAAAGAGTAGGAAATACTCTGGAGTTAGTAGGTATAGGTAAGAACTTTCTCAATGAAACCCCAGCAGCACGGCAACTAAGAGATAGCATAGATAAATGGGACCTCATAAAACTAAAAAGCTTCCGTTCATCAAAAGAAATGGTCTCTAAACTGAAGAGAACACCCACAGAGTGGGAGAAAATATTTGCCAACTATACATCAGACAAAGGACTGATAACCAGAATATACAGGGAACTTAAAAAACTAAATTCTCCCAAAACTAATGAACCAATAAAGAAATGGGCATGTGAACTAAACAGAACTTTCTCAAAAGAAGAAATTCAAATGGCCAGAAAACACATGAAAAAATGCTCACCATCCCTAGCAATAAAGGAAATGCAAATTAAAACCACACTAAGATTCCACCTCACCCCTGTTAGAATAGCCATCATCAGCAACACCACCAACAACAGGTGTTGGCGAGGATGCGGGGAAAAAGGAACCCTCTTACACTGTTGGTGGGAATGTAGACTAGTACAACCACTCTGGAAGAAAATTTGGAGGCTACTTAAAAAGCTGGACATCGATCTACCATTTGATCCAGCAATACCACTCTTGGGGATATACCCAAAAGACTGTTACTCCAGAGGCACCTGCACATCCATGTTTATTGCGGCACTATTCACAATAGCCAAGTTATGGAAACAGCCAAGATGCCCCAGCACTGACGAATGGATTAAGAAAATGTGGTATCTATACACAATGGAATTTTATGCAGCCATGAAGAAGAACGAAATGTTATCATTCGCTGGTAAATGGATGGAATTGGAGAACATCATTCTGAGTGAGGTTAGCCTGGCTCAAAAAACCAAAAATCGTATGTTCTCCCTCATATGTGGACATTAGATCAAGGGCAAACACAACAAGGGGATTGGACTTTAAGAGCACATGATAAAAGCGAGAGCACACAAGGGAGGGATGAGGATAGGTAAGACACCTAAAAAACTAGCTAGCATTTGTTGCCCTTAACGCAGAGAAACTAAAGCAGATACCTTAAAGCAACTGAGGCCAATAGGAAAAGGGGACCAGGAACTAGAGAAAAGGTGAGATCAAAAAGAATTAACCTAGAAGGTAACACCCACGCACAGGAAATCAATGTGAGTCAATGCCCTGTATAGCTATCCTTATCTCAACCAGCCAAACCCCTTGTTCCTTCCTATTATTGCTTATACTCTCTCTACAACAAAATTAGAGATAAGGGCAAAATAGTTTCTGCTGGGTATTGAGGGGGGGGAGCGAGAGGGGGTGGAGTGGGTGGTAAGGGAGGGGGTGGGGGCAGGGGGGAGAAATGAACCAAGCCTTGTATGCACATATGAATAATAAAAGAAAAATGAAAAAAAAAACCTTCCAACAGTTTCAAAGCTCATAGCTGAATCACTGAAAAACCTTTCAGAGGTTAAATGATGTCTGCCAGCAAAGTTGTGTACATTACAGAACCAGATGGCACAGTGCATTGGATGATATTTAAGAACCTCTCTTTGAGACACTGTTATCCATTCTATGGAAAAGGAATTTTCATCTTTTGTTTGAGCAAAGAATTCCCAAATCACCTATTAAAGATATCAAGATTCTTAATCCTACATCTTTGTTTGAGTATTTGCCTAGTCTAATATTGAAGCCAGTTAGTCTCACTATGACCCTTCTACCTCCTTATCAAGGATAGGAGAAAGATGACAGAAGGATCTTAACTGAAAAGGCAGATAGGTGGACTCCCCAGGAAAAAGCTTTTCTGTGTACCGAGTATATGATTGCTTATGATTCATCAAAGGAAACCGGAAGTATCTAAAGACACTGCTGCTCTCCAGACAACAGAAACATAATTAACTAGACAATATTCACAAGGGTTTTACATATGCCCTTCATGAACTATCAATGATTTACCAAAAGACTCAACAAACTATGATTCCTCTAGACCACTACATCTTTTCTTCTTTGTCAATTTCCAGAAAATATTGTTAGCAATCTTGCCTTGCTGTGGAGAATTAATGTTAGCAGTTTTGTATAAATCCACCTAGAATTAATCAATCTGATTCTTCACATTAATGGAATTGTTTTCACTTAACAATGTATTCTAGATGTCTTTCTATGGCGAGACGTGTACTTACTATATAGCATTTCATCAATTCTATGACATGCTTTTCCCCACATTTTATTATCTCTGATATTGGGTGTGTCTCACAATTAATGGTTTTCTTCTTTTTTTTTGGAGGTACTGGGCTTTGAACTCAAGGCCTCATGCTTGTTAGATACTTTACCACTTGAGCCACAGTTAATGCTTTTCTTGACAGCGTATTTTAATTACTCTATGGTGCATTTTCTCTTAGTGAAAATAAATTAATGACGGATCTTTCAATAAATATGGGCTTTGATTCAATGAAATAGTTGACTGAACTGTACATAATCAATCCATTTTGGGTACTGACAGCAGATACTCTTGACGTCTCTTGTCCCATTCCCTCAGCCCAGCTCTGATTTCACCATGGCCATGGTAGGAATTCTAAGTATGATGATCTTGGCTAACAGCTTCTACCACAGGCAGCACACACGGGGTCTCTTCTTTTCCCCAGGGTCTTCCCTGAAGCAGGGCACCAACTCAACCTAAAGGCAAGTATAGCCCACAAGTGTGGGAGCACAAATGGACCAGGGTACCATCTCGACTTGCAGTTACAGGGGTGGCTCTAAGCATTCTAACTCCTACCTCTAGAAAGGTGGAGTCTGAGAGCAGAATCAGATTGTTACCTTCAGCATCAACCTTCACAGCACACTCTGACACTGACTTTTCTTCTCTCTCTGTCACACCCCTGCTCCCCACCCCTGCTTCCTGGGATCACCTTCCAAATAAATTACTTGAACTCAAATCCTTGCTTCAGGCTCTGTGTTCATGGAAACCAAACTAGGGCAAACTCAGAGGAACCAAAACAGAGCTCTGGTCTTGGTGGACTATTTAAACAGTCTCAGAGTTACCAGTGCTTTATGGGTAAAAAGTAAGTTTATAAATCAACTGCTTGGATTTGAAATCTGTTTTTCCCATAGAAATTCTATTATAAATGATTAGGTTTCCGTTCTGGCCTTTAAAAATGTTACAGACTAAATACTGTAACAGCACAGAGTGCCGGCACAGAAGTTCCTAAGGAAGCACATAAACTTTGTAACACTGAGTTCTTTACCAGAAAACACACACACACACACACACACACACACACACACACACACATACACACACACACACACACACAGGAGTGATGCAATCAAGGCTTCAGGAATAAATATCCACCCATCTTGACATCTACACACACAAACATACACACATACTGGTGAAAGCAGGTACCTGCAGAATCAACATGTCTACATCAATATCACTTAAGGCCTTACAACTACTTAAAACTTGAAATCCAAGAAAGACACCAAAGCTCCCAAAAGGGGAAGAGCAGAAACAATTTAGTTCAAGACAGAAAACATGTAAAACATCTGGCCAAAGGTGATTTATCTTGGTAAAAGGAAAGAAATGAGCATTAAAAACAAGTCTGTTCAGAATTAAAGCAGTTATAGGATTTGGAAATCAAGTCACCACAAAGCACAATTTAAAGACAGTGCCCGACAGCTAAAACTCAAGTTACAAAATCACAGGGACTGAGCCTGAGTTGAAAACCATTTTTAAGTTTCATATTTATATAAAGCTAAAACACTTTTTTCTTTTCAGTGCTGGGGACTGAACTCAGGTCCTTGTATGTGTTAGGCAAATGTTCTACACTGAGTTACAGTCACTGCCCTGTTAAATCTTGATAGATTAAAGATGCAAAACTGTATAAACTCCCCACAATTACCATTTGCTCAACTAATATTCAACAATCTCTGCCCACAAAATCCCAATTAAAATGAAAAGACTCCCCAAACACCAATTTTTGATACTTGTGGCATCAGAAGGTTGAATGTAAGAGAAAGAAATGATGATTTCTGGGATTATGGAAATAGATTGTGAAAGAAGTCAATCAAAATCTTATGTAAAAATGTTTTTTAATGGCTCCTTAGGTGGTCTTTTTTTTTTTAAGTTTCTTTACAACAAAATGTCTTATTGGAATAAAAGCATCTTCTTGAATGGGCAGAAAGGTTCAAGTGGTAGGGCATTTGCCTAGCAAGCATAAAGCCCGGAGTTCAATTCCCAGTACCACACACGCACACACACAGGCAACTTCCTGCTCAAGTAAAAAGCTGGAATCACTTTTCAATTGTGCACAAAGAATTTATATTTAACTTCATATATTCTTTCTGATCAGAAGGGGGAAAATGAACATTAAAGGCAAATCAAAAGGTTACTGAATATTAAAAATACGCATATAAAGTTCATGACTATGAAAGCTGATATAAAATATGAAAACACTCTGAGAGCTGGGAGAGAAATTTTGTTTACAAAAGCCATAGAGTGTTAGCATTCATGATTTAAACACCATTATTGCAAACATACACAGATATGCACACACACACAAAATATTCCTTTTCTTTTCCCCAAGTTCCTCAGTTGACTGGTAAAAATGGAAGTTTTGAGCTCAGGAAAAAAAAAATCTTCTTTCACTTTTTTCTTCCAGGCAAGGGCTGACAAAAAACACCCCAGGGGAGAAAACCCGTATTAATGACCCTCATGGCTTGCAGGAAAATCTTTCTATTAATTTCAGTCTAAACAAATAGAAATAAAAAGGGACAAACACTTTAGACATAAACCTGCTGCAGAAGCTCTCAGAATCAGACAGAACACCCACAGCACAGCTTTCAGCCTCATGAATAAACACTTCCACCGAGACCTCAAATGTTTTCATCTTGGTTTTAAACATAAAAAGGAGTCATTTTATTCAAGCATGAATGAGACTGTAGAGAGCTTTAGTGTTGTTGATGGGAACACTTCTTAGAGATACTATGAACTAGATTCTATCACCAAATAACTAAAGGAAGTACTGGAGGGACTGCAGAGAGGTCACCTCCAGGCTGCTCTTTCCAGCCTTGAAAAAGGAGCTTAGACATGCTAAGTCTTGGCGTGCAGGATTTATCATGAGGCACCGGAACTTCCCAGCTCTGGATAGCACACAAAAGTCTACTGAGCAAGGCTCAGATTTGGTATCAGTAAGAAGCCAGGTAAAACATAAGCAGCCCAACCCTAGTTTTTTAGTTTTGGGTTTTTTTGTTTGTTTGTTTTTGTTTTGTTATAGTTGGGTTTTTGTTTTGGTTTGGTTTGGTTTTGGCAGTATTGGAATAAAGGCCTCAAACTCTCTACCACTTAAGCCACATTCCTAGTCCTTTTGCTTTTATTTTGTTTTTCAGATAGGATTTCTCACTTTTGCGCAAACTAGCCTAGGATGGCAGTCCTCCTACCTCTGCCTCCCAAGTAATTGGGATTACAGGCATGAGCTGCCATGCCCAGCCTCCAATCCTTGATTTAAAAGGATAAGGAACTAAGGCCCTGAGGCTCAAGATTTACAACACACTGCAGCAAACGGAAACCTCAGAAACTTCAGAAGGTGTGGTCTAATCTTCCATGCCTAAAAATTATTTTAATATCTTTGAAGAATAACCTGGAATTGGATGAAATTTGAGATGGTGAGTATGCCAGGGACTCAAATTGTTCCCCTACTTCAAGGCAATTCATGCCAGACCTAGTTATATTCATAAACAAAATCCTACAATATTCTTAACTCTGTGCATTCCATCAAGACTATGAAGATCAAGGTGAGGTCATTTCAGGGTTCCCTGGCTTGACAATATTAGGTGAATTTATAAACAAGAGAACCATTAAGGTTTTCAGATTTACAACATTTTTGACCCAAATCCCCATCACCCATTACTTTTTCCCTCCCCCATCTCACCTAAACTAATGCTGGGCTTTTTCATACATCATACCACCCAAAAAGATGAAAAGACTAAAATCCTTCAGTGGAATAGTTCTGTTTCATCACTCTACTTGCTCTGGCCACCATCTACAACTCAATTCTTAATAGTCAACCATTTATCTGCTTTGCCAGAGAGTCAGCCTGTATCTTTCCAAACCAAGCAACATTTCCCTAGGGTTTCTTTCAGGGAAAATTATACTAGCAGGTTCTAATTTCTTATCCCTGTAGGAAAGGTTGCTCAGAAGGTGGGTTTAAATGTCTCCTATAAGTACTGAATATCTGCTGAATCAGGACCAGACTTTCAATATTCCTCTTAAATAAACATTTATTAATTAAGTACTTGTTATTACTCTCAGTATGAACATTAAGTAGATTACCAGAAAAAGAAATCAGCATAGTAGGAAGCGGTAAGACTATCACTGATGAAGTGGTTCATAGTCAAGAAAGGAAGTCACTATTTATTTATATTTGGGGTGGGGGAAGTGCTGGGGATCAAACCCTGGGCCTGGCACAGGTTAAGCATTTGTTCTACCACTGAGTTACACTTCCAGACCAGGGAGCTCACTTTAAACCGAAGCTGCACATTTGTACACAGTTGTACACACTACCCATTTCCGGTCCTAGCACAGTAGGTATGCCATAAATGCTGGTGAATGAAAGAAAGAAAATAAAACTAAGTCACTTTAGACCAAGGCACAATTGAGGGTCCATTTAAAAAATGGCCAGTGCTACTGACACTGCATTCAATGTCCAATGACATGAACGGGAAGGATGTAGTAAGTATCTCAGGATAGCTCTTGCTACAAAATGTGAGCTGAAGCAACTCATGAAGAAAATAATCTTCATGCTAATCAACATAACAGCCAACAGTGAGACCAGTCTGAGATACTTCCTCAGATACTGAACAGACGCAGAGGTATCTGCGTAACATGAAGTGGCAGACCCAAATAGGCCATGTTAAGCTATACTCCACCCAAACCCTTCTTCCTCTTTCATGGTGTTCCACTTTCTACTTTGTCAAGAACTACATATTTCATGTGGGAAACAAAGTATCAATAATGGCCTCATAAACCAAGACATCTTCCTCAGCCCCAAGAGTCCACTAGCTGCTTTATTAAGCAATGAGAAATCTGTCTAGTCAAACACTCTGGACTACCAGAATTATTGCAAATGAAGACAACTTCTTGAAGTTATTATTTATTCTCTGTCCTAAGAAAGACTTACTTTTTTTTTTATTGCTGTGCTGGATGGGGGTACACTGTGTCATTTACAAAAATTCTTCCAGTATATCAAATATATCATACTTGAACTGTTACTTTTTAATTCTTTCTCCATAAGGATGTCAAAATCTATCAGTTCCAAGGTAAGTCATCAAACCAAAATAGCTTAAAAAGTTCTATAATAAGACTTTACAGCTACTCTTACACCAAGAATCATATACATGACTCGAATTCATATAAACACATCCACTACAGACCCATTTAACCTGAGCATTTCTGCTACAAAGAAAGTATTTACACAAACAACACTCTGTTTATCTGTATCATTCAGTGCTGCCTGGCCAATTTTTTCACACAGCTCAGGATAAAAAGGAAAGGCAGGGGTGCAAAAAGGCCAGTTGTGCAATATTCCTTACCCTCCTTCCTGCAGATAAACTTAGGTTCTGTGTAACAGCACAGTAAAAACAACTGAAGATTTGGACCCAGCTATGATTTGAATGTGTTGGGAACTTAATCAAGTAATTTGTATGTTAGTGGTATTTGGAGATGGACCCTTGGGAAGTAATTAGGATTCCATGAGGTCATGAGGGTGGGGCCCCATGATGGCATCAATGGCTTTATAAGAAGAGGAGAAGCTAGGTGCTAGTGGCTCATGTCTATAATCCTAGCTGCTTGGAAGGCTGAGATCAGGAGGATCATAGTTTGAGGCCAGCCCAGGCAAATAGTTTTTAGACTCCATCTCAAGGACCAGAGCAAAATGGATTGAAGATGTGGCTCAAGTGGTAGAGTACCCGCTTTGCAAGTCTGAAGCCCTGAGTTCAAACCCCAGGCCCACCAAAAAAAGAAGAGAGGCCCAAGCTAGCATGCTTGCTCTGTCTTACCATAACACCTTCTACCATCCCAAGATGCAGCAAGAAGGCCCTCACCAGATGCCGACACCATGCTCTAGGACTCCCCAGCCTCCAAAACTGTCAGCCAAATAACTCAAGCTCTTTACAGATTTCTAGTCTCGGGTATTTTTTATAGTTACAAAAATGGACTAAGACAAACCCTAAACAAAAAGTCATTGTGACATTCTCTAATTTCAAACCTGGAAATTTTTAGCAGGAAAATGCTAACCAAACCATATCATCTAGAAATGATAAGAATGAAAGATACAGTGAAGGGGTTTCCAGAAAAGGGCAAGAAGAACCACATGAGGTCTGGCAAGTAGTCCTTCCGGCCAAGGGTTCTTGGCCACAGTACTAAAGGGACGGATCTAAGGACAGAGTGGAGGTAGAGGCAGCAGGGCAGGTATGGGAATGTGATCACACTCAACATGACCATGACTTCAACAATCCATGATATGTCTTGGGCACTAGAAACTTCTTGAGGGCAGGGATTTATTTTTCTTTACTGTTATATACATTGCTAGTCCTTGAACAGTATCTGGCACATAAGAGGCTCCTAATAAATTATTTTTTAATGAATTATTACAGTGCATTCACTCATTAATTTGCTTAAAGCCAGCAGCAAATTTACCAATTAATTCTTCACCAATAAGGCAAAAAATGAGATCGGGTGCCACCGTGTCACACAATCTTGGGATTCATTTATTCACCAACAAAAATATATTTAGTACCTACAGCATGCTGGGAATTTTTCTGATGCTGGCGATACAGTGGTAGATAAGACAGATGGAGTTGCTACCCTCATAGAGCTTCCATTCTAGTGACTCAGCTAGCTGCTCTCTGGAGGACAAGTTTTTGGGGTGCTCTTGGGGGCCTTTGCACTACCTATTTCCTCTACCTGGATAACTGTCTCCTCAGACATTTGTGAAGTTTGTGGTCCTTCTCTTTCTTCAGATCTCTGCTCAAATGTCACCCTATCAGAGAGCCATTGACGATCTAAGTAAAATCGAACAGCAACTCCTGGTCTTCCACACTCTGACCTCCTTATCCATAGCACTTGCACCTGACACATATATTTGCTTGTTTACAACAGAAACTCCGTGAGGTCAGTGACTTCATTCACTATTATAGTTCCAGGACTCACAGGGGACTTGACTCATTAGTGGGCATTCAATAAATATATACAGAATGAATGTTTTTTAAATGTCCAGTCATTAAGCTCTTTCAGCATGCCCACTGCTATGCAGCTTAGTCACTGTGACCTTACAGACCTTTTTCAATCAAACTAGTTTGCTATTTTTTTGGCAGTACCAGGGTTTGAACTCAGGGCCTCATATTTGCTAGGCAAGTGCTCTACCACTTGAGCCACTCCCAAGCCCTTCAAACTAATTCTTGATCCTACTAAGGAAAAAACCTACATTTGCAGCTATCAGATCAGACTGTTTTCCACTATTCTCAACTTACCAACTGCTTGTACCATCTGCAACCATAAAAGTATACTTCTCTTTTCATTTCCAGATCACTAATAAAAATGTCCATTTCTGTCAGGCCCTAGATCAGTATCACTGACTCCTCCCCAGAGACAGTGACCCACAGTCAACATCTGGATGTGGACTCAGTACTGACTCCCATCATCCACAACCCACTTACTCACGTCACCCACTAGTCATGAAGACTTCAATAAAAATCACCCTATGCCTGAAATTCTGCCAAGCCTGTCCTGCCTATCCCAGGCAATCCCTGGTCCTGTCTCAAGGGCACCAACTTGCTTTCAGCTAACTAAGCATTGTCTGTTCTTCTCAGACATATCCACATCTGCACAAGACACAGTGGACAAAATGGCTTTACTCTCAGAACAATCAGGCCAATCTGACTAGAATACAAATAACAACAACAACAAAAAAAAAATCCCTCATCCATTTTCTCTACTCCGGCTTAATTTCCCACCTGCTCATTTCCATGTATTTTTTGTTTCAAAAAATTGAAGAGCAAAACACTGGAACATCTACTGCCCTTCTCATGTCTTCTCAGAGTTATCATATAGGCATCTTCCTTTGTCTTGTGTACACACAATGTTAACATTTCTCAAAAAAAAGTATTCTGCTTATAAAGTTGGTCTCATTGCTAGACATGAACGTTTTAGAATCTGGCCTTTTCTGACACTTTGTGATTTTCCCATCTGTCTTTTAGTTAATTATGCAATTTTGTTTAATAGTTTATTTTTCATTGATGATAAACATTTTTGTTTCTTTATGAAAAATACAGCTTTTTTTTTTTCCCTCTCTATTAATGCTTTTACTCTTCAACCATTACTTTCTTCTCATGAAGTTCCTTTGGTCTGCTGAAATTCTTTTTAAAAATAGCCTGTCTTTGTTCTATTGACTTAGTTCCTGGGTTCACTATGTGTTCCACCAGTGTAAGATCTTGGATATGCCCTTTCACATCCACAATTCTGGCCTCTCATCTGTACAGCTGGAATAAGTTATACTCTAACTGCTTCCCCCAGTGCTATCAAGGTCAAATAATAACAAATAGGGAGAGATGCTATTTAAAATATACTAGAAAGTTCTAATCTCTATACTTGAATGGCTCATTTCTTCTGATAAAAGAGAACTTAATACTTTGAAAGAAGGGGCCCAATCCTATCGAAGTCATATTAATTCATTTTTATGATCTTTACTGAGACACAGCAGAACAGAAAATGAAAAAAGAAAAAATTCACCAACATCAATGTAAGGTTTGGGAAGCAAAACCAATTGCCTGCCTTCCCATCAATTAAAAAAAAAAGATTACACGTAGTTCTAAGCAGACTCTACCACCCCAATCCATAGGTTCATTAAGCCAAAAATCATCAAGCTTTTTATTGCCTCTTTCTTAATGAATTCAAATTTGCCACACAGCGATGATGAGTTTGGAGCCAAGCTCTAATCTAGGTTGTACAGCTAAGACTGGATCAGGGGAGTAATAAGGTATGCAGAGAAAGATCTAGTTAAAAATTGCTAGTAAACATTTCTCAAGTTGTTAGCTCACAACTACTATTATTTGCTATATGTTCATTCTGCCTAAAAATTTCTCCAGCATTTTGCTTTTATCTTTTCACTAAAATAATTATAGTACATAGAGTTGTTTCTTAAACAAGCCACTTGATGTTCTCAATTACATTATCAGCCATTGAATGATTTTGTCCAAATTGCTTTAAAAAGAAAACCCTGAGTCTCAGCAATAAAAATGGCTTCCTTATTTGACATTGTGGAGTTTAGGAAGGAATGCATTTGAATTAATTTTATAAACCCTACCAATACAACTGATTGACTATAATTCGAAGTCCTCCATGATCTCATTCTGGTTTTAGGGGGATGAGAGGGATAATTTCATTTATTTGCATAAATAATACACTCATATGGTTTAAAATGCTAAAGTTGTAAAGGACATACAGTAAAAAAGTCTGTCTCCCATTCCTGGCCTCCAGCCACCTAATTCTTCTCTCAGGAAGCAATTAATATCATCGATTTCAATTTATTTTTTCAGATGCAAAATTAATTCCCCTCAATTTTTACATAAATGCTATCAAGCAATGAACTATTTAGACATTCTTTTTTCCATTTAACTATATGTCTTGGTGAGTGTTGTATAACGATATGTCAATACACAGGAGGCTCCCCCAAACTTTTAATGGCTGCATGAGAAGTCATTCAGTGGATGGACCATAGCTAAACATTCTCACACATTTAGGTTATTATTATAACCTTTTGCTCACACTAAACATTATTTGCAAGGTACATTTCTAAAAGGAAAACTGCTGAGTATACACATTTTCGATTTTGAAACACATTGCCAGATTACCCTCCATAGACTTTTAGAACAATTTATTTTCCAGCCAGCCATAAATGGAGACTTTCTCCACACACTTGTCAAGCTCTTTTCAAAGATTATTACATCTCAGTCAATAGAATAGTGGAAATGGTATCTCTATGTGTTTTAATTTGGTTTTTCTAATGAGGTTTTTGCTCTTTTTTAATGGTATCTTTGAATATTAGGAAAAATTACTACATTCTCTTTAACTTTCTTCCTCTATTCATTCTGAACATTCTATGATCCATTCACTCTGAGATACTTGCTATTCCTCAAATGGATGAAATTTGAGGAATGCTCATTCCTTCCATCTTTTACTTACAAAATATTTTGACAGTCAAGTTCAAAGGTATTTCAATGCTTCTGAAACAATCCCTATCTTCCTCATAGGGCTTAATCCCTCCTTCCTCAAAGTACCTGGGGCATATCTTCAAAGCTTCATAATAGCACTACTTCATTCTTCCATGTACATGCAATGACATTCTTGAAGGTCAATACTATATATTTCATTTTAACATGATGTACAGAACATTTACTCCAATGTAAAATGAAAGACTCAATTATAAAGAAAGACTTGAATTGGGAGTGGTGATGTACTTCTGTAATCTCAGCTACTTGAAAAGAACAGACAGGATGATCATGAGTTCAAGGCTAGCCCAAGTAAAGTAAGCAGCAAGACCCTATCTCAGAAGCAAAGTGCAAAAACAAAAATGCTAAGGGGCATGACTCAAGAGGTAGAGTACTTGCATAGCATGTATCAGGCCTTGAGAAAGAGAGAGAAGGAAGGGAGAGGAGAAGGAAGGAAGGAAAGTAGGAAAGAAGGAAGGAAGGACGGACTTCTAATTGCACATGTGTTTTTAAATGTCCAAAACAACATTGCAAATCTAGCGATGTGGACAGCAAATTAAATATCTGGAAGGGCTGGTACAGTGGCTCAAGCAGTAAAGCACTTGCCTAGCAAGCATGAGGCCCTGAGATCAAATCCCAGTATCACCAAGATAAGAAAAAAAGTAAGATCTGGAGTCATGTCCTTTGGTCTATAAGTTTATATCACAATTTAATAAATGCTGATAAAATCTTTCCTCCAAGTTGTTCAATGTTTATTGTTTTAATGTTGACTGATTTAAATGACTAAAAATATAACTAAAATCAAAGTCTTTTTTTAAAGCAATGTACTAATATCCAATAAGCCTATGAAAAGATATTAACTTTTTCACTAACCAAGATCATACAATTTAAAAATAACAAGATACCATTAAAAATGGAAAAGACAGAAAGTAACAAGCATGGATATAAAGCAACTGGAGGAACTGTAAATTGGCACAACCATTTGGGGGAATCAATTAAAGCTAAACATTTGTCAACCTGGGACCCAGTCCTTCTACTTCTTAGGAATGTACTCAATAAATACATGTACATATGCTTACCAAAAGCTATGTACAGAATATTCACATTCAGTCCCAAATTGGAGAAACCCACACATTTAACAACTACAACAACAAACCAAATATGAGTAAGACTCCCAGACCGGAAGTCTACACAACTCAATTCATAAAAAGTACAATAACACACAAAGGTGATGTGACTGCATTACAAATCAGGTTAGAAACTACCCATTTGAACAGAGATAGGGATTGGAGGATTCTGAAGAGCTGGTAATGTTCTATTTCTTAATCTGGATGACGGTTATAAAAACTCATTAAACTACACATTTGTGATTTGCATAGCTTTCTTTATATATGTCATACTTCAATAAAAAGTTTACCTAAAATAAAAGCAATTGGTTAAACTTCCAGAAAATTTACAGAATATTTTCTCTGTAAGATGCCTTTTACAAATAAATGTGTTTTAAATGCTGTGGTGATTATCAGCCACTTGCAAAACCCAATCGATTTGCACTGGTTTGACCCAAGAGCCTACTGCTGAAAAGAGATGTCAAACGAAGCAATCTTCTACTTCTGAAACAAAGCAGGAATCACATATAGTATTCAAATTTTTTATTAAGAAGGAAAATGAGATTGCCTGAATAGAAGAGGCAAAGATTGCAGAAAAAGATAAAAAGAATTTCCTTAAAAATGGTACCAAAATAGCTCTTACTCTTAAAGGACTCTTCTGTTAACTACCAAGATAAAAGCATGCATTTATTTTAATGCAAACATGCGCCTCTGTACCCAGCTTTCCTCCCAATATTATTTAAAACACTGCACAGCAGACAAAGAGAGAGTGTGCACTATGGGAGTAGTAATTAATGGCAAATGCAGGTGTCTGAACAGAGGGAAACTAAGGGAAACGAAACACAATCCTTCCACCTCATTAGTCTTCTAAAAATATGTATTCTCATAATATGAAGACATGCCCTGCTTATAAATGAATGAGAAACCTAATCAAAATGTTTTTTATGAATCTTGACCACAGCCCAGATGCAAATACTTTGGAGATTAAAAAAAAAAAAGAAGTAAAATAAAAACATTGATGGTGCCAAACCAGCCAAGCAGGTCTTAAAACAAACAGAGAAACCAGACAACATAAAATCAATGTATAGTAAACTCAATTATCTTTGCTAATAGAGACATATTTTTAAAAATCTTTTCTCTTTGGCCATGAACTACAGAAATAGCACTCTGAGACTGAGAACAGACCCAAACACTTACCCCTAAAGCTCCTGAACTTGTATCATATCATTTTTGACTTCTTGTTAATGAATTTTTAACTTAATCCTCATAGAACTCAAGACAGAGGCAAATTTTTAAAATGTGAATCTAGGCAACCAGAGGAATGGGGGTGACTTCGAAGGTGACTTTCAACTTCCTGTTTTATAAGGTGACACTAAGATTATTAAAGGAACTTCACACAAAATCCATCACAGTTCATGTTGGTCAATGTACAAAACTGGTTTTGCATAGAAACATCACCAAGTAGGCATTCTGCTGGAAAAAAGAAACAAGACAGAAGGTGAGATCCAAATAAACATCCTAATATGGTTAACGTTGTTTTATTTCTTTAAAAAGGAAGAGTATCCACCCTCAATTACAAATAAATTAATTAAATGAATAAATAGAAATCTTTTGAAAAGGAACATTGAGAAATTAATATGAAATAAGTTTGTTCTTATTAGTCCCTAGATCTTAGGAGCCTTTGGATGACTGAGTTGTTTCTTCTCTCACAAAGGAAAATATGCTTCTTGGCATAATTGATTACACCTGATCCTCATGCCAAGTTGTTTAAGCTTTCAGGGAACCAAAAACCTGTCTGCTCAGTTCTGTCTTTGTGGCTCTCAGGAGTTCATAGGATGAAGTGAAACTTGAGGGTTTTGCTGCCTGGATTCACTTTTATCCTCCTCTGTGGAAAGGAGAACTCTTAAGAAGAATGTTTTTGGATTCTACACAAAACAGAGGCAGGTCATGTGTTCAAAGCACAGTTGCAAAGTACTGATGTTGGCAGTGACATGCCATGAGTTTGCAACTTACTCACCAACGCAAAACCTCATTCTGTCCGGACAGTGTAGACCCACAATGGCAGCCTCCACAAGAAATGTGGTCAATACCCTTTGCCCCTTTTTGTTGACACATGCCCTGGCTAGACAGTAGCACATCCAGAAGAGTTCACATCTAACTGCTTTGCACAGGACCTGGGTGGAATGGAAGTGTACTGAAGCTGGTCCCCACTGGTAGAATCCACCAGCATGAAGTGGTAGAAAGGACTGGTCCTGGCCAACTAGGAGTGACCTTGGTTAAGCCATTTCACCTCTCAATGTAATAAATTTCTTATCTTTAACATGTGAGGGGTAGAAATACCTATGTGCTCTTCTCTATGGGTAGTGATCCATGTAGTAGGTGGGGAGATTGATTTAGTAGATCAAGGTCAATTTAAAAACAAAATAATCTAGGGCTGAGACAGGTAATATACAAGATGACTTGGAGCAAGTTTCAGTACCAGAAAGTAAAAACATGATTAAAGAAAAAATCTTTGATGGTGGGCCTGTATCAAAAGGACAAGTAAGCCAACTGAAAGAGCTCTTAATAGTGAGAGCTGGAGCCATTTGAGAAACAAAATAAAGTACTATTGGGTTAGAACCCAAAATAGAAAACAAATATTCATGAATCCATGTAAATACCAATCAATAGAATAAATGAGTGGTAGAGAATAGACAAATCTGCCACAAAGAAAAATGTCAAGTAACTTAGATCCGAGACCCTGAAGGAGGTCAACCAAAACTCGTACTCCTTAAGGATGTGCTGTGCACAGTGACTTGCTTTCAAAGAGCATAGAATGGAAAGAGGATGAAAGAAACTTTGCAGTGGAGAAGCCTGACAGATACTACCTTCCAGACTAAGAAGGTGAACATGAACATAAACAAAAATCATGATAGCATATACCCTTGGTTTGGCATGATCAAAGTGGCACTTAACCTCAGGGAACTTCTTTTCTCACACCAGTCTACTGATGAGAAAAACATCACACAAATCCCTTGGAGGGACATTGTACAAAATTCTGACCACTATCCCACAAAACTGTAAGGATCACCAAAAACAAGGAAAGCCTGATGCAACAGTGGTAGGAGGAGAGAGAGAGAGAGGACTTTGGGGAAGTAGTTAGGTCATGAGGATGGAGCCTTTATGGATGGGTTTTTTAAAAGGGCTTGAAAGAGTAGGTTTCCTGGCTTGTCCTTTGCCCCTCTGCCATGTGAGGATGTTGTAAGAAGGTCCACATCAGATGCATTACCTTGATCTTAGATTTCCCAGCCTCCAGAACTGTGAAAGTATAAGTTTATCTTCTTTATAAAGAACCTAATCTCAGGTATTCAGTTATAGCGGCACAAAATAGACTAAGACATCTAAGAAACTGTTACAACCAAGAGGACCTAAGGAGATGTGACAATTAAAAATAAGGAGATGTTCCAGGATGGGATCCTGGAACAGTAAAAGGACCTTAGGAAAAAACTCAGGCAATCTGAATAAAATGTGGACTTTAATAATATTGGTTAGTATTGGTTGATTAACTGTGGCGAATGTACCTCACTTATGTACGTCTTTACTAATAGGGAAAACCAGGTTGAGGCACTGACCTGTACTATCTGCACAACTTTTTTGTAATTCTAAAACTCTTCTAAAATTGAAAGTTGTTTTTTGTGTTGGGAGGGTGTGACTAAAACAAACAAACTTGGACACCCTTTGTGTGGTTTTGGAGCAGATGAGCTCTAAGCTTTTCATCAGCTTTATAGACACTGTGGGAGGAGTATGGAATTCAAGGCAAGAAAATCTAGATGCAAGTCTCAGCCAGCTATTGGCCCCAGGGTGAGGCACTCGGCTATCCTAGTGCGATTTTCCACACTGTCCACCAAGGCTAATACCTGTCCTGCCTTGAGCACATGGTTATTTTGTAGTGAGAAGCTGTGTTAGTCAGCTCTCCATCGCCCTCAAAAATACCTGAGAAAATCAACTTCAAAGGAGGAAAGGTTTATTTTGGCTCATGGTTTTGAGTTTTTAGACTATGGGCCTGGTTGTTTTGCTCCTGTGGCAGTACAATACATAATGGTGCTAAGAGACAAAGGAAGACTGTTGATCATATGGTGGCCAGAAGGGAAAAGGAGAGAGACAGGAAGGGGCCAGGGTCCCAATAACCCCTTCAAGGATACACTCCCCCACAGTGACTTAACTTCCTCCCACTAGGCCCTATCTCCTAAAGGTTCTACCACTTTCTAACAGTGCCAGAGGCTGGTGACCAAACCTTTAGTACATGAACCTTTGGGAGACTTCTCCAAACCAGAGCAGAAGCAAATCATATTAAAGTGACTTATAAACTTGGAAATACTGCTCAAAATAAGGGAGTTATGACAACCTATTGATAACTGGAATCCTCTGGCTCTTCCCCAAATCAGAGCAGACTCAAGTCTTTTGCCCACTAAAGCAATGCTTAGATTTGCAAAGTGGTCCCTGGAGAAGCAACATTAGCATCACCTGGAGAACTTGTTAGAAAGGCCAAATCTTGGGTCCTGCCCTAGCTCTATTAAATCAAAAACCTGGGAGTGGGGTGCACAATCAGAATCCCTCCAAGGCATTCTGATACTGCTGAAGCTTAGCACCACTGCCCCCAGAAATCTATTACTATGTGTTCTACTCATAAGATCCCACTCCTGGAGCTAGCTCCCTGCCTAGCTAGCAATCATCAGGGTCTTGTTTCCTGCAGAGCCCCTTTTACATCTATTAGCATCTTGGCTATGGAGAAGCAGTGCTATCCACAGGGAAGCAGTCAAGTTCAAGACCTGCTAAAACTCAGCATGAGTTAGCTATCTCCAGCAAGACCCAACTACTTCTCTTCCTAGAACACAGTTATTTCTGCCCAACTAGTCTATGAAGATCTTCTCAGTGAAGGAAAGTCAGGGCATCTGTTGAGACCACATAGCTCACATTTTACAGAAGAAATCCAAATTCTCATATTCTATCCTCTGATTCCCAACAGTTGTCAGACAATGGGCAGAAAAGGCAGCAATCTTTTTTATATGTCTATCTATACCTATCTACATACACTAAAAAAAATAAGACCTTTAGGTACCAGAGAACAAAAGAGGCTTTCAGGCCCTTAATCAAGGAACACATGATTCAGAATTGAAACTAACAAACTCGGAATGTTATTCTGGCCGAGGGATCAAAGACTAGAAAAACAGGAATTACAAGTCCAAAGTATGCAACCTTCACAGCTTTGCACCACGAAAGTCCACATAGTCCTTTTTCTGAACCATGTGTAGGCCACAGGCGTTCTCATTTTCCTTTTTGATGTCTTATTCTGTGTGTCGTTCCTTAATGATACATCTACAACGAATTTATGACCACACTGGGCTATAGAAAACCTGAGCTAAACACCTAGTTGGGGGTTTATAAAAAGAAAGAATTGCTAGTACCAACAGTGTCCCTTGAAGAACAGAGGCAGGGAGTGTGAGTGTGTACCTTGTGAGGTAGACCATGACTTCTCTGGTGCAACTCATGAATAAATCATATACATATAAATAGATGCCAACAAATAAGCATTTCTTTATTCACCTCCACTTTGCTTAGCCCCCATCCACAGGGTTCTGAACAGTATCGCCTCCATTCCATAAGTAACTGACAGATGAAAAAAATATATTCTGCCACTCAAGCAAATTCAGCTTACATCAAAACACCAGCGACTGAATGGATGCAAGGCATCATCACACCTGCATATAGACTCACCGGTACCTGTATTCACAGGCAACCTGCACAATCGATCTCACATCTTATGGTGATTTTTCCTGTCTCCTATCATTCCTGCTCTCCTCAACAAACACAGAGAAAGTGCTTCAGTAATACAACATTTAACATCTATATCTGATTGCCAGCAGCTACAAAGGATAACCAGATTTCCATCTTTGCTCATCACGCCCCTTGGCCTGAAATGTCATTCTCTGCCTACTTTTCTACCTTTTGAAATTGTACCCCACTCCATAGTCCTGCTCTATTAACATCCCTCTTAGGAGGGCTCTCATGGTTGAGTCTTTGGAAATTCCCTCCCCCACTCAGTGGATATCATGAACTCAACCCAGAATGTGGTTGTCAGAATTAAATCAGATGATGTTCTTTTAGAAAGTACAGAGAATGGTGTCTCACTTTCAGTAGACACTCCATAAAAGAAATTACTCTAATGATGATATTATGGTCCTCCTACCTGTGGCTAGTGACCTTTTCCCTACCTACCTCATGGCTTACATTCCCCACAGTATTTCATACACCACCCCTCTTTTCTCTCTAGGACCTATACAGGCGGGGCCTCCCTTGGAAACTTCTTTACTGTTACAATTTCAACTAAACTGCTGACCCCAAACTGACCACTGGCTTTGCCTCGCTCTCAAGTTGCAGCTGGACATCGTCATACTGGTAATGCTTTAAGCTTGGCATTTTCGAAATCAGAAGTCTTCTTTTTCCCTAAGAGCTTCTTATCTTTCTATTTTTTCTGATCAAAGTCAATGGCACCATAAATAACACAAACACATAGACAGAAGCTCTGCAGTGACTTTTTGGTTGCTTTATATATTTATTTCAGAATAAGTAGCACCTGGAATAAAACTCGACAGGTACGATTTCAAACTTACACCTGTCTTCCTGCCTCCCACTACCCCATTCCTGAGGGAATCTGAAGTTATCAATCTCTTATATATCATTCAAGATTTTCTATTATTACTCTATATTGTTATTTTATTATATATTTACCAAAACTATACATATACATACATGTATATACGCATGCATATGTGAATATATGTATATATGTGACATGTATGTGAAAGCATATATATATACATAAAATATACTACATATATACTGCATACTACCCAAATGATGAATATCATACATACCTTCATATATTTTATGTAGATCACATACATATTCTACATCTTGTTTTTTTAACCTAACAATAACTTTCTCATATCATTCCATATAAGTAGGTGTAGAACTGCCTCATTTTTAAGTGCTCTATTACTTATTAGCCAGTACTCATTGATGAAAATTACTTACAATCTTATTTAGTCAAACAATGCTGCAACGTATAACTTTGCACATACATCTTTCTGCATATTTGCATATCTGCAGAATAAAATTCCTTGAATTATTATTGCTGATTCAATGCATGATTTGAATTTTGACACTGCTAATGGCTCCCCACAGAGCTTGGACCAATTTACACTTCCAACCCACAGTGTCTGAGGACCTATTTCCTCAAACCTTTATCAATATTGTTATCCTGTTTTGTGATATGTACCAATCTCACAGGTGGAAAATAGAATCTTACTAAAGTTTTAATTTGCATTTCTTTTTTGAGTGTGGTTAAAGTTTTAATATGTTTAAGAGTCATTTTAATATGATTCTGGGAACTGTATGTTCATATTCTTTGCCTCCAATGTAACTAGTCTTTCACTTATTGATTAGTTGGAGCTCTTTATGTATTGATGAAAGTATATCTTTATGATATGAATTATTTTCCTAAAATTTTTGGCCTTTTGACATAGCTAAAAAATAAATTAAAATGGCCCTGTAAAAATTATATGCACTCAAATGATCAATCTTTTGTTATAGCTTCTAGATTGTGTGTCATATCTAGAAAAGATTTTCCATCGCCACTATTATTAAACAGGATGTTATTTTCCTAATTGTTAAATTTTTTATGTATATGGAATTTATTTTTGTAGAAGGCATGACATGTTTCCAACTTTATTTTTCATCTGAATGTGCCACTACCACTTATTATTCCCCATGGAATCATCTTTGCCTTCTCCCTTAACTGCCACCCCTATTCCTAGGAGCTAATATCAATATTTTGATATTGTCTTTCTTCTCCCACTGTGATCATCATCTTGTGCCTACAGTTTCAACCTCTGACCTCTACCATCACCAGAAAGCTTTCCTTGGAGACAGCTCCCACCATGCCACTCCCTTGAGCACTGTCTACAGAATGGTTTCTAGGCTTACATTGTGGGATTTAGTTGGGCCCCAATCTACCTCTCCGTTCGTGTTCATATTCACATGTATATCCTGTCACTTCTCCCATCAAAACAGTCCTTCCCTTCATCATTCTAAAATGTTATGCACTGACTCATTCTGCATTTTCTGCCTAGAATATCCTTTCTACCAAGCCCTCCATCCCTTCCTTCATCTCATATGTGTTTCCTTGGCTCAAATAGCCACTGTTCTGCAACAGCATCTCCCATCACTCCTTCTGTGCTCCTTTAATATCTTGCAAATATAACCAAAGAAAATGGATTTTAAAAGCCATCAACTTGAAGAACTAAAAGAAAGCTAGAAAGGAAAGCCCTGACACATCTCTGTGAACCAAAAGCCAGACTATATCAATGTTGTGTGGCCAACAATGATCTGATCAGGATGCATACTCACACCAGAATCTCCATGACCCTTCGTTTGGAGCCACAATCCAGGAAGAAGCATCTGACACAGAACCACCTAAGACTGAGGAGAATAGGGCTTCTCATTCTGCTCCCAGCAGACTTGGTCCAAAAGCAAAAAAGACGTTTCTCAAGTGGAAATCAGGAAGGGTAGATTGATGAAGGAAAACCAAACAGCAAAACAACCCCCGAGTTGTTGCTTTCATTGGTAAACTCAAATGATGATAACCATCATAAACTATCAAACAGAATGAGACAGTCTAACTAAAGCACTGACCCCCACACATAGTTAAACAGTTCCTACTGCCATTATATTATAATTGATGGTTATATTGATGGTTCTTACTAGCATTACAACCTTTCAAGGTAAGATAGTTCCCCATTTCCTGATGACACCTTGCAAATGAAGCAAACCTCAGTTACCTCTATTCACACCAGAAATCAGCTTGAAGCAGTTCTGAACCTTTAAGAAAAAAACACTCAAGTGGGTTTCCCTCTTTTCTTTCAGGTCTTCAAATACCTTTAACTCATCTCAGATGCTAGACAACTGAGTTACACTAGAATTGGAGCCAGCAAGTTATTTCAAACTACTTTCAGGGCTACACTGGAGGACAGGCTGTTAGATCTAGACTCAGTTATAAAGGCGGTGCACTTGCAACTTTGGATTCAATTCCCATTAGCAAATGAATGAACCTGCATGTAGCATCACAGAGAGAAATTCAAGCCCTTAGAAGAGGAGATAAAGCCCTCTTCCTACATAGTTCTACATAGTCCCCAGTAATCCCCTGAGAGACAAAAGGCAGGACTTTGCTCATCTCATCTTCCCCAGAGGATTCCCCAGCCAGGTTCTTGTTTCCTTTTTCAGATCTTTGCAGCCTGAATCATGACCTATAGAAAAATGGAATTTTTCCCCCCAGGGTCCCAATTAAAATCCAGACTCTTCCCCTTTGAGCCACAATATCACCATGATAATTTACTAATTCTCTGTTTGATGTCTATATCCTCTTCTAGACTGTAAAGTCCTTGAAGGGAGCTTCTACCTCTGTCTAATTCATCACCCCATCCCCTTTCCCAGCCCAGTGGCCGGCACTTAGCATGTGCTCAACAAATACTTAAGAAACACATACACACAAAAATTTTAGTACACACTTTAATTCTAGGAAGGCATTTACTCCAAATTTAATGATATTTGTGAGGTTAAAATTACAGATAATTGTATATAATTTAGCTTTTGCCCACCAGCAACCAATAGTTTGGGGAGGAATATTTGTTTTAGAAGACTTAAATCAGAATTGTTAATATCTTGTGACTATTACAATATTTAATATCAAGATAGAAAACAAGATTAAAATCTTTACCACTACTACATTTTAATACATAAATGGAGAAATGTTATATTTGGAAATGTTATATTGAGAAAAGTGTTTGACCCATACAACATTAAAAAAAATTTTAGTATTGTAACCATAGAGAGTAAAAACAACTAGCAACTGTGTATATTGAGTACCTGGGATCCTCTGTTGATCCCTTGTTCATTGCAACTAGATTCAGCTCTGCTTTAGATTCAAGTGATTTTTAATTCAGGTCCACATTCATAGTGTCAGAATCACAAATGAGACCATCCTTCAGTGTTGTTCATCAAGCTCACACTTCCATCAAAGAACTGGGTTTATTACCTCCACTATGATTTTATGAGTAAACACAGACATCTAGACAGTGACGTAACTTTCATCTAAAGAAACTTTGTATGATATATTGGGAGAAAGAGAACAAAATTATATTAGTGAGTCTGTCTGAAGGGACTACAAGGAGGCAGTAGAGGGAAAGAAAATGTTAGAGAATGAAAAATATTGAAACAGCCCATCTATATATGAATATAATATAACATAATGTACTGTAAGCTGTTGAATATTAAGGGAACATGGTGATACAGAATGAGTAAATAATGTGGAAAGGAGCAGTTAATTTGATTAAAGCATGATATATACAGGCCTGAAATACCAAGGTGAACCCCCCTCGGACTATCAATGTATACTTGATTTAAAAAAAAGAAAAAGAAGGGCAGGAGGGTAAAATAGGTCTTTTTTTTGGGAGGGGGTACTAGTGTAAGGTGGGTAGACACAAGGGAAGGGTGAATATGGTGAATGTATTTTGTACTCACATATGAAAATAGAAGAATGAAACCTGTTGAAATCGTTCAAGAAGGGGAAAGGGGGGAAGAGGGAGAACAAATTGGCAGGGACAAATGTAAAATATATTGTAAGCACATGTGTAAATATCACAATGTATCCTCCTACACAAATATTATATGCCAGTAATCTCTTTTTAAAGAGAAGAAATTTTATATGAAATCAGATTGCTGCACAGCTTTAAATTGGCACACTATTATTATTTAAGAATCATATTCCACTCATCCTAAAGGGGTCTTGGAGAGTCTAGAAACAATCATATTCTGACTCCCAAAATAAACACTAGACTTAGGTAAAAGCAGTTATAAAGCAAGTCCAGGGGAAATTCAATTTCAGAGGTATGAACTGACTACGAACACTGAAATTACTATCCCATTTTCTATATTTTTCCAAGATGAAGGAAATACTTCATCAACTTCAAAACAAAAAGAATCAGATAATAACCAAAGCAGTTAATTTTCCTTCTCCCTCAAGCTGCTCTTCCATTTATTTGAAATAAGCCCAGGAGTGAGAATGGAACGCCGCACCTGGCTGCTATCAGCGTCTGAAAAGAAATATCTTGAAGACAAATCAACACTTCCCAGTCTTTTCATATAAGAGGAATCCTTTATGAAAACATCTTACTTTAGACTTTTAAATGATTCAGACGTTTTTGATTTTTTTAGCATTATGAAAATTTTCAAGCATGTACAAAAGTATAGAATAGTACTGTTCAACAGAAATTAATTGAGCTCAATATGTAATTTTAACTTTTTAAGTAGTCAACGGAAAACAGTAAAATAGGTGAGATTAGTTTTGATTATACATTATTATAATATACCTGAAATATTATCATCTTCACATGTAATCAACAAAATGCTTTGAGATACTTTTACATTCTTTTTCATACCAAATCTTCAGAATTCAGTGTGTGCTTACACTTACAGCACATCTCAATAAGGACCAGCCACAATTCCATTGCTCAGTATCCACATATAAACAATGGTGGCCCAGTGACAGCACAGATATGAAGAACGGCATTAAATCCCCAGGACCACATCACCCAGCATCAGTAATTAGCACCTCTCAGACAGCCTTGCTTCCTCTATACTTCCTCCCCACCCACAGATTACTTTTAAGGAAATCCTAAAAATTAAGGCATTTTATCCATGTTCAAATTTCCTTCAGTCTCTCTCTCTCTCTCTCTCTCTCTCTCTCTCTCTCTCTCTCCATCCCTTCCCCAAGGTTGGTTTGTTTAAATTGAGATCTAAACAATAATAATTACCTATGATGGCTTCTTTTTAATGACAATGTTTAGAGCTGAGGGTGTAGCTCAGTGGTAGGGCACACCCAAGGCCCTGGATTTAATCCCCAGCACCACAAGAAAAGAAAAAGATAATAATTTTTTGATGACTCCAACATAATAGTTTTATTTTTAGTAATATGCTTTATTCATTCAGATGTTTATCACACACTATTCCAGCCCCAAGACACACAGTAAGCAAGACTCAAAGGAATTCCAGTTGAGTTTCTACTGTACATGAGGATCTCTCAGAGAAGCTTTACAAAAACAATACCAGCTCCACCAACTGGCAAATGGATAAATAAAATATGGCATCTACACACAATAGGATATTATTAAGCAACGAAGGGAATGAAGTACTGCTTCCTGCTACAACAAGGATGAACCTTGAAAACCTGCTAAATAAAAGAAGTGAGACACAAAATGCCTCAGACTGAATATATGATATCATTTATAGACCAGGCAAGTCCATACAGACATAAAATTGGAGTAATCAAATCTTCTAAAATTAGTTATCATGGCTGTACAACTCTGTGAATATACTAAAAAACATTACATTGTATTATTTAAATGGGTGAGTTGTATACTATGTGAATTATATCTCATTATAGCTGCTATTTTAATAAAAATAGTAACTTAATAAAGTTCATACAATGAAACAATATCCAGCTATAATAGACAAGGAAGGAGAAAGCACCTTTAAGAAATTCCAGTCACCAGCCTTCCTCAACCCAAGCTACTTGATCCAGAAACTTTGGAAGTAAGGGGCACTGGTAGAGAAAATTCTTAAGGATCTCTAAGTAACTCCAATGTAAGCCAAAGGAGAAATGGTGAGTTGGGGCAAGATTTAGACAAGTGACTGACAGTTACACAATGCTGTGTAACTGCAGATAATTGCTCCATATAAAATGGGTAGGCACAAAGCATGGTGAGCATTCTTCAACTCCAACTTGAAGGAGGCTAAAGAAGACTTCCTACAAGTTCCATCCATGCTAAGCTACAAGTTCCATCCATGCTAAAATGTGATGCATGACTGGAAATGAATCAGGCAAAAGTGGGCGAGGAAGAAAAGATTATGATGAATATAAAAGATCATGCAAAAACCAGGAGGCCAAACCCCATCCTGCCTTGCCCTGAGGGTAGGAATGCCACGCTGCATTTAGTTCAGTGAGACTGAACAAACAGAGCAAGTGATGATTGGTGTACTAGGAGCTGGACAGAGATGTCTTCAACCTGGTTTAAAATGTGAAATATTCATTAATCAAAATATTCACAAACAGTGTGAATTCAAGAACAATTTTAATACATTTTAATAACAGCATTACCAAAAATATAAAAAACAGTAAATGCCTTATGCCAAGATATTTATTCTATAGGCAATGTTTGTAAAGATCTATGGTTCCCTGGCTATAGATCCACGGTCCACAGGTAAGGATGACCAGAATAGATGCTTTCCGTAAATTTAACTAGAGATTCTATTGCTTCATCATAAATTGATGAAAGCACTAAAGTATTGTGCATCAAAAACTAGAAAACAAAATGCTACATTCCAACTACTTTTTCTAACAGAATGCAACCAAATACAGTTGCTTAATATTCTTTTTTGAATTGAGCACCTACTAAGGATAGGACACCAAGCCTAGTTATGTGAGAGACAGAAACATGAGGAATACATACTTGCCCTGCCTTCAAAACACTTAAAATCTAGGAAGAGCATAATACATTTGAATAAATAACTGGGTCAGAAGGCAATTGGATAGGAGGAATGAGGGAATGTAAAAAGTATGAATGAAGTAATGAATGAAACAAAGCAGCAACATTCTCAGTGACTAGAAATAAAAATAGAGATTCATTCTGGCTCTTAAATGCTCACAGAGTTTGGGTTCAGAGAGATTATGCTGACAGTAGTTTAAGAGTTCAGCCTTAAGAGATTTAGATTTTCTCAGGGAGACAGTGAGAGAACTTTCTAGGCAACAGGACTGCAGGCTCAAAGACAAAATGCTTTGTTCAGATTACAAGGACACAGTGTCAGTGAATTATTAGTGAAGGCCATGGCTGAGCCCAGGCTATTGGATCCTGGCTGGGAGTTTATACTTAGATGAGTAGGAAAGAAGACTTGGGTTTGGCTCTTAGCTCCAACTTTTATTGGTTGCACAGTAGATGTGAACTTAACTTTTCCTAGCCTCATCTGGAGATTGAGAGTATAACACACCAGCTTTGATGTGACTCCCAAGATTGAATGCAATGATGGCTGTACAGCATTGATGCAGCACTTGGCACATGAAAGTTCAGCAGCTCTTGCCGCTGTTACTGTTATTATTAACTATAAAAGCCACCCAGAACGTTTTTTAAAATGTAATGATAGTACTTAAACAATTTACCTGACCATCCATGGTATGAAAGGGAGACAGAGGTAGCAAAACCCATCCATAGGCAATGATAGGGCAGAGTGAAGAACTATGACTTGACGGGGGCAACAGGAAATGACCCACATGGAAGATATTGAGATAACAGTTGGATAAACATGAACATGGTCTTGGGAAGTCAAGAAAGAAGTTTTCAGAGGAGAGAGCTGATGAACAGCTATGAATGTGCAGGGAGCCATAAACAACTCTCAATTATGCATGGAAGGCTCATTTCAACTTAACAGCTTCCACCTTCCCTAATGTCTCACACCCCCCTCACTTCCTGGGCACTCTCCTCCAACCCTCCCTGGCTGGTTTCTGAAATGGAAATGACAATTAAGAAAACACAATACTGCCAAGAATCACATCATACCTAAAATTATGGATAATCCAGACCCTCGTGCAGGGAAAAACACTGTATTGTCCCCCCAAACTGAAATGAAATAGAGGGAAAAAAGTCCTTTCCCATGCCGTTTTGCCATTGGCCCTCTAGGCAGTAACCATGCCACTCTTTCCCAGCTGCTCTGCACCCTCAGTTTCAATGTGAGAGAAGAAGCTGCAATGTTATTTTACTAAAAGACTGCTCCAGAGGCTGTTGGAATTAATGGTTTCTATGTAGTGGGACTAGCTGGTTTCTCCGCACTTCCCTTAAGAGGTAGAACTCTGTTCAAAGTTCACTTACCACAGTGGGCAAAAACAATCTGATTTCTCTTTAGATTAGGTGAAAGGAGGATTGTATTTCTTCCCCTTTTAAAAGCCACCTGATCTACCAGACTCAACCACAAAAACCAATGGCAGCAAGAGTATCAACAATTCAGAAACAGTGCACCTAGACTATCCTGGCAACAGCAAGTTTATAGCCCAAACTCAGATGGTTTTAATATATGGTATCATTGGGCTCTATCCATATGACTTAACATCTAGTTAAATGGTAGGGCTGGAAACATTAGAGTGTAATGGAGGGAGCTAAGGATTTAGAGTCAGAAAGAGTAATAAAATCTAGCTCAGCTATTTACTATTGACCCTAGGCAAATTCCTTCAGGTTTTTTTTCACCTGAGAAAATGGAGATAATATCACAACACTGCCTATCAAGATGATGAAGAAAATGTAGTAATATGACCTCCGGCAGCCTGCTGGTAGCTGACCTACAACATAACTGTTAGCTATTATTGAAAATTTATCACAGTGGGCCGGGCACTGGTGGCTTACACCTGTAATCCTAGCCACTCAGGAGGCAGACATCAGCAGGATTGAGTTGGTGAGAACCTATCTCAAAAATAGGGCTGGTAGAGTGGCTCAAAGTGAACCCCAGTACCGAAAAAAAAAAAAAAAAAAAAGATTATCACAGTGGTAAAACAACCAATCTTTTGGCTTAGCAATAGCTCTTGCAACAAAGCTAAAGGTCCATTGGTTCTAACAGTGAAAACAACATTTAGTTTCTTATAAGTGGCACAGCACAACAAAGAAGAAAATAGTCTGGAATCCTAGTTTTCCCAAGACAACCTTGGGAAAACTGGTTAACCTGTGTTATCACAGTGGTAAAACAACAAATTAATTTTCCATCTGGTTAAAAATACCTAGATATTTAGATTACTGTAAAGTTTAATGAGACAATACAAAGTTCCTAGCATGTATTTAGGCAGTTAGTGGGTGCTCATCAATTGCTAATTGTTAATTTTCCCAATAGGAAAAAAAAGTATAAAGATGAAAAATCAAAACCAGCTATGAAATCACCATTTCTCATATCTGCAGAAAATTTTTCATTTATTCGTTCTACAAATGTGTATTGCGAACCTACTGTGTGTTCGGCAGTATTCATGACATTGAGGATCAAGTGATGAACAAGACAGGTAAGGTTTCTGCTTTCCTGGGCTTTACATTCTAGTAGGTGAAGGCAAATGACAAATAAACCAAGAATATCATTTCAGAGAAGGATAAGTGCTACAAGTAACAGGAAACAGGGCGGCGTGGCGTTGGGAAGAGTGGCCATTTAGCTTGGATACATCGCAGCCTGGGTCTGCCTGACTAATCTCCTTTGGGCCAGAAGGGGGACCTCACCTCGTATAATGCTTGGGGTAAAAGTGTGGATGATGAGAAGCCAGACCCACGCTTTCACATGTCTACGAAAGTTTGTCTTTTGCAGCTATAGTTTAAAATACTGTTTCTAAATGCCCCCATCCCAGTAATTAAAACTTGAATGTCGGTGCGTCCTCTGTGGGGACTCCAAAGCCTCAGAGCAGTTCACACACATGGAAATCGACAACTCCACAGTCCTTTCAGTTCCAAGAATGAGGGCGGCGCGCCCTGGCTGAAGAAGTATCTAAACGATGTAGGGCAGTGCCAGCAGTGACTCCAGAGGCTGCACACACTCCCCGGGGCGCCTGAGAGTCCCAAGTGGCCCGGGCGCTGGGGACCCGAGCGAGCGCGGCGCCTTCACTGTGGATCGTCGCTGGGGTCGGCCTGCCGCACCCCAACCTGCGGATGTGGTAAAGCCTCGCGCCTGGCCCAATTAAAAGGGTTTCCTGTGCCTGCCTCTCCGGCACCGCGCCTGGCCGTTGCTCCGGACAGCTCCGGCGCGCCGCATCCTCCCGCACCCACCCAGGCCCCTGCGCTTGGTACTTCTCGCAGTCATCCAGGGCCAAGTTGTCCCTCGATGGACAGAACCGCAGAGTAGGAAGCACCCGGTCCTTCCTCCCGGGACTGGGGAAAGGACTGAAGCCGACACAGGGGCGATCTCTCTGGCTCTGGAATATCCCGCCGGCCAGCTCTTCCTTGCAGGACAGAGTCTGTTCCTACCTAGAAGACACTGCTCCCCGAAACCGCAGCCCTTCGAGCCCCCACCGCCTCCAAGTAACCACCCCATCCCAGCACCATTCCGGCGGACGCCCTGCCGCTTACCTGCCCGCTCTGCCGTTGGGGGAGCCGCCTCGTTCCCCGGTGTCTCCGGGTGACTCCGGGCTTCTCTGGGACGGAGGCAAATCCGGCTTCTCTGTCTGGTCCCTCCTGCAACGCGCTGCTGACAGTTCCCGCACCAGCCGCAGGAAACAGGAGCGCTGACTGAGCTGGCGCCGCGCACTGGCCGCCGGGCGCTGGGGTTCCTAGTCCCGCCGGCTCGCCCGCGCTGCGATCGCGCGCACAGTTCCCAGTACTTTGCCCAGAACTTCTCCGCGCGCGCCGCAGGGCGATTAGTCGAAGCCTCCGAGCAAGGGGCGGGAGCAAGAGCGAATAGGAGGAGCCTACGTCGGTCCTGGGGGCGGGCCTACGTGGGGAGGGCGGGAGAACGGCAGAGTGACTTCCACGTTCTCCAATCAGCAGTCGGGAACGAAGATGGGGCGCTGCTCTTGGAAGAAACTGGCTGATTCCGTGATGCGTCAGACGAGTTGTGTCCCTGGGTTTGGAACCCGTCGAAAGGGCGGAGGGGGATGAAAACTACGGCGAATGCAACAAGGGACTCCCCGCCTCCCAGCGCGATGCTGGTGTGCTGTAGGGCCTCAACGAATGTTTGTCGAATAGCATTTCCGGGCCAGGAAAGGAGAAATGAAGGTGGCGCGGGAGGACTAGTTTAAGGAGAAGGTTCCAGGGGACACATGTTGTCTAACAGGCAAGGATCACTTGACTGCTTGAAAAAAGTCTGAGTCAGGGGGGACCGAGAACGGGATAATACGTGGCGAGGAGATGATAGGTAGGCACGATGTCAGAGAACAGAATTAATGTGGGACACTGGACTCCGAGACTGTGACCGGGCCACCCAGGCAGTCGCACAGATTCGTGCCGGGACCCAGGGGAAGAGTGAGGGGAGACTGCTCGTTTTGTTCTTGCAATTTCGGTGCAAGGAAGAGATGCGGTATAGTTGCAATTAAAACTCAGGAGCTCCTTTATAGACGGGAAGGTCCACCTGACTTGACTGCCCTTTCGGTCCTGAGCGTCCTCCAGTCCTAGCTGGAATGCAAGCCACTGATCACTGGGGTCATTTTGCAGGCTGCAATGCATCCAGTGCCGCAGGTGGCGGGGAGGGAAGGGAAGAATGAGCACTTATCGAGTGCCTGTTGGTGTGCCAGGAGCAGCTGCGGCCCTACACCTGTGAAAAAGGTACCCGGGGGAGGCAGACAGTAAACAAAGGAGAATACACGAATATAAACAAGAAAATGATGCATTACTAGCTCTGAGATGAGGGCCACGCAGAGCTTTCACAAAGTGACGATGTGTGTGACGGGGAAACGCGAAGGCCCCTGGCGGAGGTGGCTTTTAGGCAGATTCCTGAATTGGGAAAGGAGTTGCCACACCCAGACTCAGGAAGAGCGTCCCAAGACACAGGGAAGCGCAAATGCAAAGCATTTAACCTCTCTGAAGACAGAGCTGGCAATGGATGTGGCTCGTTAGGCTCCCTTCCTGGCACTGTAGGCATTCCAGAACGCCTAGTTCCCGTGCCAGACGCCACCTGCGGCCGTCGCCGCATTTCCAGGATCTACACTGACCCCAAGTTAAGGTTTCTCAGATTCTTTCCGCATTTTATTCATCCCGCTCAGTTCTCCGCTTTCTGGAACCTTCACTGTGGCGGAGTGCGTGGGACTGTCTGCTTTGGTTCTGGCAAGCCGAGGGCGAGGGCGGGAGGATCCCGAGATGCTGCAGAACAAACTGGCTGCCATGCTGCCCACGTTGGCACACGAAGAACTGTGTTGCAGAAGACTTCAAATGGAATGACGCGGAGGTTCCTAAGCCACCCCTGACACCTGACGAGCACCGGTGGAGGAACGGGTCTGGCGGGCCCGCGAACCACTCATCTTCAATTCAAGACACGCCTTGCTCACTCCCAGCCCGGCTGCCTGAGCCGCTCACACTGCGCTTTCCCGACCTTACTTCCCCTTCCAGTAACTCTTCCCTGAGAGAGAAGCTCGCTCCGACCTCCTCCTCCACGCCCCTTCTCTCACTCAAGCTATTTTTTTCCTTCTTCTTCTTTCCCCACTTCCACCATCAGCTTGTTTCATCAGCTTTACTTTTTCTGCGGGAGGCAGATCTTCAATACGAAAGGAATTTCTTTGCGTAGGGTCTTACTGTTTAATCTAGCATCCAATTCTTGGCTCTCTCTCTCTCTCTCTCTCTCTCTCTCTCTCTCTCTCTCTCTCTCTCTCTCTCTCTGTGTGTGTGTGTGTGTGTGTGTGTGTGTGTGTGTGTGTGCGCGCGCTTCCCTATTGAGGCAGTTAATTAGACAGGACAAGAGGGTTATTTATTCATATCCAGATTGTGCCTTGCCTCCAAGAAAAAGAGGAATCTTACTGTGTCTTTTCATAGTTTCATTTCCTCTTCTACTCCTAAATAAGCTGCCAGGCTCTCCAGCTACAATCAAAAGGAAAAAAAATTAAAGTTGAAACCCACATAGAGCTAATTATTCTTGAAAAAGCTTGTTAATGGTCCAAAATTAGCTTTCCCCTTGGAGTTTTATTTTAAAGCAATGATTTGAATGTACGCGAGAAGGATAAATGGCTGCATAGTAAGAATTTCTAGAGCACCTCTTCTTTGAACTGTTGAACAAATACCATTTATCTTTGAAGATACTCCCACCCACCATGGAGGGGACTTCCCTCGCCCCGCCCCCCACCCCGCAGTTGGCCGCGTCTGAACGTCATAATAGATAAGCAGGAGCTGCGTGAGTTTCCATGTGTTGATAGTGAAGTAAGTTGATCATAATGGAGTGTGGGCAGAAACTACACAGATTCTAGAATCAAGCCACCTGGCTTTCTGTCTTGTCACAACTACTTCCGCATTCCGAGATACCTTTCCTACTCTGAAATGCAAAGAATAATTATTCCTTCTGGAAGTGTTTGATCATCTGAAAACAAATGGCATACAGCCTAGCAGCGTTCTCAATCTCAACTCTTGACATTTAAGGCCAGATAATTCTTGGTTGTGGGATAGAAGCTTTCCTGTGCATTTAGCCATATCCCTGCCCTCTACCCACTAAATGAAAGGAACACCCCCTCCTTCCCAGTTGTAACAACCAAAAAAAAAAAGGTCTCTAGATATTATCAAAATCATTCCAGGAAGAAAACCACTTAGCACACAGCAAATGCCCAGGAATTAGGAGGCAGTATAAACAGGTGATTAAGGATGAATTTCTAAGTGTGAGCCCTGGGCAAATTTTGCCTCCCTAAACCTCATCTGTAAAATGGGAATCATAATTATGTTAAGTTTTTAAAATTATCCAATTAAGTACAAGTGTGTAAAAGCAATTTGTTCAGTAAGCTCAAAACAATCTTCTGGTCTCATTGTCATCCTGTGAGGAGAAGGCTAAATAAGGGATGACATATCTTGGCTTGTTCGCTGCTACTCCCTTCCTGGCATCATTACAGACACTAACTCAAGGCTGAACTTCTTATTGAGTTCAAATAGGACCTCAGAATCCTCCTTAACAGAGTGCTCCAGGAAGCCACTACTGATAGACCAGAGTCAACACATACGAAGGTGCTGAATTGCCATCCTGGGGATAGAGGACCTTTAAAATCCCTAATGCTTTCAAATCTTCTGGAATGGTGATTAAAAGCGAGACAGAACCATAGCTTATTACCTCATCAACCCCTTTTATGGAGGGATTGGCCCAGAGAGCTCCAACATCTTGACCATAATCATACAGACCAGACACTAGATCTCCTGCCTGCTTAGCAGTCCTCATTTCTATATCCATCACATAGGAGAGGCAGAGAAAACATTTATCTGGAGGAGTGATACCACCTGCCCATCCTGTACATTCCTTTTCATCTCCCTCCTTCACTTTTATCTGGAAAATGGAATCAAAGCATTTTGGTACATAGGAACACCTTGGAAACAGTCTTTCAAAAGTGTCAGTAAGCTCAGGACAAGGATTGTACATGAATTCATCCATTCCTTGATTAAATATAGGTTGCCTACCTCTATTGTATAAGGGACCATTCTTAGCAGACACTTTAAGAGATGAAAGATGAAGCGGTGGGTGTTCCTGCTCTCATTGCTTTTACAGTTTCATCTATGTGGCAGATCAAATATGGATATAAATAACTATAATACAAGCTAAAAAAAAAGTCGAAAATGTCCTAAGAGACATACCAAAAATGTGTTCAGAGAAGAAAGAGATTATTTTGAGAATTAGGAGCACAGAGTCACTTCCTGCATGTCTTTGTTGACATTTTAAACTTTTGATCAAAAATTTGTGTTTATTACAATAAAGTTATCCTTGTAAAGGAAGTTGCCACACTCTTAGGTTTCCTGGTTCAGCTACAGTTCCTGCTTAATGTAAGTGGCTAGCTTCTGAGGTCACCATTCACTCTAATCGTGAGTCACTGTTTATCAACTGTTTAAAATTTCTGAGATGTTCTAGATCTCTCACCTTTAGGAACAAGATAGCTTTCTCCCAAGTATTTGACAGATCCACTTTTTAAAGCATGCTATACTGCAGGAGCATACTTGTAAAAAGGAACATAACGGGCAGAAGGACATCAATGTCATGTACATTATGCCATGAAACAGAATTTCCTTTAGGACTGAACTACCTCAGGACTCAGGCTGAGCACTTCATTAAATACTAACTCTAGCACTGTGATCCTATATCATTATCTACTGTAAATATTAAGTATAATCACAGCTCATAGGTAGTAAGTGTTTAGGTGCCAAACTGGACTGCCAAGATTGCTACTATTCCCGCTACTATCAGAAGCCTGCCTTTCAAATAGCAAGATTTGGCTGAATTGCCAGGACCACACCCTTTCTGTTATGAGTCACGCCAGCAAAATGTATGCCTGAAATCCTGTTGTTCTCTCTTATTACTTCATGTCTAGCTGTAAGAGAGGTAAGGAAATGCAATTCTTATCTTTTCAGCCTCTGTGCTACAGAAAGGTTGAGTTAAAAGCTGAATGAGCCAAACCACAGCCTCCACCATATCTTTTCCTCCAAGTCTCTGACAAATACATTGGCAGAAAAAGTTTATATATGTGATATCCTCTTTCTATGTTTCAATTTTTATAGAGTAACCCAGAAGGGATAGTTCTTCATGATTCCCTCTACATTCCCACGTTTGTATCCATCAGCACCACTACAGTAGTCCAAGCTGCCATAATTTCTTACCTGGAAAACTGTAAGACCAGGATCTACCTTTATATTGCCATAAGCCATTTTTACTTCTAAGCCAGAATGGTTTTATGATCAGCCAAATCTGACCATAAAACTCTTTCAGAGTCTCCTATTGCTCTTAGGACAAAGACAAACCAAGTTATATTGTTCTCAAGAGTCCATACAGTCTGGCATCTACGTACTTCATCTTGTGCCACCTTACCCCTTCTTTTCTCCCCTTTCTGCACAGGCCTGCCCGCCAGGACTTTGTTCCTTCCTAAAACATGGTCCTGTTACATGCTGTTCCCTTCTGTTCTTTAACTTAGTGCTAATTCATCCATTAGATATTCAGCCATTCCTTCCTCAGGGACATCCTCCCTGACTTTCGAAATCAGATTCACACATATGATCATTGCTCTGGTTGAAACTGGGCTTTTTGTTTGTTTTGGGTTTTGTTTATTTCGGTAATACCTATCACAATTGTAATCATATTCATTTCTGTGATTTTCTGATTAATTTCTGTCTCCTAACTGGATTGTAGGTGTTACAAGGTGAAGATCCTTATGTTTTTAATCTGTCTCAATGCACACTCTTTAATAAGCTTTCAAATATTTCTTGAAAGGGTAAAAGAAATCCAAAAGAATGAACTCTAATGGCAACAGGGGTGTTGTTATGAGTTGGGAGTGGGTGCCCATCACAGGCCTTATAGATAGAGACCACTCAGGATCTTAGGTCCTAGAGAGGATCTTATAGCAACTTGACATCAGAAAAATTATCTCCTTTAAAGTTACCAAATTACCAAGACCATGAGTTAACTTTTAATTTTATCATTTTTCCCCTTTGATATATTTCTTAAAGTGTGCACATCAACTCGGCCAAATACATCAAAAGAGGTGGGCTTCATTTGACTGCCTCCATTCTGCTAGAGGTTGGTTCCCATAGACCTTTCTCTATTTACAGAAATGAAAACTAGAATTCCTCTGCAGGAATATATATTTTTACCTTTTCTGGCAGTGTGTTTGTCATCTCTGTGTTGACCTCTGTATTTCTCCACAATGGTGGATCATCTGGTATCATCAAAAGAAAGAGCTTTGTATGGGAACAGAATAGAGGGAGTGAACTTGATCAAAATATACTATAAGTAATATGGAATTATAACAATGAACCCCCTTGTACTATTAATGTATGCCAATTAAAAAATAAAAGTAAGAATGAATAAGTAAAAAAAAAATTTTTTAAGAACGAGCTTTGTTCCCTGATGCTTATTGCTTCCACACAATTCCCTACTGGTTCACAGCAACCTGAAAATCATACTTAGATAAAATCAGCACTTCAGAGAAGAAATTGTGACTGTCTTGCTCTGGCTCTTATAGACTGTTACAACAACAAACTAAATTTTCAGAACTGAAAATAAACTCCTCTGTGGAAAGTATGGACTTATTTAGTGTAAAATATATCAATACCTACAGTCCTTTCTTTTCCTCTCAAAATGAGTACAACTTGCTGGGACTGTAAAATGAAGAACAATGTCTGATTTTGAAAGTATAAAATTCCAATGTTTGCTTTACATCAATATTTCTTGCGAAATAACTTTATACCAAAATAACAATAGGGAAAGAATAGTGAAGCCAAAAAATAATAGAAGTTAAAGAAAGGGAATAAAACTGCCTGTAATGCTACCTACAGAAAAATCTTTTTTCATTATTCAGTGTTTACTTCTAGTATTTTATAAATACACAAATTCTATTTTTGATTTGATATTATGTATGGTTTCCTAGTTCCATAACTATCAATTCGATATTATGAATTTATTAAATATTATTAATATTTATGAATTTATCCTTTTGAAGACGAAAAACCCTGAAGGGCTGGCAGAGTACTCAAATGGTACAGTGCCTGCCTAGCAAGCTCAAGTCCTGAGTTCAATCACCCTCCCCCAAAAAAGAAAAACCTTGATAAATCTGTATTGTATCAATTAAATCTGTACCTTCACAAAAATAACTGAATTTGCTATGAAGAACTAGATTTAAATACCTTTCCCATTTAGTGATTCTTTCTTCTTAGGCAAGTAATTTAACCTTTCTAAATTTTTGCTTCTTCATTTTTACAATCAAGTTCAATAAATAGCTGCTTCATACTACTCAAGGAATTGTATTTAATAATATACTCAGCTGAGGCAGGTACTCAAGAATATACAAATTTGTTTTTGAGTAAATTTTATTTTGATGAACCTCTCTTTCCCAAAAAAATCAAATTGATCTCTATTGTTTTTTGGGGTTTCTTTTGGGTGGCACTGGGGTTTGAACTCACACTTGTTCAGGCATGAGCTCTTACCTCTTGAATAACTCCATGAGCCCTTTTTTGTGATGGGTTTTTTTCGAGATAGGGTCTCTGGAACTATTTACCCAGGGCTGGCTTTGAACTGCAATTCTCCTGATCTCTGCCTCCTGAGTAGCTTGAATTACAGGCATAAGCCACTGGCACCCAGCTGATCTCTATTTTAATCACATTACAGTGAAGTATTTATCTTCTCACTAGTTCCTTCTTAGAGAAATTCCTAGAGTGGAATTACTGGGCGAGAAGATATAACTGGTGTATGGGTCTGAAATGGTTTTTCCTCAAGCCACCCAGTTGTGGCTATGGCAGTGTTGAAGCCTGCACCTCTCACCCTATCCTCTCCCAAACAGCTATATTTCTAAAGATGTTTGTAATGATTCTACACTGAACTAATGAGTGTCAGAAACCCTGCTCGTTTATCCCATAAACTGAACTACTTCTTCCTTCATTAGGATGGTATCTGAGCAACCTCTTCCCATCCAAGAGTAAACAGGAAATCATAATAATAAGTCCACTTGCTGAAGGAGCATGAGGTCTGGGAGGCTGACCATTCTTCACTGGGTCGACCATTTATGTTCAACAGCCTAAGCCTAGAGTGTGCCTGAAACATATGCAGTATTACCTTAAGGGGCTGGAGACCAGGGCTCCCTGATACCTGTACTCCTCTCAGAGTGGGAGACAGAATGAAAAGACCTTGACCATTCAAGCCCTTCTTTGTTGCTTCCAGAGTCTCAGTCTATCATGGTGGTGGGAGGTGGTGGTTGACTTTGGCAACTGCTATAAGAAAGAACAGGCATGTTTCCCAATTCTGGACACTGAAACATGAAGATAACTCTGCTGTGGCCTTCGGAATAATTTATATCCTGAATAACATGAACTGAGAATAGCGTTTGCATAAAACAGCTTGGATAACACCAGCATTGTGTTGTGGTCTCTCATGTGACTTCAAATGCCTCTTACTGTATTTGCTCGGATTCCCATTTATTTCCTTGTGGATTATAAACTCTTCTTTATTCTTCCTAGATAGTCTCCCTTCACATAAAAGGTATTCCATAAATTATCTGTCAAATGTATTTCCTCAAAACTACTATTTAATTTTTTTAAGACAGTGACTCACTATGTAGCCTGCGCCAGCCTTGAACTCATAATCCTCCACCCTCAGGCTCCCAAGTGCTGGTCGTACAGGCCTGTGCCACCAGGTCTGGCTAAACCTACTATCTAAATTCACATAACATGTAGTGTAATTACATTCCTGTTGTCTGCTAGAATACACTGGCTGTAAGTGAGAAGAACTCAATTGAAGACCACTTAAATAAGAGGATATATTATCTCACATAGCAAGAAATCTGGAGATATAGTGACTTTAATATTAGTTTATTCAGTAGCTCAAATATATCAGCAAAGGACCCAAATTCTTTCTGTCTTCTTGCTCTGCAAGTTCACTGGGAGAGATTCCTCCTCAGTTTGGATGTGATACTGATGCAGCAGTTAGCAAGATCATATCCAGAAAACCACCATAGCCAGAGGCAAAAAAGAATATCCCTTCCTGAGTCACATCCTGTAAGTGAGGAAGCCTTTCCCAGAAACCCCTGGCTAAGTTGCCATCATGTTTCATTGGTCAGAATTGGGATATGTGTCCCTTCATACTTAAAGGAGTCATGAACCAAACACAATTTATGCCATGACTGGTTGAGATCTGAAAAACAAGACAAAACAAAAACTACAATTCAATGGAAACACATAGAAGGAGTCAGGTGTTCCGCATAAACCACATCATTTTCACAAACACCTTGGGCCACTCAGCACTTAAGGAATTGTGGGAACCCTCCCTACATCTATGTTCCCAGATGCCAGCCAAGTGCCAACTTGCAAGCAAGCCTTTCTAAAGATAGCAGCCTTAGGCTTGCCACTCTTTTCTGCACTCTCTATGACTTGTCTGCACTCTAACCCTCTTGGATAATTTCAAGAGGGCCTTCATTCTTTCCTTCTCAAGGACAGGCTGGGCAGGTGTCTGTTCAGGGGTCTCTTTACGTTCTTGGCTGTGCAGTCATGGCAGAACTCTCATGACCTCTTTTGGGGAAAGGAAGCAGTATTTTGTTGAGAAATGTGTAGACTAAAGGAGCTGGCATGGGAAATTTCCTTGGGCCACTCAAGGTATGGCTAAGACATGCAATGGGTGGTTTGTGCCCCCAGGGTTTGAGTGTTGGAAACTAAATTTGTATTAAGAAGGATAAAAGCTTTAAGAAGTAAAGTCTTATGGAAGGTCCTTAAATCATTGGAGGTTTGCTCATGAAAGATTAATATAGTTCTCATGGAACCTCAGTTAATCCCTGGTTGTGCTTTCTAGTTTCCTGTGACCACTCCTTCTCACATATGCAACCATCAGCCATGATGAATGCAGTCACGGAGGTCTTTGCCTGAGCTGGTATCATGCTGTTTGGATGTTCAGCTTCCAAAACTGGGGGCTAAATAAACGTCTTTGTGAAGTACTGAGCCTAAGATATTTCACTGTAGTAATGGAAGAATGAACTAGTGCAACATGTTAGTGATGCCCCTGTCAAATCAAATAAATATGAGTCCATATATTTCACTTTGGTTTTTGTTTTTAAATTTTTAATATATATTTCATGTAATAAAATATGCCATTGTCATTTCTAACATGTAACCAATTAAAATATATTGAGACATTTTATATTTTTAATACTAAGTCTTTGAAATTCAGTGTGTATTTTTCACTTACACTGCATCTTAATTGCTAATTTCAAGTGTTCAGTAGTCACATGTGTCAATTTGCTACCACATAGGTCAATGTAGATTATTGTTTCTTTTAAAGGAGCCTCAATCTTCAATGCCATGTATTATGTGACACCCATCTCATCAGTTCTCTCCCCCCACCATTGGTGTCACTGTCATCATGAAATGTAAATCAAAGTGGTCATGCATTTTTAAGCACTTGTTCAAATTTTAATAATAAACAAGAAAATAAGGCCATCATTGCCTTTGTTGTTTCAGAGGTGAAACCACATTTGCAAAGGTGTTCATATTGGAGGAATGGAGGCTCCATACTTTCAGTAAACATGCAGAAACATCCAGAGTGGTATGGCAGGGACTTTGGCCATACTGGCCAGAAATTCCTGCCCCTGTTTTGAAAAGAGGATTATGACAGAGTTTGGGAAGCCATGAAATCAGTGGGAGTAAGCAGAAAGCAAAGTTGAGATCACTAAAAGACTTGTTTATGTTTTAGATTTTTTATTTTTTGGTGCTATAGACTGAACCCATGTCCTTGTGTAGGCTAAGCACACATTCTGCCATTGAGCTCCATCCTCCACCCTTAAATTTCTTTTTTAAAATAGGAAATCATATGGTAAATACGAATGACAACATGATGTAGTGGAGTGATCATGGGATTTGGAACTAGAAAGACCTGATTTTAAAAAGTACTTCTCTATTGAAGGCAAAGGATAGTTTTTGTTCCACATACAAGACTTTTTTTTAGGAGCAGTATTGGGAATTAAATTCAGGACCTGACACTTGCTAGGCAGGCACTCTACCACTTGGCCTTGCATCTAGCCCATAGGAGACATTTCTGGTTGTCAAAACAGGGGACAATTTATGAGGGTTGATTCTGGTACCTACTAGGAATGTTGTTAACATCCTACAATGAACAGACTACCCCCAACAATTATCTCACCCAAAATATCAATAATACCAAGGTTGAGAAACCCTAGTTTAAACACTGGCTGCATCACCAACCAAATACATTGACCTTGACCTTAATCTCTCTGAATCTCACTACTCTACCCACATGAAGATGGGGAGAATAATAGTTACACTACATTAGTAATACCCAAAACATTTTTTATGTGCCATGCACAGGAAACCAAGATGATGAAGGCTGAAGTTGCACAGCTTGTGAGTGGCACGCAGGATTAGGACCTCATCTAAACATGATCCCTATGTGTCTCTATATCTCCAGATTGGGGGCAGGGGAAAACTCCCTTGACCAGTCAGATGGATGGGCCACTTGCACTCCCAGAGACTCCATCCAAAGAACTGATCAGAATTATGTAGATTTTTTGGCAAGAACTCACTCACCTGGATAGAACTGAGGTGTCAAGAAGAGCAGTAGTCATGAGCCAAGAGTGTAATAGAACTGAAGCCCAAATATCTCCAGAGGGTTGTGATGCATTACAATCAGTGGATAATAAACTTACTGGATGTAAATGGATAAGCTAACGTCACTCTTCCAGGAACAAAAGCCCTGACTCCAGCTTTCCAGAAACACGGGATGTTTAAGAGCCCCTACACCACTCCCTTGACTGCTGCCAAAATATACAGCTAAAGTGCTCTGGCTGGAAACTCTTCCTCAAATGGTTCCTTTAACACAAAATGCTGACTGTATAAACACAAACACCACAGGGCCTGTCTTTTTCTTTTATATATATTTTTTCATTGCCTTTTTTCTTATATCAAGAAAAAAATTCATGAGCATAAGGTACCAAAATTCTAACTTAAACATCAACTATGGCTCTAATTCTAGACAAACCACACCATTTTCCTGGGTTTAAGGGTCCACATTTATGAGCAATTAGAGTCTCAGCTGTACCTAGCTATAGACATTTAGTGCGTATGTGTAGTGTCCCTTATGCTTACCATGCACCAGTATTCCTGTTTTGCAGTTGAGGAACCTGAGGCCCAGAGAATTCTAATGGCTTGCCAATTTCACTTGCCAAAGTCAGTTTGAAACTGGACTTTCCAAATCCGAAGCCTGACATCATACTGCTATGTCACAGCAATGACAAGGACTGCTCAAAGAAGGAAAGGAAATTTTAGACCCATGAAAGCTCAGAGTTCCAGGATTTATCAACTATCTGCCATCTTGGTCTCTCTCCAAAGGAAGTTTTAGAGACAAGTTGAGCAGTATTCTCTTTAACATGTGATTCTGGCCTCTGTGCAGGAAGCAAACGATGGCCAGGAAGAGGAGTGGGGAATTTGACATCAAATTAGACTTGAATCCCATGCAAGGTCAGGTTACACAGCCTCATAACACTATGTTGTCCAACTTCCTACCTTTACCAAAATTATAACTTTATATTTATTTGTATGACTACTTGATCTATCTCCTTACTTCTCAAAGATATTTGAGTAATGATTTTTTTTTTTTGAGGCAGAGTCTCACTATGTACCTCAGGCTGGGTTTGAATCATGTTCTCCTGCCTCCCAAGTGCTGAGATGACAGGTGCATGGTGCATGCTTCCACGCTCTAAATTATTAGATTTCTTTTAACCTTTTTTTTTAAATCCCCAGAACCTAGTACAGAACTTACACTAAGTACTCAATGAACACTTGTTTTTTTAAAAAAAAAAATAGATGGATACTCTCTTGGCTTCCAGCTTCTACCTGGGCCCCCCCCACGATTCCCTTTGTATTTCTCTTCTCTAACTTTTAATAAACTCCCTTTACACCCACAAAAAAAAAATAGATGGATAAACTGGGCTTGGTACATCTGTAATCCCAGGTACTTGGGAGTTTGAGGCCAGCCTGGACCACATAGCGAAACTCTATCTTAGGAAAAAAAAAAAGAATAAATGGAAAGAGGTAGAGAAAGAAGAAAGTCTGCAGTCTTTCTGGACCATGCAGTTTTATATTTCGACAATCAATAAAGTGTCAATATTCCCAACACTATCACCGGACTGGCGGCTCACTGGATGTGTTTTCTCTCTTGACCAGAGCATAGGAACTGAAGGACAGAGACACGTACTGTAGGATGTTTGAACCCATGGCTTCTAGCACAATGTTAGGCACAAAAGAGATACAGTAAATAATTGTACCATCAGAACAAATGAAATCCCCACCCCTGGTTTCTACAGTTTTCATAGGCAAAAGGTAACTGGTATGTTTGGGAAATGTGGAGGTAGAATGTGAAAGGAGAATTCTCTTCCTTCAGAGAGTTAAAGAGCCAAAATGCTCCCTACAAAGTTGTCTTGGTTTTGCCAATCTACTCTCACCGGCAGTTTCTGAGAGTTTCCATTTCCTTGTATCCCAGAACTAGCTTAGTGTATTAAGATTCTACGGGGCATTGTTTAGGGGTGAATAGGGTTGTTAGTAATGTTATGAAAGTACCATCCTTATTTCTCCACAGTTCACAACCCCAAGGTTAAAACTAGATCACAAGTCAGTCAGGAAACAGGATTTCTCTGACCCTCTCACAATCTACAATCACTGGGTTTTCTGCACTCCCTATGTTCCCCCCATGAATTCTGGGTGTTTCACAAGCATTCCCAGCAAAGGCCTCTCAGTCAACTATGGTATCCACCATTTTCTTCTCTCGCTCTGTCTCCTGTCACCACTGAGGCCACTAGGACCCATCTCAGTCTGTCATAGCTATTGGTCTGAATTATGTCCTTTTTGTTGACTGTCTTGCACTGTCAACATCTCATAGAGGATTAGTGAGATAGCTCTTTCAGGTGTTTGTCAATATGGGTTTGCTATTGAAATTTCAAATACAGAACCCAGAATAGAAAGTCTTTCATTCCTTGCTTACAAGGGTTTTATGTGCCAATATTGCCTAAATCCATATGTCACCCTAATAAATTTAATTCTCTACAGTTTAGTCCCTAAATAATGCAAAGAAATACAATATATCTACAAAATATTAATTAAAAGACATTTCCAATCCTGCTACCCATCTCTCAAAAATCCTAAAGCTGCCCCAATTCACACTATGCACTACACATCTCAAACTGCTTTGGAGTTCTCACACACAAAATCACAAAAACCCTTCCTGAAGCCCTACTTTGTGCCTATTTCTGTCCCCTCTTTTCTCATTCTCCAACTCCTCATTGTGTAGGTTTGCTTGGTCTCTTGCAACGTCCTCTACTTTCAGGCACATTTGTTTATACACATTCTCCTGATTTGCCAGCTAAAAGAGAGGTGAGGGTGAGAAGAAAGGCAAGAATAATCACAGATCAGTAATCTTACTCTGTGTATCGTGGATTACACAGAGCATGAATGCCAGTAACCAGGCGTCATCAGGAGTCATCAGAGGTGCCCACCACAGTTACACAGTTACATGCCTCATTCTAACTATAGCACAGTATTCCAAAGTTTGTATGAACTACACTGTTTTTTAACTGTCAACTATGACTTCCAGTTTATTCTCTTTTCACTTTCTGCCTTTTATTTGATTGATTGTACTTTTTCTCTAATGTTTTGGAATGTGTACATCATATTTGTATTGGTTAATATTAATTTTTAACATCTTTTCAGGACTTTTATCTTGCTGCCTACTGAAAGCACAAGACAAGACTCTTGGTATGCTTTTACTCCCACCTACATGTTTGCTTTCTTAAAATCATCTGAACTCATAGCTCTAGATCTGGACTGTGCAATAAATAGCACTGGACATGAGTGGCTACAGAGCAGTTACAATGGGGCTGGTCGGTATTTAGATGTGCTGTAGGCACAAAATATACACTGGATTTCAAAGACTTAATATAAAAAAATGTAAAATCTATTGCTACTAGTTCTTATATTAGTTGTACTTTGAAATGATACTATTTTGGATATATTGGGTTAAGTACAATATATTATTAAAACATTTTACCTATTTTTCTCTTTTTAATATAGCTACTAGAAAATTTTTACATTACATTTTTATAGTTATGTATGTGGCTCACATTTGTGACTTGTGTTTCTATTGAACAGAGTTGTAGATTGCTATAGTAGTTTTATTTTATTTACTTTTTTTTTTTTTGGTGGGACTGGGTTTTTTAACTCAGGGCTTTGTACTTGTAAAGCAGGTGCTCTACCACTTGAGTCATACCTCCAGTCCATTTTGCTCTGGTTATTTTGGAGATGGAGACTCAAGTCTCCCAAGTAGCCAGGATTACAGGCATGAGTCACCAACACCCATCTGTAGTAGTTTCATTTTCAGCATAATGTCTTTATTTTTCTAGGAATAAGTTCTTAATAATTGCATTAAGCTTTTCATCATCTTATCAAGAACTATTTAGACTTATGGGCTGGTAGAGTGGATCAAGTGGTAGAGAGAGCACCCCTGCCTAGCAAGCATGAGTCTCTGAGTTCAAACCCTGGTACTGCCAAAAAATAAATAAATAAAAGAATTATTTAGACTTAAATATTAGTGGTTTTGTTCATTTTTCCTTGTATCCCGAATCCTTCTTTTTCTTGGATTTGTGTTTTGTTTTGGTAACTTCACCTTAAGTGATTCTTCATACAGAGACCTTTCTAAGTCTTTGCATGTCTGAAAATATCTTTTATTTTTCTCCCACTCTTGATTTATAGTTGGCTGGGTAGACAACTGCTCCATTTTCTCTGACAATCTGTTGTTGGTGGTTCTAATTCAATACATGTCATCTGTTCCCTTTTTCCTGACTATAAGCCCTCAGGACTTTCTCTTTTTCTTGCAGTTCAGACTTTTTAGCAGGACATATATCAAGGACTGCTTTTATTTTTTCACTAATTTTGCTAGATACTCAGGGGGCCCTTCTAGGACTGAAGCTTCTCATTTCTTCAGCTATGAGATTTAAAAACAAATATATTCCATTTTTTTAATATTTTCTAAATTTCTGGATGACCTGTAATAAAGTTATTAGAAACTTTATCCTTAACGACTTTCATTTTTCACTCTTATTGCCCATTCCTCTGGGAGAACCCTTGGAACATTCTTCCTCTGATTTGATTTTCAGTTGAGTGTTCTGCTACTGATTAGGTTTGGTCTTGGTTTGTGTTCTTTCCTAGCTTTTATCCTCATTCTGCAATTCAGTAGGAATTAGGAAGCCAGGATAAGTTGATGCCTTTCAGTTTGTCATTTTGAATTGCATTTTTCCAGTTTATGTTTGCTCTTCTATTTATTGATTATATTTGGGACAGAAAGTAGAATTTAAGGTGGACCTGAGTTAAGAGGGGGCAGCACAATGGAAGTCTTCACAAGTGCAGGGTCCACCACTTGTCCAGAATATCAGGATTGGGGATGTATTTAATCCTACAACCATTCAGAATAAGCTCTTCTCTGCCACTACATCTTCAAATTCCCAATTCTTTAAGATGTGGATCTTCTGGTGTACAGGGAACTTGAACTTGGCCCTGAGAAGGGCCTCAATCACATGTTCCTTGTTCTGCAGGTTGGTGTAGATGGAGCTGATGACTTGGCCAATGTGAACCCTGGCTACTGTATCCTAGGGCTTCCCAAAGGTACCCAGCATACCTGTCTGGATCCTTGATGGGTAAGTGCACAAGGTCAGATGCACGAGCATCCCTTAGAAAGGGCTGTCTCCAAAGTCCTTCAGGGTGACTTATGTGAGCCACGGGCTGTGTGCATAACTGAAGAGGCTGCTGTTTGCAGCCTTTGCACATCTGGTGCCCATGAGCAAAGGAGCCAATCAGCTTACCTGGTTAGAGATGCTCTTTTATTGAAGCCCCTTTCATTAGGATTCTAAATGGGATCTGGCCAGAGGACAATCTGGTAACAGAAACCAGTGTGCCTACAGCCCACTCTCCTCTTAAAATGAATGGAGGATTGTTCTTAGGTCAGGCCTTGATATCCTAAATCTCTTCTCTTAAAATTAGTGATTTACTTAGGTGTATCCTCCACTTCTCAAGCAAATGTTCTCAAACTTGGCTCACATTAAAGTCATCAGAAGCTGGGCACTGTGGACCACACCTGTAATCCTAGCTACTTGGGAGGCTGGGATGGGATCAGGAGGACTGCAGTTCAAGGCCAGCTGAGCAAACTGTTCATGAGACCCCATCTCTCAAATAACCAGAGCAAAATGGTCGGCAGGTATGGCTCAAGTAGTAGAGCACCTTCTTAGCAAACTCCAGTACCCACCAAAAAAAAAAAAAATCATTAGAAAGTTTGTTTTTGTTTTTTGGATTATGGGGATGGGGTTAAGGTGTTTGTCACTGTAGTAGAACGCAGAGAATCCAAGAGTTATCATTGTAAGTGTACAATTCAGTGTAAATTCCCAATCTTGTGCCACCATAACAACTATGTAGTTCCATAGTATTTTTTATCAACCTAAAAGGAAACCCAAGTTTCAGAACATAACTTAGAGAAGCAGAAATAGTTTAAACTAATTTCTAAGTGCCTGCAAATTGGGAAGTGAGGGTTTAGAGAGGGATTCCACAATAATTGTCATCATCCATGGGGACTTAATAAACGATCACTTGTACATGTACTAAGACCTTGCACAAACTTTAACTAAATAGTCCTTTTGTGATGACAGAGGGCCTTAGACACTTTGCAGTGAACTACAAACTCAACCATTTGCAGGTCTGGGGCAAATAAACATAATGACATGCTAGTAATGAAATGCAATGGTAAAATGAACCTTGAAGTACTGATTGCTGTGCTTTTAACATTCGCTTTACTAAAGGCCTTTCTACTTGACCACTTTCCCTTGAATTCCAACAGCCACTTTCCAGTGTGATGCAAATAGGTGAGACCAAGTTTTGTAGATTAGTGTCAAAAATAAATTCAGTCACATGGGAGGCTGAGGTGAGAGAATGTGAGTTCAAGGGCAGCTCTAGCAAAACAACTAGTGAGATCCTATCTCAAAAAAACAGGCTGGGGGCTGGGGGCTTTGCTCAAGTGGTCAAGTGGTAGGTGTTAGGTCGACGCTGATGGGAAGGCCAAATTGGAGCCAAATAATAAAGCAAGCAGGCTTTATTGAGAGCGCGCTCTCGGGTGAGGTTCACCGTCCCCAAAGAGCAGGGCCGGAGAAGTCGCGCCGGAGAAATGGCAGCCCAGTTTTTATATCCTGGGTGAAGTCAAGAGCTTAAGGTATTATGGGGCATCGGGATAGGTCGAGGTTTGGTGGGGAGGAGCTCGGGGTAATATGGGTCAGGACCCATTGCCTGCCAGCAGGAGTTGCCATGGAAATCATGAAGGGAAGGAGGAAATGGAGTGGAAAGTGAGCAGAGAGTCCCTGATCACCATGGGGTGGCTGCCCACCGGCCAAACAGTAGGTAGAGTGCCTGCCTGGCAAGCGTAAGACCCTGAAGTCAAACCTCAGTATCAGCACCAAAATAAATGAATAATAATAAAAAAAAAAGCAGGGAATGTGGCAGAAATGTGCAATCCCAGCTGCTTGGGAGGCAGAAGTAGCAGGACTGCAAACTGAGGCCAGCCCTAAATAAAAGTGAGACCCTATCTGAAAAATAAAGCAGAAAAAAAAAAAAAAGGAAGACTGGGGGCATGGCTCAAGCGCTAGAGTGCTTACCTAGCTAGCAAGCACAAGGCTCTAATTTCAAACCCCAGTACTACCAAAACAACAGCAACAAAAACCCTGCAACTACATTAAAATGAGTTTGTATGAGCTGATTTCTTTTTTAATTTTGGCCTCTGAGATGGAGATATTTCAGCTTTCCGACACCCAAGGGTCCATATGTCATAACTCTTTGCATCATCATTTAGAACAATTTCCATCAAATACCTTTTAAAGAACGTTTGTACAGTTCTGCGGAGCAGGCAGCACAGTATGAGCAACCCTGGTTCTCACCGGATATGTCCGGAAGCTTAGGGCCACATGCGCGCAACACTGCACGCACGGACACTGCACGCATGTAACAGAAAACACAGACATTTATTATCTCACAGAATTACTGCAAAGAGAGAACGAGACTGGTTTCTCCATAGGAGGAGGGTGTTAATTAAAATCACAACCTCATAATTTACATACAATTTACATGTCAGCTCAAAGACAAGGATCTGATAACTTAGGCAGATAGGCCATAGACTGCACCTTTTCCATCAAAATGGAAAACTTTTCTTCTACATTCCCAAAGATACCATACAGTTGGTACTTATTTAACATTTGGAGATTTTAAAAAATGAAATATCTATATTTAGAACTATTTTTCAAAAGAGAAAGTTCTAAGGATATGTTTTGCAATTACTGAATCATAAATTCTTCTTTTTTTTTAATGGGACTGGGGTTTGAACTCGGGTGCCTTGCTAGGCAGGTACTCTACTACTTGAACCACTCTGTCAGTCCCCTTGTTGGGCTGGGTAATTTTGAAGATAGGATCTCGCAAAATATTAGCCTGGTCTGGCCTCAAAACCTCAATCCTCCTGATCTCTGACTCCTCCCAAGTCGCTAGGATTGTAGGCATGAGCCATCAGTGCCTGGCTTGGATCATAAATTCTTTAAAAAACTAGTATGCCCAGTACCAGAGAAATTGTCGGCCCCCCAGGCTGAAATGTTAACGAGTACATTAGACTCAAAGGAACACTGCCATAGAGTCAGAAACTATACTAACGTTTTTGAAGAAGTTCCCCTAACCAGATGGTGAGGCCAAGTTCAGCCTTGCTCCTAGTGATCAGGTCTTAGAATCTGAGCAAAGCAGTTTCTGGAAGCCAAAAAGGTCAGGAAAAGTCAAAGAGCACTGTGGATCCAAAGGTGCAATTATCTATCACCTACAGCACGACAAGTCTTTGAAACCCATCCGTCCCACTTAATGCCCTCCGAGGGTGCACTGGGCACGTCCACTTGCCTTTTCAGAGCCACGGCCCACTGCTCTCCTGCGTCTCCTTTGTGTGAGGACGACACAGAGTTCTCCAAATGTGGTCTCCAGACTGAGCAGCTGTTTGTGAGCTGAACTAGCTGATTTATAAGGGAATGTTATTTTTACTCACAAGCACAACTGGCAGATGAACCATGGGTATTTGGCAGTACATATCATAGCAGAATATTCTAGTATCTGAAAAGCATAATAAAATAGTTCTTTTCCAGCCACACATATCTACACAAAACCAGATTATTTTCATTCCAGTACTTCAAACAAAACAAGAGATGGAAACCAATTGAATGCAGAAACAGGTAAGAGAATCCAGTTGTCTTCCATCAAGTCAAATTTCTAAAAACATACAACATTGTCACTCTTCTCAGTATTTTCCTTTGTGTGGGGAAATGTAGCTATTTGACATTAAAATGTTACTTATGTTAATATTAACTGTTTGTTCTTTACATAAATTGGTAACTCTTCAGAGTTTATCACTTCTATTGTTATTATGTAAACAAAAGTTCTTTGGGGTCCTGGATAAATTTTAGAATGTAAGGAAGTCCTGTGACCACAAATTTGAGAACCGCTACTTAAACAAATACAGAAATGCAAATAGTTTTGAATTTGTAGTATTTAGGTAGAGACTAAGCCTGACTGTTATCAGCATCTTTAGCTCAGGCAAGTTTTGGAGAGTTTTGTTTAAGTTGTTATTTGTTTTATATTAAACCTGAGAATTTGGGATGTACTTGGGAAGTTAGTTTCGATGGTTAATTTCATGTCCCAGTTTGGCTGGGCCATGATGCTCACAGAGATGGCCAAACATTCTAGACATGCCTGTGACAGTGCGGGTTTTTTGTTTGTGTTTTGTTTTGTTGACATAGGGTCTTCCTGTGTAACCCTGACTGGCTTTGAACTCATGACCCTCAGCCTCAGGCATTCACCAGGCTTGAGAGGGTGGTTTGTGAATGTCATTAGCAAATAAATTGGTGGAATTTGACTAAATTTATTGCCATCCATAATGTAAGTGAACATCATCCAATCAGTTGAAGGTCTGACTACCACAAGGACTTGTCCCTAAGCTAGAAGGAGTTCTGTACCAGTTGCTTTTAAACATGGACCACAGCAAAAGCCCACCCTACAGATCTCAACTTTCCTAACCTCAAAAATAGTGAGATAATCCCTCAAAATAAATCTCTCTATCCAAACATACATACACAGCCAACTGGCTCTGTTTCTCTGGAGAATCCTGACTAATACATTAGTCTTCTCAAATATAAAGGATTTACAATGGTAGCCAATATATTCTTGGTGGGGAAGGGATTAAAAACAAGAGGAGATAAAATTATTTCATGTTGTATTCATGGCAAATATAGAAAATATCTTGAAAAAAATACCAATGAACATGCATGCAGTTTATATGAAGTCATATATACCTAAGGCCTAGGCTAGGCAAAATCACAAAATAGTTCATTGTCTACATGTCTCCCCTTGTTCCCTGCTCCCCAGTTTTCAAAAGACTTCTCCATCCCCCAGGGTGTGAGCTTTCACATTTTCTCAGTTTCTTTAATTTTGAGAAACTATTTCCAAGTAAGGTGTTAATGACTTTACACTTCCAAAAACAGTTTACATATTAAATGACATCTGAAGAGAAAGAGTGTTTGGTTGCAAAGTAATTAATTTCTGGATGTTGAGAACTGTAACAGCTGAGTGGAAGGAAATATTTGAGGGGAGGGGTCTTTCTGAGGCTTCTAAGATAGGGCAAAGGACTTGACTACCTAGTCCATTTGCATTTGCCACCTCTTTACAAAGCATTCTGTTGAAGCTGAATAGATGTAGGAATCCTAGCTTTGTGACTAGCACATGAGAGGAGATATCAAGTAGCCATGTGAGACACATTGAAGAGCTTTGCTGAGCGCTTTTTACAGAACAAGGGCTAGTGGCTGCCATCCTACCTCAAGTCTTAGGGCTAGGAGTCATGCAGATCCTCTCACCAACCACATACAAGTCCAAAGTATTTTTCCAAAGTTAGAAATTTAGGATCAGTCATGATATAAACAATCAAAGATAAATATTTTTTTCCTCTTTCTCCCAAATACAGAATACTCTTTGTATCTCTCGGTTTAATACTTGGAGTGGTGAAAGACCATGCAATGTAGTCACTTGAAGTCAACTCTACTGTCAGGTACATGTAATATGCTGCCATAGCACAATAAATGGGCTTCAAAGATTTTCAACTGTATAAAATATGGGTTGAATTACCTCAAGAGTGGCTGGAATGAATCTATGTCCTGATTTCCTTGCTGTTCCATTCAAATCTGATCCCATTCCTTGGTTTTAGATCCATGCCAACTGGTTGCAGTTGTTCACTCTAGCTTAAATATCGATGGTGACAATTCTGGGTTGTGTGACTGGCTGGGAATGTCAGGACAGAGGGAAGTTTCTAGGTATCTCATTGGTTAGGCATACATTCCACTGATCTAATCGAGGGAGTCTAGGCTGGTAAAAGAGCCTTACTGCTTTCTCCCTACCTCCCAAGAAATCACCTGCTGGGACTTCCGTATGCAGACATTTGAGAAGGAAGTGAATCAAGAGCCAATAACCAACCACATCCAAATTTTCATTGTTATAAGGGATGTTAATATATTTCCATATCCAGAGAGAGAGACAGAGAGAGAAAGCTTTAAGTAAATCCCAAAGTGTTGTTTAAAAAAGAAAAAACAGAACAGAATTCCAGTGTGGAAGACTAAATATTGAACAGAAAAAAAGTAGACCTCCACAAGTTAATTCACAGGCTTAAACTATTCTAATCTAGACTCCCAAAAGACTTTTTTTTTTTGAGAGCTCAAAAATTTTTCTAAAGTTTAGAAGAGTAAATAAAATCTAAATCTAGAAGAGCAAATAAACTAGTGTAGCCAAAATAATGTTTGGAAAGTTGAGAAAATGATGGGAAAGTATGCTTAGCCAAAACCAAACTGAAACAGACAAAAAGCTCTCAGGTTTGTTGCAAAAAAACCACAAAAACACCTAACTAGAAATCTATAGAATTAGTCATAGAACTGACATAAAAATCAGTGATCAGCATGAATAGCTGAGAAACAATTTATGGTATATGAACTAACTCATCTTATTATCTAATTAATAAAGAATAAATTGGTTGAGCACAAGGGGGAAATAAATCATATTAGATTCTCACCTCAAAATATCCACATAAGCTTTATGTGAATCAAAAGTTAAACATAAAGAAGGAAAACAGAACAAAATAAAAACATCATTATTAGAAGAAAATATCTTTTTCCTAACAACTTTCTAACAACTAGATAAGAAAATACTTTTTAAACCCAAAGGAAAAGAAAAAAAATCATAAAAGATAGCACTATTTGATTAATATCTATTATAAATAATTACAAGGTAAGAAATAACAAAAATGTCTAGCAAGTAATTAGGCAAAAATTTTCTCAATATATAAACATACTGTAAAAACCTTGATAAAAACACCAATATGTTTATATAACAATGCTTACAAAAAACAAGGGCTGACAATGAAATTGCTAAAGATCAAAACAATAATTTTTAAAAAGAGAATTCTACTTCACTGAGTGTCAAAGAATGCAAATTTAACAAGAGGAGAATATGCTTAGGATCTTAGAGTAGACAACTTCTTTTTCAAAAGGATATAAAAGCACTATGCTTTTGTATGGGAAACATAGATAAATAAGAGTTTATTAAAATGTATATCTTTTGTTTATTAAAAAAAGAATCACTAAAGAATAAGAAGACAACCAAAGAGTAGAGGAAGATATTTGATATCTGGCATAGAATTCTAATCTAGAACATAAATATTGCTTATATGATTCTATAATAATAGATGGAAGACAATAGAAAAATGGGGAAAATACTCAGTTTACAAAAGAGGATTAACATGAAAAGTTATTCAACTTCATTAATCATCAAAAAAGTGAATTAAAGCCACAATGATATACTACTACCCAGCACAGCACACTAGGAAAGATGAAAAAGACTTATAATTATCAAGTATTAACCAAAACTTGGAGAAACTAGAATCCCTATACACTCCTGGAGGAATCTAAATTGAAAGAATGATCTTGGAAATGACTGGATGCCCATAAATATATATACCTAGCTGGGTGCCATTGGCTCACACCTTTAATCCCAACTACTTGGGAGGCTGAGATCAGGAGAATAACAGTTCAAGGCCAGTCCAGGCCAAAAAAAAAAGTTTGTGAGACCACCCCATCTCAACAAACTTAAGCTGGGTGTGGTGGCACACATCTACCATCCCAGCTAGCATGGAAAATGTAAAATAAGAAGATCATGGTTCAGGCCTACACGGGCAAAAGCTGAGACCCTACCTCCAAAATAACCAGAGAAAAATGAGCTGAAGGTATGGTTCAAGTGGTAGAGCACCTACCTAGCAAATGTGAAGCCCCGAGTTCAAACTCTAGTACATGCCAAAAAAAAATAAAAAAATGCACACATATAGTCACCAACTGTAGAGAACTGTAAAGAGATGTTCATAGTACAAAGCAGAAAACTGTCCAAATGTGCATTTAAAACATAAACGTTCACAAATACATGTAACATACTGGATGTCTAAAGTGGAATACTATGCCAAGACAAGGAAAGTAAACAGGATGAATCTACTGCTGTTAGAAGTGAAAAGAGTGACTGTTTTGGGGGAGTAGCGACTGGCAGGAGCCTAAGCGGTGCTTATGAAGATGATGAATTGTTCTTTCTGGTTATAGGTGTTGATTGCTCAGGTGTGTTTGTTGACAGCAATGAACAGTCTGATCAGAAGATTGCCAAATTCTTTGGTCTCATGTGGAAACATCCAGACAGGGCATGCAGGTGTAATAAGGAAGGTAATGGCATTTTATTAAAACTTAGGAAAGAAGGTTACAAAAGGCCATGGTGGGATGAGCTGGAAGCAGAGAGAGTATCTTTCTCTTTTCCAGATACTTCTAAAACTCCCACCCACTAACCTATGGGAAGAGTAGAACTTGGTGATTTCTAACCACCAATGAGTGGGAGGGGCATGGGTGGTCTCTGAACCAGATGGGCACAGTTTGAGTTGTTCCCAGCCAGCATGCAAATAATTTACACATATCTGCCATTGAAAAGAAGGCTCAGAGAAGAGAATAAAGTTCAACCTGAAATACAATATTAAGTCAATACATGTTCTAAGAGTTCTGAATTTCCCTAAGTCTAGTCCGCCTCATGTTTGCTTTTTGATAACCAGACACGTTCTTTTGTGTACCTTTATATTTCATAAAAAGTTTTAAAAAAATCAGATGGCATTTTTATGGTTTCTAAATTGATCAGTTAGATGCAAGGGTGTGGTAAACCAAGTACTTTTATATACTGTTGGCAGGACTATAAACTTAGTCATTCTTCTTGGAAAGCTGATTAGCAATCTGGCTAAAAAATATTTCAAAGTTTATGCTCTTTGACCCACTGATTCCATCTACATGAATCTATCTTATAGTAATAATCAACTCAATAAAATGACAAGGAAAAATTTATGACAGGATATAAAACTATGTATAAAATTATATACATAGAGTATAATCCAACCTATTATAAATGCATTTAGAAAAAAGACTGGGAGGAAATATATGAAAGATGATTGTTATACAAGGCAGAATGTCTGTGTGCTGCCCAAATTTATTTGTTGAAGTCTAAACCTTGAATGTGATAGTATTAGCAAGTGGGAGTTAGGTTTAGAAGTGGTCTTGAGGGGGCCCATGATGGGATCAGTGGCCCCATAAGACAAAGAAGAGACGTTGGGAGCCATGAGCTGCAATCTGACAAGGTCAGAATCTTCAGGTGCACCATGTCTCTATCATGGTGGGAAGGAACACTAAATGGTTTCCCTTGACTGAAAAAAAGTTTATACTTAGTCAAGGACACTGGCTGTAAGAATGCAGGGTGGCCAAACCAGAAAGGTTGTTACTAGGTCAGAGTGTTTTAATGTTGAAGTCTCTTCCTCTTTTGTATAAAGCTTGCTGAGAAAAATTAAAATTTTGCCAGTTGGTAATCAGTCTTCTGGCCCTCTCGAAGTGTGTCTTGTCTGTTCATTCCTTCCCTGAGCCCTTTCGGGTCAAGGACCTCTGCAATCCTGGCATGTGGCACCCAGAACAGGGACCCGAACAGAGGCTTAAGGTAAGGAAGACTCTGGTGGCACGCACGCATATGTTTTAGTTTCAGTTTGAGGTTACGGAGCAACATCGAGGGAAATGCAGCAACAAAAAAGTAAAGAGCAGGCTCTCTTTACAGAAGTTTTGCATTCAATGTTGCATGGTCAAGGATGTAAAGTGTCTAAAAGTCAACTTGAATGGTTTTTGTCTTATGTCCAAGAGTGCGCTCAAAATTAATATAATTGTTTTGTGTTTCATTGTGTAAGTTTTGTATACGTCTATGATATGATTAATTTATTAGAGACAAAAAAGCTAATAGCTATGATAACAGTCTTACTAAAAACTGAGACTGACTCAAAACACTATTCCTAAAATTGACTCTTACTTCAGCTATCAATCCACCCAAAACAAGTCCTAAAACAACTGAATGGGACACTTCTCAATCTACTCCTAAAAGTTTTAAAAAATAACTTATTGATGTACTTGTGGCCACTTAAGTTAATTTTTACATGTTCTTGAGCTCTTGAATCTATGCATGCTTAAATTGACATTTATGGCATGCCTAACTTAAAACTTTTTTACATATGCATATATTTAAACATCTTTAGGATGATTCTTATTATAGAATTAATGTAAAGAAATATAAGGCTTCTGTTCTGTTCTCTCCCCCACCTCTTCTGTGCTACTTTTAAGAAAAACCAGTTTTTTAAAGGTTATGTCAATCAGGTCTAACTAAATTATAGGCATTATTTTATAGATAGTAACCTTAGTCTGTTTCATTTTGTCATAAGTAATTTACATTCAATTCCTTTATAATTAGATCTATTAGCAAATGGTGTCTTTATAGGTTACTTATTGTATAAAAACAGTTTAAAATTGCCTTCCTATATGGGTCTATATAATAAAAATAAGGCTAACTGAAAAAAACAATTTTATTTAAATTTAAATTTCAAATTCTTATGAAAGTTACAGCCCTCATCTTTTTGGACAAGCCCTAACCAGAGGCTTATTGGGTTGGCATTACCCAGAGATCATATTTTTTCAATATGTTGATGACTTCAGTGCAGAGCTACAGAGCCCCTCATCTGCAGGGCAACTGAGTCCCTTTTAAACTTTCTGGCCTCCCGGAGATACAGAATCTCTAAGAAAAAAGCTCAACTATGCCTCCTGCAGGTCACCTACCTAAGTGTGGTCTTAAAGGGACAGGCTCACTCCCTGAGTCATGAGCGAATCCTCCCAATTCTCCATTTCCCACTCCTCTATGCCATAAAGTAGCTTAGAGTTTTCTTGGGAGTTACAGGATTTTGCAGAATCTGGATCCCTAGATATGCAGCCCTTGCCAGACCATTTTTTATGGTCCTGCTAATACTCCGATGTGGGCCTTGTATAATAAATGCTCTCTCAAGATTCATATCTCAACAGGTCCAATGGATCAAACTCCAGCTCTTGCTCAAGAAATATTCACCTCTGCCCTCCATCCATTCTATTGGAGGCCCCTGGAGACTACATGGGTCAACTCCTGAGATAAGTACCCCCTCCCCTATCCTCCCATCGCCCCATTGTCAGCATGAAGCAGCTAGATGAGTCATTGCCCCTCTCCCCAACAATAGTTGGGTGCTTGTCTCAGAGGGGGGATTTGTTTGGTCTGATGACTGAAGGCAGATGAATGGGTATCCCATCTCCTCTTGAGAGCCGTATCATTCTTACATCCTGAGGAGTTATAGGCCTGCATTCCTGCATCCTGAGAGGGAGTTATAAACTGCATTTCTGTATCCTAAAGAAAGATACAGGATCTGATAGATCTGCCACAAGGCTGATGAGCAAAATGCTCTCTAGATTGTTTTCTCTTCCCCAGTAAAGGTACAAACCATAGCAGTTCACCTAAGAAAGGCTGAAAATCCATAGCCAATGAAAAAAAAAACTCACCTAACTCAGAGCTGAAACATCAATAAAAACCCCAGCCTTCACCTGAGCAGGGAGCTACCGATTTCTAGGCTCCACTACTCTTTTCTAGCTGTAGCCTTTCTTTTCTCTCTTATAAATCCTACTTCATATAAAAAAAGGCATCATTAAGGTCTCATGTGTCTTTCCAATGGTTATGCATTACCTCCAAACTTACAGTGATTTTCATTGGGATTGGAAGCACATCAAACATCATCTACAGAGAGTTTGGTCCCATACAGATTTAAGTATAGACTTGATAGTTTTGCATCAAAAGTCTTGGATAGCTGCAATAGCAAACTGCCTATTATCCACCCAGGGGAAGTAGCAAATAGAGTGCTAGATGCATTACAAGGATTTACTCCCTTTAACATTTTAAGACACTCTTTTTGGATATTGCTGGAGATCATTATTCTTTTGCTCATTGTGTTCTGCTTGCTCCCAGTCTTCTGCAGATTTGGAATGTCCCAGATCTTCGGGCTCAGAGAGGAGCTCCATCATGTCCACTTAAAATACAAGAAAGGGGGAAATATTGGGAGCCATGAGCCACAATCTGACAAGGTCAGAGTCTGCATGTGCACCATGTCTCTACACAGTGGGAAGGAATGCTAAATGGTTTCCTTAAGAAGTTTATACTTGTCAAGGACACTGGCAGTAAGAATGCAGGGTGGCCAAACCCAAAAGGTTGTTACTAGGTCAGAGTGTTTAATGCTCTTCCTCTTTTATATAAAGCTTGCTGAAAAATAAAAAATTTGCCAGTTGGTCATCAGCCTTCTGGCCCTCTCGATATGTGTCTTGTCTGTTCATTTCTTCCCTGAGCCCTTTTGGGTCAAGGACCTCTGTGATCCCAGCAAGACATGAAAGTTCTCTTTCTCTCTACAATGTGAGACCACTGAAGTAAGGTGACCATCTACAAGTCAGGAAGGGTCCCACCAGAATCAGATCTCATTGACATTCTAATCTTGAACTTCCTGGCTTCCAGAAATGTGAGAAATAAATGTTTTTTATTTAAGCTAGTCCATCATATTTTGTTATAACAGTGCAAGCACAGGAAGACAATAGATGTACCTGCAATTATGGATGATTTTTATCTATTATTTTCATTATTTCCCACAAACTTTGAATTACATTTTAATTTTGATAAAGCATAATTACTCAATATTTTATTTATTATTATATCACCATTATAAAGGTCAAATATTCAAGAAATATAGAGTAAAAATTAAAAGTTTGCCTTCAGCATATTCTTTCACCAATTCCCCTTGGTAGGTTTGTTTTCTGAAAGATAAACACCAATAGCAATTTATATATTTATCTTTTTTAGGTATTTTACTTGAGATATATAAACATGCATACATATGTCAGAAAATATGCCTATATAGAGTTGTGTTTTTCAAAACAATTATTGCTTACATAAAACCATGGGGGAGTTGGATATTCCCAGTACAGTTATTTTATTGTTTGACCTAGGCAATGATTTAATAGGTTGCATAGCTTCACAAATAGTGCTTTCTTGCAACACAAACAGCTTAGTGCCTGTGGCCATACACCTATCTGTCCACATTTTCAATGGTTGCTTAGCCTCTGAAGGCTTTTGAATTTATCATCTTGTATCCTTTTGACATACTGTAAAATGCTTTTAAAACACACATAACATCAAATAATAAATAAGTTTGCATGTTAATCTGTCTGGATCTACCTCATTTTTTTCTAGTATTCAATAATATGTATTACTTTTATAATCAGAATTTTGAAAAGCACGCATTGTTTTGTCTTAAATGAGTTTCGATGCAAATTTTCAATTTGATTCAGGTTTCTTAAGTGTGTTCCTGGTCTGTTTATTAGCTATGAAGCAGGAAGTCTTTTAGTATCTGTTTAATTTTTCATCAAAGATGATTCGTGAAAGGGTGCATCAGTGATCTGGAAGGCATTCTTATACTGAGCACTACATCAATAAAGACTGCTGTTTGCATAATAGAAAAGCAAAATTATTATGTAGAAACTCCCCTGATGAAATGTGCTTTTCACACAGAATGCTTTATTTGTCTAAATGTCAAAGGAATCTCCATGACTTTCATAAATATTCTCCATACCTGGAAAACAAAGGCTACTTGAAGATTTTGTAAATCATGGGTGCCTCTGTCATCTTAGATATAGTTTAATTCTTTGATTATACTCAGTTCTGTACATTACTGTATACTGTCTTGTCTTGTGTTCTAATCATTTCATGCCTTGTAGGTTTAAGTATTTAAAACTTGCATCTCCCAAATATGATAATTTCCTAGAGGAATGGTAGGTAGGTAGGTAGATAGATAGACAGACAGACAGATAGATAGATAGACAGATAGATAGATAAATGTAGATGACACAAAATCCAGGTACCCACCTGCTCCATCTCAGAAAGGCACTGCACACTGGTTCCAGTCACGGGTAACTGAAGTAATTTTAATCTTACTAGCATCTCTCAGATGTCATTAGTGAGGATCCAATGCATAGCCCATGGCGACAGTTCTCCAACTGCTCCTTCCTTATTCCTCTCCTTGCCTCCCTCCCTCTACAATCTGCCCAAAGCCTCTCTCCTTATGGCTTACTCTAATCTCTCCTTTTTCAAAGCCAATTCCCATCCTTGCTTCTCTATTCTTCCTCAATGGATTACCTCCAATCTGTGGTTTAGTACCCAGGAGTAGGAATGGAGGTAGAGATGGAGGAGGAGGTGGGACGGAACACTCTTATTAGACAACCCCAAACTTTACCTAGCAAAAGGGGAAAAGGCCTGAGATACATTTGCTTAATAACTTCTTGTCCTTCTTAAAATACACCTACAGAGACTAAACCTACTATATGCAAGATCTACAACTGGGATGTATTAAAGCTGAATTATTGTGGAAAACCAAGGGAGATTTTTTTTTCAGTTTGTTGGTTTGTTTCTTGAGAAGGGGAAAATATTTACTGCATTCAGGAGTAATGCCCCCCAGCCCTAGTACTAGGGCACACAGAAACTTCAGCCTCAGGGTGCAGCAGAGACCAAGTTCTGATATTGCAAGGCCCTGTCACCAGCTCTCAGGCCCTGGGTGAATGTGGGCATCCACCAGGGACACTGGTGGGGGCTTCTGCAGTGTTGTCAGATCACCAAGGACCCCAGTCCACTCTGCTTGGATGGTGAGGCCCCTAAGTCCAACAAGCACTAACACATCATCCTCACTGTCCTCAGAAGGAGCCATGGGTCTTTCTTGGGCACTTGCTCTTTGTACCTGCTTGTCCTTCTCAAAGGCTCCCTTCTGCACTGATATCAGGAGTACATGGCTTTGGATGACACTCCATGCTGCACCTCTCCCATGGCCTTCCTCCCCACCTGGGAAACAGAACTGGACACTTTGTTTTACACTGTACTGTAACAATGTATATAATTTGGTTGTTATCTCACTATTTAAGAAGTCTATTTTGTAGTATTTTATAGGAGAAAAAGACACTGCAGAAGTTAACTGTTGTATTTTTTTAGAGATATTTTGTTTTAAAGTAGCAAGTACTGAGATACTTTTTGCTGGGTTTTTATTCGCCAGATGCAGAAAATTTGTAGCAGCTATTTTTGTAATTCTGTAACTTGCAAAAAGACCAAATGAGGAAGTGGCAGGGAGACACAGCCACAGGGCTAATGATGTGCATGTTGGAGTGTGCTTTTGTTTGACTACAGACATTAAAACACAAAAAGTTAAAAATTAAAGAAATAATGGGAAATATACAGAAGTTATATGCAAATATACCTGCAGATTTGGGGTGCCTTGAGGGTCCTGGAGGTAATTCCCTGAGGATACCAAAGGATGACAGTTACAAGGATTCTATGGTCCTAGAAATTTAAGAAATTGAGCAAAGTCTCCAAGCTACCTAGTGGTAGGAGCTAGAGTTCAAATCCCTCTCCCGTGCCCTCCCCCTTCACACTTTACCCAGCCCTTCTTGCCACTTCCCTATTATGCAAACACTCCAGGCTCATGTTCATCCCATTGGGGTCTGTTTCTTCTGCCCCAAACGGCCTTGAAACCCACTCTCTCACCTCATGCAGGTCTCAATTCAAATATCACTCAGACACTTGCCCTGACAATCTCATCTAAAAGAATCACTGTCTAATTTCCTTCTAGGTGTTATTTACCTTTTTTTTTTTTTTTTGCTAACTTTTACCACTTCCTGAGTCTATATTATATATTTATTTATATATGTATCAGTTCTCCCCACCAGAATATAAATTTTGTTATGAAAACAGAACTAAAGAGTTATGAATTCATTTCTAGTTGCTCTCCTGTAATTCATTTTTCTGGTCTAGGAGAGCAAAGCCTCAGTGATAGTCAAGGGCTTTTGTTTCCATGATCCCACATGTAAATCATAGATGATATCTATTGTGTTCTTGGCTTATGTTATTTCTGGATCTTTTGTAAAAGGTTGGTCATTTTCATCATGCTCACTGTCCCTAATTGGCCTGAGACAGGTTTCTGGCTTCTGAAGCTACCCTATCCCACAATAGTAGGGAAGCTCATGGGAACTGCACAAGTCCAAACAGTGGCATTAATGGAAAGTCAGAAAGGACACACTGAGGAAGCACTCCTACGCTAGTCAGTCTAGACTATCTAACTAAGGGTCACTTAAGGGTCACTTAAGCTATGGCTTTCAGATCCTACTCCCCACTCCCCAAATAGCCATGTCAGTGGTGACTCCTGACTAGTTATGCTAACACATGTTGTTGATTTTGTTGCTTTTAACAATGAGCTAATGAAAAGATACAAGTAGAATCATCTCACAAATAAACCTATAACCAATATTGAAAAAATATAACCAAGAATTGAATAATAACACTAACTTGTACTTATGTAGTCTTTAGTGTTAACTCCTTCACTTTCACAGCACTTTATTTTGATGGACGAGAGCCGCCCCACCCTAAGTGGCTGAGTCTGGTTATCCAGCTAGAGATTGGCAAGCCCAGAACTCAAACTCAAATGTGTTGACTGCAAGAGCAGCACTCTCCCCAAGGCAATTGCCTCCCTATCTTTATGTTCAAAGAATGGGCTTGCTGGACAAATGTTTTTTGTTGTTGTTGTGGTGGTGGTGGTGGTTATTATTATATTGTTAAATAAGCAGAGTCTTTAAAGGTCCTATAGTGAGAGAAAGCTAAAGATACATCAGCAACCTGATAGTTGAGTTGATAGTTTTTGGGGTTTTGTTTGGTTGGTTTCTGATAAATCACAACTTGTCCACGGTTGGTGACAGGCTTATTTATAACCAAGCCCCTGTCCGATGGAAGGGAAAGATGCAGAAAGATTTCTAGCCAGCCATCTCTTAGCCTGGGAAGGCAGTGCCCAGAGCCTCCTTGTCCAACATGTGTCATCAATATCACTAAGTCTGTCAGCTCTGTGAACAGCAAAGTCACTTTGTCCCCTGGCCCAATCTTGCCAAAATCCAAAGACTGGTGAAATGGCTGAGCAGTTGCCATCCCTTTACCAGCCTCAGGATAGAAATTGGAGTGGGGCATACAGTAAACTCGCTAGCAATTCCATGGTTTTGAAGACATTAATAATTGATTCCAGTTCTCCTTCCCTTCCAACATGCACTCATGACAGACAAAGGGAGTCAATGTTTGCTTGAACCACCCAGGTAATTGCTTGTTCTTTCCACTTGCCTGGGCAAATTCTGAAAGCCTAGATATCAGTTATCACAGGAAGTGGTTGCTTTCCCCCTTACCTCTTTGCTTTGTTTGTCATTTTAAGAATGTAATGTGACCAGAGGGAGGGATGGGATAGTGCCCAGAGACGAAATGTGTAAACAGATAGGGTGGCAGAAGGAAGGGCCCTAACCCTAATGAGTTACAGGGAGAAGAAAGGCCTTGAGGAAGCAAAGAAAGCAGGAGCCATTTCTTTAACCTTCACTTTCAAAGTCCTGAAGCATGTGACACAGCAATTCCAATTCTGAGAATCGTGTTTATGTCAGTTAGGGTCTAACCTGGGAACAGGAAAGCCCTTTGAGTATTTATAGCAGAGTTTAACATAGACAAGTAGTTACCCCACTAATGGGTACACTCCAGAGCTAAGCATCACCAAGAAGTCCTCAGTTGCTTGGCTGGGGGGACCTTAGTGAGAGGTGGTATTATCAGACTGGGGACAAGGACACCTGGCAGAAGTTGAGACCTTGTTGGGTCTGCCTGGCAGTGGTGGGTCCACAGAGGAGAGAAACGGCTACTTCAGACTGAACTTCCCCCCTCCTGCCCTCTCCACTCCCTCTTTACTACCTCCCAGGGAAAAATCTAGCAGGAAATCCTGAGAACTCAGCCTGCAGAGGCCACCAAGCCCTTGTCTGGGGGACAGAGCAGAGCTCAGGGAGGACAATAAATAGATTGTCAGCCCAGAGAAGCAACCTAAGGTGAAATAGTATATATTTTAATAAGTACATGCTTATGAATGGTAGACTAAGTCATAGATTCTCATACCAAATTATAAAAATTAAGTTTGGACTTAGGAGTGAAATTGTTCCCAGAACCTCTGAGGCGCCAGGGAGGTTTCCAAAAGTGAGGAAGCCTCTATCTGGCCCTTGGGTACCAAGTTTGTGACATTGTCACACACACAAAAAAAGAATTTTAGGACACATTGAGGTAGAGATCAAGAAAGTTTATTAGTAAAGCAAAGTAAAGAAAGGACCTTATATGCCCAGAAATGGGTACAGGCACATCTGATAAGTGCTGCACAGAGTGTTCTAAACTCAGGGATACTTCTGAGGGAAAAGTAGGTTGGGGGATTGCCTTAAAGTTGCCTTAGGTAAGTGTTACCCTTTGTTCTAGACACCTGGTACATTCAATCATTCTTGCTGTTACACAGTTTTGGCACTATCACTGGGCCCAGAGATATCAAGTCTGGTCAAGTTACTAAATTTGGGTCACTGTGACATAGATGTCTGTTTTTCTTGAACATGGCTTTAAACAAAGTTGAGTTTCATCAGATGTTCCTTTTAAGCCAGGTGACCTTCTATAGGAGAATTTTTTTCTACCCTGCAAACACTTCTTTGATCAAAGTAATCATTTTGCCAGATGTTTTCTCCCAAGATTAGCATCTTTAAGATATTCTTGATCAGTTCCAGAGTGTAGTAATCATTTAAGCAAGAGGGCAAGGAGAGAAAGAGAGAACTGCTTCTTAACTATACATTGCATCTTAATGAGGGGGTATGAAGCTTAATGCAAAGAAAGTAGTGATTTCTTTGAATAGCTTTTAAATCAAGCTATTTATTAATATAATATTTATCTCTGAATTCCTGGCTCCTGCTTCTCATCACTCATTTTCCCTAATATATCCTGCCTCAAAATCATCAGAAAGCATCCCAGAAAAAAGCAGTCCTGGAAAATGTCAGACATGGTAGTGCATGTCTGTAATTTCAGCACTCAGAGGGTGGAGGAGATGAGAGTGTGATAAAGAATCACAGAAAATATGCCCTTCATCATAAAGTCTGACCACATACCCAAGCAAAAATTTAAGTCTTGAGACCACACTTAGCTCCTGATCCAGCAGCAATTAGTCATAAATCTAGAGGGTTGGGTGTGGCCTGGTGCAACAAATATCGTCATAGGCAAGATGATAATAGCTGAGCAGACTTGATCTTCTTGAGAATTTGACACTGAGATAAATGTGGAGAGAACCATGTTCCTCCTTATGCTAATGGTGGCAATGCCAGGCTGGAGACTTCTTGATACTCAAGGAATTAGCAGCTACTTTGGAGGCTCTGTTCTGCCATGTGCCTCTGCCAGCTTCATTTTGAGTCGATCTGTTCCTCTCCCACTGACTCTATCAGTCATTTAATATCCATAATAAATCCTTTTTTGCTTAAACTGGTTAGAGTGATTCCGTTCTTTGAAACTGACCCTTGACTGAGACTGAGACTGATGTAATTCCTGCAGTAAAGGTCTGCAGGCAAGTCACCAAATCCATCAGGAGAGTGCTTTCACTCGGGTCCACAGAGTACTGTGGGTGCCCAGAGCACCCCAACTCGAGGGAACCAAGGGTGATTCACACTGAAACTCCAAAACCACCACGGGGGAGATTAGTAGAGAAACAAGAGGAAGTCATCCAAGGCCAAGGAAATAGCAAAGGCACAGAAGCTTAGTGTGTAGTGTTGGAGAGGTGGGTTGAGGAGTCAAAACAATGAACCAGGAGGCGCTGGCCAGATTGCAGGTGTGAAATTAAACAAAGTCCTTTAGCCATTAGAGCTGCAGGGAGTTTGAGGTGTTTTCTAGAGCTCCCCAAGTTGGCTACTGAAGGCAGAGGGGTGAAATGACCAGCTTGACACTAACAAATGGCTTCAGAGTCTACACTGTAGTACAGTCTCCTGATTCCCAGTCAATGTCCTGTTAGGCAATATACATGAACCGCTAAGTTTATCACACGCTGGTGAATGTTAAAGCAGAATAGAGAAGTAGGCAAGTGACAAAATGTTTAGAGAGCAAGAAGAGAGAGAGTTGAGAAAGGTGTAGCTGTTTGGGTGCCCCATAAGTGCCCTGAGCTGGGGTTGCAAGAGTTCTTTCTGACTATCTACTCCGTGTGTCCCACAGGGGCCAACTGCTGGGTAGGATCTATGATTTGAGTAAATACTTCTCATTACACAGCTTTCCATCACTATAACAAAACACTGAGATAATTAACTTATAAAAAGAAGGTTATTTTGGCTCATCATTCTGAAGGTTCTAGCCCATGAGGGCCATGTTTTTGGCCTCTAGTGAAGGTACACATCATGGTACGAGTATGGAAAAATGCTAAACTATTCACCTCATCAGACAGGAAGCAAAAAGAGACAGAAAGGAACTGGGGTCTCACAATTCTCTTTGAGACCAGGCCCTCAAAGATATAAGAACTTCCCACTGAGCCCCATAGCACCTCCCAATAGGGCCAACCCGGCACCAAGCCTTTAACACAGAGACCTTTAGAGGGCATTCAACATCCAAACTGTAACAACCTTAAGGGATCATCTGTTGGAAAACTGGTTCCCAATGTGGTGATTGGGGCACTGCCCTCAGGAGGAACCAATGTAGTGTTTTCAGGACCCTGATTAGTTCTCATGAGAGGGCTGTTACAAAGTTAGTCCACCCCACCACCTTAGAGGCTGCTCTTCCTACTTCTCTGCTGTGTAGCGAAGGGGCTCTCATCAGAGATCAAAAAACTGGAGCCAACCTGATCCTGGACTTTCAGCCTCTAAAACTGTGACCTAGACAAACCTCTTTTTTTTTTTTTTTTTTTTTATAAATACCTGACCTTTGAAATTTTGTTACAACCACAGAAAACAGATGAATACAGTATGCCTGTGGCACATTCTTGTCACATCAGCCCTTTGCTCACTTCATGCTTCCAAGGCTGGCAGTGGCCCAGTATAGGCTACACACGGTAGCTCTATCCTATAAAACAAAAAGCACCTGGTACTCTAAGCATTGCACATGAATCGAGGAAGAAGGGACAGTGTGGGTAGATTTGCTCAAATGTGTGACTGCCTTTGAAAAAACATTTCAGGAATCACACTTTCTCCTTCATCTCCCACATTCAATATGGGAGATGAATATTGGATTGCCATCCAATCCATTCATCTTGCCTTCTTTCCTCTATTACTCTGTTGATACTTCCCTATACCTATTTATTCTTGTATCTCCAACTATATGAAACATTTATCTAGTGCTTACTATGGTGCAGGCAGTGAGCCAAGTGCTATAAATATACTGACTTTGTTAATGTGGTCCTCACAACACCCCTGTGATCCAGGTGTTATTTTTATCCTCATATTACAGATGAGAAAATTAGACATAGGGAGGTTAAATAACTGTCCCAAGGTCACACATCTTATTCCTATTTTTGTTTTACAGCCTATCTCTTTTCTCAAAGGAGTATTCTCTCAATCCACTGATCACCTAGTTTGTTGGTTCTATTTCTTTTTTGTGTGTGTGGTGCTGGGGATTGAACCTAGAGCCTAGCACACACTAGGCAAGCACTGAGCTATATCCCAGTCCTTGGTTTTTAATTTTTATTTTTTGTTTTGAGCAATATTGTGGGTTGAACTCTGGGCATCGCACTTGCTAAGCAGGTACTCTACCCTGTTGAGTCTATTTCCTAAAATCCTCTCAACTTGCCCCCTTTGCTCTTTTCATTCAGCTTCTATTTTATTCAGAATAGACAGGCTTCCTCTGTCCACCAGCCACTCCTAGTTTTGGATGATTATAAGTCTCCTAGCTAGTTGCTCTGATTTCAGCCTCCCTTTCCTCTTCTTCCACACTTCACAGTTGTAGCCACAAACAAGTAGGGTGATCTTTCCAGAACAGCATTTCTCAAGGAGCTGTCCTGAACCTTGAGGAATGTTCAGCACCCCTGGCCTTGGGCTACTAAATGACAATAGCAGCCCTCAGTCGTTGTCAGAAGCAGAATACCCAAGACATTTCAAACAGTTTGTTGAGATGTTGAGAACCTCTATCAGAAACACAACGCCCATATTATACCTCTCTGAAACTTGCTTAGAACCCTTAGATGGTTTTATCCATTCAGACCCTTACTGATCCCTTACCATAACAAGCACAGAGCTAGGTAACAGAGAGGTGGTGGTGATTAGCCAGGCTTGGCTCCACCCTCCTGGAGCATGGTCCATTGGAGATGAAGGAAGCTAAATGACTACTCATACGAGGTCAAGATTGTGCAGGATAAGTAGAGGCATGGATGGGTGTAGGGCCAAGAGGAAAGCTCCCCGGAGGGGTGTAAGATGTAAGCTGCCCCCTGAAGGAGGAAAGCAGCAGTCAGTTGGGCAAACAAGGCAACAGGAAGAGGATGAGCAGTGGGGTCAGAAAGAACAGCATGGGCACTGTTCTTGATGAGGATGGTGCATTGAGTTCTGCAGATGCAGGAAATCTGGCAAGGTTGGGCAGAGTGGTGAGGAAGGGGTGGTGCAGAAAGAGGCAGGAGAAAGCCAGAAGTCAGGCAGGATCTGGGGGCCATGTCAAGGGTACTGGTTTTCATCCTAAGGCAAAGAAAGGTGATTGTTTTAAAACTCAGCTTTCCTGAGGTGCAATTAGAAAGTCCTTTTGTTAAGTGAGCAGCTCAGGGATTGGCCACCACCACAGTCAAGATATGGAAAGTACATTGCCAGGACTCAAAAGTTCCTTCCTGCTCCTTTGCAGTTGGTCCGTGGTCCCTGGCAACCACTGCTCTGTTTTTTTTTTCCATTATAGATTGGGTTTTCCAATTGTGGGTTCTAAGGAAGGAGTCTGAACACTTTCCCATGCCTCAGTATGGGGAATAAATTGGAGGAGCCAGAGTGGATGAGAGACAGTCATTAGCAGACTTCCACAGCCTTCCAGGCAAGGAGCCAGCAGCTGGGATGCAGAGGAAGAAAAGACATGGCACACTAGAGAGACATTTGAGATAGCATCCAGCTCCCCAGCACCATCTCTAAGGCCCTGTACTCATGAGCCCAAACCCATCTCCCCGCCAAAAGCCCACAAACAGTATGCTCCCACCATGGAGAACTGCTACCCATGCAGACCCAAATGAGGTCCACCATATGGGGCCTTCTTATGTTGCTACATTTCCCTGATAATATCCTTTCTTCCCAGTGGGGTAGTCTAGTTCCTCATGACCAGCACAAATGTTACCTCTTCCACAAAGTGTGTCCTGGCTCTGTCTGGTAGGTTGAATCATTCCTTTCCTTATCACTTTGGAATTTCATTATAATTTTTGAGTTTCTTCATCTTCCACAGATTGGAAGCTTCTTAAATGTAGGGGGCATGTCCTCATCTTTAGGTGGCCTATTACATAATAGGTGTCCAATAAATATCTGTTATTCTATCTATTGGATCAGTGTCCTATTTTATGATTTGTCTCCCTCTCTACCTCCATTTTCCCTCTCAATCTGCTGTAAAGTCATGAAGATAAGTACTTTGTGGTAACCATAAGAAAACAGGTAGATATTTATTCCACAACCAACCAGACTGGAAACAAGAGTGGTAACTCTCAAGTCCCCTCTTGTCTGTGTTAGCACTGCCTTATTGAGCAGAGCAGCATCTTCCTGCCCTGTCACTGTGTTGACCACACTCAGAGAGGACCCAAGAACACAACTCTGGGAAGTCTCCCAGTCAGCTAGAAGCCTACTCAATTCTGACCCAGCCATGAGTTTTGGATTAAATCTCAGAAATTGGAAGACTGGCAGGGAGGCCTCTCAAAGCCATGCTCAGGGTACCTCTGGCTCCTGCTTCTTGATCATAAGAGCAGACCTGTGATCTGCTGCCATGTCCCAGGTCCTCCAGGGGTAGGGAGAAGTCCATAGGGGCTCATTTGTGATCACTTGCTGGTGATTGAGAAAGGAAATGACACTTCCTTTTGTTGCTCTTTCTTCCCATTTATGCTTGCTTTTTAACCCGAATCCCATTCCCACCCTTGTTTGCTTAGAACAGAGTTTCCAGGCTGAAGAGGAGGTGGATTGGCATGTGCCTGTCTTAGCAAATATTTGAGGTTGTTGCAAGTCATGTTAGGAGTAGCCAGCCACATTTTCTAATGATTGAAGTATCCTTTGAAACTAGAAGTACCAAGGGCTAATTTGTCTGTGGTATGAAGAAATCCTCAAGTATATTAACTTTTGACTTTGGCATGGTTGTTTTTAATCAAAACCAGGTAAAACTTTAGCACCCAGACTGTTTGAAGTCACTGTCCTACATTTTCCACTTAAATTATGTTCTTTACATGAAATATTTACTGTCAGCAGCTAACAGGTACAAGAGTAGAAGTATTTCTAAGTTTCTTTGTAATCATAATGTGTAAGTTTAATTTGGGATTTGGGTTTTTAAATAGATACTTTTGATTAAATGGACCTGGACATTCTAATAAAGGGACAATCAAATTGACTAATTTTAATAGATTTTTAATTTTAGAACAGTTTCTGTACTTTGGATCAGAAATGTTTCCCAAAGGCCCATGTATTGAAGGCTTGGTCACAGCCTGTGGCACCACTGAGAGGTAGTGGAACCTTCAGGTGGTGGAGCCTAGAAGAAGGACATTAGGTCATTGGGTGTGCCTTGATGGGAATATTGGGATTGTGGCCCCTTCCTGTCTTTCTATTTGCTTCTCTGCCACATGCTTCTGCCTGATGTACTGTCTTACCACGGGCCCAAACGCAATGGGGCCAAGTGACCCAGGGCTGAAACCTCCCAAAACTGTGAGCCAAGATAAACTTTTCCTCTTTTTAAAGTTGATTGTTTCAGGTAATTTGTATAGTAACAGAAAGCTAACTATAAGAGTTTTAGACTTACAAAAAGATTATGAAGAGAGTTGGGAGTTCTCATTTTTTCCTACTATTTGCATTTTTTAATTAGTAACATTATACCAATTAGTAAGGTTAGTATGTTTGTTACAGTGAATGAACCAGTATTGCTACATTATTATTAATTAACATTTGTACTATGTTTATAGTTTCTTGGTTTTTACCTAATGTCCTTTTTATTATTTCAGAATCTCATCTGGAGACCATATTTATCTTTAGGCTTCTGTCTACTAGCTATGGAAATTTTCCTTGTTCTAAAGACCTTAATAGTTTTTGAGTATTTATTGATGTTGTTACACTTGCTAAAATATATGTAACACAAAAGTTGCCATCTTAAGTGCAGAGTTCAGAGGCATTGAGTACGTGTACCTTGTGCTGGAAACATTCAAACTTTTCCATAACCTCAAACTAAGGCTCTGTTCTCATTAAATGATAATTTAAAGTTGCCCATCCCCCCAGACTCTGCTCACCAGTATTGGACTTATTGTCTCTGTAAATCTGACTATTCCAAGTATTGCATGTAAATAGAAATATATAGTATTTATCCTTTTGCTTCTGGCTTATTTCACTTAACATAATAATGTCCTCAAGGTTCACCCACATTGTAGCATATGTCAGAATTTCATTCCTTGTTAAGGCTGAATAATCTATTGTTTGGATGTACCACATTGTGTTTATCTATTCATCTGTTGATGGATGTTAGGACTGTTTATAATTTTTGGCTCTAATGTTTAATTGATTTTTAAATTGTGAGATATCTATCATTGCCACATTAATACCTTTAACAAAAAAAGAACAAAGAAATAAAATACTAAAACCTGCATAGAGGGCTGGTAATGTAACTCAGTGGTAGAGCACTTGCCTAGCATGCAGAAGGCCTGTGTTCAATGGATTTGACCCCCAGCACTATAATAAATAAATCAAAAATAAATAATAGCAAAAATCCTGAATAGAAACTGATCTTTTCAGTTAAAAAGCTTTTTATAAAAACGTGACTTTTATGTACCAGAACCTCTGCCAGTTGCTGAGGAATAAGACAAATAAAACTGTTAACATCCAAACCAAATATTGAGAAAGAAAAGTAAATAATTCAGCATTGCGTGGTGTGTGGGTGTGTAGAAGGAACCATAGTAAGGATGGATAATGGTTTTTGGAGAAGGGGGGCAAAAAATCTTTATAGAAGAAGTTTTATAGAGTAGGAGTTTATCAAGCAATCAGGCAAATAAGTGGAAGAAGTACTTTCCAAGAGGGGAAAACAACACATGCAAAATCCTTAAACAATACTGTGTGTGTGTGTGTGTGTGTATGCGCAAAAGTGGGCATTTGGGTTTTCTGGTGTGTGCATATCCAGGTTAGGGGTTTGGCAGTGTGATACCAGTATACCTAGGTTCAAGTCTCAGCTTACCACTTAAAATCCATGTAAATATGAATGAAATTCTTGGCGTAACTTACTTTTTAAGAGAAGATTAAGAGGGTGAAAAGGGGAAGTTTTAGAGGGATTTTAAAAGAAGGACTGGCTCTCATCAAGAGTTTTTTTTTTTGTTTTAGTTTTTTGTTTTAGCAATGCAGGGCCTCACTCTTGGTAGGCAGCACTCTACCACTTGAGCCATGCTCCCAGCCCTTTTTTTGCTTTAGTTATTTTTCCTAATAGGTTCTTGGGGTTTGTGTTCATGCCGGGGCTGACCTGGACCACAATTCTTCTATTTATGTTTCCCATGTAGCTGGGATGATAGGCTTACACCACCAAGTCCAGTTTTTATGGATTGAGATGGGGTCTCATGAACTTTATTGTCCAGGCTGCCCTTGAACTGCAATCTCCACCTCTTCACTTTTCAAATAGCTATGACTACAGGTGTTAAACACTGTGCCTGGCCCTAATGTTTTCTCTATTGGGGGGAGGGCTAAAAAACAATACCTCCACTAAAGGAATTTTGTAAATATTGAATAAACTAACTCTCATAAAATACTTAGAATTATATACCCTCTAGGATGAGGGAAGCTTTCAATAACAATTCCTATGGAGGTAGAAAATGAAGATTTGAGATTGGCAAAGGCCAGATCAAGAAAAACTATGCAAACCACAGCAGGGAACCCCCTACCTCCCCAGCCCAAAATGCTTCAACCACAGAAGCAGGGAGGCACATCTTTAACTGGACATCAACATGGAGGACAGGTGGAAGGTGGGGTGAGATAGAAGGTAAAAAGGAGTCAGCTAGTTCAATAGTCCAGGCTAGAAAGAGGGGGCCTGAGACTAGGCAGTGGTGATGAAGATAAAGGTCAGTGTAAAGACTGGATTTGAAGATACTAAGCAGATAAAATTGATGGGAATTGGTGACCATTTAGATGTCAGAAAAAGGAGATAAGCAAGTGTCTGGGATCACATCCAGGTCCTAACTAGGGCAACTTGGATTATACAGAAGCTACCAACCAAGATAATACTGTGGTTTTGGGGTGGAGGATGGTGATTGCTTGTTCATGAGTGTGGAGTTAAACAATGGGCTCAGAGTTGGACCCAATGACTTTGAGATACTGAACACTATGAGGAAAGAAAAAGATAGATAAGGGAGTGGGTATATATGAGTAAAGGCCCAAGGTAGAAAATTTTTTATTTTTTGCAGTACTGGGGATTGAAATTTTATTAATTCATTTAGTGAATTTACTTATGCACTTGGGCAGAGCAAAATAGGTTTTTTACTGCTCCTAGAGCATCTGCCTTTTGCTTGTCAAGGAGAGCAGCGGTAGCTTCAGAATTGTATGGGGAGTGAGGGAGAGACATCCCGGAATGTTTGCAGCAGGAGAGAAGGAGCCCAAAGAGAAAAGAGGATGAAGATAGGAATGAGGGGCATTATCTCAAGGATGAGAGTGATGGAAGCCAGAGCGGCACTCCTTAGCAGTGTTGTTGGTCTCCATAGTCACCCCAGGACAGAACTGACAGGGAAGTCTTGCTGGGAGAATGAACTGTGCCAATTATGCAGTTACCTGCAGTTATGAAAGTGGCCTAATAGCTGGTACTCAGGAGGTTGCATCTCAGAAGTGAGACAAATGAGTTGAGCTCTTTGGTAAGAATTTGATTGACTTCTCCCATCGTTAAGATGAGCTCTGATTATCCCTTAAATCTCCTTTTAGAAGAATTGATTTAAGTTGCAATCGATGGCTTTCAGCAGCAAGTACATAGTCTGCAATTGCAGAGGTAGGTGTCAACTTGACACTTGAACACATCTAAACCATACTTTTTTTGGGGGGGCGTTGTACTGGGGTTTGAACTCAAGGCTTCATGCTTGCTAGGCAGGCACTCTACCACTTGAGCCACTACACCAGCTCTTTTTTGTGTTGGGTATTTTCAAGATAGGGTCTTGTGAACTATTTGCCCGGGCTGGCTTCGAACCATGATCTTCTTGATCTCTGCCTGCTGAGTAGCTTGGCTCCTAAACCATACTTAATCACCAAAAAAAAAAAAAAAAAAAGAGAGAGAGAGAGACAAAAACAAAGTCATAATTCCAACTAACGTAATAATGCCATCCTAGCCAGAGCCCACCACTCTTGCAGTGCCTGTATTTATCTTTTCCTTTCAATAAAACTTTACTACTGCTTTGCAATCTGTGTCTCTGTCCAAGGCTTTGCTCCAAGATGCAAGGACCTGAGATCTTCTCTACTAGAGCCTTCTGAGATCACCCACCAGTAACAGGCCCACTTGGACCACAGCTACAGCAGCCTCTAAGTGCCTGGGTGGCTAAGCATAGTGAAATGAATCCTAGGGAAACACAGGTGACCCTGTGTGAGAAGGGTGCCCCAGAAGTGTCTGAAAGTTTTTCAAATTATTTAAAAATCTTTACACCCTTGACCTTGCTACAGGGTGGGGGGTGGGGGGGTGTCCAGTTAATTCCTGAGATGTCCTCAGGCATCATTCCTATTGTCGTCCAAGGTGCTTGGCTTCTTTTAGTTGCTCTGATCTGTTCAGCAGTGACAATTTTCTTGCCTCCAACCTTACAAGCAGTCCTTTTCTGACCAAACTGAAAGTTTTTCAAAGCTTTTCTCTGCTCACAATTCTCAGTGCAAACTTGATAAAAGCATCTGGTACTAACCATGCCACAGCCTGAATGCTGGGCTGCCTTGGAATTTCCTCTGTCATATTAACTAGTTCCTCACTTTTAAGTTCAGCTTCACACAAGGTCTCAATGCACTGACAAAATGTAGGCAAGTTCTTTTCCTGACTGTAACTTGCATGACCTTTAGTCTAATTCCTGATAGAGTCCTGTTCCCATCTGAAAGCTTGTGAACACAGTCCACTGTTTGTAGTTCTACCAGCATTCTTGTCTTATGAACTCCTACCAAAATCACTCATTAAGCTCTGTTTATGCCATTCCAGGCTTTCTCTAGCCCATATCTCCAAAACTTTGCCAAATCCCTTCTACAAACCAGTTTCCAAGGCTTCTGAGCTACATAGCCATAAATAGTCACAACAACCCTACTTGTCTGGTAACAATTTTCCATGTTAGTCAGTTTTTCATCACTTTAACAGAATACCTGACATAAACAACCTAAAGGGAGGAATTATTTATATTGGCTCATTGTTTCAGAGGTTTTAGTCCATCTTGATGGGGAGGGCATGATGGAGCTGAGCAGTTGACATCATGGCAATAGGAAGCACAGAAAGAGAATTCTTGCACTCTTTTTCTGTATTTTTAAATTAGAAATCCTTAGTAAGAAAGAATTGTCCAAAAAAAATTGTTCCTTCTTGCTGTTTTAAAATTTAATTTATGGTAAACTTTAATTTTAAAAATTAATAATTAGCATCAGTAAGAAATCATCGCTACTCATTTTATCTTATGTGATATAATCAAGTCTATCATTATTTATTTTGTTCCTAAAATTGTCCATCTTTATTCTCTGGGAGCCCCTTCTGGTTGGCTCTTGTATCTTTTTAACAAGCCCCATGGTTTTGAAAGTACCTCTTTATTTTTTGGCATACAATGTTTTGAGCTCATTTTGAATTTTTCCAGCCAAACCCTAGAATCAATTACTTCTCCAAAAAGTTCTGGTGCTTTATATTGGAAAATGGTTATTAAGAAAGCAGAACCTAAATGCTAAGTTCTGATAGAGTTCTTTTGTATGCCTTCCTAACCATAAAGTGGTAACTGTAGAATAGTTTGAACCTTTTCCTGATGATTCAGGATCACTGTTTCTTACAACAGCTATTGAAATGACTGCATGATGTCCTCAAGAAAATCACTGAGATATATAAGGCTATTAGACTAAGCAGTAAGTGACTCTTCATCCTTGTTTATTACTAAGGTACCATTATCTCTAGACCCTCTCAGTAGGCAGAGATAAGAGATATTTGTATTTATTTATTTTGGGGGGGACAGTATTGGGGTTTGAACTCAGAGCCTCATGCTTGCTAAGCAGGTACTCTGTCACTTGAGCCACTATGCCAGACTTCCAATATATGTTTTTATTTTAACCCCCTCTCCCCACATCTGTATTAATCTCTGTATTTATGTGTCTATGCATGTGTTTGTATATATGTGTGTATATATATATTTGTGTGTAGTTTGAGATACTATGAGTTCAAATTAATACTTCTGGTTTCAGTGCAACACCTCTAAACTTCTTCAGAGGAAGAGTTGAGTCTATTTATAACTTCTTCCACAACAGAGAGAAATTTAATTCTATTTACACATTAATAATTTTTAGAAAGACTACCTCTGTAGGAAAATAGTGTGCTTATTATTATAATCCTTTAATAATGAGTACAATAGCTTTTTAAATAGATGATGTATTGGTTTATTGTTAATTCACAATTAAGTGACTATTCCAAGATTATTTCCAAGGGTTTCCATCTATAAGAAAAATGGAAATTGATCATTTCAGCCAAGATGGTCCCGATCCCTCAATGGAACCCTGAAGTACATCACTATGTCCCAAACTCTACTGCAAGCTCAGTGTTCCTTCCACTAGAAATTAAAACTCACAGGGAAGATGTGGGGGGGGGAGGCAATTCTAGAGAAGTTACCATTCATCCTTCAAGTGGAAATAATGGTTAGGGAAATCAATTGCTCTGGACTGTTGGTTGTCCAACAGTTATTATTCAGTATTTCTAATGCAAACTATGTATGTATCTATGACTATGTATTTATCTATGAGCTAATGGAAATGTCAGATTTCAAAACTGATTTTGATTGGTATATCTTGAAACATTTACTACCTAGCAGATCTGTACTTATTTTCCAACTTTTTTTTTAGAAGGACTAAAAGAGGTTCCTGAACTCCAGACTATAGTGCTTATTAGACAAAATTATTTTTTAAATCCTAGAAGTTACTGAGTACTTGTCAGTCAGGCGTGATACACCATGATGGACAGTCTCATTAATCCTCATAACAACCCTATGAAGGAGGTGCTTTTATTTTGAGTGAGTGAGCCAGACTGGGTTGTGAGGCTGGCTTCAGAGCCCATGCTCTTGATCATTGTATAAGTGACCTATCCTCTCTATCTGGATGCCCTGAAACACCCCAAACTCAGTCTGTCTAACACTGAACCTACAATCTTCCATCCACACACCCGCAGTTCCTCCAGTCTTTACTGCTCCTCGTTTGGATACTCAAGATGGAATATTTGTACTGTGGTAAAAAAGTTAACATAAAATTTGCCACCTTAACCATCTTTCTGTGCATAGCTCAATAATGTTAAGGACATTCACATTGCTGTGAAATAGACTTTAAGAGCTGTTTCAGCTTCCAAATCTGTAACTCTACAACCAGTCCTCCATCGCCTCCAGCCCCCAGACCCTGGTAACCACTCTTCTACTTTCTGTATCTGTGAATTTGACTACTTTGAATAAATCATATAAATAGAATCATACAGTATTTGTTGTTTTGTGACTAGACACACTTAGCCTAGTGTCCTCCAGGTTCATCCATGTTGTGTTATATGCCAGAATTTCCTTCCTTTTTAAGGCTAATTACTATTTTACTGTATGGAAATGCCACATTTCTTTATCCAATCATGTCAATAGACATTTGGGTTGCTTCTACCTCTTGGTTATTGTGAATGGTACTGCAATGAACATGGGAGTACAGGTGTCCTTTTTGGACCCTGCTTTTAATTATCTTGCATGTATGGCCAGGGGTGAGATTGCTGGGTTATATAGTAGGTCTAGTTTTGATTTTGTTGGGGAAGTGTCACACAGTTTTCCATGATGGAACTGTGACTCTTCTTTCCTTTGCTTTCCAGGTCCTATCAGCAACCAAGCACTGCAAATTTTGTTCTTTTTATCTGTGCCTTTATGCCAAGGTGATACCTTATCATTCACACAGACCTTTCCCTGTGCAAAAGTCATTGTTCATTATGATTTAAAAATACACAGACTCTATCAACATGCTTTCAGGCTTACATGATAGACCCTTAAACATGCTTGCTCTTTCATGCTTCAGGTTTACTGCTTGCATGTCACTAAACCCAGCATGACGAGCATGTCCTCTGTGGGCTTCTCCCACACTCCCAACTGGAATGCCTTGTTTCCTTCCTCCTTCCTCTCTATATTCATCTTATACTGCAGCACCAAACATAGCCCATGCTATTACTTATTTATTGCTGCATTGAGAAGAACAAGATGTTCATTTGAAATTGATTCCAGAACGCCATTAGGAAGAGAATGTTTTCTGTTCTCTTTTAGGAGCCATTTTTATTCAGACACTAAGGGCAGAGTGAGTCTATAACACTGGAGGATTGGGGGATCGACACATTTTTATTTCCCAGTGGACTGTGAGTTCCCTGACAGCAAGGACTGTGGCCTCTCTCTCCTCAGTACCCAGTAGGCAAGTTGTGGGCTTTCTGTACCTTTGGAATAGAACTCGGACTCAGTGTGCTGGCACTGTTCTATCACTGATCCCACTGAGTGGTGCTGGTGGGTGTCAGTCAGTGATACAAAAGAAACAAAACATTAAGATTAAGAGCAACTTGAAAGAAAAATTCTTTTTTTTGAAAACAAACAAACCCTAAGGTCTATATGGAAAGATAACTGACTGTTAACTTAGTGGTAGAAGCAACCCTAAGTGGAAGAGATATCTGCCCTGCAGTAGAAAATCAGGTTTGGGAGCTAGGATGCAGCTTGCCACTCTGTGCTTGCTATTCCCTGGGAAGAGGCAAAGTTGATTGGGATGAAAGGCTTTCCAGGCTTAGGGAAATAATCACTGAGCTGCTTCCAATAGAATTCTTGGGTCAGAAATCTATTTCCTGGAGAAATGAAAAGGTTAGCAGCTGCCCATTCTATTTTTTCCCTAGGAAGCCACTGGAAGGGACAGAACAAAGGGAAGGGGAGACAGAAAGAGAGAGAGAGAAAAAGAGAGAGAGAGAGAAAGAGAGAGAGAGAGAGAGGAGAGAGAGATGACCAAGCCAAATTTCTTTGTACACACTAATGCAAACTTCCTGAAAATGAAACTAATTGTATTTATTAGGAGAGTCCTTATCTATCTGTCTGTCTGTCTGTCTGTCTGTCTGTCTATCTATCTATCTATCTGTCTGTCTATCTATAGAAACTTAGCAGGATGTGCCTGGTCAGTCTAGGGAGGGTGGCTTGTGATAGACACACCTGGAACCCATGACTTTGTAAAGCACATCTCCCTGGGAAATGTCACTTGAACTGTAACTATGTGAGTATAAAGTCAACATGTGTCTAAACCAAAGTTGTACTTTTGGTGTGAGTGTTGAGAACGTGCACTACTTAATGACCTCATAGTTACATCATCACCAGAGCACAACCTAATGCAGCAAGAAAGGACACAGGGAGCAGCTTTGGCAGACTTGGGTCCAGGCTTCGCCTGTACCTCAGAATTAACTGTACCCTTAAAATTGCAAGTTATGGTGTTATTGTTTGCTAAAGTTAGAATGTGCTCCCCAAAGTCATGCACTAGAACTTTAACCCGCAGTGACATAGTGTTAGGGGTCGTCAGGGCCTAATGAGAGGCGGTCAGGGCATGAGGTCCTCTCCCTCATGAATGGTCAATGTTTTCATGACAAGAGTTAGCTAGTTATCACCAGAGTGGATTTGTTATAGAAGAAAGTTTGCCCCCCTTCACTCCCTCTCGCCCTCTCTCTGCCCTTGCAGCATGGGATGACACAGCAAGAAGGCCCTCGACAGGTGCTGGTCCCTCAGTGCAGGATCTCCCAGACTCTAGAAGTGAGCAATGCATTCTTTTTCATTGTAAATTGCCAGTCTCTGGTATCCATTACAGAAACAGAAAGTGGACTAAGACATGGGGTAAAATCCCTGATCTCTAGAGTCTGATTTGGCCCACAGGTGTTGTCTTACTTTGAATATTGGATGCTTATCAACAATTTACATTTTTCATTTCTCTTGGTTTTTAGAAATATAGCCATAAGAGGAAGAATATTTGTGAGGTTTTAGTGCTTGGTACACAGTAAAGTGCTCAATGGTTATTAGTTTATTCTCCTTCACAAGTGTAACTTGTCTCAATTAGACTGAAGAGAACACAGGAAAACAATGGCCTCCATGCAGGTGTGGCATTTGGGGTAGAATTAAGATTCCACAAAGTATAAAAGCTCAAGACAAGAGAGCTGTTGAACACTTACATACCTTCTCACAGTTTGGGTGATTGTTACATTCAGAGCTCTTCTCTGCATATTCCTACAAAAGCTCCAAAAAGAAGCCAGAGGAACTCATGGTAAGGTCACGAAGGTCATGGGTACACCCAGGTAAAATATCCTCAGGTGCCATTCCTTGGATACCTGAGCCAGGCATCCCACATACTATTTGTTAACACCCCAAAACAGAATCCATTTTTTTATGGTACTGGGACTTGAACTCAGGGCCCTTCTCCTTGAGCCATTCCACCAGCCCTATTTTTTTGTGTCTGTGTGTGTGAAGGGTTTTTCGAGATAGGATCTCATGAACTATTTGCCCAGGCTGGCTTGGAACTGCAAACCTCCTGATCTCTGCCTCCTGAGTAGCTAGGATTACAGGCATGAGCCATCAGCACCCTCCATCTTTTAGGGACAGATTCCCATTAATCAGACTCAAACTCACTAATGTATATAAATTCAAGTGTTTTTGTATTTAGTTACATGAGAAATTCAGCTATTAGGGAGACAAGATACTGTTACACATGCAACTGGAAGCAATTGGATGATTTCAGACAGAAGAGTGACTCTATATGAGTACACAGATGTAAATTATTTTACATAAATGACTATCTAAATTATATATAAATGTATATCCATGCATATACCACATATATACACATACACCTCATATATATACATACACACAGAGAGATGTATATATCTACATAATATATGTGTACATGTTGTATATATATAGATAGATAGATAGATAGATAGAGAGAGAGAGAGAGAGAGAGAGACAGAGAGAGAATGAGAAGCAGTGTGGAATGAGGAGACCAGTTAAGAGACCATTGCTGTGGTCCAGTTGGGAGACGATGGGGATTGGAGTAAGAGAAATAGTGAAAACAGAATGATTTAAAAAAATCACCCAAAACATTTTGAGAGCACTGATGAATGATGAATTGGTTCCTTGACTGAGCGTAGAAGAAAGGAAAAGATCAAGTTTGTTTCCTAAGTTGGGTAATAAGAAAAAGGATATCTATCAGTGCTGTGTGATTCTGGCAGTTTAGGTACAGATATCTGAGTCTTCTTTGCTTCAGCTCCAAGGGTAGAGAGATGGGGCCGGGTGGGCACAGTTAATCTGCATTTGCAAGCCTTTCTCTATGATTCCATTCAATTCATTCAGCACCTCCCTCATGGCTAACACAGTTTCAGGTGCTGGCTACATAACAGGGCAGCAACAGCAGCTTCAAATACCCACAGTTCTTAGGGAGGGTTGTGTTGTGCAGGACAGAACCAGTCCCCATCCCTTCCTTCTCCTGCCCTCAAACTTGCCTCCCCCACCACACACTCTAAAGCTCTTTTGGGTCATCCCTCTGCAAACCCACCACCCACTCCGCATCCACTGGGCAGCCTCCGCAGCTTTTGCACTCTCTATGTACCTCCCCCTTCCCCAACCTCACTTTGCTGAGTTGTTCCCAATCTGGCCAGGTAAATCAAAGGTCACTTCACATGCAGGGGATAAACTGAGAGATTATAGATAAGCAGGAGAAATCTGGGTGAGTTCAAGGTAACCCAAGAAATTCTTATAAAATATTATTACCCCCCGTGTCCCAAATGTCATCTCCCTCTCAGTGTTTCCTATCTCAGACACCAGTGTCACTGACAGAGGGAATTATTTCCCACCTGAGATTGGTACTGACCAGACCTTCAATGGGTTTATAGACTGGTCCCCTCCGAGACACTTGCTCGTATGTCTTCCCAATCTCAATAAGAACAAACCACTCTATATTCATGCAACATTTGGCAAGTTAGATCCAGTTTCACAAGATCTCATTTTGTCTTTAACCAGCCCTGGGAAGGCAGATAGAGACAGGTGTGCTATCTGATCTTGTGATATCTCACCTGGGGTCCCAATCTACATGTCCAGTGGCAGTAACCATTTCTCTATGAGATTACATGCACTGCTGTGCCTGAATATGGAAAATGCCTATGATCTGAGTGTATGCAGCCATCACTTGCTTTTCTCCACGATGGAAACTATCTGATAAAAAGGACCCAAGTTTCCAATGAGAAAATGTGATCTCTGAGAATGATGGTGCTGGCTGTAGCAACTGAATCATAGATTAGAATCAATGTGAGTTGGAAAAGCAGTGCTGTATCAACTAGAAGTTCTGAACCTATTTGATTTGCCACTTAATAAGGTAGATAATGGAATTTTAGAGTGAGAAGGAAACTTGAGGTCATCTAATGTAGCTCATTTATTTTGCAGTTGAGGTCTCTGGGGCTCCGAAGGGTGAAGCAAATTCTGCAAGGTCATCCATATCTCTAAGTCAGTGAAGGAACTAAGACCAGAAGGAAGCCTCCGACTTCCTGCCTGATTTTCTCTCCACCACTCCACTCACCTGCTCATAAAAGTCTTCATCTGACACACAACTGATTGTAAAATGGCCCTTAATGGAATTTTTGTTCCCTCGTTTCAACTACTTCTTCTAAACTTCAGAAATAAATTAAGTACAAAGATTTAAGCAAAGAATTGCTTTTTTTTTTTTGAGTTTTCACAAAAGTATACACCTAGGTAACCACTGCCTTAATAAAGATACAGAGCATCTAGTCATCCCCTGTCCCTGTTCCTAACCACAGGCAACAACTGGCTTGCTTTCCTTCACTGAGGGTTGGTTTTTCCCAATGTAGAACTGCATAGGATGGAATCCTGCAACAGGTAGGCTGCTGAGTTTGTCTTGCTTTCAATCAACATAATGATTTCTTACTAGGAGATGTAGCTCAGTGTAGGGCATTTGTCTTACATGCTCAATGCTTTAGGTTTGATACCAAAAGTGCAAGAAAAAAAAAACCCTTCTTCCTTGATACATACTGAGTTTTGAGAATCATCCTTCTTGTTGCACCTATCAGTAATTCATCCCTTTTTGGTTTTTTGTAAATTCATTCCTTTTTCTTGCTGAGTAATATTCCATTGCATGGAACATATCACATTTACCTATTGATAGACATTTGGATCACTTGCAAGTATGGACTATTATGAATAAAGCTGGTAGAAACATTTTTGCTTAGAGCTTATATATTTGTACTTTCTCTTGGATAAATACCTATACGTGGAATTTCCAGATAATACAGCCAAATAGTTTTTCAAAGCAGCTATACTTTTACATATAACTATCAATTTATGAGTTTCCAGTTTTTCCATATCCTTGTCAACACTTATATGCTCAGTCTTTAATTTTGACCCTTCTAGATTGTGTGGAGTGCTAGCTCATTGTGGCTTTAATTTATATTTCCCTGCTATTAATGAAATTTCTGCACCTTTTCATGAGCAATATTTTACTAAGTCCATGCATGATCATTTATAAATTCAACCAAATTAATAAATAAGCCTAAAAGTAATAACTATGAATCCCCTTAAATGAAAGTACTTCTGCAGGGAAATTTGGAAATTTTGGTTTTCTTTTCATAACTCTCCAGGCAACATTCAACTGAGACTTTTTTTTTGAGACAGGGACTCATACAGACAAAGCTGTCCTTAAAGTTTTAGTCCTCTTGACTCAGCCTCCAAAGTGCTGGAATTACAGGCATGCACCACCACGCCCAGTCTCAAAACTTTCTTCCCTTTCAACAAATTACTTGTGACAAACAGAGATATTCAGAAGTACACCATTAGTGATTCTTTCTAAAGTGCCTGTTGTGGCAATTAAATATTTGATGATTTCAATAAGGACACTACTTATAAAAATTTTAAAAAGATAGAAATGGAATACAGAGGAGAGTATGTGCTTCAAAGTCACAGAAAAGTAGATTTGACTCCTGGCTTATAAAAAAATCCAAATTTATAAGCTTCAGTTTCTGTTGTCACAGTTCCTTCTCTGACTGTGACTGCCCTCCTCCCACTTTCATTTATTCTTGTAATTACACTGGGCCCACCTAGATAATCCGGGGAATCTCCTCATTTGGAGGTTTTTAAGTTAATCTTATCTGCAAAGTCCTCTTTGCCCTTTAAAGTAACATTCACAGATTCTGAGGATTAGGACGTAGACACTTTTGGGAGGTCATTTTCATTATTCTGTGAAACAAACTACCTTATAAGGTCATTGTGAGAACGCAAAGTAACCCTGTACAAACTATCTGTTTCATGGAGACTGTGCAAGAGATGCAAGTCGATGTTATGAGGGGAGCAAAATACAAGACTGAAAGTATTGTGGCACTCAGCAATTTCTGCTCCTTTCCTTCCTCCATTGGAAGCATCTGGAGAACAGTGGTCTCTGAATCTTGCTCTGTTGCCAGTCTTTTCTACTTTTAGCATGAAGGAACCCTGGCCAGAGCAAAGAGGTCCAGATGTCGAGTTTAATGATGTTCTGGGAGATGGAGAAAAACATTCAAACAATTTTAGTTCAGTGATGATAAGGAACATTGAAGGTATTGTGGCTTAATAGATCAGGATCTTAGAAGTGCAACTGATCACAGTAAAGCAACCAAACAGATGAACCCCAGCCCACAGAATCACAGGGCCCCTTCCCTTCCCCTTCACTTCTGTGAGAACTTTCTGATTCCAGTGGGGTCCTGGGGCAACTCTCCAGAAGAGGACCCTGCCTGTGCTCTCCTTCCCACAGCCCCTTCCATCCTCATCTACCAATACGATAGCAGCCTCCAAGCAGCCTGAGGTGCTGGGCCAGGCCTTGGCCCCACCAGGCCACAGCCACACCGTGCACACCTCACTTTGTCAAGGTCTCTCCACCTCCATCACCTACTTTGGACCCCAGCTGACATCTGTACTGTCACTGCTCACATGCCAGCTCTGCAAGACTGTGTGTGCCCTCCAAGCTGGTCTCTACTGAAGTCACCAAAACCATACCTCGTGATTGTCTCCTCCTTTACCTCCTCCAACCACACTGCACAATTCTCAAGGGCCTCATTCACATCTTATTTGCTGTAGGTGTGCAAGTTCATTATGGCAACATTCCAACAGATGGCAGTTGAGAGCCTTGAGGCAGGGGCACCTTTTGTAATTCCCAAGAGGCACCACACTGGCCAGGAGGAGTGAAATTGAACAGGACAGCCAGAGCACTCTAGCAATGTAATGCCAGCCGTGGTACTGGGGAGGCAGGGACTATACCATACCACCATGTAGCAGGAAGCCACAGACCTCAAGGCTTGGGCTACAGGTATATAGTAAAAGTGTCACCTAAGGGAGAACAAATTGGTGATTACATCAACTAGTGATTGTGTGGATTAGTGGGACAGGTGACAGCAGAGAGAAGATTTCTGAAATAAACACAGTTTGGGGAATGAGCTGAGCTGGGTAGCGACTGTCAAGAAAATGAATGAAGTTGCCAATAAGCCATAAGTAGCAATTTGGCAAATATCAGCAGAGAGTCCCATAGTGGCAAAACCTTCCAGATCTTCTTCCTCTTTTAAGACTCTGGCAGGTGCATAGGTGTACACACACACACACACACACACACACACACACACACACACACATGGTGCATATATGAAAGTGGGATCCTTTGAGGTCATTATGTCTTCTTATGTCAAACACATTCTTGCCAAAGAGCAGTTCTAGGAAGAAGCCTCCACTCTCCATTTATTTCTGAGCTTCTCTCTGAAAGGGAGAAGACATCAGTTATGGTTTGCCTCCCAACCATTGCTGCCTGGGAGGATTAACATCTCTAAAAGTGACCAAGAAGAGAATAGAGGTGTAATAGTACCATGATGTTATAATGTCATCTGGCTTGGTGTGCTTTAAAATCTTTGCCCTACATTTTCCCGTCTGAAGTTATCAATCTTAGGGTACTGTGAAGAAAAACAAGTAAGAAACAAAGGGCAAATACTTTATAAATAATAAATACCAGCCATCCATCCTGGCAGGGCTCTAAAGGGAGCAGCCTTAGGTGGTTCTAAGAGCTTGCCCCTAAAATAAGCCGTCATAAAAACCTTTTAACATCAGCTTTCTACCTTTAAATTGTTGTTCTGTTTCTTCAAATTTTTCCTGCGCTAAAATGAAAGGAGCAGAACAAGAGGGTAGAAAGGACTCTTAACAGGCTCCAAAGGCAGGGGCACAGGGCAATATTAACACTTAACTGAACCAACTCCTTCAAAGTCATTTTGTGATACTGGTTTTTTCTTGACCTTTCAGCTGATTTATGCTTCTCCTGGGAAGAATCTCACATACATCTCACCTCCTGCTAGGAAACTGTACCCAAGAGACTTTTTTCTTCCCTTACCAACTTTTAACAACTATGATAATTAGCACATAATCTAAAAGGTTGAAAACCACCTGCATTTTGATTTACTCCTTTTCCAAAAGAACAACACCAGTAAGTAGTTACTGTTTGTTGTTTGCCTTCTGGCAATGAGCTAACCACACCTTTCCTCACAGTTAGTGGTTGACTCTCTTTAAATAAGTAGAGTAAGTTTATACTTTTTTTTAAGTTTATTTGATAACAACTACCTGAAAACAACTATATAATAAAGGGTAAGTCCTTCCTCCCCCAAAGACTATTACATCCTTAGATAGAAAACATGGTCTTGAGGCAGAGAGAAAAGAATCAACTGACTGTTGATCCAAAGATGCACGACTCAAGGAGGTATACTTCCTCAGGACATTCAGAAACCTTTTGTGGATCCACTTGGAAATGACTATCTCCACTCTGTTTTACACCCAACGAGGTATGTTATGAAAGGGCCATCGAGTTGGCCTGAAGCACTTGCACCCGAGCAAAGAGGCAGATTTCCTTTTCTGAGTGACCCACTACCCAGAGGAGCAATGGCAGACCAGGGACTGTGATTTAGGCTGTGGTTCTAGGTCACCAATGTTTTTTATGTGGGTGGGCAGAAATCTTATCAGACTAAGGGCCACCAGACACAATGAGCTGATATCGTCCCAGGTCACAGGTGATCTAACTGGTGGATGCATAGAGCATTCCAGGTGGTCCATATTCCAATCTGGTTCTGTGAGTGTCCTGAAGGGATGGTGAAAGTCCTCTGTAGGAATCAATTTGTCTGTGGAAAGAAGCTTTGAAAGTCTCTGGGGTGATAGCTCAGAGAACTTCCTAATGAGTTTGGAAATCATAAGAACATTCTTGTGAATTTCTATCAAAGTAAACTTTGTTTTTAACTGACTATTAACAAGAACTAAGTATGAAATGTGAAAATTTTGATTTTTTTGAGAATGCTTTTGTAAGATGATGTCATTACCATTGGTTTGTTGTTGGAAGTGTCAGTCTGTGGGAAAATTGAAATCTTGGAAGCTGTGTTAGTCATTTTTCTGTTGCTGTGATAAAATACTTGAGAAAACAAACTTAAAAGAAGGAATGGTTGATTTTGACTCATGATAACAGAGGTTTCAAGTCCATGGTTGCTTGGCCCTGTTGCTTTGGGGCCTTTGGCAGGCAGCAGAATACATTATAGCAGGGAGTAGTACATGCCAAGGAGCTGCTTACCTTGTGGCAGCTGGGAAACAGAGAGAGAGAGGAAAAAAAAGGGAAAGGTCCCAATATCCCTTTCAAGAGCACACCCCCAGTGCCCTAACTTTCTCCCTCTAGGTCCTACCTCTTAATGACACCATAGGCTGGGGACTAACCCTTCAGTCTATGGGCATTTGGGAGACATTTCAGGTCCAACCATAACAGATGCATTTGTGTGTTGGTACTAAGAGAGTATTTGGGAAATACATGAAAGCAATTGCTGGCCATAGAGGCCCAGGATCAATAATGGTTACTACCAGGTATTGCTCTGTTTAATACTCCAGAACACCAAAAGTGATCAGAATGTTCTGACAAAGTCTTAAATTCTAGTTCTAGAGGTCTTCCTGCAGTTACAGTCATCTGTCTTTGAAAGAGATACCTTAGTTTTCATTCATTCATTCAGTAAATATCTACTGATTGTTCTTTATATTCCAGCTATTGGTCTAGGTGCTGGGATTACAGTACTCACCAAAGTCCTATCCTCATGAAACATATTTATAGCAAAGAAAATTAACGATAAATATGTGGACATTTAACCTAATGTCAGGTGGTGGTGGGTACAATAAAGACAAATGAGGCAGGGAAGGAGAGGAGATGTCATCTTAAATAACATAGTTGGAAGAACCTCTATGATGAAGCCATCTGAGAGCCAGCCCTGAAGCATGAGAGGAGTCTGAATAGAGGAAACAGCTAGTGAAGGGCCCGTCATAGTCTGTGGAACAGTTAGGAAGCCACTGTGGCTAGAGTAGACTAAGAGGGTTAAAGAGTCCTAGAGGATAAAGTAGGAAAGATCACCAAGAGCTTGGTCAGTAGGGTCAGGCAGGCCATGGTGAGGCATTTGGATGTCATTTTCATGACATGAAATGGAGTGTTTTGAGCAAGGGAGTGACTTGATCTGACTTCCTTTGTTAAAAGTCTACTTTGTTTACCATGTGAAGAATGGATTGTAAGGGGTGGTCAAGGGTCAAAGGAGGGGACAGTCCCTATGCTAAGACTGTGCTGACTTGCACTGTGGAGGTATGCTATGTTTTGGGTGTGGTATGTCCCCCCAAGGTTCACGTGTTGGGAGCCTGGTCCCCAGGGTGCAGGTATGGGGAGAAGGTATGGAACCTTTAAGAGGTGGGGCCTAGTGGAAGGTCATTAGCTTATTGGGGGTATATTTGGAAGGGATTAAAGTATTTCTTGTGGGACCCTGGTTAGTTCTTGGGAAACCATTTTCTATAAAAGCCAGAGCGTGGCCTCACTCAGTCTCTCTCTGGCTCCTGCTTTGAGCAGAGATTTCTTGCTCCTATCCATGTTCCTGCTATTTTCATTTACCATGAGGTTATGCTGCCAAGAGAGGCTCTTGCTGGCACCATGCTGTTTAGATTTTCTAAAACTATGAGCTAAGTACATCTCTTTTTCTTCATTAGTAGCTTGTCTCATTTATTTCATTGATGAAATAATGAAAAAAACAACAATGAAAAACAGACTAATACAAGGTGTGATCATGGAAATGATGAGAACTCTTCTGTTCCAGATACATTTTAAAGATGGAGCCAAGAGGAGATGCCGTTGGGTTGGATTTGGTGATGTGGTCTGAGAGAGAAGAGTCTGGAATGACTTATAGTAGGTGGCCTGAGCAACTTGGGTAATAGAAACAGGAGTGAGATACAAATTTGGGAGTCATAGTGTGTAGCTGGTACAGAAAGTCATGGGGCATATGAGGTCACTTAAAGAGTGGACATGCAGAGAGATGGTGTCCATGTCTCAGCCCTGGGGCACTCCACAGTGAAATACCTTGGAGGTGAGGATATTCAGCTAAGACTAAGAAGAAGAGGCCAGGAAGGTCAAAGGTAAAGCAGGAGAGTTGCAACCAGAAGATGAGAGGGTTTCAGTGGGTAAGGTGCTACTATAGTCCAGGTAGACGAGGGTGGGCATCAACACTGGATCGGGCAGCAGGTTTTTTAGGGGACATATGGCATAAAAGCCCGACTAGAAAGAAAATGGAAGGAGAAAAAGTGGAGACAGTGAGTATGGTAAACTCAAACTTTTCTGTAAATGAAAGTAGAAAAATCAGACTGAAATTACAAATATTGTGTGTTCAAGTGAGAACTTTTCCACAGTTGGGAGATATTTCAGCATATTTGTTTGCTGATGAGAATGATTTGATAGAATAGAAAAAAGTGATGACAAAAGAGTCAGGACAAGTCCCAAGACAAATATTCCAATGTGTCAGGGCTCTGGACTCCAGAACTTGTGCTCCCATTCTTCACTAGTATAAAAATCCATGATAAAATACAAGATTTAGAGCATCAATACATGTACTTGAATGCCTAGGCCTCTCTTGTAAATTATTTCTTTAGTATATTGTGACATTTAGCAACAGGATTTTAGATTTCATTTTTATTTATGTTCTTAAATCCATTCCTTGTTTTTGTCGTGGTGGTGGTTTTTTGAGGCAGGATGTCACTATGTAGTCTAGGCTGACTTCAAACTCATGATCCTCCCACCTCAGCCTCCCTAGTGCTAGGATTATAGGTGTGGCTACTACACCCAACTGTTCACACCATTCATTAAAAAAAAAATCTAAAATAGAAAAAGGACTGAGTTGGACCAGGCAGGATGGATAGCTCAAGTTTCAATAGTGGCACCTAGAGGTATGAATAGCTCTAGTTGAAGAGAATTGTCTGTTGATTGAATCAATTTCCCATTTTATTTTTCTCCCCTCAAGTGATATATCCAGAACTGACCCCCTTGAAATGAGAAATATCCCTAAATATTTTTTGGAGTCATCTCAGAATGGAGGTTGGAGAGAGAAAAACAAACCCCCTCATTTTCTTGGTGGGGATAATGACAGCTCCAGAGTCACAATTTAAATTGAATTAAATTTGAATTGAAGGATAACTTCTTTATTCATCTTTGAATTCCTCTTCTGGTAATTTGGAGGATCGGATTCTCCCTTGACCTGAATTTCCTGAGAAGCAACTTGTGTTGGTATAGTTCTTTAGCTATGGAAACTCAGCCAAGAGTCAGAATGGACTGTGGCTAACAGAGATTCACCTTATGGCTTTGAACAATAGGGAAAGGGCAGTAGCAGATGTTCGGTTCCAGTGGATTTTGTTTGCCTCTTAATTTATTGCTTTTCCTAAGGCCCATAAAGGAGTGCCACAGTCAATTTTAAAGTCACCTTTAAGTTTCATCTTATTGGCGGAATTTATAATTCCTCAGAAGCAACAATTCATATGATCCCATTACTGTCAAGGACACATCACATTCTCGGTCTTTATCTAAAAAAATGAAAAAGACTAAACTGCAAATAGATGAAACCATCCAAAAGAATAAAGGGGAAATTCACACAGCCCTGAAGTATTAACTGAAATATCATAAAAGGTCATCCTACCTATGGGAATATTGCAAGGATTGGAAGATAAAATAAATTCATGTGTTGGACTTGCAAATCAACTTCCCAGTTGGATTCTGAGACAAAAAAAACAAAGCAAAGCTCGAGAATTTGGAATTTTAAGTTCTCTGTGAAAATAGAATTATTTCTATTCTATTCTAATCTAGTCCATATTTTCATATTAGCTTCATTCTTGTCTTGGTTTAAGACATAAGGAGAAATTTATGCTTCATTGGAAACTGTGCATTGTCTAAACTCTACAGTGCCCCCCTCTGGGAGTATCTGATTCCGATTAAATGGAAGCCATTTTGTAATTTAAAATTATAGATTACTGCTGGCAAATAGTTTTTGCCTATAGAAATGCAGGGGACTGGTGGAGTAGCTCAGGTGATAAAGCGCCTGCCTAGCAAGCATGAGGTCCTGAGTTCAAACCCCAGTACTGCCTAAATAAATAAATAAAAATAGTTTGCCCATAGAAATGCAGATTCTGTCCTGTCTAGTAGATGGTCAGTTGACTTCCTTCTGCAAAGCAAGAGGTCAGCTGGGCTTCCACACGCAAATTGATTTCAATATTACTGACCTACAAATATTTGTGTGTTAACTTCTACATTAAATTGAGTCCTTTGTAGTTTCCTTATTAACAACACATTAAATATATTTTCATTTTTGCTTCTGTATTGTAACATGATTCTGTCTTATTTTGAAAACTATACCTTTTGAGGCTAGAGGAGTGGCTCAAGTGATAGAGCATCTATCTAGCAAGTGTGAGGCCCTGAGTTCAAACTCCAGTACCACCAAAAAAAGAGAAGACTACCTTTTGAAAATGGCCATTTTTGAAATTACAAAAATAATTACTTTGAAGCTGGGTATGGTGGTGCACACTTATAATCCCAGTACTCAGGAGATTGAGGCAGAAGAATACTGAGTTGGAAGCCAACTGGGTTACGTAGTGAGACCCTGTCTCAAAAACACCAAAGATAAATAAAAATAAAATAAATAATAACTTAGAAAATTATTATTTCTCTTATACCTTTAGTTTTGTTTAAAGTTCTCACCTAATACTTTTGTTTTATATTATCTTTAATATTTTTATATAGCTTTTTTTCTTTTTTCTTTGGTGGTATGGGGGCTTGAACTCAGGCCCTCACACTTGCTATGCAGGCATATATAGCTTTTAAGTTGCCTTAAATTTTGTGTAATTAAGTTGGTATACTAATGAATGAATAAAAATTGCTTAATAATCAAACTGTGACCTCTAAGGTTCTTCTTAATGACATTGATATTCTACAATATTCAATGCATCTGGGAATAGGAATGTATATCTCATATACATTTTTTAAAAATTGTGGTAACTCTTACACTGTTGGTGGGAATGTAAACTAGTACAACCTCTCTGGAAAAAAATTTGGAGGCTACTTAAAAAGCTAAACATTGATCTACCATTTGATCCAGCAATCCCACTCTTGGGGATATACCCAAAAGACTGTGACACAGGTTACTCCAGAGGCACCTGCACACCCATGTTTATTGCTGCACTATTCACAATAGCCAAGTTATGGAAACAGCCAAGATGCCCCACCACTGACGAATGGATTAAGAAAATGTGGTATCTATACACAATGGAATTTTATGCAGCCATGAAGAAGAACGAAATGTTATCATTCGCTGGTAAATGGATGGAATTGGAGAACATCATTCTGAGTGAGGTTAGCCTGGCCCAAAAGACCAAAAATCATATGTTCTCCCTCATAGGAGGACATTAGATCAAGGGCAAACACAACAAGGGGATTGGACTTTAAGAGCACATGATAAAAGCGAGAGCACACAAGGGAGGGGTGAGGATAGGTAAGACACCTAAAAAATTAGCTAGCATTTGTTGCCCTTAACGCAGAGAAACTAAAGCAGATACCTTAAAAGCAACTGAGGCCAATAGGAAAAGGGGACCAGGAACTAGAGAAAAGGTTAGATCAAAAAGAATTAACCTAGAAGGTAACACCCACACACAGGAAATCAATGTGAGTCAACTCCCTGTATAGCTATCCTTATCTCAACCAGCAAAAAACCCTTGTTCCTTCCTATTATTGCTTATACTCTCTCTTCAACAAAATTAGAGATAAGGGCAAAATAGTTTCTGCTGGGTATTGAGGGGGTGGGGGGGAGAGGGAGGGGGTGGAGTTGGTGGTAAGGGAGGGGGTGGGGGCAGGGGGGAGAAATGACCCGAACCTTGTATGCACATATGAATAATAAAACAATAAAAAAAAAGAAAACATTTCAAGTGCTCCAACAAAAAAAAATTGTGGTAAAATATATATAACATAAATTTTACCATTTTAGCTGGTAATGGTATTGCATGCTTATAATCCTAGCATTCAGGAGGATCAAGGATAACCTGAGTTTCATAATGAGAATCTGTCTCAAAAACAAATTTACCAGGCTGGGCACTGGTGGTTCACATCTGTAATCCTAGCTACTTGAGAAGCTGAGATTGGGAGGACCGTGGTTCAAGGCCAGCCTTGGCAAATAGTTTGCTTGAACCTATCTCCAAGATAGCTGGAGCAAAACAGACTGGAAGCATGGCTTAAGAAGCAGAAAACAGGGGGGAGAAATGACCCAAACAATGTACGCACATGTGAATAAATGAATATAAAAAAAAAGGAATAGCTCCTTTGAATCAGAAAAAAAATTAAAATTAAAAATAAAAAAAAAAGTAGAAAGCAAAACAAAACAAAAAAGAAGTAGAGAACAGACTAGTAGTGTGGCTTAAGCAGTAGAGGGCCTGATTTGCAAGCATGAAGCTGTGAGTTCAAACCCAGTGTCATCAAAAACAAATAAAATACTGTTTTAATCCTTTTTAAGACATAAACTTTTAAAGTTTTAAAATGAGACATCTGTGATAAAATACAATGGATCTAGGAAAGAGCCATGTATCAGTCAGAATTTGACCTGCCTGGGCATTAATTTGTCCTTGGATTCTCTACCAGCTAGTCCGTGTTTGCAATTTGGAACAAAGTTCATTAAGGAAATGCTCTATTTGTTTACAGAGCATGGGTTACTCCACTTCCTACTATCAAAGTTGGAAACTATAAAGCCTTCATTTAATCACATTGCTGCAAGTGAAAATCGGTAATGAAATTCCTTGTAATCCCCATGTTACCCATGTTACCTGTGGCTATAGATAAGCAGGGATGAAAAAACAAAGTGATCAATTTAACACAGGAGAGAGACTTTGATATATACTGACTTTGATAGCCTTTGTTTTAGGGAGGCGGAGAGGTGGAAGGGACTAGTTTGAAATTAGCCAGTTTTTAATTGTTTGTAAAACTCAAGAGAGAAAAAAGTCTGAGTAGTTTGCTTTCTTTTTTAGTCAAAAAGAATGAAAAAAATGCTTCCTTTTCATTGATTTAGTATTTAAATGGCTCATGGGTGATAAATACAAGGCTTCTCTTGGCTGGAAGGTTACCATGCTGGGTACCAGCCATCTTGAGCCCTGACAATCCTGGGAGGGCAGAGGGCATCAAGTTGTGAGCACACCTGTACCTATTCCCAGCAGGTGAGTCAGGAAGCCCTGTCTGGCAATGCAGTGTGGTTGATGAGCGCACAGACTTTAGAGCATTCCGATTTCTCAGATTTATAGCATGCTGTATACTTCCCTCCTTATGCTCAACCATTAAGCCGATGCCACCTAGTTTGTAGGGGTTCTTAGGGCAGCACCCTTCTTCATGGGGTCAACTTTTGCATTATTTGGGTAGGCTCCACTCCTATAATAAACAGAACCAAGATATAACAGCTCAAATAAAATATAAATTTCTTTCTGGTGTTCATTCATCTCTGTCGGGTGTTCCAGGAGAGTGGTGCTCTCCTCCATGTGGTGACTGATTCTTTTATCTACTGGCTTCATCAGAAGGTTCTGGTCAACAGCTCAAACTCTAAACTCTTCTGCATGGTGCCAGAATAATCTTCCCAAAGCCCACTTTCGTTATGGCTCGTGTTCACAAATACACTCCATAGAACATTTAACAGGATTTCAGGTAATATGAAGGCTATGTAATTATATAGCAAAATGATTATGAAAGGGGATAATCATAGGTACTTTTTCTTCAAAATGTTCTTTCAACTCAAATCAGAAAAATAGAAAAAATTAAATTAGCACTAACAGAAAGTGAGCTGGTAAGAACACTTCAAAACATCTTTCAGTTTATGTTCTTTAAAAGTTTTCTTCTTTCCTCTTGGAGAGATTATGTACCAAAGAATCAATTTAAAAGCCATAAATTATGGCACACTTACTCTCTGCTTTTCTTTGTGCTGTGATGAATGCAGAAGCATAACTTCACAAGTTTCTTGGCCTAATGAGTTTCATCAGGAAACCTGTTAGTTCACAGATTGAATTCTCTAAGTCTGGCTAATTAGGAATGATTTCCATATGCAAAAAAGGTAGCACCACTCCAGAGCCAAGTCAGTCATGGTGGTTCACACCTGTAATCTAAGCACTTGGGAGGCTGAAGCAGAAGGATCATGAGTTTGAGGCTAGCCTGGGATACATCATGAGATCTCATCTCAAACCAACCAACCAACCAACCAACCAACCAAAGAAAACACCCTTCAGAGTCCAACATTTAACCTCTAACACCTCTGATACCAATTCCCAACTCTTCCCCACATTGGCTTATGACAGGGACCTCCCTGATGTATCTTTAAGGCTGTAGTCCAGTCATAGGCATACTGGTTCTTTAATTCCCAATAAACCTGGTGAGATCCAGCTGGAACAAACTTAGAAATATATAAATATAGTTTACTGTGGGTCAAACCCTCTGCTCCAAGCAGATGGATTCATGATTCAGGCAGTCTAAAGAAGAAATGGGACCTTAGCCTTAGGGAGGTCTGACATGCTAATTTATTATTCTTCAGTGCTGCCAGCTGGGCTACTCTGTTCAGTGGTTTTTATATAGATGTAGACATAAGTGGCATGTTGCCAAACTATTAGATCTACTGTGCAAGTGAATCCAGTCATAGTTGCATAAGTAATTTACCTTGAGTGGTTACATAGCAGTGTGTCACTCTCTTGGATATGCTCAGTGCGCTTGCGTGCAGAGATTAGTGTAAGCATGGCCATTTTCCCCACATTTACTCCTCTTCCTCTTTTTCCTACAGCAGACTGGCACACTTGACCTGGCCTGTACTATTTGATGGTGCAAAGTTGTTGATAGACCATAGACCATTTTTACTTAGGACAACATTTGCAAGTTTGGGGGACCTCCAGAACTATTTCCAGGTTCAATAATTCATTAAAAGACAATTCACCCCAGAACTCACTGAAAGCTGCTATGCCCACTGGTGTGGTTTACAACAAATGCAAATCAGCGAAGGGAAGAGGTGGGTGGGGCAGAGTCCAGGAAAGTATCAAACATGGAACTTCCAGTTATCCTCTCTCTGTTGTGGTTGATAGCACTAGCTTTCTTGGCAGAGATGTGTAAAATACGCACAGAGCATTGTTAACCAGGGCAACTCCCCTGAGTCTTTGTGGCCAGAATTTTTACTGGGACTCAGTTACAAAGACATAGTTGACTGCCCACATATTGGTCTTTAGTCTCCAGCCCTTCTGGAGATAGAATGGATATTGTGTGGGCCTAAGCTTCCACCATAAATCACATTGTCAGACCATCTGGTGTGGCCTGAGGCCCCCAGGTAAAGATCCTGTTGTCAGGGAAGGCCTAGAGATCAATCCCCCTGAAGGTCAAAGGTCAGACCTCTCTTTGGTCAGATTAATCTTTTACTGCACACACAGAGGCAGAAGCTGTCTTCTCTTCACCAGCTGGGAACTCCTCTGAGCTAGTCACAGGAAGATGAATCCTGCAGAGATGAAAACCCCCTTTGCCTCCACTAAAGCTTGACTTTGCAATTTTGGTTTCCTGCCTCAAGTTCCACCTGGTCTCATGAATGCGTGTCTCCTGTAGGGGAGGCTTGACTCACTGCATTGGAGTTTGGCCTTATTCTAAAAGTTCAGCAGGACAACTCTTATCCTCACACAACAGACCAACTCTCGAGTGTCCACTGGAACTCACGCTCATGAACGGTGTAGGAAAAAGCACATTTTGTCACAACATAAAATTGAAATGAAAAGTAACGGTACCTGGGGGCCCACTACACTCCCACTCACAGGGAAATCCTTCCCTACATCTCTCAGTCCACATCAGCCCTTAGGCTCCCATCCCTCTGTTTGTGGGAACTGTAAGTGCTCAGTCTTCTGACCAGCAGATTTCCACAGGTGACAGGTGGCCTTCGCTTCGAGAGTGGTTTAATCCAAAGTTCCCCCAAAAGCAAAGGTTTGCTCTCTAGAGTGCTAACTCCCTGGGGCTTCAGGTCCATGTGAGTTTCAGAATGGCTGAGTGCTTCCCACAGGGGTATCAGAGAAGCCCAGGAAAGAAGAAATGAAATCCAAGGTTCCACCAGCTAGGGTTGCTGGAGCATTGGTTGGAGTCCAAAGATGAGCCAAGAAGGCATGAGGAGGGGCATGGAGCTGTAAGATTCGGGAAGAAGTGTCACATTCTCAGATGTGTTCTATTCTGTGAATACCATTTCCTCTACCTCCCGCCTTCTGTGTTGAGTATTTCTCATCCCTCACTGGTCTTTTTGAGATACTCTCTTTTCCCTTCTCCAGACCTTTCTGACCTGTTATCCTGGAAGTGAAAATGCGGCCCTGTGTTTTCTCTCAAGAGGAGAATCTTTGTCTGGTATTGAGGTGGATAGTTTCTTTGACTTTTATATCTAGGACAGAAAATGGAAGAGGGAAAAGGAACTATAACGTGGAGCTGAACATGTATGAGGCACAGATTTGGGAGCTACTGAGGGCTCTTGTGATTTTGGGTGATTACCCAGGTGACCCTCTTGAACAAGTCATTTTATCTCTCTGAACCTCATTATCTAATTTCTAAAGTAAATGGGTTAAACTGTCTCATCCATAGAGATTCTTCTGGTCCTCGAACTCCACTTGGTGGTTGTTTTTTGTGGCACTGTGGTTGAACTCGGGGCCTCACACTTACTAGTCAGGGGCTCTACCACGTGAGCCATTCTGCCAGCCCCCCAAACTCCACTTGTTGAAGAGGAAGGAGGTAGTTGAGAAAGAGAACTAGTGTGCAGGATGCAGGATGGATTAAGTTGGGACAGCTAAGAATCAGGGGTACCAGACAAAGTCTGTCACAGGAGAACAGGCACCAGGGTATTTGTTGAGAGACTAGACTGCCTGATGGCCAGGAAAACGGGCATTTCAGGAATAGAGTCACCATGAGATGGTGACTGGATGGTTGTGAGGGAGGGGGAATGGAGATGAAGCCACACTGGTTTTAGAGCTCTGAGTGTGGCTGATTGAAAGACTGTCAAGAAATAAAGAGTCCTGCCAGATCCTGAGTTAGAAAGTCCTGGCCCTCATCCCAGGCCAGACACTGATGAGTTGGAGAGCTTTGGGCAAACAAAGAAGACAGAGAATAGTGTTGCCATTCGCTGAACCTGGGAGCCTGTGAACAAAACACAACTGGATATGTAGGGAGCCGTGGGACCTCCAGGGAGAAGAAGGTCAGATATGCTGAATGTGAAGTAGCAGAGGGACTGGAGCTCGGGAATGGGCAAGAGGAAATGATCAGTTAACAGATTTAGGGGTTATTCATTTTCTTGGTCCATTTTCTGTTTCTGATAACATGACACCACAGACTGGATAAGTTATAAAGAAAAGAGGGTTATTTTTGACTCAGGGTTCTGGCCCAAAGTTGAGGGAGTACATCTGGTGATGCCTTTCTTGCTGGCAGAGTTCAGGGGCAGCACAGTGAGAGGCAGGGAGTGTGTGTGTGTCTCCTGGTCTTTCTCCCTCTTCTCACAAATCCACCAGTGTTCATTCATGGGGCTCTACCCTGAAGGCCATCTAACTGTAATCACCTCCCAAAAGCCCCACTTCCAAACACATAGTGAGATACATTTCCACCATCTTACTTTGGCACACAGCAGATAAATTAAGTATGAGTTTCAGAGTAACAGAACACATTTAAACCATCACCTCCAGTCACTCGCTTGAAGCTATAAGCATTTCTACGTGTGAAGCACCAGTTAGGTGGGAGAGTTAAGTGGGCAGATAGGGAGGGTTTGGGATGACGGAGTACATGACAAGAGAAGGAATGGTTGGGATTTACCATGCCAGGAATTGAGATGAGAAAGGGGTCAGTGGAGAACCCTTGGAGTGCCTAAAGAAGTGGGAACAAAAAGGAGCCTCGGGAGGCCAAGGCTACAGAGACTGCAACAGGGAAAGAAAAACTTCAATTTGCTGAAGCCATTTTAGAAGTTGCTGTACTTAAGACAGTCTTGAAGTCCCTCTGCTGAATCTTTCGTGCCATTTTCTGTGCTATATGGTACTCTGTGAAAACAAAACATTTTACACAGGGCTATAATATGGTGTCATTCATGCTTATGGAATTACAGATTTTCAGATCAAAGAAGAGAACTCCATGGCTACCCAAGAGAGATCTTACAAGATGTAACTATCAACAAAAATTTCTCTTGATTCAAAAATTACTAATTAAAAAAATTTACTTGTCAACCATAACAATAATTTTGTTGTTGTTTTTTTATCATATTTTTTCCTTTGAGGCAAGTACAGCTGTGGCAAATAAAATTAAGTGGGAAACTGTGACTGAGACTCTGAGACTGTATTTTATGATCTGTCAAAACTGGTGGAGAAACTTCCTCTCTCCAGGACAGAACTTTCGCCATCGTTCTCATCATCATTATGACTTCTGAGATGAACTGAAGTTTCAGGACACCCTGAGACAGACTGACCAAAAGGGTGCTATTGTCCTGTCCAAAATGCAAGATCCAGCACTGCCCCGTGTCATCTTCCCTTCTCCTGCCTGATGGTGCCAGTCATAATTATCCAAGTAGCCAGGAGCACCAAAATCCTGGTGTAGGGGGAGTATGAGGAGGGCATGGGCTTGTCCCCACTCCAGGCCACCAAGCCTTTGTGATCAGGTGACCGAAAAAGGGGAAAGTGTTTTGACTCTTTTTATTGCTCTTCATAGTGTAGAAAATGTAAACTAAAAAAGATGCCTAGTCATAACTCTTAGAGACAATGATGACAAGATTTTTTTTCTTTAGTAGAAATGTTAAAAAATAAGCAGCACAATATTTTTACATGGAAATTTTTATAGAAATACTGCAAATATCATAAGCACTCTCTGTGAAACAATTCCATAGTCTGTGTTCTGGGAAGGAGCTCACACATACTGGCAGTGCTGTCTGTGAGAGATGGGTCACACTGAAGACCTGCAATGTCACATATATTGTACATGTATCACACATTTCATATTAATTTAACTAATTGTGTTCATATTTGTTATATTTGTATATTAAAGCAAATAATGTTGCTTACTTATGTTAGGTTATATAAATAATTATATTAGTTCAGTTAGGATTATATTGATTATTCTTATAATAGTCTGGACCTATTTGGTCAGTTAATCAAAAATTTTAGTTAAAGAGGAGAATCATTAAAATAGGTACATATTTATCCTCAATATTTTATTTTAATGTGTAGCATATAAATGCACATTTAGGGCTAAGGGCATAGCTTAAGTGGTAGAACTCTTGCCTAGCAAATGTAAGGCCCATTGGGGGGGGGGGGGGGAAGCACACTTACTTTGTCAACTGTTTGATACAGAGCCAAAACTTCCCTTGGCTGTCAACTCTTGACCTATGTACTCCCATCTTTCTTTCATAAATCACTTCCATAATGCATCTTTTGTGATTTCCATTTTCCTTTCTGGAAGCAAAAGCAAGGACATAAAGAACCTTTAAAATAATCTGAACACATTAGCCTCATACATTTTTCCTTCCCACTCTGAAAATGTAGAGTCAATTTTCATTTCCATTGTGATATTGTTTTAGTGACTCAGTTTTATCATTGTAGGATGGAACTTCTATTTGAAAATAATTAGAAAAATGGAAGAGCTTATACACTAAGATGTCCTATGCTTGTCATTCATGCTGGTCACTGAAAACTTCATGTAGCCTAAGTAAAAAGTAGTACTTGCTTATTGAAGGTAATATTATATAGTCACTAAGAATTTTTATGTTTAGTGTCATAGAAAGTGCTTATGGTAAAGAAGTGAAAAATATAAAGTTATACATATGTATGATCAAAATTTCTTATACTATATACTGAAAATAACATAAGATTCAATTATTAATGGGGACGTTTGCTAAAAGTTTAAGTGATTTTTGTCTTCTTTCTACTTTATTTCCTACTTCCTTTGGGATAAAAATAAAATACTATTTTTAAAATAGCATCTTATCTTTGCTTAGCATTTTTCATTTTATAAATATCTTCACAAACTGTATATCATATTTAGAAATCATGTGTAATAAGTAGGGTAGGAGATATCAATCCCAATATACAAAAGAAGAAACTGAGGCTCAATGATTTGTCCAAGATCACATAAAGTATTTTTGTGTAACTGGTGAATGAAGGGTACTGTTTTTAAAAGTCCATAAAACCTCAAGTCAAATGAAAATTATATCCATAAACTCATTTTCATGAGTGTTTTCCTAAATATATTTTCATGAGTTATTTAGGTATCATCAAACAAGAAGTAGAATAATCTTATTAGCAACCAGGACTTTTAGTGGTAAGACTTTTATGAACAGCAACCTCTTCTTTTTTCTTTTTTCTTCCACTGCTGGGACTTGAACCTAGAGCCTGGTCATGCTGTGCAAAAGCTCTATCACTAGCCCTACAGAGCAACCCTTAGCAAACAATTTCACACTTTTAGGCTATCATATGTCTTATCTCACATAATTTTCACAGCTTTATACAGTGGTTATAATTACTCACATTTAATAGATGAAAAAGCAGAGGTTCAGGCAGATTAAGCCATTGCCCAAGGTTGTACAGCTAATAAGTAGCTGTTGGGGTTTGGCCTCATTCTTTTAACTCCACAGCCAGACTTCTCCTTCTTTTCACTAGCTCGTGGCCATCTATTCTGCAGGCTTACTGCCCTCTCTTGGGATGATGCCCATATTGCTATGGTGGACCCATCACCTACCATGGTTCTGCCATTGAGAAAACACTGACAGAGAAGAAGGGAGATAGCACTACTTCCTGCTGTCTTTTGGGCCAGGAATTGGGTTACTCTAAGAACCATGACAAAGTTTTTTTTTTTTTTTTTTCTACCAGGCTCTTTAGAAGCTCTATTCTTTTTGGTGGTTTTGGGGTTTGAATTCAGGACCTTGTGCCTCCTAGGCATGCGTTCTTTTTGCTTTAGTTATTTTTCAGATAGGGTTTTACACTTTTTGCCTGGGCCAGCCTCAACCACAGTCTTCCCATATATAGCCTCCCATATAGCTGGAATTGCAGGCATGAACCACCACACCAGCTTTTTTATTGAGATGGAATCTCATAACTTTTTGCCCAGAGTGACCTTGACCTGTGATCCTCCCAATCTCTGCCATCTAAGTAGATAGGATTACAGGCATGAACCACTATGCTTGGCCTCCTCTTTTTCTTTTCTCTCTCTCTTTCTTTTTCTTTATGAAGAAAAACTAAAGTTGTCCTTGTTTTCTTAAAAATTTCAATTACATATTTGCATGAACTATTCAAACTATGTAAACATACAGAGAGTATAACCTTAAAGTCCCTCTTTACATCTGGCTCCCCAACACACATAAACAACCAGAGGGGATGCTGACTCTTTGTTAAGTCTCCATTTTCCAGGCCTCATTGGGGCCTCACTTGTGATCGCACAACAAAACATAAGGGTTCTTTTAATGTAATATATACTTTATTATATAATGAAGTATAATTACTAATTACTAATCAGTAATTGTATATTAAAAATTAATGTTTAATGTAATTGTTGTGATTTGGATATGAAGTGTCTCCCAAAAGACTCATGCCAAAGGCTTGGTCCCCAAATGGTGGAGTCAATCATTGAAAGGTGATTGGGTCATGAGGCTCTGACCTAATTCACAATATGACACACCACTGGGAGGTGATAGAAAGGAGGCTATGGGGAGAGCTGAAGGAAGTAGGTCACTGGAGGTGTGTCCTGGAAAGATATACCCTGCTCCTGGCCCTTTCCTGTCTCACTCTGCTTCCTGTCACCCATAAGTTGAGCTGCTTTGTTCCACCACCTGCTCAACTTCGCTTCAGACCCAACAGCAAAGGAGCCAGATGACCATGAACTGAACCATAAGCCAAAATAAATGGTTCCTCTTTGTTGTTTCTTCTCAGGTATTCATCATGGCAACAAAAAGTCTGACAACACAATTATAAAGCAGTATTTGTTCATAAGTAGAATAAACAAATGTGTACACACACACACCCACAGAAATATTAATCACAGGATCAGAGAGTTGAATGGTGACTATCAGGGACTGATAGTCCCTGGAGGTGGGGCAGGTTGGGGAGATGTTGGTCAGAGGATGAAAAGGTGAAGAGGAGGGTGAGCTCCTTCCCTTTAAGGGAAGAAGAAATTTTCCTACATTCCTTCCACTCACACCCCATTCTCTGGAACTTAGTCACACATCACCTAGCTAAGAGGAAGGCTGGGAAATGTACTCTTAAACTGGACACCCAGGAACCCAGCTTTAAAAATCAATTGTGTAAAAAGAGGAAAATTGATATTAAAACCCACCTAGCAATCACCAGCCATCTGGATATAGATTTATCTCAATCATTTTGACACCTACAGAATAGTCCACAGTGTGAATATATGCAACCATTCTTCTTAATGGTCATTTCCAATTGTTTTTTGCCACTTCAAACAATGCTGCAGTATCTATTCAGATATACCAAGATCACCCAAGATGACTTTAAAGAAGGTATCATGACTGTACTCCACGAGCTAAAGGTAAACATGCTTGAAGGGAATAAAAACATAGAAGTCCTCAGCAGGGAAATAGAAGCTATATAAAAGAACCAATTATTTTAGAACTGAAAAATACAATTTCTGAAATAAAAAAAAATTCGCTTCACATGCTCAATAGCAGGATGGAGGAAAGAATCAGTGAACTTGAAGACAGATTGATAAAAATTATCTAAAGCGCAGAGATGCCAGGTGTGCTGATTCATACTTGGAAAGCTGAGACAGGAGGCTCATGAGGATCATAGCTATATAGCAAGTTCTAGGCCAGCCTGGGCTTCATAGCAAGACCCTGTCTTAAATAAACAAATAGCAATACGAAGAAAAATAAAAGTTAAAAAAAACAGGAAAAAGATTTAAAAAATATGAACTGTGGCATTTTTACTCTCTGATGATTAATGTGTCAACTTGACTGGGCTAAGGGATGCCCAGGTAGTTGCTAGAACATTTCTGGGTATATTTGTGAAGAAGTGATGCTGGAAGAGATCAGCATTTGAATTGGTAGACTGAATAAAGATCACCCTCACCAGTGTGAATGGGCATTTTCCAGTCCATTTTGGAACTGAATGGGACAATAATTCAGAGGAAGGGTAAATTTGTTTTCTATTTGATGGACTGGGAGTGTAACTCAGTGATAGAGCACCTGCTGAGCATGTACCAAGGCTTTGAGCTTGATCCCCAGCACTGTGAAAAGGGCTTCTTATTTCAGCTGAGACATCCATATTCTCCTCTCAGACATTGCTTCTGGTTTTCAGGTGTTTGGACTCAAAGTGAGACCTTGTACCAGTGACTCCCTTGGAGTGATGGTTGATCTTTTTTTTATTCATTTATTCACATGTGCATACATTGTTTGGGCCATTTCTCTCCCCTGCCCCCCACCCCCACCATTTCCCACCCACACCCCCTCACTTCCAGGCAGAACCTGTTCTGCCCTTATCTCTAATTTTGTTGAAGAGAAGACATAAGGATAATAAGAAAGACAAAGCATTTTTGCTAGTCGAGTTAAGGACAGCTATACAGAGAGATTCCTAGCATTGCTTCCATGCACAAATGTGTTACAACCCAAGTTGATTCATCTCTGCATGATCTTTACACTGGTTCCCGATCCCCTTCTTGTGTTGACCTCTGTTGCTTTAAGGTTTCTGTATTAGTTCCTCCAGAGTGGGGACATCAAATGCTTTCATGTTTTGGGTTTTCTACCTATCCCCATAACTCCCATATGTGCTGTCCCCTTGTTGTGTGGTCCAAGTCCAACAACATTGCTGTTTTTGCCCTAGATCTAAAGTCTGCATATGAGGAAGAACATATGATTTTTGGTCTTCTGAGCCTGGCTGACCTCGCTCAGAATGATGTTCTCTAGTTCCACCCATTTACTTGAGAATGATAAAATTTCATTTTTCTTCATGGCTGCATAAAATTCCATTGTGTATAGATACCACATTTTCTTGATCCATTCGTCAGTAGTGGGGCATCTTGGCTGTTTCCATAACTTGGCTATTGTGAATAGCACTGCAATAAACATGGGTGTGCAGGTGCCTCTGGAATAACCTGTGTCACATTCCTTTGGGTATATCCCTAGGAGTGGAATTGCTGGATCATATGGCAGATCTATGTTTAGATTTTTAAGAAGCCTCCAAATTTTTTTTCCAGCATGGTTGCACCAGCTTGCATTCCCACCAGCAGTGTAAGAGGGTTCCTTTATCCCCCCAAATCCTCACCAACACCTGTTGTTGGTGGTGTTGCTGATGATGGCTATTCTAACAGGGGTGAGGTGGAATCTTAGTGTGGTTTTAATTTGCATTTCCTTTATTGCTAGAGATGGTGAGCATTTTTTCATGTGTTTTTTGACCATTTGAATTTCTTCTTTTGAGAAAGTTCTGTTTAGTTCACTTGCCCATTTCTTTATTGGTTCATTGATTTTGGTAGAGTTTAGTTTCTTAAGTTCCCTGTATATTCTGGTTATCAGTCCTTTGTCTGATGTGTAGCTGGCAAATATTTTCTTCCACTCTGTGGGTGGTCTCTTCAGTTTAGAGACCCTTTCTTTTGTTGTACAGAAGATTTTTAATTTTATGGAGTCCCATTTGTCTATTCTTTCTCTTAGTTGTTGGGCTGCTGGGGTTCTATTAAGGAAGTCCTTGCCTATATCTGTTACTTCCAGAGTGTTTTCTGCCCCTTCCTATACTAACTTCAGAGTTTCAGGTCTGATATTAAGGTCTTTGATCTATTTTGAGTTGATAGTAGTGCAGGATAAACATAGACCTAGTTTCAGTTTCTTGCAGATGGATAACAACTTTTCCCAGCAACATTTGTTGAAGAGGCTGTCTTTTCTCCATCTTATATTTTTGGCCCCTTTGTCAAAAATAAGGTGTATTTTGTGTGGATTCACATCCGGGTCCTCTATTCTGTTCCACTGGTCTTCGTGTCTGTTTTGTGTTAGTACCATGCTGTTTTTATTGCTATCGCTTTGTAATATAGTTTGAAGTCAGGTATTGTGATACCTCCTGCATTGCTCTTTTTGCTGAGTATTGATTGCCTTGGCTATTCACGGTCTCTTGTGTTTCCAAATGAACTTTAGGGTAGACTTTTCAATCTCTGTGATGAATGTCATTGGAATTTTGATGGGAATTGCATTAAACATGTAGATTGCTTTTGGTAGTATAACCATTTTTATTATGTTGATTCTACCAATCCATGAACACTGGAGATCTTTCTGCCTTCTGTAGTCTTCCTCAATCTCTTTCTTCAGGGGTTTGTAGTTCTCCTTGCAGAGTCATTCACATCCTTTGTTAAGTTTACTTCTAGGTATTTGATTTTTTTTTTGAGGCTCTTGTCCCATGTTTCCATATATTCCTTATCAGTTTGTTTGTTGTAAACGTATAGAAAAACTAATGATTTTTGTAAGTTGATTTTATATCCTGCCACTTTGCTATAGCTGTTTTCTTCATTTCCCTCTAAATCCTGTACTAATTTATTTTGGGGGGAGAATTGTTTCCATCCTTTTTTTGTCTTCCCATCATTCTACTTGGTACTGTTTCTGTCCCTGGTTTATGTGTAATTTAGCATTAGCTAACTTACAATAGTAAAGCTAACAAAACCAAGAAAGAGGGATAAAAAAGAAAAAGAAAAAGAAGGAAAAAAAATGGAGAACCAAAGAAATCAACAGGGAGATGTGGTGGACAATCAGACAGCGAACAAGATGAACAAACACTTAAAGAAAAGAGAAAAAAGAAAATAAAAATTCCTGGTTCAGGAACAGTAGAATTTCAGTCTTACTAGTTCTGGTGTTGCTCCTTTAGCTTCCAGTCCTGTTTGTCTGCATCTCCTAGGCAGGTTTGGAGCTGGTGTCTGGCAGTGCTGGAGCCCTCCTGTGTTGGGGCAGGGGCCCTGTGCACCTGTGGGGCGAAGGCCTGGCAGTGGCATGGGGGTGTTAGCCTCCTTGTTCTTTCAGTGTATGGTGGCATGGAGAAGCCTCCCACAGGCTAGGGGTTCAGGGTGCCAAAGTTTCAGCTCTCCCTTGTGCTTTACCTCAGCCAAGTGTGTCTCCATTATCTCAGCAAGGTCCCTGATTCACAGAGCTCATGCTGTCTGCATCTGTGTGCCAGCTGCCATTTTGGATTCTCCGTGATGGTTAATCTTGATTGTCAATTTAATTGTATGATCAGATGTATAGGAGATTAATAAAGCACACCTCTGGGTGTATCTGTGAGGGGTTTTCCAGAAAGGGTGAGAGCAGAGGGCTCTGCACTCATCAATGGTTTAAACCACTGATGGATTCAAAATTTGAATAGACTACTGGGAAGAGGTGAAACTGAGGAAGTGGGTCAATGGGATCTGTCTTGAAGGGTGTATCTTGCCCCTGGACCCTTCCTGTTATGCTCCTCTGTTTTTTGGCTGCCATGAATTGAACAGCTCTGTTCCACCATGATGTGTACTGTCTCAGACCCATAAACATGCAGCTAGTCTACCATGAACTGCAACCTCTGAAACTGTGAGCCAGAATAAATCCTTCCTCCCTTAAATTGTTTTCTCGGGTATTTTGTCACAGCGATGAAAAGTCTGACTAACATACTTAGTTCTCAGACTTTTGGGATCAGACTGAATTATTCTTGATTCTCCAGTTTGCAAACATCAGAATGAGGGACATCTTGGCCTCCATAATCATGTGAGCCAAATCTTTTAATAAATCTTATAGATGACATAGACAGACAGACAGATCTTATTGTTCTATTTCTCTGGATAATACTAATACAGATTTCTTTAAAAAATGCACTATTGGCCAGGTGCTGATAGATGAAGTCTTTTAGCTGAAGGGAAAGAATGCCAGAGGGAAATGTTCAAGAGAGAAGAAGAAGCAAAAGAAATGGTAGCTATCTGTTAATATAAATATTAAGCATACATAGAAATGCAGAAGAATTTTTCCTCTTGAGTTTATATATATATATATAAAAAACTTTTGAAAGCAAAAATTATAACACTGATAGGATTTTCAATCTACATGTAATATATTTAACAGCTCTAACAGTGGGAGAGGTTATAGGAAGTATATATAGTTGCAAGGTTTCTACATTTTATTTGGACTGGTTTAGTATTTTTTTTTTTTATTTTTGACAATACTGGGGTTTGAACTCAAGGCCTCACTCTTGCTAGGCAGGTACTCTACCACTTGAGCCACTCCACCAGCCCTTTTTTGTGTTGAGGATTTTAGAGATAGGGTCTCATGAACTATTTGCCTGGGGCTGGCTTTGAACTGCAGTCCTCCTGATTTCAGCCTCCTGCATAGCTAGGATTACAGGTGTAAGCCACCAGCACCTGAATGGACTGGTCTGATAAACTCTAAATAAGCTATAGAAGTTTAGGAATGCAAATCAATCATTAAAGAAAAAAATTACAAAGAGATCCAGACAAAAATTCAAAAGACAAACTAAAATGTAATAGCAAAAAAATCCTAATAATAAAAAGGCAGAACAAGAGGATTAAAAAAAAAAAAAAAAAAAAAACACAGAGGCCACAAGCAGACTACAAAGTAATAAAATTGTAGCCCAAAATCCAACTATATCAATAATTATATTAAACATAAATTACTGAACATACTAATTAAAAGGCAGATGTTTTCAGACAGAATAAAAAATAAGACTCAATTATATACTGGTTTTAAAAAGCTCGTTTTAAAGTTAAATACATACACATGTTAAAAGTAAAAGATAGTTAAGGATATACCAGGTAAACATTAATGGAAAGAAATGTACTAAAACCACATCTGGTAATGCCAGTAGAAAGTAGATTTCAGAACAAGGGATGTTACTAGAGATAAGAACAAGAACATTACATAATGAAAAAAAGGGTTAATTCACCAAGACAACATAACAATCATAATTGTGTATGCACCTAATAGCATAGTTTCAAATTGCCTGAAGCAAAACCAGATGGAACTGCAAAAGAGAGACATATTCAAATTATAATTGACTTCAACACTCCCCTCAGCAATTGTTAGAATTAGTCAGAAACTGACCAAAAACCAGAAGGTCTACACAACACTATCAAATAATTGTGTCTACATGTCATTTGTAGAACTCCCCACCTAACCTTAGCAGAATATATACTCTTCAAGTGAAACATTAACCAAAATAAACCTTTCAACATCAAGACAAAGCCGTAAAACAACCTTAGCATATTAAAAGGAACAGAAGTCACACAAGGCATATTCTCTGATCATAAGGGAATTTAACTAGAAATCAGTTGCAGACAGACAGATATTTGGGAACATCAAATATTTATAAGTTAATATTAAATAAATATTGCTGGAATATTTTCCTAAAGGTTTCAGGAAATAAACAGAGACCTTCTTTCTCGAAAGGTCATGTGAAGGACACATGGATGTCTCTAATGTCGTAGAAGGGGAAGCAGACACAGTACAAATGGGTGAGATTTGGGACTGACTGGTTGTGTAGCATTGAGGAAAGCATGTCACCTGTCTTAAGTTTCACTTCCCTATAGAAAATACCACCACTGAAGCCTCTGGAGTTTGAGTGCCTGGTCTCCAATTCTGTGGCCATCACTTAGTGATATGTGATCTTGAGCAAGTTAATGACCCTGAGTGTGCTTTGGTTTCATCGCCTGTATAATAATAATAATAATAATACAGGGCAGCATATGTCCTGGTTTGCCTGGGACAGTTCTGACTTAGGCTTGTTTTTCACTATAATTATGGATAGTGTACTGGTTTGGGTGATGAATTATATGTTCACTCTAATAACTGAACCCATAATTTATAGGACTGTTGAGAGGTCTACATTAGTTTTATAGACAGTGTTTTAGAATGGTGCCAGGAAGCCAAGCTTAATCTATATTTGAGTGCAAGCTACAGTCCTAGGCATTCTCCTAGGCCTAGAATATGGCAGTGAACAGGGCAGACACTACACTCAGAAACGGGGGCATGACTAATAGCATAGTGGTGAAGTGCATAGGTTCCAATGCCTCAGTGTGGATCCTGCTCATTAGTGGTCACTGTGTGACCTTGAGGAAGTAATTGTACCCCATGATGATTGAATGGTTTAATATTTGCAAAGCACTTAGATCAATGCCAGGTACATACTAATGCTATGTAAATATTTGTTAAGTAGAAATTATGTTCTAAATGTGAGGAAGATTAGATTAAATGCATTAGTACTTGCCAAGATTATATGTACTTATACTGAAGTTTTACCTTTTTAAACTAAAGTTGTTCATTCTGGTGTTTTTTCTAAAATAAAGGAACATGCCTTAAAAGGTGAAAGGTCTTCTACATCTATAGGCAGAAAACTTCCAGGAACTTTTAGAGGATATTTTTTTTTTTCTAGCTTAAAAATTATGAAACACAGCCGGGGCCTGGTGACTCAGGCCTGTAATCCTAGCTACTTGGAGGCTGAGATTAGGAGTATCACCATTTCAGGCCAGTCAAGGCAAATAGGTCGCTAGACCCAATGTCCAAAATAACCAGAGCAAAATGGACTGGATAGCACCTGCTTTGCAAGCATGAAACCCTGAGTTCAAACCCCAGTCCTCCCCCTGCCATACACAAAAACCCACTACCGTTCCTATCATGTTCTCATAGTAACTATAGGAAACAGATATTATTAACAAAACTCTAAGAAGGAAACTGGCTCAAAGACTATTGGCAAAGTCAGAGAGCTTTGTGTTTTTCGATTCCTTTAGCAAAGGTGTTAAGGTGAAAGTCATGATTAAGTGTTTGCTAGAGAACAGCTCACAAGCTTCCTTTGCCAGATCAGGACAGAGCAAGTACAAATAACACATTATCAAAACAGACATGAAGAAGCTAGATTGTTCCATAATTAGATTTTTTTTTTAAAGCTGTAATAGCAAAGTCTTAATTCAAGCACAGTCTAACACCAGAGACCAGATACAGAAAACTGCCATGAGAGTGATACTGGATTGTTGATCCCAAGTTCATGTCGGGCATAGTGGATGATTAAAGATGCCGGACCAGGAGTTAAGAGTAAAGCAAGCGCTAACGGTGTTGAAAGGATAGCAAGGCACCCTGCCGGGTGGGACTTAATGAAAGAGCTAAGTCAAAGAAAGGCTGAAGTCTAGGAGATGATACAGGATGCTACCTGTCTTAGATTCAACTATTCTACCTTGAAACTGCATTTGTGACTCACTGGTGTCGAGTCAAGGACGGCCTTCTCCTTACTGGACTGAGCATTCCAAGAAGGTCTGCTCAGCTCGCCCTGGCCTTGAGAGTCTGCTCAGCTCGCCCTGGCCTTGAGAGTCTGCTCAGCTCGCCCTGGCCATTGGGCCCATTACCCACATTGTACAGATGCATTTTGTTATTTTGGTGAGGGACTTGTTATTTCTCTGAGAAGCCTGTTGTTTCCCATGTCTCTTTTACATGTCTGCTTCTAAACTGCCTCTCTCATCCAAAATGGAGTCACCTCTGTCATTTTTCCCCTTACCAGAGGAAGAGAAGAGAGCCTGAAGCTGCCAAGTACTGCGGATATAGCAGCAGGCTCTTTTCTTGGGATAACACACTCTCCCAAATGTGCCACTCACAGCCTAACCATATCTGACAGTGTTTGAGGGCCCTCTTCATCCACCCACCCCAAGGCTTGACATATTATCACTGACATTCATAAACTCAGGAGAACTGTAGTCTCTCACTGTCTAAGGGACCCCAGACATTTCCAATGGCAAATGTATATGTGTCTAATTCAACCTTTGACTGCAAGGGCACCGTCGAAGGCATAATAATGTGTGCGCATCGATGCACTTAGCAATGCTCGTCCTTCACCCACTACTTCTTGAATGTGCACAATACACCTATTAAATATCATGAGATTTTCTCTGTGAGTGCCTTTTTTCCCAGAGTCTGGCAAGTGCTCTCCACATAATGGCTTAGTTTTAAGGGTCCCCTGGAGGCTGGAGATGGCACTTGGGCCTTGCATCTAATAGCCTCAGAGCCTATCCCTGTTTTAAACATTTTCCCTATGATCGGAAAGAGGCCCTGAAAAATGGATTCCTCTTCCCTTTGCTTCTCACATGTCCTAGGGAAGTCATGATTTAGAAGATGCTTATCTAACTCAAGTTCAAGGTTCAGCTGCTGCTGACTGACCTGTGAACTGATGGGTCACATCCCTGATGTAGGCCACAAGACTCTGAGCCATCTCCCAGGCTGCTCCAGATAACTATGTGGTGTGTTACAGATCCAAGAGGAGAAAAAGAAGGCACAAAGGCTGGAAATTATTAGAGAAGTAAATATATGGTTCCCCTTTAAATATTAATCATTATAAGTGTGTAAAATTAAAGGTGCAATCATCGTCCTCCTTGACACTCCTCACAAGGCAAACTTCCTTCAGTTTCTCAATTCTGTCACTGGACTTCCTTCCAGCAAGTAGCTAAAGCTAGAGGCGGAGCTCTATTGAGTACTCTATTCTATATTGCTAGCAATGCTATGATTTGCTTTGTGGGCAGCTCTGAATTAATCCTTAATCTGGTGGTGGTGATATCCAGCAAAGGTTGGCTACCTACCGTGCAAAAAGTCAACATTAAATCCTTGCTTTTTTATTTAGTTTTTATTAGCATAAATTAGCTAAACAGAGCTTCTTGGGAATTTAACAAGATTAATTAGGTTGCGTTGTGGCTATGATTGTGAGGTTTTTTTTTTTTTTGGTGGTACTGGAGTTTGAGCTCACGGACTCCTGTGCCCCAAGTCCTTGGGGTTTTTTGTTTTGTTTTGTTTTTTTTGACAAATGAAAGAGCTGTACTGTAGATCAACTGACAAGGAGATAAGAGGCAGACTCAAATCTCAAATTAAAGTGTCCCAGCACAGGTAGAACTTGTGGATACTTTGTAATTTGGAGAAATCTCTAGTTTCCCAATTACTCTGATCCATCTTGCAAGTACTGACAGCACCCCGGCTTCTACTCTGGGTGCCTGAGGCCCTGGTCTCATGCCTCATCTCATGCCTCACAGTCTGCTCTTGGAGACTTTTGGTTCTGCCAGGCTCTCAAAGTCACTATAGGTCAGGTCCTAGGGTTCTGTACCTGAGTCCTGAAAAACAGCTGTACCAGTTTCTAGGAGCAGGGAAATTGCTGTTTTATGGTTCATTTTCAGTGGTTGTTACTTTTTCCACCAGATTGTGACTTTCTAAATCTTGAGATGCCAGGCGAAAAAGCACTTATAAGAGAAGGAAAATGATAAAAGGAATATCCACGTCTCCCTGGAAGCCTTTGCTGTCTTCATACTGCTGAGAGAAGCTGAGTCATCAGAACCCCACTTATAATTAGTGTTACTGAAACTGGGAGCTTTGGGGATGTTGGTCCTGAACAAAGGCAGGAATGCACTTATTTTCTGGAAATTACCAGAGCACAACCCGCCACTGGTCTATATCATGCTGGTTAACACTTGATCTGTGAGAGAAATGTGAGAGTGAGGCAATTCAGCCTCATCACCCAACTGGCCTCATTAATCCCCAGCATTTTCCCCAGAGGATTAAACTCTGTCACCTGATGTAGCTACCAAAGTGGAACTCCTCCTATTATCTATGCTTTGCCAGGGGCAGGGAGGGACCATAAGCTTATTAGAGGAGTGATGTCCGGAGCCATGCCTGGAACAGGCCTGTGTGAGTGGAGCTACCAAGGTCAAGCTCTTTATTAAATTGGTCTTCTTCTGCTAGCTCCGGCATAACCACTGATAAAATTTGCAGTGAGACTCAGTTGGCTACAAGGTATCCGTTCTTAATTTACTGCTCAAATGCAGGAAATCAGTCCATGTACCTGTTCTATAAAGATGCTGATCTAATATTGCCCTAATGAGACTGGAAGTTAGGAGGTAAAAACTGGTCCTGCAGAACAGGGATGGGGGAACTCTATGGAAACTTATCAAGGACACAGAGATGGGTTAAACAGGTATGGGGAGTGGGGAGTCTTGAAACCGTTCGCCCAAACCTTGAAACTGCTGAGACGTGTGAACTGCATGTGAGCCATGCCCTGATAGGATGCTTGGCTTGTGTGCTGGATCTCAAGTCCAACTGGGAAGGGAAAAGGGTATGCACAGTGCCCTCATGATGTCCATGGGTTGGCACAGGCGTATATCCCATGAATGGACCAATAGCAAGGAGACAACGGCCAGCTGTACTACAAAAAGGAAGTAAGTATCTCTATAAAACTCCTAGACGAAAGGAGTTCAGGTGGCTCAGTCTTTCTGAGATCCCTCTGATGCAGGAGCTTCTCTTCCTTCCTCTCTACTTAATAAAACTCTGCTCTTTTGCTCACCCCATTGTCTGTGACTTTCATTCTTCCGTTTCAGGAGACAAAGTTCCCAGCAATCGCCACTGCACATTCAAGAGACACCGCCCCATCGTGAATAGAAACCTTAGGAGAGTGAGACAACACAGACTTGTGGGAGCTCCTGAGGCTCCTTGGCGTCCAGGAGCAGGGGAATAGAGCATGCTTGCACTTAGCCAGGATTTTGCTGGGCACTGGTGGCTCATGCCTGTAATCCTAGCTACTCGGGAGGCTGAGATTATGTGGATATTGGTCTAAGGTCAGTCTTGGCAAATAATTCATGAGACTCCCTTCATCTTCAAAATAACCATAGCAAAAATGGACTGGAGGTATGAGTCAAGCTTTAGAGTGCCTGTGTTGCAAGTGCAAATCCCCGAGTTCAAATCTTAGTCGCACCAAAAAAAGTCAAGATTTTTTTAAGATAGTTCTTTATCATTTATAGCATTAACATCTTATTTGGGATATAGCCTTGTTGGGTGGGAAAAAACACAGCTTTGGAATCAAATAGAGCTCCATCTATCTATGGTGCCACCATGTGGGAACTCTGGGGATCTCAAAGCATTGAACACTACTGTTTTTAACTCCATTCCTCTTTGGTAAGTGTAGGAGATGAGACACTGCTGTGAGAGCGGGACAGGTCCCATGTTCAGTTCTTAGAACAGTAACTGCTTTGAAGAGCACAGTGAGAATCGCTGACCATTGTATCTGGTCTCTTAAGCAGTATATTAACCTTCCCTTTGTTCTGATATGTCTTGCTTTCATTTTCTATCTTCTTCCAGGATTTAAAACTTACTTCCTTGACAAAAATCTCCTTTTCTGAAATTGTTATTGCTTTTTTTTCTGTTATGAGTAGAATTTTTGATTGTTGTAGGTTTTAACTTGGTGTAGAAATGCAATTGATTTGTATGGATTTCTCTTATATCTTGCAAATTTGACTTTTTCATTTCCTTCATTTGGTTGTTGTAGATTTTCCTATCATAATAATAACGTAACAGATATTTTTACCAAAAGGAAGTACAGTCAGAAAATAACATTATTCCTTTCTCCTACTGCCTGTTAAAACATATTCTGTGGAACTCTTCCTTCTCTGTCCCTAACTAAGTCTTTGGCAGGTTTGATGATTTCTGGTCAATGTAAATGGGTGCGTTATTTAAAGTTGTTCTGGCTGCATCCCAAACAATGAGAAATCACACTAACCCCAGTGCTCCAGCAGGCTGCTGGGGGCCCTGCTGGTCCAATCTTACCTCCTTAGTTGCACTGTGGGCTCTATGGAGGATTTCAGAAGTGTATGGCAGGCAGGGCAGTGAGAGGCACCGGGGGCTCACACCGGGGCCATTTACCAACTGGCACAGAACGATTTAAGTATTTTGATGACTGGTCCAGCCTTATCAGCATGGTCTGGCTTGGTATCAACCTTTACTCTTAGGTAATAAGAAATCCTCTGGTGCCAAGTCACTAATTAAAATTGAATCTCATGTATTAGCTTATCTTTAAGATTAAAGCCTTTCTTGTACTCTAACTTGGGGAAGGGAGGGAAGAACAGCTTTCTCTCTATTTCCTTGCCTTATCTTCTATTCCCTCTTCTTTCCCAGTCTCCAAAATGACTCTGGCTCCTCCCCGAGGTGGAAACAAAGTGGAAATGGGGAGTGAGGATACACAACTGATGAAACTTCACAAACCTAGATGTAATGTGGCCCTGGTGTCTGTAATGGTGGCAGAATCGAATGTTATCTGTAAAAAGTGGGTAATCAGCTGCAGTCTTCCTTTCTAAAACTAGTTAATAAATGGGAGTGTGGGGTTGTGAGGATGAAGGTGGTTGGCAGGATCAAATGCAGATACCGCCCCTCAGTGGGCATGGAATGTAATGCACCACTTGGATCAGACTAGGCGTTCTCCCTGGCCACAGGTGTGGTAGAGCTGTAAGATTATCAAGGAACTTGGGAGCTCTGTTTTGGTCCTTTCCCTTGTTGGGAATTCCCCATAATGCCTGACATCTTACCCGGTCCATCTCTCAGACTTTTATCCCTGCAGGATTCTAGCTTCTCCCTTTCAGATCTTTTCCTCATGGAAGGCAAAATGTGGAAAGGTCCAGCTCTCTCCTGCTACGATGGAGGAGAAGTTCAAACAGGTGGAATCTGTTACTTGGGTTGGAATGAGTTGCCCAAGGTGAGGCTGAGAGCCAGGACATGAGGGTTGTTGCACTGGGGTAGAGACTTCTAGACTAAGGACTGGCATAACCCAGGGCTCAGAAGCATGACCAGGCTGTGTCACGCAAAATTGCTTAGTTTCTTGAGGCTCCATTTCTCACCTGTCTACAGGGGATTAAAAAAATGACTTCTAACTGCCTAGTGCTGCTGTGAAAATTCAATGAGAAGCATGTGGGAGACATTTAACATATGGAGAGGCAGCAGTGAATGTTCCTGAGGATAATGGTGACACATATGTTGGTATTTAACCAATGACAAGCCATTGGAGTGGCTGGTACATTGATTAGGCAGTGAGTGGGGCAGAAGACAGGGCTCTTGCTTCCCTCCAAGCCTGTTGAGCTTATCCCCAAAGCCTGGGGATCCTTTTGGTCCACTTTCTCCAATTCTCCTCCAGGACACTGCTGTAGGATGTTTCTAGACCTCGCTGACTCCAGTCCCCATGCTCACTTCAAGTATGTCCCAAGTGCTGCTTGCAAAACTTTTTCTCACCTCTGCTACTTGATTCCCAAAGTTCTGCACCTTTTGGCATTTCCCATGCCCCTAATCAGTTGCCTTCTGTGACTACGGGAGCTGTGACTTCTAGTCCTCAGTTCCCTTTCTCCAGCTCAGAACTCCAGCAGTCCATGGTCTCCTCTCCTTGGATCCCCTCTCTCCTCCCCCATCTGTTGTCCTTCCCACTTCCCCAGAACAGGCATCATCTTTTCCTTTGCAGGGAGAAAGATATCTTGACTGATGTTTTGGTTTTGGTTTTGTGTGTGTGTGTGTGTGTGTGTGGTTTTGGATCCTACACTTTGAGCCACTCCACCAGTCCTTTTATTGTGATGGGTCTTTTTTGAGATAGGGTCTCATGAGCTGTTTGCCCGGGCTGGCTTCTAACTGTAATCCAGCTAAACTGGTGTTCTTGACACCTTCCCTCCTACCTCCCCTGTACCTTTTCCCATCTTTCCTTGATGTGCTATTTTCAGCCACTCTTTTCTTTTCCCCTTTTTCAGATCCCTGTATTCCATAAAAACATTCTGGGTCTTTCTGTAGAAGATATTCTGAATTAAAAAAAAAAAAGGTCCAGGTACACGGAAAAAAGAAGCACAAAGTAATATTTTTATAACACAGGAAACTTTAAAAATAATCAAAATATCCATCAATGAAGAAAGGCCCAATAAATGATAGATTCATTCATTGATAGATCATGTGGCCTTTACAAATAATGATAATAAAATGTGTCAAAAGGAAAATGAGTGTAAAATTATGAGTGCAAACAGTAATATATGATAATGGACTTTGCCTGTGTAGACAGACACATATGCACTAGAAGCAGTGTAGATGAGGAGCATGGGCTCTGCGATCAGATTTTTGGGCTCCAAATCCATTTGTTAGTTGCTTAACTTATTTTATAGAACAGTTAGGAGGTCTGAATGAGGTTTTTGACGGGAGGTGAAATATACATAACAAAACTTAGCATTTTAGTCTTTTTTTGGCCATACTGGGGTTTGACCTTAGGGTCTTGTACTTGCTAGGCAGGAGCTCTAGTGCTTGAGCCGCCACCCCAGTTCATTTTGCTTATTTTTTTGTTTTGTTTTGTTTTGTTTCCAAATAGGGTCTCATGTTTTTGTGCCTGGGCCAGCCTGGACCATGACCTCCTATTTACACCTCCCGCATGGTAGGCATATGCTACCATATCTAGCTTTTAGTTATTGCAATGGGATCTTGTGAACTTTTTGCCCAGGCTGGCCTCGAACAGTGATCCTCTGGGTCTCTGCCTCCTAAGTAGCTAAGATTACAGCTGTGAGGCACCATGCCTTTCCATTTTAGGTTTATTTTTTTATTTTTGTAGTACTGGGGTTTAAATTTAGGCCCTTATGCTTGCTAGGCAGGCACTCTACCACTTAAACCACAAACCCAGCTTTAAGATTATGTAATTTTTTAAGGCAGTACCGGGGTTTGAGCTCAGGACTTCCTGCTTGCAAGGCAGTAGCTCTCTACCACTTGAGCCACAACCCAAATCCCCATTTTGGTCATTTTCAAATGCTCAACTCAGAGGTATTGCATGCATCCACACAATTGTGCAACCATTACCACTATCCATTTTTGGAAACTTTAAGAAAATCATCTCGAACAGAAATTCTGTACCAATTAAACAATTACTCCTATCCTCTCCTTCCTCCCAGCCCCTGACAAGCTTCATTCTGCTTTCTGATCTATGAATTTGGGCACTTGAAGTACCTTATATAAATGGAAACACACACAATTTGTCCTTTTGTGTCTGGCTTATTTTACCTGACATAATGTCTGCAAGGTTCATTCATGTTGTGTTGGAATTTCTTTCCTTTAAAGGCAAAATAATATTCCATTGTAGGTATGTACTATATTTTATCTATTCATTCATATGTTTAGGCAATATTTTTAAAGTATTGAGAAAAATGCTTGTCATACAAATATGAGCTTGCTACATGACACCTAGAAATTATTATTGTCGCTGTTGTCAAAAATAAAAACAGTGGTGGTCCATTTTCAAGGCAAGGAATTTAACCCTGGCTATTTGCTTGCCTATCAGTTTGCAGACGTTGGGTGAGGCCAACTGCTAAGAGAACTTAAACTGGGAGGGGTAAATCACAGCACAATGAGGAAATGGACAAAAAGTGGGTCTGTGCCAGAAAGTACATATCACAGGAAGACCTTCCCACCACAAAGGGAAGCAGATACCACTTCAAGCCTGCTTCTAGAATTTAACTGATTCCAAGAGAGACATATTTTTAAATAACTCAATAGACAATTTTGGTGATGCATGGGAAAGAATCTACACCCCATAGGACTCAGCCATTGAGGAACTGGGGGAGGGACTTGTGCACTAGACAATATAATGCTTGTTGTAACTGCTTTGGGTGTGTCCACTCAGCCAGCACCTGTTCTTATAAGACCACCATTACAGTTTCGCTTTCACTGTACTCTACATGTCTCTAAGTCTATTCTTTGGGTTTGGAAAGGTGAAAATATTTCTCATGCTATGAGAAAAATGCTGAAAGAAAAATATGCCAGAGTATAAGTGTATGTGTGTTGGAATGGAGGGAGAATGTTTTCTTCCCCTCCTTTTGTCTATGTTCTTTGTTTTCTTGTTAATATGGTTTGATTATTGAAAATTATTTTAAATACATCTTAGCTACTCTTTTTCCCCTCATCATTTTTTTAACCAAACTACTTTTTGTTTGTTTGTTTTTTGGTGGTACTGGGGTTTGAACTCAGGGCCTACACCTTGAGTCACTCCACTAGCCCTTTTATGTGATGGGTTTTTTTGAGATAGGGGCGTATGAACTATTTGCCCAGGCTGGCTTCAAACCTCGATTCCCCTGATCTCTCCCTCCTGATTGGCTAGCATTACAGGCCTGAGCCACTGATGCCCATGGCCTTTCCTATTTCTTTCAGTGATTTTTCTTTAACACTCAGATATAATGTATAAGTGCTATTTAAATTTTTTTCTTGTCCTGCAACCCTCCTAAAATAAGAAATAAAGCTGTCACCAAATACTTCTTTATAATATTTTTACTTTGTTCTGTTTTTGCTAAAGAAAACTAGAATTTTTAAAATTTGTTTTATTCTTGAGTGCTCTGTCCATAGATACAGACCCCCTACCCCCACCAGAAGCCAGGTAATATTGCAGGTTGCTTTTGTGAGCATGGAATCAGTGTGGCATTTAGAAGAGTTGATGGGAGCCTGGCATGGCAGCACCTGTAATCCCAGCACTCAGGAGGCTGAGGCAGGAGGATTGAGAGTTCAAGGGCAGTCTGCACTACATAATGAGACCCTTTTAGAGTTAACAGTCTCTAGCTAAACAGTGTGGATCTTATGGGATTGCAGTACTTCATGCCAGCTCTGGCTCCTTCTTTGTGGAGGAATCATAGGTGGTCTTCACGGATGTTTTGGGGCTTTTCTTTCTGTGCCCTCCATGCCTGACTTGACTTTCTTTTGATTTCTTTAGAAATACTAAAGTCTTCAATTTAGTGACTGGCAAATCTTAACATCACATAAAATGATAAAATTAATCGAGATGGGTATCAACTAAATTAGAGGTAGATATAGCTAGGAGAGAAACTACAGGTTTAATAGATGGTAAACTTTTAAGAACTATCACTGGAAAATAACTGTATACATGCATTCTGTATGTGTACCTCAAGGCCAGTGAACTGTGCACTGCAGTGGAACCTAGCACCCTCTTGTGTTCAGGCCAAGCACTGCCGGCTGTCTTGATTTGCCAAGGGGTGCTTCAAAATGCATCTTTTATTCTATGGGAAGTGTTGGAATTTGGTTACCAGTTTTTAAAAGCTGCTGTTACCCTCGGAATCACATGTACACAGGGCCAGCTCCCGGACAAACTGAGCAGAACATAAACTTCTTTATTTTTTTAAAATTTTCTTTTTTTAAATTATTATTCATATGTGCATACAAGGCTTGGGTCATTTCTCCCCCCTGCCCCCACCCCCTCCCTTACCACCCACTCCGTCCCCTCCCTCTCCTCCCCCAATACCCAGCAGAAACTATTTTGCCCTTATTTCTAATTTTGTTGTAGAGAGAGTATAAGCAATAATAGGAAGGAACAAGCGTTTTTGCTGGTTGAGATAAGGATAGCTATACAGGGCGTTGACTCACATTGATTTCCTGTGTGTGGGTGTTACCTTCTAGGTTAATTCTTTTTGATCTAACCTTTTCTCTAGTACCTGTTCCCCTTTTCCTATTGGCCTCAGTTGCTTTAAGGTATCTGCTTTAGTTTCTCTGCGTTAAGGGCAACAAATGCTAGCTAGTTTTTTAGGTGTCTTACCTATCCTCACCCCTTCCTTGTGTGCTCTCGCTTTTATCATGTGCTCAAAGTCTAATCCCCTTGTTGTGTTTGCCCTTGATCTAATGTCCACATATGAGAGAGAACATACGATTTTTGGTCTTTTGGGCCGGGCTAACCTCACTCAGAATGATGTTCTCCAATTCCATCCATTTACCAGCGAATGATAACATTTCGTTCTTCTTCATGGCTGCATAAAATTCCATTGTGTATAGATACCACATTTTCTTAATCCATTCGTCAGTGGTGGGGCATCTTGGCTGTTTCCATAACTTGGCTATTGCAAATAGTGCTGCAATAGACATGGATGTGCAGGTGCCTCTGGAGTAACAGTCTTTTGGGTATATCCCCAAGAGTGGTATTGCTGGATCAAATGGTAGATCGATGTCCAGCTTTTTAAGTAGCCTCCAAATTTTTTTCCAGAGTGGTTGTACTAGTCTACATTCCCACCAACAGTGTAAGAGGGTTCCTTTTTCCCGCATCCTCACCAACACCTGTTGGTGGTGGTGTTGCTGATGATGGCTATTCTAACAGGGGTGAGGTGGAATCTTAGCGTGGTTTTAATTTGCATTTCCTTTATTGCTAGGGATGGTGAGCATTTTTTCATGTGTTTTCTGGCCATTTGAATTTCTTCTTTTGAGAAAGTTCTGTTTAGTTCATGTGCCCATTTCTTTATTGGTTCATTAGTTTTGGAAGAATTTAGTTTTTTAAGTTCCCTGTATATTCTGGTTATCAGTCCTTTGGCTGCTGTATAGTTGGCAAATATTTTCTCCCACTCTGTGGGTGTTCTCTTCAGTTTAGAGACCATTTCTTTTGATGAACAGAAGCTTTTTAGTTTTATGAGGTCCCATTTATCTATGCTATCTCTTAGTTGCTGTGCTGCTGGGGTTTCATTGAGAAAGTTCTTACCTATACCTACTAACTCCAGAGTATTTCCTACTCTTTCTTGTATCAACTTAAGAGTTTGGGGTCTGATATTAAGATCCTTGATCCATTTTGAGTTAATCGTGGTATAGGGTGATATACATGGATCTAGTTTCAGTTTTTTGCAGACTGCTAACCAGTTTTCCCAGAAGTTTTTGTTGAAGAGGCTGCTATTTCTCCATCGTATATTTTTAGCTCCTTTGTCAAAGATAAGTTGCTTATAGTTGTGTGGCTTCATATCTGGGTCCTCTATTCTGTTCCACTGGTCTTCATGTCTGTTTTTGTGCCAGTACCATGCTGTTTTTATTGTTATTGCTTTGTAATATAGTTTGAAGTCAGGTATTGTGATACCTCCTGCATTGTTCTTTTGACTGAGTATTGCCTTGGCTATTCGTGGCCTCTTGTGTTTCCTTATAAATTTAACAGTAGATTTTTCAATCTCTTTAATGAATGTCATTGGAATTTTGATGGGAATTGCATTAAACATGTAGATTACTTTTGGGAGTATAGACATTTTTACTATGTTGATTCTACCAATCCATGAGCATGGGAGATCTCTCCACTTTCTATAGTCTTCCTCAATCTCTTTCTTCAGAAGTGTATAGTTTTCCTTGTAGAGGTCTTTCACATCTTTTGTTAGGTTTACACCTAGGTATTTGATTTTTTTTGAGGCTGTTGTAAATGGAATTGTTTTCATACATTCTTTTTCAGTTTGCTCATTGTTAGTGTATAGAAATGCTAATGATTTTTCTATGTTGATTTTATATCCTGCTACCTTGCTATAGCTATTGACGATGTCTAGAAGCTTCTGAGTAGAGTTTTTTGGGTCTTTAAGGTATAGGATTGTGTCGTCTGCAAATAGGGTTATTTTGACAGTTTCTTTACCTATTTGTATTCCTTTTATTCCTTCTTCTTGCCTAATTGCTCTGGCTAGGAATTCCAGTACTATGTTGAATAGGAGTGGAGATAGTGGGCATCCTTGTCTGGTTCCTGATTTTAGAGGGAATGGTTTTAGTTTTTCTCCATTAAGTATAATGCTGGCTGTAGATTTGTCATATATAGCTTTTATAATGTTGAGGTACTTTCCTTCTATTCCTAGTTTTCTTATAGCTTTTATCATAAAATGGTGTTGGATCTTATCAAAGGCTTTTTCTGCATCTATTGAGATGATCGAGTGGTTTTTGTCTTTGCTTCTGTTAATGGGGTTTATTACGGTTATTGATTTTCTTATGTTGAACCACCCCTGCATCCCTGGGATGAAGCCTACTTGGTTGTGGTGAATAATCTTTTTGATGTGTTGTTGAATTCGGTTTGCCATTATTTTGTTGAGGATTTTTGCGTCAATGTTCATTAAGGAGGTTGGCCTATAGTTCTCCTTTTTGGAGGTGTCTTTGCCTGGTTTTGGGATAAGTGTAATACTGGCTTCATAAAATGTGTGTGGTAGTTTTCCTTCCCTTTCTATTTCGTGGAACAGTTTAAGGAGGGTTGGTATCAGTTCTTCTTTAAAGGTCTGATAGAATTCAGCAGAGAATCCATCAGGTCCTGGACTTTTCTTTTTGGGGAGACTCTTGATTGCTGCTTCAATTTCATTTTGTGTTATAGATCTATTCAGGTGAGTAATTTCCTCGGTTCAGTTTTGGATGGTCATATGTATCTAGAAATCTGTCCATTTCTTTAAGATTTTCAAATTTATTTGAATATAGGTTCTCGAAATAGTCTCTGATGATTTCCTGGACTTCCATGGTGTTTGTTGTTATCTCCCCTTTTGCATTCCTGATTCTACTAATTTGGGTTTTTTCTCTCCTCATTTTAGTCAGATTTGCAAGGGGGTCTATTGATCTTGTTTATTTTTTCAAAGACCCAACTTTTTGTTTCATTAATTCTTTGTATGGTTTTTTTGGTTTCTATTTTGTTGATTTCAGCTCTTATTTTTATTATTTCTCTCCTTCTATTTGTTTTGGGATTTGCTTGTTCTTGTTTTTCTAGGAGTTTGAGATGTATCATTAGGTCATTGATTTGGGATCTTTCAGTCTTTTTAATATATGCACTCATGGTTATAAACTTTCCTCTCAGGACTGCCTTTGCTGTGTCCCATAGGTTCCGGTAGGTTGTGTTTTCATTTTCATTGACTTCCAGGAACTTTTTAATTTCCTCTTTTATTTCATCGATGATCCATTCTTCATTAAGTAATGAGTTATTTAGTTTCCAGCTGTTTGCATGTTTTTTGTCTTTACTTTTGTTGTTGAGTTCTACTTTTACTGCATTGTGATCAGATAGTATGCACAGTATAATTTCTATTTTGTTATGTTTGCTGAGACTTGCTTTGTGCCCTAGGATATGATCTATTTTGGAGAAGGTTCCATGGGCTGCTGAGAAGAATGTATATTGTGTAGAGGTTGGATGAAATGTTCTGTAGACATCTACTAGGTCCATTTGATCTATTTCATATTTCAAATCTTGGATTTCTTTATTGATTTTTTGTTTGGATGACCTATCTATTGATGATAATGGGGTGTTAAAGTCTCCCACAACCACCGTGTTGGCGTTTATATATGCTTTTAGGTCTTTCAGGGTATGTTTGATGAAATTGGGTGCGTTGACATTGGGTGCATACAGGTTGATAATTATTATTTCCTTTTGGTCTATTTCCCCTTTTATTAGTATGGAATGTCCTTCTTTATCTCGTTTGATCAATGTAGGTTTGAAGTCTACTTTGTCAGAGATAAGTATTGCTACTCCTGCCTGTTTTCGGGGGCCATTGGCTTGGCTGGAAGAAGTTTCAGCCTTTCATCCTTAGCCTATGCTTATTTCTGTCGGTGAGATGGGTCTCCTGTAAGCAACAAATTGTTGGATATTCCTTTTAATCCATTTCGTCAAGCGGTGCCTTTTGATGGGTGAATTAAGTCTGTTAACATTAAGCTTTAGTATTGATAGGTATGTGGTGATTCCTGTCCTTTAGTTGTCTTAGTTGTTTGAAGGCTTGATTGTGTGTACCTAAGTTGGGGTTACTCTCTACTATCTTGCTTTTTCTTTTCCTGTGGTTTGGTGCTGCCTGTCTTTTCATGGTTAAGTTGGGTTTCTCTTTCTGTGTGCAGAATACCTTGAAGAATCCTTTGTAGTGATGGCTTTGTGGTCACATATTGTTTTAGTTTCTGCTTATCATGGAAGACTTTTATTGCTCCATCTACTTTGAATGATAGTTTTGCTGGGTAGAGTATCCTGTGGTTGAAGTTATTTTCATTCAGTGCCCGGAAGATCTCACCCCATGCTCTTCTTGCTTTTAGTGTTTCTGTTGAGAAGTCTGCTGTGATTTTGATGGGTTTACCTTTGTATGTTACTTGTTTTTTCTCTCTTACAGCCTTCAATATTCTTTCCTTAGTTACTGAACTTGTTGTTTTAATGATGATATGTCGTGGGGTAGTTCTATTTTGATCTGGTCTGTTTGGTGTCCTGGAGGCCTCTTGCATCTGTATGGGACTATCTTTCTCTAGATTTGGGAAATTTTCCATTATTATTTTGTTAAATATATTATGCATACCCTTCGCTTGCACCTCTTCTCCTTCTTCAATGCCCATAATTCTCAAGTTTGGTCTTTTGATGGAGTCGGTGAGTTCTTGCATTTTCTTTTCACAGGTCTTGAGTTGTTTAATTAATAGTTCTTCGGTTTTTCCTTTAATTACCATTTCATCTTCAAGTTCTGAGATTCTGTCTTTTGTTTGTTCTATTCTGCTGGATTGGACTTCCATTTTGTTTTGCAGTTCTGTTTCGTTCTTTTTTCTGAGGTTTTCCATATCCTGGGTGGTTTCCTATTTAATGTTGTCTATTTTTGTCCTGAGTTCATTTATCTGTTTATTCATCGTGTTCTCTCTTTCACTTTGGTGTTTATACAGTGCTTCTATGGTTTCCTTTATTTCTTCTTTTGCTTTTCAAATTCTCTATTTTTGTTGTCTTGGAATTTCTTGAGTGACTCCTGTACATTTTGGTTGACCCTATCCAGTTTCATCTCTATAAAATTCTCATTGAGTACCTGTAATATGTCTTTTTTTAAATTATTCTTGTGGGCTTCATTGGGTCCTTTGGCATAGTTTATCTTCATTTTGTTGGAGTCTGGATCTGAGTACCTGTTTTCTTCATTCCCCTCTAGTTCCTGTATTAATTTTTTGCTGTGGGGAAACTGGTTTCCCTGTTTTTTCTGTCTTCCCATCATTGTCTTTGGTGTTGTTACTGTCCCTGTACTGTGTGCAATTAAGTATTTTCTAGCTTGTAATAATAACAATGGTAATATTTAGAATGGAAGGGTGAGCTGAGATGGAAAGCAAGAAGTTAAAGAAATGGGAAAAACAAATAAACAGACTGGAAGGATAAAACAGAACAGGTATCAGACAAGAAGGTTTCAAAGGTATAAACAGGGAGCGTTAGTGTACTAATTGACAGTAAGCTGAACAGACATTAGAGAGACAGAGAGAGGATTGAAAATCAAAAATTAAAAAAATAAAGATAAGAATAAAAATTAAAAATAAGTAAATGAAAGAAAAATCTATATTTAAAAATGTATTAAAATAAAATGAAAAAATAGCAAATTTAAAAAAAACCCAAAAAGCCAAAAAACCAAAAAACCTCCAAGTTCAAATGCAATGAAATTTCAGTCTTAATAATTTGGATGTCCGTCTCAGTCTCCAATCCTGGAGATGGTGCCTCAGATGTTGTTCTGTAGGTGTCTCATCAAAGGGGACGCATAAAGTAGAACAAAACTACACACACATACAAAAAAAAAACTCCCACCAAGTGTCCCAAGTCCAAATGCAATACAGTTTCAGTAAGTTTTTGAGCTTGCAGGTGTAATTTGGTTGTTCTCTCATCAAAGGTAGGGAGACAAAAAAAAAAAAAGAGTCTGGAGACAGTTCTGAGAATGGTTTCTGCAGCTGTGGCTTGCCTGCCCGCTGCTGTCAGCCTGCTGTTGCTGGAAGAGTTATTTATGCAGATCTCTGGGGTGAGCTTAGCACTCACCTGGCCCTGCAGGCTTTGTTTGCTCAGATTTCTCCTGTGCGGGAGCCTCTGCTACAAGCTTTCCCCTTTCTAAGCACACTGGGAAAAGTGACACTGCACCCCCATTGTCAGGCCTGCGTGTTTACTTACAGTTCATGTGGGAGGTGGGTCTTCCCCCCTTCTCCTGTGCAGTTTTCCTCCAACCGCCACTTTCACAAGCTTTCCTGCTCCTGATTACTGGGCGGTGCTGCTACACCTGCCAGCCGCCATGTTTGTTTACAGTTCATGTGGGAAGTGGGTCTTCCCTCCTCTCCTGTGGAGTTTTCCTCCCTCCGCCACTCTCACAAGCTTTCCCGCTCCTGGTTGCTGGGCGCGCGCCCTCGCTCCCACTCCCGCCAGAGCCTCTCCGGCCTGCCCAGCTTGTTTATTTACAGTCCCAGGAAGGATTCCCTTCCCCCAATCTTCAGTGCTCAGTGCGCCCCACCCTCTTTCCTGCGTGTCTTTATTGCTTTTATTGCTGATTACTCAGTTTCTCTTTTTTTTCCCCGGGTGGAGGTTGGTCTGTCCAGGGGGCTATGCTGCTCTGGCCCAGGCTTGTCTGTGGGAGTACCATGTACCATGAAGCTCACCTTGTCCACGTCTTCCCAAGCCGTCTGGGCACTGGCAACTGGCGGCCCGGGGGCCCTCCTGGTTTCTCTGTTTAACATGAAGTGGAGATTCTCTGTGCCGGCTGGAGGTGTGGAGGGGTTAAAGTTATGCATCTTCTCAGTGATTATGCCTGCAAAGTGTGTCTCCAGCGTCTCTCCAAGATTTCACTATAGGAGGCTCACTTTCTGCTTCCTCCCTCTAGCCGCCATCTTGGAATCTCCTACTGAGGACATCTCATAAACTTCTTTAGATCCTTATTTTCTCTTTCATCCTTCTTTCTCCAACATGGTTCTTTCTCCATTTAATCTCTCTGGAGCTCCCAAATCATTTTGTAACATGCTATTATATCACATAAATTTAAGTTAACTTTTTAGGCTTCCAAGAACTTTTTTCATAGGTTAAGCATTAAAATATCTTGTGGATATTGTTGTTGATGGGTGGAATGAGAGAGAACCCAGTCAGTCACATCAAATAAGGCAGGGGTTGTAGCAGGATGAGAGAGCTGCTTTTACTTTTCCCTGATTTCCCAGTTGATAGGCTGTATTTTCCAAGCACCTGGAAAGTGACACAGCATAGGTGGGTACAAAGACCATGGACATTGACAGTCATGGGATTTAAACCTCCATTCCCATAGTCACTAGTTGTGTAAATTCAAGCAAGTCATTTCAGCTTCCCTATCTCTAACTGTGAAATAGTATTAACACCCACTTCAAGGGGCTAAATGAGAGAATGCATGTAAAATATTAATATACAAAACGTTTATTGAGAATTCATGTTGGGTTTCTTTTTAGAATGTCACAAGGCAAATAGAATATGAAAAAGCCAAGCAAGAATAGTGTGAAACTACTTATTTGTTTAAAGGCATTGTCCTGAATGATTCTGAGAAAGGAAGGAACATACCATTCTGGTGAATAATCATTTACAAAGTACTAGAGTGCTAGACTCAAATGGGAAAAACGTTTAACCTCAAAAACAGGTTGGCTTTTTAGACAAAGGCAGGGAGCTGACTATGAAGAGGGAGACAGATTCACAAATGTCCAGAATCTCAAAGTGCAAATGACAGCTACTAAGCAGAGAATAGGACACATACCCTGGCTCAATGTTAAGTCCTAAACAAATATCCAGGATTTACTCAATGGAATTCAATAAATTATATATAGTGAAGAAATTCTTCTGACTCTCCTTTCATATAGCACAAATAAATGTTTAATTAGAAGTCTGTATAAGGCCCTTATCAGACACACCTAGCAGGGCCACCTAGGGAAAGTACACCCCAGAGCTAACAGCTAATTGCAGTGAGTTGTAGGCTGTTTTTAGAGTAAAAGAAAGTCACCAATAAGTGGGGACCTGGCAACATATGAAGTGACTTGGTTCAAAAACCTCTTCCTATCATGGAGAGCTAATAAGGTAAATTGGATTTGATCCCTTAGGTAGTTGAGTGGGAGAAGGGTCAATTATTTAATAACAGGTGTAGCGAAGACATAAAAAAGAAGCAAAGACTAAAAAGAAGGGTCAGGTTAATGTTAGCATAATAGATTAAAGATAGAACAGCTTCCGCTAAAGGGACACACTTGTTAATCTGGTCCCTAAACTGCCTTAAAGAGCAAACAGAGCTATTTGAGACCAGTTTCTTGTATTACAATAAGTTTTTTTTTCCTTAATAAGCCCCCATTTCTTGAGGAGTCTTAGATCTCTGGTTCATGTAATCAAACAAGGTTAATTAATAACAGGCTGGGGAATAGAAATTAAAGATGTCTTTGCCATCACAAAGCTTAATTTGTAGTTGGGAAGATCATGCATATTAATTCATGAAATATTTTATTAGTTTCCTACTGCTAAGTGGTATATTGAGTATTAGGGCTACAAAGATAAATAGAACATAGGCTGTGTCCTCCAGGGGCTCAGATGCTGTGGGCAGGGAAGTAGGTAAGGGATTGAATATGTTTTTGACATTCTGTTATCACTTCCTATCATTGCAAAAGAATATGGCCCAATGTTTCCATCCCTGTAGAAGCAATTCAGTTAACATAGCTCATGGCCTCTCTCCATTTCCTTGCCACTTCCTTTGCAAATTTAGGAAGAAGTAAAATGAGTATATGTGGACTAAATCTTTTGTGAGCTAGCAGACCAAGTAAACAGACATTCTAACTCTGTCCAGCTCTTCTAACTTGTGTCATCTTTTCTCAATGTGACAAAATTCCCAAGGTAAGTCAACTTAAAGGAATGTTTATTTTGGCTCACAGTTTCCTTGTACGGTCCCTGTCTGTTCTCTGGGCTTCTGATGAGGCACATTATGGTAAGGAACATACAGTAGAGAAAAGCTGCTCACCTTATATTGGCCAGGAAGCAGAAAGAGACAGCGAGAGAGAGGAAGGGGCCAGGGACAAAATATATCCTCCAAGGGCATGCCCCCAGTGACCCAATTCCTCAACTTGACCCTGCCTCCAAAGTTCCCAGGACCTCTAATAGCCCATTAAGTTATGAATCCATCAATGGATTAGTTCACTGATGAGGTCAGTGCCCTCATGATCCGATCACATACAAAGGCCCCACCTCTGAACACTGCAGTGCTGGGAACCAAGCCTTCAATGCATGAGCTTTTGGCGGAGATATTTAAGATCAAAATCATAAAACCAGCATTGCCTGCAAATGGGTGCTTAAGTCTGTCTACCTCCAGGATTCAGTTTGTAGGTTCTTGTCTAAGTTTTCCAACCTTTGTCAGTAAAATAGGTTTGTTTTATTTTTTTAACAGCACTAAGGATTGAACTCAGGACCTTGTACTTACGAGGCAAGTGCTCTATCACTTGAGCTAAGGCCCCAGGCCTTCTGTTTTTGCTTTTGAGATTTCACATTTTGCTATTGCCCAGGTAGGTCAGGTATCACCTTCCAAAGCATGCCCTCAGGCTGGCCTCTATCCTCCTGTCTCTGCTTTCTGAGGTGATTTTTAATTTCCATCTGTTTTGTTCTTTCATTTTTAATTTTGTTTAGAATCTGTGTGGTGAAGAGAGATCATTATTTGAACTCCTGTGGAGACACCAACACAGGGTTTCACATAGAGATTTTTAGACCATATGACCTCCAACTACTGTTGTCTGTACCACTGATGAAACTGAGCTAAAACTTAAACGCAGACTGATTAGCAATATATGACTAAAAAAATGATTTGGGTTAATTATAGTTTGCATGAAAATAAGAAAAAAACCAAGCAAACCAAAAAAAGAAAAAAAAGTGTGTGTGGGGGTGGATTTTCCAATTTCAGCAAGGTAGAAAGAAGTGTGGATCGTGGCTGAGTTCCAATAATGGTTGTGCTATAGAGTTAAGATCTCCAAACTTCTGCCATCCTGGCACTTAACTCAATGGGGCCCAACTGCATTCTTAGATTTTCATGATACTCCATAGGTATGTTGGGAGACAATTTTCCATGAAGCTCTTAGGTGTCTGCTCATTTTGTAAATAAAACCTTTGTTCTAAATGATTTTTTGCAAGGATTTTTTTCTGTGTGTGTGTGTGTGGTAGTGGGGCTTGAACTCAGGGCCTATACATTGAACCACTCCACCAACCTTTTTTTGTGATGGGTCTTTTTGAGATAGGGTCTTGCAGACTATTTGACTGGGGTGGCTTCGAACCTCCATCTTCCTGATCTCTGCCTCCTGAGTAGCTAGGATTATAGGTGTGAGGCATCAGCACCTGGCTTCAAGGATGTTTGTAAAATGAATAGCCTTGGAAGAAAGAGATATGTAGATACATACAGACAAGTATAGATATATAGATATGTTTAGATAATCTTTGAGTTACCTTTTCTTTTGTCCTCTGGAGCAAAGGACAGATTTGTTCATTCCCCAGAAAAAGAAAAATGATGTCTCCCAATGAGAGAAAGGTCATTACAAAAGATGTGGGTTCTCACTAGGTGCCAGTGGCTCATGCCTGTAATCCTAGCTACTCAGTAGGCAGAGATCAGGATTGTGGCTAGAAGCCAGCCCTGGCAAATAGTGAGATCTTATCTCAAAAAAACTCATCACACAAAAAAATAAAAAGGACTGTGGCTCAAGGTGTAGGCTCTGAGTTCAAACTGCAGTACTGCAAAAAAAAAAAGATTTGGGTTCTTAATACTTGGGCTCCTCATGTAATGTACCCCACTGCATGTGCAGGAATTATTGGTCCTTCTTTGTGTCACTCTGTGGGAGTTGAGAAAGTGACATGAAAATGATGATATCTGGCTTCTGTTATTGTAGCAATTAAGAATTATCCTTTGTCTCCAGTCTTCCGTGGTTCATATCTGTAATCCTAGCTACTTTGGAGGCTGAGATTAGGAGGATCTCAGTTCAAGGCCAGCCTGGGCAAACAGTTAGAGAGACTCCATCTCCAAAATAACCATGGACTGGAGGTGTGGCTCAAGTGGTAGGGCACCTGATTTGCAAGTGTGGAGCCCTGAGTTAAAATCCCAGTCCCATGAAAGGAAGAAAGAAAGGAAGAAACCAGCAGGGTGACTAAAATCTCAGATTCTTCATTATTGCTGTCTTTCTAAAAAAACCAAAAAAAACCAAAAAAAAAACCCCAAACTTAAAAACTTCCTTTTAGCTGAGATTCTATCTGATATATCAGAACTGATATAAACATTAAGTAGGGACGGGAACTAACAGCACATGTAGACCAACCCGGAACTGTGTCTAGGAAGTCAGTGTGGCGAGGAGGACCACCTTAGTGTTTACAAGGGCTATGATTCTACTTAGTGTGTGTGTGTGTGTGTGTGTGTGTGTGTGTGTGTGTGTGTGTGTGTTGCTGGGAATGAAACCCAAGGCCTTGTGCATGTTAGGCAAGCTCTCTAGCACTGAGCTACATCCCTACCCCTTGTGATTCTACTTCTTTATTTACATGCTTCAGTCTTCACCACCGCATAATTGAGGTGAGGTATTGTGTCAGTTAGCTTCCCGTTGCTGTGACCAAAATACACCAGAGAACAACTTAAAAGGAGGAAATGTTTACTTTAGCTCACCGTTTCAGAGATTTCAGTCTATAGGTCCTTGGCTCTATTGATTCTGGGCCCATGGTGAGGCAGGACATCATGGCGGTGGGTGTATATGGCAGAGGATGCTTACCTCAGGCAGACAAGAAGCAGAGACAGAAGGGAGCAGGGGCAAATAAAACATTTAAAAGCATGTCCTCAGTGATCTACTTTCTCCAGTTAGGCACCACCTTCTAAAGTTTCCCCATCTCCCAAAATAGCACCACGAGTACAACATATGAGCTGTGGGTTTATATTCAAGTCCTAGGAGACCTGTAATTTACTTAGACCCCACTGGCTGTTGGTGAACAGCTGTATGAAGAAGCTGTTTATTTTCCTTTGTAGAGATGACAGGTTATTTATGTTCTTTGTGTTTTTTTTTCAGTTACTAATTAGTACTTGGACATAATATTTACATATGTTCATGGGGTACAGTTTGTCATTTTGATATATTGTATACATTGTAAGAAAGATTAAGTAAGACTGAATAATATACCACCTCACCTACTTATCATTTTTGTGATGAAAGCATTTAAAATCTACTTTCAGTAATTTTGAAATATATAATACATTGTTATAAACTATAGCCACCCTGATATACAATAAATCTACAATTCTGTATGCTTTGACCAACTTTGACCCCTTTCCTCACACCATTCCCTATCCCCCTGTCAGCCTCTGGTAACCATCATTCTACTTATATTTTCTATGAGTTCAACTTTTTTAGATGTATGAGTGAGATTGTGTAGTTTTTGTCTTTCTGTGCCTAAATTCTTTCACTTAGCACAATGTCCTCCAGATTTGTCACAAATGATAGAATTTCCTTCTTTTTAAAGGATTCTATTGTGGATGTATACCATATATTCCTTATCCATCTGTTGATGGAAGGCATACTATTCTTAAATTTTATTATCAGCTTCTAAAATGTCTTGTGTTGTCACTGCATTTTAACTGTTCAGTCAAAGGATGGACAATTCTGAGACATCTACTTTCTCACTGGAGGCCCATTGATAGTTGCAATGACTAGCCAGGGATTGAAATTGCATATGGCATCAGATATTTAGAATTAAGGACCAGAAGATAGGACCGTATTAGAAAGACCAACTGCTTAGGAGCTAGAGAGCCCTGACTTTGAATCTTAGTTCTACAACTTACTAATGAACAAATTAATATCCCTCAGCTTCAGTTTCCTGGTAAGTGAGTTTCTGTCAGTCTTGTAGTGAAGACAAGATTGGAGATTAAGACTCATCTCACCTTCCCAGACTCTGCTGAATCTCCAAAGACTACACTTAAATAGTGCAGGAAATAATTACCACTCATCCCACCACCATGCACAGGATGGTTGAATGTTCAATAAGACCATCTGAGGCATAGAAAACACCTGGTACCAGGTAATTGGAGTACAAAGTATCATAGCTATAAAATAGCCACAATTGTTGGTATTAAGATGGATCTTTGACTCTGATTAGCAAAACAATCACAAATTAATTAATTTGCAATCCATAGCAGAGAATTCATCCTACAAAAGGGTTTACCAAGGCATTTGATGGGGGTGATAAATGGAAAAATATCCAGAAGAGCTTTCTTTCATGATAGACTGGGAATCAGCTGAGCATTTACTCCAGACACTTAAGAAGGAGAGAGATGGAAGAGCACTATGAAATGAAGTCCCAGGATTGAAAGAGCAGGCAATTCTATTTTTCAGAGAAATGGAAAACGCTCAAGTACCTTCTCTGGCTTGGGTGCAGAATGAGGCTAATTCAGAAAGCCATAGACATGCAGGACTGACTGAGATGCTGTTAGATGGTTGAGATAGGTGTTCTCTCTCTTGTCATTGGGCAGGGTTCAATACTAGGCAAGTTCCTCACAGGGGTTGCTCAGTAGGAAGTAAACCTGCAGGTCCAGGTTAAAGACGGAGGTGCAGGGTGGGAGATGGGGGAAGACTGACACCCACCTCGCTTATGCAGAGCTAACAATGAAGTGTCTTGAAGCAGAACACTCCTGCAGACAACAATTAGAAAAGATAGGGTGGTTTTTTCTTGTTATGTTTAATCTGTTTAAAGACATAGAGAAACAATCAGGATTTGAAAGGATTAAATGTTGGAGAAAAGATATAGGAAAGAGCGGTGAGGTAACACTTCATAGCTAAATTTTTGCTCAGGGTTCCAACTTTGAGCGTTGGAAGTCTAAGAATCCCAGGAAAATGCGTGGGCAGAGGGCCTCTGCTAAAATACAGGAAAACAATAGAGCCTCTGGCAGTATCTTGGGGACACAGGAACAATTATCAGAGACTAGAAGGGTGAAGAATGTGTCTCAGTGAGAAGGAAAGGGCCATAGCCCAACAGCCTGTCCTTAAGACACTTGCCAAATTTCCAAGCTGAATCAGGCAGGAGGCTAAGAAGCCAAGCAGAAAGTCCCCAAAGAGCAGAATAGAGTTTTTGTCAGTTTTGTAGTGAGATGAAGTTAGAGTTTGAGACTCACATTGGATCAACCCTGTCAACTCCCTAGGCTCAGTTGAATTCCCAAAGGCAACAAACTGTGGAGTTGAAACCTTTCTAAAATTTTAATCTAGCCTCCAGTTAGCTCAGTTTCCAACTAGATTAAGATCTTCAGCCCCCCCTCTAGCTAGCAAATAAAAGTAGGGGTGAGCCTTCTCTGGAACCATCCTGAGGTTCTATAATTTTCTTATGTTCCATCGTGTCAGCATTCAATTAAAAATTAATTACATGGCATATCAAGAAAAAGAACAAAATGACTGAAAATGAAGATAGAAAATTATAGATCCATAAATGATCCAGATATTGGCACTACTGGACAAGGATTCTGGCTTAGGGTTAGTAGCAAAATAGATTTTACCAGGAAATTAGAATTTACAATGATTATGACTGGAATGCCTTAATACGGGAAGTAGGGAAGACTGTAAGATTATAGTAGGTTTCTTGACCTGGGCACTAATGACATCTTGGGCCAGTTAATTCTTTGTTGTGGGACTGCCCTGTGCACTCTGGAAGGCTCAGTAGCATCTTTGGTCTCTACTCAGTAATTTCCTGCTAAATCTACATGCCAATCAGTAGATATCAATGGTAGTTGTGACCAAAAATGTCTTCAGACATTGCTAAATGTTCTCTGCATGGCAAATTTCACTTCTGTTGAGAATCACTGGACCACGGGAATAGTACAGATGAATATAACACAGGTTTGAATTAGGAACTGATTTGAAAGGTAGCTGAAATATAGAAGTAACAATACCCAGTGGAGTGAAGGATGATGAAGTTGGATGTCACAGTATATATGACTCATTTTTGACTTAGATGATTTAATAATAAAGATAGGAAATATAAGAGGATCAGGTTTTTGGGGAAAGTTAATGAATTGGATTTGTAGATGTTAGGTTTGAGGTGCCTGTATTAATTTCCCATTGATGTTGTAACAAATAACTATAAACTTTATTCTCTTATGGATCTGGAGGTCAGAAGTCTAATGGGTCTCAGTGGGCTAAAAATAGGAGTTCAGCAGAACTGGTTCCTTATGGAAATTCAAAAGGGGAATCCACTGCTTGCCTCTTCCAGCTTCTAGAGACTGGCAGCATTTCTTGGCTTGTGGTCACATCACTCTAATCTGTTTTGTCACATTACCTTCTCTGACTTTGTCTCCTCTCCCCTCATTTATTAGGACCTTTGTAATTACACCACAAGTACCTGAGTAAACCAGGGTAAATTCCCCATCCCAAGATCCTTAATTTGATCACATTCATAAAGTCCCTTTTGATGTACAATGTACCTTTGAAGGTTTTAGGGGTTAAAGCATGAACATATTTGGGGAGCTCTTATTTCAGTCTATCACAGTCTGTATGTGGGGGATCAAGTAAAGATGTCTAAAAGGCAGTTGAGTTCAGGAGAAATTTGGCCTGTGAATTTAGATTTGAAGTCACAGGCAACTGTGTGCTTAAGTCATGAATGTGGCTATTACCAATGGGAAAAGTACAAAGAAATACTGAAATTTTGGGGTATACTATTACATAAGGGGTGGGCATATCAGGATTAGAATCAGCTTCATACATAGACACAGAAATAACAATGGTTTAAGAAGGAAGGTTTTTGTTTTTTTTGGCAGTACTGGGGTTTGAACTCAGGTCCTCATGCTTGCAAGGCAGATGCTTTAACACTTGAGCCACTCTGCCAGCTCAGAAGGAAATTTCTTAAACTGGTAAAGAAGTCTAGGCTAGTATGGCAGCTTCACTACACCACCAATGGCCAGACCTTTCCATCTTTCCATTCTGGTATCCTCAAGGGTACTACCAATCCAAGATTGCTGCCAGAGGAGCTCAGCCATCTATCACAGCTCCAGGTAGGAAAGCAGAAGTGGGAAAAGGACAGTCTTCTTGGCTGGGTCAGATCTTTTTAGAAAAGATTGCAGAAGTCCCACCAAACTGGGTTCCAATTGACTCATTGACTATACCTAGGGAAGCTGGACAACATTGTCTTTTATAGGTACATTATCACTGTGAAAAAAAAATCAAGGTCTGTTACTAAAAATGATCAGAATGGGTAATGAGTAGGCAAACTGCAGTCTGCAGGAGTGGACAAAAAGAAGCCTAAATGAGACTAAGGAGGAATGAAATAAATAGGAGAGGAACTAACGGTGGGGAGGTTGTGGCTGTTTTCTGAAGGGTACATCCTTGCCATTCTATGAACTCAAAAGTTGGATTTGGTTATGGCACCTGTTATGTAGAAGACCAAGGGTAAAGGCATTGGATCTCCACTGTCAAGATTTTGTGCTGGAGAAGCAGCTTGGGGGAGAGGTTAGGGTTAGGGATGCCATTACTTCAGCCAACAGGATACATGAGAAAAGTCTCATACCCTGCTTGTGTCCTCGTATATCTCATACAGGCTTTGGAGCTAACCTGCTTGATCAACTTGAGGCTGGAGAACAAGAAAAAAGTTAATCATACTCTTCAAATAGGGTATCTACAAAAGGAACCATGGATACATCATACATTTTGTTTTGGTGAATCTGAATCTTCATAGGACCTTGAGTTACAGTAAAAGAAGCCCTCATTCATGGCCTTATCTTGAGAGATACCAGCTTGGGTGGCAGTAAGGGATTGAAATGAGGAGACCCTTTCTGTCATTTCCCACTAAGCACTAGTTCTTTTAATAGCATAATCTAGTTTGATTCAGAAGACTTAAAATCTCTCCCACAAATCTCTTCCCATACCATTTCTAACCTGTGCACTGAGCAGATGGTTTGTTGGGCTGGCACAGCGATTTATTTTATTGTATCACAGATGCCCTGTTGGAAAATTATTTGAAGTGCTGATGTTCTAGAATCAAGTCTTTAGCAATATAATGACTTAATATTGTTCAAAACAAGTTAGCAAAGCACTGCTACAAGGGCCCTTCAGGTATCATGTGGCTGTGGCCTCTTGACAAATCTTTCTGGGAATGAGAACAGAAGTCGCAATCAACTTCCTAAACATTTCCCACTCTACACTGCCTCAAATGCATACACTCCCATCTCAATTTGTCTCCTTTCTCGCTGAGATTACCTTTAAGGTCCAGTTGATTGGGGCCGGCATATCCCAGTAAATAGGACAGTAAAAACCAGGCCTTTATCAGGTTACTGGAAAAATTATCCACACTTAAAAGATGAGAGTGTATGAAGATTAGGTGCCCATTTTATCTTTTGACCACAAGCCCCAATCCCCCTTAGAACTATTAAGGGAAATGGAGTTACTGAAGTTCATTCATTCCTGGTCCAGGTCACTGGACCCACAGCTGGATGGGTGAATTATTAGAATAAAATAAGTGCTGTGTCATGGGTATAACTCTCTAATCCTAGGCACGTCTCTCCCACTGAACCTCCTGTTTGCTCCACTTGGAAGAATTACCTCAGTGGGCATCCTTGTTCCTCCCTGCAATCTGCCCAACTGTTAAACAATTTGAAAAAACTAGTTCAAAAACAGCTAACATCTGAGTGCTTACTGAGTGCCAGGCAATGTGTCACATACATTTTCATATTTAATTCTGATCCAACAACCCTATGTAGCAATATAATGACTTAATATTGTTCAAAACAAGTTAGCAAAGCACTGCTACAAGGGCCCTTCAGGTATCATGTGGCTGTGGCCTCTTGACAAATCTTTCTGGGAATGAGAACAGAAGTCGCAATCAACTTCCTAAACATTTCCCACTCTACACTGCCTCAAATGCATACACTCCCATCTCAATTTGTCTCCTTTCTCGCTGAGATTACCTTTAAGGTCCAGTTGATTGGGGCCGGCATATCCCAGTAAATAGGACAGTAAAAACCAGGCCTTTATCAGGTTACTGGAAAAATTATCCACACTTAAAAGATGAGAGTGTATGAAGATTAGGTGCCCATTTTATCTTTTGACCACAAGCCCCAATCCCCCTTAGAACTATTAAGGGAAATGGAGTTACTGAAGTTCATTCATTCCTGGTCCAGGTCACTGGACCCACAGCTGGATGGGTGAATTATTAGAATAAAATAAGTGCTGTGTCATGGGTATAACTCTCTAATCCTAGGCACGTCTCTCCCACTGAACCTCCTGTTTGCTCCACTTGGAAGAATTACCTCAGTGGGCATCCTTGTTCCTCCCTGCAATCTGCCCAACTGTTAAACAATTTGAAAAAACTAGTTCAAAAACAGCTAACATCTGAGTGCTTACTGAGTGCCAGGCAATGTGTCACATACATTTTCATATTTAATTCTGATCCAACAACCCTATGTAGGTTAATATAATTGTTGTCAGTTTATAGATGGGGAAACTAAGGTACAAAGTGGTTAACATGCCTATGATTCTGCTAGGCACTGCCAGCGCAGGGTTCAGGCTTTTCAGTGTCTTCCTTGAACGTTCAGCAAGAAACACAGAAAGGTCTCATCTTACTGAGTTGGTAATATGCACCAACTCAGTGCATGTGACTTGAAAAATCTACTGGTTTCTCCTACAATTCCCAAAGTAGAAATACCTGTCATCTCTTGGTCTGAATGCTCTACACATGCCCAATTCTGGTAGGTACAGCTATTTCATTAAGCCAAATTAGAAAACTATTTCCAGAATTTATGCAGACAGTACATTTGTCTTGTTGAAGTGTGGCTCCTCATGCAAAGTTGCTGCTCTGAAAGGAAAGCAGGTGTGTAGCAGGAGTGTTAGGCTGACCATGCTGAAATGTGATACCTGGAGCTCCTATTGAACCACCTCTAAATTCAGAATAGTGCTCAAAGTGGAGGGTAAGGAATGACAAAAACCATTGTACCCAAGAAGTAGAGAATTCATATCTGAAATGGGAGCAAGGCCATGAGCTATGAGATGGTTTTAGAAGACACCCCAGACTAACAAGGTAATGCATCCAAGTGATCTTTGATAGTGACAGCCTCTTTACTCATCTATAATGCCAGGATGACACCTGTACCACGTACTTATGAGGTGGTGAGGATGAATGGAGATGTGAATGAACCTGTAACTACAGTTTGTGTTATGTGACTAGAATTTGGGAAAAACGTCTTTCTGAAACACACACTTGGATTACTAAAGTTATAGCTACATGTGCATAAAGGTTTTTATATTTGTTTCATTCAATGCAAATGTAAAACTAACTTAAAGCAAGGAAGGTGAGAAAACAAGCAGTCAAAGGTGTCAGATGTCAGAGATTATTAGTCAATAAATTTGACAATTTGGTTACTGCTAACCATAGAAGCAGTAAATTTTTAAAATTTTGTTTTTTATTTTTTGCAGGGGCAGGGATCATGATCATGCTCATGCTAGGCAAACACTCTACCACTGAGCCACAGCCCTGGCCCAGAAGTGATTATTTATTATGTGATTTTCAGGAAATTTGATATAAAGTTAATAAATTTTCACACCTGTCACTCAATGAATTTTTTGAAGTAAGGATTACTCCTATTTTCCAAATTTCAAAAATGAAGTTACTACCAAGGTTAGCAAAACAAAGCTCTACACCAAGGGCTGAAAACATTTCTTAAAAGTGCCGCACAGAAAAGATTTTAAGATTGTAGTCCATACAGTTTGTTACAAGAACTACATTTTTGTTTTGTTGGAGACAGGTCTTGCTATGTAGTGCCAGGAGTCACTACGTTGCCTTGGACTCACAATCCACCTGCCTTAGCTTCCTGGGATGACAGTATGTGCCTGTAATGCCCAGCTGTAACTACTAAATTTTAACGTAACATGAAAGCAGCCCTACACAGCATATACATGCACAAATTTGACTGTCAGAATAAAGTTTTACTTACAAAATCAGGCGTGTAGCTGTCTGGGCCTAACAGGCTATTATCTATTGACACACAAAGTATAATTTTTCTAGTTTCAGGCCCAGCATTCTCTACATTTTACCATATAATGAATGTGTCCACTGGTTCTTTCTTTATAATATTCACATTTTAATGTTTAAAAATGTTAAACTCAATGTCTAAATGTTTACATGCAGATTAGATATGGCCCCAATATGGAATGTAGTTGCATTTCTAGTGAGAGAAGGAACATATGCTTTTTTTGGTACTAGGGTTTGAACTCAGGGCCTCACACTTGCTAGGTTAGGTGCTCTACCAATTGAGCCACTCCCCCAGCACTTTAAAGAAAAAAAAGTACAATCGTTACTATTTACAGGGGAATTTGACTAAAACTGGTTCTGGTTTTAGCTATGCTGCTCTTCAGTTGTATGTGCCTAGCTCAGATTAACTTCACCTTTTATCTGTAAAATGACAAGTTAGATTGTAAGACATCTCCCTTAACAGCTAGTGTGGAGTCCATCACACCCTTTATAGCTTACAGCAATCTGTAGTGATTAAAGTGAATAGATACAATATAATGTCTCTAAAAGTAAAGTGAAGTGCAGGAAATGACCAAAAAGTGTGCCTCTAGCTACCATCAAAATGCCATTTAAAGTAAAATGCTGAATGTAATAGGTAAAACGTGGTAAAATTAGAGGTGACGTCAGCTTCAGTAATATGCTTGTAAAAATCCTAGTGTTACTCTAAACAAAATCCAGTGTTAGGTGGCTCTTGGAAAAAACACTTACTAAATTCATCTGACTTTCAATTTTGGTATCACTAACCTAGGCACCTCTAGTGAACTAGTAATAGGTGAGTTGTAGTGCTAACTTTGTCCCAGTTTCCTTTTTTTTTTTTTGGTGGTGGTAATGGGGCTTGAACTCAGGGCTTTACACTTGCTAGGCAGGCATTCTACCGACCACTTGAGTCAATATGCCAGCTAGTTTCCTTATTTCTAAGAGAAGATTCATCTTATAGCTAGAAGTCTTTTTTTTTTTTTTGCATTAATTACAGGATCATTTACATTGTACATCATTAGGAATATTTTACCTGAGTTTAACTGGCCTTTAGAATATGGTAGCTAAGGCCTGTGCCTATCTTAGCTGATGTAGGAGACATAGAAATAAAACTTAAAGCTGTAAAAAAAATTAACCCTAAATGATCACTTTTCTCTATCATTCCAAGGGTGGGAAAAAAAAGTCAACTCCCTTTCAGTTTCTCCCTCGTTAGTTCAGAACTGTCCCTTGTAAACTAACTGCTACCTAGTCTCTCAATACCACACACGAGGCGCTCTTCCCTGCCTCCTCACTGTCTCATGAAGACATGGATCTTACTTTGACCAGCATTGATTTACTTTGCCAGAAGCATATTTGGCATCATTGCTGAAGTTCACATCCTGGTCAAAGAAACTCTAGGGGTGAATTAGTAATGTGTTGTGTCAGTTCAGGCTGTCCTAGAGGACCAAGTTAACACAATCTAGTAATGTGACTGAATGAATCACTGCTGCACCTGGAGCAATTGTACTTTTTAACAACTTTAAGTTTTGCATCAGTCATTAAATCAAGCACAACCAAAAAAATCCTGTGATTTTTGCTTTTAATTATCTTAAGTCTTATGGGCACATAATTTATAATTTATTATTCCCTCAACTTTAATCCTCCTATCTAATGAGTTGGCAAAGAGCACCAGTACCAGTCACATACACAGTAACTCCACAGGCTTTTGTGCTTCCGAATAGCTGCTTAAAGACAATCCTGAATTACAACTTAGTCTGATTTAAAGAATTCAAAAGTCTAACTTGCTATTGTACCTCTCACATTCACTTTTAAAAGTATCTGAACTTACAGATCAACTACGAAATGTGAGAAATGTTAAATATTCTTTATTTGATATTATACATAAACCACACTAAAATGCCTTTTAGCAAGTAAAAGGCAGCATTTTAAATACAGGGAATTCTACTTAAATTGGTAGTAGTCAAGACCAAAATACAGACAGACATTGCTTCCTTATCTTCAGTGTTGCCTTTAACAGGCAAATGATCACAAACTGAAACATAGTGAGTCTTGCCTCGTTTTGAGATAGTGAAGGGAACTCCCCAGTATTTAAACATCACACAACCAACTATATAAATGTAAATATAAAACCAATTGTTACTAGGTTTTGAGATGGCGTTCCCCATCTGTGAAAAGCTGAATATTACTAATTAAGTCCAATCATATCTTTAGAAAGGGGAAACAGTGACAATATTTACTTAACTGGAATTACTTTTAAAAAAAAGACCGTATTTACTTAACTACAAGCCAATTTTCCTTAAATTAGGACTGTCCAACAAAAATATTCTGTCAGCCATTCATGATTTGCATTCTGGTGTTGTAAAATTAAATTATGGTACACATAAAAAGCCATGTGACATTTCTGTTTTGTAATAAATAAGGCAGTGGGTATTACTCATTGGTAGCCTTTTTGAGATAAGCTATCAAGTCTGCCCTTTCTCCCTTCTTCTTAATGCCGGCGAAGATCATTTTTGTTCCAGGGATGTACTTTTTGGGATTCTCCAAATACTCCATCAGTGTATCCTCTCCCCAGGTGATACCTAAACAGAAAGGGATGGATGGGTAAGTTTGTAATAGATCTCACACAATTTATGCTGTACCACTGATTTAGCATCAATCTCCCCTCTTACCTTTGTTCTTGTTGGCATCTGTGTAAGAAAACCCAGGGGCCTGACCTGTCTTACGCCCAAACAGACCATGGAGATTTGGCCCAGTCTTGTGCTTGCCTCCCTTTTCCACTGTGTGGCACTGGGCACACTTCTGAACAAAAATCTTCTTGCCTTTTTCAACATCACCCATCTTTAATTCTAAAAATGAAAGACCCAACAGTAATTTTTTCCTCAAGTAACAAATACAGTGTCAATCAACGATCACTCCAATTACTTTACTAACCCACTGCTAGAGAATGAATCTGGTTTTATTTAGTACAGTTGAAATACTCTTTCATACCAAAAACACCATTTAGGAGAACCTCCTTAAAAATGGATCTCTATGTGTGTATACATATAAAGTTAATGACCAAGTAAGCCAAGTTGGAACCTAGGTCAAACCTCAGTTCACAAGATGAGGTCAAGGTCAAAAGGAGTCACAAATCTGAACTGAATTGCAATTACATTAATCTCAAACACGGAAGTCCCAATGCTTACTAAACCCTACTTATTTATTTTTGGCACAACTTAAAGCCACTTCTGTCTAGATAAAACAAAGCACATCAATTTAAACAAGACACCCTGTGTCCTCCTGCACAGGTCACATGTGTAACTTAAAGCACTCTAACTTGCTTTGGTGTGGCTACAGGCTCTATGAGGAAGGGAAGGGACGGGACGGGACAGGGACATTCCCACCCTCCACCTCCGCGATCCCTGGGGTGACCAACAAGGTCATCCATCCAGGCCGCTTTCAAGGAGACTAACGAAGCCCACCCTCTGGGATGCCTAGAGAAGGATTAATAGGTGACGAAGAGAAGGGTGACCCCTTAATAGAGGAGCAACAGCTTTTGCTCTCTGCAGGAGAACTGAAGCGCGGTACTCGGCCCCACCAGGACGGCTTCCACCGTCCCTCAACACGGACACGGGAGAACCCGCTTCTTTGTCCGAGCGTCATCCAAGCCGCCTCCAGCCCTTGACCGAGTCGACACTACACCTCGTCAGGGTTCTGTACTTCTCAGGCCCGAGCCCATCAGGTTCTGGCTAGCCAGTCCCCGGCCCGCGCTCCCGGCCATTCCCGCCCGCGCGGGCGCCACTTGGAGATCCCAGGCGCCTGGCCCTCCCCCACCCAAGTACGCGCCTCCCCCCGTCCTGCGTCCCATGTGTTGAGGCTTCCAAGCCCCAAGCTCACCGCTCTTTTGTCGCTATCACGACGAAGGAAATGTCTCGAAAGCCGGACGCCCCGCTCTCTAGCCCAAGGACACGCCGGTCCGCACCTATGTACCGGTGTTGGTGCAACCGCACTTGCTCCGACCTTCTGCGGCATGACGTACGGCCGAGCCCGGCCGATACGCAATGACGTCACCGAATCTTATTGGCTTTGGCATCCGGGACCCGCGCTAGAGGGCTGCGCGCGCATGCCGGGTAGCAGGGTAGGGTGTACGTCGTGCGTGCCCTTCCGGTCGATGCTTCTCTTGCCCACCCCTTACGTCAGGCCCTGGGACGTTGGACGTCGAGGTGGTGCTGGGAGGGATGACATCACCCTCCGCCCTCCGTGAGCTTGCGTGTGCTGGCGTGGAGGGTGGAGCAGAAGATCTTGACGGGTTGAGGGCGTTATCTTGTTTGCTAAGGTAATCGCTTTCCGGTACAATGTTCTAAGGAGCTTTGAGGGGGTCAGACGGTCCCCACCCAGAGGAAGTCGCCGTAATTTTGACACACCTAGAGGTCTCCTGACTACCATTATGTCAGCAAGCGACCTTTACTCAGGCTTGGTCGTAACTTCCGTAGCTGGCGCCAACTGCACCCGGAGGGAGAGCCTGGCACCAGGAGTTCTGAGAGTTGGACCCGAGCTCTTGACCTTGGTCTTGTTTCACCTTTCATGTTACCTTACGTCACGTGCTTTCAGCTCTCCCCTCGATGGGCGTCCCAGGACTGGGAAAGGTGCTGCAGTGTTGGCAGAGAGGATTACAACTCTGGTCCCATACCTGCTGGCCTCTTTCCTGCTAATGTCTCATTCCTTCGTGTTTGTATGCAGAAAGGATAAGAAAGGTGTACGGGCAAGCGTTTAGGAAGAAACGTGATTAAGAAATTCTTGGAAATCTAGAGGATTTGCATCCTTTTTGGCCATACTAGAAATGTAGGTTTTATTACCACACCTTTCAGTTATACTTTCAAAACTAGCTCCCCTTCCTGACATGCTTAATTGCGAGGCACTCTTCTAGGTATCTGTAGTAAATCTGCACATTGGCATGGAGCTTACTGTTGGAGCTTACATTATAGCATTCTTCCACGCTCAACTTAAGCAATAGGTATTAGTAGGTTGACCTTAATTAACTGAGATCTCTTCCCAAATAGTGACCCTGTGATTTCTGCTCCAGACCATCCATCACCCTATATAACTGGAGTACAGTTGTTCCAGGACCCTCCCTGTCCTCCACCTTGGATACCAAAATACATGGATGCTCATAGGCCTCGAATATAAGCGCATATTCTTGCGTAAGTCTACATACATTCTCTATAAGTAGTCTTCAGATTACTTATAATATCTAGTACAATGTAAATGCTATGTAAGGGAATACTGTTGTATTGTTTAGGGAATATTGACAATAAAAAGTCTGAACACGTTTAGCATACATGCAGCCATTTAGGCCTAACTACATGATGCACTGTGAATTGAAACAGTGGATGTGGAACTCACAGATAGGGAGGTGAGACTGTATTTTTATTGTTTTGAACTGAGGCCTGACTTCAGTTCTCCTTTCTCTAGTACCACACACTGTTGCCACAGTCTTCCTATAAAAAACAGAAAGCATGACATTTATTCAAGATTTTTTGTGACTTTGAAGTGGACTAAGATACTGAGCATTTAGCAGCTAGGTAGAGTCCTTAAGTGGGCTTCTTTAGTAAAGTATCCAAATTTTTAAAAGACCTGACTTAGCAAAACCTTGCAAATTTAATGTGTCCTTAAGAAGCCAAGTCCTGATATTGCCACCCATACTCCTCCAAGGAAGATATGGTCCTTTCAATAATTGTGGCTGGGCATGGTGATGCATAGCTATAATCCCAGCCATGTGGGAGGTGTAGGTAGGAAGACTGGGGTCTGAGGTCGGCCCTGGGCAAAAACACAAGACCCAATCTGAAAAATAACTGAAGCAAAAAGGGCTGGGGACATGGTTCAAGAGTTAAGAGTATTTACCTAGTAAGTAAGAGGCCCTGAGTTCTAACCCCAGTACCGCCAAAAAAATTTAGGTAATTGTTTATTAAAATCTTTTGTGTTTCTGGTATCAGAAATTACTAGTCTTTGTTCATAAAGTAGTTAACTGATGACAAGGTTTCAAGAAGCTGATACTGCAGATCATGTAGGTATACCAGTAAATCAGATGAATGGATTGACATTTTAAATTTATTCCCATGAGGAAGAGAATAGAGAACAGACATTTCTAAGCCAGATACAATGGCTTACATGTGTAATCCCGGCTACTTGGGAGGCAGAGATTGGGAGGATGGTGATTTGAGGCAGCACAGGCAAGAAGTTAGTGAGACTCCAGCTCAATAAATAAACTGGGCATGGTGGTACAAAGCTATAATCCCAGCTATGTGGGGTACATAGGTAAGAACTGTGGTCTGAGGCCAGCCCCAACAAACATGCAAGACCCTATCTAAAAAAATAACTAAAAGAAAAGGGCTGGAGGCATGGCTGAAATGGTAGAGCACAAGGCCCTGAGTTCAAACCCCTTTATTGTAAAGGAAAAGTTCTTGAAATTAAAAGTGCTACTCCACACTGTGGTGAACACAGGGATGGTAAAGTGAAACAGCCTTATTGTTTATGGAGAAAGTTTTAGTGGTCGAGATAGCACAAAGCAGCCACAACCTTCCTTTAAGCCAAAGCCTAGACCAGAGCCAAGCCCTAGCTCTTTTCAATTCTGTGAAGATTGAGGGAGGTGAAACTGCAAGAGACACCTGAAGCTAGTAGACATCATGAGGTTTAAGGAATAAAGCTGTCTCCCTAACAATCATACAAGGCAAAGTCGCAAGTGCTGATGAAGCTGCAGCAGGTTATCCAGATGTGGCTGTGGTAATTGATTAAGTTGGCTACCCTAAGCAACAGATTTCCAGCGCAGATGAGACACTTTTCTGTTGTTAGATGCCATCAAGGACTTTCAAAGTTAAGAGAGAAGTCAGTGCTTGGTTTCAAACGTTCAAAAGACAGGCTGAATCTCTCTTTAAGGGATAATGTAGCTGACAGCTTTAAGTTGAAGCCAATGTTCATTGGCCATTCTGAAAATCACACAGTCCTTATGAATTATACTAAATTGACACTGTGGTCTATAAGTGGAAAAACAAAGCCTGAATGACAGTACATTCTGTTTACAAGATGGTTTACCAACTATTTTAAACCCACTGTTGAGATCTGCTCAGACAAAACACATTCCTTTCAAAATACGTTTATTGACAATGCATGTGGTTTCCTAAGACCTCTGACGGAGATGTACAAGTGAGGTCAGTGTTTTGATGCCTGCTTACACAGCATCCATTCTCCAGCCCATGGATAAAGGAGTCATTTCAACTTTAAGTCTTACCATTTAACAATACATTTTGTAAGGTGACATCTGTTGTAGACAGCAATTCCTCTCATGGATCTAGGCAAAGGAAATTGAAAATCTTCTGGAAAATATCCACCATTCTATATGTCATTAAGGACATTCATGATTCATGGGATATAAAATAGTGATATTAACAGGAGTTTGGAAGAGGTTGAGTCCACCCTTCATGGATGACTTTCTGGGGTTAAAGACTTCAGTGGATGAAATAATCACAGATGTAGGTAAAAGTAGCACAAGAACTAAAATTAGAGGTGGAGCTCGAAGATGCAACTGAATTATTGTTATGTCATGATAAAACTTGTTTCTTTAGATGGAATCCACTGGTGAAGATGCTGTGAACATAATTGATATGACATCAAAAGATTGAGACTAGTATATTTATTTGGTGAAGCAATGGCAGGGTTTGAGAGGATTGACTCTGATTTTGAAAGAAGTTCTACTGTGAGTACAATGTTATCAAACAACATTGCATGCTACAGAGAAGTCCTTCATGAAAGGAAGTCAATTAGTGCAGCAGACTTCACTGTTGGTTTAAGAAATTGTCACAGCCACCCCACCTTAAGTAACCACCACCTTGACCCGTCAGTAGTCATCAGCACTGTGGTAAGACGTTCTGCCAGCAAAAAGATTGTAATTGTGAAGGCTCAGATGATTATTATTCATATATTATTTTTAATTAAGGAATTTACATTGTTTTTAAAGGCATATTGCTATTGCACTGGTAGACTACAGTATGGTGTAAATACAGCTTTTTATGCATTGGGAAACCAAAAAAAATGTGTGGATTGCTTTATTACGATATTCATTTTGTTGTGGTGGTCTGGAACCAAACCTGCAATATTTCCATGGTATATCTATTTAAGACAAATACTTTAAAATGGGATTTTTACAAACTCAAATGTTTGCTCTTTTAAGAGATATATGTAAGAATAAGTTTGAAAGTAAAAGAATGGCTTAGTAGATAAAACATCTGGTCAGAAAGGGAAAAAGCAATAAAAATCCATAAGAAAGCCTGGTGCTGGTGTCATGTCTGTAATCCTAGCTACTAAGGAGGCAAAGATCACGAGGATTGAGGTTTGAAGCCAGCCTGGGAAAATAGTTTGTGAGACTGTATCTTGGAAAAAACCCTCCACAAAAAAGGGTCAACACCTTCATGCAGTGGCTCAAGGTGTAGACCCTGAGTTCAAGTCCTAGTGCTGCAAAAAAAAAAAAAAAATCCATTAAGGAAAATAAGAGGGGAATGTGAAAAGTCTCATAAACAATGAAAAGATAAGGAAGGTGCATTATTACCCCTCAAATCCATAGGCAACAAAAGCAAAAATGAACAAATGGGATTATACAAAACTAGGAAGTTTATGCACAGCAAAGGAAACAACAGAGAGAAGAGACAATCCACAGAATGGGAGAAAGTATTTGCAAAGGATACATCTGATAAGGGGTTAATATCCAAAATTTGTAAGGAACTCAACTTAGTAGCAAGAACATAACTTGGTTTAAAAAAGGGGCAAAGGAACTAAATATTTCTCAAAAGAAAACACATATCAGGCATGTATATGAAAAAATTCTCATCACTATTGTCAGGGAAATGCAAATTGAAAACTCAAGTAGATGCCACCTCCCATCTCTTAGAATGGCTATTATCAAAACAGTGGAAGATAATAAGCTTGTCAAGGATGTGGACAAACTCACCATGTTGGTGAGAGTGTAAACTGATACAGCCATTATGGAAAGCAGTAGGGAGGTTCCTCACAAAATTCAAAATACGATTCAGCAATTCAAAAGGAACTGAAACCTGCATATGTATGAGATGCCAAATTCCTGTGTTCATTGCAGCATTATTCATCATAGCCAAGATACAGAATCAACTTAAGTGCCATAAACATGCATGGATAAAGAAAATGTGGTATATACACACAATGGAATACTATTTGGCCATGCAGGAATGAAATCCTGTTATTTGCATCAATGTAGATGAACCTGGAGGTGTTACATGTTAAGTGAAGTAAGTCAGACACAGAAAGACAAACTCTACATGACCTCTCGTGGAATCCAACAAAGTTGAACTCAAAGAAGTAGAGAACAGAATGGTGATTGTGAGGGTTAAGGTGATATTGGTCAAAGGATTCAAAATTTTAGTGAGAAGGAATACATTCAAGAGATTATTGGGCTAGAGAAGTGGCTAAATGGTACAGTACCTGCCTAGCAAGTGGAGGCAGTCCAATCCTGGGTATACCACCAAAAAAAAAAAAAAAAAAAAAATCTATTCAACAACATGCTGATTGTAGTTAATAACAAACTATTATATTCTTTTTTTCAAGTGCTGTGGATCAAACCCAGGGCCTACCTAGCACATGTTAGGCAAGTACTCCACTATTGAGTTATATCCTTAGCCCTTGGTTTTTTGAGACAGGGTCTCACTATGTTACCATTGCATTTTTCGTCTTCAAAGGTGACATTAACACCTGTATCTCCTCTTTACTCCCATTCTGACTCTTGAATTTCTTTTATTTGGGAGCAGGAGTTCAAGATCCTTCCACTAGGCCCTATCTTACTTCATGGGTTAGAAAGCCAATCCAGGGATTCTTCCAACTGCTAAGTTTATTCCAACCACACTCAACAACTGGGGAAATAACCACAGTGTGCCTGTGGTCCTATTGGCTCCACCAAGAGGCATACTTGGGTAAAATCCTCAAAACCTCCTCTGAGGGGTGGATCACCGTGGTCTTCTTAATGCTCATCAGAGTTAAGAATAGGACTGGCTTTCTCTTGAGAGTGTTGAAGAGGATAACTGTGATGTCTGAAGAAATGCTGCACCACTCCTGCGTGGTGGTGGGTGAACAGTTAGAATGTAATTCTGCATCCCTGCAACCCAAGGAAAAATGTGTGACTAAAACCCCAAGCTCCTATACTAGAGTTGTATCTTCTAAAGTTTGTTCTTTGGAACTCAGGTTCAATGATATGTTCTATGATAAAAGGGTCAAATTAGTTTAAGAAATGCATATCCCACATCCCCCATCGCTTGGACATTACTAAGTCTACTACATATTTTTGTTGATATTTTGGGGGTGTTGGGGATCAAACCCAGGACTTTTGTGCATGCTAGGCAAAGGGCTGAGATATACCCTTTGCCCTGTTATTACATGTTAAAGGAATTAAGTCATATGATTGACTTTGTTACCTTTCATTTTCTTCAATATTATTTCACCATGTAAATTTTTGTCCCCCAATATCTTATATAACTAGTGCTGTAAATACAGTTTGGAAAAAAAAATATATATATATATATAAAAATTTTTTTTTTTTTTGCAGTACTGGGGTTTGAACTCAGGGCTTCCCACTTGCTAGGCATGTGCTCTACCACGTGAGCCACTCTGCCAGCCCCCAATACTTAAATTTGTCATGAGTTTTCTATGATAAACTATGTTAAAAATGTACCTCTTGATACATGAAATGCATTGACTAACATAGGGAAGTTATCTAAATTCTTGGTGAACACTTTCCAAGTATGATGATGTTGGCCTCCAGGAATCACCAGTTAACTAATTAAAGCCATTGCCAGATCTTCACAATAAAATAATTTTGTCTGCAAAGTAAAATTTTCTCTATCTGAAGACTAAAGACAAGGCGACATTTCACCTGTAAAGTGTACATGCAGAGCATTTTGGATTTCATCATTTCCATTAACTTGTTTGTCCACATGCTTATATAAAATACAGTGGTAAGTGTGTAAAGCGACCAATCCCTCAATTAACTGGGGATTTGAGTTTTACTTTTTTTGCCTAATGTTATTTTCTGCAGTTACATAAAGGGACAGCGTTCACATTTATTTTATTAAGGTACTATAGATTGTGTAGACATCTGTCCATTGAGTTTTTCTCAGCTCTTCATTTCTTATAAAATGATGTAAGATTTGTTGCACCCATTGATTTTCATGATTTTGAAGAACTTTATAGAATGTAATTTGAAGATGAGACTATAGACTATAAATACTTCTGGTTCTAATATTTTATTGACAAGTTTTTAAAGTTTTCTAGAAGTTGGAAGCACACCTTTGTCTGGGTTCCTCTGACCAGATCCTAACTTAAATTCCTGAAAACATAAACCTCATTAGCAAGATTATTATGGCTTAATCTAGAAATGGAATCCAGCAAAATGAAGGAAATTCTGTTATATTTTTTTCTTTTTTTGTAATTGGCTGGGTTTTAAAGGGAAGAAGAAATATTTCAATTATAGAAATAATAGGAATTATGGCCATAGAATTGATGTTTCATTCCTGAATGCACTTTATCCCTGAGGTCTTTGTGGTCTTCCAGAACTGAATTATGGAAACGATTTTGCGCATTAGTTTTTGAAAAAGAGTTCTTAAGATCCAGCAAGTTGGTATGAGGCTTGGCCACTCCTGCTCTAGGAATCCAATCCACAATAGGTCTTGTTTCTTCGTTGTTTTCCAAGTTCAAGTTCAACTTTTCTTCTGGCTTACTTAAAAAATGTTCTAAAGTGAAAGCATCAATATGTGGTTTATTTTGTAAAATACTAGACTTATTAAGGCTAATAGAGTTTTGACACGTAGCATATGGATCACGTATGGAAGATTTAAAATGTTCATAGTGAATGTAGTGGTTTGATTTACAGTAAGGTAAGGGTGGGGGTTTTAATAACAGCTGTCTCCAGTACAAATCATCTGTCTTTTTAGTATCTGTGATTTTTGGAAGTGATTTTATGTCATAAACAGTATTCAGATCTTTGGATGAGTCACAAGATGGGAGCGCATAAGTAGACAACAGGTCTTGTTCTTTAATCTTCTCTTCGATATTTTGATTTTTATGAGTCATGCCAGACAGTGTGTTATCTTTTAGTGCCATCATTTCTGTAGAACTGGGTATGAAGGTATGAAAAGTACATAAAACTCTAGGAGTACAATCTGGGCAGGAAGCTGTTCCTTGCTGGACAATAGCCTCTAGAGGACGTCGGTTCTGAATAAGTCGGGCAATTCGCCCTTCCAAGGGTCGGGAGGGTTTTAAGACAGGATGGAATTTTTCTTGCTATAATGATGGAATAAAAATGAGAAAATAAAAATGGCATTGTAAGGATATTGCCATGAACAGTAGGTCAATAGTCACACTCATTTTTACTGTCTCACTAAACATGAGATGGGTGGAGGAGTGCACATTTGCAAAGTTCTTTGATATTTATTTAAAGACTTTGAAATTTGGGCCCAAATAAACACATTTTTCTCCTTTACTGGTTTTAAATGATATGGAAAGGGCATATTTTTTATTTGGCTATAGAGAAACACTTCTATGTGAGAACTCGTGCTTTCAAATTTTCAAAGACATACAGGAATCACTGGAATAAAACATATAGCCATCACCAACAGATGGTACTAGATGTTATGTGTAGTTATTTAAGTCTCAGCCAATTGTATTAGATCAGGCAAGGGTCTTAAACCTTGGATGAATCAGAATGACTTTTTGAGCTGGCAGAAAGTGAAATTCCTAAACTTAGTTGTCTAAAATTGTGAGTCAGAAGGTCTGCAGTAAGGCCAGGAACCTGAATTTTTTTTTGAGGGGAGATAGGCAGGGTGCTGGGGAATAAACCCAGGGCTTCATGCATGCTGAGCATGCACTCTACTACTTAGCTGTACTTCACAACCAGGGATCTGGATTTTAACAAGCATTTCAGGTACCGTTAAGGCTGATGACATGCCATGCTTTCAGAAGCACTGGTCTGAGGTATTACGTGCTTGCTTATATTTTTATTTATTTATGCTGAGGGTTGAACCCCGGACCTTATGCATGCTAATGTATGTACTCTACCATTAAGCTACACCTCCATCCATCTATGCTTCTTCTTGAGATATTGTATAACTATTATAAACTCAACCATGTGTGGAAATTGCAAAAATTAGCAAGTATATTCAGAGTGCTATTAATAGAGATATGTCTGGTTGGAGGAGGAGGGAAGAATTGACTTGGAAGGGCATGAGGGAACTTTCTGGAATGATAATAGTATTCTGTATCATCATGGGGTATGAGTTACAAAAGTATATGCACTGGTCAAATTCAGTGAAAATACACTTAAGATTTGTGCAATTTCAATGAATGTGTATTTTACCTTAAAAGAAACAAAATGCAAACAAATTTTGAAGTTTGGCTAGTGATTTGCAAATGTGTAGTGATGAGTATATGAATGTCTATGATCTAGTCTAAAATTTATAAAAAAATATTGATGGATGGTTAGAGGGAAGGAACGATGGATAGACTATGATAGAATTAGCATAATAAAGTATTAAAGGAACAATCTACATAGTGAGTATATTGGTGTTGACTGTAAAATTCCTAAACTTTTCTGTATGTTTGAAAATTTTTATAAAGTGTTTGAGAGAAAACTTAAAGACAATATATGTATGATGAAGATGGAATTGACAGAAGATAATAAAAATGAGAGTGATGAGAAAATAACAGTATCTTAGACTTAATAGGATCATTCTTTTAGAACTTAATCTGTTCATACTTAGAGGAATTTCCATATTGAGTCATTAACAAATTGCTGTATCCTTTAGCTGAAAGTTTGAGTAAATATATGGAAAAAAAAGAAAAACCCCTGTTCTGTGACATGCTTTGTTACATTTGTCAGTAAATAAAAAAGATGAAGTTTATCATAGCAGATTTTAATAGTATTCCCTTATACAAGAAGCAGCTTTTAGTGTTTTATTTTATTCTATACATACAAAAATTTTTCATACCTATTTTTAGTCATCACTAAAACATGCTTTCCCAGCATCTGTTGTTTGTGTGGTACACACTCAACAAGTGTCAAAGTGTGTATATAATCTTTTCTAATGATGGAGTGTCCATTGCAAGTGAAAACTCAAAACAAATGAAAAACTCTTAAGCAAATAGTAAAGTGAAGTCTAAGGATCCATTAATGTGATTTTACATCACATAAGGAAATGCTGAAGCTAATGTAAAATGAATGTGCTCAGCTTATTCTAAACAGAGTTAATACTGAAATAATCTTACAGTTGTCTTTTATGTGTCTTTCCGCAGCTTATATCTTTGAAAATATTTTGTTTTCAAAGTTCATAGTTGTAGAGGATAAAAGTCTCTCATAAAACATTATATGCATACTGTTAGGTCATTTAATTTCATTTACATAATTAAGCGAATAGATTATAGCTTTTGTTACTAAAGGGCTCCATCATTTCTTTCAGGCCATTTCATATAATCAGTTAAGAAGTCTCTATTGATACAGGCAGAGAATTTATTGGCTTTTGATTATAATTCAGCCAACTCTCAATTATTATGAGTATCAGGAAGAAGTCTTTACCACTTCAAAAGCAATGGAAATCTCGAAGATATACAAAGACTCAGGATTTATTAAGAACCTCAAATTACTAGATAAGCTCTATTCTTTTATAAACCAATTTCTCTGTAACTTATTTTAATAATATTGTCACAGTAGAAAATATGTTTAAAAATAGAATTGTGAAGAAAAGAAATTTTGTTTTTCCATATCGTGGCCAAGGGTATTCAAACCAGTTCCAATCAATTCATAAATAACTTCTAAAATAACTTAGATATTCTTTGTTAGGTTGGCTCCCACTACTCATGACACAAAAAGTGGGCAAAGCAAGAAGGAGCCCAACACCTGGATATTCTCCCCTTAAATAAATGAGAGTTGACTGCAGTTACTTACAGGCTGTGGGTCAAATCCTATCTGTCCAGTTAGCTCTGCTATCTCCTTTTCATGGTAATCATCCAGTTCAAGAGGGTTCATGGGCCCCAGACCTTAATGGAAACACTGTCTTATTATTTTGGTAAAGTAAATAAAAAATGAGAATTAAATTACCCTTTAGAGGAAAACTTACCCATTCCCTTTGTAATACAATTAGAACTAATAAAATGAAAATAACTTCTCAACTATCCATTAAGAGATGGATAGCTCTATTAGTACTTAGATTGAGAAATGGGAAAACGTTAGAAGTTGAAAACTTGTGATGGTATTCATTAAATACTCCAATTTTGTTCTAATTTTTACTTGTATTAACACGAACTCATACCTGTAAAATCATGAGTATATGAAGTGATCCAGTGGGACTTCTCAAGATTTCTTTGTATGTTGGCTTCTTTTACAGAGTTAAGAGAATCCCATGAATTTAAAGAAGTGTTTGGAACATAGGTCTTAGGAGGTTTTGGGTAGAATATTGGCTTATTTTTCTCAGCACATTTAGGAAACTAGAATATAAACATAAAGATTATTGCTGTTGAGGTCATCTAGTAGAATAAGGGCTGATTCACTGTCCCAGCAAGAGAAGGATAAAGGAAATACTAAGATGAAGTAAGACATTTTTCTTCTTCATCAATTACTAATATTCAAAGCAGGCTGTAACTATAACCATACTTAGAATTAAACACAATAGTTCCTCAAAGAAATGGTAAAATCTTTTCTAAATGTCTCTGATAACATACTGGAGAACTGTCCCTGAATACTCTACCTATAGTGAAATTTTATTAGAGATACAATTTTTTTTTTTTTTTTGGTACTGAGGTTTGACCCAGGGCCTCACACTTGCTAGGCAGGTCCTCTACCACTTGAGGCACTCTGCCAGCCCTTTTTTGTGTTTGTTATTTTTAAGTTAGGATCTGGTGAACTACTTGGCCAGGATGGCTTTGAACCAAGAGCCTCCTGATCTCTGCCTCCTGAATAGCTAGGATTACAGATCTTAGCCACCAGCACCTAGCCTAGAAATACCTTTCCTGCCCTCCCTGAAATGAAACCCTATGATGTCGTTCATGAATTTCTGATGAAGCTGAAGTCACTCAAACACAATTTTCATTCTTCAAATATAACTATTTTGTAATAGAATGCATGTAAACATGAAGAATGAGTTTCATTGCAGTCTTTTAGTTACCTAACAATTCACTTTTTCTGAGACTGATGATAGTAAATATTTCCTGAGCAACTATATGTATGCACCAATGGTAGGAAATAAGGATGGATCAGAAACAGATTCTGGGGAGGGTTTGGCGGGGGAGAGGTGGTGCAAACAATGTATTCACATGTGAGTAAATGTAAGAACAATAAAATAAAGTTAAAAAAAAAAAAGAAAGAAACAGATTCTACCATCCAGGAGCATCCTGGCTTGTAGAGGAGAGATGGTATGAACATAAATGACTATAAAAGAGGTTAAGACAAAATTGTTTGGAAGTTCACAGGAGGGAGAGATTGATTCCAACTAAATGGAGAAGTAGGGCTGGGAGTGGAGCAAGAAGAAAGAAGAGTCCATGTTATGTCATACCACAGGAACTGGGCCTTATATGGTAATACAGAGAGGTGGAGAATAAAGAACAGTAGAAGCAGATGCATGGATACTAACACATCTTGAATATTGTGCTACTTGTACTCACAGCCATGCCTACCCTTAACATCTTCAGAGCCTAGTCTAAAGTACAAATGGAAGCCTATATTCCATTTGTCTAATTAGTATAATTTAAATCAAACAAACTGACAAAATATGTTCTATTTTTCTACTTTGACACAAAACCTTTGTAACAACCTGGAAAGTCAGGTTCAAGTTTAGACTTCTTTGGCCACTATGAGTTCTGCTCTCAGAAAGAGCCAGCTGCTGCCCCTGGCCTCAGTTCCCCTTATTGCTCTCATCTATCTGCTCTAAACTCTCATCACCCCCATTTCCAACCAACAGCATCCATGGCCATCTTTATGGCCTGCTACAGACTTGGCAACACCGTTAACCCTAGGGAGAATAGACCTGAGGAAGGGTCCCTAGGATGCCCAAAGACTGTGTTCAAAGCCATTTGGATAGAGAATTCTGTGGTCCAAGATCATGGTAATGTGGAGTGGGAAACAGGCGCTCCATATGGATAGATCCTTTTGACCCATAAAGTTCCTGCTTCACAGGGAGGGGTACCTCAAGAGTAGGGCCAGAGAAGGGCCCTCTAAAATTCCTAGGCCTAAAGGTGATACCCACTTTACATAAGTAGTATACTCATGGTAAAGGGCATTTGGAAATCTGTCTCAACAAGTATTAAATAGCTACCCTCTACACATTAACAAATATATGGGTTGCTTATTCAGGGGTAAAGAAAGCCTTCTTTGTTCCCCTATCTCTTTCATTATTTGAAGAGTCAGCTTACTTGAAATAAGGATTTTTTTCAAATACTGTTATAATGGGTTGGATTAATCTTGCACCTTACACTGGTCACCTACTGAAATGCAGTCTAGGGCACAGGAAAAAAAAATGGAAATGTGAAATTTAGTGTAGCCTACACTGTCTTGAGAAGGGAAACATTTAAGAGCCAGGAAACATTTGAGAGTGGGGAGCTGGTCAATTTTTAGTATGTTATGGTGATGTTATTCTTAGAGGCTAGTGAGAAAGGAGCTGGTGGCAATCATCCACATAGTAGGTGTTTACTGGTGAAGTATACTATGACCAGGGTGAGTCTGTGTCTCACATAGATGGTAAGTACAAGGCAAGAAGGAAGTCTAGTTCCTGACATGTTAGTTTCTGGTGGTACTCCAGTCTGTAAAGGAGTGATGTTAATTGTTTTCAATTTGGAATACATTCATAGAGGAACAGTGTTATATAAGTTGTGGTTACGTTTCCAGCATAGCCCATGGAAGCTCAATATTAATACATGTAGTTCAATATTAATAAACACTGCATGCAAAACTATATGCAAAGTTCTGAGGGCTCTGTGCTAAGCATAGATCACCACAAATCACTAAAATATCAGAAAAATCATACAGCTGTCATGTATTAAATGAAATTTAAGAATAATTATTTTTGTTTTGTTTTAGTCTTGAATGATGGGGTTTACCCAGGTTTAACAGGAGAGCAAAAAGGCTCATTCTGGAGACCATATTGCCCTTTGGAGAGAATTTAGCATTTGGACACTAGTTCTTTGTTGTATCCCATTTCACTTATAATTATATTGTATTAGCACCATTTTTACACTAAGAAGTTATGATTAGCAACTTTGTTCATTTACATATGGAATGAAGAGAAAGACAGAGGGAGAAGAGACTGGCATCAATTTAGGATGTAGGAAGAAAGGGCTGAGGGAGTAGAGTATGCAGGATTGGGAAGATCACTGCCTGAGATGGAGTGAGGGAAATGAGGGTGTGAGATGGGAGATGGGGAGCATGGGTGGTGGGAAAAGTGAGTGTGCCTGTATGTTTTCCATTTGGATACCCTGGGGGGTCACTGGGATTGAGCAGCAGGAGAGGTGGCAGCAATGGAGAGGTTCACTGTGAGTATCCACTTATTTGATGACACTTTTTCTAAGGAGGTGCTCACATGCTCACCAAATTCATTATGGCCATTTGAGGATAAGTTTGGTTTAAGAATGCTGTCATGGAGAGATAACTCATTCTCAGGAATGAGGATGCTAGGAATGATGAATGTTTTAGACAGGAACAATGGCTCAACTCCTTTGTAGGGTAATAGAAGTGAGCTATCTTTCAAAGAGAGGCCAAGGATCTATCCAGATATTTAGGTTTAAGGAAAAATAGGTTGTAATGAACTTTGTGTTAATAAATAGGCTCAGCTAGGCTTTGAAAAATTTTTTTTAAAGCATTTAAAATAGTCTAAGGTTAGGGAAGTTTATTGTACCTGCCTCTAGGATTACATCTTATCTTACTGAAAAGATGATTAAGGTAGATTTCATCCTAAAGATTATTTTCATATCACAAAAGCTAAGACCAATACCCCTGTTCTTGAGAAATAGAGTGAAAGTCTTCATCTACTTCAGCAAATAATGATATAAATAGCCCAGAAGAGTCAAATATTAAAACCTATTTTTGTTTGCCAAAAATAAAAGGAAAAGGAATGTATGATTGGCTGGTAATGATTCAGATGGTCAGTGAGAAAAGATCTCACTGAAGAGAGTGGTAGTCAGAGAATGGCATCTATATAAAGTAGATGTGGTAGAAAGTTGAGGACAGTGGTCTGTATGGAGTGTAGTGGAGAAAAATGGGCCAGGCCAAAAACAAAACCAAAGGGCAGCCCTGGCTCTGGGTGGGAAAGAGGTACCTAGAGCTCTGTGAATCTTGAAGGTACAGGCTTCATACATGTGAAAGCATAAGGGCAAAATGACAAAATAGTCTGTTAAAATTAAACCCCAGCACTTAAATCTTAAAAGGTTAAATGCTCTTATTTGGAATAGTCTACTTTCCAAAATTATCCATTTTTAAATGATGCTAGATAAACAGGATATTATTATTATGTTTTTTTCTTTTATTATTCATATGTGCATACAAGGCTTGGTTCATTTCTCCCCCCTGCCCCCACCCCCTCCCTTACCACCCACTCCACCCCCTCCCTCTCCACCCCACCCCCTCAATACTCAGCAGAAACTATTTTGCCCTTATTTCTAATTTTGTTGTAGAGAGAGTATAAGCAATAACAGGAAGGGACAAGGGTTTTTTTGCTGGTTGAGATAAGGATAGCTATACAGGGTATTGACTCACATTGATTTCCTGTGCGTGGGTGTTACCTTCTAGGTTAATTCTTTTTGATCCAACCTTTTCTCTAGTACCTGTTCCCCTTTTCCTATTGGCCTCAGTTGCATTTAAGGTATCTGCTTTAGTTTCTCTGCGTTAAGGGCAACAAATGCTAGCTAATTTTTTAGGTTTCTTACCTATCCTCACCCCTTCCTTGTGTGCTCTCGCTTTTATCATGTGCTCATAGTCTAATCCCATTGTTGTGTTTGCCCTTGATCTAATGTCCACATATGAGGGAGAACATACGATTTTTGGTCTTTTGGGCCAGGCTAACCTCACTCAGAATGATGTTCTCCAATTCCATCCATTTACCAGCGAATGATAACATTTCATTCTTCTTCATGGCTGCATAAAATTCCATTGTGTATAGATACCACATTTTCTTAATCCAGTTGTCAGTGGTGGGACATCTTGGCTGTTTCCATAACTTGGCTATTGTGAATAGTGCCGCAATAAACATGGGTGTGCAGGTGCCTCTGGAGTAACCTGTGTCACAGTCTTTTGGGTATATCCCCAAGAGTGGTATTACTGGATCAAATGGTAGATCGATGTCTAGCTTTTTAAGTAGCCTCCAAATTTTTTTCCAGAGTGGTTGTACTAGTCTATATCCCCACCAACAGTGTAAGAGGGTTTCTTTTTCCCCGCATCCTCGCCAACACCTGTTGGTGGTGGTTCAACAGGATATTATAAATCACTAGAGTAATAATGCTGCAGCAACTAATATTTTTTGAACTTACAATGCACTGATATTGTGCTGGGGGTTTTTACATGCATTTCTTCATCAGGACAGCCCTAACAAGTGGATTTTATTATAATTCCTGTTTTATCTATTAGGATATTGAGGTATTAAAGGATTAAGTATATTATCCAAGTAATAGAGGTGGTAAGTTTTAGAGCCAGGGGCTGATCCAATTTAAAATTCACCCTCTTTACTAACATATATATATATGTTTAAAAATACATACATGTAATATATAAATAATATATATAATATATGTATATACAAACTGGGGTTTAAACTCAGGGCCTACACCTTGAGCCACTCCACCAGCCCTTTTTTGTGCTGGATATTTTCGAGATAGGTCTCAAGAACTATTTGCCTGGGTTGGCTTTGAATTATTATCCTCCTGATCAGCTAGGATTACAGGTATGAGTCACCAGTGCCTGGCTTCTTTACTAATATTTTATTCATATTTTCTTATTAGCTTAGATGGAAAATATTAAATACAGTTCCTGGAGTTTTCTCTTTTGTACCTAGGTAACAAATGTTATTAACTGATTATCAGATCATTGTGATCCTTCTTCCTTCTTTGGGTATGAGGTGGAATAGGAGAAGAGAGAAGACTATTAGTCTGTAAATATGAGTTACAAGTTCTTGACCAAGCATTCTTGCTATGGGTCCTACCCTGAGAGAATGGTTTAATGGATATGGGGTATCCATAAAAACCCATGGAACCTGGGTTTTTAAAAGCACCCCAAGTGATGTGTAGCTGAGGTTTGAGAGTACTGTTTTAGCAATAAGAAAGAAAGATCAATTATATGCATATATATGTGTATTTTATATATATATGTGTATATATATAAGTCCTTCTTTAACAAAAATAAAATACTTCAGAGAAAGTTGAAGAGTCTTTGATGACTCTCCCCAACCAAATGGTAAAAGGCAGGTGAACAGGAGGATAGTACAAGGTATAATCCTAAAATATGAAATAAAAACATAAAAAATAAAAATAATGAGCCATGAGGTACTGAGCTATCTAGCTCAGTATCAATTTTTATTTCTTTGTGCAATGCAACACTTGATGAGGGATGAGTCAGAAGAATGACTGAAAAGTTGAAAAAATAAAGCCAGTTAGAGCATAAAAGACCACGAATAGCCAAGGCAATACTGAGTAAAAAGAGCAACGCTGGAGGTATCACAATACCCGACTTCAAACTATACTACAGAGCCATAGGAATAAAAACAGCATGGTACTGGCACAAAAACAGACACGAAGAGTGGAACAGAATAAAGGACCCAGATATGAATCCACACAACTATGCTCACCTACGCTTCAACAAAGGTGCCAAAAACATATGATGGAGAAAACATAGCCTCTAAAACAAATGTTGCTGGAAAAAGTGGTTATCTGCCTGCAGAAAACTGAAACTAGATCCATGCCTATCATCCTGTACTAGTATCAACTCTAGTCAATTAGGACTTTAATATCAGAACTGAAACCTTAAAGCTAGTACAGGAAAGAGCAGGGAGTACACTGGAAGCAATAAGTATAGGCAAGAACTTCCTCAGCAGAACTCAAGTGGCTCAGCAACTAAGAGAAAGGATGGACAAATGGGACTACATGAAATTAAACAGCTTCTACACAACAAAAGAAATGGTCTCTAAACTGAAGAGGCCACCCACAGAATGGGAGAAAATCTTTGCTAGCTATACATCAGAAAAGGGACTGATGACCAGAATTTACAGGGAGCTGAAAAAACTAAACTCCCCCCAAATCAATGACCCAATAAAGAAATGGACAACTGAACTAAATAGAACTTTTTCAAAGGAAGAAGTCCAAATGGCTAAAAAACACATGGAAAAATGCTCAGCATCTGTGGTCATAAGAGAAATGCAAATCAAAACCACACTAAGATTCCACCTCACTCCTGCTACAATAGCTACCATCAAGAACACAACCAACAACAAATGTTGCCGAGGATATGGGGAAAAATAAACCCTCATACACTGCTGGTGGGAATGTAAGCTAGTACAACCACTATAGAAAACAATATGGAGGTTTCTTAAAAAATTAAAAATAGATCTGCCATGTGATCCAGCAATACCACTCTTAGGGATATACCCGAAGAAATGCGACTCAGGTTACTACAAAGGTACCCTCACAACCATGTTTATTGCAGCACTATTCACAATAGCCAAGTTATGGAAACAGCCAAGATGCCTCATTAGCGACAAGTGGTATTTATACAGAATGGAATTTTACTCAGCCACAAAGAAGAATGAAATTTTGTTATTCACAAGTACATGGATGGAACTGGAGAACATCATCTTAAGAGAAGTTAGTCAGGCTCAGAAGGCCAAAAATTGCATGTTGTCCCTTATATACAGATTATAGATCTAAAACAAATGCAGTAATATTGGACACAGGTCACACACTAAAGGGAGACTGAGCATGGGAGGAACAGGGCAAGGGAAGGAAACCAAAAACTTGAATGTGGTTGATGTGCTCACTGTATAGAAACGAATATAGTAATCTTACACTGGCAGAGGCCACTATGGGAAGGGAACTAGGAAGTAGTGAAGAGGTCTGGTAGAGATGAACCAATTTGGGTTGTAATACACATGTGCATGGAAACAACACAAGGAATATCTCTGTATAGTTATCTTTATCTCAAACTAGCAAAAACGCCATGTTTTTCATATTTTTTATGTTTTTTCTTTTCCAAAGTTGGAGAATAAGGACAGAATAGGTTCTGCACGGAGGCGCAGGGGAGGAGTGGGGAGGTGGCCCAAATAATGTATACACATGTAAAAAAAAAATATATATATATATTTTAAAAATATACATTTAAGTAAAGACAGAACAGATTAACAAAGTGGGATTCTTTGATTAGACGAAGAATCAAATAAAGCCAAAAATATTTAGAAAGCACTGTAGGGAATGTGCACATAAAATATTCTGTTCTCCATTTCATCCAACTTCTACACAATATACATTCTTCTCAGCAGCCCATGGAACCTTCTCCAAAATAGATCATATCCTAGGGCACAAAGCAAGCCTCAGCAAATATAAGAAAATAGAAATTATACCATGCATACTATCTGATCACAATGCAGTAAAACTAGAACTCAACAACAAAAGTAAAGACAAAAAACATGCAAACAGCTGGAAATTAAATAACTCATTACTTAATGAACAATGGATCATTGATGAAATAAAAGAGGAAATTAAAAGGTTCCTGGAAGTCAATGAAAATGAAAACACAACCTACCGGAACCTATGGGACACAGCAAAGGCAGTCCTGAGAGGAAAGTTTATAGCCACAAGTGCATATATTAAAAAGACTGAAAGATCCCAAATCAATGACCTAATGATACATCTCAAACTCCTAGAAAAACAAGAACAAGCAAATCCCAAAACAAATAGAAGGAAAGAAATAATAAAAATAAGAGCTGAAATCAACGAAACAGAAACCAAAAAAACCATACAAAGAATTAATGAAACAAAAAGTTGGTTCTTTGAAAAAATAAACAAGATCAACAGATCCCTGGCAAACGTGACTAAAATGAGGAGAGAAAAAACCCAAATTAGTAGAATCAGGAATGCAAAAAGGGAGATAACAACAAACACCATGGAAGTCCAGGAAATCATCAGAGACTACTTTGAGAACCCATATTCAAATAAATTGAAAATCTTAAAGAAATGGACAGATTTCTAGATACATATGATCATCCAAAACTGAACCAAGAGGAAATTAATCACCTGAATAGATCTATAACAAAACGAAATTGAAGCAGCAATCAAGAGTCTCCCCAAAAAGAAAAGTCCAGGACCTGATGGATTCTCTGCTGAATTCTATCAGACCTTTAAAGAAGAATTAATACCAACCCTCCTTAAACTGTTCCACGAAATAGAAAGGGAAGGAAAACTGCCACGCACATTTTATGAAGCCAGTATTACACTTATCCCAAAACCAGGCAAAGACACCTCCAAAAAGGAGAACTATAGGCCAATCTCCTTAATGAACACTGATGCAAAAATCCTCAACAAAATAATGGCAAACCAAATTCAACAACACATCAAAAAGATTATTCACCACGACCAAGTAGGCTTCATCCCAGGGATGCAGGAGTGGTTCAACATACGAAAATCAATAAACATAATAAACCCCATTAACAGAAGCAAAGACAAAAACCACTTGATCATCTCAATAGATGCAGAAAAAGCCTTTGATAAGATCCAACACCATTTCATGATAAAAGCTCTAAGAAAACTAGGAACAGAAGGAAAGTACCTCAACATTATAAAAGCTATATATGACAAACCTACAGCCAGCATTATACTTAATGGAGAAAAACTGAAACCATTCCCTCTAAAATCAGGAACTAGACAAGGATGCCCACTATCTCCACTCCTATTCAACATAGTACTGGAATTCCTAGCCAGAGCAATTAGGCAAGAAGAAGGAATAAAAGGAATACAAATAGGTAAAGAAACTGTCAAAATATCCCTATTTGCAGATGACATGATCCTATACCTTAAAGACCCAAAAAACTCTACTCAGAAGCTCCTAGACACCATCAATAGCTACAGCAAGGTAGCAGGATATAAAATCAACATAGAAAAATCATTAGCATTTCTATACACTAATAATTAACAAACTGAAAAAGAATGTATGAAAACAATTCCATTTACAATAGCCTCAAAAAAAAAATCAAATACCTAGGTGTAAACCTAACAAAAGATGTGAATGACCTCTACAAGGAAAACTATAAACTTCTGAAGAGATTAAGGAAGACTACAGAAAGTAGAGAGATCTCCCATGCTCATGGATTGGTAGAATCAACATAGTAAAAATATCTATACTCCCAAAAGTAATCTACATGTTTAATGCAACTCCCATCAAAATTCCAATGACATTCATTAAAGAGATTGAAAAATCTACCGTTAAATTTATAAAATGGAATTGAGATTATTATAAGGGTTAAGTGACATATCTAAAGTGGTTAGTGTATAGCAACTTGTTAACAAATGGTGACTACTGTTTTATTTTAGACTTGATGCAAATTACTAATAATAATTGGAATGATAATAGCTTACAAATAATTCTAAAAGATTTCTCACTCTGCATATTTGGAATCACTTGATATATTATGAATTATAAGAACAGGGTTAGCAGAACACAAACTGTGTAAAACACAGTCCTTCCTCACCACCTTTCTGGGAGGAGGCTTTTTTTGTTCTGTAGCTGTGGAAATGTTCTCTCCCAAAATAAATGAAATCAGCTAACAGTTGAAAAGTGTGAATCACAGTCAAAAATCTCAAATTATTCACCTAGATAGAAAATAAAACAATCCATTTTTAATAAACTTACTGGGTAAAAAAATATTTTACTTTATCTGAAACACACATTTTGAAATATACTTACATCATAATAAACACCTTGACCTGGCCAAGTCAATGCCTTCTTCTTTGAATCCATGGGAAAGTCAAGCAGTTCATATCTGTAAGGGTTACCTGAAAATATCAGGAAAAGCACTGTTATCCTGAATAAATAAGAACTTTTAGCTAGTGGATTTTATGGATACAATAAAAAGAAACAAAATAATTTAAGTAGAGTCAAATGTTGGTGTATATTCTATCAGTACCATGATGGCAAATTTAAGCAAATTCTACCACTGAGCCCTACACAGAGCCCCTAGTCACTGCTTTTTTTTTTCTTTCAAAATTGGCCTTTGAACTCAGGGCCTCACACTTGCTAGGCAGGTGCTCTATTACTTGAGCTGCACTCTCAGCCCACAGCTTTTAAGATGCAGCCTGCTTCTGAGTCCTTTGAGCCCTTAAGTGAGCAGCATGTAGGCTGCAGAGAATGAAAGTGAGTTTCTAATGCTAGTGTTCTCAGAGTAACAGGGAACACTAGTGCTTAAGGAGAGAGATCCGTAGATACATAGTAAATCTTTCTGGACCTTCTTTCTGCTCTCTGGAGGCTCAGCAACACATTTTTTTACTATCTGTTTTGGCTCTTCTCTGCCTAAATATCAAGAATTTTCAAAGATGAAGTTAGTACCTATTTGCCAAAAAGGTACTGAACAAGCGAGCATTTAAACAATATGACTTTTTGTACATAATTTGATAAGCTTTACCAAGTATGGCATGGCTTACTCTGGTCTAGTTTCAAGTTAAAGAATGCTTTGAACACCCATTTTCATATATAACAACAAAGGGTGGCATTTACTGAACATTTACTGTGTGCCAGTGATTGTCCTGAGTGTTGTATACACCATTACATGTACTTTCAAATCATAACTATGAGAAAGGTACAGTTCCCATTTGAGTGAATGAAGAAACTGAGGCAGAGATAAGCAATTTGTTCAAGGTCACACAGCTACACACAGCTAGTAGGTAGAATTCAAACTCAGGCACTCTGGTTCTAGAGGCTACACTCTTAACCTACATGCTACATTTGTAATAAAAAAAGTTAAAAGAAGTGGAAGAGTAGAAACCTAATGCAGACTAGTTCCTGGAAAGATCTTTTTTATAAAGATTGCTAAAGCGTACTCACTTTTTAAAATTCCCTAAGAGTCACTGGTCAGTGAGAAGTAGTTGCTGACAAGAGCAACTTGCCTCTTCACTCCTTTGTCTACAACTTACACTGATAGGTGCTTTATGAATTTAACACGTTTCTGTGATTTACTGCAAGCTATGCACTAAGTATAATTAAAGAAATTATCTAATTCAGGGTTGAAAATAAGGAATTTACTTGGATAATTTCCCCAACAAGAACATAAAAATCTCAGTTGTTTAGATATCACATCTTGGAGGTTTTTTGCATAGTATACCCTCAGTTTGCTCCCCCTACTATTACTAGGCACAGCACTTGACACCAAATAGTCACCGTATTTGACACAGCTTACACTGCTTTTTATCAGTGCTGTCAGGCCCGAGGTAATGGAAAAGTTCAACATGGTGCATACACACTGGAGTCAGTATATGATAGCAGAGTAATAAAGATAGTAACAGCTAACATTTACTTCTGTTTTCTAGGAAGTACTAATATTCCCATTTTACAGACTGAGAAGCAGAGGCAGAGAAGAAAATTACCCATGACAGTAATTTTCATGTGCAAGTGAAGAGCCAGAATTCTACACATGCACCCTGACTCCAGAGTCCCTGCTTTTAAGCCCTCTGCCACACACTCTCTCCAAACTGTCTGCTAACAGGGTGCGGAGGCCTATACTTCTGATGGCAGTATTCTGTCCTTGCATTTTGATCCAAATGCATATAAAGGAACTGCTTACAAGACAATTCTTGAGTCTGCCAGCTTAAATTCATTGAGAAAATATTTACCTTTGACTACCATGTGCCTTTACTGTCACCTTCAGTTACCCTTTCTCTGTATGAAATCTTTCTCCAGAGGTCACTCCTGTTTTCACTGATGTGCAGGTCTCCTCAGCAAAGACTGAAGCGTCTAGCATGCGTGAGACTCAATGCTACTGCCCTCTCTAGTGAAACACCTCTGATGAAGATAGTCCAGTGTGTGTCAAGAGATCCTGAATAAACTATTTCTATTACTTTTTTTATTTTGGTGATACTGGGGTTTGAACTCAGGCCTTATACTTGCTAGGCAGGCATTCTATCACTTGAGCCTCTCCCCCAGCCCTGTTGTGGTAGCTATTTTGAGATAGAGTCTTGTGAACTGTTTGCCCAGGGCTGGCTTCGAACTGCAATCCTCCTGATCTTTGCCTCCTGAGTAGCTAGGGTTACAAGGTGTGAGCCACTGGCCCTGGCTGTTCCTGTTATTTTGTGAGTCTTATTTCAGTAGTGAGCTTTTAATTTAACCACTACTGCTGCCCATGTTCAGACTTTGATGACTGGACCAATCATGACCCCTTGTGCTCACTGCCTTAGGATGAGATTTTTTTTTTTTTTTTGGTGGGACTGGAGTTTGAACTCAGGCCTCATGCTTTCTAGGCAGGTGCTCTTATCACTTGAGCCACACATCCAGCGTCCAGCCCCCACATCAGTGTTTTGAGTCCTTTGCACTCTTTGCTTTTTAAATTTTATTACTGAATAAACTCCAATAAGTGGACTTGATTTCAAGTCACATTTTACCTCTTGTCTTCAAAACCATTGTGTCGTAGGCTTTGGTTGGCACTGTGGGAGGAAAAGGCTGTTGGGTGCAGGCTTTAGTGCCTGTGTAGAGGTCCTTAGGCGATGTGAAGGTTGGGAACAGGGCACAGCGACACGTGTGTGTATGGTACGGGTGTTCAATTGGATATGGTAAGCAGATTTCTCTAAGATTTATTGAGCAAATAAAACAAAAACACAGAAAAGAAAGAAGTACAATGAAAAACATTAATCATTGAATATTTATTGGGACCTTTTGTTGTGGCTGATACTGTTCTAATTCTTGGGGATATCACAGTGACCCAAAGTTTTCATACTCATGGAATTAGTATTCTGTGAAATATCTACCATAAAATATATGAGCTTCTCTTAACTTTGCTACTTTTAATCAAAACTAAATTTATTTTTAAGTCATTACTAATTCTTTATCAGTGAAAAACTTTCATAACTGGATAATATAAAGTAGCTGATATAGGTATTTTATAGTTTTTTAGAAAGTCCAGGAAAAATTTCTAGGTTTTTAAATCCCTGCTTCTTGCTTTACGAGGATATAGGTAAGGGCTGGGAGAGAGGCTCAAGCAGTAGAGTACCTGCCTAGCAAGTATGAGCCCTGAGTTCACACCCCAGTACCACCAAAAAAAAAAAAAAAGAAAAACAGTGATGCTTTGTTTTATGGAATTGTTTTGGGCATTTAACTCAGTAATGAAACTATCTTGTATGGAACTTTCAACCCATCCTGTTTCTTTGAGCAACTGATCAACAACATATACTGCCTGCTTATGTACACAAGACTGTTTTGAAATAAATAAGCCAAAAATAGCTAGACCACAGAAGAAAAAAAAATTTAAAAGCCAGAGGGGTATAATTTTAATTTTCTTATCATTTGGAGAACTGGAAGAGGTTAAGGGAGAAAAAAACCAAACAAACATGTGGGAACTATGTAAACTAGAAGAAAATCAAGATTAGGAGATTCACAGAATAGAGAAATATTATTTATAATTAGAAAACTAAGAAGAAAAAACAAGACCAGTGTTATGGGTTGAATTGTGTCTCTCTCAAAAATCCATGTGTTGAAGTCCTAATCTCAAGGCTGTATATTGTAACCTAATTTGGAAATAGAGTCACATAATTAGTTAAGAGAAGTACTAAAGTAGGCCCTTCACTCAGTAAGATGGTGTCCTTATAAAAACGAAAACTTGGACAAAGGGGAGTATGCACCGAAAACACCACGTGAACATCTCTAAGCTGTGGGATGCCAAAGATTGCCAGAAAACCACCAGAAGTCAGGAGTGAGATACAAAATAGATTTTCTCTTACAGCCCCTAGAAGGAATTAACCTGCTGACACCCTGATTTTGGACTTCCAGTCTCCCACTTTGAACCTTATCAGACTGTAACAGAAAGATGTACCTAAGAAATGTCCTGCAGAAAAAGGAATTTTCTTTTCATACTCCTCATGAAGACAATTTGAAAAGTCCAAAAGAGTTTTTCACACAGTTGTTTTAAAAAAAACAAAGCTCCAAAACTTAGGCCTTGATTTTGAAAGTCTTTTTAGGAGCTCTTTGCTTTAACTGAAACACAAATATGTCAGTTTAACATTTTCAGTGAAGACTGACAGGGGACTTCAGCCCCAAGAGCACCTAATACTTAGATCTGGTTTCTTACATTAGCTTCCAATAACATAAACCAAGGTTTCTTGGAGTTATGGCTAACTGTAGGAGTGGGGTAGGAGATTTACAAGATGATCCAGAAGTATGTTACAGTTTCTATAAATATAGAAAGTAAGGAAATGCTAAAAGAAAAGCAAGAACCCTCTCAAATCCAGCAGTCATGGGTGAAATGTCAATATCCACAGAAACAAATTCAGAGAGCATCTTATAGCCAATTTAAATAACAAAATAAAGTGGACTGGATTACTTCCTAAATACAAAAAAAACCCCAAAATAAATACCTATGAGTTCATACCGAAAATAAGTGATCCAATAAACAAATGGAATAGAATGATAAATCTCCCATACCGAAGAATGCCAAATAATTTAAGTAGATATTCTACTCTTGGGAGGTAGAACATAATTCCAGATGTCTTCTGTGCACAGTGACTTTCTTCTTAAAGAGTACAGTGTGGAAAGGAGGGGCAAAAAGAGTACAGGAAGGAACAAACACTCCCTAAGTTAAGCAATCAAGATCAACACCAACAGTGCTAAATCATGTTGGGAGAATGTACCCTTGATATAGTGTCATGAAAATGGCTCTTCACCTCTGCGAGCTTCCATCCTAAAATATATTACCTTGGTCTAAGCATTAAAAAAGGGCATTCTACAAAATATTTAACCTAAAATCATCAAAACTGTCAAGGTCACTAAAACACTGAAAGCCTAAGAAACTGTCATAGCCACGGAGACATGCCAACTAAATGTAATTGGGATCCTGGAAAGAAAAAGGACAGGAAGTAAAAGCTGGGGAAATCTGAGTAAAACGTGGACACCAGTTCATTGTCATGCATCAGTCGTTGTTCATCAACTGCGACCAATGTGCTACATTAATGTAAAATGTGAATAGCAGGGGGAGCTGGGTGTGGGGCAGATCAGAAAGCTCTGTCCAGACTTCCCAATAATCCTGTAACCTAAAGTACACTAAAACAAACATTTTATTAAAAAAGATTGGAAGTCGATATAACTAGAAAGAAATCAAAATAATGTTGCCTTAGACTTGCACCAGCATCTCCTTTCACTTGTTAAAATAGAGCGTTCATGAAAAGCCTCACTTATCCTCACGTCCATCTATGTCATAAGGAATGCCATTTTTTTTTTCTTTAATGGGGAGGAAAATACGAGTTATATACTTACTCTACTGTTGAATTAGGTGATTTGGGCAGCCTAAAATAAAAACAGGAAACAAATCTTAATTTAAGTTAAAGGCTTTTAAAGGTTTGTATTCCTATTAGAAATCTGCTTAAGAACAAAGGTATACCTCATCTTCAAACTATACTGTCATTAATATAATTTTTTTTAACTTTCTTGAACTGTGAATATTGACAAGGCCGAGAAATAAGATATTTTCATACTTTAGTTGTGTTTTGATCAACTTTTTCCATTCCATTTATTCTGACTCAAGTCCCTGTCACCACCCCTTTTGTATTTTTTATTTTCTTACTGACCTTCACTCTCATAATCAGGCAGTAGCCAAAGAGCCCTGAGGGAGCCCAGCATTTGCATGTAATGCCATTATGTGACCTAAAGTGACCTGTGTGGCCTGGCTGGACAGGATATATAAATACCGGGTGTGCTCTGTCCCTTTGCCCAGGATTGCTGATCCCTCATGATAGTAAATGTTGCCCAGTAAACAGACAGAACCAAACTAAAACTGACCAAGTTCCTGCAGGCTTGCCTTTTCTGAACTAGCTCATTCCCAGCTTGTGTATTTGCTAATTACTCTGAATCCTGCATACAAAGAAAAAATACTATAGCCCTGGGGAAAAAACTTCAGTAGAGAGGGACAGTTATCCACTTACATTTGACTTCAGCACTTAGTTTCAGCTTATGCAAAGAAGACTCTCAAAGAGCTCAGACTTGCATAATAATCAGAATGCTATCAGTTCCATAGTAAAAAAAAAAAAGTAAATCTGAACTTAATAAATCTGAACTAGAGGATAGTCACTATAAAGTAGTATGTAAATCATATAATCTTATTATTCTACAATGTATTATAAATGCACAATTTGCATGAACCATAAAAGTTTATATTTTTATTTGGACTCTAAATTTGTGGGTATATAACAAAAATTTTTTTCTGTTATCTGGCTACGTGGTTAGGTTGGAGGGACAGGGGAGTTGATGAATATCCAAGGAATTATACCATATACAAAACACTAATATGGCACCAAAAACTGTTCTTACAGGACAAATTTTGCTATGACATTGATAAACATGGCTAAAATTGATTTGACACAAAATGAAAAAAAGAAATTTTTTAAAAAATAAAAAGACATCTTTGAAATTTAGAAAGATAAAGTGAAAGTGACAAATGTTCAAAGGCCCTACTTCCTTGACTCAAATCACTTCATTAATCCTGCCATGCTCTACATCTACTTTGCAAAGTTCACTAACCCAAAAGGATAAAGCCCAGGCAAACACAAACTTGTTTTGGCTCCCTCTAGTGGCTAAATCCTACACTGCATCAACTTTAAAAAATTTATTTATAAAATTATGTATTTTTGGTGTGGCTGGGGTTTGAACTCAGGGTTTTGTGCTTGCAAAGCAGGCACTCTATCACTTGAGCCACACCTCCAGTCCATTTTGCTCTGATTATTTTGGAGGGGGGTGGGTCTTGTGAACTATTTGCCTGGGCTAGTCTGGACCCCGAGATCCTCCTGATCATAGCCTCCCATGTAGCTAGGATTACAGGTGCTAGCCACTAGCACCCAGCCTGCATTAACTTAGCCTACAAAGAAAACAAATCTTAATAAAGGTAAAGAAGTGATATTTTTCATCGGTACTTCAGTGTTTTATGGAAAACGATTTCAGAGTAAAAAATTTTAACAATCTGGAAAATACCTTTAAGTAAAGGTAAATTAACACATACTACTTATCCCCTCCCCCCAAAAAAAAGATCTAGAGAGAAATTTTATTGAGTTATTTATAGATTATCATAACAAACCTCCTCTCATAAAATTCCCATTAAAGTTTGTTGATGGTCACTGTGGCATTTTCTATGAATTGTTTAGGAAGTGCAGCAGATTCTTATTAGATTGAGCAGGTGGAAGGTAGGCAGATGTGTCACAATGAGGTACAGGAATGCCTCTGAACATTATGCCTTATATTTTGTTGACTTGCTTAAATGTTACAAACAATTGGTTAATTTGCTTCTTTGTGTTTATTCTTCGTTTCTAGTATTAATGGTCTTAAGTAAGACAGAAGAATTTGTTTCTCTACAAGTTCCCATTTGGGTTTTTCAAATTTTTCTTATATAACTCATTTCCACTTAATATAGTATTTGATTTGATAAAAGGGAGGGGGGAACCCAGACTTACAAAGAATCATTTTCATAGACATCACTTTTTTTGTTCTGTGTCAAATAATAGAATTGTTCAATAGGAAGCTTTCTGAAAAGACAGAAAAGATTAAATTGAACACAATGGAATTTTATGCAGCCACGAAGAAGAACGAAATGTTATCATTCGCTGGTAAATGGATGGAATTGGAGAACATCATTCTGAGTGAGGTTAGCCTGGCTCAAAAAACCAAAAATCGTATGTTCTCCCTCATATGTGGACATTAGATCAAGGGCAAACACAACAAGGGGATTGGACTATGAGCACATGATAAAAGCGGGAGCACACAAGGGAGGGGTGAGGATAGGTAAGACACCTAAAAAACTAGCTAGCATTTGTTGCCCTTAACGCAGAGAAACTAAAGCAGATACCTTAAAGCAACTGAGGCCAATAGGAAAAGGGGAACAGGTACTAGAGAAAAGGTTAGATCAAAAAGAATTAACCTAGAAGGTAACACCCACGCACAGGAAATCAATGTGAGTCAATGCCCTGTATAGCTATCCTTATCTGAACTAGCAAAACCCCTTGTTCCTTCCTATTATTGCTTATACTCTCTCTACAACAAAATTAGAGATAAGGGCAAAATAGTTTCTGCTGGGTGTTGAGGCGGGGGAGCGGGAGGGGGTGGAGTGGGTGGTAAGGGAGGGGGCGGGGGCAGGGGGGAGAAATGAACCAAGCCTTGTATGCACATATGAATAATAAAAGAAAAATGAAAAAAAAAAAAAAACTACTCAGAAAAGATCTGCACTGAAAAAAAAAAAAAGATTAAATTGAGCATCTTTTAAAATTACCACAGAATGGTGGGGAGTCAGTAAAAGACAAATAGATTAATATAGCCACAAATATAGACATTCAGTATATGAAAAGGTGTCATTTTAAATTTGTTGAAAAGTCTGTATTTTTTAATAAGCTGTATAGGAAAAATTCACTATCTATTTGGAAAATACTATATCTTTACCTCACAGTTCAAAATGATAATTTCACACAGATTAAAAATCTAAAGAAGGGCTGTAGGCCTGGCTCAAGTGGTTTAGCATGTGTCTAGCAAGGGCAAGGCTGAGTGCAAACCCCAGTACCCCCCAAAAAAGGTAAAAATCTAAAGAGTTGTAAAGAATTGGGGACAAATCTGTACAAATATTAAAATAAATTGTATAGGAATATGGTTTTTTTTCTTTTCTGGTGGGGAAGGTCTTTTAAGTAAGATTTTTCTTTTAAAAGTCAAAAGCCAAAAGAAAATTTGATAAGACAAAGGACACCATAAAAAGCTCAAATAAAATAAAAGTTGGAAGAAATACAGGTAACACATAAAGGATTGATATCCCAAACAGAAAGAACCATCAAGAATCTATAAATACAAAAAAATCTATGAATAAAACTATAAAATGGGCAAAGAGTAAAAATAGAAAAGGAAATGCAAATGGCCCCATACGCAAAATATAAGAGAAAGTATTCAACTAGTAACCAGAGAAATGCATTCTCAGAACCATGATACTCATTAGATAGACAAAAATTATATAGTTTGAAAATATAACACAAATGCCTAAGAACATGAAGAAATGGGCACTTTTAGATACAGTCATAAAAATACAAATCATTTGGGCTGTACCTACTGAATTAAAAATATTCATATATTACAACCTAGAGCTTCCACTCAGGATTTGCTCTAGAGAAATATTTGTGCAAGAGCTTAAGAGGCACTATACAAGGAAGTTCATTATAGTACAGTTAATGTAAAATAAACAAGCAAACAAATAAATAAATGGAACCGTATGTGAGTAGTGAAATAGTTTATGATGTACCTGTATTGTGGACTATTCTAAGAAATTAAAAATAATAAAGTATGTGTTGAGTATCACAGGACTATCTCTAGACTGTAAAGAGAAAAAACCAAGTTCCTTAGCACTATGTATCAAGTGATTCCACACATTAACAAAATAATACCATATATTTTCAACAGGCACATGTATAATTGTGTAAACAAGATAACAAGAGGTGTGGTAATAGTGGTTCCCTCTCAAAAGGGAAGTGGGATTGGGAGGTGGTGGTCCAAGGAGACTAGGCCTCTTCTGTAATGTTTTTATATGTTGTAGTGCTCAAGTGTCACTGTAGCTGCCCACTATCTTTTGAATACCCACCCTGTATTCTTATAGTGAGTCTGTACTGTGAGTCTCACCTACCAATCTAGCTACTCACTTGCAAGTAAGAGTCTAGTGCAGATGTGAGCGACTGGCAGAATTTAGAAAATGCAGTTACACTCTAGCTGCTAGGGAGGCTGGGAGTGGATTTCTGGATGCTACCTGGGCAAGTGGGATGTTCCAAATGTGGGAATCTAGCAAAGTGAAGGTACTGTACTGTACTTCTCACATACCTTTCAATACCAATGCCATGACTATCTCTTTGAGAGGAAAAAAAGAAAAGGGCTGATAGTGAGCACTGAATCCATTCAGATGACTGCTGTATTCTACAACAATAATTTACTATCAGACCCCCCCACACACACCTTTTTTTTTTTTTGGCAATACTGGGGTTTGAACTCAGGGCCTTGCACTTGCTAGACAGGCACTCTACCACTTGAGCCACTCCACCAATCGTACTATCAGCCCTTGCTAATAGAATGAATTACTGACTCTTTTAATCTTCTCTTCAAATTGGATATTGCAGGATTTTGACGACTCGCCTTGCCTCAGCGTGCATTTGGAATGCAGAGGTGGGATTAGATATAATCCCACCAGTAATACAGTTCCCATTGAGCCCGAACATTTCCAGAGAAAGTGTGGGAATGTGTGGGGGTGGGTTTTATTTGGCTTGTCTTTCCTAACTTATTTTTTACAAGGTTTAGAACAATAACAACAACAAAAATTAACTAATTTGGTAGTAAACTAGGCAACTAGGATTGTTAGATAAAGCAGGAGAAAATGCGCTCTGTGTTCCAGTTTGATGGATTCTGTTACTTGTTTTTTGGCAGTACTGGGAGTTGAACTCAGGACTTGCACTTGGTAGGCAGGCGCTCTACCACTTGAAACATATCCCCAGCCCTTTTGCTTTAGTTATTTTTGAGACAGGTCCTTGCTTTTTCTCAGGCCGTCCTGGACCGTGATCTTCCTATTGATGCCATTGGCTGAGCTGGGGGTCTCATGAACTTTTGTGCAGGCTGTCCTAGAACCTCAATTTTCTTCATCTCTGCCTCCTGAGTAGCTAGGATTATAGTCATAAACCACTGTACCTAGCCTGATGAATTCTGCTCTAAATAAATTCATCATTAGTAAATATTTAATGTGACATTTAATTTAATGCTCCGATTTTTTTCTCTTTAGTTTTTTTTTTTCTTTTATTCATATGTGCATACAATGTTTGGGTCATTTCTCCCCCCTTCCCCCCGCCCCCTCCCTAACCTACCCCATCCCCTCCCTCTCTTCCCACCTCTCTTTAGTTTTAACTTGTGTTGAAACAGAATTACTTAAAGAGTGACAAAGATTTATAAATTATTATTGAAATGTTTTAATATTTAAAAGTAATGCCAGATAGACTCTGACTAAAATAAAAATTGGTAAATAAATCATAAATCAAAAGTTCCAAAAACCAAGAACATCTGTACAATTTAGGCTAACTTTTTGCTGAAACAAAAACATTTTTAATGTAATAGTCCCCTTCCATTCTATGTCAGTCAGTCTGCCTGTCTGTCTCTCTCTCATATTCTCATTTAATTTTAGATAAGTGAGAGAATTAAGTTAATCAAAACTTCTGATCACAGGGCTGGGGGCGTGGCTCAGGTGGTTGAGCGTCTGCCTAGCAAGTGCAAAGCCCTAGTTCAAACTCCAGTAATGCCCAAAATTTTTTTTTTCTGCTTACAATACTTTAAAATCTCAGAGGCCAGCAATTCCTCCCCCCCAAAAACTCCTAAAATCCCAAAACATGTAAGCAACAACAACAAAAAAACCCCAGTATTTACAGACTTCACAATTAGAAATCCTATTAGTTTTTCATGTGTCTTTTCATAAATAGTAACAGAAATAAATAAGTTTGGAAGCAGATTTAACAAAGGACTCATGGCAGCAATAAAGGAAAGGGATAGTAAAACATTTAGGTAAATGTGAACAAGCAGAAAGCTTAGCTACCTTGACCACATGTCTCCACCAAATCCATAATGCTGATGTCCTTTGCCCAGGACAGGAGGAGGTTCACATTTGGGCCTGTGTTCCTCGGGGAGTGCAACTGGGATGATCCCACCGTATTCCCTCTCGGCGCCCCATGGAAGCCGGCATTCTGGGAATAACTCCCTTAATTCCTGAAACCTGTGTAGAAGAGAGACATGAAACTGTTCAGCAGAACTAAAATTCCTATTGTTTCATAGGTATTTTTAGATCACTTGTTCAAAACACAGAATTCTCTGTCAGGGAGATTATGATAGATTCTGGTTACTTAGGCACCATAGGACTGATGAAGGTATGAGGTGAAATTTCTGAATGCCTACAGGTTATCTTTTTTTTTTTTTCAACAGTTATAGTGTATTTACTTTTAAGAGTAGCTCAAGATATAATAAATATGCCCAATTTGAAGTATGTAATTCAATGGCTTTTACTCACAAATATGCACAACTATCACCACAATCAGTTTTACATCATCTCAAAAACAAACCCTGTGTCCTTTAGCTATCACTCCTCATCTCCACTAACCTACCTTCTCTGGAGATTTGTCTGTTCTGGACATTTCACATATATTGAATCAAATAGTACATGGTCTTTTGTAATAGGCTTCGTTCACTGAACATAATGGCCTCAAGATCCGTCCATGAGCATTTATCAGTACTCCATTCCTTTTAATGGTTACATAGTTTTCTACCAGTGCACACATCACATTTTGTTTAGTCATTCATCAGTTGATGGTTATATGGATGAACTGTAATACCTAGGTCATATGGTAATTCTTTGTTTAATTTGCTGAAGAACTGCCAAACTGTTTTCTACAGCAGCTGCTCCATTTTACATTCCCAACAGCATTGTATGAGGGTTATAATTTCTCCATATTCTCACCAACACTTATTTTCTGTTTAAAAAGAAAAAAAAGAGCTGGGCATGGTGGCACACATCTATAATCCCAGCTCCTTGGGAGGTTGAGGCAGGGGGATTGAGAGTTCATGGCCAGCCCAGGCAAAATTGGCAAGACCCTATCTCAAAAACAAAATAAAAACAAAAGGGCTAGGGGAGTGGCTCAAATGGTAGAAGGCCTCTTAGCAAGTAGCATGTGCTGGGTGCGACCCTCAGTCCAAAAATTAAAATAACCATTCTAATGGATGTGGAGCGATGTCTCAATGTGGCTTTGACTTGCATTTTCCTAATGACTAATGATATTGGGTGCTTTTTTATATTACTATTGGCCATTTGTAAATCTTCTTTGGAGATATTTGGGTCCTGTGCATTTTTAAACTGGGTCATTTTATTTTTTAGTTTTATATTTTAGATATATAAAGAGTTCTTTATATACCCTAGATACAAGTCTCTTATTAGATATGATATGTAAATATTTTCATCTATTCTGAACATTTTCCTTTCACTTATTTGATAGTGTCCTTGAAACACAAAACTTTTTAGTATTGATGAAGTTCAGTTTTTTGTTGTTGTTTGTATGTCACAACTATGAATACATTACCCACCCCAAATCATGAAGTTTTACCCTATGTTTTCTTCTAAGAGTTTTATAGTTTTAGCTTTTACATTTGGGTCTTTGATTCATGATGAGTTAATTTTCATATAGGACGTGAGAGAAGGGTCCAACTTATTCTTTTGTATGTAGCTATTGCCGTCCCAGAAACATTCATTGAAATGACTTCTTCCTCATCTAATGGTCTTGGTTACAGATCATCTTTTGATTTAAAAAAAATAGACAGTATTATAATGGAATGGTTCTATGGTATAAAGGAGCTATTTGCTCCCCAACAGTTCAGTGAAGTACACCAGGCTCACAAATTTTCTGTGTGGACAAAGTTTTTAGAGGATACTGAGGAATCACTTTGGGAAAACTAAAGAATTGAGTTTTATATCTGAATAGAAGTAGGTGGAATCAAAAACCCAAACACAAAGGGACCATGAGACTTTAAAGTGCTGTACCTAGCCTCATCCTGGGAAATTTGGATGAATTTTGGGAGATTTCACAAGGCTTGGAGTTGTAAAGACTTGAGCAGAACTTACTGAGATCTTAAGGGCTATGAAAATAGGGTTGTATTTTGGACTATATTAGTAGAGCTTATGTGGAATTCAGGAATTTGGGGCACAGCAGAGAAGAGCCATGGTGAGTGGTGAAGCATGAGAGGAAAACAAAGACAATATCCTATGGGGCCTCATAAGCTCTTTGGACTATGCCACGTGGGCAATAGAGAGCCAATCAGAAATGCTGAAGAGCAGTTTAGAGAGAGACATGAACTGTGGGGCTACTTTTTTCTTTGTGCCAGTATAGTACATGGCTTAATGTAATCCCCTACAACTGCTGAATAGAATGGAGAAGTCACACTCAAGACTGTGTTATAAATAGCATGTATCACCACATGAAGTCACTAGATCAAGGGCTGGCAAACTGTGATCTGGGAGCCAAATCCAACCAACCACCTGTTTTGGTAACTAGTATTTGATTCAAATGCAGCCATGACCATTCATTTATGTAATGTGTATAGTCTTTGGCTGCTTTTACCTTCTAACAGCAGAGTTGAGTAACTGTGACAGACATAGTAAACGTAAAATGTTTGTCTGGCTGTTTATAGAGGAAGTTTATTAACCCCTGAACCAGCTAGTCAAAGAGAATATTGGCAACTACTGATACGGGGTGTTGTAAAATGGCATTCTGTTTTCAGAGCTACCACCAGCTCTGACTTTGATCAACAGACAGTGTGTAACGACATGACAAGTGAAAAATATTTAAACGTATGATTAATGACAAACTAAGTTTAATATTTAAGTTTGTAAAGTTATATTTAAATCATAAATGAGTCAATTTCTCAACATTTGACCCCTGAATATTACATCGTCTCAGAAAATGAGCCAGTAGAAAATGTTAATCAATCATTTAAGCTGATACTCACTTAAAGCTGGTAAGTTGCAAAAAGCTATTTAAAATAAAAGGCAGAATGGATCAAGGATCTTAGTATCAGATCCCAAACTCTAAGTTGGTACAGGAAAGAGTAGGAAATACCCTGGAATTAATAGGTATAGGCAAGAACTTTCTCAATGGAACCCCAGCAGCACAGCAACTAAGAGACAGCATAGATAAATGGGACTTCATAAAACTGAAAAGCTTCTGCTCAACAAGAGAAATGGTCTCTAACCTGAAGAGAACACCCACAGAGTGGGAGAAAATATTTGCCAGCTACACATCAGATAAAGGACTGATAACCAGAATATATAGGGAACTTAAAAAACTAAATTCTCCCAAAACTAATGAACCAATAAAGAAATGGGCAAGTGAACTAAACAGAACTTTCTCAAAAGAAGAAATTCAAATGGCCAAAAAACACATGAAAAAATGCTCACCATCTCTAGCAATAAAGGAAATGCAAATTAAAACCACACTAAGATTCCACCTCACCCCTGTTAGAATAGCCATCATTAGCAACACCACCAACAACAGGTGTTGGCGAGAATGTGGGGAAAAAGGAACCCTCTTACACTGCTGGTGGGAATGTAAACTAGTACAACCACTCTGGAAAAAAATTTGGAGGCTACTTAAAAAGCTAAACATTGATCTGCCATATGATCCAGCAATACCACTCTTGGGGATATACCCAAAAGACTGTGACACAGGTTACTCCAGAGGCACCTGCACACCTATGTTTATTGCAGCACTATTCACAATAGCCAAGTTATGGAAACAGCCAAGATGCCCCACTACTGATGAATGGATTAAGAAAATGTGATATCTATACACAATGGAATTTTATGTAGCCATGAAGAAGAACAAAATGTTATCATTCGCTGGTAAATGGATGGAATTGGAGAACATCATTCTGAGTGAGGTTAGCCTGGCCCAAAAGACCAAAAATCGTATGTTCTCCCTCATATGTGGACATTAGATCAAGGGCAAACACAACAAGGGGATTGGACTATGAGCACATGATAAAAGCGAGAGCACACAAGGGAGGGGTGAGGATAGGTAAGACACCTAAAAAACTAGCTAGCATTTGTTGCCCTTAACGCAGAGAAACTAAAGCAGATACCTTAAAGCAACTGAGGCCAATAGGAAAAGGGGAACAGGAACTAGAGAAAAGGTGAGATCAAGAAGAATTAACCTAGAAGGTAACACCCACGCACAGGAAATTAGTGTGAATCAATGCCCTGTATAGCTATCCTTATCTCAACCAGCAAAAACCCTTGTTCCTTCCTATTATTGCTTATACTCTCTCTACAACAAAATTAGAAATAAGGGCAAAATAGTTTCTGCCGGCCAGCGAGGGGGTGGGGGGAAAGGAAGGGGGTAGGGGGAGGTAAGAGAGGGGGCGGAGGGAAGGGGGGAGAAATGACCCAAACATTGTATGCACATATGAATAAAATAAAAAAAAAAAGCACAAATAGGTTGTATTTCTCTTTCATTTTAGGGTCTCATGTTCCTTCCACCTCCATCCCTTACCTTTCATGTTTATAGCATTATATAGAAAACCAATTAAAATAAAAAATGAGGTTTTAGGATGAAATAATTTTAAAGCTTAAATAAAACACATCTCCATAATAGAGGGTAATAATCAAATTACTGATACTGCAATCTATAGCCACAGAAAATTATTTTGGAGAAAGATGTGTTCCTTTACAGATGACTTCAAAATCTGATTTTGAAGCCCCTATATAGAATTTTGAGACAAGTCAAATCCCCAATCCAAGGGACTGAATTTAGCCAGTAATTACTGGAAGGCATGTTTAAGGGAAAGCTCAGGAAAAGGCTAGCACTCACTGTTTAGTGGACAGAGCACTAGCAGTAACAATAAATCAATGAATTTGTAAGTTGGAAGGGAAAGAAGTGAATCCAGAGCAAAATGGGAACCTATGATAAAATCCTAAGCAATTCTAAAGGTACTTCTTTAACTGTATGCCTAATGAGCTAGAGATCTTGTTAAATGTAAAAGGCCAGCTGAGTGGAAAAAGGGGATAGGAATCTGTGGTGATTTGGGTAGCTATCCCAGCCACTGTTAAATACAAAGCAATATACTAGAGTTAATTTGAAAATTGAAAAACATAAAACAAGAACACAATTAAATAGGCTATTTTTTTTCACTAAGCATTTTTGGATTTTCCCGCAATATGATTCAAGTAAATAAAATACAGAAAAAGTTGACATTAAGATCTAGCAAATTATGTGTCTGTACCTGATACTTCATATGTAAAATAGGGGTAATAGTTCTTATCTTAGATGGTTGTCATGAAGATTAAAAGAATTACTATATAGCATTTGGCACAGTAATCACTGTATATATTAGACACAATTTTAATCATAATGAGTAATTAATGTTACAGGATTTTTTTTTCTTTTTTTGGCGGGACTGAGGTTTGAACTCATGGCTTCACACTTGCTAAGCAAGCACTCTATCCTTCAGCCATGACTCCAGCCCTTTTTGCTCTGGTTATTTTAATTTATTTTTTGTTGTACTGGGGTTTGAACTTGCTTTGGTTATTTTGGAGATGGGGCTTGCTATTTTTCTCAGCCTTCCAACTAGCTAGGATAATAGGTGTGAACCACCTGTGTCTATCTGTTACACAGGAAATTGAGTAAAGCAAAAAATTAGATAGCAACTATGAGTAACAGATTTTGGGAGTATTTCTAAGCAGATTGTGTTAGGAGATGATAGGAAACCACCACAATACTCTTTGTAAAATAAAAAGTCTCTGACTAAAATAGATTAGTTTCCAAATGCTCTCCAGTTTTAGAATGTAGTGGAAGAATTTGATGTCTGCCTTTTTACAGTATACAACTTCTTACAGAGTTCCTAACATGTAGACAGTTTTGCTTTCCCTATGTGATGAACAGAAGATAGAAGATCCCCAGGAGGAGAAATACAATAATAAATTTAAAAAAATACACTAATAAGAGTAAAACCTTTTTTTAAATGGACTTTTCCTAGTTTTTGTTTTACCTGTTCTCTGAGGCAGTTGGACGAGTAGCTGTTTCTAGTGGAGTGTGCAGTTCATTAGAGTAAAAGGTGTCTGACAGTATGTCAGATCCTTCAAGCTCCCTGCAACAGTAGGGCCTGCCATGAATGACCTCCATGCTTCTTGTCTAAACGGCACAACCTGGAAAAGAAAAAGAAGGCAGATTTGGTTTGGGAAACAGTCCTAGTCAATAGCATATTGACCCGGAGTCAGGCCAGGCAGGAAACATCTTTTGTACTGCTACAACCCATCGCTGCACTGAAACCACAGGCCTTGGGACCCTCTGCTGCCAAGTCAGTAATAAATACCAACTCAGCTGAGGTCTGTGGACATGAATTTCACTGAAAGAACTCCACAAAGTGGAAGACGTTTCTAAGTCTGAACATTTAACTACTTGGCTGTTCTGTGGGTCCATGTAAGTCCACTACTTCGCAGACGTTGTCTGAAACCCAATTCTTGCTTAAAATTTACCTACTAGAGTATAACTACTCCAGGAACAGCCGAATTTTATCCCCTTCTCACGCCCCCCCACGCCTCCCCGTGTTCTTTCTAAAAATCAGGAGCCTCATCACAGAATCAAGGGCTGCCCTAAAAGGCTTCGCGGATTCTGGACACGAATCTCCGCAGACAGGTGGAGACTCAGGGGTGCAGCATCAGCGGGACCCCAAAGGGGATTCTGGCTTCCCGACTGCGGCTGAATGGCGCTCTTCCCTCGGACGTGGACGTCAGGGAGGCCGAGGGCTGGGTGGCCTGCAGGGCATCAGCGCCCCGCCGAGCAGGGCCGGGGTTCCCACGCACCTGGGACCTCAGCCCGGGAGCGCCACCCCGCCGCGCCTCCCCTTCCTCTCCCTAGAGCCGGCGGGCCTCCGCGGGGCGTGGAATTTCGCCGTGGCCCGCACCTGCGGCCCCCCGGAGCTTCCTAGCAGGTGCGGGAGAGGGAGAGAAAGGGACGGCGGGCAGGCCGCGCGGGTGGGGTTGAGGGTGCCTGTGACGGTGACGGTGACCGTGGCCCTAGGTAATGCATCCTTAACGGGCACGGGGGGGCGGCCGCGTGGCGGGCCAGCATCGGCGGGTCGCACTTAGGAGTCGCCCAGAAAGCCAGCTCAGGAGCTCCGGGGTGAAACCCGGGAACTGGCGAGAAGTGGAAGAGGGACCGGAAGTGAGCTGAAAGGAGGTGAAATGAGCTTTTCCGCCCCAGCCCCTCCCGGCTCCAGGCCCCGGCCCCGCCTTTTGCCTTGTCCTGCTCCCCCCGCCCCCCGCCGACCCCCCGGCGCTGCTCCACGGCGCCCTCTGGTGGCGACCGGGGCGAAATCGTTTTCTCCTTGGAGAACTGCCTGGTCTAAGGTTATCTCCAGGCTGGGGCGTTTTTTCCCAGATCTGGACCCTGGAAGAGCGCAGCTCCGGGGAAGGAGGCAGGGGGGCCCTGGTGAGCTCCAGGGTGGGGCCAGCGGGATTCCGCAAGCGCAAACCCTGTGATAGCCCCCATCAGAGCCTCTGTTCTTCCTTCCTTGATGACTAGGAAGCGGCAAACCGACAGGTTGGCCAGAGGATGAAGTCCTTTATGGGTCCTGTCCCCAAAGGCCTAGCCCCACCTCGATTACCCAAGTCCCCTCTCCAGTTCCCAAAGAAACCAATGCAAACGACGTTTCAGCACCTCCAGGGTGCAGAGTTTGTGATGGCTGAGAACGGCCCCACCCAGAAGAAACAGGATGTGGGAAGGCTACTTCTTGATAGTGCGAGGCCAGAACCGAGTGGCCACCTCGGAGAAGGGAGGGGTGGCTTTGCCATTCTCTGCCTATTTTACAATTAATCACCTGCTGAATATCCACTCTGTGCTCTGCTTATGAGTGTTAGCTGACCTGGGGGAACAAAGGCAAAGTGACAATTGTGCACTATGTGTCCTGTCCACCCGCATCTGCGTGTGATTACCGCCTGCAGAAGTAGATCCTGCTGGAGGTAGTGGTGAATAAATTGAAACTGGCTTTTGCTGTTGACACATTTACCTATTTTTTTTTTTTTTCCACTTTCTGATTGATGCCCATCCTAACCTTTTGTTGCTGCGCTGGTGTTCAGGTTCTCCCATTAAATTCCTAGCTCATTTCATGCCCCCAGCCTTTCAGTACTCTGCAGAGGCCATCTTTACTCTGTGCTAAACCTGAGTCCTATCTCCTCTTTGCTTGAGTCTTCCTGGGAGGAACTCGATGGAGCTGCGTCGTTAGCCGTCTCCGTGTGTGAATGGTGGTGATAGCAGGGATGTGGTGGCCACCCTAGGTTGAATGACTAGGAGATGTGGGGTTAACCTTCACGTTGTTTTAAAAATATTTTCGTTCAAATGGATGTCAAAGGCTGTAAAATGTGATTATTTTTTACCATTGGAATTATCAAAATAAAATTTACAGGCAAGCAACACTGTCAGATTTTTGTTAAGCAGTTGATCTCTTTGGAAGTGCTTCTCTTGAAAGGTTCTCAGAGATGTCAGGATTGGGTCTTCCCCTGTCACCTTCCTGGTAGCTCCCCTTTTCCTATCATGTGACTGTGTTTGACCAACACACTTTATTCCTAGCTGTCCCGTCCTGCAGGACACATCAGCGTGGGTAGCGAACCTAGAAGGGGAAGAATGAAGGGACAAGAGACAAGAAGGAGACAGCAAGACAGGAGTTCTGATCAAGCTGCAAAACTTTATTGTTCACACAGGGGTATTTATGTGCTGAGGGAGTGAGGGGTACGACGAGGTGCAGGCTGGTTGGCTGGTTCTGCTATAGGACTTCTGATAGGGTGCCCGTTCGCGCCGGCGGCAAGGTAAACTCCCGGAAGAGAAGCAGGGACGGCGCCATCTTGTGCTGGAGGTGGAGAAGTTGGGACAAACAACTGCAAAATGTTCCAGGGCAAGGTCAAGACAGAATGGCTCACAAAGGGAGCCTTGTCTCCGACACCTAGCACTTGTGACAAAAGTGGCATCAGCAGCCTCAGCTCACCTTCTGCGTTTCTCTCTTTTTTCACTTATTTCTCTAGCAATTCTTCAAACATGGAAGATGAAATTTGGGAATAAAAGTATGTATTTCTTCATTGAATAATATGTCTGGGTTGTCAAAAATTCCTAATCATGATTAACCTTTCATCTTCACTGAAAGAAGATGCAGGAAGTATATGATGATGTAAAGCTTGGATTGTAGTCTACAACCTTGCTTTTAAATCTGGTATAGACCTTTAACAAAGTGGTCTTTGAAAATGAAATAAAATCTTGAGGGACTCAATACTTCTTGGCAAATTAGAATACTTTTTTAAATTAAAAAAAAATTTGGCCATGATTTCTTGCCTAGAAAATTTATTGGGAAGTCTCTTTCAGTGATTTAAAAATATACATTTGAACAAATTGTGAAACTTAAAGTCTCATTGATGCCAGTGTTTCTACTTACTAGGTTGGCAATTAAATATATGTGTATATTCTTGCTTTTACAATTAAATTACATATAAGTTAAATGACATTTTAATATTGAAATTTTTTTGTTTTGCCTTAAGTAGCTGTCTTAGAACATTTTCCTTCTTCTCCCAGTACAGGAGTTTGAGCTCAGGACCTCCTGCTTGCTAGGAAGATGTTCTACAACTTGAGCCATGTCCCAGTCCTTTTTTGATTGTTATTTTTTTGGATAAGATCTCTCCTTTTTTGCTTTGGGCCAGTCTTAGAACATGATGCTCTTACCAATGCCTCCCACACAGCTGAGACCACAGATGTGTTCTACCACTCCTGGATTGTTGGTTGAGATGGGGGTCTTGCTGACCTTGAACTACGATCCGCCTAATCTCTGCCTTCCCAGTAGCTAGGTATTATAGGCATGTGCCACCATGCCCAGCCTTTTATTTCTTTAGAAATGGCCATACTGTTTTCCATAATGGCTGTACCAATATGTATTCCCACCAATAGTGTATCAGGGGACAGGGTTTCCTTTTTTCCACACCATTGCCAGAATTTGTTTTCTTTCTGATAAAGCCATCCTAATGGGTGTGAGGTGGTATCTCATAGTTGTTTTGATTTGCATTTTCCTGATAATTAATGATGTTGAGTACCTTTTAATATTCTTGTTGGCTATTTTTATGTCTTCTTTGAAGCAGTATTTATTGAGATATTTTGCCCACTTTTCAACTGAGTTATTTATTTTTTCACTATTGAATTATATGAGCTCTTTGTAAGTTTTGGGTATTAACCAGTTATCAGATATATAGTTTGCACATATTTTTTTTCAATCTGTAAATTGCTAAGGCTAGGATGATTAGTTACCTTTGAACACCTTTCTATGGATGATGTAAATCTAAAAGCCATGCTTTTAGAGGTGCACTGCTCTTAGTAGTCCATAAGAAGGTATGTCTCTATCCTATGTTGACCTCACCACACTGTTCCACTGCACTGTGTGACAGTGTTAGAGTGAGCAGTGTTCACAGACCTGAGAAGTGGAGAGAGCAGGTGTGTTTAGGTAAAGAAACAGCAGTTCAGAGATAATTTAGTGTCGGGGTAAAGTCATGCAAGGTAAAAACCATAGGAGGCTTGATTGGCAAGTGAGAGCCTCATGTATCAGAGAAGTCACTGAGTTCAGTGATGTATAACCCCCGGCTCCTGGGAGCTCCATTCCTCCCTCAGCCTGCCACCATTGCCCTCTCACTGTCCTGTGATGTAGGACATGGCCAAGATTGACAGGGAGAGGAGGTTGAAGGGGCAGTAGTTAAAATGTCACCCACCCAGACTGAAATCCAAATGGCTTAATTTACCATGATGTGTTTTAATTAATGAGAGTGAAAAAGTGAAGAGGTTGTGGCTTCTAATCAAAGTAAGTAATGCTTTAGTTACTGAAATGCGAGTGGAATATTGCGAGGGAAGCAAAACTCAATTAGGTCACAAAGACAAATTAGAAAACTGAAAACATGGTCACCACAATTAGATCTTTTGTGAGCTTGGGGTAAAAAAGGACATGTAGAAATGAAAGAGTTTTGGATGAATAGTTTAGCATTTAATAGTTTTGTGACTTCAGTAACTATTTCAATTTTATAATAAATACCACTTTTGCACCACACTGCGCATATTTTAATCTAAAAGTAATTCTGCTTATCTTCTGTTTTAAGTATTCTGCCTTTCCTTGAGAATGTATTGCCTTTCTGGTTCTAATAAGTGGGCCTTATGCAATTCACAACTAGAATCAAGATGCAAAAAAGACCTTTGCTTTTGCTTTCTGTAAGGTGTTGAATTGAGGTGATTGCATGTTAATTTAAAATGTAAAATATTAAGGTTGTTACCTCAGCCTTATGTGTGTCATATATTGTGTGGAATAAAACAAGATCTTAAAGACTTTTTGTTATAGTGGTGGTTGGTGAATGTTATTGCCATTTTGGTCTAACAATTTAAAATTTGTTTTGTACAAATGTTGACCATTTTCTGCCCTCTAGTGGTTAAGAGTCATTTTGCAACATTGGTTACCATTTCAGTGCTTTAAATTACAAGGGAAAAGTTACATGGTATTTTAAAAGCAGTGTGAAAATTATGTCAGTGCTTTGCTGTAGCTAATTACTTTTGTTGCATATTTTAAGACAGAGAAACAATAGTCTTATGTTTTATTAACCACAATATACTAATACCTAGAAATCTGGCAAAAAGTAAAATAAAATTTGTGACAATTTTTCTTTAGGATTAAAATAGTATCTCTCTACTTCTACAAAGAGTGTTAATTTGACATTAATTTAGTTATAATCTAATTCCACTCTTGATTCTAATAGTGATTTTCCTGTTTGCCGCCTTTCATTCTTTATTTCCTTTAGTTCCTATATTTAGGGTATGGGTACAGGTTACTTTCCTAAGTTACACTTAGGATTATGTTTATTACATTAGTTTTATGCTATGAGAAAAAAATATCATGATACATCCTACGAGGATCTATTTTTATCAGTTACCCTTGAACATCTTTTTGACTATTATTATGTATTCTGAGACATTAAATGCTAGGTTTCTCAGTTTTATTGATTTTACTATAAAAAGATCAGGGAAACATGAGAAGTAAATTAAGTATGGGCTTTTAAGGGAGAACTGGAGGGAGTGCTGCAGTTCAAAGCAAAGTGTTATAGTTTACCAATAACTGATCAACAATTGTCTCAGGAAAATTAGACCAATCAAGCTCTTCATTTTCATCACTGTTCTGAAATAAATCTGACTACTGACTAAAACCCTTGCTGGCTCAGATAAGTGCTTAGCTATGGTGCCAGGTGAATCCAGCAGAGCAAGAGTGGATGAAATGATAAAAGAGTCAGGAGAAAAAAAGATTAGCAATGCTTACCCCCTTTTGAGACAGGCTTAAAGGCAGCATAGGAAAAATTGAATATTCTGGTGAAAACCTGACATTCTTGAATAGTCTGTAAGAGTTAGGGCATCTCTATAAACCATCAACTATGTTGTTCTCCCTGAAATTTTTTGGCAGCCAAAATAATGCTAAATCTTTGGGTGTGGTTATGTGTAAGTATAATTAATGACTAGTGACAGGTTATGTAGAAAGGTAAATGAGATGTACTTAATGTCAATCTTAAGGTATTGTAAACATTAAGATGGGTTAAAATGGTAAATTTCATGTTATATATATTTTATTTTATTTATTTTTGACAGTACTAGGATTTGAACTGAGGGCCTTTCATTTGGTGCCCTACCATTTGAGTGACACCTCCAACTCTTTTTGTTTTAGTTATTTTTTCATATAGCTTTTTGTCTGCTTAGATTGCTATCCTCCTAGCTATGGCCTCCTGCATAGCTGGGATTACAGATATGACACCATTCCCAGCTTGTTTTGTTGAGATGGGGGGGGTGCCTCACTAACATTTTGCTCGAGCTGGCCTCAAACTGCAATTCTCCTAATCTCTGCCTCCTGAATAGCTGGGATTAGAGTTGTGTACCACATACCTCTTAGGTTATAGATATTTTACCACAACATATTTTTCAAGGGCAAGTGAAATCTTGATTTTTTTCAGCACTTCTAACAATAGTGAATAAAATATGCTACATCTAATAAGCACCTCAGGGACTTAGGGCCGCTTAAAATGGTAAATAAATAAACATTGGACAGAATTAAGATGGAAAAATACTCAAGAAAGGGGGACAAATGCTCACCAGGTAGTGTTTTTGTAAATGAATCTTGACTCCAAAATTCAAAGCGATTATATTTTCTCTGACCTTGGCTACACTCATACATCTGGGGAAACTGAGGGGAAGGCACATGACTCCATGCATGCAGGCACAAGCATATTTACTTCTGACTTATATTAATTCCTTTAATTATTTGGTCCAACTCACTTTATAGGTGTATTTGATAATTATAGAAACTAATTTATAATGTATAAACTAATTTAAATTATATAAAATAATGGGTTTCACTATGACACTTTCATGCATATCAGTAATGTACTTGGATCATTGTCCCAATTCCTGAATGAGATCTGTAGCAGAGGCCAGTCACCCAGATGGCAGAAGTGCATCTACTCACCTGCCAGTGGCAGCATTTTTGGGTGGCTCTTTAGACCAGTTCAGGGATGCCACTGAGACAGAAACACAGAGTTGAATTTCATCAACAGTAGTGCTTTGTCTACTGCAGGGGAAAAAAAATCATTAGTTGGTCCTTGACTGTCTAAGAAAAAGTTTTGTTTTGGTTTATTTTGTTTTTTGATGGTACTGGGCTTTGAACTCAGAGCTTTGCTAGGCAGGCCCTCTACCACTTGAGCTACTCCACCAGCCCCCCGCCCCCCCTTTTTTTTTTAAATCCTATGACACTTTTACCCTTTACAGTCACTCATTACTGATAAGACAGACACACCTTCTTACCTGCTCTGAAAGTAAGAACCCTTTGGAAAATACTTTTAGTATACTTTGAGGAACAACTAAGATAAAGTTCTCCAGGAACCCATGGTCCTTTTTTCTTCTGTTCCCTTCCTCTTTTCCTTCTAAAATCTGCATGGGGAGTGGGAGAGGGCTGGCAGAGTGGCTCAAGTGGTAGAACATCTGCTTGGCAAGCATGAAATCCTGAGTTCAAACCCCAGTACCTCAAAAAACAATAACAAAAACAAAAACAAAAAACTAAAGTCTGCATATGGTATTTTAAAACCCCGGAGTTTTATTCCTGGGCACTAGTGTACTAGTTTTTTTTCTTATTTAAGCGTAATTCAGCAATATCTCCCGAATGCATGATACATTGGAGAGCCAGAGGGCAGGCTGCTGTGTGCTGGTGACAGGGCAGTGGATGGAGGAGGAAGAGCATGACCTTTGAAGTCAGGTAGACTCAGTGGAACTAACTGGTTATCTCCTATTTTTTCCAGGACATTCTTTCTGAGTTCAGCTCTTACTGCATAGAAATGAATATAATGGAAGCACACAACACAGGCATAGTTATTATAACAAGTAGCCACTATTATTACTAAGCTGGGGGAGGGGATACAAAGATGATTAGGATAGTCTAATGTAGTGGTTCCTAATAAGGGCTGATGTGGACCACAGGGAGGATGTGGCACTGTCTGGAGACATTTTTGGTTGCACCATTGTCTATTGATCGACTGGCATCTGTTGGTTAGAGGCTTTGGGTGCTGCTGAGCATCCTATGGTGAACTAGATGGCCTTCCCCACAGATTCATCCAGCCCAAAATGTCAATGGTACCACTGTTGTCTAGTGAAGGAAAATAATTAAAATAAGTTATATATTTTATAGAACAAGGAAGTGAGCTTGTTGAGTTGACCAGATCTGTCTAGTTGTCAACCCAATAATAGCCCAATGGAGGAACTGCATTTCCCAATCTCACCTCCAGAATAGAGCAGCCAATTACATGAAAGAAGTGGCTGGATGATGCTCTTTAAAAGGGTGTTTTTGAGTGGCTCAAGTGGCAGAGCACCTGCCTACCAAGCATGAGGCCCTGACTTTAAGCTCCAGTACTGCCAAAGACCAAAAACAATAAAAGGGTGTTTTTGAAAGAGAGCATTCCTTTATCTTGTCTGTTTGATTTTGCTCCTTGAAAGGGACATGATAACCTGGTGGGGGCCATGTGTTTAGTTTAGCAGATGGAACAATGGCGGGAGATTGAATCCTTTATGACTGTGTAGAGTTCCCCATATCAGCTCAGAACTGCTTCCTTTCAGACATTTTTATGTGAGAACAAAGAAAAAGTCTCTCTTAGTTAAAATAATATTATTTAGGTTTCCTGTTATACCTGGCTACATTCAAATTTGACCTGTACCTCAAAGGGTTTTGACTGGTAGAAAACGGACCTTTGAGCTGAAGGAATTAGTAGGAACAAAGGAGAATAACTATGAAAACCCCTGTTTTCAGGAAATAAAATATAGTTTGGTATGTTCGTTAAATAATATGATAAGGTTCATAGGAAGAGTGTTATGTGACATCCCCAAGTAGATCTCTGGGAAGAAAAAAAGAGTGTATGAGAGTGGAGCTGGCGCTCTCACCTTTCTTGCTTATTTCATTTTGTTGGTCACAGTTAGGTGAGCACTGACCTTTCATTTTTCTCACTGAGAAATTTGTCCCAGAATTGGTACATTTTTTTCTCCTTTTTGTATTTCTCAAGGTCATTGTCATAGCATGATGTATGAAATGGGTTGCTGAGATCACATGGAAGTCGCCTTCTGTGAAAATCATTGCCTTATCAGGTCTATCTGATCCCCAGTTCTCCCCAAAGTCCTTGTCCACTTCCCATCACAGGCTGGCTGAGATTTAAGGTGACATCCAAGTGGAATTTCCTTGTGGAAGGGAATTGTTGGAAGAGAGGAGAAGGGACAGAGCATGGAATATTTGGGGACAGTGCACAGAAGAGAAGGATACCATTAGCACCTTGCTTCCATTTTATGCCACTGTAAAAAGCTAGTATTTTGAGAATGTTCAGGTTAAATCCACTTGGGTGATTGTGATTTCTTTAGAATTATCTTTTCAGCACTCAATGGCTAGTCTGATAATAGAATTCATTTTCAAGTTGAATTAGATAGCAGCTTAAAATAATTCTACAAATAATCTTCTATTGCTACAATTCTTAAACCTAAAGGGATCAAAAGCTCCTTTGAAAATCTATCCAAAACTATGAACTCTCCCCAGAAAAATGCACAGATATGTATAATGCTTTAGAGAAAACTCATTCTAGCATCTATGAGCATTCCTCATAAAGAGAGACCCATCTTTGTCGCAAAGGCTGTTAAAAGTGAAGTCTTAACCAAAACACCAAAATCTAATAGATAAAAAATTCGAATGATCACCAATTGCACACTTTTTGTAGGAAAAGGTTGGAAAACTGGTCCCTGTAATCTTCTGTTCCCTATCTACTTGGAGACTTAAAAAGGATAGGAGTTGGGTTTGTGAAGATATTTCTTTGGAGAGAGAAGTTACCTTGCTGTGAATTCCTCCTACCTATGCCCAGGTATTGGGGGATTATGTTGTCCCTCACCTTTCACTAGGGAGGGCTTCCCTATGATGAGGAAAGGTGTCCCATGTGATTGATGGAAACAAAGACCATAAAAGCTAACAAGAGTAGGACAGCAGGAGAGGTAAGTCATGAAGCATACCCAAGTGTGGAGGATGAGTTGCACATGACCAGATATAGGCTGTGGGAGATTATATTTGCTGCAGCTGTTTCCAGTTCCACTCATGAGCACCTCCAGAAGGGAAATGGGCACATATGGAGTTGGTATCCATGTCCCAGGGCTGAGGGCTGGGGCCCAGGTCAGCTTAGCGGGGGGAAGGTATCATGGGAGTTGCAAGGTGAGGGCTCAGCAATGCTTGGGACCATCCTCTGGGTCTGGAGAGTCAGTCCGTTCAACCTGGTGAGAACAGTCCTATCCTTTTGCCTCTGATCCGAATTCCCTTCCATCCCAGAGGAGTCTAACAGCAGCCAGAGAGCGAGAAGCAGGTGAGGCCGGATGAGAGAACATAAGTCAATCTTACTTTTGTCTCCAAACTCAGGCCACCGCATGGGAAAACTGGAGAATGAATGAACAAATGGCTGAATGCAGATTGAAATGTTGATTCCAATGGAGTTGAGACTGTTTTTCTAATTAAAAAATGTTTTCAGTGCCATTTTTTTAATACACTGACAAATTATAGTTGTATATATTTAGGGGCTAGAGAGTGATTTTATAACTTTTGAATAGTGTGGAGGGGTTAAGTCAAGCTAATTAGAGAAGATGTGTTTTTGACTTAAGAGAGGCCAAAAGTTCTGATGTTATTTAAGTTCATGACATCAAGCTAAGTTTCCATCCAGGGCCGGGGGGAAGATTTCTGGACACTCCACTGTATTTCAAAAGGGTAAGTGGGCACAGCAATACACTTGAGTTTTGACCACATCTCACCAGTCATGCAGTTACATGTTATACCCTCCATAGGCTGGAAGCAGCCTGACAAGCTGCCCCTTGGGTTGGTAGAGAATAGAAGCTGCTCAGATTGATATATGTGGGAAAGAACTGAATGTCAGAGAAGCCAGCAGGGTCAAGTATGAGGGAAGCCTAGCAGGCTACATAATATGAGGGACCTGTGCCAAATAAAGATGTGAGGCCCCTTGTTCAAAATTATTAGGAATTTCAAGACAGTGACAGCCAAGCATCTAACCAAGCCTAGAAGTCCCTCTGCAGCTTTCCAAGGCTGCTGAGCCCAGTGCTGCTTTCTACACTTCTTTGGGGTCTCTGCTGTGGTTCCGCTACCATAGCCCCACCAGGTATCCACCCTCTCAGGGCTCTCTGCAGGGGTTCTGACCCTGCAGTCACCTTTTGCCTGACCTTTCAGGCTTTCCTTTGAAATCTCAGTGGAATTGGTGGAAGTTACCAGGAACCCATAACTTTTGTATTCTGTGTACCTGCAAGCTCAACACAATATGATCTGCCATTGGCAAGAGCTGGACTTTTGCCTGCTTGACCCATGGCTGCAGCCCTTGAGTGCTTTACCTGCTGAAAGCAAGGAAATAAATCCTAAGGCAACCTTAGGCAGGGAGCCCATGAAGGCACCCTGGGGCCCTTATCTGAAACAATTCTGCCTGGGATGTCTCTAGGCCTGTGAAGGGAGGAGAAGTCCTGATTTCACAGATGTTCTTTTTTTTTTTTCCATTTTTCTTTTATTATTCATATGTGCATACAAGGCTTGGTTCATTTCTCCCCCCTGCCCCCACCCCCTCCCTTACCACCCACTCCGCCCCCTCCCTCCCCCCCCAATACCCAGCAGAAACTATTTTGCCCTTATTTCTAATTTTGTTGTAGAGAGAGTATAAGCAATAATAGGAAGGAACAAGGGTTTTTGCTGGTTGAGATAAGGATAGCTATACAGGGCATTGACTCACATTGATTTCCTGTGCGTGGGTGTTACCTTCTAGGTTAATTCTTTTTGATCTAACCTCTTCTCTAGTACCTGTTCCCCTTTTCCTATTGGCCTCAGTTGCTTTAAGGTATCTGGTTTAGTTTCTCTGCGTTAAGGGCAACAAATACTAGCTAGTTTTTTAGGTGTCTTACCTATCCTCACCCCTCCCTTGTGTGCTCTCGCTTTTATCATGTGCTCAAAGTCCAATCCCCTTGTTGTGTTTGCCTTTGATCTAATGTCCACATATGAGGGAGAACATACGATTTTTGGTTTTTTGAGCCAGGCTAACCTCACTCAGAATGATGTTCTCCAATTCCATCCATTTACCAGCGAATGATAACATTTCTTTCTTCTTCATGGCTGCATAAAATTCCATTGTGTATAGATACCACATTTTCTTAATCCATTCGTCAGTGCTGGGGCGTCACAGATGTTCTTAAGGCCTTTTCCAGGTCCAATAAAAAGTACCTAGTTCCCTTTTATCTTTGTGAATCTTTTTAGCAAGTGCCCCCTTATATACTTTTTCTTCATTTCTTCCCTGGCCAGGCTTCAAATTTTCCCAGTCTTTCCCCTCTGCTTCTTTTTTGATCCTGAGTCTCACTATAAATCTGACTAAAAGTGGCTGATAAAACCCATGCTGCAGCTGAATGCTTTGTCATCTGCAATCTTGCCTTTTCATAAAGTCATGGGGCCTGGGCACAGTGTGGCCAGGTTCTTTATCACAGTGTAGTGAGGGCAGTCTTCAAGTCTAATTTCCAGTAGGATCTCCAATTCCATCTGAAACAAGTTCCACAGTCCCTTCATCTTCTGAGCTCTCACCAGAGTCACTCAGAACACTCCACTTAAAGTGTTTTTCTAGGGGCTGCTCCTCCAAACTCTTCCAACTTCCCTTCATCACTCAATTCCAAATCTGTCCCCACATTTTCAGGTACAGTAACAACCTATTCCTCAGTACCAATTTTCTTCATTAGTCTGTTTTCTGTTACTGTAACAAAATATCTGAGGCTGAGTACTTTATCAAGGATGGTACTTGGCCCTGGTGAAGCCTTCATAGTGGATGACATACCTGTTAGTTTTCTATTGCTGTGATAAATCTGAGAGAGACAAAGGAGAATTTAAAAGGATTTATTTTGGCTCATGGCCATTTGCATATGTGTTCGCATATGGCGATGCCTTCTGTAATGAGGCCATCACAGGATTTGAGAAGATGACAGTACCAGGCTACTGAACCTCCAAAATAATGAGCTAAATGAACCTCTTTTCTTTATAAAGTCCCCAGCCTCACATATTTTGTTATAGTAACAAAATGGACCAAGACACCACTCATACAGAGTTGGGTCGTGATTGTCACTTGACAATACTATTTCTGACTGGCTGTTTGCTTAGGCAGTAGAATCACTGATCTACCTTTCCCCTCCTAAACAAGGGCAAATGGAGGGCAGCAGTGGAGTAGCCTGAGTCAGCCTTTAGTCCTGCCCTTGGCATGGCTGGGATGTTTGCATTTTCTTTTATGTATTTATGTATGTATTTATTATTTATGGTGGTATTGGGGTTTGAACTCAGGGTCTCACACTTGCAAGGCATGTACTCTGTCACTTGAGCTACTCCACCAACCCTCTTTTGTGTTGGTTATTTTTGAGATAGGGCCTTGCTTTTATGCCTAGGCTCGTCTGAACTTGCCTGGACTGAGGTCCTCCTCCTTATGCTTCCCATGCAGCTGTAATGACAGGCATATACCACCTTTCTATTTGTTGAGATGGGGTCTCACTGTATACCTGGGCTGGCCCTCAACCACAATCCTTCTGATCTCTGCCTCATGCGTAGCTGGAATGACAGTTGTGAACCATCTTGCTTGACCGAATGTCTCCATTTTCTGTGTATCAAGTGGTTACTGTGAAGGGAGCTAGCTGCCTTGAGCCTTTCTTTCTAGCAATAACTGGACATGGGGGAGAATAGATGAAATAAAGTAGTGGGAGGAGATTAAATAGCATTTAAGCCCCCAGCCAATGGCCTGGCAGTGTGGAGGCCACTGTCAGACTTCCTGAATAACTCACTTGTAGAAGGAGCAACTTTATGTAGGAAGAATGAGACAGCAACTCTTTTTTTTTTTTTAAAGGAACTGTTACAGCCCAAGACTGTCTTTATTTTTTTTATTGTTTTATTATTCATATGTGCATACAAGGCTTGGGTCATTTCTCTCCCCTGCCCCCACCCCCTCCCTTACCACCCACTCCACCCCTTCCCTCTCCCCCCAATACCCAGCAGAAACTATTTTGCCCTTATTTCTAATTTTGTTGTAGAGAGAGTATAAGCAATAATAGGAAGGAACAAGGGTTTTTGCTGGTTGAGATAAGGATAGCTATACAGGGCATTGACTCACATTGATTTCCTGTGCGTGGGTGTTACCTTCTAGGTTAATTCTTTTTGATCTAACCTTTTCTCTAGTTCCTGGTCCCCTTTTCCTATTGGCCTCAGTTGCTTTAAGGTATCTGCTTTAGTTTCTCTGCGTTAAGGGCAACAAATGCTAGCTAATTTTTTGGTGTCTTACCTATCCTCACCCCTCCCTTGTGTGCTCTCGCTTTTATCATGTGCTCAAAGTCCAATCCCATTGTTGTGTTTGCCCTTGATCTAATGTCCACATATGAGGGAGAACATATGATTTTTGGTCTTTTGGGCCAGGCTAACCTCACTCAGAATGATGTTCTCCAATTCCATCCATTTACCAGCGAATGATAACATTTCATTCTTCTTTATGGCTGCATAAAATTCCATTGTGTATAGATACCACATTTTCTTAATCCATTCGTCAGTGGTGGGGCATCTTGGCTGTTTCCATAACTTGGCTATTGTGAATAGTGCTGCAATAAATATGGGTGTGCAGGTGCCTCTGGAGTAACCTGTGTCACAGTCTTTTGGGTATATCCCCAAGAGTGGGATTGCTGGATCAAATGGTAGATCAATGTTTAGTTTTTTAAGTAGCCTCCAAATTTTTTTCCAGATTGGTTGTACTAGTTTACATTCCCACCAACAGTGTATGAGGGTTCCTTCCCCCCCCCCCAGCATCCTAACCAAAACACCTATTGTTGGTGGTGTTGCTAATGATGGCTATTCTAATGGGTGAGATGCAATCTTAGTGTGGTTTTAATTTGCATTTCCTTTATTGCTAGAGATGGTGAGCATTTTTTCATGTGTTTTTTGGCCATTTGAATTTCTTCTTTTGAGAAAGTTCTGTTTAGTGAGACAGCTACTCTTGACCCTGTATCTCCATCCCTCCTTTGCCCACACGAAGAAAGGCAAAGATGAAGATAGTAGGGAAGACTGTTTTCCACAGGCCTACCATTTCCCCTCTCATGAGGAAGGGGAGGGGAGACAGAAAGAGAAGAACTTGCTCCTTTCCTACATCAGGTCCTCCGGGCCCCCAGCTCAGCTAGTAATGGAGGAGGGGACAATTTTCCTTGGATATGATGTTGGTGTCTCCACTTGACGGAGTTTTTTAATATCAAGAAGTGACTGGGGAAGTTATGGAGTCTGTCCAGGGTATCATTAAGGGATCTCTACCCAGCAGGCGTGGAAGATCCACACAGCCCAGCAGAACATCATAGAAGAAAATAAAACCATCGCCTGTGTACTCCCTGTGGAGTTGAGGCTGTTCAATAAACTAGTTATATCTGATTAAGGACTTCATATTCTTAGGGCAAAAGTCGAGTCACTATGCATCTGTGTTGTGGCCTACTGAATGTATAAATTGTTAGCTGAAGAGTGGCCACATTTTTTTTTTGCAAGTCAAAAACTTGAAATGTTGAAGAGAAAAGAAATATACAGAGGTAAATTTCTGGATATAAGTATAAGAGACACAAAAAGAGGTAACTAAGAGTTGTCTTTTTCCTCTTTATCTCCCTAAGATCTAAGAGTTTCCTTTGTCTCGCAATATTACACAAAGAGATGATGGGTTTTAAATTGCAGTCTATCACAGATTTACTAACAGTGAATGGAAAAAAGTGGATGTTTAAAAACATGTTCTTAGGCTAGGCATGGAGGCTTGTGTCTGCAGTCCTAGTTACTTGGGAGGTACAGATTGGGAGGATCTGGATTTGAGACCAAAGGAGGGTGTGTGTTGAGGGGAGAGAGTCAGTGAGATTCCATCTCAACAAACAAACTAAGCATGGTGGTACACATCTGTAAACCCAGTTATACTGGAGGTATAGGTAGGTGGATCACATTCTGAGGCTGGCCCCAGTCAAAAAAGTGAGACTCCATCGAAAAATAACTAAAACAAAAAGGGCTGGGGGTATGTGGCTCAAATGGTAGCAAATGGGACATCAAGTTCAAACCCCAGTTTTCCATTCCTCCCAAAATCCCAACCCTCCCAAAGCCCCCCCAAAACAAATAAACAAACAAAAAACATATTCATAAGTGGTTTGTTATCCTTGTTCACTTGTCAACCATGTAATTCTATTAAATTATTTAGTTTTTATTACATTTGTCAGGTTACTCTTCTATTTAATTTTTTAATTAAGAGTAACTGTGCTCATGATTTTTATA